>NC_091760.1:109852135-119852135 GCF_029378745.1 Bos indicus
TGGAGAGTTAAAATAAACCACTTAGAAATCAACTCAGTCTTCTTTCTATTGAAGTTTAAGTTGACCGCTGTCCTATTAGTGTGGAAAACTCCACTTCCAGAGCCCACAGTGGCCAAGTGACCTCAGCTGACTGCAGAAAATATTATACACACTCATGGTTCCAAATAAGATCCACACATTTTGTTATTTGCTAAAGTAGAGATATAATGCAGAGAAAATACTATAAAAGTTAAATGTTTAGAATTCACAGTGGGATTAAGAAGTATCTGATATATAGTAGGCCCCCAATAAATATTTGGTGAATGAACGAATGATGAAGTGAATTTAAATTTCACTGAGATTGATGCATTTCTAGTCCATTGTTTTCTTATTTTGTCTTCTCATTTTATTTTCCCAGATGCTCAGCAATATTTCTTACCTACAAAAGAAGAAATACTAGGGACTTCCCTGGTGGTCCAGTGGTTAAGACTTCAACTTCCAATGCAGGAGATGTGGATTTGATCCCTGGTCAGGGAGCTAAGATCCTGCATGCTTCATGGCCAGAAAAACAAAACATGAAACAGAAGCAATACTGTAACAAATTCAATAAAGACTTTAAAAACAGTCCACATTAAAAAAAAAAAGAAGGAATACTAGTATTGACTCAGTAAATACACGGAAAGTGAAGTTAGTGCTTAGCAAAAAGGAACTCTCAATTCTGCCAGGTTTAGTGGGACTTTAATAACTCCTTAGCTTGTGAATGTCTAAATCTGGGGTTCCATTTCTTGTAGTAAAGCCATGAAAAAGCTCAGTTTCTTAAACTTTGGAATTCTGTTAACTAGGTTTCCATGAAATGATAGTTTCCCATCTCACATATCATGTTCCACTCATTGTGTCCTCTGTTGTTTCTGGAGTCCCTGCTTATCTTAAGATTCAACAACTCTCACTCTGTCAGACAAAAAAAAAAAACAACCCAACA
This sequence comes from Bos indicus, assembly GCF_029378745.1. Classification (NCBI taxonomy): domain Eukaryota; kingdom Metazoa; phylum Chordata; class Mammalia; order Artiodactyla; family Bovidae; genus Bos; species Bos indicus. The sequence goes on from NC_091760.1 coordinate 109,853,094, forward strand.
TCCCACCATGTTGATATTTTAACATCAACCTCTGCTGGTGATGACACCACTGTCAGTTACAAAATCATATTAAAACATTTGGAAATATACTGATTGGCAGCAAGGTTTAGTTCAGTTCAGTTAAGTTCAGTTGCTCAGTCATATCAACTCTTTCCGACCCCAGAGACTGCAGCACACCAGGCTTCCCTGTCCATCACCAACTCCCCGAGCTTACTCAGATTTATGTTCACTGAGTTGGTGATGCCATTCAACCATCTCATCCTCTGTTACCACTTCTCCTCCTGCCTTCATTTTTCCCAGTATCAGGGTGTTTTCAAATGAGTCAGTTCTTCGCATCAGGTGGCCAAAGTATTGGAGTTTCAGCTTCAGCATCAGTCCTTCCAATGAATATTCAGGACTGATTTCCTTTAGGATGGACTGGTTGGATCTCCTTGCAGTCCAAGGGACTCTCAAGAGTCTTCTCCAACACCACAGTTCAAAAGCATCAATTCTTCGACAATCAGAAGCAAGGTACAAAGATGAAAAAAAAATGATGAAATTTTTTTAATGGGATGTAAATTTAGAGTTAGTGGAAATTTTCCCTAAAGTACCAAAATGTTTAGGAATTTCTACAACTATATAACAAATGCAAATTGATGAGAAAGGCAATCATGATATTTAAGCTTGTGGTATAATTATTTTACTTCTAGTGGTTTTTAAGGGAATCATTTTAATGTAGCACATTAATTATATCAGTACAACTAGAATATCTTACTGTTAATATTTTCCAAAGCTTTATTTTCCATTAATAACTGTAATAAACAAGACTTACTAATACTCCAGTTATGATTTCATGACAGTCATTGACTGGTTTTAATCTTCCAGTAAATCAACAAGGAGACATGATTCATTTAATGAACTTATTTTTGTAGTAAATTTACAAATGCTAAGCTGCATGTTGTACATTAGCTGTGGATTGTGTGTGTATGGATGGATGGATCTTATTGAGTAGTGATTACAAGGATAGAGTGAATACATTTTAGATTATAAATATTTAGTTTTCATGCAAGTAATTTTTGCTTCCTGGTAGAAATTTCAAATTGATACTCTTGCTTAATATGGTCCCATCAATATCAACATACTAAATTTCAGGATCAGTAAGGGAAAAGAGAAAAGACAACTATTCATTTATAGCAATGATGATACACACAGAGCATTTTTCAAGCACAAATGCATATAGAAAATGAGATGCTGACAAGGAATGCATGGACAATATATCCAGTACAAAGCCTAAATTCCAGGGAGTTAAGAGCTGAAGCTATGTTACCCATTGCTATTATGGCAGCAGGAAAAATCTATGGCTCTTCTCTTGGAAGCAGAGTTAGCCATTTCCCTCTTTAATGGAAGTAACATTGAGAAAGACATGGTCCCAGAGGGAAGGCCCTGAGCTGTGTAATGTGTGAACGGTTCCCTCTCAGGTCAGGCTCCCATGCCCACTCGACTACGTTGCTCTCTGATGAGTGATGTTTATTACTTCATCCTTTGAAAGAGACGACTGACTGTATATTTAGAGGGCTCACATGCTGCAGAAAATAGTTGCATGTTTGTTCTGTGTAAATTCTTATTTCATGATTTTTAAAATGAAATCAATAAGTTGCTTTTGCTCCTGATTTATGATATAAAGTTCATAAACTGTACACTTTAGAGGTGAGATGGATTTAGAGTGTGGTTTTTTGCAAACTCCAAAATCTGGAATTCCATTTTAAACATTGTAATAGATGTTCATCTTCTTATTTTACCACAGAGAGCTAAATTTGTAGATGATATGATTTTGTTTCACTATTAGCTATAGAAGTATCAGTAATAATATTTTGCTAGGAAAAGAATCATCTACTAAAAATCAAACTGTCTCAAAATGATCCTTAATATCAGAGTTAAGTTCTAGCATGTGCTATACATAAGTTTGTAGTTCAGGCATATTCATTTGTCTATTTAGGAGAAAAATGTGATTTATGTGGGAAAATTCATCATACAGATTCTGGAAATAAAAGTTGAATTTTTCAGATTTAAGATGAATGAAATCCCTTGTAAAATATGAAATTGAAATAAAAATTATTTTACAAACAGACAACAGCTTGACAAGAGAAAGAATGAGTAGTGATCTAGTAGAAGAAAAACAGACTGGAATCATCTTACATAAAGAGTTTATCCTAAATGTTACCTGTGATATTAAGGATACCTTTTGACAATTCCTCGTTTCTTTTGAGGAAGCTAAGGGACCATCATGTTGTCATGGACTCCACACTGAATAAAGCAGAATGGAAGGAGTGCAATGTCTATAAGGGGGCAAACACATAGTATTTACTTTGAACCTGAAAATTTAGGCCCATCCAAGCATGATGGCACCCACTCCAGTACTCTTGCCTGGAAAATCCCATGGACAGAGGAGCCTGATGGGCTGCGGTCCATGGGGTCGCTAAGAGTCGGACACGACTGAGTGACTTCACTTTCACTAAGCATGATTTCAAATGTCACCTGTGGAAGTTTTATGCACATTAAAAATTAAATTGTGTTCTATATAAGTATTACATTTTATTCTAATAATATTTTGGAAGCCAAACTATTATTTATCTATGTTTTCATGGTGGTAGAAGTAAAGGAATAGACCATAAACCCTAAAGAAAACATTTCCAAAACCAACAAGCAAGCTGTATCTTTAATATACGCACTCAACATTGTTCTTGGGAAGAAAAAGAATAAAACAATGGATACAGTTTTTAGCTTCCATTTTCCGTATTTATTAATTTAATTTCTCTCTTTTGAGGGGGAACATGTGAAACAGTCCTGTGATTCCAAAAGGTGAAACTGTACAAAAGGTACTGTCAGAGTAGTAACATTTCCACCTCACCAATTACTTCAATTATGTTCCCATTTTCTCCTCTTCCTTGTGGTTAACCAAACTCAGTAGTCTCTGGCTTATCATCTGTGTGTTTCTTTTTGAATGAATAAGCAGACACAGGTATATTTTCATATTTCCTTCCTTTTTATAAGAAGGTGTCATTTTGATATTTTGCAAAACTAATACAATTATGTAAGGTTTAAAAATAAAATAAAATTAAAAAAAATAAAAATTAAAAAAAAAATAAGAAGGTGTCATTTTATAGGTACTCTTTCATATTTTTTTTTTTTTTTTTTTTTGCTTAACAATATGTCCTAGAAAGTCTACATCAGTTTGTAGAGATTTTCCACATTCTTTTTAGTACTCCACTGTGTGTATATAACATGGTGTTTTATTTAACTGTTATCCTACTTGAGGATGATTAGGTTGTTTCCAATGTTTTGCAGTTACTAAGTGCCACAATGAACTCAAAATGCTTTTTTTGGGTCTTTTTTAAAATTTGAAGTATGGTTTATTTATGGTTTTATATTAGTTCCAAGTTTATAGCATTCAATATTTCTATGAATTATGTTCCATTAAAAGTTATCACAAGATAATGGCTATAATTCCCTGTGCTGTATATTATTTTTGCTTATCTATTTTATACATAGTAATTTGTATCTCTTAATCTCATACCCCTATCTTATTCATCCTATTTCCCTCTCTGCTTAATACCCACGAATTTGTTTACGTTGTGACTTCGTTTCCATTTTGCTATGTACATTGGTTTGTTTTATTTTTTAGATTTCACATATAAATGATATTGTACAATTAAATGATGTCTTTCTCTGACTTATTTCATTAAAAATAATATTCTGTAGGCCCATCCATGTTGCTGCAAGTGGTAGAATTTCTTTCTTTTTACAGTTGAGTAATATTTCCTGTATATATATATATATTTCATGTACATATCTATATGAAATATTATATATATATATATAATATTTCCTGTATATATATATACATGAAATATCACCTCTTTCTTATCCATTCATCTATTATTGAACACTTGAGTTGCTTCTTTATCTTACCTATTATAAATAGCGCTGCTATGAACATTGAGGTTCATGTATCTTTTCAAATTAGTGTTTTTGTTTTTCCTAGATATGTACCCAGGAGTGGAATTGCTGTACCATATGGTAATTCTATTTTTAGTTATTTGAGGAACCTCCATATTGCTTTTCATAGTGGCTATACCAATTTATGACTAGTGCATTTTCTTGGCAAAACTCTATTAGTCTTTGTCCTGCTTCATTCCGTATTCCAAGGTCAAATTTGCCTGTTACTCCAGGTATTTCTTGACTTCCTACTATTGCATTCCAGTCCCCTATAATGAAAAGAACACCTTTTTTGGGTGTTAGTTCTAAAAGGTCTTGTAAGCCTTCATAGAACCGTTCAACTTCAGCTTCTTCAGCATTATTGGTTGGGGCATAGACTTGGATTACTGTGATATTGAATGGTTTGCCTTGGAAATGAACAGAGATCATTCTGTTGTTTTTGAGATTGCATCCAAGTACTGCATTTCAGACTCTTTTGTTGACCATGATGGCCACTCCATTTCTTCTGAGGGATTCCTGCCTGCAGTAGTAGATATAATGGTCATCTGAGTTAAATTCACCCATTCAAGTCCATTTCAGTTCTCTGATTCCTAGAATGTTGACATTCACTCTTGCCATCTCTTGTTTGACCACTTCCAATTTGCTTTGATTCATGGACCTGACATTCCAGGTTCCTATGCAATATTGCTCTTTACAGCCTCGGACCTTGCTTCTACCACCAGTCACATCCACAGCTGGGTATTGTTTTTGCTTTGGCTCCATCCCTTCATTCTTTCTGGAGTTATTTCTCCACTGATCTCCAGTAGCATATTGGGCACCTACTGACCTGGGGAGTTTCTCTTCCAGTATCCTATCATTTTGCCTTTTCATACTGTTCATGGGGTTCTCAAGACAAGAATACTGAAGTGGTTTGCCATGCCCTTCTCCAGTGGACCACATTCTGTCAGACCTCTCCACCATGACCTGCCCGTTTTGGGTGGCCCAACGGACATGGCTTAGTTTCACGGAGTTAGACAAGTCTGTGGTCCTAGTGTGATTAGATTGACTAGTTTTCTGTGAGTATGGTTTCAGTGTGTCTGCCCTCTGATGCCCTCCTGCACAACCTACTGTCTTTCTTGGGTTTCTCTTACCTTGGATGTGGGGTATCTCTTCACGGCTGCTCCAGCAAAGTGCAGCCGCTGCTCCTTACCTTGGATGAGGGGTATCTCCTCACTGCCACCTCTTCTGACCTTGAACATGAAATAGTTCCTCTAGGCCCTCCTGCACTGGCGCAGCCACTGCTCCTTGGAGTAACAGGCAAATTTGGCCTTGGAATACATAATGAAGCAGGGCAAAGACTAAGAATTTAGCCAAAAAAATGCACTGGTCATAGCAAACACCCTCTTCCAACAACACAAGAGAAGACTCTACACATGGACATCACCAGATGGTCAACACTGAAATCAGCTTGATTATATTCTTCACAGCCAAAGATGGAGAAGCTCTATACAGTGAACAAAAACAAGACCAGGAGCTGACTGTGGCTCAGAACATGAACACCTTATTGCCAAACTCAGACTGAAATTGAAGAAAGTAGGGAAAACCACTAGACCATTCAGGTATGACCTAAATCAAATCCCTTATGATTATACAGTGGAAGTGAGAAATAGATTTAAGGGCCTAGATCTGATAGATAGAGTGCCTGATGAACTATGGACGGAGGTTCGTGACATTGTACAGGAGACAGGGATCAAGACCATTCCCATGGAAAAGAAATGCAAAAAAGCAGAATGGCTGTCTGGGGAGGCCTTACAAATAGCTGTGAAAAGAAGAGAAGCGAAAAGCAAAGGAGAAAAGGAAAGATATAAACATCTGAATGCAGAGTTCCAAAGAATAGCAAGGAGAGATAAGAAAGCCTTCCTCAGCGATCAATGCAAAGAAATAGTGGAAAACAACAGAATGGGAAAGACTAGAGATCTCTTCAAGAAAATTAGAGATACCAAAAGAACATTTCATGCAAAGATGGGCTCGATAAAGGCCAGAAATGGTATGGACCTAACAGAAGCAGAAGATATTAAAAAAAGGTGGCAGGAATATGCAGAAGAACTATGAAAAAGATCTTCATGGCCAAGATAATCACGATGGTGTGATCACTGACCTAGAGCCAGACATCCTGGAATGTGAAATCAAGTGGGCCTTTGAAAGCATCACTATGAACAAAGCTAGTGGAGGTAATGGAATTCCAGTTGAGATATTTCAAATCCTGAAAGATGATGCTGTGAAAGTGCTGCACTCAATATGCCAGCAAATTAGGAAAACTCAGAAGTGGCCACAGGACTGGAAAAGCTCAGTTTTCATTCCAATCCCAAAGAAAGGCAATGACAAAGAATGCTCAAACTACCACACAATTGCACTCATCTCACACGCTAGTAAAGTAATGCTCAAAGTTCTTCAAGCCAGGCTTCAGCAATATGTTAATTGTGAACTTCCAGATGTTCAAGCTGGATTTAGAAAAGGCAGAGGAACCAGAGATCAAATTGCCAACATCCACTGGATCATGGAAAAAGCAAGAGAGTTCCAGAAAAACATCTATTTCTGCTTTATTGACTATATCAAAGCCTTTGACTGTGTGGATCACAATAAACTGTGGAAAATTCTTCAAGAGATGGGAATACCAGATCACCTGACCTGCCTCTTGAGAAATCTGTATGCAGGTCAGGAAGCAACAATTAGAACTGGACATGGAACAACAGACTGGTTCCAAATAGGAAAAGGAGTACGCCAAGGCTGTATATTGTCACCCTGCTTATTTAACTTCTATGCGGAGTACATCATGAGAAACGCTGGGCTAGAAGAAGCACAAGCTGGAATCAAGATTGCCGGGAGAAATATCAATAACCTCAGATATGCAGATGACACCACCCTTATGGCAGAAAGTGAAGAGGAACTAAACAGCCTCTTGATGAAGGTGAAAGAGGAGAGTGAAAAAGTTGGCTTAAAGCTCAACATTCAGAAAACAAAAATCATGGCATCTGGTCCCATCACTTCATGGGAAATAGATGGGGAAACAGTGGAAACAGTGTCAGACTTTATTTTGGGGGGGGCTCCAAAATCACTGCAGATGGTGACTGCAGCCATGAAATTAAAAGATGCTTACCCCTTGGAAGGAAAGTTATGACCAACCTAGATAGCATATTCAAAAGCAGAAACATTACTTTGCCAACAAAGGTCCATCTAGTCAAGGCTATGGTTTTTCCTGTGGTCGTGTATGGATGTGAGAGTTGGACTGTGAAGAAGGCTGAGCGCCGAAGAATGGATGCTTTTGAAGTGTGGTGTTGGAGAAGACTCTTGGGAGTCCCTTGGACTGCAAGGAGATCCAACCAGTCCATTCTGAAGGAGATCAGCCCTGGGATTTCTTTGGAAGGAATGATGCTAAAGCTGAAACTCCAGTACTTTGGCCACCTCATGCGAAGAGTTGACTCATTGGAAAAGACTCTGATGCTGGGAGGGATTGGGAGCAGGAGGAAGAGGGGACGAAAGAAGATGAGATGGCTGGATGGCATCACTGACTCGATGGACATGAGTCTGAGTGAACTCCGGGAGTTGGTGATGGACTGGGAGGCCTGGCATGCTGCGATTTGTGGAGTCACAAAGAGTTGGACACGATTGAGCGACTGAACTGACTGAACTGATACCAATTTATATACTCACCAACAGAATACAAGAGTTCCCTTTTCTCCACATCCTTGCAAACATTTGTTATATTTAGGCCTTTTTTTTTTTATGATAGCCATTCTGAAAGGTGTGAGGTGATATCTATTGTGGTTTTTATTTACATTTCTCTGATGATTATGGATGTTGAGCCTCTTTTCATGTGCCTGTTAGCCATCTGTATGTCTTTGCTAGGAAAAATATCTATTCAGGTCTTCTGCCCATTTATTGACTGCGTTGTTTGTTTTTTTGATATTTAGTTGTATGAGTTCTTCGTGTGTTTTGGATATTAACCCCTTGTTGGTTGTATCATTTGCAAATATTTTCTCCCATTCCGTTGTCTTTTTATTTAGGTCAAAGAGTGTTGTGCCTATGTTCTCTTCTAGAAGCTTTATGGTTTCAAGTCTTACATTTAGGTCCTTAATCCATTTGAACTAGAATTAACTTTTGAGTAAAAGCTGTTTATTTCTTCCTTTGGGTTTTAAATTTTGCTGTAGATTAAAGTGAAACATAAAATTAAATCTTGCCCTTTAGACTGTGTGACATAGTAAGTATCACAAGTGCTACCATTTTTTTAATCCTAGTTTTATTTTGCTAAAGTTTCCATCAGGGAACACTTGTCATGCTTTTCTTGTTTTTGATGATCTGCTCTGAGTTCTCTATTGGCATCTGGCTGGTATTTTTGCAGGCTAAAGAGAAGAAGGAGACAGAGAAGAGAACATCTTACTAATTTTAGTAAGAAACCATACAGACTAAATTTATTTGATACTGTGTTTATACAACAATCCCCAACTGGTTACCTGGTGTTTGAGTTGATTGTTTTAATTTAGGATATTTTTCACATATGGAAAGTGTGACTTTTTTTAGTCAATAAAAATTTAGACTTTCTTATGGACCTGATTTCTATCCTATTATTCTAGAGCTTTAGGGATGAGCCAGGATGAAGGAGAAATTTTAATACAAATAACTTCATGAAATACTTAACTTACTGGCAGGGCCATCTTTAAGTGCTTATACCAGTTGAAAAGCTTCTGCATAGGCAGACATTAATATGGTCCTACTCACATTTTTATTGGATCTTCAGGCAGAATGGTGGTGCCACATTAATTAAATTTTGCATGAAAATATCCAAAATAGAAAAAAAATTCATTAATATTTGATATAATTAAGTTATACCACAGAGGGGAACAAATATACGCTATAAGCAATAAAAATAAATTATAAATTTGGAAATTGTAATGCATTAAAAATCTTGTTAAATAAGAAAAGTGCTGTAAAGATGAGGATGCAAATGAAAGGGCAGTGATCCTTATACAGGGTAGAAAATGTATCAGGGTTTCTTCAGTGCCGAACTAGTGAACTGACTATATATGGACTGTAAAGGTCTGTTTTCCCACAAAGGGACTCTTCTAGAGAGATAGGAACAGTTCATCAGGACTTACAGTAGTAGTCTATAATCTAATAATGAAGGGTTTTTTTTGTTGTTGTTGTAATATGTACTTTAATTTTACCAATTAGCTTTCCATGAAGCATCAGTCCAGTGAAAAGGGAGATTCTGATGGCATTTTTGAGGGCCTAGTCCCTGAACAGGAATAAGATGGCCATTTTTGGTGAACTGATGAAATAGAGTTCTTGAATATGAAAACTGAGGGCTGGATCCTAGTTATATGACCTAGACACAGCCAGGTTTTCTATCCTGAAAAAAGCTAAGTTGTTTTTCACATTTATATTGCCAAAACACTGTACACTGAAGTTAGAACTTTGAAACCCTTCAATGATTTTAATTAGCCAACTTCGTTTCTTTAAACTTTCTCTTTTTGGTCTTTCCAGACAACCAAAAGGCTTTTTATTTATTTTTATTCATTCATTTTTGTCTTTTATTGTAAAAATTTTCAACTACATATAAAAGTAATGAGAACTATATGATGAAGTGAATATAAATGACTCACCACCAACTTTAAATATTTATCTAATATTTTGACAACTTTTTTCACCTACTTCCCCATACTCCATACCTTATACCTTAAAACTTATTCTTGGTTGCAGTATTTTAAAACAAATTCCATACATTATATCACTTCATATGTAAATATTTTTGTGTTACTAACAGACAATACAGCCCCAACTTAAAAGTAGCATTGTTATATCTATCCGAACTACCATCATCTAATACCTCTGTTTAAATTTTACCAATTGTCTCAAAAAGTTCCTATTACAGTTGATATATTTTACTTGGGTTACAAAAGGGTTCACACCTCACATTTAGCTGAGAAATCTTTTACGTCTCTATTTTATAGTTTTATACACCCCTCCCTAAATATCATTTATTTGCTGAAACTGAGTTTGACCGTTGCTCTATTGTTTTCAAAGAATAATTCATAGTTGATCACGTGTGTTTTCTCTTGCACCTTATCAGGAGGCCCCACTTTAGATTATAAAATTGATTAGTGGGTTCAGGTGTTGTCACACTGATATAGCTATTATAAAATTTTTCATCAACCTTTTACTTAATAATGGTTGATGAACCCAGCCTATATCCACTATTTCATCATAAAGTATATAATGTGTCATTTAAAAAATGCTATCATTTCTTTCATTTTTACTATTTAGAATTCCTTTATAATAAGGAATTTCCCCTTATTGTTTTGTTACCCTAAAACAAAAGTTTGTTGAGGAAAGGTAGACTATCTGCTTGATTATTTTCCTTTACTAATGCTGAGAATAATAAGTTGATACACTTGCAATTTCCACAGGTTTCTTTCTTTTTGGTATAATTATGAAGTCGTAAATTTTATATATTGATGTGTTCCAATCTATTGTGGTTCTTATTCTTTTAGGTGCTCAAATTTCCTTTCCTTTGACCAGTGCTATTCCCTTCAAATTGGTTATTTTTTCCTTTTGGTGTGACTCCAGTGTTCTGTGATACCTTCTTTGTTTCCTGATACAACTAAATGTTGTAGGATTGTTTTGAATGTTTTCTGCCCCAGACCTGAAATCAGCCATCTTTCCAAGAAGCCCTGATTCCTTTTAGGCAAAAATTGTATTTAGAGACCACAAGCTGGGGACTAGGAATACTCATTACTTCTTGATTATCATTAACAGTAGGCCCTCTCAGTAGACTAAAATATGTATTCTTTAAAAAATTTTTTTAATTGAGTGATAACTGCTTTATAATGTTGTGTTGGTTCCTGCCATACAACCACATGAATCAGCCATAGGTATACACATGTCCCCTTCCTCTTGAGTCTCCCTGCCGACTCCCACCCCATCCCACTCCTTTAGGTTGTCACAGAGCACTGGGTTTGAGTTCCCTGTGTCATACAGCAAATTCCCACTGGCTATCCATTTTACATACAGTGAAGTATATGTTTCAACGCCACTTTCCCAATTCGGGCCACCCTCTCCTTTCCCAACTGTGTCCTCAAGTCTCTTTTCCATGTCTGTGTCTCCATGGCTGCCCTGCAAATAGGCTCATCAGTACCATCCTTCTAGATTCCATATATATGTGTTAATATATGATATTTATTTTTCTCTTTCTGACTTACCTCACTCTGTATAATAGGCTCTAGGTTCATCAACCTCATTAGAACTGACTCAAATGAATTCCTTTTTATGGCTGAGTAATATTCTGTTGTATATATGTACCACATTTTCTTTATCTGTTCATCTGTCAATGGACATCTAGGTTGCTTCCATGTTCTAGCTATTGTAAACAGTGCTGCAATGAACACTGGGGTACATGTGTCTTTTACAATTAAGGTTTCCTCAGAGTATATGCCTAGTAGTGGAATTTCTGGGTCATGTGGTAGTTTTACTCCTAGCTTTTTAAGAAATCTCCATATTGTTCTCCATAGTGGCATTATCAATTTACATTCCCACCAACAGTGCAAGCGGGTTCCCTTTTTTCCACACTCTGTCCAGCATTTATTGTTTGTAGATTTTTTGAAGATGGCCATTCTGACCGATGTGAGGTGATATCTCATTGTAGTTTTGATTTTCATTTCTCTAATTATGAGTGATGTTGAGCGTCTTTTCATATATCTATTAGCCATCTGTGTGTCTTCTTTGGAGATGTGTCTGTTTAGGTCTTCTGCCCTCTTCTTGATTGGGTTGTTTGTTTTTCTGGTATTGAGCTGGAAAATGTATTCTTTATATTAAAAGAAAAATGTAAAGATGACTGAGTTTTCACTTATATTCCTTGATTTTATATTGCTATTTCTTTTGCTTCGCAATGAAAATTTTGGTTCTTCAGAAAAACAGAACCAAAAGAATGTGGTTATGTATATATTGCCAATGCATGCATGCATGCTAAGTTGCTTCAGTCATGTCCCACTCTTTGCAACCCCGTGGACTGTAGCCTGCAAGGCTCCTCTGTCCATGGGATTCTCAAGGCAAGAATACTGGAGTGGGTTGCCATACTCTCTTCCAGGGGATCCTCCTGACTCATGGATTGAACTTTTATCACCTGAGACTCCTGCACTGCAGGCAGATTCTTTATTGTTGAGCTACCGGGGAAGCCCATTTATTGTCAATAGATGTACACATATACAATAGAATGTGTATAGATAAATAGATAAAACATCAGATCATATCAGATCAGTCGCTCAGTCGTGTCCGACTCTGCAACCCCATGAATTCCAGCACTCCAGGCCTCCCTGTCCATCACCAACTCCTGGAGTTCATTCAGACTCACGTCCATCGAGTCAGTGATGCCATCCAGCCATCTCATCCTCTGTCGTCCCCTTCTCCTCCCGCCCCCAATCCCTCCCAGCATCAGAGTCTTTTCCAATGAGTCAACTCTTCGCATGAGGTAGCCAAAGGACTGGAGTTTCAGCTTTAGCATCATTCCTTCCAAAGAAATCCCAGGGCTGATCTCCTTCAGAATGGACTGGTTGGATCTCCTTGCAGTCCAAGGGACTCTCAAGAGTCTTCTCCAACACCACACTTCAAAAGCATCCATTCTTCGGCGCTCAGCCTTCTTCACAGTCCAACTCTCACATCCATACACGACCACAGGAAAAACCATAGCCTTGACTAGATGGACCTTTGTTGGCAAAGTAATGTCTCTGCTTTTCAATATGCTATCTAGGTTGGTCATAACTTTCCTTCCAAGGAGTAAGCGTCCTTTAATTTCATGGCTGTAGTCACCATCTGTAGTGATTTTGGAGCCCAGAAAAATTAAGTCTGACACTGTTTCCACTGTTTCCCCATCAATCTCCCATGAAGTGATGGGACCGAATGCCATGACCTTCGTTTTCTGAATGTTGAGCTTTAAGCCAACTTTTTCACTCTCCTCTTTCACTTTCATCAAGAGGCTTTTTAGCCAACTTTTTCATTCTCCACTTTCACTTTCATCAAGAGGCTTTTTAGTTCCTCTTCACTTTCTGCCATAAGGGTGGTGTCATCTGCATATCTGAGGTTATTGATATTTCTCCCGGCAATCTTGATTCCAGCTTGTGTTTCTTCCAGTCCAGCGTTTCTCATGATGTACTCTGCATATAAGTTAAATAAACAGGGTGACAATATACAGCCTTAACGAACTCCTTTTCCTATTTGGAACCAGTCTGTTGTTCCATGTCCAGTTCTAACTGTTGCTTCCTGACCTGCATACAGATTTCTCAAGAGGCAGGTCAGGTGGTCTGGTATTCCCATCTCTTAAAGAATTTTCCACAGTTTATTGTGATCCACACAGTCAAAGGCTTTGGCATAGTCAATAAAGCAGAAATAGATGTTTTTCTGGAACTCTCTTTCTTTTTCCATGATCCAGCGGATGTTGGCACTTTGATCTCTGGTTCCTCTGCCTTTTCTAAACCAGCTTGCACATCAGGAAGTTCACGGTTCACATATTGCTGAAGCCTGGCTTGGAGAATTTTGAGCATTACTTTACTAGCACGTGCTGCTAAGTCGCTTCTGTCGTGTCCGACTCTGAGTGACCCCATAGATGGCAGCCCACCAGGCTCCGCCATCCCTGGGATTCTCCAGGCAAGTACACTGGAGTGGGTTGCCATTTCCTTCTCCAATGCATGAAAGTAAAAAGTGAAAGTGAAGTGGCTCCGTCATGCCCGACTCTTTGTGACCCCATGGACTGCAGCCCACCAGGCTTCTCCATCCATGGGAGTTTCCAGGCAAGAGTACTAGAGTGGGGTGCCATTTGAGTGCAATTGTGTGGTAGTTTGAGCATTCTTTGGCATTGCCTTTCTTTGGGATTGGAATGAAAACTGACCTTTTCCAGTCCTGTGGCCACTTCTGGGTTTTTCCAGATTTGCTGGCATATTGAGGGCAGCACTTTCATGGCATCATCTTTCAGGATTTGGAATAGCTCAACTGGAATTCCATCACCTCCACTAGCTTTGTTCGTAGTGATGCTTTCTAAGGCCCACTTGACTTCACATTCTAGGATGTCTGGCTCTAGGTCAGTGATCACACCATCATGATTATCTAGGTCGTGAAGATCTTTTTTGTACAGTTCTTCTGTGTATTCTTGCCATCTCTTCTTAATATCTTCTGCTTCTTTTAGGTCCATACCATTTCTGTCCTTTATCGAGCTCATCTTTGCATGAAATGTTCTTTTGGTATCTCTGATTTTCTTGAAGAGATCCCTAGTCTTTCTCATTCTGTTGTTTTCCACTATTTCTTTGCATTGATCGCTGAGGAAGGCTTTCTTATCTCTCCTTGCTATTCTTTGGAACTCTGCATTCAGATGTTTATATCTTTCCTTTTCTCCTTTGCTTTTCACTTCTCTTCTTTTCACAGCTATTTGTAAGGCCTCCCCAGACAGCCGTTTTGCTTTTTTGCATTTCTTTTCCATGGGGATGGTCTTGATCCCTGTCTCCTGTACAATGTCACGAACCTCAGTCCATAGTTCATCAGGCACTCTATCTATCAGATCTAGGCCCTTAAATCTATTTCTCACTTCCACTGTATAATCATAAGGGATTTGATTTAGGTCATACCTGAATGGTCTAGTGGTTTTCCCTACTTTCTTCAATTTCAGTCTGAATTTGGCAATAAGGAGTTCATGGTCTGAGCCACAGTCAGCTCTTGGTCTTGTTTTTGTTGAATATATAGAGCTTCTCCATCTTTGGCGGCAAAGAATATAATCAATCTGATTTCGGTGTTGACCATCTGGTGATGTCCATGTGTAGAGTCTTCTGTTGTGTTGTTGGAAGAGGGTGTTTGTTATGACCAGTGCATTTTCTTGGCAAAACTCTATTAGTCTTTGCCCTGCTTCATTCCGTATTCCAAGGTCAAATTTGCCTGTTACTCCAGGTGTCTCTTGACTTCCTACTTTTGAATTCCGTCTCCTATAATGAAAAGGACATCTTTTTTGGGTTTGAGTTCTAAAAGGTCTTGTAGGTCTTCATAGAACCGTTCAACTTCAGCTTCTTCAGTGTTACTGGTTGGGGCATAGACTTGGATTACTGTGATATTGAGCCGTTTGCCTTGGAAACGAACAGAGATCATTCTGTCGTTTTTGAGATTGCATCCAAGTACTGCATTTTGGACTCTTTTGTTGACCATGATGGCCACTCCATTTCTTCTGAGGGATTCCTGCCCGCAGTAGTAGATATAATGGTCATCTGAGTTAAATTCACCCATTCCAGTCCATTTCAGTTTGCTGATTCCTAGAATGTCGACATTCACTCTTGCCATCTCTTGTTTGACCACTTCCAATTTGGCTTGATTCATGGACCTGACACTCCAGGTTCCTATGCAATATTGCTCTTTACAGCCTCGGACCTTGCTTCTATCACCAGTCACATCCACAGCTGGGTATTGTTTTTGCTTTGGCTCCATCCC
Source organism: Bos indicus (assembly GCF_029378745.1). Lineage (NCBI taxonomy): Eukaryota > Metazoa > Chordata > Mammalia > Artiodactyla > Bovidae > Bos > Bos indicus. Next base: position 109,868,559 of record NC_091760.1, read on the forward strand.
TTCATTCTTTCTGGAGTTATTTCTCCACTGATCTCCAGTAGCATGTTGGGCACCTACTGACCTGGGGAGTTTCTCTTTCAGTATCCTATCATTTTGCCTTTTCATACTGTTCATGGGGTTCTCAAGGCAAGAATACTGAAGTGGTTTGCCATTCCCTTCTCCAGTGGACCACATTCTGTCAGATCTCTCCACCATGACCAACCCGTCTTGGGTTGCCCCACGGGCATGGCTTAGTTTCATTGAGTTGGGCATGGCTTAGTTTCATTGAGTTAGACAAGGCTGTGGTCCTAGTGTGATTAGATTGACTAGTTTTCTGTGAGTATGGTTTCAGTGTGTTTGCCCTCTGATGCCCTCTTGCAACTCCTACCGTCTTACTTGGGTTTCTCTTACCTTGGGCGTGGGGTATCTCTTCACGGCTGCTCCAGTAAAGTGCAGCCATTGCTCCTTACCTTGGATGAGGGGTATCTCCTCACTGCCGCCCTTCCTGACCTTCAACCTGGGATAGCTCCTCTAGGCCCTCCTGCACCTGCGCAGCCACGGCTAGATGCTTGTTATAAGGAATTGGCTTACGTGATTATGGAGGCTGTCAAGTTCCGAATCTGCAGGGTAAGTTGACAGACCAGAGACCCAAGAAAACTAGAATTCCGGTTTGAATCTGAAGGCAGTTTAGTGTAGAATTAGGAAGAGCTGATGTTGAAGCCCAGAGTGCTGGAAAATTCTGTCTTTCTTGGCATTAGCTGAACTTTTTGTTGTATTCAGGCCTTCTACTAGTTGGATGAGGCCCACCTACACTATGGAGGGACATTTGCTTTTCTCAAAGTTGACCAATTTAGATATTAACCTCACTCTCAACAGAAACATCCAGAATAATGTTTGACTAAATATCTAGACACTTTGTGGTCCAGTCAAGTTGACAAAAAATTAACCATCACAGTGAGCTTGGTAACTAAGTGAATTCCATTGGGCAGAAAAGATTTTTTAAATGTTTTAAGATCAATGAGAGGATTCAGCTCAGTTCAGTTCAGTTGCCCAGTTGTGTCTGCCTCTTTGCGACCCCATGAATCGCAGCACACCAGGCCTCCCTGTCCATCATCAACTCCCGGAGTTCACTCAGACTCACGTCCATCAAGTCAGTGATGCCATCCAGCCATCTCATCCTCTGTCGTCCCCTTCTCCTCCTGCCTCCAATCCCTCCCAGCATCAGAGTTTTTTCCAATGAGTCAACTCTTCGCATGAGGTGGCCAAAGGACTGGAGTTTCAGCTTTAGCATCATTCCTTCCAAAGAAATCCCAGGGCTGATCTCCTTCAGAATGGACTGGTTGGATCTCCTTGCAGTCCAAGGGACTCTCAAGAGTCTTCTCCAACACCACAGTTCAAAAGCATCCATTCTTCGGCGCTCAGCCTTCTTCACAGTCCAACTCTCACATCCATACATGACCACAGGAAAAACCATAGCCTGGACTAGACGGACCTTTGTTGGCAAAGTCTCTGCTTTTCAATATGCTATCTAGGTTGGTCACAACTTTCCTTTCAAGGAGTAAGCATCTTTTAATTTCATGGCTGCAATCACCATCTGCAGTGATTTTGGAGCCCAAGAAAATAAAGTCTGACACTGTACTGATCCCCAAATCATAATCCTGGAATGTTAGTGCTGAAAGGACACTGGATATGATTCATTTGAGTCATTTATTTTTTGAATGTGAAAACTAAGGCCTGGAGTGATCAAATGAATTGTCCAAGATCTCACATACATTCATGAAAGGAAAGGAAGGAAGGAATTAAGAAAGAAACAAAGATTAACTGAGCCTTTTTCGTATGGTAGGTGCTGTGCTAGGCACTAGCCATTCGGTGGTAACCAAAACAAACCCTGATCCTGCCTTTATGAAGATTTCCTGAGGAAGGGTCGCTTAAGCTGAGACAGGAGGGTATGCAGGAGTTTATCAGGGGATGGGGATCAGCAGCAAGACCAGGGAATCATATTTCATAAAGAGGGATTCAAGTGTGGGAGGGTTGTGGTGGTAGGGCGCGCTGAGGGGGGCAAGTTGAATGGCTTTAAAGACCTGAGAAAAGTTCAGAATAAATTGAAAGAGGCCGATAAAAGACTCAAAGATGCTGTTTACACTGTGCCTTCCCCTAAGGAGGATAATTTCCTCCCCCCCACCACAGCGAATTGTTTTACAAAGTAGTTAGCAATCCTTAAGCTATCAGTCTACGTCCCCCAAAAAGCAGGTATCATTATTGCTATTTAGTGACTAGAAGAATTAAGGCATTGAGCACTCCAATGCCTTGCCCAAGGCCACTGAAAAATTAAGATTAAAGAACTAGAATTGAAAGTCACAGGGGAAGACTTGGCTTCTCTGAGACAATCGTGGGAAAGGAAATTATTTATTCTGGAAATTTAAATAGTCATCTTGGAATCTTCAGTGAAATCAGAGTGCAAAAATAGGCCTTCTCCCTGTCCCCCAGCACAACAATAATTTAGCAGTGATTATAATAATGATTGTTAAATGATTTGTGTGCTGATTAGGCTAGGAGTTCCCAGGGCTGAGTTCCCAAGTTGCCCTCCACAGTTCTCCTTCTGTGATTTACCTAAGGCCATACTATGACTGCACTTAAGACATATCTCCATCCAGGAACTCTGACTGCTTTGGACCAACCAGCCCCATGATGTTGGTGTGAACATACTAGAAGTGACCTGATGAAGCTGCTTCATTGGGAAGTCTCTCAACAGTGGTACACTTGGTGATTTATTGTTGTTTAAACAATTATCTCTTTCCCTGCCTCTCTCTCTGATTTACATTTACCCGTGGTTTTTCTGAATGTATTGAAAACATTTAACTTTTATCATTCTTTAATTTTTAATTGTCTTATGATTGTCACTTAATTAAGCTTTAATAGAATCTACTGAAAAAAACAGAAACCAGCACTTACGAGTAAGCTGTTCTGTTTTCATTACGTTTGACAAGTCGGAGAAATGAAGAAACAAGGGAAAATATTTATGTCTTCTGGAAGATGTATGGCATGTAATGGGCTTGGACTTTGCTCGTCCTGGGAAAAGGGATAATTCTTCTAAACCACAAGATGTTCAGATGACATTCAAATGTGCCTGTACAGCAAATATTGTTCATCTGTGATTACTCTGAGTCATTTTTCAATTTTCACCAGTTTACTTTCAAATGGGGTGGGAATCTTTTCCTCTCTGGTTGATATAAGTGGAAAGGGGGTGTGCCTTGCAGGCGAGAGATCTTGATTCAAGGCCTGATGGGAGAGTCTCCTGGCCTTATGATTGCTCACATGTTACTTAACCTCTGATCTCAGTTTCTTTATAATTAAATGGGGATAATATTTTCCTCACTGGGGTTTTCTTGTGCTTAAATGTAATGTGAAAGCCCCTGGCCCTACTCTAGCTTTCCTTGCCAATTCTTCTAATACTTTCCCTGGATGTTTGCCACTCAAGTCTCAATCCTGAGAGTAGCTAAAATTTATAAAAATGTGGTGATTTGTTCACTCATTATAATTATATTTAAACACCACATTTTATTTTTTTAGGGCTTAGGAGAGTATGCCAGAATTATTAAAGCAAGGCATCTATATCATCATTTCAGTGTTCAATACTAGTGTTTTGAAATGATTTCATCTTTCATATTAAAGGCAATTTGGAGAGCAGCAACTATGCCACAATTAAAGAAAATTGAAATGGAATATAACTTATTCAATATCCCTTTTTAGGCTAAGAGTCAAGTACAAATGAGTGCTCATTTATTTTTATCCAAACCACATTTAGGACTTGATTCTTATCTCTATGTTAACTCTGATTATCTGTGTTTGATATTCACATCCATAAACCCTGCTCTGAAACTCTCTTTTTCCAAATAAAACTTATTCAGACTCTTTAGGGTTGTCCTTGTTGAAGCCAAACAGCAATGATTTCCAATGTGAACCGAATAGTTCATAATAAGAAAAGAACTATAATGCGATGGTAATGGTAAGAGAATGATTCCTTATATGTTTCAGAGCTTTTTGTTATTCAGCATGCACTCATATATTATTTAATTGCTCCTTACAATGACTCTGTGAGGTTCTTCCATGGTTCAAAATACATTTAAAGGGTGAAAGATGTCAAGCTTGTGTTGAGGCTTGTGTAATCTTGATGCTAAAACCAGGCAAGATAACACAAGAAAAGAAAATTACAGTCTCTTTCTCCTATGAACATGCACACGAAGATCCTAAATAAAAAAAGAATTTTTTTTAAAAAACTTTCTTATTGAAGGATAACTCACAGTGAAGGGCACAATCTTAACACTTAATTGACTGGAGACATATTAACTTCACAGGCATTAGTTTCTGCAAAAATTTCCTGGTCAAGGAAGAAATAGAAAATCTTAACAGACCCATCACAAGCACGGAAATTGAAACTGTAATCAAAAATCTTCCAGCAAACAAAAGCCCCGGTCCAGACGGCTTCACAGCTGAATTCTACCAAAAATTTAGAGAAGAGCTAACACCTATCCTGCTCAAACTCTTCCAGAAAATTGCAGAGGAAGGTAAACTTCCAAACTCATTCTATGAGGCCACCATCACCCTAATACCAAAACCTGACAAAGATCCCACAAAAAAAGAAAACTACAGGCCAATATCACTGATGAACATAGATGCAAAAATCCTAAACAAAATTCTAGCAATCAGAATCCAACAACACATTAAAAAGATCATACACCATGACCAAGTGGGCTTTATCCCAGGGATGCAAGGATTCTTCAATATCTGCAAATCAATCAATGTAATACACCACATTAACAAATTGAAAAATAAAAACCATATGATTATCTCAATAGATGCAGAGAAAGCCTTTGACAAAATTCAACATCCATTTATGATAAAAAACTCTCCAGAAAGCAGGAATAGAAAGAACATACCTCAACATAATAAAAGCTATATATGACAAACCCACAGCAAACATTATCCTCAATGGTGAAAAATTGAAAGCATTTCCTCTAAAGTCAGGAACAAGACAAGGGTGCCCACTTTCACCATTACTATTCAACATAGTTTTCGAAGTTTTGGCCACAACAATCAGAGCAGAAAAAGAAATAAAAGGAATCCAAATTGGAAAAGAAGAAGTAAAACTCTCACTATTTGCAGATGACATGATCCTCTACATAGAAAACCCTAGACTCCACTAGAAAATTACTAGAACTAATCAATGACTATAGTAAAGTTGCAGGATATAAAATCAACACACAGAAATCCCTTGCATTCCTATACACTAATAATGAGAAAACAGAAAGAGAAATTAAGGAAACAATTCCATTCACCATTGCAACGGAAAGAATAAAATACTTAGGAATATATCTACCTAAAGAAACTAAAGACCTATATATAGAAAACTATAAAACACTGGTGAAAGAAATCAAAGAGGACACTAATAGATGGAGAAATATACCATGTTCATGGATTGGAAGAATATAGTGAAAATGAGTATACTACCCAAAGCAATTTATAGATTCAATGCAATCCCCATCAAGCTACCAACGGTATTCTTCACAGAGCTAGAACAAATAATTTCACAATTTGTATGGAAATACAAAAAACCTCGAATAGCCAAAGCGATCTTGAGAAAGAAAAATGGAACTGGAGGAATCAACCTACCTGACTTCAGGCTCAACTACAAAGCCACAGTTATCAAGACAGTGTGGTACTGGCACAAAGACAGAAATATAGATCAATGGAACAAAATAGAAAGCTCAGAGATAAATCCACGCACATATGGACACCTTATCTTTGACAAAGGAGGCAAGAATATACAATGGATTAAAGACAATCTTTTTAACAAGTGGTGCTGGGAAATCTGGTCAACCACTTGTAAAAGAATGAAACTAGAACACTTTCTAACACCATACACAAAAATAAACTCAAAATAGATTAAAGATCTAAACGTAAGACCAGAAACTATAAAACTCCTAGAGGAGAACATAGGCAAAACACTCTCTGACATACATCACAACAGGATCCTCTATGACCCACCTCCCAGAATATTGGAAATAAAAGCAAAAATAAACAAATGGGACCTAATTAACCTTAAAAGCTTCTGCACATCAAAGGAAACTATTAGCAAGGTGAAAAGACAGCCTTCAGAATGGGAGAAAATAATAGCAAATGAAGCAACTGACAAACAACTAATCTCAAAAATATACAAGCAACTCCTACAGCTCAACTCCAGAAAAATAAATGACCCAATCAAAAAATGGGCCAAAGAACTAAATAGACATTTCTCCAAAGAAGACATACAGAGGGCTAACAAACACATGAAAAGATGCTCAACATCACTCATTATCAGAGAAATGCAAATCAAAACCACTATGAGGTAGCATTTCACACCAGTCAGAATGGCTGCGATCCAAAAGTCTACAAATAATAAATGCTGGAGAGGGTGTGGAGAAAAGGGAACCCTCTTACACTGTTGGTGGGAATGCAAACTAGTACAGCCACTATGGAAACAGTGTGGAGATTCCTTAAAAAACTGGAAATAGAACTGCCTTATGATCCAGCAATCCCACTGCTGGGCATACACACTGAGGAAACCAGAAGGGAAAGAGACACGTGTACCCCAATGTTCATTGCAGCACTGTTTATAATAGCCAGGACATGGAAGCAACCTAGATGTCCATCAGCAGATGAATGGATAAGAAAGCAGTGGTACATATACACAATGGAGTATTACTCAGCCATTAAAAAGAAAACATTTGAATCAGTTCTAATGAGGTGGATGAAACTGGAGCCTACTATACAGAGTGAAGTAAGCCAGAAGGAAAAACACCAATACAGTATACTAATGCATATATATGGAATTTAGAAAGATGGTAACAATAACCCTGTGTACGAGACAGCAAAAGAGACACTGAAGTATAGAACAGTCTTATGGACTCTATGGGAGAGGGAGAGGGTGGGAAGATTTGGGAGAATGGCATTGAAACATGTAAAATATCATGTACGAAACGAGATGCCAGTCCAGGTTCGATGCACGATTCTGGATGCTTGGGACTAGTGCACTGGGACGACCCAGAGGGATGGTATGGGGAGGGAGGAGGGAGGAGGGAGGAGGGTTCAGGATGGGAAACACATGTATACCTGTGGCGGATTCATTTTGATATTTGGCAAAACTAATACAATTATGTAAAGTTTAAAAATACAATAATTAAAAAAAAATTTCCTGGTCAATAATGTGTTAAGTGCACAGTTTGATGAATTTTTATACATGTACCTCCATGTAACCCCAGATTTTGCTGTATTTGCCTCATCTACCCCCTTACTTTGTCAGTTTTGAAAAAAGGAAACAAAATCACAGAAAGTGGAATTTCCTCTTAATTCCTGTATCTTTTCTCATTCTTCCCTCCCTTCCTGACCAGAAGCAGCCAATATCATGAATTTGGTGTGAGTCCTTTTAGTCTGTTTCAAAAATACCTTTAAATACACATATACTCCTTTAGGGCTTTCCAGGTGGCTCAGTGGTAAAGAATCTGCCTGCCAATGCAGGAGATGTGCTTTGATCCCTGGGTTGGGAGGATCCCCTGGAGAAGGAAATGGCAACCGACTCCAGTATACTTGCCTGGGAAATCCCATGGACAGAAGAGCCTGGCAGGCTACAGCCCATGGGGCTGCAAAAGAGTTGGATGCAACTTAGTGACTAAACAACAACAACAATGCTTCTTTAAGAAGAATCTATAGCAATAATGTCTAGTAGAAATATAATGCAAGCCATGTGTATAATTTAAAATTTTCTGTCACTCTTAAAAAATAAAAAGTACTCATTCACTATAGTACAATAATATGTTACATGATAAAAGATAAAGTGAACTGTAGTATCAACAAAATAGTAATGCTTAATGGAAAAACATATTTTATACTGCTTTGGTTTTATATTTTAAATTAATTAAAATAAATGAAATAAAAATTTTGGTTTCTTAGTCATGTTTTCTACATTTCGAATGCTCAATTGTTACATGTCCCTACTGTACAGCATGACTCTGTAAATATTGCTTTGTATACTTTTAAAGTTTACATAAATAGAGCACTGTTTTTATCTTTCTTCAATTTGCTTTTTACACTTATCTTTATGTTTTGAGATGTATTCATGTAGATACTGTGTACAACTTGTCTATTCTTCTTAGCAGTTCTATAGTATTCCATCACAAATGGACTCAATCAAATACTATATTTTTAAATACAATATTTTATTTATCCAATCCTCATTTTATAAACATTCAAGTTGTTTCTAGTTTCCACTTTATTCTGCTCCCTTTTCTTTTTTCCCCCTCTCCTCAATCAAGCTATTTATTCAAAAGAATTATAAAAAACAGGAAAAGTCAACATGAGCTTTCTACTATTTAGTTTCATCATCTGTGTAATGGGGATAATTCTATTACCTACTTTGTAAGGCTCAAGAGACTTAAATGCAGTAATTCATATTAAAGATAGTTGGAGTGATACATAGCAAATCAATGTGCTCAAGAAGCATTAGCTGCTCTCCTTGTCTTCTTCCTCCTCCTCCTTCTATACAACTGTATGTTTATGTGGATCAATATGCTCTCTTTCCCTCTTGCCTGATGATTGCCTTCTGCTCAAAGCACCATGAAATGAATTGGCTAGTCCTCATCACATTTACATAAGGTCCATCTAGTCAAGGCTATGGTTTTTCCTGTGGTCATGTATGGATGTGAGAGTTGGACTGTGAAGAAGGCTGAGCGCCAAAGAATCGATGCTTTTGAATTGTGGTGTTGGAGAAGACTCTTGAGAGTCCCTTGGACTGCAAGGAGATCCAACCAGTCCATTCTGAAGGAGATCAGCCCTGGAATTTCTTTGGAAGGAATGATGCTAAAGCTGAAACTCCAGTACTTTGGCCACCTCATGCGAAGAGTTGACTCATTGGAAAAGACTCTGATGCTGGGAGGGATTGAGGGCAGGAGGAGAAGGAGACGACAGAGGATGAGATGGCTGGATGGCATCACTGACTCGATGGACATGAGTCTGGGTGAACTCTGGGAGTTGGTGATGGACAGGGAGGCCTGGCGTGCTGCGATTCATGGGGTCGCAAAGAGTCGGACACGACTGAGCGACTGAACTGAACTAAACTGAACTATCTTTAAAGGTATGAGCATTTTGAGAATTAATAACGCTCTCTATTGTGTATGGGTTCAATACAATCCAAAGTCCCACAGACTATTCTATACATTTAAGCAATCTTTGTCAACATTATCAAAACTGGAATGAAAATTCTGTTTTCATAATGAAGTATGCAAAAACCTCTAGGTACATAAAAATGGCATAGTCCTTAAAGTCATTAAATGAGTTAAGAGGGTTTAATAGTAAAAATGTTTTTATAATTTTGAATGAATAAGCCAGCTTCTATATTAATTTAAAATAAATGTAATTCCTATGAAAGTATTTCAGTTCATTTTATTATACCCAGATTTTGAAAAAAAGAAATCCATATCCAAATATATCAACTCCATTTTCTGTTTGTAAAGGAGAGATGAAACTGGAGGACCCAAAGTAACACATATTTTGAAAAAAATTGCTAGATACCTTAGAACATATTCAGTTCAGTTCAGTTCAGTTCAGTCGCTCAGTTGTGTCCGACTCTTTGCGACCCCATGAATCGCAGCACGCCAGGCCTTCCTGTCCATCACCAACTCCCGGAGTTCACTCAGACTCACGTCCATCGAGTCAGTGATGCCATCCAGCCATCTCATCCTCTGTCGTCCCCTTCTCCTCCTGCCTCCAATCCCTCCCAGCATCAGAGTCTTTTCCAATGAGTCAACTCTTCGCATGAGGTGGCCAAAGGACTGGAGTTTCAGCTTTAGCATCATTCCTTCCAAAGAAATCCCAGGGCTGATCTCCTTCAGAATAGACTGGTTGGATCTCCTTGCAGCCCAAGGGACTCTCAAGAGTCTTCTCCAATACCACAGTTCAAAAGCATCAATTCTTTGGCGCTCAGCCTTCTTCACAGTCCAACTCTCACATCCATACATGACCACAGGAAAAACCATAGCCTTGATTAGACAGACCTTTGTTTGCAAAGTAATGTCTCTGCTTTTGAATATGCTATCTAGGTTGGTCATAACTTTTTTCCAAAGAGTAAGCGTCTTTTAATTTCATGGCTGCAGTCACCATCTGCAGTGATTTTGGAGCCCCCCCAAAATAAAGTCTGACACTGTTTCCCCATCTATTTCCCATGAAGTGATGGGACCGGATGCCATGATCTTCGTTTTCTGAATGTTGAGCTTTAAGCCAACTTTTTCACTCTCCTCTTTCACCTTCATCAACAGGCTTTTGAGTTCCTCTTCACTTTCTGCCATAAGGGTGGTGTCATCTGCATATCTGAGGTTATTGATATTTCTCCCGACAGTCTTGATTCCAGCTTGTGTTTCTTCCAGTCCAGCATTTCTCATGATGTACTCTGCATATAAGTTAAATAACAGGGTGACAATATACAGCCTTGGCGTACTCCTTTTCCTATTTGGAACCAGTCTGTTGTTCCATGTCCAGTTCTAACTGTTGCTTCCTGACCTGCATACAGATTTCTCAAGAGGCAGGTCAGGTGGTCTGGTATTCCCATCTCTTTCAGAATTTTCCACAGTTTATTGTGATCCACACAGTCAAAGGCTTTGATATAGTCAATAAAGCAGAAATAGATGTTTTTCTGGAACTCTCTTGCTTTTTCCATGATCCAGTGGATGTTGGCAATTTGATCTCTGGTTCCTCTGCCTTTTCTAAAACCAGCTTGAACATGTGTGAGTTCACAGTTCACATATTGCTGAAGCCTGGCTTGGGGAATTCTGAGCATTACTTTACTAGCGTGTGAGATGAGTGCAATTGTGCGGTAGTTTGAGCATTCTTTGGCATTGCCTTTCTTTGGGATTGGAATGAAAACTGACCTTTTCCAGTCCTGTGGCCACTCCTGAGTTTTCCAGATTTGCTGGCATATTGAGTGCAGCATTTTCACAGCATCATCTTTCAGGATTTGAAATAGCTCAACTGGAATTCCATCACCATATTACACAACTGTTTTTCCTGCCAGTGGACTTATATTTTTATGTTCTTTATAAAAAAGTAATATAAAAATTATTTTGCATTTTCTGAGCAGTCTAATTACCAGGTGGGGGTGGGGGTGGAGATTACAAATTCACCAGTGTAAATCTCCAAACCTAGCTCTGCTAGGAGGTAGTTAAAAATTGAATGTAGGTATCATTATGTAACCAATAAGAACTGGTAGAATAAGGTCTGCATTTATCAAAGATACAATTTCTACAGAGGTTTTAAGATTTGCTTTAGTGGAAGTGGGTTTTGGGAGGGTGGTAAGTATAAAATAAATCTTGTATACTTGCTTATTCCATCCCTTTTGCAAATTTTTTCCTATTACAATTTTGGGGAAGATATATGATTTTGTTTTCTTTGATTAATTTTATTCCTGCAAGGCTATTCAAAATCTAAAGGCTTACAAAGAGTAATGGTTGCAAGAAATGGAATATTTGACCCTTTATATAATAAATTCTGGCAGTGATTACTCAGGTATATCGTCAAGAAGGTTGTTATGTACTCTTAATTTTGTTCTGGGAGGAAAGATGGATTACTTCCTCTGAGGACTTTTGCAAACTAATACTGAATTTTACATATTTTAGTTTAGAAATATTTACTTTTCTTCAGTTTTTTTTCTGAAGAATTTTGATTTGACAGAAATGCTACATTTATTATTTTTTACTCTTTGAAAATAAGGGACTAGAGCAGATAATATTCCTATGTTGTGTGGAAAGAATTTGAGTTTGCAGAATTTCTAACAATTCTTCCTGATGAAGACTTCAGGAATCCAACTTGTGGTGGTTTTAGGTATATATCTATCACCTTTAAGTGACTGATAACTCCTGAAATCTGTTTAACTAAAGGATGCCTGGTACTGATAGATTAGCCACAATAGTAACTACATTTCGTCTATGAGACGAATAAATATTACATCATTCCTCTTTTATTGCCTCCCTGACTCATATTTTCAAGTCAAATATTTTTTAAAAAAGGACAAGGGATATAAATAAAGTAGAAAAAACCAATCCATTACCTTCAATAGCTCATGGTTTATATGGATTAACAGATTAAACAAACATAAATGACTCTGTTATTGAATAACTAATTTTCCTAAAAGTTTTATAGTATTGTGGTTGAGGCATAGTTGATGGACTCAGAGAGTGTAGGATCAAAACCTTGCTCTGCCATGTTCCAGCTAGGTGGGTTTGGACAACTGTTTAATCTCTTTGAACATCAGCTGTCTATTAAATGGGGATAACAGTACTCATGTTTAAAGTTGTTGTTTTTTTTAAAATGAGAACTACATGATCTAATCCTCAGGCAAAGTGCTTAGCATACAATGCTTGCTTAAAGAATGTTAGATATTTTGGTTAGATTAACATTCAAGGATGACAGAATCTTTAACTGATTAAATGGGCTGAGGGCAGGGTAGTGGTCCCAGTTAGATGGCTTCAATCGGAGACAATATCCTATAGGAAAGGAAATTTGATCTCATTTTTTAAATGCCAGTGTGTGGATGAAGGAGAAGGAATATTTCAGGTACTGAAACTGACATGCTGGTAAAAACAAACATGCTTCTGAAGCTAAATGAATCATGCTAACTGGAGTTTGAAAATACATTTGTTTGCCCAGATGTGGATTTGTATAGCAAAGTAAGAAATGAAGAGGTTGATTAGATAAATGTTCAAATGAACATTAGCTCACATGTGAAAAAGGAGATAGAGGACTTTTGTGTTCTTAAACCAAAGAATGAGAATATACAACAGGTCTTTGTGAAGGTGATTCCAGCAGTAGTTTCTGGGTTGGATGAGGTGATAATGGAGTCTGTGGAGGGTGTTGATGATCCAGATACTACACACTTGGTTCTGGGAGGTATGGAACACAAGAGAGCGATTCCAAGAGACAGTTTGGATATGGCACAGCTTGGTAACACAATCAAGATGGGAACTGAACTAGTGTAGTTGATAACGCCTTCCATTGTTACTTTACTTTGTTGGATGTAAATAGAACCTCCCATTCCATCCCAATGGAGGAAATGATCTTTGTTTTTTTGTTTGTTTGTTTGTTTGTTTTTTTAATTAATTTTATTTTATTTTTAAACTTTACATAATTGTATTAGTTTTGCCAAATATCAAAATGAATCCACCACAGGTATACATGTGTTCCCCATCCTGAACCCTCCTCCCTCCTCCCTCCCCATACCATGCCTCTGGGTCGTCCCAGTGCACCAGCCCCAAGCATCCAGTATCGTGCATCGAACCTGGATTGGCATCTCATTTCATACATGATATTTTACATGTTTCCATACCATTCTCCCAAATCTTCCCACCCTCTCCCTCTCCCACAGAGTCCATAAGACTGTTCTATACATCAGTGTCTCTTTTGCTGTCTCGTACACCGGGTTATTGTTACCATCTTTCTAAATTCCATATATATGCGTTAGTATACTGTATTGGTGTTTTTCCTTCTGGCTTACTTCACTCTGTATAATAGGCTCCAGTTTCATCCACCTCATTAGAACTGATTCAAATGTATTCTTTTTAATGGCTGAGTAATACTCCATTGTGTATATGTACCACAGCTTTCTTATCCATTCATCTGCTGATGGACATCTAGGTTGCTTCCATGTCCTGGCTATTATAAACAGTGTTGCGATGAACATTGGGGTACACGTGTCTCTTTCCCTTCTGGTTTCCTCAGTGTGTATGCCCAGCAGTGGGATTGCTGGATCATAAGGCAGTTCTATTTCCAGTTTTTTAAGGAATCTCCACACTGTTTCCATAGTGGCTGTACTAGTTTGCATTCCCACCAACAGTGGAAATGATCTTTGTCTAGGAACTTAATCAGGGTTTCTAAATGGTAATAGAGTTCTGGATTTTGGTTACTCCAAGGGAACCCAGGGAAAGTGCAGGGAAATAAATTACTCTGCACAAGGATGTGACAGAAATGTATATATGTATAATACATGTGTGTGTATTACCTTTTTACTTTTTTCCTCCTGATTGAGTTGACATAGGAGGGAAGATGTGAGAAGGTTAGAGGAGAAATAAAGGATACCAAGAACTTTTATGAATGGAGATTTCTAATATTAAATTTACGTTTTTGTGTGACGTAGTTTTTCCCCAGTATTCTCAGACATTCAAGTACAGATGCCATGCTGTTGTGACTGAGTGTCTTATTGTGTGTATGAGGGTGTATGTTTGTGTTTAAGTTATGGAAAGGGACTGAGATCTATGCCTGAGTTGGTGTGGTATGGAAAACAACTTTGGTTCTGGGAAGACAAAATGATCCTTAACCTGAACTAACTGAGCCAGAGGAGGGAGCTGATTGCCAAAGGAGTGAATGACAATAGGGTTCTGGGAACTTGCAGAAATTCCAGGGAGGACATGGACTTCCCACAAGGAGGTAGCTTTGAATTTCTCTTCTTGTGATCTTAAGGAATTGAGTAACTGGCTGAATATTTATAGGGATAAATTTGACTTTACACACTTATTTTTGTAAGGATAAGATGTGACTAAATAAATCTGCTCCTTTTGGTTTAATGTCCTCTAGGCTTAAGTTGCCTCAATGGCTTCATGATATTGCTGCCCATTGTAGGAGCCTCAGAGTTAGTTTGCCTGCCAGGCTGGTTTGGCTTCTCAGCCTTTCACTGATACTGAGATGTCACACTGTGGATGTCTGTGTCTTTCTGACTTACCTCCGGGACTGAAAGCCTTACCTCCCCGCAACTTGTCAATGGAGATGACAGCTAGAGATGATCTTTCTACAGCAGAGTGGCATTTTAAATTTTTGAGTACTTAATGTCTACTCCCAGAAACACTGGGAAGAAAATTTGAAGCATTACATTTTTTTAAGATGAATATTTTAATGAATCTGCTTGGAGTTATCCCTTGGTATTTGTCTCATTTCTGTCTAGTTTTATGGTTATAATGCTATTTGAAAATTAAATGTCACAAAACATAAACCAAATAAACACGTCATCTGACTTTTTAAATTTTTATTATTTTTAGTATTATACTTAATAATTTTCCTGCTTTTTAACAGACTGTTTTGCTGATGAAATAAATGGGAGATGTGGGTGGGGAGTAACACAGAATTATGTGGAACTGGTGCTTGTGACAGGGTTAAGAGAAGATTATTTGGGTTGGAATCCCAGCTCTTCTACTTCCTAGCCTGGCAAACTTAAAGAAGGTATTTAGACTCCCTGGTACTCAGTTTAACTCATCTGTAAAATGGGATAAATAATAGTAACTATGTCTTAGGGTTGTTAAGATAATTCATGTAAAGCTCCTAGAACAGTACTGGCCATCGATCTAGTGAGTGCTCAGTGAGCTACTTATTTTTATTATTGTTATAGCATATATTATTATTATTCATAGAAAAATTAGTCTACAGGGAAATTAATCTCGTTATTTTATTGGCTTCACCTTGTGAAAAATGATACTTTCTCATTTGATTATTTGCCGTAGTCAACACATTTGCTTTTCTACGATTTTTGGCTGTTTTCACAAATTTATATTAAAGTCCATAAAAATTTGCTATGCTTGTGGATATTCTAAGAATGACCCATTGAGCTTGAAGACAGTGCCCCAAAAGGAGTTCGTAGCATTTCTAGCATGATTAGAGTGTGAGGTCTCCCCAGATGCTTTGAAGGGAATAACATTCATTTGAAAATGCAAGCTTTTTTTTTTTAAATATAGATATTCATTCATAATAATGTGATAGGGAGAATAGTGGTCCCCCAAAGATATCCATATCTTAACCCTCTGCACTCATGAATATGTTATGTTACATGGCACGGAGGAATTAAGGTTGCTAACCTGTGGAATGAAGAGAGTATCCTATGGGAGTATCCATTATCCAGATGGGCCCAGGGGTTCTTATGTGTGAAACAGAAGCAGGCGAATCAGTATCAGAGTGACGCAGCATGAGAAAGACTCGGCCTGCCCTGCTTGCTTTGAAGATGGAAGGTGGCTAGGTGCCAAAACTGCAGGCACCCTCTGGATGATGGAGAAGGTAAAGAAACAATTCTCTTTCATCTAGAACCTCCAGAAGGAATGCAGACCTGCCTGCTGCTGCTGCTGCTAAGTCGCGTTAGTCGTGTCTGACTCTGTGCTACCCCATAGATGGCAGCCCACTAGGCTCCGCCATCCCTGGGATTCTCCAGGCAAGAACACTGGAGTGGATTGCCATTTCCTTCTCCAATGCATGAAAGTGAAAAGTGAAAGTGAAGTCGCTCAGTTGTGTCTGACTCTTCGTGACCTCATGGACTGCAGCCCACCAGGCTCCTCCGTCCATGGAATTTTCCAGGCAAGAGTACTGGAGTGGGTTGCCATTGCCTTCTCCCAGACCTGCCTGCTACCACCTTAATTTTAGCCCAGTAAGACCCATTTCAGACTTCTGACCTCCTGAACTGTATGATAACAAACCTGTGCTGCTTTAAGCCACCACATTTATGGTAACTTATTATGGCAGCAATAGGAACCTATTGATAAAACAATACTGTACCACCCAAGCTTATCCGGTGGCTTGCTGGTAAAGAATCTGCCTGCAAAGCAGGAGATGCAGGAGATATGGGTTCGGTCCCTGAGTTGGGAAGATCCCCTGGAGAAGGAAATGGCTAACTCCAGTATTCTTGCCTGGAGAATCCCATGGACAGACGATCCTGGTGGGCTATAGTCCTTGGGATTGCAAGAGTCACACATGACTGGGCATACACACACACACACACACACACACACCACCCAAGGTGTAGATGTTAGTAAAGAAATCTCTCTCCTATTTAAATGGAAAAGTTACCTTATTTTCCATCTTACTGAGCAGAGACTACTCACTGTTAGAAGCACACGTCAGAGCCTGGAATGAGAATGAAGGAGGGTCTTGAGCTGTGGACAGAATGAATCATGGAAGAGAATCTTACCTTGGGCAGAATGGCTATGTTTGTGGAAATTTTGAAAAGATTAAACTGATGAAGCTTCTATTTATAAAGTTATTCTGGTTGTTTCTGTTTTCCCCAGGCTACTGAAGGTGAATACATATGCTATTCATTGACGAATCTGTTTTTTTTTTCTGTGGAAATATAAGTTATAGGGTATCTGCAACTTTTAGGTATGTTAAAGGTAAAGAATGAAAAAAGGGACAATTAAAAAACAGTGTGTGCTGGCATGAGGTGTGGGATATTATTCTATAGCATAATTCTGTGGCTGGGGGCACAGAATTTATAGGATGTGAAACACTCAAGTTTAACTGCAAAAGGAACATTTGTGAAAACGGATCACAGTGAAGGATTCAAACAAAAGCATTTCAGTGGAAATCTTACATCCAGAAGAGACAATGAAAATAAAGAGGCCAAAAGAGCTAGTGCAAACTGAAAGAATTAAAAAGAATAAACAGTGTCATCTACAACTTTATCAGAGAAAAAGAAATACAAGAGAGAGAATGACCCATCAATAAATGAGGAGGGAGGAGAAATCGATGTTAGTGGTAAAATGTCTGAGCTATTGAACTGCTTTTTTTCAAGTCTGTCTTATAAAGAAATAAGGGTCTGGATAATTAGGAAGTAATTAAGGTCTCACTGACTTTGAGACACTATTGATCATAAATAAGTAAATAATTACCAATTGCATTAATAAAATGTGTGCAGTGTAGAAGCAATGCATTCTATAATAAGTTTTCCCGATCCAATGGTAATTATTATATCATTTGTGAAGCTAGCAGTGAATTGGGGAAAGAAAAACCCACTTCCAAATATGCACAATTAATTAGATGCAATGATTTGACCAGAAGAAAATGGACAAAGAAATAAGCTCTTCAGGATAAAATCTGGAAGATTTGCTATCAGTTTATCTAAACAAATAACACCAACACCCACACACAAATAACATTGTAGAAAAACAATTTAAATTCTGGCCCACCAGGTATGGGATAATGAACTACATGAAGTACAGTTCTTAGTTGCTCATTGTCCAGAGAACCTGGATCACTCAGGTGACTGACTACACAGATTTTACAAATGCTAGCTATTTTGGAGTTTAACATCTTCAGAACTAAAATGTTATAGAAAACTGCAGACACTTCCATTTGTGCTCTCTCATGTGTACCTAGGTATGAGCTCAGGCTAATATGAATTGGATACATACCTCTCATACACTTTTTATAAATTAATGAATTGATGTAAGAATGTACTGTTTTGGTATTTCAAGATGGTGTACAGTGGGGAAGAACAAAGGTTTGTAGTCAGAGAGACTTGGGTTAGGATCAACCCCATGCATGAGCACTTGCTGGCCAAGTTATTTGACCTTTCTGAAGGAATGTAATAATATTTATTACATATAATTTTATGAAGGTTAAATGAAATAGCTGATATACTACTCTTGGCACAAAGTAGATATTCAACAAATAAAACTTATTGTCATAATAATATGGTAGATTTGAGTGAAACATGTGATATACATGTTTGCTTGAAAGCTAGGGAGACCAGAATCTACTTTTTGCTCTAATTTTGAATTACATAGCACTTGGCATATTGGTACTTGATAAATGGCAGCAATTAACATGTAGTTTTTATTTAGCTCTGTTACCCTGGGAAAATTATAGTCTCACTTTACCTCAATTTGTGCATAAGTTAGGATTAACCTATATTTCTTCAAGCATTTTCTGTGTTCTGAGCATTATTGGAGCACATCTGATTCCTGAAGGAACTTAAGAGTTTAGTTGCACAGGTAAAACCAATGTATAGGAACAACTAGAGATAAAAATGGGTGTAAATTCTCATAAGTGCATAGGGGTTCAGAAAACAGATAAGGTAAACCATTGTAGCAACAAAAGGAATGACAAGGGAAAACAATGGTACTTACTCTAGGCATTGAAGGTTACTTAAGATTTGGATGAATGAGGAAATGGTGGAGAGGCAAAAGGGCTTTTTGAGTGGCAGGGGGACAGCCTGAGCCAGGGTGTGAAGGTAAAAATGAATGCATCTGGTGATTGCATTTCTGAGACATGGAGCTTATGATCTGGTGTAACGTCTGAGGATTGCACATAAGTATTTGAAATTGGGGCCATTGTCTTTGAAGACGATTGAGTGGATGTTGAATGAAATGGTGTTAAGGTTGGAGGACAAAGCAGAAGGATGCTGTTGCTTGTGATAACACTCTGTCTAAAGTTTCATGGCTTTGGATGAAATGAGATATTTGAATCTCTAAAATGCTTTCCTTCTTGTGAAGCTCTGCAACCATCCATAGAAATTTCATTTTTCTTGTGTTTCTTTCATTAGCCTATGAAACCTTTGAGGTGGGAACCAAGTTTTGTTCATCTCCATATAGGAGCCCATAACATGGGACTTGACACATAATAATGAACACAAAATACTTGTGGGATGGATAAAAGATGCTGTAGGTTATAAACATGAAGGGACATTTAATATTTGTCTCTCAATTATATCTCTTTTATTTGCCCATTTTATCTACTTATAAAAGTTCTTATGGTGGCTTGCACACTGAAATAGAATACTTGTTAAGAAACAGAAGTTGTATTCCAGAAGGAGAAAGTTTCCCTCCTTTTAGGCACCAAGGCCAAGCAGATTATAGAATCCAAATTTAAACAAGAAATTTGGATTTGGTTTCTGGCAGTCGTAACATAAAGAGAATCACAATGTGCTTTCATTTTCTGATAAGCAGCCTGCAACGTTCAATTGCAGAACAAGAGTTTTCCCTGGAAATAAACTTGAGGAGGAAGTGATCACATGGGACCTTGTAATATTTCAATTAAACATTCCCATGTAGGGCGGGATATTCAATTGGATATGAGGGAGCATCAAATAGGCTCTAGAGAGAACTGGCACGGAGACCAACTCCATTTCTTCTGGCTTTCCAGATGGTTCATGGATGAAATTTACCCAGTCTAAAAAATTTATTTACTTTTTTTATTTTGGAAGTGCTTGCATCTGGAAAAAAATAACCACAAATTCAATTGTTTAAAAAGTAAAGATATTTAGGTATCGTTAGAGAATGGAGTTCATATTAAGTGATTTTGCTTTGAAACATGGTAAATAACTTGGAAAAGAGCATAAAACACTTTGCAGGGCCATGGCTCATAAATTTATAACATTGCTTTTATTAATTTGGAATCTTCATGAGCTGAGATGAAGAGAGGAGTCCTTGAATTGATTTCCACATTATGCTGATTCTGTGATCATCTGTGTACTAAGAGACCACCCAATTCATCTCTCTGGTAACTAACACCAGATTTTGTCCTGGATTTGAGATCTCTGGCTATGACATGCAACATATTTAAAAAATCTGTTTGATTGATAGTTTAATCATTGTTCCCTATTACATCAGCAGCCAGGCCTAGTATTCCAATTTTGAAGGACTGTTCTGCCTTTGTCCTTGTGTCACACAAAGTACTTGAGGCTTGCCAATAGTAGATCTGATTGAAGCTTTATAGATTTCAGACATAGTTGAAAGTTTAAATTTTATTTTATGTTCTTGTGGTTATCTTTTAGACAGCATATGATTTCTAGTCCTCCTGTAATAAAGTCACCTTTCCGATCATTTTCATTGTGTATTCTTTTCTATTCCTTTATTTCTTCAATATTTATATGAGTGTCAATAATTTTATGCTCTTGCAAAGCTAGTGGAAGAGCTGGTCACCACTTGTTCTTGAACTCAAGAAGGCAAACATGTACGTAAACATGTTTTTGCCTGGGCATGGTCATAAAGTCTTCCTTTTGGTCAGTGTTATCATTTTAGATTTTCTATGTGATTTAACAACCAGGCAAGTCTGCTTGGTTTTACAGACTGAAAAAAATTAAACCAGGCCTAAAAAATGACAATAACCAAGTACAGCATTTAATTGAACTTGACATTTGTATTTATCCGGTGATGGTGTTGCTGCTGCTTAGACAAAATTGTTAAACAGATAAGTCTGTCTGCAGAGATCCTCTCCCCAGTCACCCTCCCTGATCCCCACTCCCTTTATGACATTTTTAGGTTTCCTCACCAGTTCATCTTCCCACATCTAGAGCACCTCACCTGAGTTGTCCTTTTTGGTTAATGTTCCATGTTTTGGGTTTTCAGTAAAAACCTTAATTGAAGTGTAATCGATATACAATGAACCACCCTAAGTTAAAGAGTATAGTTTGATAACTTCTGACATATAAGTACTCCTACGATCACTACAGTTAAGGTAATGAACATATCAACCAACAATCAGTTTTGTCATGCTTCTTTGTAATCCCCTCTCCTGCCTGTCCCTGAACCTCACTCTATCTTCACACTACCGCTGTTTCAACAGACATAGATTAGTTTTTATTCTCTAATATTTTATATAAATGGAATCATACAGTATATTCTTTTTTGTGGTTTGCCTTTTTTAATTTAGTGTTATTATTTTGAGATTAATCTTTGTTGTTTTGAGCATCAAAATTTGTAATCAGTAATTTTCTCTTTTTATTACTGAGCAGTATTCCACTGTACTGACATATCACAATTTGTTTATCTATTCACTTGTCAATGGGTATTTGGGTTGTTTTCTGTGTGTGCTTAGTTGCTCAGTCATGTCTGACTCTTTGTGACCCCATGGACTGTAACCTGCCAGACTCCTCTGTCCATGGGGATTTTCCAGGGAAGAATACTGGAGTGGGTTGCCATGCCCTCATCCAGGGGATCTGCCTAGCCCAGGGGTCAAACCCAGGTCTCCCGCACTGCAGGTGGATTCTTTACCATCTGAGCCACCAGGGAAGCCCCTAAGTTTGGGCTAATAGAAACAAAACTGCTATGAGCAGTATGCACAAGTATTTGTCTACAAATATGTTTCCATATTTTTTAGATATTTAGCTAGAATATACAGATGGCAGGGCTCCCCAGGTGGCACTAGTGGTAAAGAACCCACCTGCCAATGCAGGAGACATAAGAGACACAGATTCAATCCCTGGGTCAGGAAGATCCTCTGGAGGAGGGCGTGGCAACCCACTCCAATATTTTAGCCTGGAGAATCCCATGGACAGAGGAGCCTGGTGGGCTATAGTCTATAGGTTCGCAGAGTTGGACATGACTGAAGCGACTTAGCATGCAAGAATACAGATGGCTGGGTCACATGGTAGATGTCTGTTTAACTTTTAAAGAAACTGTCAAACTGTTTTCCAAAGTAATTGTACCATTTTGCATTCCTGCCACTAGTTTTTGAGAATTCCAGTTACTCCACATCTGGTCCAAGCCTTGGTGTTATTGACTTTAATTTTAGAAATTCTAAGAGATACATAGTGCTATCTCTTTAATGCTCATTTCTCTAATAACTAACAATAATAATCATATTTTCATGCTATTTGCCAACTGTGTAACTTCCTGTTGAAGTGTCTGTTTAAATATTTTGTCTATTAAAAATTGAATGCTTCTTTATTACTGAAAATTTGAGACTTCTTTATATATTTTTGATACATGTTTTTATCACATTTGTGATTTGCAAATGATATCTCCTAGCTCAAGGCTTGTCTTTATATTCTTTTAACAGTGTCTTTCTCAGAGCAAAATTCTTAATTTTGATAAAGTCTAATTTACTAATTTGTTCTTTCATAGATCTTGCATTTTGTACTGTGGCTGGGAAATCTTTGCCTAATATATGGTCATAAAGGTTCTCTTCTATAGCTTATTATAGAAACATTATAATTTTAAGTTTTACATTTATGTGTACAATCTACTTTGAGTTGGTTTTTTTATATGGTGAGGTATGAATATTTCTTTTCTGCCCATGAATATCAACTGTTTATTATCTTTGTTGAAAAGAATATTCTCTACTGAATTGCTTTTGTATCTTTGTCAAAATTAATTTGCTATATATGTAGGTCTAATTCTGGGGTCTCTTCTGGTGCTATCTATTTTTATGTTTATACACTAGCTCAAAACTTGAAGTCAGGTCATTCTTTTTAAAAAGCTGTTTTTGCTATTCCAGGTCATTTCCAATTCATACAAAATTTAAAATCAGCTTATGAATTACTTCACAAAAGCCTATGGGGATTTTGACTAGGATGACATTGAATCTATAAATTAATTTGGATAGAACTGACAGTTTAAGGATATTGAGTCACACTGATCCATGAACATGGAATATATGTCCATCTAGAGACTGTCATACTGAGTGAAATAAGTTGGACAGAGGAGAAATATTGTATGACATCCTTAATATGTGGAATCTAAAAAGAAATGATACAAATGAACTTACTTAAAACAGAAAGAGATTCACGGACTTAGACAATGAACTTATGGTTGCTGGGTGGACAGGATGGAGGGAAGGAATAGACAGGGAGTTTGGGAAGGACATGTACACACTGATATATTTAAAATGGATAACCAACAAGGACATACTGGATAGCACATGGAACTCTGCTCAGTGTTATGTGGCAGTCTGAGTGGGAGGGGAATTTGGGGGAGTATGGATACATGTATGACTGAGTTCATTTGCTATTCACCTGAAACTGTCACAACTGTAATCAGCTACACACCAATACAAAGCAAAAAGTTTTTTAAAAAGAATATCTGGCCATATATATAAGCCTTCTTTTAACTTTTCTAAGCAATGTTTTGTGATTTTCAATATACAGGTCTTGCATATTTTTTGTCAGAAGTATTCTCAAGTATTTCACATTTTTGTGCTATTGTAAATGATACTGTTTTTAAAAAATCTCTATTTCCAATTGTCTGTTGCAGGTAATAGAAATACAGTTGATTTTTGTATATTGATCTTGTATCCTCCATCTTTGCTAAACTCACCTATTGTTCTAATAGCTTTTTCATAGATTCTGTAGGATATTCTATATACACTAAGTTATCATGTTGCCTGCTAATAAAGACAGTTTTATTTTCTTAAATCATATCCATGATTTTAGGGGGAGCATTCAAATACTCACCGTTAAGTATGATCTTCACTGTAAGTATTTTTGTAGATGCTCTTTATTGGGTTGAGAAAGTTCCTTTCTATTCCATGTTTTCTGGGAGATTTTATAATGAATGGATGTTGGATTTTGGTCAAATGATTTCCCTGCATTTATTGAGGGGTTCATATGGCCTTCATCTTTTTATCTGTTAATATGGCCAAATATATTGACTGATTTTTTTTTTTTGAGTATTAAACTAAGCTATGTGGCTTGAGGGATCTTAGTTTCCCAACCAGAGATTGAACCCAGAGAAAGTGCTGAGTTCTAACCATTGGATCACCAAGGAACTCACCACTTTTTTGGTTTCTTAAGATAGAAAATGAGATCATCAGTTTGAGGTTTTTCTTTTTTTCTATTATGGGCATTTAGTGTGAACAGTGAACTTCCTGATGTTCAAGCTGGTTTTAGAAAAGGCAGAGGAACCAGAGATCAAATTGCCAACATCCACTGGATCATGGAAAAGGCAAGAGAGTTCCAGAAAAACATTTATTTCTGCTTTATTGACTATGCCAAAGCCTTTTACTGTGTGGATCACAATAAACTGTGGAAAATTCTGAAAGAGATGGGAATACCAGACCACCTGACCTGCCTCTTGAGAAATTTGTATGCAGGTCAGGAAGCAACAGTTTGAACTGGACATGGAACAACAGACTGGTTCCAAATAGGAAAAGGAGTACGCCAAGGCTGTATATTGTCACCCTGTTTATTTAACTTATATGCAGAGTACATCATGAGAAATGCTGGACTGGAAGAAACACAAGCTGGAATCAAGACTGTCGGGAGAAATATCAATAACCTCAGATATGCAGATGACACCACCCTTATGGCAGAAAGTGAAGAGGAACTCAAAAGCCTCTTGATGAAAGTGAAAGTGGAGAGTGAAAAAGTTGGCTTAAAGCTCAACATTCAGAAAACGAAGATGATGGCATCCGGTCCCATCACTTCATGGGAAATAGATGGGGAAACAGTGGAAACAGTGTCAGACTATTTTTCTGGGCTCCAAAATCACTGCAGATGGTGACTGTAGCCTTGAAATTAAAAGATGCTTACTCCTTGGAAGGAAAGTTATGACCAACCTAGATAGCATATTGAAAAGCAGAGACATTACTTTGCCAACAAAGGTCCGTCTAGTCCAGGCTATGGTTTTTCCTGTGGTCATGTATGGATGTGAGAGTTGGACTGTGAAGAAGGCTGAGTGCCGAAGAATTGATGCTTTTGAACTGTGGTGTTGGAGAAGACTCTTGAGAGTCCCTTGGACTGCAAGGAGATCCAACCAGTCCATTCTGAAGGAGATCAGCCCTGGGATTTCTTTGGAAGGAATGATGCTAAAGCTGAAACTCCATACTTTGGCCACCTTATGCGAAGAGTTGACTCCTTGGAAAAGACTCTGATGCTGGGAGGGATTGGGGGCAGGAGGAGAAGGGGACGGCAGAGGATGAGATGGCTGGATGGCATCACTGACTTGATGGACGTGAGTCTGAGTGAACCCCAGGAGTTGGTGATGGACAGGGAGGCCTGGCGTGCTGCGATTCATGGGGTCGCAAAGAGTCAGACACGGCTGAGCGACTGATCTGATCTGAGTGTTCTAAACTTCTGTAACTGCCATTAGCCACATGTTACAAATTTTGACACATTGTGTTTTCATTTTCATTTACTTCCAGATACTTTCTAACTTCCTTTTTGATTTCTTCTTTGATAAATCTGTTATTTGAAAGTGTCCAGTTTTCAAATAGTTGAGACTTTTCTGGATATTTTAATATTTTAATTCTAATTTAATTCTGTTTTGTTCAGAGAACATATTTCATATAAT
Source organism: Bos indicus (assembly GCF_029378745.1). Lineage (NCBI taxonomy): Eukaryota > Metazoa > Chordata > Mammalia > Artiodactyla > Bovidae > Bos > Bos indicus. The sequence continues at coordinate 109,894,373 of NC_091760.1, forward strand.
TTGAGTCCTTTTAAGTATTGAAGCTTGAATTATGGCGCAGATTATCGTCTCTTTCACTGCATGTTTTGCTTGCACTTGAAAATGATTCTGTTGAGTGTGCGCTGTACTTAGTTGTTCAGTTGTGTTTGACTCTTTGCAGCCCCATGGACTGCAGCCTGCCAGGCTTCCCTGTCCATGGGGATTCTCCAGGAGAGAATACTGGAGTGGGTTGCCATGCCCTCCTCCAGGGGATCTTCCCAACCTAGGGATCAAACCCAGGTCTCCCTCATTGTTGGCAGATTCTTTACCATCTGTGCCACCAGGGAAGCCTATTGAGTGTAATTATCTAGTATTTTAAATGACACCAAATGGTTGATAGTCTGCTTCGGTCAATATCCTTATTGATTTTCTATTTGTTCTATCAATTATTGAATGATAATGTTGAAATCTCTGCCTATGAAAACTGATTCATCTAATTCTCTTTGCAGTTTTATCAGTTTTTGAAGTTTGTCATTGGGAGCATAAGCATTTGAAGTTTGTTATAGTCTCTTGAAGTGAAGTGAAGTGAAAGTTGCTTAGTCGTGTCCGACACTTTGTAACCCCAAGGACTATACAGTCCATGGAATTCTCCAGGCCAGAATACTGGACTGGGTAGCCTTTCCCTTCTCCAGGGGATCTTCCCAACCCAGGGATTGAACCCAGGTCTTCTGCATTGCAAGTGGATTCTTTACCAGCTGAGCCACAATAGTCCCTTGATGAATATACACTTTTATCAGTATGAGATGGCCTTCTTTATCACTGGTAATTTCTTTGCTCTAAAAAGCAATATTTACTGTCTGATATTATTATAGTCACTCCAGGTTTTAAAATCAGTGTTAGCATAATATACTTTCCTTCATCTTTTAATTTTTAACCAGGCTATGCCTTTGTGTCTGACTCTTTTAAAAAATTCAATCTAACAATTGATGCTTTTATTTAGGATATTTAGACCATTCATATTTAATGTGATTTTTGCTATATTTAGGTTTAATTTTACCATTTACCAATGAAAAATTTTATTTTCCAGTAGATTTTCTATTTTCTAATCTGTGTTTTATTCTTCTCTATTGTCTTTATTTACTTCCATCTGGATTGAATGTTTTTCATGGACTTACGAGTTATAGCTTACTAGCTGTAAAATTGCTTTAGGGTTTATAGTGATAAGTTAGAGATGCCACACTTCACATATTGGATATCAGGCTCAGAGTATAAGAACTTTGCAATAGTATACTTCCATTTTCCCCTCCTGGGTTTTGTGCTATTTTTATCTAACATTTTCTTTCTATATATGTTATAAACCTAATAATACCTTGGTATCATTTCTGTTTTAAGTAGTCACTTATCCTTTAAGCAGGTTTAGAAATAAGAAAAAGATCTGTTAATGCTTGGATATCTGGTGCTCTTCTTTCCTTTGTATGTATCTATACTTTCACCGGGTATCATTTTCCTTCTGACTGAAGAGCCTATGGTATAAATTCTTTCAGCTTTTACATGTCTGAAGAAGTCTTTATTTGCTTTTGTATTTAAAGATCTTTTTGCTGTGTATGGAACTCTGTGTTGTTGTTTGGTCTCTAAGTGTGTCTGACTCTTTTGTAACCCCACGGACTGTAGCCTGCAGGCTCCTCTGTCCATGGGATTTTCCGGGCAAAAGTACTGGAGTGGGTTGCCATTTCCTCCTCTAGGGGATCTTCTGGACCCAGGGATTGAACCCAATGCATCTCCTGCATTGGCAGGTGGATTCTTTACCTCTGAGCCATGAGGGAAGCCCTGTAGAACTGTAGGTTGTCTTAAAAAAATACATCGAGATTATTGCCCATTGTCTTTTCTTCTGCATTACTTCCAGTAAGAAATCTATCTCCCTTTTCTTTGATCCTCTAAACATACAGTCTTTCTTTCCCCTAGCTGTCTAAACTTTTTCTTTTATTAGTGATTTAAGATAATTTAAATATTATGTGCCCTGGTATAGTTTTCTTTAATTTTCTGTGCTTTGAATTTGTTGAACTGCTTTTGAACTATTGGTTCTGAGGGTTTATAGTTTTCATGAAATTTGAGAGAACATTCCTTCAGTTCTTTTTCTGCCTTCCACTCTCTTTCCTTGTTTTTAGGCACTCCAATTATTAGTATATAAGGCCACTTAAAATTATTCTGTTCATTTTCTGTCCTCCCTTCCTCTGTTCCTTCTTTCCTTTGCCTTTATTTTCTGTGTTTCATGTTGGGTAGTTTTCATTACTATGCTTCAAGTTTATTAAACTTTTCTCCCCTCTGCAATGTCCAGTATATTAATTTTAATCCCATTCCATTATTATTAATTTTTTAGACCTTGTAGTTTTAATCTCTAGAGGTTTGACTTGGACCTTTTTATACCTTCCATATTTTTATTTAACATAGTCATTCTTTCTTCTGGAACACATAGAATATAATTACAATGATTTTTAGTGTTTAGCTACTAATTTTATTGTTTGTGTCATTTCTGGTCAGTTTCAATTGATTTGTTTTCTTGTCTTAGTAGGCTCTGTGCAATGCTGCAGCTCTATTGACCACATCAGACTCTCTAGCTTGCACTTCAGTTCACCCTATCCTGTGGGACCTAGTGATTTGGAGCTGGCCGTCCATTTGGGGCCAATCTTCTAGCTGGGTGGTCCGTCCAACCAGATCCCTCATGCTCCTAGCTTACTTCCCTCTCCTCTGCTTGGCTCCTCATTTTCTGCATTCAGAATGTCTGGTGACCAAGCCTGCACTGGCTATGTCAGTCAGTATAAATAATATATTTTCTTCTGCAAATTAATCACATTTATTTTTCACAAGTAAGTATTATTATTTTTCTAGATTATAGATATAATTCCTGCTCATGCAGACAATTTGGAAATTTGGAAAAATATGTATAACAAATTTAGTTACCTACCTCTAACTACTACTTGCATTTTTATGCTTCTCTTTTTTTACATAGTTCATCTTATACTATATTCACACTTTAAATCCTACTTATTTTCAGTTACTTTTCTTACATCACTAAAAAATTTTAATGATTACTGCCATTTCATCATAAAGGAATGCCATAATTTATGTAATTATTTCCCTGTAATGGGACATTTTCAGCTTGTTTTCATTTTTCCCTGGTATTTCTGCATAATTTCTTCCTGAATTTGGGATTATGTCTTTAGGATATATTCCCAGAAATGGAACAATAGGAATGAACCTTTTCAGACTCTTTAAGCAATGCCAGGTTGCTTTCCAAAATGGTTATAACAATGTACACTTAAATTCAACCAGCTCTTGACATGACTTTGTTTCACCAGGTAAATGTTTTTATACTATATAAGTTTATTTATTAAAGCAAGAGATACTATTTAATAAATCTGATATTTACCTTAAATATCAGTTGAGAAAATTTTTTAGGTAGCTATCTAACTGTAGGAGAAAGTTTTTCTTCTACTTTCAAATCAGTTCAAAAAATTCATTTGCATCCATTTTATAACCACAGCCAAGTACATCCTTTTTCTTTCATTTGGAGTCCTACATTAGCATTATTGACAAATTATGCTGTTAGAATGAACACATTATATCTTCCTTAATTTGGGTGAGAGTTTCTTTCCATGATTAATGCCAAGAATTCTTTTGGGATCTGTTCAAGCCTGGTAGAAGCCCTTAATTTATTTTCTTATTTGTTTTGTTTATTTAGAATTTATATCTTGCTTACTACTAAACCAGATTTGAGGTGACTTATACATAACAACAACAACAACAACAACAAAAAACAGTAAGATAAAGAATACAAAGAATAAGGAGAAAATGATAATAGGACCCTAAGTTAATTATAACATCTGGGCATTGATTTTTTAAATCAGTTTTTTGTGGCAGTTTTTTACACACTAGTTTTTGTTTTTGTTTTTGTTTTTTTTTTGTCCTTGGGCTCTGCAGACAGTTTGTAAGAACTGAGTGGGATGAGACAGCAAGGCAAAGGCTGGGAGGTTCTTGGCACATCGACATCAACCTCAGAGGCCCTCTGGGGAGGCTGGGAGAGCATTTTCTCACCGGAAAGCACTCATCTATCATATTCATGTTCTCCTAGGAAACCCCTCAGAGGGCACCCTTGCCTTAGAGGACAACTCTCCAGGAGCTCTTGTGGCAGTCGGTGGGCAGCATTTCACAGACTGTTGCCCTCTGTGGTGGGATGACAATTTTTCTCTGACTTCAACAAGGGTCCTTTGCAAACTGGTGCAGCAGGAAGTGGAAGACCACGGCCCTGCTGTTGTGCTAAGAAGTCATTATCGCCAGAGAGAGCAGAAGTAGGGACTGCAGATAATGGGCCTCTCAGGCTGTCCAGAAATCATTACACGACTGAGGAAGAGGCAGCAACTGTTTTAAATCCCATTAGTGGGGCTGATGGGCTGTCTGGGACAGGATGCCTATCCCTGAACCAGCAGCTTAGAATAACTTCTTATTAACCCTCTAATGTTGGGAACTGTCATTTCCCAGGCTGCAGTTCCAACACTTTTCCAGAGAGAATAGGAAAGTGTGTTAGGTGCCTTACACATGATCTCACTGAATTCTAGCAACCACCTTCTGAAGTTGGTATTAACTCCTTTGTGCAGGTAAAGAGGCTGCGATCTGTTCAAGGTTACAAAGTTAGTAAGTAATGGAACCAAGATTACCAAGATTAAAATCTGAATGCCTGACCCTAAAGCCTGCATTCCTTTGATACATCAGCTGATTCCAAAATGCTGTGTGTATGTGATTGAGGAAGTGCCAGAGTTTTGCAGCTCAGGAATGACCTTCACAGTGGGTGACACTAATGACTTGGCTTTGGTGCTAAGCCACGAAACTCACACGTTTTTGCTAACTTGAAATACTCAATCAGAGACTTCCCTGATGGTCCAGTGGTTAAGAATCTGCCTGCCAATGCAAGGGACACGGGTTCAATCCCTGGCCCCGGAAGATTCCACATGCCATACAACTAAGCCTGGGCACCACAACTACTGAGCCCTCCCTCTAGAGCCCGTGTTCTGAGATGAGAAGCTATCACAATGAGAAGGCTGTGCTGGAGTAGAGAGTAGCCTGAACTAGAGAGTAGCCTTCACTCATCAAAACTAGACAAAGCCCAGCACAGCCAAAAATAAAATGAATTTAAAAAGAAACATTCAATAGCTCTGTATACATTCCATTTTCAGAACTTATCAATACTTAGGCCATTTTTAATCCTCTTTCCCTTTTTAGAAAAAGTTTTCCTTCCTACTCTTTGTTCTGTAATAAGCACAATATAACTCAGGTATGGTTAGTTTCTAGTTTCATAAGCTGATTGCCTAAGATGGTCTAATGAAAGGGAATGAGGAAGAGCAGTATACATTTAATTTCTTTTAGTTCCACTACCTAATTTAAATTTTTTCAAGTCTCCTCTGCTTTTTCTTAAGCTTGAGGGTTTGGTGTTACAAAATGAGTAATTCTAATTGTGGCTTTGGGAGAATAATTTTTATTTGTTTAAATGTCTACAGATTATTATTGAAAAGGCTTTGAAATGCTTTCAGAATAGTATGATTACAAATTGGTACTATGAGGCTGACTTCTAATAACTTTGTTTTTTACAGAATTACATGATAGTTAAAGGGTCATGGTTCTAGAATATGCTGAAGGTAGGTATCTTTAAAAAATGTTCACCTTTTTTTCATTATGCTATTTTGTGTATTGAATAATTCATTGCTAAAACATTAAAAAAAAGAGTCCTCAATAACAAAAACATGTTTTCAGTTAAGGACCACCTTTTTTTCTTTTTTTAATCAGAGTATCCTTAGGCTTACAAATCTAGATTGTATAAACTTGTTTATACAGAGGAATTGCCAATTCCAATGTCTTTGTCACTTTGGTTCCACTTACTTTACAGAATAGTCATGAGGCAAATCAGTGGCCAAAACAGAAATAGTATACAGAAATAATCTGACTCTTAAGGAGTCTTTTTTCATGTTGTATCCAGTGTTTAACTATATTTGTTCCAGGTGCCTATGGTGCTGTGCTGGGCTAGTTAGTAATGTCTTCAACTTTTAAGATGCAATGTTAGCAAAAAACATATCTTTTATGTTACTTGTACTTGGAAATTTTTTGGAGTATTTGACACAACTATTCTTCCAACTCGACTATGTATTGCAATGAAAGAATGTTCTGGGCATGAGGGCAATGAAATAGACAGATACGGGAAGACACGTGATTCTTAACAACCTGCAGGTGGGTTATCCACTGTGTGGCTGTCCCACAAAAGATTTCTCATCCTAGAACAGCTTTTCCTTATAAGAATAGTATTTCCAAGGAGCTCTCCCTTTATACAAGTCAATCAGTCTCCAGATCTTGATTAAATGCCTTAGGTATGAGGCATTTGTGGTAGTAGTTAATATGTGTATATGGAGAATTCAAGGATGAGGAAGACAGAGCTCTAACCTTCAGTGTGTGGGCATTCTTGAAAGGTTTTAAAGCATGGGATTGCATTTCAATAGTTAGAAACAGGAAGAGTAAACTTCAGGTTGGGGAGAATGGTATATATTTGACTGGCTATAGGATAGTTGTAGTAGGAGCAGGAAGGAGGAAATAAGCATTAGAGACTGAAGAGAGAGTGCATAGGAGTTGGTAACTGCTTAGGTGTGGGGGTGGAGCAAAGGAGTGAAAGAAAAAATGATAAAGAACATTGGATTTGGTGATTAGGAGGTAATTTTTGATGTCTAGATGTGCAATATCAATAAAACAGCTGAAGATAGATGTTAAATTATAATGTATTAGGGGTGAGTGCATGAATAAAGAAGGGGTTTCAGTCTGTTCCTTGAGAACTTCTGTCAACACAGGGAAGGAAGGAGGGGAGGAATTGATTTTTTTTTTTTTTTAATTTAAGGAAAAATGAACAGGTTTGAAGGCAAAAGAGAGGCACCTGAGGCAAGGTAGAGGTTAACAGAAAAAGTACAATTCATATAGAAAGGGGAAATGGAAAAGAATGAAGTGAGTTTACAAGTGGGAAAGTGGGAGGGCTAGGTTTGAACAGGAGGAGAGATGTCTGTTCTTGAGAAAAAGAGGAGAAAAAAAAAAAAAAAAGAGGAGGACAACTAATTATAATTAAGACCCACCCCCCCCCCCACCTGCCGATACTTAGAAACTCAGACTGGGGTGTCAGGGGAAGGGCTGGGGCTGAACTGGACAGCCACCAGAGCTATCAGTTTGGTAATTATGGATTTTATGGATCAGCCTAGAGAAAAATGCATTAAGGTTAGTGTGCTGTGAAAAATCATACAAATCCATGAGAAGTGGTATTTGGGTTCCATGTGCCTCCTATTCTGTGAGTACAGGTGACTGAGTGGACTGCACTGTAGCTCTGACATGGCTTAGTTGGACAGGTCTAAATACACTCACTTCCACTAAGTGGCCCTCCCACAACTCTTGGCCTCAGAGCCTATATGATCTTTAGGATTGACTCAGGTTGGGGGTGTGGAATGATTGTGTGAGCAGTCTCTCTCTCTCTCTCTCTAGCTTACTATAAGTAGCTTGAGATGTCATTTAGAGGATCATAAAAGGAAAGCTTGCTCTAGGTAGGATTTAACAGAAATCAATCAGCACACAGAAAAGAAATAGAGGATATATATATAGTCTTTCCTCTTCAATCCCTTTGTGAGGGAGATCTATAAACCACCATATGGTGGTTTAGAGCAGGTGTAAGAAGATGTTTAAGTTATAAAATTTAAATGGGAAGAATTACAAAAGCATAGATAGCAGAAAGTGGTTGACAGAACAAGGATAATTTAAGTTTTATGGGCCAAGTTTTGAATGGTTATTCATAGTTGAGTGTTAACAAGGTTAATTTAAATAGTTGATGTTATCTTTAGAGGATGTATATTTAATTGAAAGAATTCTGTAATGGCAAAATCACTTGAGTTGAAAGCCAGGAAAGGATTTTGTTTAGTTGCTAAGTTGTGTCTGTCTCTCCGTGGGATTTTCCAGGCAAGAATCCTGAAGTGTGTTGCTCTTTACTTCTCCAGGAGATCTTCCTGGCTCAGGGATTGAATCTGAGTCTTCTGCATTGGCAGGCGGATTCTTTACTGAGCTACCTGGGAAGCCCAGGCTTAATTGTGGGTCTGGGTTTTCTAGAAACCAAGCCTGGGATCTTAATTTCCTTCAGCCTTATTTTTTTCATCTGAAAAATGATGGACATTCTATAACATTAAAGCTATAACATTCTATGATTCTAGACTCATTTAGAGAAGCGGCAAGAGGAGGCAGCCAGTGGTTCACACACTGGGGTCCACACACTGGGGCGGGGCTGGCTGTGTTTGGTGCTCGGGGACCCTGCTGCTTCTGCCCAGCTGGTGTTCTGTTGCACTGCATCCCACCTCACTCAGTCCGAAGCTGCCCTCACGGAGGTCTGGGTTGGAGGAGCGCCCAAGATGGCAGAACCCAAAATCCTTCAGCTCACATCTTCTCAGGAGTACACCAAAATTACAACTTTCTTCAGAACAATGATTGGTGAAAGTGTTGGGGAAATGTGTAATTTCCTGGGTTCTGTCTCATCGCAGCAAAAATTTGAAATGGCTGACCAGTGTTACAGCTTTGTTACAGCTCAGTTTTATTCAGAAAAACAAAGGATAGTACATCCTTGAGCTGTGAGGGCAGGCGACCTCCAAAGGAGAGGCCTCAATCCATCTTGGCTTGCTCCTTTTATGTGTTTTTCTACTCCCCACCTTGAGCTTGCCCTATGCAAATTGGGCTGGCCAAGAAGGGAGTGTGTTTGTTTCACCCAAGGTTCTCACTCTGTTCTGTGCATTTTCTGTTGTTCTGTTTTTGCAGGCTTTTCCCTTTCTTTGTCTTTTAGCCACCAATATTTTGGACTCCTTCTTCATTTTCTAACTACCTAATATTCCCCCCCTTCAAGAGATAGGAGGCCCAATTCTTTAGGAATAGGGCCATCGAGGTCTCTCTGACTAATTCCTGCTGAGCTGTGATGGTGAGGGTCATTGAGCCTGCCCCTCTTGCTAGTCTCAAGCCTCAGAGTTCGTATGGCAGTGTCCATCTAAGGGTGAGTGATATTTCTGTGGTAGGGTGTAGGTTTATATATCCCTGTTGAACTGGCACTGTATGTTGTAGCTTATTGACCTGGCAGAGACAAAATGGGTTAGGCAATTGATAATACACAGAGCAATCATAAGCAGCATCAATATGATGATAACAGGGATCAGTAGGGACATCAGCCAACTCCAAATCCTCCCTTTTCAGGAGAAGGATTCCCCAAAGGGAGATTGTAGCTGTCCTGAGAGTTCTCCAGCTTGTTCTTTGAGATCCTGTAGGAAATGAATGTTTTTCTTGAGGACTGTGAGACTTTACTTGGCTGGAGGTATTTACCCAGGAACAACACATCTCATTTGGGGATCAGGAGACCTAGCTCCTGTCTATTTTGGAGTACAACCTCTGCCAAGATCTGTTGGTTCTTTAGAGCTATCCTGAGAAATCTTATCCTCAGAAACTTAATTTTGGGTGTGTTTGTTAGAGTGGCACTCATTTGTAGTCCTGAATATGTATCTGAGATCTCCCAGGGGCTCACAGGTGTTCTGAATGTCCTTTTCTGTTTTTTTTCCATGGCTTGACTTGTGAGTAGTGAATCTAGGAGTCATGTCCTGGTACCTTGACTGCTGTGGGGGTAGAAAGTATTACATGGTAGGGGCCCTTCCATGTGCGCTGGAGTTGAGCCTTTGGGGACCCATCTTTCCAGACTTTAATTAGGACTTGAGTCCCTGGATCATATAGTGGTGGCTCTTTAGAATCTTTTGGTTCTGGTTCACACCCCACAAGTGTATATCCTGTTGGAGTTGCCCAATGGCCATGGTATTAGACCAGATGGTCTGAGCCTCTGGATCTAGGAAAAGGTCATTGACAAAATGAAAAGGTCTCCCATATAGCATTTCATAAGGACTAAGACCAACCTGTTCCTTAGGGGCAATACGGGTGTGGAGGAGAGCTATTTGTAAAGCCTCCTTCCATCCCAGGGAGGTCTCCATGGTTATCTTTTTTATTGCTGATTTTAAGAATTGGTTGGCTCTTTCTACTTTTCCTGAAAACTGAGGCCTCCAGGCACAATGGAGACAATAAGTAATGCCCAATGCTTAGAGAGCCGTTGGGTGACCTTAGAAGTAAATGATGTCCCATTGTCACTTTATAATGACCTGGGCAGAACAAATCTTGGAGTGATTTCATGGAGCAGTTTTTTTTTTTTACCACTTCCTCAGCCTTCTCAGTCTGGGTTGGAAAGTTTTCAATCCATCCTGTGAATGCATCTATCACGGCTAATAGGTATTTATACTCTTGAGAAACTGGCATCTGGGTGAAGTCCTTCTGCCAGTCCTCTCCTGGGTGGGTCCCACACTGTTGGATGGGCTGGGCCAGCTGGGGTCTTTGAGCTCCCTGAGGGTTGTTTAATTGGCAAGTGGGACAAGAGGAGACTACTTGCCTTATAGTCATTTGGAGGCCTGTTTCTCTGAAGGACCTTTCTAGTAATCTTTGGAGGGCCTTCTCCCCTAAATGAGTGGTGGCATGTAAGGAGTTAACCAACTTCTGTTGGAGGTTCCCAGGCAGAAAAAGGAGTCTGTCTTTTAGGAACCACCCCATATGATCTTATCGAAAGTCCTTACTCTTAGTTTTAAGAGTCTCACCTTCAGTGTATGAAGGAGTTTCTGGCAAATTAGTCCGTGGAACTAAGGTAGCAACCCCTATTAAGTCATTGTTCTGTAATGCTGCTTTCTTAGCTGCCTGATCGGCTGCTTGGTTCCCTCATGCCACTTCTGTGCTCCCTTTTTGGTGTCCTTTACAGGGGGAGGCTGAAATCTCAGTGAGCAGATGGATGGCCTCCAAGAGCCTAAGGATTTGATCACCATACTTGATTGGGGACACTCGGGTGGTCAGGTGGCCTTTTTATTTCCAAATAGCAGCGTGTGCATGTAGCACCAGAAAGGCGTACTTGGAGTCAATGTAAATGGCTACTCTTTCCTTTTCCCAGTTCTAAAGTTTGAGTCAGGGATATGAGCTCAGCTAATTGGGCTGAAGTACCTGCTGGCAAGGGTTTAGCCTCTGTGGTCTCAACATTAGAGACTACCACATATCCGGCTCTTTTCCCATCCAAGACCAAGCTGCTTCCATCAATGTACCAGATTTCCTTAGGATTGGTCAGAGGATCTTCTGACAATCCCTCTCGGGGTTTTGTCCAGTGGTCCAAGGTCTCTAGGGAAGAGTGAAGGGGAAGAGAGACCCCTTGGGGGTAGGCAGGAAGGTAGCTGGGTTAAGAACCTTACAAAGGGATATAGTCAGGCCTGGATTTTCCATCAGCACTACTTGATATCTGAGAATCCTTTGATCAGACATCCATAAATGGCCTCTCCCCTTCAGGAGTTGTTTCACTTGGTGGCTGGTAAAAATAGTTAGTTTGCCCCCAAAAGAGAATTTTAAAGCATCTTCTATCAAGACTGCAATAGCTGCAAGGTTTTGGAAGCAGGGAGAGATCTCTTCCCAATAAGGAAGTAGGATACTCAAAGACCACCAGGAACTGGTGGGAAAATATTTGTCCATCCCAGCAATGAAGAAGTGCTCAGGTGAATCTTTTTGTAATTGTGTTTCCTGTAGCACCCCAAATGGTACGTGTTTGGGAGGAGAAGACTCTGGAGTAGGAGGTCAGAACAGAGTAGGTAGCCCCTGTGTCAACCAAGAAATTCTCGGATCTATCTGCCACATCCAGTTGTACCCTTGGCTCCAGCCCCATGATGATTATCTGTGACAGGTGGGCTGGCTGGAGCTGGTGGCTTCAGTCCTGTTGAACCATCATGAGTGAAGGCTTGGTGCTTGACCTTGGGTCAAGCTCTTGGGTCCCCATGGCAGAGGGCCACCCAATATCCCAACTGATGGCATTTGTAGCAAGCCATTTTAGGAGATTTGTCATGGTTTGGACACTCTTTGGTCCAGTGTCCCTCCTGTCTACAGATTAGGCATTTGCCTCATGCCTTGTCCTTCAAAGGACTCAGCGGTTTGCCATAGGGCTTCCTTGGAGGGTGGCCAGCATCTGGGTATGTCTTGTCTCTTTCCTTCTCTCCCTTTCCTGGGCCTTGGCCTCCCTCTCCTGTTCTCTGTTATAAAAGGTATTGGTGGCTGTCTGGATCATCTAATCTAAAGAGGCATCAGGGTCCTGCTGCTGTAGCTGTTATAACTTTATCCTGATATCTGATGCACTTTGAGACAGGAATTTGTCCTTTAAAATCACCTGTCCCTCATAAGAGTTTAACTCCAGATTGGTAAACTTTTAGAGGGCCTCTTTCTGACTTTCCAGAAAGGCACTGGGGTTCTTCTTGAACTCCTGAGTTATTGCTGAGACCAGATACAGTCCCACAACTAATAGACTTCCTTCTATTTCCGTGGGTGGACTTTCATAGGGGTGAGTCTTTCTGAAGCTTATTCTACGCAGTACTGCTGCAACCTGAGCTCCAGGCATCCCCAGGTCAGGGTGCAGCTCCCCAGGCAGGTTGAGGCATGACAGCCTCCTGGAGATCGAATCCTCAGGCAAGTTGAGGCATGTTCATCTCCTGGGATCCCTGGACTGGTGGATTCCTGAGCATGTTGAGGTGTGACAACCTCTGGAGGACCAGATCCCTAGGCAGGTTGAGGCAGGTCGACCTCCTGGGATCCTGGGCTGGTGGATTCCTGAGCAGGCTGAGGCTTGACAACCTCCCAGGGACCAGATCCCTAGGCAGGTAGAGGCAGGTCGACCTCCTGGGACCACCCCCACCCCCACCCCAGGCCGGAGTTGGGCATCCCCAAGGTCTCCAGCATGACTAGTGCTGGGTAGGATTAAGGGGTTGTAATCTTAACTCATTATTGGTTTGTCCACCATGCATGGGAATAGATACCATGATATAAAGCAATCCAAGCCTGTGCCCTGAGACTGGGAACCTGGTGAAACAGTCATAAGCCTCATCCTCTTATTGCTCTGAGGGAATGTAAGTCCCTGATTTCTTCCCCTAGTCCTCCATAAGAGCAGTTTAGGGTGTTTCAAATGGTAAACACTTCATTGTCATAGACCCACTTTATTATTATTATTTAAGTCACTTCAGTCGTGTCTGACTCTGTGTGACCCCATAGATGGCAGCCTACCAGGCTCCCCCCGTCCCTGGGATTCTCCAGGCAAGAACATTGGAGTGGGTTGCCATTTCCTTCTCCAATGCATGGAAGTGCAAAATGAAAGTAAAGTCACTCAGTCGTGTCCAGCTCTCAGCGACTCCATGGACTGCAGCCTTCCAGGCTCCTCCGTCCATGGGATTTTCCAGGCAAGAGTACTGGAGAGGGGTGCCATTGCCTTCTCCGAGACCCGCTTTGGTAATAACAGATGTAATGACAAAGGAGTAGGTTATCTTGTCTTGTTAGGGGCATTGAGTGAAGTTACTCAGTCGTGTCTGACTCTTTGCGACCCCATGGACTGTAGCCTGCCAGGCTCCTCTGTCTATGGGATTTTCCAGGCAAGAGTACTGGAGTGGGTTGCCATTTCCTTCTCCAAGGGATCTTCTGACCCAGGGATTGAACCTGGGTCTCCTGCATTGCAGGCAGACGCTTTACCATCTGAGCCACCAGGGAAGCCCAGATGTGCTAAGAAGAAGAGTATTTTAATAATAGGTTCAGTGGAGCTGTGTTGCCTACAAGAGGGCAGGGTCCTTGTTGTAGGAGTTAGTAAGTAGCTTAAGGACAAAATGATAAGAGGCAACAGACCAGATGTTTGATAAAAGTGGAGAACTGAAAGTGAAGTCGCTCAATTGTGTCTGAATCTTTGGACCCTATGGATTATACCCTACCAGGCTCCTCTGTACATGGGATTTTCCAGGCAACAGTACTGGAGTGGGTTGCCATTTCCTTCTCCAGGGGATCTTCCTGACCCAGGGATCGAACCTGGGTCTCCCACATTGCAGGCAGATGCGTTACCATCTAAGCCAGCAGGGAAGCATAAAAATGGAGTGGAGATTTGATCTGGGGTTATGTTTGTAGCTTTAGGAGAAGGGTGGTAAGGGTTTGGGCCCAAATAGCCTGCAGAGCTAACTCCCAAAGTGGCAAACATTGTCCCTGGAAGCCCAATTGCCTTTGAAGGAATGCCAACAGATGGACTTCTAGCAGGCATCATGTGCCTGTCACTCATCCTAGTGGGTTCACTGAGAGATGTTATTGTTGCATATGTTGTAGGAAACATGGAAGATGAAGGCCTGAATATCTAGAGGGATTGGGTATTTTACAGTATTTCCTTCCAAGGGCCAGCTATTTTCTCATTGTCCCTCCAGAAGATTGTAGAGGCAACACTGTGGGCCAGGACTGGGCTCAGGAAAAGAGCATGAAAAAGGAGGGAAGGGGGCAGGACACAACTTTTGAAAGAATGACGTAGCCCAGTTCAGTTTATTTCAGTTGCTCAGTCGTGTCCAACTATTTGCGACCCCATGGACTACAGCATGCCAGGCTTCTCTGTCCATCACCAACTCTCAGAGCTTACTCAAATTCATGCCCATCAAGTTGGTGATGCCATCCAACCATCTCACCCCCCTGTCATCCCCTTCTCCTCCCGCCTTCAATATTTCCTAGCATCAGGGTCTTTTCAAATGAGTCAGAGGTGGCCAAAGTATTGGAGTTTCAGCTTAAGCATTAGTCCTTCTAACAAATATTCAGGACTGATTTCCTTTAGGATAGACTGGTTGGATCTCCTTGCAATCCAAGGGACTCTCAAGAGTCTTCTCCAACACCACAGTTTAAAAGCATCAATTCTTTAGCACTCAGCTTTCTTTATAGTCCAACTCTCACTTCCATACATGATTACTGGAAAAACTACAGCTTTGACTAGATGGACCTTTGTTGGCAAAGCAATGTCTCTGATTTTTAATATGCTCTCTAGGTTGGTCATAGCTTTTCTTCCAAGGAGCAAATGTCTTGTAATTTCATGTCTACAGTCACTATCTGCAGTGATTTTGGAGCCCAGCAAAATAAAATCTCTCACTGTTTCCATTATTTCTTCATTTATTTGCCATGAAGTCATGGGACTGGATACCATGATCTTAGTTTTCTGAATGTTGAGCTTTAAGCCAACTTTTTCACTCCCCTCTTTCACTTTCATCAAGAGGCTCTTTAGTTCTTCTTCACTTTCTGCCATAAGGGTGGTGTCATCTGCATATCTGAGGTTATTGATATTTCTCTTGGCAATCTTGACTTCAGCTTGTGGTTCATCCAGTCTGGCATTTTGCATGATGTACTCTGAATTTAAGTTAAATAAGCAGGGTGACACCATACAGCCTTGATGTATTCCTTTCCCAATTTTGAACTAGTCTGTTGTTCCATGTCCAGTTCTAACTGGTGCTTCCTGACCTGCATAAAGATTTCTCAGGAGGCAGGTCAGAGGGTCTGGTATTCCCATCTCTTTAAGAATTTTCCATAGTTTTTTTTTTTTTTTTTGTGATCCACACAGTCAAAGGCTTTGGTGTAGTCTATAAAGCAGAAGTAGATGTTTTTCTGGAATTCTTGTGCTTTTTTGATGATCCAGCATATATTGGCAATTTGATCTCTGGTTCCTCTGCCTTTTCTAAATCCAGCTTGAACATCCGGAAGTTCACAGTTCACGTGTTGTTGAAACCTGGCTTGGAGAATTTTGAGCATTCCTTTACTAGCATGTGAGATGAGTGCAATTCTGTAGTAGTCTGAGCATTCTTTGGCATTGCCTTTCTTTGGGATTGGAATGAAAACTGACTTTTTCCAGTCCTGTGGCCACTGCTGAGTTTTCCTAATTTGCTGGCATATTGATTGCAGTACTTTCACAGCATCATCTTTCAGGATTTGAAAGAGCTCAACTGGAATTCCAGCACCTCCACTAGCTTTGTTCATAGTGATGCTTTCTAAGGCCCACTTGACTTCACATTCCAGGATGTCTGGCTCTAGGTCAGTGATCACACCATCATGATTATCTGGGTTGTGAAGATCTTTTTTGTACAGTTCTTCTGTGTATTCTTGCCATCTCTTCTTAGTATCTTCTGCTTCTGTTAGGTCCATATCATTTCTGTCCTTTATTGAGCCCATCTTTGCATGAAATGTTCCCTTGGTATCTCTAATTTTCTTGAAGAGATCTCTAGTCTTTCCCATTCTATTGTTTTCCTCTATTTCTTTGCACTGATCACTGAGGAAGGCTTTCTTATTTCTCCTTGCTATTCTTTGGAACTCTGCATTCAAATGCTTGTTTCTAAATCTGAACAAATCCACCTCTTACCTATTGCTGTGTCTCTCACTGAATTTTTTTGCAATGAGTCATCAAGACCCTGAGCTTAATTAGGTCCTAAAGCCAGGCACCGCGGGTTTTGTCTGGGCTCAGATCCTGGTTGGACATGACTGAGGACTAAGCATAGCACAGAGTCCCTGCCACATGGGTGTAAGTACTAACCTTAGGTAAACAGTTTCAAACACAACTTTCAGAAATGGAAAGATGATGTCCTTCCCAGTACTTTGTAAACAGTGGCATAGATGGCGAAAGGAGCTGAAGAACAGGAGAAAAAAGCAGTGGGAAAAACATGCCAAGGAACCCCTTTCTTAACTTGCTGGAAAAAACTACTAAATACCTGTCCTGTGCCCACAGTTTTCATTGGCCTTATCCTTGGTACAAAGGAGGTTAAGGACAGAAGAACCCTCACCTGCTTGGGCAACAGCTACTAGAGTGCAGAGGATAGTGGAGCCTTCGCGACACACTGGGTAGTAGCCTCTCCAGAGTCCCTCATTTGAACCCACTGCCACTCACCTGTTTGCAGGGAGTTCAAGGAACCGAGAAACAAGAGTGAAGTCGCTCAGTCATGTCTGACTCTTTGTGACCCCATGGACTGTTGTGGGGTGACCCCTACCAGGCTCCTCTGTCCATGGGATTTTCCAGGCAATAGTACTGGAGTGGATTGCCATTTCCTTCTCCAGGAGATCTCTCCGACCCAGGGATGGGTCTCCCACATTGTAGACAGACGCTTTACCGTCTGAGCCACCAGGGAACTAGAAACAAGAACTAGGAACAAGAAACAAGAGACTAAAAGAATTAAGATTTTGTTAGTCGTATGTCCTTCCAGCCATAGGAGTGAGGACCTCCTACCTTAACTGGAGGACTTCTGGAATCTGAGACTGAGCAGTGTGAGCTTTCTACCAAATTTGTTTTTGCTGTTCCAGTTTCCAGCACACTGTGCTTCTTGTCAATTCTACTTTGCTGGGTTTTCTTCGTGTTCAGCTTCCACTGTGTGAAGTTTTGCCAAGCTGGGCTTCTGCTGTGTTTGTTTGGCCTCCACCTTGGACTGAGCCGAGGTTGTTTCATCCAGGTTAAATCCGAGTCACAGCAACAGATATGTCGGGGGAATGTGTAATTTCCTTGGTTCTGACTTGCCACAGCAAAAATTTGAAATGACTGACTGTGTTACAGCTTGGTTACAGCTCAGTTTTATTTGGAAAAACAAACGATTGTATACCCTTGAGGTGTGAGGGTGGGCCACCCCCAAAGGAGAGGTGTCAATCTGTCTTGGCTTTCTCCTTTTATGTGTTTGTCTCCTCTCCACCTTCAGCCTGCCCTATGCAAATCGGGCAGGCCAAGAAGGGGGTGTGTTTGTTTCACCTGAGGTTCTCACTCTGTTCTGTGGATTTTCTTTTGTTCTGTTTTCGCAGGCTTTCCCCTTTCTTTGTCTTTTAGCCACTACTGTTTTGGACTCCTTTTTCCTATTCTAACTACCTAACAAAAGAAAACTGGAACCTTCTAGAAAGTATCCCAAATAACTAACTACATAAAGAAGCAGCCACAAGAAGACAGGTGGGAAGGGCAGACTTGTGATATATTCCAATTCTATGATGCCCCTCTCCCATCCGCTGTGGTGTCACACAAATTGGGGAATAATTATATTTCATAGGGTCTTCCACAGGAGTGAGAGTTCTGACCCCATGTCAGGCTTACCAGCCCAGAGTTCCAGCATTGGCAAGATGATCCCCAACAGCATTTGGCTTTGAAAGCCAGTGGGGCTTAATTATAGGAGCTGCACAGGACTGAGGGAACTAGAAACTTGATTCTTAAAGGGTGCACACAAAATCTCACAGGCTCAGGGAACCAGGGCAAAAGCAGTAATTTGATAGGAGCCTGGGCCAGACCTACTTGCTGGTCTTGGAGAGTTTCCTGAAGAGGAGGGGGCAGTGGTCTTACCCTGGAAACATAGACACTGACAGCAGCCATATTGGGTGGCAGCTGTATTTGGAAACTCTTTCTACCCAGTAGAAACTGGTGCTGAGGTGAACAGGGCCATCCGTCTAGCTCAGGGTATCCTCTACCCCCAGGCCTGGGGCCAGTTCCAGGCCACATGGCAGGAGGTGAGCAGTGGGTAAGTGAACGAATCTTCATCTGCTACTCCCCATCACTGCCCATTGCTCACATTACTGGTTGTTGTTCAGTCACCAAACTGTGTCTGACTCTTTACGACCCCATGGACTGCAGCATACCAGGTGTCCTGTCCTTTACTATCTCCCAGAGTTTGCTCAAATTCATATCCATTGAGTTGGTGATGCTGTCTAACCATCTCAGCTTCTGTCTCCCCCCTTCTCCTTTTGCTTTCAATCTTTCCCAGCATCAGGGTCTTTTCCAAGTTGGCTTTTGTATCAGATGGTAAAAATATTGAAACTTCAGCTTCAGTCTCAGTCTTTCCAATGAATATTCAGGATTGATTTCCTTTAGGATTGACTGGTTTCATCAGCACATTATGGGTCCCTGGTGTCAAAATTGTTGGGGACCACTGCTCTAGCTCATGAGTGCCAAGACCTGGCCCCACCCAACATCCTGCAGGCACCAGTACTGGGACCTCTCAGGCCAAACAGTGCATTGGCTGGGGATATGGCCAGTCTGCCCAGGTGGTGCTAGTGGTAAAGTACCCACCTGCCAGTGCAGGAGTCATGAGATGCAGGTTAGATCCCTGGGTTGGGAAGATCCCCTGGAGGAGGGCACTGCAACCCATTCCAGTGTTCTTGGAGAATCCCATGGACAAAGGAGCCTGTCAGGCTACAGTTCATAGGGTCACAAAGAATCAGACACAACTGAAGTGACTTATCATGCAGGCATGAATGTGCTCAAAATATAAAAAAAAAAATATATTGCAGACCACACCCTTCAGCACCCCATCCACCTAGGCTGCCAAAAGACTAAAGAGCCCAGGTAAATTCCCTGGTAGTCCAGTGGTTAGGACTCCCCACTTCAACTGCAGGAGGCACTGGTTCAGTCCCTGATTGGGGAAATAAGATCCCACATGCCTAGCAGTGAAGCGAAAAAAAAAAAAAAAAAAAAGACTAGAGCCCACAGTCACCTCTAGACTCTGCCTTGCCCACCAGAGGGCACACACCAGATGCAAGAAAACTATGATCCCAAAATGCAGGCCAGACCCTACCCTAGGACAAGCTGGGCCCTAGCCTTGCCCTCTAGTAGGCCAACCCAACTTTTAGGACACTCCAACCCCATAACCAGTTGTGTCAGGAAACAACCCCTCCACCCCCAAACCTACCACCATTGATCTTAAACAAACTCTGGGACCCCTGGGCCCTGCAGCCAGATTCCAGGAACCAGCTCTGCTTGCTAGCAGTCTGTCACTAACTCTAGGATCTGGCTTCACTGCCCGTGGGTGGGGGGAACAGTTCCAGAGTCTTTGTGATCCTGACTGCCCACTAGTGAGCCAGTCCACCCTGGGCACCCTAGGATTCTGCATCCAGCCAATCCCTGACCAGGTCCTGCTAATCAGCAGGCAGCAGCATCCGAACAAGGCAGGGCCTGGCAACCAACCAGACTAGGGGCTAATCAAGCCCACCAGACAGTCCATATAGTCAACCAACACAACAGAAGTACCCACATAGCCCTCTTAGGAGAAACTTTTAGAGCATATAGCATGGGTAATGAGAGGAAGAGACTATGCGAGGATGCATTGCATATCTCCTACAGAAGGCCACTTTTCCAAGGCCAAGAAAAGTAACTAACTTACCACATACATAAAAATACAAATGTACTCAGAATGATCAAGGTTGGCCAGACTGTCACTGTGCATCAGAGATGTGGTGAAAAGACCACTGAAGGAAGAATTAGATGGTCTGTATGTTACGCCAGTTCTGCCCTTGTCAGCTTTGTCACATAAGCTCTGTGAGCTCTAGTGTGGTAGGCAGAATAATGTCCCTCTCTTCACTCCCAGCTATATGTCCAAGTCCTAACCTCTGTAACATGTAATACATCATGTTACATAAGAAAAGGAAATTTGCAGATAGAATTAATGTAACAAACCTTAAAATAGGGAGAGCATCCTAGATTTAAGTGTCCTTAAAAGTGAAAGAGGAAGGTGGATTACAGACATCTGAGGACAGAAGAAAATGCAGAAGAGATTTGAAGTTTGAGAGGAACTTGACCCATAATTGCTGGCTTAGAAGATGGAGGAAGCTGACTACAAACCAAGGAATGTGGGGCCGTGTAGAAGCTGGGAACATCCCTCAGCAGACTGCCAGCAAGGAAACAAGGAACTCAGTTCTATAACTGTAAGGAACAACCTGAATGGGCAGGGAAATGACTTTTTTCTTAAAGACTCCAAAAAGAAATTAGCCCTGCTAGCACCTTGATATTAGCCTGGTGAAACCCATGCCAAATTTCTACCTACAGAACTGCAAAATAACAAATCTGTGTTGCTTTAAGCCACTAAGTCTCTGAAAATTTGTTATAGCAGTGAAAGAAAATGTAGATACCTACTTTCTTCATCTATAAATGAATGGGAGTAATAATAATAGTAATTATGTTCTATTTGTCTCCATATGATGTTATTATAAAAGATAACATGATATTAGCAAGAATGGCAGATAGAGAGCCCTGAAAATCTACTCTCCCCAAAAAACAGTGGGAACACTGGCAAAAACTGTCAAAATCAATGTTTTCAAAACTGTTGATATTAGCCAAAGGCTTGCAACAATTCAAAGAGTATTCAAGAAAAAAACAGCTGAATCTTGTTAAGAACTTTGAGCTTTGTACTTGCCCTATTTTCATTTTCTTTTTACCAGCTTTACAGTAGCTTTGAAAACCAAATAAAATATTTAACGCAAAACAAAGCAGAAATGTCTCTTTTGCTGTCTCGTACACAGGGTTATTGTTACCATCTTTAACAGTCTTATGGACTCTGTGGGAGAGGGAGAGGGTGGGAAGATTTGGGAGAATGGCATTGAAACATGTAAAATATCTTGTATGAAATGAGTCGCCAGTCCAGGTTCAATGCACGGTACTGGATGCTTGGGGCTAGTGCACTGGGACGACCCAGAGGGATGGTATGGGGAGGGAGGAGGGAGGAGGGTTTAGGAGGGGGAACACATGTATACCTGTGGTGGATTCATTTTGATATTTGGCAAAACTAATACAATTTTGTAAAGTTTAAAAATAAAATAAAATTGTAGTTGGGAAAGAAAAAAAAAAAAAACAAAGCCGAAATGGATGAATTTAGGAACAAAAAAGGCAAAAGACATATATAAAACATATCAAAAGGGTAGATATAAATCCTGTCTTATTGTGGTAATTATGTAAATACAAGGGATTAAAAGGCAGAGATTGGCAAAATGGATAAAAAGACAGGATCCAGTTATGTGATGAATATAAAAGACACTCTTCAGATTCAATGACACAAATAGATTGAAAGTAAAAAGGTAGAAAAAGATACATTATGCAAACAGTAGCCAAAAGAGAGCTAGAGTAGCTATACTAAGAGCAGACAAAATAGACTATTAAAAAATTGTTACTTGATGCAAAAATAAAAACACTCTCTAATGATGAAAGGGTCAACCATCAAAAAACAAATGAAATCATAGAAGCTTATAAGCACTTAATAATGGAGACCCCAAATGTAGAAAATGTGATAGAATTAAAGGAAAAAAAATAGACAGTTTAATAACACTAAAGAATTGCAAACTAGAGAGAAGGCCAACAAGGAAATAGAAGACTTGAACAACATTATCAATCATCCAGACCCAACAGAATAGAACACTCCACCCCCTAAAAGTAGAATACATATTTTTTTTCAAGTGCATATAAAATATTCTTTAGGATAGACCATATGTTAGGCCATAAAACAAATGTCAGTAAATTTAAAAGGACTAAATTCAAATGTTCTCTAATTATGTGGAATAAAATTAGGACTGATTAATAAAAGACATTTTGGGAAACTCACAAATATGTGGAAATCAAACACACTTTTAAATATTCAGTGGGTGAAAGGAGAAATCATAAGGGCAATTAGAAAATACTTTGATATGAATGAATAAAAACACAACAAACGTATGGCGTGCAGCTAAAGCAGTGCTTAGAAATTTGTAGCTGTAAATGCTTATATTAACAAAGAAGAAAGATCTCCAAATAAACCAACTTTTTGTCTTAAGAAACTAGATAAACAAGAGCAAAGCAAACCTAAAAGAAGCATAAGAAAGGAAATAATAAAGATTACAGTGGAAATAATAAGTTAAAAAGAGAAAAATAGAGAAAAATCAACAAAACCAGAAGTTGGTTATTTCACTACACTGGCAAACATTAAAAGGAATAAGAGGATTATAAGGGAATACTATGAACAATTATATGACAACAAATAAGATAACCAAGATGAAATGGATATGTTTATACTCAAGAGAACTGTGTATAGGGTATAGTACACAAAATGAAAACTTGCCCATTCAAAACTTGCATATGAATGGTCATTGCAACATTATTCATAGTAGACAAAAAGTAAAAAATAATATAAATATCAAATATGTTATAACATAAATAATAAAATATGGTATAATCCTATATAATTCAGTCAATAAAAAGTACTGAAGTAATAATAAGTGCTACAACACATACAACATGGATGAAGCCAGGAACAAAAGGCCACGTATTCCATTTGTATTAAATATCCAGAATAGATACACAGAGACAGGCAGTAGATTAGTGGTTGCTGGGTGTAGGGGATGGGGAGGTCTGCTAATTGTTTATTTGAGGAGTGATGAAAATATTCTGGAATTAGATAATGGTGAGGACTTGGGTTAGTTTTCTAAGGCTGTGAGGCAGATTGCCATAAATTTAGTGGTTTAAAACAACAGAAATTTATTCTCTCACAGTTTTGGAGGCAAGAAGTCCAAAATCAAGATGTCAGCAGTGTTGGTTCTTTCTGTAGAGACTCTGAGGAAGAATCTGTTCACCATGACTTCTTTCCTAGCTTTTAATGGCTGCTGGAAATTCTCATCATTCCTCAGCTTATGAACATTCCAATCTCTGCTTCCACTTTGTAAAAAAAATTATTTTATTTTTGGCTGTGCTGCATCTTCACTGCCGCATGGGCTTTTCTCTAGTTGCAGTGAGCGGGGCTACCCTGTAGTTGTAGTGAGCAGGCTTCAGCAGTTGTGGCTCCCAGCCTCTGCAGCACAGGTTCAATGGTTGTGGCACACAGGCTTAGTTGCTGTTCAGCAAGTGGGATCTTTCTGGACCAGGATCTCCTTCATTGGCAGGCGGATTGTTTACCACTGAGTCACTAGGGAAACCCCACTTTTTTTCCATTAATTTTTTAAAAAATAATTGAGGTATAGCTGATTTGTTTTGTTAATTACTGCTATATAACAAAATGACTCATATATATACATGTATGTATGTATACATATTCTTTTTCATATTCTTTTCCATTATGGCTTATCACAGGATATTTGAAAATAGTTTCCTATGCTATACAGTAGGACTTTGTTGTTTATCCATTCTATACATACCAGTTTGCATCTGCTAATCCCAAGCTGTCAATCAGTTCTCTATATCTGTGATTCTGTTTCTGTTTCATAGACAGTTTCATTTATGTCATATGTTAGATTTCACATGTAAGTGATCTCAGATGGTGTTTGTCTTTCTCTTTCTGACTTACTTCACTTAGTATGATAATGTACTTCACTTAGTATGGTAATCTCTAGTTGCACCCATGTTGCTGCAAATGCATTATTTTGTTCTGTTTCTTGGCTAAGCACTATTCTGTTGTATATATATTTTACCGCATCTTCTCTATTCACTTGTTTGTCAGTGGACATTTAGGTCTTGGCTATTGTGAATAGTTCTGCCTTCGTCTATGCATCACCTTATGCTTTGTGTTTCTTCTCGTTTGTATCTTCTGACAAGAGCACTTGTCATTGGATTTAGGGCCCACTGGGATAATCCAGGATAATTTCATCCTGAGATCCTTAACTACATCTACAACTAAATTAACTACAATCTTAAGGTCATATTCAGTGGTTCCAGGTGGACTTATTTCTTGGGGGACTGTTATTCAATCTACCACATGATTGTGCATATTGTATCATATTTTGCCATTTTACATTTATTTTGAAAACAGTTTTTAATGGATATAAATAAAGGTCGAAGATCTCTAAGCTTTTAATGTTCCTGCTATCTTCCCTTTATTTTTTTGGCACACAGTCTATATAACAGATACAAGCAAATAATGTAATTTTCAGGTAGTTATAATATATCAGTTTTCAGAGTCTAATTTCTCAGTAACTTCTTTATTAATATAGCTATATCCATAATCACTTACAAGGTACTTACCATGTGAGATTTAAGATGAAAGTAATTATTGACCTGAAAGAATAAAATGGAAGACCAGTACTCATGAGCAGTTGAGAGTAAATGAATAAAATTTTACCTTCCTTTTTGAGGACCAGCACCAGACATTGGGGCTTTATTTAAAACAAGACTTGGATTCTGATTACCTATACATTCTTTCATTCTTAAAAAAATTTGTTTTTAAGAAAAAAAATACATTTTTTTAAGAAAAATAATCTTAACATATAAGATTGTGCAAGTTTAAAGTGTACAATTTTCATTCTCTTTAAAATACAATTTCAATCGTATTTTACTGTGAAGATATTAACACAGAAGCCAACTGGAGAAAAAAAGTATATGTTAATGTATTGCTTCAGTTTTGGTTGAATGTTAAAAGTGTTAAACCCTTGGTGCTTTTTTGGAACAACTTGGTTTTCTTCCTCCACAAATAACAAAGGTAGGTTCTCATCTGTGAAATATGCATATTTGGATAATAGGCATATGACCAAAATATATGCTTATCTTTTCCCCTGTGAAGTCTATGTCGGTGGTTCTTTTTTCCTTGTCCATTGAAAATGTTTGATTTGGGGGGTTTTATTTATAATGACTGAGTCATTTTCAGTTTATTTTTTGTTACAGATAAAATAATTTTATACCATTTTGCTGGTTGCTTACAGAACTACAATGTTTACATTAAGTCTCTTACATACCCCTTCCTTCATGTATTAGATATTATTTATTTTATTTTTTTGTTCTTCATTTGAAACTACTGATAAGTATTCAGTACCTTCTGTCTAATGTTACAAGGAAAAACAAAAATATAAAAAGTTGCACTTTTCTTAAGGAGTAAAGACATATGGCCATGGAAATGGTATTTTTAAAATTAGAGTGAACTTTAGAGAACACTTACTTAAAGATGAGAAAACTGAGGCTTAGAAAGGTTAAGTGAATTACCTGAGGTCACAGTTTTAGTTAGTGGTCAATTCAGTATAGAACTCCACTATATCTTGTTTCTTTATCATATAATGGGTAAAAAGTCTATGTCATAGTACATGACTAAGTGCTAAAGTATATGGGTGCAGAGGCACCCCACTCTGGTACTCTTGCCTGGAAAATCCCATGGATGGAGGGGCCTGGTAGGCTGCAGTCCATGGGATTGCGGAGAGTCAGACACGACTGAACGACTTCACTTTCACTTTTCACTTTCATGCACTGGAGAAGGAAATGACAGCCCACTCCAGTGTTCTTGCCTGGAGAATCCCAGGGATGGGGGAGCCTGGTGGGCTGCCATCTATGGGGTCGCACAGAATTGGACACGACTGAGGCAATGCGGCAACAGCAGCAAAATGATTTAGTTTTCCTCTATTTCCTTGCATTGATCTCTGAGGAAGGCTGTCTTATCTCTCCTTGCTATGTTTTGGAACTCTGCATTCAGATGCTTATATCTTTCCTTTTCTCCTTTGCTTTTCACTTCTCTTCTTTTCACAGTTATTTGTAAGGCCTCCCCAGACAGCCATTTTGCTTTTTTGCATTTCTTTCCCATGGGGATGGTCTTGATCCCTGTCTCCTGTACAGTGTCACGAACCTCCATCCATAGTTCATCAGGTACTCTGTCTATCAGATCTAGTCCCTTAAATCTATTTCTCACTTCCACTGTATAATTATAGGGATTTAATTTAGGTCATACCTGAATGGTCTAGTGGTTTTCCCTACT
The DNA here is from genome assembly GCF_029378745.1 of Bos indicus. Lineage (NCBI taxonomy): Eukaryota > Metazoa > Chordata > Mammalia > Artiodactyla > Bovidae > Bos > Bos indicus. The sequence goes on from NC_091760.1 coordinate 109,920,727, forward strand.
TTCTTCAATTTCAGTCTGAATTTGGCAATAAGGAGCTCACGATCTGAGCCACAGTCAGCTCCCGGTCTTGTTTTTGCTGACTATATAGAGCTTCTCCATCTTTGGTGGCAAAGAATATAATCAATCTGATTTAGGTGTTGACCATCTAGTGATGTCCAATTGTAGAGTCTTCTCTTATGTTGTTGGAAGAGGGTGTTTGCTATGACAAGTGTGTTCTCTTGGCAAAACTCTATTAGCCTTTGCCCTGCTTCATTTTGTACTCCAAGGCCAAATTTGCCTGTTCCCCCAGGTGTTTCTTGACTTCCTACTTTTGCATTCCAGTCCCCTATAATGAAAAGGACATCTTTTTTGGGTGTTAGTTCTAAAAGCTCTTGTAGGTCTTCACAGAACCATTCAACTTCAGCTTCTTCAGCATTACTGGTTGAGGCATAGAGACTTGGATTACTGTGATATTGAATGGTTTGCCTTGGAAATGAACAGAGATCATTCTGTTGTTTTTTAGATTGCATCCAAGTACTGCATTTCGGACTCTTTTGTTGGCTACTCCATTTCTTCTATGGGATTCCTGCCCACAGTAGTAGATATAATGGTATGAACCTAACAGAAGCAGAAGATATTAAGAAGAGGTGGCAGGAATACACAGAAGAACCGTACAGAAAAGATCTTCATTACCAAGATAATCACAATGGTGTGATCACTCACCTAGAGCCAGACATCCTGGAATGTGGAGTCAAGTGGGCCTTAGAAAGCATCACTATGAACAAAGCTAGTGGAGGTGATGGAATTCCAGGTGAGCTATTTCAAATCCTGAAAGACGATGCTGTGAAAGTGATGCACTCAATATGCCAGCAAATTAGGAAAACTCAGAAGTGGCCACAGGACTGGAAAAGGTCAATTTTCATTCCAATCCCAAAGAAAGGCAATGCCAAAGAATGCTCAAACTACTGCACAATTGCACTCATCTCACACGCTAGTAAAGTAATGCTCAAAATTCTTCAAGCCAGGCTTCAGCAATACGTTAATTGTGAACTTCCAGATGTTCAAGCTGGATTTATAAAAGGCAGAGGAACCAGAGATAAAATTGCCAACATCCGCTGGATCATCGAAAAAGCAAGAGAGTTCCAGAAAAACATCTATTTCTGCTTTATTGACTGTGCCAAAGCCTTTGTCTATGTGTATCACAACAAATTGTGGAAAATTCTGAAAGAGATGGGAATACCAGAGCACCTGACCTGCCTCTTGAGAAATCTGTTTGCAGGTCAGGAAGCAACAGTTAGAACTGGACATGAAACAACAGACTGGTTCCAAATAGGAAAAGGAGTACGTCAAGGCTGTATATTGTCACCCTGTTATTTAACTTATATGCAGAGTACATCATGAGAAACACTGGGCTGGATGAAGCACAAGCTGGAATCAAGATTTCTGGGAGAAATATCAATAACCTCAGATATGTAGATGACACCACCCTTATGGCAGAAAGTGAAGAGGAACTCAAAAGCCTGTTGATGAAGGTGAAAGAGGAGAGTGAAAAAGTTGGCTTAAAGCTCAACATTCAGAAAACAAAAATCATGGCATCTGGTCCCTTCACTTCATGGGATATAGATGGGGAAACAGTGGAAACAGCGTCAGACTTTATATTTTTGGGCTCCAAAATAGCTGCAGATGGTGATTGCAGCCATGAAATTAAAAGACGCTTACTCCTTGGAAGGAAAGTTATGACCAACCTAGATAGCATATTCAAAAGCAGAGATATTACTTTGGCAACAAAGTTCCGTCTAGTCAAGGCTATGGTTTTTCCAGTGGTCATGTATGGATGTGAGAGTTGGACTATAAAGAAAGCTGAGTGCCGAAGAATTGATGCTTTTGAAGTGCGGTGTTGGACAAGACTCTTGAGAGTCCCTTGGACTGCAAGGAGATCCAACCAGTCCATCCTAAAGGAGATCAGTCCTGGGTGCTCATTGGAAGGACTGATGCTAAAGCTGAAACTCCAATACTTTGGCCACCTCATGTGAAGATTTGACTCATTGAAAAAGACCCTGATGCTGGGAAGGATTGGGGGCAGGAGGAGAAGGAGACGACAGAGGATGAGATGGCTGGATGGCATCACTGACTTGATGGACATGAGTTTGGATAAACTTCAGGAGTTGGTGATGGCAGGGAGGCCTGGTATGCTGCGATTCATGGGGTTGCAAAGAGTCAGACACTACTGAGTGACTGAACTGAACTGAAGATGATTTAGTAGGTCAAGGATAAAAGACATAGGTTTGGTTGAGAGAGGGTGAAGTAGGCTTCTTAGAGAATTGAGATCTGAGCTTGAAGGATCTGGATAGGTGGAGCAGAGAAGATCTTCCAGATTAGAAATGCTGATGACTGGAGGAGAAATGCTGTCAGCGGAGACTGGAGCAGTTTGGATTCTGAAAGAGGCCGCTGGACAACTTAGTCCATGTCTAACTTGCATGCATCTGTCTGGACATGAGAAGGTTTGGGAGAGCCTTCAAGCGAGGCGTTGTGGAGTAGGAGAAGGAGCACAGCATTCAGAGTGAGACACACCTTTTCATTTCCTGGCATCTCTGTCTGGTAGTTCAAGGCCCTTGAGCAAGGTTCTTAACCTTTGTAGTTCTGTTTCCTTTTCTGGAAAATGGAACTAATAGTATCTTCTTCATAAAGCTCTTGAAGATTGAATAAAAAAGTATGTGAAGAGTCTAGTACAGTGCTGGGCATGAAGTATGTCCTCACTTTAAATATATATGTATATTTAAAATTGAAATATAGTTGACACTCAGTGTTGTGGTAGTTTCTGGTATATCACAAAGTGATTAGATTATGAATATACATTATGTATAATATATATTATTTTTCATACTTTTTTTTTCTATCGGGTTGGCCAGAAAGGTTGTTTAGGTTTAAAAACCTGAATGAACTTTTTGACCAACCCAATATTATGGTTTTACTGTTCTCATTATATTGTGGGCATAGTTATTACTATTATTTTCTAAGTATCTGGAGGATGACTAATAAGAATGCATGGTTCTTGAGAGATTTATTTCTCCTGTGCATTGCCTAGTTATGTTCACTACAATTTTGAACTACATAATAAGTTTAAAAGATGTGGTCTATTTGAAGCAAACATCCCTGGGTTCATGCTTAGCTGGATACTTTCTATGTGTGCCCTTTAAAAAGTCAGGTGGCTTTCTGAGTTTGCTTCCTTTTCTGTAAAATGAGACTATAAGTACCTTGTGGGATTAGAGTTATATTTTAGGGCTACAAAGTGAATAGCATATACTAAGTACTTAATACATAGCAGTCATTGTTATTGTTGTTCTCTCTGTAGAACTTCTGGCTACATTAATCATTCTGTCCTGTTTATCAAGTTTAAGAGACCCCTTGAGTCATTTTCTCAGCATTGAAATAAACTTTCCCAAGAAATGTAATGCCCCTTTCCACCCACATGGAAGAACAACTAACATTCACGTACTTTTTTTTTTTTTTAGAACCAGTTCTTTTTCTTTTTTTAAAATTAATTTCTTTTAATTGGAGGATAATGACTTTACAATATTGTGGTTGTTTTTGCCATGCATCAACATCAATCAGCCACAGGGATATGTGTCCTCCACATCCTGAACCCTCCCTCCCACCTCCCTCCCAACCGTATCCCTCTGGGTTGTCCCAGAGCACCGGCTTTGGGTGCCCTGCTTCATGCATCAAACTTGCACTGGTCATCTATTTTACACATGGTAATGTACATGTCTCAATGCTATTCTCTCAAATTGTCCCACCCTCGCTTTCTTCCACTGAGTCCAAAAGTCTGTTCTTTGCATCTGTGTCTCCTTTGCTGCCCTGCCTGTAGGATCATTGATACTGTCTTTCTAAATTTCATGTATATATATGCATTAATATATAGTATTTGTCTTTCTCTTTCTGACTTACTTGACTCTGCATAATAGGCTCCAGGTTCATCTACCTCATTGGAACTGACTCAAATGCATTCTTTTTTTATAACTGAGTAATATTCCATTGTGTATATGTACCTCAACTTCATTATCGATTCATCTGCTGATAGATGTCTAAGTATTGTTCAAATATTTATTTTTATCTAATTATTTGGCTGTGCTGGGTCTTAGTTGTGACACGCAGGATCTTTGATCTTCTTTGTGGCATGAGGTAACCAGTACCCCAACCAGGGATTGAACCTGGGCCCCCTGCATTGGGACTATGGAGTCTTAACCACTGGACCATCAGGGAAGTCCCTCACATAGTGTTTTAACCTTCATAAAATATGCTCAGATATGTAATTGTATTTAATCCTCATAACAATTTTGTGAGACAGGATTAGTCCCTTTTTACAGTCCATTTGGAACATGACTAATCCAATTGCTAGTGGTCACAGCCAGGAAGGGGCAGGAAGCTGGCACTGGGACCAGTCTTTTTTTTTTTTTCTTGGGGACCAGTCTTTTTGTCAACAAAGTTCACATCCTTTCACATCTCCAGTGGCCTCTTTTTCCTGTATCTTGCTGTCTCCAGAAGAAAATGTTCTTTGGCATCTGAGTGGCCACTAAAGATGAATTCACCCAGGAAAGAAGAAAAGGCTGGAATTTCTCGATTTATGAGTCTTTAATAAGACTGATTAATGAGAACTCTGGCTTTCGATCACTGTTGCTATATTAACTAAGTCTTCATCACCAGCACTTCATCTAATCTGGAAGATCTTATCCCTCTCCATTCTATTTGCCCCAATTCTACACATCCTTCAAGACCCAGCTAAGTCTTGAACTCAGAAATCTTTCCTCCCATATGAGGGGTGGTCAGATACCACTCCCCAACAATCTAATTCAAAGGTTCATTTAAAATGCTTGTAATGTTAAAGATCTTTAAAAGGGTACTTGTCATAAGATATAAACTGATACATCTAGAAAACTATTCTAATTATGGGTGTTATTTATAGAAGTAAATACCATTGGTAAGTTTTAGCAAAGCACTTACAGTAGAGTGATTTGGATCAAATCCAACTTGTTCACTTGTTAATATATTATTTATATTAACAAAATCAAATGTTAGTCTGAGCACCAAGTTTTTTTCCACCTAATATTATGTATTTGCTACGGCTATTACCCTTCTTGATTTTGTGCAACATAAATTTCATGATATGCACTGTAATTTCTGAGACCCTTGATAATATTTGGAAATGCAGATACAGAGGACCAGCTAATAGGAAGGACAACCCACTCAATCAGTTTTGCATCATTACCCATGAAGCTCTTTTCCACTGTTGTGTAGAAAGATTTAAGATGAAAAGAGGCCATGGCTTACTGCGGCTTTATGCACTCCCTCACTCTTCACTCTGCAGGGTTGCTTGCTGTGGATTACTCATTGTCTCCCAAGTGGCTCTCAGCAGTGGTCAAATATTTAAGAAGTATGTATTTCATCATGACCCTATCATACACTTCTCCTTCAGTGCCTTCATTCTTTCTCAGCCTGAGAGATTGTAGACTTGATAATCTATTGAAGCATTAACCTACCTCCATTTTGTTTTCCTTTTTCTTATCACAGCCAGATTTTACAACATGGCAAACCAGAGCACATCTAACTGGGACTTAGGCAAGCAGGTTGGGGCAGAGGGAATGAGGGGTGCTAACTCTCCTTTCTCTGCCCACAATGCTCCTTCGTCAGCTGCCTCCTGTGACTTCCAAGTGGATATTGTGTGTAAACCTGGCCCCAGCAAGATTTCAATGCTGGCTCCGACGTTCAATACCTCTGCTGTTGGGTAAGTCCTTATAAGCCCTTTATTTATTTATTTTTAATATGAATTTCTTTATTTTAATTGGAGACTAATTACTTTATAATATTGTATTGGTTTTGCCATATATCAACATGAATCCACCACAGGTATACACGTGTTCCCCATCCTGAACCTCCCTCCTACCTCCCTCCCCGTACCATCCCTCTGGGTCGTCTCAGTGCACCAGCCCCGAGCATCCTGTATCATGCATCGAACCTGGACTGGCGATTTGTTTCATATATATTATACATGTTTCAATGCCATTCTCCCAAATCATCACACCCTCTCCCTCTCCCACAGAGTCCAAAAAACTGTTCTATACATCTGTGTCTCTTTTGCTGTCTCGCATACAGGGTTATCGTTACCATCTTTCTAAATTCCATATATATGCGTTAGTATACTGTATTGGTGTTTTTCTTTCTGGCTTACTTCACTCCATATAATAGGCTCCAGTTTCATCCACCTCATTAGAACTGATTCAAATGTATTCTTTTTAATGGCTGAGTAATTCTCCATTGTGTATATGTACCACAGCTTTCTTATCCATTCATCTGCTGATGGACATCTAGGTTGCTTCCATGTCCTGGCTATTATAAACAGTGCTGCGATGAACATTGGGGTACACGTGTCTCTTTCCCTTCTGGTTTCCTCCATGTGTATGCCCAGCAGTGGGATTGCTGGGTCATAAGGCCCTTTGAATCACAGATTCCACATCTGAACAAGAGGATGAGAGTACATCAACTCTTGTAGGGTTGTTGTGAAAATAATATGAGAGCACAGACCTGAAAGTACTTTATAAATTATGCTTATAATGCTGGCCATTTCATTGCTGGACCCTGTAAGTTATTGAAAAACTCATCTTTGTTAATTCAAAATATCTTCCTCTAAATTATGTCCATTGACTATAGTTCTAGTAATAAACATGAATTACCAGTGACAATTACCAGTGATAATAATGGTAATAATAATGATAATGTCATTTGCCATTTATTGAGCATTTACTATGTGACATGTTTTACATAAATTGCTCACATGATCTTTATGAAGTGATATGACTTTTGCAATTGGAAGCATGATGCAAACTGGTGCATTGAAAGAAAATTTATTTTTAAAAAAGTGAATAGGGATCTGGTAGAAAGCATCATGCTTATAACATCATTGTGGTTGTGGTCTGTATCATTCAGGGTCTCAGCAGGAAAGAGATAGCTAACTCTGTTTGGAGATGGAAACAGTTCAATGACGGAACCACTACAAAGTTGTGGGCATGATGTAGGGAATCACTAAGAAATGCTGAAGTATCTGGCAACTGGGAACAGGGAAAGCTGTTAGCACTCCAAAGTCAAAAGAGGAGGGAACTGTCACCAGACCTCCATGAAAGCAATAGTCATGGGGGAGAGGTGGTCTTCCAGCATCTGTGGCTCCAGGTAAAGGATGGCAGCTCCTGTCAGGCTGGCATAGCAGAGAGGGATGAAGGGAATAGTTACTCAGATCTCTCCCAATCTTTGATCTCCTGTCTTAGTCTCCCATTTGCTGCACCCCCGGGAAGCCAGGTAAAGCACAGGGGCCAGTCACCTGGAGCAGCATAGAGAGTTCACCAGAGAGTTCACCCTGGGAAGAACCAGTGCAGGATCATAAGAAATGCCAGCATACATGGAACCTAAATGTAAAAGAAGATAAATGAATGATTAAATGTGCAGACCTTACTATAAGAATGGGCTGTTTCCAAAGCTTTGATTTTTTCAGTTGTTTGGTGGTAGCTCAAAGTATATTCTTCCAAGATGCATTTAAATGTTCGTTCTCATCTCCATCCACTCCTCTGAAACTCTGGGAATCACATTTAGTTGAAATCTTATACCAGTAGGGCAGGACTGGAGAGCAGGGTCATATGATGGAAGAAGGACAAAGATCAGGTACCTCCTCTCCCTTCCCAGGGTGCTGGACTGGCTCTGGTGAATTTTGAACCAGATAATTCTGGTCCCACCCTAACTCTTGCTGAGTACTATTCTGTCCTAAAACAGTTGCTGAGGGAACAACTTGCTCTCCTTGTGAAATGCTTTATACTCTCCAATTACCTACTTAAGCTTTCTTCTTAACCATAAAGGGTTTAGGGCTTAGATTTGGGGATTACCTGTGAGTTTTTCTAGTCTAGATTTTGCAATTTCTTATCCATGCTATTCGGCTACTCAGTTAACCTTTCTGAGTTGAGTTTATGCACTTGTGAAATAGGGATTCTACTAAGACTACTGTGGTGAAATGAGTTTCGGGGACTCCACCCAGCTAAGGGCTGATAATCACACTTGTAAGCTTGTGAGGGTTGACTTGGATTTTCCTCCTTGGTTTGAGAACACAGTCTCTGAGTTAATCTCAATAACTAGGGAAGGTCAGCCATCACCCACCATCTCCCTTAGTAACAGAGAGGTTATTTGAGTTCCTTTGAAAGGGTGAACTGCAGTGCAGCATGAAGTTAACTCTTTGGATATGACTTATAAGACATCATTAATCACTGTTGGGGATTCCAAGGCCTCGGGAAGTAAATTACGAGATGTGTAGTCTGCCCCTGCTCTGTGGAACCGACTCTCTTCTGCCTAGACGCTGTATTCTTTTAGAAATAAGCTGGGAACTCTAGTTTAGTGTGAGTGTGTGCGTGCATGCATGTGTGCTTGCATGTGGCCCTTTTCTACAAATATGTACCCCAGTGATTCGCAAACTTTAGCATGCATTGGAATTACCTGTAAGATTTATTAAAACAAAGACTCCTGGGCCCATGCCCAGTTTCTGAGTCAGTAGATCTCTGGTGAGGCCTGAGAACATGCATTTGTAACAAGTTGCATGTGTAACAGCATTCCCAGGTGATGCTGATATGGCTCGTCCAGGGACCACTTTGGGAACCATACTTTGCCCCCTGAAATTCTTCCCCAGGGTTTTTGAGAGGGTGAAATGGGGTGATCCACTTAGCACAGAGGCTAAGTCTGAGTCAGCATTCACTGCTGTCATTTCCACAACCCTCACGACAGCTGCTCCTTGTACCTCTCCTGCTGCTCAGCTGCTACTGCTGCGTGGTAATCCTTCATTTTGGATAACGTTAGCTAGGTATTAAGAGCAGTGTAATCTGCCTTAATTAATTAAAGAATATAATAACCTCTCTAGGAGTCATTTGCATTTTAAAGAAGCTTGTTAATTCAAAGAGATTTGTAATTTGAAGAATATTAGACACTGTAATAAAGAGGAATATGGAAACTTAGACCTTGTAGAGATACTTTCAAGAAGGGAATGTACACCACATAGGCTCTATCTGGGTCATCTGTTTATGCCTACTATTTAGTATTTCAGATTTTTTTCCCTGAAAGTTCTGAGCTTTTCCACAATGGCTTCTAGAGAGGGGCTGGCACATGGCCTGGGTGTTAGGGGAAGGGCAGCTGTGGCTTTTAAATGTACGGGTTCTTTGTAAAACTGGTATTTATAAACTAGGTGTTGCTTGCATTGTATTTGTTCAATCATGTAATAGAAGACGCACAGAAGATTCATTTGAACAGTACACCTTTCAATTTCATGCTGAGGAAATTCAGGCTAATGTAATTATAATAAAATGATAATAAAACAATCCTGCATTTTCAATTGTGGCATGAGCAATTAGAAAGCTAGTTGGAGGCCAGTCTTCTGAATTCCTTTGAATATAATTTTGATTTGGAGAATACGACCTGGTGGCTATATGAACTTAATCTTTGGACCTACACAGAGTATACACAAAGGGCAAAAAATAGCATATTGACAATTTCAAATACATGCTTATCATCCATCTTGATAAAAAGAGTCTTAACATGTATGGGAATGTCAACATTGTGCTTTATCCATTTAGAAATATTATGCCATCAAATTGCAGTGGTTAAAAAAGTTAGGATTCATTAAAAACTGTTGAAATTCTTAAATTTTTCCTACTTAAGAAATCCAGAAAGCATCAAACTTTTTCTAGGTGATGGTAAGGAAATTAATGTCAGTGACAGAAATGCAGTGAATCTAATTAGAAGTCCCTGGGCAGCCGCTCATTAGTGTGGTTAGTTAGTAAATGAAATTTAAGCTGCAGTGAATTAGACTATGTGTCTTCAGTTATTTTTTCTAAAAAGAATCACAAAATGTCTACAACTGTTTTTTTGTTAGTAGAGTATTTTTTTTCCCACAAACAAAAAATATTTTGGATCTTTGTCATGAGGAAAGAAATGGCCATTTGGGGACAGATTTTCTTAAATGTCTGTGTATTAAGCTTGGGTGAGTGAAACAAAAGCCTATTTTCTCCCGTGAGAGAGAGACTTTCATTTGTCTGCTAAGCTGCTTGGTTTCACATGTTTCTTTTTTCAAATCCTTTAATTTATTATTTTTAACCATTTACACCTCTTGATAAGATTTCTCAAAAGAAGAGAGAATGAAAACCTCAGCTAGATTGAACAGTTTCTAAAAACAGATATCCTGGATAGATTGGAACATTTGTTTGTCCGTTGCTAAAATGTGGCGCTTGTTTCCTTTATAAAAAGTCACTGCTACGGATATTTGTACCCTTTGCTGCTTGAGAGCTCATGAGTAACTTAGAGAGCTGACAAGAGTCAAATTTCAGTATTTCAGATGTGTTCATAAGGAAGGTATGATAATTAGGCAACTGCTGTAGGATTTGATATCCCGTCCTCCCCCAGGGTGTTTAAATACCTTTAGATTATACTAGAAGTGTAGCTCTGGGCTCATACCTCTCTGTAGAAACCCTAGAGTACACTGGCTGTGTCTTTGTTACCCACCACTGAGCCATGATTGCAATGTCTGGGGGTCCACAGGTTCAGACTGGGGATTCCCTGTAACAATCTTCCAATTGGAGGTGACTTTGTCCCATGGGAGGTATTAACAATTTTGGTTGTCACAATTCATAAGTGGAGGTTGGGGGAGAGGGCGTGACTACTGACATCTGCTGAGTAGTGACCAGGGATGCTGCTAAATATCCTATACAAAGAATAATCTGACCCAAAATGTCAATGGTGCTGATGTTAAGGACCCCTGTCTCTCAGCATCAAGCAGGCACTGAATGAGCACACACACACACACACACACACACACACACACACAGAATGGATGGTACACATTTCAGCTGCCAAAATTCCTGCAGCAAGATAGGTGTGCACTGGAATGAAGCCAGACATTCTAAAGACCTCCTAGTCTCATCATTGAAAAGACTTTCAAGATAACTGTTTATTCTTCTACTCTCCTTTAAAAAGAATTTACATTTGCTTTCTCTGTGAAAGTCCTTGGGTCAGCAGCACATAGAACATAGTGTTATAATTTAGGCAAATGACAAACAAATTTTCCAGTATGACTGATGTCAAGTATCAGTCACTAAGCTATTCTTCAATCTAAAACAAACTAGTGGTTACCAGTGGGGAGAAAGAAGGAGGGAGGGGCATGTTATAGGTATGGGATTAAGGGGTACAAACTGCTATGTATAAGATAGATAACAGGGAATTATAGCCATTATCTTTATAAAATTGAACTATAATTGATTTACAATATTGTGTTAGTTTTAGGTGTACAGCAAAGTGATTCAGCTTGACTCCATAGGTACTGAAAACTACTGAAAATGGCATAAAACTTTGGGATAATTCATTTGCTGTGTAAGTAATATGCTGTGTATGACTTAAATCAAGAAACCAAAGAAATGCAACATGCTCAGAGAAATGCAGTATATGAAGAAGCAGTGGCAGATATTTATGTGATGTTCTGCTTTGCCTATTTTTCCTGAGCTGTTAGAGCATTTGAAATTATGTTATTCATACCAAATATTTAAAAAATTTTGTAAACTCTGGTAGTGTGCAATTTGCCTAAAATATTAACACAAAGGATTCAGCACAGAAGACAAGGAAGCACTATGCCTGCGTCTACAGTCTGTGGTGAATGTCTTCTGTGTGAATTTGTGCATGCCTTTCTTTTCTCCTGGGCTTCCCTTGTGGCTCAGCAGGTAAAGAATCCACCTGCAGTGAGGGAGACCTGGGCTCCATCCCTCGGTTGGGAAGAACCCCTAGAGAAGGGAGAGGCTACACACGCCAGTATTCTGACCTGGAGAATTCCATGGACTGTATAGTCCATGGGGTCACAGAGTCAGACACGACTGAGCAACTTTCACTTCACTTCTCTTCTTTTCTCCTATTCCATGAACACTTTTACCATCTCCATACTTCCTATTCTTCACTTCTCTTACCTTCATTTATTTATTTTTTACTTTTAATAGCTTTATTGAGGTATAATTTATATGCTATAGAATTCACTCATTGTAAGTGGGTAATTCAGTGATTTTTAGTAAATTTATGCAATTGTGCAATCATCATCATAGTCCAAGTTTGAAATACTCCTTTTGCTCCAAAAAGTTCCCCTGTGTTTGCTTATAGTCGATTCCTGCTCCTACTTTCAGCCTCAAGCAACTACTGGTCTGCTTTCTGTCTCTACAGTTTTGCCTTTTTTAGAAATTTCATGTGAATGGAATTAAACTGTATGTTGTCTTTTGAGTCTGGCTTCTTTCACTTGATGCAATGCTTTTGAGATTGATCCACAAATGTGTATCAATTGTTCATTCCTTTATGTTGCCTAATGGCGGTGCTTTAGTCACTAAGTCATCTCTGACTCTTGCGATCCCATGGACTGTAGCCCACCAGGCTCCTCTGTCCAAGGGATTCTCCAGGCAAGAATACTGGAGTGGGTTACCATTTCCTTCTCCAGGTGTTACCTAGTAGTACTCCATTATATGAATACAGCATATTGTCAGTGTGTTAAATAACAAAATACCACAGATCTGGTGGCTTATAAACAACAGAAATTTATTTCTCACAGTTCTGGAAGCTGGGAAGTCAAGATCAAGGTTCTAGGAAATTTGGTGTCTGGTCAGAGCCTACTTCCTTGTTCATAGATGGCCATCTTTTCACTGCACCCTCACATGTCAGAAGGGGTGAGGGCTCTCTCTGGGGTCTCTTTTGTAACTCTTTTATATGGGCACTAATCCCATTCATGAGGGCTCTATTCTCAAGACCTAATTACCTTTCCAAGGCCCCACCTCCAAACACAACCATGCTGGATTTGACTTCAACACATGAATTTTGGGGGAACATAGAGATTCAGTCCATATTTACATTTTATTTACCATTTACCTGGTACTGGATGTTTGAATTGCTTTTACTTTCCGGCTTTATGAATAGTTTTGCTATGAATATTTGCTTCTCAGCTTTGTGCTGACAAATGTTTTAATTTCTTTGCATATATATACCTAGGACTAGAATTGTTGGATCATGTAGTTGGTGGATGTTTAACTTTCTAAGAAATCATCAAACTATTTTCCAAAGCAGCAGTGCCATTTCACATTCCTGCCAGTGATGTATGAGGGTTCCAATTTCTCTGCATCCTCACCAACACCTGGGATGTCCATCTTTAGATTTCAGCCCTCATAATGGGTATGCTTCTCCGCTTTTCAGTGCCTACTTCCTTCCTTCCTTTTTAACCTCTTATTATTTTTCTCCCCAATTTGTCCCTCTAGCTGGTTGGACTAGTACTGCAGATATTTTCGTTTGTATCAAATCTAATTGCTGACCAATTCTTAGCAGACAAATAGTCAAGAAATAATGTGGTGTGGATTCAAACATTAACCCCCTTTGGCAACCTATTCTTTTTTAAAAAATTAATTAGTTAATTTATTTGGCTGCATCAGGTCTTAGTTGCGGCATGTGGGGTCTTTCATTGTGTGTACGGACTCTCTAGCTGTGGTGCAGGGGCTCAGTAGTAGCAGGGCGCGGGCCCAGGTACTTTGTAGCACATGGGATCCAAGTTCCCTGATCAGGGATCAAACCCATATCGCCTGCATTGCAAGGCAGACTCTTAACCACCGGACCACCAGGGAAGTCCTGGCAATTTATTCTTCATAGATGTTCATGTTTTTCTTACAAATGCTCTGGTTTCCCATGCTGCAGACTAGAACAAGCAGCTTTTAGGACCACAAAGTGTACCAGTTTAGAATGAATAAACTCTATAATCAGACTAATGACATTTTAGTCACACCAGTAAGCATGTCCCTCCGGGCACCCAGAAGTGCTTACCATCTCCTCTATCCCTTCCCAATGTGAAGGGATTGGAGGAGTTTCTGTGTGCCCTCAGTTAAGAGGGCAGATATACTTTGCTAGTGATCTGCTCTTTTATTTTTCTTCCCTGGATCTGAGGCGAATGCCTGTGAGTTTCTCTCACATGTTCTGCATGGTTCCCAGACCACCATAACTCAGCTTTGCAGGGGGGGGTGTCAGCTATCCTTTGGGAGCAGGACCTCTGCACCCAGCATGCCCATCAGCATCATTTCTTGAGCTTTAAAGAAATACCCTTGTTCCAGTCCTGCCCCAGACCAGAACCTCAAATGACTTTGGGAATGTAGAAATGGCTGAAGGCCTTGTTTCCTGTCCTCAAAATAGATTTTTCAGAATTTAGTACTTGAGGTTATAAAGATATGGAAAGAAACAGGCCAAAATAATTACAACACGAAGTTGAGAGTACACCCTGAAAGCCATGTTTTCAAGGTAGCTGTGAAGTTGTGGAGTTGGATCTGGATTTGGACTCAGAAGACCAGAGTGAGCATTCAGACTCTGTCCTTGCTAAATATTCATAAGCCAGTCTGCTCCTAGCTTGGCCCTTCCTGGCTGCAATCCGGGAGCTCGGCCTTACCTGTGATAGTGTTAAAATCAAAGGGATGATCTACCTGGAAGTACTTTAAAATGATATTTCTTTCAGAGCACTTCACATTTGCTAATTATTTATTTTCATCATATTTTGTTAAGGTTGTCTGGCCTCACTTTACCACATACAATTTGGGTTTATTTTTATTTTATTTACCCTCTTTCAGTTGGGCTAAGAGCTTTGTTTCTGGAGCCAGATTGCCTGTGGACAATCCCAATCCAGCATTGATTTGCTGTGGGATCTTCCATTCTTGTCCTCCTTTAACTTCAGTTCTCTCCTTAGTAAAATGAGCATAAAAATACTTACTGTATTGTTTCATAAGAATGAAAAGAGGTAATGATTATGAAGCACTTAGCACACACCTTACATATTGGGGCCTCAGGAAGTGTTAGTTTTTCTTCTTACTAGATGACTGCTTAAAAAATCCAGCAAGATCAGGCATTTTATGGTAATGGCTGAAAGGGTATTTATACCCTAAGTGGCCCATTGCAAGAGATTTTAAAGTTTTGGGTGGTAATTCAACCAGCCTCAGGGTATGTTTTTCAGACACCTGCTTCAAGTCAATGAAATGTCAATATTTGTAAACAACTTTATTTGGAGTTTATTTTCATGATTGCATTATTGATTTTTCCTTCTATAGAGAGCATGTCAAAGGAAGCATTTCATACAAGTTTCAAGTTCTAAAACAAAGAAGGAATTACAATGAACACTTCGCATACTGTCAAATTATAAACTTGTACGGATTGCAGAAAATCCATTTCCCTAAAATTGCATATTTTAAATTACCAAAATGATACATTCTATAAAAACTTTTTATTATGAATATTGTCAAATAACCCATAATTCGTAAGGTCAGGGAGAATACACATGAACCCACATGTGCCTAAAACTCACCTTCAGCAATTAACAATGTTTAGGCATGACAAACATTTGAAAGTGGTATATAACTGAGAGGTAAAGGAACTGCAGTTAAAGTGAACTGATATATTCTTGTTAAAAAAACTTCCAAATAATACAAAAGTGTGTGAAGAACAAACAGAATACCCATATTTCCAACTATTTTTTAAATAAACCTTTTAATAAGGTTGCTGTTTCAGTCAGGATTTATAAAGTCAAACAGTGTCATGATTTAATGAGCAATGGATAAAAAATTCTGGTCAGATTCTCACTGGGGATGGTTCTGACATATCAGTTACTTAGAAAATCTGATCTTTTCAGAGTAAAGCTGATTTGCTGCCATTCTGTTTTAGATCACCATAATTCACTTGTTTCTTGATAGATATGGATTACAAATTTTACAAGTTTTTGTAATGGCTATAGATGGAAATAAGGACATGCACAAATAGCAAAATAAATGACTTAACAACCATAGTATGAGATGGTTGTATTCTAATGATGCTTTGGGTGAGGGATTACAAGTGTAAGAAAAAGAATGCTCATTATCTCCTGCTTAGGTTCAAGGACACTGTCTTTCTGGATGAAAGGTGATTCCAGTATTCTCTTTTAGCCCAGATTCTGGGCCGTATATTGTAAATTATGGTTTGAATTTTTCCCAAATTAGGTACATAGTCATTTCACTGTGTGAGAGAAAATGGAAATTCAGGTCACATTTCAACTTGAGTTCATTTTTCAAATCACACCTTCAGAAGCAACATCGACACAACCAACTGGTAGCTTTAGCCTTTCAGAAAGCCCTTTCCACTGTCCCAGTGTCCACTGAAGATGCTATTTGTTTATCTTAGGCCATGGATACACCATGACATTTTATTTTAGATTTTGCAGACATCTTAAGACCTCTATATACTTTTTTTTTTTAAAAGAAGTGATTGTTTAATGGTTTTTAATTTGGTTCCCCTAATTAATTCTAATGCTTTCTAATTAGACTTTATATGCAATTTTGCAGAAATATTTGACAAGACATCTTTTGCACCATCCGTAACATTTTCAATGAGATTTAAAGAGGTTTCTTAAAGAAGTAGTATTAAAAAATATTATACAAATTAAATTTAGATTCTATATACACAGTATGTTCTAAAGTATTACTGACTAGATTAGTTCAACAATTGGGCCACACAGGATGTTTCATAAAGTTTAGACACTAGAATAACATCTTAAGGCAATAGTAATTTGATTTTTTCCTAAATGTGTTGCCATAGATTTTCCTAAATGTTTTACAAACAGTTATTAAAAGCACATTGAGAATCCGAATTCCCTTTGGGCAAAATGTTTTAGTACTTAACTTTCATTTAATTCAAAATTACATATGGTTAGAGTTGCAGAAAGACATCAGAAAATCATAACCAGCTATCACAACACCACATATTTAAATCAATGCAGTGTGGTCTCATCAGAGGCATCTCAAGGTGCCTAATAATAAAAATAAATAAAGATAATCAGTATTATTCTTCTCTACACTACAAAAAAGGGAATATTTTAATTTTAAGTTTGTTCTGAACAATTTACAATTTTCTCTGAGATGCTAATGAGAAACTTCCAGTGACTGGTGAATTTTTGCAATGGGCTTACTGCCAGAGAGAGAATAGGAGGGCTCAACAGGGAATTCTTGAAGATTGGGGGATGAGGAGATCTATCTAGAGAAAACAGTGATTAAGAAACTTGGTCTAAAGTCCCAGATCACAGTCACAAAAAAGCTTCATTTATAAAATGAAAACATTTCGGATTACCTGAATTGGAACTCGGACAATTAAATTTTATATTTTGAAGGATATGCAAATAGGTAATTGACTAACTACTAATGCATTTGGAACTCACTGAAGAGGAAGCGTATGAAATGAGCCAGCTGGTGGATGAAAAGAACTGAAGAATTATGTTTTATTTCTATTTAATGTTTCATTTTAATTGTGCCTCTAGGTAACAGGTTTATAAATGGAAAGCCTGTCTTTTGTATGGAAGGTAGAATTACTTTTCTAAAAAAATTTAAGTTTAAGAGTTGAAAAATACCTTCAAGAGAATGAATTATCAAAGAAGAATACAGAGAGAATTTGCCAATGCAAAATTATGCTATTTCTGTACCCAAAACTATTTGTATAAAAATGCAAATTAAAGTTAGCATGTGTTTTAGTTGGCTTAAAGCAAAGGCAAGCTTTAAATTTTTCTTTTAGGCTCAATTTTAATAAAAAGATCTTCCGTCTGGATTATAATAAGGCATCTTTCTCTGAGTCTACGCATCTTTCTTGCAATCATCACTATTTCCAAGGAATTTTAAAAAATTGATGGATATTGGCTGAATTGGTGCAAGGCTGTTGAGCTTGGGTTTATTTATCTAACTCATAACGTGCTGCCATGATTATAGACTGTTCCATGAATACATTACTTCCAAGATTTGTACCTTGTTTCTCCTCTCAGTGGGTTTAAACGTAACATGCCACCGGCTTTATTTGGTGTTTCTAGTTTGCCACCATTTCTGAATTAAAAAAATGTAAACTACACTAGAAAAGAAAAAAAATATTTTAGGACAATTGTCCCTTTGAGGAAGATCAAGGAAAGAGCACAATTCTGGGATCATGCAGTTTTGATTTCTTTAAACAGAAGAGTGCAACAAGCAAGTAATATGCCTACTTCCTGAGTTATCAACACTTTAATCATTGCACTGGAATAAACCAAATTTTCTAAAGCATTTCAAGGATTTAAGAGTACAAAAACTTTTAAAGATTTACCTGTTTATCTGAGATAGTATAAAAGGAAGCTAAATCATGCTGACAATTGAGAACAAAAAAAAAATGATGTGCATTTTTAAAAACAATGACAAGATGGCCATTTTGGGACAATGGAACCATTTCAATGGGGACCCACTTCTTAGCAGTATCCTGTGAGAAAGAGGAAAACTGGGAGACGAAAGAACTGCAATCAGGCTTCCCTGGTGGTCCAGTGGTTAGGAATCTGTCAGGCAATTCATGGGTCATGAATTTGATCCGTGGTCTGGAAGATCACACATGTTGCAGAGCAACTAAGCCTGCGCTCCTGGAGCCTGCACTCCACAATAAGAGAAGTCACTGCAGTGAGAGGCTGGAGCACTACAATGAAGAGTAGCTTTTGCTCATCCCAAGTAGAGAAAGTCTAAGTGCATCCATGATGACCCAGCACAGCCAAAAATAAAATAAATTTTAAAAAATTAAAAAAAAGAACTCCGATCAAACTGAGTTGATTTGCAGAGCATGGAAATACTAATCCCCTCTCTCCCTGCCACACCTCCCCCCCCCCTCCAAACCACCTCCATCCTGCATTATTTGTTTGCAAAAATAATAAATAGATAAATGTGTTGATTTGGGTTTTGGTATATATAGGCACTAAATTCTGATACTTGAGTAATCAGGAAAGGATGCAAGAAATTATGACTCTCGTGAAGAAAGGAATGACTGAGACCCACTCCCTCTCCTACATTTCCTCTCCTAAAGATTGCCAGGTCCAGGTGATGTTAACCAAACTGTCACATGGTTTGTTTTGGTTCAGATATTTCCACTTTGCAATCTTCTTATGAATCCTCTTCTGAATACCCACATTTACTTCACTGCACCATCCTGCCCCTTTTACCTCCTGAGTCTCTCTCTTTTCTTGCCTCTCCTCTCCAATTCCATTGCTGTTGCCTTGGTTCCAGCTTTGTCTTCCTTTCATGGACTACAGCTCCCTTTACTTTACGCCCTTAATCTCTCCTACTTCCAAATCACCCTCCACTCAGTCATCAGAGTGATATTTTTATCACAAAGTTCCCCTTGGGTCATTTTCAAGCTCAGAATTCTCCAGTGGCTCCTATCTCTTGTCAGAAGGAATTGCAACCTCTTACATGGCCTATCAAACACTTTGCAACCTGGCCCATGACCACCTCCCCATATTATTACTATGCTAGTAATAATAATAGCGTCTTTACTGGTATTCTCTTCAAACAATTCAGATCAACTTGGAACCCCTTATCCTTAAGCCTTTGCATGTGTTCTTTCTTTTGTCTCTCCTGGTTTGCCCTTTCTACCCTTCTTCTCATGCTCAGCATCTGTTTATTCTTCAGGCATCATTCTTTTTTCCTGAAATGCTGAACTGACCCCTTTTTGCTTCCACTACTACCTCTCCCCAAAGTTCAGGCCTCTGTTTTTGCTCCCATGGACTGAGTGCCCTCTCTGTAGTTAAGCAGGATGTTATGCTGTAATGTTTTGCATGTCTATTTCTCCAATAAGCCATAACCCGATCAAGGTCAGGGAGGGCATTGTTCCCTCTGGGTATCTATAACCCACAGCACACAATTCCTGAGCACTGTAGCCCAATAAATCTTTGTTGAGTGAATGAATATGTGAATAAGTTGTATGAATGGAACCAGATGAGACAGCCTGAAAATGCCACATATCATTGAGAATTCACTGACCTGGTGATTTTCTGTATTTAGAATTCAGATTTTGACCTTAACTCCCACTAAAGAAAATCTAACAGGAATTAAGAACAGTTGTTTTCCAAAGGGATTTAATGGCTTGGATTTTGGAGAATCACCAAGAGATAAAACATGAACACTATTTGCTACCATGGAAAATACCTCAAATATTAAAAAAAAACACAAAAAACAATATTTACTGTGCTCATCCTTTCCTGTAGACAAAATAAAATGATGATGGAAATTCAGAGTACTGTTTATAGATGTCTTAAAGATTTAGGACTGCATGTCAAGGCAGATACTGAAACCATCTTGGTTTGGCACATCAGGTGACTTCAGAAGGAGGCCCACCCTGGAGACCTCAGAGTCTCTAGAAGGACTGGAGGCTAGAAATGAAGCAATGCTGGATCCATGAAAGATGGGACAGATACAGTTCAAAGTGGAATCATATGGCAGCAAAGGCATAACAGGGCTGCAGGAGAATCCAAACAATGCTTTGCAGTTCTGAAGTTTTCTGCAGTTTTTGAAGTTCTGCAGTTTTCATCCTAAGAGCTCAGAGTGCTTCACTCTAGCTTTCTTTGAGCAAGAAGTTGGGTCTAAGGTGAGGAGATTAATCTGTGAGCAGAAACTCTCAAGGGCTGTGAGTTATATTTTATGATTTGGCAGTTGTCCTAATTATGAGCTCCAATAAGCCATTAAAATGTTTGTTTGTTTTTTTCTTTTTTTTTTTTTTCTAAACTATAAAATACTGTTAAACCAGAGAACCATATCTATTGAATACCTTTGTGCTGGAGACTGGGGGAGGCCAGATACCAAAATTCCAAGTCAAATGAAGAAAAATCCCCACCTTCAAAGAGCTTAGTTTAATCAAAGAGAAGGAGACTAGGTTACCTCTTACGAGATACTATGGTAGGTACACTGAACAAGCATGCAGAAAGTACTGTGGAGACTCACTAAGAAATGGAACCCGAGCCTGACCTGTGTGTGTGTGTGTGTGTGTGTGAGAGAGTTTCTTGGAACTGAGTTTTGAAAAACCAATAGGAATTATTATTCTTGCTAGAGGCAGCATGTATGAAGGATATAGACTTGAAAATATGTTTCTTTATACAGTTCATGTGGTGAAAGAGAAGAGTGCATGGGATGGAGGGGAAGCAGTAGGAGATGAGTGATGAATCACAGGTGATACCATAGAGGGCGTGGGTGCTTGGGTATTAGGCCAGGGAATTTTGACTTTCTCTGGAAACTCTACTTTTCCAGGTTCTTTTTTTTATAAATTCATTTTTATTGGAGTATATTTGCATTACAGTGTTGTGTTAGCTTCTGTTGTTTAGCAAAATGAACCAGCTATATGTTTGTATACATCCTGTCTTTTTTGGATTTCTTTCCCATTTAGTTCACCATAGAGTATTGAATAGAGTTCCCAGTGCTTTACAGTAGGTTCTCATTATTTATCTATTTTATACATAGTATCAATAGTGTATGTATATCAATCCCAGTCTCCCAGTTTATCTTTCCCCATCCCCCTCAGTATCCATACATTTGTTCTCTATGTCCACGTCTCTATTTCTGCTTGCAAATAATACCATCTATACCATTTCTTTTTTAAGCCCCATGGTAGTGCTAGTGGTAAAGAATCCTCATTTCAATGCAGGAGGTGTAAGAGATGTGGGTTCGATCCCTGGCTTGGGAAGATCCCCTGGAGGAGGAAATGTCAACTCACTCCACTATTCTTGCCTGGAGAATCTCATGGACAAAGGAGCCTGGTGGACTTTATAGTGTCCATGGGGTTGCAAAGAGTCAGACACAACTAAAGTGAGCAAAGAACAGCACATACTTTTTCTATATTTTTTATATCTAAAAAATATTTAGATATAAATATTTTATATATATATTAGCACATATTTTTTAGATTCCACATACATGCATACATTAATATACAATATTTGTTTTTCTCTTTCTGACCTACTTCACTCTGTATGACAGTTTCTGGGTCCATTCATGTCTCTGCCAATGGCACAATTTTGTTCTTTTTAAAAATATTCCATTGTATATATATATACTACATCGTCTTTATCCATTCTTCTGTTGACAGACATTTAGATTGCTTCCATGTCCTGGCTGTTGTAAATACTGCTGCAATAATCATTGGGGTGCATATCTCTTTTTGAATTATGGTTTTCTCTGGGTATATGCCTAGTAGTGGATTTGCTGGGTTATATGGTGGTTCTATTTTTAGTTTCATAAGGAACCTCCATACTGTTCTCCATAGTGGCTGTATCAATTTACATTCCTACCAACAGTATTAAGAGAATTCCTTTTTCTCTGCATCCTCTCCAGCATTTATTGTTTGTAGATTTTGTGATGATGGTCATTCTGACCAGTGTGAAGTGATATCTTCATTGTAGTTTTGATTTACATTTCTCTAATAATTAGTGATGCTGAGCATCTTTTCATGTTTTTGTGGCCATCTGTACCTTGGAGAAAGGCCTGTTTAGGTCTTCCACTAATTTTTCGCTTGGGTTGTTTTTTGATATTGAGCTGCATGAGCTGTGTGTATACTTTGGAGATTATCTTTTGTCAGTTTGCAAATATTTTCTCCCATTCTGAGGGTTGTCCTTTCATCTTGTTTACGGTTTCCTTCTCTGTGCAGAAGCTTTTAAGTTTAATTGGGTCCCATTTGTTTATTTTTGTTTTTAATTTTCATTACTCTAGGTGGTGAGTCAAAAAAGATTTGCTGCAATTTATATCAAAGAGTGTTCTACCTATGTTTTCCTCGAAGAATTTTTTAGTGTCTGGTCTTAAATTTAGGTCTTTAATCCATTTTGAGTTTATCTTTGTGTATGGTGTTAGGGAGTGTTCTAATTTCATTCTTTTACATGTAGCTGTCCAATTTTCCCAGTACCACTTATTGAAAAGGCTGTTTTTCTCCACTGTGTATTCTTGCCTCCTTTGTCATAGATTAGGTGACCATAAGTACATGTTCTCTGGAAACTCTTATACTCAGTTAGGGTTACAAGCAGGGGAAAAACAGGGTCATTTTACATTTTATTAAGATTCCATTGGAAGCAATAGGGAGGCCAGCTTGTAGTAGAGTGGAACCAGAGACAGAGAGAAAGGGATGATACTCTGGACATTGGTGATGTCCAGTCCTGAGGCAGGATATGTGGGGTGGTTATGAGAGTGGTTTCTCCAGTAGTCATATATGGATGTGAAAGTTGGACCATAAAGAAAGCTGAGTGCCGAAGAATTGATGCTTTTGAACTGTGATGTTGGAGGAGACTCTTGAAAGTTCCTTGGACTACAAGGAGATCCAACCAGTCAATCATAAAGGAAATCAGTCCTGAATATTCATTGGAAGGACTGATGCTGAAGCTGAAGCTCCAATACTTTGGCCATCTGATGTGAAGAACTGACTCATTGGAAAAGACCCTGATGTTGGGAAAAATTGAAGGCAAGAGGAGGAGGAGATGACAGAGGACAAGATGGTTGTACTGCATTACTGACTCAATGGACAAGAATTTGAGCAAGCTCTGAGAGCTGGTGATGAACAGGGAAGCCTGGCGTGCTGCAGTCCTGCTACTGCTGCTGCTGCTAAGTCGCTTCAGTCGTGTCTGACACTGTGTGACCCCATAGACGGCAGCCCACCAGGCTCCACCATCCCTGGGATTCTCCAGGCAAGAACACTGGAGTGGGTTTCCATTTCCTCCTCCAATGTATGAAAGTGAAAAGTGAAAGTGAAGTTGCTCAGTCGTGTCCAACTCTTAGCGACCCCATGGACTGCAGCCCACCAGGCACCTCCATCCATGGGATTTTCCAGGCAAGAGTACTGGAGTGGGGTGCCATTGCCTTCTCCGTGCTGCAGTCCATGGGGTTGCAAATAGTTGGACACGACTGAGTGTCCAACTGAACTAAGAGAGGACTTGGTGACAGGTGTGTGTGTATGTGTGTATGTGTGTTTGTGTGTATGTGTGTGTATGAATGTATTTGCATGCATGTGCACCCACAAAACAGACAAGATGTTAATTTAGTTTAATGTATTATGGCCAACTTTGGAAATGTTTGGTTAAAGGGAAGCATTGTCATGTATTTCTTCAAAATCTACTTTTGGTTTAGTCTTCAATAATACAATTTCCCTGTCTCATTGTATATTAACTTTCCTCATTGAAATCTCAGTTCATGTCATAGTCACTCAGATGATGCCAAATATTTTACAGACAGAACCTGGGCAAGATGACATACAAATGGCACTTAATTGGCAGAGCCAAAATAGTATTTTTTGATTCTGAGCCTAGAGTTTGGTTCACCAAGCATGCTTCCTCTAGGGTAAAGCTGGCATATCTGCTTTTTCTTAAGGCGTGAAGGTTGAGTTTGGCTCTCTTATCCCTTTGATGTAGATTTTACTGATGGTATCCCTAAAAAAGATTTCCTTCATAGTACAAAGAAAGTACTCTGTGGGTAGAGCTTCTGGCTTTGGCCTGAGAAACCCCAGCCAGTTCTGATTGAGAGCTGCAAAGAGAAAGTAAAGGTTTTGCTAGTGATTCTGTGACCTGGATGAATGATGTAAGTTTTATTTCTGGGTTCCTTATCCTGTACCCCTGTCTGCTTAAAAAGTTATACCTAATTGCTAGGAGAGGGTTTTTTGTGTGTGTGTGTGAGTGTGTATTTGATTTGTTTTTCAGTTTCAACTGGGTGAAATCCTCACACAAACCTCTGAGGTTCAGAGAGGTTCTGGTTATCACCATAGTAAGCAGTGGAGGGATGCAGGACTCCTAATGTTCAGAGACTGGGGGCCATTAGATAGTGATAATCAGAAGAACTGTACAAAAAAGATCTTCATGATGTGGATAATCACGATGGTGTGGTCACTCACCTAGAGCCAGACATCCTGGAATGTGAAGTCAAGTGGGCCTTAGGAAGCATCACTACGAACAAAACTAGTGAAGGTGAAGGAATTCCAGTTGAGCTATTTCAAATCCTGAAAGATGACGCTGTGAAAGTGCTGCACTCAATATGCCAGCAAATCTGGAAAACTCAGCAGTGGACACAGGACTGGAAAAGGTCAGTTTTTATTCCAATCCCAAAGAAAGGCAATGCCAAAGAATGCTCAAACTACTGCACAATTGCACTCATTTCACACACTAGTAAAGTAATGCTCAAAATTCTCCAAGCCAGGCTTCAGCAATACATGAACCATGAAGTTCCAGATGTTCAAGCTGGTTTTAGAAAAGACAGAGGAACCAGAGATCAAATTGTCAACATCCACTGGATCATCAAAAAAGCAAGAGAGTTCCAGAAAAACATCTATTTCTGCTTTATTGACTATGTCAAAGCCTTTGACTGTGTGGATCACAATAAACTGTGGAAAATTCTGAAAGAGACGGGCATACCAGACCACCTGATCTGCCTCTTGAGAAATTTGTATGAAGGTCAGGAAGCAACAGTTAGAACTGGACATGGAACAACAGACTGGTTCCAAATAGGAAAAGGAGTACGTCAAGGCTGTATCTTGTCACCCTGCTTATTTAACTTATATGTAGAGTACATCATGAGAAACGCTGGGGTGGAGGAAGCACAAGCTGGAATCAAGATTGCCTGGAGAAATATCAATAACCTCAGATATACAGATGACACCACCCTTATGGCAGAAAGTGAAGAAGAAATGAAGAGCCTCTTGATGAAAATGAAAGAGGAGAGTGAAAAAGTTGGCTTAAAGCTCAACATTCAGAAAACTAAGATCATGGCATCTGGTCCCATCACTTCATGGCAGATAGGTGGGGAAACAGTGGAAACAGTGGCTGATTTAATTTATCTGGGCTCTAAAATCACTGCAGATGGAGATTGCAGCAATGAAATTAAAAGATGTTTACTCCTTGGAATGAAAGTTATGACCAAACTAGACAGCATATTAAAAAGCAGAGACATTACTTTGCCAACAAAGGTCCGTCTAGTCAAGGCTATGGTTTTTCCAGTGGTCATGTGTGGAGGTGAGAGTTGGACTATAAAGAAAGCTGAGCACAGAAAAATTGATGCTTTTGGTTTTTTTTTTTTTTTTTTTTAGAATTGATGCTTTTGAACGGTAGTGTTGGAGAAGACTCTTGAGAGTCCCTTAGACTGCAAGGAGATACAACCAGTCCATCCTAAAGGAGATCAGTCCTGGGTATTCATTGGATGGACTGATGCTTAAGTGGAAACTCCAATACTTTGGCCACCTGATGTGAAGAGCTGATTCATTGGAAAAGACCCTGATGCTGGGAAAGATTGAAGGCAGGAGGAGAAGGGGACGACAGAGGCTGAGATGGTTGGATGGCATCACTGACACAATGGACATGGGTTTGGGTGGACTCTGTGAGTTGGTTATGGACAGGGAGGCCTGGTGTGCTGTGGTTCATGGGGTCGCAAAGAGTCGGACACAACTGAGTGACTGAACTGAACTGAACTAGGTAGGGATGGGGGCTGGGCCAGAAAATCTTTTAGCCCTAGGACAGTGATGTGTGTGTGTGTGTGTGTGTGTGAAGGTCCTCAACCCTGGGGGACTGCATGGAAATCTGGTATGTATGTGAAATTTGAAAAACAAAGCATATTTAGCATTACAATTTAATACTTTGAAATGAGTAAAATATTTTTGTAAAAACAAGGGAAAATAAATCATGATTTCTGATTAGTAGGGTACGAGGTGCTCATGCTCGTCCTCTATTTTTTAAGTGGAAAGTTTAAAATGCAATGGTTTTAGGATTTCCTCCAGACCTAGCTCTCTCAATTTTTCTCACTGTCTTTCCTGCTGTCATTTTCACCAGCAGCCATTTCCTATGGAATGCTTTTATTAGAAGACTGGAAATGTAAAGCCAATCCCAGCCAAGCCTATCTTTCCATAGGCCAAGGGAGTCTGCAGCCTGTTGCTTGAGGTTCTGCCAGTGACTCCAACCCTTTAAGTTGGGGCCTTCTCTGGATGTAAAGTCGATCAGGCAACAGAGACTTCATGGTGTAATGGGTGTTCTGGGCCTTTTTCCCTCCTTTGTTTCCAAAGTCAACCAGGCAACAGTTATGCTGGCTCTGCAGTGTGATCTATGTTTTGTTTTTTCCATCTCAAGCAGACAGAGCATAGAAAAAGTTACTTGAAAAGAATGGAAAAAACTGGCTATGGATTTTAACATGGTCTTCAGATTAGAGAGTTCTGGAATGGAAATCTGAAGACTGAAATGAGAACATAAGCCTTCATCAGTGATATAAGTGGGATGATATTTATAGTTGGATCAACAATTTAAACATTTTTATAGTCATATATTTATTTTAAATAAAAGACAGCTGTTACACACACCTGTGATCTTGTAGCTATTAAAAGCATTTATAGCTATTAAAGAGACAATGATTTTTTAAAGTTCTTTTTTATAAAAACTTTTCTTTAAAATAAAAATGATATTCTAGGTGGTGCCCAGTTGTAGAGGACTTTGTGATGTGTCCCCAGTACTCTTCCTCTCCCATCTGGGAGCAGCCATGTTGACGGAGTCGGCTAGGAAAAGATATTGAATGTCTTAATCCCTTATTGGAGTTCCAACCCCTCGCCACAGTGATTGGTTCAGGCATGGGCACATGACCTAAGATGGGCCAATCAGAGTTAAACTCAGAAATTTTCGTCAGTGGTTGAAGGAAACACCCCCTCATTCTTTCTGGACAGTCTTGTGTGTGGAAGGGAGGACTTTGCCGGGAGGTTGCTGCTAAGTCACTTCAGTCGTGTCCGACTCTGTGCGACCCCATAGAAGGCAGCCCACCAGGCTCCCCCGTCCCTGGGATTCTCCACGCAAGAACACTGGAGTGGCTTGCCATTTCCTTCTCCAATGCGTGAAAGTGAAAAGTCAAAGTGAAGTCTCTCAGTCGTGTCCGACCCTTAGCATGGACTGCAGCCTACCAGGCTCCTTTGTCCATGGGATTTTTTCAGGCAAGAGTACTGGAGTGGGGTGCCATTGCCTTCTCTGAATGCCAGGAGGTAGGCAACCATTTTTCTCCTTCCAAGGGAAAACTGTCCTCAGGATGAAGTAGACACACCACGGAGGTCAGAGCCTGAAGAACTGTGGAGAACGGGAGCCAGAGCCCCACTCAAACTCTAGCCGTAGAATTTTCAGATACTTGAGACCGTATATTCTCTTTGTCTTGTTTTCTGCTACTTGCCCATTGTCCTACTAGGACAAGTGTGACAAAGTGAGGAAGGCAGGACACCACTGTCTGAAACCCAGGCTTAGAGAGCAGAGTCCATACTCCTCACCTTGCAGTCAGATCTGTATTAATAAAAAATGATAAAATAATAAGAATAGCTAGCATTCATTGTAGGCCTACCATATGTCAGGTACTGTTCTTAGCACATTATGTAGGTTACCTCACTGAAACCTTGCAACAGCTCTAAGAAAAGGGAGTCAGAACACCTGCATTTTGTCCTTTCTTGCCACTTATTGACTAATGACTTTACACCCATCATCTAATTTCTTAATGTGTCACTTATCTGCTTCAGAGGGATGTGAGTTCTGAATGAGAAAATATGATCTAAACACCTTAGTTCATCAATTAAAAGAAATGATATCCCTGCAGGTCAGGGGGTGGTGGGGCTTCCCTGGTAGCCCCAGATGGTAAAGAATCAGCCTGCAAGGCAGGAGACCTGGGTTCAATCCCTGTGTTGGGAGATCCCCTGGAGGAGGAAATGGCAACTCACTCCAGTATTTTTGCCTGGAGAATCCCATGGACAGAGGAGACTGGTAGGCTACAGTCCTTGGGGTTGCAGAGAGTCTGGCATTGCTGAGCAACTAACACAACCCATCACTTTTTTTTTTTTAACTTTACAATATTGTATTAGTTTTGCCAAACATCGAAATGAATCCGCCACAGGTATACCCATGCTCCCCATCCTGAACCCTCCTCCCTCCTCCTTCCCCATACCATCCCTCTGGGTCATCCCAGTGCACCAGCCCCAAGCATCCAGTACTGTGCATCAAACCTGGACTGGCGACTCGTTTCATACATGATATTATACATGTTTCAATGCCATTCTTCCAAATCTCCGCACCCTCTCCCTCTCCCACAGAGTCCATAAGACTGATCAGTGTCTCTTTTGCTGTCTCGTACACAGGGTTATTGTTACCATCTTTCTAAATTCCATATATATATGTTAGTATACTGTATTGGTGTTTTTCTTTCTGACTTACTTCACTCTGTATAATAGGTTCCAGTTTCATCCACCTCATTAGAACTGATTCAAATGTATTCTTTTTAATGGCTGAGTAATACTCCATTGTGTATATGTACCACTGCTTTCTTATCCATTCATCTGCTGATGGGCATCTAGGTTGCTTCCATGTCCTGGCTATTATAAACAGTGCTGTGATGAACATTGAGGTACACGTGTCTCTTTCCCTTCTGGTTTCCTCAGTGTGTATGCCCAGCAGTGGGATTGCTGGATCATAAGGCAGTTCTATTTCCAGTTTTTTAAGGAATCTCCACACTGTTCTCCATAGTGGCTGTACTAGTTTTCATTCCCACCAACAGTGTAAGAGGGTTCCCTTTTCTCCACACCCTCTCTAGCATTTATTGCTTGTAGACTTTTGGATCGCAGCCATTCTGACTGGCGTGAAAGGGTACCTCATAGTGGTTTTGATTTGCATTTCTCTGATAATGAGTGATGTTGAGCATCTTTTCATGTGTTTGTTAGCCCTCTGTATGTCTTCTTTGGAGAAATGTCTATTTAGTTCTTTGGCCCATTTTTTGATTGAGTCATTTATTTTTCTGGAGTTGAGCTGTAGGAGTTGCTTGTATATTTTTGAGATTAGTTGTTTGTTAGTTGCTTCATTTGCTATTATTTTCTCCCATTCTGAAGGCTGCCTTTTCACCTTGCTAATAGTTTCCTTTGATGTGCAGAAGCTTTTAAGTTTAATTAGGTCCCATTTGTTTATTTTTGCTTTTATTTCCAATATTCTGGGAGGTGGGTCATAGAGGATCCTGCTGTGATGTATGTCGGAGAGTGTTTTGCCTATGTTCTCCTCTAGAATTTTTATAGTTTCTGGTCTTACGTTGAGATCTTTAATCCATTTTGAGTTTATTTTTGTGTATGGTGTTAGAAGGTGTTCTAGTTTCATTCTTTTACAAGTGGTTGACCAGATTTCCCAGCACCACTTGTTAAAGAGATTGTCTTTAATCCATTATATATTCTTGCCTCCTTTGTCAAAGATAAGGTGTCCATATGTGTGTGGATTTATCTCTGGGCTTTCTATTTTGTTCCATTGATCTCTATTTCTGTCTTTGTGCCAGTACCACACTGTCTTGATAACTGTGGCTTTGTAATAGAGCCTGAAGTCAGGTAGGTTGATTCCTCCAGTTCCCTTCTTCTTTCTCAAGATCGCTTTGGCTATTCGAGGTTTTTTGTATTTCCATACAAATTGTGAAATTATTTGTTCTAGCTCTGTGAAGAATACCGTTGGTAGCTTGATGGGGATTGCATTGAATCTATAAATTGCTTTGGGTAGTATACTCATTTTCACTATATTCTTCCAATCCATGAACATGGTATATTTCTCCATCTATTAGTGTCCTCTTTGATTTCTTTCACCAGTGTTTTATAGTTTTCTATGTATAGGTCTTTAGTTTCTTTAGGTAGATATATTCCTAAGTATTTTATTCTTTCTGTTGCAATGGTGAATGGAATTGTTTCCTTAATTTCTCTTTCTATTTTCTCATTATTAGTGTATAGGAATGCAAGGGATTTCTGTGTGTTGATTTTATATCCTGCAAATTTACTATAATCATTGATTAGTTCTAGTAATTTTCTGGTGGAGTCTTTAGGGTTTTCTATGTAGAGGATCATGTCATCTGCAAATAGTGAGAGTTTTACTTCTTCTTTTCCAATTTGGATTCCTTTTATTTCTTTTTCTGCTCTGATTGCTGTGGCCAAAACTTCCAAAACTATGTTGAATAGTAAAAGTGAAAGTAGGCACCCTTGTCTTGTTCCTGACTTTAGAGGAAATGCTTTCAATTTTTCACCATTGAGGATAATGTTTGCTGTGGGTTTGTCATATATAGCTTTTATTCAACCCATCACTTTTAAAAAATTCTCTGTTCTAAGGCAACTAACCACACAATTACACAAATAACATATGCAGTACTATTTCTTGTGGGCAAAGCCATCTTTTCCCCTCTCTGTTCACCTATATTCTGCCCTTGTTTCAAAGCTGAGCTCAAGACACACTTGTCCCGGAAGCTCTCCCACCACTCACTAGCCAATGCTTCCTTCCTTTCATGGATTGATTGCCTGGAGCCTTTGCTGTCTGTCCCACCCATTGGCCCATGCTGTCTTAGTTGCTATTTAATTCTTGATCTCCTGTGGTCTCAAAAGATTGTAAATTAATAAAGGGTAGGGAGCTTGTACTCTAGATTGTAACTTATCGCTCACTGGGTGCCATGATAACTGAATGACTTTGAGAAAATCCTTTTTGCTTTGATTTCAGTTCAGTTCAGTTGCTTAGTCATGTCTGACTCTTCACGATCCCATAAACTGCAGCACACCAGGCCTCCCTGTCCATCACCAACTCCCAGAGTCCACCCAAACCCATGTCCGTTGAGTCAGTGATGCCATCCAACCATCTCATTCTCTATTGTCCCCTTCTCCTCCTGCCCTCAATCTTTCCCAGCATCAGGGTCTTTTCCAATGAGTCAGCTCTTTGCGTCAGGTGGCCAAAGTATTGGAGTTTCAATAGCATTGGAGTTTTCAATAGTATTGGAGTTTTCAAAGTATTGGAGCTTCAACATCAGTCCTTCCAATGAACACCCAGGACTGATCTGCTTTAGGATGGACTGGTTGGATCTCCTTGCAGTCCAAGGGACTCTCAAGAGTCTTCTCCAACACCACAGTTCAAAAGTGTCAATTCTTTGGCAATCAGCTTTCTTTATAGTCCAACTCTCACGTCCATACATGACCACTGGAAAAACCATAGCCTTGACTAGACGGACCTTTGTTTATCCAAGTGCATATCTGCTTAGAGGAGATATAGAGAAGGAAAGTAATTTTTTTGTTAAAGGTGTGACAACTAGTTTTTCATTTTTGTTGAATTTAGATACCTGTATAGTTGGCTCTTACCCATTTAGCTTTTGGCTTCTGTTTCTCCCTTTATCATTCCCCAAGTAATACAAGTAAGCAAAAATTAAACAGTAATGACAGCAGCCAGGGGAAAAAAAAAAAAAACCCACAACTTCCCACACAAACTAGAAGTAGCTAGTGATCCATGATGACAGGAAGGATGCTAGTGATTGGGTCTAAAGGGAACTGTGTGGAGCTGACTTTTCTTCATGTATCAAGGTTTGGTATGAGAGTGAAGATGTGGCTAGACTGGGGAGGAAAAGAGAGGGATCCTTTGGAGTGTCTGTGGGCATAACCATTTTCTTCTTCCTCAGTGCATTCCAGGTTAGTGATTAAGGGCTATTGGTAGAGGCCTGGGTCCTGAACACACATTTTATAAGGTTCTCTGAGTCTCTTTGAGTTCAAACTAGGTGCTGGATAAACCCAAGATAGCATTATTTAATCCAGATTGCACCAGGGTTTCTTGTTTTACTGTCTTAAATGCTATTAACATTTATTGAAACTCACTAGTTGTTCCATGCCTGTTAAGGGAATAATAACACATGATACCTGTGTTGTCATTTCAATTAACTTAAAAACCTCAAATCATTGCTTTTCATAAGTATTTTGCTGGTTTCTTTGCTTTCATGAGACTTGTTGACATTATATTCTGGATGACTCATTTTCAAAACAGAGTGGTAGAGACTGTGGATGTACCAGTAAAGTGGAAACCAGGGCTTTGCCCTGTTCAACTTAAGGGGGAGATGAGGCTGTCTTAAATAATAGATAATAATAATAATATACTCTTGTGTATACAAGTGCTTTATAGTTTTCAAAACACTTTCACATTTTTTAGTCTGCCTTGACAGGAAGTCGAATAGCAAACAGTCATGATGGGTGATCAATATGATGAAGGCGCGACACTCTAAGCAGGACTGGAGGGAATGTGGATGATCTAAGCTGTTAGCTGGACAAGGGTAAAGCTCATGCCATTTTTCAGTTAGGACACACATACATTTTCTAATTGCAAGAGAGGGAAACAAAAGCCACCCCTGTGTTGGATACAATTCCGGATGGACGTATGCTCAGTGGGCAGCTGCATCTCA
Source organism: Bos indicus (assembly GCF_029378745.1). Classification (NCBI taxonomy): domain Eukaryota; kingdom Metazoa; phylum Chordata; class Mammalia; order Artiodactyla; family Bovidae; genus Bos; species Bos indicus. The sequence goes on from NC_091760.1 coordinate 109,953,804, forward strand.
GGACCTTTGGCTTTAGAGCAGGCGCAGGAGTGAGGGAGCTCTGTTTTCTGATATCATTGTTATTAGCTGTCTGATAAGTAGTAACATGTTGAAGTAGTAACATGTTGATAGAAACATTTTAAATTATGGAATAAATAGCTCATATTATATCTCATATCCTTGGATGATGAACTGACAAGCCTGGTTCTCCAGAACAATGCCCCATGCAGGGTCCAAATGCAGGCAAGTACCATGAATAACAACTTCCAAATGTATGGATAAAGAATATGTGGTATGTATATGATGGAATATTATTCAGCCTTAAAAATGAAGAAAATCCTGCCATTTGCCGCATCATGGATGAAACATAAGGGCATTATGCTAAGTGAAATAAGTGAGGCAGAGAAAGACAATTACCATGTGATTTCACTTATATTTGAAGTATAAAAAGCTTAACTCAAAGAAACAGAGTAGACTGGTGCCTGCCAGGGTCTGGTGGGGGTGGGGAAATTGGGAAAGGAGGTCAAATGATATAAACTTCCAGTTATAAAATGAATACGTTTGGGGGATATAACGTAGTGTGGTGCCTATAGTTAATACTGTGCTGTATAGTTGGAAGTTGATAAGAGAATAGATCTTAAAAGTTCTTACCACATAAATACACACACACAGTAATTATGTGAGGTGATAAATGTGTCAACTAACTTTATTGTGGTCATCATTCCACAACATATACATATATCAAATCATCACATTGTACACCTTAAACTTACATAATGTTTTATGTCAATTATATCTTAATAAAGCTTGGGAAAAACCTCTAAACAGGAACAACAAAAGAGCAGTTTTCATGATGAACACATAGAATATATCAGGCACTGCACAAGGTACTTCACAAGCATTCTACTCATTTATTCTTCACTGTAACTGTGAGCTAGTTGCTATCATTGTTCCCCTTTCACAGATGGAGATACTGCGGTTTAGAAACATTAAGTAATGTACTCAGGGCTATCTAGGCAGTCATTAATGGATTTGGGATTTAAATCTACGCTTTCAGACTTTAATGAAACTCAGGATGCTTAATCATTGTGCCATGTGTGCACACAGCAGTGCCAAATGATGGCAAAGATGGTGGGGGAGGGTATCTGCATTGGCCTTCACAGATACCTGTCAGAATCAGTAACAGGATCAAACCTTATTGTTCAGTGACCACAGTTCAACAATCCACACACTTAATGAGACATAGGGAGGAGAGGGGGCTGCCAAGGAACTTCAACCTTGGCAGTACCAGCAAATACAAATGTCAATAAATTAGTGTGTGTTTTTATACTTATGTAGCATTATCACCATTTATGTTTTAGTGAGTAGGTTATGATGATGATGGTCCTGAATGAATCAAGCCTCCCTATGTCTGCATCATTTTGCCTTGTGAATTTGCCACTTCTCCTGTCAAGAAGTGGAGTTGGTTTCCTACCCCCTTGAATCTGGACTGGGGGAGACTTTCTTTGAGACTTTCTTTGACCAACAGAATATGGTGGAAGTGATGTTGTTGTGTGGATGATCCAGAGCCAGACTTACAGGGTCTTGTGGCACCTGCTCTCACCATCTTGAAACTCTGAAAGTAACTGTGCTGTGAAGAAGTCCATTTTAGCCTGTTACAGGGGAAGTCATTGACTGAGAAAGAGATTGGAATAGACTGAGATCTCCATTAAAAGCTAGCACCAACAGCAAAACATGCGAATAGGGCCATCTTGGACCCTCTAACATCAGTTAAGCCACCAAATGGGTGATAGCAGCCTCATGAATGATCCAGGCAAGACCAGTAGAGGACCTGCCCAAGTTGGCCACTCACCAAATCATGCACAGTAACAAATCACTGTGGTGCTAAGCTCCTATGTTGTCAGATGGTTCATTATGCCATGAGATACTAGCTTTGGGAATTTAATAATGTTTAATATTATGTAACATTTTACAGCATTTTCATAAAAACCTTCAGTTCAGTTGCTCAGTCATGTCTGACTTTGCGACCCCATGGAGTGTAGCATGCCAGGGTTCCCTATACATCATCAACTCCTGGAGCTTGCTCAAACTCATGTCCATCCAACCATCTCATCCTCTGTTGTCCCCTTCTCCTCCTGCCTTCAATCTTTCCCAGCATCAGGGTCTTTTCCAGTGGGTCAGTTCTTTGCATCAGGTGGCTTCAGCTTCAGCTTCAATACTTCCAATGAATATTCAGGATTGATTTCCTTTAGGATTTACTGGTTGGATCTCCTTGCAGTCCAAGGGACTCTCAAGAGTCTTCTCCAGCATCACAGTTCAACAGCATCAAATCTCCAGTGCTCAGCTTTCTTTATGGTCTAGCTCTCACAGCCATACATGATTACTGGAAAAACCATAGCTTTGACTAGATGGACCTTTGTTGGCAAAGTGATGTCTCTGCTTTTTAATGTGCCATCTAGGTTTATCATAGCTTTTCTTCCAAGGACCAAGCATCTTTTAATTTCATGGCAGCAGTCACCATCTACAGTGATTTTGGAGCCCAAGAAAATAAAGTCTGTCACTGTTTCCATTGTTTCCCATCTATTTGCTGTAAAGTGATAGGACTGGAGGCCAAAAATCTTGACGTGTGCTAGTCTGAGATGGAGAGTGATTGGCTCGATACCACATGGCTGAAAAGTAACAGAACTCCTATTGGAACCTGGGTATTGACATGAAGGGTCAAATACTGGAGGATTAACTCCAGTATTCCTTTTTCCCCTTGACTAAAAGAAAAAATGGTTCATTTGGAAGTTGACTTAATTATGTGTTTAATAGACTTGAATGACAGGTATTAAATACAATTACCAGTAGGTAACTCTTTAAATGTCTCTGGAAGGTGCATTGGAGACCACCTATGCATTCTCTGAAAAGTGTGAGTGTTCCCAGGTTCTGAAGTAATCCATGGGTTTTTCTTTTTACCATGAGGCTTGGTTCATTTCTTTGCTTTCTGGGAGGAAATTCTCAATAAGGCATAATTATTAGGAAGTTACTTCTCCTTCTATTTAGAGTTTCTTGAAGTAGCAAAAATATGTTTCATTTTGAAAGATCAATGCAAACCAAGTTAACTGTCTAAAAATGCTGTAGAGCATTTCTGGAGAATTATCTTGCGCTACCACAGGGACTTGTGGGCTTGTTTCAAAAACAAAGCAAAAGCAAACCAAAACAAAACTGAACTCAGCTTCTCCAGAGATAGAATCTGTAACTTTCTTCTAATTTAGCACTCATGTCTAGCTGTGATTGAACACAGCTTTTGTCTTTTATTTTTAAACATCCTCTGCCATTAAGTTTTGTTATGTTTTTTTGCTATCAAGAAAGACAGGCTATTCTCCTTTAAAATAAATCATAAATCAACTGGCAAAAGCATAAGAAAAGGTTGCCCAGGTAGCATCTCACATGTAAATAGAAAAGAAAAAGTTTCCTAAAATGTAGACACAGCTTCACCTCCAACCAAGTTATTTGCTGTTGTGTTTGTAACAGTGTGGATATTTGCTCCTGGAAAATAAAAGTGATTGAGACTGTTTGCTATTGGGCATATGCTCGAGTGTGGACGACATGCTTGATTTGAACAAGTACACACTTGTTTTAACTATGAAATGACACAAAATCAATAAAAAAGTAGAAATAGTGATAATAAGCTGGCTTTTTACCAATATTGAATCCTATAGTATTGGTCAACAGAACTGTTCACAATAATTTTGAACATTTAAACACTTGTACATTCTCCAGGTTTACATGAGTTACATGAGTGTCTTTTCTCGGCAACTCAAAATGGCATTTAGTGTGTAAAGCCAATTATTTAAAACACGGCCTAGCTATTGCATTACATGTACTATTAAAGTGACCATGACGTGATCTCCTAGTCTGCAAAAAGCTACCTAAAAATATTCTTTCTTTCTGCTGCAATTAGGTAAATGAAGAAAGCCACAGACTCTTGCTCTCACATCCTGTTTATTAGGTGTTGGTAGAAAATATGAAGATTTAAAAAAAAAAAAGTCCCGTGTCCATTTGTTTTTAATTTTCTTTCTGTTATTGTCACTGTAAATTTCGATGTCATATTCCCACAAGTTGCTGCCCCTAATCTGACAGTGTCAGAGGATCTATCTTCATTTTCTCACTCGTTTCATAATCTAATCCTCAGCTCTAACATGCAATTAGTGCCCTCTTCGCCCCCTGCATACCAAACAGGCCGACTGCTACAGCTTTCCCTGTGCAATCCGTTTAGCGGGGTTGCCCGTAATGAATATGTACATTTAGAAGACCTCAGCACAGAGGGTCACAGGCAATCAACCTTGAATTCAATTATGCGAGTCAAGGTTAATGACTCGCTGCAGTGGTCAGAGGCATTCAGAATCCTGCAGATTAAATCAGCCTGTCAGAGCTGACAATGTAGAAAGGACGGAATTACTTGTGTGAGAAACAGGGAATCGTGCAAAGATAAAATGGTGTCAGTCCTCAATGAAGATTACATGGAGTTCTCTGTGGCAAATCAGATTGTAAATCTCCTCTGGACCCACAATATAATTAGTCTACATAAAGACATTTCTAGATTGTAACACGAAGCCACTAATACGACCTCCTGAACTCCATCCTCACTAGGTGCCTTCATCTTTTACCTCATCATTAACGACCGGTGATGGTTCAACAAGAAAAATGAAATTATTATATTTTTAGTTATATTCATCAAGTGTGCTCTGTGTGTGATCTTTTATAACACAACCTAACATTTAATTGGTAGAAAAATTATATTTTTTGTTAGTTCTTTTACACTACATTTTTTCCTTAATTTTCTGTTAAGCCTAGTCTTGATAATAGTAGGGGCTTCCCAGGTGATTCAATGGTACAGAATCCACCTGCCACTGCAGAAGCCACAGCAGATGTGGGTTTGATCGCTGGGTTGGGAAAATCCCCTGCAGGAGGAAATGGCAACCCATTCCAGTTTTCTTATCTGGAGAATTCCGTGGACAGAGGAGTCTGGCGTGTTAGTCTATGGGTTTGCAAAGAATCGGACACAACTGAAGAGACTGAACACACACACTTGGTAATAGTAGAACACAGCTAGCTGGGAAATAAGAGCTAGGTTAAAAACAGTGTTGCTCATAAAAGCACGTATCTTATGATTTTTTAAAAATAAAAAATACTTGAATATTAAACTTTTGTTATTTATTTGCAAAGCAAACAAATATAAATTTTATTAGGATTTGCTACAAAGACTAACCAATTTTTTGTATGCTGTAATTTGCATGTGTTCCCAAATCCATGTGACAGAGAAACTGTCCTCTTTTCCTTCCATATTTTCTCTAGAGCAGAGTCTCTGAGACCCATTTCTAGGTGGAGAATCTCTGATCTTTGAATACCCATTGGCATTGCATCTTGCATATTAAAAAAGAAAGTTCAACAATTGTATTACTTCAAATGACAGATATGTTCTTTAAGTTAGGCTTCATTAAGATTTTTTTGTGGTTTTCAATAACATGCTAAATTTGATAGAAAAGTAATTTCCCCCTCATTTTCATGTTCTTTCCCTTCTTTTTTTTTTTTTTTTTTTTTCCCCTCTGTGTCTCCCTTTCTTCCTGTTTTTATTGAGCAATACTATGTGTCATGTTTCTGTTAGTGCAGGATCAGGGATGAATTGCCTTAATCTGTAAGGAGTTTACAGCTAAGTAAAGAAAAAAGGACTTAACCAGCTAACTGGGTAGTACAGTATGGGTGTTGCAATAGAGGATTATGTAAAATACAATGCTAGGCCCTAAGGAGGAGGTTTAAGATTCATGCCTGTGTGTACATGCATGTCAGGGCATGGAGGTTGTACGTTAAGGAATAGGGCTAGAGCAGAAGACTTAATATAGAAGGGAATATTTGAGTTGAGCTTTGAAGGATGACTAGGAGTTTTCCTGGTGGACAATTGGGAAAAGGTCTTCTAGGCCTAGAGAACAACATGAGTAGATGCATAAGATATGTTCTGGATGGTGGCAAGTGATGTGAACTGGCCAGGGCATACAGAGAGCAACAGGGAACAAAGGGAGAGGTCACTTGAGGCCTTGAGTGCCTCATACTCTAGTGTCAGTAAACCACTTGGCAAGTTTTCTCTTAAGGCTATATTCATTATCTAAATCAAATCCTATCCCTCTTTCCCATTCATCTTTTCAATACATCTCAGTTTTTAACACCAGACTTGGTAAAGCAGGCTTATATAGCCTGTTACTTTATATCTCATAGTGAGCTGCAAAGGAGGCCTGTTTCCCAGGAGATTGGTGGGGAGGCGAGTGTGGGGCCCTGCTCCTCTGTCTTCACTCTGGGGACCCATGGGGGTCAGCCTTGTGCCAATCAGAGCCCTCAGCCATAGTCATATGTTGAGCAGAGGGCTTTTTTGGTGTGTTTTGGCCCCCAAAGTGGATACACATTTTTTTGTGTCTATGAGCCTGGGCTCACACCATTTCCTGTGACTGGTGGTGGCCTATTCTCTGTTTTTTTCTGCCAACATCTTTTCCTTCAGGTCCTAAGTTCTTGCTCTCTGGGGTGACCTTCCTAAGCCATGGGGCCAACTGTGAGCTCATCTGCTTCTGGCTTCTGAGAACTTGCTGCCTAGAACGCAAACTTGGCTTGTAATCAGTGCTGAGGTGGCCCCTTTCTCTTTTGATACTTATGTCTTGATTACTGTGAGAAGTATTGTTTAACCACGCATTGAAAGCGTGACCCCATAGGGTGGCCCACACTGCTTGCGCCCAGGCTCCTCTTACTCAGTGATTTTTAATGCTGGTGAGGAGAAGGGAAGATTGAAAATGCATGAGAGAATTTTTGTTTGTTTGTTTCAGTGTCTGGGAAGAGCCAGAGAGACTATTGTCCTGTAATGTACATCACAATCTAGTAATGAGTAAGGATTGTGCAACACTGAATTTTGAATCAGCAAGCTTTATCCTACATCGGAGCTCTCCAATATAAAGTTGTTTTAACTGGAAGACTTTCCTCCCATCTTCCCCAGGTTAGCAACTCTTCATCTTGCCAGTGACAACTTTATACAATGTTGCTATTTAACCTCAGATATTATTTATTATGCAGCCCCCTTCTCACTCACTTTATAGTATGCCTTCCTAATATTGATTCATAGCATGTATTTGTAATTATTTATTTTCTTATTTATTGTTAGACTCAAATCCATGAGAACAAAGACTTATTTTATTTATTTTTAAATTGAAGTATAGTTGATTTACAGTATTGTGTAATTTTCTGGTATACAGCAAAGTGATTTGAGTATACATATTTTTTTTCCATTATGGTTTATTACAGGATATTGACTATAGTTCCCTGTGCTATACAGTATGACCCTGTTTATCTATTTTATATATAGTAGTTTGTATCTGCTAATCCCAAACTCCAAATTTATCCCTCCATACCACCCCTCCCCCACCCCATTCTCCTTTGGTAACCATGAATTTGTTTTCTATGTTTGTGAGTCTGTTTCATCAATAAGTTTATTGGGGGTCACAGTTTAGATTCCACATATAAGTGATATCATATGATATTTGTCTTTCTCTTTCTGACTGTTACACTTAGTAAGATAATCTCTAGCTCTTTCCATGTTGCTGAAAATGGCATTATTTCATTCCTTTTTATGACTGAATAATATTTCACTGTATATATGTACCACATCTTCTTTATCTGTTCATCTGTTGATGGACATTTAGGTGAGAGCAGGGACTTTTGCTGACATTTTTTTTAACCACTCAGCATCAAGAACAGTCAGAGAAGGCAATGGCGCCCCACTCCAATACTCTTGCCTGGAAAATCCCATGGACGGAGGAGCCTGGTGGGCTACAGTCCATGGGGTCGCAAAGAGTCTGACACGACTGAGCAACTTCACTTTCACTTTTCACTTTCATGCATTGGAGAAGGAAATGGCAACCCACTCCAGTGTTCTTGCCTGGAGAATCCCAGGGACGGGGGAGCCTGGTGGCTGCCATCTATGGGGTCACACAGAGTCGGACACGACTGAAGCGACTTAGCAGCAGCAGGAGCAGCAGCATCAAGAACAGTTGTTAGCACACAGCTGGCACTCATAACTATTTGTTAAATGATTCTTCTGCTCTAGGTGGGACTTTCAGATTTAGCAAATAAAAATTTGAAACATTCAGTTAATTTGGATTTCAGATAAACAACTTAAAAAACATAAGTATACCCCAGATATTACATGACACATATATATGCTAAATACCTACACTGAAACCTGATTCTTTGCTTAAGTGAAATCCAAATTTGGTCATCTTGTGTTTTATTTGACAACCTAAATCTAAGTTATCAGTGACCTGAGGGCAGTCACCATATGTTATTGGTTATCATACCTCTTTCTGTTTTCTTATTGTTACCTCAGTTAGGCACTCAAACATGTGCTGATGTTATTTGACTGAAATACATACCATTTAGTATAACTGAGGACTGAATCTCTCTATTAACAGATTTCCTAAGTGAAATCCCAGTGTAGTAAGCTTACTTAGAGTAAAATGAGTGAAAAATATCTCTTTGTTGGGTCTTTTCTTTCAATCTAACTGTGGTTATTGGAGTTACTTCTGTAAAAAAATTTTTTCATTTCTTTAGTTAAAACAAGGCCTATCATTCAAAGCATTAATTATGTTATGAGACATTATAGTTGCTAATCCCAAAACAAGCTCCATTAATCACCTTCATTTTAAATAAGCTTGATATTGTTCATAGGACACTTTGTTCTAGAACATTGTTTTGAGTCATGTTGAAAAATGTTCTCTAAACAGGATTCAATGATGACTGGTGTCAAGGAGCTGTCAGCAGTTTTATGGGAACAGGGGTTCCTTCATTCAGTTCCATTAGAATTCCAAGCAAGAAAAGAAATGGCCTAGGGATAGTTTTGTGAACCATGTAGCCCAGAAATGACAGAAATAATGAGAGGGCTATAGCTGGATTCCCAGCCCCTATTTAATATGGTACAATATTCGTGGTACACATGGTGCAGTGCTATGGAGTGCTACACTCTCTAAATCCTCTCTTCTCTCCATTTGTTGGTGGATTTGTCTGGAGGAAGTATATGTGGCTGGAGAAAGACCCTGACTTCAGGCTTAGAATACTACAGGTCTTTTGGCAGGGGAAGTGGTAGATGAAGGGTGTGAATGCATTTGTCAGCAATTCTCCCAATAAGTACAGGTGAGGGAGCAAACGTATGCTGGGTAGGAAAATGAATGAAAGAAACCAAGGAAAAAAAGAATAACGTGATATGGATTAAATCAGAGATTCTGTTGAAAGGACAAATATATGTCAATTAGAGTTATATAAAATTGTATTATGCCAGAAATTATTGTGGTTATCTTTGCCATTATCAGCATCACTTTCATTTAACATTATTCCAAAGCATCAGAATTACAAAAAAAAAAAAATTCATAGGATCTAAAATTTAATCTGACTTTGACCAGACCTTCCAAATGAAAGAATACCTGTATCTTTCTAAATAAATGTGTTGCTGTTACGATTTAGTGTACATAGTTAAAAACAGTTAAAATTTCAGAAGATTTTTATATTCTTCACTCTATATGAATATTATTTCCAGGTTTGTATCAGTGCAACGAGCCAAAATTTTTCTGGAAGAGCAAAATGTTTTTGCTACCAGGTTGTCTTCTGGCCACACATGCTCCACTTTTATGATTCCTTGCCATATCTTTGTGTTTTCCTTTTTCCATATCTTTAATATTATTCACCCAAAGTCATTTTTACTCCCCTTATTCTTCCCCTGATCCTCCCAGGATTTCAATTTTTCAAGAAAGCCATCTGATTCTATTAAAAAGCAGACAATGAAACAAATGCTTCCAAGCCCAGACTAGCCTGGGAGGTCTGGCCAACATGGATACCACGGGACTCACGGGAGATCCTGATGATAACGGGTCACACGCCCAATTCAATTTTAGATTACTTATGCTAAGTCTAGCCAGTTTTGAATTTACCAGAATGTCTTATTATTATTCCCCAACTCCCTTCCTGATCAGTGGAGGTGACGGAGTTGGCTAGTTGAGTCCCAAATTATGGTGTTTTTTCTGTTGTTGCTAGGTGAATAAGCTGTACCCTTCATGGAATTGTGGAAGCTTCTTTAAATGACAATTGACACTGGTTTTCTGTTTGTGCTGGTAGTATGAAATCACCTTTATAAGTAAATTAAAAATTTGTTTGATTTTTAAAAATTAAGTGGATATAAAGTGTAGGTGGGTAAAGCTTAAGTAGCAGGTGGTCCAATAATAACCTAAGTTTGAGAAACACTGGTGAAGGTCCACTGGTTGACTCATTCGGAGGACACTGCACTGTTACAGCCACATAGCACCAACTGATCAGCCTCAAGTTATGTGAGCAGAGCTACCCTTGTGAGAAGAAAGCAAGCAATGGAATTTTCAGGATCCATTACTATATGAATTATGGATTAAATCAGTAAAGGTTCTGAGCTATAGATTGACATGATGCATCCTGTCAAAGGACCACTTATGAACTTGGAAGGTTCATTTATGATGTAACATGTCAAAAGCCCATTTATTAAAATCTTTCTGCCCTGGATTGATGATATTGTCTTTTCTCAAAATATATTTTAGTCTTAAGTGAAGGGAAGAGGAAAGAAAAAACAGCTTTCTTTTTAAAGTGACAGGAGACTATTGCAATAGTCCAGATAAGCAATGCTGATGGCCTGAACTGGGCCTTGGGTATGCAGATGGTTTGGAGAAATATTAACAAGCAGAATCAATAGGCTTTAGTCACAAGCTGGGCTGCCTCCCAGTTTAAAGGCCTTTGAAAGTGGGGTTCAACCTTGTTCATCCTTACAGCTGTCCTTGGAATGTGTCACAGTGTTCTGTTCACATTTGGCCTTTTCAGAAATAAAGATTTTAAAAGGAAATAAATGTAAACCTGTTTTCAAAGGGGCTTCCTCAGTGAATGCTGATGTATAATAAAAATGTGCTTTATAAATTAAAATCTATAATGTGAAAATGCATATTGAATATACTATGATATTAAAGATGACAAATTGGTATGTAGTTGCAGTGAAATAAAAATCACAAAATACAAAGGGGTGCCCATGTTGTTAATAAATGGTACAACAGACTATAAAACAGGATCTGAATTGGGTTGATTCATCTGGTAAATAGAAAAGATATAAAGGATTCACTCATTCATCCATCTACTCTATAAATATTTATTGAGCACATTGATTATGGTTTTATGGATCAGCAGCCCCAAGCATGGAGGTGGCCATAACAGGTCGTGGGCACTGTATTTCAGAAGTAAATGCTCTGCCCAGGAACTGCTAGCTAAGTGGGACGTTATTTACTGGTACCGACAAATTAAAAACATAAATAACATTCCAGTGTCTAAATCTTTTCAATAAACACAAATTATGAGTTTTGTATATGTAAAACACAATCTCCCTGTGGAAAAACACTTTATTGGTAATTTATGTTGTACCAAGTGTGGGGCAATTGCTAAAGTCAAAACCATTCCCTGATTCTGATTGCATTAAAAGCGTCCCCCAACACCCCATAACCAACTCAAATTTTCTCAGAGATTAATTTATGGATAATAAAATAGTGTTCATTTGGTCAACTGTCATTCATTCATTTCTACACGTGTGTCTTGAGTGTGGTGTTCACCTGCTTGACTCCCAGTTTGAGTATGAGTCTGCTTGAGGAAATGGCAACTAGCAAGGGGACTGTCTCTGGTCTTACTCACTCTCTCTCTGTGGATGCAACAAATCTCAGGCAAATGGACAAAGCTTGGATAACTGGTCTTATATGGTCCTAGACTAGGTCACAGGGAAGTGCTGCCTTCCCCTCAAGCCTACTTCTTTCATGCCTATTCATCTTACCATTAAGATCCATTCTCTACTTAGCAGCCAGAAAGATAATAACCACCCTCCCCCAACAAAACAAATTGACACATCAATTGACACATCAAAACAAAACACATCACCATTCTCTTGCACCTGCCATGCAGGAGATGCAGGAGACATGGGTTTGATCCGTGGGTTGGGAAGATATCCTGGAGGAAGGCATGGCAACCCACTCCAGTATTCTTGCCTGGAGAATCTCATGGAGAGAGGAACCTGGTGGGCTACAGTTCATAGGGTCACAAAGAGTCAGACATGACTGAAATGACTGAGCATGCATACATGCACCATTCTCTTGAAACATTACAATCCATTCAGGGAAAATTCTAACTCTTTACCACAGCTGACCCTACCTAGCCTGTCTCCATTTTAAACAAATTGAGGTAACATTGGCTTACAGCTTTATTCAAAAGCAGAGACATTACTTTGCCAACAAAGGTCCGTCTAGTCAAGGCTATGGTTTTTCCTGTGGTCATGTATAGATGTGAGAGTTGGACTGTGAAGAAGGCTGAGCGCCGAAGAATTGATGCTTTTGAACTGTGGTGTTGGAGAAGACTCTTGAGAGTCCCTTGGACTGCAAGGAGATCCAACCAGTCCATTCTGAAGGAGATCAGCCCTGGGATTTCTTTGGAAGGAATGATGCTAAAGCTGAAACTCCAGTCCTTTGGCCACCTCATGCGAAGTGTTGACTCATTGGAAAAGACTCTGATGCTGGGAGGGATTGGGGGCAGGAGGAGAAGGGGACGACAGAGGATGAGATGTCTGGATGGCATCACTGACTTGATGGACATGAGTCTCAGTGAACTCCGGGAGTTGGTGTTGGACAGGGAGGCCTGGCAAGCTGCGATTCATGGGGTCGCGAAGAGTCGGACACGACGGAGCGACTGATCTGATCTGATCTGGCTTATAGCTTTATATAAGTTGTACTTGTACAAGGTTATATTTCTACATCTGTATATACTGCAGCATGCTCGCCACCAAAAATTTAGTTTCCATCTCTCACCATATAGTTCATTACCCGTTTCACCCTTCTCCACAAACCCTCCCTTCTGGTAACCACTACTGTGTCCTTGGTATCTATGTGTTCATTTGTTTTCTTTCTACTTATTTATTTTCCACATATGAGTGAAATCATATGGCATTTGATTTTCTCCATATGAGTTATTTGACTTAGCATAATACCCTCAAGGTCTATCCATGTTGTATCAAATGGCAAGATTTCGTCTTTTTTTATTAGCCACCTCCCTTTGCTTATTGTATCTCAGCCACATTGGTCCTTATTTCATTCCTCATACTCCCAAAACTCTTTCTTCTTTATCCTTCACATAAGCTGTTCTTTCTGCAGTGAATGCTCTTTTCCCAGCTTGGGGTCTGGTCGGCTCTCACTGACCTTTCACACCTCGGCTAGCAAGGCCTTCATTGATCACTAATCTGAGGTAGATGACCTTATTTTATTCACTGAAAATATCACTTGCAAAATCATATACTTTTTCTTCATAACACATCAAAATTTATTATCATGTCCATATTTATATATTTGTTTATTGTTTGTCTCTAAAGTCCATGAAGGTAAGGGACATGGCTTTCTTGTTGACCATTGAATAATTAACACAGAGCTCATAACTGGCATATAGTGGGTAATCAATAAATATTTGTTGAAAATGTTGTCTGTAAATATCTATTTTGGAGAAGGAAATGGCAACTCACTCCAGTATTCTTGCCTGGAGAATTCCAGGTTCAGAGGAGCCCAGCGGGCTAAAGTCCATGGGGTTGCAAAGAATCAGACACAACTGAGTGACTAACATACACACAAACATCTATTTATTCAAATTCAATAGGTCCATTAAATTGTTTTTATTGAACTAGAGTTGATTTGCAATGTTGTATTAGTTTCAGGTGTATAGCAAAGTGTCAATTATACATATATATTCTTTTTTAGATTCTTTTCCATTATAGATTATTATAAGATATTGAGTATACTTCCCTGTGCTATACAGTAGGTCCTTATTAGTTACTCCTAATTTAACACCCTTTCCCCTTTGGTAAGCATAAGTTTGTTTTCTATGTCTGTGAGTCTTTTTTATGAATAAATTTATTTGTATCATTTTTTTTTTTTTAGATTCCACATCTAAGTGATATTGTATGATATTTGTCTTTCTCAGCCTGACGGGCTTCATTAGTATCTCAGGGTCAACCCATGTTGCTGGAAATGGCATTATTTCATTCTTTTTATGACTGGATAATATCCCATTATGTATATACCACAGCTTCTTTATCTGTTCAACTGTTAACGGACACTTAAGTTGCTTCCATGTCTTGGCTATTGTAAGTAGTGCTGCTGTGAACATAGGGGTGCATATATCTTTTCAGATTAAAGTTTTCTCCAGATATATGCCTAGGAGTGGGATTACTGGATCATACTGTAACTCTGTGTTTAGTTTTTTAAGGAACCACATAGTGTTCTTCATAGTGGCTAGATTTAGTCCATATTTGTTGAGGTGCAAATTTCAGGTAAGACTTGCAGAATTGTGCCTCTGTGGACAAAGGAAATGTCAAAGTTTAGGATACAGTTTGTGGTCCTAGAAGGTATTTTATCTGTATTTCTGAAAATGTGCTTTGTGGTGAGGGAGATGAGGTCTAGGAAGTGTGTAGTCTTTGGCTCTGACATTTTTCTTTGTGACTTTTATATTGGTTGGGGAATACCCTGAGCTGCTTGGAATTAGCATCTCCTGTTAATGGCACACTGGCCTTGTTTGTCCCAAGTCTTTGAATATGTGCTGTCTCCACGTGCCATATATTTTCAGCTGGAACTCTGGCTGATTTAAGATATGCACAAATAGGGAAAGATTAGTGTGATTTTAATAAAGTTTAATAAATCAAGCAGATTGATTTTAAACATTGGGCCAGAGCAGAAGAAAGAGTCTTTGTGATTTATATAAAGTTCAGCCTAGCTCCCTTCTTTAGGGCACTCCAGGGAAGTTTTGGGGTTCTAGTTCCCATTCTTACCTGGCTTTAAGGTTTGGAGGTCTCCATCTTACTATCACAGCTCATAGCAGGAGGAAGAGAAAAGCAATAGGAAAGAAGTAGAACCTGGGAAAGGAAACATACAGGTTCCCACACATGATGCTGTTATTGCCATTTTTAAAGAGAATTAAATGCAGGAACAGCTTTTAACTTTTTCAAACACTCCATTGAATGCTTTATCTCCTAGTATGACAGCCCTCAAATGCCCTTGAACTTAGCTCATGGTGTTTTCCTCTTCTCTATTGCAGAACTGGGAATGAGCACAGGAAGTCCTGAGATGCCACCAGAAGTTGAAACTATGCCATAGTTAATACCTGTATAGGCACACTTCCGAAAGGGGCCACATGTATGTGTTTTGGATTTGGATGAACATTCCTTCTGTTATGGACTGAATGTTTGTGACCCACTAAACTTCATATGTTGAGCCCTAACTCTCAGTGTAATGATATAAGAGGTGGCACCTTTGGGAGGTAATTAGATTTAGATGCCATCACAAAGGTGGAGCCCTCTTGAATGAGATTAGTGCCCTATAAGAGACACAGAAGAGCTTGCTCTCTCTTTCTCTTTCTACCATATGTGGATACCATGAGAAATTGGCAGTCTCACCAGAACCTGATCATGCTGGCACCCTGATCTTGGAGTTCCAGCCTCCAGAACCATAAGAAATAAATTTCATATATTGTTTATGAGCCACTCAACCTATGGTATTTTTTGCTTTTTAATAGCAGCCCAAACTAAGACAACATCTGTTTCTCTTTTACCCTCTCCTGGAACTAATATTTTGGCTGGCATATTCATCTTGTAGACCTAGTTAAGAAGGCCTCCTCCATGGGCTGTCTTGATTCTCAGTCATCCCTCACTTCTGTCTGATGCTCCTTATTACCAAAATATTAAGCATTAGTTTACTTGTCTGTCTCCCACACTAAACAGTGAACTCTGTGGGTGAAAGTGCAATGTGTTATTTATCTCTGTTTCATCACCACCTAGCACTGTACTGGGTGCTATGTTAAGTTGCTTCAGTTGTATCTGACTGTTTGCAATCCTATGGATTATAGCCTGCCAGGCTCCTTGGTCCATGGAATTTTCCAGGCAAGAATACTTGAGTGGGTTGCCATTTCCTCCTCCATGGGATCTTCCCAACCCAGGATTGAACCCATGTCTCCTGCATTGGCAGGGGTATTCTTCACCACTGGGCCATCTGGGGAACCCCACTGTACTGGGTACATTCTGGGTATTCATTGAATGAATGAAGGATGGGAAATTACAAGCTTATTGAAACAATAATTTGCCTATAACTTTCTTGTTCAATTCCATAGCAAACACTGTTGGTTGCCGACCCACAATCCCTTGTATCTCTTTAACCATTTCTCTGTACTTCTCCTGTAACCTCATCCAGTGACCCAAACTTATGACTCTTCTTTGAAAGTTTGCTCTTCGGCTACTGGAGTCAGAAAGCTGGAAGTGTGTGTGAATAGCTCAACCTCAGGGACTCACTTATAGGAAAGCAAGTGGGTTCATGTGGATATGTCCATACAACTTCAGGTTCTGTGGGTTTAGAGGTCCTTGTTCCTAGAGGAGGGATGCTTCCTTCAAGGGACACAGTAAAAATTCAATTTACAATAAGGCTATAGCTACTACCTAGTCTTTTAGAGCTCCTTGTGATAATAGAAAAGAAAGGAGCCACCATACTGCAGGGGTAATTGACCCTGAGAATCAGAAAGAGGTTGCATTGCTACTACAAAATGGGGAGGAGCTTTAAGAGATCCACTGGGCTTTGTTTTTGTGTTCCCATGGTTATCTTTTACCTGTGAGTAGGCAATTACAACAATGAAAGCACGATAGAAGAATCATAACTGGGCTCAGATCTCTCAAGGATGAAGTTCTGGTTCATTCCACCAGGCAAGCTGTCTAGATAAGCAGCAGTCTAGATCAGTGCTAGCTAATGATAAAGGAAACCTAGAATAGATGGAAAAGAAATAGGATAATGAATATCAATTATGAATGTGAGATCACCTGCAGCAGTGGGCTTTTACTCATCCCGCTAACTCTCTTCTTGTAAAGTTTTCCCTAAAAATTTTGACCACCCATCATTTTAAGAAGCTATAACAATGTGTATAGTTTGAAGAAACTATAACAGTGTATTCAGGTTAAGAAGCAACAGAACCAGACATGGAATAATGGACTGGTTCCAAATTGGGAAAGGCTGTGTACTATCACATTGCTTATTTAACTTATATGCAGAGTACATCATGCGAAATGCTGGGCTCAATGAAGTACAAGCTCAAATAAAGATTGCCGGGAGAAATATCAATAACCTCAGATATGCAGATGATACCATCCTTATGGCAGAAAGTAAACAGGAGTTGAAGAGCCTCTTGATGAAAGTGAAGGAGGAGAGTGGAAAAGCTAGTAAAATTCAACATTCAAAAAATGAAGATCATGGCATCCAGTCCCATCACTTCATGGGAAATAGATGGGGAAACATGGGAACAGCGATGGACTTTATTTTCTTGGGCTCCAAAATCACTGCAGATGGTGATTGCATGAAATTAAAAGATGCTTACTCCTTGGAAGAAAAGCTACGACCAACCTAGACAGCATATTAAAAAGCAGAGACATTACCTTGCTGACAAAGGTCCGTCTAGTCAAAGCTATGGTTTTTCCAGTAGTCATGTATGGATGTGAGAGTTGGACCATAAGAAAGCTGAACACTGGAGAACCGATGCTTTTGAGCTGTGGTGTTGGAGAAGACTCTTGAGGTCCCTTGGACTGCAAGGAGATCAAACCAGTCCATCCTAAAGGAAATCAGTCCTGAATATTCATTGGAAGGACTGATGCTGAAGCTGAAACTCCAATACCTTGGCCACCTGATGCGAACAACTGACTCATTTGAAAAGACACAGATGCTGGGAAAGATTGAAGGCAGGAGGAGAAGAGGACAACAGAGGATGAGATGGTTGGATGGACATGAGTTTGAGCAAGCTCCAGGAGTTGGTGATGGACAGGGAACCCTGGCTTGCTGCAGTCCATTGGGTCACAAAGAGTTGGACACAACTGAGTGACTGAACTGAACTGATAAAGTATGAAGTGAACGTAAGTGGATCTAAGCAATTAGATCACTTCAGCCCTCTTCACCATTTCTGTGTGCCTCTCCCCTTGTTTCACTATGCTTTTGCCTCCTGTAGTGTCTCTTCCTTATGATCTTGTCTGCAGGGTATTCGAGCTACTTTTCTCTCAAGCACAGAGAGCTTTAAGTGCCTAGGAGTTTATATCCTCCTTGGAATGGCCTTGGCCAATGACTGAAAGGGACAGGAGTTTGAAAGCTCAGATCCCTTTCTTCAGATGGGGACAATTCTGAGGCATAATCTACATTCCAGAGTTTTCCTTCAGGATCGGCTAAAGCTATCACAGAACTTTACCTGAGATTCCCTCTTCAATATTGCTTCCCCCTCATTCTTTAGTTACTGAATTGTTCTGGGATAATTTCTTTAATAAATATTTCACATATGAATCTTCATCTCAAAGTCTGCTTTTGGAGAGCCCAACGCAGGGCAGATTCTTCCCTTCTTGTCCAGATTTTCAGAGAATACATTATGATTGGGTCAAAGTTATCCTTTAAAGTGACCACAGCTGAGAAACTGGATGTAGAGCCACCCAGAAGGCAGCTCTTTGTTAAGAGATAATTCCCCCTGTATTTCTCTTGCATTTCTGGACTTTCTTTTCAAGATATTTGTATAGCAGCCTTGGAAGATAGTCTCCTTTCAGAGCAAAAGGCCAGCAAACTTGCTACTCATTATAAAACATTTATGTTCCCTAAGGTCAGGGCTCCTTTCCCATATGAAACCCACAGCATGTGCAGGCATGCATGGGGGTTCATACACATTGCCCCAGGGAACTTGGGAACAAGAGAACTGATGCAAACATGTTGATACTCGTGCCGTCTGCTGTGCCCGGAGTGTCAAGTCCTTTGTCTCTGACACAGGAGTCTTGTGTCTTCTGCCAGGATCAGTTAAATTGTGGCAGGTGAACATCTTAGCTTGAAAAGAGGCTGAAATCTCAGATTCTTTACTGTGCCTGACTCTCTGTTAGGAATCGCTACTGGGTCTTTTCCTCTGCTGGCCATCCTTGTTCATTTGCCTAATCTGGCAGAGCAAGCTTTTCTGATGATCCACTGGATGTGAACTCTTCCTCAGACCTCTTCTCTTGGAATCTGTTGGTTAGCCATATGCCACCTTCATCTTCACTTGCAACAGAAAAATAGAAACCCATACAATTTTAAACTGTATAGCTAAAAAGCACTGCTCCATGGATGCTCTGCCTCACATAGCCAGGCTTTCCTGATTGGCTGTGACCCTGAAGACCCAACTCCCCTGCTGTCTTCAGCCCATCCAAGCCTGCTGTCTTGGGCTTGAGGACCTACCCAGACCAGAACACTTTTCCCCACACGTCTCTATTTTTTAATCCTATATATCAAAGCTTAAGTTTTCAAATAGAATTTCAGCTGTTCATTTACATGTTAAAGTGAGCCCAAAGGACTTCATAAATTGGCATGTTATTATTTTAAGTGACAGAGAAAATAACACCATGACATTAAATCCAAAGTTTCTTGACGGCTCATTTGTGAAATCAGAAAATCCTATTTTTTAAAAGTTTCAATTTCTATTTTGCTTGCTGTCAAAGTAGTGATTTTGTTTTCATTACTGCCCAAAGAACCCATTATCTCTTTCATCACATGAGGCTGCCCAAAATAACATGTCTCACTTAGAGAGGGACAATTCAAAAGAGTTGTGGTTTTATTACAGAATCTTTCAGGCTTTGATTGGTTGAAAGGAACTTGGAAAATCTATATTATTAAGACTTAAAATATGGTGAAGATTTTAGTTTAGGATTTAGTTCTTAAACAGTTTTAAGCAACACACCCAATTCCATAAGAAAAAATGTGGGTTAAGAATGAGCTCCATTTCTTATTTACTGATCTTGGGCACTTAAATTCTCTAGGCTTCTGTTTATTTAACTGTAAAGTAGAAATAATAATAACAGTAGCTCCACAGGCCTAGTAAGAGAATCAAGTGAGATGATGCATTTGTATGTATTACAAAGCATTATACAAAGCTGAGTGTGCAGCCTGACACAGAAGAGGAATTTAATACATGTTTGTAGAATCAAGGAAGAAGATGTTATTTAACTATGTTGAATTTACTTTGATCTACTAACGGAGATAATTTTGGATCTTGATTGAAAGTTAAGTGATACTTTTCATAAATATAATTCATAAAAATTATTTTCCTGGATCCCAGCTTTGTTTAGGATTTTATGACATCAAGAGTTGTTTAGTAGGGGCTCAATTGCCCTCCACGACATTAGCTACAAAAGTTTAGGAACATACCCTCCAATCTATAATTAAATCAAAACTCCTACTCAACCTCATTATAACTTCACATGAAATGTTTGCATTTTCTTGTCTGAATGACAAGATCTATGGGTTTTTCTACAGGAATATAAGGTAGCCCTTTTAATAGCCCTGAAGCTTTTGACTTGAACTATCTCTAAGAATTTATAAATGTGTAACCACCAGAAGAAGGATTTGGGCTGCTATTTTTGTTATATAGTAGGATGAGTTGATGGAGAAGGAAATGGCAACCCACTCCAGTGTTCTTGCCTGGAGAATCTCAGGGATGGGGGAGCCTGGTGAGCTGCCGTCTCTGGGGTCTCACAGAGTCGGACACGACTGAAGCGACTTAGCAGCAGCAGCAGCAGGATGAGTTGAAATATGGTAACATAGCATCAAGTTTGGGATTTAAGCTCATATATACCTGCTTCTACTCATCTTTTTTTGCTTCAGCTGTGTGCCTGGGGTCCACAACTGTTGAGTCTTAATGGGAGCTGCATTTTCTTGTCTCTCACTTTCTATTTTTAAAAGTATATCTGATTATAAATGCAATGTGACTAATTAGGTTTCTGAACAGTTCATCTCAGTTCGGTTGCTCAGTCGTGTACAACTCTTTGTGACTTCATGAATCATAGCACACCAGGTCTCCCTGTCCATCACCAACTCCCAAAGTTTACCCAAACTCATGTCCCTCAGGTTGGTGATGCCGTCCAGCCATCTCATCCTCTGTCGTCCCCTTCTCCTCTTGCCCCTAATCCCTCCCAGCATCAGAGTCTTTTCCAAATGAGTCAACTCTTCGCATGAGGTGGCCAAAGTATTGGAGTTTCAGCCTCAGCATCAGTCCTTCCAATGAACACCCAGGACTGATCTGCTTTAGGATGGACTGGTTGGATCTCCTTGGGTCCAAGGGACTCTCAAGAGTCTTCTCCAACACCACACTTCAAAAGCATCAATTCTTCGGTGCTCAGCCTTCTTCATAGGCCAACTCTCACATCCATACATGACTACTGGAAAAACCATAGCCTTGACTAGATGGACCTTTGTTGGCAAAGTAATGTCTCTGCTTTTGAATATGCTATCTAGGTTGGTCATAACTTTCCTCCAAGGAGTAAGCGTCTTTTAATTTCATGGCTGCAATCACCTTCTGCAGTGATTTTGGAGCCCCCCATAATAAAGTCTGACACTGTTTCTACTGTTTCCCCATCTATTTCCCATGAAGTGATGGGACCAGATGCCATGATCCTTGTTTTCTGAATGTTGAGTTTTAAGCCAACTTTTTCCCTCTCCTCTTTCACTTTCATCAAGAGGCTTTTGAGTTCCTCTTCACTTTCTGCCATAAGGGTGGTGTCATCTGCATATCTGAGGTTGTTGATATTTCTCCCGGCAATCTTGATTCCAGCTTGTGCTTCCTCCAGCCCAGCATTTCTCATGATGTACTCTGCATATAAGTTAAATAAGCAGGGTGACAATATACAACCTTGACATACTCCTTTTCCTATTTGGAACCAGTCTATTGTTCCATGTCCAGTTCTAACTGTTGCTTCCTGATCTGCATACAGGTTTCTCAAGAGGCAGGTCAGGTGGTCTGGTATTCCCATCTCTTTCAGAATTTTCCAGTTTATTGTGATCCACACAGTCAAAGGCTTTGGCATAGTCAATAAAGCAGAAATAGATGTTTGTCTGGAACTCTCTTGCTTTTTCAATGATCCAGCAGATGTTGGCAATTTGTCTTTGGTTCCTCTGCCTTTTCTAAAACCAGCTTGAACATGTGTGAGTTCACGGTTCACGTATTGCTGAAGCCTGGCTTGGAGAATTTTGACCATTACTTTACTAGTGTGTGAGATGAGTGCAATTGTGCAGTAGTTTGAGCATTCTTTGGCATTGCCTTTCTTTGGGATTGGAATGAAAACTGACTTTTTCCAGTCCTGCGGCCACTGTAGAATATGATAAATGTGGGAATAACTAGCTAAATAAGACACCAATCAATGCTGACTTTCAATTGGTTCAGTGAGTTTATCTTTTAAAAGTGCTTCACCCTACTATAGTAATTCTCTAAGACTGAATTTTGTCATTCCACTTTGACAAAGAGCTTAAGTTTCATTAATGGCTTATTTTTTCTATTCATTCATTTGTACATTTCCTGAAAATCTACTGAGTGCAGATGAACACGTACAATTTGACAATGTACATGATCATACATGGGGGAAATTTATTGGGAAAATTAGTTTTTTTGTTAGATGTTATATGCTTTTTTTCCATCTAAAATTTAACAGTTTTACTTGAGCAAGTTGGAATGAGAAAGAGAAGCTAGAACACATTCGGCAGAACTCAAATGAATAATTTCCCTCATCTTCCAATTTAGTTTTCCTTCCTGATATATCTATTCTAGCTTCACTGATGGGAGAAACAGAAAAGAGAACTATGTGAACAACCAGCTTCTGTCTCCTCACTTCTTGATGAATGCTAATCATTCAGATTCTCATCTTTGTTTACTAAGATCACTGAAGAGTTACCCATAACCAGTGGTTGAGTCAGTAGAGGGTGAAAACTCCTAGCACTGATCTTTGCAGAGTTTTCTTATTGCCTAATTGCTTTCAAATTAGGCTTTTTGTGTTTGTGGGAGAAAAAAGAACCAACATGGTGAGTTGCCACTGACTCAAAAATGGATTTATGTATACAGAATGACTCTTTTTTACCAGGTCTCATACTCACATGGTTCCCTCTGGTTCACGAGCAGACAGTCCAGTCAGCAGTAAATAGCCACACTCTTCCAGGTGAACAGAAAGCCCACTCATACAGAGTCAAGAATGCTGGGGAACAGAGAGGTGTTGTTGTTGTTCAGTCACTCAGTCATGTGCGACTCTGTGATCCCATGGACCGCAGCACACCAGGCCTCCCTGTTGTTCACTATCTCCTGGAGCTTGCTCAAACTCATGTCCATTGTGTCGGTGATGTCATCCAACCATCTCATCCTCTGCCATCCCCTTCTCCTCCTGCCCTCAATCTTTCCTAGCATGAGGGTCTTTTCTAATGAGTCAGCTCTTCACATCATGTGGCCAAAGTATTAGAGCTTCAGCTTCAACATTAGTCCTTCCAATGCATATTAGGATTGATTTCCTTTAGGATTGACTGGTTTGATCTCCTTGCAGTCCAAAGGACTCTCAAGAATCTTCTCCAGAACTACAGTTTGAAAGCATCAGTCCTTCAGTGCTCAGCCTTCTTTATGGTCCAACTCTCACATCCATACGTGACTATTGGAAGGGGGAAGAAATTGTGAGGAAGGATTAGAAAAAAAAAAAAGAAATCCAGAAGCTATAAAAAAAAAAAAAAAGAAAAGAAAAAGAGATGATGGTGTGTTCAAAGTTTCCTATAGACACACTGGGGATAGAAGCCCTGTAAAAGCCCCTTAGATACTGGTTTGGGCTGACGGTGCAACCTCTGAAGCCAGCACAGGTCCATCGGCTGTGAGCCACATCCCGCAGGCAAATTCTCATACTATCAACAGAGCCTCTAAGTAGAGACTATCCCGCCTGACAGAGTCAGAGCTCAGGACTATAGGATGTGAACTCATACTCCACACTTTCTTCACATCTCATCTTTCCCATAGGGCAAAGAAACACCTCTAGAATGAATTTACAGCCACTTACCTGTACATCCCATGGTCCATTAAGCCAAATATTTATTATTCATCCACTCAATAAATTTATATTTAAGCCATTGCTCTAGACTCAAGGATAGAACAGCAAACAAAACAAAGGCCCTATTCAAAAGAACTGAATGTTTTAGCAGGGATGCAGGCAAGAAACAAGTAAACAAGTACATGCACTAGATAGTGAGAATAAGAAAACAGGATGATGTGATAGAAAATGACGGGATTAGGGGTGGGCAGTGAGGGGTGGTTGGGAAGGTCTTTCTGGGTGCCGGGAGATGACATCTGATTTTAGGCCTTAATGTCAAAGAGAAGTCAGCCATGTAGACATTGGAAAAGAGTGTCTAAGTGAGAGGGAACAGTAAGTTCAAAGGCTATGAGGATAAAATGACTTTGGCATATGGGAAGAAGATAGGAGGTGGGCAGTAGACGTTGCAGGGCCTTTAGAAGGCATGGTGAGGAGTTCTGAATTTGTCTCAAAGGTGAATGAAAGCTCTTGGATTCTTCTAAGCAGAGGACTGGCAAAATTTGATTGACATTTTAAATTGATCACATTGTGTGGAGAACAGACTGTAGAAGGACAAAAATATAGGCAAGGGTACTGGACAAGGCTATTGAGTAATCCACGGGAGAAATTATGGTGGCTAGGACAAGGATGGTAACAGTAAAGGCCAAGAAGTGATGGTTTATGGGTTATATTATGCAAAGAATGGGAGGAATTGGATGATAAATTGGATGTGAGGTTTGAGAGAGAGAAGTTGAGATGGCAGCAAGGTTTTAAGCCAGAGTACCTGGGTGAAATGGTATATACTATTCCCTGAAATGAGGAAGCCTGGCAAAACAACCAGTTTGAGGGGTGGTGAAAATCAAAGGGAGATGTTGAGCAGCTGGAGCTCAGGAGAGAGGTCAGAGTTGGAGACACATGTCAGCGTATAGGGGCTTACCCAGTGGCTCAGTGGGTTAAGAATCCATCTGAAATGCAGCAGACACAGGAGACATGCGTTCGAATCCTGGGTCAGGAAGATCCCCTGGAGAAGGAATTGTAACCCACTCCAGTATTCTTGCCTAAAAAAGCCCACGGACAGAGAAGCCTGGCAGGCTACAGCCCATGGGGTTGCAATGAGTTGGATATGACTGAGTGGCCAAGCACACTCTCTAACAAAAAGTGTACAGGTGACATTTAAAGCCATGGAATAAGAAGAGATTGTGCAGGTAGGAGCCTTGGGGCATTATGATATTTGGGTGTTGGGAAGATGGGGAGAAGGCAAAAAAGAAGTCTACAGAAAAGTGGGCAGTGTGGTTGGAGGGAAACCAGGAGATTGTGCTTGTAAAGAAAACATTTCAAGAAGGAGGAAGTGAGCAAGTAGAGCAACTGTGGCTGAGAGAGGTTAGATTAGATGAGAACTGATCATTGCTTTTAGCAATATGGAGGGAGCAGCTTTGGTAGCATAGTAGGAATGAAGTGGAGACAGTTTAAGGGGGAATGGGAAGAATGGTTAGTGAGTAACCTACATGGACTTCTCTAGTGGCTCAGATGGTAAAGAATCCACCTGCAATGTGGGAGACTGGGTTCGATCCCTGGGTGGGGATGATCCCTTGGAGGAGGGAAAGGGTACCCACTCCAGTATTCTGGCCTGGAGAATTGCACGAGTCCATGGGTCACAAAGGGTCAGACGTGACTGAGCAACCTTCACTTCACTTCTTCAACCTACATGGAGGAGTTATACTATAAAGGAAAACAGAAATGGAGAAGAGCTAGAGGGGGAATATGAGACCATAACATTCCTTCCTCTCTTCTTCCCTTCCTTCTTCCTCTTTTCTTTCCCTCTCTCCCTCCCTTCTTTCCTTCCAGATGGAAGATACAATAGTATGTTTGTGTGACAATAGGTATGATCCAGATGGAAAGAATAAATCTGATGCTGCAAAAACTTACATACGGTGGTGTGGGGCTATGGAGATTTAAGGACTGCTCTGCCCCATGTAAATCATGTATATAGCAGTATTGTGATTTCAATGAATGAAGCTATAACAGAGTTATCTAACCAACCATGAAACCTGGAGAGAGAATTATATGATCTGATCTAGCAATTGTAAAGCACTATGTAAATAATCCATGAGCTCAGAGACTGGCAGGGCAAAAATAATTGTCAAGCATGACCTCTCTGATGTCTACATCACTTCCAAGCAGTCTTTGAACCATCCTGCTCTTCTGAAGCCACAATTGGACAGGAGTTTCCAGGAAAGTATGGGCTTCTGTGGATGCTGAGCAGCATAGGATACTGGAAATTGCCACTTTGGTGATAAATGCAACCTGGAGAATGCAGGACATATTTTTAAAGGAAACCAAAGATATTTTGTGAGGAAAAAGTATTTTAATAATCCATATTAGTTATCTGAATTGAATAACCAAATAATTAATTTTTCATTTTTCAAATTTTAGATGTAATATAGTAGATGGTGCTGCAAATCTTTAATTTGAGTCCACTGGGACTTAAAATGTTTACAAAAATCCTTTATGTTTCTGTTAAAAGAAGTGAGTCATTTTGTATTTAGAAGGCAACAATTAACAGTTATTTTTCAGGACTTTTATTAGGTCCTATCACAAGAACTTTACTATATCACATTTAATCCATACAACAGCCTGTTTACTATTATTTTCTCCATTTTATAGGTGAGGAAACTGAGGCTCAAAGATACTACTTAATAAACTTGCTTAAGTTACAAAGTTCAAAGAATGATAGAGACAGGATTTGAATATAGGAAGCCAGATTCCAATGTCTGCTTTCAACCACTAGGCTGTAATTCTGGTGTATTTAAAGTTATGGAAATATCATTCCATGGTTACCCAGATGGAGAATAAATGGGCAAGTATGAATCTCATTTCTCATTTTAAGTATGTCTCTGTTTGTTCTTTTTGTATTTTGAGATTGCTTTAGCGTGTAAAACAAATTCAAACTCAAACAAAAATGACTTTATGACCCTCTTGGCTCTTAGAAACTATTTAACAAGCTTTCATTCTGATTTCCATTTCTAGTGAGGAGCAACTAGAGACAGGAGGTTATCAGCTTTTTCCACCTTTGTTAAGCAAACAGCCCCAGGAAACAGTTTTGATTTGTAGCTGGGAAACTTCAGGTTAAAAAGTGTTGGTTTTTGGCCTGTGAAAGTTTTCAACAATCCTTGTGTCTGTTTAGATGAGAATTGATCATTGCTTTTAGCAACACGGAGGCAGCAATTTTGGTGGCATAGTGGGCATAGAACTCTGATTGGAGACAGCTCAAAAGGGAATGGGAAGAACAGCTGTTGAGTAACCTACATGGAGGAATTTTACTGTAAAAGAAAACAGAGAAATGGAGAAGAGCTAGAGGGGAGGATATGGGATCATGAGATTCCTTTCTCTTTCCCTCTTTCTTGCTGAACCTTTGCTTAGGAAGCTCTAGTGGGGTGAGATAGGTGAGGGCTTGTAGCTTCTTCCAGGCTTTAATCTCCACAATGGCAGAGAATGTGTTTGTCTTTGTACACCTGTTCCCTAACATTGGGCCTGGTTATAAACATTGAATTAATCAATGAAGGAATGGCTCCATCATCCAGAGGCAATTCCTCCTGGCCCACTGGATTTTTCTTCAATATGTATTTTAAGAATGAAATCCTGCAGTGTTGACTTGTGACTTTTTTTTCCTACCTAAAATAAAGTATGAATATCCTTCTTTTTCAAAATATATATTTCTATGGTTTTATATATGAATATATCATAATTTCTTTACCATTGGACAGTTAGATCTTTTCTCACATTTCTTTATGTCTTGAGATTGCAAAGAAAAGCCTTATAGATAAATCCTCATCCTTTTTTCTTAAAGTCATATTTCTGAGAGGGGCATTATTAGGTCAAATAGTATGCGCTTTTTACAAGTTTTCCCAAATTTTCCTTCAGAATGCATCTGTCAATACCATATGCAATAAGTATTTCTAAGCATTCTTTCTACCACTAAAGATATCCTCTCAAAGATATTTTTCCATTATCTTGAAAAATCATATCACAGTTTTAATTTACATCTGTTTGATCTTTTGAATCTAGGCTTTATGAAAAGTGTAGCAAAGATAATATTTTTGAAATATATTAATGTTCTTTTCCTTTTTGTACTTCTTTTTACATGATCTGCTATCCAGCCAGAGGCATCCAATGCTTTGGGGAAGCTTAGGACTGTTATATCAGAATGAACAGAGAAAGATCCAATGTTCGGGTTTTGAATTCCAAAATAGGACTTCTGATTTACACTAAGATAATTGTCTCGAAGATGGACTTTTTTTTAATGTGAACTTTTAAATTGAGTATAACATACTGACAAAAAAATGCACAAATCATAAAAGTCCAGCTTGATGAATTTTAACAAAGTGAAGACACTTATGTAATCACTCTCCAGATCAATATAAAGAGCATTACCAGCACCTCAAAATTTCCCTGGCCCTTTCAATGATTACTGTCCTCAGATGCAACCATTAATTCAGCTTCTATCACTATAGGCTTTTTTGCATACATTTGAACTTCATATAAAATAACTCATTCCGTATGTGATAATCTACATCTGGCTAATTTCTTGGCAGCCAACTCCAGTGTTCTTGCCTGGAGAATCCCATGGACAGAAGAGCCTGAAGGGCACAGTCCATGGGATCGCAAGAGTCGGATATGACTTAGCGACTAAACCACTACTACCACCAATTTCCTTCAAAATTTAGTTTGTGAGATTTATTCATGTTATTAGTTTGTTCAGTTTGTTCAGTTTCATTGATATATAATATTTCATTTTGTGAACATACCACGATTTGTTTCTCAACACAGTGAATGAAAATTCCATGTGCCGATACTTGAAATTGTGATTTATTTTTTTCATTTTAGCTATTTTCTTGAGTGCATAATGGCATTGCATTGTGGTTTTTATTTGTAGTTCCTTAGTAACTAATGATGTTGACCACCTTTTCATGTATTTATTAACCATTTATATATTTTCCATTGTAAAATGCTTATTCAGGTGAGTTGTTTTTGGTTTATTGTTCTCTAAGAATTTTTGTCAGTATTTTCCCTGTGGATTTGTAGTTCTTCATAAATCGTGGATATAAATCCTTTGTTGCATGTGTGTGGGCTCAGTCACTTCAGTCATGTCCAACTCTTTGCGACCCTATGGACTGTAGCCTGCCTGGCTCCTGTGTCCATGGGATTTCCCAGGCAAGAATACTGGAGTGGGTTGCCAGGCCCTTCTCCAGGAGTCTTCCCTACTGAAGCATCAAATCTTCATTTCCTGCATCTTCTGCATTGCAGGCAGATTCCTTACCTGCTGAGTCAACCAGGAATATATATAAAATAACCATCTTCTTCCACTATTGGCTTAACTTTTTACTTTATTTTTTAAAATTAAACTGCATTTGATTTACAATATTGTGTTAGTTTCAGATATACAACTTTACTTTCTTATTAGTGTCTTTTCATGAAAAAAATTATTAATTTTAAACTATTCCTATTTATCAATCTTTTCCTTTATGATATATTTGTCTAAGAAATTCTTGCTCATCTAAAGGTCATGAAAACTTTCCTCTGTCATTTCCTAGTAACTTGATTGTCTTATTTTCCCCAGTTATACCTAGAATCTATCTAAAGTTGATTTCTGTTTATGGTGCAAGTTGGAAGGTCAAGAATGCCTTTCCCCTACATAGATACTTAATTGATCCACCACTATTGAAACGACCATCTTTTCCCCACTGCACTGCAGTGCCACCTTTGTTTTAAATTAAGTGACTGCATGTATAAGGTTTGCTTCTTGACTTTCTATTCTGTTCTATTGGTCTATTTGTCTGTACTGTACCAATACCACCCTGTCTTCTTAATGTAGCTTCATACTAAGTCCTGATATAAGGAAATGTGAATTTTCCAACTTTCCTATTCTTGAAGATTGACTTGGTTTTCTTGCTTTTTGCAATTTGATATGAATTTTAAAACCAGGTTGTTAATCTTCACACAGAAAAATTCAATATGATTTTGATGATGATAACATTGAGTCTGTAGATCAGTTTGGGAGAGAATTGACATCTTGAAATTATTGTTTCAAGCCATAAATGTGGTTATTGTTCTATTTAGGTTTGTATTAATTTCCCTCAGAAATATTAATAGGTCTTTTATTGTGGAGGACTATTTTGCATTTTTCATTAGGTTTATTCTTAAATATGTGGCATTAGAAAGTTTTTGGTGCTATTTTAAATGATATAATTTTTGAAATTTCTTCTTCAAAAGAAATATATATTGCTACAGTATACAAAAGTTTGACATTTTCATAATGATCTCATATTCAGAAAGTATTCTATGTTCATAGGTTAATTCTAAAGCTTATCTGGAGATTAATTTAGACTTTCTACCTTATAATCACTTACAAATAATGATAGTTTTATTTCTTTTTTCTGATTATGTGAATTTTAATTTATCCTTTCTAATTAAATTGAATAGAATCTGCAGTAGAATATTGACTACAAATAATAATAGTGAGATTCTTTTTCATTCTTGATCTTTGGGGAAAAGTTTCCAGTATTTTACTATTTTAAAGTTTTTTTTTTTTTTTCTCTTTCTTTCTTTTTTTTTAAAATTAATTTTATTTTATTTTTAAACCTTACATAATTGTATTAGTTTTGCCAAATATCAAAATGAATCCACCACAGGTATACATGTGTTCCCCATCCTGAACCCTCCTCCCTCCTCCCTCCCTATACCATCCCTCTGGGTCGTCCCAGTGCACCAGCCCCAAGCATCCAGCATCGTGCATTGAACCTGGACTGGCATCTCATTTCATACATGACATTGCACATGTTTCAATGCCATTCTCCCAAATCTTCCCACCCTCTCCCTCTCCCACAGAGTCCATAAGACTGTTCTATACATCAGTGTCTCTTTTGCTGTCTCGTATACAGGGTTATCGTTACCATCTTTCTAAATTCCATATATATGCGTTAGTATACTGTACTGGTGTTTTTCCTTCTGGCTTACTTCACTCTGTATAATAGGCTCCAGTTTCATCCACCTCATTAGAACTGATTCAAATGTATTCTTTTTGATGGCTGAGTAATACTCCATTGTGTATATGTACCACTGCTTTCTTATCCATTCATCTGCTGATGGACATCTAGGTTGCTTCCATGTCCTGGCTATTATAAACAGTGCTGTGATGAACATTGGGGTACACGTGTCTCTTTCCCTTCTGGTTTCCTCAGTGTGTATGCCCAGCAGTGGGATTGCTGGATCATAAGGCAGTTCTATTTCCAGTTTTTTAAGGAATCTCCACACTGTTCTCCATAGTGGCTGTACTAGTTTGCATTCCCACCAACAGTGTAAGAGGGTTCCCTTTTCTCCACACCCTCTCCAGCATTTATTATTTGTAGACTTTTGGATCGCAGCCATTCTGACTGGTGTGAAATGATACCTCATAGTGGTTTTGATTTGCATTTCTCTGATAATGAGTGATGTTGAGCATCTTTTCATGTGTTTGTTAGCCATCTGTATGTCTTCTTTGGAGAAATGTCTATTTAGTTCTTTGGCCCATTTTTTGATTGGGTCATTTATTTTTCTGGAGTTGAGCTGTAGGAGTTGCTTGTATATTTTTGAGATTAGTTGTTTGTCGGTTGCTTCATTTGCTATTATTTTCTCCCATTCTGAAGGCTGTCTTTTCACCTTGCTAATAGTTTCCTTTGATGTGCAGAAGCTTTTAAGTTTAATTAGGTCCCATTTGTTTATTTTTGCTTTTATTTCCAATATTCTGGGAGGTGGGTCATAGAGGATCCTGCTGTGATGTATGTCAGAGAGTGTTTTGCCTATGTTCTCCTCTAGGAGTTTTATAGTTTCTGGTCTTACGTTTAGATCTTTAATCCATTTTGAGTTTATTTTTGTATATGGTGTTAGAAAGTGTTCTAGTTTCATTCTTTTACAAGTGGTTGACCAGATTTCCCAGCACCACTTGTTAAAGAGATTGTCTTTAATCCATTGTATATTCTTGCCTCCTTTGTCAAAGATAAGGTGTCCATATGTGTGTGGATTTATCTCTGGGCTTTCTATTTTGTTCCATTGATCTATATTTCTGTCTTTGTGCCAGTACCATACTGTTTTGATAACTGTGGCTTTGTAGTAGAGCCTGAAGTCAGGTAGGTTGATTCCTCCAGTTCCATTTTTCTTTCTCAAGATCGCTTTGGCTATTCGAGGTTTTTTGTATTTCCATACAAATTGTGAAATTATTTGTTCTAGCTCTGTGAAGAATACTGTTGGTAGCTTGATGGGGATTGCATTGAATCTATAAATTGCTTTGGGTAGTGTACTCATTTTCACTATATTGATTCTTCCAATCCATGAACATGGTATATTTCTCCATCTATTAGTGTCCTCTTTGATTTCTTTCACCAGTGTTTTATAGTTTTCTATATATAGGTCTTTAGTTTCTTTAGGTAGATATATTCCTAAGTATTTTATTCTTTTCGTTGCAATGGTGAATGGAATTGTTTCCTTAATTTCTCTTTCTGTTTTCTCATTATTAGTGTATAGGAATGCAAGGGATTTCTGTGTGTTGATTTTATATCCTGCAACTTTACTATAATCATTGATTAGTTCTAGTAATTTTCTGGTGGAGTCTTTAGGGTTTTCTATGTAGAGGATCATGTCATCTGCAAATAGTGAGAGTTTTACTTCTTCTTTTCCAATTTGGATTCCTTTTATTTCTTTTTCTGCTCTGATTGCTGTGGCCAAAACTTCCAAAACTATGTTGAATAGTAATGGTGAAAGTAGGCACCCTTGTCTTGTTCCTGACTTTAGAGGAAATGCTTTCAATTTTTCACCATTGAGGATAATGTTTGCTGTGGGTTTGTCATATATAGCTTTTATTATGTTGAGGTATGTTCCTTCTATGCCTGCTTTCTGGAGAGTTTTTATCATAAATGGATGTTGAATTTTGTCAAAGGCTTTCTCTGCATCTATTGAGATAATCATATGGTTTTTGTTTTTCAATTTGTTAATGTGGTGTGTTACATTGATTGATTTGCGGATATTGAAGAATCCTTGCATCCCTGGGATAAAGCCCACTTGGTCATGGTGTATGATCTTTTTAATGTGTTGTTGGATTCTGATTGCTAGAATTTTGTTAAGGATTTTTGCATCTGTGTTCATCAGTGATATTGGCCTGTAGTTTTCTTTTTTTGTGGGATCTTTGTCAGGTTTTGGTATTAGGGTGATGGTGGCCTCATAGAATGAGTTTGGAAGTTTACCTTCCTCTGCAATTTTCTGGAAGAGTTTGAGCAGGATAGGTGTTAGCTCTTCTCTAAATTTTTGGTAGAAGTCAGCTGTGAAGCCGTCTGGACCTGGGCTTTTGTTTGCTGGAAGATTTTTGATTACAGTTTCAATTTCCGTGCTTGTGATGGGTCTGTTAAGGTTTTCTATTTCTTCCTGGTCGAGTTTTGGAAAGTTGTACTTTTCTAAGAATTTGTCCATTTCTTCCTCGTTGTCCATTTTATTGGCATATAATTGTTGATAATAGTCTCTTATGATCCTTTGTATTTCTGTGTTGTCTGTTGTGCTCTCTCCATTTTCGTTTCTAATTTTATTGATTTGATTTTTCTCCCTTTGTTTCTTGATGAGTCTGGCTAATGGTTTGTCAATTTTATTTATCCTTTCAAAGAACCAGCTTTTGGCTTTGTTGATTTTTGCTATGGTCTCTTTTGTTTCTTTTGCATTTATTTCTGCTCTAATTTTTAAGATTTCTTTCCTTCTACTAACCCTGGGGTTCTTAATTTCTTCCTTTTCTAGTTGCTTTAGGTGTAGAGTTAGGTTATTTATTTGACTTTTTTCTTGTTTCTTGAGGTGTGCCTGTATTGCTATGAACTTTCCCCTTAGGACTGCTTTTACTGTGTCCCACAGGTTTTGGGTTGTTGTGTTTTCATTTTCATTCGTTTCTATGCAAATTTTGATTTCTTTTTTGATTTCTT
Organism: Bos indicus; assembly: GCF_029378745.1. NCBI lineage: Eukaryota > Metazoa > Chordata > Mammalia > Artiodactyla > Bovidae > Bos > Bos indicus. The sequence goes on from NC_091760.1 coordinate 109,987,758, forward strand.
CTGTGATTTGTTGGTTATTCAGCAGCGTGTTGTTCAGCCTCCATATGTTGGAATTTTTAATAGTTTTTCTCCTGTAATTGAAATCTAATCTTACTGCATTGTGGTCAGAAAAGATGCTTGGAATGATTTCTATTTTTTTGAATTTACCAAGGCTAGCTTTATGGCCCAGGATGTGATCTATCCTGGAGAAGGTTCCATGTGCGCTTGAGAAAAAGGTGTAATTCATTGTTTTGGGATGAAATGTCCTATAGATATCAATTAGGTCTAACTGGTCTATTGTATCATTTAAAGTTTGTGTTTCCTTGTTAATTTTCTGTTTAGTTGATCTATCCATAGGTGTGAGTGGGGTATTAAAGTCTCCCATTATTATTGTGTTATTGTTAATTTCTCCTTTCATACTTGTTAGCATTTGTCTTACATACTGCGGTGCTCCCGTGTTGGGTGCATATATATTTATAATTGTTATATCTTCTTCTTGGATTGATCCTTTGATCCTTATGTAGTGACCTTCTTTGTCTCTTTTCACAGCCTTTGTTTTAAAGTCTATTTTATCTGATATGAGTATTGCTACTCCTGCTTTCTTTTGGTCCCTATTTGCATGGAAAATCTTTTTCCAGCCCTTCACTTTCAGTCTGTATGTGTCCCCTGTTTTGAGGTGGGTCTCCTGTAGACAACATATGTAGGGGTCTTGTTTTTGTATCCATTCAGCCAGTCTTTGTCTTTTGGTTGGGGCATTCAACCCATTTACGTTTAAGGTAATTACTGATAAGTATGATCCCGTTGCCATTTACTTTATTGTTTGGGGTTCGAATTTATACACCATTTTTGTGTTTCCTGTCTAGAGAATATCCTTTAGTATTTGTTGGAGAGCTGGTTTGGTGGTGCAGAATTCTCTCAGCTTTTGCTTGTCTGAGAAGCTTTTGATTTCTCCTTCATACTTGAATGAAATCCTTGCTGGGTACAATAATCTGGGCTGTAGGTTATTTTCTTTCATCATTTTAAGTATGTCTTGCCATTCCCTCCTGGCTTGAAGAGTTTCTATTGAAAGATCAGCTGTTATCCTTATGGGAATTCCCTTGTGTGTTATTTGTTGTTTTTCCCTTGCTGCTTTTAATATTTGTTCTTTGTGTTTGATCTTTGTTAATTTGATTAATATGTGTCTTGGGGTGTTTCGCCTTGGGTTTATCCTGTTTGGGATTCTCTGGGTTTCTTGGACTTGGGTGATTATTTCCTTCCCCAGTTTAGGGAAGTTTTCAACTATTATCTCCTCAAGTATTTTCTCATGGTCTTTCTTTTTGTCTTCTTCTTCTGGAACCCCTATGATTCGAATGTTGTAGCGTTTAATATTGTCCTGGAGGTCTCTGAGATTGTCCTCATTTCTTTTAATTCGTTTTTCTTTTATTCTCTCTGATTCATTTATTTCTACCATTCTATCTTCTAATTCACTAATCCTATCTTCTGCCTCTGTTATTCTACTATTTGTTGCCTCCAGAGTGTTTTTAATTTCATTTATTGCATTATTCATTATATATTGACTCTTTTTTATTTCTTCTAGGTCCTTGTTAAACCTTTCTTGCATCTTCTCAATCCTTGTCTCCAAGCTATTTATCTGTGATTCCATTTTAATTTCAAGATTTTGGATCAATTTCACTATCATTATTCGGAATTCTTTATCAGGTAGATTCCCTATCTCTTCCTCTTTTGTTTGGTTTGGTGGGCATTTATCCTGTTCCTTTATCTGCTGGCTATTCCTCTGTCTCTTCATCTTGTTTAAATTGCTGAGTTTGGGGTGTCCTTTCTGTATTCTGGCAGTTTGTGGAGTTCTCTTTATTGTGGCTTTTCCTCGCTGTGTGTGGGTTTGTACAGGTGGCTTGTCAAGGTTTCCTGGTTAGGGAAGCTTGTGTCGGTGTTTTGATGGGTGGAGCTGTATTTCTTCTCTTTGTTCAGTCGCGCTCCTTTTGAAGAGTTGGATTGCTTTTCTGGGTGCCTGATGTCCTCTGCCGGCATTCAGAAGTTGTTTTGTGGAATTTACTCGACGTTTAAATGCTCTTTTGATGAATTTGTGGGGGAGAAAGTGTTCTCCCCGTCCTACTCCTCCGCCATCTTGGCTCCTCCCCTAAAGTATTTTTCATAATTTATTTCTAGTTTGCTAAGAGCTTTTATTTTTAATTAGCAATATGTTGATTTTCATCAAATGCTTTTTCTGCATGTCCGAAGATTATTATGTCATATTTTTTGCTACTGGAGTGAATTATATTATTGTAAATTAATTGATATAAACTGATTTCTAAATAGAATGGACCTTGCATTACAGTTGAACTTGGTTCTAATGCATTATCTTTTTCTTAATTTCTGAATTTGGTTTACTAATATTATGTTTGAATTTTTTTGCATTTTTGTTCGTGAGCTATATTGGCCTATTTCCTATTACCTATTTCATTATATTGTCTTTTATGAGGTTGTGTGGATTTTATAAAATGAGTTGGTGGATGTTTCCTCTTTATTTTATGGAAAAATTTGTATAATATTGTGCTATTTTCTTCTTAAATATTTAAAATAATTCGCTGATAAAAACTCTGGGCTACGGGTTCTATGTTGGGAAAGATTTTAATTACATATGAACTTATTTGATAAACACAGTGCTATTTCTCTTCTTGTGTATATATTTGGTAAGTTGTGTTTTCAAAAAATTATTTGATATAAATTTTGAAAGTTATTTGCATAAAGATATTTACAATCTATTTACTAACTTTTAATGCTTATAGTTTCTGTAATGATGTCCATGTTTTATTTCTAATATTGCTAATTTATTCTTCTAAATATCAGTCTCTAGTAGTTTATCAGTTGTACTAATCTTTTAAAAGAAGCAAGTTTTGACTTAACTGATTTGCTCTATTATGCTTTTTTATTTCATTAATTTCTGTTTTTATATTTCACTTCCTTTGTAATCTAGTTTCTTCGTTTAAAAAAAAAGTCTTGAGATAGATCTAAAATTATCCATTTTCACACTTTCCTGTCTTCTAATATATGCAGTTAAGACTATAACGTTTTCTCTAAGGTTTTCTTAGCTTTGGCATGTAAGTTGTAAGTTATATTTAAAACTATTTTCTGTTGTAATTCAGTTCAACATAGTTTTTAATTTCCACTGTGATTTCTTCTTTAATTGATGAATTAAGACCATATTGCTTAATTTCCAAATAATTTGGGATTTTCTAGTTATCATTTTGTTATTGTATTAAAATTTCCTACTATGTTTATGGATTTATCCATTTGTACTTTTGGTTTTGTCTGTTTTTATTTTACATGGTTTGAGGCTATGTTTTTAGGTGCACACAAATTTAGAAATGTTATATTTTCCTGATGAATTAACAGTTTACTAATAGAAAAATGTTCCCTCTTGCCCACTATATCTGCTAATTTATGATGAGACTTCTTGCTCTAAGTCATTTGTTTATCAGCAAAATGGTCAGTTTTCTTTTTGTTAATGTTTGTGTAACATTTGTTCCCATTCTTTTATTTTCTACCTCACAGGTATTTTTCCTAGGCAGCATATATTTAGTTTTTCCCCCCACAGTCTGCTAAGCTTACTTTTTGTTTAAAAAAGGATTATTTAGTCTATGAGTTATAGAATTACTTCTATGTTTGAGTTAGAAACTGTTGTCTTACTCTTTGTTTTCTGTTTGTCTTTCCTTTGTTTCTTTCTTCCTTTCATTTTCTTTTGTATAAGTTTTTAATTCTTTGTTTTTGTTCTTTTATTAGTCCTTTTAATTCCTTTTATTAGTCCATTTATTAGAGATTGCAATATGCATCCTTGACTCTTTAGTGCCTACTATAAATGAGAAGTTTTAAAAAATTGACTCATGTATTTTATTAAAACTTTATTATTTTGCTATGACATTTAAGCCTTTTGTCATCTAGAACCTACTTTTCTGTAAAGGTATTTGATAAGGTGTATTTTTATGTTTCCAGTGTTGAGTCACATGTTTAACAACTATTGAATACTCTGAACTTATCAAATAACTTTCTTCATCCTATGTTAAATTAGAATTTTAAACTAATTTCTTGTGAAATGCAAAGATCTTAGAAAGCTTTAATTCTTTATATTCATCTCACCTTTTCTGTGTTATTGTTATTTCTCATATATTTTAATTCTACATATTTTTAAAATCTGTCAGCCATTACTATTTTTATGCTATATAATCATTCTTATTTTTCCATGAATGTACTTTTTTTTCATTTCTTCATTCCTTCTTGCACTCTGTATTTCTATCTATGATCATTCATATAAACACTTGAATCTGTGGCTCCATGTTTTCCTTCTGTTTTGGGAAATTCTCAACCATTATCTTTTCAAATACTGTTTCTATCAAATCCTCTCTCTTTATAACTCTGAAACTCTAATTACACATATTTTTTGTATCATATCTCATATGCTTCTTTTCTCTGTTTTCCTTCTGTTTCTCTCCTTGATTTAGTACAGACATTTTCTACTGATTTATCTTCCTGTTCCCATCTTCTGTTACATCTAATCTGCATCTAATCTTTGTTTTACTTATTGAGCCTGTCTACTGCATTCTTAAAATTAATGTATTTTTAAGTTTTAGAATTTCCATTTAATTCTCTTTTAAGGAATCTAACTATTTAGTAATACTATTTATTTGGTAGCCTATTTTCTCAAACATGTTAATGTACAGATATTTAAAATCTGTAATTACCCTACTATCTGAATCACCCGTGGGCTTAATTGTCTTTTGTTAAAAAAAACCTTGGATTGTGAATGTTGTTTTGCATACTGGTATACCTGGTAGTTTTTGACTGGATGTTACCTATTGTAAGAGAAAAATTGTAGAAGCTTTAAGTGATAGTACTTTCTCAGGAAAATCCAATCTTCAGGTGGGCAGTTTGATCTAGCCAGAGATTGAGATGATTTGAGGCAGATACCAGTGTTTGTAAGGACCTCTCTGATTTCTAGTTTGACCTCACTACTATGCTATGCTATGCTAAGTCGCTTCAGTCGTGTCTGACTCTGTGCGACCCCATAGACGGCAGCCCACCAGGCTTCCCCGTCCCTGGGGTTCTCCAGGCAAGAACACTGGAGTGGGTTGCCATTTCCTTCTCCAATGCATGAAAGTGAAAAGAGAAAGTGAAGTTGCTCAGTCGTGTCCGACTCTTAGTGACCCCAAGGACTGCAGCCTACCAGGCTCCTCCATCCATGGGATTTTCCAGGCAAGAGTACTGGAGTGGGGTGCCATTGGTTTTCAACACCTCAAGTGAATTCCTGGAATATCGTCTAAGTCCTTTTCTTGTGAGGTCTGACTTAGCTTTTTAGCCATTTAGCTGATGCTTTCTGCTTCAAATCTTAACCTGTAGAGCTAAGACACTGGAAAATGCCTCAAGAAGAAAACCGGTGCAGAGTGTTGGGCTCACTCACCTAAGGGTCACTTTATTCCCAAATTCTAGCCCCTCAAATCCTGGCTGCCTTAGTAACCCTGACCTTCAGATTTTTTTTTCTTTCTAGTCTCATGAAAATGCTAAAAGTCCTTTTTTGAGGGGTTGCCCTCTGGGCAATTAGAGTGGGATCAAATTGCCTTGACTTAAAATCTTGGATTGAGATGTTTCAAGGCTGGACTTTTCACTCCCTAAAGTGAAAAGTGAAAGTGAAAGTCGCTCAGTTGTGTCCGGCTGTTTGCGACCCCATGGACTATACAGTCCATGGAATTCTCCAGGCCAGATTATTGGAGTGGGTAGCCTATCCCTTCTCCAGGGGATCTTCTCAACTCAGGAATTGAACCCAGGTCTCCCACATTGCAGGCGGATTCTTTACCAGCTGAGCCACAGGGAAGCCCTAAGTCTTATCTATTTCCACTGTACTCATACTCCCACAGTTAGTCCTTCAGAGCTCCAAAATGAAAGGTTTGTATCTTTTCCAAAGCCCTTCAACTTCTTTGGGCTTTATTCCCAGTCTGTATCTCCCTAACACTGATGGCTGTGGATAGCTCTGTTTAGCTTCTCAGTCTCTTAGCAGCTCTTTCTGCTTTGATTCTCCACCTCTTTGGCCGCACAGTTGGCAAATAGATGAATACTCTGAGAAGAATAGCATCTCAGACTATCAGCCACTCACATTTCTGAGCACTTCTTCTCTCCTGTGTCTTGATCCTTCAAGTCCTGGCTACCTTGGCAAGGCTGAAATCGAACTGCCTGTATCCCAGTGCTGTGAAAATGTGGAAAGCTCTGAATGCTGCTTTCTTTTCAGCTTCTTGCTTAAACCTCTTACAAACTGCAGGTACCTTAAGAGGAGAAGAGGTAGAGAGAGTAGAGCTCACCTCAATGTTTTTGTCTTTTCTCTGAGATCTTGGCTGCACAAGTCCAGATGTGTTGGTTGCTCATTGGTGGCTTCAGATATCTTCTTTAAAAATTCTTTTTAATTCAGTTTTAAGAATTGTTTTTGGTGTGAGGTTTGGGTTGATACAAGCTACTCCTTTTAGCTGGAAACAGAAGTCTAAAAAGCTAGGTTTTCTTATCAAAGAGAAAGGCTTTCTAGATTTTATAAAGTTCCTCTTTACGTATCACCAGCCAGGTTTGAGCAATCGATGTATAATAGAGTTTTACTATAACACATAACAGAATGTGATGAAAGAGATGTTCTCACCAGATAGGGGGAGGATGTAGAAAGCTTGCCACTGTGGGAGGAAGGGGAATTTTTCTGAGGAGCAAAGGCATGATGAAAATGTAGTCTGGATTTCTCAGGGGCTCTGTTCTCACCAACTTAAACTTTGGCTTAAGAATTCATAAAAATAAGAATAGATGGATCTTAGAATGTTAAATAAAAAAAGAAAACCCACAAAGCATACATGAGCTATGAACCATATTCAAAACCATGTATTTTCTGGTACAACTACCCACATCCTATATTCATACAGATAAGAAAAGGAAAGATGAACAGGAAAGTGGGTGGAGGAGATTCAGAAGGGACAGTTAGGGGATTTTGATTGTATTGATTATATTCCATTTTTTAAATTTGGTGGTGAATTTTTGAGTGCTCATTATCATGCTCTCTAGCTTACCTATCTATTATGTAGGTTATTTTGCATGGATCAAATGCATCAGAATAAAAAATGCAAAAGGGAAAAGAAAAAATACTAGGCAGGAACAGCTAGGCATTAGTAGTGACCAGTGGCCAGTCACCCCCAGAAGATTTCACTGAATTCCGGTGGACAATCAAAAACCCATGTGGATCTGAGGCTCCCCTCCCTCACTGCCATGAGGCCACAGAAGCACCTTGTAGACTCAGATGCCATCTTGAAGTGGAGCAAGGAGGGAGGAGGAAATTTTCCAAATCTTCCAAATTTTCCAAATTGAGTAGCATTTACTCAAAGAAGACTAACCAACCAATGAGTGCATAGTCATGTCCAACTCCTTGTGACCCCCATGGACTGTAACCTGCCAGGCTCCTCTGTCCATGGGATGCTCTAGGCAAGAATACTGGAGGGGGTTGCCATTCTCTTCTCCAGAGGATCTTCCCCACTAGGAATCAAACTTGGGTCTCCTGCACTGCAGGTGGATTCTTTACCATCTGTGCTACAGGGAAGCCCAAAGGAGACTAAGGTAACCCTAAGTGATAAGATATTCAGTTATATTTCATTAGCAAGATCTGTCCATCTTGCCCTCACAACAGCACTGGATATGCAGGGGCTCTGGAGCAAGCTGAGATCTCTCAGAATATAAAATAAACTTTATTTTTATGTATATTATAGCAGTTGATTTTATGAGTGAATTTTTGGCCCTGGTACAAACTAATGCCTATACACACCATACATATTAGGCAAGGGAAGAAGCTGTAACAGACTTACATCCTTAACCCTGTCCTCCCTCTGGCTGGCTGTGTGACAGTCATCAGGTCCCTTAAACTGTCTGCAGCAGAGTGAGAAGGTGATAATGTGATCTGTGAATTTCCTTCAATGTCTGTAAACCTAAATATCAGGGACAGCCTTCATTCTCTTGAGCATTCATGGTTAAGTTTTCTGTATTCTTCATTCTATGATGTGGTACAGAGATGAAGCCATTATATAAAATATGTCACCACAGTGAAGGTGCCATTGGATCCCTTACTTCATAAAGATAAACCACTTTAGAGTGACTTTTACCTTCCTCAACAAGTTGTGTGCATTTCAGAGGACTTTGTAAGAGGGGAAAAAAAAGTCGGGAATAGTGAAAGTTAAATACAGCTTCAAAAGGATTTATCAGGTAAATGTTATGGATTGTTGTGATTTAATTTATGGGATTAGTTTGACTTTCAATTACCAGGCATCACATTGAATCACTTTATATTTTGAACTCTGTAACTAGGACTTCTAACACTCGATCTTTCATTTGGAGAGGGATTATCAATAATTAGACACTGTGGCCTTATTGATCAGCTAATCAATACCCACATTAATCACCAGTGGTCTAAAAACAATTCACTCTTTGCATTAAAAGGAATCAGTGTGATCAAATTAGCATCTTTTGCTACAAGCTGAGCAAAGCTGTAGCTTTCCAAAGGGAAGGCAATGGCCGAGGGAGGAGGTACCTCCTGGAGTCAGATCTAGGTCTGCTGCTGCTGCTGCTGCTAAGTCGCTTCAGTGTCCGACTCTGTGCGACCCCATACACAGCAGCCCACCAGGCTCCCTTGTCCCTGGGATTCTCCAGGCAAGAACACTGGAGTGGGTTGCCATTTCCTTCTCCAAAGCATGAAAGTGAAAAGTGAAAGGGAAGTCACTCAGACGTGTCCGACTCTTCGTAACCCCATGGACTGCAGCCTACCAGGCTCCTCCGTCCATGGGATTTTCCAGGCAAGAGTACTTGAGTTGGGTGCCATCGCCTTCTACTGCTGCTAAATGAAAATAATCTAATGATACTTAAGTTCTGATTATTTGCTTTTGATTTTTGGTTGTTTTTTTTTTGGTGTGGTCTGATATTTATACCGTTTAATAAAGTGTTATAAATTATAAAAAGTGGGACAAAATGAATATGCTCTACATTGTATATAAATGTTCTTCATCCCTGCAATCTGACAAGGAGCTATTGTATGTTGCAAAGAAAATTCAGGTATTTCAGTGACTCTAGAAAAATAACAAGTGTGTAGGCTTGATAAATGTGAAAGTGATTTGTTATCTATTAAGATTTGAGTATTTTTATTATGCAAGGTACACATATCACTCCAAACAGGGGCTGGAAGAAACTCTTTTTTCCTGAGAGAGGTAGTTCATCTGATTTCAAGTTACAGACACCTTGTAGGTAGGAGGACAGAGCTCATCCTGGACTACTTACAGCTTCAACTACACAGTCTCCCAGGCTGTCACTCAAACCAGTGGCTGTCTAACAAGGTCACAGATTCACCCAATGGCTTTTAATAACTTGGCATTACTTTCATATGAATAATTTATAATCTCAAAAGTATGAGATTATTATTTATGGTTAGTAGCTGTGAAATAATGAGACACATAGTTTTAGGGCTGTTTTTATTATCAAGTGGTGTCCATACAGTTGTAGGGAGTTAAAGAGAAGTGAAAGTGGATCTTTTTTTTTTTAAGATCATATCAGAGGCAGAAATGATATATCACAGATGAGAATAATACTGACTGTCTCTTCAAATTTATCCATTACAAAAACCACACCATTTCTTTGAAATGGGAGCTTGCAGCAGCATTCTGGCAGCTTCTTGAAGTCAGTCATTTTCATTCTCTGAGGAAATAGAAAATGGACTTATTTGGTCTTTGAGTCTCAGTTCCTACTAGGGATAACACAATTAAATATCAAATTTAAAATTTTAATTTTGGGTTTTAAAGAATAGTAACTGTTTGTCAATGTGAAAACTTGAAAGAAGTTGATGTGAGATGATTAAAACAATTACCTGTAATCCCATCAAATAATTTTCATAAAAGCAGAATACATTGTATAGATTTTTTCCTGTTAATTTTGCTCGCTTCTAATATTTCATAATAGCTTGTGAAAATATTATTTTTAGTGATTAAAACATTATTCTGTATGGATATTACATAATTGATTTATTTCCCTATTATTTAATAATTTTGGTTTTCCTAATTTTTATTGCTATAAATAATTCTATGATGAGAATTCTTTTCTATGAATTTATTGAGGTATAGTTGATTTACAATGCTGTGTTCATTTCTGCTGTATAGCAAAGTGACTCAGTTATACATATATATACATATATATTCTTTTTCATATTCTTTTCCATTCTGATTTATCACAGGGTATTGAATATAGTTCCTTATGCTATACAGCAGGACCTTGTTGTTTATTTGTCTTGTATATTCTAGTTTGCATCTGCTATCAGATCAGATCAGATCAGATCAGTCGTTCGGTCGTGTCCAACTCTTTGCGACCCCATGAATCGCAGCACGCCAGGCCTCCCTGTCTATCACCAACTCCTGGAGTTCACTCAGACTCACGTCCATCGAGTCAGTGATGCCATCCAGCCATCTCATCCTCTGTCGTCCCCTTCTCCTCCTGCCCCCAATCCCTCCCAGCATCAGAGTCTTTTCCAATGAATCAACTCTTTGCATGAAGTGGCCAAAGTACTGGAGTTTCAGCTTTAGCATCATTCCTTCCAAAGAAATCCTAGGGCTGATCTCCTTCAGAATGGACTGGTTGGATCTCCTTGCAGTCCAAGGGACTCTCAAGAGTCTTCTCCAACACCACAGTTCAAAAGCATCAATTCTTCGGCGCTCAGCCTTCTTCACAGTCCAACTCTCACATCCATACATGACCACTGGAAAAACCATAGCCTTGACTAGATGGACCTTTGTTGGCAAAGTAATGTCTCTGCTTTTGAATATGCTATCTAGGTTGGTCATAACTTTCCTTCCAAGGAGTAAGTGTCTTTTAATTTCATGGCTGCAGTCACCATCTGTAGTGATTTTGGAGCCCAGAAAAATAAAGTCTGACACTGTTTCCACTGTTTCCCCATCTATTTCCCATGAAGTGTTGGGACCGGATGCCATGATCTTCGTTTTCTGAATGTTGAGCTTTAAGCCAACTTTTTCACTCTCCTCTTTCACTTTCATCAAGAGGCTTTTGAGTTCCTCTTCACTTTCTGCCATAAGGGTGGTGTCATCTGCATATCTGAGGTTATTGATATTTCTCCCGGCAATCTTGATTCCAGCTTGTGTTTCTTCCTACCAAGCTCCCATTCTTTCCCCGTTTCCCTTGGCAACCACAAGTCTGTTCTCTATGTCAGTGAGTCTGTTTCTGTTTCACAGATATATTCATTGTGTCATATATTAGGTTCCACATACAAGTGATAGCATATGGTATTTGTCGTTCTCTTAGTCGCTCACTTCACTTATATGGTTATCTTTAAGTCCATTCATGTTGCTTCCAATGGCATTATTTCATTCTTTTTGATGGCTGGATAATATTCCATTGTATATATATAACACATCTTTATCCATTCATCTGTCGATGGACCTTTAGGCTGCTTCCATTCTTAGCTGTTGTAAATAGTGCTGCTGTGAACATAGGAGTATGTATAAGATACATAGACATATATGGCATGTATCTTTTCTAGTTATAGTTTTGTCTGTCTAAATGCCTAGAAGTGAGATTGCCAGATTATATGGCAATTCTATTTTTAGTTTTTGAGGAACCTCCATACTGTTTACCATAATGGCTGCACCAATTTACATTCCTACCAACAGTGTAAGAGGGTTACCTGTTCTCCACACCTTCTCCAGCAGTTATCATTTGTATATATTTTTTTTTTTCTGGAATTTTTGTTTTTTCTGTTTTCTGTCAAACCTCAACAAGGATCAGCCATAGGTATACGTATAGCCCCTCCCTTTTGAAACTCCCTCCCATCTGCCTCCCCACTCCACCCTTTAGGTTGATACAGAGCCCCTGTTTGAGTTTCCTGAGATATACAGCAAATTCCCATTGGCTAATTATTTTACATATGGTAATGTAAGTTTCCATGTTATTTTTTCCATACATCTCACCTTCTCCTCCCCTCTCCCCATGTCTATAAGTCTATTCTCTATGTCTGTTTCTCCATTGTTGCCCTGTAAATAAATTCTTCAGTACCATTTTTCTAGATTCTGTATATATGTGTTAGAATATGGTATTTATCTTTCTCTTTCTGACTTACTTCACTCTGTAAATAGGTTATAGGTTCATCCACTTCATTAGAACTGACTCAAATGCATTCCTTTTTATGGCTGAGTAATATTCCATTGTGTATATATACCACAACTTCTTTATCTATTCATCTGTTGATGGACCTCTAGGTTGCTTCTATGTTCTAGCTATTGTAAATAGAGCTGCAATGAACATTGGGATACATATGTCTTTTTCAATTTTGGTTTCTTCAGGGTATATGCCTAGGAGTGGGATTGCTGGGTCATATGGTAGTTTTATTCCTAATTTTTTAAGGGATCTCCATACCATCTTCCACAGTGGCTGTATCAATTTACATTCCAACCAACAGTGCAAGAGTGTTTCCTTTTCTCCACACTTTTTCCAGCTTTATTGTTTGGAGAGTTTTTGATGAGGGCCCTTCTGCCCAGAGTGAGGTCATATCTTATTGTAGTTTTGATTTGCATTTCTCTAATATTTTTTTGGGCACCAAAATCACTGCACATGGTGACTGCAGCCATGAAATTAAAAGATGCTTACTCCTTGGAAGAAAAGTTATGACCAACCTAGATAGCATATTGAAAAGCAGAGACATTACTTTGCCAACAAAGGTCCGTCTAGTCAAGGCTATGGTTTTTCCAGTGGTCATGTATGGATGTGAGAGTTGGACTGTGAAGAAAGCTGAGCACTGAAGAATTGATGCTTTTGAACTGTAGTTTTGGAGAAGACTCTTGAGAGTCCCTTGGACTGCAAGGAGATCCAACCAGTTCATTCTGAAGGAGATCAGCCCTGGGATTTCTTTGGAAGGAATGATGCTAAAGCTGAAACTCCAATACTTTGGCCACCTCATGCAAAGAGTTGACTCATTGGAAAAGACTGATGCTGGGAGGGATTGGGGGCAGGAGGAGAAGGGGACGACAGAGGATGAGATGGCTGGATGGCATCACTGACTCGATGGACGTGAGTTTGGGTGAACTCTGGGAGTTGGTGATGGACAGGGAGGCCTGGCGTGCTGCGATTCATGGGGTTGCAAAGAGTCAGACCGACTGAGGGACTGAACTGAACTGAACTGAATAATGAGTGATGTTGATCATCTTTTCATGTGTTTGTTAGCCATCTGTATGTCTTCTTTAGAGAAATGTCTGTTTAGGTCTTTCTCCCACTTTTTGATTGGGTTGTTTGTTTTTCTGGTATTGAGTTGTATGAGCTGCTTGTGTATTTTGGAAATTAATCCTTTGTCAGTTGTTTCATTTGCTATTATTTTCTCCCATTCTGAGGGCAGTCATTTTCACCTTGCTTATAGTTTCCTTTGCTGTGCAAAAGCTTTTAAGTTTAATCAGGTCCCACTTGTTTACTTTTGTTTTTATTTCTGTTACTTTAAGAGGTGTGTCATAGAGGATCTTGCTTTGATTTATGCCATCAAGTGTTCTCCCTATGTTTTCCTCTAAGAGTTTTATAGTTTCAGGTTTTACATTTAGGTCTTTAATCCATTTTGAATTTATCTTTGTGTATGTATTAGGAAGTGTTTTAATTTCATTCTTTTATATGTAGCTGTCTAGTTTTCCCAGCACCATTTATTGAAGAGGCTGTCTTTGCCCCATTGTATATTCTTGCCTCCTTTGTAAATAATCAGGTATCCATAGATGCACGGGTTTATTTCCAGGCTTTCTATCTTGTTCCATGGATCTATATGTCTGTCTTTGTGCCAGTACCATACTGTCTTCATGACTGTAGCTTTGTAGTATAACCTGAATTCAGGCAAGTTGATTCCTCCAACACCATTCTTCTTTCTCAAGACTGCTTTGCTATTTGGGGTCTTTTGTGTTTCCATATGAATTGTGAAATTTTTTGTCCTAGTTCTGTGAAAAATGCCATTGTTAATTTGATAGGGATTGCATTAAATCTGTAGATTGCATTTGGTAGTATAGTCATTTTCACAATATTGATTCTTCCTACACAGGAACATGGAATATCTCTCCATCTGTTTATGTCTTCTTTGATTTCTTTCATAAGTGTGTTATAATTTTATGTATACAGTTCTTTTGTCTCCTTAGGTAAGTTTATTCCTAGAAATTTAATTTTTTTTTTGTTGCAATGGTGAATGGGATTGATTCTTTAATTGTTCTTTCTGATTTTTCATTGTTATTATATAGAAATGAAAATAATTTCTGTGTATTGATTTTGTGTCTTGCAATTTTGCTAAATTCACTGATTAGCTCTAGTAATTTTCTGATAGTATCTTTAGAATTTTCTATGTACAGTATCATGTTATCTGCAAACAGTGAGAGCTTTACTTCTTTTTTTCTGATCTGGATTCCTTTTATTTCCTTTTTATCTCTGATTGCAAAGCTAGGACTTTTAGAACTATGTTGAATAAAAGTGGTGAAAGTGGACACTCTTGTATTGTTCCTGATCTTAGGGTTTTCAGGTTTTCACCATTGAGAATAATGTTTGCTCTAGGCTTATCATATACGGCCTTTACTATGTTGAGGTAGGTTCCTTCTGTGCCCATTTTTTGAAGAGTTTTAATCATAAATAGGTGCTGAATTTTGTCAAAGGCTTTTTCTGCATCTATTGAGATTATCATATGGGTTTTATCTTTCAATTTGTTAATATGGTGTGTCACATTGATTGATTTCCGTATATTGAAGAATCCTTGCATCCCTGGAATAAACCCAATTTGATCATGATGTTTGAGCTTTTCGATGTGTTGCTGAATTCTGTTTGCTAAAATTTTGTTGAGGATTTTTGCATCTATGTTCATCAGTGATATTGGCTTGTACTTTTCTTTTCTTGTGTTGTCTTTGTCTGATTTTGGTATCAGGGTGATGGTGGCCTTGTAAAATAAGTTTGGAAGTGTTCCTTCCTCTGCTATTTTTGTAAAGAATTTTAGAAAGATAGGCATTAGCTCTTCTCTAAATGCGTGGTAGAATTCTCCTGTGAAGTCATCTGGTCCTGGGCTTTTGTTTTTTGGGAGATTTTTGATCACAGCTTCAATTTCAGTGCTTCAAATTGGGTTGTTCATAATTTCTATTTCTTTCTGATTCAATCTTGGAAAATTAAACTTTTCTAAGAATCTGTCCATTTCTTCCAGGTTATCTATTTTATTGCCATATAGTTGTTCATAATAGTCTCTTATAATCCTTTGTATTTCTGCATTGTCTGTTGTAACCTCTCTTTTTTCATTTCTAGTTTTGTTGATTTGATTCTTCTCCCTTTTTCTTGATGAGTCTGGCTAAGGGCTTGTCAATTTTGTTTATCTTCTCAAAGAACCAGGTTTCAGTTTTATTAATCTTTGCTATTGCTTCTTTCATTTCTTTTTAATTTACTTCTGCTCGGATCTTTATGATTTCTTTCCTTCTTCTACAGGCTTCCCTGATAGCTCAGTTGATAAAGAATCTGCCTGCAATGCAGGAGACCCTAGTTTGATCCTTGGGTTGGGAAGATCCCCTGGAGAAGGGAAAGGCTACCCACTCCAGTATTCTGGCCTGGAGAATTCCATGGACTGTATAGTCTATGGGGTTGCAAGGAGTTGGACATGACTGAGAGACTTGCACTTTCACTTTCCTTTTACTAATTTCGGAGTTTTTTCTTCTTTTTCCAGTTGTTTTAGGTATAAAATTAGGTTGTTTATTTGATGTTTTTCTTGTTTTTGAGGTAGGATTGTATTGCTATAAACTTCCCTCTTAGAACTGCTTTTGCTGCATCCCATAGGTTTGAGTTATTGTGTTTTCATTGTCATTTGTTTCTAGAAAATTTTCCCTTTTGATTTCTTCAGTAACCTGCTGATTTTTTAGAAATGTGTTGTTTAACTTCCATGTGTTTGTGCTTCATTTTTAAAAAAAATTAATTTATTTATTTTAATTGGAGGCTAATTCCTTTACAGTATTGTAGTGGTTTGTGCCATACATTGACATGAATCAGCCATGGGTGTACATGTGTTCCCCATCCTGAACCCCCACCCACCTCCCTCCCCATCCCATCCCTCAGGGTTATCCCAGTGCTCCGGCCCTGAGCACCCTGTCTCATGCATCAAACTTGGACTGGTGATCTATTTCATATATAGTAATATATATGTTTCAATGCTATTCTCTCAAATCATCCCACCCTTGCCTTCTCCCACACAGTCCAAAAGTCTGTTCTTTACATCTGTGTTCTTTTGCTGTCTCACATATACAGTCATTGTTACCATCTTTCTAAATTCCATATAGATGCGTTAATATACTGTATTGGTGTTTTTCTTTCTGACTTACTTCACTCTGTGTAATAGGCTCCAGTTTCATCCACCTCATTAGAACTGATTCAGATGCATTCTTTTTAATAGCTCAGTAATATTGCATTGTCCATAACCACAGCTTGCTTATCCATTTGCCTGCTGATGGACATCTAGGTTGCTTCCATGTCCTGGCTATTGTAAACAGTGCTGTGATGAACCCTTGGGTACATGTGTCTCTTTCAATTCTGGTTTCCTTGGTGTGTATGCCCAGCAGTGGGATTGATGTGTAGTATGGCAGTTCTGTTTCCAGTTTTTTAAGGAATCTCCACATTGTTCTCCATAGTGGCTGTACTAGTTTGCACTCACACCAACAGTGTAAGAGGGTTCCCTTTTCTCTGCACCCTCTCTGGCATTTATTGTTTGCAGACTTTTTGATAGCAGCCATTCTGACTGGCGTGAGATGGTACCTCATTGTGGTTTTGATTTGCATTTCTCTGATAATGAGTGATGTTGAGCATCTTTTCATGTGCTTGTTAGCCACCTACATGTCTCCTTTGGAGAAATGTCTGTTTAGTTCTTTGGTCCATTTTTTGATTGGGTATGTATTTTTCTGGAATTGAGCTGCAGGAGCTACTTGTATATTTTTGAGATTAATTCTTTGTCAGTTTATTCATTTGCTATTATTTTCTCCCATTCTGAAGGCTGTCTTTTCACCTTGCCTTTAGTTTCCTTCGTTGTGCAAGAGATTTTAAGTTTAATTAGATCCCATTTGTTTATTTTTGTTTTTATTTCCAATATTCTGGGAGGTGGGTCATAGAGGATCCTGCTATGATTTATGTCAGAGAGTGTTTTGGCTATGTTTTCCTCTAGGAGTTTTATAGTTTCTGGTCTTACATTTAGATCTTTAATCCATTTTGAGTTTATTTTTGTGTATGGTGTTAAAAAGTGTTCTAGTTTCATTCTTTTACAAGTAGTTGACCAGTTTTTCCAGCACCACTTGTTAAAGAGATTGTCTTTAATCCATTGTATATTCTTGCCTCCTTTGTCAAAAATAAGTTGTCCATAGGTGTGTGGATTTATCTCTGGGCTTTCTGTTTTGTTCTATTGATCTATATTTCTGTCTTTCTGCCAGTACCATACTGCCTTGATGACTGTGGCTTTGTAGTATAGTCTGAAGTCAATTAGGTTGATTCCTCCAGTTCCATTCTTCTTTCTCAAGATTGCTTTGGCTATTCAAGGTTTTCTGTATTTCCATACAAATTGTGAAATTATTTGTTCTAGTTCTCTGAAAAATACTGTTGGCAGCTAGGGATTGCATTGAATCTATAGATTGCTTTGGGTAATACACTCATTTTCACTATATTGGTTCTTCCAATCCATGAACATGGTATATTTCTCCATCTATTTGTGTCATTTTTGACTTGTTTCATCAGGTTTTATAGTTTTCTATATATAGGTCTTTTGTTTCTTTAGGTAGATTTATTCCTAAGTATTTTATTCTTTTCGTTGCAATGGTGAATGGAATTGTTTCCTTAATTTCTCTTTCTGTTTTCTCATTGTTATTGTATAGGAATGCAAGTGATTTCTGCATGTTAATTTTATATCCTGCAAATTTACTGTATTCATTGTTTAGCTCTAGTAATTTTCTGGTGGTGTCTTTAGGGTTTTCTATGTAGAGGATCATGTCATCTGCAAACATTGAGAGTTTTACTTCTTCTTTTCCAATCTGGATTCCTTTTTATTCCTTTTTCTTCTCTGATTGCTGTGGCTAGAACTTCCAATACTATGTTGAATAGTAATGGTGAGAGTGGGCATCCTTGTCTTGTTTCTGACTTTAGGGGAAATGCTTTCAATTTTTCACCATTGAGGATAATGTTTGCTGTGGGTTTATCATATATGGCTTTTATTATGTTGAGGTATGTTCCTTCTATGCCTGCTTTCTGGAGGGTTTTTATCATAAATGGATGTTGAATTCTGTCAAAGGCTTTCTTAGCATCTACTGAGATAATCATATGGTTTTTATCTTTCAATTTGTTAATGTGGTGTATCACACTGATTGATTTGCAAATATTGAAGAATCCTTGCACCCCTGGGATAAAGCCAGCTTGGTCATAACCTATGAACTTTTTAATATGTTGTTGGATTCTGTTTGCTAGAATTTTGTTGAGGATTTTTGCATCTATGTTCATCAGTAATATTGGCCTGTAGTTTTCTTTTTTTTGTTGGTTATTCAGAAGCATGTTGTTTAGCCTCCATGTTTGTATTTTCAGTAGTCTTTTTTTTTTTTTTTCCTGTAGTTGACATCTAATCTTACTGCACTGTGATCAGAAAAGATGCTTGAAATGATTTCAATTTTTTTTGAATTTACCAAGGCTAGATTTATGGCCCAGGATGTGATCTATCCTGGAGAATGTTCTGTGTGCACTTGAGAAATAGGTGGAATTTATTATTTTGTGGTGAAATGTCTTATAGATATCATTTAGGTCTAACTATGGACTAACTAAAGGACTCTCTGGGTCCATTGCATCATTTAAAGTTTGTGTTTCCTTGCTAATTTTCTGTTTAGTTGATATATCCATAGGTGTGACTGGAGTATTAAAGTCTCCCACTATTATTGTGTTACTGTTAATTTCCTCTTTCACACTTGCTAGCATTTGCCTTACATGTTGTGGTGCTCCTATGTTGGGTGCATATATATTTATAATTGTTATACCTTATTCTTGGATTGATCCTTTGATCATTATATAGTGTCTTTCTTTGTCTCTTTTCATGGCCTTTATTTCAAAGTCTATTTTATCTGATATGAGTACTGCTACTCCTGCTTTCTTTTGGTCTCCATTGCATGAACTATTTCTTTCCAGCTCTTCACTTTAGTCTGTATGTGTCCCTTGTTTTGAGGTGGGTCTCTTGTTAGACAGCTATAGAGGGGTCCAGTTTTTATATCCATTCAGCCAGTCTTTGTATTTTGGTTGCCACACAATTGCATTCATCTGACATGCTAGTAAAGTAATGCTCAAAATTCTCTAAGCCAGGCTTCAGGAATACGTGAATCATGAACTTCCAGATGTTCAAGCTGGTTTTAGAAAAGGCAGAGGAACCAGAGATCAAATTGCCAACATTGGCTGGGTCATCAAAAAAGCAAGAGAGTTCCAAAAAAACATCTATTTCTGCTTTATTGACTATGCCAAAGCCTTTGACTGTGTGGATCAAAATAAACTGTGGAAAATTCTTCAAGAGATGGGAATACCAGACTACCTAACCTGCCTCTTGAGAAACCTATATGCAGGTCAGGAAGCAACAGTTAGAACTGGACATGGAACAACAGACTGGTTCCAAATAGGAAAAAGAGTATGTCAAGGTTGTATATTGTTACCCTGCTTATTTAACTTATATGCAGAGTACATCATGAGAAATGCTAGACTGGAAGAAGCATAAGCTGGAATCAAGATTGCCGGGAGAAATATCAATCACCTCAGATATGCAGATGACACCATCCTTATGGCAAAAAGTGAAGAGGAACTAAAAAGCCTCTTGATGAAGGTGAAAGAGGATAGGGAAAAAGTTGGCTTAAAGCTCAACATTCAGAAAACTAAGATCATGGCATCTGGTCCCATCACTTCATGGCAGATATATTGGGGAACAGTGTCAGACTTTATTTTTGGGGGCTCCAAAATCACTGCAGACGGTGATTGCAGCCATGAAATTAAAAGACGCTTACTCCTTGGAAGGAAAGTTATGACCAACCTAGATAGCATATTCAAAAGCAGAGACATTACTTTGCCAACAAAGGTCCATCTAGTCAAGGCTATGGTTTTTCCTGTGGTCATGTATGGATGTGAGAGTTGGACTGTGAAGAAAGCTGAGCACCGAAGAGTTGAACTGTGGTGTTGGACAAGACTTGAGAGTCCCTTGGACTGCAAGGAGATCCAACCAGTCCATTCTAAAGGAGCTCAGTCCTGGGTGTTCATTGGAAGGACCGATGCTGAAGCTGAAACTCCAATACTTTGGCCACCTGATACAAAGAATTGACTCATTGGAAAAGACCCTGATGTTGAGAGGAATTGGAAGCAGGAGGAGAAGGTGATAACAGATGATGAGATGGCTGGATGGCATCACCGACTCAATGGACATGAGTTTGGGTGAATTCTGGGAGTTGGTGATGGACAGGGAGGCCTGGCATACTGCAGTTTATGGGGTCGCAAAGAATTGGACATTACTGAGTGACTGAACTGAACTGAACTGGGGAATTCAACCCATTTACATTTAATATAATTATTGATAAGTATGATCTCATTGCTATTTACTTTGTTGTTTTGGGTTCGAGTTTATAAACCTTTTCTGTGTTTCCTATCTAGAGAAGTTCCTTTAGATTTGTTGAAGAGCTGGTTTGGTGGTGCCAAATTCTCTCAGCTTTACTTGTCTGTAAAGCTTTTGATATCTCCTTCATATTTGAAAGAAATCCTTGCTAGGTATAGTAATCTGGGTTGTAGGTTTTTTTCTTTCATCACTTTAAATATGTCCTGCCATTCCCTTCTGTTCTGAAGAGTTTCTATTGAAAGATCAGCTGTTATCCTTATGGGAATCCCCTTGTGTGTTATTTGTTGCTTTTCCCTTTTTAATATTTGCTTTTTGCTCTTTGTGTTTGATTTTTGTTAATTTGATTAATATGTGTCTTGGGGTGTTTTGCCTTGGGTTTGTTCTGTTTGGGGCTGTCTGGGTTTCTTGGACTCGGGTGGGTATTTCCTTCCCTGTTTTATGGAAGTTTTCAACTATTATTATTTCCTCAAGTATTTTGTCATGGCCTTTATTTTTGTCTTCTTCTTCTGGGACTCCTATGATTTGAATGTTGGGCCATTTAACCTTGTCCCAGAGGTCTCTGAGGTTGTCCTCATTTCTTTTCATTCTTTTTTCTTTTTTCCTCTCTACTTCATTTATTTCCACCATTCTATCTTCCACCTCACTTATCCTATCTTCTTCTGCCTCAGTTATTCTACTGTTGGTTCCCTCCAGAGTGCTTTTGATCTCAGTTATTGCATTATTCATTATTGATTGACTCTTTTGTATTTCTTCTAGGTCCTTGTTAAACATTTGTTGCATCTTCTCAATCCTTCTCTCCAGTCTATTTATCTGTAATTCCATTTTGTTTTCAAGATTTTGGATCATCTTTACTATCATTACTGAATTCTTTTTCAGGTAGATTCCTTATCTCCTCCTCTTTTGTTTGGTTTGGTGGGCATTTATCATGGTCCTTTTCCTGCTGAATACTTCTCTGCCTTTTCATTTTGTTTAGATTGCTGTGTTTGGGGTGGCCTTTCTGTGTGGTGGAAGTTTGTGGTTCCTCTTTATTGTGGAGGTTCCTCCCTGTAGGTGGTGTTGGACGAGTGGTTTGTCAATGTTTCCTGGTTAGGGGAACTTGCGTCAGTGTTCTGGTGGGTGGAACTGGATCTCTTCTCTCTGGAGTGCAATGAAATGTCCAGTAATGAGTTTTGAGGTGTCTATGAGTTTGGTGTGACTTTTGGCCGCCTGTGTATTAATGCTCAGGGTTATGTTCCTGCACTGCTGGAGAATTAGCATGGTATATATTGCTCTGAAACTTGTTGGCTCTTGGGTGGAGCTTGGTTTCAGTGTAGGTATGGAGGCTTTTGGATGAGCTCTTGTTGATTAATGTTCCCTGGAGTCAGGGGTTTTCTGGTGTCCTCAAGTTTTGGATTTAAGCTTTCTGCCTCTGGCTTTCAGTATTATTCTTACAATAGCCTCA
Organism: Bos indicus; assembly: GCF_029378745.1. NCBI lineage: Eukaryota > Metazoa > Chordata > Mammalia > Artiodactyla > Bovidae > Bos > Bos indicus. Next base: position 110,009,867 of record NC_091760.1, read on the forward strand.
GGACTTCTCCATCCATACAGCACTGATGATAAAACATCTAGGTTAATGGTGAAAAGATTCTCCACAGTGAGGGACACCCAGAGAGATTCACAGAGTTACATGGAGAAGAGAAGAGGGAGGAGGGAGACAGAGGTGACCAGGAGGAGAAGAGGGGTAGTCAAAAGGGGAGACAGCTAGCTAGCCAGTAATCAATTTCCTATGTGCTCTCCACAGTCTGGAACACCCAGAGAAGTTCACAGAGTTACATAGAGAAGAGGAGAGGGAGGAAGGAGATAGAGGTAACCAGGAGGAGAACAGGGGGGAATGAAAAAGAGAGAGACCAGTCTAGCCAGTAATCAGTTCCCTAAGTGTTCTCCATAGCCCAGAACACCCAAAGAGATTCACAGAGTTAAGTAGAGAAGAGAAGGGGGAGAGAGGAGATACAGGTGACCTGGGGGAGAAAAAGGAGAGTGAAAAGGGGAGAGAGCAGTCAAGCCAGTAATCACACCCCTAACTAAAATGGGTACTGAAAATCAGATTCTTAAAGGTACAAAATTTATAACAAATACCAAAACGCAAAGATTAACAATCTAGAGGTTAGACTCTCAAAAATGAAATATTAAAAATAAAATCACACAAAATAAAATCACAAAAATTATAAAAAATGTATATATGAAATTTGCTTTAAAAGAAAGGTCTTTTTTTTTGCAAGTAATAGTAAGGTATAAAAATGAAAATTAAAGCAGTAATAAACATTTTTTTAAATTAAATATGATAATAGTAAAATATATCTAGGAATTTCTCTGGAGCTGTTGAGGGCAGTGTGGGGTCAGTTCAGTTTCAGATAGTTCCTTGTTCCAGCTTATACTTCTCAAGGTCTACAGACCCCTTCCAATGCTTAGTCAATGCTAACAATAGGGTTTTAATCTGTTGCACCTGTCACTTTCAAAGCGGTTCCCTCTTTTTTGTTTATTTTGGCTTCCTCTGTTTGCAAGTCTCTTCAGTGCCTAATTTCTGCCCTGACACAAGAGGGTGAAGGTGGTCACTTATTTAGGCTTACTTGTTCAGTTGTGCTGTGGGGAGGGTGGAACACTGCAAACAAATATCCCTGGTGTGTGTTGGGGAGTGCTTGCAGTGTATGGACCACACTGGGTTTGCCCCAGTTCACAATGCATATGCTTTCCCAGTCTACACTGCTCAGGCTCCAGGTTCCTCTGCAGGGGATCTGTCCAAAACATGCCCTGGGTTTTGTGCACTTCCCAGGTCTAAGCTGCTCAGGTTCAGGTTCTTGGGTATTCCACGAAGGCACAGAGTTGGTTGGGCATGCGTTTTGTGCCCTTCCCCTGTCTGAGCAGCTCAGGCAACCAGGGGCTTGGTGAGTACACTGTCCAAGGCGGTCTGTGTGTCTTATTATGCAAAGACCTGGTCCCAGCTGCTCCGTTTCCTGGGTGCACCAGGAGAGCACCATCTCAGGTGTGCCATGTGTCTCCTCTGGAGAGTGATCTCTGGCTGTGACCCTCCTGGCAGATGTCAACCATCCGGGATCCCAGGAAGCCTTGGTTAGCAACTGAGAACGTGCTCACAATTTAGTGGAGGATGCCATCTCTAGGTCCAAGATTGCCCATTACCTTCCAGCTCTGGCTGTCACCTGCCTGCCTCTCTGCTTCTGGTGGGTGGATGGGCCGGTCCGCAGCCAGCTAGCTCTCCTCTGGTATTCGCTCAATTCTTTGTTTTGTGAGCAGGGCCGGCTGTGCCTTAGGTTAGAGCTTTTCATGGGAAAGTTCTCTCTCTCTCTCTTTTTCTCTGTCTCTCTCTCTCTTTTTTTCTCTCTCTGTCTATCCTACAGTTTGGTTTGCTATCTCACGTTAGCTCCCTCAGATTGTCTTCAGGGCATTCAGGCCCGGTCCTTACCCTAAGCATGCAACCCACGCCTCCCTGTTCAGCCCTACTCACTGGTGGCAGACGCGAGCGTCTGGGCTACTTCTCCACTGGGAGTTGCGGTTAGGCATGTATTCTGTGGGGTTTCTGCCACTCCCCCCCCTCCCCCGCAGGTTATCTTGCCCTCTGAGATTCCAAAACTCCCCAAAGACCTGCTAGTGAGAGGGTTTCCTGGTGTTTGGAAACTTCTCCTCCTTCACAACTCCCTCCCCAGGATGGGTCTCTGTCCTTAACTCTTTTGCCTCTCTTTTGTCTTTTATATTTTGTCCTACCTCCTTTCAAAGAAAATGGGCTGCCTTTCTGGGTGCCTGGTGTCCTCTGCCAGTGTTCAGAAGTTGTTCTGTGGAAGTTGCTCAGCATTCAAATGATCTTTTGATGAATTTGTGGGGGAGAAAATAGGTCTCCCCATCCTATTCCTCCGCCATCTTAGGACCACCTCTGTGTTTGTGTTTCTTACAGTTTTTTTCTTGCAATTGATATCTAGTCTCATAGCATTGTGGTCAGAGAAAATGCTTGATACAATTTCAATTTTCTTAAATTCACTGAGGTTTGATTTGTGACCCATGATGTGGTCTATCCTGGAGAATGTTCCATGTGCACTTGAGAAGAAGCTGTATTCTTCTGCATTTGGATGGAATGTCCTGAAGACATCAATGAGATCCAACTCATTTAATGTATCATTTAAGACTTGTGTTTCCTTATTAATTTTCTGTTTTGATGATCTATCCATTAGTGTGAGTGGGGTGTTAAAGTCTCCTACTGTTACTGTGTTACTGTCAATTTCTCCTTTTACGTCTGTTAGTGTTTTTCTTATGTATTGAGGTGCTCCTGTGTTGGGTACATAGATATTTGCAATTGTTATGTCTTCCTCTTGGATTGATCCCTTGATGATTATGTAGTGTCCTTCCTCATCTCTTGAAATATTCTTTATTTTAAGGTCTATTTTGTCTGATATGAGGATTGCTACTCCAGCTTTCTTTTGCTTCCCATTTGCATGGACTATATTTTTCCATCCTCACACTTTCAGTCTGTATATGTCTTTAGGCCTGAAGTGGGTTTCTTGTAGACAGCATATATATGGATCTTGTTTTTATATCCATGCAGCCAGTCTGTTTCTTTTGGTTGGAGCATTTAATCCATTTACATTTAAAGTAATTATTGATATATGTGTTCCTATAGGCATTTTCTAATTGTTTGGGGTTGATTTGGTAGATTTTTTTTCTTTTGTTGTATTTCTTGACTATATAAGTCCATTTAACATTTGTTGTAAAGCATGTTTGGTGGTACTGAATTCTCTTAACTTTTGCTTGTCTGAAAAGCTTTTTATTTCTCCATTAATTTTGAATGAAATCCTTGCTGGGTACAGGAATCTTGGTTGTAGATTTTTCCCTTTCAGTACTTTAAATATATCCTGCCATTCCCTTCTGGCCTGCAGAGTTTCTGCTGAAAGATCAGCTGTTAAGTGTATGGTGTTTCCCTTGTATGTTACTCGTTGCTTCTCTCTTGCTGTTTTTAATATTCTTTATTTGTGTTTAGTCTTTGTTAGCTTGATTAGTATGTGTTTTGGTGTGTTTCTCCTTGGGTTTTTCCTGTATGGGACTCTTTGTGCCCCTTGGACTTGATTAGCTATTTCCTTTTCCATGTTGGGGAAATTTTCAACTATAATCTCTTCAAAAATTTTCTCATACCCTTTCTTTTTCTTTTCTTCTTCTGGGATCTCTATAATTTGAATGTTGGTGCATTTGATATGGTCGCAGAGGTCTCTGAGACTGTCCTAAGCTCTTTTCATTCTTTTTACTTTATTCTGCTCCTCAGAAGTTATTTCCACGATTTTATCTGCCAGCTCACGGATTCATTCTTCTGCTTCAGATATTCTGCTATTGATTCCTTCTAGAGTATTTTTAATTTCAGTAGTTGTGTTGTTTGTCTCTGTATGTTTATTCTTTAATTCTTCTAGGTCTTTGTTAATTGATTCTTGCATTTGTCCATTTTGTTTTCAAGGTTTTTGATCATCTTTATTATCATTATTCTGAATTCTTCTCCAGGTAATTTTCCTACTTCCTCTTCATTTATTTGGGCTTCCGTGTTTCTAGTTTGTTCCTTCATTTGTGCAGTATTTCTCTGCCTTTTCATTTTTTTTTTTTTTTTAAGTTATTGTGTTTGAGGTCTCTTTTTCCCAGGCTTCAAGGAAAGTTGAATTCTTTCCTTGAAGAAGATTCAATTCTTTCTTCATTTTGGTTTCTGCTCTCCTAAGGTTGGTCCAGTGGTCTGTATGAGCTTTGTATAGGGTGAGATTTGTGCTGAGTTTCTGTTTGTTTTCCCTCTGATGGGCAAGGCTGAGTGAGGTGGTGCTCCTGTCTGCTGATGATTTGGTTTGTATTTTTGTTTTGTTTGTTGTTTAAATGAGGCATCCTGCACAGGGTGCTACTGGTGGTTGGGTGATGCTGGGTCTTGTATTCAAGTGGTTTCCTTTGTGTGAGTTCTCACTATTTGATACTCCCTAGGGTTAGTTTGGCTTCCATGGTAGCTCAGAGGTTAAAGTGTCTGCCTGCAATGTGGGAGACCTGGGTTCAGTCCCTGCATCGGGAAGATCCCCTGGAGAAGGAAATGGCAACCCACTCCAGTATTCTTGCCCGGAGAATCCCATGGACGGAGGAGCCTGGCAGGCTACAGTCCATGGGGTTGCAAAGAGTCAGACATGACTGAGCGACTTCATTTTCACTTTCACTTTCACTTCTGGGGTTAGTTTAGGTGGACTCTGGGAGTTGGTGGTGGACAGGGAGGCCTGGCATGCTGCAGTTCATGGGGTCGCAAAGAGTTGGACACGACTGAGCGACTGAACTGAAAACTGAAAAGGGTTATTTCTCTGGTAGTCTAGGATCTTGGAGTCAGTGCTCCCACTCCAAAGGCTCAGGGTTTGATCTCTGAGGCTCAGAGCAGGATCTTTCACAGTCTCTGCACAGACAGTAAGTGCAGGGCGGAGACTGAAGTCTTGTTCACTGTGGAGCAGCTTGGCTTCCTCACTGGTTGATTCTCTGCGCTGAGACAGCTGCACTGCCTGCTCTCTGCTTCCAATTGTGGGAAGCTGTGCAGGCCAGCAGTGAAATGACTGGGGCAGCCTGGGGATGGGGCCTAGGTAAAAACAGGCTTTCAGGGTATAGGTCGTGGAGGGAAACCAGGTCTGAGGTACACCTTGGAAAGGTCATTTGTAGATTTTAATGATGGTCATTCTGACAGGTGTGAGATGACACCTCATTGTGGTTTTGATTTGCATTTCTCTAATAATTAATAATATAACATTATTATTATTATTATAAATAACAACAGACTATTTCCAAATAGGAAAAGGAGTACATCAAGGCTGTGTATTGTCACCCTGGTTATTTAACTTCTATGCAGAGCACATCATGAGAAACACTGGGCTGGCAGAAGCACAAGCTGGAATCAAGATTGCTGGGAGAAATATCAATAACCTCAGATATGCAGATGACACCATCCTTTTTTAATTTAATTTTATTTTATTTTATTTGACACCATCCTTATGGCAGCAAGTGAAGAGGAACTAAAAAGCCTCTTGATGAAAGTGAAAGAGGAGAGTGAAAAAGTTGGCTTAAAACTCAACATTCAGAAAACTAAGATCATGGCATCTGGTCCCATCACTTCATGGCAGATAGATGGGGAACAGTGGAAACAGTGTCAGACTTTATTTTGGGGGGCTCCAAAATCACTGCAGATGGTGATTGCAGCCATGAAATTAAAAGACGCTTACTCCTTAGAAGGAAAGTTATGACAAACCTAGATAGCATATTCAAAAGCAGAGACATTACTTTGCCAACAAAGGTCCATCTAGTCAAGGCTATGGTTTTTCAGTGATCATGTATGGATGTGAGAGCTGGACTGTAAAGAAAGCTGAGCGCCGAAAAATTGATGCTTTTGAACTGTGGTGTTGGAGAAGACTCTTGAGAGTCCCTTGGACTGCAAGGAGATCCAATCAGTCCATCCTAAAGGAGATCAGTCCTGGGTATTCATTGGAAGGGCTGATGCTGAAACTGAGACTCCAATACTTTGGCCACCTCCTGCGAAGAGTTGACTCATTGGAAATGACCCTGATGTTGGGAGGGATTGGGGGCAGGAGGAGAAGGGGATGACAGAGGATGAGATGGCTGGATGGCATCACTGACTCGATGCACATGAGTTTGAGTGAACTCCGGGAGTTGGTGATGGACAGGGAGGCCTGGCGTGCTGCGATTCATGGGGTTGCAAAGAGTTGGGCCCGACTGAGCTCTGAATAATTAGGGGTGATGAGCATATTTTTATGTGCCCTTTGGCCATCTGTATGTCTTCTTTGGAGAAATGTCTGTTTAAGATTTTTGATCTTTTTTGGTTGGCAGTTATGATAAGAATTCTTGAACGTAAATTTTTATTTATATTTCTGATTATTTTCTCACAGAAGAGTCCCAGGGATAGAGTTACAGGGTCAAAGAGTAAGAAAATTTTAAACCTATTGATACATGTCACCAAAATACTTTGTTTTCAAAAGCTTGTAACAGTTTATAAGCCTACCAAGAATAGGAATCAGTATTAACTTAGACAAATTTTGCCAAGTTCATAGGTTAAAAAATGTGTATCATTGTTTTAATTTGCAATTTGTGATTACTAGTAACTGAACAATTTTAATATGTTTATTAGTCATTTATACTTGTTCTTCTGAGAAATGTCTGTTATTGTCCTTTGTTTTTTTGTGTATGTGTGCAGTTAACATTTTTCTTATTGATTTATAGGAGCTCTTTATATAGTAAAAATACATTGGCTCAATTTCACATTTTTTAAAAAAATTTTATATTTATTTATTGGTTGTGCCAGGTCTTAGTTGTGGCATGCAAACTCTTACTTGCAGCATGTGGGATCTAGTTCCCTGACCAGGAATTGACCAATGCCCCCCTGCATTTGGAGCATGGAGTCTTAGCCCCTGGACCACCAGGGAAGTCCCTGATTTCACATTTTTGATCTGTCTATATATTTTATAATTGAAGAGAAACTTGTGGGTCTATAAATACCTCATTAGAGAAAAATGGTGGATGCTAAATCTCTTGATGATAGTGTCATTTGTAAAATTTTATAATTAATTGTTTGTAGTCAACATCTTCAATTCATTTAATCAATGGATATTTATTAGATATCTACTGACACACATATATGTGGGTATATAGAAGAGTATATATAAATACTTTACATATATGTAACAAATATATATATTTAAGATCTATCTATATACACAGGGCTTCCTGATGGCTCAGTGGTAAAGAATTTGACTATAACGCAAGAGACATGAGTTTGATCCATGGGTAAGAAAGGTCCCATGCAGAAGGAAATGGCAACCTTCCTTGCTTCAGGAATGAAGAGTGAATAGGAGGAGGAGAGTGGAGTTGGGGAAACCTGTGGGGAGGTGAGAGTGGTGAGTGATATAATTAGAGGAGGGGCAATAGGAGGGAGAGAGTATAACTCAGGGACAGTCTGGAGGCAGAATTGTTAAGATGTGGTGACTAATTGGACATGTAGAAGAGAAAGAGACAGAGAGGGAGAAAGATGAATCCCAGATAAACCTGAAGTTCAGAGCCTCAGCAATTCCATCTGTTTTGCCTGCATCCCCATCCCAGGGACTGTCTTTTCCTTAGTGTGATTCAGGAGTGTACCTGGGTTATAAACATCACACAGAGGGCTATAATCAAAGGAAGAGCCCTTCCTCTGCACTTCTTACATGGGCATATAGCACATTTATCCAACACTGGAGATAGACTGGCTGGAACTTCAGTCACAGTTACTTGCCCAAGATATACACTAAGCTGAGGGACACTGGACAGTTTCCTCAACCCCTCACAACCTCAGCATCCTTATCTGAACTCACTGCTTGTGTGGTTTTAGGAACTAAGTGAAATAATGAATGCAGATGCTGAGCAGAAGGACTAGCAAATATTAAGTGCTCAATAAATGCTACAGTTAAGTGATGGTGGTAAACATTTTGGGGTTAATTTGAGAAATAAAAATAAGAATAACCTCTCTGTTAAGTTTAAGAACAGAGTATACAATAACTTGGAACTAAAATCACAGGGCTGAAAATTCATAAAATAAATGTGATTTAGAAACAAAGAATAAAAACCTAAAGTATGCTGTGTCCATAAAAAGAAAAAAATGTTTGAAAAAAAGTGAGCTATTAGTAGACTTAGTCATCTTGCCTGAGATAGCATGATAAGACTTCCCCTATTTCATCCTATCCCCATCTACTCACTTCAAAGTTTAATGTGATGATGTATTATAGACATATCCGGCATTGTATTTAATGAGTATTATTCACTCCATGATATTCATATTTCTCAGGATTAAATAATTAATTTAATCAAATTGTATTTGTGAGCAACCAGATATTTGTAGAGCTCTGAGCAGATACTCACCAATCTCTGAATGTGGCATTTCTTCAGACAGCCAGAAGCAATGATCCAAATGAGATGCTCTCTCTTGTAAGTAGAGTTTGGTCATACTAGAAGGAAGCTACACAATAACAGAAATGCAGAAGATACGGAAGTTTTTATGAAGGTACAAGCTGTAATGGGACTTGTATATAATTTAAAGCATTGCTAGTTTCTTATCAAAATCCAATTGCATAATCAATTTTTATTCTATTATTACTACTAAGTTTTCTCTGTTGACATCTGGCTCCTTTTGGAAGCCAGGAAATCAAAACCAAATTTGTTTGCTCTCCCAGTAATTTCTTTTACATTAAAAGCTGTCTTAGTTTCTTGACATATGAGAAATAATTTGCTTTTAGCATGATATTATGGATTTGAGCATCAAAATAAGTAAGATAATGGTGGATTATAACACATGAATAAAACAAGAATTCGTCAGTCCATACTGCTGATAATAAACAGAAAAACAAGGGAAAGAGAAAACTCTCCTTATAATAGAAATCAAACTAACAAGTGTAGACAGAATGAGGACTGAAAAAGTTTTAAAAAATCACCATTTTGTAATCATCAGAGTCATTAATAGATGCTAAAAGTTGTAGCTAAAATTTTGATGAGGAACAGGTTTGAAAGTTTCAAAGGACAGTTTCAAAGTATGTCCCTAAATTATTCATTAATTATATAAAGGAAATGGTAACATTACAGTGAAGAAGCTGGCAGATGCCACTTTTACCAAGTGATCAAAGTGAGTATTACCATTAATGGGACAAATCAACATCATGAGCCTCCTGATATGATCTCCTGGGAAGGACACAGTTTCACTTTTGTGGTATTCTTGCCAAAAATGTATAATCGGAATCTAATATAATCATGAGGATACAGCAGACAAATCCAAGGTCGGAGGCATGCTACAAAATAACCAGCCTTTTCTTTTAAAAAATGTCAAGACCAGGAAAGACAAAGAAAGGTTGAGCAACTGATTTGGATTATATGAGACTAAAGAGCTATGAGAATTAAATGTAAAGTGAGATCCTGGATTGGATCCTGAACCAAAGGGGGAAATTGCTACAAAAGACATTACTGGGACAACTGGTGAAACTGCTATAAGGCATGAAGATAATAGTATTGAATTAATATTCAATTTCCTGATTTTGGTAAGGAAATGGAGCAGGACCCTATGGCCCTTGCCCCTCATGTCCTCAGCCTGCCTTTTGCCTGTGGAGAAATTTTAGCCAAACAAAAAATTTAATCAGAGAAGTGAGAAGAAACAAAGAAAAACAGTCAAAGGGGATCAAATAATAATAAAAATGTACTCATTAAGCATAGTCAAGGACCTAAAGTTCCATCTCAAGGACTATAGATAATATTCTGAGGCATATCCTTTGAGCTGTCTTGTAGAGACTGAAACCCCCATCAGGTGTAAGAAGTTATCCACGTAATGACCAGATTATAGCCATGATATAAACTGCCATGATTCCAAGAATTGGCCTCAAGGAAATGGGAACAAGCTAACCCTGGAACTGAAGATTAACTGTACTTAAAACAATCAAGATAATGCTGGTCAGACCACCAATGACAAATTTCCAGATGACTGTCAGGGCTGATTGTGCTGTTTTTGCATGTAGCCGCGCCTCCCCCCCCCCCCCCCCCCCCCCACCCCGCCACCACCTTAAGCCTATAAAAGCTCTTGGCCCCTGATTGTCAGTGGGAGGGGGTCAGCCTTTAGATCAATGTCCTTCCCCACCCCTCTGGCCTCTTTATTGACTTTTTAGCAGGGAGATACCAGACCCTACTTTTGGTTATATAACTGTACTGTGGTTATATTTAACATTCTTGTTCATGAGAAATGCACAATGAAATTTTAGGAAGTAAAGGGGAATTATATTTACAACTTACTCCAAGATGGTTTAGAAGAAATAATATGTGTGTATATATGCACATGTATGTATGTGTGTGTGTAAATACACACACATGCAGATGGTGGAACAGGGAAAAGGAAATGCAGATGCCCTTTTCTCACAGGTAGAGTTCTTTTTTTTTTTTTTTTTTTAATTTTTTTTCAGGGCCCGGCCCCGCGCCGCCGCCCAGTCACCCTCGCCGCCGAGCCCTGCTCCCGGCCGGCATCCGGCGAGCTCACAGGTAGAGTTCTTAAAGGAAAATGTTTAACATACAAGAATGTGAGGACAGATGGTAGTTTGTTACATGGTGATTATTTTCTCTCTTACTCTTATTGGCTGAGCGTACTTGTGTGGGAATGTAGGCACAGGTAGGTACTTGCTTTGACGTTGATTTTGGACTGTCTTTTGACCAAATGATTCAATTTAGTTCAGTTCAGTCACTCAGTGGTGTCCAACTCTTTGTGACCCCGCGAATCGCAGTACCAGGCCTCCCTGTCCATCACCAACTCCTGGAGTTTACCCAAACTCATGTCCATTGAGTCGGTGATGCCATCCAGCCATCTCATCCTCTGTCGTCCCCTTCTCCTCCTGCTCCCAATGCCTCCCAGCATCAGGGTCTTTTCCAATGAGTCAGCTCTTCACAGGAGGTGGCCAAAGTATTGGAGTTTCAGCCTCAGCATCAGTCCTTCCAATGAACACCCAGGACTGATCTCCTTTAGGATGGACTGGTTGGATCTCCTTGCAGTCCAAGGGACTCTCAAGAGTCTTCTCCAACACCACAGTTCAAAAGGATCAATTCTTTGGCGCGCAGCTTTCTTCACAGTCCAACTCTCACATCCATATATGACCACTGGAAAAACCAGAGCCTTGACTAGATGGACCTTTGTTGGCAAAGTAATGTCTCTGCTTTTGAATATGCTATCTAGGTTGGTCATAACTTTCCTTCCAAGGAGTAAGCATCTTTTAATTTCATGGCTGCAATCAACATCTACAGTGATTTTGGAGCCCCAGAAGATAAAGCCTAACCCTGTTTCCACTGTTCCCCCATCTATCTGCCATGAAGTGATGGGACCAGATGCCATGATCTTAGTTTTCTGAATGTTAAGCTTTAAGCCAACTTTTTCACTCTCCTCTTTCACTTTCATCAAGAGGCTTTTTAGTTCCTCTTCACTTTCTGCCATAAGCTTGGTGTCATCTGCATATCTGAGGTTATTGACCAAATGATTAGGTATCTATTTAAAAAGATAACACTCTCTCTTTTTATGGAAAATCAGAATGTAATTTCTTTTCACATACTGATCTTAAATGCTTGACTTTTAACAAATATTACGTCTGCTTTTATAGTTTGTTGCAGAAACTATAAAACTGGACTTTCAAATTAGAAGTCTGTAATCTTTTTTTGGTTAGGAGGAATTTTCTTCAGTTTGCTTTATTATAAATTCCTATTGGCCATTCATCAGATAACTGCCAAGTAGAAGGGAACTGTTAATAAACATTTCATTTTTTTTCCCACTCGATCTTTGACAATTACTTGCTCAATATAGTAGGAGAATATTGGGTTGAAAGTTTTTCTTATCTGAACAGATCTCATTATTGGTAATCTGAAATTTTTATGTTCCCAGTATCAGACACACACATTAGGAGAGGTTGTACTTCAAAAACTTAGAAGTGGGATGAGATGTTCTAATACACCAAAAGGCAAAAGCATCTCAGAGATTTCCTCTGTGGTGTCATCAAAAGAACACAGTCTCTCGGGACAGAAGACTGGCGCCAATCCCAGCTTGATTGCTTACTATGTTCTTGCACAAACCGTTTAGTCCTTCTAACCCTTAGTCATATGAGCTACCTCTAATCTACCTCTCAGGGGGGTGGTAAGCATTAAATGTGCAAATGTATCTATCCGAAAAGTGCGTAGCATAGATCTGACCTAGAGTAGGGCTCAATGCATGTTTCATTTTTGTTAATAGTTCTCTCAGAGCTGATAAGACAAATTCCCTTCCTATCACACACCAATTCAAGTTAAGCCCAGTTCACTCTAGATGGGCATTTAATTAATTTATTTAATTTAATACCTTTAGTGTTTGTCCAATTGGTGTGTTTTCAGGTTTGGACTCAATCTTGAAAGTTTCTGTAACTTGCCAAAATCAATATGTTTTTTTAACATTCCCTCTCAAAATGCAAGGATTCAGTTTAGATTTCAGAGCCTTCAGAAAAGAGAGACCAGGTGCTTTTGTCTTAGGATGAAACAGGTTGTAGATTCTACCACTTAAAGTCTAGACTTTCTGGAACTAAAGCCAGAGAGAGAAAATTCTTTGAGGTTGCTATTAAATGCATTGGGTAGCATTGGTAAGTCAGTCAGTTCAGTCGCTCAGTCATGTCTGACTCTTTGAGACCCCATGAATCACAGCACGCCAGGCCTCCCTGTCCATCACCAACTCCCAGAGTTCACCCAAACTCACGTCCATCGAGTCAGTGATGCCATCCAGCCATCTCATCCTCTGTCATCCCCTTCTCCTCCTGCCCCCAATCCCTCCCAGCGTCAGGGTCATTTCCAATGAGTCAGCTCTTCGCAGGAGGTGACCAAAGTATTGGAGTTTCAGCCTCAGCATCAGTCCTTCCAATGAACACCCAGGACTGATCTCCTTTAGGATGGACTGGTTGGATCTCCTTGCAGTCCAAGGGACTCTCAAGAGTCTTCTCCAACACCACAGTTCAAAAGCATCAATTCTTTGGTGCTTAGCTTTCTTCACAGTCCAACTCTCACATCCATACATAACCACTGGAAAAACCATAGCCTTGACTAGATGGACCTTTGTTGGCAAAGTAATGTCTCTGCTTTTGAATATGCTATCTAGGTTGGTCATAACTTTCCTTCCAAGGAGTAAGCGTCTTTTAATTTCACGGCTGCAATCACCATCTGCAGTGATTTTGGAGCCCCCCCCAAAAAAAGTCTGACACTGTTTCCACTCTTCCCCCATCTATCTGCCATGAAGTGATGGGACCAGATGCCATGATCTTAGTTTTCTGAATGTTGAGCTTTAAGCCAACTTTTTCCCTCTCCTCTTTCACTTTCATCAAGAGGCTTTTTAGTTCCTCTTCACTTTCTGCCATAAGGGTGGTGTCATCTGCATATCTCAGGTTATTGATACTTCTCCCGGCAATCTTGATTCCAGCTTGTGCTTCTTCCAGCCCAGTGTTTCTCATGATGTACTCTGCATAGAAGTTAAATAAGCAGGGTGACAATACACAGCCTTGATGTACTCCTTTTCCTATTTGGAACCAGTCTGTTGTTCCATGTCCAGTTCTAACTGTTTCTTCCTGACCTGCATATAGGTTTCTCAAGAGGCAGGTCAAATATCAATATTTCCTCATGTGAAGGGATTAGGAGTTAAGCAAATGGTGCATTATTAGTCATGACTTGTCATATAGAAGGTATGATTGGATTTATCTTGACCCTACTGTTTTTTTTTTTACTTTCATTATTCTTAGAATAATTCATATAATTTACTACTCCTTAAATTAGTAGAATTTCTCCATTTTCAGAGTGGTCATTCATATCCAAAGTGAAAGTTCTCCAAACAAAATCAAGTAAAAATATCTGACCTTGAATAAGTTTAGACTTAATAGAATGCATGTCTTTCTCATTTGTATATATTACTTGTTTTCATTACCCAGAATAATTTTAATTAAGTTTTAAATTCAATTTACTTGCATTGTATTTTTCAATGTTTTCCTGAATGTGAACTGATGAATTTCACTGAACTGTGTTTAGCATATGTATTCCCAAAGCAAACATTAGTAGTTATATCTCTCAGAAATCAGATCAGACTATTTGGAAAGTAGTAAACCACCTAATCACCTACTCACCAATGGTAATAAAACTGAACTTGGTAATTAAGGTAGTCAATTTACTAATTGGGCCTTAAACCACTTGGACCTAGTTTAAGAGTTATAAGGTACTTTGGATATTCAGTTTAGTTAAAGCCATAAAATTCCTTCAGAAATTTTGCTGTGCATCAGTACTAAAGTGTTGCCCCAAATAAGTAAAATGGCATTTGCTTTACCTATATATCAATTTATTCTGGGGCTGGAAGCATCAGAATTAGCTTCTAGGTAGAAATTAGGGTGCTGCTAAGTGACTTCAGTTGTGTCCGACAATGTGCGACCCCATAGACGGCAGCCCACCAGGCTCCCCCATCCCTGGGATTCTCCAGGCAAGAACACTGGAGTGGGTTGCCATTTTCTTCTCCAATGCATGAAAGTGAAAAGAGAAAGTGAAGTCGCTCAGTTGTGTCCAACTCTTAGCGACCCCATGGACTGCAGCCTACCAGACTCCTCTGTCCATGGGATTTTTCAGGCAAGAGTACTGGAGTGCGGTGCCATTGCCTTCTCCGGAAATTAGGATGAGACCTAATCAATTGCAGTTAATTTTAATTTGATACAATTCTGAACTAAGCCAGTTTTGATTTGGCCAAAGCCAGTGTTTCTAGTTTATTATTGGTTCCTTAGCAGTTGACAAATAGGAAGATGTATTCCAGCTGGGCAATAATCTTCCGAGTGGTGGTGGAGACCTTGACAGTGGGCCCACTCTGACTCCCAGGACTGTGTGAGGGTGCAGACAGGTTGGATGCAGCTAGGACCAGCTTCAGGGGCCCCTACTCTTGAAAGTGTAGTGCTCCATTGTGATCTTGAAATTCTTAATAATTTTTGAATAAATGTCCCACATGTTTATTTCACACTATGCCCTGCAAATTACATGGTCTATAGCTCTTCCTGGGTGCCTTCACTCACATGTACCTTTACAGAATTGGTTAAGCCACTGGTTGGGCCTGGTAAGAGGTCTTCCCTTTCTTTTTTTCCTTTTCCTGAAGCCACTGTGGAACATACATTTGTGTATTCTGAGAGCAGGCTTCCTTCTTTATAGTATTATATGTTAGGGTTTCTATGCTGTAGGCAGTAATATGAAGATTAAGAAATGCACCAAAAGTTAAGTAGCATTGAGCTTGACAAGTTTGTTAAAATCTTTAGAGTTGATATAGGGTTTTTACACCGAGTGAGGGTTCTCTTGGGTTGCCTGCTTCAGGTCTGTTTGCTTGTTACCTAGAAAAAATATATCTCTATCTTAAAGTTTCAAAGGCACAGTTTAAAAGAAAGATTAAATAGTTCTTAAATTCCTTTCAATTCTGAGATTCTATAATTCCTTAAGAAATAGAATTAAAAGCAATAGAGATTTACTCTTTATGTGAAATGATTAAAAACAAGCCTCACTTCTTACAGAGAAACACAATAATAGCTACTATTTACTGAATACTTACTATGTGCCAGGCACTTTGATTACATGTTGTTTTCTGTATCTTATAATAGCCCTAAGAGGTAGAGTTATTATCTATATCTTCATTGTACCAATGAATAAATGGAAGGTTGGGGAAGGTAAGTCAGGGCAGCCAGGACTCAAACTGGCCTGGCTGACTCCCAAGGTCCCCATGAACAGCCTCTACCCTGTATGGCCTCCCATCAATTAAACACAGGGCTAAGCTCTGAGTCAAGGCAGGACTTGCCCGGGGAGTTGAATGTGAGGGTGACCTGGCTGTGACCCTGCCACATCATTGATTTCCAAGGCCCATTAGACTGATGTGGTGGCTCAGTGTCTTCTTTCTCCTTCACCTCCATGTACCTCCATCAAGCCTTAAGTTACCGGCTCAGACAACAGAAATGTCCCCTCTCTGATAAGAGAGGATTTGTCCTTGGTAGGTGCAGGTGATGTGAGCACTGCTCAGTGAGTCCTCGAGATAGGGAGATTTCTGTGACCCTGAAATGCATTCCGAAGTGTTGAGATGAACACTATGGGAAGGGTCTGGCTGGGTCTCTTTCTGCAGGCTTCTTTCCCCTCCTCCCATCTCACCCAGGCACAATTTTAGGGGAGTTTTAGGATGGATGTTATTAGCTTGCTCTTTCATTGTTGCTAATATTTTTGTTTTTGAAAAAAAGACATACATAGAGTTGAGGATGGATCATCTATTGGAGAGAAATTCTTTTGCATTTCAATTCATTGTCCATTTAATTAAAGGAATGGAGGAGGAAAACACTGTCATGGAAGCATATACTCAATACATTAGAGAAATAGCTCATTCTTACACAGGAATTACCCCTGTCAAATCAATGAAGTGGGGTCACTGAGCACATAAATTCTGTTTACATAATTTTAAGCCATCAGAGGTAGAGAATGCATCTTCTCTAAAAGTTTGTTTTGAAATTCTGAAGAGGCCTAAACTGCTGTTGGTTTCTGGCAAGACCCTTCAATAAAGTTGGTACCTCTCTGTTGTCCCTTAAATTGCTTCTACCAATTACGAAGGTAAAGAGAACCCAAGTCTTTGTCTACTTAAACAAAAGGAAAAAATGGGATAATGTGTGTAAAATACTCAGTGCCTGTCATATGGTGATTGTTCTTTAAGTTAGTTATTCTGACAGTTGCAAGGCTGTCTTATTCTGGATCAGTCTCCTTATCTGACCAAGAACATCATAACAATACCTTAAGTTTTCTCACCTATAAAGTGCAGATCCTCACCTAAACTAATAAGAAAATTCCTCCCAACTATTGAAATCTGTGATAAAATGTACTGTTCCTTTATTTTTTCCTTTAATGTTTTGGTTACCCCTAAGAGTTTTGCTGTGGTGTATTTTTATTTTACAAATACATTTGTATTCTCACACTAATCCATACATTTAATATAATTTATGTCAAAACCTAAATGGGGCATTGTGCTTCAGACAGGATATTGAAATTTTTTTCTGACTATTTCCTGGAAAAGCAAACATCCCCAAATAGCCAGGAAAATGTTTAGAAAAGAATCATAACGATAGGGACCAAGGTACTTAATCAGGAATCATTATGAATTATAATGACTCAGTAAATTTGAGCTGAATAGTGTTGGCACAATAGTAGACAGACAATAGATTGAGTATATGTAATAATATGTAAAAATTGACAGTAATTGCTAGTCAGTGGAAAACGGGTATACCATTAAATAAATTGTGCCAGGAAAACTGACTTACTATTTAGAAAAAATAAAGTTATATTCTTAGCTTGTAATTTATACAAAATAAGTCCTATGTGGGGTAAAGATTTAACAATAAAAGGTAAAATGATAAAAACATTTAGAAGAAATCATGGATGAATACAATGATATCTCAGGGTAGGGAAGAACTTTCAAAGCATGAGTGAAGACAGAAATCATAAAGGGAGAGGCGGATATCTGTACATTTGAAACTGTGGAATGGCAAAATAGAGCACAGACCAAGGTAAAGCACAAATAATCAACTGAGAAAAGTTGCTTCATATGACAAAAGGTGAAGACAAGGAGCTCTTTATAACAAAATTAGTATCTTTCTCATGGAAGCATGTGCTAGAGACTTGGGCAGGTAATTCAGTAAAGCATTACAAAGGGCCAAGAAACAATTTTAAAATGTTCAGTGCTACTTGTAATCAAAGAAAAACAAATTAAAAACAAAAATACGCATGTTCAATCGTAGAACTGAAAATGTCCAGTATAGCCAGGGTGTGGGGAAAAAGGCATTGCCAGACACAGATTATAGGAGGACTTATCTTTCAGCATGGCAGAGCTATTTAAAAACTACGCCTTAAAGAAAATGATTGGATATGTGTACACATTTGTAAAAGATGTTTATATTGCAATTTTAAAGTGAGTGAAAAATTGAAAACAGTTTAAATGCTTGGCAAGAGGGGACTGGCATAGTTCTACGACAGAATACTCTGTAGACATTTAAGAATGCTAATATGGCTATACATTTATTGAATAGGGAGTCACTATCTATTATTGAGGTTCACATCCATCCCTAAAAGCAAAGGAAAACACAGTATAAAAAGTATGATCCCACTTTTTTTGTAAAAAAACTTTATATAAACTCAGGAAGTAGTTGGGAAGGGTAATCAACTAATTTTTAATAGAGGTTACTGCTGGGGGTGGGATTACGCTAGTGATAAACTTTTACTTTTTTGTGCTTTCAGATTTTAAAATAAAAACTTTAAAAATTATAATTGTAAGACTTAGTAAGTTGGAAGTAATACTTTAAAATACGAAAAACGTTTATAGTAAGGTAGTAAGATTATAGGTGACTTAAAAATACTTTTTCCACTTTCCAAAATTTCTATTACTCAAAAATAGTTGTACTACTATTATATTCAGAAAATTGAAAAATTAAAAAGGAAGAAAATAAAATCTATATATGAATACACACACACACACACATGAAAATTCTGAAACATTGCACATCAAAATCTTCATAGTGTTTATTTCTAGATGATCATGTTGATAAGTGATTTTAAAATGATTTTCTTTTGTTTATATGCATTTATTAATTTAAAAACACATGTAATACTTTAGAATAAATAACAAAATTATGGCATAAAGCTCCTTTAAAATTTATATAGTATGATTTATTTTTGTTCTAAAAAAAGAAAAACACAAATCCAGGTATAAATAAGAACTCTGGAACCAATATAAATAATGTGTATTTAAATAGTTTTTGGAAGGAAAAAGTTGTTTTGAAAATTTTCAACACCCAGTGAACATAACTGGGGACAACGTGAGGTGACACACTGAAGTTGGGCATCTCTGCTGCACCAAAATGCAGCTTTTGCTTCTAGTCCATGACCTTAGTTTGCTGTCACCAACAGAGGCTCAGGTACATCAGCATTTGGAGTTGCAAAGCAAGTCTTGATTGATGGATCCAAAGCGATTTTTAAATTTGGGATCCTGGGGATGATTGAGCATGGACTTTTGTCTCCACTTGAGTTTCTGTGTCCTTCCATGCAGTAACTGGGCTTCATCCAGGATCTGGGCAGTGGTGGTGTTACCACAAGAATGTTTCCTTAAACTCAGCTCTCCTCTGTATCTTTTCCTGAGCTGGATGGTGTGGTTGGTTCCCCCCAAGTGACCACTGAGAGACTTTTGCTTCTGAGATGGTTGGTGCTTGAATCAATATCAAAGTTTTAATTTTCCTTCATTCTCACAATGAAAGGGGAAATTTGGAGCCCCCACTTCACATGGAGTTCCTTGCGTCCCACCTCTCCACTTGGCCTGTTTCCACACCTCCTGCGATGCCTGTACTGTGCATCTCATTACAGCAATCTATCAAGCAATCATGTATGTGTATCTTGGATTGTCTTGTGTTCTTATTATGTTTCAATGCGTGCATCGTGACATACTTCTTGAGGATAGGATATATGATTTTTTTAAAAATATATTTTTAATTGCGGCTGCTAAGTCGCTTCAGTCATGTCCGACTCTGTGACCCCATAGACGGCAGCCCACAAGGCTCCCCCATCCCTGGGATTCTCCAGGCAAGAACACTGGAGTGGGTTGCCATTTCCTTCTCCAATGCATGAAAGTGAAAAGTGAAAGTGAAGTCGCTCAGTCGTGTCCAACTTTTAGTGACCCCATGGACTGCAGCCTAACAGGCTCCTCTGTCCATGGGATTTTTCGGGCAAGAGTACTGGAGTGGGGTGCTATTGCCTTCTCTGATTTTTAATTGAAGTATAGTTTAATTACAATGTCTTGTTAGTTTTAGGTGTACAGCACAGTGGTTCAGATATATATTCTCTTTCAGATTGTTCTCTCTTCTAGGGATAGTATCCATGCCTTTTAATGCTCAGAAATTATTCTTCATTTTTCCATGACAGGGGTACCCCAGTATAGGGAGAAGATCTTGTTGGAGGCCATGAATTCAGTAACAGAGTCCAACTCTGTTACTGAGTGAATCTTGAAAACTTCCCTTCCCCTTAGAGCCTCAATTTCTTCTTCTTCTTCTTCTTTTCTCTTCTTTTGGAAAATAAGGGGTAGGAGCACATTTATAATCATAAAATAAATTCTGACTTGTCTTTAAGCAAGATGGGTAACAGCATGATTGAAGCAGGCCAGCTATAAGAAGAAGACTATTTCTTAAAAGATTTGTGGCCTTCTTGATCTATTTTCCTCACATTTGAAAAAGATGGGTATTAGGAACTTGTTGAATTTTTATTAGAAACAATACTGTCAGAAAAATAACAAATGGCAGCTGGTGCTCTGCCTCCATATTTGGGATATATAGGGAGTGGTGGAGACTGTGGCAAACTGAACGCTCATGACGAGTATTATCCTGTTGATTGTTGTCAGCTTTCCAGGTCCTCACATTTTAAAGAGAAGCCAGATATATAGCTGTTTATGTCAAATCTCCTGATTTTTGAATGCTGGCAAGGAATGTAAATAGATTTTGAAAGCATGTGAAGGTAAACACATCTATAAGATCCCCTCCAGTTCAAGGTCTGAGCATCCATATTTCTGGACTCCAGACCATCTAGGAGCCTGATAGCTCAATTAATCATCTCCATCTGACAGGGAGCACTGCTATGTGAACTTAGACAGGCTTCTTATCAATTTCCCAGAACTGATTTTTAAGAAAATGTCCATTTTATCAAGAGGATCATTTAGGATATTGAAACTCCTTTCAACATTTCCAAGGATGAAACGAGAATGCCTACAAAAGGAGTTTGATGTTAAAGTCTGTGCTTTTCTTGATGCTCAGAATCATAGGCAATCAGAGCTGGTGTGATGGTAGAGGGAAAGTTGATGGTGTGTACGGTAAAATGTTGACAGGCTAGAGGACATGTGAAAACAACTGTGAAGGAATAGTCTGAAGAAATGAAGGGATGTGAACGAAGTGTAGATGGTGAATGAAGGGGCCCTTCTTTGATCTTCTGTCTACAGAGAGAGGCAATAGAACAATGCCCTTCCTCTTGCACACTTCTTTTGCTTTTAGGACTTAACATTTGTTTTCAATTTTAACAGTTACATTGCATGCTTTCATTACACCATTGTCTAAAATATTGCTGAGGCCCTAACCGTTGTAATTTATCTTTTGTACTATATAATTTGGAGCCGCTCAGGCCAGAAAGGAACATCTGTATTGAAAGGTTGAACTCGACACAGTTTAGAGTCCTACACTGGGCCCATTCTAAGGTCAGTTTCCTCATAAACTTCGTTATCACTGTTGGTTTTTATTCATTCTATTTGACATATTAAGCTTCTGTATCTTGGCATAAAGGAACAATATTGCAGCATATTGGCAAGCTCATTTGCTTTTCCCAGCTAGTGTTGTGTCCAAATATCAATCCCCAGGGATAAACACGTGTATATCGACTGCAGGAAAATGAAGCTTAGCAGCAGGTGGCCTTTTGCTGCCTAATGAACATGGCAATCTGTTACTATCACCGCGGCGCTTTTCACCAGACAATTAGGCAACTAAGCATGTAATTATTCAGGCCAACGAGAAGAGGCTCTCCTCTAATTCTATCTTTTCATTGCTGTTTACTCACCCACACTCCCCTCATTAGCGAGAGATTTTCCAGTCTATGCTAATTGGTTTCAATAACATTCATTTCAGTTGAAAGAGAACGATTCCGTTAATTGAGAATCGAAAGAATCTTTTCATTTTAAGTGCGTCCTGCAATGGAAATCTGAATACTCTCAACAGGTTCGGGCTAATGAAATTAAGTCACACAGCTATTAGTGGTGTAATAGAAATAAAGTAATTTATTTTCATTGAAGCATGTGCTATAGGTCCAGAACAATTAATACAGCTTGAAGAGGACAGTAACTTGTCAAAAAATAGGTTGAAGGTAAACAAGATGATTTCCCTTAGAATGGCTTGTTTAATTCTTGGTTTAAACCCCTTGTCCTTGTGGTGCCTCTTCTGAAGCATTTAAAGTGAAGAGAACTCATTTGTAAAATGACACTTATCTAATTGTATATGAACAGCCCTGTTATTTCCTAGAGCAGCCACTTAAATGTATCAAGATGACTCACTTGGTTAGCCCTATTGGATATTTTAAGCTGAATGTGCTTATAAAAGTTTTACAGCAAAACAATTAGTCAACCTGAGTATTTCAGTCTTCTTTATGTAGCATCAGCATATTTACATGTGCGTGATTTAGAATTGTACTGAGTCCTATGTCACAGCTATTATCATTTGATGGACCTTAGAATCCATCACAGGTATTATGATATCAGGCACTGCAGTGTCAGTTCCAGGAACAGGCAGAGACAGAATTTAAAATATGAGGTACTAGCAAGTGTATTTATACAAAAAACATACCGTTTCTCCAAACAAACTAAATTATCAAAGAAAAATCTTAAATGTAAATGAAATAAAAGACTTTGGTTTGGGCTGCCTGTTCCAATTCTGTATTGACAAGTTATCCCCGATTAGAAGACGAGTATTTTTTTCTTGCCAGCAAGAATTTATTCTTAAAGCAAATCTCTTCCAGTTTCAGAGGGTGAAATATTGAATACATTACTTTCACACATACAAAAACGTACCTATATCATGACACTTTTACCAAAATTCTCATATCTTATTTAGTTGTTATTTTTTTAATGGAATAATCAATATGAAACCATTTGGGTTGCTGTCAGACTAGCTGCCTGTGTATAAAATTCCCTTTCCTTCTCACACACAGAACCAGAGTTCTGCTGTGGCCATTAGTATATAGTACAAGTCTGCTTGTTTCTAGAAGCTCCTGTGGATGTCAGTTGGTAGGTGGGTGGGAGGGGAGATGGGGGTAGCATATTATGCAAATGTTGTGTCTTTTTTTTTTTTTAGTTAGATTCAAAACTGCATAATGGGGACAGGCTTACAAAATAATACACTGCATAGCATTATGAATATTTCAAAGAATTATTTCTTTATTTTGTGCATAGCTCAGAGAGCTGACATTTGATTTATAGCTGCATGGATGTACCTGGGGTTGCTAAGGTTACCCAATTTCATTCACCCGTAGATATTTGAGATCTACATAATGCCATCACATCCTCCACTGCATTTCAAAGTGATGTTGATAAATGGTGCCTTCCTTAGATGATATTTCCATTTAGATATGATATATCTCATGATTTCTGTCTTTTAAAATATTGTGGTTGATGAAATTTTACATTATGTGCATATACAGAAAGCAGTGATACATATTTTTTTCAGTTTTAAAGGTTCAAAAAACTGTGAAGAGTGGACTTCCCTTCCCCACTCCCCACCCTGCACCTATTCCCATATGTTGAGGTTTACTGTGACTAATATTGAGCTCCTTTTTTTTTTCTTAAGAGAAAAAACCCACATTATTGTTTGTCTTATGTTTAGAGATATAACAAAAGACTAGCTAGTCACCTGCAATCGTTTTTATGATGTTTCATATCTTTGCAACAAAGGCTTAAGTTTTTTGAAAAATAAAAACACCTTTTGAGTTTTTGATAAGAAACCTATGGAAGTTATTTTTTTCCAGCAGATCTTTTTAGAATTTTCACTTATAAGGTTTTTTTTTTTTTCTTTCTCTCTCTCCACACACACACACACACACACACACACACACACACGTACATGAGCAAGCACATGCATGCAGGGCTTCCCTGGTGGCTCAGTGGTAAAGAATCTACCTGCAATGCAAAGAGACACAGGTTTGATTCCTGGGTCAGAAAGATCCCCTGGAGATGGAAATGGCAACCCACTCCAGTATTCTTGCCTGGGAAATCCTGTAGACGGAGGATCCTGGCAGCCTACAGTCCATGGCGTCGCAAAAGAGTTGGACACGACTTAGGGATTAAACCATGCATATATATAATTTAAAATATGTATTTTACTATTGCTTACAATGAACACTGACCTTTTATCTTGTGATGCATTGCAGTCCTAGAAAGAAGTCTGGTTCAGGGTCTCCCAACTTCAAAGGAATCAGCATCAAATCTATGGAAGAAAACAGGTAAAAATTCAAAATCTCTATTTCTACCAGAAGAATAGACCTGGCTTCATGGGGCAATAAAGTTGCTAATGGAGAGAGATGAACACATGCAAAGAGCCATGAGCCCTATCCTATTAAGTACAGATCTGTGGATTACATGCTTTCATTTCTTCCTAACCAGATGGGTTGAATTCTGAAAAATTAGTTTTTTACTCCCCTCTTCTGAGTGAGAAAACAGTAATGGAAAAGACTGGGATGACGAAATGTAGGAAAGATTTATGAGGGCTGTGGTTAAGGCTTTTGCACCATGTTCTTTGGAAGGAAACAGAGACAGTTTGGCTAAGAATGAAGGATGGAGAATGAAAGGGTGGAGCAAAGAGGTTGTTGGGAGAAGGAGAGCACTGAACTGGGGAAAAGCCATTGAGAAGGGTCTATGGAAGGTGAGGGGCCAGAGAGTGAAGAATAACAGGAGAGGTGACTGGGGTCAGGTGAAGTTGCAATGTGTGACATGGTCAGCCATGCCTAACAAGATTCTGTGCTATGGATGTTTTCAGAAGATTACAACATGATAGCTGAGTTGCTTTGTTGGGTTGTAAGTTGTTAAAAATATTTTGAGTTAGCTGCAACATTTACAAATTGGAAGATTTCACAGAGAAATTCTGAGTTTTGGATACTTCTGCAAAATCAGATCTGGCAACACTGGATCTACATTCCTGGACAGAAAACTTAAATGGAGCTTAGGAGTGTCTGACCTCTTTACAAGACTAAGCCTCTCCAGGTTGCTCCAGCCTCCTCCTCATCCTTAGAACCCAACTCCTTAAATTAATATACCTAGTTCCTTTGGGCAGGTGAATGCACTCCTGCTTGACTCCGGTATTCCTGTGATTTTGCAACTCTGTTTTCTGCTCTACACCTAATACCTGGCAGATAATCGATGATCAATAAATGTTTGTTGAATTAATAGAAGATAATGCCTTGTTGTATTATGAACATGCAGGTCTGTTCTTCATGGGAGATTGTAAGATCTTGTAGGGTGAGGATTGTATCTTCTCATCTTTGTATCTTCCGTGTCAACACAGCAGAGTAAATATTTAATAAACAGTGGTTCAATGTTGCACACATATTGTGAGGCTAAGCAGTTGCTGTCTTTATAAAGAGAAAGAATCTTATTACTGAGAGATGGAAGATAGCGGGTCCGCTAAGCTGATGGCCACAGTAAGCCGAGCAAGAGCGTACAACCTGGCCAGGATGCCAAAGGGGTTGCTGGCCTCTGAGCACAGAGCCCGTCCTCAGAGTAAGCTGATGTCTTTTGATCATTAGCTCTCAGGCTGTTAGAGAAAGCTTTTGGAAGTCCTACCTGTTACTCTCTTTGGTTGCCCCCTTGCTTTTGATTTCATTTCTCTTGGCCCAGTTTGATCTGCCTCTGGACTCCTGCTTTCCCTTCATTCACTTTTTACCCTTCATTTGTCCCTCCCTTAAGTCTGGTTACACATCCTTTCATTTTCCTATGTAGCCATCTCCAAACTGACATCCCAATTTTGTGATTTTTTGCCAGGTTTGGCTCATATTTAAAGCAGAGAAGGGTACTGATGGTTGGGAGTGGAGAATGAGAAGGAACTGGAATTGTCTATTTACCTTTTGTGTTCTGTTTATAATTTTTGAACAAAACCACTCTCCAATAAGACCATCTGGGGAGGTTCAGGAACACAGGCTCAAGCCCCAGACTTCTTGGGGTTTTATTCTAACTCTGCCTCTTATCAGTTCTGTGACCTTGGGTAAACTATTTAGCCTCTCTGACCTTAGTGTCCTTATTTGTAAAATGAAAATAACAATAGTGTGACTCATAATGTCATTGTGAAGATTGGGTAAATATAGGTACATTGCCTAGAACAGTGCTGGCATATAGTAAATGCTCTGATTTCCAAAGCAATCTGTGTCCAAGGTTTTGTGAGCCTCTGTTATCATATCTGCACTCTTGTTTGGACCAAACTATATGTATAACTTAATTTTTACCCACTCATCCCTCTGCCATTCCAAGCACAGAGCTATGGATCACTCATTTATTTAATCGGTATTTACCTAGTGGTTGCTAAGTGCCAGATATTGTTCTAGGCTCTTGGATACAGTGCAGTTTTGTCTTTGTTTTCATGGGTTTTATACTCAACCTGGAGAAGAGGTTCAATAAAAAAAGAGCATCTCAGCACTTTAAAGAACCTCTCAGTGTATTTTACAGTGCCATGAGTCGGGGATTACTTTGTATGCTGTGAGTGTGTGTGTGTGTGTGTGTGTGTGTGTGTGTGTGTAAAGTCATTTTAGAGAGGTTGGTTAAGGAGGATTTCTCTGAGCGGTGACATTTGGATGGAAACCTGAATGATTATAGAGCAAATCAGCCGTGCAATGAGCTGGCTAAAGGTGTTTCAGGAAGAGCAAATAGTAACTATAAAATCCCCAAGGCTAGAATGAGCTTGACAGTTTCTAGAAAGAAGACATATGTGGTTGGGGCAACACTGGACTCTGATGGAGAAAGGTACAAGAGGCGATCAGACATGATTTCATAGGCCTCACGGGGCAGGGGAGATGCTTGAATTTTACTCTATATGTCATAGGAACTGTTGGAGGATTTTAAGTAAGAAAATGACATAGTGGTTTTATGTTTTCAAAATACCATGCGGTTGAATGACTATTATACATACATATTGTCAGTATTTCTGGAAAGAATAATTTAGTTAATTAATTACATGTTGCATGCAAGGCATAGACCATCTATAAGTAAGAGAGCCCCAAACAACAGTGACTTAAATGACTGAAATGCAGTAGCTTATTTCTCTTGTGCATGGAAGTGTGGAAGTAGGCAATTCCAGGGCTGATACGGGGATTTGGCTAGGTGAAAAACTCAGAGTACAGTACCATTTCAGCTCTCTGGTCTACTATCCCTAAGTGTAACCTTCAGCCTTATGGTCCAAAATAGCAGCAAGAGCTCCAGCCATTGCATCAGTCTTCTCGGCAGTATGGATGAAATTGGAAAGAACATATGCAAATTGTCTTGAGGTTGACATATGACACATCTGCTTATGTCTCTTCAGCCACAACTTAGTCCTATTTCCACAATTATCTGTAAAGAAGGTCAAGGAGTGTAGTCTTTATTCTGAGCAACTATGTGAGCTAAAACCTACGAATTTTACTACTGTAGAAGAGGGAAGACAGATATTGAGGGTCATTTAGCAACCTCTCTGCCATATAATTCTGTTTTTAAACTAAATCCAAGTTCATTAAAGCTGGAAGTGACTTAGAGATTTGCTAGGTTAACCACTTCTGTGGTACCATTTATACAGTTGCTTTAACTCAGTTCCAGAATCTCCAGTACCCAGAGTCTCCTGGAGAGTCAGTCACTAGCTTCACTGGCAGGAGTGTGCTGTCTCCTTGGGTCTTCTTAGCAGGAGCCAGTTATGAAGTTCCCCAGCCCCTTACTCCCTCGCACAATAAACAACATCCAGTGGAACTGTGTGGGATGAGTGGATTTGAGTGTAATTTGAAAATGCCAACCTCAAAAGCCTAAGAAGCATCAATCTCAAAGGTCACTATTGAGAAATCTCATCTCTCAGTTCCCCAAAGGAGGCTCTTTGAGATCCTGGTCAGCAAAGTTGTAGGTTTGGATCAGGGATGGGCCTTTAACAGGTGGGGTCTTCCAGCTCCCAGAATCAGTTTTCATTTTCCTCTTTTCTTTCTTATTTTAAAAAATATTCATGCCCTGATCAGCAATGCATTCCCTAGAGCAGAATAGAGATGACCCCACGGAGCACTGGGCTCTGTTGATGGGAATTGCTTTTACCTTCTGGAAAGAGAATAGGCCACAAAGGATCAATCTTTTCTCTGTTGTATCTCTTTCAAGTTGAACTGCATTGGACAATGAGTGGATTAAAAAAAAAATTCTATGGCCTGGTGTGCCTCAGATGCATTTGCCAATTTTAACATCATTCTCCAAGTTATATAAAACTGGAGAATAAATGCCCAAGCCTTCTGTACGGTGAGCAGTTTACTTCCCAGGCAGGGATCACATTTGTAACAAATCTCCTCAGAGATGCATTTTGTAAGTGAAGTGAAGAAATCATTAGCGAAGCAATATTTGAAGAAGCAGCCTGGCCCAGTTTTGAAAGCAACTCTATTTTAACCTTTAAAAGATATCATTTTACTTACCAGGCTGCTTATTACAATTACACAGTGTTTTCCTTGGCCCCTGGCTCCATTAAACATATGTTTTATAGCAAGTTCTCAATTACATTATCCTGACAGGCTGGCTCATAAGGGCATGTTATAAAGTAGAGAGACTGCAAAGCGCTAAACTGGCCCTCATTAAGTTTATAGTTTTATTACCTTGTTTAGGGCACTTTTTCTTCCCTTCCTCTCACCGACTTTATTTTGTGACATTTAATTTATAAGAAGCAAGGGGACACTCTTGTCCTTGTGGCTGGCAAACTCTCCAGCAAGAGGCATTGAAGGGATGTGTCTTTAGCACGTGATGCCCATCCCACTGCCCTCCTCTGGCCGTTAGTAAATTGCTTTTCTTTCCCCTAAAGGTTGTCTGCTATGTCAGTACCCTTTTAGTGTTAAACAGCAATAGGCTATGCATTTTGGTCTAAGACTGGTTGCTCTTAGATGGAGATGAGCTCTTCACAAGCTTGCAGGGCACACTTAGGTCAATGGGTATTTAACAAATGATATGTATCACTTCCCCTAGTTGGCCATCTTTGCTGATCTGCATGAGCAGTTCCTTTGCGCCAGCCCACAGTCAGCCTCTTGGAGAGGTTGGGCTGGATTCTCTCACCGCAGCACTGAGGTCAGCTGAACTATTTTAATTTACAGAACATTACACATGCATAAATATATTTATATCTCCATACCCCGACAAGGGAATTAAATCAGTTTGAATTTATGTAAAATGTATTATCATTATTGGACAAGGAAAGAGGATCGTGCTCAGATGCACAAATATCATCTGGCCACTGCTAATTATAGGCATGTTAAAAAATGGCTGGTGGTTGCTTCTGAACCCAGACGGAATCTGTGGATGTTGATTATGAAGAGCTATTATATATTGATAGGTTAGGATTTATTACTGAAAGTATAAACTGATTGCTCCGGATTGCATGGTAGTCGGACACTGGGGAATCGGTCTTGGAGCTGTTAGACCAGGGTAATCTATCAGGAGGAGGGGAGTGTATTCTATCAATTAAGGAACAAGCAATTCTACTGATTTGCTATTGGCAAGCTAATAGAGGTAATGGGTTTTCCTAGACAGTCCAGGTACCGTACAGCCGAGTTGGGGAAAATAGTGACATTAGACAAATAGATGAGCAGTTCATTAAACCTGAATGAAGCCTGTGATGGGGCCAGAGAGCTGGAGGACCCTTGGCTCTAGAATGTCCTGTGTGGGAGCCTCTTAGGTGGAAAGAGGTGGCTGAACCAATAAGAATGTAGATGCCTTCTGCCATTGATATATGCAGCAAACTAATGTTCATGGGATACTCACAGGAACCCTTTGGTGTGAAAGCATGTCAGCAGTGTATATCACTAAGCTGGTGTCGCAATAATGGTGCATTAAACACAACCTCAAAAAGCTTAGTGGCTTAGACAAAAATGCTTATCTTTCTTGCTCATGGGTCTGTGGGTCATTGGGGGTTTGGCTTTACCCCATGTGTGCAGCTCCTGCACACAGGTGGGCAGGGTGGTGGCTAGCCAGGGCATGTGCTTCTCTTGGCTTCAGCAGACGCACGGATGTCCAAGTCAAACTCTGCAGGCACATTTCTACATCTGCTAGAGTCATGTCCACTCACATCCTGTTGGTCAAAGGAAGTCTCAGGGTCAAGCCAACATCCAGGGGCAGGGAAGCATACTGAGCCCACAGCAAGAGTGTGAATATATAAATTTACTATGGGGAAGAAGAGAAATGTGATCAACAAGCTATAAGGCACCTTCTGTAGTAGAAGCTGAGTTTGGATCCCTCTCCTCCTCCTCCTCCCCCTCCATGTCCCCCCCACCCTTCCTCAGAGCCCATTAGGCCGTACTACTGTTTGTCCCTAGTCTCCAGAAGCAGACTTTGTGCTTTAATCCCACTCCTCTTCAGGTGGTGCCAAGTTGGTGTATATTACAGCATATCAACCAACATGGTTTGTAAATTGAACTCAATTTTTAGAATAAAAACTTTTGCACTACTGCCACTTTTTACTGCAGAAGTCACCAGTGAGTTCCTTTGCTCTCCCAGATATGTCTCATGTTTGCTTTCCTGAAACAAAAGCTGACAAACCAAAGGTAATAAGGATGTAGCTGCAGCCCATCTGAAGTAAGGCAAAAAGGACAGGGAGGGCCAGCGCACTTAGCAGGGAGAGTGAGAGAGCAGTGCAGGTGGGCTCTTAGAGTCTGCTTGGTCCCCTCTGTGTGTTAGTGCTGAGTTACTAGGCGGTGAGCTAAAGTTTACTCGAACAAAAACTCCGTGAAGGCAGGAATTTTTGTCTGCTTATGTCCATTGCCACATTCCCTGAACTATAACCAGATGCAGGGAACATGGTGGCTTCTCAAAATGAATTAACTGTGTGGATGAATGAATGAATGAAGGTGAAACCAGTTCTTTTGGGACAACCATGGCCTCTAATGATGTCCAAGATTAGGTTGTAAATAGAAAGTTTATCTTTTCTTTTCATTTAAGGGGTAGGAGGGATGACCTTGAAGAATGGGGAAGCAGAGAGGAGAAGTAGCCTTGGAACCTCAGCTTAGAGACAGGGGTCAAGAAGGCTAAAGAGAGGGCTAATGTCTATTCTTTGTCCTATATTAAGTAGCAAGGGTCTTGTAGCTCCTTGTCTTGCCTCACCACAAATAGCCTTCCTATAAGGCCTGTAGAAACTTCCAGGCCACAAAAATAAAGCACAAAACATTTAAAAAGCCAAAAGAAGGGGGATCTTGATTCTTGTAGGCAAGGCAGAAATTACAGCTGGTTTGTCAGGGGTAGAAAAATAAAAGACTTAGATCTAGCTTGGCTGTGGTAAATAGGCAAGCAAAGGGATAAAATAGCAACCAGCCAACGAGAAAGCTCAACCCAACCAGGGCAGGGACAGACTTTTACAATGCGGTAGCTTTAGAGCCCAACCCAGATCCTGGGGCATGGTGAATGCTTCACAGAGACTGAAAACATCCAGCTGCCATTGTTGTGTCATTCATGCGGTGATCCGAGGAAGGGAGAAAGGTGATTGGCCAGGACGAGAAACCGTAAGATTGGATCGGCCACCCGACCTCAGGCACCACAATTTCTCTGGTTGGAATGTAATTTCTGGGCTTTCACCCAATACCCAAGACTGTTCAGTACCAAGCTTCTACACACATACAACATTCTATAACAAGCACACACTTCTAACCCATGCTGCTTGAATATAGGCCACTGATATAACTCTATTGATTTCTGTCTCACCCACCCTGGAAGATTTTCATCCATCCTAGATTCTAATTTCTAAGACTCTTTATCTCCTCCTGACCTGTCTTGGCAGCTTTGAATTTTGGGTTTCTCCGGTTGGCCTTTCCCAGACTCCTTATCATCATATTTCCCAAACCCACCTCCTCAAATTTCCCTAAATCTTGCTCCTCCTTCTAGAGCCCCTCTCTTAATTAACTGATCAATCCTCTGAGATACCTTCTCTTCTCTTTCCCATGCCTAATTAAAAACATGCTGTCATTTTTTTTTTTTTTTGCCCTAAATATTTTCCAAGGCCATTTCCTCATCTCTAAGCCTGCAAATGCTGTTCTGGCTCCAACCCTATCATTTCTTGTTGGTGCTATCAAACCAGCCTACCACCTGGTCCCCGCCTCAGGTCTCACCCTCTTCCTATTTATCCTCTTAGCCGCTGCCTGAGGGACTCTGTTTAAAATGCAAATCTGGCCAGTGAGCCCTCTGTCTCAGGCTACCTCTGGGTAAGTGTAAGCTCCTTACAAACACGTGGAGGTACCCCTCCCGCTGCCCACCTCCCCGACCTCATCTCCTGCTGCTGCTTGACTAACACTGACTACCCAGAAGGCTTTGGATGGTTTAGGGTTTGTTCTCTGCACACACTTTGCTGTTTTAAGTCTTGGCCTCTTCTTAACTCTATTGTCTTGTTAGCAGCATTTTTTTTTTTTTTTTGGCCCGAGTATCTCTCAGCTTCGAGCTGCCTGTGTGCGAGCTAAGTCGCTTCAGTCACGTCTGACTCTGCGATCCTACGGACTGTAGCCTGGCACACTTCTCTGTCCCTGGGATTCTCCAGGCAAGAATACTGGAGTGGGTTGCCATTTCCTCCTCCAGGGGACCTTCCCAGGGATCAAACCTGCGTCTCATTTCTTTCCTGCAGTGGCAGGAGGTTCTTTACCATTAGGGCCACCTGGGAAGCCAGAATCTGCTTGCCAGTACAGGAGAGAGTAAGAGGCACCAGTTCGATCCCTGGGAAGATCCCCTGGGGGAAGAAATGGCAACCCACTCCAGTATTCTTGCTTGAGAAATGCCATGGACTGAGGAGCCTGGCTGACTATAGTCACAGCTTTGCAAAGAGTCACACCGTTCGACTGAGGCATGACACAGGTCTCTCTTACTTACTATCTATCTCTCAGCTCTTGTGCCTTCTCTTCAGGGCAGCACTAAGTGCTCCTCCTCTAGGGTCACACAACACCGTGTGGCTCCCTCATCATTTAATAATATTTCACTTCCCTTCTTCCAGGCTTACCGGGCAATACACCATTTAAGGAAAGAGATCTTTTTTATTCACCTTATTACTGCCAGCATATAGCATAGTGCCTGATGCATGGAAGATGCCCAGTACATATTTGCTGGGCTGACCAGAATTGACTCTGCATTTTCCTTGCTTTTCTTACCTCTGACTTATCAGCCTTCAATGATGAGAAGTCAGCATGAGGCAGAGGTTTTCTTTTGGAGCCTAAAATCGGTAACTTTGTCATTGTACACCTAACTGAAAAAGAAAAAAAAAAATCAACTTTGATGTTTTTGGAGGCTACATCTGAAGTTGAAAGGTTGACGTTTGCATCATGATAGAAAGTAGTGGTCTTTTCAAATGATTTTGCTTCAACCTTCCCAATAAAACAAATGAACTGTGTGCATGGGATTTTGACGTGCTGGTTTTTCTTTGACACTAAAATGAAATGAATGTGCAAAGGCACAAAAACAGTATGTATCCTCAATTGGATAAAAGCTCACCTTTATCTCCCTCTGACCCTTTTATTTTCACAATACTAAAGAAATATTAAAAATGGTAGGGGCTGGCGAATTTTTAGAAAAGCTATCAGTTCCCACTCACTTTCCATCCCGTTGCTCTAGTGTAACCTTGACCTCCTCTTCCTCTCACCTCTGCAAATACTTCCCAGAGTTGGCTTCCTTCTGCTTTCTGAAGCCCACAATTGACATCCACACAATGGAAAAGTCTCTGTTGCATGATCTTTTCTTGGAATCCATTCCCCTGGGCTGTGAAGGCTTGATCTAATCACTGATCAACATGTCTTTGGAGAAAGTTCCAGGACCCCTGGACCACCTCTCCCACCCCCAGATAAATGGGGCTTTGAGTAGAGGCACATCTAGGTTCTAAGGGGAGGAAGGAGGGCCTGGGGGATGTGAGGGTGCATGCCAGGTGGTGGTGTGGAAATTAGCACAAAGATAGCCCCCCCTCCTTTTGATTACATTCTCTTCATTGTGTTTCTTTCACACTGGTTCATCTTTAGATCACAGTCTATAGGCACTGTGGCCATCTATAAGCTAAAAATTTGGAGAATGGGCTCAAGGGAAACCATGGGCCCTCTTGGTCCCTTCTAGAACTGCTAAGGGACTAGGAGCCTAGGCTTTGGGCAAGTGATCTGATGAATGTGTGCAAATATGCATGTTATGTGTGAGTATGAGAATATGAACTGTTTGTGTGTTTATGTGAACGTTTGTGTGGGGTTGTGAGAATGTATGTAAATGTTTGTAGGTGTAGGTACTTATGTGAATGTGTGTGAGTGTATATTTGTGTTTGTGTGTGTGTTGTGTGAGTGGTATGTGGATATGAGTGTGAATGTATGGTTTTCTGAATGTGTGTGTATATGTCTGTGAGTTTGGAGATACAGTGTTTTGAGAAAAACTCCCTTCTCCCACCTCCAGTTGTTTTCCTGACACAATGTTCTGCAGCGACAGAACCACATGACCTTAAGTGCCTCGTGAGTGCCATCATGCAGCCTCCCCCTGCCACATCATCCAGATAAACCTACATTCTATGTATAAACAACATGCTTTGACTTCCACTTCCAATCATGCTTGTATTCTCTGATCTTCTCTCAGAGAGATGTGCCAGAGCGGCCTCTGCTCTTACAATGAGTTGTTAGTTACAGGACCAGGAAGAGAGGAAGTGTCTAGTGTAAGTCCTGAAAAGCCAATTTAAAGAATGGGAAGGCTTGAAATAGAGGGAAGATTGTAGGGCTTGGAGAAAGTTTCTGGACATAAGAGGTGACAGTTGTAATTTTGTATATATGCCTTGTAGCCATATACCTTTTTTGAGTGAGAGGGGGATCCTTAAAAGTACCTACCAGAGCAAGAAACTCCTGATAAACATGTAGAAAAGTATATTTCCAAAGAATATTCCATAGCAATATTTTCCCTCCTATGTTTATTTGCAAGGTGATATTGTTATTATATTTGTCTATTTATCCTCCCCTTGAATAAATCTGAGCTGTGATCTATTTTGACTAAAAGAATATGACAAAACTGACACCATGTAACTTTTGAGGCCAGGCTTTTAGAAGTCTACAGCTTATATCTTCACCTTCACTCTCCATTGTGACAAGCTTGTCACGTGGAGATGCCCATGTGGATGGGAACTGAGGTGCTCTATTAACAGCTCACATTGAGCTTTCAGCTGACATCCAGCTCCAGCTCCCAGTCCTGTGGGTCAGTCCTTTTAATACTTCAGCCTATTTGAATCTCTGCAGGACTGTAGACACAGTCAATAACACCTGAAACAGAAGAATCACTCAGCGGAGCCCAGTCAACCCACATAGTTATGAGCAGTAACAAATGGCTATTGGTCCTTGAAGACACTAATTGTGGGGGAAGTTCATTATGTGCCAACAGATCACCAATTTACTAGGTGACGTTACTGCTGTTGATTGAGCTGGGTAGTGAGCAGGCTTTCTCCACAATTGCCAGAGAGTGAGCAAAAATCAAGTTATGCAGAAAGCAGATGATTGGAGAAGGCATGTTTCACTTATGTTTTTCTTTATGGAGAAGTAGTCATTAAATCTCTAACCTTCATATGATATAAAATAGTTAAAAGAAAATGTTAATTGCATTTATTGTTGAAAAATGGCTGCTTATCTATATTAAACATTTCTACAGTGAACATTTACTGTCTCTGTAACAAGATAAAATATTATTAGAAACAGTTAATGGGCTTCTTATTTAGCTTTTCTGAAAGTGGCATATTACCTTAAGGCATGCTGTACCTCATACTGTGAAGGCAGGGCGATTTTTTTTTTTTTTTCTGAGAACATTAGCGTTTACTTAATTATTAGAAAGTTCTAATGAGGATTTCAGTGCCTGGCTTTCAAAAATTCTTTTTTATTTAGTGAATAGATTTAAATTGTACTTTGTCAGCTTGAAATGTGAAATCCTCCTTTTGAGTCAGTCTTAGTTAAGTTATATCATAGATTTAGCTGGGTTCAGAGAGAAAGGCCCTTGGGCTGGCAGGGTGCAAGGCACTGTAGGTTACCATCTTTCTACTTTTATTCATCTATTAACCATTATCTTGTGTCAGTGAATACCAGTTCATATGCTTCTCCCCTCTTCCTGGAAACATGTCTGAACTATTTTTGCAGTCACCATGTGTCTGTGTTCTGGTTCATGGGATGGCCCCTTCAGAACATCCATGATTTCTTAGCCTCCGTCCTCTGGTCCAGTTCTATAGTACCTGGGAAGTCACATGATGAGGAAAGTAGTACCACCAGATGGAAGGGGATCTCTACATGACTAAGTGGAGGGTGTCAACATAACCACCCACCTCAATGACCTGCAATGGACTATGACTTGAGCATGAAAAACATCTTTGTTATGTTAAGCTACTGACATTTTCTTGGTTTAGCTATTAGCATTCCCTGAGTAGTATGTGTTTATGCTAGAAAATGCTTTATGTTTTTATAGATATTATCTCATTTGATACCCACAATACCCCTGTGATCCAGGAAGGATGAATGTATCCCCATTTTACAGAGGAGAAAATTGAAACACAGAAAGGTGGCTTCTTTGCCCAAAACAATGTTCTCTGGTCAGTAAATGGCAGAGCATTGACTTGCCTTCAAGTTTAATTCTTTTTCATCTTTCTCCTGCTGACTTTCTCTAACTCAGGTCTGATTTCCTGGATGAATTTTATTTTGGTTCTAGTCTATGGAGCTAAACATCACAAAGCAGTGCTTTGCCTTCCTTTTTCCCAATGAAGAAAATCAAACTAAAGCAATTCCTTTTTGTGAAATCAAGGTGAATATGGTGAGAATTTCCAAGTGCTCCCCAAATAGGTTAAATAATAAAATGGATTTTTATGCCAGCATTTCACATTTCACAAAATGTAGTCTGTAGTCCTGAAAGATGGCTAGTGTAAAAAGGGATCCTGATCAAATACTCATCAGTTCTGGGGACTATATCCCTCTTGGAGATTAGCAATAGACATTAGCACATTAAAGGCTCTGAGAATTTCTGTAGTTAAACCATCTATTCTGTGCTGTGACACAACTAAGTATTTTGTTCCACAGAACATAGTTTTGGTAACTCTGGTTTAGATGCTTACTTCTTTTAATATAGGGAATGGGATTTAAAATATTTTGCAATTCTCTTTTGTTCTATCATTGTATTATATTATCAGTTTCTTTATTCACTTTATTGTTCTTAATTATTCTTTAAATATTCATTTTCTTCCTCTACTTCTTCCTCTTCTTCCTTTTCCTCCCAACTTCCTCCCCCAGTTCTTCTCTTCCTACTCTTTATTCTTCTGCTTCTTTTGCTTTGTCATTGTTTTTTTTTTTTTTTTTTTTCGATTTCTAAAATTATTAACACCTGTCTTGGTCCTTTCAGCTGCTATAGTAAAGTACCACAGACTGGGTTTCTCTTAGTACTGGAGACTAGAATTCTGAAATCAGCATGCCAGAATGGTTAATTGAGGGCCCTCTTTTAAGTAGCCAACTTCTTAATGTATCTTCACAAGGTGGAAAGGACTGGGGAGCTCTGTCAGGCCTCTTTTATAAGGGAAATAATCCTACTCATGAGGGCTCCACTCTCATGATTAATCACCTTCCAAGGGCCCCACCTCCTAATACCATCAAAATAGGCATTGGGATTTCAAAATATGAATTTTTTGGGTATATATTCAGACCATAACAGTTCCCTACTCTAGTTGATCAGAGAATGCAGCAGATAAAAAGGACTTGAATTTCAGTAATCATTTGACAAAACATATAAGATTATCTCTGGACACAAGATGGCTAAATGTAGGTTAAATGGATCATGGTGACTGACAGACTGTGGGAGAGGTAGCAGTGGCTGCCTTTAGTTGCACCTGATTCAACAATTTTAGCAGTGATTGGATGAGCACATTAACAGTAAGTTGATTGTATTTATGAATGATGGCAAGAGGGAAGGGCTAGATGCCATGGTCAGGATCCTTCAAAATCTCAGACAAGGCTGAATTCAACAGGACATCATTTAACAAGGATAAATTTAGAGCCATGCTCTTAAATCTAGAAGCTCTACTGTATAACTATAGTATCAGATAACATGACTGAACAGAGCAAAATATAAAAAGGTCTTAGGGTTTCTAATTTGATTGTACACTCAATATATAATCTTGTGGCTTCCATTTAAAAACGCCAAAGTAAAACATTTTAACCCTCAAAACCCACTCAAAACTTAAAAGAAAAAGAAAAAAAATCTCTTTATTCAATGAAACCAAAGAAAAATGACACGTCCCAAACCATAAAGCGAGACGCACACATGGCAGATGCTGTGGCTTCCGGGCTGAGATGTGGGAGCTTGCTAAGAGTAGCGATATGAATCCTTAGATTATCCTTGGGTAAGGATGTGAGATTAATGTGCCATAAATCTGACAGATGTGGACAATGATGCATCTAGGCCAAAAATAGGTCAAAGGAGAGATCGGAATGCCTCCAAAAAGACTTCATTCCAACCACTGAAAGGAGAGGAAGTTAGATTTGAAGGTGGAAACTTACTGACATGCCATTTCTATTGTCTATCATGATACAGTTCACATACAGAGAGGTAATGGGTGAAGGGTATAAGGGGAAGGAAGGGAGGAAACCAGTAATTGCCAGATCGAAAGCCAGAGAACTTGTTACCTAATGGTTTTCCTGTGAATCTCACTGACCACATGGAGCCCAAAACAGTGAGGAAAAATGGCCCCAGGATAGCAGTTTGCTGAAGGAAACTGTGGTATTATTTATTCCCTCCTTCAATGGAATATTATATTAATATATCCATGCTCTTCCATGGCTTATGGTGACAGAATTTGTTTCTCATTCCTTGACTTTGGGCGTGGTCACATGAATTGCTTTGACAATGGAAAGTTAGCAAATATGATACAGACAGGGGCTTGGAATTTGCATGCATAGTTGGTTAGCACTCTTGTATCTCTATAATTGTGATGACAAAAAGGCAAATTTTTTTCATCCATGTGGCATATGGGATCTTAGTTCCCTGACCAGGGATTGAACCTGCACCACTTAGCCTAGGAAGCACAGAATCTTAACCACTGAGCCCCCAGGGAAGTCCCTGCCATGTGAAAAGTATGCAGTGGTTAGCTACTTCCTCATCACCCTGCCCTAGAGTGAGATGCAGAAGACATTAACCTTCCAGGGACCATGGAGGCAAGTCCAGCTGAAGCAAAGCTTTTCCAGCCAGCTCACAAACTCATGAATAAATGTTTTGTTAGACATTGAGCTTTACATGGTTTATTAAACATTTTTAATGCTGTGATAGCGGAATAATACAACCATAAAAGTGAGGGCTCTGAACTCTGTAGTTTCTTCTGTATCCTACTAAATCAATCCTATGATAGTCTCTCTTTTTTAAAGATAGTAATTTTTAATTTTTATTTTAATTTTATTTTTTTATTATGGCTGTGTGTAGGCTTTCTTTTATTGTGGCTAGTTGGGGCTACTCTTCTCTGTGGTGTGCAGGCTTCTTATTGCAGTGGCCTCTCTTGTTGCTGAGCGCAATCTCAGTAGTTGTGAAGCATGGGTTCAGTTGCCCTGTGGCATATGGGATCCTCCTGGACCAGGTATCAGACCCATGTTCCCTGTATTGGCAGGCAGATTCTTAACCACTGGACCACCAGGGAAGTCCC
The DNA here is from genome assembly GCF_029378745.1 of Bos indicus. Lineage (NCBI taxonomy): Eukaryota > Metazoa > Chordata > Mammalia > Artiodactyla > Bovidae > Bos > Bos indicus. The sequence goes on from NC_091760.1 coordinate 110,049,318, forward strand.
CTATGATAGTCTTAAGCAGGTAGTGACTCCTATGAAAAATAAGCAGAAAGGTGGGAACTATGTTTGAAAATCTGCAACAGAAATTGAAGAAAGGAAAGTAAATAAAGGAAGATGAAGAATTTCTTCCACAAGATGAATTATTCACAGAAAATAAAAGAAGATTTTAAATAGGTCTTCTATATTTCAAAGAAATTATGTACAACCTGATCTCTTAAAAAATAAATTCTGAGAAAGGATACAGGGATTGAATGGAGAGATTATGGACCATAGAACTGATGGAGATTTTTAAAAACCTAGTAAATACAGGAGATTTTAGAAACTAGTACACCAGACATTCTTTTCCCAAGATCCTTTAGAACTTCCTGTACATCTTAAGCCATTTTGTTCAATCTTCTTTTACATCCTGTGAGCTTTTCTGTATCATCTCAATAATGCCCATTTTTGCTTGTTATCCAAAGATATTTTCAATATCCAAAGACTTGTAATTTAAGAACTCTGATATACACCTAACCTGAGAATAGCCTAAAATAGGCATTTAAATTTTGCTTTTAGAACACTGAGCATTCTAGAAAAACATATCTTTAAATTATTTTATCATTAGGATGAATATTTATTTATTCACAATCATATTCCTCCTTTCTATTCCATGCTTATAATATCAGAGAAGTGTTAGCCAAGTTAGAGATCTAAATTAGATTCCAACCCAGTAATCTAAATTTAATAAAATGTGCTGTCACTGCTACTGGGGATGGCAAGGGATTTTGCAAAGTACAAGAGAATGTATTTTATCTTCACAATTAGTAGTCTCTCTATTAGTGAGATTCTGATCCTGATAATTAATATCTGGTAATGCCACAGGTGAATTATGAAGGGCCCATTTCACACACAGGGATAGATGAATAATCCCACTATAAACCCATTAAAAATGCACAGGCCGCAAAGAGTATAGGTTAATAAAGTGCCCAATAAATAAATTAAGATACTGGCCATAAATTACTGTGTTCTGTCAACATCAAATTTGTTAACCACAGTACAGCAGAGAGTTTTAGATTGAATTAGTGCTGTGACTGAATTAATAGGAGAGAAGAAAGAGGATGTGAGAGGGAACAGTATTCGTGAATGAAGGAAGTTACTTCAGTGAGTTAGAGCTTGTGCAGTTATGAAAATTCAAGTGCATCAATCAGCATGGGTTGGGTTATGCTGCTATAACAAATCCCCAAATCTCAGTGAACTAAAACGAAAAAGATTTATTTCTCTCCTATATCTCATGTCCACAGCCACTTAGCCAGATGCTTCTTGTCATGATTGTCTTCATTTCTGGATCCAGGATGACAGAGAAATCATCTGGAGGATTGCCAGTTTTCAGATCAAAGGGAAAATGAAATCTCTGGGGAATGACTCCAGGAATTAAATGCACAACTCAGATGTGACATATGTCATTTCTGCTTGGAAGCTATTGGTCAGAACTAGTCACTGGCTCCACCTAACACAAGGAAGTATATAATCCTACCAAGTGCTCTGAAGTCAGGTAAAAATATCTGATAAATAGATTAAGAACTATGGCTTCATTTGAAAGAAAATGGCAGATGGCTTAATTTGAAATGACTTGAAAAATTTTTGATTGGGCTCTAAATGCTTCAGAATGTTAACTACTGGCAACAAGAAACTTAGCTGTACTACTCAGCAGGTAGGGTATGAGAAGGCTGTTCTTAAAAACTATGTCCTAATAATCATTCATACCTCATCCTTTCCTACAAAACATATCTTAACTCCTTTGTACACAGAATCCTAAAAACGAAGCTCAATAACAGGTGGTGAAACTCAGCTTCTTTATGTTTCGGAGGATGGGAGTAATGAGGGAACTCTTTAAAAGCTTCTTCTGAATATTAAGCAGAAACTCAATAGCAAATAATTTGTTCTATGTCTTCTTTAGGTTTGTCACAATAGTGATAGCTAGACTTCTTTTTTCCCACTTGGAATACTTTAGATCATTTGAATAACACAGTGTTATTTCAGGTCTCTGGTTTTATTTTTACTCATTTATCCCTCCATTCCTTTTGCATTTTATTTATCTTTACCCTCAGGAAGGAAAATACTGGCAAACCCTAAGGTGCTCTTCTGCTTACTAGCTTGTGGAGAGTCTAGCAAAAAGCCACTTGAAAGCAGCCCTTGGCGCCTTTCCTTGTGCAACAGCTCAAGAAGTGCACAGAGATATTACATTTCACTGTTGGTTCTTTGAGTGTGAGAGCAAACCAGCTTTCTAAAGTTGTCGTTAAAAGTTCATGAAAGGCGTGGTGCCTCTTGTTAAACGCCTAGACTGAAGTAAGTATTAAGAAACACACTGAATTTTAACTTTAAAGTCTGTACACTTAAGAAAAGATATAGAGTACATTACAGACTAAGGTAATAAACAGAATAATTCATGACTCCCTGAGGGGGTTGGGCTTTTTTTCTAGGGGGCAAATGAGCAGGAACAGAATGCCTCTCAAGCCCTTGAGGGAAGAATGTATTGTGTAGCTAATTCTCATGGGCACAACTACTACTTTATTCAATGGGAAATTGTGTTTTTTTATTCAACATCTGTTTTATCACTTTTCTCCTCTTAATCATCTCTTTTTCAACATTGCAGCCTGTTTAATCATATCTCAAGCATGGAAAAACAATTGCTTGGCGATCAGTGATTTGTATCCTCTCTGTCTTGATCAGCAGAGGGAAATTAATAATAAACTACTTCACAGAGGCATAGGACATTATTCCAACCAGTTACTGGGTGCTCACAGAGCTCAGATGCATCACTGTGCAGCCAAAAGTGAGCTTTTGAGATTTCAAAACCTTTTGTAGTATATATAGGGCAAAACTTTCTGTATACTTGTTCAAAAAGGTTTCAGTCTTATCCTTCGAGACAGAGTGTAAACTGGTGCAGAATACTGGTTGTATTTGTGACCATCGACTTAGTACATGCTCAGTACCAGATACTCTCCCCATATGCTTTTCTTCTACTACTTTTGGAGGAATATTTTATTATTCTCAATTTACAGATGAGAAAACTGAGTCTTAAAAGTAACAGGTAACCTTCTTAAAGTCACACAGCTAGTAAATAACAGATTTTAAAGTTTTGGTCTGTTTGACTCTAATGCAGGTTAATTTCCTCCAGTTCTCTTGTGTTGCTCTGGAATCTCCAAAATGCAGTTTAGCATATGGACTCTGCTGCTGCTGCTAAGTCACTTCAGTCGTGTCTGACTCTGTGCGACCCCATAGACGGCAGCCCACCAGGCTCCCCCATCCCTGGGATTCTCCAGGCAAGAACACTGGGGTGGGTTGCCATTTCCTTCTCCAATGCATGAAAGTGAAAAGTGAAAGTGCAGTCGCTCAGTGGTGTCCGACCCTCAGCGAGACCCCATGGACTGCAGCCTTCGGTTCCTGAAAACAGACAGAATAATTAAGCTAACTCTGTTCGGTATTTCTGTTCGTAAGTGAAAGTGAAAGTCACTCAGTTGTGTCTGAGTCTTTGCGACCCCATGGACTATATAGTCCATGGAATTCTCTAGGCCAGAATACTGGAGTGGGTAGCCTTTCCCTTCTCCAGGGGACCTTCCCAATCCAGGGATCAAACCCAGGTCTCCCGCATAGCAGGCGGATTCTTTACCAGCTGAGCCACAAGGGAAGCCCTCTGTTCATAGATCACTTGTTATTTTAGACTTTCAGACATTGTTGCTGGCAAGTATCTGGATGTGGGTCAGAAGGCAGGATTCTCACACTTGCTTGGCAGGATGACCTAGAGCAAGGTAGTCATTCTTTCTGGAGGAGATCTTCAGTAGTATGTTATGTTATGTTAAGTCGCTTCAGTCGTGTCTGACTCTGTGTGACCCTATAGACGGCAGCCCACCAGGATCCACCGTCCCTGGGCTTCTCCAGGCAAGAATACTGGAGTGGGTTGCCATTTCCTTCTCCAATGCATGAAAGAGAAAAGTGAAAGTGAAGTCACTCAGTCGTGTCCGACTCTTAGCGACCCCATGGACTGCAGCCCACCAGGCTCCTCTGTCCATGGATTTTCCAGGCAAGAGTACTAGAGTGGGGTGCCATTGCCTTCTCCATTCAGTAGTATTCTCACCTGAAAAAAATCCAGCACAATCAACTCCCACTTATCTCCCTTATAGTAGATGTGAAAAAGTTCATGTTTGAGAAGAATGAATTGTTACATAACTGAGAGTCATTAAATCTACAAATATTGATTTGTTGAGATAGAGAAGTAGTGACTAGAAATTTCAGGGTGATCCTCGCTGTTAAGTTAATTCAAAACAAATGAACCAACAGACGTCAGCAGCTCCCTACAGAGGACAGAGAATGATCTTGTGTGGCTGCCTCCTCTGATTCTGGCAGAGTCTACGTTTCCGTTTTTTCACCACCCTGGCTAGTTGAAATCTTCCAAATGTCACCTTCCAGTTTCAGTCTTCTCTTTTGGCATTATCTGGCATCATAGGTCCCTCTGGACTCTGGTACCTTTCAGCACTCCGGGCTGTGGAAACATCTATGTGGGCAGAAACATCTAAGCAATTGTCTCTGCCTTGCTATTTTTGCTGGTGGAAATGGAATCTTCTAGCATCTTCTAGACTTCCTGAATAGCACTGATATTTAGCCTTTTGTGTGGAGAATGAGCTTCTCTGAGAGAAGATATGTCTCCCCCTTAACAAGGCTCCCTCTGATCTGGCCCTTCTGGAATCATCTGCCTTTTCTCACTTTTCACTTTACACTCCAGAAACACTGAGTGCCATTGGTTCTCTTGACCCACCAGGGTGCTGGTCATCTCTATGCTGTTGCTCAGGCTATTTCCCTTCCTCAAGGGCCCCTCCCCAGCACAGGCCCCTTTCTTTTCCTTTGCTCCAGGTTACTTTTCAGGATTTAGTCTAGGCATCACGTCACTTCTCCTAGGAAATTGATCTTCATGTCCCGTGTTCTCTGTGCCCCCAAAGCTCTCTGAGCATGTCTCCCATTTCTATTACCACAGCACATGGAAATAATCTCTTGATGTTTTTTATCCTCCTTACTAAGCTGTGAAAAGTAGATGTAAGTGGAAGTATTAGTTTCTCAGTTCTGTCCAACTCTTTTGTGGCCCCATGGACTGTAGCCTGCCAGAAGATCCAGGGGATCTTTTCTCTAGGGGATCTTCCTGACCCAGAGATCAACCTGGGTCTCCCATGTTGCAGGCAGATTTTTTACTGTCTGAGCCACCAGAGAGGCTCCTGTATATTCCCTCAAAGCAGAGGATAACATTAAGTTGTTCATTCTCCGCCCTTCACTCTTACCATAGCATGTGACATATAGTATGTGCTGAAAATTACTCTCACATGAGTTAATCTCTTAATTTCATTTTATATAATAAAATTAGAAAAGTCTTTTTTTGAAAAATGGTTTTGGAGTGCTCAATCTTTTGCAATCAGTGAAAGATTTCTGCAAACCAATTATTTTCAGTGTTATTTTTTCCCCCTTCAGAGGTTACGCTCCCCAAACACCAATCTTCCCACCCCGTCTGCTAAAGACAGGATTGTTGTAAACCTCTTTGTGATTGGGAAAGAGATGGAAGAACAGAATTTTGAAATTATCTAATAAAAAAATCATAAAACAGTAGAAATCTATCTTGGTTGAGTCTAAAATTAGGCAGTGAAACTACGTTGAAGCTGGGAAAATGGGATCTAGTTGTGATTTGAATTTGTCTATTCAAGTTTATTACAGAGGAGGAGACACGTGAAGTTCAAAGATCTCATGTTATCTTCCTGCTACAGATTCCAGGGCAATTTTAGGGCATTGAGTTCATCTCTGTGTTACAAATTACAACTGTGTCTAAACCACATGCCTATGTCTTTATACCCTATTTACTTCTCAATATGCTGATATTTTCTTCCTCTTATACGTAGGTTTAGGATATCAAATCCTAAAAGATGATGCTGTAAAAGTGCTGCACTCAATATGTCAGCAACTTTGAAATACTCAGCAGTGGCCACACGACTGGAAAAAGTCAGTTTTCATTCCAATCTCAAAGAAATGCAATGCCAAAGAATGCTCAAGCTACCACACAATTGCACTGATCTCACAAGGCAATGGCACCCCACTCCAGTGTTCTTGCCTGGAGAATCCCTGGTGGGCTGCCGTCTATGGGGTTGCACAGAGTCAGACACAACTGAAGAGACTTAGCAGCAGCAGCAGAAGCACGTGCTAGTAAAATAATGCTCAAAATTCTCTAAGCCAGCCTTAAGCAATACATGAACCGTGAGCTCCCAGATGTTCAAACTGGTTTTAGAAAAGGCAGAGGAACCAGAGATCAAATTGCCAACATCAGTTGGATCATTGAAAAAGCAAGAGAGTTCCAGAAAAACATCTATTTCTGCTTTATTGACTATGCCAAAGCATTTGACTGTGTAGATCACAATAAACTGTGGAAAATTCTGAAAGAGATGGGAATACCAGACCACCTGACCTGCCTCTTGAGAAACCTGTATGCAGGTCAGGAAACAACAGTTAGAACTGGCCATGGAACAACAGACTGGTTCCAAATAAGAAAAGGAGTACGTCGAGGGTGTATATTGTCACCCTGCTTATTTAACTTATATGCAGAGTCCATCATGAGATACGCTGGGCTGGATGAAGCACAAGCTGGAATCAATATTGCCAGGAGAAATATCAATAACCTCAGATATGCAGATGATACCACCCTTATGGCAGAAAGTGAAGAAGAACTAAAAAGCCTCTTGATGAAAGTGAAAGAGGAGAGTGGAAAAGTTGGCTTAAAGCTCAACATTAAGGAAACTAAGATCATGGCATCCGGTCCCATCACTTCACGGCAAATAGATGGGAAACAGTGCCTGACTTTATTTTTCTGGGCTCCGAAATCACTGTAGATGGTGATTGCAACCATGAAATTAAAAGACGCTTACTCCTTGGAAGGAAAATTATGACCAACCTAGATAGCATATTAAAAAGCAGAGACATTACTTTGTCAACTAAGGTCTGTGTAGTCAGGGCTATGGTTTTTCCAGTAGTCATGTATGGATGTAAGAATTGGACTATAAAGTAAGCTGAGCACCATAGAATTGATGCTTTTGAATTGTGGTGTTGGAGAAGACTCTTGAGAGTCCCTTGGACTGCAAGGAGATCCAACCAGTCCATCCTAAAGGAGATTAGTCCTGGGTATTCACTGGAAGGACTGACGTTGAAGCTGAAACTCCAATACTTTGGTCACTTGATGTGAAGAGCTGACTCATTTAAAAAGACCATGATGTTGGGAAAGATTGAGGGCAGGAGGAGAAGAGGATGACAGAGGATGAGATGATTGGATAGCATCACCGACTCTGTGGACATGGGTTTGGGTGGACTCTGGGAGTTGGTGATGGATAAGGAGGCCGGACGTGCCACAGTTCATGGGGTCGCAAAGAGTCAGAAACGATTGAGTGACTGAACGGATACCTAGGTTCATAAATTCTCATAAATTCCCCTTTAGTTTTTCTTGGGGAGTTTAGGACTACATCTGGGTCTTCCCAGGTGGCGCAAGTGGTAAAAAACCTGCTTGCCAATGCAGGAGATACGAGAGACATGGGTTCAATCCCTGGATCAGGAAGATCCCCTGGAGGAGGGCATGGTACACTGCCCCAGTGTTCTTGCCTGGAAAATTGCATGGTCAGAGGAGCCTGGAGGGCTACAGTCCATGGAACTGCAAAGAGGTGGACTCAACTGAGTGACTGAGCACCTTAGGTGAATGTGTGCTAAGTTGCTGCAGTCATGTCTGACTCTTTGTGGCGCTATGGATTGTAGCCCGCCAGGCTCCTCTGTCCATGGAATACTGGAGTGGATTGCCATGCTCTCCTTCAGGGGATCTTTCTGTCCCAGGGATTGAACCTGATTCTCTTACATCTCCTTCATTGGGAGGCAGGTTCTTAGGACCACATCTAAACAGAAAAACAACAACAACAACAAAACAACCCAGTTTAAATGACTATTTGGATGAATGAGGCCCCAAGTCTCTTCTCAGTTGGCATAAGACATCAGCTGGAATAAAAGTGCTGGGTTGCAGAAGGGCTGGAATGAAGCAGCTATTGCTTTGACTCCTCACCATGCTCCGTGTCCAGAAAGCCACAGCCTAAATTTTCTGCATTAGACACTCATCCCTCCCTTTTCTTGCTCTTTGATTTTCACTTCTTGTTCTGTGCTAAAGCTGCTTGCCTTCTCTCTTCTCCAAAACCATATTTCAGACTTGAATATACTTTCTTCTCTGCTTTAAAAATTGGGGGTAATCAGATGATGATTTTATAGTCCTGATTTATGTTTTAGAAGTTACATTTCATATATATCCCAAATGAGATCTATTTGGCCCCTGCTGCAGACCAGATGCTGGTCAGGTCTAGCAGAGCAATTGATTTAATCCTGTACATTTTCATAATTGGTAGGAATCAATTTTCCCTTTTAGTCTAACATTACAGATTTGTAACAATATGTGAAACAGGCTTCATGCTTTCCTTCTTCCTTTCATGTATGGTATGGCCTTAATAAACATTTAGTAGTTTCCTGCAAGAGCATCATATACATTAGGATGTGAGGCTTTCATTTTGTTTTCTGTTTTTAGTAAGAAAATTGAGTTAATAGGGGAGATTATTAAAAGGGGGGAGGGTGCAGGAAAACAAGAATGTATATTTTCCTTGTAGAGTCTTTTCATTCTTGGTATGCATCTGAATGTCTTTCTTCCCATCTTTGAAACCCTCTTTAAGATTCCATTCTCTTGGGAAGCTCATCATGAGCCTTATTAGGAATTTTCTAGGTTATTCAGACAAAACCAACTTGTGCCTCATTTTAAAGCAATTTCAACTCTCAGGCCCTCTTTGACTGAGCACATTTGGTAATGAGGGTAGAGATGTACTCTTCTTATGATAAATTTGATCCTGGGTGGTAGGCACAGACACGCATGCAGAAATAAGATCTAGGTTGAATCTTTACCAAACTCACTACAGATTTTATTCCTTTAAATTTTTTAAGTTTTCTGAATATGAACAGTACAACTGTATTTGATTTTTTTGAGTAATAGAAGTTTTGAAAAACAAAGACAGAATTTTTAAATTAATATAAGCTTACTACCTTATTATAAACACTTTCAGTATTTTAAAGTATTACTTCTAACTTACTGGACATCCGTGGTGGCTCAGGCAGTAAAGCGTCTGCCTACAATGTGGGAGACTTGGGTTCGATCCCTGGGTAGAGAAGATCCTCCGGGGAAGGAAATGGCAACTCACTCCAGTATTCTTGCCTAGAGAACCCCATGGATGGAGGAGCATTGTAGGCTACAGTCCATGGGTTCACAAAGAGTAAGACATGACTGAGTGCTTTCATTTTCACTTCTAACTTACCAAGTCTTACCAAATTCATTTGCTGCATAAATTTGGGTAAATACCTATATGGCTTTCAGTGTCAGTTTTCTCATGTGTAAAATGAAAATCATAATCTTGATACTGAAGTTGAAACTCCAATACTGTGGCCACCTGATGCAAAGAACCGACTCATTGGAAAAGCCCTGATGCTGGGAAAGATTTAAGGAGGGAGGAGAAGCAGATGACAGAGGATGAGCTGGTTGGATGGCATCACTGATGTGATGGATGTGACTTTGAGTAGGCTCTGGGAGTTGGTGATGGACAGGGAAGCCATGTGTGCTGCAGTCCACGGGGTCGCAAAGAGCTGGACATGACTGAGCGACTGAACTGACTGAACTGACTGGGTTATTCTGAAAGTTAATATGAGACAATTCACATACATTTCACATACGCTGCCTAACACAGTGCTTATTTCATGGGCATAATATCTGAAATATTAATTTTCTCCTATCTCACTTGTCTCCCATAGTGATAGAGTATCCCTCCTTGATGGGATAACTGTTGGCCTAATACATTTTACACATTGCTTACTGAGTGAAAGGGACTATGATGCTACAGAAACACAATCATTTTTAGTAGGCAAAAATTGCACTTTGAAACATGGTGTGTGTGGTTTTCTTCTTCAAATTGTAAGATCTCAAAAACTGGTCTGTGAACTGACCTGAAAATTCACCCTGAAAAATCAGCTTGTAGTAGTGCACTTTAGAGGTAATTTACTAGGTATTTTACATAGAAAAAGAATTTTCTAGATAACATTTGGTGGCAGATAAAGCCTCCAGAAGGGCCAGGGACCTAGGCCTAAAGGCTGTATGCCCAGGAGCAATTCTCAGATTGCACCTGTGGAGGGCTCCCCTGGGAACCCAGGTGGTGCCGCTGCTGGGCACAGGGGCTACAGTTCAGCACGCAGGACCTTACACTGGGCCTGACCTGCTGCCACCTCTGGGAGCAGGGTGACTTCCTACCATTCCCGATTCGCTGTCAGAATGGGTTCCACATAAAGACTTGTTTCTTCTCATCTGTCTCTTCCCATTTGCAATGTTTGTCATTTCAACGAGGGGCATCTAATGTCCCCAGGCTAGGCCGTGCACCTGTCCTAACACCATGGGAGGCCAGAAAAATCAGTTTCTGACTTCTGCCTTGGCAAATTTAGCTTCCCAAAGTGGGAAATTCCCCAGCTGGAAATGGTGCTGGACAGCCTGAATCCATGTCAAGTACTCACCAATGAGCAGATCCAGAACTGGGGTCAGGTGGCCATATGGTGCTTTTTTCACTTTTCTGATAGTGTTCCTCATCAGCATAGGGCCAACCCTATTTCAAATGTGAGACTCACATTTCAGTAAAAATATTCAGTGTGTTAGTGCTCTGTCGGCCTCCTCTCTGGGCATTATTGGGTATCTGTGGAACCTTAGGTAGAAAAGTATATCAATCTTCTCAAATAGTATATGTGTTTCTAGAATATTAAACTGTAAATAGATATGGATAAATCATCAACATTTCATTTGAAACATACTTGAACTTTCTTTTTTTTTTTTGAACTTTCATATAAGATTTCCTGTATGATAGCTTTTTTGCAGTCTCATCGTTAGATTTTGTGGGTCAAAAATAGGATTTACATGTGTTATTTGTCCTAAGGTGACCTGCATTTTTTGGAAATCAAGGAGAAGAGAGAATTCTCTGAATTCCGGATTATCAAATCTGATGTTGATCCAAAGAAAGTTACTAAATGCATAATTTACTAGCACTGTAATAAAAGAGAGTGATCACTAGGACCTGCATGGATTTGCAAAGTTGAAAATTTGTGTTTTCAGATTTGTTGGGAATGTCCTTGTGGTCTAGGTCAGATATGAAATGCATGTGCCGTTCATGTTCTATAATGACTTAAGCTCAAGAGCAAAAAGGATAAAGAGAGGGAAGAAAATGCACAGAAGGAGACATAAACACACATGAATAATACTGAGCTCTCCTATCCATTTGAAATATGACTATTAAAAGCTTTAGAGCTGAACTTGGGACATAAATGGAAATGTCTTCATTCTATAAATGTATTAGATGTGTGTTTTATGAAACATCTATTAATACCTTAGTATGGGACTAGAGGCTTCTCTGGTAGCTCAGCTGGTAAACAATCTGCTTGCAATGTAGGAGACCCCAGTTCAATTCCTGGGCTGGGAAGATCCCCTGGAGAAGGGATAGGCTACCCACTCCAGTATTCTTGGACTTCCCTGGTGGCTCAGATGGTAAAGAATTTGCCTGCAATGCAGGAGACCTGGATTGGATACCTGGGTTGGAAAGATCCTTGGGAGGAAGTCTTGGCAACCCACTCCAGTATTCTTGCCTGGAGAATCCCATGGACAGAAGACCCTGGCAGGATACAGTCCATAGGGTTGCACAGACTTGGACACGACTGAAGTGACTTAGCATGTACGCATGCATGGGACTAGAGTAAGATATATTAAGTGTTTCATAAAATACACATACAATACATTTATAGAAAAATGTTTCTATTTATGTCCAAAACACTGCTCAAAAGCTTTTGATAGTCATATTTCAAATGGATAGAGCCTATGCCAGGTTTACCATTACCTTATTTAACCATCACTATCTTCCCAGATAAAAACCATCATACCTTTTTATAGATCACATTATTGGTTCTTGTAGATCATTAGATTATAGAAAACTGATTCTCACAAACGTTAAAAATTTTCCCAAGGTAAACTGCGTAGCTGTCCTTGTCTCTAAAAGTTGTTATTCCTTCATTCCCCTCTTCACCCCCGCCATGTCACACTACCTTTTGTGAGTCCTACAGAAAGAAGCTTGTTTAAATAGGGGCCACAGGAAGGGGCCACATTGAAATGGTATTTAATCTGGATGTTGAAGGAAGAGATCACCAAGGAAAAGAAGAGGGGAAAATTGTTTGATGCAGAGAGAACATGAGATATAACCAGGGCCTTATATTCTAGACTAAAGAGCAAACACTGCCCTGCTGCTGCTGCTGCTGTCGCCTCAGTCGTGTCCGGCTCTGTGCGACCCCACAGATGGCAGCCCACCAGGCTTCCCCTCCCTGGGATTCTCCAGGCAAGAATACTGGAGTGGGTTGCCATTTCCTTCTCCAATGCACGAAAGTGAAGAGTGAAAGTGAAGTCGTTCAGTCATGTCTGACTCTTAGCGACCTCAGACTGCAGCCTACCAGGCTTCCCCGTCTGGATTTTCCAGGCAAGAGTACTGGAGTGGGGTGCCATCGCCTTCTCCACTCTGCCCTAGACAATGACATTAATGAACAGGCAAAGTATACTAGCACGTATTTCAGGGTGGTAGTTTACCTGATAACCAAATGAAATAAAACCAAGGATTTTATCTGGATCATGAATTAGAGATTCTAGACTTCTGATGCAAAAATACTGCCCTGACATGCCATTGGCTGGGCATAGGCTCTGCCTCTTTTTCTGGCAATGGAAGGCCCCTTTGTCCTACTCCACTCCTCAATCTCACTTTATCACTATTGCACCCCTGCCTGTGTGCAAGATAGAAGCCAAGGAATAGAACATAACTCAGAAGAACAAAGTGAGGCTTTCCTAGCATCTTAGCACAATTATTAGTTATGCATTTTGCAAACATGGGTGTATATATTTATATATGTCTTCCCTAGTGGCTCATATAGTAAAGAGTTTGCCTGCAGTGCAGAAGACCTGGATTCCATCCCTGGGTCGGGAAGATTCCCCTGGAGAAGGAAATGGCAACCCACTCCAGTATCCTTGCTTGGAAAATTCCATAGAGACAGGAGCCTGACAGGCTACAGTCATGGGGTCGTAAAGAGCCGGTCATGACTGAGCAACTTCATTTCGTTTCATGTATGTATATATTTAAAACTCCAAGTACTACATTCTCTTGGAATTCGACATATTAATATCCCTAAAAATAACTGGGATAATTAAAGGAAAAAAAAACCAAAACAAAAAACCTAGCCTGATACCAGCTCTCAGCCAGTACAGCAGTCCCCTGAAGGCAGGTAGAATGGCTTTGCACTGTCTAGACTCCTGCAGCTCATCAAAGTCTGCCTGCACTGACATTAAGCTCCTCTCATTACTTTGAGGAGCTAGGTCAGCATTCATGTCCACCTCAAAGTTCTGGATTGAAAATGTCTGAACTTACCTTCTTTCCTTAACTTCTCCTAGGTTTTGTGACAATGTTCCAAGCTTCATGAGCAACCCATGGACTTATTATGTTTTGATTCTTGTTTTGTAGTTCATAATTTTTTTTCTTCTTTAAAAAAGTGAAACAGATGGATCTGGCAAAACCAAAAACACTTTCAGCTGCCTCAGAAAATAGTAAGGCTGCAATAGTGAATCTTTAGGAGAAAGTCTTGGTTTCAGTTTCTCCCCCAGACTTATTAATATGGTAATTTCCCTGTGACTTGGTTTGCAGTATACATACATTTAGCATACACGCTTGAGAGATTATTATAAGAATGAAAAAATTACAGTAATCAGAGTACTTGAAATTGCCTTGACTACTCTGATTTCTGCTGCGGTGCATCGCTCTCATGTAGTTGCCTTGGACATCATTTCCGAGAGGACCAAGTCTTCAGCTCACAGACCACCCTGCTCTCCCTGTGGTGTCCCCTCCTTCTCTGGCGCAGTTCCTATGTGTGCAGGCAGCAGCACATGTGCAACTCCATTTCCCCTCTTGGGTCCTGGTCTAGAAAAATGCAGGAACCTCAGCATTGCATTGGGGCAGCCCTTGATTTCTTATCAAGGAACTTGAAGCTCAGAATTCAGAATTGTGAATACTATAGGATTCTGGGGAAACTGGAATAAAAATATTTTCCCTGAAGAGATAGTACTACCACACTAATTTGGATAAAGTATTTCAGCTGGGCCCCTTCCTGGAAAACTCCATGCCCAGTGGCAGAGTGGTGAGTAGCCTTGGCTGGGAGTTAGGGAACTTTGGGCTAGGTCTGTTGTTGTTCAGTCACTAAGACATGTCCAACTCTTTGTGACCCCATGGGTTGCAGCATGCCAGGCTTCCCTGTCCTTCACCATCTCCCAGAGTTTGCTCAAACTCATGTCCATTGAGTCAGTGATGCCATCCAACCATCTCTTCCTCAATCGTCTCCTCCTGCTGTCTTCAGGTCTAGCTCTGCCATTTATTAACTCTGGGCATTCTCACTTTTGCTTTCTGGGCCTTAATTTCTTTGTTTATGCTGAAAATACTTAATAAGTATCTGAAACTTTAAATGAAAGTTATTTGAAAACAGTGTCTTATCTGATTCCTGTGGAGGTAGAAATTAGTCTTAGATGAAGAACCAGAGTCTTGAAAACTCAAGGCCAGTGTTACATGATCATTAAGAGGCCAAGTCAAAAATGTGAAAGCAGATTGCCTGCTTTTTCCATTATTCTATTCATTTATTCAAAAATTATTTATTGTGCACTCCTATGTACATGAAACTCTGAGATTAATACCAAGGTGCATCAGGAGCAACTCCACTTCTGAGGAGCTAACAACTAGGAATCACACTAGGGTGCCTCTATAAAATGAGGAAGTGCATGAAATCAGGGTTTCACAAGTTTGTCTGGTCATAAAAATCCTATGGGGATCTTGTAAAAATGTATCATTTCCAGGGCCCCTTCCCAGTCCTACTGAATCAGACTCTCCAGGACAATGTGTCTTGTAGTCTGTATATGTAACATGAATCGCCCAATGATTCTGATGACCAGATAAGTTTGAGAAACCCTAGACCAGACATGTCCAAAGTCTCTTCTTTGAGTGCAGTGTTTCTTAGTCCTGACTTCACTGAATTATCAAGGGGGTCTTTACAAATACCATTGCCTGGACCATTGATAGAGACAGGGATGTGTAATTGGTTATTTTAATGTGCATCCAGAGTTGAGGGCTGTGGTTTGCAGTCCACCATTCAAATACTCAAGCCTACTTGGGGACAGTTGTTCTCTCTGAGATCAAGGGGGATACCTTTACTACAAATTACCATCAGAATGTGGATGTTAAGATATTGGCAGTGATGAAGCTTTTAAAGGACACCTGATTCTTATTTAATTCATTAAAAGAAGTTTCCAGCACACTAGGAATGTGTGTCCTGTAGATGTATTTTAGAGTCATCAGCTTGTAGTAATCACGTCTTGATTTTATTTAATCAAGCTATTTGATCCTAGGATTTTTAGATTGTGTTTGTCCAGCAAATTTTCACAACAGCTAATCCTGAGAACCCTGTCTACTTCTGAATAGGTATTACTGTGGTGGGGATATAGCTATTAGGAAAGGTGGTGTTTTGCCTTTCCTTCTTTCAAATCCAGGAGGAGTCCACTAGGGAATGGGAAATTTAATATTTCACTTTTGTGTGTTTTGAGGGTAATTTGTAAACCCAATTCCATCAATAAAATTGCCAGCCCCAGTGACTGCTCTTTTCACCTGTTGACATCCGATCTGCAAGTGACTCCCTGAGGTCATGGGGACCAACGTGCACCTGGCTCCGTGGCCAGGTGCCCCTGGAAGTGGCCTTTCTTGCGGGTAACACATTTGCTCTGGAATGTTAATCGCTTCTCACAGGGCTCAGCATTTGAATCTCCTGGCCCCAGTCAGGTACCTGGAAATCACACTGCAGCCCCCTCAGGTTGGAACAGGAAGCAGGTCAGGAGCTCTGAGACACTCTCCGGCTGTTGTTGACATATAGCCATCTGATTGAGTGTTGTTTCCTCCGAGTCCCCAGTTTTCCCTGGTCCCTCATTCCCAGTCCCCTGGGAAATGAAGAAAACTGCCCCTCTCCTTCTCACCCTCCTATTTATGTGTTCATAGCCAGGTCAAGCTGGGTCTGACCTGATTTGTCCCTTTTTGACTCTCCATCAACAGTAAGTGCCATTTGGTTGTAAACTGGTAATGACAGTGGTAACCATCAGTCCCAAAAGATTTAAAAAAAGTCTTTTCTTCTTCAGTCTAGCAAGGAACTGAAGCTGTAACACTGAAAAGTTCCACAGGTAGACTTACATAACACAAATGCTTGTGGGTTGCTAAGTAAGTAGCCCAGCACATGCTTTTCTGTTTAAGTTAGAGGTTAGGGTGCTATAAACCTTGAAGCTTGTCAAGATTAAGCAGCATTGGGCAGAACGAGGTGCTGTGAGCGCCAGCCTCCAGTTATTGGGTCCAACCACATTTTAGTGAAATGAGATTGCCTAGCTTGAGTTTCATTTGTGGGCTTGTAAGTGAAGGGTGCAAGGCAGATGCTATGATTAAGATTTCATTTCCTGGTTGATGCCACCACAGTGATCACAGCACCAGGAGGGGAAACTTATATTTGCCAGCAGGGTTAAATAGTAAGTGGTTCTGAGTTTAATACAAAGATTAAAAACAAAAAGAAACCACCACCACCACCACAACAAAAACTCACCCAGATTCGTTAAGGAAATCAGCTTTTACATTTTAAAAATGAAACCCTTATGTTAGTGTCTTCTTACCTTGTTTGAAGACACCAACTTTGCCCCCTCCCATTCATTCTTTCCATTCACAAAGTTAATGAATTTTAATTTAATTTTGTACAATTTATTAAGTTTATGTAAAAATGTTAACTGTTCATACTGTCTAAATATGTGGATCTGACACATTTTAGTTTTGCTCATGTTAGATTTTCAAGTCAGTATTAGTATTTAACTTTTTAAAAATTGAAGTATTATTGCCTTACAATGTTGTGTTTGTTTTTGCTATACAACAAAGTGGATCAAATGTATGTATACATATATGTACCCTTGCCTCTTGAACTTCCCTCCCACTAGCCCCCATCCCACCATTCTAGGTTATTTATTGAATTTTAGATGTTGAGGATTATGAGTGAACAAAACAGCAAAATCCTTATTCTCATGGAGAGAAAAACAGTTTTTTAAGAAGAAACAAATATGTCAGGCTATGGTAAGCACTATAAAGAAGGCCAAAAGAAAAGTAAAGGAGGTGGAAGGTGATGGGAACCCTTTCTTACAGAGGTGGGGAAGGCCTGTCTGAAGATGTGATTTAAGCAGAGGCTTGAAGGGAGGAAGGGAGTGAATCCTAGGGATATTTGGGGGCAGAACTTTCCTGGCAGAGGAAATGATAAAGTGAGAGGAATTAAGGTGGGAGCATCTTTGGTAGATTGAAGAATAGCAAGGAGGCCAGAGTCACTGGCCTGGAGTGGGCAAAGGAGACAAGTCAGAGAAAGCACGGTTACAGCAGAGGAGATGGCACCTTTGGGAGGTTTTGAGCAGACGGGTGACACGATCTTTCTTATATTTTAAAATGTTCCTTCTTGCTGTCATGTGTGGTTAAGTGTGGGGAGGAAGATTGAGGGTAGAGCTGAATAGGAGGTGATTGCAATGATCTAGGTGAGAAATAATGGTAGCTTGGAGTCTGTGATTTGATGGAGGTGGTAAAATGTGGTTGGCTTCTGGACATATCTCAAAAGGAGAGCTGGTAAACTGCTGATGAATTAGATGTGGGTGCATGAAAAAAATGGAGGAAAAGCTGTTGCTGGCTGTTTAGCCTAAGCATCTGTGTGTACTCAGTCACTCAGTCATGTCCGACTCTTTCAACCCCATGAAACTGTAGCCCTCCAGGCTCCTCTGTCCATGGGATTTTCCAGGCAGGAATACTGCCTTTCCCCTTCCAGGGGATCTTCTCGATCTAGGGATTGAACCTGCATCTCCTGCATCTCTTGTATTGGCAGGCAGACTCTTTACTACTGTGCCACCTGGGTAGCTGCCCTAAGCATTTGGCCAAATGTAAATGCCATTTATTGAGAAGGAGAAGATGAAGAAGGGCAACATTTTTGGGGGTGCTTGTTGCCTGGTTCTAGATGTAAGTGTGAGATGCTTCATAGACTTCCAAGTAAAAATGTTGAGTAATAAGTTAGAAAAAGGGTCTGGAATTTAAGGGAGAGTTTGAGGCTAGATTATTGACTTGGGAACTGCCAGCATAAAGATGGGTATTTCAAGTCAGAGGACCAAATGAGGTCAGCGAGAGACTGAGTGAGGATAGAGAAATCTAAGGCTTTTGCTGCTGATACTCTGATATTTACAGGTTAAGGGGATGAGGAGGATCCAGTGGAGGGACCTGACAAGAACTTTTGAGTGCAGTAGAAGACTCAAGAGATAAAGGTGTCTGAAGCCAAGAGAAGACATTTCAGGGGGAGGAGGTGGTCCAGTGTGTTGCTGGGTATAAGAGAAACACTTGAATTTGGCAACATGGAGGTCAAGGTGGAGGTCATCTGATAAAAGTAGTTTCATTGTAAAGAAGAGGAGGGATCCTTACTGAAGTGGTTTCAAGAAAGCAGGAGAGGAAAGTGGAAGGAGAGGTGGAGACAGTGGGTATGGATAGCTCTTTTAAAGATTTGCTGTAAAGAAAAGGAGACACATCGGGAAAATCACTCAAGTGGGGCTTGTTTTTGTCATTCATAAGATGTAGTCACACCTGCCCACCTTCCCTCCCCACCCCCCGTCAAAATTCCCCCTACCCCTGCCACACAGGTGAGTGACTTTCAAATAAAACAGCATGTCAAGTCACTTTGTAAGATGTAGAGTATTACATAAATGTGAAAAGTTTACCCTTCTACTGAACTATGAACTCTCTGAGGCAGGACTCCTGTCTTATACCTCATAGTATTCCAAGTCCATCTTATGATGCCTAGCCATGGAGGCTGCCTTTGATGGAATGGACAGCCAACTGAAATCAGGGTCTGCTGACTGGCTATGCGGGGCAACCCTGAGCAGGGAATCCTGCCGCCCCTTGTCTGGTGGATGGCGGCTCGCCCTTTTCTCTTCCACTCTCACTACTGACAGTTTCATGATTTCCCCGTTCAAAGTGCCATTTTGGAACTCTGTCCTCTGCCATAAAATACATCAAGGTGACTCTGCTGGTGGTACCCTCCTACCCTTAAAGGCTCATTATTTAAATTATTGCTTAATAAATTATAAATAAATAAATATTTAAATTATTGCTCATTACTAGCAGTCCTATTTCCCCCAGCAGCTGGGAGGTGCAACGTTATTTTCAGGTTCCTCAGAGCACCTTCGGAGAAGGCAATGGCACCCCACTCCAGTACTCTTGCCTGGAAAATCCCATGGATGGGGGAGCCTGGTGGGCTACAGTCCATGGGGTCGCTGGGAGTCGGACACGACTGAGCGACTTCACTTTCACTCTTCACTTTCATGCATTGGAGAAGGAAATGGCAACCCACTCCAGTGTTCTTGCCTGGAGAATCCCAGGGACAGGGGAGCCTGGTGGGCTGCCGTCTATGGGGTTGCACAGAGTCGGACACGACTAAAGCGACTTAGCAGCAGCAGCAGAGCACCTTGGAAATGATGCTAAGTCAGGTTTCTCCCTTGATGCAGCAGCAAAGGGACTGTGGGGAGGAGTTATCCACTGTCACATCAAGTGGGTGACAAGGGAAAGGGTCAGACATCCTCACTGTGGACTCTACTGCGGACAAAGCCTCTTTTTCGGACTGACTGAAAAAAAAGGAAAGGCAGAGGGAGCCTGGTTATTGTCCTGTGGTGTGGTGAGCCCTAACTGACAAGGCTGGACCAGCCTGGCTTCTTTTGGGCTAAAGTATCAGGAATAAGGTCACAGGCAAGGTGGGAAGGAGAGAAGCAGAGAAAATCTGTCTGTGGTTTAAAAAAAAAAAGTAAGAAAGAAAAGTTCCTGCTTTTCTTTCCTGTGTGAGAAAAACTATTTAAACTGGCACAAAATATATTTAAGAAGCATATTCTTAGAGTTACTTAGAAAAATACCCTGTATATTCTGGCAGCAGCAAAATGTATCCTTAATAGAATTCATATGGGGCCTTCAATGATCACGATGTTTGGAGAGGAGCCAGATAGTAAGTAATTTAAACATCACAGGAAATTAAATTTTGGAATTCAATTTTGCATAAAGTTTTCTGTAATGAAAATGTCACACATAAATTATGAAGTCTGATTATATTCTTTTTTGACTTTTTAATAAAATAATAGAGGTACTTGACAGTCTAGAACAAATGCATATTTTATGTGAATAGTATTGCGTTCAACCAACGTCCTCTGGAAATAATGGAACAGATGTTAACACTGCTCTATCAGCTATCAGGTGCTCTGTTAAACAGCTCCAAACACAAGTATTTGTTAAAAAATGCTAACGGGGTTGTCTTTTAGGGTTATCTAATTGTAGGCTTAAAATGTAGATGGTTAATATAATTAATTATACATGTAGAATTATATAGTTGGGCTATAATTTATTATATGTATGCATATATAAATTATATAATATTCTGTTGTAAATTAATTTAATATGGGCACAGGGAATGACTTCTTGAAAATATTAAATAGTTCATAATGTGGTTATAAATCAAAACTAATCTGAATTTCCACTTAATTTTGAATTTTGAGAAGGAGGATGCCTTAACTCACTGTAGGGGACTTTGGGGGTACTGATTGTGTTTTAGATTAAATCCACAGCCTGTAATTATTTTTAATAATATTCAACTAAAAAAAAATGCCCCAAATAAAAAGCCTGAACACTCTTAATTTGTTTAAGGCCAAGCAGCATTTTTCTTCAAAGAGTAAAATATAATGAACGTTTATTTTGAAAATTGACCTACTTCATCATAACTCCAGGGCCCTAAGCAAGTCTTTCTTCAGGCTCACAATGAACTCTTGCTGAATGCAGAGATCGTGACCTTGCTCTCTTCTGGGGGTGAGAAGTTTTGCCTGTGGATGTCCTGTTAAATATTTCCCTCTTTGAATCCTCTTATGACTTCATCTACATGCTTTGTGTTGGGGGATGGGTCTGCACATATTTTACATTTTAAAAGAGCATAACAAAGGTTTCTTCCTTAATCAGAGTCACATAACAATATGGACCAAGCTGTTTATCCAGGAGCTTGTGTCTTCTTTTGAAAAGTAGGTCATCTGAGTCTATAGTGGTAGGAAGGTGAAGATGATGGTTTCCAAGGCAGTTTATTCAGATATGGATATCTTTTTGTCTTTATCTAATTTTTTAAGAGAACAATGACTAGGGTGGCCAACTTGTCCCAAGGGATAGGCTACCCACTCCAGTGTTCTTGGACTTCCCTTGTGGCTGACTTGGTAAAGAATCCGCCTGCAATGTGGGAGACCTGGCTTCGATCCCTGAGTTGGGAAGATCCCCTGGAGAAGGGAAAGGCTACCCACTCCAGTATTCTTGCCTGGAAAATCCCACGGACAGAGGAGCCAGGCAGGCTACAGTCCATGGGGTCACAAGAGTCAGACACCACTTAACGATTAAACCACCACAATGAGTTTTTGTTGAGCCAAGTCACTGAGATGTGGGGATTGGTCTGTTGTGGCAACTTGTGCCATTATAGAACTTTTTGTCTTGAAGTAGGGTGCTGCCATTAGAAAAACCCAAAATACATGGCATCATCTTAGTCATCAAGGATGAGTTGTGTGGAGACTAACATCAAAGCTAGAAAGATGATGATCCCTGAAACATTGTGGCAAAATATTCAGGTAAACTATTGTTTCTAATAAACTTGCAGTGCTATCAGAGAAAGAGAAATAGGACCTTAGTATTGTGTGATACTATTGGTTGTGTTTGGCAAGATAATACATGAAAGAGATAAGCTAAGGAGAGGAGCAATCAGTCTATAAAGCAGAAAAGAAAAGGTACAGAATTCAAAATTCAGGGCCTAGGAATTTGGAAGAGTTGATTGTTTCCAGAACCCAACTATAAGAGATGGCATGTAAGAAGACTTTGTGGTCGTGGTGGTGGTGGGGAACGTCGGGGGTGGGGGGAATGCCTCTCAGTTGATTAATATGCCTCAAGGAAGACATTGTTCAGGATGTAGTTTTTCCATTCACACCCAACAGCCTGATTTTAGTAGCGATCATGAAACTGAGAGGAGACGTGGAAGTGAGGAAACAGATAAAACAGACCTGAGAACCACGTTCTCAGAACTAAAGGCAAAGTCCTTTGAGTGTGCCTGTTGTCCTATGAAGTGAAGAGCAAAGAGAACTTATAGGCAACTACATAACTAAAGCATCCATAAAAAGGTATCTGAATATTCAGAACTCAGAACAACCCCGGGCCCTTAAGAGTCAATGAGTAGGAAGAAAGATGAGAAAGCGTAATAGCCCCCCAGGAGCCCAAACTCCTCAAAGCTCACTTTGGCCAAAGAATAAGGGAAAAGAAGAATCTTTCAGAGGATGACTCTAAGAGTCATGGAAAACAATGGAGGATGGAGCTTCTTCTCAGAGAGCAGAGTCGTAGCCTAAGCAAGGGGCCTCCCATCCCCAGGGTGGGAGGTCTTCCCAGTCAGCTGGGCTGGATTCCATAATTGCTACAGCTCAGTGGCTGCTGTGTTTCCCCTATTCTTCTCTTTGCCAATGGCAGTATTTACTCATGACTTGGTTGGTGGGGGTGTGTGTACATGCATATTTGTGGAGAGGGAAAACTTGTCTTTTGTAAAATCAGGACTCCAGAGCTTAAAAGTCACATTTAACTGAATCTGATGGACAGATAACTGGACATCACCCAGAAAGATGAACCTTCAATTGAGTGCAGCAGCTGGATGGAACTTTGGCTTGTTTCCCTTGCAGGGGAGTTAAGTGTATTCTGTGTAGGAGAAGGAAACAAAGAAATGCTTGGTGATGAGAAGGGTGGATTGTGGCATATTTAGTAAATGATAATCAAATATTCCATGTATTCACTTATATTTCCCAGGCTCTCTTCAGGTAGCTTAGGTATGTGATTAGTGGACTTCCACTGAGTAGAAATGGCATATTCCTAAAGGCAGCCATTCTTTTCACATAGATTCTTATTTACTAACTTTTATTTTAAGCCATATGTCCTAAGTTGCCTCTATATTCCAGTGCATATCTTGCTTGGAGCTTGCATCACTTGTATTTACCGTCAATAGACACTACTTTGCTCTTCCAATGATAGAGTTGCCTGGCATTTAGGGACCAAAACTTAGTTTACATATATCCAACACTGGGCAGGCTTCTTCCCAAATCTATGTGTCCTGAAAACAGACTCTAGTTTTTACATCCTTGCCATTTTTGGATTCAACTAGAAACATTATATACAAATGTGAGAGATTTCATTACCTCCAGAGCACTGTCTATGTTAAGTCTTCACCGTATTTATCAAGTGGAAAACTTGGTCTCAGTGAGCCTTTCAGAGAAAGTGATTGGCTAGAATCACAGGTTTTCAGTTTTGAATTGCTTCTCCAAAATATTACCCTAAGGATTTCAGAAATTTTATTTCTTGGCTTAGAAAGAAGATGACTCATTCAAGTAGAATTCTTTTCTTGAGTAAAAAAAGTCACAGGAGAGACTATTGCTGATGTGGTGGCCAAAAGGAAGACCCTTATCCAAGTAATTGCTTCCTGACCTCAAGCCTGGAATTCTAATTCCACTGACATCTCTGGTTGTCAAGAATACCAGCAGCATTGCTAATGCAGTTGGCCTTATCTGAAGATGTACATTCCTTTCTGCTAAATTGCCTTCCATAGACACACACGTAAAACTGTCTCTATTTATGGATCATAGCAGATGGGACTAGCGGTTTCTCTCCCTCTGATCTGTTAATTCCAAAGAGCTACCATCTTTACTTTTTGCTCAGCTGCTAAGCGAAGCCAGGTTTTTGTGATTCCAAGGGACAGCATGAGGAGGAGTGGCAGCCAGAGCAGGCTTGAGGAACAGACCGCTGTCCTAAGATGAGACTGGTGTCAAGAGTTCAGGTCTGCACTGTGACTGTGATGTTTTTCTCATGATTTGGGATAGTAGGGACTTCCTTCCTGGGTGCCGCCCCCAGGTAATGAGAGTTTTGACTTCTGGTGGAGAGGGTTGGTGGTGGGAAGGAAGGGGCAGCCTTTGGGCATAGATTCTTAGATTCTTCAGACATAAGCTGTATCATTCCACACTTACCATATGGAT
Organism: Bos indicus; assembly: GCF_029378745.1. Taxonomy (NCBI): domain Eukaryota; kingdom Metazoa; phylum Chordata; class Mammalia; order Artiodactyla; family Bovidae; genus Bos; species Bos indicus. The sequence continues at coordinate 110,073,649 of NC_091760.1, forward strand.
GCAAGAAACAGCCATGACAGGACATTTTCATCATCTGAGTGTTCTGTATCTCAGTTTCCTTAGTTTCTGAGTGAAAGTTATTGCATCATAAAACATTAAGAGTGACCGCCTATAAAATTAGCTCCCACTCAACTTCGGCGTGCTTGTCTGCTGGCTCCTGCTGGGTTTCGGAGGTGGCAAACATCTGACAATAAAATGCAAACACAAGGGAAATTGATTGCAGGGGAAACGGAAAATTTTGCAAAATGTGCAAGATTTCATGAAGTTGAGAAAAGTCATGTTGGAGAACTACTTCAATCACATGTAGTTGCTAATAAATGAGGATCGGTCAGGGTTAAAAATTTAAAAGTCAAGGTGGATGGCTTCACTACAGATTTTGAAAGGAGCATCATTGAACTCTCATTATTTTTTCCTGGAAAAATTTCTGAAGTTCTTGGGTGTATTTGTGAAAATGACCTTTCCTAGGATCTTCCAGGCATGTGTTAATATAAAGAGAAGATTGTTGTTATTTTGCTCTTTGTTTGACCAAAACAGTTCCATGAAATCCAAACAAACCAAACAATACTTGATATATTCTTTGTTCCTTCTGGGTTAGAAACTAGTTGCAATTATGATCTATACTTTGTTAAATATAGACTAAAACTTATTTTTTAAATTTGAGTTTCATTTCTTCTTCATGTTACATTATAGTAGAAGCTTTTGTTCTCCACTATTTATTATGTCCATCTTTTAAGGGGACTTAAAACTTTTTCAAGTACCAGCTGATCTTAGAGAGGGAAGGACTCCTGTGTACACAATAACAGAATAAAAATTATTTAATTTCATTTTCATTAAAAACAATTTGAATAGTAAATAGGGAATAACACAATACCAAATATATATAAGTAAGCTATTACACAAATATAAATTTATATATGTATACTTTATATGTCTTATATATATGTAAAACATTCCTTAGTTCAAAACATATCTCTTTTAAAAAATTGAATTGTATTTGCCAGGTTATTTTCACCTTAGATTATCCTTTTTCAGGGGCTTCTTGCTTTCAGGTCTCTGTCAGCTGATAATCAATGTCTCAGTGTTTAAATAATCCATATTTATTTAGTCACTTACCTGAAGCTGCTTACTTGAATTTATCTGCTCCAATTCTTTCTTCTTTTTCTGGAACTAATCCGTTTGTTTGGTCCTGAATGTTGGACCAAATTCCCTATGCTGTCTTGCTGTAAGGTGAGGCGATAGAATAATTATAAGCTATAACCCTCCTTACTGGGTTTGTGAAAATCATTTCCTTTGGCAAAATCTTAGTTTCATAATCTCTAAAATGGAGTTCACACCTTCTTTTTATCTCCCTCAAATGGGACAATGTCCATGTTTGGGAAAACACTTCGTACAGTGTAAAATGGAACTACCATTGACAGAACCTCTATTAGAAACCCATGTGGAGCTGAATATTTACACATCTTCCTTCATGTGATCAAGTGCAGGGTCCAGGTATTATTGTAACTAGGCAGTGTGACTGTAATAGTCTTTGATTATTGTGAAGCAAATGCCCTGCTCTTGTTCTTTGACACTCAAAGTGGAAACCTCCAATCCCTTTATGTCTTTCCGAGCTGTTTCTAATCGACTCACTCAAGTTGTCCCAAAGTAAACAACTCAGTGTAGTCCTGTGACCTTGGGGCACAACCTGCCCAAAAGGAGACCACAGTAACTCAGACTCCAGATTCCAGCTGAGTAGTCTGAATGCTCCCTCTCTCTCACCACTTCTAACTTCTAGAAAACTAAGATCTGTCAATTCCACCTCTGTAATGCCACTTGAATCCATTTATGCCTTGTCTCCTTTGTTACTGGCCTATTTCGAGGGGCTGTTAGGTCCCACTCAGACACCCCTTGAGGGTCTCACCAGCAGGCCTTCACAGAGGCTGGAAGGTGCCCTGTGGATGGGCACTGGTGCTCCTGCACACAAAGGCAGCTGGAGAAGCAGCAGGACTAGAGTGAGAATTCTTTGCAGGCCCGGGTCTCAGAAGCTGCTTTGACTTTGACTGACTTCTGCTGCCTTATCCCTATTGGTTAAGTCAAAGAGGGCACTTGGTGGCAAGGGTTGAGCTGTTTTAGTTTCCCCATAATTTCCGTTAGAACCCACTAGACCTACCCCAAAAGAGACAATCCACGTTTGCCATGCAAATACAGCTTTAAGCTCCAATACCCCTTCCAATAAGAATGACATTCTCAAACGCCCTGGAATAGAGGCATTCCAGAACCATGCCTTCCAGTGCTGCACCTGAATTTGGCTGGCATCCTCAAAGCCTGATTTGACCTACTCTGATTGTTGGATCCCGTTCTGCTACTTGTTTTCCCTCCCCTGACTGCCTGCCTAGGGCTTGATCTCATTCATCTTTTAGATTCCTGACTTCTTCACTTATCCATGGCCTATCCCAAACTCCACACCTCCCCAATTCACCCTCAGATGAAGGGAAAGGGGGGTTGCTCTGGAACTGAGCATAAAAAGTGAAGTTCAAAGAAAGTGGATCTAAAATGATTTTGACTATTTTACATTAAGACTAATTAAATACACACATGTTTAAGTACACATACATAATTACTGAAACTAATGTTCATAAAAACAATACTTCTACCAGCACATATGAGGCACTGTGATATTTCCTATTCAGTTCGGTTTCATTTTCTTTAAGTCACTACTCCTGACCCACCAACTGCACCTGATTGTTTGAAGGAGCTGAATTTGCTACTTGAAAATGCTGTTCTAAGGAAAACTTTGTGAGAAAAGTGGAGCAGAACTGAACTTATTTATAAAAGGGAATGATGTTTATTGGAATTTCAGTACTTTGTGAGTTGCCTCTTCTTCTTTTACCTAATATAGGTAAATTGGGAGGGAGAATTCCAATGTATGTTCCTGCAACCATGAGTCTAAAGTAGGACAATTTTAAGAAATGCTTATTTGTCTTAGAATACATGTACCTGGCATGTTGTCTCAGTAATCAGGAATTAAGAAATGTACCATGTATCTGTGTCTCAATTCCTGCCCTGCAAATAGGCTCATATGTCATTTTTATAGATTCTTCATAAAGTGTTAATATACTAAAATTTGTTTTTCTCTTTCTGATTTACTTCACTCTTAGGACAGACTCTAGGTCTATCCACATCTCTACAAATGACCCAACTTCATTCCTTTTAATGGCTGTGTGATATTCCATTGTATATATGTCCCACATATTCTTTATTCATCTGTCAATGGACATCTAGGTTGCTTCTATGTCCTGGCTATTGTAAATAGTGCTACAATGAACACTGGCCTGCATGTGTCTTTTTGAAGTACTATTTTCTCAGGGTATATGCCCAGTAGTGGGATTGCTGGGTTTGTATGGGAGCAGGGAGCTGGGAGCTGAACAGGGAGCTCAGCTCAGTGCTCTGTGGTGACCTAGATGCTTGGAGTGGGGGAATGGGAGGGAGATCCAAGAGAGAGGAAATATATGTATATATATATATATATGCACATGACTGATTCACTTCATTGTACAGCAGAAACTAGTACAACATTGTAAAGCAACTATACCCCCATTTTAAAAAATGCAGCATAATTACTGTGAATAATTCTGCTTCCCATGTGGCACTAGTGGTAAAGAACCCACCTGCCAATGCAGGAGATGTTAGAGACTCGAGTTTGATCCCTGGGTTAGGAAGATCCCCTGGAGGAGGGTATGGCAACCTACTCTAAGATTCTTGCCTAGAGAATCCAATGTACAGATGTATCCTGGAAAGCTACAGTTCACAGAGTCACAAAGAGTCGCACACAGCTGAAACAACTTAGCGCACACATAATTCTACCATCTCCATGAGCAATTCTCCTGGAACTTTTAATTTTATTGTTGGGGAATTTAAGATGAGAGTGTAGATTGCTTTAGAGCCCTCAGCTATAGGCTAGAAGAGTTAAGAAACCTTTCTGAGAAGCAAGAAAGTTCTCAGCCTGGGATGGGAATTCATGGACGTCTGGTGGTCATAGCTGATGGCGTTGAGGATCTAGGTGAAGAGCTGTACTTACAAAGAACCTGTGTCCTGGGGGTCTTCAACATGGCATACTGTGAAATTGTCTAGAAAGACTTCATATTAATTTATTTTAACTTTTTATTATGTAGACTTTCAAAACTTAGTAAAAGTAGAAAGTAAAACCCAATGAACCCCCATTTTCCCATCACTCAACTTCAACTGTTATCAACTCTTGGCCAATCTTGTTTCTTCTATACCTTACCTACTCCCTGCATCATCATCATCATAATTTTGAAGAAAATCCTAGACATAATAACATTTCATCTATAAATGTATCATTTTGTATCTCTAAAAGACAAAGACTCCACATTTTGAACAAAACCTCAGTACTGTCACCACACAGGGAGCTTTTGGAGAATTCCAAATGCTTCCATCCTAAACCAAGTAAAGTCAAAATGTCTGGGGGTGGGACCCAGGCATTGGTAGCTGCACAAAGCTCGCAGGTGATTCTGATGTTGTTATTTTGCTTGGTTTGGAGGCAGAAATTGAGTCGTCGGGGCTAAGGTCACTTGTAGAAGATGGTCATAAATAAGGAACACCTCTAGCAGATGCATCTACCAGGCGAGAGTCACCTCTGCTCATCTTTCTGACCATCCTTGCCACTAGCAAACCATTTCACTGCAGTCCTCAGCTTCTTGTAGATGACTCCCCAAATCAATGTCTCCCATTCCTGACCAAACTTCTGGCCTCCAGTCTCAGATATCTCATCACTTGCTGTAGGCCATTTCCATCAGGATGTGCTACTATGCTAACATATATGGTTCACTTACTATGTTTAAAACAGACTTTTTCCTCTCTTCCCAAACTAGCTCCCTCTCTGGTTGCCTCCGTTTCTGTCATCAGGATGGGAAGAGTTGCTCCTCACAGACAGACCATGCTCCTGAGAGAATTAGGGGAGGAGCCCAAAATGCCTTCGAGACAAGATCCACTGTTCTTAAAAATTCAATGCCAAGGGGAACATCCCGCCCCAACTTTTTCTGCTCCTCTGTCTCTTTTGGAAAGCAGCCAATCCTTTCTCTGATCCCTTCTCAAGGCCAAAGAAATGGCAATTCAGCACTGAGAGTCATCAGGAAGTGATTGAGAGGCTGGCAAAATCCCAGATCTCATATTTAGGACAGAACAGTGTGAGGGAGGTCTTTTAACTTCTTACAGAAAGATGTCAAGACATTGTCTTCCTCAAAGAGCAAACATGGAAAAGGACTGGACATATGGATTTGGATGCAGCTCCTGGACTAATTTGATTTGGTCATCACTGCTCACTTTTTGATACATGAGGCTCATTGCCGAGCATAGTCTCTGAACTTTTAAAGAAAAGAAAATCCCAGCAATTTCTGTCTTTTACCACAACCATTCTCACACTCCAAACTAATAAACCTTAGTAGGAGGAGAGGGTACAATTGTAAAGAAAAAAATCAAAAGCCTCTAGATTAATATTTTTTTCATAAAAAGGCAAAGAAAATTAAGTATGTTTTCAGCCTCTCAGTTTTATTTGGGATACAATGGAGTCTGTAAAAACCCAGATAAATGTGGAAACTAAAATTGTCTAGGTTGTGGAACTTGTTCAAAAATAGTTATCATGGAAAATCTAGGAAAATGGGATGTGACATATAGTCAACCCTTCCCTCTTGAAGAAGCTTCTAGAATCCAAATTTGTCTTCTAGAACTTGGCCCACATAGATTGGTTAGGTGGGTATTGGGGAGAGGGGAGTCCTCCCTAGCACAAACTGTAGATGTGGAGTCTGATGTTTGCTGTAATTTATCTTCTCTTGATGCTTTCCCACCTCTGCTGTTATTCTAGGCAGCTATCTCTCCACCCTTCATTCCCTATAGCTTTACCTCATGGTTAACTAAGCTCTCCAAAGCATTAGCCAAGAAGAGCTTAATATAATTTCTCTCTCATTCAATCATTCAAACTTCAGAAAACTGCTCTTTAGAGAATTTTCAGGGGTTAGGGGAGACATTTTGAGATGGGAAAACTTGACCAGCCATTCTTCACAGAAAGTCTACTGTTGGGCTACTCATTCTCTGCTACTGTTAAATAATTGCTATCAGAGTGCTTCCTTACTTGAGTAATAAACCTCATGGGAACAAGGATAATACTCACCTTTATGTCCCTAGGACAAAATTCAGTGAATGGCACAAATGTGTTCAAATAGGGAAATGGAGGAATGTTTTAGAGTCAGGGAAGGATGGAGCTGAGAGGCCATTTGTAACCCATCTGATACTCCTTCACACTACAGATGAGAAGCCTGACGACAGAATGGGTGAAGGGAACTGACACTTCTTGGCACCTCCATGTGAACTAGCCCACTCACATATTTTCTTGTTATATTATTTATACTTTTAATATGCTTTAATAGTTAAAATTGTTATCCCTGATGCATATTGGGAGACCAAACCTAATGGAGAAGTGAATTACTCAAGGTCACTCAGCTGTCAAGTGTCAGAGCTGCGATTCAAACCCAGACCTTTCTAATTCTAAAGTACATGCTCACTTGGTCTTACCCACTTGTCTCCTGGGACAACACTTGGAGGCAAGTAACTCCTCAGGCCCAAGATTGCAGAACATGTTAGAGTTGGAGCCAGGGCTTGCATTAAACTTAACATTGCCTGACTCCAATCCAGTCTGGGAACACTGGTTGTCAGTGAAATACCTTTTTAGAATTCTATACTTATCTCAATTATATTAGTATATTTCACACTGGTCAAGATAGTACCAATGTAGATCAATACAATAGCTATAGTTCTATGGCCTCTCTCTTTTCTTCCAGCCTTGAGAATGGACCCACACTTCTGATAACTTGAGGTTTTCTTTTGTTTAGGGGCCATTCCCATTGACTGGTACATCTCTGCTCATTCTTTGGCCTCTTCTACTGAGTTAGAAGCTGTGCTAGAAGAATGACTTTGCTATTGAAGAAACTTCACAAAATCCTTGATGTAGGTTGAGAATGGTTTCCAAAAGATGAAAGTCATTTTGGTTTTATTTCTTTGTACATGTTCCTTATAAATTTGGTTTGGCCTCTCGAGGGATTAGCCCTTCGATCATGTTAGCATTCAATTTAGTAGTTACTGTTAGGTCTTCACTACCTACAGACTAAAGCCCAAGGCCTTAAAAGGACACACTTCCTTTACTCTTCCTCCTTGGCTTTATTGCATCTGTTCTTTGCCATGTATCCTTTGCTTTATTCATAAGGAACTTTCCAAATTTTCCAGATCCTTTCATGACTCCATATACAATTTCTCTTTCTCAGTTGGGCAAATCTTTCAAAACTTAGCTCAAGTTCATCACCTTTGTAGTGCCTTTCTCCACTTCTCTAAGGCAGTACTCATGAACTCTGGACTCTTAAAACTTTGCACAAATTTCCCTGACAAGGGAAGCAGCAGAACACCATACTTAGGAGCATCTGGTTTGCATTCAAATTGTGATTCTGCCTCCTTCTAGCTATATGAACTTGATGAACTTATTTAACTTTTTAAGCCTCTATTTCATTATTTAAAAAACAGGGATAAGAATAATACTACCTCATGTGGTCATTGTGAGGATAATGTTGATACAGTAAGATATTTGGGACAATGCCTGGGACATACTAAGTGTTCAATGAAGCACACTCACTCTGTGATCTAGCTTGCTTTTGTTTTTCCTACCTGCCTGTGTTCTCTGCTAGACACTGAACTCTCAGAAGCCAGGGAGTTGAGTCTTATTCTTCTTTGGGTCTTCTCCCTGGTACTTAATAGGAAGACTGGCTCTAAGGGTGAGCAAAGGTCCTTTGCTTGAGGTTTAATTCTCTGCGATCGCTGTCTTGAAATTCTTAACAATTTTATTTTTGGATTTGTAATATGTCCTTGAGTTTGTGTAAGTGAAGTGCAGTGGACAATGGAGATTGTGTAAGGGGGCTTGGAGCTCTCATCACCTCCCTCCCTCTTCAGGATGGCTTCTCAGCTGCCTGCTCCCTGCTCTCAGCTGCCTGGCCTTGTCTAGCCTCCTCTTCCCTACCTGCTCCAAGCCTACTGCTCCATTCCCCCAGGGAATGGTGACCGGGTCACAGTTCTAAAATGAGGGGATGCTCACATTTCGCTGTCACTCTGAGCCCCACTGGGGGCCTGACCGTGGTGAGGGTTCAAGTTGCCGTGTATCCCGTGGCCTTTCTGTGGGGCAGGGTAGTGACCATTCATTCCCTGGGCTGGCAGCTGGATCATATGGCCTTTCTAGATCCTACTACTAATCCATGTACTAGTGCATGTAGGACAAAGGTGCAATCCCTTGGATGTCCATCCACTGTGGATTGAAGTGGCTGGCCCACAGGAAGGGGAGATAGACTTCATTGTCTTGGGTGCAGTCTCATACTCATTTTGCCCTGGGCCTGAAAATTATGTAGTCAGCCCTGCTTGTAGATGCTCAACAAAATACGCTTATTGGACCGCAAGGTGAGAGGCCAGATATGGCAGAGTGAAGGTCAAAGAAGGCAGTATCTGCAAAATTAGGCTTTTTATCAAAGGTTGCAAGCCTAGAAAGACAGCTGGGAGCTGGAAGTTCCGCAGTCTAACCTAGACTGTCATGTGTTTTCCCGCATTCAAACACAGAGCTCGCTCTTCTCCTTCTTAATTCAGCTATACTCACTTCTTCCCTCTGCCCAGATCTATTCCAAGACCTGAAAATATCTTCTGTTTTTCTTTGGCCGGGATGAGACAAGGATCTACATTTGGGAGATGGTGAAATAGTGATAAAATCTCATTAGAAAGGGTTCCTTATCGTGAATATAATAACTAGGCTCAGACACATTAAGTGCTTTCTCTTTAGCAGTCACTATTCATAATGAAAAAGCAACAGATGATAAATTCTCGGCCGTTTTCAACACAGTCTTTGTAGAGAATTTCTCACGGTAAAAGGACAGAGGGTCTCTGGCTGAGAGTTTCACAGAGTTCTTGCTCTGCTTCTAGCAGTTATCTCTAGGTCCTCCATCTTCCCCAAACACCCATAAATAGCCCAATCCCTAATTACTGTGCCAGGAAAGTTCACTTAGCTGCTATAATCCCTTCCCATAAGTTACATGACTTGAAAATAAAAGAGGATTGAGGTAAACTTGGCTATATAATATCAACAAATATTTATTGAGACCTAGTACACTCCAGACTTCTCTTTATTTGCTAATTCATTTCTGGAAAAAGAGAGAAGGTTTGGTGGGGGGAGTTGGAGGAGGGAGAGAGTGAGGGAGAGAGACCAGACGTCAATTTGATATCATCTCCTGTGTATGCAGACGCAGAATATGATTTATAGCAAAACACTAATTAAAATGAAATCATTGAAAAATATTTTGGAGCCCAGTGGAATTCTTTATAACAGAGTGTGATCTATAGCAGACAATTAGAAGCATACATCAAGTCATCCAACTTGCATGTTAGGGAAAAGCAGGGAAGAAAAGGGCCAAAATGAGGGAGAAACAGAGCTCTGTGGAGGCTGTTTTGCAAGATCCAGCATGAAGTTCCATATCCAATAGCCCTTTTGATAATGCTGAGTAAGCCATCTCGAAGATTCTCCAGCTGGCAATTTTCTACCTTCTTCCCCAGGTCTCTGCCAGCCTGGGGCCACTGACTCTCATTCTGCCTTCCATCCACTTTTCTTCTCCCCCTCCCCACCCCTTTCTCTTCTTTTAAAACCTAGGATGGTGTGTGAAATGCTAAATGTACCTTGTACCTCCAGGCACAACAACATTTCATGTGCTGCTTGTTTTAACATTAATTTATCAAAACACAAACAGCAAAACTGCAATGTTAATATAAAGTATATATTTGGTCATTAAAAAGAAAAAGAAAAGCTCCTAGTGAAAATGTACAAAACAAACCCAGTCAGCATCCAAACTGCTTTGAAAATAAAGTGGGATTTGTTTGCAAGGATTTAAATTGGTAAATGATTTGAATTTCTCCACCCCTAGGTGAATGATTTAGATGGCCTTGACCCCAGTCTGACTGCAGGGATTAATGTGGGATAATGATTGCTGAGGCTATCATTGCAGCCGGCATCATTAATTATCCTTATTGATTGTAGCTTTCAAAGATAAAGCATTATGCTGACTGGAAAATACCCTCTTCCTGCAAGGTCAAGGCTAAAAGAGGGAAGCTAAATAATTGCATTAACAAACAAAGAAATAAAAATAACCTCTCAGAGCGTTGTGTAATTAAGATCCAATTACAACGTTTGTTCTTGTTTACAAAATGACAAAGCTCTTCTTGTCAAGTCATTTTCCCGAAAATTGCTTCAGTACATGATAATTGCATTATAGTAGGTAACCAGAAAAGAGCATTAAAAGGGGGATCAGTTTCTTTGGATGGCTGCCATGGCTCTTGCTGTCTGACTCACCTACGAAAGTGTGAGAGCCCCAAGGGACTTGTCTAAAAATACTAATGATATGTTAAATGAAGGGGGTTAGATGGAGGAAGTAATAATTGGGCCTCAAATCCTATTATATTTCTTTGGGATAGTGTAATGGAGCTTAGAGATAGCCCAAGGATGTTATCACCCATGTCTTCCTTTACCCCACCTCCCTCTGGCCACATCATTTTCATTGCTGTGAAAATCTTGGCTCTAAAGCCCTATTAGGTTGTAAATTTCTCTGGTGAAAGGGATCAGTATTACAGCTTCCCTGCTATTGATCAGATTTTGGACTCTTTAAAAAAAAAAAAGACTTTTAAGTGTAAAACCCAAAGCTACATGTGATTTTCTGTATGGAAATATTTCAAACAAATGCTTAGGTTTTTCTTCCGCTACATATTTGGAAGCAGCACATACTAAGATCTGATTAGTAAAAGGGTGGTGGGCTCTGGGGACTGGAAGCTGGGCATACTCTCCTTAGCTGTGAGACTGAGGACCTCCGCCAAGCATTTGGTCATTTCAGGAACTAGTTCCTCCATCTGAAAAAGTGGGAATCATGAGTACAATCATTGAAAACTAAGGCTATAACAACAACAACAACAACTACAATTCTTTATGTAAATTGTTTCTCTTATATAGTGGGATTCTTTAATAGAGGATATTGTCACAAGAGGCAATGATGCTTCATACTTCCCTTATTTTATTAAAAAAACAAAACAAAACAGAGCAAGAGATAGTCACCATTCACTGCCATTCAGTGGGTGGAGCACAGTACTGATCATTTATTTTATTTAATTCTCACAACCACTCTTGTAAGATACTATTATTATTCTCATTTTATAAACAGACAAGGAAACTGAAGTTCAGAGAGGCTAAGTGATTTTTCCAATGACACACAACTGCAAGTGATGGAGTAAAGATTTGAATTCTGGTACCAACTAACTATAAAGTCTGTGCTCATTTTGATCAATACAGGTCCAGGCAAAGACAAGCTCTAGCACCTCTACTACTTGCACCTCTGTTACTTGAACCTAGTCTCCTTTTTCAGCCTCAGGCACCCTACTTAGCATAGAAGTGAAAGATACATTCCTGTAGAAGTTCATGCAGGATGTAAGTTCACAGAACAAAATGTAGAAGCCCCTTATCTTGGAAGGCCCCAATTCCTAGATCCCTACATATGACAACTGTTAATTTGGTGTGCATTTTTTTACACCCTTCTCTTGGCATATATAGATGCATACACATTATATTTTATTTTACATATATGGAATATTACATTTTATTCTGCCACTTGTCTCTTTTCTGTAACAGTATACACAAGAGAAATTCCAAGCAGTATATACAAATCCATCTATTTCTTTATGATGACATTGCAGACTTCCAGTGTAGGAATGTATCTTAATTTATTTAATCTGCCTCTTACTTTGGTGCATTTAAGTTGTTTCCAGTTGTACAGTTATAGTCGGTGCAGCAGTGAACATCTGTGTACATCTGTCTTTGTGGACATATGTGAACATTTCCTTAGGTTGTATGTCTAGAAGTCAAATTTCTGGGACAGAGGATATGCACATTGTAAATTTTGATAGATAATAAAAAGTTCCCCATCAAAAAGACTGTACCAATCAACACTACCATAGAATGTGTATATTATAGACTGTGCCAATTTTCTTCCTTATTCACAAACACAGGGTATTATTAGTCTTCTTTTTTTCTGTCAGTTATTTAAAAGTCTTTACTGAACTTGTTACAATACTGCTTCTGTTTTTATGGGTTTTTTTGGCCATGAGACATGGTGGGATCTTAGCTCCCTGATAGAAACCCACATCCGCTGCATTGGAAGGCAAAGTGTTAACCACTGAACTACCAGGGAAATCCCTCTGTCAGTTTTTTGATAAGTAATTATTTCTTATTATGCTTATAATCTGCATTTTCTTAGTGTAGTAGAACAATTTTTTTCTTTTAAACGTTTTATTTTGTATTGAGTAGGATAGTTTTTATATGTTAACTGGCCATTTGTTTATCTTTTTGTAAAGTAACTATTCATATTCTTCAATCATTTTTCTACTGGGCTACTTAATAGACATTTGTCCTTTTTTTGATAATTGAACCGTCTGAGCACCCTGTCCTGGCCAATTGTTTGCTCTTATGTAAATCACTGAAGTTTCAAAAAACCGAGGGGACAGTTGATTGATTATCCCTGGCAGCTCTGGTAGCATCAGAAGTTGTGCCCCACCAGATGTTTTCTGTGGTGGGACCTTGGCCTGTTTTGTGCTATCTAACCTCCCTTTATTCCTGCTGGAGCCTCAAGTTTTCTATAGATATGATGGGATATCTGATGGCCTTCCCCAAATTTCTTTTGGCTTAAGTTAGCTAGAGATGATTTCTCTTGATTGCAAAAAAAAAAAAAAAAAAAACCGAGAGAGAGAAAGACTCCAGAAGTTATAGGAATCAACAAGAGAGTGGGTCAGAGTCAAATGACCTTCAAGGAGACGAGGATTTGGAATTGCTTAGGTAGCATGAATGGGGCTAAAAGCAATGAAAATCGTACTGATTTTTAAAGATTTGAACTTGGCAGTGCCTGGTCAGGGAAGGTAAAGTAATTATGTAAAATTATTTAAATTATTGCTTGTGGTGACGTGGAATGAAATGACTCTTGAGACAGACACTGTCTACTGGGGCTTTTGGCCCCTCTGTAAATTACAATATTAAAATCCAGTTGTATTTATGTAATAGACAGCTGACTGAACAACATAATCACCACAATGCAGCTGGGATAATGTTGCAGCTACAATTGTGTGTGTTTTTTTAATAGTTTTGTCTCAAATTTGTATATCTTGTATAAAGTATGAATGTTTTTCAAACTATGAATATTTCCTGAATAGTATATGAATTTTTCTGAGAAAAAACTAAGTAGTTAAGAGGTCTATTGAAAGCATACCAAATAATGTTTTAACTGGAAACCTTAACATTAACATAGAGAATAATTTTTTGTTATATCTTAGTGATCCAGCAAGAATGAGGGAACTATTATATATTCAGATTATACCATTCTTGTCCACTTTATTCTTTGTGTCTGGTTACAAATTTCTTTTTAACTTCAATAAAAACTTGCACCTTAAAATGTGGAAAATCATTGTGTTATTGCTGTAAGACAGAATGAAAGGGCATTCAAGGTCTTGAGTAGGATCATTACACTAGAGCACTAGGCAGCTTAGAGAAAAATAAATATAACAAGTTTAAGTCCCAGAATTTTGACACAAAACATTGAATTGAAATAGGAGGTCTTAACTAGAATTAGTCTAAAAGACTCTTTTATCTGTTAAAACCCCAGGACTGATATAGCTCAATATCAAATCAAGGTTTGATCCTGTAAGCTCCAAAATTACCCTATCAGTTGAATTCATAGCTTCCTTGAGTTTTTCTATGTGAAAGTTAAGTAGTCAATCAAAAAAAGTGAAAGTTAGAAAGCTGAAATAGGTATTTATAGGAGGTTTCAGAAGAGCTGGAACTACGCTGAGCTCCCAGAGCCCACTAAAGCTTCCTTGCTCTCCAGAATAAACAGCTCCTCCTTCATGGCCCAATGAGGTTATTATAACATTTTCACCTGAAGAAGACATCTTGTAAAAGGATGCCAACACACATCATACCCCTTTTCATCCACTGTCTCTGTGAACATAATTAAGTTAGGTTCCAGAATGTGGCTTGTGGCCAATCATAAAATCTAACATTAAAAATGTAGGAACTAAAACAACCCACAATGATTTTTTTCACTGCCATATAGTTTATGGTGGATTGCATTTTTGTTGGAAATACACCAGGGAGACTGTGTTTGTTTAGAGTGTGCATATGTTAGATTTTAGTAAATAACACTTTGCTAAAGAAATATCAACAACCTCAGATATGCAGATGATATCACTCTAATGGCAGAAAGTGAACAGGAACTACCTCACCTGCCTCCTGAGAAACCTGTATGCAGGTCAAGAAGCAACAGTTAGAACTGGATATGGAACAAAAGACTGATTCAAAATGGGGAAAGGAGTACATCAAGGGTGTATATTGTCACCTTGCTTATTTAATTTATATGCAGAGTATATAATGAGAAATACTGGACTGGATGAAGCACAAGCTGGAATCAAGATTGCCAGGAGAAACATCAATAACCTCAGATATGCAGATGACACCACCCTTATGGCAGAAAGTGAAGAAGAACCAAAGAGCCTCTTGATGAAAATGAAAGAGAAGAGTGAAAAAGTTGGCTTAAAACTCAACATTCAGAAAACTAAGTTTCTGGCATCTGCTCCCATCACTTCATGGCAAACAGATGGGGAAACAGTGGAAACAGTGACAGACTTTATTTTTTTGCGGGCTCCAAAATCACTGCAGATGGTGACTGCAGCCATGAAATTAAAAGACGCTTACTCCTTGGAAGAAAAGTTATGACCAACCTAGATAGCATATTAAAAAACAGAGACATTACTTTGCCAACAAAGGTCCATCTAGTCAAAGCTATGGTTTTTCCAGTAGCCATGTATGGATGTGAGAGCTGGACTATAAAGAAAGCTGAGTGCCGAAGAATTGATGCTTTTGAACTGTGGTGTTGGAGAAGATTCTTGAGAATCCCTTGGACAGCAAGGAGATCCAACCAGTTCATCCTAAAGGAAATCAGTCCTGAATATTCACTGGAAGGATTGATGCTGAAGCTGAAACTCCATTACTTTGGCCACCTGATGCGAAGAACTGACTTATTGGAAAAGACCCTGATGCTGGGAAAGATCGAAAGCAGGAGGAGAAGGGGATGACAGAGGATGAGATGGATGGATGGCATCACCAACTCAATGGACATGAGTTTGAGTAAGCTCTGGGAGTTGGTGATGGACAGGGAGGCCTAGCATGCTGCAGTCCATGGGGTCGCAGAGTTGGACACGACTGAGTGAACTGAACTGAACTGAAGAGAAACTAAAGAGACTCTTGATAGGGGGAAAGAAGAGAATGAAAAAGCTGGCTGGAAACATAACGTTAAAAAAATGAAGATCATACCTCGGGTCCCATCATTTCATGGCAAAGAGAAGGGAAAAAGTGGAAGCAGTGATAAATTTTATTTTCTTGGGCTCCAAAATCACTGAAGGTGGTGACTGTAGCTGCAAAATTAAAAGACGCTTTCTTGCAAGGAAAGCTATGACAAACCTAGACACTATATTAAAAAGCAGACACATCATTTTGCTGACAAAGGTCTGTCTAGTCAAACTATGGCTTTCCCAGTAGTCCTGTATGGAGGTGAGAGTTGAATCATAAAGAAGGCTGAACACCAAAGAATAAATGCTTTCGAATTGCGCTGGAGAAGACTCTTGAGAATTCCTTGGACAGCAAGAAGATCAAATCAGTTAATGTGAAGGGAAATCAACCCTGAATATGCATTGGAAGGACAGATGCTGAAGCTCCAATACTTTGGCTACCTGATGCCAAGAGCCAACTCATTGGAAAATACTTTGGTGCTGGGGAAGATTGAGGGCAGGGGGAGAAGGGAGCAATAGAGGATGAGATGGTTGGATGGCATCACTGACTCAGTGGCCATGAATCTGAGCAAACTTCAGGAGATAATGAAGGAGAGAGGATCCTGGCATGCTACAGTCCATGGGGTCACAAAGAGTCAGACACAACTTAGCGACTGAACAACAACAAATAGACTGTACCAATCTTGCATTCACATCAGGAGTGTATGAGAGTCTCACCAGCTCCATATCCTTACCAACGCTTGGTATTTCAGTTCTTTTTTTCTTTTTCTTTTTTAAATTTCAGTCATTCTGGTGGGTATGTAATGATCTCAATGTGATTTTAGTGTGCATTTCCCTGATGATCGATGAGACTGAACACTCTTTTCATATGTTTAGTATTCATTTGGATATTCTCTTATGTGAAATACCTCACATATGGCGCAAGGTCTAAATTTCTTGATTTTTTTTCTATTAAATCATCTTCTTTTAAAATATTGATCTGTGGGAATTATTTACATAATCTGGTTATGAGTTCTTTGTTATATACATGTACTGAAAAGATCTTCCATTTTTCAGTGTGCTCTTTACTGACTTAATAGTGTCTTTTGGTGAATGTTGCTTATCTTAATTTTGTCTATTGTCATCTTTGCACAGAAATTTAAAAATTTTAGGTACTCAAAACTATACTTTTTATGACTTGTAAATTTTGTATGTTGTGTAGCAGGGTCTTTACTGCCTCAAGATTTAAAAGCTCTTCTTTTATATTTGCAATTCTTAGTAGCATTTATTAAGTAGTAACTTTGTCCTGTATTCCCTTTTGTACTTGTAATGCCCTGTTTATAATAAAACAAATCCTACATATCCATGGATATGTTTTAAGATTCTTAATCTATTCCACAGAATTGTGTCTATTTTCACATCAATATAATGATCTTTTGGTTACTATTATCCCTAAATGTCTTTTGATATCTGGTAGGGTAAGTGCCACCACATTGTTTTTTCAAACATTCTTGGCTTTTATCTTTATATCATTTTAGAATCAACTTGTCAATTTCCATAAAATTTTACTGTTGGGGTTTTAATTGGGATTGCATTAAATGTATAGATTAATTTGAAGAGAGAATTTATGCTTAAAAATATTAGAACATTCTTTTGGGGAACTAGGCATATTTCTCCAATTAATAAAATATTCTCTATGTTCTTTAATAAAGTTTGTAAGTTTTTTCCATAGAGTACTTTCATTATTAGGACATTTTATGCTAGAGGACTTTATCTCAAACAACTGGCTGCTGTTGATAATGATATCCTATGTTCCATTATCTTTTCTTTATGGATTGATTGGTGGCTATATTGGGTCTTTATTGCTGCTCACAGGCTTTTTCTAGTTTTGGGAGCAGGGGCTACTCTTTAGTTGCAGTGTGCAGGCTTCTCTTGCTGTGGATCACAGGCTCTAGGATGCCCAGGGTTCAGTAGTTGTAGTGCATAGGCTTAGCTGCCCCTCAGCATGTGATATCTTCCGGGATCAGGGATTGAACCCATGACCCCTGCATTGGCAGACAGATTCTTAACCACTGGACCATCTGGGAAGTCTCCATTATATTTTCTAAAGTGCATTTAACTACTGTGTAGGAATTATTTCCATTTGCTAAGTTTGTGTCTGGCCACCTTAAATGCCTCTCTTACTGATACCAATAACTTACATGTGATTTTTTTTTTTTATTTAACATATATTATTTGAATCTGTCATAGCATCAACAAATTTTAGTAATTTTGATGATGTGTGATACATAAATATTTTATTTATAATATTCTGGAAGAAAGTAAACCTATATTAAGAGCACTATTGCTCCCTCAACTGCTGATTTGTCAAAGAGCTGTGCTGCCTTTGTAGTAGATGCCGGAAGTAAACTTCCTGGATTCTCACTGGATGTGGTTCACTGTGTTGGTTGGATGTGGTGCATCTTCACACAACAGCAATCATCTGCACCTCACATTTGAGGACTACTAGATAAGAAGTGCAATTTGTGTCTAGTTTGCAAGTATTTTTCCTGGGAAAAAACAGTTTTACATTATTTATTGCTGCTTTTTCTTTCCTGAATTAGCTCAGGTTACTGTGGTTACCTGTATTTTCTATGTGTCCCTGAATTCCCACTTGTTCATTCAGCCAGTATGTAGGAAGCTTGTATCATATGTCACTGTGGGTGTAAGCACTGAGATTGTAGAATTAAATAACACTCAGTCCTTCTCTTCAAGGAGCTTATTGTCTAGTCAGAAAATCCCACAAGTGATGAATGATTGTGATTCAGAATTCCTGAGTGTGAACCATGATTAAACAGCATGATTATACCAGTAATGGGAAATTCAAATCAGGGCTTGAATTTTAGATATAATGCTACTGAGAGTTTGAAATATATCTAGAAAATGCTTGCTATTCCTCATTGCTTCTGACTTGTGAATATTGATTGGATCAGAGAATTTTAAGTTTGAAAGGGATAATTAGAGATCACCTAGTTCATTGAGCAGATGTCGGAAAAGAGGCCCAGAGAGGCCCTATGCTTTGGTCAAGTGAATAATCTGTGTAAATGCTGCAACGTGAAATTACATCCCTTCTGTCTCTTCATCTAGAACATCTTTCATTATAACACATATAATTTACTCTTCCTCAAATAATGTTCAAACCATTGATATATATTTTTTCAAATCAGTGATTTTTTTGGCCTCAATTTTAAAGCATCATAAAATGTTACTGTTGAGTTTTCAGAATATCTGTCTATTTATATCTATCTATCATCTAGGCCAGAGGCTGTCATAAAATAAAATTAAAATGAAAAGGTTAATCTTTGGTGAATGGATTCAAATTGAAACATACTTGATGTATATTCCAAGTAGATGATGTAGTTGAGTGATGTAAGGGTTACAGTCTCTGGCTTTGAGTTCCACAAGTGCTTTCAACTTAATTATTCCATTTACAGGTTCTGTGACTTTGGGTAAGTTGTTTACCCTCTCTGAGCCTTAGTCTTTCTTCATTGGTAAGATGGAATGCTGTGCTGTGCTTAGTCACTCAGTAGTGTCCTACTCTTTGTGATCCCATGGACTATAACTTGCCAGGCTCCTCTGTCCATGGGGATTCTCCACACAAGATTACTGGAGTGGAGTGCCATTTCCTTCTCTAGGGGATCTTCCCAACCAGGGATCAAACCCAGGTCTCCCACACTGTAGGTGGATTCTTTACCATCAGAGCCACTAGGGAAACTCAAAATGGAATAGTAATACCTATTACAGGTTTGTTGAGAAGATTAAGTGAGATGTCTAAAAGGATTAACACAGAGCCTAGAGTATAATAAATTCCCTGTAATTATTGGCTATTAAATTGTTAAATATGTATCATTGCCATTGATTTGTATCATACATTTATCATACATTTTATCATACATTTAGATGTTTTTTGTACCTGAATTCCTCAAATATACTGAAGTTGCATGTTAGTCTCATCATATTACATTATAGTGTGACTGAAGTAGTTTTGTTTCTCATCAGAGTATAACTTCATGATATTGAAATATGATGTTAAGGTTTATTTATGGTGACAATGTATATATAGGACAATCACTAGGCATCTAGGTATATTTAATAGACTTGAAACTGGTACCTATTCCATTTTAAAGCTGATGATTAATATTATTTCTTTGCTATTAATAGTCTAATTACTCAATCAAATAGATATTGAAACACATGAGCAATAGATGGTTCCTGTTTTTAAGGAGTTTAAAGTATAGTTATGATACAAGTCATAACCATGTGAGAAGGACAACACCTTCAGAACTCTACAAAAGGTATCACAAGACAAATGATTATAATAGGGAAAATAAGGGCTATGAGTATAAGAGAAGGGAAGACTTTTTGACTGGTTAAGCCTGATCTGGAAAACACCCATGAATGAGGATGGAGGAGAGCTGGATCATGTTGGATATGGAAGATTTGAAGGTAGAAGGGAGGGGAGTTGAGGGTGGCAGGGGGTGGGGAGAAATTATGTAGGGGAACATTAGTAGATCAACTGGCCTAGAAGAGAGAATTCCTGAAAATTTAGGGTTAAAACCAGACTGTAAAGAATTTTCAACTACTTTAGGTAGGTAAGGTTAAGGCATACCTTAAATTTTGTTTTTCTTGACAATGGGGTATCAGTGAAGTTTTCAAGTAGGGGAGTAAAGTCAGCTAGGGGTATTTTTAGTCTCTTGGCCAAAATATATCTGGAATCTTGGGGGAAAACTAAAGATAGACACATCGTTTAGTAGGCACAGTTATAAGGAAGTGCTGAGTGGTGGAAATGAAAAGGATGGGAGAGTGCAAGGTGCATTATCATGCCAATTGCCCAGAAAATTGGCTCCTGACTAGAAATGTGACAAAGCAGTTTCAAGCTCAGTGGCAGTCACAGTAACAGGAAAGTCAGCAGCAGGGAATGAGCTTAGGTTAAATTTTTATCAAATTGAATTTGAAATGGTAGCAAGACATGTATGTGGGATTGTTCAGTAGACTTCAAGATCAAGACTAAAAATGGAGATTTGAACATTATCTCTAAGAAGTTAAGGAGACAGCTGGTGGGAGGGAGAAAACAGTAGTGAGATGAAGCTTTAGAAATTTAGAAGTGGAAGGAAGGAATGATGCAGGAAGCAGACTAAAGGGAGGAGGCAACCAGATCAAATACTTTTTTTCTTTTTCCTAAAAGATGGAGAAGGCTTATGAAAAACTGATGTTAGGGATGATGGGGAGAAATTAAAGCTGTTTAAAAGTAAAATGTTGTAGAGGGAGGCCTTAATGTGAACTATGAAATCAAGAGAAGGATAAGATGGAACCCATGATTTTTTTTAATTGAAGTATAGTTGGTTTACATTTCAGGTGTACAGCAAAGTGATTCATATATATATATCCTTTTTCAGATTCTTTTCTATTATAGGTTATTATAAGATATTTAATATAGTTCCCTGTGCTACGCAGTAGGTCCTTGCTGTTTATTTATTTTATATATAGTAGTGTGTGTCTGTTAATCCCAAACTCTTAGTTTACCCCTTCCCTACCCTTTCCCCTTTTGTAACCATATATTTGTTTTCTATGCCTGTGTATCTGTTTTATAAATAAGTGCATTAGAATTGCTTATGGATTCCACATATAAGTGATATCATATGATGTTTGTCTTTCTCTGTCTGATGTACTTTACTTAGTATGATAATCTCTAGGGACCCACAATTTGATAACTGTTTTCTTTGCACTGTCCAGGGCAACATCCTATCAGACTTTGCATAGCATTTATGAGACATTTTGCTCAGGATAACAGTTTGCATGAGGCAGAAAGGATTCTGTACTATATATTTTTCAACTTTTCCTTGGGTAAGATGGTCAAATAGAACAGAGCTGCAAAATGGTGCTTTTGCCTCTTTTTCCAAAAACAATAAAACCCCAAATCTGGATTCTATGTCGTATTGTGCTTATATGTAAGATATTTTGCCTCTTAGGTTATGCTGACAAGATAAAGAAAAATGTTAGCCTTTCCTGACACAAAATTAGGAAAATGAATTTGTCAACTGCTGAAGTATTGTTAGAGTGCTGGGGTTTGGATTTGCAGTGTTTGATGTCACAATTAATTTATCATTGTCAAAGTAGGACTTCCTGCTTTTGACCCCACACCAAAAAAGCGTAAAAGAGTTTACGAAGAAAAGCTTCTTGAAAGTCAAATGGCTCATCCAAAACAGCATTTTAATGATTTAAGTAAAAATGAATCAGAAACATGTGGATTTAATTTCCCTTAAAATTCACATGGGTCTAAGACTTAAAGGAAAATAGTACTTGGCACAATGTGTTTAGGATTTGGTTAAACTCAAAACATTTGAAAAACTCTTTGGAACACTGGATGACTTCGAAATACATCTGGGTTTGCCCATCCATTTGGGCATGGTTACAAAAGCCTCATCTTTCGTGGTACTAGTCAAACATTCTATCAACATGCTTCAGTTTTCAAAAGGCTTAATTAGGATGAAATCAACAAATTTTATTGATTGCCAACTATGTGCAATCAATAAAGTAGAAAGATACAACTTTTCCCATTCCACAGCTGGGAAATCTTGGCTGGAATGTGGTCAAGGGAAATCCCCACACAGGCAAAGTCAGAGCGGGCCACTAGCATGGTCCTGTGGGAGCTAGAATTCTATTACATCAGCCATTCCTATTCATATCCTCCAGTGTTGTAGCATCCCATTCAATTTCAAGAGCATGAAAAAAAAGCATAAAAAGTTATGTTATATGGCACTGAGTTGGTAATCAAGTATTGCTTTCTGGTTTTTAAAACCATTACTTTAAAAGGTCATTTTGGTGTGTGTTGAAAAGGCAGTACATGCGTAAAATGTCACACTGGGGATGTTAATTAAAATATGTAAAGAAGACCATGAAAATGAAGAAAACCAGTGGTTGGCAAAGTAACCTCTTTGCAGTTGCAACCCCATCTAACCCACGTGGCAAGCCCAACTGTTAGCAACTCAGTGGCAAGGGGATTTGTAATGAAACCCACAGAGGTTCTGCTGAAATGTACTCATATTATTTATAGCCAATTATATTAGTCCCTAAACTGAGTGACACCTAGGGAGATAATTGAATTTCTTAGATTTCTCTCTTTACACTCACTGCCATGATCAGAAAAACACAATTTTGAATGCTCCTCTCTCTTAGGGTAAGACCACGCAATCCATGTAATTGGATAAGTCTCCAGGGAAAACTGGCTTTTCCAACTGCATTTTATAAAAAGCTTTATGGAAAGTTGGCCTACATTTTTTGGGTAACTTTTTCAAGAGATGAAAATGATGCAACTTGAAATAATCTTTTTGTTTTTACCCGGGGAAGTTTATGAACACTAATCAAACAAAAAGCATGGTTTAAGGAAGCTGCTTCATAAGGTCTAGGCTACATGGAAGAAATAGCCTTTAGAAAAGGACAGCAGTAGTTGTTTGAAAAACAGTTAAAATGCAACTCAAAAAGTTATTCACCCCTCCCCCCAAAAAAGAAAATTCCAAATTATCGTGATTATTAAACAGACCTTGGGAGAGGCTGTCATATACAGTGCCTTAGGTAAGTGTGATCAATTTCGATAACCAGTCCACAGGCTGTAAAAAACAAAAACAGCATGTTAACATATACAGATATTGAGAAATCTCTATCTAGATTTCATAGAAAAGTTTATACAGCTCTTCTCATCTCTTTCATATTTGTGTTTTTTGATGACCATCTGACATTCTTGGCAAACTTAAAGAGGAAATCAACTCTAGATATAATACCCATCACTTTAATTTAGCAAATTTGAGATCCTGAGATTTGAGACTATTGGAGGAAGCAAAGCAGTATGTCTTTCATTAAAGGAGGCAGAAAGGTTAATGGAGACTTCTGCATTACTCAGAGCAAGATTTCTTATGCTCCCTTAGCTGAAGCTGTATTATTCTCTTCTGCTCTGCTGAGGAGAAATGAAAATATCCCCCACAAAAGTGGGTAAATATACGAGTATTTAGAAGGTAAGACCTTTTTTGGTGTTGTTAAAATCCTTATGGACTTTCTTTGTTTTGCTGCTGTTGCTGTGCAAATGCTAAGGGATCAGTGGTCTTTTTCTTCTAGGAGGACCAAAGAAATAGCCGATGAATACATTACAGGCAATAGGCCACGTAACAGTCATGGGAAACATTTTATTTCTTCAATTAATTATATAATGAGGCTAGTCATTCATGGCACTGATTTTGCCCATGGAAGCCTGTTTTTTTTTTCCAGCTAGGAATAGAGGAGATGTATATGTATGTATATATATATGTATATATATATATATATATATATATACACACACACACGCACATACATATACATACATATATATATTATATATATTTCCTCCCTTTGGTATGAATTAAAGCCTCATTTCCCCCTCCTCTCTTATTTCCACATAAATTAATTCTACAATTTAATAAACTAACAGGTGGTTCCACTTCAGGCTGAGCAGATGTTAGACTGAATGAATGGAGACCCCTCTTGTGTTCAATATATCCCTGAGCTCTTTCTTTCTTTATCTCTTCACTTCTCCCTTTTCTTCCCCTCACCCCATTTCTGCAAGATTTATGAGCAGCTACAGTATGAGCTGTTTTGTTTGAGCAATATGAATATTGATGACTGACACGTGCTGATTTTAGATGTATTAGTGACATTCATAATCCTGAATATGTAGACATTTTTCACCAGATAATGAGGTACCAGATTGCCATAGCAGGAAATTCTCTTCTCTTAGTGCTTATAAGTAGATAATTTCTATTACTTTACAGATGGGACTCTAAATTGGAAGCTTATTTCAGAAGAAGTTAGGGAAAATATAAAATTAGATTTACAATTCAAACAATTCCTATGTTGCTCAGAACTCTGATATATTACTTCAGTGATATCTTTGACTCACTTTGTGGTCATTTCTGAGAAATAACCTCTCAGTTTAAAAAGAAGAGCCTCTTCCTCTTCAGGTCTAACTTAGAAATGATTCCATGTTCTTTCTAAAGTTTCACAGAGACTTTGTAAACAACGCAACAGAGAAGTGAGTCAAGAGAATTATTACTGCCGACAAATCCTCTTTTAATTGTCCACCCAGGGAATTGCCTTCTGACAATATTCAAAATAGTGATCTTTAGGTGAAAACTATTTTTATATGAATATCACACATATATTTATGCTTCTGACATAATTTCAGGTGGTATTTAATAAAGACATATTTTTCTGGATCCTGCTTCTGATTCCTTACTAAAAATACACCTGGATGCTTATAGCATGTTTCTGGCTCTCCCAACACTTCAGTGAAAGTAATTTTCTCCCCTTGGGGCCAGCTAGATATAGTGAAGACATTGCTGATGGAAGAAAAAAGTCATCCTCAGCCATTGGGATGGGATTGATATTATCCATCCCATTCTTGGCTTTCCTCTTTCATTCTTTTTCTTAAGGCTCACCCTTCAGTAAGAAAGGAAACTACAAAGCAAAAACATAGAAGATGTGATTTCTTTCAGTATTGGGATAGGTCTCTCAGTCATCCTAGATTTTTTCTTGGAAAAGTAAACTTCATCTCCATCACTAATTATAAGTAAGCTCTCTGGAAAGTTACTTATATTATAATCAGTTTCTTCCACTATGAAATGGAGCTGTCAGGATTTGTGGGGATGAAGAAGGCTCTAAGAACACAAAGTTAGTGAATGAGCCAAAGTGTGGTATGGAAGGAAATTCCCCCTGACCAATTGCATATAAAGACCCACAGCCCCTCTACCTTCTCTGGTCTTATTCCGCCTCTTTATTATCATTGGTTTCAACAGCTTCCTTTAATATCCACTCCCTGATTTCTGTTGTTCCTCTCCTTGACTTTATCTATCAGGCTTATAGGATACCTAAAATTGATTTGACCAAGTGATTCTCATCTCTTATATCCTTTACTTGACTTTCTGTTCATTACTGCAATTGCTTCCTAAATCTTGACCTCTGAGTTCTTGAGTCCAGGCCAATAGCATTTCCTTCTCCAAGCCTAACTTCAGCTCTGATAAATTCTTCCTAACAAGCTTAGGATCAAGGACTTGAGGCCTGTCCCCTGGTAGAGGCTAGTGCCCTCTGAATTGCCATTTCTCAAATGATGGAGAATTAAAATGTTGCTAAGAACACTATCAAGTACCTGTAATATTCTAGACTCTGATAGGAATTTTATATGTTATTTCTACTCTTAGGTTTTACCTCTAGCCTAATGAGATTATATAGTGTCATGGTAAGAGTGCAAACTAAAGTTTGGATCTTTGGATTTGAATTCTAGTCACACTTATTAACTGTGGGACGTTGAGCAACTTAAAATCTTTGTGCTTCAGTTTTTAAAAAATCTGTGAAATGAGGATAATACTGGTGCCCATTATATAGAGTTTTTTGATGATTAAATGATTTGAAACAAAGAATGTGCTTAAAATAGTACCTGGCACAGAGAAAAGCTTTTAGCTATTATTATTACTGTTTCAGGTCAATGTTCTTTTGAAGTGTAAGTACATAAAATACCATTCTTTGTTACTTTGTTTAGATTTGTTTTCAATTACTTATTTAATAAAATAGTAGATTACATTTTCTTTTGAATAAGCTCTGTTCATTTCTGTTTGTAATGAAAAACGAAGCCCTGGCGATATCCTGATGGTATTGCTATTTTACATTCTTTCTATTTCCCATGGACTTCCTCTGCCAAACAAGAATATTTTTGTTCTCTTGAGAAAAGAATTAGAAAATAGAAGCAAACTGCACCCCTCCCTAAACTGGCATATTACCTAAACATACAGTAAATTCAATCCTCTGATGGATGCAATTAGGCAAGACCCAGGATCCAGATGAATGGTGTCAAGTATTTTGCTTCTGTTCTACTGACATTTCTATGTCTAAGGTATCAGTATCTGATCTTGACTAGACAATATCTAAAGTGGTGAGATATAAATTCCATAGAGATGATTCATTTGACAAGTGTTTATTGAACACCTACTCTGTTTTATACACTATCCAGAAGGGTTCAGTCAATAAGACAGGCAAGGTCAGTGTCCTCTCCACTCTTCTAAAATGGAAAATGATACAATGAAGAACAGAAAAGATGGTTATATGATGGTGAGTGATGGGGTAGCTTAACTGGGTAGTCCTTAGATGTAGTGGGCAAGGAGATGAGAAAAAGGAGCCAGCCATGTGAAGACTTGGGGAGTGAGGGGTTTAAGCAGAGAACAGATCACATTCAAGCAAATGTCCTGAAGTAGAACTGAACATGCTCTATTGGAGGAAACAAAAATTCACTGAGGCTGGAGGGACATGAGAGTTTTGGAGTAAAATAAATTTTTTCCACTTCTTTCATTTTTATATATTTTTATTAACTTTGTGGTTCACTTTTTAAACAACTTAATTGAGATGTAAATCACATACTGTAAAATTTATCCAATTAAAGTGTACAATTTAATATTTTCAGGAAAATCACACAGTTGAGCAACTATCACCACAGTCAGTTTTAATAACATTTCCATGGTCCCCAAAAGAAGCCACATACCCATCTGCAGGCTGTCACTTCTCACTGCCCACCCCTCCAAACATACCAGCTCTTAGCAACCACTGATCTCTTTCTGTCTGAATGGATCAAGTGTTTCATTTTGATCCATTTATCTTTGGAATGCTATAGGCCAAACATATCAGTATTAAAAACAATACTTTTGCTAAATCTATCTGCAGTAGAAGGGGAGGTTCAGGGTGCATAAAATACTGATAACAAATAACTTAGACATAAAATATTTCAGTTTAAAATATAATATGAAACTTGCCAAAGAAAACATGCAATTAAACATCTCTGATTTTTTTGTGTGTGTGGCTATAAAGAGGTTTTAAAATAAAATTGTCATGTTACTACCAGTGGTTTGTTTAAAGACAATATGTCTTCTTTTAGAAGTTGTAATCATTAATTCTTTCAGTGTTTTCTCTGCCCACTTTCAAATGCCTGTTGTTCAAGTCTTTTATGGGTGCCAGATTTTATTAACAAATTTAATCCTGAATATTTTTATTTTGTTTTGAGTTGATGTAGATTCCTCATGATTAGATAATAAATGACTATAGACAGAATTAGGATGTAATTCCTAACTTACAGGTGAAAAATTTATGGTAGTTCTGTTGTCATTATGGTCTGAAGGGTGAATGCTATCATTGGATAACCTTCTAATCAATAAGCTCAGGAAGATCTGGGGTCCAACTCATTCGTTACACACACCTATGAACTAACTTGGCTGTCATCATTTCGTCTATAGTTCAGCTGCTTTTGATTTTATTATATAAGTTTTATAAATACACACTCAAATTCTCAAAATCATAATTTTGTGTTAACTTAGGCACTAACAACTACTTTTGGTATATAAAAACATACAGAAATAATGAACTTCTATCATATAAAAAATAGTGAAAGACTAAACTTCCCTTATTCTCATAGTTAAGGATTAAATTACAAGCTTAATTTGCTGATTGAAAAAACTCCTATCTAGTAGACTGCAATGCATCCAGTGATATGTGCTGTTTATATAAATAGCATGGAGGTTAATTCAGACCATTTCATGGAAATGGTTTATGCATTGTAATCATGAGTCAATACACAGTTCTCTCTAAATTTAAAACAATGTAAATTAGCCAAGCCAATTTAATTCTTGCCAAGAAAGAGTATTCCTTAAAGCCATGTTTTTCACTTTATTAGGTTAAAGGCAACTATATTCCGTAACTAATAAATGAGAGGATTTATTGAATTTTGAAATGCAGTGATTGTAAGCTATGTTTTTAAAGTTATTTAAACAAGTTAAATATGTTTATAATAATTTCATTTCCTATGTAACTTCTAACTAATGAGAAAAAAATAAGGCTAGGAGAGAATTGGAGTTGGATGGAGTTGGTTTAATCTTTTTCATGGCCAAAGCCAAGTTTAAATCCTGTCCAAATGCCACTTCTCAATCACAGCTTTAAAGGATTAAACATGATTATGGAGCTATTTCTCTACTTTCCTGATACACAAGTTCATGTCAAAGCTATCTTGAAACCTGCCATTGAGTTTCACCCTTGAGGTGAGAAAGTAGTCTGGTGAGTATTTATTTCAAGGAAAGGAGATATATTTGCTTAATACAAACTGGGTAGTATTTAAGCTAATGTTCTCAGCCCTTTTTATTGCCAGATTCATGTGAATATTCTGAACTATAAGAAGATAATTTGTATCAGTGTTTTCTCTTTAAGATTACATTTTTCAGATTTGAGCAGGATTTTCTGTGCTCAAGAAATTTTTGCTTAAATAAGTCTGGTTTTCTGCTTGTTTCATCGAGGAGAAAGGCCTAATTTAGTTACAGTGGTTTTTAAAACTGATCACACCAAGCATATAATGTGCAGTAATTTCTTTGGTAGCACTTTGGTAAAATGTGAGCTCTGAGATGCAAAAATCTTGGTTTAAGATTTTTATTCTCTGTTTTGTTTAGAGTACAGTCTAATTTGAATATTGTTTCTCTGTGATTATCTTTCCTTATTCTTTCTTTTTTTTTTTTTTTTGTGAGCATGTACTGTGAAGAGAATCATGTCTTTCCAAGGATATTTTAGTTTTATTTATTCCTAAACTGTCTGTATCGTGGTTGTCCATATTTCCTGATTAAAATATTTGGCTTATTTCCCAATGAACATTTCTATTTGTATAATAGGTACTTTGAGTTTGGATTTAGAAAATATTGGGGACTGCATTCTAAACTTGCCTTCCCCCACCGCAATGTGATGGCAGAATCTGGGCCAGTTTTCTCTGTGCTTTGCACCACACTTCCTATGCCTGATGCCTCACATGGCAGTTCTGGGAGGGAAAGTGCACCTACCCTCTTTTAAACCACTGACGTCCTCTCTGGGCAGAACAGACCGGAGTTTCAGATGCCTGTCAGTAGCAATGATGGTCTGTTGCAGGGCTTGTTTGAAGGAGAGTGTTGCTAGAAGTGCTGAGTCAGCCTGCCTCCTTTGGTATTTAAAGGAGACTTTGGAAACAGTAGCTGCTGGGAAAGCTATTTCTTCAAGAATTTTTTGAGCTTTGTTCTGGTGATAAACCTGCCACCTGATAAGTACTAAGTAGTAAGTGTGCGTTTTCAAGATAATGCCACAGCAAAAAGGTGGTCATTACATGCCACCAAAGGAAATGTATTTGACTTTAGGTTTTAAATAGAATGTTCATTAGAAAACATACTTTAGGGATGCCAGAGGGTATTTCACAACAGTTAGGGTGTTCCTACCAGAGACGCTTCCTCCTTTAGCATGGGGGTACCTAGAATCATGAATAAACATGTATGCAAGATTCTCCTGAATTTGTTAAATAACTATTGATTAGACATTTACTATATGCATAAACTGTGCTAGGTATAGAGGATACAATGATAAATAAGTCATAGCCTAGTCTGCAAAGATTTCCACACAAGGGAAAGACATGAAAGCAAATGAGTACAATAAAAAATGATCAAGTATTCGATTAGGATTATGCATGGGAAGTGGGAGTGTAATAAAGAGGGCTTGATCTTTTCCTGTAGAGCAAGAAGGGAACCAGGAGAGATTTGGGGAAGTGTCAGACTTCAGCTGAACCCAGACAAATGCATGGTGTGGGTACTCACAGGGAGAACATTTGGGAAGGGCTATACCAGGGCCAGTGACTTGTAGGCGGGGGAGGTCTACAGCTGTTTTGAGAAGAATTTGGTGGGAGATAAAGCTGGAGATGAGCTTCCCAGGTGGCTTGGTGGTAAAAGAATCTGCCTGCTAATGCAGGAGACACAAGAGACATGGTTTCAATCCCTGGGTGGTGAAGATCCCCTAGAGGAGGAAATGGCAACCCACTCCAGTATTCTTGCCTGAAAAATCCAATGGACAGAGGAGCCTTGCAGGCTACAGTCCATGGGGTCTCAAAGAGTTGGACATGACTGAGGACATATCTTCTTCTTCAAAAGCTAGAGACAAAGGCAAAAGGAAGATCATAGAGGACTTGGTAAGCCATGATGAAAATCTATACTTGTCTAGTTGGTAATGGAATTTAAGCAAGGGAGTAGCATTACCATTTTGCATTTTTTTTTTTTTTTTCTTTAAGAGAAGGGAGCCAGCTTGTCACTTAGGAAATCAGTTAAGAGACCAAAGCACCTGCCCAAGAGAGAAAGCAGAGAGCTGGTATTTAGGTAGTTGCAGACTGCAGGGAGGATGGGAGGAGGTGGTTTGGAGAGATGTCATAGAATAGAATGTATAGGTCTTGGTGACCAGTTGATTGCAGGAGAGAGACTAGGATTCCAAGATTTCTGGTCTGCGTGGTTGAGTAGATCACTGGGCCATTCACTAAGATGAAGACACAGTTAAAACTATTGGATAAGTTCATATAAAGAATATTAATGAGTTCAATATAGGATTAATGGTGAGTTCTTTTTTCTTCAAGAATACCTAGTAACCTGATAATTCAAGGCCTCTCAGCACTTTCTTGTCTTCATCTGCCAAGATGTGCAGGTTGTTGAAAGTGGATGTGTGCTTATCTTGATGTGAATGTGTGTGATACTGCACAAATGTTAGCCCTGAGAATTTTGCTGTCTGCATTCACAGTGACTTTTTCTAGCAACTCCAGGCAACTGTCAAAGCCCTAGTGAAGTATACAAATATAAGTTGGAGGTTTTATGAAGGGATGAGAATTTATGCATGAGTTACCATGCCATTTTTTAAAAGTCTTAGTTTTTACAGTATAAATAAATATAACTGATTATAGTAACTTTTAATGTGTATGTGTCTCTTTAAGCTTTAAAAAATACATGAAAGAATGTGAATTGTCCCCTAGGATACCAACAATAGAAAGCAATAGTAATTAAGCAAAAAACAAATTAATTGACATGGATGTGTTGGGGCTAATATAAATCTTGTGCAATCGGCATAAAGGAATTTGTTATTTTCAAAACAGAACTAAATCTCTTTTCCATTATAGATTTAATTTAAGTAACATGATAAATAGTGGTAAATTGAACTTTATTATGTATTCATGAAATGCAGTTTAGTACAATTGTTATTTCTGGCATTTGTGGTTTAAAGATATTCCCTTATGGGTAGATGTTATTTTTAATGTGCAAATTCAGAAATAATGACCTCCAGTTCCACTGGTGAATTAGGGCTGATATATACACATGGACAATAAGGGGGAAATGGTCTCTAATTCCTGGCTTTATGAACATTTCTAGTGCAATCTGTGATCCTTTAAAAACTGACATTAAACAAATTATTTTAGGTTACAACTGTATTGCCAGTGAAGAGAAAAGTAATAAAGTAAATATTTTCCAAGGTTCTTAAAAGAATGATATTTGACAAGGACATACCTGAAGGGGGAAAACTCACTTACTAAGAACAGGTTATTGAAAAATCTCAGCACAATTTAAAAAAAAAAACAGATTAAAATTCTCATGAAATGATGCCTTACTGGCAAGTTCAGAATGTAAAATTGGAAACCCAAAAGGAATGGATAAACAGATAAACAACACACACCAAATAATTTCTACAAGCCTCTCAGAAGGAAACTTCAAGAAAAAGGATGGCACGTTGTCTTTTTATTTAGCTTAATTCTTTTCAGCTCTAGGAAGTTTGTTGGATAGATAAACCAATAGGTAGAACAGTGTTAAAAAAAAAAAAAAAAAGAAGAAGAAGAAAAAAAAGGACTTCAGGAGGCCCCCGTGCATGCATGCCAAGTCTTACCAGTCATGTCTGACTCTTTTTGATCCCCCAGGATCTTCTGTCCATGGGATTCTCCAGGCAAGAATATTGGAGTGGGTTGCCATGCCCTCTTCTAGGGGATCTTTCCAACCCAGGGATCCAACTCACGTCTCTTGCATCTCCTACTTTGGCAGTTGTGTTCTTTACCCCTTTTGTTGTTGTTTTGCTCAGTTATGTCTGACTCTTTGTGACCCCATGGGCTGCAGCATGCCAGGCTTTCCTGTACTTCACCATCTCCTGGAGCTTGTTCAAACCCATGTCCATTGAATCAGTGAAGCCATCCAACCATCTCATCCTCTGTCGCCCCCTTCTCCTCCTGCCTTCAATCTTTCCCAGCTTCAGGGTCTTTTCTAATGAGAAGGCTCTTCACATCAGGTGGCCAAAGAAGTGGAGCTTCAGCTTCAGCATCAGTCCTTCCAAAGAATGTTCAGGGTTGGTTTCCTTCAGGACTGACTGGCTTGATCTCCTTGCAGTCCAAGGGACTCTTAAGAGTCTTCTCCAACATCACAGTTCAAAAGCATCAGTTCTTTGGCCCTCAGCCTTCTTTTTGGTCCAACTCTCACATCCATACATGACTACTGAAAAAACCATAGCTTTGATTATATGGACCTTTGTTGGCAAGTAATGTCTCTGCTTTTCCATACGTCTAGGTGTGCCACAGCTTCTTTTCCAAGGAGCAAGCGTCTTTTAATTTCATGGCTGCAGTCACTATCCGCAGTGATTTTGGAGCCCAAGTATTTACCACTAGTGCCACCTGTGAAGCCCAGAAAGTTCATACTAAATGGTGTATGGTGTGAATTCCCACCAATTTTTTCTTATCAGACCAAGAATGACTCTTCTCCTAAAGCTGAGTTCTGATGACTATTTGACCCACTTCTTTCAAAAAATCTCTTCTGGGGAATATTGGATGGTTGATTTTGACTTTCATCTGATCATTCATTGCAATTTGTAAAAATTAGATCAGGCATGCATATAGACTGAAATCCACAGCTGTTCTTCAGGAGTGGGGTGCCTGAGATTGGAAGAATGGAGAAGTTTATCCACTTGTGACAAATGTTTGTGGAATGTGAGGCCTATTTTGGGCACTGTGATCTTGCTTTTTCTGCATGTCTGTGGTCATCTCTGGAGGCAGTCAGGTGTGTGGATGCAATGCTTAAATCCTGTTCTACTATGAAGAATCATGTAGGAGGATTTTTTATATCTGACAAGGTATATACAGGCAAAGTGACTGCTGAGGTAGGCCATTGGATGGAAAAGCTGGTCTAGAGATGGAAAACTTCAGTTATAGGAATCATCCCAGCGTTATCATTCTCAAAGTTTTCCTTCGAGCAATGACCCCGAGATTCATTAATCAGAGTTCTGCTTCTTTCCTAAAGGGATAATTTAGCACAGGTACTCTGGCCTTTATCCACAATTCAGACACTCCAGAGGTTGGGAAAGTGGAAACTATTTCCATAATTTATTTTTGGCAAAACCTGACCTCATCTGAACTTATTTGATAGAACAAACTGACCTGAAGTTACATAAGGCTATGTATAGCATTATCTCACTTACTGTAAATACTCATGCATTTTGATTACTGGGTACTGCCTCAGATTCTACTCGGAGTGTGATATAATATATAATATGGGCTTCCCAGGTGGTACTAATGGTAAAGAATCTGTCTGCCAATGCATGAGATGTGAGGGACATGGGTTCGATCTCTGGGTTGGAAAGATCCCCTGGAAGAGGGCATGGCAACCCACTCCAGTACTCTTGCCTGGAGAATCCCATGGACAGAGGAGCTTGGTGGGCTACAGTCCATAGGGTCAGAAAGAGTTGGACATAACTGAAGCGACTTATCATGCATGCATGCATGAACGCTTCATTAACTTCCTAAAACTTGAAAAATTCTGAGTTCTGAAACCCGTCTGTATCTCAGGGTTTTAGATAAGGGAAGGATCTGTACTGTGGAGCTGTAACCACAAATGAGTCTTAATTTTCCTTTTTCTGCATACAAATACCTACTAATAATGTCCTTAAGGATAATTTGTTTGGGGAAGTTAAATAGTCTTTCTAAAATTTGATTTAAACTATTAATTTGCTTAGCAAAATCACATATTGCACATCAGCAAATTCAGCTCTGTTGTGGTAAAATTATCACAAGTTATAAATTAGTTGCATTTGAATTAATGAGGTTTTATTATAAACACAAAGCAGCATTAGTTCTAATGCATGATTTTCATTAGTACAAAAAAGACTACATAAAGCTGAAGAAATGGGGGGAAAAGAACCAGAATTGCCTATGTTGTGTGCCCTAGAAGCATTCAAAGCCTTGCTAGAGCTTTTTTTTTATTAATAAGGGGCTGCAAATATGTTTATATTGCCTGCCCAGGTTGATTTGGATTAAGACTGCAACAGAATCCTTTCAGTTCCAGTGGGCTATGTGTTATTCTAGGATGTCCATTCCCTTATTCTTAATATACCAAGTGTTTTCCCAACAGAACAAAGAGGAGACAGATGATTCTTCCTGTCTTCTTTTTTTTTTATTGTTGTTTAATGAAAGGACAGGTGAAAGCATGGGATCCAAAGGGCATTTCGCAAAGTGCAAAAGCAGGTAAAGCTCAGGGAAGATAAGAGAAGAATTGGAGGGCTGAAGGAGAGGTGGGTTGTCAGGGGTAGCAGGAAGATGGAGTTGGGGAATGGGCTGCACAGGTGAGCATTGGGACTGAGGGTCTAGACTGGGGTGATCCCACTGCAATCTACTTTGTTCAAAAAATCTGTTTGCTTGCAAAGAGGAGCTGCGTGTTTAGTTCCTACCAAGTAGAAGGAGGTAGTCTGTCTTTTAACCATAAATCCACACATAAATACTCTAGGATAATCCCTTTACTAGACAAAAATCGTTTTTATCCTGAAGCTTATGAAGATGTGGCTCTTTTAAAATCTTAGCCAACTCACCTTTCTCTTTTTCCTTGTGGTTCGGGACTCTTTTTCCGGTTTCTCTTTCAAGGGAATGTTGTGACTGTTTTTCTCCAAAGCATGCACTCATACGGAACAGCGGGCAGAGGTTGCAGTCTCCTCACAAGAAGGATTTGAGGAGAGTGTTGATGTAAGCGGATTGGCTCTTTACATCAAATACGCTGTAACAGGGGCCCTGGTAACAACGACCTCCCAAATACCGAGGAGTCCGAAGGATGGCGGGAGACCAGCTCACCCACCGAGATGCTATTAGAGCTGGAATAACTTCTGTGGCAGAGCTGTCTTCAGTTCTGTGGGAAACTTGCAGGCCTGGCTTTGCCGTACACAGGCATCCAGGTTTGGCCAGATAGCTGTACTCAGGCCTGTGGAAACATGCCTGCTTCCACTCCACCCCACTGCACAGATTGATATGATGGAGGCTTCACAAGGTTTTGTCACAGGAAAGATGAGAGAAAACCCCCACCAACCAGAAAGACTGCACACGGTCACATGCCTTGGTTAGAATATTTTTTCTATGAGGTGGAAAGAAGATAGGCAGAGCAATGTATTACAGGATCTCAGAGGGAGGTTATGACATGAAAACTCATTATACTGTAAAATAATAGAAAATTTGCCAGAAAATGTAAAATATTCATTTGGGGGTATTAAAGAAAGAGCAAGGGTTGTGTTTGAAGCAGGGGGTAGAAGGTGTTGGGAGTGTTTGGCCTGAGTCCAGGCAGCCTTCAATTCACTTTACTGCTGTTGGTTATCATTTGGAAAAAATAAAAGTCTAATTTGATAATGTCTTATTTACAGAAATCAGCGAGTTCCCTGTGGCCTCCAGGATAAGGTCCTGGCATACAAGGCTTTTTACATGCTGATTCCAACTTAAATGTCTGTCTGGTCTCCTATCACCTCCTCCCTGCCCATCCCTGAGGGCATTTGCACATGAACCTGCCTTGGTGATAGGTCGCCAGACCTTGGATACCTTGGACAGGTATACTCCTTCTTACTCCTACTTTGTCCTCCTTTTGGCAGATTCTACCTCATTTTCAAGGGCTTAGTTCGAAGTCTACCTCTTCAATGGAGTCTTTTCGCTCATTAATTCATTCCACAGATAGTGACTAAGTGTCAGGCACTGGGCTGGGCCCCAGGGTACAGGGAAATGATGGACAAGATGATCCAGTCCATGCTTCTCAAAAGCATCTTGTCAATCAGGGAAGGAGTCCTAGAGGAAACTACTGTCAAGATGAGAGCTGAGGGCTCAGGAGGCCTTAGCCAAGTGAAGGCTGTGTGGCAGGTACGGTGCAAACCGGTATCACAAAGAGCTTGATGGCCTGCTGTGATTCATTCTTCTATCAAGTTGTGTTGTAACAAGACGTTTGCTGTCCCCAGTTTCATTCCCAGTCTGAGAGCTCCTTAGAAGTAAGACCAAGGCTTAGTTTCTTCTGTGTCCCCAGAATCCAATCCGATGCCTGGTATTAAAGACTATGGCTCAGCTGGGTTAGTAGAAATTGGGGAAGCACAGCCATAACTAAGACTTCTGCTGTCATATAAGATTATGACAGGGGTAGCAACTTCACATATATTAAATGGCAATCCCATATTTTGTTTGCTGTATTCCATCAGCTAGTAAAGTAATTTCTTTTTTTTTAAATTTATTTAATTTTTACTGAAGGATAATTGTTTTACAGAAATTTGTTGTTTTCTGTCAAACCTCAACATGAATCAGCCATAGGTAGGCATATATCCCCTGCCTTTTGAACCTCTCTCCCATCTCCCTCGCCATCTCACCCCTCTAGGTTGATTCAGAGCCCCTGTTTGAGTTTCCTGAGACATACAGCAAATTCCCATTGCCTATCTCTTTTACTTATGGTAATGTGAGTTTCCATGTTACTCTTTCCATACATTTAACCTTCTCCCCTCTCCCCATGTCCATAAGTCTATTCTCTATGTCTCTTTCTCCACTGTTGCCCTGTAGATAAATTCTTCAGTACCATTTTTCTAGATTCCATATATATGCATTAAAATACAATATTTATCTTTCTCTTTCTGACTTAAATCACTCTATATAATAGGTTTTAGGTTTACCCACCTTATTAGAACTGACTCAAATGCACTCCTTTTTATGGCTGAGTAATATTCCATTGTGTATATAAACCACAACTTCTTTATCCATTCATCTGTTGATGGATATGGATATCTAGGTTGTAAATAGTGTTGCAATGAACATTGGGAAAGATATGTCTTTTTCAATTTTGATTTCCTCAAGGTATATGACTAGGATTGGGGTTACTGGGTCATATGGTGGTTTTATACCTAGTATTTAAGGAATCTCCATATTGTCTTCCGTAGTGGCTGTATCAATTTACATTCCCACCAACAGTGCAAGAGCATTCTCTTTTCTCCACACCCTTTACAGCATTTATTATTTGCAGACTTTAATTATGGCCATTCTGACCGGTGTGAGGTGGTATCTCATTGTAGCTTTGATTTACATAGCCTTTGACTGTGTGGATCACAATAAACTGTGGAAAATTCTTCAAGAGATGGGAATTCCAGACTACCTGCCCTGCCTCTTGAAAAATATGTATGCAGGTCAGGAAGCAACAGTTAGAACTGGACATGGAACAACAGACTGGTTCCAAATAGGAAAAGGAGTACATCAAGGCTGTGTATTGTCACCCTGCTTATTTAACTTCTATGCAGAGTACATCATGAGAAACGCTGGGCTGGGAGAAACACAAGCTGGAATCAAGATTGCCAGGAGAAATATCAATAACCTCAGATATGCAGATGACACCACCCTTATGGCAGAAAGTGAAGAGGAACTCAAAAGCCTCTTGATGCAGGTGAAAGAGGAGAGTGAAAAAGTTGGCTTAGAACTCAACATTCAGAAAACGAAGATCATGGCACCTGGTCTCATCACTTCATGGGAAATAGATGGGGAAACAGTGTCAGACTTTATTTTTGGGGGGCTCCAAAATCACTGCAGATGTGACTGCAGCCATGAAATTAAAAGACGCTTACTCCTTGGAAGAAAAGTTATGACCAACCTAGATAGCATATTTAAAAGCAGAGACATTACTTTGTCAACAAAGGTCTGTCTAGTCAAGGCTATGGTTTTTCCAGTTGTTATATATGGATGGGAGAGTTGGACTGTGAAGAAAGCTGAGTGGTGAAGAACTGATGCTTTTGAACTGTGGTGTTGGAGAAGACTCTTGAGAGTCCCTTGGACTGCAAGGAGATCCAACCAGTCCATTCTGAAGGAGATCAGCCCTGGGTTTTCTTTGGAAGGAATGATGCTAAAGCTGAAACTCCAGTACTTTGGCCACCTCATGCGAAGAGTTGACTCATTGGAAAAGACTCTGATGCTGGGAGGGATTGGGGGCAGGAGGAGAAGGGGACGACAGAGGATGAGATGGCTAGATGACATCACTGACTCGATGGACGTGAGTCTGAATGAACTCCGGGAGTTGGTGATGGACAGGGAGGCCTGGTGTGCTGCGATTCATGGAGTCGCAAAACGTCGGACATGACTGAGCGACTGAACTGAACTGAACTGAATAATGAGTGATGTTGAGCATCTTTTCATGTGTTTGATAGCCATCTGTATGTCTTCTTTGGAGAAATGTCTGTTTAGGTCTTTAACCCACTTTTTGATTGGGTTGTTTGTTTTTCTGATATTGAGTTGTATGAGCTGCTTGTATATTTTGGAAATTAATCCTTTGTCAGTTGTTTCATTTGCTATTATTTTCTGCCATTCTGAGGGTTGTCATTTCACCTTGCTTATAGTTTCCTTTGCTGTGCAAAAGCTTTTAAGTTTAATCAGGTCCCACTTGTTTACTTTTGTTTTTATTTCCATTACTCTAGGAGGTGGGTCATAGAGGATCTTACTCTAATTTATGTCATTGAGAGTTCTGCCTATGTTTTCCTCTAAGAGTTTTATAGTTTCAGGTCTTACATTTAGGTATTTAATTCATTTTGAGTTTATCTTTGTGTGGTATTAGGAAGTGTTCTAATTTTATTCTTTTACATGTAGCTGTCCAGTTTACCCAGCACCATTTATTGAAGATGCAGTCTTTGCCCCATTGTATATTCTTGCCTCCTTTGTCAAAAATAAGATACCCATAGGTGCATGGGTTTATTTCTGGACTTTCTATCTTGTTCCATTGATCTATATTTCTGTTTTTGTGCCAGTACCACACTGGCTTTATGCCTGTAGCTTGTGGTATAGTCTGAAGTCAGGAAGGTTGATTCCTCCAACTCCATTCTTCTTTCTCAAGACTGCTTTGGCCATTTGGGGTATTTTGTGTTCCCATATGAATTGTGAAATTTTTTGTTCTAATTCAGTGAAAAATGCCATTGGCAATTTGATAGAGATCGCATTGAATCTGTAGATTGCATTTGGTAATATAGTCATTTTTACAAATTGATTCTTCCTACCCAGGAACATGGAATATCTCTCCATCTGTTTATGTCATCTTTGATTTCTTTCATTAGCATCTTATAATTTTCTGTGTACAGTTCTTGTTTCTCCTTAGGTAAGTTTATTCCTAGATGTTTAATTCTTTTTGTTGCAATGGTGAATGGAATTGATTCCTTAATTTCTCTTTCTGGTTTTTCATTGTTAGTATATAGAAATGCAAGTGATTTCTATGTACTGATTTGTATCCTGCAACTTTGCTAAGTTCACTGATTAGCTCTAGTAACTTTCTGATAGTATCTTTAGGATTTTCTATGTACAGTATCAGGTCATCTGTGAACAGTGAGAGCTTTACATCTTCTTTTCTGATCTGGATTCCTTTTATTTCTTTTTCATCTCTGATTGCTGTAGCTAGGACTTCCAGAATTATGTTAAATAATAATGGTGAAAGTGGACACCCTTGTATTGTTCCTGATCTTAGGGGGAATGCTTTCAGGTTTTCACCATTGAGAATAATGTTTGCTGTAGGCTTATCATATATGGCCTTTACTATGTTGAGGTAGGTTCCTTCTATGACCATTTTTTGAAGAGTTTTAGTCATAAATGGGTACTAAAATTTATCAAAGGCTTTTTCTGAATCTATTGAGATTCACTTCAGTTTAGTCGCTCAGTCATGTCTGACTCTCTGCGACCCCATGAACTGCAGCACGCCAGGCTTCCCTGTCCATCACCAACTCCCAGAGTTCACTTAGACTCACGTCCATCAAGTCAGTGATGCCATCCAGCCATCTCATCCTCTGTTGTCCCCTTCTCCTCCTGCCCTCAATCTTTCCCAGGATCAGGGTCTTTTCAAATGAGTCAGCTCTTCGTACCTAGTGACTAAAGTAGTGGAGTTTCAGCTTCAACATCAGTCCTTCCAGTGAACACCCAGGACTGATCTCTTTAGGATGGACTAGTTGGATCTTCTTGCAGTCCAAGGAACTCTCAAGAGTCTTCTCCAACACCACAGTCTTCTCAAGACTCTCAAGAGTCTTCTCTAATACCACAGTTAAAAAGCATCAATTCTTTGGCGCTCAGCATTCTTTATAGTCCAACTCTCACATCCATACATGACCACTGGAAAAACCATAGCCTTGACTAGATAGACCATAGTTGACAAAGAAACGTCTTTGCATTTTAATATGCTGTCTAGGTTGGTCATAACTTTCCTTCCAAGGAGTTCAGTTCAGTTGCTCAATCGTGTCCGACTCTTTGTGACCCCATGAATCGCAGCATGCCAGGCCTCCCTGTCCATTACCAACACCCGGAGTTTACCCAAACCCATGTCCATCGAGTTGGTGATGCCATCCAGCCATCTCATCCTCTGTCGTCCCCTTTTCCTCCTGCCCCCAATCCCTCCCAGCATCAGGGTCTTTTCCAGTGAGTCAAATTTCTGCATCAGATGGCCAAAGTATTGGAGTTTCAGCTTCAACATCAGTCCTTCCAAAGAACACCCAGGACTGATCTCTTTAGGACAGACTGGTTGGATCTCCTTGCTGTCCAAGGGACTCTCAAGAGTCTTCTCCAACACCACAGTTCAAAAGCATCAATTCTTCGGCGCTCAGCTTTCTTCACAGTCCAACTCTCACATCCATATATGACCACTGGAAAAACCATACCCTTGACTAGACGGACCTTTGTTGGCAAAGTAATGTCTCTGTTTTTCAATATGCTATCTAGGTTGGTCATAACTTTCCTTCCAATGAGTATACATCTTTTAATTTCATGGCTACAACACTATCTGCAGTTATTTTGGAGCCCAGAAAAATAAAGTCTGACATTGTTTCCACTCTTTCCCCATCTATTTCCCATGAAGTGATGGGACCAGATGCCATGATCTTAGTTTTCTGAGTGTTGAGTTCTAAGCCAACTTTTTCACTTTTCACTTTCACTTTCATCAAGAGGCTTTTTAGTTCCTCTTCACTTTCTGCCATAAGCGTGGTGTCGTCTGCATATCTGAGGTTATTGATATTTCTCCCGGCAATCTTGATTCCAGCTTGTTCTTCTTCCAGCCCAGCGTTTCTCATGATGTACTCTGCATAAAAGTTAAATAAGCAGGGGGGCAATATACAGCCTTGATGTACTCCTTTTCCTATTTGGAACCAGTCTGTTGTTCCATGTCCAGTTCTAACTGTTGCTTCCTGACCTGCATATAGGTTTCTCAAGAAGCAGGTCAGGTGGTCTGGTATTCCCATCTCCAGAATTTTCCACAGCTTATTGTGATCCACACAGTCAAAGGCTTTGGCATAGTCAATAAAGCAGAAATAGATGTTTTTCTGGCACTCTTTTGCTTTTTCGGTGATCCAGCGGATGTTGGCAATTTGATCTCTGGTTCCTTTGCCTTTTGTAAAACCAGCTTGAACATCAGAAGTTTATGGTTTGCGTATTGCTGAAGCTTGGCTTGGAGAATTTTGAGCATTACTTTACTAGCATGTGAAATGTGTACAATTGTGTGGTAGTTTGAGCATTCTTTGACATTGCCTTTCTTTGGGATTGGAATGAAAACTGACCTTTTCCAGTCCTGTGGCCACTGCTGAGTTTTCCAAATTTGCTGGCATATTGAATGCAACACTCCCACAGCATCATCTTTCAGGATTTGAAAGAGCTCAATTGGAATTCCATCACTTCCACTAGCTTTGTTCGGAGTCATGCTTTCTAAGGTGAAATCAGATTGATTATACTCTTTGCAGCCAAAGATGGAGAAGCTCTATACACTCAGAAAAAAACAAGACCAGGAGCTGACTGTGGCTCAGATCATGAACTCCTTATTGCCAAATTCAGACTTAAATTGAAGAAAGTAGGGAAAACCACTAGACCATTCAGATATGACCTAAATCAAATCCCTTATTATTATACAGTGGGTGTGAGAAATAGATTCCAAGGAGTAAGCATCTTTTAATTTCATGGCTGCAATCACCATCTGCAGTGATTTTTGAGCCTAGAAAAATAAAGTCAGCCACTGTTTCCACTGTTTCCCCATCTATTTGCCATGAAGTGATTGGACCGGATGCCATGATCTTAGTTTTCTGAATGTTGAGCTTTAAGCCAACTTTTCATTCTTCTCTTTTGCTTTCATCAAGAGGCTTTTTAGTTCTTCTTCACTTTCTGCCATAAGGGTGTTGTCATCTGCATATCTGAGGTTATTGATAATCTTTCCCGGCAATCTTGATTCCAGCTTGTGCTTCCTCCAGCCCAGCATTTCTCATGATGTACTCTGCATATAAGTTAAATAAGCAGGGTGACAATATATAGCCTTGATGTACTCCTTTTCCTATTTGGAACCAGTCTGTTGTTCCATGTCCAGTTCTTTTTTTTTTAATATAAATTTATTTATTTTAATTGGAGGCTAATTACTTTACAATATTGTATTGGTTTTGCCATACATCAACATGAATCCGCCATGGGTGTACACGTGTTCCCCATCCTGAAACCCCTCCCACCTCCTACCCAATACCATCCCTCTGGGTCATCCCAGTGCACCAGCCCCGTGCACCGTGTGTCATGCATTGAACCTGGACTGGCGATTCATTTCACATATGATATTATACATGTTTCAATGCCATTATCCCAAATCACCCCACCCTCGCCCTCTCCCACAGAGTCCAAAAGACTGTTCTACACATCTGTGTCTCTTTTGCTGTCTCACATAGAGGGTTATCAATACCATCTTTCTGAATTCCATATATATGTATTAGTATACTGTATTGGTGTTTTTCTTTCTGGCTTACTTCACTCTGTATAATAGGCTCCAGTTTCACCTACCTCATTAGAACTGATTCAAATGTATTCTTTTTAATGGCTGAGTAATACTCCATTGTGTATATGTACCACTGCTTTCTTATCCATTTGTCTGCTAATGGACATCTGGGTTGTTTCCACGTCCTGGCTATTATAAACAGTGGTGCAATGAACTTTGGGGTACATGTGTCTCTTTCACTACTGGTTTCCTTGGTGTGTATGCCCAGCAGTGGGGTTGCTGGGTTGTATGGCAGTTCTATTTCCAGTTTTTTAAGGAATCTCCACATTCTTCTCCATAGTGGCTGTACTAGTTTGCATTCCCATAAACATTGTAAGAGGGTTCCCTTTTCTCCACACCCTCTCCAGCATTTATTGCTTGTAGACTTTTGGATAGCAGCCATTCTGACTGGCATGAAATGGTACCTCATTGTGGTTTTGATTTGCATTTCTCTGATAGTGATGTTGAGCATCTTTTCATGTGTTTGTTAGCCAAATGTATGTCTTCTTTGGAGAAATGTCTATTTAGTTCTTTGGCCCATTTTTTGATGGGTAGTTTATTTTTCTGGAATTGAGCTGCAGGAGTTGCTTGCATATTTTTGAGATTAGTTGTTTGTCAGTTGCTTCATTTGCTATTATTTTCTCCCATTCTGAAGGCTGTCTTTTCACCTTGCTTATAGTTTGTTTTATTGTGCAGAAGCTTTTAATTTTAATTAGATCCCATTTGTTTATTTTTGCTTTTATTTCCAATATTCTGGGAGGTGGGTCATAGAGGATCCTGCTGTGATGTATGTTGGTGAGTGTTTTGCCTATGTTCTCCTCTAGGAGTTTTATAGTTTCTGGTCTTACGTTTAGATCTTTAATCCATTTTGAGTTTATTTTTGTGTATGGTGTTAGAAAGTGTTCTAGTTTCATTCTTTTACAAGTGGTTGACCAGTTTTCCCAGCACCACTTGTTAAAGAGATTGTCTTTTCTCCATTGTATATTCTTGCCTCCTTTGTCAAAGATAAGGTGTCCATAGGTGCGTGGATTTATCTCTGGGCTTTCTATTTTGTTCCATTGATCTATATTTCTGTCCTTGTGCCAGTACTGTACTGTCTTGATGACTGTGGCTTTGTAGTAGAGCCTGAAGTCAGGCAGGTTGATTCCTCCAGTTCCATTCTTCTTTCTCAAGATTACTTTGGCTATTCGAGGTTTTTTGTATTTCCATACAAATTGTGAAATTATTTGTTCTAACTCTGTGAAAAATACCGTTGGTAGTTTGATAGGAATTACACTGAATCTATAGGTTGCTTTGGGTAGTATACTCATTTTCACTATATTGATTCTTCCGATCCATGAATATGGTATATTTCTCCATCTATTAGTGTCCTCTTTGATTTCTTTCACCAGTGTTTTATAGTTTTCTATATATAGGTCTTCTGT
The DNA here is from genome assembly GCF_029378745.1 of Bos indicus. Taxonomy (NCBI): domain Eukaryota; kingdom Metazoa; phylum Chordata; class Mammalia; order Artiodactyla; family Bovidae; genus Bos; species Bos indicus. Next base: position 110,118,443 of record NC_091760.1, read on the forward strand.
TTCTTTAGGTAGATATATTCCTAAGTATTTTATTCTTTTTGATGCAATGGTGAATGGAATTGTTTATTTAATTTCTCTTTCTATTTTCTCATTATTAGTGTATAGGAATGCAAGGGATTTCTGTGTGTTGATTTTATATCCTGCAACTTTATTGTATTCATTGATTAGCTCTAGTAATTTTCTGGTGGAGTCTTTAGGGTTTTCTATGTAGAGGATCATGTCATCTGCAAACAGTGAGAGTTTTACTTCTTCTTTTCCAATTTGGATTCCTTTTATTTCTTTTTCTGCTCTGATTGCTGTGGCCAAAACTTCCAACACTATGTTGAATAGTAGTGGTGAAAGTGGGCACCCTTGTCTTATTCCTGACTTTAGGGGAAATGCTTTCAATTTTTCACCATTGAGGATAATGTTTGCTGTGGGTTTGTCATATATAGCTTTTATTATGTTGAGGTGTGTTCCTTCTATTCCTGCTTTCTGGAGAGTTTTTTTTTTTTAATCATAAATGGATGTTGAATTTTGTCAAAGGCTTTCTCTGTATCTATTGAGATAATCATATGGCTTTTATTTTTCAATTTGTTAATGTGGTGTATTACATTGATTGATTTGAGGATATTGAAGAATCCTTGCATCCCTGGGATAAAACCCACTTGGTCATTATGTATGATCTTTTAAATGTGTTGTTGGATTCTGATTGCTAGAATTTTGTTAAGGATTTTTGCATCTATGTTCATCAGTGATATTAGCCTGTGGTTTTCTTTTTTTGTGTGGCATCTTTGTCACGTTTTGGTATTAGGGTGATGGTGGCCTCATAGAATGCATTTGGAAGTTTACCTTCCTCTGCAATTTTCTGGAAGAGTTTGAGTAGGGTAGGTGTTATCTCTTCTCTAAATTTTTGGTAGAAGTCAACTGTGAAGCCGTCTGGACCTGGGCTTTTGTTTGCTCTGATTACAGTTTCAATTTCTGTGCTTGTGATGGGTCTGTTAAGATTTTCTATTTCTTCCTGATTTAGTTTTGGAAAGTTGTACTTTTCTAAGAATTTGTCCATTTCTTCCAAGTTGTCCATTTTATTGGCATATAATTGCTGATGGTAGTCTTTTATGATCCTTTGTATTTCTGTGTTGTTTGTTGTGATCTCTCCATTTTCATTTCTAATTTGATTGATTTGATTTTTCTCCCTTTGTTTCTTGATGAGTCTGGCTAATGGTTTGTCAATTTTATTTATCCTCTCAAAGAGCCAGCTTTTGGCTTTGTTGATTCTTTGCTACAGTCTCTTTTGTTTCTTTTGCATTTATTTCTGCCCTAATTTTTAAGATTTCTTTCCTTCTATTAACCCTGGGGTTCTTCATTTCTTCCTTTTCTAGTTGCTTTAGGTGTAGAGTTAGGTTATTTATTTGACTTTTTTCTTGTTTCTTGAAGTATGTCTGTACTGTTATGAACCTTCCCCTTAACACTGCTTATACAGTGTCCCACAGGTTTTGGGTTGTTGTGTTTTCATTTTCATTCATTTCTATACATATTTTGATTTCTTCTGTGATTTGTTGGTTATTCAGCTGTGTGTTGCTCAGCCTCCATATGTTGGAATTTTTAATAGTTTTTCTCCTGTAATTAAGATATAATCTTACTGTATTGTGGTCAGAAAAGATGCTTGGAATAATTTCAATTTTTTTTAATTTACCAAGCTAGATTTATGGCCCAGGATGTGATCTATCCTGGAGAAGGTTCCGTGTGCACTTGAGAAAAAGGTGAAATTCATTGTTTTAGGGTGAAATGTCCTATAGATATCAATTAGATCTAACTGGTCTATTGTATCATTTAAAGTTTGTGTTTCCTTGTTAATTTTCTGTTTAGTTGATCTATCCATAGGTGTGAGTGGGGTATTAAAATCTCCCACTATTATGGTGTTATTGTTAATTTCCCCTTTCATACTTGTTAGCATTTGTCTTACATATTGTGGAGCTCCTATGTTGGGTGCATAGATATTTATAATTGTTATATCTTCTTGGATTGATCCTTTGATCATTATGTAGTATCCTTCTTTGTCTCTTTTCACAGCCTTTGTTTTAAAGTCTATTTTATCTGATATGAGTATTGCTACTCCTGCTTTCTTTTGGTCTCTATTTACATGGAATATCTTTTTCCAGCCATTCACTTTCAGTCTGTATGTGTCCCTTGTTTTGAGATGGGTCTCTTGTAGACAGCATATATAGGGGTCTTGTTTTTGTATCCATTCAGCCAGTCTTTGTCTTTTGATTGGGGCATTCAACCCAGTTACGTTTAAGGTAATTATTGGTAAGTATGATCTCGTTGCCATTTACTTTATAGTTTTGGGTTAGAATTTATACACCCTTTTTGTGTTTCCTGTCTAGAGAAGATCCTTTAGCATTTGTTGGAGAGCTGGTTTGGTGGTGTTGAATTCTCTCAGCTTTTGCTTGTCTGTAAAGCTTTTGATTTCTCCTTCATATTTGAATGAGATCCTTGCTAGGTACAGTAATCTGGGCTGTAGGTTATTTTCTTTCATCATTTTAAATATGTCCTGCCATTCCCTCCTGGCCTGAAGAGTTTCTATTGAAAGATCAGCTGTTGTCCTTATGGGAATCCCTTTGTGTGTTATTTGTTGTTTTTCCCTTGCTGCTTTTAATATTTGTTCTTTGTGTTTGATCTTTGTTAATTTGATTAATATGTGTCTTGGGGTGTTTTGCCTTGGGTTTATCCTGTTTGGAACTCTCTGGGTTTCTTGGACTTGGGTGATTATTTCCTTCCCCATTTTAGGGAAGTTTTCAACTATTATCTCCTCAAGTATTTTCTCATGGTATTTCTTTTTGTCTTCTGCTTCTCGGACTCCTATCATTCGAATGTTGGGGCATTTAACATTGTCCCAGAGGTCTCTGAGATTCTCCTCATTTATTTTAATTCGTTTTTCTTTTTTCCTCTCTGATTCATTTATTTCAACCATTCTATCTTCTACCTCACTTATCCTACCTTCTCTCTCCATTATTCTACTGTTGGTTCCATCCAGAGTGTTTTTGATATCATTTATTGCATTATTTGTTATATATTGACTCTTTTTTATTTCTTCTAGGTCCTTGTTAAACCTTTCTTGCATCTTCTCAATCCTTGTCTCCAGGCTATTTATCTGTGATTCCATTTTGTTTTCAAGATTTTGGATCATTTTCACTATCATTATTCGGAATTCTTTATCAGGTAGATTCCCTATCTCTTCCTCTTTTGTTTGGTTTGGTGGGCATTTATCCTGTTCCTTTACCTGTTGGGTATTCCTCTGTCTCTTCATCTTGTTTATATTGCTGTGGGGGGGGGGGGGTGGTGGCCTTTCTGTATTCTGGCAGTTTGTGGAGTTCTCTTTATTGTGGAGTTTCTTCGCTGTGGGTGGGGTTGTACACGTGGCTTGTCAAGGTTTCCTGGTTAGGGAAGCTTGTGTTGGTGTTCTGGTGGGTGGAGCTGGATTTCTTCTCTCTGGAGTGCAATGAAGTGCCCAGTAATGAGTTATGAGATGTCAGTGGGTTTGGGGTGACTTTGGGCACCCTGTATATTGAAGCTCAGGGCTATGTTCCTGTGTTGCTGGAGAATTTGTATGGTATGTCTTGCTCTGGAACTTGTTGGCCCTTGGGTGGTGCTTGGTTTCAGTGTAGGTTTGATGAGCTCCTGTCGATTAATGTTCCCTGGAGTCAGGAGTTCTCTGGTTTTCTCAGAATTTGGACTTAAGCCTCCTGCTTCTGGTTTTCAGTCTTATTTTTACAGTAGCCTCAAGACTTCTCCATCTATACAACACTGTTGATAAAACATCTAGGTTAAAGATGAAAAGTTTCTCACAGAGAGGTTCACAGAGTTACATGGAGAAGAGGAGAGGGAGTAGGGAGTTAGAGGTGACCAGGATGAGATGAGGTGGAATCAAAAGAGAAGAGAGCAAGCTAGCCAGTAATCACTTCCTTATGTGCACTCCACAGTCTGTACCACTCAGAGATGTTTACAGAGTTATACAGAGAAGAGAAGAGGGAGGAAGGAGACAGAGGTGGCCAGGAGGATAAAGGGGGAGAATCAAAAGGAGAGAGACAGATCCAGCCAATAATCAGTTCCCTAAGTGTTCTCCACAGTCTGGGACACACAAAGAGATTCACAGAGTTGAATAGAGAAGAGAAGGGGGAGGGAGGAGATAGAGGCGACCTGGTGGAGAAAAAGGAGAGTCCAAAGAGGGAGAGAGCAGTCAAGCCAGTAATCTCACTCCTAAGTCAAAATGGGTACTGAAGATTGGGTTCTTAAAGGTACAAAATTATAACAAATACCAAAAGCAAAGATTAAAAATCTAGAGGAGGTTGGATTTTCAAAAATACAATATTAAAGAAAAAAAAGTCACAAGAATTATAAATATATATATATGAAGTTTGCTTTAAAAAATAGGGTCTCTCTTTTTTTTTTCAAAGTCATAGTAGGTTATAAAAATGAAAATTAAAGGAGTAATAGAGGACTTAAAAATAAAAAAATAAAAAAAGTTAAAAATTCAAGTATTATAGTAAAAATAGTAAAAATATATCTAGGACTTTCTCTGGTGTTGTTGCAGGCAGTGTGGGGTCAGTTCATTTTTTGATAGTTCCTTGATCCGGCTTATATTTCTCAAGATCTATAGGCCCCTTCCTATGTATTCGGTACTAACTACAGGGTTTTAATCTATTGCACCTGCCACTTCCAAGGAGGTCCCCTCTGTTTTAGCTTCTGTTTGCTAGTCTCTTCAGTGTCTAATTTCTGCCCTGACACAAGGGGGCAGTGGTGGACACTTTTTTAGACTCACTTGTTCAGTCGTGCTGTCAGGAGGGAGGGACACTGCAAACAAATAACACTGGCGTGTGCTGGCAGTATCTTGGCCACACTGGGTTTGCCCCTGTTCACAGCGCATGTGCCCTCCCTGTCCACACTACTTAGGCTCTAGGTTGCTCTGCTGGGAACTGTCTGAGGCCGGCCCTGGGTTGTATGCACTTCCCAGGTCTAAGCTGCTCAGGTTCAGGCACTCAGGTAGTCCTCAGAGGCACAGACTTGGTTGGGCCTGCGTTTTGTGCCCTTCCCAGGTCCGAGCAGCTCAGGTGACCAGGTGTTTGGCGAGCACAGTCACTGCAACTTATTAGCTCCCCTGTCCCTGCCGCTTGGTTTTCTGGGTATACAACCGGTGCACCTTCTCAGGTGGATATTGGCCGTCCAGAATCCCAAGAAGTCTTGGTTAGCAACTAAGCCTGCTTGCAGTTTGGTAGATAATGCCTGTCTGGGGCCGGGATTGCCCCCTTCCAGCTCTGGCTGCCCTCGCCTGCCTGTCACCAGGCAGGGGGATGGGCCTGGCTAGCTCTGCTCTGTTTTTTCTTCTGTGAGTGGGCCTGGCGGTGTCTTAGGTTAGGGCTTTTCGCGTGGTAGCTACCCACAGTCTGGTTTGCTATACCAAGTTAGTTCCCTCAGATTGCCCTCAGGGCGTTCAGGCCCGGTCCTAACTCTAAGCAATGCAGCCCGTGCCTCCCTGCCCAGCCCCCGCTTGCTAGTGGTGGATGCAGGTGTCTGCGCTGCTTCTCTGCTGGGGGAGTTACCATTGGGCATGTAATCTGTGGGTTTAAATTATTTATTTATTTTTCCTCCCGGTTATGTTGCCCTCTGTGGTTCCAAGGCTCGCCAGAGACTTGGCAGTGAGAGTGTTTCCTGGTGTTTGGAAACTTCTCTCTTTTTCAAGACTCCCTTCCTGGGCAGAGCTCTGTCCCTACCTCTTTTGTCTCTCTTTTTATCATTTATATTTTTTCCTACCTCCTTTCGAAGACAGTGGGCTGCTTTTCTGGGTGGCTGATGTCCTCTGCTGGGATTCAGTTGTTTTGTGGAATTTACACTCAGCGTTCAAATGTTCTTTTGATGAATTTGTGGGGGAGAAAGTGGTCTCCCCATCCTATTCCTCTGCCATCTTAGGACCGCATCCCATGTCCAGTTCTAACTGTTGCTTCCTGACTGAAATTATCATATGGTTTTTATCTTTCAATTTGTTAGTATGGTGCATCATATTGATTGATTTGCATATATTGAAGAATCCTTGCATCCCTGGAAGAAACCAAGCTTGATCATGGTGTATGAGCTTTTTGATGTGTTGCCGAATTCTGTTTTCTACAATTTGTTCAGGATTTTTTCCATTTATGTTCATCAGCGATATTGGTTGGTAGTTTACTTTTTTGTGCTGTTTTTTGTCTTGTTTTGGTATCAGGGTGATGGTGGCCTCATAGAATGAGTTTGGAAGTGTTCCTTCCTCTGCAGTTTTTTGAAGGATTTATAGGATAGGCATTAGCTCTTCTTCAAATGTTTGATAGAATTCTCCTGTGAAGCCATCTGGTCCTGTGCTTTTGGGAGATTTTTTTTATCACAGCTTCAATTTCAGTGCTTCAAATTGGGTTGTTCATAATTTCTATTTCTTTCTGGTTCAATCTTGGAAAATTGAACTTTTCTAAGAATCTGTCCATTTCTTCCAGGTTATCCATTTTATTGCCATATGTTTGTTCATAATAATCTCTTATAATCCTTTGTATTTCTGCATTGTCTATTGTAACCTCTCCTTTTTCATTTCTAATTTTGTTGATTTGATTCTTATCTCATTTTTTCTTGATGAGTCTGGCTAAAGGTTTGTCAATTTTGTTTATCTGTCAATTTTGTTTATCTTCTCAAAGAACCAGTTTTCAGTTTTATTAATCTTTACTATTGTTTCTTTCATTTCTTTTTCATTTATTTCTTCTCAGACCTTTATGATTTCTTTCCTTCTACTAATCTTGATTTTTTAAAATTCTTTTTCCAGTTGTTTTAGGTGTAAAGTTAGGTTGTCTATTTGATGTTTTTCTTGTTTCTTGAGGTAGGATTGTATTGCTATAAACTTCCCTCAGAACTGCTTTTGCTGCATCCTATAGCTTTGAATTGTTGTGTTTTCATTGTCATTTTTTCCTAGAAATTTTTTGATTTCCCTTTTGATTTCTTAAGTAGCCTGTTGGTTATTTAGAAACATGTTTAATCTCCAAGTGTTTGTGTTTCTTACAATTTTTTTTTTCTTGTAATTGATATCTAATCTCATAGCATAGTGGTCAGAAAAGATGCTTGATACAATTTCAGTTTTCTTAAATTTACTGAGGTTTGATTTGTGTCCCAAGATGTGGTCTATCCTGGAGAATGTTCCATGTGCACTTGAGAAGAAGCTGTATTCTTCTGCATTTAGATGGAATATCCTGAAGACATCAATGAAATCCATCTCATCTGATGTATCATTTAAGACTTGTGTTTCCTTATTAATTTTCTGTTTTGATGAGCTGTCCATTGGTGTGAGTGGGGTGTTAAAGTCTCCTACTATTATTGAGTTACTGTCAATTTCTCCTTTTATGTCTGTTAGTGTCTGTCTTATGTATTGAGGTGCTCCTATGCTGGGTGCATAGATATTTACAATTGTTGTGTCTTCCTCTTGGATTGATCCCTTGATCATTACGTAGTGTCCTTCCTTATCTCTTGTAATATTCTTTATTTTAAGGTCTATTTTGTCTGATATGAGGATTGCTACTCCAGCTTTCTTTTGCTTCCCATTTGCATGGAATATATTTTTCCATCCTCTTACTTTCAGTCTACATGTGTTGTGAGATCTGAAGTAGGTTTCTTGCAGACAGCAGTTTTGTTTTTTTATCCATTCAGCCAGTCTGTGTCTTTTGGTTGGAGCATTTAATCTATTTACATTTAAAGTAATTATTAATATATATGTTCCTATTGCCATTTTCTTAATTGTTTGGAGCTGATTTGGTAGATCTTTCTTCTTCTCTTGTATTTCTTGACTATACAAATCCCTTTAACATTTGTTGTAAAGCTGGTTTGGTGGTACTGAAATCTGTTAACGTTTGCTTGTCTGAAAAGCTTTTTATTTGTCCATCAATTTTGAATGAGATCCTTGCCAAGTACAATAATCTTGGTTGTAGATTTTTCCCTTTCAGTACTTTAAATATATCCTACAATTCCCTTCTGTCCTGCAGAATTTCTGCTGAAATATCAGCTGTTAAGCTTATGAGGTTTCCGTTGTATGCTACTTGTTGCTTATCCCTTGCTGCTTTTAATATTCTTTCTTTGTGTTTAGTCTTTGTTAGTTTGATTAGTATGTGTCTTGGTGTGCTTCTCCTTGGGTTTATCCTGTATAGGACTCTTTGTGCCTCTTGGACTTGATTGACTATTTCCTTTTCCATGTTGGGTAAATTTTCAACTATATCTTTTCAAAAATTTTTTCATACCCTTTCTTTTTCTCTTCTTCTGGGGCCTCTATAATTTGAATGTTGGTGTATTTGATATGGTCCCAGAGGTCTCTGAGACTATCCTCTGTTCTTTTCATTCTTTTTACTTTATTCTGCTCTTCAGAAGTTTTCCACCATTTTATCTTCCAACTCACTGATTTGTTCTTCTGCTTCAGATATTCTACTATTGATTCCTTCTAGAGTATTTTTAATGTCAATAATTGTATTGTTTATCTCTGTGTGTTTATTCTTTAATTCTTCTAGGTCTTTGTTAATTGATTCTTGCATTTTGTCCATTTTGTTTTCAAGGTTTTTGATCATCTTTATTATCATTATTCTGAATTCTTTTCCAAGTAGTTTGCCTATTTCCTCTTCATTTATTTGGACTTCTGTGTTTCTAGTTTGTTCCTTCATTTGTGTAGTATTTCTCTGCCTTTTCATTATTTTCTTTTTAACTTATTGTGTTTGAGGTCTCCTTTTCCCAGGCTTCAAGGAAAATTGAATTCTTTCCTTGAAGAAAGTTGAATTCTTTCTTCGTTTTGGTTTCTGCCCTCTTAAGGTTGGTCCAGTGATTTGTGTAAGCTTTGTATAGGGTGAGATTTGTGCTGTTTTTGTTTGTTTGTTTGTTTTCCTCTGATGGTCAAAGTGAGGTGGTACTCCTGTCTGCTGATGACTGGGTTTGTATTCTTGTTTTGTTTGTTGTTTAGATGAGGCATCCTGCACAGGGTGCTGCTTGTGGTTGGGTGATGCTGGGTCTTGTATTCAAGTGGTTTCCTTTGTGTGAATTCTCACTATTTGATACTCCCTAGGGTTAGTTCTCCGGAGAAGGCAATGGCACCACACTCTAGTACTCTTGCCTGGAGAATCCCAGGGATGGGGGAGCCTGGTGGGCTGCTGTCTATGGGGTCACACAGAGTTGACACGACTGAAGCAACTTAGCAGCAGCAGCAGCAGCAGGGTTAGTTCTCTGGTAATCTAGGGTCTTGGAATCAGTGCTCCCACTCCAAAGGCTCAGGGCTTGATCTCTGGTCAGGAACAGAGATTCCACAAGTGATTTGTTATGGCATCAAGTGAGATTAAAACAAATATCGAAGAATGAGAAACCAAAGATGAACCCCAGGCAAATAGCAGTTACAAAATCAGTGAAAAAATAATTAAAATAATGGAATATATACATATACATATACACCCATGAGCAAAGTCAAAACAGCCCAACAAAAGTAAAGTGCAGTAGATTGACCCAGTGAACGAAGGAAATAAAAGAGTTTAATTTACCAGTTAAGAACAAAATTAACTAAAGCACAAACTGGAAAATAAAACTAAAGCAATGTGCCAAGTGGGGAATAAAGCAATGAACACAAAGCTAACAAATATGTTGAGAGGAAAAGAAAGAAAGAAAAGAAAGAAAGAATGGATATACAAAGTTAATTAGAGGTGGTTGAGGATTTCTATACCTTAAAGATTAACTGCAAGGGGAAAAAAACAGTTCAGTTCAGTTCAGTCACGTCCGACTCTTTGCGACCCCATGAATCGCAGCACACCAGGCCTCCCTGTCCATCACCAACTCCTGGAGTTCACTCAAACTCATGTCCATCGAGTCAGTGATGCCATCTAGCCATCTCATCCTCTGTCGTCCCCTTCTCCTCCTGCCCCCAATCCCTGCCAGCATCAGAGTCTTTTCCAATGAGTCAACTCTTCTCATGAGGTGGCCAAAGTACTGGAGTTTCAGCTTTAGCATCATTCCTTCCAAAGAAATCCCAGGGCTGATCTCTTTCAGAATGGACTGGTTGGATCTCCTTGCAGTCCAAGGGACTCTCAAGAGTCTTCTCCAGCACCACAGTTCAAAAGCACCAATTCTTCGGCACTCAGCCTTCTTCACAGTTCAACTCTCACATCCATACATGACCACAGGAAAAACCATAGCCTTGACTACACGGACCTTTGTTGGCAAAGTAATGTCTCTGCTTTTGAATATGCTATCTAGGTTGGTCATAACTTTCCTTCCAAGGAGTAAGCGACTTTTGATTTCATGGCTGCAGTCACCATCTGCAGTGATTTTGGAACCCCAAAAAATAAAGTCTGACACTGTTTCCACTGTTTCCCCATCTATTTCCCATGAAGTGATGGGACCGTATGCCATGATCTTCATTTTCTGAATGTTGAGTTTTAAGCCAAGTTTTTAACTCTCCACTTTCACTTTCATCAAGAGGCTTTTTAGTTCCTCTTCACTTTCTGCCATAAGGGTGGTGTCATCTGCATATCTGAGGTTATTGATATTTCTCCTGGCAATCTTGATTCCAGCTTGTGCTTCTTCCAGTCCAGCATTTCTCATGATGTACTCTGCATAAAATTTAAATAAGCAGGGTGACAGTATACAGCCTTGATGTACTCCTTTTCCTATTTGGAACCAGTCTGTTTTTTCATGTCCAGTTCTAACTGTTGCTTCCTGACCTGCATACAGGTTTCTGAAGAGGCAGATCAGGTGGTCTTGTATTCCCATCTCTTTCAGAATTTTCCACAGTTTATTGTGATCCACACAGTCAAAGGCTTTGGCATAGTCAATAAAGCAGAAATAGATGTTTTTCTGGAACTCTCTTGCTTTTTCTATGATCCAGCAGATGTTGGCAATTTGATCTCTGGTTCCTCTGCCTTTTCTAAAACCAGCTTGAACATCAGGAAGTTCACGGTTCACATATTGCTGAAGCCTGGCTTGGAGAATTGTGAGCATTACTTTACTAGCATGTGAGATGAGTGCAATTGTGCAGTAGTTTGAGCATTCTTTGGCATTGCCTTTCTTTAGGATTGGAATGAAAACTGACCTTTTGCTGTCCTGTGGCCACTGCTGAGTTTTCCAACTTTGCTGGCATATTGAGTGCAGCACTTTCACAGCATCATTTTTCAGGATTTGAAATAGCTAAACTGGAATTCCATCACCTCCACTAGCTTTGTTCATAGTGATGCTTTCTAAGGCCCACTTGACTTCACATTCCAGGATGTCTGGCTCTAGGTCAGTGATCACACCATCATGATTATCTGGGTCATGAAGTCTTCTTTGTACAGTTCTTCTGTGTATTCTTGCCACCTCTTCTTAATATCTTCTGCTTCTGTTAGGTCCATACCATTTCTGTCCTTTATCGAGCCCATCTTTGCATGAAATATTCCCTTGGTATCTCTAATTTTTTGAAGAGATCTCTAGTCTTTCCCATTCTGTAGGAAAGGCAAACAAAGGAATAAATGTAGAAAAATATAATATGTTTAAAAAATTTTAAATTATAAAAAAGAGAAAATAAAAAATGGAATAAGAAAGAAAAAAGGGTGGAAAAAAGGAAAACTCCACAGAACTGCAAAAACCCAACATAGAGGCAGAAGTTTATAACAACAATAAAAAGTATGACTGAATATACACATATATATATATACCCATAAACAAAATCAAAAAAGTCCAACGAAAATAAAGTACAGTAGACTGACCTGGTGAACAAAGGAAACCAAAAATTATATCTACCAGAACAAAACTAACTAAAGCACAAACTGGAAAACAAAACTAGAGCAAGGTGCCAATTGGGGAATAAAGCAATGAAAATAAAACTACCGAATGTGTTGTTAAAAAGGGGAGAAAGAAAAGAAAGAAAGAATAGATATGCCAAGTTAAATAGATAGAGAAGATTTATACCGTTAAAGGTTAACTGCAAGGGGAAAAGAACAGTAGGAAAAGCAAACGAAGGAATAAATGTAGAAAAAATAATAATAGGTTTAAAAAATTAAAAAGTAAAACTAAAAAAAGAGAAAAGAAAAAAAGAAAAGAAAAGAAAAACTCCACAGAACTGCAAAAGCCCTACATAGACGCAGATGTTTATAACAACAATAAAAAATGTGACTGAGAGAAAAACAAGCTCAAAAACTTAATTGGATTTGTAGTGCCAATAAAATTGACAACTACAACCGAGGGGGTTAAAAAAAAGGGAAAAAAAATCCAAAAGGTTCTGCACAACAAGTCAAAAAATAAGAATAATAAATGCTTTCTTGAGTCACTGCTGTCAGGGTCATTTCCCTCTCTGGGAGTCACAGTCCACCTCACCTCCCTAGGATGCCCTCCAACACTGTGCTGGTCTCTGGACCTGCTGTGGGGGCAGCTCAGATTCTAATCTAGTACTAGTCCTGTGTGTTCTTGCCTCCATTGTCCACAGCTATCAAAACTAGTGTGCTTTCTTTTCTGGGAACTCTCAATGATCTTTTATATATTCCATAGACACAGAGCCTGCCTAGTTGATCCTGTGGATTTAATCTGCAGCTTGTACAGCTGGTGGAAAGGTTTTGGGTCTTCTTCCTTAGCCATACTGCCCCTGGGTTTCAACTGTGGTTTTATTTCCACCTCTACATGTGGGTTGTCCACTGGGGTTTGCTCCTGAGGCTGCCCTGGAGGACTTGGGTTTGCCCCTGTGAGGGCCAGGTGTGGAGGTGGTGCAGCTGCTTGGATCGCAGGGGTTCTGGCAGCACCAGGTACAAAAGGGAGTTGGCGGCTGGGGCAGCAGTAAATATAGTGCTCTAGAAGGGTGTGGCAAGCAGTATTGGCCAATACACTCCAGTATTCTTGCCTCGAGAACCCCACTCCCTGGCAGAAAAGCCTGGTAGGCCACAGTCTACAGGGTCACATAGAGTCACACACGACTGAAATGACCCTGCGCGCATAGATGCAAAACTTTTCTTGCCTGTGGCACCTCTGTCCCAGTGAGAGTTGAGTGTGAAGGTGGTGCAGCTGCTTGGCTTACAGGGACCCTGGAGGCGCCAAGTGTGGAGGGACACCCAACCCGGCAGGAATTATGGCCCTATCAGAGTCTTTTCGAGCCTCTTGTAGCTGGCGATCAGATGGCCTCTTTGGCCAGTCTTTCTCCCCAGCTCTGCCCATTTAGGCACTTAGAGGATTCCCCTGCCTGGGGTCCTTCTCTGTTCATCGCATCAGGCATATAGAGGGGCCCCCTGGCTGGGTTCTTACTCTGTAGTTCAGCACATCAGTCACTTAAAGGAGCACTCTGGGTGGGGTCCTACTCTGTAGTTCAGTGCCTCAGGCATTTGATGGACCAGCCTCTCTATTGTTTGGCTGCTGATGCTGGCCTGTAGGAAGAGAGAGGCTATGGTGATGGCTCCACCCCCATGGCTGACTCAGCAGTATCGCCTTTCTTCCATGGCTGCCCAGCTTTTCTCCACTAGCATTTCCCACCACAATCTCCTCCCTCACATTCTCCCTTCAATCCATCCCTCCACAGTCAACAGCAGCCCTCACCCTGGGATTGCTCCACAATCCCTAAACTCCAGCTCCCAGCCACTGCATCTTCCAGGGGACCGGCATTCCTGTCCAGGGTATGTATGGCTGTGGCAAGGACTGTCTGATTCTCATACTATTTAGGCTGCCACAGATCAGCTGTTTCCCTCTCAGCCTTAAATGTTTCTCCTCTGACTCAGACAATTGCCCCGATGTGGGGATCAGACCTCTGCTTCAGTTCCCCGCCCGACCAAGGTCAAGTCCAGTCCTACTAACACTCCTGTTTTTCCCTCTAGTTCCTTCGTCCTACCGAGTTTTGCATATTTCTATATATTTTTTCCCTCTGTTCAAGTACTCCCGTCTGCTCTCAGCTGGTGTTCTGCATGCATTTCTGTGTCTGAAGGTGTATTCCTGATGTATCCATGGAGAGAGATCTACTCCAGGTCCACCTACTCCTCTGCCATCTTGTTCTCTCCCATAATTTCTTAAGTGTTTTCATTCTTTGAAGATGGAGGAAGCATCTCTTGCATCTTGATAACTTCATGCTTTCATCTGGCAGTTAGTAGCAACCTTGATAATCACTGCAGATCCCAAGAGAGTCTTTAGTCGACCTGATGTGCCACAGGGAAGTCCTGCATCAGGTGCTGTGACAAGAATGGTTATTATTGGTCAGATCATGAAGTGAGTCATCAGACTTCCCATGTCACAAGCCAGGGATGCCTCAGCTTGCTGTGGGTATCCTCAGTGGACAGGAAGGGAGAGAGAGTACCAGGAGACCAACAGATATCCACGCAGCTGCCATAGCATTAGAAAGTGTGAGCAGATGGTGCCCACAAGGCATAGTGTTGCAGGCTCTGAGAAGTCTATTAAAAGTGTTTTCATTTTTTTTCCCACAGTCTAAATTTTATTTAACTTTACAATATTGTATTGGTTTTGCCATATTAAAAAAAAAAAAAAAAAAGTGTTTTCATCCAGGGATGGATAGTGGAGGGAGGGATAGTGGAGGGATATCTGAAGGATCAAATTACTCCACATGCAAGTAAGCTGATCACAGTCTTTCTAAGAGTGGGTTTATTTTGATCCTGACAATTCAACACATGAGTTGGGTACCCCTTTCCTGAGGTACACTCTCCTTTCACTCATATTGGTTAGAACATCTCAGTTGGTCTTAAGTCACTCTCAGGCAGGACTAAGAAAAACTTTTTTTCTTTCAGGAGTAAGTGCTGGTAAGGGCCATATTTCACAAGTTTTAATCCTGCTTGTCCCAAGCTTTAATCTTCTTGGAATGGGAGATAGAGTAGGCAGGTCAGATTTGGGATTTTGAAATCCAGCTAAGCATAGGTACCCAAGAATAGAATTTACTGGGACAGAAGTCTTAATGCATTAATTAAGAGGGATTCTGTAAAAGAGGTGAGGGTTGGTTTCTGTTTTGGCATAGATGCCAAACAAGGGTTCTTTCCAACCTGAAGATGCGTGTATGACTCTCAAATTTTAGAATCATTCAGTTTCTCTAAAGAGTAGAGATTAGCTAATTTCTTCTAAAGATTTTATGAGATAATGGTTAATAATTTGCTATTATTTCTAATAGAGAAACCAGGATCAGAATTGTTCTCTGATGAAAGTTTTAAAAGATATTCTAATCAGCAAATATTTTTCAAACTGTTGTTTGAAGGACTCAGTGACAGGGCTACAGAGGGTCTACAGAGATGTGGGAAGTCTGATCCATATTTGGGTGAGTTTAAGGAATATGTGATAAATTTTCTGGTATTTAATTGTTTAGGGTGAATAAATAAATGAAGGAATGCAAACAGATCCTAGCTTCAGAGGGCTCTCCGCCATCAGGGATGTAAATTTGCATTATGAACTTAGAGAGGAAGAATTTTGCTACTAGAGAGAAATGCATTTCAGGGATCTCAACATCATGACACGCCAATGATAGCACATCTTTTTTCTCACTGGATTAAGACAGTAAAGGTGTTTGTGTGTGTGTGTCTCCCTTGAGCTTTACAAGAGAAATCTTAGACCCTAGGAAACTTTTGGCTCAGAACACCTTGACTCTTTGACTCATCTGTGGGCGTAGATGAACTGTGCAATCACCGTGTTTCACTTTGAAGGAATTATGTGTTCCACAATGGAGTTGTGGTTTTTTGTTTTTTTGTTTTTGGACTTTTTATTTTGTACTGGGATATGGCTGATTGACCTTCCCAGGTGGCACGGTGGTAAGAATCTGCCTGGTGATGCAAGAGATGCAAGAGATGCAGGTTCAGTCCCTTGGTCAGGAAAATCCCCTGGAGAAGGAAATGGCAACCCACTCCGGTATTCTTGCCTGAAAAGTTCTGTGGACAGAGGAGCCTGGCAGGCTACTGTCCATAGAGTCACAAAGAGTGGGACACGACTGAGATACTGAGCACACATAGCCAATTAACAATTTTGTGATAGTTTTGGATGAACAGTGAAGGGACACAGCCATATATATACACGTATTCATTCTCCCCTAAACCCCTCTCCCACTCAGACTGCCACATAGCCTTGAGCAGTGTTTCATGAGTTATGCAATAGGTCCTTGTTGGTTATCCACTTTAAATATAGCAGTGTGTACATGATCATCCCAAACTCCCCCCACCACCCGCTGTACTTGCAGATAACGGGAAATTTTGTTTTATAAGTCTGAGTCTCTTTTTGTTTTGTAAGTTCGTTGAAATTTTTTCCCCAAACTTATTTATTTTTAATCAAAGGAAAATTGCTTCACAATATTGTGTTGGCCTCTGCTCTATATCAACATAAGTCAGCCATAGGTATACATGTGTCTCATCCCTCTTTAACCTCCATCCCACCTCCCACATAATGGAGATTTTATAACTGAAAAGAACCCAAAGCACACACAATCCAGTGGTTCCTTTTCAGCATTTTATCACCTTCAGAAATAATGATGCTCCCAGTAAAACTAGCATTTCCATTGAAAGGACACGTTACTTAGGATGAGACCCTCTAAATCAGGGCTTTGCAAATTATGGCCTGTGGACCAAATCTGGTCAGCCCCTGCTTTGTACTGCTCTCAAGTTTAGAATGGATTTTACGTTTTTACATGATGACATTTTAAATTGTTAGACAAGTTAGTTTACATAATATCTTTAATTTTGCCTCTTGGCCCACAAAACCTAAAATATTTACTGTCTGGCCCCATACGGGAAAAGCTGACCAACAATCCTTTCTCTGAAACCCTTGACTTTATTATTATTTTATTTTTATTTATTTTATTTTATTTTTTATCTTTGATCATTTATATTCCATATGAATTTAAGACAGCTTTATTCAGCTCACAGTTCTACCAAATCCAATAGGAATAAACTTGTAGTTTTTATATTATATAATCATTTTTGGATGATTGACAATTTATCCTATTATATCTTCCCATTCAGGAACATGGGCTTCCCTGGTGGCTTCCCTGGTAAAAAATCTGCCTGCAATATGGGAGACCTGGGCTTGATTCTTGGATGCGGAATCCCCTGGAGAAGGGAAAGGCTACCCACTCCAGTATTCTGGCCTGGAGAATTCCATGGACTATACAGTCCATGGGGTCACAAATTGTCAGACATGACTGAGTGACTTTCACTTTCACTTTTCAGGAACATGATAGATTTCCCCCTTTATTCAGACCTTGTTTTATGGCCTTTAGATAAAATTGTATGGTTTTCTTCACATTGCCTGAACAATATTTCTTTTTTTTATTTATTTTTTAATTGGAGGAAAATTGGTTTACAGTGTTGTGTTGGTTTCTGCTGTACAACAACATGAATCAGCCATAATTATACATATATCCCTTATCCCTTGAGCCTCCCTCCCCTACTCTATCCCACACCTCTAGATCATCACAGAGCACCAGGCGGGGCTCCAGGTGTTGTATAGCAGCTTCCTACCAGCTATCTATTTTACACATGGTAGTATATATATGTCAATGCTACTTTCTCCATTCACCGCACTTTCTTCTTCCCCCACTGTGTGTCCACAAGTTCCTTCTCTACATCTGCATCTCCATTCCTTCCCTGCAAATAGTTCATCAGTACTATTTTTTTAGACGTCATATATATGAGTTAATATATGATACTGGTTTTGCTTTTTCTAATTTCATTCTGTATAACAGGCTCTAGGTTCATCTACCTCACTAGAACTGACTCAGACTCATTCTTTTTATGGCTGAGTAATATTCCCTTGTATATGTGTACCTCATCTTCTTTTTCAATTCATCTGGCAATGAACATCTAGGTTACTGCCATGTTCTGGCCATTGTACATAGTACTGCAATGAACATTGGGGTACACGTGTCTTTTAGAATTGTGGCTTTCTCAGCACATATGCCCAACAGTGGGGTGGCTGTGTCATCTGGTAAGGTTATTCCCAGTTTTTTAAGGAAACTCCATACTCTTCTCCATTATGGCTGTATCAGGTTATATTCCTGCCAACAGTGTAGGAGTGTTCCCTTTTTCTCCACATCCTCTCTAGCATTTATTGTTTGCAGATTTTTTGCTGATGGCCATTCTGATTGGTGATACCGCATTGTAGTTCTGATTGCATTTCTCTAATAATTAGTGATGTTGAGCATTTTTCATGTGTTTATTTGCCATCTGTATGTCTTCTTTGGAGAAATGTCTGTTTCTGCCCATATTTTGATTGGGCTGTTTGCTTTTCTGATATTGAGCTGTATCAGCTGCTTATATATAATTTGGAAATTAATTCTTTGTCAGTTGTTTCATTTGCAATTATTTTCTCCCATTTTGAGGATTGTCTTTTAATCTTGTTTATTATTTTCTTTGCTGTGAAAAAGCTTTCAAGTTTAATTATGAACAATATTTCTGATGGGATGTTTTCCTGTTTTATAGACATCCCTATTATGAATTAAACATTTTCCCAATATCCATTTTTAGCTATTTAATACCAGTATAGAAAAATAATTATGGACTTTTTGTGTTTACCTTGTATATAGATTCTTTACCAAATTCTTTGACTAAACTCTAATGATTTCTTTCTTTTTCTGAAAGTGTCCTGAATTTTATACATATGAATCACATCACCAGCAAGGAAAGAAAGTGTACCTTTACTGTTCTAATATTTATATGGATTCTAAAACTCCTGATTTTGATGGTTGTATCTGAAATAGGGATTAACAATAATGGCACACAAAAATTTATCTGTAATGGACTTAAAGGCTGTTAATTATTTGTTTTAGATCATAGTTTACAAGGCCACAGTGGCTGTATGTCTTTTGCCTTGAGAAAGGTAGTGCATTTAGGCAGAGTGAGCCCCTCAAGGTCATCAGACAGTGCCAGGATGGCATTGTGAGAGCTCAGCTAGGAAAACAGAAGTCCTGGGCTCTCATCTTCCTGCTCTGCTGTGTGACATAGTAAGCCCCTTTACCCCTCTGAGCCTTGGACTGCTTACATTTTACGCTTTGTCATTTTATTTGAAGAGCTGAGACTCTTCATACCCCTACCCCAACCCTCTCAATAAATATTGAGAGGCTTCCTCTCTTGCCCCACATCCTGCCCCAGGCCCTTAGTCCTGAAGATAAAATTTTGGGGGTGTCCTCTTGGGATACACTTGATTACATTTGAAAAAAGAGATCATATCAGAGCAATATGCTATTTCACTTCATTTTTTTATCATTTCTTGGAGCAGCTTCTGGGTTGAGGTTCCTCCCTCTTTTTCAGGCTAATGCATTATGGATGAGGTACAGCTGTGGCTAATAAAGATTCTTATTTCAGAGTGAAAACAGGTCCCCTTCGTGTGGCCTAAAGGCCTGGGTGAGACCGAGAAGGGGGCTGACACCTTCTGGCACATCTTTCTGATGAGCCTTTCAAAAATGTGCTCCTTTTTGTTTGTTTCTTGCTTTGCTTTTTCTTCCATTCTGTTAGCCCTTAAATCCACCTTGAATACTGACACATTTAAAAGCAACATAAAAACAGAAAACAATATCAATGTTTATTCCCACAAATGAATAGCCAGGAGGCACTGCAATGCCCATCTACCAGCAGACTTTCTTCTGTATTCTAAAAGTTTAAAGTCATTGTACATGTGAAAGGGCTGAAGCTCTGAGGAAAGCTGCATTGCATGACTTCAGGCAATGATTTACTTTGTGGGCAAATAAAAGGTGCCCCAGGAATTGTGCAGTGCAGCTGGTCCCAAGTCCTGTATGGTTTGAGTTGATTATAATTTTGCTCATTTGTGACAGAAAATTAAGAGAAGGCATGCCATTTACTCAATCAATATGTATATGGAATTCCTACTATGAGGTGCTACAAGTGATGAGTAAGACAGTTCCTGACTCCAGGACATTTCAGGTGAAGGAGGAGAAAAAATGTATCACAGAGTGTGCAGAAGCATGTGTCCAGCATAGGGTTGAGGAACAAAGGAAAGACTCTCGGAGCTAAGGGTATAAAGTCATTGGTTTTAGCAAGGAAGGCATGGTGATTTCACGGAGAGGATGGAATTTGAGCTGAGCCTTGGGAGGTGCTAGAGTTTCACCCAGGTAGTGAGTAGAAGTTAGGAGAAGGGCAAGAGAAAAGGCTTGGTAAGCAATGGGGAAATGCAGAGTGTTGGGGTGAGTAGCTCACTTTGGTTGAGGTGTGGCTTCCTACAGGAAAAGTGGTGATGGTTTAGTTGCTAGGTTGTATCCAGCTCATGACCTCATGGACTGTAGCCCTCCAGGCTCCTCTGTCCATTGGATTATCCCAGCAAAAATACTGGAGTGGGTTGCCATTCCCTTCTCTAGGGGATCTTTTCAACTCAGGGATCAAACTTGGGTCTCCTGCCCTACAGGCAGTCTCCTTCGTTTCAGGTGAATTCTTTACTGACTGAGCCACCAGGGAAGCCCAATATGAAAAGCACACCATATTTGGTTGAGGAAACTGCTTAAAGCAACATATTTGACCTTACCTACATGGCCTTTAGCTGCAGAGTTATACTTTCTTTCTGATCATCCAAAAAAAAAAGGGGGGGTGGGGGCGGGAAGGAAGCCTAGGTGATTGTCTCTGACACTTCATTTCAGAATGAAGGGCTGCAATCATTCAAGGAGTTGTCTCAGAAATGATAGATTTTCCATCCCTATTTGAATAGCACTAGTATCTCATTTTTGGATACAAAATGATCACGCATATCCAGCAATCTCCTTTGCCATATTCCCATCCCAGCAGAAAACAATACACTCACACCCCATCTTCCATCGAGAAATATCCACATGGTTAGTATTCTTCTAGTGCAATGCTATCGTCTGTCTGATTGTCACTTCACTTGAGATAACCCAGAAATTTCTTTTTCTCCCAGTAAGCAAAGACTTGATCAATTTAATCTGGCCAACATCAACCTGAAAAACATATGCTGCTTTATAGGAAAAACACATGTGTATGAAACTGCCTGATCCCTCACCTTCTTCATCATTCACAGCTCTCTTCCTGTAGGTGAGGCAGAGATTTTGCATGCCTCAGAAGTAGATTGAATATGTTATTCTACCCAGGGAAATTACTGCTCATCCAGAAAAAGGGCCTATTTATACTGATTGGGGTGGGGGGAAGGAAACACTAAGGCCATTTATTTGCTAACTGTGAACCCCTTGGGCCAAATGAACTTGAAGATTTAAAATTCTGTGTGGACTGCCTAGTCAAGTTTCAAACTTGCACGATCAATTTCTACACTGATCTCTTATTGCTAATGCATAGCTTTCTTTAATGTTCTGCATCAAAATGCCATAGACCTACTCAGTGCTCCCTTGCAGAGTATAGGGTGCCATCAGATTGTTACCATGTTGTATTAGTAAGTTTGGGCTGCCATAACAGAATACCAGAGACTGGGTGGCTTAAACAACACAAGTTTGTTTCTCACAGTTCTGGAAGCTTGTAAGTCCATGGTCAGTAGGCTCACCAATTCAGTTCTTCATGAAGCTTCCTTCCAGGCCTGTAGACAGCTGACTTCTTGCTGTGTCCTCACATGGCATTTCCTTTTGCATGTGTCCAGGGAGAGAGAAAAAAAAGATCTCTTCCTCTCCTTTTAAGGTCACTACTCCCATTGCAGGGGTCCCACTCTCATGACCTAACCTAACCTAATTTATCTCCCAAAGACCCCATCTCCAAAGACCACTACAGTAGAGGTTAGGGCTTCAGCATGTGAATTTCAGTTCAGTTCAGTTCAATTCAGTTGCTCGGTCGTGTCTGACTCTTTGGAACCCCATGGACTGCAGCATGCCAGGCTTCCCTGTTCTTCACCAACTCCCGGAGCTTACTCAAACTCATGTCCATTGAGTCGGTGATGCCATCCAACCATCTCATCCTCTGTCAGCCCCTTATTCTCCCACCTTCAATCATTCCCAGCATCAGGGTCTTTTCAAATGAGTCGGTTCTTCACATCAGGTGGCCAAAGTATTGGAGTTTCAGCTTCAGCATCAGTCCTTCCAATGAATATTCAGGACTGATTTCCTTTAGGATGGACTGGTTGGATCTCCTTGTTGTCCAAGGGAGTCTCAAGAATCTCCTCCAACACCACAGTTCAAAAGCATCAATTCTTCAGTGCTCAGGTTTCTTTATAGTCCAACTCTCACATCCATACATGACTACTGGAAAAACCAAAGCTTTGACTAGACGGACCTTTGTTGGCAAAGTAATGTCTCTGCTTTTTAATATGCTATCTAGGTTGATCATAACTTTTCTTCCAAGGAACAAGCCACATGTGAATTTGGGGGGACACAAACACTGAGTCCATAACACTTGCTATAGAGACAGTAACTTACTAAGAGGTGTTGTGGGAGATGATACCAGGCAAGTCTTGGAATGCCTCACTAAGTCCTATGTCTTGTCATGAATGAGCACTATCATGTCATGAGTTGAAAAAATGAGGAAAGCATGTAAAATCTCAGTACCCCAACAATGCGTTGACCCTTGCTCAAAATGATGATAAAAATAAAAATCATAAAGTTAATGCATGCTGAACACAGATTATGCCAACTACTGTGCTAAACTCTTCCATTTATGTCTTTTTGATCCTTACAAGAAGATGGGAAAGTAATTTTTATCTCTTCTATCTTAAATAAGAAGGAACTGAGATTTTGAGAGGTTAAGAAAATGGCCCAAGTTTACATATCTATGAAGATGTGTTTGACATGAAATCTCATGTTCTTTTTTCTATAGCCCTTAACCTAAGAGGAAAAATAGCATCCTCTCTGAAATTTATTTGTGAAATTTAATTGATAGACAAACATGGCTTGTGGGGGGAATATTGAATGAAAATTAATAGTTTTAGGTCAATAAAAACACCCAGAGTTTCCTTCTTATAAGAAAAGTAGTTAAAAAGTTAAATGCTGGAGAGGATTTTGGAAGTGGAACAAGGACAGTTGGAGAGTGTTTGCCAGAGAATCAGACTAAAGTAACATCAGTGTGATCCAGTGGAAGAAAGGCAGCACTAAAACCAGATTGCCATGTACAGCTGGGCTGGTGGTGCACTGCCCAGTGCCAAGGGTTGCTGCTGAGTGTTGTGTTCTCCACAAATGATACACAATGGAGATGAGTGGTCCACAACCTGTGGGGATGTGTTCAGTGGTCCTGGCAGAGTCCTTCCTGAACTCTAGCTGAGTGTTGCCACTATAGTGGAATTAAGCTGGGCAACTCATTTCCCCTCCAATCTCAGCATTTCCATTGTAAAATAACTGTGAATATTGACTTTTAAAACTCTATTTTTAAACTTGTATTAGACAATAGTCTTTTTTGGGGGGGATGGAGAAGAATATGGCTATCTATTATCTTTGTGGGTTTATAGAACAATAGAAGACTAGATATTGCTTTTGAATTGGGAGATTTTTCATTTATAAGTGTAAAAGTATCTTTGTGTTGCATCTTTTTAAGCATTATCCATCTATGGCTTCCCAGGTGGTACTAATGGTAAAGGATCCACCTGCCAATGCAGGAGATGCAAGAGACGTAGGTTTGATCCTTGGGTTGGGAAGATTCCCTGGAGGAAGAAATGGCAACTGACTCCAGTATTCTTGCCTGGAGAATTCCACGGACAGAGGAGCCTGGTGAGTTACAGTCTGTGGGGTCACAAAAGAGTCGGATGCAACTGAGCACAAATCTATAATACAAAGTGATATTTTTTCATGTTTGATTGTTAGTATTTGACTTTTATTTTAGATAAATAGAGCTGAAATGATTCCTTATGTTACATAAGGAGAATTTTCCTTGAATTAAGTTAGTAGCAATGGAGAAGCAGGATATGTGTAATTTATTCTTTGTTGCAGTACTGAGAACCACATATTTACTTTTAAAGGGTGAAATGATGGTGGCGGGAAAATTACATTAGTCTCTAGGATAATTGTGTGATTAAAAAAAATAAGATTTTTTAAAATCTAAAATGATGAGAATAATTAAAGCCATTTCTTTTTTATTATATTTTTAGATAATGTGAAGTAAGTATAGTAATGCAATTTAAAAACAGGTCTTAAAATATCCTTAAAGGTGTAAATAAACTATTCAGGCTATAAATTAAATGATCAATAATAACCATGAGGCAAGCTGCAATAAATATTTCTGTTTTCATAAATTATTTCTCTATCAGTAGAGTAGCTTTCATGAAAAATAAAAAGGCATACAGCAAAACTAATTATGATATTTACATCTTAGTTTTGAAATTGACTTGATGGTTATTTTTTAATTGTTTCTGTACAGCCTTTTTAAAGGGAGAAACGATTTAATAATAATGTAGTTTAACATTATTTATGATCATCAATTAAATCTGACACATTTGAGGTGGCTTTATTTTATAAAGTTCATGGCTGGAAGACAGGTTTTCACAGTTTTTCTGTAAATATTCCATTATTCTGAATCTTTTGACTTGGGGATTTTTGTCCTTGAAATTCTAGGTTATTAATTTAATTGATGTAATCCTTGGGGATACATTTATCTTATCTTTGTAATCAAATAACTGGGTTTTAAGCAGATGCTAAGCAGAAATCCAAAAGAGGGGGTCTAGCTCAGGAGGAGAACCCTTTGTCCTTGGTGACTATTCTCAGGGGCCTTCCTTTGCCCACTAGCTGCTCTGGGGCAAGGCATGCCAGTACCCTATGCTAGAAGAGACCAGAATAATTTTTCACATTTTGATCTAAGCACATTTTCTGTTTTTCTGTGTTCTTTGAAGTGCTAATTAACTACAATAATCTAAGATGTCAGTGGTCGCTACATGTGGGCAAAGGCAGAAAATGATTTATAGTCTGATTAAGCTGGCATCTTCATGCCAAAAACAGGAACTAGAAGTTGATGATGTAGCTAAATGAAAGTGAAGCATGCAAGGCCAGTCTACTGAGGGTGCAATTTGAATTGAAGTTGAAGAAACTTCTAAAGAGGCTTTCTTCTACTTTATAACCTTTTCATATTGTGAGCAGTAAGGACATCCAACCTTGTCAGGTTTTAAGGAAGGCTCTTCAGCTTATACATGTAAGTAAATTGCAATGAAGTCAGAAAACATTGTAAGTCTAAAGTTTCCATGCTGCTGCTGCTGCTAAGTCACTTCAGTTGTGTCCGACTCTGTGCGACCCCATGGACTGCAGCCCACCAGGCTTCTCCATCCCCGGGATTCTCCAGGCAAGAACACTGGAGTGGGTTGCCATTTCCTTCTCCAATGCATGAAAGTGAAAAGTGAAAGTGAAGTTGCTCAGTTGTGTCCGATTCTTAGCGATCCAATGGACTGCAGCCTACCAGGCTCCTCCATCCATGGGATTTTCCAGGCAAGAGTACTGGAGTGGGATGCCATTGCCTTCTTTGAAAGTTTCCATAATGATGGGTAAATAGCACACTTTGAACAAATTTCAAAGTGCATTTTCTGGAGGCTCTTGACAAAAGAAGTATACAGTGGTAGATTTTGTTTTTTCAAGACAAGCTTAGGTAAAGGTCAGCAATCATTAAGGATTTGGAGCCACTGTTAGTCGTTGGTTATTCTTGGGAGAAGGCAATGGCACCCCACTCCAGTACTCTTGCCTGGAAAATCCCATGGACGGAGGAGAGTGGTGGGCTGCAGTCCATGGGGTCGCTAGGAGTCGGACATGACTGAGCGACTTCACTTTTACTTTTCACTTTCACACATTGGAGAAGGAAATGGCAACCCACTCCAGTGTTCTTGCCTGGAGAATCCCAGGGATGGGGGAGCCTGGTGGGCTGCCGTCTATGGGGTCGCACAGAGTTGGACACGACTGAAGTGACTTAGCAGCAGCAGCATTCTTCGAGATGGTTAGAAACATTTAAAATGGCTTGTTTCAGAGTCTTTATCACAGTGTCTCATAAAGCTACTATCTTCAGAGTAGCTGCAAAATAATATTTTCTATGAATAACTGAATTCAGCAATAACTGGATGCCCAATGTATGAAGAGAATGATATGCAAACACACACCACTATGATCACCAGCAGTTGAAGGCACATGCTGACTTGTCCCATCAGGTATGTGCCAGCATTTCCCATTGGAGAACTGATTTCTCAGTCAATATATTTTGTACCTTGGGGAAAGCTCAGAAATAATAACTATCTTAGGAATGTCTTTATCAAGGCCAAAGAAAACAAAGGGTTATATTGGGAGAATAATGCAAACATATTAAAAAACAAAAAGTGGATAGCAAATGTGATTGTGGGACTGCAGCCTGTGACAAGGCTGTGACGGGAGAGGCAGCTGCCTCACAATATGAAGCGAGCGGTTCTTTACCTGAACTCTATTATTTGACCTTCTTCTTGTCTTCTCTCAATATTGTTTCTCTACTCATGAGACTCTCTTCAGTGAGAGAACTAAAGTCAATAGAAAAATAAAACATGTCCTAATGATAACCAGTAAAGGAACCTAGGCTGATTCCATGAAAAAAACAACTGTGATTCATTAAAGAACACTATGTGGGGAAAGACCTTAGAGATTATCTATTCCAACTCTGTTTTTATAGATGAAACAGGTTTATTCACTGTTCATTCATTCATCCATTCATGCGTTTGACAAATAGATATTGCCCTAGTTTAGGCACTAGGGAACTGAGGAATAACGTCTCAGACCTACTGATGGGAGACATTCTAATGGGAGACAAGAAATGAAACACATAAGTTTAGATTATGATATATGCTGGGAAGAAAATACATCAGGATGAGAATGACTAAGGCTAACTCTAGGTTGGGTGGTCAGGGAAGGCTTCTCTGAGGTGATGGCATTTGTGCTGAGACCAGAATGATGAGCAGGAGTCAGCCACAGGGCATTTTAGTTCACAGAAGCAGCTGACACAAAGCTTGAAGATGGGCATGAGCTCAGCAAACCCAGGTAACAGAAAGAAGGAGCCTGGTGGGCGAAAGTTGGGGACGGATTGTGGAGAGGATGAAATCAGAGTGGTTGGCCATGGTAAGATCACGAAGACCTTGTCAGCTGTGGTCACATGTTTATATTAAGATAATCTAATCAGTCAATCCTAAAGGAAATCAGTCCTTGAATATTCATTGGAAGGACTGATGCTGAAGCTGAAACTCCAATTCTTTGGCCACCTGATGCGAAAAGCTAATTCATTTGAAAAGACCCTGATGCTGGGAAAGATTGAAGGCAGGAGGAGAAGGGGACGACAGAGGATGAGATGGTTGGATGGCATCACTCGATGGACTCGATGGACATGAGTTTGAGCAAACTCGGGGAGTTGGTGATGGACAGGGAAGCCTGGCATGCTGCAGTCCATGGGGTCACAAAGAGTCAGACATAACTGAGCAACTGAACTGAACTGAATCTAATCAGAAGAGCTGAGGGTTTGAGTTTTAAGCAAAGGAGTAAGACTGTGACTTCCTTAAAAAGAATCATGTGGTTAAAACACTTATTCAAAAAGCATTGAGGGTCTTTTTGATCCACAATGCAGTGCCACATGCCACATGCTGAGCAGTTACAGAAAAAAAAAAAAAATCTCTGACACTTTTTCTTCTTTTTAGAAGCTCTCAATTTGGAAAGAAACAATTGGTGGTGCACTTGTGTAATAAATCAAAACATGAAACACGATGTGAGCCAATGAGAAGGAGTGCTGAGTTAAGAATTAGAAGACCTAATTGAATCTGTTTCTCAGAGTCTTGGTTTTGTCTTCTAAAGAAAGAGGAATAATAATGCCTGCCTTGCCTGTCTTATCAGGGCACTGTGGTAGGCAAAAGAGATCATGTTTGCAGAAGTAGCTTTGGGAAGACACTTTCAAAACCCTCAAATGTTATATTAATATGATGAGACTACATGGTGTTGGGATTGGATAAGGGACCAGACTATGGAGAGTTTTAAATCTAGATTAAGGATTATTTTATTTTGAGAGCAAAAGAGAATTAATTAGGGTTTTTAGAAGAAGGGGAAGCTCTGATGAATAATATATTTTTTTTTTCATTCATGAGTACATGGAAAACTGAGTAGGGAGAAAGGAGAGAAGAAAAAGATTCTTCTCAAGCTTTTGAATTCTAGTCCCTGGAAGAAGGATAGTCCTATTGCTGGAAATTCTCAAGCTGTGAAGAGGCTGTTCTTCATGGGTAGATAGTGAGCCAGGTCTGAAAATACTGATAACCAGGAGATAGTGTGCTCCTCCTGTGGTTCTGGGCTGTAGGGAGTTGGAGATTTGGGTCAGGAGGCTCAGATTTAACTATCATCTCATGTTGCAGGTGGTTAAACTATGAAGTAGGTTCTGTTGATGAGCAGAAGTGGGTAGAGAAAGCATTGAGGAATGAGGACTGAGTCTCTGTTTATACCTAGAATCAAAATGGAAAAGAGGTGGACAGATGACAAAAGGTAGGGAAAGAGGACTGGAGAAGCACTGAAGTACTTTTTTCCAGGAACGTTTTGCGTTTCCTTCCTTATGAACTCAACCTTGACCTTCTGAACCCAGCTCACCTTCTCCAGGACATTTTCTTTGTCTTTGGCTTGTTGGGTGAAAGGATACACTCAGTGAATATTCTAATGACATACCATGCCTGTTTATAGTTATGGGACTCTTTTCTGACTTCCCTGTTTGATTAAAAATTTCTTGAAGGCAGAAATGGCGCTAACCCCAGTGCCTAGCACAGACTTGGGGTCATCAGTGGATGTCTGATGAATGACTGCATTCAGAACTGAGAGCTAAGGTGGCTTTGAGAAGGAAAGATGGTGGGCAAGAATAATACATCATGTAGTATAAAATATTAAGCATTAATGGGAACATTTGATTAGATTAGAGGCTATGAGAGATCTTCAAGAGGCAGAATCATTAGAATAGGAATAGAGTGGCCTGACAAAGATCTAACTGTGTGGGTGGGGAGGGGGTGGAGAAGGGAATGGGTGGTAATAAAATAGAAGGGATCATTTGCACCCCAAATTTGGTGGGGAAATAAGGGAGATATGAAGGAGAGAAGGACCAGAGGTTCTGTTCATTTTTCAATTTTTGTTTTTGAGATAAGGAAAACCAGGATCATGGATAAAACATGATTAAAACCCCCAAACATTAGTTAGCTGTTATGCCTACTTGATACCAGACATTCAGATACTTTTGACATTGTACCATTCACCTTTACCTGGAAAATTCCCCTCAGGCACAAATTAGAGCTGAATGTGGCAGAACCATATTCCATCATGAGCTATGACTAAATGCTCTGCCAATAGTTAGTCTAAAGATTATTTTAACCTCGATGGCAACTGCAAGTTTTAATTTATTATTTATGAAACTTTACAGCTGTATTTTCACGAGAATGAATTGCTGGTTCATTTATCAGGTGTGAAGGAGTGGATGTTAACAGGTAGGCCTGAAAACTTGGGAGAAGGGATAGCCTATTTAAATCATTGTTGGTGAAGGTGTGGAGAGGTTCCTGACAGGACTGTGAGGTAAGGTGGAGGGAATGCCAAAAGTTGATTGATGACCTTCCTTTGGATCAGAAAGTGTAAATTTCTCTCACAGAGATTTTGAGGTTGACAGCATTTGCACCTCCAAAACTTTATTGGCATGTAAGTTAAAATGCATATAGCCATCTCATTTCTTTCAGTGAATATATGCCACTGTCTCAGGTACACTTGTGCTCAGATTTTCAGACTGATAAACTCCTATCTACCTTTGAGGACCTAGTCATAAGGGCACCTCCTTTCCCCAGCTCTCCCAGTAGACTAATTGCTTCCTTCTCTGTATTTCCTCAGCACTTGTCACTGTGTGTACTCTGCAGCATCACAATTTATCTTGGACACAATGTCTTTCCTGCTAGAGTGAACTTTCCTAGGCTGGGGTCCTGTTTTAATGCTTTCTGTATCCTTGGCACCCAGCACAAACCAGCCAGAGCAGGCTCCTAATAAAAGTCTGTTGAGTGGATGAATGAAATGGCAAGGAAAGGACCTTGTACACACTTGGATTCCTCTTGAACACATAGTTGATCAATTTTGTTTTTAAGACCTACTTGTGTTGAAAAACAAGTGGCAACTGTGAGGTGAGGATTAGGTGAGAAGAGATAACCCAAGCAATGATCCGTTGAGGAGTTTCAGGAAAAGAAGCCACCTGGAGTCTGGTGAGGGGGTGGGGTGAAGGAGGCAGAGGGGACTAGCCAGTGTTTCTCTGACTCCTATGTGGTACACCAGGGAGGCACCGGCATTATGAAATTTGCATGGAGCAGGGATAGTTTGGCACATCCCCATAAGGCTGCCTCTGATGGAAGAAAATGAACGACGTTGGGGAGCAAGATGAAACTTGTTTCATTCAGGACAAAACTCTAATTTTCAGAAATCCACAAAAAGATATAAAGGAAATTTTTGAAAAGCAAAAGCTGCTTGTAGAGGTTTCTAGACAACTGAGGCTGATCAGACATAATTGCATGTGGTGATAGCTTCATCATTCAAAAAGTTGTTTTTCTTCTGAGCTCTTTTGGTAAAAACTATAACCCTTCTTCTGTCCTATACTGGCAGACTCTGTCCAGAAAATAGAATAACATTCTGTTTTACTGACCTATAGTATTTAATTTATTCCCAAGAGTTTGCCTGCTTCTCAAAAATTCAAAAATATTAAAACTAGCTAAATTGTTTAAGGTTTGGCAATATAATGTTGCATTTATGTGAAAATATAATACATTTAAATGTAAATTCAACAAATCCATTCAATGGTTTATTTGAGCTGTAATGAAACAATGATTTTATGAGGAAATAAATTTCAATTGATAATATTTCATGTTCCATAAACTAATCAGTAGTTTCACATTTGTAAAGTTTTATAAAAACATTTTAAATATAAGGTTTTAAATATAAATAAAAACCTTAAATATAAGGTTTGTCTATATTTTTTTCTGTCCAATTCATTACATTTCATCATTTCTTGACATTTTCAGATTTTTGATTCCTAATTGGTATGAACTGAGAAAAGCTGATACAAAATTTGGGTATGGGTTGGTAAGAGAAAGCAGTAGGAATTTCCTGGCCTTGAAAAGGTAATAGGGTAGGATAATAAGATCAAGGTTTTGGAGGAAATCATGTGACTAGGATATTTTTTTCTACAGTGGCTTCTCTGAAGGCCCAAGTGTGTTTCTTCATTTATGTGGCAGGTACTAAGTGAATGTCCCAACCTCTTATGACTACTTGGAAGCCCCAAACCACCAGGATAATAAAAAGAGCATTGGACTCGAGTCTCAGATTTGTCATAAATACCCTGGGTGACATTGACTAAATAATTTAACATTTTTATGCTTTAATTTTCTCATTCCCAATGTGGAATAGTTAATATTTTCCCTACCTACTTATCAAGGACAAAGTCATAAATGTTACAGAATGCTACAACAGAAAGTAAACATATACTTCTACTGCAAACTCTACTTTCTGGATCAGGACTTAAGTGACATTAGATTAAAGAAGGCAAAACAGGATGTCTTGGCACCGGCACTAATGGAATGTTCATGGCATCCTGCTAAGGAGGCATCTAGGTACAATGTTTCCCAGAGTTTCTTTCTTCCTGGTCATTTTCTGGATCTACTGTTCCAGGAACACTCTTTGTGAAAAGCTGATGTAATACCATCATGAACAAAGTACACTGGGATTGTAGGGGGTTCCTGAAAATAATGGCGGAAACTTTGAGACAGATGAATTTCTGGAAAAAAAGGCTAATGATTAATTCAGTCATGACTTCTTTTATAATCACAAACCGATGAGGACTGGGCTCTCTGGATTACAAACCACAATATTTTTAGTGTTTTAAAAAGAATTATGTAGCCATATCTGATGACAACTATCTCCTTAGAATTTTGTGGAAAATGGAAATATGATGGAAAGTGAAGAGCCTACTTTACCATTTAGAATTTTAAACCTCCATGTAGCATTTTAAAGTTTTAAAAATGCCGTTTTTTATGACTCGAGTGCCACACTCAGGGTTACTAGTTCTTTTTATATGATGGTGTATCCTACTGCAGAGGGACATCTCTGCTCCTTGAACATCTATTGTCACCTGCTACCATTCGCTGACTTGGAATGGTGGTGAGGACGACGATGTCTCTAAACACCAGATGGGGTAGCCACTTGACACTCACTGTTCTGAAAGGAATGAAAGAGTACTTCAGTCCCTTATAGAAATCTCTTTAAAATAAACATGGTGGCAGTTTATACCCTCATATCTAAGAAATATGGAAACTAGAACACCAGAGAAATGTTGAATTTGGAAAATTGACTTTACCTTTCACCATTTCAGTTAGATGGCCGAGTGGTGGTGGTTGAAGAACCATCCTTGGATAGGGATGGGGCTCTCTATTTTATTCTCCAGAGCACTGTTCCCTAACTTTCATTTTTTTTGAGTTGTATCCCATTTCTATTCTATTGAAAGCTATGCACCTTCTCCATAGAAAAATGCATACAGTTGGTAAAATCTGGTAACTCATAAAATTACCTTTGCTTAGAAGATTACTCTGCTTAGAACTGGAGCCCCTTGTGTTTAGAAGTACTCTGTGTTTCAAAACTAACCTGATTCTTGTTTTATTTTCCCAAAAGGAAATTCAGAATTAGGAAAGGAAATTTTGTATTAGGAAGGTAAGTTGTGGGAGTACTGGGGTCCCTCCTCCAGAGTTATTTATGTTTATTGTACATTGGGATTGACTACGTCATACCTTTTCTGGTTTGAATTGGACGTTTGCTTTTGGGTAAAGATGACCTCTTTCCTTCTCATGAGAAAAAAGTTTTCCCGTTGAAAGAAATGACTTTGAGAAACCTTTAGTTGAGGATTCATTTGATTTTGTATTTGAGATAATAACCTAATTTTTTTGCAAGGAGAAGATTTCAATTCACCTGTCAGAACAAGGCTAGACTGCTAAATAGTGACTATGTAGGTCTGAAATCATACCATTCAGTTTTTTCTGAAAAAGTGTATATTACGACTCCTTTCAAAGTGTCTGCCAACAAATGGCAGGAGGAGCTATAATTTACAGGCCAGAAAATGTTTTAGAAATAATCAAAGCATTACAGACAGGGAGAAGAAATTTTAGAGATATCTTTAAGCCAGCATAAACTTTTCTTTCCTGGGCAAGTTAGGATTTCAGAGCCACAAAAATATGTTAAACCTCATAGTTCCTAGGATACACCAGTGTTTGTGTGCTGTCTAAAAATGAGATCTACTTATAACGTAAAATGAAATTTGGGGGTAAATGTTCAGAGCTTGTTAATGGACATGGTTGTTTCATGTTCCACATATAATTAAGGGTGCATAAATATTTTGCAATATGTAATACCTGCCCATACTTGGCAAATTTTAGGTATAAGAACATACCACAGCACAATTTGGGAAATCAGCCTAAGAACTCGGTATGCTAGGTATGAACTGAGGAACTTTACTTTAGTGCTTAATAAAATATTTGTGTGGTAGAGAGGCTAATGTAAACAAGACACATGAAAATGAACTTGGGAACTTGAAGTTAGGTCTACTCTCAGAAACCAAAGACACAGAGAAAACTATGGACACAGAAGAAAAATGCAGACCAAGTACTAATCATTTCCTTTAGCTTTACTTAATCCTAGGAGAAGTGAAATATTCTTGCAGAGGCCATTTGAAATTCTTTTTTGGCTTCTCAGTGAATGAGCTCCTTTCTGTTTGAAGAATTTCCCACCTTAAGAGTCTTAGTGGGAAGGAGAGACCATGTTCCGCTACGGGAGTGAAAAATGCCAGAAGAGGACTCTGCCAGCCTCCCTGAGACCCACAGGCGGGCATGTGGCTTTGCTGACTTAGATCCAGAAGGTAGTGACATAGAAGCAGGGATTGCTAGGACTTGTATGGGTTGTGGACAGGGTCCATTCAGTAAGACTCATTCACAGGGGCTAGGGCTCGATTCTGGTGTGGGTTTGGGGAGTGGGAGGGCACAAGCTACCTACAGCTTGCACTGGGGTTGCCAGCAGTTCAAGAGGCTGATGGCCAGCCAGGTCTGCGCCCAAGAGCAGTGGGGTTCTCACAGGACAGGACTGAGGATTGTTTGGAGCCCTGCTATTCGTTTATAGCCTCAAGCCTGGTTCTTGGCTTCCTAGAGAGAAGTCTTTTAAGAATTCATTTTCGGCCTAAATTTAGAGTTGTTTTTTCTGCTACCAAGAACCCTGAAAAACACCTACCCATATTTAATTATGTTGTATTTTAAGTTCCCCCCTGAGAAGCCATAACACCAGGTATTTTTCAATGTTCAATACCTAGCAAAATGGTCTGTCATACAGAGAAGACATTGGAAAACACTGTACACTTGATTGTGGTATTTAAGATAAGACATCTCTGACTTACAATCTTGACATTGTCTCTTACTCATATTGTGTGCCAGCATCACATTTCTCCTTTGGGGAGTGTCAGGCAAGAACAAAAGGTTACATTCACTTCCAAGAAAAAGATGCACACCTACCAATCAGCAAAAGCCAGAAGAAAGTACTCCAAGGTCTTTCCATATCAAAGTCCTCAACATTGGCTGCCCATTAGAATCTCCTGGGGCAGCTTTAAAACATCCTCCTGTCCGGGCCCCACCCCAGATCAATTAAATCGAAGTCCCTGGTATGGGGGTGTAGGCATCAGTATTTTAAAGTTCCTTAGATGATCATAATGTGCAATGAGGATTGTGATCCACTCTGAACAGGACCTTCTTCCTTGCTCTGTGCTCTGGGTGTGGTTTCAGTATCATGTGTACCGAGAGGGACTATCGACTTGTCTGTAACATACATACCCTGAAATAGCACTGACCTTCTTGGCTTCCATATCATATTGCTCTGATATCAGATTCAGTGAAATTGGGCACTAACCATGACCTGTCTCCTTTTACCTTTGCTGCTTTCTAGGTTTCTCTGGCCCACTGAGTGGCTTACTATGGATGTTTCTCTGCATATAATAAAATTCAGTTTATTCTTCAAACTATATTCCATGCGGTCACTTACCATATACATTTGTCTGCCCTTCTATTTCAAATTTTTATCTTTAAACAGTTTAGATAATTGCATTTTATATGTGTGTTTTGTTAAGGCACGAGAGAATATATTACCATGTTTAATTTTGAACATCAATTCATTCTGTGTGCTAATAGGGTAGTCTTTAAAATGTGTCAGTCTCTAGCTTTTACAATGATTGGCTTTAGTTGGTTTTCCACTTCACAGTTTGGGTTTGGATTAAAAATTAAATACGCTTTAACTCTTCTCATTATACCATTTTGCATACATCCAATTAAATTTTACTAATTAGCTTTCTACCGTCATTAATGTTTAAATGTTGTGTGTTCAGGCAAAGTCACTGTTAACTTCCAACTATTCATATTGCCAATTATCTTACAATCAAGTTTTATTTCAGTATGAAATCTTTTCACTATTATATATATATGATACTGGATTATCTCTATTATAACTGGAGTGTAGCTTGAGGTTAAAAATATGTTTATTAGATCTACAATTCACTTAGAAATGTTACAAGGATAAAGATAATATGTTATAAACTTTAAGTGAGGAAAAATGGAAATCTATGCATAGCTCGGAGAAGGCAATGGCACCCCACTCCAGTACTCTTGCCTGGCAAATCCCATGGATGGAGGAGCCTGGAGGGCTGCAGTCCATGGGGTCGCTGAGGGTCGGACACGACTGAGCGACTTCACTTTCACTTTTCACTTTCATGCACTGGAGAAGGAAATGGCAACCCACTCCAGTGTTCTTGCCTGGAGAATCCCAGGGATGGGAAGCCTGGTGGGCTGCCATCTATGGGGTCGCACAGAGTCGGACACGACTGAAGCGACTTAGCAGTAGCAGTAGCAGCATGCATAGTTACCTTTTAACAAAAATCAGAAACTCTGACTTAAGTGACTCATTCTCCCCATATACATATACAATACTATAATCTCAAGAGAAATTTTACTTTTCACTTGTACTAGAGTGTCACAAAATCCATCTAAAATTTGTTTTATTCTGGATATGAAAAACCCAAGGAACCAAATTTTCCCACAAAGAATAACTCTACATGAGATTAATTTTTTTCCACTTACTGCTTGAATCTTTCACTAATTCTTAACTAATTAACTGGCACAACAGAGTTTAATCATGGAAGGAAGTCTTTAGTAATAATTGAGATGCCAGAAATGAAAATAGAATTATATTTTATAGAAAAAAATGAGATATAAGAGAATACTTGGTATTGGTGTGTCTTTTTTTCATAGAAAAAGAAAAACCTTATAATTTTAGACCTAGTTTTAGTTTCAGTACATACATTTGTGGTAAATAAACCCCATTCTTTGAGTAATTGATAGATGTCAATGCACATCTTCTTGAGGATTCAGACTATGTCTTCTCTTCTGCATATCCTTGACTATAAGACGAGAGGGTATGACACCATGATGGCTCATGTCTTGCTCATCTCCACAATCTGAATTCTTGGCCCTGCCCTCCAAAGCCTAGCACAAAATTGAATTAATAAATATAAATATACCAATGAGAATGATTTACTGTATTTCACTGATTCAAAGATGGTCTTTTTGTTTCACTTTTACCATTTTTGAAATCAGAATGCATCTTATAATTGATGTTGTATTAAAGATGAATTGGCAGTGTGTTCCCTGTTGTTTTTTTGCCCCCTTCTTAGTCAGATACATACAAATGGTGTATCTTACAATAAAGGGAGGCATGTGTGTGTGTGTGTGTGTGTGTGTCTTTTAGTTGCTCAGTTGTGTCCAACTCTTTCGCAACCCCATGGACTGTAGCCTGCCAGACTCCTGTCCATGGAATTTCCCTGGCAACAATACTGGAGTGGGTTGCCATTTCCTTCTCCAGAGGATCTTCTCAACCCAGGTATCAAACTCCTGTTTCCTGCATTGGCAGGTGGATTCTTTACCACTGAGTCACAAGAGAAGCCGTAGATTCAATGAAATAGGGAATTAATCCTACCTATTTCCAAGAGAAATTTGAAGCAATTTATTAAAGTATATAAAATAAGGTAAAATAATAGATATAATATGAAAAAATAAAATAAACCCAAGGTAAGGTGAATTTAAAAATAAACATATTACAAGGTCTTGTCAATTTGAATCTATGGACCCCAATTTTGACTCTGTTTTTTCTTGCTGTCTGAGGCAAAATGAGAAATAAGAGTAATACTTTCTTCCTAGCAATGAGGTCTGTGTAAAATTCCTTAATACACAATAAATATGCTCTCTACAAACGAGTTTACCATATCAAGATTTTTCTAGGATTTTAAGAACCTCCCTTCTCTCTTTCCCATGCCCTGGAAACATTTTTCTTCCCTTTATAAATTTCTTTTCCTAACTATACTATGTCTCCTTTCTCACTTGTTATTAATTTCAGCTTATCAAAAAACCAATATTTAGTGTTTTTCAGTGACGAACCAGTCTTTGGAGCAAGTGCTGCAAGAGCAAACACATCCCTGACTTTATGTTTTTTCCCTCAACCTCAAATTGATAAGATTAGGATGATGCTATTTTAGACCTAGAACTCAAACAAATGGTTAATGTTTAGAAATACCTTGACGTGTTACATTTGTTGTAGAGGTTATCACAGCAGTAAGTCTATCTAGAATTTGTGGTTATTTCAGCTTTTTTTTTTTTTTTCCCTGCCATCACAGAGTGTATTGATATATGTGCCTAGACTCTGGTGTTTATCATCACCTTGACACTGTCTATTAACAGTCTGTGGAGAAAAATATCCATCTGGATAAATGTGACAGTGTCACAGGCTGGGTGGTGGGGCTCAGTTTTATGATGGACCGATTCGGCTGTTGCAGTATCGCCTTAGTGAAGCAATCCTTTCTTTGTTTAGTTAAAAAATAAATTTTCAGTTTTCCATGCTAATTCTAATAGAACTATAGAATAATTTTATTATTTTGCCCACTGGATTTTTACTTGCATTGAAATATATCTTTAAAACAACATTAAGTAATTTAAAATATTTATATACAACTTTTATCAGCATCATTATTCAGCTTTCTGTTTAGATTTTTCTTGATTATATCAGATTAGACATTTGATATATCTAAATGCACACAACCTTTTTTGTGATTATGCTAGTTACATGTCATATATAAGTTAAAACTTCTTGCAAGGTTTTATGGGAATGCATGGGATGTTGGAGATGCTGAGTGGTATCTAATAAAACCCAGTACACGATTATTAAAACATTTAAAAATCATATACTCCCATTTCCACAGGGCTTGTGGAGTGTTAGGAAACAATCTGACAGTAGAAAGCTGTTTAATTCATCTCAATAATAAAGAAATTGAAGATGTTTTTCCTACAGAACAATTAGTTCTTGAAACAGAAGCATGTGTCAGTTGAAGTGCATCTGTGATACAACCTCCGCTCCTGCTGAACATCAGGTTATCTCTGAGTTGTTTTAGCTGAACATGAAATGGGATGTCCATGACAATTCAAGGCCAGCGGTCCATGTGATTCTATAATTACTTTCGCCACTTTGCTTTTGTGGAGTCATTCATTATGAGGCTGGTCTTATCTTGTCATACCTCCATGTCATTAGCAATGTTTTAGCGTATTAGTGACCAAATGCAGGTTTCAGGGTTGGCGATTAGAGTGGGCCAGCTGCCAGCAGTGAGTGAGACTTGAAACTCTGTAATCGCTCAGTGAATTTCTGTTACATTATAACAATAATATTGAAATTGTGATGGACTTTTCTCTAATGAGTAAAATATATGAAAAAAGATGTCTATGTAAAAAAACAAAGCCAATAGCATGGTTAACAAATAATGTCATTTTACTTTCCAAGTTAAATTGACAATCTAACCTTATCCAGACTTACTGTAAAAATTGCAAATCTGAAAAAGTCTCGAGTTTCAAAGGGGAACAGTAAGAAAAAAAGAACTCGAACCAAAACTCAACACTAAGGTGTGATGAGTTGATGTGAAATAGCCTCTGTTCTGAGCTCAACTGTTTTGAATCAGTGGTTCATTTGTTTGAACTTAGTGATTTATCCTTGGTGGTTCAGACGGTAAAGAATCTGTGCAATGCAGAAGACCTGGGTTCGAGTCCTGGGTTGGGAAGATCCCCTGGACAAGGGCATGGCAACCCACTCCAGTATTTTTACCTGGAGAATTCCATGGACAGAGGGGCCTGGCAGGTGACCACCTGAGCGTGGGGTCACAAAGAGTTGGACATGACTGAGCGACTAAGCACAGCAGCACAGTGTTTTATCCAGTGAATGCTCCCCAGCTCCCCCTACCCACGCTTTCTCCTCCACTGCTGCTTCCTCCCTCCTCTGCTGCTGCTGCTGCCAAGTCGCTTTAGTCGTGTCCAACTCTGTGACACCCCATAGACGGCAGCCCACTAGGCTCCCCTGTCCCTGGGATTCTCCAGGCAAGAACACTGGAGTGGGTTGCCATTTCCTTCTCTAATGCATGAAAGTGAAAAGTGAAAGTGAAGTCGCTCAGTCGTGTCCAACTCCTAGCAACCCCATGGACTGCAGCCTACCAGGCTCCTCTGTCCATGCGATTTGCCTTATTTCTCAGTTGGTCTAACTTTCCCTGGTGAGGTCAGAGTGAATGCGATACACTGGGGATAGGGTTGACTTTAAGTGATGTTCTCTTTTACAAAAATATGGAGAGTTTCATTTCCTCTTAAAACACAATTTGTATTTTTCTGGATAACATTTTTAGTCACATAAAAATATCATTTATTTGGTAAGGGCTTTAAAAAAACCCTGAAATTACAATGTCTCTGTTACCCAAGGTGGGGTCTGGCTACTCGACACTCAAAAGTCAATAGAGGAGCAAGGCTGGTGGAAAGAAAAGTTTGCTTTATTGTGGAGGCTGGCAAGGGGAAGGCAGAGGTGGACTCATGTCCAAAGGTGGACTCCCCCCACTAACTATCAGTGCTGCTGCTGCTAAGTCACTTCAGCCATGTCCGACTCTGTGTGACCCCATAGACCACAGCTCACCAGGCTCCTCTGTCCCTGGGATTCTCCAGGCAAGAATACTGGAGTGGGTTGCCATTTCCTTCTCCATGACTATCAGTGGGCAAGAGCTTTTATAGGTGGAGGGAGGGGGCTACATGCAGAAACCTCATAGTCAGCTCTGACAGTCATCTTGAAATTAGTCATCAGTGGTTTGATCAGTGTCATCCTGACTGCTTCAAGTACAGTTAATCTTCACTTCCGAGGTCGGTTTGTTTCTATTTCTTTGAGGCCAGTTCTGAGAAGTATGGCACCTTATGTCATGGCTACAGTCTGGTCATCATGTAGTTAACTTCTTCCACCTGGTGGGGATTTCAGTATCTACAAGACAGTTCAAAGAATATGGCTGAAAATTTTATCTACAGCCCTTGAGGAGGAAATAAACGTCCTTGACCTTGCTTAATGACTAAGCTAGTATTATTTTGTCTTGTTTGACAGTTTTCCTTTGCTTCGGCATTTTCTCACTTCTTTGGTTAAACATTCTTTAATTACAGTTTTTCTACAGACAAAAGGCAGGTTGAGAACATAGGGGGCAATTTCATCCCCTCACCTGAATTAAGCATCTTCAGACTCATTTGTTTTTAATGCTATGGATTGTTTTTGCTTAGTATGTTGAACTGGAAAATATATAAGCAGGTAATTTTATGGTAGCTTATTTCCAAACCCTTAAAAGAGTTATAAAAATGTGGGGCTTTTGGTTTCAAAATAACTTATAGGAGAAATAACCAAAATTTCAAGTTTAATCACAGGTAAGAAAATAAACTTAAGCATTCCATGGCAACATTAATAAGATGTCTAGATTACATTAGTATAAAATTTGGAACATTAGACATGGAAATGTCGACTTTACTAACCAGCTTAAACAAGATGAACAAGTTGCCATTGCAATGAAAACCAATTCTTTGGTGTTCTAGGCTTTTTGTCTACATTGGCATCTATGAAATCAAATGTTTTCAGGTCACTGATAAAAAATGGAAGCATTAAGTCGGGGGAAAAGAATTGAGTTAGTTCAAATTGAGTCTTGATTAACTTGAAAAGGTATGTTAACCCTTTTAATCCATCTCCAACTGAGGATTGTGTGTCTTACAGCATGACTAGGGATTTGGAAAGCATTTTAAATTGATGAAGCATTCCATTCCATGTGGGAGTATATATCTGACAACAAAAAGTCAGTTTATAATTTGATTTTATGAACTCTTTTTTTGGTAAGAGAAATAAAACACTTAAATCTTGTAGAAAACAGGTAGACTCAAATAAGAAACGATATCTAAACCGTTTAACTAGAAATAATGGTTAGATTTTGTCTTTCTTTGTTGTGTCTCACAAATAACCATGTGGTTCACATAAGAATTTTGACACTAATATAATTGAAAAGGGAAAAGAATTGATTCAAACTAGTCTCCTGCTGAAAGCAAGTGGCCCTAGATAAAGGCCAAAATCTTGGGATTTTTGTCCATGTAAAGTCTCCTATAGAAAAATCATGTGTTGCATTAAATTAAATGTATATTATTTTGATCATTTTTTTTACATTGGTGAATTTACTGAAAGGTTTATCATTAAGTATAATAAATGCAATATATATTACATCATTTTTCAAAGAAGACATTTCAGAGAAAGCTGAGTCCAAATAGTGTAATAATAAATCAAAATGAAGAAAAAACACCAAATAAATCTTATATATATACATATATACATAATCTAGATTCAGACTGATGTGTAAAAAGAAAATTGTAGAGACAGTGCAATTGGACCATGTAAGTCATATTTAAAGAATCAAGTTCACAGCTGGCTGTCTGGACTTGGGCCATACTTTATTATCTGAGAATGTTCTTTTCTGCTTTCATCAAATTTTGCAAATGTATTACAACATCTCATCTGTCAGTCCTAATACTGAAAGGCCAGCTAAGCCTTGAAATTACCTGTATTCTATCTCATAAGTAATATCATGTGAACGAGTGTCTGCTAGCAGGCCCCAAACTATGAATAAATGAGAGAGCAGCTCATTAATAAATAGTGGTTGATTCAAAGTGTGTGTGTGTGGGGGGTCATGTGTATTGAGGGAAATTATTTCATATAGGAGACCCAGCTCTATGTGTTTTTAGATTTTGGTGGTACTTCTAAATATATATACTTGAATTTAAGCATTATATAATACATTACCTGAAATTCTCTAGCTAGAAGTCTGTTTTTATTACTGAAAAATGCACACCTCTTCCTTTCCAAAGTAGGAGACAATTACTTTTTTGTCAGCTTTTGCACTGTCTCAAATGGCTTAAGATCTGAATGTGTCTATGGGGCTACTGTAGACACTGTTATGGACAGAATGCAATAAAAGGCAAATAAACAGCTATCTAGAATAACTAAGTTAGCCAAATTAAAAAACAAAACAGCGGCATGCAATAACTTAACATGATTGAAAGAAGGTAAAAAGATAAGGGAAAACTATTTTTTAGCTAACAGCATCAAATGTAATATTGAGAAAATTAAGTAGATGAGATTTTTATTTCTTTATCCAAAAAAATTTATGAGATAGTCATATGTGTATTACCAAGAACATAGAACAATGAAAAAACAGATATTGAACTTTATTTATTATACCAAATTGGAAATTATAACCCAGGGATACAATCCTGTTTTAAAATGTCTCAT
Organism: Bos indicus; assembly: GCF_029378745.1. NCBI lineage: Eukaryota > Metazoa > Chordata > Mammalia > Artiodactyla > Bovidae > Bos > Bos indicus. The sequence goes on from NC_091760.1 coordinate 110,161,020, forward strand.
GAACAGCAACAATCTTGAGGTTATAACAGGTCTGGATAATAGTCAAATGTCTGTGTTTAACTTTGAGCAGTTTTTCCAAACCAAACCACACTTAAGTATGGTTATCTCTATCATTGTTCTAACATTGTAATGCTCACAAGGGAAGAAAGCATACTTCATTATAAGAAAGTTATACAGATGAAGTTAGGGGTTTCCCTGGTGGCTCAGATGGTAAAGAATCTGCTTGCAATACCAAAGACTTGGGTTCGATCCCTGGGTCAGGAAGATCCCCTGGCAAAGGGATTAAATAAAGAGAATTCCCTGGACAGAGGAGCCTGATGGACTACAGTCCATAGTGTTGCAGTTCTTAGACTTTAGCATGTATCAGAATTGCCTGGAGGCCTTGTTAATAAACAAGACCTATCTTTGGAGTTTTTGATTCAGAAGGTCTAGGGTTGAAATGAGAATTTGCATTTTTAACAAGTTCCCTGGTGATGTTGATCTGGAGACCACTGATTTATTCTAACTCCTTTCCCTAGTCCAAAAAAAGAGGGATGTGCTTTTCGGTTACTGTTTTGTTTTTTTTTAATATAAATTTATTTAATTGGAGGCTAATTACTTCACAATATTGTATTGGGTTTGCCATACATTAACATGCATCCGCCACGGGTGTACACGTGCTCCCCATCCTGAACCCCCCTCCCCATCCCATCCCATCAGAGTCATCCCAGTACACCAGCCCCGAGCATCCTGTATCATGCATCGAACCTGGACTGGTGATTCGTTTCACATATGATATTATACATGTTTCATTGTCATTCTCCCAAATCATCCCACCCTTGCCCTCTCCCACAGAGTCCAAAAGACTGTTCTATACATCTGTGTCTCTTTTGCTGTCTCGCATACAGGATTATCGTTACCATCTTTCTAAATTCCATTTATGTGTGTTAGTATACTGTATTGGTGTTTTTCTTTCTGGCTTACTTCACTCCATATAATAGGCTCCAGTTTCATCCACCTCATTAGAACTGATTCTAATGTTTTCTTTTTAATAGCTGAGTAATACTCCATTGTGTTTATGTACCATAGCTTTCTTATCCATTCGTCTGCTGATGGACATCTAGGTTGCTTCACTTTTTAAAAAATATCAAATCATTATGGTTTGAACCTGATTCTCCTGAACTCAGGTCAAGGGTTGGGACCGAGACCGAAGACTTTAATTGGCATAATGATATATTGATATAATCAGGCTTGGCCTGTGGGAAGATCTCAGAATATGAATAACTTTATGGTAATCACATGTAGCTTTCCTAATTCCTGGGAAGAAAATTTCCTATGGGAGATTGCCTATTAAATTATTTCTTAGTGTTAAATATTTTGTAATAATTTAGTTGATATTTACTGTGTTCACTGGATGCCTTCTGAGCTAAATATGTAAGTGTTGTTGGCCCAACCTCACAAATGTAAATTAAGTATTGCACCTCATATGAGTGAAATAACTTGTCTTTAGTAAATAGCAGGTTGGAGATTCTAACCATTTTCTAAATTGTCTCTATTTTCTCATTCTGTTTTGAGAACTTCAGCAGGTGGGTCTTGGGAAGTTAGTGAAAATCAGTCAGGAAGACCTCGTATTGAAAGCAGTGTTTAGGTGTCTACTTTGACTTCTAACCCTCTTTGCTGCAGTGCTGTACTGTGCTTAGTCGCTTAGTCATGTCTGACTCTTTGCAACCCTATGGACTGTAGCCTACCAGAATCCTCTGGGGATTTTCCAGGCAAGAATACTGGAGTGAGTTGTCATGCTCTCCTCCAGGGGATCTTTCTAACCCAGGCATCGAACACAGTTTCCTTCATTGCAGGTGGATTCTTTACCATCTGAACCACCAGGGAAGTGCAAAAATACTGGAGTGGTAGCCTATCCCTTCTCTAGGGGATCTTTCCAACTCAGGATTCGAACTCGGGTCTCCTTTCTTGCAGCTGAGCTACCAGGGAAGCCCTTTTGCTAGAGCAGTAGTATTCAAATTAGGGACCTGCACTGGGTGAATCAGATGAGGCATGAAGATGTACAAAAATTATAATAACATTTGTGTCAATGCATATAAAAAATAAAATCAAACCATTAATTACCTAGGATAAAGAATGGCACTGTTGCTCTCAGTGCTTGCCCCACCCCCTATCTCCCCCACCCCCACCAATGACAATCATGTGATTCTTGGGGAATGGGCTGGAAGAGGGCATGTCAAAATGGAGATGGATACAGGGGGTGACCTTCACCCCCATGTTGGTCTTTAGATATACTACTTTTTGTGTCAAGTGTGTTTATAAATGTTATCTTGCTAAACATAAAAAACAACTTATGAAATAGTTTCCTATAAAGGAATTGGTTTTAATCTAGTCTTAGCAATGCAGAATAATTAACTCATCAGAAAACAGAAGAATGGTCCTTCTCTTTTCTTCCTGCCAGGTGGATTCTTCTTCAGCCACTTTATACAATAAAATTAATGTTGAGCTAATCAAACTCTGACAAGTTCAGCCAAAATTATTCAAAATTATCTGGAAGACTGTTTGTTGTGTGAATTTGTACCTAGTGTTTCAAAATCTTGAACCTTGCCCTAAGCTGCTAAGCAATGCATACTATAGAGTACACAATTTATTGAAGAAGGGCGTGGCAACCCACTCCAGTATTCTTGTCTGGAGAACCCCATGGACAGAGGAGTCTGGTGGGCTCCACGTCCACGGGGTCGCAAAGAGTCGTACACGACTGAAGCAACATAGCAATATAATTTATAAGTGAATATGTCTTTATTGTGGGTACATGCACAAGAATTTTCCTTTTTTCTGAGAATAATAAGCAATTTTTAAAAACTTCGAGATCATTTATTGGAATAACAAATTTTTTAGCTGGTAAGGAAAGATTTTCAAATGTCTGACGTTTCTGGGTCTCTATTGATCTTGCTATCTGGTAGACAAGTTTATAGCTCTTTTGCCTGACTGAAGTTACTTACCTTGAGTTTGTTTCTCTATGCGTAAGTCTCTTCTTCTGTAAAATGGAAATATGCATAGAGTTGTTATGAAGATTGAATACATTAATGTATGAAACATGCTTAGCACAACACCAGTCTCATGATAAAGTTTCAAAGCTTTGAGCTCCCCTGCCCCCGCTGTGATATCACTAGACGAAGAACACCTTACACTGAACAACAGCTTGATAAACAAGTTAGTGGTTTCTATGCTCAGGTTTCTTGGATGCCACAGACAGGCTCTGGGAATGAGCCTTTTAATGACTAAAGGGGGTGTACGTTATCTTGATCATAGAATTAGCTGCCACTTCAATTCTCTTGTTTTTACTTATAAAAGAAACTTCTAAGCTGTTCAGCATATCGTAGCATAGTGTGAAAGAGAAAAATAGAATATGAAAAACTCATTTAAAATTATACTATACTTCAAAAGAAATTGTTTCTAGGGGCTTTGAAAGATCTGAAGGGTTATGATTAAATTTCAAAATGGCTAGTACATTTCTATTATGGAAAGGCCTTTTGACACAAGTCTAATAGCTGTCCTTCTTTCAATCAATTTTAGAGTCGCATAATCAGAAAAAGATCAGGTTCTTGCAAAGTAGGAGGGTTTGACATATTGCTGTTATATTTGCAGTAAACCTGATGCAAGATGTCTTTGCAGGTATCAGTGAGAACTTAGCTCCATGTGCTGACTTTCTTGCCCCACCCTCGATTTTATTGAGATATAATTGACATATAACATCTTGTAAGTTTGAGATGTAAAATATGATTTGATATATGCTTATATTGTGAATTGTTTACCACAATAAGGTTATTTAAAACATCCTTCATCTCACATAATTATTATTTTGTTCCTGCTATTATGGTGAGAACTTTTAAGATCTACTCTCATGGCAACTTTCAAGTGTAGTAGTATAGTATCATTAACTATAGCCATAATATGGTATGATTCTAGGAAGTTATTCATCTCATAGCTAAAAGTTTGTGTCCTGTTACCAATATCTCCCCATTTCCCCCATCCTCCTGCTCCTGGTAACCATCAATTTACTCTCTGTTTCTGTGACTCTGACATCTTTAGATTCCATACATAAGTGAGATCATACAGCATTTGTTTTTCTCTATCTGTCTTACGTCTCTTAGCACAATGCCCTGAAGGTCCATCCATATTGTCATAAGTGGGAGGATTTCCTTCTTGTTTTTGACTGAATAATATTCATATATATATGCATGTATGCATACATATACATACATACCACATTTTCTTTATCCACTCATCTGTCAGTGAGCACTGAGGTTCCTGCATGTCTTGACTGTTGTGAATAATGTTACAGTGAACATGGGAGTGCAGATATTTCTTCAAGACAGTGATTTTATTTCCTTTGTATATATACCCAGAATTGGGATGTTGAATCATATTGTAGTTCTATTTTTAATTCTTTGAGGAACCTTCATAGTGTTTTCTATAGGGGCTCCACAAATGCTGACTTCCTTGAGTGGTTTTGACAACTCTGTCAACACAATGCCATATTTCACCATAGTTTTTGGAATTTTTGTGTTTCAAATTTTCATTACTTTTACTTCTCACTTGGACAATGACTTTTCTTTTAACCAGAAAAGCTGTATTTTATTTACTGTTTAATCTCATACATGTATTATTATTCCTTGTTTTTTAGATTTTCCTCCAAACAAACCAAAATATTTTGTCTCCAAACAACCTTAAGTATTTATAAACATAAGAACTATTGAGAAAATAACTTTGGCACATGTCACTCTTTGCCTTAAATGAGCCCTTCCTTTTTGTAATGGATCAAGGGCAGGCAGTTGTTAACATTTAACTTTGGATTGCACTTCAGTGAGTTTACATCTGAACAGCGGTGTAAACCATCTAAGTTGTGTTCGACTCTGCAACCGCATGGACTGCGGTCCATGTTCTTCACTATCGCCTGGAGTTTGCTCAACTTCATGTCCATTGAGTCAGTGATGCCATCCAATCATCTCATCCTCTGTTGCCCCCTTCTCCTTTTTCCTTTGATCTTTCCCAGCATCAGGGTCTTTTCCAATGAATTGGCTCTTATGTTCTACTTAATAGTGTACTGCTGCTTTCTGACAAATAGCCAATGCATAAAACTTCTATGCCAGGACTGATTTTTTTTTTTTTTTTTTAGTTCATTGTGAATAGCAAGATAAACAACCTGTGAACTAAATTCTGTGGAAGTGTGCATACTTTAAATAGGATTAAAGAACTCCTTAATGTTGCTGTTTCTTTAGCTTGGCAGTAAAACAAAATCAATGCTAATTTAATAGGAGCTCACAAACCAAGTTTTGCTTTCATTGCCCTTTAAAAAAGAGTGAAGGGCTGTAGTTATAAACAGAATTAGTAATTGCTTGGTTGATATGCCTGTTGAATACCAGATGATTTTTATTCAATCTACTTTTAAAATCCATTACCTTAATTTTAGATATATTACTTGATAACAAGACTGTTGATCAAAATTGTTGCATTAAACCTGCTTATAATTTTGCAAAGTGATTTCTAATTGCCCCTAAACACCCTCCCTCCTGGCAACGAGAAAAAATTGCTTGTGGGCTGTTCAAAGTTGGCTCTGTTTTTCTTAGATGATCTTTAATTACACTTTAAAGCAGAATTTCTTTATGGGGAATTGAAATTCTGCTTGTTAGAAAATTACAGAGGGTATTTGGGGATCTGCTATTAGTCGCGGGAACAAATGGAGAGATTAGTAAGACAAATGATCCGTAGTCTAAAAAAATCACCTATGGGAGATAATTATTAGCCCAGGGAAGATATGGCTGTGGTCATGAAAGCTAGCTAAATTATGAGCTTATCAAACCTGTTTTAGAAACTGCTGAGGAGAGAATAAGAGATTTATATTAGCTGTTAGGAATCAGTGGAGGAGTCATCTTGGAGATTAGTTTACTGTGGCCTGATTTCATACCTCAGCTCAAACCAGCAGTGATCTAGGCTGGATTAGAGTTGAGGGAAGAGGTGGGGAGGTCCATGATTCCAGGATCATAGCAGAAACATGTACTGATGGAAACAGGACAAAGGGTTTACGATGGTATTTTGGAGAAGGGAAGGCAGAAGGTGCACAAGAGAGGACAATATCAATGGGAATGTCTTTTCTCTTTTGAGGAATCCAAAGGTGATCAGAATTCGGGTGACCATCATGTCACTAAGGGATCCTTCTGAGAGTTCTCCTGTATCATGGCAGTCTAAAACTGAGCAGATGGGAGAACCAGAGCTGATAGGAGAAATGTGTTGGGTAGCAACTTTATTGAAACAATTTGAACATTTAACAAATGGATTCTTACTTTATGGAGGTAGACATTTCCAAGGTGAAATATAATATTAACCTCTGGGATATCTACCTAGAGCTGGAGAAAAAGGAGCTGAGTGTGAGGTAAGTGAATGAGACCAATGAGGAAAGGCAAGGAAATCTAGAGGAATTAAGTCCACAGCTCAGTCTTATACTTGGCATTTTGACTTTTTATAACGTTTCACTCTAGTGCAGAAAGCACAAAGATAACCTGGAGACAGGTTTCAAGTCAGACAACCTATCCATCCCTACGTGTGACAGTTTGAAAACTCTATATCTTAATAAAAGGTCAGTGCATAGTAGGTGTTCAGTAAAAATGTGCTGACTCAATGAAATAACCAGTTTATAGATATTTTGTCAAAGATTAGTTTATTTACAAATGGGTTGATTTTGAGGAGTTAATTTTCTATCCACACTTATTTCCTTTTTTTAAAAAACTAAAAATGAATAAGCATCTTATTACACCAAAGATTTCTTCCTAAAAGTGAAGTCACTCAGTTGTATCTGATTCTTTGTGACCCCATGGACTGTAGCCTACCAGGCTTCTCTGTCCATGGGATTTTCCAGGCAAGAGTTCCAGAGTGGGTTGCCATTTCTTTCTCCAGAGGATCTTCCCGACTCAGGGATCGAACCCAGGTCTCCTGTACTGCAGGCACACGCTTTACCCTCTGAGCCACCAGGGAAGCACTCTTTAATTTTAGTCATTGTTTGGGTATTTTGGAAAACTCTGAATAGATCAAGTCATTTTACCTGTTAAATAACTACTCTGTGTAAAGCACTCCTTAGACATGGGAAGATATAGAGTAAATAAAATTTGTTTTGTGCCCTCAAAGAACTTTTTAAAAAAGCACTAATAATATTTGTACATTTATTTGTACTAATAATATTGTATGTTTAAATTGGAATCACAGAAAATTATAAACCATAAAGTTGCGGTTAAGTATGGTGAAAGATACGCATTGTACCTGCTATGGTCAAGTTGAATGAATCAATAATATTGATTGAAATAATGGCTGATGATGCTGTTTACAGCTTTTCTGTGAGTTCATTGCCATTCTTTTGGGTGTTGTCTAAGCAGATTTGTCTTTCTAACAGAGGTCATAACCACATAGGTCATGGAAGCTTTGTTTTCTATGGGTCAAACAGCATCAGGTTCTGTGCCAAAAATTCACAAGGAATAAATGATAATCTTAGGCTTTTTTGCTATTTATTGTGCCTGGCATTGTATTTTTATACATCTTTATAAGACACATCCTGTGTCTTATTTAGAGCACAGGACAATGGAATATTAGTATTTGTTGAATAAGCATGTGAAGGGCTGTAGACAACATTTTCTACTTATAAAAAGTTTCTAATAGAGCATTTGCAATAGTGAGAAAGTGTTTTAGGGTGGTCCCTTCCTATGTTCTAAGAATGCTTCGAAGGGCAGAGTGGTAATGCTAAGACCACATCTGAATGGTCCCCATCAGTGTTCATTTCCCCAGATCACAGACTGTCCTGGAACAGAGCTCTCATTGGTTTCATAGGTGAAATGAGCAATTTTGCCTTTCTGAATTTTGAATAAAACACAGTACTTGAATGAAGTGTTATGGCCTCTTGGTTAAACTGTAGTGTCAATATTCATAAACTTTTTTTAAACAAAGAACTTGTGCCCTGAGATTCACCATATCTGTCTGCCTTTTTTTTTTTTTTCCATTCCCTGATTGAGAAGACTTAAATCAGAGAGATGTTTAGCTCACTCATCATACTCTCACATGTGCCTGTGTACAACACATACATACACACATACAATCACACCAATATGTGGAGAAGGGACAGAGCAAGTAATGTGGTATGTGTAGGGATACGAAGCTGTTAAGCTTTGTAAGCAATTTCCCCATGTCTGAGTCCATATTTGACTAAAGCCATAATGGTACTCTAGTCCCTAATCATCAGCTTCATCATTTCTAAATGATTGAACTTCTGAAATACTCAGTAACTGGTTAAATGGATAAGCAATTTCTGAAAGGGAAAAGTCTTAGAAGAATTATAATGTACAGCTTGAGCCTCAGGAACTTTAGTCTGAATTACTATGGGACATTTTCTTTTATGTTACTATGCAGAAGAACAACGCAATTTTAGTTTAAGTTGTAGTTGGAATAGTTCATTAAAAATCTGACAGCTATGCACTTACAAATATCTAACTTTAAACGCCAATGAGATTCATTTCTATGATCATTCACTTACTCCATGCTATAAAAAACTGGACAAATTTATTGGTAGCAAAATATTGAGTTGACAGTGGGCCTGAGACGTGGAATTTCTGACTCTATGTGGTTATTTTATGAGACCCAGTAAAAGTTTGTAATTGCACAATATTCTATTCAAAGTAACCCAGAAATACTTTCTTAGTTTGGTAACTCAGTGATCTTCCAACATAGTCTCCAGATTGACCATTGGTATTCCCAAAGTTGGGTGGAACTTTAGAGCTTTGATGAGTCATCCAAAAATATTAGATCTCTCTTCTCTCTGTGGGACCACTATGCAGTTAGTGTTTTCCTTTTTTAAAAAAACATCTAAATAGAAATATACCATCTCCAAGAGGCTCTGAGAGTCTTTCTAACTAACTTAAATGGTAGTGGCAGAAAGAAAAACAAGATACTGTGTTTACCATTGGTGATTTCCAAATTGTTGTGTCTTCCAGATGGGTTAGAGGGGTTAAATTACTACAGTGAATACAATTTTGAAAATGTTTCTTTTGGTATCAAATTAAAATCTTAGTTTTGTGGAATTTTAACATAACCCACATTTGGGTAGTGGTAGGGGGAATATCATAAAGGTTTTCACTTATTGTTATCTTGAAACTCTGCAAAGTTAACTGACCACCAGTGTTGTTTTCTTGGGGAAGATAATGTTTTCCAGCTGCTCTGTTACCACCTCTTCTTTGTTTCTCTTGTTTGGAATACCATTTTCTTTTCAATGTAACCAAACAGTTAAATCAGTGTTGACTATATCACTAGATAAGAAAGAATAGACTGAGTTTAGAATAGGGGTCCCCAACCTCTGAGATTTATGCCTAATGATCTGAGGAGAAGCTGATGTAATAATAATAGAAATAAAATGCACAATATGTGTAGTTCACTGGAATCATCCTAAAACCATCCCTCACACACTCGCCACCCATGGCAAAATTGTCTTCCACTACACTGCTCCCTGGATGCCAAAAAGGTTGGAATACAGAGCCTATCTATCAATTAAAAGTCAACTCTAAGCTTCAAGGTGATTATTATCAAGGTCCAGAGGTATCTTACCTGGTATCTTACCAGTCATTAAGTAAATTGCAGAGAAGTAACAGTCCTTTCCTAAAATGTAAAAGATCTCATATATTTAGTTTTAACTAGGCTAAGTTAATTATATTTATTAACATAGAAAAGCTTTAATAGTACATGGACCAAGAAGTTCCAGATGTTCAAGCTGGATTTAGAAAAGGCAGAGGAACCAGATATCAAATTGTCAACATCTGTTGGATCATAGAAAAAGCAAGGGAATTAAAAAAAAAAGTTCTATTTCTGCTTCATTGACAACACTAAAGCCTTTGACTGTATGGATCACAACAAACTGTGGAAAATTGTTCAAGAAATGGGAATACCAGACCACCTGACCTGCCTCTTGTGAAACCTGTATGTAGATCAAGAAGCAACAGTTAGAACTGGACATAGAACAACGGACTGGGTCCAATTTGGGAAAGGAGTATGTCAAGGCAGTATACTGTCACCCTGCTTATTTAACTTCTATGCAGAGTACATCATGCGAAATGCCAGATTGGATGAAGCACAAGCTGGAATCAAGATTGCTGGGAGAAATATCAATAACCTCAGATATGCAGATGACACCACCCTTATGGCAAAAAGCAAAGGGGAACTAAAGAGCCTCTTGATGAAAGTGAAAGAAGAGACTGAAAAAGCTGGCTTAAAATTCAACATTCAAAAAACTAAGATCTTGGCATCTGGTCCCATCACTTCATGACAATTAGATGGGGAAACAGTGGAAGACTATTTTCTTGGGCTCCAAAGTCACTGCAGATGGTGACTGCAGCCATGAAATTAAAAGACGCCTGTTCCTTGGAAGAAAAGCTATGACCAACCTAGACAGCACATTAAAAAGCAGAGACATTGTTTTACCAACAAAAGTCTGTCTAGTAAACTATGGTTTTTCCAGTAGTCATGTATGGGTGTGAGAGTTGGACCATAAAAAAGACTGAATGCTGAAGAATTGATGCTTTTACACTGTGGTATTGGAGAAGACTATTGAGAGTCCCTTGGACAGCAAGGAGATCAAACCAGTCAATCCTAAAGGAAATCAATCTTCAGTATTTATTAGAAGAACTGATGCTGAAGCTGAAGCTCCAATACTTTAGCCACTCAGTGGGAAGAACTGACTCATTCGAAAAGACTGTGATGCTGGGAAAGATTGAGGGCAGGAGAAGGGGCTGACAGAGGACGAGATGGTTGTATGGCATCACTGACTTAATGAACTTGAGTTTGAGCAAGCTCCAGGAGGTGGTGAAGGACAGGGAAGCCTGGCGTGCTGCTGTCTATGGGGTCACAAAGGCTTGGACATGACTGAGGGACTGAAAAACAACAGCATAGAAATGGAATTGTAGCAAATGCAGATGGGCACAAGGTTGCATTATTGGCCTGTTTTATTCAGCATAGAGTCAGGAAAAGGGACAGCTGCCCATCTAATCCCCATATACAAGGGGTCTTTTAATATGTCTTCACAAGGGCGGCCCTCCCAATACTCCATATTGGTTTTTAAAATATGTCTTTTTTTTTTTTTACTTTACAATATTGTATTGGTTTTGCCATACATCAAGATGAATCCACCGCAGGTGTACATGTGTTCCCCATCCTGAACCCCCCTCCCACCTCCCTCCCCGTACCATCCCTCTGGGTCATCCCAGTGCACCAGCCCCAAGCATCCTGTATCTAAAATATGTCTTCTTAAGGCTCTCACAGATTTAATAAAACCACCATCAAATTTTGGTGTTGCTGCAGCCCCAAACAATCAAATTTTAAGAACTTGTGAGGCCTCACCTGGATTTGCAGGGCCCCAGAGCCAGACGGAGTTTTTATTAAACCTGATCTCACACTGTTGGAGATGTCTGTGGAGTCAAGTCAATGAGCAATGGTGGGGCAGATCCAATCAGCAACCCTCCTTGCAGGCATCCCTTCAGCATTGCTTTCCTGTTGTATGTTTCAGTGTTTACATAGAGTTTTCACAGAAGGATTCATTTAGGATTAACCTAATTGAATAAACACAAAGCTGCATAATTTATGGACCAAAATAGTTTTTGCTGGTTGGGTTGCTGACTAGCATTTCCTTTCTCCCTAATGGAATACTGCTAAGTCCCATATTGTTATAATCAGAATTTCATCTTTGAGTCAATCCAGTTCATTTGCATGATATGATTTTATTATAAGCCAGATGTATAAATAATTGCTCATGAAGAGAGCCTTTTCTTCAAGCAAAGTAATGGAGTGTATATATATATATATATATATTTTTTTTTTTTTTTCCCCCCTAATGGAAAGGGCTAAGTCCAGTAGCAGAACCTATCATTATGGGAATCATACTGAATTCTTATTACTGTTTCCACCCAAAAGATAACTCAGAGAAATAATAAACATTGTAGCTTCAAGTTTGCTAATGAGAATAGGATAAGTAAAAGAGTACATGCTGGGAAGATGGAGAAAGATCCTAGTAAACTAGCCTTCATGATACTTCCCATTTAAAAATCCACAACGATTCCTTTCCTGTTACATCAAGTTTGGGCTTCTTGTGTTTCAAGAGCTTGCACAATCTGGCTCCATCCGAACTGCCCAGGCTGATTGACCCTGCTCATTACTCCTTGCCCTCCATCAGGGTTTGATAAGCAGTGATAATCACTCCCCATGGGCCCCACATCTCATTTGCTGAAAACACATGATGGCCTTTGCACCTGATGATCCCTCCACATTGAATGCCCAACTTTTTGTGCCTGCCAGTTTAAATCTGAGCCATCTATATATGTGCTGCTCAAGACCCATCATCTCAGGAATAAAAGAAACAAACTGTGCTACTCCTTCCTCTGGTGAATTTTCGCTTTGTGGCCAGCTGAAAAAAATGGCCCTCCAAAGATAATATCTCTGTCCTAGTTTCCAGAATCTGAAAATATAATCTTATTTACAGAAAGGTCTTTGCAGATGTAATTAATTTAAGGCTATTGTGACAAGAAGATTATCCTGGATTATCTGAGTGGGAAGAAAGCCGTCACAAGTGTCCTTATGAGAGAAAGGGAGAGGGAGACTTGAGACACATAGAAGAGAAGGAAGCAGTGTGAACATGGAGGTGAGGATTGGAGTGATGTGGCCACAAATCGAGGAATGCAGACAACCCAGAAGCTGAAAGAGGTAAAAGATGAATTCTCCCTAGAGTCTTGGTAGGGTGTGCCACCTGCTGACCCCTTGGCCTTGAACAGTTGGTCTCTAGAACCTTGAAAGAATAAATTTCTGCTGTTTTGAGCCTGGAAGTTTGCGGTAATTTGTCACAGCACCCACAGGATATTAACACATCTTTGGAAAAGTACTGCACATTAACTCTTTGGGGCGGGTAAGCTCCAGATGGTTCCCTAATACTTCTTTTAAAGAACTTAGTGATATTCTAGGATCAATTCTATGTCAGTTATCTCTAAGAGCCTACCAGGAAGTTACAATCTATTTGGGAGGAGAACAGCCACATGGGAAGTATTAGGGAACCATCTGGAAATTGCCTTCACCAAACAGTTAATGTGCAGAGAAGGGAATGGCAACCACACCAGTACTCTTGTCTGGAGAATTCCCATGGACGTAGGAGTCTGGTGAGCTACAGTCCACAGGGTCTCAAAGAGTTGGATATGACTAATGACTAACACTTTCACTTTCAATGGTTATTTTTAATATTCTGGGTGAGAAAAAATGCTGGTTATATTTCAGTGATCTACTGGCAGTTTCCCTGGAGGAGGGCATGGCAACCCACTCAAGTATTCTTGCCTGGAGAATCCCATGAACAGAGGTGCTTGACTGGCTACGGTCTATAGGGTTGTGAAGAGTTGGACTTGACTTAAGTGACGTAGCAGACATGCATGCACTAGCAATTGATGTTCTACTTTAGATAAATATTTCATCTCTAGAATGAGATTGTGGGTCTATTAAAATGTTTTCTCTTAAGCTGGCTGTTGAAACAGCATAAGTGTAGGTCTTCAATATGCCTTTGCTATTTGGCTTGGTCTCCCCCTCATCTGTGAATCTTCTCTACCGTGATATTCTGAGTCCAGAGTTGTTGACCCATGTACAGCCCCTTCTCATCTGTTACAGAAAGTCAGCACTATGGCTTGTTCCTGCTCAGATTTCTCCTCTTCCCAGCAGAGAGGAACTAAAGGGCTTAGGAGGTTGACAGCATTGTATCTCAGACTAGTGTGCTGAGTTTATGCAATTTAAATAGGGTTAGCAAAATTAGCATTTTCTTGAGTTCCAAAATCACTACGAATGGTGACTGTAGCCATGAAATTAAAAGATGTTTGCACCTTGGGAGAGAAGCTATGACAAACCTGGACAGCTTATTAAAAAGCAGTGACATCATTTTGCCAAGAAAGATCCATCTAGTCAAAGCTAGGATTTTTCCAGTAGTCATATATAGATGTGAGAGCTGGACCATAAAAAACACTGAATGCCAAAGCATTGATTTTGAACTGTGGTGCTAGATAAAACTCTTGAGAGTCCCTTAGACAGCAAGAAGATCAAACCAGTCAACCTGAAAGGAAATCAACCCTGAATATTCACTAGAAGGACTGATGCTGAAGCTGAAGCTCCAATACATGGGACACATGATGTATGTGAAGAGCTGACTCATTGGAAAAGCCCTGATGCTGGGAAAGTTGAAGGCAGTAAGAGAAGTGGGTAGCAGAGGATGAGTTGGTTAGATAGCATCACTGACTCAATGGACATGAATTTGAGCAAACCCTGGGAGACAGTCAAGGACAGGAAAGCCTGGTATGCTGCAGTCCATGGGGTCCCAAAGAGTCAGACATGACTTAATGACTGAACAACAAAAACAGGAAACACACACTGCCAGATCTCATAAGGCCAATACCTGAGCTCCCCTCTATGCCCAGGGCTCTCTGGAGCAGTGCCCACAGTGACTCAACATTCTTCTAAGGAACATGGATGGATGGATGGGGAATGAGGTTCAACAGCTCTACTGATAGTCTTCTGTCAACCCTTCAAAACAATTCCTTTATAATAAAGTTGAATTTTCAAGAATTAATTTTTTAAAGCTGAACATGTTGGCCTCATTTTTATTTGGCCACTCACTTCAACTTTTACTTCATCATCATAAATGTATCTCTACTGGGGCTGGTTCTATCCTTTAGAACTTCTGAGGTACACATTTAGGAATCTGAATTACAGAATCTAAAGGTTCATCTACAGTAGATTTGAACTGAAAAGGTTGACTCACCACAAGACTGACCTCTCAAGACAGATGAAAAATTTCCATCAAATTAATCTACAGCTGTAATTTAAGAGTGTTAAATTACATAGTGTTAACCTATGGAGTTAGTCTAAAGGGGATCTTCAATAATGTCTCTAATCAATGTATCAAAATTACTAGTGGCTTCCCTGGCTCAGACGGTAAAGCGTTTACCGCAATGCAGGAGACCCGAGTTCGATTCCTGGGTCAGGAAGATCCCCTGGAGAAGGAAATGGCAATCCACTCCAGCACTCTTGCCTGGAAAATCCCATGGATGGAGTAGCCTGATAGGCTATAGTCCATGAGGTCGCAAAGAGTCAGACACGACTGAGTGACTTTACCTTCCTTTACTTACTTTCCTTTCCCATCTGGCTGTAGGAGAAGGACAGTTTCGATATTATAAAAAATAATCACATCTCCTTATGGTGCTCTTTATACTGTCCTCAGGTGGGTCCTCAAATGCTACTTGTTTGTAGGTTCTGTGTTTTTCCTAGCATGACTTCCATGAGAGCAACCATGTAAGAAAAATCCCCTTGATAATGAGATAAATTTTTTTTCCTGATTTACTGATACCGCAAACTTACATGTCTAGAACTAGGTGACCCTACTCAATGTAACACTTTGTTAATTCCCTTAAGTTGAAGAAAACCCTGGTGGAGGGGATTCTTAAGCTGTAAAACTATTTTAATCCTTTTCTGAGTGGTGGTCCAACTGGTTTAAATCTTGAGATACAGTTAAGGTGGAATGGACACAAGAGTCACCCTAATTTACCAAGAGCAACAATTTATGACAACCAATGTCATCCAATTGGCTCCTGAGTAGTCCCTGAAAGCTCTAAATTAACTTTATTTCAATAAAATATAGGCCTGAGTTTCTCAATCTGTCATTCTGTAAGAGGAATGGGTAGGCTATAGGCTTAATGTTTGGAGAAGGAAAGACAACATATTTGAATATTCTTGCCTGGAGAATTCCATGGGCAGAGGAGCCTGGCTGGCTACAGTCCATGGGGTCACAAAGAGTCAGACACGACTGAAGTGACTTAGCCAGCACAGGTTTAATTTTTAACCACTAATCAGGATCATATTCAGTCTAACTAAATTGAAAAAACTTAAGAATAATTTTAGACAGTTTGTAGCATTTATTGGCTTATCAATGGCCTTTGATGCACACACAGGAACTGTCAATTAGGTATGCCCTCTGATCTTAATCTAGCCTTTTAAAGTTCCTTTAGAGCATTTGTCAACACACCACATCAAAAGTCACACTGGGCAAAGCAAATTCATCTTTTTTAAGTAGCACAAGAAAGGGCTTCTGTTTATAGTCATTTCTGATGGTTTTCTGTGGTTCTAATATGAACTGGATGACCACAACCAAATGCAACACATACTTGACACTTTGTTGATTCCAGAATGTCACCTATGCTTAATAATGCCTTAGAGTTCAGGGATGACTTCACAAAAGGGGTGATTCTTGAAGAATGACTCAGACAAGCACACAAGGAGTCAAAGACCACTCTAGGGTGGGAGAAAGTCTGGCACCTTGGGGCACTTTACGTGGTGCATTATGGCCACAGCATATTGTAGTCATAAACTGTAGTTCCACACTCAGCCTTGGAAGATCTCAGGCTGCTGGTTTATCTCCTCAAACAGGGGAGGCAGTCCCTTGCTTTTTCAGAGAATTGCTTTGGTCTCTGCTGTTCATTTTATGTCTTACACTTGCTTTCACTTCTATATGGGTTTCTTGAATTTTGTTCCTTTGCCTTCAAATAAGCTCCTTTTTCCTGGCCAGCCTTAGGGACAGTAACTAGCATGAAGATCTGCCAGGATTTGTATTAAAGCTTTCCCCCAAACAATCTCTGCTTTCATCAAATTCCCTTTGGGAGCAGCTTACAGGCAACTGACATCAGATTGACCTTCCCAAGCTCTGTCCCAGATCTCATTCTTGGTCTGACTGGGATGGGGATCTAGTGCCCTGGAGCAGTGGGAAAGGGCCACTTCCTTGTTAGGTTAAGGTATTTGGAGTCTATTCATAGAGATGGTAAGCAACTGGTTGATTTTAAGCAGTGTAGTGAAAAGATCATTATCTATTTTAGAAAGACAACCTTGATGCTTTGGTAGATAATGGACTAGGTAGGGAGAATAGTTAGGAAGCTATTATATACAAATACTTAAAGTGTCACAGCTTTGAGTATTGATATAGCTTCCTAACAGAGTAACAAAGGTAACAGAAGAGAGGATGGAAAGGGGAAAAGATTAAAGAGATTTTTAAAATACAATATTGATGAGACTTGTTGGTTTGGATGTTAAAATTGAAAAATGGAAAAGAGAGGCTAAAGGTACTTGTTGGGTGATGGCACCGTACTTCTTGTAACTATGAACCCAGGGGGATGACCAGGTTTAAGAGGAGTTAATGGGGTGATAGTGGGCTAAAGTCACGTACATCTTGAGTTGGAAGATCTCATGAGGAATCCAGGTGTAACAGCCCAGGAGGCAACTAAAAGCGTGAGAAGGCTAAAGCTATAGGTCTATGAGTTGTCATTGGCCCCCAGTGGCCAATGGTGGAATATTAGCCCTTAAATTGTAATTATTGTGACTTAATAGCAACATTGGAAAAGACCCTGATGCTGGGAGGGATTAGGGGCAGGAGGAGAAGGGGATGACAGAGGATGAGATGGCTGGATGGCATCACAGACTCGATGGACATGAGTTTGGATAAACTCCAAGAGTTGTTGATGGACAGGGAGGCCTGGTG
Source organism: Bos indicus (assembly GCF_029378745.1). Taxonomy (NCBI): domain Eukaryota; kingdom Metazoa; phylum Chordata; class Mammalia; order Artiodactyla; family Bovidae; genus Bos; species Bos indicus. The sequence goes on from NC_091760.1 coordinate 110,178,625, forward strand.
TGCTGTGATTCATGGGGTCGCAAAGAGTCGGACACGACTGTGAGACTGAACTGAACTGAATAGCAACATGGGTAGATGAAATGATCAGGATACAAAATTATATCCAGTTTGGATTTCAACTATGTAAAATTATGTTTTTATTCATTTGCAAATGAATAAAAGTGAGAAGGGGAAATGAAAAAAATAAACAGCAGATTTGTTAACATAGGGGGTTCTTTTTAAATTTAATTGTTCGTATCCAGCTTCTTTTCATAAAGCATCTGTGATGTCATGGATTCTGTTAATTTTATAATAAATGACTTCTATTGTTATAATGTTATTTGTATAGTGCATTGAAAATTAATATGTCATATGAGTAAAACCTTTTTAAACTTCCATGTAAATGAATATTATAACAGGAACATTATTTTTTGCCTATCATTAAAGAAGTGGTGCTTTTGTAATTAACCACTAGCACTTTCTTCTGAATATTTGTATTATTTTATCAAATCTCTACATCCTTTAAAGATCACAGTGTGCCAGGGAATTTCCTGAAAACTCAGAATATGAATAAAGCACTAGTTTAAAAAAAGTGATAAATGAAATTTGCAATGCAGGTGACCTGGATTCGATCCCTGGGTGGGGAAGATCCCCTAGAGGAGGGCATGGGAACCCACTCCAGTGTTCTTTCCTGGAGAATCCCATGGACAGAGGAGACTGGCAGGTTACACAGCCCATGTGGGCACAGAGTCAGACTAAAGTGACTGAGCACACACACGTGGATGTTGATGATACATAAAAAGAATAAAATATATTCCCCATCTTCAGGGCTCTTAGAGTTTGATCAGGAGATAGAGTAAATAGGCAATTATTCTACAGCATAATTAGTAGGATCGTGGTTCCTTACCATAACCCTAAGATAACACATCATAGGGATATTGGGGGCTTCCCAGAGAAGCTGGTGTCTGCAATGGGTCTTCAACTACTTATACAAGTTGGGTGAAGGGGTATGGGAGGTACTTTTCAAGAAAGGGAATGCATCACGTGCAAACACTCCCAGTAAGAAAGCACAACAGCTCACTCTGACTTTTCAAAGAGCTGGTAGAGAGGGAAAATGAGGCTGGACACAGAGCAGGTCCTGAGTGGTCTTTTTTGCTATGCTCCAGATTTTGAACTTGGACCTTTAAGAAATGAAGAGTCATTCAAGCAAAGGAAATGAAGATGAGAAATATTAATACAGAGCAATCAGCAATACTTGGTGATTGAGTGTAGAAAGTGAGGAAAAGAAAAGAGTGAAGGATGACTCCTGGGTTTCCACCTTAGGAAATGGGGTTTCCCTATCCCCTGAGACAGGAAAAACAGGAGGTGCAGGTGTGGGTGGAAAGATGATAAATTCAATTTCAGTACACTAGTCAAGGCTGTGGTTTTCCAGCCTTGGATGTGAGAGTTGGACTGTGAAGAAAGCTGAGTGCCGAAGAATTGATGCTTTTGAGCTGTGGTGTTTGAGAAGACTCTTGAGAGTCCCTTGGACTGCAAGGAGATCCAACCAGTCCATCCTGAAGGAGATCAGCCCTGGGTGTTCATTGGAAGGACTGATGCTAAAGCTGAAACTCCAATACTTTGGCCACCTCATGTGAAGAGTTGACTCATTGGAAAAGACCCTGATACTGGGAGAGATTGGGGGCAGGAGGATAAGGGGACGACAGAGGATGAGATGGCTGGATGGCATCACTGACTCGATGGACATGAGTTTGAGTGAACTCCGGGAGTTGGTGATGGACAGGGAGGCCTGGCGTGCTGCGATTCATGGGGTTGCAAAGAGTTGGACATGACTGAGTGACTGAACTGAACTGAACACTAAGTTAGAAGAATCTGTGGGAGAGCCATGTGATTGAAATGCCTTGTGGGTGGTGATATTTATTGGTTGGGAGCTTGGATGAGAGATTGGGGCTAAAATGAGAGGAGGCTAAAATTGGAGCAGACAGTTGAAAGACAAGTCAGTGCTGTTCTGTGTGTGGCACATATAAGATACAGATGTCAGTTAAGATGTATTGATGTATGAATTAAGGAATGGAGTCAATGGATTCTTTGGAATTGGAGAGAACTTTAGGGAATATCTGTTGTTTAGTCACTTCAGTGGTGTCCAACTCTTTTGCAACCCCATGGACTGTAGCCGTCAGGCTCCTCTGTCTGTCGAATTTCATGGGCAAGTTTACTGGAGTGGGTTGCCATTTCCTTCTCCAGGGAATTTTCCTGACTCAGGAATCAAACACAGGTCTCCAAGTCCCCTGCATTGCATGCAGATTCTTTACAGCTGAGCCACTGGGGAGCCCAGGGACTATCTAGTCTATAAAATTACCAATGAGTAGGTGAGGATATTGAAGTTAAAGAAAAGAGATTTAACAATGACACGTTAAATTCCGAAACCTAAACTTTATGAATGTATGCCCAATTCTCTTTCTGCTTTATATTGCTGCTGGGGTGGAGATAGAGAAGAGAGCTGATAGACGAAAAAACATGAAAGAAAACTCTTAGCTAGAGCAAGCAGGAGTCTTCCATTAGTAGTGGGAAAAGGGACCACGATCCCTAACCCTCATACCACCCCTCTCCCCACCTTCCACGAAGGCAGTCATTCAAATTTTCATGGATGAGCCACCATCTTGGAGCCCAGGTTTTCTTCCCTTTCTCTTAGATTGGGGTTTATTTTGCCTCTATGTGAATTTTATGAAGGTTTGCTTTGTTCTGGGAGAAAATCTGTCACCCGTATGAGTCAAAAGCCGTGACTTCTGTTGCTCTGTGACCCAGGAAAAACTATGGACTTTCAAAAGGAAAGATGCAGTTGTGTAATAGCTTTCTCACTGCTGTGATGTTTCAGGGTGACCTAACTGTAATGTCATTTCCATGCTTCTAAATTGTTTTTATCGTAGATGAAATGAAATGAAGCTGTTAATGACACGCTGAATGGGAAACGCATCTGGCAGCCCTGCAAGGTATGCATCAGGCTGCCCTCTACTCCGTGAGAGCGACACCTTGCTTTTATTTTGCCCAGCTCTTCAAAGTGAAATGGTAAATAGCATTAGCAGATCAGGTCAGGAGGACTTAACTCGGCTTTGTAGTGAAACTTGGTGTTTCTTCGCTGTTGGATGCATTTGTGTGCTAAGTGCCCCAGTCTGTTCAAATCTCAGATGAGGAATTTTTGGATTTGGATAGTAGTGACTCTCCCGGGTTGGTGGGCAGCTTGCAGGGTAGGTTGTGTGTTAAGGAAAATTAAGAAAACCATTTCTTCAGGTTGGCCTCACTGAGGCTTGGGTAAAAGGTTAGGAGGACAGCTCTTGTTAGGCTGGAAGGTGTTTTATGTTATCAAAGCTAGACTTTCTCAAGGTAGTTTGTCCTTTTGCCAGGGGGAAGATGAGTTTTCTAAATGACTTAACTAACTTCTTTTTTGGCATACTTTTGCAATTGGTTCATTTCCAGGTACCAGAAAGAATGTAAATATGGAATGAATCAACTTTTTCCACATTTTTCCCTAGCAGTTCTTTTATGAAGAACAGATTTTCCATAGAGGAAATTAAAAAATACATAAAACTGAGAAACCATGGTGTTGTTGAGAACGGCCTCATTTTCCATGTCACTTTGTAACTGGCAATGCACACTGCATTCAAATGGCATTAATATAAAGCATAGAGTTTGTTTCAATTAGCTTCATTTTCCCTCAAGATGAGGAATTATCATAAATCCCTGAAATAACAGTTGACTCACAGAGATACTTGTATCGTTGCATTAGGAATTTTTTTGCAGCTTTTTTTCTAGCTACATCTAGTTATAAAAATGATGAAACTCCAATTCAATGCATTTGATAGGGACCTTTTCCCTAAATTAAGAAGTGGGAGAGAGGGGCAGGCATATAACTCATTTCTCAAAGACAGACAAATTATTTTTTTGCAGCAAATTTGGGTAGAATGACTTTTTTTTCCACTTTAGAGCATTTTTATACAAGAAACCCAAGTATTTTCATTAGCATTTGCTTCAGATTTTTTCTTGGATGCCATTCTTTTGAATGATTTGAGAATATTCTTCTGGTGCATCTGTAAACATCTGAAAATTCGATATTTGGTAAAAGACAATTGATATGGACAGCTCAAAAAGCCAGAACTTTATGCAAAGCGGTATCTGGATTGCCATCTAAATGAAAACCTCATGTCAAACAGATGCCATAAATATGAATTCAGACAAATACCCATTGATAGTTTTTCCGTGGTGCATCTTAGATGGTTCAGCTAGTTACAGATCTTGTGAAGTACAGCCTGTTTGGTATGCTGAATGCAAGTTTAAGTTCCTTTCCTTTCTATTGTGACACTACAAGTCTAACCTTTATTGTCAGGGTCTCGGCTGAATTTTCTAACAGCAGATGAGTGGGAATTCATGGAAATAGCATGTGTTTCACCAGTTTCCTTTATTTCTCCCTCAGGACAAGCAGCTGTCAGGTCAGCCCCCCATTGCAGAGCTTGAAGCCATCAAGAGCAGGGATATATTTGCCTTGCTCTGAGGGCAGGCTTTCTGCCGACTAGGGAGATCACATAAATACCTTCAGGCCAGCATATCTGAGTCATCAGTGAGTGACCTCCCTGACAGGCTGAAACCACAAAATGCGACTTATGGAGCCCTCGAAGCAGGCTGCCCAGTGCCAGTTTCCGGTGAAGCAACAAACAGAAAAGGATGAATTCATTCACGTTCACACGCCCATTTTTCTACATGGTAGGAAACTAATTCCAGACAGTAATAGTAGCGCAAAAATCTTTTATAACCCATTTCCTCAAATGCTTTACGGTGAAATCCAGAGTCTTTGATAGATCTTGTTCTGATTCCTAAGTTTCGTAATGATTACAGCTTGATGTAGTTTCAGAAAGAAAACTTTACTTTTTAAAATACAAATTTAGTGTCTTTTCATTAGCAGACCCGACCTGGATAAAGGGAGGAGGGCCACTTTTGCTGTAAATCTGCCTGCTTCTCTGGGTCCAGGGAGGTGAGCTCCCTGAGGTGAGGAGGCAGGAAAATGCTGACGCTTGTTTTCAGGTGGATGTCCTTCTCCTGCAGAGACTGAAAACTTACTTACTTTGTGTCACTCAAGAGCACTGTTTCTCCTGTATTTCTTCTCAATAATAAGGTCTAATGTTTATTGCTAGATCATTCACCTGGGTCATTGCATTTACTTTTTCAAACAACCTTGTGCAATTTGTATTAATATTATTGGCCACATGGTAAAACCAAAGCTGATAAGGTAAAGTCAGAAATCACGCTCTTAAGGGGTAAATGATTTATTTGAATACTGGCCAGCTAAACACAGAGCCTATGTTTGGTTTTGTTTCTTTGTTTTGTTTTTCTCATTCACTTAGCAAGGCATGAAAAATGTGTGAATCAGCAGAGAGGCTGTTGAATACATGTATTAAGGATATTAAATATATTCCTTAGCACGTTGTCATCCCCATTTTACAGATAAGAAATGGATGTGTTATCTTGTTCAAAGATCACATGGCTAACAAAGGTCAGAGTTGAAGATGTGAAGCCAGGAAACATCCCCTTAGAGTTTTTTCCCTTGGCCACTGTACATAATACAAGGGCAAGGCGTTTGAACTTTATTCTGAGGTCGAGGAAGTGGTCTGGGAGGCAGAGTAATCACCACCCAAATATGTCCATGTCCTAATTCCAGTACCTGTGCTATGTATGGCACAGAAGAATTAACGCTTCAGAGGGAATTGAGGTTACTAATCAGCCAGCTGTAAAACGGGGAGATTCCCTTGGATTGTCCAAGTGGGCTTAATGTAATCCTAAGGCTCCTGGAAAGTGGCAGAGGGCAGCAGCAGAAGACGTCAGAGTGAGACAGAGAAGGACTCAACCTGCTGTCACTGAAAGCCAAGGAATGGAGATAGCTTCTAGAAGATGAAATGAAATAGCTTTGTTAACCATCATTGACCTTTGAGACATATTTTATTTGGCCCCTACCCTGGTACTGGCTGTCTTGGGGCAGTGGGACCAGACAGCAACCCCATGCCAGGAAGAAGAGTGTGGGCGCTATCAGATGGCCCATGCTGCTGCTCTCCCATGGGCTCAGTTATAAGCTGCAATTTAGGAGTAGAATGCTGAGAAAAGCAGGTTACCATAGGGCCAGAGTGGGAAGGCAGAAAAAGACATCCGAAGATAGCCAGGTACCATCCCCATGTTGAGCCAAGGAGTCTCCTCTAGGATGACTCTCCCCACAGTCAGGGCAGTTACATTTGTCTGCCCTGGGTTCTGACCTCCACTGAGGGTTTCTTCCCTAGAACCTCCATAAAGGAATACAACCTTGATGACCTCTTGATTTTAGCCCAGTGAGACCTGTGTCAGATTTCTAACCTATATAACTGTAAGATTAGTATTGTTTATGCCAAGTAATTTGTGTTCACTTGTTAAAGCAGCAACCATAAACTCATGTAGGTGGTATTGAAGGATTTTCCTCAGGGTTTGGGCATGATCAGATTTACTGTCGTGAGGTCCCTGTGTTGGCCATGTAGAGTCTGGATTATTTAAGGGGTAAGGCTGAAAGCAGAGGGATGAGGTAGGAAGCTTGCAAAGGTAAAGACAACAGAGGGTTGGAGTCCACTGTACGACAGTGGATGTAGTTTTGTTTGTTTTTCAAAGCATCTATGAAATAAATGTTGTAAAATGAAGAGGAGACAGAATTGAGCACATTTTTAAAGTGTAGGGTAAAGAGTACATACGTGTGTGAAGCTAGGTGTCAGAGCTAGTAGGAGAAGGATGTTGTCTTGCAGGTGTTGGTAGGGAGTGTCATACTCCTCCTGATGGTTTTGGGGAGCAAAATGGTGGTTGTGGTGATTGAAATGAAAACAATGGTGGGGATGGTGATGTTTGGGCGTAGGTAGAAGGAAATGCAGGCATCCTGGTCTAATGACTTCTCTCTTTCTCTGTGGAGAATAAGGGGAGTTCATCAACTAAAAGTCAAGTGAGGTATATTTCAAAACAGCCCTTGTGCAGAATTGTGGGGTGCACAGCCTGGTGAGATTAAAACCTTACCCTTTTATGGCACCATGTTTGACAGTTATGCCGTATATGTCCTCCTGTCAACAGCTCAACAGTCCTGGAGTAGGAGCAGAGATGGCCATGTTAGGGATGGAGATTTGGAAGACAGAAGGGAGTGAGAGTTTTTACTCCCCTTTTTAGTGGAAGAGTGATTATTATGGGGAGAAAAAGGAAAGATCTTCATATTTTGTTTGAGGCTGATTTCATCAATTCCCAACAAGTGCATCCATTCAACTATTCTCTACAAAAGAATTGCTGGAGCTCTGAGATAAATGGTTTCTCAGCTACCAATGCCCACCTTCCAGGTTCCCAAATGGAATGCCTGGGCCTGGATAGACACAAGGGCATGGTAAGCTCCCCCTCCCCCGACCCCCGTCCCACAGATCACATGGATGTTCTGTGCTCTGTTGAGTTTTGCTTATACACTTTGAAGTGTGTCTGCATTCAGTCCTATGGAAGGCAAAGGTGCAAAACCACAGAAGAGGTACAAGGAAGGCACTCAGTCCCTCTGGTACTGGAGGAATAAGGCCCTGGCACCTTCTGGCAACAGAGAGCAGGAATGAGCAGAACCAGTGCCATCTTACGTAAGGCAAAGTGAGGGAGATAAGAAGACCTAGCATTTAATCTAAAAAGTTCCCCGAGGGCTGGTAAACCTCTTTGGGAGGGAGATCCTAGGAAGAATGCACAGCTTGCTAGGTTGAGAGCTCTGTTTAATATCAAAGGAAACCTTTCGCATCTTTAAAAAAAATGTGAAAAGAGAGCCTGTAATCCCCAGGGCCTCAGATTTATGTTTTCCAAATGTGAACCTCTATTTCTCTATGTGCTTGATATCTTTTTAATGGGCTACAAATATTTGAAATGTGTAAACACCATGGGAGGATGAGTATTTTAAGTGTATAGGGATGTGGCTGGATTAGGAAAACTAGGATGTCATTATGGAAGTGGGAAGCATGAGATGAGATGTCCCAGCAGACCAAATTGCTAGACCGGAGCACACCCTTAGGGCAGATGAAGTGGAAACAATCTTCTATTTGAACTTTCAAAAATGTCACCTGGACAAAAGCATGCAGCACCTTTCTTATTAGAGACATGCTCTCTTTGGACTGCGTGGGGAGGGAGGGGATTCTGTTGTTTTTCCTTCTGTACTGATCTACCTTCCCAGAGGAAGTGGGGTCAAGTGTGTCTTGAAAACACTCTCCTGGGCGATTCTGATATATTCTTTTCTGCATCCACTCCAATCCTTCCCCGATGGGAATTAACAGGTTCAAAGCCAAATACTGACATGGTCAGAAAAGATTGCTTGTTCTAAGTAGAGTGATGTGTTTCCAGGCAAAATAACCTCAGGAGTCTTCTCAGTGGTTTTCCTTAATGGACATCATTGACCAGACACACCAAAACCCTTCTTTTCCCCAGGTGCAGAATAGGAGGAGAATATACTGCTGGATTTTTGGTGAAGATTAAATGAGATATTATGCAAATGAATAACTGTACATGGAGAGTCCTCAATAAACGTCACTTCCCATCCTCATAGCATCAGTTGGCAATGAATTATTTCTTTTGTTTCCTAACACTTATTTATGTTTTCATGCATTTATTTACATATTAGAGAACTTATAACCTAATGGAGGCCCATGGTCTCAGCTACAGGTATTTTGTTTGCTTACTCTTGGTTATTGAGTGCCCCTTGGTAAATGGCAGGATGGCAGAGTGGAGAGAATATGGCACTGGAATGAGAATGACTGGGTTTGAATTTGGGCTTCATACTTTTAAACTGCATCATCCTGAGCACATCTTTGTGCCTCTATTTCCTTATTATAAAGTTGAGGAGGGAAGACATAATAATTAGTAGTATCTATCTCATGGGGTTGTTCTGAGGATTAAAATATATATATATATATATGGAGAGAGAGGCAGAGAGAGGCAGAGAGAGATGCATACCATAGTCTGGCATCAAGTAAAACCTGTAAAAGTGATTGTTGTAACTGATTTTTGGTCAATACATATAAGGCATTTATAATGGTGTTCAATAAATATTAGCTGTTGTTTTTATTATTACTGGCCTATAAAACATGGTCAAACAGCCTCTTGAAAATAATTTCAGATTTAGGGTGATTCTTACTACCAGAACTAAGAATTATTAGCAGTAGTTAAGGTGGCAACAAAAGCCAGTCTTTGGGTGGTGGCACGGCTCACTAGGACTTTAAGGCTTTATCCCAGGCTACATGAATAGTATCAGGTTACTTGTTTCTTATTTTGCTTTTGGTTGTTCTATGTCTTTATTGTACCACATGAGCTTTGTTGCCCTGTAGCGCGTAGGATCTTAATTCCTTGACCAGGGATCAAACTCACATTCGCTGCATTGGTAGGTGGATTCTTTACCACTGTACCGCCAGGAAAACTCCAAGTTATCTGTTTCTTAAATACCATACATTACATTTGCACACTGATGAGCAATGGACTCAACTGTGTCCACAGACACAAGTAAAAATTAATTTATTGTCAAAATTTTAAATATGGACTATTTCACATAAAATTCTGGACATTCTGCCTCTTAAACAATTAGAGTATCTACAACTCTGGGCTTGCTGTCATACATGGCAACATCTGCTTCAGCTGTGTAAAACTGCCCATTTTATTTTACATTTTATTTTTATTTATTTATTTTTTAATATAAATTTGTTTATTTTAATTGGAGGCTAATTACTTTACAATATTGTATTGGTTTTGCCATACATTGACATGAATCCGTCACGGGTGTACACGTGTTCTTCATTCTGAACCCCCCTCCCACTTCCTTCCCCATACCATCCCTCTGGGTCATCCCAGTGCACCAGCCCTGAGAATCCTGTATCCTTCATCAAACCTGGACTGGTGATTCATTTCACATATGATAATATACATGTTTCAATGCCATTCTCCCAAATCATCCCTGCCTCTCCCTCTCCCACAGAGTCCAAAAGACTGTTCTATACATCTGTGTCTCTTTTGCTGTCTTGCATACAGGGTCATCGTTACCATCTTTCTAAATTCCATATATATGTGTTAGCATACTGTATTGGTGTTTTTCTTTCTGGCTTACTTCACTCCGTATAATAGGTTCCAGTTTCATCCACCTCATTAGAACTGATTCAAATGTATTCTTTTTAATGGCTGAGTAATACTCCATTGTGTATATGTACCACAGCTTTCTTATCCATTCATCTGCTGATGGACATCTAGGTTGCTTCCATGTCCTGGCTATTATAGACAGTGCTGCGATGAACACTGGGGTACACGTGTCTCTTTCAATTCTGGTTTCCTCAGTGTGTATGCCCAGCAGTGGGATTGCTGGGTCTTATGAAAACTGCCCATTTTAGATTGTTGCTTCACCTTTATCTTTCCACAGTCCCCACCACTCCATAATGTATTACAATCTAGCCCCTTGCACTCGACAGTCTTATTGTCTGATCTCATTAGGCCTCTGAATTTGCAACTCCTACTATAAACTGATATAAGAGAAATGTTGCTAAGGAGCTGGAGGTGGTACATTTCCATACTGTTGAAAAGACATACATGTTTCCACTATAATGCAGAAAGTGAAAAAGTTCATTTCATCCAGTCTTGACGACATGTTTCCTCAGCATTCAAATGGGTCACTTCACATATACTATCATTGGTTGAGTCTACCAAGTAGAGTCAATGCCTGCACCTCAAGTGGACCACACTGATGTCCATCACTGGCAGTTACTACCAGAAAACGTTCACCATAGTTGGAAACCATCAAGAAGTGGTACCAACGAGAGCAGTTAAGCTTAGAATGGTATTTCCAGAGTCGCACAAAACATGTCTAAACAGATATTCTTGGTAATTATAGTTTTATAATACAATTCTTCTGGAAATAATAGTTTTCTTGAGTACCAGAGAAAAAAAGCAGACATTTGGATCCAACTGTAGGGACATCTTTAGAAGTTAGACGTTTGAGTACTTGGGTATCAAGTCGTCATTTCTGGAATTGGAAGCAGAAAGGCTGAAGAAGTGATGAGCTGAACTTTGGTATTTCCATGAGTACAGGGAATATATTTCAAATCTTATGTGTAGTTGTGTTTACTCCCACCAACCTATAACTCTGGCCCTGGCATTTCCTTTTGAAATCAGTCATGAAATAAAAGGGTGTTTCTATTGTTCAAATTACAGTTGTTCAGAAGGAAATGTTCTATAATTTAGATCAATCAGAGGCCCAGAGGTATGTGACAAGTGTGCCTTGATGGAAGATATATTTTTCAGAAGTAGGTCACGTTCAGTCAGTATTGGATTGAAACTGTGTCTCCTTTGCTTGCCAACATGGGAGAGGATTCAGTAACTCCATGTGTCCTCAAGGCTTTCTGGACCAAGCAGAAGACCATCCTTGTCAGAGTGTACAATTCAGCCTTGCGTCACACACTGCAAATTGTAAGACATGCTTCTTTATCAGCGGAACTGTATGTTAATATAGCTGTCACATTAAATATTTGCTGCTGTGACTCAGTTAATGACTGTCATAAAAGTGTGGCAGTATCTGGCATTTTCAGTGTTTGTGGTGCCTAATGTACGGCCTGCTATTGTAAATAGGCCGCATATTTAGAACTAATTACATGCCAGCTATGATAGCAGGTTTATTTTTTACAACTATCTGAGCTGTGATCAGCACTTGTAATCACAAAGCAAGGAAAAAATAGGCAGTGACAGCAACACCTTCATGTTGAAAGCAAATTCTTGTTCTGAAGTGTTATGAAATATTACGTGTTTTCCAATAGAAAGTGAATACAATTAGTCAGAAGCAGATATAATTAAAAAACACCCCGAATCTGGCTTATAGACTGTTTTTACATCTGCACACATTTTTTTTTCTTTATCCAGTTCAGGAAACACCCCCAAATTTATCATTTTTGAAGCAATACTTTTTGATTTCTTCTGAGAGTCAAGGAAAGGGAATTTGCCATCTTTTTGAGTCTCGGTGATGTGTTGCTTTTTGTTTATGAGTTTTGGTTGAAGCAGGGTTACAAATTGGTTGAAACATAAAAGAGGCTGATAATGTTTGGCTCCTCCTAGCTGAGAAATGCCTCTTATTTGTGCTGCCATCCTGGGCATTTTCCAATGCTATTCTTCATGTCTGAAGATAACGGATTTCTGGAAAGTGGCAAGAGACCAGGGAGTCAAAATCTGGGGTTGATGGACTCCTTAGGGTCCATGGATGGAGTCGGGGGCAAGAAGAAAGCGCAAACCTCTCCTAAATGCATGCAAACTTTAATAGGTAATTTTTTTTCCTAGAGAGAGAATCCAGAACTTTCTTCAGGACTTGTGAAGGAATAATATCTTTAAGAATAGGCAAATCTATAGGAAAAGAGAGCAGATTAGTATGGCTAGGGGTGGCAGCAGGAAGGAATCAAGAATGACTGTTTAGTGGGTGCCGGTTCCCTGTTGGGGTGAAAAAATGTCTGGAACTCGATAGAGGTTGATGGTTGCACAATTTTGTAAGTATGTTTAACGCTACTGAATTGTACACTTTAAAATGGTTGAATTGGTAACTTTCATGCTATATATATTTTACCACAATTTAAAAAATTATACATCAAGAAGTGAGGGAATAAGAGAAAGGATATTAAATATCATATTGCAGCTTGTCTAGACCACAGGAAGTAATGAAGAAGTGGTTCTTGAGAGAGCACCTGGGTGTCTGCAGTGTTGAGGATGCCAAAACAAAGGGGCTTATTACAGTTAATCAGGACTCTCTGGGGCAATTGCTGCCAATTTCCAGAAAGCCCCAGAAAAGCCTGACTGCTAGGGTCCTTCTGAAAGTGTTGCAATGGGCTCCATATATCTTCTCTCAAGTTCAGAGCTTGGATCCCACTGAGTTGGGAGAGAGCAGGCAGAGATGATGGGGACAGCTGTATAGTGGCAGCAACAGCTCGTACAGCAGATGCTCCTCACCCTCTTATTTGGTACAGCATCGACCTGGGAGGCCAGAGCTCTCCTGGCTTTGTGGGAAATCTCTTTCCAATCCAGTGGAGGTTGGAGAGCTGACTATACCAGGCCACTCTGGGTTCAGGCACATGGAGACTGAGTCCAAATGTTGAGGCTTGGAACTGAGGGATAAGAGATTGATCCAGAAGTCAGGCTAGGGGCTTTGAGACAGGCTGCTGCCTGGCTGACTAAGGATGGTGACAAAGGCCAGGCAATCTGCAGAGGACTGAGCGGAGGCTCTGGATTTCTCGTGTGTCCTAGAGTCCACAATCATTTTCACATCTTTTTTTCCTTGCTACTTCCTGTGGAGACTCCAGAGCTAAATGCAAAGGCTCAGTAGCAGTGAATTCCCTGCTCTTCCTTCTTTGCTTGCTCTGGGGCTTCCCCTGTGACTCAGCGGTAAAGAATCTGCCTGCAATGTAGGAGACACAGGAGACCTGGGTTGGATCCCTGGGTTGGGAAGATTCCCCTAGAGGAGAAGGGCAAGGCAACCCAGTCCAGTCTTCTTGCCTGGAGAATCCCATGGACAAAGAAGCCTGGTGGGTTAGCCTAACCCTAACCCTAAGCCTAACTTGGTGGGCTACAGTCCACTGGGTCTCAAAGAGTTGGACACGACTGAAGCAACTTAGCATGCACACACAGTTTACCTGATACTTTGGATAACTAGATGCCTATTCCCTCTGACTTTCTCTCCTTTCCTCTATTTCCTTTTTTTTTTTTTTCTCTCTCTCTCTTATTTGTATCTTGAGCTTGGTCTCTTCTTATCTTGTTCTCTTTATCTTTTTATTACCAAGTGCCATTCTTATTTCTAGGCTTCTCTCTTTTGTCTTCGCTCCTTCCCCACTCTGTTTGTGTCTTTCTGTGTTTGTCACTCATAAGAGAGAGCAGGTGGAATGGGTGACCTTTGGGGTATTTACTCTTTTAAAATGATCTGAGAATTTTGAGCACAAAACATTTTTATTTAATTTAGCATAATGTCTAAAGTAACCCAGGGGTAATGAGAAGGGAATGGTTTTTGGTCTATGGAAGTCCCACTTGGGATAGAGCCAACACTTACCCACCTCCTCTTGAGAAACAGACAGTAGAGCTAACCTCCACCCTCATTCAGCTCCAGCAAGAGTGCTGACTCAGGGTGATTCCAGGTGGCACATGGATTCCCTGGAACCATCACTGGGAACCCAACAGTGGTTTGCTGCCTTTACCTAAGTCAAAGAGCCACATTCTTTTTCAGTCTAAACCCTTCCCCTTGCATTTCTACTGAAAGATACAATGTATCTTGGAAAGATTTGTTGAGAGAGCTATAGTCCTAGTTCTTAACTAGAGTTTTAGCTAAATTCAAGCCCATCTCTTCCACCTAACTCCTTCTGACTTAAACTTTGCTCCTCAAAGAGAGTTTCACATTTTGAGTCTTTGCTATGGTCTCTTATCTCATCTTCTCTCTATTTACTGCCACTTCCTCCATAAGGCCTTCTTAAATCTGCAGCTGGAATGATGGTTTCCTTCAGACTCTGTGCTCTCGTAGGTTCTTACTTGTGTTTCTAATACTAGTTATCACGGTCTATCTTGAATTATAGCCAGACATGTACTTCAAGAGATAGAAATGTGAAGGCAAAAAACAATATATATTTTTATCTTCCCTGTGTCTAGAACTATACTTTAGTTAATGCTCATTGAATTGACTTGCAGAGTGATCAGTGAGAACATTTATCAATAATCTTCAGCTTATTTTTCATGTCTAATGGAGATTGCCTTTGATAAGCTTAAACACATTGTCAACAATCATCAGTCTACCCCTTTTACAATTGGGGTTTGATCATTCCATTGACTCTGTAAAGTGAAGTGAAAGTGTTAGTCCCTTAATCATGTCTGACTCTTTGTGACCCTGAAGGAGGAAACAGACAGAGCTGGACTCCATCTTAGGCCAGGATGCGAACATTAGGCTACACACATGGTCACTTTCCCAGTGGATTCTGAACTTTGTGCCCAGTGTCTATAGAGATGGCATACCAATGGAAAACCAGACCCCTGGATAAAAGAGCCTCAGGACTTGGACTCTCCATTGCCTAAAAGAATATGCTAATTTTCTCTGTAACAGAACAAAGTCGTAAATTCCATTATATTTTTCGGGATATGACCACAGTCCTATTGATAAATGTCCACTGTTTATCTAGTCTTGTGACACGTGAATCATGGGTTAACTTTGATCGTATTTCTCTTTTACCTTGTCCAGACTAGTTTCAAGGAATTTGGGGAGGTGGGCTTGAGCAAGTACACTTAGGGTATATAAGGTTTTCACAAAAACTGGTCGGGGTCCTTGGCTAAGAGGAGACTCTGCCTTGGGCCCGCCAGTGTAATAAACTGCACTCCACTATCTGCATTGTCCTTCTGAGTGAGTTTGTTTCCCAGAACGCATGGCTACAACAACCCCATGGACCATAGCCCACAGGATCCTATGTCCTCGGAACTGTCCAAGCAAGAATACTGGAGTGGGTAGCCATTTCCTTCTCAGGGTAATCTTTGTCACCCAAGGATGGTGACCTGGGCCTCCTGCAAGGCAGGCAGACTCTACCATCTGAGCCACCAAGGAAGCCCCTGACCTTGTAAGGGGGTATATTATCTTCATCTCATGGAGGAGGCTGAATTCTTATCATGGAACCAAATCTCTAATCCTAGCTACTAGTCCTCAAAGCCACTGTTCTTTCCACCTTATTCTGGGGCATATTCTGATGGTCTGCACTTCCCTGCAGCCATTGTGTTCTCTATAAGTCTCAGCCACATCCCCTTCTCCCAGGAGCACGCCATAGGTGGGCTGCATACCTGGCTTGCTCCTTTTCTGGGGGAGAAGAAGGCACCAGTCCCTTTGTCTAAGACTCCAGTGCAGGATGTTTAGTGCTCTCTCTGGCTGTCACAGCATCACGACCGTTTACTTGGAAAGATCACAGCCCTTGTTTGCATACAGCTCCCTCTCTCAGCCTGCTTTGGGGCAGAAGCTTGCTTTGATCTGTGTGCAGGCCTGGGAGGTTATGGCCCTAATTAATTCATGCATAACAATCTGAATTTCCTTTTCATTTGGAGAAGAGCGTAATCATTTCAAAACTTTCATGATGCTGAAATTCTTAAAACTCCAATTGAATCTTATTTTCATTAAGTCTGGTCAGGGTGATCTACAGATAACACTTTTGTTTCAGATAACACTGAAACAAAAGATAATGAAAACATATTTCTTTTAAATTACTGAAAACAATTTCTGTTAGTAAAGGGGTTCCTGTCATAAGCAAGACTTTAGAAAAACAACACTTATAATAAGCAGTAGATTGTCAACAAACTTCATCAGAATCCGGTTTTTGTTACATGAATACATGAGCTTACTAATCCACCCCATTCTATGGAAATGTCATATAAATTGAAGGAAAATAAAGAGTGTGAGGGAGACCATGGATATGAAAGCAGCAATGTGCTTTATAAATGTGACATATTATTATAGCTTGACTTCTGCAATTCTCTTCCCCATGGTTATAAAGTGTATTAGAGGTCCCCTGACTCCTGTCAGACGCCTTTTTAATGATCTTTAAGCCTAAAAGGCAGGACAGTGATACTGGCAGGGAAAGTGCTTAATAATTTGTTTATGGTAAAATGCTATCCTAATTAGTCGATCTCATTAATTTCAATAAGGCATCACTCCAGCTCTTTCTCTCTCCCCACAGTCCATCAGCCAACAAGCCCTATTGCCTTTGACAATGAGATCTATCTCTTACTTATTTGTATTGTTCCCAGTGCCTCCTGAATTTGTGACCTCTCACACCACACCTGGACAGCAGCTGATCACACCCTCCTATAATCCATCCTCTGTGAAGCCAGAGGAACCTTTTAGAAACAAATCATGGTAGTGCCCTTCCAGTTTCAAATCCTGTAGTCAGTTCCTTGGCGTGGCCTGCAAGACCCAGCAAAGCCCAGCCCTCCTTGCTCTCAACGTGTACCATCTCCGTCTCTCACACTGGCCTTATTTTTCAGTCCTTTGTTGCCTGAAACTTCTTTCTGCCTCAGGCTTGGTCTCTGTCCACCACCGCTAGCCTCCCTTACCTCAGTTTCTTTCAGCTCTTACTTCCCAACATTATTTTATATATGTGATTATTTATTTATCTTAAATTTTTATTTATTGTATATTTAGTTTTGGTGTGTTGGTCTTCGTTGGCTTGTGGGCTTTCTCTAGTTGTCATGAGTGGGGGCTATTCACCAGGCTTCTCACTGAGACAGCTTCTCTTGCTGCAGAGCACAGGTTCTAGGTGTGCCAGTTCCAGTAGTTGGCAGCACTTGAGCTCAGTAACTGCTGCACAGGCTTAGCTACTCTGCAGCATGTAGAATCCTTCCAGACCAGGGATTGAACCCATGTCCCCTGCGTTGGCAGGTGGATTCCTATCGACTGTACCTCCAGGGAAGTCCATAATTATTTATTATTCACCTCTTCCTGTTCAAATATATATTCCATGAGGGCAGGACTATCTCTGCATTGTTCTATGCTGTTTCCGCAGAGACTGGCACAGATAAGACTCTCATTTATCTGCTGAGTAAATGAGCGCTAACTGAAGGCAGAAACTATTGACTGAGGTGGGGAAAAAAGAAGAAATCTTCACATTATGTGAAAACACTGCTAAAATTCAATTCAATGGAGAAAAATAGTCTAAATAACCAGTTTTAGCTAAAATCAAAATGACTGTTTTTCACCAGTTCCTGGCTGATTCAGTTACAGAAGTAATTTATTGTTGACAAAGTAACAGTAAGTGCTATCGCATCCCATGGCTATCCATTTCTTTTGGTTAAACAAGCCAGAACAGTTTATCATTCTTGAAATCCTCTGATCTCATTCAAATTTTACAAAAGGAACAACTACAGAATACAGATCACTTACTTTTCCAGAAAATAATAGTTTGGGGGAAAATTGCTAATGCCCAGTCTGGAAAGTTTGAGATTATTTTTATTCTGTCCATATCTTATTAATTCGTTTTAGTGTGTATCATCTCGTGGTAAAGTGTGTTCATCCACAAATATTTTTGTCTATTTGTGCACACAAATATCTTGTGTACCAGCTCTAGACTTGGCACTGGATGGCTTGGGGCAACCAGACAGATAATATTCCTACTCTGGAAAAGGTCGGTCAACAACTTCTGTCTGTAGGAATTTAGAATGAACACATTTGCTACATGCATCTAGTGCTGC
This sequence comes from Bos indicus, assembly GCF_029378745.1. Classification (NCBI taxonomy): domain Eukaryota; kingdom Metazoa; phylum Chordata; class Mammalia; order Artiodactyla; family Bovidae; genus Bos; species Bos indicus. The sequence goes on from NC_091760.1 coordinate 110,196,871, forward strand.
CCCCTCAGTGTTATTTCAAGAAAGCCAAGAAGTGACAGTAGCGTGGCCTGGAGATTCCAAGAAAATCCTTGTGTCCTGATAAAGATCCAGGATGAGGTATCTGTGAAAAAGAAAGGCAAACTAGGCCAACCATTTTAAAAATGAGATTTGTAGTTAGGCCATGACAACTGTTGCATTCCTGATCAAGGCCTGTCAAGAGAAAGTTTGGGCACATTCAGAGTCTTTTCAAACTCATTGGGTTCCATCTCTAAATCCAAATTTGGGCTTTTCAGCATTGAGATCTAGTCACTGCTAAAGGAATGCCTCGTGGAAAGATAAATGAGCTTATAGGGTTTAGGATTAGACAGCAAATAACTGGAACTAAATTGTATTTTGTTGAATTTCAAAATGGCTCAGAAACAGTTAGACCATGTTTTCCTCAAAATTAAAATCAGTAAAAAAAGATTAAGTAAAATAAAATCCTCCTGGGCAAAAAAAAAAAAAAAAGTAAACTGAGATTTGCTAAAACCAGACTTCTTCCAATTCTTCCATCCTTGGTTGACAAAAGCATAAACTTGGGAGTGCTGGCAGGTTGTAAGCCTTTAAGATTATTATAAAAATCAGAGTTCCAAGTTTTAGAAATGTTTAAAAAAGAGGCTTTTTTCTTGACATTTCTAATTTCTGCTAAGTATTGAAATATACCACCCATATAATAATTATAGGTCATAGAATTTCAGAGCTGGAAGGAGCGCTGGAGACAGTTTAGTGTAGTCTGTGCATTTCTGCAGAGGTGAAAACCAAGACTCGGGAGGCAAAGGAAATTGCTCAAAGCTAAGTGTAAGCCTGGGGTGGAGCTGGGACCTGAGGTTTTTTAATCTTATGGAAATGACCAGTATTGGACAGGTCTAGCCTCACTTTCTTATTAATGGAGCTCTGTAAAGTCCCTGGAATTACAATGTAAAAAAAATATGAGATTTTGATGGTCAGACAAGACAATCATTATGATCACAGTCTTGCTTTTTTCCTCTGAGATGTGACTGTTCAGAGGTACTGGGCATGGAGAATGTCTGTTAAAAATGGAGTGTAAAAATTTAGGGAACTGGAGCCGGGCAGAAGCAGTGTGTGGCATACACAGCTTGCGGTCAGGGACCCATCCCTTCACTCTGATATGCCTTCACCTGCGCCAACTGTATTCATGGTTGGGCTTTGAAGCCCACACTCCCTCCCCACCCCCCATCCCTGTTACTCATGGGAGGCAGCCCACAGCTCAAAGCAGAGGTGGCCAAATGAGTGCAATATCTCTGTGAACATCTTCTTTCCTGAGAAGGGTGTGTCCTTTCAGGACCCCGGGTGGGGTATAGATATAGATGAGACTTTAAAAGATACCAAGTGATGTGGAATTTTGGCAGGGAAGAGTCAGGAAGTGTTGTCTTAGTGGTGATGGTTTGACTCAGCCCTTTGAAAATACTTAGGAGTTACCTAATTGCAACCAAAGTTTTTGTTTTTTCACACTGTTTTAACTATTTGAGGTAAATAGTCATCTTTCTTCTCCCACCCCCAATACACACAGCTTACAAATATATTTCCTGAGACTGTGTACTCTCCCCAGTTTTTACAACCTAAGAAGAAGTTTAGCTAGTTGGTAGTTGGAAGACAGATCTGAAGGGAGTAAGTAGTGTTAGTAATCAGTAGGCCACATCCCCTTCCAGAATGTTCCAGCTACTTTTGAACCTAGGCCTGGGAAAAAATATATTTAAGTTTCCCTTGGAGACACTGTTAAATTATATTTTATTAATTAGTGTCCACTTAAATTTGAATCCATACCCAGGGAAACTACTTTTGCTCTTAAGTTTCACCCATGCATGATTATACTAATAAAACAATATTTTAATATGTAAGATGTTTACTGTCAAAAACACATTTATTGATATATATATATATACACACACTTTCCAAAGTACTTCATTAATCAATTTTTTATAACAACATGGAGCTCCATCATTTTCATAATATTCTGAAATGATGATGCAAACATTCATATTCAAAAGTATGTACCAACTACTGATAATATCACTAAGACTGAATTCACTTGCCTTAAGTGAAAAGCCACAAAAGAAGTTTCTATTTTCAGTGTAGTTTATCTGTCCGACGTTTTCCACTTTGTGTTCAAAAGAGAGTGGCCAAGGCCATTTGGGTGTCCGTGTGTAGCTGGAGGATACAGATTCCACTTGTGGAATTGGTCAAGATCAGAGAACGTCTTCCTTTCCTGTGGCTTAGAAACTGAGTTGTTAATATAGTTATTCTGTCTGGCATTTAGATCATGAATTTTGCCCAGATCCACATCAAGGAGAAGAGGCCCTTTCTATGTTAGATTTGCAGAATGACTTCAGATGTTTTGACTGGAGAGCTGCAGAACAGAATGAAAACAGTACAAGCCATGATCTCCTTTGCTGCTTTCCAGAATGCACCGGGTTCTGTTCTTGTTAGCTTTCTATTAGTATTATAATAGCATGCTCCTTATACAGCATGATTTGGCTTTATTATTCCCTTTAAGATATTCTAATTATTTGTGTGTGTGTGCTCAGTCGCTCAGTCATTTCCACTCTTTGCAACCCCATGGACTATAGCCCCCAGGCTCCTTTGTCCATGGAATTTTTCAAGAAAACTAAGTGGGTTGCCATTTCCTCCTCCAGGGGGTCTTCCTGACCCAGGGATCGAACCCTTGTCTCCTGCATTAGCAGGTGAGTTCTTTACCACTGGCACCACCTATTAATATTTAGCTGACTTTATATTTTGGGAGGGGCTTCCCTGGTGGCTCAGTGATAAAGAATCTACCTGCAATGCAAGAGCTATAGGAGATGCAGGTTCAATCCTTGGGGCAGGAAGATCTCTGGAGCAGGGCATGGCAACCCACTCCAGTATTCTTGACTGGAGAATCCCATGGACACAGGAAACTGGAGGGCTTCAGTCCATAAGGTTGCAAAGAGTTGGACACAACTGAAGCAACTTAGCATGAATGCATGAATATTTTGGGAGACCCAGTAATATCTCCTACCAGTATCTTCTATGTAAACCAGAAAGAAAGAGTTAATTGGAATGATATTTTTTTAAAAAAAGGGAAATTATTTCATATAAAAATTTTCATAGAAATGCATATACATCCTCACTGTGGAGAGCATCAGAAGTATCTTAGGACACTTGCTTTATGGAAGCACCATGGTACCCACACACCCTTTTGATAAGGGATACTATATAGCCTCTGAAAACTTGTAGTGTTGAGCTACCACAGCTCCCTTCACTGAACTACCCTGGAGAGAGCAATGTCAGGATTGTTGGGAGAAGGATATAGAATGAGATAGAGGATGATTTTTGCTCCTTACTGATTTCTCTCATCTCTTCTTGACTATACTGAAGTCCTATCCCTGAGGAGGTCAATGTTGCATGCCCAAATGCATCCAGGGAGTCACTTACCTCAGGGAATTTCTTTTCTAGAGCTAATTTTAGCTGTGTCCAGGGATACATTTGAAAGTCAATATTACTCAATTTTTTCAGATTGTGTGATGATGGCCAGGGAAGTGGCAAGTAGGGTAGAATGTATTTTTATCAACCAACACCACTGACTGGGAGAGCTAGTAAGAGCACTTCTTCAGATTTTCTACTTTTACTTGAAGTTAAAAGTTTACTTTTCCAAGCTAAAGATTATCATAATTATTTACAGAATGGCATCTCCAAAGAATTGGTCATAATGGCCCAGGGCATTCCCTTAAAACTAGCCTTTCTTTGTGCATACTCAGGAGATGGGCAGGGCTAACAGTCATTTTCCCTCATCTCGTGGCTCCCCTATTTTTTTTTTTTTTTTTTGGTGAGTGATCTTTCTACTGGTCTTTACCAATAATGCTTGTGTGAACATTATTGGAGTGTATTCATATGTGACTGGTCTGTTTAGGCCTCACCTTGTCAGTTGGGAGCAGCCTATCCTCTGAAGGAGGTGATCATCTGAGTTTCAGTCCCGAGGAGGGCCTCATACGAGACACCAGAACACTGGGTAACATCATATCTCTCCTGTATTTTCTCTCTGGGGTTTCCTCTCTTAGTTGCTGAAATGTTTTGAAATGTGCTCTCGGATGGTGAGTACCAAGATGGTGCTCACCACGAGGTCGCAGATGCAGGGCTAGGATGGGATAGGTCCTGAACTCAAGACAACAGGCTCTATTTTACAAACTGGATAGATGATCTGGTTTCGTGTTTCTATCTCAACCTCTTTCCCTTAGTTGTTTAAAACCCTCAGTATTTTCTTCAATGTCCTGGACTGGTCTAAGCTGGACATTAAGGGGATAATTTGGGTAATACCTAATCTGGAGTGTTAAAATGGGTGATGGTCCCCTAGATTGGGGTTGTAGTGGCAGCAGGAATTAGGGAGAAATACCCAAGATGGAAAGCTAGAGAAGGGATGAATGTAAGAGTCAGTGTTGGGGCCCTGAGACTGCTCCCTGCTGGAGAGAATTTTCCCCTCAGGGCCCACGTTAGACCATCTGACCAGTATCTTCTCAGGAAGGGTGGGGGCCAGTGGGGAGGGGGCGTGGCGGGGGGCTTCCTAATAGCCCTTTAATACTTTGTTTCTAGAATGCTTTGTTGTTGTTGCTATGGCTCTTGTTGATTTATTTACTTGTCTCAAAGATAAAAAGATGCCCAGGTAGAGTTGAACAACAATTGTTGTCTCAACTGCAGAAAGGCCAGAGGCACTTGATTGAATAAAATATCTGTATTTAATCTCTAGAGAGAAAGCGAACACTTGGCTTTATATGTTCATCACAAGCAAGGATTTTTCTTAAAGACAAAAATAAGGAAACAGGTATTTGGAGACTAGGCATTTCACATATCTATCAAATGTTATCTGAAATAATGAAGTTACAGGACAGATGAATAGATAACTGAGCTTTTTCTCAACATCTACAAATATGACATCCCCCTGCCCAACCCAGCAGAAGGTGAAAAGTTACCAGTGATGGTTAATGTTTAGGTGGACAGAAATGATTTGCCAACATGCCTCCTTTGCCTGTGGTTTGAACTGAGTGTACCACTTACATCACCCTAAAATAGTTCACCTGCACAGCACCTCCTATAGGAGACCTATGTGTGGGTGCTGCATGAAACCATGACCCATGGAGGTTTCCTTCTTGGAAATCTGATCATTTATTTTTCCTAACTTTTGAATCAAATGAGTAAAGCATGCTCAATACTGGAGTTATGGGCTTTTGGGGGTACCTTAAATATAGTAACGCTTTCTAGGCATAACAAAACTACGATTCATAGTTTTGGGGCTGACTAGGTCTCAAGTACTCTTAACTGACCAGAAAAAAAAAAAGGGGAATCCATTTTACTAATCCAGGTATTTAAATTTATTGGCTTCTTTCTCTTTAAGTTATTTTTTTCTATTTAATTTCCTATAGCTTCAGTAAGAAATTATATTTGATGTTTTCACAAGTCTAAAAACTCTAAGGTGACAGGACCACTTGGGCCTCACTCACCATCATAGTCTTGGAGTCCTTGCACCTGGCACAGAGCTTTGCAGATAATAAGTCCTCAGTAGACATTTAATGAATGAGTGAATACACTCAGCCTCCATGCCTATAATAGCTTCAGTTCAAATACCCCTTCTTTGTAGATCTTCCCTTGACACCCTAATGTAAGATAAACAAACAGTGGTTATTCTCTTTCATAGAAACCAGATATTTGCCCTCTAAAGTACTTCTGTGTTGGTTTATTTGTAGTTTATTTAATGTGTGTCTCAGTCATTTGACAGAAAGTTCTATGGGGATGAAGCTATTTTGTTCCACATTGTAGCACCATACCTGGCACAGAGTGGTACTTAATAAACACTGGATGTGTGCATGCATGCTCAGTTGCTCCGTCCTGTCTGACTCTGCAACCCCATGACTGTAGCCCACCAGGCTCCACTGTCCATGGCATTTCCTAGGCAAGAATACTGGAGTGGGTTGCCATTTCCTTCTCTAAGGGATCTTTCCAACCCAGGGATCAAACCCACATCTTCTGCATCTCCTGAATTGGCAGGCGGATTCTTTACCACTGAGTCACCTAGGAAGTCAAAACAGTAGAAGCCTGGATGGATAAGTGAATGCTATATACCTACATGCATGTCTGCAGTGACAGTTCTGTGCTGGCCCTCTTTTACCCTTGAGCAGTAAAGAACAATTAAGAAAGCCACTGAGAATGGCCATCAGCACCTCTTATCTCAGCAAATGGTTAGAGATGGGGTGACCAAAAACTGTTGGGTTTATAATATAGTAAACTTTAACTCCCGGAGAAGGCAATGGCATCCCACTCCAGTACTCCTGCCTGGAAAATCCCATGGACGGAGGAGCCTGGAAGGCTGCAGTCCATGGGGTCGCTGAGGGTCAGACATGACTGAGCGACTTCACTTTCTCTTTTCACTTTCATGCATTGGAGAAGGAAATGGCAACCCACTCCAGTGTTCTTGCCTGGAGAATCCCAGGGACGGGGGAGCCTGGTGAGGTGCTGTCTATGGGGTTGCACAGAGTCGGACATGACTGAAGTGACTTAGCAGCAGTAGCAGTAGCAAACTTTAACTCCAGGTTTATCAGGTTCAGGATAGAGAATTTCTCTATTTCAATATGTCATAATTGGCCTGAGACAGGCCCCAGGTGCAATTCTGGTTCTAGTAATAAACTGTGTGATCTTGGGCAAGTTGAGCAACCTTTCTGAACCTCTTTTTCTAATATGTAAATTTGGAACACAAATAGCACTTACTATTTAGAAGGTTAAACAAGATAATGTACGTAGAGTATATAGTTGAGTGCCTGGCACAGAATAAGGAATAAGTACTCAGTAAAAGTTATTATTAAATTAATAATAACATTTGAAGTCCATCAGTGGGCTAGCAGTGTCCCAGAACTCAATTAGGTTGTAATTAATTGTATTAAACAATGTCTTGTGTTCAGCTTCAGTGAAAGGAATTAATGCTTTGCTTTTAATGGCTATAAAATTCTACTTAGCTAAATAATGGAATCAGATGAATTCCCTACAGTCAAATCTGGATTTAGTAAGATCTGGAAGGTTACAAGGCACACTGTGACTGCAGATGAAAACATCTCTGCACCCCCAATATTACAGTTATTTAATAGTATGCTGAACGATCTTTTAAATTTTCTTTGATAAAAAGAAAAATCCAACCACAACAAAAAAGAAATCAATGTCTATAGCCTCACAAAAGTATGGTATAAACAATATCCCATGGTAAAAATAATTATATAAATGTCATTTTTAATATATTGTCAAAAGTATATTGAAAATATAATTTTTCCTTATTAGAAAATAATCTTTGAATATAAATGTTTTAAAATGTTTCATCTTATTGACATGACATAATTATATATATAATTATAATTATATATATATGGCAATTTAGATAATTTCCAGTGACAGGTAAGACCTAAATTACAGGAACCAGAAACCTAATTATTTCAAATTGAATAATCTCATTAACTAGTCACTCATTTCAAGGGAACAAAGGCAATGGCTTTAAAATTTTTTCTTATATTAATAATTCTGTTATAATTTCCATTAAATGATATCAGAGTTCTTCTATATCACAAAGACTGCAAAGGCTGGGCATTTTTTTTTTTATCAAATGCAAAAAATGCACACGCTTTGCTTAATCCCTGTGGGTTTATGTGGGGATCTGTGAAGATTCTTACACTACAACAGTCAGCCTACAATTTTCTCATCACTCTTCAATTTGGACCAAAAAAAAAAAATACAATTCAGAAAAAAATTCTCAATTTCATGCCTTATGGTAGATGTGGGTGGTATATTATAGAGTAGTTTTTCTCCATGTTATTCATGCCCTCAAATATCTGACAGGATAAAGACTTTAGCAAGTCACCAATTTCTTGAGTTTGTCATCTCTCTCTTATTTTAGGGGCTGGAAGGGTGTGTGTTTAAGAGAAGAGGGTTTGGGCATTAGAATTCCAGCTCACAGGTTCTGAGGCATGTAGGCAAAACCACCATACCACGATTTTCCTTTCTGGCTATGGAGCATCAAGTAAGAATGCTGTCCTCAGGGACGGCAGAGGGGAGTGACACCACACGCTGCCTTCATTGTTACTATTTTTCTGCTGTGCACACCCCATCTTTTTGTAAAGGTTAAAATCTTAAGATATGGGCGAGAGTGATGGTAAAACATTTCATTTTTAGATGAGGAATATCTCCTTTCTTGAATTTGATTGTATTTTCATTCTATTCAAGACAATGTCTAACAAATACTAACCCTTGAAAAGTATATATTAATATGCTTTCTGAAATTTTTTAATATTGGGTGAGTTTGTGTTTGCACATCTCTTTTGCATGATCAGTCTCTCACTCTTGCTCTATTTCACACACACACACACACACACAGATAATTTCCCCATTGGCATACCCATCTGAAAACAAAACAAAAAGAACAGCATAATGGTTTTAGATAATTCATCAGGTCCCCTCAGTTCATCCCAGCAAAACTCATGGAAAGAGTTGTCTATATTTTGAGTCTCCATTTCTTCATCACTCTTTACTTACCCAACTTATTTCATTCTGGCTTTCACCCCCATCATTCCATTAAATCAGCCCTTATCAAGGTCACCAATAACCTGTACAATAAACTCTGTCTGAAAAAAGCCATTTTCCAGCTTCCATTTTCATCTTCCTATGTCTGTCAGTAGCAGCTGACCTTGCTAACCACACTCTTCTTTTTAAACACATCCTCCTTGAAACATCCTTCTCTGGCTTCTGTGACACCTTTCACCTGTGTCACAGAAGAGGAGATTTTCAGGGAAGGCCCTATCACATCTCTATTGTTGGTTTCTCCTTTTCTACCAGACATGTAGGAGGGCCCAGGGCTCTGGTTACAGCCAGCTCCTCTAGCTGCCCTGTCTCCCAGTTCCATGGTGTTAATACAGCCATAAACAAACACATATCAAATGTGTATCTCCGGTCCAGCTGGAGAAGGTAATGGCACCCCACTCCAGTTCTCTTGCCTGGAAAATCCCATGGATGGAGGAGCCTGGTAGACTGCAGTCCATGGGGTCACTAAGAGTCGGACACGACTGAGCGACTTTCCTTTCACTTTTCACTTTCATGCATTGGAGAAGGAAATGGAAACTCACTCCAGTGTTCTTGCCTGGAGAATCCCAGGGATGGGGAAGCCTTGTAGGCTGCCGTCTATGGGGTCACATAGAGTTGGACACGACTGAAATGACTTAGCAGCAGCAGCAGCCAGTCCAGCTCTTGATTATTTATCCACCTTCCTACTCAACATCTCCACTTGGATGTCTAAGAAGTACAAAGAATAAGGCGACATAAGGACCAAGTGACATTCCCATCTCTATAGATAAGAGAGAACTTGGTTAACATTTCTCAAAGAGAAGAAATTCAAGTGAACTCTTGAGACACAGCCATTGTACTGTATTCTCAAATGTAGGACAAATATCAGGGCCAAGAACACTTCAAATTGTTGTGAATGTATGTGTGTTTATGCTGGAATACCTCTCTGCTACTTGATCATCTCACATGCGCCTGACACCCCTGGAAGTCTTGTCCTAAAACTGAAAACTCTTTCCTGAAACAGTCCTCTCCACTCTCCCTTGTTTTTCCTCCATCTCCCATTAATGTCAGCTGTTAAGTTTCATGTATTTCTCAGACTATTATTTGATGGTTCAACTCTTCAAACTCTATGTGCCTAAAGTAACCATTAATCCCACTCTTCCAATCATCTCAGTATCAGACCTCTCAACATAATTTCCCCTCACTCTTATTCATGAGACAAAAATAGTGAATACTGATTCCATCCTAAAGGACTCCTCTCAAATGATCTGGTTTTATATCAGTCAGGAATTTTAAACACATGTGAGAATAAAATGTTAGACTTACAGAGAAAGATCTAATTCTTTATTCCTTTTCTTATATCCAGTGATTGTTTCTGTCATCACAATTATTTTAAAAGCATCTGGGATTTAATGCTTTAAAGGAACTCAGTCTGCCAGATTCAGACTTAGTATTCCAAATGGTATTTATTCAGTGTTCCACATTCTCCTCCTCATCTCATGACCACCCAAAAAGAATACTCAGTCTGTAAAATGGTAGGGAGTATCCTTTCAACTCTTCTCATATTGCAGCCTTGTTCATAGAAAAAATTTCCATCTCTTCTCTCACAAATTCATAACTCATTTTTTCTTAGTGGAACAGAAATGCCTAATTTCTTACTTACTGGTAAGAGCCTAATATTCATGGAGTCACCTTTTACTACTAGGTGGGGTCACTGTGCACTCAGTTGCCTCACGTCTTGCTTGCCCTTGGGGGTAGTGGCTCTCTAGTTGGCCACACGCTTACGCAGCAACATGACCATATTTTCAGACTACTGTCCCCATTTTCTGAAGGGCTATGGGCCCAACCATTTCCAATTCAAGGAAGGAGAACATAAGATGCTCCAAGTCGGCCTCAGGCCTAAGCTCTATTCTTGGATACAAGCTTACCAGGAACCCTACTTTTAGGGAGTTATCTATACTTGGCCAAGTTAATAAAGCATTGCTTCCTGTTTCATGTGGTTATCAACCACTGGGCATCTATCCTGCCAGTAAGAGTCCCTGGGAGGAAAGGGGTGAAAGGCTCCAAACTCCTAACATAATAACCGAAGCTCGAAACCGAAAGCAGCATTTCAGTTGTATCAGTTTACTGTTACAGCCATACCAATTACCACAAATTTACCTCTTGTTGTCTTATGGTTCTGTAGGTGCCTGTTTCAGCTGATACTCTACTTAGGACCTCGCAGAGCTGAAATCAATGTACAAGCAGAGTTGCCTTCCTTTGGGGAGGCTGTCCGCATGAATCCACTTCCAAACTCATTCAGGTTGTTGGCAGAATTTAATTCCATGAAGTGGTAGGGCTGACATCCCTATTCCCTTATTGGCTAACATTTGGCTGTTGTGCTCAGCCCCTAGAGGCCACCTCTATTTCATATCTCAGGCTCCCTTCTTCTGTCTTCAAAACAACAGTAGCAGATAGAAACCTTCTCATACTTTGAAGCTATCTAACCTCCCTTTTGCCTCACATATTCTCTGCTTCATCCTTCTGCCTTCCTTTTCTCTTAAGAGTGCAGGTGATTAAACTGGATGCACTGGAATGATCCAGGATAATCATCCCACTTTAAGATCAGGTGATTAGTAATCTTAATTCCATCTGCAAAATCCGTTCACAGAAGTATCTAGGTTAGTGTTTGGTTGAAAAACCGAGGGGGGAGGATATCTTTAGAATTATCCCTGCCACATAGTGCATCTATGTTTCAATTACAACTCGCAGTACCTTTCGCACCCTCAAGTCTGGCTAAATTTTTACTTTTGCCCCAATCTCTAGGCATTAAATTTTGTTCAGTAAAGTTCCTTCGCCCCAAAATCAGCCCCTGACTGTATATCATTGGGCAAGTCCCTAAACCTCTCTCAGTCTTTCCTTGTATATAATAGAGATTTCCTATTTTACAGTATTATTCCAAGTTAAATGAAAATGTATTGAATAAATTTAAAAAACTGTCAAATGAAGTACAAAAGTTCAGTGTATTACCTTATATTCTAAAGATATTTTAAAAGTAGAGTGGAAGTTTTTAAAAAAGTGATAGAAGAAAGTGAAGAACAATAACTTAGTGTTAATCTAAACTAGTATTTTTTTTTGTTTTGATATGCTGATTTCTAAACTTAATCGGAACTGAAATCAGAAAATGTGAGCTAGAGTTCACTCCTTAGCTGGATGACCTTGGTTTCATCATTAATTTCTCTAGGTCTTTTTTATCCCCTCATCTATGAAATTAACATGTTTAACAAAAGGACCTCCAATGTCCCATTCAAGTCTGAAATTCTATGCATTTACTTTATGCACTTTCTTCAAGGTGTACTAAAAATCAGAGTTGTGAGAAGCAATCTATTTATAGTCAGCTCTTCATAAGATGACTGTAAAAAGGCCTGAGACAAGTTCATAATATTGGGACTAGAAATCTCATCTAGGATAACTTGAAATACGTCTCTAAATCCCACCAGGTCTTTCTGTCCTTTATCATTATAATCAAGCTTTACTTTAGCACCTGATTCCAAAATATTCAGCTAATGAACAGTTTTGGTTTAACAATTCATATTATTTAACTGACTAGATATTATTATGTTTTAGAAGGATATTAAACATGTAGCACCAATAAAAAAGTTGTCCTTGAATTCTGATTCTAAAAAAGAAATCAAGCAGGAACATAAACTCTAATTCATCATTTGTAATTCAAAACTTCTGCATTAAGTAATAGCTCAAATGATAAAATTTGCCTTTTCACTCCCTATGAATTCTGTATTTGTTTCAAACAAACTGTAAAGATTAAGCTACATGTCTTCAGTTATTGTCTTGAGTCACTAATGCATGCATTCAATTTGCTGAGTGTTTTCCTATTCTGTGTCTCAATCTGGGATAAAAACTATCTGTATAAATTTAGTTTTGAACTTTAAAAGAGCAGCGTGTTCCTCAAACTCCCTTTTGTTGGGTTTTCAAACAATAGGACTCTTGTCTCCATTACAGTGCTGGTGCAGAACTAGCAGAGAATAGGATTGTGAATTTTCAAGTCCCTTTGCATCTGAGAGTCATCTCGAAGAGCCCTGTTCCTACAGGAGCTGGTCTAGAAGCAGGAAAATGACAGCGTGGGCAGAGTGGAGCACACATCCTTGTCGTATTTGGGTTAGTGCTTCTTAAGGGGGTAAAAATGGATGATTTGGACCACACCGTGGTGGTCAACCAGCCTTCATTTAAAGAAAATAATTTTCTTTGCATGGTAATCTTCTAGGTTGTTGGAGCTGGCTGAGATTGAAATCTCAGGAGATGAATGTTGCATGCAGTGTGTGAAGCTATAATGGGTTGCACGTGTGTGATGGTTTCAGCCCCAGGGATCAGGAGCAGTATTGCAGTGGAAATATTAGGCTAAGCAAGGCAGGGACACTGATGGGATCACATGCTCCACTTGCAGTTTCTTATCCAGAAGATGGCAGTTTTACTGGGAGATTAGACATAGCCAAGACAGAGAAAGAATAGAGAAAAGACGTCAAGAGAGCAGCTGGGACTGTAAAAAAGAGGAAGAGAAATAAAGTAGCAAGAAAATAACCGTACTTGAATTTGTTCTTGTAGTTGCAAGAAAAAAAAAAAAAGAGAGAGACAGAGGCAAAACATAGGGTAAGGACTGGACATGAATTTGAGCAAACTCCGGGAGATAGTGGAAGACAGAGAAGCCGGGCATGTTACAGTCCTTAGGGTTGCAAACAGTCAAATATGACTTAGTGACTGAACAATGACAACAATAAAAGGATAAGGAATTTGTTGTTTCAGTGATTATTCATTCAACAAATTGAACACCAGATTTGTGCTCAGCACCATGCTAGTGTTGAAGATACAACAGTAGACAGACACTCCTTGCCCTTGAGAGCTTATACGTAGTCTGCTGGGAAGGTCAGTCTCAGAAGTGCATTCAGGCACTCTCTCTATGCCTAGCCTTGCTTGGAGAGAAACTCAGTTGACCAGGTGAGTCCTCCGGTCCTCAAAGAAAGTATTCTTGTGAGTAATGGGCACTCCTGCCCTGTGCATAGGGCACTCCTGTTAGGCCTGCCTCACCAGAGTCTTCAATTGCAGACAGAAGCTACAGTTTGAGGAAGCAGTTTTCAATTTTCACAGTTTGGAAGACTATTGGCAAACCACAGTTCGTGGCTATGTCTACTAGCAGACTTGGTTATGTCAGGGAAAGGGAAATTATAGGGTGACATATACATCATCCTGGGCTTCCCTGATAGCTCAGTTGGTAAAGAATTCGCTTGCAATGTAGGAGACCTTCGTTAGATTCCTGGCTTGGGAAGATCTGTTGGAGAAGGGATAAGCTACCCACTCCAGTATTTTTGGACTTCCCTTGTGGCTCAGCTGGTAAAGAATCCATCTGCAATGTGGGAAACCTATGTTCATTCCCTGAGTTGGAAAAATCCCCTGGAGAAGGGAAGGGCTACCCACTCAGCATTTTGGCCTGGAGAATTCCATGGACTGTACAGTCCATGGGGGGGGTCACAAAGAGTTGGACACAACTGAGCAACTTTCACTTTCATACATCATCCTTAAAAGGAATTGGAATAGTTTTGTAGAATAATCAAAGTATCTAGTCCTCTGATACAAGGATGATCGAGCACTGCTGCTGCTGCTGCTGCTAAGTCACTTCAGTCATGTCCGACTCTGTGTGACCCCATAGACGGCAGCCCACCAGGCTCCGCCATCCCTGGGATTCTCCAGGAAAGAACACTGGAGTGGGTTGCCATTTCCTTCTCCAATGCATGAAAGTGAAAAGTGAAAGTGAAGTCGCTCAGTCGTGTCCGACTCTGAGCGACCTCATGGACTGCAGCCTACCAGGCTCCTCTGTCCATGGGATTTTCCAGGCAAGAGTACTGGAGTGGGTTGCCATTGCCTTCTCTGATGATTGAGCACAAAGCAGGACAAAATTGGGAAGTAAGCTTTGGTGATCAGCTCCTGGTGCTATTCTCCAAACACAACCCTTCAACCATCTTGATTGAGTGCCATGTGGTTAGTTGTCCTGAATCAGACAACCTTTCCACAACTCCAGCCTTATTTGTCCTATTTCTCAGTTTTAGATCTTGCTAGGCAATAGGAAGCATCAATAAATTTATTCATCCTGCCCTGTCATTAGCAGACCCCTGGCTTAGAGTGAGATCTCCCTTTACCAGGTGACATAGATCTGTCTGTGGGCTAAGTGAGCTAGCCATGCGGACTTCAGATACTCAGTCAGGACCAGGGAAAGGGTATGGGCTTTAGGTTCCACTCAATTCTTGGCTTATTCTAAAAATTCATAAATCTACAGGGGAAGGTTCTGACGTGTTCAATGAGAGAAAAGGCAGAGGCATCTGAGGCCAGTTCTGAAAGCTTCTCATTCTCTACTCATGAAAAATCACTACTTAAATCTTTTGAATAGAAATTCTAACAGTTTAGAAGGAAATTCTGACTTGAAATGTGTTTTTCATTCTAAAACTGGGAAAGCATACTTCATCTGTAATCATTTTTTTGTCAGATCCCCTCCGCATCAAAAAGTGTGGCTTTTTTGACCAATCCCTGGATGAAAAGTGCTTTGAGTTTGAGGCCCATCCCCCATTCCTTTTCTTTCACCATTTGGCCTAAAGTCTCCCCAAGAATCATTAAAAGGGGCAAAACATCTGCTCCTCCTTCACTGGACTTCCAGTGATGGACCCAGAGGAGGGTGGCTGAAAGAATCCCAAGGTCATTTATCTTTCTCTATTCACTGCTTGTTCAGGAAATAAACTTTTGCTTTTTTATTGAGTTTGTTTTTTTTTTTTTTTTTTGGTCTTTTTCTCAAATGAAAAGATAGGAAATGGACATTTGAAATACTACTCAGGGCTTATGTTTACAAATAATTTCAATATTTATCTACATGTATATGTTTAATTTATTTAGAGATTATTTTAACCACCACTTATGGGGTGTTTTATCATTTCCAAGGTATTTCATACACACATTCTCAATTGACCCTTAGATTAGCTCTGTAGGAGCAGCTCCGTTATTATCCCTTTTCTTCTTTCCAGAAGAAAGAAAATGTTCACAGAAAGAAAATGTTGCCTGGACTGTTCCAATCACTCAGAAATATTTTATACACGTTTATTCAAATGTGTGTTCTTTCATATAACTCTTACAACAGCACTGTAAAGCCCTATTTGTATATGTATGTTTCTATAAGCTGAGTGACCCAGCAGGGAAACAGGACCCAAAGCCCTATGCTTTGGTTTATTGGACCTCAGATTCCAGTGCTCTTGCTCTTCCCCCGACCTTCCCCACTGAGGGCCCTTCTGGTCTTGTTTGTTCTGGCCCTTGTGATTATTTCCTCTCCAAGCACCACTAACCTCTGTCTGCAGAAACAGCTGGCTTCATTCCCAGTCATGGTCATAGAGCATCTGCTTGGGAGCCACTTTCAGCCAGTATGGCAGGTTCCCCCACTTAATAAGGAGCTGGGAGGATTCTCCCCCTACAGCACCACCACCCTGGCCCCCGCCTCCCAGGCCTGACATGGAAGGATGCTGGTTGATGCCTCTCTTACCAAAGGCAGACATTTTGCTGCTTTTACTGATACACAATTATTGCTCACTGCTGCCCCATCACCTCAATCACATTTTTCTAAAGTCATTTCACTCTGCCCCCACACCCAGGAACCATAAGCCTGGGAACTTAGGATTTTAGAGTTCTTTCTTTATGTCATTCTGCCTGCTTCATTCTACTCAGTAAAATGTAGATATTGTACCTTCACCACCACACATGTCTCTTTCCTCACTCCCCTCCCACTTTTTTTTTTTAAACCTAGAAGTGTTGACTCCAGTCAGGGCAGAAAGCAAGGGATGTTAAGGGGGAAAAAAATCAATGCAAGCCTCTGGCTATCAGTTAAACAAAACAGAATCAACTTCTGTGGACATCTGCTATTCTCAGGCTAAATTATGGTGTTGAAAGACTTGAAATTGAAGAAAGTACATTACAAAAATCTGTTTTATAAGCAGCACCTTTGTGATTCCAAAATTTATAAAACATATTCTCTTATTTTTTTTGTCTCATCCTCTAGGAATAGTGTATAAGCTATTATAAGTTATAAACTAGGAATAGTGTATAAGCTATTATAAGTTATAAACTAGGAATAGTGTATAAGCTAACTAAAAAATTCATATAAAGCCCATCTGTATTAAAATGCAGTAGCCCATTTCAAAGCTATCACAAGTAAAGCCATTTCACAGTAATTTAAACCATTTTTAAACAAGCTCTTGTAAATGTCAATTCTAGCCTTCACTGAACATTTCAACATGGTGCCCAGAGGGTGCTTTTCCAAACCTGACAACCATTTCCTATTTTTCAGGAACAAAGGGAGGGGTTTTAAAGAAAGCAAGGTCTCTCCCTTTCAGATGTAGAAATAATAATGAAAATGACTGTACAGTCCAAAGGGCTGGCTGGGAGACACATCCAAGAAGAGACAGTGTGGACCTAATAGGTCATGACAGCTTAGATATAGAAGTTATCTCCCCTCAGTAGAGGTGGCCTCATTACCCACTTCTGGTTTAGTTCTGCTGCAGCAGCCATGAGTGATGAGGCCACCCTTATCTCACAGAGACGAAGACCGTATTCTCCAACACTGTGACACATTCTTTCTGTGTAACCACTTACAGCATGGATTTCATTTCCCAGCTACACACGTGCATCACACACATACACACGTACATGCACACAGCAGGAGAAGAAAAAACTGCCTGTCTGTAAGTGACGTTCAAAGATGAATGTGGCACTACTGACAGATTAAAAGAGAACTCTTCCCCCCAACACTCTAGGCACTTGAACGACTTTCAAGAAAACCAGCTTCCCTTTCTCTATTAAAATGATTTTCATACCACTTTAGCTCCCTATGCCAAAACAGTTTAGAAATGGCGGCAGTACATATTGAAAACCAAAAAGTGCCACCCCTTGTCTGTGAAGGGGAAAGCAAGCATATTCCTTGTCTAGAAAGTCCCAGTGACTGGGTCGTCTCTGTCCCATGAGCCACCAGTGTCACAAAACTGACAAAATGCACATTCTCAGGTCAGTTCTTTTCTAAAGCAGGGCTCCTTGTGGGAGGCCCTGGTGACATGAAGAGTGTGTTAAGGCTTAGCCCTGCTTAAATCAACCGATCAGTCTATATTGTGCTTTCTCTTTTTTTGGTTTTAAATTATTTATTAAAAGACACAATGCCTGTTAGGGCAACCTCATCAGGATGGAGAACATGGATTCAGTGACTTGTGCATAAAATCTGCAACTCAAATGAAAACTGTGGGGAAACTTCAAACACTGACAGAAGAGAAGGAACTCAGAAGTGAGGTGTTCTCCTTTCAGATTTTAGTTCAGAAGACAAGAAGCCTTGTAAATATTTTGGTTATATTCTCCAAATGTTTTTTTTTTTTTTTTCCTCCCTTTAAAAGGTAAAATGCTTTTAGAAATCCCCTACTTGGCTTTCCTCATAAAAACACAGGGAACCCTGCTTAGGGTTAGTTTTGTCCCTCCTTTCAGAGGTGCATATGAGTTGGTTGGGTGGTAAAGAAGGGCTAGCTGGTCTCTTTTTCTTTGCTTTGATGGATTCCTCTCCTCATAAAACATAGCCCAGCTCATAATTATAATGCAAAACAGCATCCCCACAGCCTGCTTGGTGCATTTCAAATCTGAAGTTCCTTGAAGTTCTAAGGATTTTAAAATATTGATATTCATTAATTGTGTGGCTTTTTGTGACATAAATGCACATTACATACTTTTATGTGCTGGAAACAGCTAAAAATGCCATGTCACAAATGTTTACATGGCTGTTATGGAAAACGGTATCATGCTAATATATGTCTGCTTCTTAAATTCTGTTAGCAGTTGTAAGACAGTCAGATACCACCCGTGGGATCTTGTGCCCTCATGAAACACAATTACAATGAGAATATCTCATTATCTCATTGGCTTTAGCTTACTGCTCTGTTACCATGGTTTCAAATACACAGAGGAGTCTGAAACTAAGAGTGCTGCTAACAAAGAACATATCCTTGTACAATGACATCAGATCATGTTAGACAGAATAGACTTAATTAAATACCCCCTGATGGAGGCCAAAATACAGAAGTTGGGTCTACTTTTTAAAAGGGAAGCCAGCCATTTAAAAGCATTCTACTTAATTTACTTGGGGATTTCGTATTCCTTTCTGACAGCAACTACAATAATAAAAACAAACCGAACTCAGATCCCATTTAATATTCACTGCTGGTGATGAGAAGTTAAGGAAATGGGGAAGAAAAAGACAACTGTCAGAAGAGAATGATGTCAAATGTGGTTTTCTTGGCTACTGAGCCAACAACCCCTCAGACTAAGCAACTGGCATAGTTCTGAGGGTGCAGACTACTGGACACCCTGCTTGTGACATGTCCACTGCAATTCAAAGCAGAGTTCCAGCCTTCTCAAGAGAGTTCTGGTCCTGCCAGACACTTATTCACGCTCTTTTCTGACATGAGTGTCTAACTTCACAGAACTAGAACTATATTATTTTTCATGATGGGAAACAAGTTGATTTTATTAGAAGAGAAATCACAGCTTGGGCCTCTTGGACTTCTGACTGTTGTGTAGCTTGCCATGATTAGATAAATTTCCAGCTCTTGTCTTACTCTGCACTGAAGTAAGTGCCTCATGACTTCATCCAGTATGGTTTTTGTTTAAGCAAACCTTTAAAATATAGTCCAGTACAAAAAATCATTTAGGCCTCAGAGTTACCCATGTGTTTATTTTCTCCCAAAGATCTAAAACAGTAGCTTCATTTTTCTATGTTGTAAAATTAATTTCCCTGTAATTGAAATCTCCCTTGTTAATGTGAAGTTTATTCCTTCCCCACAAACCCCGCCCCAAACAGGAATCATACCAGTTTAAAAAAAAAAAAAAACAACAACATTAAATCACTTATAGGCCCTGGAGACTATTGGGTGACATAATGTGACAATAATGACATCCCTAGTGGTGTTAATTGATTTTGTCCTGGTTGAGGGTAATTTGACTTCTGCAGTGACTGGCGAATCATGGACTTACTGATTGGTCTTCCTAGGTAGTATTACCATTAATGAACAGAAAACACACTTTCCTCTTTAAAAGATAGTGGTAATTATGGGGAAGGGTAGATGGAAAGCCATAGGTTCTTAATCGTTTAAGGAGAGTTAATTCCAAGCTGTTTGCATTAAAAGGGGATATACGGCAAAGACTGTGAATTAGCAATTCAGAGTCTCACTCCATAAAATCCAGCTGCTTTTATGCTACCTTAGGAAGATCTGTGAAAGAGTCAAATGATTTGTAAAGTGCGCCTTAACAGAAAAAAATAGCAATTGGCAGCCGCATGTGCTGTGTGATTAAAAGTGATACATCATCTGTCAAGCTGGCTTACTTTATTGGTCTACATTCCTTTCTTTATGGCTTCTAATTGGTGTGATTTTAAAAATATTTTTAAAATGAAAAACACATCTTACTCTAAACTGTGTGGAATAAGATATTCAGATAATTTTGATTTTCAGAGGAGTTGGAGAGATTTGGAAGTCATTCATTTGAGAATCAAATAATTGAGGTTATGTAAATAGAAATGATGTTACCCATATTAGTTAAAGGCAATATTATTATCCACGTCACCAATTTGAAAACTTTGGAGGCATCTCAACTCACTTCTCACTCAGTTCAACTGCTTGTTAAGCCCCATCGATTCTATCAGACCTGCTAATGTTCTGCCTGCAGGTACCAGATCTACCAGAGCAGTTGTTTATGGCTGGTATTCATGATGATGGGCCAGCATCCATGTCTACAAGCTGTTAAATATTTTGTGTATCAACTTGCATCCTACCATTTAAATATCTTTGGAATCCTCCCCTTTGTATCTATTGATGTGTGACTGCCCTCAGTCAGATTTCTCTAACCTAGACTCTAAGAATTGGTTTTAATATTTTAGGGTGATTATCATCTGGAAATCCTTTTTTTTTCTCTAGTAATAGACTTTCAATCGGACTTTTTAACTCCAATCTCCCCCTACACTAATTCACGCTCTATACACTAGTTTATATTTATATATTTATGCAAACTATTTTCTGTGTTTATGATTTAAATTATAGTTATATAAGCTTTTCAAAAGTAGAAGTATAGAGTACATATAGCTGCTGCTGCTGCTAAGTTGCTTCAGTCGTGTCCGACTCTGTGCGACCCCATAGACGGCAGCCCACCAGGCTCCCCTGTCCCTGGGATTCTCCAGGCAAGAACACTGGAGTGGGTTGCCATTTCCTTCTCCAATGCATGAAAGTGAAAAGTGAAAGCGAAGTCGCTCAGTCATGTCTGACCCTCAGCAACCCCATGGACCGCAGCCTTCCATGCTCCTCCATCCATGGGATTTTCCAGGCAAGAGTACTGGAGTGGGGCGCCATAGAAAAGTGCACAAATCATAAGTCTACTGTATTGTCTGCAAATCATAAGTCTATTGTATTTAAAACTGTATTGTTTTAAAATAGGCTTCCCAGAAGCAGAACCCAAGATGGGAGTTTTCAATGTATATGGTTTATTGAGGGTGTACATTCAGATGAAACTTGTAAGAGAACAAGTGAAGCAGGAGAAGTGGCAGAAGAAGTTGTAAAGAGCTGGGAAGGCTCTGAGATTTTACATTATCTGCTAGCTAACAAACTAGCCTGTCTCGGTGTCATGGATGCCAGCAAACTCTCAGGTCAGAGATAAAGGTGATAAATTACTGACAGCAATAGTAGCAGCCAGAGTAGCAGCTGGTTCTCTGAGCCGTAATTCCCATAAGATGATACAAATAGGATAAGGTAATGCTGCACAGGTAGTGGTTTGTCACAGGATAGGAGCCCAACTTTAGGGAAATTGAATCTTTTATAATGGGCAGTAACCTGTCTGACCCTGGAAGATGAGCGCCCCCAGGTCAGAAGGTGTCCAATATGCTACTAGGGAGGAGCAGAGGGCAATTACTAATAGCTCCAGTAAGAATGAAGTGGCTGAGCCAAAGCGGGAGCGACACAAGTTGTGGATGTGTCTGGTAGTGAAAGAAAAGTCCAATGCTGTAAAGAACAATACTGCATAGAACCTAGACTGTTAGGTCCATGAATTAAGGTAAATTGGACATGGTCAGGTAGGAGATGACAAAAGTGACCATCAGCATCTTAGGCATCAGTGAACTAAAAAGGACAGGAATGAGTGACTTTAATTCAGATGCCCATTATATCTATTACTGTGGGCAAGAATCCCTTAGAAGAAATGGAGTAGCCCTCATAGTCAATAAGAGTATCTAAAATGCAGTATTTGGGTGCAATCTCAAAAATGACAGAATAATCTCAGCTTGTTTCCAAGGAAAACCACTCAACATCACAGTCATACAAGTCTATTCCCCAACCACTGATGCTGAAGAAGCTAAAGTTGACCAGTTCTGTGAAGACCTGCAACACCTTTCAGAACTAACACCAAAATAAGATGTCCTTTTCATCACAGGGTACTGGAATGCAAAAGTAAGAAGTCAAGAGATACCTGGAATAACAGGCAAGTTTGGCATTGGAGTTCAAAATGAAGCAGGGCAAAGGCTAACAGAGTTTTGTCAAGAGAACATGCTGGTCATAGCACACAACCTTTTCCATCAACACAGGAGACAACATTACACATGGACATCACCAGATAGTCAATATTGAAATCAGATTGATTATGTTCTTTGCAGCCAAAGATGGAGAAACTCTATAAAGGCAGTAAAAACAAGACCTGGAGCTGACAGTCTCAGATCATGAGCTCCTTGTTGCAAAATTCAGGTTTAAACTGAAGAAGGTAGGGAAAAACACTAGACCATTCAGGTATGATCTAAATCAAATCACTTATGATTATATAGTGGAAGTAATGAATAGATTCAAGAGATTAGATGTTGTATACAGAGTGCCTGAAGAACTATGGAGGGAGGAGGTTAGTAACATTGTACAGCAGGCAGTGACCAAAACCACCCCAAAGAAAATGAAATGCAAGAAGGCAAAGTGGTTGTCTGAGGAGGTTTTACAAATAGCTGAGGAAAGAAGAAAAGCAAAAGGCAAGGGAGGAAGGGAAAGATACATCAACTGCATGCAGATTTCCAGAGAATAACAAGGGGAGATTAGAAAGCCTTCTTCAATGAACAATGCAAAGAAATGGAGGAAAACAACAGAATGGGAAAGACTAGCAATCTCTTCAAAAAGGTTGGAGATATCAAAGGAATATTTCTTGAAAGGATGGACACGATAAAGAACAGAAATGGTAAGGACCCAACAGAGTCAGAAGAGATTAGGAAGAGGTGGCAAGAATGCATGGAAGAATTATACAAGAAAGATCCTAATGACCCAAATGACCATGATGGTATGGTCATTCACATAGAGCCAGACATCCTGGAGTGTGAAGTGGGCCTTAGGAAGCATTACTGTTAATAAAGCTAGTGAAGGTGACAGAATTCCAACTGAGCTATTTCAAATCTGAAAAGATGATGCTGTTGAAGTGCTGCACTCAGTATGTCAGCAAATTTGGAATAAAAGTTAGCACTGACCATAGGACTGGAAAAAGTCAGTTTGCATTCTAATCCCAAAGAAAGGCAATGCCAAAGAATGTTCAAACTACTAAGCAATTGTACTCATTTCACATGCTAGCAAGGTAATGCTCAGAATGCTTCAAGCTAGGCTTCATCAGTACGTAAACTGAGAACGTCCAGATGCACAAGCTGGGTTTTGAAGAGGCAGAGGAACCAGAGATCAAATTATCAACATTCCTTGGATCATGGAGAAAGCAAAGGAGTTCCAGAAAAACATCTACTTCATTGACTATGCTAAAGCTTTTGACTGCGTGGATCACAACAAACTGGAAAATTCTTACCACCTCAGATATGCAGATGATACCACTCTAATGGCAGAAAGCAAAGAGGAACTAAAGAGCAACTAATTGATGAAAGAGAAAGAGGAGAGTGGAAAAGCTGGCTTGAAAGTCAACATTCAAAAAAGCTAAGATCATGGCATCCAGTCACATAACTTCATGGCAAAGACAGGGGAAAAAGTGGAAGCAGTGACAGATTTTATTTGGGAGGGGGAGGCTCCAAAGTCACCACCGACAGCGACTGCAGCCATGAAATTAAAAGACACTTGCTCCTTGGAAGAAAGCTTAGACAAACCTAGTCAGGATGTTAAAAAGCAGAGACATCACTTTACCAACAAAGGTTCATATGTCAAAGCTGGGTTTTTCTGGTAGTCATGTACAGATGTGAGAGTTGAACCATAAAGAAGACTGAGCACCGAAGAATTGGTGCTTTTGAACTGTGGTGCTGGGGAAGACTCTTGACAGTCCTGTGGACTGTAAGGACATCAAACCAGTCAGTCCTAAAAGGAAATCAACCCTGAGTATTCATTGGAAGGACTGATGCTGAAGCTGAAGCTCCAATACTTTGGCCACCTGATTTGAAGAACTGACTCAATGGAAAAGACCCTGATGCTGGGAAATATAGAAGGTAAAAGAAGAAGGGGGTGACAAAGGATAAGATGGTTAGATAGCCTCAGGGATCCCAAGGATATGAATTTGAGCAAACAGAGGTAGTGGAAGACGGGAGCCTGGTGTGCTGCAGTCCATGGGGTCGCAAAGATACAACATAACTTAGCAACTGAAAAACGACGACCACCTGTCTGAACTTTGATCTGAAAGAAGATATCATATTTACTTGTGTGTGTGCGTGTGTGTGTGTATGTATGCTCACTCAGCTGTGTCTGACTCTTTGATACCTTACTGACTGTACTCTGTCAGGCTCCTCTGTCCATGGGGCTCTCCAGGCAAGAACTGCAACTGGAATGGGTTGCCATTTCCTCCTCCAGGGGATCTTCCCGACCCAGGGATCCAAACTATGTCTCTTGCATCTCCTGCATTGGCAGTTTATTATATTGGACAGTAAACAAACCTTCCCTTTGTTCCAGGAAGATGCTATTTTTATCTTTCAAGGATGATTACTATACAGACATCCTTGTAAGGATCGTATACCAAAAAGGCTGTCAGTACATCTGGTTCACAAGATGTGCAGGAATTTAAAGAACTTATGTGTAATTGTCTATCGAGAGAGGGAGGTATATCCAGCTAAAATCTAGCCTCATTGTGATCCCAAGGGGCCTGGCCTTTTACACTTTCATATCATTCAACCTTTGGCTGCCATTCACCCTGATACGAAATTACAAACTTGGGATTATTTTCAAGGGAAGCCGCTTCTTTTAATTCTCAGAATGAGGGTGCAGCTGTGAGCTGTTAGTAACCGTCACTTATAGCAGTCAACTAAGCACAAATAGCAGCTGAGCAAAGGATACACTGAATAAAGGGGATCTGTGTGGGACACCAACAGTGTTCATTACACTAATTGATTCTCACAAAGTTAATATATTCTGGTAACAACAACACAGAATAATAAACGCAGCTTTGCCAACCCCTAGACGTCACCTTTTATTGTCTCTTCCAGGTTAAAATCAACCCGTGCCTCCCTAAATATAACTACTGTCCCAACTTCTGACAACATTGACTGGTGCCTGTTGTTGAACTTTATACAGCTATACAGCTGAACAATGTGTGCTCCTTTGTGTCTGGTGTTTTTCACTCAACATTATTTTTGTAAGACTCATGAAAGTTGATGCATGCAGTTGTAGTTTATTTTCTTTGCTGTATAGTATTCCACTTTGTGCATATATCACATTTTATCCTTTCTTCTGTTTATAAGCATTTAGTTCATTGTGGTTTTTTCCTATGATGACTAAAGCTCTGTAATACTGACTTTATGTTCACATTTCTGTTGAATGTATATTTTGTTAGAGTGGACTTGTTGATTCATAAGCTGTGCATATGCTTAGTTTTAGTCCCTGCTGTCAACCACTTTCTCTAATTTACACTGCCAGCCAGCAATGTAGGAAAGTTTCATTTACTTTATGGCTTTGCCAACCTTTGGTCTTTGTTGTTTACATTTGAGCCATTTTGGTAGGTAAGTATGTAGTAGTCTCTCACTGTGTTTATAATTGGTATTCCTCTGATGATTCACAAAGCTGAGCATTTTTTATACACTTGTTGCTCATTTATATATCCTTGTTTAAAGTGTTTGTTCCAAATGCATTGCTCATTTTTCTGTGTTGTCTTTTATTAAAGATTTGTTGGAGTCCGTCTTAATATTGCAACATGTGTCCTCAACTTATAAATTTTAACACAAATTATATTTTTTACATTTCCTGAAAAAGAAAAGATCTTAGAATGCTTTAACTCCGTTAACCCATCCTATCTTGTGTGATTCTAATATGGTATCATATTTTTGTGTGTATGAAGCACTCTCCTTTTTTCTAAAGAACGTTTTTTTATATATTTCTTTTAATGTGGGATTTGATAGTGATAAATAATCTCGGTTTTTGTCTTATTTATTTTAATTTTATTTCAGCATTTTCAACAGTTTTTGAGATGAATTGGTGAATAAAATTCACCAATTTTAAGTATGTAATAAAATTTGACAGATGTATGTGTTTGTGTAACCACTACAATGATCACAATATAAAACATTTCCATTTCCCTTGTGTCTTTCTGTAGTCAATCCTCTCCTTACAACCCCACTCCCTAGCAACCACTGATCTCCTTTCTGTTCCTTAAGTTTGCATTTTGTAGGATTTCATATTTATAGAATCATATCATATATAGTCTAGTATCTGCCTTCTTTCACTTACCATAATGCTTTTGAGAGTTATCCATGTTATTGTGTGTATCAATAGTATGTTCCCTTTTTATATTGCTATGTATGAATAATTAATTAAAAACCATAATATGTGTATCATTAGTTTATTTTATTATTTTATATACAATAATTTATGTATCCATATACCAACTGATAGACATTTGGAGTATTTCTGAGTTTTGGCTATTATGAATGAAATTGCTATGACTTTCACCTGCAAGGTTTTTTTTCCTTTTCAAAAAAATGAACATATGCTTTTATCCCCCTTGAGTAAAAAAAACACAGGAATGTAATTGTTGGGTTATATGGTACCTGTTATGTTTAAATTTCTAAGAAACTGCCAAACTACTCTCCAAAATGGCTGTACAATTTTGCTCTCCTATCAGCAGTATATGAGAGCTCCAGTTATTTTATATCCTTGCTCACACCTCACATTTTCAATCTTAAATTTTTAGCCATTCTAGTGAGTATGTAGTAGCACATCATTGTGATTTTAAATTCATTTCCCTGATGACTAATGAGGCTGAGAATCTTTTCATGTATTTATTTGCCATTAGTATATCTTCTTGGTTAAAGTATCTGTTCAAGTCATTTGCCTATTTAAAAAATTGGGTTGTTTCTCATTATTATGGCATTGTAAGAGTTTTTTTCTTAATGTATTCCAAATATAAGCTCTTTATCAGATGTAAGTTTTGCAAATACATTCTCCAAGTCTGAGCTGCTTTTGCATTTTTTTACCAGTGTCATCTGAGAGCAAAAATTTCAACTTTTTATGAAGCTCAATTTATTTTTCTCTTATTGTTTATATTTTGTTTCTTATTTAAGAAATTTCTGACCTTTGATTCAAGAACATCTGGATCTATAGATAGATAGACTGTATCTATGAGTCTGTTGAGTTTTGTTTTTGTTTTTTAGATTCTGCATATAAACAAAATCATAAGGTATTTGTCCTCTGTCTGACTTATTTCACTTAGCATAATACCCTCTAGATCCATTTGTGTTACTGCAAATGCAAGATTTCACTTTTTTTTTTTTTTTGTAGATGAGTGAGTGTATGTTTGTGTGTGTGTTTAAGTGTGTGTATACACTTAGGTCACTTCCATATCTTGGCTATTGTAATGATGCTACAATGAACATAGGGGAGCATATTTCTTTTCGAATTAGTGTTTTTGTTTTCTTAAATACCTGAAATGAAATGGTTGGACAGTATAGTAATTCTACGTTTTAAAAATTATAGTTGATTTACAATATCATATTTATTTCAGGTGTAGAGCAAAGTGATTAAGTTAAATATTATATATGCATTCTTTTTTGCTTATAGACTCTATTTCTGTTTTGTATATAAGTTCATTTGTGTCCCTTTTTGGTAGTTTTATTTTTAAATTTTTGAGAAACCTCCATACTGTTTTCCATAGTGGCTTTATCAATTTTCATTGCTACCAACAGTGCATGAAGGTTCCTTTTTCCCCACATCCTCTCCAACACTGGTTCAGTCAGTCAGTCAGTTTGGTCACTCAGTCATGTCAGACTCTTTGTGACACCATGGACTGCAGCATGCCAGGCTTCCCTGTTCATCACCAACTCCTGGAACTTGCTCAAACTCGTGTCCATCGAGTCGATGATGCCACCCAACCACCTCATTCTCTGTGGTCCCCTTCTCCTCCTGCCTTCAGTCTTTCCTAGCATCAGAGTCTCTTCTAATGAGTCAGCTCTTCCCATCATGTGGCCAAAGTATTGGAGTTTCAGCTTCATCATCAGTCTTTCCAATGATTATTCAGGACTGATTTCCTTTAAGATTGACTGCTTTGATATTCCTGCAGTCCAAGGGACTCTCAAGAGTTTTCTCCAACACTACAGTTCAAAAGCATCAATTCTTCAGCACTCAACTTTCTTTATGGTCCAACTCTAACATCCGTACATGACTACTGGAAAAACCATAGCTTTAACTAGATGGACTTTTGTCGGCAAAGTAACATCTCTGCTTTCAAATATGCTATCTAGGTTGGTCATAGCTTTTTTTCCAAGGACCAAGTGTCTTTTAATTTCATGGCTTCAGTCACCATCTGCAATGATTTGGGAGCCCCCAAAAATAAAGTCAGACACTGTTTCCACTGTTTCCCCATCTATATGCCATGAAGTGATGGGACCAGATGCAATGATTTTGGTTTCCTGAATGCTGAGTTTTAAGCCAGCTTTTTCACTCTCTTCTTTAACTTTCATCAAGAGGCTCTTTAGTTTCTCTTCACTTTCTGCCATAAGGGTGGTGTCATCTGCATATCTGAGGTTATTGATATTTCTCCTGACAATCTTGAGTCCAGCTTGTGCTTCATCCAATCTGGCATTTTGCATGATGTACTCTGCATTTAAGTTAAATACACAGGGTGACAATATACAGCCTTGATGTACTCCTTTCCCAATTTTGAATCAGTTCATTTTTTTCATGTCCAGTTCTAACTGCTGCTTCTTGAACTGCACACAGATTTTTCAGGAGGCAGGTAAGGTGGTCTGGTATTCCCATCTCTTTCAGAATTTTCCACAGTTTATTGTGATCCACAGAGTCAAAGGCTTTTGGCGTATTCAATAAAGCAGAAGTAGATATATTTCTAGAATTCTCTTGTTTTTTTTCTATGATCCAATGATGTTGGCAATTTGATCTCTGGTTCCTCTGCCTTTTCTAAATCCAGCTTGAACATCTGGAAGTTGACAGTTCACATACTGTTGAAGCCTTGCTTGGAGAATTTTGAGCAATACTTTGCTAGCATGTGAGATGACTGCAGTTGTGTGGTAGTTTGAACATTGTTTGGCATTGACTTTCTTTGGAATGAAAACTGACCTTTTCCAGTCCTGTGACCACTGCTGAGTTTTCCAAATTTGCTGGCATTTTGACTGCAGCACTTTAATAGCATTATCTTTTAGGGTTTGAACAACTGGAATTCCACCACCTTCAGTAGCTTTGTTTGTTGTGATGCTTCCTAAGGTCTACTTGACTTCACATTTCAGGATGTCTGGCTTTAGGTGAGTGATCACACTACCGTGGGTATCCGGGTCATGAAGATCTTTTTTGTATAGTTCTTTGTATTCTTGCCACCTCTCAATATCTTCTGTTTGTGTTAGGTATACCACTTCTTACTGTCTTTTTGATGATAACCATTCTGACAGATATGAGGTGATATCTCATTGTGGGTTTGATTTGCATTTTCCTGATGATTAACAATGTTGAACATCCTTTTAAGCATCTATGTATCATTTGTATGTCTTCTTTGGAAAAATATCTATTCAAGGATTCTGTTCATTTTAAAATTAGATCGTTTGTTTGCTATTGAGTTGTATATGTCCTTTATATATTTTGGATATTAACCCTTTTGAGATATATATCATTTGCAAATATTTTCTCTCATTGAGTAGTTTACCTTTTCCTTTTGTCGATTGTTTCTTCTGTCGTGCAGAATTTTTTTAGTTTGATGTTGATTTTTGCTTTTCTTGCCCTAGCTCTGAAGAGAGATCCAAGGAAATAATATTCAGACTGATGACAAAGAGTTTACTACCTATTTCTTCTAGGACTTTAATGATTTGGGGTTTTATATTTATCTCTTTAATCAATTTTCATTTTATTTTTATGTATGTGTAAGAAAGTGGTCAATTTCAATCTTCTGCTTGTAGTTGTCCAGTTTTCCAATACCATTTGTTGAAGAAAATGTCTTTTCCCTATTGCATATTCTTGGCTTATTTATAACAAATTAACTGAGCATATATGTGTGGGCTTATTTCTGGACTCTATTTTTTCCATTGATCTCTATGTCTTTCTTGCCAGTACCATACTGTTTGACTATTTTATAGCTTTGTAATATAGTTTGATGGAGAAGGCAATGGCAACCCACTCCAGTACTTTTGCCTGGAAAATCCCATGGATGGAGGGGCCTGGTGGGCTTCAGTCCATGGGGTTGCTAGGAGTTGGACATAACTGAGCGACTTCACTTTCAGTTTTCACTTTCATGCTTTGGAGAAGGAAATGGCAACCCACTCCAGTGTTCTTGCCTGGAGAATCCCAGGGACAGGGGAGCCTGGTGGGCTGCCGTCTACGGGGTTGCACAGAGTCGGACACGACTGAAGCGACTTAGCAGCAGTAGCAGCAATGTAGTTTGAAATAAGGGCACTTGATATCTCCAACTTTATCCTTCTTTTTCAAGATTACTTTGTCTATTCAGGATCTTTTATGGTCACATACTAATTTTAGGATTACTTGTTCTAGTTCTATTACAAATGCCACTAGTATTTTGATAGGAATTGCACTCAATCTATAGATTGCTTTAAGTAGTATAGACATTGTAACAATATTAATTTTTTCAATCCATGAGCACAGAATGGTTTCCCTCAGCCATTATCTTCTCATACATTCTTCTTGGGTTACAGTTACATGTATATTAAATATATTCAGTAAGCCTCATATGACTCCTTTTCTCTATATTTTCTAGTAGTCATACTATTTCAAGTTGCATACTTTTTTGCTAATTTATATTTCAGATCTCTAATTTTCTCTTCAGCTAAGTTTTAAGGTCTAAAATACTTATTTGATTCTTTTAAAAGTTGATTCCATATCGCTGATAAAATAGTCATTTCTTTTCAGTTATTTTAAATTCCAGATTACCTATAGCTTTGTTTTTACTTTTCTGTTTTTGCCTTTTTTTTTATCCTTGCTATACTAGATAATTTTTGACTAAGTTGGGTATGATAAATTGTAGAAGCTATAGATGAACTTATCTTCCTCCAGAACGTTTTCTTTAGCTTTTAGCAGGAATCAGAAGTATGTAACTTTCACCTATTGAATGATTGATTTGATTTAGGACTGAGTTTCAGTCTTTATAAGTCATGATCTATTCCTGATTCAGCCTTATTCTTAGAGTTCAATCATTGTAGGATTCCAACCAAAAGTCTAGTTTTTACCATGCCCTCTCCACTTAGGAGACCTTCACTTCTAATTTGTATATCTCCAGCACCATGAGACAATTGATAACCTCTTAGTTGACACTCTGTTTAGCTTTTTTATTTAATTAATAAAATGTATATTTTAGAGTAATTTTAGATTTACAGAAAAATTGAGTGGCAATTTCAAAGTTTTCATATATATCTTCACTCACACACATATACATCATCCCCTATTATTAATATGTTGCACCAGTATAGTACATTTGGTGCAATTGATTAGCTAATATTGACACATTATTATTAACTAACTCCCATAGTTTACCTTAGGGTTCCTTCTTTATGTTTTATTATATTGATATATGGGTTTTAACAAGTGTATATTACCATATAACTGCCACTATGATATCATACAGAATAGCTGCACTGCCTTAAAAATCCCCTGTATTCCATTTATTCATCCTTTTACCCCCTCCCCGCAAGTTCTTGCCAACCACTGATCTTTTTACCATTTCCATAGTTTTGCTTTTTCTAGAATATCATAGAGTTGGAATCATATAGTACATAACCTCTTCAGTAGGCTTCTTTCATTTAATAATAGGTATTTAAGATTCTTCCACGTCTTTTTCTGACTTTATAGCTCATTTCCTTTTATTTGCTTAATATTTCATTCTATGGATGTTCCACAGTTTGTTTATCCATTTACTATTGAAGACCATCTAGTGGCTTCCAAGTTTTGGCTATTGGTAATAAATTGCTATCAACATTTGTGTACCATTGTGTGTGTGTGTGTGTGTGTGTGTGTGTGTGTGTGTGTGTGTGTGTGTAGGTGTGTGTATGTATGCATAAGTTTTCAACTTCTTTGGGTACATACTAGTAAATACTATTGCTGAATTGTATAAGAGCATGTTCAATTTTGCAAGAAACTGCCAAACTGTTTTCCTAAGTAATTGAACAATGTTGCAGTCTCACCAGCAATAAACAATGAGTTCCTATTACTCTAATCCTAGCCCCATTTGGTGTTTTCAATGTTTCTGATTTCTCCCATTCTAATAGGTGTTTAGTGGTATCTCGTTGTTATTTTAATTTGCAATTCCCTAGTAACATGATATTGATCATCTTCTCATATGCTTATTTGCCACGTATATATTTGCCACCTATATACCCGTCTATCTTCTTTGGTTAAGTATCTCTTCAAATAAACATCCCTTTTAAAACTAGGTGGTTTGTTTTTTTATTATAGAATTTTAAGAGTTGTTTGTTTATTTTGGGTATCAGTCCTTTTTAAAATATATGTTTTGTGAGTGTCTTCTCCTAATCTCTGCTTGTTTTTTCATTCTCTTAACTGTGTCTTTCACAGAGTAATAATTTCAATAAAATACAGCTGATCAATTTCATAAATCATGATTTTTTGGTATCACATCTGAAAACATTATCCCTAAACCCAAGGTCAGGTAGACTTTCTACTTTGCTATCTTCAAAAATCTTTTAGATTTGTGTTTTAAATTTAGGGCCATGTTTCTGCTTAGCTGTTAAAATTATATACCTACCCATCTTGTGAATCATCAAATAACTTTGATAAGATACAATATTTTCACCTCTCTGCCATTCCCTTCTCTCCAGAATCTTGATCCCTCAAATGTTAACTGCCTTGGTATCCCTGAACTCCAGTTTTTGTCTCTCCAACACAATAAGATTCCTGAAAGCTATGCTTAATTTATTTGTCTTTCATCATTTGTTTTTCTCTCTCCACCCAAGATATTTATGAACTGGAAGTTCCTTGAGGGAAAAAGAAATGTAGAACATTGTGTTTACCTCAACAGTTTCCCTTCTTTCTGACACTTTGGTTCTTTAAGTCCTGGTAATTCGGTTGCTCTACAGTATGTTCACAACGTTTTTTAAAATGTTAAATCTATCTTTTCTAGTTCTTGACAAAAAGTTTGGTCTGCTGTGAGACAGTTTTCCAAAACTGGAAAGTACTGTTTAAAAACTCAGTTCACACATATCTTCTTTGCCTAATACCCTTTGAAGGCTCCCCACTGCCCCCAGATCTGGTATACATGGAATAGCACTGCCTATTATGCCCTTTATACTCTGTCTCTTGGCTGTGTTTCTGGGCCCAATACCCACCTCGGGTGTGCTATTGTCAAGCAATATTATAATTCTCAATGTTTTCTTAAGTTTTGTGGGCTTTGCTTCTGTTCTTCCTTTTACCCACAAGAACATTTTTCTTATGTTCATTCAAATTATCTAATTGCTCATCCTTCTACCCTAAATCAAATGTCACCTTTTCTGGAAACCATTCTCTGACCTCTTTCTAGGTAGAATTAACACTTTGCTCATTCATATTCTCATTGATTATTTTACAAACCCCATGGTACTTTTCACATTTGTTGTTGAGTTGCTAAGTCGTGCCCAACTCTGCAACTCGCTGGACTGCATGTGATTAAATGTTTGTGTCTCTATCTCTTACTTTAGACTGTGAGGATTACTATCATTAGTGCATGGCAGCACATGAAATTGGAGAAAGAAATGGCAACCCACTCCAATATTCTTGTCTTGGAAATCCCATGGACAGAGGGACCTGGTGGGCTACAGTCTGTGGGGTCACAAAAGAGTCCATCACAACTTAGGAATTAAATAACTACAAGGACATGGGATATAATAGGAGTTTAACAGATAACTGTTGAATGAATAAAGTATATGAATTCTAATAAATATCTTATATATATTAGATATATATATATCACTATAGTTTCTCACTTTCTTATGTTTTCTTCACATATTTCTCAGCAATAAAGTTACATCATTCATCTAACTTTTTTTTCATCACTCATTCATCATTTACTGATCACCAAGTGTGTCAGGCACTTTTCTAGGAAACTCAGTAATGAATAAGATAGAATCAATTATTGCCCTCATGCAGCTTCTAATCTAGAGGTATTAAGCATTTCTTTTGAAAACATGCTTCTCATGCTGTTTGGCAGAAAGTAATTTCAGCCAGAATGCTTCTTTCTTGGGTTTTTTCTTTGCTCTTTGATCTAGATCTGTTAAACTAAATATTATTATTTACAGCATTCCACTCTTAACTATTATTGCATCCTGCTGCTGCTGCTGCTAAGTTGCTTCAGTCGTGTCCGACTCTGTGCAACCCCAGAGATGGCAGCCCACCAGGCTCCCCCGTCCCTGGGATTCTCCAGGCAAGAACACTGGAGTGGGTTGTCATTTCCTTCTCCAATGCGTGAAAGTGAAAAGTGAAAGTGAAGTCACTCAGTCGTGTCCGACTCCTAGCAACTCCATGGACTTACAGCCCACCAGGCTCCTCTGTCCATGGGATTTTCCAGGCAAGAGTACTGGAGTGGGTTGCCATTGCCTCCTCCAATTATTGCATCCTATGCCATGGAAAACAGAAGGACTCACACACTGAGACTTCTCATCTCTAAGAACAATTAAAATATTTTAGGATAGCCTCTGTCAATCAAAGGGACTTCCCTGGCTCAGACGGTAAAAGCATCTGCCTACAATGGGGGAGACCCAGGTTTGATGTCTGGGTCAGGAAGATCCCCTGGAGGAGGAAATGGCAACCCACTCCAGTACTCTTGCCTGAAAATCCCATGGACTGAGAAGCCTAGTAGGCTACAATCCGTGGGGTCACAAAGAGTCGGACATGGCTGAGTGACTTCACTTTCACTTTCTGTCAATCAAGTCACAGAGAATGTTTCATTAATCAATATAATTATTTTTTCTTCATTTTAAGTGACTAAAATGCCAAATCTTTGATGCTAATTTATGTTGTCAATTAAAAGGTTGATAAAAATATTTCATTTGGTGACAAATAGCTATTTTGACGGTTGGGCCTTTTTTCCTCATTGACTTGACTCATTTGGAAGGGCACAGGCATGGACGGTGTTGGATATCTGAACTCTATAGTAATTTCATCGTATGTGATGGTGTAAATAAAATCCGGAACATATTATTTCAAATCCTTGAAAGTTTTTTATGTGATACTGTAATTTTTTGTTGAATTTATTACATGTATCTGTATCTCTGGAAATAACATTCATGGGAGTAAAGATTATAGGCTATGAAAGAATTTTAAAAAATGATCTCCTAAACATTCAAAGATTACAAAATTTAAATTATTATTTTAAAATTCTTATACTTAATAATTCTTACAATATTTTATGTGACCTATAAACCTAAATGTAATTACTACTTTTTTTCAAATTTTCATTTACCACAAGTAACACATGAAACCAACAAAGCTTGGGAAATTTGTAGTTTTGCTAGTTTTTAGTCCAAGCTAATGTTCTCACTATTTAATAAAAGTATTACTTAGGATTTTAAACACTGCTCAATAAAATAATTGAGAACTTAAAAAAATTTTGTTTAGTGTATGTCATTATACAATTATCAGAAGAACGACACAGGGCATCTTTTAACAAGTTGGGGAGAAAAATCATTGACCCTAGAGTTTGTAAGTATTTCTTTACATGAAAACATTAAAGCACTCTCTATGGGAGAACTAGAAAATCAGACCAAAATATTTGAGGGATAGTAAATAGAGGGTGTTGGAGAAGGAAAACAACTCTGAAAGGAGTGAGGAAGATGTCTCTAAAACATACACAAGGAGCACCTTTCTTCAGGTTTTATACTAATAACTGTAAGTTAACATTTGATAGTCAATTTCCCCATGATGACACTACAAAGAGGAATGAGGAATGGAACCCGGTGATTCCGTAGTATAGGAGATGGGTTCAGAGTAAAATCGTATGTGTATCGTGGTTAGGGGGGAGGTACAGTTCTGCACACAGATGTGTAATAAAATGAGATGCGAATGCAAGAAAAAAACAACTTATCACAGAGCAAGGCGCAGTTCACCCCTCAGCTGCAAGACACCTGCAAAGCCTCGTTTGGCTACAGGAATACTCAGTACCAAAGGGCCTGTATAGGCCGGGGAAATTAACTAGCATGTATTGTTTAGAAGCTGCAGAAAAGATAATAGACTGTGACTTCTGAAATATCTACAGTTCACCTTGGGCTTTCCCTAAAGTATAAACTTTCCTCAGCTTGAACCTGGTGAAGGATGTGAAGAAAGCACAGTAATCCAGTGGGATATTAGTTGAGAAGGTTCATTCTCTCTAATTAACAGGGAAAAAAGAAAGCATGACTTTGGATCAGCTTTGTGCGAGGGAATCTGCATGTGGGAAAGTTTTAAAGTAAGGACAAGACACTTTACTTAGTTAAAATTCAATGCTTTATTAACCTTACCCCCAGTTCAAGCTCAAGCCCTGTGCTGGGACATTAGGACCTATGGCTTATGTTTATACTTGTGTTAAGATATCTCATATTTCCCAGGGTTCTCCAGTTATAGAATTCTCCTGGTGGCCTTGCCTGTCCATCCCGAGCACCTCTGCTCCTGCCCCAAGATCTCCCTGTGATTCCTCAAGCACAAGCCTGAGCACCTCTGGTCACACGGCTCCTTCTGCTGAGGTATTTTCTCCCTCTCTCTCTGCAATGCCACACATCACTCAGGATGGACCTCACTGCCTTGTTTTTCATAACCTTCCCACATTCCCTAGTTTCTGAGTCCTTTGGGCTCCCTTGGCAGTGATCACATTCTACTGTATTTTATAGTCAGCTGTACATACTTCTGATTTTCCACTTTAAGTTCCTTGAGAGTCTGGACCATGACTTGTATATTTTTGTGTCCCTCACAGACTAGCCAATAACAACATTTACAGAGGGTTCTAAAATACATAGCACTCACATACCCTTTCTTCATTAGTGCCTCGCAGCAAGGTAGTGATTGCTCTAGTTTGCAGAAGCGGAACCTGGGGCTCAGAAAGATGAAGCAAATTATCTTCAGTCCCAGAGCTATGAACTGGAAGTTTCTAGACTTGAAGTCAAGTCATTTGACTGTGTATTCTAATTTTTTCTTGCTTTGTTCTACTTCAATAAAAGACTGACACCAAATTAAAGGAACTACTGGCCTACATCTTAACAAAAGAAGAAAATACACTCTAAACAACTACTTATATTTAGGTTCATGCTGGTGGAAGAGTGCATTGAGAAGACCCTTGGTTTATGATTTGGGATTTTCAGCTGCCCTGAACCTATCACTGAATTTGACTTTGGGTCAGTTAAAAGGGATATTTCCAGCCTCATTTTGCTTGGGGTTTGTGTGAGCTCCGATTACATGTGACCAGTCTCTGCTCTTTCCCATTCATCTTGTCATACAAGAGGCTTTCCTTTCCTGCATGGGAGGAACACTTGAATCTCATCAAAGTAAAATAGCAGGGGTTTTACTTAACACATATGGCAAACCAAATAGAGAGGGCAGGAGATCTCCAGGAATGAATCCAGAGAAGCTTCTAACAAAGAGAACAGTCAATTTGTATATGTAGGACTAGAGGAAAAATCATCAGCAACACTGGCCATATCAGCTGAGAAAGCACTTTGAAGGAGATAAGCTTCAGCCTCTTAGTGCCTTGTAGCAGAATGACACGCACATGGAACTTGGAAAGAGGCATGCATGGGGCTCCTCCTGGGTGCAGGCTGGGCAAAACCCCTCCCTCCAGGTGCTTTTTTTGTATGGAGTTTGTAAAGCTAGAGGAAACTTTGAGGTTATTCTTCTTAGAAACACGTTTTAATCTCCTTTTATTGGAAACTACTCTCAGACAAAAATAAGAACACATCCTCTTTTGATGTTAAACTTCTGAATTCTCTAGGATGTAGGTTCTAAGAATGTTTATGTCTTTTATTTGCTAATATGAGTTTCTGTTGGGCTGATACCACATGAGTGATGGCACAGTCAATGAAATATTCTCTGCCAACAGTTGGAAACAAAACAATTTTGAATATTTGCCTCACAGCTCCCTTGCCTTAGGCTTAAATCCAGTAGATACCACATAGAAAATTTTTAGAAGTCCCAGTCACAAAGTTCCCAGGAAAATTTTGCCACATTTCAACACTATCAATAAATTCTCCCTATTATTTATACATGTTTGCATATAAATAGTATATACACATTTGGGGTACTGTAAGATAAACTTTACCCACTCCAGTATTCTTGCCTGGAGAATCCCAGGGACAGAGGAGCCTAGTGGGCCGCCATCTATGGGGTCACACAGAGTCGGACACGACTGAAGTGACTTAGCAGCAGAAGCAGCAGTAGCAAGATAAACTTTGAGACCACTGGCCACCCTAGCCTAGGGTTAGAAGAGGGTCTGTTGAGGAATGACAACCTTGCCTGTCACCTATTCTTGGAGGGCCACCAATGAAATTCTGTCTGATGACTTCCAGGAAGGCTCAGCACTATTCATGATTAATAACAGGGCATCTGATGGGCACTGCTGACTCGTGTTCTTCTGCGTTAGTGTTCCTTATAAGGTCTCCTGTTCTATCAACCATGCAAATAATCCTTTCTTCTGGGCTCTCCCCTCTGCCTGTGTGCTCAATTGTGAAGTCATGTCTGACTCTTTGTGACCCCATGGACTGTAGCCCACCAGGCTCGCCTGTCTATGGGATTCTCCCCAGTCAAGAATCCTGGAGTGGGTTGCCATTTCCTCCTCAGGGCTCTTCCCCCTATCCACCCACAAACCCTGGGCACCATGGCCCAAGTCACTGCAGCATTCTTGAGGCTCCACAGCTGTTTGCAGTTCCCTCCATGGCTGGAGCACAAAGTAGGCAGTCATTGTGCCCTCCTGTGTTACACTCTGCTAGCAGTGATCCAAAGCAACACTTCTTTGTGCCTGCAGCTTTATGGTGGTTTTATTGAAAACAATTATTTCAATTATTTCTTTGTAGGCCCCCCAAGAACTCCTCCCCAGGGGCCTAGATTGGGAACAAAAGCCAGTAACAAACATCATGCACACTCTTCCTCGCTTCCCCCTGCCCCCAACCCATTTGAAGTTTTGTCATGAGGCCCATTTTGCTTGCATCATTCCCTCTAACACAAGTTCCAAACATATTTCAGAATATGTTACAAAGTCATTTTTGGAGGGGTAATTTATTTGTTTTTTTATTGCTGCTGTAACAAATTACTATAAATTTAGAGGGTTAAAACAACACAAATGTATTGACTTATAGTTCCAGAGCTCAGAAGTGTGAAATGGGTCCACGGGGTTAGAATCAAGGTGCTGGCAGGAGGCTCTGGGGAAAATCAGTTTTGTTTTCTTCTCCAGCTTCTAGAGGCTGCCATCATTCTTTGGCTCATGGCCCTCT
The DNA here is from genome assembly GCF_029378745.1 of Bos indicus. NCBI lineage: Eukaryota > Metazoa > Chordata > Mammalia > Artiodactyla > Bovidae > Bos > Bos indicus. The sequence continues at coordinate 110,236,382 of NC_091760.1, forward strand.
TCCATCTCCAAGCCAGCAATGGCTTGTCAAGTCTCTACCATCTTTCTGGTTCTTTCTCTTCTGCCTCGTTTCCACTTAAAAGGACTCACATGATTACATGGGGTCACATGGAGAATCTGAAATAACCTCTCTATCTCAAGTTCAGCTGAATCCTTAATTCCATCTGCAAACTTAATTCTTCTTTTCCATGTAATATAACCTAGTCACAGGTTCTGGGAATTATGGGCATGAACACCTTGCAGTATTCTACTTACCACAAGTGTTTCTTTTTGAAAACATAGCTCAGTGGTAGCTACTTCTGAGGGCTGTGCAAGAAACATGGGAAGGATGGGTCACATGAATGAATGTAGGTCAGTGTGACTTGGGGCTTCTCCATAGACCTGCCCTTATCCCTGCAGCATATATCAACCACAGTTCAGCTACCCTAACTAGGGTGACCACTTTTTGTTCTTGTAAAACTTCACTGCTGTCATATATATGATCTCTTTCTTTCTTGAAATCTTCCATCCCTCAAACCCTCTGATCCCTAATCTATCAGCTGTTGTAGATGTGTCCTGATTTTGACTGGCCTTTTTCAAGGTCTCCAGACCCAAAATGATACTCTTATCTACATATTAGATGGCAAAAGGTGGACAAATAAGGGGCTGCTTTGTTTACGTCTGAACAGTGTCTAACTGTTAGTCAGCATGTTTTATTGTGACCTGGAACTATCACATTAGTTATACCAATTGGTCCTTAACTTGACCCAGCATAGACCTTTCTCAAAAAGCAGGCATGGAACTTCCATACTTTTTCTCTCCATTGATTTAAAGGCTATGGACTTCCAGGCCACTCAGACTGACCTCAATTTACTCTCACCTCAGCAAAGGAAACTTCATGGCATAGGAGAACCAAAGTGATGCTTATGAAATCATGACAGGTAAAAGGGTTAGAGATACAAATTAGTGGAATTCTTTCCCTCACACCCATCCTGCACTGGAGATCTAGGCAGGTTGTCAGTTTATTTTCGCCCCCAGGACCATTCTTGAATCAGTGATATTTTATGAGACATTGTGGTGCTGACATGTATAAGCTGTCCACTCTTTGCAAGGCATTTTCATGTTTGGTCAATGATGTGATGCTGACTGGCTTTCTCCCGTACCTTTCCTGAGATCTTTCATTCTGTTTCATTTCTGTACCTGTTTTGATTTTGGTGTGTGCGCACACACACATACACACACACACACAACTCTAACATTAATTCCTGGGCTAGTTCTTTATAGCACATATTAAAACAAAACAAACTCCAACCATACAAAACACCAGCAAGTTTCCCCTGATTCTGAGATTCCAGCTCATTTTCTCTGAAAGTACATGATATTCAGAATAAGCATCTCTTGAGAATACCAGAAATCTTGCAAAAATCTCCATCTTGGCATAATTTTGTTCTGATTTGTATAGGAAATATGAGAACTTTAACTTAATTTGAGAAGGAAACGTAACCTATTTACAATAACCATACACCATAGATGAATACTCAGTTGTCATTCTCATGTGGTGCAAATGCATCTCCCAAGTTTGAATTCTGAGGATTTCTCATTTTGCAAATCCCTGGAGAAGGAAACTCTCAAGAGGAAAGTAAGGAACAGCGAGAGGCAGCAAGTGGATTGTGTGCCCCACAGCTAATCTGAGCATCAGTGATACCCTAAGCAGGATCCTGCCGCCACCTGTAATGAAGAACATGCTTATTTCTAATTTGTAGCATTTCTCCCCTTCCTGATTATACAAGATGGGTTCATTCATTATTAATCTGGTTTGTCAAACAGCACGGCCCTCCAAGTGTCAGGCTTCCTTGTTTTTAGCCAGTGAGTTTGTGTAGAAGCAGTGAAATTTCAGAATGTACAGATCAGCAAGCTCTTGTCTGCACCTGATTAAAGTTAGATAGACTAACTTAACAGCCTTGAAATAATTCTACATAAAGCAGCAGCAGACCTTTCTCTATTTGTCCTTATTATTGGAAAATAAATGGTCTAAAAATCATTTTTTTTCTTCCAAACTGTACCTGATTTTAAAGGGAGTGGAGGAAAGAAAATGATTCTTCTTTGTCTACACTGAATATCTTAGGAATCAAAAAAAAAAAAAAAAAAAAAAAAACAAAGGAGATATAACTCCAAACTTACTATTAAAAAGTCAGTATTTTAATACACTTACACATATGTGCACACCCACATGAACATACACACACAAGGATTCTTGCTTTGTGGAGCTTAGAGCAATGTTAACCAGATTGTGATATAGTGTTGTCAGTGAAAAGAGTGCTGTACTTACCAATGAAGGTTCATAGTGATATGATTCTTAGGCAAGGGACTTGAACAAGAGATCTGTTCATGGGTCATGTGGCTGGGCTCCAAGACTCAACTGAGAGTAGAAAAAAGTAATGCATTATGGGAAATAGACCCAGGTACTATGCATTCCCAAACAGTAATTATTATGTAAAAGACTGAGAAATAGATTCTAGCTGGTTTCCAAGTCATTTGAGTGAGCACTGAATTATTTTTCTTTTGTAACCACCTAGTTTTTGAGGAAGTGGGTAAATAAAAGGATTGGGTGATTAAGTCTTGAGCTAAATACAATGAATAGATTTCCATCTATGCCTGTTGAGAGGATTTTTTTTTTTTTAATAAAGGTGTCTCTTGACTTTTTCCTCTACTTATCATCAGAAATCTAGGGCTTTTGTAAACCGAAAGATCTCTGGACGGGTTCTTGCCACTGAGATAGAGATGCCTGCATACATGGCAGGAAAATCATTTACAATTATGACTTTTGGACTAGCCATATCCCCAGAGAGTGTTTTGGAAAACAGAAAACAACAGTGGTATGAGTCTGTTGAGGGATTATTTATATGGGCTCATCAGCCAGCAAAAATTAGTGGACACCAGATAGAGACTGAGCTGGCACTGGGACAAAGAGGGCAGATTGCAAACTATTGGGTATATGCAAGAAGTCTCATTTGCCTAAAGAGTATAGTGGAAAAACCTTGCCACAAGCTGCCAAAAGTTCCATCCCCTGAATTCAAAGGAAATAATAATTTCTAGTTCTACACCAGTGGTTCTCAACAGCAGGAGGGAGAGCAATTTTGCCTTGTAGGGAACACTTGGCAATATCTGAGGACACTTTTGGTTGTCACAATTGGGAAAGAGAGCATTGCTATGAGCCGAGAAGGAAGGAGAAAGGTGTTGTGGAAGAGTTAGACAGTCTTTGCCATAACCTCATTGAGCATAAATTTTCTTATCTGTATGATGGACATCATAACAGATACCTTATTTAGTTGTTATAAATACTGAGACAAGATATGTAAAGTACCTTATCACAGTGCCTGGCACATAGTAATACCTCAACAAATGATCAATATTATTTGCATTATTGTGTGACTCTTGGTAACGATATTTCATTATCAAGTCAAGGGAAAATGACTTGAGAAATTGAGGAAGGGGGTGCATTTCAAAATGAATTTCCAACAAACCCCAAGCAAAGGATGCTAGTGAAAAATTAAGTGAGGAGGGAAGTGAGTGTGGCAACAGTGGAAGCTCCTAACTGAATCCTATTCAGTAGAATTTTCACAAAACTTGGAAGGATATATTACCAAGGAAAGCTTTTTTGAAAGAATATAAAACTGAGAGGACATTCTTGACAACTAAAGCCTAGAATAACACTGTTCAATGGAAATGCAATGTGAATCCCATTTACAATTTAAAATTTTGTAGTAAGCACATTAAAAAATTAAAAAGAGAATGATTAACTTTAATAACATTTTATTTAACCCAACATATCAAACATATGATCATTTCAACATGTTACTAATATAAAAAATTACTAACCAGATATTTGCATTCTTTTCTTCATCAAATTCTCAAAATTGAGGGTGTATTTTAGACTTACAGCATATCTCAGTTTGCACTTTCCATGTTTCAAGTGTTTAATAGCCAAATGTGGCTGGTGGCTACCTTATTGAACAGTAAATATATAGAAGATGATTGTAAAAATGTCAGAGATGACAAAAATAAGTCCTTAAACCATGTCCAGAGTGAGGAGTGTAAGAAAGAAAACACAAACCTCTGACATGGGAAGAAAATTTAATGTTAGTGTTCGTTAATTTTTTTTTTAACTTACATCCTCCCCTTTATGAAACTTATTACCCAGCAGGTATGATTAGATCTCACTTTAGTATAAGGTATTTGAAGGCAAAGTATGTAATAAACTATGAGGAGATCATTTTGAGTGTTAATAATGAATTAAAATATCTATAGTTGGACACGGAGAAGGCAATGGCACCCCACTCCAGTACTCTTGCCTGGAAAATCCCATAGACAGAGGAGCCTGGTAGGCCGTGGTCCATGGGGTCGCTAAGAGTCGGACACGACTGAGTGACTTCACTTTCCCTTTTCACTTTCATGCACTGGAGAAGGAAATGGCAACCCACTCCAGTGTTTTTGCCTGGAGAATCCCAGGGACGGGGGAGCCTGGTGGGCTGCCGTCTACGGGGTCGCACAGAGTCGGACACGACTGAAGCGACTTAGCAGCAGCAGCAGCAGAGTTGGACTAAATATGTTTTAGGGAACAGAGAGACTCTTGAGTAGGTTGGAGGAACTGTGAGTGGCAACAGGGCTACGAAGAGACTAAGAATAAAAAAATACATATGTCTTCTCAAAAGGAGGAGGACTTGTGGACTTGAGTGAAAACGTGTTCTACTTCTCTATTCTTGCCTGTGAGGGCCTCCCTGGTGCCTCAGCGGTAAAGAATCTGCCTGCCAATGCAGGAGATGCAGGTTTGATCCTTGGAGAAGGAAATGTCAACCCACTCCAGTATTCGTGCATGGAGAATCCTATGGACTGAGGAGCCTGGTGGGCTACAGTCCATGGGGTCACAAAGTGTCAGACATGACTTAGGAAAAAACAACATCGATAACTTCCCTGTGAAAGCTAACCTCTGGCTCTTAGGTTTCTCAACTATGGACTCAGAGACTGAATCCCATGAATTCCATGGCCACTTTATGTTTTAATGTCTGAATCTGTAAGCTCATCCAGACTTGGAGTTTGAACATTGAGAAAGGGAACAGATGATCACTCAGTTCAGTTCAGTTCAGTTCAGTCACTCAGTTGTGTCCGATTCTTTGCAACCCCATGAATCACAGCACGCCAGGCCTCCCTGTCCATCACCAACTCCCAGAGTTCACTCAGACTCACGTCCATCGAGTCAGTGATGCCATCCAGCCATCTCATCCTCTGTTGTCCCCTTCTCCTCCTGCCCCAATCCCTCCCAGCATCAGAGTCTTTTCCAATGAGTCAACTCTTCGCATGAGGTGGCCAAAGTACTGGAGTTTCAGCTTCAGCATCATTCCCTCCAAAGAAATCCCAGGGCTGATCTCCTTTAGAATGGACTGGTTGGATCTCCTTGCAGTCCAAGGAAATCTCAAGAGTTGAAACATACTCATCTAGGGTCCAGCAATAGCTTATGAAAAACAAATAACAGTAGCCTAATCTCATTTTCTCTTATAAGACAGCCTTTAGTCTCACTATGTCAGGGAGGCTAGGACCATAGCACATTTGGATTTTGGTGAGAGATTTGGAACTTATGTTTAATGAGTACCTACTATTTGTGTGGTATTGGTGATTTAGTTGCTAAGTCATGTCTGACTCTTGCAACAGGCTTCCAGGCTCCTCTGTCCATAGGATTTCCTAAGAAAGAATACTGGAGTGGGTTGCCATGTCCTTCTCCAGGGGATCTTCCTGACCCAGGAATTGAACCCAGGTCTCCTGCATTGCAGGCGGGTTTTTTTTTTTTTTTTTTTTTTAAACAAACAACTGAGACACCAGGGAAGCACACATATTATTTATTTAACATTAATTCAGCAGATGCTTATTGAGACTCTACTATGTTTAAGAAACTGAGGACATAACAGTAAAGAAGATGCTTCTTTAGAAACTAATTACACAAACTTGATTATGGAATTACGTAGAAGTTATAAGAAAAGTATATTTGAGGAGTTACTTAACTTGGTCATGAGACATTGCAGGAGGCTTTCTCTAGGAAATGACATCTATATGGCCACCCAAATATGTTCAAGAAAGACATTGAGGTGTGAGACTAGGAAGAATATTTCAGGAAGAAGAAATAATATTTTTGAAGGGTCAAAAGTTAGAACAGAGCTAATATGTTGCAGAGTAGTGCTTCTCAAACCATATGTGCACATAAATGCATTAAAATGCAGATTCTGATTCTAAAAGTCTAGGTGGGATCTGAGATCCTGCATTTCTAATAAGCTCCCAGATAACACTGATGCTGCCAGCCTGTGGACCTCACTTTGAACAGCACCAGTATCAAGTACACAAAGGGAGAGGTCAGAGAGATTGCTAAAGAGGTGAGCATAGGTTGGATCATGAAGGACTTTGTAAGTCATGTGAAATTTAAACAACATGCTACTGAAGAACCAATGGGCCAAAGAAGAAATAAAAAGAGAATTAAAAAATACTATGAGACAAGTGAAAATGGAAATACCCCCAGATTTATTGGTTGCGGCAAAAGGAGTTCTAAAAGGAAAATTCATAGTGATAAGTGTCTACCTTGTGATATAAGAAAAGTCTCAAATAACCTCCAGAAACAAGAAAAAGAGGAATAAACACAGCCTAACATTAGAGGAGAAATAAATAAAATAAAGACTAAAAAGACAATAGAAAAGACCAATGAAAGTAACAGATGATTCTTTGAAAAGATACACAAAGTTGAAAAACTTTTAGCTAGACTTACCAAGAAAAAAAGGAATTCAAATAAATGAAGTCAGGAATTAAAAAGGAGATATAATAAGTGATACCACAGAAATACAAAGGATCACAAGAGTCTACTATGAACAATTATATGCCAAAAAATTGAACGACCTAGAGGAAATTGATAAATTCTTAGAAACATACAACTGAATCATATTGAACCATGAAGAATAAAAAATCTGGACAGACTGATTACTAGTAAGAAGATTGAATCAGTAATGAAAAATCTCCCAACAAACAGAAGTCCAGGACCAGAAGGCTTTACTGGCAAATTTTACCAAACATTCAAATATAAGAATTAATTTAATTCTTTCTTAAACTCTAAAAAAAAGAAGAGAAAAGGGGAGAACTCTTTAAGATTCACTTTATGAGGCCAGCATTATCCTGATATTAAAACCGGACAAGGATGCCACAACAAAAGTGAATTATAGACTAATATCCCTGATAAACACAGATGCAAAAATCCTCAATAAGACACTAGCAAACTGAATTCAACAATGCATTAAAAGCATCAAACATCACGATCAAATGGTATTTATTCCAGGGATGCAAGCCTAGTTCAATATCTGCAAGTCAGTCAATGTGATATACCACATTAAAAAAAAATGGACACAAATAATATGATCCTCTCAATAGATGCAGAAAAAGCATTCAACAAAATTCAACATCTTTTTGTGATTAAGGAAAAATACCTCTCAACAAAGTGAGTATAGAGTGAATGTGCCTCAGCATAATAAAGGCCACGTATGACAAGCACACAGGTAATGTTATACTCAATAGCAAAAATCTCAACTTTTCTTTTAAAAGTCAGAAACAAGACAAGGATTCTCATCTCACCACTATTATTCAAGATAGTATTGGAAGTCCTACCCAGAACAATCAGGCCAGAAGAAGAATTAAAAGGTATCCAAACTGGAAAGGAAGAAGTAAAACTGTCACTATTTGCAGATGACATGAGACTATGTAAAGAAAGCCCTAATATCTCCATCAAAAAACTATTAGACTTATAGACAAATTCAGTAATGTTACAGACATTACTGAACACACAAAAAATCCTTTGCATTTCTATACATTAATAACGAACTATCAGAAAAAGAAATTAAGAAAACTATCTAATTTACAACTACATCAAAAAGAACAAAAGTACCAAGGAATAGATGTAACTAAGAAGGTGAAAGACCTGCATACTCAAAACTTCAAGACTTTAAGGAAAGAAATTGTAGAAGACATGAATAAGTGCAAAGATATTCCACGCTCTTGAATTTAAGGAATTAATATTATTAAAATGACCCTACAATACAAAGCAATCTACAATTTAAATTCAATCCTCATCAAAATTCTAATGACATTATTCACAGAAATGGAACAAATAATCCTAAAATTTGTTTAGAATCATAAAAGATTCCAGATGGCCAAAGCACTCTTGAGAAAGAATAACAAAGCTGGAAGCATCATACAATCTAATTTCAAATTCTATTACAAAACTATAATAATTAAAACAATAAAAACAGACACATAGATCAGTGGAACAAAATAGAGAGCCCAGAAACAAATCCGAAATATACAGTCAATAAATTTATGACAAAGCCAAGAATATACAATGAGGAGGGTATAGCTCATTCAGTAAATTGTGCTTGGAAACTGAATAATCACATACAAAGGAATGAAACTGGACCACTAGCTTATATCATACACAAAAATCAACTCAAAATGGATTAAAGACTTGAATATGAGACTAGAAACCATAAAATACTAGGAGAAAACATAGGTGGTAAGCTCCTTGGCATAAATCTTGGTGATGATTTTTTGAATCTGACACCAAAATAAAAAGCAACAAGAGTAAAAATGAATAAGATTACATCAAACTATAAAGCTTCTGCACAGCAAAGAAAACTATCAACAAAATACAAAGAAATCTGCTTTGGGGATGGGTGGGAGAAAACATGTGCAAATTATATATCTGACAAGAGGTTAATATCCAAAATATATGAAGAACTCATACAACTAAACAGCAAAAAGACACAAAACAAGCAAAAGCAATCCAATTTAAAAATGGACAGAAGATCTGAATGGACATTTTCCCAAAGAAGACATATAAATAACTCGCAGATGTATGAAAAGATGTTCAATATCATTCGGCATCAGAAAGATGCAAGTCAAAACCACAATGAGATATCAACTCATACCTGTCAGAATGACTATTATCAAAAAGATAAGAAGTGTTGCCAGTGATGTGGAGAAAAGGAAACCCTTGTGCACTGCTAATGAGAATGTAAATTGGAGCAATAACTATGAAAAACAGTACAAAGTTTCCTCAAAAAATTAAAAATAGAACTACCATATTATCCAGCAATTCTACTCTGAGTATTTCTCTGAAGAAAATGAAAACATTAACATGAAAAGAGACATTTACTCTCATGTTCCTTGCAGCACTATTTATAATAGCCAAGATATGGAAACAGCCTAAGTGACCATTGGTGGATGAATGAGTAAAGAAAGTCAATGGAATATTATTCAGCAATGTAAAGAATGAACTTTCACTGTTTGTGACAACATGGATGAAACTTGGGAGCATTATACTGACTGCAATGAGTCAGACAGACAAATACCATATGATCTTTTTCATATGTGGAATCAAAAAAAAAACTCCAAGCTTATAGATACAGAGAAAAATGGGGTTTTGTCACAGAGATGAGGGTTGGGGAGTGGGTGAAGAAGGGCAAAAGGGATAAAAACAGACCTTCCAGATGGTTCTATGTGCAGCTGGGTTGCTTAGATTATTCTGAGTTGCCTTCCAACCCTGAGTGTTTGAAGTAACCTTTCATCATCCCTAGGTTCCTAATGTGTACATTTGTGCGGTCAAAAGCACCCCCTCGGCCTCTTGATAAGACGTTTCCTACTTTTCCAGTTTCCAGTTTCTAGTTTCTGGGGCATAGGTTCTTTTGTGATGCCACCTAGTGGATAGCCAACTGTGTGTATGAGATGGTGTGGTGGGTCTTACCAGAAAGGATTGTTAAATGGGAAAGTCATGTAGTTAACAACCACAAGACTCAGTGGCACAAAGGTCAACCAGCTTTTCCTTAATTGAAGAAAAAGCAAACAAGCATGTTCCTTATATAAACACCAATATTTAACATTTAACTCAACCCTCATGATTCATTAAGGAAAGGAAATTCAATAAAGTTGGGTAGATGTGACTACAGGAAAAACTACCTCCAATGAATCCAGCTGTTTTCAGAACTCTGAGTTAAAAAAAAAAAAAATCAATTTTTGAAATAAAATGCTAAATGTAGATGGTGACCATCATTATAAATATATTGTTTTTAATCCTAGAGTGACTATCTTTTGTATCTTAAACTACCGTGTTTCTTCAGTCCCATGGAATATTTATTAAAGAATCTCACTGTGTGAACTTGAAACTCTTGGGTCAGAAAATGAACGGAGATGGCAAAGATGCTAGCTATTCCTGATTCCCAAAAATAAAAATTGGTTTTTAGGAGACACATTTTGTGGGTCAGAATCCGTGGGAAATGAAGTAGGCACAATGAGTTGACAGCAGAGAGAAGGCAGAAAATAATAGAAAACAGACATAAGAACTGGAAAAGTATAGCCGTCTGGGACCATTTAGTGAAGGGGCAGACAGTTCTACACACCTTAACAGTCCCTAGGGCATCCTTGGGTCAAAGGTCATAGTCTATTTTATAAAACTTTCCATCCAAATAAGTTTTAAAAGATGCCACTTAATAGTGTTTGTAACTAAAAGGCATAAAAGGCACTTTGTGGAGAATGAGCAAGGGATGCTTGGGAGGAGAGAGACATTTAGGGATTTAACAGCCCTGAGGTTTTGAGAGGGATTGGAAACAAGAAGTAGTCAGCACTAATATTTACATTCTCTAACGTTACACAGCGCGAGGCACATTGTTTTCAACAATCAGCTGTGGGAAAATTGTAAAGAAAATGAAAAGAATAATCACACACTAAAACGTGGCAAAGTTGCAGTTTAACCTTCTCAATTGCTTATTGATACCTAAGCAATAAGAGAGTGGCAGGCTTCCTGGCAGCTTTCAAGGCTTCCCTTGGAATTAAGAGCAGCAGGTCCACTACTTCCTCTTCCAGCCAAGTCTTCATCCCGCTGAGCCAAATAAATACCACTGAGGTCATTTTCCTTTTCCCTCACTCTAATGCAATTAGGGACAAGAGGGTGTGAGCTTGGGAGATGAAGGCCGACAGCTGAAGTCTGAAGGACTCTGTCCAGACTGGAGCAGTGATGCTGGCCTACCAAAAAGCAGGTCAGAGACTTAACACGGAAATAGAAGCGATCCCCAAAGTGATGGTTAATGAGTGACAGTAGATGGGACCGTGCCAATAATAGCCATCTACACTGTGAACTCAAGACTGTTTTAAATGATGCTTACTGGTTCCTCCATTATCTAGGTGGTCTTGTGCATGCCATGTCTTCCTAGGTAACCCTGCAAATTTTGTGAAGAACGTAACTGGGATCATTATAATCCACTGCAGTTAATTATTCCATTGCTTCCCCCAGCAGAAGCACGTCAGACTTAACATGAGTTCTTAGTTGCCCTTAAAAAGTACGTATGGTACTTTTAAAATTATAGTTCAGAAACTCAAAACTTTGAGAGAAAAATTGGAAGGGATCTTAAGGCCATGTGAACTGGATGCAGAAAAGAGCAGAGGGTGTAGTTTATGGTAGAATACTTCATGTCTTGTTTCCCATTTCTGGTTTCTTTCTGTTTAATTTGCAGGGGAACTTTGTTATAAAATGTGTCAGGATACTATGTGACTTAAGTATGATAGAATATTTCAGTGAATTTAAGAGTTCATTGCAAGACTGAAGGGTGAAATCTTTTCTTCTTTCTCTCTTCCTCTCTTCCCTTTTTCCTTCCTTCATTCTTTATACTCCCATCTCTCCTTTCCTCCCTCGTTCCTCTATTCTCCTTCAAATTTTTTTGTGTGTTTTGGTAAGCAATGTGTTCAATCTAGAAACAGAAATCTAGGTCTCTGATTGCATGTCTTGGTATGATATAATCAGACTTGAGTTTCATAGATGGTGTCTGTGTAAGAGGTTTAAGCTGAAAATTAGGCTAAGATGGTCAGACCATAATGTTGTGACAAGTGAGCTTTCTCATCTAATGCACTACAAAGAATCAGTCAAGATTTTGTATGCAATGCAAGTTATTATATTAGATTTAGGTTTTATGACTTTTATTTTTAAAGGAAGTGGTATTATACCACTGATATGCTCATGGACATCAATACATGCTTTGTTCTCTTTTGCTTCCAGTTTACCATGGCAGTCTATACATCCCTCATCCAAAAATTTTTATGGAATTGTTAACTATGGTAAAGTTAGAAAAATCTGCTGCAATTAGAGTTTGTTATCAATGATTTACTAAAAACTGTTATCCATTTTTTCCAATGTTGCAAAAAAAATTATTTATCAGGGCATCATTAACTGGTTAGATACAGTTCTTTGTTACAGAAAAGCAGCAAAGTTTAGAGTGAAAAGCATTGGTTTTGGACTCAGCTGGGCCAAGTTTTCAATTTTCTATGTGATCCTAGATGAACTGCTTATGTTACCTGAGGTTCACTTTTTTGTTAATTATAAAGTTTGAACCACAGGGTCATTTAAAACTTTTTAAATTTTTATACATCCTTTAAAATGACTTTCCATTTACATTTATTACAAAACATTGGCTGTATTCTCCAGGTTGTACAATACGTCCTTGAGCCTATCTTCACGTAGTAGTTGGTGCCTCCCACTTCCCCACCCTTATGTAGCTCCTCCCCACTTCCCACTGATAACCATGAGTTCATTCTCTACATCTATGAGTCTGCTTCTTTTATGTTATTCACAAGTTTGTTGTATTTTTTTAGACTCTATGTATGAGTTATTTCATATAATATTTATCTTTCTGTGACTTATTTTACTTAATATCCTCGAAGTCCATCTATATGATAAAATGTTGTTCTTCTTTATGGCTTAGCAGTATTCCATTATATATATACATATATATGCACATGCGTGTACACACGTTACATCTTCCTTATCCATTCACCCATCCATGGACACTTAGGTTGTTCCCATGTCTTGGCAATTTTAGATAATGCTGCTATTGGGGTACATGTATCTTTTCAAATTAGTGTTTGTATTTTTTCAGATATATATACCACAGAGTCATTTTGAGGAATACATTAAATTATTTATATAAAGCACTTTGTTAGTATTTGCCATGAAGTAGTAGTGATGATGATGATGATGGTCACGGTGGTGATGATGATAGTAATGATGATGGTGGTGATGGTGACAATGATATCAGTGAGGAATGTGGGGTACCTTTTGAGAGATAGTAACAGTGGTTAAAAGCATAGATTTAGGAGCCCAGCTTCTTGGGTTCTACTCCCAAGAAGCTATACCAGTTATGTAATCTTGGAAAAGTGTGTTAGTTATCTTTTGCTTCATAACAAACTACCCTAAAATGAGTGACTCAAAACAACATATATTATCTCATAGTTTTGGTGGATCGGGAATTGAGGAACATCTTAGTTGTGTTGTCTGCTTGATAGTCTCTCAAAGACTACAGTCAAGGCATTGGCCCAACGTCTGGGATCTCATCTGAAGCTCCACTGGGGAGGGATCCACTTCCAAGCTCACTCAGGTGGTTTTTTGGCAAGACTCTGTTCCTTGAGAACTGTTGGATTGAAAGCCTACATTACTTGCTGGCTATTGGCTGGAGACTGCTCTCAGTTCCTTGTCCTATGGGCATTTCCAACAGAGCAGCCATCAAAGGCAGCAGAATGAATCTGTTAGTAAGTCAAATGTCACAGGCTTTTCTAATCTAGCCATGAATGTGACATCCCACTACTTTTTTTCTCTGTATTCTATTTGAAGTGAGTCATTAGGTCAAGCCTTCCAAAGGAAAGCAATGACACAGAGTGTGAACACCAGTAGGAGCCATCTTAGAAGTCACCTCCATAGCAAGTTACTCAGTCTCTGTTCCTCAGTTCTTACATGCATTAAATGGAATGAGTAATTGTAACTATTTAATTCAGTTCAGTTCAGTCACTCAGTCAGGTCCGACTCTTTGCAACCCCATGAACTGCAGCACACCAGGCCTCCCTGTCCATCACCAACTCCTGGAGTCCACCCAAACCCATGCCCATTGAGTCTGTGATGCCATCTAACCATCTTATCCTCTGTCGTCCCCTTCTCCTCCTGCCTTCAATCTTTCCCAGCAGCAGGGTCTTTTCAAATGAGTCAGCTCTTCGCATCAGGTGGCCAAAGTATTGCGATTTCAGCTTCAACATCAGTCCTACCAATGAACACCCAGGACTGATCTCCTTTAGGATGGACTGTTTGGATTGCCTTGCAGTCCGAGAGACTCTCAAGAGTCTTCTCCAACACAACAGTTCAAAAGCATCAATTCTTCAGAGCTCAGCTTTGTTTATAGTCCAACTCTCACATCCATACATGACCACTGGAAAAACCATAGCCTTGACTAGATGGACCTTTGTTGACAAAGTAATGTCTCTGCTTTTTAATATGCTGTCTAAGTTGGTCATACCTTTCCTTCCAAGGAGTAAGCATGAAAGTAAAAGATTTTCATGGCTGCAGGCACCATCAACAGTGATTTTTGGAACCCTGCAATCATGGCTGCAATCACCATCTGCAGTGATTTTGGAGCCCAGAAAAATAAAGTCAGCCACTATTTCCACTGTTTCCCCATCTATTTGCCATGAAGTGATGGGACCAGATTCCATGATCTTAGTTTTCTGAATGTTGAGTTTTAAGCCAACTTTTTCACTCTCCTCTTTCACTTTCATCAAGAGGCTCTTTAGTTCTTCTTCACTTTCTGCCATAAGGGTGGTGTCATCTGCATATCTGAGGTTATTGATATTTCTCCTGGCAATCTTGAGTCCAGCTTGTGCTTCTTCCAGCCCAGTGTTTCTTATAATGTACTCTGCATATAAGTTAAATAAGCAGGGTGACAATATACAGCCTTGACCTTCTCCTTTTCCTATTTGGAACCAGTCTGTTCCATGTCCAGTTCTAACTGTTGCTTCCTGACCTGCATACAGGTTTCTCAATAAGCAGATCAGGTGATCTGGTATTCCCATCTCTTTCAGAACTTTCCACAGTTTGTTGTGATCCACACAGTCAAAGGCTTTGGCATAGTCAATAAAGCAGAAATAGATGTGTTTCTGGAACTCTCTTGCTTATTTGATGATCCAGCAGATATTGACAATTTGATCTCTGGTTCCTCTACCTTTTCTAAAACCAGCTTGAACATCTGGAAGTTCATGGTTCATGTATTGCTAAAGCCTGGCTTGGAGAATTTTGAGCAGTACTTTACCAGCGTGTGAGATGAGTGCAATTGTGTGGTAGTTCGAGCATTCTTTGGCATTGCCTTTCTTTGGGATTGGAATGAAAACTGACCTTTTCCAGTCCTGTGGCCACTGCTGAGTTTTCCAACTTTGCTGGCATATTGAGCACAGCACTTTCACAGCATCATATTTCAGGATTTGAAATAGCTCAATTGGAATTCCATCACCTCCACTAGCTTTGTTCGTAGTGATGCTTCCTAAGGACCACTTGACTTCACATTTCCAGATGTCTGGCTCTAGGTGAGTGATCACACCATTGTGATTATCTGGGGCGTGAAGATCTCTTTTGTATAGTTCTTTTGTGTGTTCTTGCCACTTCTTAATATCTTCTGCTTCTGTTAGGTCCCTACCATTTCTGTCCTTTATTGAGCCCATCTTTGCATGAAATGTTCCCTTGGTATCTCTAATTTTCTTGAAGAGATCTCTAGTCTTTCCCATTCAATTGTTTTCCTCTATTTCTTTGCATTGATCACTGAGGAAGGCTTTCTTATCTCTCCTTGCTATTCTTTGAAACTCTGCATAGGAATTCATGATCTGAGCCACAAGTCAGCTCCGAGTCTTGTTTTTGCTGACTGTATAGAGGTTCTCCATCTTTGGCTGCAAAGAATATAATCAACCTGTTTTCCATGTCAACCATCTGGTGATGTCCATGTGTTGAGTCTTCTATTGTGTTGTTGTTTGCTATGACCAGTGCATTCTCTTGGCAGACCTCTATTAGCCTTTGCCCTGCTTCATTCTGTACTCCAAGGCCAAATTTGTCTGTTATTCCAGGTGTTTCTTGACTTCGTACTTTTGCATTCCAGTCCCCTATAATGAAAAGGACATCTTTTTTGGGTGTTAGTTCTAGAAGGTCTTGTAGGTCTTCATAGAACTGTTTAACTTCAGCTTCTTCAGTGTTACTGGTTGGGGCATGGACTTGGATTACCGTGATATTGAATGGTTTGCCTTGGAAACGAACAGAGATCATTCTGTCATTTTTGAGATTGCATCCACGTACTGCATTTCAGACTGTTTTGTTGACTTTGATGGCTACTCCATTTCTTCTAAGGGATTTCTGCCCACAGTAGTAGATATAATGGTCTTCTGAGTTAAATCCACCCATTCCAGTCCAAGTTAGTTCACTGATTTATTTAATAGTGCTATTGTAAAGATTAAACAAGTTAATATTGCTTAAAAATTTAAAGTTAATAGACAAGTAAAGTATCTGTGCCTGTCACATAGTATGCACTCAATAAATGAGAGTATTTTTGAAAGATAGTAATTTACAGCTTTTCACTTATTTTCAAAGTATTAGCCCAAGCTGCTTAATAGCCTTTGTCACTCTGTATCAAAACGTGGTTGTTGCATTGCCAGTTTATACCAAGAAATGACAGCAAAGTTCAGGGCCAGAGGATGGTAGGCCACACCAAGGAGCGCTGTAAAATGAGGCTCAAGTCCAAATACTGTTTTTCTCTTAATAAGTTGTGAAGTGTGGGAAAGTCATTTTATCTCACCGGATCACTGTGTCTTTGTAGCTAGTAGCTCCTAGTAGCTCCTGAATTATGGAAATTGCCCTATGATGGGCCTGAATTATGGGAATTGCCGTATGATGGGCCAGACTCATCTAAATGAGTGCTTTAGATGTTATCAGGAATGATATTTGTAATATTTAGCAACTGCTTGGGGTCAGGTGCTGGCCAATCAGAACAGGGGCTGCCATGAACATGGTGCAGCCATGCTCACATGAACTGGCTGCATGCAGTCCCTTCTGGTCTCAGACATGTATGATCCCACAACCCATTTCCAGATCACTTAATGATCTTGTGGTGCACACAGCTCTTTAGTTTTGTTCCCCTTATTTTTATAACTTTACCAAGGTAGCTTACAAGCCAGAGTCCTAAAACAATTTAAATAAAATTTAATATGATATGATTATCCTGTTCTATGAGTTTAAACAGTGTGAGCAAATGTATCTGGAATATAATCAAAGTATATGGTTCAGAAGCTAATCCTATTAAGTATGTTTTTTAAAACTCACCCAGTGTTGTTTCAGAGACTCATTACCAGAATGAAAATTCTAATCTCTGTTTGTTTTTGCAGGCCTTCTGATCCTTCTCAAGAAGCTCACATACGCCTCAAACAAAAATGTCACCCAGCAAGGTAACAGTGTCATTGCTCCAGTGTCTGTTGTCTCCCAGACTCCCTGCGTGACCCGCCTCTTTCCTAATGCCTGCTAAGTACTTGGTACTTTCCTACACAGGAAGCTTATGTGAAGTAATTAACATTTAATGAGAGGAAATCTACTGATTAGAATGCTTTTCGTGGTACTTTAGCTAATAAATGTTGTATATACTTTTGACTGCATCTAGTCAGCATGTGGCCTCTTCTCCTGACTGCACCCGTTTTTTTCTGTCCCCCGCAGTTCTGTCCCGCTCTAGGGCTTTCTGCAGTAACCTGGCTTAACGGTTTTGCCTCAGTTAATTTGAGGAAACTTTTGGACCAAATTATTGAGATAAATATTTTGATTAAATTTTGCTTAGAGCAGTAAGTGCATGAAGCTTCTGAATCCAAATCAAGGCTGAATCGTTCCAACCAAGCTTGATGGAGAGCAGCAAGAGTCTGATGAAAGCAAAATCTGCCCAGGCAGCTGAAAATGATTTAGCCCGTGTTTACGAAGGCAATTAGGGTTGTGCCAGTGCAGCTCTGGAGGCTCAGAGACAGGGGTGGAGAGGTGTAACATCAGAGGCCCAGGAGTACCCCCATGGAAGTCTGGATCTAGCCTTTCAATACCTACTAGTAACTCCTGAAGTGTGGGACTTGCCCTAGGATGGGCCAGATTCAATGTTCTCCAGATTTTCTGGCCAGGTGTTATCAGTAACAAATTGTGGAGCAGCAGCCCCAATTTCTTTATCTGCATGCATTTCAGTAGTTACTGTCTCAAAGGACAATGTATACTCGGATTGAGGTGCATCATGATAATGGTGAATGAGTCCATGTTTTGAAGAGTCTTGATAATGTCTGTTATATTCGAATAAAGTGTCATGTTTTTCTCATGATACAGTAGTAGTAGTAGTTTGGTTGCTAAGTTGTGTCCGACTACTGCGACCCCACAGCCTATAGCCTGCCAGGTTCCTCTGTCCATGGGATTCTCCAGGCAAGAATACTGGAGTGGGTTGCCATGCCCTCCTCCAGGGGATCTTCCTGACCCAGGGATCGAACCCACATCCCTCACATCTCCTGCATTGGCAGGCAGATTCTTTACCATTAGCACCACCTGGGAAGCCCAAACCTCCTTATATGTAGCTCTATATATCCTATTCGGAGAAGGCAATGGCACCCCACTCCAGTACTCTTGCTTGGAAAATCCCATGGATGGAGGAGCCTGGTAGGCTGCAGTCCATGGGGTCGCTAAGAGTTGGACACAACCGAGCGACTTCACTTTCACTTTTCACTTTCATGCATTGGAGAAGGAAATGACAACCCACTCCAGTGTTCTTGCCTGGAGAATCCCAGGGACGGGGGAGCCTAGTGGGCTGCCATCTATGGGGTCACACAGAGTCGGACACGACTGAAGTGACTTAGCATAGCATATATCCTATTGGTTCTGTTTCTCTGGAGAACCCTAACTAATGCAACCAGATAACATAATGAATAAATGCACTTAAACAGGGCCATATAAACTGAACTGGGTTGCAAACAAAAAAGAGAAAGAATTAATATGGGCTCAGCTCTCAAGCATGGAATTGCCACTTTTCCTCAGGACATGTTGCAGTGTTGCTTGTCTGGTGTGACATAGGAACAGAGGAGAGTACTGGTATGAGTCTATTCATTAGATGTTAGAAACACTTAACTTATGTCTTATTTTAAAATGGAATTACTATGCTAGGAAAAGTTGTTATATGTTCTTCCCGTTCCCCAGTGGGTTGTCATGAGCATCCTTCTCAAAAACCATTGGTTTAGATTTTTGTCTGAAGGCATAACCTGGCCACTTTTCTTTATAAAGGAATAAGTCTCAAATGGTTTCATCTACTCCTGTCAGATCCCAGCTCCTTGACCAAACTTCAGAGAGCTGAGCTGGCAGTGTATGTAGTTGGGAGTTTGGTGTTCCCTTGCCACATGTACAGAGAATGTGGTTGCAATCTCTCTGGAGCTGTTCACTTTAGTTCTGATCACCCTCGTTTCCAAGAAACCACAAGTGAACTACAAGTTCAGCATGGCTCAGTGCACAGCATGAGCTCTACAAACAGGTACTTTTTTATGCAGGGTGATCAGAGGGCTCAAAAGCAGCCTCCTCAGTGTATAGCAATCTAAACTTCTCACTATTAGACATTTGTTCTTTTTTGCCCTCAGGAATGAGAGTGTGGGTTTGGTCATCAGACAAAAGTGAGTTCAAGTCCAAATAAGAGCTGTGTAACCTAGGACAATCCCAGCCTCTCTGAGCTTCAATCTCTTCCTCTTTTAGTGGGTATAACAATATTTACTGGATTTTTGTGAGATTTAGGGATAATGTATGCCTAATAATAGGCCCTCAGTACACACTAGCTATTGTTACTCATTGTTATTTTTGAAATTGTTCAAATTCCTCTCTTGTAAATTGAATGTTCTTGCATGCATTAAATTTTTATCAGAAATAAATTTTATTTGTTAGATATTACCTATATCCTAAGGCTGAAATGGATCACAGATCATGGACAAGGATCTATAGGAGGTTGGTGGGGAAGGACTGGCTATGGTATAGGTCCTAGAGGCTTGCTGAGACTCAGTGACTGACAGACATTGAGCCAAAGGTCTGAATGTAAAATGGAGCAGAAAGCCAAGGTCCAACTAGGAGTTTTAGTTATAGTTAAAAGAGAGAAGTGCAGAGAACCTGAGAGGAAAGCTAAGCCTCACATGCGCTTTGTGAATGTGGAACTTAGTATTTTTGGGGTGCCAGATTTTAAAGAACCTAGAATAAAACCAGAGACAGGAGAGCAGAACATCTTGCCATGGTGTCCAACCTTTTATCATCCTGTATTAGTGAGCGCAAGTAAAACTAGATGTTATAACAAATGAGCTCCTGGTTATAAGGCTTAACACAAATGGCTTATTTTTCACCCACTTCATAGTTCAGTGTGAATTGATGAGCAAGATGCCTTCCACATGTACCTTCAGGGCCCCATATTCCTCCCTTTTCATGGAAGGTCCTCTCAATTCAGTTACATGTTGGGGGAAAGCAAGTGTTACATTTGGGAAATATTTATGGGCAAAGTTTAGAAGGAATGTATGGAACTTCTATTCACATTCCCTTTGCCAAAACTCAGTCATATGGGTTCATCTAACTACAGAAGAGGTTTAAATGATATATTCATTTTACCACAAAGGAGAAAATAGAAATATTGTTGAATACTTGTAGTTTGCCACAAATGTCTTATAAACCTTTTGGGCTACAACCTACAATAAGCAAGCACTTTCCTATCAGTACCCAACACACACACACACACACACACACACACATATACACACACACAACTTGTGAAATAATATTTGTTCCTACTACATATGATACTCTTTAATATTTTTCTATTCTATTGTATATCACTTAAAAATACTGATCGTGCTATATTAATTCACAATCTGGCAGAGTGAAAAACACTATTCTGAATTGTGAGCCTGACTATAATATTTTACTAGTTATTACTAGAGGTAGATAATGAGGCCCTGCCTACAGTGATCAGGATCTGGGTTGCCTGAAAGCACTTTCTGGGGGGCCCTGTATAAAAAATATTCTGTCTGCAGACAGCAGAATTCTGTGACACCACCTGCGTGGCATAGGGTTCAACATGGGATGAGACACAGCGTTCAAACATTTCCCTTTCAACACGACAGCCTTGAAATGTAGTTAAAAATAAAGGCAGGACAAAACTAAACATAGAGCCCTGATGTTGGGTGAATGTTTCTCCTATCTTTCCCAACATTTATAAGTTGTGAAACAGAATGCCTTTCTCATTAGCTGTCCTTCATACTCCATATCTCCCTACCCACATCCAAGTGAGGAACTGGTATCTTATACTTCAGATACCACTATTTTAAGAAAGTGACCCATGGACCAGTGAAACTGGAAAATTGCCTTGTAGGATGAATCATGGATGTACATGATTTGTACTCGGATTTTTACATTGCAGTGTAAATATGCAAACCTCCGGAGTTCATCACACGGAACTTGCTTGGTATTAGAGGTACTAACTTCCTATGTGGGAATTGTACTAGAGGGCCTTTTTGAGGCAGAGAAGGCAATGGCACCCCACTCCAGTACTCTTGCCTGGAAAATCCCATGGATGGAGGAGCCTGGAAGGCTGCAGTCCATGGGGTCGCTGAGGGTCGGACACGACTGAACGACTTCACTTTCACTTTTCATTTTCATGCATTGGAGAAGGAAATGGCAACCCACTCCAGTATTCTTGCCTGGAGAATCCCAGGGATGTCGGAGCCTGGTAGGCTGCCGTCTATGGAGTCGCACAGAGTCAGACATGACTGAAGCGACTTGGCAGCAGCAGCAGCCTTTTTGAGAAGGAAAAAATAAGATCAGGCATACTAAAAGAGTTTATATATATGTTTTTGCTCTTTGCAGAGAAATTCTAGGTACCAAGTCCTATTCACATGTCTAAATCATAGAGTGCATGTGAAGTGACTTGTGCAGCATCTAATCTGGGAATATCCTTGCAAAACCTCCCTGCTCTCCTTTGACTAGTCAGCTAGCTTTAGAAGAAAGTTTATTTTTCCTAGCATGGTTATAGTCTACTGTTGAATATTAAAGTAACCTGGCTTTATATATGGGTTGCTGGTTTTCTAATCTTTAGAAATTCATTACAAAATGAACTACTAGGTGAGGGGCAACATAAAACAAAACCCAAATTGGCTATATAAAAATAACAGCAGTGTGTGTAACGAGTACAAGTTAGCTTTTACCTAACAAAACTTCACTTTAAGGTGTGTGCTTAATGAGTAGATGACTTAAATTAATAGAAAGAGTCAGAGGTAAAATTTCAAGTGACTGAGATAGTCAAACCACAAGGTCTGATGAAAGTTGCATCAAGTATCACTGGAGGCTCTGGATTCCTAAGATGCACTGCCAGGAAAACAGTAAGTTACATCATTCTGCTCTCTTCTTTACATCAGGTTTAGTATCACTGCAAATCGGCACTAAATGATTTTAGTCATGCTGACACCAGTCTCTCTTTAGGGTAACTTCACTTGAACCAGGCTAATCTGCAATGCCTGGGATTTTGCTTTTATGATTAACAGCACTATGCTGCTGCTGCTGCTGCTGCTAAGTCGCTTCAGTCGTGTCTGACTCTGTGCGACCCCAGAGACAGCAGCCCACCAGGATCCCCCATCCCTGGGATTCTCCAGGCAAGAACACTGGAGTGGGTTGCCATTTTCTTCTCCAATGCATGAAAGTGAAAAGTGAAAGTGAAGTCGCTCAGTTGTGTCCGACTCTTAGCGACCCCATGGACTGCAGCCTACCAGGCTCCTTCATCCATGGGATTTTCCAAGCAAGAGTACTGGAGTAGGGTGCCATTGCCTTCTCCAACGGCGCAATATGCAGGGTTAAGGCCCAATGAAAGCCTTCCTCAGGCTCCCACCTACTGAAAGAATAACACTGAACACTGTTGTCTCCATCAGTGACAACATATTATAATGAGAGTGGGCAAGTCTTCAGTTTAAGCTGAGAACCACACAGCTTCCTTTGCCTTTTGGAGTCTTCCTTCAAGGAAAAATAAAACAACAGGAAATGGTAGCAGTTGATCATTAAAACTGTGAAGCTTTGATGGTATTTTTTCAAGTGATAAAAAGGCATTGAAAGTGAAAGTGTTATCACTCAGTCACCTCCGACTCTGTGACCCCATAGACTATATAGCCCACCAGGCACTTCTGTCCACGGATAACATATGCGTTATCAGTGAGCCTTTCAAGTGTCTCATTTAAGACATGAAAAAGTAGTATATTGTGGAAGTTTAATGTTAAAATTTTATTGTGCCCTTGCCCTCAACTGTCCATTCATTCATTCATTGTAAGCTAGAACGAAGTCTAGCTTACAATGTGCTAGACTCTGTTCTGGGTGCAAGGGGTACAAGTTAGACAAAACCCTTGCCTTTCAAGACTTCATACTCCAGCAGGCAATAGATCAACAAATAAAATGGGAAATATGTTAGTGCTGAAAACTGAGGAGAATAATAAAGAAAGGAAGAGGTAGAAGTGAGAGTACGGGGTTGCAATTTGAGACAGTATATCCAAGGAAAGATTTGATGATACAATGGCATTTAAGTAAAAACCTTGAGGCAGTGAAATCCCATGGACGGGGGGGCCTGGTGGGCTGCAGTCCATGGGGTCGCTAGGAGTCGGACACGACTGAGCGACTTCACTTTATTTTTTTCACTTTCATGCATTGGTGAAGGAAATGGCAACCCACTCCCGTGTTCTTGCCTGGAGAGTCCCAGGGACAGGGGAGCCTGGTGGGCTACCATCTACGGGGTCGCACAGAGTCAGACACGACTGAAGCGACTTAGCAGCAACAGCAGCAGTAGTGATAAACTAAGCCATGTGAAACCTGGAGGAGAAGGAAGTCAAGCACAAAGGCTGAGGTGGGGTGTGCCTGGTGTGTGAGGAACATCAGAGTGGTTGGTGAGTTGTCTAGGGTGAAGATAGTGAAGGGATGGGTGGGGTGGTAGAGAGGTGACGGGGGGCTGATCCTAAGAGTTCTGTAGAACTTGATAAGTACATTGGCTTTTACTTGAGGGCTTCCCTGGTGGCTCAGAAGGTAAAGCGTCTGCCTGCAAGGTGGGAGACCTGGGTTCGATCCCTGGGTAGGGAATATCCCCTAAAGAAGGAAATGGCAACCCACTCCAGTACTCTTTCCTGGAAAATCCCATGGACAGAGAAGCCTGGTAGGCTACAGTCCATGGGGTCACAAAGAGTTGGACACGACTGAGTGACTTCACTTCACTTCACCAAGCGTCATAGGGAACCACTGGAGGGTTTTGAGCACTGGAATAATGGACATACTTTAGTATTTATAGGACCACTCTGGCTGCTTGGTGAGAATAGACCACTAGACCACTTAGGAGGCCAGTGCAACAGCCTAGCAGCTGTTGCTGCTAGGGAGAGATGATGATGTCTGGGATTCAAGTAGTAACAGTATGGACGTGAAGACTGGATGCTGGAGAGAGTCTGAAAGCAGAGCCACCCTGATTTGTCGATGGATTAGATATGGGCTGTGAGAGAACATCAAGCATAAAGGGTGTTTGTTGGGTGGGAGACTATGGGAGGAGCAGGGGTGGGAGAAGAGGGAAGCTCAGCATTAGTCCTGTTAAAACTGGCTGCGGATGTCAAGTAGATGGTTTAGCTGTGTGTAGGTGTGTGCATGTGTATGCTCAGTCACTCAGTCATGTGGGACTCTCTGTGACCCCATGAACTGTGTAGCCCAGAGGACAGGCTCCTCTGTCCATGGGATTCTCCAGGTAGGAATACTGGAGTGGGTTGCCATGCCCTCCTTTAAGGGATCGTCCCAACAGGGATCAAACCCATGTCTCCTGCATCTCCTGCACTGGCTGGTGGATTGAGCCACCTGGGAAGCAGGTAGTTGGCTGCATGAAGCTGCAATTTAGGGAACATTATGGTTAACCTCTAGGTTTTTCCAATCTGCTCACATATCAGGCAGTAGAGCTACTGTAAATTAGGAGTGGGGCAGCTGCTTCCTTAAAAAAAGACAGTCTAACAACTGCTTAAAGGTCAAGTTTCCTTTTCATAAAGAATAATTATTATGCAAGTGCATTTCTTAGATTCTCAACTTAATAGCAGGCCACCCCCAGCCAGTTGAATAATCACAAAAAATTCTTTTTATTTATTCTGTCTTTATTAGTAAAGTTTACTAACACAGCCAAATTAGCATCTGCAACTTCAATTATTGATATAAAGATCTATGACATGGTTATAGACTCTTTGTCCATGATGCAATAATTTTCACCTAGTTCATATGACTTCTTAACAGAACCTGTGAAGGGCTGTTCTTTGGGTTTCTGCAGGGTTTTGACAAACCCACTAATTGAAATATAATCAGCACCAAACAACTTGTCAGGAAAAGTGTTTTGTTCTAAACTGAGCCAGGCAGGGCACCAAATGTGGGTATCCGAGGTGGCTGAGAATTCACACTCAGAAACATCAGAGAACCTGGGCCCAGCCCTTGTGATAAGACACAGCACCAAATGACCGCCTGGCTATCTTGGAGAGTGGATTTTTTCCTTTTGTGTATGATAGGAGGTTGATGGATTGTGTCTGTTGCAGAGACACAAGGAGAAAAGGTGACTCAAATCCCAAAATAGCCCTTTTGAATGCATTAAGAGAAAACATCTCTGACACAGACAGGAAGAAAGGGAAGAGGGGGCAGGAATCAGTGACAAAATGTTCATAGTGTGCTGGTCACCAGCATTGATTCACATGAAGTTATTGTCCTCTGCTAAGAATGACACTGTCCTTTGCTTTTATGTTAAATTAGAAAACCCTCTAAAACTGTACAATTACCTGAAGATTAAATTGATTGTCCATTATCTTATTTTAACAACCTACTTGGTAAGTGTTTCCTATCATTTCTTGATCAGTTCGCACCCGGTTGGGGTTTGGAGTGGGTCATATGCACAACTTGTTTTGATAATGTGGTGGTTATATATCTGAATTCTCCATAAAAGTAAGAATATCAATATTGAAGTGAGAAAAGGAAAAAAAATCTCATTTAAGTTTACTTTAAATAGACAAACAATATCTGAAAGAAACTTTAATTGGAGAAATTACCCCATTCACAAGGAAGCAAAACCCATTACATATCTCAAATTAAGCTCAATAGGCAATGTGCAGGGAATTTGCAAAAAAACCCCAAAAAGTAGTAAAGGACATGAAAGGAGACCTAGTAGATAGGCAGAAAGACTATACATTTGATGCAGTTTTAATAAAAATCCTAATAAAGTTTCTTTTATTTTCCTGGAACATTTCTTGTTTATTTAGGAATTTGTCAAGAGTAGTAAGAAAATATAGAAAAAGACTATTGATGGAGATGTGCCACATATTAGATGTATTATGAAACTATAATAATTAAAACTGTACACTGTCAGCACAGACTAAAAATTTAGACCAATAGAACAGATTTGAGAAATAGACCTAACTTTATATTAAAATTTCATATATGACAAACCCATGATTTAAAATCAATGGAAAAAATGATTTTTCAATAAACAGTTTTAGGGACAACTATCTATACCTCTGGGAAAAGGCTAAAGTGAATATACTCAATCATCCTCTTAACAGAAAGGTGACTCAAAGACAAACGTAAAAAAATGAAACATAGGAATTCTAGAAGCAAACATTAAGGTTTGTTTATAATTTGAAATGGTGGAAGCCTCTCGAAGCAAGAAAACAAACCCAGAAGCCATGAAGTTAAAGGTTAATAAATTTTACTACCTAAAAATTATTTTTATACACAGCAAAAATATCATTGTAAATACAGTCAAAAGACAAATAACCAACCAGAAAAACATTTAAAAATATATTACTGACAAATGATTAATTTTCTCAATATACAAAGAGTTCTTTCAATGTTATAAGGAATAGGAACATGAATTCATGTTTAAAAATAAAGCTTTATAAATACAAGAAAGACTCCCACTCTCACTAATAATAAAAGAAATCCACTTTAACAGATAACATTTTTCAATTTTCAGATTGAGAAAGAAAAAAAAATATATGAGACAGAATCTAAGCACTCTTTCACTGTAGATAGTACACAGTTGGTTTGACCTTGCTATGATCTGATTGTGGCCTCCCAAAAGTCATGTTGAGATCTTAATGCCCATGTGGTGGTATTAGGAGGTATGGTTTTGGGAACATGATTAGGTCATGAGGGTGGCACCTTCTTGAGTGACATTAGTGCCCATATAAAACAGGACCCAGAGAGCTCCCTTGCCCAATTCCGCCATGTATGAATACAATGAGAAGTCTCTAACAAGGAAGAGGGCCTCACCTGAACATGATGGAAAGTTAATCTTGGACTTTTCAGCCTCTAGAACTGTGAGCCATAAATTTCTGTTGTTTATAAGCTACCTAGTTGAGATATTTTGTCATAGCAGCTTGAATGGAGTAAGGCAGCCCTCCTTAGAGGACAGTTTGGTAATATCTACCAAATACAGATACATATACTCTTTTGACAGCTGACACTTTGGGGAATTTGTACCACATTTTATGCATACATGTGCAATAAATATGTGTTGAGATATTCATTATAGGGTTGTTGATCACTGAAAACTGAAAGAGTTGTCAACAAACAGGCTATTTGTTTAAACAAATTATGGTAACTACACACAATGGACTACTATACAATTATGAAAAAGAATGAAGTAGCTCTGTTCATATTATGAAGAGTCTCAAGATACAGTGTTTAAAAAAAGAGAAACTAAGTGCCGAGCGGTACATGTAGAAAGCTCTAATTTATGTAAACATAAAATGGGATACCCATACATGTATACATCTGTGTATTACGCATGTGTCTCACACATGTACACGCACCTATGCTTTTTATTCCTAGAGTGACGTTCTGGGAAAATTCTCCTTCTAGGGAAGGGAAAATGTTGGTGGAGACTTACTTTTGTATTGTACAATTTTTCATGCTTGCATCCTTTATTACCATGTGCATATATTATTTTTGCAATAAAAACAAGTTCTAAAAAATAAGTGGGAATTTATAATAGATAATTTATAAATGTAACACTTCAAATTAATAGGGAAAATGAATTACCCAATAAATAGTATTGACACAACTGGATGGCCATTTAGAAGAAAGTTCAATATACTAGAGTAAATTCTATATGGATCAAAGTTTTAAAAGTAAAAAAAAATAAAACCTCTAAATGGTGATACTTTCTTATAATGTTGGATCAGAAAATAATTTCTAATCATGTGGTGAAAATACATAAAAACTGAGAAATTTTACTGTAAAAAGTAAACTTTGGCTCAGTTAAAAATATAAACAAAATTTAAAAACAAACAAAATTTAACAAATATTTATAAGACAAATGATAGATCACAACTAAATATTATTGACTAAATATTCTTACAAATCAATAAAGACCAACAACAAAAAAGGCATAGGACATGAACAGATGATTCACAGAAGTAAAAATTCAACACATTAAAATATTTCAATCATGCTAATAATCAATAAAGTGAATAAATTTAGTTTTTCACCCAGAAGATGGACAAAATTAAATGTTTAAGTTAATGTAACTTGGTGTTGTTGAGCATTAGTTATCCCACCTTGCTACTGCTAAGTCGCTTCAGTCGTGTCTGACTCTGTGCGACCCCATAGACGGCAGCCCACTAGGCTCCCTCGTCCCTGGGATTCTCCAGGTAAGAACACTGGAGTGGGTTGCCATTTCCTTCTCCAATGCATGAAAGTGAAAAGTGAAAGTGAAGTCACTCAGTCATGTCCAACTCTTCGAGACCCCATGGACTGCAGCCTACCAGGCTCCTCCATCCATGGGATTTTCCAAGCAAGAGTACTGGAGTGGGGTGCCATCGCCTTCTCTGTATCCCACCTTAGTAGAGATAAAAATGAGTGCTTTTCTGAAAGTCACTTTAGTAATTAAGATGTACAATGTGTATGCTATTTATCCCAGCAAACCTGCATGTATAATTTACTACAAAGAGGTAATCTTTCAAGTTCAAGCTAATAAAATTCAGTGATGTCCATCACAACATTGTTCAGAATAGCACACACAGCTGAAATGTTTATCAGTGGTGTGAAAGGTTCGTCTAGTCAAGGCTATGGTTTTTCCTGTGGTCATGTATGGATGTGAGAGTTGGACTGTGAAGAAGGCTGAGCGCCGAAGAATTGATGCTTTTGAACTGTGGTGTTGGAAAAGACTCTTGAGAGTCCCTTGGACTGCAAGGAGATCCAACCAGTCCATTCTGAAGGAGATCAGCCCTGGGATTTCTTTGGAAGGAATGATGCTAAAGCTGAAACTCCAGTCCTTTGGCCACCTCATGCGAAGAGTTGACTCATTGGAAAAGACTCTGATGCTGGGAGAGATTGAGGGCAGGAGGAGAAGGGGACGACAGAGGATGAGATGGCTGGATGGCATCACTGACTCGATGGACGTGAGTCTGGGTGAACTCTGGGAGTTGGTGATGGACAGGGAGGCCTGGCATGCTGCGATTCATGGGGTCGCAGAGTCGGACACGACTGAGCGACTGATCTGATCTGATCTGATTCATCCTGTAAATATTGGCACCTACTGCAGGTGGCGCTAGTGGTAAAGAATCTGCTTGCCAAAGCAGGAGACAAAATGAGTCGCAGGTTCCATCTCGGGTCAGGAAGATCCCCTGGAGGAGGGCATGGCAACCCACTTCAGTACTCTTGCCTGGAGAATCCCATGGATAGAGGAGCCTAGCAGGCTACAGTCCAAGGGGTGGAAAAGAGTTAGACATGACTGAAGCAACTTAGCACGTATTCACAGTGGAATGTAATGTACCCCTTTAAAATAATGACAAACAGCTATGTGTAGAAATATGCAAGTTTCTCCTTTTTCCATTGCCAAGTGCTCAAAAGCAGATTGAAAAACATGAGGAGCACAAGATATTGTACAGGAGAGCTCTCAGAAGACTGTTCATACAAACATTTACAGTGGTTTCAGTTTTGTAGAACTTTCAATAATTTTTATTTTATCTCATATTTTTAAGATTAAATCACAGTATGTATCATTTTGGGCTTCCCTGATGGCTCAGACGATAAAGCATCTGTCTGCAATGCAGGAGACCCAGATTTGATCCCTGGGTTGGGAAGATTCCCTGGAGAAGGAAATGGCAACTCACTCCAATATTCTTGCCTGGAGAATCCCATGGACAGAAGAACCTGGCAGGCTACAGTCGATAGGGTTGAAAAGAGTCAGACATGACTGAGTCACTAATTACATGTATCATTTTACCCCCACCCTCCAATGAAATGAATATTGTGCTGATATTAAAAATAATGTAGAAGAAAATTGAATATGAAGGAAAGATGTTTACAACTTATTAAGTAGAGAAATATAGGTTATAAACTAGTATGTCCAACATTATTTCATTTTTAGAATAAAATATAGGACTCTATGAAGCTTCTCTAGTGACTCAGAGTAAAGAATCTGCCAGCAGGGCAGGAGACATGGGTTCACTCCCTGGGTCGAGAAGACCCCTTGGAGAAGGGAATGGCAAACCACTCTAGTATTTTTGCTGGAGAATTCCATTGACAGAGGAGCCTGACAGGCTATAGGCCATGGGGTCACAAAGAGTTGGACATGACTGAGCACCTATATACAGGCACATACATACATTTGTGCCTGAAAAATACTGACTTAAACATGTTAATAGTGATTATCTCTGCATGGTGAGATTTCGGGTCTTTTTGTAAGATATTTTTCATTTTCTTTAGTGAAGTTGTATCACTTTTTAATGAAAATTATCACTGCCATTTCTTTAAAAATTATTTTAAGGATAAAAATGTTAAAATCTGGGCTTACTGTTAAAACAAATTATTCTCTCTTTGGTTACTTTTTAACCCAATATTTATTTACTTGGCTACCTTGGGTCTTAGTTGTAGCATGCGGGGTCTAGTTCCCTGACCAGGGATGAAACCTGGGCTCCCTGCATTGGGAGCATAGAGTCCTAACTACTGGACCACCAGGGAAGTCTCTTTTCCAATATTTATTTTAATTTTTTTTAATTGAAGAATGATTGCTTAACAGAATTTTGTTGGTTTCTGCCAAACATCAATATGAATCAGGTATAGGTATACGTATGTCCCCTCCCTCTTGAACTTCCCTCCCACCTCTCAATAGGGAAAACTGTATTATTTGCAGAGCCACCATCATAGGCTTCAGTTCAGTTCAGTTTAGTTCATTCGCTCAGTCGTGTCTGACTCTTTGTGACCACATGAACTGCAGCACGCCAGGCCTTGCTGTCCATCACCAACTCCCAGAGTTCACCCAAACTCATGTCCATCGAGTCGGTGATGCCATCCAGCCATCTCATCCTCTGTCATCGCCTTCTCCTCCTGCCCCCAATCCCTCCCAGCATCAGAGTCTTTTCCAATGAGTCAACTCTTGGCGTGAGGTGGCCAAAGTACTGGAGTTTCAGCTTTAGCATCAGTCCTTCCAAAGAACACCTAGGACTGATCTCCTTTAGAATGGATTGGTTGGATCTCCTTGCAGTCCAAGGGACTCTCAAGAGTCTTCTCCAACATCACAGTTCAAAAGCATCAATTCTTCAGCGCTCAGCTTTCTTCACAGTCCAACTTTCACATCCATACATGACCACTGGAAAAACCAGTGGCTTAGCCATTATGAAATTAATCTCTTTTCATGGTATCAGTTAAAAGAAAAAGACAGCAACTACCTTATGTTGAGTTTATCACTTGATAAACTCTCTCAGCAGCATCAATGACCATATGTACAGATAAGCTTCTACCTAGACTGGTGAACAATTTGAGTTCTCAGAAATTCGTGGCCGCATGAATGTTTTCAGCTTCATGAGCCGAGAAAGATAAAGGGTTAAACTGGGCATCAAAACTGCAGAGAAACCTGGAGTTTTGTTTTCACACGAGGTCCCAAATCTCACTCTCTTATAAACCAGCATTTGAACAGTAGAAGCCTTTTTCATAGAGAACCATGGGTTTTCAAGTTCTGATTTTATTTCTGATTTGTTTTTCATTATTTCCTAAAGCTATTGATGTTTCAGAGGCAGTGGGGGAAGTGAGGGAGCCCTGGGAGAGTTTCAGGCTTTGAATTTTGGAACTCAGCCATTCAGAAGTTCATACTCCTGTTCACAAAAACAATGTCGCAGGGTCACTTTGGCCATTGGAGCATCTTGTACAAGGGCTGGAGCTTGGGTTCTGTGTGTGTTTGCTGCAGCAGCCTTTCACCCCTTCCACACTTTTCTTTTTCCCTTTCTTTTTCCCTTTACATCAACATGTTGTAGCCTGTGACACCAGCTAAATTAATCACTCACTGCACTCAGGGAAGTCACCACAGGATATAGAATAACAAAGACAACAAAATTATTGCAAGGCTGGAGAGAAAGGACTGACTTGTGAATACAGTCAGCATACTCTCACCAGCTGTGTCCTCACAGGGGCTGGAGCGGCAGATTAAATTGGGACTGCTTTTTATTCATTTACGTGGATCTGAGAATGTCCACAATACAGTGCCAAGGACCCCTGATGAAGGGAAAGCCCTTCAGAATGCTCAGTCTACTGTCAGAACTGAGGCTCCCCCAAGCTTCAGGGTTACCCAGGGGCGCCCTCTTTGGGTTCCCCTTGGGCAAGCTCTGCTTGGGCAGATTCAGCTGAGTAATTGCTGAGCCACCAGGATCCAGAACATATGGGATTGTTAGGTCAGAACCAACAGAAAAATCAAATCTCTAGCAGCATGGAGCTGTGGCTCAAATCCTGGTATACAAACCATGTGCACAATAGCCCAAGAAAAAGATATGAAAGGATGGGGATGTCAGCTTTTTTGACCTTGGGGAAAAGCAACTTCTGATGACAAATGTGGGTTGGATGACAAATGGTGAGTTCAAAGAAGGAAAGTGTTAGTCACTCAGTTGTGCCTGTCTCTTTATGGCCCCAGGCAAGAATACTGGAGTGGGTAGCCATTCCCTTCTCTAGAGCGTCTTCCTGACCCAGGGATCAAACCCAGGTCTGTGGTGGGTTCACCAGTGTTCTATTATACACCTGAACTGATGGACAGATGTCAACCTGCAAGGGGCTGTCCAAGTGTGACCTAGAGCTCTGTTGGACCTTCCTGTTAAGCATATTTCACAACAACTTGGATAAAGGCAGGGAAGACAACCTCATTAAACCAGAAGCGGACATACAGCTGAGAGGACTAGTAAGGATATAAAGACAGCAGCATTAAGGTTTGAAAACTACTCTAAAGTCATAAAGAAGTCAAAAACAAGAAGAGGAAATGTAATGAGGATAATAATAAACATGTATTTTTTAACTATCAGATCAGATCAGTCGCTCAGTCATGTCCGACTCTTTGGGACCCCATGAATCTCAGCATGCCACGCCTCCCTGTCCATCACCAACTCCCGGAGTTCACTCAGACTCACGTCCATCGAGTCAGTGATGCCATCCAGCCATCTCATCCTCTGTCGTCCCCTTCTCCTCTTGCCCCCAATCCCTCCCAGCATCAGAGTCTTTTCCAATGAGTCAACTCTTCGCATGAGGTGGCCAAAGTATTGGAGTTTCAGCTTTAGCATCATTCCTTCCAAAGAAATCCCAGGGCTGATCTTCAGAATGGACTGGTTGGATGTCCTTGCAGTCCAAGGGACTCTCAAGAGTCTTCTCCAACATCACAGTTCAAAAGCATCAATTCTTCGGCGCTCAGCCTTCTTCACAGTCCAACTCTCACATCCATACATGACCACAGGAAAAACCATAGCCTTGACTAGACGAACCTTTGTTGGCAAAGTATGTAAATATAAACTTCTGTGTTTGGGTTCAGAAAATCAATTGAATGAGAGAGATTTAACAGCAAAGTCACCCCAAAGAAGTTCTAGGGTCAAGAAGAGCCAGTTGAGTGACAAAGGCATTAAGCTCTTGCCCATGGAAGAATAGGGTTTGGAATAAGGGAGTAAGAGATGTGTGGTCCTCATCACTGGTCAGACCACACCAGGAAAAGTTCCCACCTTTGGATGACTGGCATGAGCAGGAAAGCATTCAATACATTTTGGAGACTAGAGAGAGTAGAATTAAGGCTAGTCTGGGAAAATTCAGAGAAGGCAATGGTACCCCCATCCAGTACTCTTGCCTGGGAAATCCCATGGATGGAGGAGCCTGGTAGGCTACAGTCCATGGGGTCGCTAAGAGTCGGACACGACTGAGCGACTTCACTTTCACTTTTCACTTTCATGCATTGGAGAAGGAAATGGCAACCCACTCCAGTGTTCTTGCCTGGAGAATCCCAGGGACAGAGGAGCCCGGTGGGCTGCCGTCTATGGGGTCACACAGAGTCGGACACAACGACACAACTTAGCAGCAGCAGCAGTTGAGACTTGTTGTGGGCTAAATTCTGCCCCCACAAACTCATGTGTTGAAACCCTAACACCCAGTACTTCAAATGTGACTTATTTGGAAATAGGGCCTGTACAGGAGTGACTGGGCTTCCCACGTGGCTCAGTAGTAAAGAATCCACCTATCAATGCAGGAAATGCAAGAGACATGGGTTCGATCCCTGAGTTAGGAAAATCCCTTGGAGAAGGAAATGGCAACCCACTACAGTATTCTTGCCTGGAGAATTCCATGGACAGAGGAGCCTGGCAGGCTACAGTCCATGGGGTCACAAAAGAGTCACAACTTAATGACAAAACAACAAGAGAAGTGATTAAATTTAAAAGAGGTCATGAGGCCCTAATCCAATCTGACTAGTATCCTTGTAAAGAGAGGAAATTTGGACACAGAGAAAAGGTGCACTTGCACAGAGGAAAGGCAATGTGAGGATCCAGAGGAAAAAAAAACATCTGCAAGTCAAGGAGAAAGACCTCAGAAGAAACCAAACCTGCCAACACCTTGATCTTGCACTTCTAGCCTCCAGAACTAGAAGTGATTATGTGAAACATGATTATTGTGAAACAATATTTCTGTGGTTCAAGCCACCTAGTCTGTGGTATTCTGTTATAGCAGTTCTTGAAAACTCTTCCAGGGTTCAAAAGAAACAGTTCCTAACAAAGTGGCAGAGAGAATCTAGGCGGAGGTGACAAATGACAAGGAGTCCTTCCTTGGCCAAGCTTAGTCAGGGTCCCCTTCTCATCTAGACCTTGACTGTGGCCTGCTGGGCCCAGTTTTCACAGAGAATCCTATCAAGCCAGTTTATTGAGAATCCCCCTGTCCTTGATGTCTAGTGAAGTTTCTCTGAGCACTTGTCCATCCACTGAGTCCCCTCAATCTGCCCATTGACTGTAAATCTTTCCAGTTGTCTTTGCTGTATTGGGGGTTGAGTTCAGTTCTACACTGACATCTCTCTTCCCTACTGCATTAGCTCAGATAAAATCTGTCTTGCCATCTTTTGGTGTCTAGTACAGAATTGGTCTTTGACACAAACTACCTCAAAATCTCAGTGTCTTAATGATACATGTTTGGTATTCTTTCATGGGTCAGCCATGGACTCACTCACTGCAGTCACTCAAGGAGCCAGCTTGATGTTGCACCCTCTTGAGGCGTGCCTCCACAGTCCTCATATCAGGGGGCAGGGCTGTGCCTAAACAAGCACCCCTCTTCAAGGTTTCTGCCAGAAATGATCTTTACTTCTATTCAGATTTCATCAGCCAAAGAAAGTCACATAGCCACACATAACCTCAATAGGACTGGAAAAGTGAAATTCTACTTGAGCCTCCAAGGAGGAAATTTGAAATATTTGCTTTCATCCTAAAGTCTACAGCTAGTTTTAAAAAATTGAGTTCATGTTTACATTCTAACAGGTTGAGATTCCTCTAGAATATGGTTTTATTAAGACACATAAGATGTGATGATGCTCATGATCCAGAGGAGGAGACGGATATGTCTACCCCTAAATTTAAGTCAGCGTGGTACCCAGTGTTTCACTGTCAGCCCTGTCATCCTTGTCACCTAGAGACTCTACTCTTCCCTCAACCCCCAGGCGAGGCTGCCTTTGACTGCCACTGCTTGGGCCAGAAGTAAACTCCTCATCCAGGGTGACTTGATGGAAGTAAGCCAATTAAATTCTTATTCTTAGAATCTGGAACTAAAAGATAAAAAGTCTAACTACTTAGTGTGGTCTGCTCACATTTTCTTATAGTGTGCTTTTGGGGACCACAAAACTGGCCTCTGTCACTTGGGTCCACATTCCCTTTCTGTGTGTGGCTCCAACAGCCTGAGCCCCATCAGCAGACCTGATTCTACTTGTGTAGCTTCAGAAAAATGAGGCTGGGACAGAGCTGTTAAAGACAGGGATCTTTAGTTGGGGAGTAGTGGGAGGAGACAGTCTCAGCATCCTTTTCCAACTCTGAGAGTGTGAGTACTATTACTCAGACTCCTTGCCAGATTTGAATGTGTGCTAGGATGTGATGCCCATTGTAGTAAGATGGGACACTCTTATGAACAGTGTTCACTTCAATTTTTTATATTCCTATAACCTGATCTCTACATCTTGTCACTGACTAAGTCACCTTCAGTGAAATATAGATATTTAACTCCATGCAATGGGAGCTTGAAGGAAGGCACCAGGCTTTGATATATTTTTTGAACTTTCAGGAACTAGTAGAAATATTAATGCTCACTTTCCTGAGATACATGCCACTGATTAGTCTGCACAGTGTGAACTGGTATTTGTGAGTGTGTGTGTGTTTGGCTCTGTGACTGTTCCTGCCATCAACGCCACCTCCCTCTCCCCAGCATGGCTTGTTGGAGTCCTTTTATGTTAACGTCCTCTGTAAGAAGCCTTCGGTTTGGTAGCACTGTTCACTCCCAACAAATGCATCAGAAAACAATGCACACCCCTGCCTACCAGTAATCAGAGCAATTACTTAACAAGCACATCTCTATTTCCTCCAGGGTGGACTAATTAAAAGGCTTCCATGCTGTTGTCAGAAATGGACAAAGTGTGTTTTGTACTACTTTTTGGAAAAATTAAAAGCTAACATTGGGTTCTACATTGAAACATTTTCAACACTGTTCACAGAAATTGTCTCATTTCCACCCTTCTAGGGCGAGCTCAATTGTTGGCCATGATTGAAAAGGCAGGGCAGACATTAAGGGTGTGTCTTGCACCTTATTCTGAAGACAGGTTGTCCAAGCTATAGAGTGATGGTTCTCAAACTTTAACAACCATCAGTGTCCCTTGGAGAGCCCATTAAATCACAGGGTGGGATGGATTGGAAAATTAGGATTGACATATATACACTACCATGTGTAAAATAGATAGCTAGTGGGTAAGTGAAAGTGAAAGTCGCTCAGTCGTGTCTGACTCTTTGTGACCCCATGGACTATACAGTTGATGAAATTTTCCAGGCCAGAATACTGGAGTGGGTAGTCTTTCCCTTCTCCAGGGAATCATCCCAACCCAGGGGTCGAACCCAAGTCTCCCACATTACAGGCAGATTCTTTACCAGCTGAGCTACTAGGAAAGCTCAGCTGGGTGCTCTGTGATGACCTAGAGGGACGAGGAGGAGGTTCAAGAGTGAGGGTTTATAAGCGTACATGAAGATGATTCATTTCATTGTACAGCAGAAACTAACACAATATTGTAAAGTAATTATACTCCAACAAAAGAAAAACCCCAAAACAAAATAACAACAACAAAAAACAATCTGCTGACCCCTCCCCAGAGTGTCTGACTCAGATCGGGCCCCAGAAGTTGCTCTTCTAACAAGTTTCCAGGTATTGTTAATGCCACTGGTTTGGAGACCACACTTTGAGAGTGCTTCTGCAAAGAAGCTCTTTTCTTCACCTTCCCCATTGCTCCTTAAAAGCAGCAGGAGCCCAGCTTTTCCAGTGGAGCTCGAGGGAGAGAATCAGCCTTGGACACTGTTATTTTACACCACTGAACCCAATCCGAATGCACTTGACTCAGGTGGGAAGGATGTAAGCTCTGGGGTCAAATCCCAGGTCTGCCACTTGGTTGTTAGGTGACCGTAGGCTGATTACTCCGTTCTCTTATTCTGGGGCCTGCACTTGACAATCTGCTGTGAGGCTGCCTGAGTCCCTGGTGTAGGAGGCGGTACGCCCTCGGTGCTCAGTGAAAGAGAGCCCGCTCTGGCTTCCTCCTCTCACTTCTCCCCACATTTCCCTGGGCAGTTTTGAGTGATTTGTTTATTCCTCAGGGTTCGTGTGATGAATGTCAAGCACAGTTTGCTTTATGCAATAATGCAGCCCTTAAAAAGATTTAAGGTGAATCAAGTCTTAAGAGATAAAGGATAAACTTTACTTTGCCAGAGACTTTGTATGCAGGGAACTTTTTTAATAAACAGAAAAAAGAAAATAGAAAGCTTCAAAATTTACTTTCTTCCATGGAAACATGTTAGCAAGAGAGAAAAACAGTATTTTATTACAGTATTACTTTTTTTTTTGCATTGAAAACTGGAACACACATTCAATTTATACCAAAAAAAACTATAGTGAAAATATTTAAATACACGAACTCAGTGACAAAAGAAAATTCTGGAAAGAAGAGTATAAAAGGGTGTGGAGTCATACAAGTCTCTGTGTTCATATCCTCTGCCTTCTCAAACCCAGTCAAAGTTATTTATTATGCTTTTGGTGCTAGTGAAAGAAAATCTCCTTAAATAGAATACCTCCCGTACTTCTTGCCAAGCTTACTCAGATACTCAGTTTTAGTTCGTTATGACTTCAAGGTCTTTATCAACAGCTCCATTTTATTGAGCCACTATTATGTGACTGACTTGAGGCTGTGTATTTGGTATACATTGTTGTTGTCTTGTCACTCAGTCATGTCCATATCTCGTGTAACCCCAAGGACTGTAGCCTGCCATGCTCCTCTGTCTATGGGATTTCCCAGGCAAGAATACTGGAGTGGGTTGGTACACATTATCTTAGATAATTCTCACAACAACCTTGAAAAGAGGTAATAAAATTTCCCCCAGTTTACATTGAGGAAACTGAAACCTGGAGAAGAAAATGCTTTGCCCAAGTTTGTAAGAACTAGACACTCAGAACTTAAACTCAGGCCTGTTTGACACACTGGAAATCTACAACGCCTTTGTAACCTATCCATCACTCTCTCCCCCTCCATTCAAAGGACACTAAATGCTGGAAAGATAGTCTTATAAAAAATCAAACCAAATTGGATTCAATTATCAAGGCTTCTCTTAGCACAAGAAACCTTGTTTTTCATGAGTCTGGAAACCTTGTCCTAGTGAAGTGTGAAGATACCCAAAGGTTAGAACTGTACTTAGGGGCTAATTAAAGAGGTATTAGACCACAGATATCTCATTCATGCCTAAATATCTTTAACCTCTCTAGGGCAGCACCTGGCATTTTCTAAAGAGACTAGCAAACAACTAAAATGCATGGAATCTCTTCAAGTCTCTAACTTCTACTTGGAAAATCTAACCCTTTAAGAGTCAAGGTCTTAAAACTGAAATGAAAAATGAAGGTTGATATACAGAGCTGCTTAGTATTCAATGGCGTAGCTTCCCAAATACACACAAATTTGATGCACTTTTGATTGAACCCATAATTACAAAATTTGTTTAAAGCTGTTATATTATCTTCTTATTTGACACAATATGCCACAATTTTGTTATAGGATTGAAAACCAAATAAGACAACTACAGTTGGTAGCATTTCAAAGAAATATTCCCTTTAAGATGAAATCAATCCTGTTTCAAGTTTATTCCCGTTTTATGATTGAGGCTCTAGGGGTGTATTTTGCTGAAAAATGTCTTTTTGATTTTTTAGAAATTCTTTAGATTAATATGCAGCTGTCATTGTAAGGCAAATCTAGATCTGCTTTTATGTTTCCTCTTTCCCCAGGCTGCAACTAGTGTCTACCTCTCTAGGAGAGACAGTCCACTTATTTCTGATTGGGGCTTGATATTCCAGGTCAGACAGCAAAGAATTCATCAACTCATCATCATTTAGAGCATGTCACACTTTGTCTATTTACTTTGACTGAATACATTTCTTTGCTTAGTATGTCCAATATCTTGGTCTTAACATTTTGTTGCTGTCTAATTTTAATTCCTGTTCACATACACACATACAC
Source organism: Bos indicus (assembly GCF_029378745.1). Classification (NCBI taxonomy): domain Eukaryota; kingdom Metazoa; phylum Chordata; class Mammalia; order Artiodactyla; family Bovidae; genus Bos; species Bos indicus. The sequence goes on from NC_091760.1 coordinate 110,276,364, forward strand.
ATACACACACACTCACACCCACTGTGAATCATACCATATTATCACAATTCTCAACATAGCAAGAAAACAATGCCATGTTTTGATGTGTTTCTGAGTACAGTTTCAGCATTTATTTAATTTTATTCAAGACTTTCCTTCATGTTTTTTCCTTCTGTTTCAGTTTAAAGGGCAATGGACTTTTCTCTTGTGTTTTAACTACTGACATGCTTTCAATTCTTTCCCTCTTTAATTCCTCTTTCACAGATGCAAGCTTGTTTATCTAAGCATTTTATCTCAAAAGTAGATTTATACTTTGTCCCCATCAAAAACACAAGAAGGTACACAATAAGACAAAAATCTCTTGGAACTGCTTTGTCATACATGTTGAAAACAAAACAACTTTTCAAACACCTAAGCAATCAAATACAGCTGCCTGTCAATGCCACAGCACTTGAAGGATACCCATTTGTACTGACTCATTTAAAGAGGGAGCATTTTCATTGCACTTCTTTAGACTGAATGTGGACTCTGACTCTGAATAGAACAGGATGTGCAGATGACAGAAAGCTTGAGAGAAAAGCTTTGTAAGAAATGAGAGTGTCTTTCCATGATGCTAGTTACAGTGTAGCTAGGGCCAACTGTTTGTCTTTCGCTCCTTTTAACACTTGAAGAGAAATCTGAAAAGTATAAATTCCATTTAGCCAGTTATCAAGAGAAAATATTAAAACACTAGAGTGGGGGTTGGCACACCACAGACAAAATCCTTCCTTCCTACTATTTTCGTAAATGCAGTTTTGTTGGATCACATTGTTTTACGTATTATCTAGATGCTTTCAAGCAGGAAAGTTCAGTAGTTGACACGCAGGCTGCGTTGCCCACAAAGGCTGAAACTCTTACTCTTTCGGGTCATTTACAAAAAATTCATCAGACTCTGATATAGATGTTCAGAGATGGTGATATTTTAAAGCCTTTCTTTCCAAAAAAGGTCAATTGGTCTTTGCTCCATAGGTCTAAGAAAGCATGGATTATTAGAGATGTTGTCTTAAACATTCCACAACAGGGCAGATTGTTCACAAAAGCATGATGCCTGCCTAGAATTTATAAACACATCTCATTATTAGTCAACCAAGACAATAAAAAGTCTCAAATAGGGTAAGCATATAATTTATCATTTAAATCAGAGTGCTTTAGAAAGTAAAAGGGGAACTATTAATAATTATGCTAAGACAGCAGACATAAACTAAGATTGTCCCAGGCAAACCTGGGATATGTGGTCACCCTAAAAGGGTACATCACTGCACCAGATCCAGTATAATCACTATGTGTGAGATAAATACATATGGATTTAAGTTCATTTCTTCCATTGAAGCATATTCATTATCAGAGCCTTTGTAACTGGAATCTTCACCTAACTGGTAAGCATCAAATGGATGTGCCCAATTCATTTGGAGAGTTAACATAAGCTCCTTGGACCATCAGAAAACATTATGCAGCAATCAATAAAGCTTTTGAAGAGAAAATTGAGCTTGAATAATTCTTGCTATGATTGCCCACCTGGACAATGAGGAAGTAACAGATATAAGTTACCTTGATTTTTACTGACACTTTCAGTTGTGTCCCAAATGATTGGCAAGCTATAAAAGAATGACCTTTCTGTCATGCTCTTCAAGGGCAATGGATCAGATTCCACTGATCCATGCCAGAGTGGTAAGGGAAGAAAGGAGCCAGAGAGAACCAAGAGTACAAAGATCCTCAGATTCATTGCTTAGAATTCAAGATCTTAAATATTTATTCCTTCTGCACCTAAACAACTCTATATAAAAAATTATAGACTATGACTATTATTCTGATCCATTTATATTTTACAATAAGTTCCCTGATCAAAGATTTGTTTTACCCTTGATAGAAGAAATTGGAAACCATCACATATTGGAATCTTTAAAATTTTCTCTCTTATAATTTTATCTAGTATCTGTATGGATAAAGAGTCTTACTTATAGTATGTCTCTTGTGATGCTATTCATAACAAGCAAGATCTGTGTGATGATTTATCTGTTAAAAAGTACTTTCAATCCTATGTGATTCTCACTAACTCCAATAAGCTAGTAAGACAGAGTTATTAGTACCCTTGTTTGTTGTGGATAAAATACAGAGAGGCTCAGAGAAGTTAAACATCTTGTTTAAGGTCACACAACTAATGATGGTAGCACTAGGGTTAGTCGAAGCCTTCAGATCACAAATCCTAGGCCACTCAACTCTGCCATATTGTTTTCTAAATTGTTATGAATTAGTAATATTATTAGTACCTCTGGAAAAAATTGGGCTTCCTAGGTAACTCAGTGGCAAAGAATCTGCCTGGCAATGCAGGAGACGCAGGAGACATGGGTTCAATCTCTGAGTCAGGAAGACCCCTTGAAGGAGGAAATGGCAACCCACTCCAGTATTCTTGCCTAGAGAATCCCATGGACAGAGGAGTCAGGCAGGATACAGTCAATGGGGTCACAAAAAGCCAGGCACAACTGAGCACACATGCACTGAAAAAATTAATTCAAATGAAATTGACCTTGACCTGTTAGAGAAGAGGCCAAAAAAAGCATAAAATGTAACACTGACTAATTATAAAAACTAATGGAAATTATAAATATTGCAAGTTGTGTGAACCATCGTTGTAGTTTTACTGTCGTTTAAGTTAACGTGATAATAGAGATGAAAGGAAACATAATATATGAGTGGTTAAGGAATATACACTAATTATCTATTAATATTAATTAAGATTAAAGTTTACCACATATTTTATCCAATTGAAGTTATCTTCTGGGCCTGGCTGTGTATAATAGCAACTGTTCAAGTAACAATGATTTAAACAAGGTAGAAGTTTATTTGTTCAATAAAAGAAGTCTGGATGTAGTAGATGTAGTCAGGTGAGGCCTTCACAGAACCTCAGACCCCTTTCAGCTTTCTATTCTGCCATTCTTACCATGTGTCTTACATCCCCAGAGTTGAAGATAGAAGCAGACGCTATAGTTATAACATCCATGTTCTGAGCAACAGGAAGAAGAAAGGAAGGAAGAAATGAAGGAAGATGCTCATTCTCCATTTGAGGAAACCCTGGGCTTCCCTGGTGCCTCAGACAGTAAAGAATCTGCCTGAAATTTGGGAGACCCTGATCCCTGAGCCAGGAAGATCCCCTAGAGAAGGGAATGGCTACCCACTCCAGTATTCTTGCCTGGAGAATGCCTTGGACAGAGGAGCTTGGCAGGCTACAATCCATGGGGTTGCAGAGTCAGATACAACTGAGCAACTAACACTTGCACTTTCTTTCACTTATGAAAGTAGACACATGACACTTTAGCTTACATTTATTGGCAGAATTTTTTCATATATCTGTATATAGCTGCAAGAGAGGCTAGCAAATGCCATCTTTAACTGAACCAGCACAAAATTAGAGCCTTTTTATTAGGAAGAAGGGAAGGAAAGGATGTAGACTGAGATAGGCAAATAACAATCCCACCCATGATCTCCTTTAAAGAGTGGAGTAACTTCAGAGTTTTAGAGAATAGGCAAAAAAATAAAAATTGTTGTGTTTTTTCAACTTGCACTAGGCTGTTTACATATGTCTTACAACAAACTGAGGACAACTACTTTAGTCCATATTAAAAAGAAAAAAATCAAAGTTGCAGAGAGGTTAAACAATTTGTTCCACTTTATATACTTAATGAATGTGGTGTGGAAGCTCATTTTCTTTCTTTTATTAATGAAAGTATAGTTGATTTACAATATTGTGTTAGTTTCAGTGAACAGCAAAGTGATTCAGTTATACATATCTATACATATTTATGTATATATGTCTATTCTTTTGGAGGCTTCCCAGGTGACTCTAATGGTAAAGAACCTGCCTGCCTATGTAGGAGACGTAAGAGACATGGGTTCGATCCCTGGGTCAGGAAGACCCCCGGAGGAAGGCATAGCAACCCACTCTAGTATTTTTGCTTGGAAAAGCCCATGGAGAGAGGAGCCTGATGGGCTATGGTCCACAGGGTTGCAAAGAGTCAGACATGACTGAATGGCTTAGCAGGCACGCATATTCTTCTTTATTCTTTTCCATTATAAGTTATTACATTATATTGCATATAGTTGCTTGGGTTATACAGTAAATTCTTGCAGTTTATCTGTTTTATACTTGGTAGTGTGTATCTGTTAATCCCATACACCTAGTTTATTCCTCCTCCTGCTTCCCCTTTGATAACCAGAAGTTTGTTTCCTATGTCAGAATCTGTTTCTGTTTTGTAAGTAAGTCCGTCTGTACCATTTTTCAGATTGTACATATAAGTGATACCATATAATTTTTTTTTTGTCTGACTTACTTCACTCAGTATGATCATCTCTAGGTATATCCATGTTGCTGCGAATGGCACTATTTCATAATATTCCACTGTATATATGTAAACCACATCTTCTTTATCCAATTGTTTGTTAATGGACACTTAGGTTGCACCCATGTCTTGGCTATTATAAACAGTGCCACTGTGAACATTGGTGTGTGTGTATTTTTTTGAATTAGAGTTTTTGTCTTTTCCAGATGTATGCCCAGGATTGAGGTTGCTGAATTATGTGGAAGCTCTATTTTTAGTTTATTAAGAAACCACCTTACTGTTCTCCATGGTGGCTGTATCAATTTACACTCCCAACAACAGTACAGGAGGGTTACCTTTTCTCCACACTATTACCAGCATTTGTATTTGTAGACTTTTTGATGATGGCCATTTTGACTGGTGTGAGGTGGTATCTCATTGTAGTTTTGATTTCTATTTCTCTAATAATTAGCAATGATGAGTATCTTTTCATGTACCTATTGAACATCCATATGTGTTCTTTGGAGAAATGTCTGTTTACATCTTCTGTCTGGTTTTTTATTGGGTTGCTTGTTTTTTTATATTTAGCTGTGTGACCTGCTTGTATATTTTGGGAACTAAAACCTTGTTAGTTGCATCATTTGAAAACATTTTCTCTTATCCTGTAAATTGTATTTTCAATTTGTTTATGGTTTCCTTTGCTAAGCAAAAGCTTATAAATTTGATTAGATCTCATTTAACTATGCATTTTCTTTCTACTATGCATCCTAATCTCCCTAGCTTTTATGATGAAAAATTAGTAAAGTGAAAAAAATTGAGAGAAATTTAATTTCTCGGTCAAGAGAACAGGGTTTAGAAGAGGCATGCATGCATTTGTTCATTCAATAGATATTAGTGGCTCCTTCTATGTGACAGGCTCCTTCTTCTGCCTTTAAGTAGAAGGTTGTTTGCTTTTCAAGAGAAGCCAAAATATCAGTGTAAGGGAATTGAATCTTTGAGGCAGAGGGATTTGTAGATCATTGCATTGGTCTTTCTCATTAAGGAGAAAAGGAGATGATGTCTGGTAAGATGAAGTCATTGTCTTGGAGGCAATAGATCCTTCTTTAAGTTAAAACAGATGTATTGTGTCCCAGGATCATGTGATGCTGAAACCCATCACAGGGAAATTATGGAACCTCAAATTCTGAAAGGCTTCAAGAAAAGACTAGAAATGTATCTGTTCTGGAAATTTCCCATTTTCTTGGGCAAAGAAATGATTGCTTCAGACCACTTGTAATCCTATGATGCCATGAGAGTAGGCATTATGATGGCACTAAACCCCACTTGTGTTCAAACTAGAAATTTAAATGACAGCTTGGTGTATTCAGGCACATGGTTAGAAAGATATTACTGAATAGAAAAAGACTAACATAGGAATTACTTCCTTCTCATATTTCTAACAAATAGATTGCTAGAAGTAAAAACACTACACTGATTAGAATTTCATTCATTAGGGAGATTTCCTGCCTCCTCCTTTTCTTTCCTTGGCTCTGTTTTTAAGCATTTAATTATAAAAGGCTTTATTTTACTATAGCTATCGCAGTTGTTCAATTTAGACAGAAGTTGATGATGCTGTGTGTAATTCCATGGCCCTGGGCAATCTATTACTATAGAAATCATCTCTAGAGTTGGCAGTTTACCAAACCGACTTTCCACCAAGAAAGGCAGAGCAGGGTGGTAGTAGCAAACTGCAGCAGTAGCAGGAACAGCAGCTGCCACTAAAAGCCCAGAAATGGTCTGCCAAAAAAGCGGAAATTCAATCAGTGTATTTATACTAAAGGGACATAGGCAGGTCATGCCAAACATAGTCACTCTTTTCTTAACATTTAAAATAGGGCATCATACTCAAGATACTCTCATTGGCATCTGATTAATATATTTTCAAGGAACCCAATTATATCTTAATGTTCCTGTTTATATAACTCTGTTGTTTTTAATTGTTCTGACACTGGCCACTTCACTGAATAAAAATGAAGGGAAGAAAGGAAAGAGGGAAGGAGGGAGGAAAGGAAGGAAGAGAGAGAGAAAGATAGAGATGGGAAGGAAGGAAGGAAGAAAAGGAAAAGAGAAACTACCCAAATTGATAACTTTTTAATTTGATTCATTTTCACTGAACTGAATAATTTGGTTTGTTTCCCTTTCTCAAAGCTGTTAATCCAGCAGCCCTTCTCCATAGGTGGAGCCACATGGGGAGGGAAAGTATGTGTTGTATGAACAGAGGACTGCTGCTCTGAATTCTGTACATCAAAGTCCTCTCAAACTCTTCTCACTTCCCATCTATGTCCTCAGCTAGATTTTCCTGTTTCCCATCCTCCTGCCCCCAGGCAAGTACAGAAAGATTGTCCAGGGCCATGACAATGCCAAGTAGCAATTCTGAGTTTAACAAGGTTTGAGAATATAAATTTATGACAGATGACATCAGCTTATGAAATCAGTGTTTGTTATTTTCAAATCACACTCATCGAGAAATATATTGGAGTCACAAGACATTGAAAGCAAAGTATATTTGATCCATTTTAAATAGGAAAAAAATGAAATCCAGGGCATTTTTGAAAACACCTTAAAAATCCGGTAAAATGACTTTGAATCCACGTTGCAAGAGATTAAAAAAGCTAGAAACCACTTACTTTTTCATCTTGGATGGGTAACAAAATATGGCAGTTAAGTAAGCTGCTGATATTTATTTTAATTCAGCTCTAATATTGCTGTGGAAGGGACCAAGGTGGTAAAATTGACAGAATTATTATATCCATTCTCCCCACCCCACCCCAGTTATTTTCCAAGTTAAATTTGATGTTCCCAAAGCCCCGATTACCCTTCCATCCTTTCTAAGAAAATGTGTGATCTCTCTGCCAGGAAATCACCATTCTGGATATTCCATGAGATCTCTGTTTAATGTTTGTTTTTGTATTTTGAGAAAAAAAAAATACTTCTAGAAATGAAAGATTGACTCACCCTCAACTCCCTTAGTTTTTTTTTGTTCTTCTTGGATTTTATCCGTTTGGATTAAAAAGACAAAAACATTAAGGTGATGGTGTTACCCAACTTAAAAAAAAAAAAAAGAAAAGGCTAATGGTGACTATGATCTCATATTACCAGAGGTTAGCAGAGAGCTACTTTAATATGACAGCTAATATAACTCATTGATGCGATTACTCAAAAAGGAGAATGCCATTGGTGTCCAGTTACATCCCAGCGGTTACAATTAGATAGGCCAGATGGACGCGGGCCAGCAAGACAGACTGACAAACCAGCAGACAGGTCAGCAGGGATGTGATGGAGCAAGGTGGACTTCAGGAATCAGGCAAAAGAAAAGGTGCCCTAATTAATTACAGGCTTTTTAATCCTGAGGTTCTTAAATAAGACCTGGATAGAAAGAATTCACTTTAGGGCCTATTTGCCAACTGCAAGCCAAATATTTTGACTAAGCGGTTTACTAGAATGGATGATGACTACTGACTATTAAAGCCATCTTAGGTTGACTTTAAAAATAATAAAATTGAAAGTCAAGGCCTCCTTAGAAAAGTGGGTTACTGTTCTTTGAGCAAGTCTGTGGTTGTAAAATTACCCTACTTCAATCAGCAAACAGTGTGGTCAAGGAACAGAAGGGCTTAAAGGGACTTTAAGGTTCAACTTGTCTGAACCCTGTATTACATATATTACACAACCCCATCAGACATGGCCCCCACAGGGTGTAGAAGGCTTAATTAAAGGGAGATTTTTGAAGGAACTATTTTGGAGGTCTGGGCAGAGTTAGGAGTGTTGAAGCACTCTGGGAGTAACAATGGGGAGCTTTAACTACTCCCCGTGGTTGGCTTAAGGGGAGAACCAGGGGGCTGTTACTAGAATCTGCCAAGAGCGGAAGCTACGGACAGAGGTCACCTAATGGAAGCAGTGACCACAGAGCTGCAGAGGAGCACAGCCTCAGGCAAACCACTACCCCGAGGGAGCACGAGAAGGAGAGAGAGAATGTGTAGGATTAATACACCAACCTCTTCTTTTGTACTCTCTGATGTCCTACAGGTGATTTTTTTTGCCAAACCAGGGGGTTAGAGAACCACCACAGAAATCAGCTCCCAGGGACCACGCAGGACACAGAACAAAGCAGGTGGTGATCAATGGAGAATCACCAGCTTAGCACCCAGAGAGGAGAAATGACATCCTAAAGCCTAGCTGGTATAGGGCTAAGACTAGACACTAGTCTTTTGATCCTCAGACACTGAAGTTTTTTTGCACAAACCACCACACTTTCAGCTACAGATAACCTGCCCCCTCCGATACTAAAATGAGTTGCACAGAAGAATATCAGAGACTCTTATTTGGATGCTCTTCCCAAATGTAGCTAGCCTGGGAGAAGTCTGACTTCTCTCACAGTAGAGGCTTGACCTTTAGATCTGAGAGGTTTGAGGGGTATGTGCTCTTGGGACCCCAGAACCTCAAGGCAATTGTCCCTGCAGAGCTAGAAGCAAAAGGCAGCCATCAGTGGCTTGCTGGGCTGAGGTGCCAAGTTATAAATTAATGGAACTGTTTTTACAAATCACAAGCAAGGATTAGAAATTTCAAATGAGCATTGTACCCTTCTGGATGGTTCTATGAGAGACCAACATTGTTATACTCATTCTACCATTTCTCAAATAGCTTTTTAAAAAAATTTAGAGTTGATTTACAATGTTGCATTAATTTCTCCTGTATAGTAGAGTGATTCAGTTTTATATATAAAAGGAAATGGCAACCCACTCCAGTGTTCTTGCCTGGAGAATCCCATGGACAGAGAAGCCTGGTAGGCTGCAGTCCATGGAGTCGCACAGAGTCGGACGCGACTGAAGCGACTTGGCAGTGGCAGGCAGCATATATATATATATATGTACATATAAATTCTTTTTTACATTCTTTTCTATTATGGTTTATTCCAGTGGCTTTTGGAACTCTCTTTGGAAATGATCTTTGGAGTCAATCTATGTATCACATGAGAAACTCAGTGTCTCAAGATGTTACTCACCAGCTGCGGTGCTTTTTACTTCTACTTGTTTTTCTAGCCAACTTCAACAGTATTTATCAAACTTGACAAAATATGACAAAGTTCAAAAATCAACCAGCCCTTAAAATACAAAGATTTATCACACCTGAAATAGATCAAAAACATGACAGCAAGTCTAAAGTAGCTTACCATCAGGAAGCTCAAAAGTTGTTGAGCAATGACATCCTTTGGAAACCATGAGATATTGTTGATATTGCTGAATACCTTGAACAAGGTATTCTGGTTGCGATAGGCAAGGTTAACTTGATTATGGACAGCCCAGTGCTATGTGGAAAAATATGTCACAACATTATGTAACATGTGACTTGTCAAGATTTAACTTAGAGAATTATAGCTGTGTAAAACATTACCCATGTACCTGGACAGACCTGGAAAAGGAAAGATGAAAGCATGATTTAGTAGGAAGTGAAATTAAGAATGATTTTCTTTCTCATTTGAAAATGTTTCCCATTGTTAAGTATTACTTGTGCAATACTTACAATTATAAAGCCATAAAATGAAAAGAAACATTTTCTTATAGAGACATTTCATAAATGCTATAAAAGAAAATGAAACAGAAATGTGACCACATGGACACAGAGCATAAGGGTGTTTACTGCACATGTAATGCTTATACTTTGCTGAGATATAGCTATATCCTTATTCTCACTGATCTGAATCAAAGAAATATTGCATACATTTGCTCTGATTCTTTTCCCATACAAACCTTATGAAGCCATGTAAGAAAAGAGATGCTTGAGATCTTGGGGAGGGGTTCTTGCATACTGCAAATAGATTATGGAAAACATCATTCAGAAGAGGGAATAAATGGAAAAGTTGGAATTAATGTTGACCAATTAAACTTGGCCATAGAACTCACTGTGTAAGCACAGTTCCTGGAAACCCAATAAAAGATAGTATTTATGAGTTAGTGTGTTTTAATTATTATTACATGTTGACTTCGTCAACATCAGGATTAGCAACTTTCTGGAATAATTACTGCCTTCATACGCCCCAAATTTTAGAATTTCAGAAAATTGGTGAAGTGGTGTAGGGAACACAGAAAGAAAGAAGGAAAATGATTTAGATGTTATTTAAAAGGTGCTCTTTGATTTCTTAAATGTGACCACATTTATTTGCTAGAGGAGGAAGAGGGCAAGAGATCCATGCTGCAATTTTATCACCTGTCTTCAGCAAGTCTTGCACTTCATTAAATTGCTTAGAGATGTTCTAGCAGGCCCTCCAACACATAACTCAGAGACAAGGATATTAGTTTTATTGTTTTGTCATTTTTAAAGCCAAGAAAAAAGTTGAGGAGGTTTTATTTATTTGTTTTATTTCTCTCTTTTAGCAGATTTTGCTGTTTTTAGAATCTCATTATTCCTTTTAAAAAACATTTGTAACCAAACCTCCTAACTCAAAGATTTGGTCTGTCTACGTAATTAAAGCATCCAATTTCCCCATATCAGCCAGATTCAGGTAAATCAACTCCCTATTTATAATGTAAATTTACAAATAGCAGGTAAAGCCAGTAATTCAATGTGACTCTGTCCAGACATCTTGTGGCCTGTCCAGTGAGAATCCTTAAGTTCTCCCCACTCATGCTGGAGCTTGAACCGTGGAACAGGTAAGTGGGATGAAGAGAGATTTGCTTATAATAAAGTTAAGTGTAGCTCATTGCTGTATGAGGTCAAGTAGAAGAGATGAATGTGTTTAATAATTAATTTTCAGGTGATAAATCCTACACGGATATTGACATTGACTTTTGAAAGGCAAATGTAAACGCTCCTTTCTAGTTGAGTAGATGAAGTGCATTATGACAGTGGCAGTAATGAGGGGAGGAGTGTACATGGCTGGTGGGGGGAATCACATGCTGCTTGTTAAGTCACTTCAGTTGTGTCCAACTCTGTGCCACCCTATGGACTGCAGCCCTCCAGGCTTCTCTGTCCATGGGATGTTCCAGGCAAGAACACTAAAGTGGGTTGCCATTTTCTTCTCCAGGGGATCTTCCCGACCCAGGGGTTGAACCCAGGTCTCCTGCATTGCAGGCAGATTCTTAACCATCTGAGCCACCAGGGAAGCACCAGGGAAGCTTGTGTGAACTGCCTGGCATATGTAGCTGCATAAACATTTTAAAATAAATAATATGCATTATTTCCATTCTTTCAGATTTTAGGATTAATTAGATTATTCCACACACAGAAAGTTATCCCAAATAGTTTTCCAGTTGGGTTTCCTAGAGACTACCAGGATAATGATTGTGTTTTTTTCTCTGCTACACTTTTTCAGAATCTCTTCTGCTTTTTTCTGTATTTCAGGGTCAAGCTAAGTATGGGAAACTTAATTGTTTCTCAGAATATTAAATAAAAAATATCACCAGCTCCCAAACAGATGGGGCGGGAGTGGAGGTAGTCCAAAGTAGGATGCAGTTCTATGGTGAAGTTATCAAATGCTTTCTCTCTTGGACAGCCATGTTCCAGGAACCAGCTAGAGAGTCTTCAGGTGAATGCAGGAATGGCAGCCAGAGGGTTAGAACAGAAGGCAAGGGGCAGAAAGGGCTGGAAGTAGACATTTTAGGAGTTTCATCTGAATTGGGATGAAGCTATGAGACAGGCACAACCTTCTCAGAGGATGAATGTTCTCTAGGAAGAGAGTGGAGGACTGAACCACCCCCAGGACTTTCACACTGAAGTAGGTCAGTTCATTCCCATCTATTTTGAGTTGTCTAGCACATTACACATTTCTGCCATCAAAACCTGTATTGATGTACTGTATATTCCAGTACAGAAAAGTGTTACAAATCCATAAGTGAATAAAAGCTCTTCTCATTCTCTCAGAATAAGTTGTTTTTGTAATCAAAAAGACATTTGATGAGATATTTAACAAAGTCGAAAGAATGATTTAAGAAGGCCTGGGACCCCGCTCCCATTGCTGCTGCCTCCTACCCATGGACTTTTAGGCAGGCTCATCTCTGAGCCTCAATTTCCTTATCTGTAAAGTGAGATAAAAAGAAAACCTACAACATGAGGTTGTTAGAAGTACATAAATTAACATATTCCATAGGGCTTTGAGCTTCATAGATGTGCAATAAATATAGGATAGTGTTGATAAGCCACTTCCCATGTCCTGCTCACTGATGCCAGCTGATAGAATGTGCTGATGAGTGTTAGCTCTAGTGCTCTGGTACTTTGTGCAGGAGAGTAAATCAAACCAAACTAACCAACCAACCAATTAATTAACTAATTTAAAAAAACCTGGCTTTTTCTTTTCTTGGGAAGAAAAGTCCCTATCCTTCCTGTCTTCTCCCAGAGGCTCCATTTATGCCTACACACCCAACACACTCTCCTTTAGGATGATCCTAGATCAGAATCTCCTTATGTGATTGGGATATTTATTTCATTATGTTTTTTTCACCAAAGTTCAGCTCCAGTCTGAATAAGTATCCATGAGCTCTACAAATTTGTAAATTAATAAACGCATATTAAGGGTCAACTCTGCTCTGAATGAAGCCCAAGCGGTAGAAGAGACAGGACCACAATCAGGGAGCCTATGAATGCTGAATGGCACTTAACCCAATATACAAGTGAGTAACCCACTCCAGTACTCTTGCCTGAGAAATCCCATGGATGGAGGAGTCTGGTAGGCTGCAGTCCATGGGGTCGCTAAGAGTTGGACATGACAGAGCGACTTCACTTTCACTTTTCACTTTTATGCATTGGAGAAGGAAATGGCAACCCACTCCAGTGTTCTTGCCTGGAAAATCCCAGAGACAGGGGAGCCTGGTGGGCTGCCGTCTATGGGGTCGCACAGAGTCAGACACGACTGAAGCGACTTAGCAGCAGCAGCAGCAGGGTGCCAAGAAAGTAGTGCAGATGATGCTAGATCAGAGGCTGGCTGTGTGGCAGCTTGGTCAGAAGGCTTCCACTGGTCAGTCTTCTGAACATCCTCTCCAGAGTCAGCTTAAAGAAAAACAAAGTTTCAAGAACTTCCCTTGAGGTCTAGTGGTTAAGACTCTTTGCTTCCACTGCAGGGGGAGCAGAGTTGATTGATTCCTGGTCAGGGGCTTCCCAGGGGGGTACTAGTGGTAAGGAACCTACCTGCCAATGCAGGAGACATTAGAAATGCAGGTTCGATCCCTGGGAAGATCCCCTGCAGGAGGAATTGGCAACCCACCTGGTACTCTTGCCTGGAGAATCCCATTGACAGAGGACCTGGTGGGCTACAGTTCAGAGGGTTGCAGAGTTGGACATGACTGAAGCAATTTATCACACACACACATGGAACTAAGATTGTATGTGCCACACATACAGCAAAAAAGAAAAAGGAAAAAAAAAAAAAAAACTTCAGTGCATGGGATTGGGTTCCTTAAAAACAAGCTCACCTTGTATCCTGGTTCTCTAGCTTTGGGCAGGGCCCAAGGCTGGACCTGAGCTTGAAAAATAGCTTTACATTGCCTGCATCTCAAAGACAGTAGCTTGGTGCCTTGTCTTAATAATTTTTATGGAAAAATGCTTGTACCCTTGCACATGGTTTCCATAGACTAGCAGGATTCATGCACTCACTTCATTTCCAACTCTTATCCCCACACTGGGTTTTACTGCTGTCACATTGTTATTAAATCAGTGTGGAGTTTGCTGCATTTAGAGCTAAGGAGGAAAGGGATTACAACATAGAGGACCGCCTTGCAATTTCCGACAAGAGCTGTCTGAATGAACATATTGTTTCCCACTATTTCTCTGGAAAGATCATACATTATAATCACTGTTTACAGTATACTGTGTAAAATAATCTCTGTTTGTTTTCTACAATGGATACTGTGTCATTTAATTAATTTAGACTAAAGAAAAGCAATCAACATTCAGTAATGACATTCCCTTAGGGGATATAAATGAAAATTTTTCCATACCCTACACAGCAGTTAGAGCAAAGGAAGTGCTGATATTTATTTATGAAGATCAGTGCTTGTAGTTGCAAGCAACAGAACTCTAGCTGATTTTAGAAGCCAGGAGGTATGAACAGGATAGGGAGTACTTTACAGATCACCATGAGGATTGGAGAAGCACAGTTAAGTAACCAGAGACCTGGAGCAGGCAGTCATGGAGCCTGTCATCATGTCATGGAGCAGGGCTGATGAGAAAAACCATGGTTGCACCCACCAAGCACAAGATGATGGCATTTAAGGCACAGTCACTTCAGCCTGGAACATGGTGGCCCTGCTACCAGCAGGCACCGTTGCCACCAGAGAGAGGATTCCTGCACTGCCTACTTCTCTATATCTTTGGCTTCCAATTCTGTCTGGTATGACTGAGTCTGACTCTTGTAGGCTAGTTTATGACCTCACATCCTCTCTGTAAGAGAGACTAGAAAAGCAAAGATACGGCAGTTTTCACTTTTAGAGTTGGGGTGGGCTCTTCCTGTCTCTGAAACTCAAAAGGCAGGGAAGTCTCTAAGTGTATGAAGCACTTGGCAGAAGAAAAGAGACAAATGTCTCCCCAAATCAGCATTGCCAGGAATAAGACCTCCAATGTCCTCCGTCATAGCTACAGAAATGTGTCAGACCCTCCCCTTGAGCTACATAGTCCAAAAGCCTGGCCTTTCTTCAAAAAAGGGATAAATTACCATCAGCAGGGGGAGGATGCAGGAAGAATTTCTTTTCTCTCTCAAATACCATACTTGGTCAAACTTTGTTGTTGTTTAGTCACTAAGTTGTGTCTGACTCTTTTGTGACCCCATAGACTGTAGACCCCCAGACTCCTCTGTCTATGGGATTTCTAGGCAAGAATACTGGAATGGGATGCCATTCCTTTCTCCAGGGGATCTTCCTGACCCAGGGATGGAACCTGCATCTCCTGCACTGACAGGCAGATTCTTTACCACTAAGCCACCAGGGACTCCCTGATCAAATTTAGCTGAATGTAATCTGTTGCTTTTGTGTAAGAAGTCTTTGTTTTGAGCTGATCTTGGTCAGATATTAAATTGGGTAGAATTTCCTATTAAGCTTTTTTCGTCTTTATTTACTAAGAACAGCGTGTTCTCTTAATGGGCCCAGGGCACTAAAGACCTGGATGTACAGCCATGGTTTGAAAGAAAACTAAGAAAACATGGTTGTTTTTAGAATATTTATTTGACCATGAGAGTCCCAGTAACAATTAGTTTGGAACAACAGTGGAGATTAAAAAAAATAAATACATACAGGGCAAAGAGAAGTCTTGGCAATGGGTAAAAAGAACTGATAGCCTACCGGGCATTTATGAGCTCAAGTCCAAGACAGAATATAATCATATAAACAGCTGCCTTTTCTGTAATTACATTTAAAAATATCATTCTATCCATACAGTTTTCACCCTACTGTCTGATGCATGCTCGGGTTGATACAATTTTTTTTTTTTATTAAGATAGTTTGATTGGCCAAAGCTTTTATTTTAATTCCTGGGTTTGTTTAAAAGAAAGCAACTTAGCAATCCATGTTGCTACCAGTGTTTATGGAAGACGAAGCAAAGGAGCAGAGATAGCCAGGAGAAAAAAAATCTGCAGTTTAGCATTCTCGTCCCTGTAGGAATCTTCCTTATATTATGGAAATTTCTGCAGACCTTAGGCCATGAGTATTGAACAGATCTCACCTTCCACAGCTTCTCATTGACCTACAGCACAATATAGGGTTTTTTGAACATAAAAGAATCATTGACAACCTCGATATTACTCTAAGAAATTGTTTACCCATGTGATAAAGAAGCCTCTCAAACTTCCTTAATTAAAAGTATGTTACATCAATGACCCACCTTCCTGGTAGAGAAGCTGAAATCCACCAAGTCTATTTCTCCCCCACCAATTAAATCACATCCTCAGTTTGTTTGCATCTTCTATCTAGTTAGCTCTGTGATATCACAGGGGTGCTTTCCTCCAGCATTACATGTTGACTGACTATAGAACAGATTTCCCAGAGTCCTGAATGTCTTTGGGCAGTTGAAGATTTTGTCTTTCGAGTTATTAATTTGTAATCACACTATTAGAGGAATCTGGTGAGGAAAGAGCTGGAGATAGATCTGCTTGATTTGCCTGTCCTGTTCTTTTGAGCCTACCAAGCTGAGTGGAGATTGGCAAAAACAAAAAAACAAAAGCAGACCTCAGCTCCCTCTCCTTTCCTAATGCTGTATTGATATTATGGGCTCTCAAGATTTCATCCTTCTTGCATCTGATAGCACAAACATATTTACCACGGAGAGAAGCAAGAAAAGAGGTCAAAGGCATATGAATGGAAGAAGAAACCCTGCTGCATCTGTCCTTGGGACAATACTGACCATTTTGCATAGATATGTGAGCTTCCTAGAAGAGTTAGCCAAGTAAAGCTTTCAGACCTCTAGGACTCTGCAAAGTTGCTTTAATTTGAAAACAATTTTAATAAAGAGAGAGTAAGAAGGCAAGCAAGGAAGTAGCAGCTCTGTGAATTAGCACTACATTACTAGCTGCTGGTGACATCCATGATGTCTCTCTTTTTAAAAAGGTATTCAAAATCCAGTAATGATCATTTTATGTATCACTTGTTTTAAAGGAGAGAGTTATTTACATAAGGGCAGCATACAAGGAACTCAAAAAAGTTGGCTTGTTGAATAATTTAACTAATATGAATTTTAATTAACAAGCATTTGTTTTAATTAGATAAATAATGCATCTCTTTCTTGAGTTTTATAGCTTAATGGCTCTTTTGTACAAGACCAAATTGGCAAAATGAAAAGCAAACTGTTCTCGTAGCCATCTAGTCATCACAACATATGAATGTTTTCTCCAAACACGTAGATCTCATTCATGTGTTTAACATTTAATGAAATGTATCTGTGTTCTAGACATCATGCTGAGTGGGGCTGGGGATGCAAAGTGAGTAAAGTGTAGTCCCTTCATAGAAGGAGTTTGGTCTAGGGAGAATTTGCGTGTGTTTGTTCCTAGGGCTGCACCACAAACCAGGCAGCTTTAAACAACAGATATTTATTCTCTCATAGTTCTGGATGCCAGGCATCCAATATCAAGGTGTTAGAAATACTGGTTCCCTTTTGAGAACTAAGAGGGAGAATCTGGTCTCCAGCTTCTGGTTGTGGCCCTCAACCCTCGGCGTTCCTTAGCTTGTGGCAGCAAAACTCCAATCTCGACTGAAGTCACGTGGTATTTTCCCTATGTGTGTCAGAGTCCAAATTTCCCTTTTCTTATAAGGACACTAGTCATGGGATTTGGTGCTACTCTCTCAGTTGTGTCCAACTCTATATAACCCCACAGATTGTGGCCTGCCAGGCTCCTCTGTCCATGGAATTCTCCAGACAAGAATACTGGAGTGGGTAGACATACCCTTCTCCAGGGAATCTTCCCGACCCAAGGATTGAAACTGGGTCTCTTGAGTAGCAGGCAGATTGTTGCAGGCAGATTCTTTACTGTCTGAGCCACCAGGGAAGCCACTGGATTTAGGACCCACCATAATCAGTATGAGCTCATCTTAACTTGATTACATTTACAAGGACAATGTTTCCAAATACAGGCACTTTCTGAGGTACCTGAGGTTAGAACTTCAACATAGCTTATTTTTTGGAGGGGGAACACATTTCCATAACACTATCCAAGAAGAGTAAAGAAGCCTCCAAGCCAGGCTTCAGCAATACGTGAATCGTGAACTTCCAGATGTTCAAGCTGGTTTTAGAAAAGGCAGAGGAACCAAGGATCAAATTGCCAACATCTGCTGGGTCATCAAAAAAGCAAGAGAGTTCCAGAAAAACATCTATTTCTGCTTTATTGACTATGCCAAAGCCTTTGACTGTGTGGATCACAATAAACTGTGGAAAGTTCTGAAAGAGACGGGAATACCAGACCACCTGATCTGCCTCTTGAGAACCTGTATGCAGGTCAGGAAGCAACAGTTAGAATTGGACATGGAACAACAGGCTGGTTCCAAATAGGAAAAGGAGTACATCAAGGCTGTATATCGTCACCCTGCTTATTGAACTTCTATGCAGAGTACATCATGAGAAACACTGGGCTGGAGGAAGGACAAGCTGGAATCAAGATTGCCGGGAGAAATATCAATAACCTCAGATATGCAGATGACACCACCCTTATGGCAGAAAGTGAAGAAGTACTAAAGAGCCTCTTGATGAAAGTGAAAGTGGAGAGTGAAAAAGTTGGCTTAAAGCTCAACATTCAGAAAACTAAGATCATGGCATCTGGTCCCATTACTTCATGGCAAATAGATGGGGAAATAGTGGAAACAGTAGCTGACTTTATTTTTCTGGGCTCCAAAATCACTGCAGATGGTGATTGCAGCCATGAAATTAAAAGACACTTACTCCTTGGAAGAAAAGTTATGACCAACCTTGATAGCATATTCAAAAGCAGAGACATTACTTTGTCAACAAAAGTCCGTCTAGTCAAGGCTATGGTTTTTCCAGTAGTCATGTATTGATGTGAGAGTTGGACTATAAAGAAAACTGATGCTTTTGAACTGTGGTGTTGGAGAGACTCTTGACAGTCCCTTGGACTGTAAGGAGATCCAACCAGTCCATCCTAAAGGAGATCAGTATTGGGTGTTCATTGGAAGGACTGATGTTGAAGCTGAAACTCCAATACTTTGGCCACCTGATGTGAAGAGCTGACTCATTTGAAAAGACCCTGATGCTGGGAAAGATTGAGGGCAGGAGGAGAAGTGGATGACAGAGGATGAGATGGTTGGATGGCATGACTGACTTAAAAGACACGGGTTTGGGTGGACTCCAGGAGTTGGTGACGGACAGGGAGGCCTGGCATGCTGTGGTTCATGGGATTGCAAAGAGTCGGACACGACTGAGTGACTGAACTGAACTGATCCAAGAAGACCCTATGCAGAGGTGAAGACACCTTTGTTGCATAAGTGTGGAGGTATGCCACCCATGTGCTGGGGTTGTAGGAGGCATTGTAAGTAACCTGTCACAGATGATGTAGGGAAATGGAAGGTGGGGGGTGGGAGGTGCCCAAAAGAAAGAATAGCTTTAACTATCTGCTCCTTTTTCTACAAAGAGTCAGAAACTGAGGCCACTAGACTGAATAGGGTGGAGAAACAGCCGGGTAGGGTAGCCCTCAGACCCCTCTGCCACCACAGGCTTCCCCCCGCAACAAGATCCAGCTGCAGGAGGAAAGAAGATGCAGTTTGAAATAAAGTTCAGGGTTTTTATTATTAGCTAAGGCAAGATACATTTATTATTAGTATAGACTTTTCTGAGGACTAAGATGACCAGAGGATTTACTGGCCAAGATTGACCAGGAAAGTCTTGGGCTCATCTGTTTCTCATTTAAGGAGGTGGTAGTGGAGATCAGCCCTGGGATTTCTTTGGAAGGATGATGCTAAAGCTGAAACTCCAGTACTTTGGCCACCTCATGCGAAGAGTTGACTCACTGGAAAAGACTCTGATGCTGGGAGGGATTGGGGGCAGGAGGAGAAGGGGACGACAGGGGATGAGATGGCTGGATGGCATCACTGACTTGATGGACATGAGTCTGCGTGAACTCTGGGAGTTGGTGATGGACAGGGAGGCCTGGCGTGCTGCGATTCATGGGGTCGCAAAGAGTTGGACACGACTGAGCGATTGAACTGAACTGAACTGAACTGAAGGGAGAAAAAACTCTACAGAATGGGTAGGAGAGAGAGGCAGTCATGAGGAAAGAATAGTCACTTCCAGAGCCCAGTTGGTTCCACACAAGTCTTAAAATGGAAATGGGTTTGAGCAAAGAGGATGTGACATGTCCTGAGCAAAGATGCACTCATGCCCTTCTATCCACCCCCTACCCTGAGCTCTCTCAATTCCAGGACCTGGAGAACACCCAAAAAGTCCTCAGGACCACAGGGGATGAAAGGAAGGTAGCTGAAGTTTGAGAGTGATGCTCAGTCCTGATGGTGGTGAATGTGGGTTGAGATTTCCTGTGTCCTGGGCTGTGGGGTGGTCCCCACTAGCTGCAGATCTGATGCTGGACTTGGCTGAGTCTTAGAAGACCAGCACTTTACAGGGCTAGGTCAGAGGTGAGGTATTCCATTGGGCTGATCTGCTCATTCACTCCCCTCTCTGCCTGTGACAGAACTTGAAATCCCCCGGGTTGACAATTCAGTGACAGCGGACTGCAAGTTGCATCAGCTGGGAACATTAGAACCAGAAATAAAGACTGGAGTTGGAAGGAAGATGGAACAGGAGGGACCATTCATTCCTCAATGGGAGTGGAGGGGGCTGAGGAGGGTAGTGGGTAAGATACTCACTCCAAAGTCAAGGCAACAGTCTATAGTCATTAACACCCACCCTCTAAGGGAAGGAAGGAGGATTTTGAGTTATACCTATTATCTAGACCGAGGGCACAGTCAGAGAGAACCTAGTTACTTTACAATTTAAGTTTTTAGCCGTACATATAATGTGTCATCAGGAGCTACTTTGAATTAATTAATAGAGAAACGAAGAATGTTCTATTTAGACTTATCTACGTTATGACTATATCTTCATCCTGCTACTGAAACAACTATGCTGGTTAAAGAGAGCCAGGGCACAAAGACCAGCAAGGCGGATGGATGCATACCCAGTGAGTATAGGAGGGATGCGACTCACCCAGGACAGCCAAGTCCAGCATGGGACAGATTCATTTTATAGGAAAATGTTTTTACCAGCCATTAAAAATCAGTGCAGCATTAAAAAGACTCATGTTTCTACAACAGTAAAATTAAGCTCATTGCTTGCTAAAAAAACTGTGGGGAGCTATCATTTCTGAATCATCTCAGATTGATGAAACGAAGGAGGCAGTAAGGATCATAGGCTACTCTAAGCTTCCTGGGATGGGTGTATCTTGTGGCCATGGGAATATATTGTAAGCACCCCAGGAAACATATACATTTGCCAGACTTGCAGGCACTTGGCCCACAGCTGATGTTAAGTATGGAGGAATTCAAATCTGGAATTATAATTTATTGATGTAAAAGCAAAGAGAAGGAATCCTGGAATTTGCTGGCTCCTGGTTTCCAAGCCTACCCTTTCCAACAGTATACATCACTGGTGTGAAGATATTCATATTTTGAATGACACAATAGACACTATACTAACAATGTTATAATATCAGTAACATTCAGTAGGTACCCTATTCTAAGTGAAGTGAAAGTCACTCAGTTGTGTCCGACTCTTTCCAACCCTATAGAGTATACAGTTCATGGAATTCTCCAGGCCATAATACTGGAGTAAGTAGCTGTTCCCTTCACCAGGGGATCCTCCCTGGAGGGAACTCAGGGATCGAATCCAGGTCTCCCGCACTGCAGGTGGATTCTTTACCAACTGAACCACCAGGGAAGCCCAAGAATGCAGGAGTGGGTAGCCTATCTCTTATACAGCAGATCTTCCCGACCCAGGAATTGAAGTAGGGTCTCCTGCATTGCAGGCAGACTCTTTACCAACTGAGCTACCAGGGAAGCCCCTATTATAAGGGCTTTATATAAAATAATTCATCTAACCCTAACCCAAAAAGGTGGGTACAATTATTATACCTATTTCATGTATGAAGAAACTGAGGCACAGAAAGGTTAAGAAATGTGCCCAAGATCATATAGTTAATAAATAGCAGCCCTGGGAATCATATAGGTGGTATGATAAATAAAATTGAGACAAAGAACAGTTTGGATAAGTGTGATTTGCAAATATTCTATTCTTTGTAAATTGTAGGGAAGGGACAATTTCCCCACGTTCCACCTTTCCTTTTCCTCACGCATAAGCTGGTTCTGTGTTTGCTCAGCAGCCTTCATCTACAGAGGTCCATCTGGAGCTCTGACATATCATTTCTTTCCTGAAAGAGTACCACAGAATAAGGGGGAAGAGTTTTGCATATATTTTCAGAAACATACTCATCAACTGTTCCAGAAAGTGCAGAAGAGAGAGAGATGCAGAAATCAGAGAGATGTCACTCATTTTGTTCCCGGCCTTTAAAAAATGCTGGTATCTCCATGGATTTTTCTCCATAAATATTGAATGATCTGCGCTTATCATTGGTGAAAGATTAATATAGCCATCTAATTTCTAATGAGACAATAGACTGGCTGTGGATGAAATTGTAGGGCTGGGATCTGGGCTTCCTGTCTCTTTTTACAAAGTTTTACAGGATCCTAGAGCATTTGAGCATGAAGAGCCCTGAGAGATGTCCTGTCTGATCTCCTAGTTTTACAGATAAGAAAACTGAGGCCAGAAAATCATGCATGCAGTTGGCCAAAAATTTCCATTTGGGTTTTTCTGTAAGATCTTATAGAAAAACACAAACAAACTTTTTGGCCAGCCCAATAATTGGCTCCAATTAGAAAACGCTATTATCTGGACTCCTAGTCCAGACATACGCATACACTACACACATCTATACAAACACTGACACAGAGACATGTCCACCCACTGAAATATACACAGATTGCACATACACACACACACACACATACACACACACACACACACATAGATGAGGGTACAAGCAAGTATGCAAACATACACATTCATACAAGTGCCCCACTCCTATGTAAGTCTTATTTTCTACCTAAATTTTCCTGTAATAACCTGACTTTGGTAGAAGTTGATTACTTGTCCCAAAGAACATTTGCATCAATTCTTCAGCGTTCAGCTTTCTTTATAGTCCAACTCTCACATCCATACATGACTACTGGAAAAACCATAGCCTTGACTAGACAGACCTTTGTTGACAAAGTAATGTCTCTACTTTGAGAGCCAAAGAATTGATGCTTTTGAACTGTTGTGTTGGAGAAGACTCTTGAGAGTCCCTTGGACTGCAAGGAGATCCAACCAGTCCATCCTAAAGGAGATCAGTCCTGGGTGTTCATTGGAAGGACTGATGTTGAAACTGAAACTCCAATACTTTGGCCACCTGATGCGAAGAGCTGACTCATTGGAAAAGACCCTAATGCTGGGAAAGATTGAGGGCAGGAGGAGAAGGGAACAACAGAGGATGAGATAGCTGGATGGCATCACTGACTCAATGGACATGGATTTGGGTAGACTCCGGCAGTTGGTGATGGACAGGGAGCCCTGGCATGCTGTGGTTCATGGGGTCGCCAAGAGTCAGACACAACTGAGTGACTGAATTGAACTGAAGAACATTTGCATCTTAATAAATGTCTCCAGAAAACAGAACCAAAGTGAAAATCCGAAGTAAAGAATTTTAAAGCTTGAATTTCAGACAATTAGAGACTGAGTGTTGTTCTCAGCCCTGGAAGCTGCTTCTTTGGGGAGGACTCCTTGTCCTTGGGACCACCCAGCAAAGTTAGTATCCTTGTAAAGATGTTAACATCTCTTTTCAATTCAATTTGGTCCCAACCCACCTTGCTAAAGTTCTGCTTTCCCACAAGAATGGCTTGTTTAAAAGGCATTTTTAAAATAATTGTAAACTATGAAAGAGTAATATATAGGTTGTGAAGGAGTTCTTAATTTTTCTGTTTTTTTCCTCTTCAAGAAGACAAACCCTCAGAGTCTTGGCTATGGTTCTAGCTGGCCAGTTCATTTTACTGCTCCAAGGAGCCCAAGGTTTCATTGGGCTCCATCTGTGCCCTTTGGGCCCAGAGCTTAGCTGGTGGTGGAGTGTGAGGGCAGCCTTCCCATTTTTAACACTGAAATAAATTTTCACGAGAGCGAAAGCTTGTGTATTCTATCTAGCACAAAAAAATCCTCCTTTCACCCTGGAGGAGCTCAGGATGGCTGGATGACAGGCTGGTGAGGAAAAGACTTGTTTTTTGACGTGTATATGCTGAAGTGCAGAAAGAAATACAGGGGTATTTTTCACTTGGCTTCACGCCTCCTGGAGTGTCTGTCACCTTCCAGTGATGGATGGCCATGCAGGATGAGAAGAAGGAGCTCACCATCCAGAGAGCTTCATTCCTATGCCAGTTATCTACATAGCAATCAGTCTTAGAGGCAATAGAAGGGAGCACCAAAGCTTCATAGTAGCCCACTCAGTAGGTGAGTTGGGGTAGAGCCTGGTGTCCCCCAAACTCTCAGAGCAAAATCAAAGGAGTATATGGGAGTGTCCTCCAACATGGCACCCCAACTGCTTTTTGTCTGACTGAGTCAGTTCCTTTTTTGTTGCTGCAGCCAGTGAGGTCCCATGACTTGGCCCTGCTATATCTTCTCCACTTTATGCTCCTCCTGCTGTTTATGTCTCCTGAAAGTGGCCAGGCTTCTCTTTCCTCAGGCAGGGCTGAGGTTGGGCAGGACCATGAAACACTTCTTTCCGGAATGTTCCCAGGGCTGGTTCCTCCTTGTCATCTCCGCCCTCAGGCCTCAGTTCCCATGTCCTCCCTTCCACCCCTCAGATGTAGCCTTCACCTCATCCCTGCTCATTTTCCAATTGTACTTACCCCCCAAAGCTTTATAACCAAGTCTTTATGGTTTGTTTCTTATTTCTTGTCTCTTTCCCCTTTTCCAGATGAAAATAGAGAACTTGACCATTCTTTTCATCAGTGTATTTGGCACACAGTAGGTGCTCAATAAATACTTGTTGAAAAAAGAAAGGAATGTTCGAGTTTTGCGGGAATAGAGTGACATCAAGATTTCCATCTCAACATTTTTTCTCCCCCGTTGACTGCTTATCAGGCACAATTACCTTTAAGTTTCCTAAGAATTGTTGCGCTGGTTGATATGACAGAAGTGATCTTAGTATGAGACTGGCGATTGGAATAGAATGGATGGCATAGCTTTCCAGAGGGGGTGCAGGCCCTCTTGGTGATGTTTTGGAATTTCATCAAGCTCACCATCCTGTTCATCAGACAGTCAGGGACCAGAAATGCCCAGACAAGGGCATGGGATGCTAGGCAAGGCCCCTGTGCTCTGGCTACTATGATTCAGTTATTTCTAAAGCTTGGTCGAAACCCTCTGCTGAGGCCCACCGGCCCAGGAGATTCCCTCTCTTATGCTTGTGCTTGCAACAGCACAAAAATGCCTTGGTTAAGTGGCCCTTCCTTCAGGAGTGCTGGAATCTAGGTCTTATCTCAGGCTCAATAGCTATTTAAATGCTGGCCCTGCCATTTATTTACTTTGTAATCTTAAGCAATTTAGTTAACCACGGACCTCAATTTTCCCAACTTGTAAAATGAAAATATTATAATGAAGTTATTGTGAGGCTTCAATCAGAAAACAATGTAAATTAATAATAGAATGTCTATTTACTAACTTCAGTGCCTCCCTGTGGACTTTCTTATCATTCAAAAGAGATGTCACCTCCTCCCTGAGGCCTTCCCTGACCCAGGCTGAAATAAATCTCTGCTCATACCTCTCTATCCCAGAGCCTCTCTATCTTGGATTCTCAACAGCCCTAATGAACAGTGGATGCAATATGGTTGGTTTACACACTTGTAGTTTATGTCTGGTTGCCCCCACTAGGATGACAACTGGGTCCCTCTCTGTTATCCTCTGTCTAGAACAGTGCCTAGCCCATAGGTGATGCTCAAGCAATGCTTGTTGAATAAATGACTGAATGTTCTAGTCATGCATCATATATGTCACTTCAGTTAATTCTGACCATTCAGCAGGATAATAGTCCCATTATTTTAAGGATAGTGAATAGGAAACATATAACCTAAATAATTTACAAATTGATAACTATTTTCTGAGTGTTCACTAGGTCAGACACTAAACTAAGGGATTTTCAGTGGTGATCTCTTTATTAAGGAAGAGGGGCCAACGAAGGAGCGTTGAACCCAAAAGTTCATTTAGGTCTGACCACTTATTTCCACTATGGTCTATACATTAGTTTTAAATGAAAATTATGTCTTAGAATGAAGCCTAAGGATTCCTTTACCCAGAATATTCTGAAATCTCACCCTTGTCCACATGGCAATAATTTTAACAAAAGCACAATTGGAAATGACATCCACTGCAATGGTATCCCACTCCAGTACTCTTGCCTGGAAAATCCCATGGACGGAGGAGCCTGGTAGGCTGCAGTCCATGGGGTCACTGAGGGTCAGACATGACTGAGCGACTTCACTTTCATTTTTCACTTTCATGCACTGGAGAAGGAAATGGCAACCCACTCCAGTGTTCTTGCCTGGAGAATCCCAGGGACGGGGGAGCCTGGTGGGCTGCTATCTCTGGGGTCGCACAGAGTCGGACACGACTGAAGTGACTTAGCAGTAGCAATTATATCAGGCTGTTGGTAACAAAAACCCACCTATAGGACTTTAATATATATTGCTTTTTCAGCTGTTAGGAATTCTGTGGATATTAATAGATGGTCCAATCCTATTCAGCAGCTCTGTGATGTCACCAGTGTCTCAGCATCCTTCTAGTTTTCTGCTCTGCCCCCCTTAGTACTGGCTGCTTCTTCATGCTGCTGTTTCATGGCTGCACGTGGTTTCTGTATCTCCAGGGTTCACATCCACATTCTGGTAACCTCTGGAAAATTGAATCTTTTTTTTTCTGAGTGTTTTACCTCCCAAGGAAGAATAAAATAGCTACTGGGTAGAAAATCACAAAAATGATGGCTAGTCTATTGACTGACAAGATGACCAATTTTTCTTTAATAAACATATCAGATAATCAGAGATCAAAATGAGCTAGGGGAATATATTTAGTCTTTGATGGTTCCTGGAAGCTCAGCTGGTAAAGAATCTGTCTTTAATGCAGGAAACCCTGGTTCAACTCCTGGGTTAGGAAGATCCTCTGGAGAAGGGATAGGCTACCTACTCCAGCATTCTCGGACCTCCCTGGTGGCTCAGATAGTAAAGAATCTGCCTGAAATGCAGGAGACCTGGGTTCGACCCCTGGGCTGGAAAGGTCCCCTGGAGGAGGGCGTAGCAACCCACTCCAATATTCCTCCCTGGAGAATCCCCATGGACAGAGGAGCTTGGAGGGCTATGGTTCATGGGGTCACAAAGAGTCGGACACAACTGAGTGACTAAGAACAGCACATGACCATATAATCAGCTTGCAGTGAATCTCACAAAGTATTTAGAATTCTTAAAGTATGTTAATGAATGCCCTTTGAAGCAGACACTCTCAATCTGGAGGAACGGAGGCATGCTGTAAGCTCTCTTCCAAAAACTTGTCCAAAAACATGACACAGGATTCACTAATTTTATGCTGTCCACAAAGGCCATCCACTTGAATCCAGATGCCATAGTGAAAATTCACGTGGAGAGTACACCTGGAATTGATGCCTCTCTACTCTAAAGGGGTTGGGAACTGACATCCATTGAGTGGGCAGAAACTGTAATTCCCTCTCCAACAGTCATCTCTATCTGCAACATCTCCATGTTGCATTTTCCCCTGCAACATAACCCCAGTTTGTTCGGCAACTGGGAAGAGACACCTTAAACTCACAGAATGCAGTTTTCTATCACAACTCTAAAGAACAAATGCTCATTTACCTAAGTCAGTCCTGGAAAACTCCTTACCACTGTACAATAAATGGTCTTTGCTGGCAGAGAGTGTTGCTCAATTCTAGCCAATGAGAAGTAAGGGAAGTTTGCTGGAGGTGGTAGTGGCTGAGGGCAAAGAGTCAGGGCAGGGGATAGGATTCTGGAATAGACTAGGGAATAGAATAGATTGCGGAATAGAACATTGCATAAAGTGCTATGTAAATAGTTGATTTACAATATTGTGTTAATTTTTGCTATAACAGCAAAGTAATTCAGTTTTATATACATGTATGTATATATACATTCTTTCCCATTATGATTTGTCATAGGATACTGAATATAGTTCTTTGTGCTACACAGTAGGACTTGTTGTTTATCCATTCCACATATAATAGCTTACATATGCTAACCCAAACTTCCCACCCCGTCCATCCCCCTTCTCCTAGGCAAAGACAAGTATATTCTCTGTGTCTGTGCGTCTGCTTCTGTTTCGTAGATAAGTTCATGTGTTTCATATTTTAGATTCTACATATAAGGGATATCATATAGTCTTTTTCTCTTTCTGACTTACTTCACTCAGTATAATAATCTCTAGTTTCATCCTTGTGTGCATGCTAAGTCTCTTCAGTTCAGTTCAGTTCAGTTCAGTCGCTCAGTCATGTCTGACTCTTTGCAAGCCCATGAATTGCAGCACGCCAGGCCTCTCTGTCCATCACCAACTCCTGGAGTTCACTCAAACTCATGTCCATTAAGTTGGTGATGCCATCCAGCCATCTCATCCTCTGTTGTCCCCTTTTCCTCCTGCCCCCAATTGCTTCGTCGTAGTCAGTCGTATTCAACTCTTTACAGTCCTATGGACTGTAGCCCACCAGTCCCCTCTGTCCATGGGATTTCCCAGGCAAGAACACAGGAATGGGTTGCAATTTCCTTCTCCAGGGGATTTTCCTGACCCAGGGATCAAACCTGCGTCTCCTGCAGATCCTGCATTACAGGCAGATTCTTTGCCGCTGAGCCACTGGGGAACCATGTTGCTGCAAATGGCATTATTTCATTCTTTTTTATGGCAGAGTAGTATTCCACTGTATATATGTACATCATCTTCTTTATTCATTTACTTCTTGATGGACATTTAGGTTGTTTTCTTGTCTTGATTACTGTGGATAGTACTACTATGAATATATATGTGCATGTATCCTTTTGAATTCTAGTTTTGTCTGGATACATGCCTAGGAGTGAGATTGCTGGGTCATATGGTAATTCTATTTTTAGTTTTCTGAGGAAACTTCACACTGTTTTCTATAGTGGCTACACCAACTTACATTCCCACCAACAGTGTAGGATGGTTCCCTTTTTTCCACATCCTCTCCAGCATTCATTCTTTGTAGACCTTTTAAGAATGGCCATTCTGATCAGTCTTCTTCTTCTCCAACACCACAACTCAAAAGCATCAATTCTTCAGTGCTCAGCTAAGAGTAGAGTCCCCTGGACTGTAAGGAGATCCAACCAGTCCATTCTAAAGGAGATCAGTCCTGGGTGTTCATTGGAAGGACTGATGCTAAAGCTGAAACTCCAATACTTTGGCCACCTGATGCAGAGTTGACTCATTGGAAAAGACTGTGATGCTGGGAGGGATTGGGGGCAGGAGGAGAAGGGGACGACAGAGGATGAGATGGCTGGATGGCATCACCAACTCGATGGACAAGAGTTTGGGTGAACTCCGGGAGTTGGTGATGGACAGGGAGGCCTGGCGTGCTGCAATTCATGGGCTTGCAAAGAGTCAGACATGACTGAGTGACTGAACTGAACTGAACTGATTCTGATCAGTGTGAGGTAGTACCTTGTTGTTGTTTTGGTTTGTATTTCTTTAGTAATTAGCAATGTTGAGGCTCTTCCCATGTGCCTGTTGGACACCTCTATTTTTCCTTTTGATAAATGTCTGTTTAGATCTTCTGCCCATTTGGGGGTTCAGTTGTTTGTTTTTGCTGCTTTTGAGTTGTATGAGCATTTGTATATTTTGGAAATTAAGCCCTTGTTGGGTGCATCATTTGCAAATATTTTCTCCCATTCTTAGGCTGTCTTTTCATTTTGTTTATGGTCTCTTTTGCCATGCAAAAGCTTGTCAGCTTGATTAGGTCCCATTGGGTTTTTTTTTTTTTTTTTTTTTTTTTGCTTTTATTTCTGTTGCCTTGGGAAACTGACCTAAGAAAATATTGGTATAATTTATGTCAGAGAATGTTCTAGGAGTTTAATGGTGTCATGTCTTACGTTTAAGTCTTTAAGCCATTTGGGGTGTATTTTTGTATATGGTGAGAGAGTGTGGTTGGGCTTCATTGATTTGTATGTGGTTGTTCAGCTTTCCCAACACCACTGCTGGAGAGACTGTCTTTTCCCCATTGTATACTCTTGCCCCTTTGTCAAGAATTAATTGGCCATAGTTGTGTGGGTTTATTTTTGGGCTCTCTCTTCTGTTCCATTGATCCATATAAGACAAAGATGCTTAAGAAGTCAGTCCTTTTCCTTCCAGCTCTGAAGGTAGATGTGTTACTGCAGCTGTGTGGCCATCTTGGAAGACCTCGATCCTCACCTTGCTTTGCTGCTGAACCAATAGGGCAACTACTGCCTCTGGATATTTTGCGATATGAGAAAAGTAAACCCCTCTTTAAACACTGGAGTGTTTTTTCTTCCTGTTACTTGCAGCCATACACAATTCTAACTTATACACATACTCCATGTTGGGCACTGAAACTGGTGCTTTAGTTACCCAGTTGTACACTTTATGTTGCTGCACTTGACTATAGTTTTCAATCCTATAAAACAAAGCTAAAGTAAAAGTACCTGCTTCACTGACTGGTGAGGACGGAACAAGCAGTCTGGGCAAAGAGCTCATTGCTCATACTGTCCCACTGTAAGCTGTCAGAAAATGGGAGCTATCATTGTTATTCAAATGTCTTGGCTTTGAAATATATTGAGAACTGTACAAGGCTGACTGGTAGAAAACGAGAAAGAACAAGGTCAGCAGTGGAACTGCAGATGGTAAGAAGACAAGGAGGCTGGGAATGTGGACCAGGAAGCTTCATGGGAGCGGCACAGCTGCAAAGCCTGGCTGGGAAGGAAATGAGGGGACAGACTGGCAGAGGTGAGGGAGAGAGGTGCACAGTGTAGGATGGTGAGCATGTCAGAGCTACAAAACTGCAAAATAAGCAAAAGAGGGCATCCAGATACTGTGTTGTGTTTGATTAGAATAAGATCATGAAAGACTGTGATTGCTGCAGCCAGTTAGAGCTTGGCATAAATGGATGGATATTCTTGCTGTACTTTTATTTCAAAAACCTCTGTATATGGCTTCTAGAATGGAATATGTGTTACAAAAGCAAGCAAAAAACAAAACACAACAACAGAGAGACAAACAAATAAAGGAAGCCAAGCCTGACATGAAAGCAATATCATCTTGGTGGTGGGGAGGCCTCCTAGAGCCTTTGAATCTTTCCTTGTCTGTGTTCTGTTCTGCCTACACTTTAGGTTAATTCCCTATGATCAGAGCTGCTCACTTAGAAATTTCTGTTCACCTCCAAGTTCTCACCCAGAAGGCAATGCAGCCTCACAGACTGATATTCCCCAACCCTGGCTGATTACCTTGGATCACAGAAAAGCAAGGGTATTAGTCTTACATATGCTCCAGCTGAAAGGGTCCAGACAATAATGCTGACCTCTTTCACTTTAGGGCTCTCAGCATAAATACCCAGCAGATCTCAGACATGAGTCAATAGTGCTACCCATCCAGACAGCTGGAACCCACCCCAATTCTGAGCTATCATGGGCACAAAGCATCAGGGTATTTCTGCAGGATATGCTCAGTAACCATACTTTACCTTAGAAATCCTCAGGGAAAGCCAGTCTCTTGGCACCAAAAGTCATGTCTAAGTGTTTTTGAGTCTTTCCCACATGTATGGTGACTGGAAGGACTTCCATAATCACCAAAATATCCCTTAGACTGTATATTATATATATATTAGACTGTGTATTATGATCTTAAAAGCTTAGTCTCTCCTTTTGTTTCTGATGACTCTGGAAACCGACTTTTTTATGGGACTTTTGTAGTCCATGAATGTTTCCTTTAGTAGAAATGAACCCATCTTCTACATATAACAGATAACACTTGTGTGTGTGTGTGTGTTGTGCACATGTGTCCCTCCTTCTATCCTTTCTCACCTGATTGGTTACTAGGATCTATGGTCTCCTTGACTCTATTATCTCCCTGACATTCCATCTCCACATTGTAGTTGCCTCTTTCTTGCTTCAAACTCTTCAAAGCCTTGACCAAAGGATAAAATCCAAGCAGTAACATGGCTTACTAGTCAGATGAACTTTTCCCTGGCTTCCCTGAGTTGGACCAGATTCATGCCTGTTTTTCCCATATATGTATTAACAATGTCTCCTTTCACTTTAAAAGTGAGAAGATAGAGTGGAAAATAAGTTATGTGGGCATCCTATTTGTAAGACTCAAAACCTCCCAGTCTTTGGCTCACATTAGTATTATTTGTATGCCCAGGTGAGACAAGACATATATTAACCTTCCAGACTCTCCCATCCATGGGATTCTCCAGGAAAGAATACTGGTGTGGGTTGCCATGCCTTCTCCAGGGGATCTTCTTGACCTAGGGATAGAACTTGGGTCTCCTGCACTGCAGGCAGATTCTTTACTATCTGAGTCACTAGGGAAGCCTGGCGAAGGGAATGGCTACCCACTCCACTATTCTTGCTTGGAGAATTCCATGGACAGAGGTTCCTGGTGGGCTACAGTCCCTGGGGTCATAAAGAGTGAGACACAACAGAGTGACTAATAAATAAAACCCTCTAGCCTTAGTTATCCCTGTGCTGCCTTTTAACTCTGTGCTCCAGAATGAAAATATGCCATGTTTCCCCCTGCCCAGGACTCTTCATACATGTATTTTTCCCCCTTGCTTAAAACATTCCCCCTCCTTACTCACTTGGCTAATTCCTCCTCATTCCAGGAAGCCTTCCCAGAATCCCCAGTTCTATCAGAGGTTAGATGGCCTTCCTTTGACCTCCCATGATGCCCTAAGCTTTCCTTATATCACACTATCTTGATACTGCCACAAAACCTGCAGTTGGACAGCCTGTTTTATCCCTCTCGGTTACTCATTGCTCCTGCATAGGGTTATACATCCTGCTGCCATGTAACTTGAAGGGTTTTGTAGCCTTGCTTGTTCCATTGATGGCAAGCTTGACTATATGACTTGCTGTAGCCAGTGCAAGGAAATATAATGTGTGTTGTGTCTAATGGAAGCTTTATGAGCCTTGGGATGTGTGCACCAGCTCAACTGCTTTTCCATGGTCATGGGAACAGAGTATCCCATGCGAGGTCTTCTCTTTCAGCCTGGGTCTCAGAATGAAAAGACATGTGGGCAAAGTCACCACCAACATAATATAACACCAGTTACATAATTAAAAAATGCAGTTGTGTTATTGTAAGTCACCTGAAACCAAGGGTTTGTTACTACAAGATAAACCAGCAAAGGCTGACTGCTCTGTGTAATTTCTTTATTTCTTAGTCCAGTAAACAACCTGAGGTCAGGGAGCATGGGTGCATGCTCAGACGCTTCAATTGTGTCTGACTCTTTGTAACGCTACGGACTCCAGCCCACCAGGCTCCTCAGTCTGTGGGATTTTCCAGGCAAGAATACTAGAGTGGGCTGCCATGCCCTCCTCCAGGGGATCTTCTCAACCCAGGGATCGAAGCTGAGTCCCTTACATCCCCTGCACTGGCAGGCAGATTCTTCACCATTAGTGCCACCTGGAAAGCCTCGGTCAGGGAGCGTGTCTCTCTCAATCACCTTTCTGCTTCCAGTTCCTAGAGCAGTCTCCAACGCTGGTCATTCCTCATCAGGTTTTGTTTAGTCAATGTGTGGATGTGCACCTTTTGTTTTCTTGAATACTGGATTCACTATCAACTTTTCAAAGGTTCAGACTGGTTGCATCTTTAGAAAATATTGTGCTTCTCACAGGACATTCCAATTTTCTACTTAGTTTAATTATCACACACAACTGGAAAGTAAAGAAGTATCGCCATTTTGCAAGAGATAAAACTGATGTCAGAGAGATTTTTGCTTCTAAGATCAGACAGCTATCTAAGAGCAAAGAAAAAATGAAAATTTTTACTTTCTGGTGCCCAGTTCATGGTTCTTTCCCATCCTATCCATGACCCCAATCTCAGAGAAGACAGAAAATAACTGTTCCTCTTCACCCCAAACCTTCTTGGTATCAGCTTTCATCTGCTCGCCATGACCACTCTTACAGGGAGATACATTGAATCCATCAATCCCTTTCTTTGGGATTAAGGGGGGCAGTTAGCTAAAATGTCTTCTCTGTTTTAAAAAGGGACCATTTGAAGAACAGAAAGGGAGAGAGAATCACCCAAATTTAGTTCCTGTCTGGCCTTTGTAGATTTCAGGAACAAATTCTGAGCTCCCACAGAGTGAATGAGGTTTTTTGTTCTCCACAAGGGTTGTGTTCAAGAGAACAAGCACCAGTCTGCCTCACCAATCCAAATTCTCTTAAAATTTCAATAAAGAGTAACTTTTATTTTTGGTGGTTTATTTAAATCAAAGCTGATGTTTAAGTGTCACATCTTCCTACAGCAACACATATTTATTGATTATCTCTATGCACAAGACATTGTGCTGGTGGGAGTTGAGTTAATTTTAAGTGCTTCCTAATTGCCCTTTGGCTGGCTAAGGTTAAAGTAATTCTTAATCAAAACCTTTGCATTTGTCTTTACTGCAGAAAATGTAAGGGCAGTGCTTCTCTACTGGGCACGTTGGAATCACCTGGGGAGCTTTTAAAGCTGGTGGTGCCTGTGTCCCACCTCCTGTGTTCTCATTTAATTGGTTTGGGATGTCACCTGGACATTGGGATTTTTAAAAGTTCCCCAAGTGGATCATATATGCAGGCAGGGTTATAAACCACTGTGCTCAGGAGTCCAGTCCCCAAATTGCTTACTGTAGGATAATGATCAGAATCTTTAGTTCAAATAATGTTGCGTTCCCAAGATCCTCCTCATTCAGTTCACCTACTGGATTTGAGACAAAGTGGCGGGGCAGAAGGAGATGCCCTAGAGTGTAGCCAAGGGATCTGGGCTCTAGATCGGGCCCCGCTGCTCAGTGAAAATGTGACTTACCTTAAGTGCTCAGTATCTCAGCTTTCTGGTCTGAGAAATGAAAGAATTAAATTAGATCAGTGTTTTCTAAACTCTTATCATCAAAGACCACCTTTTAAGCTCTCTCTTTCCAAGTGGATATAATGTTTTTAAACACTTAATCTATCAAATTCCATTTATTAAGTGTTTAATTCTTCCTCCAGCCCGATGATAAAAATTGAAGATACAGTCAGAATTTGAAAGAAGAATGTGCTTAAAATCCTACTAGATGCCACTTTCCTTCTTCACACTTTGGGTGACTTTGAATAAATGCAAAGTACTGAGCTGAGTGAATATCAAGTGTTTCCCTTTATTCATCTCAGAAAACATGACTGGGATCTCACACACCTCACCACCCCCCCACCACCTGGGAACCAGGCATGGCTGGGCCATCCTTGCTTATTACCACCCCCATTCCCCACCCCAGCCTCTCCCAGTGACTGTCAGGGAAACCTAGATGGCAGGACTGCTCAGCATAACTCGACTTACCTCTTGGACTGAGCACAGGCAACTCCAGAAGGAAGCACATGACATGGGGTCCTTCCTCTGACAAGACAACATACAAACCCTGCCTAATAGAAAATGTCAGCCTCTTGCCACCACTGGCAAATAGACTTCCCTCCCTCTTTCTGTGGAAAGAAATAAGTGAGAGGAAGGAGGGATGAAAGTTGCCTCCATGGCCCTTTGCAGGAAGGCCACACTTAGCAGAAGATCTTTCCTCTGGGTACTGAGGCAAGAATGTGGAAGGAAAGAAAGATGGGACTTGCGTGGTTATAGTAACTCATCAGATCCTCTGACTAAAGTCAAACTGTCCGTATTATCAGTGAGCAAATAATGTTTAACCTAACATAAAGAAAACTGATGTATTAGCCAGACTCTGAGCTTTTTAAAAGACTTTATTTATGTATGTATTTTTCGCTGTGCTGTGTCTTCATCACTGAGCTCTGGCTTTCTCTAGCTGTGGTTAGTGGGCTTCTCATTGCAGTGGCTTCTCTTGTTGCAGAGCACCAGCTGTAGGTGTGCAGGCTTAGTAGTTGTGGTGCACTAGCTTAGTCGCTCTGCAGAATGTGGAATCTTCCTGGATCAGAGATCAAATCTGTGTCCCCTGCATTAGCAGGCTGAATCTTCACCACTGGACCACCAGGCAAGTCCAGCTTCTGAGTTTTATTAGAGACAAATGTCAATTTTTTGGTTAGTCCTTGTAAAACAATGAAAATAATTTATAGATCACCATGACTAGCTTTGATGGCTGGGACTCTTGAATCAGAGAGTTCTAATTCTTATAACACTAAAAAATAAAAATTCTATCATTTAAAAAATATAAATAGAATATTTTTTTTAAAAATCTGTTATTGGTGAAAAGAGATCAATATTAAAGAAAAATATAGAATGTATCTAATCAACACATGTGCTTTGAAAGTGCCCAAACCCAACTATGATTATGGGAAGTAACTTTTTAGACACTAGAACTGTGTGCTGCTTTAGATTCCTCAGAGAATTCTAGGTTTGGGGGGGAAAGCATTGTTTTAGCTGAAACCCTTCTGTCTACTCATCTTTAGCCACTGGAATGGATATTGAACAAATCAAAAATATACTTTAAATAACATGTTTCAGTACTGTGTTAACTTTTGATTACTCAATGGCAAATTATTTGATAACTACCAGGAAATATGGGCTTCCCCAATGGCTCAGCAGTAAAGAATCCATCTCCAATGTAGGAGACACAGGAGACACGGGTTCGATCCCTGAATGGGGAAGATGCCCCAGAGAAGGAAATTGCACCCCACTCCAGTATTCTTGCCTGGGAAATCCCATGGTCAGAAGAGCCTGGTGGGTTGTAGTCCATGGGGTCTTGAAGAGTTGGACACGACTGAAGTGCAGAGCATGGGGACCACTTCTCCCCTCAAAGCTTATCTGGCTTTAGTCTTTTAAGTATTACAATGCTTCACTGTTCCCAGACTTTCTGAGAAGTGGAGGTATAAACCTGATGAGACTAAAGGGATCTGTGCTGATGCACGTGGGCGTCTCCACAGCAAGTGTGCCTGGCACATGTGTGGTGGTGAGTGGGGTAAACTTGTCAATTCTCCAGCTATGCTTGATTTATCTTCATCCAAACTACCCTGTTCACTCATGTAGGGGATCAGCCCTTCATTATGCATGACCAGGCCCAGTTGATTAGACCAAGGAGAAGGCAATGGCACCCCACTCCAGTACTCTTGCCTGGAAAATCCCATGGACGGAGGAGCCAGGTAGGCTGAAGTCCATGGGGTCGATAAGAGTCGGGCATGACTGAGCGACTTCACTTTTCACATTCATGCATTGGAGAAGGAAATGGCAACCCACTCCAGTATTCTTGCGTGGAGAATCCCATGGACGGAGGAGCCTGCTGTCTATGGGGTCACGCAGAGTCGGACACAACTGAAGCGACTTAGCAGCTGCAGCAGCAGACAGATGATTAAAAATAGGCCAAAACATTGGTTGGTTAAACCAGATTTTTCTTTATAATTTGACCCAGGAGACACAGAGTTAGTAATCAAAGAGTGGTGTCCTCTATATTTCAAGAGTCACACAGAGTCAGGCCCAAAGTGGACTCTAGTTTAAGTCAAAGTGTGAAATTATGGGGAAGCAGAAAGCAAGTACCCTGCAGAGAAAATCAGTCATCAAGAAAATGGGGCAGGAATACAGAGAAAAACAAAGGTAAGAGATGATATAACTAGATGATTGTACAAATATTTAACAATAATCTCTCCACTATGTGCTGAGAATATTAAGATGAATAAGAAAATACCTTATGCCTGGAGGAGTCTATAGTCGGAGCAGACACAGATAATACTATTAGCAGTTATAATCATCAAATTTTTATGTCTCTAACTTTTGTTTAATCTCATTATACATCCTCTAAGTGGTTTGCGGAAATTTCTATGGAACAACAGAACAAAAACATGTAGGTCATTGTGGCTGGAGCACTGATGAAAGCTCCACAGAGGTGAGAATAAGCAGTGAAAGCCTGTCTAGGGTACTATGCTTTCCAAATTGTGCTTCATGGCACACTAGTTCCATGAGATGTAATTATTTTTAGTAACAATAGATGGATGGTTGGTGGATGGGTGGATAAATGGATGAATGGATGGATAAATAGATCCATGAACAGTTAGTTTTAAAAATACTGAGTTTAACAAAGTCCACAACTTTCTTTACTGTAGGTTTTCTTGAAGCCTTTTATATTCAACTGTGAAATCTAAATCCCAACAGAAACTTAAATTATATAGCACTGACTCAAATTATTGGTTTACAAAAGTCTTTTCCTTTGAGCATCTTACAGGGACTAGTATTTTGCAAGTACAGTTGGAAAAAATGGGTTTCTTGTATTTCTACTTGTTTGTTTCTTACTCCTTTTATCCAGAACAGAGTATGATTGCCACTATGTAGGCATGGCAACATTTTAATATCAAGGCTACATAGGGAAGATTTGCTTCTAGATTCCTAGAAGGATCAACCAATAGTTCTTCAAAATAATTTTTATTTTATTTTGATAAACCACTGATCAATCTGACTTAACCAAGAAGATGCTTTTTGCAGAATTTCAGATCATCGTCTTTTAGCAAGCTGCCAAAATTTTATGAAAACCACATTTCATGGACAGTAAGTGGGAAGCGAGTTCCCATAAACCTCAGGGGCTCTGGGCCACATCAGTGTGGAGTATTGCCACTTGGATTACATGCACCTACTTGCCCACCTGTGTGGTAAGGTTGCCATGCTAGGGTTCTTCTAGTGATCACACAACTGGCTCCAACTCCCTGAAGTCTGGATGATATTTGTTCAGCTCAGAGGAGAGAAAGTTGTCTCCTCAGAGCCAACAGAAACCCCAAACCCTGATGGTCTTTGTAACTCAGCACTTGAATCCAGCTACTTAATCTGAATCTTCAGGGTTTTTTTTTTTCACTGTTGTGTTCATTTTTCTTCTTGCTAATTTTAAGATATGAAATAACTTCAAAAGCCTTCATTTGAGGGCTCATTAAAATTCTAGGAAATCTTTCATTTTCTTCTTCCTTCTCAGGCATTAATTTGCAAGGCCCATCATAATTAGAGGGTCAAGGGTAGCATGAAACTACTGTACATGGCATTTCACTCCTACTCATTGCTGATAAATGGATCAAATCAGCTCTGTGGGCCCCTGACACAATTGGTCAGGCATCTTATGTCTCCTGCCATATTTTGTGTCAGCTATTAAAGAGAACAGTACACACTTGGAAAAATTAATTGCTATAATTGCTTTTTTGGCACACTGGACAGAAGGTTAACAAGGCAGCTTCTGCAAGAGCCTTGTTAGCTATTTGGTTCTGATAAACCTTTGTGGTTTTTACTTTATAGTTTTCAGATTTTTGCATCAGGTTGGCTATAGCTACTAGAAAAATTATTTTTTTCCCATTGGAAAGTTGAAAAACTCTACCCATTGACATTGAAACATTTTTTCCTTTCTGTAAAGTAGGAGTTACTTCTCTCTCCAACATTGCTAATTTATTCTTGTTCATAACAACCTGTTCTTGTTTTAGAACCTTCTCTTCTTGTTTCACTGATGCAGTTCTTTCCTTTATCTCACTAGGGTTATTAAATCTAATTATTTTAAAATCCTGTTCTGACTGCTTTATTAACTCTGCTTCTTTATATGTAGGTACATTTATTTATTCATTTATTTTATCTATTCTTTTTTTTCAAGACATTGACTTCCCTCAAATGCTAAGGATTCTTGGCTGTGTATTCACATTTCCCCCCACTGGTCACCAGGGTGAAAACTTTTTTATTGTAGTCACTTAATCTTGATATTATTCCTCAGAGATCCTCCTCGTCTCTTCCACTCACAGTCCCCTATTGTGTCTGGAGCATGTATTACATGCTCAATCTATCACCTTGTCCTAAAATCAAGAGTTACTTTTGTACATGGTCTAACTTCCCTGGGAAATATTATGTAAAAATCTTTAGAAAATTTTATTCAAGTCTTGCCCTAGAGGTTGTTAGATTCCATAATCACTTAGCAGATTTGATTTTTGCAATGGCCTTCATTTTCAAATGACATCTATTTAATTGAAGGCTTGCTATGTAAATAGGAATCATGCTTGGCTACCAGTCCTGACTTCCACACTAACTAGGAAAGGTGACCTGGAGCTCATAAAGTCTTTTCCTCTTCAGTGAAACTGAGAAAGTAATTTCACCTATAGCATCAATGTAAGGATTTTAATTATGTATACAAAACAACTAGCAGAGTGCCTGTCACACAATAAAGCTCAGACCAAAAAAGGAAAAGAAAAAAATCTTTATTTATTTTTTTTTACCCAAATGTTTACCAAGTTCAGTGTTTTCCATTCCTTTTTAAGCACCTAGGTTTCCATTTAGTATGATTTTCCTGCCACCTGAAGGCCCTCCTTTAAAATCTTTTTCCAACCATCTCTGCTTGTAATGAGTTCTTTCAGCTTTTGCATGTCCAAAAAAGTCTTTATTTCACCTTTATTTATCATCTAGGATGATCATTCTTTTCTTTTAGTGCTACTACACATTGATCCACCATCTTCTGGTTTGTATTATATCCAATAAGAAATTTGCTGTCATTCTTTGTTCTTTTGTACAAAACAAGTCTTTTTTCCCTTGGCTGCTTTCAAGACTCTCTCTTTGTCTTTGTCATTATTTTAAAACAATTTGATTATTATGTGCCTTGGAGTAGCTTTCTTGGTTTGGAACATCAATTGAGCTTCTTGGATCTGCAGGTTTAGTAAGTTAACATTTGAAAAACTTTAGCAATTATTTCTTCAAATATTTTGTATCCCTTCTCCTCCTTCAAGGACTCCACTTAGATGTATATCAGGATCCTGAAGTTGAAAGTGAAAGTGAAAGTTTTAGTCACTCAGTCATGTCCAACTCTTTGAAACCTCATGGACATCCAGGCTCCTCTGTCCATGGAATTCTCCAGGCAAGAATACTGGAGTGGGTAGCAGTTCCCTTCTCGAAGGGATCTTCCTGACCCAGGGATCAAACCCAGGTCTCCTGCATTACAGGCATATTCTTTACTGTCTGAGACATCAGAGAAGCCCATCCCACTGCTTACTGAGCTTCATTCATTTTAGCTCAGTCATCTGTCTCCCTAAGTTTCATTTTGAATAATTTCTATTTTTAGTCCTCAAACTCACTAATTCTTACTTTAGCAATGTCTAGTCTACTTTTAATTCCATTCAGTGGATTTGTTTATCAGACATTACAGTTTTCATGTCCGTAAGTTCAAAATGTTTCATTATTTTTTCTTCTTCTACTTATTAGGCTTATGCTTTCCTCCATCTTTTTCAACATATGGACTGAGTTAAAATAATTGTTTTCAAATCCTTGCCTGCTAATTCTAGTATCGGTGTCATTTCTGAATCTTTTCTCTTGATTGTTTTCTGGCCTTATTGTGAGTCCTAGTTTCCTTTTATTATACCTGCTAATTTTTAGTTGGATACCAGACAATGTGAATTTTAAATTATAGTTGCTAGATATTACTCTAAACATTCTTGAGCTTTTTTTCTGAGATGCATTGAAGTTACTTGGAAACACTATAATCCTTACAAGACATGCCTTTAAGATTCGCTAGGCAGACCAGAAGTTGTTAGTCTAGAATTTAGTCTAGTCTGCTAAGGCAGTACCCTTCTGAGTACTGTATTCAATGTCCGGTGTGAAATAATGTCTTTCCATTCTAGCCAGTGAGAACATGAAATTATTCCTGGTCTGTTCCTTTCCAGAATTCTTTCCCCTGCCTTGGGTGTCTTCCTCACTTGCGAGTACTGATCAGTATTCAGCGAGAGACTCTAGGGAAAACATTTCCAGAGCACTCTTTCTGTGCAGTTCTCTACACTTAGTAGAGATCCTTACATGTAAGATCATGCAGTATTTGTCTCTCTCTGGCTTATTTCACTTAGCATAATATCCTCCAGGGTCATTCATATTGTTGAAAATGGCAGGATTTC
Organism: Bos indicus; assembly: GCF_029378745.1. Lineage (NCBI taxonomy): Eukaryota > Metazoa > Chordata > Mammalia > Artiodactyla > Bovidae > Bos > Bos indicus. Next base: position 110,318,335 of record NC_091760.1, read on the forward strand.
CTTTCTTTCCCAAACTGAATCCTATTCCAAATGAAAATCCTACATTTTTTTAATCCATTCATCTGTGAATGAACAATTAGTTTGTTTCTATATCTTGGCTACTTTAAATAATGCTGAAATGAACAAGGGAGTACAGGTATCTTTTAGACAGTAATTTTATTTCCTTTGGGCATGTACCTAGGAGTGGCATTTCTGGATCATACAGTAGTTCTACTTTCTTTGTATTTTTTGAGGCAACTCCATACTGTTTCCCATAATGGCTGTACTGAACCATGGTTATTCCTATTTTTAACTTTTCCTATGTACCCAACATTAAAGTATGCCCTATGGATTTTTAAGCATATAATAAAACTGGAAATCCTCTTATATGTGTATGTATTCTTTTGTCTATCCATCTGCACACCTCTACATTTTAATATTCTGCTTCCTTGGTAATCCTATCCTACTCAATACATTTTCTTGCATTTCCTCCTGGCCTTTGAAACAATTATTTTTAATATTTGCATATTCTTTCATTGAATAGATGTACCTAATTTACTTACTCATGCATTTATTTTTGAGTAATTAGGTTGTTTGCAATTTTCTCTGCTGAGATAAAACCAAAATGTAATACCATTTGTATGTATGCATGTGTTGAGAAATCAGCACATTAGATTCCTTTGCAATCTGCAACAAGGAGGAAAGTCTTAATAATGTCATAAAGTCAGAGCTCCACTTGTTTTCTCTACAATTTTCTTCTTTTATTGTCTGCTCCCTCACACACTCTCTCTGCTTTTCATTCTCCTTCTTTCTCTCCCTTCATTTTCTGCTTCCCAATAAGCACTTACTGAGCACCTTCTATATTCCAGGCACTATCCAGGTACATCAAGTATAATTGTGAACAAAAGGCAGGAACTTGTGACCAGGCAGGGGCAGACATAAAATTCAATAAATAATAATAATAGATAACAAGTATTCTGACAGGGGAAGTACATTTGAAGAATTCTGATAGCGTTAGCCCACTCTGGTTTCCTGCCTTTCTCACAGGAGAGTAAGAGACAGGATGAAGGAACGGGCACTCTGGCCAGCCTCCCCTTTGCCCATGATCTTGTGCAGAAATATGCAAGGGGTTTATTATCTGACAGCCTGGGTTCAAGACCAGGCTCTGCTATCTAGTATAGTGGCTGGATAAGCAGAGACAAGTTATTTAAATTTTCTCAGTTTAACTTTTGACCTTAAAATAAGAGTCATAATGCATTGGTTGTTGTTCAGTTGGCAAGTCATGTCTGACTCTTCACGGCCCCAAGGACTGCAGTACACCAGGCTTCCCTGTCCCTTGGCATCTCCCAGAGTTTGTCAAAGTTCACATCCATTGCATCAGTGATACTATCTAACCATCTCATCCTCTGTTGCCCTCTTCTCTTTCTGCCTTCAATCTTTCCCAGCATCAGTCTTTGCCAATGAGTTGGCTGTTTGCATCATGTGGCCAAAATATTGGGCTTCAGCATCAGTCCTTCCAACGAGTATTCAGGGTTGATTCCCTTTAAAACTGACTGGTTTGATCTTACTGTCCAAAGGACTCCCAAGAATCTTCTCCTGCATCACAGTTTGAAAGCATCAATTCTTTGGTGCTCTGTCTTCTTTATGGTCCAGCTCTTACAACCATACATGACTACTGGAAAGACCATAGCCTTGACTACATGGACCTTTGTCTGCAAAGTGATATCTTTGCTCTTTAACACGCTGTCTAGGTTTGTCATAGGCTTCCTGCCAAGAAGCAATTGTCTTCTAATTTCATGGTAGCAGTCACCATCCACAGTGATTTTAGAGCTGAAGAAGAGGAAATCTGTTACCACTTCCACCTTTTCCCCTCCTGTTTGCCATGAAGTGATGGGACCATATGCCATGATCTTGGTTTTTCTAATATTTAGTTTTAACCTGACTTTTTCGCTTTTTCTTCTCTTTCACCCTCATCAAGAGGTTCTTTAGTACCTCTTTGCTTTCTGCCATTAAAGTGGTATCATCAACATATGTGAGGTTTTTTAATGTTTCTACAATATACCAGTACTGTGAGAATTAAAGATAATGTAATGTAAAGTGGAAAGCACATAGTCAAAGCTCAAAAAAGTACCTGTTAATGTTACTAGCCATGTAATTTTAGGCAAGACAACCCCTCTGGACTTCAGTTTACTTATCTATAATACAATTATTTGTGAGATCCCTTTAAGAAGTTCTACAAAGACAATAAATTTGCACAAATGCCTAGTTTTGGTCTATTTGTTCCATTTTCTGGGAAACACTGAGAAGATACCTCAGAACTTCTTTTGAGTCCACTAATTCTCTTCTGTTATCCTTGCTCTGGCCCTGAGTTGAAGCTGTTCTGAAATAAGGTGGGGTTCTTCATTTTCTGGAAAACTGGCAATCATCAAGAAACCACCCATTGATCAACGCTTCCCTGACACTGCCTAGAAAGCCTAGCAGATTAGGCTCTGCTTTAAAGAGGATAAACCAAAGATTTATGTCAAGAGGAAAAGTTAACACACTAACTAAATAAATGAGCAAAAAATCCTCAGTAGTCAAACATTTCAATAATAGAAGATATAAAGGATGTTTCAGGTCATCCCCAGTAAGAATAGGAAATAGCTCACATTTTTTTAATTTTCTGGGTTCTATAAATACTTTTAAAATTCATAAAGTGAACATTTTCATACCATTAATTTTTTTTTAATTGGAGGGTAATTGATTTATAAAGTTGTGTTGGTTTCTGCTGTACACCTATGTGAAACAGCTGTAAGTACACATATATCCTCTCTCTCCCACCCCCCATCCCACCCCTCTATACCATTTTAAGCATAAATTTCATCTCCTGTGAGGTATTCTGGTGATCAGGAAAGTGGAGAGACAGTTAAGAACAACTCAAGACAACCTTAGACTTGGAACCCTCCCTTTTCAGCTGCTAAACACCAGAGGAAAGTTCTCCATTATCGCTCTCCTCTAGATGTAGTTTTCTATTTTCTAAGTTCCGTGTCCCAAGTTTTACAAATGCCAGGCTTTGCCCATCTTATTGAGAATATAGAAACTGGGAGAACTTAATGAATCATCGAGTCCAACCTTGAGGCCCAGACCTAATAATGACAATAACGATAATACTACTCATGCAGGTTGTTAGAGAGAAAGATTGAAGAGAGAGTGAAAACATGACCGTTATTCTCTGCTCAGGCTTTAACAATGTTTAGGAACCCTTAGTCATCCTCAGTGGTCCAATTTGTGAGGTATTGGATTTGTGCTGTTTTAGAAGCCAAAGAGATCATTGTTTCAGCATTTTCAGTCCATCTCAAGTGTCAGGCCCAACATCACATATTTCTAATTGGTCTTTAATCCTTAAAGCTGGGACTCTAAGAGTTTACTATGGCCCACTAGCTAGCTATATGAACTGCTTTTAAAAACGTGAGCTTAAACTCTCTAAAAAGCTTATCTTAAATAACACTGGAAAGAGCAAGACAAACTGACATCACATGTCTCCTGATAGTATGCCCTCAGATGGAAATAATTCTACTTATGTAGAACTCCTGTCCCTGATACGGAACCTGAAGCTAATCATGAAGAAACATCAGAGAAGCCCAAATTGAGGGATAGTGTACAAAACTACTGACCTGCAGTCTTCAAAATGCCAGTGTCACAGGAGACAAAATATTAAAAGGCTGGGGAACTGTTCCAGATTAGGGTAGACTAAAGAGACATGATAACTGTAATGCATGATTCATGATTAGACCTTGGGCTGGAAAAACACTATAAAGGACATTATTGGCACAATTGATAAAATTTTGATTCTGGGCTATGTTTGCATGCTGCTGCTGCTGCTAAGTCGCTTCAGTCGTGTCCGACTCTGTGCAACCCCATAGACGGCAGCCCACCAGGCTCCCCCGTCCCTGGGATTCTCCAGGCAAGAACACTGGAGTGGGTTGCCATTTCCTTCTCCAATGCATGAAAGTGGAAAGTGAAAGTGAAGTTGCTCAGTCATGTCAGACCCTCAGCGACCCCATGGACTGCAGCCTACCAGGCTCCTCCGTCCATGGGATTTTCCAGGTAAGAATACTGGAGTGGGGTGCCATTGCCTTCTCCAAGTTTGCATAGTATTATAATATTATAATCACAATAGTATTATAGCAATGTTAAACGTCTTGAGTTTAATAATCATACTAAGATTATGTAAAAGAATAACCTTTTGGTAATACCCATGTAGGGACAAGGGTGCCTGGGCTTTACAACTTACTCTCAGATGGTTAAAAAAAGCAATTGTGTGTGTGTGTGTGTGCATGTGTGCGCTCACGCATGTGTATGTATACATAGGGAGATAAAAGATGGTTGCACTGGGCAGGGAGATGAAAAGACATACACAAGAGGATCACTGACTTGTGTTTGGATACATCAGCACGAGCAGGAACTGGGGACAGGTGACACAAGAGTGAGGTTGTCCCTCACGCTTTTGGACACATGACTGGATCGTGGCTGATTTGCAAACAGACCCTCTCTTCTCATTTCATTGAACTAATATTTCAAAATACCTGCTAGACTATCTACAAGCCAAATGGGCAAAATGGCCTCTTTGTTGAATTCCCCGTTCTTTTAAAAGGGTCAGATGTAATTGATGCTCTCAGTACTATGTGTCATGTGCCAGGCACATACCAACTCATAAAAATGTCCTAAGGCATTAATTATCACAGCCAAGGAGAGTAAAGACAGCAGCTCCTGCTAATTGTCAAAATCCCCTCTGTGACTGCACACTGCCACACACCCAGTCAGTGCTTAAGAAACATGAATTGGCGATGAAAGTTACTATTCTTCCTCTTTGCAGGCTGCAGCAGTGATTAAGTAGGGGAGGACACCTCAAAAATCCCCTCTGCCTGCTCAGGCTCAAACACTCTAGCAGCTCGTGGATCCCAAGCAAGCGGTGGCCGCCCGGCAATAGCGATCAGCAATTCTGTTTGATTTAGGAAGTGCTAATCAATAACAAGTTCAACTTGGTGAACTGCACAGGCTTAATCATTTTGCATCTGGTACCCAGGACTGACACACCCCAGCTGGAAGGGAGGGAGACAGGCAGGAAAGGCGGGAAGGAGAAGTAGGGGGTGGGGGAAATGGGAAAACAAATCCATGAAAAACCCAGTAAACCTCTTTCTTGAGTTAAAAATCGTTTCAACTTTCAAAGACAAAATCTCACCCCCAAGTGAAAGACATGACTTAAATGCAAAGGCAAGCGAAGATAAACAAAAGGCCCTGTTCAGATCTTCTAGAGGTTATCCGTCATTGTCAAGGCTTTCTTTACACATCATAATGATTCCAAGCACCCTGCCAGGTGGTCTCAGATACTATTTCTTTATCTTATAGTTTTTCCCCCCCTTTTTCTTTTCTCCAGTAAACAGCAGTTTACAACACAAGCTTTGACTGTAATTTTCATCAAACTGCAACCTGTGCAGGTTTGTGAGAGACACATTATTACTTAAATCCAGCTGTAATGCTCTTTTACCTTCAAGGGCCATTCCTTTTATTCATTCTGTCAGCTGTGGATGGCAAGATAACAATTAGCCTGCAAGTTTAAATTAGAAATAAAATGCAGGGGATTGCATGGAGGGTGTGTTCAGACTCCCCTCCAGTAGATTCCCACTACCCAACCCAGGCGGCTGGATGGTTTGAGGGACCCAGCTTATGCCCTGAAGCAAGGAGCCTACCCCATGGAGGTAAATATGCAGTTGAAAACCAGGCTGATGCTCCAAATGCCTGTCCATCTGAAGAAGTTAAGCACTTGCCAAGACTCAAGATGTGGGGTGAGGGAAAAGGAAGGAATATTGAGAGCAGGAAACCTGATCAAGAATGTTCAGAACAAAAGGCCAGAGGGGAGAGCCTGATCTGGTTTCCTGAGCCTCTGGGCCTCCCAGGGCTCCAGGCTCATGTCACAGATGCCTCTGATCACAAGAGCAAGGATGTAGGAAGGGAGGGAAGGAGAGATTTTAATGGGCCCCGAGAAGCCAGGATTCCAATGAAGAAAAATGCTGAACTAATTTTCTGAGCTATTTCAATGTGAATATTTGAGGACTAGGTCATCTCTCATTGTGAAAATGGAAACAGATCCATTTATGTAGTGATGACTTGGCACTTTTCTTGGGCTTTAGTCAAAATTAGTTGTTTTCTGACAAAATTCAATGCTATTTCCTGTTAAAACACTCAAGAAAATAGGAATTAATCCTGTCTTGGAGACAGTATTTCATTTGGTGGGGAAACACTAGAGGCATTTCCAGGAACAAGGCAAACTTGCCTACTCTTGTCATCACTAATCAATTTGTTGTTATTGGTAGTTTAGTAGCTAAGTTGTGTCCAACTCTTTGTGACCCTATGGACTGTACCAGGCTCCTCTGTCCATGGAATTCTCCAGGCAAGAATATTGAAGTGGGTTGCCATTTGCTTCTCCAGGGATTTAATGTGTTACTGCTGGCATTAGCCAAAGCAACTAGACAAGAGAACTCAATGAAGGCAAGAGATTTGGAAACAAAGAAGTAAAACTAACTCTATTTTAAGATGACCTAATAGTATATCTAAAACCCTAGAGAATTAATAACAACACTAATTCAAATGTTTATAAGACTAACATATAGAAGTCAACAGCCTTAATAAACACAAATAATAGCTAGAGGATATAAACTAGGAAAAGCCCCAAGTTTAGGAAGGGCTTTTAATAATCTTAACAAGAAGTGTGCAAAACTCTAAAGATGAAAACTATAGAATACTTCTGAAAGACACACAAGCAGATGCTAATAATGGAAAGTTATCTCTTATTGTACGAGCTTCTCTGGTGGCTCAGTGGTAAAGAATCCGCCTGCCAAGCAGGAGATGCTGGTTCAATCCCTGGGTCAGGAAGATACCTTGGAGAGGAAGTTGTGACTCCGTTCAGTATTCTTGCCTGGGAAGTCCCATGGAGAGAGAAGTCCGTCGGGCTACTGTCCACTTGGTCACAAAGAGTTGAACACAACTTAGCAACTTAGGTCCCCACTTGAAGAGCACCTTGGCAGTTCCCATGACTGCTGGTTCATCAAGTATCACTAGTTCCTTGAACAATCTAGTCTCATTGTATTATAAACATGATGAGATTTTATACTGTCCAACAAATGCCCAACAATAACACATCGAGCCTCCCTGCCAGCGGAGAACCAGGCTTCCTTAATATCCTTTGGCCATTTTCTTTAGTTGTCGGTCACTTTTACTTATTAGAACAGTCTCATTGATATATTTAAAACCCAGTGCTGCTTATTTTAAATCTTCAACCTCTTATCTGATGCAAAGTGTTTCTCCTCCTCTCTCTCTACAGAACTTGTTGTTAGGAAGAACTTGTCACAGAGATTCACACTCCACCTTCCCCTCTCTTCTTCCTTCCCTTGAGTTGTATGGGGAAGAGGTAAAGTAAAACAGCAAAGTTCCTTCCTGCAGGATTAGGTGAGGGGGCAGTAGACTTCTCTCTGTGATTTTTGCTGTTTTTCTGGCCCACACCACTGAGCTGTTGATCTTGCCTCCACGCGGCAGGATCCAGATGCTGAACTCTCATGAAACACATGTGTGGATTCTTTGAAGGACTCCACTGGGACCTGAGCCCTGAGTAGTTGCCTGTTGTGGGAGGTGCCACCAAGACAGCTCAACGCATCCACTCTCTATGACGTCCCCTCAGTTCTCATAGACCAACAGTGGGATATTTGTCATGCCCAGTGGTGAGAATGCCACTGCTTCTCTCAGTCCTGTCTTCTCTCTCCTGCCTCTTTCTCTATACCCTGGAGCAGTAGGTGCCCTGCAAATCCAAGTCCTCACCCCCAATTTCCATAAGAGAAGACCATAAGGTTTTGCCTTAATTTATGTGTGGAAGAGAAGGAAAATCATTCTGACAGATGCCCAGAAAGCCCTATCATTATCTTTCTTCTTCCCTTGGCTTTCCTGGTGGATATTGGAGAAGTTTAAAGAGAGAGAGGATAGTATATCTTTGTGAGCTTTGTATTCTCCAAATACCCTTCCCACCTCTGCCTGTTCTTCCCTTAGGTTCACCAGGGTGGTAGCAGTTAGAGAAAAGATCTGTTTCTCAGCCTTGGTGCCTCTCAATATGTCTTCCTGGGAGGTAGCCGGTCACAACTTCTATGACATCATGGTGGTTACAAGGAATGTGGGGACTTAATGTTTTTTGTCCTTAGCTTTAGGCCTTAGCCACAATTCTGATACTACGGTAAAAATAAAATAGAACATGTGCATGGCAGACTACCCATCAATTCTTCTCCTTAATATGCATCGTGGAGAAGTTCTCACAGATGTGCATGAAGAGACAGCTACAGGAATATTTCTAGCAGTATTGTTTTTAACAATCCAAATTTCACAATAATGGAGCAGATAAATAAAATGTGGAAGCTGGTTTGGTATTCAGCCAGGTATGCACAGGTACATATAGGCGTGCACAGGGACCTAAAAATTCTATTGTTCATGATGAGCACCTATGTGTGTTGGTTGGTGCCTGAGCCATGGAAGTTGTAAGTTATTTTGAACATCACTTCCTGATGGTTTGATTGAGCACAAGTATAGCAATGAAAATTAATGAACTAGGTAACTATGAATCAGCATGGACAGAGCTCAAATGTGAGCTCAAAGGAGAAACTGTAGAAAAAAAATGATACTGTTTGTATATAATTTTAAAAACATACAAAAGAATGCTATTGATTGTATATATGTATACATTATATTATATACTTATACAATATTTTAATATAGCATTTATGTAATATATACTATATAAATAAAAATATAGGTATAAAACATGAATAGGAAATGCAAAACCAAATTCCTGATGGTGGTAGCCTCTGAGGAGAGGGAGCTTAATTAGAGAATAGTAGAGAGGGGGCAGTGTCATCATCAGTTTTGTTTTATTTCTTTAAAAAAAATGAGAGATCTGGACAGCAAAAAAAAAAAAAAAAAAGAGCAATGAGAGAAAAATAGGTGAAGTGGACTTAATCAAAATTAAAAACTTGTGCTTTGAAGGACATTTTTAAGAAAGTGAAAAAACAACCTACCTAGAGAATGGGAGGGAATATTTGGAAATGATATATTTGAAAAGAGTTTAACATACAGAATATATAAATAATTCTGGCAAGTGTGTTAAGTTGCTTCAGTCCTGTATGACTCTTTGTGACCCGGTAGACTGTAACCCACCAGGCTCCTTTGTCCTTGGGGATTTTCCAGGCAAGAATACTGGAGTGGGTTGCCATTTCCTTCTCCAGGGGTCTTCCTGACCCAGGGATCAAACCTGCATCTCCTACACTGGCAGGCACTAGCAAGCAGATTCTTTACCACTGAGCCACCAGGGAAATCCATTTGAAGCAGTTTTTGATAATGGTGCTGATTGTACAATATTGTGCTGATTGTAAATGTAAGTAATGCCACTGAATTGTGCACTTGAAAACAATTAAAATGGCAAATTTATATGAAATATTTTACCAAAATTTTTAGCAATTGATAATATAATATACTAAACCCAATAAATTGTACATTTTAAATGAGTGAATTGAATGGTATGTAAATTATATCTCAAAAAAACTTTTAGAGAAAGATATGAAGAAAATACGATAAAATGTTTATTAATCCTCGGAGATGGGTATAAGGAGTATTTGCTTTAGTATTCACTATACTTGTCTAAATGTTCAAAAACATTTTTCTAAATTAAAAAAGAAAACAATTCAAAGAGCCAGTGGGTACAGAATGATATCCAAAAGAGGGAGATAAAACAGACAAACTTCATCCTGTTTGCATTTGAAAATGGAGGTGCATCTTTAAGCAAACCATCTGCTTACCTAGTGTTTATCTTACAACCATGAAAAAAGAAAATATTGCTCTGAGAAAGGATTTCTACTTCCTCTATTTTTCCCTTGAACTATAAAACTGATAAGAGGCTTTGTTGTTCAGTTACTCAGTTGTGTCTGACTCTTTGTGACCCCAAGGACTGCAGCACCCCGGGCTTCCCTGTCCTTCACTGTCTCCTGGAATTTGGTCAAACTCATGTCCATTAAGTTGATGATGCCATCCAATCATCTCACACCCTGTCATCTCCTTCTCCTCCCGCCTTCAATCTTTGCCAGCATCAGGGTCTTTTCCAACGAGTCAGTTCTTCACATCGGGTGGCCAGAGTACTGGAGTTTCAGTTTCAGCATCAGTCTTTCCTGTGAATATTCAGGGTTGATTTCCTTTAGGATTGACTGGCTTGATCTCCTTGAAGTCCAAGGGAGCCTCAAGAGTCTTCTCCAGGACTACAGTTCAAAAGCATCAATTCTTCTGGAGGTCCTTATCTGATAAGATTTGCTACGAAGGGAGAGAAATCATTCTTAGCTGGTGGGAGAGGGGAAAGCAGGTCAGCAGCATGTGGAGGGTGTTCACATGTTCACTCATTGCACCCAGGATGCCAAGGTACCCATAATGCTCTTCCAGGGAACTCTGACATCACCACTCTCCCCTCTGCCCCATTGAGTCATCCTGATCTCAAGCAGTGCTTCAGTGATACTCCATACAGGATGCCAGAGGCTAGTTCACAGGCTGCTGGAGGAAGGGATAGACCTGCCTGCCTTCCTACTTGGAAATGTGGGGCAAGTAGGAGGAAAACGGTGCTCTTAAGAGGTATTTCTGGTCAAATGTGTGGCTGATTGAGGCTCATGGTGCATATAAGGATGAGTTGGGTTTCGGGAAAAAACAGTTAAAAAAGCTGTACTTCCAGCTTTCTGGTAGGTCTTCAGGAAACCCCTGTGTGGAACCTGAGATTCTCCTAGCAGGTGCCACTCTGCTCCAAGACTTTCTTCTTTGATAACTTGCCTGTTTCCTAAAGTGACAGAAACTTACAGACCTGAAATATACAGCTTGTTGATGGTGCCAATGCTATGTTTGATAAGTTAGCACTGGGAACTATATTCAATATCCTGTAATTAACTATAATGGAAAGTATATGAAAAATTACAACTGAGTAATTTTGCTGTACAGCAGAAATTAACCACATTTAATAAATGTGGTTAAATAAAAAAACTTTACAGTAAAATTTTTGAAAAATCCCAGTCCTTTAAAAGCTTGTATAAATACAAATCACAAACTATCTTTTCAAACATAGCATGGTGACTAGCCACTGGGGAACCATGGTGCTGAAAAAGGCATTATTTCATTCTTTTTATGGCTGAGTAGTATTCCATTGTATATATATATACCACATCTTCTTTATCCATTCATCTGTCAATGGGCATTTAGGTTGTTTACATGTCTTTTGTGGCTATTGTGAATAGTGCTGCTATGACCATAAGGGTACATGTGTCTTTTTGAATTATATTTTTGTCTAGGTATATGCCCAGTAGTGGGATTGCTGGATAAATAGTAACTCTATTTTAGTTTTTTGAGGACCTTCTATATTGTTTTCCAAAATTCTCCAAGCCAGGCTTTAGCAATACTTCCTGATGTTCAAGCTGGTTTTAGAAAAGGCAGAGGAACCAGAGATCAAATTGCCAACATCCGCTGGATCATGGAAAAAGCAAGAGAGTTCCAGAAAAACATCTTTTTCTGCTTTATTGACTATGCCAAAGCCTTTGACTGTGTGGGTCACAATAAACTGTGGAAAGTTCTGAAAGAGATGGGAATACCAGACCACCTGACCTGCCTCTTGAGAAATCTGTATGCAGGTCAGGAAGCAACAGTTAGAACTGGACATGAAACAACAGACTGGTTCCAAATAGGAAAAGGAGTACATCAAGGCTGTATATTGTCACCCTGCTTATTTAACTTATATGCAGAGTACATCATGAGAAACGCTGGACTACAAGAAACACAAGCTGGAATCAAGATTGCCGGGAGAAATATCAATAACCTCAGATATGCAGATGACAACACCCTTATGGCAGAAAGTGAAGAGGAACTAAAAAGCCTCTTGATGAAAGTGAAAGAGGAGAGGGAAAAAGTTGGCTTAAAGCTCAACATTCAGAAAACAAAGATCATGGCATCTGGTCCCATCACTTTATGGGAAATAGATGGGGAAACAGCGGAAACAGTATCAGACTTTATTTTTCTGGGCTCCAAAATCACTGCAGATGGTGACTGCAGCCATGAAATTAAAAGACGCTTACTCCTTGGAAGGAAAGTTATGACCAACCTAGATAGCATATTCAAAAGCAGAGACGTTACTTTGCCAACAAAGGTTTAGTCAAGGCTATGGTTTTTCCTGTGGTCATGTATGGATGTGAGAGTTGGACTGTGAAGAAGGCTGAGTGCCGAAGAATTGATGCTTTTGAACTGTGGTGTTGGAGAAGACTCTTGAGAGTCCCTTGGACTGCAAGGAGATCCAAGGAGTCCACTCTGAAGGAGATCAGCCCTGGGATTTCTTTGGAAGGAATGATGCTAAAGCTGAAACTCCAGTCCTTTGGCCACCTCATGCGAAGAGTTGACTCATTGGAAAAGACTCTGATGCTGGGAGGGATTGGGGGCAAGAGGAGAAGGGGACGACAGAGGATGAGATGGCTGGATAGCATCACCGACTCGATGGACGAGTCTGAGTGAACTCTGGTAGTTGATGATGGACAGGGAGGCCTGGCGTGCTGCGATTCATGGGGTCGCAGTCGGACATGGCTGAGCGACTGAACTGAACTGATACTGTTTTCCATAGTGGCTGCACCAGTTTACATTCCCACCAACAGTGTAGGAGACTTTCCTTTTCTCCATACCCTCTCCAGCATTTATTATTTGTAGAGCTTTTAATGATGGCCTTTTTGACTTGTGTGAGGTGATATCTCATTGTAGTTTTGATTTGCATTTCTCTAATAATTAGCGATAAGGAGCATCTTTTCTTGTGCCTACTGGCAATCTGTATGTCTTCTTTGGAGAAATGTCTGCTTACGTCTTCTGCCCATTTTTTCAATGGGGTTGTTTGTTTTTTTATTATTAAATTGTAGGAACTGTTTTTATATTTTGGAAACTAAGCCCTTGTTGGTTGTATCATATCACTTTTAGATATTTTCTTCTAGTCCGTAAGCTGTCTTTTCATTCCATTTATGGTTTGCCTTACTATGCAAAAGCTTATCAGCTTGATTAGGTCCCGTGTGTTTATTTTTTATTTTAACCCTATTGCCTTGGGAGACTGACCCAAGAAAATAAGGGAATGCTTTGCTTATGTTTTCTTCTAAGAGTTTTATGGTGTGTTTTCTTATATTCCAATCTTGAAGCCATTTTGAGTTTATTCTTGTGTATGGTGAGAGGATGTGTATTAATACATGTGACTGTCCAACTTTTCCAACACCACTTGCTGAAGAGGCTATTTTCCCCCATTGTATATTCTTGTCTCATTTGTCAGTTAAAGGATTGGGATTTATTTTGGCCATAGAATCCTGGTTCCCTTTGAGCCTCACTGATGAGCAGTGAAGGACCTAGTTTGGAGATCATGAAGCTGCCAGAAAGGCTCCACCCACCCGCTCTCCTATACATTCAACAAGCCTTGTTCCCCTGCCCAAGCAGAGAGAAATCACACCCCCCGAGAGTCCTTCTGTGCCAGGCCCTCCTTCTCCTCCTCCACAGGCACTGAAGGCAGCTTGTGTTTCACTCACAACATATGGGTCTGGCTTCCATGTGCTACAGTCCACTCATTTAGAGAAAAAGCAGCTGCTATAGCAGCACCTCCTGGAACTAGAAAGTCAATTCTTAGTTGTCAAGAGAAGTTATGATAAGATCAGAAAGATCCATGTTAAATGTATTATTTTATGTATGTGTGTGTGCGTGTGTGCGTGTGTGTGTGTGTGTGAGTGCTCAGTCAGTCGTGTTCAACTTTTTGCAACCCTATGGATCATAGCCCATCAGGCTCCTCTGTCCATGCGATTCTCCAAGCAAGAATACTGGAGCAGGTTGCCATGCCCTCCTCCAGGGGATCTTCCCAACCCAAGGATTGAACCCTCATCTCTTACATCTCTCCTGCATTGGCAGGTGGGTTCTTTACCACTAGCACCACCTGGGAAACCCCTATTTTTATGTATGAGCTTAGTTGCTCAGTCGTTTCCAACTCTTTGTGACTGCATGGACTGTAGCCTGCTGGCCTCCTCTGTCCATGGGATTCTCCAGGCAAGAATACAGGAATGGTTTGCCGTGCCCTCCTCCAAGGAATCTTCCCAACCCAGGGATCAAACCCAGGTCTCCCATATTTTGGGCAGATTCTTTACCATTTGAGCCTCCAGAGGAAGCCCAAGAATATTGGAGTGGGTAGCCTATCCCTTCTCCAGGGGATCTTCCCGGAGATCCAGGAATCAAACCAGAATCTCCTTCATTGCAGGTGAATACTTTACCAGCTCAGCTACCCAGGAAGTCCATGTATAGCTGCTTCCAAATAAACTAGTACCATGTCTAGGTTACAGAAGCCTTCACTGAGTAGAAATTATTTAAATATACCTTAAGATACAAGAATTAAATCTTTTGGAAGAGGCAGTATACACACACACACACACACACAATATCTGACATCAAAAGTAAGAATAACTTTCCCTGGCTCTGCTATTTTTCCTAGGAACTTCCTAGAAATAGGGATTAACAACAATAACAAACATCTTTATAGGCCTCATCAAAAATGGCAAATTGAATGAGTTTAGCTGGTATGTTTCAAATATTTAGCCATTTTGTGCATAACTTCACATTACTTTGCTGACACCAGAGACATTAAGATATGCCAGGAGTTGGCTGCAGTGTTTGCTTTTTTGAGTACCAAGAACAGCTCTGTGTGTTACAGCATCCTCTCTCCACCTATGGACTTGAGGCTTTGACATATATTCCAGAGACTTGAGACTAAAGAGAGAAGAAAGCAAGTTTGCAAAGTCATGTGCACAGGGATCAGGCGATTGTTAGGAAAAGCACAGAGGCCCAGGGATTGAATCTAGCACTCATCACTTACTAACTAGACGTTGGGAAGCAAGTTTCTTATGTGAAGCAGAGGTAATATCATGGTGCCTGTGTGTGTGCTAAGTCACTTCAGTCATGTCTCTTTTTGGCCCAATGGGCTACAGCCCACCAGGCTCCTCTGTCCATGGGATTCTCCCAACTGGAGTGGGTTGCCGTTCCTTCCTCCAGGGGATCTTCCCAACCCAGGGATCAAATTCCCGTCTCTTGCATCCCCTGCATTGGAAGGCAGGTCCTTTACTACCAAGCCACCTGGGAAGCTCAACATCATGATGGGCACATGAGTTCAATTGCTAAGGCTGGTGTAACAAGCTACCGCAAACAGGATGACTTAAAACAACAGAAATCTATTCTCTCATGGATAGGGAGCCAAAAGTCCAAAATCAAGATGTCGGCAGGGCTGGTTCCTTCTGGAGGCCCTGAGATAGAATCTGTTCCATACCTCTCTCCTAGCTTTTGGTGGTTGCTGCAAATCTTCAGCATTCTTTGGCTTGTAACTGGATCACTCCAATCTCTGTTTCTCTCATCACAGAACCTTTTTCCCTATGTATATCCTCAGTGTCTATATCCAGTCCATCTTCTCCTTTTTCTTATAAGGACACTTGTCACAGACTGGATTTAGGACTCACCCTAAACTAGTTGTACCTCATTTTAACTTGATTACATCTATAAAGACTCTATCCCCAAATAAAGTCCTATTCACAGGTGTTGGGGCTTAGGACTTGAATGTATCTTTTTTTGAGGGGGTACACAGTTCAGCTCATCATACCATGCCATGCACATGTAAGTATTTTAATTGCCATGAACTTGCATTTTATTTGACAATTCAGGAAAGTATTTAAAACAGTGCCTAGCTCATAGTAGGTATTCAATAAATGCTCTTTTTTCTGCGGATAATATGATAGGATTACCATCAGATTGTATATCCAAATTATAGGCATGAAACTATTAATTACCTGGAAATCTGTGAATTTCCAAAGAGTCTTTTCATCTTATTTAGGGATATAATGGAAAAGCCACACTAAGATTTAAAGAAATCTCTGAGACTCAGCTATTCCTTCTAGTGAAATTAAAATAGCCTTCAACTTGAAAAAACAATGTGCTACAAATGTTTATCACAGCAACCATCTCTGTCACGGGAACAAATCTGGCCTTTCATGTCTCTCTACTTATTGGTAAATATTGAATGGCAGTTAGTCAATGAGACCAATAGTGCTTTAGTAATAGTCACAAAAACCTATTGAGGAGAAACCATAGAAACAGCATGTTTTTAAAGGTTCATAAAGGGTTAAGAAATATAGCAGAAGTATAAAAATGTAATAACCACACTGATATCAGAAAAATATAGGCAGATTTTCTAAAAATTTCAATTGAATTAATTCAAAACTTAACCCAGAATAAGAACAGAGCAATATGCCAGATTCTTTGGCTAAATCCTTCATTGTCAAACTCTTGAATTACTGCAAAGACCTCAAAATCTCAGAATAATGATGATATAGAGCAGTAGTTTCTATCACTGCAGAAAACGTACAGAGCTATAAATCTTATTATAATATAACAGGGTTCTAGAAATGCATAAAGTTCTTTTAAATACCAACTCAGCTAGTTGGTGAAACATAGTATCTATAATTTACTGGCAAAAAAACTAAGGTGAATGACCTCACTATAATCATAGCAGAGGAAGAGTGGATTTGCTTAGCTAATTACACTACAAAGACTGATTTGATCTACAACCTCCTCTGTAATATTTATTTTTAATGAAATATACAAAAGTTTTAAACATCTTGTCAGCCTTATAACTGTTTCCCCCAGGACTATTTAAAGATCAAAAAAGGAAATTTCAAACATGCGGTCTGGTAGGGGGAAAAAAACAAGTAAATAAACAACAACAACACAAAGAGCTGTATCTTATAGCAGGCAAACACACTGATGCTCAATTGCATCTGACTCCTTGTGACTCCACATACTATAGCCCACCAGGCTTCTCTGTCCATGGGATTCTTCTGGCAAGAATACTGGAGTGGGGTACCATTTCCTCCTCTAGGGGATCTTCCTGATCCAAGGATCAAACCCATGTCTCCTAAGTCTCCTGTATTGACAGATAGATTCTTTACCACTAGTACCACCTGGGAAGCCCTTGGTGGCTCAGATGGTAAGGAACCTGCCTGCAATGCAGGAGACACAGGTTTGTTTCCCAGGTCGGGAAGATGCCCTGGAGAAGGAAAATGACTACCCACTCCAGTATTCTTGTCTGGAGAATTCCACGAACAGAGGAGCCTGGTGGGTTACAGTCCATGGAGTTGCAAAGAATCAGACACAAATGAGCAGCTAACCTAGTAGGCAAGCCACCAGCTAATACATTATTCTACACTCGCCAACTCATTCCTTCCTTCATCAGTCCAGTTATTTTTTTTTAATATCTTGAAATTATGGGCTTGGCAGAGTCCACCTGTCCCATTTGCCTTTTGATACTGTATTTCCAGGCTCATGAGCTTCCTCTATTTAGCACAAACATTTATAAAGTTTCCAAAGTACTCTGTCCCTTTGCATTCTGATCTTCAGTGCTGCTCCTGAGCTGTCCAACACCAGGTAGACACACAATCAATACTACTTATCAATGCTGATGATTCCTGGCCTTCTTCGTTTGTCCCTTTCTTTTGCTGGGAATACCACTTCAGGATTCAGCTCATCCATGGGAAATTTATTCAGCCCCTCTCCTTGCCCTGCTGTTGACACAGACCAGCTAAAATCCATTTAAGACAGCAGTGAGTTCACCAAGAATTTTAAGGCAGCAGTTTCCTGAAAGCTGACCTATTGAAAAAATCTGAGTATGGGGAAATGCACCCAATGCAAGAAGTTTCGTACATGTCACTCATTACCTTGATGCTCCCATTCCTATCTTTAAGGATTCAATCCAATTGCAGAAAGGAAGTTCTTCTGCAGAAAGAAAACAAATAAACAAACAAACAAACAAACCTACGTCCACATGGACTTTCCCAAAGCACAAGTTGGATGACTTTGCCTGGTACACAGTCATCTGGGATTTCAGTTTATAAGGATAACATCCCCAATGAAAATAAGATATGAATAACAGAAAGAAAGAAGAGGCCAAATCCACCACCACCACCACACACACACAAACTGCTGGGATGCACACAGGCATCAAGTGACTTTGCACATCCAGAAAGGAAGAGTTTCTTCCACCCAGGAGTGGAAATCTCAAACATCAGGACAGCCTGGTCCAATACCAGATGTTTGGTAGCTCTTTGGGAGGGGGCTGGGCCTCATCAGCTGCTCCAGTTGTGGTTGGAAACCACCTTTCCTTGAATGAATGGGCTAGAATATGTGCAGTGGGTACTGCCCAAGATATCGGAAAATTGTTGAGGCTTAAAACAGTATCAGAGGATGCGAAAGTCAAACTCCTGACCCAAAAGAGTCAGTGTGAAGGAGTTAGGACCCAGCCAAGGGCTCAGGGACCCTGGAGATGGAGGGGCACTCCATAAGGCCCTTAGAAGGAAGTGTCCTCTGGCCTGGCCCTCCTCCTTCCCATGCTCTCTAGACTGGGTTGAGAAGGGGTGAGGTAATAATATCTGGATCTGGAACAGTCATGAGGGTGGGAAGAATGCTGTGACTGGGAACTGATAGTTAGGAAGGTACAACTTGTTCCTCAATGAGACTGGGGGAAAAGAAAAACAAGCATTAGGAAAACAAAACCTTCTCTTAGCATATTCCTTTACAAGTGTTGCTCACTGAGAATCCAGCAGCCCAGTGGGTGGGATTGTGCTCATGCATATTTCACACCCAAAATCTTGGCATATGAAGAAGATGCTACCACCCACCACTGACAGACCACGGGTGATGAGTGTTAGCTTCAGATGTTTTAAGGAACCCTGGTCACCCAGTTACACTCTCGATCTTGGTTCTTTTTGATTCAGTGTCCTTTGTTTTTTTTTTTAAACAAATATCTGGTTGGCATAAATGCTTATGAAATAGGTTGAAACAAACTGGTTAAATATTTATATTGAAACTCTTCCTTCGAAGTATTTAACATATTCTAGCTAACTAAACTTATTGACCAAGTACATTTATAAATGTTTGTGTGTTTATAACATTTTTACCACCAAATGGCTAGGATCTGCTCTGATTTAATATGGTATACTGAAGTTTAGCCTTCCTTTACCAAGGAGAGTTGTTCATTATTTCAAGGCAATTGTTTATGCACTTGAAAGTGGGTTTGCTGAGCCTGGGTCCTCAGTGTTATGTGTTAAGATTTGAAAAAGGCAAATTCACTTGCATAAATGCAAATTAATTATTTAGGGAGGAAAGGCTTAATCAAGACAGTGGGCTACTTCAATAATCAGACCAGAAAAGAAAGCTAACAGCAGCATAATCCATAGTTACCTATTGTTCTTCCTTCTCTTCAAATATCAGAATTAGGTCTCTAACCCTGAAAAATACACGCAGAAATGCACAGAGGACCCACATATTCTTCAGAGGACCTGCTACTGACCCCTTTATCCCATCCCTTTCCATTATTCCAGCCAAAAGACTCAGAGAAGATCACTTACAGCATTTTAGAACCAACAATCCACTTGGTCATTCCTCAAGGCTCCAAAAAATAGACCTTTGAACAATGACAGCTGGAAGATCCTGAGGCATCAGACACGGCTAATAGAGGATTCTCCTCCTGTTTTCAGAGGTCTTTGAAAACCAAAAGGCATAGTTCGCAGCACCACATGTGACAAGACATTTATTTTCATCTATTTGCTGTAAGCTGCTGAAAACTAGAAATATCAAATTAGATCAAATGTTTTAAAATAGGTTAAAATCGATCCTTCCCTTGCATTTTGGTTCTGCCCAAGCCGTCCTCAGTTTGGGGCCACCAGAGCATAAATATATATTTCATCATAAGAGGGAAAGAAAAGCTCCTAATGGTGATAATTACTGCCACCAAGCTAGAAGGCTAATTGTCAGAGGGGTTCACTCCTCTCTGCAGTAAAATGCATTTCACTCTGATGAAGGGCTGGGCAGGAGTGCCCAGTGTCTTTGGGCAGAACCGGTTTTTCCTTTCTGTGCTTTCAGGATGTTTAAAATCTTGTCATCTACAGACACAGACTAATCAGATAAAAGCCCAGTGAGAATATTGTCAAACAAAGGCATTATTAGGTATTTTTGTTTGGTTTGGTCCCTGCCAACCCTCTTTGAGGAAAGGAAAACGTGGAAACCCGCAGGACACAGAGCCCTCCTGATGGCCTTGACCTGGATTGCTGCTGCGTATTTATTGCTTTTATTTTTCTGACTCTGATCCAAGGGTAAGTAGCACCTTTCTTAAAGAAACTCCAAGCCCTTGACGGCCTTTCTCTCGTCATTAATCCTCACAACTTCCCTGAGAAGCAGGGAAAAGACAGCACTTGGCACCCTCCTTTTATAGCAGAAGAAGCTGAGGTTTGGGAAGGTTAAGTGACTTGCCCAAGGTTATTTAGCAAATTAGGAGAGGCCACTGGGGAATAGAGCTCTGGGTTCTTAGGTTCTGGGGCTGCAGCCAGGAAACACCAGCCACAAAGAGGCTTTTTTGTGCTTGATTTTGTTGACATACCTATTTGTGCAGAGAATAAGTCAATGTTTCAGTACTTTCTCTGTCTTCCCCCTTTGTCACACACACACACGCACACACACACATCAACCATCTGGGAAGTATATAGCCTGGATTAGAACTTGCAAATAAGCTCACCGATCTATTGCAATGGTTTCAATGTCTTCTATTGTTTTAGACCTTATTGCTTGGAGGTGTCACTCTTATTTCCTGTCCTCACTCTGAGAACTGGGCTCATAAACCTCATTATGGCCATATTTAAAGGGTTGGTAAAAGAACAACTACTCCATTGATATGGACCTTCTTTAAAAAAAAAAAAAAGCTTTAAAGAAGATTTATTGCTGTCATCAGCAGGGGAGAATAAAGGTGGGGTGTCATTCGTGGAAAAGAATGGACGTCCTCCAAATCCAGGTGCCTGTGCAGGCGGCATCTGGTTGGCATGTAGGAATGGGACTTGAGGAAGCGGTGCCTTAAGCTCAGGAGTGAGTAGTGTCGAGGTAGGGGGAAGAAAGAAACCACATCTTAAAGAACAAATTTTTCTACTCAGTCATAGAGCTAGGAATAGAATAATGACAGGCTAGAAGTTTAAAAAGGTGAACTCAGAGAGAGAAACTGCCTGTGGGGAGAAGTGACCTGTCCTGAGGAAGGAGGGACAGGCATATCAAAGTCTGGGAGGAAAGAAAAGAATACCATGTTTAGGGCAAGTAGTGCCTCCTTGCTTGTTACACGCAGGGTTTATAAGTACAATAAATCCTTTGGTAAAATGCTTGTACCTCCAGGGTTGAGGTGCTTTTTTTTTTTTTAATTTTTTGAATTGCAAGTGCTCCATCTAGTGGTCTGTTCCTGAAACAAAAAGCTCACGGTGTGACTGATGTCATCCTTTGGATGCAAATGATTTAGTTCAAGACTTTGCTTTTTAATGACTAATGCATGCATCAATCATAACAAGCTATTGAGCGTTTAACTTCCGGCAGGCACAGTTGGCACTGGCTTCCAAGAACTAAAAGTATTTGTATATTGGTAATTTAAATCAGCATTTTTTCCACTGCTTAGATCAACTTCCCTGACTGGTTATTATTCAAAATTTAATTACCTAGACATTGTTTCTGGGGTGAATAAGATAGTCCCTCAGAAAATTTACCAAAATTAATGCTTACATTCAACATGTATTCTACTGTGAAAATGAAGGAGGGTCCGGCATTCATTTGGCATCTGGTGAGCAAACAGGATGAAGCTCTTTGAGTGTAGTTTCCTTGAGAGGCCTTGCTGTGCAGGAGAGGGGAGGAGTCAGACCACCTCTGAGTAGGTGCGGGCACCTGGTGTGGCAGCACTTCAGACTACAGCAGTGTTCTCAAAGCGTGAGGATATCCTGTTGATTGTATCTCAGAAAAGTTCTTCTCGATGATAGAACGATGACACAAGGTGTAATAATGGAATTAGATCCAGAATCCATTTTCATTTAGTCCCACTAGGTCTTGAACATCTCTGAAGCTTGCCAATCATCCTTTATAATCAAAGAGGACAGGTGCCAGCTGGTTTTCTTTGCCCAGGCAGCAATATCTAGTTAGAATTCCATGTAATTATATTTCACATTGTCTTTAACTAATTTTCTGTCAGTGGTAAATGATACTACTTTTTCATTAGGTGATGATCAAAAATCTCTTTTTAAAAATAAGTTTCTTTACATGTATATTATCATATGTGAAATAGATCACCAGTCCAGGTTTGATGCATGAAACAGGGTGCTCAGGGCTGGTGCACTGGGATGACCCTGAGGGATGGGATGGGGAGGGAGGTGGGAGGGGGGTTCAGGATAGGGAACACATGTACACCCGTGGCTGATTCATGTGAATGTATGGCAAAAAACCACCACAATATTATAAAGTAATTAGCCTCCAATTAAAAATTTTAAAATGCAAAAAAAAGTTTCTTTAAATAAGAATGCTAGACTACTTAAAGAAAAGCTAATAATATAGGGCATATATGAATATAGGAGAGAAATTATAAATGAACATGAATGAGGGATCATTGCAACCACAAAGTGAGAGTAGGCTATGCCCTGAAAATACCCAAACCTGTTCTCTCATCTGGATCTGCCATCTGACCTCTGTAATTATCTGGGCATGTTACTTAATCTCTTTGTACCTCCATTTTTCTCACATAGAGTGAGGGTTTGGTTTTAGGTGAGCTCAAAGACACTGATCAAAGTAGTGTTGACTGTTAGGGCAGTTTTCAAAGTGAAATTTTTCTTTGCCTAAATGCAGGAGTTGGGAATGGAGATAAGAAAGGAAATAGAACATCCTTAAAAAGTCTTCATGGAAGAATGTAAGGGGACACGTGGAAGACCCAAGAGGACAGACTGGCAGTGAATTATGTCTGGCATCTGAGTTGTACTTAACCACAAGCTCCAAATTACAGTTGTGTTCTCCAAAATTCTAGCTCATGTGTACTAAGAACCCATCAAATCAAAGAACTATTGAAGTGTATCATTTCTTATTATAGGGTGTCAGGGAACGAGTGCTATCCTTTCCCTTAAAGCCTTGTAAGGGACAATCCAGTGGGAATAGAATGCACCTTCCAGGGTCATTTACTTTTGCACGAGGAGAGCTTGCTGGGGAGTGCTAGGTGGTAGGGGACCAGCTAGGTCTGGGCTCCTGGAGCTTGAGATGTTGCCCCATCTTCTCCCTTCCCTGAGCTGCCAGTGGCCTGAATTAACCAAGCGGTGGAGGAAGGAAATGGCAACCCACTCCAGTATTCTTGCCTGGAGAATCCCAGGGACAGAGGGGCCTGGTGTGCTGCCGTCTATGGGGTCGCCCAGAGTCAGACACGACTGAAGTGACTTAGCAGCAGCTTAGCAGGATGCCAAGCTCTGTGCTCATGGTTTGTCACAGTCTCTTCCAATGCTGACACCAGCCCTACAATGTAGGATGTTACCCCATGTTCACAGACGTGGGAACTGGGGCTCAGAACTAGTAAGTTACTTGCCAGAGGTCACCCGGATACTAAGTAGCAATGCCAAGCTTAAGTCTAGGTCTCTGTGTGATCCTGGGCATACTTATTCCACTGCCATGGGGGACAGGAGGTTAATCAGTTTTATTCTGCCTGATGGCCTCTTTATCCCCAAGTCTCTAGTATTCATGCTGTGATGCCAGAGTCATAAACTCTGATCTCTGGCTTTCTTTTCTCCTTTGTGTTTTTCAGTTGCTCAGTCGTGTCTGATTCTTTGCAACCCCATGGACTGCAGCACACCAGACTTCCCTGTCCTTCACCATCTCCTGGAGTTTGCTCAAATTCATGTCCATTGAATCAGGAATGCCATCCAACCATCTCATCCTCTGTCACCCCCTTCTCCTTCCTGCCCTCAATCTTTCCCAGCACCAGAGTCTTTCCCAATGAGTCAGCTCTTCACATCATGTGGCCGAAGTTTTAGAGCTTCAGTTTCAGTATTGGTCCTTCCAATGAATATTCAGGTTGATTTCCTTTAAAATTGACTGGTTTGATCTCCTTGCTGGCCAAGGGACTCTCGAGAGTCTTCTCCAGCACCACAGTTTGAAATCATCAATTCTTTGGCACTCAGCCTTCTTTACATCTCCAACTCTCACATCCATACACATTGCTGTTCGTTGTTGTTCAGTCACTCAGTTGTGTCCAACTCTTTGCAACCCCATGGAAAGAAGCACACCAGGCTTCCTTGTCCTTCACCATCTCCCAGAGTTTGCTCAAACTCATGTCCATTGAGTAAGTGATGCCATCCAACCATCTTATCTTCTGTTGTCCCCTTCTCCTCCTGCCCTCAATCTTTCCCAGCATCAGGGAAAAAACATAGCTTTGACTATACAGACATTTGTCAGCAAAGTGATGGCTCTACTTTTTAATAAGCTGTCAAGGTTTGTCATAGCTTTTCTGTGGACACCATCCACAGTGATTTGGAAACCAAGAAAATAAAGTCTGTCACTGTTTCCATTGTTTCCCCATCTATTTGCCATGAAGTGATGGAACCAGATGCCATGATCTTATTTTTTTTAATGTTGAGTTTTAAGCCAGCTTTTTCACTCTCCTCTTTCACCTTCATCAAGAGGCTCTCTAGTTCCTCTTCATTTTCCGCCATAAGGGCGGTGTCATCTGCATATCAACTTCTAAGCATTCACTTCCATCAAATTGGTGGCCAGTCCTGCCTAGGCTGGAGGAACTGAAGCCACTCAGTGATGTGCTGTCCTGGGTCACAGATGAACACATGGAGGGAACCTCCCATCCCGTAAGAAGAACAGATTCCCTCCCCTTCCTTCTTGTCTCCCTCAGGAAGCTACATGAGCTTACTTCTGCAAGAGTAGATGGGCCTCCTCTGTTCACCTCATATCTGAGCTGTGGAATATAAAAACCAGCCACCACTTGAGAATAGCCAATTTAAAAAAACAACAATATCAGAACAGCTGAATTCCAGCACCGCCTGAAATGGCATCCAATGTACCGAGTAGGTACCGTGCATCAGGCAGTGCACTAGACAAGGTGGGGTAAAAGAAGATGAGCAGTGCCCTCCTCCTGCTCCAACCTATGATGCAAGATGCAAATGAATACTCTTACTGAAGTACAGGGTGGAGTAGAGCATCAGGTCACTTCATTGCATCATAGTGTTTTTCTTTGTAACACAGGGATAGTCCCACCACCTGCCCTGTAGGGTAGGTTTTGAGGGTTCAACAGAAAAACCAGTGCACTTAATATACAACCTTGTAGATAATAATAAATGTCACACACCAAAATCCTTTTCATACAAGCATTTGGAAAATGAAAATGGTGGACTTTTGAGTGACATTTGGGGTGAGCTCTGATGGCTGGATTTTGCAGGTAGAGATTTGTGGAGAGGCATTCTAGGTGAGGGAGCAAATCTTTAAAAAAAAAATGGGGGGAAGTTCGAGAAAGCTCAAGAGAGAGAAAGCGTAAGTTTAGCATGAGGACAGACCTATGAAGGGAGGAATGCATCTGCGGGATGGAGATCCTGCAGTTCAGAGGGGAGAGTGTGTTTGAATTTATCAGCAGCGGAGCTCCACCTATGAAGCCTTTGAAAGTGAAAGCATTAGTTGCTCAGTTGTGTGCAACTCTGTGTGACCCCATGGACTGTAGCCCTCCAGGCTCCTCTGTCCATGGGATTATCCAGGCAAGAATACTGGAGTGGGTTGCCATTCCCTTCTCCAGGGGCTCTTCCCCACCCAGGGATCAAACCCGGCTCTCCTGAAATGCAGACAGATTCTTTTCCACATGATCCACCAGTGAAGCCCCTGAAACCTTTGGATGGGGTTAAGAGTCAAACCAGTAAATCCTAAAGGAAATCAATCCTGAATATTCATTGGAAGGACTGAGGCTGAAGCTGAAACTCCAATACTTTGGCCACCTGATGTGAAGAGCTGATTCACTGGAAAAAACCCTGATGCTGGGAAAGATTGAAGGCAGGAGAAGGGGACGATAGAGGATGAGATGGTTGAATGGCATCATCGACTCAATGGACACGAGTTTGAGCAAGCTCCAGGAGTTGGTGATGGACAGGGAAGCCTAGCGTGCTGTGGTCCATGGGGTCACAAAGGGTTGGACACAACTGAGCAACTCAACTAAACTGAAGATAGAATTGGCCCTGTGTAAAGAAGGAAAGAGAGAGGAAAATGAGGGGATGGCAGATCAGTCAGGGAGCAGTGATGGTGTCCAAGTGACAGGTAAGCAGACCAATCTGGTGGGGAATCAACAAGGTGACTCAGGGATGTAGACACCATTACCCTCTGCTCTTTCACCTGTGATATGTGACTTTTATTCACATGGAACAGTGGGAGTCCCTAGCATCAGAATATGAACTCACATGCCCATTACCTAGTATACCACACAAGAATTTTAATGAAAGTCCAAATTCATTCCCTCTAAGACTGTGGCTCATAGTCTTTCCCAGAGGGCAAGTTTGGATGAAGGTTTGTAGAGAACCACCATTGACCTTCCTGAATGCAATGAGATTACCGTATTGGGACTTCCATGGTGGTCCAGTGGCTAAGACTCCACGCTCCCAGTGTAGGGGGTCCAGGTTCAATCCCTGGTCAGGGAACTAGATCCCACATGCTGCAACTAAGACCATTTGCATTCAAATAAATAATTTTTTTTAAAAAAAGGGATTATAGTATAAAACCAGCTCCTTGTCTGAGGACAGCTTATTTCAAGAAACCCCTTTTCTCCTTTCCCCAGGTTAGTGGTTGCTGGGTGCAACTGAAACATGCCTGGTTGGACACAGCACATCATGAGGGGATGGAGAGGGGCTTCAGGAGAGGCCAAACCATCCTCTCTTCTCTCTTGGTCTCTTCCAGCTCCAATACAACTATGAGATAGGGAAATGAGTCATCTGAGAGGATCTCATAGGATACCTATGATGCTTGGGTAGATGTTCAGTGATTCTAATCTGGCTCATGGATGGGATTGGGGTAGAAATCACCTAAAGCCAAAATGTCTGTCTTCATATTCATGTATTGGTTGATTTCCACCTGGAAAGAGTGTCATTCCCCCCTTTAGAACATTGGGGTTCTAGGTCTAAAAAATGAGGACAGTAGGGGATTACTTAAGTCTCCCCTCCTCCTGTTTCTGTCCAATAGAATCAAATATGAAAAACATGACACCACCTGGGGTAGCTGTGGGGAGGCCACTGGATGAAGAGCTGGGACCCTCAGACTCTTGGCGGGGCAGGGGGGGGGGGGTGTGTTTGGACCCTAGACTCTGCAATCCCTGCAATTCTCCTGGGTGAGACTGCACCTCCCTAGTTCTCACTTCCTCATCTGCACGATGGTAGGGTCTGGGGGTCCTCACAATCTAAAATTCAGTTCCAGTCTTAGAAAAAGCAAGTGCCAGACATAGTTCTATGCTGTTTTAATTTTATTCTCCATCCTTTTCCTTCAGTGATAACTCTGGAGGACAGATTCCAGACTGTGGGAAAGAAAAAAAAAACAAGTAAGACAACAGGCTCCGGGAACCTGGAGCCGCCCCTTTCACCCCATCCAGCCACTCTGGGGCCCACGCTCACAGACAGAGTGGGCGAGGCCAACTCCCTCAGGGGACGGCTATTAGTCAGATGTCTTTTCTCTCTGTTTGATCCCAAACCACAGGAAAAATAGACCTATGACTCTTTGGAAGATTGTGTTCAAAGACAATTATCATCATCATCAACATCTTTATCAAATAAAGAAACCTCTTTTTGAAATCTCTGTCTCAGACTTAGAATAATATGTGGACCATGGTACTGGGAGCTTTGATAGTAGCTGAAAACACACCCTTAGCTGGCCCCCTCCAATATGGTGGGAGCTGGGTCTTGGTCTTAGAATCTGTAAGGAATGTTGGAGGAGACATTTGGCCTGAGGGACACTCTCCCAGAACATGGCACATTCCTGGATGTGCATTTACCTAGGGCCTGTCCTGCAACCTCAGCAGGGAAAACAAACCACTGAGAAGGGATACTGGGCAGCCAGCCAGGCCCACTAACCATCGAAAGAGCTCATTCCTGCCTCAGTGAGAGGGATTCAAGTCGACCCCTCATCAAAACAGCCGTGGTGCTTCCACAACCTACCCTGTGTCCACCGAAGACCTGCCACCCTGCTTTCCTCCACAGGCAGCTGGCCCTCAAACATCCCGGGGTCCTTCTCACTGACTTTGCAGCAGCCCTTGGCTTCCTGGCCCAGGCTGCACAGGAAACGTGGTCCATGCTTTTAACCCGTAACAGAAGAGGGGATGGACTCCTTGCGTGCATCGTGGGTCCTTACAGCCCTAGAGAAGAAGAAGCTTGGATCCCTGGCCTGTAAGAGACAGAAGGAAGCCACGTCACCCTGTTTGGGAGCAGCGGGGGACTGGACACAACTCTAGGCACCTGTGACTCATGCTCCTTCACGGGTATTGATCTGTGTCTGCAATAAGCCTGTTTTCTGAGTATCAGCTCTGAGAGGGTGCCAGGAAGATTAGCAGAGAGCCCTTTCATTTTCTCTCCTCCCTCAAGGACAGGGTACGCAACAAGAAGCTGTCACCAGCCTTACACTGGATTACCCCCAAGAAGAAAGACATCCGGTGCTACACCTTCCTTCAGGGTAAATATTTTACCTGACTGCTGCTGCTAAGTCGCTTTAGTCATGTCCGATTCTGTGCGACCCCAGAGACAGCAGCCCACGAGGCTCCCTTGTCCCTGGGATTCTCCAGGCAAGAACACTGGAGTGGGTTGCCATTTCCTTCTCCCGTGCATGAAAGGGAAAAGTGGAAGTGAAGTCACTCAGTCGTGTCTGACTCTTAGCGACCCTGTGGACTGCAGCCTACCAGGCTCCTCCATCCATGGGATTTTCCAGGCAAGAGTACTGGAGTGGGGTGCCATTGCCTTCTCCGTTTACCTGACTAATCAAAGCCAAAACCTTTGGATCCTTAGTCCCATGACTTCTAGCCAGTGTCTGTCCTACCTGCAAATCTGATATTGGATTTAAAATTCACCACAGCTTCCTTTGTGGTGAGTCCATGGGGGGTCTCAGGTAAGAGTGAGAGAGAGGCCCAGGGGCTGTTCACTTCAACTCCTCTAGAAGGAAGCTCCATATCCACTCTCTAGAGAGCGGTCACTATTGTTTTTATGTTTGGGGCCTTAATCAGATGCTCCCGTATCTTTCTTTTATTGCCCATCTCCTTGTCATCCTTCATTGAGGCTGCCATTGCATTAGATAATTGCATTCTCCCTCCCCGGGCTCCCTCTTCACAAACCTTCTTGGAAGGCTGAGCTCATGACTCATCCTTCTCTGATATAAAGTGACTCTCTGAATTCATCAATACCTGACACAGGGCTGCCCCTGTCCCCATTAGGCACCCCATCATTGACTAGTTGGTTAATTTCAGAATTTGGTTTAGAGTCCTAGGAATGATTGCAAAATTTTTTTTGACATCAGGCTCCTTGAGCCTATCAGTTTATTCAGGATCCAGGAACAACTCTTAATATTAAATACAGGCAGTCCCTGCAAATTCCTAGGTGAATAGCATTCGCGTGGGAATGAGCTGTAAAAGTGGCCGCTGCTTTTCCTAACCAGCCTGCCTAATCCCTCTTCACAGGGTCAGGTACAGTATGTGTAGGGGCTCCTCAAGACTGTGCCTCCTCTTTCTTTGCTGCAAATGTTTGTCCCTTTACTCCAAACCGGAACAAACCACTGCTAGAGGGACCCGCATCTGTCCCAGCCTCCTTCCCTTTCTCTTCCCATGGGAAGCCACAGAGTTCAGAAGGTTACAGGTGGGACCCAAGGCCCCAGTGATGGCCACCTCCTCATTACTGGCAGAGCGTATACCTCAGGTCTGCACATCGCCCAGCCCTTTGTATTCCACAGGGGCTCTGTGTCTGGAATCTCCAACACTCCTATCATGCTACTACCTCTGGACCCGTCCCCCACTCCCGCACGGGGCCCTCCACCCCACACCCCCAGCGCTACCTGAAGAAGCCTTTACACCAGGTGCAGCCCGCCTTCCTGGGCCCTTCCAAGCAAGAATCCCTGGATGAGTTTGCCTTGTGGGATGAGAAAGCCTTATTTTTACAGCACCAATATAAGCAGCGAATTGGCCCTGCACTCCCAGTTCAAATTCAGTGTGTCTCTCACAGAGGCAATGTTTCCAAAGTGTGGGATGTTCTTTAACGGGAGGAATGCAATTCACCCATATTATGGTGTCTGTGGAATAGTCTCGGTGGCAACCCCTCAGGGGGCTAAAAACTGACTGTAATACAGTTTTGCACAGGAGCCCATAGTCCTACTGACTAAGCCAAGACTTCTAGGCTTGAGATAAGCTGCTGACAGTGTAGGATGTGGAGTCAGACGAACCCTGTGCTGTCCTCCTGGGAAGGTAAACCTGCAACCCGATCACAGGGTCTCACTGCCGACACGTCAGCAGTGACCTCCCTGCCCTGTCTTTCCGGCTCTTAGGGAGCTGACCTGTGAAGAGATGGAGGTTGGAGTGTGGAGGTTTCTACTGGTCCAAGATACTGGGAGGGGCAAGGGCTTTGAAGCCAGAGCATCCTGGGCTTATATCTTGCTCTGCCTCTGCCTTCCTGTGTGATTCTAGATAAACTGAGATTCGGTTTCCTCACCTGGAGAATGAGGGTGATGGTGTCTCATGGAACTGTTGAGTGAATTACCTGAAATTAGGATCTAGCAGAGTGTTAACACTAGTAGAGGGCTTCACAAATGCTAATTTCCTTTCCTGATTGTACTTTGCCAGTAAAACCAAGGGGACAAGAACACACACCCTGGTAAGATGCTTGTCTGTGTACTCGTAGCTTTCATAACCCCTGTCTGTCACTCAGGCTGTGAGTCAGGCCGAGATCTTGCTAATTGATTTGGTAACCTTGACCTGCAAGCTCTTCCTCCTACCTTGCCTTTGTCTCCATTCTCAAGAAGGCTCTGCAAAGATTGCCATCAGCAAGGCCGTCCAGCCTTGTTCTTGAGAGGATCACACCAGTAATTTGCTGTGATGGATAGCGTGCCTCAAATGGCCTGTGTAATTGTGGTGAGCAGGCGGGGCCATGGAGCCACTGTGTTGAGGAAATTCAGACTTGCAAGGAACACGGCGCTGCCTAAGCCACAGTCATTCCAAAATTAGACCTTTCCTTCACTCCATCATTACAGGGGTAAGCAGTCAGAACACTTCCTGAATTCGAACCACATATCAGAAGTGATTTATAGAAGCATCCACATGTGTGTGGATTGGTGGCAGAGGGAGGGAGGGAGCCTTGGGTTAGGTCCCAGACCTCCCTGCCACTCTGCACCTCTCTGCTCAGACTAGCCACTGGCAGCCTCAGCTGCAGCTCTAGCAAAATGACTGGACAGGGAAGGGCCACAGTGTGCTGGGAGAAGAAAGGTGAGGTTCTTTCCATTCACAGACTCACCAGAATCCCTCATCCATCATGCATGTTAACAATTCAGATGTGCTGGGTTCTGCCCTAAAGGCATTGACCAGTGAATCGAGCTTGGGTCCTGTAGCAGTCTCCCCCGCTCAGTGGCTCTCAAATTATGCTGTGCATTAGAGTCATGGGAACTTTAAAGTAACCCAATGCCCAGGGTCCAGCCCAGACCAACCAAATCAGAGCCACTGGGTGTGGCTCCCAGGCATGGGGGCTTTTTAAAGAGCTCCAGGTATTGGCAATGTGCAGTCAAGTTTGAGACCAATGCCTAGATAATTTGTGAATCAAGTGAGTCTGGGAAACAGAGGTTTAGGAATTTAAAAACCTCATTAGGAGAACCAAGTGCCTCATTTATTTGTCATCAGCAAACTGGAATTCAGAGCCCCAGATGGTTTAGGTGGACAAAATTGTGTTATGGGGACTGTTCCCAGTTGTTCTGAAAATCATTAGAATCACCTAGTTTGCAACTTTTTCTAATATAGCTTCTCAGACCTCAACTCAAACTCACTGAGCCATTTCTATATATTTTTTAAGGTCTTAGGTCATTAGTATGCTCCTCAGAGAATTTATAAAAATTTGAATCTTTGGATATAAATTTATGCAGGAGGCATGAGAGTTTGAGCTCTGCTACAAGGAAATTTAAGCATAACTGAGCATTTTTATACATATTTTCATTAAAAAAATTTAAACAAACAAAAAAATGTGTTTTTCTGATGAGCAGAAATTATAAAATAAGTATCACACTCTAAATTTCCAACCTGGTGTTCCCTTAACTTTTGAGCCCTCAAACAGAAGATGTGGTAAGACTACTCAACTGCTCAAGTTGATTTCCTCTTCTTGGTACCACTTCTAGCCAAAGCAAGAAAAGGTTAAAATCTCCCTTCCCCTCACAATCATCACAACAGGAAAGAAAAGAAAAAAAAAAAAGATAGAAATAACTGAATCAGAAGTTCTGTGAAGTCCCTGGAACCATGTTCTGGATGCGGTTGCAGGCTAGCTGTGTCCTGTGAGGGGCTCCCCCTAGTGACAGCTTGCGGTATAATTTCTGATTCGAAAAAGCCGAGGTCCAGGAGGGCTTCTGTGCAGCTTCCTGCAGTGCTCCTGATGTGCTAGGCCTGAGTTCATCTTGGTCAGGGCTTTTCTGAGCCATGCATTTCTCAACAAGTCCCCTGAATTTTATTTTCAATCCTGCCAAGGGCAGATTAAATGGCTACATGAATGGGAAAATGCAGGAGGTTTTGAAACAGATGGTTGGCTGGGCATCCTGGGTGACTTGCCAGACACTGGATTGTGTTGCCATATGAATGAAAATCCCACCGCAGCTGGGTTTTTATTTCTCCAACCTATGGATGACAGCAGCTCCCGAGTCCTCCTGGCAGTGGGATCTGGAGCAGTTACGTGCTATTATTCACCTCCCATCAAGGCTCAGCTTATTGCCTCTCTGGATTTTCCTGGTTCCTTTCTCTGAAAAGGAGTGTCATTCTAGACTAATTTCCTGATAGTGTAAATGATTTAGCAGGGCTGATGAATATCAATAGAGCTGCAGATGGGTTTAAGGCTCCTGATGAATGTGACAGCCACCAGTGCCAAGTATTTTTGCAACTTGAATTTCGGATGAAAACAAGCTTGAATAGTATCCACAAAGGTTACTTCTTTAATTATGCATTATAAATTTTAAAGTCGGTAGTCAGGTATTAGCAAACCATGGCACAGATGAGAAGCTGTTTTCTATGTCTGTGAGTCTGTTGCTGTTTTGTAAATAAGTTCATTTGTATAATTTTTAAATTTCACATGTAAATGATATCATATGATATTTGTCTTTCCCTGACATACTATTCTTAGTATGATAATCTCTAGGTCCGTCCGTGTTGCTGCAAATGACATTCTCTCACTTTTTTTAAAACTGAGTAGTATTATATGACTAAGTCATATATATCTGAAAGTGAAAGTCGCTGTCGTGTCTGACTCTTTGTGACCCGATGGACTATACAGTCCATGGAATTCTCCAGGCCGGAATACTGGAGTGGGTAGGGTAGCCTTTCCCTTCTCCAGGGGATCTTCCCAACCCAGGGTTCTAACCCAGGTCTCCCAGATTGCGGGTGGATTCTTTACCAGATGAGCCACAAGGAAATACACACACACACACACACACACCATATCTTCTGAGTTGTATTTTACAACCAAGTAGTGTATATTTATATATACACACACACACATACATACCATATCCACATACATACACACACACACACACACACACACACATACCATATCTTCTCAGTAGTATTTTACAACTGAGGAGTGTATATATATATATATATATATATATACACACACACATACATACCATATCCACATACATATATATACACACACACATACATACCATATCCACATACACATATATACACACACACATACATACCATATCCACATACATATATATACACACACACATACATACCATATCCACATACATATATATACACACACACACACACACCAGATCTTCTGAGTTGTATTTTACAACTGAGTAGTGTATATATATATATACACACACACACATACATACCATATCCACATATATATACACACACACACACACACACACACACATACATACCATATCTTCTGAGTAGTATTTTACGACTGAGTAGTGTGTGTATATATATATATATATATATATACACACACACATACACACACATACACACCATATCCACATACATATATATACACACACACACACACACACACATACATACCATATCTTCTGAGTAGTATTTTACAACTGAGTAGTGTGTATTTATATATACACACACACATACATACCATATCCACATACATATATATATATACACACACACATACACACACACACACTATATCTTCTGTATTCATTCATTTGTCTATGGACATTTAGGTTGCTTCCATGTCTTAGCTATTGTAAATAGTGCTGCTGTGGTCATCGGGATGCATGTATCTTTTTGAATTATAGTTTCATCTTGGGATATATGCCCAAGAATGGGATTACTGGTAACTCTATTTTTAGTTTTTTTAAGAAATTTTCATACTGTTCTCCATAGTGGCTGCACCAACTTACATTCCCACCAACAGTGTAGGCGGCTTTCCTTTTCTCTCTACACCTTCTCCAACACTTATTTTTCACAGACTTTTTGATGATAGCTATTCTAACAGATATGAGGTGATTCCTCATTGTAGTTTTGATTTGCATTTCTCTGATAATTAGCAATGGTGAGCATCTTTTTACATGCTTATTGGCTATCCATATGTCTTCTTTAGAGAAATACCTATTTAAGTCTTCTGTTCATTTTTTGATTGGGTTGTTCATTTTTTGATATTGAGGTATATGAACTGTTTGTACATTTTAGAAATTAAGCCCTTGTCAGTTTCATCATTTGAAAATATTTTCTCCTAGTTAATTCAGTTCAGTTTAGTCACTCAGTCATATCCGACTTTTTGCAACCCCATGGACTGCAGCATGCCAGGCTTCCCTGTCTATCACCAACTCCTGGAGCTTGCTCAAACTCATGTCCATCGAGTCAGGGATGCCATCCAACCATCTCTTCCTCTGTCGTCCCCTAGGTCTTTTCCAACGAGTCAGTTCTTCACATCAGGTGGCCAAAGTATCAGAGTTTCAGCTTCAACATCAGTCCTTCCAAAGAATATTCAGGGTTGATTTCCTTTAGGATTGACTGGTTTGATCTCCTTGCAGTCCAAGGGACTCTCAAGGGTCTTCTCCAACACCACAGTTAAAAAGCATCAATTCTTCAGTGCTCTGTTAATTGTCTGTGTTTAAACCAGAAAATAATTATTATTACTGATAAGTATGTGATAATTGCTGAAAGTGCTTTTATAATAGAAGAGGAAACATTAATTATCCACCTTCCAGACGTCAAATATTTGAAATAAGTCACTGTAATAGATTATAAAGTAGGTTTTTTTTTTTTAAATTGTAATTGACATAGATGGTGATCCTTCTTCCTCTTTGAACATGGCTTTCCTATAATTAAGATAGAAATTCATTTAGAAGAACTATAGAACCTTCTAGGCCCAAGATGGAGCCACTCCTGCTGGGGGTGCCAAATTAGCAAGTTGAAACTTAGTGTTCCCATAAATGCTCTATTTGACCAGGAACCCAATACATCCAGTCAGCCATTCCCCAAACACCAACCCAGCCCTGGGCTCTTTTGTTCATTTCTTCCTCCTTCATACCCCAAACAAAGGTGACTTTGTGGTGCCAGCCAATCAGATATTTCCTACTTTTCTCTTCCTTGTTCTTTTTTTTTCCCCCTTTAAGTATAGTTGACCTACAACATTATGTGAATTCCAGGTACACAGCACAGTGATTCAATATTTCTATACATGACAAAATGATCTCCACTCTTCCTTATTTTTCATTCTTTATCCTATAAGTTTCCCTTCTTCTGTTCCATTTTTCAGTTCTTGGAATGGAGCTTCTCTGCTTCATAAAGGGTTAAAGTTTGTATCACCTAAATTGTCTTCTTTAATCATTTTTTAACAGTATATAACAGACAAAGAGCTGGCATCTTACAAACAGTATTTAGTAGTCTCAACAGTACAATGAGATGGGCACGATTCTCCTGACAGTTCCAGGTCACCCAGCTGGTGAGTGACAGAGCTGGAGCTGACACTGGATTCCCTGGTTCGAAAGCTTGGTCTCTTAACCATGGTGCCATCCAGAGGGGATGCTGATGCTGACATTTCAGTTTCTCACTAGATTACAGGAAAGGCCTAAGGCCAGTGAAATTCTGGACTTGCTTGTCTAAACAGCCAGGCAATTAGATAAGACACTGATGCTCACAAATCAAATCAGTCTCAGAGTTAAAATGCAGCAGAGAGATTGTGGAGAACTTCATTCACAAGGAATGAGGTCCTGAGGAATGATTGGACCAACAATCACAGAGCTACTGCTGGCTTAAGAAACTGGATCTCTATCTCCTTGCGTCATGCTATCTCCAGGTCTAAATTATACACAATGAGCTTTTCCCTTTCCAATTCTTCCATTCTCTTATTTCCATTCATTTTGGCTTGGGAAGGGGAGATTCTGGTCAGATGAAGCTTTAGTCTGACAATATCACCGATAGAAAAGAGAACTGTGGAGCGGAGTTAGTGCAGATACCCTGGCTGGGATGATTTTGGAAATCTACTATCCTCCATGGGCCACAGTACTCAACGTCCCAGAAGCAGCTTCATATTGACCTTGACAACCTGCTTACACCTGGATAAAGCCTCATCTTTTAATGTCCCCTGAGAGGGGCTTACATAGAACAATGCTTTCTTCCCTTCTTGAGTTGTTCTGTCATAAAAGATTTTATAAGTTTTCTGTAACTCAGTTCATTTGCATTATTTGCCCACAAGTCTGCTTTCCCTTTAGAATATGTGAGCCTTTGGCTTAATCATTCTAAAATTGTAATTCATATGACTATTGCTAAATTCAAGATTCTGGGTTTCACCCCAGATGTTCTGAATCAATAGGTCTGGGTGCCTTGGATCTGCATTTTGAATGAAGGTTTGTTGCAAATGGTCTGTTGACCCCACCTTGAGATGCTCAGAAACAGTATTCTCAATGACATATGCTCTTCAAGTCTTCCTGTTCCTTGTGAGTGTCAAGCCCTTGGTAAATGTCTGCTGAGAAAATTAAGGCCATTTCTATCCTTCTACTGCAAATATAGACTATTTGGAAAATTTTGTACCTACTTTGGACTAAGCTTATTTTAATGATCACTGGTATTGATTTTCAATGCCATCTTTCTCAGGCATTGTTCATAGTTCTGTTTGTTTGTTGTTGTTGTTTTTAGGATCCAGAAGTTATGTGTTAATGAAGTTACTTAAGCAGCAATTTATTTTTAAAAAGCATTAGCAAATTTCACAAACATTTTACATTAACTATTAGGAGATAGATTGAAAGGTAGACGAAGAAATAGTAATCCATTTGCACGTGCTTATAACAAGAAAAAAAGAGACAGTTTAAAAGAAACATTGGATTTCCCTTTCCTGGTAATACAGAGGAATTTTTACTATTTGCAATGTCAAATAAGATTTGATTAGAAAGATTCACAGAACCCAAATTCACAGGAAACCCAACAGTCATTTTTGCAATAATGAGACCTCCCAAGCATAATATAGATGCATAAATTGGAATTTGATAGAGTCAGAAAATCTAGGATCTCCTCTTAAATTATAAAATAAAATCTTAGAGTTCTCCTGCCAGTTTTTGTGACAGTCATTACTTTTATATTTGCACCAAAAATTCTAAAAGATGAAGAAAACAATAAGAAGTATATGTTTGCCTAACATCTGTTGACAGTTTGTGAGACTAAAAAAAAATTAACAAAGGATTTAGTGATTTGCTGTAAAAATCATTACAGGGCATCACCAATTATTATAGCATCTCCTGGCATTAGTGAACTGCTGGAGGTTTTTATCCATTATTTTCAAGAAATTTCTTCTGGAAATCCATTTGTCATAGTGACTTCATAATCATATTATTGAATGGCACAAAACTGAACCACTTGGAACTTTGGTGAACAAAAGCGAATTTATTTCCCTTTTTACAAAAATTTCATCTAACAGTCAAGGCAAATTATTCTAAACCAACCACCTGTGTGGTTCTTATTTCAAAATAAGAATAAAAATTCAAAAAACTCAACAGCCTGCCTCACTGTGATCTTCCAGCCATGCCCTGTCTAAAGTTCTCTGAACTTGGCATCTGCTCTTTGGAGGTTCTGCTGTTCCCTGAAATGTTAGAGACAAGTCCATCTGCTAGCTTTGTCCCCAGGAGGAATCAGGTTAGGAGTAGTCATGTATCTTGAAAAGAAAAACTCTAAATCAAACTCTGAATCCCAAGGTAAAAGACCAAAGACAATATAACATTTTAATTTCCCTTGATGTCAAAGAATATTCTGAAAAGACACTGGTTTAAAAATAGAATTTGACTAGTGTGCTTCCCTGGTTGCTCAGTGGTAAAGAATCTGCCTGCAGTGCAGGAGACCCAAGTTTGATCCCTGGGCTGGAAAGATTCCCTGGAGAAGGAAATGGCAACCCACTCCAGTATTCTTGCCTGGAGAATCCCATGGACAGAGGAGTTTGGTGGGCTACAGTCCATGGGGTCACAAAAGAGTCAGCCATGACTCAGTGACTAACAGATCACTTAGAGAGTATGCTTCCCTGGTAGTTCAGTTGGTAAAGAATCCACCTACAATGCAGAAGACCCAGGTTTGATCCCTGGGTGGGGAAGATCCCAGGAGAAGGAAATGGCAACCTACTCCAGTATCCTTGTCTAGAAAATTCCATGGACAGAAAAGCCTGGCAGGCTTGGCCATGGGGTCGCCAAGAGTTGGACACGACTTAGCGACTAAACAACTACCAGTGAGTATCCAAAACTTAAACAGAATCACATTTTCAGAGTGAAACCATGGTGGAAGCAGTGGAAGAAAAATCAACTTCAAGACACACTCTCCGTGGCCTTCAATTTCTCTGGATCAGGTCTACAGAGGTGGGAGGAAATAGCTTTCTTTGTAAGAAGTGCTGGCTAGCTTAAGTTTTCCCCAGAAGTAATGCTGGATGTGAAGAAAATACCCATGTTTTCAGGAAAAAAAGGAATGGAACAGGGGAACTTTATCTTGTGCTTCATTGCATGATGACTTGTTATTCAGTTTACTTGAATTTAGAGAAAAAACAGACCTTAGGAGATTCATTCATCTAAATCAATGAACTGTTCCTCTCCTGAGTGTGTGCTCAGTTGCTTCTGTCCAACTCTTTGAGACCCTGTAGACTGTAGCCCACCAGGCTCCTCTGTCCATGGGATTCTCCAGGCAAGAATACTGGGAGTGCATGGAGTGGCCATGTCCTCCTCCAGGGGATCTTCCCGACCCAGGGATTGAACCCGTTTCGCCTGTATCTTCTGCATTGCAGGAGGATTCTTTACACTGCAAGGCACCTGGGAAGCCCTGTTCCTATCTTATGTGACCAAAATTAAGTGATTCCTAAAGATTATACTTTTATTCAGTCTTTAAAATATAACACCAAGCAGATATGGAAAGGTTTGGAGAGGTTTTCCCTGCATCTCACGGACATTATTCTCTTCCTTTAAGATATTTAACCCACAATTGCTCTTCTCTGGGGTCTGCAGACGATAAGAGCAGTGCCAGAGTGTTTGCTTAGAAACACCGTAGGCTCTATTTGTCTGGAAATTTCTGGAGCTGGGCTGGTGGAAATCACAGTAGGCTTAGGGTCAGGGGCTCAGACCTTGTGGTTTACTTGTATAATGTGGTCTAAGACATTTAACTTCCTGGGGCCCCAGCGTCCTCATCCGAAGCTCTAGCTTTCTATGTTGGGTGACATATCACTTGCAAACGTCCACTAGTCAAGAGAAAGAGATAAATTTCCAAGTAACAGGAGCCTCCATGGTTTTGATAACATAGTGTTGATAACAACTAACTTTCATTGAGGACTTACAATGTGCCAAGCAAAAGTCCTTCACATCGACCACAAAATTGGGAAATAGGGAGGTTTTTTTTTTTGGTTTGCTTATTTTATTTTTATGAAACTCTGCACATTTTAGCATCGAATACCCTAGAAACTGTAACTGCTTCGTATATACTGCTGGACTCCTTGCAGTTACAGTACAAGAGGAGTGAAAGTGAATAGGGTTTTTTTTTTTTTCTTCTTCTTTCCTCCAGACTCACACCTATGTAACTCATTGATCATCCATCCACACAACAAAACTACATCAACTACTCATAGGAAAATACCCACTCACAAATATTCAAATATACCAAGCAGAGAGAAGGAGCCCACCTAATCAAAAATGGGCACAGAGCAAGTTTTCCATAGTATTCTTGTATCACATCAGTAAGGTGTGTTAGCCGGGGCATCTAAGGAAGGACTCTTGCCCTAAGAGCAGCCATGGCTAATGAACTCTCTAACACTTATGTACTCAAACTTGACATTTTTCTGACAGTACTTTCAAAAATATAGGGTGAAAGTCTATCCAGAACTGTGGGAGAATCCATGCATTCATTTAAAAAAAAAAAAAAATTTCAACAAATATTTATTGACTTTCTAGTAGGATGTCCTGGGATACAACAAATAGGGAAAGTCTCCCCCATAATGAAAGACAAATGGGGAGACAAAGGAAGTATACATAACCAATACATTCATGTGAGTGAATTGTACCAACTTAATCTCTTCAACAGTAGTAGCACATTGGGTACCAAGATGGACTGGGCATTTGACTGGGAAACTGAAGATATCTCTCTCTTAATTTCTTGACTTTTCTCTGACCTATGTACCCTTGGATGATGTCACTCTGAGGTTGTGTATTTGCCACTAAGACATATTAGAAAGACGTTAAAACTTCTGTGGCAGAATAATAGTGTTAAGCATTTATCAGTAGGTTTTTCCTTGGTATTTCCTTTTTTCACCAGTGGAGAAAAATTCATATGGCTCTTTAAAACTAATTCTGTTAGGGCCTTGGGGTTCTTCAGACACATTATAGGAAGAAAGCTAAGTAAAGGGCTTGATGCTTTTTAACTAAATGAAGTCAAGTCCCTTGTATAAGAATAAAGTAACAGAATGAAGTTAGAGAGGCTGCAGAGCTGCTGTGTACGTTGCAACTTCAGGTGAGTGAACTTGATTTCTAGCAATAAACACTCTATCAAATTTAATTTCCTTTCACAAACTTAGGGTGAGTAAATGCAATTTCCCATATCAAGCAAACATGTCTCTGAGATTAAGGAAGTATGTCGTGTGTAGTCCATAGAATATAACAATAAGGTTTAGAGTCAGTATTTCTCCAAGGAAATTCTTGCAAAAAAGTCAGAGAATGATTTAATGATAACAAGATACAGAATAAATATAAACATGGGGGAAAAAGACCTTCACCCCAAACTTGCCATTTATATTCTTAGTCTGCTTAAAGTAAAAATCGCCCACTTTCCAGCTATTATATATTAAGATGTTCTGGCTAACTTAGTGCTTTGTATTCACTAAGTCATATGCCAACATTCTTTAAAGTTCTTTGTTAAACTCATTACTGAAGCTTATGATCCTCCAGCTTTGGTCATAATTTAGCCAATGCCGAATCAATTGAATTTCAGAGAAAGGCTAACTTTCTATTTTGGTTACTCCCTAGCATCACCCTGGTACTTACGGCTGGGTGCTTAATGCCATGGGTAAAAGTGATGGTGTCTAAAGAGGAAAATAAGTCATTTTCTCTGATTTGTTCAAAAGTGCAACCCTCAAAGAAAAATTAAAAGATGCTAGTGCAGAAACAGTGCAACAGGTTCCTGGGAACGCTTGACTATGTAAATGAAACACTGCTGCCCCAGGGATTAGAAGAGATCCCCAGAGAAGAGAGAGGGGCAATGAGGAGTAGATGGGCGGGGAGACTTGAGGAAGCAGGGCCTGTGAATGAAAACACAGTGGAATAGAAGAAAACCAACCCTCTTTCCTGGGAAGAGTGTCTGGAGAGACAAGATCCCAGGGTAGAAATGGCTACCTCTTGTATCAACATAAATTTGCCAGAGGCAAACACATAGTTTACCCTGCCCATGGTGGGGTGGAAGCAGCATACTCATCTTGTGCCCAGATATATGAAAACTAGTAGGTTCCTAACACCTTGCAGAGGGTATGAGGGTGATAAAGCAGCAAGGACCAAACAGGGCATTTCTGTGTTCCTGTGATGCCAGCAGGAACAGATGATGACTCAGGCTGGATAGACGACCTTCCTGCTGACCATCCACCCCTGTGCCCTGCCTTGTTGTTGCTCAGTAGCTCAGTCGTGTCCAACTCTTTGCGACCCCATAGACTGCAGCACACCAGGCTTCCCTGTCCTTCACCATCTCCCAGAGTTTGCTCCAACTCATGTCAGAGATGCCATCCGACCATCTCATCTTCTGTCATCCCCTTTTCCTCCTGCCCTCAGTCTTTCCCAGCATCAGGATCTTTTCCAATGAATTGGCTCTTCGCATCAGGTGGCCAAAGTATTGTAGCTTCAGCTTCAGCATTAGTCCTTCCGATGAATATTTAGGGTTAATTTCCTTTAGGATTGACTAGTTTGATCTTCTTGCTGTCCAAGGGGACTCTCAAGAGTCTTCTCTAGCACCACGGTTCAAAGCATCAATTCTTAAGAGCTCAGCCTTCTTTATGGGCCTACTCTCACATCTGTACATGACTACTGGAAAATCCATAGCTTTGACTATATGGACCTTTGTTGGCAAAGTGATGTCTCTGCTTTTTACCATTTAAATTTCTAGGAACTTAGTGTAGTCCCTAGAAAGGAGATGAAAATACTTTTATTGATTTTAAAAAAAGATTTGCCTTTTATGAAATGAGAACTTGAAATAGAAACTAAGTTGAGTTAAAGAAAAAGTTCCACTTTAGTTTATGAACAATGTTCCTGCTATGTTTTTATAGAGTTTGGTATTTCAGCTTAACTGAAGTTAGTTGGGAGTGGTTCTTGTCAGAGACTTGTTTACATAAATAGAGTTTCTGTCTTTTGTTCAGGTGGTTTGATTTTGTTTGTTTGGTTTGAGGGAGTCCAGAGGAAGAAAGGGGGAATCTCTTTAGAGTGGAAAGCAGAAGTGGTTGTTTTGAAGTCCCTAGTTTGGATCCTGGATTCGCAAAGACTTTTTCTAGATAAGCTAATAAGGTTTGATAAAATTACAGTTCGGTTCAATCACTCAGTTGTGTCCACCTCTTTGTGACCCCATGGACTGCAATATACCAGGCTTCCCTGTCCATTACCAACTCCTGGAGCTTGTCCATAGAGTCAGTGATGCCATCCAACAATCTCATCCTCTGTCATCCCCTTCTCCTCCTGCCTTCAATCTTTCCCAGCATCAGGATCTTTTCCAATGAGTCAGTTCTTCACATCAGGTAGCCAAAGTCCTGGAGTTTCAGCTTCAGCATCAGTCCTTCTAATGAATATTCAGGACTGATTTACCTTAAGATTGACTGGCTTGATCTCCTTGCAGTCCAAGGGACTCTCAAGAGTCTTCTCCAACACCACAGTTCAAAAGCATCAATTCTTTGGTGTTCAGGTTTCTTTATTGGAGAAGGAAATGGCAACCCACTCCAGTATTCTTTCCTGGAGAACCCCGTGGATGGAGGAGCCTGGATGGGCTGCTGTCCATGGGGTCACACAGAGTCGGACACAATTGAAATGACT
Organism: Bos indicus; assembly: GCF_029378745.1. Classification (NCBI taxonomy): domain Eukaryota; kingdom Metazoa; phylum Chordata; class Mammalia; order Artiodactyla; family Bovidae; genus Bos; species Bos indicus. The sequence goes on from NC_091760.1 coordinate 110,362,015, forward strand.
TAGCATGCATGTATGCATTGGAGGAGGAAATAGCAACCCACCCCAGTATTCTTGCCTGGAGAATCCCAGGAACAGAGGACCCTGGTGGGCTGCCATCTATGGGGTCGCACAGAGTTGGACACAACTGAAGCGACTTAGCAGCAGCAGCAGCAGCAGGTTTCTTTATAGTCCAACTCTCACATCCATACATGACTACTAGAAAAACCATAGCTTTGACTAGATGGACTTTTGTTGGTAAAGTAATGTCTGTACTTTTTAATATGCTGCCTAGGTTGGTCATAGTTTTTCTTCCAAGGAGCAAGCATCTTTTAATTTCATGGCTGCAGTCACTGTCTGCAGTGATTTTGGAGCCCAAGAAAATAAAGTCTGTCACTGATTCCATTGTTTCCCCATCTACTTGCCATGACGTGATGGGACCAGATGCCATGATCTTAGTTTTCTGAATGTTGAGTTTTAAGCCAATTTTTTCACTCTCTTCTTTCATTATCATCAAGAGTCTCTTTAGTTCTTCTTCGCTTTCTGCCACAAGGGTGGTGTCATCTGCGTATCTGAGGTTATTGCTATTTCTCCCAACAATTTTGATTCTAGCTTGTGCTTCATCCAGCCCACAAGCATAAGGATTAAAATTCTTTGGTATCAAGTTTAACCTTGCTCTTAAAGCTGTTATAAAGTTTGAAAAGTTGAATGTAATCAGTGATTTTTCAACCCTAGCTCTATGTCACAATCATCTTCAGAACTTTTTATAAATAGCCACACCCCAGACTTATCCCAGACCTACAGAATCAGAACCATTCCTGCTGGGGTCTGGTACTTAACAGCCTTTCTGGGTAATCACTTATTAAATAGTCACAAGGCCCTCAAATGGCTAATGTGGATGGAAACCTGAGAAACCTGTTTTACTGCAGCAGACTACAAGTACTTTCAAAAGTCATGGGCATGGTAATTACTGCATTTATTCACAAACAGTAACCACCAATGGTTTGCTAGGCTCTCCAGGGGTTACTATATACAGGTAAATAGGCTTTTAAGACTCATAAACAATATAAAATGCTGTTTCGGCTTCAACACTTTAATGTGAGAAGCATCACATAAACCCAAAGATGAACTAAAGTCTACGCGTTTGGCAGTATGTGAGCAGTATTGCCAGCCATGCCTAGGAGCTGGTCATGCTCACACAGCTGACAGTCAGGGGGCTTCAGCGGGTACCAAGCAGCCTGCTCTGACAATTCCATATTAGATAATGTCTCCAAGATGCTATTGGATCATGGCATTGCTCCAAAGCCTTCAGAGGTCCCTACTGCCCACGGATGACCCTAAAGACCCTGAAGCTCTGACCCACCTTTCCTAGCCTATTCTACTATTGCCCTACAGTAACCCTCCTCCAGTCAAACTGTTTTCTAACTAAATCTAAAATACTTAGCCACCTCTAAGCCTTGCTTTCCCATTTGCCTGGAAGTTCCTTCCTCTAAACTTGATGTACTGCCAACTTACTCACTCTTTCAAGTCCACATCATTTATTCCCTTCTCAACAGACCTTTCTGTATTCCTTCGCTAGGGCTACCATACAAAGTTCCACAGACTGGGCAGCTTAAATAATGGATATTTATTTTCTCACAGCTCTGGAGTTTAGAAATCTGAGAACAAGGTGTCAACAGAGTTGGCTCCTTTTGGAGGCTGTGAGGGAAGCATCCACACCAGGCTTTGCTCCTTGGCTTGTAGATGCCCTTTTCTCCCCATCTTCACCTTGTCCTCTCTCTGTCCATGTCTGTGTCCAAATTTCCTCTTCTTAAAAAGAGGCCAGTCATACTGGATTAGAGCCCACTCATTTTAATTTAATTACTTATCTCCAAATACAGTTACACTCTGAGACACTAGGGGTTAGGACTTCAATATATGAACTTTGGGGGGACACAATTCATCCCATAACAACTGCCTTCTGGTTGCTCATTTCAGCCAGAAGTGATCTTTCTTCCTCTGCTGATTGTCTCCACTGCACGTAATGCTTAGAAACAATGGGACTTCTATCTTGTTTTCCCACCTGGGGACTGTCACTCTGCACGGTACAGATGTATTACAGTAGAGACTGCTTAACGACCCCGCCTGCAAATTCTGCAGATGAGCAGTCACTCTCGTCCTCCGAAAGTCTCTCTGCTCCCTGCCACCAGCACCAAGGGCCAACAGGGAGCAGGCCTCCTTCTGTTCTGACTGGCTGAGTTTTAAGTTCCCCAAGAATCAGTTTTTTGTTGTTTTTTTTTATTGCGGTGTAGCTGATTTACAATATTGTGTTAGTTTCATGTATACAGCATAGTGATTCAGAATTTTTGCCAATTGTATTCCATTATAGATTATTACAAGATAATGAGTATAATTCCCTGTATATCTCTTGGCTTATCTATTTTATTGTATCTCTTAATCCCATAATCCTGATTTATCCCTCCCCTCTTACCTCTCCCATTTGAATAACTGTAAGTTTGTCTTCTATGTCTTTATTTCTGTCTTGCATACACATTCATCTGTATTATTTTTTAGATTCCACATATAAGTGATATCTTACAGTATTTGTCTTTCCCTGTCTGACTTATTTCATTAGGTGTAATACTCTCTAGGTCCACTCACGCTGCTGCAAATGGTGTTATTTCATTATCGTTTATGGCTGAGTAGTATTCCATCGTGTATCTATATCCGTATGTCTTTCTCTCTATATATAGATATATATACACCACATCTTTCTAATCCAATCATCTATTAATGGGCAATTGTGTTCCTTCTGTTAGGTAGCTAGAATAGGGAAAAGGAGTCCAGAATGGCGGTGGCTAAAAGATAAGGAAGGGAAAAGCCCATGAAAGTAGAACAAAGGAAGGTCCAAGGACCAGAGTGAGGACCTCAGGTAGAACAAACAACACTCCTGGGTAGCCCAATTTACATAGGGCAGGCCCGGGGGGAGAAAAAAAGAAAAAAAAAAAAACATATAAAAAGAGGACCCAAAGGGCCGGGGCCCTCTCTCTGTCCAACCCCCACCCTTCCCCCTCCCTGCACTGGGCCTCGAGGATGGATTTTCCTGCTATTTTCTAAATAAAATAGAACTGTCACATGGAGCTGTAACACTGATTTGTCTAAGAGCTATAACACAGTCTGTTCGAGACCTGAGAGCTATAACACGGTCTGTCCAAGACCCGAGAGCTGTGACATGGGGAGGGCTTTAATGGCCATCACTCCAAATCTTTGTTGTGATGAGACAGAACCGAGGAGTATACACTCGCCTGACATTTCCATATCTAGTCTATTATAAATAGTGCTGCTATGAATATTGGAGTGCATGGGTCTTTTAAGAATCAGTTGGTTTTGATTCAACACCTGTGTATGCATTGTTGGACTTAATGTATTAACACAGTTTAGCTACCTATTGTGAATCCATGAAAGGTGAGGGCAAACGGAAGGAATGTTTTTACGAAAAAAAAGATGACTGCTTTGGAAAAGCTTATCGAAAGGGAGCTTCTAAAATATTGTTATATTGGGACTTCCCTGGTGGCACAGTGGATAAGACTCCACCTGCCAATGCAGGGGACATGGGTTCGGTCCCTGGTCTGGGAAGATTCCATATGCTGTGGAGCAACTAAGCCCATGCACCATTGCTAAGGAGCCTGTGATCGAGAGCATGTGAGCCACAACTCCTGAGCCTGTGTGCTGCAGCTACTGAAGCCCAAGAGCCTAGATTCCATGCTCCAAAAGAGAAGCCACTGCAGTGAGAAGCCCTGCATACCACAGCTAAGAGTAGCCCCTGCTCACTGCAACTAGAGAAATCCCACACACAAAAGAGGAAAAAATGAAGACCCAGTACAGCCAAAAAAATTTTTTTAATTGTTATATTATGCATTAGTGAGACAATTATAAGACTTAAAGGAAAAAATGACAGTTACAGCCTGGAGGCCTCTGCTCTCAGAATATTCTACGAGCGTCTTTAACTTCTTACACTAATGTAGCTGTAAGTTTCAAGGAACCCCAATCTGGGAATTGTATAAATATGGTTTGTGAAAGACAACTCCAATCTCAAACCCAGATTTTAAGAAGACTTTTCTTCTCCTGCATCAAATGCTTCCTGAATGAATACACAGCTTTAATTTCAAAGAAAATGTTTATAGTATGTACATATGTATTATTTTTTTAATGACTTCATTTTTTTTAAATGACTGTTCATTTTCTTTACCATTTCCAGTCAATGATCCAGTCCCCCAATCCTCTTGCAGAAACTAAGAGGGACCTCCCTGAATGAGCTCCCATTCAGTACAGTGAAGGATTGTACTGAGATGTGTTTTTCATAAACAAAGAAGGTACCAGAGCTGCCTGCAGGATTTGCTAAGCTCTGAGCAGCAGCTGACAGACCTAAGGTTTGAGGAATAATAAAGTTTCTTTCCAAACAAAGAACTCCAGGCAATTGCTGCTGCCAATATTTCTGAGCAGAGACACACTGGAGAGTGGCTGCCTTTGTTATCACAACCTATCACCTCTCTGGCCGGAAGAGAAAGGCCTCTACTGGGGTCCCTCCCAAGCATACCTACACCCACAAGTCAGTCCACTTCTCAATGTTTGAGCCAGTATTTATGGAATGCCTGCTCATACCAGCCAATTCTACCCTGAGAACCATTGGAATCTTTTCCAGAACCAGTTCCCTCTACAGTTGTATCAATATGTTACCACAGCCCCTTCTCTCAGGAAACAAAACATTTTACAGTTACCTACAACAGAAAGGATGCCTAATCTTCATTTAACTCCTGTCTGCTTTAAGAGAACAAGGAGCACACAGAACCCATCAGTAATTTTTGTTATTCTGAACATTAGAAAATAAGAATTACTGCAGACCACTGAAAAAAATTAAAACTAGAGACAGTAATTCCTGCAGATTTTTAGATCAACCAAAATGTAGCCAGCTGCAGAAGACCTTGATGGGAAACCCACTCTTTATTTTGTGATTTATGGACCTCATTGGGGCAGAAGGTTCTAGAATGAACACACAACAGGGAGGAAGAGGCATGGAAGCATCCCAGCACCCAAAGATCATCAACAAAATTAAGTTCCTCAACTCACCATGGAGGAGGCTGCAGTTTGCACTTGGGGATTCCTCATTAAACAGTAAGGGCTCTGCTTCAGCACCACTCAGCTGGGCCACTTTCATCTGTGCCTGCAGTACAGAATGAACTGCACTGTCACCTGGTATGTTTTTCTTAAGGAAAAAGTTAAACAGATTATTAACTCTGTCACTACATACAGAATTACACTGCAAATCACCAGCTATTTCCCCCTCATATTAAATCCGAGATACAGGAAATTAATCTGCCTCCCACAGTTCTCTCACTCCATTATTTATCTATCAGCCTATTTCCTTTCATTCTCTCCAAGTTCATTCTCACTCTCCTTTCCCTTCCCTGATCTTTACCTTCCTTGTCCCCTCCCCAGCTTTATTGCTAGCCTTTATGTCCTATACCCAAATGAATGAAAACAAACAAATAAAATTCTGGGGTTGAACATAGAGAATAGCCCAAGAATCCCAAAGCTGGAAAGACTGTTAAATATGTAATTCAGTTCCATCCACTATTGACAAGCAAATTAAAATGCTAGGAGGTAGAAGTTTGTTATGACAGAATTTTTTGGCTCTAGGAGTTACCATTTGCAGCTGTCCAGTTGGTACAACTACAGAGACTGACTAAAACAAAGACCAAGTTGCACTCTTTTGATTCACTGAGGACCTTTCCTCTGAGAAGAGCAAATCTGAGATGGCTCTGTCACCTGTAAAATGTTTTAAAACTATCAGTTGACTGCAATGACATTCGTGTCTCCTCAATTCTGTAATCACATGTAGGCATAGTGAGAATTTACGTGAAAGCTACATCTAATAAGATGTCTGTTGTATATCCATGTTAAGAGTTAAATAAACACCTTCATGGGATGCACACTTTTTACATTCTCACATTTAAAACAGCCCCAGGACTCTCAGTTCAGTTCAGTTCAGTTGCTCAGTCGTGTCCAACTCTTTGTGACCCCATGAATTGCAGCACTCCAGGCCTCCCTGTCCATCACCAACTCCCAGAGTTCACTCAGACTCACATCCGTCGAGTCAGTGATGCCATCCAGCCATCTCATCCTCTGTCTTCCCCTTCTGCTCCTGCCCCCAATCCCTCCCAGCATCAGAGTCTTTTCCAATGAGTCAACTCTTCACATGAGGTGGCCAAAGTACTGGAGTTTCAGCTTTAGCATCATTCCTTCCAAAGAAATCCCAGGGCTGATCTCCTTCAGAATGGACTGGTTGGATCTCCTTGCAGTCCAAGGGACTCTCAAGAGTCTTCTCTCACACCACAGTTCAAAAGCATCAATTCTTGGGCACTCAGCTTTCTTCACAGTCCAACTCTCACATCCATACATGACCACTGGAAAAACCATAGCCTTGAGTAGATGGACCTTTGGTGGCAAAGTAATGTCTCTGCTTTTGAATATGCTATCTAGGCTGGTCACAACTTTCCTTCCAAGGAGTAAGCATCTTCTAATTTCATGGCTACAGTCACCATCTGCAGTGATTTTGGAGCCCAAAAAAATAAAGTCTGACACTGTTTCCCCATCTATTTCCCATTAAGTGATAGGACCAGATGCCATGATCTTCATTTTCTGAATGTTGAGCTTTAAGCCAACTTTTTCACTCTCAGGAGAGTACTAAATAAAGATTAAGAGTACCACACGCTAGGACTATGTGTTATTCTTGTCAGCACACTGAATCATAAGCAAATGCATTCTCTTTGGGGAATGGACATTTTTCTCAGTTTAAACAAGAATAAAATTCATTTTTTGAATACTCTGGTATTCCCATCTCTTTCAGAATTTTCCACAGTTTATTGTGATCCACACAGTCAAAGGCTTTGGCATAGTCAATAAAGCAGAAGTAGATGTTTTTCTGGAACTCTCTTGCTTTTTCCATGATCCAGCGGATGTTGGCAATTTGATCTCTGGTTCCTCTGCCTTTTCTAAAACCAGCTTGAACATCTGGAAGTTCATGGTTCACATATTGCTGAAGCCTGGCTTGGAGAATTTTGAGCATTACTTTACTAGCGTGTGAGATGAGTGCAATTGTGCAGTAGTTTGAGCATTCTTTGGCATTGCCTTTCTTTGGGATTGGAATGAAAACTGACCTTTTTCCAGTCCTGTGGCCACTGCTGAGCTTTCCAAATTTGCTGGCATATTGAGTGCAGCACTTTCACAGCATCATCTTTCAGGATTTGGAATAGCTCAACTGGAATTCCATCACCTCCACTAGCTTTGTTTGTAGTGATGCTTTCTGAGCATCACTTTCTATTTTTCACAGTAAACTGTGGAAAATTCTGAAAGAGATGGGAATACCAGACCACCTGATCTGCCTCTTGAGAAATTTGTATGCAGGTCAGGAAGCAACAGTTAGAACTGGACATGAAACAACAGACTGGTTCCAAATAGGAAAAGGAGTATGTCAAGGCTGTATATTGTCACCCTGTTTATTTAACTTATATGCAGAGTACATCATGAGAAACGCTGGACTGGAGGAAGGACAAGCTGGAATCAAGATTGCTGGGAGAAATATCAATAACCTCAGATATGCAGATGACACCACCTTTATGGTAGAAAGTGAAGAGGAACTCAAAAGCCTCTTGATGAAAGTGAAAGTGGAGAGTGAAAAAGTTGGCTTAAAGCTCAGAAAACGAAGATCATGGCATCTGTCCCAACACTTCATGGGAAATAGATGGGGGAACAGTGGAAACAGTGTCAGACTTTATTTTTCTGGGCTCCAAAATCACTGCAGATGGTGACTGCAGCCATGAAATTAAAAGACGCTTACTCCTTGGAAGGAAAGTTATGACCAACCTAGATAGCATATTCAAAAGCAGAGCCATTACTTTGCCAACAAAGGTCAGTCCAGTCAAGGCTATGGTTTCTCCTGTGGTCATGTATGGATGTGAGAGTTGGACTGTGAAGAAGGCTGAGCGCCGAAGAATTGATGCTTTTGAACTGTGGTGTTGGAGAAGACTCTTGAGAGTCCCTTGGACTGCAAGGAGATCCAACTAGTCCATTCTGAAGGAGATCAGCCCTGGGATTTCTTTGGAAGGAATGATGCTAAAGCTGAAACTCCAGTACTTTGGCCACCTCATGTGAAGAGTTGACTCATTGGAAAAGACTCTGATGCTGGGAGGGATTGGGGGCAAGAGGAGAAGGGGACAACAGAGGATGAGATGGCTGGACGGCATCACTGACTCGATGGATGTGAGTCTGAGTGAACTCCGAGAGTTGATGATGGACAGGGAGGCCTGGCGTGCTGGGATTCATGGGGTCGCAAAGAGTTGGACACGACTGAGTGACTGATGTGATCTGATGTTTGAATACTTTGAAAATTCCCCCTCCTCTATGTATCTTATTTATTTGTTCATTTGTTTGTTTGTTTTTGCCACATATTTAGACGTAGCACTTCTTACCTTTGTCCTTGAATTCCTTATCTATGAGATACTCTACCTTTGGCCCAGGAATTTTTAGAATTAAGTCATGGAGAGAAGTGTTTTCCAAATACAAATTTCTATATTATGGTACAAGTAATGAAAATTACTAAAGAGAGCTCCTCATTCTTTTTCATCTGGTAGTCATCCCCAGGAGATAACATATTCATTGCTTTTATTTCTTTTGAAAAAGGGGTAAGTTTTTCAATTAAGAAGTGAAATGAGATTGTACTAACCTCTCTCTCTCTCATCTAGGGTCAAATAGACATGGAGGTGTTCTGCCACTGGCATCCAACGTTATTCAGGTCAAGATGACTCATCAAAAGGAAGAAGTGAGAGGAGAGACAAGGCCAGTCACTGTTTCAAGCCAGCTGAGCTCAACTTGGCACCTCCAGGGCCTGAACTCACCCTGCCAGTCCTTAGCCGAGGGACAACATCCAGGTATGACATGGATGTAACATGGGCTGAGATTCCATCCAACACTAGGGTTTGCTGCCAACAGAAGGCTAGGGAGGCACTAAATGCAGAGAGATGACCTAAGATGAGGGAGGGATAGAGCAAACACCCTTAATCTCAGTCACAGAATCAGAAATCAAAGCAGAAAGCTGGGGGGTGAGGGGGGAGATGAATCCAGATCTCATTCCCTCTCGATGTAAAAGAATTTTAAAAGAGTTTTCTAAGAGCAGAAACTGCCACCAAGGGTGTAGGAGTCAGGCTAACTATGGTCTGTGACTGGTCTGACAAAGGCTAACTCTTACCCAGATGTCCAATAAAAACACTTAGCAAGTATCATTTCCATAAGGCTTTGTCTACTCGAAACACAAGCCAATTGTTTGGGTCCAATTTATGAAGCAAGGTCTTACGAAGGTTATGGGGTGAGGAGGCCTGATGACAACTAAATTGCCTTAAATGGAGCTCAAAATACCACCTTAAACATTCTCCTCTCCCAAGAACGCTTAATCATAAATCAAGTGACTCAAAATGTATTAAAAATGACAAATAGAGCAAGCACTTACATCTCATTTTTTTCTTTTAATTCACCAATGCATCAAAGATTTTTGAAGGATATTATTCTGCACACAAAAAGATGAAGTGTACCAGGAATGCAAGATTCCAGGGATAAAAGAAGAGATTAAAAATCAAATGGTGGACCAGGCTTCATGCTGAAAATTATTCTGAAAATAGACATACTCATTTTAAGACAAGGAGATGAGGATTGTCTGCTCTGAACTTGTAAGGAGTGGTGAATCTCACAGTAATTGGACACATGTTTTTCATCTTAGAAGAACTTATGAATCCATTTTAATGCATTAAAGTTCATGGGTACTATTTGTCCACAAGTAAGCTTTCTCCCCTTTTCCCCACTATGCATACTTTAATGGGGTTTTGATTCACCGGGGGAAAAAAAACCTTCCAAAACTCACTAATGTTTCCTGAATTGCCATTAGGCTAGCTTTAGAAGGAATTTTAAAGTATGTGCTAAATGAAACTTTCTGTCTAAGAATCTTTAATATTCTAGTACTTTTGAGTAACAAGTTATTTTTATGTGTCCCTACTTTTATTGGTAGAAATTCATTCTCAGCAATAAGAATTATGAAGTGTCTAACTCACAATGCAAATTTTTCTTGACCTGGAATAGATTAGAAAGTGGATCAGGCAGGAAAGCTCAGCCTGGCAAATCATAACACACCTCTTCAAAAGGTACTGATGCCGAGCCTTTGGAGGGCTCATTGTGGAAGGAAAGGAGAGTGAACTCTGTGGAAGCAACTCATTTCTCCGCCCTTCATATTGATTACAAATACCTAGAATAGTCAACTGATTCTAAAGGCAGTGAACCTGATTTTTTTTTTTTTCACAGCCTTTTTCAGTCTGCTTGGAAACATCTGTTTTTAATTGCATTTGGATTTGAAAACTAATTTCGGGTGAGATTGGGTTCAGGCTCCAATCAAGTTGGAACTGAGAGATTATTGCTTATCCACGCATCCTGAAACTCACGCAGGGTTGAGGCCAAGGATACCACACTTTCTGAATGTGTGCACGAGGCACATGCATTTAGAAATGAAAAAGGAATGGCCTAATTCTCTCAGGGAAACTTCTTTAAGGCCAATGATTTTGGGTTTTAGGTTACAGCTTTTAGACTCGGGATTCGATTTTGGAAAAGGTCAGCTGGAGGACAACACCCTCCCATGCATTCCAATACATGGAGCAGGAGATGAAGCAGTCATATGACCAAATCAAAATAAAAATAGTATTTTGGGTCGTTCGTTGACAATATAATAAATCCAGCCCATGCTCCAAATTTGAAAGAAATGGAAACAAATACGTTGTCTCCTAACACAATGGCATGGAGTTCTCTGCCCTTCATCTTACTAGAAGGTGAAGAAAGGAGAATGACTCAAGAATTCCCCTTTGTGCAGGTTCCGAGATTGTCTTTCTCACTCCAGGACCTGCTGAGGACACAGGTTCTGGAGTTAGTCCCAAGCTTGTTGCTCACTCACAATATATTTCTAGTATCCACTCTCTGCCTCAAGGCATCCAATTTTAAATGAGGCTTTTATTTTTCTGCTTCACAAGAAATATTTTGGGAGTATTTGTTCGTGATCTATAGCAAAGTACTAAAAATCATAAAGGGTGGCTAAAGTGCAAAGAGCTATTTTGATTTTCTTTAATGGCCAAGTCCAAAAAATAACTGTAAAACTCATGCCAAGAATTCTTAAGTGATTATTTGATATTTTGACAACCCAGAATATGAGCTCTAGGTCTTTAACTTTGCAATTCTGAGCTACAACCAGTGCCAATTTTATCAGACTGATCAACTTCCCTGGTGGCTCAGTAGGTAAATAATCCACCTGCAATGCAGGAGACCTGGGTTTGATCCCTGGGTTGGGAAGATCCCCTGGAGGAGTGCATGACAACCCACTTCAGCATTCTTGTCTGGAGAATCCCATGGACAGAGGAGCCTGGTGGGCTACAGTCCATGGGGTAGCAAAGAGTCAGACATGACTGAGTACCTAAGTATGCACATGCATGTTTTCTGAAACCCAAACAACAATGAGTAAAAGAACATAAATATGATATTCCAGTTTGATTACATAGCTATTATAAATTTTAATAAACTAAGATATTGAAAATGAAGAGTACCCTCATATTTGTTCCCTACCTTCAAAGGATGTAGGTTTAAACACTATGGTTAATTTTAATTAAATTCATTACCCAATTAATCCAAAAGTTTTACTACCATAAACTATTCATTCCTAAAAATCACTTTCATTGACACAAGGAAGAGCACTGGTTACCACTTACAAATTCTAAATGTTCTCTGGAGGGGTTTTCAGAGCTGAAAAGACTCTTTTTCTTGATACCTGCCATTAAATTCTAACAAAAAAATTGTATCTAAAATATATCACTTTCAATGCTTAATCATGGCTCAACTTCTTTATCTGATGAACTGAAGAAAACCAAGGAACTTGCATTTGAATTTGATCCCCTACTAAAATGCTAATAACCTAGAACATGTTGGGGGAAAAGAGAGTTGTCTTTATAAATGAATATCCCAAATATAATAACGAAATGCCTATGCCATTAGCTATTTACATTTCTTAAAAGAGACCATATAAAGTACATGTTTATGCCCAAATGGCACTATGATGGCAAAGGGTCCAAGAGAGGCAGGAAACGAGACTCTGAATCTCCCAAAAAGCCAAGGACACTGATGCACAATGCAGACGCTCCTGTGCCCCTGGGCAGTGGGTGCCTTTCAACCCACATTAAGTCCCTATTAAGTCCCTCTGTGCAGTTCCCAATCACAGCCCATGCAAACAGCAAAATGAGTCCCTTCAACAGACCTTCTTTGGGATTAATAGGAGTGAGGATGTTATTGGTTGTTTTTTCTTTTCACTTCACAATCCATCATGTAACAAAAGTTTTAAATTGTATTTCTTTAGAATTTATGGCATCGTTAAAAACTTAGTTTTATTTATTTATTATTGAAGCATAGTTGATTTACAATGTTGTGTTAATTCTGGTATACAGCAAAGTGATCCAGTTATACACACAATACACACATATATATGTATATGGGTATTCTTTTCCATTATGGTTTATTACCGGATATCGAATATAGTTCCCTGTGCTATACTGTAGGTCCTTGTTGTTTACTTACTTCATGTATAATAGTTTGTACCTGCTAGTCCCAAACTCCTAATTGATCTCTCTCCTCCCTTTTCCCTTTGGTAACCATAAGTTTGTCTTCTACATCTGTGATTCTGTTTCTGGTTTGTAAAGTTAATTTGGATCATATTTTAGATTCCACATATAAGTGATATCATATGGTATTTGTCTTTTTCTGATTTACTTCACTTAGTATGATAATCTCTAGGCCCATCCATGTTGCTGCAGACGGTATTATTTCATTCTTTTTTATGGCTGAGTACTATTTCATTATGTATACATAGGTATACACAGCGGAACACACACACACACGTATACACACTCACATATACCACGTCTTCTTTATCCATTCATCTGTCAGTGGACATTTAGATTGCTTCCAAGTCTTGGCTATTGTAAATAGTGCTGCTATGAACACTGAGATACGTGCACCTTTTCAACTTAGAGTTTTTATCTTTTCTGGATATTTGCCTAGAAGTGGGATTGCTGGATCATATGTAACCCTATTTTTACTTTTTAAAGAAATCTCCATACAAACTGCTCTTGATATAAATTGCTAAAATGTCTTCCAGAAAGGCTATAACAATTTATAAATTTACTCAGCAGAGTATGAGTGTGCCAACAAGTCCTGCCCTTATCAACTTTGATCCCTAAAGCTTCTTCATATTTGCTAATTTGATAGATTAAAAAGGTGTATTACTTTGACATTTTGCTTGTATTCAATTCCTAGAGAGATTAAAGTGTTTTTCACGCATGTTCTAATTATTTCTACTTCTTCTTATTTAATTATATCTGTTTTAAAATCCTTTGTAAATTTTATTTGACTTTTTTTCTTCTCAACTATGGAAATTCTTATTAACATTATGTTATTCATCATGTGTATTTCCTAATGTGTCCTTTATGTTTTGGTTTTATATCTATATTTGATGTTCAGACATGTCAAATATTTATAGTTAACTCTATAAATCTTTTCTTTTCTCATCCATTTCCTTCAAGATTAGAAAGTACTAAGTTTTAATATTTAAAATGTCTTCTATGTGTGATATTGGTGTCAGTTAATGCCCTTTTAAGTGTCATTTAGCACCTATCTCATTGCTCCAATACTGGATCAGGAGTTAGCAAATGCTTACCTACTGTGAAACTGCCTCTTGGGCTCCTTTTCAAGACAATTTTGAGGTAGAGACTATAGTAATCTCCTCTTTTTTTAATTTTATTTTTTAACTTTACAATATTGTATTGGTTTTGCCATATATCAACATGAATCCGCCACAGGTATACACATGTTCCCCATCCTGAACCCTCCTCCCTTCTCCCTCCCTGTACCATCCCTCTGGGTCATCCCAGTGCACCAGCCCCAAGCATCCAGTATCGTGCATCGAACCTGGACTGGCGACTCATTTCATATATGATATTATACATGTTTCAATGCCATTCTCCCAAATCATCCCACCCTCTCCCTCTCCCACAGAGTCCAAAAGACTATTCTATACATTGGAGAGGCTATAGTAATCTCTTCTGAAGAAAGTGTTGTTTCACAAAGCTTCTTCATTCAGAGTCTGCAATGTGCTTCCCTGTTGCTAATTATTGGGTTATTTATTCCTCTTGATAGATAGATATCATATATATTACCTTTGCAATACTTCATTTCAAAATATTGACAAATATATAGGAATACTTGGACTGTGTGGAAATTCAAATATATTACTTAGAGGAAAAATATTTTATTTCCACTAAGCATTCAAAAATTTAAAGTGCTCAATTTCTAGGACCTGACCGAATGAGAGAATATATTTAAATGGAAATTCAAATAATCCTTGAATGGCTAAAAAAATCAGGAAGATAAAGTGTGTGTCCCCAAATTGAGTCCTTTCTAGGTTGCCACAATGAAGTATATTAGCTGCAAAACCAGAGAAGGCAATGGCAACCCATTCCAGGACTCTTGCCTGGAAAATCCCATGGGTGGAGGAGCCTGGTAGGCTGCAGTCCATGGGGTCGCTAAGAGTCGGACACGACTGAGCGACTTCACTTTCACTTTTCACTTTCATGCATTGGAGAAGGAAATGGCAACCCACTCCAGTGTTCTTGCCTGGAGAATCCCAGTGACGGGGTAGCCTGATGGGCTGCCATCTATGGGGTCGCACAGAGTCGGACATGACTGAAGCGACTTAGCAGCAGCAGCAGCTGCAAAACACAAGGGAATAGTGAGTTTTTCACAAGTTGAAACAACCACCATATCCATTCCAAATGCTTTGTATAATTTATTGTGACTTCATTATATTGGTGTTAATATGCAAGCCTAGCAAAACAGATTTAGACTAAAATTCTGGCTGATCTCTGTTCTCTGCTGCCTAAGCCAGAAGGAACTTAACAAGCAAAACAATCTGAGCAGAATCAATTCCACACTGTGACTTCCATGTTGCTGGTCGCAAATGCACTCCTCAGAATTCCAAGTCATCTTCCAAATGTAGAGACAGAGATAAGAAGCACTTTTGATTGAGCAAATAATGTACTTACTTTTCTATACAGTTAGGAAAATTGAGATCCTAAGTAGAAAGTATAAGATATATAGCCACAAATAAAGCCTGCCGTTTCAATTATGCCAAGCGTATCCTAATGCACAAAGAATGATAACATTAAGGGGCAGTCAAAACATACATTAGGATCTATGTATTTTAAAGGAAATTGGTAGCCATGAAACCGAACTGGTATGAATTTTTTTTTCTGTGTCTTTGTTATTTTGGAGACCAATAAATATTAAATATGTTTTTCTAGAGTAGGTAGTATTCCATAAACAGGTAGCAAAATCACTTACCTATCCACTTGGATATACTGACTGGTTTTGAATAATGGCAACTAAATTTTTTTTCTTAAATAACTTCAATATAGGTTTATTTACCTGGTTTCCATGTGAATTCCTGGGTCAGCCCCATGGAACCTCTTCTTTGACCACTATAAAATCATCTGCCTGGAAGAGGGTCTATGTGGGCAGGTTTACAGGCAGGATGCATGGGTCTTCTCACTTTGGGTCAGGCCTTTTTGCCCACCAGGCTATGTTCCATGAAGAGAGAAGGGGCCCTCTGTGTTTTCCTTTATTGAGATTTCACCAAGCCCTGATCAATTCTGGCATACCAAAGTTCACTAGTTGTGAAATCCCAAAGGCCTGAAGTTTCTTAGCTGTAATCCAAAAAGTTGATAAAAATTCTTTCATGAAATTTTATTGGGAGAACATGGAGGGGATGGGTATTGAGTCCCAGCACACTCTCATTTCTTCTTTGAAATAAAATATTTCTGAGACTAACTTTAGCACATCCACAATATCTTTGCAGAAGTTATAAGATTAACAAGGAAAAATCTTCAGGGACCTTCCCTGGTGGTCCAGGGGTTAAGACTGCACTCCCAATGCACAGGGCCCACGTTTGTTCCCTGGTCAGGGAATTGTATTTCACCTGCCACAACTAAGAGTTCGCATGGCACAACTAAAGATCTGGCACGCCGCAACTAAGACCCATCGCAGACAAATAAATAAATAATTTTTTTTTAATAAAAAGAAAAACTCAGAGCTTCCCTATTGGCTCAGCGATAAAGAATCCATCTGCCAATGCAGAAGACATGGGCTCCATCCCTGGTCTGAGAAGATCCCACATGCCACAGAGCAACTAAACCAGTGAGCCACAGCTACTGAGTCCACGCTCTACAGCTCAGGAACTGGAACTATTGAGCCAACATGCCTAGAGCCCATACTCAGCAATGAGAGAAGCCTCCGCAATGAGAAGCCTGAACAACCACAATTAGAGAGTAGCCCCCTCTTACCGCAACTAGAGAAAAGCCCACGCAGCGACAAAGACTCAGAGCAACCAAAAAATAAATAAAATTAATTTTTAAAAATGAAAACCTCTGCAGAAATATTTCCAAAGTGACTCAAAAACTGGGTCTAAAAGAAAGAGCTTATGGCTCTCAGATGAAGATTCCCTTTTTCACTCCTATTGAAGTCCCATGTCGATTCTTCATCAATAACACCGAGTATTACCACTGACAGCACAATGAGCGCCAGCGCCCTGATCACACTTAATTCTGTGGGCATCTACTCCCTAGTGCTTAGAAACAAATAAACAAGTCAATGGTGAACAAACACCACAAGCTGATATGCAGCAGCACACAAAAGGAATTACTGCTCCTGAATAGCACTTATTCGGTATTTAATCTCCCGAATACTTTCATTTTTGGAATGGCTCCACAATAAAGGGTATCCAGGGGAAAAAAGAAAAGTATGTCCTTTTCTTAGAACTCAGTGTCACCAAGTACATCTGAGACGACAGAAGCCACAGGTAGCACCTGACGAACTGTGGTAATTGGCTGGATCAATTATAGGAAAGGAAAGTGCTGTTTAATTGCCCAGCTGCACATTTAGAAGTTCAGTGCCTCCATACTCGCGCTGACAGAGCGTGTAAGGGGACAGCAGACAGGAAGGAGAATGCTGCAGAGATGGAGTGGGAAGACTGCAGGATAGGAGAGAGGAGATGAAAGTGGTGTGAGTGGCAGCAACAGTCAATGGAAACTACAAGCAGTAACAGAGTGTGATCCAGGCCTCTGAGAGAAAGAGAGAGGTAGCCAAAAGTCTTGCCCTTGAGATGGAGAAAAAGCAGCGACCAAGAGAGACCCAGGCACCACTGGAACATGCCAAGCAAGGGTCCTGTGACGGAGAAAGAGGAGTCATTTAATCCATGAATTCTTAATAAAGACCTACATTTCTAGGAACTTGGAATACAAAATGATTCATGCTGGTGCTCCAAAATGCTATAAACCAAGCCACTGCCTCCTGAAGACCACATCTCTTATGTGTGTATGCGTGCTAAGTCACTTCGGTCATGTCTGACTCACTATGACCCTATGGACTGTAACCTGTCAGGCTCCTCTGTCCATGGGATTTTCCAGGTAAGAATTCTAGAGTGAGTTGCCATTGCCTCTTCCAGAGGATCTTCCTGACCCAGGGATCAAACCCACTTCTTTCATGTCTCCTGCCTTGGCAGGCAGGTTCTTTACCACTAGCTCCACCTGGGAAACCCAGCCACCTATATATCTGCATCTAGATCATTCAACGTTGCTGACAAAGGTCCGTCTAGTCAAAGCTATGGTTTTTCCAGTAGTCATGAATGGATGTGAGAGTTGGACCATAAAGAAAGGTGAGCGCTGAAGAACTGATGCTTTTGAACTGTGGTGTCGGAGAAGACTCTTGAGTGTCCCTTGGACTACAAGGAGATCAAACCATTTAATCCTAAAGGAAATCAATCCTGAATATTCATTGGAAGGACTGATGCTGAAGCTCCAATACTTTGGCCACCTGATGCGAAGAGCTGACTCATTTGAAAAGACCCTGATGCTGGGAAAGATTGGAGGCAGGAGAAAAAGGGGACGACAGAGGATGAGATGGCTGGATAGCATCACCGACTCGATGAACATGAGTTTGAGCAAGCTCCAGGAGCTGGTGAAGAACAGGGAAGCCTGGCATGCTGCAGTCCAAGGGGTCGCAAAGAGTTGGACACAACTGAGCAACAGAACTGAACTGAGATCATTCAACATCCAAACAGCAGTGCCAGCCAAGGTATGGTTTGGGAATCTCTCCAAGAAAAAACAAAAAGTCCATAAACCATATGGAACAGAACAGCTCCTTCTCTTTTGGTGCTGGCTGGCTCTGGTCTTTCTCCACCAGGTAATAATAAAAGCATGATAATTTCCAGGAACGAGAATCAAATGGGATATTATTATTTAGGAAACTAGGAAATACTGTAATGTAGAGCCTTAGTGAATGTGAAAGGCGAAACCAAAAATAAAAACAAGCATACAAAAATCTTTGTTGAAGTAGAAAAGCCTGGTGCCTTACAAATAAGACTGTCCACCAGGGTTAGGGGCAGAGTTAAGTCCATACGGTATTACCTTTTGGATGTGATTTTTAATTTTGTAGTTATGTTACATCTGTATTAGGGTTGTTAGTGTCATGAGACACCAGATACACAGATGTCTGATTGCCAGATTCTGTGTAAACCATTCCCAATTTTACATCAAACTGATGAAGCATTTATTTAAAAACATTTGTGGAGCTATAACTGCAAAGGTAGAACTCACAGCTTTTTTTTTTTTTACATATTACAACCACATGTTAAGACAAGAGACTTCAATAAAAAATTACCTTCAAACACATTTTGTATTGGGGGGATTTGCTTTATCCCTTAACACTCCAGGTTAGAGGAGCAATCGAGCCCATGTTCCTTTGCAAAACTTCATTTTGTTTTGAACCCTGCATTGACCCTAAGTTAACATCATTCCAAATTCAGTCTATTTTGCTCACACAAGATATTGCAGCCAAGCAAAACTCTGTCCTGGAAACCTCATAAATTGTATGAGCTGCTCAATTGAGGCCTGAGGGAGTAAATTGAAGAGAGCTTAGTCTGTCATACTGTTTTAGAATGTTTGCCACAGAAATTCAGGATTAGTTCTAGATTGGTTGAACTAGTTATGGTTCACCAAACTAGTTATGGTGGTGACTATGTGTGTGTGTATGTCCATATATATGGGCATACACACACACACACACACACATATTTATATATAATTGTTGTTGTTTAGTCCCTAAGTAGCATCCAACTCTTGGGATCCCATGGACTGTAGCCCATCGGGCTCCTTTGTCCGTGGGACTTCCCATACAAGACTGCTGGAGTGGGTTGACTTTCCTTATCCAGGGGATCTTACTAACCCAGGGATCAAACCTGAGTGTCCTGCATTGGCAGGTGGATTCTTGACCACTGAGCCATCAGGGAATGTATATGTATGTGTGCATGCATGCTAAGTCGCTTCAGTTGTGTCTGTCTCTTAGTGACCCTTTGGACTGTAGGTAACCTGCCAGGCTCCTCTGTCCAGGGGATTCTCCAGGCAAGAATACTGGAGTGA
Source organism: Bos indicus (assembly GCF_029378745.1). Taxonomy (NCBI): domain Eukaryota; kingdom Metazoa; phylum Chordata; class Mammalia; order Artiodactyla; family Bovidae; genus Bos; species Bos indicus. The sequence continues at coordinate 110,381,628 of NC_091760.1, forward strand.
GTTCCCATGCCCTCCTCCAGGGGATCTTCCCAACCCAGGAATGGAACCCATGTCTCTTAGGTCTCTTGCCTTGGCAGGCAGGTTCCTTACCACTAGCACCACCTATACACACACCTATATCCCATTATTTTAGTTTGTTTTTTTTTTAACCAAGAAGTCCTTTATTTTAGTTATTGATGTCCTGCTTATTTAATATACTTAAAGTGGGTTGGTATTGGGGGAAGGGGGGCCAGTGAGGAACCTGAGTGAGCACCCTCTGAATACTGACTTTACTGGAAACATCCATGTATTTTATAATTCATTTCATTCCACCACTATTCACCAAATGCCTGCTATATACTATGTCCCAGGAACTCAATACTGAACAGAGGCAGACCTTCTTCTTATGAAGGTATGATTCATGTAACACCATTTAAACTGTGAATCAGTCAGATAAATTCCTGATGTCACTTTATTTTTAAATCCAACGCCTCTACTCACCAGCTGTGTGACCTTCATCCAGTTTACTCATGCCTCAGTTTCCTCATGTCTATAACAGAGGTTGCTGTGAAGAGTAAGTGAGAGCAGAGAGTAGAGCCTGGTTAACCACTGGATGACGTCCTTTGCCTTTCTCACTATATTACCCAGTGGACTCTGAAACTGATTTTGTAGGTATCAGTTATGAGTAACTGCTCATAGATAGTTATGGGTAACTGCTCCTGCCTTGTAATAGTTACAGTCACCAGGGGGCAGTAGAAGATGGGTCCCCAACCACTAAGGAGAGAATAGTGCTATTTTCATTGATAGCTAAAAACTAATTTCATGTTTGTGCTGGCTCATAAATGAACAAATGAAAAAAGAAATACATTAAACAGTCATTAAAAGAAACAGTGATCAAAGCAAAAGTAAATGATGATACTCAGTTGTTTGAGGGTCTATTCTGTGCCAGTCTCTTATGATAAACATGGCACCTGTTCTACCAAGCGGTGGGAAGGTTACCTGAATTACAGCAGTACTGACAAGCAGTAAACACTTAGGAGACTTTTGCAGTTATGATTTTGGGGAGGATATGTTTTCAGAGTAGTCAAGAGGGAAAATGTGGTACTGTTTACCACCTACAGAAATCTTTCTAACAGTGTTTGACTTTTCCTACCAATCTCTCTCTTACCTAGAGGAACCAAAATTTTTCTGATTTTATCATTTCTGTTCATTTTTCAATCATACCAACCAATTGAAATAAAAGAGAAAATAGCATGGAATCTAAATGTGTCATATCCCCAAATTCTCAAAGAGAATTATCACTGGGATAATTAAGAGAAATGTTCAGTTCAGTTCAGTTCAGTCACTCAGTCATGTCCGACTCTTTGTGACCCCATGAACTGCAGCACGCCAGGCCTCCCTGTCCATCACCAACTCCCGGAGTTCACTCAGACTCACGTCCATCGAGTCAGTGATGCCATCCAGCCATCTCATCCTCTGTCGTCCCTTTTCCTCCTGCCCCCAATCCCTCCCAGCATTAGAGTCTTAGGTCATATCAAATTCTGCCTCATCGCATTGAAAATAATTCTAAAATGTTCTATTGATTTTTAAATGAGAAAAATGTCAATTACAAATAGAAATATTAGAATGAATTGTTACTGATCTTATATTTTTCCTTCTTATTCTTTACATATGCAACTTGTGTAAATTTATGTATGCAAATTTTGCTTGCTGCTGCTGCTAAGTCACTTCAGTCGTGTCCGACTCCGTGCGACCCCATAGACGGCAACCCACCAGGCTCCCCTGTCCCTGGGATTCTCCAGGCAAGAACACTGGAGTGGGTTGCCATTTCCTTCTCCAATGCATGAAAGTAAAAAGTGAAAGTGAAGTTGCTCAGTCGTGTCCGACTCTTAGCGACCCCATGGACTGCAGCCTACCAGGCTCCTCCATCCATGGGATTTTCCAGGCAAGAGTACTGGAGTGGGTTGTCATTGCCTTCTCTGGCAAATTGTGCTTATAATATGCAAATTGTGAAGGCATGATTATATCCATGTTCATGTAGTACAGAGCTATAAAAATCTAGAGCGGTAAATAAGGGGGGAAAAGAAAGAAGAAAGTATTAGTTGTTCATTCATGTCTGACTCAGTGATTCCATAGACTATAAGCCACCAGGCTCCTCTGTCCATGGAATTCTCCAGGTAAGAATACTGGGATTGGTAGTCATTCTCTTCTCCAGGGGATCTTCCTGACCCAGGGATTGAACCCAGGTCTCCTGCATTGCAGACAGAATGTCAAATCCAAAGCCATCATTGTCCAACATTTATAATATGGTGTATGAAGGTGACAAAGTTACTTACATGATTAAATACATTGACAAGATATTTTAAAAACTCACAAATCTTTCCCTTTATTTTTTTATGTTTGAATACTACCACAGTGGGGTTCCCAGGTGGCTCAGTGGTAAAGAATCCACCTGCTAATGCAGGAGACGATGCAGGCGACATGGATTTGATCCTTGGGTTGGGAAGATCCCCTGGAGGAGGGACTGGCAACCCACTCCAGTGTTCTTGCTGGGAAAATCCCATGGACAGAGGAGCCTGGAGGGCTACAGTCCATGAGGTTGCAAAGAGTCAGACATGACTGAGAACTGTCACAGAGATGTTTGTCTGTAGTCTTGAACTGTTTTTAATGATTACTCTTATTGTGGACCATCTCTCAGCATCTGTGGATCATTCTTCAGACTTAGTATAGAAAAGAATAAGATATCCCTTAATGGCGGCATATCACATTCAGCTACTTTGAGGCAAGAAAATATTAAAACTGGATGAAGACAAGAACTTAAAACTGTATATAGATTTTAGAAAAAAGAACGTCTGAAAACAGACTGGCCTCTATTTTAGCCTAAACAAGTTGCAACATTAGGAATATTGTCAGGTAAAATACAGGATTTTTATATAATATTTAAGGCATGCTTGAAAGAAGGTTAATCACTGTTTTTCTGAGAGTCACATTTAACTGTATCCTGTATTTTTATTTGCTAAAGCTGGTAAGCCTACTTATGAAGACGTCTTTGCCTATATAACACAAAACTTTCACTCTCTGAAGGTTAACCCTGAGAACGGTTTACCTGAACAGGCTGGTGGTTAGTCAGGTAGCAGCCTATGAAAATTTGTCAGGTCACCACATTTTCAGCATAGCAGAAGACTCAGAGGGCTTCACCCACTTTTCCATTTCTGTAGACTACGCAGAGCTGGCTGCAAGGTAATAATTGACAAAGAAATACTCATACTCAGAGCATAGAGCTTAATGAGACAACTCAGTATCAAGTGCAAACAAAACTGATGTACAGCATAAAACACCCTATTCACTCCCAGTCAAGGTACCCTTATCAAGAAATCAATTGGCTGTAAATGTATGGCTTTGCTTATGGATTTTCAGTCCTATTTCATTAGTCTATATATCTATCCTTATGCCAGTACCAAACTGTTTCAATTACTGTAGCTTTGTCATAAGTTTTAAAATCAGAAAGTGAATCCTTCAGCTTTGTTCTTCTTTTTTTGACATTGTCTTGGTTATCCAGAGTCTCTTGCAAGTCCGTATGAATTTGAGGATCCTCTTTTCCACTTATGAAAAAAGGCTGTTGGAATTTTGATAGAGACTCCATCCACTCTGTAGAGCACTTTGGGTCATATTATCATCTTAACACTATTAGGTCTTCCAATCCATGAACAGCTATGTATTATCATTTATTTAAGTCTAATTTCTCTTACAGATATTTTATAATGTTTAGTGTACAAGTCTTTTATCTCCTTGGTTAAATTTACTAACTAGGTATATTATTCTTTGGATGTTGTTGTAAATGTAATTATTTTTAAAATTTTCTTTTTGATAGGACAGTGCTAGAGACGAGAAACACTATATTGATTTTTGTTCCTCTTGTATCATTCAACTTTGATGAATTCATTTATTAGCTCAAGTACTTTGTGTTATGTGTGTATGCGTATTTTTTGGAATTTTCTACATATAGGACCATATAACTTATAAATAGAGATAGTTTTTCTTCTTCCTTTCCATTTGGATGTCTTCTATTTCTTTTTCTTGCCTAACTGAGCTGGCTACAGCTTCCAGCACAATGTTGAACTGCACTGCTGGAAGTAGGCACCATTACATTGTTCCTCATTTTGGGGAGAGTGCTTAGTCTTTCAACATTGAGTACAATGTTAGCTATGAGTTTTTCATGAATGCCCTTTACCACGTTGAGGAAGTTTCCTTCAGTTTATAGTTTGCTATGTTTTTTTAATCAGGCAAGGGTGCTGGATTTTATCAAACATGTTTTCTGTGTCAGTAGAGAGGATAGTGTGGTTTTTTCTTCTCTTCACTCAATTAATGTGGTGCATTACAATGATTGTTCTACATTTTTAGTTTAAATCCCACTTTGCTGTGTATAATCCTTTTGAATCTGCTATTAGATTCAGTTTGCTAATTTCGTTGGTGGTTTTTGCATCTATATTCATAGCAGCTATTATCTATAAATTTTTTTCCTTGTAAAATGTCTATCTGACCTTGATTTTAAAGTGACATTGGCCTCATAGAATGAATTTGGAAGTGTTCTGTCCTATTCAACTTTTTGGAAGAGTTTAAGTAGGATTGATATTAATTCTTTTTAAAATATTTGAAAGAATTTACCAGTGAAGCTGTTGTCCTTAGACTTTTCTTTGTTGGAAGCTTTGATTACTGGTTCAATCTCTTATTCTCGATCTATTCAAATTTTTATTTCTTCTGCATCAGTTTTGGTTATTTGTGTCTTTCTAGGAACTTATCTATTTCATCTGGATGATTTAATTTATTGGCCTACAATTAATTGTTCATGGTGTTCTTTTAATCCACTTTGTTTTCTGAAAGGTGGGTAGTAACGACCTACTTTCATTTTTTATTTTAGTTGTGTCTTCTCTTTTTTCTTGGTTAGTCTAACTAAAGTCTTGTCAGTCTCATTGATCTTTTTAAGGACATAACTTTTGGTTTATTAAATCCCTCTTTTTTTCCTATCCTCTAAAAGATTTTTTAATAGCATGAAGGACACAGAGAACAGAGAAATCAATTCTAATTAAGGACTCTTGGGAGTGTTTCTTTGAAGGATTAGAATATAACCTAATTTAGGGTCATTAAATTCCTAAAAAGCAAAGTTTTATTTCACAACTCCTTCCCAAATTAAGAAAAACGTCTACAACAACTTGCCACTTTTGAAGAACTGCTGGTTTAGGAAAATTAATGCATTTTGAGCATCCTGGGTATTTGTTTTACTTCTTAGTGGGTTTTTGACAGTAGTAAACTTCTAAAATGCAATACTGGAAAAAAAAGTCGTACAAGTAAATCAGCTTACTTTTCTTTTCACTGCTTTCAACTTCCTGATTTTTGACAACATGGAGCATAATTATTGGTTTGGAATCTGAAATGATACAATAGCCTATCAGGTCCTAAAGAATGGGTTTTGAGAATGTGCGATCAAAAGTGTGTGCTTGCTGTCTATTCAGTCACGTCTGACTCTTTGCAACCCTATGGACTGTAGCCCACTAGGCTCCTCTATCCATGTGGTCCTCTAGGCAAGAATACTGGAGAGGGTTGCCATTTCCTCCTCCAGAGGATCTTCCCAGGGATTGAACCCCGTCTGTTATGTCTCCTGCATTGGCAGGTGAGTTCTTTACCACTAACACCACCTGGGATGGCCAAAGAAATGTATTCAAAACAGAGCTTACTCATAGAGCCTCCCCACATTTGAGACTAAGGGAGGAAAAACAATTCATTCAAAAGAGTCTTAGAAGTTTGTCTTAGAATTTGAATATTGAAACTTCTTCTTTTTGACCATTACTTTAACTTCTTTTAACACGTATGTTAAAGAATAGAGTAGAACAAGGAGGAAAAAAGTTTTAGGTCACATTTCATCATTGTATTTTTCACAAAATTCACTCTCACACACACAAAGTGCAGCAGTAAGTTATTAATCACACTAAAAGATGGTATCAATTTTATTAGTAAGAAAATTCTGATCCTATCCATAAAACCACATAGGATTTTGTTTAAAACTAATAAACAAAATTTATCCTTTTCTTTTTGAAATCGCATTTAGCTTTGAAATACATACAAATGCATACACGTAGCACACATGTCACTCTCAATTTTCAAATTCTCAGTAATCTTTTATTGCAAAACCAAAACTATTTGAAAATGGAGTCATCACGGATCTCTTGTAAACTCTTATGATTGTTCTCTAAATAGCATAAAATGAGAAAGCTCACACATATCACACAACCCGCAATCAACGTCCGTCCATCACAGCCAGTGAATGCCAGTCAAGTAGGACAAATAGCATCCAGTATGTCATTAGTAAAACACTAGAAGTAAATGTTTACTTCTAAAAAATAAGACGTAAAAAAAAAATACTCTTACAAATATTTCAAATGTGTGGACCTAACACCAGTCTGTTGTGCTTAGAAATAAATCCAAGATATAAAATATGCATCAAACATTATACTTGTCTTTGACTCAGTTCAGCTCTCTGGCTAACCAGCACCCACCTACAAACTACACAGCTGCCAGGTGAGGTGGCTGAACAGGTCTTTACTGTTGTTGATACTTCACATAATCTTTAAGAAAATGGCAGTTAAAGAATAAACATATTTCTGTAGAGATCCCCACAGCACTTCTTCCACAGTAATGTGAAGCCATGACAGCAGGATTTTTCCAGAGATTCTAAGCACAACTTATTCTCAACAGATTACAATCATACACAAGATCAAACTATTTTGTTGTTCAATCATTATGTCCAACTCTTTGTGACCCTGTGGACTGAAGCACGCCAGGCTCCTCTGTCTTCCACTACGTCCAAGAGTTTGCTCAATTTCATATCTGTTGAGTCCATTGGCCATCCAGCCATGTCCTCTGTCATCCCCTTCTCCTGCCCTCAGTCTTTCCCAGCATCAGGATCTTTTCCAGTGAGTCAGCTCTTCGCATTATGTGGCCAAGTATTGGAGCTTCAATTTCAGCAACAGTCCTTCCAATGAATATTCAGGGTTGATTTCCCTTCGGATTGACTGGTTTGATCTTGCAGTCCAAGGGACTCTCAAGAGTCTTCTCCAGTACCACAATTCTAAAGCATCAATTCTTTGGCACTCAGCCTTATTTATGGTCCAACTCTCACATCCATACACGACTACTGGAAAAATCATAGCTTTGATTATACAGACCTTTGTTGGCAAAGTGATGTCTCTGCTTTTTAACATGCTGCCTAGGTTTGTCATAGCTTTCCTTCCAAGGAGTAAGCATCTTTTAATTTTGTGGCTGCAGTCACATCAAAAAGGGAAATATTACTCACTGGAAATCCTGTACTGATCTCACTTGCTTGAAGAACACACTTTTGCAGCTTCCTCAGACCATATACAAAGAGTGAACTACAGTCGACTGAATGCAAGACATCAATTAAGACAAACTTAGAAGTACCTATTAGGAAAAGAATTTCCATAGCAAAAAATATTTCATACCTTGTTCTTCATCTGAGCTGTGCTGGTCAAATACTCTGCAGCCCACTATGTCCCCTTTTCTCTCAGAGAGCCTGAAATTCATAATAGGGTACAAGTCTGAGACCTGGTGTCTCAAGTGTCTGGTCACCACATACAAATTGCCAAATGCAGTTCTCAATACCAAACAATGCAGGACAGGCGTAGTGAACATTTCCACCTCAGCAGTCAGTGATGCCAGGTCTCAGGTCACAGTCTAGTATAAGGGACTCATCCAGGCAGATTTCTGCTTTTCCTTATTTCAAGGCACTGCTTTCTCAGACTCATCACCACCACACAAGGTTCTGGGCTAAAGATTCTGATTCTTAAAAGAGATGTAAAAATACAACATGTGCCTGGGAGGGTTGTCAGCTAGCTTTATCTACAGGGCTTTATCTAAAGTCATACAAGTGGGTTGGCTTCCCCAGGACTCATCGTGGGGATAAGAGGTGCTCAGGGACCAGGATCTGGGGCAGAATGCCCTTGGCATCCCAGAAATAGGCACTGATGGGACCAGGAATCCCAGGCCACATCACCAAGCCAGGACTTCAGCTTATACCATCTTCCTTGAACCTCTGCTGCTCCCAACTTCAGTGTTTTATCCTGCTCTCCTAAGGTCTGTTTTGAAGGCATAGTACCAGAGTGCTGTGGTCAAATGTAGCCTGTAGCTGGATGATGCTGTGATCTCTAGTTGTAAAAATCTTAAATTTGTTGCCAACATTTAAAACCAAAAATACTTCATATAAAAGTAGAGAATTTGAGCTTCTCTTGGAAATGGGAAAATCTGGCATCTGGAGCAGCTTTTTGCTTGACAGCAGGCTGGAACTGAGGAACGGCTTCACCTTCCAAGACAGGACAAGCACCCTCTGGACCTGTTGGCATTATTGAGCTGGCTCAGTAGTTAACCACAGCTTTTAAAACACAATCACAGATTCTAGACTGTGAATAAGATTAGATGTTAAAAATGTATTACTTTCTGAATGGGAGGCATGGTTTGTGTGAGTCTTGGTGGAACTGGTCCATTATGAATCTCTGGTCTCCTGTTCATCTTGTTTGCTCACTTAAACAAAAAAAGAAGCAAAACTTTGCTACTTCTGGAGAAGCCTTAAAACAAAACAAAACAAAAAAAACCTTTTTGCTGCTCAGTTCATTAAAGTCATTTGTTAAAAGGCTGAAGACACTTTTCTTGCACTGCTAATTTCTCTCTTCCTTAGAAGCTTTAGAAATCTCACTTTCCTCATCCTGAAAACCTGAACACTAATTCCCACCAATGGGCAGGTTGTCCTGAGGACTCATACAAACATTCATGCTTTCAATCCTGATTAGTGTACCTCCTGCCTTGTTCCAGGCACCGTGCCAGGGGCTGGGTTAAAATGAGACACCTGTATGCAGGCACAAAGCATAAGAAAAACTTTTAGAACCAGGCTGCAATCATCACTGGAGTCTAGACACTGAACTTCACTTTAGCGGGAATTCATACCAGTACTTTATGGAAAGACAATCTAAAAGGAACAGTAAAGTAAAAAGTTGAAAGGGGCTTCTTTCCCCCTTCCTGGAAAACAGCAATGTTTGATGTGTGTAGCTTTCTGTTAATGTAGTTTGGAAACAGGTGCTCCTTCTGCACCTTTTTCCTCATTTGCCAGCTAGATGTCAGTGTCCAGAACACCCTAGGAAGTCATACACTGGAAATGACAGAGCAACAATGTGGAAAGAGCCTGGAATCTCTGGATCTCCATTTGGAGAACTGCCTGCCAATCAGGCAGTTGTCCAGGAATATTAATCCTGGACTTGGATGAATAAGGAAGCTTCTATGGTGTTTAAGCCACTATACATTTTGGAGTTTCTTAGAGCAGGTAGCATTGCTTTAACTAACACAGATACTTCCTTCTTGTGATAGATTAAATAATGTAGAGTGCGAAGGAAAGCCTCTGGTATGTAGTAAACATTCAATAAATGCTAGAAATAGTTATCATAATAATTGTTATCATCTCTCTGTATTATTTAGTGGGGCCAAAGGCACTAAAGTCTTTTGTTTGGGGGAAATTAGGTGTATAGGATGCTTTTAGGTGCAACAGATAAATCAATCCAAGAATGGCTTAAATGATAACAGTCACAATATCTCACTTGGTAAGTTCAGGGCCAGTGTTTTCAGGATTGGCTGGACCATGCTGTCACAGACCCTAGGGCTATCCATCTTTTTTGCCCCATTATTCTGGTGTGTGATGATGTCTCTCCTCATGGGTGTATGACGGCTGCCATAGCTTCAGAGACCACTTGCAAACAGGACAGTGCCCAGTGATGGGCTTTCTCTTTAATAGGTGAAGAGCCCTCTTTTTCCAGAAGACCCCAAACTCCTTCTGCAGGACTGGTTTACATGCCCATGACAAAACTAGTCAGTCATTGGTAAGGAGAATGAAGCTATCATTGTTGGCCGCCTTTCCTGAGTATAGGGGAGGGTAAGCAACAAGATAAATAGATGCTCTGTAACAGGTACTATGGATGCTGTTATTTCCCTGAAGGAATGCTTTATACTTCCAATGCAAGGCTGTTCTACTAATCTTGCAAGCATCCTTTATTCACATCTGCCTCTGTATTTTTTACTTTATTCATGTCCCCTGGAATGCCATTTGTTCTTCTCTTGCAACCAGTATTCAAATGGCTTCTCAAGTTCTATATTTTCTATGAAGGATTCTCAGTGTGTCTTGTGTCCTTCTTCTTCTTGGCTTTTATTATCAGTATTATATTTTGGTAGATATTATATTATTTTATGTATTGTTAGTTTATGGTATATTACTCATTGCTTATTTGTTTGATGTATATAGATTTATTCTTCAAAAATTGTTTTGGAGCAACCACTGTATTCCGGCATTGGGGGAACAAAAGATAAGTAAGGCATGGCCCTTGTCCTCAAGTTCTTTATAGCAGAAGAAAACACCATACCTAAAATGCCCCCTGTTTTCCATGTTGACCAACCCAGAGCCAAGCATAAGGTTAACACTTCTTTACCTACAATAATATACTCAGGAAGAGCTATATTTGGAAAACAAAGGGTCATCACCATACAAACCCAATTTGTAAAGTGATCACCCATTATTGTACCTCAATCCTCACTTTTAATCGCCAGAACCACCCAGGTGGAAACCTCATCACTACAGTTAAACCATGAACTTAAAAGCGGGAGCTTCCCAACAGGTCCAGAACTCCCAGACATTGTGGATATCATGTGTAATTATGTTTCCTTCCCCAGAAGACCGTGTCCCCATTTGTCTCTTCTCTGCAAAGAGATTCGGGGCAGTAAATCACAAGGAGAGAAAAGACAGGAAGAAGAGTGAATTTAGGAAATCATTTACTAGTTGCCTTAGGACTGGCGCATAGAATATACAAGATGAAAGAAAGTGAAGACACAATCACTTTTAATAGTTCTTTGGAAAACCTCCATCCCCAAATGTCCTTCATTCTTGTTGCTATTTGTTGAAGGTTTGCAAAGCTGACTAAGAGTGTTTTATGCTAATTGGCTTTATCTGACATCCCTTTATCATTTGAAATTAATAGACAGCCTCGTAGATACAAGGTTAATGGAATATCTTCTCCTCCTCAGATTTGCAACTTGGCGTTTTCCCCAAAACACCACTTTCATCTTTATATAAGTGATCGTGTCTATAAAGTCTTCTAAAAAAGGCATGCTGTCTAATCCCATCAACCCATTTGTGAAACGTTCCAGAGGGAAATTGTTACACTGTCATTGTAGAAGCTGTTCTGCTCTTGGCATGCTCCTAAATGCCCTGCAGATTTGACATCCTCTTAGCATGGTAGGGAGATAGCAGCCTGATTTGCCAAGCACTAAGCTACAGCTGGCCCCATAGCAAAGCCCCTTCTTTGGCTCTTTGGGATGATGCCATGCGAGAAAAGGAACACTTAATGTGCAATAGGACCAAACTCCATCCCAAAGTTCAGAGATAATAGAGGCCCTCCCTTTCTTCCTGCTTCTCCCTTTCTAGGAATGCAGGCTAAGGTGCCACTTGGAAAGAAAGTATGAAAATGTTTCAATATTGGAAAGACTTGGCTGAGGGAAGGTTTCTCTGTGTATCTGTGAGGGACAGTGGAGAGGGGAGGAGAGGAAGTAGAGAGGGTAACTCTGTGGGGCTCTAGGGGGAAAAGTTAAGGGAATCAGCAAGTTTATTTCTATCTGTCCAACTCAGGTCACTAAAGGGAAAGGAGAATTGAGGGAGGCAGACTGCATGCAGAGCCCATAAGGATATTCATATGCTTTATACTCCCAGAACTCCAAGGGTTCCAGAGTCTTAAATAGCATTATGCCAGCATTTAAGACATGCAGAAAGGTATAAAGAATAAAATGAAAACCAGTATGTATTGTGTATACATGTCCCATCTCCTCCCCCTGCATCCTACCCCAAAAGTAATCACTATCCTAAATTTATTGTTTACCATTGCATGCTTTCCAGGGTTTTGCTGCATACTAATCACTTTGCATCTTCTGAAACCTTATTTACATCTGTAGAAATAAACAGAAGTAACAGAAAAACAAAATGAAAGCAGCTTAAACAGGATACATATTTATTCTTCTATCACATACAAGAAAGTTGGAAGTAAGCCAGCACCATTGATATATTAGTACCTAGGAATCTGTTTCCGGAGAAGGAAATAGCAACCCACTGCAGTATTCTTGCCTAGAGAATCCCCTGGACAGAGGATCTTGGTGGGCTGCTGTCCGTGTAGTCAAGCGACTTAGCATGCATGCATGCATTGGAGAAGGAAATGGCAACCCACTACAGTATTCTTGCCTGGAGAATCCCAGGGACAAAGGAGCCTGGTAGGCTGCCCTCTAGGGGGTCGCACAGAGTCGGACATGATTGAAGCTACTTAACAGCAGTAGCAACAGCAGCAGGAATCCATTTCATCTAGCTCATGGCTTCCATTTTCTGCATCATCTTATAGTCTAAAGTTAGCTGCTAGAGTGTTTCAGCCATTATGGTCACCTTGCTGGCTAGAAGAAGGGGAAAAGGAAGGAGGACCAAAAAAAAAGAGGGAGTGGGTGATTAGCAGCTGAGCATAACTCCTTTAAGAAGTCCTGGAAATTCTAGTCATCATTTACACTTACAGCTCCTTGGTCAGAACTAAATCACATGACCTTATCAAGTTGCAAGGTCCCCTTTATTCTGGAAAGCAGTTTGCCAAGTAATGTTGGTGTTCTATTACTAAGAGGGAAGCAAGAGTGGCTTAAGCAATTGTATTCTCTGCAGATTCAAATCTGTGCTAGTTTTCATTTAATTGCATTTGTGAGATTCATCTTGTTATAGCTCCAGTTCATTAATTTTCACTGTAATATACTATGTCATTTGTGAATGTTCTCCAACTTATTTACCCAGTCTCCTGTTTATGTTTTTTTTTTTAATTCCCTTTTGAGATTATTGAAAACAAAGGTTTACAGAAATGAAGCTATGAGCATCCTCATATGTCTTCTGGTTCATACACATGAGTGTTTCTTTAGGGCTCCTAATGGGGAGTGGAATTGCAAGGTCATAGGTGTGTACTTCTCCAACTTTCCAAGATATTACTAATTTTCTCAAAGGTGATAGCACCATTTTATTGACCCCAGTCAACAGTGTCCCTCAAACTCTACTTTCTCAACAACTCTTGGTATTCTGAGACCTTTTAGGTCTTTGCCTTTGATGTATGTAAAATAGCTTCCCACTGTGGCTCCTTTTTGCATTTCCTTGGATATTAATGTAAATGAATATCATTCATGGGTTTTGTTTTTTTTTTTGACAACCCACGTTTCATCTTTTGTAAACTGTCCATCTTTTTTGTTAATTTTTCAGACATCAGGTTGTTTGCTTTCTTCTTTTTGGATCTTTATGTCTCCTGGTTACTAATCCTTTGCCAGTTATGTGTGTTGAAGATATTTTTCTCCCAGCTGGGATTTGCCCTCTCACTTAATCTATAGTAACTTTTGATTAATAGAAGTTTTAAATGGTAGTGTAGATGAATTCACCTTATTTATAGTTTTTAATCTTAAATATTTTCTACCCCAAATTCAAAATGTTTCTCTTTCACATTTTAATCTTCAGTTTGCTTATACATAAAATTTATTTTCTGAGATAAAGCTCCAATTTCCCTTTTTACCATTTAACTAATTAATTATTAATCCTAATACCACTTATTAAGTTGTCCTTATTTTCCTCATATAGTCTGCAATGCCAGGAATGAAATATATTCTTTCCAGATATTGATAGACGGACTTATTTTTGGTTCTTTCGTATTTTTCAGTAGTTCACTTGCCCATTATTCTGTCAATAAGGCACTGTCCTGAAGCTAGTGTGCGATTAATAGCGTGAAGGACAAGTAGACTCATGAAACAAGGAAAGATCCGGTGTTTTCTTGTGTTCTGTGTCCTTTTATGTGATGGTCAGTCAGGTGCAGTCACAAAGGAGACACAGAAAACCCAGGAACACAAAGTCTATTATGCTCACAGGTTCTACAGAGGAGGTTACAACAGCTCTCTCCTCTCTGGTATTTGCTGCACAGTCTAGCAATTTTGGTCCCTCTGAACTATAACTCTGTCTTCTGAAGTCAGAGAGTCTACCTAACTCTGCCTGGGTGTGCATCGCTGTAACCTGGTGTGGAAACTCTCTCAAGGAATAGTCTGGGGCAAACACAGGGCTCATCTCACTTGTTTCTCATAATTCAGGAATCACTGTCCTTCATTGCCTGATGTCCAATGTCACAAAAAAAAAAAATTTTTTTTTTCATATATATTGTCCTTTTTCTTTGTTTTTTCAGGCATAGGATAAATCTGGTCCTTGTTACTCCAAACTGACTGAAAAAAATAATCTAATCAATTCCCATTTTTTTTCAATATCCATACAAACTCCAGTAAAGACAATGATTGAAATAACAACAAATTCATACAAATGGGAATATTATGATATCAGGTCTTCCTATTAGTGATATGCATGTGTGGTGTGCATGTGTGTGTGTTCAGTCTTGTCTGACTCTTTGTGACTCCGTGGACTCTAGCCTGCCAGACTCCTCTGTCCATGGGATTTTCCTTGCAAAAATACTGGAGTGGGTTAACATTTTCTTCTCACGGGGATCTACCTGACTTAGGGATTGAACCTGTATCTCCTGTGGCTCCTGTATTGACAGGTGGATTCTTTACCACTGAGCCACCAGCGAATCCCATTAGTGATATGAAACACATGTAAATAACTTCAATACAAACACGGTATATCTCTCAATTTTTAAAGATTTATAAACAAAGTTTTATAATTTTATCCATTAAAAGTGAAGTTGCTCAGTCACGTCCAACTCTTTGCAACCCCATGGGCTGTAGCCTACCAGGCTCCTCCATCCATGGGATATTCCAGGCAAGAATACTGGAGTAGTTTGCCATTTCCACCTCCAGGAGATCTTCCCGACCCATGGGATTGAACCCAGGTCTCCCGCATCGTAGGCAGATGCTTTACCGTCTGAGCCACAAGGGAAGATCTAGAGGGAAGATACTTTATCCATTAAAGTATTGTATATTTTTGTTAGATTTATTCTTAATACTGTTATCTATCCCTACAGTTATAAAAGCTAGCTTTCAAAAATTAGTTTAAAAAATATATTTCTATATTTTTTAGTTAGTGTTTTGGAATGTAGTTGACATATATGTTGATTTTAAATCTAGGAACCTTCCTAAACTCTCTTATGAGTTAGAATATCTTAATTCTTTTGGATTTTGTATGTAGACAATTGTAAGATCTGTGTACAATTATACTTTTTTCCTTCTTTCTAATATTCATACTTTTTCTTTCCTTTTCTCTTCTCTTTTCTTTCCTTTCTTCCTTCTTTCTTTGTTTCTCCCTCTCTTTCTTTCCATATCATTGCACCAACCTGAATCTCCAGCTCAGTGATCAATACTGAATACAAGTGGTGGTAACAGGACTTCCTGTCTCATTCCTAGTTTCAAAGAGAATTTTCTAACATTTTGAGGTTTGCTATAGGTTTTCATAAGGTCCTATGTTGGTCCTTATTCCCCTCTCAGCTTAAATAGTCATTGAACATTTGCAACATGAAAGGAACTGTGCTAGGTCAATGAAGTAGACAAGGATACACAAGACATGATTCCTACCTCAAGAAACTGACAGGATCATTAGTGATATAAAATATATACAAATGTAACTTTAATACAGAGCAGACTGGAAAGTGACAAGTGAAAGATACAAACCAAGAGTTTAGATATTTCATCAATTCCTTGCAAGATTCAACTGAATAAATAAATTTTGAATATCTACTCTGTGCAAGGATTAAGGAAGGCTCTATAAAGAGGCTACTTAAATCTTAAATATTTCTAAAAATTAAATGACTCAACTCTTAGGTTAGTAGTAAGGTTAAGTTTATGTTCAGTGTTTTGATTATTTAAATATTTAGACCTCAAAACCCCAAGATTTTAAGAAAAGGAAAAGGCCAACTTTATCAGCAGGATAGTGTTAAAGTCTGAAGTGTACTGTAACCAAAAAAGGGATATATTTTATGTCATTGTTACGGGAAGTATTTTTTTAGGAATGAAAGATCAGCTAAAAAGATACATTTTAGACATAAATTTTTAAAATAGAGATGTGAAAGTGCAAAGCTATCTTCAGAGAAATAAGGACAAAAATTACTGCCCATGGATAATTGCTTTT
Source organism: Bos indicus (assembly GCF_029378745.1). Classification (NCBI taxonomy): domain Eukaryota; kingdom Metazoa; phylum Chordata; class Mammalia; order Artiodactyla; family Bovidae; genus Bos; species Bos indicus. The sequence goes on from NC_091760.1 coordinate 110,397,826, forward strand.
AGTGCCTTTAGAATTTGAGTCTTGGTAATTTTGTACTTAAATTCAATCCAGTAATTTGCAAGCGGAAAAAAGTCACCTTCAAGGGCTTTGGATAAAGCCACTTGGTATGTTATTCTCATTGTTATGAAATTACATATAAAACATGATTGTACCCACTTCTCACTATTATAAAAAGAAGTGAATATTCATATTCCTAAATCATTTGTCCTTGGTAATATTACATATGGAGAAGGAAATGGCAACTCACTCCAGTACTCTTGCCTGGAAAATGCCATGGATGGAGGACCCTGGTGGGCTACAGTCCATGGGGCTGCAAAGAGTCGGACACAAGTGTGGGACTTCACTTTCTTTCTTTCTTTCCTTCAATGTTACATATATCCTACGACAAAATAAATAAATAAATAAATAAAAGACTTCTTCCAACATTTTCCTGTGTAAAACATGCATTTACCTTATTATTGTTAGTATTTTATAGCAAAATCTTGCCTGGCTTAGTTACATGAAAAGTCAGAAAAAGTGGAACCTAAATCTCTGGGGTTAAAGTGTAATAACGCTAGAGAAAAAATAAAAGAAAGATGAAAATGATCAAGAATTTTCCATACCAGTGAGACCAAGAATTATGCCTGAGAAGTACCAATTCAGTTGAATCAGTAGGAAGTCACTGGTGACCTTACGGAGACCATTTCTGATGAAATGACAGGAAAGCCCTTAGGTGTGAAAGATGAAGAGAAAGTGAGGAAGAGGAGACAGGAATATAGACAATTCTTCCCAGACATGAGTCAACTGCTGTGCCTCAAATTCCCTCGGGAGAGTTGACCCCATACAGATGCATAACAGAACTTTCACTGGTCCAAATCAAAGATTTGGTACAGATTATGTAGGAAGTTGTTTATAAAACTACATTAATTCATACATGACTATTAAAAAGCAGAGACGTCTAGTCAAAGCTATCATTTTTCCAGTAGTCATGTATGGATGTGAGAGTTTGATTATTAAGAAAGCCAAGCACAGAAGAATTGATGCTTTAGAACTGTGGAGTTGGAGAAGACTTTTGAGAGTCCCTTGGACTGCAAGGATACCAGTCAATTCTAAAGGAAATCAGTCCTGAATATTCATTGGAAGGACTGATGCTGAACTGAAGTTCCAGTACTTTGGCCAACTGATGTGAAGAACTGACTCATTGGAAAAGACCCTGATGCTGGGAAAGATTGAAGGCAGGAGGAGAAGGGGACAACAGAGGACCAGATGGTTTGATGGCATCACCAACTGGATGGACATGAGTCTGAGCAAGCTCCAGGAGTTGGTGATGTAGAGGGAAGCCTGGTGTGCTACAGTCCATGGGGTCACAAAGAGTTGTACACAACTGAGTGACTGAACTCAACTGAATTGAATATTCATTTAGTTTAAAAAGTCACCTCTTCCTCTGAGTTATTGACCTTCCAAAGTATCTGTCTTCTGTTGGTGGAGGTGGGGAGAGTGAGGAAAAACATTCTTTCTGCTCAGAAATCAGTTCAGTTCAGTCGCTGTCGTGTCCAACTCTTTGTGACCCCATGAATCACAGCATGCCAGGCCTCCCTGTCCATCACCAACTCCCGGAGTTTACCCAAACTCATGTCCATCGAGTCAGTGATGCCATCCAGCCATCTCATCCTCTGTCGTCCCCTTCTCCTCTTGTCCCCAGTCCCTCCCAGCATCAGGGTCTTTTCCAATGAGTCAACTCTTTGCATGAGGTGGCCAAGTACTGGCATTTCAGCCTTAGCATCAGTCCTTCCAATGAACACCCAGGACTGATCTCCTTTAGGATGGACTGGTTGGATCTCCTTGCAGTCCAAAGGACTCTCAAGAGTCTTCTCCAACACCACAGTTCAAAAGCATCAATGCTTCGGTGCTCAGCTTTCTTCACAGTCCAACTCTCACATCCATACATGACCACTGGAAAAACCATAGCCTTGACTAGATGGACCTTTGTTGGCAAAGTAATGTCTCTGCTTTTTAGTATGCTGTCTAGGTTGGTCATAACTTTCCTTCCAAGGAGTAAATATCTTTTAATTTCATGGCTGCAGTCACCATCTGCAGTGATTTTGGAGTCCAAAAAAATAAAGTCTGACACTGTTTCCACTGTTTCCCCATCTATTTCCCATGAAGTGATGGAACCAGATGCCATGATCTTCGTTTTCTGAATGTTGAGCTTTAAGCCAACTTTTTCACTCTCCTCTTTCACTTTCATCAAGAGGCTTTTTAGTTCCTCTTCACTTTCTGCCATAAAGGTGGTGTCATCTGCATATCTGAGGTTATTGATATTTCTCGCAGCAATCTTGATTCCAGCTTGTGCTTCTTCCAGCCCAGCGTTTCTTATGATGTACTCTGCATAGAATTTAAATAAGCAGTGTGACAATATACAGCCTTGATATACTTCTTTTCCTCTTTGGAACCACTCTGTTGTTTCATGTCCAGTTCTAACTGTTGCTTCCTGACCTGCATACAGGTTTCTCAAGAGGCAGGTCAGGTGGTCTGGTATTCCCATCTCTTTCAGAATTTTCCACAGTTTATTGTGATCCACACAGTCAAAAGTTTTGGCATAGTCAATAAAGCAGAAATAGACATTTTTCTGGAACTCTCTTGCTTTTTCCATGATCCAGCAGATATTGGCAATTTGATCTCTGGTTCCTCTGCCTTTTCTAAAACCAGTTTGAACATCCAGAAGTTCACGGCTCAAGTATTGCTGAAGCCTGGCTTGGAGAATTTTGAGCATTACTTTACTAGTGTGTGAGATGAGTGCAATTGTGCAGTAGTTTGAGCATTCTTAGGCATTGCCTTTCTTTGGGATTGGAATGAAAACTGACTTTTTCCAGTCCTGTGACCACTGCTGAGTTTTCCAAATTTGCTGGCATATTGAGGGCAGCATTTTCACAGCATCATCTTTCAGGATTTGAAATAGCTCCACTGGAATTCCATCACCTCCACTAGTTTTGTTCGTAGTGATGCTTTCTAAGGCCCACTTGACTTCACATTCCATTATGTCTGGCTCTAGGTCAGTGATCACACCATTGTGATTATCTGGGTTGTGAAGATCTTTTTTGTACAGTTAGTAGTTATAAATGTTTTATTTATGACTTTAAAAAATGGACTTAATACAATTTTTTAAGTTGTACATTTTTCTTTCGTTTTTGTTTTTGCTTTGTTTGGAGGTGGGGCAGAGGGGAAGCGCCCAGGATTCCAAGTCTTGGAATCAGATTTCTTTATGTGGAAGAGAAACTCCCCTAGATAGATAATCTATTGCCAGAGCCAATCTACCTTGGATACTCAGGCTTCCTCTCAGGTGCCTGTCTTCTTTTTCCTGGAATATGATTCCTCAACTGCCCTGCCCTATGGAACATACAGGGTCCCACATGGAGGCCCACTTCATTTTCTTCTCAGCCCAACAGCGGGCAGCAATGAGACAGAAGAGAGCAGAAATGAACCTCTTTAGTTGTAGGATAGCTGACCATCAGCTTTGGGCAGCTCAGAGCCCTGCACACTCTTGATTAGAGCATCTGTCCATTTGGCTATGCCAGGTGTGGTAGTTCTCTTACAGTTCTATGTTATGGCAGTGAGCTCATATAGAGTTCATGCTACCATCAGTTTGCAAGAGCCTGTAGATTCTTTTACTCCTGCTCTCCTGACATAAAAAGATGATGATATGGTTGGAGTTTCATTGACAGAAAGTCCTTTTAACCCTATAAATCAGCCCTATTAAATTACTCCTCTTTTACCAAAACATGATTTGTTCACAAATGACAAATAGCAAGAATAATGTGAACGTGTCCCAGGATATGTCTGTTTGGAAGTTGTGACAGAATGTATTTTCCAAGGGGGCCACACAAGATCTACTTTTTTACGTGATTTTCTTATGATGTGATGTTGATACTTTTCCAATTAAGAGGGGATGTCTATGTTATTATCCCTTGAATCTTGGTGTCCTGGGACTGTGGCTGCATGATATTATATGACTTCCAAGGCTAGATCATAAAAGATACAACTTCCATTTGCTTCTCTTGAGATGCTTTCTCCTAGAATCCAGCCACTGTACCATGAGGAAGTGAAGGGGCCGCATGTGGGAGATCCAGCCCATAGCTTCAGCTGAGACCCCCAGCACACTACCAGTTTTGACTGCCTGACATTTGGGTGAACAAACATTCAGATAATTATAGCCCCTAGCTGTTATCACAGTCTTCCCAGGTGAAGGTTCAGGCATTATGGGGCAGAAACAAGCCGTGACCAGTGTGCCTTGTCTGTGTTCCTGACCCACGAAATCTCTGAGCATAGTAAAACTTTTTTTGTTTTAAGCCACTAAGATCAAATGGCTTCTTATGCAGTGATAGATAAATGACAAAGATGCTTATTTCTTGGTTATGAGATAATAATAAAACCTAATGTTTATTGGTTCCGGCAACAGATGACAAACTTACAGTACTTTCTCATTTAACCCTTAAAATGAGCCCTTGAAGTAGGTATTACTTATGAATCCCATTTTGTTGATGAACAAACCAATGAATAAATGCATGGGGACAACTTCGTGGGACACAGATATGTTTTATATTTTCATAATTAGTGCCATGTTATCTCTCTTAAATATTTCTCTCCTCTTTTTTTTCTATACACCAATGATATGGGATCATTCAATGCAGAATAACTTTGTTTAGTTTGAACTACTTTTGGAAAAATCCAAATTCAGAGTAAATGAACTAAACCTATGAATGCAAACTCGTAGTTTGCATTTCTTATTAGAGACATTACAAAACAAGTTAATGGGAAAATCCTGGCAAATACTTGGCTCATGGAGAAGAGTATAATAAAATGATTTCTATAAAGAATATAAACCACAACATTCTGTTCTAAATGATATATAGCTGACCTTCAACATTGTATTAGTATCAGGTTCCTAGTACAGTGATTCAGTGTTTCTATATATTACAAAATGATCACCACAAGTCTAGTTACCATGTTTCACCACACAAAGATTTGCCAATATTGTAAACTACATCCCTGTGCTGGACATTTCATTCCTGTGACTCACTTATTCTGTAACTGGAGGTTTCTATCTCTTAATCTCCTTCACTTATTCTCTTATCTCCCCACCTCCTCTCCTCTGGCAACATTTGTTTTCTGTAACTCTGAGTCTATTTATGTTTGTTCATTTTTTCTTTTTCAGACTTCACATATGCGTGAAATCATATGGTGTCTGTCTTTCTCTATCTGACTTATTTTACTTAGTGTAACACTCTCTGAATCTATCCGTGTTGTTGTAAATGGCAAAATTTCATTCTTTTTTATGCCTGAGTAATATCTCACAGTCTAAATACGTCATATCGTCTTTATCCATTCCTCTACTGATACACATTTGAGTTTCTTATAACTTAACTATAGTAAATAATGTTGCAATGAATATCAGTTCAGTTCAGTTCCATTCAGTCGCTCAGTCATGTCCTAATTTTTGCGACCCCATGGATGCAGCATGCCCAGCCTCCCTGTCCATCACCAACTCCTGCAGTTACTCAAACTCATGTCCATTGAGTCGGTGATGCCATACAACCATCTCAGCCTCTGTCATCCCCTTCTCCTCCCGCCTTCAATCTTTCCCAATATCAGGGTCTTTTCCGTGAATATAGGGGTGCATATATCTTTTCAATTTAGTATTTTTGTATTTTTTGGAAAAATACCCAGAAGCAGAATTGATATATCATGGTAGTTCTATTTGTAATTTATTCAGAAACCTCCATGGTGCCTTCTGTAACGGGCATACCCAAAAAAGATATCCTTTTCATCATAGGGGACTAGAATGCAAAAATAGGAGTCAAGAGATACCTGGAGTAACAGGCAAATTTGGCCTTGGAGTACAAAATGAAGCAGGGCAAAGGCTAACAGAGTTTTCCTGAGACAATGCACTGGTCATAGGAAACATCCTCTTCCAACACAGAAGAGAAGACTCTACACATGGACATCACCAGATGGTCAACACCGAAATCAGATTGATTATATTCTATGCAACCAAAGATGGAGAAGCTCTACACAATCAGCAAAAACAAGACTGGGAGCTGACTGTGGCTCAGATCATGAACTCTTTATTGCAAAATTCAAACTTAAATTGAATAAAGTAGGGAAAATCATCAGACCATTCAGGTATGACATAAATCAAATCCCTTATGATTCTACCGTGGAAATGACAAATAGATTCAAAGGATTAGATCGGATAGACAGAGTGTCTGAAAAACTATGAATGGAGGTTCATGACATTGTACAGGAGGCAGGGATTAAGACCATCCCTAAGAAAAAGGCAAAATGGTTGTCTGAGGAGGCCTTACAAACAGCTGAGAAAAGAAGAGAAGCTAAAGGCAATGGGGAAAAGGAAAGATATACCCTTTTGAATGCAAAGTTCCAAAGATTAGCAAGGAGAGAAAAGAAAGCCTTCCTCAGTGATCAGTGCAAAGAAATAGAGGAAAACAATAGAATGGGAAAGACTAGAGATCTCCTCAAGAAAATTAGAGATACCAAGGGAACATTTCATGCAAAGATGGGCACAATAAAGGACAGAAATGGTATAGACCTAACAGAAGCAGAAGATATTAAGAAGAGGTGGCAAGAATACACAGAGGAACTATACAAAAAAGACCTTCATGACCCAGATAACCAGGATGGTGTGATCATTCACCTAGAGCCAGACATCCTGAATTGTGAAGTCAAATGGGCCTTAGAAAGCATCACTACGAACAAAGCTAGTAGAGGTGATGGAATTCCAGGTGAGCTATTTCAAATCCTAAAAGATGATGCTGTGAAAGTGCTGCACTCAATATGCCAGCAAATTTGGAAAACTCAGCAGTGGTCACAGGACTGGAAAAGGTCAGTTTTCATTCCAATCCCAAAGAAAGGCAATGCCAAAGAATGCTCAAACTACCGCACAATTGCACTCATCTCACACGCTAGTAAGGTAATGCTCAAAATTCTCCAAGCCAGGCTTCAACAGTACATGAACTGTGAACTTCCAGATGTTCAAGCTGGATTTAGAAAGGCGGAGGAACCAGAGACCAAAAGGCAGAGGAACCAGCCAACATCTGCTGGATCATTGAAAAAGCAAGAGAGTTCCAGAAAAACATCTATTTCTGCTTTATTGACTATGCCAAAGCTTTGACTGTGGATCACGAAAAACTGTGGAAAATTCTGCAAGAGATGGGAATACCAGACCATCTGACTTGCTTCCTGAGAAATCTGTATGCAGGTCAAGAAGCAATAGTTAGAACTGGACATGGAACAACAGACTGGTTCCAAATTGGGAAAGGAGTATGTCAAGGCTGTATATTGTCGCCCTGCTTATTTAACTTGTATGCAGAGTACATCATGTGGAATGCTGGGCTGGATGAATCACAAGCTGGAGTTAAGATTGCCAAGAGAAATATTAGTAACCATCAATAATCATCAGATATGCAGATGATACCGCATACCACTCTACGATAGAAAGTCAAGAAGAGCTAAAGAACCTCTTGATGAAAGTGAAAGAAGAGAGTGTAAAAGTTGGCTTAAAACTCAGCATTCAGAAAACTAAGATCATGGCATCTGGTCCCATCACTTCATAGCAAATAGATGGGGAAACAGTGGAAACAGTGACTGACTTTATTTTTTGAGGTTCCAAAATCACTGCAGATGGTGACTGTAGCCATAAAATTAAAAGATGCTTGCTCCTTGGAAGAAAAGCTATGACCAACATAGATAGCATATTAAAAAGCAGAGACATTACTGTGCCAACAAAGGTCCATCTAGTCAAAGCTATAGTTTTTCCAGTAGTCGTGTATGGATGTGAGAGCTGAACTACAAAGAAAGCTAAACACTGAAGAATTGATGCTTTTGAACTGTGGTGTTGGAGCAGACTCTTGAGAGTCCTTTGTACTGCAAGGAGATCAAATTAATCAATCCTGAAGGAAATCAGTCCTGAATATTCATTAGAAGGACTGATGCTGAAGCTGAAACTCTAGTACTTTGACCACTTGATATGAGGAATTTACTTATTGGAAGAAACCCTGATGCTGGGAAAGATTGAAGGCAGGAGGAGAAGGGGACGACAGAGGATGAAATGGTTGGATGGCATCACCCACTGGATGGACATGAGTCTGAGCAAGCTCTGGGAGTTGGTGATGGACAGGGAAGCCTGGCATGCTGCAGTCCATGGGGTCACAAATAGCTGGACGTGACTGAACAACTGAACTGATACCAATTTACATTCCTATCAACTGTGTAGGAGGGTTCCCTTTTCTTTACATCCTCACCAACACTTCTTATCTGTTGTCTTTTTATAATAGGCATTTTGACAGGGACGGAGGTGATATTTCATTGTGATTTAGATTTACCTTTCTTTGACAATGAGTGATATTTGGCCTCTTTCCATATGTCTATTGGCCATATGCATGACTTGATTTTGAAAAAATGACATCTATTCAGGTCCTCTGCCCACATTTAATCAGATTGTTGTTAAGTTCTTTGTATAGTTTGGATGTTAATCTCTTACCAGGTATATCATTTTCAAATATCTTCTCCCATTCAGTAAGCTTCCTGTTGGTTTTGTTGATAGTTTTCTTAGCTGTGCAAAAGTTATTTTGGTTTAATGTAGTCCTATTTTGTTGCTTACTTTTTTGTCTAAGATGACATATACAAAAAAAATATTGCTAAGACATGTCAAAGTGCGTACCCCTTGTGTTTCTTACTAGGAGTGTTATGGTCAGGCCTTACATTTGTCTTTTATTCACTTTGAGTCTATTTCTGTGTATGGTGTGAGAAAGTACTCCAATCCGATTCTTGTGCATGTAGCTGTTCAGTTTTTCCAACACTGTCTATTGATGAAGCTGTCTTTTCCACATTGTATATTCTTGCCTCCTTTGCCGTAGATGAATTAACTATATAAGCATGCATTTACTGGGCTCTTTTCTCTGCCCCATTGATCTATGTGTCTGTTTTTGTGCCAGTGCCATGTTGTTTTGATTACTGTAGCTTTGTAGTATGGTTTGAAATCAGGCAGCACGATCCTCCAGGATTGTCCTACTTTTTTCACAATTGTTTTCTTTGTTTAGGGTCTTTTGTGTTTCCATACAAATTTTAAAATTATTTGTTCTAGTTCTATAAAAAAGTGTCACTGGCATTTTGATAGGGATTGAGTTGAATCTGTAAATTGCCTCAAGTAGTATGGACATCTTAACAATATTAATTCTTCTAATCCATGAGCATTGGTGTATCTCTCCATTTGTTTGCATTGTCTTCACTTTCTTTCATATTCAGTGTCTTATAGTTTTCCCAGTACAAGTCTTTTACCTCCTTGGTTAGATTTATTCTTAGGTATTTTATTCTATATTATGCAGTTATAAATGGGATTTTTTTCTAAATTTTCTCTTTCTGTTAGTTATTGTTACTGTATAGAAACAACAGATTTCTGTATATTAATTCTGTATTCTTCAAATTTACTGTATTCATTTATTAATTCTAATAGTTTTTTGGTGACATCTTTCTGATTTTCTACATATAGTATCATGTCATCTGCAAAAAGTGACAATTTTACTTCTTCCTTTCCAATTTGGGTTCCTTTTTTTTTTTTTCCTTATACATTTGCTGTGGCTAGGACTTCCCATACTATGTTGCATAAAAGTAGTGAAAGTAGGCATCCTTGTCTTGCTCCTGATCATAGAGGAAGTGCTTTCAGCTTTTTACCATTGAGTGTGATGTTAGGTGTGGGCTTATTATATATGGACTTTATTATGTTGAGGTATATTCCCTTTATACCCACTTTGTTGAGTTTTTATCATGGATATTGAATTCCTCTGTATCAACTACTCTTGATCCCTTATAGTGTATTCTTCATTTCAGTTATTGCATTATTAAGCTTTGCTTTTCTTTGTATTTTCTAACTTTTGTAAACCTTCTCACTGCATTCATCCATTCTTTTCCCAGGTTCATTATTTTTTAATCATTACTTTTATCTCTTTTTTGGGTAGATCACTTATCTCCACTTTAATTCCTCTTCTGAAGTTTTAGCTTGTTCCTTCTTTCAGAATTTATTCCTTTGTTGCCTCATTTTGCCTAATTCTCTCTGTTTTTATTTCTATGTATTAGATAGATTAGTTACATTTCCCAAACTTGGAGAAGAGGTCTTATATAGGTCCAGTGTGGCCCAGCAACACACTCTCTTCCGGGCCCCAAACCTATATGCTCTAGGGGACCCCCTATTGGCCCTTCTGTTGTAGCAAAGCCAACTATTGTGGGCATGCTGGTAGTCAAAGCTGGCCCCTCGCCTGGTTGGATGGCAGGCACTTCCTCCTGGGGTGGGGAGTACTGGTCCACTGGTGGGCAGGGCTGTGTCTCAGTGCTGCTGGCTGCAGTGCCTGGCATCACACTCTTATGTTTTGTTATAAGGAGCTCACAGAGCTCTTCTAAGTAACTATCATCACTTGTTAACCATAATTCTGTCTATTTTGAAGGTTTAGAGTGGTGTAATTGAGTTGTACAGAATCAGACACTCAACAGGAGGGTAAGGAATAGTACTACTTGTACTTCCTAGTCCATGTTCTGGCCTCTCTATTTATCTAACTGCAGTTACTTAACTCATTTATTATTAATTTTCTAAGCTACAAATACCTATTATACACCAACACTGTGTCAGGCACAAATCCCAAAGTGATGAAGAAGTATTTTTGAATCATTAGTTTATTTATTTTTAAATTTTGCTGTCTCTTTTTTTTTAGCTCTTTCCCTCAGTTCAGGTAGTTAAGTTTTTCTAGATTCATAGATTAATGGAAATTGTATGAAACACAAAACAAAGAAAATAGTGTCCCTTTGCTTTTGAGTTTCAGAAGATTAGGCCCTCAGGGGAAGAGAGAGAGAAACTCAAAAATAAGAGTGAGGCTTCTATTTATCCCTTCTCCTACTCCTTCTAAGAAAAGGTTCTCTGAATTGAGAGACGAGTTGGAGGAAGGTAATAGGAGTGCAGACGGCTGTGGGTCCTGCCTGGAACAGGGCCCAGTGCCTGTTCCCAGGGACACCCATGTAGTAGCCCTACAACTTGGGTGCAACCCCAGGGAAGTGCATCAGGGACCGCCTTGAATTAGATTCTGTTTGCCTGCCTTGGGAGAGTGGGAATTTGTGAACAAAAATGAATTTTTAAAATAGCCATACTTTTGCACACTAGTGTTAAGGACAGTAATTTTTCTTAACCAAACTAGGTTTGGAGATTACATCTTTGGAGAGAAACACAATAAATAAGCAAGCAAGTAAATAAATAAAATAACTATAGGCTGTGAAAAGCATTAGGAAGGAAGTGAATAGGATGATACAGAATAATTAGGAGCTCTACCTATCTAGGATGATCAGGAAAATCCCGAAAGAACAGCCAGCACAAGGCCCTGAGATGTAAAAAAAGTTTGGCTTGTTCTGTACTCCAAAGAAGTCCAGTTGTGTGGAGTGAGGATTGGGATAAAATTGGACAGGTGGGCAAGGATCAGAATAGAGGGCCTTGTGGGCCATGATATGGAGTTGGGGTTCAATTTTATGTGCAATAAGATGCCATTGAAGGGTTTTAAGCAGGAAAAAATCAGAGTCAAATCTATAATTGAGCTTTAAGAATATGAATCAGGCTGTTGTGTGGGGACTGGACTGTTGGGGAGAGGGACAAGAATGGGAGTGTGGCACCAATGAGAGGCTCCTACAGTGGTCCAGCTCAGAGATGATGAAATCTTGAACCAAAGGGGAACATGAAATGGAAAGAAAACAGTAAGAGAAATATAATATACATTTTAGATATGGGATCAGGAGATCTGGCTGGGACATCTGACTTTGGGAAGAAGCATGAGTGGGTATCAGGATGACTTCTAGGTATCTGGCTTTAATAACCAGGGAGATGTTAGGGGCATTTCCTAAAATGGGGAGTAGGTGATGCTGGAGGATGGGAATACCTTTTCTGGGTTATGGTGCAAAATCCGTTGTTCCATTTAGATTTGTTCACTTAATAGAACAGGAAATCACCCACATGGAGTTGTCAGGAAGGTATTTAGGTATGGGGTTCAGAGGAGAGGTCTGAGGAGATGAAATTTTGAGAATCATCACTGTATAGAAAGTGAAAGTGTTAGTCACTCAGTCGTGTCTGACTCTCTGCGATCCCATAGACTGTAGCCCACCAGGCTCCATCCATGGAATTCTCCAGGCAAGAATACTGAAATAGTAGCCGTTTCCTTCTCCAGGGGTCTTCCTGACCCAGGCATCAAATGCAGGTATTCTGCATTTCGGGCAGATTCTTTACTGTTTGAGCCACCAGGGAAGCCCTTATAAACTCTGTAAATGCTCTTCAAAATCATTGACATGTAGAGATTGATTAGGGATTGAGTGAGATAGAGAAGAAAAGAGGGCATAGAACTGAGCTGGATTCCCACATTTAGAGGTCTGGCAGGTAAGGAGGACGAAGTAAGCTGGCCTTTAAACTAAAACATGTATTCATAGTTCTTTACTCTTCGTGATAGCTCTGCTTGATGAATAGTGCAGCTGACAGGGAACCAACGCAAAGCAGCCTATTCCTCACATATGACTCCCTCCTCCTAAGGCTCTGACAAGTCTCCTCCACTATTAGTTTCCTCAGCTGCACAAAAAGGCCCCTATGGTAGCAGCCACCACCTTCCTTACAAGGTTTGGCGAGAAGTGTCAAGATGGAATTAAGCTCAGGCACAAAGATTTACATCCAAATGCCAGCCATTTTCTCAGCCCTTATGAATAGCCCAGACTTTGTATTTTAGGCCTCTAGAAATGCTAATAATGCACACGAAATCAAAATCATCATTCATATTATTAACAAGCATTTTTGAGTAATGTTTTGAGTAAGTGCCTAATAAAGTTTAAGAAATAAAAGTAACTCATGTTTATTAAAGAGGAATTACTAGGTCTCCATTCATAAGCTTCAATATCCTGCTTAATGGATTCCATACAACATAACATAGAAACTCAGTGAATGAATTATGGAGAAACAGTCCACAAAAATTATACGGTTTCCTTTTTTTTTTTTTTTTTTTTACTGTTGTCCCCCCTCCATGAAATAACAATGAGGAGTGTAGCTTGAATAAAGCCATTTCTTACAACAGAATGAAAGCATTAAGGTGACATTGGTTGTATTTTATAGCTGCTTGGCAAAAACTTCAAAAGCTTTATGGTCAGAATGCGCCCCCTAGTGGAAGATGTAAGTAATAAAAAACGGAGAGGAAACAGAACTACACTCAAGATCTTGTGAGACTTGAGGGTAAGGAGAGGCCTGAGGACCCAGTAAATAAAATGCTTGTTGACCACCGCTGGTAAAGAGTTGTGTAAGGAAGAAGGCACTTCATCAAATATGTAAATGAATGTAGCCGAGTGGAAAGGAGAGCCTGGGGCAATTAAGCCTGCAGCCTTATGTTCTAGAATATTTGAATCATTTATGATGAATTATAAATGAAGAAGCCACTGAATGAGGCCTTGAAAAGTGGTGGAGAAGTGTGTTGTCCCAGAGCTCAGCCTGCCCCAGTGCAGATCTTGGCTCTGTGCATAGCCTTGTGACTGTAGGGAGTCACTTGCTGTCCTCTAAGCTTCAATCAGCACATCTTTAAAGCAGAGTAATCACTGTGCCATCGTAGGTGATGGCTGTTGTGTAGGTGAGGGTTGCTTTAAGGGGCAAATGAGACAATGTTTAGAAAGTGCTTTAGTGTAGGGACTGCTGAACTGCAATAGCTGTGGCTGTTACCTACCAGGGGTGCATTTAAAATCAGGGACAGACATTTACATTTCTATTTTTAAAAATGCCTTCCAGATACAGACATTCATCGACTACAGAGGGAAGCTCTGGGGTTCTGTGAAAGCTGTCAGACCTGAGACCTTTGAATCATTCTGTAAGATACCTGGATTCAGTAAACCAGGTTGTACTTGCTCCTCTGCCATGTGTCTCAGAACATTATCCAGACACATATGGATTTGTATGAGCAATTTGATTTTACAGTTTTACAGTTGAGGTGAAGTCAGTCAGGGCTGGATAGCTGATTGAGCAGGGCTGGTGGGATGGGTGAGGTGGGACAGAGGTCAGCTTGCAGTGAGTGACAGCTGAAGGGGGAAATGGAACACCAGCCAGGGCCATGGGAAGGGCACAGGTTTACCAGAACCCAGCTGTACTCCAGTGGAACACACGAGAACATTCTCAGGGCAGTAACCATTTCCACTCAAGTGGTGACATGGTGCCAGTGGGCAAATAAAAGAATAGCAGGTTATTACAGGAAGTTTTCTGGGTTTTTGGAAACTTGCTTTAAACAAACATAAAAAGTGTTTGTTTTTTAATTCCCTCAAATGTGCTGCCAAAAATCCAGGTATTTGAAAAGGTCAAGAAGCACTGGTGCAACTAAGATTCCCTCCCTTCGAAGCAGGCTTCAAGGAGCCATGCTCATGGATAGATATGCCCACCTTGCTCATCCGGTTAAGGGGTCCACAAGCTGGGTTTTAAATACAAATTGGTGCAGTAGTCATCAGATGGGAAAGTCCATTTGAATTAACTAACATTCGGAAATTACCAGCCCTTTTCCTCACTTTAAATCAGTATAAAGGGTAAGTTTCTCTTGTTTTCTCAAATTACAAAATGACAACTCAATAAGCTTTGGAAATTAATTCACTCTAGTGAATGTTATGAAATGAAACAAAACCATCTTAATGATTCTAATCATTGGTATTGGACTTCCGAGACTTCCCCTGCATCTGTGCCATCCTCTGACTTCACTTGGCTGGCCTTCTTCTTGGCTGGCTTCACTCACAGGCCTCTCTGTTGCACCTATAATCCCTGTTCTCATTGGCTATCTTCAGTGCCCACCTAACCAATTCATTCCTCTGGGTTGCTCACACTTTTTATCCTGTCTTTTTTTTTTTTTTTTTTTTTAAATTGAAGTATAGTTGGTTTACAATACTTCAGGTGTACAGCAAAGTGATTTGGTTATATGTATTATATACATATATTCTTTTTCAGATTATTTTCCATTATAGGTTATTACAAGATATTGACAGTCCTGGAGAAGGAAATGGTAGCCCACTCCAGTATCTGGCCTGGAGAATTCCATGGACAGAGGAGCCTGGTGGGCTACAGTCCATGGGGTCGCCAAGAGTCAGACACGACTGAACGACTAACACACACACACACACACACGATACTGACTATAGTTCCCTGTCCTGTATAGTAGGTCCTTGTTTTTTATCTACTTTATATATAGTAGTGTATATATGTTAATCCCCAATCCCTAATTTATCCCTCCCCCTTTCCCCTTTGATAACCATAAATTTGTTCTCTATGCCTGTGAGTCTATTTCTGTTTTATAAATGAGTTCTTTTGTATTTTTTTCAGATTCTGCATATAAATGATATCATATGATATTTGTCTCGATCTTACATCACTTAGTACAATAATCTCCAGGTCCATCCATGTTGCTGCAAATAGCATTATTTCATTTTTTATGGCTCATATCCCACTGTATACAGGCACCACATCTTCTTTATCCATTCTTCTGTTGATGGATATTTAGTTTGCTTTGGTGTCTTGGCTATTGTAAATACTGCTCCTATGAACATTGGGAGCATGTATCTTTTTGAATTAGAGTTTTCATCTTTTCCAGATATATTCCAAAGAGTAGGGTTGCTGGATCATATGGGAACTGCTTGTTTTTAAAGGAACCTCTATGTGTGTGTTAGTCACTTAGTCATGTCCGACGCTTTGTGACTCCATGCAGTGTAGCCCGCCAGGCCTCTCTGTCCATGGGATTCTCCAAGCAGGAATACTGGAGTGGATTGCCATTTCCTTATCCAGGGGCTCTTCCTGACTCAGAGATCGAACCCGGATCTCTCCTGCATTGCAGGAAGATTCTTTACCATCTGAGCTATGGGGCAGTCCACAAAGGAACCTCCATGCTCTTGCCTATTCTTGATCTGGGCTGACAAGCATTATTGGGAGGGCTGGAGGGAACTCACCAATTGTACTATTTGAGTCCATCATGTATTTATGCTCTCAGAATCTGATCTGGGACCTCAAAGCTTCTTTCAAGTATTTCATTAATCTCTCATTGTTTCCTCATGTTCCCCGTGATGTCTGAGTCAGACCTGTTCCTCAGCCCTCGGATCCCCAGCCGCAGTACCCCTGCCTCTCACTTGTAGTAAATCATATTCCATCTTTCACTTTTGAAGAAGATCTAGGGTAACTTTTCTTGGTTCATCTTTGACTAAAACTAATTTTTACTGTAATGGTAGACATTTTCTCTGTGTCTCAGTGGGGTGTGGCCCTACCCTTCTGCCAAGGCTGATCTTGAGCTTGGCTCCCAGTCCTGCCCCCAGAGACATCTATGGTGCTCTGTTTCATCAATTCCCCCCTTTTCTGTTCCTTTGTCAACTGCTTCCTTTATGCTCTTTCCTCCTCTATTTCCAACTATACTTCCCCACCACTCACTTTCTACTCTCTTTCAAACTTCTTGAAATAGGTCTCTATGCCATTCCTGGTGACTGTGGTCCTTACTATCCAGGCTAACCCTTATCACTATCACGGTGCTCTCTCTCGAGGGCCATTGATGATCTATTTTCAGAACTTGTCTTTCTTAACCTCTCTAGAAATTACCAAATGGCTGACCATCCTCTTTTTGTTACTCTCTCCTACCTCTGTTCACATGATTCTGCCTTCTCTGAGTGTTTTCTTTCAGTATTTCTCAGTGCTAATTTTACATCTCCAATCCATTTTCTATAAGCTGCCTGAGTACTCTATCTCAAGTACAGATTTGATCATGTCATCCTTCTGTTTAAACCATTCAAGCCTCCAGTTTTAGGATCAACTCCAAATCTTAAACTGGCTCCTGGGGCTCTGTGCACCTCTTTGGCCTCACTCCTCACCACTTCCCACCCAGTCCCTACTCCACTTGTCCAAAACTCAGGCTGCTGCTCATGATGGAACACTCAAACTCTGCCTTTCCCACTTTGCCTGCCCACATCTCGTATTACCCTCTTTGACTGTCTTTGCTGGTTTTTCATATTTAAGTTTACTGTCACTTCCTCCTAGAAGGCTTGTCTGATGTCCCATGTCTTGGTTGGCTTTCTCTATTATGTGCTCCTGAGCTTGCCTTTCTATAAAGTTATCATGATGCACAAGCATCTCTGACCCCTATTATCTGGGAGCTCCATAACAAAAAGCCCTGGTTGGTTAGGTCACTAATGAATTTCCAGACCTAGCACAGGAAGTGACAAATACTAGAGGCTTAATAAATATTAATTGAATGATCAAGATAATGAATTAAATGAGTTATACAATCCAAATAATAACTAATAGTAACAAAAGTAGCTAACATTTTCATAGTGCTTACTATGTGTGAGCCATAGTTCCAGGTATTTGAGTACCAAGTACTATTTCAGTCACTTAATTGTTCTAACATTTTCATAATTAGGTAATAACATGTTTTGTTTTCATTTTACAAAAGAATAAACCAAAAGATGATGAAATAGTGATTTAAACCAGTGGTTAGCAATCTACTACCTTTGAGCCAAATCTGGCCAACTGCCTGGTTTTGTAAATAAAGTTTTATTGGTACACAGCCACGCCTATTTGTTTATGCATCTTCTATGGCTGCTTTTCCTCTGTGATCAAAGAGTTATGTAATTATGACCAAAACTTAGAGACTACATGGCCTGAAAAGATAAAACTACTTACTATCTGGTCTTGCATGGGTTCATATAAACCATCTACCCATCTATGTCATGTGAGATATGCTGAAAATTATGTTTATTTATGGTATCTTATTGTTTATGTACTGAGAACACAACCTCACCATTCCCAAACATCATTTTAATTTTTTATTATAGTTATATTTTGGAAGTATTTTACAGCAAAATCTGTCATTAACATAAAATACTTTCCCTTGGTGCAGATGCTTTTCAAAACCTGTAACCTGTCTCTTTCTACTTCATAGAATTTAGAAGTTAAAGGTGCCCATGGCTTCTCTCATCTCTAAAAAATGGATTGACAAATGATGTCTAGAGACCCTGATTTATTTCTGAAGTCAGCTGAGCATTCAAGTATACCGTCTGGGCTAAAACTCAGATCCCCGACCTCTGACAAATGCCCTAGTGGTCCTATCTCAGCCTCCCCATTGGCAGGGCACCTTGAGCAACTACTCTGCCTGAAGGAATCGTTTGGAGTCAGTGATGTAGAGTCAGAGATAGCAAGGCCACATTGCTTATTTTCCAAATGTATAGAGCCAATTCTAAGCCTTCAACATCAATAGGATCCAGAGAGAGTCACTAGGACTACTGTTGTCTTTCTGCCTGAGCTTGTCTAGAATTACTCCCTGATTTCTGACTTTATCTCGTTTATGCGTATGTGTGTGTGTAGTCCCCAGTTTTCATGACCAAACCTTAAGCAAATGAGAAAAGTACCTTAAGGTCTTAACTAGAACAAATGATACTGTAGTAAATATTGGTTTTGATAATATCTGTGCCCTGGGGTCTGTAATATGAAAATTCCAAGTGGTTATTACATCAATCAGTAGAGAGCACACCAGTGCCTCAGTGGAGCTGCACAGTTCAATTAGCACACAGGGCATCTACTCCATGCAGCTCCCATCACCCAGAACCCTGTGCAGACAGCACTGTGGGTAAGAATATGTCACAGCAAATCAACAAAATATGCAGTTTGATCAGCACATTCTGAGACATCATTAAAATATGCAACCAGATCCCCCAAGTGCATGAAAAATTAACTACAAGTTTTGTATCTTGATCAGTGTAATGAGTGAGAAGTCACTGAACAAGACTGTCAAATTGTACAGTCTGGCAAGGGGGCAGATGATTGTCTGAGAGGACCTGGGAGGGCCAGAGCCAATACTGTTGGTTTTCAAAATACCAATCCTTAGAATTCAATGTCAGAGAGAGTTGATTAGTAGGAAAATGTTATCCACCTTGTGTCCAGCAGGATGTGATGACAGTGAGAGGCTTCTGATGTAAATGAAGCATTGATTCTCCCTTTCAGGCTTCACTAAGTTTTAATGGACTCAGCCATATGCCCGGAAGATCCTGCCCATGATATCATATACACATGTGTACAGCTAACAGGCAACCCCAGCCTCTTGAAATATATAAACTACTTGACCTTGAAGAGCAACTAAATAGAAGGTAATAAAAAAAACTCTGTAATCAAACTGTATCA
Organism: Bos indicus; assembly: GCF_029378745.1. Taxonomy (NCBI): domain Eukaryota; kingdom Metazoa; phylum Chordata; class Mammalia; order Artiodactyla; family Bovidae; genus Bos; species Bos indicus. The sequence goes on from NC_091760.1 coordinate 110,417,054, forward strand.
GAGATACCCTATGCCATCGAGAAAGAAGCAGGGCTTAATAAACTAGGAATGCCCTGGCTAGAAAGTTAGTGGAGAATCTGAGTAAACTAACCCAAGTGGTTGATGATCACCAAGGAGACATGTGAATTGGATTGTCACTGAAGACTATAAGGTCAGCTGTCACGCTGATATTGGTAGGATGCTAATGAGGAGGTTCACAATCCATTTTCAACACAGCCACACATGCCTCCAGTGACTTGGCCCATGTATAAACAGGGACTTGGGCACCAGTCTATTAATTCTGCTCTGCTACTTTATCTCGGCTAACCAGCTGGCAATGCAGCTGCAAGAGTGTTGGTTTCCCAGGGCATGAATTTACCTTCTTCTAAAGAGATGGGAATACCAGACCACCTGATCTGCTTCTGAGAATCCTATATGCAGGTCAGGAAGAAACATTTAGAACTGGACATGGAACAACAGACTGGTTCCAAATAGGAAAAGGAGTATGTTAAGGCTGTATATTGTCACCCTGCTTATTTAACTTATATGCAGAGTACATTATGAGAAACGCTGGGCTGGAAGAAACACAAGCTGGAATCAACGAGATGCCAGTCCAGGTTCAATGCACAATACTGGATGCTTGGGGCTGGTGCACTGGGACGACCCAGAGGGATGGTATGGGGAGGGAGGAGGGAGGAGGGTTCAGGATGGGGAACACATGTATACCTGTGGTGGATTCATTTTGATATTTGGCAAAACTAATACAATTATGTAAAGTTTAAAAATAAAATAAAATTAATTAAAAAAAAAAGATTGCAGGGAGAAATATCAATAACCTCAGATATGCAGATGACACCACCTTTATGGCAGAAAGTGAAGAAGAACTAAAAAGCCTCTTGATGAAAATGAAAGTGGAGAGTGAAAAAGTTGGCTTAAAGCTCAACATTCAGAAAATGAAGATCATGGCATCCGGTCCCATCACTTCATGGGAAATAGATGGGGAAACAGTGGAAACAGTGTCAGATTTTATTTTTGGGGGGCTCCAAAATCACTGCAGATGGTGACTGCAGCCATGAAATTAAAAGACACTTACTCCTTGAAAGAAAAGTTATGACCAACCTAGATAGCATATGGAAAAGCAGAGACGTTTCTTTGCCAACAAAGGTCCGTCTAGTCAAGGCTATGGTTTTTCCAGTGGTCATGTATGGATGCGAGTTGGACTGTGAAGAAAGTTGAGCACTGAAGAATTGATGCTTTTGAACTGTGGTGTTGGAGAAGACTCTTGAGAGTCCCTGGGACTGCAAGGAGATCCAACTAGTCCATTCTGAAGGAGATCAGTCCTGGGTGTTCTTTGGAAGGAATGATGCTAAAGCTGAAACTCCAGTACTTTGGCCACCTCATGCGAAGAGCTCAGTCATTGGAAAAGACTCTGATGCTGGGAGGGATGGGGGTAGGAAGAAAAGGGGACGACAGAGGATGAGATGGCTGGATGGCATCACAAACTCGATGGACGTGAGTTTGAGTGAACTCCGAGAGATGGTGATGGACAGGGAGGCCTGGCGTGCTGCGATTCATGGGGTCGCAAAGAGTCGGACACAACTGAGCCACTGAACTGTACTGAACTAAACGGATAATGAGTTGGGCAACAGAGAGGTGGCAATCCCAAATAAAAGACATAAAGCAAACCCAAATGGGGAACATTCTGCAGACAAAGGAGAAAATTGGCAGTTTGGCAAATGCTGACTTTAGGGCTGACTGCTGGTTGGGACAGAGGAGGTAGGAGACAGACATTTTTTTTTTGTCTTCCTAAATTTGATTAGATTTTCCCAAAGAATAGCATGTGGACATACCCAGAACGATTTGGGGTCAAATGTAGTATATGGACAAACATTTTAAAATGGTAATAGTTATGATTTTATCTTCATGAATATTAGATAAAATAGATATAGCATATCAAATTCATGATTTGCCTAGCATTATTTCTTAGAGTGAGGTAAAGATACCAAAAGTGAGCCAAATTAAAGCAAATTTTAAGTATACTACGTATACAACAAGACGTGAAAATACCACGTATACAATGAGACATGATAAATGGATATGTCAAAAATCATAAAGGGCTTTTCAGATGGTTGAAGTTTAGGAAAATTGGGGCTAGAATTTTTTTTTTTTTTTTGTAAGACAGTTTCATGTAATTCAGCTTAAAAAACAGTTCTGTGTATTTTTTGAAAAGATGTATATTTCTGTTTAAAATGGTTTTAAGTAGAAAAAGACGACCAGAGGGCAAGAATAAACAAATCACAGAAATTAAAGAAGGATTTCAAAATGTGTCACATCCCATTTTCATTTTTTCATTCGTTAAATGGGCCAATGGATGTTCTCCAGCCATAAGCCAGGAAAAGAAAAAGATTAAGGGTTAACAGGTATTTTTTCTACAATGTGTTTCAATGGCGCACAGTATACATGGCTCAGTTCTGTCATAGAAGCCAGACCTAGGTCTGCACAAGGGCCCTGGGAACCTCTATGAATCTCTCTTAGATCAACCAGAAAATGTAACTTTAAAAATTTATAATACACAGATGAAAGTGAAGTCGCTCAGTCGTGTCCGATTCTTTGCGACCCCATGGACTGTAGCCTACCAGGCTCCTCTGTCTGTGGGATTTTCCAGGCAAGAATACTGGAGTGGGTTGCCATTTCCTTCTCCAGGAGATCTTCCTGACACAGGGATTAAACCTGGGCCTCCCGCATTGTAGGCAGACGCTTTACCATCTGAGGCACCAGGGAAGTTCAATACACAGATGAAGCGATCTGAAAACATATCATGGGTTTGCTTATTACCTCACTGTATAGAAACATTTTTCCTGTCATTTTGCCAGAAGAAATAGCAACAACCTCAGATATATAGAGATATCATTCTAAAGACAGAACATAGGGAGGCACTAAAGAGCCTCTTGATAGGGGTGAAAGAGGAAAATGAAAAAGCTGGCTTGAAGTTCAACAATCAAAAACTAAGATAGTGGCATCCAGTCCCATGACTTCATGGCAAATAGAAGGGGAAAACGTGGAAGCAGTGACAGATTTTATTTTCTTGGGCTCCAAATCAGTGCAGACAGTGACTGCAGCCATGAAATTAAAGGATGCTTGCCTCTTGGAAGAAAAGCTATGGCAAACCTAGACAGCATATTAAAAATCAGGGACATTACTTTGCCAACAAAGGTCCATATAGTCAAAACTATGGTTTTACCAGTAGTCATGTATGGATGTGAGAGTTGGACCATAAAGAAGATTGAGTGCCAAAGAATTGATGCTTTTGAATTGTGGTGTTGGAATAGACTCTTGAGAGTCCCTTGGACTGCAGGGGGATCAAACCAGTCAACCCTAAAGGAAGTCAACCCTGAGTATTCCTTGGAAGAACCGTTGCTAAAGATGAAACTCCACTACTTTGGCTCTCTGATGACAAAGAGCTGACTTTTTGTTAAGGACCCTGATGCTGGAAAAGACTGAAGGCAAAATGAGAAGGGAGTGGCAGAGGATGCAATGGTTAGATAGCATTACTAACTCAATGGATATGAATTTGAGCAAACTCCGGGAGATGATGGAAGACAGAGGAGCCTGGCATGCTATAGTCCATGGGGTTATAGAGTTGGAAATGATTTAGCTACTGAACAACAGGGACAAAGTAAGAAACTCAGATCAAGAACACACCCGTGAGGCACTAACACATTAATGAACTATCATAAAACCGTTAAAGTACTCTTGGATTACCGAAAAATAACTCTCAATTATTAAAAAATTTTAGTAAAGATTTAATTATAAATTATAGAATGTATACAAAGTATGTATGCTATGTACACACAGTGGCTCAGATGGTAAAGAGTCTTGCCTGCAATGCAAGAGACCCAGATTCGAACCCTGGGTCAGGAAGATCCCCTGGAGAAGGAAATGGCTACTCCAGTATTTTTGCCTGGAGAAGCCCATGAACAGAGGAGCCTGGGGGGCTACAATCCATGGAGTCACAAAGAGTCAGACATGACTAAGCAGCTGACATTTCACTTTCATAGCATGTATCAAAATTATGTTTGTTATGTATACATGTATGACAAGGACACACATATAAACATATGTATATTTTTAAAATAATGGTACACCTGTACCCTCCAGCCAAATTCAGTTCAGTTCAGTTCAGTTGCTCAGTCGTGTCCAACTCTGTGACCCCATGAACTGCAGCACTCCAGGCCTCCCTGTCCATCACCAACTCCCAGAGTTTACCCAAACTCACGTCCATCGAGTCAGTGATGCCATCCAACCATCTAATCCTCTATTGTCCCCTTCTCCTCCTGCCCTCAATCCCTCCCAGCATCAGTCTTTTCCAATGAGTCAGTTCTTCTCATCAGGTGGCCAAAATATTGGAGTTTCAGCTTCAACATCAGTCCTTCCAATGAACACCCAGGACTGATCTCGTTTAGGATGGACTGGTTGGATCTCCTTGCAGTCCAAAGGACTCTCAAGAGTCTTCTCCAACACCACAGTTCAAAAGCATCAGTTCTTCAGCGCTCGGCTCTCTTTATAGTCCAACTTTCACATCCATATATGACTACTGGAAAAACCATAACCTTGACTAGACGGACCTTTGTTGACAAAGTAAAGTCTCTGCTTTTGAATATGCTGGCTAGGTTGGTCCTAACTTTCCTTCCAAGGAGTAAGCGTCTTTTAATTTCATGGCTGCAAACCCCATCTGCAGTGATTTTGGAGCCCCCCAAAATAAAGTCAGCCACTGTTTCCACTGTTTTCCCATCTATTTGCCATGAAGTGACAGGACCAGATGCCGTGATCTTAGTTTTCTGAATGTTGAGCTTTAAGCCAACTTTTCACTCTCCACTTTCACTTTCATCAAGAGGCTCTTTAGTTCTTCTTCACTTTCTGCCATAAGGATGGTGTCATCTGCATATCTGAGGTTATTGATATTTCTCCCGGCAATCTTGATTCCAGCTTGTGTTTCTTCCAGCCCACCGTTTCTCATGATGTACTCTGCATATAAGTTAAATAAGCAGGGTGACAATATACAACCAGTTTAAGAAGTGGAAAATGACTAGTATTTCAGAGTTTCCAGTGTCCCCTGCCAACAGCAACCCCTTCCCCTCCTATCCCCAGGTACCAACTTGACTGTTTCACATTGATCATTCCCTTGCCTTTCTTTATAATCTTACTATGTGTGCATGTACCCCAAGCCATATTTTATCTAACATTTCCTGTCCTTAATTTTATGTTAAAGAAATCACACTGTATGGATTTCTCACAACTTGCTTTTCTTATTCAATATTGTGATTCTAATATTGACACGTGTTAATACGCCTTCAATTCAGTTCAGTCCTCAGTCGTGTCCGACTCTTGCAACCCCATGGACTGCAGCACACCAGGCTTTCCTATCCATCACCAGCTCCTGGAGCTTTCTCAGACTCATGTCCATAGATTTGGTTTATTCACTTTCACTTCTGTGTACTTTTCCAGTGAATATACCACAATAATCTATTTATAATACTGTACATGGATATTTAAATTGATTTCGTTTTTTTGTTATTATGAACAATGCAGTTTTTACAGGTCCCCTGGTATTCATGGTCAAGAACTTCCCTTGGATGTACCTTTAGGACTGGAATTGCTAGATCCTGAGTATATGTTTTCTTACTTCATAAGACAGTGTCACATTGGTTTTCCAAAAATAGTTTTGATCCTTGTTGGTTGCACCAATTGCAAAAATTTTCTCCCATTCTATGGGTTGTCTTTTCATTTTGTTTATGGTTTCTTTTGCTCTGAAAAAGCTTTTGAGTTTAATTAGGCTCCATTTGTTTTTATTTTCACTATTCTAGAAGACATTGAAAAAGATAGTGCTGCGATTTATGTTAAAGAGTGTTCTGCCTATGTTATCCTCTAAGAGTTTTATAGTATCCAGTCTTATATTTAGGTCTTTAATCCACTTTGAGTTCATTTTTGTGTATGGTGTTAAGGTGTCTTCTAATTTCACTATTTTACATGTGGCTGTCCAGTTTTCTTAGGACCATTTATTGAGAAAATGTCTTTTCTCCATTGTATAGTCTTTCCTCCTTTGTTGTAGATTAATTGACCATAGGTGCAAGGGTTTATTTCTGGGCTTTCTATACTGTCTCATTGATCTATATCTCTGTTTTTGTATAAATACAATACTATTTTGATGACTATTTCTTTATAGTATAGCCTGAGGTCAGGGAGCCTGATTCCTCCAGTGTCTGTTTTTCTTTCTCAGGATTGCTTTGGCTATTCAGGGTCTTTTGTGTCTCTAAACAAGATTTTGTTGTTGTTGTTCTAGTTCTGTGAAAAATGCCATTGTAATTTGAAAGGGATTGTAGCATATCTGTACCATCTTGGGTAGTAGAATAGTCATTTTGACATTATTGATTCTTCCAATCCAAGAACATGGTATATCTTTCCATCTGTTTGTGTCATCTTTGGTTTCTCTCATCAATTTTACAATTTTGGAGTACAGGTGTTTTGTAGGCTGCAGTCCATGGGGTCACTAAGAGTTGGATATGACTGAGCGACTTCACTTTCACTTTTCATTTTCATGCATTGGAGAAGGCAATGGCAACCCACTCCAGTGTTCTTGCCTGGAGAATCCTAGGGATGGGGCAGCCTGGTGGGCTGCTGTCTTTGGGGTCGCACAGAGTTGGACATGACTGAAGCGACTTAGCAGCAGCAGCAGCATACGTTTATTCCTAGATATTTTTTTTCTTTTTGATGAGATGGTAAATAGGACTGAAATATCAAAAAAGAAAGTTAAAGAAATGCAACAGATTTAATTTCAAAATTTACAACCATCTCTTGGGTCTTAATATCAAAAACAAAACAAACAACCCAATCAAAAAATGGGCAAAAGACCTAAATAAACATTTCTCCAAAGAATACCTCAGTTCAGTTCAGTCCAGTCATGTCTGACTCTTTGTGACACCATGAACTGCAGCACGCCAGGCTTCCCTGTCCGTCACCAACTCCCAGAGCTTGCTCAAACTCATGTCCATCCAGTCAGTGATGCCATCCAACCATCTCATCCTCTGTTGTCCCCATCTTTTGCTGCCTTCAATCTTTCCCAACATCAGGGTCTCTTCCAATGAGTAAATTCCTCACATCACGTGGTCAAAGTATTGAATTTTCAGCTTCAGCATTAGCACTTCCAATGAATATTCAGGACTGATTTCCTTTAGGATGGACTGGTTGTATCTTCTTGCAGTCCAAGGGACTCTCAAGAGTCTTCTCCAACACCACACTTCTTAAGTATCAATTCTTCAGTGCTCAGCTTTATTTATAGTCCAACTCTCACATCCATACATGACTACTAAAAAGTAATGTCTTTCCTTTTAGTATGCTGTCTAAGTTGGTCATAGCTTTTCTTCCAAGGAGCAAGCATCTTTTAAGTGCATGGCTGCAGTCAACATCTGCAGTAATTTTGGAGCCCAAGAAAATAAAGTCTGTCACTGTTTCTATTGTTCCCCAATCTATTTGCCATGAAGTGATGGGACCAGATGTCATGATCTTAGTTTTCTGAATGTTGAGTTTTAAGCCAACTTTTTCACTCTCCTCTTTCACTTTCATCAAGAGGCTTTTTAGTCCTTCTTTGCTTTCTGCCATTAGGATGGTGTCATTTGCATATTTGAGGTTATTGATATTTCTCCCAGCAATCTTGATTCCAGGTTGTAATTCATCCAGCCCGGCATTTCACATGATGTACTCTGCATATAAGTTAAACAAGCAGGGTGATAATATACAACCTTGATGCACTCCTTTTCTCATTTGGAACCAGTCTGTGGTTCCATGTCCAGTTCTAACTGTTGCTTCTTGATCTGCATACAGATTTCTCAGGAGTCAGGTCAGGTGGTCTGGCATTCCCATCTCTAAGAATTTTCCACATTTTGTTGTTATCCACAGAGTTAAAGCTTTGGCATAGTCAATAAAGCAGAAGTAGATGTTTTTCTGGAACTCTCTTGCTTTTTCAATTTGATCTCTACCTTTTCCAAATCCAGCTTGAATTTCTGGAAGTTCATGGTTCACATACTGTTGAAGCCTGACTTGGAGAATTTTGAGCATTACTTTGCTAGCATGTGAGATGAGTGCAATTGTGCCATAGTGCAAGATCTGAGATGAGTGCAATTGTGTGAACGCCATTGACAGGAGAATGTTGGATCTCACCAAGAAAAAGAATACCTATAGATGGCCAAAGAGCAGTGACAAGATGCTCAACATTGCTTATTATTAGAGAAACGCAAATCAAAACTATGAGATAGCACCTTACTCCAGTCAGAATGGCCATCATTAAAAAGTCTACAAGCAACAAATGCTGGAGAGGGTGTGGAGAAAAGGGAACCCTCCTACATTGTTGCTGGGAATATAAATTGGTACAGTCACTATGGAGAACAGTATCGAGGTTCCTTAAGAAACTAAAAATAGAGCTACCATATGATCTGGTAATCCCACTCCTGGGCATATATCTGGAGAAAAGCATGGTTCAAAAGGATCCTTGCACCCCATTGTTCACTGCAGCACTGTTTATAATAGCCAAGACATGGAAACAACCTAAACCCCCATTGACAGATGAATAGATAAAAAACATGTGGTGTATATATACAATGGAATATTCCTCAGCCATTAAAAGTGAAATAATGCCATTTGCTGTAACATTGATGAACCTACAGATTATCATACTAAGTGAAGTAAGTCAGACAGAGGAAAGACAAATATTTGATATTATATGTGCCATCTAAAAAAAATGATACAAATGAACTTATTCATAAAGCAGACTCACTGACTTAAAGAACAAACTTACGGTTACCAGGGGAAAGAAGGAGAGGGAGGGATAGATTGGGAGTTTGGGATTGACATGTACATACGTCTATATTTAAAATAGATAGTCAACAAGAACCTACTGTATAGCAGAGGGAATTCTGCTCAATACTCTGTAATAATCTAAATGGGAAAAAATATTGAAAAAGAATAGATACATATATATTTATAGGTGCATCACTTTGCTGTATACCTGAAATTAATACAACATTGTTAATCAACTATACTCCAATATAAAATAAATTTAAAAAAACAGTTTTATCCACTTAAACTTCCACTAAATTTACAGTAGCAACAAAAATAAAGTGACTGGATCTTTATATTATACTATATAAAAAATCAACTCAAAATAGATTAAAGAATGAAATGTAAGACCTGAAACTATAAAACTTCTAGAAGAAAACACAGGGGAGACTCTTCTTGACATTTGTCTCAGCAATGACTTTTTGGGTGTAATACCAAAAGCACAGGCAATAAAAGCAAAAATTAATAAATGAGACTATATCAAACTAAAACATTTTGCACAGCAAAGGAAACAATCAGTGGAAATAAGAGGCAACATATTAAATGAAAGAAATATTTGCAAACCATATATCTGATAAGGAGTTAGTATCCAAAATACACAACTAATTCCAACAACTCGGTGGCAAACCCCACCCCCAAAGGAAAAAGCAGGGGACTTGAATAGACGTGTCTTCAAAAAAGAAATACAAAGGGCCACCAGGAATATGTAAAGATGCTCAGCATCACTAACCGTCAGGAAAATGCAAATCAAAACTACCATGAAAATTTTAACTACCTGTAAGGATTGCTACTTCATTACCTGTGGGGATCTAAATTGGTGCAGCCACTATGGAAAACAACATGGAGTTTCCTCCAGAAATTAAAAATAGAACATATGACCCAACAATTCCATTGAAATCAGAATCACAAAGAGATATCTGCACTTCCATTCTCACTGCAGCATTATTCACAATAGCCAAGATACGGAAACAATATAAATGTCACTGAAAAATAAAGAAAATTCAGTGTATACATACAATAAAATAACATTTAGCCTTAAAAAGATAAGAAAACTCTGCCATACATGACACCATAAATGACCTGAAGGACACTATACTAAATGAAATAAGCCAGTCACAGAAAGACCAATATTGCATGATTCCTTTTTTGTGCTGTATCTATAGTAGTCAAACTCATAGAAGCAGAGAATAGAATGGTGGTTACCAGGGCCAGGGGCAGGGGGAGTGGGTTTGTTGTTCAATGGATGGAAATTTTCTTATACAAGATAAACAAGTTCGAGAGAGGTGCTGTACAACACAGTTCCTATAGTTAACAATACTGTGTTGTGCGCTCAAAATGTTTTATTAAGAGAAGAGATCTCATGTTAAGTATTCTTATCAAAAACAGCAAAACCAAAACCAAAGTGAAACAAGGAACCTTTGGGGGGTGATGGATGTGTCTATTACCTTGACCTTGACTATGCTGATAGTTTCAAAACTTAGATGGAATTTTACATGGAAGTTACCATCTAATTCTGAAGTTTACATGGAAATTCAAAGGGCTGAAAATAGCTAGAATAATTTTGCAAAAGAAGAAGATGGGGCAACTTACTCTACCAAATGTGGTAATTAAGACAATGTGTTATTAGTGCAAACATAGGCTATATATTAAAAGAAGAAAACACAGAATTCAGAAACAGAGCATTCCCTAGAAGGATATGATACAGGTGGAGATGGTAGTGCTGGTCATTGAAGAGGGGATAAACCCCTAAGTAAATGGCACCAAATTATTGGTTGACTATATGAGGAAAAATAAAACAGATCCCTACATACCACCACACACAACTATCAATTCCTTGTGGATTAAAAACTTAAATGTGAAATTGAAATTTTAAAATCTTTCAGGAAACAGTAAAAGAGAATGTATTTATGATCTCAGTGTACAAAAGAATTTCTTTAATAAGATACAAAAAGCATAATGCATAAAGAAAAAGATTTGTAACTTTTTCTTTAATTTATTTTGGCTGCACTGGATCTTCTTTGCTTCCCGAGAGCTTTCTCTAGTTGTGGTGAGTGGGGATTACTCTCTGTTGTGGTGCGTGGGCTTCTCGATACCGGGACTTCTCCTGTTGTGGAGCGTGGGCTCTAGGCATGTGGGCTTTAGTAGCTGTGGCTCATGAGCTTAGTTGCTCTATGGAGCTATGTGCTATGGCATATGGTATCTTCCCTGACCAGGGATCAAACCCATGTCCCCTGTGTTGGCAGGTAGATTCTTAATCACTGCACTGCCACGGAAGTCCAAGATTTATAATTTTGACCACATGAAAATCAAGATATCAAAAGCCATTTTAAAATGCCATGAAAGAGTGATTCAAACCACCAACTGGGAGGACATATTTGTACTACATGTATCAGGAAAAGAACTTATCAATAAAGCATAAAAAAAGTTCCTATGAATCATTAAGAGAAAGAGAACCAAACAGAAAAAAGACATGAACAGCATTTCACAAAAGAAAACTATAAATGGCAAATAAATATTAAGAGATGCTCAAACTCGTTGGTGACCAAGGAATTGTAATTTCAAGCTTGAGTGAGGCATAATTTCACACTCACCTGATTGGCAACAGTTAATAAGTCAGGCAATATTATCTGTTGGTGATGATGTGGTGCTAAGAACTTTCATCCACTGCAGATGAGAATGTAAATCAAGATAACTATTTGTAAAAATAAGTAAGCATTTTTCTCAAGAGGTAGGTCAGGTGGTCTGGTATTCCCATCTCTTTCAGAATTTTCCACAGTTTATTGTGATCCACACAGTCAAAGGCTTTGGCATAGTCAATAAAGCAGAAATAGATGTTTTTCTGGAACTCTCTTGCTTTTTCGATGATCCAGCAGATGTTGGCAACTTGATCTCTGGTTCCTCTGCCTTTTCTAAAACCAGCTTGAACATCTGGAATTTCACGGTTCACGTATTACTGAAGCCTGGCTTGGAGAATTTTGAGCATTACTTTACTAGCGTGTGAGATGAGTGCAATTGTGCAGTAGTTTGAGCATTCTTTGGCATTGCCTTTTGGGGGGGCTGGAATGAAAACGGACCTTTTCCAGTCCTGTGACCACTGCTGAGTTTTCCAAATTTGCTGGCATATTGAGTGCAGCACTTTCACAGCATCATCTTTCAGGATTTGAAATAGCTCAACTGGAATTCCATCACCTCCACTAGCTTTGTTCGTAGTGATGCTTTCTAAGACCCACTTGACTTCACATTCCAGGATGTCTGGCTCTAGGTCAGTGATCACACCATCGTGATTATCTGGGTCATGAAGATCTTTTTTGTACAGTTCTTCTGTGTATTCCTGCCACCTCTTCTTAATATCTTCTGCTTCTGTTAGGTCCATACCACTTCTGACCTTTATCAAGCCCATCTTTGCATGAAATGTTCCCTTGGTATCTCTAATTTTCTTGAAGAGATCTCTAGTCTTTCCCATTCTGTTGTTTTCTTCTATTTCTTTGCATTGATCGCTGAGGAAGGCTTTATTATCTCTTCTTGCTGTTCTTTGGAACTCTGCATTCAGATGCTCTTGAGAAACCTATATGCAGGTCAGGAAGAAACAGTTAGAACTGGAAATAGAACAACAGACTGGTTCCAAATAGAAAAAGGAGTACGTCAAGGCTGTATACTGTCACCTTGCTTATTTAACTTACATACAGAGTACATCATGAGAAACGCTGGGCTGGAAGAACACAAGCTGGAATCAAGATTGCCAAGAGAAATATCAATAACCTCAGATATGCAGATGACACCACCTTTATGGAAGAAAGTGAAGAGGAACTAAAAAGCCTCTTGATGAAAGTAAAAGAGGAGAGTGAAAAAGTTGGCTTAAAGCTCAACATTCAGAAAACGAAGATCATGGCATCTGGTCCCATCACTTTATGGCAAATAGATGGGGAAACAGTGGAAACAGTGTCAGACTTCATTTTTTTAGGCTCCCAAATCACTGCAGATGGTGATTGCAGCCATGAAATTAAAAGACGCTTACTCCTTGGAAGGAAAGTCATGACCAACTTAGACAGCATATTGAAAAGCAGAGGCATTACTTTGCCAACAAAGGTCCGTTTAGTCAAGGCGATGGTTTTTCCATTGGTCATGTATGGATGTGAGAGTTGGCCTGTGAAGAAAGCTGAGCACTGAAGAATTGATGCTTTTGAACTGTGGTGTTGGAGAAGACTCTTGAGAGTCCCTTGCAGAGTCCCTGCAAGGAGATCTACCAGTCCATTCTGAAGGAGATCAGCCCTGGGATTTCTTTGGAAGGAATGATGCATAAGCTGAAACTCCAGTACTTTGGCCACCTCATGCGAAGAGTTGACTCATTGGAAAAGACTCTGATGCTGGGAGGGATTGGGGGCAGGAGGAGAAGGGGACGACAGAGGATGAGATTGCTGAATGGCATCACTGACTCGATGGACGTGAGTCTGAGTGAACTCCGGGAGTTGGTGATGGACAGGGAGGCCTGGCGTGCTGCGATTCATGGGGTCGCAAAGAGTCAGACACAACTGAGCGACTGAACGGAACTGAAGCATTTTTCAGTACAGTGGGAAGTTCACATGGTCCTACGACCTAAAAATTCCAAGCAAATTGTACACCCAAGAGAAATTCTTGCACTTTTGTACCAAGAGACATCTATAAAAATGTCCAGAGCAGACTCTCCATAACAGCAAAAATGAAATATGCCAGAAGCCCATGGGAAAATTAAAAATAAAGTGAGACAAAGGCATAGAGTTTTGGAATAACATGCAACTGTTAATAGTAAATCAGCCATGTTTCCATGGAAGAATCACAAGAACAGAATGTTAAGTGAAAAACATTGTCATACAAAAATATAAACTTCATTATTCAATTATTATTTCAAAAATGTGAAATATTTAGATAAAACATGAGTTTTAAAACTATTTCTAAAAAGCAGGAGGATGATGATATTCAATTCAAATAGTGCATTATTTCTGGATGGAGAAAAGGAGGGAAAATTGAGGAGGGGGCACTCATTCTAATTGCAGTTGATTTTTTAAACTGGGTGGTGAGTACATGAATGTTAAGTTTATTATCATTCCTTACATTGTATATATAAACATAATGCATTTATTTGTTTATATTACAGAGTTTATAAAACAAATTATATAGCATAACAAAAGACAAAAGGAATTACATAACTAACAAATATGGCAAAAATTGTGAAAGTATCACTGGATTATCAAAGTAGGTGTCAGTCTGTGCCAGAGAGAAAAAGCAAGTGTGACTGCAGTATGTGCACTGCCAAAGGTCCTGTTAATTCCTTGGGGACACCAGTGTATACATGAATGTTTGGCACCTTGCACATGATACTTTATACAGTTGGTGAAAGAAAGGAAAGAACGGAAGGAAGAAAAGGAGGGAAAAAAGTAAAGAAAGGAGTGGGAAAGGAAGGAGGCGGGCTGGTCTGGGCTTGTGAATAATTGATTCTACATAATAAAGAGATTCCCTGTTGTCTGGAAAGAATTCACTCTTGTCTTGGTGAGGGAAAGCTCTGTTCTCTAGCAGAATTTAGCCCATTGTGTCTTCCTGTTACTAATGGCTATACTGACAGCTATAGTACACCACAGAGACTTGCTTGTCAAATGTTAACTGTTACGCTATGTTATTATAGATTTTTTTTTCTGATAGAGTAATCATTACTACTTATGCAGAATGACAGAAGCTGCCTGATAGTATTTAATCTAATCATAAAATATAAGAAATAACCCAGCTATGTAAGACTTAGAATGAACCCAAAGGGATTTTTCTTGAAAAGTTAGGACAGGAAGGGAAGCATTAATCACATAACTAAACTCTGACAGACCGTACCTTTTGCTTTAGTTTCGTGAGAACCGGAGTAGTAGGCCAATAACCCAGTAGGTTAATTGCATGCTTAAATCTTTATTTTTAAAATTAATTTTTAAAAGTTGAATACATACAAAATAATATTCACAAGATATTTGAAGTATAAAATAATGATAAAAACTTGTATACACACACCATGCAGCTTTAAAAAACACTAAAAAAAAAATACTTAGAAGCTTTTCCTGTATCTAATCCCCTCAACTTTCCATCACCCCATGCTTAGTAATGATTATCCTGGATTTTTATACCATTCCATGATTTTTGTTTACAGTCTTACATATTTGCATATATTCCTAAACACTAAATTCTTTGTTTGTACACATTCAAACTTTATATAAATACAATACCACTCCATTTTTTCTGTCTTTTTTCCCATTCAACACCCTGCTTTTGAGATTCACACATGTTAACAATATATGTGCCTAGAATTCATTCATTTCTCATTGCTCATTGTATGAAAAGCACAACTGAACATATCCATTTTGTCTACTGATCAATACTTTAGCTGTTTCCAGTTTTTTGTTATTATGACACTGTGATCTTTCTTGTTCACATCTCCTGGTTCACATGTGCAAGTTTCTCTGAGACTATACACAGGAGTGGAATTGTTGGGTTAAGGACATAAACATGCAATTTGCTAGAGAACAATTGTTTTCTACAGCAGTTTACAAGCTTGCACACTCACCAGCATTGACTGAAAGTTCCCATTGCCTCATATCTTCACCAGTCATTTTTGCCACTCTTCAGAGTTAGTATTCATCAAGTTCTCTGATGTGCCCACTTATATCATACTATTAAGTAACCACAGATGTGATTCAGTCAGTATACTAACCATACACTTAGATCTGTGCCCACAATTTGAAGTTAGTGCCCCATGTTGAAATGAGACACAGCCTCATTTAGGCATTTATCAAAAAATCAGGGCTTAAAATGGAGAATAACTCTGTTGTTTTCTCAATAAAGCGCCGATTAACAAATACGAGGAAAAAATCATGATGCTAGCAGTAGAAATGAAATATTATATTTGGCACTGTTAGGAAATCACCCAAGTTTTGTGGGTTCCTGACTCCACACTACAAGATATTTGGATCAAAGTATACTTACTTTAGGTGACATATGAATTCATAATCCAAGGGAAAGGCCTCATAAAAATAACTTAACATTAAATATATCTTGCAAAAGAACCATTTAGCTTGGCAAAATATTAATGAAATAAAACACATGGGTTAGATTTCCCTTATAATACACATAGGAATAAAATGTGCTCAACAAAATATGCTTTGGCTTTTTCCAAACTAGAAACATCTGAAAATAACCTAAGAGATTTCCCTAAACCATAGCATGATTCTGGCTTCATCCACCACTTAATTAAGTGTTGTTTTAATGAAGCACATTACAATGGGGGTTGTATCCAGCCTACAAACCATTCTTTATGAGGTAGTAAAGATAAAGACAGTGGTACCAACATAAAAAATACTTAATTTCATGGTCTTACCTTCTTAGCATATGTTTCATATCAGCTGTACTAGTTCTTTTCTGAAATCCCCTTTAGTTAAGAAAGTTAACCATTGTTTTGTCCTTGGAAATTTGGGTAGATATCTATTATGAAGGTTGGTTTCCCTGGTGGCTCAGATGGTAAAAAATCTGTATGCAATGCGGGAGACCTGAGTTTGATCCCTGGGTTGGGAAGATCTCCAGGTGGAGGACATCGCTACCCACTCCAGTATTCTTGCCTGGAGAATCACCATGGACAGAGGACCCTGGCAGGCTACTGTCCACGGGGTTGCAAAGAGTTGGACATGATTAAGCAACTAAGCACACAAAGAACAGATAAAGGAGCTAGGTAATATGTTTCCCTTGGAATTGTAATTCCATTGTTTATAAAGAACCAAGTTATCTATGTTGATAAAGCACAACTGGAGTTCAGACATTTTTCAAAGCAAGTTACTGCTTTATTCAGCATCCACACAATGTAATTTCTAAAACCATTAAAACTAAGGTTGTGGAAATAATAAAAGTATCCATAAATGCAGTTTTAGTATAATCTCAGTGAATGTGTAGGATATGTGAAAATATAACACATTTTAGTGATAAAAACTTAACTATTTTAGACTTCTGCTTTCAATACAGACTAGACAAATTTGACCAATTCATCTGATGAGAACAATAAAATCTGGGCAGAATAATTTTTTTAGGTTTTTGGAAAAAAATATGTTTCAAGGCACTGAAAAGACAAAAAAATAATGAAGCGTTAATGAGTCAAATGTGGAGGAGGATTGATGATCAGGGAAGTGAGCCTGGCTTTGGGGGCCACTTTTCCCTGAAGGGCTTTGCTGACTCACAAAAGGAACCTGGAAGTCTAAGAGGCAGAGAATCTGAGCATTATTTTTCACAGTTTTGAAGAAAAAGAAGAATAAACATTAAAGTCTAGGATCTAACAAGAAGGGAAGAAGATTTGTAGAAACTCCTGTAGAAATTCCAAAGGGCTGGACCTTGGGGCCAAGGTAAACCAGAAATAGATGAAATAAAATGTCTACTTATCTCAATATGTGAAATTGAATTGAGGTAATATCAGTGCTAATTCATGAGCAAATGTGAATCCTCTTCTCATGCAACAGACATCTTTAGTTTTAAATTATCTTTGCAATCAATTTTTGCAAATACACGTCCATTCATTCACACACACACACACATACACGTAAATATTGAAGCATACAGTGAGACTGCATATATGAATAAAAAACAAGAGGGAAAAAAGAGGCAGCAGAAATGAATGCACTGGGTCTCTAGATATTGGATTTATTAGGCACAGATTTTCAGATAATTTTGCTTACTATATTCAAGGAGGCAAAAACAGCATAACTAAAAAATCATCAGGGAATTAGAATCTATGTGTGAAAACAGGCAAATGAAAATGCTAGAAACAAAAAAAAATGATTAAAATGAAAAATTTAGTAGATGGGATAGTATATTAGATACTGCTGGAGAGAGAATTAATAAGCTGAAAGATCAGAAGAAAATATTCAGAATGAAGAGCAGCAAATCAAAAGATGGAAACAAGTAAAATTAAGGAAAAAAAGTACTATGAAGACTCTATCATATATGTAATCAAAGATCCAGAAGAAAAAGGAGAAAAAAATGAGGCAGAGACAATGGCTGAAAAATTCCAAAATGATCTTTAACTACAAATTCAAGAAACCCTATGAATCCCAAATGCAGGATAAATTTAAAGAAATCCACACCTAAGCACATTATAATGTCATTACTAAAATTATAAAGTCATGTGGAGATACATACATTATATAGACACAGATTACATACTGTATACCTGTACATATCATATTTTCTAAAAAAGTACTAAAAATAGTAAATGAGTATGTAATTTCAAAGCTTATTGAGAAGTAAAAAGGAATAAAAAATGCTCAATCAAAACAAAAGTAAGGAAGAAGAGAAAAAGAATCACTAAAAAAATAGATCAAATAGAAAACAAATACTACAATGATAAACTTAAACCCAAATATATAAGTAATTAGGTTACATGAAAGTAATTTAAATATTTTAATTAAAACATAAAAGTAATGAGATTGAGGGGGTAGCATATGATGTAAAAAAATATATATCTAAAACATAAGAGGTTTAAATTAGAATCTAGAGCATGCAAATATTAACCAAAAGATATACTGCATAGCTATATTATTGTCAAACAAAGGTGACTGTAGAATAAAAATCATCATTTGTAAGGAATACTGCATAATAATAGTAGTTTTCATTCACCAGAGATGATAATAATTCTAATTTTCTATCCTAAGTATAAAAGAGTCTTATGCATGTGTGCCAAGTCCTTTCAGTCTTGTCTGACTCTTTGTGACCCTATTGACTGCAGCACACCAGGCTCCTCTGTCCATGGGATTTTCCAGGCAAAACTACTGGAGTGGCTTGCCATGCCCTCCTCCAGGGAATCTTCCCAAACCAGGGATCAAACTCCTGTCTCTTGCACCTCCCTGCATTGACAGGCAGATTCTTTACTACAAGCACCACTTGGGAAGCCTAATGGAGCCTCACAATAGTATAATTACAAAATAGAACTTCAAAAGAGGCAAAATGAGAAATGGAAAATTCCAAAATATACCAGAAAGCTGTAGCACATCTTGAAATATCTAATTAAAAAAACCATATACAAAGTAACATTATAATATTTGGAAAACTAATTTGTAAATTTGATCTAATATACATAAATAGAAAACTGAATTGAACATGCAGGCATTTTTTTTTAAGGACTATATGCTTAGACATAAAGCAAGATTGAAAACATTTTAAAGGGTTGAATAAAGTGGATTATCTGCCTAAATTGAGGAAGTAAAAAGGCACCTATGAAGAATCAGAAAGAGAAATTCCCATTCACCACTGCAACAAAAAAAATTAAATATCTAGGAATAAGCTTACCTAAGGAGACAAAAGAACTGTACACAGAAAATTATAAGACACTAATGAAAGAAATCAAAGACAACATAAACAGATGGAGAGATATTCCATGTTCCTGGGTAGGAAGAATCAATATTGTGAAAATGACTACTACCAAAAGCAATCTGCAGATTCAGTGTGATCCCTATCAAATTACTAATGGCATTTTTCACAGAACTAGAACAAAAAAATTCACAATTCATATGGAAACACAAAAGTCCCTAAATAGCCAAAGCAGTCTTGAGAAAGAAGAATGGAGGTGGAGGATTCAACCTTCCTGACTTTAGATTATGCTACAAAGCAACAGTCATCAAGACAGTATGGTACTGGCACAAAAACAGAAATATAGACCAATAGAACAAGATAGAAAACCCAGAAATAAACCCATGCACATATGGGTACCTTATGTTTGACAAAGGAGGCAAAAATATACAATGGGGCAAAGACAGCCTCTTCAATTAATAGTGCTGGGAAAACTGGACAGCTACATGTAAAAGAATGAAATTAGAACACTTCCTAACACCATACACAAAAATAAACTCAAAATGTATTAAAGACCTAAATGTAAGGCCAGAAACTATAAAACTCTTAGAGGAAAACAGGCAGAACACTTGATGACATAAATCAAAGCAAGATCCTCTATGACCCACCTCCTAGAGTAATGGAAATAAAACAAATGGAAATAAAAATAAAAGCAAACAAGTGGGACCTGATTAAAATTAAAAGTTTTTGCACAGCAAAGAAAACTATAAAGCAAGGTGAAAAGACAACCCTCTAATGGAAGAAAATAATAGCAAATGAAACAGTTGACAAAGGATTAATTTCCAAAATATACAAGTAGCTCATACAACTCAATACCAGAAAAACAAACAACCCAAACAAAAAGTGAGAAAAATACCTAAACAGACCTTTCTCCAAAGACATACAGATGGCTAACAAACACAGGAAAAGATGCTCAACATTGCTCATTATTAGAGAAATGCAAATCAAAACTACACTGAGATATCACCTCACACCATCAGAATGGTCATCATCAAAAAGTCTACAAACAATAAATGCTGGAGAGAGGCTGGAGAAAAGGGAACATTCTTGCACTGTTTTGGGGAATGTAAATTGAAACAGCCACTATAGAAGACAGTATGGAATTCCTTAAAAAACTAGGAATAAAACCACCATATGAACCAGCAATCCCACTCCTAGGCATATACCCTGAGGAAACCTAAATTGAAAGAGACACATGTATCCCATTGTTTTTGCAGCACTATTTACAATAGCTAGACATGGAAGCAACCTAGATGTCCGCCAACAGATGAATGGATAAAGAAGTTGTAGTACATATACATAGTAATGGAATATTACTCAGCCCTAAAATGGCACACATTTGAGTCAGTTCTAATGAGGTGGATGAACCTAGAACCTATTATACAGAGTGAAGTAAAGCAGAAAGAAAAAGTAAATATAGTATTCTAACACATATATACAGAATCTAGAAAAATGGTACTGAAGAATTAATTTACAGGGCAAAATGGAGTAACAGACATAGAGGATAGACTTATGGACATGGGAGAGGGGACGAGAGGGTGAGATGTATGGAAAGGGTAACATGGAAACGTACATTACCATATATAAAATAGACAGCCAACGGGAATTTGCTGTATGGCCCAGGAAACTCACAGGGGCTCTGTATCAACCTAGAGGGCTGGGATGGGTAGGGTGATGGGAGGGAGGTTCAAAAGGGAGGGGATATATGTATACCTATGGCTGATTGATGTTGAGGTTTGACAGAAAACAGCAAAATTCTGTAAAGCAATTATCCTTCAATAAAAAAATAAATATAAAAAAGGCAATTGGAAAATCTATAAATGTTTGGAAATTAAACAGCAAACTGCTAAATAATACATGGGTCAAATAAGTCATGATGAAAATAGAAAATATTTTTAACTCAATGATGATGGAAGTACAACATATCAAAAGTTATGAATGACAGTTAAAATCATGCTTAAAAGAAAATTTAGTTTTAAAGGCAAATATGAAAAAAGAAAGAAGGTTGAAAATCAATAACCTCAACTTCAAACTCAGGAAAATAGAAAAGAACAACAAAATAAACCCATAGAAAGAGGAATGAGGGCAGGAATAAAGATAATTATAAAATATATAAATACAATATAAAGGAAATTTTTTAGAAAACTAAAAGAATATATATGGCTAAGTTAGTCATTCCAAGAGGCTGGGGGTGGAATGTAAACCAAATAAAATTTGTGGAAAAGAAACAGTAATGATAAAAGGAAAGGTTAATGAAATAGAAACAAAAAAGAAAAATAAGACTGACCAACAAAACTAAATCTGGTTCTTTAAATGACTAACGGCAAGAAGGCTTAAAAAAATCAGAAGGGGTACAAATGAATAAAACAGAAGTAAACAGTATATAAATTAGGCAAGAAATGGATAAAACTGTCCTTATTTATAGATAATAAGATTGTCTACATTCAGGAGTCTCTATAGGCAAACTTTTAAACCTCATAATAAGATTCAACAAGGTTGTGGATACAAGATTAATATAAAAATATCTATAAGACTCCCTTACACTAGCAATAATGAAATAGAAAATGTATTTTTTAAAAAGAATCACAAAAAAATTATAAACAGTAAATACAAACTACATAACAACAAATCCTACAAATATGTGTATGAACTTTGTGAAAAAAATATGCAATTGTTTACTAAGTAACATAGAAGAGAATTTGAATTAAGTGGAAATTTTACATTGCTCATGAATTAAATAAGTCATCTTTGAAAAGATATCGATACATCCCAAATATCCTATAATTTTCATTACAATCCATATAATTTTAATTATAATTCTATTCAAAACATCAAACTGGTTTCTAGGAAAAAATATTCAGTTCAGTTCAGTTCAGTCGCTCAGTCACGTCCAACTCTTTGCGACCCCATGAATCGCAGCACAACAGGCCTCCCTGTCCATCACCAACTCCCGGAGTTTACTCAAACTCATGTCCATTGAGTCGGTGATGCCATCCAGCCATCT
Organism: Bos indicus; assembly: GCF_029378745.1. Classification (NCBI taxonomy): domain Eukaryota; kingdom Metazoa; phylum Chordata; class Mammalia; order Artiodactyla; family Bovidae; genus Bos; species Bos indicus. Next base: position 110,439,318 of record NC_091760.1, read on the forward strand.
CATCCTTTGTCATCCCCTTCTCCTCCTGCCCCCAATCCCTCTCAGCATCAGAGTCTTTTCCAATGAGTCAACCCTTCGCATGTGGTGGCCAAAGTTTTGGAGTTTCAGCTTCAACATCAGTCCTTCCTATGCACTCAGGACTGATCTCCTTTAGGATGGACTGGTTGGATCTCCTTGCAGTCCAAGGGACTCTCAACAGTCTTCTCCAACACCACAGTTCAAAAGCATCAATTCTCCGGCACTCAGCTTTCTTCACAGTCCAACTCTCACATCCATACATGACCACTGGAAAAACCATAGCCTTGACTAGACGGACCTTTGTTGGCAAAGTGATGTCTCTGCTTTTCAATATGCTATCTAGGTTGGTCATAACTTTTCTTCCAAGGAGTGTCTTTTAATTGCATGGCTGCAGTCACCATCTGCAGTGATTTTGGAGCCTAAAAAAATGAAGTCTGACACTGTTTCCACTGTTTCCCCATCTATTTCTCATGAAGTGATGGGACCAGATGCCATGATCTTAGTTTTCTGAATGTTGAGCTTTAAGCCAATTTTTTCACTCTCCTGTTTCACTTTCATCAAGAGGCTTTTTAGTTCCTCTTCGCTTTCTGCCATAAGGATGGTGTCATCTGCATATCTGAGGTTATTGATGTTTCTCCCGGCAATCTTGATTCCAGCTTGTGCTTCTTCCAGCCCAGCGTTTCTCATGATGTATTCTGCATATAAGTTAAATAAGCAGTGTGACAATATACAGCCTTGACATACTCCTTTTCCTATTTAGAACCAGTCTGTTGTTCCATGTCCAGTTCTAACTGTTGCTTCCTGACCTGCATACAGGTTTCTCAAGAGGCAGGTCAGGTGGTCTGGTATTCCCATCTGTTTCAGAATTTTCCACAATTTTTATTGTGATCCACACAGTCAAAGGCTTTGGCATGAAAAAATATTAACTGAGTCTAAAATTTATGTGGTCAAAGAATTGTAAAGGTCAAAAAATTGCTAAGACAATTTCAAAAAAAGAACAAAGAAGGGGTATTCTCTCTGTACAATGTTAAAGACATATGCAAGACATATTAAAGGTATATGGAAGACATACTGAAAAGCTAAGATCATCAAAACTGTGTAGTATTGGTACAGAGGAAAACAAATAAGCCAATGGAACATAATAGGTACTCCTGAAATAGACCCAAACATATACGTAAATATGGACTATAACAGAGCTGGTATCATGATCAACGGGTAAAAAGCAGACTATTTACAAAAATGCGTGCTAGAAGATTATATATCTGTGTGTGTGTGTATACATATACATACTAATAAAACCAGGTTCCTACCTCACATAATCAAAAAATTTTGCACTAGATCCTATATATAGATAATCTCTACATATTTTAGAAAAGATATATAGAAAAACTATATTTCTTTATGAACTCAGGTAGGGGAGGATTCCTTAAATAAGACATAGAAAGTATGAACCATAAAAGGAAAGATGAATTTTTAAAAAGCTAAATACTTCTATTCTAATTTACTACCTTATTTTTAGAAATAAAGATTGAAATTACCTACATTCCTATTTTAAATAAATTATGGCATATCCATACTGTAGAATGCAGCTTTGAAAAGAATGAATAAGTTCTCTACATGCTGCTATGAAAATAGCACCAAGATTTATCCTGTTAAGTGATTGAAGTAATAGCAGAATTAAGTGTATATAGCAAACCACTATTTATGTAAAATTGGGGAAATAAAATATAAATTTATATTTATATTTGAATTAAATTTTGGAAGGATGTATGTTTCTTGTAGCAGAAAGTTGAGCAAGAACTAAAAAGGTGGAGGACAGGAGTGTGAAGCTATCTCTTCAATAGGTACCTTTTAATACATATTTAAATTTTTTGAACTATGAGAATATATTGCATTTTTGAATTTTAAAATAAAACAAAAATTTTTTGTAGCAGACTCCCCCCTCAGAACAAAGGTAAATCAAAAAATTAAATATAATTGCAACATATATAGCAAAGCCTTAGTATCTACAAAATGTAAAATATTTATCCAAGTCAATAAGAAAAAGACACTCCATACAAATCTGTGAAAAAAAATACATACCTGAACAAGCATTTAAGGAAGAGGAATTATAAATACATTCAGAATTTAAAGTTTGTTTAGTATTACTGATCAAGAGAAAGCAGATTAATACCAAAAAAAATACCATTTTCATCCAACACATTAAATTGAAAAGTCTTTGTGGAGAATGTGATAAAAACTATATAACAAAGAGCCTCCATGTTTGTGGAAGTATCAGTTGGTACCTGCCATTTCAGAAGTGTAATTTGGAAATATTTAGTAAAGTTAAAAATATGCATTCCCAACAACCCAGAAATTTCACTCCTGTGTGTAGACTAGTCAAATTTCTGCGCCAGGACACACTTACAAGGATATTTCTTTCAAACACCTGTGCATGTGTGCTAAGTCACTTTTGTCAGGTTTGACTCTTTGCCACCCTATGGACCATAGCCTGCCAGGCTCCTCTGTCCAGGCAAGAATAGTGGAGTGAGTTGCCATGCCCTTCTCCAGGGGATCTTCCTGACCCAGGGATTGCACCCTTGTCTCTTGCGTCTACTTTCATTGGCAGGTGGGTTCTTTACCACCAGCACCCGGGAAACACTTTAAGTAGTCATGTAGCACTTACTACATTCCATACATGGTTCAAAGAACTTTAACCTCAGGTAGTCCACATAACAACTCTAGCAGATAGGTACATTAATACCCTTGCCTCCTGTGCTGTGCTGTGCTATGTCGCTTCAGTCATGTTTGACTCTGTGCAACCCTATGGACTGTAGCCTGCCAAGCTCCTTTGTCCATGGAATTCTCCAGGCAAGAGTACTGTGGTGGGATGCCATCCCCTCCTCCAGGAGATCTTCCTAATCCAGGGATTTAACCCATGTCTCCTAAGTCTCTGGCATTGGCAGATGGGTTCTTTACCACTAGCGCCACCCAGGAAGCCCTCCTTGCCTCAAATAAGTTCAGTTCGGTTCAGTCGCTCAGTCGTGTCCGACTCTTTGCGACCCCATGAATCGCAGCACGCCAGGCCTCCCTGTCTATCACCAACTCCCAGAGTTCAATGAGGCCTGACATTCAAAAAAAAAAAAAAGGTTAAGATTGTTGTCCAGAGTAGTGAGGCTAGTATATGAGACCTCTGGCAGCCTAGCCCAACTTTATTCTTTCAATCCCAACTCCACATTGTCTTTCAGAAAAATCCTGCCCACCACTTACAACCTCACCAATAGAGGAATGGATAAATAGAATGTGTTATGTTTGTAGAATGGGATAGTATCAGCCACTAAAAAGTATAGTTATATATTTACATATTTGTGAAAGTGAAAGTGTTAGTTTCCTAGTTGTGTTGGACTCTGTAACCCAATGGACTGTAGCCCGCCAGGCTCCTCTGTCCATGGAATTCTCCAGGCAAGAATACTGGAGAGCATAGCCATTCCCTTTTCCAGGGGAGCTTCCTGACCCCTCTTCAGCACTGCAGACAGATTCTTTACCCTCTGAGCCACCATTTACAGTTTATACATGAATAGCTCTCAAGGCATCTTATTGTGAAAGAATTTGTGTATAGTTGATATTATTTATTTCTTAAGTTGTATTGTAGAATGTACCGAGGATATTATCACTGTCTCAAGTTTTCCTCACATAAATGCTTTTAACTCCAGTTTTTAAACAAATAAATATAGGGCTTTATGGTTATCGCTATCTATTTTTTTTTAATGAGCTTTGACGTTTTGTTCTTCAAGGCATTTGTCCTTTTCATCTAAGTTGGCAAATTTGTTGAAATAAAACTTCCCTATATCCTTATTTCCCTTTTAATAGGATTTGTAGTGATGTCAACTCTTTTATTCCTGATACTGGTAAATTTGTATCTTCTCTCTGTTTTTCCAATAGGCCTGGTCAGAATTTTTTCAGTAAAAGTATGTGCCTCTTTACCAGTATTAGGAAAATTAAAACAATTTTTTTCAACCATTTTAACAAGAAAATTATATCTTAGCCAAATGGATATAGTGGACTTCCCTAGTAACTCAGTTGGTAAAGAATCTGCCTGCAGTGCAGAAGACCCCAGTTCAATTCCTGGATCAGGAAGACGCACTGGAGAAGGGATAGGCTACCCACTCCACTATTCGTGGGCCTCTCTTGTGGCTTAGCTGGTAAAGAATCTGCCTGCCGGGAGCCGGTGAGGCATTCCACTCGTGACAAAGGTCATGAGGAAGGAGGCTCGGCATACGCAAAGGCGGGATCGAGCCTCAGGAGTCCGCCCGGATATTCTCGAGCATCTACCCCCCAAAAAACCAGAGTCTGCCTACTTTATTGCTTTGTGCTCTCACCTCTGACTTTACTGGGGGCTGTCCCCTACCACCATCTCGCTCTCTCTGTCAAAGAGTTAACTTACAGCTCCAATTAATAAAGTTCCTGGGCAATTAGGAGTGTTTAAATCCAAACCCCTCAGATGGCTCTCTAACTCGCCTGACAAGTTTACCCAGACTCCTGCAGCTATGCATATGACTGTTTACAGTCTCCCAGCCTCCAGAGGCATGGGAAGCTTAAGATATTCAAATAGCTTAGAGCCTCTCAGAGAGTTAGAAACTGTCAGAATAAACTAGTAAAGGATTTCATTGATGAGTCAATGTTTGTTGCCAAGTTTTCACATCCCCTGAATTGTATCCTTGAATATGTATTAATTAATAGTGGGTATGTAGAAAAAATAAGTAGTGGCCTTGGTGTTAGTAACTTTAGACCCTTAAGGTAATAAATTCTTTCCTTTGTTGTAAACCCATTACACATCCGCCCTATAGGAATGCAATTTTATCTTTGGAAGATGGCGCCAAACCTTAAAATAATTACTCTTAGAGAAAATAAGTCTTTGTTGATAAGTCTTTGTCAAGAGTCATAAAATGTTAGTAGGCCTTCTGGCCAGAAGATGATGTAAATCACCTAAACCATTTGTATACGATAAATTTGCAGGAAAGAAACCCTGGTTTTTGATAAGAATCAAAGACTCCTGACTTTGCATCCCCTATTATCCTCTATGTGTAACTTAGGGTATAAAAGCCCCTGTTAAAAATAAAGCTACGGGCCTTGCTCACCAATGCTTGGTCTCCCCATGTCATTCTTTCTTTTAACTTCCAGCTGAGTCTCCATCTGGAGCGCGGAACCCACCACGCTTACTAATTATGCCTGGGCTTCTAAGACCCACTCGAGAAGGTGTCTAGGGTGAGGCACCTTTCGCTATTCGAGAGGGCGCCTGCAGCCTACGTAAGTGGTGCAAACTTCTTGTCTTGAAGTTTTATTGGTCTCCTGCGTAAACCAAGCTACTCAGCTTCTTTTCTCCACTGAATTTTCCTACTGAGCTATCCTCATTCTATTACTCTTTATATCTTTGATAAATAAATAAATAGTCGCCGACGCCGTCTCCCCTTCGAATACCCTGGATCAGCCGGGGCTGGTCCTCGGCATCTGCCTACAGTGTGAGAGGCCTGGGTTCGATCCCTGGGTTGGAAAGATCCCCTGGAGAAGGTAAAGGTTACCCACTCCAGTATTCTGGCCAGGAGAATTCCATGGACTATGGGGTCGCAAAGAGTTGGACACGACTGAGCAACTTTAAGAAGAAATGGATATATTTGCTATCTACCTTTTTGTTTCTGCATCAGAATTCTTTTCAGTTATAGAATTATTGTTTTATTGATGCCTTCTACAAAGGAAGAAATTATTCATGAAATTTTTATTGAATTCCTCCTCTGTGCTAGATACTAGGCTAGAGCTAGAGTTCCTCAGATGAATTAAAACATGGTGAGGGTTTGTCGGCTAGTGGGAGATAATAAGAATAATATCGTAGCCTCTGTATAAGTGCCCTGTGGAAACAAAAGAAGATGAGGTCAGCTGTACTTGGCATGGGTATCTTTACAGAGAGGAAGAGGTAAGAATCGTGCTGAAAGGATGAGCTTTATAAGCAGACCAGGCGTTCCAGGTAGAGGGGCCGCCAGGTGCAAGGCACAGAAGCAAAAGGAAGAATGATGGCTGTATCATGGTTCGTCTTTTCAGCTGCAAGCAACAGAAGCAGTAGTGGGTTGATTAAATGGAAATGAATTTTTTATTAAAAAATCCATTTTAGGAGTTCCCAGAATGCTGGGAGGAGTAAAGGGTCAAAACTACATTGGAGAACAGGTGAAGAAGTCCCTGGAGTCCCGTACTGGGAGCTGTGGGAACCACCACCATCCTGGCCCCACAGGTGCCTGTGTTGAGCGAGGACCATGACCTTACCGCTACTCCTGCCCCTGAAGATGGATGTTTCTGCTACCAAACTCAGTGACAGAGTAAGTTCTATACAATTATCCTTCATCAGGTTATTCACTTCTAAATTACCGTTTTGCATGGAGAATCTGATTGAGTTTAAATTGCCTTCCTTTATTTATTCAATGTTTATTCAACAATTCAAGCCCATACTATATGCCAGATACCATGCTGAACTCTAGGGAATCAACTGAACAAACCAATTCCTACCTTCTTGAGGTTTATAGTTTGGGAGGCGTAGTGAGGAAGATGGTTAATTTTTTTTTAAGTATATGTTGGAAACAAACATGTATAACATGTCGGGTGACAGTAAGTGCTATGGAAAAAATTTTAAAATGAAGCAGGGATTGAGACATTCAGGGGAGGCTGGGAGTGTTACTGTTTTATAGAAGGTGGTCAGGGAAAGCATGCTAAGGTGAGGTGTGGGTAGACATGAAGGAAGTGAGGAGCCAGCCATATGGACCTCTGGAATAAGGACCTTCCAGGCAGAGGAAACACAAATCCACATGCCCTCTGGTGGAAATACATCTACTGTGTCTAAGCGACAGCAAGAAAATTGTGTGTAGCTCCAGTGTAGCTGGAGTGATTGGAGATGAACTTGACGACAAGAAGGAAGAAGGGGGAAGCTATTTCATATGAGGCTTTGCTGATCATTGGAAAGACTTTGGTTCTAATTCAGGGTTAGACGGAGAGCTATTCCATTTCAGAGTATTAAACAGAAGGGAGACGGTGTTGACTTGCATTTTCATAGTATTATCTAGGTGTTCTGTTATGACTATATTTTAACAAGGCAAGAACAGAAGCCCAGGAGCTGTTGCAATAATCCAAGTGAGAAACAGAATAATGGTGTTCTAATCAAAGTAGCAGTGGTAGTAAAGATAGTGAAAGGCAATAGGCATCTGGATATATTCTGAAGGTACTGACCTCACTACACAGGCTTGTATGTGCATGATTGGTAGTAACAAGCCTGAGAGGTGGTGGGGCCAGATTACAAAGTCCTTTTTATGCCAAGTAAAGGAGTTTGAATTTCATCCTCAGGCTATGAGTTGTCACTTATTCAGTTTAACTAGAGGAGTCACATATCACATTTTATTTGAGAAAGCTGATCTGGTGGCAGGGTTGAGAATGGAATTGAAGGGGCCGTGTTGGAGGCAGTGAAATCTAGTAGGAGACTCCTATCACCATCCAGATAAGAAAGGATGAAGAATTTAGCAGAAACAAAGTTATCTAGCTATCGCAGTGGAGAGTGGGGAATAGTCATATAATAGTTTTCTACCTCTGTATAACAGATTATCATGAACCTAATTGTTTAAAATTATACACGTCTGTTGTTTCACATTTTCTATGGGTGAAGAATCTAAGCATGGTTTAGGTACGTTCTCTGCTCAGGGCTTCAGAAGGCTGCAATCCAGGTGATGACTGGGCTGTGTTCTATGGAAATTTGACTGGCGAAGTCTTCCTCCAAGTCCACTCAGGTTGTTGGAAGGATTCATTTCTTTGTGTCTGTAGGATTGAAGGCCCTGGCTTCTTGTTGGCCCTTGGCTGAAGATTTCTCTCAGCCCCTAGAGGCCTCCCACAGTTCGTCATCATGGAAGACTGATTACTTCTTCAAGCCAGCATGGAGAATCTGAGTGTGAGTCTGTCCGCAAGATGGAGTCCTACATGACATCAGGTAATCGTGGGAGTAGCCATATTCTATCTCTTAGAAGCAAGTCACAATTTCCACCCACACTCAAGGGGAAAAAATTACACAGGGCATGAACATCAGAAAATGGATCATTGAGGGTCATGTTTTGATCTATCTTTCCACCATATATTACAAAGAATGTTAAGAACACAGAATGGATAGGACCTAAGATGTGGCAGCGTCATTGTATGTGAGCTGGAAAAGGACAGATAGAAATACAGAATACATGCTTTGTGGGTGGATGAGGGTCTTTCATTAAGATAAGAAGCAGAGGAAGAGCAGCTAGTTTGGGAGCATACTGAGTCTTAATTAATTTGGAAGTAAGAATATTACAAAAGTATTATATTTACAAAATTACAAAAATATTACTACCATATTTTACAAATAACAGTATTTTTTATAATGAAACACACAATAGTTCTTCTGAACAACCTAGTTCTTATTTCTTATTTCTATAAGAAACCCAAGTTCTTATTCTCCTATTCCTAAAACAAGCAAACAAAACCCAACTCTTGTAGTTTAAGCCATGTGTTATTTTGCTGAACTAAAAGGAAGTTTCCAGATCTATGTGAATTTCTGTGTCTCTAATGGACTCTTGCAAGCAGGGAGGCTGGACACAGAAATGGCCTACCTAAAGCAGTGTCAGTGGTTTCAGGTAAGAAAAATTATTTCTAGAAAGTTAAGCATCCAGGAATTCTCAGTGTTTATATGTAACTTACACATTTAAAGTTATTTTTGAAATTACCTATCATCTATAAAGGAAGCATCTTAGTTTGACTTTGTGGTTAGAGAGAATATTCTTTATTTCAAGTTTGCTAAGGGGTAACAGTGGAAACAGTGTCAGACTTTATTTTTTTGGGCTCCAAGATCACGGCAAATGGTGATTGCAGCCATGAAATTAAAAGACGGTTACTCCTTGGAAGGAAAGTTATGACCAACCTAGATAGCATATTAAAAAGCAGAGACATTCCTTTGCCAACAAAGGTCCATCTAGTCAGGGCTATGGTTTTTCCAGTAGTCATGTATGGATGTGAGAGTTGGACTGTGAAGAAAGCTGAGCACCAGAGAATTGATGCTTTTGAATTGTGGTGTTGGAGAAGACTCTTGAGAGTCCCTTGGACTGCAAGGACATCCAACCAGTCCATTCTGAAGGAGATCAGCCCTGGGATTTCTTTGGAAGGAATGATGCTAAAGCTGAAACTCCAGAACTTTGGCCACCTCATGTGAAGAGTTGACTCATTGGAAAAGACTCTGATGCTGGGAGAGATTGGGGGCAGGAGGAAAAGGGGACAACGGAGGATGAGATGGCTGGATGGCATCACCGACTCAATGGACGTGGGTTTGGGTGAATTCCGGGAGTTGGTGATGGACAGGGAGGCCTGGCATGCTGCAATTCATGGGGTCGCAAAGAGTCGGACATGACTGAGTGACTGAACTGAACTGATCTGAAGGAGGGAGGCAGATGACACCATCCTTATGGCAAAAAGTGAAGAGGAACTAAAAAGTTTATTGATGAAAGTGAAAGAGGAGAGTGAAAAAGTTGGCTTAAAGCTCAGCATTCAGAAAACTAAGATCATGGCATCTGGTCCCATCACTTCATGGGAAATAGATGGGGAAACAGTGAAAACAGTGTCAGGATTTATTTTTTTGAGCTCCAAAATCACTGCAGATGGTGATTGCAGCCATGAAATTAAAAGATGCTTAATCCTTGGAAGAAAAGTTATGACCAACCTAGATAGCATATTCAAAAGCAAAGACATTACATTGCCAACAAAGGTCTGTCTAGTCAAGGCTATGGTTTTTCCAGTAGTCGTGTATGGATGTGAGAGTTGGACGGTGAAGAAAGCTGAGCGCCAAAGAATTGATGCTTTTGAACTGTGGTGTTGGAGAAGACTCTTGAGAGTCCCTTGGACTGCAAAGAGATCCAACCAGTCCATCCTAAAGGAGATCAGTCCTGGGTGTTCATTGGAAGGACTGATGCTGAAGCTGAAACTCCAATGCTTTGGCCACCTCATGCGAAGGGTTGACTTATTGGAAAAGACCCTGATGCTGGGAGGGGTTGGGGGCAGGAGGAGAAGGGGACGACAGAGGATGAGATGGCTGGATGCATCACCGACTCAATGGACATGAGTTTGAGTAAACTCCAGGAGTTAGTGATGGACAGAGAGGCCTGGTGCACTGTGATTCATGGGGTTGCAAAGAGTCAGACATGACTGAGCGACTGAACTGAATTGAACTGAAGGAGGGAGGGGATGGAAGTTGGGCAAGAATAGAGAGAGGAGTGAAATACAGAGCAATACTCTGTGAAACTAATTATCCAAAGGAATTTATGAAAACTGCATGGATGGATGGATTCCATGATTAGGTTTATTGAGGTCAAACAGTACATGACTAGGAACCACCAAACAAGCCTAGGTGGTTAAAGTGGAAATATTTAAGGGAGTGAACATATAACTGCTTTAAAAGAATTAATGTGGAATGTCACAGTTTCAAGTACACTGAATGACTACATTCCTTGTAGGCCTTTCCCGTCTCTGCCTGTTGTCCTGTGGTTGTCATTAAAGGGGTTGTTTGTTAGAGGTGGTTCCTGATGGGTCTCCTAGACCACTTCCTTTGCAAGGAGCTGCCCTGTGAGAGGGCTTCCTAGGAGGTACTAGTGTTGAAGAACCTGCCTGCCAGTGAAGGAGACATAAGAGATACAGGTTTGATCCCTGGGTCTGGAAGATCCTCTGGAGGAGGACAGGGCAACCCCCTCCAGTATTCTTGCCTGGAGAATCCCACGGACAGAGCAGCCTGGTGGGCTACAGTCCATGGGGTCTCAAAGAATCGGACACGACTGAAGCGGCTTCACACACACGCCCTGTGAGAGCCCAGAAGAGTCATCCACAAATCTGGTTTCAGGTGATTCTGTCCGGTAAAACTTTTTCAGAGGCAAATGGCAGAAAACCCAACCTAAAATCACTTGCACTGTAAAGGAATTGGCTTACAGTAAAGGATGGATCTTGCCAATATCAGAAGCAGCTGGTTTAAGTGGCTTGAACAAAGTCACTAAGATTCAGTTTCCCAGTAACAAGATGGCAGGACCAACCAGACCTTGTATCTCATCATCAAGTACAGCAGTAAAGGCTCTGTCCCCCAGAGCCAAACATTCATCCTTATCCTGACTCTCACTGGGCTGGAAGGGATCCATACCTCCGCTAAATTAATCACTATGGTCAGGGGAATGCAATTTTTCTGATTGGCTAAGATACAACCTATTTATATAAGCCAACTCTATCCAAAGGACATCATTTCCAGGGGAAATATGCATACAATTTTTACCAGAAGTAGGATAAGTGGATGTTGGGCAATCAACACAAGAGAAAGTCCTCTTCACCCTATGAGAATGACTTTTAACTGAGCTGGCAATTTATTTACATGATACTGTGATTGCCAGTGACATGAAAATATTGATATTTCCAATTGTACACCTTACATCTCATTCTTCCCACCACACTACTCCACCACACTCACATACTTCATTTAACTGAAAGCTCTAGTTAGAAGAGACTCAGAAATATTCTATTGCTTTGTGTGTAGGCAAAACCTCAGATCAATAAAGGTGGAAAGCCCATGCTATGCACACAAGGGGAGAGAAGTGCCTCTAGATATGACAATCCACTGGGTACCATCAATTAATTTCTGCAGTGCTGGCTTGGAAAAACCCCTAGTGCTGCTGGATCCTTCATTCAGTTGTTCAGGATTTCACTAGCAATATTAATAGCACAGCCAGATTGTGTGTTCACTCAGGCTAGTTATTTTCCTTCTCTTATGGTATTCACTCAGGCTAGTTATTTTCCTTCTCTTATGGTATTTTTCTTTTATCATATTTGGCTTAAATACTATCTTATTCTGCTACATTCCTTCCTCCATCCCTCCCCAAACCTTTTCACTGATGCCTGCCTGATAAAAGGCCCCACATCTGATATTGACCTAAAACTTCCTTGATTCCTTAAAGTGAGTTATTCATTAACTGAACCTAAATTACTGGTTGTTGGGCAAATCTTCTAGTTCTTTCAAACTACGAATCTGCTCAGAGAGGCTTCTGTAAATCTACTGTAGAAATAAGTGAAACTTTGTGCCAGTTGTTAGCAGTAAGCAGAAGTCTGAGAGAGGGAGGAGAAGTTACTCATTTGCTCAATTCAGCATGGTGAGTCCAGGGGAGGGAATCAAGTGTACCTTGGGCTTGACAAGCAGAGCAGGCAAGCGCCGCTGCTACCGACATACAGAGCCGGGCAGGGGCGACTGGCTGCTTCTGAGCATGGCTGTGGCTTCCCCGAGAATTGCTCTTGGGATCAAGCATTTTGCCCTCTATTTCCTATGATGGCCAGAATTTCCTGTGCTAAGAGGTATGGCTGTCTTTTTTCCTGTCCTTTTGTTCAGCAAAAACAAAAGCTAATTAAAGTAAATGTCAGAAGCTGCAGTGAGGCAAAGGGTGGGCTGCGGGATTAGGGCAGAGAAACTTTCAGGGGCTGGCTGATTATGCAGATAAAGCGCATTTGGGAGTTGTGTGTCTAGCCATGTATGCATACTTTTTAGTTATTATGGGGAAAAAAAAGCCACCTCTCTGTGGATTATTAAAACGTGTCTCTAGGCCTCTAGAGCAGAAAACTGTGCTTCTAGACTCACAGAAGGTGCATTTTGTTTTACTCCATCAGAGTTTGGGCTTATTTCTATTTCATATTTTTATTTACCTCAAGAAACATTTTGCAACCAGCAAAGAAACTGATCCTGCCTATGCTTTGCAAAGAAAAGTCAGTAGTATCATTACAGTCACTAGTTTGGACACTCACCATTATTGTTTGCTGTTGCTGTAATTTTTTTCCCTTGATAATTCAGGCACCTTACAAATCATAACTAAATCTGGCCACTTTTTTCTTTTTCAAATACATACTTAAATTGCTGTAGTACTCAACAGCTGAATTCCATGATATTTATGTATGTTTTCAATTTAAAAACTAGAAAAAAACATACTTAGGGCATTATTTGAATTGGTCATGCAGTTGTTTAATGTATGACATTTAAATGTAAATAGAGATACATTTAACATTGAATTTTCCTTGTAATTTGCAACTCTGGGTATGTTTTCTTGTAAAACAAACCCAGAAAATGGGAATTAAAAATTTTTGGTGAGATTTGTATCAATTCCAGAGCACATATGTCTTACGAAGTCAGAATTTATAAATGAAAATTGATACCCCATGAAACCATTATGACAGATTACAAATTCTTGGTCTAGAAAGTTCATTAGATCTTTCCCTCACTCCTGATGAAGAGAAATGTTTCCTATCTATTAATATGTGTGTTCTCATAAGTTGCAATACATGTTCAAAATTAAGTAAATTTTTTTGAGCTCTTGCCTAAACAGGGCATCAAACCTGTTGTTTGTGTATGCGTATGATAACAAGCCTGCTACACACTTAGACTGTATGAGTTCTAGCAAAAACACCAAGGGCTGAGTCCTTTAGCATCATGTAGAATAACCCAGCCGCAGAGGCTTTCAGTAGGAGTGAAGTATAGCAACATGTCGCAGCATTGGGAGCCCAGAGACGTCCAGGGAACAATAGACATCTTGTGGGAAGGGCTGAAATGTATGCGGCCCATTCCCATGGGAACGCCTGTAACGCTTTCACACTGTGTGAAAAAGATGCTCCTTGAAAAGAATCTTTAATCCTTTCTTTCAAGGGCAAATCTGAGAACTTTATTGAAAGTTTCTAGAACCCAAATGGGTCTAAGTTAGTCAGTGGGTATTTTAAACACAAGTAAATAAAATGATAATTTTTTGATCCCCGAAGCATAATGTAAGTAAATATTGCTATTATAGCATTTTCTGAGGTGACAAAACCGGAGAACATCCTAACCTGGAGTTGGAAGCTAGAAGCTAATTTTTTCAGAATAAACGGGCTTCCTGAGATAGTTATGTTTATTGAAATCCTCCCAAAGTGGCATTCCAATAGTCAGGCCATTGTCTTCTGGTTCGGGTGTGTCATTAGTAGATTCTGCTAAATGAAATCACACTTGAACCAGAACACTTAATAGCCCAACTATTGGGATACCACTCCATGGACTCAGAAAGAGTGTCCACAACTGAGCAACTGAGTGTGCCTGCATGCACACGTGTGCATGCACGCACACACACACACACACACACACACACACACACACACATGCATAATAGAGTAAACCAGCAATGTCTTATTAGTGCCCATTTGGTGTAGGTCACCTTGAAAAGTCATAAAGAACTTTTCCCTATAGTGCCCTGGAGGGAATAATACACTCCCTCCTCCCTAATAAACATGGAAGTGAGCACTGTGCTTACGTAGAAAGTGCAGGTATTTGGATTACCTGGCCAAAAAAATGTCTGAGATACATTGTATTTCAGTCCCTTTACACCCTGTGAAAAAATTCACTCTCACTGTTTGGCCGTGTTGGGGGTAGGGTCACAGTAAGGCTGTTTCTCCAGAGAGAAATTGTTTCTGAAGAAATCAACAAGGACATTTGTAAGACAGTGCATGAACTACCCCGATTTAAGACTATGAGAGACTACAACTAGGATATAAATAAAACACAAATGGAAAAGATCTAGGCATCTCTAATGCTGTGAATTTAATCTTAGGTAGCAGCAGAGTCATTGTTAGTATTTAAAAGGTATGACATGGGGATGCATTAACAGGAGAATGACCTACAAAAATTATTATATTATTAAAGATATGATTGCTGTCACTATTTGTATGGTTGCTATATGCCAGGTCTGTGTTAAATGCTTTATATAATCTCTTTAAACTCTCAACAACCCACATCACCATTCTCAGGTGTAAATAAGGAACCTGAGGCTCAGGGAGGTTGAGTAGTGTGACCAGGTTTATACTGCAGGTAATGGCATAGCTGAATCCAGATGTGTTCAGGTTTCCCCCGCCACTCCTCTCTGCTCTTCTTACTGCATTCTCACACTGTGTCCAACTCTGTACCCTAAGCTCATTTAAAACTAAAAGAAAATTGAATAAAAACTAGTGATAAGTACCATGAATAATGAATAGAGGATAAAGAAGAGGGAAGATTAAAGAAATATAATCTATTCCATTAAAAGAGAATAGAATAGAGATACTTCATCAGTATCTATAAGCCAGAAAGCCATCAATGAGAAAATACATCTATTCATGGATGTTTGGGTTCTCTATTTTTATAAACTCTTCAAGGGGACAGTCCTCCAGGTATGGATGGTATAAAAATATGATTGATCACCAAGTGTTTAGGAAGATTTTTGAGGCCATCCTCCTGAAGCATAGGATCTGGTTCAGTGGCAGGTGTGTGGCCACCCTGAGTGCACACCTTTGTGGGTAGTTCTCCTGGGGAGACACCCACAGTGTCCACATCTTGGTGGTCATGCAGGTCACAACTTTTTGTGTACTTTGCCAACAGATAGATGACTTGATGGGATGAACAGACCTACTATAGGAAGCTAGGGGGAGAGAATAATATAGCTTGAAACATACGTTTTTTAAATGAATCATTAACTTTTGAAACAGTAAGAAAGGGTTTCAGTACCTTTTTCTCTTCTGGAGTATCAATAGATGAAACAGGATAAGCATGTTCTGAGAGTTGGACTATAAAGAAAGCACCAAAGAATTGATGCTTTTGAATTGTGTTGTTGGAGAAGACTCTTGAGAGTCCCTTGGACTGCAAGATCAAACCAGTCAATCCTAAAGGAAATCAATCCTGAATATTTGTTGGAAGGACTGATGCTGAAGCTGAAGCTCCAATAATTTGGCCACCTGATTGGAAGAACTGACTCATTGGAAAAGACCCGGATGCTGGGAAAGATAGAAAGCAGGAGAAGGGGACGACAGAGGATGAGATGTTTGGATGGGATCAATGACTGGATGGACATGAGTTTCAGCAAGCTGCAGGAGTCGGTGATGGACAGGGAAGCCTGGCGTGCTGCAGTCCATGGGGTCGCAGAGTCTGACACTACTGAGTGACTGAACTGAACTGAACTGGAGTATTGCCGTAGTGTTTAAAGTATTAATACCAGTCTTATATGTCTGGTCCAAGAACCTTCCAGCAAATAAAATGGGAGAAAAGGGAGTGAGGGTATAGTATACATCTTTGTTGAGTAAGTCTGTTCTGTTTATTAGCAACTTCCTGCATTCTGAAAGTTTCAACAAAGTTAATCTAGAGCCAGAACAAGAGATGACTTCTTTAAGAGCTGTGGCTCATCCTGGACAAACACTCAGCTTTTCAAACTCTGTGTGGGACATCTCAAGGGGCAGGGAAGTGTTAATTAAACTGCCAATTCTACCCACTTCCGGAGGTTGAGAAAGGGCCCCCAGTGGGCACACCATTCACCTGTTTGAGTTCTTACTGAAGCCATGTTCTCTGCATAGCTTTTCTTTCCCTCCATTCTTCTCAGGCAAAGTATAGATTTCCATGAACAGAGGCAGTTTTGTTTTCGCTGTTAAAAACAACTCGGCTTTACCGGAGCGGGCTGTTTCACCCCAGGAAACAGAGCCTTTGACTCAGAGGTAACTCTCCACTGGGTGAGGCGCAGCCTGTCACCTGACCACTCCGGAGCTGCCGGTGGCATATCGGGCTGCATTCCTAGAATTCTTCCGCCCGGCGCCACAATGAACAACTTCAGGTTCACTGAGCTGAGTGGATTCCACTTGCGGTGCCCTCGGACTCCGATGCCCACCCAGCCTCAAAATAGATCGCTGAGTACCCTCAAGGGCCCCTTTGAGGAGTAGCACGCAGGTAAAGCGCGTTGCGGGGGACAGCTGGGATCCCCGGAAATGTGTCCCCCATGGTGCAGAAACATTTCTCTTTGCGGGGTTGTATTTCTCCATACAGAAACCCCATTTGTCAGCCAACACCCGCTTAAGAAATGTAGACCGAATAATGAGAACTCGGGTTTCAGATTAGGGTCTCTTATTAAAGATTAGGGAAAGAATTTAGGAGAGCCAAAGCCGGGGATAAAAAGGAATTTTGTAAGCCAGTTTTTGTAATACAGAAAGTACCAGATTTGGAGCCTGACCTACTTGGATGTGAATCTTGGCTCTGTCACCTGGGGCATGATATTTAACCTCACCAGTCCTGTTTCCTCTTTGGTAATAGTATCTACCTGCAAGGTTGATGGAAGATCTGAGAAGAAAGTGTCCAGCAAAGAACTTGGTACAGAGGAAGTGTCCTAGTGTGTGTATATACACATGCTTCTGTGTGTGTACGGCAGGTGCATACATCCACATACAGAGAGGTCACAGGACTATGACATTCAGAAGAGTAGGAAGTTTCCCAGAAGATGAGGTAAATTTTGATTTGGCTCTAACCCTCTGGGGTGTTGCAAAGAGAGCAGTTAGAAAAGCTACACACCTGAACAAAACACTGACCAGAGCTGCTGAAAGATAAATAACATGCCTTGTTGATTCTTGTCCAGGAAAGGGCAGACTGGATGCAGGCCACTCTTTAGATGAGGATGGATGGGAAGGGAGGCAGCTCAGTAATTATCATATACAGTCATGTATGCACCTGTACTCAGTCCTGAGAGGGCTTTGTCCTGGGAGATCAACTGCTTTCAATCCTGGCTCTGCAACTTACTCAGCAGATCCCCCTGGACTGCTTGTTTTCATCTCTTAACATCAGTTTCTCGTCACATGAAATTGTCCTGAGAATTCAGTGACTCATTATTTGGGAAGCTCTTAGAGTAGTGCCTGACTCATGGTAAACACCCGCTGAACACCAGCTGGTGGTGTCATTCTTTTACAAAGTGCTTTTTTGTGTGTTGTCTGTTTTGATCTTAAAAAAGATAAGATAGATTCCGTGTGCCTTGGACCCATTTTGCGGATGAGAAAACTGAGGCTTGGGAAAGGTAGAGCATGAAGCAAAGGCCCAACAACTATTGAGTAGCTGAGCTAGAACTTCAGTCTGGGTCCCCACACAAGTAGGTGACCCAGTGTGCACTGGGCACACATGCATTGAAGGACACCTCTCCTAAAAGTTTTGGCTAAACACCATTTCCTGCACATAGCCATTTCCTTATTATTTTGCCCTAGGAGATATCGCTCTCCCTCATACTTCCCCAAACTTCCTTTGTAGTCTTAGGGGACTTTTTTCTCGGTCATCCTTATAATGTAGAATGTTTGGTACAAGTCTCCTCTCTCACTCCCTCACCCCTGGATGTGTGAATGTCTTCATGTACAGCTGTGTGTTGAAAATGATGTTGGACATGGCAGACACACAATTGGAAGCATGAGTGTGGGGCTCCACACCAGGTGTCACTGCAGGTGTGAAAAAAAAAAGAAGGAACCCAGATGAACCCTGTGGTTCTCCAGCACGTATTTCTGCTTCTTCTCAGAGCTTCAGCTCTGCTATGTCTGGGGCAGCTGAATCTGCTGCTGGAAGTGCCTGATATTGACCAACGAGCTGACTGGTCAAGATGAAGTAATTTCCATCCAGTGTCTTACTTTCCTGAATATTATTTCACGGAGACACTGTCATTGCACATGTCTGAGGCTGGGGGATAGGGAGAGCAGGGGCAAATCCAGGAAAACATCACCTTAATTTTTCTTGTAGATACTGCAATTCACCCTTTCACATTTACCAGGGTGCAAAGGACTTTGTGGGCTTCCCAGGTGGTGTTAGAGGTAAAGAACCCACCCACCAACGTAGGTGATGTGAGAGACACTGGTTTGATCCGGGTCAGGAAGAACCCCTGGAGGAGAGCATCGCAACCCGCTCCAGTACCCTTGCCTGGAGAATCCTGTGAACAGAAGAGCGTGGTGGGCTACGGTCCATACAGTCGCAAAGAATGAGACATGACCAAAGCGACTTAGCACAGCCCAGCACAAAATACTTTGTAGGAGCCTCATTCTCTGCTCACACCAGCCCCTGAAATCTTCCCACTGCTCTTGTTCTTTTCTCATCCTCGAAGCCCCTCTTCCTTGTCACATTTCTGCTCTTTGATTGCCCTAAATCCCAGGGTATATATGGACAAGGATGCAGGGTCAGTGTAGGAGGGAAGAGGAATTCATTTTCTTGCTTTATGACTCTACCCATATCTTTATCCTTAAATGTTAACAATGCTCTCTATTCCTAAGAGTTGCCTCACATGGAGCCTTACGTGTCATCATCAGTCCAGGGTGGTTATAAACTGGAAGCCTAGCTCTGGAGTCTGGGTCCAAATCCCAACTCTCCAGTCTCCTAGCTCTGTATCTTGGACAAGTTATTTAATGCCTTGAGTTCCTCATCTATGGGCTTCCTTTGTGGCTCAGCTGGTAAAGAATCTGCCTACAATGCTGGAGACCTGGGTTTGATCCCTGGGTTGGGAAGATTCCTTAGAGAAGGGAAAGGCTACCCACCCCAGTATTCTGGTCTGGAGAATTCCATGGACTGTATAGTCCATGGGGTCACAAAGAGTCAGACACGACTGAGCGACTTTTATATACATGCATACATACCTCATCTATAAAATAGGAATGACATATCCTCATAGCATTGTTATGAGGATTAAATGAATTAGTGTTTACAAAGTATCGAGGGCCTGGCATATAGACAAATATATCTAAATATTGGGCCTCATTTTAGAAAAGTGACACTCTATACTTTCTATGGAGAAGGGAAGAGCAACCCATTCCAGTATTCTTGCCTGGGAAATCCCATGGACAGCGAAGCCTGGTGGGTTACAGTCCATGGGGTTGCAAAAGAGTCAGACACAACTTAGCAGCTAAACAACAACAATACTTCCTAAATTTTTCTGAAGCTGGTAGATAGTGCAAAATTTGCATGTACACAATACTATCCTTGAAATCTCTTCAGTGGCCTATGAGTTGCACCATTTGGAATACTACTGATAGTTTCTTTGTTAAGTGCCCGATGAAGGATTTGGCTTGCATTTAGAGATATGGAAGGTATGTATCTTTAAACTTGAAAACTGCATTCAGCACCAAGAAATGCTGTCTCAGTGATAGCTCAGGGGAAGGTCTGAGACACCCAAGGGAGCAGCAGACACTCCTTTTCACGCTTGTTCTGGGGACCACATTCAGCCTGAAATGCTGGGCAGAACTGCCTGCTGCTTATGTTACATAAATCACTCTCAGCTCTCACTCTCTGAACACGTGGTGGCATTTTTAAGTTACCTGTATGTATGAGGTGGCTCCATTCTCATGTAAAGTGCAGGAGAGCCCACTGACCTGAGATCAGAACAGTACTGCCACAGCTACCAGGGGTCTTGAAGAAGTCTTAAACTTCCCTGGCTCTGAAATGGTTGCTCAGGTCTCCGCTAGTGCAAATGATCTGTGGTTTTATGAAGCCCAGAAGGAAGCTGATGAGAATAATCAGTTATTTATTTGGTACCATTACCTTAATCTCTGTGGGCTGTTAACTGAGTAGAGACTACAGTGGGACTTTATTATTTCAACTGTGGGGACAGAGGGAGGGTTGCCAGATCCCCAGACCCTTCCTTTTCAGCCTTCATTGCAATATTCTCACCTTCAAGCTCTGTGTTCAAGTTCATGCTCATGTTCTGTAGAGATTTATCTCGTGTCACACTCCCAGGCAGAATTCTTTATTTCACTGCCATTCGTTTAGAGAGTACATAAGAACTGAGGATTGAGATCACCTTCTGGGTTGAGGTTCAGGAAGTTTCTGTTATCAATATAGCACTGAAGCCCAGCCAATAAAGTTAAGTTAGGCATCAGTTTCCACATCCAGGAAACAGGTATTGGGTCTAAAAGGTGTTTCCTGTGTTCTCTTTTCCTTTCATTGCCCTTTTCTGTTTGGTTTCCATCAGAATCTATTTGAGGAAATCTGGCAAGTATTGGGCATATTTGTTGCTGGTCCACTTGTTTCCTTGTGGCAGGAAGAGAAGGAAAAGGATATAGAAAGGAGAAAAGTAGGTTCTTAAAAAGCTGCTCTTAAAGGATCAAATTAAATTCTGGAAAAATAGAATCATCTTTGACATGGCTTTTTGAGACAAAATAAGAAAAGAGTTCTTTTGAAGGTCATCAAGCCAAAATCTGTTGTTCCATGCACATTTCCAAATGTTTTTTTCTTTTCCTCTCTCTCTTCTGGGCACCAAGTTCACATTCTGAGCTCATGACATTCAACTAATGGCTGTCTTGTGTCATTTGTTTCTCTTGCAGAGAGTGTCAAAAAAAAAACCCTCAAAGTCTGGAGAAGAATGACCTTTAGAGGTATATGAAATCTATGGCCTGCCACATGTTTTGGTCTCACTAACCTCTGCTGACTGAGATGCATGGCCCTGGGCCTGCAGGCAGTCCACTGATCATCAAACCTCTCAGCATGCATCAACTCTTCAGACTGGTCTTGGGACAAAAAGACCTTTCGCGAGCTGGAGACCTCTTCTCCTTAGAGGACTCTGAGATTGAAGACAGCCTGACAGAAGCTTTGGAGCAAATCAAAATCATTAGCTCATCTTCAGTAAGTCAACTAGCTTATAGACTAGATCCCTGAAACAATCTATTCTGGAGCTAAATGATTGTATATATTCTGGGGGAAAAGATCTTTGCAGAGGAAAGAGGAAGGACCACTCAGGTTGGTCTCTCTTAACTCTGCCCTGTGGTTTAGTTGGCATCTAAGAAATAACACCAGGGAAGTCTTTGACTTGAGGGGGAGGGGGCAGTCAGACTACCTTTTGTCCATCCATGGAGACCAGAACTCTGGAAATTGCAGGCCAGAGTGGAATTTTCAAAGGAAAAAAAAAAAAAAAAAGGATTGTCTAAAGGTTGTTTCTGTATCCTTGAGATGACACAGAGATGAGAGGGAGCAAATCTGAGGAAAAGCAGACCCACAAAGCTGCACAAGAGCATCAGTAAACAATGCAGGGTGTTGGGTGGGAGCTGAATAATGAAAGAAGGCAAGATGACACCTCCTGCCATGTAGGCAACAGGAGACAAGGATAACCATCACTCTACTGCCAGAAGTGACAGTTGCCCAGGGCTTAATAATGCTGATTCTGTTTACTTTCATATAACCTCCATTTTTTTTAAACCTTCTCCTTGCTCTTTTTTCTATACTCCCCCCATTTAATTCAACTCACCCATTATTAGACCCCAGTCATGATCAGACAAATTTAAAATCTCCATCAACCCTCCCATTCTTTCACTTCTCGTCAATGTCAGGATTATGTATCCGGAAAGCATGTTTCAAAGAGACTGGATGCAGAGTGCCCAAGGTGGCTTGATGTTGACCTTCTTGGTTGTGCTTAGAGATTGGTCCCATTTCAAAGGCCAAGACCACCTAGTGTCCCCTCCCATCCTCTCAGCTTAACAGCTTTTCCCAACACTTGGCACAAACATGTGCCAGGCAAAGGAAAGAGACTGGACTTGAGCCATAAAATACTGAATAGCAAATATGGACATATTTCAGAGATAACAGCTTTCTTCCATGTCATAATGAAAAGATGTTTTAAAAGGCATAACAGCAACCAGTGCAGCTTCCTCCTCAAATCTGTCAGCGTGTTCTCTTTTTGGCTGCCATTAACATGCCAAGTCCCCCCAGGGACCAGTGAAGTCATTGCCTAAACAGTCTTCTTTTTTCAGGTAACATCTTTGACAGCAATTATGTGTCCAGAAAATTAATCAACTTAGTCTGACTCAAAAAAAATAACAAAGCATTTCTCTGGTACATTTCCACTTTCTGAGTAGGATGTGCATGCTATTTTCAGCAACCCCTTCCGTCACATTCCTCTGGAAATAAATTGGCTGACTATACTACTGATTTCATCTAATAGAAAATATGTATATGCATGTGTATACACATACCTATCTGTATCTGTATTTCCCTGAAGCCTATTTCCACTAGAGGTCACTAGTGTCAGCGATTTCTTTTGTTTCTTCATGAGTTGCTTTGTCTCACAGATGACAAATTCAGAATTTTAGGACTGGTGAGTTCTATTATGTGTCCCCACTTTTAACCATTAAGGCTAGTACCTCCTTTGTCTTCAGGAGCATTGTTCATCCTTTAAGCCCTCCACTCAGCATCCCAACCAGACCAGTAGGTCTGGAGAGCTAGCAGTTCTCCTGCGATCCTCATTTACTAACTTCTGTCACACCCTGTTTCTTCCATTCTCTGTCTGTACCAAGTGGCACCGTTGGTAAAGAATCCACCTGCTAATGCAGGAGACACAGGTTTGATCCTGAATTGGATCTCCTAGAGTAGGAAATGGCAACCCAGTCCAGTATTATTGCCTGAAAAATCCCATGGACAGAGAAGTCTCGTGGGCTATAGTCCATGCAGTTGCAAAGAGTCAGACACAAACTGAGCACACACAGACACACACACAATTGTGGCAAAGAGTAGATAAGTGGCAGGAAGAAAAGAATCAATTTTTTAAAGAGAGTTTTGATCATGCAGATCAATCCAGTTTTTAAATGCAGGGATCATGTTGATCAATCCAGTTTTTAAGTTGCTCATCGATTCTACTTACAAATATGTCACTGTTAGCATTCCTTCCCTCCTCCATTCCTTTAAAAGCCAGGTCAAGTTCCATTGTTCCTGAAACAATTTCTAGTGTGTCTAGTTCTTAGTGATTGCTTCTTTCCAAAAAGACTCAATTACCCTTTTGCATTATAGTCCGTTCTTATAGAAAGTCATCTATTCATACATCCTCAAGTGCGATCTCTATATGGGGGAATCCCAGATCTATGTTTCAGCCTTCGGATCTCTTGCTAAACTTCAAGCTCATACTAATTGATATCCATCACATCAAATTCAATATATCTAAATTAGAAGTTATCACCTTTCTTCCATTTATACTACCTTTTTACGAGATCTCCAGGTTTGAAACGTGGAGTCATTCTTAACTTCTTTCTCTCACTCTCTCCTTTCCCTGCCTTTGGCCTTGCCTTTCTCTAGTTCAATCTACTAACAATTACCAGCTTAAATTTCCCAAGCCAGATTTTGTTACATGTCTTTCCATTGTTCATGCCCTTTCCATGATGTCTCAGTGACTGTGATATTCAGTGACTAATACCAGCAATTAGAGCCTTGAACCACAGTACCTACTCTGTGGTTTCTTCTTGTAGCTGCATCCCATCCTTCCCTTATAACCAAGACCCACTAAATATTCCTTCTTAGACCTTTACTAATGACCTTGCATCTCAGTAATCAGTTCCACCTCTCAGTTCAGTTCAGTCGCTCAGTTGTGTCCAACTCTTTGGCGACTGCATGGACTGCAGCACGCCAGGCCTCTCTGTCCATCATCAACTCCCAGAGTTTACTCAAACTCATGTCCATTGAATCAGTGATGCCATCCAACCATCTCATCCTCTGTTGTCCCCTTCTTCTCCCACCTTCATTCTTTCCCAGCAATAGGGTCTTTTCAAATGAATCAGTTCTTCGCATCAGTTCCTCTTTATAAACATAAAACTGAAAGGGACCTTCTAAACTGTCTTTTCCAACTTCCTTCCAGCACAGAAATCCCTTCTTTAGGATTCTTGACAACCAGATGGCCTCTCCTTCTATGCAATGATGAGAACATGCTATGTTTCTGACTTTTTTTTCCTGCTCCTCCATTTTCCTTTAGTAAATTGTCCCTTTCCATTGCATGAACCCTTCCTTGATGGGGTCTTGAATCAAGGTTCTCTACCTTGCCCTCTGCCAGGGAATGGGGAAAGCAGGAGTGAGGAACACCTGACCCAAGATATGCCAATCAGATTTTCTTTCCCAGTGATTCTAGGAAAGAAATTAGCAAAGGGTGAGTTATTATGATGATGGTATTCCAAAGAGACAGTCCTCACTTTCTACCCTTCTGTGACTATAGCTGCCTCAGTCATTGCCTTTCTAAGGCTAAGTACTACAAATTCCCCTTGAGATCTGTCAGCCACCTCTTATATTTTAACTATTTTATTTATTTTGCTTCAGTTATCCAGGTTTTTTCTGCTGTTTATCATCAAAGAATCCTAACAACGAGATAGCTTGTTCTACTGTTGGAAGGTGAAATTGTTAGTGTGTTCTTCCTTTTAGTCTAATAAAATCTCTCTCTTTATAAATATTTTCTGTCCATTATCCTTTAGTCTGGTGTCTGCCCTTAACAATCAAGAGAATTAAACTTCTGTTGCTACAAGAAGAACTTTAAACATATGCAGGTAGGTATCAAGTCTCACCTCTGGCTTCTATCTTCCCAGTTGACTATCCTTACTGTCCTTATATTTTCCCCTGACAAAGGAAGGCTCTGTAGCAGAGAAAAGTTACACCAGTCTCTGGTCTGAAAACACAATTTTGTCAGTACATGAGAAATGCTATTTAAATCATGCTGTCAGAAATATAAAATAGAATGCTGACTTAGTGATTTATAATGAAAAGTATAACTCACGTCCATCAGAATTCTTGTGTGTTCCATGCTGTTCTCGCTAAGTCTGTTTACTCAGTCTGTCTCTGTTACTGACTAGGCTTTTTCCTCCTGTATTTTAACCCATATTTTAGCCCTACCTCCCTGAGATTGTATGTAACTCAACTGTAAAGTCACCCATGTACAGGTTGTGCCTTGGGTTAGCCTTCAGGGTTGTTTGTCTAATCCTCATAGGGCAACCTCTTCCAGATTCTTGGAGACTGCCTCATTGTAGCTCCCAAAGATTGTCTACATTCTCAGCATTCTGAGTACCCTCTCCTGGAATCTTTTATATTTATTATTGTAATTTATCATTGCCTACTACTTGAACCAATTGTTTGAAATAGTTGCTCATACTAGTCAGATATTTTGTTTCTAAAGCTTCTTTTCAATAGTAGCATGGTGCAGTTGGCCACATTTATCCTGTGATATGCCGAGAACCTCAGGTTGAATCAAGACTTGAAATTAGATAACTTGAAAAAATGTTAAGTATATTATGCCACATTTTAAACCATTGAAATAATATTCTTATCTCATTTTAGAATAGCTATACCTTTGAAAAAACTATGATTCTGGGAATTTCCTGGTTGTCCAGTGGTTAGGACTCTACTTTCACTGTCAAGGGTCCAGGTT
This sequence comes from Bos indicus, assembly GCF_029378745.1. Classification (NCBI taxonomy): domain Eukaryota; kingdom Metazoa; phylum Chordata; class Mammalia; order Artiodactyla; family Bovidae; genus Bos; species Bos indicus. The sequence goes on from NC_091760.1 coordinate 110,465,357, forward strand.
TGATCCCTACTCAGGGAACTAGGATCCAACATGGTGAGTAATGTGGCCAAATTAAAGAAAAAAAACAAACAAACATGATTCTGTCCAGTACATTAGTTACCATCCCCAGCTTTGTATAATCTAGACGTTTAGCAAGCAAGCCTTTAGTCCTTCCCCCAAAGTCACTCACAAAAGAATCAAAATGACTAGATTCTGATCTGCAGTCCATGCATCAGTTACTCCAAAACAGAGCTGGAAAATATTTTATCTTTAGGCTTGCTTTGAGAAAATGACTTATTCAGAATTCTAAGTTCCCAAACATGCCTTTAAGTTTTATCTTTTCATTTCAAGTACTTTCTGGAATCAGTTCAGTTCAGTTGCTCAGTTGTGTCCGACTCTTTGCGACCCCAAGAATCGCAGCATGAGAGGCCTCCCTGGCCATCACCAACTCCCGGAGTTCACCCAAACTGATGTGCATCGAACGGTGATGCCATCCAGCCATCTCATCCTCTGTCGTCCCCTTCTCCTCCTGCCCCCAATCCCTCCCAGCATCATAGTCTTTTCCAGTCAGTCAACTCTTCACATGAGGTGGCCAAAGTATTGGAGTTTCAGCTTTAGCATCAGTCCTTCCAATGAACACCCAGGACTGGTATCCTTTAGAATGGACTGGTTGGATCTCCTTGCAGTCCAAGGGACTCTCAAGAGTCTTCTCCAACACCACAGTTCAAAAGCATCAATTCTTCGGTGCTCAGCCTTCTTCACAGTCCAACTCTCACATCCATACATGACCACTGGAAAAACCATAGCCTTGACTAGGCAGACCTTTGTTGGCAAAGTAATGTCTCTGCTTTTCAATATGCTGTCTAGGTTGGTCATAACTTTCCTTCCAAGGAGTAAGCGTCTTTTAATTTCATGGCTGCAGTCACCATCTGCAGTGATTTTGGAGCCCAGAAAAATAAAGTCTGATACTGTTTCCACTGATTCCCCATCTATTTCCCAGGAAGTGATGGGACCGGATGCCATGATCTTCGTTTTCTGAATGTTGAGCTTTAAGCCAATTTTTTCACTCTCCTCTTTCACTTTCATCAAGAGGCTTTTTAGTTCCTCATCACTTTCTGCCATAGGGGTGGTGTCATCTGCATATCTGAGGTTATTGACATTTCTCGTGGCAATCTTGATTCCAGCTTGTGCTTCTTCCAGTCCAGTGTTTCTCATGATGTACTCTGCATAGAAGTTAAATAAGCAGGGTGACAATATACAGCCTTGATGTACTCCTTTTCCTATTTGGAACCAGTCTGTTGTTCCATGTCCAGTTCTAACTGTTGCTTCCTGACCTGCATATAGGTTTCTCAAAAGCAGGTCAGGTGGTCTGGTATTCCCATCTCTTTCATAATTTTCCACAGTTTATTGTGATCCACACAGCCAAAGGCTTTGGCATAGTCAATAAAGCAGAAATAGATGTTTTTCTGGAACTCTCTTGCTTTTTCCATGATCCAGTGGATGTTGGCAATTTGATCTCCAGTTCCTCTGCGTTTCCTAAAACAAGCTTGAACATCTGGAAGTTCACGGTTCACATATTGCTGAAGCCTGGCTTGGAGAATTTTGAGCATTACTTTACTAGCGTGTGAGATGAGTGCAATTGCATGGTAGTTTGAGCATTCTTTGGCATTGCCTTCTTTGGGATTGGAATGAAAACTGACTTTTTCCAGTCCTGTGGCCACTGCTGAGTTTTCCAAATTTGCTGGCATATTGAGTGCAGCAGTTTCACAGCATCATCTTTCAGGATTTGAAATAGCTCAACTGGAATTCCATCACCTCCTCTAGCTTTGTTTGTAGTGATGCTTTCTAAGGCCCACTTGACTTCACATTCCAAGATGTCTGGCTCTAGGTCAGTAATCACACCATCATGATTATCTGCGTCATGAAGATCTTTTTTGTACAGTTCTTCTGTGTATTCTTGCCACCTCTTCTTAATATCTTCTGCTTCTGTTAGATCCACACGATTTCTGTCCCTTATCGAGCCCATCTTTGCATGAAATATTCCCTTGGTATCTCTAATTTTCTTGAAGAGATCTCTAGTCTTTCCCATTCTGTTGTTTTCCTCTATTTCTTTGCATTGATCACTGAGGAAGGCTTTCTTATGTCTCCTTGCTATTCTTTGGAACTCTGCATTCAAATGGGAATATATTTCCTTTTCTCCTTTGCTTTTCACTTCTCTTCTTTTCACAGCTATTTGTAAGGCCTCCCCAGACAGCCATTTTGCTTTTTTGCATTTCTTTTCCATGGGGATGGTCTTGATCCCTGTCTCCTGTACAATGTCATGAACCTCCGTCCATAGTTCATCAGCAACTCTGTCTATCAGATCTAGTCCCTTAAATCTATTTCTCACTTCCACTGTATAATCATAAGGGATTTGATTTAGGTCATACATGAATGGTCTAGTGGTTTCCCCTACTTTCTTCAATTTAAGTCTGAATTTGGCAATAAGGAGTGCATGATCTGAGCCACAGTCAGCTCCCGGTCTTGTTTTTGCTAACTGTATAGAGCTTCTCCATTTTTGGTTGCAAAGAATATAATCAGTCTGATTTTGGTGTTGACCATCTGGTGATGTCCATGTGTAGAGTCTTCTCTTGTGTTGTTGGAAGAGGGTGTTTGCTATGACCAGTGTGTTCTCTTGGCAAAACTCTATTAGCCTTTGCCCTGCTTCATTCCATACTCCAAGGCCAAATTTGCCTGTTACCCCAGGTGTTTCTTGACTTCCTACTTTTTCATTCCAGTCCCCTATAATGAAAAGGACATCTTTTTTGGATATTAGTTCTAAAAGGTCTTGTAGGTCTTCATAGAACCATTCAACATCGGCTTCTTCAGTGTTACTGGTTGGGGCATAAGTTTGGATCACGGTGATATTGAATGGTTTGCCTTGGAAACAAACAGAGATCATTCTGTCGTTTTTGAGATTGCATCCAAGTACAGCATTTCAGACTCTTTTGTTGACCATGATGGCTACTCCATTTCTTCTAAGGGATTCCTGCCCACAGTAGTAGATATAATGGTCATCTGAGTTAGATTCACCCATTCCAGTCCATTTTAGTTCACTGATTCCTAGAATGTCAACGTTCACTCTTGCCATCTCTTGTTTGACCACTTCCAATTTGCCTTGATTCATGGACCTGACATACCAGGTTCCTCTGCAATATTGCTCTTTACAGCATCAGACCTTGCTTCTATCACCAGTCACATCCACAGCTGGGTATTGTTTTTGCTTTGGTTCCATCCCTTCATTCTTTCTGGAGTTATTTTCTCCACTGATCTCCTGTAGCATATTGGGTACCTACCGACCTGGGGAGTTCCTCTTTCAGTATCCTATCATTTTGCCTTTTCATACTGTTCATAGGGTTCTCAAGGCAAGAATACTGAAGTGGTTTGCCATTCCCTTCTCCAGTGGACCACATTTTGTCAGACCTCTCCACCATGACCCACCTGTCTTGGGTGGCCCCACACAGCATGGCTTAGTTTCACTGAGTTAGACAAGGCTGTGGTCCATGTGATCAGACTGGCTAGTTTCCTGTGATTATAGTTTCTGTGTGTCTGCCCTCCGATGCCCTCTCGCAACACCTACCATCTTACTTGGGTTTCTCTTACCTTGGACGTGGGGTATCTAAAGAGATACAGCAAAGCGCAGCCGCTGCTCCTTACCTTGGATGAGGTCGCTCCACCTGACCTTGAATGTGGAGTAGCTCCTTTCAGCCCTCCTGCACCTGCACAGCTTCCGCTTCTGAAATACCCTTACCTAATAATTCATTTCTTCTACTACTAGGCTCTCCTTCCAGATTCCTCAGGTCAGACTGTCTCCCTGTTCACTTAGCCTCTTCTCACACTCTCAACACCACCTTTCCTTTGATGCTTAGTCATACCTAGTCGATCTACCCACCTTCCAGTTCTCTTCCATTTTTTTTAACAATAAAAAATGTTAAGTACACAAAAATCACCCAGTTTAAGAAATTAAACAAAAGTGTTGTCACCTGCATGTTTCTCTCTTCCCCTTCAATACTCCTCCCTTTCCTCTCTTAAGGTAACAAATATCCTGTTGTGGTATTTATCCATATGTGTTTTTATTTCTTTGCTACATATGCATGGATCAAAAATGACTTATAGCATTGTAGTTCATGGTTTTAAACTTTATACAAATGATGTAATAAGGCTCAATATTATGTCCTTGGGGTTTATCTATGTCAGTATGTATAGTCCCAATTCATTTGTTTTCAGTGCAATAGAGTGTTCCATCACATGACCATGCCACAGTTTACTTACCCAGGCTTCTTTTGATGGATATTCACTATTCTAACAGTGTCACAGTGAGCATTCTTATAATTAACAATTTTGGCAGCTGTGCTTAATAACTATTGTACACAATCAGTAGTGAAACAACTAAATTTAGGGTTTCATATACTTTCAATTTTCTGATAAACCACCAAATTGCTCTCCAATATGGTTTCACCAATTTACACTCTGATCAGTCAGTTAAGAGTCTCAGTGGCTTTATTTCCTGGTCAATACTTGCTTTTATCAGATTTAAAAAATTTCTGTCCGTTTAAGTGAAGCAGGGTCTGATTGATATTTAAACCTGCAGTACTTTCATTATTGATGAGTCTGACCACTTTTTCATGTATTTATTTGTTATTTGCATTTAAATATCCTTTTCAGTAAAGTACTTCCTTAAGGTTTGGGCTTTTTTTTTTTTCTTTCATTTTTCTCCTGAGGTTTAAGAAGAATCTGTTCTTATTAATTTAAAGGGGGGTTTTCTGTATATCTTTCTATTAATCTTTGTCACTTTGTGCATGTCGCACACCTCTTACTCAAGTATAGCTTGCCTTTTACTGTAACCTCTTGATATCCAATAGGACAAGTATCCTCAAACTCTTTCTCTAAAACTTCTTTGATTCATTTCTGTTCTTTAATAATTTTGAATAAGCTTCTCAAGTTTCGTGAATAATTCTATCAGTATCTTGATTGGAATTTTATTATATCTATAGGTTAATTTGAAGTAAATTAACAACTTTATGGTACTATCTTTTTTATCTGTAGATATTGTGTATCTGTCCATTTATTTAGATCTTCTACAATATCTTTTAATAACGTTTTATGATTTTTTACTCAAGGATCTTGAGTCTTATATATCTTTTTAAAAATTTATAAACATTTTATATTTTTAGCTGAAGTTATAAATGGTACCCTTTTAATAATTATATTTTCCAACTATTTTTGAGAAGACTATAGCATAAATGACACTGTATAGTAATATTACGTTCAATAAACTCCCTCAACTCTCTTTTTTTTTTTTTTTGGCTCATATTTTCTAAAATAATTTTGAGTAACTATTTACACTGTTGCATATTTTTAATTGAAATTAGAATGTTTTCATCACAAGTTTAATGACTGACTTCTGAATGTTGTAATTCCCAGCATACTGTGAGTACAGATGATTTAAAATAAATTGTTTCATCCATCTTTTAAATGTATTAAGTTGCATTTAACTGCTATAGAAAGTTGATGCCCATCATATATTCATTATTTTTCTTTTTTTTAATTTTTTAAAATGTATTTTATTTTATTTTTTAACTTTACAATATTGTATTGGTTTTGCCATATATCAACATGAATCCACCACAGTATACACGTGTTCCCCATCTAGAACCCTCCTCCCTCCTCCCTCCCCATACCATCCCTCTGGGTCGTCCCAGTGCACTAGCCCCAAGCATCCAGTATCGTGCATCAAACCTGGACTGGCGACTCGTTTCATATATGATATTATACATGTTTCAATGCCATTCTCCCAAATCATCCCACCCTCTCCCTCTCCCGCAGAGTCCAAAAGACTGTTCTATACATCAGTGTCTCTTTTGCTGTCTCGTATACCGGGTTATTGTTACCATCTTTCTAAATTCCATATATATGCGTTAGTATACTGTATTGGTGTTTTTCTTTCTGGCTTACTTCACTCTGTATAATAGGCTCCAATTTCATCCACCTCATTAGAACTGATTCAAATGTATTCTTTTTAATGGCTAAGTAATACTCCATTGTGTATATGTACCACTGCTTTATTATCCATTCATCTGCTGATGGACATCTAGGTTGCTTCCATGTCCTGTCTATTATAAACAGTGCTGTGATGAACATTGGGGTACACGTGTCTCTTTCCCTTCTGGTTTCCTCAGTGTGTATGCCCAGTAGTGGGATTGCTGGATCATAAGGCAGTTCTATTTCCAGTTTTTTAAGGAATCTCCACACTGGTCTCCATAGTGGCTGTACTAGTTTGCATTCCCACCAACAGTGTAAGAGGGTTCCTTTTTCTCCACACCCTCTCCAGCATTTATTGCTTGTAGACTTTGGGATCACAGCCACTCTGGCGTGAAGTGGTACCTCATAGTGGTTTTGATTTGCATTTCTCTGATAATGAGTGATGTTGAGCATCTTTTTATGTGTTTGTTAGCCATCTGTATGTCTTCTTTGGAGAAATGTCTATTTAGTTCTTTGGCCCATTTTTTGTTTGGGTCATTTATTTTTCTGGAATTGAGCTGTAGGTGTTGCTTGTATAATTTTGAGATTAGTTGTTTGTCAGTTGCTTCATTTGCTATTATTTTCTCCCATTCTGAAGGCTGTCTTTTCACCTTGCTTATAGTTTCCTTTGTTGTGCAGAAGCTTTTAAGTTTAATTAGGTCCCATTTGTTTATTTTTGCTTTTATTTCCAATATTCTGGGAGGTGGATCATAGAGGATCCTGCTGTGATGTATGTCAGAGAGTGTTTTGCCTATGTTCTTCTCTAGGAGTTTTATAGTTTCTGGTCTTATGTTGAGATCTTTAATCCATTTTGAGTTTATTTTTGTGTATGGTGTTAGAAAGTGTTCTAGTTTCATTCTTTTACAAGTGGTTGACCAGTTTTCCCAGCACCACTTGTTAAAGAGATTGTCTTTAATCCATTGTATATTCTTACCTCCTTTGTCAAAGATAAGGTGTCCATATGTGCGTGGATTTATCTCTGGGCTTTCTATTTTGTTCCATTGATCTGTATTTCTGTCTTTGTGCCCATACCATACTGTCTTGATGACTGTGGCTTTGTAGTAGAGCCTGAAGCCAGACAGGTTGATTCCTCCACTTCCATTTTTCTTTCTCAAGATTGCTTTGGCTGTTCAAGGTTTTTTTGTACTTCCATACAAATTGTGAAATTATTTGTTCTAGCTCTGTGAAGAATACTGTTGGTAGCTTGATAGGGATTGCATTGAATCTATAGATTGCTTTGGGTAGTATACTCATTTTCACTATATTGATTCTTCCAATCCATGAACATGGTATATTTCTCCATCTATTAGTGTCCTCTTTGATTTCTTTCATCAGTGTTTTATAGTTTTCTATATATAGGTCATTAGTTTCTCTAGGTAGATATATTCCTAAGTATTTTATTCTTTTCATTTCAATGGTGAATGGAATTGTTTCCTTAATTTCTCTTTCTGTTTTCTCATTATTAGTGTATAGGAATGCAAGGGATTTCTGTGTGTTGATTTTATATCCTGCAACTTTACTCTAGTCATTGATTACTTCTAGTAATTTTCTGGTGGAGTCTTTAGGGTTTTCTATGTAGAGGATCATGTCATCTGCAAACAGTGAGAGTTTTACTTCTTCTTTTCCAATTTGGATTCCTTTTATTTCTTTTTCTGCTCTGATTGCTGTGGCCAAAACTTCCAAAACTATGTTGAATAGTAATGGTGAAAGTGGGCACCCTTGTCTTGTTTCTGACTTCAGAGGAAATGCTTTCAATTTTTCACCATTGAGGATAATGTTTGCTGTGGGTTTGTCATATATAGCTTTTATTATGTTGAGGTATGTTCCTTCTATTCCTGCTTTCTGGAGAGATTTTATCATAAATGGATGTTGAATTTTGTCAAAGGCTTTCTCTGCATCTATTGAGATAATCATATGGTTTTTATTTTTCAATTTGTTAATGTGGTGTATTACATTGATTGATTTGCGGATATTGAAGAATCCTTGCATCCCTGGGATAAAGCCCACTTGGTCATGGTGTATGATCTTTTTAATGTGCTGTTGGATTCTGATTGCTAGAATTTTGTTAAGGATTTTTGCATCTATGTTCATCAGTGATATTGGCCTGTAGTTTTCTTTTTTTGTGGCATCTTTGTCAGGTTTTGGTATTAGGGTGATGGTGGCCTCATAGAATGAGTGTGGAAGTTTACCTTCCTCTGCAATTTTCTGGAAGAGTTTGAGTAGGATGGGTGTTAGCTCTTCTCTAAATTTTTGGTATAATTCATCTGTGAAGCCGTCTGGACCTGGGCTTTTGTTTGCTGGAAGATTTCTGATTATAGTTTCAATTTCCGTGCTTGTGATGGGTCTGTTAAGATTTTCTATTTCTTCCTGGTCCAGTTTTGGAAAGTTGTACTTTTCTAAGAATTTGTCCATTTCTTCCACGTTGTCCAATTTATTGGCATATAATTGCTGATAGTAGTCTCATGATCCTTTGTATTTCTGTGTTGTCTGTTGTGATCTCTCCATTTTCATTTCTAATTTTATTGATTTGATTTTTCTCCCTTTGTTTCTTGATGAGTCTGGCTAATGGTTTGTCAATTTTGTTTATCCTTTCAAAGAACCAGCTTTGGCTTTGTTGATTTTTGCTATGGTCTCTTTTGTTTCTTTTGCATTTATTTCTGCCCTGATTTTTAAGATTTCTTTCCTTCTACTAATCCTGGGGTTCTTCATTTTTCCCTTTTCTATTTGCTTTAGGTGTAGAGTTAGGTTATTTATTTGACTTTTTTCTTGTTTCTTGAGGTATGCCTGTATTGCTATGAACTTTCCCCTTAGGACTGTTTTTACAGTGTCCCACAGGTTTGGGGTTGTTGTGTTTTCATTTTCATTCGTTTCTATGCATATTTTGATTTCTTTTTTGATTTCTTCTGTGATTTGTTGGTTATTCAGCAGCGTGTTGTTCAGCCTCCATATGTTGGAATTTTTAATAGTTTTTCTCTTGTAATTGAGATCTAATCTTACTGCATTGTGGTCAGAAAAGATGCTTGGAATTATTTCAATTTTTTTGAATTTACCAAGGCTAGATTCATGGCCCAGGATGTGATCTATCCTGGAGAAGGTTCCGTGTGTGCTTGAGAAAAAGGTGAAATTCATTGTTTTGGGATGAAATGTCCTATAGATACCAATTAGTTCTAATTGGTCTATTGCATCGTTTAAAGTTTGTGTTTCCTTGTTAATTTTCTGTTTAGTTGACCTATCCATAGGTGTGAGTGGGGTATTAAAGTCTCCCACTATTATTGTGTTATTGTTAATTTCTCCTTTCATACTTGTTAGCATTTGTCTTACATATTGCGGTGCTCCTATGTTGGGTGCATATATATTTATAATTGTTATATCTTCTTCTTGGATTGATCCTTTGATCATTATGTAGTGACCTTCTTTGTCTCTTTTCACAGCCTTTGTTTTAAAGTCTATTTTATCTGCTATGAGTATTGCTACTCCTGCTTTCTTTTGGTCTCTATTTGCATGGAAAATCTTTTTCCAGCCCTTCACTTTCAGTCTGTATGTGTCCTGTTTTGAGGTGGGTCTCTTGTAGACAACATATGTAGGGGTCTTGTTTTTGTATCCATTCAGCCAGTCTTTGTCTTTTGGTTGGGGCATTCAACCCATTTACGTTTAAGGTAATTATTGATAAGTATGATCCCATTGCCATTTACTTTATTGTTTTGGGTTCGAATTTATACAGCCTTTCTGTGTTTTCTGTCTAGAGAATATCCTTTAGTATTTGTTGGACAGCTGGTTTGGTGGTGCTGAATTCTCTCAGCTTTTGCTTGTCTGAGAAGCTTTTGATTTCTCCTTCATATTTGAATGAGATCCTTGCTGGGTACAATAATCTGGGCTGTAGGTTATTTTCTTTCATCACTTTAAGAATGTCTTGCCATTCCCTCCTGGCTTGAAGAGTTTCTATTGAAAGATCAGCTGTTATCCTTATGGGAATTCCCTTGTGTGATATTTGTTGTTTTTCCCTTGCTGCTTTTAATATTTGTTCTTTGTGTTTGATCTTTGTTGATTTGAATAATATGTGTCTTGCGGTGTTTCGCCTTGGGATTATCCTGTTGGGACTCTCTGGGTTTCTTGGACTTGGGTGATTATTTCCTTCCCCATTTTAGGGAAGTTTTCAACTATTATCTCCTCAAGTGTTTTCTCATGGTCTTTCTTTTTGTCTTCTTCTTCTTCTGGGACTCCTATGATTCGAATGTTTAGTGTTTAATGTTGTCCTGGAGGTCTCTGAGATTGTCCTTATTTCTTTTAATTCATTTTTCTTTTTTCCTCTCTGATTCATTTATTTCTACCATTCTATCTTCTAATCCACTAATCCTATCTTCTGCCTCTGTTATTCTACTATTTGTTGCCTCCAGAGTGTTTTTGATCTCATTTATTGCATTATTCATTATATATTGACTCTTTTTTATTTCTTCTAGGTCCTTGTTAAACCTTTCTTGCATCTTCTCAATCCTTGTCTCCAGGCTATTTACCTGTGATTCCATTTTGATTTCAAGATTTTGGATCATTTTCACTATCATTATTCGGAATTCTTTATCAGGTAGATTCCCTATCTCTTCCTCTTTTGTTTGGTTTGGTGGGCATTTATCCTGTTCCTTTACCTGCTGGGAATTCCTCTGTCTCTTCATCTTGTTTAAATTGCTGAGTTTGGGGTGTCCTTTCTGTATTCTGGCAGTTTGTGGAGTTCTCTTTATTGTGGAGTTTCCTCACTCTGTGTGGGTTTGCACAGGTGGCTTGTCAAGGTTTCTTGGTTAGGGAAGCTTGTGTCGGTGTTCCGGTGAGTGGAGCTGGATTTCTTCTCTCTGGAGTGCAATGAAGTGTCCAGTAATAAGTTATGAGATGTCTACGGTTTTGTAGTAACTTTGGGCAGCCTGTATATTGGAGCTCAGGGCTGTGTTCCTGTGTTACTAGAGAATTTGCTTGGTATGCCTTGCCCTGGAACTTGTTGGCCCTTGTGTGGTGCTTGGTTTCAGTGTAGGTATGGAGGCGTTTGATGAGCTTCTGTCAATTAATGTTCCCTGGAGTCAGGAGTTCCCTGGAGTCAGGGTTTGGACTTAAGCCTCCTGCTTCCGGTTTTCAGTCTTATTTTTACAGTAGTCTCAAAACTTCTCCTTCTATACAGTACCATTGATAAAACATCTAGGTTAAAGATGAAAAGTTTCTCCACCGTGAGGGACACCCAGAGAGGTTCACAGAGTTACATGGAGAAGAGAAGAGGGAGGAGGGAGTTAGAGGTGACCTGAATGAGATAAGGTGGAATCAATAGAGGAGAGAGCGGGCTAGCCAGTAATCACTTCCTTATGTGCACTCCACAACTGGACAGCTCAGAGATGTTCACCGAGTTATACAGAGAAGAGAAGAGGGAGGAAGTAGACAGAGGTGGCCAGGAGGATAAAAGGGGGGAAGGAAAAGGAGAGAGACAGATCCAGCCAGTAATTAGTTCCCTAAGTGTTCTCCACTGTCTGGAACATACAGAAATTTACAGAGTTGGGTAGAGTAGAGAGGGGTTAGGGAGGAGACACAGGCGACCTGGTGGAGAAAAAGGAGAGTCCAAAGGGGGAGACAGCAGTCAAGCCAGTAATCTCGCTTCCAAGTAAAAAATAGGTACTGAAGATTGGGTTCTTAAAGGTACAAAATTGATACCAAATACCAAAAAGCAAAAATTAAAAATCTAGAGTTTGGAATTTCAAAAATACAATGTTAACCTGTGGCAGATTCATTTTGATATATGACAAAACCAATACAATATTGTAAAGTTAAATAAAATAAAATTTAAAAAAAAAGAAAAAAATACAATGTTAAAGAAAAGAAGATGAAAAAGAAAGAGAAAAAAAACAAAGTCATAAAAATTATTTAAAAAATATAGATACAAAATTGATAACAAATACCACAAAGCATAAATTAAAAATCTAGAGTAGAGTTTGGAATTTCAGAAATAAATGTCAAAGAAAAGAAGAGAAAGAAAGAGAGGGAAAAAAAATCACAAAAATTATTTAAAAAATTGGTACAAAATTGATAACAAATACCAAAAAGCTAAAATTAAAAATCTAGAGTAGAGTTTGGAATTTCAAAAATACAATGTTAAAGAAAAGAAGAAAAAAGAAAGAGAAAAAGAAAGAAAGAAAAAAAAAAAAACAAGGTCACAAAAATTATAAAATATATATGAAGTTTACTTTTAAAAAAAATAGGGTCTTTTTTTTTGCGAAGTAATAGTAGGTTATAAAAGTGAAAATTAAAGGAGTAATAGAGGACTTAAAAATTTTTTTTAATTAAAAAAAGGAAAGAATGATCATAAAAATAGTAAAAATATATCTAGGACTTTCTCTGGTGTTGTTGTGGATATTGTGGGGTCAGTTCATTTTCGGCTAGTTCCTTGGTCCGACTTATATTTCTCAAGATCTATAGACCCCTTCCTATGTAGTCAGTACTAACGACAGGGTTTTAATCTATTGCCTGTCGCTTCCAAGGTGGTTCCCTCTGTTATAGCTTCTTCTGATTGCTGGTCTCTTCAGTGTCTGATTTCCGCCCTGACACAAAGGGGGCGGTGGTGGACACTTCTTTTTTTTTTAAGCTCACTTGTTCAGTCACGCTGTGGGGAAGGAGGGACGCTGCAAACAGATAACACTGGCGTGTGCTCGCAGTGCCTCAGCCACACTGGGCCTGCCCCCGCTCACGGTGCGTGTACCCTCCCTGCCCATACTTCTCAGGCTCTAAGTTGCTCCGCCGGAAAGCATCTGAGGCCGGCCCTGGGCTGCATGCACCTCCCAGGTCTAAGCCGCTCAGATTCAGGCACTCGGGTAGTCCTCAGAGGCGCAGTTTTGTGCCTTGCGTTTTGTGCCCTTCCCAGGTCCGAGCAGCTCAGGTGATGAGGTGTTTGGCGAGTGTAGTTGCTGCGACTTATCGCCTGTCCGCCAGTTGGTTTTCTGGGTGTACAACCGGCGCACCTTCTCAGGCGGATGTTGACTGTCCAGAACCCCAAGAAGTCTTAGTTAGCAAAGAAGCCTGCTTACAGTTTTGTAGATAATGTCTCTCTGGGGGTGCGATTGCCCCCTTTCGGCTCTGGCTGCCTGTCACCGGAGGGGGATGGTGTGCAGCCGGTTATCTCTGTTCAGTCCTTTGTTCCGTGCACGGGCCTGGAGGTGTCTTAAGTTAGGGCTGGCTTTTCGCGAGGTAGTTATCCCACAGTCTGGTTTGCTAGCCCAAATTAGTTCGCTCAGATAGCGTTCAGGGCATTCAGGCCAGATCCTTACTCTAAGTGATGCAGCCTGCGGCTCCCTGCCCAGCCCCGGCTTGCTAGTGGCGGGTGCAGGCGTCTGCACTGCTTCTCCACTGGGGGAGTTACCATTGGGCTCGTAATCTGTGGGGTTTAATTGTTTATTTATTTTTCTTCCCTGTTATGTTGCCCTCTGTGCTTCCAAGGCTCGGCACAGACTCGACAGTGAGAGTGTTTCCTGGTGTTTGGAAACTTTTCTCTTTTTAAGACTCCCTTCCCAGGACGGAGCTCCGTCCCTCCCTTTTTTGTCTCTTTTTTTGTCTTTTATATTTTTTCCTACCTCCTTTTGAAGACAATGGGCTGCTTTTCTGGGTGCCTTATGTCCTCTGCTGGCATTCAGAAGTTGTTTTGTGGAATTTACTCTGCTTTTAAATGTTCTTTTGATGAATTTGTGGGGGAGAAAGTGCTCTCCCTGTCCTATTCCTCAGCCATCTTAACTCCTCCCTCCCTCAACTCTCATTGCCTGTAATTTTTTCCATTTATTCAACAAGTATTTATTAGGCACCTACTATGTACTAGAGACTTCTATGCTGGGGACATAGGAGTAAACAAAACAGACAAAAATAAACCTGCCATCATAATATGTTTAATTGGGTGAGACAGAAATTAAATAAATAAGGAAAATATATGGTATATAAGAAGAGGATAAGAAAATTATGCAGAAAAATAAAACAAAGAATGGGAACATAAGATTAGAGTTTTGAAAATTATTAAGTTCAGCAGACAAGACAGGCCATATTAAGAAGCTAACATTTAGGCAAAATTTGAAGGAGATGAAGGAGCATTACCTGTGGATACCTTCAGGAAATCATTTTGGGTAAAGGAACCATAAAGTCAAAGGTCTTTAAGTTGAGGGCAGCCTAGAGTTTTTGAGGAACAGAAAAGAGGTCAGTGTGCTATTAGCAGAGGGAGCAAAGTGGGAAAATCATAGATGAGGTCAGAAGGGAAAGGCAGCTGATCATTTAGAAACTTGGGTGGAGAGCTGGAGAATTCTGACACCAGAGAAGTAATACAACCTACCTTCACTTTTCCTGTTTTGAGAAGAGTCTGTAAAAAAGGCAAAAGTGGATCAGGGAGGCCAATTAACATGCTTCACAATAATCTGCATGTAAGAAACAACAGAGACTCTTGGAATAATAGAGGTAATAAGAAGTGTTCTGATTTTGGATATGTTTTGAAAGTGGAGCAAACAAGATTCACTGATATGGGTATGACATGTAAAAAGAGAGAGAAAGAGACAGGTGGGGAGGGTTCCAAGATTTGGGGCCTGAAAAACTACAATGACACAATTGTTGTTAAGCAAAATAGAGAGGACTGGGAAGAGCAGATTTGGGGGAGGGGTAGAAAGTATCAAGGGTTCTTCAGACACATAAAGTCTGAGCTGTCACACATCCAAGTGGTAGTAAAGTGTAGACAGTTGGATGTATGCATCTGGAGCTGAGGAGAGAAGTCTGGGCTGGACATTTTAATTCTGGAATTCATCAGCCTTGAGACTAGATAGGATCACCAAGGGAGTCAGTGTAAACAGAAAAGAAGCAAGTCCAAAGACTTGAAAAGAAGTCCTGGTGCTCAAACATCAAGAAGATGATGAAGCAGGACAAATAAAGTTGACTGGGAGAAAGGCTCAGAGAAGGAAGAAGAAAGTCAGGAGAGCTTGATGTCCTGAGAGCCAAGTGGAGACACTATCAAGGACAGAGTGATGCCAAACCCTGCCGATAGGTCTCATGAGGTGGGGACTGAAAACTGACCATTAATGCAGCATGTGAAGGTCACTGCGACTTGATAAATGCATTATCATTGGATAGAGAGGAGTGAAAGCTGGGTTGGAGTTAAAGACAGAATGGGAGGGGATTTGAAGAAAACGAACTGTGGACACTGCATCTTCCTCCTGAAAGGAGTAGGGAAATGGAGTGGTAATTAAAAAGAATAGGGAGTACAATAAAGGATTTTTTAAAGAAGAGAGAAACACATTCTTTGGAACTTTTTATATATACAATCATTATCTTAAAATGATGACGGCTTTATTTCTTCCTTTTCAATTCTTATGTCTTTTATTTGACTTCTCTGTCTCATCCTGACTAGCTCTCGAGAACAATGCTGAATAGAATGAGGATAGTGGATATGCTTTTTTCCTTCTTTAAAAAGAGCTTTCTAAATTTTCAGTGTAAGTATAATGTTTGCTCCAGGCTTTTGGCTAATGCCTTTTGTCAGATTAAAAAGGTTTCCTTTTATTCCTATTTTTCTAAGAATTCTTAAAGTTTATCTTCTGCTCTTTTAAGATAATCCTATTTTCCCTTTTAACTAATACAATTATGTAAAGTTTAAAAATAAAATAAAATTAGAAAAAAATAAAAAATAAAAATTAAAAAAAAATGTGGTGAATTGCAGTAATAGATTTTTAAATATAAAACCATTGTTGCACTCCTAGGATAAACTCCTAGGAGTTTTGTCCCGGGTGGCTCAGATGGTAAAGAATCTGCCTGCATTGCAGGAGACCTGGGTTCGAGTCTTAGGTTGGGAAGATTCCCTGGAGAAGAGAATGGCAATTCACTCCAGTATTCTTGCCTGGGAAATCCCATGGACAGAGGAGCCTGCAGATTCCTACAGTCCATGGGTTCACAAAGTTAGACATGACTGAGGGACTAAAACTTTTTTGGAACGGTAAGGTTGGCCTATATTACCCTCTCTTCTACTAATTTTACTGGGCTTTGATATCAAGGTATAAATACTAGTCTCATCAAATGAGTTGGGAAATGTCTCACATTTCTATGATTTACAACAATTTTATCAGATGGTAATGATCTATTTCTTGATCCCATCAGTTCAGTTCAATCACTCAGTCGTGTCCAACACTTTCCAGCCCCATGGACTGCAGCATGCCAGGCTTCCCTGTCCATCACCAACTCCTGGAGCTTGCTCAAACTCATGTCCATCAAGTTGGTGATGCCATTCAACCATCTCATCCTCTGTCATCCCCTTCTCCTCCTGCCTTCAATCTTTTCCAGGACCAGGGTCTTTTCCAATGAGTCAGTTCTTCGGATCAGGTGGCCAAAGTATTGGAGTTTCAGCTTCAGTATCAGTCCTTCCAATGAGTATTCAGGACTGATTTCCTTTAGAAAGCGATAAAAATCCTCTGGGCACCATGAAGCTTTTTGTTTGGTTGGTTGGTTTTTATTTTTTTGGTAGATTTTTAAGGTACTTATTCAATTTCTTTGAAGAAAATTAAAGAATTTGTGCTTCAGTCACTTTTGGTAAAATATAATTTCTAGAAAATAGTACATCTTCTCTGAGTTTTCAAATTTATTGGCATAAAAATTTTTGTGTTATTCTTATTTTTTGTATTTGCATCTGTATCTGCTCTTTTTCATTATTGTCTTTCATCAAAATTTTTGGAGTTTTTTTTAATAGATTTTAGTTTATTAATCATCTATAGGATCTTTTTTCTGACTAAATTCTTTTTTAGTGCTTATGATTTTCCTTTTTGTTCTTTCTCGGATAGTATTCTGCTTTTTTCTCCCAACCCCTTCAGGATTTTTTTTTTTTTTTTACTGTCTTATTTTTTTTAATATAAGCATTTAAGACCACAGATTTCTTGTTAAGTACTACTTAGCTTCATCCTACAAGTTTTTGAGACATAATATTTTCATTATGAATTCTAAGTTTTTATTTTGATTGTAATTTCCTCTTTGTCACATAAATTAGAAGTTTGTGCTTTAATTCCTCAGAGAATATTTGTAATCTTCTGTTGTTGAGTTAAAATTTAACCGCACTGTAGTCAAAGAATGTGAACTGCATGATACCAATTGTTTGGAAATGGTTGATTTGCTTTGTAGCATGGTTTATGGCTTATTTGTGTACATAATAATAGCTAATGCTTAAGTAGCACTTGCTTTGTTCCAGGAACTCTTCTAATAGCTTGTTTTGTTTTAGTTGCTGCTCAGTCGTGTCTGACTCTGTAGACTACCAGGCTCCTCTGTCCATGGGATTTCCCAGGCAAGAATACTGCAATGGGTTGTCATTTCCTCCTCAAGGGCATCTTCCTGAGCCAGAGTCTCCTGTGTCTCCTGCATCGCAGGTGGATTCTTTACCCACTGAGCCATGGAGGAAGCCCAAAAGTATGAAAGTGCTAGTCTGAAAGAAATTGCAAAGAAATGAATTCACGTCATGCTAAGATTTTCTTTAAGGCATGATATAATTCAAAACTAAATGGCAAATTTTTCTCTTTCTTCATAATGGTAGGTCTTATAATTGACACTTTTTTTACATTTGATAAATTACAATGAATTTCTCTAAAGTTATGCAATAGCTCTATTTTCCTATTATCACAAGGAACTTGGAACACTTTCGTGTCCATCTTACATATTCTTAAGCAGCACTTTTATGCTACCTTGTTTAATGCCCTCAAAACTATTCTTTAAAATTACTGATTTTTTTTTTTTTTTAATTCAGCCAAAGCTTATTTTGAGTACCTAATGTTCTTTGGAAGGAATGATGCTAAAGCTGAAACTCCAGTACTTTGGCCACTTCATGCAAAGAGTTGACTCACTGGAAAAGACTGATGCTGGGAGGGATTGGGGGCAGGAGAAGAAGGGGACGACAGAGGATGAGATGGCTGGATGGCATCACCGACTCGATGGATGTGAGTTTGAGTGAACTCCGGGAGTTGGTGATGGACAGGGAGGCCTGGAGTACTGCAGTTCATGGGGTCGTAAAGAGTCAGACACGACTGAGCGACTGAACTGAACTGAACTGAATGTTTCCTTGTTTCTTTTCTCACCATTCCTTTTAAAAAAATTATTTTCTTCTTTTTGACTCTGAATCCAAATTCCTACTTTCTGAAGTATACATTTTGAAGTCCCCTCAGTGAAGGTCTGTTAGTAACAAATTTTCTCAATGTTTTTCTGTTTTCTAGACTTTTTGTCTTCATTTTGCCTTTAATTTTGAATAATTTTCTGGATATACATTTCTAGATGGGCAGCTTTTTATTCCTTGGTAATCTCTACTACTGCTGTTGGGAAATCTGCTTTCAATTTAATTGTCATTCCTTTATGCATAGTCTACTTTTTTCTATTTTAATATTTTCCTTGTGTCTTTGATGTTATAGGTTTTTACTATTATGAGTCTAAATGTGGTTTTATTTGTTTATTTCTACTTAATCATTTTGTGACTTTGAGTTTTATGCCTTTTATCAAATTTTGAAAGTTTTAAAATATTATATCAAATATTACCTTTTCCATTTAATCTCTCCTTCTGGAAATCTCATTTAATTACCTATTTATGCATCCCACAAATATATTTTGAGTACTTATTATCTTCCAGCAATATTTAGATGTTGGGAATATAATGGCAAATAAAGCAGACAACAAATATTGCCCTCATAATCCTTTATACACTGCCGGGGTCCAGCCCCGGCTGATCCAGGGTATTCGAAGGAGAGACGGCGTAGGCGAAGATCAGGAAACAATTGCTTAATTAAATGTTAATTAAGGATATAAAGAGTAATAGAATGAGGATAGCTCAGTAGGAGAATTCAGTGGAGAAATGAGGCTGAGTAGCTTGGTTTACGCGGGAGACCAATAAAACTTCAAGACAAGAAGTTTGCACCACTTACATAGGCCGCAGGCGTCCTTCCGTTCTCCCGAAGGAGAGGAGACACTGAGGCCTCCCCAGTCGGATCTTAGAAGCCCAGGCATAATTAGTAAGCATGGCCGGTTCCGTGCTCCAGATGGAGACTCAACCAGAGTGAGAGAGAGAGCGACATGGGGAGACCAGTATTTCGAGAAACTGATCCCAATTCTTTATTTTCCATGGTCTACTTTTATACACTGAGATGTTATGCAAAAGTCACGCGGGGTCAGCAGTCCTGACTTTTATCAAAGTCAGGTGCTTCATACAAATGTATACAGAGGTCTTAGGGGTGTTACATCATCTTCTGGCCAGGGGGGCCTGCTGACAATTTACGACCCTCTCCTTATGACAGCAGTCAACCAGGACACTTATTTCTCCAGGGCTGATTATTCTCAAAACAGACACCACCCAAATAAAGTTACGTTCCTATAGGGTGAGGGTGTAGTGGGTTTTAGTTAAGGAAAGAATTTACTTAGCCTAAGGTCTAACGTGATTAATATCAAAGGTTAATACTTATTTCTTTTATATATTCATTAATGTGTATAAGGGCAGGGGATGTGGAGACTTAGCAACAAACATTGGCTCAACAAATGAAAAACCCTTTGCCAATACAATTTCTAATCAGCCCATTATACTTATACTAATAGTTTTCTAACTTTTCTAAGGAACCTGTTTTTAGAAGGTTTAAAGCATCTCGTGCCTCTCACGGTTGGGAGACTGTGAGCAATCACATGTGGCCGGACGAGCCTGTCAGGCAGGCTAGAGAACCTTCAGAGGAGTTTGTAGGTTAAAACACTCTTGTCACGCCCAGGAGTTTTTATTGACTGGAGCTCTAGGTTAACTCCTTCTCCGAAAGAGGTGGTGGGGGACAGCCCCCCGTAAAGTCAGAGATGTAGGTGAAAGCACAAAGTAGTAAAGTAGGCAGGCTCTGGTTATGGGGGTAGATGCTCGGGGAGTTCCAGGGGGACTCCTGAGGCTCGATCCCGCCTTTGCGTATGTCGAGCCTCCTTCCTCATGACCTTTGTCACGGGCGGAGTACCTCACTCTGGCCCCCAACAATACACTATTCTATCCTCCATCTCTCTCTTTCTTTTTAATTGTGATATAGCTGACATGTGGTGGTGGTAGCTGTTTAGTCACTAAGTTGTGTCTGACTCTTGTGATCCCATGGACTGTAGTCCGCCAGACTCCTCTGTCCATGGGATTCTCCAGGCAAGAATCCTGGAGTGGGTTGCCATTAACATTATGTTATTTTCAGGTGTAGAACATGATGATTTGATATTTGTATATATTTCAAAATGGTCACCACAATAGGTCACCATCCATCACCATCAAAGTTACAAATTTTTTCCCTTATGATGATAGTTAATAGTACTATATTGCATATTTGAAAATTGCTAAGAGAGTGGATCTTAAAGGTTCTCATCACAGGAAAAAAAAAAAGTTTTGTAATTCTATGTCTCTCGATCTTTTGTATTTTCCATTTCTACAGAATATACATTGTTTGTTTGTTTGGTTTGTTTCCTTGGTTCTAAATTCCAATCCATTCAGTCTTTTTGAGTTGGAATTTAGCTTACATCCAAATTTCATTTGGTTTCCATTCTAAGTTTTGTTTGGTTCTTTTTTGGCATCTTTCAGGTCCTTTTTAAAGTGACTTTGTCTTCTCCCATAAAAATAATTTTTCTTTATACATTGAATCATTCTGAACATATAATTGCATAACTTGAGATCAATAATTTTATTACCTGAAATTTTTGAATTTTTGCTCTAAATTTCATCTGTTGATATGCTTATAATGGCTTATTTCTTTGAGTGTTTTATTATTTTTGGTTTTTCACTTGCATTTAAATAAAGATTTTACTTGTGTGAATACTCAGTGGCTTGAGGGTTGAGTGTTTCACCCCTCAAAGTAATTTTATGTTTGATTCTGCTGGGAGCCCCAGTGGTATTATCATATCTGGGACAGCATTTGGTTTTGTTGTTGTTATTGTTAGTGTATTGACTTTGGAGATTCTTGGAATGATAAAACAAATAAGGTTGTGTATAGGTGTGGTTTTTTAAAAGTGGAAAGAGTGATGCAAATATAAAGGATTATTAGTATGATGCCGATGTAGAATGTGACTATGAGAGGGGAGTAACTATGTGGTCTTTTTTCGTGCTATTATTTAGTGGTTGTAGAAAAATGTATAAATAGTGTAACCATAGAAGGAAACATTTATAACTCTCTGCAAGTTATAAACCCAAGACTGTTATATATATAAATTCAAGGTTCTGGTATCCTTAAGAGAAGTAATAAAAATAGTAATAGCTAACCGTTATCTACTCTTAGTATGTGTCAGGTATTATTGTAAATCCTTTTCTTGTATGTTAGCTCATTTAATCCCCACAACAGTCATAGGAGATAAATATTAATAATATTCCAATTTTAAGGATTAGGCAACTGAGTTACACAGAGATAAGTGATTGCCCAAGACTTAGCCTGCACACATGCAGAGCTGATAAAAGCAGAACATAGCTTTGAACTGGGCAGTCACCCAAGAGCTCATGCTCTTAACCACTATTTATACTTCTCTAAAGGAGGGCCCATCTTCTGCCATAAGATGCCTTCCTTCTTCTCACTCAAACCTCTACTTCCACGCCAAATCCACTCTTCCCATCACTGACCATTTTATTTCCAATGTTCCACCTTCCCTTTTGCCAGTGGGCCATTCCTTGAAGACTGCTTACAGCACAGAGAAGGGTGACTAGAAGGTTAATGGATGCTGATGTGGGGGTGTGGTGTCTGTGCCGAATGGGAGTGATCCATTCTGATAAGCAGACCTGGAGCAGCGCACTGCGTGGCTTTTTCATTGTCTTTTCCTCCATTTGACATACCTACCACTTTCGGATAAATTACTTTAAAATTGACAATGACCAGGTCACTGGGAGAATGAATCTCTAAACTCAGCTTGATGAGTTTGTTATTAAATAGTTATGGTCCTTGAAAGATATTCATTTTAATATGCATGGGTACTCACTGAATGTTGAACTCAAACATAAACACATACATATGTACACACATATATTTCATAGGAAAACTGTGTTTCCTGGAATGTGAATCAGGAAAACCTAATTTCAAAGCCAATTCATCACCAAAAAATTTAAACTATTCAATTACATCATTGAAAGAATTAAAAAGGGTTTTTCTTAAAAAAAATTTTTTTTGTCTTTTTTAGTATCTGCTAAAGGAAGCAGTTGACCACTAATTCAGGTTTTCCCTTTTATTGGAGGAAATTTCCTTTTTAGGGAATAAATTTTTCTTATATTAACATATCAGCTGAATTTATAACCACTGTGAAGCAATTTATCCTTATAATGGCTGTTTAACTTTGCTTGTTAGAAATGTTAGAATATATGCCTTCAGCTCAACAATCTCCTGACACTATTCTGCACATCCCAGCCTCATTCCAAGGCACCTTTTTCAGAATTCCTTAATACTCCAGCACTCTTTTAGCATAGAAATGATTAGATCTTTGTGTTCATGAACCCAGACACATACATATGCCATATACTTTCAGTAAATTGCACCTTTAACTTTTACTGAGGCTTGTTTCATCCAAGTGAAATTCTCTTTGCTATTTATTGTTAAATGATGGTTTAGGCATGGTTTGCTGTGTTTCTCAATGTCATCTATATAAATTCTGTTGTAACGGAGTCCCAGGGACCTGATTTTAAATGACTGTTCCAAGGGAAAAACAAAATCTTGGCTGAGCCCATTTCCTTTGTCCAAGGACAGTTTTGGCAGACAGACCTGGCTATGAGCCAGCAGCTGGGAAAATGAATGTCTTTGTCCTAGCAGGAGATTTGGACAATGTAGCATAATCTTCAATACAGTCTACCCTGGCACCATTTGAATTCATTTGCTTTATGTAATAGTTTCATCCCATGTGGATATTGCTTTTCGGAGATGCTGACTGATCGCTACCACTCCAGTGTGTATCAAGGCTGCAGTTGGTACTCATCATCTCAGCACTGGCTGAATAATGGTTTTTCTGGGCTTTCCAGATGGTGCCCATAGTAAAGAATCCACCTGCCAATGCAGAAGACTCGGATTCAATCCCTGAGGCAGGAAGATCTCCTGGAGGAGGAAATGGCAACCCACTCCAGTATTCTTGCCTGGAGAATTTCACTGGACAGAGGAGCCTGGCAGGCTACAGTCCAAGGGGCCACAAAGAGTCAGACATGACTGAGCACAGCAGAGCACAAAGATGTCCACATTCTAAACCCCAGAACCTGTGAATTTTATCTTATATGGCAAAAGAGATTTTTCAGATGTAATACATTTTAGGGAAGATGCATTCTAGGATGTAATACATATAGGGAAGCAAGAAAGAGACAGAAGAAGGAGATAGAATCATGCAAGCAGAGTTTGGAGTGATGTACTTTGAAGACAGAGGCTCATGAAGGCCATGAGTCAAGGAATTCAGATAACCTGTAGAAGAAAGAAAAGGGGATTTTCTCCTTAGAGCCTCCAAGGGAACTATCACTGCTTTAGCCCAGTGAGACACATTTGCAACTTTTTTACCTCCAGAACTGTAAGAAAATTAGTCAACACAAATTCTTGAGCTTCTAAGTATGTGATAATTTATTACAGCAGCAACAGGAAAATTAATATGGTCTTCCTCCTCTATCACCTATTCTAGATTTTCCTCACCTTCAGCTAGCACCTCTGCTGATTTAAGCTGCTTCTTCGTTGGGTGGCTCAGATGCTTCTTCCTGAGGGATCTGAGACCCTGGTGTCCATGCCCTTCTCAGGTTGTGACTTCTCCATTGTCCATTTACATGAAAATTGGTCAAGGCAGTGCCTAAAGATGCCCCCATCGTGTAGCAGCCACCCAACTTCCTCCTAATGCAGTAGTCAATTACCTTTGCCAGGATGGTGACTCCTTTTGCTTTCTGCTGGTCTCTTGTCATGGAAGCCTGGAGTGACTGGGTTCCCAGGCTTGTGTATTCTGCACGTGTGTGTTCATGCTATGTCACTCCAGCCGTGTCCGACTCTGTGCAACCCCAGGGGCTGGGGCTGGTGAGGCGCCTCTGTCCATGGGATTCTCCAGCCAAGAATACTTGAGTGTGTTGCCATCTTCTCCTCCAGGGGAATCTTCTCAACCCAGGGATTGAATCCATACCTCTTATGTATCCTACATTGGCAGATGGGTTCTTTACCACTAGTGCCACCTGGGAAGCCCTGTGTCTTCTGCCTATAGTGAATTCATCACCATGCCACAGTCATCATTTGAGTATGTATATACTCAATGTATGTATATATATATATATATATATATATATATATATATATATATATATATATATAACTTGTTGGGGAATTGTGCCCCATCCTTATAGAGTATTTGGCTGAATTGCTCCTTCAAAAGCTTGTTCTATAGATCTATCAATCCAGCAGTTTCAGAGTAGAGGAGGAGAGGTTATGATATGCAAAAGAACAAGTGAATTTCATGATCATGTGCCTACTGCTGGAGCTCCTTGCTGTAAAGTGGTTCTTTGGTCAGACATAATGTTCATGGGCTCCTGTGTCAGCAGATCACATACTCTGTGATCCCCTAAACAGTGATTGAGGCTTAAGATCTGTGGGCAGGAAAGACAAACTCAAACCCTGATTACATGTAAATTCTACATGATACAAATTGACATCTTTTAAAATTTATTTTTAGTTGGAGGATAATTGCTTTATTGTGTTGGCTTCTACCATATATCAACATGAATCAGTCATAGGTATATGTATGTCTGATCCCCCTTGAACCTCCCTCTTCCCTCCCACCATATCCTACCCCAAATTGATGTCTTTTTCAGAGTGGAAAGATCTGAGGTTAAAAAAAAAAATTGCCACCAAATCACTGATTGGCTTCCTCGAGGGATAGTGCCATTTTGGGCACTAAGCATTGACCTATGTTGCTAGCAGATTGCACACTTAGGCAATGACAATAATAACAAGACCAACCTTGGGGAAGACCAACCTTGGGGAATAGGATCTTATGCTTTTGGGTGGTGGTAGTTTATATCCCTCACAGCAAAGCTACTCCATTCATGCAGCCATTGGAGCACACTGTGCTGCTGCTAAGTCTCTTCAGTCATGTCCGACTCTGTGAGACCCCAGAGACAGCAGCCCACCAGGCTCCCCCGTCCCTGGGATTCTCCAGGCAAGAACACTGGAGTGGGTTGCCATTTCCTTCTCCAATGCATTAAAGTGAAGTAGCTCAGTCATGTCCGACTCCTAGCGACCCCATGGACTGCAGCCTACCAAGCTCCTCCGTCCATGGGATTTGCCAGGCAAGAGTACTAGAGTGGGTTGCCATTGCCTTCTCTGGGAGCACACTGTAGTGGCTATGATAAAACTGATGTCATCTGGTTAAGCCATTCTATATGCTTGTTTTTAGTGCCTCTTTGGTGGTTAATGCTCTCATGGGCATTAACATGGGATAAAAAATATATCTATACTTTGTGCCAAATCCTATGTATCAAACTACATGTTTCTAACTCAGTGTTCCTTATCTCTGATCTCCCAATCTTCCTTCTTCCAGGTCCTTGGCCATTCAGCCAAGACATCTCCCACCACTTATGATTCTTAGCTCTTACCTATACATTCCTTTTCCCATATAAAGTTAATGACCAAGTACACAGCCTGAAACTGTGTCCACTGGGAGAATTTTCTCTTACTGTTTTCTTTCAAGGGCCACATCTAAGTAGGTCTATACTCTTAACAGCAGTCAAATTTTGACTTGTATCCACATACTGAGCCAATCCATCAGTAATCCAAGTTCAGATATTTTCCTACTCTTCTGGCAGATCATAAGGGAACCTCCCATAGGACTGTCGGTGTGTCCTGGGGGTAAGGTCATTTCTATAGTAGTAGATGACATAGGAGTCTGGGCCACCTGTTCACACAGCTTATTTGTGCCTTCTGGCCTTGCCAAGATGTGCCACTTTCTGGCAAAATAACTGAACTCCAAAAGTTAAGAAAAAACAAAATCGTACTATAAAATAATATATGACATATTCAAACCAAATGTATCTATCCTACCATTTCATCTAAATGGTCAAACTTGACTGTTATAAGAAAAAGATTTTTAGATGGGATTACATGGCAAAATCTAGTAAATGAGAAACATATATGTAATAAAATGATTTAGAAAATATGAAACTAAAAAGTTGATAGACAATAATTTACTTGGTTAAGTAAAATATATGTTAGTAATTCAAATTAAAGCAAATCCTTTTGATGTTTACAGCAAAACCATACCACATATTCAAATCTAATGTGAGGTTATCTTTTTGCACCATGACAAATTACCAAATAAAGCACATGAAATGACACTTTCAGATAGAAAATCAACACCTAGTCAAAATTAATCCTCTTTGCTGAAAATTCTGAGAAGCAGTTTGTCCACATATTTGCTAAAGCAAGGCCCTCTCTTCTCAAATGAGTATATCTGAACTCTACATGTATCCCCCCCAGGTTTAAATGGTTGTTTATGATAGAATGATTTGGAATCATATGATGATCAAGTACTACCTTCTTATTTTTGTATAACCTATATGCCAGGCATATATTCAGCTATTAAGAAGCACTGAATAATGACTACTAAATTGTTTTACCAAAGTTAACAGCTGTTCAGTTGATATAAATCAATGTGAAAGTCTGTAAAAAAATTTTTTTAAATAAAAATAAAATAAGCAAATGATGCTAAGCAAATACAAATCAAAAGAAACAGAAAGCATGATATTTATATCAGCCAACTGCAGATGGTGACTGCAGCCATGAAATTAAGAGGCTTGCTACTTGGAAGAAAAGCTATGACTAACCTAGACAGCATATTCAAAAGCAGAGACATTACTTTGCCAACAAAGGTCCGTCTAGTCAAGGCTATGGTTTTTCCTGTGGTCATGTATAGATGTGAGAGTTGGACTGTGAAGAAGGCTGAGCACCGAAGAATTGATGCTTTTGAACTGTGGTGTTGGAGAAGACTCTTGAGAGTCCTTTGGACTGCAAGGAGACCCAACCAGTCCATTCTGAAGGAGATCAGCCCTGGGATTTCTTTGGAAGGAATGGTGCTAAAGCTGAAACTCCAATACTTTGGCCACCTCATGCAAAGAGTTGACTCATTGGAAAAGACCCTGATACTGGGAGGGATTGGGGGCAGGAGGAGAAGGGGACGACAGAGGATGAGATGGCTGGATGGCATCACTGACTAGATGGACGTGAGTCTGAGTGAACTCCGGGAGTTGGTGATGAACAGGGAGGCCTGGTGTGCTGCGATTCATGGAGTCGCAAAGAGTTGGACACGACTGAGCGACTGAACTGAACTGAAGGAAACATGTATTCCAAAAACATTAAATGAGATAAGAAAGCCAATTTTACTACAAAGGATTTGATTCACAAGTGATAAAGATTAAGAATATCTACATATCTAATTTTGTAGCAACAATATTCATAAAACAAAAGTTTTAGGAGACACCAGCAAAAAAAACAGATAAGATACATTAGTTGTAGGAAATTTTAATTCATTTCTCTTGGGCCATAATACATGAAAGTAAAAACAAATTAAGTAAGGTTATAAATAAGCAAAATCTTTTTACGAAATTGTCATAAAGTTGTTATGAAACTTCACAAAGATAAAGACCAATCGTTCAAATATTGATGTGAAATTTTTAATAAAATATTAATAAATCAAACCCAGTAGCACATTAAAAAATTAATTTCCCAGAATCCAATGGGATATATTCCAGGAATGCGAAGATAACTGACATTAAGATATTTGTTTCTATAATCTGTCATATTAACAGATCTAAGGGCAAAAATAATTTGATATATCTATAAATTCTAAAAAGGTACTTAATGATATTCACTATCCATTCTGATTAAAATATAAATTCAATACAATAGGAATAGATTGATAATTTCTTAACATTATAAAATGTACCGCCCCCAAAAAAATATCCAGTAAAATGCTTACTAGAGAAATTCTAGGAGCATTTTCATTAAAGTCAGGAATTATACAAGACATTCTACTGTAATGCAATTATTTTAAATTTTTATAGAGATTATAGACAAAGCAATTAATAAAAAGGTAAAATTAGCAACAGAGTTTAAAAAGGAGGAAATAAGATTACCCTATTGTGCAAATAACACAATAACATACCTGGAAATCCAAGAGAATCAACTAAAACGCTCTTAACAATTAAAAGAATTCAGTGTATTGGTAGGGTATCAAATTTGTGTTCAGAAATTGGTAGATTTTATATAATAATAATCAGTGGAAATGGTCAAGAGGAACCAATTTAGAGTGCCAACAAATACATAAAGTATCTACATGTATAAACAATCTGCATTAAGAAATGTGCATGCCCTTGATTAAGAAATCTTTAAAATCTTATGGAGGAACACAAAAATGGACCTGAAAAGTAAAGAGGCATGCTTTGTTCTTTTTTCTTTAACTTTTTATTTTGTATTGGGATATAGTCAATTACCAATATTGTGATAGTTTCAGGTGAGAGGTATGCTATGTTGTTACATAGGAAACTCAGTATCATAAATATGTGTTATCCCTTAGTCAAAATATTTTAATAAAAACACCATCAGAAATTTTCTTTCAGAACTATACAAACTGATTACATATCTCCTGTGTAGTAGTAGTAGCAGCAGCAACAGCAGCAGAAGTAATAGTAATGGTAATGATATAGCAACTAGGGAAAAAAATAAAACAGAAGTGTAATGAAAAGACACATATCTACTTCCACTTATAGGGATTTGTCCTATACAATTAACTGCTCCTGCAAATGGGAAGTAACTTGCATATGAGGTTAGTCAATGCAACATTTTTCATAATTCCAAAGACTGGAAACTGCCTAAATGGTCATCAATAGGAGACAAATTAAATACACTATGGTACAACCTTGGGCTTCCCTGATGGCTCAGTAATAAAGAATCTGGCTGCCAATGCAGGAGACATAGATGTGGGTTCAATCCCTGGGACAGGAAGATCCCTTAGAGAAAGAAATGGCAACCTACTCCAGTATTCTTGCCTGGGAAGTTCCATGGACAGAAGAGCCTGGCAGGCTATAGTCCATGGGGTCGCAAAGAGTCGGACACGACTTAGCAACTGAATAATAAAAACAAATGGCACAATTTTACATTGGAATACTGTCCTACCATAAAACTGAATGGGGAAACTCTTTATATGTCAGTTTGAAAAGATTTCCAAGATTCAGTATGAGGTGAAAGAGCAAGAGGCAGATGTGTATGTCCATTATGCTGCCATTTGTCTATAAAATAAGGAGTGGGGGAGTGTATATGTGTATGAATATATGTGTATCATATATTTCTACACATACATACCTACATTTACTCAAATATATGTATATAAAATCTTTGGAAGGATATACAAGAAAGTAATAACTCAGCACTTTGTTGAAGAATAATGAGCAGGGGAAATGGGAGACTTTTTTCTTATTTCCTATTTTTTAAATTAAATTTTAAATTAAGATCCATAAATTTTTTCAAACAATTAAATTTTGAAAATTAGTGCCAACAAAATCTTCTTTCCTATTCAATTAAAACCAATGAGAATATTATGCTTAGTGAAACAAGTCACACAGAGAAATACAAATAATATGTGTGCTTAGTTGCCCAGTCATGTCCAACTCTTTTGTGACCCCAGAAGCACGCCAGGCTTCTCTGTCCATGGGGATTCTCCAGGCAAGAGTACTGGAGTGGGTTGCCATGCCCTTCTCCAGGGGATCTTAGGGACTGAACCCGTGTCTCTTATATATCCTGCAGATGGATTCTTTACCCAGGTCTCCCACATTTCAGGCAGATTCTTTACCATTTGAGCCACCAGGGAAGCCCTACAAATACTATATAATATCACTTATATGTGGAATATATAAAAAAAATACAAATGAACATATATATAAGATAGAGGGCTTCCCTGATAGCAATAAAGAATTCACCTGCAATGAAGGAGACGCAGGAGACACATATTTGATCCCTAGGTCGAGAAGATCCCCTGGAGGAGGAAATGGGAACCCATTCCAGTATTCTTACCTGAAAAATCCCATGGACAGAGGAGCCTGGAGGGTACAGTCCAGAGGGTTGCTAAGAGTTGGACATAACTGAGAGACTGAACACACACACAAGACAGAAACAAACTCACAGACATAGAAAGTAAACTTGTGGTTACCAAAGTGGAGAGGGAAGAGGGGAGGGACAAATCAAGGGTATGGGATTAATAGACATAAATTACTATATATAAAATAGATAAGCAACAAGAATTTAGAATATAGCATTATATTATACCTATTATCTTATAATAACCTATAATGGAATGTAATCTGCAAAAATACTGGACCACTATACTGTACACCTGAAACTAACACAATAATAGATCAACTAAACTTCAATTTTTTAGGAATTAGATAAATAGATTAGTGAACCTTTCAGTTCAGTTCAGTTCAGTCGCTCAGTCGTGTTCGACTCTTTGCAACCCCATGAATCGCAGCACACCAAGCTTCCCTGTCCATCACCAACTCCCAGAGTTTACACAGACTCATGTCCATTGAGTCGGTGATGCCATCCAGCCATCTCATCCTCTGTCATCCCCTTCTCCTCCTGCCCCCAATCCCTCCCAATATCAGGGTCTTTTCCAATGAGTCAACCCTTCACATGAGGTAGCCAAAGCATTGGAGTTTCAGCTTCAGCATCAGTCCTTCCAATGAACACCCAGGACTGATCTCCTTTAGGACGGACTGGTTGGATCTCCTTGCAGTCCAAGGGACTCTCAAGAGTCTTCTCCAACACCACAGTTCAAAGCATCAATTCTTCGGCTCTCAGCCTTCTTCACAGTCCAACTCTCACATCCATACATGACCACTGGAAAAACCATAGCCTTGACTAGACGGACCTTTACTGAGCATCATCTATGTACCAGATACTATTATATGTTCTGAAAGCAACATGGTATACCATTTCCTCCTCTTCTTGGAGTTAGAGAAAATGTTACAATTAATCATATTAACCATCTTAGCATTTACAGTTGGAATACAGGCTTCCTTCTGTCTATGGTATTCATTCTGTTTCATCTAATTTTATGTATATATTACCTTTATTATATAAAATAACCAATATGATGTTGCTTCATGTTTCAAGATGATGCCATTAAAATAACTGCTTTTTACAAGAATAGTTATGGCCAAAGATAGTGATTTTAGCCCAAAGGCATTCTCTGTTATTTTTCACCCCTAAGGATGGTTTTGGTTTTTCTGTTGTGATAGAGGTTTTTGGAAAAGTCAGCATCATTAATTTGCCCTCAAATATTCCACTTTTGCCTATGATTTGACTGTAAGTATCTATTTGCTGTATAGGTTCTGGCGCAAGTAATACTAATAATTTTGCTGTATTAAAATACAAGAACACACTCACCAACAAAGGAGAAAGGTAAAAGAAAATATAGTAAACAGTCCACCAAACCAAGTGGTATTCATTCTAGGAATGTGGTGATGGATGAACATCTGGAAATTTCATTGTATATGATAACATAAAACTTCACATCCATAAGCCAGCTAAGGAAAAAAATGCTTAGTTACCTCTTTAGATGCTGAGAGGACATTTAAAAAAATTAAGACAAATATTTAAACCTTCAAAGAAAAAGAAAGCGGTGCATCCTATATGATTTAAAACATTTACAGTATTATCTTGCTTTTGGCCATAAACTTTATATTAAAAATCAGGAACTAAAACCAGAAACTAACCAGAAATCTTGCTTTTGTTGTTTCTATGTGTAATAGCTTAGGAAATTCTGACTCAATAAGTCATGAGCTATATAAAAGGTACAGATACAATACAGAAATCTTTTTAGAAAACACAAAAGAATGATCTGAAAAAATATTATAATTAAGATGAGCTGAACGGCTAACTCCCTACAAAATAAATATAGGACACACCCCTGTGACACTTCCCGGGAGCTACGGTGAAGCCACGCCCCATCACTGCTCCATTCAGGCTAAACGTGGGACACACGCCAGACGCACAGCCACCACTTCTTCTTCCACAGGTTTGCCCAGAAGGACAACCCAAGGTAAGGCTTGCAGCTGGCGAACTCCCAGCGGCTGGACTCCAGGGTCCAGCACCTGTGGGACCCCGAATCCGAGTACATCAACTTCTGCTCTGATCACTTTGAGGAGAACTGCTTGCACTGATGGGAATCCTGACGGAGGGAATTCCTGCAGTATTTTTCTTTCTCTAGGTTGTGCCAAACAAGCAGGACCAAGGGGCTCAGTTACCCACCTGGCCCTGCGGGACTCAGCTGGCTCCGGTGAGGCAGGAAGTGCCGCTCTGAGGGCCCTTAAGGGCCCACAGCTCCATCTTCCCCACCTCTATCTCCTAGCGTCACCTGCCTACCTGTGCAAGAGGCCCCAGCACCTCCGCCTTGCCTGTCCCCCACCCCGGGTAGCCTGGAGCCTGGCCTCAGCAGTGCCTTCTCAGACCTCCTGGAGCCCCTGGGTGCCAGGAAGATGAAGCGGGCTGCAGCCGAGCAGGGGCCACACCGGCAGCCATTCCCTCTGGAACTCACACTCTTGGCCTATACGCCACCATCTGCCAGAGCCTACATCCAGTACAAGCTGCCAGCTGCGCAGCGCCCTGCTCTGGAAGCAGCGAGCTGAGGCCGCACTTGACCTCCGGGACAAGGCCCAGCACCAGCTGTAGGCCTGCGAGCAGCGGGAGCCGCAGACCGAGCTGCAGCAGGAGCAGTGGTGGAGAAACGGACACAGGCAGACGCCTGCTGGACTCTGAAGGAGAATGTGCAAGACTTCGCTGTGCACTGAGCAGTAGCATGGCCTGAGTGAGGGGCCACCCGTCAGGGATCCAGCCTCTTCCAACCTCAGAATCTACCTGACGAGGACTTGACCTGAGCTGTGTCCGTCAGACCTTCCAGATGCCATAAGGAAGTGGATTCTGGAAGGAAACCCTGCTGTCTGGCTCAGCCCCACACCAGGCCTGTCACTTCTGAGAAACAGACAAAAATGATGGTTACTGATCTGAAGCCAGATGCTTGGCAGGCAGGTAGTGAGGGTTCCACAGTGACCTTTCTGGGTCCTGGTGGTCTTGGATGAGGTGGTGGGGAGCAGAGGGGCAGGCAGTGGACAGCAGTGCTGGCCTGAACCTGTGTACCCATTTTCCTTCAATTCAACTAGAATGTGGAAGGCTCCCAGCATCTGTGGTCTTCAGGTAAGTGTGCAAGACAACTTACTGCTCACGGGTCTTCCCCTTGCCTGGACTCAGCCACCGTGGCCCCAAGATCAGAGCCTCATTCTTTCTAGTCTGGAAATAGCCACGCGGTGTTGTAATATTTGCTTTTGAGGACCCTTGGAGTGTAACTTCATTTATTCAAATTATGCCTGAGAGAGCGGATATTCATTACAGGAGGTGAACGCAGAGCAGTGTCTTCAGGTGGTTCTGGAGCCCGCAGGCCAAGGCGCATCTTGCACGGTTTCCTAGCTTGCTGGTGGCTACACGTGAACTCACTCTCCTCAGGGTGTCCACCTGTACGTGGCACCTGGGCTCTTCAGCAAGACCTGAGGTGTGGCAGGTGCTACATTTACATCGGCCACTGCCAGAGGCAGGAAATGAGCTCTAAGGCCCAGAAGAGAGACCATTTTCCCCCAAAATGGCTTCCTGGCAGCTGGAGCAGGACTCTTATTCCGAGAAGGGAGGCAGAATGGTGCCTTCTGCATTGGGGTGGACTCACAGCGCCTTCTGTCGGGACAGAGGAGGCCTTGGTGGCCTGCCTCAGTTTCCCAGCTCAGGCAGGAGCCTACAGTGTAGCCCAGCAGCAGGGCAGCCACAGAAGAGCCAGGACAGCGAGGAGAGAGGCCAGAGCCTGACGGGCTTTCCTCCCACCAGTCCTTCCCCTTCCCTTCCCCACTGGCGCAATCCAAGTGGGGTGGGGAGCTACTGGCAGGACTAGAGAACCAAGCCAGCCTGACGGATCCTGAGCCATCCAGCAGCATGGCCAGGCCTCAGCTCCCCAAGGACCCAGGGCTGGAGCCCCTCAGTGGGGGCTCTACAGCAAGGTTTGTGTGTAGGTAACACTGCTGTGGCTTTAATGGAGGCAAGCCTATGAACAATAAGTACTTACTGAGGGGCAAAAGCAACAAAAAATAAATACAAACATGATGTAGGTTGACATATGAGCAATAACTCATTAAAAGTTCTAATGAGGAAAACACAAAGATTTTGTTTACAGAAACAATAGAGACATAAAATACACTAGGAAGCACCTTTTAAAAATGTGTGGAACTTATATGAAGAAAATAACAAAATTAGTATTGTAGAATTGAAAAATTGAACAAACAAACAGAAAAGACAGCCCTGAAATAGAACCTGATATGTACATAAGACAGTTACTAGGAAATGAATTATTCAGTAAATAATGATGGAAAAATTAGATTAGCTACTTTGTAGAAAATGTACATCTTACTTCCATCAATGCCAGATAGACTCAAGAGCTAAGTGAATGGTTAAAAGATTAATTTCTGAAATACTAAACAGTAAGGGTTTTGTTAAGTTTTCTTTTAGTGTAGAAAAAATACAGGTAAATTTTTATTAAATCTATGAATAAAGAAAATGTGAGATTTAAAAAGCTATTAAAGGAATCACAAAGAAAGAAAGGAGTGAGTATAGATGGATATTTATATCAACTTGGACTTTTCTTGTCAAATATGAGAAATTGGTGAGCATGGTTTCCCCAGGAAAGGGAACTGAGATGGAGACAGAGTTTTCACTGAAAATCTTTTCTTTGTATCACTTTTATTTTTGTATCATGTTCATGTATTATCTTTTAAAAACATAATTTAACCAACTTAAATTTCCAGTTAAAAAAGAAAAAAAAAAGTCCCAAAGATTGACAGATTTGGCTATCTAAAACCTTAGCATGTCAGTAAATAGCAGCAAAAAAAGCCTAAAAATAATGTAACATGGAAACATATTCACAACCAGTATGTCAAAAGCTGACTTAATATCCTTGATAGAAAAAAATATTATTTCACCAAAGAAAAGCCAAAAAAAAAAATGAAGTCATCTAAGGAAAAATAGACATGAGGTACAGTGGGCATGGGAGGAAATACAAATGACAAATAAAGATGTTGAAAATATTCAACCTTACTTCTGATCAAGAAATTCCAAGGAAAATAGCGATGAGATACTGTTTTTCAGGTATAAAATTACCAAAAATTAAAAATACTCTGTTCTTGCAAAGGTACAACGGACAAAGCTTGCTTTCACCCAGCTGATGGAAGTATAAATTAGTAAGACCTTTCTGGAAAATAGTTTGGCAGTGTGTATCACAAGCCTTAAAATGTTCCTGAGTTTTGTCTCGGAAATTTCCACTTCTGAAGAATCTAGGCTATACATAATCTACATCATGGAGACGGTTTCGTGCCTAAGATGTTTACTGCAACATTAGTTGTAATAGAAAAAAGATCAAGCTTGAACTTGCAGTTGGACAGAAGAGCCCCATCAGTGTCTGGCTCTAATGGTACATGACAGTGTAAGAGTTAATCCACCACACAGAGTTCACAGTCGGGCCAATTTTCCAAATTAAAGTGATGGGCCTAGTTTTCACATTTAGGTGTTTTATAAGATCATATTTTTGCTCAATAAAGAGGATTAGGTATTTGAGGAAGAATTAAAACAGGGGAACAGAGGGAAATTCGGTTGGGGAATACTTTAAAGGATTTGGTGGTTATTTTAATAGAAAAGGGAGAGCTGAAAAGATTTCTGTTGTGTACAGAAAGAGAAAACTTGTGAGGAGAAATTGTAGGGTAATTGAAACATTTCACAAAAGTTGTTGAAATATCAGAGCCAAAAGTAAACCCTCACCTCTAATGAACTTTAAAATAGCATGAAATTTGAGCCTGCTTGCAAGTGAATAATTAAGCTCCCTGTCTGTGTATCTGTGATAGTACAAACCTGCTCCATTTTAGCATGTTTGCAAATCTACCTCGTCCACAAGGTTCTCATCTCCAAGGAAGAAGATCTTTTATTGGGTTTTACAACCTTATGCCTTAGCCACAATGTGGCAAACCCATTTGCTATATGATTGAACTCATATTCTGTAGGTTCTTTGTAATTTTCCAGAGTAGTATTTAACATGAAGCTGTTCTTTCAAACAGGATTACCAAACCAATAACAATGACCAAGCAGTGGTTGAAATCTGTATCACACGAATTACAACAGCCATCAGAGAGACAGAGTCGATTGAAAAGCACGCAAAGGCCCTTGTGGGGCTCTGGGACTCCTGCTTGGAACACAACCTGAGGCCCTCTGGGAAAGATGAAGACACTCCCCATGCAAAAATCGCATCTGATATCATGAGTTGCATTTTACAGGTATGTCTGTGTTCAGCATCATGCTATTTGATACTGGCTTGGCAGCTTAGTTGAACACGTGGTGTCTCTGAACCAAGAGCCAGTGTTTCTGTAGTGTTCAGATACTGTAAAAAGACACCACAAACCATCAATAGCTAAGCCGAGCAGACTAGTAATTAATAATCTAAGAAGGTTCTACTGAGCCCCTACTCAGCAAGACACGCTATGGGGAATTCGAAGTAAGCAAGCTCTAGTCTATTTGGAGAGACAAGACATGTACATATAAAAAGCTAACAGTAAAGCACTATGTGTCCAGATCTGAATGAGGAATATTGGAAAATTAAGAAAAGGAGAGCTCTTTTTCATCCAAGGAGACCCAAAGAGGGGGTAACCTCTGAATTGAGGGATAATGAGCTTGAAATATGTGGAGAGAAGTGGCTAAGTCATTGGAAAGTGCATTTCTGTATATACTGTGAATTTTCCATGATGACATCTGCCTCTTCCAACTGTATTCAAATTCTTCCTGCTGGCATAAACATGACTTTGGAATTTTGGCTCAATCACAAACTAATTATGTAAAATTGAAATGTTGGCCAAGTCACATAATTTCTAAGCCACAGTTTCCTCCTTATAAAATGCAGATAACAAATTTTACCAACCAGTAATATTGATAGGCATTTCTTTTTTTTTTTCTGGCCACATTTCAGTTTACTTTCCATGATTAATGTTTTAAAGTGAGCTTCCCTGATAGCTCAGCTGGTAAAGAATCCACCTGCAATGCAGAAGACCCTGGTTCAATTCCTGGGTCGGGAAGATCCTCTGGAGAAGGTATAGGCTACCCATTCCAGTATTCTTGTGCTTCCCTGGTGGCTCAGATGGTAAAGAATCTGCCTGCAATGCTGGAGACCTAGGTTTGACCCCTGAGTTGGGAAGATTCCTGGAGGAGGACTTGGCAACCACTCCAGTATTCTTGCCTGGAGAATCTTCATGGACAGAGGAGCCTGGAGAGCTACAGTCCATGAGGTTGCAAAGAGTTGGACACAACTGAGTGACTGAACACAATGTTTTAAAGTAGAGATTAACCCTTCTTTTTATGCAGAATTAATTAGCATGCTGGAGTAGTGGTTCCACTGATTCTCTTTTACTGAAAGGCTATATTAATAATAAACAATTAATTAGCACTGTCTACTAGGTTCAACAAAGACATGGTCTTGGCATGTAATGGTTTATTTAAAATTTGTTTATTTTTGGTTGAAGGATAATTGCTTTACACTGTTGGTTTCATTTCTGCCATACATCAACATGAATCAGATATACATATGTCCCCTCCATCTTGAACCTCCCTCCCACTTCCCACCCTTCTAGGTTATTACAGAGCCCTGGTTTGAGTTCCCTGAGTCATATAGCAAATTTGGGTATCTATTTTACATATGGTAGTATTTATGCTTCAGTGCTACTCTCTCCATTCATCTCACCCTCTCCTTCCTCCCAGCAATCCCGCCTGGGTTCATAAGTCTGTTCTTTATGTCTGCATCTCCATTGCTGCCTTGCAAATAGGTTCATCAGCACCATCTTTCTAGATTCCATGTATGTGTGTAAATATATATTTGTTTTTCTCTTTCTGACTTACTTCACTCTGTATAATAGTCTCTAGGTTCATCCAGCTCATTAGAACTAACTCAGATGCGTTCCTTTTTTACGGCGGAGTAGTATTCCATAGTATATATGTACCACAGCTTGTTTACCCATTCGTCTGTGGATGGACCTCTAGTTTGCCTCCATGTCCTTGCTACTGTAAATAGTTCTGCAGTGAACGCTGGGGTGCATGTGTCTTTTTCAGTTTTGGTTTCCTCAGGGTATATGCCTAGAAGTGGAATTGCTGGGTCATATGGTAGTTTTGAGCTTCGCTGGTGGCTCAGATGGTAGAGAATCTGCCTGCAATGCAGAAAATCTGGGTTTGATCCCTGGGTCAAGAAGATTCCCTAAAAAAGAGAATGGCTTCCCACTCCAATATTCTTGCCTGGAGACTTCCATGGGCAGAGGAGCCTGGTGAGCTACAGTCCAAAGGGTTACAAAGAGTCGGACATGACTGAGTGATTAACACACACATGGTAGTTTTATTCCTAGTTTTTTAAGGAATCTCCATACTGTCTTCATAGTGGCTTTATCAATTTATGTTCCCGCCTGCTGTGCAAGAGGGTTCCCTTTTCTCCACACCTTTTCCAGCCTTGTGGTTTGTGGTTTTTTGATGATGGCCATTCTGACCAGTGTGAGGTGATATCCCTTTTAGTTTTGATTTGCATTTCTCTAATAATAAACAATGTTGAACATCTTTTCATGTGTTTATTAAGCATATGTATGTATTCTTTGGAGAAATGTCTGTTTATGTCTTTTGCCTGCTTTTTGATTAGGTTGTTTGTTTTTCTGGTATTGAGTTGTATGAGCTACTTATATATTTTGGAAATTAATCCTTTGTCAGTTGTTTCATTTGCTATTATTTTCTCTCATTCTGAGGGCTTTCTTTTCACTTTATAGTTTCCTTTGCTGTGAAAAAGGTTTTAAATTTAATTAGATCCCACTTGTTTATTTTGTTTTTATTTCGATTATTCTAGGAGGTGGGTCTAGAGGAGCTTGCTATGATTTATGTCATAGAGGGTTCTGTCTATATTTTCTTCTAAGAGTTTTTATAGTTTCTGGTCTTATATTTAGGTCTTTAATCCGTTTTGAGTTTATCTTTGTGTATGGTGTTAGGAAGTGTTCTAATTTCATTCTTTTACATGTAGTTGGATACGTGTAAAGGTTCACATATCCAGTTCTCCAACACCACTTTTTGAAGAGACTATCATTGCCCCATTGTATATTCTTGTCTCCTTTGTCAAAGATAAGGTGTCCATAGGTGCATGGCTTACCTCTGGGCTTTCTATCTTGTTCCATTGATCTATGTTTCTGTTTTTATTGGCACGTAATGGTTTTAAAACCCAAATAGTCTTCTCTGATTTGGTGTGGCATTGTGGATTGCAAAGAGACTTTCACCTTCCACTTTCACTGAGGCTTATGTTGCTGGAGGAGTCAGGCTAGCAGCCTAACAACCATCTCAGTGCACTTTCCCAGTACATCTTGGTATACTATTATCTACGGTCCTCCTGGCCACAGAGAGAAGGTTGTTTCATATAGGAACATTACTTTTATTTATTTATTATTGGGATATAGTTGCTTTACAATGCTGTGTCAGTTTTGGTTGTACAGCAAAGTGAATCAGCCATATATTCCCTCTTTTTTGGATTTCCTTCCCATTTGGGTCACCATAGAGCACTGAGTTCCCTGAGCTATGTAGTAGGTTCTCATTCATTGCTTGTTTTATACATAGTAATATATATATATGTTAATCACAGTCTCCAAATTCATCCCATTCACCATTTCCCCCACTTGGTGTCCATACATTTGTTCTCTACGTCTGTGTCTCTATTTCTCTTTTGCAAATAAGATCGTTTATACCATTTTCCAGATTTCACATACATGCATTAATATACAATATGTGTTTTTCTGACTTCACTCTGTATGACAGTCTCTTGGTCCAGCCACATCTTCAAATTATATAATTTTGTTCGTTTTTATGGCTGAGTAATAGTCCATTGTGTATATGTACCACATCTTCTTTATCCATTCTCTAGTAATGGGCATTTAGGTTGATTCTATGTCCTGGCTATTATATATAGTGCTGCAATGAACACTGAGGTGCATATATCCTTTTGAATCATGATTTTCTTTGCTCAGTGGTGGGATTGCTGGGTCATATGGAAGTTCTATTTTTAGTTTCTTAAGGTACCTCCATACTGTTTCCATAGTGACTGTAGCAGTTTACATTCCCACCATCAGTGCAAGAGGGTTCCTTTTTCTCCACACCCTCTCCAGCATTTATTGTTTATAGATTCTTTGATAAAAGCCATTCTGACTTGTGTGAGGTGATACTTCATTGTAGTTTTTATTTGCATTTCTCTAATAAATAGTGATGTTGAACATCTTTTCATGTGTTTGTTGGCCATCTATATGTTTTCTTTGGAGAAAATTGGGATTTTTTTTTTTTTTTTTTTTTGAGCTAAATGAGCTGTTCATATATTTTGGAGCTTAATTCCTTGTCAGTTGCTTCATTTGCGAACATTTCTTCCCATTCTGAGAGTTGTTTTTTGGCCTTGTTCCTGGTTTCTTTTGCTATGCAAAAGCTTTTAAGTTTAATTAGGTGCCATTTATTTACTTTCGTTTTTATTTTCATTACTGTAGGAGGTAGGTCAAAAGAGATCTTCCTGTGATGTATGTTAAAGAATGTTCTGCCTATGTTTTCATTCTAAGAGTTTTATAGTGTCTGGCCTTACATTTAGGTCTTTAATCCATTTTGAGTTTATTTTTGTGTATTGTATTATATAGTATTCTAATTTCATTCTTTTACATATAGCTGAACAATTTTCCCAGCACCACTTATTGAAAAGACTGGTTTTTTTCCATTGTATATTCCAGCCTCCTTTGTCGTAGATTAGATGACCTTAGGAGTATGTTTTTTTTCCTCTGGACTTTCTATCCTATTCCATTGATCTATATTTCTGTTTTTGTGCCAACA
Source organism: Bos indicus (assembly GCF_029378745.1). Taxonomy (NCBI): domain Eukaryota; kingdom Metazoa; phylum Chordata; class Mammalia; order Artiodactyla; family Bovidae; genus Bos; species Bos indicus. The sequence goes on from NC_091760.1 coordinate 110,506,366, forward strand.
CCATACTGTCTTAATCAATGTAGCTTTGTAGTACTGTCTGAAGTAAAGAGCCTTATTCCTCTAGCTCCATTTTTCTTTCTCAAGATTGCTTTGGCTATTCATGGTCTTCTGTGTTTCCATACAAATTGTAAAATTTTTTGTTTTAATTCTGTGAAAAATGCCATTGGAAATTTGATAGGGATTACATTGAACCTATAGATTGCTTTGGGTAGTACAGACACTTTCACAATATTGATTGTTTCAGTCCAAGAACATGGTTTCTCTCTCGATCTGTTTGTGTTGTCTTTGATTTCTTTTATCAGTATCTTACAGATTTCTGAGTACAGGTCTTTTGCCTCCTTAGGTAAATTTATTCCTAGGTATTTTATTCTTTTTGTTGTAATGATAAAAGAGGTTGTTTACTTAATTTCTCTTTCTTATCTTTCATTGTAAGTATATAGGAATGCAAGAGATTTCTGTGCATTAATTTTGTATCCTACAATTTTACTAAATTCATTGATTAAATCTTGTAGTTTTCTAATGGTGTCTTTAGGGTTTTTCTATGCATAATATCATGTAATCTGCAAACAGTGACAGTTCTACTTCTTCTTTTCCAATTTGGATTCGTTTATTTCTTTATTTCTCTGATTGCCCTAGCTAGGACTTTCAAAACTGTGTTGAAGAATAGTGGCAGGAGTGGACAGCCTTGAAGTGTTCCTGATCTTAAAGGAAATGCTTTCAGTTTTTCACCATTGAGAATGTTAGCTGTGCGTTTGTCATATAAGGCCTTTATTATGTTAGTTTTTTTTTTTTAATCACAATGGGTGTTGAATTTTGTCAAAAGCTTTTTATGCATCTATTGAGATGATCAAATGGTTTTTATTCTTCAGTTTATTAGTGTGTTCTAGCCTATTGATTGATTCACATATATTAAAGAATTCCTACATGCCTGGGATAAATTCCACTTGATCATAGTGTATGATTCTTTTAGTATGTTGTTGGATTTGGATTCCTAGTATTTTGTTGAGGATTTTTACATCTATGGTCATCATATATATTGGCCTGTTATTTTCTTTTCTTTGTGAAATCTCTTGTCAAAGAGACAAAGACATCAGGGTGATGGTGACCTCATAGAATGTGCTTGGAAGTATTCCTCCCTTTGCAGTTTTTAAAAAGAGTTTGAGAAGGATAGGTGTCAGCTCTTCTCTAAATGTTTGCTAGAATTTGCCTGTGAAACCACCTGGTCCTGGACTTTTATTTGTTGGAAGATTTTGAATCACAGTTTCAATTTCATTACTTGTAAACAGTCTTTTCATATTTTTTGTTTCTTCCTGGTTCAGTCCTCAAAGGCTGTGTTTTTCTAAGAATTTGTCCATTTCTTCCAGGTTGTCCGTTTTGTTGGCATATAGTTGCTTGTAGTAGTCCCTTATGATCCTTTGTATTTCTGCAGTGTCAGTTGTGACTTCTTTTTCATTTCTAATTTTGACTTGAGTCCTCTCCTTACTTTTTGATGAGTCTGGCCAAAGGTTTATTGATTTTGTTTATCTTCTCAAAGAACCAGCATTTAGTTTCATTGATTTTTGCTCTTGTTTTCTTCATTTTTATTTCATTTATTTCTGCTCTGATCTTTATGATTTCTTTCCTTCTACTAACTTTGGGTTTTGTATGTTCTTTTTCTAGTTGATTTAGGTGTAAAGTTAGTTTATGTGAGATTTTCTTTGTTTCTTGAAGTAGGGTTGTATTGCTATAAACATCCCTCTTAGAACTTCTTTTGCTACATCCCATAGTTGTGGGGTCATCATACGTTCATTGTCTTTTGTTTCTAGGAATTTTTTTATTTCCTCTTTGATTTCTTCAGTGATCTCTTGGTTGTTTAGTAACATATCATTTAGCCTACATGTGTTTGTGTTTTTTACAGTTTTTTTCACTGCAATTGATTTCTGATCTCAGAGCAGTCAGAAAAGATGCTTGACATGATTTCAGTTTTCTTAAACTTACCAAGGCTGATTTGTGACCCAAGGTATGATCTATCCTGGAGAGAGTTCTGTGTGCACTTGAGAGGAAAGTGTATTTTGCTGCTTTTGTATGGAATGTCCTATAAATACCAACTATCTCTATCTGGTCTAATGTGTCATTTAAGGCTTGTGTTTCCTCATTAATTTTTGGTTTGAATGATCTATCCATTGGTGTAAGTGGATTGTTAAAATCCCTTACTATTATTTTATTGCTGTCAATGTCCACTTTTATGGCTGTCAGCATTTGCCTTGTATTAAGATGCTCCTTTGTTGAGTGCATAAATATATACATTTGTTATGTCTTCTTAGATTGAGCCCTTGATCATTATGTAGTGTCCTTTCATATCTCGTGTAATAGTCTTTATTTTAAAGTCTATTTTGTCTGATGTGAGTATTACTTCTACAGCTTTCTTTTGATTTTCATTTGCGTGGAATATCTTATTCTACCCACCTCACTTTGAGTCTGCATATGTCTCTGGATCTGAAGTGGGTCTTTTGTAGATAGTGTATGTGCTGTGCTGTGCTTAGTTGCTCATGCATGAAGTCGCTCAGTCATGTCCAACTCTTTGCAACCCCATGGCTCCTCCATCCATGGAATTTTCCAGGCAAGAGAATTGGAATGGGTTGCTATTTCCTTCTCCAGGGGATCTTCCCGACCCAGGGATCGAACTCAAGTCTCCCATATTGCAGGCAGATGCTTTACCATCTGAGCCACCAAGGAAGCTTAGTTGCTCAGTCCTGTCCAAATCTTTGTGACCCCATGGACTGTACCCACCAGGCTCCGCTGTCCATGCAATTCTCCAGGCAAGGATACTGGAGTGGTTGCCATGCCCTCTTCCAGGGTATCTTCCCAACCCAGGGATTGAACCCAGGTCTCCTGCATTGCAAGCAGATTCTTTACATTGCCACCAGGGAAGCCCAAGAATACTGGAGTGGGTAGCCTATCCCTTCTCTAGGGTATCTTCCCAACTCAAGAATTGAACTACAGACTTCGGCATTGCAGGCAGATTCTTTACCAGCTGAGCTACCAGGGAAGCCCCAAACAGCATATATACAGGTCTTATTTTTGTGTCTATTCAGTCTGGGTCTTTTGGCTAGAGCATTTAGTCCATTTACATTAATTATCTATATGTCTGTTCCTATTACCATTTTCTTAACTGTTTTGGGTTTTTCTTGTAGGTCTTTTTCTTCTGTTTTGTTTCCTGCCTAGAGAAGTTTCTTTTGCATTTGTTGTAAAGCTGGTTTGGTGATGCTGAATTCTCTTAGCTTGCTTGTCTGTAAAGCTTTCGATTTCTGTATTCAACCTGAATGAGACCTTTGCTGGGTAGACCTTTGTTAGGTTTTTCCCTTCCATTGGCCTGCAAAAATCTGAAGAAAAATCAGCTGATAACCTTACGGGGATTCCCTTGTGTGTTATTTGTTGCTTTTCCCTTGATGATTTTTAATATTTTTCTTTGTATTTAATTTTTGTTAGTTTAATTAATACATGTTTTCATGTGTTGGGTTTATCATGTGTGGGACTCTGTGCTTCCTGGATGTGGGTAGCTCTTTCCTTTCCCATGGTAGGGAAGTTTTCAACTATAATCCTTCAAATATCTTCCTAGACTCTTTCTCTTCTTTTTCTGGGCCCCTATAATTCAAATATTGTCCCAGAGGTCTCAGAGACTGTCCTCATTTCTTTTCATTGTTTTTTTTTTTATTCTGCTCTGAACATATTACATTTTGTTTGCTCAGTCCAGGGGCTAGTCAACTGAAAAAATAAGACTCTACACATACTGTCCTCAGGAGACATATGTGGGTTCAGTTGCTGGGTTGGGAAGATCCCCTGGAGAAGGGCCTGGCAACCCACTCCAGTATTCTTGCCTGGAGAATCCCAGGGACAGAAGAGCCTGGGGGGCTGCAGTCCATAGGGTCACACAGAGTCAGACACGACTGAGGTGACTTAGTGCATACACACTGTCACACTGTTTTCCTTTGTCCCCAGGGTTAGAGACAGAAAAGGAAGAAATGGGTATTTCAGCAAAATTAATGGAAGATTAATGCTGTTGTGTGTAACAACAAAGACCTAATTCTTCATTGATTATTCTTTTATTTTTATCTTGCTTATTTATTACTTTTTTATTTTATTTTTCATACAGTTTTAAAGGTTGCACTCAATTTATATTACTACAAAATATTGGCTATATTCCGCATGTTGTACAGTACATCATTGAGCCTGTCTTACACCTGACAGTTTTTACATCCCACTCCCCTATATTGCCCCTCCACCCCTTTCCTGGTGACTGCTAGTAACCCCTTGTTTGTTGATTATTCTTGACTATGTTATTGACACATCAGAAACCTAAATTACTTCACTCCAAATTACCATTCACAAATTTTCAGACAGAAACTCACAGATCAGCGGCATTCTCCAGCTCCCCCTGTGATTTCAAAACTAATGGTCTAGACTCTGGCAGCCCTATCCAATAGAAATAAAATGTAAGCTGCAAACATGAGCCATATGCGGGACTTAAAATTTTTTAATAGCCACATCAAAAAGAAGTGAAAAGAAACAAATGAAATGAATTCAATACTATGTTTTCCTTCATCCAGTATATCCAAAATGTAAACATGTAATTGGTGTGAAAATCAATGAACCATTTTACTTGTTTTTTGTATACCAAGTCACATAAATCTACTGTGTGCATTAGCACAGATTACCTTGCACTAGTCTCTTTCCAGAGGCTCAGGGTCTTCACATGACTGTGTGTTAACACAGTTCTAGAGAGTCTGGAAGCCTTTCTGGATGGAGATCAAATGTGAAAGAGTTATGAGCAACTACTGGTAGTTTTGCCAAGTAGGAAAAGTTCAGTGAGAAAGCATTCCAGGCAGAAAAAACAGCTTGTCTCGTAGTCCAGATTTGTGAAATGAGACTGAGATCAGAGAACTGAGCAGCCTGTCATTCCAGAATACCCCACATTCTAACATAAAGAGATGTTTCATTCTGGAAGTCATTATGTCTCCTACTTAAAAAGAAGGTGGTGGGGATCAGATAAAAACATGAAACTCTTCAGAGCTGTCATTTCATTTAGTTTATGTTTTCCAATTTCTCCATCTTCTCTAGCAAGCCTTTATCAAATATAGTAGAAAAGCTCTTGTATACATAATATAAATAATATGTATAATATATATATTTTAGAAACCTTACAAATTTTTGCCTAACTAAAAAAATTACATTTTGATTCTACTTGTTTGACTTAGTATGAACAGAATGCTAGATTTCTAACTTTAAAAAATACATATGCAGCAAGCAACAAAGGTTTACTGTATAGCACAGGGCTTACTGTATAGTACTGTAGTCAATATCTTGTAATAACCTATAATAGAAAATAATTTCAAAAATAGTGTATGTATAACTAATCACAAAGAATTCTACTTTTTGAAATTAAAAAAAAAGTCACAACAAAACAAATTAATAATTAGATTTAATTTACTTGCTGCCTTTACAAGAACAATGTATGGGAATCATCAGTTAATTCAGTAGAGACTCCAGAATGGGCTAAGAACTATAAAAAGAAAAAAACCCAAACATGAAACTCACTGCTGATCAATGATTCAGTGTCAGAGAGTTTGTAAGATTGTTGAGAGCAGGCCCCTGAGGACAAGCACTGGTATTTTGGAAAGGGACAGAGAACAGGGCTAAAAGTTAGCTATATTGGTTCAGAGAGACCAGTGAGTCCCAGAGTGGATGATTCCAGCCTGTAGGGCCGGTGTGGGCACAGGGTGTCCATTGTGCACGCTCTGAGCAGCAGAAGGTGTAATAATGCAAGGCGGAAAGCCCTGAGGCAAACTTGCTTTTTTCAGAGCATAGTGCAACAAGTTGTCAAGGCTACCCCTGGGGATGTGATCCCAGAAAGTCAGCTACCCCCCACCCCCCGCCATGAACCAAAGGCAAGGCTGTGGTCTTAGCCTTGGCATTTGGCTCTCATCAGACTTCAAGGGGAACTTTTTGTTGTGCAATAAACATTGAAAAGAAGATTTTGTCCTACTTGTAAAATAGGTTCTTGTGGGAAACATGGGCAAATCCAGATGACTCATTCTCGTGTGTGTGTGTGTATGTGAGTGTATGTGTGTGTGTGTTAGTAAAATAAAACAGTAGATCAACTTTAAAGTCAACCACTTAGCATTTTTAGCTATACAAGCACAGATTCCCTCCACCCAACTTACCTCCCAAGATAAGCAATCCCAATATCATGCTATCTAAATCAAGCAAGTGTCCACCAGTTCCTCTCCCTATGTCCTTTGCCATTTTTTCCCCGGGCATTTCACTGTCATTTCAAGCTAAATATGTTCCCTCACACACACAATCTTTCTGCCTTTTTTTCCCCCTAAATAATCTTTTTCAACCTAGGTTCAAACCTACATCAAGTGTCCATTCCTATTCTACTTTTAGTAGAATTATTTTAAATTGTTTCTTTTCTTGGTCCCTAACTGTATGAACTTACCTCGTTTCAGTTCAGTTCAATCACGCAGTCGTGTCCGACTCTTTGTAACCCCATGAATCGCGGCACGCCAGGCCTCCCTGTCCATCACCAACTCCTGGAGTTCACTCAAACTCATGTCCATCGAGTCAGTGATGCCATCCAGCCATCTCATCCTCTGTCATCCCCTTCTCCTCCTGCCCCCAATCCCTCCCAGCATCAGAGTCTTTTCCATTGAGTCAACTCATCGCATGAGGTGGCCAAAGTACTGGAGTTTCAGCTTCAGCATCAGTCCTTCCAAAGAACCCCCCCAGCTGATCTCTAGAATAGACTGGTTGGATCTCCTTGCAGTCCAAGGGACTCTCAAGAGTCTTTTCCAACACCACAGTTCAAAAGCATCAATTCTTCGGCGCTCAGCCTTCTTCACAGTCCAACTCTCATTTATCTTAAAATAATTTTTAAAATTCTAGAATTCAACTTCTATACCTTCCTTAATACAGAATCCATACATGTGTGAAGCATGTTTTCTGAGTTCTGGTTTCTTTTGCCTTGGGTGATACTCTCTTGGCAATCCACTCCATCCCTTTAGACATCTGTAAGGTGATCTCTCAGATCATCTCCTAGTGTAAAATTCTGACTTCCTTAGGAGATGCCGAGAGCTAGAAGAACAAAGAGTTTCGAACTTGAAGGCCTTAGGGTCAGGTGTTCTTTATGTCATATCAGTGAGTGATTGACAAGCTATTTTATCTCTCTAAGCCTCTGTTTCGCCATCTATAAAATGGGCTTAACAATACAAGCAACCTCCATTTGTAGTCCTTTCTCTATTGGGAAGTACCTATTTCAAACCACAGCTTCCTCTGACCAGAGTTCTATATGGAGTTGGCCAATGCTTATTTCTTTGTCTCCGGAAAAATCATGAAAGAGAATATACTCCCCACACACACCCAACAAAGGACATTATATTCTAGGATAAATGCACATCTGAAGATGATTGAAGAAAATAAAAATTGACCTAGTTCAGTTCAGCCGCTCAGTCATGTCCAACTCTTTGTGACCCGATGAATCACAGCATGCCAGGCCTCCCTGTCCATCACCAACTCCTGGAGTTTACCCAAACTCATGTCCATCAAGACAGTGATGCCATCCAGCCATCTCATGTCTGTCATCCCCTTCTCCTCCTGCCCCCAATCCCTCCCAGCATCAGAGTCTTTTCCAATGAGTCAACTCTTCACATGAGGTGGCCAAAGTATTGAAGTTTCAGCCTCAGCATCAGTCCTTCCAATGAACACCCAGGACTGATGTCCTTTAGAATGGACTGGTTGGATCTCCTTGCAGTCCAAGGGACTCTCAAGAGTCTTCTCCAACATCACAGTTCAAAAGCATCAATTCTTCAACTCTCAGCTTTCTTCACAGGCTAACTCTCACATCCATACATGACCACTGGAAAAACTGTAGCCTTGTCTAGGCAGACCTTTGTTGGCAAAGCAATGTCTCTGCTTTTCAATATGCTATTTAGGTTGGTCATAACTTTTCTTCCAAGGAGTAAGCGTCTTTTAATTTCATGGCTGCAATCACCATCTGCAGTGATTTTGGAGCCCCCCAAAAATAAAATCTGACACTGTTTCCACTGTTTCCCCATCTATTTCCCATGAAGTGATGGGACCAGATGTCATGATCTTCGTTTTCTGAATGTTGAGCTTTAAGCCAACTTTTTCACTCTCCTCTTTCACTTTCATCAAGAGGCTTTTTAGTTCCTCTTCACTTTCTGCCATAAAGGTCGTGTCATCTGCATATCTGAGGTTATTGATATTTCTCCCGGCAATCTTGATTCCAGCTTGTGCTTCTACCAGCCCAGCATTTCTCATGGTGTACTCTGCATAGAAGTTAAATAAGCAGGCTGACAATATACAGCCTTGACGAACTCCTTTTCCTATTTGGAACCAGTCTGTTGTTCCATGCCCAGTTCTAACTGTTGCTTCCTGACCTGCATGTAGGTTTCCCAAGAGGCAGGTCAGGTGGTCTGGTATTCCTATTTCTTTCGGAATTTTCTACAGTTTATTGTGATCCACACAGTCAAAGGCTTTGGCATAGTCAATAAAGCAGAAATAAATGTTTTTCTGGAACTCTCTTGCTTTTTCCATGATCCAGCGGATGTTGGCAATTTGATCTCTGGTTCCTCTGCCTTTTCTAAAACCAGCTTGAACATCTGGAAGTTCACGGTTCACGTATTGCTGAAGCCTGGCTTGGAGAATTTTGAGCTTTACTTTACTAGTGTGTGAGATGAGTGCAGTTGTGTGGTAGTTTGAGCATTCTTTGGCATTGCCTTTCTTTGGGATTGGAATGAAAACTGACCTTTTCCAGTCCTGTGGCCACTGCTGAGTTTTCTAAATTTTCTGGCATATTAAGTGCAGTATTTTCACAGCATCATCTTTCAGGATTTGAAATAGCTCAACTGGAATTCCATCACCTCCACTAGCTTTGTTCGTAGTGATGCTTTCTAATGCCCACTTGACTTCACATTTCAGGAGGTTGTAACTACTGACTTAGCTGATGGATTAGAATGGAATTCTAGAGAACTGAAAACTGATCTTTTCCAGTCCTGTGGCTTCTGCTGAGTTTTTTTAAATTTGCTGGCATATTGAGTGTGGCACTTTCATAGCATCATCTTTTAGGATTTGAAATAGCTCAACTGGAATTCTAACACCTCCACGAGTATTGTTTGTAGTGATGTTTCCTAAGATCCACTTGGCTTCACATTCCAGGATGTCTGGCTCTATGTGAGTGATCACACCATCATGGTTATCTGGGTCATAAAGATCTTTTTTGTATAGTTCTTCATTGTATTATTGCCACCTCTTTTTAATATCTTCTGCTTCTATTAGGTCCATACCGTTTCTCTCCTTTTCTGTGCCCATCTTTGTATGAAATATCCCCTTGGTATTTTAATTTTCTTGAAGAGATCTCTAGTCTTTCCCATTCTATTCTTTTCCTCTATTTCTTTCCATTGATCACTGAGGAAGGCTTTCTTATCTCTCCTTGCTATTCTTTGGAACTCTGCATTCGGATGGGTATTTCTCCTTTGCCTTTACATTCTCTTCTTTTCTCTTGTAAGAAATATTGTATTTCTTACAAATATTGGAAAGGCCTCCTCAGACAGCCATTTTGCCTTTTTACATTTCTTTTTCTTGGGAATAGTCTGGATCACTGCCTCCTGTACAGTGTCACAAACCTCCATCCATAGTTCTTCAGGCACTCTATCAGATCTAATCCCTTGAATCTATTTGTCACTTCCACTGTATAATTGTAAGGGAATTGATTTAGGTCATACCTGAATGGTCTAGTAGTTTCCCCTACTTTCTTCAATTTAAGTCTGAATTTGGCAATAAGGAGTTCATGATCTGAGCCACAGTCAGCTCCCGGTATTGTTTTTGCTGCCTGTATAGTGCTTCTCCATCTTTGGCTGCAAAGAATATAATCACTCTGATTTTAGTATTAACCATCTAGTGATGTCCATGTGTAGTTATCTCTTGTGTTGTTGGAAGAGGCTGTTTGCTATGACCCGTGAGTTCTCTTGGCAAAACTCTGTTAGCCTTTGCCCTGCTTCATTTTGTACTCCAAAGCCAAATTTGCCTGTAACTCCAGGTAGCTCTTAACATCCTACTTTTGTATTCTAGTCCCCTGTGATGAAAAGGACATCTGTTTTGGGTGTTAGTACTAGAAGGTCTTGTAGGTCTTCATAGAACTGGAAAAAGTCAGTTTTCATTCCAATACCAAAAAAGGGTAATGCCAAAGAAGGTTCAAACTACTGCACAATTGTACTCATCTCACACACTAGCAAAGAAATGCTCAAAATTCTCCAAGCCAGGCTTCAACAGTATGTGAACCATGAAATTCCAGATGTTCAAGCTGCATTTTAAAAAGGCAGAGGAACCAGAGATCAAATTGCCAATATCTGCTGGATCATGGAAAAAGCAAGAGAGTTCCAGAAAAACATCTACTTCTGTTTTATTGATTACACCAAAGCCTTTGACTGTGTAGATAACAACAAACTGTGGAAAATTCTTCAAGAGATGGGAATACCAAACCACCTTACCTGCCTCCTGAGAAATCTGTATGCAGGTCAAGAAGCAACAGTTAGAACTGGACATGGAAAAACAGACTGGTTCCAAATCAGGAAAGGAGTACATCAAGGCTGTATATTATCATCCTGCTTATTTAACTTATATGAAGAGTACGTCATGCGAAATGCCAGGCTGGATGAAGCGAAAGCTGCAATCAAGATTGCCGGGAGAAATATCAATAACTTGAGATACATGGATGACACCACCTTTATGGCAGAAAGTGAAGAGGAATAGAGAGTCTCTTGATGAAAGTGAAAGAAGAGAGTGAAAAAGCTGGCTTAAAAGCTCAACATTAAAAAAACTTAAGATCATGGCATCTAGTCCCATCACTCCATGGCAAATAGATAGGGAAACAATGGAAACAGAGACTTTATTTTCTTGGGCTCCAAAATCACTGCAGATGGTAACTGCAGCCATGAAATTAAAAGACTCTTGCTCCTTGAAAGAAAAACTATGACCAATCTAGATAGCATATTAAAACACAGAAACATTACTTTGCCAACAAAGGTCCGTCTTGTCAAAGCAATGGTTTTTCCAGTAGTCATGTATGGATGTGAGAGTTGGACTATAAAGAAAGCTGAACACCAAACAATTGCTGCTTTTGAACTGTGGTGTTGGAGAAGACTCTTGAGAGTCCCTTGGACTGCAAGGAGATCCAACCTGTCAATCCTAAAAGTAATCAGTCCTGAATAATTAATTATTGGAAGGACTGATGCTGAAGCTGAAATCCAATTCTTTAGCCACCTGGTGCAAAGAACTAACTCACTGGACAAGAAACTGTTGCTGGAAAAGATTGAAGGCAGGAGGAGAAGGGAACAACAGAGGATGAGATAGTTGGATGGCATCACCGACTCAATGGACATGAGTTTGAGCAAGCTCTGGGAGTTGGTGATGGACAGGGAAGCCTGGTGTGCTGCAGTCCATGGGGTCGCAAAGAGTTGGACACAACTGAGCAACTGAACTGAACTGAACTAGAGAACTGACAGGCCAACAATCATAATATTGATAGCCAATGCCTAGTTTTATTTTCACTACTAGTTACAGTAGTTACAGCCTCTTCACCAACCAACCAAAGTGCTTAGCAGAACTGATGCCAAATAAGCTCTGCCTTTTAACTCTTCCTTCACCTCTGCTCATACTGCTGATGGTCATTTGATGAGGGAGGGAGCCAAAGTGTGAGGAGGGAGGAAATAGTCACCAAATTCACTGTGAGAAAATTAGTTCAGTTCAGTTCAGTTCAGTTCAGTTCAGTCACTCAGTCATGTCCAACTCTTTGCGACCCCATGAATTGCAGCACGCCAGGCCTCCCTGTCCATCACCAACTCCCAGAGTTCACCCAAACTCATGTCCATCGAGTTGGTGATGCCATCCAGCCATCTCATCCTCTGTCATCCCCTTCTCGAACTGCCCCCAATCCCTGCCAGCATCAGAGTCTTTTCCAATGAGTCAACTCTTCGCATGAGGTGGCCAAAGTACTGGAGTTTCAGCTTTAGCATCAGTCCTTCCAGTGAACACCCAGGTCTGGTCTCCTTTAGAATAGACTAGTTGGATCTCCTTGCAGTCCAAGGGACTCTCAAGAGTCTTCTCCAACACCACACTTCAAAAGCATCAATTTTTCAGCTCTCAGCTTTCTTCACAGGCCAACTCTCACATCCATACATGACCACTGGAAAAACCATAGCTTTGACTAGACGGACCTTTGTTGGCAAAGGAATGTCTCTGCTTTTCAATATGCTATCTAGGTTGGTCATAACTTTTCTTCCAAGGAGTAAGCGTCTTTTAATTTCATGGCTGCAATCACCATCTGCAGTGATTTTGGAGCCCCCCAAAAATAAAATCTGACACTGTTTCCACTGTTTCCCCATCTATTTCCCATAAAGTGATGGGACCAGATGCCATGATCTTCGTTTTCTGAATGTTGAGCTTTAAGCCAACTTTTTCACTCTCCTCTTTCACTTTCATCAAGAGGCTTTTTAGTTCCTCTTCACTTTCTGCCATAAGGGTCGTGTCATCTGCATATCTGAGGTTATTGATATTTCTCCCGGCAATCTTGATTCCAGCTTGTGCTTCTACCAGCCCAGCATTTCTCATGGTGTACTCTGCATAGAAGTTAAATAAGCAGGGTGACAATATACAGCCTTAACATACTCCTTTTCCTATTTGGAACCAGTCTGTTGTTCCATGTCCAGTTCTAACTGTTGCTTCCCGACCTGCATATAGGTTTCTCAAGAGGCAGGTCAGGTGGTCTGGTATTCCCATTTCTTTCAGAATTTTCCACAGTTTATTGTGATCCACACAGTCAAAGGCTTTGGCATAGTCAATAAAGCAGAAATAGATGTTTTTCTGGAACTCTCTTGCTTTTTTGATGATCCAGCAGATGTTGGCAATTTGATCTCCGGTTCCTCTGCCTTTTCTAAAACAAGCTTGAACATCTGGAACTTCACGGTTCACATATTGCTGAAGCCTGGCTTGGAGAATTTTGAGCTTTACTTTACTAATGTGTGAGATGAGTGCAATTGTGCAGTAGTTTGAGCATTCTTTGGTATTGCCTTTCTTTGGGATTGGAATGAAAACTGACTTTTTCCAGTCCTGTGGCCACTGCTGAGTTTTCCAAATTTGCTGGCATATTGAGTGCATCACTTTTACAGCGTCATCTTTCAGGATTTGAAGTAGCTCAACTGAAATTCCATCACCTCCTCTAGCTTTGTTCATAGTGATGCTTTCTAAGGCCCACTTGACTTCACATTCCAGGATGTCTGGCTCTAGGTGAGTGATCACTCCATCGTGATTATCTGGGTCATGAAGATCTTTTTTGTACAGTTCTGTGTATTCTTGCCACCTCTTCTTAATATCTTCTGCTTCTGTTAGGTCCATACCATTTCTGTCCTTTATCAAGCCCAGCTTTGCATGAAATGTTCCCTTGGTATCCCTAATTTTATTGAAGAGATCTCTAGTCTTTCCCATTCTGTTGTTTTCCTCTATTTTTTTGCATTGATCACTGAGGAAGGCTCTCTTATCTCTTCTTGCTATTCTTTGGAACTCTGCATTCAGATGCTTATATCTTTCCTTTTCTCCTTTGTTTTTCACTTTTCTTCTTTTCCCAGCTATTTGTAAGCCCTCCCCAGACAGCCCTTTTTCTTTTTTGCATTTCTTTTCCATGGGGATGGTCTTGATCCCTGTCTCCTGTACAATGTCACAAACCTCTGTCCATTGTTCATCAGGCACTCTATCTATCAGATCTAGGCCCTTAAATCTATTTCTCACTTCCACTGTATAATCATAAGGGATTTGATTTAGGTCATACCTGAATGGTCTAGTGGTTTTCCCTACTTTTTTCAATTTAAGTCTGAATTTGGCAATAAGGAGTGCATGATCTGAGCCACAGTCAGCTCCCGGTCTTGTTTTTGCTGACTGTATAGAGCTTCTCCATCTTTGGCTGCAAAGAATATAATCAATCTGATTTCGATGTTGACCATCTGGTGATGTCCATGTGTAGAGTCTTCTCTTGTGTTGTTGGAAGAGGATGTTTGCTATGACCAGTGCGTTCTCTTGGCAAAACTCTATTGGTCTTTGCCTTGCTTCATTCTGTATTCCAAGGCCAAATTTGCCTGTTACTCCAGGTGTTTCTTGACTTCCTACTTTTTCATTCCATTCCCCTATAATGAAAAGGACATCTTTTGGGGGTGTTAGTTCCAAAAGGTCTTGTAGGTCTTCATAGAACCATTCAACTTCAGCTTCTTCAGTGTTACTGGTTGGGGCATAGACATGAATTACTGGTAATATTGAATGGTTTGCCTTGGAAACGAACAGAGACCATCCTGTCGTTTTTGAGATTGCATCCAAGTACAGCATTTCAGACTCTTTTGTTGACCATGATGGCTACTCCATTTCTTCTAAGGGATTCCTGCCCACAGTAGTAGATATAATGGTCATCTGAGTTAAATTCACCCATTCCAGTCCATTTTAGTTCACTGATTCCTAGAATGTCAACGTTCACTCTTGCCATCTCCTGTTTGACCACTTCCAATTTCCCTTGATTCATGGACCTAACATCCCAGGTTCCTATGCAATATTTCTCTTTACAGCATCGGACCTTGCTTCTATCACCAGTCACATCCACAGCTAGGTATTGTTTTTGCTTTGGCTCCATCCCTTCATTCTTTATGGAGTTATTTCTCCACTGATCTCCTGTAGCATATTGGGCACCTACCGGCCTGGGGAGTTCCTCTTTCAGTATCCTATCATTTTGCCTTTCCATACTGTTCATGGGGTTCTCAAGGCAAGAATACTGAAGTGGTTTGCCATTCCCTTCTCCAGTGGACCACATTCTGTCAGACCTCTCCACCATGACCCATCCATCTTGGGTGGCCCCACAGGGCATGGGTTAGGTTCATTGAGTTAGACAAGGCTGTGGTCCATGTGATTAGATTGACTAGTTTTCTGTGATTATGGTTTCAGTGTGTCTGCCCTCTGATGCCCTCTCACAACGCCTACCATCTTACTTGGGTTTCTCTTACCTTGGACATGAGGTATCTCTTTACAGCTGCTCCAGCAAAGCACAAGCACTGCTCCTTACCTTGGACGAGGGATATCTCCTCACCACCAGCCCTCCTGACCTTGAATGTGGAGTAGCTCCTCTCAGCCCTCCTCAGCCCTCTCAGCCCTCCCACGCAGCCACCACTCACTGGACATGGGGTTGCTCCTCTCGGTGGCTGCCCCTGACGTGTGGTAGCCCCTCTCGGCGGCCGCCCCTGACGTGGGGTAGCTCCTCTCAGCCTATTTTTCCTTCTTTATAGAAGGACCTCCACTGTCCATTCACTTTGATTCCATACTTCAATTTTCGTATTTCCTTCTGTTCAGTTAAAGCTGCATGAATATTCAAAATCTATCCCTGGCTGACATTCCATGCAAAATGCCTTGGGTAGTTTTGAGAGCATTTCATTTTCAGCTCTTAGAAAAGGCAGGACTGCTCATGTTCATCTAGGAATATATTCAATAGGCAATCCCAGCTCTACCATTTACTGGCAGTTTGATCTTGGGCATTTCATCTTTTGGGGCCCTAATTTCCTCAGGTATAAAATACAGATGATATGAGTAGCTGCCTCGTGAGTTTGTTGTGAGGATTAGATGGATATACATAAAAAATTTAAGACACAGGAAGTGCTCCATGAGTATTAGCTTTGGCTGGTATTGTCATCATTATCATTAGCTGCATGCTAATGTTGATGCTAAAACAGCATTGACTCTGTCATTTAATTATTTCTTTTAGCCATTGTTTATTGCCTGTCTCCCCCTGCCCAAAATAGAAACTTAGTTGTATTCACTGATGTGGGCCCAGCACCTGGAACTTGGAATGGCACATAGTAGGTGCTCAAAATACTTACTGAATGAATGAATAGACAGATGAACACATAAGTAGCTCAGGAGACTTGACTGCCCTCTTGCTTTTGCACCAGCTGTGCTTCTCCCCGGAGTGGGCCCCAGTACCAGTTCATCATTTAATGCCACACACGACAGCATGAAATGAGAGGAGACTGGGACCCCTGGCCTCAGGTTCCTGAGACCCACTTCCTTATTGCTTGTCAGAAAATACACTAGGAAAACTTAGATGGATGCAATTTAGATTTTATATATAGCCATACTGCTCAGAACCAAGCATATTATATGTAAATCCAAATTTTGATTATCTAATCCACAATGGGGGATGAAAAACCATAAAATAGCCATTTTAACATATGGTATATAATATTTCTTGAGATTAATATTTTATGGTTCTTAGTTGAATTCAAAGCCTAAGAGCCAAAGAGACTTTTAGTGGCTATCACCTCAGATAGATATATATATATATATATCTTTTACTTAGCTTTATTCTTTTCAATTTTAAAACACTGGGAAACCTTCCCAAAGTGCATTTTCCAAAGGAAAATCTCCACCAAGAGCTCAAATTGGTGCTAATCTAGTTAAGAAATACAACTCTTGGCAATCGTAGAATGAAGTCCTCTTGTTTAGCTTCTATTGCTGGATATAACTGTTCCCATGAGTAAGTCTTTATTTCAACCCTGTACTTCACTGAATTGTTCCCTGAGTACTGAGTACTGAACTGTCTGTAAGAAGATACAGATGCCATTTGTGCTCACATCTGCATGGAAGGGCAAGATCTAGCATAAGCTCTGGCATTAACAGTTGGTGTTAAAGTAGTTTGATTGTATGAGCAATCATGGGGGCTTTCTTTGAATGTATACCATTAGCATTCCTGGAATCCAGATAATCCTGGAGATAAAGTTATTTCAGGGACCTGAGATCTACTGCATTAGCAAATCCTTTTGCTTAACTTGAGAGCAAAGCTCAAGCATTGGAAGGAGGGTGTGTGTACTTGCCCAGCCTCATCTTGGCCTCCTAGCCCTTTACTCGTATCCTGTTGCTGTCAGTAGTACCCATAACTCTTGAAACACTAGGAACTATCTAGATGCTGTTTAGAGATTGAGAGCCATTGGTGGCAATTCTTTGGTGTATATATGAACTACTTGCTCTTTGCTTAATGTTTCACTTCTCTTGTCATTTGAGAGATTTCCACATGACATATGGGGGAGGAAAACAGAAAAATTGAGTATGTTAGAGTTTTATTTTTTTAATAATGACATTATACATTTTAAAATTTTTAACAATTTTCACTTGGAACCACACTTCAAAGACTTTAATAGCTACCCACTATTTTTCTCTAGGACATCTAGAATTGTTGTAAAAAAAAAATATGATCAAAATGGTTAAGACAGACTTTTCTTTCATTGTTGCTGGAAAGTGTTAGCTCATTCCCAAGGTTTAAAAGCATTAGTTATTAGTTATGAATATAATTTTACAATGATCTTTTAGTATGCTTATCTCTGTTCACGATTAGTAGGAAACACTTGAGTTCTACTTCCAATACCTCCATCCTGGATTCTCAGAAAGCTACAGGTAAATATGCTTGGAGATATTTTCCTCTCATGGAAGGCATATACTTCTCTAGCTGCAAGTTGTTCTTGGCTAAAGACTCAGAGAAGATAAAATAACCTTGAGCAAGATATTCTTTGTTGGAAAACTTTGCGAATTGTGTGATTGTGTTCCACTCTCAAAACTGGGGCTTTGGTAGCCTTGACAGGGACAAAGATACGTCAGAGGTCAAGTTGCAAAAACCTACACACCATGGAGATATTGGGGCAACCCAAGAAATTGATAGGTGAAACAGAGAGGTTTGGGACATACTCAGGGTTCCAACTTATTGAATAAATGTAACCTCTGGGGAGCAGGTCAGTGGTAAAGAATCCACCGCCAATGCAGGAGACGCAGGTTTGATCCTTGGGTTGGGAAGGTCCCCTGGAGGAGAAAATAGCAACCCACTCCACTATTCTTGCTTGGAGAATTCCGTGGGCAAAGGAGCCGGAGCCTGGCGGGTGACAGTCCTTAGGGCTGCAAAGAGTCAAACATGACTGAGCATACATGCACACAAGGGAGCAGGCATAGAATATGATTATAATGGAGGAAATGGACAAATTAATTGACTCTCCTAACACCACATGTCTGAAGAGTGTGTCAACAAAAAGAGGATGCTCAGTATAGGGTTGTTATTTTGGCACATTTACCTAGTACTGTCAAAGGGGTGGCGCTAGTAGAAACTGAATCTGATAGACAAGAAAGTTCCAGTCACCAGAGATGGGGATTTGGCTATAGAGCAGGACCTGGCCTAGATGAAATGGCCCATAAGGTATTCCTTTGTTCTGATCAGCTCTTCTGCCCATGAGTGAACATTCTGGTTAGTAATCTGGCTCCTGATGTCTTGGTGATGTGAAAGGGCCTGACCTGGAAAGATTCACTGTGAGAGAGTAAACTGGCATACCTGATCATGCACCAGCCTTTTGGAAATCCCTCAGTGTGAGTTTCCCTCAGTGGATGCAAACAGTTCTGTAAGACCTACCCAAGCACACATGCAGACTTGTAATGCTGAAGGTCATGGAGCAGCCAGCCTCTCAGGGATCCCTCACAGCTCGTCACACACCAGGAATGGCCCAGTCTAATCAGGCCTAATCAAATTACCAGGAGGGGAGACACTCTTGATAAAGCCTGGTCCGAGAGAAGTCTGACTGCAGTCCCTGGTTCTGATAGTTAGATGATGTTAGGAACCCTCGGAAGAATAGGACAGAGACCTACTGAGTGGATCTGCTATATAAACACGTGATTTGTCACCAAGGAATTGGGTCAGAGATTCCATCATGACTCACTTCATGGTGGGACATCAGCTTAGGTTGTTAAATGCCTGTTTTTTTCTGCTCAAGAGTCAGACTGATTCTTGAATCTAAAAAATGGGTAGAACTACAAGAATGGATTAAGGATTTATCAAGTCTATTATATTTTTGTTTCTAGGAACTGGGAAGGAAAAAAAACTTATGCACAAGAGGCTTATTAGCTCATTTAGAAACATTTAGGGATAGAACTGGCCTCAGGCACAGACTGACACTTGGGCTCAAATGATGTCACCAGATTTCTCTTGTCTCAGATCCGTGTTGCCTCATATCTCATACAGATTCTCTGCTACTGAGGTCACAAAATGATAGCTACTCTTGATCCATTCCCAGCACTTTGAATACATCAGAAGAGAGAAAGAATCTCTTTCACAGGGCCCTTGAATAGCTCCCCCATTATAGTTGGGTAACTTGTCCATCCCTGAACTTACCACTTGGAAATATGATTCTCTGGTTGGTCAGTGCCTGAGTCATTTGACCACCCGTGAAACTAAGGGTATAATTGCCTTCATTAGAGAAGTACCTGGGAGGTGTCTGAGGAAGTCCTGCTGCTAAGGAGTATGTAACAGCTCACCTGCCCAATCAGCTAGCCCTGAAGATGGACGTCACTGGGAGGCCATCGCTGGCCTTGGTGACCCAAGTGAGAGGATGGGGGCCAGCAGGCCCTTTCCCACCCCTTCACCTTCCTTCCTCCCACCACATTGCATTCCCCATCACAACGATCACTATAGTTTTGCATTTTCTTCATTAGTTATTCAACTTCACAAATGTTGATTGAACACCTATCACAAACCTAGAATTGTAGGAGGTATTAGAAGGGGATAATCGATGGGTAGAAAGAAGCACTTTCCACATGAACAGTTAGAGAAAAACTACTTTTTTATTTCTAATATAATAATGTAAAGTCGAACACATTGTGCACTTGTGCAACTTTTGCTTTAGACTTAGCCTAAGGAGTGGGGTTGATTGTCAGAATAATTAATGGCAAGGAAGGCATACTATTCATTTGCAAGAAAACAATTTGTATTTTCCAAATATTATTCCCTGATTAGGTAATTGAGTGCTGATAGCACTATTTTATATGTAAGGACATCAATATTCTATTACAAAGTACATAAAAAAGAGAATTATTTCAGGATCCAGAATACCTTTAGTTTTTAGCCTTACATTCAGTTTAGTCTTATGTTCATTCATCTTTTTTCTTTTTAATTTCATTAGCTGAAACTTTAGATTTTAAGATGCAGTCAGGTAGCAACTTATTCAACATTCCTTGGATTTTTCTCAAGTATAAATCTGAGTTATTCCTCTCATCATTGATTTCTGATTATCCTAAGGATCAATTCCAAACTCCTTAGCATGGTGCCAGACCTTTCATAATCATACCCCTGTTTACCTTTCCAGTCCCCTCTTTCATCTTCTATCCCAGTTTTCCCAGCTGTACCCCATATCATCCATTCTGAACTATTTACAGTTCCCCAGATGCACAGGAGAAGGCAATGGCACCCCACTCCAGTACTCTTGCCTGGCAAACTTCCATGGAGCTTGGAAGGCTGCAGTCCATGGGGTCGCTGAGGGTCGGACACAACTGAGCGACTTTACTTTCACTTTTCATTTTCATGCATTGGAGAAGGAAATGGCAACCCACTCCAGTGTTCTTGCCTGGAGAATCCCAGGGACTCGGGAGCCTGGTGGGCTGCCGTCTATGGGGTCGCACAGAGTCAGACACGACTGAAGCGACTTAGCAGCAGCAGCAGATGCACAAGTTCTCCCATCTCTCTGCCTTCTCACACGCTTTTCCTTTGGTCTACTCTTTTCTTTTGTCTACTTTTTTCTACTCTTTTGTCTTGCTATTCCCCAGGCATCTGTTACTCATCCAGCAGGTCTCAGTGAAGATTCACCTTCTCCAGGAAGTCTTCCTTGACAATCTCTTGAGACTGGGCTAAGCTCCTTTTTTGCTTCCTTATTTCTCTCCACTTTCCTTACCATGACCTTCATTAGCCTATGCTATTAAGTGCCTATTTGCCTCTAAGTCTCTCTAACTAGAACAAGAGTTGCATGAATTCCCAAATACAAGGAAGATAAAGTGGGCCCTGTATTTTCACAGCTGTTCTCTGGGAGCTTAGTTCAATAAATATTTTTTGAATGAATGAATAAATGAATGAAGAACAAGCCACTTATTATTTGTTGATTTCTTGTATTTCCTCAGAATTACAACCGCCCCCCTGTGATGGCATTAGCCATCCCCATTGCAGTGAAATTCCTCCACAGAGGCAACAAGGAACTGTGCAGGAATATGTCCAACTACCTGTCCCTGGCTGCAATTACCAAGGCGGACCTCCTGGCTGATCACACCGAGGTTATAGTAAAGAGCATACTCCAAGGTATGGTGTAAAGGCTGAGCCTGGGGGTGTGTTTTAGGAGTCGTTTTAAAGTATTTTCATAAAACAGCTATGGTTTGTGGGAAGTGAGACTTAAGTATTGAGAGGTACATTGCATTCTCTGCTTTGCTGCTAGGTGTCTGGATTTAAGGTTACTTGAATTGGGTGAGTCTGGGTCTCTTCACCAGGCAGGTGAATTCTTTAAACTCCTTAGATGAGTTGTATGCCATTCCATTCTCCAGGGGATCTTCCTGACCCAGGGATTGAACCTGGGTCTCCTGCATTGCAGGCAGATTCTTTACCAGCTGAGCCACCAGGGAGGCCCTTCTTTGTGCTTCTTTCCAACTCTATGGGTCTCATTTGGAGATGGTGTTTTCTGTGCCTCTGGTCATCTTGTCCGACTACCAACTGTGCAGAACCTGTCTGTACTGAGTGGACTGTGTTCCACTGCTCTCAGTGGCAGATGGAAAAGCTCATCATCTGAAGTTTTCCAAAAGTATGAAATGCCAAATGAAATACACCAGAGAATGTGTAAAGACTTCTTAAATGTGAACATGATTTGGAACTGATTTGTAATTGTATTAAATACTATCATGGAGCATCAGATCAGGACATCTCTGTTAATGCTTTCATATTTGAATGAAAGAGATCAAGCTAGTCCAGTCAGAATATTCTCTTCTCTTGTGGCTTTTCCTTTGGTTTTAGATCTCTCAGAAACTTCTTTCTTTTGTGTGGTTTGGGATCAAAGAACAATATTTGGTATTATTTGATATGGACTCAAATATCCCCAGCCTCAAATGTCTGAAGTCCTTGAGTATCTTGGCCCAGCTTTGATTGCCACATGCCCCACATGCTCAAGTGGAGCATCAACTTTTTGGAAAGTGCTCTCACAGCAAGTATTTCTGAAAGTCCCCAGTATTCTCTTCTTGGTACAGCAGAGTGTGGTGATGTCCATGTGTACCACCCTGAGCCCACCAAACTCTGTGGCTATTACCATGAAGATCCCAGGAATGGACATGACCCCATTCTTCACTGCCTGGGATGGAAACCTCTGTCTCTTTGTACTGCTACTACCCCTGAAATTTCAGAAGCCACTAGTCCTCAGTCCACTGTGGTAGCATGGGCCAGGATGCAGGATGGGAAGAACACCTGTCTTTCTCCTTGGTGTTACGTTTTGGTGGAGAGCCAGAGAAAGGTTGCTTGGCTCCCAGCGTCAAAGTATGACACTGAGTTTTCAGTAAAATATGTTGTTCCATTTTATCTAAAATTCTTTCTCTCTCCCCTAGGCTCAACTATTCACCCAAGAGTCAGGCTCAGTTCAGTTCAGTCGCTCAGTCGTGTCCGACTCATTGCGACCCCATGAATCGCAGCACACCAGGCCTCTCTGTCCATCACCAACTCCTGGAGTTTACCCAACTTATGTCCATCGAGTTGGTGATGCCATCCAGCCATCATATCCTCTCTCATCCCCTTCTCCTCCTGCCCCCAATGCCTCCAGGCATCAGAGTCTTTTTCAATGAGTCAACTCTTCACATGAGGTGGCCAAAGTATTGAAGTTTCAGCCTCAGCATCAGTCCTTCCAATGAACACCCAGAACTGGTCTCCTTTAGAATGGACTGGTTGGATTCTCCTTGAATCCAAGGGATTCTCAAGACTCTTCTCTAAAACCACAGTTCAAAAGCATCAATTCTTTGGCGCTCAGCTTTCTTCACAGTCCAACTCTCACATCCATACATGACCACTGGAAAAACCATAGCCTTGACAAGACGGACCTTTGTTGGCAAAGTAATGTCTCTGCTTTTCAATAGGCTATCTAGGTTGGTCATAACTTTCCTTCCAAGGAGTAAGCGTCTTTTAATTTCATGGCTGCAGTCACCATCTGCAGTGATTTTGGAGCCCCCAAAAATAAAGTCTGATACTGTTTCCACTGTGTCCCCATCTATTTCCCATGAAGTGATGGGACCAGATGCCATGATCTTCGTTTTCTGAATGTTGAGCTTTAAGCCAACTTTTTCACTCTCCTCTTTCACTTTCATCAAGAAGCTTTTTAGTTCCTCTTCACTTTCTGCCATAAGGGTGGTGTCATCTGCATATCTGAGATTATTGAGATATCTCCTGGCATTCTTGATTCCAGCTTGTGCTTCTTCCAGCCCAGCGTTTCTCATGATGTACTCTGCATATAAGTTAAATAAGCAGGGTGACGATATACAGCCTTGACGAACTCCTTTTCCTATTTGGAACCAGTCTGTTGTTCCATGTCCAGTTCTAACTGTTGCTTCCTGACCTGCATATAGGTTTCTCAAGAGGCAGGTCAGGTGGTCTGGTATTCCCATTTCTTTCAGAATTTTCCACAGTTTATTGTGATCCACACAGTCAAAGGCTTTGGCATAGTCAATAAAGCAGAAATAGATGTTTTTCTGGAACTCTCTTGCTTTTTCCATGATCCAGCAGATGTTAGCAATTTGATCTCTGGTTCCTCTGCCTTTTCTACAACCAGCTTGAACATCAGGAAGTTCATGGTTCATGTATTGCTGAAGCCTGGCTTGGAGAATTTTGATCATTACTTTACTAGCGTGTGAGATGAGTGCAATTGTGTGGTGGTTTGAGCATTCTCTGGCATTGCCTTTCTTTGGGATTGGAATGAAAACTGACCTTTTCCAGTCCTGTGGCCACTGCTGAGTTTTTAAAATTTGCTGGCATATTGAGTGCAGCACTTTCACAGCATCATCTTTCAGGATTTGAAATAGCTCAACTGGAATTCCATCACCTCCACTAGCTTTGTTCGTAGTGATGCTTTCTAAGGCCCACTTGACTTCACATTCCAGGATGTCTGGCTCTAGGTGAGTGATCACAGCATTGTGCTTATCTGGGTCACAAAGATCTTTTTTGTACAGTCAGGCTAGTAACACATTAATCCTCCAGTTCTCAAAATACCTATGGCCCACCATGGACTAATGTACCAGACATTCCCAAGAAGAATTCTTAGTATCCACCCCTAGCCCCAGACATCTGACCAGCCAGCCTAGTGGTCTGCCAGATGCGTCTGCCTAAACCCCAGCCGTGACAGTGGAAATTTATCACTCTACCTGTACTCCCTTCTGAAGACTTATTGATATCACTAGTACATATTATTCACGTCTCATTTTCTTCAGCTACAAGAATGAATTGCTAATTTCTCTTTATACATGATCTTAAATTTGCTAGAAGTCCAGGAAGGCAATTATGCTTTTTTTATCACCTTGGCTACATATTTGGTACAGATTTTATAGGAATTACAAACACTTATACATGCCACACATTTTAAAATCATGGTAGTTAGACTTGCAAGTAACTGATTTATGATGGAAAAACATTAAATTGTCTCTCTGTAGCAGCCAAGAACTTAGCTCATGTATTTGTTTTTTTAATTTTTTTGAAATGCACTTTCAATGACAAAGAAATCTTTTGAAACACAAAATACACTTTCTGAGTTCACTGCAAGTATTTGAAATAAACAAATGATTTAGTTGATTTGATCCGGCACTATGCAAACCATCATAAAATAAATGATAATTTAACCTATGAAAGGTTGGGACTGAATATTTCAGGGTTAGTTTTTTAGGACTGATGTGTCTGTAAGATACTGCAGTCACTCACACAAACCTATCAGACTTTGAGTTGCGAAACAGAAGGGATCTTGGTGTCTTTGAATAGTAAGTTTCCTGCTTTGCAAATCTGTGTATGTATACCCTGCTAAACATTGACATTTCTTAGTTTTCTCCCCTTTAGATCTTCCTCCTTGATTTATATTATCCTAATCCTTATTCTCCCATTTTTATACTTATGCAGAAAATGCTAAAGTGTTAGTTGTTTGATTTGATCTGAGTTTTTATAAGACTGGAATTATAAAATTCAGTTACCCAGGAAGTGCCTGAATTCCTACCAATTGTCATCCATTCAGTGATAACAATAATAATTGTAATAGCAGTAATAACTACAGTGGCTAGAATTTATTTCATGCTCCCTTTATGCCAAATGCTGAACTAAGCATTTTATACCAATTAAGTCATTTAATTCCCACAAGAATTCTTTAACCAAAGTCCTATTATTATCCCACTTACCAATTAGTTATATTTTAAGTAACAGAAGCCCAAGTATAAATAGTTTGATGATGAAAAAGAGGAAGAGAAGGAGGAGGAGGAGTCCCTTATTGGCACGCATGACTAAAAAAAATGCATTAGTATATCAGACTTCCCATATGGCTTGATTCAGGACTCAAATGTGATCCCCAAAGTCATTACTCAGTTCTGCTTCCTGTGGATTGCTTTCACTTTCATGTTTCATGTAATGGACCTCTCTGTCTTCCACTCACATTATCATGAATACCAGTTAAGAAAAAAATTCCATATCTCTGTTTGACCTGACATGGGCCACATGCCCATTTCTGAACCAATCCATCTTTGTTGCAGGGGCATATCATACTTCAACTGGCTGGACTTGGGTCGTGAGCCACCCTCAGAGCAGGAGTTCATAATAAACTGCAGCAGAACCACATGGATGGGGAGTAGATAACCCCCAAGTCCACTGTTGCTAACAGTGTTGTAAATTAATGCTGGGCAAGCGACTGAACTAAACTGAACTGAAGCCTTATATTCCTGGATTGGGAAGATCCCTGGAGAAGGGCATGGCAACCCATTCCAATATTCTTGCCTAGAGAATCCCATGACAGAGGAGCCTGGTGGGCTACAGTCCATAGTATCACAAAGCATCAGACACAACTGAAGTGACTTAGCAGCAGCAAGCCTTATATAAATGTTTATCTTTATTCCTTTATACATCTTAAGAGATTCAGTTCATTGCTTTGGCATGCCAAGATCTAACTGATAATGATCCTTTCATTTCAATATATCTGCAATTCTTCCAAAGTTCTTGCTGTCTGTAAATTTTATGAACAGAACGATTCTACCTTCTTTTTAAAACACTATTGAAAAGGTACATCCAATGCAGCTAGTATTCTTGCCTGGAGAATTCCATGGACAGAAGAGCCTGGAGGTCCATGAGGTCTCAAAGAGTTGGACATGACTGTTAGTTGCCTAGTTGTGTCGAACTCTTTGTGACCCCATGGACGGTAGCCCACCAGGCTCCTCTGTCCATGGAATTCTCCAGGCAAGAATACTGGAGTGGGTAGGCGTTCCCTTCTCAAGGGCATCTTTCCAACCCAGGGATCGAACCAGGGTCTCCTGCTTTGCAGGCGATTCTTTACCATCTGAGCCACAAGGGAAGCCCAAATCAATCATAAGAGACTGTCAGATGGGCTTAAATATTTATCCCTGAAGGCTAGTTCCAAGCCAGTTTTTTGCTATTTCCCATTATTAATGATTGTATATAAGTTATACTGTTTACTTTTACATTAAATATAACTACGAATTCCTTTATTTAAATTCCTTAGATCTGTTTGTCTGTTTTGTGTTCTTTGAATTCTCCCAGTGAAAAAGAAATTGTAAAAGTCCTTCTTGGAGAGAGGATTAAAAGCATGACCAGAATGTTTTCTTTATTTGTGCTTGAGAGCTAAGGAGATAGAAAACCTGAATGTCCCTGTATCAAATAATTCTGTCAGCATTTTTAAGTCAGCCCACCAAAAAAAAAAAAAAAGAAGAAGAAGGCTACTACATTTAGTACTATATGCAAATTAGAACAAATTTGAAATAAGTGATTACAGTCTTATCTAAACTTTTTCATATAATTGAAAAAGAAGTACATTCTCCAACTAATTTTATAAGGCAGGCATGAAAGTGAAAGTCGCTCAGTCAGGTCCGACTTTTTTCGACCCCATGGACTGTACAGTCTGTGGAATTCTCCAGGCCAGGATACTGGAGTGGGTAGCCTTTCCCTTCTCCAGGGGATTTTCCCAACCCAGAGATCATACCCAGGTCTCTCGTATTGCAAGTAGATTATTTACCAGCCAAGCCACAAGGAAATAAGGCAGATTTAGCAGTGATATAAATACCAAAAGACAATATAGGAAAGAAAAATATAGACTCATCTTAGTTATGAACATAGATGCACATATCATAAATAAAAATTTTAGGAAAACAGTTCTAGCAATGCATAAAGAATTCTTAACATTCGTTGAGTTCTTGCTCTGTACCCGGTTTGGTTCAGTTCAGTCACTCAGTCATGTCCGACTCTGCAACCCCGTGGACTGCAGCACATGAGGCCTCCCTGTCCATCACCAACTCCCGGAGTTTACTCAAACTCGTGTCCATTGAGTCGGTGATGCCATCCAACTGTCTCATCTTCTGTCACCCCCTTCTCTTCCTGCCTTCAATCTTTCCCAACATCAGGGTCTTTCAAATGAGTCAGTTCTTTGCATCAGGTAGCCAAAGAATTGGAGCTTCAGCTTCAGCATCAGTCCTTCCAATGAATATTCAGGACTTATTTCCTTATTTCCTCTCACATCCATACATGACTACTGGAAAAACCATAGCCTTGACTAGATGGACCTTTGTTGGCAAAGTAATGTCTCTGGTTTTTAATATGCTGTCTAGATTGGTCATAGCATTACTTCCAAGGAGTAAGCATCTTTTAATTTCATGGCTGCAGTCACCATCTGCAGTGATTTTGAAATTAAAAAAAAAATAAAGTCTGTCATTGTTTCCACTGTTTCCCTACTTATTTGCCATGGAGTGATAGGACCGGATGCCGTGATCTTAGTTCTCTGAATGTTGAGTTTTAAGCCATCTTTTTCACTCTCCTCTTTTGCTTTCATCAAGAGGCTCTTCAGTTCTTCTTTGCTTTCTGCCATAAGAGTGATGTCATCTGCATATCTGAGGTTATTGATATTTTTCCCAGCAATCTTGATTGCAGCTTGTGCTTCATCTAGTCCAGCATTTCTCATGATGTACTCTGCATAGAAGTTAAATAAGCAGGGTGACAATATACAGCCTTGATGTACTCCTTTCCAAATTTGAAACCAGTCTGTTGTCCATTGTTCCATGTCCAGTTCTAACTGTTGCTTCTTGACCTGCATACAGGAGGCAGATCAGGTGGTCTGGTATTCCCATCTCTTGAATTTTCCAAAGTTTGTTGTGATCCATACAGTCAAAGGATGTAGAATAGTCAATAAAGCAGAAGTAGATGTTTTTCTGGAACTCTCTTGCTTTTTCATGATCCAACGGATGTTGGCAATTTGGTCTCTGGTTTCTCTGCCTTTTCTAAATCCAGCTTGAACATCTGGAATTTCATGATTTACATATTGTTGAAGCCTGGCTTGGAGAATTTTGAACATTACTAGTGTGTGAGATGAGTGCAATTGTGCAGTAATTTGAGCGTTCTTTGGTATTGCCTTTCTTTGGGATTGGAATGAAAACTGACCTTTTCCAGTCCTGTGGCCACTGCTGAGTTTTCCAAATTTGCTGGCATGTTGAGTGCAGCACTTTCACAGCATCATCTTTTAGAATTTGAAATAGCTCAACTGGAATTCCATCACCTCCACTAGCTTTGTTTGTAGTGGTGCTTTCTAAGACCCACTTGACTTCACATTCCAGGATGTCTGGCTCTAGGTGAGTGATCACACCATCGTGATTATCTGGGTCATGAAGATCTTTTTTGTACAGTTCTTCTGTGTATTCCTGCCACCTCTTCTTAATATCTTCTACTTCTGTTAGGTCCATACCATTTCTCTCCTTTATTGTGCCCATCTTTGCATGAAGTGTTCCCCCCTTGGTATCTCTGATTTTCTTGAAGAGGTCTCTAGTCTTTCTCATTCAATTGTTTTCCTCTATTTCTTTGCATTGATCACTGAGGAAGGCTTTCTTATCTCTCCTTGCTATTCTTTGGAACTTTGCATTCAAATGGGTATATCTTTCCTTTTCTCCTTTGCTTTTTGCTTCTCTTCTTTTCACAGCTATTTGTAAGCCCTCCTCAGACAACTGTTTTGCCTTTTTGCACTTCTTTTTCTTGGGAATGGTCTTGATCCCTGCCTCCTGTACAATGTCATGAACTTCCATCCATAGTTCTGTACATGGTACTAGTCTTTTAACATAATTCTCCTAACAGCTTATGAGGGAGGAACTATTGTGATCTTCACTTTATAAAAGTTAAATTATCCCAGGAGAATGCAACCTAAGCATTTTGGAGAGCTTTCTGACACTGATTAAGAGGATATAATATGGATATAATTATTATTATATATAATTAAGGTTATAGTTAAGAAATATATATATATAGGCTTCCCAGGTGGTGCTAAGGTGAAGAACCCACCTGCCAATGCAGGAGACATAAGGGACTCGGGTTCCATTCCTAGATTGGAAAGATCCCCTGGAGGAGGGCATGACAACCCACTCCAGTATTCTTGGCTGGAGAATCCCATGGTCAGAGGAACCTGATGGGCTACAGTCTATAGGGTTGCAAAGAGTCAGACATGACTGAAGTGACTTAACACACACACATATACACACACTCTCCTTTTGTAAAATTCCAAGTCTGTTTATGATAAAAAAAAAAAAAAAATACCTCTCAGCAAACTAGCAATAGAAGGAAATATCCTTAATCTAATAAAGGATATCTACAAAAACCTACAACTGAAATCATACTTAATGGGGAAATGTTGAATGCTTCCCCCACTGAATTAATAATAAGATAAGGATATCCCTTGGGTGATTATTAAAAACATGTTTTCTGCTTAAATCATATAAGGTAATTTAATATTTTATAATATCAGAACCTTTTCAGAGTGGAAGATTTGTTTTTCAAAAGTCATGAATAATTCTTAAAACTTGTTCTTTGCCATGTGAAGATGCTTTGTTAAACCTGTCCAGTGTTGGAATATGAAAGCACAATAAATGCTTAGTGCAGCATGAATTAGCATATCTTTCACCTAGGAAGCAGACAATATAATTGGTGACCCCTGAAATAAGGGTATCTCAACTGTAACAGATTATTTGAGAGCCTAGAGGGAAACCCTTCCCAAATTTTGATTTGGAAGTCTGTAAGGAAATGCATACCACTACTATCAAAACTAAAGGTGGGCAGTGGCGTCCTTGCCTCTGCATTTCTGAATCAGAGGTCGGAATAAGGAATTTTGGCTCTCTGTCCATATGTGTTTCACATAGTCCTCTGGCACTAATCAGAGATGACCTCAAACGATTTGAAACTTAAGTCGAAAGTCTTTGGAAAGAAATATACTCTTGTCTCAGCAAGAGTCCAAATTCCTTTCCGACTTCTTGGCAATAGCTTGGAAAAGACTGTCCAGTTAATTATGATAAATTCACCTTATTTCTTTCTCAATGTGAGACCAGATTCAAACCACTGATTGGTAAGCTGTCTCAGAAAAATGGAGATAGAAAATTGACCTCCCATTTACTGTAGCAGTAATAATATGTACCATATAGGGTGGGTGTGAGCCTTACATAGATAGAGCCATTATGCTTTGCCCAGTGCCTGGCACGCAGTTCATCAGTGGCTACCAAGATTCTTCTTTTTATTCCCATCATCATAATCATTATCATTGTTATTGTCATCACTGTCTGTCATATACCAGGCCCATATTAAAAAATTAAAGGCAAATTCATAATCATTTGTGGAGTTCTGTAATCTCTGGGGAGATGCTTAGCCATTAAAAATTCATGATGCAGTTATTTTTCAAGGAAAAGGTTTTAAGTTCACTGCATTACAGCTTGTTGAGGAAAAAACTGTATTAATCAAATATTGTAGAAAACAGGCTACTAAAGTAATTCTCATTAAGAATATTCAACCTGCACATTAATACATATAAGGAAATATTAAATTTTATGCTATAAAAATCAGTACAAATGTAGATCAAGAAATAGAGAAACATCTTGAATCAGAAAAGAATGTTTTCTGAATTGTTAACCAGGTCTTAGACCTGATGCATGTCAGAGTTTGCACCTTCCTGACTTCACCAGCAGATGTTGCTGTAAAGTAGAATAAAGCCTACACAGTTATGAACATCCATGGGCCAAGCTCTGAGAGTAACTTACCCACAATGGAAAGGAATCTTTGTTTGTTTGTATTTTTGTTCACTTATTTTCTGTTAAATCCACTGGGAACAACTTGGAAAAACATTTTTATGGTAACTATTTCATTTCAAAAATTATTTCAGGGTTTATAAAACATTTTTAGATACATTATCTCTCGTTATTTTATTTTTATTATACCCCTTCAGCAAGTTAGGCAAGTGCTGTTATCCCCAATTTCTTGGCTGACTTGAGACTCATAAAGATCAATTGGCAGGCCTACATCATCTAGTTAGTGAATGATAATGCTAGGATCTGAATGCTGTGTTCTTGACCCCAAGCCCAGGAAGCTTTCTTCTATACTCTGGATTTATAAAACAGAATACAAGGATCATCAATCTGAGTTTTCAAGTTCACTGAATCAAGGAATATATAAGTGAACACACACAATTACTTTGACCAAGATTTTTAACTTTTTGAGTGCTATTTCTTAGTGGCTACAATACAGCTCTAGAAACATTTGGCCTTAGTTAGCTTCTCAAAGAGCTTTCTAATATAAAATTTAACAAGAGATGAAATAAAAATCAATGATAATTTCTTCTTTGTTTGATAATCTGTTTATTTAGGTGAAGTTAATTGAGTATAATAAATACCTAGCTCTAAGATTCTGTAATGTATACTTAATAGTCAACTGTTCTGGATATATTTTAAGGAATTAATACTTGATTACAAGCCAACTCATGCATATCAAAGGAAACTGTAAACAAGGTAAAAAGACAACCCTCAGAATGGAAGAAAATAATTTCAAATGAAGCAACTGACAAAGGAGTAATCTCCAAAACATACAAGCAGCTCATGCAACTTGATATCAGAAAACAAGCCAGTCAAAAAATGTGCAGAGGACCTGAACAGACATTGCTTCAGAGAAGATACACAGATGGCCAAAAAACACATGAAGAGATGCTCAACATCACTACTTATTAGAGAAATGCAAATGGAAACCACAATGAGGTATCACCACACACCGGTCAGAATGGCCAGCATCAAAAAATCTACAAACAATAAATGCTAAAGAGGATATGGAGAAAAGGGAACCCTCTTGTACTGTTGGTGGGAATATAAACTGATACAGTCACTATGGAGAACGGTATGAAGATTCCTTTAAAAACTAGGAATAAAACTATCATATGATCTGGCAATTCCACTACTGGGCATATACCTGAGAAAACCATAATTCAAAAAGACACGTGTACCCTAATGCTCATTGCAGCACTATTTACAATAACCAGGACCTGGAAGCAACCTAGATGTCCACTGAGAGATGAATGGATAAAGAAGTTGTGGTACAAATTGTCCACAATATACAATATATGAAATATATGTTGTATAAAATGTTACCAAGCCATAAAAAGGAATGAATTTGAGTCAGTTCAAATGAGGTGGATGAACCTAGAGCATGTTATACAGAGTGAAGTAAGTCAGAGAAAAACAAAAATAGTATATTAATGCATATACTACTACTACTAAGTCACTTAAGTCGTGTCCGACTCTGTGTGACCCCATAGACGGCAGCCCACCAGGCTCCCCCGTCCCTGGGATTCTCCAGGCAAGAACACTGGAGTGGGTTGCCATTTCCTTCTCCAGTGCATGAAAGTGAAAAGTGAAAGTGAAGTCGCTCAGTTGTGTCCAACCCTCAACGACCCCATGGACTGCAGCCTTCCAGTCTCCTCCATCCATGGGATTTTCCAGCCAAGAGTACTGGAGTGGGGTGCCATTGCCTTCTCCTATTAATGTGTGTGTATATATATATATATATATATATATATATATATATATATGAAATCTAAAAGAATGGCATGGATGGTCTTATTTGCAGAGCAGGAGTAGAGATGCAGATGTGGAGGACTGTCTTGTGGAAACAGAGGGAAAGGAGACGGTGGGACAAACCTAGAGTAGCATTGATGTTCATACACTACTGTGTGTAAAATAAACAGCTAATGGGAGGCTGCTGGACAACACAGGGAGCCCAGTCTGCTGCTCTGTGATGACCTAGAGGGACGGGATGGGGGCTGGGATGGGAGGGAAGAGGTATATATACACTTATACCTGATTCTTATTGTTGTACAGCAGAAACCAATGCAACATTGTAAAGCAATTATCCTCCAGTTAAAAAAATTTTTTAAGCCGACTCACATTGCAACAGACAAGGAAAATATATCAACTCTATCCTGTAAGTTACTATCTTTGCAAAAATATTGCTCTACTGCTGTACATATGTATGTACTAGAGTGGCAGAATGGCAAACTGTGACAGTTTGCCTGGAACTGAAAGATTTCCTGGGACTCTCAGTACTAAAACTGGGTTGCTCCTAGGCAAACCAGGACAGTTGGTCACTCTAGCATACACACACAATGTTTTATATTTTGTAAGTGTAATGTTCAGTTCAGTTCAGTCGCTCAGTCATGTCCGACTCTTTTAATGTATTATGTATTAATTATACACATATTTTTCTTTGAATGACGTGCATGATTCTTTTACTGTGCTATAGTAAGATGCCCTCAGTAACCATCCTGGTGAGTGACTCTTTGCCAATGTGCTAGACTAAGCCAGCATGCTGATATTTCTTTTTAGATATTTTATCTCAGTTTCATGCATTTCTTACTTCCTCCTTTTCTTGACACTGTGTATTCTAAAATTCATTAAATACTATTAGTGTAAATAAAAAGTTAGCCAGCTTCCTGAAATTTGTAAAATGTATTTTGTACAGGTAGTCTATCAGTATTTTGAAGGAATAAAGTGCTTGGTCTTCTTTATTAAAAAGAAAAATTGCTCCACTGGATCAGGATTAGATTAAGTGATCAACCAATAGTGGACTGAAGAAGATAAAAGTATATGTGTATTTTTTTTTTTTTTTTTTTGTACCAGAAGTACAGGGACAGGCAGCCTAGGGCTGTCAAGACAGGATCATAATATTAAAGACCTAAGCTTATTCTATATTGTTGTGCTAAATCTAAGATGTTTGCTGAAATTCTAGCCATTTCTACCATATTCTAATCAATCAATTCCCTTTAATAGAGGAAGAGATAGGGAATCACATTCAGTATTTCACCATCAGCCAGAATTTAGTCATTTGACCACGTCTAGTTTTGCACTTGATATTGGAAAATTAAAACTTTACTCCAAGTGGCCATACATACCATTAAAAAATCAGAATTCTGTTTCTTAGGTAAAAGAGGGAAAATAGATAGAGGGAACAATTGGAAGTCTTTAAAATACTTACTCAGATTGAGTGTAGATGAAATTTCTACTTTTGTAACCCAGTGGTTGCTTATTTTTTTCCAGTTTGTTTCTTCTCTGCCTTCAACATGTTATTCCTGTTAAAAATTTTAAAGTTCCCTTACATTTAACTTAACAGCATATGAGTTTGCATACCTCTTGGCCGGCATCATTTAGGGTCTCTTTCCAATGTGGAAAGGAATTGCAAGCATGCCTAACTCTCTGCTGAAGGCTTGGTCAAGTATTGCCTCCTCTAACATTTGGAATCATATAGACAGTGGCTAATCAGGGACTTGCATATGACCATTGTGCCTGAAATCTTGAAATATGTAGTCTCCAAGGCTCTGAGACTGACTTGTGACCACAAACTTGGGAATGATTTTCTTTGAGACATTTCAGCTTGGTTTTGTGAGTCTCACAAGAAGTGTGAAGCTATGCAAATACCTTGAATATCTTCAAAGATTCCTGCTGCTGCTACTGCTGCTAAGTCGCTTCAGTCGTGTCCGACTCTGTGCGACCCCAGAGACGGCAGCCCACCAGGCTCCCCTGTCCCTGGGATTCTCCAGGCAAGGACACTGGAGTGGGTTGCCATTTCCTTCTCCAATGCATGAAAGTGAATAGTGAAAGTGAAGTCGCTCAGTCGTGTCCGACTCTTAGCGACCCCGTGGACTGCAGCCCACCAGGCTCCTCCGTCCATGGGATTTTCCAGGCAAGAGTACTGGAGTGGGGTGCCATTACCTTCTCCGCAAAGATTCCTAGATTTATAGAATTTCACTGCTAAAAGATACTACATGTTCAACCCCCTCCTTTTACTGAGAAATTCCAGAGTTAAGTAGCCTAAGGTCTAGGCTGTTTTAGTTTCTAAGTCATGTCCAACTCTTTTGCAACCCCATAGACTATATAGCCCACCACACTGCTCTGTCCACGGGATTTCCCAGGCATGAATACTGGAGTGGGTTGCCATTCTGCAGGGGATCGTCTTCTGCATTGGCAGGCAGATTCCTTACCACTGAGCCCCCAGAGAAGCCCAAGGACCAGGCTAGTTCATTACAAAATGTGGTTTGCTAATTACTATTGGTTCTCTTCTCCAAACCTCATGAACAGGAGATGACTTGTGGCTGTTCAGGCCCTATCTTTAGGCAGACACATCATCACCATGGTTCTACTACATTTCCTACTGATGTTCAGAAATGGCTTTGAGATGTTGCACTATCAGCCCTTGCATGGCCTCCACAGGAGGAGAACATTAGTGTGGTAGGGAGTTACATCCCCATCTACAGGATGACGGGCCTTGACTGTCCTCTCCTTTATGCATAAGTAAGAGAATGGGATATGTGTTAAGGGCAGAAGTCATTGTTTCTTTTCCACATTTTTAGATCTCCCTTATAATAGTCCTGTGCATCCCAGGTGGCTCAGTGGTAAAGAATCCACCTGCCAATGCAGGAAACTCGGGTTCAGTCCCTGAGTGGGGAAGATCCCTTGGAGAAGGAAGTAGCAGTCTATTCCAGTATTCTTGCCTGGGAAATCTCATGGACAGAGAAGCCTGGTGGGCTACAGTCACTGGGGTCACCAAAGAGTCAGTCAAGCTTAGTGACTAAATAACAACCCCAATAAGAATCCTCAGTCATCTCTTGCAGGCATCATGTGAATCTGAGAATTTTGATAATTCATACTTTCTTTCCATGTATACATGGGACAGAAAGTTGTGTATGTTCACAGCATTATCAAGTTGGAAGGGATCATTTCTTCAATTCCTTGATTTCTCAGCTGAGAAAACTAAAACCCAGAGAGATGAATTGACTTAGCTATGATCATCTTTCTTGCTTATGACTTATAGAAAGCCAATGCTTAAAACAATTCTATAGTTTGTTTCTAACAATATTGTTGTTGTTTTGTTGTGTCCAATTCTTTTGTGACCCCCATGAACTGTAGCCCGCCAGGCTCCTCAGTCCATGGGATTTCCCAGGCAAGAGTATTGGAGTGGGTTGCCATTTCCTTCCCCAGGGGATCTTCCAACCCAGGAATCAAACCCAAGTCTCCTGCACTGCAGGCATATTCTTTACCACTGAGCCACCGGGGAAGCACCTCTAACAATACTAACCATTACTATTCACATAGTAGGTTAGCATCTGAAAACTAGTGTTTGCTTTAGATAAAAAAATGAGAAGTGTGGATTTGCTTCCAGACATTTTAAATATATACTTAGATGACATGGACTAGTTTTATAAAATATTTTATTTACAGTAAAGCTTTACAAAAATAGTCTTAATAAAATTAATACAAAACCATTTTACAATATAACTTATATAACTATCTCCTCAAAAAAATGACATTTGATTATAACACATAAACTACATTTGTATTTGTTAAGTCACATTGTAGTATAAATATGTTTTATCATCATTTTTTCATAATAAGGCCTATACCAATGAACAATGGACAACAAATTTTATTATTCTTCCAATGTAAAATTCATCTCTGGCCAAAATGAAATTAACCAAAGAAAAGTAAAACAATTGTCCTTCTGTTCATTCATACAGTCCTTTTTAATTATTGGAGAGTTTATCTGACAAAGACATAGCATTAATCTGAAAGCACCATGGCATAAAATCTAGTAACAATATCCCCAAAAGCCTTCTCCAGTCTCCCTTTCAACTGTTTACTCAGTATTTTGCCAAGATAAATAAAGATTGATCTCAACTCTCTCCTTCATTAATCTCAAGTGTTCTTAATATGCATTCAGGTTTTTAGACCTTCCCAACTGGCATATGTTTAAGATGCGAGTTTATTTCTTTGGCTTCAAGTAGAGTTTCACAGCCCTTAATAAACATACTGTGCTCCTCCGTGGGGCTGAATCTCTGTGACTCCCCACCCAACCACATTGCCCCGGATGTGACAGGACTCTGCTCCTCCGGCCTCTCTTATCTCTTCGTTACTGAGAACACCCTCCCAGATATTGAAGCCTGTGAGTCTGCCAGAGAAGGCTAATGTTTCATCAAAGCCACCACCCACGCAGCAGCCGTTCTTTTCTTGCCCAATCTGCAGGATTCCCCCCTCAGGAACAACATGACCTGTGGCCATATCAACAGCAGTGGCCACCGAGTCACCATTTACCCACAAGGCCATGTGCCCTTTCTTTGAATCCCAGGTGCTGCACAGATGGGTCCACGTTCCTAGGGAAATCACAGCATCAGCGACCAGTCTGTTTTCCTCTCCACCCACCACAAGCATTATGGACCGATAGCTGAGGTACAGCTGGATCTCATATGGATTCCTCTTTGTGCCATAAGAAAACAGGACTGTTTTGTTTAATACTTCTGTGGCTTTGACCCAAATGCAGGCACTGAAAGTCTCGAGTTTCATTGGTGTCACCGGATGCACGCTTGCAAAAATCTTCTTGGAACGCATGGGGAATAAAATGGCTGTTTCACAACCTAGAGTGGCAAGAAAGTAAGAATATGAGAGAAAATACAAATTCATTTTGAAATGATTCTGGCAGTTAGGTATTTTAGGATGGGCCTTTTAATGACTACAACTGAAAACTACATGCAGCAATATGTTATGACTTGAGGGGCCCAAGTGTAATCTCTATAGTACAAAGAAAACAGGAATAAGGAAATCCAACTGTCTCATTAAGGGAAGCATTTAAATGGAAAAGAAGGCACACAGAGAAATAGTGAAACTGGTTTGAACTTGGGTACTTGGCCACCTGATGCTAAGCCCTGACTCACTGGAAAAGACCCTGATGCTGGGAAAGGTTGAGGACAGAGGGTGAAGGGAGTGACAGTGGATGAGATGGTTGGATGGCATCATTGACTCAATGGACATGAGTTTGAGCAAACTCTGGGAGACAATGAATGACAGGGAAGTCCAGTGTGCTGCAGTCCATGGGGTCGCAAAGAGATGGACATGACTTAGCAGCTGAACAACAACAACAATTCTGGCTGCAGGAGCCATAACCCTAACCAGCACACTGCACTGCCTCTTAGTGGTAGAAGAACCTCTGGATTTGGCTAAAAGAACTGGAATTCAGTTTGTTTTACTACTAGCAAGCTGTATAGCTTTTGATGAGCCCTACAGTCTCTCCAGGCTTAACAGTTATCTGTCAAAGGCTCTTCCCTTCTCCTTCTAAATTCTGCAAGTCTGTAAGCAACAAGTATGTAACATTTGAGAAGAACTTTGTAGACCAAGAGTGAGAAAAGTTGGTCAGTCATGTCCACTCTTTGTGATCCCATGGACTGTAGCCTACCAGGCTCCTCCATTCACGGAATTTTCCAGGCAAGAGTAGTGGAGTGGGTTGTCATTTCCTTCTCCAGGAGATCTTCCCAACCCAGGGATCGAACCCAGGTCTCCCACATTGCAAGCAAACACTTTACCCTCTGAGCCACCAGGGAATACTTTGTAGACCAAAGATATGCTTAAAAATTCTTTGTCCAAATGCTTACAAGTACTATGTAAGCCCTAACAGAAAATCTTTAAGGAAGAGTGAATTCTTCCAAGGGGCCGGATGGAGGACATATTTCCACTAATACACACTTAGAAGCAGACTTTCAAACTTGAGGGGTGGGAGCTCCCACCTCTGTCCATCTCCAGGTCACATGGCCTGTAAGGGAGCTAAAGATGCTGAAGTGAAGACCTTTCAAGTGTCTCTGGGAAATAATATGCTAAAAGCTTTAATAAGTGAGCTCTGCCTTGTGCTGAACTCAAATATATACATATAAAAGACCAATGAAAGAATTTTTTAAAAATCTAAGTTAGGGCTTGGAAAAGGAAATGGCAACCCAGTCCAATATATTCTTGCCCGGAAAATCTCATGGACAGAGAAGGCTGGTGGTCTACAGTCCATGGGGTCACAAAAGAGTTGGACATGACTTAGCGACTAAACAACAACAAAAATTAGAGCTAAGTATTCACTTTATAACAACCTTTTAAGGAAGATTTACCATAAGATAGCTTTAAAAAGCAAATTCCCAGAGCATTTGAAGACTAAGGGGTAAATAAGACTTGCAGGAACCAAATGTCCATTTGAAGTGTGGTAAACTAAGTTAACCGTCTACAAGTGGCTGAAAGGTGGGCTCCAACCCAGAAAAATTAAGCAGATGGACCTTATCCTTTTGAAATAGTCAAAGAAGATATTGAGGTTCAGAAAATCCTATAAAAGTAACCATCACACTAAAGCACAAAATTGGTCCTGCCATACTTTGGTATTAACTTTTTCCCTGAATAATTTGAATTTCTAAAGATTTTTTAAAATCAATTTTTAATGAGGCTTGATTCTTTTTGAAAATGAGATTGGTAGATGCATACTTTTCTAGCTGTTATTTAAATCCAACAAAGATCATGGAACAAAAGATCACCATATGCTTGGGCATTTTAGATATTGTCTAATGTTTCAGTAAAATAGTGTTCAGAGAGAGCGCCTACTGCAATCTAATTAACTGATTTCCTGTTTAAATCAGCCCTGTCAGTCAGGATTGCATTCCAAAGCCTTCCTTGATTGCCTCTCAGAGACCCAGCTTCCCCTCTAGGCTGCATTGGTTATGTAAGTTCAATGAGTAGAACTGCATGTTGGCAAGTTTTTTCTGTGGCTTCTTTTGGGGGTCGGTGATTGAGACCCTTGATATGTCTTTAAAATGTCAGAAACTCTCGCATGAAATGGCTTTTAACTAATAGGTTTTTTCTGATTATATTATCAAAGACCAAACAAAATTAAAACCAGGTTCTTAAGAGGCTGACAACTGAATGATTAGGAATCCCTTAGGAGCCAAGCTGGCAGGAAACCAAGAGAGGAAAAATCAAAGCCTGTGGGTAAATATATGAATGGATGTAATAAGAATTAACACTTTTGAATTCAGAAATGCATCCTTCTTCTGCTCTAACTGGTATGCAGAGGTGGAGGTGAAAGTTAGCATAACTCTTCAGTTTTCCCAGTACATGATATGTGCAGTGATTTTACATGGTTTGCAAAAGACAAGAAATTTAATCCATTAAAACTGCCAGAGAATTATAGTTTGTCCTGTCACTTATACTAAGGATCTATTGTATGTTTATTTTATGATTTCCCCCCCTCTAAAGCCCTACTTTAAAAAACATGCTCTGTACTGATAAACAGTCCTCAATTATTTAGGAAAGACTGGTATTTTGGTATCATATCTGCAATTTTAAATGAAAAATGCTCTCACATATGCTTGATTCTACCTCCTACCCCATATAGTAAGAGTTGCTTTATTGGACATAAAAGGTGTAATTGTTTTCTGTTCATAAGTTGCTTATGAACAGGGAAAAGTGTATGTTATATTTTCTTACCTAGAACATGGGTTTTCTAATATAACCCACAAATGATTGTTATAGCACCATTTCTTAGAAATTCTGACTTTTTATAAAGGAGTGTTATTTGCTCCAAATCTTCTCTATATTTCCTTAAGGCATCTTTAAAATGTATTGTTTCGGGCCCACATATGTTTGGAAGTTCACTAGTATCACCTGGGACTT
Organism: Bos indicus; assembly: GCF_029378745.1. NCBI lineage: Eukaryota > Metazoa > Chordata > Mammalia > Artiodactyla > Bovidae > Bos > Bos indicus. The sequence goes on from NC_091760.1 coordinate 110,547,319, forward strand.
TGACAGGTTGCATCTGGTTTGAACTGCCTCTCTTCTGTTTCACCCTGATCCTCCACATCCCTGGAGGTACTGCCTGGATGCCAACTAGCTCCTACATCTGACTGTTCCACTGTGGATCCCTCAGCTGCTGGTTTATTCCAAACTTCACACCCTTGGAGCTCACTCTGGAGCTCATTTCACAGACCCTGGGGGCTCAGGGCAGGGGGCCTTGGGAGATCAGATTCAACCTCGAGTCTCTTGTTTGGAACTGGTAGGGAGAAGGGGCCAGCCCAGGGACTGGAAAACGTTCCTTAAAATTAGGCTGGGTCCTGAAATAGCGCGGGGAACCAGAGCTCCCTTAAAGACAGAGGCAGGCTAAAATTAGAAGAAGTGGAAATCCCTAACGGAGGGAAGCTGGACATTGAGAGCAGTCACTCTTATAACTGGCCAATAGAGTTTCTCTAACGCCTGGTCCGATCAAGTGTCAGTCTGGAGGCCCTTGAGGTCTATTTCAAGACTGTGATGGTTACCTACACAGCTATCTTCTGGGTTCCTCACAACTGAAGACTGACTACTTTTGAAAGCAATTTTCCCGCCTTTTATGATGTATCTGAGCTCTGTGACCCGCGCATGCTGAAACAGAAGGGTGTGAGCCAGTGTGTTTCCTCACACTAAAGCCTCCCCTTAGAGGCTTGGTTGGCTTACTCGGTTTCCCGCAACTCGCGCTTTGAAAACGAAGCCGCGCAGGGATCCCCACCAGTCCCCGCGTCCTTACCTGCCGGCAGCCAGCGGCTGGCTGCCCAGCCCTGCACAGCTCGGAGATCGGCCCGCGTCCGCCGCAGCTCCTCCAGCACCGCGCCCAGGGCCCGCCCCGCCTCCTCCTGCGGTCGCAGCGCCCCAGCATCTTCCAGGCGCGCCAGCCGGCGGCCAGCATCGCGGCTCGCCTGCAGCAGGTCGTCCAGCGCCCGGGCCAGCCTGGTCTCGGAGGGGGCCTCCGGCCCGCACAGCTTCTGCAGGCTTCCCTCCAGCCGGCCCAGCTCGGCCTGCAGCTTCTGCAGCTCGCCCCGGAGCATGACGTCGGTGGCCTGCAGCAGCATGCCCTCCCGCATCTGCGAGTTCTCCAGCATGGTGAAGAGCTTGTCCCACTCGGAGTTCTCACGACTGCAGTCGCACGGCGTGGCTAGAGCGGGGAACATACACGCGTTACAGACCTGAACCTCCCTCGGGTGTTCTTTGTGAAATGCCGACCTCCCTCGAGGTCGCCAAGTGACAGCCCGTCCCCAGTACCCCCTTCCCTTTAAGGAAACCTGCAAAAACCTTGCAAGTTTATAAGTTGAACTCGATGAAATTGCCGTTCATGGAGCTCAAAACAGGCGAATACCGGCGATTTCATACAATCCGACCCATTACGTATCTGAGAGAAGTAACTTTATGAAACCTCCTTTCCTGACATGCTTTTCTCTTTTGCAAAACTCTTTTTTCGTTGTTGTTGTTTATTGCATTGGCAACAAAATATATGTATAATACTTAGACCTAAGGAGGTAGATATGTAGTTAAGGGTTAGCAGAGAAACAGTAAAAATGAACTTACGGTCCTCAGTGGGATGGAGTCCATTGTCTATTTCGTTGTCCAAATTCACATACATGAGCTCATAATCATCTGAGTTCTCCGCCGACACTGCAGACCAGAGCGCACAAAACAGAATCACAGAGATATGCATTGCTGGAGAGACGACGTTCTTCCCACCGCTGTCGGGAGGGGACGAGGCAAGAGGCTCTCAAAGTGCAGAAGGAGCGGAGGAGAGTGCGAGTGAGAGGCAGGAGCTGAGAGCCCTTAATAAATGCTGGGGAAAGTCTGAATGGGGATGAATGAGTAATGCCAGTGGCACTGCCTTAACGGGAGTTCCCCAGATTTGGGGGGGAGGGCTGGGGGAAAGGAGGGTGAAGGAGATGTGGGGGACGTTGCACAATAGTAAACCACAAAGGTTTACAGTACAGTCAGATTAACCGGAGGAGGGTTAGAGGGGAAGGAAGGGGGAAGACAGGGCTAGGACTGTCTCCCCCTGGGGATTAGTTGTTGTAACTTGAATTGGTAGTACTGAAGGATGAGAGGGAGAGGAGAGGGATTAGGGGAATAGAGATTTAGGGAATAGATTCAGCAGACGTAGAGGTGTGAAAGCAAGAGCATCATCCCAGCATTTTGTGTGTGCTCTCATTATTTCACAACCCTTTACTCATAGAAAACATTTTTTCACTTTTTCTTTGTGCAGTTTTACAGGTCTAAGATGTGAAAGTTACTTTCTGATTTCAAGATAAACCAACACAGTAAGAATTTGTATGCTTCTAGAAGCCAAATCCATTCCAAGGAATTCCATCTTTAATCCTTCTGGAGTTACAACTATACTTTTATAAACATACTTTTTAATGAGAAGCACAGCAAAACTAATAAACCTAAAATAAGGAGGAGTTGGGGGAAAGGAATAAACTGATTTTTAGGGTGTTTCTTTTCATAATCTATTGTGTGGGTATCTTATTTCACTAGCCTCAGAGTCAAAGATTATGTTTTTAAAGTAAATTTAGGGATTCCTGCTTCTGCCAGTATATGGAGATCTATATAAGTTGAAAATTCTGCTGAAAAAAAAAACCCTAGAAATGTGTTTACATTTGAATAATAATTAAAAACTTTAAATGTACAAATAAGTTCCCCATAAAGTAAGGACAATATCCAGAGGCCAAGTGTGCTAAGTCGCTTCAGTCATGTCCAACTCTTTGTGACCTTATAGACTGCAGCCCCGCTAGTCTCCTCTGTCCATGGAATTTCCCAGGCAAGAATACTGGAGTGAGTTGCCATGCCTTTCTCCAGGAGATCTTCCTGACCAAGGGATTGAACCCACATTTCTTATGTCTCTTTCATTGGCAGGCTGGTTCTTTACCACCAATGCCACCTACCCAAAGAGAGGGAACCAAAAACTGGTCAGTGAGCCCATGAGCTGAATCTAGAGCCCCCCTACACACACACACACACACACACACACACACACACACACACACACACACACATCAGGGGAGGTGAAGGGGGAAGAGATGTTTCAGTTCTGTGTTAACCAAGTGTTAAGGGCCACAAGGCTTAGGTCAGGGTGAGGAGTTAACTGACTAGATTTCAATAGATATAGCCCCAGTCCTTACCCTAGCACAGAAATGAGAAGTAAGCCTGTCTCTCTTTGACTGAACTCTACAAGGTCCCTAAGAGTTTGTGACTTTGGTCCTGCCCTTATACATGTTCGAGACACAAATGTGTACTATCTGCTACAGTAAAAATAAATTCATAATAAAAAATATTTAAATGTAGGAGGAAACAATCTACCATAAATGAGAACCAGCAGAAACCAAAAGGCATTGGACACCCCTCCCTCAAGAATTTCATTTATTTAAAATATCAGCTAGAAACTGGAAAATAAGTGTGTTTAAAATGATTTAAGATCTGCAAGAAAGAATTGGAAACCTGAAAAAAGAAAAAGACAGTGTCAAAAGAAGAAGAATAGGCCTATTACTTAAAGAATCAAATATAACCTTGAGTTAAAAAATTAATTGAAATTTTTAAGAAATTAAAGGAATGGCAAAGCTGAAGAGAGTATTAAGGAACTGGAAGAAAGATCTAAGAAAATAAATCTAAAGTCCTTTCATTGTTCAGGGTAGCAAAATTAATTTTTCTTTGTTCAAGTATGTTTATCTTTCAAAGGACAGCCACCAAAACCAAGAGGAAATAAAATGACCAAATAGAAGGAATAGAGTGAATTAAAAAAATTTTTTTGAGCTGTTCAGTAGGAAGTAGTAAAGAAGGGAAGAAAAGCATAGACAAAGCAAGATAAATAAAAAGCACATGTGGCAGTGGTTTAGTTGCTAAGTCACGTTAGACTCTTGCAACCCCACGGACTGTAGTGCACCAGGTTTCTCTGCCCATGGGATTCTCCAGGCAGGAATACTGATTGCCCTTTCTTTCTCCAAAAAGCACCTGTAATGTAAAAATAAATCCAAATATACCTAATACTATAAATACTAATCACTAAATATTAATGAAACAAACATTCCAGTTAAGAGACAAAAGTTGTCAGGAATATTTTTAAAGTCCAGTTCTACGTCACTTATAAGATCACACATAAAACACAAGAATCTAGAAACCTTGAAAGCAAAATATTTAAAGGTGGTGAGAGAATAGACCAAACAAGGGCTATTCAGAAAAGCTAGCATAGCTGCACTAATATTAGTCAAAAATAGACTTTAAGGCAAAGAGAATAATGAAATTATGATGAAATAAATAATTTGCCAGGAAGATACCTCAGAACTATCTAGTAACATCGTTTCAAAAAAATACGCCAATATTGACAGACTTATAAGGAAAAATTGGTAAACCCACAGTCATAAAGGCAGATTTTCACATACTTCTTGCAATTGATAAATCCATTTCTGTCACAACTGATGATTAAAATGCTAAAAACTTCAAAAGGATATAGAAATGTGTATAATTTAAAATTTGATATAATGAAATGTATAGGACATTGCTCAGAAAGTTTGATAAGCAAGTTCTACCGTGCAAGGAACACATAATTCCCATTTTATATTAACTGCCTCTGAGAATGGAGTGTGCAGGAGTGCACTAAATTCTTTTTATATGTCTAGTAAGGATGATACTAAAAAAAAGACAAGGTCCATACAAGAAAGGAAAACTGCAAGTCAGTCTCATTTAAGAATATAGATGCAGAAGCTCTAAATGAAGTATTAGCCAAAGAAATCCAGAAATACATGCTTTCAGTACATCATACCAAGTTGAGTGTATTCCAAGAGTGCAAGATTGATTAAACATTAGCATACTCATTCATTTACGACAGTAACAATTTAAAAGAGAAATCATATGGTCATATGGACAGATGCAGAAAAGTCAATTAATAAAATTTAACATTCATTCATGTTCAAACTAGGAAAAAGACAGGAACTTAAACTGATAAAATATAAATACCAAGAATATGTAGAAACATATACATACATTATGATGAATCCTTAGAAGCATACTCTTTAAAAACAGGAATTAGAAAATGATATCAGGACCTGGTTCTACTCATCAAAGTGTTGGAGGTCCCAGCTGGTAAAGTAGGACAATAAAAGAAACTTAAGGAATATTACAAAGTTGTTACTTATTATCATTTGATTATTTTTCTACAGAAAATCTTGAGACTCCATTAATAAAAAAAAAGAACTAAACAAGTTTTGCTGGATGAAAGATCAGTGTACAAAAATTTATTGATTTCTTAATATAGCAGATAAATAGAAAACATCTTTAAAAAACCAAAAACTTCCATTTCAATAGCAACAACAACTATGGAATACCTAGGAATCAATTTAATAAAAGATAGACAAGACACAGCTAATATCACAAAACTTTAGAGATATCAAAAAAGTTACACAGAAGAATATATCATGTTCTTGTTTCACAGAGATGTCAGTTATCCCAAATTAGTCTATATATTCAATGTGAAAAATAATCCTAACCTAGCTTTACAAGGAAGTTGACAAAGTAATGGCAAAATGTATATAAAGTAGCCAAGAGGAATTTGAAGCAGAAAATGAAGAAATAAGAGGAATCGGAAGCAGAAGATGAAGAAACTTGTCTTGTGAGGTAAAATGACTTATTATAAATTGCAATTAAGAAAATGTATAAAGGGCTTCCTAGGTGACTCTAGTGGTAAAGAATCTACCTGCCAATGCAGGAGACATAAGAGACGTGGGTTTGATCCCTGGGTCAGGAAGATTTCCTAGAGGAGGAAATGGCAATCCATTGTGGTATTCTTGCCTGGAGAATCCCATGGACCAGAGGAGCCTGGTGGGCTGCAGTCTATACGGTCATAATGAGTCAAACACGACTGAAGTGACTTAGCAGACATAATTGGTGAAGGTATGATAAATAACCAGACCCATATACATGGGAAACTTTATATATGAAAGAAGTATCACAAATCAGAAGGGAAACAGTTGGTCACTGAATAAATTGATCTGAGACAATTGTTTATATACACACACACATATATAAATTTATAATTAGATCCCTTCCTTATATACACAAAAATAAAATCCAGATGATTAAGGCATAAAACAAAACCATAATACTTTTAGGAGAAAATATAGTAGAATATTTTTATGAACATGGATAGGGAAAGAATTCTCAATTAAAAAATTTATAAACCATAAAATAAATTTAAAAACCAACTCCATTAGGATTACAACTTTGAAACTGACAGACCAAAAATTAGTGTCCAGAATAAATAAGGAACTTCTACAAATCAGTGCTTCCCTGATAGCTCAGTTGGTAAAGAATCCACCTGCAATGTGGGAGACCCCAGTTCAATTCCTGGGCTGGGAAGATCCGCTGGAGAAGGGATAGGCTACTCACGCCAGTATTCTTGCATGGAGAGTTCCATGGACTGTATAGCCCATGGGGTTACAAAGAGTCGGACACAACTGAGTGACTTTCACAAATCAGTGAGAAAACACAGACATCTTGATTGAAAACAGGCAAAGGATATGAAAGGCTAAATCATGGAAGAGCAACATAAAAAGTTTGCTCAGCCTCAGAAGTAAAGACATGAAAATTAGAACAAAAAATAAGGTAACATTTTTATACCCCGTCAGACTGGCGAAAACTGGTGTCTGCCAAGACTAAATGTTGGCAACAGAAATATTCATGCTTCTGTTGATAGGTATGTAAGTTGTTATAATCATGGTGGTAGGCAGAATAATGACCTCCCCCACCAAAGTTGTTCACATCTTAATTCCCACAACCTGTGAACACAATGTGTTTCATTGCACTGAAGATAAAATTAGGTTACCATATAAGGAGAAAATCCTAGATTATCCAAATGGACCTAATGTTATCACAAGGGTGCTTAAGTCAAAGAAAGGCAGAAGAGATAATCAGAGGAAGAGGTGTAGTGATGGAAGCAGGGTCAGAGAATGCTGTGTAGCTAACTTTGAAGATGAAGGAAGGAGACCCCGAAGCAAAGAATGCTGGTGGTCTCTAGAAGCCAGAAAAGCCAAGAAACAGATTCCTTCCTACAACCTCCAAGAAGGAACCCAGCCTTTCCAAGACCTGGATTTTTGCCCAGTGAGACTCATGCTATACTTCTGAATTACAGAAATATAAGATAATAAATTTCTATTATTTTGGGCCACACGTTTATGTCAGTTTCTTATGGCAGCTATAGAAAACTACTACAACCATTTTGAGAAGAAATTTTGAAACATCTAGAAACTTATCTCCCAGGGACAAACCCACTGCTTTACTACTTAATTATGTGGTCCAGTGACCATCAACATCACCTGAGAACTTGTTAGAAATTCAAATTCTCAAACTCTACTGTGGTATTGGAGAAGACTCTTGAGAGTCCCTTGGACTGCAAGGAGATCCAACCAGTCCATCCTAAAGGAGACCAGTCCTGGGTGTTCATTGAAAGGTCTGATGCTGAGGCTGAAACTCCAATACTTTGAGCACCTCATGTGAAGAGTTGACTCATTGGAAAAGACTCTGATGCTGGGAGGGATTGGGGGCAGGAGGAGAAGGGGATGACAGAGGATGAGATGGCTGGATGGCATCACCGACTCAATGGACATGAGTTTGGGTGAACTCCGGGAGTTGGTGATGGACAGGGAGGCCTGGCGTGCTGTGATTCATGGGGTTGCAAAAAGTCGGACATGACTGAGCAACTGAACTGAACTGAACTGAATTTTGATAAAGTTAGTTGGTAGGCACACCAGTGGTCCTTGTATTTTTGCCTATGTTTGTCTAATGACTTGAAATATTTCATAATGAAGAAGAATATAGTAATTTATGAATGAAATTAATAAGATTTCTATACCAAAGTGTTTTCATCAGTTTAAAAAAAACACCCTTATTTAATTTTGTATTATTTGAACAAATTCAAGTCCACTAAAAATGACTAATCTAGGTTTTCCCCTCCAGAAGTCTGAGGACCTTTAATGAATATTGTATTGTGTCTTCAATTCCAGTGACAGTCCCATTTACTGTAACTTTTTCCAGCAGTTAATCAGTATGTCTACATAGCTAAGTTCTATGAGTAATGTGCCTTGTATAGATTGGACATGACATTGGCAATTCCTGATATCTTAAGAAAAAGTTCTTAGGAAAATAAACAGAAAACAAAATAAAACAATGTTTTTCACATTTAAAAAAATCTGAATATTTCCAATATTTTGGGCTCTGTGGTTATATGATTGAAATCTGTTTGAAACCATTCTATGAGCCATATGTGGAAAAAGCAATTCTCATTATTTACCATCACCCTGATACATTCACTTTGATCCAGAATCACCCTTTCATTAAATTTTGCCATAGATATTCAGAAAATTCTGTCCTTCTTTTCTTAATCCTCATATCCAAATGTCCCCACCATTTAATAAGGGTTTACAAATGTGTTATCACCGCTTACTTGATTCTTTCTGTGTATAACTTCTATATAGAGAGCCACATTTAAAATAAATAGAGGCAAGAAAATTCTTGTTCAAGAAATCCCTAGAAATAAATTCTGAGACATTTAAGTACTTGAGGGGATTTTTCGAAAAACTCCATACCATAAGCGATAGGCAGATGTTTCCCATATGTTGTTTGCAAACGAGTCCCAAAAGCTTAAGTCATTTTCTTCTTCTTTAGGTTCTGCCATTTTAAACCCAGTTGTCTATACAAGTCTTTGAGGCAAATCACGTGACAAACAAGCTCTGTCTAAACTTCCCTTGATATAGTGCAGAAATTGAGGATCTAAATTTGCATTGCTACTTTCCTAACTATTTATAAAAATAAGGCATAGCTTCCATATGTCAGTTGTCTAAATCAGGACTCCATATCTCTCAGGAACATGAATACATTCCTCTGCACTATTTTTATTTTTATTTTTTTGGTTCAGTTTCATTTAGATCCATGCTTACAGCACTGCTTAGTTTTTATTTAAACAGCATTCAAATGCTGTTTCTCAACAGGAATTCTTTATCGGAACTGTTTCTTCCACAAGGGTGCGGTCTGGTTACTGTCAAATTCTCTTTTCCCCAGGGTGCATTACTCAGGAAAAATTTTCATTAGATAATAATGCTGATCATATCATAAAATATTCCCTTTTACAGAAACTGTTTAATGCTTTAGTGATTTTTCAGAATAAAAATAAATACCATGTTATTTTAAGCAAAGGATTTGGTCATCAGCCTGTGCTGTTTAATATGTGACGAAGTGCAAAATTTATTACATTAATAATATTATTTCTATGGCTCATGGACTGATAAAGTCATCATTCTCGTTATTGTTCCTTCAACAGGTAATGCCATGTTGTTGAGGGTTTTACCTGCTGTGTATGAAAAGCAGCCTCAACCAATTAACAGACACCTCACAGAACTCCTAGGCTTGATGTCTCAACTGGAACAACCAGAACAGTACCATCTTCTACGGCTTTTGCATGTAGCTGCAAAGAGGAAGCAACTGGAGGTAAAAATTATATTATATACAACATGATCCACACAGAAAGGTTGCTGTTGCAAGCCATGTGTTATACCAGGATTCATGACCTCCAGAGGAGGGGATTTTGATCTGGGGTCAGAGATGAGACTTGACTACTTGGAGCTTTTTCTGCAGCAAAGTTTTATTAAAGTGTAACAGAGATAGGGAAAGCTTCTGACACAGACATCAGAAGGGGACAGAAAGAGTGACCCCTTGCTAGTTTTTAGCAAGGTGTTTTATGTCTGTTAGAAAGCTATTAATCAGATAAGAGAGACACCTCAAGGCTGAGAGAGTTTCACCAGGCCCCTCTCCCACAGTATGCATTTTTGAGATAGGATGGCAGGAGGTGCATCATAAAACAATTGACGTGAATACTGGTTTGTTGAGCCCGTTCTCAGCCCAAGGTTTAAGAAAAGAAAAAAAGTTAGTCTTAGGGGGAACCTTTTTAAAGAAAGGCAGATTCCAAAGCAAATACATAGTTTCATTAACATAGCTTAAGAAAAACATTTCTATAAGAGAAATGTATTGGTTAGCTCAAGGCAGAACCAGGTGTCCTCAACACAGAATTAAAAGAAGCCTCTTTTAATTTTGTGTAGAGAAGGAAAAAAACGTCTGCCACTTGCAGTTTATTTCCTCCTGCCTGTTACCCTCTCATCACAGCTGGGCCTGTTTAGATGTCAGTGTCATCTGGAAACACCCTCACAGACACACTGAGAATAATGTTTAATCAAATATCTGGGTACCCTCTGACCCAGTGAAGCTGACACACAAAATTAACCACCACAGGTACAGTAATACAAACACATCAAGTGTGCAAATCTGTAGTCACTGCAGAACATCTTTCATGAAAGTTCAGTGTGGTTGTGCAGTCCTTGGGATCTACAGTTTCTCAGATGGGGCCCTGAGGAAGACCTGCACATGTCTTCACTTATGGGGAAATCAGCCTGTAATGAGAGCGAAGGCTCACCTTCTAGATGGCAAATTAGTTATTCTTTGAGTGTGTGCCAAGCTTCTTCTGACTCTTTGTGACCCTATGGACTGCAGCCTGCCAGGCTCCTCTGTCCATGGGATTCTCCAGGCAAGAATACTTGGGTTGCCATTGGGAAGGTAGTGGGTTGCTGTTCCCTTCTTCAGGAGATCTTCCTGTCCCAGGGATCAAACCCAGATCTTCTGCACTGCAGGCAAATTCTTTACCATCTGAGCCACCTGGGAAGCCCCCTAGCACCATAATAATTAGGTTGCATGTGACTATCAGCAACCAAAGACCCAACCAGTACTGGTTTAAACAATAAAAGGAATGCATTAGTGCATAGAATGGGGAAAAACCTTCAGGTAAGACTTGATTAGGGGCTCAAGTATGTGAGCAGAACAGCTTCTCCATCTCCATTTCTCAGATTTTTGATTCCTCAATGTTGGCTTCCATTTTCTGTAGGCTTTCTCCTTGTGGGATCTGGATGGGAATCGGGGTTCTCTGAGCAGTATGCTTCTCCCCCATGACTCCTGAAACATCCAAATCAAAGTCCTGAGAGTCTTTGTTTCAGACCCTTGCTCTATCCCTGGAGCTTCTCCTGAACCCTGAAGACACTCAGAAACAAGAGGCTGCTAGGAAGAGGGGCGGAGAAGGCAATGGCAACCCACTCCAGTACTCTTGCCTAGAAAATCCCATGGACGGAGGAGCCTGGTAGGCTGGAGTCCATGGGGTCCCTAGGAGTTGGACCCGACTGAGTGACTTCACTTTCACTTTTCACTTTCATACATTGGAGAAGGAAATGGCAACCCACTCCAGTGTTCTTGCCTGGAGAATCCCAGGGATGTGAGAGCCTGGTGGGCTGCTCTCTCTGGGGCCACACAGAGTCAGACACGACTGACATGACTTAGCAGCGTCAGCAGCAGCAGGAAGGGGGAAGTAGAAGTGGATTCTAGAGGGCACGAGCACATGTGCATATACAAATTAATGCTAAGACCAAGGTTATATCAGTTATGGCTGCATCTTTGCTCCATTTTCATGTTAATATCAATATCCACCACTTGAAAAACAACACCAAGGTGAAAACTGGAACATTTGAATTCAATGTCAAAATTCAAAGAAAGGCAGACAAAGTTGATTATATGTATAATTAACCACAACAGACTGTAAGCTCCTCGTGGCAAGGCATGATTTCTTCTTTTCCTCTGTATCCCACATCTTGTTACCGTATCTGATAGTACTCAATAAATATTCATAAAACTAAGCTTAATTAAAGAGGCTGTTAAGTGCTCTACAAAAGATAGAAACAGATTTTTAAGAAAAGGAGGGTGGGAGAAAAAAAAAGGGGGGGTTGGGAGGACTTCCCTAGCAGTCCAGTGGTTAAGACTTGGCACTCCTAATAAGGTGGCATGAGTTTGATCCCTAGTCTAGGAACTAAGATCCCACATGCCTCAGGCCCAGCCTCTCAAAGAAAGGTTATAAACAGAGATGGGATGGCAGTGAGTTCTGCCTTAGGGGAAAACAGGTGCCATGAAGATGCACAGAGGGAGTGGCATCAGGCCAGACCTTGAGGTTTTGTGTCAGGTTGAGAAGAGAGGCAGATGGCCTTTAAGAAGTGGGGACCAGGCTGGGAGACCTGGACATGAGAGAGCAGGCTTGAGCCCCATCCCCAGAGGTTTCAGTTCAGTAGTTCTAGGATGGGGTCCCCAATTCTACTCTTTTTCAAGTTCCCTGGCGTTGCTGTCCCTGCTGCTTCAGTGACCACACTTAGAGCAGCAAGGCTAGGGGTCAGACAGAGGACTGGGGGCCTCTCTGTTACCTGGTATACAGTTTTGCTTTTGCCCTTAGAACAATATATTGCAGTTATTTTTTCCATGTCTTTCTCTCCCAGTGTGCCTTAAACTCCTTGAGGAGCACAGCACCTGTGTCTGCATATTTGTATGAATGCCCTACCACAGTGCTGGGCACATAGTAGGGCTTCAATAAAGTGTTGTTGAATTTGGAAATGAAAAAATGAACAAAAGAGATCAAAGAAAGTAAAGACCATGAAAATAAGTAAAACAATGTGTGTGGTCTTCAAAGAGGGAAAGTGACTCAACAGGGTCAAGATCTAGGGACTTAAAGGAGATTGGAGATAGGAATTGACCTTGGCTTTGGTAGCTGGAGACCCACTAGTGACTCATGAGAGGCAGTGGTCTGTAGGCGTGAAGTGGGGAGTGGAAGACATCTATTATGGATTGTGTGTGGAAGGGAAGTGTAGGAAATGCCTGCATGGGTGTTGGAGTTTAGAGGAAATAAGGAGGATTAAAAAATACCCAGTAAGAATAAAGCGATTGAAGATGTGGCAGAAAATATTAGATAGAACAAGCTAGAGGTAGTCTGGGAGTGAATTCCAAGCACAGATTGAGAAATGAATTTCAGAAAGGATTAAGGACATAAAGGATGGGCAAAGCTACAGCAGAGTTTGGGCAGGGAGTGGAGTTAAGGGATCACTAGACCAGGTAAAGAAAGCTCAGAGTGAGGGGGACACAGACAGGGTGGTGTATTCTTTTCCTGTGCTGCTGTAACATTACCACAAGTGTAGTGATTTAAAACAACACAAATTTATTACCTTACAGTTCTGGAAATCAGAAGTCTAAAATGTGTCAACAGGCTTGCATTCCTTCCGGAGAATCTAGAGAAGAATGTTCCTTGCCCTTTCCAGCTGCAATAGCCTGGCTCACAGCCTGCATCACCCTCACCTCTGCTTTTCCATCATGTTTTCCCTGACTCCGACTCTTCTTCCCTTTGCCAAGGCCCTGTGATTATATTGGGACCACCCAGATGATCCAAGAGTATCTTGCCATCGCAAGACCCTTAACTTAATCACATTTACAAAGTCCCTTTTTCACAGGTTCCGGGGATTCGAATGTGGACATCTTGGGGAAGTTGTTATTCTGCCTACCACAGATAGAGACTGGGGACCAGGTGATGTGGGGAATAGAGAGAGGTGACTAATAGGCAGGACCTGGTTTCAGAGAAGAGACAGCTGGGCATGCCATTTTATCTGCAGCCTGAGAACAAAAGCTAAACACAATGTTTGGAAGGGCAGGTTCAATACAAGTTCAAGGAGGATCTGGAGAGAATAAGCAAATTCAACTTATTTCCCATGGAATAAAGGCAGTAAATGAAACCAGGAGGAGGCTCACTTATAGGAAGGGGCTTGGTGTGACCTGACCCAAAAAGGTAAGGTGCAAGAGTAGTAGTGGCACCTTGTGTGGCGTTCAGAGAGGTCCCAGCAGACCGCTGGTTACAGGCTTTCTGTGGCCGTCCAGAGACTTGGGAAAGGGCTTATGAAGCTGTTTACAACCAGGCCCCGGTCTGTTGCTTGGCCTCTGTTGCTGTTGTTCAGTCACTCTTGTGTTGTTGTGTCTGACTCTTTGCTACCTCACAGACTGCAGTACGCCAGGCTTCCCTGTCCTTCACCATCTCCCTGAGTTTGCTCAGACTCATGTCTGTTGAGTCAGTGATGCCATCCAACCATCTCATCCTCTGTCACCCCCTTCTCCTCTTGCCTTCAATCTTTGCCAGCATCAGGGTCTCTTTAACCCTTAGACCTCGAACAAGTATCTGGTCTCAGGGATCACAGGCAGTCATTCTCTATCAGGCACTGAATTTTTATGTACATGTGATGTTCTCCACATAGAATGATCTTCCCTCACCAGCACCACACTTTGTGAGCTGACAATTGCTTAGATGTGGCTTTCTTGCCTGCAAAACTCTGATTCTTTTCTTACCCCTAATCCCTGACACAGCACATTTCACGCTGCCATGAATTTGTCTCTGCTGTTCTCTTTCCCTCCGGACCACCTTGAAAGTGAAAGTGAAAGTCGCTCATTTGTGTCCAACTCTTTGCCATGGAATTCTCCAGGCCAGAATACTAGAATACTGGAGCAGATAGCCACTCCCTTCTCCAGGGTATCTTCCCAACCCAGGGATCTAACCCAGGTCTCCTGCATTGCAGGTGGATTCTTTACCAGATGAGCCACCAGGGAAGCCCAAGAATACTGGAGTGGGTCGCCTATCACTTCTCCAGCAGGTCTTCCTAACCCAGGAATTGAACCAGGGTCTCCTGCATTGCAGGTAGATTCTTCACCAGCTGAACTACCAGGGGACCACCCTGGCTGTGATACAAATGCTTGAGACATGAGGACTACCTTGTCCATTACTGTGTCCCCAGTGCCTGGCATAGTATCTGGCACAGAGAAGTCACTCTGTGAATATTTCTTAACACAGATGAGATAGTATTAGTGCCTAAATTTGCAGAGGATTTATCATTCACAAAGGATTTTTGTTTTAACATCTAATATCTCACTTAATGCTACCAATAACTCTATAATGTGTTATTTTTTTCCATTTTACACTAGTCAGAATGGATGCTTTGTTGTAAATGGAGGGTACCCTTTAAAATTATATAAACATTAAAATGAATTAATCAGTTAAAGGTAGGGGGAAAACTGGATGCTTTGAGAGGCTATCCTGCCCCCATCATACCAGTAGTAAGCAGTAAGTGACACTGCTGGACAGGTCCAGCACTCTGACTCCCAGCCCCCTCCTCTCTTATTCTGAGCAGCCTCCACTTCAGAAGGCCACAGGCGAGTGTTCCCAGCTTACAGGAGGCAGGGGAGGGTGGACAGGGGACACCAGTAGTGGTCGAGCTCATGTTGAGTACCAGGCACTTATATAGGTGTTTTACAGGAATCATCTCACTTGTTCCCCTCAACAGCCTTTTCATTTTGTAAACAGAGAAGTTGAAGTTTGGAGAGGTTAAGAACAGGGTGGGTACCAGGGAGTAGCTTGGTGAGGTGGCTTGTCATGTGCCTCCTCATCTTATCTGGCCCCCCATCTTCATACAGTCAATGTCCGTGTCTTCCACAGGCCATTACAGTCACACTGCCCTGCCCCTAAGGCTGCCATTTACAGAATATCTGGGGCTGACACTGGTTAGGGAGCTTTCACAAAGGCATACAGGTCAGGATGAACTACATCATCAACCCAGTCTAATTCCACCCAATGAGATCTATCATGGGTGCTGAGTGTGGACCCTGGAATGTAGAAGCAAAGGGTTAGGAAGTACTCATAGTGAAGTGAAGGGACAACACCAGGACCAGGATCCTAACTGGTGGGAGGGAGTGGTTGACCGGGCACTGACCAACCGTTTGTTTTCCATCAGCACTTCTCTTCATGTTAAAGTGGTCCTGCCCCTCCCCATCCCACCCCCTTGCCTCCTTCAGCTCTTTGTCAGCTAGCACTTGATTACTGAGATACACGGGTAGTGAGCTAGAGAAATCCCAGGTAAACCCTCCTCTCTCTCATGTTCATTAATTAGACAGCAGGCAAAGGGAACAGGAGGGATACAGAAAAAGGTCGACTGAGGAAAACGAAATCAGGGCAACAGTCACGTCTACAGCCTGAGGCTTTCTGTGTACATCTAGTTCATCCAATCTCAAATGAAATGAGAGGCTAAACAAGGAGGATTTTCACCTTGTGAAATGAGGATTAAAAGGGGGCTTTTCTCTCTGCATGACAGCTGTGCCAGCGTTCTGTAACTTGGAGATCCCTGAGCAGGTTTTCCAATGAAGGCAGTGTGCAGGAATGTTTCGTGTTTTCTCAAACACACTCCTCACTACCCACCTTCTGTGACTAGTGATAACTTGGTTTTTCAGGACTGGAGGGTCAACAGTTGGCCCTTAAAACAAAAAATCTCTTTGTGTAGCTGAGATTGTCTGTGACTTTCTGATGTTGCTTCCCAAGCAGGTGGGGTCCCTTCCTCTATCACTGTCTATTGAATATCCCTGTCTTAGGAAACTGTCCTTCCTAGGTGGAGGGAGGCAGTTCCTGGCTAGTGACTCATGGCTAGAAGCTCCAGAGAATTCTCCGAGTCCATTTATAGGAAAAGGCTGGGTGGTCAATTTTCCAAGTGGCCTTCTGGGCCTAAGTCAGTATTCTTGGCTGCCAAAAACCATGCTGTAGTCTAGCCAACAAAAGGAGCAGAATTTAGTAACACACATGAGCATATCTGTAATTATCCTTAGGACATAGACTTCTAACCCTAACCATACGGAGATAAGTGGCAGGAAGTGGCAAGTTCAGCCCTCTACTGATTAATGTCCAGACCCAGAGGAACTGCTTTTGTGGTCTGGTCCCTAGAAAAGAGTCATTTTCTAGGATTTTCTCTCAGCAGTGTAGAACATTCTTGTTCACATACCTAATCCTCCACACCTAACACAGCATCTTCTGGCTGACAAGACTCAAAAGTCACTTAGTATTTGTTTAAAATGAGAATAGTTGCAAAACATTAAGAAGATGGAGTGATGGACTGTATTCAGTTCAGTTCAGTTCAGTAGCTCAGTCATGTCTGACTCTTTGCAACCCCATGAATCGCAGCATGCCAGGCTTCCCTGTCCATCACCAACTCCCGGAGTTCACCCAGACTCACGTCCATCGAGTCAGTGATGCCATCCAGCCATCTCATCCTCTGTCGTCCCCTTCTCCTCCTGCCCCCAATCCCTCCAGCATCAGAGTCTTTTCCAATGAGTCAACTCTTCGCATAAGGTGGCCAAAGTACTGGAGCTTCAGCTTTAGCATCATTCCTTCCAAAGAACACCCAGGGCTGATCTCCTTCAGAATGGACTGGTGGGATCTCCTTGCAGTCCAAGGGACTCTCAAGAGTCTTCTCCAATACCACAGTTCAAAAGTATCAATTTTTGGGGGCACTCAGCCTTCTTCACAGTCCAACTCTCACATCCATACATGACCACAGGAAAAACCATAGCCTTTACTAGAAGGACCTTTGTTGACAAAGTAATGTCTCTGCTTTTGAATATGCTCTCTAGGTTGGTCATAACTTTCCTTCCAAGGAGTAAGCGTCTTTTAATTTCATGGCTGCAATCACCACCTGCAGTGATTTTGGAGCCCAGAAAAATAAAGTCTGACACTGTTTCCACTGTTTCCCCATCTATTTCCCATGAAGTGATGGGACCGGATGCCATGATCTTTGTTTTCTGAATGTTGAGCTTTATGCCAACTTTTTCACTCTCCACTTTCACTTTCATCAAGAGGCTTTTGAGTTCCTCTTCACTTTCTGCCATAAGGGTGGTGTCATCTGCATATCTGAGGTTATTGATATTTCTCCCGGCAATCTTGATTCCAGCTTGTGCTTCTTCCAGACCAGCATTTCTCATGATGTACTCTGCATATAAGTTAAATAAGCAGGGTGACAATATACAGCCTTGACGTACTCCTTTTCCTATTTGGAACCAGTCTGTTGTTCCATGTCCAGTTCTAACTGTTGCTTCCTGACCTGCATACAAATTTCTCAAGAGGCAGGTCAGGTGGTCTGGTATTCCCATCTCTTTCAGAATTTTCCATAGTTTTTTGGGATCCACACAGTCAAAGGCTTTGGCATAGTCAATAAAGCAGATATAGATGCTTTTCTGGAACTCTCTTGCTTTTTCCATGATCCAGCGGATGTTGGCAATTTGATCTCTGGTTCCTCTGCCTTTTCTAAAACCAGCTTGAACATCAGGAAGTTCATGGACTGTATAGTAAGTCCTAAAACAGTCTTTGGAACAGAACCATGGTTTTCAGAATATATATTTTGTTAGTATGGTAGCTGTAAGTATTAAATGAAAAGAGTGGCAGTTATTTTTAGAGATTTCTGGAGATTAATAGACATTGTTGCTGCTGCTGCTGCTGCTAAGTCGCTTCAGTCATATAGATGGCAGCCCACCAGGCTTCCCTGTCTGGGATTCTCCAGGCAAGAACACTGGAGTGGGTTGCCATTTCCTTCTCCAATGCATGAAAGTGAAAAGTGAAAGTGAAGTCGCTCAGTCGTGTCCAACTCTAGCGACCCCATGGACTGCAGCCTACCAGGCTCCTCAGTCCATGGGACTTTCTAGGCAAAATTACTGGAGTGGGGTGCCATTGCCTTCTCCGAATAGACATTGTTAGTGCTAATCAAATTAACTGAAAGAGAACATTGAATCTAAGTGTAATTTGAGAGGGAGTGTGGGAACATACATGTATACACACACAGTAGCTCGACTTTTCATTCTTTAACAAGAATTTACATGTCCTTGCTGCCAGTTAAGTTATTTTTGATGGCCCTCTGTTCAAGGTGCCCACAGCCTGGAGTAATGAGATGTATCCACCGAATTTCAGTTCAATGGCAAGATGCTAAATTCGTCAGCAGACTTGCCTGGGAGACAGTAAAGGCAGTGATCAATTCTGCTCAAGAAGGAACAGAAACGCCAGGGACGGGCCCTCACCTGGGCTACTGGATTTGTACAGTTCTGGTTGGCGCTCCTCTGCCTGTGCCCCCCAGCTCCCGTCCACCACCCTGCCTACTAAACACAGTCCAGATAACCGAGACCTTGGAATCCCTTTCCAGTAAACCTCCATCCTGCTTCCAGGGCTGTGGAAGTCCTGGTCTCTGGGTCTGTTTCCCCGAGGACAGGCCATGCCAACAGTGTCACCCTCATAGGTCTGAGGGGCAGCCTATATGAGCTTGCATATGTGGGGCTGGAGTATCCACAAATATGCATAGGAAACTCCTTGAGGGCAAAGGGAGGGGTAGGAAGAGAAGGGAGGGGCAAGGGATGGAGGCTAGGGGTCATTTCTTCCTGTTTCCTTGACAGGGACCAAAAATTCTAAATTCAAAGCAAGCCTCCCAGATTGTTATAAAGGTGTATGTGTCGGGTCAGAAGACAGAACGCTGTATAAGGCTGCAGAATATTTCCGTGTGTGGCTCAGTGGCCTCCCTGTGCTCTGGCTCCAGGTTGTGTGTATGTGAGCGTGGGCTGGGGGGAAGGCTTCCCAGAAGTAGAACTATTTGAGATCAGCTTTGAAAGTATGAGTTTTCTCATACTTTTATGTGTGTTCAAGCCACTGTGGGTGGTCAGTGGCATGTTGCTGGGTCGGGAGGTTCGTGGAGGAAGAGGCAGCAGATAAACCCATCAGTGAATGCCAGTGAATGACCCTGGAATGCCATGGCACTGGGATTCTGACCATGCATTGTGGGAAATCGTTGGCATGAGCAGATGGGGTTTTAGGCAGTGAGGAGGCTGAAGAGAGGGCAAAAGTCTTGAGACGAGGAGGCCAGTTTGGAAGCTCTTTCAGAGTCCATGGTGTGGGATTATGGCCTGAACAAAGGCCATGTCAGCTTCCTCTCTGCAAGCTATCTATTTTATCTTAGGGGCTTCTCTGCTCTCAGCAAAAGAAGGCTTTCTCCGAGATGTGAAACAGCTCCAATGAGGCAGCATAAAGAGACCAACCTAAGGAAATACTGACTGTCAGGAAAATATAATTTCTCCTTATCCAAAAATATCTGAAGGCCAAAGCACCACTTCCCTTAAATGTGAGTGATAAGCTTCAAGAATGGAGAAGGCAATGGCACCCCACTCCAGTACTCTTGCCTGGAAAATCCCATGGATGGAGGAGCCAGTAGGCTGCAGTCCATGGGATCGCTAAGAGTTGGACATGACTGAGCGACTTCACTTTCACTTTTCACTTTCATGCATTGGAGAAGGAAATGGCAACCCACTCCAGTGTTCTTGCTTGGAGAATCCCAGGGACGGGGGAGCCTGGTGGGCTGCTGTCTATGGGGTCGCACAGAGTCGGACACGACTGAAACAACTTAGCAGCAGTAGCAGCAACCTTCAAGAAATATCTGTCCTTATTCATTCACATTATTCACATTTTACTGCTAGTCACATTATTTAGTACTTCTTCTCGTTTCGCTCCTTCTATGGATTCAGCTTTGCCTAGTACTCTGTATTTGCCTGAGCCTGCCTGCCTGTCTTTCTTGTTTTTCCTTTATTCCTTTATCCTTTTCTCTCTTCTCCATTTAAAATTTTCTTTATAGTCTTGGGATGTATGACTGGAGTTTAAATAAAATTGTCACTAGAAACACGCATCATAGAGACCCTGGTGTTCCAGGAATAGGACATAAAGAATAAGGACTGGGAAATGGAATTTTGTAGAATGGGGCAGGAAATGTGTAAGCATTTTCCATTTCTAAAAGCCTCAGGTTAAGGGCGCTGTCCTCCAGTTCCATTCTTCTTTCTCAAGATAGCTTTGGCTATTCGAGGTTTTTTGTATTTCCATACAAATTGTGAAATTATTTGTTCTAGCTCTGTGAAGAATACCGTTGGTAGCTTGATAGGGATTGCATTGAATCTATAAATTGCTTTGGGTAGTATACTCATTTTCACTATATTGATTCTTCCAGTCCATGAACATGGTATATTTCTCCATCTATTAGTGTCCTCTTTGGTTTCTTTCACCAGTGTTTTATAGTTTTCTATATATAGGTCTTTAGTTTCTTTAGGTAGATATATTCCTAAGTATTTTATTCTTTCCATTGCAATGGTGAATGGAATTGTTTCCTTAATTTCTCTTTCTGTTTTCTCATTATTAGTGTATAGGAATGCAAGGGATTTCTGTGTGTTGATTTTATATCCTGCAACTTTACTATAATCATTGATTAGTTCTAGTAATTTTTTGGTGGAGTCTTTAGGGTTTTCTATGTAGAGGATCATGTCATCTGCAAATAGTGAGAGTTTTATTCTTCTTTTCCAATCTGGATTCCTTTTATTTCTTTTTCTGCTCTGATTGCTGTGGCCAAAACTTCCAAAACTATGTTGAATAGTAATGGTGAAAGTGGGCACCCTTGTCTTGTTCCTGACTTTAGAGGAAATGCTTTCAATTTTTCACCATTGAGGATAATGTTTGCTGTGGGTTTGTCATATATAGCTTTTATTATGTTGAGGTATGTTCCTTCTATTCCTGCTTTCTGGAGAGATTTTATCATAAATGGATGTTGAATTTTGTCAAAGGCTTTCTCTGCATCTATTGAGATAATCATATGGTTTTTATTTTTCAATTTGTTAATGTTAATTCAGGCTCTACTACAAAGCCACAGTTATCAAGACAGTATGGTACTGGCACAAAGACAGAAATATAGATCAATGGAACAAAATAGAAAGCCCAGAGATAAATCCACGCACATATGGACACCTTATCTTTGACAAAGGAGGCAAGAATATACAATGGATTAAAGACAATCTCTTTAACAAGTGGTGCTGGGAAAACTGGTCAACCACTTGTAAAAGAACGAAACTAGACCACTTTCTAACACCATACACAAAAATAAACTCAAAATGGATTAAAGATCTAAATGTAAGACCAGAAACTATAAAACTCCTAGAGGAGAACATAGGCAAAACACTCTCTGACATACATCACAGCAGGATCCTCTATGACCCACTTCCCAGAATATTGGAAATAAAAGCAAAAATAAACAAATGGGACCTAATTAAACTTAAAAGCTTCTGCACATCAAAGGAAACTATTAGCAAGGTGAAAAGACAGCCTTCAGAATGGGAGAGAATAATAGCAAATGAAGCAACTGACAAACAACTAATCTCAAAAATATACAAGCAACTCCTACAGCTCAACTCCAGAAAAATAAATGACCCAATCAAAAAATGGGCCAAAGAACTAAATAGACATTTCTCCAAAGAAGACATACAGATGGCTAACAAACACATGAAAAGATGCTCAACATCACTCATTATCAGAGAAATGCAAATCAAAACCACTATGAGGTACCATTTCATGCCAGTCAGAATGGCTGCGATCCCAAAGTCTACAAGCAATAAATGCTGGAGAGGGTGTGGAGAAAAAGGAACCCTCTTACACTGTTGGTGGGAATGCAAACTAGTACAGCCACTATGGAGAACAGTGTGGAGATTCCTTAAAAAACTGGAAATAGAACTGCCTTATGATCCAGCAATCCCACCGCTGGGCATACACACTGAGAAAACCAGAAGGGAAAGAGACACGTGTACCCCAATGTTCATTGCAGCACTGTTTATAATAGCCAGGACATGGAAGCAACCTAGATGTCCATCAGCAGATGAATGGATAAGAAAGCAGTGGTACATATACACAATGGAGTATTACTCAGCCATTAAAAAGAATACATTTGAATCAGTTCTAATGAGGTGGATGAAACTGGAGCCTATTATACAGAGTGAAGTAAGCCAGAAAGAAAAACACCAATACAGTATACTAACGCATATATATGGAATTTAGAAAGATGGTAACAATAACCCTGTGTACGAGACAGCAAAAGAGACACTGATGTATAGAACAGTCTTATGGACTCTGTGGGAGAGGGAGAGGGTGGGAAGATTTGGGAGAATGGCATTGAAACATGTATAATATCATGTATGAAACGAGTTGCCAGTCCAGGTTCGTTGCACGATACTGGATGCTTGGGGCTAGTGCACTGGGACGACCCAGAGGGATGGTATGGGGAGGGAGGAGGGAGGAGGGTTCAGGATGGGGAACACATGTATACCTGTGGCGGATTCATTTTGATATTTGGCAAAACTAATACAATTTTGTAAAGTTTAAAAATAAAATAAAATTAAAAAAAAAAAAAGGCGCTGTCCTGACCCGGAGCAGCTGGCTGACACTTCTGCCATAGGTGCCAGGGACCTCACATAGTTTCTCCTGAAGGACATACAATCACCCCCAATGCACTGGCAGCCTTTACTGAACTGTTCATTCATATGTGCCATTTATCAGAGAGTAGCTCTAACCTTTCTTTCATGATTACTGGATATGAATATCAAGTTTAAATTTACATATAGGGTAATTTATATTTATAAATTTATGTATATATTTATATATAAGATAATATATATGGGCTTCCCAGGTGGCTCAGTGGTAAAGAATCTGCCTGCCAATGCAGGAGCCACAGGAGACAAGTGTTCAATCCCTGGGTTGGGAAGATCCCCTGGAGGAGGAAATGACAACCTGTTAGACTTGTTAACAACATTAACTGTAGCACCTAGAATAGCACCTTGCAAATGGAAAGGACTCCATAAATAATTTATGAATGAGTGAATGGATGGATGAATAGACATGAAGAGAAGTGGACTCATATGTGGGATACTTGAGGGGTGGGAATCAATAGGACTTGGTGACTGCTCAGATAAAGCTGCTGAAAAGGGGAAAATAGTAGTCAAGAATGATTCCTCCCTCCCCAACACCCCCCCACCCCCAAGCCCCCCCACCCTCACCTTGTAAAAAAAGAATGATTCTCAGACTTCTGGCTTGAGCAGGCAGAATGGCAGTGTCATTTATACGAAGGGAGACACCTGGGGCTAGAGAGGTGGGAAAAGCAGGTTTTTGGCAGGGGGTCAGTTTATGAGTTCAGCAGGTTGAGCTGTGCATCAGATTTTTTAATCCTAATACCGGAAGTCACATTTCAAGTCTGCCTTACCAAAACAGCAAACCAACAACAAACAAAAGAAATAACCATGGGAGAAGTATGAATGGACTAATAGTTTGTACTTTTATTGTTCAGTTTTCCCCAGGTTGTTCTTTGTAATCCTTTTATTTTAGCAGACAAACAATTCATTAAATTGTCAGTATGCAATGTGTCTCTGTGTTAACATAGAGACACCATTCCACAAAAAAGTCACATTCTCCTTAATGCAAATTATTGCATCCTTATATTGATAAAGACTTTAAAAACTAAGAAAGGTTAGGATATTGAGAATATGGTAGATATTATTTTACTTTAGTAGTTTTTTATCTTGTAATGTTTTTGTGGTCCAAACGGAAAACTGAGAAAAAGGAAGAGCTCTTTCCTGCTTTATTTTTATTTTAAATATTTCCACACCATATTTCTCTAATTTGAAGGCTCTAATCAAAGTCATTGTCAAGGATCTCTTACATACTTATATTCTCTTTTAAATTGAAACCCTGTGATATTCTATGGATAACTAGGAATTAACTGGTGAAATGAGGTAGTAGAAAAGACCTTATTACAGAGAAGGAATGATATGTGCAAAGGTCTTATGGTGAGAGGAATATGAGAGAGAGACAAATGACATTGTTACTAAAGTTGAGAGAACAAGGTGGGCATGTCTAAGATGATGTCTAAGGAGTAGGCAAGCAGGGACTGAGCATGTTTTAGACCATGTTTTAAAATTCTGGCCTTTATCCTACCTTCTAGGAATCTCTAGACATTCTGGGTACATAGTAGATATTCAATAAATAGTTGCCCTACTCTTTTTTTTAATGCCATCTATGCTTTTCAATTCAATGTAATTACTGATCAAATTCATTCTTCTGAATATTTGCAGCACAGTTGATAATGGACAGCACAACCAGTTTCTGAGAATGCTACTTGATAATGTTCTCCTTGAGTCTTTCAGTTCAGTTCAGTTCAGTCACTCAGTCGTGTCTGACTCTTTGCGACCCCATGAACCACAGGACGCCAGGCCTCCCTGTCCATCACCAACTCCCGGAGTTCACTCAGACTCACGTCCATCGAGTCAGTGATGCCGTCCAGCCATCTCATCCTCTGTCGTTCCATTCTCCTCCTGCCCACAATCCCTCCCAGTATCAGAATCTTTTCCAATGAGTCAACTCTTCCCATGAGGTGGCCAAAGTACTGGAGTTTCAGCTTTAGCATCATTCCTTCCAAAGAACACCCAGGGATGATCTCTTTCAGAATGGACTGGTTGGATCTCCTTGCAATCCAAGGGACTCTCAAGAGTCTTCTCCAACACCACAGTTCAAAAGCATCAATTCTTTGGCACTCAGCCTTCTTCACAATCCAACTCTCACATCCATACATGACCACAGGAAAAACCATAGCCTTGACTAGACAGACCTTTGTTGGCAAAGTAATGTCTCTGCTTTTGAATATGCTATCTAGGTTGTTCATAACTTTCCTTCCAAGGAGTAAGCATCTTTTAATTTCATGACTGCAGTCACCATCTGCAGTGATTTTGGAGGAGAATGCTATCATATAAGGGCACCCCCTCCAAAAAAAAGCTGAAGCTCTCAGGGTGGTTTGGAGGAAATGTAACGCTACTGATAAGGACATAACACAGGAGACCTTGACTTATGAGTGAGTAGCAGCGTTTAAGCATTTTGTAGCCTTAACTCTTCAATTGCAGAGCACAGATTTAAAGAAAAAGCAAAGGAAACTGAAGGCTCTGAAATTTTACTGTAAATTTTAAATTTCAGACTTGGGAGATTTGCTTGCGTTCCAACAAGAGTAATAATCTCAGAATGTGTTGAGTTCAGATTGAATACAAAAAAGTATTAGATTGATTCTGACTTAATTAACTTTCCTCTGTTTCTTTTTCTCCCTTCTTCTTCTCTTTTCTTCCTGTAGGTGGTTCAGAAGTGTATTCCTTTCCTAATTGGGCAATTGAAGGATTCGACCCATAACGACATCATCCTAAGCATCCTCATAGAGATTGCAGGCTACAAGCCAATGGCTTTGAACAGTTTTCTTCCAATGCTGAAAGAGATTGCTGAGAGATCCCCCTACCTCATTGGACAAATGGCGAGAATCTACGGGGCTGTCGGACATGTGGATGAAGTAAGTATGGCTTTTTTCTCTTCATTTCCCTAATTTCCATTGGCACTTAATCCATTGGAGCTCTATGATATTCAGATATGTCCTGAGACTTCTGAAAGTTCCCCTTTCTCTCTCTCTCTCTCTCTTTTTTTTTTTTTTTTGGCATGGACAGTGGCCTCTGGATCAAGGGCATGTTGTAGCAGGGTTATATGGATTGCTCAGGAAGTGAGGATTTTATTGCTGACATGTCACCGAGGAAGGGGAAGGGTTACAATGGAGAAAGCCCAATGATAGATGGAGACCACTTCGTAATAACAATAACCAGCAAGATTTTCATCTCATTTCTGGTTGCCATTCTGCTTAACCCAAGAATGTCAGTAAACATGGAGTTAGATCTCAGAGACTGCCTATTAATGAGGACCCATAGCTATCCTGTCAATAAGTGCCTGGATTCAGTACGTTTTGAACCCTCTCCACGATGTTCCTTTGGAGAGTGCAATAAACGTTCATGGGTGTTTGAAAGTCCTAGTCTAAATATTTGCATAATAAAATCTTTCAGCAGCAGCAACAGGATGCCATCAGAGCTTGTAGGGATTAGGCAACTAAGAAAGAATTTCCAGAAATTAAAGTTCTGAAGGGTGTGTGCATGCATGTGTATACACATATGCATGTCTGTCTGATGATTTTATGTTGAAATTGAGGATTTTTATCTTTTAAAAATAGAAGCAAATGTGTAATTGATAGAGGAAGGCTTTTACTTCATGCACTTACCTATACTATATATTTCCTATTAGATAAATATAAAATTGTTTAGCTCTTAAAAAGGATTTCATAGTTCACCAAGTTTAACCTCTTGAGTCCACAGAGAAGAAAGTTAAAAACTGGAAAGGTTAAGTGACTCATCGAGACTCAGCTTGGGTTAGTTGGTGACCCAGTTGGAATTAGATCTTTGGTATCATTAGCACTGTTTTCAAATTTTGTCTTAAAATGGTTCTTTGGTTCTGTTTTGTTTGATTTCTGCTGAGATTTGTGGAGAGCTGGTGAATGCCAGGCTTCTTCCTGATGGAGAGTCTTTCTCCTTTAATTTCCCAGAAGAAGGTGGGAGAACTGGGCCCCAAGCAGCCTGTGCTTATGAGTGTGACAGTGGCTCTTGTAAAAGGATTACTCAGTACTGACATGCTGCTTAGCATAATCCCTTTCTGTTCACTGCTGTTTGGAATGTCTCATGCTTGCCACGATCTGCCTTCTGGTAACACGTTCTGTGCCCCGTCACCTTTGCTGCCAGGAGAACCTGTGGTATGCCCGAGTGCTTTTAGGCCAACTGTGACCGACAGCTGTTTGACTGGGTCTGCTGACCTTGCAGGTTTTTGCATGGACCAAAAAATTCAACTTCTGATGGGCAAGGCCTTGGAATCTTTAAGTTATCATTCTTTTTGTCACAAATACATTTATGAATCATTAATGTGTAGTAAGAGCTTCCCTGGTGGCTCAGTGGTAAAGAATCTACCTGCCAACGTGGGAGATGAGGGTTCGGTCCTTAGATGGGGAAGACATCCTGGAGTAGGAAATGGCAACCCACTCCAGTATTCTAGCCTGGGAAATCTCATGGACAGAGGAGCTTAGTGGGCTACAGTCCATGGGGTCACAAACGAGTCGGACCCAACTTAGAGACTAAACAACAATATGTAATAATGCACATTGGAGGTGACTACACCTCTCCAGAAAATGTAATCTGTAAGTGAAGCAAAACAAACAAAAAACAATTCTAGCCACTGTCAGTTTATCTAAACTAAGGCTAATCTGAGAGGGAATAGAATATTAGGTGATATTTGTGTGGCTCCAGGTGAGTATAGAGAGAAAAGGGGGGCCAAAGAGCCTGAGGAATCACCGATTTCAAAATTAAGACTACCAGAATATTTTCTCTTCTCTGTCTCTCTCTGTCTCTTTTTCTTTCTCTCTCTTGCTCTTGCTCTATCTCTATATCTCATTCTCACATACCCATGCAGGCATCTGTGTTTGAGAGAGAAAAAAATTTTTTTCTGATGCTTCTGATTCAGTTCGTCAGCAGAGAACAATTCTAGATCAAACACTGTCCAAACGTATTGGGATATTATTATATATCTGATATATAGATATCAGAATTATTTTAGGAGCTCTTTCCACAATATAAGTTCTTGGACCCTAGAGAATACTTATTGAATCAAAGTTTCCAGGAAAGGGGCCTCCCCAGCCTCTACCAGTGTAATTCTTGTTTTGGTTGTGCAGCACGTGGGATCTTAGTTCCAATCCTATATACCTGTATCTATATATCTATATTTTTGGCCTGCCAGGGTAATTCTGATACACCTTTTCTTGGATCAGTATTTGAGATCCCTTGGCATAATATATTTAAAGCAAGAGTCAATCAGGCTTTGTCCATCACCCATCCTGCCTTCCTCCATAAAGTCATGATAATTAATTAAAACTTTTCCAGACTATTGACACAGCAGTTTAGATTGGATATGGTCAAGGGTAACACAAAAATTCAAAACAAACATTGTTGAAACAAAGATACACATCTATTTCTCTTGCACATAAAGAAGTCTAGAAGGCAGTCAGTATAGAACCCCATGTTTCAGAAACTTAGGCCCCCCTTTTCCTTTGTTGCTCTCCCATCCTGGAGCATACCAAAGAGCACAGGGCTTCCATCTCCTGGTCCAAGATGGTTATTCATCTCCACCCATCAAGTGAGCATTTCAGCCAATAGAGGAAAGGGGAGAAGGACTCTTCCAGACAAATACAGCCTACTGTTTATATCCCATTGGCTAAATGAAACAAAGCTGCAGATGACCATAGCTGCAAGGGAGGCTGGAATGTGTAGTCTGGATTTAGGTGGCCACATGCCCAGTTAATCAAAAGAGAAGGACATAAAGAATGCCTGAGGACAAGGAATGTCTTTTTGCAACTCGTCAAGTGATTCTTTTCTTTGGGTCTCTTTTCTCTCCTCCAAAACAAATAATATCCATATGCTAAGGAAACAATGTTCAAGAAAATCCCACAGATTTAGGCATAAATACATTCACTGCCAACAGCAAGAAGTTAGAAACTTATTGTTAAACTATTATGCAGACATGAAACATGTTTATGAAGCCTCATGAAGGACTGATACAAGGAGACTTTGTTGCTGTTTGTTGTTTAGTTGCTCAGACATGTCCAACTCTTTGCAACCATGGACTGTAGGCTCACCAGGCTCCTTTGTCCATGGGATTTCCCAGGCAGGAATACTGGAGTGGGTTGCCATTTCCTTTTCCAACAAGGAGTCTTAAATAACTATTAAATTCACACACACACACACACGTATATAAAATATATATAATATCTTTGTATTGGATTATCTCCCTTCCGGCACTGATATTCTTGAATTCCATTATTCCATTTCATTCAAGATCAGCGTGACAAAACTACCTTAAATGTTAGTCAGAATCCTTTATTCAGAAATAATGCCTAAAATATCACCCTTTAGTTTTAAAGAATGATAAAACTCAGTTGTCCCAAGAATTAACAACCTAAGTGGCTATTAACTGCTTAATTGGAGTAAACCTGTTCAATATTCTAAAACTTTTGTGGCGCCATATTCCTAAAGACCAAAACCAATAGGCAAGATATATGTGTATGGTTATTTCTACCCAGCCTCTTTTTAGAAGGAAACCGGAAGTTACTGAAGTGCATTGCCAGGTGGGTTTGAGGACAGAAGTCAAGTACAGGCTCCTGATGACCCATGGAGGAGGAAATTGCAATTAAAAGAACAGCAGGAACTTTGCCCTGAAAAGATCCCACTGTTTTCCGCATGGAGAGCTTGGTATACGTGAGGTAAAGGGACACGGGGATATATGAGACGTGGAGATGTTTAGGTGTTCATGATGGAATAGCTGCAATAACCTAGTGACCTCAGGCCCTAGGATCCTCTCTCTCAATGGTACTCTGGTCTTATCTAAAAATTGACTCAGTTAAATTTTTTTTCTCTTTGACACCATGTAAAATTTTCAGATGTACTCAGGGGTGCCAAGTATTAGATGATATTTGTTGCTAGGATTTAAAAGATTTTAGAAATGCAGAAAAGCCAATGCAACTTGGAATATCTTGCTATGACTTTTGAGATGCACAGTTGGTGATTGATTGGAGCCTACTGTTGATCCCTTTCTTGTTGCCTGCCTTCCACCAAACTACAGTGTTTGAGCCTTAAGGGGAACCGGGGTGTGCCGCTCTCCAGGGATTTGTGACCCTCAGGCCTGGCATAACCTCAAGGGTGGAGTCGGCCTGGAATCAGTCTCACACATTATTAATTGACTTCTGCCTTATGTTCTGTGCCTGCATGAAGACAGGTGTAGGAACTGCAGGGCTGGCTACGGGGAAGCATACCAGATGCACCTGTCTTTCATATCAGGACCCATCTGGGTAGGCAAACTGTTTACAACAGCTGATAGCAGTCACAATCTTCCCATCTGCTGGTGTAGCAGAGGGAAGCTGTTCTATAAAACAAAAATTAACATCCTATAGTTTCTTATTTTTTTCTCTCTTCCAAATTACCTCAGGGATATTTTTGCCCAAATTTAAAATGAAACCATGCCTAATAGCTATATAGTGTTTGTGTCCCTATAGGAAGCTGTATAGTGACTCACAGGCAATTTTCAGGTGTGTTCTGGCACCTAACGTGCATCTGTTGGATGGAGGGTAACACTAGGAGGACCAAAGGGCAGAGAAATCCATCCTCTTCTGGGATAATTGATGAGTGGTTGCCTCTGAGGTGCACCTTCCTTGGCCTGTCCAGTAAAGGACACAGTTGGCTCCTCATCATGCCAGGATTCACCCCACTTTTGTGGTATGCTCAGATGAAGCAGATGCATAAATAAGAAATACTATTTTATTAATATCAGATACATCCTCAGCATGGCAAAAACACACAGGTCCTTCTGTCTTTCTCAAATGAGGAAACTGTAGTGGAGAGTGCCAGACAATAGAAGGATAACATAGTAGCTTCTGAGGGTCCATCCCCAGACTTATATCCAGAGAATTCATACAAAACCCTTAGCACAGTGCCTGGCATACAGCAAGTGCTTGATACGGTTCATCTAACAGCAGTAATAATAACAACAACAGCAACAGAAATATAATAAAATTCTACCCAGCTGGAGAGGGTTAATGAGACAGATGTCTTCTTCCCACTCCAATGTATCTTTTGTTAAATTACCAGTTTTCTTCCTAAAAGTGCAAGTGTGGTCTTTCTCCCTTCCACAAAGTCTTCCGTTGGCTCCTTCACTGCCTATCGGATGCCGTCATCTTGGCTTGGCCCTACCCTCCTTCTAGTTTTAGCTCTTACCTGTCCAGGCTATTCCATGCCCTCTGTGTTCTATTACCATTTTACATCCTTCCCTGAGCATACCTTGCACTGACATATGTCATCATCTTCACAGCCTATTCTTCTGGCTGGATAGTTTACATCCCCTGCTCTTGCTTATCTTTCCTGACCCACATCAAATGTCACCTCCCCCTGTGTAAGCTCTTCTCGGTTCTCTTAGGCAGTTACCCCTTCTACATTCCCATGGCACTTTGGCTGTATCTCAAAGGTCATACAGAGAAGGCAATGGCAACCCACTCCAGTACTTTTGCCTGGAAAATCCCATGGACAGAGGAGCCTGGTAGACTGCAGTCCATGGGGTCGCTAAGAGTCAGGCATGACTGAGCGACTTCACTTTCACTTTTCACTTTCATGCATTGGAGAAGGAAATGGCAACCCACTCCAGTATTCTTGCCTGGAGAATCCCAGGGACAGAGGAGCCTAGTGGGCTGCCATCTATGGGGTCGCACAGAGTTGGACACGACTGAAGTGACTTAGCAGCAGCAGCAGAGGTCATACTGACTGTGTCACGTCATAATTTGCCTGTCCATGTCTGTTTATTCTCCATGAGCCTCTGAGCTCTCATAGGAAGGAATCTTACCTTATCCATCTGAATTCACTTGTGGCCAAAAGAATTCGTGAGTATTTGGGAGCACTCTTATTAATCATTAAGAATTTGAAGGTTGAATTCTCACTAGCCACTTTCATTCCATCAAGCATCTAGTTCTTCTAGGTGACATAACTATAACTTAAGAGGAAGGAGAGGAAAATATTAAGATGGAAAATGTTGATACTTCAGAGCCGGTACAATTTATCTAGTAGGTGAAAGATGAAAATGAGTTTGACAGGGGACCTGGTGTTATTAACTAGAAAGCATATGATGAGGCATGTCTGTCTATGATTCCAAAAGATCCTGGCTCCTTGGTAGGTGACATCAGAGAAAAATGATGTTGAATGGATCATGAAAAGAGGTTTTCATATGCGAGGACTTCACAGGCAGCAAGCTGGTTGAAGTGTAGTACCCAGGAGGAACATTCACCACTGTAGACTAAGCAGTGTTCACCACCTGGGATCTGTCTATGTAAGAATCCATTGCCCGAATGTGGGGACATCCATACGCTGTAATATGGTGGCTAAGAGGGTGTCTCAAGAGTCAGACTGCCTTTGTTTGAATCCTGACTCAGCTGTGTGGCCTTTAGCAAGTTACATCACCTCTCTTGATTCATTTTTCTCATCTGTTAAATAGGAATAGCAATATTATTTACCTCCTAATTTTGTTGTGAGAATTAATCAGCTGAAGCATGGAGAACAGTGTCTGGCAATTGCTAAACATTCAATACATATCAGCAATGTATTACCTCCTGAGTGGTGCCCAGGGCTTTCTCATTGCATTTATTTGGATACAGACTGGAACTTAAGTCCAACAGACTGAAATCAGGGAAGACAGCAACAAGTAAATGATGCGCCTCTTCCCTGCTCCTCAGGGAAAGAGGCTGAATGGATGGGTATATGGGGTCAAAATAAGGACAGAAATAAAAGGAATGGGTACTATATGTTCCATTAAAGATATAAAGTAGGACTGGCTGTATCTTCTTTCTTTGTTAACAAGTAACTAGTATATATAGTTTTTTTTCTCAGTGTGGAACATATATCTGCTTTAAATTTATATTACAGACCACCATTCCTGAGGGGAATAAAAATAACAAAACAATAATAAAGCCACATTTTATAAAAATTTTTATAATTTAAAATAGGCCTTGTTTTCTTGGGGGCACTGGAAGTGCATTGCTTTCCATAAAGGGCAGGTGGTCCCCAGCTCCTCACCTATAAAAACAACTCAAATAAGTTTGCATCAATTTTTTAAAAAAAACCTGTCATTTATTAAATCTGAAGTGGTCTAAATTAAATCCAGACTAGGTTGACTTTTCTTGCCCAGGAAGAACTGAAGTAGAATGCTTCAGTTCCAGAGGCTTTATTCTTTTTCATTGTTTTCTTTACCCATTAGACTCTCTGAGCCATACAAGTGGTCCCAGCCCCCTTGGTTAGATATTGCAGTTATTACAACCCTCTCTTCTAATGTGGGTCCACGTGAAAAAGAGAGCCCTTTAGGAATGGCTTTCATTTCTTGAGAGGACAAATTGAATTCATGTGTTCTGTCCATCTACTTAAGTCTCAGATAAATGAACTGAAGCAATTTTAGTTTAATAGCCCCATCCTCACCAGGACTTCATCTCATTAGAAGGCACACACTGGTACCCTCCATAGCTGTGTTTTGCCCATCCCATGCCAGACCCACAAGGCAACCAACCCATATGGCGGAAACAGAGATGCCCTAAGCTGCTTTTTACACATGATCTCATAGCACGTGGAAGGATGCTACAGCCAGTTGTTTTCCTTAGCTGGAAACCAGCAGTCTGCACCTGTGAAGAATCAGATGGCTTGCCCTCCCAGCCTGGCCTCTGCCAGGGTGGGCGTGAAATCCTGTGCCCTCTGCCTTGTTTTCCTAACTGGCTGGAATATGCTGGCCAAGCACCAGAGCGTGTTTATTACATCCTCTCTGGGCTCAGAGTCATGGACACTTTTCAAGTAGAGAAGTGACACATCTTGCCCAGGTCGGGTTTCTGTGACATCCGGCAGGCCTTCCACAAAAACACTTTCAGGAGGAAAAGGAAAAGAATGACAGAGGCAACAAGAACCACATTACTATCCTCATCCTGGCTGTGGAAAAACATCCTGCGATACAGGACCTGGATGGATGCTGTGCACCTTTAGCTTGCAGGTCAAGACTAAAGACTCTGGGCGCCATTCCACAAAAGGAAGGACCTGTGACTTAAACACCCCAGTTTCCCCTAGGGTGGGGAATCTAGATAAAACTTGGTCTGCTCAGAGTCTTTGGGAAGTCTTGGTCAGCGCCAGCTGGTAGCTATTTACTACTACAGAATTGTCATCGATTGGGGAAGTTTCTTTTTTTTTTCCAAAATGCCAATAGCTTTATTGTTTTTTATATTGTAAAAAGGTTACATGCTAATTGTAAATAATATTAATAATCTCTTACAAAGTGTAAAGAAAAAAAAACTTCAAGTATGTACAGAATATTCTTTCACATATTAATAGAACTGATTTTCCTTAACCTGTCTCTGTGATGCAAGGATGAGTCGATGATTCTTTCTAGATGCAAGCCTGAGTACTGGTAGTGATGAAGACACAGAGAGGAGAAAGACATGGTCTCTGCCCTAGGGAGGCTCACAGTGAATACGGGCTGGTGGGGGACAGAGATATACAAATAGATTATTAAAGTTTATTTTTGTGCCCGTTACTACTGGTTTCTGATCTGTATCAAGAAGGAAACAAGTCACCCTGGGTGGCGGAGTTTGGAAGCATGTTCTAAGTGAGGCCTGTTGGATGATAGCATGATGTCAGGGGAGGAGGAGGAGAGTATCCATGGAGAACACAGCAGCTACAATGGCCTGCTGTAGCGGGGGGAAGGCCCTCAGCCTTCTGGAAACCGTGCCTGGGGCGTGGAATGGATAATGGAAGAGGGGAGAGGGCTGAAGCTGGTGCAGACTCGTTCCAGATGACGACATTCCTCATCGATCCGCAGACAGGTCCTGTTTTCTACCCTCTCTCTCTACACTTATTTATCACTGGTGTCCAGGTCACCAGTGTTTTGTTTCCCTTTATTGTGTGGACAAGCAAATGAATACTGTGTACCTCAGCATCTCCAAGAAACTAAAGAGCCTGGTAAAAGGACAAACAGTCCCCACAAATAGTTACAAATGTAGGATAGTAAATAATGGTTACAAAAGTTACATGTTGCAGCAATTTTCAACAATGTCTTGTAATTATCAACTGTAATTTAGGCCAACTGACCAAACCACTGAGAGCTCTCAGTGCCTCTTTGAGGGGAGAGCTTGGCAAGTCCTTGAAGGGGCCTCTGCCTGACCAGTCTCTCCTCAGGATTGAGCCCCAAGGACTGTCAGCCTGATCCCCACAGATCTCATCTCCTCTTTTCAGAGGGGACTTCTGACTTTCTTATGCCAATATCTGTGAGGAAGTAGGCCTATGGTTGCTGCAGCAAAAGCAGAAAGTTTCTACTTAGTGATTTACCCTTCTAGGCTTGAACTTAAGATGTAAATGAATATTGGATTCATCCAACAACAGCTGGGCATTGACAGCAGGTGAGTTGAGAGGATAAAGTAGTTGCTAATTCCAGCTCAAATCCTGCTGCTCTTCAAAGGCTATAGCACAGACCTGGCTCTGCCCATAGCCCTCAGACAAATCTCTTCAGCATAAGCCAGCCCCTTTAACTGCCAGCACCTGCATTTCTGAGCCTGTGGGTTTCCTCAGCTTCACAAAGCCACCCTGCTAACATGCATGGCAGGATAGATATATGAGGAATATCCCCCCAACCTCCTCAGCAGCCTTCAACCAACGATGGGGGTATTTACACCTCAACTCTGTCAACCCTCTAATGAGATAACCCTTTCCCAGAATTCCCAGGCACCCTTTCCCAGCTATTTCCCTTCTCTGTCTCATTCTTCAACTCCCATCCTCATCTCCTGAACTTCCAAATAGATGCTTTGCACATAAATCATCCCAGGGTCTGTTTCTGGGGAGCCCGATCCCAGAAAAGTTCATTTCCATACCTTCCCCGGCCATCATCATCTCCCCTTCTCTAAGCATGGGAGAGTGCACATCTGCAACGTCGAGTCTGCACCTGACTTCTGGTTGCATTTGCCTTCCGTTCACTTGGTATATGAATCCACGCACCAATCCTAACCTGCTTTAAGCACTGCAAAAGAGGGTGCTGTACCTTATACTTCTCTGTCCCCCTGCACTGCCCACCCCTGCAATGGGTTCCTAGCATATGAACCACAAATATTTGCTGACCAGCTGTTAGATTGAGATTGGAACTTGACACTAGTATAGGTCTTATGCTAGTAGACAGCTGCTGATGACATGGCAGGTCATAAGGAAGACCAGGAACACTACAGACATAGGGTTCCAGTCATGGGTTGTAGCTCTTGGTTTTCAGGTTCTATTGGTCTTCTTTCTGTGTGGTGGCCAAAGTGTAGTCTCTGGCACTGGGCATCACTGGGAACTACATTCAGAACCTACAAGGTAACAAGATCCCCAGGTGATCTGTGTGCACATGAAAGTGTAAGACGCACTGGTCTCAAGGATCCAGCTCCCACAGGGTTTATCTACTCAAGGATTCCCCCGAGGTCTGGACATACCCACATGTGTACTTGCATGCATGATTCATGTATGGTTTATAAACACACACAGCCATACCCCCAGAGTTTCTTTGTAAGACTCATTTTGTTACAAAGTAATAAGTCAATAACCTTTAAAAATGACCATCTTTGGCAATGTTAGAGTAAACAGAAACCCAGGGAACATCAAGCAGTATTTGTTATACAGTTTCTGAGCATTTGTCACACATCTGATGAGGGCAAGGCACTGGAGAGAGAGCAGAGTTAAATATTTAATAAAAATCAACCCTTCTGTTGTTGGAAGGGGCTCTGGTTTTTCTTCTCTTAGAAAGGATCCTGCACTGGGCTTTGATACTTCCTATGTAACATTCCTAGAATTCCTCACCCCATCCCCACTCCTGTGGAAAAGGGGGTGGTGATGGGGGAAGGATGAGGAGAGTGTTCCTAATTAGCACTTTTATACATAATAACTTAGGGAGTGTATATACAAGATTTTCCTTTGCTTAAATTTCCAATTTTTTTTCTTGTTTTTTCTTTTTACTTGACTCATCATATTTTAACCAGGATCTGGAAGCATCCCCAAAACTCCCAGCACGATTTGACACAGAGATAGTGTCATCATGATGTTAAGGGTTTTTGTGGTTTTTTAAAAATAATTTTACTCTCAAAAATTATGAGAAGAACACTTGAAAGTAGATGAGTTTTATTGCATACCCATAACTGTACTATTTGAGCTGATATTTACATTTCAGCTCTCTTTCTTATTTATCAAAAACAGTAAGCCTGGTTTTATTTAGTAGTGAATAGGAGTGGGGAGCTTAGTGCTAGTTCACAGCCTCTAAAAGATGTATCTGACAGTCAGCAGATCAGCAATGGACTGTCACACTGAAATGTTCATGCTAGAGTTCTTAGCATTAACCAGAATGAGTCTTGTTATTTACATGTAGATAACAGAAAAGAAATTACATTGAGAAGGGTATCTTGGCATCAGTTTATTCCTTGTTAAGTAATAAATAAATCTAGAGTAGGTAAATAAATAGTTGCTATTTACGATTAATAAATTTGAGATGCCTGGAAAGTGAATGTTTTCAGAACTGTAGATTTCCCAACTTCAGTGCTGTGTCAATTCCATAGAGTTTCAAATATCTGGCAATTCACCCAGAAAAGCGGAAAACAAACACTTTCCTATCTCCTGTTACTGAAGTCTTTATTTTCTTGGTTGATTGTAGAGATCCCTGGATTATACTAAACTCCTATTGCTGTCTATGTTTTCTCTGGCTCTTCCTTCTACTATGTTCTTCTTAGGAGACAATCTTTCTTCAGCTGTGACAATGGCCCCTGCCTCAGTCAAATATTTCTTCCTCCTTCGAAACACTTCCCAGAGCCCACCTTCTCTGTGATAGCTCTGCATTCCCAAAACATGATTTAGTGATCAACTCTTTCTCTTCAAGACTGGTAGGTACAGATTAAATTGGCAGAGAAGGTGGGCAATGGGAAGAAATGGGAAGTTAAAGAGATTTCCTGAAGGAAACATTCTACCATCTTCCACTTTAGAAAGTGAGAATTACTTTGAA
The DNA here is from genome assembly GCF_029378745.1 of Bos indicus. Taxonomy (NCBI): domain Eukaryota; kingdom Metazoa; phylum Chordata; class Mammalia; order Artiodactyla; family Bovidae; genus Bos; species Bos indicus. Next base: position 110,585,411 of record NC_091760.1, read on the forward strand.
GGCTAAATGCATGGGTTTTAGTATCCCACAAAGTAGATAAAATGAAAACAATGAATACAATGAGGTGACGCTTCTATTATTCTGCTGAGAAATGGCAAAATTACATCATGCTCTAGTCTAAATGTGCACAGCCATCTCCACAATTCCTGTGTTGAAGACTAATCCTAAAGTGATGGTATTAAAAGGTGGAGTTTTGGGGAGGTGATTAGGTCTTGAGGGTGGAGCCCTCATGTATGGGATTAGTGCCCTTATTAAAGAGTTTTCAGGGAGCTCTGTTGTCCCCTTCCTCTATGGAACCAAAAACCAAATCTACCAACACTATGATCTTGGACTTAGTAGTCTTCAAAACTGTGAGAAGCCCAAATAGACTAAGATAAAAATGGACTATGAGTCCGTTCAAGATCTCAACACAGCCTTATCTAAAAATCCTAAACAGGCTGTTCTGCTTTATTTCCACTGTTTACATAAAGGTGAGCTCACAAGTGAGTAGAAAGCACTTTGGAAGTAATTTTTTCCTCCAAGCTAGTACATTTCAGACCTTCGCTTTCAAGCACACCCTGGCCAGCCTTACCTTCAAACCCCATCCTATTAGCTGCAATTTGTTTGCATATTTTGATTTACTTATTTATTTATGCCCTGCTTACCTCCAGCAAGCAGTTCAAGAGGTTCACAATGAAAACATTGTTATGAGAAAACATTGCTATGAGAAAACATTGCTATGAGACCAGAAATAATTAACCCAAGGCAAAATGCAGCAACAGAAAAGGGGAGCATTGGCGGGATAGGGGGCACACATGTAGCAGAAAAACTTAATCTATCCTAGCTAAGGAAATTGCCAATCTTAGGCAAGGTCACATTTGCAAACTGCATTTTTCCACTTCATTCTCCTCTGTACATAATGAGGTAATACTTATCCAAGTACTTCTGTCTAACTTGTATTTTGGGAGTTATATGTCAGCTACCATGAATAAAACATCCTGGCTTTTTTTTTTTTTTAATAAGTAGGTGCAAAGAAAGATAGGCATCTTGTTTTTAATTGTATAATGAGTAAATTATGTAATGTAAAGTATGGAAAGTTCAATTGTAGCTGATGTATAGTTCGATTGAGTTAAATCATACCATATTGTGTTCCTTTTCTAATGACCACAAAGCACTTTTTCTTTTTTTCCTGGCAAAAAGTTCAAACACAATTTCTTTTTCTTTCTCCCTATTTCTTTCCTTTCTTTTTGGGCCCATAATAAGCAACTTTCTTCAAAATGGTTTCCATGATTAGGCCAGAAGATCTGTGGTTACTTTTTCTATCATTCTGTGATTACGCCACATTTGCTAAATAGATATTGTGTAGTTAAAGATGGGCTGCTGCTTTGAGTTTTGGAAAAATGTTTCAATGCTAAAATCCTCAATGCTCTTTCAAAAAGTTTGCTTAATTGAAGCAAAAGAAATAGTGGAACCATTGTTGGGGATAATCAATGAGAGGTAATTTACATGAGGGGACCATGGTGTGGTGGGAGAAGAAATTCTGGCTCTGTATAATTCATTCTGAGTCGCTTGAGCCCACACAAAAGATTTACCTTTAAAAGGCTAAGTTCCCAAGCCCCCAGTTTTTAACGAGTAAATCCGACCTCTAAATCCTTTATCAACCCACAAAACAACATTATGCTTGAAGCTCAAATTAGATAGATTTCTACAAGCTTTAAAATCTATAAGTATTTGGGAGTCAATGCAAAGAAAAGATGCTGAAAGATTAACTCTCAGTACAAATGAAGAGAGATTTGTGTTTTCAGACATAAATATGGCCACACCAAATGCTATTTAGGGGAAAATACTCTTAAATTAGAAACACTTACTGACAGGAGACCATGTTCAGTTTTCTACCCTTTTAAAAAAGCAATCATATTAAAGACAGAATTTATTTGGTTACATTATTGTCTCAAATAGCAAGGCATAAAAATAAGCTACATTTAAATTCTATGATTTCTACTTTAAATCCTAAGTCAACTTCATTAAAACACCTCTTTGAGGAAGACATAGTAAGTTCCACATTTAAATATTAAATAAAAGCCATAATTGCTTTATAAGTGCAAAAATTATACTGTGTGTTTTTTGTTTGTATTTTTCTTTTAACAAGGGCATGGTTTACTTTAGCATTCTGTGCCAAGTGCATGGAATTGAACTGAGTCCAGCTGATCTCTAATTTTTGCCATGTTAGAAAATTAGAGGTTCATTCAAAACAAAGGATACATCTGTTTTCATCAGCTGTTTCTTGAAATTTATTACTGGGACTTATTTTTTTAAATTGTTTTGCCTAGACAGTATTGTTTTACTAGGCATGATTTATTACTCTACGTGTGCCCATGGAAACTGTGTTCCTAAAATCACAGAAACTGAATCAAAAATAATAAGGAAAGGATAGGAACTCATTCCCTTTACATTGGATTAAATGATTATTTAGAATATATAACTCTGTTTAAATTATAATAGAGCTGTGTTTATCAATGGGAAGAAAAATATGTTCAATTAACTCCAAGTTTATATACAGAAACTTGAGGCATGACCAGAGGATAAAAGAAAGAATTGAGGAATGTGACGTTTCGGAATGCTATTTTAAAAATCAGCTCAAAATTGGAGGATTATCTGCCTAAGAGAGACATCAACAATGTTTTTATTTATTCTCTACTTTGTTCCACAAAAAAGGATTTCAAGCAGCTTGCTCTCTTAATGTTCGATGTTTAAAATTGTTGAATCTTAGCTTTTGAATATGATAAACTGACAGCACTTGATGCCTACTTACTTTGCAAGCATTTTACATTTATTTTTGTGTTAGTATTTTCAGGCTAGAAGAGTGTATCCTTGTCTGGGCACCATTTTAAAAAATAATCTTATTTATTTATTTATTGACTGTGCTGGGTCTTCATAGCTGTACAGGCTTTCCTCCAGTTGCTACGAGTTGGGGCTCCTATATAGTTGGGGTGCTTGGGCTTCTCGTTGCGGTAGCTTCTCTTGTTGCAGAGCACGGGCTCTAGGGTGCCTGAGCTTAATAGGCTGTGCCTCCCGGAGCTCTAGAGCGTAGGCTCAGTAGTTGTGGTACAGGGGCTCAGTGGCCCTGAGTATGTGGGATCTTCCTAGATCTGGGATGGAATCCATGTCTCCTGAATTGCCAGGTGGATTCTTTACCATTGAGCCACCAGGAAAGCCCTCATGTAACATTTTAAAAAAGAGAAATAGGCTATCTTGGTAAAATGTTGAACAAATTTCACCTCTAGGTAAATTTTTCACAGGTTACCAAAACAGTGGCCTATATTTGCTTACTGAGCTGGTATTGAGGTTTTGGACATTTTTAGAACTTCCAAACCTTTATTAAATCACAAAATAAGTTATCTGGAAAAATTAAGGGGATATATGGCTTTTGAGACAGCTTGTTTTAGTTTTGGTGATAATTTAGATACATCTGCATTTACATTTAAGATTTTCAACACTGAAACAATAATCGCTAACATTTATTTAGCACTTTTCTGTGCCAAGCATTGTTGTGAATGCTTTGTTTTTAACTCACTGAATCCTCACAACCTCTCTATGAGGTGGGTACATTAATCTGTTTCATAAACTGAGCCATGCAGAGTTAAGTGACTTGCTCAAGTCATGACTGGCTGGTGGTAGTGCCAGGATTCCAACACAGGAAAGAGCTTCTGATCCCCTCTGTGACCACCACACCACTCCTGTGCCTGCTCTGTCGGGAGGGCTTTCCATGGACTGCCACCTTTCCTGTTCTCCCAGGGTGGGACTTCCTCTGGAAATACGTATCCCAAGAAATCTCTCGTGTGTATCGACAGTTAGAACAGCCTGGGCTCTTTGTTTGTCCGACTAGTGTCTAACCAGTTCTACTTTCCATGCAGTAAAGGAAGCTTCTAGAAAGCCAAACACTTAACTGCTCCTTGTTTCAAGGGGAAATTTTGAGGCAGTGGAACAGTTTGGGCTGCTGCTAGAAAGTGTCTCAGAAAGAGCTATAAATCTTCAGGTGGGTGTGATTCAGGGAGGCCCTGAGCAGGGGCTGGCGTGGAGAAGCTTCGCACATCACACAGATAGACCAGCTGACTCCAGCAGAAACAGGTCTGTAATGACCTGGACTCAGTCATCTGGAATTTCTAAAAAGAGGGACTATAAACTCATCTGTCAATAGGATCTTTAAAATTTTATTTTAAAGGTTAGTATCCCAAACTTTGAACAGACCACAGAATAGGAGAGCCTAAAAGCCTTCCAGTAAAATAGGACCAGGATTCATGCACCACCAGTAAGTAAAATTTTTATGTTCCAAGGTGGATTCCCACTGATTAAAAATGACTTTTAAAACCTGATATTGGTTTCTCTGCAAAGGAGTATTCAGAGAGAGGAAGAAGGAAGCACAAGGGAGGGGCACATTGGTGCCTTCAATGGTATTGCCAATGTTCTGTTTCATTACTTAAATATGTTTATATCTGTTCTTTCATATACAGCATGTATCCCATAATGTCAAAAAGCTATTAATATTAAACATTTACTGTGTGCTAGAAGTATGCCTAGCATTGACAACAATAATATTTATAATAAAACACTAGGCCTCTACTGAATGGCTTATTTTTAAATTCATTGATATTTCCAGTGTTATCACATTAAAATTAAAAAGTTTACTTAAAACTTTTACTTACATTTACTTACTAAAAATTTTACTTACACACATTAAAAATACTACTTATAATAGTGATTGATTGCTGCCATTAAAAAAAATCATTTGCCCTATGCCAGGTCCTTCTTAGGTATTATTTCATTATTCCTCCTACCAAAGTCTTGAAGAGTTTGTGTCAGCTAAGATGAGTTTGGTAATAGCATATCAAACTAAAGCCAGTTTCAATAATAAGAATATTTATTATCTCATTTAAGAAGTCTGCAAGACTTGATGGTCCAGGATCCCTTCAAAAGTTCCAAGGTCATCAGGAACCCTTGATGATAAGGCTCTTTCTCTCCACCTCCTTGGGATATTAACATGGTCCTGTAATCATGTCCCCTTTTGCTTGCCAAATGGCTGCCACAGATCTGGGCAGCATATGTTGTAGACTCAGCAACATCTGATTAAAGAAAAGGCGTGTGTCCCTCCATGTGTCTATTCTTATTTGGGAAGAAAACCTTTTCCGTCAATCTCCCATCCCAGAAAATTTCACCTCAAGTCCAAATGCCCAGGATAAAGTCATATACCCGCCCCCTAGTTACAAAAAAGGATGATGTATTTAGTGCCACGTTTTTCTCATCTTTGTTCTCTTTGTTGATGATTTCATGTCTAAAATGTCCCAAGTTTGGTGCTGAAGTGCTCTCTGGTTTTCCCAAGTATGAGATGGCTGTGAGGCACCTCATGGATAAAATTACATAGGTTGCATTTGTCCATGAATTACAGCACTCTTGGCTGGGCTCAATTTTAATGAATTAATGATCTGTATCACTTAAGACATCTTTAAATAGAAACACACATAAAACAAGGTTATGTTTTGATCAGTTGATGAAAATATGTGGGTGTAGGCTTTTGGGAACCTACTCCTATATTTCCTTTAGAAACAGTGCTTCCATGTTTGCTAATCCAGTGTCTGACGTGACTTTGTAGGACACAGCTACTATGAATAGTAATAGTTGACTCTGTGTGCACAAACACACACATTCACACAATACACACACACACACATATATACACACACCCAGACAGATATAGCATCACATTCACCAGCAGCATTAGGCTGTCTAGCAGAGTTCTCCAAACTGAAATAATTTCACACCTTCTCACTCCAGAGTGGGGTGCCCAAATGTCCCAACTTGCCCTTGATTGAGGGTTTCCCAGGATGAGGGACCTTCAGTGTTGAAACAAGGAAACTCCCAGGACCAATCAGAAAGAGTTGACTCCCCTGCTCCAGAGTTTCTTGAAGCCAGGGAATTGAGGTGAAGGGGGAGTGTCCATCCTAACCCTTCAACTCTTGCTCTGAAGCTAGTAGCTGCACCATCTTTAGGAAGGAGACTCATGGAATGAACGTAAACGCAAGCAGTTAAACACTGCTGTCCCCACTCAGGCTTCTGAGGGGTCCTAAGCAAAAGCTGGATTTTCCCTAGGAAAGCTTCACTGAGAAAGCCTTAACAGTAAGCTCATTTGATTTACATTCCTAATGCACCTTGCAAGTGTCTCTTTGGTGTGTGGAAATATCTAAGAGATGAATTATGAAGAAATACAATATATGGCACAATTAAAAAAAAGCGATAACAGATGCCCAGGAATTAAAATATTTTCATTCAGGCTGCAAAATATATTATTTTCTTTAATCCACTTGCAAATTGATAAAGGATAGAGAGAAAAATGTAGATTTCAGGACCAAATCCATATTTCCTATATCAGCAAATTCTCAAATTTTCACAGATTTGGAACTATGTTGACTAGTGATTCTCAACCCTGGTATTATATTAGAATTATCTGGGAGGTTTTAAAAATTCCTATGCCTGGACACCACCCATTACAATGAAATTAAATAGAAACAGAGTGGGGGAGAGGAATTATTGGGCACTTAAATTGTTCTAACAGCTTCCCAGGTGATTCTAATAACATACAGCCAGGGTTGAGACCCTCTCACAGGGAGGGTGATGTTGAGAAAGGGTCTTGGAAAGTTTCGGCAGAGAATGCTATAATCAGCTGGTGATGCCTGCTGTGGGTGGGAGAGGGAGAAAGGTGGTAGCTCACAAGGCTGCACTAAGCCATCTTTTTCAGCCTAGCCAAAGCGGCAATATTCAAGCTCTGAAGTCAGGCAGATCTTGTGTAATCTTGATCAAATGATTAGCACTCTTACCAGTATCTTCATCCTGTTACCATTTTTGCAATGTTGTCATGAGGATTAGGTGAGGAAGCAGATACCAAGTACCTGGTACATAGTGAATGCTTAATAGAGGGGAGCTGTTATCAACATAACCAGGCTCCCATGTTTTCATTTTTGGCCACATTCTGATTTACATTCTATTATCCTAACAAAAGGGCTTCCCAGGTGGCTCAGAGTAAAGAATCTGCCTGCCAATCCAGGAGATGCAGGAGATGCAAGTTCGAACCCTGGGTCCAGAAGATCCCCTGGAGGAGGAAATGGCAACCCACTCCAGTATTCTTGCCTTGAGAATCTCATGGACAGAGGAGCCTGACGGGCTACAGTCCATAGGGTTGTTAAGAGTCAGACATGACTGAGTGACTGAGCACATATGCATGCAGCCTAACAAAGAGTAACAGAAGAGTTTTTATGAGATAGCAGTAACAGTATTTTACAAACAAAATGAATAATACAAAAAATGAATGGTATGGCCAAGGCAATTTTGCAAGCATATAACCTAGTTCAGGGGTCAGCAAATCACTGCCTGTGAGCCAGATCCAGCCACACCTATTCATTTACTTATTGTCTGTAGCTGTTTTCCCATAACGGATACCACATGGCCCATAAAGCCAAAAATATTTGCTATCTGGTTCTTTACAGAAAGTTTGCTGACCCTTGATTCTAGTTCATCAATTCTCAGTCCAGTCCATGGACCTCTGAAACCCCTTCAGGGGATCTTAGAGGTCAAAGCTATTTTCACACTAATACACATCATTGACCTTTTCACAGGGTTGACATTTGTACTGAAAGGACAGAAGCAACGTTGGGTAAAGCTGCCAGTGCCTTAGCACAAATCAAGACAGTGGGACCAAGTGTACTCTTCATTGTTTTCTTTACCACTACATGTTGTAGGGAAGAAACCAAACAAACAAAAAGCCAGTTTCACTTAGCTCAGGTTGGCACTATTGGTATTTTGAGCCAGGTAACTGTTGGTTTCGAGGGGGCTGTGGGTTGTTTAGCAGCATCTCCAGCCTTTGCCCAGTAGACACTACCAACTCATCCCCTCCCATCCCCCATTGTAACAGTCAAAAACCTCTCCAGACATTTTTTGAAATTTCTTTTATTTAACTAAATGATGGCAAATGTCAATAGATACAGCTCAGATAAACAAAAAATCTTTGGTATCTTCTATAATTTTTAAAACAGTAAAAAGTTCCCAAGACCAAAAAGTTTAAGACTTGCTCTTCCATTCTGTATTTATAAGGTATTTATGATATTTATACTGCTAAATCAATATAAAGTGTAAAGGATCACATGTATAAAATATAGGAAAAAGAAGCAGGGAGTTTGGGGTTTGGGATGGGAGGGGTGGAGGCATAGCCAGTGAAGACACGGACGTAGAGACCCGGGCAGCAGCGTGACCTGGACTGATTAGTCCTCCATCTGTGCCTCAGTTTCCCTCTTATAAAATGGAAGCGATGGCAGTACTTACCTCACAGTGTTGTTGGGAGGATTACATGAATAAATACCTAAAAAGCATATAGAATAGGTTTGGTGCTTAAATTAAGTGCTCTCTGTGGGTCAGCTATTATTGTTTTAATATTAAATGATCAGTTTATGTCAGAAGGGATGAGATCAGGCCTGCCATTAAAGCACACAGGTGCTGTTGACCCTGTCCCTATGGCAGGATGACTGAAAGCAGAAAAAATGCAGTCACTGGCCCCCAGAGACGAAATATCGTGGTGCCAAGAAAGAAATCAGAATCCCCTAAACCCGCTTCTTACCCTAACCTCACACTTTCTAATCCAAAGTCACATCTGTTACCCCTGTGAGGTACGTGGACATGCTCCAAGGTTTCAGAACAAACGACGTGAGGTTGGCTTGGTTTCATGTGTGAGTTCCAGAGCAGTTATAGCTTTTCTTGTTCCCGCGCTGTGATTAATTTTCCCTTCAGCTCAGTTTGGCTGCCAGAAAGTCATCCAGAATTGTGTTGATTCCGGCCATCCTCACCTTGAGGAAGACATGTGCTTTCAAAAGCGAAATGTTTGTAGACTGACTTTTAAAAAGTTGCTGAAGAAGAATCTGAAGCTGAAGCAGAGGACGTTACCTGAAATTTGAAATTGCACTCTCTGTTGTAAAGCATCACATCTCCTATGTCCCAGTTCTTATCTCTCCTGACCTCCCTGGGTCAATCAAGATATGTTTTACTGTAATTGTTTTCTGTGGCTATTGAGAATGTTGCATTTAGATCCTAAAACCTGTTGAATTCACACGTCATATTCTCTGTGAGATCTGACCTGACTCTACTGTTAGACATTAACTCCCCTCCGTGGGTCTCCCCATTCTGTTCTTTTTTCCTTTGAGGCACATTTCTGCATCCAACACACACTGTATTTTACACATGTATTTTGTTTATTATCTGCCTCATTACTGTGGCAAAGTTTTTACTGTTTTTTCTTCAGTGCCGTATTCCTAGTTTCTAAAACAGTGTCTGGTACATGGTATGGACCCTGACATCCAGCTTTTGCCTTTAAATGAGGAAGGGAAAACATCCCTGTGATGAATCACACACCATGAATTCACATACAGAACCCTTGCATGAATGAAAGCATCTATATTGAAAAAATACTTCATGCTTTCATTGAAAAAAATATTAGACTCAAAAAGAGTACTTAAGTTTCCCTTCTGTTACCTAGCAATTTCATGAGCCAACGTATAAAATAGGCTATCAGGAACTTGTCCCAGTGGTATTTATTTTTCATTCATCTAATATTGTTATCCTTCAGTGAATAAATTTCTCTTCAGTTAGCTATCCAGCTCACAGAAGTGTGTCTCAGTCCCACAGAGCACTGTGCCCTAGGGCTCCCTGGTGGCTCAAACACTAAAGAATCTGCCTGCAGGACTTCCTGGTGGTCCAGTGAATAAGGCTGTGCACTCCCAATGCAGGGTTTGATCCCTGGTCAGGGAACTAGATCACACATGCCGCAACTAAGACCCAGAGCAGCAAAATAAATAAATATTAAAAAAAAAAAAATTCTGCCTTCAGTGCAGGAGAACTGGGTTCAGTCTCTGGGTTGGGAAGATCCCCTGGAGAAGGGAATGGCAACCCACTCCAGTATTCTTGTCTGTGAAATCCATAGACAGAGCAGCCTGGTGAGCCACAGTCTGTGGGGTTACAGAGACAGACATGACTGATTGACTAACAGAGGTTCTTAACAAATAGTTATTAAGGAGTTGATTGGCAAGTACCTCTACCCCAAGAGATGTGTTCCAATGCAATTATACATGGAATCTTTGAAAACCAAGTTAAGTACTAAAAATTAGGGATATTCACTACTGAAATCTGTTCTGTACTAAGTATTTCTTGTAAAGCACAGAATGCCTTTGCAAATACATACTTTATTTGTAAAGTCATATCTTGGCATTTAGAGCTTCCCTGGTGGCCCACACAGTAAAGAATCTGCCTGCAATGCAGGAGACCTGGGTTCAATCCCTGGATCAGGAAGATCCCCTGGAGAAGGGAATGTCTATCCACTCCAGTATTCTTGACTGGAGAATTCCACAGACAGAGGAGCCTGGTTGGCTACAGTCCATGGGGTCGCAAAGAGTCAAACACGACTGAGTGACTAACACACACACACATACATGTCTTGGAATACAAGGTTTACTTAAATCAGTGAATTGAGACATACACAGAGTATAGATGCTACAGGCTCAGTTCTGTGCCAGGTTGATTGATGTATGAGAAGTAGCACCTTTAGGACACTTGAGTGGTACATTTAAACATTAGGAAATTATACATGGAAGGGGGGATTGTGGGTCTCCTTAAAGGCAGAGACTGCTTCTCATTCACCTTTGCCACCTAGTGTCTGCATGCATGCTCAGTTGCTTCAGTCATGTCCAGCTCTTTGCGACCACAGGGACTGTAGCCGGCTAGGCTCCTCTGTCCATGGAATTCTCCAGGCAAGAATACTGGAGTGGGTTGTTGCCATGCCTTCCTCCAGGCAATCTTCCTGACCCAGGAATTGAACCTGCATCTCTTAGATCTCGTGCATTGGCAGGCGAGTTCTTTACCACTCGCGTGACCTAGGGTAAAGCTGCTGCTGCTGCTGCTGCTGCTAAGTCACTTCAGTCATGTCTGACTCTGTGTGACCCCATAGACGGCAGCCCACCAGGCTCCCCTGTCCCTGGGATTCTCCAGACGAGAACACTGGAGTGGGCTGCCATTTCCTTCTCCAATACATGCATGCATGCAAAGTCGCTTCGGTCATGTCCTAGGGTAATGGTAAGAATTAAATCTGTGCCTGTTAACAGAGCACAAGGCTTGGACAGACTCAAGTCTAGCACAGGCATATTATAGACTTGCAGTACTGATCTGGTGATGGAAAAAAAGTCATGAGTAAACAAAAATATCAAATGAAACCAAGTATTAAAGTGAAAGTGAAAGTCGCTCAGTCATGTCCAACTCTTTGCGACCTCATGTGCTATACAGCCCATGGCATTCTCTAGGCCAGAATACTGAAGTGGGTAGCCTCTCCCTTCTCCAGGGGGTCTCCCCAACCCAGGGATTGAACCCAGGTCTCCCGCATTGCAGGCGGATTCTTTACCAACTGAGCTATCAGGGAAGCCCATCAAGATTTTTAAAAAAGAATTTGTAATACAACGAAAATTCACACAGAAGAGGTCACTAGGGATGGCTTCCTGAAGGAGACAGGAGTTACATCTTGAAAGAAATTAAGGTTCAAAATGCTGTAACAAAGGAAACAGGGAAATTCCTAGCTGGAAGAGTTAATTTAGACCTGTACACCTATCACTTAAAAGGATTTTGAGCATCAATCTCTGACATATATTTGTTTATAATTATACATATATTCTATTATACTACCATTATAAAAATTTTTAAATACATAAGAGATGGGATGGGGAGAGAGATGGGAGGGAGGTTCAAGAGGGAGGGGACATATGTATACCTATGGCTGATTCATGTTGCTGTTTGACAGAAAACAGCAAAATTCTATAAAGCAATTATCCTTTAATTAAAAAATAAATTAATTTTTTAAAAAGTAAAAAATATTTTAAAAGAGCAGTTAAAGATGAAATAAGCATATTTTAAATTATTAATGGTATATCATTATTTATGTTAGCCACAAATCTACATTTCAAATAACCTTCTAGATAATTTTGAATTTTTATAGCTCTCTTCCAGTCATGTTGGATTAAAACTTGTCAGCCCATAATATGCCTGATGAGTTCTCCTAGGTATAGGAGACCTGTCAGCTAAGCCATTTTCTTATTCATTCATACCTAAGTTATTCATATTGTCTTTCATCATCAGTTTCTTTGAAGGAATCTATTTAAGTCAATTGTGAGAGTTAACTTGATTAAAGCTAACTAATAGAATCTACTCGTTCAACCAGGCACATAAATCTGTAACATGCTGCCAGATGCTTAAAGTGAATAGATGAGTGAAGATACCCTGTGGAGAAGAGGTAGTATGGTGCCTGCCATCATCCGACAGGTGGATGGCTGGAGGGTGCCACTGATCAGGCCTTCCGTGTCCGTGTGGAGTTAGTGAGTCACTGGCATGGAACCTTGGCCCCCAGGAAGAACTATAGTCCGGAAGGGTGGATGTGTGAGGTCAGATCATTAGCGGTGGTTGAGAGCTTTGGACATGGCAAGATAGGCTCATGAAACTACATATTCTTAAGAAGGGAGTAACAGGAAAATTTTAAAAAATTGTCCTGGCAGTCAGGAAAGAAATTAAAACCTCAAAGAAGCCAATTCAGAGGCATCATGAATGAAACATTGTTAGCTTCAGCTAGCTCTGTAAGTATACTCCCCATAGAGCTGTCATCTGCAGGTCATGGGACTCTGACTTTCTTTTGAAATACAGGCCTTAGTTCTTCATTATTCTCCACTCCCTCCTACCCCCTGCCAGCTTTATTAAGGTATGATTAACAAGTAAAGTTATAAGATATTTAAGGTGTACACCATGATGATTTGATATACATATATGTATATCAAAGGATTCCTCCCATCAATTTAACTAACCCATCCATTATCCCATATATTTTAGCAAATTTCAGTTCCATGATACCATGTTAGCAACTGTGGTCACCATGTTATACATTAGCCTCTCAAACCCCTATTCATCTTATAACTGAAAGTTTGTACCCCTTACTAACTTTTACTTATTTCCCCCACCATCTAGCCATTGGCAACCACTTTTCTGGTCTCTGTTTCTATGAGTTTGACTTTTTTTTTTAAGATTCTATATGTAAGAGATACCAGAAAAATAAATGACCCAATCAAAAAATGGGCCAAAGAACTAAATAGACATTTCTCCAAAGAAGACATACAGATGGCTAACAAACACATGAAAAGATGCTCAACATCACTCATTATCAGAGAAATGCAAATCAAAACCACTATGAGGTACCATTTCACGCCAGTCAGAATGGCTGCGATCCAAAAGTCTACAAATAATAAATGCTGGAGAGGGTGTGGAGAAAAGGGAACCCTCTTACACTGTTGGTGGGAATGCAAACTGGTACAGCCACTATGGAGAACAGTGTGGAGATTCCTTAAAAAACTGGAAATAGAACTGCCTTATGATCCAGCAATCCCACTGCTGGGCATACACACTGAGGAAACCAGAATTGACAGAGATATGTGTACCCCAATGTTCATCGCAGCACTGTTTATAATAGCCAGGACATGGAAGCAGCCTAGATGTCCATCGGCAGATGAATGGATAAGAAAGATGTGGTACATATACACAATGGAGTATTACTCAGCCATTAAAAAGAATACATTTGAGTCAGTTCTAATGAGGTGGATGAAACTGGAGCCTATTATACAGAGTTAAGTAAGCCAGAAGGAAAAACACCAATACAGTATACTAATGCATATATATGGAATTTAGAAAGATGGTAACAATAACCCAGTGTATGAGACAGCAAAAGAGACACTGATGTATAGAACAGTCTTATGGACTCTGTGGGAGAGGGAGAGGGTGGGAAGATTTGGGAGAATGACATTGAAACATGTAAAATATCATGTAAGAAACGAGTCACCAGTCCAGGTTCGATGCACGATACTGGATGCTTGGGGCTGGTGCACTGGGACGACCCAGAGGGATGGTATGGGGAGGGAGAAGGGAGGAGGGTTCAGGATGGGGAACACATGTATACCTGTGGTGGATTCATTTTGATATTTGGCAAAACTAATACATTTATGTAAAGTTTTAAAAATAAAATAAAATTAAAAAAAAAAAAAGAGATATCAGTAAGTAATTGTGTTTCCTCTGACTTGTTTCACTTGGCATAATGCCCTCCAGACTTATCTATGTTGTCACAGATGGTGGGATTTCCTTCTTTTTTGTGGCTGAATAACTTTTCATTCCATGCATGTGTGCCATATTGTCTTTACCCATTAATCTGTCAGTGGACACTTAGGTTGCTTCTATGTCTTGGCTGTTGCAAGTGATGCTTCTGCAAACATGGCTGTGCAGGTATCTCTTTGAGATAATGATTTTGTTTCCTTTGAATAGATTCCCAGAAATGGGATTAATGGATCATAGGGTAGTTCTGTTTTTGGAGGAACAGCCATATTGTTTTCCTTAGTGGCCGCACCCATTTTCATCCCTACCAGCAATTGTATGCGTTCTCCATTGTTCTTGCAGGAGAGAGCCAGGAGCTGCCTGCCATTCCTGGTGAGTCAGCTGGCCAGCATGGAGCACTCGTTTCATCATATTCTCCTGCTGGAGATCAAGAGCATCACGGACACCTTCTCCTCCATCCTGGGCCCACAGAGCAGAGACATCTTCCGCATGAGCAACAGCTTCACTGCCATTTCCAAGCTCCTTACCCGACAACTGGAAACCACCAAGGCCAGAAATGACAGGTGAGCAGGAATTTCTCGGGACCTCAGGATCTGCTGCAAACCCATGAAGGCATAGCACCGAAGGCTATGCTTTCTTTTGTAGGCATCAAAGTTTCCAAAGAAAGCCAAACTCACTATCTCAACATAGAGTAACTTCTGAATAAATTATGACATTTGCCAGAATTTTTCTAAATCTGTAAAAACCAGAATGTAACCAAAACAATTTTTTAAGTGCAGAAAATACAGTAAAGAAATAAGAATGTAGTACAAATAATAATGTTTATAGAATTTGTTTATTTATTCAACAAACATTTAAATCATTACTTACTCTATGCCAGGAATCCTGCCAACGGCTAGACATATAGAGAGATAAAACATATTCCTTTATGCAAAGAGCTCATTGTCCAGAGAGTAGGTAAAAAATAAGTGGATAATTATAGAATAGTGGGAAGATTATGCCAATTATGATTGTATCAGGGAGTTTGGGGAACACAGATTGGGGTACCTACTTCTGCATGGAATGGACAGGAATGGGAAGCTGAAATCAGGAAATGCTTCCCAGAAGAGGTGACATTTGGAATCAAGTCTTGAAAGATTACCAGATTATACCAGGCTGGCTTTGGGGCAGTATGTGGAAGAGCACACCACTTTCTGGAAACAGAAGTCATTCTGTCTGGCTAGCATCAATATTAGGTAATACTGATGAAATAATAGGCAAGGACCAGATGGTGCAGGATATGACAGACCTTCTTCAGTTCAGTTCAGTTCAGTCGCTCAGTCCTGTCCGACTCTTTGTGACCCCATGAATCGCAGCACGCCAGGCCTCCTTGTCCATCACCAACTCCCGGAGTTCACTCAGACTCACGTCCATCGAGTCAGTGATGCCATCCAGCCATCTCATCCTCTGTCGTCCCCTTCTCCTCTTGCCCCCAGTCCCTCCCAGCATCAGAGTCTTTTCCAATGAGTCAACTCTTCGCATGAGGTGGCCAAAGTACTGGAGTTTCAGCTTTAGCATCATTCCTTCCAAAGAAATCCCAGGGCTGATCTCCTTCAGAATGGACTGGTTGGATCTCCTTGCAGTCCAGGGGACTCTCAAGAGTCTTCTCCAACACCACAGTTCAAAAGCATCAATTCTTCGGTGCTCAGCTTTCTTCACAAGCCAACTCTCACATCCATACATGACCACTGGAAAAACCATAGCCTTGACTAGACGGACCTTTGTTGGCAAAGGAATGTCTCTGCTTTTCAATAGGCTATCTAGGTTGGTCATAACTTTCCTTCCAAGGAGTAAGCGTCTTTTAATTTCATGGCTGCACTCACCATCTGCAGTGATTTTGGAGCCCAAAAAATAAAGTCTGACACTGTTTCCACTGTTTCCCCATCTATTTCCCATGAAGTGATGGAACCGGATGCCATGATCTTTGTTTTCTGAATGTTGAGCTTTAAGCCAACTTTTTCACTCTCCACTTTCACTTTCATCAAGACCTTCTTAAGGAGTTTAAATTTTATCCTGGAGGCTGTGAGGAGCCATGGTAGGATTTTTATGTATTAGGATATGATCAGAATCCATGTTTCAGGAGGCTTACTCTGGCCCCAATGCAGAGAACATCTCAGGCAGAGGCAGACTGGAGTCAGGTCAAATGAAGGAAGAATAGATAAATGTCCACAGGTATTGGCAATTTAAAAATTACTGATGATTGTAGTGAGTGATCTGCCAGTGGTATGGATGGGCATAAAATAGGATGCCTGGGGTTGGAGGGAGAGAGTGGATATGATAAATCTGGTCCTTTCAAGAAGTCTAGACCATACAAGATTGAGGGAGGTGTTTTATTGTATTTGTCACATTTTGAATAGAGAGACACTTGGAAAGTTTTATGACCATAGAAGTTACAAGATACTTTCGAATTCATCACCTCATTTGATCCTCATGATCACTCTACAAGTTGAGAAGGGCAATTATCATTATTCCTATTTTATAGAGGAAGAAACAAAGGCTCAGAGACTGGTTAAATCTCTTCCCAAAGTTACACAGTAACTAAATGATAAAAGATGGACTAAAATTTCAGAAGGGGCAGAACACATTTAAGACTAGCATCAGATTTTGTGAGTTGGGGGGTTAACAAATGATGCATATCATTTTCAGTCTGAAATAGCATTCCAGAAACACAGAAGCCAACCTCACAAAATAGCGAAGATTTAGTCACAAGGATCCACTTTATGTCTAGCATGGCACAGAGCCTGAAGGTCCCAAGAGATACAGAACAAGACATAGACATGAAACACCATTCCTCAAAGGGTTCACAGTCCGTGCATGTGAGGCGTTAGTGGAAGTGGGTATAGCAGGCTGTGGCTCAAGAGAGACATACAGCCAGGGAAATGAAGAATGTTTCACAAAGAAGATGAAATTTAAATTCATTCCATATTTGTTGAGTGGCTTCCATGAGCTAGGCATCTGCGTAGGTACCAGATCATGTTGCACAGGATGAATGAAAGTTCCCAAATAAGGGTTTAAAGGGCACTCCAAATACAAAGGACACTCCTCACGTGCAAAGATAAAAGAGCTTAAGAATGTGTGACCCAGACTGAGGAAAAGCAATTGGTTCAATGTGACTGGAGTGAATACATCAGTGGAGCGCAGGAGAGTAAACTGAAAAGTTATGTCAGAGGCACATTCACAGAGAAGCAAGGAGTTTGTTCTGTAAGCAACCTGGTGACTTGGAAAGATTTTTACCCAGAGAATGAACACTGCTTCTAACACAGTAATTAGCAGATAGTGGGCATTCAATATTTCTTCACTAAAGGACTAGATGGGTGAGGAAGTGGCTGACGTGGTGGAGCCCTGAATGGGTTTAGCTGGCAAGAGAGACGGTGACCAGGATGCTATTGTTGGAGCCTTAGCAGTCGGCTCCCTCCGTGGTGAGACAGCTTGGAATTAGAAAGAATCAGTTACTGGTGAGAGGTGGGCTGAGGAGAAGGGGAGAAGAGTGAATGAAAATCCAGAGGTGTCTAGCTCGAGTGACCACAAGCACATGGAAGAGCATGCGGATAACCAAGAAAAGATGGAGCAGGAGGGGAGCCCATATAAAGCACCTCTTGGCTCATTCCACACAGAGAATGTTTTCTGGCCAAGATGGTCATCTCAACAATAGCTGTTCATTCAAGGAAGACAGGTAGCAAGTGCCCTTTTCTCTCAACACCATACTTTTGATTTAGCATATTAAAATCTATTGTTCCCTGGTTCAACATCTAGTACAGATTCCTACAATGCCAGGATTTCTAATTTTGGTGTTGTTGACGTTTGGTTAAGTCTTGGTTGTGGAGCTATCCCGTGCACTCTAGAAATACTTACCATTTCCCCGGCCTGTATGCACCAAGCGCTAGGGGCAACGCTCCCCCTCAGCTGTACTAAGAATGTCTCCAGACATTGCTAAACGTCCCCTTAGAGACAGAAATGTCCCCCAATTGAAAACCACTGCTATCTACATATTCCACTTTAAAAACAGCATTTACACCTAGCAACAGCCTACACATGGCAACATCCAAGAAACCCAAAGCCAGCATCGTGAAGGGATGATTTGTCGTCTGTGTGCAAGCAGAGTCACTGCTAGCTAATTTTCATGGTGTGGTTTCAGAATTCAGTTTAGAGCTTCTACAGCTGGGGTTTGGGGGAGCCACTTTATATTCTCTGCACAGCTAGCCTGCTCGTTTCTTCCAATGGTGACTGGCGTGTGCATCAGATGTAAAAGCTCAGACATGTATTCTGGCCAACAGTCTGTCCATTCTTTCTTGCCTCTACACATGCAAAGTTACAAGAGGCCAATTGACTCTCTGTGAGATTATATGTGTGAAAAGGGTTTGTATAAAGGAAAAACTTGTTATACAGGGTGTTACATTAAGGCATTCCAACAGGAAAAATGGTTCTTAATAAAGTAGGCCCAATCCAATTAGCAATAGACAACTTCCTCGTGAAAAGAAGAATTTAAGAGATATGTAGATAGGAGGAAAAAAAGGGGGTCTCACTATCCAAATATGGGTCTGCATTAGAAAAATTCATTTCTCCTCCCTTCATTATTTTTCTAGGGACAAAAAGAGAAAAAAATTTTAAAAGATAAAAGGTCACCATGCTCTTCAAATACTGCCACCACCATCACCACCTCAGCCTCTCCCTCAATTCAGAATACTTCATCCATTTCAACCCTCTCCATCAGTCTCCTTATAATCGATTATAAGTATTCAGTGGGAACCTCAAAAAGACTGGTGTGGACTGCCCCCTTTTTGTATCAGCTGCTCATCCTCTCTGGGATGGTTGCTAAGGCTTCTCTCCCAACATCTCTTCTCTGAATAGCCTTCATTGTGACCATTTAGCTTCAGTAATTTTAATCTGTGCCCCACAAAGCAGAGAGATCCACACTTTTGTCTAAAGCATCTAGCAAAGTCTGACCCTTACAACTGAAGGGGAAATGAATAAGGGAAGAGACAGCTTGAAAGAAAATTAAAGATGGTTAAAATTCAAAACAGATGTCATCTAATTTACAAATCTGACACATAGCCCAGCAGGCCAGATTTTAGACTTCAGGCCAAGATTATAAGACTATCAAAAGAAAAACAATTAGCATCCTAGAGAGACTAAAAAACTGGAGGAGACAGGAGCCTCCTTTGTGCCAAGTGACTGAATTAATTGGATGAGTTTTATTTGATACACCAGGTAAGCACACTTGCACTTTTCTTATTCCTGTATTTCAGGATGAATGTTTTTATCTAAATAATAAACCAACAGGGCTAAATAACAGGATAGCCAAGCAAAACATTTAGATTTTGAAGTTAATTCTGGAGAAGTAAAAGAAAGATAACAGCAATTTTGGATTAAAAAAGACAGGGTGGTGCTCACTTCAGCAGCACATATACTAAAATTGGAACCATACAGAGAAGATTAGTATGGCCCCTGCTCAAGGATGATATGCAAATTTGTGAAGCGCTCCATATTTTTCTCATGGTTACTGAAGGGGAAGCGAGGAGGGATAAACTGGGAGTTTGAGATTTACATATACATGCTACTACATATAAAAATAGGGCTTCCCAGGTGGCACTAGTGGGAAAGAACTTGCCTGCCAATCCAGGAGACATAAGAGACATGGGTTTGATCTCTTGGCTGGAAAGATACCCTGGAAACAGGCATGGCAACCCACTCTAGTGTTCTTGCCTGGAGAATCCCATGGACAGAGGAGCCTGGCAGGCTACAGTCCATGGGGTTGCAGAGTCGGACATAAATGAAGTGACTTAGCACATATGCATATATAAAAATAAATAACTAGTAAGAACCTGCTGTGTAGCACAGAGAACTCTACTCAGTACTCTATATTGACCTATATGGGAAAAGAAACTATAAAAGAGTGGAGATATATATATATATATATATATAACTGATTCACTTTACTGTATACCTGAAACTAACACAACATTGTAAATCAACCGTACTCCAAGAAGAATTAATTTTAAGGATTTTAAAAAATAAAAAAGAGAGGGCGTCAAGATAGGAAAAAAAGGTCTGTACCTTTCAAAACTGTATGAGCCCTAAGTAGCCTACTGGGTGGCCACTAACCATTGAACTGTTTGCTTGCCAAGACCCAGGAGAAGCTGGAGAAGGAGAGGGCGGTTCCTGGCAACTGTGTGCTGGCTGAGCAGTCAGCGATCCTTGGACTAGAAGATGCCTTTGCTAAGTGCATGTGGTGCCAGGGAGGCTGCTCTGATCAGACACCATCAGAACCAGGGACAGTTCGTCACAGGTGGTCTTAGTAGGAGGTCAGACTCAGGCCCCAACCAGGGATAGAAGCTTTGAGGGCTAGAAATTGTGTGGGGAGGTAAATAGGAGAAATGAGAAAAGGTAGGGAAAAGGGAGGGTCAGGAAGAAGGCACAAGGGGGAAGCAGAGGGAAAGGACAAAGGACATCTGACTCAGCCCTAAGCCCCAGGCATGGGGTCACCATTCCCTCACACCCACCTTTCCAACTAGCCAAAGACATGGGGGAGAAAGTTACATTTAAGAAGTTTTAACTCAAAGTGTTAACCTCTGGCTTGGTTGAATGGGTGGTATGTTCTTTGGTTGTTTTGATGGTGATGGTGAGAGTAGCGGTGAAACTGTGTTTATTCTTTGTTTTTAAGAATCAGGTGCCAGGTGAAGTGAAAGGCAAAGTATAGCAAAGGTGCCTGCCAGGCTCCTCTGTCCATGGACTTCTCCAGGTAAGAATACTAGAGTGGATACCCATTTCCTTCTCCAGGGGATCTTCCCAACCCAGAGATTGAGCCCAGGTGTCCTAAATTGTAGGCAGATTGCTTACCCTCTGAGCCACTGCAGAAGCCCAAAGGTAAAATTAGGTAGGTGTAAAAACGTGGTCCAATGGAGAAAGGAATGGCAAACCACTTCAGTATTCTTGCCTTGAGAACCCCATGAACAGTATGAAAAGGCAAAAGATAGGAAACTGAAAGATGAACTCCCCAGGTCAATAGGTGCTCAATATTCTACTGGAGAAGAGTGGAGAATAGCTTCAGAAAGAATGAAGAGGCTGAGCCAAAGCAAAAACAATGCCCAGTTGTGGATGTGACTATGACGGAAATAAAGTCCGATCCTATAAAGAACAGTATTGCATAAGAACCTGGAATGTTAGGTCCATGAATCAAGGTAAATTGAAAGTGGTCAAACAGGAGATGGCAAGAGTGAACATTGACATTTTAGTAATCAGTGAACTAAAATGGATCTGAATGGGCAGATTTAATTCAGATGACCACTATATCTACAACTGTGGGCAAGAATCCCTTAGAAGAAATGGAATAGGCCTCATAGTCAATAAGAGTCCAAAATGCAGTATTTGGGTGCAGTCTAAAAAAACAACAGAATGACCTCTGTTCATTTCCAAGGCAAACCATTCAATATCACAGTAACACAAGTCTATGCCCCAACCACCTATGCCAAAGAAGCTGAGGTGGAATGGTTCTATGAAGAACTACAAGACCTTCTAGAACTAGCACCACACAAAGATGTCCTTTCCATCACAGGGGACTGGAATGCAAAAGTAGGAAGTCAAGAGATACCTGGAGTAACAGGCAAGTTTGGCCTTGCGGTACAAAATGAAGCAAGTCAAAGGCTAACAGAATTTTGCCAAGAGAAGACACTGGTCATAGCAAACACCTTCTTCCAATAACACAAGAGATGACTCTACACATGGAAATCACCAGATGGTCAATACGAAAATCAGGTTGATTATATTATTTACAGCTGAAGATGGAGATGCTCTACACGGTCAGCAAAATCAGGACCGGGAGTTGACTGTGGCTCAGATCGTGAACTTCTTATTGTAAAATTCAGACATAAATTGAAGAAAGTAGGGAAAGCAACCAGACAATTTAGGTATGACCTAAATCAAATCCCTTGTGATTATACAGTGAATGTGATAAATAGATTCAAGGGATTAGACCTGATAGACAACCAATACAGTATACTAACACATATATATGGAATTTAGAAAGATGGTAATGATAACCCTGTATGCGAGACAGCAAAAGAGACACAGATGTATAGAACAGTCTTATGAACTCTGTGGGAGAGGGCGAGGGTGGGATGATTTGGGAGAATGGCATTGAAACATGTAAATTATCATATGTGAAACGAATCACCAGTCCAGGTTCAATACATGATACAGGGTGCTCGGGGCTGGTGCACTGGGATGACCCAGAGGGATGGGATAGGGAGAGAGGTGGGACGGGGGTTCAGGATGGGGAACACAGGTACACCCATGGCAGATTTATGTCAATGCATGGAAAAGCCAATACAATATTGTAAAGTGAAAAATAAACAAATAAAATAATAATAATAATAATAAAAGACCTGATAGAGTGCCTGAAGAACTATGGACAGAGGTTCGTAACATTGTGCAGGAGGTGGTGATCAAAACTATCCCCAAGAAGAAGAAATGCAAAAAAGGCAAAATGGTTGTCTGAGGAGGCCTTACAAATAGCTGAGAAAAGAAGAGAAGTGAAAGGTAAAAGAGAAAATAAAAGATATACCCATCTGAATGCAGAGTTCTAAAGAACAGCAAGAAGAGATAAGAAAGCCTTCCTCAGCGACCAATGCAAAGAAATAGAGGAAAACAACAGAATGGGAAAAACTAGAGATCTCTTCACAGAGAAAGCAATTGGCACCCCACTCCAGTACTCTTGCCTGGAAAATCCCATGGACGGAGGAGCCTGGTAGGCTGCAGTCCATGGGATCGCTAAGAGTCGGACACGACTGAGCAACTTCACTTTCACTTTTCACTTTCATGCATTGGAGAAGGAAATGGCAACTCACTCCAGTGTTCTTGCCTGGAGAATCCCAGGGATGGGGGACCCTGGTGGGCTGCCGTCTACAGGATCACACAGAGTTGGACACGACTGAAGTGACTAAGCAGCAGTAGCAGCAGAGATCTCTTCAAGAAAATTAGAGATACCAAGGGAGTGTTTTATGCAAAGATGGGCACAATAAAGGACAGAAATAGTATGGACCTAACAGAAGCAGAAGGTATTAAAAAGAGGTGGCAAGAATACACAGAAGAACTATCCAAAAAACATATTAATGACCCAGACAACCACAACAGTGTGATCACTCACCTAGAGCCAGACATCGTGGAGTCCAAAGTCAAGTGGGCCTTAGGAAGCATCACTACGAACAAAGCTAGTAGAGGTGATGGAATTCCAGCTGAGCTATTTCAAATCCTGAAAGATGATGCTGTGAAAGTGTTGCACTCAATATGCCAGCAAATTTGGAAAACTCAGCAGTGGCCACAGGACTGGAAAAGGTCAGTTTTCATTCCAATTCCAAAGAAAGGCAATGCCAAAGAATGTTCAAACTACCACACAATTGTACTCATCTCACACGCTAGCAGAGTGATGCTCAAAATTCTCCAAGCTAGGCTTCAATAGTATGTGAACTGAGAACTTCCAGATGTTCAAGCTGGATTTCGTAAAGGCAGAGGAACCAGAGATTAAGTTAACAGCATCTGTTGGATCATAGAAAAAGAAAGAGAATTCCAGAAAAACATCTACTTCTGTTTCATTGACTACACTAAAGCCTTTGACCATGTACTGCTACTGCTAAGTCGCTTCAGTCGTGTCCGACTCTGTGCAACCCCATAGATGGCAGCCCACCAGGCTTCCACATCCCTGGGATTCTCCAGGCAAGAACACTGGAGAGGGTTGCCATTTCCTTCTCCAATGCATGAAAGTGAAAAGTGAAAGTGAAGTCACTCAGTCGTGTCCGACTCCTAGTGACTCCATGGACTTCAGCCTACCAGGCTCCTCCATCCATGGGACTTTCCAGGCAAGAGTACTGGAGTGGGGTGCCAATGTGGATCACAACAAACTGTGGAAAATTCTTCAAGAGATGGGAATACCAGACCACCTGACCTGCCTCCTGAGAAATCTATGTGCAGTTCAAGAAGCAACATTTAGAACCGGACATACAACAATGGACTGGTTCCAGATTGGGAAAGGAGTACATT
The DNA here is from genome assembly GCF_029378745.1 of Bos indicus. Taxonomy (NCBI): domain Eukaryota; kingdom Metazoa; phylum Chordata; class Mammalia; order Artiodactyla; family Bovidae; genus Bos; species Bos indicus. The sequence goes on from NC_091760.1 coordinate 110,609,678, forward strand.
AAGGCTGTATATCATCACCCTGCTTATTTAACTTACATGCAGAGTACATCATGCGAAATGCAGGGCTGGATGAAGCACAAGCTGGAATCAAGATTTCCGGGAGAATTATCAATAACCTCAGATATGCAGATGACACCACCCTTATGGCAGAAAGCAAAGAACTAAAGAACCTCTTGATGAAAGTGAAAAAGGAGAGTGACAAAGTTGGCTTAAAATTCAACATTCAAAAAACGAAGATCATTGCATCCGGTCCCATCACTTCATAGCAAATAGGTGAGAAAACAATGGAAACAGTGACAGACTTTATATTCTTGGGCTCCAAAATCACTGCAGATGGTGACTGCAGCCATGAAATTAAACAACACTTACTCCTTGGAAGAAAAACTAAGACAAACCTCAGTTCAGTTCAGTTTAGTCGCTCAGTCGTGTCCGACTCTTTGCAACCCCATGAATCGCAGCATGCCAGGCCTCCCTGTCCATCACCATCTCCTGGAGTTCACCCAAACCCATGACAAACCTAGACAGCATATTAAAAAGTAGAGACATAACCTTGCTGACAAAGATCTATATAGTCAAAGCTATGGTTTTTCCAATTGTCATTTTTGGATGTGAGAGTTGGACCATAAAGAAAGTTAAGTGCTGAAGAATTGACGCTTTTGAACTGTGGTATTGGAGAAGACTCTTGAGAATCCCTTGGACAGCAAGGAAATCAAACCAGTCGATCCTAAAGGAAATCAATCCTGAATATTCTTTGGAAGGACAACCTAGACAGCATATTAAAAAGCAGAGACATTACTTTGCCAACAAAGTCAAGGCTATGGTTTTTCCAATGGTCATGTATGGATGTGAGAGTTGGACTATAAAGAAAGCTGAGTGACAAAGAATTGATGCTTTTGAACTGTGGTGTTGGAGAAGGCTCTTGAGAGTCCTTGGACCGAAAGGAGAGCCAACCAGTCCATCCTAAAGGAGATCAGTCCTGGGTGTTCATTGGAAGGACTGATGTTGAAGCTGAAACTCCAATACTTTGGCCACCTGATGCAAAGAGCTGACTCATTTGAAAAGACCCTGATGCTGGGAAAGATTGAGGGCAGGAGGAGAAGGGGACAACCGAGGATGAGATGGTTGGATGGCATCACCAACTTAATGGACATGGGTTTGGGTGGACTCCAGGAGTTGGTGATGGACAGGGAGGCCTGGTTTGCTGTGGTTCATGGGGTCACAAAGAGTTGGACACAACTGAGCGACTGAACTGATGCTGAAGCTCCAATATTTTGGCTGCCTGATTCGAAGAGCTAACTCATTAGAAAAGACCCTGATGCTGGGAAAGATTTCAGGCAGAAGGAGAAAGGGTGGAAGAGGATGAGACGATTAGATGGCGTCACTGATTCAATGGACATGAGTGTGAGCAAAGTCCAGGAGTTGGTGATAAACGGGAAAGCCTGGCGTGCTTCAGTCCATGGGGTCACAAAGAATCAGACATGACTGAGCATCTGAACTGAACTGAAATTTGATTTCAGGATAGAGGTATCCCTCACTTTTCAAACGTTGACTTTACACTTCTTTACTTTGAGGAAAGATCTACATTATCACAGTCATCTTGATTCTAGGATCCAGGACACCAAAAGCCCTCAAGTCCCTCTTATAAAATGGAGTAGTTCTATTGGCCCTTTATAGACTAGTTGCATATTGTTAATTTCAATTAATTGCAGATGGAAATTCAAACTTCATTCTATATTGGTTGAACCTGAGAATGTGGAAAGGGAGTTATGGAGCTCCAATTTGACTTGTTTTCACTAACAAAAAGAAACCTGAAGAGAATTTTTGCTTTTATTTTAAAAAAGTAATTGCTTCTTTGCCCTATACCCATTTCAATTTAGACAAGTTTTCATAAGAACACTCTTCTTTCAGGTAGCAGGGGAAACCTGAAAATGGAAAGCAGTGACACAGTGCAGGAAAGGACATGAAGCAGGAGTATGTGGGGGAGGATGGAGGGAAGAGAGAATTAAGGAGATTATGTTCACAAGAGAATGACTCCAGGATATCTGCCCTCCTTGGAGTCACCCCAGAGTTTTGGTTTATCCTAAATTTCATGCACGGAACATCAAAGAAATGGATGACAGAGGAGAACAGGGAATTTGAGTCAATGTATGTCTGGAATGTATAGCAAAGCAATATGGCCTGCAGAGACACTTTTCCAACTGTGAGACCCTTTGCAACCTGTTATTCCAGAGTTTCCATCTTGACATCTGTGAGTCTCATCAGAACACAACTCTAGTGTGATCCACTATCCCTGAAAGCCCAGCTCAGGGATAGTTCAGGAGCGGTGGCTCTTTACCAAGTCCACAGCCAAAACTGCAGAGAGCAGGATGCCAGGTTCTTCTCTCCAAGTTTGCAGAGAAGCCTGTATTTCCAAGTCTGATCAAGCTTTTACCAGCTCCTCCCATGTGATAGGTTCAGTGCTGGGAGCTTTCACTGTTATATTGTTATATCCTCACAACAACAAAGTTTTTAAATATGTATTAGGGTTACAAAGGCTTCATACTAAAGGGTATTGGAGGAAACCTTGTGGATGGGCAACAAAGAAAAATTCTCTACCCAATCCCTACTCATCTCTAGATTCGTGGTAGTTCTTGGAGGGGCAGTTGTGTAAATGCCCAGCCATTATCTCATAGAGTTTTCTTTCATTTCTTCCTTTGTCTAACTCACTGTATGTCAAATTTTAGTGTGGACAAGGTTTACAGTGTTCACAGTACTTCATTAATAAAGGAATTGTAAAGGAATATCAACGGTGACTTGCCTGCTGCTACTGCTGCTGCTAAGTCGCTTCAGTTGTGTCCAACTCTGTGTGACCCCATAGACGGCAGCCCACCAGGCTCCCCTGTCCCTGGGATTCTCCAGGCAAGAACACTGGAGTGGGTTGCCATTTCCTTCTCCAATGCATGGAAGTGGAAAGTGAAAGGGAAGTTGCTCAGTCATGTCTGACTCTTAGTGACCCCATGGACTGCAGCCCACCAGGCTCCTCCATCCATGGGATTTTCTAGGCAAGAGTACTGGAGTGGGGTGCCATTGCCTTCTCTGGGTGACCTGCCTGTTCCTCTCCAAAATGATACCCTACTAACCATCTAGAATGCCTTCTTTGTGCCTCTCTTCCACCGAAGGCTGCTTTTCTCCAGGACTCCAGTTTAACACCCATTACCCAGAAAGTCTTCCCTGCCTACCCACGCCCATAGTTACCTTCTCTCTTTTGACTTCCGGCAACTCGCGTTGCCTCTGAATTCCTTCACACATGTAGTCCTGCCCTGAAGTGCTTGGTGTCTTTCTGTGTGCACCTCCAGTCTCCCTCAAACTTAAGGAAGCTAATAATCAGAGCCTATGCCCTATGTAAGGAGAACAGAGACTTTTTTAAAAAAAATTATTCTTCACAAGCATTAGTTTAATGATTTCATAGTGTCCCATTGTATAAATGTATAGTAGTTTACAGAACTAGTCACATTTTGTTGTAAATTTAACCAATGTCCTTTTTTTTTCTTTTTTAACTTATCAAAGTAGGATGGCAAATTTACAGTAGACTTGGAAAATATAGAACAAAGTTACATATAGTTCCTCTATATATTACAATTATGTTTTCAAGTAGATAAATTAAGATTTTTGGAAAATAGAGTCTTAAAAGTGCCTATAAAAACTCCCACTTTTTTAGGCAAGCCATGTTTATACAAAGAGAAATTGATTTTTTCAGAGTGACTGTTGGCTTGAAAAATGTACATAAGGAGGTTCAGGACCATAATTAAAAACATGTGATGTTCTGGTCAGTGTTGCCCCCTGCTTAGGAAAAGCTGAATGCAATTTCACCCCACCAAGGGGACTAGAGTTTTCATAAAAAACATGTAGATGTTTCAGTCTCAGGAGGTCTATGGTGGTCACTTGTATAAAAAGAAAATTGTAACAACCATTTGTGGCAGTAGCTGTGGTTCTTGTTATTCCTCCATGCATAGGGAAGGAAGGACCTTGGTTTTTTGCCTCTCTTCTTACTGAAGAAGTTAAATTTGACATGTGGGACCATTTATGTTCCATCTGCTGTTCATTTACTTCCACCATTTGTCCTTCCTTAAAGCAGCATTTATGATGATGTGAAGGTCTGTAAAGGTATTTCAGGAATTTGTTTATCAGCAAGAGAGGTAGGTGGGAGACAACATTATCAGTTCTGGAGCCAGTGAAGCAGGCCCAGGGAGCGTGAGGCCCCAGGGGGGCCGGCTCTGCCGGCATGGACAAAGATGGAGATGGGGGTGGGGTGGGGAGAGGGGAGAGACCCAGGTGGAGACACTGCCAGGAGTGTGAGCAATGCAATTACACTTTCACCGGTGGGGGCCAGGCCCCTTTCCTGTAACACAGAAGTGTTCAAAACACAAGACACACAAAAGAGAAGATTGCTTTTCATCAAGCTCCTTTGGCTTGGCTTCCTCTTTCAAACAAGACGGGGAATAGCAAAGATTTAGCCTGTATTGTGGAAGGAGTGGGACGAGGAGCTATACCCTGCACAGCTCTTGTGGGAAGGGTAACAGCTGAGGGTAAAAGTTCTACTTGACCCTGATGACCCAACTATTTGCTATTTTTGTTCCCCCCAAACTCCCCATTCCTTTGTTCCTTTTTTTTTTAATTTTATTTTATTTTTAAACTTTACAATATTGTATTAGTTTTGCCAAATATCAAAATGAATCCGCCACAGGTATACATGTGTTCCCCATCCTGAACCCTCCTCCCTCCTCCCTCCCCATACCCTCCCTCTGGGTCGTCCCAGTGCACCAGTCCCAAGCATCCAGTATCGTGTGGAATTTAGAAAGATAGTAACAATAACCTTTGTTCCTTTTTGTTATCTATCATGATTGAACTCTGCAGTCACTACCATGCATGTTTGTGTCCAACTCTTTGTGACCCTATGGACAACAGCCCATCAGGCTCCTCTGTGTATATGATTCTCCAGGCAGGAACTCTGGAGTGGGTAGACAGCAAATATATCCACTTCTTCTTAAAGTTGCTCAGTCATGTCCAACTCTTTGCAACCCCATGGACTATACAGTCCATGGAATTCTCCTGGCCAGAATACTGGAGTGGGTAGCCTTTGTCTTCTCCAGGGGATCTTCCCAACCCAGGGATCAAACCCAGGTCTCCCGCATTGCAGGCAGATTCTTTACCAGCTGAGCCACAAGGGAAACCCAAGAATACTGGAGTGGGTAGCCTATCCCTTCTCCAGCGAATCTTCCCAACCCAGGAATCGAACCAGGGTCTCCTGCACTGCAAGCGGATTCTTTGGCAACCCACTCCAGTATTCTTGCCTGGAGAATCCCATGGACAGAGGAGCCTGGTAGGCTACAGTACTTGGAGTCGAGTTAGACATGACTGAGCGACTAACAGTCTTTACCAACTGAACCATCAGGGAAGCCCATTTTGTTAAAGGGAACACCAACATTTACTTTTCAGTTACCTGTAAAGGGTTGCTCAGCAATTATATGTCAGCTCTGTCTGGTGTGTTCCCACAGGATGTGACTCAGAGATATTAGCATACAATAATTCTTATTGATTACGATGTTATCACCAATCCCCAAATGTGTTACTTCTTCCTAGGGCAGAGTCAGAGGCAACCTGTAGGAAACTTCTACTGAGAGGCAATGGGAGAGGGTGTGAAGTGGGTGAGCTCTGGAGGTAGATACTTGTGTTTAATGCTGGGCTTACTAGTTGTTCAGTAAACTACTTGACATCTCTGTTCCTTAGCTCCTCCATCTGTGAAATGGAGATGGCAGAGGGTCTGCTTAATAGTAAAATGGGCAGACAGGATAAGGGGATGTACCAAAAGGATAATTAACCATGGCCCTGCTCTTCCAGTATCAAATGATGGTGAATGACAATGTCTTACCTTTTCCCTCTGCAGGCCCAGTGCTTGCAGACATCCTCTCTTTAATCCTCACCACCAGCTCCCATTACCTGCTCAAGTTCCCAGAAAATCAAGTTGGCCCAGAAAAGGAGGAGCATGTGTCTCTCCAGTTCTCACACTTGATTCAGAGTGTTCTAATGACATTACTATTTAACATTTTTGGACTCTTTTGTAATTTACCAAGTGCTTTTGTAACTTGTGCCACATTCAGCTGACAGTTTGGTAGGATCTGGTAGCCTTCTACTAAGGCTGCTGCTTACCTGGTCTGCCCATTCTAGGCTTGGGAGTCTTGACTACAAATCTGGGATCCATCTGAAGCAGTATCTATCAGGGGCAAAAAGTGAAAAGGTACATTTACCTGGGAATCGATAAAGACCCTGGAAAGCTTGAGGAGAATAAAGCTATGGAATGCGAGAGAGCTGCATCCAGCTTACCACACTCCAACTCCAAATAATACACAGCTTATTGTTTTAAGTTTCATGTCACTGCAGACCTGGCGAAACCCTCAGCAGCTTTGCTTAAGAGAAAATGCCTCTGCCCTGGTCTAATTCCAATTCTGTTCTTTCAGTGCCTGGGCCAGTGCTTCTCAACCTTGAATGTGCACTGAAACACCTGGGGATTGGGTTAAGGGCACTCTGATTCAGCAGGTCTGGGATGGAGCCTGAGATACTGCCTCTCCAGCAACCTCTAAGGAGATGCTGATTCTGCTGGTCCAGCAACATCGCTCTGAGCAGCAAAGGCAAGGGTCTGCACTGTTTGCTGATCTTTTTCTGTGTCCCATTCCTTCTCGTATTGGTTACATGAAAAGTGAACAAATGACCGAGCATCTGTATGAGCGGTCACTTCCTCGTATCAGGACTTTTAAACTTTTGTTCTGTTAGCAGAATATTCTTTCTCTCTGTCTGCAATTGCAAGTATGAATCAGAATTCATACTTGAAGTTCAGGGAATTTTTAAAATCAGCCATTTCGATATTCCAGCACTTGTATGCTCGTACAGTAGGGAGCATTGCTGTCCTGTAGTCCACAGCCTTTAGGATGCTGCAGGGGTACATCCTGCAGCATTGGTTACATGAAAAGTGAACAAATGACCGAGCATCTGTATGAGTGGTCACTTCCTCGTATCAGGACTTTTAAACTTTTGTTCTGTTAGCAGAATATTCTTTCTCTCTGTCTGCAATTGCTCAGAATTCATACTTGAAGTTCAGGGAATTTTTAAAATCAGCCATTTCGATATTCCAGCACTTGTATGCTCACACAGTAGGGAGCATTGCTGTCCTATAGTCCACAGCCTTTAGGATGCTGCAGGGGTAGTCCTTCCTGGCCTAGAAAAGGAGAAGCTCGTCTTCCAGGCTTGGCATTACCTGTACAAGCTGCCTTCTTGTGGTATCAAAGGTCTGCATTGGGCAATAGCCACCTAGGGTTTTACTGCTTTACATGTTCATGCCCATTCTATATGGGTACACTGTCAAACTCATCTCCTATAATGCTTTCAGCAATCTAGTGATGCAGTAACATTGATCCCATTTTTAGATGACAGAAAAGACATAAAGAGATTTGCCTGTCACTAATAAAGAGGAGATTGGAGTCATAAACCTCAGTCTTTTTCCTGGAAGGCCATATTCAGTCTGTTTCCCCACCATCCCTTCTGTGAAGCCCCTAAAGAACCTTGTTGTGAATGAAATAAACCATGGAGTCACTTTGTTTCAGCAAAGTTCTTCATTCTGGTTCCCATATAACTGGGCACCTTCTAATCTCTGCTCTTGCCCACCAAGGTAGTCTGAGGCAGAAGAGAGTACCAAGAATTTAGATTCAACATTGTCCTTTCCCTTAGTATTCAAGTATAGCTTTTCCAGAGGCTTTGCTCATTTCAGTCCCCAAACATATGACAGTGCTGTGGAGCTGAGAGATCATCTCTGTCATTCTTATGATGATTGATGACCCAAGAAATTGCTGAAGAGTAGAGAACATAACATCCTAAGAATTTAGGACTCCTATGTGGATTTGATCCATTATGTTCTCCCACTTCTCTAACAAGCTCAACTCTGCAAAATACATATCCTGGATATGGAATCATAAGCCAAGCTCATCAAACATTAACTAATATATTTTTCTTTGATTTAAGACACCAGGAAAAGAGGCTGCCAATTTCTCCATCACTGCCAGCTTTACAGTCTCATCTCCTAGCTTAGTGAGAGCAGTGAGCTGCCCATGGACCAATTCATTCCTAGGGGGGGAGTCTTGTTCACATAAGAGGGAGATAATTAGGCTTTCCCTGCCCCTCCTGGGTATCCCTAGAGCTGCTTTTAAAAACTTTAACTTGGCAACAGACACCAAAAACTGCTCAGACTGGAAATCATCTGAGCCTCTTGTAATGTGGTGTGTTGAGTTAAAGCCAAGTTAATATTTAGGGGATTATAGAACTCTGACAAAGATTTCTGTAAAATTACCTCTGGAGTTAAAAGTGACAAATGGAAAAGAAATAACAATCCCCCTGCATGAGCCCAACTCCCTGCCCCCACCTCCAGTCCCCACAAATAAATGCACACAGAACCAGTGGCTCTGTTCTCCACCTATTCTCTCACATTCGTAATGCGTTTCTTTGCTCTAAGAGGAATGCAGAGTTTCTGTCTCTAAAAGATCTCTGTTTTTGAACAATTCTCTCCTATCTATTTATAATAAATATAAAAACCAAGAGGGGAAGTAAAGGACAGTGAATGTTTACTATAAACTCAAACTTCTATCTACCATTTTCCAACCTTTCAAACTGTTGGAACCAAATCTTGTCCTAATTCCCTGCTGGCAAAACTCTGTGACAAACCCAGGTGGATTGATGGCTAGAAATGGAACATCCTCTCTGGTCCATCTTGTGGCTTTGGCTACCTTGGAGACTCTTCATCACCACCCCATCTCATGACTCCTGTGTTATGTTGTTGTTCTTCAGTCGCTAAGTCATGTGGACCCTTTGTGACCCCATGGACTGCAGCATGCCAGGCTTCCCTGTCCTTCACCATCTCCCAGAGCTTGCTCAAACTCATGTCCATTGAGTCAGTGGTGCCATCCAACCACCTCATCCTCTGTCGCCCCCTTTTCCTCCTGCCTTCAATCTTTCCTACCATCAGGGTCTTTTCTAATGAGTCAACTCTTTGTATCAGGTGACCCAAGTATTGGAGCTTCAGCTTTAGCATCAGTTCTTCTAATGAATATTCAGGATTGATTTCCTTTAAGATTGCCTGGTTTGATCTCCTTGCTGGCCAAGGAATTCTCAAGAGTCTTCTCCAATACCACAGTTTGAAAGTATCAATTCTTCAGCACTCAGCTTTCTTTATGGTCCAACTTGCACATCCATACATGACTACTGGAAAAACCATAGCTTTGACTAGGTGAACCTTTGTCAGCAAAGTAATGTCTTTGCTTTTTAATATGCTGTCTACTTTTGTCATAGTTTTGCTTCCAAGGAGCAAGCATCTTTTAATTTCATGGCTGCAGTCATCATCTGCAGTGATTTTGCAGCCCAAGAAAATAAAATCTGCCACTGTTCCCATTGTTCCCCCATCTATTTGCCTTGAAGTGATGGGACAGAATGCCATGATCTTAGTTTTTTTAATGTTGAATTTTAGGCCAGTTTTTCCACTCTACTCTTTTACTTTCATCAAGAGGCTCTTTAGTTCCTCTTCGCTCTCTGCCATAAGGGTGGTATCATCTGCCCATCTGAGGTTATTGATATTTCTCCCAGAAATCATGATTCCAGCTTGTGATTCATCCAGCCCAGCATTTTGCATGATGTATTCTGCATAGAAGTTAAATAATCAGGGTGACAATATACAGCCTTGACGTACTCCTTTCCCAATTTTGAACCAGTCCATTGTTCCATGTCTGGTTCTAACTGTTGCTTCTTGACCTGCATATAGGTTTCTCAGGAGGCAGATAAGGTAGTCTGGTATTCACATCTCTTTAATCTCCAAATCTTAAAAACAAGGAAGATTGTGTATAAGAGAGAGTCCTTGTGGTGAGAAGCCTACTCATCAGCAACATTCATCAGCCTCATATCTAGAGAACACTTTTCTGGCCCAAATATTTTATTGTTGCTTCTTTACTTCTTTGGCCCTTTGCAAATCCCTTTTTTTCACTCCTACTCTTGCTCCTGGCTTCTCTCCGTATCTGATATTTACCAAATGACATTGCCCCGTCCCCTACTCCTCATGGACCAGAGTCATGAGGAGAAGCAGCCAGGACTTCATAGACATCTGGTAGACCTCCAGAGGGTTTTTTGTGGCTGCAAGGAGCAGGCTGGCTGCAAAGATGTAGGTGGTTTCAGTTCATCTATTCTGCAAATACTTTAGGTACCTGTGAGTGAGTGTTAAGCACTGTCCCAGCCATAGGGGAACAAGGATGAGCATTATAGTTCCCAGCCCACAGGGCAGTAGAGATTTACCCAGGAATGGGGTCACCAGATGAAACAAATAGAAATACAGGATATCCAGTTAAATTTCAGGTAAAGTACAAATGATTTTTTAGTGTAAGTATAATCATTTTAATATAGGACAATACATTTTTTACTATGTCCCATTAGAGACATAACTCTACTAAGGAAAATTGTTGTTTATCTGAAATTCAAGTTTGGCTGAATGCTCTATATTTTACCTGGCAACCCTGCAACCAGAGGCACTTGACCTAACCTTGGGTCAGTGGATGTCTGAGGATAGCCCATAACTTCTTTCATGTCTGGAGGCCCCTCAGAGGGATGCTGTAAGGCAGCCTGAAGGTGCAAGAAGACATGCTGTCAGGTACAAGAGCTCTGACTCACACAATTCATGGTGCTTTACAGCCAACACGTGGTGATTGGAGACAGGGGCTAGGAAGGGGGCTGAGTGACTGTCCTTCTAAAATCTGATGCCATAGCATTCTCCAGGGGACATCAATGCCTCCCATGATATGGGATATTGATCTATCTGTGTCTAGGTCACTGGTATTTTCTTACTACATTAACACAATGCTTAGACAAGGAAAGATAAAACCATAATAATAATAACAGCAATTGATGGTAATAATAAAATTTAACATCTCCTGACTTCCTCTTTTGTGCTAGGAGCAGTGCTTCATACTGATTCCATCATTTCAGCTTCCCAACAATCCTATGAGTTAAGTATAGTTATTATCTCCATTTTATAGATGAGGAACTTGATATGAAGAGGACAAGAAATAAAAGATCTCCATAAGTAAGAAAATTTTATTTTAAAAAAATCAGAAACTGATCCAATAAATTATTGAGGGAGATTTACTATAATCATGAAATTTGAAAAAATTTTGGATGAAAATGCTAGTAACTACTGTTATAACCCAGAGCTTTATGTAGAAAGAAAAAACTAGTAAATCCCTGAGAAACTATACCTCTAAAAACTTATATGTTTCAAGATTTAAAAACTTGTTTAATGCTCAATATCTGATGTTTGTATATTGGGGTATACTTTGTGCCTTAAAATGTTTTAAGTTTTAATAATCCCAGCTATATAAATTTCTAAAAGAAAGTATAAAAGTGAAAGTGTCTTTCACTTTTTAACTGTGATTATGAACCAAGAACCAGAGAAATACTTTAGTTTGATGACTGTACAGGGACTAACTAACACAGAAAATAAATACTGCCCCCAAATTTCTCATTTTGAGAAGGTTCATTGGATCTGTTAAAATTAACCTTCATAGTCATCACAGTTTTAAAAATACCATCCAATAATAGCACCTTCTTGGTTTTATTTGTAATAGGAGTAAAAATTCAGTTTTTAGAACTTTCTGGCGGGAAGATGTCGGTTCCTCCCATCTACTTGTAGGCAGGCAGTATCTTGTATATGTCAGAAAGAGAAACATGGTCAAGGTGAGCATTTATTCCCATGAACTGGTTCTTAAAATCAACTAATGTATATTTCAGTCAAGCATGGGATTGAAAGTAAGTTTTTTATTATATATGCAAAACCATAGGAACCCTATAAAAGTTATATTAAAAATGATTTAATTTTCTGAGCAGTAGCTTACTACACAATAAGTGAAGTGAAGTGAAAGTTGCTCAGTCGTGTTGACTCTTTGTGACCCTGACTAGAATACTGGAGTTGGTAGCCTTTCCCTTCTCCAGGGTATCTTCCCAACCCAGGGATCTAACCCAGCCCTCCCATATTGCGGGAGGATTCTTTACCAGCTGAGCCACAGGGAAACCCAAGAATACTGGAATGGGTAGCCAATCCCTTCTCCAGCAGATCTTCCCAACCTAGGAATCAAACCAGGCTCTCCTGCATTGCAGGAGGATTCTTTACCAACCGGCTATCAGGGAAGCACTATTACACAATAAACAGTGTCTTGTTAATGGATGATCTACTCCCCTTCCCAGTTTTCACCATCAGCATCTCTCACTAGGCTGAACTAACAGGGGGATTCCAACCTCTGAGGACCCAAAACTATGAACCCTTCCTCGAGGCCAAGCCCCTTCTCTGGGCCAAAAAGAAAAGTTGCTGGATCAAACCCTTTGCCCACTGCAGACATGGTTCTAGAATGAGTGGAATGTAACTGAAAAAAAAAAAAACACCAGCCCCTCTGTGTTGGTTTTCCCTAGAAAAGCAGTGCCTTAAGAAAACCAAACCTGTATTTTCTCACCCTAACTTAAGAAATAATGCCAGGTTTACTTTGGAAAAATAGCCATACGTTTGAAAAACATCAGGATTTTTCTGTAAATTTGAGGCCCCTTTCTTCAACCTCTAGAAAAAATACTTATGAAAACCAAGTAAATACACACAGATACCCACAGAATTATTAAGCCATCTTGGTGAATGGATTTCTAGAGTTTATTAACCCTTGTGTTTATAAGGAAAGAATTAATCCTAACCCCATATTGTATGGTTGATAGTGCTTGTTAAATTGAAATTAAATTAGCTCTAGACTGGCTCAATATTATAAAGCAAGTAAGGGAAGATAGGGTTTCCCTGGGAGCTCAGTAAGTAAAGAGTCTGCTGCAGTGCAGGAGACCTGAGCTCAATCCCTGGGTTGGGAAGATCCCCTGGAGAAGGGAATGGAGACCCATTCAAGTATTCTTGCCTGAAAAATCCCATGGACAGAGTAGCCTGGCAGGCTACAGTCCGTGGGGTCGCAAGAGTTGGAGAACACTTGGTGGCTAAACCTAGCTACCTAAGGGGAGAAATGCATACTACTTTAATCATTCAGATCTCGTTGAGCATCAGTGAGCTATTTCTGCAGCTTGTTTGTGGGGTCTTATTCTATCTGAGGCACTATGTTAACCCTTAGAGGGATAACAAAGATAGCCTATTCCTTAAAGGAGGTAATTTTAATGACCTACAGAGTGTTTTATAAATTCTACTGAAAAAGATATTTGGCACTGTTAATGTCATTTGTAGAAAAACCTCTTTCCTCCAACATAATAAAATTCAGATAGATTTTTCTTGCTTCATAGAATGGAAGAGTCCCATCGATTTACATAAAATTAACAAAACCATGAGTGTATACAGTCCACATGAAATGTTCTTATTCTAATAATTTTGATACAAACAGACCAGCATATATAAGTTTTCTAGAAAATTCCTGGCATGAATTTCATACGAAAGGCATGCTTTGGAGAGCTAGATAAGAATATGGTAGATGACCATAAAAGCTGCTTTTGGGGACTTCCTTGGCGGTTCAGTGGTTAAGATTCCTTGCTTCCACAGCAGGGGGCATGGGTTTGATCCCTGGTGGAGGAACTCAGATCCCACATGCTGCATGGTGCAACCAAAAATGCTTTTTAAAAACCCTGCTTCTCATCCTCTGAATCCTTCAAAAACTATTTCTAACATAAAGTTGCCAGAAACACCAGTGTTTCTAAACTTATGGTAGAATATGCTGTGGAAGCAATTTCAAAGACCTATGTCCATAATAGTTACTCAATTCATATCTATTAAGTGATAAATTAAAAAATGGAGCAGATAGAGTTTTCAATTTTGAGCAGTTAAATAGAGAGAAGCACTGTTCCAAAGTATATGTGACAAGCATCTAATGCAATGGTTTTCATTCTTTTAGGAGAAAACCCAGCACTGAAATTGAATTTCTTGAGAAGCTGGAAGAAACAAAGCTCACTGTAGATGAAAATGAAGACCATGAAGAGCTCCAAGTTAAAATACAAGCTTTTGAAGACAAAATAAATGCTGAGGACAACACCCCTGGCTCTCTCAGAAGATATAGTTTGGATCAAGTTTCTAAGGAAGAAAGAAAAGGCATTAGATTTAATAGGTATAAATTTTCTTGGCTGATTTTTAGGATATGTACTTCATGTTTGCTATTAGTTTTACTGTCACACTTTTATGAAGTAGTTTTTAAATATCTTTTACCTACAGCAAAATTCATCCACAGTGCTTTCATTATCCAAAGTAGTTTGCTATATTAAAAGGAGAGTGCAAATAAAAATCACAAGTTGTGTGGCTTATTTTTAAAAAAAAAAAAACTCTTCTTAAATATAAATATGCTAACATCAAGAATGACTGGCAAAAGCTTTCCTTGATTTCTGATGAAAAAGCATTAGCAAAAGTAGAAAAAAAAAGAATATAAATATATAACTCCACCATTTCCCAGCCAGTTTGCTGTGAAACTGATTTTTACATCTTTGTTTTGGGAAGTAGCCTAGATCTACAAAGATTTGGCTTATTTTACAATGTGTATGTTTTATCAAATCTATTAATAGCACCAATTTTCAGTTTCACACTCTAGAGGAACTTTTGCCTCAGTGTTATTCTTTCTTTTCCTTGTCAGTGAACAGTAGCTCAGCTTCTTTACCTGCCTCACCTTCCCTTTGTTTGTATTGCAGGTCAAAGAGTTTGGCTTTGCACACTGTGCTAACAAACTCCTTGAGTGCAGAGGATGGGGAAGCTATAGAGAGCAAAGATATGCCAGCCAGCATCTCTCTTTCAGAAATAGAGCCACTTGGCCAAGGACATGAGATGTCACCCTTTAAGGTAGACACTGATGGATCACAGCTAGGAAATTCTTCAGTTTCACACCAAAGTATTATACATGTAGCATCTGAGAATTTGCCAGAAGCCGTTAAAAAGAACTATCAGGAAGAAACTCCAGAGACAACCACAAGTCCTGTAGAATACCATGATAAACTCTACTTGCACTTAAAGGAGAACTTCAGTAAAGTGAAAGCATATGCTGTAGAAATGGTAAAGAAGATTCCAGTCCCTGACCAGTGTACCATTGAAGGTAAGTGACCTGAACTCCCCAAACTTAAGAAATTTCAGGCATCACTATAAAAAAAAAACAAATAAAACTCCAGTAGAATAAATTGCTGAATCTTTTGTAAAATAGATAATTTGAAAACACTCGTATTATTTTGATTGCTCTTTTCTCCCAATAAATTCAGTCATTTTTTTTATTCCATTTCAATCTACCTAAGTCCACCAACTCTGATTTTTTCAAACCTCAGAATAAATTGTTTCTGGTTTCCCATTACTAGTGTTTAAGAAAATTCTGGAAAGGGATCCATGGCCCCAAAACAGGCTCTGGGATAGGCATCCAACCAAAGGCATTTTCCATCCTCGTGCAAGAAATCTATGGGGCTCCAGGAGATTCTTCTGTTTATTCAACAAGCACTTATAAAGCAGCTACTGTATGCCAGGTACTGTGCTAAAGGTTCAGTTATGAGTCAAATAAATGTACTCCGTCACCTCTTGGAGGTTAAACTGTAGACAGAAAAGATGGAAACCATGGTCAGGAGGTGATATAGGTCAGGAGCCAGTAAGAGTGTGAACTAGTCAGAAAAAATCAAAGTAAGAAAAGAACATCAGGGCCAGAACTTCCCTGAGGTGCACAATTTAAGGAGACACTAAAAAAGCTCAGTAAAATTTTAAGTGAAGTCAGAATTAGTAACGATGTCTTGCCAAGCCATATTGGAGCTGAAACAAAAGGAGTTTAGTAGTATTGATCATGTCTTTATTTGCACTTTTGATATTATTTATTCTTTTTGTGGGGCTTCCCCAGTAGCTCAGCTGGTAAAGAATCCTCCTGCAATGCAGGAGACCTGGGTTTGATCCCTGGATTGGGAAGATCCCCTAGGGGAAGGCATGGCAAGCCACTCCAGTATTCTTGCCTGGAGAATCTCCATGGACAAAGGTGTCTGGTGGGCTGCAGTCCATGGGGTCACAAAGAGTTGGACATGACCAAGCACAGCACAACATCCTTTTTGTATTTATTTTGATTTTTAAAAATATTATTTACCTTGACTGCTAAATTTTCTGATGCTCTGCTAAGTTCTGTGCCCTAGTCCTGGCCCCAGGAAAGAGGACAGGTTGGAAACACAAGAACTAAAATGGCAGCGTGCCCAAGGCAGGCTTACCCTTCTGGTAGTGGGTTGAGCAGGTGTGGGTGGCTGAAGGCACTTGGAAGCCAATTAGATCTTTCCTACAATCACTCTTATGCAGCATCCATGTTCTTCCCTTAAGATTTAGATGACAGTCCTTGCCCACCTGTAGGTCATGACATCTTTTCACAGGTTACAGCTCTCGTAGAAAAAAGCCAGGCAGCACCTCATCTAGAAAGTAGCACAGCTGTGGGATAGTGAATTTAACTCATATTTACCCACCTACTGACTATCATCCCCTTTCATGTTTAGGGACTAGGAGGGTTTTTCAATTCTCTACTTCCTACTCCCATCTCCCACTCCAGATCAGATCAAAGAGTGGATTCTCATGCTAACAAAAGAAAAGGGGGATTCAAGCATTTGATAATGACAATTATTACTATTTAGCACATTTGTATAGAATCTTGACATTTTCTTTTTTTAATTGAAGTATAGTAGATTTACAGTGTTGTATTAGTTTCAGATGTACAGCAAACCGATTCAGTTATATATACATATGTATATTCTTTTTCAGATTCTTCTCCCTTATCAATTATTACAAAATACTGAGTTTATCTCCCTTTGCTGTATAGTAGGTCCTGTTGGTTATCTATTTTATATATAGTAGTGTACATATGTTAACCCCAAACTCCTAATTTATCCCTTCCCACCTTTCCCCTTGGGTAACCATAAGTTTGTTATCTATTGTTTGTGGATCTACTTTTGTCTTGTATATAAGTTCATTTTGTATCATTTTTTCCTAGATTTCACATATAAGCAATATCATATGATATTTGTCTTTCTCTGTCCAGCTTACTTCACTTAGTGTGGTGATCTCTAGGGAATCTGACATAGTCAAAAGCGTTTACATTAATTTATTGATTAGCTTTCTTAAACTTCTTTTATAAAATGGTAACAATAAAAGTGACATTGCTCATATTCAATGTAAGTTTTGGATAATTAAGTATACCAGGACTTGAAAGTAGCTGAAATCAGTAAGATTGAATTAACACAAACTCTTTAAATGGCATGTTTGGCTAATAAGTTAACACAAATGTTGGAGAATTTAATATAAGAAAGGTTAAGTGAATTTTCGAGTTTGACAGAGGATGTCAGTAGCAAAAATATTAGATACATTTTCATCTACTAGAATAGTTGGGGTTTTTTTTTAAGTTTAATTTAAATCATCTAAGATGTGCTATACAGTGAGGTTTAATCTTGTGAAAATGTGAAAGAAAACTGGCAGAGTTACTTTAAGTATCTAGTTGTCAAAAATGTATTTCTCATGGCCTTGAATTATTTTGGGAGTTTTAGAGTTAACGAGGTGACTTTGGGTTTTCTCCTAAAATATTGAAAGAATCCATCATTTTATTAAAATTTTTTTTCTTTTCGTATTTTCTACCAGAAATGACCAGGAACTGAGAATGTACTTTTTAAGTTGGCATTTTGGATTCATTCATGCTTTTGTAATTTCCTAGAAGTTGTTGATAAATTCTCTGCGCTGGGAAGTGTGTGAGGGATTGAACATTTATATGACTCACCGTAAACACATCCACCAAGAAAGGACTCATGCTAACTGCAGGGGACACACTGTTATTATTTCAGAGATTGTGTAAACCACTCAGCAAAACGCCAGCAGTCATCTGGCCAACACAGTTTTGCTTATGTCATGAGATTGCTCAGCTCAACAATACTGTGTTTCTTTTCTTAAAAATTTACTGAAGAAAGATTTAGGCTTAGAATCTGTGTTCTGTTTTATGTGTCATCGGTATAGAAGAGGCATATTTGGTCTTTCTTTATAAATTATGCAAAGTAATCAAGAAACAAAGAGGAAAACCATAAACACCACTTTCACAACATTAAAAGTTAAAAAGACAAATAAGCCAGCAGGAAATAAGAACAAGAACAACAACAAAGTATCAGGATTCATTTTAGACTGATTGTACAAAGTCCGTGCTAAAAGGACATGACAAAACAATCTCTTAAAAAGTTCTTTTGGTATTGGTTTGACTCATATGAAAGCAAAAAACAAGAAACTGTTTAGCTTCCTTATTTTGACCAAAAAAACATCACTTTCATATGGTTCAGCCTAATACTTCAGTAATAAAACATACTGAAAGAATAGGAGCCTCACTAGTCGCTGTACAGCAGAATTCAATATGTGGTGAATCAAGTCACAAATAGAATTTTTATCCTCAGTCAGCCATCTTATTACTGCATGATATTGATCACAGTGGGGACAGGCAATGGTGCAAATAGGTCAGCACGAATCTATCGTCGTGTCTAGAAACCCCTAGGTCTTATTTAAGAATTTGGGTCAGCAGTTCATTTTGAGTATGCAAGAGCCTGTTATTCCTAAGTCAGTTATTCTCTCCTGGGCACCACTGGCCTCTGGCATAGGGGCAGATTTGCCAACCACTGAAAGTGGTGTATTCATATGAGAGTGCTAGTCTACTATCTGCCCAATTTACAAGGAATTTAGTTCAAGGATGTATTTTAAAGATCTGAATCACTGGTATTCATTTACGTGAACAAAAATGATTTAGAGTTTAAAAACAAAGCACATGATATGGAAATAAATCCTTGAAAGTCTGGCCCATCACTGGAGTTCTATAAAGGAAGATATAAAATCTTACAAGAACCCATCAATGCTGCTTTGGTTCACTTTGAAGTATTTCCTGATTGAGTGAAAATACATCCCATCTGTAGAGCACGTCAGCACAGCTGACTTGCAGAAAGCTAATTTTAAAGCTGGTAATGTAGTCCTTTCTTGAAAGACCCACATGAGTTGATTTTTCCTGATGAACAGATATGAGACTATACAAAAATTTTTAAAAAGTTCATTGTAAATATCAAGAAGCAGGTGCTATTTTCATAATTAATTACAAGTAAGACTTCCTTACTGAAATTTTGTATGCAGTCAAGTTCAACCTCATATTGGGATGACTGAGGAGGCAAATCCCACACCAGTCCTTACCTCTTTCTCCCCAGTTGGTCCAATAAGGAGGATAATGGTAACACTGATCCACTTCATAGTTCTGGAGATGCCTTTCTTTTTTAGAGCAAATTGGTTCAATCCTAGGATTAGAATCGTTTACCCACGGACAAAGTTGTAATATTTGTAGGAAGAGAAAAATCCTAAAGTTTTTCCATACAATTTAAGAGGGAAAAACAACAAATAGGAAGATGTTACAAATTCCCTGGAGCCTCATTTCATTGAAGTGGTCCACTGAACCCTTGTTTGGAGGGCACATGTTAGGGGAAAAAAAATTTCTAGAGAATTTTTCTTGGTGCTTCAGAATTTATCTTGGATTAACCTACTCACCAGTTGCCATTTCTCCGGAGTGAGTTTTCATCAAAAGAAGACAGGTAGGGACCTCCCTTGTGATCCAGTGGCTAAGACTCCACACTCCCAATGCAGGGAGCCCAGGTTCAATCCCTGGTCAGGGAACTAGCTCCCACATGCTGCTGCAACTAAGAGCTCGCATGCTGTAAGTAAAGAGCCTGCAAACTGGACTAAAACCTGGTGCAGCCAAATAAAAGAAAAAAAAGAGAAGACAGGTAAAATGGTGGCTGAGTTCTCCCTTTCACTTTCTCCTGCCACACATATCCTGGTTTCTGTCATCTACACTGGCCCATGAGAAACATCAGATAATACAGCTAAAGGAAGATCTACAAGTCCTTTTGAAAAGATCCCTTCTGAACCCCTCCTTTGAGTTAATATCAAATCACTGCCCTTGTTCGTCCCAAGCCAAGAACAGCTGCAAGACTTAGACAATAACGATGTCACTGGTAAGGATATTCCACACTTAAATCTACAACCTAACTTGTCCTGGAGTTCCACTAGAGGACATCAGATAACTTTCTTATTATTTATATTTTCAAAAGCTCCTTCTTGGTACAAAAAATAAAAAGTTTGATTTTCTTTACACATTCAAATAAATGACTAAATAAAATTCCCTAACTGTGCTGTTGGACAAAGAGGTGTGCTGCTTAATTGCACCTTATTTTACCTGCTATTATCTGTGGATGAAGAGGTTTATTCATCCAACTAGAAAATGGTGCAAAGTGAAATTGGTATGCACATTGGATAAATTATCTGCCTGTAAATTAAATGAGTCAAAACTAAACCCTTGAAATTGTCAGTTCCTCTAATATAGTGTCTACCTTGTGTATGTGTCTAGCAGATTTAAAGGGATCTCGCTAATAAATAAACAGAAGCAAAAGTAAATATGTAAATTGAGCAAAAAATGCATAGGGAAGTATCTTTCAGTATATCTTGTCCTTAAAGTAGCCATGTTAAAAGAAGAAAGAGGAGGGGGAAAAAAAGGAGGAGATAGCTAGGAGCAGAAGTAGTCTGCTGTGAAATATTTCGTATTCCTAAATATATTCTTCTAAATGTGTTATTTATAAAATAGAAGGCTATGTGGCATTATACTTTTATGTCTGTAATGAGGATTTTAATCTTTTTTTAAGGGAAGTTCATACTCAGGGGTTACTATCAATCTTTTATTATTGCTGTTTGGGGACGGTCCTTACTCCCAAGCACACAGTGGTGGACGGTCCTGAGCCACCGACGGTCCCCAGCAGAAAAGTACATTTCCATCCAATTTGCCACAAACCAAATTTCAGAAAAGTGAATGTTATTTTTTTTATTTACTTTCATTATTAAACTGGCAGTATATGCCCTGTAGGGAAACAAAATGGTCCCTTGATATCATCAAATCTCATTTAAAAACTGAGCAAATCTATATTTCTAAGCTCTGCTGGTGATGAAGAGCTGGTAGCCAGGAAACTGCAAAGAGATTATAGGGCTGAGTAAAGGGTTCTGATCTGACAGAGGAAAGGGGAGGGGCCAAGGAGAGGGTTTCCTCTTGTTTGCTCCACATGAACTGCCAAACTTCAGATAATGGAGGATTTTTAAATGTTTTTCCAAAAACATAGGCAATCACACAGTTGGCAGTCAGGAGTTCAGGTGTTTGACAATTTGGCAGCCATTTATTTCTATTATAGTCCATTTCCATAGAGGTGCACGTTTACAAGGAGCAGATGAGTCTGTCTAAAGCAGACAGAGCTTCATGTCATGGATTAGCAGGCCCACTCAGGGTCAGGCAGAAAGAGCTAATTTAAAGGACACCAAGTCCCTGGGTTTCCTCTGTCAACATGTATGCCCTGTCCATATTAGAGACCAGAAAGAAATTATAAAAGGCTAATTTTTTATTTTCATAATAAAATATTCAGTGGACTTTTAAAAAATAAATTATTTTATGGAAAACAATCATTTTTCAGATGAAATATGCACACCAATTATCCAACAGTCATTCAAATATTATGCCATCATTAAAATAGGCCACAAATTCAGAAGATGTCATTGCAGGAGCTCTGATGCTGCTTCTCATATCAAACCCCCTAATTTCCAAGTAGCCTTTTCAGACTGGCTTTTTTCACTTAGGTATATGAATTTAAGCTTCCTTATGCCTTTTAAAAAATTTAATAAGTTCATGGCTGCTATGAGTCTTCACTGCTGGGCAGGGGATTTTTCTAACTATGGCAAGCAGGGGCTACGTTCTGGTTGCGGTATATGGGCTTCTCATTGTGGTGACTTCTCTTGTTGCAGTGCAGGCTTCCGGAGTTGTGGTGCACAGGCTGTTGCCCCGAAGCATGTTGAATATTCCTAGACTAGGGATCAAACCCATGTGCCCTGTGTTGGCAGGCAGATTCTCAACCACTGGACCACCAGGAAAAGTTCCCTTTATGCCTTTTTGTGGCTTGATAGCTCATTTCTTTTTAGCAGTAAATAATATTCCATTGTCTGGATGTATCTACCTTTGCGGTATCATGCAGAATTGTTGTACTGCCCTAAAAATCTTCTATGCTCTGCACATTAATCCTGACTATTCTTTCTTCATTCATTCATTAATTCTACAAATATTTCTGGGTGCCTACCACAAGCCAGCATCATTCTAAGAACTGGGAACACATCAGTGAACAAAACAGGCAAATACCCTTGCCTTCACAGAGACTGTCCTAGTGGGAAAAGACATACAATAAATAATAGAAATGATAAATAAATGAAGTTTGTAGAGTGTTGAGAAGTGTTAAGTGCTATAGTAAAAGTAGAAACAGAGCTTGCAAAGCACAGGACAAAGAAAAGGATTTGCATTATATGTATATTATATATACATACAAAGTGGGCTAGTTCTAGAAAGATACCCATCATCTCTCACCACTGTTTTCTCTGAAGAACCAGATTGGCTATGGGAGTGTAGGAAAATAGGAGAAAGTGGGAGGAACTTGCACATTTTAAAGTATACATTTCTGCAAGGTTTAAACTTTTTTAACAGTTTTAGAAGAACTATTTTGTAACTCCTTTCAGTAACAGAGAGGCTGAGAACTTGGCCCCAGGTGAGAAGTCCAGACTCCTCAGAATCCTGTCTAACCAGAGTCTGTAGAATTGAACTGAGGTCCCAGCTCTGACTTTGGGCAGCTCCAATTCCTGCAACAGATTGCTTGATCTCCTGTGACACCAGTTCCTCACACATAACCCAAGAGTATATCACAAGGTCATGAGTTTTCAGCCTGTGCTCCTAAAAGACCATCAGGTGCCCCTTCAGAGGGCCCCAGACACTCCATCCTTCTTTATTTTCCTGCTGTACGAACCGAGCAGCTCTCAGGTAGCTGGTGTTACATATTGGTCTTCCTGAGATGTGTTTAAACCAAGAATTCCACAACCTAAAGAAATTTGAAAAGCACTCAGCTTCATCATTTTTAAGATCTGGTTATAAGATCCCTTATTCTCTAAATTAATTCTAAATGTCTTATGTCAGAGCTGGCAAAATGTAAAATGTTCATTATTTGGCAACTTCTTTTCATTGATATATAGTTGATTGACAGTGTTGTGTTAGTTTCAGGTATACAGCAAAGTGATTCTGTTATATAGTTCTGAAAAGGATATATTATTTTCCATATAGGTTATTCTTTTCCATATAGCTCCTAGTGCTATACAGTCAGATCAGATCAGATCAGTTGCTCAGTCGTGTCCGACTCTTTGCCACCCCATGAATCGCAGCACGCCAGGCCTCCCGGTCCATCACCAACTCCCGGAGTTCACTCAGACTCACGTCCATCGAGTCAGTGATGCCATCCAGCCATCTCATCCTCTAGGTCCTTGTTATTTATCTATTTTATATCCAGTAGTATATATCTGTTAATCTAAAACTAATTTATCCTTCTCCCCCACTTTCCCCTTGGTAACCATAAGTTTGTTTTCTGTCTCTGAGTCTATTTCTGTTTTGTAAATAAGTCATTTGTATAATTTTTTAGAGTCTACATATAAGTGTTATCATATGATATTTGTATTTTGGCCACATTTTTAATCAGCCTCAACTTTATTGATGATTTTATATTTCTAAAGTAAGGTTTAAAATGTTAATTTTCTGCACTTGTCCAAGATAACTGTATCCATCAATTTATAATAGTTTATTGGGAGAAAATAGGCCAGATTGTTCAATAATATTTTTTCCTTTTTTAAAATTGAAGTATAGTTGATTGTTCAATACACTATCTGCTGAGATTTATCAATATCTATCAAATAGTAAATGACCAATCATGATCAATAAATTAATGTACTATATTTGCCCTAGCTGATCTATTTCTATTTAAATTGTTTGGCTTACCTTACTTAAAGGAAACTCATCTCATTTCAAATTATTGTTATAAAGGAGCCTACAAAAATATATAATAAAAAAGACATACTTTGCTTGATATGAGGAGAACAAAACAAACATATAAAAATAAAATAAATCTGGTAGTTGAGTTATTTTCCAGAATTGTATCCCTGGAAATTTTCAGTTTTTAAATGTGGTTTGCAAATTTAATTTTGAGCATTCTAGTGATCATAGTAAGGAGGAAAATAAGATTAGTTTAAGAAAACCTAGAGTGTCCATAAATAAATATGATAATTGCTTGGGGGCAGGGGAGAAGACACTGTTTATTTGGTTGATAAGGCTGTATTCAGTGAATCTAGTTCATCAAAAATGTATTTACATTATGCAGCAAGCATATAACCCCTAAACATAACAATAGAGTAGTGGGTCTCCACTGGAGGGGCAATCTTATGGCCAAACTGGGGACTCTTAGTAATGTCTGGGGACGTTTTTGGTTGTCTGGGGGAGAGGCAGGTGCTACTGTCATCTGGTGGATAGAGGCCAGGGATGCTGCTAAACATCTTAGAGTGAATGGACTGTGCCCTCACCCGACCCCCTTCTACTAAAACAAAGAATTATCCAACCCAAAATATCAGGAGTGACTCAGAAACGGCAACAGAGCTTTGCTTCTCAAAGTGTAGTCCATGGACCAGCAACATTGACCTCACCTGGGGACTTGTTATATACTCAGATTCTCAGGCCTCTCTTAGACCTACTGTATCAAGCATCTACAATTTAACAAGATCCCCCATGTGATTCATATGCACCTACTACTGCAACAATGAGAAATTCCAATGTGTCCTATTAGTAGAGAAAATAATTTTCTTCCTTACAGTGATTCACTGACTCTTCATTTAATTGTTGTTGTTGTTGTTGTTAAGTCATGTCTGACTTTTTGCAACCCCATGGACTATAGCCTGCCAGGCTCCTCTGTCTATGGGGTTTCCCAGGCAAGGCTACTGGAGTGGGTTACCATTTCTTTCTCCAGGGGATCTTCCTATCCCAGAGATCAAACCCAAGTGCTCTGGTTGGCAGGCAGATTCTTTACCACTGAGCCACCTGGGAAGCCCCTTTCATTTAATGTTTACCTCTAAATTGAGAAGATTAGTTTTCTTCTCAAGGACATGGGGCTCAGTTATTTGGACTGTTCGTGGCACTGAATTTGTGGTTGCAGTTGTTCCTTAATTCTTCTCACAGGATATGAGTTTTCAAAAGGAAGGATTGGCTTGGAAGCCAGAAAGTTCTACTCCTTGGTATATGTGAATTTGTACTTGACCTTCTGACTGTTTAGGAACATGGCATGTAGTTCCTCATGGAGGGTAGTTTCAACAACCTCAGAATACCTTGGATATCAAATATATCTTCAGTGATGCTTAGTCAAGTTGTGAAAATGAGTTAGAAACATTTGGATTACATTTCCTTTAAAATATGCATAGAGTTAAAATTAAGCAAAAATATGCTGGAGGCAATGCATGTTTTCCTAATACCAACACCTTGAAAAATGGGTTGAGACAAGTATTTATATGTGAATACACATATCATTGGTATTTACAGGTTAATCCGATTGTACTTCGTTTTACTAAGAACTGATGTCATTGTACTTTGGACCATCTTTTCTCTACTAAATGTACATCAGATTTTCTAGGTTCTTCTAAAAATAACCTTGAAAATATTTAAATAAAAGTTATCTTTTCCAGTAAATGTAGGCAGTTACGACTATTCCTATATCCCCTATCATATCCTTCTACTGAATTTTTATTTTATAGTCTTACTAGTTCATAAATACAATTATAACCTGGGGTTTTATGTTTGTTTGATTTTTTAACAAAACCTTTGAATTCTTAAAAATAATGTAATCTATATTAAGAGAATCAAGACAAGCATAGACATTTATTCTTATACAGCACTAACATTGTACAGCTTCTCCATAATTCCAATATCAAATGTACACTGAACACTTGAGATGTTTTTTAATGTTTCCAGCAATTTTGTCATGGTTAGCTTTGAATTCTCTGGACTATTGTGGATTTTTAATTTATGTGTGATAGCAAAAAGAATTACTCTGTCTTCCTGAAGTAATTCATTAGGTATATAAATTAAAGGATTTATTTGAGAATCCAAAGCACTAAAACAAGAAGCAGTTTCCAAAGCAAAGAATAAAGTATAGCACATTGCCATCCTTGGTATGTTCAAGCGTTACCTGTGAATACCTTTCTCGTAAATTATAGCCCCCTAGTGGATAAGGGTACCTATTTAAGTTCAGCTTAGAAACTAGTTTTTTAAACTCTTTGGGCTTAAGAAATTCCCAAATGTTTTTTAGTCGAGCATTATTATTGTTATTAATAACTTTTAAGCTCATGCACATTTTAAGGAAATGTAATCCACGTGTTTCAAATTCATCCTCACTTTATCCATCAAGATATAGTTTGGTAAACTGGCAAACTCTTCTGATGCATATGAAATATTTTGCTGATAATAGAAATCTTATCAAGTAATGATTTTTGCTGATAGTAAGAGATGTGCCCAGATCGCTGAAATTTTAACCCTATTGACTTTTGAAGACAAAAGTCTTTTTCTGGTTTTGGTCATACTCCATTTCTTCCATCTCAGTTACCGTTAAAAAACAACACCAACAACAAAAAGAACAAAACATAATGCATAACGTGACATGGAATCATAGAATCAGACAGGGAGACATGGATTGGTTATTCTACTCAAGATAAGCTTGGAACCACCCCTATGATAAAGTAATGATTAGGTACTATAAATCAGTTAAAGAATCTAAGAAAAATTCCCCTTATTTTTTCTGTTCCAAAGCCTATACCCGCTTCAACACCACCTTTTGGGGAGGAGCCTCAAATAATTTCTATTAGCAAGTCGTTCATTTGTGTTCTCATTGTTTGTCCCTTTCCACCGGAACCAAAGGGTCTAGCATTGTCCAGACAGATGGGGATCTGGAATGCGGGGGTGGAGTGTCCCCAGTGAACATCCCCAGTGTCCCCAGAGCAAGTGAAGCCCTCAGTGCCTTTATTCCTGCTCAGCCAGTGCAGGGCCCTGTGTGACAGCACCAGCCCAGAGGACAGGTAAGGTTGACATCTCTTGTGGGCAGCTGACCAGGGAAAGAAATCCATTGCAGCAGGGAGTCCAGCTGGAGTCAGCCAGCTTAGGCCTTCTCAGGTCACTGCCTTCGTCAGATGAATGACCTTCCAAAAAATACTTCTTTGGGCCCCAAAAAGGGGATTCCTGGAGCCGTTCCCTATCCTTGCATGAAGTTCCCACATGGGTAAGCAGCTATGGTCTTTTCAGCATGGGGAGCTTCAACCCAGTCCAGGGAGAGACAGAGTAGCACTTGGAGCCTGAAGAGATTTCCTTGGACCCTAGAGCAGGACTCAGCGTGCCTTTCTTTACATTTCCAATACCTTGGCTTTTAGGGCTCTAGCTTCAATAACTCTTATCTAACATCCCCCACTCACACACACTTTGTGAGATATGTACTGAGAGTATCGCAGTTTGGAGTCCCAGACACAAAGCTGGAGCGGGGCGTCCGTCACTCCAGCCCCTGCAACTGAGATGAGAAGCAGGCCACACGGGGCTCTGAATCAGTATTGGTTACATCCCAGCAGGCTCTGGACCCTCTCTATTCCCGATGCCCAACACAGTGCCAGACACAGAGCAGGTGCTCAACGCACACAGCTGAATGAATGAACGAATGAACAGGCAAATGAACCAACAAAGAGCAGGAGCAGGCCTGCCCAGAACCTGACCTTCGATGTGCGACTGAATTTCACCTTTTTGTCAAGTGGGCTTTCACATTGCATGTAATATTTCACTTACAGTTAGATTGGCGGCCTTTATTTCAATAGGAAAAGAAAAGTTTAGGATGTTATTATGCAACATAAAAGATTGAGAATACGCAGAGACGGCCACAAAGAAAGAAATTAGATCTCAAACTCAGCATTAAAAAAGAGGCAAAATGGTTAATTATTTGCTTGCAATACGTGCATGCTATTTTTCAAAACATTTGCTAGATTGAAGGAAATACTGAATCAGTGAAAACTGGTCATTGTTAGTTCTATTTAGATAAACGAGCTTCTTTATAGTTATTCATACAATTAGAGGAGAAAGTGCAGGAGTGAGGCTGTGGGATACAGTGGTTAGACGCATGGGTTCAGGCAGCCAGAGTGGGAGCCAAGAGTCACTATTTTGTAGTAATGGCCACTGTGTATTGAGAATTAAGTGAGCTATGTACCAAAAAAAAAAAAAATATTCCTGAAAGTTTTGGTATTCTAAACTCAAAATTCAATCAATATTCATGTTGTAGGCTCCAGCTATCGTTGACATTAATTACATGTGGATTTTCATCTGTAGGAAAAAATGGGGTGGGGAAGGCAAGGGACAGTGTAACTCCCCACAGCCTCCACTGCCTCTGCTTGTATATAGGAAAGGCGTGAGCTGAGCAATGGATGGATAGCTCTGTCTCCTGTGGGGAGAATGATCTTATTCTTCAAACTAAAAATGGCACATGTGAGCTGGAAGAAACTGTCAAATTATTTATATCCAGTGGATGTTTTCCAGACACAGTTCTTAGTTGCTGAGTATTTTGCATCTCTGAGACTGTGATTGCCTGAAATTTTTTGTGTACACAACAAAAAACTCATCACTTATCCTTCAGAAGGCTAGTCCACTGTGATAATTTTGTGACAGCTGATTAATTGAATTTATCAACCAATAGCACAACCCAATTCTAATCCATTTACTAGTGGAAAAAACTCCAACTGAAGTTAATTTTTTATCATTATCAAAGTATAATGTTTACTGTAAAAATTTGGAAAATAGAGAAAGGATTAAAGAAAATTATCCTTAGTCTTACCAGTTTACCACTGTTAGAAGTTTTATGTATTTCCTTCCAAGACTGCATTGGAAAGCATTTTGACCTTTTCAGGAAGGGCTATTTTTCAAAGATGATGAAAAATACTTTTTAATCAGATGGTGAAAATGTGGATTTCAAAAACATAGACTAATTTAAAAGTTCAATTGAAAAATCTAAGCCAGCAATGTATAATTATAACTACCTTTTGCTACAAAAATTAA
This sequence comes from Bos indicus, assembly GCF_029378745.1. Taxonomy (NCBI): domain Eukaryota; kingdom Metazoa; phylum Chordata; class Mammalia; order Artiodactyla; family Bovidae; genus Bos; species Bos indicus. Next base: position 110,638,765 of record NC_091760.1, read on the forward strand.
GCAGGATAATCTTTTAAACGAAATACTTTTGTTAAAGCACCAGAGACAACATACCTGCTAGTAAGTTAGCGTTAATTAGTATGTGAAGAATTCTCAGGTTTCAGATAAAAATTATCAGATTTTTTATGAATAACATCTCACAGCTATATTGAATCTAAATCAGTATCTTTCTTTCAAAGGATATTCTTTTGCCATACCTTAGTAAAATATGTTTCTTTCCTAGCTGTGGCATCCTCTTTGATACTAAGATTAAATGTAATAATTCAAAAATTTTTAACATCTTTCAAACGTTTGAAACATAGAGAAATATTTACATCAAGCCTTGCACTATTAATCATTGTTACCAGCTTGCATTCTAGACTGGAGATTGGCAAATTTTTTCTGTAAAAGATCAAGTAGTAAATATTTTGGGCAGAGACAATCCAGAGGTTTCTATTGCAACTACCCAACTCTGTCACTGTAGTGTAAATGCATGGGTGGGCATGACTGAGTTCCAATAAAACTTTATTTATACAAATAAGCAGTGAATCAGACTTGACCAACAGCTGTAGCTTATCAAACCTTATTCTAGACAGTCAGTTTTTACTGGGTGTCACATTCATCTAGTACACACAAGACTTGCAGTAAACATGGCTGGTTGAACCCATGTTTATCTCCACTACCACTAAAATGCCACATAAATAATAATGTGGAATTAAAAAGTATAAACTTAGGAGAATAGAGAAAACAGCAGACGAAGGATGTCAACAGAATGTTCGGCAGAGTAAAGGAGATGCAACCTTGGCAGTAAACAGTGCCTAGGTAATGTCGTTTGTGGTCCATGGGAGGTGCACATGAGAGGGCGTTTGTAAGTTCTCCTGAGCTCTAGTGATCTAGTTAGGGTTGGAGGCAGCAAACTGCTTCTCAGGAAAATTGGGCCTAACCCGATGCAGTCACTGCCGGAGCTGCCATGCTTAGCTTATTTGCAAAACTCAAAGTCACTGAATGAGGGTAGGGGTGGTCTTGACTCCAGCTGTAAATGTCTTAATATTCAGTGGGCTTTTTAAATGAGAAGAATAGTGCCAACAAGAACGAGCAGTTTAACTGTTCGTGCTTTTTTTAGAGCTATTAAGCTATTTTGAAACTCCCTCCAACCTTCTTTCTGAGACCCAAGGTAATAATTTTCTCCTGTTTGTACAGTCACTTCTAGTCCTCAGTGATGAATTTCCTCACCTGAGGATGGAAGGGGCAGGAAGTTGGAAGACAAGGAATGGCAGAAAGCAGGTTTCTGGGTACTGATTTGCATGTCTGGGTCTCTGTCCACAGAAGAAAGCTCAGACCAAGGAAGGCTGGTAGCTATGGTGCCAGATGGGCTATTCGGGTGTCTAACTTCACAGCCCTCCGTTGGCCAAGCAAACAAAGCCATGTGCTCTGTGGTGACCGATACAAACTTCAAGGGTCACTGGGGTCATATATAACAAGCTTCCCTAACTCTGAGCCAGTAACTCCCATCTCCTTTTCCCAGCAGAATGTTTAGAGAATTGAAGAGAAAAAAAAGATATGCAAACTTGATTTAGTTTAGTTTTTTTTTTTTTGAGATAGACCCTTTTTGTGCTCCTTTCTCCCTTTTGTCTCAAAACAGACACTAGTTATATTCAGGTCCTGCTTGCTCTATTCAGAGGGAAAAACATTGGACTTCTTGAGTTATTGCAAACACTATCCCATTATTGTGTTTCCTTTGATTTGACTTGAATGAATCTTATCTTCTCCCTCTCTGTGATGTTCTCATCTCCTGTCTCAGTTCATTGTATTTGCATTTCTTTCTCCCACGCACATTCCTTTCATTCTTTAGTATCTGTCTACTTTGTTTGAGAATGTCAAAGTAAAAACACCCCCAAGACCCCATACACACAAACTTTGGACTTTTCCTGAGCAGCTTCTCAGAGAGCATTTCACTGAGTCTAAGGCATCCTAATATTGATGGAGGTGATTAGGTGAAGAGGCTGTTCACTGATCTTCCATTTTGGCAAAAAGTAAAATTAAAATCAAATTCAGCAGTCTTTTCTTCCCTCTGGGTATAGGAAAGGCGTGGAATACAAGGAACCGTGAACCCTTCCTGGTGGTAGAGCTTTAGCTCTGCCTACTCTGCCCATCTGATGCCGCCTGCTCCTGGTGCCTCTGGTTCTCCACCTACTGGACTTTACATTAATATGGATACTGAAGGCACCCTCTGTAAGCACATGTGCAGACAGCCTGCAGGTTTTACCCTTGGATTTAAGTGATAATTAATTGTATTGGGGGAAAGCATGACCCAGTAAGATGAGAGAGCTGTAAGAGTGGGCATTTGCCACATTGGACCTGCAGGAAGAACTTTGGCCATCTCACTCAGAGCCAAGTGCAAGTGATTCAAACAGAGAGGAGTTATAAACTTAATAAGGAAATAAATTAACTCTACTACCTTTTATTATGCTCTTTATTACCATTTTATTCTTGGAGCACAGTATAGTCAACATGGTTTCCTATAAATTCACTGGGTCTGATTTGAGTTGCTTTTTGTGAATGTGGTCTTTCTTTGTATATAATTTTATTTATGTATTTATTTTTGGCTGTGCTGGGTCTTCGCTGCTGCTCGGGGTTTTCTCTAGTTGCGGTTCTTGGCCTTCTCACCGCGTTGGCTTCTTTGTGGTAGAGCACAGACTCTAGGGCTCGGCCTTCAGTAGTTCAAGCACGTGAGCTCAGCAGTTGTGGCTCCCGGGCTCTAGAGCACAGGCTCAACAGATGTGGCGCACGGGCTTAGCTGCTCTGCGGCAGCATGTGGAATTTTCCCGAATCAGGGGTCTAACCCCTGTATTCTCTGCCAATGAATCCCCACCAGGGATTCAAGCCTGAATGTGGTCTCTTGAAGCTGAAAGGTCTTTTGTAAGCCATCCTTCTATATAGGCTTAGGAATTAGACTCCTCTTGGCAGCCAAAAATATGGAATTTTCAAAGTTGTATTCCAAGAGTTGCCAGAGGATCTTGGATGTAATCCAGGCCAAGTTAGCTTTGAAGTCACCTATCGTGGGTGAGATTTATACACATTTAAAAAGAAAAAAACTAGGCTACCAGATCTACCACAGCCTTTGATGGCAGTGTACATCAGCCCCACAGCCTAGGTTCTTTCCCATCATGGAGCCCAAAGCTGGGCCTGTCTGCCTTCATCCTTCACTTTGCTCACCCTTGCCAGTCCTAGAAGTCTTGACACAAATGTTGCTTCCTCAGAGCAGACCTCTCTGACCATCACCCCAGTGTAAATTAGCTGTTCTCATACCATTCTTTGGGAGTTTTTTTCCTTCTTCTTTTTCCTTCGTAGTACTTATCACAGTTGTATTTTTGTGCATTATTCTTTTTGCTTGCATCCTACTAGATAAAATGAGCAACGCATCTTTTATTTACTGTATATTCTATGTCTGTACTGTAGGATCTCAGTAAACACATGTTGAATGAATGACCTTTTAAAAATTCCTATGAGTCTATATCTATACTGTATTAAATTCCTTTTGATATGTTTTTTTACTGCTTAGGAAAACCAAAATTCAAGGTACTTTTAAAAAAAAAAATTTCTTATTTATTTGGCTGCATTGAGTTTTAGTTGTGGCATGCGGGATCTTTTATTTTTTAAGTTGCCTATGCCAAAGCCTTTGACTGTGTGGATCACAATAAACTGTGGAAAATTCTGAAAGAGATGGGAATACCAGACCACCTGACCTGCCTCTTGAGAAACCTGTATGCAGGTCAGGAAGCAACAGTTAGAACTGGACATGGAACAACAAACTAGTTCCAAATAGGAAAAGGAGTACGTCAAGGCTGTATATTGTCACCCTGCTTATTTAACTTCTATGCAGAGTACATCATGAGAAACGCTGGGCTGGATGAAGCACAAGCTGGAATCAAGATTGCTGGGAGAAATCTCAATAACCTCAGATATGCAGATGACACCACCCTTATGGCAGAAAGTGAAGACGAACTAAAGAGCCTCTTGATGAGAGTGAAAGAGGAGAGCAAAAAAGTTGGCTTAAAACTCAACATTCAGAAAACTAAGATCATGGCATTCGGTCCCATCACTTCATGGCAGATAGCTGAGGAAACAGTGGAAACAGTGTCAGACTTTATTTTTCTGGGCTCCAAAATCACTGCAGATGGCAATTTCAGCAATGAAATTAAAAGATGCTTACTCCTTGGAAGGAAAGTTATTACTAACCTAGACAGCATATTCAAAAGCAGAGACATTACTTTCCCAACAAAGGTCTTTCTAGTCAAGGCTATGGTTTTTCCATTGGTCATGTATGGATGTGAGAGTTGGACTATAAAGAAAGCTGAGCACTGAAGAATTGATGATTTTGAACTGTGATATTGGAGAAGACTCTTGAGAGTTCCTTGGACTGCGAGGAAATCCAACCAGTCCATCCTAAAGGAGATCAGTCCTGGGTGTTCATTGGAAGGACTGATGTTGAGGATGAAACTCCAATACTTTGACCACCTGATGCAAAGAGCTGACTCATTGGAAAAGACCCTGATGCTGGGAAAGATTGAGGAGACAACAGAGGATGAGATGGTTGGATGGCATCACTGACTCAATGGACATGGGTTTGGGTGGACTCTGGGAGTTGGTGATGGACAGGGAGGCCTGGCGTGCTGCAGTTCATGGGGTCACAAAGAGTTGGACACAACTGAGTGACTGAACTGAACTGAACTGATGTGGGATCTTTAGTCACAGCATACAAACTCTTAGTTGTAGCATGCAAGATCTAGATCTAGTTCCCTGACCAGGGATCACACCTGGGCTCCAAGCATTGGGAGCATGGAGTCTTGGCCACCAGACCACCAGGAAAGTCCCCCAAAACCAATCTTTTAGAAGGAGCTCTATTAGTGCAATCTAATCTTTGTATGTCTGGATATTTTAGATTCTATTTTTTACAACTTCTATTTTGACTACCTTCTTTCTAGCTAGCTATTCCGTCTCCCCCTTAAACAAGAAAAGAGAGAATTACTACAAAATATTGAACAAAGAAATATATGTATATCATAAATATTAGAAATAGACCACCATTTGTTTTCTGTAATTGTTTGTCTTTGTATCCGTGTTAGTATCAAGGGGCTATATATTCATCACCACGAATTTCAGTTTCAGTTTTAGTTTAGTCTCTCAGTCATGTCCAACTCTTTGAGACCCCATGGATTGTAACATGCCAGGCTTTCCTGTCCATAGTCAACTCCCGGAGCTTGCTCAGACTCATGTCCATAGAGTCGGTGCTGCCATCCAACCATCTTGTCCTCTGATGTCCCCTTCTCCTCCCACCTTCAATCTTTCCCAGCATCAGGGTCTTTTCTAATGAGTCAGTTCTTCATATCAGGTGGCCAAAGTATTGGAGCTTCAGCCTCAGTCCTTCCGATGAACATTCAGAAATGATTTCCTTTGGGATTGACTGACTGGTCTGATCTCCTTGCTGTCCAAGGGACTCTCAAGAGTCTTCTCCAACACCACAGTTCAAGAGCATCAGTTCTTCGGCTCTCAGTTTTCTTTATGGGATTATTCCTCTAGTTTCTAGCTCCAGTACTTTCCCACATGGACTTGCTCTTTCCAAATGGGTTGTCTCATCATGAGTAAGAATAGCTAACTTTACTGAGCATCTTTCTCAGTAAATGAATATTTATTGAATAAAAGGATAACTGAATAATTGTTTTTCATTAATCTTGATGAAAAGCATGTACCATCTAGTGATCATTAACCTCATTTTATAGATGAAAAAAGAGGAAGTCAAATAGCCAAAGTAATATGGCCAGTAGGTGGCAAAATCAGGACTCAACCCTAAATATATGACCTTGTTGCTGTCTGTCCATCCCACGCTGCCTTTTTGGAAGTTCTGTTTTCATCCACATCCATACATTTGCCCACATCATTGCTCCTCTGGGTTCCCTCTATTCCACTTCTCTAGGCCCACCAATTCATCACCTCTAGATCAGTCTTACAATCTCTGTCCTCAGTGATGGCAGGTACTGTTCATCTTGTACTTTGCCTTGGATTGCTTTTTAAAATATGTACGTATATGTATTCATATACTACTAACAGCTCTTAAATTGTGAGACTCTTCAATGAGTCTTTTTCTAGTTTCAATATCCAGCCCAATGCACCACACTTGATAAATCTCCAAAGTAGTTGATAATGATGATGTTAGATATTTCCCTGGTGCCAGATGTCAAATGAAATCAACCTTCTTCAAGCTTACTAGCTGTTCATATTGTTATGGCAACTGCATCAATGGCAGGTTATCTCTAACATCTTTCAGAATTTATGCTCTAAGATTACAGCTCATATACATTCCTCAGAAGCTTTCAGTTATACTGTGGCCTGCAGTATTGAGTTTCCCTTAAGTCTAGAATTATGTTCTAAAATTAGCTTCCATATTCATAGTGTAACTCAGAACTGGCTACACAAAATTAGTTGCTTTCTATTCAGTGAAACTTCTTTGAGCAGTAGCAAATGAAACAAGATGCTCCCTAGTTTTCCCATGTCAGACACATGATTGCGAAATCAACTTCCTAGTGGACATCTTAGGAAAGCCAGGCTCAATTAGGAATTGCTAAAAGCCACTTCAAAGAACTTGAGACAATAGACATGTATGTTTGGAGTGCAACTTGCAACAACCTATCTGACATCATCCAACCTCTTGGTCAATACATATCACTGTCTTAGGAGTGTTTTGTTGAGGTTGTCAAGGGGCGGTGAGGCCAGAATTACTTAGTTCAGAACCACCAACCAGAGAGAAGAATGACGTGGATGACTCACATGTAGACAATCTTAGGATCATCTTCTTTTCCTCCGGGGGGAGAAATGTAAACAGACCCATTTTACTAGAGTTTAATACTAAAATTTCCTGTGCCCTAAATCTGGTGTCTGTTACACATTTTGCAGAATCATGAAGTAATTGGTAGCATGTGGCGTGGTACCTGCAGGGGATCAGGGTTTGCCTGACTAACCTCCATACAACTATTTATATATCTCTGCTTGGTGGAGCCAAATGTTTATTTATAACACATGGGCTTCCACTGACTCCATGTGACCACAGAGTGACTCTGTATCATTGCCAGAAATCAACCACATTTGCATCATGCAAAAAATACAGATATAAACTTATTTATATATAGACACATCCATATATGTGTGTATTTAATTTAAAACTCGTATAAGTTCCAAAATTACTTTCATGTCTGCAAATTGTACTAGCTTCAATGAAAATATCCCAGATTTGTTTCTGATCATATCACTGTTGACTACTTTGTATCCTTACTATTTGGACATCTAACTTGTATTTGCTGACCATCAAGAATACATGGTAGTTTTGATTTGTGTGTCTCTTATAATGAGTAGTGTTGAGCATCTTTTCATGTGTTTGTTGGCCATATGTATATCTTCTTTGGAGAAATGTCTGTTTAGGTCTTCTGCTCATTTTTTGATTGAACTGTTTATTTGACTGATATTGAGCAGTATGAGCTGCTTATGTATTCTGGAGATTAATCCTTTTTCAGTTGTTTCGTTTGCAATTATTTTCTGTCATTCTGAGGGCTGTCTTTTAATCTAATTTATTGTTTCATTTGCTGTGCAAAAGCTGTTAAGTTTAATTAGGTTACATTTATTACCACCTCACATCAGTTATAATGGCTATCATCAAAAAATGTACAAATAATAAATGCTGGAGAGGATATGGAGAAAAGGGAACTCTCCTACATTGTTGGTGGGAATGTAAACTGATGCAGCCACTATGGAGAACAGCATGGAGATTCCTTAAAAATCTAGGAATAAATCTACTATATGACCCAGCAAGCCCACTACCAGGCATATACTCTGAGAAAACCATAATTCTAAAAAACACATGTATCCCAGTGTTCATTGCAGCACTATTTACATAGCCAGGTTGCAACATGGAAGCAACCTAGATGTTCATCAACAGAAGAATGGATACAGAAGATGTACATGTATGCAATGAAATATTACTCAGCCATTTTTAAAAAAAAACAAATTTGAGTCAGTTCTAGTGAGGTGGATGAACCTCAAGCCTGTTATACAGTGTGAAGTAAGTCAGAAAGAGAAAAACAAGTATAGTATATCAACACATATATATGAAATCTAGAAAAATAGTATTGACAAATCTATTTGCAGGGAAAGAATGGAGATGCAGATGCAGAGAATGGACTTGTGGACACAGTGAGGGAGGGAGAGAGTGGGACAATGGAGAGAGTAGCATCAACATATATATGCTATCGTGTGTAAGGTGGATAGCTGGTGAGGAGTTTCTGTACAGCACAGGGAGCCCAGTCTGGCACTCTGTGATGACTTGGAGGGATGGAATGAGGGAAGGGAGGGAGGCTCTGGAGGGAGGGGATATATGTATAATTATGGCTATTTCTGCTTTATTGACTATGCCAAAGCCTTTGACTGTGTGGATCACAACAAACTGTGGAAAATCCTGAAAGAGATGGGAATAACAGACCAACTGACCTGCCTCTTGAGAAACCTATATGCAGGTCAGGAAGAAACAGTTAGAACTGGACATGGAACAACAAACTAGTTCCAAATAGGAAAAGGAGTACGTCAAGTCTGTATATTGTCACCCTGCTTATTTAACTTCTCTGCAGAGTACATCATGAGAAACACTGGGCTGGAAGAAGCACAAGCTGAAATCAAGATTGCTGGGAGAAATCTCAATAACCTCAGATATGCAGATGACAGCACCCTTATGGCAGAAAGTGAAGAGGAACTAAAAAGCCTCTTGATGAAAGTGAAAGAGGAGAGTGAAAAAGTTGGCTTAAAACTCAACAATCAGAAAACTAAGATCATGGCATCTGGTCCCATCATTTCATGGGAAATAAATGGGGAAACAGTGGAAACAGTGTCAGACTTCATTTTTTGGGGCTCCAAAATCACTGCAGATGGCAATTTCAGCAATGAAATTAAAAGATGCTTACTCCTTGGAAGGAAAGTTATGACCAACATAGGTAGCATATACAAAAGCAGAGACATTACTTTGCCAACAAAGGTCAGTCTAGTCAAGGCTATGGTTTTTCCAGTGGTCATGTATGGATGTGAGAGTTGGCCTGTGAAGAAAGCTGAGCCCCGAAGAATTGATGCTTTTGAACTGTGATATTGGAGAAGACTCTTGAGAGTCCCTTGGACTGCAAGGAAATCCAATCAGTCCATTCTAAAGGAGATCAGCCCTGGGATTTCTTTGGAAGGACTGATGCTAAAGCTGAAACTCCAGTACTTTGGCCACCTCATGCGAAGAGCTGACTCATGGAAAAGACTCTGATGCTGGGAGGGATTGGGGGCAGTTCGAGAAGGGGACGACAGAGGATGAGATGGCTGGATGGCATCACTGACTCGATGGACGTGAGTCTGAGTGAATTCCGGGAGTTTGTGATGGACAGGGAAGCCTGGCATGCTGCGATTCATGGGATCGCAAAGAGTCAGACATGACTAAGTGAATGAACGGAACTGAATTGAACTGAACTGAACTGAATGGCTATTACATGCCATATGAAGCCAACACAGAAGCCAACACAACACAGTAAAAATTAAAAAATTAAAAGTAATGACAATTTGAAAAAAATTTTAAAGTACATGGTAGCAGAACTTGCCTGGTGGCTCAGAGGTTAAGACTTCACCTTTCCACTTCAGGAGGCATAGGTTTGATCCCTGGCCCAGGAACTAAGATCCCTCATGCCACAGAGTGTGGCCATAAATAAACAAACAGGTTTATATTTCATGTATTAAAAAAAATCAAGAGTACATGGTAGGAAACAGTTGAGTTCTTCCAAATGAACTTCCACCGGAGATTTTATAATTGGGTAAGTGCTCAAGTTCCTCTTCCTAGAGCTGAGTCAAACTCATCACTGTGGTTGGAAGGTACACTCTTTCTAATGGTTACCAGAAATTGACTGAAGTAATAATCAGTGCAGTCACTTAAAGATAAGTTCAATTTTTAGTTTTGTTTCATAAGTTATATTTCATTATTCTTACCTTGGGAGAAGTATTGTCTGGAAATATTAGAAACGATATTAAAACTAAGCCACAAATGTGAATGATGTTGCCACAATAACCTTTTTCTATAATTATGAGAAGTCAGTCCTTCAATCAGAAATGACTCCTATTTGATTACAATTTCTAAGGGCAGGTATTCATCTGTCTGCACAATTAGGGAATAAGGAAAGTGATTGCAGAAGTCACTGTTTAGGTACATCTCTTTCACAGTTAATATGACAGTTTGTTTTTATATTTGGACATTATAAGAACAAAAAAATAATTGTTTAAAAATATATGACCATTCCTCAAGAAATTACATGTAGAATTACCTTATGATTCAGCAGTTCCATTCCGAGGTATATACCCAAAAGAATTGAAAACTGGTATTCAAACATATACATCCACTGCATAAATGTTCATTGCAGTTCTAGTCACAGAAACCAAAAGCTCGAAACAACCAGAGTGTCCATCAATGATTGACATTGAATAGGTATCAAAGTGTAGCATATCCAGCAGAGGGTAGGTAGCCATTAAAAGAATGAATTCTGATACATGTTATCTCTTGGATTAACATGCTAAATGAAAGAAGTCAGACACAAAAGGCCGCATATATATGACTCCATTTATATGAAATATCCAGAATAAGCAAATCCATAGGAACAAAATGTAGATTTGTTGTTGCCAAGGGCTAAGGGGATGGGAAATGACTGCTTAATGGGTACAGGGTTTCCATTTGGAGTAATGAAAAGAGCTAGAACTAGATAGAGGTGATGAGCCTACTCTTTGATAAAGACCCTGATGCTGGGAAAGATTGAAGGCAGGAGGAAAAGTGGGCATCAGAGGATGAGATGGTTGAATGGCATCATCAACTCAATGGACATGAGTTTGAGCAAACTCTGGGAGATGGTGAAGGACAGGGAAGCCTGGTGTGCTGCAGTCCATGGGGTGACAGCTGGACATGACTGAGTGACTGAACAACACCAACTGATAGAGGAAATGTTTTCACATGATAAATGTACTTAATGCTGCTGAATTATATACTTTAAAATGGTAAATTTTACATTGTGTGTTTTATAGTTAAAATTTAATATATATATATATATATATATGATTGCGCATTCTGTGATAAACTCCATACTTAATAAGCAGCAGGTATGCCCTAATTAAAGCATGCTGCTGCTGCTGCTAAGTCACTTCAGTCGTGTCTGACTCTGTGTGACCCCATAGACGGCAGCCCACCAGGCTCCTCTGTCCCTGGGATAGTTCTGAGTTAATCTCTCTGTGCTACCAGTAGCAGCAAGCACGATGTGCTAGCACCATTTTAAATGCTTTACCCCAAGCAAGTATTATTCCTAAATTACAAAGGCAGAAGCTAAAATATGGAAGTGAAAACACAAATCGCCCCAAACCACATAACTTGCAGGTGATAGACCTGAGCTTTGATCCCAGCTTGTCTAGCCTGTGCCATTAGCTGCTGTGCTGTAGGGTGCGCTCCTTTATGTCCACATAAAGATGTGCTTAAGGCAGCATATTCTCAGACTCCCAGAAGAATGTTAAAGAATGATAAAGTTTCAGTTTTTTAAGAACAGACTATTTTTACTCAAATCTGCAAAGTACAGGCATATTTCTATTGCCCTTGTTATTTATTCGATTACCATATAATCAATTAAATCAGTGGTTTAATTACCACTGAACATATGCATACCATGAAACAACTACAAGAAGTACAGTTCTCTTTTGGTGCAAATTCACTGTGCTATGCAAGGCTGTTGTCTGTGGTCAGAGGAATCCTGTGGCCCTTTGCAGTCTTCTGTTGCAACAAGAGTTACATGCAGTTTCTCAAATAGCTCTTTCTCTCCCCATCTTTCATTCCAGGGGCTGGACTTAGTAAGCTAAATCAGGTTTTGTTGAGTCACAAATCAGGGACTTGGCCATGAGGCATGCAGCAGGCTGAGAGAAGTAAAGAAATATTATAAGCACAGAGAAGGGGGTAAGAAGTGATGGGTGAGAAGAAACTGATTTAGAATAAAATGTCAGCCTCTGCCAGGGATCTCCATACAATCCCAGATCACACTGAGGAGTACAGCTCCTTTGTGTTGCACTGCAGGGCCTCTGGAACGGCACCGTTCACACTGTGGCCTTTGGGAATGACACCCTCTGGACTGGTGCAGAGGAGAACTTGTGTGGCTATAAGCAGGGGCCCTGCATTTGAGGCCTGAAGTCATTTCTAAAAGGGCAAAATCTGCACAGCAACCAGAGTTCTTGGACAGATGCAGTGGTTAGATGCATGCCAAGGGCATGTTTCCAGCTTGGTCCATCCAAGTGGACACAGGGAAATCCACAACTTGGGCTCGTCTCCAGATGGGAGGGTGTTGACAGCAGTTAGGTAGGATTCAGAAGCAGCTCCCGTTCCAATAAAGAGACAGGGTGGGTCCCATCAGTGGGGAGGAAATAAGGACGCATGGCTTACTGTTCACCTATCTCCACCTCTGTTCTTTCCAACCCAGACTGCATCTAGCCCAGTAATGCTAGCATTGACAGAACCCCAGTTAACCACAAGATTTGCCTCCCTCGGTTCTGTAAGTGGCTCAGGTAGAGCCCACCGTGGGAAATAGTTGCTCTTGATAGGCAGCTAAGGCAGAGGCGTACTCCATGATATTCATACCTAGAGCACTACGTGGTCATTTTGGGATCCTCATCAGTCAGTGCTTGTGGAAATGTGGCTCTATACCTACTTCATGCCTTTTTGCCAACCAAATCCTAGAAATTTATCCCTTGTCATTTATCCACTCTCTCCTTTTCCTGACACTTCTCTCGATTCAGGAGTCCAGCCCAGGACTCAGTGATAGTCAAGTATTTCCTTAGAGAGTTTTTTCATACAGAATATTACCAGATGCTGTGTGTTTGCTCAATGATTTGGTATGCATGAGTGTAGAAAGTCCTCTCCTGGGGGCACCAGCCCATTGGTTTTCTGTTAAGAGATTTCCTTTCAACAAGACACTATCACACAATATCAGTTTGGTTCAGTCGCTCAGTCGTGTCCAACTCTTTGCGACCCCATGGACCACAGCACGCCAGACCTCCCTGTCCATCACCAACTCCCAGAGTTTACTCAAACTCATGTCCATTGAGTCGGTGATGCCATCCAACCATCTCATCCTCTGTCATCCCCTTCTCCTCCTGCCTTCAATCTTTCCCAGCATCAGGGTCTTTTCAAATGAGTCAGTTCTTCCCATCAGGTGGCCAAAGTATTGGAATTTCAGCTTCAACATCAGTCCTTTCAATGAACACTCAGAACTGATCTCCTTTAGGATGGACTGGTTGGATCTCCTTGCAGTCCAAGGGACTCTCAACAGTCTTCTCCAGCACCACAGTTCAAAAGCATCAATTCTTGGGCACAGAATAGATGGGTTTTAAATATCTCAGCCATTTTCAAGCTGACTTTGGGTCATGAATACCTCCCATCTTGACTTTCTGATTCTCAGATTCCCCTTCAGAAGAGGGGGCCCTCAGTGAAATAGAAAAATTGACGGTAAGGCCTTACCAGTGTAGAAACGCTTCATTTAATTTCAAAAGGAAGCCTCCATAATCTAGATACAGGGGAGAAAATTGAACTGTGTACTTTGCCATGCTGCTAAGTGTTTTGAATCTCAAGATATTAAGGAAAACAATAGTTTTCTGAGCTAGTTCCATTGCAGTTCTGTCTTATAAGAAACAAACTACCATTCAAAGATCCTTCTAGCTCTGGGACTTCAGGATTTTTTAACTGGCACCTAGCATCAGCTTTCCCACATAAGGCAAATTTTTGAGATGACTGAGTTTTGGGGGCAGGCCAAGAGGCCAACTCCTGTAGCCTTTGTTGAATGAATGTTGACTATCTTCTCATGTCAAAGTTTATGCTACCTTCTGTACCATTAGGAAATAACCAAATTGAGGCAGGAAAAATTCAACTATTAACCCTCACTTTGGTTCTACAATAGATCTTTCTGTCTTCCTCTATAGGACAAAATATATCACCAGCTGTTTCAAATTTAAAACTAGAAAGTTGAGTTTCTGGAAGCTAAATGACATTGCTACTCTTTTTTATGATATAGCTTCTTTGGGCAGCAATAAGAAAAAGAAAGAATTAACCAGAAACAATAAAAATGTTGACTCTATTTAATGTTAACTATGTTGACTATGATGATTAATGTCATCATCATGCATTTTAGATCACATAAAAATGAAACAAATTATACTTAAATACAACTTAAAAGAAGCAATGGATGAAACTAAGGCTTTCAAAGATATAGTGAACTTGTTATATGTAACATTGATTTATAGAAAATAATTTTATGATTATGACATTTGCTTCTATTATAGACTTTCTGGTTTCCAAGGCTAATTTGACAGAGGCAATTTATTTCCTTGACTTATTTCCTTGACTGTTGTGCTTTCAGTTCGGGTAGTTCCCATTGGGGAAAACCAGTAGTACCCTGAGCTGGGATTTGATGGGTCAATCACATGGACTTCCCCCAAGAGAGGTTTGGGCAGGAATAAGAATGTACTACATAACTCATCTAATTATACTATAGAGATAAAAACTGCAGTCAAAGCAAACAAACAAACAAACAAAAAAACAAAACTACAAGTATAAATACTGTGTAAATGAAAGTGATAACACAATTTATAATAGGATTTATGTAACTTAAAATACCTAAGCATAAATTAAATCCTCTTTGACTTCAGCTATTATTAATTGCTGCTTAAATCAAATGTAGTAAATCATTAAACATCTTCAAGACTCAGGTTCTTCTTCTACACTGGAAGAATCTACATCAAAAGATTGTTGTGATCATAAAGGAGCAATACACACATAAGGTTCTTAAAACAGTACCCAATGTGTAATAACCAATCAATCAATGTTACCTATTTTTTTCCTTTTTTTGCTGCAAGAATGTTGTCTTCTTAGGATGCCTTAAATGCAGCAAAGTCAGACTTTTCCATAGAGGTTCCTGGTGCTGTTTTTGCTAAATGTTTGTGCTTCTGAGCCTCAGAATAGTGTCAACTTCAAAAGGATTTCAGAGAAACCAAGGGGATGGCTCCAAGCACTGTTATGGGATCTTCTTTCTTGCTAGATCTTCTTTTGTCATGTCCTCAGAGAAATTTATTTCAGCTGTCTAGAATTTTAGTTCAGCCTGCAAGTCAGAATTCGCTCTGTATTAAGTTCTTCTTAAAATAAGCAGTTAGGTGAAAAGTTCAGGACACGAATAGATCCACAGATTCTAAGGGTCATTAAGATCCCCTTTTTTCTAATCAAGACAGCATTACAGCAGCCCACCTGACTGAGGACCAGAGTTCTTTCTCCATATGCAATAGTCATGGTTGCAATAGCTATTGAAATACCATTGCAATAGTTATTACAATACCGTTGCAATAGCTATTGCAATATCGTTGCAATAACTATTGCAATACCGTTGCAATAGCATGGTAATGATAAGAAACATCACTAAGCACTTTCTCTGTGCTGAGAGCACCCTTCTGTCTAAAACCTTATGTGAATCAATCCATTTTATGCTCACATTAACCAGAGTGACCAACTCCTTTTGGTTTGTCCAGGTCTTTCCCAGTTTTAGCACCCAAAATTTTAAGTCTCAGGAGCCATTTCAGTTCTAGACATTTAGAGATGGTTGATCACCCTAAACATCTCTTAAAACAGGTGCTTTTATTATTGTTTCCAATTAAGTCACAGAGGGACTTCCCAGATGGCACAGTGGTAAAGAATCTGCCTACCAATGCAGGAGACACAAGAGACGCAGGTTCAGTCCTTGAGTTAGGAAAATTCCCTGGAGTAGGAAATAACAACCCATTCCAGTATTCTTGCCTGGGAAATTCCGTGGACAGAGGAGCCTGGCGGGCTACAGTCCATGGGGTTGCAAAGAGTCGAACATGATTGAGCACGCATGCTAGATAGCTACTAGATAGAAGTCACAGAGAGGTTATGTAATGTGCTCAAGGACATAAAGCGAGTAAGGAGAAGAGAGTGGTTCCAGCGTTGGGACTCTTCATAACCACCATGGAGCAGAATGAGACTTCTGTTGAGGAGTTGGAGCAACTGGGCCCTAGAAGTGACTCCTGAGGGGACAGGCTTTTCAGTCCTTGTCTCAGGGCAGAGACACTGGTTGTGAGAGTATTGCAGAGTCTCCATCCCCTGAAGGTTAGTGGATATGTCTCACTATTCTCTAATGGCAACACAAAACAGCAAGCTGGGACAATATCTGAACAGTTTTCAGATAAGAACTTTACAAGCACGTATACACCAAGAGACACTGCAGTCAACTGAGTGTGATTAAATTTCAGCCTCCATGTACAAAATGTCCAGATACCGTTCCTCAGTCAGCTCCCCACCCTCTACCCTTTGCTATGTGAATCTTAATAAAATTCTCTTTTTATTAGGACAAGACTTCTGTCTCTACCCAGGTCTTCTTGTTCAGGATAGCTTTATTCTCTATCATTATTTTTCACTTATTGTAAGATTACAAAATTTCACAGCTCAGCTTTGCAGAAAAAAATGCACCATCATTTTGTCAGGAATTCCTCAAGAACAACTAACCACTGGTTAGTAAGGGGGAAATTAACTGAGTCCTTATTTAAATTTGGTTCCATTTGATCACTTTGAGTAGTGTATTTAGGAAACAAGCTCTTATGTGGATAAAAATGTTCTTTTTCCTACCCCCTGCCACACTTCTCTCTTTAAGGTGGCATCTGGGGGCATGAGGAAGTGGGTCCTGTTTCCTTGTGGTGGTGGAGAAGAATTGTGCCTGGTGGGTAGCGGGCAGAGACAAAGTGTCCTCTTGCCTAATGTCCTTTGCTTTGATCATCCTCTCTGCAAAAGTCTAACGTCATGTTGCTTATTTTCCAGGCACTGTGTGCATAGCTTTTCCTGGCAATGTGACTCCAGCTCAGCACCCACTGGTGCTGTGACCCCTCTGAGGGCTGCCTGAGACAGTTTTCTCTGCCCTATACTGGACAGAGCTCCTCCCCACTACAGTAATTTCTCAGAAAAGCTGTCCAGAAAGAACCTCAGCTTCTACTTCCTCTTATCCACTCAGTTACAGAGGCAAGTGTAGCCCAAGAGAGCTGAACTTTGTACCTCCTCTGCTTGCCTCCGAGCTGTGCACTTAACTAAATTGGCTGCCCCATACTGGTTCAGAGAGTCGTCTAGGAGTGGATCTCTTTCCTAACTGTCACCATTGCCCTCCATGTTACCATACTTAATCTAATATACTGCCCCTTCCCCAAGCTGAAGTCTAAATATAGGGAAATCAGGACCCACTTCTGATGACTTCACACTATCTCTCTCCTCTCCACAGTCACCCCTGCCAGAACTGAAAAGTCTCTCTTTGACTTTGTCTGTGTTATGTTCTCCCTACCATCCACAGAGCTGACCTAGCTGCCCTGACCCCACACACAGGTCTCTAATGGGAGTTCTCCATGTTCGGGGGCTGATAGACTAAAGGGAGATAAAGAAATTTAGAAAATCCCTCCTCAAGACAAAAGCTTTGCTTGCAAGGCTATCATTGTGCTGTATAATACAATTTTGGCAGTTAAAAAAGATGAATTCTTTCTTAGTCTTTCTCTTTGTATTCTTATAACTATCTAATGTCTACCCCACTACCATTCCATGCCCACCCTGCCAGGTAGGTGGAGGCTCAAGTGCACTACAGTGAAGTTTATGAACTCAGGAAGGCAAAAGAGAAAAGTGTGTTAAAAACTATAAAATATTAGCCTCATTGCATGGTAATTTTGTGAGACATCATTTAAATTACCTCCTTTAACTAATACCAACCTCTTAATTGTGTATGATTTTTTTTTCTTTTTAAACTATTAATACATGAATATAAACCCAAAGGATGGGAATTCCCTGGCAGTACAGTGGTTGGGACTTGGTGCTTTGACTGTCAGGGGATCTGGTTCAATACGTGGTGGGGGAACTAAGATCCCACAAGCTGCCCAGTGCAGCCAAAAAAAAATAAAAGTAAAGCAATAGTATTCTTTAAAAATACATAAACAAACCCAAAATAAAAGAATTAAAATAATAGAGAATTTGTTGTTGTTGTTCAGTTGCTCAGTCGTGTCCGACTCTTTGCGACCCCACGGAATGCAGCATGCCAGGCTTCCCTGTCCTTCACCATCTCCTGGAACTTGCTCAAACTCATGTCCATTGAGTCAGTGATGCCATCCAACTATCTCATCCTCTCTCACTCCCTTCTTCTCCTGCCTTCAATTCTTTCCAGCATCAGGGTCTTTGCCAGTGAGTCAGTTCTTCGCATCAGGTGGCCAAAGTATTAGAGCTTCAGCTTCAGCATCAGTCCTTCCAATGAATATTCAGGGTTGATTTCATTTAGGATTGACTGGTTTGATCTTGCAGTCCAAGAGACTCCTCAAGCGTCTTCTCCAATACCACAGCTCAAAAGCATCAATTCTTCAGCGTTCAACCTTCTTTATGGTCCATCTCTCACATCCATACATGGCTACTGGAAAAACCATAGCTTTGACTATACGGATCTTTGTCGGCAAAGTAATGTCTCTGCTTTTTAATATGCTGTCTAGATTGGTCATAGCTTTTCTTCCAAGGAACATCTTTTAATTTCATGGTTGCAGTCACCATCTGCAGTGATTTTGGAGCCACCCAAAATAAAGTCTCTCACTGTTTCCACTGTTTCCCCATCTATTTGCCATGAAGTGATGGGACCGGATGCCATGATCTTAGTTTTTTGAATGTTGAGTTTTAGGCCAGCTTTTTCTCTCTCCTCTTTCACCTTCATCAAGAGGCTCTTTAGTTTCTCTTCACTTTCTGCCATAAGGGTGGTGGCATCTGCAAATCTGAGGTTATTGATATTTCTCCTGGAAATCTTGATTGCAGCTTGTGCTTCATCTAGCCCAGCATTTTGCATGATGTATTCTGCGTATAAGTTAACTAAGCAGGGTGACAATATATGGGGTAAAAAGTATATGCTCCCACCCTAACCCCAATTCTCAACCCAGAAATAATCAGTGTCAATGGTTGATGTATAGTTTTGCAGAGCTTTCTCCCATACATTTATATAAATATTTGGGTTTATATAATAGTACATAATTTTGACTCTTTTTTTCCAAAATAGAACTTTGTACACCTATGTTTTAACTCTTTTTTTCCAAAATAGAACTTTGTACACCTATGTTTTACATATTTCTGAATATAAAATTACCAAATTCCCCTTGTGTCTCTGAATTTAAAATGCATTATTAAGGCAATCACTTGCAAAAGAATTTTATCCCATTCTGATGATTCAGAACAAAAGTATGTGTCATGCTTGTTTGACCACTGGCTGGAATTTTTGCCATGAGTGGGAAAACATGGGTGGGGATGTTGCACACACATGCATGTGATATGGCCAGTGGCCAAGCACCTTCTGAGAAGGGATCATATATTTCTCAGTCAATAATGTCACAAATAGAACTTAGTAAAAATGAGACAGTCCTCTTTCCTGTCACCTTCCTGCCCTAGATTCTTATCAAATGAGAAATTGGGTAGTCTTTCCTTAGCACACATTAGTGTGCTAACAAATCACATTTCTATACCTATAGAACCCAGCCCTGGAAATACCAAGATGATTAAACCAATGTCTTTTGACATTGAGGAATTACTCATTATTTCAAACTCATTTCAGAAATTCATCGTCACTTTTGAGAATCTATTTTTTTTTTTTTACCTTGGAACATTTTTCTTCATTTCCTGCATCAAAATTGTGAAATAATTATTATTCTGTTCAAAACAGCTAAACTTGAATAGGGTAGTGGCAGGAAAGTGTAATTTCAGCCTAAGATAAAAATTAACTTTGCAAATCATATGGGATTAAAGTTTGATAAGTGGTCCACACTGGCTCGTGATGTCTTGCTCCATTTTTTTATTTCCAGGCAAAAGCAAGAGTATTTTTAAGTGATGAGTTTGTTCTGCTTTTTTCCCCCAAAATTATAATTTATGTTTGACTTCAAAAACATGATTTTTAAAATACTTTGAAAATGTTCTCATCAGACAAATTACCAGTTTCATTTCCTCCCATTTTTTTTTCTGTCCAGTTTAGAATATTTATATAGTTAAATGACAGTATTATTCATTCATTCAGCATCAGTATTTTGAATTCCATGTATTTGAAATGTATCATAGGAGAATTAAATGGAGACTGGAAGAAATAGTTTCAGTGGGTCCTCTCTGGCTAGTGTCAAACAGAAGAGGGAAATCTACTCCAGCAGACCCTGTTGCTGTCTGTCCTGCGCTGAGCACTTGATAGTAAGTTCTGGCAGCCTTGGCAGATGTGCAACCCTGCTTTGCGCAATCATCAAAAACACATTTCTTCATGGGCCTCTATAGGCCCTCATTGAATCATAGAATTTCTAGGCTAAAAAGTACATCCTAGCATTGCAGTTTCTAAAAAATTAAACATAGATTCACCATGTGACCTGACAATCTTACTTCCAGGCATATATCCAAAAGAATTGAGATCAGGACCTAAAAGAGATATTTGTACACCCATGTTTAGCTGAAAGGTGGAAAGGTCCATTGACAGGTGAATGATGGATAGATAAACAAAATGTGCTCTATGCCTACAATGGAAAATTAGCCTTAAAGAGGAATAAAATTCTGATACATTCTACCACATATATGAAACATGAAGACATTATACTGAGTGAAATAAGCTAGACACAAGAAGATAAATATGATCCTTTATATATGATCCCACTTATATGAAGCACTTAGAATAGTCAAATTCATAAGTGCAGAAAACAGGATAGTGGTTCCCAGGGTTTGGGGAGAGAGGGAAATGGAGAGTTAGAGTTTCACAGATTTTCAGTTGGGGTAGATGAAATGTTCTGCAGATGGATGGCAGTGGTGATTGCACAGCAATGTAAATGTACTTAAATTCCACTAAACTGATGTTGAAAAGTGGTTAAAATGGGAAATTTGTGTTATATTTATTTTACCATAATAAATATCCCTACCCTCAGGGAGCTTACAATATATGAGAAAAAGAAAGATAATAAGCAATTAGAAACATAAAATTTTCAAAAGTCCACTTTAGATCAGCTTTGGCCTGCCATCATTTTTACAGATAAGTCAGAAGATAGAAAAGATAACATGAGTCTACCCACTAAGATTCTGGTTGTCTGACTCCTGGGCCAGTGATTTTTTCCATTGAACAATATTTCCTTTTTTAGATACCTCTATTACCTCTATTTTATCTGAGCTGTTCAATAATATACTGGAAAGAGCACAGACTTTCAAATTCAGCTCAACTGCTTCCTAGAAGTTTGATGTTGAGATTTCCTTCTCTATAAAGTGAGGATAGGGCTTCCCTGGTAGCTCAGCAGAAAAGAATCCATCTGCTAGTATAGAGATGTGGATTTGATCCCTGGGTCAGGAAGATCCCCTAGAGAAGGAAATGGCAACCCACTCCAGTATTCTTGCCTGGGACATTCCAGGGACAGAGGAGCACGGTGGGCTACAGTCCATGGAGTTGCAAAAGAGTCAGACATGACTTAGTGACCAAACAACAGCAAAAGTGGAGATAACTAAACCTACTTTACAAGGATTTGTTGTAATCTGTTACACTTATCAGAGAAGGCAATGGCACCCCACTCCAGTACTCTTGCCTGGAAAATCCCATGGACGGAGGAGCCTGGTCGGCTGCAGTCCATGGGGTCGGGAAGAGTCAGACACGACTGAGTGACTTCATGCATTGGAGAAGGAAATGGCAACCCACTCCAGTGTTTTTGTCTGGAGAATCCCAGGGACGGCGGGGGCTGGTGGGCTGCAGACTATGGGGTCGCACAGAGTCGGACACGACTGAAGCAACTTAGCAGCAGCAGCAGCAGTTATACTTATACCTAGGTATGAAGCAAGTCAAAGTGTTAGTCATTCAGCCGTGTCTAACTCTTTGCGACCCAATGGACTATAGCCTGCCAGGCTCCTCTGTCCTTAGGGATTCACCAAGGAAGAATACTGGAATGGGTTGCCATGCCCTCCTCCAAGTGATCTTCCTAACCCAGGGATCAAACCCAGGTCTCTCACATTGCAGGCGAATTCTTTACCATCTGAGCCACCAGGGAAGCCCTCAGAGCAAGTTGTAAATGAAAATTAGCTAGCAAGTTCTTCAAATGCCTTCTCTGAATTTGTTGCTTATCTATGATATGTTCAATGTGTGAATACTTTCAATCCAGCAATTTCTTCAGAGATATTCCTGTGTTTGAGTTTTTATAAATCATTCTAGAAATATAGTTTAGATATGGAGAAGAATATTTCAGTTTAAAATCTGGGAAATAAGCCAAACACATTCATTTGGCCCTTATTTAGCTGGGAAAGAGCTTTCAAATTATAAGTTTGGTAAAGAATTCAAAAGAGTTAAGATTTCTTTTTCCAAGAAATAAAGCCAACTCTTTCATATTTCTACTTACTATAAAAAAATCGAAGTCATACTCTATTTTTATTCATAAAAGGCACTTATTGCTAAATAAAAAGTATATAATGGCATGGATTAGATATAAGGACCACCCTGGGAGATGCATTATTAAGTGTCTCATCTCCCAAGAAGAATGGTGTGTTTCTCAGATCCAGTATGTTTAGAAAAATAGTCAAAGTTATCAACTGTTCACAGAGAATCTCAGGGCATCACAGTTACCACCACAGCACTCCTTCACTTTTTTCTACAGCTTTCTCTACCTCCAAGAGCTCTAAGCCCAGTTATCTTGTTTATTCCCTCTGAGTTTAGAATCCTCTTTACTTCCTCCTACCACATTTGAGGATAAAAGAGCCCAGTTATTCCCAATTCACACAGACCTATAAAGAGCTTCTCTTTATTGATTTTCCACAGCTTTTTAGGTTTATGAAAAGGTTTGTCTTACCCTCACGTTAGAGAATTATGTTGACTATATAATAATTGCATAGAAATTAATACCTTAGGTTATATTTCTAAGCCAGAACAACTTACGTTGTCTTGTTAAAGGTACTGGCAGTTTATTTTGGATTCTCCATCCTCTCCCTGCAGAAGCTACAGATAGCTCAACCAGGGATGCTCAAGACCATTAAACAATATGACTTTGCAGGAGGTCATATCACTTTGTGAACTTAACATTTTAAGTTCACATGGGACTTACATTTTAAGGAACTTGGGTCTAAAACCTGGCTCTGTCTCACTTGATTAAGTCATTTAACTCTGACTCTTTAACCCTTTAAGTGAAAAGAGATACTAATAGATAATTATGAGGATTAAGTGATAATTATATAAAACATTTAATGGAATGATTGATACAAAAGTGAATACTGATATTTGTTATTACACACATCAACTTACTCTAATATTTTAAGTAGTACACACACACACACAATAAAATCTTATTTTTATTTTTGATTATGATTTTCTTGATTTCAAATTTCCACTAGACTTTTAAAATATTGTCATAAATTATAACTCCTTTTTGACAAGATTAGGTGCATTCAGAGGTGGTATGGTGGTAGACTATAATTCTTTTCCAAAATGTTATGATATCATTTAGGACTATTTCTAATTTCTAATATTTCTAATTCTAATAAATGCTTTCTAAAATGTTAATTGGTAGATTTATAGTTCTAGTTTTTCTTACATTAATGTTTTACAACCATAAAATGAATAAAGAATTATTTCTTTACTGGGATAATAACAAGATTATTATAGCATTTGATATTATAGCATATTTAATATTTATATTTAATATTTAATATTATAGCATATAATAACAATATTATAGCATTTAGAATATAGCTAAAATACAAATGGCTAAACTAAGGACATTGTACAGGAGGCAGTGATCAGGACCATTCCCAGGAAAAAGAAACACAAAAAGGCAAAATGGTTGTCTGACAAGGCCTTACAAATAGTTGAGAAAAGAAGAGAAGCGAAAAGCAAAGGAGAAAAGGAAAGATACACCCATCTGAATGCAGAGTTCCAAAGAATAGCAAGGAGAGATAAGAAAGCCTTCCTCAGTGATCAATGCAAAGAAATAGAGGAAAACAATAGCTTGGGAAAGACTAGAGATCTCTTCAAGAAAATTAGAGATACCAAGGGAACATTTCATGCAAAGATAAGGACAATAAAGGACAGAAATTATATGGACCTAACAGAAGTAGAAGATATTAAAAAGAGGTGGCAAGAATACACAGAACTGTACAAAAAAGATGTTCATGACCCAGATAACCATGATGGTGTGATCACTCACCTAGAGCCAGACATCCTGGAATGCACAGTCAAATGGGCCTTAGGAAGCATCACTATGAGCAAAGCTAGCAGAGGTGATGGAATTCCAGTTGAGCTATTTCAAATCCTAAAAGACAATGCTGTGAAAGTGCTGCACTCAATATGCCAGCAAATGTGAAAAACTCAGCAGTGGCCACAGGACTGGAAAAGGTCAGTTTTCATTCCAGACCCCGCAAAAGGCAATGCCAAAGAATGCTCAAACTACCGTACAACTGCACTCATCTCACACGCAAGCAAAGTAATCCTCAAAATTCTCCAAGCCAGGCTTTAACAGTACATGAACTGTGAACTTCCAGATGTTCAAGCTGGATTTAGAAAAGGCAGAGGAACCAGAGATCAAATGCCACCATCCATTGGATCATCGAAAAAGCAAGAGAGTTCCAGAAAAAATATCTACTTTTGCTTTATTGACTATGCCAAAACCTTTGACTGTGTGGATCACAACAAACTGGAAAATTCTGAAAGAGATGGGACTACCAGACCACTTTACCTGCTTCCTGAGAAATCTGTATGCAGGTCAGGAAGCAGCAGTTAGAACTGGTCATGGAACAACAGACTGGTTCCAAATTGGAAAAGGAGTACATCAGGGCTGTATGTTGTCACCTTGCTTATTTAACTTCTATGCAGAGTACATCATGCAAAATGCAGTGTTGGATGAAGCACAAGGTGCAATCAAGATTGCCTGGATAAATATCAATAACCTCAGATATGCAGATGACACCACCCTTATGGCAGAAAGGGAAGAGGAATTAAAAAGCCTCTTGATGAAAGTGAAAGAGGAACATGAAAAAAACGAAGATCATGGCATCTGGTCCCATCACTTCATGGCAAATAGATGGGGAAACAATGGAAACAGTGACAGACTTTATTTTTTTGGGCTCCCAAATCCTGCACATGGTGACTGCAGCCATGAAATTAAAAGATGCTTTCTCCTTGGAAGAAAAGCTATGACCAGCCTAGATAGCATATTAAAAAGCAGAGACATTACTTTGTCAGCAAAGGTCTATCTAGTCAAAGCTATGGAGAAGGCAATGGCACCCCACTCCAGTACTCTTGCTTGGAAAATCCCATGGATGAAGGAGCCTGGAGGGCTGCAGTCCATGGGGTCGCTAAGAGTCGGACACGACTGAGCGACTTCACATTCACTTTTCACTTTCATGCATTGGAGAAGGCAATGGCACCCCATTCCAGTACTCTTGCCTGGAAAATCCCATGGACAGGGGAGCCTGGTGGGCTGCCGTCTATGGGGTCACATAGAGTCGGAAATGACTGAAGTGACTTAGCAGCAGTAACAGCAGCAGCAATCAAAGCTATAGTTTTTCCAGTAGTCATGTATGGATGTGAGAGCTGGACTATAAAGAAAGCTGAGTGCTGAAGAATTGATGCTTTTGAACTGTGGTGTTGGAAAGGACTCTTGAGAGTCCCTTGGACTGCTAGGAGATCCAACCAGTCAATCCTAATGGAAGTCAGTCCTGAATGTTCACTGGAAGGACTGATGTTGAAGCTGAAACTCCAATACTTTGGCCACCTGATGTGAAGAATCAACTCATTGGAAAAGACCCTAATTCTGGGAAAGATTTAAGGTGGGAGTAGATCTCAACAGAGGATGAGATCGTGGGTGGCATCACTGACGCTATGGACATGAGTTTGAGTAGGGTCCAGGAGTTGGTAATGGACAGGGAAGCCTGGTGTACTGCAGTCCGTGGGGTTGTAAAGAGTTGGACACAACTGAGCGACTGAACTGAAACTAATGAAGAATGTTCAGATTAACAAATAGCTACATCTTTCATGCCAGATATGATGATGTGGAATGCTTAGTTAAAATTAAGATAAAATTTTAACATGAAAATTAATATTGTATTATTACTATTTTTATTTCTTATTATTTTCATGGGAATATTGCTCCAGAAAGAAGCAGAAAGAATATAATAAAATACCATTATTATGTTTTGAGGTAGGCTTCTCAATGCCAGATACTTTCAGTTCAGTTCAGTTCAGTCGCTCAGTCATGTCCGACTCTTTGCGACCCCATGAATCGCAGCATGCCAGGCCTCCCTGTCCATCACCAACTCCCGGAGTTCACTCAGACTCACGTCCATCGAGTCAGTGATGCCATCCAGCCATCTCATCCCCAGTCCCTCCCAGCATCAGGGAGTCATGCCAATGAGTCAACTCTTCACATGAGGTGGCCAAAGTATTGGAGTTTCAGCTTCAACATCAGTACTTCCAATGAACACCCAGCACTGGACTGGTTGGATCTCCTTGCAGTCCAAGGGACTCTCAAGAGTCTTCTCCAACACCACAGTTCAAAAGCATCAATTCTTCAGCACTCAGCCTTCTTCACAGTCCAACTCTTACATCCATACATGACCACAGGAAAAACCATAGCCTTGACTAGACGGACCTTTGTTGGCAAAGTAATGTCTCTGCTTTTGAGTACGCTATCTAGGTTGGTCATAACTTTCCTTCCAAGGAGTAAGCGTCTTTTAATTTCATGGCTGCAGTCACCATCTGCAGTGATTTTGGAGCCCAGAAAAATAAAGTCTGACACTGTTTCCACTGTTTCCCCATCTATTTCCCATGAAGTGATGGAACCGGATGCCATGATCTTTGTTTTCTGAATGTTGAGCTTTAAGCCAACCTTTTCACTCTCCACTTTCACTTTCATCAAGAGGCTTTTGAGTTCCTCTTCACTTTCTGCCATAAGGGTGGTGTCATCTGCATATCTGAGGTTATTGATATTTCTCCCGGCAATCTTGATTCCAGCTTGTGCTTCTTCCAGACCAGCGTTTCTCATGATGTACTCTGCATATAAGTTAAATAAGCAGGGTGACAATATACAGCCTTGATGTACTCCTTTTCCTATTTGGAACCAGTCTGTTGTTCCATGTCCAGTTCTAACTGTTGCTTTCTGACCTGCATACAGATTTCTCAAGAGGCAGGTCAGGTGGTCTGGTATTCCCATCTCTTTCAGAATTTTCTACAGTTTATTGTGATCCACATAGTCAAAGGCTTTGGCATAGTCAATAAAGCAGAAATAGATGTTTTTCTGGAACTCTCTTGCTTTTTCCATGACCCAGCGGATGTTGGCAATTTGATCTCCGGTTTCTCTGCCTTTTCTAAAACCAGCTTGAACATCAGGAAGTTCACAGTTCACGTAATGCTGAAGCCTGGCTTGGAGAATTTTGACAGATACTTTGGTGGATACTTAATACACAACTATTTGTAAGAGAGAAAGGAGGGAGAAAGGAAAGAAGGGAGGGAAAGATAGGGAAAGGGAGAGGAAAAGAACTGTGCTTCCTACAATTGACAGAGATAAAAATACTAACAGTGGGACTCAGGCTTCTTGCTGTTGAAGCAAGAGTTAACAGGTAAGCAAGGCATGGAGTCTAAAATGATACATGTGGTAATGAATTATAACTGAAACCACAATATGAACTCATATTTTCATGCACGCATGCTAAGTCACTTCAGTCATGTCTGACTCTTTGTGACCCTATGAACTGTAGCCCTCCAGGCTCCTCAGTCTATGGGATTCTCCAGGCAAGAATACTCGAGTGGGTTGCCATGCCCTCCTCCAGTGGATTGTCCCAACCCAGGGATAGAACCTGCATCTCTTATGTCTCCTGCAGGTGGACAGGTGGGTTCTTTACAACTAGTGCTAGCTGAGAAGCCCAAACTCATGTCTACCTTAATATAAATACAGATGGTTGCATATAGAAATACTTATAAATAGATATATGCCTATATACACACATAATTTCCCTGCTCTATCACCTGAAGGGACTAAAGAACAATGATACCCCAGTAGCAACAAACATACCCAATACCTAGATCTTAGTTTCTAACACAATTCTTCAGTGAAAGAAACCAAAACTCCTTAGAGAAACAGCTAATTCTAAGACACGGAAGAAAACATGCAAAATGAGCCTGGAGCATCTTGTATGTAAGATGTAAGTAAGGAAGTGATTTTAAAAAACAAACAAAAATCTACACACATAATGATGGCAGTGTATCCAATGGACACAGGGCTTCCCAGGTGGCACCAGTAATAAAGAACCTGCTTGCCTATGCAGGCAATGTAAGAGACACGGGTTCAATTCCTGGATCAGGAAGGTCCCCTGGAGGAGGAAATGGCAACTCATTCCAGTATTCTTGCCTGGGAAATTCCATGGACAGAGGAGACTAGTGGGCTACAGTTCATTGGGTTGCAAGAGTCAGACATGACTGAAGTGAGTTAGCACGCAGTGGACAGAGGAGCCAACTGAAAGAGCTCGCTGTGGCCAAATCTGGAACAATCAGAGCAACAGACTAAGTAAAATAATGTTGAATTATAAAATAAATATCCATGAGTACATACTGATAGAAAAAATGACTAATTTGAATGTAATAACTAGAAGAGGAAGAGACAAATTTGTGCAGAATTCCACATGATTTATGTAGCTATTCTGCCCTCAGGAGGTGAAGCTACCCCCAACTCTTTAAGTATGGGTTACACACTGTGACTTCTTTTCAGAGAGGGCAATGTGGAAAGTGGGGGTGGGGGGAAGAGAACTTCATAGTGGAGAAACCTGGTAAACACTACCTCAACCAGATGTTCAAGGTCAACGTCACTAGTCATCAGTCATGTAGATAAATGTACTCTCCATCTGATACGAGCAAAATGGCACTTTACCTCTCTGGTTTCTTTCCCCTAAATTGGAAATCTCAGTCTACTCATGAGAAAAACAGACAAATCCCAGCTAAGAAACATTTTAAGAAATATCTAGCAAAAGTACTCTGCAAAACTCTCAAGGTCAAAAAAATTCTCAAGATCATCAAACACATGGAAAGTCTGAGAAATTGTCGCAGCCCAGAGGAGCCAAAGGAGACATAATGAATAATGTTGTGAGGGATCCTGGAATAGAAAAAAAGACTCTAAGTATAAACTAAGGAAATCTGAATAAAAATAATGTGTCAATATTGGTTTATTAGGGCTTCCCTGGTGGCTCAGCGGTAAAGAATCCCCTGCAATGCAGAAGATGCAGGAGATATGGGTTTGACCCCTGGGTTGGGAAGATCCCCTGGAGCCGGGCATGGCAACCCACTCCAGTATTCTTGCCTGGGAAATTCCATGGACAAAGGAGACTGGTAGGCTACAGTCCATAGGGTCACAAAGAGGGACACGACAGAAGTGACTGAGCACGCATGCACTCATGCACATTGGTTTATTAATTATAACAAACAATATCATACCAACTTAAGATATTAATAACAGGATAAATCAAGTATAAAGTATATAGAGAACTCTATATATTGTAATTCAATATGTAAATATATAATAATCACATATTCATATACTGTAAATAATGGCTTCCCTGGTGGCTCAGACAGTAAAGAATCTGCCTGCAGTGCAGGAGATACAGGTTTGATCCCTGGATCAGCAAGATCCCCTGGAGAAGGGAAAGGCTACCTACTCCAGTATTCTTGCCTGGAGAATTTCATGGACAGAGGAGCCTTGTGGGCTGCAGTCCATGAGGTTGCAAAGTATCAGAAACAACCGAGCAACTTTCATTTCATTATAATTGTAATTATATACAATATGTATAATAATTATACATGTAATTTTTCTATAAATCTAAAAGTATTGTAAAATGAAAGCTAATTTTAAAATATCATTAATAAAAATTTAACACAGTACAGTGAATGCAGTGCAAGAATAAAAGCATATGAACTGTAGGAGAAAAGTGGGGGGAAAAAGAAAAAAAAAGTCCTTTTTTGTTGTTATTCCTTTACTTTTGGTAGACTATAGCTTATTTTTGTTAAAAAAAAAAAAATCAAAGGATTTGGTTTGGTCCTTAAAAATACTGACGTTAACCTTTTGCAAGATCATCTCAAAATGATCATTTTGATCATTTCCTCCTCCATGAAGCTTCCCCTGGCTCCCCAAAATAACAGCTGCTCATTGCTCTGAGTGGCTGGCATCAATGAACTTAATTTACAATCATTGTTATAGGTGTTTCTCCCATTTGGCTGTAAACTTCTTAAGAGTAATGTCAACATCATGCCTTCTCTTGGTCTCTACACAGTGTCTGATACCCGTTCATTATCCAACACCATTTATTGCATGTCCACTGTTTAGTACCATGGATTGAACAGGAGGGAGAAAATTACAGAGAGAAATTAGCAACTGAATGTTATTGTTGAGAGAACTTTTTACTTCAGCAAAGCTCGGAAAAAAAGAATTCCAAAATGATTCTTAAAATACTTTGACTCAAAAAGAAGAATAAATGCTCTTATATTTTCATTCATGTCTTTAAAGCTATCCATGTGTAATGTGTATATATTTTGGGTATTTCAGCTTACAACACATTATATTATAATTATTGCTGCTCATGTTAACTTCAATATTTTTAAAGACCAAACCAAATCCTTTGATTTTTTTTAATAAAAATAAGCCACAGTATACCAAAAGTAAAGAAATAACAATCAGATCTGGTGTGTGTTTATCAAAGCATGACCCCCTCTCTCTTCAACATTTCTAGAAAAATAAATAACAGTTTGAGCATCAGTTGCATAAGTAAAAAATACCATAATAACCCAGATACACTAACCTTACTACCTGGAATTACTTTGAACATTCATGCTTTATGTGATTTTTTTTTCAGGGTGTTTCCTACACTTAAAATGCTTGTCTCTCTCATACTTTTTCTAAGTTCAAACTCTTGGTTAGCTTTCAAGGTCAGCTCAAATATTCCCTCCTCCATGAAGCCTCCCCTGGCTCCCCAAGGATAATAGCTGCTTCCTTTGAGGGGTCTGCACTGCTTGTCCCTCCATGGACGTAATTTACAACCATCATTTATAGGTGTTTCTCCCATTTTACTGTAAACTTCTTAAGGGCAACGTCAACATCATGGCTTCTCTTGGTCTCTGCACAGTGTCTGACATCCATTCATTCATCCAACACCATTTATTGCATGTTCAGCATTCAATACCATGGAATGAACAGGATGGAGAAAATTACAGAGAAAAATTAGCAACTAAGTGTTAGTATTGAGAAAACTTTCTAATCCAGCAAAGTTCAGGGAAAAAAAAAAAAGAGGAAAATATTGAAACAGATTCAGTTTACTAAAAGTATTAACAAACCCTTACATCACAGATGGAGAAGGAAATGGCAACCCACTGCAGTATTCTTGCCTGGAGAATCCCATGGACAGAGGAGCCGGGTGGGCTACAGTCCACGGGGTTGCAAAGAGTCAAACACAACTGAGCAACTAATGCTTACATCACAGCACCAATGTATTTTTATAGTCAGTGTATATACTCCTAGGTGAAGGTCTCTCTCTTCTACTACGTTGTCCATTTTCTGTGATCTGGGACCCCTGCCATTGGGGTATAGAAAGCTGATAGGTCAAGACAAGTAAAATTGTTCAATAACAATGTTCATTTTCAAAAGAAAACATTAATGAGGAGTAATTTAGGAGAAGGAAAAAAATAAAAACATTTTTTTTCATGGCACAGGCCTGAAGTCCAGCTTACACTGTCAAGCTACTGCACAGGTTCATACAAATGAACTTGCCCTTTTGAATCTTTCGATTAAAGCAGGTGTTTTTTTTCCTCCCTTGCAACTTACTTGGAGACTTCTCATGCATTGTTAATCAAAAGAGAAAGAGGGATTTAATACACTTGCTTAAAGCAACTTTATTTTAATCTACATTCCATAAGATGGATCTGCTCCCAAATCGACAGTTGTTGAAGTTATTAACAGAGTGCTGTCTCAATGTATCCATTATGGCTAGATTGACTTCTAGTAGAACCATTTGTGTGTGTGTGCTCTTATGGAATACTTGATTTCTGCCTTCTCTAGTATTGATTAATTTAAATTCAATTTTGGCATCAGTGCCAAAAAAAGTATTTTTAATTGCCATTGTCAAACAATTTCCAATAGGGCAAATAATAAGTGTATATTGTGCTCTATTCTGTTCTAACAAGTCTTTTATTGTCAGTGACAGGCCTCCTGGTCTTTTCTACTGAATTTGTAAGCCATTCATCCAGAGAATGCAGAAATGATTTCTGATTTCATACAAGGATTTTGAATGATCAAATTCCCCCAAACAATAAACTTCATGAAAGCTAGTCCTCTTTCATACCAATGGTCAGAATCACACACAAAGCTGTTACTTACTAAGATTTCTAAATATATTTCTAAATTACCCTGTGGCTTTATTGTTCGGTTTCCAGTGTCGTCTTCTTTGATCTGTCATTGGCCACCCTCCTTTAAATCTTCCAAACTCTTCCCCAAAATCCTGTTATTCCTTCAGGCCTGAGCCCTGACTGTGCATAGTTAAGCTGCCCACCTCCCCACAATTCTCTAGGGAAACCCATATACTGTCATGGATGGGACTGACTCTACCTTCTAATTAGGGTTCCCATCAACTTTTAATAAACTCTAGTCCATTTCTGTTTTTGCTAGCAGGGCATGATGAATCTATTTCCAAAATATCTCTTTAAAATGTCAGATTAATTCTGAAACAATAACTACCCCATGAGCTATCAATATTACTCTTCAGATTTTAAAATTCCTAGTATGATAGGGCCTAAAGCATCTCAATGTGGCAAAAGTTTGGCTGAGTTCAAATCCTGGTTCTGCCACAGACTGGGCAGAATTGAGTGACTTTTTCTGGATCCTTGAGCCTCATTCATCTCTGCAGATACTCTCTTTAGAGCACTTATTGTACGCCACGTGCTAGAGCTAGAGGGCTGAACAAGGCAGTCACAATGGCTCAATAAGCTGACCCTTTAATGGGCTGCTGCTGCTAAGTCACTTCAGTCGTGTCCGACTCTGTGTGACCCCATGGACGACAGCCCACCAGGCTCCCCCGTCCCTGGGATTCTCCAGGCAAGAACACTGGAGTGGGTTGCCATTTCCTTCTCCAATGCATGAAAGTGAAAAGTGAAAGTGAAGTCACTCAGCCATGTCCGACTCCCAGCGACCCCATGGACTGCAGCCCACCAGGCTCCTCCGTCCATGGGGTTTTCCAGATAAGAGTACTGGAGTGGGGTGCCATTGCCTTCTCCGTTTAATGGGCTAGGTTTCCTCATATAAGAGTTAACACCTGGGGAGTTCTCTGGTGGTCCAGTGGCCAAACTTCTGTGCTCCCAAATCCCTGGGTTTGATCCCTGGTCAGGGAACTAGATCCCATGTGTGGCAACTGAAAAAAAAAAAAAAAAAAAATTAATACCTATCTTGTAGGGTTGTAAATATCAAATGATTCCTCAACACAGTTCTTCACCACCTCTGCTCTATGCTACCACCACCATGTTCCCCCACTTTCTTGCCCCTAAAGGATGATTGCTTTAAGTTTTCCTGCTGAAACTCTTCAAGATGAAATGACCTTGTCAAACCAGACCCGTTCACAGGAAGCCACACTCCTGGCTAGAGTTATTCTGGAGGTTGTCTCTGTGTAACCAAGATAACAGTGCTCTGGCCATGGCACACCGTCTCTGCCCAGACAAATGCCTGGATTTCCTTCATTCATTTGCTTATACTTCCCAGGTTATCATTTCAAAGTGCCCACTTAGATGGAAATGACACCTGTCTCCCTTTTCATTGGTAAGAGTTTTTTTTTCCTCCACTGTGACTTGCTTTGAGACTTTTCATGCATTGTTAATAAAAGAGAAAGAGGGATTGAATACACTTGCTTGAAGCAACTTCATATTAATCTACATTCCATAAGATGGATCTACTCCCAAATCGACAGTTGTTGAAACTATTAACTCACAGACTGAAAACTAAAGAATGCATTTCTAAAGGTGTTTGTATGTTGCAGTATGAGGTGTAACTCTGGGAAGAATCTAATGTTTAATGCTATGTTTATTTGTTTCCAGATTCTGTTAGAAGTTGTGTAGCAAAGCTGTTCTTCACTTGTTCCCTGAAGGGTCATTACTGCCTCTACAGTAAATCCAGTTTTATTCTCATCAGTCAAGAACCTCAGCCATGGATCCAAATCATGTTCCTGTTTCAGCAGGTATGTATAATTCAAGTTCAACATGGCTCCTTAATGAGCCAGGTATGAGTTTATAATCATTTTTACTGAATTACTCTTTGACCAGAGTAATATGCAAATAATAACAATGCATACACATTTAATTAGTAATTTTTAACATGGATTTTTTTCTATATTTTAGGATAGTTTCCTTATAAAAGGCCCTAGATTAGTAATCAGGAAGACAAGCCTATTATTATCTTGAATATCTTTTCACTCTAAAATAAAAATATTTTTTGTTCAATGATAACAACAAAAAATCACTTACTGGGGGTGGACAGCTTTCCTTATGGAGAGCTAGCCATTATTTCCCAATCTCCAAATAACTTTGGAGTCAGCATATCTTTTTTGACATTGTTAAAACACTGGAATGCCACTTTTCTATATAGAATTTACATATAGAGGTAAAGTTACATAAAGAGGAGTTTAAACAACAAAGAATTTGATGCAAAGATTTTTATCACCAAAAAAAAGATTCTTGTTTGGAAATGCTTATCTTGAATGCATTAAACTTTCAATAAAATTTGAATATAGATTACAAAATGTTAGTAATAGGAGGAATCTTAGACATCATTTTTCCAAATAAGCAAATTGAAGGACAGAACTCAGACTGCCTGACTCCTGACCCAGTGGTCTTCACTTGTGTTTAAAACGAAATGGGGATTGCTGGCAGGAACAGAGAGGGTAGAGGCAGAAAAAGGAGAATGCAAATGTTACAAAATGGTTAAAAATTAGGCCAGGTAATAATAAGTTTCTTTACTTCTATTAATAAAATATTTCTGTAATAGTCTCAGTGAAAGTCACTAATCAGATAGTCATATTTCTTTATAAAATGGGGCAGGTTTATTAAGAAAAAAATGAATTTTAATGCTGAATGTATCATAGTTGTAAAGTGGAACTATAACAATTAAGAAAGAAAAGAGACAATTTAGACATGGCTCAGGGATACCATCTTTTTCTATATGAAGTCTCAAGAACACGTAATCATATCTTGTAGAGAACAACTCATATTTTGACGTGAATCAAATTGTATATGAATATAGGGACTTCCCTGGTGGTACAATGGATAAGAATCCACCTGCCAATGCAGGGGACACAGGTTTGACCCCTGGTCTGACAAGATTCCACATGCCTCAGAGCAACTAAGCCCGTGGCCACAACTACTGAGCCCACCTGCAGCAACTACGAAAGCCCACACACCCTAGAGCCTGTGCTGCGCACCGAGAGATGAGAAACCGCAGGACAAGAAGCCCGTGCGCTGCGGCAAAGGCAGCCCCAGCTCCCGCAACTAGAGAAAGCCTGAGCGCCGCAACCAAGACCCAGCACAAGAGAAAGTGTACATGAATATAAAAAACAGCATTGATTTTCTTCCTTTTCTTGAAATAAAAACCTTCTTCTCCTACTCTACTAATGTTTTTCAAGTAGTTTTCATCAGTGATTTTGTACTTGGTTTCATCTTTGGCTTTATTCTTCACAGTTGTCAGTTTTCTGAAAACAGACCAAGAAAGCTTGATTTTATCTTTGCCCTTTCTGTCTTATTTTATTGACTCAGTCTGATTCTTTGTTTTTTCTCTTTGAGCAAAATCACCAAAAAACATCTAGTTTTTTTTTTTTCTTTGTTCTTTTTACCATAATGTTTCCTTTCTTTTTCTACACCTTTGATACTGTGTGATCTGGATGAAACCTGACTTTGGGATAACTAAAAAAATCATATCTTTGACTTGATAGTTACAAACCCATATGAGCCTAGTATGCTGGGCTAGACTCTTTCCTTTCTCTGTCAATTTACAGACTCATGATGGAGTTCTCAAATTAAGAGATTCCAGTCTAAATGGACCTCTTTGGAATGATGATTAATTAAATCAGGTCCTGCTCTTTTTAAGTGAATGGTCATATGCTGTATACATTTCTGATAATAATCAAGAAATTCCCAGATGTATATACATTTTGGGTTTCACATTAATCTGTTACTGGCTGTTAACCTTTTTAAACCTGTCAGCAACTTACTCAGAGTATGAGATCCTCCACCTTTTCCCACTAAGTACCAAAAATAGTTCATGTTGAGGAGGATAATAATGAAATTTTTCTGGAAAAGAATTGTTATTCACTTACTAAATAGAAACCATGTACACAGAGACTATTTAGAGAGTCTCGTAAGTCAATATTTGGACACTCATTGACATTGAAAATGGGATTTTATAAGCCAATATCATTATTATTACACCTCCCACATGAAGGATAATATATATTATATATATTATATTTTGTGTGTGTATGTGCGCGTGTGTGTGTAATTGTGTGCCTTTATGTTGTGTATGTTTTTATAAAATTATTTCCTTGAATTGAGACGCCTCTCACATTCTTAGGTATAACATCACATGTAAATGACTGTTAAACACGTAATTGATTAAACATACAATCTAAATTTTCCTTTGAAATTTTTATTTTCATTGACTTGAATGAAATATATGTAAATGTAATTTTTTCTTATGTTAACAATCTTATTGTCCAAAACTTAAAATATCTTAAAGCTCTAAGAATATTCAGCCATTATATACTTTAGGACTGAAAATGTTGTTATTTTCCCAACCCTCCTTTACACTGTTCATATCTGAGGAATTGAATAATGGACTGTTGGTTATTTAATGTCTATTATTCATTATTTACCCTGTATAAATAAACTTGATGTATGCATGCTGCATGCTAAGTTGTGTCCAACTCTGTGACTCTGTGGACTGTAGCCCCCAGGCTTCTCTGTCCATGGGGATTCTCCAGGCAAGAATACTGGAGTGGGTTGCCATGCCCTCCTCCAAGGGATCTTCCTGACCCAGGGATCAAACCCATGTCTCTTACGTCTCCTGCATTGGCTAGTGAGTTCTTTACCACTAGCACCACCTGAGAAGCCCTAGAAAAACTTGATATTTGTACTCTAATTTTATACCTTAATTCTCAGATCTTTGAAAAATAAATATGAATATTTATATTAGCCATTTTCCAATTAAGTAACATGCTTGAGAAGTGATTGATATAAACACTACTTTACAAAGGTTGCTGCTGCTGCTAAGTCACTTCAGTCATGTCCAACTCTGTGCGACCCCATAGACAGCAGCCCACCAGGCTCCCCCGTCCCTGGGATTCTCCAGGCAAGAACACTGGAGTGGGTTGCCATTTCCTTCTCCAATGCATGAAAGTGAAAAGTGAAAGTGAAGTTGCTCAGTCATGTCCGACTCTTAGCAACCCCATGGACTGCAGCCTACCAGGCTCCTCCATCCATGGGATTTTCCAGGCAAGAGTACTGGAGTGGGGTGCCATTGCCTTCTCCTTACAAAGGTTAGGCATATTTATAGAAATCAATATCAACTGTCTTGAAAACGCTATTTAATAAGTTAAATTTTCTATTAAAAAAAATAGAAAGCATGAAATGTACTGTACATTTGATCTTCAAAATAGATTTCTCTGTAGCTTTATTTAAACCATTTTTAAGTTCAGACCAAGACTAAAATAGTGCTTTGCAGCCATCACACAATATTGTTGGGACAAGAGATAACATGTCATGTTTCTCTCATGAATGCCCTTTCAGAGCCTGTTTCCTGAGCCGCTGTCCATTCAGAGTCATTCTGTACAATTCCTCAGAGCTCTATGGGAGAAGACCCAGGAAGGGGGTGCTCACAGCTTTGAAACAGCCATGATAGAGTCCACATTCCCACAGCAGAAGGTAAATGCTTCTTTCTTTGCACATGTTATTTTTAGCCAAGATTCAAGATGAAAGAGTTTGCTTTTTCTTAATGGTTCAATTTTTCCTCTTCTTTCCTTTCCTTTCTTTTATTATTATCAGAAGACACTAAGTAATGATTTACATGTCATGCTATAGTGGATTCAGGACCTAGTGATATCAGTAGACAGAGTCACTGCCTTTTGAGGCTCCCAGACTGACATAATGCAGACCACTGAGAACCACACAGAAACGGAAAACATTTTACAGATAGACAACTCTAGGATTGAAGAGGAAAGAGCAATTGGACTTTAGGTTCTTTGGGGCTTTTCATTTCTTCCCTGCATACTTCCTCTCATCACCTGACCCTTTGCTGTCACCACAAAGTTAGAAAAGGAAGACAAGATGAACAGGAAGGAATAGAGCATGGTCAGGGTGAGAAAGAGCTCTGTTGGGACAGGCATGGATGATGTGAGTTAGAGCCTTTTAGGAGTGTGGAATAGGGACATCTCTCTCAGGAAACAGTTGACCGAGACCTCCTGAACAGGCCATCAAACTGGGAAAGACCAGAGAGTGGAACCATGCCCACCCAGTCAATAGAGTGATACTGGAAGTGGATGCTCACTGCTGTGATCACATTGAAAAGGGTCACAGGCCTGGGTATGGAGAATAATTGGAGGAAGCCTGACTGGAGACAGGAAGACTATGAAGGAAGTGATCACTGTAGTCAGGTAGGAAATGAAAGCCTGAACCGAAGTTGGAAGTTATAGGAAGAGGATGGATTCAAGAGGCAGTAAAGCAGCAGAATCAACAGGACTTGGTCCCTGATAAGGAAGATGGAAGAACCAAAAATGACTCCAGGTGTATCTATGGCCAATGGATAATGGCATCATCTTAAAAAAGTTGACCACAAAGGAAGCTGATGTGGAGGAAGAAGATAAATCATTCTGGTTTACACATTTTGAGTACGAGTTGTTTGTGTAGATAACCAGGTGGTGATGGTCTTTGAATTACCAGTGTGGAACTTAGGAAGAAAGCCAGAACTGGAGATATTGGACTCCGGTGTCAAAGATACCACTTGATGTCATGACAGTAAGTTGGATCACTCAGGGAGAACATGGCTAATGAGAATAGAAAATGGTTATTGATCTCTCCCTTCTCATATTCAGAGAACCTAATTATCCTTATTTTGCTTTCAAGAAAGCCCGGTAATAAGCACTGGATGCTTACTGATGAAACCAGAGATTCTAGGAGTGTATGCTCTTGGTCTTTGTCCTTGTTTTACTATTAATAAGGGGAGCAAACATACTAATATTAAATAAATTCAAAGTATAAACAACTAGCAAATTAATAAAAAACTGTTATATTGTGAAACAAACTCAATACCTCTTAAGTGCTAAAGGGTTGTGAAAAAATGAGAAATGGTAGTAATTCATTAAAAGCTTAGTTAGTATGATATGTAAGACACTGAAACTACATTCTATTATTGCATCACTGTTTTTGACTTTGGTTTAAGAATTAGATATGTAGTATGAAAAATAAAGGAAATCCCATAATTGCATCAATGCAAAGTAGAATGGAATTCTCTCCTTATTTCATGCAAATTTTAAACTATTGTATCATGTTTAAAGACAATGCCTCAAATTCTTAGCAATGTTTGTCTGTGAGCTGTATTTTAACTAGAGGGAACTAGTAAATTAAAACTTGGCAGGCAGCATCAAGTCCTAAGAGACTGGGGAAAAAAACTTGGCAAACAAGTTTTGTGCATGCTCACAAGTATCCTTATTCATATTTCTCCTAGTTCATACCAATAAATATTCCTCTAGGGAAAAATTAATTGTAGAACAAAATGTTTTAGAAATTTCAGAAGTTTTATAATTTGGTTTACTCATAAGTATTAGAAAAAGCTTTGATATCTGGAATGTAAATTATGTGGCAAGGTTATCAGCCCAGGTATTTCCCAATCAAATTGATTAGGAAATGGCAACCCACTCCAGTGTTCTTGCCTGGAGAATCCCAGGGACGGAGGAGCCTGGTGGGCTGCCGTCTATGGGGTCGCACAGAGTCGGACACGACTGAAGCGACTTAGCAGCAGTTATCTTTATTTTATGAAGTAGTCTTCTCATTAAATTCAAAACAGCTGTGAGAATGGTCCAACGTCTGCTTTCTTGGCACCACCTGTGCCAGTCTGTACTCATGCTAGTGATTTGAAAATTATGGGCAGGTGTGTATCTGTTGCTGTGATAGAATTACATTGCAGCTAACTAAATTCAGGTATACAAAGAAGGAAGAAACTTCTGAGAAAATACCTAAGTCTCTGGAATATAATTCTCTGGAGAGTTTGTTATTGAGAATTTTTAAAATAAAATCTTGGAATTTTAGAACTGAAAATCAGCAGTAAGATATCTATTAAACTGCAAACTTCTTGAAGGCAAGGATTGCACTGTTTTTACCATTATATTTCCAGAGTCACACAGTGCCTGACACAGGGTTGCTGCTGCAGCTGCTAAGTCAGGCTCCCAATGAATAATAAGGACCAATTGAATAAGGCTTCCCAGGTGGTGCTAGCAGTAAAGAACCCACGTGCCAAGGCAGGAGATGCAGGAGACTGGCGAGTTACAGTCAATAGGATCACAAAGAGCCAGACATGACTGAAGTGACTTAGCACACATGCGTGCACCAGTTGGATAAATAAATAAATCCTATCACTTTCCAGATGTTGCAATTGGAAGCATAGGGACTTGTTAGAGATCACACACCTCGTCAGTGGCAGAGCAGGAGCATGAGCGTACACCATGGTGGCATGAGGGCCAACACCAATACTCTGGGTTTTCTCTACTCTGTGCTTGTAAGATTACAATTCCCTGCCTCTTGCAATAAGCCTTGGACATGTGACTTGCTTCAGCAAATGATATATAAAAAGGGATATGTATCACTCCAGGCTCCTCCATCCATGGAATTTTCCAGGCAAGAGTACTGGAGTGGGTTGCCATTTCCTTCTCCAGGGAATCTTCCCAACCCAGGGATCGAACCCAGGTCCCCTGCATTGCAGGCAAACACTTTACCATCTGGGCCACCAGGGAAGCCCTGTATCATTCCAGTCAGAAGCTTTTAAGAACCACTTTGAAGAACCAGTGCTTCTCTCTTCATCTTGCCTCTCTTCCCCTACCATGGAGATTGCAGAAGCAAATGTTGATATTAACTGGTCAGAACGATGGCCACAGCCTGCAACTCCAAACTCCCACACAGAAGACGGCTTCTCTGGAGAGTTAACCAGACCCCGCCCCCCAACACACGCACGCACGCACACACACACACACACACACACACTTTACATGAGCAAGGAACAACCTTCTGTTCTGTTAAAAACTATAGATTTTGTGTTTGTTATGGGTGTATAACGTACCTATCTTTACTAGTTATCTTGATTTTAAATAGTAATAAAAACATTTTTTTTAAACCTGGATTAATGGAAAGATATGCTGTTCCCCTGGCTAGGAACACTGATTATGCAAATGGAAATTACTCTCAGATTATAAATATAATTTATTTCCAACCATAATAGCAACAGAATTTCTTCATGGACTTAGACAAACTGATACTAAATTTGAGAATAAACAAAACAGTTCTGAAAAAGAACAGAGAGGAGAAATTTTTTTCTACTAGGAAATGAAAACTTATTGTAAAAGCACAATAAGATGAGGGGATGATTATTGCTACAGGGATAAATTAATAGTAAGGAATATAGGGTCCAGAGCTAGTTCCAAGAATATATGCACACTTGATAGATGATAGAAGGGAGATTTCCAATCAGTGAGGAGAAAATAAAGTATTTAAAAAGCAGTATAGGGATATGTCGGAGAAGGCAATGGCACCCCACTCCAGTACTCTTGCCTGGAAAATCCCATGGATGGAGGAGCCTAGTAGGCTTCAGTCCATGGGGTCGCTAAGAGTTGGACACGACTGAGCGACTTCACTTTCACTTTTCACTTTCATGCATTGGAGAAGGAAATGGCAACCCACTCCAGTGTTCTTGCCTGGAGAATCCCAGGGACGGGGGAGCCTGATGGGCTGCCTTCTATGGGGTCGCACAGAGTCGGACACAATCAAAGTGACTTAGCAGCATAGGGATATGTGATTTTTCCAGATTGAAAAGATAAAATTCAATGCTGTCTCGACACTATCATGAATAAATTAACTCCAAATAAAGCTCTAAATGGAATCAGTGAAACTTTACAACAATTAGACAAAAATAACAATGGTTGTCTTTATGACCTCAGGATAAAAATTTAAGACCTAAGTAAACAGAGATCATAAAGGAAAAATGAATAGATTTGACTACATAAAAAGTTTAAATTTCTGTATGACGAATTATACCGTAACAAAGTTAAAAGGCAAGCATAACAGCATAACCTGGGTGGGAGGAGTTATTTAAAATATGTTTAACTGACACAAGCTCTTCTACACATCAACAAGGAAGAGACAACCAACCCAAGAGAAAACTGGGCAAGATACATGAACAGAAAATTCACTGAACAAAAACTCAAGTGGCCAAAACACCTAAGAAAAGATGTTTAGACTCACTAAAAGTCATTGAAATAATTGATTTAAAATATTAAAAATGAAGTACCATTTTACAATGATCAGACTATCAAGAATAAAAAATTGTGGCAATAAGGTTTTGGCAAAGATATAAAAAGATAAGAATGTTCATACATGACATATGAGATTATGTACTTAAGTAAATATCAGGTAGATCTACTTAAAAAAGAAAAAGTAATTAAAAATACATAGCAATAATTAGATTCATAAATGACAGCTAGCTAACAAGGGGGATGAGTAACAAGGGGCGGTGTACACTTTTCAGAAGTGTTCATTGCATTTATAACTTATCAGAAAAAATACTATAGGCATTTCCCACAAAGGATTCCCCTTATCTAGTTAATTGACAAATCTGTTTCCTCACATATTTTTATTTCTTCTTTCTTCCCTTCTTTCTTCTTCCTTCCCTCCCACCAGCCCTCCCTCCCTCTTTCTCTCTTTCTCCCTCTCCTTCCTTCCTTTCTCTCTTTTTTTTTCTTTCAGTGAGAGCATTTAAGTAAGAAATGCTCATTTCTTTCAACCAAACATGTAAAAATGTTATGTCCTAAGAGGGCTTAAGACAAATTTACATTTACGATGTTTTTTAAAGGACAATCTGGGAGTAGCTGGTTATATTTTAAATTCATGTACCCTATTATCTTGAAATTCCATTTCTAGGTGCAACTCACATATTTGCACCAAGAGAACATGTCAATTAACAGAAGTAAACTGAACATTGTATCAAAAAATCAGGAACAATGCAAATGTTATCATTAGAAAGATGGAGAAAAATGTCATAGTATAGTCATGCTATACAGGAAGTGAAAGTGAATTCGATAAACATGAGCAGTAAAATGGAATAAATATTAAAAACATAATATTGATGTTTAATAAACAAGTTGCAAAAGTATGACATGAATAGTATAATAGCTTGTGTAAATTTTTAAAACACATTAAGCAGTATTAGGCATTATTTATGGGTGCATATACTTGTGATAAAACTATTACAGCATATTTATAATCTCACAAAATTTGTGCTGGTGTTGCCTCTGGATAATGAGGAAGGGATGGGAAGGAGGGAAATGTTACTGGGAAGGAAATTAAGATCTCATGTAATTTTGTTTTTAAAAACTCAAAAGCAAAATATTAGCATTTGTTAAATTTGGCCTACAAGGTCATGGGTATTTGTTACATTATTCTTTGTACATGCCTTTCTTTCTTTCTTTCTTTCTTTCTCTCTTCCTTTGGATTAAACCTGTAAGTAATGTCTAACAGTAGAGGATTGACAGATTTGACTGTAAAAATATGAGGTTTGTTAAAAAAATCTGTCTATATAGTAACTTGAAAATATGTGTAATAAATATGAAAGACAAGTTTAATATCCTTAAGATGCTATGAATTCATGCAAATCAATAATCACTGAACCTAAGACATGAGCAAATAACTCAAAGGAGACTTTGAGTGCAGAAAAAGTATTCAGCCTCATTAGTAGTCAGGATTTAAAAATTGAAGTTAAGATAACAGTACTCTTTTTAATCCATTTTTTAAAAGACAGTAATCAGTGCTGGTTAGAGTTAAGGGAGTTTAGATACTTTCACACATTTCTAGTCAGTGTATAAATTATTTCAACATTTCTAAACAGGCAATTTAGCAATGCAGGTCAAGAGTCTTAAAAATATTCATATCCTTTAACACAGTGATTCTACTTCTAGGAATCTGTTCTAAAAAATAATCTGAAATGTGTACAGAACTTAAGATACGCACATCAAAAAAGTACTAGGGACTAATCTGTAGTAGCCTAAATGTCTACAAGTGTGCAAATGAAAGTGTTATATATGTATGCTATTAATATGTTTAATAGTACAATAAAGTATATTTTCTAATGTATAGCTTATATGATTAACATATAATTTACAATGTGTGATATAATAATATGTATGTCTAAATATGGGACAAAGTAACATATAGACATCAATCTATATGGAAGAATATTAAGAAACCATGAAAAATCATGTTTACAAGAAACATTTA
Organism: Bos indicus; assembly: GCF_029378745.1. Classification (NCBI taxonomy): domain Eukaryota; kingdom Metazoa; phylum Chordata; class Mammalia; order Artiodactyla; family Bovidae; genus Bos; species Bos indicus. The sequence goes on from NC_091760.1 coordinate 110,683,458, forward strand.
ATGACATGAAACAATACTTATGTCGGATACCACATTGCAGGGTATAAAACTGTTTATATGAAGAAGATTATTTGGAGATTTACCTGTTAAGACAGCCAAAAGAAAACACCAGGCTCCTCTGTCCATGGGATTTTCCAGGCAAAAGTACTGGAATGGGTTGGCATTTCCTTCTCCAAAAGAAAACATACCAAGATGTATTAGAAGTGGTTATCTCTGGTGAATAGAATTAGCTATCTTCTATATTTTCTCTAACTGTCTATTTCTTTTACCAGCAAGGAAAAAATATTATTACAGAAGTATCCCCTTTTACTTATATTGCTTTATGTAAGGAAATGTAAATGAACAGTTTATTTAAGAAATAAAGAAAATTCTATTTCACTAGGCAGGAACCAGCGATGCAGCATCATTGTATAGGCTGTGTCAAAGGTATTGGTCCTTAACTTTATAAGAAAGGAGGAAACGTTCATTTATGTTTTCAGTAAATAATTAGAGTGCTTACAATTGCCACGTAGACTTCTAGGTGCTGAAGAAAGAGCAATGAATTTAAAAATACATAATCAAAGACAAGAAAATTCCGTTTTAAGATAACCAACTCTCATTGTAAAATAAAGATTTTAGGGAAAGGGCAGAATTTATTTAAGAAATGAAGAGAATGGCCTCTGTGGAGGAACTAGAGATTCTATTAATAATTTCATTCCAGGGCACGTTTGCCTGGCTCTTCAGAGGGAGCGTTGCTCTGATTATCAGAGGGCCAGACAGTTGACAAAGCTGATGGGGGGATTGCTGAAGGGCTGGAGTGTGAGAGAGGGGTCACTTTTATTGACGCTCATGTTCGAGTTCCCAAAGTATGGAGAAACTCCATATGCCATAACAATGAGGTCTCAAAACTATGCCCATTAAGGAAACAAAATAAAAAAATAAATAAAAAATTAAATTCACTGCTGAAACAAAATGTGCCCCATGTGGCTAACATTTGGAGATGTGTTTTCAGTCCACATTGCCACAAACACACTTGACAGTTCCCAGGGTGTCAAAGTATAAAGAAAACCAAAGCTTCAATTCTGAGTGGCACAAAGAGAGACCTTCTGAAGCTCCCAAAAGCTTAGAGTTAGTGTTTTGAGTTACTGTGTTAACATAGTGCTTGAATAAATAAATACATAAGTAAGTAAATAAATAAGGAATGGACTTATTATATATAGACTGTAACTTCAAAATCTTACCAGAAATTCAAGTCTACATGGGTGTTATAAGTGACATGTTCTCAAAGGAGAACAGTGTGAACCCAGATGTCTGAGAGAGGTTAGCTGTGTTGAACCTCCCTTTGGGAGAAAGCTAGATAATAATAGGGTAGATGGGAATTAGGTTTGAGATTTCAGAAGTCCAGATGGGGTTGGGGCCTCTTGGGCTTTTAGGCTATGAGTTCAGAACCAGAAAAACTTAAGCAGTATCTAAGAAGCAAAGGAGCTTTATTTTGGAGGCGGGGGGGCGGGGGGCGCTCCAAAATCACTGCAGATGGTGATTGCAGCCATGATATTAAAAGATGCTTACTCCTTGGAAGGAAAGTTATGACCAACCTAGATAGCATATTCAAAAGCAGAGACATTACTTTGCCAACAAAGGTTCGTCTAGTCAAGGCTATGGTTTTTCCAGTGGTCGTGTATGGATGTGAGAGTTGGACTGTGAAGACAGCTGAGCGCCGAAGAATTGATGCTTTTGAACTGTGGTGTTGTAGAGGACTCTTGAGAGTCCCTTGGACTGCAAGGAGATCCAACCAGTCCATTCTAAAGGAGATCAGCCCTGGGATTTCTTTGGAAAGAATGATGCTAAAGCTGAAACTCCAGTACTTTGGCCACCTCATGCGAAGAGTTGACTCATTGGAAAAGACTCTGATGCTGGGAGGGATTGGGGGCAGGAGGAGAAGGGGACGACAGAGGATGAGATGGCTGGATGGCATCACTGACTCGATGGACATGAGTTTGAGTAAACTTCGGGAGTTGAGTAAACTTGGTGATGGACAGGGAGGCCTGGCGTGCTGCAATTCATGGGGTCGCAAAGAGTCAGACACGACTGAGTGACTGAACTGAAGAAGCAAAGGGGAGGTAAAAAGATATAAAGAAGGTATGAATAGGCATCTATACAAAGAAGCCAGTGCATGCTCAGTCACTCAGTCTTATCCAACTCTTTGTAACCCTGTGGACTGCAGCCCGCCAGGCTCCCCTGTCCATGGTATTCTCCAGGCAAGAACACTGGAGTGAGTTGCCATGCACTCCTCCAGGGGAACTTCCTGACCCAGGTATTGAACCAGTGTCTCCTGCCTTGGCAGGTGGGTTCTTTATCACTGTGCCGCCTGCGAAGCCAGAGCAAGTGGTAAATCCAGTGATTATCAAGTAAACTCCATGCGAATGCAAGTCCTGATAGGAAACCGCAGGCCAGGGGATCAGGAAGGCAGATTGAGGGTGGAATGTGGATGCAGATGCAAAGTTGGGGAGATGGTGGGCTTTAAAACACAAGGTCTGGGCTTTAAAAGAAAGGGGAAAGTGGTTCCATGTAGGAAATGACATTAGCAATAACATGGGAGAGACGAAAGATCACAGTCATATCATGGTAAATATGTCTCGGGTTCATCCATTCAGTTAAAAATATTTTTTTGCAAATGCCTATTCTATGCCAAGCACTGTACAGAGACTGAGCCTAAACAACCACGCACTGCCACGTGGAGACAGGCAAAGCACAAGTAAACAAATACACAATTTCCACACTGGTAGGTACTACACAAACATAAATGCCTGAAGGAAGACATGAAGGACAAGGGCATTGGATGGATGATCAGGGAAGTCTTCTCTGAGCTGGTGACAGAGATGTCCTTGTAAAGAGAGCCTATTTGCACAAAGACTTTAAGATTCAAAAAAGAAAAAAGAAAAAAATCACAAACCAACACACACAAAAAAGAGGAAGAATTTAAAAAGAAAGCCAAAACCTTGGCTTATTAGAGCATTCTCCTCCAAGTTTAAATCACATTCCATCAGAAAAATATATTTGAGAGACTTCCCTCGTGGTCCAGTGGTTAAGAATCTACCTTGCAATGTAGATGCAGGTTCAATCCATCTCTGGTCAGGGAACTAAGATCCCACATGCCTTAGAGTGACTAAGCCCACTCACTGCAAACAAGAGAGTCTGTGCGACCACAACGAAAGACCCCACATAACATAATGAAGATCCCATATGCCACAACTGAGACCCGACACAGCTAAAGAAAGAAAGAAAAAATTTTTGAGCAAGCACCCTCCATGCTTATTTTTATTTACTTATAAATTATTCATTGGGCTTCTCAGGTGGCTCAGTGGTAAAGAATTGGCCTGCCAAGGGGAGACGGGTGTCATCCCTGGGTCAGAAAGATCCCCTGGAGAGAAGGAAATGGCAACCCATCCCTGTATTCTTGCCTGGGAAATCCCATGGACAGAGGAGCCTGGTGGGCTACAGCTCATGGGGTCACAAAAGAGGCACGACTTAGCAACTAAACAAAAACAACAACAAATTACACTCATTACTTCCATTAGAAAGTATACTCAAAAGTAGAAATTGTAAAGGAAGAAATGAAAAAGAAAATGGAAATTCTGTTTTCTCCTTCCTATATAACAGGAAAGGTCGTGCACATGTGGGAGTCAATTTCCTCCCATTCCACAGCGTTGGAAGAAGTGTAAGGGTTGGGGGGAGCTGAGTAAATAAAAAGAGAGTGAAGATTAATGGGTTGAGAGTTGGTCTGGGGGCTTTACCACTGGCCTTCTAAGCTATGGCAAGGAGTTTAGATTTTATTGCAGTCTGTGGGAAGTCACCCAAGAACTTTGAGCAGCAGATATTACCCAGCTTTTCTTCGAAAGATCACTCAGTGTGCTGTGTGGAGACTAGATCAGATCAGAAAAGGGCAAAAGTAAAATCACGGCGATGACGAGGGAAACTATTGCTAATCCAGATGAGAGAAAAAGAGTAGTTAAAACTGAGATGATCTTGGGAGGGATAGAAATAAATGACACATTTAATATAAATTTTGAAGGTAAATGAGTCAGGTGTAAAGAGGTTGGGGAGACTTTCGAACACCTTACATTTAAAATGCCTGTGAGATGTTCCAGTGGAATTGTTTAGTGGGAAAATGGGGAAGTGGTTTAGGCCAGAAATATAAATGAAGGCATCGTTGGCACAGAGATGATGAAAGCCATGGGAAGAGTAAAACCATCTGGAATGAGAACACGGAGAGGAAAAGGATCCTATTCAGGACGAAGTCCAGAGAACAGCCAAGAAACAAAAGAAACACAGAAAACTTAGAGGTCACTGATCTCAAGAGAGAGTCCAAGAAAGAGAGAAAAGGGAATTGGGTGGAATTTGGCAACCGGATCAAGGAAGGTAAGTACAGATAAGCATCCATCCAAATTGGCAACTTAGTGCAGTTTTAATGGAGTTTTAAGAACAGGGTTCAAACAGGAGTCGGTTGAAAATTGAGAAGTGAAGAATGAGGAAGGGGGCATATTAATAGAACATGTAGGGAGCTGTTTTAAAAGTAAGGTGCTGCATGGGTTGGTGATGGAGCAAGTCTGGAAATGGAATGGAAGATTCGAATGGAAACTTCCAGAGCACACTTGTAAGTTGTTGGGATGAAGCAACAGAGAGGGTGAGAAAGATGAGTAGGAGAGAGAAAGGAGCTGCACACAGACCCAGGCCCGTCAGTGGATTTGGTGCCAGGATGATGAGTGAGTTCTTTCTTATGGCCTTTCATCTTTTTCAATAAGAGGTGTTTCAAATAAGAGGTGAGGCTATCAACTGAGAGTGGAGTTGGGGAAGAAGGAATGGAATGTAGGAGATGTGGGGAAAGAGAAAATCTCAAATGATATTCTCACAGAAACGAGCCATGATCTTAACTAGAAAAAATGGCAGGACTGTCTGGCAACAAAGAAAATCCATTTGGATTCAGAGATGATAGATTCAAGTTAAAACGGACAGATGATTTCCCCAGCAGTGATCAGCTGTTCAGGGGCTAAATTCATCCACCCTTGGACGTTTGTCTTTTGGTTGAGTGTTAATGAGATGGTGAAAAGTTTCAAGGTAGGGTGGATCTGTATTTGAAAAGACAGAGGGTAAACATGCAGACCCAAAGAAAAGATTTAAAATGCTAAGAGGAAGAGTCTACACCTAGGAGACTCCATTTGAGAGATAGAAAGATTGTCTTTTAGAGCCCAGAAAAAAGCAGTTCTTTTTTTCATGCATGCATGCTTGCTAAGTCACTTTAGTTGTGTCTCTCTGCAACTCTTGGACTGCAGCCCGCCAGGCTCCTCTGTCCATGGGATTTTCCATGCAATAATACTGGAGTGGGTTGCCATACCCTCCTCCAGGGGATCTTCCTGACCCAGGGATCAAACGCCTATCTCTTATGTCTTCTGCCTTGTCAGGTGTGTTCTTTACTGCTGGCACCATCTGGGAAGCCCAGTGTTCTGTTCTTCCCCTTGGAAACAAGGGCATAAGTTCATCCATGAGCTCCTTGCCAAGGTGAAGGCCGGCAAACAGTGGCTGAGAGGCCAGATGAGGCCGATTGTGACCCTGTCCGTGTTTACACCATGCTCTGTGCATAAGGCTTGTGACACTAGGAAGCACTGGGAGAGTATTAGCTTAAACATGAGATAAATTTTTATTGCAGTTTATCTAGTATCAGTGGACTCACATTCTTCCACTATAGCCACGTAATAGTTCACGTGGGACTAACGCGATGAATTATAAGAGGAGAGGCTTGAAGGCAAACAGACTCCTTAAGCACTGACACGTCCTCTCGAACTTTTACAAGTAGGACTTTTATTGATGCCTTAGGACCACTGAGTTTGGAAATCCAGCCAAATTCTAAACTTTGCCCCCTTAAATACTGTCTCTACCTTCATTTGGATTCATTTTTTCCCCTTAACAGCTGTACGTTGTAACAGTCCAGTTGAGCCCCTTATATAAACAATTCCATACATACCAACTCATTATATTAAGCACTTGTACCATTTTGCAAACACATTAAACCTAAGTGACAGTTCCATTCACTATTTAAAAACTAGAAAATCATGACCCATACACTTGGCTAATTAATACACACTATCACTATCTCCCTAACCACCATCCACATATACTGTGCTTATGTCGTACATAAGCTTTTTTTAAAGAAACTAAAATCAGCCTAAATATTTCCTGGGTTTAGTTTGAATCATGGCTGATCACATGTATTGTGTTTCCTTCGTGTTTCACAAGCCAGACTATCCTGTAATGAAGCATGTCAACTTTACTACTGTAGTGAGCATTCCTTCACAGCCAGCCAGATGTTCTGCATCAGTCAAGGAAATTAAAAAAATAAAAGAAACCTTCAGAAAATAGTTAACGAAATAACTCTATTCCTAGGGGGACAGAGGTATGCAGTCCCTCCAAAGTGTCTGTTCTAATGCAATAGTGGTTTAGGTTCTTTTCTTAAATAATCAGTGCACGTGTACAGTCTTTGTCTTTTCTGCTTGTTGCTGTCATGGATATTGTGCCTACAGACACTGGGTGCTGAGCTAGCAGGAAAAACAGCACCAAGCAAAGTGGAAGTATGGTCATTTGAAGCTCAGGATCTGGGTTTGAATCCTGGCTCCAGCACTTGCCAGTTATTTTATCTAAGTCCTCTCTGCCTTATCTTCTTTACCTGCAAAGTGCAGGAAACACCAGTACTCAGTTCACTGGGGTTTTGTAAGTTTTGGGAGACATAATACATGTAAAATCCTTGAACAGTGATTGAGACATAGTGAGAGGTCAATAAACGGAAACTAGTATTATCTTACTGTACTTCCTCTGCAAGACCTCTCTCAGCAAAATGAATAACAAAGCTTTCATCTTTTGAAAATGAGCTTTATTTTTGCAAAAGTCAAAAATGTATACAGGCCTCAGTCTGTTAAAAAAGGAGACTTGTTTTTGTTCAGTCACTAAGTCGTGTCTGATGACACCGTGGACTGCAGCACGCTAGGCTTCTCTGTCTTTCACTATCTCCTGGAGTCAAACTTATATCCATTGAGTTGGTGATGCCATCCAACCATCTCCTCCTGTATCGCCCTCTCCTCCTGGCCTCAATCTTTCCCAGCATCAGGGTCTTTTCCAATGAGTCAGCTCTTTGCATCAGGTGGCCAAAGTATTGGAGCTTCAGCTTCATCAGTCCTTCCAATGAATATTCAGGGTTGATTTCCTTTAAGATTGACTGGTTTCATCTCCTTGAAGTCTGAGGGACTTTCAAGAGTCTTCTGTAGCATCACAGTTCGAAAGCATCAGTTGTTTGGCCCTCCGCCTTTTTTATAGTCCAGCTCTCACATCCATAGATTTGGGGCTTCTCCAGTGGCTCAGTGGTAAAGAATCTGCCTACAATGCAGGAGTCGCAGGAGATGCAAGCGGACCAGCTTTCTTTATGGTCTAGCTCTCATATCCGTACATGACTACTGGAAAAACCATGGCTTTCACTATACGAAACTTTGTCAGCAAAGTGATGTCTCTGCTTTATAATATGCTGTCTAGGTTGGTCATAGCTTTTCTTCCAAGGAGCAAGTGTTTTTTAATTTCATGGCTACAGGCACCATCTGCAGTGATTTTGGAGCCCCAAAAAATAAAATCTGCCATTTTTTCCACTCTTTCCCCATCTATTTGCCATGAAGTGATGGGACCAGATGCCATGATCTTAGTTTTTCAAATGTTGAGTTTTTAGCCAATTTAAAAAGGAGACTACTCAAACTTAATAATAGTTTCCAGGTTAAAAGCTGGGAAACTACTAAAGTAATGAAACTTTTTCTTGTGCAGTTCATGAATACACTCTAAAAACAGTTCCAAAACATACTTCTAAAAATGTTTAGAGCAGTGGCTGTGTCACTAAGATGTGAGTTGTCATCCAAGTTTGAGATTCATTTCTAGATTAAATTCTGGGACTTTTTAATGTAAAAAAAATCATAGCAATTTAGACACCTTAACACTAGATACATCAAGAAAGAAGAATCAGTGGCCCTATTGGCTTTGTTTTTTAAGTAAAGTTGCATGCAGATTGGCAAACTTTTAAGTTTAACACATTACTCTCTTCTCCTTAGAGATCACAGACTGGAGTAATCTTCATATTTATGATTTCAGTAAACAAATATTTCCTAGCATCTAATTATTTTCAGTACATCTTTGCATTTTTATACTATTTTCAATATAATTTTGTGTTCTTAATGGATACCAGTCTGAGGAAAAGGAGCCTTTTTTTAAGTCCTCTGCTAAATACAGTCCAAAGTATCATTTGATGCTTCATTCCAGGATCTGGTAAAAATCCTTGCACAAGATAAATCCTTGGTAAATACCCCTTGTAGCCAACTCAGCTGCTCACACTTCCCATGAGCCCCTTTCTTCGTGGTTTTTCCCCAGAGCTAAACACCCTGATTCCAAGGCTGGTTTCACTAATTCTCAGACCTCAGTGCCTCAGACTTGGGAGCTTGGGAGCTTGCAGGTTCCTGGGGCCTCCACAGGTCTTGCAAGGGGTACTTGCTGGGTGGGCCTGGGACTCTGCATTTTAAACACATGATCCAGGAGATTCGGAGGCAGGACGCCCCACCATGTACTCTTACAGCAACACCAGAAAAGAGGCAAAGGCAACTGGAATCCAGTTGCCTTGGCTTGAATCACATCTCTACCACCAACATGCTCTGGGAATCTGTGCAAATTGGTTAACCGCCCTAAAATTCACTCGCCTCATAGGATAGCTGCTGCTGCTGCTGCTGCTAAGTCGCTTCAGTTGTGTCTGACTCTGTGCAACCCATAGACAGCAGCTAGGAAGGGAAAATGAGATGATGCGTTTAGTTAGTTAAGCACCCAGCAGAGCAGTGGCACAGAGTAAGTGCTCCATAAACAGCGCCTATGAAACCATGACTTCATTCACTTCCAGACGGTGGTTAAATCACCTGTTTAGTTTTCTCTTTTTGGATTTGTAACAATTTAGATATATTTATGGCTCCGCTTTACATTTTTTCCATTTTCACCCCTTTCATAAGAAGTGAGTGCTACGGTCTATGTCTGAGCAGGGCTCGGATACCTCATTATAAACCTGTGTGTGTGTCTAATTACTCCCTAAATGGGCACACCTCACTGCACCCTTTAATCTCAGCGTCTCATTAGAGTGCTCCATTTGCCATCTTGTTATTTTGAATCTCTTCACCCAGGTCCTTTTTTTTTGTTTCTGTTTCTCCTTTCAGTCCTCACGTCTTCTTACACCCATTTCTTTATTCATAATATTAAATCCTTCCTTTTATGCTTGTCATTATTACCTCCTTTCTGCACAGCTCATTACATCCCTCCATCTGTGAACCTCATTATGCCATTTCATTTTTATCTCATTACTCCCTCATCATGCACATACTATTAGTTCCTCCATTCATGCATGGCACTGCATTCTTTCTCTCTGCTTCTTATCACAACCTGCCCTTTCTACCCTCCCCCATTTAATGCTTCCATTTATAAATCACATTACATCCCCCCAAATGCCTTTATCTTTACACCCAATCATTTATGCATCTCATTACACTACTGCCCAGGCACATTTCTATGTGCATTTCTATTTGTACATCTCATTATGGCTCCATCAGACACGCACATGTCATTACCTGCCTCCCCTTTCAGATGTTCACATTGCATTGCATCTTTTTATGTTTGCATCTCATTACACCCTATACTCCTAGGTTTGACAACAAGCTAACAAAAACAGACAGATAAATATGTTACTTGCTTTTAGAAAATGAAATATGTTTTTCAGGCACCTAACATCAATGTTTCTTTTAAAAGCCATTCATTTCAAAAAGATTTACATATATTTATCTAGCTAAGAGGCAAAAAACACTGTTTTATATGCATAAAAAGGAGCTTATCTTACTTTGTTCATATCATCATCATTATCACTACTTTGTATTATTTCTCTACAGTTTACAAAGTAGAGGAATTACCCTGAATTGATTTGTGGCAACAGCTCGCTGAAGGAAGCAGCTTAAGGATCACAGTCATTGTACAGACTGAGAAGTACATTGAAAGAGCCTAGAAATTAAGATATTTCCCAAGAATTGCCAGTGAATGACAGTAGTAGGGCTCAAACTCAGATCTTCTGGCTCCAAAACCTGTATTCTTTATACCATCCCACTGTGCAGAAAAGAAACCTTATTTCTAAGTTTCACTTCTGTCATTTAAGCCATTCAGTGATTTAGATTGGTTTGTTTTCTAAAACAAAAGAGTAGAACCTGTTTCAAGCACTTTGCATTTCGTGTCTTTGTCTCTGAGTTTGAAGAGCTAGATTAAAAGAAGCTTTCATGTGGAGCCCCCCCAACAAGAATGGATGCAAAAAATCAGGAGAAATAGATGGTCCTTTAACAACCTTCACCACCAAGGCCAGCCTCACACATGCTAGATGAGGAGATCCCTCTATGAGGAATTTGAGGGGTACCAAGGGATCTCCCCAACACATGCAGAACCTTTCTTCCTCACAGATTCTAATCCCTGCCAGTCTCTTTGATTCACTGAACTGTGTTCTCTGCCTCACTTTTATTTTTTATTAAGTTATGAAATAACTGACATTCAGGGAAGCACAGAAAGATGATATCCATTCCTACCACAAGATAGAAGAGATGTTTGCATTTCCTTCCATATTTACTTCAAATATTTTCCTTTATGAAAAGGAAATACTGCAAATACTCTCCTGAGGTTGGTGCGTATTATTTCCATGGTGCCTCAGATGGTAAAGAAGACACCTGCAGTGCAGGAGACCAGGGTTCGATCCACGGGTTAGGAAGATCCTCTGGAGAAGGGAATGGAAATCCGCTCCAGTATTCTTGCCGAAAGAATCCCACGGACAGAGGAGCCTGGAGGGCTACAGTCCATAGAGTTGCAAAGAGTCGGATACGACTAAGCACATTGTTTTTGAATTTTACCATATGCATTTATCTTTTGCAATATGTTATTTATGTCTTGAAAATATATCTGTTCATACATGTAGATCTAGCTCATTCCTTTTAATATCTGTGGAATTTTTCATTGTGTAAAGAAATCAGAGTTTGCTTTATCCCTTTCTCTACTGAGGGATAATTCAACTGGGTAGTTCAACTTACCACGGCTGCCTTGATCTCTACTACTTCACCAGTGCTTAGCATTGTGCTGTATCTGTTAAAAGGCAAATGGAGACATCTAAAGTTTCCATATCAGGGGAAGCAATGCCTTCTCATTAAGTCCAGGATAGAGTCAGTTTTATCTCTTTCGTCACTGCTCCAAGTAGTAAAGTGAAAGTAAAAGTGAAAGTCGCTCAATCGTGTCCAACTCTTTGCGACTCCATGGACTGTCCGTGGAATTCTCTAGGCCAGAATACTGGAGTGGGTAGCCTTTCCCTTCTCCAAGGGATCTTCCCAACCCAGGGATTGAACCCAGGTCTCTTGCATTGCAGGCAGATTCTTTACCAGCTGAGCCACAAGGGAAGCCCCCAAGTAGTAAACATGTCAACAAAATGATCATTCTTAAAGTAAAACTAGACCCTGGTCGAATGTCGATATGCATTGTTGTTGTTCCGTTGCTAAGTCGTGTCCGACTCTGCGACTCCCTGGACTACAGCACACCAGGCTTCCCTGTCCTTCACCATCTCCCAGAGCTTGGTCAGACTCATGTCCGCTGAGTCAGTGATGCCATCCAACCATCTCATTCTCTGATATGCATTTAGCCTATTAAAATAATTGTACCTAGAAAGAGTGATCTGATTCCCAGAAACTCGAATGCCTCCCATGACAGCAGCATGTAAAAATGGAGAAAAATACAGTGTTTTCTGCAGAAGTGTGGTTGATTTTCCCTACAGTTTAAGAAGCAGTGGTTTAAGAAGTTACTGGAGACTGTTGCCAGCCCCTTTTGCAATCAAACCATGATAATTGCGGTCACCACAAGCATGGCCTATCTCATGCATGAGAAAGGGCTGTTGGATGGTAATTGCTTGAAAAACTTCAGAGTGTAGAAAGACCTTCCATTGTGATGTGGAAAAGGAATTCTTCATACTGTGCTGGTGGGAATGTAAACTGGACAGCCAACCTGAAGAGCAGTTTATCAGAACCCAGTGAAATTAAAGATATGTATAACGTTAACTTTTTAATATCTCGTGAAAACAAGGTTTGTGGAGCAGAGATTATTATTTATAGCAAATAACCTCACAGGTTCTCCTTTGCCTCAGTTTTGTACCCTCATGCAACATGATGAAAACCAAAAGTCATCCTACACATAGCAGGGTCTGCATTATAGGTAAAAGGAAAGGAAACTGTTAGTCGCTAAGTCATGCCCAACTCTTTGCAACTCCATGTACTGTAGCTCACCAGGCTCCTCTGTCCATGGGATTCTCCAAGCAAGAATACTGCAGTGGGTTGCCATTTCCTTCTCGAGGGGATCTTCCCAAACCAGGGATCAAACTCAGGCCACTTGCATTGCAGGCAGATTCTTTACTGTCTGAGCCACCAGGGTATTATAGGTAAGGAACCCTGAAAATATGAATCTGGATATTTATATAGGAGAGGAACAGCACCTCCACTCTTCTGAAAGAAAGAGAGAAAAATCTTTGCTCCTTGGAAAGGATTCTGGGTTCTTACTCTTACCTTTTGGGATGCAGATAAGTCGTTCCAGTGGAGAGTGAGACTTGTGTCTCCAGCTTGATAAACCGGGAATGTCTCCAAATCCTGGGTCTTATCCCCACCTTGAAATGTGAACATACACATACATCTGGGAAGATAAGTCTCTCTGGATAGTCTTTCATTTTCTGATTAGTTACGAATTAACTTCTGAAGCTTGTCCTTTTAGCCCAGGTCCTAAGTTTCAGTAAAAATTTTCTCAGAAAGCCCAAGCTGTGCAGAACCATAAAAACATTTTCTTTGTATTCTTACATATGCCCTGTAATCCAGCAATTTCACTCCTAAACAATTATCTCATAAAAATTCTTGCTCATGTCCACAAGGAGACAGGTATGATGAGAATATTCATTACTGCATGGTCTGTCTAGGTGCAGAGGTAGAGGCTCCCTTGATGCCCATTCCTAGGAGAATGGTGAGATAAAATGTGGTGGATGGTGAAGAGGTACTAGGAAATCACATTGCAGCAGTAGAGGCAACAAACTAAATACACGTACAAACCATGTAGAGATCTTGAGTGAAGCAAGTGAAAAATAGAATGTAGTCTACAGCATAATGTGTTTGTGAAAATGTCAAATACCTTAAACATTGCTACCTATTTTTCAGGAATACATATCTATTCAAAGACATATATCAAACTCCCAAGAGTGAGAACTTACATAAAGTGGAGGAGGGAGTAGCAGTCTAAGAATGAGAGAGTATCAGGGATAAAAGAGGAAATTTTTTTCTAATGTATTTTTTTATTTGATTGCACTGGGTCTTAGCTGCGGCATGTGGAATCTAGTTTCCTGACCAGGGATCAAACTCAGGTCCCTTGCATTGGAAACACAGTCTTATCCACTGGACCACCAAGGAAGTCCTTGAAGGAGGAAGATTAAGACAAGAGAAGGACCTCGTGCCCCAACAAAATAACATACAGAGCTGAGGAGTACGGTTATCTCACTGCTGCTGCTAAGTCACTTCAGTCGTGTCTGACTCTGTGCGACCCCACAGACAGCAGCCCACCAGGCTCCCCCATCCCTGGGATTCTCCAGGCAAGAACTCTGAAGTGGGTTGCCATTTCCTTCTCCAATGCATGAAAGTGAAAAGTGAAAGTGAAGTCACTCAGTTGTGTCCGACCCTTAGCAACCCCATGGACTGAAGCCTACCAGGCTCCTGCACCCATTTGATTTTCCAGGCAAGAGTACTGGAGTGGGTTGCCATTGCCTTCTCCGGTTATCTCACTAATGGATTCCAAATGAGGAAAAAGAAAGCCTGCCCAATGAGTTTTTCCACATCAGCACCCTCTGTGGTCTGGTACCACATAGTAATACATAATAGTCCTAGATGCTCAGTACATAGTTGTTAAATACAGGTGGCAACCACTGATTAGGAAAAAAAAGTAAATAACTGTAATTTTTTGCTTTCCAGTATGAAAGGAGATTCCGTGGGAAGGTGGGCTTTCATTGATAATAGTTCTAGTGATTACGTTCGCTCTGACACTCTAGATGTGCCAACATTTTCTTGACACTTGAACAGTCGTAGTCTTTTGCACTTGCTTTCACTCTGGTAACAGATACTTTGCCTTTAACGGACTAAAGTTTAAAAGAAATTGGATCCTTAAATAAATTAATTATGGGTTTATCAAACATTTACGAAGCCTCTTCACCCAGTGTGCCACCTTTATTTTGACTCAGTCCATATGCTTATATTTACTTTTCCATAAAAGTTTACTTTATTTAAACTCTTGTCATGTTTACTGCCACCTTTCTGTAGTTAAAAAAAAAATCACTTTTACTGTCCTTAGATGAGTGTGAAAATTTGACTTTTTGAATCAAAACAAATATCCTATCATATTTATTGGTTCTTGAATGAAAGAATTCTTTAAAAAAAAAAAACCCTCTTAAATAAATCAAACATGAATGCTTTCTTCCAGCCACTTTAAGCCAGAACCATAGAACTGTCACTACTTGCTAGGAAACAGTTCAGTTCTTCCCAACACTCTGGGATTCAAAAAATAAGAAGTCAAGTCTGTTTCATGATCTATAGTAATAGGAAAAAGTTTGCCACTTTGACCTCAAATACTCACGTGTACTTAGAATTCTTTTCCTAATCAGGGATGGAAAAAGGAGAGACGATGGGACATAGCACATATGGGACATCCGTGTTGAATACTGGAACACGCTGTGAGCTCCTCAAGGTCAGCACCCTTGCTGCTTCTGCTCAGTCTGTCTTCCAGACATTGCACACCTCCCTCCCCACACATTCAACCTCCTGCCAAGTCTCAAATGGGTCCCAACAAGTTCAGTATTCATGCCTCAACTCTTCCTTCCATATTGCAAAATTTGGAATAAAAAAGTCTCTGATTATCAGGAATGAAATTTTTACTCTTGCAACCAGATTGTGTATTTTGTCATATGAAACCAAAGTATTGTGGAAAAGTATGAACATATGCACTGAGGATGGACAAATTCCTCAAATATCAATTAATGGAGATGAATCAGCCATCCTTGCCTCTATTCCCAGGGGTGTAGGATTAATTTCCCAGTCAGTGCATGTCAGAATAACTTGCAGAGCTTGTTTAGAAATGCACATTACCAGGCCCAAACTCAGACTTATAAGGTTAAGTTTCAGAGGCAGACCTGTATCTGATGTTTGTAACAGTTTTCCCAGGGACTCCTGATGCCAATACCTCCTGAGAACTGGAGATCCAGAAAAGCTGAAGGTCTTGAAAACAAGCAGTCAACATGCTATATTGATGGATTCAGGCATTCTCCTTCAGTTACTACATTTTATTCTAAAAGCTTGTTTTATAGTATTAGATAAAATGAATTCCTATAACATGCATAGTTGTTGTTCAGTCACTCAGTCATCTCCCACTCTTTGAGACCCATTGTACTACATGCCATGCTTCCTTGTCCTTCACTATCTCCCAGAGTTTGCTTAAACTCATGTCCATTGAGTTGGTGATGTCATCCAACCATCTCCTCCTGTCACTCCCTTCTCCTCCTGCCCTCAATCTTTCCCAGCAAGAGAGTCTTCCAATGAGTTGGCTCTTTGCATCAGCTGGCCAAAGTATTGGAGCTTCAGCTTCAGCATCAGTCCTTCCAATCCATACTCAAGTTTGATTTCATTTAGGATTGACTGGTTTGATCTCCTTGCTGTCCAGGTGATTCTCAAGAGTCTTCTCCAATACCACAGTTTGAAAGCATCAGTTCTTCCACACTCAGCCTTGTTTATGGTCCAACTCTCATCCATACATGACTGGAAAAACCACATTTTTGACTAGACAGACCTTTGTTGGCAAATTGATGTCTCTTTTTATAAATACACAGTCTAGGTTTGTCATAGCTTTTCTTCAAGGACCAAGTGTCTTTTAATATGCATAGAGATAATAAAAATAATACTTATTTTTAAAATAAGTATTTCTAAAAGGGCTTAGTGGTCATGCTGAATAGACATGAAAATTGAAAATCTAAATGCTACTGTTGATATGTGTCTTAACTAACAAAAATTTAGAAAAATTCATTGAATAGCTCCTATAGGCAAAGTGCTATACTAATTAATTTCAGAAACTACAAAACCATGTAGAAATCAGTCTTATTGTGAAGGTGCTTTAATCCAGTTGAGAGCCAAAAAAGTCACATCAGAAGATTAATAATAACCTCATCCAAACACGAATAAAGGTGCGTTCCAGTTTCCCTCTGTGAGAAGTGCTGTGAACCCAGTGGATTACCTTATGTCTTTGGCATACAGGGCTGGGTCTCTTACATCTATATATCCTTGGTTCCTGACAACAGGTGCTCTTAATACTAAGGGATTTGACTTGAATTCAACAGAGATGTTTCTCAGAAATTGAAATAAATTTTTAAAATTAGAGCATAAATATTCTTTAGTGTCTCTTTTGCTAGTTTGTTCATTCAACATACGGTGTTTCTTACAAGACAGTTTGCCTACAGAATGTAGGACAACATAAGTAATAAAAAGATGAACAATATAGAGGTGAATCATTAATTTTCTTCCCTCAATAAGTTTATTTCACACCCCAAACTCCATATAGTTAGAACATGTACAATAGAAATAACCATAAAGACAAAAAGCATTACTATTATGTGAAAATATTGAAGATTGTTTTAAAAATAACTCTTTACATTTCTTAAAACATGCTTAAAGTATGTGCCAAGAGTTGATCCTATTAACCATAAGTGCACGGAGCACATGAGGCAATCCTATGTTTTGTATCTGTGCAAAAATACTGTTAGAACAGAATTTAAATGTGCCAGAAGCCAAAGTTCTTCCAGATGTATGCTTTCACTGATTTCTGGAAAATTGTTTCCCAATCCCCTCTCCCAGTACATAGACCACATTCTAAGATGGAGAGGCCACTTTGCACTTTTACAGAATCCATGGCATTAACTCATGCTGTCACTGTCATCAAAACGATGTTGTAAATATCCACTCATCTTTTCAAACTGGCTGGTGTAGTTTTCCTCTAGGGAGCTTCACAAAAGACTTTTTATATAGTTTTCCAAATTCCTACTCCCGTTAAGTTTTTCTTTCCCTAAACCTGGAGAAATATTTGCTTAATCAGCTGTTCAGAAACATCATTTTTCCCTTCATAGGCTTTTATCCCTCTTGAATTAGACAATGATTATCAAGAAAATCCTTCTTAGTGCATGTTTACTATGATTATGTATCTTTTTATTTAAGTCAACAGAAATAATACAGACTTCAATATCCTTTGAGTTTTATTGAGGCCTGATCTGGGGTGTACTTGAAAGAATGTGACCCCTCTAAGTAGAAGCATCATTTTCATTGAATATTGGCCAAGAGTGTCACCTTCTCCTCTTCTTCACAATGTAGTCTAGGTATTGATGCCCAAAACTGCATAACAAATTACTACAAACCTAGCAGCTTAAAACAACATCAGGAGTCTGCTTGTGGTGTTGCTGGGTCCTCCACTCATGGTCTCACAAGGCTGCAATCAAGGTATTGACCAGGCTGTGTTCTCACTCAGGGAGCTGTGTTTCTCATCGAATGGAAAGGGTCAGCTTTCCATTTCCAGGCTTGCTCAGGGTGCTGGGAGAAATTTGGTGGAGGGTCATAGGACTAAAGGACTGGCTCTGTTACTGGCTGTTGTCTGAAGGCTGCCACTAGGTCCTAGAAGCCACCCACAATTGCCAGCCACATGGCCCTCTCCATAGGCAGTTCACAACATGACAGCTTTCTTCTTCAAGGCCAGCAGGGGAGTTTCTCTATGCATTTGCTGGCAAGATTGGTTTTGTGTGTGTGTGTGTGTTGGGGGAGAGGGTGAGCAGGGATACATAATAATATAATCATGAGATTAATATCCTATCACCATTGCCATATTCTTGGTTAAAAACAAGTTACAGGTCTTTCCCACACTTAAGAGAAATGGGTTATACAAAGAGATGAACACCAGGAGATGGGAATTATTGAAAGGTCACCCTAGGGTGTGTCCAATGCCATTGAATGGAAATATTCAAGGAATGACCCTATCTTGATATAAAATTACTCTTCTAGAGGCTAGTTGCTTAAATGAAGGTTGCAATTCTTTAAACAAATCAATTTTGGTTCTCTTGTCTTTAAAAAAAAAAAAAAGAAGAAGCCATATAGCAAATCCTGGGCTTCCCAGGTGGCGCCAGTGGTAAAGAACTCACCTACCAATGCAGGAGACATAAGAGATGCGGGTTCAATCCCTTGGTTGGGAAGATCCCCTGGAGAAGGAAATGGCAACCCACTCCTGTATTGCCTGGAAAATCCCATGGACAGAGCAGCTTGGCAGGCTATAGTCCACAGGATCTCAAAGAGTTGGTCGGACACAACTGAAGCACCTTGCTGTGCTGTGCTTAGCCACTCAGTCGTGTCCGATTCTTTGCGACCCCATGGACTGTAGCCCACCAGGCTCCTCTGTCCATGAGATTCTCCCGGCAAAAGTACTGGAATGGGTTGCCATGCCCTCCTCCAGGGGAATCTTCCAAACCCAGGGATTGAACCTAGGTCTTCCACATTGCAGGTGGATTCTTTAGGGTCTTAACTACCAGAGAAGCCCACTTAGCACATCACAAATCCTAGGCAAGGCCTGGGGAAGCTATAGGACACAGGAGGGTAAAGAAAATAAGTAGGAGAGAGAAATAATGACCTCGATCACACTTAAGAAATCAAAATTCCAAAAATTTAGGTATCTCTAGTTGAATGGCTTGTGTTTGTTTGTTTTGTGATTTATTTTGCTTTGATTTTCCACCAATATTTGGAATTACCTGTGTTTCGTTTGTCTGTCTATTCAAAGTTGACTGTTACTACCAACTTCAGCAGTTCATAGAATTACCATCTACCTTCTTCACTCAGTCTTCTTTGCACAACACTTAAATCCTCTGAAAAAATTTGCTTTTGACTTGAGAACTTGAAGACTGGGATGTTACTTGCCATCTGTCTTAAACTTTGAAAGTAACTTTTTGCCAAGACAAATGTGAATTATGAGCAACAACCTGGGATATTTCTGGTCTCACAACAGGACAAATAAAGGAACCCTGAAGTATTATTTTAAGTACTTTGTTTGCTAGCAGTGCTTGTGGTGAATGAAAAATTGATCCTTAATTGTGTGGGAAAGAGAGAAACGATATGCACACCAATGGCCAAGTATAGACTTCAGAGACTTAGCAGTTTTGAAACTGATATTTATGAACATCTGCTTTTTCCCCATAAATTTTAATATGGATTTCATCCTTTGAAACCTGTAAGATTCCCAGGTGCTTCTTCAGTCTTTATCTTGGAAATACGCTTTTTAATAAAACCGCCTTTTTTTCTATTGAACACATTCAAAATCATTCTTTAAAAACATTTCTTTATAAACAGTGCCTGTTGGAATACCTAAAATATGATATTAAAGGTTAACAACTCAAAAAGCTGTATTCAGCATTGTGAGCTGCCAACATGTCCAGTTCCAGAGCACAAACCATAGCAGTCTTAATAAAGGGTGCTGAGAGGTACTCATTTCTAGTCCCAGTTTATGCTTTTCATTATCCCACAAATATTTATTTAATGCTTGCATGTCTTTAGTGCTAACATTATAGCAGCCAATAAAACAAAGTCCCTGCCTTCATTGGGTTTTTGTCCCAGTGAAGGTAAATGTTCTACAGAATGAATCCCCTTTAAATTTTCATAATACTGTTCATATAGCTCATTGAGAAACTTTGCACAGGGCCTGCAAACCAGTGATGTTCACCCATTCCTGATGTTGGACTAGATGCTGGGAATGCAACTTGTGAACACAGTAGATGTGTTTCTGCTCTCAAGGAGCTGAGTTCAGCATACCTGTCTCCTGTGTCAAGAAAAGCAGACCTGAGAGCTTCAGGGTCTTCCCTATTTTAGATCCACCATAAGCGGTGCTACCAGTGCCCCCATCCCCTAGCTCTTGGGCATGCTGAGAGCTGTTACTATGGGTACAAGATGAGAGTGTGGACCAGAGGAAAGGAAATACAATCACAGCTCAATAGAAGACAAACAGATAAGTCAACTGGGCATGTGCGAGGCCAGCAAAGACAGTAAACCCCACTTAGGAAAGCAACTTTGTAAGAGTGCAGTTCTGGCCACCCTATAGCAGAGGCTACAAGTCATTTACATAATAGGAGAGCCTCAGGAGGACAGTAGAGCTATTTAATTTGGTTAGGCTAATAGTTTTCCATCCATTTACAGTGTAATGGAACCTCTCTCCTGTGCCTCTTAAATAGGAACACTTTGGCAGGATGCCATAGGGCACATAAAACAGGGTGGTCTTCTCAGTGTGTCAGTTCTACTCAACCATTTAGAGGGGAAAAGTTAATTAATTTACAGATTATGGCATTATTTTCCATTAAAACCAATGCAGCCATATTATGGACTAGAAAATGCAAAGTTTACATCCAATTTTAAGATAAAGTATGAAACTAAAACAGAACTGGAGCCAAGGGCTAAGGGATTAAACACCCCTACACATTTCCATCAGCCCCCTGTGAAGCCAACCTAATAAAAATAATTTTTTGATATGGATAATTGATTCTCAATTCCATGTGAAGTGTAAATAAAAGACAAATCCCCAGAAGCATTCGTTTCGACAGCATTGCCACTCGAATATCCCAGCTTTTTAGAAATTCTTGAGCTGTGGTTAGATGCATGAAAATTCTGGGCCACTTCAGGCTCTGACTTGGCACTCCCTCAAAGAGCAGCCCTGGGGCCCATGCTGGCCACCCTCTGTGTTTAAGAGTAAGAACTCTCTTAGAAGAGTTTGAACTAGCTGCTCTTTTCTAAGATGGGCCATGAGAGGTTTTCTCCATGCTCCCTTCTTGTCATAAGCACTGAATCCGAGCCCTGGCTGTCCTGTGTCCACATCCCATTTGCCCAGTCTCAGAGTGCTGCGTGGCAGGCAGACACACTTATGTTCTTTGTGCTTTGTGTTCCCAAAACAGGATCTGGACCAGGTTCAGCTCCATCTAGAAGAAGTGAGGTTCTTCGATGTGTTTGGCTTCAGTGAAGCAGCAGGAGCGTGGCAGTGCTTCATGTGCAACAACCCTGAGAGAGCAACCGGTGAGAGACCCCACCCTCCCCTGGCTGCTAAGAACCACGTGTGCCCCTGGGGTTGCCAGGGTTGCAGGAACCCCACCCTGGTTGGCTTTCTTCTTGCATAAACATCCTAAGTTGGAATAATGCATAGAGGTGTGCCTGACTGCCTCTGCTTTGTGCTGACAAAGGTATCTCACGAAAGTGGGAGTGAGGAAAAGAGAAGATGTTGGAACAGAGAGAAACATAAACCAGAAATGAACAAGAAAACAATGCCCACATCTATATGGCTATCAAGAAAGTGATACTGGCCATCTTACCCCAATAACATTCTTCATTTCAACCCCAGTGACCCTGAGGGTTAGAGAAAAACAAACATCCTCTCAAGAACCCCAAAGAAATGAGACCACACTTAAATGAGTGAGTGGTTTCACAGACCTCCTCATCTCCCTTAATATTTTTGCTTGATGATTGAGCTGGGTGAAAAATGAGACACTTAAAGAGTAAGGAGTTATTTGAGAAATAATTTCATATCTGGTTATTTACCCTTCGCCTTCCTTTATGCTGCACAAGGAACTTGGTCTACTGACTTGCCTAAAAATAATCATTGTTAGTCAATATGTGCCAAGCCCTACACTAAACGTGTCAAGTATCTCATTTAACCTTCACAATAATCTCATAAGGCTAGTACTAATATTATCTCCAGTTTACTGATGGCCCCCCACTCCAGTACTCTCGCCTGGAAAATCCCATGGACGGAGGAGCCTGGTAGGCTACAGTCCATGGGGTTGCTAAGAGTCAGACATGACTGAGCGACTTCACTTTCACTTTTCACTTTCATGCATTGGAGAAGGAAATGGCAACCCACTCCAGTGTTCATGCCTGGAGAATCCCAGGGACGGGGGAGCCTCATGGGCTGCCATCTATGGGGTCGCACAGAGTCAGACACGACTGAAGCACGTATCTATCTTACTGATGGGGCAACTGAGGCACAGAGGGATTTGGGAACTGCCTGAGGTCACACAGGTAATAAGTTATCAGTGGATGGATTGAACCCAGTCTGACCCCAGAGCCCATGCACTTAACCATGTCTCCATGCTATCTCCTGGTTACACTTGCCCCAGTTTAACCAGTGGACATAGGTTGATAAAAAGTCTAATCTTCACAGAGTTAGGTAGGCTGCCTTTGGGAATGGAATATTTTACCATCAATGTGATAGAGTTCTCAACATTGACATGGCTCAGGAACTGAAGTGTAGACCAAGAGAATGGTGTTGAAACACTGCTGGACACAAACCACTTTGTAGATGAGCCATCCTCTAGAGAGCTGTTGGTCATACCATCTGTACCCATTCCTTGAACTGGGATTTTGGGCATCTGAAAGATCATGCATTGTGGCAAGTCTGTCCTGTTGCTCAGCCAAGAAGTTGAGACTGAACTGAAAAAAAAGTGTTTATTTTGGCCACATGGAAATTTGAGGACCTCACGCAGAGGCACCAAATAGAATGTATTACCCCCACAGAGACAGTATGGGTGGAAGAAACTGGCAGTTAAGATGGCAGCCTTCATGAGGCACAGATTGTTGGCTGATTACAGACTGAGATTGAGTTGATGCCAGAGTGAACACACTGATTTTTAAAAACTTAATTTGAGCAAAGAAAGAATTGATGAATTGAATGTCCCCATTATGAAACTTTCTAATTAGACCTTATTTCACCTGTGAAAAAGAGGGCATAAAAGAAACCTTATTTGAGATCATGGTGAAGTAAGGGACTTATCTGAGGTGGTTCTGAGGGGCCCTTAAGGATTTCATTCCAAGTAAGCTGAGTCCTTAGTTCAATAAACATTAAATCATATCTGACCAAGGGAGGCTCAGGAAAGGGGCTGCAAGTTAAAACCACAAAGTGTTCCTTTAATATATGTTTTCTCAAATTCACTGCCATGACTTAAAAAGAACATTTTTCACATTCACTCGTTCTTATTTGTGTTTCTCACAGTTAAATATAGACTGAGAACATATAGCAATAAAAATTCAAACAAGGCCAAATATTTTATAGCAGAACATATTGAATCAAAATGTTCGGCGCCTAAAACTTTTAGATTTCTTTGCTTATTTCCTTTTGCTTTATGAAAAGGGATTTTGGTCTGAGAGAAATCCTATTTTAAGTTACTATTTTCACCAAAAACTCCCTGAAAAGTTTTTATAAGTTGATCTAGTTTTCTTATTTTTATATAGCATATAAATTATATGTTTAATCCAAGTGAAAGGTCTGACATAATACTGCTGACATATATTAATCATAGGAAGTATATTTGCATTTGTATTCTGCTTAAATTATAAGTTTAAAGATGATCAAGACATAGGAATAAATATTTTGTTATTTGTTTATGCACAGGCAGCATAGAACTTGCATCCCATTTTTCATTTATGAAGTGCATGTTTGCTGTGTTGGTTGAATGTCTTCAACAGGCTAAACCTTGAGATAAAACAGGAAAAAGGTACAATGTCTCTGCTCTAAAAGGGTTCATAATCCATTTAGGGCCAGACATATATAGAAAAATCTAGCATACTTCCTTGTTTTTAGCATGCAATAAATACCTGTTGAGTGAGTCAATGGATGAATAATATTTAGAAATAGAAAAGTCAAATACAACTTGAATATTAAATGTTCCAGGTCTATTGTGATTATGTGTTAATAATATCAAATATATCACTATATCATACCCAGTGCATTTTGAGTCTGGTAAATGGAGATTGGTGCTTTTTTGCTCATTGAGAGAAGTCATTGTGTGCACATCAGAGTCTACTTCCCTGACTGTCTGAGCTCCTAAGTACTATTCCTGTTCTGGTTTGATTAGCACTCCTGCAGGGCCCAGGTGCCCTGTCAGGCTCAAGGAGGAAGACGTCTAAAGAGAGAGAATTGGAGTCTAAGACAAAAGGCTGAAAAAATTGCATTTGGTTTTTTTTTTAAGGTATTGGCAAAAGGTACCTTGTTCTCAAATATTCATTGTTCCTGTATTTTTTTTAATGTGTCTCCATAAATGGGGAACAAAACATGAGACAACTAGAAAATTTCAGTTAGACTTCTAGGAAGGACATCCTGAAATATAAATCCTTCTTAATAATGTATAGACTAAACTATGGGACTTCAGAAACTGAAAACAAATCAGCTGGCTTCCATGGTCACTTTAAGGACATTCCCCTCCTTGAGTAGAGGTCACATCACCCCATCAACTCCCAGTCATCTTCCCATCAGCTCCACTATCAGCACACAGAAATTCACACAAGTTTACTGTTTTGGTATTCAACAAAATATATATTTTATCCAGTTGGGTGTGAAGTCAGAGGAAACTAAATGCTAGAAAAGTATAAAGGTCCTGAAATTATAATTGCTAGCATTTATCATGCTAATTATGTGCTCTGTCTTACATGCATTTTTTTCACCATTATTGAGTCCATTTTTCAGATTAAGACACTGAAACAGAGAGAGGTCAAGTACTTTAGCATTTTAATCCAGGTCAATTCTTGAGCCTGAAATTTCAATCTCTAGGGCAAATCCAAGTTAAAGGCATGGAATGTTGAAAATTGCAAGAACAATTATTTCATAATATTATAATATATTGGAAAGATCAAGGAGTGAGCCACCTCTCTGATGACTTGATCCTCTCAAACACAAGCAGGGGTTTGGGATGGGAATGTGCTGGAATCATGTCCTGATTACATGTAGGACATGATTACATAGAAGCTATTTCCAATTCCTCCAGTTGCTGATTCAGTTTCTGATCATCGTTTTATAAAAGCACAGAGTAGAAGGTTAGAAAGTTCCTGAAATAACTCAAAAATCCTCAGAGACTTGCCTGCCAGTGTGTGTTGTCAATCCCATCAAGCCCACATGAATGAGAGAATAGAGATTGAGCAAACAGATCGAACAGAACAGGATCTATTTCTGGAAAACCAAACAAATCCCTCTATCAGTAGTCCTTGTGTCCTGGAACTGCTCGTGCCTGTTAACAGTAAGAGTTAGTCAGCTGGACTGTCCTAGAACACATAGTCAGCTGGACTGTCCTAGAACACATCTGGCTGCCTATTCAGTCACATTCTTTTAAAGGAAGAGGAGGAACTAAATCATCACTTCCACTCTTGTTTCTTGAGACACACGGGATGCCTTTGTTCTTACACCCTGCAGAAAGCAACTCAGGGACGTCCTGGTCTTGGCACTTGCATCTTTGGCACTTGTAGATCTGAGCGCTTGCCTGGGTCTTAGTCACTGGATATTGAGACACTGAATGTGATTGTCCGTAGGAGGTCTCCTTAGGCTATAAAAGAGAATGAAAGAATTTTTTTCAGATAGACCTCAACCATCCATCATGATTCCTCTTTAGAACTTGATTTCAAATGTTTGTGTTACAAGAACATCCTGTCCATTATATCACATGGGGGCAAATAGAGATGATTTCAAAATGCTATTAGGGTGAGAAGGGCCTCTGTCAAAAGATTTTCTCCAAACACTATCAGCTGGTACCAGCAAGGTGGCTCTCCTTTGCTGAACACCTTCAGCCTAGGCTAGATGGCTTTCCACTCCAGACGCCAACATAAAAAAGGGCTAAATGAGATCATCTCTGAGGCCTCAGCTAGTAGGACGTAAATAGCCTTGTGGGCCCATTAACATGAAAGTTTTCCATTTAATTTTAGTGCCAACTTTCACAGAACTTTATGGGTGACATAAGAAAACCCACTTTGGATTTATACAGTGGCTGGGTTTGTCTTATGATGCCTTCCCTCCTACAATATATGGGCATGTTGTCTTCCATGCTAAACATAGTTGGAGAGCCAAAACCAGTGCAGTGTTGGGCAGGATAACTTCACATCTTCACACATATATATTGTTAATGACCCAGCAGGTAAAATTAAACCCCAGCCTATTTTTCAAAGATACTTTGAATTACATAATGACAAAACAAATACCTGCTCAGCACCTCAAATAAGTTACTATCCTTATCCTGAAATCTTTTCCCTTTCCACTCTTCCCATTGCCTGTTCTATGACTCTCTGTTAAGCTTTTCCCATGCTCACATTCTCCCTCTCTTTCACACATAGACACACACACGCACATATGTGTATATACATTGGCAAACATGGACAAATCACCCCGACAGAATAAATTCCCTCCTCTCTGTCCTTTTGTTCTCTACACCATCTATAGTATACACGGTGTGTTGTCATCAATCTCCTCCACTAGACAATAAACTAGAGGAGGAAGAACCATACATTATTATTCTTTGTATGCCCTACCCAGTATCTGGCACACGGTAGTGTTCAACAAGTACTTGGCATATAAATGGATGATGGAATAATTCATGGATCGTGTAATGAATGCCAATAGGAGAAATAAGATTTGTTTTGAAACATAACTTTAAAATCTAATTCCTTCTCAAAAATAAAAAAAATGAAACAGCTTACTAAACTGAAACCTTGAAATAGCAACTTTTGCAAAGTAAATGTTTATGAGAAGAAATGTTGCTGTGTACAAAACTTCAACACCATGTGGATACCCAATTTTGATATTTGACCAAAAGGTTTCAATACACACGTATACACAGACTTCATAGTAAACTTGCTGATAACCTGTGAGCCTCTATGGGACATAAGCTAAGTAGCCTAATACCCTTCAGGGGTTAATTTCTATTTTTCAACCAGCATCACTATCAATCCTTCTGCCTTTCCAAATTGGGTCAACAACAATCTTATCTTGAGAGAGTGAAAGTATACTTGCAGCAAAGCATGAGTCACCCTGTGGTTTTCCAGAAACAAATCATCAGGCATTGAAATGTGTCTTTTTACACCAAGAGACTAAGCTGAGTCAGGCCAAAATACCAAGGAGAAGAAGCATGCTTTAGAAAGGCAGACCAGAGTGAATATATCAGTTCCTATCACTGTACAGATTTACAGTGACATTGATTTAAAGAATTTTTACATAGTTTTTTTAAATTAAAGCACTTAAGATCTCTTAAAAGAGCTCTTCTTCCTCCAACTTAAACTCCCATGGGCTCTTAAACACCTTCAACTGGCTTAACATCTCCTTTCTCTTCACCTGTTGCCTCTCTCTCGCCTCCTCTTTAAAGCCAGAAGAGTCGTCACTGTTCACCCTGTGTTTCCTTGCCTCCTGCTCCTCTTGACTCGACCCTTTCTAATCTGGCCTCTCAGCCCATTATCTCTATGGTCATTCAAGTCATGCAGGTTCCAGGACTGGATATGTTTCAGTCCTTGTGTCACTCGCCTTTAGCAGTGTTCAATTCCGTTGGCCAGTTCCTCCTTCCTCAAGCATTTCTCCCTATACCTTCTGTGACACAGCATCCTTCAGTGACCCTCCTACTCTAGACACCCCTTCTCAACCTCCTTTCTGGGCCCACCTTCCTCTATCCAGCTATTCATTATCAGTGCGCATTTTTTCCCATCACCATAACTCTCTCCCTAGTCAGTCTCCACGGGTCTGTGGCTTTAGTAACTGCTTCTGTGACAAAACTCTCAAACGGGTATCTGCCCTTCTCTGCTTGACTCTTCCTGCTTGATAATTCAAAGACACCTCAAACTCAGTTCATTTAAATTAAAACTCATAAATGTCCCACCCTTCCCCCTAAAAAAAAAAAAAAAAAAAAAAACCCACCTGACTTTCTTTCAGCATTCCCCACTTGAGTAATTATAATATCACTCGTTCTGAGGCATCAGCCAAACACCCAGTTGCCTCTCCCCACCCGTATCCAGCCTGTCACCCAGTATTTGGATTTCCCTTCTCAGGTGCTTTTAACTCTGTCCACCTCTCTTCATTGCACTACCATCACCTCTTGCCTAAAATAATGGCAGTAGCCTCCTGACTGAACTACTTGGACCGTCCAACCCCCTTGCCACACTATGGCCAGAATGACCTCTTCAAAGCCCAAATCCTGGCACCACTCTCTGTATAAAACCTTACAATGGCTTCCCACAGCTCTTAAAAACCAAACTCCACATCCAGCGCCCGACAGCCTCACATGCAATGCCCTCTCCTAGCCTCTCCAGCCTCATTTGTCCCCAGTGCCTCACCATTCTGGCCAGAAAGACCTCCTTTCAGTTTCTTATACTTACCACACTTCCTCCTGCCCTGGGCTTTTGGATCTCTTGTTCTCCTGCTAGAATCACCCTTTCTCCCCTCATCACCTAGTTAATGTAGATATTAACTTTCCCATTACAACTCAGATTCACTGCCTTAGGGAAGCTTTCTGTAACCTCCTGACTAATGCTAAGGTCCTCAAAGTATTTCAGACCTCTCCTTAAAATACTTGTTATACCTGTCATCTTGTTTTTTGTCGTTGTTAGTTTGTTTGGTTGATGTTTGCCTTGATTGTCTGACTAGTGTCTGTTTCCTCTAATAAACAAGTTCTATGGAGGGAGCCCCCCTCCTCAGCCCCTCGCACACAATAGTGAAAGTGAAAGTCACTCAGTCATATCCAACTCTCTGTGACCCCATGGGCTATCCATGGAATTCTCTAGGCCACAATACTGGAGTGGGTAGCCTTTCCTTTCTCCAGGGGATCTTCCCAACCCGGGAATCCAACCCAGGTCTCCCGCATTGCAGGCAGATTCTTTACCATATGAGCCACAAGGGAAGCCCAAAAATACTGGAGTGGGTAGCCTATGCTATAGATAGTCAATAAATATTTGCCAAATAAGCAAATGACCAATTTTGTATCTTCATAGAAAATTTTTAGTAAAATTTTTCTTAGGCAAGTGGTGACACAAGCCAAATTAATGAATTCACAATAATTCATTTTAAGAGAAAAAAGGGATTCATATGATGGCATTTTCAGTGTATCTTTGTGCCAAGTATATTCTTTGTTTAAGCAGTATTTTCTTAAATAAGTTCTTCCCAAAAGTACTATGAGAGATCATTTTATTTAACAGAGAGTGAGATATTCTGTGTGTATGTATATATATATCAGATACAGTGTTATAGTGGATATGTTACAGGTAAAACTTCCAATGCAGACACTGTAAAACTATTTATTGCCAAAAGGTTTGAGGCCAAGTGTTCAACCGCAACAGATGGAGTTTTTATTAAATAATTCTACAAAAACAGTATAGACACTCCTTAGAATGCTCTTAAACAACCAAGAATGTACATGCATACAGGTGAGACAATGGCTAACACATATGCAACTTATGGCAGGCTTCCCTGGTGGCTCAGCAGTAAAGAATCTGCCTGCAGTGCAAGAGACACAGGAGACACGGGTTTGACCCCTGAGTTGGGAAGACTCCCTGGAGAAAGGAATGGCAACCCACTCCAGTATCCTTGCCTAGAGAACCCCATGGACAGAGGAACCTGGTGGGGCTACAGTCCATGGGGTCGCAGAATTAGATACAACTGAAGCGACTGAGCATGTATGCATGCAACTTGTACAGCTCAAACAAGATGACTTTTCTTATCACAGAGCTGATACAGGTATGAAAGTGAAAGTGAAAGTGTTAGTCACTCAATCATATCCAACTGAGCGACCCTATAGACTGTAGCCTGCCAGGCTGCTCTATCCATGGGGTTCTCCGGGCAAGAAAACTGGAGTGGGTAGCCATCCCCTTCTCCTGGGGATCTTCCTGACCCAGGGATCAAACCCAGGTCTCCTGGATTGCAGGCAAATTCTTTACTGCCTGAGCCACCAGGGAAGCCCCAAAACAAGTATGTCACATCTATTTTCCCCCAGCTTTCCTCACAGCTCTACAAAGTCCAGGCAGTGCAGAAAAGCACTCAACCTTTAAAACCATCTAACATCCTACAGTCAGATATCAGTAACACGTATCCATGACATCATAGAAATGAGTTGACAGCATGGGACCAGCATGGGAAGAGTGTATGGAACCCTTTTTTATTCAATGTTCAAGAATAAGATTGAGCAGCTCTCTCCATTCATTCCTACCACACCTGACCTTTTCCCATTGGTCCCTATCAGTCATTACTGGGCAAGTGTGGGCCAGTATTATTTGGTAGGTTCCCATAAGGGACCCAAAGGTGACCATACGTAACTTCTCAGAACTATTGAACAGGTTACCCTCTTAGCAGGTGGCCTTAGAATTTTTGTTTCACTGATGAACAATAAATAAGCCAAATTCCACAAACATTGATTCTGAGCATTTTTTTTCCCTGTAACTCTATTAACCTAAATCAAGGACATCCATATGATCTTTTTTTTTAACTTAAAAAAAAGTTTATTATTTTTAATTGAAGGAAAATTGTTTTACAGTATTGTGTTGGTTTCTAGCAAACATCAACATGAATCAGCCATAGGTTTATCCATGTCCCCTCCCACTTGAACATTCCTCCCCCCTCCCTTCCCATCCTACCCCTCTAGGTTGTTACAGAGCCCCAGTTTGAGTTCCCCGAGTCATATAGCAAATTCCCATTGGCTACCTATTTTGCATATGGGAATGTATCCACGTTGCTCTCTCCATAAGTCCCACCTTCTCCTTGCCCCTCCTCCCTAGCCACGTCCATACGTCTATTATTCTCTGTGTCTCCATTGCTGCCCTGCAAGTAGGTTCATCAGCGCCATATTGCTAGATTCCATATACATGTGTTAGTATACGATATTTGTTTTTCTCTTTCTGACTTACTTCACCATATGATCTTATACTGCCATCCTATTCTTTAATTTTATGGAAAGTTCATAACAATTTTTTTCCCACTATTGGTTTTGCCATTTTACTATTTTGGATATTGTGTGGCCTATTCCTGTCATCTACCAGGAAGCTACTATCATTTCTTAGAAGTTCTTGAGCCATGTTAGAATCATCTGGGGATGCTGTTAAAATGCAGGGTCCCTCACCCTACCCTAAGATTATGTAAACAATAGGTTCAGGGTGGTGCCTTGGAATTTGCATTTTAATAAGCCAGCACGTAATTCTGATATAGGTGCTCCTCAGAACACAGGTTGGGAAACACTGCTCTACGAGTTTATAAAATAGTAGTTCTAAAAGCCTTTTTTTTAAGAACAATATTTCAGCAGTTAATAGAGAAGCCTAGAAAGCAAGCTACATTTTGATGGGTATGAGATTACTGAGAAAGGAAGTCATTTGGCACATGTGAAAGTGCTCTCAAAGGGCTGCTGTCAAATTGAGTTTGCCTATCTTTTTTTGGACCCCACACATCTTGTAGGATGTTACAAAATCAATGCTGGATTATGCCTCCTTGTTTATTCACTACTGGTAAGGAAATATGGGCCTCTAAACACTGCCTGGGTAGTCATATGAAATATGCCATTTGTTAACGATCCTTAGTGATTTCAGAAACCACAGACACTCAGTCTACTGAATGTGGCTCCTAGAGCCTCCTCACTCAGTGCTTCTACCCCTTTTTAAGTGTACCCTCTATAATCAGAGTTGGGTTTATTAGACCTGGCACACACACAAGAAAATCAGTAAAACCATAAAAGGGAATTGGAGTAAACTTGAGACTCTCAATACATGGAAACAAATTCCCCACAGACTGTATAGGAGTTGTAATTCTCAGAAGCAGTCATTTCAAGGGAAATTTTTTTTAAAAAAGACATACTTTTTCTCAGTTCTTATTTTAAAACTAAATATTTGAGATTTACATATTTCTTCAAGATTATGCCTTCTTTTGAAGGTATTTGTCTTTAATAATCAGGAAAAATATCTAAGAATTCAAATATCACAAATTAAATTTATGACAATCTTAATTATTTGTGCATAATGCAATACTTTTAAGACAAAAGTTGCATGAGCCAGAAGCACACAGTATAAGGAACTTCTGGGTGTGGATAGTAGTCAGTACAATGTGAATAATAGTTAATGGCGGTGAGGGTGTCAGCATCTACTGCCATAAGAATAAGCAGGAAGCCTGGGACAAAAGGGAGCAGCCACTAATGATGTGGAAAAGATTCCCAGTGCAGCCCAATCCATTATCCGATTAGCTTGAAAATGGCCGTTGTGATGAACAAATGGATCTGTTACTCAAAATCAGAAGAGTTCACCTCTTTTCGGGACTCTTTGAATTGCTTGTCACACCTCAAGTTCAAAGCCTGCAGTCCTTGACCTTTAAAAGGGTTTATTGTCTTACTCTGAATTCTCTCACCATTCCTAATGCTTTAATATAGTATAAGTTCATTACATCCTTAATTGGAGGGAAGGAGATAGGTTTTATCCTCAGGCCATTAGGATATGGTATTTATAAAAACCAACTGTTCATCGTTACAGTCAGAGAAGATGACCATGATCATGATGATAATAACTACTATTTGTTGACATCTTATTGGATAGCAGGACTTAGTTAAGCAAGGCTACTATTAACTTTTACAGAATTTTGTGTGCCTTTATTTATGGTGGTTGATGTCCACTTGGGGGGTGGTGTATGACTTAAATAGCAAAATTCTGGCTGACTTTCAACCCCTACACCCCCCTTAGCTGAGTGCTCTTAGGCAGTGAACAACCTGCTCGGTGGCCCTGTTGTTAAGCATGACGTCTCCAGAGAAGAGGAAACTGAAGCTCAGTGAGGCTAAATAACTTGCACAAGACCAGTCAGCCATTAAGTTTCAATTTCTGGACTTCAGCTAAGATCTGATTCCAAAGTCATTGCCCTTACCCCATCAACTCTCGGCCTAGACCAAAGAAAATCTTTGGTACAGCCCTATATGATTTATTATAGTAAGGAGAAAACATGGCATCCAATACACTATGTTTAACTAAATTATAATTGGCTAAGGTCTGTACCAGGTGAAGCAGTTGGTAAAGAATGTGCCTGCCAGTGCAGCAGACACAAGAGACATGGTTCAATCTCTGAGTTGGGAGGATCCCCTGGAGTAGGAAATAGCAACCCACTCCAGTATTCTTGGCTGAAAAATCCCATGGACAGAGGAGCTTGGCAGGCTACAGTCCATGGAGTTGCAAAGAGTCAGACACAACTGAGCATACACACACACACACACACAAGGATATAGTCACAATTGCAATAAACCTTAATGCAAGGTGGAGACCTTAAATTACTAAACTCTTGTGCTCTTGAGTTGTATGACTACAGAAATTCTTATTTTTCATCATGTTCATTACAAAGCATTAGCTTTCACTTTGCATGATGTCCAGGGATTTTTAGGATTAGTCTCTCCTTGAATCTCACACCTCATCTCTTGCTTGCCGATCCTACCAGGTTCTCATCACTAAGAATAAGTGATAGTTTCTAGAATGCATTGCATGCCCACTCTGTCAGCCTCAGCCCTTTGCAGGTTATTTTCCTTCTTCTTTTTTCACAATATCCCTCTTCACTTCACCTTCATCACTGCCATTTGTCCTTCAGAATTCAGCTCAGACACATTACTCCAGGCAGCTTTCCTGCTTCCTACCCCCAGTGTAGAATAGGTGCCTCTCCAGAGGTTCCAGTCTCCTTACCTCTGGCTTTCAGTTACATTCTGGCAGGAGATCAGAGGGAGGGAGCAGAGTGAGGTCTGCTTATTTATTCCCGACTCCCTCCCTGCTTGGTCCCTGCAGGTTGACCGTGTCCTCCATCCACAGCCACAGTCAGGCAGTGCTTTGCATACAGCCCCTAACTGTTCTCTTCAACTTCCTCTTCAGCCAGAGGGGTGTTGAGCCTCCTCCTGGCTCCTGGCCCCAGAGCATTACAGTGCCTTTCCTACACCGTGCCCACATCTGTGTAAATAGTCCCTTTATTAAGTCCCTTCAGTCACAACAGCTTGAGGTGCCCCTGTTTCCTGCTGTGACCATGCCTGTTCCACAGCTGATCCCATCTGGTGACCAGGAGGCTTCATGCCTGTGCCGGCTGGACCTTCACAGGCTCTAGGCCCCTGATTAGTCCTTAAGAAGAGCAAGATCTTTTCTAATGGGGATTCAGAAGAGCTTTCAAATAAAGTCCAATATGACCTCCCCTATGATTATCTGATACCCAATCTCTTTCCTGGATCTTACACCAAAAAAATCTTCAATTGCCTACAGGCACCGCCCCCCCACCCCCCGCCCCACCTTCAGCTCATGACTTTGACCAAAGTGATTGCTTTACAAACTTGCTTTTGAGGTCATTGATTTTTCCAGCTTCTTTAGGTTTTTTACTTTCATACATTTCCCCTGACATGTCATTCCTGTTACCCCAGTCCTTCTCTGCACTCCTCCCACAAGTTCCTCTCTCCCTTCTTCAGCAGGGACCCAGCCCTCATGTCACTCTCTCCCAGCTAGAAGTAGAATTTTCTTTCTTTGAGTTCTGTAATGCTTGGCTTCTATATCCCAAACTCTACACTGAGTTGTCAAATTTGTAAAATGCTTTATCTCACCACAAGATGATAAACTCAAGCTCTCTCTGAGCTGGGCTTCATGACCCCCTCAGATCCAAACGCAGTGCCTTATAGCTTCCATGTGCTCAAAATTATGTGTGAGATGACTGGATATGGCTGATAGATCAATAGAGGAATATTCTTTATTGCTCTAAGGTATCTGTGCCTGATATGATTCACCAACTTCTCATTGAGTAAGACTAACATTTTCAAATTTCATCTTTTATCAACATAAATGTTGTCAAGTCTTGGTCCACAAAAGGAATACAATGAATATATAACCATTTGTATTAGCATTCTCAGATTTTTAAGTTGATAAACATGGAATGGGTTCCAATTACACTAGAGAATTCAGTTTAATATTTCATAAACTGAATTATTTTCAGTTTATTTCATAAATAAATATTCCATAAACTGAATTATTTTTAACCAACTGATAATTTTAAAAAGGAACAGTTGCTGGTTGGTAGAGAATGTCTTAGCCAAACTGATGCTTTGAATGAAATAATGTGTTAATTGGCACGTGAGAAAATATTTCAATATCCTATATGCATTACATGCAAGCAAGATAGTTTTAGGCACATGATCATTTCCTCATAGTCTCATTTGACATGTTATTTTTCAAGTGGAATATGATCATCCTTAGAAAGAATTAATTCCTCATTTTGACCATGAAGAGACAGCAATATCATGTGAGAATTATTGCTCACCAGGACGTGTAATGGGCAATAGACCTATTAAAAGAACGCATGGCCAGTAATGCACTTATGCCAGACATAATAGTTTTAAAAAACTTTTTTTTAGAACCTAGGATAGCCACTGGGGGGGCGGGGCAGAAATAGCTTTTCTCTTTTTTTGCCTTTTGAAACTGTTTTGAAATTAATCCTATAGGTACAAATAGCCTGACTTTTAAGAATTACCTGAAGTTGACTCTGATTCCTAAATTAAGGTCCTAACATGCAGCTAGTTTCAAATGCTGCTGAAATTTCCTTCCTAAAATCTTTTCCATGGACTTTTCCCTGGGATCCACTTTCACTGGAAGTGAGAATCTACAATGAAGTCCTCTTTGTTCAGCAACATTTCTCTATCAGTCTTCAACCTTTCATTTTCCAGTAAGCCTTTCATTTCCTCTGGAGTCTCTCACAATCATTGTGGGCATGTGGGTCTGTGGGTATGTTATCCCAGCCACTTCATGTCTCAAACAGTTCCTTCGACTATTTTGGTCACATACACTTCAAGTGAAGCATTTGCATCTGCCTTGAAATTTTGATCTACATTGAGAAGTTCTTGTAGCTAATTCACAGTGTCAGATTCAGAAGGAGCCATGTGCTTAAATATTACCTAAATCCCAGCCCTCTAGGACCTCTAGACCTTCCCCAAGACCTCTAGCACTTGGGGAAGATGCGGTGTCCCAAGTGCTTTACCTGCTGCATAAAGGAAGCAAGGACTGTGTTTATGGAAAATTTAAATTTGCGAAGAGCATACTCCCTTTAAGAAAGCTCTTAATAGATTATTGCTAGCAGAACACAGATCATTTTGTTAACATTGATTGTCGATGATTCTTGAGCAAGTGCTTTGCATACTCTCCTCTATGCCCAGTCTAGCCACCATGGGGCACGCTAGAAAATGGGAGGTATTTCTCATCATTGAAACTTCAGATCAAATGCCACCTCGAATGTGCAAGCTCTTTCCTGACCACTTACATGCATCTGCACCAACCCCAAGTCACTCACTCTCTTCATTATAAACTACCACTATCTAACAATATATTTCAGATATTGTTTCTGTTGCTGCTGCTGTGCTAAGTCGCTTCAGTCGTGTCCAACTCTGTGCGACCCCATAGACGGCAGCCCACGAGGCTCCCCCAACCCTGGGATTCTCCAGGCAAGAACACTGGAGTGGGTTGCCATTTCCTTCTCCAATGCATGAAAGTGAAAGTGAAGTCACTGAGTCTTGTCTGACTCTTAGCGACCCCATGGACTGCAGTCTACCAGGCTCCTCTGTCCACGGGATTTTCCAGGCAAGAGTGCTAGAGTGGGGTGCCATTGCCTTCTCTGATTGTTTCTGTTACTAGCCTTAATTTGGGATTGAAAATGGAAGATCCAATTGACTAGTCATCAGACAAGAAGGGAAAAAAGCCAGGTTAATAGAATTTGTTTATAAAAACTATATATTTTATTATTTCTTACCCTGACAGTGCTGTCATGATGGACAAATACCCCATCTGAGCTAGTTATTTAACCTACATTAGAAAAGAGAAGTGATGGATGGGAAGGACAGGTTGTGTTCATAAGTTCAAAGAGCTACTGTCCAAATTTAACAGTGATTAACAAATTTCATTACTTTCAAGGTGCTATGAATATCAAACATTAATGTAAATAAATAAATATTGTCATACACCTCAGAAATCAGATTCTTTTACATGAATTGGAAGAGTGAATCTTACATAGTTTGTAAAACAAATGAAATTATTCAGTTCAACATATAAACTTCTGACATCATAATCGATCTTCTAACTCTATGGTTCTGTGTTATCATACGTACTCTACTTCAGTGTGAAATGAATCCATTAATTCAACAAAAATTTACACACTTCATACTAGATATGCCTGATGTAACAATAGTGAACAAAGCAAAGACCCTGACCTCACTGAGCTTTCAGCTGAATGGTAAAGAAAGACATTAATCAGGTAAATGCCAATAATCATCTTTGAATGATGATATCTGAGAAAAGAAACATGCCAGATGCTCTGAGAATATATGGCAGACAAAGTCAGTTGGGTCTGGGTTTGGGAGAAGTCTCCCAGAGGAAGCAATGTTTTGAGTTGAAATATGAAATAATTAGTTTTTAACTAGGTGAAGATTTAACTGTGAAGAGTGGAGGTAGAGTGTGTGTTCCAGAGAGTGGAAAAATCATGTTCAAAAGAGTGGGGTAAGTTTGTTTTTGCAGCTGTTAAGGATTCATGAAAACACATATTTGCACTACATTGACTTTTGCTGGCAAATAGCTAAATATACTTGGTTTGTGATTGTTTATAAAACTATATTTCTAAAAGTTTGTGTGAACAAAATACCATGAAACAAAGGAGTTAGGAAGAACAATGCTGAGTATCTGGATGAACCTTAAAAAACTGCTAACCAAATGCTCTTTTTGTGAACTATATTCCTTTTGCAAATCTCAATGAGGGCTTTCAACATTTCCCATTATCATATCTAAACTGTGCGTTCTTTTACGGACAAAGGGGGAGAGCTTAACCAAATTCATAATTTTTTAGCCACTTTCCAAGTATACTTTTATACTTGGTTCACTGTACAATTCTGACTTTTGATCACTTGCCAAATGAATAATGAAAAATAAATGGCTTGATTGTTCTATTACCTTTAACAGTTATAAATCAAGATGGCCAGCCCCTCATAGAAGGAAAACTTAAAGAGAAACAAGTCAGATGGAAGTTCATCAAAAGGTGGAAAACCCGTTATTTTACACTGGCTGGAAATCAACTTCTGTTTCAAAAAGGAAAATCTGT
Source organism: Bos indicus (assembly GCF_029378745.1). Lineage (NCBI taxonomy): Eukaryota > Metazoa > Chordata > Mammalia > Artiodactyla > Bovidae > Bos > Bos indicus. The sequence goes on from NC_091760.1 coordinate 110,721,531, forward strand.
AAGTCCCTCTGCCATCTTTTACACTTGTGTTTTTAAAGCCTTGATCTTTGCCAACCTGATAGGCATTTTGTCTGGAGTAAAATGGCCAATAATTTTTCCTTCTCCATTTTACAGTTTTACGGTGTCTTTTTATTATACATGCCTTTTTGACTGTTCTGTTCATTCCTACATAAGTTGGTTCACTGTCCTTCTCAGTTTATTATGGAAGGGTTTTTTTGTTAACCTAAGTTTTAGAAGATGAACCACAGAAGGCCTACCCAGGAATCTTGACTTGAACATCGTGCATTCTGTTTCCTTGTGGATCACCTACATAAATATGTGGCTTTGACTCTGACTTCTTTTATGATTGAAGGCTATATTTGGACGTGGGGACCTGAGGAAGGGGAATAGTAGGCAGGGAAGAAGGAGAAAAGGTTGATTTATTTTAAGTACTTTTTATGTAGTCAACCAAACTCAGTTTTTTGGGGGGAAAATATTACTATCTTTCATTTAATATTCAGTTAATGGATAGAACAGAACTCTGAAAGAATTCATAAATATTCATTTAATATAATTTTCAATCTGAAGTAGGATGCTCAGTAAATATCTGTATTCTGAATTTTCAGTGAGAAACTTGTGAAATGATATTATATTGCAATCAATAATGCAAAGTTATCCCTTTCTTTCCAAATCACATTTATCATTAAACTCTTCTCACTCATGATCAGGGAGCATGAAATCTTGATGTATTTCTTGGCTATTTTAAGATATAATAATAATAACTTCTCAGTGCTTATCATGTGCCACAGTGGATTACCTCTCACAATCTTCAGAACAATTCTTTGAGATCAGCACCATTGTTATTGCCATTTTATAGATGGACAAACTGAGGCACAAAGAGACTGATGGGCTTGTCTGAGGATAGAGCCCGTAAGGTGAGAAAAGGTAAAACTGGAGTTAGACTCAGGCAATGTGACACCAAAGCATGTTCTTAAATGAGAACACAATCAAGCTTCACATGTACATCTAAAATACAGGGTCAAAAGAAAGAAATAAATAAAATACAGGGTCAGTAGCAAATCAAAGTGTGTCTGGATTAATTGATGAGAGTGTTAAATTACTAAAAAATTACATTTCACTAAGAGCACATGCACTGCGTCTTTAGGATGCTCATTACCAAATTTGTTTGAACTTCTCAGCAGAAATCAAATATGGTGTATCTGTATTATGATGAATTCTGATCAGTGTTCTTTTAGTTAATAAAGCTTCACATTAACTTTTTAAGTGAAAAAGAACATTTTGATGGCACCTGTTTTGAACTCATGTTACTTTCTTCATCTGTGTGTTTTATAAAATATAAAGATGGATTTTCCTGTGGCTAAAGATCTTTTTGAATGAGAAATGTAATGGTGTGTTCAATTTGGAAAGTTATTGGAGGTGTAAGGAAACTTTTATTTTTAGCATAGGTTCACATTAAAGCATTTTTAAAGTGTTTAAAATGACCATTTGAACTTCCTATCTTTGTTAAAGAAATCAGAATAGAAGTTAAGATGTAGTGATTTTTCCGATCCCTTGGGACAGAGTAGAATTAGTTCATAAGAGTGTTTTTCCTAAACTCAAATACTGACCTTTATACTTCTTGATTCAGAGCTCTTTAATAAAATTTAGAGAATAAGCTATTTTACGATTGGCTAACTTATTTGACATCTTTATCAGGAGATAATGATTTGACATTCCAGAAGTCTGACAGACCATTTGGCTCAAATATTAGGAAATACTATAATATAGCATAGAGACCACACCAAAACCCCTCTCATCCTTAGGGACACTGTAACCTTGCCGTGGTCAGCAATCCAGCTGCAGCTTCAACCGCATCATAGAGGGCCTTTTTTGTAAATGAGGAAAATGTGCATTTTAACGTAAGAACTAAAAGCTTATAGTGTTATTTTTCACTTTTGCCTTCTAAGATCTTCATCTCCACCAAACAGCTAGGTAATGGTTTCCTTTGATTTCTTATCTGTTTCTATCTTAGTTGATTTACTGTCCACTGGTAACCCTTTTTTTTTTTTTTTGTTCACTTCCAACACGTATCAATTTTCTACTATAATCTAATTTAAAATACATAATTTTATTGCTGTCAGATACTTACTATAAACCAAATTAAACTAATAAAGTATTGCTATTGTCTTATAGAGATATCTTCACTTTTTATTCTGTATATCCCCTAAAAAAATTCTGAAAATCTGCCTAACACCTTGTAGCATTTTAATTTACGTAAATACTTTTATCATAAGTTTAAACAGTTGCACAAACCATACTTTCTATTGAATTGTAAATATTGTCACTTTAAAATTTAAAAATCACATCTCTCCTTTAAATATAACCAATAGAATAAAAAATACCATTGCAATTTGACACCTAACACCATCCATTTAAAAAATATGCAAATTAGCTCTTCTTTAATTGATGTGTTCAGGTTGTTTCTTTGAAATCATATTTTTGTTCTACCATTCCTATAACTTTTTATCCTGATCACCTTCATTTTCGACTGCAGTAAAACTATGTATATATATTTAAATTTAGTGATTTTAATTTCTTGTGACCATCAGTCTCAAAGTGTTAAGATCTTTTATTAACTTTCAAAAATATGTTACTTATGAAAAGCTATAAGTATAATATTAAATGTAATAAATAGTTATTAAACATTAAAAGTTAAATGCTTTTTAATGCTTGGTTGAAGGACACTTCCCTTACATCAGTATTTTTTTTAATTGAAGTATAGTTGATATACAATGTTGTGTTAATTTCAAAGTGATTCAGTTACACATTTATTTATTATATACATATATATATATATATACACCTTCTTTTTAAATATTCTTTTTCTACAATGTTTTATCATAGGATATCAAAGATAGTCCTCTGTGCTATACAGTAGGACCTTGTTATTTATCTGTTCTACATATAATAGCTTACATCTGTTAATCCCAACCTCCCACTCCATCCCTCCTCTAACCCCTCCCCTTTAGCAACCATAGGTCTGTTCTCTATAAGTCTGCTTCTGTTTTGTAGATATTAGATTACACATATAAGTGGTATCATATGGTATATATCTTTCTATTTCAGACTTACTTCACTTAGTATGATAATCTCTAGTTACATCCATGTTGCAGCAAATGGCATTATTTTGTTCTTTTTTATGGCTGAGTAGTATTCCATTCCAGAGAAGGCAATGGCAACCCACTCCAGTACTCTTGCCTGGAAAATCCTATGGACAGAGGAGCCTGGTAGGCTACAGTTCATGGGGTCGCTAAGAGTCGGACACGACTGAGTGCCTTCACTTTCACTTTTCACTTGCATGCATTGGAGAAGGAAATGGCAACCCACTCCAGTGTTCTTGCCTGGAGAATCCCAGGGACGGGAGAGCCTGGTGGGCTGCCGTCTATGGGGTCACACAGAGTCGGACACGACTGAAGCGACTTAGCACCAGCAGCAGCAGTATTCCATTCCGGAGAAAGCAATGGCAACCCACTCCAGTACTCTGGCCTGGAAAATCCCACGGACAGAGGAGCCTGGTAGGCTGCAGTCCATGGGGTCGCTAAAAGTCGGACATGACTAAGTGCCTTCACTTTCACTTGTCACTTTCGTGCATTGGAGAAGGAAATGGCAACCCACTCCAGTGTTCTTGCCTGGAGAATCCCAGGGACGGGGGAGCCTGGTGGGCTGCCATCTATGGTGTCGCACAAGGTCGGACACGACTGAAGCAACTTAGTAGTAGAAGTAGTAGTAGTATTCCATTGTACATATATAACATATCTTCTTTACCCATTCATCTGTTGATGGGCATTTTCATTGTTTCCTTGGCTATCTTGGCTACTGTGAATAGTGCTGCTATGAACAAAGGAGTGCATGTATGTTTTTGTGTTATAGTTTCTGCCCCCAAGAGTGAGATTGCTGAGTCATATGATAATTCTGTTTTTTGTTTTCTGAGGCACATCCATACTGTTTTCCACAGTGGCTGCACCAAATTACATTCCCACCTACAGGGCAGGAGGTCTCCCTTTACTCCACAACCTCTCCAGCTTTTCTTATTTGTAGACTTTTTAAGGATGGCCATTCTAACTGGTGTGAGATGGTACCTTATTGTAGCTTTGATTTGCTGTTTTTTAATAATTAGCAATGTCAAGCATCTTTTCATGTGCCTAGTGGCCATCTGTATGTCTTCTTTGGAGAAATGTCTATTTAGGTTTTTTGTCCATTTTTCACTTGGATTGTTTGTTTTGTTGTTGTTGACTTGTATGAGCTATTTTGGAAATTAAGCCCTTGTCAGTTGCATCATTTGCAAATATTTTCTCCCATCCTGTAACTTGTCTTCTCATTTTGTTTACGATTTGCTTTGCAAAAGCTTGTAAGTTTAATTAGGTCATATTTGTTTATTTTTGTTTTAATTTCTATTGCCTTGGGAGATTGACCTAAGAAAATATTGGTACAACTTATGTCAAAGAATGCTTTGCCTATGATCTCTTGTAGAAGTTTTGTGGTGTCATGTCTTATGTTCAAGTCATGTCTTATGTTCAAGTCATGTCTTATGTTCAAGTCTAAAGACATAAGTCTAAAGACATAAGTCAAGTCTAAAGACATAAGTCTAAAGACTTATGTTCAAGTCTAAATCCATTTTATTTTTATGCATAGTGAGAGGGTGTGTTCTAACTTCATTAATTTACATGCAGCTGTCCAACTTTCCTAGCATCACTTGCTGAAGAGACTGTTTCCCATTGTATATTCTTGCCTCCTTTGTTGAAGATTAATTGACGGAGGTGTGTGTGTTTATTTCTGGGCTCTGTTCTTCTGACATCAATATTTTGAATTGCTCTTTTTGTTTGATGCTCCTGAGATTTTTCCAAGGTGGACAATATACCATAGAAAGTTTGGGATGAGTGAAAAAGATGTTTTTCCATTGCAAAGTGAAAAAAGGGTGATTATGAATGGGCAGGTAGGGAAAGGAGGGTTGGCAATATTCTCAACCACAGCTACATTCTCCAGTAGACAAAATGGACTCAGGGATGTTAAAGATTTGAAATTGCTTTTAAAAAGTATCTGATTTAAAAAAAAAAAAAATATTCATGCTAGCCCAGCCTGACAACTCTGGTGTTAGATTCTTAAGTACCTGCTTTAATGCAAAGAAAATGTAACATCATTAAATATTCCTTCCCTTAATGTTTGTGGACAAATAATGCTTTCAAAGATTGAGAAAGTTTCAAAAACAGTTTAATCTACTTAAGCATTGGAGCCCTGTTTATTCGATTAACACCTCTTTCTCAGAGGTAACACAAAGAAAAATTCAATTTCAGGCCTCTAAAATTATCTCAAATTCTTAGTTAATAGTACCCCAAATTGTACAGCTTCATTTTCTCTATTAATACAGTGTTAATATCAATAGAAAATGGCATTACATCAAAGAAATATGAATCAAACATTTTCCCCAGTCCCACCATATAATACTTTTCTATAAATTGGCTATTTTGTTCTAGCTTAAGATACTACAACAAAAAACCAGCTGCTCACTTCTTCAGTTGTTTTCATGACTATTCAAGGCCTTAGCACCCAAAATAACAAAGGTCTCAAGTCACATGAAGTGAACAGATTCTGATCCTCTTGGAAAATTCTCCAGGAGCCAGAGATCTTTCTATACTCTGGAAGCCAGCTCATGTTCTTTCCTTCCCATGCATTTCAGAAAGATGATCCTGATGACTCCCCGATAGAACTCAGCAAAGTACAGAGTGTGAAAGTTGTGGCCAAGAAACGCAGGGATCGTTCTCTCCCCCGGGCTTTCGAAATTTTCACGGACAATAAAACCTATGTTTTCAAGGCCAAGAATGAGAAGAATGCAGAAGAGTGGCTCCAGTGCATCAATGTGGCAGTTGCCCAGGCAAAAGAGAGGGAAAGTAGAGAAGTAACCACGTATCTCTAGGGATTTGCAAGCCAATCTCATACCAGTTGTATACAATGGGCATGGCATTATCATTGCCAATGTCAAGAAAAAGAAATAAATTCACCAAGTCATGCTGTCTTTTACTAAACACCAATGGAAAAGTTTTCTCCAGGAAGCAAGACTAAAAGTGGCAGGATCCTGGTACATTTCAGATCCATATGGCATTGGCATTAACTCCAGAACAGCTTTGTAAGGCATATAAGAAAAGGAGTTATGGATGATATGGAGCCAGAAAGGGGAGAGAAGGGATCTAGAAACTTCTGTACCTATGGCATTGTACATTATAAGAAAACAACTTTAAAAGATACCTGAACTACCTGTCCTAAGGAAATATTAGGCAATTCTGATGAAAAGTAGTCAATAGTATTAAAAGGAAAAAACCTACAAGGAAAAGTCAAATTGAAGAACACTGAAGAAACCATACAACTTACTTACAGACATATAATTACATTTATCCTGTCCTAATGCAAAGGAGGCTAACACTTGGTAAAATGGTTCTCAAATTAAGCCAATTATATAATTAAATATCTGTCCTTCATAACTCCTTATCTGATTATTCCTTTTAGGTTTATATAATATGATCTAAAGTTTAGTTACTTGGCTATATCTCCTGCCAAGGCAGTAAGTGTAAGCTAGGATTAAACACAGAAGACCATTTTCCCCATCTTCAAAATATATGCCATTTCTATTAAAATTTGAGATTTTAAATTTCTATACTTTCTTTCTTTTCATTCAATATTTTAATACCTCAAAATTATAAACATGTATTTGTTTTTGCCATTACCCATAATTTAAAAAATTAAATCATGGTAGGCAGAATTCTAGAATGGCTTTCATGACCCAAACCCTGGTAAAATCTCTTCCCCTGAGTGTGGTGGGACCTACAGCTTCTAACTAATAGAATATGGCAAACAGGACAGGATAGTCTCTCCCATGATTATGTTGCATTACATGGCAAAGGAAGGAAATGTTTCAGATGTAATGAAGGTCCTTAATCAGCTGACCAAGTTAACTGAGAGTGTATGGTCTTGGGTAGGCCTGGCCTAATCAGATGAGCCCTTTGATATGGTGAACAAGTCAGAGACTCTCTCTCTCCCACTGACCTTGAATAAGCTGCCATGAGTTCTACAGCTTCATGGAAATGAATTTTGCCACAAGCAGTGTAAGCAGCTTGGAAAAGGATCCTGAGCCTCAGATAAGAGTCCATTCTCCACCAACACCTTGATTGCAAATATGCGAAACCTTAAGCAGAGAACCCAGCTATACCATGCTTGGACTCCTGATCCATGGAAGCTTTTTGATAATAAATATGTGTTGTTTTAAACTATTAAGTATGTGCAGTAATTTGTCATATAGCAATAGATAACTAATACAAAAGCTAATTTGTAATACACATACAGATTTTTTCCTTGAAATTTATTAAACACAGCCTAATATAGAAACATGGAGAAAAGATGTTAAGTACTTAATGCTCTGAATTCTACCCTGACTCTATTGCTAACTCACTAGGATAGGAAATACAAAGGGGCCAAGTTTAAGGAAGGGAACCATTCAAATTTAAGTTTAAAAATGTAAAATTTGAGACTATTGTGAGTCATAGAAGTTCTTACAAGTTGGAAATAAGAGTTTGGGAGGTCAAAATTTGGGCTCATCATGTATATAGATGGTCACTGAAGATGTGGAATTAAATGAAATTACTCAGGGAGAGTTAGACAACAGAATTAATAAGAGCTTCCTTGGGACACCCACCATCTAAGCAAAGGAAGAGGGAACATGGTTTATTTGTAAAACAGCAAGTTCTCAGCTGGGATTGGAACATAAGGGACCTATTGGGAGCAGTACAGAATACTCCTGTAGGCCTGCAGGGTCGTAGCATGTAGGGCTTGGGTCCATGCTAGGTATTTTGAACTTTTTCCTTAAGATGGTGAAACGTATTGAAAGGTTTTAAGAAGATTTGTATTTAGAGAAAAAATCTTGATCATGGTGTAGAGAATGGATTGTAGCAGGGAAATGATTTGGGAGGTTCTTGGAAGGTGGTGGGGCTTCCCTGATTGCTCAGTTGGTAAAGAATCTGCATGCAATGCAGGAGACCCTGGTTTGATTCCTGGGTTGGGAAGATCCCCTGGAGAATGGAACAACTACCCACTCCAGTATTCTGGCCTGGAGAATTCCATGGACTGTATAGCCCATGGGGTCTCAAAGAGTTGGACACAACTGAGCGACTTTCACTTCACTAGAAGGTGGTGAGGACTTAAACTGATACAGTAGCAGAGGGGTTGGAGGGGGATGAAAATGCAGGAAGAATACTGAGTTTGTAAACTGGACAGGACACTAGTGGGTTGGATGGAGCTGGAGTATAGAAATGGGAAGGGAAGGGTCTCTGATGACTCCAAGGTGCTTTGGAGAAGCCTGATGCTTGATGACAGCATTCATTGAGATAGAAAATTCCAAAGCAACAGTTTAAGAGGTGGGGCAGGTGGTAATTAATTTTAATGTATACATTCAGATGGTAAATTTAATTTTAACATTCTCCCGTGGCACTAGTGGTAAAGAACACACCTACCAATGCAGGAGACGTGGGTTTGATTCCTGGGCCAGGAAGACCCACTGGAGGAGGGCATGGCAACCCACTACAGTATTCTTGCCTGGAGAATCCCGTGGACAGAGGAGCCTGGCAGGCTACAGTCCATAGGGTCGCAAAGAGTCAGACACTACTGAACTGACTTCATGCATATATTCAGAGTCTAGCCAAGTGATTCACCTTGGACGAGAGGGACATCTCCTTCTATGAAGTTGTGCAGGAAAAGGGTGAGAAAAAGCATAATTGTAAATAATTTTCTAAATAGTATTTTAAAATCTACTAGCTCATTTATATGAGTCACCTTCATAACCTACCTGGTGAGTAACCCTACCTAGTTTAATCAATTAAGAAAAATTGAAATAGACAAGTAGAAATAGAGTAGAATTATTTGTGAGACTTAATTAACTAGCAGGGTCTAGTTTGGAGCACAATTCTCAGAGCCTTTGAGCCAGTTCGATCAGAGACCAGAGTTCGATCCCTGAGTCAGGAAGATCCCCTGGAGGAGGGCATAGCAACCCACTCCAATGTCCTTACCTGGAGAATTCCATGGACAGAGAAGCCTGGCGGGCTACAGTCCACTGGGTCACAAAAAGTCAGACACGACTGAAGCAACTGAGCACACACACACAAAGATATTTCTGGTTTCAATCCATGATGCAATAATTCCAAATGCAGGCAAATTTTCCTGGGTTCAGAATCACACTGGGCATTCTAGAATTGTTGTCTTCTCACTGATGTTTGTGGCATACCCATCCCTGTTGCCAGCTGGCTTACCACAGACTGGCCTTTCCCAAGAAGGCTGCTGTTCCTAATCCCAGTCTATGAAGACACCACTTTCTAAACATGTTTAAACCTTTATATATGTTGGTATGAATACAGTTATAATCATAGTCAGAAATTCAAGTGGTTTTCATTTTTACTTCATTTTGACTTTTTTCATCCCAGATAGCTGTGGAAACATAAATGTTTATGTGTGAGGCTCTCATCTTGTTATTTCTTAAGAACTTGGAGTTTGGTAAAAATAAAGGTTCAATATTTTTCTAACACTAGGTTTTCTAGAAAATCCTTGGCTGGTGATGTTGAGGGACATTTCTGGGTCATCTTCCATTTGCTTACTTTGGGGCTTATTTATTATGATTATGCTCAAACATAAATATAGATTACTTAGTTGAAGAAACATTCCCTACTTTAGGAAACTGTTCTGAGATGAGGTAAGAGAATATGTGAGATGAATTCAAGGTGTGTTACAAAGAAGTAAAAATCACAAATGCCCTACTCAGAATTTCTAGTTCCCCAAAGCTAAGTTTTTAGATGAAAAACCACAGATGTTGTCTTGTTCCAGAATGGTGCCAGGGTGTAGACCTCTTGGGGCCTTTCCTCCCCAGCGATGCTTCTGAAAGAAAAATGGGTTGGAAAATCAGGGAGATTCCTCCCAAGGCAACAGAGTCTGGAGAAAGTAGCACAAGATCTGCGCACGGACACATGAGGATTCAAGTCCTAGTTCTTGCCCAGACTAAACTACCAACCTGAGAAAAATCACTCCTCTCTCATTTCTGGGTTGGGGATAATTTATCTACAGAGTACAATTGCCATAAGGCTTAAATGTCATGTAAAAGCCTCCAGCAGAGAACCTTTGGGGCTTCCCAGTCGCTCAGTGGTAAAGAATCTGCCTGCCAGTGCAGGAGACTTTGCTTTGATCCCTGGGTTGGGAAGATCCCCTGGAGAAGAAAATGGCAACCCACTCCAGTATTCTTGCCTGGAGAACCCCATGGACAGAAGAGCCTGGTGGGCTATAGACCATGAGGTCACAAAGTGTTGGACACGACTTAGTGACTAAACAAGAACAGAGAACCTTTATCTTAATAGGTGCTTGACAGTGCTCAGCTGGTAAAGAATCCAGCTGCAATGCAGGAAACCCCAGTTTGATTCCTGGGTCAGGAAGATCCACTGGAGAAGGGATAGGCTACCCACTCCAGTATTTTGGGGCTTCCCTGGTGACTCAGCTGGTAAAGAATCCACCTGCAATGCAGGAGACCTGGGTTCAATACCTGGGTGGGAAGATTCCCTGGAGAAGGGAACAGCTACCCATTCCAGCATTCTAGCCAGGAGAATTCCATGAGGTTGCAAAGATTCGGACACGACTGAGTGACTTTCATTTTCATTTCACAAGGAAAAAAGAAAACCTACCAATGAAATTATAATGCAGTGCCTTAATAATAATCTAATGAGTAGTGTTTTACTTCAAAAAGTCTTTTATTGATTCTGAGGGATTTAGCAATTTTTTTCTGACTTTAGGTACTTTGCATGGTGTGTGATATGTAATCCTATAGATTGGTATCTATTTCAGTAACAGAGTGAAACATGGCTTTATGACATATTGATATCTTCCTTTCTTAGATAAAACATTTGTTGGTTGCTCTGCTAGTGACCAAGTACAAGGCTATAGGGCCTTGTGTAACCTGGTAATGGAAGGATGCACAGGAGAAGGTGGAAACCTGTCTCATATAGAACTGTGGTCATTCCTCCACTGATGGCTCTTTGGCTAAGTAATGTCATGATTCGTTTCAGTCCCTTTCTGTGTTTTTCTGTGTATCCAATAAATTTTTGTTTCAAAGTTTTAGATCGTGGTATGATTTGTTAAGACATACTAACCAGCAGTTTATACACTAAACATGTAGTGTTGACCATGTACATAATTCAATTGAGGTTACAACACAAAGAGCTGGGGTCAAGTTCAAGTGACACCTGATCAGAGTCATTCCCGATATATGATGATCGCAAATCACCACTGACTGTAAGACACATCCCAATTTCAGAACTGAGTAAAAATGGGAGGAAAAAACAATGAATAAATGATCAAAAGTAAGTGTTAATTTAAAGGTTCAACAGTATTCAAAACTGTATGTAAAAGTTTATGAACAATACATCATATAGCAAATGCAAGAATTTTAAAAATCTTGTAACATGCTTTAAAAGGCCCCACACCAATACAGTATACTAACGCATATATATGGAATTTAGAAAGATGGTAACAATAACCCTGTATACGAGACAGCAAGAGACACTGATGTATAGAACAGTCTTTTGGACCCTGTGGGAGAGGGAGAGGGTGGGATGGTTTGGGAGAATGGCATTGAAATACGTATAATATCATATATGAAATGAGTCGCCAGTCCAGGTTTGATGCACAATACTGGATGCTTGGGGCTGGTGCACTGGGACGACCCAGAGGAATGGTATGGGGAGGGAGGAGGGAGGAGGGTTCAGGATGGGGAACACATGTATACCTGTGGCAGATTCATTTTGATATATGGCAAAACCAATACAACATTGTAAAGTTAAAAAATAAAATTAAAAAATTTTAAAAAAAGGCCCCAATAAATTAATTCTCAAAGGTATGAGATCAGCCACTCTTGTGTATGCTTACCCTCTATATTAGTCATGGTTCTCCTTGTTCTATTCAGGTCCCCAAGGGATTGGGTTGGTTAGAGTGAATCTCTATTCAGTCTGCTGACTCAAAGTGCTAATCTCTTCCAGGTACACCTTCACAGACACACCCAGAAAACATTTTACCAGCTATCTGGGCATCTCTTACGCCAGTCAGGTTGACATATAAAATTAATCATTTGATGGAAATAAAGATCACTAATGTCCACACACAAGCCGTGTTTTGGTGCCCTGGTGTCCCCTCCCTGTATGCTCCTTTATCCAAGTCCCCTTCCCTGGCAGGGATGCTACATAGGGTATGGACCAAGATGCCAGGAGTGAGCGTAGGGGTACATGGTGTCTTTTACCCACTGCCACAGATTGGGAGCATGGGGGTAAACTTGGGATGATGTCTGAAGAGGAATCCAGACCAGGAAGGAGGCACATATCCAGAAGCGCCCTAGCCATCAGTCATGCCAGAGACGAGAGTAGGGAGGCAAGGCCTGGAGCTGAGTTGGAAGCTGGGGACCCAGGGAGAAGCAGAGGGAGGCATAGAGCAGAGTGGGGAGAATGGATGGTGGGCTGTGTGAACTGCAGAGCATCAGGACGAGCCCCAGGGCTGGGCTTTTCCAGGCACCTGTCTGGGTGAGGAGGGCTCTGTGCAGTGTGCTTTGATAAGAGAGGTTTCCACCTGCTCCTGTCCATCCTCCTTTCACCAGGTTACACAAGGCCCTACAGCCTGGTACCTGGTGGAACAGGCCACCAGATCTGGCAGAGGCTTCAGCTCCTGGGCACTGCCATGAGAACCCCGGCCTCACCAAGCAGTTTCCATATTGACATTCCTCTCGTTCTATATCCTCAGCCTAGCACATATTGGACTTGTCTACTTCAAAGGAAAAATTTTCTGGGTGTATGGGGGAGGGGAGCCAGAAATCCTAGAACTTTCTTGTGCGTTATTCTGTAAGATGATAATCAGACACATTGTGTTTACATAATTCTTGGTGCCTTTTTCAACCTTTTTAAAGCTTTAGTCCAATAGAAGGAAGATACGTATCCTTTGTCTTTCGATCAATAAAAATGATTAAAATTCACTTTAGTACTGAGAAGGAAAGGGCAACCCACTCCAGTGTTCTTGCCTGGAGAATTCTATGGACAGGGGAGTCTGCTGGGCTACAGTTCATGGGGTCACAAAGAGTTGGACACAACTAAGCAACTGAGAACGGAAAAGAGTTATAAAATATGCAAATAACATAAAAATGGAAAATACTCAAACAAATGACAAACGTATTTGTTAACAGGAATTACAGAATCCCATAAGACCTTACCAGAAACTTGGGAGGGGGCAGATAATAATAATAATTCTAATTTTTACTTTCAGAATATTTTTAGAATCTTTCTTTGCCTTGTTTTGTTTTTTAACCACCAGTCCACTTACATCAGGATAATACACATTTGTCAGTATAGTACACATTTATACACATATACTTCCACATATTCTTTTACACAGGAGTTGTGACAGCAAAACAATTCTCACATGTAGCTTGTAGAAATCAGTCTTGTTATGTCATTGTCCCTATTGCTCTAACTATCTAATTAGGCTGGGACTTCATTTAATCAGAAGAACTTAGTGTGTCTTGCACTGTTCTTAATGGAAATTCACTCATACACACTTGATAACCTCTGGGAATATTCTGTTCCTCCTTATTCAAAGCTATTGTAATATGGAGAAAATGTTCTAAATGTCTTTTCCGTTAAGAGAGAAAAGCAATGTCTGAGTAAGTCAATCTTTTTTTTTTTTTTAATTTAACCAAAAGCACAGTCTGGAAACATCTATCTTAAAAGGTTAACCATGAAATATAATACTTAGGGTATGTGTGTATTTAAGTGCTATTTTGAAACCGTTTTAATCAGGACTCACTAAAACATTTCACAGAGGGATAACTTAAGCTTTTCCATGCAAACATCCCTTACCTATGTATTCATGTTCTTGACACCACTACACTATCCAGAAATCCTCCTTTTATATCAGCCTCAGGTGAATATAAATCAAATTCCACTGCAGTGGATACTGTCATTGTGAGCTTCCTTGTAAGGAAGTCATTCACTGACAGAGTGTAAGACAGGTAAACTAGGCTGCTGCTGCTGCTAAGTCGCTTCAGTCGTGTCCGACTCTGTGTGACCCCATAGACGGCAGCCACCAGGCTCCCCCGTCCCTGGGATTCTCCAGGCAAGAACACTGGAGTGGGTTGCCATTTCCTTCTCCAATGCATGAAAGTGAAAAGTGAAAGTGAAGTTGCTCAGTCGTGTCCGACTCTTAGCGACCCCATGGACTGCAGCCCACAAGGCTCCTCCATCCATGGGATTCTCCAGGCAAGAGTACTGGAGTGGGGTGCCATTGCCTTCTCCGAAACTAGGCTAAGTTCTTCCAAGAGAGGGGGTTTGGCACTTATCATTCAGTTAACAGTATAATGGGGTGTTGGAGTTAAAAGAAACTTAGAGTACATGGGGTCCAAGCTTGTCATCATTGGCAGGTGTCTTTCCAGCTGCTCAAGCACTCCTAGGGACAGAGAATGCATTACTTTACCACTAGTCCATGTGCTTTTTAAATAGATATTTTCTGATCATGAAAATAATATTTATTGTAGAAAATTCAGAAAATACAGAAAAAGACTATTAAAATACAACAAAAATTACCCATCATCCCCAAACCCAAAAACATCCAATAGAAATGTTTGGATGTGATTCCTGTTAAGTTACTCATCCTTTGTATTGTTTTGTTTTTGTTTTTTTTTTTTGGAAAATTCTACCTTTTGGTAATTTCTAACTTTTGGTCTTAATCCCTCACACTCAGCCACACAAAATTTCTACTCCCTCTTCCCCAAGACAACCAAATAGTTGATTCAAAGTATCCATCCAAAACCATGTATTGCTCATCCAATATATGCCAGATACTATGCCAAGGCATCGACTGATAAATTGTCGATGCTTTTAAAAGACTCAGTAAATAAGTACGTATTTATCTGTTAAGTAAAGCAAAGCAGAAAGCCCCTCTTTTTTAAAAAAAATTTTATTGCCATATAGTTGCTTTACAATGTTGTGTTAGTTTCTGCTATATAGAAAAGTGAATCGGTTATATACATACATACATATATACATGTGTGTGTGTGAAGTCGCTCAGTCGTGTCCAATTCTTTGCGACCCCGTGGACTGTAGCCCACCAGGCTCCTCTGTCCATGGGATTCTCTAGGCAAGAATACCGGAGTGGGTTGCCATTTCCTTCTCCAGGGGATCTTCCCAACCCAGGGATCAAACCTGGGTTTCCTGCATTGTAGGCAGACGTTTTATCCTCTGAGCCACCAGGGAAACTACATATATACATATATATATGCTTTTTTAGACTTCCTTCCCATTTTGGTCACCACCAGAGCATCCTCCCACCACTGAGTAGTTCCCTGAGAGAACTCTGAATATTCATTTGAAGGACTGATGCTGAAACTAAAGCTACAATACTTTGGGCACCTGATGTGAACAGCCAACTCATTGGAAAAGATCCTGATGCTGGAAACTATTGAAGGCAAAAGGAGAAGGGGTGGCAGAGGATGAGGTGGTTGGATCGCATCACTGACTCAATGGACTTGAATTTGAGCACACTCCAGGTGATTATGAAGGACAGAGAAGCCTGATGTGCTTCAGTTCATGGGGTCACAAAGAGTTGGACATGACCTAGCCGCTGAACAACAGCAAAAATGTTCAGATCCTGTGCTAGGCATTGGGAATGCTGTGGTCATCAAGATATCCCAACCTTTGTGGAATTTATATTCTAGTAGAAGAGAAAGATGGTAAATCTTTCCTTAATTATGAAATTGCTATATGACCAGTACTTCAAGGAAGCACAATGGATGGAGATCATGAAATGAAAGGACTGACCTCGTCTGGAAGGTAAGGACAGCTTATCTTCTTTATCTGACCTGAGATCTGAAGGACCAACAGGAGTTATTAGTCTGCAGGAAAGGTGAAGGAAAAGCAGAAGAGAAGAGAGATCACAATCAGAGAAGATCACAATCAGAGAAGATTACAGGGAGGAGAAAGTCACAGTCCATTGGTGTATCAAAGCAGGCCAGCGTGTCCAGAAAACAGCAGAGAGGAGAGGAACACTGATAAGGATGGTGAGACGGGGAGATGGGCAAGTCATGCAGCCCAGAGGGAGAGCTATTGGCAGGCTTAAACTAGGGTGACATGATTAGAGCAGCAGTTTTATAAGTCCCCCAGCTGCTGTGTGGAGAATGGGTTGTTGGGAAAGCAAGAATAGAGACTGGGAGAAAGATAGGAGGCTACTAATATAGTACAGGCAAGAGACTGTAAGGAGTGGGTGGCACTGGAAACAGAAATGGAGGCTTGGTGAGGTATTTTTGAAATAAAAATTATAGGACTTGGAGATGAATAGGAATCCACTCTCTGGATTCTGACACCACTCGATTAGGTGGTAGCACAGTTCTGTAAAGAGAACACTCAGAGGAGGTCAGTTTGAAGGAAGGTCTTGTCTGCAGAGGAGGGATAATGACAGTGTGATGTCACAGGCTTGGCAGAGACAGAGAAGGAGGCAGCAGACAATGTGGCGGGGTCGCAAACCCTCTTCCAGAGAAGAGATGATAATATCCTGGGCCTTGAAGAAGGAATCCAGTTTTCTTCTCTAGTAGACCTGTCTTTTCACACTCTCCAGTCAAAGAGAAGAGAGCCCATTTTAGTTTTAGGGAACCAAGTTGCAAAGGCTCAGGATCAAAGATAAAGTAAGAGACAACATAAGTAAGCAAGAATGAGGACAGGATCACTTATTTTTAATGACTTATTTGTGCCCTTGTTCCAAAAGTTATTTATGATTTTTTTTAACCACAACAAAAAAAATGTGTTGTAGATTTTAAAAATAACTGTGGTGGACACTGATTGTGCTAGTCCATTCAGACTGCTATCACAAATCACCCTGGACTGGGTGACATATAATGACAGCCATTTGTTTCTCAGTTCTGGAGGCTGAAATACCAAGCAAGAACAAGGGGCCAGAAGATTCAGTGTCTGGTGAGGTCCTGCTTCTGGTTCACATATGGCCATCTTCTTGTTGTATCCTCATGTGGCGGATGAGTGAGGGAGCTCTCTGGGTTTCTTTTATGAGGGCACTCATTCCATTCATGAGGGCTGTGCTCTCATCTCCTGATTCCTTCCCAAAGGTACCACCTCCAAACACCATCACATCAGAGACTAGATTTCAACACATGAATTTCAGGGGACACAAACATTCAGTCTATAGCACTAATGCATTACCAAGACCCTTCTCCAGTGAAGAACTTGGTGCTGCAGCACAAATTTGAACTAAGGGTCAGACACGACAACAAAAGAAGGGTCATTCTACCTCCAGAGCCCTCCCTGGGGTCAGCTGAGGCTATCACTGGGGCTACATCAAAGCTAAACTTTTCCCCCTCCCCCATCTTGATTTTTCTCCACTTCCTCCCATAAATGTTGATTCCAAGGGTACACCTTAATAAATATTCTGAACCTTAAATTCTGTCTCAGGGTCCGCTACCCAGAAAGTCCAGCCAGACTGAGAGTAAATAAAGGCATAGCACAGAAGGAAACAGGCAGGAGAAACAGTCACCAGGCTGACAGTAGCAGATTAAATGGGTGCTGTGAGGCCCTCCCCACTGCAAAAGGCAGATGGGGCTCAGAGCTGACTCCCTGCTTCCATGCAGCCAGAATTAGGAGAGGCATTCACTCAGATCCATGAGTCAGTTTCCCAGACTAAAAATAAGCCAGTTGCCCAGAGGAAGAAAATACTCCCAATATTGAGACCCAAGAATTTTTTCCTGTGGGGCCTCCCCAAGAGAACTCTGATATAGCAACAACCTTCCATATCTCCCGCTCAGGGCAAGAGTATGTTTCACAAGGATGTGTAAGGGTACAAACACCCTCATGACTTCAAATAGGCAAAGAATGTGATTTTCTTTATTACTTTGTGCATGCTAAATTGCTTCAGTTGTGTCCGACTCTGAGACCATATGGACTGTAGCCCACCAGGCTCCTCTGTCCATGAGATTCTCCAAGGCAAAAATACTGTAGTAGGTTGCTATGCCCTCCTCCAAGGAATCTTCCCGACCCAGGGATTGAACCCGTCTCTTATGTTTTCTGCATTGGCAAGTGTGTTCTTTACCACTAGTGCCACCTGGGAAGCCTGGTTTTAGTACTTTGTATTTTACTTAATTTATGCCTTGAACCCTGGGTCCCAAATCACCTGATGAAAAAAATGTCATCTTAGTCTAGTTGGGGGAAATTCAGTCAACTAGGAGTAGTCTCACCCACTCCAGTGTTCTTGCCTGGAGAATCCCAGGGACGGGGGAGCCTGGTGGGCAGCCATCTCTGGGGTCGCACAGAGTCGGACACGACTGAAGCAACTTAGCAGCAGCAGCAGGAGTAGTCTCCATCCATTCAGGTTTTTCCTAGCCCCCTTCCCCACAACATCCCCAAATGTATTATTTATGCAACAAGGTTCATATCCTAGTTCCTCACGGTCATGAGATTTTTAACCTCAAAATTGCTACTTGAGAGGCTTAAAATCCTATTTTCTGAAAGTATTATCTCTGCTATGAGGCTAGCAAGTTCATTCTGAAATTCAGAGGCTGACAATTCACTGTTATTTCTCTCTAACTTCTTTTCGAATCCCTTTTCTAAGGCAGTGAATGTTTCCTGAAGCCTGAATGAGGAGGTAGGGGTGGCGGGGGAGGGCAAAAACCAGTTTCAAGGATTTTTAAAAAGCCTATCGGTTAATAGATTGATTGTTATTGATTTTCAAAAATAACATTCTGCACTGAAAACCAATAGTGCAACACTAGTATACCAAACAAGTAAAAGTAATTCGGGTGAGGGGCTCAAACTATGAGTATCAAACAGTATCAGACTGTGGTAAGATGTAATTAAGTCAAAGATGCATTGATTGACGTGTAGTTGATTTACAATGTTGTGTTAATTTCTGCTGGACTGCAAAGTGATTCTTTATACATACATATACATTCTTTTTTCTATTTTTTCCATTTTTCCATTATGGTTTATCACAGGATATTGAATCTAGTTTCCTGTGCTATATGGTAGGATCTTATTGTTTATCCATTCTACTAATATATGTAATAGCTTGCATCGGCCAACCCCAAACTACCAATTTGTCCTTCTGCTACCCTCCTTCCCCCTTGGCAACCACAAATCTGCTCTCTATGTCTGAGTCTGTTTCAGTTTCACAGATAGGTTTATTTGTGTCATATTTTAGATTCCACATACAAGTGACATACAATATTTGCCTCTCTCTGTCTGACTTATTTCACTTAGCGTAATACCCTCCAAGTCCATCTGTGTTTCTGCAAATGGCATTATTTTGTTCTTTTTTCTAGTTGAATACTATTCCATTGTATACAGGTACCTTCTTTAAGGGGTGTACTTTAGAGTGGAGGAATAGATAGACTGTACAACTTTCAAGCAACTTTTCACAAGCGTCCTCCAATGGGAATTAGGATTCTCTAAGATTTATTTATATAACATTATATTAGGGAAGGGAGAAAGTAATGGCACCCCACTCCAGTACTTTTGCCTGGAAAATCCCATGGATGGAGGAGCCTGGTAGGCTGCAGTCCACGGGGTCGCTAAGAGTCGGACATGACTGAGCGACTTCGCTTTCACTTTTCACTTTCATGCATTGGAGAAGGAAATGGCAACCCACTCCAGCATTCTTGCCTGGAGAATCCCAGGGACTGGGGAGCCTGGTGGCTGCCGTCTATGGGGTCACACAGAGTCGGACACGACTGAAGTGACTTGGCATAGCATAGCATTTTAGGGAAGAACTTTTTATATTCTTTTACAAATTAATCACTAAAGGGATGTTGCCAACAAGCTTAATACATAATGACCTATTTCTAGGAACCCTGCCTTCCAGGTAATGAGTATTATGCTAAAAGAATTTTGTTCAGCTCACAGAAAGCATCCTGACGAGGCCCACCGGTGAACAACTGCAGAGAAGAAGAAATTAACACACCCCTCCTCCAGGGGCTGACGGGAACCAGCAAGTGTTTGACTCTACTCCCTCCCTTCTAGAGAACCCTGAATTCTAACTCAGGCAAAATCGTTCTTTGAGGGCACAAGTCCAGTATCTTCTAAGTTTGCTAACTTTCCGAATAAAGTGTTAGTCCTTGCTTGCTAGACCTTGCCGCAGCAACTTATCTCTTGATTTACTGGCCTGCTGTGTGGCAAGCAGTAAGAGCTTGGATTTGGTAACAAGTTTTGGTGAGCCGTCCAGGGACCTTTCTGCTTGTGGCCAACTGACCTCAGTTGGAGAATTCTGGGGTAAGTTCCTAGCAGTTTCAAGGACCACTTGTCTTGAGGATCTTCCCTTCAGAGTTCACCAAAGTGACACTGGCTGCCCCAGCACTTCGCGGTTGGAGCAAAGAATCCTTTGGACTCCGACAGGTTCCATCCAGTAGGGTAAGTCACTCTGGTGCACACAGCTAGAAACTATTTTCCCTCTGTTTGGGGCTTTTTCTCCAGAACAAACCTATTTGTTTTGTATTTAAGTTGGGTACCCTGCTGAAGAGAAGAAAGAGTTGCTGGACTTTCACCTGACTGGTGAACCAGTTCATTTCTTTGGATGTTAGTATTTCTGTGTGCCGTTTGTGTTTTGTCTTGAATTTCTATCTTTAAAAATGGGGAATGTTTAAACCATCCTTAAAGAAAGCCATCTAAATCACGTTTTAAGGGGTCTGAGGACAGCTATGAACCCAGGGGTGAGAGGAAGATGATATTTATTGTAACAATGTGTGGCCACAACACCTATTAGGATCTCCACAGAGGGGCTGGGCAGGTTGTCTCGGGACCCTGTGCACCAGGTGCTGCTGCCCTTGCTGTGTTAATTATGTCATTGATGGTCTCCTGTGTCATGGGTACATGCAAAACTCCAAGACCAAGCTTGAGGGTTTATTTAGGATTTTCTATTTAGGTTTAGGTTTTTAAAGTTCATTAGGTTTTTAAGTTTTTAAGTTTCATTTTGTTTGGTACTATTTCTTCATTGATAGCCAAGTCAGTTTTGTGATACTTAAAACTTTTACTGATGTCAAATGGAGGAAAGGAACAAGGAAAAAACCTGTCTGTTCTTGTCCAAGAGTGGGACATTCCAAGGAAGAAGAGAAAGTTTCCATTTGGCTCTGAAAATCACCAAAAGCTATAAATAGAAATAGAATTGTCTTTTCTATAAATATATGAAAGGCTCTAGCCATCTAAACAGATGACTTACTTGCCAGAAACCCAATTTTAATCCAGTCTCTTTTGTAACTGGTGGGTTTTACATTGTTGTACCCAGTTCATGGCTAAAATTTTGGAATGGGAACTATGAGGTCCCTGTGTCTGTACATGTGTTATGGTGGCATTCCCAATAATAATTTGTCAACTCTATTTAATTAGCTTAAAGAAAATTAAGTGCTTATATAAATACTCAAGCTAAAAGAAACTGGCCACAATGAGTTTGAGGTTCATGTGATCTAGGAAATATTCAGTATTAATATCTAGTGTTAGCATAGGCTTGTTGGTTTGATACAGATGTGCATTTAGTCATCAACATTAAGTAAAATACTTTTAATGTACCTAGGCTTATTAGAAATCAAACACAACCTTATTATTCCTGTTACAAAAGCTTTTAATTAAAATAGAGGTAAATGAAGAGTTTTGGATAAACTCCGTGGGAATAATGGTTTGGGAATATCTATCAAAAAGAGTCTCTCCAGATTTTCATAACTTGAAACTAAACTAAGTTCTAAAATAAGATTAAACATAATTGAAAAATAAATCTTAAAAGTGGCACAAAACCTGAATTTGTTCTCTTAAGAGGACAGAGGTTTCTTAAAATATTGAACTGCTTTTGTATATGTGCTGCCGAAGCGAGCACATTGAACTGCTTTTGATAATAGATTGTGAGTTTCTTTAAGTGATCTGTATTTGCCGTTGAGATTTTTTATCACTGGTTAAAACTTTTTAATATTTTTGACAAGCTTCCCAAAGATCAAGTTCTAAGTGGAGTTCATTTGACCTCTGGCTAACTTTGGGAGTTCCTGGAGGGTCCCTGGAACATCTCAAATTGCTTTCTGTCTCAGAGAGAAGAATATTAAACTAAGTGAGCTTATTTGGTTGAGTTGTTTAATTGCATAGGAGGCATTGTCAAATGAGTGGTAATAACACTTCTCAGATTGTATTACATGGATAATTTTTTTCTTCTCTTTGGCTGTGCTGGGTCTTCATTGCTGTGCGTGGGCTTTCTCTAGTTGCATCAAGTGGGGGCTGTTCTTTGTGGTGCGTGGGCTTCTCATTGTGGTGGCTGGTCTTATTGCAGGCTCTAGACCATGCAGGTTCTGTTGTTGTGACTCGCAGTCAGTACTTGCAGCTCGAAGTTGTGGCACACAGGTTTAGTTGCCCCCCTGGCATGTGAAATCTTCCCGAAAGGGATCCAGCCCACATCCCCTGCATTGGCAGGCAGATTCTTAACCACTGAACCACCAGGGAAGTCTGGGTAAATGTTATTAATACACACATTCTAGAAATTTATATGGAACTTCTAAAATTCTGGTATATCCTGGAAATGGTATAAGTCATTAATTATCTTAAATTGTTTGTCATAGCAGTAATCAAGTTTCTGTTCAATTACATTGTAATCTCCATTGGTTGGTGCCAAAGCAAAAAGGGCATCCTTTTAATAGATCAATTGCTAGCTTTGGTTTTACAGTAGCTTTCAAATGACTATAGCTATTTTGTGAAGAAACAGGGAAGAATGGTGAAATCCTTTATGTGCAAGCATTTATACAATTATCAGAGAAAAGAAGGGAATGAAAATGATGATCTGTTGCTTCAGACCTTAACTTCTCTGGCTGTTAAGCCAATATATCCACCCCTTCTCTCAGTTCTGCTCCTATCCAGTTCCAATTCCTGACACAGAGGAGTAGGACTTCCCCTCCTTATAGAGGTCAATTAGAAAATTCTGTGTTAGTTTCTGAGTCACTGGGACTTGGTCTGATATCGCCATCTAAGACCCGACAGGGCACCCAATTTGGGCCAAGAGCCACTTTCCAGACCTGGCAATTTCCCTTGCACCAATATCTCTTATGGGGCCTAAAAGCAAACAACTAGCCAGCTGGGTTTATCTTTAGTTGGAAATACTGCAACCCTCCTTATACGTATCTTCTACACCTGAAGCCCACTTGGCAGAACCCACAGCTGACCCAAATTAGAACCCCAGTGAGGGAAGAATGCCCTTATTCAAGCATTACTTATTAGTGCATCTTGGCAGGGCTCTGAAAACGAAAACCAGAGCAAGAGTTTGAACAAAATTCAAGAAATTCTGCAAAACAAATGAAGACCTTTCTGAATTTTTGGAAGGAACTTATCAGGGCTACAGATGTCATACTGACGCAGGTCCCAAGGCCCCTGAAAATGTTAGAGTGGGAAATTTGACCTTTTTGGGCAAAATGCCTCAGGTATCAAGAACAAGTTGCAGAAATTAGATGGTACCTTTAGAATGAACCCTTCTCAATTGGTAGATGTTGCTTTTAAAAGTATTCAACAGAAAACAATAGAAGAAAGAAGAAGCAAGATGAAATGCCAAGTTTTTGGCAGCGGCACTGGATTCCCAGAGGCAAGGAACTGAAGAGGTAAGTGTTGAGGAAGGAACAATGTCTTACTGTAAGGAGGAGGAACAGAGGAAAACAGATTGCCCTCAGCTAAAGCAGAAGGCAACAATAAAAGACTTGAGCATCTTATGCAGGAGAAAGTGAGGAACCCTCTGAATGAAGAGGCCCAGGGCCTCCTTTGGGCTTGAGGTGCCTAATTCCCCACAGGAGCCCAGGGTAAAATGGACAGTGGGGAACAAGCTGATTAATGGATAGACCTCACCCTGAAGTTTTTCACTGGAATATCTTGACATCAGAGTTCCACCAGAACGCGTTAAGCCTATAGCTGGAGCTCATGAAAATCCCCAAAAAGGAGACAAGAGCCCTCTCCCCCCAGGGTCTTAAAAATAACCTAAAGACTGCTGTCAGACCTCCCCAGACACAACACAGAGGAACCTGTCCCGCCAAGGACTGAAAACTAGACTTTACTAAGATGCCTTGGATCGCAAGAAACTTCAGACAACCCGTTAGTGTTTGTGTGGGCACATTTTTAGAATGAGTGAAAGCATACCCCCCCCGGACAAAAAAATCTCTGAGGTGGTTAAAGCCCTCTTAGGGAAACTATCCACTGATTTAGATTAAGGCGTTAAAGCTACATTCAACCTGAAAAGCACAATCAACAGAAAAAGAAACTAAGGAAATGAGCCATACATTAAAAAGAGATGTCTCTAAATATATCAAGAGACTGATTTAACTTGGGATAAGGCCTTGCCAGTTGCTCTGCTATGAATCAATGGCTACCAGAAGCAGGCTTAAATTAAGGCCTATTAAAATATTGTATGGTAGGAAATTCCCTGGTGGTCCAGTGGTTAGGACTCTGTGTTTCTACTATAGCGGGGCCTAGGCTCTATTCCTGTGTTGGGGAACTAAGACCCTGCAAGCCACATGGCATGGCTAAAATAAGATAAATAATAGAATAATTAATAAAATAAAGTAATAAAGTAAAATAAAATAATAAAATAAAATATTGTATGGTAAGCCATTCAAGGTGTCTGCCCAGGCAGGAGAATCTATAAATGCTAAAAAACCTAGCAGTTGCCAGTTAAAAGTTTGAACACTACACTCAGCTCTGTTCATGGGTAAGCTAAAATAACTTTGTTTAGTTCACAGGTGCCGAAGCCTACCTGAGAATGACTGCAAGGAGGAAGAAATTAGCACATCCCTTCAGAGGCTAATGGGAAACAGGAAGTGTTTGACTTTACTCTCTCCCCTTTTAGTGTAAAAGAAGCATGAATTTCAACTTGGGCAAGATTATTCTCTAGGGGCATGAGTCCACAATCTCCTTGGTTTGCTGACTTTTCTAATGAGTCACTGTTTCTTCCCCCACAGCTTTCCTCTCAATTTATTAGCCTGTAGTGCAGAGAGCAGTAAAAGCTTGGGCTCATTAACAGTACTTCCATATTTCAGATATCTGCTTCCAAAAAGCATAAAAGTTCTGAAGGTTTTGTCTTTAAGTGGAAGCCCTTTGAGAAACATGAGGTGGTCTGCCAAAATGAAAAAGCCATTATGGAAGTTATGATCATTTAGGTGTCTGTCACCACTAACTAGGGCTTCCCAGGTGGCTCAGTGGTAAAGAATCTGCCTGCCGATGCATGAGACATGGGTTCTATCCCTGGGTCAGAAAGATCCCCTGGAGAAGGAAATGGCAACTCACTCTCGGAAATTCCATGGACTAAGGAGCCTGTGGGCTACAGTCCAGGTGGTCTCAGTCAGGCATGGCTGAGTGACTGACCCTGCATGCACACCACTAAGCCCAGGCGTTTGTTTTACATTTCAGATCCCTGGAAAGGACAGGCTTGGAGTGGTGGTGAGGGTGTAGGTTGAAAGTTCAAAGGCTACTGAGGTTACAGTGAGTAGCAAAGCAGAGTACCTCCACTTCAATTACAAAGTTCAAGAAGGCAAGAAGCCCCCTGAAGATGGAATTGAAACAGCAGATGCCTCAGAGCTCTGACTGCTGACAATGCTGAAAACATGAAGAGACTCCGTTTTCTGTCTGGATTGTTATGGAGCAGACACTCTCGGTTTATACCCTCCAGGGGAGATGGAGAGATGCTTTCTGTAAATAAGAATGAGTGACTTGAAGGTGATCTGTTTAAATAGTCAGCTTGGGTTGTCCTTACCTCTAAGGAAAACAAGCAGCCCCATACAGCTGAATGTCTTTTGGTGTTATTAAGGAGAATGACACCAGGGCTGTGAAGTTAGTCACTGACTTTACATCTATATGTACCTGTTTTATCTTGTTTTGCAAATACTGTTTGGCTTCTTGTTTGCTTTTTAATAAATCGAAGATCTGTGGCAACCCTGCATCAAGCCAGTAATTTTTCTAGCAGCATTTGCTTCCTTCCTGACTTTGTCACATTTTGGTAATTCTTGCACTATTTCAAACCTTTTCATTATTTGTTATGGTGAGCTGTGATGTTACTATTGTAACACCTATCCACTGATGTTACTACTGTAATAGTTTGGGGGCACCACAAACTTTACCCATGTCAGATGACAAACTTAATCAATAAATATTTGTGTTCTGACTGCTCCACCAACAAGCCTTTCTCCATCTCTCTCCCTTTACTAGGGCCTTCCTATTCCCTGAGGCACAATAATACTGAGATCAGGCCAATTGTAACCCTTTAATGGCATCCAGGTGTTCAAGTGAAAGTCACACATCTCTCACTTTAAGTCAAAAACTAAAAATGATTAAGTTTAATGATTAAGCTTAGTGAGGAAGGCATGTCAAATGCTGAGACAGGTCAAAAGCTGGGCCTCTTGCACCAAACAGTTAACCAAATTGTAAATGCAAAGGAAAAGTTCTTGAAGGGAATTAAAAGTGCTACTCCAGTGAACACATGAATGATTAGAAAGCAAAACAGCCTTATTGCTTAGATGGAGAAAGTAATAGTGGTTTGGACAGAAGATCAAGCCAGCCACAAAATTGCCTTAAACCAAAGCCTAATCCAGAGCAAAGCTGTGCTGCTGCTGCTAAGTTGCTTCAGTCGTGTGCGACTCTGTGCGACCCCACAGATGGCAGCCCACCAGGCTCCGCCATCCCTGGGATTCTCCAGGCAAGAACACTGGAGTGGGTTGCCATTTCCTTCTCCAATGCATGAAAGTGAAAAGTGAAAGTGAAGTTGCTGAGTAAGTGTCCGACTCTTCGTGACCCCATGAACTGCAGCCTACCAGGCTCCTCCGTCCACGGGATTTTCCAGGCAAGAGAACTGGAATGGGTTGCCATTGCCTTCTCTGAAAGCAAGGCTGTAGTTCTCTTCAATTCTTTGAAGGCTGAGCGATCAGGAAGCTGTAGAAGAAAATCTAACAGAGGTTGGTTAATTAGCTTTAAGGAAAGAAGCCATTTCCACATCATGAAAGTTCAGGATGAAGCAACAAGTGCTGAATGGAGGTGGCTACACTAAACAACAGCCTTGTATACAAAAGCGATGCCATCTAAGACTTTCATAGCTTGAGAGGAGAAGTCAATGCCTGGCTTCAAAGCTTCAAAGGACAGGCTGATTCTTCTTGTTAAGGGCTTATGCAGCTGGTGATTTTAAATTGAATCCAGCACTCCTTACCATTCTGAAAATCCTAGGCCCTTAAGAATTGTGCTTAATTTACTCTGATTCTGCCTCTGCCCATAAATGGAACAGTAAAGCCTAGATGACAGCACATTTGTTAACATGATTTGCTGAATATTTTAAGCCTGCTGTTGAGACTTACTGCTCAGGAAAAAAGAAAAAAAAGACCCCTTTCAAAATATTACTGCTCACTGACACTACACCTGGTCACCCATGAGCTCTGGTGGAGAGGTTGTTGCTTAGTTGGTAAGTCATGTCTCTTTGCAACCCCATGGACAATAGCATGCCAGGCTCCTCTGTCCTCCACTGTCTCCCAGAGTTTGGTCAAATTCATGTCTATTGAGTCAGTGATGCTATCTGACCATCTTATCCTCTTCTGTCCCCTATTGAGACTAATTGATGCCTGCAAACAGAACATCCATTCTGCAGCCCATGAATCAAGGAGTAATTTTGACTTATTATTAATAGTTAATAATACATTTTATAATGCTATAGCTGTCATAGGTAGTGATTGCTCTGATGGATCTGAGGAAAGCTAATTGAAAACCTTCTAGAAAGGAATCACATTTTAAATGCCATTAAGAACTATTCATGATTCATGGGAAAAGGTCAAAATATCAACATCAGCAGGAGTTTGGAAAAAGTTTATTCCAACCCTCATGGATGACTTTGATGGGTTCAAGACTACAGGGGAGGAAGTAATGCAGATGTGGAAATAGCAAGAGAACTAAAATTGGAAGTGGAGCATGAAGATGTGACCGAATTGCTGCAAGCTCATGATAAAACTATTTGTTTTGTATTTTGGCTGCACTAGGTCTTCGTGCTTGAGGACATCTCTAGTTGAGGTGCACAGGCTTAGTTGCCCCATGGTATGTGGAATCTCTTAGTTCCCCGACCAGGAATGGAACCCACAACCCCTGCATTGGAAGGTGGATTCTTAACCACTGGAGCCCCAGGGAAGTCCCTGACAAAATTTTAATGAATGAGGAGTTGCTTTTTAGGGATGAGCAAAGAAAGTGATTTCTTGATATGGAATATACTCCTGGTGAGCATACTATGAAGATTATAGAAATGACAACAAAGGTTTTAGAATATTACATAAACTAAGTTAATAAAGAGGCAGCAGGGTGTGAGAGGATTGACTAATTTTGAAAGAAGGTCTACTGTGGGTAAAGGTTACTGAACAGCATTGCATGTAACAGAGAAATGGTTCATGACAGGAAGAGTCAATTAATACATCAAACTTCATTGTCTCTTATTTTAAGAAATTGCCAGACACCACCCCCAGCCTTCCCTGGTGGCTCAGGCAGTAAAGAATCTGCCTGTAATGTGGGAGGCCTGGGTTAAATCCCTGGGTCGGGAAGATCCCCTGGAGGAGGAAATGGCAACCCACTCCAGTATTCTTGCCTGGAGAATCCCATGGACAGAAGAGCCTGGTGGGCTACAGTCCATGGAATCACAAAGAGTCAAACACAACTGAGTGACTAACACATAGCTGTGCCTTTAGCAACCACCACCCAGATCAGTCAACAGCCGTCAACATCAAGGCAAGACGCTTCACCAGCAAAAAGATTAAAACTTGCAGAAGGCTCAATGAAGGTTAGCACTTTTTTAGCAATAAAGTATTTTTTAATGAATTGTTTGTACATTGATTATTTTTAGACATAATGCTATTGCACACTCAATATACTGCAGTATAGTGTAAACATAGCTGTTTATATGTATTGGGAAACCAAAAATTCTTGAGACTCACGTTATTGCAATATTTTGTTTTGGTGCAGTGGTCTGGAATCAAACATGCAATATCTCTGAGCTATGCCTGTATATCTGCATGCCAAAGTTTCAATATTAATATTTCACCTATACAACTCCTTAACTCCACAAGTACTAATATTTGAAAGGATTTGTGAGTAGGTAGGCTAGGTGGAGGTAATGAGGATAATGGCAACGTCCTTCAAAAAGTCCTTGACACAACATACCCTGGACCCTGCAGCAGGCCACCGCCAACCCACGTCTCCACCGGAGACTCCTACACACTCACAGTTGGTGGGTCATCTGCTTGGCAGCTTATGCCACACCCAGGATTGCAGCACCCAGAGCCCCTGCCCCTGCGGGTCATAGTGGAGAGTTCTGACAAAACACAGTCCACTAGAGAAGGCAATGGCAAACTACTTCAGTATTCTTACCTTGAGAACCCCATGAACAGTATGAAAAGGGAAAAAGATAGAACACTGAAAGATGAACTCCCCAGGTCAGTAGGTGCCCAATATGCTACTGGAGAAGGATGGAGAAATAACACCAGAAAGAATGAAGAGACGGAGCCAAAGCCAAAACAACGCCCAGCTGTGGATGTGACTGGTGATGGAAGTAAAGTCTGATGCTGTAAAGAACAATATTGCATAGAAACCTTGAATGTTAGATCCAGGAATCAAGGTAGATTGGAGGTGGTCAAACATGAGACAGCAGGTGTGAACGTCGTCCTTTTAGGAATCAGTGAACTAATATGGACTGGAATGGGTGAATTTAACACAGATGACCATTATATCTACTACTGTGGGCAGGAATCCCTTAGAAGAAATGGAGTAGCCCTTGTAGTCAACAAAAGAGTCCAAAATGCAGTACTTGGATGCAATCTCAAAAATGACAGAATGATCTCTGTTTGTTTCCAAGGCAAACCATTCAATATCACAGTATTTCAAGTCTATGCCCCAACCACTAATGCTGAAAAGCTAAAGTTGAATGCTTCTGTGAAGACCTACAAGACTTTCTAGAAGTAACACCCAAAAAAGATGTCCTTTTCATTATAGGGGACTAGAATGCAAAAGTAGGAAGTCAAGAGATATCTGGAGTAACAGGTAAATTTGGCCTTAGTGTACAAAATGAAGCAGGGCAAAAGCTAACAGAGTTTTGCCAAGAGAACGCACTGGTCATAGCAAACACCCTCTTCCAACAACACAAGAGAAGACTCTACACATAGACATCACCAGATGGTCAATACCGAAATCACGTTGATTATATTCTTTGCAGCCAAAGATAGAGAAGCTCTATACAGTCAGCAAAAACAAGACTGGGAGCTGACTGTGGCTCAGATCATGAACTCCTTATTGCCAAATTCAGACTGAAATTGAAGAAAGTAGGGAAAACCACTAGACCATTTAGGTATGACCTAAACCAAGTCCCTTATGATTATACAGTGGAAGTAACAAATAGATTCAAGGGATTACATCTAATAAACAGAGTGCCTGAAAAACTATGGACAGAGGTTCATGACATTGTACAGGAGGCAGTGATCAAGACAATCCCAAGAAAAGAAATGCAAAAAGGCAAAATGATTGTCTGAGGAGGGCTTACAAATAGCTGTGAAAATAAGAGAAGTGAAAGGCAAAGGAGAAAAGGAAAGATACATCCATTTGAATACAGAGTTCCAAAGAATAGCAAGGAGAGATAAGAAAGCCTTCCTCAGTGATCAATGCAAAGAAATAGAGGAAAACAATATAATGGGAAAAACTGGAGATCTCAAGAAAATTAGAGATACCAAGGGAATACTTCATGCAAAGGTGGGCACAATAAAGGACAGAAATGGTATGGACCTAACAGAAGCAGAAGATATTAAGAAGAGGTGGCAAGAATACACAGAAGAGCTATACAAAAAAAATCTCCATGACCCAGATAACCACAATGGTGTGATCACTCACCTAGAGCCAGACATCCTGGAATGTGAAGTCAAACGGACCTTAGGAAGCATCACTACAAGCAAAGCTAGTGGAGGTGATAGAATTCCAGTTGAGCTATTTCAAATCCTAAAAGATAATGCTGTAAAAGTGCTGCACTCAATATGCCAGCAAATTTGGAAAACTCAGCAGTGGCCACAGGGCTGGAAAAGGTCAGTTTCATTCCAATGCCAAAGAAATGCAATGCCAAAGAATGTTCAAACTAACACACAGTTGCACTCATCTCACACACTAGCAAAGTAATTCTCAAAAGTCTCCAAGCCAGGGTTCAACAGTATGTGAACCGTGAACTTCCAGATATTCAAGCTGGATTTAGAAAAGGCAGAGAAATCAGAGATCAAATTGCCAACATCCATTGGATCATCGAAAAAGCAAGAGAGTTCCAGAAAACATCTACTTCTTTTTTATTGATTATGCCAAAGCCTTTGACTGTGTAGATCACAACAAATTATGGATAATTCTTAAAGAGATGGGAATATCAGACCACCTTACCTGCCTCCTGAGGAATCTGTATGCAGGTCAAGAAGCAGCAGTTAAAACTGGGCATGGAACAACAGACTGGTTCCAAATAGGAAAAGGAGTATGTCAAGGCTATATATTGTCACCCTGCTTAATGAGTATATTATGCAAAATGCTGGGCTGGATGAAGAACAAACTGGATCAAGATTGCCAGAAGAAATATCAATAACCTCAGATATGCAAATGACACCACCCTTATGGCAGAAAGTGAAGACGAACTAAAGAGCCTCTTGATTAAAGGAAAAGAGAGTGAAAAAGTTGGCTTAAAACTCAACATTCAGAAAACTAAGATCATGGCATCTGGTCTCATCACTTCATGGGAAATAGATGGGGAAACAGTGGAAACAGTGTCAGACTTTATATTTTGGGGCTCCAAAATCACTGCAGATGGTGACTGCAGCCATGAAATTAAAAGACGCTTGCTCCTTGTAAGAAAAGCTGTGACCAACCTAGACAGCATATTAAAAAACAGAGACATTACTTTGCCAACAAAAGTTCATCTAGTCAAAGCTATGGTTTTTCCAGTGGTCATGTATAGATGTGAGAGCTGAACTATAAAGAAAGCTGAGTGCTGAAGAATTGATGCTTTTGAACTGTGGTGTTGGAGAAGACTCTTGAGAGTCCCGTGGACTGCAAGGAGATCCAACCAGTCCATCCTAAAGGAGATCAGTCCTGAATATTCATTGGAAGGACTGATGCTGAAACTGAAGCTCCAGTACTTTGGCCACGTGATGCAAAGAACTGACTCATTAGAAAAAATCTTGATGCTGGGAAGGATTGAAGGCAGAAGGAGAAGGGGACGACAAAGGATGAGATGGTTGGATGGCATCACTGACTCAATGAACATGAGTTTGAGCAAGCTCTGGGAGGACAGGGAAGCCTGGCGTGCTACAGTTCATGGGGTCGCAAAGAGTCGGACACGACTAAGCAACTGAACTGAGGCTATTATTTATTATGAAATTATTCAGAATAGAAAGACCTGTAAACAATAATGAAATGAACCTCCTGTAACTACTTCTCTTAAGAAAAAAGCATTGCAAATGGATTTGAAGCTTTCTGTGTATCTCCTCTCCAAATGTAATTCATTCTCTACTTTACACAAGTAGCTATCCTGAATTTGGTAATTATGATTCAAATGCATTTCTACACATTTACTACATATATATAACCATACTACTGTTTTGTACTGTATATATTTAAACTTTACATAATAATATTGTAATGAATGCTGTAATATTGCATGAATATTCATGCTGTAATATTGCATGAATATTTTAGGTGTTATGTGTGAGACATCTATCTTGATGTTTTTATCGCTAGTCAATTTTCAGTGCTGTATATTACTCCCTTGCATATCATTTCAATTTTTTACCTTTCTTCTGGATGATGGTTGTTTCTTGTCTTTGTGGTGACAAAAAATATGAAAATATTGAGTTTTTGTGTACAAAATTTTTGGCTGATGATTCTCAAAGTATGGTCAAACAGACCCTTCATGGGCCCAAGACTCTGTCAGGCAATCCATGAGGTCAAAACCATTTTCATAATAATACAGAGACATGCTTACTTTTTCCATTGTGTTGAGATTTGCACAGCTGGTATAAAAGCAAGGCAGGCAAAACAACCGGTGTCTTACACAAACCAAGGTGGCACCACCAGTGGTCATTATATTCTTTACTACTTCACTAGGGGTTTAAAAACATTACTTAAGAATATTACTTTCTTAAATGTCAACTCGATAAAGGACAGAAATGGTATGGACCTAACAGAAGCAGAAGATATTAAGAAGAGATGGCAAGAATACACAGAAGAACTGTACAAAAAAGATCTTCACGACCCAGATAATCATGATGGTGTGATCACTGACCTAGATCCAGACATCTTGGAATGTGAAGTCAAGTGGGCCTTAGAAAGCATCACTACAAACAAAGCTAGTGGAGGTGATGGAATTCCAGTTGAGTTATTCCAAATCCTGAAAAATGATGCCGTGAAAGTGCTGCACTCAATATGCCAGCAAATTTGGAAAACTCAGTAGTGGCCACAGGACTGGAAAAGGTCAGTTTTCATTCCAATCCCATAGAAAGGCAATGCCAAAGAATGCTCAAACTACTGCACAATTGCACTCATCTCACACGCTAGTAAAGTAAAGCTCAAAATTCTCCAAGCCAGGCTTCAGCAATATGTGAACCATGAACTTCCTGATGTTCAAGCTGGTTTTAGAAAAGGCAGAGGAACCAGAGATCAAATTGCCAACATCTGCTGGATCATAGAAAAAGCAAGAGAGTTCCAGAAAAACATCTATTTCTGCTTTATTGACTATGCCAAAGCCTTTGACTGTGTGGATCGCAATAAACTGTGGAAAATTCTGACAGAGATGGGAATACCAGACCACCTGATCTGCCTCTTGAGAAATTTGTATGCAGGTCAGGAAGCAACAGTTAGAACTGGACATGGAACAACAGACTGGTTCCAAATAGGAAAAGGAGTACGTCAAGGCTGTATATTGTCACCCTGTTTATTTAACTTATATGCAGAGTACATCATGAGAAAGGCTGGACTGGGAGAAACACAAGCTGGAATCAAGATTGCCAGGAGAAATATCAATAACCTCAGATATGCAGATGACACCACCCTTATGGCAGAAAGTGAAGAGGAACTCAAAAGCCTCTTGATGAAAGTGAAAGAGGAGAGTGAAAAAGTTGGCATAAAGCTCAACATTCAGAAAACGAAGATCATGGCATCCGGTCCCATCACTTCTTGGGAAATAGATGGGGAAACAGTGGAAACAGTGTCAGACTTTATTTTTCTGAGCTCCAAAATCACTGCAGATGATGACTGCAGCCATGAAATTAAAAGACGCTTACTCCTTGGAAGGAAAGTTATGACCAACCTAGATAGCATATTCAAAAGCAGAGACATTACTTTGTCAACAAAGGTTCATCTAGTCAAGGCTATGGTTTTTCCTGTGGTCACGTATGGATGTGAGAGTTGGACTGTGAAGAAGGCTGAGCGCCGAAGAATTGATGCTTTTGAACTGTGGTGTTGGAGAAGACTCTTGAGAGTCCCTTGGACTGCAAGGAGATCCAACCAGTCCATTCTGAAGGAGATCAGCCCTGGGATTTCTTTGGAAGGAATGATGCTAAAGCTGAAACTCCAGTACTTTGGCCACCTCACGCGAAGAGTTGACTCATTGGAAAAGATTCTGATGCTGGGAGGGATTGGGGGCAGGAGGAGAAGGGGACGCCAGAGGATGAGATGGCTGGATGGCATCACTGACTCGATGGACGTGAGTCTGAGTGAACTCCGGGAGTTGGTGATGGACAGGGAGGCCTGGTGTGCTGCAATTCATGGGGTCGCAAAGAGTCAGACACGACTGAGCGACTGATCTGATCTGATCTGAAACGTCAACTGTTTCATCCTCATCTATTTAATGTTCTGTGTGTCACAATGGAAAGTAAGCACAAAGTACTGTGTTGTGTGCCCGAGTGCAATAGTGTCTCAAGGAAAAGCGCTTGTGCAATTGTTCGAGTTGCAAGCTGAACAAGAATTTTTCTTCGTGGAATATTTTTATTTGAAAGAATAACTGGCAGACAAACCATGATTATTTCAGTCTTGGGTGTTTGACAGACATTTTATCAAAAATTGATGATGTGAGTTTTGAATCAAATATTCAGATTCTTGAAAACTTGAATCCAGTTATAACCTTAGCAACTTCTCAGTATTTCAAGATTTCTCTGAAGAAATGGGCGGTGATTTTTTTATACTGTATAATGTAATTAAATATATCAACACTTGAAAAATCTGTGTAACTTGGTAATCCAATATTTTCTAAATGACCAATACGAAATGTTACAAAATGACCCATGGGTTTAAAAAAAAAAAAAGTCCCTTCAAAGCACAAGATAGACCATAAGATTTTTTTAATTACTTATTGATTTATTTTTGACTGCACTGGTTCTTGCTTTGTGTGGGCTTTCTCTAGTTGCAACGAGGAGGGGCCACTCTCTAGTTGTACTGTGCCGACTTCTCACTGCAGTGCTTCTCTTGTGTTGGGCTGTAGGCTCAGTAGTTGTGGCACATGGGCTTAGTTGCCCCGAAGCCTGTGGCATCTTTCCAGACCAGGGATCAAGCTCATGTCCCCTGCATTGGCAGGCAGATTGTTAACCACTGGACCACCAGGGAAGTCCTAGGCCATAGATT
This sequence comes from Bos indicus, assembly GCF_029378745.1. NCBI lineage: Eukaryota > Metazoa > Chordata > Mammalia > Artiodactyla > Bovidae > Bos > Bos indicus. The sequence continues at coordinate 110,757,257 of NC_091760.1, forward strand.
TTTTAATGGAGTACAAGTTTGTTGACAAAGTTTCAAATTCCTAATTTCAACTGACCTTTAAAACACTACCATTTGTTTAATTTGGAGTATAGTATCAAAGAAGGAAAGCCACAGTTATCTGAAAATACTCCTCCCTTTTCTGATTCCATCTCTGTGTGTCTATTTTCTTCATATACTTCAATGAAAACAATATACCAGTATAGACTGAATACAGAAACAAACACCAGCTGTCTTCTATTAACTCGACCTAGAGATATTTCCAGAAATATAAAACAATGCCATCTTATCACTAAAATTTTTGGAAAATATAATCATTTTGTAAAAATATGTTATTTATGTTAATGTAAAAGGCTTATTACTGCTTTTTAAATAACTTAATGTATTTTTTTAATTCCTCATCTTTATTTTCTAATACAGTAAATACTAATAGGCAATATTCACATAAACAAATGGTCTTTGGTATCCTTGATGATTTTTCAAGATTTTAAAAGGTCCTGGGGCCAACCACTATCCTGGGTCAAGGATATAAACAAGAGTAGAATTGCTAGATAGTGTTTTATCTTTGCTAAATAGATATTTCCAAATTATTCTCTGAAATCATTGCATCAATTTAAACTCTTACTTGCAGCATTTCAGATTGTCCATTGCTCGCATCCTTCTCAGCATTTTGGAATTATTTCAAACTTAAGTATTTACTATTTCTAATAGAAGGAAATGGCAACCCACTCCAGTATTCTTATCTGAAAAATTCCATGGACAGAGGACCCTGGTGGGTTACTGTCCATGGGGTCACAAAAGAGTCAGAAGTGACTCAGCGACTAAAAAACAACAACAACAATAAGTGCTAAAGTAGTGATGGGGAGTTAATGCACTTTCCATGTATTTATTGGCTCTACGGGCTTTCTCTTCTTTGAAATTTCTGGTTACACTATTTGCCCATTCCTCTACTAAGTTGTCTTTTCACAATAAATTTTAGGGGCTCTTTACATTTTCCAGGCATGTATCCTAGTTGGTTTCTTTTTTTGCTTTTCAATATTTCTCATTTAAAATCCATTTGTTAAAGATTATATAAAATGCATAATAGTTATGGGTAACATTGATGCAAAAACTCCTTCTATAATTAATTTCCCAGAGTACCAGTTGACTTATTACAAAAAAATCTTTTCATGAACTTCCCTGTTTTAAAACCTTTTACTGATTTTCATTGTATGACATCTAGGCCACCCACTGTTGGATACCACTTATCTTTTCAGACTCATTTCCTAGAATGCTCTTTCAGAAAGCATGTGATTTAGTCCAGAATTTTCCAAACATTTTTGGTCACATGACACTTTGTTTTTAACTATTATAGTGACAAAACACTAGTACAGGCACAGAATAAAAGGCTGTTTTTAATTAAGGAGAGAAATATAACTGATTTAATTATATTAAAAATATATTTGAAATTTGATGATTTTTTTTTTTTAACTTTTATATTGGAGTATAGTAATGTACAATGTTGCATTAATTTCAAGTATACAGCTAAATAATTCAGTTACTCATATACATATGAAAGTGAAAGAGTTAATTGCTCAGTCGTGTCCAGCTCTTCATGACCCCATGAACTGTAGCTCACCAAGCTCCTCTATCCACGGAATTCTCCAGGCAAGAATACTGGAGTGGGTTGCCATTCCCTTCTCTAGAGAATCTTCCCAACCCAGGGATCCAACCTGGGTCTCCTGTATTGCAGGCAGATTCTTCACCACCTGAGCTACCTGGGAAGCTCATATACATATATCCATTCTTTTTCAGATTCTTTTCCCATATAGGTTATTACAAAATATTGAATAGGGTTCCCTGTTCTATATAGTAGGTCATTATTATCTATTTCATATATAGTAATGTATAAATTATGTTACTTATATGTTAATATAATGTTATATGTTAATCCTAAACTAATTTATCTCTCCCTCCCACCAACATTTCCCCTTTGGTAATCATAAGTTTGTTTTTGAGTCTATGAGTCATTTCTGTTTTGTTAAAAAGTTTGTATAAATTTTTTTCAGATTCCACTTACAAGTGATGTCATAGGATATTTGTCTGTGTGTAATTTACTTAGTATAATAGTCTCTAGGTCCATCCATTTTGTTGTAGATGGCAATATTTCATTCTTTTTATGGCTGAGTAATATTCATTTTAATATATGTTTCACATCTTCTTTGTCCACTCCTCTGTCAATGGACATTGAAGTTGCGTCCATGTCTTGGCTATCATAAATAGTGCTGCAATGAACATTGGGGTACATGTATCTTTTGAAGTTATGGTCTTCTCTGGATGTATGCTCAGGAGTGGGATTGCTGGATCATATGCTTGTTCTACTTTTAGTTTTTTAAGGAACCTCCATACTGTTATCCACAGTGATTGTGCAAATTTGCATTCCCACCAACAGTGTAGAAGGTTTTCCTTTTCTCCACACGCTCCCCAGCATTTATTGTTTGTAGACTTTTTGATGATGGCCATTCTGACCAGTGTGAGGTGATACCTCTTTGTGGTTGCTTTGGTTTTTTTTGTTGCTGTTTTTTGTTCTGTTTTGTTTTTTGCCATGCAACTTATGGGATCTTCCCTGGTGGCTCAGAGGTTAAAGCGTCTGCCTTCAATGCAGGAGACCTGGGTTCGATCCCTGGGTCAGGAAGATCTCCTGGAAAAGGAAATGGCAACCCACTCCAGTATTCTTGCCTGGAGAATCCCATGGACAGAGGAGCCTGGTGGGCTACAGTCCACGGGGTCGCAAAGAGTCAGACACGACTGAGCAACTTCACTTCACTTATGGGATCTTAGTTCCCTTATCAGGGATTGAACCCAGGCCACAGCAGTGAAAGCATTGAGTCCCAACCACTGGACCACCAGGGAATCCCAACCTCATAGTAATTTTGATTTGTCTTTCTCTGATAATCAGTAATGTTGAATATCACTGCATGTGCTTTTTGGTCATCTGTATTTCTTCTTTGAAGGAATGTCTATTTAGATCTTCTGCCTATTTTTTTATTTGGTTTTTTGCTTTTGTGATATAGAGATACATAAGCTGTTTGTGTGTTTTGGAGATTAATCCCTGTTGGTTGCTTTGTTTACAAATATTTTGTCTCATTCTGTGGATTTTCTTTTCATTTTGTTTATGGTTTCCTTCACTATGCAAAATCTTTTAAGTTTTATTAGGTCCCATTTGTTTATTTTCATTTTTATTTTCATTGCTCTAGGAGACAGATCAAAAAAGATACTGTTGCTACATATGTTTGATATGCTGTTACATATCAAAAAAGTTATGTCAAAGAGTGTTCTGCCTATGTTTTCCTCTAAGAGTTTTATAGTATCCACTCTTACATTTATGTCTTTAACCCATTTTGAATTTATTTTTGTGTGTGGTGTTAGTGTTGTTTTTTAAATTTATTTATTTTTTAGTTGGAGGGGAATTGCTTTACAATGTGTTGATTTCTGCTAAGCAATGTTCTAATTTCATTCTTTTACAGGTAGCTGTCTAGTTTTCCTAGCACTACTTATTGAAGAGACTGTCTTTTCTCCATTGTATATTCTTGCCTCCTATTTTGTAAATTAACTGACTATAGATATACAGGTTTATTTCTGTTCCATTGATCTATATTTCTGTTTTTGAGCCAGTACCATACTATTTTGATGACTGTAATTTTGTAGTATAACATGAAGTCAGGGAATCTGATTCCTCTAGTTCCATTTTTCTTTCTTAGGATTGCTTTGGCTATTCTGATTCTTTTATACAAATTTTTAAACTTTTTGTTCTAGTTCTGTGAAAATGCCATTCATAATTTGATAGGTATTGCACTGAATCTGTAAATTGCCATGGATAGAAATAGTCACTTTGGCAATATTTATTCTTCAATCCAAGTTCACGATATATCTTTCCATCTGATTGTGTCATCTTCAGTTTCTTTCATTAACATCTTAGTTTTCAGAGTACAGGTCTTTTGCCTCCTTAGGTAGGATTATTCCTAGGTATTTTATTCTTCTTGATGAGATAGTAAATGGGATTTTTCCTTAATTTCTCTCATCTTTCATTGTTAAAGGAATGCAAGAGATGTCTCTATTAATTTTGTGTTCTGAAACTTTACCAAATCCATTGAGCTCTAATAGTTTCCTGTTAGCATTTTATCTATAGTTATCATGTCATCTGCAAAACAGTGAGTTTCTCTTCTTCTTTTCCAACTTGGATTCATGTTATTTCTTTTCTCCTCTGATTTCCATGGCTAGGACTTCCAAAACTATGTTGAATAAAAGTAGTAAGAGTAGGCATCCCTGTCTCATTTCTGATCTTAGAGGAAAATGCTGTCAGCTTTTCACCACTGAGAATGAGTTTGCTGTGGATTTGTCATATATGGCCTTTATTATGTTGAGGTAAGTTCCTCTATGCCCACATTCTGCAGGGATTTTATCATAAATGAGTGTTGAATTTTGTCAAACGCTTTTTCTGCATCTATTGAGATGATCATATGATTTTTACTCAATTTGTTAATGTGGTGTATCACACTGATTGATTTGTGAATATTGAAGAATGCTTGCATCCCTGGGATAAATACTACTTGATCATAGTATATGATCCTTTTCGTGTATTGTTAGTTTCCTTTTGTTAGTATTTTATTGAGTATTTTTGCATCTATGTTCATCAGTGATATTGGCCTGTAATTTTCTTTTTTTGTTGTTTCTTTGTTTGGTTTTGGTGTCAGAGTGATGGTGTAGAATGAGTTCGGGAGTGTTCCTTCCTCTGCAGTTTTTTGGAAGAGTTTAAGGATAAGTATTAACTGTTCTCTAAATGTTTGATAGAATTCACCTATTAAGGACTTTTGTTTGTTGGGAGTAGTTTTAATCATAGTTTCAATTTTGGTATTTTTGATTGGTCTGTTCATATGTTCTATTTCTTCCTAGTTCAGTGTTGGAAGTTTGTACCTTGCTAAGAATTTGTCCATTTCTTCTAGGTTGTCCATTTATTGGTATATAGTTGTTTTTACTATGATCCTCTCTATTTCTGTGGTGTTAGTTGTAGCTTCTCTTTCATTTCTAATTGTATTGATTTGAGCTCTCTCCCTTTTTTTCTTGATGAATCTGGCTAAGGGTTTATCAGTTTTGTTTTATCTTTGCAAAGAACCAGCTTTTAGTTTCACTGGTCTTTTCTATTGTTTTCTTTATCTTTAAATTTTTAATTTTTTATTGAAATACAATTTACATACAATAAAACTTACATATCATAAGTCTCATTTATGAGTTTTGACAATTGTGTAAGCCCATTTTATCAATACCCAAAACAAGCTGTAAAATACTACTGCCATCCCAGAAAGTTCCTCGTGCTCCTCCATAGCAGCAACCTCCATATATTAAATTACTCTATTCAATAACTGTATGAATGAGATCATACAGTCTGTATTCCTTTGTGTCTAGCTTCTTCTCCCAAGATATTTTTTAAGATACATTCATGTGATTATGCAGAGAAGGCAATGGCACCCCACTCCAGTACTCTTGCCTGGAAAATCCCATGGGTGGAGGAGCCTGGAAGGCTGAAGTCCATGGGGTCGCTGAGGGTCGGACATGACTGAGCAACTTCACTTTCACTTTTCACTTTCATGCATTGGAGAAGGAAATGGCAACCCACTCCACTGTTCTTGCCAGGAGGATCCCAGGGACAGGGGAGCCTGGTGGGCTGCCATCTATGGGGTCGCACAGAGTCAGACACGACTGAAGCGACTTAGCAGCAGCAGCAGCAGCAGCATGTGATTATGTGTATCATCAGTAAGTAGTCCATTCCTTTTTATTGCTGAGTACAATTTCACTATATAAATATGTCAACATTTGTCTATCTATTCTCCAGCAGGTGGACATTGGAGTTGTTTCCAGTTTTGTGCTCTTGCAAGTGAGGATGCTATGAACATTCTCATATTTGTGTGTGTGACATATGTTTTCCTGTGCTTTGGGTAAAACATCTAGGAAAAGAATGAAACACCTTCTAAATGTATATTTGATCTACACATTTTATCTTCCACATGTTTTATCTCTCACATTTTTTGTCTCTTTGCACTATGGAAGTGAAGTGAAAGTATTAGTTGCTCAGTCATGTCCAACTCTTTGTGACCCCATGGACTGTAGCCTACCAGGCTCCTCTGTCCATTGGATTATCCAGGCAAGGAAACTGGAGTGGTTGCCATGCTCTCCTCCAGGGGATCTTCCCAACCCAGGGATTGAACCTGGGTCTCCTGCATTGCAGGCAAATTCTTTACTCTCTGAGCCATTATACATCATCTCTTTAGATTTACCTCCTGGTTCACTCATTCTCTGACTGTATCTACCCAGCTGCTTATCCTGTACACTGGATTTTCATTTCAATCATTTTATTTTCATCTCTAGGATTTTTATTTTATTCATTTTTTAATCTTCTGAGTATTTGTAAGTAGTATCTTATTCCTTTTCTTTATTGTTTAGTCCATATTTTACTGCCTTAATTATTTTAAATAAAATATCTTGTATGTGACATTTTTATTATCTTTTGGGAGATTCTAATCACATTGCTTCTTGGTTTTTTAGCTCTCACCTTCAGTAACATATTTCTTCATGTGTTTATAATTTTGGTTCGAATTCATGTTGGTGAGGTTTATCTGTGGGATTTATGTTGTGGGAGTTATTTTGGTCATATGTACATACATATATATGTATGTTTGTATGCATATATATATATATATATGATATATAATATAGACAGATCTGAATTATTTTTCTTTTTTTAATAGATTTATTTATTTTAATTGGAGGCTAATTACTTTACAATATTGTATTGGTTTTGCCATACATCAACATGAATCCACCACAGGTATACACATGTTCCCCATCCTGAACCCCCCGCCCACTTTCCTCCCTGTACCATCTCTCTGGGTCATCCCAATGCACCAGCCCCAAGCATCCTGTATCACGCATCGAACCTGGACTGGTTGTTCACTTCATATATGATATTATACATGTTTCAATGCCATTCTCCCAAATCATCCCACCCTCTCCCTCTCCCACAGAGTCCAAAAGACTGTTCTATACATCTGTGTCCCTTGCTGTCTCACATACAGGGTTATCATTACCATCTTTCTAAATTCCATATATGTGCATTAGTATACTGTATTGGTGTTTTTCTTTCTGGCTTACTTCACTCTGTATAATAGGCTCCAGTTTCATCCACCTCATTAGAACTGATTCAAATGTATTCTTTTTAATGGCTGAGTAATACTCCGTTGTGTATATATACCACAACTTTCTTATCCATTCCTCTGCTGATGGACATCTAGGTTGCTCCCATGTCCTGGCTATTATAAACAGTGCTGGGATGAACAATGGGGTACATGTGTCTCTTTCAATTCTGATTTCCTCAGTGTGTATGCCCAGTAGTGGGATTGCTGGATCATAAGGCAGTTCTATTTCCGGTTTTTTAAGGAATCTCCACACTGTTCTCCATAGTGGCTGTACTAGTTTGCATTCCCACCAACAGTGTAAGAGGGTTCCCTTTTCTCCACACCCTCTCTAGCATTTATTGCTTGTAGACTTTTGGATTGCAGCCATTCTGACTGGCGTGAAATGGTACCTCATTGTGGTTTTGATTTGCATTTCTCTGATAATGAGTGATGTTGAGCATCTTTTCATGTGTTTGTTAGCCATCTGTATGTCTTCTTTGGATAAATGTCTATTTAGTTCTTTGGCCCATTTTTTGATTGGGTCATTTATTTTTCTGGAATTGAGCTGCAGGAGTTGCTTGTATATTTTTGAGATTAGTTGTTTGTCTGTTGCTTCATTTGCTATTATTTTCTCCCATCCTGAAGGCTGTCTTTTCACCTTGCTTATAGTTTCCTTTGTTGTGCAGAAACTTTTAATTTTAATTAATTCCCATTTGCTTATTTTTGCCTTTATTTCCAATATTCTGGGAGGTGGGTCATAGAGGCTCCTGCTGTGATTTATGTCGGAGAGTGTTTTGCCTATGTTCTCCTCTAGGAGTTTTATAGTTTCTGGTCTTACATTTAGATCTTTAATCCATTTTGAGTTTATCTTTGTGTATGGTGTTAGAAAGTGTTCTAGTTTCGCTCTTTTACAAGTAGTTGACCAGTTTTCCCAGGACCACTTGTTAAAGAGATTGTCTTTTCTCCATTGTATATTCTTGCCTCCTTTGTCAAAGATAAGGTGTCCATAGGTGCGTGGATTTATCTCTGGGCTTTCTATTTTGTTCCATTGATCTATGTTTCTGTCTTTGTGCCAGTACCATACTGTCTTGATGACTCTGGCCTTGTAGTAGAGCCTGAAGTCAGGCAGGTTGATTCCTCTGGTTCCATTCTTCTTTCTCAAGATTGCTTTGGCTATTCGAGGTTTTTTGTATTTCCATACAAATTATGAAATCATTTGTTCTGGCTCTGTGAAAAATACCATTGGTAGCTTGATAGGGATTGCATTGAATCTATAGATTGCTTTGGGTAGTATACTCATTTTCACCATATTGATTCTTCTGATCCATGAACATGGTATTTTTCTCCATCTATTAGTGTCCTCTTTGATTTCTTTCACCCGTGTTTTACAGTTTTCTATATATGCTAAGTCACTTCAGTCGTGTCCGACTCTGTGCAACCCCATAGATGGCAGCCCACCAGGCTCCCCCGTCCCTGGGATTCTCCAGGGAAGAACACTGGAGTGGGTTGCCATTTCCTTCTCCATTCTATATATAGGTCTTTAGTTTCTTTAGGTAGATATATTCCTAAGTATTTTATTCTTTTCGTTGCAATGGTGAATGCAATTGTTTCCTTAATTTCTCTTTCTATTTTCTCATTATTAGTGTATAGGAATGCAAGGGATTGCTGTGTGTTGATTTTATATCCTTCAACTTTACTATGTTCATTGATTAGTCTAGTAATTTTCTGGTGGAGTCTTTAGGGTTTTCTATGTAGAGGATCATGTCATCTGCAAACAGTGAGAGTTTCACTTCTTCTTTTCCAATTTGGATTCCTTTTATTTCTTTTTCTGATCTGATTGCTATGGCCAAAACTTCCAAAACTATGTTGAATAGTAATAGTGAAAGTGGGCACCCTTGTCTTGTTCCTGACTTTAGGGGAAATGCTTTCAATTTTTCACCATTGAGGATAATGTTTGCTGTGGGTTTGTCATATATAGCTTTTATTATGTTGAGGTATGTTCCTTTTATTCCTGCTTTCTGGAGAGTTTTTATCATAAATGGATGTTGAATTTTGTCAAAGGCTTTCTTTGCATCTATTGAAATAATCATATGGATTTTATTTTTCAATTTGTTAATGTGGTGTATTACATTGATTGATTTGTGGATATTGAAGAACCCTTGCATCCCTGGGATAAAGCCCACTTTGTCATGGTGTATGATCTTTTTAATGTGTTGTTGGATTCTGATTGCTAGAATTTTTTTAAGGATTTTTGCATATACGTTCATCAGTGATATTGGCCTGTAGTTTTCTTTTTTTGTGGTATCTTTGTCAGGTTTTGGTATTAGGGTGATGGTAGCCTCATAGAATGAGTTTGGAAGTTTACCTTCCTCTGCAATTTTCTGGAAGAGTTTGAGTAGGATAGGTGTTAGCTCTTCTCTAAATTTTTGGTAGAATTCAGCTGTGAAGCCACCTGGACCTGGGCTTTTGTTTGCTGGAAGATTTCTGATTACAGTTTCAATTTCTGTGCTTATGATGGGTCTGTTAAGATTTTCTATTTCTTCCTGGTTCAGTTTTGAAAAGTTGTACTTTTCTAAGAATTTGTCCATTTCTTCCAAGTTGTCCATTTCATTGGCATATAATTGCTGATGGTAATCTCATGATCCTTTGTATTTCTGTGTTGTCTGTTGTGATCTCTCCATTTTCATTTCTAATTTTATTGATTTGATTTTTCTCCCTTTGTTTCTTGATGAGTCTGGCTAATGGTTTGTCAATTTTATTTATCCTTTCAAAGAACCAGCTTTTGGCTTTCTTGATTTTTGCTATGGTCTTTTTTGTTTCTTTTGCATTTATTTCTGCCATAATTTTAAGATTTCTTTCCTTCTACTAACCCTGGGGTTCTTCATTTCTTCCTTTTTTAGTTGCTTTAGGTGTAGAGTTAGGTTATTTATTTGACTTTTTTCTTGTTTCTTGAGGTATGCCTGTATTGCTATGAATCTTCCCCTTAGCACTGCTTTTACAGTGTCCCACAGGTTTTGGGTTGTTGTGTTTTCATTTTCATTCATTTCTACACATATTTTGATTTCTTTTTTGATTTCTTCTGTGATTTGTTGGTTATTCAGCAGCATGTTGTTCAGCCTCCATATGTTGGAATTTTTAATAGTTTTTCTCCTGTAATTGAGATCTAATCTTACTGCATTGTGGTCAGAAAAGATGCTTGGAATGATTTCAATTTTTTGAATTTACCAAGGCTAGATTTATGGCCTAGGATGTGATCTATCCTGGAGAAGGTTCCATGTGCACTTGAGAAAAAGTTGAAATTCATTGTTTTGGGGTGAAATGTCCTATAGATATCAATTAGGTCTAACTGGTCTATTGTATCATTTAAAGTTTGTGTTTCCTTGTTAATTTTCTGTTTAGTTGATCTATCCATAGGTGTGAGTGGGGTATTAAAGTCTCCCACTATTATGGTGTTATCGTTAATTTCCCTTTTCATACTTGTTAGCATTTGTCTTACATATTGTGGTGTTCCTATGTTGGGTGCATATATATTTATAATTGTTCTATCTTCTTGGATTGATCCTTTGATCATTATGTAGTGTCCTTCTTTGTCTCTTTTCACAGCCTTTGTTTTAAAGTCTATTTTATCTGCTATGAGTATTGCTACTCCTGCTTTCTTTTGGTCTCTATTTGCATGAAATGTTTTTTTCCAGCCCTTCACTTTCAGTCTGTATGTGTCCCTTGTTTTGAGGTGGGTCTCTTGTAGACAACATATATAGGGCTCTTGTTTTTGTATCCATTAAGCCAGTCTTTGTCTTTTGGTTGGGGCATTCCACCTATTTACGTTTAAGGTAATTATTGATAAGTATGATCCCATTGCCATTTACTTTATTGTTTTGGGTTCGAGTTTACACCCTTTTTGTGTTTCTTGTCTAGAGAAGATCCTTTAGCATTTGCTGGAGAGCTGGTTTGGTGGTGCTGAATTCTCTCAGCTTTGGCTTGTCTGTAAAGCTTTTGATTTCTCCTTCATATTTGAATGAGATCCTTGCTCGGTACAATAATCTGGGCTGTAGGTTATTTTCTTTCATCACTTTAAGTATGTCCTGCCATTCCCTCCTGGCCTGAAAAGTTTCTGTTGAAAGATCAGCTGTTATCCTTATGGGAATCCCCTTGTGTGTTATGTGTTGTTTTTCCCTTGCTGCTTTTAATATTTGTTCTTTGTGTTTGATCTTTGTTAATTTGATTAATATGTGTCTTGCAGTGTTTTGCCTTGGGTTTATTCTGTTTGGGACTCTCTGGGTTTCTTGGACTTGGGTGATTATTTCCTTCCCCATTTTAGGGAAGTTTTCAACTATTATCTCCTCAAGTATTTTCTCATGGTCTTTCTTTTTGTCTTCTTCTTCTGGGACTTCTATGATTTGAATGTTGGGGTATTTAACATTGTCCTGGAGGTCTCTGAGATTGTCCTCATTTCTTTTAATTCATTTTTCTTTTTTCCTCTCTGATTCACTTATTTCTACCATTCTATCTTCTACTTCACTAATCCTATCTTCTGCCTCCATTATTCTACTATTTGTTGCCTCCAGAGTGTTTTTGATCTCATTTATTGCATTATTCATTATATATTGACTCTTTTTATTTCTTCTAGGTCCTTGTTAAACCTTTTTTGCATCTTCTCAATCCTTGTCTCCAGGCTATTTATCTGTGATTCCATTTTGATTTCAAGATTTTGGATCATTTTCACTATCATTATTTGGAATTCTTTATCAGGTAAATTCCTTATCTCTTCCTCTTTTGTTTGGTTTGGTGGGCATTTATCCTGCTCCTTTACCTTCTGGGTATGCCTCTGTCTCTTCATCCTGTTTATATTGCTGTGTTTGGGGGTGGCCTTTCTGTATTCTGGCAGTTTGTGGAGTTCTCTTTATTGTGGAGCTTCCTCGCTGTGGGTGGGGTTGGACAGGTGGCTTGTCAAGGTTTCCTGGTTAGGGAAGCTTGTGTCGGTTTTCTGGTGGGTGGAGCTGGATTTCTTCTCTCTGGAGTGCAATGAAGTGTCCAGTAATAAGTTATGAGATGTCAGTGGGTTTGGAGTGACTTTGGGGAGCCTGTATATTGAAGCTCAGGGCTGTGTTGCTGGAGAATTTGTGTGGTATGTCTTGCTCTGGAACTTGTTGGCCCTTGGGTGGTGCTTGGTTTCAGTGTAGGTATGGAGGTGTTTGATGAGCTCCTGTCAATTAATGTTCCCTGGAGTCAGGAGTTCTCTGGTGTTCTCAGGATTTGGACTTAAGCCTCCTGCTTCTGGTTTTCAGTCTTATTTTTACAGTAGCCTCAAGACTTCTCCATCTATACAGCACCATTGATAAAACATCTAGGTTAAATATGAAAGTTTCTCCACAGTGAGGGACAGCCAGAGAGGTTCACAAAGTTGCATGGAGAAGAGAAGAGGGAGGAGGGAGTTAGAGGTGACCCGAATGAGATGAGGTGGAATCAAAAGAGGAGACAGCAAGCTAGCCAGTAATCACACTTCCTTATGTGCGCTCCACAGTCTGGACCACTCAGAGATGTTCATGGAGTTATACAGAGAAGAGAAGAGGGAGGAAGGAGACAGAGGTGGCCAGGAGGATAAAGGGGGGAATCAAAAGGAGAGAGACAGATCCAGCCAGTAATCAGTTCCCTAAATGTTCTCCACTGTCTGGAACACTCAAAGAGATTCACAGAGTTGGGTAGAGAAGAGAAGGGGGAGGGAGGAGATAGAGGAGACCTGGTGGAGAAAAAGGAGAGTCCAAAGGGGGAGAGAGCAGTCAAGCCAGTAATCTTGCTCCCAAGTAAAAATGGGTACTGAAGATTGGGTACAAAATTGATAACAAATACCAAAAAGCAAAGATTAAAAATCTAGAGTAGAGGTTGGATTTTCAAAAATACAATATTAAAGAAAAGAAAAAAAGTCACAGAAATTATAAAATATATAAATTATATATGAAGTTTGCTTTAAAAAATAGAGTGTCTTTTTTTTTTTTTTTTTTTTGCAAAATAATAGTAGGTTATAAAAATGAAAATTAAAGGAGTAATAGAAGACTTAAAATGGAGAAGGCAATGGCAACCCACTCCAGTGTTCTTGCCTGGAGAATCCCACGGGTGGGGGAGCCTGGTGGGCTGCTGTCTATGGAGTTACACAGAGTCAGATATGACTGAAGTGACTTAGCAGCAGCAGAGGACTTAAAAAAATTTTTTTTAATTTTTTTAATGATAGTAAAAATAGTAAAAATATATCTAGGACTTTCTCTGGTGTTGTGGGCACTGTGGGGTCAGTTCATTTTCGGATAGTTCCTTGGTCCAGCTTATATTTCTCAAGATCTATAGGCCCCTTCCTATGTAGTCAGTACTAACTACAGGGTTTTAATCTATTGCATCTGTCACTTCCAAGGCAGTTCCCTCTGTTTTAGCTTCTTCTGTTTGCTGGTCTCTTCAGGGTCTAATTTCCACCCTGACACAAGGGGGCGGTAGTGGACACTTTTTTTAGGTTCACTTGTTCAGTCGCTCTGTGGGGAGGGAGGGACACTGCAAACACCAAACATTGGCGTGTGCTCAGTGTTTCAGCCACACTGGGCCTGCCCCTGCTCATGGTGCATGTGCCCTCCCTGCCCACACTGCTCAGGCTCTAGGTTGCTCCACCGGGAACTGTCCGAGGCCGGCCCTGGGCTGCATGCACCTCCCAGTACTAAGCCACTCAGGTTCAGGCACTCAGGAAGTCGTCAGAGGCGCAGATTCGGTTGGGCCTGTGTTTTGTGCCCTTCCCAAGTCTGAGCAGCTCAGGTGATGAGGTGTTTAGCAAGCGCAGTGGCTGCGACTTATCACCTCCCCTGTCCCTACCGCTCCATTTTGTGGGTGTACAACCGGCACACCTTCTCAGGCGGATGTTGACTGTCCAGAACCCCAAGAAGTTTTAGTTAGCAAAGAAGCCTGCTTGCAGTTTGGTAGATAATGCCTCTCTGGGGCTGCAATTGCCCTCTTCCAGCTCTGGCTGCCTGTCACCAGAGGGGGATGGTCTGCAGCCAGCTAGCTCTGCTCAGTCGTTTGTTCTGTGAGCAGGCCTGACTGTGTCTTAGGTTAGGGCTTTTCGCGTGGTAGCTATCCCACAGTCTGGTTTGCTAGCCCAAGTTAGTTCTCTCAGATTGCCCTAGGGGCATTCAGGCCTGGTCCTTACTCTAAGCAATGCAGCCCGCCCCTCCCTGCCCAACCCCGGCTTGCTAGTGGCGGGTGCAGGCGTCTGCGCTGCTTCTCCGCTGGGGGAGTTACCGTTGGGCACGTAATCTGTGGGTTTTCATTATTTATTTATTTTTCCTCCCAGTTATGTTACCCTCTGTTTTTCCAAGGCTCAACACAGACTCGGCAGTAAGAGTGTTTCCTGGTGTTTGGAAACTTCTCTCTTTTTAAGACTCCCTTCCTGGGACAGAGCTCCGTCCCTACTTCTTTTGTCTCTCTTTTTGTCTTTTATATTTTTTCCTCCCTCCTTTTGAAGACAATGGGTTACTTTTCTGGGTGCCTGATGTCCTCTGCCAGCATTCAGAGGTTGTTTTGTGGAATTTACTCAGCGTTTAAATGTTCTTTTGATAAATTTGTGGGGGAGAAAGTGGTCTCCCCATGCTATTCCTCCACCATCTTAGGACCACCCTGAATTCTTTTTTTCTACTCAGAGTCCAGAAGCAGACACTATCTCTTGTCATTTCTCTTTGCCTGAACATCTTTTTTCTAGTGGCTAGCCTTTTGAAAGTCCTAGCAGTTATGCAGAGTCTCAGTTCTGTGTCCCCACCATGCATAGTTCAAGGACTTACCTCTGTCTCCATGTGTCAGAAACCCAAACCTCCTGACTACCAAGCTCACCAAATGTTCCAGAGCAGGGTTGGGCCTGGTAACAGCACTACCTCCCCACTGTTGGTGTCTGGAAGTTTCTCCTGTGTTCTCAAGATTTCAAATATCCTGAAGACTATCTGTTATATTCAATCCCTCATTTCTAGGTGTTTTGTACTGAGACTTTCAGGGGGTCTAATCTCTTAAGATGACAGAAACAGAAGTCCACAGGCTGTTGTTTTCCTCCCACCAAAGTCATCAGTGAGTAACAGCCACTATTCTGTTTTTCTCCAAGTCAGAGGTCAACTGCTTAATGCTTAGAAAAGGGATATTATCCAGTTAACAGGCAGGCAGAAACATCTTCCTTCCGTCTAAAGTTTCTATCTAATACCTTTTTCAGGCTCTAAGAGTTCCTGGATTACTCAAAAAGTTGATGAATATGAAGAGCTTCCTGTAGAAACATTCCAGGAAATTTAATTGGGAACAGGAAATATGAAGTGATCCAGGGCTCTCAAGCAAGCTCCATGTCCTTACATTGTAAGAACACACTCACCTAAAGACTCTACTCCGTGTTTGTTTTCTTTTGCTTTGTTTTCAATCAAAGAAGCAGCTGAGCCAAAAACAATTAAAACCTAAACTTATCAAAAAAGACAAAATTTTCCCAGTGAATCTCATGAGGCTGGATTTGGGAAAGAGTATTACTAATTTAGAGGAATTGCAGCTTGTTGACCTTTCTTGTTTAGTAACTACACTTTAGGTCTGAGGAAGACTGCCATTTCCCTGTAATCTCCAGGCCCCACATGGAGTGTTTTCTTTCCTAATTACTGTTTCAAAATCAGAACTTCTGTGTTAAAGGCCTTTTGCAGAAAGGCAAATAAGAGAATAACATAAGTCAGTGGTCATAGAGGAATGATAAGTTGTGATTTACAATATTAGTTTTAGGTATACAACATAGTGATTCCAAATTATTTTAGATAATACTCCACTTAAAGTTATTGTAAGATATTGGCATATTCCCTGTGATGTACAATATATCCTTATAGCTTATTTCTTTTATATACAGTAGTCTGTACCTCTCAATCTCCTGCCCCTATCTTTTCCCTCCTTCCTTTCCTCTCCCTGCTTGTTGTCACAAGTTTGTTCTCTATGAGACTATTTCTATTTTCTTTTTAAATATTTGTTCACTTATTTTTTATATTTCACATTTAAGTGATAACATACACTTTCTCTGACTCCTTTTACTAAGCATAATTCCCTCTAGGTCCCTCCAAGTTGCTGCAAATAGCAAAATTTTCATTCTTTTCACGGCTGAGTATTATTCCCTTGTATACATGTACATCTTCTTTATACATTCACCTGTTGATGGACACTTCAGTTGCTTTCATATATTGACTATTGTAAATAATGCTGCTATGAACATTGTGGTGCAAGTCTTTTTGAGTTAATGTTTCCTTCTAACATATACCCAGGAGTGGAATTTCTGGATCATACGGCAGTTCCATTTTTAGTTTTCTGAGGCAACTCCATACTGTTTTCCATAGCAGCTGCACCAATTTACATTCCACCAATGGTGTGCCAGGGTTCCCTTTAGAGAAGAATGATTTTTTAAAACCCCAGTCATTTAGAGTCCCAAAGAATAAGATCAAGCTACTAATGGCACAAAACAAACAAAAAACCTGTGACAGTGGCTACCTCCTGATATGAAGGAAGTAAAATCCCTGTGATGACTAACTATTTAGAGTTAGACCTGAAAAATATTCAGGGATAGGAGATTAAATGGGAGGGAAGAGGGTCATGGCATGAAAGAAAGTCATTAACTACAGAAATATACCAAAGCACTAGTCCGTGAGGACTCACACACCAGACCTTATAAGTAACATTATGATGCTTTGTTCTTGACAATCCACCTTCTGTCCATGCAACCTTTTTGCAGTAATTCTCCTTGGTGCTCTCCTCACACACTGCCTCCTGAGCCCATCTCACACCCCCCACCCCTGACTCCCACATTAGATGCTCTACCACCATCCTGTCAAGCTGAGGGTCTGGGTGATGCAAGGAGGTGATCTGGGAAGATCCAGCAGTTGCAACAGGAGGCAGATGGAAAATTACATCAGCAGGTTCCTGAGCACAGAGTAGGTGAAAATCTGGAAGGTAGACAGCTCTATAATCAAAATAATGGCCCAGTCAAAGAAGGTAGATTCTGGGTCTCTAGTCCCTGGGAGGACTGGCAGTGAGGGAAGCAAGGCAAAACTCTAGTTCAAAAGGCAATGAGGTCTAAGAAAGAGCAGAGGAAAGGAACTGGGAGGACCATGGAGCTGTTAGTTGAAATAGATCTGATAACCAAAGGAGTGATCACAGGGATGGAGACAGGAGTCCACAGACCAGATCAAGGACTGAGTGTTGCAGATAATTTTCTGAGATATTAACAAAGACTCTTCCCGTGCATCCTTCCCCCAGGCTTTGTGCCCAGTAATCTTCCCAATTCAGCAAGAACAAAGAATCATATTCTTAGCCACTAGCTCCAAAACAGGCTCTTAAAATTCATAACAGAAGTGAGCTTATTAAAAGCCAAAGTATTTTGATTTGTATGAATTGGGCTTTTGAGAGACAAAACATTGTTTTGGTTCCAAAAGTTTGGCTTTGAGTATCAGAATCCAATGAACTGAACAAAAAGTTTATAGTATAGTCAAAGTTTGTATTATAAACAAGGGCGTTGGAAAAGTGCAGGGTGATGATTAAGCTGTTTTTTCCCTCCTACCACCCCCACAGAGCCACTGCCCCTCCCCTAAAACCACAGGAAAATCTCAGAGATTGAAGGAAAGAAGATAGTTAGGAAAGGAGAGTAGGACAGTGAGTAATTGATATGAATACCTGAGAAAGGCACCTCTATATACTGCATGTCCCAGCTTCACACCTATGGTGCTAGAGTGAGAACCTCTAAGAAAAATCCCATATGGGTTTTTAGAGGGACCTGAGAGCACAAGCTACTTCTACCTCTCATCTCAGGGTACAACCCAGAGACACTGAAAGCCCCTTGGAGAAGCCCATGTCCAACAGGAGGCTAGAAATGCGATGTGGCAAAGGCTAAGAGATGGCCATATGGATCGGCATGAGCACAGTTTCATAGAGACTCAGCACCTGGAGGTGACGTAGGAAAAGCATTCGGGGTTCCCAGACCTCCAGTCCTGAAAAGGGCTCAGATGAGCTAAGAGAGGTCCCAGAATGGGGAAGGAGGACACAGAGCTCTGGAACTAGCAAATTGAGGCCCATGGCTGGGACATGAGCAGATGCCAGTGCATAGTAATGTGAACCAGGCAGGTTCTTATTACATCTTATAGATGCCAGAAAAAGATAAGAGGGTGACTATTAAATATTCATCCCCTTCACAAAAGCCTGGATAAAAGTGAAGCTGTCATCATCCCCAATCCCCAGAGCTTAGGTCATCTGTGGAAGACAGATACCTTGTATTGACTGAATTAAGTGTTCTGCCACAGAACGGACATGGGGGCTCAAGGGCTCAATTAGGTTCAGTCATAGAGAAATAAAGATACATCTTTGACGTGTGTGAGTTTTGCAATGGTGAAATTTATACCCATTAGCAGATCTAGATCCAGAATAACACTGGTTTAATACTGGAGCCCCTAAACTAGTGGTTTAGGGCACCATAAATTTTCTCTAATTAAATTTTATGGAGTTGAGTTATACCCTAACTCTATGCCAGAACTTAGTATAAAAGCTACATTTCAGACCAGTGAGGAAAAGTTTATTCAATAAGTGAAATTGGCATAACTAGGAACCACTTGGGAAAATTAAGACAAATCCTTATCCTACCTCTTATATGAAAGTAAATTTCATATAGATCAAATATTTAAACTCTAAAAAAGAAGCCATAATAACACTTGAAGAAGACTGCTTTTATTTACAATCTTAGAATGGAGAAGACTTTCCTAAGAATAATACAAAACTGAAGAATAAAGCAGATTGCTAAATTTGACTAAAAAATTTTTAACTTATGTATAATTTAAAAATAATAATGAAAAAAAATTTTAAATGGTTAATTTGGAATACTATTTATAATCCATAGTGTAAACAGATTTACAAGGAGAAAGTATAATCAATAAAGAAAAAGATGACCAACCAACTAGAATATTGAACAAAAGAGAAAAACAGGGAAAGCAAGAAAGGAGATACAAATGACCAATACATGTATGAAAAGATGTTAAACCTTGTTAATTAAGGGAAGCATAAACGAAAATAACATTTTTAATATTTAAACCTGGCAAAAATCTAAGTTTTATAATACTGCTGATGAGGACACAGAAACTAGGCATCTTCATACACCTTTGTATAAAGGTAGTTACTGCACTATGGCAACACATATCAAGTGTTTTATATCATGTTCCTTCTATTCAGCAATTTCATTCTAAGTTCTTACAGATGCCCTTGAAAAAGTAGTCCATGAAATATGTTCATTGCAATGTTTTTAATAATAAAATATGGAAATTCTCTTTAAGTAGGAATATAAGGAAAGATCGTTCAAGGCAAGTCACACCAATGACAGGAGTCTCGGAGGAACAGAGGATTCACAGACAATATGTTCGACTCACATTGAAGTTCCATTATATTTCTCAGCTAATGAAATAAAGCCTCATCCTGTGTTCATACTGTGACATTTTGATATCTTCTTTTTCACTGAATTCAACCCCTTGGGGCTGAATATCAAATATTTTGCTATTTGATCCTACTGTGTTGTGAACATATTCTATTGTCTTTCTAATGGAGCTGGACCTTGAGAGACCAGTATAATTTGACCAGGTGGAAAAGTCAGGCAGGACATTACAGGAGGACAAACAGACATGGGACTGTGGAAGTTTATGGTGGCTTGATAAGCAGAAAACAGCACACGTGAATTACAGTATGTAGATGGGAGAAGTAGTGAAGCCAGAAAATGAAGCTAAAGCCAGACTATGATGCAGCAGCCAATGCTTTTTCACAGAGGATCATTATTATTAGGTTTGTGTTTTAGGAAACAACTCTGGCAGCCATGTGAAGGATGGAATGAAGAACGAAGGAGGCAGGGAGGCCCATTAGTTGGTTGATGCACTAGGTGATGAGGTCAAAATAAGGGCAATGGAAGCTAGGCTGGAGAAGGGAGATAGGAATTAGCAACATTGTAGGTAGTATAGATGGAATATGGCTACTTATCAGAAATGAAGGAGAAGAAGTCATCTGAGATAGCCTTAACAGAAGCAGGGTATTGATTGGAAGTGGGAGTCAAAGGACGTGAAAGCATTTCCAGTTTCATAGACTATGAAAAGATGACCCCTTATCAACAGGAGTTTGGGAAGGAAGACACTTTAATGGAAGGCTGGAAGATCTGCTAAATTTGGGAGGTGTTGTATGTGAGATACCTAGAGGGTGCCCAGACACAGATTCCTGATTGATATTTGGAAATATGATTGGAACCTCTAGAGTGATAAAGACTGCTCCAGCACAGAGGGAATGCAAGATGAGAAAAGGATGGAGGTAGAACTTTGGAGAATCCCTGCATTTCATAGCTGGGTCAGAGAAGGGGAGTCAGCAAAGGAACTGGAGGAAGAACAGTGAGAGAGGATGGAGAAAAAGTCATGCTCTGGAAGCCACACGTGGGGCCAGCCCTGAATTCAGCACTGCAAGGCAAGCCCTACAGAGCCCATAGTCAGCACAGCAATCTGCCCCCTCAGCCCCATTCTGATTTTCTCCAGCTGCTATATAGAGTTCAATGTATTGTTCAACTTTTCATATAAAAACTCTCAAACACTTTCTAAAAAGTAAGTAGTATAATCCCCTTTGTCCCAGGATTCATAAATATGAAAAGACGCAATATCCCTATGCCATTTGGCAAGTCAAGGGCACTGGAGCTCAGAGTTCTTCAAGCCTTAGTCCAAGAATCCAACAGCCAAAACCTTCCAAACAAACAAACAAAAGCAACAGAATAAACCAGAGTTGGCAAAAGTTCATGCAGATTAAATTACATTTCTTTTTCCATTTTTATGAGGAAACCTGGTACTCACAAAATATTGAGTTCCTTTCCTACATTTTACAGCATGGTGTTCTTGTTTCTTTTAAAATCTTATAAGAATTTCCCAACAATCTTCATGTTCCTTAAATCCTGACAATGCCAAGACATTTCTCCAGGCTGGCTTTAGTTAGGATACTAAAGAGATTTCCGGACATTTTACTTCACTGACTATTTTTAGTCAGTGCTTAAACTTAAATGTTTAAGTATGTAATTAATCCTAAAGCCCTTGTGATTATCTATTTGCTCAGAAAAATATTGATATGGATTGCAGTGACAGACTCTGAGACATGCCTTGGAATCTACATAAGAAACCAATGAGTTATTTAGAAAAAATAATTCAGATCTGGATATTGTGATTTAAAACTGCCAAAACAAATAAACTTCAGATGCAAAGATGTTTTTAATCAAGAATGTTTAAGAAAAAAAACTACATAAGATATATCCAAAATGAGAGTGTTTTATTAAGTAGTATTTTTTTAGAGTCAGAATACAAACAAGACACTGGAAGTATTCCTAAAATAGAGTACTAAAGACTCAGGAGCGTAACTTGGAATTTTGTTTTATAAATCCAATTTTATACATTTAAAGAACTGTTCTTGCATTTCTTCAGACTGTCAGATATTTTAATAACTGGATATTTAAATTCTGAATCTAAATGAAAATTTGCTTTATTTGGTATCAGTGTAGTAAAACTGTTGGTGCCAAGGCAGCTGTATCTGCCCTGTAGTGGAGGGATGGCTTTTTCTACTTTGCCCAAAAAATTAGACTTTTTTTCATGTAGGCTTTCAGCAGTTCTACTTGCTGCTTACTTCTCTTACAAATGCAAACTATACATTGATGTACAAAGCAGAAAACCAAATCCTATCGTCCACTTCCCAGGAAGTAGCCACTATTAATTTGATGTATATATGTATATGCATCCAGTTTCTTTTTAGTACTCAATCCAAAGAGGTAGATTTTTTTAATAGGAATATGCCAAAATATTCTTCTTTAATTCATGCTTTTTTTTGTTAAGAATATGTCAGGAGCGTATTATCTTTGTTATGTGTTAGTTGCTCAGTCGTGTCCAATGCTTTGTGACCCCATGGACTGGGGCTCACCAGGCTCTTCTGTTCATGGGATTCTCCAGGGAAGAATACTGGACTGGGTTGCCATTTCCTTCTCCAGGAGATCTTCCCAACCTAGGGATCGAACCCAGGTCTCCAGCATTGCAGGCTGACTCTTTACTGTCTGAGCCACCAGGGAAGCTCTTATCTTTACTAGCAACATATTTACATGAAACTCTATACCAGGCATTCTTCTAGAAGCTAGGGATACAAAAGTTAAAGTAAAAAGAAAATTTACTTTTTAGAAAAGGGAGGAGGGGGCAGAAGATAATAAATGTCAGTGAATAATACGTATTTGGGAAAAAAAGTTGAAGTTAAAAAGCAGAGATAAATTATCTTTTACATAGGGTAGTGTGTTGATCAGTGTGCCAGCTGGCAAAGAACTTCACTCTCAAATGGCTCAAACGAAGAGATTGATGAAGGAGCTATTTGCAGAAGTATGGAGAGGGATGCAAGGCAAAAGAGGCAAGGAGGTAGTATCCCAAGGGCTGAAGTGGCAAAGAAAGGAATGAACAGGGTCAAAGGAGAGCCCAGAAGACATTGGGCCATGGAGGAGGTGCCTCTGGAATGTGGGGATAGAACTACTGCTAGAGATGCAAGCCTGAAGCAAAGAGAGAGTGGGGAAGAAATACCCTGGCCTTTCTCTGGTCCCTTTCTCTGCTGTCCTGCCGATCTACTCACTGGCAGAAGCCAGAAGGAAGACAAGGGCATGGAAAGTGGTGAGAAGTATTCCAATTTCAGATAATGTGAAGGTAGAGCCAGTCAGCTTTGCTGATTGGTTTGGGGAGTGAAGGAAAGCAAAGTACCAGGGATGACAGCTATGTTTTTAGCCTGGACTACAGATTGACAGAGGATAAGATGGTCAGATAGCATCTGACTCAATGGACATGAACTTGAGCAAACTCTGGGAGATAGCAAAGGACAGGGAAGCATGGCATGCTATAGTCTACGGGGTCACAAAGAGCCGCATGTGACTCAGGGACTCAATAACAACAATGACTGATTAATTTGAGTTACCATTATTGAAACAGAGATGGCTGGGGAAGAAACAGTTTATGGGAGTTAAGGGTTTGGGTTTTGTATATGTCTGGTTTGCGATGCTTATTAAAGATACAAGTGGAATGACTAGTAGTCAGGTGTATGAGTTTGGAGTTAGAGGAGATATAAATTTGGGATTAATCCACAATTAAATGGCCAATGGAGCTGATTAAGAGAACCTCTAAATGGTAAGCAAAGCAAACCAAGGACACTGCCAATAGGGTCCTCCAACACTTAGAGGTCCATAGGATCAGATGAAGCCAGCAGAGATGGGGAAGCTTCCAGCAAAGTAGGAAGAAACTGGGAAAGGCTGGTGAACTTAGAACACAAGTGAAGAGAGTATTTCACAGAAAAAGGAGTAATCAGCAGCATTAGATGCTATCGACCAGGGGATCTGGCAGCACAGAAGACTCCAACAACCCTAGTGAGAATAGTTGTGTTGAAGCAGAGAAGATGAAAGCCTGATTGCAGTGAGTTATAGAGAGAATGAGGAAGTGAAGACAACAAATCCAAACAACAGTTTTAGAAGTTTGGCAATGAAGAGCAGCTATAATGGAGGAGAATTTGGATGAATAGAGGGTGGTTTCATATGAGATACATCTCACATTTGTATGCCGATGCGAATGATTTCTGAAGGAAGTGGAAAGTGACAATTGCAGGAAGGACAGGGCATGATTGCAAAAGCAAAATTCTTGAGGAGGCAAGACAATATGAGTTTCTGTGATGCCGTGCACAGTGGAGAAGTTGTCCCATATGGGCACAGAGACTGTTGGAATGATGTAACCAGTGGGAAGATAGAGCCAGATAGAACTAGACGTAGGAAGATAAGGCAGACCTCTGCTAATTGCTTCTATATTCTCAGTGAATTTATTAACAGAACCGAAGTCATCAGCTGAGAGTGAAGCTAGGGAAGATGCTGGAG
The DNA here is from genome assembly GCF_029378745.1 of Bos indicus. NCBI lineage: Eukaryota > Metazoa > Chordata > Mammalia > Artiodactyla > Bovidae > Bos > Bos indicus. The sequence continues at coordinate 110,781,413 of NC_091760.1, forward strand.
GGCTGAGAAGAGACTCTGAAATGATGCCTCTGGTGGAGAGAGGAAGCTTACCACAGAAGTATGGTGTGACTGTGTGACAGCAGAAACAATAAATTTCAATAAGCCTAGCCAGCAGAGCAGAATTCCTCCACCTGCTTCCTTTCTCCACAGTCAGCAGCTCAGGTGCAGATATGGTGCAGGTAGAGAATTGAGTTGTTCCAGGGTTTTGGGTTTCCCTTTATAATGGCTATGTGCATGCATGCTAAGTCACTTCAGTTGTGTCCAGTTCTTTGCAACCTTATGGACTGTAGCCCACCAGGCTCCTCTGTCTATGAGATTCTCCAGGCAAGAATACTGGAGTGGATTGCCATGCCATGCCATCGAAACTGAGTTTCTTGATGTCTCCTACATTGGCAGGCAGATTCTTTACCACTGCACCACCTATAATGGCTGCAAGGTAGTTTACTTTTTGTGACTAAAACAAGTTTGTTTGAAATTCAAGAGTCCAGCTATGGTTTATTTATCCAGTAAATGAAACAAGATGTTTAAGCAATACTACACATAATTTAATCTAGGATTTAATTATATTTTTGTATTTGGAGAATTTGAAGCAATTTATTTTGAAAGAACCTTAGAAATACGTAGGGATGATGAGGCTCCTTGTAATGTCATTTGATCTTTAGGATTTATACTAAGAAGTAGAGTTTGAAAGCCAGCTTGTGAAGGAATTTGTTAGTCAGTGGCTTACTGGCACACCTGTATATATGCCCACATGGGTGTGGAGTCAAGGAGGCCAGGTTGAATTTAAGGCTCTCAGCTGGGCTCAGGTCTGCTCCTCAGGGCTTCCTTCAAAGGCCCAGGCTGAAATGACTGTGTGTTTCCTCATGGTGGTAGCAGACTACAAGAGCTGGGTGCAGAAACACGCACCGGCCCTTAAGATCCTGGCTAAGAACTGGTGCTGTCGCCTGTGCCCACAGTCCGTTGGCCAAAGCAGTTACATAGCCAGACCCAACGTCAATGGGGTATGAAAATATGATCTGCTTATTGTGGGAAGCACTTTAAATTTCCACAGCAAAGAACGTAGATGTGTCATTTTATTATTGGAGAGAACTGGGAACCATAATCCTGATCGCTGGTAGGATAAGACTTCTTAACATCATTGAGAACTTCAAAGACAGATGACTGAGGTTTCATATACACAAGTATTTGATATTATACATGATACAATCTGAAATGTCAGAAGCTCTCTGGACTTCTGGCTTCAGTGGTCTGAATCCCCATCTATCCCTTTCCTAATCTCCTAAACTGGTATTGTCGTCACATGGGTCCCAGTGATCTTATATTTATGAACTGAACACAAGTTCACCCTCAGAAAAACAGCCCTTCCTTCCCTCCTAATCTGGTTTGTGCTTGGAAAAGTTCCCACTTTAAGAACCTTAAGCCCTATAAATTTAAAAGAACTGTTTCCTCAGGCAAGCATTTTTTTAATTCAGATAAAGTTTCAGAATGGCGTCTGTCTGGAAATGATGGGGGAAGGGAGACTTATAAGGGCTATTGCAAATAACTGACTTGAAATGCTGGGCATGAAACAGTAGTTACCAAAGCCATTATCAGATACAGTTTTATCACTGGGTTCTTAAAGATTTAAATAAAAAGAAATTTTTATAAGGGCAGGAAAAAAGTTTTCTTTGAAGTCTCAGAGTTGTTTGCCTTTGCAAGCAGAAGCAATGTTCTTGCCTCTTAGCAAAGTACTTTTCCTATTGATTCAACACTTCATTGCTTTTCTGTCTTCTTAGGACTTGCATGGGGGTCTCTTTCAGTGCTCAGGAGTCTTTTTTACTAGATGATTTCCAGATTCTTAGATCCTTTCATCTTTGTCCACAGTTTCCTTCAGTTTGTTTCTTTTGATTCTGTTATGTGATGCTCTTCAGGGATTGTTGAATCCTTGAAGCTGTATTCCAACTCTGTTTAATGTTTTTAAACACACACACACATTCTTTTAAAGAAAAGTGAATGTAGTTTGAAAATCATGATGAATCACTAAACATATTGTTGGGTATTTTGGTCATCTTTCTTCTTCAGTGAGAAATTTTAGCTTCCTAGAATTCTGTGTATTCTGCAGAGGCACTTAACTTACTTGCAATAAGCCCTTGAAACCCCTCAGTGCATTATCAAGTGCAAAACATCACACTTATTTTTTGGTCTGAATTTATGAGACAACAGTTCCAGAATCATGGCTTGCATTAAGGCCCTGAAATTCTTCCATGTTATAGTTAGTACAAATCCTGAGCCAGAATCATGGAACAATGCAAGGTAAAGCTATTCAGGGACAGAAAACCTGTATTTTATGCTCCATTTTTATTTAAGAAAGTTGTTTGGCTTCTTGAATATTTTTTAAAAAAGAAAAGGTTAGTCTTATGGCCATGATTAGGTCTTTTACCTTTAGGTTATTTACCTTAATTTGACCTTGTTACTACTTTTTATGTAAGAAAATAATCAACTGACTATATTGACATTTTTAAATCCAGCTTATTAACTAGATATTAAAATTCTCAGACAAAGCACTGAATTGTCCAACTTTGTTGATTAATTTGAGATGTTTGCCATATTAATAATTTGATAAATAAATTGTTTTTTGCTACCCTAAGCCACCCCAGCCCCCAAATATTAGGAAAATATTTCATTTAATGAGCATTTATTAAGTGTCTTTAAGTGAAAAGGATTATTCCTTCTCTATAATCTCCCTCAGGAAATAGTTTCATGAAGGTAGATAGATGCATTATATTCAATTAATTTCCAATATAATATCCTAAGAGTTTTATTAACTCAGTGGTTATCCAATTAATAATAATTAAAAGCATTTTTTTCAGACTAAATCACTGATCTCTTGGTAGTAATTGCCTCAATAGAACAGCAAAATGGAGTCAGAAATAAGTATTTGATTCCATCTGGATTAAATTAATAGTGTTTACAATGCCTTTCGATGGACAAAGACAAGAATAAATGCCTTTAGGGTGAAATTGCATGAAGTGATTTAAGAGAGCAGTGCTCACCCTTATTTTAAACTATAATAGCTTTACAATCTAGTCTCTTCACCAATAATTGTTAATTCTCACCATTTTCCAATCCTTATGGGCATGTTTCAAAAAAGGAAAGATTGTGTATTAAAAGAGACTTCCCTTCTAGCCTCAAACAAGAATATAAATAAGGAATCTGAGTCTAATTATCCAGCAGTATGTTAGTCCCCATTGGAGAAGGAAATGGCAAGCCACTCCAGTGTTCTTGCCTTGAGAATCTCAGGGATGGGGGAGCCTGGTGGGCTGCCGTCTATGGGGTCGCACAGAGTCGGACACGACTGAAGCAACTTAGCAGCAGCAGCAGCAGCATGTTAGTCCCCAGAAGAAAAAACATGTTTAATCTTTTCAACTTTTTAGAAGACTTAAGAGAAAGCCTCACTTCTCATCCTTGGAGAAACAAATATATAGTTTACATTGTTTCTTTTCTTTTAAATTTTAGAATTTCAAATAGAGATTACTTACTTACTCTTCTTTCCCATTTCCTTCCTCTCCTTTTCCCTCCCCCAGAACACAGTCCCAAAACATGCAGTTCGGCAGATTAAGGCAGGCATCTGCCCTTGAAGGAGAGGACCACAGTGGCCCAGAGCAAGGTGTCAGAGCTCAAATCCAGCAAGAGAGTGGCCACCCAGGATGGCTGCCCCATGTGGGGGTCAGAGTCAGAGCTGGGTAAAGAGGGTGTCCACAAAGGGCAACCTGGTGTAGGCTGTCAGAGCCCAGAAAGAGTGAGGAAAGCATCCAGGCATGAGGCTACCCAGCACAGAATGCTGAAGCCCAAATAGGGTAAGCAGGTGTCCACAAGGTGAGGACAGGGCATCTCAACCCAAGTGAGATGAGTGTCCATGTGGGTAAAAGGGTGGCAGCAGAGATGGGTCACATACTAGGAGATTGGTGAAATAAGGAAATAAATTAAGGATACTAAGAGTAAGGTTCCTAATGGTCAGAGTAGGAAGATACAGACATGGGAAGGAAGAAAACTGAAATGAACCCCATGGTATTGGATCGAAATTGGGGGTATCAGTATAAACTCATGATTTTCAATATAAATGAGTATAAAGACATAGAATAGCTAATATGTAAGTAAATAAAACTATTGTTTTAAAGATATTTGCATCTATGTTTTAGATATAGATATACATAGCTAGCTATGTCCACTGAGAGGGCTTGGGAATAGCCAAACTCTTAAGAGTAATGAACACACCCAACACCCAGAGCTTGGGTGTTGGGTGTGTTAAAAAATAAATATGATTTATGTTAAAAAAAATAAATATGATTTATGTTAAAAAATAAATATGATTTTCCATTAACAGCAGCCTAGATTTCTTGGGGAATTATCCTAGACCTGGGTCAGGGAGAGTATAAGACGAGCATGTAGCATCTTCTTATATCAAAAAGCAAGGAAGTGCTCCAAGAATGATGAAAGTGATATGTGAAAGTGTTAGTCACTCAGTCATGTCCGACTCTTTGTGACCCCATGGACTGTAGCCCACCAGCTCCTCTGTCTATGGGATTCTTCAGGCAAGAATACTGGAATGGGTTGCCATTCCCTTCTCCAGGGGATCTTCCTGACCCAGGGATCAAACCCAGGTCTCCTGCATTGCAGCCAGATTCTTTACCATCTGAGCCACCAGAGAAGCCCCCAAGAATGGGGAAATCTCAAAAGTATAGAGAAGCCAGCTTGAGGGGGCTGCCCTTGACCAAATCAGGGATAGTTTGAGAATTAAAATAATCTATTGAATAAAACAGGAATGAATCTAAATCCAAACAAATTTAAATCATAAATGAATTGAAAATTTAGTGAGAAACAAAGTACTAAAGAAAGTAAGAGTAACTTTCAATGGAAAAGCATATGCCATGTTAACTAGTTGATCAAAGTGAATGTCAACAGCAATGGGTCAAATCTAAATTGTACATCACTTGAGTTGTGGCAAAGAGAACATTGTGGTAGTCCTACCAAAGATAAATGACCTGAATATAATCAAAGAAATGTCAAATGAGCCCAAATTAAGTGTTATTGTACAAAACAACTACCATGTGATCCTTAAAATTGTCAAGGTTGTAAAAGCCAAAGGAAGACCAACTTCCTCAAGACTGAAGAAAACTAATGTGACCACTAAGTGCCCTGTGTGGTTCTGAACCAGATCCTTTTGCTAAAGTATGTCATTAGGATGATTGGCAAAGCTTAAACGGGGGCTGAGGATTAGAAGTTAGCAATGGTTCAGTGTTAATCTCCTGATTTTGATGGCTATTCTGTGGTCGTGTAGGAGAATGTAATTGTTGGAAAATGAAGAGTGAAGTAGTCAGGGATGACGACACATCAGCTTAGCAGCATGCTCTCCAGTTGTTCAGGAAAACAAGTTTCTGTCCTGTACTGTGCTTGCAACTTTTAAAAACCTTTACTACTGCTCCAAGTTTTAAGATAAAATACATTTATAAAATATAATAAATTTTTTTGTGAATAATGAAATAAATCTCATTATTTAATTTTGATTGTTTCCACTTTTTACTTGTGTACTCTCAGTATTACACAAATTATATCTGGAGCTCAAGGGTAAAGACTGCATCTCACTCATCTTTGTACCCCACAAAGTACCCAGAACATGATAGTCACTTCCCTTATTTATAGTCCCAGTTTTTACTTTTTGCTGTCAACTTTAATAATGCTTCAAGAAAAACATATTAAAATAACAATGTCTCTGAGAAATATTTCTCACTTTTCTCTAAATGCCTCAACACACATCTCGTTAAACCCCATCCCATCCCCCAAATAAAAAAAAAAGTTAAATAATAGAAATGCATATCTTAAACAATCAAAGTCTTTATTATGCTTACTACTTAGTCATTTCATTGTTGTAATGATGATGCCGCTGTTGTTCTTTAGATTTTACCATTAGGCTACTTTTTTTCCTACCTTATCCGCCTTTTAATATACAGCTCCCATATTTCCTTTAGTAGAAATGCCACATGACCCACTTTTTTTTTTTTTTTTTAACACACAGCATGCATTAGAGACCTTGTTGGCCACATTCTGATTTTTTCTTGGCTAGACAATTTGAGCCATGATATGGGGAACTGCCTAAGGCCAGTCAGCCACTCACTTTGTCCAGCACAGCCATCTTTATCAGAGGGCGGTGCTGTGGAAAGAATTTGACTGTTTTACTATATTTTGTCATTAGCATTTTATAAAATGTAGTGTGTGCTAAGTAGCTTCAATTATGTCCAACTCTATGCAACCCTATGGATCATAGCCCACCAGGTTCCTCTGTCCAAGGGATTCTCCAAGCAAAAAATACTGGAGTGGGTTGCCATTTCCCCCTCCAGGGGATCCTCCCAGTCTAGGGATAGAACCCGCATCTCTTATGTCTCCTGCACTGGCAAGCGAGTTCTTTACCACTAGCGCTACCTGGGAAGCCCTTATAAAATGTAGACGAAGTAGGAAAATGGAATAGTTGATATTAGTGAAAAATACGGATTTCATAGAAGTAATACTATTGAGATAAAGATAGAAATCAGTGGACAGGCCAAATTCTGTAGATTGCATTCCTATTCAGATGTTCATTGAACCTTAAGTTCATTCAACATTAAGCCAGGTGACAGTGTTTTATTATGGGGGGGGGGCGGGGAATCCAAGTTTACAGCATGTATATTATATATTAGAAATAGATATTTGAAGACTGTGTTTAAGTTGGTATAGTTAGACTTACCTTTTAATATATGTTTGATAGTCTGTTTTCATTTATGCTTTCAGAAAGGCTTTATGTATGAAAGTAGCAGACTGCCTATAGAGTTCATGAGAGAAAAAGTCTGCTTCTCTCCTAAAATTCAGATAACTTTTCCAGAGTTGTAATTTCTAGCAGCTGTGACCTGGGGATGGAGGGATGGTTGAGAGCAATCACATAGGTGGCCAAGATGATCACCTCCGCCCTTAGCAGTACCACTGGAATTATAGATCTCCCACCCACCCATAAATCTCATATATGAGTATCCAGGAGAAATGATCATCTTTTCTCTGTTTTAGCTGTAGTCTTGGTTAAAGCCAAGATTGTCATAGATTTTATATAAGGTTTTCACTGAGATTCAAAATTCAAATTCAATTCTAAGGGCTGTGTCCTACCATTCTTTTCCTGTTTTAACATAAAATTTCTGGAATGCAGGTCAATTAAAGATAGAGAAGGGAGAGAATAAAAGTAGAAAGAGATGAGGAAGAGAAAGAAGAGACAGAAAGACAACAGGAAAATAGAAATAAAGCTAGGAAGAGGGAAATGCTGATAAAAAAGACAATGAAGAAAACTAATTCAGAGGGATTCAAATTTGACTTCATGACTCTAGATCTGGACACCAGATCCAGAGTGTTCCTTCTAACTTCTCCTCTTTTCCCTCAATATTAAAGGGTCAAGAGCACCCTATTATGGCCCCCGTCATGGGGTCCAACTTCCAAGTCACCATGTTACTTAGTAAGGACAATAACATTTGCATTTGCACAGTGCTCTGTATTTTTTATTGAAGTATAGTTAATTTACAGTGTTGTGTTAATGCGGCTGTACAGCGAAGTGAACTCAGTTATATCTATATATAGATATATCATTTTTTATATTCTTTTCCGTTACGGTTTATCCTAAGAGATTAGATATAGCTCCCTGTGTTATACAGTAGGACCCTGTTGTTTATCCATTCTAAATGTAATAGTTTGCATCTACTCCCAGTCCATCCCTCCTCCTTCCCCCACTGCCCTGGCAACCACAAATCTGTTCTCTATGTCTGTGAGCCTGTTTCTGTTTTGTAGATAGGTTCGTTTGTGCCATATTTGAGATTCTACATGTGTGATATCATATGGTATCTGTCTCTTTCTGACTTATTCCACTTAGTATGATAATCTCTAGTTGCATCCATACTACTGTAAATGACATTGTTTCCTTCTTTCTTATGGTTGAGTAGTATTCCACTGTATATATATACTATATCTTCTTTATCCATTCATCTGTTGTTTGACGTTTAGGTTGTTTCCATGTCTTGGCTATTGTGAATGGTGCTGTTATGAACATAGGGGTGCATGTACGTTTTTGAATTATGGTTTTGTCCAGCTATATGCTGAATCATATGGTAATTCTAGTTTTAGTTTTCTGAGGAGTCTCCTACTGTTTTCCATAGTGGCTGCACCAACTTACATTCCCACCAACATTGTAGGAGGGTTCCCTTTTCTCCAAACCATTTCCAGCATTTGTTATTTGTAGAATTTTTAATCATGGCCATTCTAACTGGTGTGAGATGATATCTCATTGTAGTTTTGATTTGCATTTGGCTTCCCTAGTGGCTCAGCAGTAAAAAAAAATCCTCCTGCAGTGCAAGAGCCTCAGGAGACGTGGGTTCAATCCCGGGGTCAGAAAGATCCTCTGGAGAAGTCAATGGCAACCCATACCAGTATTCTTGCCTAGAGAATCTCATGGACAGAGGAACCTGGTGGGCTACAGTCCATAGGGTCACAAAGAGTTGGACACAACTGAAGCAACTTACCAATAATTAGTGATGTTGAGAATCCTTTCATGTACTTATTGACAATCTGTATGCCTTCTTTGAAGAAATATCTATTTAGATCTTCCCACTTTTTGATTGGGTTTTTTGTTTTTTTTGTTGTTGAATTATAAGAGCTGTTTGTATATTTTGGAGATTAAGCCCTTATAGGTCACATCATTTGCAAATATTTTCTCTAATACCATAGGTTATCTTTTTGTTTGTGGTTTTCTTTGCTATGCAAAAGCTTTGATTAGGTGCCATTTGCTCTTTTTTTTTTTTTTTTTTTTGGTATTGCCTTGGGAGATTGGTATGACTTGGGAAATACTGGTACAATTTATGTCAGATAATATTTTCCAGTGCCCTCTTCTGGGAGTTTTATGGTGTTGTATCTTATGTTTAAGTCTTTAAGCCATTTTGAGTTTATTTTTGTGCATGGTGTGAGGATGTGTTCTAACTTCATTGATTTATGTGCGGAGAGTTGGTGATGGACAGGGAAGCCTGATGTGCTGCAGTCCATGGGGTCGCAAAAAGTCCAACACGACTGAGCAACTGAACTGAACTGTCCAACTTTCCCAATACCACTTGCTGAAGAAACTATCTTTTTCCCATTGAATATTTGTGCTTCCTTTGCCAAAGCTTAATTGACCATAGTTGTGTGGGTTTATTTCTCTACTCTATTCTGTTCCATTAACCCATATGTCTGTTTTTGCACCAATACCACACTGTTTTGATAAGTATAGCTTTGTAATATTGCTTGAAGTCTGGGAGGGTTATGCCTCCTACTTTGTTGTTGTTTTTTTTTTCCCCCATGATATTGCTTTGGAAATTCTAGGTCTTTTAATGGTTCCATATAAATTTTTGTATTATTTGTCCTAGTTCTGTGAAAAATATCATGGGTAGTTTGATAGGGATCACATTAAATCTGTAGATTGCTTTGGGTAGTATTGCCATTTTAGCAATGTTAATTCTTCCAGTTCCAGAGCATGGGATAGCTTTCCATTTCTTTAAATACTCTTTAATTTCCTTTATTAATATTTCTAGTTCTCAGTATATGTCTTTCATCTCGTTCAGTTTTATTACCAGGTATCTCTCTCTCTTTTTTTTTTTGGTATTTTTTTTAAAGGTATTTTTTTACATTCCCTTTTTGGTATTTCATTGTCAGTGTAAAGAAATGCAACTGAAAAAAAAAAAAAGAAATGCAACTGGTTTCTGAATGTTAATCTTGTATCCTGCTACTTTGTTGAATTCATTTATCAATTCTAGGAGTTTTTGTGTGGAGTCCTTAGGATTTCTATATATAGTATCATGTTATATGCATATAGTGACAATTTTATCTAGTCCCTTCCAATTTGGATACTTTTGTTTCATTTTCTTATCTGATTGCTGTGACCAGAACTTCTAATACTGTGTTGATTAGAAGTAGCAAGAGTGTGCATCCCACTTTCTGAAGAACTTTGGTGACATTTTTACTATGTAGAAACTGAGACCTAAAAGGATTTAATTTTTTTTAAAAATGGGGTAGGTGTTGTTTGTGAATGTCAGACTTTATCTCAAATTTTGACCTGATACTCAAAGCTCTGTTTTTGTGCTTTTCTTCCAATTCCACATTACTTATGTGTTTAAAGTAAACAGGAAATGAATAGTTATACTCAACTGTAAGTAGAGAAAGTATGGTGTTAGTGTTTAGGGCGGTAATTAGGTAACCCTTATAAAATCAGAAAACTAAGCCAATGCATGTACTGCTTACTGGGTTGGCCAAAAAGTTCATTCAGATTTTTCCATAAGATATTACAGAAAAACCCAAATGAAGTTTTTGGCCAACCCAATACATAAACACATACTATATAACATCTCAAAGTGATTTTTAGATGGTAAGATTTTAAACCACTTGTCTGTTTTGTGTTTTCTAAATCTTCTACAATGAACATATATCACTTTCATAAAAAAATATAAGAATCTAAGGCAAATAGAGAAAATATATAAGAAATTTTATTTAAATATTTTAACCTCTGCCCCCTCTTTCCTCTATACAGATGCTAAAAGGTACAGGAGGGATATTCAAATAAATAGCATTGAATGACAGTAAGCAATAATAATAACTACTTAGTGAAATTAAGAAAAATTGTATTTACTTCTGGGATTAAAAATATATATACAATTTTTTGATTCTACATTGGCTATATATTATCTGCCAAAGTATTGTTGCCTATTTTAATCTAGAAAAACAATAGCATTTTGCCATTCTCTCTCCCTCAAAGATTTCTAAGCCATAATAAATTATAGGCAACTCGCAAATGAAGAACAGCTATTTCTGGAGGAGTGAATATCTGCCAGCCACAAGGCACTCTGGATCATGGAGCAACCAAATATAACTCATCACTATACTTACTTGAAGAATAATGCTGAGGACTTCATTATTTTACTATATGCCCTATGAGAAGTTCCTCCTGTTATTTTTAGTATCAGAAGTGGGTTTACTCCTGCTAAGTCAGATTTGGGCCTATGTCTTTTATATTAGTGGCTGAGCAAATATAGCCCAACACATAGCAGAGACATGTAGCAAAGAGCCCATGTAGCCCAACGCAAGCAGAGACTCATCCTTACAGCACACACTGCAGGTACGAAGATTACTTCCAGATTCATCTGCATCCTTCCTACCCTCTCGGGGCCTGGTGCCCTCATCCACTTGTTTTATATTTTATTTCTCTCTTTATATCATGTGTATTTTGGTAAATAATATTAAATCCTTTGGGATATTAAAAAAAAAGCCATAAATAAGTATGTGTATTCATTTACATATACATATATACATACACATTCTAATTGTGAATATGTGAAACCTTGATCTTTGGCTATGTCAGTTATGTTTTTCACACTCTATCTACCACAAGTAATACTCAACAAGTAACTTAAAACATACTACCCTAAATCCTTGTTATTTACAATCTTTGTAACCCATAGCCCTTAATATGCCATGAACAATTAGTGGCAAAGCCATTTCTATCCAAAGAAACTGGTTCCGGGTCTGAATTCAACCATATGATCCCTTTGGCCTTGCTCTACTGAGTCACACCTCTTCGGGTGGTAGCAGAATTTGCTAGATTGCCCTCAAGAGGAAATAGAACTATTTCCTCCCTCAAGGTACTCTGACTGTAAAAACATCCATGATTTGTTTCTAAAGTCAGAGATGGGAGAAGAGTGGCAAGAGTAGGAGGGAAACAGGGAGAGAGAATAGTTTTTGACATAATTCACTACCTGATCATAGAAAGACATGCATAACTATTTCCAGTTTTGGGAAAAGAAAATCAGATGCACGTTAGATAATGGTAAAGTTATATAGCGATTTACCATAGTAGTGGATGTTGACATGGGGGATTATGGTAGGGAGACCACTTTTTCACATAATATTCCAAATAGGAACGAACAAAAAAAGAGTGTGTCGGGGTGGGGGGGGGTGGCGCGCGTGCACGCAAGAGGGAGAGATGAGATGGGGCCAACCAGGGAAAACCAGAACTACAAAGAGAAAGCGTGCTGCAGTGCAAGACCCTCCTTTTTATTGTAAACAAAGCAAGGAAGATCCCCAGCTTGATCCTTACGAAAAACATATTTTCTATGTTTTGCTTTCTTAAGCTCTGATAATTACTTCTCTGTGGAACTAATACTCAGTGAATTTATTTCTAACCAGTCATCACTTGCAACAAGTATGTTTTCCAAATGCTTCTCAGGAAATATAAAATTGTGATCCCAAAACACCTTCTTGAGATGTGGCTTAGGAAAGATTTCAAAGGGAAACTGCAAGCTGTGGCATTTGCTTCCCCTTCCATATCCTTTAAAGCTGTCGGGTTTTTTGTTGCTGTTTTTTTTTTTTTTTGGTGGAGTTTGCCCTTAACTGACATGAGGGCTCTGGGGCAGGTGAAATGCAGATTGAAATCTCAAAGCATGGCATGCAGATTCCTGAACTCCCACAGACCTTGAACAGACACAACCAAGCCAAACTTCCTAGAATCATAAACAACAGGGTGCAGAGGGAAACTGCAATTGTACAATTCCCAGTCATTCAAAGAAATCGTTAAAATATTCTAGAAAAATGTCAAAGTTATTTTACACAAAAATTTCACAACTTGTTCCACTAAGAACAGGATGAGTTTAAAATTCCTCTGGCAATTAGAGGCCATGGGCTATTTATTTAGAGAAGGTGACGGGGTGATTAAGTGGGTAAAACTTGCCCCAGGCACACAGTCCTACCAACCTCCATCATCTCTGAAAGAGGGTTAGCCAACATTTGCTGCACTGTTATTGTGTGCCTGGCCCCATTCTAGCCTAGAGGGACACAGAGATCAATAAAACTCTGTCCTCAAGGCTCTTATAGTCTAGAGAAGAATAGAAGTTACCCATCAACTCATGCAACAGGCAGTAAACACAAGAACTTAGATATCTGAATTCAAATTCTGGCTCTGTCTTACAGCCTATAGTGTGTGACTGTGTGACTTTGGGAAAGTTATTTGACTTTTGTGCCTCAGTGTTTCATACATGCACGCACGCGTGCACACACACACACACACACATCTACTGAAGACCCTTGAACAACACAGGTTGTAACAGTAAGTTCCGCTTAAACAGGGATTTTTTTTCACTAGTAAATATTACAGTAGTACACAATCTGTGATTGACTAATGTCCTCAGATACGGATAAACTGGGGATATGGATGGCAGAGTATAAATCACACGTGGATTTTTAACTATGTGAAAGGTCAGTGCACCTGTGTTGTTCAAGGGTCAACTGTGCATTCACCTATACACACACACACACACACACACACACACACACACACAAGATCCTCTCTTATGTGGTGGCTGTGAGAATTAACATATATTCATCACTTAGAAGACTGCCTTGCCCTTAGTAAGTACTGTGCATGTGTGCTCAATCACTTCAGTTTTGTCCGACTCTTTGCAACCCTATGAACTGTAGCTGGCCAGGCTTCACTGTCCATGGGGATTCTGCAGGCAAGAATACTGGACTGGGTTGCCATGCCCTCCTCCACGGGATCTTCTCCACCCAGGCAGGGATCAAACCCACATCTCCTGCATTGCAGGTGGATTCTTTACCCACTGAGGCACTTGGGAAGCCCATAGTAAGTGCTATATGTGTTTATTAAATAACTAAATATTTAGGTTGGTGCAAAAATTGCATTGTTGAACTTTGTTTTATATTGGAATACATTCCTAAATGTGATTATATGTACATCATCTTAATACGCATTTCTTGCTTTATGTTTTTTGCTAATGACTTATTACTTGCTGTTTATATTTATTTTAGACCAGGGAAATGATGTTAGACAAAAAAAAAAATTCAAGCGATTTTCTTATCCAAGTTCAAAATGGGTCGTAAAGCAGTGGAGACCACTTGCAACGTCAGCAATGCATTTGGCCCAGGAACTGCTAATGAATGTATAGTACAGTGGTGGTTCAAGAAGTTTTGCAAAGGAGATGAGAGCCTTGAAGATGAGCACAATGGCTGACCATCGGAAGTGACGACAAACAACTGAAAGGATCATCGAAGCTGATCCTCTTACAGCTACATTTAGAAGTTGTCCAAGAACTCAGAGTGTCAATCATTCTTCAGTCGTTTGGCATACGCTCTTTCTCAGACATACAGCTGGGAACAAAGGGTACAGTGGGTCTACAGACTAGAAGGAGGAGGGAAGTGTTAAGAGGAAGGCCGTCGCTATGAAATCAAGGCTGTTCTCTTTCCTAAATATACATTCTCAGGAACCATGTCTGGTCCAGATGAGATTCTAGGACCAAGAGAAAAGAGGTTAGAATGGACCTGTCACAGGCTACATGGGGGAGTGCCAGGGCTGGGATAGAGAGAAGAACCATTGCAGAGGGATCAAGAAATGGGCAAGTTGAAGGTCGTGGCCAAAGGGGAAAAAATTCAGAAGTAAGTACTTCCAGGTGATGACAAGGTCTAGGCTGTGAATGTTCCAAGGGTTGGCAGAGGTAGAGAAGTAGAGGCTTAGGGGTAGTCAAAGAATGATGGTGAAAGGGTCCAGATGAGTCATCAAAATATCAAAATCTTAAAACTAAGTCAAGGCCTTAGATTTATGAGATCACAAATCCATTATTTAATATATAATGTACACAAACATAGACATCTGATACCCTTGGAATCCTGCCTTATTTTCATTAGTGATTTTCTGCATCATACCCATGTGTCATCCAGACAGGATTACTTCAAGTCCTCTAAGACAGAAGTTTGATAGAAAACTTTAATTCAGTGTATTTGCCCTTGTTAACAAGAATAAATCATATGAAAACTGACAGATCCTTGGAATGAGCTTAATGAATTTATATTTTGATTTTGAGACATGGGAACATGAAGACATGAACTCTGCTATTGTCTTCAATCCAATATTTTCTTTTTTATTTTTCTAAACAGAATATGGGTGATGCTTTACAGATATAATGGAGTCATTCTTTTAAAACAATGAGCTTAAAGAGTCCACATCTTTAGTATATTCTATTTTGTTGTTGTTGTTCAGTCGTTCAGTCATGTCCAATTCTGTGACCCCATGGACTGCAGGGCTCCAGGCTTCCCTGTCCTTCATTATATCCTGGAGCTTGCTCAAACTCACATCTGTTGAGTTGATGATGCCATCCAACCATCTCATTCTCTGTCACCCCCTTCTCTTCCTGCCGTCAATCTTTCCCAGCATCAGGGTCTTTGCCAATAAGTCAGTTCTTTTCATCAGGTTGCCAAAGTATTGGAGTTTCAGCTCCAGCATCAGTCCTTCCAATGAATATTCAGGATTGATTTCCTTTAGGATTGCTGTCTAAGGAACTCTCAAGAGTCTTCTCCAACACCAATTTGAAAGCATCAATTCTTCAGTACTCAGCCTACTTTATGGTCCAAGTCTCACATCTGTACATGACTACTGGACCAATTTGCTATTTTTTCTTTAATTAAGAGTCTCAAAAAAAAAAAAAAAACACCTCTCCCTATACTCTTGGGGCAGATATATTGGAGAATAAATGTTACTAACTTGGTGACATGTGCTATTGCAATATTACCAGAAAACAAACCAGTGAAGCCTTCTTGGCTTATGTCAGGAAATGGCCAGAAAATTCTATCAGTAGTATCACTATCTTAAAGTTAATTGATAAGTTTCCACTTGATCAAATGGAACTCTGATTTTTGTACATTAATTATAAGAAGAAATATTTACAAAAGCCATTAGTACTCATAGGTGAGGCAAGCAGAGCTGTATTAGAAAGGACTCTCTACTTCCAAAAGAACTTTTTTTGCCACTTTCTGTTGATTTTGAAATTCCTTTTACTGAGGACAAAACTCATCTTTCAGAAAGAAAAAAAAGACTTAAAATATAAATATATAATGTATCTCTAAAAGAGGTAATATACTGGCTGAAATTCACAAACTGGATTCTAGTACTTTCTTAAGAGCAGGTTTAATTAAATATCAGAATTTTGAGCTATTGGAAAGGAAGGAGACAAAAAATGAATTAAGGTAAAGACTTGTTGGAATTACATTTCCAGATTTTTTGGCTAATATAGTTATATACATTTCTCCTTTATTTTTACACTTCTTACCCACTCCTGTCAGAGAAGGCAATGGCACCCCACTCCAATACCCTTGCCTGGAAAATCCCATGGACAGAGGAGCCTGGTAGGCTGCAGTCCATGGGGTCGCTAAGGGTCAGACACGACTGAGCGACTTCACTTTCACTTTTCACTTTCATGCATTGGAGAAGGAAATGGCAACCCACTCCAGTGTTCTTGCCTGGAGAATCCCAGGGACGGGGGAGCCTGGTGGGCTGCCATCTATGGGGTCGCACAGGGTCGGACACGACTGAAGTGACTTAGCAGCACCCACTCCTGTACTCACCTCGTACTAAACAATACCTTTAAAAGTTACTTTAATTCCCACAATCCACTATTCCCACTTGCATAAAAACAGAACTGTGTTAGCACTGTTTTCTTTTTAAAATTTTTTATGTATTACTTGTTTATTTTTGCCTGTGCTGAGTCTTCATTGCTGTGTGGGCTTTTCTCTAACTGCAGCAAGCAAGAGCTACTCTCTAGTTACTGTGCACCAGCTTCTCATTGTGGTGGCTTCTCTTGTTGCAGATCACGTGCTTTAGGGCACAAGAGCTTCAGTAGCTGTGGCATATGGGTTCAATAGTTGTGGCTCCCGGGCTCTAGAGCACAGACTCAAAAGTTGTGGTGCATGAGCTTAGCTGCTTTGTGGCATGTGGAATCATCCTGGATCAGGAATCGAACCTGTGTCTCCTGCATTGGTAGGCAGATTCTTTAACACTGAGCAACCAGGGAAGCCTGATAGCAATGCTTTCTTGAAAAATCTCCAATATATTTAGACCAAAATTGTTATACGAATGTAAAATATTATAGTGGTGGGTGTGCTATGATGTGATTTATTAGAAAATCAAGGTCCTGAAAATATGTGCACTGTTTAATAGTCCTTTCTTCTGAGCTTACAAAACCGACCTCCCCTGACCTCAGGTCCAACTCTCCAGAACTGTGTCCTGCTTTGTTGATAAACAATCACATTGCTTATACCTCAAATGTGATGTCACCTCTGATCTGCTACAGTGATAGAAAACACACAGAGACAGGAGGACTCAGGGTAGGTGAATTGCGCCTGTGTCACACTTTTCTTTTTAAACAAAATTACTTATTTGTGTTTATTTGTTTGGCTACAGTGGGTCTTAGTTGTAGCATACGGAATCTTTAGTTGCGGCATATAACATCTAGTTCCCTGACTAGGGATCAAACCTGGGCTCCCTGCACTGAAAACTCATAGTCTTGGCCACTGGAACAAAAGGGAATTCCCTGTGTCACACTTTTGAAGACATAATGCATCCTTCATGTGATATAGTGATTTTTGTGGGGTTGGGGGTTGGTAAGTGGATGCCACTAGCAGTGTGTGATCAGGACGCATACCCGGTAATTTTACTTTCTGAGTCTAGCATAACCACAGGACACTGGAAACTGAGCCTGCCCTATCTTCCCTCTGTGCCCTCACCTTTTCATTTTCTTTCACAATGCATCTCTGGTCCTCTCTCACCAAGGATTGCATTATGATTAATGAGTTCACTGACACCAAGAAAATAAATACATCAGCGTCTCTTTTGCTGTCTTGTACACCGGGTTATTGTTACCATCTTTCTAAATTCCATATATATGCGTTAGTATACTGTATTGGTGTTTTTCCTTCTGGCTTACTAGAACAGTCTTATGGACTCTGTGGGAGAGGGAGAGGGTGGGAAGATTTGGGAGAATGGCATTGAAACATGTAAAATATCATGTAAGAAACGAGTTGCCAGTCCAGGTTCGATGCACGATACTGGATGCTTGGGGCTAGTGCACTGGGACGACCCAGAGGGATGGTATGGGGAGGGAGGATGGAGGAGAGTTCAGGATGGGGAACACATGTATACCTGTGGCGGATTCATTTTGATATTTGGCAAAACTAATACAATTATGTAAAGTTTAAAAATAAAATAAAATTTAAAAAAATAAATAAATAGGCAGACTTGAGAACTAAAGCACATCCCTGACCATTCTCTTTCCATTTTGAACAAAAGAATTAATGGAAATAAATAAAGGAAGACTCAAAGAAATTAAAATAATCAAAATGGGTACTTGGAGAAAATATGCCCTCATGGCTGGGTACCCTTCAACTAAGACTCAAATAATCTACCTCCAAAATGATGCAAAAAAAAAAACCAAACAAAAACCTGTCTAATCTTATCTCTTCCTAGTTTTGATGCTGATTTTCCATTTCCAGAAAAATATCCATTTCTGCTTTATTTATGTCAAAGCCTTTGACTGTGTGGATCACAATAAATTGTGGAAAATTCTGAAAGAGATGGGAATACCAGACCACCTGACCTGCCTCTTGAGAAACCTGTATGCAGGTCAGGAAGCAAGAGTTAGAACTGGACATGGAACAACAGACTGGTTCCAAATAGGAAAAGGAGTATGTCAAGGCTGTATATTGTTACCCTGCTTATTTAACTTATATGCAGAGTACATCATGAGAAACGCTGGGCTGGATGAAGCACAAGTTGGAATAAAGATTGTCAGGAGAAATATCAATAACCTCAGATATGCAGATGACACCACCCTTATGGCAAAAAGTGAAGAACTAAAGAGCCTCTTGATGAAAGTGAAAGAGGAGAGTGAAAAGTTGGCTTAAAGCTCAACATTCAGAAAACGAAGATCATGGCATCCAGTCCCATCACTTCATGGCAGGTAGATGGGGAAACAGTGGAAACAGTGGCTGACTTTCCTTTTCCGGGCTCCAAAATCACTGCAGATGGCGATTGCAGCAATGAAATTAAAAGACGCTTACTCCTTGGAAGGAAAGTTATGACCAACCTAGATAGCATATTCAAAAGCAGAGACATTACTTTGTCAACAAAGGTCCGTCTAGTCAAGGCTATGGTATGGATGTGAGAGTTGGACTATAAAGAAAGCTGAGCACAGAATAATTGATGCTTTTGAACTGTGGTGTTGGAGAAGACTCTTGAGAGTCCCTTGGACTGCAAGGAGATCCAACCAGTCCATCCTAAACGAGATCAGTCCTGGGTGTTCATTGGAAGGACTGATGTTGAAGCTGAAACTGCAATACTTTGGCCACCTGATGCGAAGAGCTGACTCATTTGAAAAGACCCTGATGTTGGGAAAGATTGAGGGCAGGAGGAGAAGGGGACAATAGAGGATGAGATGGTTGGATGGCATCACCAACTCAATGGACATGAGTTTGGGTAAACTCCAGGAGTTGGTGATGGACAGGGAGGCCTGGCGTGCTGCGATTCATGGGGTTGCAAAGAGTCAGACACGACTGAGCGACTGAACTGAACTCCATAAAGAGAAAGTTAATTCAATAAAGGATCCAATTTGAACACATTTTTGCCTTTAAATGAATATTTCAGACTTTCTTATTTGAATTACCTAGAAAGTAAACTCAAATTTTCACTTTGTACATATAACACTTTCTTAAGCATGGCTGTATTTTTCTATCCTTTTGGTCAAAAACAAAATAAAGTACTTGATATTTCAAAATACCTTGACCTTATCCAAAAAATGTCAACATAGCCTTTAAAACCACATATGTTACTTCATGCCTGGGATCATGTGTACTGAAGTATTTGATAATATTCTTGAACATCACAGGACTTATCTCCAGATAGTCTTTGACTGTGAAAGATGCTCTTATTGTAACTAATCCAGTCAGCTATTATAAACACTATTTTCAAGCCTCAAAGTGAACCACAAAATCTACTTTAAGACATAAAGGCAGTAAAATCCTATAACCCTTTCCCCTACTTTTCTGCACAGAAAAAAATTATTTAATTTGTTTCCCAGAAAATTATAATCTTACCATTTCCTTCTTCCTGTCTCCTCTTAATTGTATGGAATTTTCCCATTTTCTGGGGCTGAAATTTAATCCTGGAGAATTCCCAGTTTGTCCCACATGGCTGAATGGAATGTTCAGCATTTTTTAAGTACTGTGCCTCATTAGACAAGTAATCAAACAAAACAGACATTTATTACAGACTTAAAATTATCTCATTTTAGGTAAACATGTTCTCTAAATGCTTTAATAAATCATTCTTCTAAATATCCACTGAGTTTTCCATTGAAAATAGTCTACCGGGGGGAAAAATCATATAACACGAGTGTCCTCCAGCAAGTGCTATTGCAAAAGGCAGTGAGATCTAAGTCTGAAAGAGAGAGAATAACTCAGCTGGTTGTTGGAATCACTGGGACCACTATAACTAAAATTTGACCTTTTATTTAATTAGGCAAATAATCTGAAAAAATAATTATGAAGTCATTGAAAGAGACAGAGCAAGGCTCAGAAAATACACAAGCCAAGCATTGTTTGTGGTGTTTGCTAATCCTGCTCCAGGCTAATTCGGTGAAGAAGCCCACAGCAAATCCAGAGAAGGCTAAAGATGATTAAAGGACTTAGAAGGAGAGCCTACAGCAGCCTCGGAGGAAAGAATAAAGAAATAGAGGTTACTCCAGTGAGGAAAGGAAAGCTGAGAGGCTGATTTCTGATCAGACTAGTTTAAAATGGCTGTTAAGTCAGGGGCAGACTGTCCTCCAATAGGACGAAACAGGAAGGGATGTCATGAGTGTCAACACAAGGAAGTGGACACAAGACACACTTCACCAGAAGGGGGCCTATTAAGCTTTAGCCCAGGTCACCACTGTGTGAGAAGTGTATGACGCTGAGTCCTCCAACATACTGAAGTGTCAGAAGGAAACAGGAAAGCAACTGGAAAAGAGGGGAAGGGGAACGTGTTTCCTGACAGAAGGTCTTGCAGCGATCAGGAGGGTGTCACACCGCACATTACAGAGCAGAACTGCCTGAGGATCGTCTTTTCCCCCAGATCCCAGTCCTTCTGGTGAACTCCACTACCCCCATCATCCCTGAGTCCCTATCCACCTCTTTCTTTCCTTCCTCCTTCCCACTCCCTCTGCCCCACTTCCTCAGGTCACTCTTGGTCTCTTTCTAAGTTTCTCTTTTTCTCCTTCCCAGCCTCTCTGTATTTCCTCTCCCCACTTCTCTCCATCCCTCTGTCTCTTTTTCTGCCCACAGTGGGGAGGTGAGGGGCTGAAAGTACTCGTGGTATAATTTTTCTTTTTTTCAGTTTTAATCAGAAATCTCTAGCTTTATTGAATTTCTTCAATAGTTAAATGCAAAGAAAACTGTTATTTATTTGTTTCTTTAATGAATAGTTATTCATTCATAGTTATTCAACTATTTATTCAATAGTTATTCAAGCTCTAGGAATACAGCAGTGAGCTAAATCACATCTCTGCCCTCATGAGGCTTACAAAGAACTCGTTTTTTAGTGACATACTATAATTTAGGTACAACAAAAGATGATGGTGTCATGCTTTTTCTATAAATGATATAAACTTCCTCACAAGCCCGCTGTTATGGACTGAATTGTGTCTCTCCCCCCACAATCAGATGTTGAACCCTAACTCCCAGTGAGATGGTGTCTGGAGATGGAGCCTTTGGGAAATGGGTGAGTTTAGTTGAGGTTGTGAGAATGGGGCTCCCATGATGGGATTCGTGCCCTTGTAAGAAAAGGGAAAGACACGAGAGCCTGCTTTCTCTGCCATGTGAGAACAGTGAGAAGGTGGCCATCTGAAAGCCAGGAAGAGGATTCTCACCAGGAACCAGATCTTCTAGCACCCTAATCTTGGATTTCCAGCCTCCAAACTTGTGTTGTTTAAGCTTCTCAATCTGTAGTGTTTTGTTATGGCAGACCCAAAATTCCCACTTTTTGAGGTGATGGGATGGGATAGCGGGAGATGCAAACTTACCAGTTAAGAATGAATCAGGTACTTTGGGGACTTCCCTGGTGATTCAGTGGTTAAGACTCCACACTTGCATTGTAGGGGGCATGGGTTCAATCTCTGGTCAGGGATCTAAGATCCCACGTGCTGCTTGATGCAGCCAAAAAAATAGAGAAAGGAAGAAAGAGAGAAAGAAGGAATCAGTTGCTTTGGCTTAAACAGTCACAGATAAATATGTAGTCAGTTGAAGTTCAAACTCCCTCTAAGACTTTTCTCTCCTCTTTTGTTCTTCCCTCCTCCAAAGATGGGGACTTACAGATAGGGCAGGAATTGCATATCCTTGGGAGCAGCTGAAGGGGGGGTTGACCCCAGAACTGACCTCCTCAGATATGTCCCCTGCACCACCTGATCACATCCTGATGGAGACATTTGTGGTCAGTTCTTCTGGCAAAGCTGGAGGTCTCATGGACTTTTTCCTCTGTTACCTGGCTCCACCTTAGCCCAGGCTAGTCCTGTAAATCCTGAGTCTATCTCCACTTTATCTTCCAGCAGTGCCTGAGAGAAGCCTGCACTGGGTTCCCTCCCATTGCTACCACAGCACAGCAGCAGGCTTCTGGTTTCAATCCTTTCATCAAGACAAGTAAGAAGCTCTGGATCCTTCCACATCACACAGAAGCCAAGGGATTCTTGGAACTCTGTATTTGACCCTGTCTGTGCTTAAATGCCAGAGAAGGCAATGGCACCCCACTCCAGTACTCTTGCCTGGAAAATCCCATGGATGGAGGAGCCTGGAAGTCTGCAGTCCATGGGGTCGCTAAGAGTCGGACACAACTGAGTGACTTCACTTTCACTTTTCACTTTCATGAATTGGAGAAGGAAATGGCAACCCACCCCAGTGTTCTTGCCTGGAGAATCCCAGGGACAGGGGAGCCTGGTGGGCTGCCGTCTATGGGATCACACAGAGTCAGACACGACTGAAGCGACTTAGCAGCAGCAGCAGCAGTGCTTAAATGGTGGCTTCCCTGGTGGCTCAGTGGTAGAGTCTACCTTGCAGATTCTCCTCTGGCGAAGTAAATGGCAACACACTCCAGTATTCTTGCCTGGAAAATCCCATGGACAGAGGAGTCTGGTGGCCTACAGTCTATGGTGTTGCAAAGAGTCGGATACAGCTGAGTGACTAAACGATAACCATGCTTAAATACTGCCTTCAGACATTTCTACTTTGCTGCTTGGGTGGCTCCATATTATTGCAGTTCTCTTAGACGTCTTGAAGTTTTCCCTGTCTGTTTCTAGGGAAACTAGACCCACAGAAATTGCTGATGAGAATTGTACCTGCCTTTAGCTATACTCCACATTTCCTTTTCATATCATTCCGTGACATCCTGGACAGATTGCATCATTTCTATCAATTTTGGTTATTCAAAAAATGTATAAAACTTTAATTTCAAACTCTTTGTAAATTCCACCTCCTTTCTGTCTCCTCCAGAGAAGGCTTGAGTTGGAATCTTGGCTGTTTGAAGTGACCTGGGGTTGGAGGGAGTCCTGGCTGTGAAACAGCCTCCCTCCCTCTCCCAGACATGGCTCTTTCTCTCAAGTGTTGGAATCAGGAAGAAGGGAAAGAAAGGGGCACTGGTGTCCTCTCTCTATTGGCTGCTCTGCATCTCCAGTGAGCCCTGAGTGTGCGGCCAGCACTTCAAGTCCACCTCCCCTCAACTTTCTCAGTAATAGAACCCAGGCCATGGTGCCTAGTCCTGGGGTGCACAGCTTGTACATGAAGCAGCTGAAGAATATATGTCTTCTTATGTTCCTTGTTCAGGGAATTTCTCACACCCTGGCCATGCCACGTAAGGGTGGGCAAGATCACGGTTCCACTGCCATTCCTCTTCCACGTGGCCAGTCAGCCCTCCCTGGCTTCCATCTTCTCTAGTAGAAATGGGTAGCTCTTTTAGGAATGGGTAGCCCAGCAACTCTGCTATCCAATCAGAGGTCACCAGCAGTAGATCCTAAAAGCCATTGTCTTGGAAACTTTCTTCACTTGGCAATGGGAGTAAGGAGAAATCCCTCCCCAAAAGGAAGGGAAGAATCCCCATGTCCCCAGGCTCTTTTATAAACCGCGGACTCCATATTAGGGGAGGCGGGTGTAGGTGGGGACTGATGCTCAGTTGTTCAGCCACTTAGTAAGACTTTGGAAGAAGTGGTAGATCCCAGTTACTGTTTTTAGCTCTGGATCCTTTTTGTCAACACAGGACAATAGGAAAAGTCCCCCTTGATGTCCCGTCATTCTTATACCTGAGCTTCCCCTATCATGTTGGAATTGCTTTCTTCCTAATTTTCTGAAAATAGACTCATTTCCGCAGATGGATGAAATGAGTTCTCACCAGCAAACAATGAAATGTGTCATGTGAAATTTCAAGGTCCCTTCTAAAGACCCTGTGATTCCATGAAAACAAAGTGGGGAAAGAAAGCAAGTTGCATGTATGAAATTAGGTAGATGGTTAAAACTAATTCATTACCCTTATTATTTCTGAATGAATTGAAGGGGTTTTTTCCTCTAAAGTTTGTCTCATTGATCAAATACATATTTGCTGCAAGTTTCTACAATAATCAAATCATTCATTTTTCCCATTCTTCTACTCTATTTTCTGTTCAATTCTATATTTTGATTGGTATCTTTACTGAAAAACAGTTCCTACAAATACATTTGCTGTTTGTAATTTTAGTTGTGTTTAATCTGAGCAGGATTTGGATGTTTCAACAGTTCAATATGCAAAACTCTGGTGATATCCAAGAATCTTTGCCCTGAAAGATTTTTGGATCTGTGTGATTAGGTAGTCTACAACTTTAAAGAAAAAAAAAAAAAAAAAAACTCATTAGACTCATTGCAGAAGCATCAATTTAACAGTAAAATGCTGCCTCCTTCTGGATAAATTGTTTTAGGCATGATACGCTTGTAAAACTGCTATAGAGGTATGTTATTTTATGAGTAAAACATTTTTATAATCCTACTTTTTTCATTAAAAAAATTAGAGGACTAGAGCAAGCTTTGAAAGATTATCTAGATTCTGCCTTTGAGCATGTAAAGAATCTTAAATTATCTAACCTATGGCACTGATTTGATTGTCTTTCTTTCAAAGGTCTTTAACTGAAAATATCAGATAAAATTGAAATTAGCATGGTTTCACTTTCATGTGAGGCTACCTTACTTAACATTCAGTTAGTATTATCATGTATGCATGCACACAGATTCATCTGTATGCCTAGAAAAGTGTGTGTGTGTGTGTGTGTTTAAAAAATGCAGTGAAATGCCTAGGTGTTCTAGTCTTAATTCTGTGCCAGCAGTCATGTGTATTTTGGCAAACCACTTAATCTCTCTGGGTCCCAGTTTCCTTATCTGTACACTGAGGATAATAAAACCATTGTTATTGACCTCAAAAAATACTTTGTGAGGCTCACTGAAATCAACAAAGCACTGTGTGAGGTATTATTTATTATCTTTAAGGTTTTAACTGGTCACAGTCCTGAAGTGAAAGAACAGAATCAGATCTGTGACCAACAAGAAGAAAAATGCTTAATGATGCTTCACTGCATAAATGCTTAAAAATGCTTTATTGCATAACCACAGACAACTAGTTTGGTTATACTCAAATAAATCAAGTCTCTACTATCTGAAGTAAAAAGCTGGAGAAGAGGTTATAAATAACCTCAGACCACAATTATACAAAAGTCAAATCTACTCTCGGTTCTCCCGGGGGCAGTTTATCCCGACAGAACCAAAAGAGTAGGAGGTCTAACCAAGGTAGGTCAGGGACCGAGAGCAAAGCTTGTTTGCTCTACCTCATCCCCAAGCAAACATCTCCAACCCTTCGTGGAGCCCAGCCAGGATGCTCAAGGCTGACTGTGCCCTGGTTCTGTTGAAGGGATTTTTATGATTCTCCAAAAACCCTTCAGCAAAAGTAGTACTAACCAAAATCCAACCAGCTAAGAGGCCAAAGGACACTCCAAATTTTCTGGTCCCTACTCAGCCTTGACTAGTGGCTATTTTGTTTATATTTTGTCATTTTGTCTATAAAATGGGTGTAGCAAAAAAAAAAAAATGGGTGTAATAGTACCTACTTAATTAGATTGTTGTGCATTAATACAAGCAGAGCATTCAGAATAGCATCTCGCATTCAAGCATTCAGTATATGTTAGCTGCTACTGCTACCACCATTATTTTATCACACTACTCTGCTCGCCCATGGCATTCATTTATGGACAAATGAAACTGTCTCTCTCACAGCTCTTCAGTTTTCTGAGACTGAAGATTGTTGCTCCTTTAAACCCTCTGGCCATCAATATTTTGAATTTTGTTCCTGGTGATGGACAGGGAGGCCTGGCATGCTGTGATCCATGGGGTCGCAAAGAGTCAGACACAATTGAGCGACTGAATGGAACGGAACTAGTGAGTCGGACACAACTGAGCAATTGAACTGAACTAGTTACCTCATATTACATATAATACTTCTTTTTACTTTTCAGTTACAAAGTAGTAAATTATAACTACTGGTGCTGTTTATGTGACCTAGTAGGCAAACCAAACAGCAACTCTTTATTTTGTAGCCATAAGAGCAGATGCACCTGGAATAAGAGTTAAGGTTTAGGCACATTTCAAGCTGTCAAACATTTTTTATGATCAGGAAATATTCCAGTTCTGTTTCACTCCAAGAGCAGAAGCAGCTAATAATAACCCTAATTCAAAACTATCTGGTAAATCACTCTATGAAAGATATTTGTTGCTGTTTTTGTTGTTTAGTCACTAAGTCGCGTCCGACTCTCTTGCGACCCCATGGATCCTAGCCCAGCAGGCTTTTCTGTCCTTGGGAGTCTCCAGTCAAGAATACTGAAGTAGGTTGCCATTTCCTTTTCCAAGGGGTCTTTTTGACCCAGGGAATCACCCTGCATCTCCTGCATTGGCAGGCGGATTCTTTACTACTGAGCCAGGGAAGCCTGGATGGCACTGAAACTGTTTTGAGAACTAAAAATGACACATGGCCACTAGAGGGCATTTAAATGATGTAGTAGGTTTCAGCTTCACACTTGATCTGTTTAAAATCCCAGCTGGTTTGCACTTGGCTCAAGCACTGTGATTCACATATTTTGACCCTGTGGGAACTCTTGAGGGAACTCTCATGATTTGGCTGAATGGACGCTTAAGAATATCTACAATAGATCCTATAGCTATGGGTGTAAAACAATAAAATCCTTTCGGAGTTATGAAAAGAGAGAGGTAATTTTAAATTTCAGCCTGAAATCTCCAGAACAATTTTTTTTAAGTAAATTATTGAGGGCAAGATTGAGAGACTGGATAACTTAGTTCTTTTCAATTCACGTGTAACGTGAAGTCTTAATAACCACAGAGCAGTATAATTCACTGACAGCTTGTCCCAGCTGACCACAGGTACTGCCAAGCCTGGCCTCTACCCGGGTCCAACAGCCTAATCCTATCTGCCATTTCCTCCTCAATTAATTCCTAGGAAAGGCTAGCTGTAGACTAGTGAAATACCCCAGAGGAGAGAGAAACAGAAGCGAATCCTCATGGAATAAAAAGGCTGTTATAAAGAAAGAAGAATAGTCAGTTATTTTTTCACCTTCCACAAGAATATTAGTAGAGAAACATTTTAAATTTCAGCAACCAAGACTTTAAAATAGCCATAAAGATGAAATTAAATAAGTACTAAAATAACCTATGAAATAAATGGAGAGGAAACTGTTCTATTTTGGGAAATTTTGCACAGCGACACTGAGATGAGTAGTGAAGCTTTCTAGCTATTTTCCTAGTTTTAAGAAGGTGCTCTTTATTTTTTTTTTTTATTTTCATTACTCCTCCCCCTCAAAAAAAATTTGTACCCATTAGCATTACTCCCTTTCCTCCCTGTTTAGTCTGAGGGAATCATTCATTTACTTTCTGCCTTTATTGATTTTTTAGGTATCTGCAGTTTAGTTACGTTTAGTTGCTCAGTCGTGTCTGACTCTTTGGAACCCTATCCATTGCAGCATGCCAGGCTTCTTTGTCCATCACCAACTCCCAGAACTTACTCAAACTTATGTCCATCGAGTCAGTGATGCCACCCAACCATCTCATCCTCTGTCGACCCCTTCTCCTCCTGCCCTCAATCTTTCCCAGCATCAGGGTCTTTTCCAAAGAACCAGTTCTTTACATCAAGTGGCCAAAGTATTGGAATTTCAGCTTCAGCATCAGTCCTTCCAACGAATATTCAGGACTGATTTCCTTTAGGATGGACTGTTTGGACCTCCTTGCAGTCCAGGGGACAAGAAGGTGCTCTTTAAAGCCCATAGTGCTTAATTCAAACTGTCCACTAAATGGCCCTAATACATCTGAGTTCCTTTAACTGGTGGAGCATTAAATCCCCTGTTAAAGTAAAGTACTGGCATATTTAATTATATTTGTGATTGAAGAAGTTGTCTTCTAAGGGGAAATCATGCAGTGATCATCTACAAGGTTTAATAATGAATTATTAATTACCTGAAAAGATAGAGAATTGAACATATGCTTTTTATTTCCTCTCTCAATGCCCTCCCCACCAAAAGACAGGAAGGGAAAGTAAAAGTTACAAATCCACAAGAAAATAAAGAATAAGAGAGATCAAAATGAGAGGGACTAACCTAAGAAAAAGCTGAAAACAAGCACCTACAGAGAGGGGAACAATGATTAGCAAGCTCATCCCATCCCAGGACTTTGGGGACTCAGAGATCAAAAGCACTCCTACCCTTTCCCAGAGGAAAGGCAGGGGCTACAAATGAACTGAAAGTAGAATCACTTTAAGGGAAGTCTACATTCTAGTCTGCAAGACCTTCCAACCCATTTGCCCACTCATTTCCCAGAAAGCTGGAAGACCAGCCCGATGGGCCCCCTCCAACACTAGAGAGAGAGTAGATCCTTCTGTGCTCTAACATTGGGCAAGCCCTCTAGAGCTCGGCTCACTCCACCTTGTTAGTCCTCCACACATCAGGCTCCCACCTTTGCACGAAAATCAGCCTTCTCCATCCTCACTCTTACAACAGATAGCCAAGGCTCACCGAACAATCTAGGAAAATACCCAACATAAGAGACACAGAACAAGACAAAAAGGAAAAACAAATAACAAAATTAAAGAAATAAAGACAATGCAGACAACAGAAGAAAATTTCAAAAAAATGAACCAGTATCCTCTGAAAAAGAAAGATACCTGTTGGACCCGTGACACAGGAATAAGGTGCTATTTTAAAGGTTTTTCAAAAAGAAAGAAGTAATCAGAGAAAAAGGAAGTGCTTTTGAAAACTAACAGTATAAAAACCAGAATGAAAACTATTTCAAAAGAATCATCAGAAGAGAATTTTGAGGCAACGTCCCATAAAATAAAAGGAAAAAAGGCAAAAATGATAGTAACATTAGCAGGCAAATACAGGCTCCCCATTGTTAGACTAACAGAAGTTCTACAAAGAAATGAGAATAAAGCAAAAGGAGACAATTATTGAATAAATAATAAAAGAATAGTCCCTCAAACTTAAAGAAATGAGTTTCCAAATTGAAAGCATCTACTTAATACCTGGGGCTTCCCTAGTGGCTCATACAGTAAAGCCTCTGCCTGCAATACTGGAGACTGGGGTTCCATCCCGGGGTCGGGAAGATCCCCTGGAGAAGGAAACAGCAACCCACTCTGATACCCTTGCCTGGAAAATCCCATGGATGGAGCTACAGTCCATGGGGTCGCAAAGAGTTAGACAGGACTGCGTGACTTCACTTTCTTTCTTTATTACTTAATACCCAGCTTATTGAATAAAAAAAAAAAAAAAAAAACTAAATTACCTCACTGTACAATTTCAGAACATTTGGAATGAAGAAATGATTCAAAACGCATGGGGCGGGGATGAGGGGGAGCCAGTATAGTTATATGCATAGGCTAGGCTAAGTCACTTCAGTCTTGTCCGACTCTGTGCGACCCCATAGACGGCAGCCCACCAGGCTCCCCCGTCCCTGGGATTCTCCAGGCAAGAACACTGGAGTGGGTTGCTATTTCCTTCTCCAATGCATGAAAGTAAAAAGTGAAAGTAAAGTCGCTCAATCATGGCCGACTCTTAGCGACCCCACGGACTGCAGCCCACCAGGCTCCTCTGTCCATGGATTTTCCAGGTAAGAGTACTGGAGTGGGGTGCCATTGCCTTCTCTGAGTTATATGCATAGAACAGGTAATCAGAACTTATTGGAAATCAGACATCTGGAGAGTAGTAAGGCTGGAGAGATAGATTTCAGAGTCATCACACGGGAATGTAGAAGCTGAGGCAGGTCAGTAGGTGAAAGTTCCCAGGAGGAACGTGCACAGTGGCCTCCTAAGTCTTCCGTCTCAAAGCTGACGTAATAGGCAGGCATCGGCCAGCCTACTCTCACTACTAAAATAGGGGAGGCCACACCAAGCCATCAGAGAAGGCAATGGCACCCCACTCGAGTACTCTTGCCTGGAAAATCCCATGGATGGAGGAGCCTGGTAGGCTGTAGTCCATGGGGTCTCTAAGAGCCGGACACGACTGAGCAACTTCACTTTCACTTTTCACTTTCATGCATTGGAGAAGGAAATGGCAACCCACTCCAGTGTTCTTGCCTGGAGAATCCCAGGGACGGGGGAGCCTGGGGGCCTGCCGTCTGTGGGGTCACACAGAGTCGGACACGACTGAAGTGACTTAGCATAGCTTAGCATAGCATAGCATACACCAAGCCATGTTGAATCCTAAGGCAAAAGGGAAAATCAGTTATATTAATCCTGTCTACAGTGTTGAATAACGTCTCCCAAAAATATACATCCACTAGAGCCACAGAACATGACCTTATTTGGAAATAGGGTCTTTGTAAATATAATCTGATTAGATGAGATCATACTGGATTAGAGTGGGCCCTAAATCCAGTGGCTGGTGTCCTTATGAGAAGAGGAAAGACACAGAGACACACCTGGAAGAAGGTCATGGGAGATGGAGGCACAGTTTGGAGTGGTGCAGCTACAAACCAAGGAGTAAGATTTCGGCAACCACCAGAAGCTAGGGGAGAGGCATGAGGTTTCTCCTGATGTGTCTAACCGCCAGAACTGGGAGACAATACAGTTCTGTTAAGCCATCCAGTTTATGGTCTATGGTTATAGCAGCCCTAGGAAACTGATCTGGCTTTATTTAAAATTTTGACGTTTTGTTTTGGATTGCTTGGCATAAATTTTGATTTTTAAAAATACTACATTAGAATATCTTGACTAAAGAGTTTTTGGCATCTCCTTAAATTTTGCCCCAAAAGCAATTAATCCAAGCCCTAGGGCATGTTTTAAATACTTTTACTGAATTACTAACAACCAATCTTCTCAGTCCATCTTTTTGCAGAGACATATTCTATATATCCAAAGAACAAAGAGTAAAAGCAAGCAAGCATGATTTCTAAATAAAATAGTTGATTTCTTCAACAAAGACAATTACATTTTCTCCCCCTCATTGTAGAAATGCAGCCCATCTCTTGGGAGGGACATACAGACATTGGCAGCCTTGTTTAAAAGCAGTAGGCACCGTCTGATCATTCCATCTGCTTCCCCTGGGAAAGAAAAATCATTACATGGCAATTTCAGTGGCCTTGAATCCCACGTAGTGAATTTTATTAACACGTTGTATTCACTCTGAAAAAATATTTAAGCTGAATGTGAGTATGAGAGAGTTGGGTATAGAGTAAGTGGCAGTCTTAGAACAGGGCCCCAAGTCTTTTGACACTCCTTTCATGGAGCAGTGGTGGTGTGCAGGTTTCCTATGGGCCCACTTTCTCTTCCCTTTTTTTTTTTTCTTTTAATTGACGTATAGTTGATTTATGGGCTTCCCTGATAGCTCAGTTGGTAAAGAATCCACTTGCAATGCAGGAGACCCCATTTCAATTTTCTAGGTCAGGGAGATCCACTGGAGAAGAGATAGGCTACCCACTCCAGTATTCTTGGGCTTCCCTTGTGTCTCAGCTGGCAAAGAATCCACCTGCAGTGCGGGAAACCTGGGTTCAATCCCTGGATTGGGAAGATCTCCTGGAAAAGGGAACAGCTACCCACTCCAATATTCTGGCCTGGAGAATTCCATGGACTGTATGGCCCATGAGATCCCAAAGAGTGGGACATGAACTAAGCAATTTTCATTTTCAGTTTTATAGTTGATTTACAATGTTGTATTATTTCTGCTGCATAGCAAAATGACTCAGTTATACATATATATGCATTTGTTTTTATGTTCTTTTCCATTACGGTTTATCCTAGGAGATTAAATATATTAATAGTTCCCTGTCCTATACAGTATTGTCTATCCATTCTAATAGATTGCATAATAAACCATTGTAATAGTTTGAATCTACTAGCTCCAGTCAGTTATCATTCCAATCCCAAAGAAAGGCAATGCCAAAGAATGCTCAAACTACTGCACAATTGCACTCATCTCACACGCTAGTAAAGTAATGCTCAAAATTCTCCAAGCCAGGCTTCAGCAATACATGAACTGTGAACTTCCAGGTGTTCAAGCTGGTTTTAGAAAAGGCAGAGGAACCAGAGATCAAATTGCCAACATCCGCTGGATCATTGAAAAACCAAGAGAGTTCCAGAAAAACATCTATTTCTGCTTTATTGACTATGCCAAAGCCTTTGACTGTGTGGATCACAATATTAACTGTGGAAAATTCTGAAGGGATGGGAATACCAGACCACCTGACCTGCATCTTGGGAAACCTGAATGCAGGTCAGGAAGCAACTTAGAACTGGACATGGAACAACAGACTGGTTCCAAATAGGAAAAGGAGTACATCAAGGCTGTATATTGTCACCCTGCTTATTCAACTTATATGCAGAGTACATCATGAGAAATGCTGGGCTGGAAGAAGCACAAGCTGGAATCAAGATTGCCAGGAGAAATTTCAATAACCTCAGATATGCAGATGACACCACCCTTATGGCAGAAAGGGAAGAAGAACTCAAGAGCCTCTTGATGAAAGTGAAAGAAGAGAGTGAAAAAGTTGACTTAAAGCTCAACATTCAGAAAACGAAAATCATGGCATCCAGTCCCATCACTTCATGGCAAATAGATGGGGAAACAGTGGAAACAGTGGCTGACTTTATTTTTCTGGGCTCCAAAATCACTGCAGATGGTGATTGCAGCCATGGAATTAAAAGACGCTTACTCCTTGGAAGGAAAGTTATGACCAACCTAGATAGCATATTCAAAAGCAGAGACATTACTTTGCCAACAAAGGTCCATCTAGTCAAAGCTATGGTTTTTCCAGTAGTCATGTATGGATGTGACAGTTGGACTATAAGGAAAGCTTAGTGCTGAAGAATTGATGCTTTTGAACGGTGGTGTTGGAGAAGACTCTTGAGATTCCCTTGGACTGCAAGGAGATCCAACCAGTCCATTCTTAAGGAGATCAGTCCTGGATGTTCATTGGTAGGACCGATGTTGAAGCTGAAACTGCAATACTTTGGCCACCTGACGCGAAGAGCTGACTCATTTGAAAAGACCCTGATGCTGGAAAAGATTGAGGGCAGGAGGAGAAGGGGACGACAGAGGATGAGATGGTTGGATGGCATCACCGTCTCAATGGACATGGGTTTGGGTGGACTCCAGGAGTTGGTGATGGACAGGGAGGCCTGGAGTGCTTCGGTTCATGGGGTCACAAACAGTCAGACACAACTGAGCGACTGAACTGAATTAACTCCAGACTCCGAGTCCATCCCTTCATCTCCCCATCCCCCTTGGCAATCACAAGCCTGTTTTTTATATCTATAATTCTGTTTCTCTTTCATGTTGTTGTTTAGTTGCCAAGTCATGTCAGACTCTTTTGTGACCCCATGGACTATATAGCCCACCAGCCTCCTCTGTCCATGAGATCTCCCAGACAAGACTATTGGAGTGGGTTGCCATTTCCTTCTCCAGGGGCTCTTCCCGACCCAGGGATTGAACCCATATCTCCGGCATTGCAGGTGGATTCTTTACCATCAGAGCCACCAGGGAAGCCCCATAGATAGGTTCATTCATGTCATATTTTAGATTCCACATATTTATGATATCGTATGATATTTGTCTTTCTCTTTCTGACTTATTTCACTTAGTATGATAATCTCTAGTTGCAAAAAAATATAGAATACTTGACAAATTTGCATGTCTTCCTTGTGTGGGGGCCATGTTAATCTTCTCTGAATCATTCTGATTTTAGTGTGTGTGCTGCCAAAGAAAGCACTGGGCACACTTCTTGAATCTGGGCAGGCTTATGGCTCCTTCAACCAAGAGACTACTGTGGGCTCAGTCTGGAGGCTGGGTCATAAAAGGCATCACAGCACAGGCATTAAACACTAGAACACTTGGTCTTGAAGTCCTGAGCTGCCATGTACAAGTCTAACTACCCTGAGAGAACAGTAGCTGTAAGGAAGCCAAGCTGCAGAAAGAAGACAAATGTAGTTACTCCAGCTGACAGCCCCAGGCCCTGAGGCAGCCCAGCCCAAAGGATGAGACCTGAAATCTCAAGGAGAGGTCCACCACCCCTGCAGAGTCCAGTCTGACTCCTGACCCACAAAACCTGTGACCCTAGTCAAGTGGTTATTTCAAGATGCTAAAATTGGGTCAGTTTTCTATGCAGCAAAAGTAACTGCAACAGAGTATGAGGGTCAAAGACATATCAATACGAATGGATAGATTTATTATCCAAAAATATCCCAATCATCAGCAGAGTGGAAGTTTACAATACTTTGGAGTAAAAGTTTTCCCAGAATCATCTGGAATGATCTTTGAATTTGTTTTCTGCTCTAGCTTCAGAGCAATGAAACATGTAAAGCCCATCTCTTGCTCATGCTTTTCTGTTCAAATTCCCTGTTAACTGTGAAAGCCTCTATCTTAGAGGTGCTTCCTAAGGTCGCTCAGATGGTAAAGCATCTGCCTGCAATGCAGGAGATCCAGGTTCGATCCCCGGGTTGCGAAGATCCCCTGGAGAAGAGAATGGCAACCCACTCCAATATTCTTGCCTGGAGAATCCCATGGACAGAGAAGCCTGGCAGGCTACAGTCTATGAGGTCTTAAAAGAGTCAGACACAACTGAGCATGCACACACCTACACCACCCACGGGGAAAAACAAAAAAAGACATGCCAAACTTCTCAGCTCAGGCAAGTGCAGCAAAAACCTACCATGCAGTCAGTCCCCAATCTTAGAAGACAGAAGGATTAAAGTTAGTAAACCTTGCTGTTTGAGCCTCCATCTCAAATTCCAGCCCATGAATGCAAATATGAGTACACTGCATCCTCAGCCTTCCCAATTAGACAGGCAATTAGCGTAATTTCTCAGGTGAGGATGTTATCTCCTGTCTATATGTTTCACAGTTCTAACAGTAAAAATGTCAATACCATTGCTGACATTTTAAAAACTAATATGGTCGTTACTTTTGTTTGTATTTTATTTATAACAAATGTTTTATACTTATCTATTTATTTAGCTGCTCTGTGTCTGAGGTTTGGCAGGATCTTGGATCTTCATTGCTTCATGAGGCAGCTTTAGTTGTGGCATAAGGGAGATTTTTTATTTTTTAGTTGTACCATGTGGGATGTAGTCCCCTGACCAAGGATGCAAGCCAGGCCCCCTGCATTGGGTGCTTGGGATCTTAGCCACTGGACCACCAGGGAAGTCCCTTGTTTATATTTTAAAGTCACACACACACACACACACACACACAATATTAACTGCCAACAATGTTCCTGCTTTTTTATTTCATCCTTAAAACACAATATATGGTAAGGATAATAATAAAGTTCTATAAATATATAACATGCTAGTTAGAATAAGCAAGCTTTGTGTTGCTATCATCCTGGGATCCAGTTCTACTTTATGATAAGATATACAAGTTAATCACCCCCTTGGAATGTAGAATTTGGGTGGGGGATGGGGAGGGGGAATGTAGAACTGTGTTTCTGTAAAGTGCAGACTTCACAGTAGACATATAGTATTACACAGATATGAGAATAATAGAATTTATCATTTTTTCTGTTTTCACTATGCAGTTACCAAATGTCACTAAAATGAACAATTATTTATATTTTTTCTCTAGTTTTATTGAGATGTAATTGGCATATAATATTATGTAAGTTTAAGGTGCACACTGTTATAATCTGATACATGGCTATATGGCTAAACGTTTACCATAAGAAGAGCCGTTAACACATCCTTCACCTCACATAGTTGGCATTTGTTGTTATGCTGAGAACATTTAAGATCCATTCTCTTACTGAGAAAACTGGATAAGTACATGCAGGAAAATGCAATTTGACCCTTCTCTTCAGTCAATTCAGTTCAGTCGCTCAGTCGTGTCCAACTCTTTGCAACCCCATGAATCGCAGCACGCCAGGCCTCCCTGTCCATCACCAACTCCTGGAGTCCACCTAAACCCATGTCCATTGAGTCCGTGATGCCATCCAGCCATCTCATCCTCTGTCGTCCCCTTCTCTCCCTGCCCCGAGTCCCTCCCAACATCAGAGTCTTTTCCAATGAGTCAACTCTTCACATGAGGTGGCCAAAGTACTGGAGTTTCAGCTTTAGCATCATTCCTTCCAAAGAAATCCCAGGGCTGATCTCTTTCAGAATGGACTGGTTGGATCTCCTTGTAGTCCAAGGGACTCTCAAGAGTCTTCTCCAACACCACAGTTCAAAAGCATCAATTCTTCGGCGCTCAGCCTTCTTCACAGTCCAACTCTCACATCCATACATGACCACAGGAAAAACCATAGCCTTGACTAGATGGACCTTTGTTGGCAAAGTAATGTCTCTGCTTTTGAATATGCTATCTAGGTTGGTCATAACTTTCCTTCCAAGGAGTAAGCGTCTTTTAATTTCATGGCTGCAGTCAGCATCTGCAGTGATTTTGGAGCCCAGAAAAATAAAGTCTGACACTGTTTCCACTGTTTCCCCATCTATTTGCCATGAAGTGATGGGACTGGATGCCATGATCTTCATTTTCTGGATGTTGAATTTAAGCCAACTTTTTCACTCTCCACTTTCACTTTCATCAAGAGGCTTTTGAGTTCCTCTTCACTTTCTGCCATAAGGGTGGTGTCATCTGCATATCTGAGGTTATTGATATTTCTCCCAGCAATCTTGATTCCAGCTTGTGCTTCTTCCAGTCTAGCATTTCTCATGATGTACTCTGCATATAAGTTAAATAAGCAGGGTGACAATATACAGCCTTGATGTACTCCTTTTCCTATTTGGAACCAGTCTGTTGTTCCATGTCCAGTTCTAACTGTTGCTTCCTGACCTGCATACAAATTTCTCAAGATGCAGGTCAAGTGGTCTGTTATTTCCATCTCTTCAGAATTTTCCACAGTTTATTGTGATCCACACAGTCAAAGGCTTTGGCATAGTCAATAAAGCAGAAATAGATGTTTTTCTGGAACTCTCTTGCTTTTTCCATGATCCGGCAGATGTTGGCAATTTGATCTCTGGTTCCTAAGCCTTTTCTAAAACCAGCTTGAACATCTGGAAGTTCACAGTTCACGTATTGCTGAAGCCTGGCTTGGAGAATTTTGAGCATTACTTTACTAGCATGTGAGATGAGTGCAATTGTGCAGTAGTTTGGGCATTCTTTGGCATTGCCTTTCTTTGGGATTGGAATGAAAACTGACCTTTTCCAGTCCTGTGGCCACTGCTGAGTTTTCTAAATTTGCTGGCATATTGAGTGCAGCACTTTCACAGCATCATCTTCCAGGATTTGAAACTCTCTCTTACACCACTTAAAAAAATGAACTCAACATGGATTAAAGACATAAACATAAGACCTGAAACCATAAAACTCCTAGAAGAAAACACAGCTGAAAAGCTCCTTGACACTGGTCTTGGCAGCAGTTTCCCAGACCTAACACCAAAGACACAAGCAAGAAAAACAAAAACCAACTGGTGGGGCTACATCAGATTAAAAAGCTTTCACAGCAAAGAAGCAACCAACACAATGAGAAAGCAGGCTACAGGATGGAAGAAAATATTTGCAAATCATATATCTGATAAGGGGTTTATTTCCAAAATATAGAAAGAACTCATAAACTTAGCAAAAACAACAAAAAAACCCTTCTAAAAAGTACGCAGTAGAATTGAATAGTTTTCCAAAGACAACACATAAAAAAAGGCACATAAAAAACATGCTCCACACCACTAATCACCAGGGAAATGCAAATCAAAACCACAAGATATTACCTCATTCCTATTTAAATGGTGGTGGTTTAGGTGATTTAGTCACTAAGTTGTGTCTGACTCTCATGACCCCACCGACTGTAGCCCACTAGGCTCCTCTGTCCATGGGATTCTCCAGGCAATAATACTGGAGTTGGTGGCCATTTCCTTCTCCAGGGAATCTTCCCGACCTGGAGCTCAAACTCAGGATCTCCTGCATTGCAAGCAGATTCTTTACCCACTGAGCTACGAGAGAAGCCTTTCAAAAAGATAAGAGACAAGAAGTGTTATCAAAGGGTGTGAAGGAAAGGGAATCCTTTTGCACTGTTGGGAATGCAAACTGGTGCAGCCACTATGGAAAACAGTATGGAGGTTCCTCAAAAACTTAAAACTAGCACTACCCATGATCTAACAACCCCGCTACTGAATCTATATCCAAAGGAACTGAAATCAGGATCGCATGAAGATATCCACACTCCCTTGTTCAGTGCTGCAGTATTCACAATAGCCAACCTAAGATCCATGAATTGATGAATGGATAAAGAAAATGTGGTGTATATATAATGGATACTATTCATACATGAGAAAAAGAAGGAAATTCTGCTGTTTGAGACAACTTAGATGAAACTTGAGGGCATTGTGCTAAGTGAAATAAGTCAGACAGGGAAAAACAAATATTGTATTATCACTCATATGTGGAACATAAAAACCCAAAGTCATACAGTGGAGTCACCAGGATCTAGGGAATGGGGGAGATGAGACAGTATTGGTCAAAGAATTGGACAAACTTCCAGTTATAAGATTAATAAGTTCTGAGGATCGAATATACAGCATGGTGATTAAAACTAATAATACTGTATTATATGTGCTTATTTAGGGCTGTGCTGGGTCTTCGTTGCTGCACCGAGTTTCTCAAGTTGCAGTGACCTGGGGGTATACTTCATTGCAGTGCACCGGCTTCTCATTGTGTTGGCTTCTCTTGTTGCGAAGCACATGTTCCAGTTGCATGGGCTTCAGTGGTTGCAGCATGTGAGCTTGGTGTTTATGGCTCTTGGGCTCTAGAGTGTGGGCTCGGTAGTTGCAGCTCACAGGCTTAGTTGCTGTGCAGTATGTGGAGTCTTCCTGGACAGGGGGTCAAACTGGTGTCCCCTGCGTTGGCAGGTGGATTCTCAACCATTGCACCACCAGGGAAGTCCCAGTACTGTATTATATTTGAATGTTGCTAAGAGAGTAGATCTTTAATATTCTCACCACAAAAGAGAAACGGTAATTATGTAACAGGATGGAGGTGTTAGCTAACTATGGTGGTAATAATTTTGAAATAAATGAATGTATCAAATTAGCACATTGTATACGGATGAGATGGCTGGATCGCATCACTGACTCGATGGATGTGAGTCTGAGTGAACTCCAGGAGTTGGTGATGGACAGGGAGGCCTGGCGTGCTGCGATTCATGGGGTCGCAAAGAGTCGGACACGACTGAGCAACTGATCTGATCTGATACCTTAAACTTCCACAGTGTTGTCAATTATATCTCAGTAAAGCCAGA
Organism: Bos indicus; assembly: GCF_029378745.1. NCBI lineage: Eukaryota > Metazoa > Chordata > Mammalia > Artiodactyla > Bovidae > Bos > Bos indicus. The sequence continues at coordinate 110,821,121 of NC_091760.1, forward strand.
GGAATAAAAAGATTACTCTCTAAGCAACTTCCAAGTATATAATACAGTATTGTCAACTGTAGTCACGATTCTGTACATTACATTCCCAGAATTTATTCCTCACATCACTGTAGTTTGGACCCCATGGCTAACATCTCATTTCCTCTACCCCTCAACCCCTGGTTCCCACCATTCTACTGTCTGTTTCTGAATCTTTCTTAACATTCCACATGTAAGTGAGATCATACTATATTTGTCTCTATTTCACTTAGCATAATGTCCTCAAGATTCCAGTTATTTTTAAATCATGGAATACAGAGGTGTGCATTTTCTTTCATATAGGGAACTAAAACATAAACCAAACTTCAGGAGTAACCTCGATTGTTTTAGCAAAATGCAAAATATGTTTCCCACCAATTTCTGCAAGTTATTGTTAACCAAGCAGAATAAGACAGATAACAGAGAAATCTGTAATGAGAGCATGATTCAGTCAATTGGCAACACTATATCCTAATGAATTCTATCAATCATCTTCAATTAGATATTAATTCCTTAGTACTAGACATGCTCACTCAGAGACTATGGAATTGGAAACAGCAGAGGCTCTGCCTTCTATAACATTAGGCGAGGGATTCTCTGGGCTTTAGGTTCCCCAAGTGTAGAACAAGGATAACAAACACCCCTGCAGAACTGGGCACAGGGGCCAACATGTTGAGAAGCCTACAGGGGGACATGTAGTCTGGAATCGCTGTATATTATTATTTCACAGGCAGAAGCCCTGTGATTGTTTCTCAAGAGGCAGCTAAAGCTACAGGTTTATTCTGGCAAAGACACAACTCGCCTGAGGAAATACATCTCTGAGGCATAGGCATGGATGAATTGAAAGTGATGTGTTTCTTCAGTTGTATAGAATTTACAGCTATGTTGTTATCTGAGGTTGAGTTTTATATCATTTACTGCATGATTATTTTTTCGTTTCTGATTCTAAAAAGCTCACCACACACTCCCTCCACTCTCCTATCTCTCGCTTTCTTTCCTTAATTATTCTCTTTCTCATACACACACCTACTTTCACTGGACATCTATGGGAAGAAGTAGGAGGCAGCTTTTAGAAGAGGAGATTTTACATCTAACTATATACATACTACATATCTAACCATCCCCCCGCCCCCCCCCCCAAAAAAAAAACCCTTAAGAAAAATTCTTCTATTTCCTTTTTTGGTCATTTAAGGTAGAAGCATTTAAAGGAGGAAGGAAAGGCTGGCTTAACAATCAAAAAATAAAGGAAGTTAAAGAAATCGTGAAAGCAAAAGGGGAGTGGGAGGGAGACAAGAGAACTCAGGGAAAAAAACAAAATCACGGAAAGTGGAAAAAGACAAGTGAAGCAGGAAGACAAGAAAAAAGGCTATAATAGCTCAGGCTCAGAGGGTTCCAAAGGCAGCCTTAGTCACGCTGGCCAGAGTACTGGCATGGTGAAAGCAGTGGCCTGAATTTCAGGCAAACCATAGAAATTACAGAATCTCGGGCAAAGGATATAAATCTGAGTCTTTTTCACTGCCTGTAAAAGGAAGATGAAATCTTTGCCCCTTATACTTTTAAATTCTCATTTCTGTACCCCTCGCGTTGGCTCAAGTTGCTTACAAAACGATTAACCACGGCGTTAAGTTCTTCAACAGCTTTTTATACCCATCCTTTCAAGATGCCACCTGGATAATTCAAATGGAAAATAAAATCACATTAATCTGATCAAGCCAACTAGGTACCGCTTATCCCAGCTTCCATATGCTAAGTTGTCATTTTATGAATGTCACTCTCCCACTTTACACACTAAGGGAACACATTAAAACGACAAGCAAGTCTTCAAATAAACCTAAATTACAACACATTTTGCAGTTTCCTTTTAATAGAACTTCTAGCTTGGAAGATCAACTAGGGTGTGGGGCCGTTTTCACCCTTATTAGGAAACGAACACAGTTTACAGGCTTAATTCGAAGTTTTAGGAAATTACAAAAGACGTTTCCTTTCCAAGAGAGGGTCACGCCACAGGAGAAGCCAGCGACCTCCATACCCGGCACGCCCTTCACTTGGCATCAGATTAGGACTAAGGAGGCGGGGTCTGCCGCTGCCGTCACAAGAGGCCGGCGCTGCGGCGGGAGGGGCGAAGGGAGTGGCGAAGGGAGTGGCGGGCGATGACGCGACTGCGCAGGGACGGAAAGCGGGCAGGCGGAAAAGACCGGCGAGCTAGATCCGGCAGCCGGCGGAGGAAGCCGCTCGACCACAGCCACGCAAGGGAAGAGTGTGCCGCGCGTGCGCGGGGCGTGGCCGAAGCCTTCCGTCTTTCCGGCTTCTAGGCGTCTCTTCCCGCTTCCCCTCGCGACCCTGGCTGGCTTGGGCCTTCTTAGAAGTGACGAGGTTGGGGCGCTCCTCCCTCTCCACCGTTATGAAATCTTTCTGCCCCCGGAGTCCGAGGCAGCCCAACCAGGTCTTGCACGTGTTCATTGACCCCAGGCCGAGCGCGATCAGGCTTCGCGGGCACTGCGGGACCTGGGGCGGGGTTGGGGGAGTAAACTCCCAGCACTTGTCTCACGGACTGTGGGCACGAGAATGACCCCTGGTTGGTTGAATATCTTTCCAACTGACCACCCCCTTCGTTCAGTTCCGCCACGGAAGAGCCCTCGGAGAAACCCGGCTCTAGATCGGAAATGGCCCTTTAGCTGCTGGAGGAGGGAGTTACCGCCAGAGTCCTGTAAAAATTGTACATGCTGTAATGATTGTCTAAATTCACTTCCCCGAAGTAGGCAGAACGTTATGAGGTTCCTTATTGAGAAGGACAAGCAGAATTAAGTGATTCTTGGCCTTCACCTTTTAAAATAGTTCCTGTAACTATGAGGGCATACAATGGAGCTTTTCCTGCTTGTGTCTTCCCTGCTGCCACCTGTTTCTCCCAGGGAAGAGAGACCGGGTTGGGATTTCCGAGTCTACAGATCCAAAGCAGCCTCAAAGGAATCACATCAGAACAATACCTAAACAGCCCACCTCGATTTTTTAAGTTGGGATTGAATGAATAAATATAAACTAGTGGTTAAATGTATGAAGGGCAGGGAAGTCTGGCGTGCTGCAGTCTATGGGGCTGCAAAGAGTCCAACAGGAACACGACTGAGCAACTGAACAACAAGTCTATTCTCTTATTTTTCTATTCTGAAAATTAGGTATACACTAGATATTGTTAAACCTACAGGCAAAACAGTTGATAACTCAGCAGCCATCTCCCACTGATTCATACTTCCCACCTTAAGCACTACCTGGATTGCTATTGAGATACTGGTGATTTGTATAAAAACAATACACTATAAAGCAATTGAGTCAACTGTAAGTAGTTGCTTTCAAGATGTAGGGATGCTTTTAGATAACCTCTAAATTGTTTCCTGATTTGTGAATAGAAAAATCTGTGGTAGTTTCAAGGTGTGGCAGATGAGCAATATCCGGTTCTGTGTGTGTGTGTCACTGTTATACTACAAGGAAACATTTTCCTAAAACAAAACTAGACTAGGTCTCCAGTTCAATGTCACAATGTAAGTATTAAATCAATCCAAATAATAGTTTCTCTAAAGCATCCTATGGTGGGCCTGGAGAAAGCTTGTTTTCAGTTCAATTCAGTTCAGTCCAGTTGCTCAGTCCTGTCTGACTCTTTGGGACCCCATGAACTGCAGCGGCCAGTTTTAGTTTCATAGTCAAGTGATTTATTTTCATTGTAACAACCAGTGTTACACTGAACCAGGGAAAAGCAGTATTATGATAAAGCCTTTGAATGTTGTCTCCAAAAGAACACTGGATTGGTCATCATAAGAGCCAGAATTCTAACATAACCCTGCCACTCAATATAAATTCTTCACCTAAAATCTTTCGCTTCTTTGGATTCCCGTTTGCTCACGTTTAGTGTGGTCCTTGTCACTCTTGAATTGTCCTGTTGGCTGGTCTGTCTTCCACTCTTTGGTCTGAGCACTTAGCATAACACAGTTCAGTGGGTACTCACTAGAGATTTGTTGAAATAACTGCTTCCAAATCTACAAAGTTTGACATCGAGGCATTTTTCTTTCTTGAAAAAATATATGTAAGATCTGTTATTAAACTGGGTATGTTATTTACTGTCAAAGAATCATCCCATAGATGACCTATTACAGAGGTGTAGGGGTACCTTTACAGAGGATATATCTTGTGGACAGCACCTTAACTAAATCAAAATTAACCAAGATTTGGACATCACGTGCCCTTTGCTATGAAGCTTAAAGAAAGATTCAACAACATCTATGGATTATTACTAGGAAAATATGAATCTAATAATAAATCACTGACCACTCCAAATTAAGGAACATGCTGTGAAAGTTGACCTGGAGTCATGAAAAATACCATAAAAGACAAAAATCATAGGGAATTTTTCTAAAAGAGTTGTGACAAGGAAGGGAACAATATGAGGCTCGCTTATTTTTATTTTACAGTGTTCTAAAATGTCTAATGTGGTCCTCAGATTCCCAGAAGTTACCTCCTATTCCCACTAAGAAGACAAATACGTAGGGTGCTTCAGAAAAGCGGATTTCCTATTATTCCTAAAAGTTTCTTAGTGAAAGACTGGTATTTCACTGAAAGAAAGCATACTGAATGCTTATTGGAAATACAAAGCACTACTAAATGAAGTCAGCTACTAAACTGTTCAAAATTGTAGCTGTCAACCTTAAGAGGAAAATGGAATTTTTTAAATGTCATTTTTAGGGATTTGCTGGGCCCTTTCTATCAGAGAAGGCAATGGCACCCCACTCCAGTACTCTTGCCTGGAAAATCCCATGGACGGACAGAGGAGCCTGGTGGGCTGCAGTCCATGGGGTCGCTAAGAGTCGGACACAACTGAGCGACTTCACTTTCGCTTTTTACTTTCATGCATTGGAGAAGGAAATGGCAACCCACTCCAGTGTTCTTGCCTGCAGAATCCCAGGGACGGGGGAGCCTGGTGGGCTACCGTCTATGGGGTCGCACAGAGTTGGACACGACTGAAGCGACTTAGCAGCAGCAGCAGCAGCAGTAGCAGCAGCAGGCCCAGATAGAGGGAAACAGTAACAACAAAACTTCTGGAAAGGTTTGAGGAAATCAATGTTCTTAATATTATTCTGATTTATAGCTCTTGACTTTTTTGAGGCAGTCCAATCACTGGTTCTCTTCTGTAGTGCCAGGCTTACATCCTCCTCTCAGCAATCTTAGCAGGAACAAGCACCTTTCTCTCTTCCCCTGGCCAGGATTACAGAGTCCTGGACTGGCTTTTGTCCTGAACCAATCACTAGGAGGAAGTGTAGGGGTTGGGGTGGGAGGTGCTGGGGAAGAGGTCAGACCCACCCTAACCACCTGCATTGAGAATGGAGAAGCTGTGGGTTCCTGCTGCTGCTGCTGCTGCTAAGTAGCTTTAGTCGTGTCCAACTGTGTGTGACCCCATAGACGGCAGCCCACCAAGGCTCCCCCGTCCCTGGGATTCTCCAGGCAAGAACACAAGTGGGTTGCCATTTTCTTCTCCAATGCATGAAAGTGAAGTCGCTCAGTCGTGTCCGACTCTCAGCGACCCCATGGACTGAAGCCTACCAGCCTCCTCCGTCCATGGGATTTTCCAAGCAAGAGTACTGGAGTGGGTTGCCATTGCCTTCTCCGAGTGGGTCCCTAGGGAAAAGGAAAGAAGGGAGACAATGCCAGGCAGGCTAAAACACAGATGTCCACGGTTCTTCGCTCTCAGTCCCGTATGTCTCTGTCCTGGACCTGTCTCCCTCTGCCTAAAATGCTCTTCCACACTCACCCTTCAGACAAATACCTATCTAACTTTTAAAACCTAGATCTCTCATCACCTTGTTACCATCTTCTTTGTCCATAAGATTACTCTTCTCTCAGAACCATTTCTGTCCTTTGTCCCTATTTCTATTATTAGACTGAATTAGATTTTTTTTCAAAACAATTAACTGCAATTATATAAGTAATATCTATTCACTATCAAAAAATTTAATATCACTCAAAGAGTGGCCCATGGGCAGGCACCAATCTGAACTGTTACAGTCATCAATCAGTACAGAAATTGAGAGCAAGTGTCTAAAACTTGTTACGGCAACTTGACAGAACTGTGTCTGTTGGGTTTTAATTTCATTTTACTGGTAATTCATTTATATGTGGTTAATGTGCATGTCAGAGAAGGCAATGGCACCCCACTCCAGTACCCTTGCCTGGAGTAGCCTAGTAGGCTGCAGTCCATGGGGTCACAAAGAGTCGGACAGGACTAAGCGACTTCACTTTCACTTTTCACTTTCATGCTTAGGAGAAGGAAATGTCAACCCACTCTAGTGTTCTTGCCTGGAGAACCCCAGGGACAGGGGAGCCTGGTGGGCTGCCGTCTATGGGGTCGCACAGGGTCGGACACAACTGAAGTGACTTAGCAGCAGCAATGAGCATGTGCTAAGTTGCTTCAGTCCTGTCTCACTCTTTGCGACCCCATGGACGGTAGCCCACCAGGCTCCTCTGTTCATGGGATTTTCTGGGCAAGAATACTGGAGTGGGTGGGTTGCCATTTCCTTCTCCAGGGGATCTTCCGACCCAGGGATTGAACTCGTGTCTCTCTCAGCTCCTGCATTGGCAGGAAGATTATCACTTGAGCTACCTGGGAAGCCATTAGTGGTGAGAAAACAGCTTAAATTATTGTTTAACTAATTTAAGCAAAGTCAGTAATTTGCCTCAAGTTGCACGGCTACTGAGTGACAGTAATTTCTTTTTCCCTAGTAAGTTAACTCCAGAACCTCCAGTACTTTCTGCTGTTGGGTTCCACTTCCTCCATACTGAGATTAGCAAAAGATGTAAAATCACCCAATGTGCTCTAAAGCCTTGCTGCTCAGAATAGCTCTTAGACTGGCAGTATCAGCATCACTTGGGAGGATTTTTTAACAAATGGGGCTTTCAGGCTCCACCCAGGTAATCTGTATACATCTTAAAGTTTGAGAAGCATTTCTTAAAGAATACCAGGAAATGGCAGATCTCATTGCATTAGCTTTCTATAACTACTATTTAAAATTACAACAGATTTAGCGGCTTAAAGCAACAAAAACTTATACTATTTTACAGTTTTTCAAGTTAGAAGTCCTAAATCAGTTTCAGTGGGTCAAAATCCAGGGGTTGATGGAGTCACACTTCCTTGATGTGGTCTGTTTGGAAATCATGCCAATAAGCTCTTTAAGACTGGCTGACCAGTTTCTGACATTAAATATTATGAATAAATCCATCCAAAGACTGGCTTGATTGGATTATTTGCAATCATTAGATATTTACTGAGTAGCTATTTGCAGCCTCATCTTTGGACCTTAGTTTCCTTTTCTGAATAAAAGAGATGAGACTAGATACTAACTTCAAAAGCAAACCTGTGGTTTCATTAGCTTTACAGTTTATCAAATTGGCACTGGCCTTTTAACTCTCAATCACACATGCCGTTTCTGGACACACCTCCAAATACTGTCTCAGAGCCTCTGTCCACACTCAGTCACCAAACGACATCACTGTACAGTTTCTTTGAGTTCCTGTCCCCTTACTGCTACTCTCTGGGTGTAGCAGTTCCAACAGGCCTCCTGGTCCCCAGCCCAGGCCTATGTAGAACAGAGGTTGTGGGCTATTAAGCGCCCTGTGAGGACATAGAATAGAGCAGAAGTGGAAACGTGACTGATCTAACAAGTGTTGCAAAAATAACAAGATAAATTGGGACCTGTAGCTTCTATTAGGGAGAGGGCTGTGGTGGTAGAACAGACACTCAAGGATAGACTGACCTCTAGATGGAAAGAAGGCAGGACCAGGCAGCCTATGGAAGGCCCTGGGAGAAAAGCACGCAGGTCAGCCTGCAAGCTCTGATAAGTATCTGCCATATACACAGTGTCTTATAGGTTTCTGTGGAGAATGTCAATAAATGCAAAAATGGTCCTGTTTTTAAGGAGTCAATAAACTCACCCATGAAGTACTCAGGTAACTGCATGATAGTAAGGAATCATGTGCCAGAATGTATACTAGGAGGGAGTCCAAAGAAGGAGAAAATTAATAAAAGGTAGATCAGGTGGAGGAGGCTCCTGGCAAAAGGTAGGGAATTTCATCAGTATCTCAAAAAAAAAAATCATTTAACATAAAGGAGGAGTTAGAATATTGTAGACATGAGAATGGAAGCAGGGTTAAATGCAAAATCAGGAAGGTAAACAACATATTGGTGAGGAGACAGGTCCAGCTGATCTTGGTTCAGGTTGAGACGGGAATAAGGGGAGGTGGCAATGCGATGAGGAAATGAGTGACAGGGCAAGTTCAGATTGTGGAAAGCCTCAATTGCCAAAAAGTATTGATTTCTATTATCTCCAGCTTTTTTTTTTTTTTTTTTTGAGGAAGTGGAAAAATAAGCTGGTATTTCAAGAGCAATTTAGAGATGTCCCAGGATGAATTAAGGATGGGAGAGACTGGAGGCAAGAAGACCATTTAGAAAGCTACCGTGGTGGTCCAGGCATGAGAGAACAGTAGACACAGTAGAACAGACAGGCAGATTCAAGGAAGGAACAAGACTCAGTGACTAAAATACAATAAAGAAGAAATAACCAGAGAATAGTCTGCGGTTCAAGATGTCTGAATAACCAGAGTCAAAGAATTTTAGACCTTGCAAGGGCTCCAGCTGGATCACTTTATGAGAAAATGGGTGGTTGTTTAAGTGTCAGAACTCGTTCTCCACAGAGCCAGCAGTGGGATGATCAGGCCAGTGTTACAAGATTTACCAAGCAGTACATGCCTAAGTGTTAATTACATATAAATCATTTTCAGTCCCAATCACTGGACCGCCAGGGAATTCCCCAGAATGACTCTTTCTAATGTTGAAAAAATGTGATCAGAATGTGTTATATGACAACCTGATCAGAATGTGTTGTCATATAACTGCCACAGGACTAAATGAAAAATAGACATGTAACTACATGAATCATTCCTGTGTGAAGTCAGATTCTTTCTGATTTCTGCTGTGAATAGAAACTTCATTAGCAATTTCTTAAGGTTTTAAGTGCTCCCTTTGACATGAACCATAACGACTTATCCCTTCTCTGACTGCTTTTTGCCTTTACTGGTCACCTTGATATTTGTCTCTGAGTGTACCATTCCCTTTATTAAGAGTGTACCTCCTTCTTGGTAGGGGACTTACACTTCATTTGCTCTTAGCCTAAATTAGTGTTGTGTTTTGTAACTCTGCTAGTCCACTTATGGTTAGCCAATTGCTGAAGAAATTAATGAAATTTTTAGGATTAAAGAACCTGAAAATTTAAATAATATTGAAAAATACACTCCCCTGAGAGACTGCAGAGACTAATGGAATAAGAACTGATTTAAGCATCAGGAATATGCTTCTTCAATAGCCTCAGGGAGGCCAAAGATAATTCCATTTGTCTCTTCAGTCATCATCTGAAGCCCACAGGTCTTGGTAAGTTCAAATGCAACTTTAATTATCATTGATTTTCTTTTAGACATGGGTAAACTCAGGGTCTGGAGAAGGCAATGGCACTCCTTCAGTACTCTTGGCTGGAAAATCCCATGGATGGAGGAGCCTGGTAGGCTGCAATCCATGGAGTCGCTGAGAGTCAGACACAACTGAGCGACTTCACTTTCACTTTTCACTTCCATGCACTGGAGAAGGAAATGGCAACCCACTCCAGTGTTCTTGCCTAGAGAACCCCAGGGACGGGGGAGCCTGGTGGGCTGCCGTCTGTGGGGTCGCACAGAGTCGGACACGACTGAAGCAACTTAGCAGCAGCAGCAGCAGCAGCAGCAAACTCAGGGTCAACTAGGAGGGCTGCTGTTAAGAAAGAATATACAAAATATTTGGAGAAGGGAATGGCAATCCACTCCAGTATTCTTGCCTGGAGAATCCCATGGACAGAGGAGCCCTGGCAGGCTATAATCCCTAGGATCACAGAGTCTGACATGGCTGAGCATCTAGCACTTCAAACTTCAACTGGATGCAATTTGAAGTATAGTCAGAAAAGAGTGGGAAGTGGACACAAAGTTGTAGAATAGTTTGAGTGGTTATGCACTTCTGGAAGTTACTGCCAGACACAGGAGGAGGTCAACAGAGAAGTCCACTGGGAAAAGATACCAGGAGTAGAGCAAGCCACCTCTCCTTCTCCCAGAACTCCTCACTCCTATGCTTGTGAACTTTTTTAGATTAATTATGGACCTAGAGGTTAAAAATGTATTATAAAATAATGGGTTGGCCAAAAAGTTCGTTTGGGTTTTTCCTTACAAACTTTTTGGCCAACCCAATACATCAAGACATCACCAAGTCAGCTTACTTGAGAAGCATGGTGGGAGATTCTCTAAATATTAGAAAAATGTTACATTAAGAAATAGTTTTACATTACTCTCATTACAAATACAGGTGATGATTTCACTGAAGCTTAGTGTTTTGATGAAGCATATTACCAATTAGGTTTTTTTTTTTTTTCCGTTTTTACTTTGAAATAATTGAACCATTCGCCACTTGATACTATCTGACACAACTGCATACTAGATGATTAGAACCAGGAAAATTGCATACCATCAATTAATTTTTAAAGATTTCAAAGTTGGTTACAGCATTTTAGATCCCTGCTGAATATTGAAGAGGACGTTTCCCTGGAAGCAGCCTAGTCACAAAGGTGAAGGTGAGGAGCAGAGAGGTCAGGTATCTCGATTTGAGCAATGTTTCTCAATCCTGGTGAACATTCCAGTCACGTTCACTATGGGCAAAATTCAACCACTGGCTGGGGCTATTGCAAATCAATAAGACTACAAGTAAGACTCAGGCATCAGTATGTTTCCTCTGGGTAATTCTCTAGTGGTTCAGTGTTAGGACTCAGTTTTTTCCACTGCTAAGGGTCTAGATTCAATCACTGGTCAGGGAACTAAGATCCCCACACACTGCTGTGATGTGGCCAAAAATGAATAAAAGCGCTTCTTAAGATCCTTAAGTGCAGCCAGAGTTCAGAAATACTGGTGTAAGGTTGATTTAATGTTTTTTCTAACATGAGGATTTTGAATATGTTTTGCTTTTGCGATGTCACTGACAAATATTTCAATGTATTCAAACTCTCTTTGCTCTATTTACAGAAGTTTCAATTCGCTTTCTATAATTAATCCAAGTAGGCCTTAAAACTGAGCTGTAAAATAGGCGATGGGGCGTCTCATCTCCAGACCATGTCTCCTAGAGTCAGGCGTGGGATAAAAAATGGAGTAAACCCGGACATAGTCCTTTTCCTCCAGCTCTAGCTTCTAGTAGTTTGGATCAGTATCACTGTTTTTATTTCAAACTTCAGGAAATTTGGAGAACTACGAATATAATCTATCTATCTATATATAGATAGATATCTGTGATGTTAGAATATATATATATCTCCTTTACGGAGAAGGCAATGGCACCCCACTCCAGTACTCTTGCCTGGAAAATCCCATGGATGGAGGAGCCTGGAAGGCTGCAGTCCATGAGGTCGCTGAGGGTCGGACACGACTGAGCGACTTCACTTTCACTTTTCACTTTCATGAATTGAGAAGGAAATGGCAACCCACTCCAGTGTTCTTGCCTGGAGAATCCCAGGGACGGGGGAGCCTGGTGGGCTGCCGTCTATGGGGTCACAAAGAGTCGGACACGACTGAAGCAACTTAGCAATAGCAATAGCAGTATCTCCTTAAGGAGATCGATTTCTCCCATATTACTAATTGCAATAACCACGCAGGAATACAGACTCCCTTCTGGGCATAATCAAATTACCTCTGTAAGGGTTCGCCCTATAACTATTTTTGGAAACTAGGGATTTTCCAGATTAGCGAAAGCTGTGGCGCTGTCACTGGCTCAGGCCTGTGTTTCATAATCTAAGCCGCTAAAGCAGCCGCCCTCACAGTCAATACGAAGCCTTCGCCCTACTTCGATACCTCTGGGAATCAAGGGCTCATCGGGGAGCTTTTTTTTCTCCCTTGGAACCGAAGTAGTTCACATTCTTGTTTACTAAAAATACCGTAAAGCAACCGTCTCCAGATTCCTCGCGGGTCACTTTAAATTACAAGTTCGTCCGTACACGACACTGGAGAAACCACTTACACCCACCAATGCGGGCGAAGGTCGATCCGACGCCTCCCTTTGTACTCGCTGAACCTGCGCCACCCAAATGCGGAAAGTTAGGAGAGGAAGAGAGACGGGAGCACACAGACGCACGTTCTAGAGAAATTACCAAAGCTGTGCAGGAGTTACAGTAAATTTGCGGATTCGAAGTTGGACATAAGGTATCTCGTAAAGCCCCCTTATTACTCTTTTGATTAAAAATATTACGTACGAGGCGAGGCGGTTTGAGGTTGTGTTAGTAAGTAGACCACGTCCCCAGCCACTCTAGGGAACCAACGGGGAGGTCACCCAGGTCACCGACGGTCCCACCCAGAGGACTCCGCTCACCGGCCCGCGCGGGCGTAGGCTCCGCGGGCGGAGACAACGCCTGAAGGGACTAGTTGGCACGCCGGCCGGGCGTGGTGACGTCAGGGCGGAAGCGCACGCTGCGTGAAGCGGCCAGAACCCGGCGGTCACGGGAATATCCGTCGCGCCGAGAACGCTGGTTAGTCTCACTCCGGGTTCCGGCTGCGTTGGGCGTGCGTGCAGCTCGCTGAGACTATGGCGTCCGGGCCTCACCCGACCGCGACCGCTGCCACAGCCGTCTCATCTGCTGCCCCTAGCGCGGGCGGCTCAAGCTCCGGCACGACGACCACGACGACGACCACGACGGGAGGGATCCTGATCGGCGACCGTCTCTACTCGGAAGTTTCGCTCACCATCGATCACTCGCTGATTCCGGAGGAGCGGCTCTCGCCCACCCCTTCCATGCAGGACGGGCTCGACCTGCCCAGCGAGACGGACTTGCGCATCCTGGGCTGCGAGCTCATCCAGGCCGCCGGCATTCTCCTCCGACTTCCGCAGGTCAGTGCTCCGGCCCCGGGCCGAGAGGCGCGCCTCCCCTCCCCACCTTCCCCTTCGCTGCCTCCCAGTACTACCAGGGCCCGGCCGCGTGGGAGGTCACCCCCTGGGCCTCTCCAGCCGCGGGTCGCAGCCAGAGCGCGGCAGGGCGCGTGCGATGGGAGGATGGCCCAGGAGCTGTTCGCGGTGGGGAGGGGGAGGGGAGTGAGCGGAGGCACAAAATGGCGGCGGCGCCTGGTGCGGGCCCGCCTGACCCCTGCGCTTCCGTTCTCTTCTCTTGTCTGCAGGTGGCGATGGCAACGGGTCAGGTGTTGTTTCATCGTTTTTTCTACTCCAAGTCTTTCGTCAAACACAGTTTCGAGGTAAGCAGGGCGGGGGCGGGTGACGGGGGATTTCTCCATCCGGAAATGGGAAGGAAGGAGTGGGTAGTGTCAGCGGCCAGCTTTGCAGAAAGGGAGTGGTTAGTTGTAGGCTTTTGTACCTAGTTGTCACCCATAGGGGAGTAGGGACTTTTGGAGAGGGTTTGAGAACCAGAAGATGGAGCCTGAGCCCAGGTGCCTTATTATCAAGAATTTGCATTTTCTATCAAATGGAGAGTTCCTGTGAGATTGAGATTGGCTCCGGTTTTAAAATTAAGGGGAATAAGGACTTCCCTGGTGGCTCAGACGGTAAAGCCTACAATGTGGTAGGCCCGGGTTACATCCCTGGGTCGGGAAGATCCTTTGGAGAAGGAAATGGCAACCTCCACTCCGTACTCTTGCCTGGAAGATCCCATGGAGAGAGGAGCCTGGTAGGCTACAGTCCATGGGGTCGCAAAGAGTCAAACACGACTGAGCAGCTAAAGTTTGTTCCAGGCAATAAATAAAAAGAAACGTCACACTAGCATAAATCTATGTCCTAGAAGTGTCAACTGCAATTTCATTTCACCAAATGTCCCAGTTTTTTTCATTAGAATAAGTTCTATAGACTTTGAGAGGGGCACTTCTTTCTAACTTTACACCTGCAGTGCCATAATCTAACAGCTTTTTATTGGCTCTTTTTTTTTTTTCCAGATTGTTGCCATGGCATGTATTAATCTTGCATCAAAAATCGAAGAAGCACCTAGAAGAATAAGAGATGTGATTAATGTATTTCACCACCTCCGCCAGTTAAGAGGAAAAAGGTAAGATTGGCATTATTGAATGCAGCATCTCTTGCTACTACTGAACTGTGCACCAATCATATCAAAACATTCTTTCCTCTCAAAACCGATGTAAGGGAAAACTGACTTTAATTTAGGTGTTAAAATTCACATAGGAACACACTGATACTTCATAATTTGAAAAACCACAGTTAACCAGTTATCTGAAGTTTGTAGAGGCAGTTGCGTTTATGGACAATCTTAACAGTGCTGTGAAGCCAGTCCTGTGGTTTTAAGATTAAACAAGAAAGGGAATATGTTTGTCTCAAGTGTGAGTGTGTTCTGTAAGTTATTTTTCCCCTCCCTTCTCTGTAAGACTGAAGGCTGGAAGTTTAAACACTGCAGTTGAAGTTAATATTGTGGTGAAGTTTTGTGTAGATTGTCTTACCACTGGAAGTTCCAGTTAATTCTTTACCAATTGAGGTTGGCTTTTGTTAGAATACTTCTCAACATTGAACTACGATATCCCCCATAATACCGGATCTGAAAGGACTGCAGGATGATAAAGTTTGGAGTCAAAGGGATTAAACAGGTATTTTGTTTTGGTCAGATAACAGTCTCAGTGAGTGGGCTGCATTTAGATAGGGCATTTATCTGATCTAGTAAGAAAATAGAAACCGAAATAGTGTTGTTTTATAGGTGGACACCTGCTGACATTTTATGTGTTCCTGTGAGGCAGTACCAAAAAGCTTTAGTTGCAGTGCTGCTTGTGTCTACAGATGGCTTCTCGTACTAGATGCTTCTAGTACATACAGTGCAGATTAGTTCTTCTGTTCGCTTTTTGAGGAAGTTGTTGTGATATTAGATAAACTTGTACTGAGTATGAAAGGAAGTCAGTTATAAAAAGATTTTAAGTCATTTTGGGGTTGGGCATTGGTTAGTACCAAATTAATAGCTTCCGTGAGTGGTCCTTGTTGAATCGGTAAATTGTTGGTAATGGAACTATTGAGAGACAAGTGAGTAGTAGCCTTGAAATGGTTAGTCCATCCACTTAGATTGAAATGTTGTTACCCAGATAGTTTTCACAGTGGTTTTCAGTTTTCTTACATTCTATATTCTGTTCTTTTCTCATTCACCTTATTTCCAGGGATAGACTAACTTTTTAATTGTATTTAAAAATGTCTTCTAGCTTCCTAGTGAGGAATCCCTGAAACTTGGGAAGTTTTCAAATTGATAATTTAGTATGGTCTGAGCTAAAATGTATATTTAGATCTAGTTGATTGTTAAGGGTGTTTAAACAATGACACTAATAAAAAGGTTCTTTAGTCAAAGGATTGTTTGCTTAAAGGAAATAGTTTTCTGTTAGTATTCTTTGAACCATTTTGCTATTATCATTTATTATCTACTTTGAAATTTTTCTTTGAGATGGAATATTCTTCCTTGATGTTAGAGTAGGTTCTCTTAACTGTGAAAACCTTGGAATTTAAAACATCTCACCTGATTTGACTGTTGTGTCGGGTTTTTTTTTTTCCCCCTTTTGATCATTATCAGAGAAATCGATTGTGTCTCAATCTTAGAAGTCTGATTACAGCATGAAATTTAAAGGGAGTTGTTAATTGCATGGAAGCCTTTTTTTAGAAAGCAGGATATAAAAGTGTTTCTATGCATATTACAAGTTTACTCAGACAGGTAGCTTGTATATGTTATTAACTTCAACTCTTTTTTCCCTTGCAACCGACTATACAGCGACCAGCTACATTTACCAAAGCCTGGGTGATGTGGAGTGGTACATAGCGATGAAGCTGTCGTCATGGCAACAGTGAGTGAAGTATCGAAAATCCCCAAGGAGAAGCCAGTGCTCTGAGAATAGGTCACTGGAATCGGGGACTAACAGGTTGGCCACTGGTGAACCATTTAGAAAAACTCCTGTTTCTTGTTATAAGCGTTTGTCTTTGCTGTCCAAGTTATTAGAACGATAGCTTAGTAATTTTTTAATGTCATTAGAAGAGTACCATTAATATCACTTTAGCTAAGTAAAGTGTTTCAGTTTGTTTTAATGGTATTATTTAATTTAGTTCATGCATAGCTTTAACTTGTAGTATGACCTTGCTAATAACAAGCATCAGTTTTGTAGCCTTTAAAAAAAGTTGCTGTATTTCAGTGCTGACTATATATTAGAATTACTGGAGGAGCTTTTAGGAAAAACTGATGCCCAAGCCCCATTCTGAATTACGTGATTTTTTTTTTTTCTCTTCATTTTTTTTGTAGTTTGAGAATGTTTTTTTAACCTCAGAAAGATTTTTTTTTTTCATTTCAACAGTTCCCCAATTATAGTTTGCTTTTGAGTTGCAGCATATTCCCAGCAAATTAAGGGTTTTCTGTAGTTTTAAGGCACCTAGCTAGCTTCATACTGTAAGGCTTGTCTAAAAGAAGACAAATACTCAAAGACTGCAGCAACCCACTTACTGGTGAATGTGGTGTGGTATTTTCAACATGCATATACATCATAGATTAGAGTTAGAACGGTCTTAAGTGATTTGTCATTTAGTCCATTCTTCATCCAGTTTATTTTGGTGGCTCTAAAAGATGGCTTTCAGTTTGTTTAAACACTGCCAAAGAAAGAAAGATTCTTTGAAGTAGGAATTACAAATTTCTGTATGTTGAAGAACAGTCTGCCTTTTTGTACTACTGATCTCCTTTAAGTACAGTCTCAAAGAATTTGTTCCACATTTTCTTGGTCCTTTGTACCCTATGAGTAAGAGAAACCATGTTTGAATCTCCTCCTAAATTTGTTATTGTGGTTGTATTTTTGAGATCATGCTAAAGGAAATACAGCTAATCTTAGACCCCATAATAAAATTCAAATGATCAAAACCCAAAATTTTGTACTAAGATTAAACTTGGAGAATTGTTCTTCTCATATAAATTAATCTGAAAAAGTCTGTCAAAAGCAGAGGAGTAGGAGTTAGGTTTAGGTGGTTTTTTATCATAAGAATTACTTTTTTCTGAACAGATGAAAGTTTCTTTTAAGCAGGTTTTTTTTTTAAGATTTTAAAATGTTAACCTCTTCAAACTTTTATTGGAAAGAAAGTTTACCTAATTGATGAAGAAATTCTAGCAAACCTTAATTAAATTTGATGTGCTTGTTGCCAGGTTAAGTATGAATAGATACTTTGTTAATACAAAGAAACAATTTGCTTAGGCAGTTTGAACCTTTTCTTACTGCTCCTATTTGGGGATACAATTGTGATACAAAGTAATCTTTGTAAGTAGTATAAGTTACATGTTCATTGAGCCTTCTTTCATTGTGAGGTAAAACCATTTCTCAACAGTGAAGGTATCAGATTATGTACATCTACAAAATTGACTTTGAAGATTGCAAGCAGTTACTGTTGCCTAAGCAAGAAGTTGAGTAGGTAGTTGAATTGAGTAGGTAGTGGGTTTGGTTTCCCTGATTAGTTTAATATTGGGATTTTGACACCAAAAAATGTGAAAGTAAAGATTATACTGAATAGATAGAAAATAACTAATCTACTTAAGTAGAATTAGTGATTAAACCTGATTAAGGACCAGATAATAGCCATAATACAAATGTTGAGTTGGTTGATTGTAAGAAAATGAATTTCTAACAGAATTTGAAATAAACCCTTAAAGCAAGTTTGATAAGAGATACAATAAATTTGTTCAACATAAATAGGAAAAAATGAAACAAAATTTTTCATAATAATTTTATAAGGATTCTAATGGTACAGTTTACTGTTTGAGTTGCACCTTAAGTGTTAAGGTGGTGTGTAACTATACCACCAGAGGTATTCTGTCTCCTAATGAATATCTGATGAAAGGGTCATCAGATAAACTGGTCCATTGGTTAACGAGTTGGTTAAGTAGATTTCACTTTTCCCCAGATTTCCTGTTATAACATTTGAAAAATCATAAACCTTAAGATCTTGGAACACATTTTTGTGTACACATTTGTTTCTTAGTCACTAAGTCGTGTCCAACTCTCTGCGACTCCATGAACTGCAGCACAACAGGCTTCCCTGTGCTCATTTGAATTAAATTTGATTTTTTCCAAAGAACAGTGAACTTGTAGCCTGTTTGTCCTGATAAAATAGGTTCATTATTTATATTTTTATGTTAGAAATCAGTCCCCTTCCCAACTGAAAGGTGTGGCTTCATTTCTCACCTTTCAAAGCTGTAAGAACTGAATTGAGTGAAGGCCACTTTCAGCATTAACAGGCTGTTTTCCATCTTGTCAGCTTTGCCAACTTTTGTCTTATATCCAACTTGATAGTATAGCAAAGCTAGAAATAGTTTAGTTAAGCGTTCCGGTTTTATAGTTTGAAACAGGAGAAAGGAAAATAAATATGACTGCTGATTTTTTTACTCTGGTAACATACATTACAGGGTAATATAGCTGATTTCAATTTCTTTTTTGATTTTCAAGTGGATCTGTAGTGTAAAATTATGAGATTAAATTTTTTTGTATTTGGTGTCCATAGTAAAAGGAGAAGGGGGGACAGTGTTCAGAAGGACTATCTTTAAAATGTTGTGTTCTGCCTAGAGCAAAATCTCTTGAATTTTTTAGCTGAAAATAAGTATGGGGGAAAATATTTACATATTCTACCCATGTTAAAATCAGCTTCTAAATAAAAATGTGTTTTTTTGTTGGTTGGATCTAAGAATGTAACAAATGAAGGACATTGGTACATTTCATACACTTTAAGAAGAGAAATTCTAAGTCCTGACTGACTTCTCATTAAGAAACTAGTTTTCAATTTTAAGACTTAAATTTAAGACAGTTTTTTAATTGAAAGAATTTTTCCCCCAAGCACTGAACCATAGATAAATCGCCTCTCATAACTTTTAAGCTGTCAAAATTTTGGTCTGGCACAGAGACCTTATGTGCTGTTTTAGTTTCATTATGGTTGGCCCTCCCTTCTCTTTTGCATTGTTTACTAAAGATGCTGCCTGATAACTCTGAACAAATTTAGGCCTGGTTTTATTGATCACTTTGAGTGTTAAATTGGATTCTTAAAAACATTTCTTTGGTAATTGAGCTGAATCTTTCGTTTCCAGATTATTAACAGAGACTCTTAGATCAGTTTATTTAAATGAACTGCCCATTTAGGGGAATCTGAATTAGCTACCCACCCTATTTTCCCCTAATTTTAGTTTTGGTCTTAAACTAATCATGAGTTGATATTCTGTAAAATCACTCTAATCTTATGAAGTCTTTGTAATACACATCTTCAAGAGCTATGAAGTCTTTGTAATACGTATGTTCAAGAGTGCATTAATTTTGTTTCTAGTCTATGTAGACTAATGAGATTATGAAAATAAATCAGGCTATCTGTTATGTAATATAATACATCTGGATGAAAAAAATCAAGGATACAAGTAAGAGCATTAGACTGAAATTTTTTTCATTTCAGTGTTTTGTTAGTAAACTAGGAAGTGAGTCTAGAAAGTATATATTTAATTAGCATAACTTGGACAGCACAAGATCAATGCTTTTAACTTGTTTGCAGGAGTTTAAAAAGCTGGTTTCTGTTGCCAATAGTTGGTTGGAAGGGAAAATGGAGATACCACAAATAAAATTTTTGGGATGTGCAAAACAGTTTTGATTTTATTTCTTACAAACTATAGGACTCCAAGCCCCCTGATCCTTGATCAGAACTACATTAACACCAAAAATCAAGTTATCAAGGCAGAGAGGAGGGTGCTAAAGGAATTGGGATTTTGTGTTCATGTCAAGCATCCCCATAAGGTGAGTTGTAGAATACAGAAATTACATTCGTAAGTATTAGGGTTTTGTTATTTTTAAAATATTATTTCCTGCAAATTTATCTTTGAGCACTAACCATTGGTTTTAAAAAGCAACTTTTTGGACATTGAAATGATCAGTAAAATGAGAATCAAAGTCCTGGGTTCAAGTCTTAACTTTTTATTGTGTGGGTGTAGATAAGTTCTTTTTGCTTCTGAGGTAACCCAATGTTCATACTAGAGAATGGAGATTTTTACATATTAGCCATGGAATGAATAAACACATGTCTGCAGAAGTACCTGGTGGTGTGTTACCCTGTTGCATAGTGAAATGGCTTCGAGTGTGTGGCTGCTCACTTTCAGCATCATTGAGTGTTTTTAGGTTTCTCCAGTGTCTCTTGGCTTCCATAAGCTCAGCATAAGCCATAGCACAATGATATGAGAGCTCTGGGGGCAGGACCATCTGCACATAGAAATGTGTTTCTGCCATTAGCTGTGTGACCTTGGCAGAAAACTCTGTGCCTCAGATTCCACATCTCTAAAATTGTGAAATGAGAATGATGATGATAATGGTCCAGAAAGATCTGAGCTCAGGTACCCTCAGTTGAGTTTTTAAAATTTATCACACTTTAGTATGGTAAGCTTCACTGTAGAGAGGTTTGGTTACTTACTATAATACCCACTCTGAGTTGTGCATAGTATGCACCATACACATTGTGTAACTTTAAAACTGTCTCTAGGGCGTTTGTACCTTTGGAAATTTAAGTGAAATAATCAGTTCCTGTCACATGAAAAATTAGATACTGTTCTTAGATGATTTAACTTCTTTTTTCCTGTACAATTTTGGAACATTTCATGTCCATGTGAACTTTAGTAACATAAAAATCTACATTGACTATCAGGTACATTTTAGGTTGGTCTGTATTATTCATGCAGTTTTTATGAATTAAAACTTGCTCCTAACATTTTCAGTTACTTACGTTCATTGAACTCTGTACTTTGAAAGAACTTCCAATATGCTAAACTAAGTTTTTTTCCCTTGTTCTTCAGATCATTGTTATGTATTTACAAGTCTTAGAATGTGAACGTAATCAAACCCTGGTTCAAACTGCCTGGTAAGTTGCTTTTTTACATTTCTTTCGTAGCCAGGAAAACAGAAGCAGAAATAAAGTAAGTTTCATTTTCCCTTTCCAAAATAATGAGATAAGTTTGTTTTGGTGCTTTTTGTTTTTTTGTTTTTTAATCAAAAGGTAAATAATGCTTATTTCTGCTTCCTGTTTTCTTGGCTTGACTAATTACTTTTAATGGAGAACTCAATTTAACTTTGTTCTTTTTTCTACTCTTTAATTAAAGGGTAGTCCATGATGGTAAGTCATAGAACTCTGCCCTCTGCACTTCAGCCCATGACCTCAGGATGGCCTGATTGGCTGCCCTGCTCTCCAGCCAATCCAGTGCAAGCTCTCATCCGAGATTCACTGAAGTGGTCCATATCCATCTGGCAGCATCTTCTAGTTCTGTCGGGTTGTCAAAAAGGATTTGTATATTTGTTTCTAGAAGTAACTATTCACATGCCTATGTATTTAATGTATACCTGTAACTATCAAAATGAATAGTTCATTTTTGATAGATTTGTTGTCCAGCCATTATGACTTTTGTTAGGAGTTTGACTAGATTTCTATTTTTAGTATGTATAGCATGAATTCTACCATTGGAAAGAGCAGCTTAAAATGGGCACCATCCCCATTCTTGATGAATGTATAGCTGCTGGGCTATTGGAGGCAATGGTATTAGAAGTAAGAAGTACTGCATTTTAAAGAGCTGTTAATTTTAACATAGAACTCTAAAACTTAGATTTTAGAGATATAGATGTGTGATTTGTAGTGCTGACTTATTAAAAGTTAAAACAAGGAGTTTGTGGTTCAGCCACAACTACTGTCTTAAGACTGTTGATGTGCAGTACTTAAGTGATGTAATTCTTATGTTCTGGACTTAACGACTGCCATGCTTCTTTATTAGTAATACTAGAAAAGTCTCATTGCTTTTATAAAATGCATGACTTTAATATATGTTCTATAGATTTTTAGCAGTTTTCATGGGTTACGGACTTTTAAGAAAACAGTCTTTTAGTTTAACCTTTTGAACAATTTGTAAAATTTATTTAATACTTCAGGAATATTGTGGGGAGGGTTCACTATTAAAAAAGTCCAGTGATTTATTAACTGAAGTAGTTACTGCTTTTATTTATATTTAGTCATACTTGTATATAAACAAGGCTGTTATATATATTATTTGCTCTTCACTTCCCAACCTAGGTTTTCTGAACTAGCTTAGTTTTCTTAATTTGGTGCGTGCTTACTGAAAATGCCTTTTTATCCCTATCACAGTATTGAATTTTTGAAAGAACTTGATTGACACTGCTTTTCATTGTGGATAAAGGAGAGAGATGGTCAATAATTAATGGCTTGAAGTATTGTTGGAGTGGTTTATCATTTCTGAAACTAATCATGTCAGAACTTTCAAAGCATTGCTTTTCATAGAAATATGTTTTTTTAAAAAACTGTTCTATGTGGAGTAATAGTATGGAATTATTTTAAAGGACTTCGGTCCTATTTAGGAGACATGAAGAATGATTCTAGTGTTAAATTCTTATCTCTTACTGCTTTTGAGTTAAGAATTGTTATATGCTAGAATACTGAAAATACAAACATGAGAAGAAAAAAGAATAAAGTAGATTGAGTCTCCAATTTTATGTAAGGTTCAGAGGAACTGATTTGTTTACATACAAAGCTTACGGTTGAAATATTTTTCAGGAATTATATGAATGACAGTCTTCGAACCAATGTATTTGTTCGATTTCAACCAGAGACTATTGCATGTGCTTGCATCTACCTTGCAGCTAGAGCTCTTCAGGTAGGTGCATATATAGAGAGAGAGACGTAAATCTTGTATAGTCCAATAGGATAAATCACAGGAATTAGCAGTTCTAATAAAAACAGTGAAAATTTCATCTAATCTGTTTTTATGGTTTAGATTCCATTGCCAACTCGTCCCCATTGGTTTCTTCTTTTTGGTACTACGGAAGAGGAGATCCAAGAAATCTGCATAGAAACACTTAGGCTTTATACCAGAAAAAAGGTAATTCTGTTTACCAGCACTTGTGTTAATATTTTGTCAGTGCTAAGAGTGTAAACTTATGTAAAAGAGAAATACTAATTTCATTTTCTTCCAACAGCCAAACTATGAATTGCTGGAAAAAGAAGTAGAGAAAAGAAAAGTTGCCTTACAAGAAGCCAAATTAAAAGCAAAGGGATTGAATCCTGATGGAACTCCAGCCCTTTCAACTCTTGGTGGATTTTCTCCAGCCTCTAAACCATGTAAGGTTAATAACTTAAGCACTGAATGTGTGGTTATTAGAAAGTTATAACATTTCACAGTTGCATAGAAACAGTGATGTTAAGCTGTTCATATTTTCTCTCTTGACAGACAACTAAGGACTGATAATTGAATGGTACTTGGTTACATTTAGAAACCTATTTGGCCTTCTGTATAATCTAATAGTTAACATGCCTTAATATTCTTTTAAAAGCATCACCAAGAGAAGTAAAAACTGAAGAGAAGTCACCTATTTCTGTTAATGTGAAGACAATAAAAAAAGAACCCGAGGATAGACAACAGGCTTCTAAAAGCCCTTACAATGGGTGAGTATACTTGAGTTAGAAAAATGGCCTGAGGAATCTTTTTATGTATGTAATTTCTAACACTATGTACATAACTAAAAAATTGTGTGTTTTTTTAAGTGTAAGAAAAGACAGCAAGAGAAGTAGAAATAGCAGAAGTGCAAGTCGATCAAGGTCAAGAACACGATCACGTTCTAGATCACATACTCCAAGAAGACAGTAAGTAAACACTTTGTTGGGGAAAGCAGTCTTATTTGGAGTCTTAAAAGGTTATGGCTTAAAAAAAAATTGCACGTGGACTGTTTTCAAAGTTAGGCTAGATTTAATTCAGGGTAAATTGTCAGAAATGAGTTTGGAGATATGCTCTGTAGGCATGTGGCTTTTTTGTTTCGTGGTAGTATATGGCATTCTATTGTAGTTTTGCTTTTGTTTTTCTGGAGAGGTGTACGGCCTGGCCAACCACTTACTACTAATGAAGAATCAGGTTAACTATAGCTAAAGAATTTTCCCTAGTTAACTTTATAATTAGATGGCCAGCTACTTGTGGCTCTTCAGTGGTTCTTTTGAGTATATGGGAGATAATTCAATAAATAGCTAGGACACTCTGTAAAAACGAATTACTCCCTTCCTTAGAATATAGACGTAATATATTAAGGTTTGTTTAATATGTTAACAGGCTGAAGGAGAGGTAGTGAGGGGTGGGGAAGTTTATTAAACATCTTAAGTCTGGTCTGTCACTGATACAGTGGTTTTGTTTTGAACCTGCTATGAGCACCACCAAAAATATTTGCTCCCAGTAGAAACTGACTCTCAACCTCAAATTTTTATTATCTAAGTTATAATAATAGGCGGAGTCGATCTGGAACATACAGCTCGAGATCAAGAAGCAGGTCCCGCAGTCACAGTGAAAGCCCAAGAAGACATCATAATCATGGCTCTCCTCACCTTAAAGCCAAGCATACCAGAGATGATTTAAAAAGTTCAAATAGACATGGTCATAAAAGGAAAAAGTCTCGTTCTCGATCTCAGAGCAAGTCTCGGGATCACTCAGATGCTGTCAAGAAACACAGGCATGAAAGGGGACATCATAGGGACAGGCGTGAAAGATCTCGCTCCTTTGAGAGGTCCCACAAAGGCAAGCACCATGGTGGCAGTCGCTCAGGACATGGCAGGCACAGACGCTGACTTTCTTCCTTTGAGCCTGCATCAGCTCCTGATTTTGCCCATCTACAGTGTGATGTATGGACTCGTAACAAAATATTAAAAGCAAACTGATTAGGATTTGATTTCTTAAACCCTCTAGGTCTCTAGAAACACTGAGGACATTTTCTTTTGAAAAGAACTATGTTTTTGGGTTTTTTTTTTTTTTGCACATAAAATGCCCTAGCAGTATCTAATTGAAAACCATGGTCAGGTTCAATTGTAATTATTATAGTTGTGTATTGTTTATTGCTATAAGAACTGGAGCGTGAATTCTGTAAAAATGTATCTTATTTTTATACAGATAAAATTGCAGACACTGTTCTATTTAAGTGGTTATTTGTTTAAATGATGGTGAATACTTTCTTAACACTGGTTTGTCTGCATGTGTAAAGATTTTTACAAGAAAATAAAATACAAATCTTGTTTTTCTAAATTGCTTCAATCTTATTTAAATAAATTATTAAAAAGAAAAGTTTTTGATAGTAAAATGCCTGTACTGATTTTCTGACAGACCTGTTTCTTTCCTTGTTATATAAAGTTTGAGATTAAAATGTAATTCTTACCTGCACTGGGAGCTTTCGTAGAAATCTTCCTTATATAGGTGGAAAAAGCAAATGGGTTTGGTCCAACAGTGTAATGTTACATGATTTTTACATGTTTTATTGTAGCATGAAACTTAAGTCAAAATTTGATTTGCACATAAATGGGTACCATAAGGTTATTTAAGTCAGGTTTAAGTACTATTTTGAAGGTGAGCAAATCAGAATTTTCAACAGAATGGCAAATTAAGACCAGTTATTCAGCTTTTAAGTTTTTCTTTAGGTATTTAGGCTAGGAAGTGAGCCCATCCCCCAATTCCTCCCCCTGCGGCCCCCATCCTGCCTGGCTGTTCAAAGGAATATGTGATCACAAAAAAATCCAGAAGTCGTATAGCCAAGGGTATTTTTAAAATTATTTACTTGAGAGTTCCCTAATATTTTGGAAGTCAATTTAGAGACCTTAAAAAAGCCATAATAAAATAATTGCTTTATAGTTAAGTTTTCCATTAAAATTTTCACCCATCTTGATTACTTACCTTGTCCACTCGACTTGGCTCCAAATGATTTGTTGCTGTTTCAAAAAATCAAACACACCCACAAAGAGATGAAGATTTACTGCCATAAGGATGTTTAAAGTAGTTACAACTTCTGAAGAGGACTCCAAAGAAGATTTCCAAATACGTTCTGCTATGGTGGGCAGTGGGGCTGGAAAAAGTAGAAAGCCTCACAGGGAGACGAGATTCACTTGGAAATAAAAATGTCGGTATGGTGCTTAAGTCATTTACATTCCTAACTAAAAACTAACATGGCCTAGCATGATCTCAGAGAAGTCAATCGCAACCCACTCCAGTGTTCTTGGCTGGGGGATACCAGGGATGGGGGAGCCTGGTGGGCTGCTGTCTATGGGGTCGCACAGAATCGGACACGACTGAAGCAACTTAGCAGCAGCATGACCTAGTGTAAATGAGCAACTTCTGGAAAGGTAATAGTTCATTGTTGTTTCTACATGTGCTTTTATGACACATATTGCTGATCTGTAACAGTATTTCTAAAGAGCTTAAACTGCCTCTAAATAGTGACATTTCTTTCCAAGACCAACATTGAAGAAAGGCAAATGACCTGTTGAACAAAGACCCTGTTGAAAAATCCTGAGTTCTTAATAGTGTAGCAACTCTTACTGTATCCTTGTTTGTAAATAGCATGTGGGTGAAGGGCATTTGTGAAGATGGAAGATGCAGAAGATAGACCTGCATGTGAGGTAAGAGCTGTATGTTACAGGTTGCTCTGGAATGATTACTTTTTTCTTTCTGCCCTAATTTTTGTGCTATTCTTTTCTGGGAGTGAATGAATTTTTTTTAACTTTGTATGTTAGAGTATAGCAGATTAACAGTATTGTGATAGTATCAGTGTCTTGTGCTGTTACTGAATCAGTTTTCTAGGTTCTTGTCGAGAGTTTAGGCTCTTACCAGCAGTTTAATAATCTTATGCTGCTGAACCCACATTTAAAAACTTAAAATTATGGGGAAGGTCAAGTGAGTACCCATCTCTCAGCTCCAAAAACAATCAATTCTAGGTCAGGCAACCTTTTTACTCTAACATCTAACTTAGTATTCAGGTTTCCTGTTTGTTTATAATTGGTTTGTTCAAACAAGGTCTGTATTTGGTTTTAATCACAAGTTGTCCATCTTTTTCCCCCTGAAAAATTGGGTCCTTTGTCTTGTAATTTTCATATTCTGGGTTGGCTCACTGTAACCCTGTGGTGTCTCTAAACACTTTTGTTCTTCAGATCCCAAGGTTGGTTATTTTGAAACACAATTGCTGCCTCATTCACCAGGTATCTCACCTAAGTTCCTGATCCTAAAACGTTACTGCTTGTATGTACATCAGCAATCTCATATGTATGTGCCCCATTTGTATCTGTTCTCTTAACCTTTGTTTCCCACTACAGCTGTACTTCTGCAAATAAGATGTTATTTGTCTTAATAATTCTTAATACAAGTCCTATTATGTTATAGAATATTACATTTGTCATTTACAATTGGCATCTTAACCCTAAAGACAGACCAGTGGAATTCTTAATCTCCTTTCCATTTTAAAATAATAAAAGTAATGACCTCTTTCCTGAATTGAAGTTGCAGCCACCTCAGGCGAAGAGTTGACTCACTGGAAAAGATGCTGACGCTGGGAGGGGTTGGGGGCAGAAGGAGAAGGGGACGACAGAGGATGAGATGGCTGGATGGCATCACCGACTCCGTGGACATGAGTTTGGGTGAACTCCGGGAGTTGGTGATGGACAGGGAGGCCTGGCGTGCTGCGGTTCATGGGGCCACAAAGAGTTGCACACGACTGAGCGACTGAACTGAACTGACGGCTTTAAATATTGTCACTGTTAACATCAGTTGTTAAACCCATATTTATGCCTGCTATCTGCATCAAAAGCCTCCTTTAAAATTTTGAAGTTTTTTTTTTTTTTTTCATGAAAATATCCAAAACCAAGATAATTTCATAGTAACAAATAATACTTGTTAGTCCCAAGAGCCAACTCCTAGCTCACCATGTGGAAGTGTCCAACCTTTTGAGACACGATGGACTGTAGGGTCCGCCAGGCTCCTCTGTCCATGGAATTCTCCAGGTGAGAATACTGGAGTCGGTTGCCATGTCCTCCAGGGGATCTTCCCAACTCAGGGATTGAACCTGGGTCTCGTGCATTGCAGGCAGATTCTTTACCCTCTGAGCCACCAGGGGAAGTAAAGATTAGATTTTTAAAAAATCATGTTAAAAGAAGGCACACATTGGGAGCTCTGGTTAGTGCTGAGATAGAGAATGTCAGGCAGATTGATAAGGAAAATCATCTTCTCCCCTACTGGGAACACTGGAAGGGGAGCAGCTTTCACCATAGGCCTCGATTCCCTGTATCCCCTAGAATTAGTCACTCCTGTAGCTGGAAGTCACAGCTCACTGTCTGTAGCCATGGGAACTTGGTGCATTTCTGGAACTTGGCCCATTTCTGGACTTTGATGTCATTTCTGCATTCAAGTCATTCCTCTACTAAGGTGACCCGGCAAGTCATTTAAACTCTTGTCTGCAAACTGGCCCTCGTAGCATTGTGCAGAGTATATGTGTTAGACATAATGGGGTTCTAGTTTTTACCTTTGCAGTCCAAACAATTCATGTTAGAAAGCACCCAACTACTTAGAAAAGTTTGAAGTCTACGTTTGCTGTGAACACAATTCAAAAAACATAGCTGTTTCAGAATACTACCTCACTGAGATTAACAGTAGAAGCTTTTCATAATTAAAGCATGAAGTCAGTGGCTGTCCTCTTGACCCTTCTGCTTTTTGCCACCTCTGCTCAGAATAATTCCAACCCAGTTCTAAGAACAGAGGAAGTTCCTCCCCTGCCTTCTTATGTCATCAAATTCCTTTCCCTTGTATCAACTGTCATCTCTGTAGTATCTGTAGGTCTTTGCCACAGCCCTTCAAACTGTAGCTTAATGATCTATTTAAAACGTTAATCATATGTTGCTCTAATACAGTTTCCAAGCGTTTCTCATTTCACTCTACAAACCCTTGACTTGGGCTGTATAAGGTCTGACCTTTGCCAGCTTCCTCCATCCATCAACAGCGTTTCCTCTTCCTCAGGTGTGCCCCTCTATTCCAAAGTCTTCCCATTTCCTGTCTTCCCTGCCTGGGATGCCTTTCCTCCAGATCATCGTTCAGGTCCCCTCTCCAGAATCCTCTCTCCAGAAGGGCCTTCTTTCACACCCTATCTAAAAACAAGCCCCTCTGACAGCCCCCCTTCATGTTCTGTTCCTTAGCTAGCCCTAACTTTTTCATAATGCCTGCCACTACCTGGACTTCCCTTATTTTATTTTGTCACTGACTCTCATTATTATTAATAGAGTATAAACTTTGAGAGAGCAGCAGAACTGTGGTTCGTTCATTATTGTAATGCCCCTTATCTAATCCTACAGCAATGCCTGACTTGTATTAGGATATGCAATAAAAATAATGAGGAATGAATTTTACAAACACTAATTCACTGAGTGGCACTTTTCAGCCCTCATCTTTCAAGTTTGAGCATGTGTTCTTTTTCCAACTGCCCTTCTATGAACATGTCTATTCCTTTTACGAGGTTCTAGTGCTCCGGAGCTCACAGACTAAAGCAGACAGATAAACAACAGCCCAGGGGTAGCAAACTGGTGGGCACTGGGCCACATCTTAGCTCACACACCAGTATTTGGTTTGAACAATGTTTGTTTTAGGTGAACTATTTGCTAACATTTTTAAATTTGGAAATACATAAAAACCTAGGCCTCCAACTTTTCTAAAAATTAGAATACATGAAATCTACAATCCCTCAGGGCAACAAATGACCCCACCCCAGCAGCCTTCTGGTTGGGGTGTGCACACCAGTGTGGTATATTTCTGCCAACTCCCTCTTAATTGCAACAGCAAAGCAGGTGTCAACTGACATTCATCACTGTTGATGGGGGTGTCTTTCTGGGATCCTGCTCCTTTTACTCACAGATGTTACCTGCCTGAACCTGACATCTCAAAAATAATCCAAGACCTATATGAACCCCCACATCTGTGAACATGGCACTATGTACCTAGGCTCCTGGGTCAGTTGAAAATCAGATTACTTATTGTGCCCAACATCTCTGCTAGTTAACTGCAGTGCAATGTGTTTACCTTTGCAACCTGGAATTCCTCACTCAAGCAGTTCTTGCATTGCTGCAGCACTTGCAGAAAAATTCCATAAATGGATTCTTCCGTTTTTACACAGAACGTGTGACACATCAGGTCTTTGTACAGAGCACAAGGCATGTCATAAATCTAAGCCACCGTGAAGTAAAATAATCCACCCTTAATTAGGAAACTAATTTTCTACTCAAAATATATTCTTTCTAGGGCTTTTTCAAACAGACCAAGTTTCGTTCATTTGACAAATACTGCAACCTAGACTAGTGTTGACATTGTTTAGTCATGCTCGCAGCCATTAGCAGACTATGTGTTTTTTGAGCTGTGTTGCCAATATCTTAAAAATATACACACACATTCGGGGGTGTGGTATAGTTGATTTACAATATTAGTTTCAGGTATACAAGAGTAATCCACCATTTTTAAAGGTTATGCTCCCATTTATAATTGTTATAAAATAATTGGCTATATTCCTCATGCTGTACAATAGCTTATTTATTTTATACATAATAGTTTGTACTTCTTAATCCCCTGCCCCTGTCTTGCCATTGCCCCCTTCCCTCTTCCTGTTGGTAACCACTAGCTTGTTCTCTACTGTCTGTGAGTCTTTTTTGGTATACTTATTAGTTTTATTTTTTATATTCCACATATAAATGATACACAGTATCTGTTTTTCTCTGACTTATTTCACTAAACATAATGCCTTCCAGGTTTACCCATGTTGTTGAAAATGGCAAGATTTCAGTCTTTTTATGGTTAAGTAGTATTCTATTATGTATATATATGCCACATCTTTATCCAGTCAGGTGTTGATGAACATGTAGGTTGCATCCATGTTTTGGATATTGTAAATAACGCTGCTGTGAACATTGGGGTACATGTATCTTTTTAAATTAGTGTCTTCATTTATTTCAGATCATGTCATAGTTCTATTTTCAGGTTTTGAGGAACTTCTATGTTTTCTACAGTGGCTGTACCAATTTATATTCCTGCCAATAGTGTACAAGGGTTCCCTTTTCTCGTCATCCTCTTCAACATTGGTTGGTTGTGGTCTTTTTGATGTAGCAGACTATATCTTATACACAACTGAAATTGAGTCAACAAGCTTCAAAACAGTCAAATTGCAAATGTCAAGTTTCTACTGTGATTACATATATGCCTGATGAAAGCTTTTCTGAGAGGTTCCTAACTACAGAAAGAAGGGCAAGGAGAGAGGGGCTTCCCTGGTAGCTCAGTGGTAAGGAACCCGCCTGCCAATACAGGAGATGCAGGTTTGATCCCTGGTCCAAGAAGATTCCACCTGCTGTGGGGCAGCTAAGCTCGTGCACCACAACTACTGAGCCTGTGCTCTAGAGCTGGGGAATCGCAACTACTGAAGCCTGAGCTCCCTAAAGCCCACGCTCCACAATAAGAAAAGCCACCGCAATGAGAAGCCTGTGCAGTCCAACCGGAGAGCAGCCCCCGCTCGCCACAACTAGAGAAAAGTCCCTGAAGCAAGAAGATCAACACAAACCAAAATAAATAAAAAAGTAAAGAAGGGCAAGGAAAGTTGATGTCTAGAGATATGGCAGATACCTACATACAATTACCACCTACTTGCAGGGTACTTGCTATCCAGGTGGAGATAATTTTTTTTTTTAAAGGTAAATAACGTCCAAAATAATCCTGAGTATATTTTGGGACCAAGCAAGCAGTACACAGAGCTGAGCTAAAGGAGGAGGGACTGCTGTGGCCTCGTGGCTTGGAAATTTCCGAGGACAGGGAGTGCGGCTGGGCCTGGGATGGACAGGATTTAAAAGGATAAGGAGGAAGATGTGGTGTAATCTCAAGGCAAGGCTCGATGTCTGGACTTGGATAGCTGGGCGTGCACCCCAGGACAGACATGAGGCTTGTTTGCTCTGACAGGAAGGGCTTGTGCAGGAAAGAGTGAACAATGTTGGAGCAGAAATGGTGAGGCTTATGGATTCAGATTGCCTGGGGTCAAGGCTCAGCCTCTCTACTCACCAGCTGTCTACCTTTGCGCACTACTTAACCACTCTAAGCAGTCACTTCCCAGCCATAGAATTAGTCATGAACCTGCTCTATTCAGGTGTTAGGAGGATTAAAGGAAATAATGCATATAATCTTGTTGTAAATGTTAAATAAATGATCATAGTATCATTATTAATATCAGAGGCTTGTGGATGACAGACTGAGATAGACTAGAGAGCCATTTTAAGCATGTGGGTGACTATTATTTTTCTAAGGTAGACTAACAAATTACCACAAACTTGATGACTTAAATGTCTTCCCTCACAGTTCTGGGGGTTAGAAGTCTGGAATCAAGGTGTCGGCAGGACAATGTTCCCTCTGAAGGTTCTAAGGAAGCATCCTTTCTCGATTATTTGTAGCTTCTCCCAGCAGTCCTTGGCATTCTAATCCTACCTGCATTCTCCGCCTCCGTCTTCATGGGGCCTTTTTCTCTGTACGTGTCCCCTCTTCCTCCTCTTCTTTTGTTAATTTAGCTGTTTTATTTTTAATTAACTTTTTTTGTTTCTTGGCCATGACACAAGGCATGCAGGGTCTTAGTTCCCTAATGAGGGATTGAAGCTGTGCCCCCTGCAGTGGAAGTGCAGAGTTTTAACCACTGGACTGCCAGGGAAGTCCCCCTTTTCTCTTATAAGGACACGAGTCATTGGATTTAGGGCCCAGTCTAATCCAGCATGACCTCATTGTAACTAATTACATCCACAGAGACTATGTCCAAATAAGATCACATTCTAAGGGTCTATGTGGATATGAATTGAGGGGGGACATTATTCAACTCACTATGGGGACATAAAAATAACATTGAAATTGAAAACATTTTAAAAAACATTTTGAAATTAGATATAAAAGAGTAGGCAAAAATACGACAAAGAATTCCTGTATACCCTTCACCCAGTGTTTCCAAATAGTAACATTTTACCATGCTTGTTCTATCACTCTGTCCCTCTACGTGTGTATGTAATGGATTCTCTCATGTGTCTGAGGTGAAGTTGTTGCAGTACCATGTCCTTTTACCTATCAGTATTTCACTGTGTGTGTATATATATATATATATATATGTATACAATAATACAGCATTAAAGAAGGTGGAGTAGAAAGATGTGCCCTAGTCTTCTGAGAAA
The DNA here is from genome assembly GCF_029378745.1 of Bos indicus. Classification (NCBI taxonomy): domain Eukaryota; kingdom Metazoa; phylum Chordata; class Mammalia; order Artiodactyla; family Bovidae; genus Bos; species Bos indicus. The sequence goes on from NC_091760.1 coordinate 110,854,266, forward strand.
TTGCAACTCGTTGCTGAACAACCATTGACAGGAGAAGGTTGGAATCCATCAAAAAAGATACCCCATATCCAAGGGCAAAGGAGAAGCTGCAGCAAGACAGCAGGAGGGGTGCAGTCACGTTTAAAATCAAACCCATGCCCACCAGAGATGCTTGGAGGGTACAAACACAACGTTGTGTGCACCAGGACCCAGAGGAAGGAGCAGTGACCCCACAAGAGACTGAGCCAGACCTGCCTGTGAGTGTTTGAGTGTCTCCAAGGAGGCGCAGGGCAGCAGCAGTCCTGGAGGTGGGGTGGGCGGCATAAGTCCCCTGGGAGGAGGTCGCCATTAGCACCACCACAGAGCTGCCAGGTGCGGGATACACAGACTGGAGAACAATTACACCAAAGAAATTCTAGCACTGTTGCAAAAATTCTAGGGCCCACAACAGACTTCCCAACCTGGGAATCCAGCAAAGGGACTGAAAATCCCCGGGGAATCTGACTCTGCAGTTCAGCGGGATTTGATTACAGAACTTCCACAGGACTGGGGAAACAGAGACTCTTGGAGGGCACAAACAAAACCTTGTGCACACCAGGACCCAGGAGAGGGGAGCAGTGACCCCACAAGAGACCCAGCCAAACTGCCTCTGAGTATTTGGGAGTCTCTGATGGAGGTGTGGGTCGACAGTGGCCTGCTGCGGGGGCAGGGACGCTGACAGAGGCAGTCCTGGGAGGTATGGCATGCTCACATAAATCCTTTGGAAGGAGGTCTCCGTTACCCCTACCGTAGTTTGGCCAAACTACAGGGAGGGAACACAGCCCCACTCATCAGAAAATGAAAGATTTATTGAGCATGGCCTTGCCTGTCAGAGAGACATAGTTTTCCCCACAGCCAGTCCCTCCCATCAGGAAGCTTGCACAAGTCTCTTATCCTCACCTACCAGAGGGCAGACAGAATGAAAACCAGTCACAGAAAACTAACCAAAATGATCACATGGATCACAGTTTTGTGTAACAAACTATGAGCCATGCCGTGTAGGGCCACCCAGACAGATGGGTCATGATGGAAAGTTCTGACAAAATGTGGTCCACTGGAGAAGGGAATGGTAAACCACTTCAGTATTCTTGGCTTTGAGAATCCCAGAAACAGTATGAAAAGGCAAAAGATATGACACTGAAAATGAAACCCCCCAGGTCGGTAGCTGTCCATTATTCTACTGGAGAAGAGCAGAGAAATAGCTCCAGAAGGAACGAAAGGGCTGAGCCAAAGCTGAAATGATGCCTACCTGTGGATGTGTCTGGTGGTGAAAGTAAAGTCCGATGCTGTACAGAACAATATTGCATAGGAACCTGGAACATTAGGTCCATGAATCAAGGTAAATTGAAAGTGATCAAACAGGAGATGGCAAGAGTGAACACTGACATTTTAAGAATCAGTGAAATAAAATGGACAAGAAGGGTGAATTTAACTCAGATGATCATTATATCTAATACTGTGGCAAGAATCCCTTAGAAGAAATGGAGTAGCTGTCATAGTCAACAAGAGAGTCTGAAATGCAGTACTTGGGTGGAATCTCAAAAATGACAGAATGATCTTTGTTCATTTCCAAGGCAAACCGTTCAACATCACAGTAATCCAAGTCTATGTCCCAACCAGTAATGCTGAAGATGATGAAGCTGAATGGTTCTATTAAGACCTATAACACCTTCTAGAACTAACACCAAAACAAGATGTCCTTTCCATCATAGGGGACTGGAATGCAAAAGTAGTAAGTCAAGAGATATTTGGAGTAACAGGCAAATTTGGCCTTGGATTGCAAAATGAAGCAGGGCAAAGGCTAACAGAGTTTTGCCAAGAGAACGCACTGGTCATAGCAAACACCCTCTTCCAACAACACAAGAGATGACTCTACATATGGACATCACCAAATAGTCAATACCAAAATCAGACTGATTATAATCTTGCAGCCAAAATGGAGAATTTTTATACAGTCAACAAAAACAAGACCAGGACCTTACTGTGGCTCAGATCATGAACTCTTAATTGCAAAAATCAGACTAAAATTGAAGAAAGGGAAAACCACTAGGGAAAATCACTAGGCCATTCAGTTCAGTTCAGTTCAGTCGCTCAGTCGTGTCCGACTCTTTGCGACCCCATGAATTGCAGCACGCCAGGCCTCCCTGTCCATCACCAACTCCCAGAGTTCACTCAGACTCATGTCCATCGAGTCAGTGATGACATCCAGCCATCTCATCCTCTGTCGTCCCCTTCTCCTCCTGCCCCCAGTCCCTCCCAGCACCAGAGTCTTTTCCAATGAGTCAACTCTTTGCGTGAGGTGGCCAAAGTACTGGAGTTTCAGCTTTAGCATCATTCTTTCCAAAGAAATCCTAGGGCTGATCTCCTTCAGAATGGACTGGTTGGATCTCCTTGCAGTCCAAGGGACTCTCAAGAGTCTTCTCCAACACCACAGTTCAAAAGCATCAATTCTTCAGCGCTCAGCCTTCTTTACAGTCCAACTCTCACATCCATACATGACCACAGGAAAAACCATAGCCTTGACTAGATGAACCTTTGTTGGCAAAGTAATGTCTCTGCTTTTGAATATGCTATCTAGGTTGGTCATAACTTTCCTTCCAAGGAGTAAGCATCTTTTAATTTCATGGCTGCAGTCACCATCTGCAGTGATTTTGGAGCCCAAAAAAATAAAGTCTGACACTGTTCCCACTGTTTCCCCATCTATTACTAGGCCATTCAGGTATGACCTAAATCAAATCCTTATGCTTAGACAGTGGAAGTGACAAATAGATTCAAAGGATTAGATCTGATAGAGTGCTTGAAGAACTATCGACAGAGGTCTGTAACACTGTATAGGAGCCAGTGACCAAAACCATCCCCAAGAAAAAGAAATACAAAAAGGCAAAATGGTTGTCTGAGAAGGCTTTACAAATGGCCAAGAAAAGAGAAGTGAGAGGCAAAGGAGAAAAAGAAAGATACATCCATCTGAATGCAGACTTCCAAAGAATAGCAAAGAGAGATTTAAAAAAAAAAAAGTCTTCCTAAGTGAACAATGCAAAGAAATAGAGGAAAACAATAGAATGGGAAAGACTAGATCTCTTCAAGAAAATTTAGAGATACCAAAGTAACAGTACATGCAAAGATGTATACAATAAAGGACAGAAATGGTATGGACCTAATAGAAGCAGAAGATATTAAGAAGAGGTGGCAAGAATACACAGAGCTGTACAAAAAAGGTTTTAATGACCTGGATAACCATGATGGTATGATCACTCATCTAGAGCCAGACAGAGTGTGAAGCCAAATCGACCTTAGGAAGCATCACTATGAACAAACAGTGGAGGTGATGGAATTCCAGCTGAGCTATTTCAAATCCTAAAAGATGATGCTTGAAAATGCTGCACTCAATATGCCAGCAAATATGGAAAAGTCAGCAGTGGCCACAGGACTGGAAAATGCCAGTTATCACTCCAATCCCAAAGAAAGGCAATGCCAAAGAATGTTCACACAGTTGCACTCATTTCACCTGCTAGCAAGGTAATGCTCAAAATCCTTCAAACCAGGCTTCAGTAGTACACGAGCTGAGAGCTTCAGATGTTTAAGCTGGATTTAGAAAAGGCAGATGATCCAGAGATCAAATTGCCAACATCCATTGGATCTTAGAATAAGCAAGGGAATTCCACTAAAACGTCTACTTCTGCTTCACTGACTGTGGTAAATCCTTTGTGTGGATCACAACAAACTGTGGAAATTTCTTACAGATGGGAATACCAGACCACCTTACTTGTCTTCTGAGAAACCTGAATGCAGGTCAAGAAGCAACAGTTAGAACCGGACATGGAACAACGGACTGGTTCCAAATTGGGAAAGGAGTACGTCAAAGCTGTATATTGTCATTCTGCTTATTCAACTTATATGCAGAGTACATCATGTGAAATGCTAGGCTGGATGAAGTACAAGCTGGAATCAAGACTGCCAGGAGAAATATCAATAACCTCAGATATGCAGATGACACCACCCTAATGGCAGAAAGTGAGGAGGAACTAAAGAGCCACTTCATGAAGGTGAGAGAGTGAAAAAGCTGGCTTAATTTTCGACATTCAAAAAAACTAAGCTCATAGCATACAGTCCCATCACTTCATGGCAAATAGATGGGGAAACAATGGAAACAGTGAGATACTTTATTTTCTTGGGCTCCAAAGTCATTGCAGACAGTCATGAAATTAAAAGATGCCTGTTCCTTGGAAGAAAAGCTATGACAAACCTAGACAGCATCTTAAAAAGCAAAGACATCACTTTGCTGACAAAGGTCTGTCTGGTCAAAGCTATGGTTTTTCTAGTAGACATGTATGGATGTGAGAGTTAGACCATAAAGAAAGCTGAACTCTGAAGAATTGATGCTTTTGAACTGTGGTGTTGAACAAGACTCTTGAGAGTCTCTTGGACAGCAAGGAGGTCAAACCAGTCAATCCTAAAGAAAACCAACCCTGAATATTCATTGGAAGGACTGATGCTGAAGCTGAAGCTCCAATACTTGGGACACTGATGTGAAAAAGCTGACTCACTGGAAAAAATTCTGATGCTGGGAAAGATTGAGGGCAGGAGGAAAAGGGAGAATGAGATGGAGTGCATCACCGACTCAATGGACGCGAGTTTGAACAAACTTCAGGAGCCAGTGAAAGAGGAGTCTGGTGTGCTGTAGTCCGTGGGGTCTCAGAGTCACAGACCTGAGCGACCGAACACCAATAAAGTGACTTTTTAAGGTCCAAATAATGACACTGCCAGTTTTCAGGGCTCTTCATGGCTGTAATTTCCAGAACAACTGTCCGGGCCACCACAACCTCTCTTCCTCGTGATTCCCATCCTCTGACAAGCCTTTCCTGACAGGAGCCCTTTAGTTTGCAGTACGAGGTAGTAACAACTACGGCTGCCACTAGAAGTCACTGTTTGGCTGGACACGATAGAAGATCTCACTCTGCTCAGCTGACTCGCAAGCCTTCTTGTGAACACAATAAGGACATCTGTTTTCCCAAGCAGCAGCGACAGTATCTTTAGACGGGTCCACTTAAGCCTCCTCTGGGTCCTTCATCAGACTTGAAGCCTTGACAACAACTCTCAGACCATATATGCCTTTGCTAAATTCTGCCCGCAGAAGAATAAAGACAGTAATCCCAATTTACATAAGCACTGCGCTCCAGGTGCTGCTCTGTTTCACATATATTAATTCATTTAAAACTTTAAAAAGCCCTATGGTGGTGGTGGGTGGGAACCCATGCGGAGGTGGTTTCACCCGGCTAGTAAGTGGTTGGGCCAGGCTTCAAATCCAAACAGTTTGTCCACACACTTAACCAGCATCCCCCTGCACAGCTTTGCTCGAGTCCCATTTTAATCATACTTTCCCACACCAAGCCTGGAATCGCTGGCCTCTTTATAAGTACTCACACAGTGAAGTTTGAAACTGTCCAGTCTCTCAGCAGTGGACACAGCTCACCCGCTGTGCCCTGGGAATGCATCCAACAGCCGCGCTGACGCCCACACCTCAGCTCCGCCTGCCCTGGTGGCTGCAAGCTGGCCAGTCCTGGAATGGTGGCTCCCAGCGACACTATGGCCCCACTACCACCCTGGCAGTGTCATGCCCAGAGAACCTGAGGCTGCCAGATTCCTCCCTCTTGGCCCTTGCTTCCCAGAAGCAGTAGCTGCTTGCTTTGGAAGCTGCTTCAGATTAAGCCCCCCAAAAAGGTACCTGAAAAGGTCTGCGATCCACTTTTCCTTTTTTGTAGTGCATGGTGGGAAGGGTATGGGTTCTCCATTTGAAGCCTGTTGGTCTTGCTCTGGGCTGAGTGGCCTTGGATAGCATTGCTTAACTCTTCTGAGCTGTGAGTTTCCTCATCTGTGGGTAGACAGAACATTTCCTTGGATGTTGTAAGCGTTAATGATATACATAAAAGGCACTGGTAGGGGCTAGGAGGTGCCTGACAGATCTGGCTACTATCATTTCCTTAAACGCACAGCCCACCTCCCATGCATCAGAAAAGCTGACCCTGATATCATGGCCTCGGTCGAGTTCTCCTTTATCCCCAAACACTGGCGCCTCTTATTCCCTGTGTTATTTGTTGAGCAGTGAAAACCCTGGCAAGTGTCATTTCTTGTGCCTGGCCTAGTTCTCCAACTCGACTCCAATCAGAGTGGGGGCTGTCCTTTGTATACGCTGTAGATGCCTTGTCTTAACCAGGGCCCCAAAACAGTGTCAGCACATGACTGTTGATGACAGAAACTGCCTGAAGTCAGTTCATAAGTATTTATGGACTGTTTACCAAGTGTCAAGCAATGTTCCAGACTCTGGAAACAGAAAGTGAAAGTCACTCAGTTGTGTCTGACTCTGCGACCCCATGGACTGCAGCCTGCCAGGCTCCTCTGTCCATGGAAATCTCCAGGGTAGAATATTGGAGTGGGTAGCCATTCTCTTCTCCAGGGGATCTTTCCAACCCAGGGATTGAATCCAGGTCTCCCACATTGCAGGTGGATTCTTTACCAGCTGAACCACCAGGGAAGCTCCAGAGAGGGGATTAAAACCCAACCCTTCAACTGTAAATTGATACAGCCACTATGAAAGATAGTATGGAGATTCCTTAAAAAACTAGGAATAACAGTACCATATCACCCAACAATCCCTCTACTGGACATACATCCTGAGAAAACCATAATTGAAAAAGACACATGTACTCCAATGTTCATTGCAGCACTATTTACAATAGCTAGGACATGGAAGCAACCTAGATGTCCATTGACAGATGAATATGGTACATATATACAATGGAATATTACTCAGCCATAAAAAGGAACACATTTGAGTCAGTGCTAATGAGGTGGATGAACCTAGAGCCTATTATTCAGTGTGAAGTAAGTCAGAAAAACAAATATCATATATTAACATATATACATGGAATCTAGAAAGATGGTGCTGATGAACCTATTTGCAGGGCAGCCATGGAGATGCAGACATAGAGAACAGACTTATGGACACTGGGGCAGGGGAGAAAGAATGAGGTGAATTGAGAGTAGCATGGAAACATATACATTACCATATGGGATAACCAAGGGGAATTTGCTGCATAACTCAGGGAACTCAAACCAGGGTTCTGTAACAACCTGGAGGGGTGGGATGGGAAGGGAGGTGGGGGAGAGGTCCAAGAGGAAGGGGACACATGTATACCTATGGCTGATCCATGCTGATGTATGGCAGAAACCGACACAATATTGTAAAGCAATTATCCTTCAATTAAAAATAAAAGAGAATATCCCCTCCAAAGTAAACAATAAAAAAAGAAATTAAAAAACCCAGCCCACACATTAAAGGAGCTCCTGCTATGGCTAAACTTCTGCAAAGGCCTGGAGCATCTTATATACGTTTCCAAGCATCCAGCTCCCAGGGAAGGACTTTCTTGGTCAAGGCAGTCTGGTTCACTGCATCTCAAACAGAGGTAAAAGTCCCATCTACAGCCCAGAGCCCTTCACCCTGGAGAACACACAACAAGGCCTTTTGTGCCCCAGGACCTTGGGGCCACTCTGGGCCTCACAAGAGTTTCCTTAAAATCAGCCAGCAGCCCCTGGTGTCACCGGGGGACGCGGGCGGGGGGAAGAGATGGTAAAATTAAGAGTGTCATGCTCTCCTTACCACGAGGGGGCAGTGTTGGACCGTGGACAGCAAAGAACTCAGTCAGAGATGGGTTCCCTGGTGACTCACTCCAGCAATGCATGATTTGTTCTTGGGTGGAGTGGAAAAAAAGGGAGAGAACGGATTGGAAAAAATGAAACCATCTGTTGAATGCGCAAGTTGCCACAGTCATGAGTTCAACCAATGTTCAACTGACTAAGTATTTTTAGTGCAAAGAAATAAGGTAATTTGAGGGTTTCAGAAAACAAGCACTGTCCAGGAACCAAAATGATAACTGAAGAAATACTATGTATTAGCAAATGCTTTACTCTTTCCTTTGCAAAATGACAATTTTTTTTTTCCAGGAAAAGGAAGGCTTTCAGAAGTTAAACAGTTAACCAAATAACACTCCCCTCCCCCACAATTGAATAAAAGAACTTCCCTCTTATCTGGGTTCAGAACTGGCAAGCAACCTCATTGTGGGCACTTCATAAATATTTATCAACGATGAAAATGTCGTCGAGAGAGTGCAAAGGAACCGTTTTGTCATTTCGAGAACCCTTCTGAAATGCCAGCAATTGAAGCAAGACCTCCACTATCCTTGGCAAACCTTGAACAAGAAGAGCCCAGTTCAGCTGGTCACATGGGAAGGAACCAAATAAGGACAGTGGATGAATCTCCCTCCTGAAGTCTGGGGCTGCGACTGTCCTTAGAAACAGCAGAGCAAACTGAAGTACTGGGTGGGATTTTTTAAACAACCACTCCCAAAACATCCAAGTCACTAGGATTCAGTGAACCCACTTTGTGGGGAAAAAAACCACCCGGCGTCCCCCTTCCCAGAACACGCAGGCAGTGCCTGTGAGCACACAGCTAAGGTCAGCGCAGGTCGTGATGGCGTGTCTATCACTTTACACTGTCCTGATCACGCTGTATCAACTGAGCCGAGGGACACGCAGAAAGAACAGGGTGAAACCAACACATCGGTATGCCGTCCAGTCAAGGTCTGTTTGTTTTGGCCCAGGGAACACCTGTCCTTGGCCTGTGTGATCTCGATAAACAGAGAGGAATACACCTCAGTAACCATCGCCTGGACTGCCTGGGCTGGAGAAGCTGGGCTCTGGCGGAACTGTGGCAGTCGGGCTTGGAAACCTTCCATCAGAAAGCGGCCCCTACACAGACCTCTTTCTGGTTCTGAGGAACACTCTCCATCTGCCGGCGGCTGACTCAGGCCAGAGTCAGGGTGGGGCAGCCGCAGCTTGGGTGTGGGCCTGGGCTATCTTAGGCCTGCAACAGTGAGCAGCCCTATTTCCTCACACCAGCCCTAGAGGGGGTCGGGGTGGCCGGGAGCTCCCTCCTCCCTGTCCCCCGAGGCTTTCCGGTTGTTCCAGGCTCCTCGGCACTGGGTGGAACGGAGTGGTTGTTGTTGTTCAGCTGCTCAGTCGGGTCCAACTCTTTGTGACCCCATGGACTGCAACACACCAGGCTTCCCTGTCCTCCACTATCTCCTGGAGTATACTCAAACTCATGTCCATTGAGGCATCCAACCATCTCATCCTCTGTCTTCCCCTTCTCCTGCCTTCAATCTTTCCCAGCATCAGGGTCTTTTCTAATGGGGGTGGGGGTGGGGTCTGAGGCTAAAGCCATGATGTGAGGGGCAGCAGGAGTTGAAGCCTCTCTCTTGGACTCAAACCTGCAGCCAATATAGTGGCGTCTTGGTGTGCAGGCTGGGCCCCAGAGAACCAAGGCAGCAGCCACGCCTGCAGCCCTCTGACCCCTGCCTTGCAGACACAGCTCTATCTCTAGCACTCCTCTCCCCTCCCTATTGCCACCCACCTTGTCAAAACCCTCCCTTTTATTCATCCCTGTAGACACTGTGCAAAGCAGACCTTGGCTGAGAGAGGTGGGCTGTGGCCCTCTCCTCACAAACACGGAAGGCCAGGAAGGAAAAGAGCATTAACCAAGTTCGTGCTTTATTCCAGAAGCTTAAGACACAGGATCTCTCTCAGTCCTGGCCTCTCACCTCAGCAGAAGCCCGCATCATTCCCATAAGAACCAGCTGAGAGCACGGCGGCTCCCACCTGTGCTCAGAGTCCAGCTCTGTCGTGACCCCGGGCGGTGATGTAACCTCTGGGCTGCCTCACCGGAAGCGTGAATTGGGCCACTGTGAGCAGGGGAGGAGTGAACTTATGTGAAAAGTGCTGAGAGCATTAGCATGACGTATTATCAGCTCTACGTGTTACAGATGAGGAAACAGAGGCCAGGGAGCAGGTGTCAAATGCAGATTCGGTGGACTCCACGCAAATGCTCCCCCTAATTTCATGTGGTTTCTCTTAAACACTGTGAATTGTGGTCCCCTCCCAGAGATGGTTACACTGAGCCTGACCAGCGTGTGTGGAGAACAGGGACAGCCAGGGCGCATCCCCTGCTCGGGGCATGAAGGCCTTGCCTGCTGTCGAGGGGCTGGCCCCGGATGCTCCTTTTCCTCTTCTTGGACAGAATTATGACTCTAACCACGTCACCGCCATCGCTACCCTAAAATCTGAGTCGTTTTCCCTGAAAATATGGCAGAGGTGGAATTTAAACCCAAGCCTGCCCAGTCTCTCCATTCTTATCTTGGTCAGCTGCCCGCTGCGGCCCGGACGTCTGTGGCAGACAAATGAGGCCACAGGGTTTGACACAAGGGCGATGCGGCCTCCACATGCGCCGTGGAGGAAGGGAACAGGAAACCGGGATGAAGGCCAAGGCTGGGGGGTGGGGGCGCATGGATGCACAGCTAAGTCATCTAATTGCTCAGTTTATAGATCCAGTCAACCGGGAGATGGTCCACACTCACCTAACATGCTACAGGGGGCTCCCTTCAGCCCCAAAGCAGAAAGGCATCCAGAGGTGTCTTGGGTCCGGCACACTGTGGTCTCAAGGGTAGGCAGCATTTTTCGGGAGCTTATCTCATGCTCTGAGTCGATAGTCTCCCAATTAGTTTTGTGATCCTTGCCAAATCTCTCAGCCTTTCTGAACCTCAGTTTATTAATGCATAAAGCCTGCCATATAATCCCTATCTCACACGGATTTCCGATGGTTATGTAATTTGACATATGCAAAAATGGCTAGGAGCTGGCATGCAAAAGATAGTTTATGAAATGTGTTTTCCTAGCCTGTATGAGAACCCACATACAATCTGAGTTTCACCCTAGAGATGAAAGACCTGGAAGAAGGCTTCCTGCACACCTGCTGGAATGTTCATGCCTCATATGGGTAAGAAAGCAAGTCTTTGTGTCACTCCACTTGCCACACCACTGCGGGTATCGCAAGCCCTTCTCAGCAAACCAGGCACCTATGATGAGATGTACACTGCCCTCCTGGGTCCCCAAGGCCTCTGTGACGAAGCTGCCCACCTGCCCCTCCACGCTTTTCAGCGTTGTGCTCACCGTACTGACAACATTCATCTCAGTTCTGCCCATCATCCTGCCTGTTTAGGACAGGGGAGAGAACATGGGGCCAGAGGGGACCGTGGAGGGAAGCCTCCAGAAGGCCCATGGCCTTTCATTCCTGTCCCAAGGCTGGTAGGCCAAGTCTAAAGAGAAGCTCCTCAGAGAGGCCTGGGAAGGGGCCAGGGAGGGGCATGCAGAGCTCTCTGGAATGTCCAAGGCTCTCAAGAAATCTGTCAGATGAGAAGGGAAACGGAAAGTGGTAACCAGGTCAAAGGACATGAGTTTTCAGATCATTATTCATCACAACCAGAGGATGACCAACTGTTGACTAGATTACTAATCCCACAGGTGTGGAGGGAAAAGGCTTGTTGGGTTTTTTGCAGTGTTTCCCTCCCCACCATGCAAGGGTGGGCGCCAGCACTCAAAGGTGGGGGGTGTCAGGGGGTGGGGGAGTTGGGGGGATTGAAGCCAGAATCTTCCGGCTCAAGCTATGGTTCCCCTCTCACCAGCATGTGACCCTTTAGGCCCCAAATTCCTCATCTGAAAATAGGGGCAGTTGCCACCTGGGGCTGCACTGCACACTCTGTGAGAACATTTCTCATAAAGAGGGAATGCAGCCGTTATTGTTAATATGCAGGAGCCCTAATTTCTCTCCAAGCCAATTAGTGCTGTCTCAATATCAACAAAGAGAAAGGTAGCTATTTATCAAGGCATTTTGTAATCTTTGGGGATTTTAAAAGGCTTTTTAAAGGCTGAAGAAAAGCACCAAATTGCTTCAGTTTCTCCATCTGTTCCTGCATGTTATCTCCATCATCTTGGGGGAAAACATGGGCCCTTTGGGGTAAGGCCTTGGCAGGTGGCCACCATCACGCTCCCAGGCAGGCCTCCCCACCAGCTTGGAGGGGTAGCCAGCTAGCAGGTAGCCGTCCAAGGAAGAGTGAGCTCAAACAGGCCACCTGAGACCTTGGGTCCAGGGCTGCCTTGTACTCTTTTGCCCTCATGGGCCACTGTCTCCATTAAAACAATATTTTAAAATATATTTTATGACTGCACTGGTATAAAAGTAGTTCAGATCCACCGCTGGGTTATTACATATTCATCCTTAATATTTCTGATGGTTTTGAGAAAATCAAAATATAATTGGAAATAGGTGAATTACGAGGAGCGGTTTGGCCTCTAGGGGGCAGCACGAGCTCACCAGATGCTTACGTGACCCGGGGTGGCGGGTAAACCGTGGGTGAGCACCCAGCAGCGACTCCCACCGCTGACTCACAAAGGCCTTTTGCTTCTCCCAGCGCCTCCTCGGAGAGGGCTGTGTTAGCGCCTCTCACCCTCAGCCCAGGAAGCTGACGGGCGGAGCGGGAGTTACTGCCCCACTCAGGGCAGAGAGGCTCACCCTGGGAGGCGCAGGGCCGCGCGGGGTCACACGGTGGCAGAGGCGGGGTCCGACCAGAATTTCCTGGCTCCTCCTGCCGGAGTCTCCCTCGGAGCCTCAGCAGGCAGGATGCTCCGAAGCCCGAGAAGTTGGTGATGTCGGCTCAGCCCTGCCGCGTCCCCCATCCCAACACTGGCAGGCAGGGAGCAGCCGCCCCCGTCCCTTCTCGGCACCCCTCCCCCCACATGCCTTTGTTCACTCTGCCTACCCACCCCACCCCCAACACCCCACTCCCCCGAGTCTGGCAGGTGGGAGAAGTTCCCTCTGCTCCCCGAGAACTGAGCCGGACATCAAAGGCGCGCAAAGGGGACAGGACGAACCCGGTGCGGCACAGGGGTGGGGGGTGGCTGGGGGGCCTGGGCCAGGAGGCGCAGCAAAAAAGACCAGAAACAAAACCAACAGAACACCAGGCGGGAGATGATCCGATCTTCAAGCAGGCTTTTCTACCTCCCAGGGGGAACACCGGGCACATGGCTGGTGGGAACAATAGGCCTTCCTTTCTTCCTTCTCCAGCTGAGCATGCAAGCTCTGGGGAAGAGGAGAGGGGGGAGAAGAAGACCTCTCTCCCTGAGGGTCCCCCTGCGTAGGGCCTGGACCCCTGGGGAAGCTAGTTTACAACACACAAAATTGATGTTCTTTCCTTCTGTAGAGGTGAGGGGGGTGCCTAAACCCATGACAGAAATAAACTGCTCTGCCTTGCTGGATGAGCAAAAAAAGTTGCTCATTTTTTAAAGGGGAAACGAGATGCCAGCTGACTGAAATGGATATGGCAAAAGGGCAACCCTGTTCTCTTTCAGAGAGCACCTGTTTGGTTCAAAGGGGCCAAGAAGATTCTGGAACCTTGGCAAAGTGTGGCCGGGCTTGAGGCAGGGGGACAAGGCATTCCGCAGAGACCCTGGGGGGTGTACGGGGGGGTGGGTGGGGGTAGGGGCCCTGGATGTCCCTCTGCAGGTCAGAGGTGACATCTGCCACAGAACAGCCTGCCCTTAGCATCACCTCACAGGCAGGAGTCTGTCTCATTTCTCACACACAGTGACCCCAGCGCCCGTCTGGTTAGGCAGGTCCAGCTAGAAAGCAGGAATGACAGCCTTGTCGTGTGGATGGAGAATAAGCCACAGCTCAGTTTCTGGTCTCCAGTGTCGCCCCTCTGACCCCCCAGGAGATTGGCACGACAAGGGTACAGTCTAGTCAAGGTTGGGAGAGCAGGACTGAGGACAGGAAAGGAACAGGACCCTCGGCAGAATGCCTGGTTGTGGAGGCTGTGGCTAGGGACCTTCCTGGTAGGGGGACAGACAGGAGGTCAAGAGCCACAGGGAGAACTCATCTAAGGAAGGTCTGCACTTGAGGGTAGCCGTGGCTTTGCCCAGGCCAAGCCGGACTCACCATATTCGGGAATTCTGTGACACAGGATGACTGACTTCCACAACCAATGGGGACTTTCAGGAGATCTATTCTTTTTTTTTTTTTTTTTTAAAGCTTTTTATTTTGTATTAGGGTATAACCGATAAACAATGCTGTGACAGTTTCAGGTGAACAGCGAAGGGACTCAGCCATAGATATACATGTTATCCATTCTTCCCCTCGCATCCAGGCTGCCACGTAACGTTAACAGAGTTCCCTGTGCTATACAGTAGGTCCTTGTTGGTCTGAATGCTCTAGTTTGATCCCCGCGAATTGCTGCTGAAAGGGGCTTTGGAGGAAATATCCTTAAACCCCTGTGTGGCCCAAAGGGACAGTGTGACTTGCTGAATGCCCCACAGCTGCTCAGAGGACAGGAACGGGAAGCCCTGGTTCCCTGATCCATGGTCTAGAGCTCCTGCTGGTAGATGACCTTGACAATGGAAAACGTAGGTGGTCTCGAGGAGTTCTGAGGACCTGGGGTGACTGAAGCCCAGGGCTGAGGATACAAAGTGGACTTTGATTTTAAGGTCAGACCAGAAAGGGAGGTAAGCCACCAAAATGGGGCGATTTATCAGAGTAGCTAGAAAGCCAAAACATGGCCAGCTGGAGGTCACCTGGCAGGGAAGGACATCTGTGAAATGGTGTCTAAGGTCCCATCCATCTCCGTTGTTTGGAGACCTGCTGTTCTAGGAGCCTGAGGCTCCAGGGAGATCAGAGGTAGTCAGTGTGCAAGGAGCAGGCCGGGGAGGGCCATGACTCATCCCTCAGTCATCCCTGGACCCCTGGGGCAGCCCTGAGTCAGCAGCCATTTCTGAGATGGTCACCATCTCCGGAGGCCTTTGATGGTGACTCAGCAGAAAGGGACAGGCTGAGGCACCACCTTCCCCTGGGGTGGCCTGTCAGCTGGAACCTCCCATCTGGGCCTGCTGGGTCCCTCCTCTGTCTCTGGGAGAGCAGAGTGCTGGCTTCCTCCCAGGATCCCACCCCACGGCCTCTGAGAGTCTCCGGGGCCCCAGGCAGGGGTGCAGTACCACGGGACCCCCCCCTCCCCGCCCCCGTGCACTAGGACCACATCATTTTGGCTTCTCTGAGTTAAGCAGCCAGATTTCTTCAAAAGCTTATTTTGCCAAAGAAAAGAGGAGCATAGGGTTTAGATTTGGAAGACGCTTTAGAGAACAGTCACCTCTGTAATCTCACAGATAAAGAAACTGAAGTGTGGATTGATGGTGTGATTTTTCCCAAGAATACCCAGAGCTTATTTCCTCGAGGCCATCATTTTGCCTAGTTAACCAGTAGGGCAGGCTGAGAGGTCTTCTGAGAGAGGAACACAGCGCCAGCTCACGTGCCTGGGCTTGTCCTGTGGACAGCAGAATCACACCCCTGCCCCTGTTCCCCAGATGTCCAGCCTTCGGTCCCTGGAACCTGTTAATAGATCACCTTATACAGCAAATGGGACTTTGCAGACATGATAACATTCAGGGTCTTGAGGTGAAGGCACATTCTGGATTATCTGGGTTGGTAAACCTATCGACACAGGAATCCTTGTAAGTGAAAGAGGGAGGAAGGAGAAGCAGAGAGTCAGGGGGAAAGGGTTGAGGTCCAAGGAGCTCAGGTTCTAGGAGCTGGGAAAGGAAGGAAACAGATTCCTCCCTGGAGCACCCAGAAGGAATCAGTCTGCCTGCTCCTTGATTTTAGCCCAGTGAAACCCATTTCAGACTTCTGACCTCCAGAACGCCAAGATAATAAACCTGTGCTGCTATAACAAGTTTGCAGTAATTCGTTACAGCAGCAGTGGGTAACTGACACATATCTCCTTCCTGCTCCATCCCACTGCAATTCAGTTGGTGGTTTTAAAGAATATGTTTGAAAACTAATTTGCCACCCCTTGATTTCCACTTAATGAGATATAAACATAAGCTACTTAGGAAGATGATGGTAAAAATACCGAGGTATTTTACCAAGGTAAAAAATACCTTTCTTCAATAATGAGAGTTGTACATACTTGAACAAGTTGGACTCAGTTGTATATAAAAAATAATAAAAGATAATAGTAGCTGCTGCTATGGACAGGTGTGCTGTGCTTAGTTGCTCAGTAGTGTCCTACTCTTTGTAGCCCCATGGACTGTAGCCCGCCAGGCTCTTCTGTCCATGGGGATTCTCCAGGCAAGAATACTGCAGTGGGTAGCCCTTTCCTTCTCCAGAGGATCTTCCCAACCCAGGAATTGAACCCCGGTCTCCCACATTGCAGGCAGATTCTTTACTGTCTGAGCCACCAGGGAAGCCCAGGTGATATGTACAGGTAGGTGAGAGCTGATTATTCCTTCACAATATGCTATTAGGTTATCATGAAATCTCTATCTCTGCACAAAAGACTAACTTAAGGGAAACATCATGGTGTTGCAGAGGTAAGATTCAAATAAACTATAGGTTTGGCCATCAGACAACCAGATTGCTCTGAACCAACTGCTAGCCACAGGACCATGTAGGGATCAAGCCTCAGGTGTGAGACTTCCCTGGTGGTCCAGTGGTTAAGAATCCGCCTGCCAATACAGGGGACGTGAGGTCAATTCCTGGTCTGGGACAATGCCACATGCCTCAGAGCAACTAAGCCCACACGCCACAAATAGAGAAGCCTACGTACCACAACTACTGAAGTCTGCACACCACAGAGCCTGCATGCCTCAACTACGGAGCCCACGAGCCTAGAGCCTGTGCTCCACGACAAAAGAAGCCAGTGCGAGGAGAAGCCCATACCCCTGAAGGAAGAGTAGCCCCTGCTCCCCTCGATTAGAGAAAGCCTGAGTGCAGCAATGAAGACCCAGCGCAGCCTAAAATTAACAAAGGATTAAAAAAAAATCTCTGGTGCATATTAGGCTAGAAGCTGTAAGCCCCTAGCTCTACACTAAGTTCACGCTAGTGTGAGGAGAGTTGCAAATATTTGGCCAACCCACGTAACTTGAATCCTATTAACTTCACAAAATTAAATCCATTTTACGTACTTCTTATGTGACCGACTCATTAGAAAAGACCCTGATGCTGGCAAAGACTGAAGGCAGGAAGGGAAGGGGATGACAGAGGATGAGATGGTTGGATAGCATCACGGACTCGATGGACATGAGTGAGCAAACTCTGGGAGATGGTGAAGGACAAGGAAGCCTGGCGTGCTGTAGTTTGTGGTGTCGCAGAGTTGGACATTACTTAGCGACCAAACAACAACAATGCTAATGAGCAGAGCCTCTGATACTGTTCAAAGATAGGGGTAACTGTATATCCTGTGGTAGCTGCCTCTGGAATGTGGGCAAAGGTACATCTTCACACACACAGTGTCACCCCATCTGGGCTGAAGCATTTCAGTGTATATCACAGACACTGACAGGCTCCGGCCCTCAACACCTGGGGACACAGGTCAGGCTCCGCTGAGAAGCCTCTCCCCCACTCTGTCCCAGTCCCGTCATGGTGCGGGGCCGAACAGCTTCCACCGCTCTGCTTGGATCAGCCAGGAGACAGGATGTCCGTCTCCCCTCCTGGGAGGTGCCCCAGCTGGTCCCAGTGGTTCTCTGGCAACTCTCTCCACTTGGTTTGAGGTTGACAGTCACGTCCTCAGCATACTAACAACCCACCTCTCCTCCCCACACCCCGAGGTGATGGGCTCAGGGTCACTGGGCTCCCTTTTCTGGGTCGCTGCATAGCATGTTCTGTGTGGATGGTCTCCTGCCCTCCATAGCCTGTGGAGTGGCTGATAGTACCCCATGTCCTTAGCTTTAAGGGATCAGCTGAGATTCTGCAGCAAGAAGAAAAGCCCCCCTTAACATCCTGCTACAGAGCGACAGAAGTCGTCACATTTTCCTTTTCACTTCGATTGCCAAGGCTGTGTTTCATACCTGCCTGTTCTAACTTCTCCTGGATCTAGATCTCAGAAACCCCTGGACCCATCTATCCCCCTGTCTTCTTCCCCCTCCCTCCCTGCTAACTCATTCACCCCTTCTCTCTTCTACTCCCCTGCCTTGTTCTTTTGCCCTTCCTTTAATGATTCTGTTGCTCATTCACCTGTGAAACTGAGGCAGCGTTATCTAGAATGAGTTGTTTAAAAAAAGTATAAAGTTTTACTACAACTTTCCCAGTGGATGGCTCCATGAAGCACAAGGAAACATGAGTGTTATCCCCATGAGAAATTACACCAAAGACGCACAGATGTGCGTCTAGAAGTAACAATGGCCTTTCTCTTACAATCAGATGATGAAAGATATGTTTGTGTGACATTAGAGAGACATCTTCTGATCACAAGTTCCACAGAATCTGGATAAACGCTGAAGGCAAATATTTAATGCAAACATTTCTCATTTTCAAAAGAGACTAATGATGACTGAAGGAGCAGGAAAAAGACATGGGTGCCAAGGGATGAGTGCTCTGGGAGTTGCTCTATAAGGAAAAGAGGGAAATAGACATCCATGCCTCTGAGAGTGTCAGAGCAACATGTCAGGCATCAGAACAGAGTCATAGTAACTGGAAGGGACAGAGTAGCTCTATCCTGCAATATCCACCTAAAACCTTTGGAAGTGTGTTAATACCAGACTGCACTGATTATGGGAGAGGGAGCAGGAGGATGGGAGCATGCCTCAGTGCCCAGGAAAGGGGAGGCAGTCTTAGTGTCTGCAGGCTTAGGGCAGGGCTACTCTGATAGGAGTAGAGGGGCTATATCCAAAGGACTCTGGGTTATGTGGGTTTAGAGGAATTTAGTATTTTTGGTTCATGGTTTCATGACCCACATCATGAAATGTACAAATGGGGCTATTTTAGCTTGATGTCCTTTGACATTTAACCAGACTTCTGGTGGGGGACTGGCTTTCCCTGGGGCTGGGAGAGGATGGGCCAATGGAGTCACAGCTTAGGAATCCTTAGTACATAAGGATTCTCATGTACTATGGGTTCGTTCAGTGTAAACAAGCATATGGATCCTCTAGGTCAGCCTACGTCTCCGGGCCTTGTACTTAGGACAGTGAGGTGGTCTCAAGCACTGCCTTCCCTTGGAGCAATGGCTCTCAGACCTTCATGGATGTCAGATCACCTGGAGGACCTGTTTTGCTGCACTCTAGTCTCTAAGAATCTGGTTCAGTAGGTCTGGGGTGGGGGCCTGGGAATCTGTGTTTTCAACAAGCAAGCTCCAAGGTTATACTGAGCTGTGGGTCCAGGAACCATACTTTGAGAACCACTAAGAATCTTCTTCCCCCTACTCAGGTTATTCCCTAGATCAACTGAATCAGAATTTCTAGGGGTGGGAGACAGGCATCAATACTTTAAAACCTCCATGGGTTGTTCCAAAGGTGACCCCGCTATCAAGAGCTACCATTCCAAGTGAATGATTTCGTAATAGAGACAGACAGAAAAACACCATCATGACCTTCTCTAGTGGCACAGTTGGATAGGAATCCGCCTGCCAATGCAGGGGACACAGGTTTGATCCCTGGTTGGGGAAGATCCCACTTGTTTCAGAGCAACTGAGTCCATGTGCCACAACTATTAAGCCAGTGCTATAGAGCACACGAGCCACAACTACTGAAACCCACGTGCCTGTGACCCGCACGAAGAGAGAGAAGCCACCGCAATGAGAAGCCTGTGCATCACAACGAAGAGCAGCCCCTGCTCACCACAACTAGAGAAAGATCACTAAAAGCAAAACAGACCCAGTGTAGCCAAAAACAAACAAACCAAAAAAAACCACCACCATCATTTGGGCAAAAAAGCAGCAATAAAACAACACTGGGGTGTATATAACTGGAGAGTGATAATTAACACCTGTGGAAGACTGACACTGTGCCAGGGTTAATGTGCTTCTCAAAACAACTCTCCCCATTTTGTAGATGTATGAAACAGGCGGGGGTGAGGTTAAGTCATCTGCCCAGGGTCATGCCCCTGGTGACACTCCTGGGTTTTGAACCCAGCCACCCTGGTCTCAGAGTCCCTGCCTGAGGCCTGTGTCCTCAGTCCATGATGGTTTATTCACAGCCTTGTTTTCTGTGAGCAGAATTTACAGTGAATGTGGAATGAGCCCCAGCATCTATCAAACTGGGTTGGACTCCACAACTCAGCCCTTAATAGCAATGTAACTTGAGGAAGTCCTTTAGCCCCTCTGAGTCTGCTTTCTCATCTGGAAGATGGGTATAAACGTGCCTCCCTCAGAGGCCTGCTGCTGCTAAGTTGCTTCAGTCCGACTCTGTGCGACCCTATAGACGGCAGCCCACCAGGCTCCGCTGTCCCTGGGATTCTCAAGGCAAGAACACTGGGGTGGGTTGCCATTTCCTTCTCCAGTGCATGAAAGTGAAAAGTGAAAGTGAAGTCGCTCAGTCGTGTCCGACTCTTCGAGACCCCATGGACTGCAGCTTACCAGGCTCCTGCATCCATGGGATTTTCCAGGCAAGAGTACTGGAGTGGGGTGCCATCGCCTTCTCTGCAGAGGCCTGCAGGGAAGGTTAAAAAAAAACCCAAACTGCTCAGTACTCAGCATACACTGCACCTGGCACACAGCTGAGCTTCAAGAGACATTACTCTCTTCCCCTTCTCCAGCAGCCCTTCCTCTAAGGGTCCTCAGAACCCTGAACAAGTTTTTCCTTGTGGCTTCCTGAGTGCCTTTGCTAATACTCCTCTCCTCAAAACTGGCAGATACCTCTGGACTGAACAAATACATTCTAGGGAAATGAGAAAGTTTTCCTGTGGTATGGAAGGAAGCACAGATGTCAGGCTTTCTTGAACAATGAGTTGAGCACTCGAGACCCTTGAATGAAGGAAATCTGTGCTAACACTTGAGGGGAAATAAGAAATGACTCATGAGCTGTGGTGTCCCAGCACAGCCCAGACAGCTGCATGCACCCAGGGTCCCAGTGTCGGGTGGGGCCCCCACAGCTGCAAGGTGTGCTGCGTGTCAGTCGTTACTAATAAAAAAATAGGGAAGCTTGTGAGTGACTCACTCGAAACAATAATTCAGCAGAGAATGACGCTCTGAGATTCCTGGCAGTGAAGGCAAAAAGAACTGTAGGTTGCATTCTGTGGCTTTCGTTAATTGATAAAAGAAAGCACAACCAAACTTTCTTTAGGACTAAAGTTCAGGTGGAAATTATTTACAAGGGTTTTATATATTAAGCAACATAACGAATGTCTATGGCAGTCTATGGGGTCACAGAGTCGAACACAGCAGTGACTGAACAACAATGGCAGATTCACAGAGAATTTTAAGTTGTTCTTCACCCGACCATTTCTTAAAATGGCACTGGATAAAATCTTAGGGGTCTGATATTAAACAAGCTGAGAATATCTCTGTTGAGGAATAGAGGCAATCTAATCCAGGAAGAGAACTTTTTGATTCCAGAGAAAGAAACATTTAGAGAATTGCCAAGCATCTTACATATTACTGTTACTGACTGTCTTGGCAACATCTAGCTCCCTTTTTAAATGCAAAGATAAACATTATTTGAGAGCAGCATTACAATAGCTCTTTAATAAGAGTATGTTTAATATGTTTAATGATGAACAATCTGACATGTTTGCAAGATATCCAAAATGCAGTGTGTGGAAGGAAAGAGAAGTACAGATTCATGCTTCTACCTGGACAAGAGGCATTGAGTTGAAAGGCATTTGCGTAAATTCCAAATAGATTTTCAAATCTAGAAAATCAAAACCTGTAAGTGTGGAGTAAGTCCTATTTTGAACAAAAGCAGCAGAAAGGGGACCTGTTTTGGATTCAAAAGAATAGGAAGAAACAGAAAAACAAGAATCACCATAGTCTTCCTAAAAGTATTCAGTCAGTGAGTCAGTTCAGTCACTCAGTTGTGTCCGACTCTTTGCGAGCCCATGAATCGCCAGGCCTCCCTGTCTATCACCAACTCCTGGAATTCACTCAGACTCATGTCCATTGAGTCAGTGATGCCATCCAGCCATCTCATCCTCTGTCATCCCCTTCTCCTCCTGCCCCCAATCCCTCCCAGCATCAGAGTCTTTTCCAATGAGTCAACTCTTTGCATGAGGTGGCCAAAGTACTGGAGTTTCAGCTTTAGCATCAGTCCTTCCAAAGAAATCCCAGGGCTGATCTCCTTCAGATGGACTGGTTGGATCTCCTTGCAATCCAAGGGACTCTCAAGTCTTCTCCAACACCACAGTTCAAAAGCATCAATTCTTTGGTGCTCAGCTTTCTTTACAGTCCAACTCTCACATCCATACATGACCACTGGAAAAACCATAGCCTTGAGTAGACGGACCTTTGTTGGCAAAGTAATGTCTCTGGTTTTCAATATGCTATCTAGGTTGGTCATAACTTTTCTTCCCTAAAAGTATTACTACTATCATTAATACATCATAGCATTAAATGTATTATTAGCTTCTTAAACGTAAAGAGGGCTTTCCTCTTGTTAAAATACACTAGATGGTGGCTGAATTGTGGCCCAGGACATCGTTCATCTTACAAAACTTAGCCTAAGGGAGCTGTAGGAACCTTCAGAGTCTAGGGCAAGATCCTGGGGCTCAGCCCAAGTCACAGCATCCGCGGACTCCCCACCCCACCCCCCACCCACCCCCACGCAAGGGACCCCTTGGAACTTGGACTGACTGGTGGCACGCTCGGCTACCACCTGCAGTCTTGCAGCTGCTGGTCGATTGCTGAGCAAACACGGGCGATTTGCCAAAAAGTACAAGGTTCAGTTTGTCAGAGAGGGAAAACCAGACACCTAAACATAGACGCACAGGCACGAGGGGCCCACGACGAGTTAGCCAAGGTCAAGGCCCCCCGGGGCCGTGGGGGCGAGGCATGAACGCACCCCGCGGTGAGTGACCCTCGGGCCCCAGCTCGCCACCCACAGGCCCCAGCCTGTGGCGGGCTCCTGCCCTCGGGGCCTACCTTGCTGCTGTCGAGCTGATAAAGTCGAAAGTCCCAGCCGGCAGGGGGATACCCGGCCGGCTGGAAGGTGTTGGTGGCGGCGGAGGACCGGGCTTGGGGCTTCGGCCGCGCCCTCCTGCTGCCGCGGAGACACCCAGAGAGTCCCCTCCTCTGTGAAATGGGGCCAAGCTCAGCACTACGCGTCCTACCCGCGTCAGGGGCTATGAGAATACTTAAAAAATGGCGCCTTGATTGTTCTAAATTAATTCACCTGTGAATCCCACGTCCTTCTTGACAGCCTTCCTGGATTAGAGCTGATTTTGGCGAATGGGTTTTCTGTTTTCTCTTCCTTCATATTGACTCAAATTTTAAATGTATCTTTTCTTCCTACACCTAAAGAATTATCTGACCTGTGATTTCCTGTTTCTACCCTGCTGTTTATTAATCTTATGTCTACACCAGCCTACGGGCCAAGGGCCAAGTATAACACTTTTTGCTGCTTCAGAACCACTATTTTATTCTTTTCTCCAAACATTTAGAATTGGGTTGAATGGTGAAAACAATTTCAGGTACTTCAATCTTTGCCTGAGGAGCTGTTGTTTAGTCACTAAGCTGAGTCGGACTCTTTTGCGACCCAAGGACTGTAGCCCACCAGGCTCCATTCTCCATGGAATTTCCCAGGCAAGAATACTGGAGTGGGTTGCCATTTCCTTCTCCAGGGGATCTTCCCGACCCAGGGATTGAACCCGCATCTCCTGCATTGCAGGCAGATTCTTTATCATCTGAGCCACAAGGGCTTCCCTTTGTCTGAGTATTTTCCTTTTTCCTATGTATAATAATAAGTATATGCAAGTGAGCAGGACCCTATGGGGCCTTTTCAGGACAGACCCCACCCCTCCATACCCTCTGCTGTATCTCCTCTCTGAAGTACCTAGGTAATCGTATCTGGTTGACCTTTCCTACCTTGTTTCACAGATACTAAAACCACCATTAAACGGAAGAAATTATCTACCTGATGACCATGAGCATGTGGCCCCCAGACCTACTGGCACCTAAGGACTGATAATATTAACTCCTGTGACTCTGCCCTTTTACTTCCCCGTCAGCCGATTAGAGAACTGTGCACAACCTGATCCTACCCTGGGCTGCCCCTCCCTCACTTTGTCTTTAAAAATATGCTTCCCTGAAGCCCATCTAGGAATTTGGGCTTTTTGAGCACTTGCTGTCCTGAACACCTTGCTTGGCACCCTGCAGTAAGCGCTGCACTGTCCTTCACCGCAACCTGGTGTCAGTACATTGGCTTTACCTCTCAAGGGCAAGCAGACCCAAGTTTGGTTCCGTAACATGTATAGTTAAAATTACTCAACTCCATGTCGTTTAACTCACAGACCCACGCTATAGAATTTGGTACACCCTACATTTAAAAAATTTTATTTATTTTAATTGGAGGATAACTACTTTACAATATTGAGGTAGTTTTTGCCATACGCCAACATGAATCAGCCGCAGGTTCACGTGTGTCCCCCATCCTGAAGTCCGCTCCCACCTCCCTCCCCACCCCACCCCACCCCTTTGGGTTGTCCCAGAGCAGAGCACCGGCTTTGAGTGCCCTGCTTCATGCATTGAACTTACACTGGTCATCTGTTTTACATGTGGTAAGGTACATGTTTCAATGCTATTCTCTCGAATCATCCCACCCTCGGCTTCTACCACATAGTCCAAAAGTCTGTTCTTTTACATTTGTGTGTCTTTTGTTGCCTTGCATATAGGATCGTCATTACTGTCTGTCTAAACTCCATATATATGCATTAATATCCTACATTTTTTATTCAGCATCGTGTTAGTATTTCCCCACATCATTTAAAATCTCTGTATGTGAAGTTCACCTATGACCACCATTTCACCATTTAGTAAGCCATACTATATTTTACTCATTTCCCTACTATTGGACATATAAGTGGTTTCCAATTTTCTGCTATAATAAATAATAGTGAAATGAACATCTTCATAAAGCTATTTCTGCTTATCTCCTTAGAATAGATTTCCACAAGAGGAATTCTGGATCAAAATGTATGAACATTTTCAAAAGACTTTTGGATGTAATGATGTACAGAAGTAACACTGAAATAGTTTGGAGCGATATGGATCTCATTGAAGAACTATGATTGATACCTCAAAAGAAGACATAAAGGGAAAGGTGGCATGGGGAATCTTTTTAGAGCTTTAGGCCCTTGTTCTGAATAATATAAATAATTAAACAGATAAAACTTCAAAATACATGAAATAATTATATGCTTTAATGTCTTTTCCCTGGATGTTTATCCAGCTTTGCTCATAGCCTACACTGAAGTAGAAAGTTGGAAGAGTGTTCGGCAGGGTGGGTGCTGCTGCTGCTAAGTCGCTTCAGTCGTGTCCGACTCCGTGTGACCCCATAGACGACAGCCCACCAGACTCCCCCGTCCCTGGGATTCTCCAGGCAAGAACACTGGAGCGGATTGCCATTTCCTCTTCCAA
Source organism: Bos indicus (assembly GCF_029378745.1). Lineage (NCBI taxonomy): Eukaryota > Metazoa > Chordata > Mammalia > Artiodactyla > Bovidae > Bos > Bos indicus. The sequence continues at coordinate 110,879,555 of NC_091760.1, forward strand.
TGCATGAAAGTGAAAAGTGAAAGTGAAGTCGCTCAGTCGTGTCCGACCCTTAGCATGGACTGCAGCCTACCAGGCTCCTCCGTCCATGGGATTTTCCAGGCAAGAGTCCTGGAGTGGGGTGCCATAATAACTGCTTATTCCCAGTTCCTTTGGCTTCTCAAGGAGCAGTGGGCCCCACACAACTCTCACCACAGTTCTGGTGACTGCAGAAGTAGACATGATCTAAGAGCTGTCCATCTAAACTCCTTCTTTTATAGTTGAAGAATCTGAAGCACAGTGTACCTTGCACAATGGTTCTTAACCCTAGTTTCGTATTAATATCACCTGGCGATTTTTAGAAATCCAGATTCTACCCCACATACTCTCATGCCATTGGTCTGTGGTGGGACCCAGGCATCCATATTATTGAAGAATTCCTTAGGTGATACTGTTAATAATAAGCCCTAAGATTGAGACAGGCTTTCCTGGTGGCTTTGTGAGTAAAGAATCCGAGCGGTGCAGGAGACCTGGGTTAGGTCCCTGGGTCTTCAGGAAGATCCTCTGAAGAAGGAAATAGCAACACACTGCGGCATCCTTGCCTGGAAAATCCAGAGGAGCCTGGTAGAATACGGTCCACGGGGTCGCAAGAGTCGGCTATGACTTAGTGACTAAACCACAACCACCACCACAAGTTTGAGAAGCTCTGGTATAGCAGGGACAGTGTGAGTTTTCAGTTCAGTTGCTCAGTCATGTCCAACTCTTGGCGACCCCATGGACTGCAGCACATCAGGCCTCCCTGTCCATCACCAACTCTCGGAGCTAGCTCAAACTCATGTCCATCAAGTCTGTGATGCCATCCAACATATCATCCTCTGTTGTCCCCTTCTCCTCCTGCCTTCAGTCTTTCCCAGCATCGGGGTCTTTTCCAATGAGTCAGTTCTTTGCATGAGGGGGCCAAAGTATTGGGGTTTCAGCTTCAGCATCAGTCCTTCCAATGAATATTCAGGACTGATTTCCTTTAGGACGGACTGGTTGGATCTCCTTGTGGTCCAAGGGACTCTCAAGAGTCTTCTCCAATGCCACAGTTCAAAAGAATCAATTCTTTGGCGCATGGCTTTCATTATAGTCCAAGTCTCATACCCATACATGACTACTAGAAAAACCACAGCTTTGACTAGACAGACCTTGGTTAGCAAAGGAATGTCTCTGCTTTTTAATATGCTGTCTAGGTTGGTCACAGCTTTTCTTCCAAGGAGCAAGCATCTTTTAATTTCATGGCTGCATTCACCATCTGCAGTGATTTTGGAGCCCAAAAAATAAAATTTCTCACTCTTTTTATGGTTCACTATCTATTATTTACCATGAAGTGATGGGACCAGATGCCATGAACTTTGTTTTCTGAATGTTGAGTTTTAAGCCAACTTTTTAACTCTCCTCTTTCATTTTCATCAAGAGGCTCTTTAGTTCTTCACTGTCTGCCATAAGGGTGGTGTCATCTGCATATCTGAAGTTATTGATATTTCTCCCGGCAACCTTGATTCTAGCTTGTGCTTCATCCAGCCCAGCATTTCGCATGATATACTCTGCATGTAAGTTAAATAAGCAGGGTGACAATATATAGCCTTGACGTACTCCTTTCCCTTTTTGGAACCAGTCTGTTGTTCCATGTCCAGTTCTAACTGTTGCTTCTTGACCTGCATACAGATTTCTTAGGAGGCAGGTCAGGTGGCCTGGTATTCCCATCTGCTTAAGAATTTTCCAGTTTGTTGTGACCCACACAGTCAAAGGCTTTGACATAGTCAATAATGCAGAAGTAGATGTTTTAGAGTCAATGTTCATGAGTAGATGTTTTAGATGTTCATGGGTAGATATTTTAGATGTTTTAAAGTACGAATTTTAGAGTCACTCAAATCTGGGACAGATCTCAGCTTTGTCATTTATAAGCTGTGTGATTCTGAGTATGTTAATGACCTTTCTCCTCCTTGGAATCCTCATTTGTAAATCATAAGACTATCATGAAGATTTAATGAAATAACATGTGTAAATTGTATTTCAAGGTTCCTGGCCCATGGTTGGCATTTAAAAGTGGTGGGTCCTTTAGTATGTACCTAAGTTCTCAAAGTCAGTTATTTAATGGCCAACCAGAACCATGCAGTGCAACCAGTAAGCACCCACTGATACTTGTTGATGCTCGTTTGATAGGATAATCTTTGAACATGAATATGCATGATACTGAGAAGTTCAAAATCCATGTTGGGTTGATATTAGAACAGTAAGGCCTTACCTCATTTAGTGAGATTAATCTCACTTACAGGCATTAATTTGCATCCAAGTTTTAGATCTTCAGCTAAAAAGGAAACATTTTTATTTTGATAATGCAATTGATTATGATTGAACTGATAGAAAAAAATACTTTTATAATTACATGATTGTATGAGAATGTTTATGTAACTCGTATAATAAGCTAGGGATCTATTAATTAAAATGTCCTTTTAAAAAATGTTGACATGAAAAGTGTAAGACCCCTCAAGCAATAAGCTAATACTATTCCACTTTTCACTGACTTTAGCCTAAAGGTCTTAAGCATAATATTTTCTGTCTCCATCCTATGATAAATGATAGACAGAAAGGGCTGGATTTTGTTTCAAAGGACCTAAGGCTTAAAACCTGGATCTGCCATTCACTGTGTGTAAACCTTGGACGATTGCTTTTCTATGCCCTTTGCCTTCTCATGAGTAAAATGCAGGCCTTCACGGTGTGATCTGGCTTTGGCACAGAGTGAGTCTAGAACTGGGATGCTGACCCAGTAGGATATAGTTATTAAGTACTTATTAAGCACCTGCGTGTGCTCAACAGGACTTCCCTGATGCCTCAGGTGTAAAAACTCCACCTGTTAAAGCAGGAGACATGGGTTTGATCCCTGATCTGAGAAGATCCCCTGAAATAGGGAGTGGCAACCCACTCCAGTATTCTTGTCTGGGAAATCCCATGAACAGAGGAGCCTGGTGGGCTACAGTCCAACAAGCTGCAAAGAGTCAAATACAACTTAGTGACTGAACAACAACAAATGTGCCCAGCACTATAGTGAGTGGGAAACCGTAAAGGAATTACAAAGCCTTGGACCTTATGGGGAGTAGAAGAGTTGGAGTCTAGGTAGAAGAAAAATATCCCACATATGAGGAACAGCTAGGGACCAATTTCCACCTCAGAACTGTGATAAGTCCAGCCAAGTGACTCATGCAAGAAATAATTAGGAACATTTAAGAGATGATGATCATGGAGAAATGGAAGGGAGCTGCAATTCAATTTCTCTTTAGTCTCCAACACAAAATCCTGGATGGTAATAACCTGTAACAAAACTGCATAAAGCTAGATGGAGCGGAGCATCTCCTAACCACACACTCCAGCCCTTTGTCCACATTCTGCATCCCATTACTTTGTCCAGTTTCCAGCAGCCTTTGCAAGCCCCAGGCTTGGCCCCATTCCTGTTTAGACCTTGTGTGCCTCCTACAGCGCTCGACAGAGCCCAGAGTGTGTAGAAGATACACAAAGGGATGCACTATGCAAGTAGGAAGCCGGGCAGCAGGAATGTCTGAGCTGTGCCATCTCACAGATGCCCCCTGGGAGAGCAGGTCCCAAGCTGTGAGTCATAACCCTTGGCAGGCGTGAGCCGTTGATGAGACTGGGGGGAATCTTTGTCTGACCCCATTCTAAGCAATTCCCTGAGGGCTTCAATTACCCATTTGTAACTTTCTCTTCCAGCAGCCGGGTACGGGGAGTGGCGGGGGGGTGGTGGGGGGCCAACTGTGGCAGCCCATATATAGAACCTCAAAAGTAACGCTGTCTGGATTATGAAGACAGAAGAGGAAGTTTGAGAGACTCACAATGGAAGAGTTTAACAAGAGCTGCCTGTGAGAGTGTTGATTTGGAAGCTCTCAGAGCATTGAAAATGATTTCCTTAACAACGGAAGGAAAATTGACCAGGGGCATGAGTGTTTCATTCATTTCTCAGATGAGCACAGCAGCATTGCCAAGAGAAAAAGAATGTCTGCTCTAGTTCCGGGTTTTCGCCTTCAGTCCAGTCACGGACTCCCTGTGTTTCCTCCTCGTGCGAACCATTTCATTTTCCTGGGTCTCAGTTTATCCATCTGTAAAATGACCAGTTGATCCAGATAAATTGTAAGGTCCTTCCAGACAGGAACATCCTGATTTTTTAGGCAAGCCATTTTGAAGGCTGCTAAATTATGCATTGCTTCACCCAGAGAGCTCTAACTTGTGTAAGAGATGAATCAAGCGCACTCATTGACTTTCTGACTAAGTGGGCTGGGACACCTCCACGCTGCCGTGCAGTGCAGTGCAGAGATGACGGGTCTCTGCCCCAGGGAAGAGAGAGCTATTTTGAGGCAGGGCTGATTAGAGATAAGGTGTCTCCTTTCTTCATCTGTCTCTGGCCCTGACTCACCCAAAGTTCTTGAAGGGCTTGGAGCTTAACCCTTAATGGAGGATGTAAGCTGACCCCTCAGCTTGCCTAGGACACTGGCGCCCAGTACTAGCAAGCCCCCACTTATCAGTGTCCTTTAAAACATTCTTTGACCTCTCCTTGCTTAGAGAGCTTCTTTGAAGAATCACCCTTGCTTGTAAACTTTCTCCTTGACATCTCTTGTTTGCTCTTTCCTATTATTCCTAGAGTCTTCTGGGTTCTATAAAGAAGAACGTCTCAGCAATCCTCTTAACAGCAAAGAAATCTGGCCACCCCTGTTAGGCTGGGGCATGGAAGTGTCACAAGATTCTTGAAAGAGGCACTGGGCAAAGCTGCAAAATACTTTGGCACTTCTGCATGGAAAAGCCCAGAACATGAATGACACAGGAGACCACTAGAGTTATGGGGCTTTTTTTTTTTTTTAATGCTGCTTTTAGTGCCAACAAAATTAAGCTATAAGCAAAATTATCCTAATATTTTAATTTAAAGAGTTTTTTAAATCAATATATGTTATGAACATATGTTATGAAGAGATTTTTCCTTGTGTGTCTTTTTTTTTTCATTTATTTCTTCTCTCGGTGTGTTATCTCTGATTGATTTGTTTATTTTTTGACTTGGGAATGTTGAAAGCGCCCTCGTGACACTTGACATGACAGGACTGTGGGGCTGTGGCTTGGGCTGTGCCTGATTTTATTCAGTTGCTTCATTCCTAACAAGCTGGATACAGATGGAATTGTTAAAAACTGACTCATATTTCAAAGACACTTGAGAGAGTTCACCTCTTTAAAAGGAAATGTGCACCAAAATCCTTTCAAATGAGAATAATCACCCTTCTGTTTGTTTTGAAAATTAAGGTTTTTGAATTTAATGTTTTCTTGAAGAAAGAGAGAAAATCCTATGTGGAGAACACTGTTCTGGAAAATGTTATAGAGTCACAATGACCCAAGACTATGAGAAAAAGATACTCATTTCCTTTACGATCTTGGTCTTCTTCACCTGTGAAAATAGAATTGTGGGTATGCGTCGAATTCACAGCGGTGAAACTGGATGATAGAACAGAAAGAGGCCAGTCTCCGATTCAGGCTCTGTCCCTACCAGCTGTGTGAACTTGAAAAGATCACTTTATTCTTTGCACTTTTGTTTACTCATCTATCACGTGAAAAGTTGGTACAAAGTGGTCTCTTAAGTCCCTCTCAATTCTGTAATGTTAGGGTTTGAACAATTTGCTGTTTGGCTGTTTAGTCACTAAGTAGTGTCTGACTCTGTGACCCCATGGACTGTAGCCCACCAGGCTCCTCTGTCCATGGAATTTCCCAGGTAAGAATACTGGAGTGGGTTACCATTTCTTTCTGCAGGGGGTTTTCCTAACCTAGGGATCGAACCTGCATCTGCCTTGAACCTGCATCTACTCCATTGGCAGGCAGATTCTTTACCATTGAGCCACCTGAAGCATCTATGAAAAAAAAAAAGATCCCCTGGTAGCAATGGTTCAAGTTATGAAGCAGTTTGTGCACCTGTGCCATCCTATGACCATGCTAGGCTTGTGGAGGATATGAATTCAAGCTTTCACTTGCTACAAACACTTATGAGCACCTGTTGTATGCAAGGCACTGTGCTGAGGATCAGGGATACAGACATGAATAAAACCCAGCATGGGTAAGGGGCTCTCAGTTACACAGAGGAGATAGGCACATGGAACTCATTTAAGAAATAATAATTTACTTATTAAATCTATTGTGTGTATGTGTGAAAGTCGCTCAGTAGTGTCCAACTCTGCAACCCCATTGACTGTACAGTCCATGGAATTCTCCATGCCAGAATACTAGAGTGGGTAGCTATTCCTTTCTCCATGGGATCATTAAATCCATTAGACTCTCAGATTCTTGATTACCAAGTAATATACCAAAGAGATATTTTCCACCCCACCTGCTCAGCTTTTTTGTCATGATTCAGAGTCACTGGATAGAGATGAAGCCAGGGCCCCCCAGTGATTGTTTTTAAAATTCAATCATGGAAATTTTAAGTGTGTATGTGTGTGTGTATGAGAAATAGAAAGAACTCTTATGTAACTATTGGTTGGTGATGGTTTAGTCGTTAAACCATGTCTGACTCTTACAATCCCATGGACTGTAGCCTACCAGGCTCCTGTGTCCATGGGATTTCCCAGATAAGAATATTGGAGTGTGTTGCCATTTCCTTCTCCAGGGGGTCTATCTGACCCGGGGATCCAACTTGGGTCTCCTGCATTGCAGACTGTCTTCTGAACTGCAGGCAGATTCTTTACTGACTGAGCCACCAGGGAAGCCCATGTAAACATTACCCAGCTTCAATACTTATAAACCTTGTTTAATATGTACCTTTGCTCAAATCCACTACCGCACAATTGCACTCATCTCACACGCTAGTAAAGTAATGCTCAAAATTCTCCAAGCCAGGCTTCAGCAATACACGAACCATGAACTTCCAGATGTTCAAGCTGGTTCTAGAAAAGGCAGAGGAACCAGAGATCAAATTGCCAACATCCGCTGGATCATCAAAAAAGCAAGAGAGTTCCAGAAAAACTTCTGTTTCTGCTTTATTGACAATGCCAAAGCCTTTGACTGTGTGGATCCCAATAAACTGTGGAAAATTCTGAAAGAGATGGGAATACCAGACCACCTGACCTGCCTCTTGAGAAACCTATATGCAGGTCAGGAAGCAACAGTTAGAACTGGACATGGAACAACAGACTGGTTCCAAATAGGAAAAGGAGTACGTCAAGGCTGTATATTGTCACCATGCTTATTTAACTTATATGCAGAGTACATCATGAGAAACACTGGGCTGGAAGAAGCACAAGCTGGAATCAAGATTGCCGGGAGAAATACCAATAACCTCAGATATGCAGATGACACCACCCTTATGGCAGAAAGTGAAGAGGAACTCAAAAGCCTCTTGATGAAAGTGAAAGAGGAGAGTGAAAAAGTTGGCTTAAAGCTCAACATTCAGAAAACGAAGATCATGGCATCTGGTCCCATCACTTCATGGGAAATAGATAGGGAAACAGTGGAAACAGTGTTAGACTTTATTTTTCTGGGCTCCCAAATTACTGCAGATGGTGACTGCAGCCATGAAATTAAGACGCTTACTCCTTGGAAGGAAAGTTATGAACAACCTAGATAGCATATTGAAAACCAGAGACATTACTTTGCCAAAAAAGGTACATCTAGTCAAGGCTATGGTTTTTCCTGTGGTCATGTATGGATGTGAGAGTTGGACTGTGAAGAAAGCTGAGTGCCAAAGAATTGATGCTTTTGAACTGTGGTGTTGGAGAAGACTCTTGAGAGTCCCTTGGACTGCAAGGAGATCCAACCAGTCCATCCTAAAGGACATCAGTCCTGGGTGTCTGTTGGAAGGCCTGATGCTGAAGCTGAAACTCCAGTACTTTGGCCACCTCATGTGAAGAGTTGACTCATTGGAAAAGACTCTGATGCTGGGAGGGATTGGGGGCAGGAGGAGAAGGGGATGAAGAGGATGAGATGGCTGGATGGCATCACCAACTTGATGGACATGCGTTTGAGTGAACTCCAGGAGTTGGTGAGACAGGGAGGCCTGGCATGCTGTGATTCATGGGGTCGCAAAGAGTCAGACCCGACTGAGAGACTGAACTGAACTTGCTCAAATCCAGATTATTTTGAAGCAATCCAAATGTATCATTTCATCTGTAGATGTTTAAGAATATTTATTAAAAACAGTGTTTCTCCTTTGAAGAACATCCTCTAATGCTTGTCGTGGTCTGGCTCTTGATCTGCAGACTGGTGATATGAGCTGTTGCTTAGTCATGTCCAGCTCTTTGCGACCCTATGGACTCCAGCTCCACTGTCCATGAAATTCTCCAGGCAAGAACACTGGAGTGGGTTGCCATTCCCTTCTCCAGGAGTGATATGTATGTTTTCCCTTAAAAATAATTATACACATACATTTTCTTTCAGTGTGTACATTATACTTCAATAAAAGGTAAAGCAAAACATAATCACAACACCATTACCATACCTCAGAATGTAACGGTAATTCTGTAATACTGAGTTTCTAACTAGTGAGGAACAAGTTAAGCAATGTGGGAGCTGAGCAGTAAAGGCAGGTGTAGGGCATGATGACTGGAGGGTCACCTCACTTGGCCTGGGGCACAGTTGGATGGTAGAAAGTGTCATGGTCACTTCCCTCACCTCCCTATCCTGTCGTGGCCACAGGAGGTGCACATGCAGGCATTCACAGGCACCCACACGAAAGGAAGCAAGCACGCTTCTGGGAACTTCCTCTTAGTAGACACTTGGAACAGGGGAGAAAGTTTTCAGGGCTAGCTAGACGTCCCACAGAACTAGGTAGAGATCGTGAAAGATTTCCTTAGCTTACAAATGGCCAACAGGCACATGAAAAGATGTTCAACATTACTAGTTACTGAATGCAAATCAAAGCGACTTGAGCGACTTTGGCTGAGTGACTAAACAACAATAAGGTATCACTTCACACGGGTCAGAATGGCCATCATCAAAAATTCCACAAACAACAAATGCTGGAGAGGATGTGGAGAGAAGGGAACCCTCCTGCACTGTTGGTGGGAATGTAAACTGGTGCAGCCACTATGGAGAACAGTATGGAGGTTCTTTAAAAAACTAGAGATAGAGCTGCCATATGACCCTGCAATCCCACTCCTAGGCATATATCCAGAGAAAAATATGATCCAAAAGGATACATGCATCCCAGTGTTCATTGCAGCACTGTTTACAATAGCCAAGACATGGAAGCAACCTAGATATCCAAAAACAGAAGACTGAAACTGAATAAAGAATATGTGCACTCTCTCTCTCTTTATATATATATATATATATATATATATATATATATATATATATATATAAATATAATGGAATATTACTTATCCATTAAAAGAACGGAATAATGGGAATAATGCCATTTGCAGCAACATGGATGGATCCAGAGACTGTCCAGAGACTTACTTAGTGAAGTAAGTCAGACAGAGAAGGAGAAATATTGTATGATATCCCTTTATATGTGGAATCTTAAACAAAATGATACAAATGAACTTAACTTACAAAACAGACTCACAGAACTTAAAACATGAGCTTATGGCTGCTGGGGGAAAGAGATAGGGAGTTTGGGAAGGTCATGTACACACTGCTATATTCAAAATGATACCTAACAAGGACCTATTTTATAGCACATGGAATTCTACTCAGTTATGTGGCAGCCTGGGTGGAAGGGGAGTTTGGGGGAGAATGGATACATGTACGTGTATGGCTGAGTCCCTTAAAGCTCCACCTGAAAGTGTCACAACATTGTTAATCACCTATACCTCGATACAAAATAAAGTTTAAAGTCTGAAAAAAAAAAAAAAAAGATTTCCTTGTCTGCCCACAGAAGGGAAGCCTGCAGTGCTCAGCATTCTCAGAGATGTTCTAAGCTTGGGGCCCCTCGAAGCCAGACTCAGGCCATGTGGGTGGCTTGGGGCTCATCCTGGGCACGCCGCCAGCGCCCACAATGGTCTGGCTGGCTATCCTGAGTGATGAAGAAGAGGCAAGAAAACGTATCTTTATTTCTCACTGAGCTACTTTTCTTCAGATGTGCTCATACACTCTATACTTTTTGTCTGGAATCCTTGGAAAGGTTCCCTTCTTGTCCCCCACCCTCAGAAGCTCTCTATGTGGTTCTGAAACAGTTAAGTATTTTTCACCTCCTCTGTCACCACCAATACCACCCCAGTCCCTTGGATTTTTCAGCCTCTAGTCCTGGCCATGCTGTGGAGGCAGCTCCCTGAAGGCTCCTTTCTTCCCTGTTCTCCAACAATTCCTCAAGGCCCAGCGTCTCCGCTGGGGGCTGCCCTGGGGGCCACTCTGCAGGTGACCTCTGCAGTCATCACCCTCTAGAAGGCTGGGTCAGGGCCCAAATAGCCCCAGCCCCCAGAGTGGCTGGGAAGGCAGGAGAGGGCAATGTAGCCCACGCTCTCACCATGGAAGTAAACCTCAATAAGCTTGAGGTTTTGGTGTCAGTCCTTTTTAAATTTCTATTTAAAAACTTTATGTTGCAGGAAATTTTCACGTTCACAAAGTATAAGAGCACTGTGAGTCTCATGCATTCATTCCCTGGCTTCAGTTGTTCTCAACTCACCACCCATCTGGTTTCACTTGTATCTCCACATTGTCTCTCCTTCCCACGTGTCCTTCAACAACTGGATTCTTTCAAAGCTAATCTCAGGGAATCTATTTAAATTTTCAGTTTTTTTGAGTAGGGTGTATTGACATGACTCAAATTCATAAAGCACGAAAGGCTACAAAGAGTTGCTCCTGCCTCCTACCTGCCTCACCTCGTGGTGGATTCTGCTGTCTTTTTATAGCTCCTCTCATTAACACACAGGGTCAGGAATTCCCTGGTGGACCAGTGATTAGAACTCTGTGCTTTCATTGCCAAGGCCCTGAGTTCAATCCCTGGTCAGGGAACTAAAATCCTGCAAGACACAGTGTGGCCAAAAAAAAAAAAAATGCCCAAAACTACAGCAACAAAAACCAAGGCAAAAACAAAACATGGAATCTATTTTTCTACCTTTAATTTGGGCTTAGTTGTGTGAATTGCTTTGGCCAAAGAGAATTTAGCAAACATCATGCAGATAAAGGCTTCAAAGTGTTTGTGCGCTGGCTAGCTCTCTTGCTTCTAGGCGCTCTCTTGTCACGTGCAGAAGCTCCAGCCAACTTATAAAAATGTGAGCTGGTAAAATAGTGGTGGTTTTCAGCTACTAAGTTTGGGCTGGGCTGGTGTACAGCACAAGTCAACGGCTGCCTTCCCCGCTCCCACACCCACCGGGCACATTCCTTCCCGGGGGATACAATATTAGCAGCTCCTGCAGTCTTCCAAGACAGACTGTGCATAAACAAGCGTATAAACACATAGTCTCCCTTCCCACTCCCCTCTTTTTTTTTAAACAAACAATAATGTACAGTTCTTAACCTAGTTGTATTTGCTGGACATACCAGTGTATTTTGGAGCTCATCCCCTACCGATGAATGAGGGGCTTTGTCTACAATGGACCATTGTACACACACACCGTGCATTTCTCAGTAAGGCCTTTGCTGATGGCATTTAGATTGTCTCCGGTCCTCTATTATGAACTCCATCGTCTGCACACACATGGGTATTCCTGCAGGACAAACTCCTGGCTGTGGCTCGCAGGGTACAAGTGGCTGCTCATCCCCTCTGTGTCCCTACCTGTCTCTTCCGCTGAGAAGAGTGGAGCGGCCAGGAATGAGCCCTCTTGAGTTTGCCCAGGCCTCCTCCCACCCAGGACACCATCGTGAGGGGTGGTCTGCCCCCTGCCCCCTCCCTTCCGAGCTCTAGAATGTGAAAACACTGACGTGAGAAGCTCCTGAGGAGTGCATGACTGTGATTCTGGGCACAGTTCAAATAAGTCATCGTGTACTGACAGACATGGTCAGTAAGGCCAATAAAGCAAGAGTTGGGTACAGACAAACAAGGGTCTGGAGCTGGGGACAAAGGGGCCTGTGTGGAGCGAATTCTAATTAAACACCCGCCCCTACCTCACCTCCAGGCCATGAACCCCAAGGAGTGCTCCAGCCACAAGCCTAAACAAACCAGAGTGGCTTGGATAGGAAGTATCCTTGCCACATTTCGTAGGGATCAACATGGAGCCGAGGCACTGGTGCAGGGACCCAGGAGCACAGGCTCCCCCCACCCCCACCTGCCTGGGTCCCAGCGGGGTCCTCATTTCCTGTTCCAGTCCCCAAGACCCACTTCTCAAGACATGGAGCTCGGCTGCATCTCCTGGCTGCCTGGGAGGAAATTAGTTCCCAGAGGAGACTAAATCCCCACCCTGACCCACCGCTGTCTGCCTCGGCCCGAGGGGAGCCGGTGGGAGTTGCTGGCTTTCTCTGCCACCCTTGCCCCCTCCCTCTCTCCTGCTTGGTTGAGCTCAGCATCTGCTCTGTTCCTTGTCAACACTTCCATAAAGCTCCCCCTGCCTCCCCAACTCTGGCCTCATGGCTTTGCTCGAAGACCCCTGGGGTTGCTCCTGATTTGGCAGGTGGCAGCAGCGTTCAGCCCCAGAGGTGGCTGGCCCTCCTCCGCCTGGGTGTGTGGAGAATCCTGGGCTCGGAGCTCCCGGAGGAGTGGGGAGACGATTCCGTCCACACCTGATAAGACTGACGCCGAGATGAGGTCAGAGCCAGGCAAGGAGCCGGCGGGCCGGGCGATAACCTGAGGATGCTCTGGGCCCTCGGTAGGGGTGGGGGGTGCGGTCGGTCTTGGAAGGAAAATACCTGCATGAGCTGAACAGCAAACTCCAGGGAGCAGGGAGAAGGGAACAGGGAGTGAAGAGGAAACCTGTGAGGGGTACCTGTGACGTGGCCTTGGGGGTCCTGGGGGCCTCTGTCTGCCCACACTCTGGTCTTTATCTGCTAAGCTGCAGACACTCCGGAGAATTTTCTCTCACTTCCTGTATCTCAGATGCTGGAGTCAGATGCACATTGCTATGGGTTTTATTTACTTCCTGCCCAGGTCCCTCGCTCCTGGAGAGGCTGAGCAAGAGTTCTCTCCATCTTCCTGCTTTAAAAAATAGATCTTTAATAAATACTTGATGGTTCATGGCTTAAAAAATCACGACTCTGCTTCTTAGGTGGAATTTAGTTTGGATAATACTAAGTGGCTACTATTGATTGAGCAACAGCGGGCAGACGTAACCCCATTGAACCTCTCAGCAGGGTCGGCACTGCCCCCATTTAGCAGGAGAGGATGAAACTGCAGAGAGGCTGAGAGACTGGCCCAAGCTCACAGGCTTGCAAGAGGTTGGGCTGGGGTTTGAACCCCAGAATCCAGGCTCCTTTCCCTCAGCACCCAATGCTGCTGAGGTTGAGGGGTAAAGACGCAAGTTGGGAACAGGACTTCCTCTTCTCTTGCTCTTTGCTGCTGATTTTGGACCTGAGAGCGTCCCCTGCAACCCAAGAGCGTCCCCTGAACTGGGGCCATCTCCGGGCACCAGGTGGAGAGCAGGCATGAGCAGATCGCTGTGAATGAGCACAGAGCAGGGCCAGTTGACATCTGCACACACCAGTAGGAGAGCGGATGAGGGCGGACCTCCTTCCCACTCCCCTGGCACAAACTGTGGCTTGTTCTGGGCCCGAGAGAGGGAGGCGCACACAAATGTTGGCTGAGCATTTCTAAGGCTACTTAAATGGCATGAAAATGATACTAAAAATAACAAACTGTTGGATTCTTTCCTTTTATTCTAACCCCAAGTCTCTTGCAAACTGGGACTGCGGAAAGTTTGCGGAAGTTGTATAACCTCCCCAAGGCTCACCTCTCCACTTTTAAATCTGGATCGTCACTGTATGTGCTATAAGACCCACGCCGTGCTCAGCGTTTGGCCCACAGAAGGAGTGTGCCGAGTAAATGCTTGATGTTCATGGGGCTGAAATATAGGGACTGTCCGACTTGTTTTGCTTCTCCTGTAGCACCTAGTGTGCTCCGGACTCGTGCGTGATTAATGGATATTTGTGACTTTGAAGTTGTCTTTATAGTTAAGAATGAGGACAAGCCCCATTTAGGAAAAAACAAAACAAAACATTAGCTCCACTTAAACACAGAGAAACTTCTGTTAAGAGAGCCTGTGATTTGCTGCAGAACCCATGGGGAGTTGTGGTATTGGAATTAATAATAAAGGTCTGTTAATTCTCTGTCTTTGCCCCGGCCGCCTTCCAAGATGTAATGTGGAATCCTGCTGTTTCTTCTCCAGATAAATCAATGATAATCTCCAGCCCAGTGAGGGGCAAGTCATGGGGACATACGCTCGTGTCCATGGCGCTGCTGAAATCAGATTTCTTGGAACCCATTTACGAGTGGCTTTGAATTTGCCAGATTGCTTGCTGAGCCTAAAATACTGGCCTAAAATACTGCACACATGTGGCAACCTTGACTTGGCTGTTTCCATGAATCCTCTTTTCCCTCAAGCAGTGGCTGACGTTTCCAAGCCACAAGGCAGGGACCAGGCTTCATCTTTATCTTTCCACTAATAATTATTGTCTGGATCTGGCCCATTCTCTGTGCATGTAAACTTCCTGGCCTTGACTCTGCTCTGATAGGAGCAGAGGGGCTGGGGAGGCGGTCAGGGGCATGAGGCTCAGGTGTCTTCTAGGGGCTGATACCCTCTCTTCCCTTCTTGGTTCCTTCACTGGGGCTACTTCTGGGTAAGAGAACTTTTTCTTCCACCTTCTGTCCACTTATCCATCTATCTGTTACTTGTTTATTCATCCATTCATTTAAAATGCACAAACCAGTCTCTGCGGAAGGGAGGCTCTGTGGTAGCTGTGAGGGAACACAGAGGGGAGGGGAGGTTTGGACTTGGTCGCTGAAGAGCTGAATGTTGGCAGAGAAGAGAGACCTGACCTAAATTAGGCTACACCCCCAAAAGCTGACAGTGATCACCTCCACAGGGTACTTATGAGTGGTTTTTAGTCTCTTCTTTGTGGGTGTCTGTGTTTCCTTCAATGAGCATATATTAGTATTTGTGTAACCTGGCGTGCTACGATTCATGGGGTCTCAAAGAGTCAGACACGACTGAGCTACTGAACTGAACTGAACTGAACAAAAGTTATTCAAAAGGCGAATATAAGGTAAACAGGTTATAGGTGCACAGGGAGGTGCAGATGAAAACACTGGTGAGTAGAAAGGAGGAAAATGGTATTTCCAGCCCAAGTGGATTTGAAAAGGCGTTTGGAGAAGGTCACCACTGAGTTGGGCCTTGGAGCTGGAGGGAGACCTTGCAGTGGTCGTCCATGTGGTCAGCCTAGCACCTCCCCTCCCCTCCCCTCTCCTCTCCTCACCTCCCTTCTCCCCTCCCCTCTCCTCTCCTCACCTCCCTTCTCCCCTCCCCTCTCCTCTCTCCTCTCTCCTGAGCAGCTCCCCACTTCTGTGGTCTACAAGTAGCTCCCTCTTTCCTAGCCGACCTTGCCCTCCTCCCCATGGTACCATGTTGATCCTTAAGAAGGGCTCTCATCTGAAAGCTTGGGGTAGGGGGTTCATCTTGGGGGCAAATGGGAAAGCTAGAGACACAGATTCCAGAGGTGAGGGTTAGAGGCTGTGCCCTCTGCCCTCTTGGTCTATAGATTCCCTGAGTAAACCAAGGATAGGCAGCTGGTAGCCAGGCCTTGGACAATTCCAACCATATCACATATTGACAACCACACACTAGAAACATTTCGATCCCTCACCTCTACCCCTCACCCCACCACAGCTGCAACACCTTCTCTGCCCAGGAAGAGTATTCAGAGAGTATAGGCTGCCACCCAGCTCAGGCGTTTCTCCTTGTGGGGGTGGTCCCTGACCCCAAAACACATGCTCAGCCATTGGCCTGACTGTGAATCTCTGGCTGAAATGGGGGCTGTTTGGACACGTGGGTGGAGGCAGCAAGATCACGGGCTTGTTTCTGTTTCATCTCACTTGGTTACCTTAGCAACAGGAGACAGAGGAGGCAAAGCACCACCTACCGTGGCCTCATCCATTGATCCCTCGAGAGGCGCGTAGGGAGTAGAGTAAGCACTTGGAAGACAGGAGGTGGGGGAGACAGGAGACTGCCCAGTCTCTCCTGGCCCCTGGCTGGCTGTTCCTGATGAACTGTCTCCTCCCTGTGCTGCTCTGTCTAGAGCAGGCCCAGGGCTCTCTGGACAGCTCAAGGATGCCATAGAGAAGCATGGCCCTCGGGGGAGAAGGCTGTACTGTTTCTGTTCTTGATGGCTTTGGCAACTATTTGTCAACCAGTCTTCTGTGACTTAACTTATCCCTCGCCACATCTGACCAAACAGATGACTGAGCTCCAAGGAGGCCAGCATTTGACAGTGCCTGGATTAAAAGGATGGATATTTCTTTAGCTGGGGAAGGAGGTAAACCTGGTTTTGGTCCCCAAGTGTGAACTTGTAAAAGAAAAGAGATAAAGGTCAAAAATAATTATGAGGGACTTCCCTGGTGGTCCAGTGGTTAAGAATCCACCCACCAATGCAGGGGACATGGGTTTGATCCCTGGTCCGGGAAGATCACACATGCCATGGAGCAACTAAGCCCATGCACCACAGCTACTAAGCCTGCACACCTGGAGTCCATGCACTGCAACGAAGACTAGCCCCCACTCGCTGCAACTAGAGAAAGCCTGTGCACAGCAGTGATGACCCACCACCACCAAAATAATAAGTAAATAAGTAAAATTCTAAAAAATAATTATGAGTAGCTCAACTCTACAATATCTGTGACAACAAAAACAATAAAAATAATACCTCTGGCATGGTCTTTGAAGTTTTCAGAGAATTGTCACATCCGTTCTGTGTCATGTTCTCATAACCCTGGGGAGGCAGGTAGAGAAGACAGGGTAACTTCCATGCTGCAGTGGAGGACCCTGAGGCCCAGGGAGGCTGAAGACCCCAGGGTTTCTTGGATAATGGCTGAGCCAGACCGGGACCTCTGCCTCCTGGCCACAGGACCTCTTCCTTGGACATGATCCACGAGAGCTACTACACAGCAGAGGCATCCTACAACCCTGTCTGCTGTCATGATTCTAGATTTAACACATGTCAGACACTTTTCGGAAGAAGAAAGAAAACAAAGGTGCAGTCATCCAACAGACGACTTTATTGAGCATCTACTATGTGCCAAGCTCTGGGCTTGAACAAGATGTGGTTTGTACTCCCAAGCTGCTCCATCTATTAGGCACTTGCTCTTGCTTAATTAAACCTCCCATGTTGGGACGAGATGGAATCACCCACCATGAGAGCCTCAAAGTAAAACCTGTCACTCTGCAACCATTTTGAATTCCAGCAGGCTTCAGCTGTAATAAGAAAAAGACATGTGTGTGCGCATGCTCAGTCACTTAGTTGTGCCCAATTCTTTGAGATCCTATGGACTGTAGCCCACCAGCTTCCTCTGTGCATGGGATTCTCAGGCAAGAATACTGGAGTGGGTTTCCATTTCCTCCTCCAGGAGATCTTCCCAACACAGGGATGGAACTTGTGTCTCCTGAAATGGCACGCAGATTCTTTACCAGTCACCTGGGAAGCCCAAGAAAAGGCACACTTTCCCTAAAATTCCTGAGAGGAAAACCAGAAACAGGGAGAAAAAGAAAAGTCTTAAGCAGAGGTTTTAGCAGAGGATAGGGCCTGGGTTTCAGGGAGGTGAGAGAGGCCCTCTGGCTTGGGGAGGAAGCTCTTCCAGGAAACCAGTGGAGAGCAGCCCACTGGACCAAGTCTGAGGAGTTGACAGGACACAGAGAAGCAGCCTTGAGAACAGGTGCAAAGGAATGTTGAAGGAACCTGAAGTCCTTTCTCTGAACACACACAGCCATTAAAGTCCTTTTGCCACAGATGGGGAGCTGGGGGCCACACCCCACCTATAGGAAAGCACCTTCTGACTTGATGTGTAGAATCTAAAAGGCAGAGGCCAAACGAGTTGACTCAGCTTGGCAATGGGAGAGCCATCTCTGCAGCCTGAGGAAAACTGTTGAGCATTTTACCTGTTTCCCTACACTGGGGCCACCGGGCCTCATCCTGAGAACAGGGAAAGTGTTCAACAGCCCTTCAGACTCTCTGAAAGCAGCTCTTATTGCTGAGTGACATGGCAGTGCAGGGACATGTTTCCAAATGAAGAACCCACCACTCCAGGTCTAAACAGGGTTCCAATGATACACTCTTAGCCCACAGGAAACAACCTCTAACTGAGATTTCTGCTTTCCTCTGCAGAATTGGCAGCCCAACAATCATGTGGGTTAACCTCAGCAGACCTGAAGACACAAGGGAAGGGGGTTCAGAAAACCCCACGGCTGATGGAGCTGCTGATACAAGCAGGAACATCAGAGGGCAAAGCAGGGCCCACGTGGTGTTGGTTTTAATGTACAGTGATGTAACCCAGAAAACAGGGAAAGAAATGTCTTGCTTTGCTTTGTTTTGTTTTGATTATTAGGACCACCTCTCCATTAGCCCATTTTCAAAACAGCTAAGGAAATTTTCAAAACAGCTGTAGGAGCTGGACCACTGGTGCAAGTGACAAGTGGAGCTGAATTATCCTCATGTTACAATCATGGAAAATTAAACATGAAAAGTGGAAGAGGCCTCAGAGACCACTTAATTGATGGATGATTTTTCCACGAAGAATCTGAAGCTTTTTCCACGTCATCATAAAGATAATAAATGAGATTACCTGGCATCTATTGGTCTCTCACTCAGAACTTGACTTACAGCGCTTGTGTAAAAAGTTTGCACTAGTTTACTAGGGTGGCTGTAACAAGGCACCACCAACTGGGGCCTTGAACAACAGCAATTTGTCTCACAGTCCTGGGGGCTATGAGTTCGAGATGAAGGTGTTGGCAGAGTTAGTTCCTTCAGAGGGCCAGTGAGAGAAGCCAATCCATGCCCCTCTCCCCTAGCTTCCAGTGCTTTGCTGGCAATCTTGGGCTCTCCTTGGCTTGCGGAAGCTTCGCCCTGATCTCTGCCTTCATAGTCATGTGCATTCTCCCTGAGAACATGTCTGTCTCTGTCCAAACTGCTTTGCTTATTTTTTATTTTTATTATTATTATTTTTTAGCCGTGCTGTGTGGCATTGTGGGATCTTAATTCCCCGACCAGGGATTGAACCCATGCCCCCTGCATTGAAGGTGAAGTCAACTACTGGATTGCCAGGGAAATCCCAAATAGCTTTTCTTTAAATAAAGACACCAGATTGAATTAGGGATCCACCTTAAATGACCTTCATTTAGCTAATTGTTATCTGCAATGACCCTATTTCCATATAAGATTATATTCAGAGGTATTGGAGTTAAAGTTTCAACATATGTTTTTGGTGGGGGGACATAATTCAGCCCACTCTACCTACATTGCAGCTGGTCTTCAGAGCAAGGCTGCAAGCTGGACATGATCTGTATTCTTCAGATGGGTCGGACCCTGAGAAGTAGGCAGCTCCGAGGGCACAGCCAGGTAGTCGGGAAGAGCATGGACTCTGGAGTCAGCCTGCCCCATTGGTAGACCAGTCGCACCTCCCACGAGGTAATGAATGTGGACATTATTTCACCAACCTGTGCCTCAGTGTCTTCATCTGAAGAAACAGGGAGAACATAACTTCAAAACCTTAAAAGCTCTAAAGACCAAAAATTATATTTATAACTCACTTGGCAGCAAAACCTGATCTGGAATAAACTCATCTGATAGAAAACCCTGTCTTGAGTTGACACAAGCTACTTTATTTACACACCATATACATCTCACTATAGAAATACTGGTGGCTCAGTCGGTAAAGAATCCGCCTACAATGCAGGAGACTGCCTGCAATCCAGGAGACACAGCCTCCATCATTGGGTCGGGAAGATCTCATTGAGAAGGAAATGGTAATCCATTCCAGTATTCTTGCCTGGAAAATCCCGTGGACAGAGGAGCCTGGTCTATGGGGGCTCCAGTCTAGAGGCCTACAGTCTATGGGGTCACAAAAGAGTAAGACACAGCTTAGCGACTAAACAGCAATAAGCATTAAGTACATATATTCTTTTTTTAAAAAAATAATGACTGTCTTTTTTAAATCACTCAGATGGTAACCAGAAGAGAAGCATTTGGCCTTTGAGTGCTGGCACGTCTGACATCGGAAAGCTGTGTGCGAAGCCTGAGTTACTGCTGATGCACCAGGGCTGGGACTCATGTCCTTAGGTCCTTAAGCTAGCCTTGTTCATACAGTAAGTTGAAGCACTCTCTACCTTCTGCGAGGATTATTCAGTGAAACCAGGTCTCCTGTTTGTACTGGTTTGGTGGGGTTGCCATAATAAAGTACCACAGACTGAGTAGCTTAAACAACAGAGATCTATTTTCCCACCATTCTGGAGGCCGGAAGTCTGAGATCAAGGTGTCTGCAGATTTTTTCAGAGGCCCATCTCTGGCTTGCGGATGGCTGACGGCCTCCCCTGTCCTCACATGGTCTTACCTCTGTGCGTGCCTGGGTCCTAATCTCCTTTTCTTACCAGTCACATTGGATTAGGGCTCATTTAAAGACCTTATCTTCACTTAATTACCTCTTTTAAGTCTCTCTCTCCAAATACATTCACATTCGGAGTGAGGTCTGGGGGGTTAGGACTTAAATACATGAATTTGGAGGGTGGATCACAACCTAGCCCTGCCACTGTTTTAAGACACTGGATGAATTACCTCTCACACTAGCTGTAACCCATCCACTTGCTGGCTCATTTCTGTCCTCAGTGTTTCTCCAAATGTGATCCAGGATCACCTGCAGCCCAATCACCTGGGTGCTTAATCAAAGTAAGGCTGCTCCCCAGACTGACTGAGAGCCTGGGGGAGGAGATCGCAGAGCACAGGTATGGTGCTTGCTTGTTTATTGCATTTATATAAAGGCTTAGATTAATTAAAGTGATTCAGGAAAATCCAAGTAGCCTGGTGGCTCCTGCCCCATCCCCACCCCCACCCCACTACAGTGTCCTTCTCCACCTCTGGCCCCTCCCCCTAAAAGAGTGGGTGAAAGAGGAGGCAGAGAGAGAGGGGCCGCCCTGTGGGACATTGGAAGGGGGAGCACAGTGCAGGGCACTCTACTTTCCTGCTTAGAGCCTCCGGGCCCCCTTCAGTGCAGCCAGGCAAAGCTTTGCAAGGTAGGTGCCAGGAAGGCAGGCTGTACCCCCAGGCAGTGCCTAGGTGAGCCTGACCACGGGCTCCAGTCATTTCCCATGGGCAGCACCTCTGCCCCTCTCCCCAGCTCCCGGACACCTTGACGCTGTCCTTTGCCCTTGGATTAACAGGACACCTGAGCCTTGAGTCATATTTAAGAGACAGCGATGGGGTATTTTCCAGAGCCACACGTTGAACCAAGGAGCAGCAGGTGAGGTGGTTCCTGCAGCTGCTGACTCTGTTCCAAAACATCCAGTGATGTCTCAGGGGTTAGGGGTGGGGTAACAGGGGGAGTCATGCTGGCTCCCTGCGAGCTGATGTCAGGGAGTGGGTTTACCATCCACACGAGCACAGCCCACGAACCACGGACCAACTGACATGAGCCTCTAGAGTGGGTGTCTGATGCAGGTGTGGGCGTGCATGCACCCTGTCCCACACTGGTGTCGGGGTGGCCACCAGAAAAACAACAGTGAGCCAGACTCCAGCTGGAAATGGTTTTTCCAGCACCACGAAAACCATCCAAGTGAATGGCGATAATCCATCCCTCACCTTTCTTTGCCAGTTCTGGCTTAGATTCCTTGTGTCTTAAAATACTTGCCTGACTGAAAATGAGGTGACTCACCTGGACTCAGATTGAACCGAACAAGCAGAAGGCACTTTCTTCTGAAGAACTGTCAGAAACCCGTTCAGCGTCGGAGATCTTTCCCATCTCATGTTCCTGTCAAGCAGAAACGAGTTTCCTACTCTCTTCCTCAGGGTTGGAGTCGGTGTTGGAGTCGTTGGAGTCGCCAAAGAAGGTAAAGTGGTTAGAATGTGTCAAACTTTGACACTTGATTCAACAGAGTTTGAAGGAATCAGGCAGGTTCATCTGAGAATCTCTACCACTTCCTCTGCTCAGTGCAAGAGGGGCCCCATTTTCAAAAAGGCGCTCTCACAAATGAAAGTTCATAGGTGGAAGCCATCACCTCCTTTTAGGGTCCTCTGGTGGCACCTCAGTCGCGTCAAGTTCTAACTCTTGGGACTCCATGAATCCCGCACGATTCACTATTTAAAAACTCTCTCCAAGCTGGTAATTTTGAAACGGCGATGTTTATACACTGAATTAATAAAAAGCAGGGTCAAGAGTTTTATTGTCCATTAAACTGCGTTTATTGGTCCTGTTAATTCCACCTGAATTCCACAGGCTGTAAAGTGTGGTTTATTGGAAGTCAGACCTGGATTCAAACAATAGGTTCGCCACTTGTTAGCTGTGCGACTTTGGCCAAGTTACTTTACTTCTCTCAACGATTGTTTCCTCAGCTGCCAAGGTGGAACTGATACGATAGTCCACCTAACACGGTAGTGTACGTGAACAGAGATCACAAATGTGAAAGTTGCCAGCACAAAGTCTGACCCATAGGGATGCGTTTCTTTCTGTGACGCTTCCTTTTCCTCCTGCAATTTGAAATGAGCATCATCCCTGGCTTGCTGCTGCTGCTGCTGCTAAGTCGCTTCAGTGTCCAACTCTGTGTGACCCCACAGATGGCAGCCCACCAGGGTACCCCGTCCCTGGGATTCTCCAGGCAAGAACACTGGAGTGGGTTGCCATTTCCTTCTCCAATGCATGAATGTGAAAAGTGAAAGGGAAGTCGCTCAGTCGTGTCCGACTCTTCGCGACCCCATGGACTGCGTGCAGCCTACCAGGCTCCTCCGTCCATGGCTTACTAATGTCCTAATATTGACACATTTCAGTATGTGGCTTTCCTTTTGGAATATCATAGATAATCGTCCAGCAGGATTGAGAAATGAGCAGGATACAGAGCCTGAGACCAGCAGCCGCTGAAGTAAGGAGAGGTGGTTTAGATGCTCAGACAGAACATTTGCTCATTTCATCAGGAGCAAAGTGCCCATGGTCACTTGCAGAGAGGCAGGAGTGAGTTGCAGTTTCCTCTCAGAAAGTCTGTAAAAATTCTCTGTGAAGTGTGACAAACCAGAGGGCAGCTCCAGGCAATGCCCCCGGAGCCCAGCCCTCCCCACACGTGGCCTCCATCCTACACCCACCCGCTGCCGTCCACCCCGGTCTAGCCCAGCTCCAGTTTCCACTGATTTCTCTAGCTCTTCCTGTCAGAACCTCAGGTTTTAGCATTTGCTTGGTTTTCCCCTCCTTATTTCATCACTTTGATCTCAGCTTCACACCAAAGAAAAGATGAGTTTGATCCCCACTGCACCCTGTATTAATTGGGTCATTATAGATAAATTACTTAGCCTCTTTGAAACTCAGTCTTCTCACCTGTAAATGGGGATCCTATATTGTTAGGTTGTTGTAAAGACTATGAATAAATGCATATCAAAGTATTTTGTAAAGTGCTGGAAAAAAAAAAAGAATTCAAATCCCTCTTAGCATAAATACCTCCCCGGCACATAGTAGGTGCTCAAAGATGCACGTTAGGTTACTTTCTGATTGCAAATCTTTGCCCTGGGAATGCCGTGCAACTCTCGACACACCAGGGGTCCTGAACAGTCTTCCAAGGGGCCCATAGGCACCCAGGCGGTTTCTGGGGTGAATCTGACATTTGCTGTGCATTAGCCATGTCCAGGCTCTGGCCTGTGGATGATTCAAGGGATCCCCAAGAGGTAGGTTTTACCCAAGATGCCCTCACCATGTAGGGCAAATGAAGTCACATTAAAACTAATAGTCTAGATATTAGTTGGTTATCACCAACTCTTACATAGAACTTACTCCCAGCAAAGCACCCTGCACTCTATACTTTGGGGGAGACCCTGAGGTGAGATGTCCTACCCTTTCTCACCAACAGGTCGGTGGCTGGGAGCCAGGCCCACCCCTTTCCCTGCTCTGCCTTTTTGCTCTGGCAAGCCTGTACTGTGGAGAAGATGACTTTCTCCCCATTATGCTCCTTTCCAGGGTTCCTATGACCATGGGCCTGTATTACTACCTCTGTAGGCAATCTATTCGCTTTTAGAGATGGCTTTGCCTAGGAATCAGACTTGGCTCCAACAGGGGATAGGGCCCAGAATAGATCAGCCGCTGTGAGCACAACGTACTGAAACCTACTCCATTCTTGGACCTGGATGCTCTGCCCTTTTGGTGAGCTCACCACACTGGGCTCCTGGCAGCTCCCTACAAGCCCCAGGGTTTCCCCACTAACTGGGCAGACAGGGCCGAGTCCTGGTGGTGCAGGCTCCAACACGCAGGCTCCTGCTACATCAGTGAAGAAAGAAAGGCTTGGAGGGGAAAGGAACTCACCCGAGGTCACGCAGCCAGCATGGGCGGGCAGCCAAACCCAGAGCATAAGTCCAAATCCCATGTTCTCTCTGATCCAGATCCCACGATCAAAGTGGCAACCTGACACGCTGTTCCGACCCTGGCGTCCGCACAGCGGGGCACGATGTGCCGGTCACTCTTTACTGTACGTACTTTTCTCCTCCCCAGAGGCTCCAGTCTCCTTCTGCTTGGTTTCTGTTAGGATTTATGCTTTCGGCATACAAAACTGGGGATTCCTTGCCATTTCACCCTCCTTAGTTCCCTCCCATTAGATTTGAGATTTATTTCCGTATTATTTGGCTCATGGTTAAAAGCACCGCAGTACTTGACAGATGAGAGAACAAGCAGGTCTTGGCTACAGCAAAGAGACACCTTAGCCAGGGTTAGTAGATCTGAGAAAAACACAAATCCCTTGGTTCCCGCAGCCCCCACAACGTGGCCACTCTACCCCAACCCTCTTCGTGCCATGCGTGCTAAGTCGCTTCAATCGTGTCTGATTCTTTGTGACCCCACGCACTGTAGCCTGCCTAGCTCCTCTGTCCATGGGAGTCTCCAGGCAAGAATACTGGTGTCGGCTGCATTTCCTCCTCCAGGGGATCTTTCCGACCCAGGGGTCCAACCTGTGTCTCTTATGTCTCCTGCATTGGCAGGCAGATTCTTTACCACTAGTGCCACTCGGGAAGGCCATGCCAACCCCCTGCTCCAGCCTATTTGACCCTGAGTTCTTCTCATTCTGCCCCCTAGAGTAGCCAGGCTCTCAGAGGGCCGGGGTCTGTGACCCCCGTGTTACCCCAATGCAGCTGTGCCTCCCAGCCTATTCCAGTGACCTGGCCTTGTGACCCTTCCTCACTGACACTCCAGTTCCCAGGAGGGACCCACACCCAGTCCTGGCCCCGGCCTCCTGTCCAGGACCTTGTCTTTCTATCTCAGCCTTTTGCCAAAGCTTTTCTTGGGAGCTGGATGCCCTTTACCCCAAGATGCTGCCAGGAGGCCTGCCTCCATCTTAACAAACTTTCTCCTGACCCCAGAAAAGATGACCCTATTTCCTCCCCAGGCATGAGCTCTCTTGACTGTCCCCAAATTGGGCTGTATCAGTTTCACTGATCAGATCTTTGGGGAGGGAGGGCATGCACAGCCTGTCTTCCTGAGCTGGCCACTTCCTGGGGTCATGTGACTTGTCACTTTCCTTGGCGGGCTCCTATTTACCAGCAGCTATTGTTCTTGGGTGCTCAGGTAACACAGGGGCAGGATGAGGGGAGGGGACTGAGTCTTCTGTTGTACTTCTCAGAGACCCTATTCTATACTACACAGCCTCTTCCCCATACTCCCTGTCCTCCACTCTTTCTTGTTCTCCATGGCCTTATCACCAGTTTGATGTCCTACGTGTCCCCTGCTCTCCCGGAGAAGTGAGCTCCCTCAGCTCTGAGTCTGCTTTGCTTGAATGCCTGACCCACGGTGGGTGCCCCATAACTCTGTCGGGTGGATGAGTGGAATGCTCAAGGCCTTGGCAGGCAGCACCAGAGCGCACACCCCGAGGTGTTGGGAAGACCAGGAGCTCTCGTTTCTCAGCTGTCACAGAGCCCAGCTGCTTCAGGGCTGCCAAAGAGAATTTCCACACCATCTCCATCTTAGTCGGGGCAATAAACCATCTTACAAGGGCTTCCCAGCACTGCACTGGGCGCTGTGGGAAATGCAATGCCTTCAGGCAGCTTCTTATCCTGACAAGCCTCTGAGCCGTCCGCCTGGCTGAAAAAGGAGTGTTCCCTTCTGCAAGCCCTCAGCTGTCACACCCCCTCCCCCACCATCTCTCTCCTTCCCAGACATGAGCCTACCTTGCTCGTCTTCACAGCCCAGTGCTCTGCACGGTGCATAGAAGTGACAAAGGGTAAGATAAATATTTGATGAATAAATGAATACCTGCGTTTCACTTGAGAAAGGCAGCCCCTTCTGAATTAATTATGTGACTCAAATGCCAAGGCATGATGAGTTTATTTTTCCTTATTGTGATTAATGATTTTTTTCCTGAAGAGTTTTTCAATTCTGAGATTTAAGTTTTATATGTAATAAATTTTTAGATATCCTTTATGGACTAATACTCCTTCCAAAAAAGACACAGCATAAATTTTAGAGTAAAATTGATGACTATGTTTTCTCTCCCTAGACCTTAAATATCTCCTTTTACCGAGGGCTGATTTTTTTTTAAAATAATGTGGAGTGTTTTATGATATTGAAAATAAAAGTCTGTGAAGAAAAGCTGATACTGTCTTTACTATCTTTCTTGGGATAATTAAACGTTGTATTTATTACAAAAAGCCTTTTTCTGTTTTTTTAAAATAAATACATGACAACTAATTATCTAGTTTCCTTGGATTTAGGAGATGGGTAATTTACTTTAAAAGAGGAAATAATACACAGAGAAAAAGTAAGACAGTTGTCACATTCAAAAGAGGAGAGACCAAACAATTTCTAAATAGACCTATTTATGGATTGTATTGGAGAAGGAAATGGCAACCCACTCCAGTTCTTGCCTGAGAAATCCCATGGACACAGGAGCCTGGCAGGCTACAGTCTAAGGGGTCACAGAGTTGGACACGACTTAGCGACTGAACAATAACAACAATGGATTGTATAAGCTTTAAACCATACTAGACATTCTGTTGATTCAGTTCAGTTCAGTTCAGTCGCTCAGTTGTGTCCAACTCTTTGCGACCCCATGAACCGTAGCACGCCAGGCCTCCCTGTCCATCACCAACTCCTGGAGTCCACCCAAACCAATGTCCATTGAGTCAGTGATGCCATCCAGCCATCTCATCCTCTGTCATCCCCTTCTCCTTCTGCCCTCAATCTTTCCCAGCATCAGGGTCTTTTCAAATGAGTCAGCTCTTCACATCAGCTGGCCGAAGTATTCGAGTTTCAGCTTCAGCATCAGTCCTTCCAATGAACGCCCAGGACTAATCTCCTTTAGGACGGACTGGTTGGATCTCCTTGCAGTCTAAGGGACTCTCAAGAGTCTTTTCCAACACCACAGTTCAAAAGCATCAATTCTTCAGAGCTCAGCTTTCTTCACAGTCCAACTCTCACATCTATACATGACCACAGGAAAAACCATACCTTGACTAGACGGACCTTTGTTGACAAAGTAATGTCTCTGCTTTTTAATATGCTATCTAGGTTGGTCATAACTTTCCTTCCATGGAGTAAGCATCTTTTAATTTCATGGCTGCAATCACCATCTGCAGTGATTTTAGAGCGTATAAGCTTTAAACCATACTAGACATTCTGTTGATTATGTTCCTCAAACTCAATGATCGGAAATTAGTTATTATGGTAAGAAAATTTAAGAAGAGAAAAATTCTGCCTTGGTTTATGATTTTATTTTCCTTTTTAATGTTTGTATTTATTGATTTGGCTGCACTGAGTCTTACCCAGGGCACTCGAGATTTTTGGTCTTTGTTGCAGCATGTGGGATCTAGTTCCCTGGCGAGGGATCAAATCTGTGCCCCTGGGGTCTTAACCACTGGACCACCAGGGAAGTCCCTAGTTGGTGATTTTTTTCAACATTAGCGATCTACACTGATAACAATTTATGGATAAGTGCATAGTGCCAGTTCACTTCATGCTGTGGAAACACTCCACTCAAAGCTGAGAGTTTTAGAAAGTTAACCTCCCAAAATGTGACGTGGTGTGCCTCTGTTGCGCCTGCCTCCATAACAACCAGTACAGCATTTCTGCTAATGGTATCCAGATTGTATTTGAGAAAAGCCATGTCTCTCCTCATTCTCAGTTCCTGAGATTAGGAACAGTCATGTGATCTGGGCTTAACCAATCAGGAACTAATTCAGAGACGGGGACATGAGTAAAGGCGGGCCAGTGGGAGCCTGGTTTGGGATTGTTGCTGGCGCTGTTGAGAAAGATGTGTTTTAGCTTTTGGAATTGCTAGTGGGAGCTTCTGCCTGAGAGTGAAGCCAACACAAAGGAAAGCAGACAAAAGGTAAATTCAGCTCACACTGCAACTTGGATGTATTAACATTGTAATTTCTCTAGTTTACTCATAATCAATCTTGCCTTCCACAGGTTAGTAAGGATTAAAAAGAGTTTAAATCTTGGTACAATCCAATAATTTCAATATCCCCTTTGAGAACATGCTCAGTTTATCAGATGGTCTTTCCCATCTCCTTCTCCACCGATAAAGATGATGGTGTCTGGCCAATATTCACCTGTACATTGTCACTGAACTTTTTAATAAAAATACTGAAATATACCTGGAGTAGTTGGTTAGCAAGTGCTACCTTGAGTTCCCTAAGCACCTCCCTTTCCCCCCCTCCCTGGGACTTCTCCCTGAGCTTCCCACAATCCATCAATGAAGACATTAATCTTGGACACAGCAGGGCACTCCATTAAGACTGGTCAGGGCCTGAGCCTGATTTTTAAATGCTTTGGTCGTCATCCCTGCAGGGTGTATATGGGAGCGGTAGAAGTGGGGATTGTTCTTCTGTTTCTCTCCTCAGTGTGGAGAGAAAAGGAACCCGTGGCTTTGCACCCACTGTTGGGCATAGAGGCACCATGTCTGGCTGTCAGGACAAGGTCCACGTTTTGCCTGGACTGGACGTGCTGCCAGCCTCTGATGTGAAGTCTATGGACGGCGAGTTTGTGGTCCACCCTCAGCTTCCCCGATGGCTCAGTGGGTAAAGAATCAGCCTGCAGTGCAGGAGACACAGAAGACATGGGTTCGATCCCTTAGTCAGGAAGATTCCCTGGAGTAGGAAATGGCAACCCACTCCAGTATTCTTGCCTGGGAAATCCCATGGACAGAGGAGCCTGGTGGGCTATGGTCCAAGGGGTTGCAAAGAGTCGGACAAGATTGATTGATAAGCACAGACTCAAGTCTGAGGAAGTGCTCCCCGGCTAACGTGGTCTCTTCTCTGCTCTTCCAGGTGCTTCTGACTCCCTATCAGTCCTAGTCCCAGGGGTCCACCTGCAGCCAGGACTGCTGAGTCACCCTACCACAGTGATCGTCCTGGCAAGCTGGACACAGGTTTGCTGCTACATCCAGGTAGGTTCAAAGCTACGTGGGGACCTAGCATAGCTTAAAAAGTCCTTTGTGGGCCTCCCTTTATCTGACCAACACCAGACTACCCAGGCTGTCCCTCTCATAATTCTGCAAATGGCAGGGGATAAGGTCCTCCCATGTTTGCAGGGCTAGTTGATACTTTCCTAAACCCGTTGCTCCTTCCTCACCTCTGGTCTTGTTCTGCTGCTTCTGTCCTTCCACAGTCCCCCTTTCTCCTTCTGTCTGGACCTCCCATACATAAAACCCAAAGTTTAGTCTACCAAATCCAGTCCTTCATCTGCTAAAGAGGAAGGTTATAGGATGTAGAGGTTATTTTTCTAAGGTAAGAGCTTGAATTACATGGCTATAGTCTTATTACAAACTCTGTTTTTGAATGTCAGAAGCTGAGTGTTTTCTTTTTGTTTGCATACCTCCTGGTAAGACTCTCCATCCCCTCCCCCACCAGCAGATAAAGCCTTGAGTAGACTAAATTCATATGCTCTGAAAGGCAAAAGAGAAAAGCACACTGATAACTTTAAAATAATCCCTATTCCTTCTGACATCTTTCAAGCCCCCAAACCTAACCATGCCTAAAGCCAGTAGATGCAGTTTAGCAAACCAATAGGCTCCATTTTGGGTTTAGCTGGTTCGAGCTGGGTTTCAATCACCTGCTACCTGGAAACCTGACTGACATGGGAATAACAGCATCTAACTTACAGGATTTGTGTGGTATTTGGCACAGCTCCACGAGCATTTGATGGTCAGATGGCTGCCATGGCTAGATTCTGACACAGACGAATCTTGCTTTGCAGAACTCCTGAGTCTGTTTCTAAACCTTCCCAATGCATTGCTTTCTCTCACGTGGTAGAAAGAAAAGAACCACGGGAGAGGAATCCTTCCTTTGGTTTATCTGGGATCAGAATCCCCTCTCCTCTCATTCACCCCTGTGGAGGCTCTACTGAGATCCCATCCTTGTCCTGCCTGTTAACCCTTCCTGCTTCTCCTTACCCTTTAAGCACGTCTCAGCTTCCCACAATAGAAAGGCAATGACAAAAACTCACGCGCAGCTGTAACTTCCCCTTCCCTGCCAGCTCTCCTGCAGCAGTGGGCTGTACCCACTCCCCCTGATGCTTCTCTGGCCTGCCTCCATCGACTTCTAAGCCCCTGGGACTCGGTTTCTGCTCTCACGTTCCCACTGAAACTGGAGTCACACGAGTCAGTAATAACTTGCTCATTGTTGAGCTCAGCAGGCACATTCCAGGGCGGGTGCACTGGGCCTCTCTGTGTCATTTCCCGCTCCCTACTACCTCCTCACCCTGAACAGTCTCATTTGCACTGTTTGATGCTGCTTTTTGTTTCTTCTAGTTTTCTTCCCACTTCTCTGCTGCCTCTTCAAGATCCCTATTCGGTCTTTGGAAGCTGGTGTGTGTCAGGGTCTCATCCCCCCTGTGATCTTCTCAGCCTGCCTGCTCTGAGTCATCTCAGCCCCACCGCAGCTTCAGAGACCATCTCTATGTCGACCCTTCCCCAGTGGGCATCTTCGGGCTTCTCTCCCATGCTTGGCACCCATATTTCTAACTGCCTCCTGGAAGTCTTCCATGGAAGTTCCCCAGGCACATATTCAAAACACACCATCTTTCTTAAATAGTATCACCATCCATGAAGCTGCACAAAGAATCTGGAAGTCTTGAATTCCCATTTTCCTTTCCCCTTTCCCTGCTTACTGAGGCAGACCCCTGTACCTGGCAGTATATAACAGGTCCTCAAAGCAGCGTGTAAATGGATGAATGAACTCTGGGGACACAGAAAACCAGGGCTCTAACCTGAATCTAAAATTTGATGCTGTGTTACCTTTCACAGTTTTTCACTGCTTCTTCCTTAATAGGAGGGACCATCATTGTATCAGATGGTCTTCAACTCTGGTCATCTGTGACTCCAGTTGACTTGGGTCTAATACCTTAGATGCTTAACTACTATTCCTTCTTATCCACTTAACTCCATTGCTGCTTCTTGTGCCCTGTCCACCTAAGAAAAACATAAACTGCACTACCTCACAGAACATATTTCACCCTGATAAGAGGTCCCAATGTATCTCTGCAGCCACCATGAGTCACAGTGAGAGTTGGGCGGGGAGGAAGGGAAGAGGGAGGGGGTTGGACAGGGCAGCAGGAGGAAAGATAACCAGAGGCCATTTCCTCCTTTCCCTGTCTTGCCAGGTCACGTAACCCTGTGCGAGTCTCCCCAAGTGCTGTGCTTGGGAAAGTACCTTCCCTCTGGTGCCTACTTCTGTCTGGAAATGAGAACTGTGATTGTCTCAGGAACGCCTGTGAGCCTAGCACTTTTGACTTCTCAAAACATTGCGTGAATATTTGTTTGAGTGACTACAAGTGCGGGCTACACGCTAAGCAATGTGCACCTTATCTCATTTAAGCCCTGTGTGTGACCTTAGTATGTAGGTCCTTTTTTTTTTTTTTTAATCTCTGTTTTGCAGACCAGAAAACTAGGGTTTAGAGAGGTTAACTGCTTCACCAGGCCATCCAGCCAGCAAAGCAGCAAATCAAACCCAGGACTGTGTCACTCTATGCCCAAGTCTCCCATGGCCACGGTTTCGCTGCTTCTGATGTATTTG
This sequence comes from Bos indicus, assembly GCF_029378745.1. Classification (NCBI taxonomy): domain Eukaryota; kingdom Metazoa; phylum Chordata; class Mammalia; order Artiodactyla; family Bovidae; genus Bos; species Bos indicus. The sequence goes on from NC_091760.1 coordinate 110,911,649, forward strand.
TGGTTATCTTTCATACCATACACACATTTAGGACATGGTAAGTCCAGGCGCTAGATAAATGCTCAGTGAACAAGTGCCTAAACCATGACAAATAAGAGTTGGATCTGGTCCCAGATTGCAGAATTCACAAGTGCAGCGTCAGGCGGTTTCCAACACTTCCCTGGACCTCAGTTTTCTTATCTGTAAAATGGAGGCACGAACTAAACGCCCTTCAAAGAACCTTTTGCCTTCTGTGACTCTTTTCCAACAGTGCCGTGTCCCCAACGCGTTTCCGGGAATCTGGACCAACAGGGCCTGGGTTCTCTGAAGGGCCCCCTCGGCACCACCGCTGACGCATGCGCCCTGGCGCCGAGCCCGCGATCGCCCCGGGCCCTCTCCGCGCATGCGCTAGCCTTGGTGGCCGGACCTCAGGCACCCGGGGCCAGGTGACTCCCTTCCCCGGTTCGGGGGAATCAGTGCCCCAGGTAGGGATGGAGTGATCCTGCCAGGAATGAGCCGGGGCCACCAGGGAGGCGCCTGCCCTGGTTAGGAAAGGCCTTAGCCTCCCCAAGACCCCTGGAAAGCTGTTCCCCTGCGGGAGAGCGTGTTCCCGCCTCCGCGCCCGCGCGCTGAACGTGCCAGGCAGCACAGAGAGGCCGTTCTTTCCCAGCACAGATGGAAACGCTCCCTGGCACTGCGGTCCGGGCGTGGAGGAGGGGAGGGCCCCGCCGACTCGGAAAGCCGGGGAGGATTTTCCTTTCAAAAAACCATACTGCTGATTAAAATAAAACCGTCTGAGGTCACCGAGGACATTTATCCAACTAGGCGTGGGGAATGGGAGGCGTGAGGCATCACCTGATAGTCTAAGCTCCTAAAGGGCAGCAGGCACCGCAGGGAGGCCCACTCTTCACTGCCGCTTGGGGATGAATAACAGACCATGGACAGCTATTTTTATACTGGATGAAACACGGAGAGGGAGAGGGTGTGTGTGTGTGTGTTGGGGAGGTGGGAGCCATAGGGGAGAGGACTTAGGGAGAGAACAGGGAGCAGCCTCTTCCCTACTCACCCTGTGGTCTTACTCCTCTTCCCACTGCAGATTCTAATTCCCCAGAATTAACTTCCCAAGAGGTTAAGCATTATTTATTACTTTGAAATCAGAAAAGGAAAAAGGATGCTAATCAAAAAATGGTGAAAATAAATGAGAATCTCAGTGTTCTGAATTTGCCCCCGTTGGCCCCCTCAGCCCTCTCTCTCTCCTCGTTGGCCATCTTTTGAATGTCTAAGTGCAGGGTTATGGATCTGAGTTCCCCTTTCCCCACTCAGGGATCATGGGGTGGCTTCTAGGAGGTTGGGGTCAGTGGTCTGGAGGAGACAAGAGCAGCCCTTCTACCAGGAGTCCATTCAGGTTGTCACTGCCTGGTGTATGACTCTGTCCTGAAAGCCCTGCTTCTTCAGAAAGGGATTTTTTTAAGCCAAGGTAAGTTCTGGGAAGGCAGAAAGATGTCCACAAAGGGTGGTTGCTTTGAATGTTGGGCTGACCTGAGGCAGGCAGAGACTGTGTCTGTGCTTCTTCTGTCAGGATAAATACTGTGGTGAACTCCCCACTCCCAGGAAACATGCTGTGGGAGACGGCCACAAGCTGAGTGGGGAGCCACTGCTGACACCAGTTCATGTCGGACCACTGTTTACTTTGATTCCACTGAGCTTCATTTTCTCCCAAGCCCTAAGAAATCTGGAAAAAGAGACATTGAATATAATGTCAAAATTTAAACAAGGCATGAAATAATCCCTAACATTAAAATGAGATTGTAAAGGGTCACCATCTTATGGGTTTGCTTAGTGGACCTTTCAGAAGTTTTTGAGAAGTATGGAGACAAAAAACACCTTCCCCGAGGAGGAAAGTTCATCTGGAGCTCTTTATTTCATTTGGTCACTTCTAAGATTCACCAGATCACGATAAGGATAAAGGGTGGAGACATGTGGGGTGCATGGGGGGAGACTGATTGTGCTTCAGCTGTGACTAATGTCTGCAACAATGAAAAGAAAGTAATCTTTGCCTTCTGCAAAGGGAAGTTGGGAGTCAGACTTGTGGGGAAGCATCTAACCCTGCAGGACAACAGCCTCCTCGGTTCCGGGATGGCTGGGCTTTTAGACATTCATCCACTTCTTCCAAGGGACGCTCAGAAGATGGTGTTTTAGCCCTGGTGGTCCAGTGGTTAAGACTTCACCTTCCAATGCAGGGGGTATAGGTTCAATTCCTGGTCAGGGACCTAAGATCCCACATGCCTTGTGGCCATAAAACAGAAGCAGTATTGTAACAAACTCAATAAAGACTTTAAAAATGGTCCACATAAAAAATTCTTTGAAAAAGACAGTGGTGTTTTATTAAGGAGATAATACAGTTCGGGAGCTCTTCCATGGCAGAAAACCCCCCAAATACCCACAATATCTGTATGCCAGGTCCTTTTTAGGCAAGGTTAACAGGAGCTCCCCCAAATTATCATTATTAGTATTTGTTTGCATGTGTGTTTATTCTGGTTTGCTTTTAAAAACATGGTACATTTTCTATATCCAAATGGATGAAGATTCTGAGAGCTTTCAGATCACCAAAAAAAGAGTGGGAGCAGAACCATCCATATCCATTCCAGCAGACAGTACACTAGTCCTCTCTCTTCTGTCCCTGATAGATTTAGTGACGGTGCCACACAGTTTATTCAAGTGTGATCCTCCCCTTCTGTCATCTTTACGGGACTGTCACTATGTGTCCATAGCAGCTTAACCTAGGTCTGAAAAATCAGAAAATCAGGCTCCTGAAGAGATTAGGTTTCACAGGAGATTAGTATCAATAATATGCCTTTGTGGGTATCCTATCAGCTATCACATTTATTTTTAAGAAATCCAAAATATCTGAGTTCGAAATTTAGTGTCCTTTTCCCGTGATATAGTACAGGAGAAAGGGTTCCGGAAGTGGCAACTTAATTTGTATCTAATTTCGGCAAAATAATTGCAGACTGCTTCCAACTTGAATGAGCAGTGAGGTATAGCTCCCAGTAGTTACTTATTTTAGAAGCACTCCCTCAGGATGAATGCTAGCTATTTTCAGTTGTGTGTGGGAAAACCAAGGGCACTGCCAAGCTGTGGCAAGTTGGCATCGCACATATGAGCTGTCAACCTCAATGCTTAGTTCCACTCAGATTCATTTCTAATTTCCAGTTGGCGTGTAACCTTTTTCTTTATTCAGTTTGGGGTCCTGATCACTTCCTGTCTCTGCCTCCCTACCTTCCCACCTATCTCTACCCACACAGGCAGCTTTTGGCTGAATCCATCTAATAATAACAGTGTGAGTGCCAAGTGGGTTGTATAAAATCCTTAGGGAGAGACGTGAAATGAAGCACATTGTTCTTCAGGGCTCCTGAGGACCAGAGTGTACCCATCGACAAAAACAAACTAATATGCAGTGAAATTATATGCCTTTCTCTATAATTTATGCAGAATGAGATAATGCTGTGATCGTGCCTGAAACAGCTATGGTGTGTGTCGTGGGCAGCCTCTAAAACAGCCCAGTGATTACCACCTACGAGTATTCACTCCCTGTGTGAACTGCCTTCTCATGTGGGCTGGACCTAGTGACCCTCTAAACAAACAGAAGATGACAAAAGTGATGAGATGCCAGTTTTTGAGATTAAATTACAAAGGATGTCTTTCCCCTCCTCTCTTTCTCCTCCCTACCAGCCCCCTCCCTCTCTTCTTCTCTCTCTGTCTCTCCTTCTATCTTTTTGCCAACTGCCCATATTGGGAGCTTCCCTGTGGAGAGGCCCATGTGTTAAGGAACTGATGTCTCCAGCCAGGAGACAGTGAGGACCTGAGGCTGACCAACAGCTATGTGAGTGAGCCTGGAGGATCAGCCTCCCTTGTGGAACTTTGAGATGACCGCAGCCTGTAAGCCCCTGAGCGAGAGGATCACTAAGCTATGCCCAGATTCCTGGCCCGCAGAAACCGTGAGATAATATATGTTTGTTGTTTTATGCACCTAAGTTTTGGAGTAATTTGTTATAAAATAGAAACACTAGTATTAATACTAATATTCCCTTCAGCAGGTAGTTAGGAGCTTCCAGTGACCCCACCAGAGGTCTGTCTCCAATCTCACCTCCAGCTACAGCCCTTACCACCATCTCTGGGCCTGTTTTTTGGCCACGTCTTACTCTTAGGTATTTTTGTGTCTTTATATGAATTGTTTCTTCTGCCTGAAATAACCTGTCTTCTGTTCTCCATCTAAATTCCTGCTCATCCCTTGACATTTGGCTCAGATAGGTCTTCTGGAAAGCCTTCCTAACCCCTCCAGGCAGAGCGCCTGTCCCCGTCCTCCACCTGTGCTGTGGCACCCACACGGTGTGGTCCTGATTGGCAGACCTGCTAGGCAACAGCTCCTGGAGGGCAGGAGGCGTTTATTCATCTTCCAGTTCCTGGTACCTAGCACAGCATAGTGATAAAGCACCATTCCTGGAACAGATCAATGGCTGTTTTGCAGAAGCAAGGGTCTTAGGTAGAGGAGGACACATGGTAGCTAGTTCCACCCCCAGCTAATGCAGAAATCCCACATAGCATTCTCTAAGCATGTGGTAGAAGAATACTTTAATTGGACAGTACATGAATGTTAAGTACTCAATCAGCAGATCCAATGCTGTAGCAGCATGCAGTGTTGTAAAGCTCTCTTGGTCTGCTATCAACCCCTCAGCCCTTCAGTTAAGGTCATGGGAGTTGACAGTCCTGTAATCTGAGTTGTTGTCATTTCAACCCATGACCTTTGATATGTTCCAGGCATCACAGACCTTCCTTCCCTTCATTTTTAAAGGAGGCCAGAAAGAAACCATGAAGGCATCTTTAGAGACAAATCTGGAAGAAGGGCAAGTTGCATTTTTATCTCAGATGGCAATCTAGCCCATGAAGAGGGCTTATTGCAGGGGAGGTTGTTGGGAGATGGTATAGGTGTGGAATACATTGTAGGCCTATCTACTTCATCACCACATCCTGATAGTTGTGCTTCCTAATTAGGATCTTCCCCCTTTCTCTCCTCCGCAGTTCTTCTCCTAGTTTTGAATTTACCTGTAACAGCTTCTTCACTGGTCTCATGACATCCACTTGTGACCCTTTCCGAAATGCTCTTCTTTCCAAGCTCTTGTATCCAGAGCAATCTTTCTAAAATGCACCGTTGACCCCATTGCCTGTCCACTTAAACACTTCGGTGACTCCCTGTGCATGGCCTGGCTCGAGTCCAGCCTTGTCCTACATCCTGTACCCATCCCTCTCTGTGCTCTGTTCACACTCATGTCTTTCACGACCTTGAAGGCACAAGTACCATCCCACCACAGAGGGGCACGGACCCTCTTGCCCTAGTTAATCCTATTCCTTCAGATTTCATGTCACTCACCAATTCCTCAGAGATTTCCCTGACGTCCCTTATTAAATCAAACCCCTTATTACTTACACAATAGAAAAGGAGATGACCTTGATCAAATAACCACACGTTGCAATGTTGTGTTAATTTGTGTGATTATTTCATCAGGGTCATCTCCTTTTCTATCCCTAAGTTCCATGAAGGCAGGGACTGTGTCTATGTTTGCTGACATCGTGTTCATGGTATCCAGTATGACCCGGCAAAGAGTGGAGTGGGCATTCAGTCAGTATTTGTTGACCTGAAATGAATGAATTTTGGGTGCTATTAAGGGTACATGGAAGAAAAACAGAAATGCAGGAAGTATGAGGATTTAATGGAAGCCAACGCTAGGGCATAGCAGGATAATTTAGATGTACCAGTTTCTTTAGACTAATACAAAAGGTGCAGAAGTGCACAACGTTTATAGCTATGTGTAACTTCCCTTAGCCCAGGCCACAACCGCCTCAGGGAAAAGGAAGGATTTGGGGTCAGATCCCGGAGGTCTTCCGTTCTGGCTTCTTAACCTCTTCTACTCATGCAGCCACACCAGCTCCGCCTCCCTGGGGACTCGTGCCAGCGCTCCTTTGTAGGGAGGTGGGGAGGGCTGTGCTGGGGCCAGAATTATCACGGGGGCCCTTTCTCAGGAGCTCCACGTGTTTGTGTCACTGCAACCCCAGCGCAGATCTGGCAGAGGTCTGCGGCCGACATGCACCTCCGCACTTCTCCGCCGGGGGCGCAATGGCGCCTCCCTTTGCACCTGCAGGCGCTTCTGAGCCCTCCTCCCCTCCCCCCGCGGGGCGGGGGATTGGTCCCGCTACCCACTCCTCTCCCGTAGTTGATTCCTATCCTTCCTCGATTGTCCTCTCTCTCAGCAGTTTTGTAACAGGGAAATCATTTCCTCTTATTTGTTAATGAATCTTAAATGGAAGGGTCTAGGGCCTGCCGGTTTCATTTCTCAGTCTGTGTTTCTTCCAGGGCCTGACGGACTGGAATGTTTCAGTAAATGTTTCATCCCACAAACATTTAGTTCATCAGAGAGAGAGAAAGAGAGAGAGATGAGCACATGGGACCCTTGTCCCAGGAACGTGTCTTCTTCCAGAGTTCTTTACAGGTACCATCACCTCTGGATGAGGTATTCAGCTGTCAGGCTCTGGCTGAGAATCCATCCTAGCTATACTAGTTTTTACCAGGAGCCAGGAATTCAGAAGAATGTTAATCTGTTTTTCTTCCAGCTTTTCTTACACAGATGACATTATTATCCTCAGCTTTTACAGTGCAAGTCTGTACACAGATCACAGGGTCCAAGAGGGCTCCTGAGTCATTTGATATAATTACCTTTTTTTTTTTTCTTTCTAGGTCTTCCATTTCTGTGAATCAGCGATGTGGAAAACCCAGGCCTCAGAAAAATTAAGGGAGGCTTGAAGTGAGCAAAGCAGAGCAGAGTGTTGGCAGGAGCTGAGGGCTGCCACAGCGGGAAAATCAAGCAATGCGTCATCTAGGAGAACTCGTGGTGCTGTCTGCCTCCTCTCAGCTGCATCCACACCGGCTGGGACAGTCAGATCACTGTGACTTGGGCAGAGATGAAAACATGCAGCATAGCCAGGGTATTATAGAGGTGTGTGGTGTCAGGACGGCCTGTGCCAGCCTCATTTACTTTTCTGAGTCATTTGAACAAAGCAGTTGTTGGGCTAACCTTGCTGTGACGAGAATCCACAACAAATCCAAAAGCCTCTGCCCCCACCGCCTTGGCCCCGCAGCACAGCGCGGTCGTCTTTTCAGTGGCGTGAGCCTCATTACATGGCGATTGTTGGATGAACTGTCCCTTCTCTCGCCCAGAGCTCCTCCAGGCAGGAATCTTGGCCCAGTTTCTTCTATGTCTCAGAGGCCTGGCACTGGGCTCGGCATTTAGTAGGTATCTGACGAATAAATGAATGGGTATCGGGACATATGGGAGTCATAAGGGGCTCCTACAGTGGGAATGAGTTCAGTAGCGCCATTCTGTGTTAGTTGTCTGCGGTTTGCAGGACCCAAAGGAGGAGTAATTTGTCCTCTGTATAAAAAACATGTCTCATGTGGGGATTGCACAAGGGAAGGTGCTGGCCAGCTGGGTATCAAGGTGGGCAGAGGTAGAGGAAAATGGGGGAAATGACACAGGAAATGATGGTGTTCGTCCTAGGGACACTTCATAGCATCCCACGCAGAGCCCCGATTCTCCAGGAAATTGACGGAGTGCCTGGCGGAGGCCAGAGCACGGCTGGGGGAGGCCAGCTCTCAGGGAGCCGTTCCTCAGCCCCCACAAAGACCCTCAGGCGGACTCCCACGCTTTCCCACAATCGTCCACTAGGGGGCAGGCGGAGGCAGGAGAAAAGGTGAGACGGCAGTCTGTAGGCTCGGGTTGGGCTCATCAGGCAGCGGTGCACCCAGGCTCACATCCAACAACTCCCTGGGCTGTGTGTATTACTCAGACAACACGGCCCGGCCTCTCTTCCTGCCTGTCGTTGTCTCTGTGATTTTATATGGTATGACCTGCGACATGAGTTACCACGAGACCATGGTAACCAAAGTACACAGCTCGGTGTAAAGGTAGATAAACAGGAAAAAAACGAATCCCTAGTTTTCCAACTTTACTCACCATTTGTGGTTTTTCTATCCCTGCCTCACCTATTATTTATTATCCTGAACAATCAAGATGTACCTGAATTCCAGGACTTTTAAAAATGAAAAGATAAATGAGGAAAATATGCCCTGGTCTCCTATCATCTAACCTTGAAGAGAGCGACTCATTTCCTCATGTGCAAGTTATCACTTCCTCTGGATATCCTGTCCAACACTCCTCTTGTGTACCAACATACCATCTCAAGGGAAAATTATGTTCATGATAATTCCCACATGCCATGAAAAGTAATTTCCTGCTAAGAAACTGCTGGTGATGGGAGTTCTTAATTGGTTTAAAATTTTCCTAATCCTTGAAGATTGAATATAAAAAATACAACTGCTCTCTTGTACAAATAATCCTTCTATACATATTATTCGGCCCACAGACCTGTGACTCAAATAAACTAGATTGAGCATAAAGGAACAAACATTTTACCAGGCCAGCTCACAGAAATGAAAGTCCTTGTGTAGAAACGAGCATTGCTTCATACAAAATCAGAGCGTTTGAAAGCTGTTTTCCTGCCTGCTGAGAAAGTCCGATTAGAACCCCATCAATGCTTGATAACATTAACAGAAAACTTTGCTTTAATGAAGTTAAAGACTCTTTAATGAATTGCATCTTTAATTGGAATGGAAATAAACCAACCATATTACATGAGCCATTGGAAAATGGTAGTCATCCTAAAAGAAACCGTTTTCTAGTGGAATCAGAATTCTTATGCAAACCTTTTCAGGCTGCAGACGTCTTTGAATGCTACCCTTGATTTCATTCCAACAGCAATCACAGCTGAGAAATATAAAGTATGATGTCAAGTTACTTTAATGGTTTGCAAAATTCTCAAGAATTTTCTAAAAATATGCATTTTCAATGATACCATAGAGTAGTTGGTCTAAAATTGACTTTCAATTAAAAGCATAAACAAACAGGCCTGGATATATTTGGACACAGATGTTGCTGGAGGTTCCAGATTCCATTGTTTAAAGGTATTCCATAAATATGACAAAAATTGTGGAGAAGACATCCATCTGATTGGGTATTCAGGTTTACAAAGGGAAGTAATTACAGGGCCAGAGACTGGGTGTCAGACCTCATTCATCTAAATTCTCTTTCTCACATCAACCTAGCTTGACCTTGATTTTTTTTAGATGCAAGTAAAGGACATCAATGTAATTTGAATAAACCAGTGTTTTAAATTCCCTGAGGAGTCTGGAATCAGAAATGACAGACTCGATGGACATAAGCTTGAAGGAGTAACCAACTCTTAAGTAATTATGGTGGTTTTGAAAACAGTATCTTCCTTTCTTACAGAGTTAAATTCTCATTTTTCTCTCAAGGGAACATTTATTTGTCTGATTCTTTGGAAAATATCCAAATGCTGGTTTCCACCCCTCCCCTCTCCTCGCTGACATGCCCACCAGGCCCTCACTGCCTCTGCGGTGGCCTCTGTGGTCCGTGGCCATCTCTGCTGCTAAGTGACCTCCAACCTTCCTCGCCTTTCTCTGAGGGCAGGGGGCCTCTCTTCTGTTCCTGACAAAGCACTTTCAGTCAACTCTTGGATTTCTTCATGGTTGATTAAACTGTCTGTGTTTATTCAGGACCCTTCTCCTCTTTCTGTGTCCGGCTGCTGACCTTTCTGTGGGTTCACTGTAGAGGAGAAAGCTCCCAGGGCAGTCCATCTGCCTGCTTGTTTGCAGCTCTGGTAAAGATTTGGTCCTGGAAAATGTTTAGGCCATTGAAATATCAGTACATCTTCAAAACATGTGACTTTCGCCTGGGCAGTTTTCTGAGTTGCTGTTACTGAATGAGATTGGAGGCACATAAACAAACACGAGATGCCCTGTGAGTCAGAGCTGCTAACATCTCCCTTGAACCTCACTGATGTTGATGGTTCTTGCCACTAGGCTCCACAGGATGTCACAGAGTTGTGTTTCCTAATAAGAGCAGTTGTGGCCTTAACTGAGGCTTCCCAGCTGGCTCAGGGATAAAAGAATCCATCTGTCAATGCAGGAGACACAGGAGACCCAGGTTCGGTCCTGGGGTTGGGAAGATACCTTGGAGAAAGGAATGGCTACCCACCCCAGTATTCTTGTCTGGAAAATTCCATGGACAGAGGAGCCTGGCAGGCTGCAGTCCATGGGGTAGCAAAGAGTCAGACATGACTGAGACTGAGCACAAGAAAACATGATGGTCTTAATTGCTTAGAAATGGGAAGGAGAGAGAAACTGAAGCACAGAGTCTTGTTGAGTGACCAAAAGACAAGCCAGAACAAATACCTTAAGTCAGAAATTCTTTACAGAAATTCTTGTCAGCCTGATAACTAATCCTCAGCCTGTGTCCCTGGTCTGGGGCTCACAGACAAGTTCAGCTTCCCCCAGAGGCACCCGGGCTCTGGGCCCAGGCCAAATGCAAGTTCTACCACATGAAGGCATCGCCCCCTTCTCCAAACACCATACTATCTGGGGCTGTACCTCTCAAAATGACATTTTAAAATTTTGCGTATTTGTGTATGAATCTTAGGGGCACGGGGGCCGTGCCTTCTGCATCTCTGCCTGTCTGGAAGCATGCAGTGCATGCTTTTGTGAAAGTGTAGATAAATGGAGGTGCTGATGGACGCTCCCCAAAGGCCTTCTCTTTCATTCCTTCAGTGCCCCCTTGCTCACTCAACTAGCTCTACCCTCCCTCACCATTCTTAGAATATACTCAGCTTCTAGCCTGCACAGTTGGCATGACCCGATTTTTCTCTTTCTTTATTTGTTCATCTCACCTTTTTATGTCTAGTCTTTACTCTCCAGCTCATTCTGTAAACTCTTGGAGGCCAGAGGTTTCCTGGGACTCTTTTCACCAATCACTTGACTGTAACACAGTGAGAGGCTGTCTGCTTAATGGAGTTCAGAAGATGATGCTTATGATGAGAGCAGTGGCTCACTAGGGCTGACTGCTGGTCCTGTTCAAAGCGTTTGATGGCCCAGGATTTGCTGTGTACTCTCGGTCACCATCAAGCTCTCTCTCATTATGAATCCCTCGTGTACACTGTTGGGTTTACTGGCATGTGAGTTGGTGAGAGACCAGGAGCATCAGCTTCTGAAGGCAGGGTTTCTCAGCAGCGGCTCTTCGACATTATGGGATAATTCTTTGTTGGAGGTGGGGGTGCTGTGGTGTGTGTTGTAGGAATTTTGACAACATTCCTCATCTCTCCTTCACTTGGCGCTGGTAGCATTCCCCGGGTGCGGCAATTAAAACTGTCTCCAGACACTGTCATATGTCCCTCTTAGTGGGGGAGGGGGTTGGTGGCAAGCCTGCTGCTTAGGGGCTACTGCTTAAGGGATAAAGCTGAAAGAAAGAACAGTCATAACCAGAGTTGCTTCCTTTCTCTAGGGAATTTTTTTTGGCTTTTAAGAAAAAATGTAACCAGCGTGGTGTCTTGGCCTAGTCAGTTTTGGGGAGCGTCTCCCAAAATGAATTTAAATTATACAGTACTTCACCTCTTTGCCCCCTTTTCCCCCTTAGAGGCCATTTTTCTCCCCATCATTATCGCTGGGCTGGGCTCTGCTTTCTGTGGCTTGATCCCATCTTGTTTTAGGAATCTCACTGGCTTTCAGCAAACTCTGAGAGGCACGTGATGAACCACTCAAGGAGGCGGCTGGCTGGAGGTGCTGGGCAGGGCTGCCTGCTGTCCTCAGCCTGGACATGGCCCTTGTGAGGACATTGTGCTTGGGGATCTGCTCCTCCCCTTTGGGCAAAAACCAGATTTTTATCTCTTCCCTGGGAGTGAACAGGCCATTGGAGCAATAATTCATACAAAACAAACACACCAGAAACTAGGCTATAAACCAGACTGCAACCATATTGCTCTAAAACGCTTATCTCCTCAGAGCTCAGGCTTTGAGCTCTGAATGTGGGCAGCATGAATGTGGTGGACCATCCAGAGTGCATGCAGGGCCCCAGGCCCTGGCCCGGTGCCTGGCCCCTTCTTCTGTCTGTCTGTCTCAGCTGCCAAGGGATGACCCTTGTGGGCTGGTGGGAGAGTGGGGGAAGGAGGGAGGGAGGAGGCTGGTGTCTGGGAGGACAGTGGGAGCAGAAAGTTGTTCACAGCCTTTAGACATCATTTACAATTTCTACTTCACTTACAGGTCACGTCCTGAGGCTGAGTGCCAGTTACCCATTCCGAGCAGACACCTTTCCAGTAGACACCCATTATCAGGATGACTAGGAAACTGCAATAGCTGCGATGGACATGGAATCAGAACAGAGGGATTTGGAAGATCTCATGAAGTGTTCTCTCTGGGCTGTGGGAAAGCCCGATAAAATAGCCCTGCTTCTGGGGAAAGCTCATCTCCCTAGAGATGGGAACAGTCCCCACTGCCCTGGGGGAGCCAACTGCTCACTGAAGGGGCTGATGACCCCTACAGGCCCTGGTTCTTCTCATCCCCATCACTCTTCTTCCCTTGAGGACCACCCTCCTCTGTCATCATGTGCTTTACTCAAGGGTCTGACTGCTGTGTTTGCTAACGCCAAGTCTCTCAGGAGTGACCTTTGACATCCTGTGCACAGGTTCTGGAACCCAGGCGTCAGTGGGGGGTTCTCCTGAATGGAGCTGCAGTCCTGAGCAGTAACCCTGGGGCAGGTGTGTTCTCCAGGCTTGTCGCTTGGCCATAGCCTGTAGGATGTCTTCTCCTTGACTGTGGTCTAATTTTGATAGACATTTCTGCAAAGTGGACAGGGAATGCCTTTGTGAAGTTCGTATTTCTCCTAATAGAGGGGCAGCAAAAAAGAAACAAACACTGGGGTTCCCATGTCTTTAACCAAGGAAAGCAGAAAGTTTCTTGTTTTTCTGTGCCATCAAGGTGTCTGGTGCTGTCTTTGGAGCCCTGTCCATCAGAGGCTCTCTCCAGCTTGGGCCCTGGCAGGGGTGCAGCCCCATGCGGCTGGCAGAGGCCTCAGGGTGTGGAAATGCATCAGCTCAACCCACTTTTCTGCCACAAAACAAGTGAGGCAGTAAGTGAACCATGCCGAGAGCCCTTTTAGCCACTTGAGTCATTCTCACCCCCATGGCTGGGCCTTTGTCAGCATCCTTTGTCACTTTTGAAAAGGTTATTTCTTAGGAAATAAAAGAACAGTGTGGCCATGGTTGGTATTGCTGATAAGTTCCATTACTTGAAGCATTATTACTGCAATAGAAAAATATGAATCTGATCAGTGTGTCACAAAGCCTGGTACTGCCTCCACAATCATGTTTGTCCCCATGGCGCTTTGCACCTCAAAGGCATGTTCTTCAGAAACCCTTGTGCTGGGGAAACGGATGAACAGCGCTGTGTGACACTGATTTCCGTTCAAAAGGAAAGAGAGGAGAATGAAAAAAAGCTGGGTGGTTGCAGCAAGGCTCTCTATAACTGCTGCTTCCACTCTGGTCTGGCTCGTTGGTCAGGTATCTTGAAAATACAGGGATATTCTGTATTTTTTCAGTGTATCTAGTTCGCATGACTTCTTGTTCAGCCCTAAGTCAATATTATTCATGCTCGTTTAGGTTAAATGTGCCCTTTCCTCCTTACAGGTGTCTCTGCTTCTCAGGGGCTTTCTCACTTGCTGTGAGCATCCTCTGTGGAGACGAAAAGATGTGGGCTTCCTAGGATCAACGTGGAGCAGCTTTCTGGATGGCTGATTTTACTCCCTTCTGGCGTTCCTCTCCCTAGATGTCATTTTGTCAGAGACAGGAGCTCAGGAGCCCTTGAGAGGTAATATGTTGTCCCCAGTTACACGATGAGCTGGTGCGAGGCTGGTATCAGATCAGGCCTCCTGACTCCAAACTTTTGCCATGTTTCCCTTTGATGTTGTTTCTGGGGGGCTCCTCAGCCCTTGTTATAAAAATTCTCTGCATGTTGTCTCCCACAGACAGTTGCAAAGGCGATGAATTAGGTGAGACTCTAGGCCCTGGATGCTCTGCACCATCTAGTAAGAAGTTCCTGCAGCGGGTTCTTGCACCATCCAGAAAGCCTTTCTAATAGAAGAAATACCTGCTACTTTGTTGTTTACTTTGTTCTACTTTTTACATATTCCTTAAGAAATTTTCTTAAGTGTAGTTGAAAATATAAGTTACAGATGTACAGTATAGTGATTCACAATTTTTAGAGGTTATACTCCATTTGTAGTTATTATATTTCCAATATTCCCCATGTTGTACAATATATCCCTTTGGCTTACTTTATACCCAATAGTTTGTACCTCTTAATCCTCTACCCCTATATTGCCCCTTCCTCCTTCCCTCTCCCCACTGACTCGTTCTATCTGTGAGTCTGTTTCCTTTTTGTTATATTCACCAGCTTGTTGTACCTTATTGATTTCACATGTAACTGAGTCATACAGTATTTGTCTTTTCCTGTCTGACTTATTCCACTTAGCATAATGCCCTCCAAGTCTGTCCATGTTGCTACAAATGGCAAAATTTTATTCTTTTTTATGGCTGAGTAGTATTCCATTGGGCTTGCCCAGTAGACCTGGGTTTGATCCCTGGATTGGGAAAATCCCCTGGAAGAGGGCATGGCAACCCATTCCATTATTCTTGCCTGGAGAATCCCCATGGACAGAGGAGCCTGGCAGGCTACAGTCCATGGGGTCTCACAGTGACTAAGCATAGCATAATACAGTACTCCATTGTATATATATATACCACATTTTCTTTATCCATTTATCTGTTGATGAACATTTAGATTGCTTCCATATCTTGGCAATTATAAATAATGCTGCATGAGCATTGGGGTGCATGTATCTTTTCAAATTAGCATTTTGCTTTTTTTCGGATATATATCCAGGAGTGGAATTACTGGGTCACCTGGCAGTTTTATTTTTAGTTTTAAAGAAGCCTCCATAGTATTTTCCACAGTAGGTGCGCTAATTTGCATTCCCATCAACAGTGTAGGAGAGTTCTTAACATGTAATTGTTAGCACAAAGTAATTATTGCCTTATAAAAAGATTATATTTTGTTCAAAAGTGTTTTGCAATGTTCTTGACAGGGAAAGGGGGCTCAGTTATAAAGTCTGAGGTCTGCTGAAGGTAACATCTGTGGAGACCTGTCCTACAGGAACATAGCTGGGTCCATGTTAATAAGCCATTAATAAGCGAGGGATTAAATTAGTTGGTGGTGACTAATTCCAGATGCAAAGTGACCTGAGTTACATCTTCCTGATGGAGGAAGGTATTGGGGAGAAATTAGTTTGCAGATTTAGGCAGGTTGCCTAATTTGTGATTCAGTATTTACACAGATCAGGGTTTGAAGTCAGACTTGCACAGCTCGTGCCCTCTCCAGGAAAGCTGGACCCCCGTCTCCGGAGAAAGCTCCAGTCTCCTTCCGCAAAGCAGCCCAGCGCAGGGCTCCACGCAGTGCTGCAGATAATTGCAGAGGGTTCAGGCTTCCCGGTTTCACTCACTCAGCACACCCAACCTCTGGTTAAGAGCTAGCACCTTCTCCCTTGTTGGCCTCTTAAACAAAAAAGCTAAGTGCTAGGTTACAGGGGTGTTTATTAATTCTTTTCTATTTAATGCTGGAGCTGACTTGGGAAAAAAATTATGTGGCTTGGAATGAATAATACTTATTCATTATAATTATAATTATAATAATACTTATTCATTATAATTATACTTATAATAATACTTATTCAGTAGTGCTGGTGGCAGAAACTGAAAATCAAGATTTACTGAATGAAAAGACCAGTAGAGTTGGGAAGCCGGGGCTGGGCTTCAGGCTGTCGGTATGTGTGGTCCTGCGGCTTCGGGTCAGTGGCTGAGACTCAGCTTCGGTTGCCCTGTCTGCACCCATGCAGGTAACAGTGCCTACTTCAAAGCTGCCTTGTGAGCAGTTAATGGGAAGATAGCCTCAATCTTAATGCACCATGTAATATGGAAAATAAAGTTAGTGACAAAAATACCTAAGCATTTGTATTTCTTATAACTTTGTATTTTTAGAATTTTAAGGACTTTTTACACTCTAATAAAAAGTTTATTTTGTGGAAAAAAAAAAAATGAGTCCTGTTCTAGCCTATGGTGGCTCAGACAGTAAAGCGTCTGTCTACAACGTGGGAGACCCGGGTTTGATCCCTGGGTTGGGAAGATCCCCTGGAGAAGGAAATGGCAATTCACTCCAGTACTATTGCCTAGAAAATCCCATGTACGGAGGAGCCTGCTAGGCTACAGTCCATGGGGTCACAAAGAGTCGGACACGACTGAGCGATTTCACTTTCACTTTCTAGCCTATATTTTTCAACAACCTCAGATATGCAGATGATACCACTTTGAATGCAAAAAGTGAAGAGGAACTAAAGAGCCTCTTGATGAGGGTGAAAGAGGAAAGTGAAAAAGCTGGCTTAAAATTCAGCATTCAAAAAACTAAGAGCATGGCATCTGGTTCCATCACTTTATGGCAAATAGAAGGGGGAGAAAGTAGAAGCAGTGACAGTTTATTTTCTTGGGTTCCAAAATCACTGCTGGCAGAGATTATAGCCATGAAATTAAGAGACGCTTGCTCCTTGGAAGAAAAGCTATGACAAACCTAGACAGCATATTAAAAAGCAGAGACATCACTTTGCCGACACAGGTCCACATAGTCAAAGCTATGGTTTTTTCCAGCAGTCATGTACAGGTGTGAGAGTGGGACCATAAAGAAGGCAGAGTGTCAAAGAATCGATGCTTTCGAATTGTGTTGCTGGAGAAGACTCTTGAGAGTCCCTTGGACAGCAAGGAGATCAAACTAGTCAATCCTAAAAGAAATCAGTCCTGAATATTAATTGGAAGGACTGATGCTGAAGCTGAAACTCCAATACTTTGGCCACCTGATGTGAAGAGTGACTCATTGGAAAAGACCCTGATGCTGGGAAGGATTGAGAGTAGGAGAAGAAGAGGGCAACAGAGGATGAGACGGTTGGATAGCATCATCGACTCAATGGGCATGAGTTTGAGCAAACTCCAGGAGATAGTGAAGGATAGGGAAGCCTGGTGTGCTGTAGTCCATGGGGTCACAAAGAACTGGACATGACTTAGCAACTGAACAACAACAGAGCTCTTGGAAAACCTAACCTAGAAGTTGCAAAGCAGCTCCCAAATGTGTTACTTCACTTGTAGGGGGTTAAACAAGTTTTGTTTGGTTTGTTTTTTAATCAATTGCCAACATTTAAGACTAAAAGTTTCCTATATAAGACAGAAACCAGAACCTAGATTTCAGCTTCTCTTGGGAAACAGACACTGAATGGCCAGTGTGGCTATCTGGGATTCCCCATGACCTACTGCTCCTGCCATGAGTCGTTCACTATTTCAGGCCAGCCACACCCAAGGCACCCCCATCTTCCTGGTATCACTTTCCCAGTAGGAGGCCTAGACTTTTGGATAGCAACTTGATTTGAAAAATCAGACCTGTAAAGAGATAGCAAGTGCTATAAGGATGCTCAAACAGGGGCTGTCTGGTCTCCTGTCTTTAGCTGGGTCTCCTCAGACCAGGTGTGTGTGGATGTGGCCAGCGCGGACAGAGTTCCTTTCTTATAAACTGAGCACAGGATTCTTGTGAGGATTAAGTTAGATGACGTATGGAAACACTTGGCAAGAATCCACGCTTGGTAAATGGTAGCTCTTAGCAGGGCATAGGGGCATTGGAAAGATTCCGATGAATAATCTGCAGGTCAGACTCCAGAAGTGATGGCCATAGTCAGGCAGCCACTAAGCACCTAAGAGGATCAGGCTGAGGAATAAGGTGCCCTCTGACTCCACAGTTTCTGCGAACAAGGATGCAGGCCCCCGGAGTTGCACAAGAAGACCTGGAACCCAAGGTGGAAAAAGACCCTTGGTGTAACACAAGTGCCCTTTGCCTTTGGCGAATCACTCCTGTGTCACCAGGAGTGTTAGAAAGCTCAGGAGACATGAAGGGTCACACCCAGCAGTTGTGCTGTGTACCTGCTTCTACTCCAAAGAAACCTTAACCACTGACAGCTCAGTGCCTTTGTCCCAAGCACTCAATTCTCCTGCAAATGCACAAGTGACTTCCTGCAGACAGCCAGTGGCCAGGAGCCTGAACATCCATAGGGCAGCCTGGGCTTCTCCCACATGGGATGGAAGCAGTTCCTATGACCTTGATTCTAAGACTTAGTTATCTTGGAAGTTACCACCAATCTCTAGAAGCCATGCCCAGGAATGATCTCACCACTTTCCCCTCCCTGTCATGGATACCACCAAAGCCTGTTTTACAGGGAGTTGCCTTTCTTCTATTTTTTCTGAGCTGAAGGGGACCATCCCTGGGTTGAGCAAAAGATGAGTAAGTGATTAGTGGCTGTCATAAAAAGATCTCATAAAGCATTTGTATTGTCCCACAAAAAGGATCTGATTTTTACACGTCTGTCTTTTTAGTTCTTTTTTGGCAGGTAGAAGGCTGCCAACATCATTGAATGACCGGGTAAGGCTTGCTTTAGGAAATGGGTAGCCAAGGATCTGCTGCTTCCCCACACCATTTCCTTCTCCATCGCATGACCTGACAAAAAAGCAACTCTCTGAGTCACACACTGAGTGACCCAGTATTGAGGAAATAATCCATTTGCTATGATAAACTAGGGAGGTCCCTTAGAAAGCAAATCGGGGCTTCTCCCTGGGTGGGTCCTGCCTGGAGTGAGACAATGATGTGGTAATGATCCCCACACTGGGGATGTTGACGTGAAAAGGGGTGCATTTTTGATGGGAAAATACAAGGTCATCTCAGTTGAAGCTGTAATCAAGTCAGAGCTTCTGAACCAGGGAGGGTCCCCAGGGAGCCTGGATTCAGGGAATCTGGGCTGGAGCAAGCTTCTCGGTAGCCACAGGCACTCAAGATCCCTGAGGAGACCCATCCCTTTCCCCTACCAAGGAAGGCTGTCTGCTCTGCCAAAAGTCTGCATTTCCTAAAATGGCTCCAGTGTGCAAGGAATCCCTGGACATACACTGTCTGCAGATGGACTTTGACTGCTGGCTGTTAATAGTCTCAACT
The DNA here is from genome assembly GCF_029378745.1 of Bos indicus. Classification (NCBI taxonomy): domain Eukaryota; kingdom Metazoa; phylum Chordata; class Mammalia; order Artiodactyla; family Bovidae; genus Bos; species Bos indicus. Next base: position 110,930,709 of record NC_091760.1, read on the forward strand.
CTTCCCACATCTGCTTCCAAGAGATTGCATTGGCTCTGCTCCCTTGGCCAGTAGAGATGAGGACACCTCATCCCTATAAATCTCGAGCTTGGTGGCTTCTTATTGCCCTTTAGGCCTGCATTCACACACATACACACACATGCAAAGATTATCTCCTTGATCTCTGGGTCATCAACTCTGGGCAGAACCACTTGGACAATGGTTTCTTCTGCAAAACTGAAGAACTATACCCCTTCGCCCATGTTTCCAAGAGAAATATCCTGCCATTTGGTGTAGACTGATTCTCTGTCTGAAATGTACAGAAATGTTAGGGTCTCACGTGTGCAGTGGGGATGACCAGAGCCTGTCTGCTGGTCTGGACAAAACCAAAACTGAATGCTTCTTGAGGTTTCTTTCCTTCCTAGAACATCATGATTCTGAGATCCTTCTGCATATACACACTCAAAGCGAGTTTTTCTAAAAACAAATTGGATCTCACAGAAAATTAGTAGCGACTGAACCAAGTACAGAATCTTATTTAGTTCTGGCCCCAGGAGGAACTTGATAATTTACGTTTTAGGCTAAAACCCTTTCCCCCCTTTAAATACTGCATAAAATGGCAAGATTCTCAACTGAATAGTAATGTTACCATAGCAAACAAAGGGAAAGCTATGAAAATCTGAAACAGAAACATGTGGCCTGTTATTCCAAAAAAAGTAAATGCAACAAAAAGAAGGTTGGCCTCATTCTCTGTCCCGAAGCTCCACACAGCCCATGCCAGAGCCCCCAGCCTGACTTCAGGTCTTCTCCCACCAGGCAGGCCTCTGTCTTTGCTCAGTTCTTCCCAAGGCTTTGGCGCTTTCTCCTCCCACTTTGAGGGCAGAGGTTTCCTTGTCCATATTTACAGTATGAATTCTCCTTTCAGAGGACCTCCAGGTCACAGGGAGTTCGTCTCCCCCTCTCAGTTTCCCAGCCCTTCATGTGAGGGGCTCTCGCCACCACTGGCAGCTTCACTGCTGGCATCTCTGGAGGGCAGAGCTGCAATCCTGTCTGCAGGTCCTTACACAGGTAGACATGTTTGATACATTTTAATGATGTTTAAGTGAATTGAAGAAGGGTGACCTTTCCTCCACCCTAAGTTTGTCTGTATATGCCACAGATTACTTGAAATGTCATATAAAAGTGGGGGTGACTTCAGTTTAGTTCAGTTGCTCAGTCATGTCCAACTTTTGCGACTGCATGGACTGCAGCACATCAGGCTTCCCTGTCCATCACCAACTCTTAGCAGATACCATCATGATTTCTCAGTCTTGGCACAAGGATCATTTTTTGATGGCGGCGGGGGGAGCTGTCCTGTGCATTGTAGGATGTTTAGGAGCCTCCCTGGCCTCTATCCCCCTAGATTCCAGTAGCACTCTCCCACCCTCCCAATTGTGACAACCAAAAATATCTGCAGACACTGTCAGTGTTTCTTGGGGGCAGAAATGGCCCCAATTTAGAACCACTGATGTGGGAGATTCCTGAAGGAGGCTGAGAGGAAGTATCAGACACCTTGCCCAGTGACGATCTTACCCAGACCCGCTCCCCACTGCTATAACCATCACTGTTATAATACATCAGCAGAAGGTAGCTATTTATAGCTTCTGGCCAAATATTTTTTCTCTGACAGGCTGTCACAGTGCTAGCCAAACTCTGGAATTTTCTTAAATGGGGTGGAGAGAGAACAGGGTAAGGCCCATCCTCTGTGAAATACGGGTATCATTTTTGCGGAGGTTGTCGTCTTGGAGACAACACAACAGCTATCAAGAGGTACCTGGGTTCATGCCAAGAAGACTAAAAAGGCAAAAAATAACAACAATAAAAGCTGAAGTGAAAGACTTTTTTTTTTTTTTAATCTTACCAGGTTGTGAGGAACCCTCGCTGCTTAATAAATCAACACATACAAACTCAGGGAAGGTGTGCACCTACTTTGGCACGAACTGCAGAGTGTAGAAATGGTCGGGATATTTTTGGTGCACAGGGATGGATGCACAGGTCATCGCCGGGCCTCCGGGGGCAGGGGCTGTCCATCTGCCAGGAGGCAGCCCACAGGCCAGTGGAGCTTTGATGAAGTGCATCTGCTCAAGCATGGCAAACGGTGTTGAAACAAACCACCATCCTGGCTTTTTTTTGAAACTACGACCCTCTGTCGTGTTGAGGAGCTGAGTCTGAGTGAGGCCCCAGTGGCCACAAAGGAGCTGTGGGATTGCTTTTCCCTCGCTGAGGCACGGAAGGCTGTGAGGCTGTGACTGAGGCATTACGCATTCATGACTGTACAGGGACTTTCATTCCACATATCTCGAGATGACAGTGGAAACTGGAGCTGTTGTACAAAGTGTTGGCTCTCTGCCCTTCCCTCCTCATCACATTATCTATCTGCTGGGGCCAGAGAGGGAGGGGATGGAGTGGGTGGGGGTCTGTGGAGTTGTAGGGGCTCCAGGACAGGCCTGGCTGCTGTGATGCTGGTGACCACATGGCCGTTCTGATTTCTGTCGGCTACTTTCAGACTTGGGAAGCCAGCTGGGGCCCTCTGATGAGAAAAATCAAAGATTCACGGCATCAAACATGTTGTTGATACCATGCGCTCCTCTCTGACACCACGAGAGAAACCCTGATATCCTGGCAAGAGATGCAGGTGGACTTAGCAAGGCCCCGTTGCATCAGCAGCAACGTTGGAACAAGGGCGAGAATGACACAGGCTACAGCTTCTGCTTTGATACACAGGTGCCGACAGACAATTTCCAAGGACAGATCTGCAAAACAGGTATCGAAGTGAACATGGGATTTGAGTGAGGTTGCGGTGGCCACACCCTGGATGTGAGGACCCTCTGACCAGGACCGAAGGGGCCCAGAGGAAAAGGAGGCTGCAGGCACAAGTCAGTTCTGGGGTGACAGGCTGCCCTGGATGGCCCTGCAGACACCTGGCCCACTCTCAGTCCCCCAGCCTTGCCCTCTAGAAGGGGTTGAGGGGCTCCCCGGGAGCAGCCCGGGGGAGGGCAGAGCCGGCCAGGACATCACTCTCTTTCTTGGGAATGGTGACTCATATGTTCCAGGCAGCGAGCGCTGCACGTCTAGACTTAATTCTTGCTGTGATGCATCCAGGCTGCCTCCGCACAGTTAGCAAAGTCCCTCTGGTTGGGCCTCATGGGACCACACCCAGAACAGTTACCCCAAAGCACACTGAGCAGACAAAGCACTGAAAAATGGGAGGGGGAAAAAATGGATATAATTTCACGTTTCAGAAAAAAAGATTGAAGCGTTCATCACGGGAAAAATCAGAATGTTGTTAATGTTCTTAGACAGTTTCTAAGTTCTGTGTGTGCCAGGACCACTGTAACCCCTGCGGACCGCTCATCCTGCTCTGACCCTGGTCCCTGATGGAAAGCCCACCCATCCCAGCTCAGCACGGGGACTGGAACAAGCAGCTGTCTCCCCACCCTCGGAGGTGCTGGAAGGGCTCACCAGGGAGGTGTTGGGATTGTGCTGCAACCTTGCTGATGTGAAGATCCTGTAGTTTTTTTCTAGAATGAGCTCTTGAAGGCAGAAGTTGACCCTGGCAAAAAATGCAGGGCTCTTCTCCCCTCCTTATGCCCCAACACCCACTTCCCAAGGGAGCAGTTACAGCCCTACTCACCAGAGGGAATGTCTTCCTCAGCAGCACAGATTCTCCTGATGAGAACAGCAACAGGGCTCTGAGACCAGGGCTGCTGCCCTTGGTCCAGAAAGAGTGGAGCTGCTGTCTGCTGCCCACCCTCCTGTCCCAGTGGGCACCCTTTATGACACTGTCCCATCCTAGGAACACCTCCCTGACCCCGTGACTTTTCATGTCCCCACCCAAGTACCATGAATCTTTGTCACCTTGCTTCTGTCCCTGAGACTTACCTGCCCTCTTTTCGTCCTGTCACTGCCTGGCTGAATGATGACGTATCTGAGCAGGGAGGGAGCTGGTCTTTTCTTTGTGTTGATGACCTTGTTCATCCCTGGGATGAGGAGTAACTCTCATCAGCTGGCAGGGAAAGGCAAGGCTGGGAGATCTTGTCCTTGTGGGAGAGCTCTTGGGGAGAGCCAGCCTCCTAAAGTTACTCCATGTCCTGATCCATGTTCACTATCCCCCCAACAAAGCCAGGCCATGGTATCTTTTGACTCCTCTCTTCTACATTGGCTCATCAGACGGAGGAGGGGACTTCAGCCAAGCAGAAGGTGGCATATGGGGCTGGCCTTGGCCCTCTGTCAAGACTCCTTCCAGTCCAGTTGCTCCCTGGTTGCTTTTTTTTTTTTTTAATTGAAGGATAATCACAATATCATGTTAGTTTCCAGCCATACATCAACATGAATCAGCCATAGGTATACATCTGTCCCCTCCCTCTTGAGCCTCCCTCCCACCTCTCACCCCTCCCTGTTGCTCTTAATTAAAGCCCAGTGTTTCAGATGAAGAAGAGGTGGGGAGGTGAAGAGGTTAAAACACAGTTCAAGTTGAATCAGGAATTATGTTAATTGGTTGTTTGCACTGACTTCCAGCACAGTGCCTCATACATTGTGGCTCATATTTAGCATTTCTCACTCATCTCTCATCAAAGCCTGATGGTCCCTGGGCCTCTTTTCATTTCCACAGACTCCTGCTTTGGTGGGGCGTGGCAGGATGGGGAGGCTGGGCTCAGAGATTCATGCTGGTAAAGCATTAGTGTACTTCCCCTGCCGGGTAACATGGTATGGTGGATCGTGTTTGGTTTGGGCTGGCTGTGCCCTGATTCACTGGTGGGAATCACTTCTCCCATCTACAGGAAGCTGTTAGTCGAGGTGCCTGCCTGTTCTCAGCCCAAGTTCAGATATTCAGATCTTTTGAGGTCGGTCAGATCTGCCTTCCCTGGAACCCAAAATTGGAGCAAAGTCGTTAAAAGAATCCAATTCGAGCTCATTCCTTATCCACAGCAGTGGACCCAGGAGACACTGGTGAGGGGATCCTAGATCTTAGACCCTTGACTCTGTGCTGCTTCCTGCCCACGAAGCGCCTCAGTTCCTGTCCATTTTGTCCTGGTTTCCTTGCCATTCAGAAATTAGCTGTTTTTTCTTTCCAGTAAATTCCCTTTGGGCATAGATGAGCTAGGGTTAGTTTCTGTTGCTTACCACCCAAGGAGCCCTAATTCACACCCCAGTAAACCTGGGTTTCTGAGCACCCCTTAGGTAACACTTGGTTTCAGAATGTTGCCCCAAAGCCAAAGTCAGGGAAGTGTTTATTTACCTTGACTCTGCAGTAGTCATCTCCCAGTGTCCATCTCTTTAGCTGCCAAGCCCATGCTGGTTATTAGTTGACTACGTTTCTGACTCCCCATTGGTTTCTTTCAGTATTCTGCTTGATTCAGACTGGACCGGATCTCTCCTCCCTGTACCTGGGGACAGACCTGCTTCCCATGTGTTCTGTTGCTTGATGCTCCTCAAACACCCGCTGGGGAAATGCAAAATTGTCCAGTATTTTTGTAAAGCAAATTGCACAACCATAAGCAAGGCTTTTAAAACATTGTTTCTTTCTGAACCAGTAAGTCAACTAATTGAGGCCTTTATCCTAAGAAAATTGTCAGAGAAGCAGAAAGATGAGTAAGAATATTTATTATGTTATTATTTTGTAGTAGCTAAAACTCGAAGATAACTTCAATGTTTAGCAGCAGGGAAATAAAAAACGGTCTGTTCGTGTGATGATATGTGGCACACCCATTCAAAACCACAGTTTTGTGCAATATTTAATATTATGAGGAAAATTCTCACACTATCTTGTGTACTGGATGTAAAAAAAAAAAAAAAACCAGGACACAAAACTGCATGTACAGCATAATCTCAATTTGTTTTATTCAAATTGGGAAGGATTACACCAACATATTAGCAGTGGTTATCCCTTTGTGGTTTAGTAGGAAACCCTCTGAGGTGAGAACTATGTTTTATTTAAAGTTATAGCTCTAATTCCCAGCTCAGGTCCAGTCATATAACTTGCCTAGAGAAGTAATGAGGAAGTTTCTTTCTATTTTTCTATGATTTTTATTTCTTGTAAATAATGAATGTGCATTTCATGTAAAATCAGAAAAAAAATTTTGTAGGCAGTAGAGCATCAGTGCATCAAGTTTGAAAGTGAAAGTGTTAGTCACTTAGTCATGTCAGACTCTTTGCGACCCCATGGACTGTAGCCCACCAGGCCCCTCTGTTCATGAGATTATCCAGGCAAGAATACTGGAGTGGGTTGTCATTTCCTTCTCCAGGGGATCTTCCTGACCCAGGGATGGAACCCAGGTCTTCCGCAGTGCAGGCAAATTCTTTACCTTGAGCCACCAGAGAAGCCCTGAAATCCTATTTATGCTTCAGGGTCCATGTGGCTGTTTTGAAACATGGTGACAAATATTTGATCGCTCCTTCTTTAGAGAGGTGGGGGTCTGTGTTCCTTCCCTTTAAATAGGACTGCTTCAACCAATGCTGTAGTGGCAGTTATGCTCTGAAACTTCTGAGGCTAGGCCATAAAAAGCCATCCAGTTTCTGCCTCATTCGCTAAGGGTACTTGATTTATTGACACCCTGAAAGCACAGTGTAAGGGCTCAACTACCCTGAGGCTGCTATGTTGGAGAGGACATCTAAGGGCACTCTGGCCAGCATTCCAGCTAAGTCTGTCCTTCATCCCAGGTGCCAGGCACGTGAGTGAAGAGCCACCTTGGAAGTGAATGCTTCCGGCCCACCCCCTGTCACCTGAGCCACTCTGAGCCAACAGGGTCCAAATACTATGGAGCAGAGACAGGCTGTCCACACTGTGTCTCATCCAAACTCCTGACCCACGGACTCCTTGAGCATGAGGAGATGGCGAGTATCTTATGCCACTAGGTTAAGTGGTTAGAACGCAGTAGATACCAAAACAGTTCTCCTCAGACTCCATCTTTGTGAAGCCTTTATGATCCTTTCTGTCCTTTGCATAATCCCAAGTCCTCCCAAAGGCCTTCTCTATACCTGTGTCAGAGGGCTGACTCATCTTGCCTTTCTCCAGATGATGACTTCCTTAGGGGAAGCAACTCTGTGAGTCACTTTTGCATCCTCAGAGCACAGTGTCCAGCACATGGGATCTAGTTGATGGTCCCTCCATTCCTTCTTCTATTAGTATAATGCACAAGGGAGATGGGAGTTCACAGAGAAGCCAGATTTGGCGCGTGTGTCAGGCTCTCATGGAGTTCAGATTGTCTCCATGCTTCTTGGCTGCAACCTAGCATGGCAATGGGATGGCATCACACCTGTACACCCTCTCAAATCTTAGTCTGCTCAGGCTGCCATAACAAATGGGTGGCTTCAACCAGAGAAACTTATCTTCTCACAGTTCTGGAGGTTGAGATCCAAGGGCAAGGTGTTGACAGGTTTGGCCTCTCCTGAGGCCTCCCTCGTTGGCTTACAGATGGCAAGTCTTCTCCTTGGGTCCTTGAGTGGTCTTTCCCCTGTGCATGCACATTCCTGTGTCTCTGCCTTTTTTTTTTTTTTTTTAATATTGTAGTTATGTATTTTGGCTATGTCGAGTCTTAGTTTTGGCAGGCAGCCTCTTCGTTGCAGTGCTTGGTCTTCCCTCTAGTTGCAGCACATGGACTTAGCTGGCCCACTGCATGTGGGCTCTTACTTTCCCACACAGGTTTGAACCTGTGTGCCCTGCATTGGAAAGTGGATTCTTAGACACTAGACCATCAGGGAAGTCCCCATCTTTTCTTTTCTTTTTTTTTTTTAATTATTTAATTGGAGGATAATCACTTCCTTGCCTTTTCTTATAAGAATACAGTCTTATTGAATTAGGGTCCCACCCTAATGACCCCACTTATCTTTACCTCTTTAGAGACCCTATCTCCAAATCCTGTCATAATAGAAATTGGAGCTTCTACATAGGAATTTAGGGGTTTGGGGAACACAGTTCGGTCCATAACATAGTAAGTTATTGTTTATACTCCCTGTAGTTGTAGGTGTCAATGAAAAGAAGGAATGAACTCACTGATCCACATTCTACCCACAGACACTTTTCTGGCTGTTAGTTCAGGCTTATGCTGTTCTTGCTCCCCTATCCCTTTAAATGATAGCCTGCTTAGGTGATACACATCTGTGATAACATGCCTTTCTCCACAACCAATGGAAAGATCTAATTTCATGTAGCTTTTGTTTGTTTGCTTGTTTTCCATTTGGTGCCCAAGGAAACCTCAAAACAAATCTTCAGTACCAGACCCAAGACAGGGCTGACTGCAAAGCTGTACAACATGTCACTGTGTACAAGCAGGCACTCTGCTCTTGCAACCTCGTCAGTTTACGGCAGCCAGATAAAGAGCATTCAGAATGGGGCTTTGGTGGAAAGCTGAGGATGATTGAAGGACATGAAGGAATGCCAGGAGCTAGGGTGACTAGCAGGTAGTCTTCAGAACTTTTCTTTGCAAAGTAATTCCTAGTAGTGTTCTTTTTCATCAATCTGTTTTTATTGTTTTATATCATATTCCAAAAATGAGAGAGAGAGAGAGAGAACACAATCTTCTACTGAAATGAATTGGACTTGGGACTATTTATGCCCGTATCTGTGAGCTACAGGTGCTGAATAAGGCATGGAGCAAATATTCAAGGTCAGACACTTGCCCTTTGGAATTCAAATTAAAGTGTACATACCTTGCATTTTTCGCCCCTTGTTTTCAGCTGGTCTGTCATACTACCTCTGTCAGCCAGCCAGTACTGCTGTCAGCCGAGCCTCTCCGCACCCCTCCTCCCACCTTACTTTCACCACTTAAGAAATGAGAAAACATTTCTCATTCTGATTCATTCTATCGCTAACGCATGCACCACAAGAATCAATCAGCTTTCATTTTCACATAATGTAGCCTGTGTACACAATTACCAACTATCCTGACTACATGCTGCTGCAATATTACAACACTCTTTATGTGAAAATCAGTTCTGAAATTCATTTTTATCTGCCAGTTGACACTGGTAAGAATTTTGTTCCAATCTGTAAGAAGGCTTTATCCCTGCTCAACACTATAAAGCCCTCAAGATTTTATCTTTTTTGAATTATCTAAAGGTAGGAAGAGATTCAATTTGCTAAGAGTCCTTGTTTTTGACACAAAGACAAATATCTGCTCCTGAGCTATACTTCACAAAGCAATGTTTCATTTTAAAAACCTCTCAGGATCATGAATTCTCCAGATAGAGAAAATGAACCCAAGTCTTGCTCTCTTCATTAATTTTAGTATGTTCTCTCTCTGCTGCTTCACTTTAGAAAGGAGGTATAATTACTATCTTTATGAGTCAGACTCATAGCCCAGCACCTGTTAGAAAATTAAAAAATATTTTCCCCACATTACATTACAAAGTGAAGCCATTGTTTTCATGCAGTTGCTGGTGTTCACTCATTTGCCAAAATGACTGTATTGAAGGCTTTAAAAGCCACAGTGATAATGAAAAACAATGACTGGAGACTTTCCCAAATGCCAATACATAAAGATAGTAACATGAACTTGATAAACTCTGATTTTAATTCTCTTAAAACTGTTTGTAGATTAATAAAGGTGAGTCAGTTTCTCCCAGGCATGACGAAGCAGCAGATTCAGACAGTTGAGTTGCCTTCTTAAACTATACCCCAGGTAGTTACTTAGGTATGAGGTATGGAGCCCAGTCAATGCCAGTTACAGAAGGAGATTCAATATGTGTGAATACGTTATTGAGATAAGAGATTAAGGGATAATTCTAAGTAAGAAAAACTGATATCACGACATAAAAACGATCCAGCTCAGGAAAGAGCAGAGTATAATTTAAAAAAATCTTTATACAGTCCATTTCTTGCCTAACTGCCATATAAAGAGAGAAAGGTCAAAGTATCCCTTATTCTTCTGATAACAAATGTCGTGTTTGATCTCAATGCCTAACGAGACCAATTAGATGCCGCCTCTTTCAACTCTTTAACTTTTTCATGACTTCAAAGGGTGTTTGTGTACAAGACTAACTTGAAATTTACTTTGAATGAGAAATACATGTGACACAGTCACAGATTGTTTGGGGGCATGCAGGAGAGCTCTGCTAACACTTGCAACCAGCCCAAAACACACACAGCATTTGCAGGCCTTCTCCACGTGTGCCACGGGGCAAAAGGAAGAGAGATGGCGCTTGCCCGTGGCCAATGGTAATAGAAAGTGAAACAGAGTTTGGAAATGCCTAAAAAGTGAGGGATGCTGAATCAAGTTTTCATCATTTTAATCTAGGCTTTTTTGATTAAAAGTATTTTTTATATTCTTCTTTTCCTGAAGCCATGAATCTATACTGAATGAATTAGTGGGCAACTGATTCAACAGGCAATATGTAATTACGTTCTTCATCTCTTAAATTTCTTTGATCCATTTCTTTGTAAATAATTATGAGCTAAACAGTTTATTAATGACATAGTCATTGGAGCTCCTGGGGTTCATTCAAAATGTGTTGGAGAATTGTTTAGAAGCGATTTGAAACCAGGTAACCAATGCTTTAGGGTCAAACACTGAGCTGTTATCTCCAGAAAAGCAGGGTTTTCATCTTCTCTAAAAGTTTTTATAGTACTTAATGCAAGAAATTAATAATCTGGTACAGATGTTTTTAATTTCCCACCTCAACATAATGATTGGCACAAAAAAACTTAATGTATGTCAAATGAAGAAATGAATGAAGAGAAAATAATATAAAGTTTAAGAATATGGATAATTTTCCTTAAAAATCAGCATTTCTTTCCAGAATAATTTTAAAGAGCAATGTTTGTTCTAATATCCTACAGACTGAAAATAACCAAAAAATCAAAATAAATATATACTGGGGTTTTTCCATACAGAAAGATATATTCTACATCATTAAGCACTGTATGGATTTGCTTTTCCCAGAAGCAGGTGACTAGAGGAAATTTCTAGCTTTGAATTCTTATATTACAAAAAAAGAGAATGGTGGTCACTGGAATAGTGTAAGTAAGGCCACTTCTGTTTCCATCCTTTGGTCCCAGACCTCTGTACTCTTCTGACACGGTGCTTTATAGAAGCCTTCAGTTCAGCACATACGCTGCATCATGGATGATGTCTCCCCATCTCCACAGAGTATCTATTGCCTTTAGTTTGCTAAACTAGATATGCTAAAAGATTTACCCAATGAAAACAACCAGAATGCTAGACAAAATAACAAAGGAAGTACTTTTTAAAGGCATCAACAAGATGGCACAGAAGTAAGGAATCTGAAGAAATAAAAAAGCAAGACAGAAGTAGTGACTTTGGGAGAAGAGAACCAAAGTGAGTTCTTTCAGTGCTTCTGCCAAAACCTGGAAGGAAACCATGAACATTTTGGAAAATGTTTGATAGGAGACGTCGGGAGTTAAAGCCTCAGGCCCACAGAAAATTGGAAGTCTTATAGGAGATAAAACTGGAATCTCAAAGGGTTTTACCTTCAATTTGAAGGGTGTGGGGAAAAAAAGGGGTGGGGAGCTATGCAGGAGACAGTCACACATCTGATTTGATCTTTATGCTGGAGGAAAGTAGGAGGAAGTCTCACTTGAGAATCTGTACCTGCAACCTGGCCCTCGTGTGATTTCTTGTTTGATTTTATATCACCTGTAATTGAAAAATTGAAAGAAGAGAATTTCAACGAAAGTGCTCCAAGAATGTTTGTGTAATCAACTGGGAAGAGCAAAGCAAATCTTTTATGAAAGAACACAGTGTCAACCCAGGTCTCAAAGAAGCCCTAGAGATAAAGTTCCAAGGAACTTAAGCACATAAAAACATACTTAGGCATGTTCTGCCCTTCCCTCCACCACACATGCACCCAAAAATAAAGCACCGTGAGTGAGAATCAGCAGAAACAACAGACTGAAAAATCAGATCTATAAAGATGATCAGATACAATATAAAAGAATCATGTTTGGTCAGTCAGTCAGTTCAGTCACTCAATCGTGTCCGCAGCACGCCAGGCCTCCCTGTCCATCACCAACTCCTGGAGTTCACTCAAACTCACGTCCATTGAGTCGGTGATGCCATCCAGCCATCTCATCCTCTGTTGTCCCCTTTTCCTCCTGTCCCCAATCCCTCCCAGCATCAGAGTCATGTTTGGTATGTTTAAGGAAACGAAAAGTTTGTGAAAAAGGAATAAGAGAATTTTTAAGACAAAGCTAGCAGATTGAAAAAAAACTGAATGAAACTTTCAGAAATGAAAAAGTGCTTTATGCAAAAGATATGAGGATAAATGGAGGAAGGTCTGAGATGCAAGGAGAAATGGTGAGCAAAGAAATTGACAAACATTGATCACATATAACAATAATAGTAATATCTAATTTTTGAGGTTAAACAAACAAGATGGAATTCAAGTTCAAAATATAATTTAAATTGGAATGGGGTGAAAATTGTAGTTATAATATTCTAAGGTACTTGTATTGTTTGGGTGAAGCATCAAGAGACTGTGTAAGCATGTTAACGTGTGGGTGTGTTAGTTGCTCAGTTGTGTCTGACTCTTTGGGACCACGGGGACTGTTGCCCACCAGGCTCTTCTGTCCATGGTATTCTCTAGGCAAGAATACTGAAGTGGGCTGCCATTCCCTTCTCCAGGGGATCTTCGCAACCCAGGGATCAAACTTGGATCTCCTGCATTGCAGGTGGGTTCTTTGGGTAATTCCTAAAAATAGTTGCAGAGGGAATTATTTCCAAATGAGCAGTAGGAAGTGGCAGTGGGAATAAGAAAAAGAAGAGAAGAAAAAAGAAATTCTATTCAGAAGATAGGAAAAAAAAAGAGAGAGAGAGAATGGAAAGCACATAATGAGTCAGTAGAAATACATCAAAGGAAGAAGAGCAAAGACAAAGCCTGAAGATCCTTTGCCCCAAAACAAAACAATGGGAGATTATACACCCTCTAAAGTGTTCATACTCTCCATGATTTAATACTGTTAACAATGAAAAAAGAGCATAAATGACTTTTGAGAACAAAGACTTTATTTCAAGTACATAGTGGTTCAGCTTATCAGAGACCATTCAACTTATGGCCAGTGTTTTCCATCTCAGGGCTTTTAATGGGGTACTGGAAGGGGCCGAGAGGGTTTCCCTAATAGTCCAGTTGGTAAAGAATCCACCTGCAATGCCGGAGACATGGGTTTGATCCCTGGGTTAGGAAGATCCCCTGGAGTAGGGAAAGGCTACCCACTCCAGTACTCTGGCCTGGAGAATTCCATGGACTATACAGTCCACGGAGTCACAAAGAGTCGGACATGACTGAGCGACTTTCACTTGGAAGGGGCTGCACCAAGGCCTCCTGTTTTATGTTAACATTATTTACAGTTAAAAGAAACTTTAACTTTTGAAGATCTCTCTCTCAAAAATGGACTTCTGTAGACAATTTTTAGGAGCACTTTTATGATTACTAAATTTAGAATGTGTTTTTACCCTTATAAATTTTGGCCTTTGACTTTATCTGGAGAGCTTTATCTTATGAACAGCTGTATCATTTGTTATTTCCCTCTCCTTTTGTACCAGTCTTAATATACTTTTTCTATTTTGTCTGTATTTAAGAAGAAACTGCTTTTTTAAGGCTACAGCTAGGGCTCCATATTCTGGAAATAAATCAAAAAGCACAGGACCTAAAGACTTAATATAGAAAATGACACAGTTTTAAAAAAAGAGTGTGAGGCCTATAATATTCTGCTTCCGTAGGATGCGAGATCATTTCCTAGAGAGGCTTCACTGGATTGTGTAGTAGATCTTTTCTGTAGGTCTGTTTGGTTATTTCCTGTATGCTACTTTCTTTCCATTTTTCTGTAATGCTTTTTTTCATAGCTTCTCAACTGTTTCTTCTGCCATAAGGGTGGTGTCATCTGCATATGTGAGGTTATTGATATTTCTCCCAGCAATCTTGATTCCAGCTTGTGCTTCTTCGAGCCCAGCGTTTCTCATGATGTACTCTGCATATAAGTTAAATAAACAGGGTGACAATATACAGCCTTGACGTACTCCTTTTCCTATTTGGAACCAGTCTGTTGTTCCATGTCCAGTTCTAACTGTTGCTTCCTGACCTGCATATAGGTTTCTCAAGAGGCAGGTCAGGTGGTCTGGTATTCCCATCTCTTTCAGAATTTTCCACAGTTTATTGTGATCCACACAGTCAAAGGCTTTGGCATAGTCAATAAAGCAGAAATAGATGTTTTCCTGGAACTCTCTTGCTCTTTCCATGATCCAGCGGATGTTGGCAATTTGATCTCTGGTTCCTCTGCCTTTTCTAAAACCAGCTTGAACATCTGGAAGTTCACGGTTCACGTATTGCTGAAGCTTGGCTTGGAGAATTTTGAGCATTACTTTACTAGCGTTTGAGACGAATGCAATTGTGCAGTAGTTTGAGCATTCTTTGGCATTGCCTTTCTTTGGGATTGGAATGAAAACTGACCTTTTCCAGTCCTGTGGCCACTGCTGAGTTTTCCAAATTTGCTGGCATATTGAGTGTAGCACTTTGACAGCATCATCTTTTAGGATTTGAAATAGCTCAACTGGAATTCCATCACCTCCATTAGCTTTGTTCTTAGTGATGCTTCCTAACCCTTACGGCAGAAAGTGAAGAGGAAGTAAAAAGCCTCTTGATGAAAGTGAAAGAGGAGAGTGAAAAAGTTGGCTTAAAGCTCAATATTCAGAAAACTAAGATCATGGCATCTGGTCCCATCACTTCATGGGAAATAGATGGGAAACAGTGGAAACAGTGTCAGCCTTTATTTTTTTGGGCTCCAAAATCACTGCAGATGGTGACTGCACCCATGAAAGTAAAAGATGCTTACTCTTGGAAGAAAAGTTATGACCAACCTAGGTAGCATATTGAAAAGCAGAGACATTACTTTGCCAACAAAGGTTCGTCTAGTCAAGGCTATGGTTTTTCCAGTGGTCATGTATGGATGTGAGAGTTGGACTGTGAAGAAAGCTGAGTGCCAAAGAGTTGATGCTTTTGAACTGTGGTGTTGGAGAAGACTCCTGAGAGTCCCTTGGACTGCAAGGAGATCCAATCAGTCCACTCTAAAGGAGATCAGCCCTGGGTGTTCTTTGGAAGGAATGATGCTAAAGCTGAAACTCCAGTACTTTGGCCACCTCATGAGAAGAGTTGACTCATTGGAAAAGTCTCTGATGCTGGGAGGGATTGGGGGCAGGAGGAGAAGGGGACTACAGAGGATGAGATGGCTGGATGGCATCATCAACTCGATGGATGTGAGTCTGAGTGAACTCCGGGAGTTGGTGATGGACAGGGAGGCCTGGCGTGCTGCAATTCATGGGGTCGCAAAGTGTCGGACACAACTGAGTGACGGAACTGAACTGAACTGAAACTGTTTCTTCCTTCCTTCTTTCCTCCCTTCTTGATTTCTCATTCTCAGATGAAGCTAGATCTTTATTTCAATGAACAGGGTACAGGGCTATCTCTCAAATTTTCCCTGGAGTGAGGGTCATATCCCTTATTAGAGACACAAATGGGAAGAGGGGTGAGGTGATACTCCTGGTACCTGGTCCAGCATTCAGCTTACAGGGCCTATTCACCAGTCCAGGCTTTGCCACTTCCTAGCTGTGTGACTTTGGGTGAGTTGCTTAACCTCTCTATGCCTCAGTTTTATCATCTGTAAGAGGAAGCTAGTAAATATGTCAACCTCATTGGGCTCCTGGGAGGATTAAATGAAATACTTTTAAAGCTCTTAATACTATCCATTGCTCCTCATAAACAACAAATATCAGCCATTACCATTTTCTTTATTGTTGCTGCTGCTACTACTGCTTCTACTGATTTGTTGCTGTTACTGCTGCTACTACTACTCCTTCAAGTACCATTGGGTACATTTCACTACCCAGCTGCTCAGTCTGTTATGCTGACCCACTGCTATTTGAGAGAATCCCACTTCCCAGGCTACAGTGCATCTCTACCCATCTCTCCCTCCTTACTGCCACTCACACAAGAGTCCTTTTTTAGGAATGACCATCTCAGAGTGTTCCCAGCAAGGTGGCTCAGGGACCTTGAGCAGTGGCACCCATGTGGCACAGCAGTGGGGGGCCAGGCTGACTGTGTGCTGTGCGTATGTGACTTTCCTTTTCCATCACAGGGTTTTTAATGGGCTATTGGAAGGGGCTACACCATGGCCTGTTAGTCAGATGCCATGCCATTTTACACTGGAAGTCGGCTTTCTGCTTTTAAACCAGGGACACAAAGAGAGGGCATAGGCCTGATGCCAGTGGAGACCTGGAGGACTCCATGCCTTTCAAAATCACACTCTTTTGGTAATGAACAAAAACCCAGTCAAACCTGAGTTGACTAAAGGAGTATAATAATAGTCTCATTTTTACACACATTTCAGTAAGTTAGAAGATCTGAGGTAAATTATCCCCTCTGGAGTACTAGTCCAAAGGCACTCAACCAAGGGAAACTGCTGAGACAATATTCTTGTCATATTTCCAGACAAGCTCAGAACCTTTATGAGAAGAGCTATATTGAAACTCATGGTAATACATTTAGACTAAGGTTTGCATTAAACTTCTAATGACTGAATTTTAGTCCGACTCTTTGTGACCCCTCAGACTATAGCCCACCAGGGTCCTCTGTCCATGTGATTCTCCAGGCAAATACTAGAGTGGGTTGCCATTTCCTTCTCCAGGGACTCTTCCCAACCCATGGATTGAACCTGCATCTCATGCATTGGCAGGCAGATTCTTTACCCACTGAGCCACCTGGGAAGCTTTCTATGAATACACAATTTGAATACAAAATTGAATATAAAAATGTATATTCAATATTGTATGAATATACAATTTCTTCACTAAAAGTTCAGCTGCTTTTACACTAAGACGATCAGAAGAGGCACAAACAACAAAAATAAATTGACAGTTCATAAAGATGTTATAGGTTGAAATACAGTCAGGATCATACAGTCAGATCACACCCTCAGACCCAGCCAGATGCTCACCCTTCCTGGAATCCTTCCAACAGATGTCCTGATCCTGGAGGGGTGGGGATGGTTGCAGAAACTCTGGGGATCTGGGGGCCACTGATAATTAAAGAGTGCACCTATGAAGTTAGTATTAGAAACATTTGGGATATCAGTAACTAAAGTAGAAACAGCAATATAGATTCTATCTACATATGCTGCTGAAATGCATCATTACCAACTTAAAGCATCAAATTACAGATGGTTTGACAAACATTTTCAAGGGCCCTTAGTACATAAACAAAACGAACTCTCATATTGGTTGTATGACTAAATTTGAGTCATAAATACTTAAATCACAACATGGAAAACTATCTCTTTCCATCTTTCTCTACCAACATACTATGCCTAGGGCACAAATGGTAAAAAAACAAGTATAATCTCTTTCCCCCAAGTTATTACAATGTAGATATCAAGAATTTGGTGACAGTAATATGTACTGGCTCAGCGTTCCACCCGTGTAGTTACAAAGAATTTAAGCCCTCCCTGACCCCGAACTAGGTCTTTGTGGCTCACATTTCTCTTCACTGCTTCTCCTCCTGCTGCCAGCTGGATTTTGAGGAACTTTCTTCTTGGTGTTTGCAGGTCTGCCTTATACTGGTTGGTTCTGGGGTCTCTCTGGTTAAGAGTATATTAAGAAAAAAAAATAAGAAAAAAAGAGTATATTAAGAGTCCACAGGGACATGGTCACAGAGAACCATAAGGCCCCGGTGATGCTGCACTCAGAAATTTCCTCTTCTGTGATCTCGGCTCACGACCAGAAGAGGCAGGAGGTGGCTGTCAGGTCCTCTTCTTGACATTCTGCACTCATGGCGGGAGGGGAACACAGATTCTTGTCTTGTATCTGAGGTCTGAGAGTCCAACCTTCTGACCAGAGGTACTCTACTCAGTTCTGCCCAGAAGTTCTAATGCTTTGATGCAAACAAGATTCTGGTTGACTTGACTTGCTAAGTTAGAACAGTGGCCTGTAACATGAGGCATGTGTACCCCAGGGATACTTGAAGGAATTGATGATCTTAAGTTCATAGACATTCCTATGTTTCCCTGACTCCCTCTGAAATAATGTGTCATGTTAGGAACAATATTTTAGTCCATGCTGGGGTTTTTTGAGTTCACATACAAGGTAGACTGCAGCAATGGGAGTCAGACAATTTTAGACTAATGAGTCTCTTTTTTTATGACTTGGTTTCATCAAAGTATGCCCTTGGAGGATAGTTCCAGGAAAGTCAGGCAAAATTAACATTAGTAAGAAAAGCTGAGTGTTAAAAATGCCCCTTCCTGCAATGCATTTAAATGTAAGTAGCCTTTTCAGGTCTTCTGGATATTTGTTTCCAGGATACATCCTTAGATGGAAAGAAAAGAGATTTTAAATAGCAATGCAGTATAGGTTAGCAGAGCATTACTAATTATTTTAAATGTCGTTAGAATGTTTTCTTAGACTATGGAAGTTTTTGAGATATGCTAGATAAAATTTCTATGAAATCTTTCCAGTTGGCCATTATTATTTAATGAAGTAGTTAAAACAATTTTTTACTAATACTGTTTGAAATGTTTATTATAATACAGTAAAATTCTCATCTTATTTCACCATAAAATGTTTAATATTTTCTTCCTCCTACTAATAAAAAGTTGGCTTAAAGCTCAACCTTCAGAAAACTAAGATCATGGCATCTGGTCCCATCACTTCATGGCAAATAGATGGCGAAACAGTGGCAGACTTTATTTTTTGGGGCTCCAAGATCACTGCAGATGGTGACCGCAGTCATGAAATTAAAAGATGCTTACTCCTAGGAAGGAAAGTTATGACCAACCTAGACAACATATTAAAAAGCAGAGACATTACTTTGCCAACAAAGGTCTGTCTAGTCAAGGCTATAGTTTTTCCAGTAGTCATGTATGGATGTGAGAGTTGGACTATAAAGAAAGTTGAGCGCCAAAGAATTGATTTTGAATTGTGGTGTTGGAGAAAACTCTTTGAGAGTCCCTTGGACTGCAAGGAGATCCAACCAGTCAGTCCTAAAGGAAATCAGTCCTGAATATTCATTGGAAGGACTGATGTTGAAGCTGAAACTCCAATACTTTGGCCACTTGATGTGAAGAGCTGACTCATTTGAAAAGACCCTGATGCTGGGAAAGATTGAAGGTGGGAGGAGAAGGGGACTACAGAGGATAAGATGGTTGGATGGCATCACCGACTCTATGGACATGAGTTTGAGCAAGCTCTGGGAGTTGGTGATGGGCAGGGAGGCCTGGCGTGCTGCAGTCCATGGGGTTGCCAAGAGTCGGATGATATTCTAATATTAATTAATATTCACTTTCACCTTTCACTTTATGCATTGGAGAAGGAAATGGCAACCCACTCCAGTGTTCTTGTCTGGCAACTGAGTGAACAGAACTGAACTAATATAAAGTAAATAAGATCCTGTGTGTGTGTGTGTGTGTGTGTGTGTGTGTGTGTGCTTGGTCACTTTAGTTGTGTCTAACTCTTTGTGACACTATGGACTATAGCCCACCAGACCCTTCTGTCTCTGTCCATGGGATTTTTCAGGCAAGAATACTGGAGTGGGTTGCCATTCCCTTCTCTCCAAGGGATCTTCCCGACCCAGGGATTGAACCTGCATCTCCTGTGTCTCCTGCACCGCACATGGATTCTTTACTGCTGAGCCACTGGGGAAGGCCCAAGTAAGATCCTATGTATAGACTAATTATGTTTGACTGCATCTACCTGCTTTTTCATTACATGTAAAGGGAAACATTAGGTATTGATTCTTCTTATCAAGAAATGCATTGTCAACAAAACCTAACTTTGATGCTTAATAATAATTTATAAAAATTTAGTATTTATTTATGTTTTGTAACAGTAGCATATTAATAATAACTGTAGGAACGCCCTGGTGGTCTAGTAGGTAAGAGTTCACCTTTCAGGGCATGAGGTGCATGGGGTCCCTGGTTGGGGAGCTAAGATCCCACATACTGTGAGGCCAAAAAACCAAAACATAAAGCAGAAAAAATACTGTAACAAATTCAATAAAGAATTTAAAAATCTTCCACATTAAAAAATATAACTGTAGTAACAACTCAATCCAGAAGAACTTTGGAAAGTTACGTATGTGTTTTTGTAGTAATTTAATAGGACAGGACTCCGTGACTGAACAAAAACAACAATAGGATAGGAGAGCAATAAAAGGTTTACAATTATAAAAATAAAGTAACAGTTTTATTTTTAAATGTCCATATTTATAATTTACTGGTTATCATTACAATGTCCTTTGCAACTATTTAAATTTATAATGAATTGTTTTAGATGTCAACCTAAAACAGTTAAAAACATTCTTTTTCAGGGTACACTGGCAAAAATATTGACTAACAATTCTGGAAAGAATGTGTAATAAGTCCTTACCTAATCACTTCTATTAAATAAGGTAGTGGATTCTTTCCCCCTAACTTCATCTCCTCTCACTAACCTCAGTTCTATACTGAGTACCATGCGCCCCTTGGAAGAACAAAAGCATTCTAATTTCGAGATCCCATGAGATCCCAGCTTAAACTTCAACCATTCGAAAGCCTAGTAATAGAGAATGCAGTCCATGGGGTCGAAAAGAATCAGACACAACTGAGTGACTAAGCAACAAAAGAGAATGGAAAGCTGGCTGCCCTGGGTTTTAGAAATTCCATTTTAAATAAAAGAAGTAGGGCTTCCTAGTGGTCTGGTGGTTAAGAATCTGCCTGCCAATCCAAGGAATATGGGTTCACTCCCTTGTCTGGAAAGATCCCACTGCCACGAGGCAACTAAGCCTGAGAACCACACTGCTAAGTTCACGTGCTGCAACCACTGAAGCCCAAGCGCCTAGAGCTCATCCTCTGCAACGAGAAGCTTGCACACCACAGCTGGAGTAGCCCTCATTTGCCGTCAGTTAGAAAGCCCCAGTGGAGCAACAAAGACCCAATGCAGACAAAAACAGATAAATAAATTATAATTAAATCTTGGCAGTAAACTTTACTCCCTAGAAATTTAAGGTTTCAGATAGAAAATTGCAACTGTAGAATTTATTCACTTTAAGAAGGCAGAGGTATCCCTTTAATGTGTTAGACCACATCAAGCTCACTTGGGGGAGAAAGGTAGATTTTTTTTTTCCATGATGCAGTTCATATTTTTTCAGAAAACAAAAATATTTCCAGTGTTAAGTCATATGAAAACCTCTCCTTAAAAATGCTTCAATGTTCTAAATTATATATATCTAATTCTTGGGTTTGAACTATTATTATAGATTAATATTAATAACAAATAACCATACAAGTTAAATATCAGCAATAAGTATGTTAATAAAAAGTATTCAAAACTTTTTACTGGCAAATGAAGTCAATTCCTTTCATTATTTTCTGAATTCAAAAAGGTTAAAGAAGGTGGCCACCCTGCTGTATAATGAGTTGACAACACTCACAAGCAAGTGAACATAGGGCCTTATTGTATTAAATACAGATTTATACCTTGAGAATCTGAATCAAATTCTCATTCAGTTGCTATTAGTTCTACCTTTAAAATAAATGGATCTAGATGTAATACTGCAAATTACTGTTTTATATTTAAGTGATTGGAACTACTTTGGGGGGAATAATGATATTCTAATATTAATTAATATTCACTTTCACCTTTCACTTTCATGCATTGGAGAAGGAAATGGCAACCCACTCCAGTGTTCTTGCCTGGAGAATCCCATGGACGGGGGAGCCTGCTGGGCTGCCGTCTATGGGGTCGCACAGAGTTGGACAAGACTGAAGTGACTTAGCAGTAGCAGCAATATTAATTAATTAACATTAAGTTCCTTCATAATTCTAAGAAGTTATCTAAATATTCTATGTTTCAGAAGCCTCAAAAGACAAACAGCATTGTCAAATTTTCTTTTGGTAATCATATATCTAAATATATATTATTATGAGATTAAAATGTAAGGTTACTCAATGACTTGCCAATGATCAAAATATTTCTATTGGAGTTTTAAAAATAACAAATTTTTAGTTCTTTGCAGGCTCAGAAATTTGGGTGATGACATAAGATATTTATGAACATTGGCTGAGTACTAATTTCCTTTAATTCACTAGTTTTCCTGGACAGTTACAGATTCATAGTCAAGAGGCAAAGAAGTAGAATTTGAGTGCATTGGAAGCTGAGGTGCTGAATGGGATCACATGGTGTGGGGGGTGGTGGTCTTAGATTAGGTCTAAGGGAGCTGCATATGATGAGGCAATTTCTGTCCAACACTAACACGTAGCTTGCAGAGGTGAAATATGCCAGGGTAATGGCACCACTGTGAGCAGTGATTCTCATGCTTTAACATGTATATGAATCACCTGAAAGTGTTAGCTGCTCAGTTGTATCCAATTCTTTGCAACCTCACGGACTGTAGCCCGCCAGGCTCCTGTGTCCATGGGATTATCCAGGCAAGAATACTGGAGTGGGTTGCCATTTTCTTCTCCAGGGGATCTTCCTGGCTCAGGGATCAAACCCAGTTCTCCTGCAGGTAGATTCTTTACTGTTTGAGCCATCAGATCTCATGAAAATCAGATTTCTTTCAGCAAATTTGAGTGTGAGGCCTGATATTCTGCATTTCTAATAAGCTCCCAGGAGACACTGATCCTGCTGGAATACTGTAGGTAGCAAAACTTTAGAGCACTGATACTGTTCTTTCATTCTAGAGGTGGCCAAGAGTTGGAGGCCCAGGCTGTCTCATCAAGCTGGCTGTCAAGCAGCTAAAATAATGGAAAATTATTCAACCTCTAAGGGACCTATTATCTCCTGTAAAATTACAGATCTGGTCAGGTCCCTTCAGAACTATAAAACTTAAGGATTTAAGATAATTCTTATTTTTATTTTGGCTGCTATTTTCTGTATTTCCCCTCATAAATGGTTAGCAAAAATTGGAAAAACGTTTTATTGCATTGTATCACTCCCAAAGGTCATCACTGAGTGTGCTGTGCATTCTTTGAGCCAAGATGATACCTATTTTTCATGTCACTTTCCACATTCCTCTCTCATAATTCTCTAGAACACTAATAAGATTTCTATTTTGCTTTAAGAATTCTTATGACTACTGAATCTGTCTGTGGGTTAGTTTTCTGTTGCCCAAATAAAAATGTAGTTCCTATTATTTCACATTTTTCAGAGAAGCTGTAATGTTTGTAAATAAAGGGTGTTCCTTTAATTAGAACCAATTTCAGACACTGCACCACTGCTAAGTAGCAATGGCTGATATGATTTCAAAGTGCATTTAACAGTGAACAAATTCTTTCCCTTTCTGAATAGAATTTGAGTCAGCTGCTTCCTGTTTATTCCTACTATCAACATCTTTATTCAGAATTTAACATTAACTCTTGTCCAGGCTACTTTACTAATCTACCAACTGGTGTTCCACTTCCAGCCTTTTCACTCTATAATTATTGCAATTCAGCCCTACCAGAGCAACGTTCCCAAATTTCAACAAACTGCATGCCACTTCCAGTCAAAATTCTGTGATGAGTTCTTATTCAACACCTCCATGCTTTGGAGTCAATCTACCTTTTCCAGTTTCCCATTTCTTCCCTTAACCAAGTATTTTCTACATATCCACAGCTCTGTTTACATATCTCCTCTACCTGGTATACTTTCTTTTATAAAACCCTACTCCATTCTTTAAGACCTATTGTAAATTCCAATTCTTGCCTAAAGTGTTCCCTGATTCTTCCACCAAGAAGTTGAACTCATACAGCACATTCTTCCTTACACCTGCCTCCTTATATTATAACCTCTACATACGGCTCCTCACTGCCCTCCATTATACAATTCTTGGGCTTCTGTAGTACATCTTAATTATCTTTGTAACTTTCATAATGCTTTTTAAATTCTCCATATCTGTTGAAGAAAAGAGTGAATATATAATATGGCCTAAGTATTCATCTATGGGTCAAGATACTCAGAAACTGCAGCATTAGTCTTATGTAGTGTTTATTTTGGACAAATCACATAATCTCTGTGATCTAGTATTCATATACATATATATGAAGGTAAAGGATTTTTAGTACATTTTTTGCTCACTTGATGGATATAAAGCACTATACTATATGCTAGAGAAGAAAGAGAACTTTCAACTTTCTGGATCATGAAATATTGTCATACGATTAGTGTGTTTCAGACTGAACTAACGTTCAAAAATTTGCTAAAAATTTCTGTCTGTTAATTCAGAATATACAAAAGTGAATAATTTTTATTTCATATTCTACAGATGTAACACAATTATACTGGCTTCACAGTTTATTATTAAACTCAACAGTGGCCACAGGACTGGAAAAGGTCAGTTCTCATTCCAATCCCAAAGAAGGGCAATGCCAAAGAATGTTCAAACTACTGCACAATTACACTCATTTCACATGCTAACGAGGTAATGCTCAAAATCCTCCAAGCTAGGCTTCAACAGTATGTGAACTGAGAACTTCCAGATGTACAAGCTGGATTTAGAAAAGGCAGAGGAACCAGAAATCAAAGGGTTAATATTTTCTAAAGAATAAGTAGAATTTCTTCCTTAAGGTACCACAAGCACTGCCTTAGGAATGCTCCCATTATTGTCTATCATGGTTTGAGATCATTAAAACTGTTATTTTCTTGAAACATGAAAGAAAAAAAATCCATAATTATTATAGGATTTGTGAACTTTGGGCACATACCAAATTGATTTTCTGTGCTCAATAAAAGTCAACATGATGTTTAGGAATTTTCAGCTTCAGAAAATTAACCCTTTTAGGATACTAGTTTGGTCTACTAGTACAATATTATAATAATTGTAATAACTTTAAAAAATAAAACTTGAGAAAATTTGTTGCTTAATCAAAAGCAATGAGCTATAACTAATATATAATACTATAAAACTTTAGATTAATAGAAAATTAAAAGATCTTAGTCTAACATAATTTTCAATATTAATATCTCCTCCAGTCAACCAGAACATATAACTTTTAAGTAGTTCTAACTATAAATATAGTCATTTAAATCAATAAACTTTAAAAAAATTGCTTGAGAAATCTATTAACTATAGAAGAATTCTCCCATAGTTGTCTACAATCCTAGTTTAAGAAAAAAAAAACAAACTATTATAATTTTCTAAGGAATATTTTCTATGATATTCTTTTCTCTAGATACCTATAAATTCTTCCATTGAGGTTATGGAAAAATAAATGTTTATAGGGAAATTAAAACTGTTAGACTTAATATCCATTATATGCATTTGAGACCCCTATTTTATCAAAATATTCACTACTTTCTTGATATTCCTGATATTTTTTTCATGCCAGGAGTTAATCAGCGTGAAAATCAAGGAAGATTTGAATGTGTGCTTAACCCTTAGGTTACATACTCTAATGCTATTCTCCTCTCTAAGTGTCTTTTTCAAAAGATATAAGCACACAACTTGGACTGCTTTAAATGGTCTAGGTTGAAATAAATGTAAATATTGTCTCTATTTATGCATGGAATCACCTCTCTGACACACTTGTGGAATATAATGCAGCCTGACTGCAAGATCATGAGTCTGTTCTCAGAGTGATATTTACCCAGTTACTCACTGGAAAACAACAGTGTTAACAACAAACCAAGAAACCAGGTTTTCATGCATGGTCTTTATATCACTTTAGAAAAGCTTATGGGAGGACTTCCCTAGTGGTCCAGTGGTCAAAAATCTACCCTGCAATGCAGGGGGTGCAGGTTTGATCCCTGTTTGGGGAACTAAGATCCCACAATCTGCGGAGCAACCAAGCCCAAGTGCTCCAGAGCCTGCACTCAAAGATCTCCCCCTGCTGCAACTAAGACCCAAGCCCCCCTCCCCAAATGTATCTCCATGGGCTTTCTAGTGGCATTAGTGATAAAGAACCCACCTGGCAATGCAGGAGACATAAGAGACTTGGGTTTGAACCCTGGGAAGATTCCCTGAAGGAGGGCATGGCAACCCACTCCACTATTCTCGCCTGGAGAATCCCATGGACAGAGGAGCCTGGCAGGCTGCAGTTCATGGGGTCACAAAGAGCTGAACATGACTGAAGTGACTTAGCATGCATGCACACACACATGGTTCCTGAAGAGAGAGCTGAAGTTGCAAGACTGTGGAAAAGCATGTAAAATATAACAAAGACTGATGTCCAAATATTCTCTTGTGCTTTTTTTTTCTTTCTTTTTTTAAAATTTACTTTACAATATTGTCTTGGTTTTGCCATACATCAACATGAATTCGCCATGGATATACATGTGTTCCCCATCCTGAACCCCCTTCCCTCTCTTGTGCTTTTACCAAAAGTTCCACCAGCTTTTGCCATCCACTTTATGTCATAAGTATTTGTAATCTGAACATGCAAACACCAGATCAGAAACACTGAGGTCTGGTGGAGCGCTCTCCAGAGTGTGGCATGAGTACTGCTGACATCATACAAGAAAATATTCAGATCAGTGGCTCAGTTGTGTCCGACTCTTTGCGACCCCATGAATTGCAGCACGCCAGGCCTCCCTGTCCATCACCAACTCCCAGAGTTCACTCAGACTCACGTCCATTGAGTCAGTGATGCCATCCAGCCATCTCATCCTCTG
This sequence comes from Bos indicus, assembly GCF_029378745.1. NCBI lineage: Eukaryota > Metazoa > Chordata > Mammalia > Artiodactyla > Bovidae > Bos > Bos indicus. The sequence goes on from NC_091760.1 coordinate 110,957,291, forward strand.
TCGTCCCCTTATCCTCTTGCCCAATCCCTCCCAGCATCAGAGTCTTTTCCAATGAGTCAACTCTTCGCATGAGGTGGCCAAAGTACTGTAGTTTCAGCTTCAGCATCATTCCTTCCAAAGAAATCCCAGGGCTGATCTCCTTCAGAATGGACTGGTTGGATCTCCTTGCAGTCCAAGGGACTCTCAAGAGTCTTCTCCAACACCACAGTTCAAAAGCATCAATTCTTCGGCTCTCAGCCTTCTTCACAGTCCAATTCTCACATCCATACATGACCACAGGGAAAAACAACATTTTGTATTTTACTAGATATACACTTATCTTAAAGTGTATTCCGCTTATTACTTTATAATTATTCGTCCTTGGGTCAAGCTTCCTTTTCATACAAATTTAAGCTTAAAAATTGAGTTCATTAGCTTCTGACAAAAGTCAGATGGAGATTTGGGATTCTCTGGTAAGTGGAAAAATGAGGTGGGAAGCTCAGTCACTAACTAGCTGAATCACCATACCCAAGTCAGATTTTTTTGCGCATCTATTTCTTATTTGTAAAGAGACTGTTGCTCTTTCCCTGCAAGAAGTCATCTGTGGCCCCCTGTACAACCGTGGCTAAGATTAAAGTCCTGAGACCTTGGCAGCAAGGAGAAACTGCTGAAACAACGGAGGACCTCAAGGTGGCACTGTATCAGCTGCGCGTCGCTAAAGCGATAGGTGGTGAGGCTTCCAAACTCTCCAAGACCTGAGTGAGTGAGTGAGTGAGTGAGTGAGTGAAGTCACTCAGTCGTGTCCGACTCTTTGCGACCCCGTGGACTGTAGCCTGCCAGGCTCCTCTGTCCATGGGATTCTCCAGGCAAGAATACTGGAGTGGGTTGCCATTTCCTTCTCCAGGGGATCTTCCCAACCCAGGATTGAACCCAGGTCTCCTAGCAAATCCATCGCCCATGTTCTCACTGTTATTAACTAGACTCAGAAAGAGAACCTCAGGAAATTCTCTAAGGGCAAGAAGTATAAATCCCTGGATCTGTGCCATGCACCACCGCTTCAACAAGCAGGAAGAGAATCTGAAGACCAAGAAGCAGCACTGGAAGGAGCAGCCGTACCCACCACAGAAGTACACAGTCAAGGCCTGAGCACACAATCATCAACAAAACATGAATAAACTGGCAAAAATAAAGATTATTGGGGTGACCTCTAAGATCCTTTCTGGCACACCACCATTAGATGATATGTTCTCTAAGTCACTTCAGTCGTGTCTGACTCTGTGAGACCCCATAGACGGCAGCCTACCAGGCTCTTCTGTCCCTGGGATTCTCCAGGCAAGACCACTGGAGTGGTTGCCATTTCCTTCTCCAATGCATGAGAGTGAAAACTGAAAGTGAAGTCGATCAGTCGTGTCCGACTCTTCGAGATCCCATGGACTGCAGCCCACCAGGCTCCTCCATCCATGGGATTTTCCAAGCACGAGTACTGGAGTGGGGTGCCATTGCCTTCTCTGGAAACAGCCTAGATTAGATCAATCCTTTGAAAGGATTGATTAGAACAATCCTTTGAAAAACTGGAGATAGACTTGATTTGGCTTAGTAACATTTTTTTTTTTTGCACATGGGAGGGATTCCAGGTATCTTTAGATTCTCTCATCTACATGGTGGCCAAACCACAGAGAGTTTTATGTGCCATATTTCACATGTTAGTATCATCCTAATCTGAGAGTAAGAAGCTTGGGAATCCATGATGCAGTCAGATGAAAGATTTGAATAAAATCAGTTATAGAAGAAAAATACATGTTTATTACATGGAGAAAAGGATAGACAAACACTAGCATAAGGTAAAGAGTTGCCTTTTACAAACAGGAGGAGTCTAAAGCTTTATGATTATGTAAAATAGTTGGTCTGGTTTCTGGTTTTAATTTTTCACTCTGAAAATAGAAAACATGCTAACAAGATGACCATTTCCAGGGGTAATAAAATTTGAATCACAAATTAGCACTATGTGCCTCTACTAAACTGTCTTGAATTAGTTCTCTACAATAGCTACAGAATGCCAGTTAAACCCAAAACTTGACCTGGAGTACCAGAGAGCATTTAATGGAGAAAATCTCTACCAAGTAAGACTTTCATGGCTAGGCTCCTTGTTATTTAAAATAATCTCCATAGTTTTAGAAATAACCCATCTTTTTCTTGAACAGGAGTTGCTGTCCCTTTGTCTTCCTGAAGATTACCTATCATTACAACTGACCTTGCTTAAAAAGAAATTAGATTAACCAATTAGATTGTGAGGTGAAATGGAGAAAATTTGGTGATGATGAAGTTTGTGAATATTTGAACTAATAAGCAGTTTGAAAATGATCAAATTAAGGACTAAAGTCCTTTCATTTGCTATTTGGAATGCTAATTTCATCTATTTAACCTATTCAACAAACAAATGAACAACCACCAACAAAACCAATATAACCTTTTTTTTTGGTGTAGAAATAGATCTGCTTATAATAGTGCAAAAAAGTAGAAAAGATGCTATGGGTGAAAAATTTTACCTATGATCTCTAAAAGGGCATATTCATAGAGCACATCGAAACACACAATACATAAATACAGAGATTGGGTGTCTGGAATACCAACAACTTCATTATCTGTTGCAGTTTCAAGGGCCTCTTAGAAAACGTGGCTTCACAATTTGTTAGCTTGTCCAATTGTTAAAAATATCTTAAGTATGCATTCTCAATCTGCAGAAATAATTTGAAGTTTGTCATTCTTAATTACAGTGGGGGCTGTGAACTCCGGCAAAGATAGAGACTCTGTGTGGAGCTGCTCCTGACTTCGGCTCCATCACTGCTGACTCAGTCTCCTCCTCAGAATAGCAGCCAGTCTCTGCCTGGTCTCACTGACTGAAGATGATCGACCCCGGGGAGGATGTGGCTGGGGGACTGTGGGCAAACCTGAGCTGCTGACCCTGTTGGGCTGAGAAAAGGCTGGAGAAGTGGTGGGCTTCGACACTCCAGGCAGGCCAGGGATTTTGATTACTTTCTCAGAGTGCAGTCTTGCAAGCCTTCTCTCTCCCTGACCACTCCCAGCTGCAGCAGAGGAGGTTAGGCTGCCCTGGCTGAGGGAGCACGGTGACAGCGGCAACTGTCCGCTCAGCTTCCTGAGCTCCAGGAGTTGTTCTCTGGCTTGACTCAAAGCTTCCGTCAGTTCAAAGCGTTCTTCACACTCTCTACGCACTGTTTCCTGAAGAAAAGTGTTCTGAAATGAGAAAAAGGAAAGAAAAAGCAGCCATAGCTTTTAATAGTGTACATATGGACAGTTACTGGCAATATAAATTGATAACTGAACTGGAAATCAGAGGTCTGTGTTCTCTGACAGGGACAAATGAGTCAAAAATGCAAATGGTTTGTGAAGATGGAAAGAACTTTAAGAGAATATTTGGTTTAACCCTTGCAGTTTGCAGAAGAGGAATCAAGAGTCAGGGTCACTCAGATGTTAGTGGTGCTGGAACCCAGAATGCCTACTTCAGTAGGGTTTCAACTCCTTTGTGCCTGAGACAGTCTGTCCTGCACATGTGATGTCTAATAAATATCTGTAGTGTCATTATGTTATTTTATAATGAAGGGAAACTGCAGTACATAAGACAGATAAAAATTGCTTGAATTAGAAAATTGAGAGAATAAAATATATCAGCTGTAGCATTTAGATAATAAAATCAGTGATTTTATGTGATGCTTTCTCAGAACTTAAATATACTGATGATTTGCTCTTTTGTGAGATATATATCAAAATGAAGAACAAAATCTGCTTTGAACTTCATTCAGCAATCACATATCAAGTTACTAGAAGCTATAGTGGATGTAGTTCCTGCTCTCAAGAAGTTTGCACCATTGTAAGTTTGAGTAGAGCTGCTTCTTACATCCCCAACAGAGGTTGGAGCCAAGGGTAGAAGCAATGGGGGTTAAAGAGACAGAAGAATTTTTTCGTAGCCAGAGCTGTCTAAGGATACTCTGAAGGGTTGAATCTCACTTGACTGGGAAGTACTGGAGCAAATTTAAGCTTCAAATATGTGACTAGACTAGAGATCATTACAACTTCTTCAAACAGTGAGACTCTGCATTTCTAGTTGAAGAATGATAGCCATCTTTCATCTATGGAATTCATCAAAATTACTTCAAGCTCCGTGGTAAAAATTGGGTCTTGGATCTCCCTAATGTCTTGACATTCATGTCTGCAGGATGTCAGAAAAGAGATTGAAAAGTAAATAACTAAAAATGGTATCCAGGAACTTCTCTGCTGGTCCAGTGGTTAAGAATCTGCCTTGCAATGTAGGGGATGCAGGTTCCATCCCCGGTCAGGGAATGAAGATCGCACATGCTGTAAAGCAACTGAGCCTACAGGCAGCAACTACCGCGCCTGCACACTCTGGTGCCCAGAGGCCAAAACTAGAGTCAGTGTGCCATAAGAAACAAATAAATATTTTTAAAAAAGAAAGAAAATGATATCCAAATAAGTAACTACAGTTAAAGTGATCATGCTACAGGATTCTTCAGCTGAAAATGACTTTCTACCTGGTTAGCTTGTTTGTAAAAAACAGCCAAGGCATTCCCAAGGCTGACGCTCGGTGGAAAGCGTCCTCCCAAGTGCTTACTGACTAATCTGCTGTCAGTAGAACTAAAAACAAAGCATCAGGGAAAGTAGCATCTTCCTGTATTTGAGCTCCTTGTGATTACAGTCAGAACTCCATTTGATTCCAAATTTGGTAATCAAAACTGAGGAATATGGAGCAATTCCAGATTAACAGTTGCACACTAATATTCTATCAAATCAGTGGCATGTCTGGGTCAAACAAACTCTCATCATTTACATATATTAGCAGTAGACATACATGATCCACATATTCACATATTTTTTTTTAAATAATAGGGGTTAATTACTCAATTCCAGTTAAATTTTTTTTTTTTTTTTTTTTTTTTTTTAGGGACAGGAGACCAAGGATGGTGTTTGTGGCTTTATCATCTAGTTCTCATTAACTCTTCCTGAAATACTTGTTGAAAAGGCAGGAGAAGGAGGGCTAGACAAGAGGTTAATAAAGTGCCTTGTTAGGTGTCTTCTCATTTCCTGCTCCCAACAATTATATTTGACCAAGAAAGACACTGAAGCCCATACTTGCTTTGTAATTTGCTGAGAGTAACCAGCTTGGAAATGGTGGGGCCCCTGTTTGCCGCTAGAGCCAGCTCCAAGCTGCTTATGCCTAAATTAAGTGTCTAATTAATTATATCAAGCAGGCAGGGGCCATTTTGTTCCAGAACAATGAAGCAATAAAAAACAGTAAGACATCGCATCTGGTTTTGTCCAACTTTTCTAAATTTAAACTTTCTTTTAAAAGGAAAAAGCATCTATGCATTTTGTTCTTTGTCTACTAGTAGTGTAAGCAGGCAAAATGTATTGAAGTGGTTAGATTTATGAGGCCTTAAATAAATTAGCATAGAAATTTCCTCAAATAAGAAAGCTATGGGAAAGAGTTAATTTTATTTAAATATATATAAAAGAAATTATAGAAGTTAACAATGTGGTCAATAAATGGGTGACGTGAATAAAAGGTGCACAAATATGGACGGATAAAGTGATGGACGATATGACAACAAGGGCTCTCATTAAAAGGAAAAGAAAACTCAATCCATTTACAAAATTAAATTCAAGTCTCAAAGGAAAGGAGTAGTACTCTGTGGAAAACATCTTAAAAGGAAGTTACTCAAAAGCCATTTCAGGCAAGTGACACTCCATTGAAGGAGAAAACGAAAAGGTAGAGTGAACCCAAAGATGTCCTGGTAACAAGTACAGTGGGAGAAAAGTACCTGCCAACTCCAGACTGAATTTTGGAAGTGCTGGGCCCACTGCTCTGGAACTCATCCTTCTTCAAGGCTATTTGCTTCCAGAACAAAGGACAAATTCTCTTCATTATTCCCCAAATTGGGAGAACCTCTAAACTGAGAATAGGATCCAAAGATAGGTCTTCTATTTTGTCTTTGTTGTAAACACTAAGAAATCTCAGATGAATCTCACATACCTGTATCTCCTCTGACACTTAATATTACCACCTTCTTTAACATTTGGATTATAACTCAATTTTGTAGTTCAGGTGTTAGAATTTATTCAATTGTGAAATAAATAAATGAAATAGAACACATCGAGTTTTGGGGATTGCTGTTTCAGAGTTGGAGTGTATGTGACAGGGCATGACAGGAGCACACGTGGATGTGGCCAGAGTCAGTGAGACACTTTAGTGGAAAGTTCCATATGTGAAAAAGAATCATTACTTGTGGGTAGATGGGATTGCTGATGTTTTTGTCAGGTTAGGTTGTTTTAGAATTTTAATATGTATTTTCATTGAACAACATGGGAAAATATCTAAGATGGAACATGTTCAGTAAGACTGAAAGTCATGGGCAAATACGAGAATAATCAGTGAAGCTACAGCATTCTAAAAGTTTTAGGTAAAAGCATCTTTGGCCATATTTTAATATGGCAAAATAGTGTTATCACTGGATTGCAACTAAACTGTAAGTCAAAATGGAAAAGAAGGCATGAGTCAGATGAAGAGAGGCAGTGGGTTTTCCAGGCAGAGTGGGCAGTGATGCAAATGCCCGGCAGTGAGAGAGGGAGAGTCACATCTTGGAAGATACATGGCTTAGTATGACCCCAGGGCAGAGTGCAGAGAACTGGAGAGACCAGGGCTGAGGCAGGGAGAGCAAGCAGGATCAGATCAAGGATGACTTTGACACCCTGCTAATAGCAGAGTTTTAACTCAATTCTGAGGGCCATATGCAGTCCTGAAAGATTTATTTAAGCAGGGGCTGGCATGGTCAAATTTACAATAAAGGAAGATCCCTTTGCCAGTTCTGTAGAAAGTAGCCCTGAGTGGGGAGGGATGGGAAGAAGGAAGGATAGGAGGTCAATTTTCATGCAGCAGGTTCATATCCCAAGTGCCCCTTGGTTGGGGTGGTCTAGGAGAAGCGGAGCTAGCATTCCTGAGTCCTTAACCCATGCCAATTGGGTGAGAACATTATCTATAGATATGCCTACAACATTTTCAGATGATGGCCACTTTGAACAGACTTAAAATATGGCACTCCTACTGGGAAAATAAATGTCAAAATGAAAATATAAATTAGCTCACCATCTGTATGAAATTTCTAGTATTAAAAAAAATGGTCAATTTCCCCCACTCTTTGTAATATAAGAATGGTTTATTTTTGTGTTTGTTTTCTTTTTTATCCTTAGAGACAGCTGGATTGCTTTCAATTCCAAACACAGTGGAAGAAGCAAGACAAGGCTTTGCTGGATTACTTGATCATTCTGAAGGTGAGAATTCCATTTGTGATGGCAATCCGCTGTATTTGGCATAATTTTGGGGGAACATGCCAGGAAAGCAAGTTCTCAGTGAAGAAGCAGCACAGATGGGTATCTTTGTCCATGCTTTATACCCAGTGAGGTCTGAACCAGTCATGCAGTGATCAGATTACAATTTCCGCCAACCCAAACTAGATCTCTCCCAGGGTGAGTAGGTGGCTGGCCAACTGGGTGGGGAGCTGAGGTGAAAGGAGACTCTGTGGAAAAGGTGTGGAAACCAGAAAGATGAGTGGGTGTTAGCAAAGGATGTGCCCAACCTTCCATTTAAGACTTCTGTTCAGCTAATCTGATCAGCCAAAACACTGCAGGAAAACAGTGGAAATGGCCTTTTGGTAAGGCAGGGAGGAGAATCTGAATAAATTCCCAGGAAAGAAGCAAAATGGATGTTAGGCGGGTTGTTCTTAAAATTGTTTTCTATGCTTGCAAACATAATGGACACTGTGAAATAACCATGGCAGACATACTAAAACAGAAGAAGAGATGGAGGGCAATAGTCCCTTGAACTGATAGCCTTCAAGAGCAGATTTTAGAATGGAGAGGAAGAGGCCATGAAGACATAGTGTTCAGGATTTACTTTCTAAGTCAGTAAGCTAATTTTAGTTGAGACTTAATTAACATTAATTAGATACAACAAAAACAGTTTCTCCATATTTTTCTCATTCTGTCAAATTTTTGGCATCCATACTCCATACCAGGGCTGACTCTCCAACACGTGAAAGACAGTTTTGCCTGGATCTCCCTCTCCATGACTGGAGACCCTTTGTCTGAGCCCCCTACCCCTCAGAATAGCCCCTCTCCACCCACCACCCCATCTGCCCCTGTTCCCTGTGAAGCTGGAAGGCAGAGAGCCTCCATTTACTAACCCTTTACTCTTTGGAAGACACTCCAGCGTTCTCTTTATTAGGTTCAAATTGAGTAGTTCTCAAAAATGAGAACTACTCACTTTTTAATTGACTCTCTTTAGTTTCTCATAAATGGAGTTACCAGAGAAATGTGTGCCATTTTTCTCTACATCAAATAAATATACAAACAAATGCATATCCTAAAACTAGGCATATTCTTCTTGCAGAAAAGCTATTTATGTTTTCAAATGTATGTATTCCTAAATTTTAATCTTAGAGTTTACATAAATCCATCCTTACCAGATGTGTTAGTAACATTTCCTAAATAAATAGGCCTTCTTTTTTAAAAAATAGGCTTCACATTTGGAGCATCCCTGGTGGCTCAGATGGTAAAGAATCTGCCTGAATGCAGGAGACTTAGGTTTGATCCCTGGGTTGGGAAGATCCCCTGGAGGAGGGCATGGTAACCCATACCAGTATTCTTGCCTGGAGAATTTCATGCACAGAGGAGCCTGGCAGGCTACAGTCCATGGGATCTCAAAAGAGTAGGACATGACTGAGCGACTTTCACTCTCACTTTCACTTTACATTTGGAAAATATTGATAACACCAAAAATTTTAAAACTCATCCAGGGGCTTCCCTGGTGGCTCTGTGGTAAAAAAAAAAAAAACCCACCTGCCAATGCAGGAGACCTGGGTTCGATCCCTGGGTTAGGAAGATTTCCCTGGAGAAGGAAATGGCAACCTAGTCCAGTATTCTTGTCTGGGAAATCCCATGGACAGAGGATCCCGGTGGGCTACAGTCCATGGGGTCTCAAAAGAGTCAGACATGACTTAGCAACTAAACAACAGCAACAACAAATGGAAGAGGCTACCCTAGATCTCCAGGAGCATATGCATTTTATTAACTTTCAACAATTCAAAACTGAATTTCAAAACCTATCTGAAATCAAAATTCCTGTACAGGAGATTGTGAGTCTAAGTTGCAGGCTCCCTTCTTTAACTTCCATTCCTTAGAGTCCTTGCCAGACTCTTCCTGTTTCCCTCCCACCTCACTAGATGTTCCCTCTCCATCACCTTTGCCCTAGTCTCCTCCTCCTCCCAGCCTCTCAGAGTTGGCACATTCTCAACCTTCCTCTATTGCCCCATGCCCTGGGTGACCTCGTTTAGTTCCAAGGCTTAGGATGTGTGGATGTCTTTGAAATCAGTATCTCTCCTCAGTGTTCCCTGAACATATTGTCCATTCAACACCTCCATTTGGATATCTAACAGAAATGTTAAGGTTCAGTTCAGTTCAGTTCAGTCGCTCAGTCATGTCCAACTCTTTGTGTCCCAGCATCAGAGTCTTCCAATGAGTCAACTCTTCGCGTGAGGTGGCCAAAGTACTGGAGTTTCAGCTTCAGCATCAGTCCAAAGAAATCCCAGGGCTGATCTCCTTCAGAATGGACTGGTTGAATCTCCTTGCAGTCTAAGGGACTCTCAAGAGTTTTCTTCAACACCACATTTCAAAAGCATCAATTCTTCCGTGCTCAGCTTTCTTCACAGTCCAATTCTCACATCCACACATGACCACTGGAAAAACCATAGCCTTGACTAGATGGACCTTTGTTGGCAAAATAATGTCTCTGCTTTTCAATAGGCTATCTAGGTTGGTCATAACTTTTCTTCCAGGGAGTAAGCGTCTTTTAATTTCATGGCTGCAATCACCATCTGCAGTGATTTTGGAGCCCCAAAAAATAAAGTCTGACACTATTTCCGAGAGGAGCTACCCCACGTCCAAGGCCAGGGGCCGTGGCCTGGAGGAGCAACCCCACCTCCAAGGAGCGGTGGCTGTGAGGGCGCAGGAGGGCCTAGAGGAGCCATTCCACATTCAAAGTCAGAAGGGGCGGTGGTGAGGAGATACCCCTCATCCAAGGTAAGAAGCAGGGGCTGCACTTTGCTGGAGCAGCCATAAAGAGATATCCCATGTCCAAGATAAGAGAAACCCAAGTAAGACGGTAGGTGTTGCAAGACGGCATTAGAGGGCAGACACACTGAAACCATACTCACAGAAAACTAGTCAATCTAATCACACTAGGACTACAGCCTTGTCTAACTCAATGAAACTAAGCCATGCCCGTGGGGCTACCGAAGATGGGCGGGTCATGGTGGAGAGGTCTGACAGAATGTGGTCCACTGGAGAAGGGAACGGCAAACCACTTCAGTATTCTTGCCTTGAGAACCCCATGAACAGTATGAACAGTATGTTAAGATTCAGTTCAGTTCAGTTCAGTTCAGTCGCTCAGTTGTGTCTGACTCTTTGCGACCCCATGAATTGCAGCACACCAGGCCTCCCTGTCCATCATCATCTCCCGGAGTTGACTCAAACTCAAGTCCATCGAGTTGGTGATGCCAACCAGCCATCTTATCTTCTGTCGTCCCCTTCTCTTTCTGCCCCCAATCCCTCCCAGCATCAGAGTCTTTTCCAATGAGTCAACTCTTTGCATGAGGTGGCCAAAGTACTGGAGTTTCAGCTTTAGCATCATTCCTTCCAGAGAACACCCAGGACCAATCTCCTTTAGAATGGACTGGTTGGATCTCCTTGCAGTCCAAGGGACTCTCAAGAGTCTTCTCCAACACCACAGTTCAAAAGCATCAATTCTTCGATGCTCAGCCTTCTTTATAGTCCAACTCTCATATCCATACATGACCACTGAAAAAACCGTAGCCTTGACTAGATGGACCTTTGTTGGCAGAGTAATGTCTCTGCTTTTGAATATGCTGTCTAGGTTGGTCACAGCTTTCCTTCCAAGGAGCAAGCATCTTTTAATTTCATGGCTGCAAGCACCATCTGCAGCGACTTTGGAGCCCAGAAAAATAATGTCAGCCACTGTTCCCAATGTTTCCCCATCTATTTGCCATGAAGTGATGTGACCAGATGCCATGATCTTAGTGTTCTGAATGTTGAGCTTTAAGCCAACTTTTTCACTCTCCTCTTTCACTTTCATCAAGAGGCTTTTTATTTCTTCTTCACTTTCTGCCATAAGGGTGACGTCATCTGCATATCTGAGGTTATTGATATTTCTCCCAAATCAAACTCTTGATATTCCTCCAAATTGTATTCCTTAACTAGTGTTTTCCATCTTAGTAATGGCACTTTCATTCACTCAGTTGTTGAGACACCAAACTTTGGCGTTATCTTTGACCCCTCTTACCATTCTTCATCATCCCACCCATTAGCAACTTCTGTTACCTCCACCTAGGAAATTTATACCAAATATATTCCAAATCTGGCCAATTGTCACCTCCTTTATGATGATGACCGAGAATGCTTTTCTAGACCTTTTCAAGGACCTTGTAATAGGTCTTTCTGCTTTCATTTTGCCCTGCCCCCTTCAACCTATTTTCCACACAGTAGTCAGAGTGATTCTCTAAAAATAAGTCATATCATGTCACTCCCTTGTTCAACATTGCCAGGTAGCTTTTCACCACACTTAGAAAACAATCCAAAGTCTTTTAAAATAATTATTTATTTTTGGTTGTACTGGTTCTTCACTGATGTGCATGGGCTCTCTCTAGTTGTAGTGAGCAAGGGCTACTCTCTAGTTGTGGAGCGAGGGCCTCTCATTGTGGTGGCTCCTCTTGTTGTGGAGCACAGGCTCTAGGGTGCCTGGGTTTTAGTAGCTGTGCACACAGACTCAGTAGCTGTGGCTCCTGGGCTTAGTTGCTCCATAGTATGTGGAATCTTACTGGATCATGGATTGAACCTGTGTCCTCTGCAATGGCAGGTGGGTTCTTATCCACTTTGCCACCAGGGAAGTCCAACAATCCAATGTCTTCGTTGTTTTTCAATTGCTAAATCTTGTCCGACTCTTTTCAACTCCATGGACTGCAGCACATCAGGCTCCTCTGTCTTCCACTGTCTCCTGGAGTTTGCTCAAATTCATGTCCATTGAGGTGGTGATGCTATCTAACCATCTCATCCTCTGTCACCCCCTTCTCCTTTTGCCTTCAGTCTTTCCCAGTGTCTTTTCCAATGAGTCGGCTCTTCGCATCGGGTGGCCAAAGTATTGGAGCTTTGGTTTCAACATCAGTCTCTCCAGTGAATATTCAGAGTTGATTTCCTTTAGGATTTACCGGTTTGATCTCCTTGCAGTCCAAGGGACTCTCAGAAGAGAAGCCAAAGTTGGAAGGTGTGCAAAGTCTTTAATGCCTTCAAAGACTCCACATGAATTGGCCCCTCCAACTTTGCTCCCTACCATGCCCTCCTTGCTCACTATGCTCCAGCAATGCTTGCTGACTTCCTTGTGGTTTCTCAAAGGTTCCCAGGGTGCTTCTTACCACAGGGCCTTTGCACTTCCTATTCACTCTATCTGGAATGCTCTTTTTCTTACTTCAGGTCTGCTTGAATATTATCTTCTCAGAGAGACCTCTGACCATCCCTTCGAATATAACACCTCATATATATGTATGTGTGTGTGTATATATATATTCTGCTGCTGCTGCTGCTGCTGCTAAGTCACTTCAGTCGTGTCCGACTCTGTGCGACCCCATAGATGGAAGCCCACTAGGCTCCTCTGTCTGTCCCTGGGATTCACCAGGCAAGAACACTGGAGTGGGTTGCCATTTCCTTCTCCAATGCATGAAAGTCAACAGTGAAAGTGAAGTCGCTCAGTCGTGCCCAACTCTTAGCGACCCCATGGACTGCAGCCTACCAGGCTCCTCCGTCCATGGGATTTTCCAGGCAAGAGTACTGGAGTGGGGTGCCATTGCCTTCTCCGATATATATATTCTACTTCAGTAGAAAAAGATTAAAAAACAAAAACAACCAGCTGTATTAGGCTGGATGTAGATTCTGTGGGTTCACTGAAGAGTATTCCTTTTGTTTGGACTTGAAGAATAAACAGAAATGTTTCAGGTACCTGTTACTAAAATTTAAGCTAGAATCTGCTTTGTTTTTATTTTAAAAATTTCTCTAATCTTAAAAAATATCTCATTAAGGTTCATATTCTGTTGTTTATTTGCTGTACTTACAACTTTCCTGTTTCTTCTTCTATAACTTTGTCCTTTATCCTTTCCTCTGCTTCCCTCTCTGTCAGGTCCTCTATATCATTTACTCTTATCCATTATTTTAAATTATTTTTAAAAATTAGTTTATTACACATAGTTAAAGATTAAAATAATACTATAACTTTATAATGAAATAAAGCACTTCTTCACACTTTCAGGTTCTGCCTCCCAGGAACAATCATTTTCAGGTTTTTAAGCTGTTTCTAATGATATTTATATCCATAGTCCTAAATAATGTTATTATACAGCTACCTCATGGTTTTCAATTTTGAAGTCATTATCTACTGATTTCATAGAATCAAAGATGAGGATTTAGCTTCCTTACAGTTGTTTCACCTTCCATTAGAAGATGTTTCTGCTCCCCTAGGAGAGGCTCCTATCACAATTTTATTGAAAAACCTTCCCAATTTCTACCACAATTTTTAGTCAAATCTATATTCCACCTTATATGATTATAGTATATAAGTATATGTACACCTCAGCCATGCAGTGTACTATGATTACACTTCCTTTCTTTCACAGTTCCCTTCTGGAGTTTATTATTATCCCATTATTTATCTGCTTAGTTTTCTAGGTGTTGATAACCAATTTTTCACCAAACCTACTTACAGAAGTGTAAATATCCTCTCAACACATTTAAGCACTCCATGTAATCTATCCATTCTCTTTTTTTTCCTCAGAGACATATTTCTAAAAATCTGCTATTCTTTTATTGAACTCAGTCTGGTTTTCTCCAAGTCTGTTACACTGCTGTCATCCTTGGATTTTTTCCCACCATCGTCCTGGACCTGGGGATTCCCACTACCTCTCTCATGTGTGGAAATGCTCATTTCCTGATTCCTGTGTCTTCTCCTTTCTTAGTTTACTCCCTCATTGTGGAGCTTCCTGAGAAAGGCTGCAAGGGAAGTACCAGGAGGGGCGACCTCATCCAAGGTAAGGAGCAGCAGCTGCGCTTTGCTGGAGCAGCCATGAAGAGACACGCCAGGTCCAAGGTAAGAGAAACCCAAGTAAGATGGTAGGTGTTGCGGGAGGGCATCAGAGGGCAGACACACTGAAACCATAATCACAGAAAACTAGCCAATCTGATCACACAGACCACAGCCTTGTCTAACTCAATGAAACTAAGCCATGCCATGTGGGGCCACCCAAGACAGATGGGTCATGGTGGAGAGGTCTGACAGAATGTGGTCCACTGGAGAAGGGAATGGCAAACCACTTCAGTATTCTTGCCTTGAGAACCCCATAAACAGTATGAAAAGGCAAAATGATAGGATACTGAAAGAGGAACTCTCCAGGTCAGTAGGTGCCCAATATGCTACTGGAGATCAGTGGAGAAGTAACTCTAGAAAGAATGAAGGGATGGAGCCAAAGAAAAAAACAATACCCAGTTGTGGATGTGACTGGTGATAGAAGCAAGGTCCGATGCTGTAAAGAGCAATATTGCAGAGGAACCTGGAATGTTAGGTCCATGAATCAAGGCAAATTGGAAGTGGTCAAACAGGAGATGGCAAGAGTGAATGTTGACATTCTAGGAATCAGCGAACCAAAATGGACTGGAATGGGTGAATTTAACTCAGATGACCATTATATCTACTACTGTGGGCAGGAATCCCTTAGAAGAAATGGAGTAGCCATCATGGTCAACAGAAGATCTTGTTCGTTTCCAAGGCAAACCATTCAATATCATGGTGATTCGAGCCTATGACCCAACCAGTAATGCTGAAGAAGCTGAAGTTGAACGGTTCTATGAAGACCTACAAGACCTTTTAGAACTAATACCCAAAAAGATGTCCTTTTCATTATAGGGGACTGGAATGCAAAAGTAGGAAGTCAAGAAACACCTGGAGTAACAGGCAAATTTGACCTTGGAATATGGAATGAAGCAGGGCAAAGACTAATAGAGTTTCACCAAGAGAATGCACTGGTCATAGCAAACACCCTCTTCCAACACCACAAGAGAAGACTCTACACATGGACATCACCAGATGGTCAACACCGAAATCAGATTGATTATATTCTTTGCAGCCAAAGATGGAGAAGCTCTATATAGTCAGCAAAAACAAGACCGGGAGCTGACTGTGGTTCAGATCATGAACTCCTTATTGCCAAATTCAGACTTAAATTGAAGAAAAGTAGGGAACACTACTAGACCATTCAGGTATGACCTAAATCAAATCCCTTATGATTATACAGTGGAAGTGAGAAATAGATTTAAGGGACTAGATCTGATAGATAGAGTGCCTGATGAACTATGGATGGAGGTTTGTGACATTGTATAGGAGACAGGGATCAAGACCATCCCCATGGAAAAGAAATGCAAAAAAGCAAAATGGCTGTCTGAGGAGGCCTTACAAATAGCTGTGAAAAGAAGAGAAGTGAAAAGCAAAGGAGAAAAGGAAAGATAAGCATCAGAATGCAGAGTTCCAAAGAATAGCAAGGAGAGATAAGAAAGCCTCCCTCACATTTCATGGATATAATATCTTCTCTTTTGTCTCTAAGGATATGAATTATGCTCTTTTTTGACACTTTGTCTTCCCACATTGTTCTTTTTTTGCTTATTTGTTTGATCCTGATTCTGTCTTTCATATTAGAAGTGTTCCTCAAATGCTTGGTTATTCTTGGTTTTTGTGTTTAAAAATGAGTCTTCAAAATGTTACTGGAAACTCTGTGTGCCTACTAGGTAAGGGCTTGTTTACTGGTATATGTTTCATTGGACATGCATATAACTTTTAATTAAAAGTTATTTAGTGCCCAGAGGTACTAATAGTTGTTGATACCGAGAGGTATTTTCTTTTTTTAAACTTTCTTTAATCAATTAATCAGTGTCTTATAGTTTTTAGTGTATAAGTCTTTCAATTCATTGGTTAAGTTTATTCCCAAGCCAGAGGTATCTTCTTTTGAGCTAGCTCATTTTACCACAGAGGGCTCCTCCAATTTCCTGGGTATTGATATATAAGCTTGGTTGTCTGTGTTCTGGGAAGTGAGTGGGTGACAGGGACTGGGAGGTCTCACCCTGAAATATACAGACCTTCACTCTAGCTCTTGCCTTATATCCCGCTTTTGTGTATCCTCAGGTCCAAAGACTCTTGCATTCAGGTTTTCTAGAGTGTAAACCTTTAGGATCCTGCCAGGACGGTAGGTGGAGGCTGCCTGGGGTTGCAGAGGGCATCTAAGCATCTGTTTCCACCTTTAAAAACCATTCAAACAGCCCTGTTTTCAGATCTACACTTCTCTCCCACTTTGAGAGATATCTGTTGAGCCTTTCTAATGTGATTGGGTTTGCTCCTTTTTAGGATTCCATGCACTCCCACACTCTCCACATTATATTAGGTTTCAGTATCCATAGCCTGCTGATTACCTCTCATCCATATCTTACTTTCTGTTTTCCAAATTTTGGTCAACATTTTTTTCATCAAATGTCATCTCCTTTCTTGTTCTTTTTTCCTTATGTATTTATTCAATTTTAATTAATTTACTGTCATTTTAGGGTATTTGGGGATGGATGCAGAGATAAACATATGCAATTAATCATTCATGTTTAACCAAGAGCATTACCTTCTATTTTTGAATATCTTTCATCTTCATTAGATAGCTATAGGAAGTGGGAGAATTTAAAACTTCTGCTCCTTATGTTTTCCTTATCTATAGTTTTAAGTCAACAAAAATATTGAACTCTCTGTACTGGCTTTACTTTGATCTGTTTTTCACATTCTCCTTTTGGATCCAAGGCCCCAGACAGTGGAGCCACACTGTCTTGGTAGTGCTCAAGAGCTAGTGGAGCTCTTACTAGCTTATGGAGCTAGTAAGGAAGGAAAACTGGCAGCAAAAAGCATGGGATCTATTTTAAGCTGGTTTTAAATGATACTGTCCTGTTCTCTAACATATTATGTTTCTTTCCTGGCTTCTTATTTTTTTAAACTGTTCCAATTTTTGATGTCTGTGTCTTTTTCCTGTAAAGAATTTCAGGAGCCCCTTTTTTACATTTAAATTTCCCATTTAGTTTTACTTCCTATTTTTTCTCTTCTTATTGACCTGAACCTTTTGTTGCTTCACCTTCTTGACCCTCGTTTCTGTGGCAGCACTCCACTAATCCCTGCTCCATGGAGGAATATCCATTTTGCCCTTTTGAGGCTATGGCTTTCCTCCTATCCTTGAGAACTTTCTTTACACAATTAAAAACAAAGTTCTACCTATTTTCTGGCTTCCTGAATGAGAGTGGGGTTTTCCTCTCCTTAATTAGCTTTCTTATCAGACCATTAATTTATCTTCTTTCAAATGGGAATTTGTTCTCCACTTAAATGAGGCTGTTTTCCTCCAGAATCTGAGAAATTTCAAGTGTATGGAATGCATGGTCACAAAAAGTAGTACTTTTTACTTTACATGCTAACAACCTCAGTTCTCTCTGGCTCATAATTCCTATCACTTGTATTAATTCATTTCCAATTTAATAAGAATGTTCTGGACTTTAGCATTCTTAAACAGAGAAGCAGTCTTAATTATTTACTCTTATAGTTCAGTTGTAATTGTCTAACTTCTAGTGGGAAGTCTGCCCTCAGCCATGTCCCAAGATAACTTTACTTTTGCTACAATCCCTTTCTATTTCCCAGTAATGATCTACAATCATTTATATACCAACTCAGTATCGTATCTTTCCAAAATCTGCATGTAAAAAAATTTCACCTCTGAGTGGTTTCCTGTTACAACCAACAGGCAGGAAGAATTCCAAATGTAGCTGCTTTTGTGTGAAAAAGATATTCGTTCTTCACTTTTAGTCTAGCTTCTCTTGCCAAAGTTACCTTCAGAGGCCCTGAGTTGGCAAACTATAAAATGGCCCCCGGTTATCCCTGCCCTCTTGCTATTCACAGCCTTCTGCAACCCCTTTGAGTTGAGTGTGGCCTGGAGTTGTTGTTCCATCTCTAATGAATAGAATGCAGCAAAAGCAGCGGGATACCACTTCTGAGATTAAGTTAGAGAGACTGCAGCTTCTATCTTGGGCACCCTCTCTTGCACTCTCTCTTTCTTACTCGCTTGTTTTGCAAGAGACTAGCTGCCATGTTGCCAGGCTCTTCTATGGAAAAGTTCATGTTGGAAGGAAGTGAGGGGTTCTTCTCTTCCCCTTCTTCAGCCAACATTGAACTGAGGCTCTCAGCCCAACAACCATGAGGAAGTAAATCCTGTTGACAACTACAAAAGTGAGCTTGGAAGTCAACCTGCCCCCAGTTGAGCCTTTTTAATGAGACTGCAGCAGCTGACACCCTAACACCAACCTCATGAGAGGTACTGAGCAAGAGGCATCCAGCTAAGCCGTACATTCAGATCTCTGATACTCAGAAATAAATGTTCGCTGTTTGAAGCCACTGATTTTGATGACAATTTGTTATATAACAATTTGTTATATAACAATACATAACTAATACAAGTCCTATGGCCAGATTGTTAACTTTTAGTCTGTGTTTTTTACATGGGAAGTTTCTTTTAGGTCATTCTTGCCTCTGGATGTCACTTTAACTGCTCAACATAATATTTTCTCTAAATTCCTCTTTGAAAGCATGGGATGGCAGTTGTCAGTCATGTTCATAATTGCATATTGATGACTAGCACAGTGCCTGGCACTTGAATATAGGCACGGGCCTATTATATATTTCCTGGATTTGACCCTTTATAGTCTTGTTCTAGTTTATAAATTCCTAGAATAAATAAATGTCCTATGGCAACCCACTCCAGTGTTCTTGCCTGGAGAACCCCAGGGACGGGGGAGCCTGGTGGGCTGCCGTCTATGGGGTCGCACAGAGTCGGACACAACTGAAGAGATTTAGCAGCAGCTTAGCAGCAGTTTATAAATAACTCATCACTTTCCATATTGCCATTTCTTTGGGAGATTTAAGAGTTAGAAAACCTGCTGGTCTAGTTAATTTGGCTTTTCTCTCCTTTAACCTGCTGTCCCACCTCTAGAACTTCAACACTGCTGTCTTAGTTGAAGCATCACCTCTCTCCTTCTCCAGCAGAGCTGAGTCCATGTGTATGCTGGCTCTTCCCACTCCTGCCTGGACTGGAGGAGCAGCCCCCTTTTCCAAGGGAGGTTGTGGTGCTGTGTTCCAACAGGAGACATTCAATCACACAACACCCTAACCATCTGGTAGAGTAAGCATTAGTGTGTTTATTATTATTCTAAAAGTAACAGAGAGAGAGAGTGTGTGTGTGTGTGTGTGTATCCTGAAGATTTGAGTGCCAAGCCTTAGGTCACTTTGAAATTTAGAAGCAGAATCACTAAAATTCAAGTATCCTAAAAGAGGAAATATAGAAATTCATGGAGATGAAATTTAGAGATCCAAATCTAAGAAATTCAAATTTGAATCTTGGCTTCACCATGCTGGGTCATCTTAGAAATTTTTCAAACATCTTGAGTCAGTTTCTCATCTGTAACATGGAAGTAATTCCTACTTTAATAGGGTTTTTAGGTATTATTTTTGATCCAATATTTTGTTCATTCCACATTTTAACTTAAAATTTCTTTGGAATAGGTTCACTATGTCATAATTATAATGATGGTATAAACTTTGAATTTTGGTTGACAATTTACAAATAACAAGAAAACATGGTATATTTATTAATAATCAATATTACTACTAGCACTTTCCTTTTATTCATCTTTAAGACACCAATGAAACCAATAAATATTATTTATCACTAACATTCAGAATCTTGCTCCATTTGCCTTTATTTGTTATACTGTTATAAATAGGATCAAATATTCTAATATGACAATATTCTAATTCTTGGCTATTGGAAAATTGCCCCACTGTTTTAATAAGTTTGGGTTACTACAACAAAATACCAGAGGCTGCATAGTTCAAACAACAAATATTATTTCTCAAAGTTTTGGAGACTGTGAAGTTCAAGATCAAAGCGCCGACAGATTTGGTGTCTGGTAAGGACCCTGATTCAAAATGGCCATCCTCTTACTGTGTCCTCACATGGTGAAAGGGAAGAGGGAGCTTTCTCTCATAAGAGCACTAATTCCATTCAGGAGATTAGCTCATCTCTCAAGACACAATCACCTCTGACAGACCCATCTCCACACATCATACTAGTGATTATATTTAACATATGAATTTGGGAAGACATTCAGTCAGTAGCATCCACCATTTCTAAAATGGTCAGCAGTTCAGAAATAAGATTTTGTTAGGAAAACAAAATTAAAATCAAAATAAGTCTGTTGTTGTTGTGTTGTGTCCAACTCTTTACAACCCCATGGACTGTGTCCTGCCAGGCTCCTCTGCCCATGAGATTTCCTAGGCAAGAACTGAAGTGGGTTGCCATTTCCTTCTCCAGGGGATCTTCCTGGCCTAGGGATTAGACCTGGGTCTCCTGCATTGCAGGTGGATTCTTTACCACTAAGCCACCAAGGAAGCCCCAAATTAAGTATGTTGTTGTTCTGTCGCCTAGTCGTGTCTGACTCTTTGCAACTCCATGGACTGCAGCATGCCAGGCCTTCCTGTCCCTCACCATCTCCCAAAGTTTGCTGATGCCATGGACATGAACTTGTCTACTCCAGTTTAAATAAAACACTGCTGAAATAATTATGCATACACAGGAAAGAAGACCAATACATGTAGATTATCTTACAACTTTAGAATGACAGAAAAATAAAACCCTAAAGAATAACTGTATTTAAAATATACTGTCTAAAATATTAAACAGCAAATACTCTAAAAGTTTCTTTGGCAAAAATGTAATGTTTCAACAAATAAGACATAAATATATAAAGATTTCTAATCTTAGAGGTTTTAAATGGTCATTTGCAACACAGTAGAACTTGCCAAGGAAACCTTAGAGATTACATAGATAAATGTATTATTTATTTTACAGAAAAGGAAGCCAGGTCCAGAGAGGTTAAATGCCTGCCTAAGCTGAAACTCCAATATTTTGGCCACCTGATGTGAAGAGCTGACTCATTTGAAAAGACCCTGATGCTGGGAAAGATTGAGGGCAGGAGGAGAAGGGGACAACAGAGGATGAGATGGTTGGATGGCATCATCAATGCAATGGACATGGGTTTGGGTGAACTCTGGGAGTTGGTGATGGACAGGGAGGCCTGGCCTGCTGCAGTTTATGGGGTCGCAAAGAGTCGGACACGACTGAGCGACTGAACTGGACTGAACTGAACTGAACTGAAGTTAAGGACAGAGCCAGGATATGACCCCAGGTCTCTGACTAATAGTCCAGAACTTTCTGCATGACACCAAGCTACATTTCATGTCTTTGTTTGTTTATTTGTTGAAAGACCAGCACTCTTTCACTAACTGCACTGGTACCATCACCCGCTTCCTACCTCTTTCTGGGACTGGTTGAATCGCTCTATCAGTTGTGCTTGTGCCAGCATTACTCTTTCCAGTTCATCTGACTTCTTTTTCATTTCCTTCCTCAGGTCCTCTGAAACGGAACCATTACTGTCAATTTCCTTCTTCAGACGTGATTCAAATTCTACAACCAAATTTTTAAGGTTTTCAATTTCTTTCTCCTTTAACGCAGATTCCTCAGTATATTGAACATGGGATTCACGGAGTTTTTCTTCAAGAGCAGCGAGTTTTAGTCTTAGATCTTTAGTAGCAGCTTCGATTAAGTTGGATATCTGTAAGATAAGTCTTGCATTAGTTTATAGGTAATAGTCTCTAGGTATCCACAGAATTCTCTTGGTTTTAAGAGGTTTATTCTAAATAATTGGTGTTCTCTTCTGATCTGATTAAAACAAATCTTATGACACATATAGGCCTTCACAATTTTAAAAGTTAAGACTAAGATTTTATTTTTATCACCGAAAATGGAATTGCATTAATCACTTGAACATACTTTGAAATACCTAAATCTTTGTAACTGAACTGAACTACCAAGGACAATTCAAGTCTTGATCAAGTGCCTGTCTGGACTCATTTTAGGGTGACTTTGGGACCTGATGTTTGGGGATGCATGTAGGAGAGCATCATAGCTACAGTCAGTCAGTCAGTTCAGTCACTCAGTCCTGTCCAACTCTTTGTGACCCCATGGACTGCAGCATGCTGGGCCTCCCTGTCCATCACCAACTCCTGGAGTTTACTCAAACTCATGTCCATTGAGTTTGAGTAATTGAGATGCCATCCAACCATCTCATCCTCTGTCATCCCCTTCTTCTCCTGCCTTCAATCTTTCCCAGCATCAGGGTTTTTTCAAATGAGTTAGTTCTTCACATCAGGTGGCCAAAGTATTGGAGTTTCAGCTTCAGAATCAGTCCTTCCGATGAATATTCAGGACTGATTTCCTTTAGGATGGACTGATTGGATCTTCTTGCAGTCCAAGGGACTCTCAAGAGTTTTCTCCAACATCACAGTTCAAAAGCATCAATTCTTCAGTGCTACAGTCTACTCAAATCATACTAGTAAGGTTTCCTTTGATGTATTTTTTTTTTTCATCCTTGTATATGATGATTGAAGGTACTCTAGATACCACACCTTCTATAGTAGCCTTGCCCAATAGAACTTTCTTCAGTGACAGAATACATGAGCAAATTGGGAAAAGTCAGCAGTGGCCATAGGACTGGAAAATGTCAGTTTTCATTCCAGTTTCAAAGAAGGGCAATGCCAAAGAATGTTCAAACTACCATACAGTATGTGAACTGAGAACTTCCAGATGTACAAGCTGATTTAGAAAAGGCAGAGGAAGTAGAGATCAAATTGCCAACATTTGTTGGATTATAGAGAAAGAAAAGAAACCCCAGAAAAGTATCTACTTCTGCTTCATTGACTATGTTAAAGCCTTTGACTATGTGGATCACAACAAACTGGAAAATTCTTAAAAAAGATAGGAATACAAGACCACTTTACCTGCCTCCTGAGAAACCTGTATGTGGGTCAATAAACAACATATAGGACCAGATATGGAACAATGGACTGTTTCAAAATAGGGAAAGGAGTACCTCAAGGCTCTACATTGTCACCCTGCTTATTTAACTTATATACAGAGTATATCATGTGAAAGGTGGCCTGGATGAAGCACAAGCTGGAATCAAGACTGCTGGAGAAATATCAACAACCCCAGATATGCAGATGATACCACTCCAGTGGCAGAAAGTGAAGAGAAACTGAAGTGTTTCTTGATGAAGGTGAAAGAGGAGAGGGAAAAGCTGGCTTGAAACTCAATATTAAAAAAACTAAGATCATGGCATCTGGTCCCATCACTTCACAGTACATAGCTGGGGAAAAAATGGAAACAGTGACAGACTTTATTTTCTTGGGCTCCGAAAATCACTGCAGATGGTGACTGCAGCCATGAAATTACAAGATGCTTGCTCCTTGGAAGAAAAGCTATGACAAACCTGGACAGCATATTTAAAAGCAGAGGCATCACTTTGCTGACAAAGGTCCATATAATCAAAGCTATGGTTTTTCCAGGAATCATGTAGAGATGTGAGAGCTGTACCATAAAGAAGGCTGAGCCCTGAAGAACCTATGCTTTCGAACTGTGGTGCTAGAAAAGACTCTTGAGAGTCTCTTGGACAGCAAGGAGATGAAGCCAGTCAATCCTAAAGGAAATCAACCCTGAATATTCACTGGTGGGACTGATGTTGAAGCTGAAGCTCCAATACTTTAGCTACTTGATGAGAAAAGCTGACTCATTGGAAAAGACCCTGATGCTGGTTAAGACTGAAGCTGAAAGGAGAAGGGGGCGGCAGAGAATGAGATGATTAGATAGAGTCACCGACTCAATGGACATGAATTTGAATAGACTCCACGAAACAGTGAAGGACTGGGGAGCCTGGTGTGTTGCAGTCCATGGGGTTGCAAAGAGTCAGACACAACCTAGTGACTGAACAACAAGAAGAAATATTCTGCACTGTCTTATGTGGTAGCCACTACCCACATGTGACTATTGATAGTGGTGTACTGGTAAATACTTCCCTGATAGCTCAACTGGTAAAGAATCAGCCTGCAATGCAGGAGACCCTGGTTTGATTTCTGGGTCAGGAAGATCTGCTGGAGAAGGGATAGGCTACCTATTGTGGTACTCTTGGGCTTTCCTTGTGGCTCAGCTGGTAAAGAATCCACCCGCAATGTGGGAGACCTGGGTTTGATCCCTGCCCTGGAGAATTCCATGGACTATAAAGTCCATGGGGGTTGCAAAGAGTCAGACACGACTGCATTGGTAAATATTTAACAATGGACTCTCACACACACACACAGAAGTCAGATTTGTATTCAATTTCCATGATGTAAACACTCTCACCATGACCAATTCCAAGCTATGAAGGTGAAATCACTGATCACTAAACTGAGAAGAAATGTTAACAGTAGGCTCTCACTTGCTAGTATGGGCTATTGCACCCTTAAAATGTGGCAAACATGAGTGAGGAACTCAATTTTCAATTTTATTTAATTTTAATTAATTGATACTTAAGTAGGCACATAAGTTACTATATTAAACAATGCAGTTCTAGAGGATACCAGAATACTTTGAAAATATACTGCTTCTGAAGGTGGTACCTCCAGACAAAGAGAGGAAAGAACAACTTGAGAAACTTCTCAGTGTCACAGCATCTTTAGAAGGGAAAAGACTGCTTATTTTTCTCCTTAAAAAAGCAAAACAAATAACACAAAACATACCAAGAAGAGCAAAGCTGCTTCTGACAAAACATATCATTATTTATGCTACGGATATTGTCATATTATAAATATTAGTACAGCAAGAAATCAGCCCATGAAGAATCTGGAAAGCATTTACAGACTAAAGTTCCAAGGATTTTGTGAACCATTACTTAAGAGTTATGTACCCCAAATTTGTTTCAAATGTTAAATTTACATTAACAATAACTTTTACAAGAAATCTATTCACCACAGTTTTTATAAATTAATATTCCATTTTCTTCAATTAACCCAGGGAAGGAGAGGGTCACTCCTGGGTCTGAGCAGTAGTTTCCTTCATCCAGAGGAGAGCTGCCACTAAAACAGAGCAGGTTATCTTGGGAAGAGGAGGCTCACATGCTTTGATTTTTTAATAAGGGAGTCAACAGTAAAAAAAAAAATCAAGAGAATTCACTCACAAAATCTGGACTTAGGATTGCTCTTGAAAGACTGTAGCCCCGGCAAGTTGGGGCCTGCCTTTCAGCATTCCCCTGCTGATGGTCCTGGGCCACATGGGAGAGTAACTAACAGCAGTCACAGGGTGAGGGGAAAAGGGGAGTGGGGGCAGGAGCCGGGAAGTAAGGGCATGTCTAGGACAGAACTGTCCAGAAGAGGAGGAAAGGGCTTAGGTGAGCCGAGGCTACAACTCCCAGCGCATGCTCCGTTGTCCCATTGTCCCAAATAGGACTGCACTTATAAAACACAAATTCAGAGATTAAATTATTATTAAGAATTTCAAGACAGCATTTGCAGAGCATTAAACCTGCAAGGTTTGTATGGGGACCTGTGATACCACATTCATGTGGCTGGCCCTGCCTATTCACAGTGAGCTACTGAAAAAACTACCATATCCCCTGTACAACAAAGTGGAGGCCGTAAGTCTCATTTAATGCTAATTTACATAAACTCTTAATGAGTTTATTCAAAATATAACTTTACCAGTAGGCCTTGGTTAATATACGCACACAAAAGATACACACACACACACTCTACTTTCAAGTCTTATGAAAACAAGGGAACCTTGTCAAAACCTTATATTTTGTTTAGTATACGCTGTTAAAGAAATTATGGAAGTCTGATATTTAAAAAATATTTCCCCTTCATTCAAAACTAAAATTGAAAATATTTGAAACTAAAGGGGATAGACTTTAGTTGTTGGTAAAATTTAGTTATGTAAAATACATCATTATCTTTTGTTGGACATTTGAGGTATTAGAATATCTAACCATGTTAATTATTAGTTACATAATTTATGCTGTTTTAAAAATATGTTTATAAATAAATGTTTATTTAGTAGGAAAAATTCCATACATAGCTGGATTATATTCTTATGTAATTTATCTCAGTCATTCATTATGGAGAATAGCCAAATCATTCTATCTAAAAATAAGCTGTGATGACCATGAGGAAATCTATAGGAGTTAGAAATATAGTGTTGTCCTTAGGAGGAAATAACTAACATCTACAGTTTCAAATCCATTAAATAATGATGAGTACCATAATGACAGACCTTCATTTGTAGTTCTTCTTGTTCTTTCTTATACTTTTGGATTATTTCTCGGTGTTTTTCCTTTTCAATATCAAGTTCCAGTTTAGCTTCTTCCTTAAAGAGAAGAGCTTGCTCCTGAAATTCAACCAAATGTTGGGCTCTTTCCTTGGCAAATTCAGCTTCAATCTAGAAAATAGCATTTAACACACATATTATCATAAGTAAATTTAACACCATATAAGTAAATTAAGCCTATTTTCAGACTCATTTTTTTCTCCCAGGTTTGTTGATATAATTGACATATAGTACCATATAAGTTTAAGGTGTACACTATAAAGATTTCACTTACATATATCCTGAAGTTATTATCACAAAAGTTTACAGAACATCCATCATCTCATATAGATAACAAAATTAAAGAAATAGAACTTTTCCTTGTGATGAGAACTCTTAGGGTCTAATCATTTAAAAATTCTAATTCTAACATGAATTTTTAAATTCTAATGTTAAAAAAAATCTGATTCAGAACTTGGACCAGAGAAGTTGACCTTGGGTCAAATATCTTCAGATCTTCTAAGACTTTTAAGACCTGTAAAATGAGTAGAGAAGTTAAGACAATATAAGTTTTCAGAAATACTAAAAGCTTAGTCTTCTGTACATTTATAATGTAAACTCTGTCCTTTGCCAAGGAAAAAAAAAGAAAAAAAGATTTTGAGGCTCTCACACTAAGTTCTGTTGAAAACTCAAGAGTGGAAACAACATATAAATGCTGATTTTTTTTAAATGGGCCTTTCTTGATGGAGACCACAGACAGTTTTGGAGTCATAGATTATCATTTTAATGAGATTGAGGCCAGAAGGGTGATTGAAGGAAAACATAGTCAGTGATGCTTGAATCCATATTTCTACTCAGAACCACAATGCTGGAAGGGACCTTAAAAATCCCCTAGTTCATTTTCTCAAGCTTCCATGAATTGTGGAAGGATAAACAAAGGCTTTGGACTCAGAGTTTAAATCCTGGCTCTAAATCCTGGCTCTGCCACTCTAGCTGTGTGATCTTAAATTGTGACTGTAACCTCTCCCGGTGGGGTTATAACTGATTCCCTTGGGGGTTGTTATGAGGATTAAATGAGACGAAACATCTGTGTAAAGCTCTTGCAGGAGCAGGAATTCAATAGTCAGTGGAGATTACTTCTATACCCTGACTTCAATCTCTACCATGGAAACTGCACCAAATGATTATCTGCTCTATGCCTTGACACCACCAGAAACCATAACTCACTCCTTCCCCAGCAGGCACTTCCATTTTCAGACAGCGCTAAACATTAGGAAGCTTTTCCTTTAGTTGAGCCAACATCTCTCTCCCTGTGGTTTTTAGTCATTGGTTTTGGCTCTGCCTACTTGAGCAAGAGAGAACAAATCCATGAGTACTGGAGTCATTCACGCCTGGGAGTTTATCTAGTGGATTAGAGAAGGGATCCCAGTGACAGGTTGGCTCTAGATTTACATTGTGCCATTATAAATTATTTAGATTATAAATTCTAAGACCAAGTAAATGCAGATAACTTGGGAGAAAAACTGTCAAACCTGACTTACTGTGACTGTGATTCTCAAGCCAGTAAGAGAAGGAGCGAGGTCAACTTGAATTTCTCATGGGAAAACTAAAACTGGGAAACAGAAAGTTTGCTAAGGAACTTTGCAGGAAGCTCTTTAAATTACATAAAATGCAGACAGAAGACCAGCCTCAGTATGGGGTCAGTGGGGCTTATTGCACTGGTCATTTGCCTCAAGGCAAAGCATTTACGCTTATACTTACTGCACCGGAGTTGTTTTGGCTCTTTCAAAATAAATTTCTAGATTGTCTGGAGGAAAGAATACCGATAATCATTTAGGCACAGGACAGAATTGTTCAGATAGGTTGCTATCAGATTGTGAAAAGCAAGGAAAGCCTCAGGGCACTCAGAGAAAAAAGCAGATGTTCTTCAGAATTTCAGCTACTTTTGTTCTTGCCTTCTGGTAGCCATATAGATACATCATAGGTGTCTCAAACTGTCTGTACCATAGATCTTGACACAATCCCCCCACCTGTTCCTTCCTCAGTGCTCCCTATCTCAGGATGTGCACCACCGCCCATGGAGTTATTCAAGTCAGTAACTGGAGCAATTGCCTTTCACACTTCTCTCTCCTTTACCCTCCACACCTAATCCACCATCAAGCCCTGCTCATTTTGCCTCCAAAAGATACATTGAATCTATTGATTTCTCTGCACCAAGATCACCACCATACTTGTGGTCACCACCACCTCCTGACTGGCCTCCTTACTTCTACTCCTGCCTCTCTCCAACCCCTGATACACAGCAGAGTGTTCTTCACAAACTATACATTGAATTCTTTTATTCCCTCTTGCTGGCTTTTCACTGCATTATAAAATCCAAACTCCCATACATTATCTTCTACTAGAACACCACCAGCCCCTATGACACCTTTACAAGAATCAACAAAGCACATCTTCCTTAGATAAACACAGCCTTGGGCAGGGCATGGTGAGCAGAGCCCAGGCCTGGTTTCAGCTCCCTTCTCTCCCCTGGCCTGTGTATTATTCATGGCACAAGCAGGATACCACGTATGGCAGCCCTTGACTTCTCCAACCTGACTTTCAACCTGTATTTCCCATTTGACTACTGTGTTCTAGCCATGCTGGAATAGATATGTTAAGAACACATGAAAGGAGGAAATCAAATACAAAACATTCAGAAAACTTTGAGTTTACAGTCCACAAGATACGTTGACACTATTTTAAAAAAGAGAGTAAATAAACATTTTTTGAGAAGCTAAAGAAAAATTTGTGCTGAGGTACTAAAATGTCAAGTGTTCAAAAAATTTTGCTTGTGTAGTTAATTCATAGAGCCAAATAGCTATTTTAGGATAGAAAGACATCTTTCAAAATATGGACTCAAATTAAGAGAAGAAGAACGTGCACAAACAAGGTGGGACAGGACAAATTGTAAATTAGGTGACAGAAGGACTTGAGAAGAACTTTTAAAAACAGAAGTTATTTAAATTATGAGGAAAAGGTCATTTAGCAAATCAGCAGAGTCCCTTGAAGATGAAACAAAGGATGCATTCAGGGAAGGAAAGGGGGTGGCTGACTGGTTGAGTGAGTAGAATGTTCTGTTCTACCTGATCCAGGAAGAAAGGGCTCTTTGCCCCTGAACTATTCCTTGGAATAAACAGGTATAGGTAAGGAGAGAGGAAAAAAGGAAGGAACTGACAGAGGGTGGGAAAGAAAAAGCACTACAGATAGAAAGGAGAAGAGTGATATACTGATTTCATTTTTAATTTGTACAACCTGAGAAAGAGAAGCAAAGGGATGAACTTCAGGTGGAACTTCTAAATATTTAAGGACGCTGCAATGGCAAATCAAAAGCCATCTGAATGTGTTGACTGTAGCACAGAGAGATGACACTACCGGTTCCTTCAAGAACTGAAGAGTCTGAACAAAACGATGAGCCCACCAACAATGACTTGCTTAAGCTGGTATATTGTTATTGAGAAGATGAATTCATGCGAAATTGTCATGTTTATGTTTTCTACATGTTAATAACAGCTGTTTGTTTACAAAATCTTAGATGGCAGGACTCATGTTTATGAAAATTAAATAAATTAGGTGATGGTGCATACATAAAATATGAACTGCTTTCAGTTCAGTTCAGTTCAGTTCAGTCTCTCAGTCGTGTCCGACTCTTTGCAACCCCATGAATTGCAGCACGCCAGGCCTCCCTGTCCATCACCAACTCCCGGAGTTCACTCAAACTCATGTCCATTGAGTCGGTGATGCCATCCAGCCCTGGATGGGGGGATGACATCCTCTGTCGTCCCCTTCTCCTCCTGTCCCCAATCCCTCCCAGCATCAGGGTCTTTTCCAGTGAGTCAACTCTTCGCATGAGGTGGCCAAAGTATTGGAGTTTCAGCTTTAGCATCAGTCCTTCCAATGAACACCCAGGACTGATCTCCTTATATAATAGTAATTCTGATAATCTGAGGAAATTCTAATTAAAAAAAAAAGCATGAATAAAAATATGAGCTCAGGAGTTAGAGAAAGTAAAATCAATTGTTGTCTGTGTACACATTCCAGATTTTAGTTCATCCATATCTTCCTCTAGCTCAACTGTCTCATTTCTGAAGGCCTTCTGAAGACTTCAAAGCATTCCTAGTGTATTGTTTTTTTAAATCCTTTTTTGTTTGTGTTGAAATGCATAATTAGTGTTTTATAATATTTGTTTCTAATGCTAATGTGCAAAATGCTATCTTTTCACTGTTTCCCAAGTGAGATATTTCTGGTTGATTCTGATATCATTTTCTGTTTGTAGGGAAAAAGCAAATTAGCCAAGATGGTGGTGGTCAGACTCTCTCACCATGTCCTTTCACTCTTGCCCCATGTTTTGTAAATAATGATTATATAACAGTTGAGCTCACTTATAGCACCACACATGCACATCACAAGGTACTCACTTGGCCACTGGCTACCTTTGTTCTGTAAGCATATATAAGCTCCACCTGAAAAAGCCCTTGCAGTTACGTTTTGGCTGCGTTATGGCGGTGAGGCTGTGTTATGGCTGTGACAGCTGGGTCAACCACAAGAGGAGAGAATACAGCGTATCTGCTGCTAGTGCTGCTGTGCCAGTCAGGGGAAAATAAATGTGTTTGCAATTCCTACGACTCCTTGTGTTTTCTTCCAGCTTCCCTGCTTGTGCCTTGCCTAGCATGGGTTCAATGAACATTGTGCACAGTAAGATACAGTGAGACACTGTTCATGGAGGCAGACACCATGTTACAACATAATCACTTATTACTTGATGATCCCTTTAAAACCAAGGAAATTTCAGATGTCATTTAGAAATCAGACCACTTGTTTATATTTGATGTACATTTATCATTAAACAAAATATTAATATACATCCTGAAAATGATTATGAATGAGTAAAAATTGCTCAGTCATGTTGGACTCTTTGCAACCTCATGGACTGTAGCCCGCCAGGCTCCTCCATCCATGGAATTTTCCAGGCAAGAATACTGGAGTGCGTTGCCATTCCCTTCTCCAGGGCGTCTTCCTGACGCAGGGATTGAACCCAGGTTTCTGGCATTGCAGACAGATTCTTTACCATCTGAGCCACCAGGGAAGCCAAAAATGATTGTACTATTTTCTAAAAGTTAGAAACAAATTGTAATTGAAAACTAGTATTTCAGATTATTTCTAAATTAACCACTGAATAACTATGTTATAAAAGTAGATGATTATTCAAACACTAGACTTTGTAATTAAAAATGCAAATGCTAAGGAATCAGACTAAGTATTGAAGTCCTGCCAAGAACCGAGGAAAACTGAGGACAGAGGAGAGAATGTTCACTGAGTACCTCATACAAGCTAGGTTGTATGGTATAGGGCTCTTTTCCTCTACTAACTCATTTAATTCCTACAACAATTCTGAAAGAATGTATAGTAATTATTGTTCCCACAGCATAGAGTAAGAAATAGGCTCAGAGAAATTTAGTATCTTCACCAAGATCTTAGAGCTGCCACGAGGTGGGGCAGGCTGTGCACTCAGATGTCTCTGGTGGACTCCGTAGCTCAGTGTGTTGAGTTTTCCCAGGCACCTTGTTTCCCCACACATTTACATGGCACAGTGGTTAAGGGAATGGAGTTGGTATTTATTTAGTTCAAAATATTGGGGTATTTTTCCCAGATAACTTTCTGTTAATGAATTCTAATTTAATTCCATTGTGGTTAGAGAAAATACTTCGTATGGCTTGAATTCTTTGTTGTTGTTGTTGTTCAGTCGTTCAGTTATGTCTGGACTGCAGCATGCCAGGCTTCCCTGTCCTTCATTGTCTCTCGGAGTTTATTCAAAGTCATGTCCAGTGAATTCTTTAACATTTGTTAAGACATTTATTCCCAGTATATGATCTACTTTAATAAATGTCCCATGCACACATGAGGAGAATGCATATTCTGCTGTTAAATGAAGAATTCTATATGTATCAAGTCATATTTGTTAATATTTCTTAAGAATAAACTATTTTACTATTTTCCATAGTATATATCCTTCATGGTTTTTCTGGGTATTGAGAGAGAGCTATTGACATCTCTGACCCTAAAGATTTGTCTATTTCTCCTTGCAGTTCTATCACTTTTTGCTTAATTTTTAAAGTTCTGTTTCTAGGTGAAAAAATGTTTAGGGTTAAATGTCCTCTTGGTGAACCAACCCCTTTATCATTATGAAATGACTTTCTTTATCTTTGGTAATATTCTAAATACTCTGGTTTCTTTCTCTGAACTCTATTTTGATTATAATGTAGCAACTCTAGCTTCTTTTTCAATCCATTACTTTTAGCCTTTTTGTTAAAATATTTCTTTATATAAAAATACATTTCTTATAGGCAACATATAGTAGAATCTTGCATTTTTATCCAACATGACAATCTGTCTTTTAATGGGGATATTTAGATGAGGGCTTGGCAAACTATGGCCCAAGACTAAACTTCAGCCATGCCCATTCATTTGCATATCATCTCTGGCTGCTTTTAAGCTACAGGGGCAGAGTGGAGTGGTTGCAACAGAGACTGTATGGTCCAGAAACCAAAAATATTTACTAATTGGACCTTTAATAGAAAAAGTTTGCTGATCTCTGGTTTAGAGCACTTATATTTAATTTGATTATTGATGTGACTAGCTTTAAATCTGTCTTGCTATGTGCTTTCTATTTGACCCATCTCATTGTTTTCCCCTCTTTTTCTGTCTTCTTTTGCATTATTTTAAAATTCAATTTCCAATCCTTTGCTAGTTTATTAGCTATAACTCTTTGTTCTTCTATTTTTGTAATTGGTTTAGAGTTTACAGAATATATTTTTAACTTTATGCAGTCTATCTTCTAGTGATATATCACTTTATATATTGTATAAGAATCTAAATATTCTCGCTACCAAAGCAACAAAGATAATTGTGTGAAGAATGTGTTAACTAATCTTATTGTGGTAATTATTTTGCTATATATATGTATGTATGTATGTGTGTGTGTGAGAGAGATCATCATGTTGTACATCATGAACTTACACAGTGTCACATGTCAGTTATATCTCTATAAAGCTGGGGGAAAGGGGGAGCTGTGGTGGTTTGGTTAGCGGATATAACTAGAATGAAAGGATCCCTTCCTCCTTTCCTTAGATCTTCTGCCATTGTTTCCTACTCACCAATCCCAATCAAGAGTTAGAGGGTCCAGGAACTACTACTCTCATCCATTCAATTCAGGCTTTGGGGATAGAAAGCAGGGTTTCAAGGGTGCAGAGTGGGCCTAGGGGGGCAAAATGAAAGGAATCTGATTCAACCCATGCAGCACGTGGAGAAATTCTCAGAGAGAAGGGTAATCTGCCAGGAAGATACCCCAGAAGGATCCACTGTACTTCCCAGCTCATTGTCAGTTTGCTCACCTGTTGCCCTATCTCTTGGCCCATCTCTTACCTGAGAACTTCAGGGGATATTTGTTTATATTTTCCTTTTTTGTAGTGATTCATTCTTCTCCTACTATCAGTCAATATGACTGAGTGGGATTCTGTCTTGCCAAGGATGAGCACGTGACCCAGGCCTGAGTGAACCAATATACCCAGTCTTGCCAGCTGTCATGGTTGGTCCAAGACTGAGCGCATGGTTCAGTTAGAATCTGACAGCCACAGTCAGTCTCTTGCTAAGAATGTAGAAAAGTGATGGGAAACATTGCTGCTCCCTTTTTGCCATCAGGAGGGACAACCCTGAGTCTGAAAAAGAAGCCAATCTGGCAGAAAACCAGCTTGAGAGCCCTGAATCCAGCTGTGCCTAAAGGTAGCTCACCACTGAACAGTTAAGACAGCCAATAAATTATATTCTCACTTAAAGAATCTTACAACAGCATACTTCATCTCTCCCTTCCAAGCTATTGTGGTATTGTCATATATTTTGCTTCTACATGCTATAGATGTCAAAATAGATTATTAGTTTTAAAAAACAGTCAATTATAAAGAAATTTAAATGATAAAAATATCATACTTATTCACATTGCTACCATTTCTGGTGTTCTGCATTCTTTTGTATAGATCCCTATTTCCATCTGGTATAATTTTCCTTCTGAATAAAGGACTTTTAACATTTCTTATAGTGTGGGTGTATTGGTGATACATTTTTTTCAGCTTTTTCATTCTGAATGACCTTTCTTTTACCCTCATGTTTTGAAAAATGTTTTCACTTTGTATAGAATTTCTAAGTTAGCAGCTCCCACTGCCACCCCCTCACCCCTGCCCAACCCTTCTTTCAGTACTTTCAGCCCCACTATGTTCTTGCTTACATTGTTTATGATTTTTAGAAAATCTGCTCTCATCCTTATTTTTGTTCCTCTATATATGTCTTTTATTTTCTAGTTGCTTTTAAGATTTTTTAATTGACATTTTTGAGCAACTGGATTATAATGTCTCTTGGTGTGCTTGAGCTTTATTGAGCTCCTTGAATCTGTGGGTTTATAGTTCTCATTAAACTTTAAGTTTTTAGCCACTATTGCTTCAAATATTTCTTCTGTCCTCTCTTTCCTGTCCTATGGGGAGTCCAATTATACATATATTAGGCCACTTGAATTTGTTTCACAGCTCACTGGTGCTCTTTGTTTGTTTGTTCTGAGTCTCTTTTATCTCATTGTATAGCTTCTATTGCTGTGTCTTCAGGTGCATTAAACTTTTCTTCTGGAATGTTTAATTTTCCATTAATCCCATCCAGTGTATTTTTCATTTCAGATATTGTAATTTTCATCTCTATAAATTCAGTTTAGATCTTTTTTATATCTTCTACAGCTCTTTTTAGCATGGTCAATTTTTCCTCTAGTTTTTGGACATAAAGAATACAGTTGTTATACCTGTTTTAATGTCCTTGTCTGATAATTCTAACATCTGTGTCTTTCTGAGTCAGTTTTTATTTGTTGATTTTTCTTTTCACTATGAGTTCTATTTTCCTATTCCCATGCATGGCAATTTTTTCATTGGCTGCATTGTGAATTTTGCTGGATATTTTTGTATTCTTATAAATAATCTTGAATTCTTTTCTGGGAGCAGTTAAGTTTCTTGGAATCAGCCTGATATTTTTTAAGGTCTTCCTTTTAAAATTTGTTAGGCAGGACCAGCTCAGCATTTAGTCCAGGGCTAATTATTCCCTACAATTCATGCAAGACCCTTCTGAGAACTTTACCCAGTCCCCTGTGAATTGTTGCCTTTCCAGTCTGGCTGGTGAGAACAGACATTATTATTGACCTCATGTAAGTATTTGGTACTCTTATCTCTAATCCTTTCAGATCCATCTCCCTGGCTCTAGGTAGTTTCCCCATATATATGCACGGGTCACATATACTTAATGGGGATTCTTTGCAGATATCCAACATTCTTTCTCTGGGCAGCTCTCTTCTGAGAATACTCAACTGTGAATTCTAGCCACATAGATCTCCCTGGACTCTTAGCAAAGTCTCCTCAACTCAGAATCTGCCAAACTCCACCTGGATTCCCACTCCCTTTACCATAGCCTTAAATCTATTTCAAGGTACTAAGTTAGAGTAATGATAAGGGTTACCTTGTCTGTCTCTTATCTCTAGGAATCACTGTCCTTCACTGCCTGATGTCCAGAGTCTTGAAACCATTGTTTTCTATCTTTTCTCCAGTGTTTTAGTTGTTTCAGAAAGGAAGGTAAATCTGGTTCCTACTAGTCCACCTAAGTCAAATACAGACATGTTGGACTTTGTGTTTAGCTCTCAGTTTTTGAAGGTGGAGGGGTTGTATCACTTCTCAATTCCTGGCTATATAAACTTGGCAAATTATCTAACTTCTCCGAGTCTTATTTTTTTCTATGTGCAAATGGGAATAATAATGTTAGAGTGATTAAGATTACATTGATGAAAAGCATTCAGCACAAGGCTTGACATATAGTAAACATGTTAATAATGGAGACTATATTTATTATCTAGATTAAGGGTTTAAATCAGATGATCTTTGCAGGCTATTCTGATCTAAAATCTTATGATTTTATTAATTCAATTTTGGAAATTATTAATATGTCGCACAATTTAAAAAATTAAAGTGTACCCTCAATATTCATTTTAGCCATACATTTATTATACATAAAGGAAAATTGATATTTTTAAAAGGACAACTTTATTCCTATAAAATTTTATTTTATAACTTGTTTCTTATAAATTTGATTAACAGTACACTGAAATACATTAGGAATTACTAGGTCATTTGTCTCTTCTATTTTAAAGAAGAATTTGAGATTTTCTTTGCCTCCCCCTTTAAAGTTGGAATTGATTATTTCTGGAAGTAAACTTGTTCTCCCATTCATTTAGTGAGGAAGTAAGGTTTTCTTTGTTTTAATTATTGGTTTCTACAAGCTGTATGTACTGCTTAAAATGAGATGATTAGTATAATTTAAAATGCCCCATAATGTGATGTTTTAGTAATAATCCAAAAAAATATTTGATTGGAATTTGTTTAGGGCACTACAAAGTGATAGGCAGTAAATGACCATCACTTATTGTAAGCAGTCTGGCTGTAGGACATTTTTTAATTACAACATTTTAACTGAAAAGTACCAACACTGCATTTGGAGCCAATTTAAAATGTTCAGCCTGCACATTAATTTGCTTTCTTCACATAAAAGCAATACTTGAAATAAACAAAAATCCATGACAATTAGTAAATACTCAGTTATTTTAAAATGTGCCATCCTTGTTGCATAGCAACTATTGATTCTATTATGTGCTTTTTACATACTCTAAAATAATTAAGCACAGACATAAATTGCTATCTACTTCTTTTTGAATGTTAAAAGCATTTAAGTTATGAAGTTTATTCTAATATGTGTATTATATATTTGTAAAGGGAACATTTCATTCCTACGCAAAGGCACAGTGACCCAAGAAAGAGATGACAATGTCATATTAGTGATTCTTCTTTCTCATGAGAGGACTTTCAGGGAACTTTTTATTCATAGTCTCGATAACTAACTCAGCCAAGGATAATTATCATTCATTGGCTTTACTGGTCTGGATCTTGATTTACTGCTAAACTAAATGATAAAATTTATTAACAAAAAGTCATGTCCTCTCAAAAAATGAAATATCCATTTATATTATAGAAAATTATATGAGCCAAATACATCTATGATGTAATTAATTTATTAGAAAGATATCCATGATCTTAATAAGAACTTAGAGAATCTTATATAGATTTATTTTCATCAACAAATTAACTTAGCATAAAGCAAGAGCATACACTTATATCAGATCAGATCAGTCGCTCAGTTGTGTTCGACTCTTTGCGACCCCATGAATCGCAGCACGCCAGGCCTCCCTGTACACTTATATGGTCAGATGCTAACACTAACTTGGTCTACGTGCTGTGGTTAGCACTTTAGGCACAGGGCACACTGAGCAACAGTACTAGACTGGATGATAAGTGTTGAGACTTCTCCAATGGATTAATATCTGAAGGATGTTGGTGATGTGTGATAATGGAGACGAGGAACTTATACATAAGCAAAGGCAGGAAAGTTCACTCTCTCAGTCGAAGAGGAACTAAGGAGTTTGAGGGAAAGATCTATGAATCTCTACAGACATTACTTCCATCAGTGAAATTTCTTTCTTTTTTAATGTCTATTTATTTACTTAGCTGTGTGGAGTGTTACTTGTGGCATGAGGGATCTTTTAGTTGTGGCATGCAAACTCTTAGTTGTAGCATGTGGGATCTAGTTCCCTAACCAGGGATCAAACCTGGGCCCCTGAATTGGGAGTGTGAAATCTTAGTCATTGGACTACCAGGGAAGTCTATCAGTGAAATTTCTGACTCACAAGATGAGACCAAAAAGAAAAGGATGAAATGTTTATAATATCTCTTTATACATATAGCCATGGCTTTCCAGGCAGCTCAACGGTAAAGAATCTGCCTGCCAATGCAGGAGATGCAGGTTCGATCCCTGGTTCGGGAAGATCCCCTGGCGGAGGAAATGACAACCCACTCCAGTATTATTGCCTGGAGAATCTCATGGACAGAGGAGTCTGGTGGGTTACAGTCCATGGGGTCACAAAGAGTCAGACATAACTGAGTGACTGAGCATGCACGCATACATATAGTCAAACTACCCTTCAAAGTGT
This sequence comes from Bos indicus, assembly GCF_029378745.1. Lineage (NCBI taxonomy): Eukaryota > Metazoa > Chordata > Mammalia > Artiodactyla > Bovidae > Bos > Bos indicus. The sequence continues at coordinate 110,995,916 of NC_091760.1, forward strand.
TGTAATTTTCAGTCCCTTAAAGAGTATGAATGAAAGACTGTCTAATGACCTTCATCACAAGACAATACAGAAGCCGTAAAAAATTATCTCTCATTGCTTTAATTTGAACTTTTTAGATTTTTATTAAAGGTAGGCAGATCATCTTTTCACACATAAACATGGATTGATAAGGATATGGGAAGTGAATAGGAATAGATTAGCCAACTGAGTACACTGAGGCTAAAAATAATATTTAAAGAATTAAAGGGGTGTGGTCTTTAGAGAAGGAAGAGAAGAAAAAGCCTATGCCACAAAATAAAATAAGAATGAGATACATAGTCCATATTCTCACATTTTTACTGTTGCCCATATGGAACTGCTGTTGTAGTGATCATCTTTGTTATAGCCCGAGTGTGCTGCAACACATTCCCAAACAACAAGGGAAGGGAGATTGACATATACAGGGCCAGACTGGATATGACCAACTGTGTGAAGGCTGGAGACGAAAGTGACAAATTTAGAATTGACCTGAGCCAGCAACAACACCTAGAGGATTTCATTTGTAGATGACAGAGTGGGGGATTCCAGGTGGAGATGTTAGTTTGAAAGTGGCCACTGCTTGTTGCTTAGGGTTACAAGTTATGAGGTCTAGTCACCGAGGAGAAGAATCTAATGATAACCAAACAGTCTGTCAGGACTTCAGTCAAGTTATCTGAATTTCAGTAGCCAGCTCTAGTTCTGATGCACATGTGAGACATAATCAGAAAAACGAGACAGAAGGCTAGAGCTAGGATTAGGTACTGGTAGGGGAAGAGACACAGCTGGTTGCAAAGGTTTCAGCACAGTATGCATGATAAACCCGAGGGATCAGTCAAAAAATATCTGTAGTTTATAACAGGGAGATGATGTCTAGCCTTAATGACTAGAGCTGTGCAAGGCCTGAGAAAGCAGAGGCTAAGAATTTTAAAAGTATAATTTGTATTCTTTAAAGTTATGAAAGAAATATATATTCACTGCTGAAAATTTGAAAATATAGAAAACTCTGAAGACAAAAATCAATGAAAAAGTTTTTCATACTATAAAAGCAAACATTTTCTCTGTAAATAGTGAGCTAAATACTTACTTCACTGCCAAAAGTTCATAACTGAATATTTTTAAGTCATTTTTCATTCTCTTTTATTATCTTCTTAAAGGCAGGAACTGTAAGAATGAATTAATGTTCCCCTGTTTTTAAGGATATGGTCAAATGCAGATTCTGTCATTTTATGGGGAAAAACAGTAAATATTCAAAAGTAAAAATTAAGCTTTTACATGAGAATGAAAAGCTATCTTAAACTATTAAGGTTTCAAATTCTATTTTTACCTTTTAATTTCCTATTTGTCTAATATTTTGGAAAAAACATATGTCATAAGCATGTTTGATCTAGGAAGCTCCAGAAGGAACCAAAGGCGTGCATAGAAACAAAGAAACCTATTTGAAGTAGTCTGGCAAACGGACAGAATTTTTAAAAAGCAAATAAGACACATACTGCTGAAAGTCACATTTTCGTTACCTTCTCCCTCCAGTTATCATCGTTCAGCAGCTTCTGTCTAAGGGTTTCTTGCAGCTGCTCGATGCTTTTCTGATGTGAAATCAGCATCAACTCCCTGAAAACCGTAAACACAACAAATGAGTCAAGACACACCCATAACACTCTTCCTAAATTACAATTCCTGGCTCTAGAAATTATTTCACAACTCAATCTGTATATTCTTCCCCTTAGAAAAAAACATATGATATTTCATACCATTTTAACTGTTAATAGCAATTTTAAAACACTGGCAACAAGGTCAGGCTTAATTTTTGCTTAATAAGTATTATTATTTTTTTTATATGAAACAGTAACAACATATGTAGAGTCACAAATATAATAAAATACTATACATTGTGGTTCCAAAGTTTCTGATTAAATTCTGACACTAGACAATAGATAATATTTTGTTTCTTTAAAAAAGGAAAATATGCTGGGCTGTGCCACAAAATCAGCACATTTGTGGTTTCTGCTAGATTTATTTTTCTTTCATTTATCTCAAATGCTAATAGGAACAAACCAAATTAAGTAAAGGGTAATTAATGTCTGAGATGTAGCATAATACAAAACATAATAGAAAACAGGAGAGAAAACACAAAGAACATTTTAATCTTTTAATCCAGGTAATTGGCTCTTAAAGCTAAGTTTGTGACCCTCTGAGTGGAAGCAAGTGCGAGAGATTTATGAGAACAGTCACAGAGGTACTGAAATTAAGCCTTTAAATACTATACTTCAGTTCAGTCGCTCAGTCGTGTCCGACTCTTTGTGACTCCATGGACGGCAGCACACCAGGCTTCCCTGTCCATCACCAGCTCCTGGAGCTTGCCCAAACTCATGTCCATCGTGTTGGTGATGCCATCTAGCCATCTCATCCCCTGTCGTCCCCTTCTCCTCCTGTCTTAAATCTTTCCCAGAATCAGGGTCCTTTCTAATGACTCAGTTCTTCACATCAGGTGGCTGAAGTATTGGAGTTTCAGCTTCAGCATCAGTCCTTCCAATGAATATTCAGGACTGATTTCCTTTAGGATGGACTGGTTGGATCTCCTTGCAGTCCAAGGGACTCTCAAGAGTCTTCTCAAAACCTGTGGCGGATTCATTTTGATATTTGGCAAAAGTAATACAATTATGTAAAGTTTAAAAATAAAATAAAATTAAAAAAAAAAGCATCAATTCTTTGGCACTCAGCTTTCTTTATAGTCCAACTCTCACATCCACACATGACTACTGGGTAAACCATAGCTTTGACTAGATGGACCTTTGTTGGCAAAGTAATGTCTCAGCTTTTTAATATGCTGTCTAGGTTGGTCATAGCTTTGCTTCCAAGAAGAAAGTGTGCTTTTAATTTCATGGCTGCAGTCACCATCTGCAGTGATTTGGAGCCCCAAAGAATAAAATCTCTCACTGTTTCCATTGTTTACACACCTATTTGCCATGAAGTAATGGGGAAACAGTGGAAACAGTGTCAGGCTTTATTTTTTTGGGCTCCAAGATCACTGCAGATGGTGACTGCACCCATGATTTTAAAAGACACTTACTCCTTGGAAGGAAAGCTATGACCAACCTAGACAGCATATTCAAAAGCAGAGACATTACTTTGCCAACAAAGGTCCGTCTAGTCAAGGCTATGGTTTTTCCAGTGGTCATGTATGGATGTGAGAGTTGGACTATAAAGAAAGCTGAGCACCAAAGAATTGATGCTTTTGAACTGAGGTGTTGGAGAAGACTCTTGAGAGTCCCTTGGACTGCAAGGAGATCCAATCAGTCCATCCTAAAGGAGATCAGTCCTGGGTGTTCATTGGAAGGACTGATGCTAAAGCTGAAACTCCAATACTTTGGTCACCTCATGCGAAGAGTTGACTCATCTGAAAAGACCCTGATGCTGGGAGGGACTGGGGGCAGGAGGAGAAGGGGACAACAGAGGATGAGATGGCTGGATGGCATCACCAACTCGATGGACATGAGTTTGGGTAAACTCCGGAAGTTGGTGATGGACAGGGAGGCCTGGCATGCTGCGATTCATGGGGTCGCAGAGTCGGACACAACTGAGCAACTGAACTGAACTGAACTGAACTGCTGGGACCAGATGCCATGATCTTAGTTTTTTGAACATTGAGTTTTAAGCCAGTTTTTTCACTCTCCTCTTTCGCTTTCATCAAGAGGCTCTTTTGTTCTTCTTTGGTTTCTGCCATAAGGGTGGTGTTATCTGCATATCTGAGGTTATTGATATTTCTCCTGGCAATTTTGATTCTAGCTTGTGCTTCATGCAGTCCAGCATTTCACATGATGTACTCTGCATATAAGTTAAATACGCAGGGTCACAATATACAACCTTGACATACTCCTTTCCCGATCTGGAACCAGTCTGTTGTTCCATGTCCAGTTCTAACTGTTGCTTCTTGACCTGCATACAGATTTCTCAGGGGGCAGGTCAGGTGGTCTGGTATTCCCATCTCTTTAAGAATTTTCCACAGTTTGTTGTGATTCACGCAGTCTTTGGCATAGTCAATAAAGCAAAGTAGATGTTTTTGTGGAACTCTCTTGTTTTTTTGATGATCCAGCCCCACTGTGGCTCAGCTGGTAAAGAATCTACCCACAGTGCAGGAGACCTGGGTTCAATTCCTGGGTTGGGAAGATCCCCGGAGAAAGGAAAGGCTACTCACTCCCAGTATTTAATACTACACCACAAGTTGTGGCAAAAGCATGCCTTTCAGTCAGGGAGACCCACACCCCCTTCTATAATCACCATAACCTTTCTTATTTTCTGTGTAAGTGATTCTTCTCCATTGCTTATTCCTCTTTCTAATCCCTTTGCTTTTCATCATCATCCTCTTTCTCAGATTTGTGACTTTCATTTATAACTTCCTGTTAAACATCTCCACTCTGATGAGCCATTAACACTAAAGAGTCCACATGTCAAAAAAGAAATTCAACTTCATCTTCCACAATGTTGCCTTTCTTTTGGACTCTGAAAGCTTCAACAATCAAAATCTTTAGCAAGAAATCCCTGAGTCATCGCTGACTCTTCCTTCTTCTTGTTTTACCGCATCCATTCAGTGTGTATGTGTGTGTGTGTGTTAGCTGCTCAGTCACATCTGACTCTTTGCAACGCCATGGACTATAACCCACCAGGCTACCCTGCCCATGGGATTCTCCAGGCAAGAATACTGGAGTGGGTAGCCATTCCCTTCTCCAGGGATCTTCCTGACCCAGGGATTGAATCCCAGTCTCCTGCACTGCAGGCAGACTCTTTACCATCTGAGCCACCAGGGAAGCCCTTCCATTCAGTAACAAGTTCTATGTATTCTGCTCCTTGGTGTACCTCAAACTATTTCCTCCCTTCCTTTATGACTACCAACAGTTAAGGTTATTGACTTCATTTCCCACCTAGAGTATTGTGATAGATTGTCAATCTATTGCTTGATCTCTATTCTTGCCTCACTCTTAGAATATTGTTAAACATTTTTTAATAAAAATAGTGCCTACATTTCTGGGCTAGAAAATTTTGAGGTCACAAAGGCAGCTGGACTTGGTAACCAGGATTACAAATATTATTCAAGTGATGATGATTGAAAAGGATAAAACTCCTTAGACTTCTTTTTAGAAATGTGTCAGACTAGGTACCTTGACAACTTTTCTACTGAAAATAAGTAAATGTTTTTTCACTTATTAAAAAAAAAGTCTTAAAATTCATTAGTGACCTGGACAAAAAGTTAGGAAGATGAAGGACACACAAATCAAGAAAAGAACAGGAAAAGGTTATCAGTGGAAAACTAGTGAAATTTGAATAAAGTCTGTAGGTTAGTTAATTGTATTATACCCATATTAGTTTCTTAGTTTTTACAGATGTGCCATGGTTATAAAAAATGGGACCAGGAAAGAAATCCTTTTACTGTCTTTGTTAACTTTTCTGTAAATACAAAATTACTCTAAATTTCATTAAAAAAAAAATGAAGTGAAAGGAATAACTCCAACAATAAGTTGAGAATTAAAGCCAACTCTCACTTTGAAAGTACTTTCCAAATATGATGTACTTGAGCCTTAAATTTCATAGCCATGAAGGGCACTGGAGTCAGGAGAGAAAGGAAGAGCTTGAGAGGAAACTTATCTGCATAAAATTGTATCTCAAAGAGCAACATATGCAGTATGTCATTTCTGTCATACTGTATGTCAGAATATGAAATTCACACCCAGTATGTACAAAATACAAATAACATCTCCTGTCAAGGAACAAAACCCAAATTTCTAGCTTGAATTTTGGTGCTAGATGGAGGGGAAAATACAAATCTCTCGCAAGAATTTGTAAATGCAAGCCAATACCAATGCAGGTTTTTATCCTGAACTCACACTACCTGAGTGTCCCAAAAAGCTTCAAATTGAGGAGATATCATAAAATGATGCTAAGATAACCTTGCTTCCAGATGCCTGGTAGGAAAAACACCAACATTTTGGGGAGAAACCAACTTAAATCTGAAACTCAAAGAATTCTTACAGACTAAAATTCAAGACCCATGAGATCATAATTTTAAAACTCACAAATTTATTTTTTAAAAAGCCAGTAAAAGGAGATCAGCCCTGGGTGTTCTTTAGAAGGAATGATGCTAAAGCTGAAACTCCAGTACTTTGGCCACCTCATGCGAAGAGTTGACTCATTGGAAAAGACTCTGATGCTGGGAGGGACTGGGGGTAGAAGGAGAAGGGGACGACAGAGGATGAGATGGCTGGATGGCATCACTGACTCGATGGACGTGACTCTGAGTGAACTCTGGGAGTTGGTGATGGACAGGGAGCCCTGGTGTGCTGCAATTCATGGGGTCGCAAAGAGTCAGACACGACTGAGCAACTGAACTGAACTGAAGAGGAAGGATGAGCAGACACAAATGATAGCGTAATCAGAGTCACAAATTCTAAAGTATTTTCAGGTATAGAATATAAAATAAGGATATTCAGTATGTTAGAAGAAATGAAAGATTAACTTAAATGACTAATGAAATCTGAAAAGAACCAATTGAATTTGTAGAAATAAAACATAATAATTGAGATGAAAAACACAGTAGATAATCCTATAACAGATTACTCACAGTTAATAAATGAAGTAATAAGCTGAAAAAGAGATTCAAAAAATTATACACGGTGCAGTACAGGAAGTACATCATGTGAAATGCCGGGCTAGATGAAGCACAAGCTGAAATCAAGATTGCTGGGAGAAATATCAATAACCTCAGATATGCAGATGACACCACCCTTGTGGCAGAAAGCAAAGAGGAACTGGGGAATGTCTTGATGAAAGTGAAAAGAGGAGAGTGAAAAAGCTGACTTAAAACTCAACATTCAGAAAACTAAGATTATGGCATCTGGTCCCATCACTTCATGGCAAATAGATGTGGCAACAATGGAAACAGTGAGAGACTTTATTTTTCTGGGCTCCAAAATCACTACAGATGGTGACTGCAGCCATGAAATTAAAAGACGCTTACTCCTTGGAAGGAAAGTTATGACCAACCTAGATAGCATATTCAAAAGCAGAGACATTACTTTGCCAACAAAGGTTCGTCTAGTCAAGGCTATGGTTTTTCCTGTGGTCATGTATGGATGTGAGAGTTGGACTATAAAAAAAGCTGAGCATTGAAGAATTGATGCTTTTGAACTGTGGTGTTTGAGAAGACTCTTGAGAGTCCCTTGGACTCCAAGAAGATCCAACCAGTCCATCAGGAAATCAGTCCTGAATATTCATTGGAAGGACTGATGCTGAAGCTGAAACTCCAATACTTTGGCCACCTGATGTAAGAACTGACTCATTGGAAAAGACCCTGATGCTGGGAAAGATTGAAGGCAGGAGGAGAAGGGGCTGACAGAGGATGAGATGGTTGGATGACATCACCGACTCAATGGACATAAGTTTGAGCAAGGTCCACGAGCTGGTGATGGACAGGGAAGCCTGGCATGCTGCAATTCATGGGGTCGCAAAGAGTCAGACACGACTGAGTGATTGAACTGAACTGAGTACAGGAAGTAAAAAATATGTAAAATAAAAAAGAGCTTGATATGTGGAGGACAGAGTGAAAAGATCTAATATTTATCTATTTTTAATTTCAGAAGCAAAAGAAAGAGAAAGGGAGAGGAAGGACATTACAACAAACTAGGGAGCCCAAAGGATTCCAAGCAAGATAAATAAAAATAAATCTCATACATGGGACCTGGTAGTGAAAATGAAGAATACTGAAGTTAAAGAGACATCAAAAGAAGATGGAGAGGAAACAAAACATTATCTTCAAAGGAACTCAAACATATTGAAAGCTTACTCTTCAGTAAAAATAAGGAAGGACAAAGACAACAACATTAAAAATCCCATGAGAAAATAACCATCAACCTGAAGTTGGGTACCCAGTAAAACTATCTTTCAGAAAGAGGCTGAAATAAAATATGCTCAGAAAAATAAAATCTTGTGTTTACTGATGGTTAAAGGACTGCTAAAAAATATGCTTTGCAGGAAGGAATATGATTTCAGAAGGAAAGGCAGATGATCAAGAAAAAATGGTGAGCAAAGGAACTGGCAAACATACAGGCAGGGAGGGCTTCTTGTGTGTGTGATCAGGATAGTTGTATAGGGCCTATACTCTGAAGGAGACTGCACTTCAGGTTTAATGCTCTGTGGTCACCATTGAGAAGTTAACTTTATCTTTGAATCTGTGCTTTGTAAGTGAGGTCTGATAGGACAGTCAGGCATGTACTAGGGGCTTGGAATCTTGGCTCACACATAGTCCCACCTCCTGCCATCCTCTGCTTCTAGTGAGAATGCAGGCCTGGGCACAGGCAGGGGAGGGTTGGGTCTGCTAACTGTGTCCCGTTTGCTGAGTCTGGGGCAGGTCCCTGGTGCCTGTGAGAGCCTGCATCCATGCTGGGATTTCTCTGTGCCCAAGGGAGCATGAGATTCAATAACAAATAAACAAAAAAAGACCATGACCAGTTGAGAGAGAGAAGATGGTGAAGGAAAGGAAAAGTTCCTTTGTCTTTTTTTGAAGAGGCTCCACATTTTCATATTGTGCTGGACCTTGAAAATTATGTAGAGACTCTGTATGTAGGTCCTTCTAAATAAATATCACCTGTATAAAAAATTGGTTTTGACTGCATATAATTAGTGGGGCTATCAAAAGATCAGAAGTAGAACACTAAACAAAAATGTAGAATGTATGTCAGGATGGCAACTATCAGAGCTCAAGTGTTATTCAAGAGAAGTTTGAGATATTCAAGAGAAGTTTGCATTATTCAGGATACATTAATTTTGCACTTCATTAAGTATGCATGGTAAAAATCTCAAAAATAACCACTAAAAGAATAGAATATGCCACTAGAAGAAGATGCACTAAGAACATAAAAGAAACTCTAACAATACTGCCCCTGTCCAAGGCCCAAAAGGAGAAAAGAGTGCAGAAAAAGAGGGAGAAATAGAAAGCTTAGAGTAACAATCATAATAATGGCAAATAAACTAAACTCATGAGTTAAAAGACAGAAACAGGCTCGATAAATACAAACTCTAGCAATAGACTCTTTGTAAAAGACATTCCTAAAACATAAGGACATGAAAAGATTTCTAACAGGGAAATATTAAAGAAAAAGAAGTATGCAACTATATTAATATCAGACAAAATAGACTTTAAGACAAAAGTTCATTACTCTGGGCTGATAATACTAACAGGATAATTCACTATGAATATTCTAAACTTATAGCACCTACTAAAATACCCTCAAAATATATAAAGCAAAACTTTTTGGAACTTAAAGGAAACACTGTCAAACCCACACCATAGCTGCAGAATTAAACATAGCTTCCTTAGTTATAGTAAGTCAATCTGGGACCAATGTATAAGGCATGGAAGTGTACACTGCACAACTCTAGGCTGTTATGTGAATGGTCCTCCTGTAATATCTACTGTAGCAACCTATGGTCAACCAGACAAATAATTCAGTAAAAATTATAGAGGACTTAATGCAAATATTGAATGGTTTGCCTTGGAAACGAATAGAGATCATTCTGTTATTTTTTAGGTTGCATCCAAGTACTGCATTTCGGACTCTTGTTGACCACGATGGCTACTTCATTTCTTCTAAGGCATTCCTGCCCGCAGTAGTAGATATAATGGTCATCTGACTTAAATTCACCCATTCCAGTCCATTTTAGTTCGCTGATACCTAGAATGTCGACGTTCACTCTTGTCATCTCGTTTGACCACTTCCAATTTGCCTTGATTCATGGACCTGACACTCCAGGCTCCTATGCAATATTGCTCTTTACAGCATCAGACCTTGCTTCTATCACCAGTCACATCCACAACTGGGTACTGTTTTTGCTTTGGCTCCATCCCTTCTTTCTGGAGTTATTTCTCCACTGATCTCCAGTAGCATATTGGGCACCTACTGACCTGGGGAGTTCCTCTTTCAGTATCTTATCATTTTGCCTTTTCATACTGTTCATGGGATTCTCACGGCAAGAATACTGAAGTAGTTCACCATTCCCTTCTCCAGTGGACCACATTCTGTCAGACCTCTCTACCATGGCCTGCCCGTCTTGGGTGGCCCCACGGGCATGGCTTAGTTTCATTGAGTTAGACAAGGCTGTGGTCCTAGTGTGATTAGATTGACTAGTTTTCTGTGATTATGGTGTGATCACTCACCTAGAGCCAGACATCTTGGAACGCGAAGTCAAGTGGGCCTTAGAAAGCATCACTATGAACAAAGCTAGTGGAAGTGATGGAATTCCAGTTGAGCTATTTCAGATCCTGGAAGATGATGCTGTGAAAGTGTTGCACTCAATATGACAGCAAATTTGGAAAACTCAGCAGTGGCCACAGGACTGGAAAAGGTCAGTTTTCATTCCAATCCCAAAGAAAGGCAATGCCAAAGAATGCTCAAACTACCACACAATTTCATTCATCTCACACGCTAGTAAAGTAATGCTCAAAATTCTCCAAGCCAAGCTTCAGCAATACGTGAACCATGAACTTCCAGATGTTCATGCTGGTTTTACAAAAGGCAAAGGAACCAGAGATCAAATAGCCAACATCAGCTGGATCATGGAAAAAGCAAGAGAGTTCCAGAAAAACATATATTTCTGCTTTATTGACTATGCCAAAGCCTTTGACTGTGTGGATCACAATAAACTGTGAAAAATTCTTAAAGAGATGGGAATACCAGACCACCTGACCTGCCTCTTGAGAAATCTGTATGCAGGTCACGAAGCAACAGTTAGAACTGGACATGGAACAACAGACTGGTTCCAAATAGGAAAAGGAGTACGTCAAGGCTGTATATTGTCACCCTGCTTATTTAACTTCTATGCAGAGTACATCATGAGAAATGCTGGACTGGAAGACACACAAGCTGGAATCAAGATTGCTAGGAGAAATATCAATAACCTCAAATATGCAGATGACACCATCCTTATGGCACAAAGTGAAGAGGAACTAAAAAGCCTTCTGATGAAAGTGAAAGAGGAGAGTGAAAAAGTTGGCTTAAAGCTCAACATTCAGAAAACGAAGATCATGGCATCTGGTCCCATCACTTCATGGGAAATACATGGGGAAACAGTGGAAACGGTGTCAGACTTTATTTTGGGGGGCTCCAAAATCACTGCAGATGGTGAGTGCAGCCATGAAATTAAAAGACTCTTACTCCTTGGAAGGAAAGTTATGACCAACCTAGATAGCATATTGAAAAGAAGAGACATTACCTTGCCAACAAAGGTCCATCTAGTCAAGGCTCTGGTTTTTCTAGTGGTAATGTATGGATGTGAGAGTTGGACTGTGAAGAAGACTGAGCGCTGAAGAGTTGATGCTTTTGAACTGTGGTGTTGGAGAAGACTCCTGAGAGTCCCTTGGACTGCAAGGAGATTCAACCAGTCCATTCTAAAGGAGATCAGCCCTGAGTGTTCTTTGGAAGGACTGATGCTGAAGCTGAAACTCCAGTACTTTGGCCACCTCACGAGAAGAGTTGACTCATTGGAAAAGACTCTGATGCTGGGAGGGATTGGGGGCAGGAGGAGAAGGGAACAACAGAGGATGAGATGGCTGGATGGCATCACCAACTCGATGGACGTGAGTTTGAGTGAACTCCGGGAGTTTGTGATGGACAGGGAGGCCTGGCATGCTGCGATTCATGGGGTCACAAAGAGTCGGACACAACTGAGCAACTGAAATGAACTGAACTGAACTAATGCAAATAAGATAATTTCAGGGATATTGATTTAATATTCCCAATTAGTGGGAAAATATATAAATATTTTTCAGTTTACATGGAATTGACCACACACTAGGCCAGAACATAAATTGCAACAAATTTTAAATAACTGTTAAATACTATAAACCTGTATAGTCCAAAATGGTAGCCACTAGTCATATGTAGCTTCCAGGCAATTAAAGTAATACTTGTCCAAATTAGAATGTGCTATAAATGTAAAATACACAGCAGATTTGAAAACTCAAAAAAATCTGAAATGTCTGATCATTTTAATAAATGATTAGATATTTAAATAATAGTTTGGATATACTGGGTTAACTAAAATATATTAAGATAAATTTTACCTGTTTATTTTTACTCTTTTAATGTGGCAATTAAATTTGTAAAAATTACATATGTGGCTCACATTATACCTCTACTGAACAGCACTGTGATAATCTATATTCTCTGAATACAAGAAATATCAGTAAGAAAAGATAAATATCTCCATGTATTTGGAAATTAAAAAAAAAATGTGTTTCTGATTAACTCTTGGATCAAATGAAAAATCATAATTTACATTTAAAATACTTAGAATTGAATAATAGTGAAATTTCTACACATCAAAAGTTATGAAATATAGCTAAAGCAAAAAAGATAAGTAAATTGTGGTATACTTTAGAACATAATGCAGATGAAGAAATGAAGATTTTCAGCTACATGTAACATCATGGACAAAAATCCCAGGGACATATCTTGAGCACAAAGAGTAAATCACTGAGTAATGCATATAGTATAATTTTATTTCCATGAAGACAAAATATATGCAAAATCTTTTTCTTTGGAATACAGACATACTCAGTTAAATTACATGCATGCATGCTCAGTTGTGTCCGACTTTGCAACTCCATGGATTATAGCACACCAGGGCTCTTGTTCATGGAGTTTTCTAGGCAAGAATACTGGAGTGGGTTGACATTTTGTTCTCCAGGGGATCTTCCAAGACCCAGGGATTGAACCCATGTCTCCTGCATCCCCAAACTCGCAGGCTGATTCTTTATCACTACTGCTACCTGGGGAAGCTTCAGTAAAATTATAGAGTGAAGCAAAGGAACAACAGATGTTTTCTGTAGTATTTTGTGGATGCCTTTAATCAGTGTGAGGAATTACCCTTCTCTTCAAGGATGCCATGTGGTGGAATTAGGGTGAAGCACCAAGGGACTTCAATGCTAATGGTAAGCTTCTTTTTCCTAAACTGAGTGGTCACTGTACTGTAGTTCTTCACACTTGCAGTTCAGTTTAGTTTAGTCGCTCAGTCGTGTCTGGCTCTTTGCGACCCCATGAATCGCAGCACGCCAGGCCTTCCTGTCCATCACCAATTCCTGGAGTTCACCCAAACTAATGTGCATCGAGTCGGTGATGCCATCCAGCCATCTCATCCTCTGTTGTCCCCTTCTCCTCCTGCCCCCAATCCCTCCCAGCATCAGGGTCTTTCCCAATGAGTCAACTCTTCACATGAGGTGGCCAAAGTACTGGTGTTTCAGCTTTAGCATCAGTCCTTCCAATGAACACCCAGGACTGATCTCCTTTAGGATGGACTGATTGGATCTCCTTGCAGTCCAAGGGACTCTCAAGAGTCTTCTCCAACACCTCAGTTTAAAAGCATCAATTCTTTGGCGCTCAGCCTTCTTCACAGTCCAATTCTCACATCCATACATGACCACTGGAAAAACCATAGCCTTGACTAGATGGACCTTTGTTCGCAAAGTAATATCTCTACTTTTGAATATTCTACCTAGGTTGTTCATAACTTTCCTTCCAAGGAGTAAGAGTCTTTTAATTTCATGGCTGCAGTCACCATCTGCAGTGATTTTGGAGCCCCCCCCCAAAATAAAGTCTGACACTGTTTCCCCATCTATTTCCCATGAAGTGATGGGACCAGATGCCATGATCTTCGTTTTCTGAATGTTGAGCTTTAAGCCAACTTTTTCACTCTCCTCTTTCACTTTCATCAAGAGGCTTTTGAGTTCCTCTTCACTTTCTGCCATAAGGGTGGTGTCATCTGCATATCTGAGGTTATTGATATTTCTCCCGGCAATCTTGATTCCAGCTTGTGCTTCTTCCAGTCCAGCGTTTCTCATGATGTACTCTGCATAGAAGTTAAATAAGCAGGGTGACAATATACAGCCTTGACGTACTCCTTTTCCTATTTGGAACCAGTCTGTAGTTTCATGTCCAGTTCTAACTGTTGCTTCCCGACCTGCATACAGGTTTCTCAAGAGGCAGGTCAGGTGGTCTGGTATTCCCATCTCTTTCAGAATTTTCCACAGTTTATTGTGATCCACACAGTCAAAGGCTTTGGCATAGTCAATAAAGCAGAAATAGATGATTTTCTGGAACTCTCTTGCTTTTTCAATGATCCAGCATCACACTTTAAACCCATCTAAATCTTTACGTATCTACTCAATATTTATACAAATAGTGACAAAGCCTGAGCAAGAATAGTATGGGTATTAGGAGAAAAGAATATTAAAGTGAAAGACCAAGGAGAAGAAATTGGCAAGCAGCAGGGTGGACTTTCCTGCCCACTAGGCACACTATGGACAGGACAGTGTCATCAAGCCCTGGAGAGAAAGAGGTGCATGAGGACAGGGTCCCTGTCCAGATGGGGCTCAAAATCCAGCCATATAAAAGGAAGATTTATCTTTTAAAATGTGAGGCAGATCTAGCAGGTTCTGATGCTTGCTCAGCAGTCTCTAGGCTAGAGAAAAGGAAGTGAAGCAGAAGGAACAAAAGAATGAGGACAGCAAAAGTAGGATTACACTAAAACCTCGTTTGTGGCTTTCTTCCAAATATTTGGCCATTCCTGTCTCCTTTGCAGACTCATCTTTATCTGCCTGTCAATTACATGTTCATGTTCCTCAGCACTTCATTCTGGGGCCTCTTTTTCTCTCTCTCTCCCCTTTCTCTAACTGATCTTACCCACGCCTATGGTTAAAATGCAATATAGTTGCTGACAACTCCCAGATTTTATCTCCACTGCACATCTGTTCTGTTAGTATCTGACTCATGTTTCCAACTCTCCACCTGATTGCTCTTTTAATTTCAGAATCATCCAAAACTCAACATGTCTGTAATCTCAGAGGCTTACAATGTCAAAGTTTATTTTTTTGCTTATATGTCATCTGCTGCTCTACTCCTCATGTTTTGTTCTGGGATGTAGCCCAAGGAGCAACTCCTACCTGGGAATGCTGTTTTTGTGGCAGACAGAAAAGAAAAATTGCCCAAACATAGGATCTGTTAAAGCTTCTGCTCAGAAATCAGTGCATGTCACTTCTCTCACATTTCCATGGCAAGAACAAATCAAATGGACATGTTTGATGTGAATCAGGTGTGGACAGTAGTCCTCTCATTAGGAGGTGCACAGTAAACCAACTGGCACCCTGTGGAGTCCATCACAACTCTGAAATCCTATTGGAAGCAACCTGAGGATTTCTACCCTGAAGGTGAAGAAAAATACTTGCTTAGACTGTGGTTCTTTCACTTGGGAGTAATTTCTCAGTCCATTTTTCACCACAGCTCCTGGCTTTCCTATCTGAGATGTACTTTTTTTTTTTTCATTATACAGTCTTACCACATCAGAAGGGGGCATTAGAGATTTTGCCCCATTGAGAGATAGCTTTTTTCCCACTTATTTCCTACCCATAGATTTGGAGGAGAAATGGTTTTGAGAGAATTAAAAAAAAAAACAGATTTTTTTCGATATAGTTGAAAACAATAAAATACATTTTAAAAGCATATACTAGAGGGATGAGTTTTAAAGGTATATATAAACATATGTGTGCAAAACCAAAATAATGTGTGTAAAATCAAAATAATGACATTTCTATTATCCCCCAAAGTTTCACCATGCCCTTTTAAAATCCTTCACTCCTGCCTTCTTGCCCTCAGAAATCAAGAGCTGGCTTTCTGTCTATACATAGGTTTGTATTTTCAGAATTTTATAAAAATTCTCCATATATCATACAGTATATTCTTTTTTGTTTGGTAGCTTTTACTTGGCATAATTCCTTTTCAATCTGTCCATGTTGTACCATGAAGTAATAGTTCATTATCTTTTTTTGCTGAGTAATGTTTCATCAAATGGATATACCACAATTTGTTTATCCATTCATCTGTTGATGGACATTTAGGTTGTTTCGCTCTTAGAAACATAGCTATTAATATCTTTGTACAAGTATTTGTATGGATATTTCCCTTTATTTCTCTTGGGTAAATACCTAGGTGTGAAATGGCTAAGTAGCAAGGTAAGTACGTGTATATTAAACTTTTTAAGAAACTTTCATACTGTTTTCCAAAGCGTTGTACTGTTTTACATTCCAGCCAGCAGAATATGAGAGGTATAGTCTTTCCACATTTTACCAACAACTGATAATGTTCAGGCTTTTTAATTTTAGCTGTTCTAAAAGTGTGTGGTCATGGGACTTCCCTATAGGTCCAGGGTTAAGCCACCATGTTTCCACAGCAGGAGGCATGGGTTCAACCCCTGGTCTGGGAGCTAAGATCCCACATGTCAAGAGGTGTGGGCAAAAAAGAAAAATAAAAAATATTTAAAAACAGAAGTGTGTGGTTGTATCTCATTATGGTTTTATTCTGCATTTCCCTAATGCCTAATGATGTAGAGTATCTTTTTTTATGTGTTTATGGGCCATCTGTATATTTTGGTGAAGTATCTGGTCAAATCTTCTGCTCTTTTTTTATTGGTTGTTTATGGTCACCTGAGTTTCTAAAGTTCATACATATTCTGAAAATAAGTCTACATATTCTGAAAACAAGTCCTTTATGACATATATCAATGTATTGTACAAATCTATGATGATGGCTTGTCTACATTTTCTAAACAATGCCTTTTAAAGAACAGAAGTTTTACCTTTGATGAAGTCTAACTTATCAAGTTTTTTTTCTTTATGGATTGTGCTTTTGGTTTGTTTGTTTGTTTTTTTGCTTTTGGGTTTGAATATTAAGAAATCTTTGCTTAATTTAAGGTCACAAAGACATGTCTCCTGTTTTCTCCTAGAAGTTTTTTAATTTTATGTTCTGTATTTAGATCTATGATCTATTTTGAATTAATCTCTCTATATATATTTCACACTATGAATCAAAGTTTTGTTTTGTTTTGTTTTGTTTTTTTGCATATGGGTATACATTTGTTCCACCAATGGTCACAAAAACTGTATGTTCTATAATGGCCTGCTTTGGCACTCATGTAGAAAATCAGTTAGGCACATGTGTGCCTATTTCTGTATTCTTAATTCTGCTCCATTGACCTATTAATATTTGTCTATCTTGAGACTAATTCCACATTGCCTTGATTATTTATAGCTTTATAATAAATCTTGAAGTCAGGTAGTGACTTTAATCTTTCGGCTCAAAGTTTTTTCAGTGTTATTTTTGTTTTTCTAGGTCCTTTGCATTTCTATATGAATTTCAGAATTAGCTTGTTAATTTCTACACGAAGTTTGCTGCAAGTTTGATTGTGATTGCACTGAGTTATAAATCCATAAATGTGAACAACACTGAGACTTCTGTTCTCTGCATTTATTTAGATCCTCTTAATTTATCTCATCAATGTTTTGTAGTTTTTAATATATAGGTCTGGCACATTATTTGTCAGATTCATCACTATTTCATGTGTTTTGAAATATTTTTTATACATACAGCTTTTTAATTTCAATTGTTCTGTGAAAATATATAGGAATTAATTTGGGTTTTGGATGTTGACTTTTTTCCTTGTAACTTTTTGTCAGACTCATCTATTAGTTCTTCTATATATAGAACTATAGATAATAGTTCATCTATTAGTAACTTTTTTTGTAGATTCTATAGTTTTCATGTTAGTGGGCATATCATCTGTGAATACAAAATTTTATTTCTTCCTTTCCAGTCTGATATTACTTTTTCTTGCCTGACTGTACTGACTAGAACTTTCAGCACAATGAACAGAACTGATGACAGTGGATGTTTTTTTCTTGATCTTAATCTTAGGAGGAGAGTATACAGTCTATCATTATTAAGTATGATGTTATCTGTAGGTTTTTGTAGATGCCTTGTATCAATCTGAAGAAGTTCTCCTCTATTCCTACTCTTCTGAGGTTTTTTTAAAAAATTTAGGGACAAACATTGCATTTTGCCAACTTGTTTTGTTTCTACTGACATAATCATAGTTTTTCTTTTTAAATTTTTGAATAACAATAATTGATTTTTGAATGTTAAACCGATCTTGCATCCTTGAGATAAACCCCACACATTCATGATTTCTTTCACTTTTCATGTTGCTAGATTCAATTTGCCAAATTTTTCTTTAGAATTTTTGCACCTATGCTCATGGCAGATGTTGGTCTGTTAATTTGCTTATAATGTTTTTGTCATATTTTGGTATCAAGGTAATAGTGGCCTCATAAAATAAGTTAACTATTCCTTCTTCTTTAATTTTGTGGAAGAGTTTAAGTAGAATTAGTACTGTTTCTTCTTTAAATGCTTGAAAAAACTTCTGGGCCTAAAGTTTGTTTTGTGGAAAAAATTTAAACTCTAAATTCAGGTTATCTATTTCATTTTAGTGAGTTTTGGAAGTTTGTATTTCAAAAAACTGTGTCCATTTTTTCAGAGCAGTCAAAGTTAATGGCATAGTCAAGCAAATGGCTTTGTGGTGCCATTTTTCCAACAGCATTTGCTCACTTTGTGTCACATTTTGGTAATTCTTGCCAATATTTCAAATTTTTCATGTTTATTATATTTATGATGATCCATGATCAGTGATTTTTGATGCTATTACCAAGACTCACTGAAGGCTCAGGTGATGGGTAGAATTTTTTAGCAATATTTTTGAATGAAAAAAATAATGGCATAAGGTTGTTTAAAATATATTCCTCTATTAATGTATTCAGATCTGAAGAACATAATGTCACTGCTCTCATTTCTGATATTGGTAAATTTTTGTCTTCTCTCTTTTGTCCTGGTGAATCTGACATGAGGTTTATTAATGTTATTGACCTCCTTAAAGAAACTGATTTTTAAATCGATATCCTGTATTGTTTTTGTTTCCTATGTCACTGACTTCTGCTCTGATCTTTATCATTTACTTTCTTATGTTTATCTTGGGTTCTTTTTTTTTTAATTTTATTTTATTTTTAAACTTTACATAATTGTATTAGTTTTGCCAAATATCAAAATGAATCCACCACAGGTATACCTGTGTTCCCCATCCTGAACCCCCCCTCCCTCCTCCCTCCCCATACCATCCCTCTGGGTTGTCCCAGTGCACTAGCCCCAAGCATCCAGTATCGTGCATCGAACCTGGACTGGCATCTCGTTTCATACATGATATTTTACATGTTTCAATGCCATTCTCCCAAATCTTCCCACCCTCTCCCTCTCCCACAGAGTCCATAAGACTGTTCTATACATCAGTGTCTCTTTTGCTGTCTCGTACACAGGGTTATTGTTACCCTCTTTCTAAATTCCATATATATGCGTTAGTATACTGTATTGGTGTTTTTCCTTCTGGCTTACTTCACTCTGTATAATAGGCTCCAGTTTCATCCACCTCATTAGAACTGATTCAAATGTATTCTTTTTAATGGCTGAGTAATACTCCATTGTGTATATATACCACAGCTTTCTTATCCATTCATCTGCTGATGGACATCTAGGTTGCTTCCATGTCCTGGCTATTATAAACAGTGCTGTGATGAACATTGGGGTACACGTGTCTCTTTCCATTCTGGTTTCCTCAGTGTGTATGCCCAGCAGTGGGATTGCTGGGTCGTATGGCAGTTCTATTTCCAGTTTTTTAAGGAATCTCCACACTGTTGTGGCTGTACTAGTTTGCATTCCCACCAACAGTGTAAGAGGGTTCCCTTTTCTCCACACCCTCTCCAGCATTTATTGCTTGTAGACTTTTGGATCGCAGCCATTCTGACTGGTGTGAAATGGTACCTCATAGTGGTTTTGATTTGCATTTCTCTGATAATGAGTGATGTTGAGCATCTTTTCATGTGTTTGTTAGCCATCTGTATGTCTTCTTTGGAGAAATGTCTATTTAGGTCTTTGGCCCATTTTTTGATTGGGTCATTTATTTTTCTGGAATTGAGCTGTAGGTATTGCTTGTATATTTTTGAGATTAGTTGTTTGTCTGTTGCTTCATTTGCTATTATTTTCTCCCATTCTGAAGGCTGTCTTTTCACCTTGCTTATAGTTTCCTTTGTTGTGCAGAAGCTTTTAAGTTTAATTAGGTCCCATTTGTTTATTTTTGTTTTTATTTCCAATATTCTGGGAGGCGGGTCATAGAGGATCCTGCTGTGATGTATGTCGGAGAGTGTTTTGCCTATGTTCTCCTCTAGGAGTTTTATAGTTTCTGGTCTTACGTTGAGATCTTTAATCCATTTTGAGTTTATTTTTGTGTATGGTGTTATAAAGTGTTCTAGTTTCATTCTTTTACAAGTGGTTGACCAGTTTTCCCAGCACCACTTGTTAAAGAGATTGTTTTTTCTCCACTGTATATTCTTGCCTCCTTTGTCAAAGATAAGGTGTCCATATGTGCGTGGATTAATCTCTGGGCTTTCTATTTTGTTCCATTGATCTATATTTCTGTCTTTGTGCCAGTACCATACTGTCTTGATGACTGTGGCTTTGTAGTAGAGCTTGAAGTCAGGCAGGTTGATTCCTCCAGTTCCATTCTTCTTTCTCAAGATAGCTTTGGCTATTAGAGGTTTTTTGTATTTCCATACAAATTGTGAAATTATTTGTTCTAGTTCTGTGAAGAATACTGTTGGTAGCTTGATAGGGGTTGCATTGAATCTATAAATTGCTTTGGGTAGTATACTCATTTTCAATTTGAAAATCTCTGTCTTTTAAAGCTTAGACAATTTACATTTAATTGAATTGTCACAGAGTAGACTTAAATCCATTATCTTGCCTATTTGTCCCATCTGTTGTTTGCTTTGCCTTCTTTGCCTTCTTTGGATAGCATCACTGACTCAATGGACATGAATCTGAGCAAACTCTGGGAGACAGTGAAAGACAAGGAAGCCTGGTGTACTGCAGTCCATGAGTTGCAAAGAGTTTTAGAGACTCAACAACAACAACAACATATGGCTTATGATTCACTTGCATCTGCTTTCTTGCCATATTAGTTATAACTCTCTGTTTAGCTTTATTTCATGGTTGCTCTAGGGTTGATAATAGCTATCTTTAACTTGTCACAGTTGTGGTGGGCTAAATAATTGCCTTCAAAGATATTCATATTCTAATCCACAGAGTCTGTAAATATGGCATAAGGTACTTTGCAGACGTGATTATATTAAGGATCTTCAGATGAGGAAATTATCCTAGTTTATTTGGGTGTACCCTAAGTATAATTATCAAGGTCTTTATGAGAAAGAGGCAAGAAGGTTAATGTGGAGGGTAAGGGAAGGTGGTGATATGACACTGGAAACACAGATTCGATTCATGAGACCAGGATCCAAGGAATGCCAGCAGCTTCTAAAAGCTGGAAGAAAAAAGAAATGGGTTCTCCCCTTGAGCCTCCAGAAAGAGCCAGCCCTGCTGACATCTTGATTTTAGCCCCTTAACATTCATTTGGACTTCTGACCCCCAGAACTGTATACATTTGTGTTGTTTGAAGTTTGTGGTAATTGCTACAGTAGCAATAGAAAACTATGCTGGTTTATTTTCAAGTGTTATTATACAACTTTCAGGTATACGATTAGAATCTTATAATAGTAAACTTGACAAAATAAGGAGCAACAGTCAATGGAAATAAAGTAATATTTTACTTGGCTTTCAAAATACCAGTACTATAGGATGGATATGACTGGCTATGTGCTTGTTAGAAGTGGAGAGGCAACAGAATCCTGGCAATTTGATTCATTTTATTTCTTTTTTTTCTAATTCAGATTCTTTATTAAATATTAAAAGATAAATGTTAAAATGTAAATTATACTGAAGCTCTGTTCTGAAGATTAATATTGAGCAAAACAATTTTTCACTTAAGCCAGGTTTCCTATTGGAAAAGAGGTTTTATTGATTAGAAAATTCCAGTGAACATTTTCAGATGGGTGCCTATGAGTACATTAGAAGTTACCTTTACTATTAAATGGATGGTATTGAATATTTGAGGTGCTTGAATTTTAGTCTCTTGGAGACAGTTATAATTTTGATATCAACAAAAGTAGAATCCATTTCACATACATTCCTCCAATGGACCCAGTACAATGGGTTATATGTGTATCTATCTGTTTAGAATAAAAACTGAAAGGCTAGTAGATTATAGAAGTTAAAATATGGTAAGCCAAGGTTCAAACAATGTTAATGAAGTGATAGTCATTCATGAAATTGACAGAGTTGTGATTTTTTTATGACATTTCCACAAAATATAAGATGTTTTGAGAACTGTTAGAAAATTTATGAACTTGTGTGGGATGATAATTTTGCTTGATATTATAGCTACAGAAATTAGGACTTTCATATCTCTTTGATTCCTGCTGAGTCTCTGTTCTTGACTCTTCAGTGCAATTCTCTAATGAGACAAGACAGAAAGAATGATTACACATGATGTTGCAAACATGCTGTCCTTGATTACCATGGGCTGGGCACTGAGTAATGTATACAGAGATGATTATATGTATGAAAAAGATAATCTTGATACTAAAAATAAAAACACACTTATATAGTACACTCAAGAAAGAGCTTGCACATTATTCAGGAATATAAAACCATCTTAAGACACTGAAAAACAAAAACCACTCTTGTCTTGAAAGAAACTATGAAGTTTTGACTTTTACTCTAGTGAGACTTTCTGGGAGAAACCTAGAGGATTTCAAGAAATAAAATATTGTTAGAGGTATATTCATATATTAAAAAGCTGAAAATGTGTAACTATTTTTGAATATCATACACATATCCAATTTCCTCTGTAGAACCAGTTCTAGAGATATTGATGCTTTAGAATAATAAGAAACAACACAGATTCAGGTCCTATATTTGGATTTTACTAAGAATCTAATAAAGAAGGTCATCTCTAGAATCCAGGAGTCTGAATTGATACTTGGCAAGTCAGAAGCTGACTTGCTAGCAGACAATGAGAGCTTCCAAGTTTTAAATTCTGTGATCAGTGGTTTGGCTGGGATTAAATTCATTCCCATTCATCCATACATCCAACCAGCAAATATTTATTGAGTACCCACTATGTATCAGGCACTGTTTCAGGCTCTAGGGATATAGTCATTCTTTCTTGCCATTTGCTGATACATTAATGCAATTCCCTAATTTTTAGAAGATCCTGAGTAGTAAATGACTATCTAAAGTGACATGATTCACAAGAGGCAGAGCTGGTTCAAGCTTATACCAGCTTAGGGCTCTCTTCCCTGTATTATCAATACATTTCAAAAACAACATTTGGGGTTCGCCTAATAGGAAAACTTGGATCTACTCACAATTGAGTATTTATTTAAAAAAACTTTTAACTTTTAAATTCTTAGAGTAAAAAGAAAATGTGAATCTAATTTCATACATATATGCAAAAAGCTAGATTCCCTTAATTGTAGTTAAAAACATAACTGCAAACAAATGTCAAACCATAATGCCAAATGACAGCTTTAAATTCTGTTTCACAAGTTGTTCTTTTAGCAATGTCTTCACATTGTCAATCAAAGAGATAATTTTGATTTTGCACAAACCCTGCCTCTGTTAAAAGTAGTGTCTGTGATATCATAAGAAGTTTGGCAAGTCTCTTGTTCTGAAAGCTATTGATAGACAGGAAATCAGAGAAAGAGGTAAGTCTGGGGGAAAATATCAGATGAGATTTGTTATTTTAGAATGATATTACTAGAACACTTCATTTCTTAATGCTTTAAACTAACAGAAGTGCATCCAAAATAAACCACTCCATGGACTAATCTTTACAACTTTAAAAGTAAAGCAGATAATACTGAACTCAACAGATATTCACTGAATATCTAAATCACCAGTGCAGGGTATAAAAATTAATAAAATATGATGCTTTAAGAGGTTAACAACCTAAGGGAAGATGAACGAGAAGGAACCTACTAGGCATGATACTAGATGTTTTAATTTTTACAAGCAGGTAGCTGTTATTAGTATGCCCATTTTACAGAAAATGACAATGACCCTTAAAATGGTTAAGCTAGTTGTCCAAACTTGACACTGGTCAAGTTGGGATTTAAATTTATGTTTGCTTAACTTAAAAGTCCATTCTTTCAATATTCAATTTAGAAAAGGCAGAGGAAACAGAGATCAAATTGCCAACATCCGCTGGACCGTGGAAAAAGCAAGAGAGTTCCAGAAAAACATCTATTTCTGCTTTATTGACTATGCCAAAGCCTTTGACTGTGTGGATCACAATAAACTGTGAAAAATTCTTCAAGAGATGGGAATACCAGACCACCTGACCTGCCTCTTGAGAAATCTGTATGCAGGTCAGGAAGCAACAGTTAGAACTGGACATGGAACAACAGACTGGTTCCAAATAGGAAAAGGAGTACGTCAAGGCTGTATATTGTCACCCTGCTTATTTAACTTATATGCAGAGTACATCATGAGAAACGCTGGACTGGAAGAAACACAAGCTGGAATCAAGATTGCCAGGAGAAATCTCAATAACCTCAGACATGCAGATGACACCACCGTTATGGCAGAAAGTGAAGAGGAACTCAAAAGCCTCTTCACGAAAGTGAAAGTGGAGAGTGAAAAACTTGGCTTAAAGCTCAACATTCAGAAAACGAAGATCATGGCATCTGGTCCCATCACTTCATGGGAAATAGATGGGGAAACAGTGGAAACAGTGTCAGACTTTATTTTTCTGGGCTCCAAAATCACTGCAGATGGTGACTGCAGCCATGAAATTAAAAGACGCTTACTCCTTAGAAGGAAAGTTATGACCAACCTAGAAAGCATATTGAAAAGCAGAGACATTACTTTGCCAACAAAGGTCCGTCTAGTCAAGGCTATGGTTTTTCCAGTGGTCATGTATGGATGTGAGAGTTGTACTGTGAAGAAGGCTGAGCGCTGAAGAATTGATGCTTTTGAACTGTGGTGTTGGAGAAGACTCCTGAGAGTCCCTTGGACTGCAAGGAGATCCAACCAGTCCATTCTGAAGGAGATCAGCCCTGGGATTTCTTTGGAAGGAATGATGCTGAAGCTGAAACTCCAGTACTTTGGCTACCTCATGCGATGAGTTGACTCATTGGAAAAGACTCTGATGCTGGGAGGGATTGGGGGCAGGAGGAGAAGGGGATGACAGAGGATGAGATGCCTGGATGGCATCACTGACTCGATGGATGTGAGTCTGAGTGAACTCCGGGAGTTGGTGATGGACAGGGAGGCCTGACGTGCTGCGATTCATGGGGTCGCAAAGAGTCAGACATGACTGAGCGATTGAACTGAACTGAACTGAAGTCACACTACTACGAGGTAACAGAACCCTTGAAACCTTGCTTCCTCATCCTTTTTTATATTGTTATTGCTTCTAGCCTTCATGAAAGTATGATAAGCCTCAAAAAAGTAACTAAACACCAAGTTTATCTTCTTATAGAATGTGTTGTGAAATGTTTTTATTCTACTTCTGTTTTGAAGATATAGTTCTACTTCTGATTTTGCCAAGGCACTACAGAAAGGAAGACAAAAGTCACCACGTTATATTTATTAAATGAATGAAAGAATCCTGGAAGAGTGGAGAGGTGGGGTAAGAAAGCAAGGGGAAGGGGAGAGGGGGTACTCTGGGATTTTCTGCTTTCTGCAGGGCTGGAAGTTCCCTGAAGATTCAGTGTTACAACATGATTGAGAAAGAGAAGCTGACAGAATGGATCCCTTCAGGACAAACGCTAAGAGAACTGTATAAACTGTAGTGGGGGGAGCACGGGTTAAAAGCTAGATACAACAGATTTTGAATTCTGTCTTTGCTAACTATGTTAACCTGAGCGAGACACTTAGCCTTGCTTAGCCTCAGTTTCCTCAAGAGAAAAATGTGGAAAATAATACCTGCTTCAAAAGAGAGGGCCACAACTCTGCTGGCCATAGTCTTTGTGCAAATTTGAAAGTGGCTTTCCCTCTGGGTTGGTGAATTAGAAGAAAAGCTCCTCCTGAGTTAGACCAGACATAGGGACACAGGGCTTGGTGAAGAGGGAATGGCACAATTATACAGGAAAAATAAGCTCTTTCCTCTGTGGCAAGTGGTAAGGAGAGCAGAGTTCAGGCTGGTTTTCAGATTCCTGATTCCTTCTAATGAGTACCACACAATGATGCATTTGCTTGGGGCTGTGTGAAAACAAAATCATGTCCACAGAAGCATTCAGAGGGCTCCCCACGACTGTGAAACCTGGGGCTGGTGAGAGAGCTTGAGAGGGAGAAACAGGGGAGGCGAGAACAAAGAAAAGAAGGAATGGGGAAGAGAGAGCCTGGAGAAGCAGATATGTTTAATCAAGGGGTCATGTCAAATACAGGAGAACAGGAAACTCCATGAATCTCCTGAAATAATTTGCCAGGCTTTATGTCTACTTTTCTGAGGTGAGGGTCTATAGCTCTCAATTATAAAAGAGAAAGAGAAGAGGATGAATAAATTGCGAAAGAAGTTAATGTGTGTGTGAGAAGGGGAATAAAATCCTTCCCTACAGCCTCAAACATATGCTTTGGGGGGACAGGGAGCAATTAGGTAAATTTCAGTTAAGGTAGGTAAAGAGCTAGATAGCTTGAGATACAGATAGATATTATTTATTTCACAAAATTGCACCTAACTTTGGTCACAATGAAGCTTTTCCTCCAACATTCTTCACTAATCCTGTCATGTTATTGGCAAATAAATCACAATAATTCTATATTTTTTTCTTGGAATTTACCAAGATAGGGCCTACACAGCTCCTGGGGATGAAGGTATATGGCGTGAGCTGTTACAAACAGCTGCGTGTCTCAGTGGTACCACTGTAGGTCACACATTACTCATAAATGAATTTCTCAGTGTTATACATGGGCAGCCTTCAAGTTTAAACACATATGTTCTTCTAAAATGTATTTGTAAGTTGGTTACAGGAAATTCCCAACACATTTTACTATAGCAGTAATTTTCCAAAAAGGAATTAGGTTTGCAGGCCAGCCCATAAAACCCTATTTAATCTGTAATACTTTTGAAGTGGTGTCACAAATTCATGTTTCCAGGTCGAGTTCTGGCCTTGCCCTAAGAGACCTTATAGCCTGGAAGCAGGACAGTTGAGGCCTCTCTTTACACAGAATTTTAAAAACAGCCACACTTTTCTCTGACACTGTTCCTGTGCCATGCCCCGAGGAGACCCCTCTCTCTAGCCCCAGTGTGCCTGTGACCAAGCTGGCCAGACCTTCTCTACCCCGAGCATCTAGGATCTTGAGGACCTACTTCTCTTCCTTCCAGTGGATCCTCTTCTCCTAAGGGAGCCTCCTCAGCTGAGTGTGGAGGACAAAGCAATACATAATTAATTAGATTTGTATTAAGGATGAATTATTTCCTAGTCACTAACTCCTTTCCTGCTCCAAATTCAGAAATTCTGCCAATTTTTTTCTAGAGCCAGTTCTGGCTTTTCATATCTTTTTTTCTCCTCTTCTGAAGCTACATAGCTTGTAAGTCTCACACTTTCCATAATGGTCCCAGTGCAACCATGGCAAACAGCTCTGCTGTGGGGAGGGGAGAAGAAGGAGGGGCAGTGTGGGAAGAGTGCCTGAATTTGCTAAGCCCACCCTGGTACCCTGAGCGAGCTGGGCTCTGGCCTCTGGAGAGCACATCTTGTAGCCTGTTGGTTGCTGTCTTTCCAAGGCAGAGGTTTGGGACCTTGCTGTGTGGCAGATTCCCAGGCACCGCCTAGTCCTACTCAATTAGAATCTCTATGGGTCTCATCAAATATCCCTATTTTAAGTTTTTTTTTTTTTTTTCCTGAGCCCAGCTTCTTTTTCTGGAAGGACTTTCACATCTCCAATTGCTTAAGGATACCTCTATTTAGAAATTCCACTGGTACTTCAAACCAGAGCTCCAAGAGCAAATTTGCTCAGTTGAGAGACAGTTAACTGGGGAAAGAAAGTGGAGAGAGGAAAGCCAAGTTCATCTATAAACTTTAAGGAATATCTGCTGTCACATGATCATAGGAGGGGAAGACAAAGAACCAAAACAGAGACAGGAAAGGGGCAGGATAACAGCTTGCCTATGAAGTCAAAATTTTGAGGCAGGTTTAGACAGTAATGTCAAAGCCTCTGAAAGGTCACTTGTTCTTAAGGATGTCTTTTTACCCTGGCTCTCCCATCTTCCTCTGGCTCAACATGGAGTAAGCCCCTGGCTATTTGCTCTCATCTGCTTGGTACAAAACCCTTTGATTAGTATCAAAACAGTAAATGACCTGACTTGCTCCTACTGCCCATTGCCAATCCCTTCTCCACTCAGCAGTCAGAGTGATCCTTCCACAGTGTTATTCCTCTGCTTAAATCCCTCCAGTCGTTTCTTTTCATCGCACTGGAACTAATACCTGTACTACAACAGGCTTGTGAGGCCCTGCACGACCTGGCCCTCCCCCGTGTCCCTCATATCTGCTAGGCTTCAAGTCACACTGCCACTTCTGAGAACTCACCAAGCTCATTTATCACTTGTAAAACTTTTCCCTGGCCCTTGGCATGGGAACCTCTACTTGTCTTCCTTTATGCATCATTTTGGAAGTTACTTTTACAATCACCCTTTCCAAAGCAGATATCCCTTCTTACTGTCTCTACTACAACACCCCTTTACTTTATATCTGTTATCACAATGTATAATTATTCTGGTTAGTTCTCTACTTTATTTATTTGTTACTGTTTGTCTCTCTCATTAGAATGTAAGCTTTAGAGGAAAGGAATGTTTCAGATTCACCACTGTATCCCCAGGGTACAGAGTACCTGGCATATAGTAAATGCTCAACAAATAATTGTTAGTTAACTGAATTACCCAAAGCAAGTTATTCATCCACCCCACAGATACTTACTGAGTGGATACATGTACCAGATTCTGAGGATATAATAAAAGACAAGGCAGACAAAATGTGAAGGAAACCCTGGACAAGGAAAAAAAAGACAGTGCTTCTATCTAGGAGTAATCCTATGATAATACAATAACTTACTGGGCTACAAGCACATATTAATTTTTATTATGTGACAGACATTATGTCAGTACATTTGGTGCCACTAAACAACTAAGGAATATCTTGCCTGCTTTTTAATAGACTAAAGTATAGAGAATAAAGAAAGAAAAACAGTAAGAGGGAAAAAAGAGGGGCGGGGAAGAGAGGAAAAGAAGAGGAGAAAATAGTCCAGTGATGTCTCTATTCTCAGAAAACTTAAATTATCTTTAACACTTATAATAGAAGATAAGGTTAGAGTCATACTAAATTTAAAAAAAAGAAAGAAAACAGCAAATTTGGTATGCTATTTCAAAGCAAACAATCCCCTAAGAAAGCTCTATATTTATTCTAATAATGTTGTTAATCCTGAAAACATTCATGAAACAGCCATCTTCAAATTGCTGTCAGAGATAGTTTGTTAAGCATACAAAAAAAGAGAAAACATTTTACTTTATTTTTAATCCCCAATGATATTTCCCAGATTGATTTCCCATCATTCTCCTTGAACTTGCTTTCACTGGAACTATTGAGATTGTTTTAAAAATCAAATTCACTCCTAAAGGTCAAAGATTCATCATACTGAGGATATTCTAAAACATGCACACTTAAGCCAGTCCTCAGAAAAGAGTTCCAGAAATGTTTGAACAAAGACAGAATCTTCTCAATGACCACTATGAAGGAGACAGAATTCATCTGGATAAACAGCTAGATCTAATTAATCTGACATCACTGGAAGTGGGGTATTCTGTACCTTTCATATACATAGAGTATATAGCTGATTTTAATCTTTCTGATGCAGTCATCATTATGGCCATTAATTATTAACCCATACTATAAACACGGGCTTCTGCAGTGGCTCAGCAGAAAAGAATCCGCCTGCAATGGAGGAGACATGTGTTCAGTCCCTGGGGTGGGAAAATCCCCCGGAGGAGGGCCTGGCAACCAACTCCAGTATTCTTGCCTGGAGAATCCCATGGACAGAGGAGACTGGTGGGCCACAGTCTATAGGGTCGCAAAGAGTTGGACATGACTGAAGTGACTGGGCACGCACAGCACACACGATCTATAAACAAAGGGGCACTCAAGATTACCGGTATGTGTAGGGGTGCTTGTCTCTGTTGCATATTAGGCCTAACTGCAATGATTTTAAAGATATTTGTTTGCACTTAGTTTTTCTTTCTTCTTATGCATGGTTGGTCTTTCAGCTGCCATCACTTCTTGTTACTATTAGTAAATCTGGCTCTTGCAAATTTCCTGCTTATAAAATTGCTGCTTCTAATATGTACTGGGATTAACAATGACAAAATTGTGAAATGGCAGAAGTGGGGGTGGGATGAAGACTCACAGAACTACAAGATGCAACACCTTAGCAAGAGGCATGTTACTGGTGTAGCAGGGTGGAGGAATAAGTGGTGGGTGGCAATAAGCTCTGCAATTGTTCATCTAACTCAACCAAAGAGAAGTAAATTAATATTATCTCAGGGGAGACAAGAGATAAACCTTGTTCCTCTGTGAACTAGACAGACCTCTGACTAGCTTGGAGTAGACACAGATACAATCCAGGGCATAGTGTTGGTGAGAAAGTTCGGAGACAACCTAACTCTAAGGTGCCTGCTATCCACTTCCAAGGCCTCACTCCCAAACTCCACCTCTGGGAGCAAACAGCTGCCTTCAGAAAGAACAAAAACAAGATTATAAATCTTCTAAATAGAAAGCAATCAAATACTCATAAAATAAAATGAATAAAATGAAAAATGACAGAAAAAATGAAAAACAAATATCTAATTATGCCTTCTATACACAGAGAATAATACAAGACAAAAATTCTTATCCTCATGAAACTTGTATTCTTATGGAATATGTAATTGGCATAATACCTCCCATTAAAGACTCCTAGATTTAATAAAAGCCAACAAAACCCCTAGCATTATGCTATATACCAATATGAATTCAAAACAAAAGGAAAACCCCTAATATTATGCTATATACCAATATGGATTTAAAACAAAAGGATTCAAATAATAAAAGATATTATCAGGCAAATGAAAACTGAAAGAAAGCACGGTTGAGATATTAAGTACAGATAAGTAAAGACAAAGTAACTGAGCAAAAATATCTAGGATGGTTGGAGGAATATGCTTCTTAGTATCTTTGATATTAACTCAATACCAGAAGTATCTGTGCTTTTGGGGAGTCTTCAATATGAGGTGTTGACAAATAACAAAGAAAGAAGAAAAGTAGGAGCTTACAAAGGAAAAAGTGATAAAGAGATGTTTTTCTGTTGGAAGATGATAGAATTCAAAAATTACTGGCATAAGTGAAATTTAGTAGCGTAAGTACCACACATGATCTTTTCAATTCAACAAAAAATCTAACACCAAATGCCATGTGGGTTCCATCCTACTTGTACTAACTCAGTGAAGTTAAGCAAGTCCTTTAACCAGTTTGGGGTTCAGTTTAATCACCTGTAAAATGGGGTGGTAGGATAGGATGACCTTTCACGTGAAATGTATCTTTAATCTTAGATTTCACTGTTATCAAAATATATAGGACCCTGATGTTTTAAATATATATGGATTACTGACTTAAACATAAAATATATTTGGAAGAAATTATTCTTGACTGTACCTTTCACTTTTCAGTGTTACAACTTCTTCCTTTGTCTGATTCAGAAGAGTTTTGGTTATTTCCAGTTCATTTTCTGCAAGATTAATTCTTCTTTTTAAGTCATCTTCTTGCCTTTCTTTTGCAGTCAGTTCTTCCTGTAAAGTTTTATATATTTGTTGACAAGTCATTAAAGAGTCTTCTTTTTCTTTAAGCAATCTGGTGTGCCTAAAATGGAATAAGGAAAAAAACCTCAACCAATATGCATTTGATACTATATTTTTATGTTTATCAAAAATATATAAACATCTCATTTAAAAATAAGAGTATAACTTTAATTTTTAAAATAAGAATGCTACATAAATAGATAGTTCTGTGATTTAAAAATTTTCCTATCTAGGCAGAGGCAAAAATCATTGAACAGCTTCAATACATTATAAATTAGGGTTAGGTATTATTTACACAAGCAATACTATAAAAAAAAGTTAAGTACATTTTAAATATTATCTAAAATATGGTTTCAAATTCAATTATTAAAAATATTAAATAAAAAATTTTCAATGTGTACCGTGAGTCAGAAATAATGGATTCAAACTTCAGTTTTCTAAGTTCTCTTTGACACTCATCAGCTTCATTAGATTTATTCCTAAAATAATACAAAATAGGTTCAAATATTTTATTTCAAAATAAAGTGAAAATGTTTTCCCTTTTGTTAAGATATACTTTTCCTTTATTACTTTTCTTATCTTTATATTCTACTTGTTGTTACATACACAGATTTCCTTAAAATTAGAATACATACTCAAAAGGTTTCTGTTTGCCAAAAATACCTTAATCTATTAGTCCAACTATATGTGTTTTTCTATATCATTATTTTATTTATCCATTAAAAATTTCTTAGCATCTTTATATTACCATTTCTTTAAAGAAATAAATATTCAGTCCATTTCTGTACTGGCCAAGTAATCTCCTATCAGGCAGATCTGCATTTAAATAAAATGTCTAAAATTTAGACAACATTAAAAGAGGAAAGAAAAGAAAAACCCCTATGTGCAAGTGACCAAAAGCAGGACGATTCTGGAGGAAAGCTGATACTTCCAATGAGGTGACAGCCATGGGGTCAGGTTTTTGTTTTTTGTTTTTAAATGATGTTAAGCCTGAGTAAGGCCCCAGACTGCACCATACAGGAGAACCAAAATTCTAATAGAAAACTCACAGTCATTCTGGCTTGAAGAACTACAGGACAGTGTTTGAGGACAACCACAGCTGCTGGGAGGTAAAGAGTGAACCCTTAATGGGAGTGACCCAGAGAGAGGGAATCCCAAATACTGCTTATAAACTCTGTCTATATGTCTGGTTGAGCCCTAAACTACAGGTGACCTGGGGAAGATTCCAAGCAGCCTAATTAAAGATGAAAGAACTGAACTGAGAGTTTAGCTGTTGCCATAGAAACAGAGTTGTAGTTTTAGGCCAACCAAATTAATTGCCTATATAAAGCCACACAATCTCTTCCCCACCACCACATCAATAGTATTTGCAGAAATATAACAGAATCTAAAATTTCTGTAACATAACATTCACGGAGTTTACAATATATTTTTAAAAATTACTCAACATAGGAAGAAACAGAAAAGCAGGACCTATTCTAAAGAGAAAAGACTGTTAAAAGGGACTGACTCTGAGATGACCCAGATATTGAAATTAGCACTGTTATAATTCTGCTTGAAGACATAAAGGAAAATCTACTCTAGTTCTTGAAAAGATAAAAAAATCTCAGCAGAGAAATAAAAACCATTAAAAACAACAAAATGAGTTAGGGAGTCTGAGATGGACATGTACACACTGCTATATATAAATGGATAACCAACAAGAGCCTACTGAATAGCACAGGGAACTCTGTTCAATATTATATGGCAGCCTGGATGAGAGGGGAAAATAGATACATGTATATGTTTGGCTGAGTTGCTCTGTTGTGGACTTTAAACTATCATAACAATAAAAAGTTAAATGAAAAAAAATTAAAAATAAAAAGAATGAAATGGAAATTCTAAAACAAAATAAATATTTATCTTGATCTTATATGATTGGGTTTGTAACAATATTCAAAAGTTAATATATTAAGAAAGATTAATATTCTAGTTTGTATAGGTTTCTCATTAATAATTTATTATATGAATATACTTTAAAATAGCTTTATAAGTTATTTTAATAAGTTTATGAATGTACAAAGAAATATGTTAGATTATTGATGGGTTTGCCCTACTTGCAGAGTAACTTTAATTCCTAATATACAATGAACATGAACAGCATTCATTTATTTTTATTCATTTTCTTTTCTACTGTAAAATATGATAAAATTGTAAGCTGCAGAAAATTATGCAAACAATTTATATAATGAATTATTTTGAGGAAACTCTAATTACTACCATCCAGATAAAAAAATAAAACCTCATCAGCTAGTCTAGAAGCTTCATACCCTCGACTCGATCATAGTCAACTCCCTCTCCCCTAAACTAATCATTCTCATGAATTTTATGGTAATCACTTTGATTTTCTTTGGAGTTGTATTGCCCAAGTTTTATCCCTAAACACTATACTTTAATTTTTTTTCTTTTTATAAAAAATTTTTAGAACACGTTTCTTTTATTATCTACTTTTTTTAAACTATTTCAACTTCAAACATTTATTTGAATAACTTCATACTATTTGTTAAAGTTTAAATTATCACTTAGTTCTAGGATAGCATCAGGAAAATAAAGAAACATTAAAAATTACAAGTTCATAAAACTTAACTTTGCTACTAAGTACACATTATTATTTTGAGTTAATATTTGTGAGAACTGATTTATTGATGTTTTAAAATTTCAATAAATGAAATTTAGGAATATGAAGGCCAAAGATCGAAAAAGGTTGTATATGTATAAATATACATGTCTAGGTATATAATTTTCTCCACAACTTCACTAGCACTACAATATAAAAATAATAAACAAGCCATAAATTCAGGTCAGTGAAATAGGTTCATTATGAAAAAACACTGGAAGTTATTATTCAAGACTATGATAACTAAAATTTTTAATGCTATTTTTCAGAAAAGACCACTATATCATTGAATTAATCTTTCTCTCTCAGATATATTAAACATCTGGTAACCAGGTTCCTTTTTGTACTTGTCAGAGGCCTTGAAAATTTCAGAATGATGGACATCTGCTCCCAAATCAAATATGTGCCTTAAAAATAATAGTAAACTCTTCAAGAATTCCATGCAGATTGATGACTCATTTATAGGCATGATGACATCCTATTGTTAAGAACAGCCTCAGTGTGTGCTTCAATAATAAATATTCTCTAGATGCCATTGAGAGAAAAGAATACACATTCGTTCTAAAATGGTAGACATAAAAAAGTATACAAAATTGCCCTGTCAAAGTCATTATTCTCCACTGATTGTTGTTATTCAGTCATTAGGTTGTGTCCGACTCTTTGAGATGCCATGGATTGCAGCAGAGCCTTCTGCAGGCTCTTCTGTCCTCTGCTGTCTCCCAGAGTTTGCTCAAATTCATATCCATTGAGTGGGTGATGCTATCTAACCATCTCATCCTCTGCCACCCCTTTCTCCTTTTGCCTTCAATCTTTGCCAGTATCAGGGTCTTTTTCCAAAAAGTCAGCTCTTCACA
Source organism: Bos indicus (assembly GCF_029378745.1). NCBI lineage: Eukaryota > Metazoa > Chordata > Mammalia > Artiodactyla > Bovidae > Bos > Bos indicus. The sequence goes on from NC_091760.1 coordinate 111,031,133, forward strand.
TCAGGTGGCCAAAGTATTGGAGCTTCATCTTTAGCAACAGTCCTTTCAGTGAAAATTCAGGGCTGAGTCTCCACTAACATTCTCCACTAATACTTGTAAAATAGCTTATTTAAGTATTATGCTGCTGCTGCTGCTGCTGCTGCTAAGTTGCTTCAGTCGTGTCCAACTCTGTGCGACCCCATAGACGGCAGCCCACCAGGCTCCTCCGTCCCTGGGATTCTCCAGGCAAGAACACTGGAGTGGGTTGCCATTTCCTTCTCCAATGCATGAAAGTGAAAAGTCAAAGTGAAGTTGCTCAGTCACATCCGACTCTTCGCAACCCCATGGACTGCAGCCTACCAGGCTCCTCTGTCCATGGGATTTTCCAGGCAAGAGTACTGGAGTGGGGTGCCATTGCCTTCTCCATTTAAGTATTATACTAACATACAATTGTAATTGTTGTTCAGGCACTCAGCCATGTTGGACTCATTTTGACCCAATGAACTACAGCACGCCAAGTCTTTTCTGTCCTTCACCATCTCCCAGAGCTTGCTCAAACTCACGTCCATTGAGTTGGTGATGCCATCTATTCATCTCATCCTCTGTCATCCTCTTCTCCTCCTGCCTTCAGTCTTTCCCAGAATCAGGGTCTCTTCCAATGAGTTGGCTCTTAGGATCATGCGGTCAAAGTATTGGAGCTTCAGCATCAGATTCAGTCCTTCCAATGAATATTCAGGATTGATTTCCTTTAGAATTGACTGGTTTGATCTCCTTGCAATCCAAGGGACTCTCAAGAGTCTTCTCAAACACCACAGTTCAAAAGCATCAATTCTTTGGCACTCAGCCTTCTTTATGACCCAACTCTCACATCCATACATGACTACTGTAGAAATTATAGCTTTGACTAGACAGACTTTTGTTGGCAAAGTAATGTCTCTGCTTTTTAATACACTGTCTAGGTTTGTCATAGCTTTTCTTCCAAGGAGCAAACGTCTTTTGATTTCATGGCTACAGTCACCATCTGCAGTGATTTTGGAGCCCCTAAATATAAAGTCTCTCACTGTTTCCATTGTTTCCCCATCTATTTGTCATGGAGTGATGGGACCAGATGTCATGATCTTAGTTTTTTGAATGTTGAGTTTTAAGCCAGCTTTTTCACTCTCCTCTTTCACTTTCATCAAAAGGTTCTTAATACAGCCTTGATGTACTCCTTTCGTAATTTGGAACCAGTCCATTGTTCCATGTCCAGTTCTAACTGTTGCTTCCTTACCTGCATACATATTTCTCAGGAGACAGGTCAGGTGGTCTGATATTCCTATCTCTTTAAGAATTTTCCCCAGTTTGTTGTGATCCACACAGCCAAAGGCTTTAGTGTAGTCCATGAAGCAGATGTTTTCCTGGAATTCTCTTGCCTTTTCTATGATCCAACAGATGTTGGCAATTTGATTCCTGGTTCCTCTGCCTTTTCTAAATCCCACTTGATCATCTGGAAGCTCTTGGTTCACATATTGTTGAAGCCTAGCTTGGAGAATTTTGAGCATTACTTTGCTAGCATGTGAAATAAGCACAATTGTGCAGTAGTTTGAACATTCTTTGGCACTGCCCTTCTTTGGGATTGGAATGAAAACTGACTTTTTCCTGTCCTGTGGCCACTGCTGAGTTTTCCAAATTTGCTGGCATATTAAGTGCAGCACTTTCACAGCATCATCTTTTAGGATTTGAAATAGCTCAGCTAGAATTCCATCACCTCCACTAGCTTTGTTCATAGTGATGCTTCCTAAGGTCAGCTTGACTTTGCACTCTAAGATGTCTGACTGTAGTTGAGTGATCACAGAACACTCAATAACATAACATATGATGCTGTGCTGTGCTGTGCTTAGTTGCTCAATCATGTCCAACTCTTTATGACCCCATGGACTGTAGCCTGCCAGGCTCCTCTGTCCATGGGATTCTTCAGGCAAAAATACCGGAGCTGGTTGCCATGCCCTCCTCCAGGGAATCTTCCCAACCCAAGGATCAAACTCAAGTCAACTGCATTGCGGGTGGATTCTTTACCAGCTGAACCACCAGGGAAGCCCAAGAATACTGGAGTGGGTAGCCTATCCCTTCTCCAGGGTATCTTCCTGACCCAGGGCTGAGCTACCAGGGAAGCCCCTAACATACAATAAACTCACACAATTTGAAAGATTTGACATATGTATAAAAACTATCTCTAAAATCAAGTAGTACTTGAGCATACTTAGAGCCTAGATACTGGTTTCTAATACCATTCCCACTCAAAGGAACCAGGACTGCTCAGAGAAACAGCTGATTCCAAGGCTGGGGCACAGTAGGTATTCCTGAAACAGTTTGTTATAATGAAAGTAAAGAAGTACTTATAAAAGATGATGGGATTGTGTTCCAGCATTGTAAGAATCAGCTTGAAGGGGCCTCCACTAGCTAACTTGTGTGCCAAAGTAATTAAGTACAGTAATGATTGGTGAACCATTGAACAAAATAAAGTTCAGGAATCCATACCAATAAGTGATAAATCATGGGAAGAAGGGAGGCTCTTATTTAAAGTAGAATGCAGAGGGCTCATTAATAAATGAGGAGGGAGATCTGAAGTTGGAAAAATCATCTAACAACAACTGGATAAGGACTGGATGAGGCAAAAATCATCAATGGATGCTGCATTTATGGATAAATGTTGATGAAAATCAGAGCATGTGTATGTATTTAAAGCATCTCTTATAGACTGTTTACTGGTTGAAACAGAACAAAAACCCTCAGCAATAACCCTCAGTGAAAGAACTAAGCTCTACTTTGACCAGGTGATCAAAATTAACATCACCAGTGAGAAGCAGATGCTCATGTGCCTTCAGCTGTGATGCTCTGAGAAGTGCTTGTGCTCGCTCACCTATGTGGTTTGCTGGCTGAGAGTACATATCCTTAATCCAATCAAGAGAAAAATACAAAATGGAAAAATTTTTATTTAAAAAAAGTATGAAGGATTCTGCATTCTTCAAAAATGTCCATGTCATAAAAAGATATAGCCATTTGAAAACTAAGTGTATTATGCAATGACATGGGAAAATATCCAGGATATATTTCTAAGTGAAAATATGTTTAAAATATGCATTACTTTGAAAAATGGACTACAAGAATATATCAAAATATAAAGACGATGGTTTTTTTTGTGAGTATTTCTGTATTTCCAAAGTTTTATGCATTTACTTTGAAATCAAATAAAAATGTTCCTTTTAGAAATGCTTTGAGACTCAGCAGCCCTAACCACAACTTTCATTCTACGTTCAGACTCATACACTTTTCTGAAACTACAGGCAGGGACAGCAGAACTATTTTAAGTGTTTATGTTACTATGTGGACAATTAATTTTGGCTGCAATTTGGAAAAAAGCTCCCTGGGGAGTCTACCATCCCAAGAACTCTCTTCATGTTCATCTCCCACCCCCATACCATTCTTTTAATGGTCAGCCCTTCACTGCCCAATTGTTATCTTCACCTTCATTAGAAGAGGAGGAATTGGAAGGAATAGAAAGAATGCCTACATCTCTTTTAACACACATTCCTTCTTTTACTCTCAACAGTGTTAATCCTTTCTCTTCAACTACTTTGAATAAACCTAAGGAAAGGCCCCTGCTGCTCCTGCCAATCAAAGCAAGGGAAATAAGATAGAATAATTGGATATTTTCCTCTAATTTGAAAGGCAAGGGTCTTACGTTCCACTCGTTTATGTGAAACAGCTATTCTTAAACTGCTTTCTTGGTATTTCCACTTTGCTGTCCAAAAGGCATCTCAAATCTAACAGATCAAAAGCAGTGTTTTCTAATTCCCTCACTGCCATATCTATTTCTTCTACAGATTCCCCCACTTCAATAAATGGCACCAACACATAATGATACTAATAGTAACACCTTACATATCTCACACTACCTTCAAACCAGCCCTTATTCAGCCCTTGTTACAGTAGAGGAAACTGAGAACAGAGGTAAGTAATATGCCCAAGGTGACATAACCACTAAGTAGTACTGCTAGGATTTGAACCCCAGCAGTTTCCATCTGGCTTCTAGGCTGTTAGTCACTCTACTCTATCGCCTCTAAACTGTCTACTCAGATGCTGAAAAGCCCCAAACCTCATTCTTTATTATTTCCTTTCTTTTCCAGTCCTCTTGCTCCCCAACCATATTCACTGCATCAGTAAATCCTGTTAGATTGATCCCTGGCCTCTATTTCTTTCCAACTCCATGTTAGGCCAACACTAACCCAGCCACTGCTTACTTGCATGAATCCACAGCCTCCCACCTCATCTCCCTGATCATTCTTGCATATCCATGTCAGTCCATTTTCTATGTAATAGCCATGCCAACCTTTTAAAACAAATCAGATCAATTCACTCTCTTGCCAACCCTCCCCCTCAATAGTTTCCCTCTGCAAAAATCCAAAATCCTCACTAGACTTTGGACACACTGGTATATTCATTTCTTATTGCTGCTGTAACAAATTACCATAAATGTAGGGGTTTCAGTTCCATTCAGTCACTCAGTCGTGTCTGACTCTTTGCGACCCCATGAATTGCAGCACACCAGGCCTCCCTGTCCATCACCAACTCCCGGAGTTCACCCAAACCCATGTTCATTGCATTGATGATGCCATTCAACCATCTCATCCTCTGTCGTCCCCTTCTCCTCCTGCTCTCAATCTTTCCCAGCATCAAGGTCTTTTCAAATGAGTCAGCTCTTCACATCAGGGGGCCAAAGTATTGGAGTTTCAGCCTCAGCATCAGTCCTTCCAAAGAAATCCCAGGACTGGTCTCCTTTAGGAAGGACTGGTTGGATCTCCTTGCAGTCCAAGGGACTCTCAAGAGTCTTCTCCAACACCACAGTTCAAAAGCATCAATTCTTTGATGCTCAGCTTTCTTCACAGTCCAACTCTCACATCCATACATGACCACTGGAAAAACCATAGCCTTGACTAGACTTTGTTGGCAAAGTAATGTCTCTGCTTTTGAATATGCTATCTACGTTGGACATAACTTTCCTCCCAAGGAGTAAGCGTCTTTTAATTGCATGGCTGCAATCACCATCTGCAGTGATTTTGGAGCCCAGAAGAATAAAGTCTGACACTGTTTCCACTGTTTCCCCATCTATTTCCCATGAAGTGATGGGACCGGGTGCCATGATCTTAGTTTTCTGAATGTTGAGCTTTAAGCCAACTTTTTCATTCTCCTCTTTCACTTTCATCAAGAGGCTTTAGTTCTTCTTCACTTTCTGCCATAAGGGTGGTGTCATCTGCATATCTGAAGTTATTGATATTTCTCCCAGTAATCTTGATTCCAGCTTGTGCTTCCTCCAGCCCAGCATTTCTCATGATGTACTCTGCATAGAAGTTAAATAAGCAAGGTGACAATATACAGCCTTGACATATTCCTTTTCCTATTTGGAACCAGTCTGTTGTTCCATGTCCAGTCCTAACCGTTGCTTCTTGACCTGCATACAGATTTCTCAAGAGGCAGGTCAGGTGGTCTGGTATTCCCATCTCTTGAAGAACTTCTCACAGTTTATTGTGATCCACACAGTCAAAGGCTTTGGCATAGTCAATAAAGCAGAAATAGATGTTTTTCTAGAACTCTCTTGCTTTTTTGATGATTCAGCTGATGTTGGCAATTTGATCTCTGGTTCCTCTGCCTTTACTAAAACCAGCTTGAACATCTGGAAGTTCACGGTTCATGTATTGCTAAAGACTGGCTTGGAGAATTTTGAGTATTACTTTACTAGCATGTGAGATGAGTGCAATTGTGTGGTAGTTTGAGCATTCTTTGGCATTGCCTTTCTTTGAGACTGGAATGAAAACTGACCTTTTCCAGTCCTGTGGCCACTGCTGAGTTTTCCAAGTTTGTTGGCATATTGAGTGCAGCACTTTCACAGCATCATCTTTTAGGATTTGAAATAGCTCGACTGGAATTCCATCACCTCCACTAGTTTTGTTTGTAGTGATGCTTTCTAAGGCCCACTTGACTTCACATTCCAGGATGTCTGGCTCTAGGTCAGTGATCACACCATCGTGATTATCTTGGTCATGAAGCTCTTTTTTGTACAGTTCTTCTGTGTATTCTTGCCACCTCTTCTTAATATCTTCTGCTTCTTTAGGTCCATACCATTTCTGTCCTTTATTGAGCCCATCTTTGCATGAAATGTTCCCTTGGTATCTCTAATTTTATGAAGAGATCTCTAGTTTTTCCCATTCTATTGTTTTCCTCTATTTCTTTGCACTGATCACTGAGGAAGGCTTTCTTCTCTCTCCTTGCTATTCTTTGGAACTCTGCATTCAAATGCGTATATCTTTCCTTTTCTCCTTTGCTTTTCACTTCTCTTCTTTTCACAGCTATTTATAAGGCCTCCTCAGACAGCCATTTTGCTTTTTTGCATTTCTTTTTCTTGGGGATGGTCTTGATCCCTGTCTCCTGTACAATGTCACGAACCTTCGTCCATAGTTCATCAGGCACTCTGTCTATCAGATCTAGGCCCTTAAATCTATTTCTCACTCCCACCGTACAATCATTAAGGATTTGATTTAGGTCATACCTGAATGGTCTAGTGGTTTTCCCTAACATTATTCAATTTAAGGCTGAATTTGGCAATAAGGAGTTCATGATTGAGCCATATCAGCTCCCTGTCTCTTTTTTGCTGACTGTATAGAGCTTCTCCATCTTTGGCTGCAAAGAATATAATGAATCTGATTTTGGTGTTGGCCATCTGCTGATGTCCATGTGTAGAGTATTCTGTTGTGTTTTTGGAAGAGGGTGTCTGCTATGACCAGTGCGTTCTCTTGGCAAAACTCTATTAGCTTTTGCCCTGCTTCATTCTGTACTCCAAGGCCAAATTTGCCTGTTACTCCAGATGTTTCTTGACTTCCTACTTTTGCATTCCAGTCCCCAATAGTGAAAAGGACATCTTTTGGGCGTGTTAGTTCTAAAAGGTCTTGTAGGTCTTCATAGAACCATTCAACTTCAACTTCTTCGGTATTACTGGTTGGGGCATAGACTTGGATTACTGTGATATTGAACGGTTTGCCTTGGAAATGAACAGAGATCATTCTGTCATTTTTGAGGTTGTATCCAAGTACTGCATTTCGGACCCTTTTGTTGCCTATGATGGCTTCTCCATTTTTTCTAAGGGATTCTTGCCCACAGTAGTAGATATAATGGTCATCTGAATTAAATTCACCCATTCGAGTCCATTTTAGTTCCATTTAGGAAAATCAGGAGAACATTATATCTCAGAAGGCAATGATAATGTTCCTAGTTAACCTCAACTCTGTGAAATGTTACTCTTATTTGGTCAAGTAAGAGCTTTATAAATTAGAAATTCATGCTGGTCATGGCTGATCATTGCTTACAATCATTAGTTAAATGAGGAGGAGGTGGCTGCTAATAAAATTAAAGTATAAGTACGTTACAAAGGTCCTCAAATTAGAAAGCATATTTTATATAACCGTTTTTGACATATTCACCAGTAACTGATAAAATCATTTTAAGTGAATTTTGTTCTTTTCATTACATATGTAAAAATGAATACATTCACACTAAGCTATTTAAGCAATATATAAGTACATAGAGTAAAACATATATATAGAGTAAAATAAGAGTCTCTGCCTACCCCTGAGTCTCACTTCCAGAAGAAACTATTGCAATTCTACCAATCATTTATTCAATGAATTTGAATCCATATATATTTTTATGTACCTTCATATACATTTTTTAACAGGAGCATAATCATTTTTCTAATCATATTTTTGATTTCTAAAATTCCTAATAGCTTTTTTTGTAACAGGCTGTTATTCTTTCATGGTTACAATCCTGGATGTACTTTGAAGGATATACTAACTTTAAACACTTGTCTTAATATCTTCCGTTTGCTATTTAACAATTTCTGTTTGTGTTAAAATTTTCTTGTGTGAGTTCAGAGCCATCTGGAACAAGGCTAGGGGGAGGTTTTTCTCACATACCGGGTAATCTTTGGTTGGGTGTTTACCCTAAGCCTAAGTTTCTCTGTTTTCTCATCTGCTTTGCTGTTTACTGTTGCCTAGACTGTTTTTCGAAGAAGGCAATGGCAACCCACTCCAGTACTCTTGCCTGGAAAATCCCACTGGTGGAGGAACCTGGTAGGCTGCAGTCCATGGGGTCGCTAAGAGTTGGACACGACTGAGCGGCTTCACTTTCACTTTTCACTTTCATGTATTGGAGAAGGAAATGGCAACCCACTTCAGTGTTCTTGCCTGGAAAATCCCAGGGATGGGGAAGCCTGGTGGGCTACCATCTACAGGGTCGCACAGAGTCGGACACGACTGAAGCGACTTAGCAGCAGCAGCAGCAGCAGACTGTTTTTAAAGGTTGGTGATGAAGGCGCAGAGTATGCTGGGGGTACTGGAGGTTTGTCGTAGGATGTGGGAAACCTGGGCCCTTCTGGGATTTAGTAGCTGCCAGGCTCCCCAGCTCCAGTCCTCACACTCATTGCTTTATTCTGGGTGCAGATGCCTTGCTAAAGCTGCTTCACACAGGAACTGTTGATTGGGGGAAAGGTGTCTCGCTGAGTGGCCAATGGCTTAAATGTTCCAAATATGATTCCTCAGAGTAGGTTTCATTGGATCACCTGAATCAGAATCGTGTGTGTGGGGGTGGGGGGGTGGGGTGGGGAGGGGTGCTTTAAATGCAGATTGCTCAGAGACACCCCAAACCCCAAAGTAAAACCAGAATATCTGTGGGAATGGAGCCCAGACACTGATCCTCGGATTGGGTCTGTGGGGAAGGTCATACTGTAACACACAGTTTCAATAAACTCGCCAGGATTCTTCTGTAGACTGGAGTTGGAGAACCACTCTTATGATGATTTGCGAGATCCCACTCTCTTCTGTTTGTGTTAACTGATTCCAAGTGAGTCCTGCCTGTCACATGCCCACCACACAACTGCTTTTCCTCTAGTTTATTCCTCTGTTGACCCTTTTTATTGTCCTTCCTATGTCTTTCCTTTTAGAAATTTCTAAAAATTTCTCACCTTTTATAGCAGTCTTTCTTGTTAGTCTTATTTACCTTTCTTATCCTATATGCTGCTGCTGCTGCTGCTAAGTCGCCTCAGTCGTGTCTGACTCTGTGCGACCCCATAGATGGCAGCTCACCAGGCTCCCCTGTCTCTGGGATTCTCCAGGCAAGAACACTGGAGTGGGTTGCCATTTCCTTCTCCAATGCATGAAAGTGAAAGTGAAGCCACTCAGTCGTGTCCGACTCTAAGTGACCCCATGGACTGAAGCATACCAGGCTCCTCCCATGGGATTTACCAGGCAAAAGTATTGGAGTGGGTTGCCATTGCCTTCTCCATCTTATCCTATATCAGTTCAGTTCAGTTGCTCAGTTGTGTCTGACTCTTTGCAACCCCATTAATCACAGCATGCCAGGCCTTCCTGTCCATCACCAACTCCCGGAGTTCACTCAAACTCACGTCCATCGAGTTGGTGATGCCATCCAGCCATCTCATCCTCTGTCATCCCCTTCTCCTCCTGCCCCCACTCCCTCCCAGCAAGAGTCTTTTCCAATGAGTCAACTCTTCACATAAGGTGGCCAAAGTATTGGAGTTTTAGCTTTAGCAACATTCCTTCCAATGAACACCCAGGACTGATCTCCTTTAGAATGGACTGGTTGGATCTCCTTGCAGTCCAAGGGACTCTCAAGACTCTTCTCCAACACCACAGTTCAAAAGCATCAATTCTTTGGTGCTCAGCTTTCTTCACAGTCCAACTCTCACATCCATACATGACCACCGGAAAAACCATAGCCTTGACTAGACAGACCTTTGTTGGCAAAGCAATGGCTCTGGTTTTTAATATGCTGTCTAGGTTGGTCATAACTTTCCTTCCAAGGAGTAAGCATCTTTTATTTATTTATTTATTTTTTTGAATTTGCCAACATCTCTTTGTTTTTTTTTGTTTTTTTTTTAAATTTTATTTTATTTTTAAACTTTACATAATTGTATTAGTTTTGCCAAATATCAAAATGAATCCACCACAGGTATACATGTGTTCCCCATCCTGAACCCTCCTCCCTCCTCCCTCCCCATACCATCCCTCTGGGTTGTCCCAGTGCACTAGCCCCAAGCATCCAGTATCGTGCATCGAACCTGGACTGGCAACTCGTTTCATACATGATATTTTACATGTTACAATGTCATTCTCCCAAATCTTCCCACCCTCTCCCTCTCCCACAGAGTCCATAAGACTATTCTATACATCAGTGTCTCTTTTGCTGTCTCGTACACAGGGTTATTGTTACCCTCTTTCTAAATTCCATATATATGCGTTAGAATACTGTATTTATGTTTTTCCTTCTGGCTTACTTCACTCTGTATAATAGGCTCCAGTTTCATCCACCTCATTAGAACTGATTCAAATGTATTCTTCTTAATGGCTGAGTAATACTCCATTGTGTATATGTACCACAGCTTTCTTATCCATTCATCTGCTGATGGACATCTAGGTTGCTTCCATGTCTTGGCTATTATAAACAGTGCTGCGATGAACATTGGGGTACACGTGTCTCTTTCCCTTCTGGTTTCCTCAGTGTGTATGCCCAGCAGTGGGGTTGCTGGATCATAAGGCAGTTCTATTTCCAGTTTTTTAAGGAATCTCCACACTGTTCTCCATAGTGGCTGTACTAGTTTGCATTCCCACCAACAGTGTAAGAGGGTTCCCTTTTCTCCACACTCTCTCCAGCATTTATTATTTGTAGACTTTTGGATCGCAGCCATTCTGACTGGCGTGAAATGGTACCTCATAGTGGTTTTGATTTGCATTTCTCTGATAATGAGTGATGTTGAGCATCTTTTCATGTGTTTGTTAGCCATCTGTATGTCTTTTTTGGAGAAATGTCTATTTAGTTCTTTGGCCCATTTTTTGATTGGGTCGTTTATTTTTCTGGAGTTGAGCTGTAGGAGTTGCTTGTATATTTTTGAGATTAGTTGTTTGTCGGTTGCTTCATTTGCTATTATTTTCTCCCATTCTGAAGGCTGTCTTTTCACCTTGCTAATAGTTTCCTTTGATGTGCAGAAGCTTTTAAGGTTAATTAGGTCCCATTTGTTTATTTTTATTTCCAATATTCTGGGAGGTGGGTCATAGAGGATCCTGCTGTGATGTATGTCGGAGAGTGTTTTGCCTATGTTCTCCTCTAGGAGTTTTATAGTTTCTGGTCTTACGTTTAGATCTTTAATCCATTTTGAGTTTATTTTTGTGTATGGTGTTAGAAAGTGTTCTAGTTTCATTCTTTTACAAGTGGTTGACCAGATTTCCCAGCACCACTTGTTAAAGAGATTGTCTTTAATCCATTGTATATTCTTGCCTCCTTTGTCGAAGATAAGGTGTCCATATGTGCGTGGATTTATCTCTGGGCTTTCTATTTTATTCCATTGATCAATATTTCTGTCTTTGTGCCAGTACCATACTGTCTTGATAACTGTGGCTTTGTAGTAGAGCCTGAAGTCAGGCAGGTTGATTCCTCCAGTTCCATTCTTCTTTCTCAAGATCGCTTTGGCTATTCGAGGTTTTTTGTATTTCCATACAAATTGTGAAATTATTTGTTCTAGCTCTGTGAAGAATACTGTTGGTAGCTTGATAGGGATTGCGTTGAATCTATAAATTGCTTTGGGTAGTATACTCATTTTCACTATATTGATTCTTCCAATCCATGAACATGGTATATTTCTCCATCTATTAGTGTCCTCTTTGATTTCTTTCACCAGTGTTTTATAGTTTTCTATATATAGGTCTTTAGTTTCTTTAGGTAGATATATTCCTAAGTATTTTATTCTTTCTGTTGCAATGGTGAATGGAATTGTTTCCTTAATTTCTATTTCTGTTTTCTCATTATTAGTGTATAGGAATGCAAGGGATTTCTGTGTGTTGATTTTATATCCTGCAACTTTACTGTAGTCATTGATTATTTCTAGTAATTTTCTGGTGGACTCTTTAGGGTTTTCTATGTAGAGGATCATGTCATCTGCAAATAGTGAGAGTTTTACTTCTTTTCCAATTTGGATTCCTTTTATTTCTTTTTCTGCTCTGATTGCTGTGGCCAAAACTTCCAAAACTATGTTGAATAGTAATGGTGAAAGTGGGCACCCTTGTCTTGTTCCTGACTTTAGAGGAAATGCTTTCAATTTTTCACCATTGAGGATAATGTTTGCAGTGGGTTTGTCATATATAGCTTTTATTATGTTGAGGTATGTTCCTTCTATTCCTGCTTTCTGGAGAGTTTTTTATCATAAATGGATGTTGAATTTTGTCAAAGACTTTCTCTGCATCTATTGAGATAATCATATGGTTTTTATTTTTCAATTTGTTAATGTGGTGTATTACATTGATTGATTTGCGGATATTGAAGAATCCTTGCATCCCTGGGATAAAGCCCACTTGATCATGGTGTATGATCTTTTTAATGTGTTGTTGGATTCTGATTGCTAGAATTTTGTTAAGGATTTTTGCATCTATGTTCATCAGTGATATTGGCCTGTAGTTTTCTTTTTTTGTGGGATCTTTGTCAGGTTTTGGTATTAGGGTGATGGTGGCCTCATAGAATGAGTTTGGAAGTTTACCTTCCTCTGCAATTTTCTGGAAGAGTTTGAGCAGGATAGGTGTTAGCTCTTCTCTAAATTTTTGGTAGAATTCAGCTGTGAAGCCGTCTGGACCGGGGCTTTTGTTTGCTGGAAGATTTTTGATTACAGTTTCAATTTCCATGCTTGTGATGGGTCTGTTAAGATTTTCTATTTCTTCCTGGTCCAGTTTTGGAAAGTTGTACTTTTCTAAGAATTTGTCCATTTCTTCCACGTTGTCCATTTTATTGGCATATAATTGTTGATAGTACTCTCTTATGATCCTTTGTATTTCTGTGTTGTCTGTTGTGATCTCTCCATTTTCGTTTCTAATTTTGTTGATTTGATTTTTCTCCCTTTGTTTCTTGATGAGTCTGGCTAATGGTATGTCAATTTTATTTATCCTTTCAAAGAACCAGCTTTTGGTTTTGTTGATTTTTGCTATGGTCTCTTTTGTTTCTTTTGCATTTATTTCTGCTCTAATTTTTAAGATTTCTTTCCTTCTACTAACCCTGGGGTTCTTCATTTCTTCCTTTTCTAGTTGCTTTAGGTGTAGAGTTAGGTTATTCATTTGACTTTTTTCTTGTTTCTTGAGGTGTGCCTGTATTGCTATGAACTTTCCCCTTAGGACTGCTTTTACCGTGTCCCACAGGTTTTGGGTTGTTGTGTTTTCATTTTCATTCGTTTCTATGCAAATTTTGATTTCTTTTTTGATTTCTTCTGTGATTTGTTGGTTATTCAGCAGCGTGTTGTTCAGCCTCCATATGTTGGAATTTTTAATAGTTTTTCTCCTGTAATTGAGATCTAATCTTACTGCATTGTGGTCAGAAAAAATGCTTGGAATGATTTCTATCTTTTTGAATTTACCAAGGCTAGCTTTATGGCCCAGGATGTGATCTATCCTGGAGAAGGTTCCATGTGCGCTTGAGAAAAAGGTGAAATTCATTGTTTTGGGATGAAATGACCTATAGATATCAATTAGGTCTAACTGGTCTATTGTATCGTTTAAAGTTTGTGTTTCCTTGTTAATTTTCTGTTTAGTTGATCTATCCATAGGTGTAAGTGGGGTATTAAAGTCTCCCACTATTATTGTGTTATTGTTAATTTCTCCTTTCATACTTGTTAGCATTTGTCTTACGTACTGTGGTGCTCCCGTGTTGGGTGCATATATATTTATAATTGTTATATCTTCTTCTTGGATTGATCCTTTGATCATTATGTAGTGACCTTCTTTGTCTCTTTTCACAGCCTTTGTTTTAAAGTCTATTTTATCTGATATGAGTATTGCTACTCCTGCTTTCTTTTGGTCCCTATTTGCATGGAAAATCTTTTTCCAGCCCTTCACTTTCAGTCTGTATGTGTCCCCTGTTTTGAGGTGGGTCTCTTGTAGACAACATATGTAGGGGTCTTGTTTTTGTATCCATTCAGCCAGTCTTTGTCTTTTGGTTGGGGCATTCAACCCATTTACGTTTAAGGTAATTACTGATAAGTATGTTCCCGTTGCCATTTACTTTATTGTTTTGGGTTCGAGTTTATACACCGTTTTTGTGTTTCCTGTCTAGAGAATATCCTTTAGTATTTGTTGGAGAGCTGGTTTGGGGGTGCAGAATTCTCTCAGCTTTTGCTTGTCTGAAAAGCTTTTGATTTCTCCTTCATACTTGAATGAGATCCTTGCTGGGTACAATAATCTGGGCTGTAGGTTATTTTCTTTCATCATTTTAAGTATGTCTTGCCATTCCCTCCTGGCTTGAAGAGTTTCTATTGAAAGATCAACTGTTATCCTTATGGGAATTCCCTTGTGTGTTATTTGTTGTTTTTCCCTTGCTGCTTTTAATATTTGTTCTTTGTGTTTGATCTTTGTTAATTTGATTAATATGTGTCTTGGGGTGTTTCTCCTTGGGTTTATCCTGTTTGGGACTCTCTGGGTTTCTTGGACTTGGGTGATTATTTCCTTCCCCATTTTAGGGAAGTTTTCCACTATTATCTCCTCAAGTATTTTCTCATGGTCTTTCTTTTTGTCTTCTTCTTCTGGAACCCCTATTATTCGAATGTTGTAGCGTTTAATATTGTCCTGGAGGTCTCTGAGATTGTCCTCATTTCTTTTAATTCGTTTTTCTTTTATCCTCTCTGATTCATTTATTTCTACCATTCTATCTTCTAATTCACTAATCCTGTCTTCTGCCTCTGTTATTCTACTATTTGTTGCCTCCAGAGTGTTTTTAATTTCACTTAGTGCATTATTCATTATATATTGACTCTTTTTTATTTCTTCTAGGTCCTTGTTAAACCTTTCTTGCATCTTCTCAATCCTTGTCTCCAGGCTATTTATCTGTGATTCCATTTTAGTTTCAAGATTTTGGATCAATTTCACTATCATTATTCGGAATTCTTTATCAGGTAGATTCCCTATCTCTTCCTCTTTTGTTTGGTTTGGTGGGCATTTATCCTGTTCCTTTATCTGCTGAGTATTCCTCTGTCTCTTCATCTTGTTTAAATTGCTGAGTTTGGGGTGTCCTTTCTGTATTCTGGCAGTTTGTGGAGTTCTCTTTATTGTGGTGTTTCCTCGCTGTGTGTGGGTTTGTACAGGTGGCTTGTCAAGGTTTCCTGGTTAGGGAAGCTTGTGTTGGTGTTCTGGTGGGTGGAGCTGTATTTCTTCTCTCTGGAGTGCAATGAAATGTCCAGTAATGAGTTATGAGATGTCTATAGTTTTGGGGTGACTTTGGCCAGCCTGTATCTTGAAGCTCAGGGCTGTGTTCCTTTGTTGCTGGAGAATTTGCTTGGTATGTCTTGCCCTGGAACTTATTGGCCCTTGTGTGGTGCTTGGTTTCAGTGTCAGTATGGAGGCATTTGATGAGCTCCTGTGAATGAATGTTCCTTGGAGTCAGGAGTTCCCTGGAGTCAGGGTTTGGACTTAAGTCTCCTGCTTCCGATTATCGGTCTTATTTTTACAGTAGTTTCAAAACTTCTCCTTCTATACAGCACCATTGATAAAACATCTACATTAAAGATGATAAGTTTCTCTACAGTGAGGGTCACTCAGAGAGGTTCACAGGGTTACATGGAGAAGAGAAGAGGGAGGAGGGAGTTAGAGGTGACCCAAATGAGATGAGGTGAATCAATAGTGGAGAGAGTGGGCTAGCCAGTAGTCACTTCCTTATGTGCACTCCACAACTGGACCACTCAGAGATGTTCACGGGGTTATACAGAGAAGAGAAGAAGGAGGAAGGTAACAGAGGTGGCCAGAAGGATAAAAGGGGGGAATGAAAAGGAGGGAGACAGATCCAGCCAGTAATCAGTTCCCTAAGTGTTCTCCACCGTCTGGAACACACAGAAATTCACAGAGTTGGGTAGAGTAGAGAGGGGTTAGGGAGGAGACACAGGCGACCTGGTGGAGAAAAAGGAGGGTCCAAAGGGAGAGAGAGCAGTCAAGCCAGTAATCTCACTCCCTAGTGAAAAATGGGTCCTGAAGATTGGGTCCTTAAAGGTACAAAATTGGTAACAAATACATAAAAGCAAAAATTAAAAATCTAGAGTAGAGTTTGGAATTTCAAAAATACGATGTTAAAGAAAAGAAGAAGGAAAAGAAAGAGAGAAAGAACGAACAAACGAAAACAAACAAGGTCGCGAAAATTATAAAGAAAGTACAGGTACAAAATTGATAACTAATACCAGAAAGCAAAAATTAAAAATCTAGAGTAGAGTTTGGAATTTCAAAAATACAATGTTAAAAAAAAAAAAAAAAGAAGAAGAAAAATAAAGAGAGAAAACAAACAAACAAATACGAACAATGTCACAAAAATTATAAAGAAAATACAGGTACAAAATTGATATCAAATACCAAAAAGCATAAATTAAAAATCTAGAGTAAAGTTTGGAATTTCAGATATACAATGTTATATAAAAGAAGAAGAGAAAGAAACAGAGAAGAAGAAAAAAAGAAAAAAAAAGTCACAGAAATTATATAAAAAAAAAAACTATAGGTACAAAATTGATAACATACCAAAAAG
Source organism: Bos indicus (assembly GCF_029378745.1). Classification (NCBI taxonomy): domain Eukaryota; kingdom Metazoa; phylum Chordata; class Mammalia; order Artiodactyla; family Bovidae; genus Bos; species Bos indicus. Next base: position 111,047,750 of record NC_091760.1, read on the forward strand.
CGAAAATTAAAAATCTAGAGTAGAGTTTGGAATTTCAAAAATACAATGTTAAAGAAAAGAAGAAAAAAACAAAAACAAACAAACAAAAAAAACAAGGTCAAAAAATTATAAAATATATATATATGAAGTTTGCTGAAGAAGAAAAAAATAAGGTCTTTTTTTTTTTTTTTTTTTTTGCAAAGTAATAGGTTATAAAAGTGAAAATTAAAGGAACAATAGAGGACTTAAATTTTTTTTTTTTTAATTAAAAAAAGAAAAAAGAAAGAATGATCGTAAAAATAATAAAAATATATCTAGGACTTTTTTTTTTTTTTTTTTTTTTTTGTGGGTGTTGTGGGTTCAGTTCATTTTTGGCTAGTTCCTTGGTCAGATTTATATTTCTCAAGATCTATAGGCCCCTTCCTATGTAGTCCGTAGTAACCACAGGGTTTTGATCTATTGCCTGTAGCTTCCAAGGCGTTTCCCTCTGTTATATCTTCTTCTGTTTGCTAGTCTTTTCAGTATCTGGTTTCCGCCCTGACTCAAAGGGCATGGTGGAGGACACTTTTTTTTTTTTTTTTTTAGGCTTACTTGTTCAGTCGCGCTGTGGGGAGGGAGGGAGGGAGAGTAAGCATCTTTTAATTTCACGGCTGAAATCACCATCTGCAGTGATTTTGGAGTCCCCAGAAATAAAGTCTGACACTGTTTCCACTGTTTCCCCATCTATTTCCCATGAAGTGATGGGACCAGATGCCATGATCTTAGTTTTCTGAATGTTGAGCCTTAAGTCAACTTTTTAACTCTCCTTTTTATATATATAAAACAAAACTGTATTTCCTAGTTCTCTATATATACACATATAGTTAAAACTAATACAGTTGTATTTGACAGCATCTTTACTTTTTATTACTTTAGGGAGGTCTTCCCTAAATTAATCTAGATGTGACACGAAATTTGTAGAAAATGTCATTACTTTTCAGAGCATCACTAACACTCTACTTCTTCAGTAAACATTACTGGTTACCTTCTGGACACGTACTGTAGCTTTCTCCATGGCCATCAGAGCCCCATTATCATCTGTTCTCAGGACAAATTCTGCTTGACCTAACTCTGGTAGTCCTGTTGTCCTTGCCAGTGATTCATTTAGGGGAGGGTTGTAAAGAGTTCTAGCCAAGAGATGTAATGAGAGGGCTGTTTGGTGGCTTCTGGAAAATTTTTATCTCACTTCTAAGAAGACTCCAGAAAAACAGGCCCTTCCGGCCCCTGGGGTGGTTATATTTGGATGTGATACCTGGGCCTGCAGCCATTTCATGATGTTAGGAGACTTAGCCTTGGGGTGAAGCCAGTGCTGAGGGCAGCAGAATGGAGACAGAAAGAACATCAAGATCCTTAGTGATGTTGTTGAGTGGGTGGATTGACTAAACTTGAAACCCCTCTCTCTATTACTTATAGCTCAAAGCATCCTAAGTGATAAAATCTCTATTTTCAAATATGTAACAAGTTTTTCTAAACCTTGGAAAATATTTCCTTATACATCTTAGGAAAAAAAAAAAAACCTCAACTCATCCATTTAAAAACTGCCTTTTCCCATAAATAAAAATCCACAAAATTTATATCCAAACATTTAAAAATCTTTAAACAAAACAATTATATTAAGTTGGATAGGTGAAACTCATTCCTGCACCCACCCACCCCACCACTCATACACACACATAAAGAGTAGGAATTTAATTTTTTTAAAAATCAAATTTCATAGCACCTTCCAATTTCTGGAAGTTCAAACAGGTTTGAGAATGTAGAGAAAACCTCAAATTTATTAAGAAATCGTATGTCTGGATTTTTGAGTGGATTATTTTGACTTTAAACTGAATTTATCATGAAACAATGGCCAAGTTGCAAATTTGGTTTTAACCTATTAATAAAATAGTATTTAAATACTACTGGAGACTTACTGAGCTCTGAGTACCTTAAGCTGTCTTGGACTCTGATCACAAACACCCAACCTACTCAACTTCATCCTAGTAATGAAGGAGCATAGACGGAGTAGAGACGGAAGAGGTAGTTATGGGCAGCACAGAGAAAGGTCTCTAGCAGGTTGGGACCATTTAAGTGGCTCTATCTTTTGTAACTCAGGTTTTCTAAAAGTGGTTACTTTGCTCATTTTCTAGTTTTAAGAAGTTCTTGTTGCAGGATATAAAATCAACACACAGAAATCCCTCGCATTTCTATACACTAATAATGAGAAAATAGAAAGAGAAATTAAGGAAACAATTCCATTCACCACTGCAATGAAAAGAATAAAATATTTAGGAATATATCTACCTAAAGAAACAAAAGACCTATATATAGAAAACTATAAAACACTGGTGAAAGAAATCAAAGAGGACACTAATAGATGGAGAAACATACCGTGTTCATGGATTGGAAGAATCAATATAGTGAAAATGAGTATACTACCCAAAGCAATTTATAGATTCAATGCAATCCCTATCAAGCTACCAATGGTATTTTTCACAGAGCTAGAACAAATAATTTCACAATTTGTATGGAAATACAAAAAACTCAAATAGCCAAAGCAATCTTGAGAAAGAATGGAACTGGAGGAATCAACCTGCCTGACTTCAGGCTCTACTACAAAGCCACAGTCATCAAGACAGTATGGTACTTGCACAAAGACAGAAATATAGATCAATGGAACAAAATAGAAAGCCCAGAGATAAATCCACACACCAATGGACACCTTATCTTTGACAAAGGAGGCAAGAATATACAATGGAGAAAAAACAATCTCTTTAACAAGTGGTGCTAGGAAAACTGGTCAACCACTTGTAAAAGAATGAAACTAGAACACTTTCTAACACCATACACAAAAATAAACTCAAAATGGATTAAAGATCTCAATGTAAGACCAGAAACTATAAAACTCCTAGAGGAGAACATAGGCAAAACACTCTCTGACATAAATCACAGCGGGATCCTCTATGATCTGCCTCCCAGAATATTGGAAATAAAAGCAAAAATAAACAAATGGGATCTAATTAAAATTAAAAGCTTCTGCACAACAAAGGAAACTATAAGCAAGGTGAAAAGACAGCCATCAGAATGGGAGAAAATAATAGCAAATGAAACAACTGACAAAGAATTAATCTCAAAAATATACAAGCAACTCCTGAAGCTCAATTCCAGAAAAATAAATGACCCAATCAAAAAATGGGCCAAAGACCTAAACAGACATTTCTCCAAAGAAGACATACAGATGGCTAACAAACACATGAAAAGATGCTCAACATCACTCATTATCAGAGAAATGCAAATCAAGACTACAATGAGGTACCATTTCACACCAGTCAGAATGGCTGCGATCCAAAAGTCTACAAGCAATAAATGCTGGAGAGGGTGTGGAGAAAAGGGAACCCTCTTACACTGTTGGTGGGAATGCAAACTAGTACAGCCACAACAGTGTGGAGATTCCTTAAAAAACTGGAAATAGAACTGCCATACGACCCAGCAATCCCACTGCTGGGCATACACACTGAGGAAACCAGAATTGAAAGAGACACATGTACACCAATGTTCATCACAGCACTGTTTATAATAGGCAGGACATGGAAGCAACCTAGATGTCCATCAGCAGACGAATGGATAAGAAAGCTGTGGTACATATACACAATGGAGTATTACTCAGCCATTAAGAAGAATACATTTGAATCAGTTCTAATGAGGTGGATGAAACTGGAGCCTATTATACAGAGTGAAGTAAGCCAGAAAGAAAAACACCAATACAGTATCAGTTCAGTTCAGTTCAGTCATTCAGTTGTGTCCGACTCTTTGCGACCCCATGAATCACAGCATGCCAGGCCTCCCTGTCCATCACAAACTCCCGGAGTTCACCCAGACTCACATCCATCGAGTCGGTGATGCCATCCAGCCATCTCATCCTCTGTCGTCCCCTTCTCCTCCTGTCCTCAATCCCTCCCAGCATCAGAGTCTTTTCCAATGAGTCAACTCTTTACATGAGGTGGCCAAAGGACTGGAGTTTCAGCTTTAGCATCATTCCTTCCAAGGAAATCCCAGGGCTGATCTCCTTTAGAATGGACTGGTTGGATCTCCTTGCAGTCCAAGGGACTCTCAAGAGTCTTCTCCAACACCACAGTTCAAAAGCACCAATTCTTCAGCACTCAGCCTTCTTCACAGTCCAACTCTCACATCCATACATGACCACAGGAAAAACCATAGCCTTGACTAGATGGACCTTTCTTGGCAAAGTAATGGCTCTGCTTTTGAATATGCTATCTAGGTTGGTCATAACTTTCCTTCCAAGGAGTAAGCGTCTTTTAATTTCATGGCTGCAATCACCATCTGCAGTGATTTTGGAGCCCAGAAAAATAAAGTCTGACACTGTTTCCACTGTTTCCCCATCTATTTCCCATGAAGTGATGGGACCAGATGCCATGATCTTCGTTTTCTGAATGTTGAGCTTTAAGCCAACTTTTTCACTCTCCACTTTCACTTTCATGAAGAGGCTTTTGAGTTCCTCTTCACTTTCTGCCATAAGGGTGGTGTCATCTGCATATCTAAGGTTATTGATATTTCTCCTGGCAATCTTGATTCCAGCTTGTGTTTCTTCCAGTCCAGCGTTTCTCATGATGTACTCTGCATATAAGTTAAATAAGCAGGGTGACAATATACAGCCTTGATGTACTCATTTTACTAATGCATATATATGGAATTTAGAAATATGGTAATGATAACCCTGATTGAGAGATAGCAAAAGAGACACAGATGTATAGAACGGTCTTTCGGACTCTGTGGGAGAGGGTGAAGGTGGGATAATTTGGGAGAATGGCATTGAAACATGTATAATATCGTATGTGAAACAAATCGCCAGTCCAGGCTCAATGCATGATACAGGATGCTTGGGGCTGCTGCGCTGGGATGACCCAGAGGGATGGTATGGGGAGTGGGTAGGAGGGGAGTTCAGGATGGGGAACACGTGTACACCCGTGGCAGATTCATGTTGATGTATGGCAAAACCAATAAAATACTGTAAAGTAATTAGCCTCCAATTAAAATAAATAAATTTATATTAAAAAATAAAATAAAAATAAATAACAGTAGAGGAAAAAAAAAGAAGTTCTCATATAGGAATAACCAGGTTTATTATAAACTGAAACAACAGCATCATCATTTTTGCAATTGTATAGTGACTTCCTTCAGGTAATTCATTTGATGGACTTTAGTGACGTAGTATTCTTTCCCACCAACTTCAGTCTCCTTTGACTCTTATCATTTCTCAGCACTCATATTATAAATTATATTAAAAATTAACTAACAAAAAATATCACAAGGCATGTATTAATATTAAATGGGTTGTGGCCAGACTTGGCAGCCCTCCAGATCAGACATTCATGTGGTCAGAACCCTCTTCCCTGATGTTACTAGAGAGTAGAAACTAATGATTCTTTACTGGCAATTCCCATCTTGCTTCTCTTTTTCGTGTTTCTTCTCATCAGAAAGCTCCTCGCTGGGCCCAGTGAGTCATGCTAGTACCACTTGTCCTCTCATTCCTTCAACCCCAGCCATCGTACACAGAGAACTGAACTATTGTTTACTGCAGTATTGACCACAGTGTTGTCAATCATGAATATTTGGTTTTGACTTTTGAAAATAAATTATTTTGTGGCAAATAGTCAAAGTATACATTAATTTGATAGAGTATTTTTTAAATTTGTTCTTCCTTGTTAAGAATTTTGTTGAACACATTTTTCTTAGGAGTAGTTCAAGGTCAATACAATATTCAGTTGCTAAGCATTCTAAATATTTATATTTCTTATGAGGCTCATCCTTCTAAAATATAGGAACTGAAAACCAAAGCTACCAGATCATATACCACAAAGTAAAAAATTTACTTATGTTTCAAAGATTATATAAATTCTTTTTATAATTATAGATGTACTATATTTATACTATGGGCTTCCCTGATGGCTCAGCTGTAAAGAATCTGCCTGCAATGCAGGAGAAGTAGGAGATGTGGGTTCAATCCCTAGGTTGGGAAGATTCCCTGGAGGAGGAAATTGCAACTCACTCCAGTTTTGCCTGAAAATCCCATGGACAAAGGAGCCTGGCAGGCTACAGTCCAAAGTGTCGGAAAGAGTTGGACATGACTGAGCAATCAAGCACAAATATTTACACTATAATATTTGAAATTTCTGAAATAAAACCATTTTAAAAAGAAATATTGTTCTGGATATTTTACAAAGGCATTGTCTTATCATTTGTTTTCCAATATTTTCTTTCTCACTTATGTAATGCACGAGCACTCCAGAATTTCAAAGATACTCAATGGCACCCCACTCCAGTACTCTTGCCTAGAAAATCCCATGGACAGAGGAGCCTAGTAGGCTTCAGTTCATGGGGTTGCTAAGAGTTGGACACGACTGAGCGACTTCACCTTCACTTTTCACTTTCATGCACTGGAGAAGGAAATGGCAACCCACTCCAGTGGTCTTGCCTGGAGAATCCCAGGGACGGGGGAGCCTGGTGGACTGCCATCTATGGAGTTGCACAGAGTCGGACACAACTGAAGCGACTTAGCAGCAGCACCAACTGTCTTTTTGAATCTAAAATTGATAGTTTTAAGAAACAACTTCAATATTGTTTCTTCTGGACAGATAATAAATAGATGAAAAGAGAAAAATTCAGAGAATATTAAGTTGCTACATTTGAATAAACAGGGAAACCTTTAATACTTTTCCCTGGATATGTAAAGAAATATTTCATGTATTTAAAAATATGTATAGGGCCTTCAATATAAGCCAGAAAAGTGAGAAAAATAGCAGTAGACCATACCCACACAACCAAATTACTGTCCTGGGTCACAGTGAATACATGAGGGTCTTTCTAAATTCTTGTAGGTTGTTCAATATTCACCATCTTACATGAGCTTTTCTTTGTAGTTGTCCATCTCAGTCACTGCCTTCTGAAGTTTTAGCCCAAGTGCTTCTACTTGACACTGTAAATCTGGAATGACATATGTATTCTTCTGATTAGTATATTTTAAATGTCCAGATATTTTTATAGAAAAAAAAAACACATTCTTCTAGAGTTGCCACTCAGCTCCTGAAGAATAATGCAGTTGTTTATTCTATTTTCACTTGGATTACCATACTCATCTGTACTCTGAAACCCAACAGAATTACTGGGTTTTGATAGACTCCATTTATTAGCCTCTTTCTGCCCCTAACATCATGCTAATTTTCTAACAGCTAATTGGCTAAATTTTACTAATGTTTTCAAAGGCAATTTATGTTGCAGCACACATATGAATTTTTGATCATGTGACTCACTTCTGAAACACTTGACTGCCTGAGCTCACTCTTGCGATCTGAAACTGAGAAGTATTGCTGAGGACTCTCAGTAAGAACCAAAATAGATAAACCATGTGCAAGGCTTCTGGTAAAGAATCTTTTAACTCTGGGTAGCATCTAATAGGCATTTTAATGACTTTCAAAGCCAAGAAAATACAAGCAGGAAATTGGCTTCCATAGAGTCTTGAATTGGGGAATTCAAGTAATGTTTGAGGAAGATTATTCAGGTAGCCACATCTTACATGTGTGGATACAGAACTGAAACTAGAGCAGAAAGAACATAGGGCTTGAATGATCTGAGTCCCACCAATAGCCTGTGTGTGTGGACTAAGGCCTGAACCCTACACTCAATAACAGCTCTTGGTATTCTTTTTGGATATGAGGTGGAAAACAATTTACATGGGTGGACTAAATGATTTCTATGAAGAAAATAATTTAAAACACTGGAATTTATAAAATTTCTGTTACACCTATTCAGGTGTTTTAATCACGTATTTTAATAGTAAACTTTAAAATCTTTATACACCCATGTTGTTCAGTCACCCCGTCACGTCCAACTCTTTGAGACCCCATGAACTGCAGCACACCAGACCTCCCTGTCCTTCACCATCTTCTGAAGTTTACCCAAGTTCATGTCCATTGCATCGGTGATGCCATCCAGCCATCTTATCTTCTGACACCCTCTTTTCCTTCTGCTTTCAGTCTTTCCCAGCATCAGGGACTTTTCCAGTGAATCAGCTGTTCGTATCAGGTGACCAAAATACTGGAGCTTCAGCTTCAGCATTAATCCATGAGTATTTAGGGTTTTTTTTTCCCTTCAGATTGACTGGTTTGACCTCCTTGCTGTCCAAGGGACTCTCAGGAGTCTTCTCCAGTTCAAAGGCATCAATTCTTTGGCACTCTGCCTTTTTTACAGTTCAGCTCTCACATCCATATGTGACCACTGGGAAGACTATAACCTTGACTATAAAGACCTTTGTCAGCAGGGTAATGTCTCTGCTTTTCAGCACACTGTCTAGGTTTGTCATTGCTTTCCTGCCTGATTTTATGGCTGCAGTCACTATCTGCACTGATTTTAGAGCCCAAGAAGAAATTTGTCACTACTTCCTCTCTTTCCCTTATCCTTGCCGTGAAGTAATGGGACCAGATACCACGATCTTAGTTGCTTTAATATTTAGTTTTAAGCTGGCTCTTTCACTCTCCTCCTTCACCCTCATCAAAAGGCTCTTTAGTTCCTCTTCGGTTTCCCATTAGAGTGGTATCATCCACATATCTGAGGTTGTTGATGTTGAGGTTGTTGATGTTTCTCTTGCCTATCTTGAATCTAGCTTATGCTTCTATACAAATATATAACATTTCTATATGTATCTTTAATCTGCCTTCTTAACTTTGTTTTATGAAGATAAGCCAGTTCCTTAAATCAGAAAATAAATTCACTCTAAACAAATGTTTTAATTAGAATTCACTACATATTGGTATAAATTTTTATGTTTGTCCAGCATGTTCACATATATTAATATTATCCCTCAAACTGCCACATAAATGCAAATAGCCCCATTTTTCAGATAATGAAAAATGAGATCTCTGATTATCTTGCTTAGTATCTTATAGTGAGTAAATGTTTTAGCCAGCAGTCAAACTGACAGGATTTTAAACTTGGGTAAGGGGATCTATTTGAGTACAGCTCCTTATTTAAATAAATAATTCAACATGGAATTGATAGATAGTATTTGTGTGGTATATCTTTTCCACTTACCAAGTGATATCATTATATGAGAGAAAAGATAAAATAACATACACATAGTTTAGTTTTGAGTATAATCTTTTGAAACAAGGCAATCTCTAAAGAATATGCATAATGTGTTACTTTATTATTAAAAACATGTGGGCTTACAGAGGGTTCTAGTCACACAGGCACAGCTAAAACATTTCTGCCCATCCTCTGAAGAATAGGGAGGGAAGCTGACATTTGTTGATGATATACTGTTCCAGGTGCTGTGCAGGATGCTCTCTCCTACATCATTTAATTCATAGTCACAAATATCATGAAAAACAGATATACATTTTATTTTTACCAGAAAGTTCTAAGAATCAGAGTAATTAACTAACTTATAAAAAGACACAGAGCTATTTAGAAGTGATCCTGTGATTCAACTGAGGTTGGCTTCATCCCAAAGTCTTGATCTTTCTCTCCTACATGGACCGTCAAAAATATAAGCTTCAAGGTGATATGACATTTGTCCATGAAAATGTGGTCAGTATGGCCATATATTTGTTTAGCATATCCTAGAATCTTTAAGGTAAATGAAAAATATTATTTATTAATACATAAAATAGGTACTAAATTAGTGTAACGTCCAATTCCAAGAGGTGATATGGATTTTAATTTTTGAAAGTTTAAAAGTTAATATAATTGATGAAAGTCATTAAGACAAATACAGTATCATTGTGACTGCCTACAGTACTGATGTGTCTAACTCTTCGTGACCCCATGGACTATAGCTTGCCAGGCTCCTCTGTCCATGGAATTCTCCAGGCAAGAATACTGTAGTGGGTTGCCATTCCCTTCTCCAGGAGATCTTCCTGACCCAAGGACCAAACGTAGGTCTCCTGCATTGCAGGCAAATTCTTTACCATCTGAGACACCAGGGAAGTCCATTAAACGTCCCTTGATGCTTTTGTCAGGATATAATCCTAAATGAGATGAAGCATGGATCTGAGCCCACATGATAAATTCTATATTATTGCTTCTAAATGCAGCTATTGTTAAGAGGAAGAACTTATCTTAAAAATAAATCCAAAGAATTGGTACCTGATATATGAATTTTATGCAGTTAATTTTCAATTACTTGATAATTGGTAGATAATTTAGCAGACAGTAAAAATGATAGCTAATTCAAAACCCATTTTTATAGCATTTAAGATTCTTCTTAGGATCACATTTAGATATACTTCTGCATCAAAGTTCTAGAACTTAATAGATTTAAAGGAAAATAAGTGACACAATCATGACTCAAATCAAGAAAGGAAAAGCTATTATGCTTTCCAATAGTCTTTTCTCTACATACCCACCTAAATCTCCCTTTCTCCCTGTTTCAAGATAAACATAGATTATCTCAGTCTTTAAATCACAGTACCCAATGAGCAGGGAAGCCAGTTCCTTCAGATTATTCACTAGGTATTTACAGCACCTCTGAGTAAAAAACAGAGAAAGTAAATAAATGTTTTATTACTTTAAAACACAGAAACCACTAGAGGCTGTCAGGTAGAAATATAAGTAATGTCAACGAATAAATCATTTTACTTAAGGAGAGAAGATACCACATAGAATCAAGAAAAAAAGATTCGTTATGAATAATCTATAATGTAAGCAGCCCACCAGTATATACTTAGGAGTTGGCTAATATATTTTCATAGCTTTTTAAAGAACTTGGTTAAATTTTCTATAATAAACAAATAATAAGAATTATTTTAAAAATATAAAGAACATATCTTTACTGTTCTGAATGAGGTGTATGCATCCAACTGGTTTATTGTTGGTTTTGATAGATCAGTGGGGTCTTTTTGTTTCTGGAAGCAGAGTGCCCAGTTCCTGTCCTTAATAAATAAAGGCACACAGTTAGTCTTAGCAGCAGAGAGCCACCTGCATAAGACAGCTCCTTCAGTCCTTGAGATAAGGAGTTCTTAAATAGGCATATTGTTCTGTGTAGTCCTTCTCTATAGTCAAATAAACTCAACTTCAATTTTCGGTCATTCAGCATGTCGTTGGATTATGAGGCAAAAGGCCCTGAATGCCTACAAAAAGAAAGGAAGCATTGGCTTTAAACACCATGCAGATGTAAGGCAGAACCCATGGAAACAATCCAAAATTTACAACAGCAAATTCTACTATAAGGTAACTGCATTCTTTGCAAATATTAAATAAAAACCAAATGATTTCAAATGAACAAGACAAAAAGGAGCTCTTAGCCTCTCTTCATACGAAGACAGCTGCTTGCTAGATAGCATTACACAGGCATCAGACCTCGGGTAATTAGTCATTTAAGAGAATCCTATTATTCCAAAAGGTTTCTAGAATCTACAGATATAAAACGTATCCATAGTTAGCTATTTTATAGCAGGATATAAAACTTTATAGTCATTTGGAGAGTATATTAAGTAAGCATAATGTTTGAGAAAACAATAAACAAAACCTTTATAGTAGAGAGATATTTCAAGCTTAAAACTTTCTGGATAAAGAGAATGCACACCAAAGGAATTTAAAATCTGATTGAAAGTACAATATGAAGGAAAATGATTCCAGGTTCAAGCAACAGAACAGAAGAACAAACAGCCAGGAGAGCTGGCACCCAGAGATCCAGATCTAGGAGAATTTTTTTTTTAATGAAAATGTGAAAGCTATATATATATATATGTATATAGTTTGTTTGTTTAAATGGTAGAGACAATTGAAGAAAAGGAAATACAAAAACTCACCACTCTTTGAACACATTCCTAAGACAGGATAACAGAGAGGTGGAGTGCATGAATGCTAAAGCCACCTGCCTAACTTCAAATCCTGGCTCTGCTCCTTGTAAACTAAGCGACTTCGGGTATTTTAGTTTCCTGATCTATAAAATGGTTATTACAGCATATGATTGTTCTGGGAATTATGACACTTCATATAGGTAAAGAGGAGATGAGTGCCAGACACATAGTGGGCACTACATAACTACTGGTTATCATCATGGGGAGTGGTAGTAAGGCCACCCCTTGCCCCCTACTTCTGCTCTGAATCTCATCACTTCTTAATCTGTGAACCTTGTTCCTATAGTTGGACCTGGTGTCATCAGCGGTTATCTTTGTACAGGGAAGGGTAAATATGAAGGTTTTAACTATATACTTAAAAAATAATCTACAGAGTTAACTATGACAAAGTGTTAAAACTTGTAAAATACAGGTGATGAATTCACCTGTATTCACATTTGTTGTATTATTCACTGTATTTTTTGGTGTTTGACATATTCTATAGATTTATTGTTTAGGGAGGGGTCTTGCTTGTACAGGTCAAGGATAGCATGTTCTGTACTAAGAAGTCTAATCAACTCAGTTCTGTGTGTCCAAGGTACAAAAGAATACAAGATGGCCAGAACTTGATGGGGGTGTAGGATGAGGTTGAAACCAAAAGCAACCGGTTTTGTGAATAGCAAGGTTTGGTTCACTGGTTTGGTGAATAGGGAAGAGAGAAATTGAATTGCAGTTGAAGGGGATATGGTAACAAGAAAAGATTTTCTTATTTTGCTTTTGTTTTAAGATATTGGGACATTTATTTGCATTTAATTAGAGGGTACCCACACTTATGAATTTAATGTTTGCCTTCTAATCTGTACTTAACATGTGAAAATAGTACTTTTTGCAGGTGTTTTAAAAAACTATACTAATGATGTAAGGCTATAAATTTCATCTTAATTCTTATTGGTTTTGCTATGTTTTGAGACCTATCCAGGTAGCTATACACAGATAAAATTTATTTTCCTTTTTGACTGATATATAATATTTAATTGTGTGCATGTACCAAATTTTACTGATCTAGTCCAATAGTGATGAAATCTAAGTTGCTTGCCCAGTAGTGAAAGTTGCGCAGTCATGTCTGACTCTCTGCGACCCCATGGACTGTGGAATTCTCTGGGCCAGAATCCTGGAGTGGGTAGCCTTTCCCTTCCCCAAGGGATCTTCCCAACCCAGGGATCGAACCCAGGTCTCCCACAGTGCAGGCGGACTCTTTACCAGCTGAGCCACAAGGGAAGCCCAGTATGTCACAACAAATAATCCTGCAACAAAAGCTTCTTACTGGAGGTGGGAACAAGATGGCAGAGCACAAGGACCCTGACACTTAAGCAGGAGCAGAACCAGTTGCACAATGGCAACTACAATCACAGCATGCCCTTGAGAACACACACTTGGGAAGGAGTAGGACTAGTTCAGTAGTGTGACTTGACCCTGCTATGCCCAACCAAGCCTCTAACCAAGGTGTGCATACTAGGGGAAAGGTTGAACCAGCTCAGAAGTGCAGCTGAATCCCTCAGCCATGCCCCCAACTAAATTGGAGACTGCCATCCCAGGAGGGAGAAGCTGAATACCCTTGGGGCTTGTGCTCTAGTCCATTAGGCCCTGGCCCTGCCCCCATAGGATGCTGACTTCCATGGGGCCTAGGAAGAGCCCTGGCTCACACCTGGTTCCAGTCCTATCCCCTCCAAATCCAGCATGACCTTCCACCATGGTGGAAGCTGCCAATACACCTTGGGGCAAGATCTGGCCTGTGCTCATTTCAGACCTGGCCCTCCAAGCAAAGCCACTGGGCACATGCAAACTGCATAGGGACACTTGCACATGACAATATGCTTTCAAGATCAGGATAGGTAAGTGGTTCACCTAATTTCATAAAGGAAAACAGAGAAATTTAAACAGAACGAGAAGAGAGAGGAATATCCTTCAAATGAAAGAACAAGATAAAGACCCCTCAAAAACCGTAATAAAACAGAACCTGATAAAGGTTCAAAGCAATAGTAATAAGAATGCTAACTGAACTTCAGAAAAAAATAGACAAACATGGTGAGAACTTCAACAAAGAACTAGAAAACTGACAACCTGTCAGAGCTGAAGAATATAATAACTAAAATGAAAAATATACTAGAAGGAAATAACAGCAAAATTATGGGATATAGACTGCATAAGCAGTCTGAAAGATAGAACAGTGGAAATCACCCATTCAGAACAGCAGAAAGAAAAACACATTTTAAAAAATGAGAATAGTTTAAGAGACCTTGGACAATATCAAGTGTACTAACATTTGCATTATAGGGGGTCACAGAAGGAGAAGAGAGAGAGAAAGGGGGACAATGTATTTAACGAAATTACAGTTGAAAACTTCTCTAACCTGAAGAAGGAAATAGATATCCAAGCACAAAGAGCACAGAGAACCCAAACAAGATGAATCCATGTGCCAGACACTACATTCTAAGTGTATTGCTACTAAGTTGCTTCAGTCGTCTCCGACTGTGCGACCCCATAGACGGCAGCCCACCAGGTTCCTCTGTCCCTGGGATTCTCCAGGCAAGAACACTGGAGTGGGTTGCCATTTCCTTCTCCAATGCATGAAAGTGAAAAGTGAAAGTGAAGCTGCTCAGTCGTGTCCGACTCTTAGCGACCCCATGGACTGCAGCTTACCAGGCTCCTCTGTCCATGGGATTTTCCAAGCAAGAGTACATTCTAAGTGCGTTGCTGCTGCTAAGTCGCTTCAGTCGTGTCCAACTCTGTGCGACCCCATAGATGGCAGCCCACCAGGCTCCCCTGTCCCTGGGATTCTCCAGGCAAGAACCTCATTTAATCTTCCCAATGTAAACTAACTAGAATGTAAGTTCCATGAGCGCAGGAACCTTATCTTTTATACTCATAGTGTCTGAAACAAAGGAGGTGCTCAAAAAACTACTGTTGAAAGAATGCAATTTTGGAGATACTAGAAATAAGAATTCCAGCAAATAAGCCTTTAAAATTATGTATCAAAGATTAAAGTGGATGGAACTGAAAGAGTTGTGCAGTTTTCATTGGTAATACCTATATATATCTTGGCATTAAAGTGTAACTTTCTTATAAATATGTTATTTTATTTCAATAGACTCTTATTGACTACCTATCAATAAGATATATTTCCTTGTCCTTAGAGAAATCATAATCAAATGCCTCATTTTCCTTCATGAATGATAAATTATGTTTTAAATGACAAATCAGTAACTCCTTTAAACTTCAACCTGTTTTATTTTCCTACCATTTTAAATGACTTTATTGAGTTAGATTTTCAGTTAATTATGTGGCTGAAATTGTGGGATTTCTGATCAGATGTAACATGTGAATGAATACAATCAGTATGCTGCATTTAGATGTCATATATATATATTATTGTACCACAATTTGAGCACAGAGCTTCACAAAAGTAGTATTTCACTTAATTTTTTTAATGAGCATTAACAGAGAAAACCTTTACAGATGTAAGAATGTATACCAATAATAAAAGAAAGTTCTTTAATGAGTATTCAACTATATCAATTGCACATTAACATCTTTTAATTTAAGCAAATATTTTATAAAGCTCAGATGGTGAATACAGCCACTTGGAAAGTTCATTTTAGAGGCTGTATTTCAGAGGTTTGATTCACATCTATTTTGAAACAGTATACTTGAAGTACATTAACATTTTCTGCATAATACCAGAAGGGACTGAAATAACATTTGGAGATTTTTATAAATCAGATGATAGAACAGGTGTGGCTTTTCAGCTAAAAAGTTATAATTTGGTCCAGAAGTAGTTATATTAAAATCAGAAAACTATTTATCTGGGTGTGTGTGGGGAAGAGAGAGTAGATGAAATCAAGCTTGGGAGATAATCAAATATTTAAAATTTGGAAATAATTTTAGTCTAATACTAAGAATCAAGAATTTGCTTCAGAATGCAAAAAAGTGCTTATAAACCTCCACTGTATTTTTATTCTGAAGACTAGTCAAATATAAAGATAACTGTCATTGGTAGGGGCTTATAAAATATAACAAATCATGGATGGAGCCTTAAATTCTATTTTTTACCCTGGTTAAATCATTTAACCACTCTTTATCAACTGGCAATCCTCATGATTTAGGAACTTCTGAATACAACAGAACACTATTATGTTTTCTGATAAATTTGTATAAATAAATTCACAAAATTATATCTTATTATTTTATGTATTATACATTTTATATATGTATTTATATATTATTTTGTATATGAAATAATGAGATTTTTCAAGACAAATATATTAGTAATAGATATGGATAGACTAGTGTGAAGCAAGCAGAAGGATAGGGACCTATATTGAACAGAATATTAGCTGAAAACATTTACAGGATAAAAAAGAAGAAGACAGGATTATTAATAAAGTAAATGGAATCTAGAGAAGTTTAAATCTAAAAATATTTAAGAAATTTTCAAATAAAGTCACATAATTATATAAACATCAACTTTCTTTCATCAACTGGTGTGTTTTCTAGTCAGAATGCTTGGAGAGATTCCTGTGTGCAGCAGATTCTATGCAAACTGGGAAGGAGATGGAACACATCTTCAGGCTCACAGGGTACTGATTCTCTTTGCTGCGCCATTTTTTCTTGTGCTGGGATGGCAGTAAAATAGGCACAGGGCAAGAATTTCTTCAAAAGAGTCTTTCATGCTACAAAACTAATTGGTACTAATTGCATTTAAAAATTCTATCCCACAATTATGGAACTTAAAGGTAAAAAGCACAAAACCAAAACATTTTATAATTTTAAGAATGAAGCAAGGGAAGGCAACACTAACGTACATGTGAAAAGAGTTAGGTATGGTGTTATTTATCACAATATCATTTTAACAGAAAAAAGTGAAACAACTGTACAAAAACAAGATATGATTAAAAATTATGCTTCATCCCATATCAGGATATTTTTGACATGGAAAGATTTCATAATAGAAGAAATTGAGAGCAATTGAAGATTATAAATCTCTATTATTCCACTCATAAAAACTTATACATTTAAAACATAAAATCTAGGAGGACATATATTGGAATGCTTATGATACTATGCAAATATTGGAATTTCCTGATCAATAGTAAATATGGATTATTTTGGTAAAAGAGAATAAAAGAATCATATTAAAGTAGCATAGCACTGAATCATATAATAATACCTATACCCATCGTATAGCCTATTTCATAACCTACTGATCATTTGTGTACTCCACCACCAGGTGTCTACTATTCTTGGAACCTCTTCTGCCTTCCCCTTACAGAAACTTGTTTTTACTAAGAGTACTGGAAGTAGCCTGATAAAGTAGCTTTCTCTGAAGTATAAATTAATGATAACAATGTGTGGTGGAATTCAAAGGTTGCTGCTGCTGCTGCTAAGTTGCTTCAGTCATGTCCGACTCTGTGCGACCCCAGAGACGGCAGCCCACCAGGCTCCCCCGTCCCTGGGATTCTCCAGGCAAGAACACTGGAGTGGGTTGCCATTTCCTTCTCCAATGCATGAAAGTGAAAAGTGAAAGTGAAGTCGCTCAGTCATGTACGACTCTTAGCGACCCCATGGACTTCAGCCTACCAGGCTCCCCCATCCCTGGGACTCTCCAGGCAAGAGTACTGGAGTGCGGTGCCATTGCCTTCTCCGATTCAAAGGTTAAGAGCCCAAATTTTGGCAGCATAGTTCTGGACTTGGGTTCCAATTCTGCTGATTAGTGGCTGTGTTGCCTTGGGTGAATGACTTAGCTCCTTTACACCCTAGTAATCTCATTTGTACACTGGAGATAATAAAAAACTGCTTAACCCAGGAGAATGATAATAAGAGGGTACACAGTGGCTTCACTGTGTTTGACATGTAGTTAATGCTTAGTTAGTAGGAAAGAGATGCTCATAAGACATGAGACATTGAATATCAGTTGGGGAAGGGGGGTGGATCATTTATTTTTCACTCAGATAGTGTCAGTAATACTCATGCTACTGGCCCATAATGTGGATGATTTGTAAATGTCTATGAGTAGCAGGTATGCTGTGTACCTGGGTAAAAGAGTACTATGTGTGAAAGAGTGACTGCTGTAAGTGTTGTCATGAGTATGTCCATGTGGGTATTAGGGACAGGGCGGAGGCTAGTTCCCTCCTCTCACTGCTCAGATGAAGCTTCCTTGAAAATGCATCATGCTTAGCATAGAAGCCATGTATAACACAGAAGATGTGTTCCTAATCAAGCCTAGACTTAATGACACAGGTGCTATTTAATAATGCTGAATGACCAAATTAATAGATGATTGGTGACTGGATGGGCAGAAGATTACTTAGGTTAGGGGGGAGAGGAAAGAGGATTGCATCACCTTATGCCACAAGTAAGAAGAAAGAATAATGGGGGTAAGGAGTGGCTAAGATAGTAAAGTTGGACCCTGAGCTCACCTCCTATCCATGGGCACATCAAGATTACCACTGTTTGCAGAGAAACTATCTATAAAAATGACCTGAAGACTAACACAAGATTTTCCACAACTAAAGACATAAGGGAACTATTATAATACAAATAGGAGGGGCAGAGACACAAAATAGTCAAGACCCACACCTTCAGGTAGGTGATCCATAAATGAGGGGATAAAAACAATTGCAGAATTTTCCCCCAAGGAACAAGAGGTCTAAGACCCAAATCAGGCTCCCCAGCCTGGGAGTGCTACACCAGGAAGACAAGTCCCCAGAACATCTGACAATAGAGGCTGGTGGGGCTTGCATATGAAAATGCTGGATGGCTGTAGGAAACTGAGACTCCTCTCTTAAATGGGGCATACAAAATCACACATGCCATAAGTCCCAGTATAGAGCCAGGAGTTTGAAAGGAGCCTGTGTCAGACCTATTTGCTTATCTTAAAGAGCCTCCTGGAGATACAGGAGGCAAATGGGGCTTCCCATGGAGAGAGAGACATCAGAAGCAGTCATTTTGGGGAGTTTATCCTACCAGAAGGACACTGGCAAGTACCATTTTGGAGTCCTCCCTCTAGACTGTTACTTCTAGGGGCTAAACTACATATCAGCAAACTGACACCAGCCCTGGTGTCATGGGCTCCTCATGCCTGGCAGTCAGCTGCCCTGGGACCCAGTCCTGTCTACCACAGTGCCAGTTGCCAGCCCCAACTACCAGCACACCCACAGTAGTCAGCACTGCCACAACAGAAGGCCCACACAGTCTACATAAGAATATCCATACAGAGTATAGCTTTCATGATCAGAGGAGAGTGTGTTTGTTGGGCCCCATAGGACATCTTCTACATAAGGCCACTTCTCCTAGATCAGAAGATATAATCAGCCTACCTAATACATAAAAAAAAACATAGAGAATTAAGTCAAATTAGGAGACAGGGGAATATTCTCCAAACAGAGGAACAAGAAAAAAACTGAGGAAAAAGAACTAAACAAAATGGAGATAAGAAATCTACCCACTAACAGTTCAAGGAAACAATTACAGATGCTTAAGGAACTTGGGAGAAGGATGGATGAACATGAGACAAGTTTACCAAAGAGTTAGAAAATATAAAAGAAGACCCAAACAGAGCCAAAGAATAATATAACTGACAAAAATATATTAGATGTAAGCAACAACATATTAGATGATACAGAGGAACAGGTTATTAATCTGAAAGTCAAAGAAATAGATATCATCCAAGCTAAACAGAAACCAAAACAAAAATCTATCTGTTTTAATGAGGGTAGTTTAAGAGACCTCTGTGACAATAGCAAGTATATGAACGTTTGCATTATAGGGATCCCAAAAGGAGAAGAGAGAGAGAAAAGGGGGCAGAAAATTATTTGAAGAAATAATAGCTAGAATTTTTCATAACCTGGGAAATGAAAAAGACATCTAGATCCAGGAAGTAAAGAGAAGGCCAAATAAGATCAACCCAAAAAAGTCCATACCAAAGCACATTATAATTAAGATGGCAAAAATTAAAGATAAAGAAAGACATTAAAAGCAGCAGGAGAAAAACTACTAGTTACATACAAGGGAATGCCCCCATAAGACCATCAGCTAACTTTTTAGCATAAAGTAGGCCAGAAAGGAGTGGTATAATATATTCAAATTGCTGAAAGAAAAAAAAAAACTCAGAAATAATACTTTACCCAACAAGGGTATAATTCTGATTTAAAGGTGATATAATTTTACAGATAAGCAAAAGCTGAATGGGCTCAGCAGAACTAAACCAGCTCTTCAAGAAATAGTAAAGGGACTTTTCTGATGGAAAATAAAAGACTGCAACTAGAAATAATAAAATTGTAAAAGAAATTTTAAAATCTCATTGGTAAAGGCAAGCATATAATAAAGGCAATAGGTCCAACATTTATAAAACTAACAGATTAAAAGAAAAAAGTAGCAAAATCATCTATATCCACAATAAAAATAATTAAGGATACACATATCCAAAAGATGTAAAAATTCAACATCAGAAGCATTAAACATGGTAGGGGGGTGAAAATGTACATTTATTAGAATGCATCTGAACTTAAGAGATGAGTGCAATTGTGCAGTAGTTTGAGCATTCTTTGGCATTGCCTTTCTTTGGGATTAGAATGAAAACTGACCTTGTCCAGGCCTGTGGCCACTGCTGAGTTTTTCAAATTTGCTGGCATACTGAGTGCAACACTTTGACAGCATCATCTTTTATGACTTGAAATAGCTCAACTGGAAATCCATCACCTCCACTAGTTTTGTTCATAGTAATGCTTCCTAAGGCCCACTTGACTTTGCATTCCAGGATGCCTGGCTGTAGGTGAGTGATCACACCATTGTGATTATCTGGGTCATGAAGATCTTTTTTGTACAGTTCTTCTGTGTATTCTTGCCACCTCTTCTTTATATCTTCTGCTTCTGTTAGGTCCATACCATTTCTGTCCTTTATCGAGCCCGTCTTTGCATGAAATGTTCCCTTGGTATCTCTTATTTTCTTGAAGAGATCTCTAGTCTTTCCCATTCTGTTGTTTTCCTCTATTTCTTTGCACTGATCACTGAGGAAGGCTTTCTTATCTCTTCTTGCTATCCTTTGGAATTCTGCATTCAAATGAGTGTATCTTTCCTTTTCTCCTTTGCCTTTCATTTCTGTTCTTTTCACAGCTATTTGTAAGGCCTCCTCAGACAACCATTTAGCCTTTTTGCATTTCCTTTTCTTGGGGATGGTCTTGATCACTGTCTCCTGTATGATGTCACGAACCTCTGCCCATAGTTCTTCAGGCACTCTGTTTATCAGATCTAATCCCTTGTATCTATTAGTCACTTCCACTGTATAATCATAAGGGATTTGATTCAAGTCATACCTGAATGGTCTAGTGGTTTTCCCTACTTTCTTCAATTTAAGTCTGAATTTGGCAATAAGGAGTTCATGATCTGAGCCACAGTCAGCTCCCGGTCTTGTTTTTGCTGACTGTATAGAATTTCTCCATTTTTGGCTGCAAAGAATATAATCAATCTGATTTTGGTATTGCCCCTCTGTTGATGTCCAAGTGTAGAGTTTTCTCTTGTGTTGTTGGAAGTGGGTGTTTGCTATGACCAATGCGTTCTCTTGGCAAAACTCTATTAGCCTTCACCCTACTTCATTCTGTACACCAAGGCCAAAATTGCCTTGGCAAAACCCGGAGTAACAAGTATTTCTTGAATTTCTACTTTTGCATTCCAGTCCCCTGTAATGAACAGGACATCTTTTTTGGGTGTTAGTTCTAGAAGGTCTTGTAGGTCTTCATAGAACCATTCAACTTCACCTTCTTCAGCATTACTGGTCAGGGCATAAACTTGGATTACTGTGATAACGAATGGCTTGCCTTGGAAAAGAACAGAGATCATTCTGTCGCCACAAGCTGGCAAAGCAATGCTCCAAATTCTCCAAGCCAGGCTTCAACAGTGCATGAACAATGAACTTCCAGATGTTCAAGATGGATTTAGAAAAGGCAGAGGAACAAGAGATCAAATTGCCAACATCTGTGGATCATCAAAAAAGAGAGTTCCAGAAAAACATCTATTTCTGCTTTATTGACTATGCCAAAGCCTTTGACTGGGTGGATCACAACAAACTGTGGACAGTTCTTAAAGAGATGGGAATACCAAACCACCTGACTTGCCTCCTGAGAAGTCTGTATGTAGGTCAAGAAGCAATAGAACTGGACATGGAACAACAGACTGGTTCCAAATAGGGAAAGGAGTACATCAAGGCTGTATATTGTCACCCTGTTTATTTAACTTAGATGCAGAGTACATCATGCAAAATGCTGGGCTGGATGAAGCATAAGCTGGAATCAAGATTGCCGGGAGAAATATCAATAACCTCAGACATGCAGATGACACCATACTTATGGCAGAAAACAAAGAAGAACTAGAGAGCCTCTTGATAAGAGTGAAACAGGAGAGTGAAAAAGCTGGCTTAAAACTCGACATTCAGAAAACTAAGATCATGGTATATGGCCCCATCACTACATGGCAAATAGATAGGGAAACAGTGGAAACAATGAGAGACTTTATTTTTAGGGGCTCCAAAATCACTGCATATGGTGACTGCAGCCATGAAATTAAAAGATGCTTACTCCTTGGAAGAAAAGTTATGACCAATCTAGACAGCATATTAAAAAGCAGGGACATTACTTAGTCAACAAAGGTCCATCTAGTCAAAGCTATGGTTTTTCCAGTAGTCATGTATGGATGTGAGTGTTGGACTATAAAGAAAGCTGAGTGCCAAAGAATTGATGCTTTTGAACTATGATGTTGGAGAAGACTTTGAGAGTCCCTTGGACAGCTAGGAGATCCAACCAGTCCATCATAAAGGAAATCAGTCCTGAATATTCATTGGAAGGACTGATGCTGAAGGTAAAACTTCAATACTTTGGCCACCTGATGTGAAGAGCTGACTCATTTGAAAAGACCCTGATGCTGGGAAAGATTGAAGTCAGTAGAAAAAGGGGATGACAGAGGATGAGATGGTTGGATGGCATCACCAACTCAATGGACATGAGTTTGAGTAAGCTCTGGGAATTGGTGATGGACAGGGAAGCCTGGAGTGCTGCACTCCATGGGGTCACAAAGAGTCAGACATGACTGAGCGACTGAATGAACTGAACTGAACTTAAGAGATAATTAACTTGAAATACTCATTAAAATATACATATATATGTTTATATATGTATGTGTATATGTTTGTGCACATACAGTACAGGAGCACCTAAATATATAAAGCCAATATTAGTAGACATAAAAGGAGAAACAGACAGTAGTACAATGATAGTAAGTAACTTAAAACCCCCACTTACACAATGGATAGATCATCCACACAGAAAAATAAATAAGAAAACGCTGGCTTTAACAGCATATTAAACTAAATGAATTGATGGATATAGAGATATTTCATTTGAAATCAACAGAATACAAATTTAAGTGTAATGAAATGTTCTCCAGATCAGATCACACGCTTGGCCACAGAATACAAATTCAAGTGGACATGAAATGTTCTCCAGATCAGATCATATGCTAGGCCACACAAAAAGTCTCAACACATTTAAGAAAATTGAAATCACATCAAGCATCTTTTTTTGACCACAACATCATGAGACTAGAAATCAAATATAAGGAAAAAAAACACTGCAAAAACACAGAACATGTGGAAGCTAAATAATACGGTACTAAACAATCAATGGATTACCAAAGAAATCAGACAAAAAATACCTGGGAACAAGTAAAAATAGAAATGTCTATAGGATGCAGCAAAGCAATTCTAAGAAGGAAGTTCATAGTAGCACAAGCCTACCTCAGGAAACAAAAAAAAATCTTAAATGAATAAACTAACCTTACACCTAAAAGAACTAGAAAAAGAAGAAAATACAAAAACCAAAGTTACCAGAAGGAAAAAAATAATAACAATCAGAGAGATATAGGAGAAATATAAATCAGAAAACAAAAAGATCAATGAAACAGAAAGCTGGTTCTTTGAAAAGATAAACAAAATTGATAAGCCAGATTCATTAGAGAAAAGAGAGAGGGCCCAAAAAAGTGAAATCAGAAATGAAAGTTACAACTGACACCACAAAAATATACAAAGTATCATAAGGGATTACTACAAACAACTACATACCAATAAAATGGACAATGGAGAAGAAATAAGTAAGTTCCTAGAAACATACAATGTCCCAAGACTGAATCAGGAAGAAACAGAAAATATGAACAGACTGATTACCAGTAATCAAACTGAATGAGTGATTAAAAATACTGCCAGTAAACAAAATTCCAGGACTTGATGACTTCACAGGCAAATTGTACACACCATTAGAAAAAAAAAAAAGATAACACCTATCCTTCTCAAATGATGCCAAAAATTACAGAAGAAGAAATGCTTCAAAACTCTTTCTAGGAGCTCAGCATCACCCTGATACCAAAACCAGAGAAAGACACCATCAATACAATAAAATAAAAATAAAAAAGATGAAAATTAAGGCCAATATTACAGATAAACATAGAAAAAAATCCTCAACAAATATAGCAAACCAAATTCAACAATATATTAAGAGGATAATACATTATAATCAATTCAGATTTATTCCAGAGGTACAAGGATGGTTCAATATCTGCAAATCAATCAATATTCTACACCACATTAAATCAACAGATAAATGGATAAAAAAGGTATGGTATATAAATATACATACACACACATATATACATTCCTCAGTCATAAAAATATGAAATTTTGCCATCTGCAACAACAAAGATGGTTTTAGGGGGGCTTCCCTGGTGGCTCAGATGGTAAAGAATCTGCCTGCAATGCAGGAGACCCCAGTTCAATCCCTGGGTCAGGAAGATCCCCTGGAGAAGGGAATGGCAACCCACTCCAGGATTCTTGCATGGAGAATTCCATGGACAGAGGATCCTGGCAGGCTACAGTCCATGGGATCGCAAAGAGTCAGACACAACTGAACCAAACATGCTAAGTAAAATAAATGAGACAAAGACAAATACACATGATTTCACAGACATGCAGAATGTTAAAAATAAAATGAAAACAGATTCATAGACAATAAATGGGTGGTTGCCAGAGGAAAATAGGTGAAGTGGATTAAGAGGTACAGATCTCCAGCTATATAATAAATAAGTCATGGGGTATAATATACATCATAAGGAAGATGGTACAAAATATTGTATTAACTTTACATGGGGACAGATGGTTCCTAGACAGTGTGGTGATCATTTCATAATGTATGCAATTGTCAAGTCATTATTTCATACACCTGAAACTAACACAATGTTATATACATCAATTATATTTCAATAATGAAAAAAGAATGAATGGTGCTAATTATTCCGAGAGAGGCAGACTTAGGAATTAAAGCAAAGTGCAGAGTCCACAGGATTTAAAAAAAAAAAAGATGTCTAAATTTAACCCAAGGACCTGAGGGCGATAGTGCAGTCAAAGAAAAGTCAGAGAAAGTGGCAAGGCTAAGATCTAGCCTTAAAAGAGAAAAATCACACTGGAGGGGAAGGAGGGAGAGGAAGAAGGTTGCCTTGGCACAGGTGAAACATGACTAGAGAGTGAACCAGAATAACAGCTATCCCAAAGGCGAGAAAGGAATCTCAGAGAAGAGATAACCATCCTAAGGAGTGGATGCCTAAGAGAAGTGAAGAAAATTCTAAGATTTGAACATTTGTAAAATGAAGAAAATATGTAAAATAGAAATAATATTTATAGGAAAGCTCAAAGTCAGGAGCAGACGACAAAGGAAACAAAGACTTCTTCTAAGACTCCAGTGATCAAAGATGAAGTGGCTTCTACAATAGGCCCTTTTATTAGTCTCCATATTCCAATTGTGATCTGTTTTTATGTAAGAACTCTCTGGGTTCTAGTTGATATCATCTGGTTTGCAACTTGTCTAGAGTCTGTAGGTTATCCATGTATTTTTTTGTGGGGGTGGGGGTGTGGGTGTGTGAAATCCCTGCTTTTGGGTATAGAAGCATCCCAAACAGTATCCCAATGTCAAGTTAGCCTCTTTTAAGATCTGTTGGAATATCCTATGATAAGCCAAAATGGAAAAGAATTAAAAAAAAAAAAAGAATTTAAAGTGTTACCTCCTTCCCTACCTCTACTCCTACTTCCATCTTTTTGAGAAAATCTGTTTTGAAACAAAAAAAATTTTTTTCCATTAAAGAAAAAACAGCTGTTGGATTTAGCAAAACTAAGGATTACTTTAAACCTCCATTACTTTAAACCTCCCTAGTTTTCTGTTTGTAAAATCAGCACTTCTCCTGTTTTGGAAGACAAGGTTATGTTATTCCTTCTGGAGTTCAAGGCTTCAAAAGCAATCATAGGGCTGGTCAATTCACTACAGTGGACTCCCTTTGAAAATCATGCCTTGCAGGTAAGGTCACAGTGGAACTCTGTTCAGAGAGTCTTCCATCTGCCATGCATGAGATGACTCCTGAATTAATCACAGACACTCCCTTCTTCAGCAATGTGTTCTACGAGCAGACAAACTGCTGTTACAACTAGCCATTGTTGACTGAAAATAAATTAGTGGAGGCAGATTTTTGAGTAAATTAAAATTCATAGTTTTCATTGGTTATTAAAGGAGTATTTAAGGAAATTCTAATACTTTTATCCTAAATATAACCATTTGGTTTGCTCTCACAGCAGGAAAAACCACTTTAAATGGTGGTTTAATATTCTCTGTTTGTGCAGTTCTTTTGTGTTCCTACATTTTTTCTTGTTGACTCTGAACACTACACGGTAGTTAAGGAAAGCTACAAGCTGTAATCAAGATTACCGGGAGACGTATCAATAACCTCAAACATGCAGATGACACCCCCACCATGGCAGGAAAGTGAAAGGAACTAAAGAGCCTCTGATGAAAGTGAAAGAGGAGAGTGAAAAAGCTGGTTTAAAACGCAACATTCAAAAAACTAATATCATGGCATCCAGTTCCATCTCTTCATGGCAAATAGATAAGGAAACAATGGAAACAGTGAGAGACTTTATTTTCTGGGCTCCAAAATCACTGCAGATGGTGACTGAAGCCATGAAATTAAAAGACGCTTGCTCCTTGGAAGAAAAGCTATGACAAACCTAGTGAAAGAGAAACTGAAGTCTCTCAGTTGTGTCCAACTCTGCGATCCAATGGACTACACAGTCCATGGAATTCTTCAGTCCAGAATACTGGAGTGGGTAGCCCTTCCCTTTTCCAGGGAATTTTCCCAACCCAGGGATTGAACCCAGGTCACCCGCATTTCAGGTGGACTCTTTACCAGCTGAGCCAAACCCAGACACTATATTAAAAAGCAGAGACACTACTTTGCTGACAAAGGTCCATATAGTCAAAGCTATGGTTTATCCAGTAGTCACGTATGGATGTGAGAGTTGGACCATAAAGAAAGCTGAGTGCCAAAGAATTGATGCTTTTGGACTGTGGTGTTGGAGAAGACTCTTGAGAGTCCCTTGGACTGCAAGGAGATCCAACCAGTCCATCCTAAAGGGAATCAATCCTGAATAGTCAGTGGAAGGACTGATGCTGAAGCTGAAGCTCCAATACTTTGGCCACCTGTTGCAAAGAGCCAACTCATTAGAAAAGACCACTGATGCTGGGAAAGATTGAAGGCAGGAGGAAAAGGGGATGACAGAGGACAAGATGGTTGGATGGCATCACAGACTTGATGAACATGAGTTTGGGCAAGCTCCAGGAGTTGGTGATGGACAGAGAAGCCTGGTGTGCTGCAAAGAGTTGGACACGACTGAGCGACTGAACTGAATTGATCATATTCCCATTTTATAGATGAAGTAACTGAGTCAAATAAATTGATAACTTATTCAGAAGTCCTGTAAAAGGCATAAACTTGCCAGAAAGCAGAAGTGTTTGACTCCTGAATCAGTACTTTTTTAAAACTGAACCACGTCACTCTTTTTTTTTTCCAATTTAACACAGGAGCTACTAATTAAGGAATGTAGTACTTATACAGTACACAACATGCATGAAATTCAAAAACATTATGCTAAGTCAAATAAGCCAGACAACAAAGATCACGTTAAATGATCATGTTATATGATTCTATTTATATGAAATGTCTAGAATAGGGAAATCTATACAGAAAGAAAGCAAATGAATGACTTGTGGGGGAGGGGCAGGAGGGCAAGGGAAATAAATGACCAGGAGGTTTCTTTTGGTTATAGAAATGTTTTAAAATTAGATCATGGTGATGGTCATAAATTCTGTAAATATCCTAAAAACCACTGAATTTGCACACTTAAAATGCATAAATTTTATTATATTTAAGATATTTCTCAATAAGGCTATTCTTTAAAAGTTCAACTAGGATGTTAAAACATATGTGCAAAACAATTTAAGTAAAATATTTATGTATTATTTATTACATCAAAAAGTTTCCTGAGAGAATACCCAAAAGTGTTTTCACTAGGAATAAATTTTAAAGTTGGTCAAATAAATTTTAGGAAGAACATTAATGCTAAAGTGATTTATCTTAATTCTGTCTTCTAATATTTGTGACTGCTGACAAAAGTAAAGGACACTATTCTACTAGGTGGAAGGAAAATCATTTAAATGGATGGGTTTGTGGGTCACAATGACCTCTAACAGGAGTATTATCAATTGAGATAAATTATGCATTTGGAAGCTATATTAGTGTGAGCTAAACATAAAATTACAAAAGTATGTAAATAAATCTTTAAAAGGGAACTGAGAATTTAGCTTCTAAAATTTCATATTATAAGCTTTCCTATGAAAAAGATGAAAGTTTGGCATTAAGATTAAGCTGCTAATTAATGCCTATGATTTACTCTTACACCACTATCAAATATATGGACTAGAATTATCGTATGAACTTACATTTTCAAGCATTTATGTTTCAAAAGACAAAGGGAAAATGTGGGCCAAACAAAGAAAAATTTTTATGTAGAAAAGTAAAGATCATAAAGACTATATACTTGAATTAAAGTTGAAATTGTTCAATGGTGATTTAAAAGAAAAAGTATCAGTGTAAAAATAAAAATATTTATATGAAACATTAGAACTTTTAAATTCTATTTATAAGTACACAGAGTAATGACACAGTATACAGCACAGGTTTTAAAAATTCAGAATATAAAAAATTCATGCTAGTTAAAAGTATAACATGCTAATTCACTTATTAAGAGAGAGAAGCTAAGAGAGATTTAGGAACAACTAAAAGCATAAATAAGAAGCCACAGTATAAAAGTGCAAGTGATACGAAATTAGAGATTGCAAGATACAGGGGAAATTAATAGTAAAACCTTTGAATGCTCTGATGGAAAAAACGGGGGACAGAAGGTAGGGCAGATAAATTAGGCTAGAAAACAGAAGGGGAGAAGTTTAACTAGTACTAGAAAGGAAGCCTTACTGTGATGCTTATCACTCACTTAAAAGCTGGTTCTGCAACTGTGGAGAAGCCAGGAAAAGGACTTGTAAGAAGGAATATAAACAATGCAAATACTTAAAAACTGGATTTAAGATTACTAATTATAAAAAGTCATTTACAAAGCTCATATCAAAAAAATGTATTTAAATACTTCTTATTGTATTCTTTGAGCAAATAATTATGCTTCTTTAAAACAAGACGCAGGGAGAGTCAAGAGATGAACAGTATCAGTCTGCCCTTATTTTCATCTGCCCAAACAAACTGTAAAATGCCATGTTCATTATGCTAATCCAGTGATTCGTCTGGGGAGAAGATATTGACTATGATGCATGGTTTTTCCTCTTCTCAAATAATCGACATGATTTCTGAAAAGATATTAATAAGCTGGAAAAGCTATCAATGATGAGTATTGAGATATTGGAAAATCTTAAGCACATTAATTCATTAGTAATTGAAAAATTAGGCATGTATTTAAAAGAAAGCAGACTAAGAAGTAAGATTGTTGAAGTTTATGAAAATTATGAAAGTAAATGTAAAATAGTAGAGAAAGTAAAAGTAATTTGGCTACAAAATTGGAGCTAGAGAAATTTATAGCATGTTCTTAATATAAAGACAAAAAAAGGCCGTTAAGAATGGCTAAAATTAAGAGTGCTGGCACATATAACCAGTGTGGGACTAGGAATCAGACATCCCATGAAGACCTGTAAAGAGGTGGAGAGCATCTGCACACCAGAAGTCAAAGTGAAGATGAGGCCAGTTGGCTGGTATGTGGTTAATGCCAAATAAAATAAAAATATTTATATGAAACATTAGAACTTTTAAATTCTATTTATAAGTACACAGAGTAATGACACAGTATACAGCACAGGTTTTAAAAATGTGGTTAATGCCAAATAAATAGTTACTGAAAAAATGAAGTTATTCCCAGGATATGGTCAGCCCAGCACCAACTGATGGAAAAAGATGAGTTGCAGTAAGAGCCTGGCATATAGGTCAATGGATAGTGAGCACAGACAAAAGCAGATTATAGCAAATAGAAAACAGGTACTGAGAAGAGGGTAGCAGAGGGGCTGTCTTGGACCACTGGAAACGGGAACACCTGTAAAATTCCCCCATGGACCCTAGATGGAAGAAAAAAAAGTGTACCAAGTATGGGAATACAATACTGCCAAGACCTGAGATGGAAATTTTGCTGTCTTTCCTGCACTTGTAGTTCTATAGCTTTCCTAACCTAGACAGCATATTGAAAAGCAGAGACATTACTTTGCCAACAAAGGTCCGTCTAGTCAAGGCTATGGTTTTTCCAGTGGTCATGTATGGATGTGAGAGTTGGACTATAAAGAAAGCTGAGCACCAAAGAATTGATGCTTTTGAACTGTGGTGTTGGAGAAGACTCTTCAAAGTCCCTTGGACTGCAAGGAGATCCAACCAGTCCATTCTGAAAGAGATCAGCCCTGGGATTTCTTTGGAAGGAATGATGCTGAAGCTGAAACTCCAGTACTTTGGCCACCTCATGTGAAGAGTTGACTCATTGGAAAAGTCTCTGATGCTGGGAGGGATTGGGGGCAGGAGGAGAAGGGAGCGACAGAGGATGAGCTGGCTGGATGGCATCACCGACTCTATGGACGTGAGTCTGGGTGAACTCCGGGAGTTGGTGATGGACAGGGAGGCCTGGCATGCTGCAATTCATGGGGTCGCAAAGAGTCGGACACGACTGAGTGACTGAACTGAACTGAAGCCACTGTATCCACTTTTGTAAAATGAATTGAAGATAAACAATATGTTGGTGCAATCAGTTCACCCAAGGGTACTTGCGGATAAAGTAAGAGGGACATTAAAAAACATTCCAAATGTTCTAACAATTTCAATGGAGAACTTGATATGGAAATAAGATTGTTGTGGGGTTAAAAAAAAAATCCAAAAGCAAAACAACAACAACAAACCTAATTCCCTTCATGGGTAGGTTCATAGGAAGCAGTACTTGTCATCTTGAGTTAAGAAAAGCATTAGTGCACTGGGACGACCCAGAGGGATGGTATGGGGAGGGAGGAGGGAGGAGGGTTCAGGATGGGGAACACATGTATACCTGTGGCGGATTCATTTTGATATTTGGCAAAACTAATACAATTATGTAAAGTTTAAAAATAAAATAAAATTAAAAAAAAAAGAAAAGCATTAATGATCCTGTCCACTATGACCTATTGATTTCCAATGGTTTCAACCAAGAGAGTGGTAACAGATAGCCTTTTAAGACGGTTTCTTTCTTTCTTAACACAGTTTGAATGCTGTTACCCATGGAGTGAATCTATTCTATATGAGCAGCAGAAACCTAATTTAGTCTTGAAATTTTTTGCTATTTTGCTCTGCAATTACACTGTCCTTCAGACGAACCTGTATTACATCTATAACTACACAACTTCTACATGAAGAACTGAACAGATCAGCTGCACCTTTGATTTTTATATGGACTTCATTTAATGAAAGTGAAGAGTTAATGAATATAACAACTATGTCTAACCAGCATTGAATTATTTTGGTGAGTTTGTTTTGTTTTTTTTAAATTGTAGGAGGTGGAATGTGAGCTGAGTCTTAAAATATTTGTAGACTTTTCTTCTTTTTGTTAAGAAAGTTTATTCTTTATAATCAGAAAAAATTAAATAAGGGAAAAATCACCCATATTTCCATCACATTAAAATTTATTCTCATCTTTATTGTTCTCTTCTAGTTTCTATTCATAAACATACCTATTTTGACATAATTCTAAGGTATACACAGTTTTTTTTTTTAGTATGTAATGTTATAATTACAGCATTTCCCATGCTGATGCCCAGTGTTCATACTGTTATTTTAAAAGTCTAAATAATGTTCCAAGTAATGGCATATGATAATTTATTACCCATTTCATTAGAGTTAGGGATAAATTATTCCTAGCCACTCACCATTAAAAATATGATCTTTGCAAGTAAATAAACTTCTGCAGTTTCCTAGACATAAATTCAAAGAAGGAGATTATTTGATCACAAACATCTTTATGGGTTTGTTGATCAGTCACTGAGTCATATCCAACTCTTTGCGACTCCATGGACTGCAGCATGAGAGGCTTTCCTTTTCTTCACTATCTCCTGAAGTTTGCTCAAATTCATGTCTATTGAGTTAGTGATGCTATCTAACCATCTCATCCTCTGCCACCCTCTTCTCCTTTTGTCTTCATTCTTTCCCAGCATCAGGGTCTTTTCCAACGAGTCAGCTCTTCGCATCAGGTGGCCAAAATATTGAAGCTTCAGCTTCAGCAGCAGACCTTCCAGTGAACATTCAGAGTTTATTTCCTTCAGGATTGACTGCTTTGATCTCCTTGCAGTCCAAAGGACTCTCAAGAGTCTTCTCCAGCAACACAATTCAAAAGCATTGATTCTTTAGCACTCAGGCTTTTTTATTGTCCAGCTCTCACATCCATACATGACTACTAGAAAAACCATAGCTTTGACTATAAGGACCTTTGTCGGCAAAGTGATGTCTTTGCTTTTTAATACACTGGCTAGGTTTGTCATAGCTTTCCTTTCAAAGAGCAAGTGTTTTTTAATTTCACGGCTGCAGTCACCATGCACAGTGATTTTGGAGCCCAAGAAAATATAATCTGTTACTGCTTCCACTTTTTCCCTATTTGCCATGAAGTGATGGGACCAGATGCCATGATCTTAGTTTTCTAAATGTTGAGTTTTAAGCCAGCTTTTACCGTCATCAAGAGGCTCTTTAGTTCCATCTGACTTTCTGCTATTAGAGTGGTATTATCTGCATATCTGAGGTTATTGCTTTTTTCCATGAAATCTTGATTCCAGCTTGTGATTTATCCAGCCTGTCATTTTGTATAATGTTTTATGGGTTATAAAAATATAATATTTTTCTATCACCAAAGAAAAGGAGAAGCTTTACCACTAAAGTCTTTGTATTAATATAAAAGGAAGTGGTGAATGTTTTTAATTTTGTTATTAGTAATTAAATGGAGAAGGCAATGGCACCCCACTCCAGTACTCTTGCCTGGAAAATCCCATGGATAGAGGAGCCTAGTAGGCTGCAGTCCATGGGGTCGCTAAGAGTCAGACACGACTGAGCAACTTCACTTTCACTTTTCACTTTCATGCATTGGAGAAGGAAATGGCAACCCACTCCAGTGTTCTTGCCTGGAGAATCCCAGGGACGGGGGAGTCTGGTGGGTTGCCATCTATGGGGTCGCACAGAGTCGGACACGACTGAAGTGACTTAGCAGTAGCAGTAGTAATTAAATATTTCTTGCTTGTTTACCATATTTCTGGTGTTAATTTTGTTTCTGTTTTTTAGCAGTTGCCTGCTTGGAGTCTTCTCACATACTTGAATAAATTATTTACATTGATTGGATAGTAACCCTTTGCATATCATATATGATATAAATTTTTTTCCATCTATTTTTACGTTGTTTGGCAGGTTTTTTAATTCAGATATTCTACATTTTTATAGGCAAAACCTATCAATTTTACTCTTTGTAATTTCTAAAGTGCTGCTTTATCCTCTATAATTAGGGTAAGTTCTATATCTTTTTTTGGTGCTAGTTTTTCCTGTTATTTTTTTCCTATTTAATTTGAGGTTTATTTTGGTGTCTTTGGGTTATTTTGCTTCAGTTATCCCTATCCCACTTATTACATAATTTTGTTTTTCCCATTTGCTAATAACACTTATATTAAAATTGATTCTACTTCTGGATTTTCTATTCTGTTCTAAAAACATACATGGTTATTTTTACAGCTGCTAAACACTCCTATAACAACCTATTCCAAATATGCTAGACCTAGGGAGCTAAACACCGTCCTTGCTTTCCAGACTATTTAAAAATATATTTTCCCAAGATCTGAAATGAGAGCAACCAACACAAAGTAGCAGAAGCAGTAGAGAATTTATTCCAAGATCAACCAGTATTCAGGACCAGAGGAGGTAGGGGATCATGTTGGGTGTCCAGTGTTTCGAGGACATAGCAACTGCCCCCTCTCCAGATGGTTTTGGCGGGGCATGATTACGGCTGTGTTTCTGGCAGTTCTAGCTTCACAGTTTTCGAACCATCTTCTAACCACGTTCTCAAAGATTCTGAATATCTACATAGTATCTTTTCAATAAAATCCTTTGATAATTAATTTCTAGTACTTGCAACTAAGAAATCTCACTAATGCTTATTTTAATCTATTGTTTATTTTATATATATGTTTTTTACAAACAAAAAGACATTTTATTAACATTGTTATGGCAATGCCTCCCATGAACTGATGGATCCTCAACAAGTGATGAATCAGAGTGAAACAATTATTGTAAACAGTGCAGACAAAGAATAACCCTAAACCTCAAAAGAAGATGGCAAATCACTTACAAAAAAAGTAAATAAAAATAATATACATTTTTCTGTTTTAAAAAGTACAAATTCTCAAATGGCAGAGGGTGGAAAGCCCCAGGACCTGGCACCCCAGTATCCTTGATGGTTGAGGGGACGGGCCTACTCTGGCTCCTGAAGTTAAATTTAAGCATCCTGGTTCTTCATCTTTTTTACTACTGCTATACAATTTTCATTCCTAATAATTTCTTCAGCACATCAGCTTCACAGTTACCAGCCTTCATCAAAGTGTTAAGAGCAGAGACTCTCCCGTTGTAAGGCTAAAATCTGAGTAAAGAGTGAAGAGACCAGACATGAGAATCTTAAAAAGCCAAATGATGGCGGAACCAGTGACAAACACTCCTTTTAAAATGAGCCTTTCTATTTTTTTTACTACGCTGAAATGTGAACATGCTTTTTCCTATTTTCCTTATTTTCAAACTAGTACAAAATTTGCCTCATCACAGAAATCACCTTGAGCATTTATTAAGAGTACAGCATCTTAGAATCTTGGAGATACTTAATGTGTTTGAACTGATGTGCAAGAATATACACTTTCAATAGGTCCCTTTATTATCTTGCCACACAAATTTCCACAGTTCTGGATATTCTTATGGTCAGGCAATTTTGGAAAACACTTCCTTAGCTTTAATTCTGAGAAAACTTGTTAAGCTAATGGTCCATTTTTGTAAGAGGAAAGTGGAGGGTGGAAATTCATCCCCCCCCCCCTTTTTTTTTTTAACACAGAAAAGGAGTTCAGTGTTTTCATATGCCTTTTTGGAACTGAGTGAAATGATTAAAGAGCTAACAAGCTTTGGCCCAACAGAGACCTGAGTTTGAATCTTAGCAGTGTGACCATGGCCTACTTCTCTATGTCTGATAAGAATAATAAAAGCTTACACATTAGAATGGGGCTTCCCAGGTGGCAATAATGGTAAAGATCTGCCTGCCAATGCAGGAGACATAAGATACCTGGGTTCGATCCCTGGGACAGAAAGATCCCCTGGAGAAGGAAATGGCAACCCACTCCAGTATTTTTGCCTGGAGAATCCCATGGACAAGAGGAGCCTGGAGGGCTACAGTCCATAGGGTCACAAAGAATTGGATAGGACTTCGTGTACACATTAGAATACTATGAGGATTAGATGAAAGATGCTTGCTGCTGCTGCTGCTGCTGCTGCTAAGTCGATTAAGTCATGTGCTAGTCAAATGACTGGCAGAGAGGGTTCCTAGTTAGTGAAAATGTTCTCCTTTTCTTCTCTTGTCTTATGTCAGTAAATTACTTCTTTTCTTCAAATATAGAAAGGTAGTTACTTAACTCTTAACTGCCTCTTACATGCAATATAAGACACATTCTCTAATGTTTTACTGTTCTTTCAAGAAACAAAAACATTTAAGGAAATGGCTTATCTTAGAAATCAGATTTGGAGAAGGCAATGGCACCCTACTCCAGTACTCTTGCCTGGAAAATCCCACGGACGGAGGAGCCTGGTAGGCTGCAGTCCATGGGGTCGATAAGAGTCGGACAGGACTGAGCAGCTTCACTTTCACTTTACAGTTTCATGCATTGGAGAAGGAAATGGCAACCCACTCCAGAGTTCTTGCCTGGAGAATCCCTGGGACGGGGCAGCCTGGTGGGCTGCCATCTATGGGGTCGCACAGAGTCGGACACGACTGAAGCGACTTAGCAGCAGCAGAAATCAGATTAAATGATGAAATAAAAGAGAGATAAGAATAATAACCTTTGATTTGGGGGGGACTGCATTTTTTAAGAGTTATTTATAACTATGAAATGTATGTTTTAGCAAATCCATCCTAAATTTGTCCTCCTCTATGAAGTCTGAAATAACAGAATGGCATATTAAGAGTTTTATTTTACATAATTTTATTTAATTTTATCAATGAGGAATATATTCAAGTGGTTCAAAATATTTTGAAAGTATCAAATATACAGTTGAAATTGTTACACTGATGTTTATAACATAAATGTATCTATAATATTACTTTAATATTTTTGTCTTGATTTTGGTAACAGGTTTACCCTGGCTTTATAGGATGAGTTGGGAAATATTTCCAATTTTTCAGTTTTTTAGAAAATATTGTATAAAATTAGGATCCTCTCTTCCTTGAAAGTTGGCAGAAATTGCTTGTAAAATATAATCTAGCTTTTTTCTGGTGAGAAAATATTGCTTTGATTTCTTTAATAGTTATAGGAACATTTAATCTTTTTGAGTAAGTTATGGTAAGATATATTTTTCTAATAATATGTCCATCTCATGTAAGATTTCAAAGTTGTTGGTAGCATTCACTTTTCTTTTTACTCTTTATCTGCAGTTACTGTTCCTGTTTCATTCCTTATATTTTTCATTTGTTTCTTTTCTCTTCTTGTAATTAAATTGCTAGAGGTTTGTCTATTTTATTATTATTATTTTTAAATCAATGCTTTTTTGTTTATCTTCTTTATCATATTTTTGTTTTCTATCTCACTGACTGCTGCTCTTATTTTTACTGTATTTTTTCTTTTATGTTGAGTTTATTCCCTCCTTCTTATGTAAATATTTAAAGCTATACATCTCCCTCAAAGCATCACTTTGGCTGCATCCCACAAATTCTTGATATGTAGTGTTTTTTAATACCACACAAGTCCAGATATTCTATATTCACTTTAATTTCTGCTTAAACCTCAAAGTTTTTCAGCAGTGTTTTTTTGTAAAATTGTAAAAGATACAAGGATGCTCACTACATTAAAAACATTTAAAGAAGTTAATGGACATATATTCTTGAATGAGAAAACTTTTATTATATTAATATTAATAAGATTCATATCACTAAAAATCTTAACTCTCTAAAAATCAGTATAAATATAATGCAATCCCAATTAGAATTCTTGTTGGGATTAGAGTTGAATAAAATTACTTTAAATTTTATGTGGAAGAATATCTACCTGTGAATATGTAAGAAAAGTATACAGACTGGAAGAGAAAAACCTTACTAGATCTCTATCAGAGTCTTTGGATTAGAGGTGAATAAATGATCTTAAAGCTCAAATTGAAGAAAACTTCGAAATATTTTTTAAAATATATTTTTAAAAAGTATTTAAAAAGTAAGAACAAAGAAGAAAGACTTACCAGTTATGAGAATATGCTATTAAGTCTAATGAATATGGTATTAATGGTACATCCAATAATTAGTGGAACAGAAAAGAGAATACAGTAATAGATGTCAGCATTTTGAAATTTTGCCATATGGCAGATAGTAGTTTTATTTAGTAGGTAAAGGATAGATTACTTATTGTAATACACAATGTTGACACAAATGGCTATGCATATGGAAAGAATAAAACTGGACCTCAAATCTCATACCATATAAAAGGTAAACTGCATACGTATTAATGATTTAAATGAAAGAAAATCCAAAAGACTATATGTATAATCTAGAAATGAAATGGACTTTTTGAACTAAGACTAACTAGAAACAATAAAAGATAATAGTTTTATAATACCAAGAAGAAAAATGTTGATATGGTGCAATTTTCTGTGAAAAAATCACTAAACAAATTATACATTAGAAAAAATTGAATATAGAAGATAAATAATTATTTTACTATATTGCTATTGCTAAGTCACTTCAGTCGTGTCTGACTCTGTGTGACCCCCATAGACGGCAGCCCACCAGGCTTCTCCGTCCCTGGGATTCTCCAGGCAAGAACACTGGAGTGGGTTGCCATTTCCTTCTCCAATGCATGAAAGTGAAAAGTAAAAGTGAAGTCGCTCAGTCGTGTCCGACCCTCAGCGACCCCATGGACTGGAGCCCACCAGGCTCCTCCATCCATGGGATTTTCCAGGCAAGAGTACTGGAGTGGGGTGCCATTGCCTTCTCCGATTTTACTATATAAACTGCCCTTAAAATTGTTGGAAAGTTCTAATAATTCAATAGAAAATTGGGAAAATCTTATTGACAAAGTAATTGACAAGAGACATTAAAATACCTGATTTTAAAATTTGTATTGTTTCATATTGCTTCCACATTCATGTGACAACTTATAGGTTCTCTCTCTGCTGCTGCTGCTAAGTCACGTCAGTCGTATCCAACTCTGTGCAACCCCACAGACGGCAGCCCACCAGGCTCCCCCGT
Organism: Bos indicus; assembly: GCF_029378745.1. NCBI lineage: Eukaryota > Metazoa > Chordata > Mammalia > Artiodactyla > Bovidae > Bos > Bos indicus. Next base: position 111,086,591 of record NC_091760.1, read on the forward strand.
CCCTGGGATTCTCCAGGCAAGAACACTGGAGTGGGTTGCCACTGCCTTCTCGAATGCATGAAAGTGAAAAGTGAAAGTGAAGTCGCTCAGTCGTGTCCGACTCTTTGCGACCCCATGGACTGCAGCCTACCAGGCTCCTCCGTCCATGGGATTTTCCAGGCAAGTGTACTGGAGTGGGGTGCCATTGCCTTCTCCGCTCTCTAGAGAACTCCATCATCAAATACTCCCCAGCAAGGAGGTTGAGAGCCCTCTGTGATCTCCTTCATTCCCTTGTCTATTCAGCCAGGTGCTTACCTCTCTAGACCTGGGTAGTCCTCTCAACTCTGATTTTATTTGAGCCTTCCCAGTGTGGCCATGGAGAGGGCCAAGGAGACATAGTGTAACAAGCATAAGTCTTGGAGTCCAACTAGGTTTGCTTTCATTTCCTGCCATTTACCAGTTATGTGGGGACAGGTATGTTACCTCTCTGGGCCTTCATTCTCTCCTCTTTAAGATGGGATAATTATATTTGCTACTCATAGTCATTGCGAAGATTAACAGAAGTAATTTATATACAGTGCTAACATAGGCTTCCCTGGTGGCTCAGCGGTAAAGAATTCACCTATAGTGCAGAACATGCGGGTTCAATCCCTGGGTTGAGAAGACCCCCTGGAGAAGGAAACTCCACTATTCTTGCCTGGGAAATCCTATGGACAGAGGAGCCTGGCAGGCTACAGTCCATAGGGTCGCAAAAGAGTCGGACGGGACTTAGTGACTAAACAAAAACAACAACATAGAGCCTGCCAGGCTCCTCTGTCTATGGGATTTCGCAGGCAAGAATACTAGCAGGTAGCCTATCCCTTCCCCAGGAGATCTTCCCAACCCAGGGATCAAACTGGCATCACCAGCATTGCAGGTGGATTCTTTACCACTGAGCCACCTGGAAAGCCCCTAGTACATGCTACCACCTAAAAAATGTTAGTGTTCTATGTTCTACCCTATTTCAGTGTCTTATGGTTGGTCTAGGGACTAGGTTACCAGCAAACATGTTTTCTAAATGGCTATCTGACTCCAATTCTTTGATGTTCGGAACACCTCCATACAGTGCTAACGGTTTAATTTTGCTAAAACACTTCTTGTGTTGTATCATTCTCCTGATAACCAGTTGTCAATGATTTCTTACTGCCTTCAGGAAAAAGTACAAATCCCCATAGCCTTACTGCTGATATACTCAATGTTCTAAGGTAAACACTTTAAAACCTTGTCCAAAGCTCTCAAAACATAATTTTTAATCTTTTCATTTGGAAAAATGAAGGAACATCTAAAAATTTGGACTTACCTTATATAACAGCATATACTGTATAGTCTTCCAGTATTCTAAACCACCACCCACTGGGGATGATATACAAAAGCAACTCCTACTTTGTTTTCCTGAAATCTCACTGTAATTGAAAAGTCTTTATTGTATTCACTAATACTTGCCACTCTAAATGGCAGATTAGGAATGGGTGATAGCAAACATTTATAACAGAATCAGTTATTGGCATAGTAATAATTAGGTATATTTATAACACAAACTCGGAGAAGGCAATGGCAACCCACTCCAGTACTCTTGCCTGGAAAATCCCATGGACAGAGGAGCCTGGTAGGCTGCAGGCCATGGGGTCACTGGGAGTCGGACACGACTGAGCGTGTTTCACTTTTCACTTTCATGCATTGGAGAAGGAAATGGCAACCCACTCCAGTGTTCTTGCCTGGAGAATCCCAGGGACGGGGGAGCCTGGTGGGCTGCCGTCTGTGGGGTCGCACAGAGTCAGACACGACTGAGGCGACTTAGCAGCAGCAGCATAACACAAACTAGTTAAAACAAGATTTTTGTTGTGATTATAAGAGAAATAAAAATTTATACATTTCCTTATTACAGCTAGTTGCTAACGACAGCAAAACATAATTCTCTTTTACCTAGTACTTCCTTTTGCAAGTCATGGCATCTGGTTTGCAAGTTTACTTCCTGTTGTTTGGATGTCTGAATCTGCTGAGATCTCAATATGGCTGCATCTGACAACAACTTCAGATTTTTCATTTCCTCTTCAAGGCATACATTGTTTCTCTGGGACACTGTCAAACTTTTATTTAGCATCTTTATCTCTGTAAAGAAAATTCAAAGTTTACAAATAGACAACACTGGATCATAAAACATTTTTTTTTTTAATGATTATTTTATTTTAGAAAATTGATAGTTGAAAGCCAAGATGACTTCTCTGAGAGTATGGAGAGTATAACCAAAAAGTTGAGTTTTAATTTAGTAGTCATTCTGAAAAAGAAAGGAGAAAAAAGACTGTATTGCAAAATGATACATGAAACCTTTTAGTAGTTTTTTTAAAGCCTTTAAATTGTGTTAAATGACAATCCTGCCTGCTTTTTAAATACTCATATGAATAAATAGCATAATATCTCTGTAATGTTCTGGGTTTTATTGAAATTAAATTGTTTTCTTGGCAACATGATTCAGAAAAGTAAATTTAAATGTGCTAGCATGAGCTGGTTGTGAGGAATTTCTGGGAGATAACTAGGCTATATTCTACACAAATTATGAAGAAAGGTGGTGGGTTGGAGAGAAATAAAAGGAACCAGTGTTTAAAACTAATAAATTTATGGGCAGAAAGTATTAGTTAGTATATCTTAATGATTCTAATAACACTCTCCCCTCAAAATGAGACTAGAATTTCATCATAGCAATCACTTCTTATTACTCTATCTACTTAGATTAAGTTTAATAAAAATATGCCTTCACAGCATTATGTAGATTTTAATGTGCTAATTTTATATAATTTTGTGAAATTCATAGAACATTTTATCTGTCAGAATGATAATTATCAAGCTCTCCATCAGTCTTTTCAGCACTGCTGCCTTAAATCACCATTAAAACATATAAACACACATGTAATAATAATAAAAAATACTATAAAATTTGTACAACCACAATTAACTGAATTGAAGAAGATGTGATCTACATAAAAATCTGGACAGTCTGCTTTTCTAGAGAGTTCACGTGGCATTCTCTTCCTTGTTTAGCTCATCCTGGACTATGTGATTGGTTTAGGGTGTGATAGGGTGTCAAAGAAAGGCAGCTTGGTTTACTGGTCTTGGAGCAGAAATAGTAGCCACATGGGCCAGTGAAGACGAGAAGTAGACTTCTATGGGATACACATGGCTGCAGAGGCAACATGGCCAGTAAAAGGTTACAAGAGAAATAAAGCAGTATGCTGAATGGAGCAGAGAGAAGAGAGCATGCCCCAAGGGATGGGGATGTGTAGGATCAGGAATGGTCTAAGGAGAGAAAAGCAAAATGTTTTTCTGTGGGAAGATAGTACATCTGGAAGAAAAAGTGGCACTTAAGGTAGACCAAGGGCATGAACACAAGGGGTCTGGCACCTTCTTCACTTTTGTTCCTAGTCAAAATGGAAAACCTAGATAAAGAATTTGGCAGAGACCAAATAAGTGGGGGTCTATTATATTCCAGGGGGTTCCTTTACATGGGAATTTTTTCCCCTAAGACTAGCTCTATGCTTCTGAAACTTTATGGGTATGTTGCCATTTGTGTGAGGAAAACTACTAACAGTACATAGAGTCTTTAAAAGAATACAGTTGAAGAAAACAAGGAGGTTGCAATTTTTCTTCAGGCCTAAAAAAAATCTTCCTGGGTATTTTTGTAGCCATAAAGGTGGCTTCTTATGGCTGAATAAATTGTACCGTACCCTAAGCATATCTATCTAAGATGAAGTCAGAATGACACTGCAGAGGAGCACACACATGCTGTGACCTATTTATCGTCTGCCAGAATGATACTGGTTAGGTTTGCAGCTGACTCTCTCAGTGTACACTACTATCTGTCTCTAAAATAACTACTCGTGTCAGTGTGACTTTCTATTTGATATTAAAAGAATAAGAATCTGCAATAAAATTCATTTGTGAAATATATTTTGACACATGGAAAAGTACAGCAAGATTTAAAAACTAATAGGAGGCACAATGTTTCTAACATGGAATTAGAAGAGTAAACACAATGGGGTCAATTAACTCACCCTTGGCAAACTATACATTCCCTATACCTATGGCAATCCTGGTGTCAAATACTCAATCCTACCTTTGTCATTAATACAACTTCATAATTGTCAGTTATGTGTCCCAATTTGGGATTCAGAAATTATGATTTACTTATTCTGGTCATTGTATCCACTTTATGCTTTCCCTATCTTTTCACTATCCCATGTGCTACCTCTGCCTTGAAATGTTTCCTGACCAGATATGTTACACCAATTACACCATTTCTATGGCATTGATCATATGTAAACATGTGGTCTCCTATTAGACTGCAAGTTATTTTAGGCCGGGGGTAATAGACTCAATCAACATGAATCTGAGCAAACTCCCAGAGTTAGTGGAGGACAGAGGAGCCTGGTGTGTTACAATCCATGAGGTCACAAAGAGTCGGACACGTCTTGGCAACTGAACAACAGTATCTTATTCATTTTTTATTCCTCCTATAATTTCTACTACAATATCGTAGAATTAACAGAAGCTCAATAAATATCTACTAAATGAGTAAAGGCATTATTGAGCAAAGCTTCTAATAGTTTCTAATATACCACATATGTCTTTATTTTACCTCTCCCTTCACTTCAGAGGCAAGCATTTTGAGCCCTAAATTATTTAATGTCAGACTTGGTAAGGCAGTAAATACACACATCTAAAAGAAGGAAACATTTTAAATAGGATAAGCACATTAGGCCTATTCTATCTCTAATTTCATCAATCTTACGAAAAGTGTGGATCACAAAAGTTACTATTGAAAAAAGAAGTATATTATTTAAAATGTTTGTGGGGCTTCCCTCGTGGCTCAGTTGTAAAGAATCCGCCTGCCAATAGAGGGGACATGAGTTTGATCCCTGGTCCAGGAAGATTCCACACACCGTGGGACAATTAGGCCCATGCACCACAACTACTCAGCCAGCAGTCTAGAGCCTGTGAGCATCGACAACTGAAGCCCATGCACCTAGAGCTTGTGCTATGCAGCAAGAAAAGCCACTGCAATTAGAAGCTCAAGCACCCAGCTCACCAACAACTGGAGAAAGCCCGTGTGTAGCAACCCAGCACAGCCAAAAATAAATAATTAAAAAATAAAATAAAATAAAATGTAATATTGTCCAAGTTTATAGCCAATGGATGTTTTTAGTTTTAAAGTTACTTTAAAGCTTTAAAGTAGGTGTGATATAATTTGCTACCTGATGCAAGTATAATTATTAGTATCAAAATTAATCTCATACAATTTATTTGCCTTGATAAGACTTTTTTGTTGTTCTTAGTCCTGTTAGCTTAGTCAAAGTATCATAAAAATATGTTAAGTAAATAAGCTTTTAGGAAACCTCTATATATAACCTTATCACCAAGGCATACTGATATTAAATAATATTTAAAAACTCTGAAATGCTAGATTTACTATTTAATGTGACATGAAATAGTGAATTAAAATAGTGACTATTTATTTAATGAAGGGATCATAAAACACTATATAGACTAAAAAAAAAACACCTCTATTTTAATGTGACATGGAATAGTGAATTAAAATAGTGACTATTTATTTAACGAAGGGATCATAAAACACTATATAGATTAAAAAAAAAAACACCTCTATTTTGAAATAGAGATTTACAGGAAGTTATAAAGAACTGTATGGGAAGGTCCTGTGCTGCTTTTATTCCTCCTCTTCCCATACTCACATTGTGTATAACTACAGTACTCTATCAAAACTAAGAAACTGATCCTGGTATAATCCACAGAATTAATTCAGATTTGACCATCTATACACACCTTTATTTGTGTGTGTGTGCGCACACACATGCACATATGCGTAGCTCTCTGCAATTTTATCACATATGTAGGTTTATATAATTATTCATACCAATACGATCAAAATACAGGATTATTCTATCACCATAAAGTTACCCTGCTATCCCTTTATAGCCACACCTACTCCTATCCCCACCAGTTGTAATCGCTGGCAACAACTAGTTTGTTCTCCTTCTCTAGAATTTTATTTCAAGAATGCTATATAAATAGACTTATAATATGTAACCTTTTTGAGGCTAGATTTTTTTTCACTCAGCCTATTCCCTTGAGCATGTATTAATAATCTATTTATTTTTTATTATTGAGTAGTATTCCATGTTATGGACAAAGGACAGTTTGTTCATTCATTGAAGGACATTTGGGTTATTTCCAGTTTGAGCTATTATGAATAAAGCTGCTATGAAAACGCATGTACAGGTATTTTCATGAACTTAGATTTTTATTTCTTTTGGATAAATGCCTAAAAGCGCAACTGCTGGGTCATGTGTTAAGTGCATTATTAGCTTTAGAGGAAACTGTAAAGTTATTTTCTAGAATGGCTATTCCATGTCACATTCTCACCAGCAATACTGAGTGATTTGGTTTCTTTTCTCCTTGCCAACACTTCTATACTCAATTAAAATTTTAGACATTGTAAGAGATATTTCATAGTATCTCATCATGGTTTTAATTTGCATTTCCCTCAGCCTTCTTCACAGTCCAACTCTCACATCCATACATGACCACTGGAAAAACCAGAGCCTTGACTAGACAGACCTTTGTTGGCAAAGTAATGGCTCTGCTTTTCAATATGCTATCTAGGTTGGTCATAACTTTCCTTCCAAGGAGTAAGCGTCTTTTAATTTCATGGCTGCAATCACCATCTGCAGTGATTTTGGAGCCCAAAAAAATAAAGTCTGACACTGTTTCCCCATCTATTTCCCATGAAGTGATGGGACCAGATGCCATGATCTTCGTTTTCTGAATGTTGAGCTTTAAACCAACTTTTTCACTCTCGTCTTTCACTTTCATCAAGAGGCTTTTTAGTTCCTCTTCACTTTCTGCCATAAGGGTGACGTCATCTGCATATCTGAGGTTATTGAGGGTCGCAAAGAGTCGGACACGACTGAGCGACTGAACTGAACTGAATGACTAATGATGCTAAACATTTTTTCTGTGCTTATTTGCCACCTGCATATCTTCTTCAATGAAATTTCTGCTCATGTATTTTGCCCATTTTCTAACTGAACTATTTTTCTGATGTAGAGCTTTGAAAGTTTAAAAAAAAAAAATAAATTCTAGATAAAAGCCCTTTGCCAGATATATATTTTCTCCAGTCTGTAACTTGCCTTTCCATCCTTTTAACAGGGTCTTTCACAGAGGAAAAGTTCTTAATTTTGCTGGGGTCCACTCTATCAGTTTTTCCTTTTATGTATATGCTTTTCAGTCTAAGAATGTGAGGTTACAAAGATTCTCCTTTTTCCCTAAAAGTTTAATAACTTTATCTTTTACAGTTAAAATTATGTTTCATTTTGAGTTAATTTTTATATAAGGTATGAGGTTCAGATCAAAGTCTTTGATACCCAGAACCATCCAGCCTTTGTTGAAAAGGCTAGACTATCTTTCCTCTGCTGTGCATCCTTGTCAAAAACCTTATCACTCTTATCAAGAACCACTTGGGCTGTACAAAACAAATAAATTACAGGGATATGCTGCAAAACACAGGGAATATAGTGAACTTTTTATAATAACTGTAAATGGAATATAAACTTTAAATATTGTGAATCACTATGTTATATACCTGAAACTATATATAATATTGTACATCAACTATATCTCAAAAAAAATACCTTGTTAAACATATTTGTATGGATCTAAATAAATACATACACATATATATTTAGTTTCAAATTTTAATTATGAAATAACTGACATACATCACTGTATAAGTCTCAGGTATACACTATGATGGTCTAATCTATACTTATTGTGAAATGATTACAATAGGTTTAATAATATCCATAGTTTCATATAGATACAATAAAAAGAATAACAATTTTCTCCTTGTGATAAGAACTCTCAAGATTTACTCTCTTAACAAATTTCCTACATATCATAGAGCAGTGTTAAACTTTAACAGTCTTACTTCAACTCCCCTTCTCCCTCCCCTCGATCCCACATCTGATAACCACAAATCTAATCTCTTTCCTATGCATCTGGTTAGTAGCTTTTCTTGTTTATTTTTTGTTTTTTTAGGTTCTACATATAAGAAGATCATACAGTTTTTATCTTTCTCTGGCTTATTTCACTTATCATAACCTCTTTAAGGTCAATTCATGTTGTTCCAAATGGCAGGATTTCAGTTTTTATGGTTGAATAATATCCAATTATATAAATATATATGGGCTTCCCTGGTGGCTCAGAGGTTAAAGCGTCTGCCTCCAATGCAGGAGACCCAGGTTCGATCCCTGGGTCAGGAAGATCCCCTGGAGAAGGAAATGGTAACCCACTCCAGTATTCTTGCCTGGAGAATTCCATGGACAGGGGAGCCTGGCGGGCTACAGTCCATGGGGTCTCAAAGAGTCGGACACGACTGAGCGACTTCACTTCTTCTTCATATGTATATATATAATTTATAATATCATAATATATAATATTATATGATATATAATATTGTGTTATATATATCTCACAATTTCTTTATCCATTTACCTATTAACAGAAATGTAGGTTATTTCCATGTCTTGGACATGTTTGCATGTATTGTAAATAATGCCACTATGAACAAGGGAGTACAGATATATTTCGGAGTTAGTGTTTTCATTTTCTTTGGAGATATATATATATATATAGAGAGAGAGAGAGAGAGAAAGAGAGAGAGAGAGAGAGAGGCTTCCCTGGTGGCTCAGATGGTAAAGCATCCACTTGCAATGCGGGAGACCTGGGTTGGGAAGATCCCCTAGAGGAGGGCATGGCAACCCATTCCAGTATTCTTGCCTGGAGAATCTCCATAGACAGAGGAGCCTGGTGGGCTACAGCCCATGAGGTCACAAAGAATTGGACATGACTGCAGGAATAAACCAGTACACCACATATATATACATATATTTAAACTATAGGTGAAGAGCATTAATTTTGTTCCATTATTTAGGAGAAAATCTACAAGACAACCAAATGAACATTTCTGTAGGATAAGTGAAAATCTAATACAACAGAAGGAACATAGACTTTAGAATAAAAAGAATAAAATAATAGAAGCTGACATATCTTGATTTTTACTGTCATAGGCATATTGTGGTGTGTGTGTGCATGTGCATTTTACAGATGATGACAATGAGGTCCAGAGATTTTGTAAGTGGTAGAGTCAGTATGTGAACTTTGGCTCTCTGACTCAAGAGCCCTGCCAGTAGGATTTCTGCGTGCGTGCTAAGTTGCTTCAGTTATGTCTGACTCTTTGCAACCCCATGGACTGTAGCCCAGTAGGCTTCTCTGCCCATGGGATTCTCCATTTACCTTTAAATATTTGGGATTCCCTGATAGTTCAGTTGGTAAAGAATCTGCCTACATTGCAGGAGACCCCAGTTTGATTCTTGGGTCAGGAAGATCTCCTGGAGAAGGGATAGGCTACCCACTCCAGTATTCTTGGGCTTCCCTTGTGGCTCAGCTGGTAAACAATACACCTGCAATGCAGGATCCCTGGGTTGGGAAGATCCCCTGGAGAAGGGAAAGACTACTCACTCCAGTATTCTGGCCTGGAGAATCCATGGACTGTATATTCCACGGTGCCGCAAAGAGTCGGACACAACTGAGTGACTTTCACTTTTCTTTTTTCATACATATTAAAGTATAAACAATTATATATTTTTTAAAGTAAAATGTTAAAAATTGTTAGTTTTGCAGCTGAAAACATGGTTGTTATAATAGTTATCTGTATTTGTCTAAATTTAATCCTCAAAATTAAGTAAAAAATTTAGGAGTACTTTATTATCATACACAATTCACCTCTAAAGGCACACATCATATAATAAAATTAGCTGAAGTTGTTATACAGTTAGGATGCTTTCTTTTCTCTAACATTTAATGAAAAAAAAATTAAAATACACAGAAAAGTTGGAAGTATTGAACCAAATATACACAACACCTAGATTCTTCAATTAACATTTTACTATATTTGCTTTATCACATAGCTACTCATCTATTCAACTTACATTTTCATGCATTTCAAGATAAGTCAATATATTTGATTCCCTAAACACATTATTAACTAGCATTAAATATAGATTTCTAATTTTTTAATGGAATTTTACCTATAAAGAAACGCACAAACCTCAAATGTATCATTAGATTAGTTTTGAAGAATGCATCCATCGTGTAACCCAAACCTCTGTCAAAATAGAAAGCATTACTGTCACCACAAAAAGTGCCTTCATGTCCCTTTGAGTCAATCTTCCCCTCTGAGATAACTAGTGTTGCTTCTGTCTTTTTTCCCAACTGTAGATCAGTTTTGCCTATTCTAGAACATCATATAAATGGAATCTTACAATATGCAATTATTTGTATAAGGTTACTTTCAGGCAGCATAATATTTCTGATGCTTATCCAGGTTACTGCATTACTATAGTCCATTTTATATTCCACTGTTTGTTCAGTTGTTGTTTATTTTTACATAATCCATTCTAGTGATGTACTTCTAGGCTTTTACCATAAGGCTATTTTGAATAAAGCTTGAATAAAGTTACTGAATATTTTTATGAACATATGCTTTCATTTGCGGGACATGATAAATTCCAAAGAGAAGAATTTCAGTGTTATCAGACAGACGTATCTTTAGTTTTATTAAAAAATTATCAGATCTTTTTTCAAAGTGACTATAGCATTTTATACTTTGATCAATTTGTATGAAAGTTTTTTGTTTTTTTTTTTTGTATGAAAGTTTCCGTTGCCCTGTTCACCAAAATTTGCTGCTGTCAAGTCTTTTTCACTTTAACCTAGTGGGTATGTACAGGTATCTCACTGGTTTCAATTTGCATTTCCCTAATGACTCACAATGCTAAGTACCATTTCATGTCCTTATTGGTCATTGGTATATCTTTTCTTGTAAAGTGTTCTACTCAAATCTTTTAGGCATTTTTGATTGGATTGTTTGTCCTTTTACTATTGACTTGTAGGTGTTCTTTATGTAATCTGGACAGCAGTCCTTTGTCACAGATTTTTTGAATATTTTCTATCTGAGATTTACCTATTCATTTTCCTAATGTATCTATTGATGAGTGGAAGTTTTTAATTTTGATGAAGTCTAATTAATCAATTTTTTTGGTAGTTCTTACTTCTGTCCTCTGAGAAAACTTTATTTACTATCAATTCATGAAGATATTTTGGTGTTCCTTGTTTTAGCTTTTATATTTAACTCTGATATATCCTGAATTAATTTTTATGTACAATGTGATGTAGGAGTCAAAGTATATTTTCCCACATCAGTATTTAGTTGTTCCAGCACAATTTGTTGAAAGACTTTCTTTTCCCATTGAATTGTTTTGGTGCCTTGTCAAAAGTGAAATGGTCATATCAACAGGTGTCATTTACAAGGCTATTTTGTTTCACTGATCTATTGTTGATTCATATGCCAGTATTACAGTGACTTGTTTACTGTGATTTTATAATAAATCTTAAGTTGGGTGATGTTAATTATCCATTATTATTAGCTTTTTAATAGCTTTTGGTGTTTTAGTGGTTGATGTAGAGATTATACATCCTTAACTTCTTAGTCTACATATATTGAATACTGCACCATGTCACATAAAATACAAAAGCGTGCAACTATATGGATCTATTACCCCAACCTTCTGTTCTTTATGCTCCAGTTGTCATGTTAAAACTTAAATGAAAATACTTTATGAGCCCCAGAGTATAGTGTTATAATTCTTACTTTAAATGAGCGTAGACATTTTTCAATTTAAAGGAAAAAGGAATTTCATATTTACTGATATTTATTACTTATAGTATATTTTAATCCTTTCCTGTTCATTTTTTTCAATGTATATCTCTCTTCTTCAAATTGAATAATTTCAATTGATCTATCTTAAAATTCACTGATTCTTTCTTTGGTAATCACAATATGATATACAAGTCTATCCAGTAGATTTTTTTTTTTTATTTTATTTTATTTTTAAACTTTACATAATTGTATTAGTTTTGCCAAATATCAAAATGAATCCGCCACAGGTATACATGTGTTCCCCATCCTGAACCCTCCTCCCTCCTCCCTCCCCATACCATCCCTCTGGGGTAAACTTCCCAGACTTCTGGGTCGTCCCAGTGCACTAGCCCCAAGCATCCAGTATCGTGCATCGAACCTGGACTGGCCTCTCGTTTCATGCATGATATTTTACATGTTTCAATGCCATTCTCCCATTTAGATATTATATTTTTAAATTCTTGACTTTCCAATGTTTAGTAGTTTTTTGCTGAGATTTTCTATCTTTTCATTCATTATTAGCTTATTTTCCTCTATGTCACTGAATATAGTTAATGGCTGATTTGAAATCCTAGTCAGTTAATTATGTCATCTAGTCCAGTTCAAGGCTGGTCTGTATTGACTGTCTACTCTTGAGTATAAGGCATCTTCTCATTTCTTATCCTAAATGCTGTGGATGTTATGTTATGGAGATGCTGGATTCTATTATGCTCCTCTAGAGTATTGATTTTTTTTTTTTTGGTATTGCTTTGTTTTAGTGGGCTTCCCCAATGGCTCAGTAGGTAAAGAATCTGCCTGCAACGCAAGAGACATGGTTTCTATCCCTGGGTCGGGAAGATCCCCTGGAGGAAAGCATGACAACCCACTCTAGTAGTCTTGCCTTAACAAGTAGTTAACTTGGCTGAACTCAAATACTTAAGACTGTTTCCCCTTAGGGTAAGTAGCAGTAATGTCAGTTTAACCTTAGATGAGCTGTTTAAAGTCTATTTCAGGGATAAGCCAGAGATCTGGGAAGAATTTATAAGCGAAAGTTGAGCTCTCTTTCTATCTCTTTTTGAGGGTATCCTCGCACTTCTCAAAGCTAGGGCTGCCCTGATAGCTGTCCACAAGTTTTCAAACCAAAAAGACAACAGATTTTATCAAAGTTTGAGCTTCCCTGCATGGATTAGATTGTACACTGCCCTCAATCTAACAGTCATTTAATAAACACCAAAACAAACAACAACAACAAACAGGGAATTCAACCAGTGCTATTCTCTTCCTTTAATTAAAAAAATAATATATTTTTTTAGATCAGTTTTAAATTGATAGCAAAATTAAGCAGAAAGTACAGAGAATTCCCATGTACTCTCTGCCCCCGACATATGCATGGCTTCTCCACCATCAACATCCTGCCCCAGAGTGGTACATTTTTTTACAATTAATGAACCTGCACTGGCACATCATTATCATAAATCTATAATTTACATTAAGGGTACACTCTCAGTGATGTAGTTCTATGGGTTTTGACAAAATGTATAAAGACACATATTCACCATTATAGTAGCACACAAAATAGTTTCACTGCTCTAAAACCCTCCATGCTCTACCTATTATCCTTCCCTCTTATCCTGGCAACCACTGATTTCTTTACTATCTCCACAGTCTTACCTTTTCCAGAACATCATATAGTTGGAATCATCCAGTGTATGGCCTTTTTAGATTGGCTTTTTTCAAACAGTAATTAGCTGCTGCTGCTGCTGCTGCTGCTGCTGCTGCTAAATCACTTCAGTCATGTCCGACTCTGTGCGACTCCACAGACGGAAGCCCACCAGGCTCCCCCATCCCTGGGATTCTGGCAAGAACACTGGAGTGGGTTGCCATTTCCTTCTCCACAGTAACAGACCTTCTTTCAATTTTTCTTCTTTCAATTTCAATTGAAAGTGAAAAGTGAAAGTGAAGTCGCTCAGTCCTGTCGGACTCCTAGCGACCCCGTGGACTGCAGCCCACCAGGCTCCTCCCTCCATGGGATTTTCCAGGCAAGAGAACTGGAGTAGGGTGCCATTGCCTTCTCCACAGTAACAGACCTTCTTTCAATTTTTTTTAATGTTTCTTCCATGTGTTTAGACTTGGTCACTCTCCAGTGTTCTCAAGTAGCAATTTTGTCCAGAATTTATAGTTGTTATCTGTGGGAAATCTGATCTAATTAGATCTAATCTGATCAGTCATTAACAGAAGAAAAAGTTTTAAAATACAAATTTGTACACTTAACAGGGATAACCAGACTTCTAGTCACTGTTCAAGACTGACATATCAGAGCTTATCTTAGATCAGGCCTATAATTATTGAATTTTGGGACTGGAATAGATTTTAATGGTCATCTAAAGAAATAATAGGTTTAAAATTAATCATAATTCCCATCACATAAAATGAAATATCATTATTCCATTACTTATGATGTGCAATTTACAAAAGAAGGATGGTTATATTTTAAATATATTTAACAAACCTGTCAAGGCTGTTTTACTTATTGATTTAATTTGTAGAAAAACTTCTCTCTTCAGTGAAGTCCAGTTTTTAAAATGATCATATATTTCATTTTTAATGCTGTTTAGCTCCCTTTTAGTAAAAGCAAGTAATGCAAGAGTCTTAGTCCAGAAATATTTGTATTCCATCAATCTCTGACTGTAAAGTAGTAAAGAAAAAATTAGGATTTAAAAAAATAGCAGGCATAATAACAAATATTTTTTAAAAAAATTTCTTTGAAAAATGGTTTTACAGTAACCATATAATCTACAGTTCAAATGGAGACAATTTTGAAAGTGAAAGGAGGTGCTATCTACATTATGCTGAGATAACATATAAATGGGATATTCCAGAAAGACTGAGGTAATATGATCATCCCAGTTCATTTCCACTGTGTTATTATTTTCAACTATAAATAAAGATAGCTAACTATCCTCTTATAATTAACAGCAAACATTTGAAGAAAATTAAGTCAAAAGTGACTCAGTCACTGAGCCTAAAAGAGAATCTCAAATTTGTAGACAACATTCTCCTGTGCTATGGCCCTATAGGCAGTGTAAAACATGGGGTAATAATAAGTGAAACCTTTTAAGTGACTGATCCAGTGCTTCTGCTTCATCAAATGCCACAACTCAAAGTAACCACATGTGTTTTGCCATCCCAATGATTTTTATTACTTCAGATGTCCTGGCTAACGTTTACCTAACAAATCAAGCAAGATGCAGACAGATCTGAGTGTTATCAGAAAAAGAAGAGGACTGAAGCCATGGCAGTTAATTATTTTGTTAATATTTATCTCTCTAAGTAGACTAAGACCTATTACGCAGAGAGTGTATCTGTCTTGTTCATCACAGTCTCCCTAGCACTTAGCACAGTACCTACCACATAGTATATACTCAACACATACTGATGAATGAATGAATGATTGAAAAAAAATCACTCAGTTGAGGGATAAAGAAGTAAGAAGTAAAGAAGTACTGAGGACAAAATACTGGGCAACACCAGTATTTATGGGAATAAAACAGAGTACAATCTCTCAAAGGAGATGAGATAGGAGCAATCAGTGTGTCAAAAAACAAAAACAAAAACAAACCAAAAGGATAATGTCTGAAAGGCCAGGGGTAAGAGAATTTAAAGAAAGAGTAGTGGTCAGTATTTAAGTCCTCAGATAAAGGCTAAAAAGTCCATTATGTCTGGTATTGAGGAGGCCTTTGGTGATTTCAGCGATATCAGGTAGAAAAAGACTGAGCAGTAAAGCAGAAATGAGGAAATAGTTATGTGGTACCAGCAATCAAGAACCTTGACTGAGGCAAAAGGAGAGAAAGAAGAAAATCCACAGTAGAATAGTTTGTTAGGATGGGAGACATCGGAGTGTGTACATAGCTGAGTAGGAGTGCAGTCACAGAGACTAAAACACATGCAAGAGATGTGATCACCTCTTGTGCAAAGAGCTAGAAAGGACAGATGTAAAACAAAGGCTGAAAGATTAGCCTTTGTTAGGAAGAAGGGTGGTGTCATTTTGTGTGGTCAATTACTAAGGTCCATGTGAGTGACCAAAAGCCACAGGGGATCCTCAATCAGCATGCAGACCTCAGAGCTAAGAGAGACGTTGATTTCAAAAAAAAAGAAATCAAAGGAAAGGGTGGGGTGAGGGAGGAATGGATTGGGAGGTTGGGTAGCAGATGCAAGCTATTACTTTAGAACAGATAAAAATAGCA
Source organism: Bos indicus (assembly GCF_029378745.1). NCBI lineage: Eukaryota > Metazoa > Chordata > Mammalia > Artiodactyla > Bovidae > Bos > Bos indicus. Next base: position 111,102,656 of record NC_091760.1, read on the forward strand.
CAGGGAACTATATTCAATATCCTGAGATAAACCATAATGGAAAAGAATACAAAAAAAGAATGTATACATATATATATAGGTAATTGAGTCACTTTCCTTTATAACAGAAATTAACACAACACTGTAAATCACTCAAACCTCATTTAAAAAACAAAAAATCAAAGAAAGAGTCCATATAGATCACTAAATCAAGGGGCCCAATAGTGAGAATGGGGTTTTGAACATAAAGCCAGTAAGTGGTAAGAAAAAGAGACAAGAACTATGAACTAAGTAAAGATTAAGGGACTAATGGGCCCAATGTAAGGTGCTGGGAGCAAGCAATGTACCTGGGAGTCAAGGCCTAGAGAGATATTTAATAGAAGAAAGACTGGATGTGGATGCATGTGCTTCTGCAGGGAAAAGGGCAGGAAACAGAAAATTCAACCTTCTTAAATAAGAGCATTTCCATCACATTTTGTAGAGCCTAGATCTTACATGATCAGTGTGGATAGAAGGATGGCTTTGGTCTAAAAGATGACTACAAAAATTAGGTTAAAAAGTGTGTACTTATTTGTAGATTGAGAAAAATCATTACAAAAACAATTGTAAAAGTTAATAAATCCCATCAATATCACAAAATACCGAAACAGGATATAACTTTTAAGTAACAGCTCTATAATACTTATCACCTACAATTTTTGGCTACATGCTTTACAAGCACCTTTTCATATGAGAACCACTGTATAATAATACTTTATGCAGAGAGAATATAAAAATTATACAGCTTTTCATCTAGCATGGCCATTAGTTTTATTTTCAGTGGTAATTTAGAAAGATTCTTTTAGCTTTATAGTCCATTATTGGAAATATCATTTAAATATTAAGCATTGTCAAATTTGGAAAAATCCTTACGAAAACCTTTCATATATGATAAATTTTTGGAATTTCAAGTTTTATCAGAAAATGACATCTTAAATTATATTTGAAATGATGAAACTCATAAACCAGTTTATCTCAGATGTCCTGAAATAGTATACCATGATTCTATGCTATATTCAGCAATGTTAGCAGCTTTTGTCAAATCAGCAAGAAACTTAAATCTTTCTCCCCAATGTATTCAAATTTTGAACTCCTCTTCATTGAATGGATTACAAAATAATCCAAGAAATTTTACTGAAAATGTATCTTTTATGACATAATCTAAAAAGAAGTTAAAATTTGTTTCTTCATGACAGAATAATTTCTATTGTTTAAATTGTTCATCTTCATTGCTTTTATTTCATTAATTTAAAAAATTTCATACACACCCTGATTTTTAATCTTCAATGTCTTGCTTGTGTAATTAAAGCAGTCTAAAATGTCTTTCTAAATGGCAGTTACAATGTATATTCCCAACTTGACTTTCCCTTTCAGATCCTCCAAATGCCAGTGACTATCCCAAAGTAAGATAAGGGAAATCATAACGCAGAGACAGAGTTTTTATAATTTAAATTTATCCTACAATTTAAAACCAACCTACTTTTGCCAGGGGCACTACCAGAAACTTGGTGGCGGGGGGGGCTTTGAAACGTAAGTATCATTTGAGTCACAGGAAATATGCCTGTATTGATAACTTTCAATTCTCTTCATGAAATATATAAGGCAAGACACATAGCTGCTGAGAGGTAAGTAGCACAAAGAATTTTAAGCAGAATATTGAAGATTTAGAATAGTATGGGGGAAATTGAGGACCTGGTGTTTAACAATCTATATGTAGGTATAAAGATGAGGATTTTAAGGGTAAATAAGCAGCGGTAAAAGTAGCTGGAGTATTGGTAAAGTCCTTTATAAAGAACAATTGAACATGAAAACAAGATGAATTTAGATCCTTACTTTACATCATTCACAAAAGTTAAAATGGATCACTGACTTAAATTTAAGACCTAAAACTCTAAAACCTTTAGAACAAACTCCTGGAAAAAATCTTGTGACCTTTGGTTAAGCAGAGTTCTTAGATAAATTACCAAAAGCACAATCCATAAAAGAGAACATTGATTAAATTGTATTCCACTGAAAATAACAACTTTTGTTCTTCAAAAACACACAATTATGAAAATGAAAAGATATGCCACAGTCTGGGAGAAAAATTTGCAAATCATATTTCAAATAACAGACTTGTACCCAGAACATACAAAGAACTCTTACAATCTGATAACAATAAAACCAACCAGTGAAAAAAAAGACAAAATATTCTAATATATTTCAGCAAATAACCATACAAATGGTTAATAAACACATGAAAAGATGCCCAACACCATCAGTCATTTTGGAAACACATATCAAAACACAATGAAGTACCATTTCACAGCTTCTAGAATGGCTATTTCTTTGGAAGGAATGATGCTGAAGCTGAAACTCCAGTACTTTGGCCACCTCATGTGAAGAGTTGATTCATTGGAAAAGACTCTGATGCTGGGAGGGATTGGGGGGCAGGAGGAGAAGGGAACGACAGAGGATGAGATGGCTGGATGGCATCACTGACTCAATGGACGTGAGTCTGGGTGAACTCCGGGAGTTGGTGATGGACAGGGAGGCCTGGTGTGCTGTGATTCATGGGGTCACAAGGAGTCGGACATGACTGAGCAACTGAACTGAACTGAACTGAACTGAGAATGACTATTAGCAAGAACAAAGAAAAAGTAGAATCTTCATTTCTGGTAGGAATATAGGTACAGCCACTTTGCAAAATAGTTTGGAGGATTCTTAAAAGTTAAATATCAATTTACTATCAGTTCAGTTCAGTTCAGTCGCTCAGTCATGTCTGACTCTTTGCGACCCCATGAACCGAAGCACGCCGGCCTCCCTGTCCATCACCAACTCCCAGTGTTTACCCAAACTCATGTCCATTGAGTCGGTGATGCCATCTAACCATCTCATCCGCTGTCCTCCCCTTTTCCGCCTGCCTTCAATCTTTCCCAACATCAGGGTCTTTTCAAATGAGTCAGCTCTTCGCATCAGGTGGCCAAAATATCAGAGTTTCAGCTTCAAAATCAGTGTGTCTAGTGAACACCCAGGACTGGGCTCCTTTAGGATGGACTGGTTGGATCTCCTTGCAGTTCAAGGGAGCTCTCAAGAGTCTTCTCCAAAACCACAGTCCAAAGCATCAATTCTTTGGCACTCAGCTTTCTTTATACTCCAACTCTCACATCCATACATGACTACTGGAAAAACCATAGCCTTGACTAGACGAACCTTTGTTGACAAACTAATGTCTCTGCTTTTTAATATGCTGTCTAGGTTGGTCATAACTTTCCTTCCAAGGAGTAAGCGTCTCTTAATTTCATGGCTGCAGTCACCATCTGCAGTGATTTTGGAGCCCAAGAAAATAAAGTCTGACACTGTTTCCATTGTTTCCCCATCTCTTTCCCATGAAGTGATGGGACTGGATGCCATGATCTTAGTTTTCTGAATGTTGAGCTTCAAGCCAACTTTTTCACTTTCTTCTTTCATTTTCATCAAGAGGCTCTTCAGTTCTTCTTCACTTTCTGCCATAAGGGTGGTGTCATCTGCATACCTGAGGTTATTGAGATTTCTCCCGGCAATCTTGATGCCAGCTTGTGTTTCTTCCAGTCCAGCGTTTCTCATGATGTACTCTGCATATAAGTTAAATAAGCAGGGTGACAATATACAGCCTTGACGTACTCCTTTTCCTATTTGGAAACAGTCTGCTGTTCCATGTCCAATTCTAACTGTTGCTTCCTGACCTGCATACAGATTTCTTAAGAGGCAGGTCAGGTGGTCTGGTATTCCCATCTCTTGAAGAATTTCCCACAGTTTATTGTGATCTATATACAGTCAAAGGCTTTGGCATAGTCAATAAAGCAGAAATAGATGTTTTTCTGGAACTCTCTTGCTTTTTCAATGATCCAGTGGATGTTGGCAATTTGATCTCTGGTTCCTCTGCCTTTTCTAAAACCAGCTTGAACATCTGGAAGTTCACGGTTCATGTATTGCTGAAGCCTGGCCTGGAGAATTTTGAGCATTACTTCACTAGTGTGTGAGATGAGTGCAATTGTGCGGTAGTTTGAGCATTCTTTGGCATTGCCTTTCTTTGGGATTGGAATGAAAACTGACCTTTTCCAGTCCTGTGGCCACTGCTGAGTTTTCCAAATTTGCTGGCATATTGAGTGCAGCACTTTCACAGCTTCATCTTTCAGGATTTGAAATAGCTCAACCAGAATTCATCACCTCCACTAGCTTTGTTCGTAGTAATACTTCCTAAGGCCCACTTGACTTCACATTCCAGGACGTCTGGCTGTAGGTGAGTGATCACACCATTATGATTATCTGGCTCATGAAGATCTTTTTTGTATAGTTCTTCTGTGTATTCTTGCCACCTTTTCTTAATATCTTCTGCTTCTGTTAGGTCCATACCATTTCTGTCCTTTATTGAGCCCATCTTTGCATGAAATGTTCCCTTGGTAGCTCTAATTTTCTTGAAGACATCTCTAGTCTTTCCTATTCTATTGTTTTCCTCTATTTCTTTGCATTGATCGCAGAGGAAGGCTTTCTTATCTCTCCTTGCTATTCTTTGGAACTCTGCATTCAAATGCATATATCTTTCCTTTTCTCCTTTGCTTTTCACTTCTTTTCATAGCTATTTGTCAGGTCTCTTCAGACAGCCATTTTGCTTTTTTGCATTTCTTTTTCTTGGGGATGGTCTTGATCCCTGTCTCCTGTACCATGTCATGAACCTCTGTCCATAGTTCATCAGGGAATCTGTCTATCAGATCTAGGCCCTTAAATCTATTTCTTACTTCCACTGTGTAATGATTAGGGATTTGATTTAGGTCATACCTGAATGGTCTAGTGGTTTTCCCTACTTTCTTCAATTTAAGTTTGAATCTGGCAATAACGAGTTCATGATCTGAGCCACAGTCAGCTCCCGGTCTTGTTTTTGCTGACTGTATAGAGTTTCTTCATCTTTGGCTGCAAAGAATATAATCAATCTGATTTCAGTGTTGACCATCTGGTGATGTCTATGTTTAGAGTCTTCTCATGTTGTTGGAAGAGGGTGTTTGCTATGACCAGTGTGTTCTCTACAACTCAGTAGTTCCGAATTATTGATACTTAGGTATTTACTCAAAAGAAATGAAACATACCTCCACACAAAGTATGTGAATGTTTATAGTAACAGTATTCTACCAACAAGCAGAAAGAATCCAAATGTCTCTCAACTAATAAATGCTAACAAATGTCTCTCAACTAATAAAAATAAAATGGGGTAAATTCATACAATGGAATACCATTTAGCAATGAAAAGGAAAAAAATACAGCATAGATGAACATCAAAAATATCAGTGAAAGATATCAGATATAAAAGAACACATATTATAGGATTCCATGTAACTGAATTGTTCAGAAAAATACAAATCTATAAAAACAGGAAGAAGATAAGTAATTGCCTAGGATTGGTGGTAAAGATAGAGACTGACTGCAAATGGCATGAGGGTCTCCTTGGGATACTCAAATATTCTAATACTGGAAGTGGTAATGGTTGCACAACTCAGTAGGTTTACTAAAAATCATTACATTATCCACGTAAAAGGTTGTGGATTTTGTAGTTTGTAATTTATATCTCAAAAGCTATTTAAATATATAAGGTTATTAACTACAGTATCAAGGGTACAAAACAAAGCAAAGTCAGTAATGGTTGGGAGAATCACACAAAAAAGTAAATACTAGAAGTTTTAATGTGGCTGAAGAGTTGTGAAAGTGAGAGATTTGGGGAGTTGGCTTGAAAATTTCAGAAATGACAGACTCTGGATTTATTTACAAAGAAGAAAAATTAAAGGATAAGTGTATTTCAAACAATTTACAGAAGATTCACAATAGGAATCCTTTGAAAGTAAGCATTAGTCTAAAATATTTCAAATATAGATTGATTTGGAATATTGGAGTTATACACATGCATGCATGCTGAGTTGCTTCAGTCATATCCAACTCTTTGCAACCCTATGGACATCAGCCTGCTAGGCTCCTCTATCCATGGGGTTCTCCAAGCAAGAATACTGGAGTGGGCTGCCATTCCCTCTTTACATAAAGTGAAGTATACCTATATTTCACACTGTTTTTTAATATCTATTTTACAGATTTTCAAAAGTTAATTTCCATTCTCAAAAGACACTTTACTCTGAATAGCAGATGTGCTGAGCTAACTGAGGCAAACCACAGCTACTCCTCATCACCCCTTTGCAAGAGACAGGTTGGAAATGATGTCAGGGAAAATACAAAGCATGAAGAACACTTTGTTGCAGGCTAGGTGATTAAACCTGATCGCAATTAACCAAATGAGAGGATAATTTAAGATGAGCAAAGTGACTCAAAGACATAGTTCACTAATCTCTTGAAAGTTCTTTTTGGGCTCCATAGGTAAAGACGATTACATCTGAGTAGCTAAAGCTCAAGCTTCTTTTCCTTACCACCTTAGAGATTATAAGCTCCTTTTCTTTATCCACAGCAAACTCAAAGTTTTATGTTCTAGTAGATACTTTTTAAATAATCAGAAAACTAGTTTAAAATGAGCCTTTAGTAAGGCAACAAAATCACTGAACTCTACAAGTTTGGGTTTGATTTTATTTCCATCTGACTGCTTTTTCCCATGCAATGTACCTACTACTAAGAGCATTAATAAAACCAGTAATTACATTTATTCATCAGTCACAAACTTTTATTTACATCGTGTCTAGTTATATGGTTACTTTCAAAATTTCTAGTGTGCTACTTTTTAAAATAAATCAGATCCAATACTCCCAATTTGTGATCTTTTAGCTTTCATAAGGAAATGGCAACCCACTCCAGTATTCTTGCCTGGAGAATTCCGTGGACGAGCCTGATGGGCTACAGTCCATGGGGTTACAAAAAATCGGACACAACTAAGTGACTTTCACTTTCATATAAAAATCATAGATATTTTGAAAACATTTGAAAAAATAAGCAGTAAAATGATGACAAAATTAGAACACAATAAAAATAGCATTTAAAGATGTATAAGTTTTTTCAAGAATTTAAAATACTACAAATTACATGTAAAATGTAAATAATAAAGACTAGCTGTATCAATCCATAATGTCCATAGTATTCTGAAGCAGCATTAATTATCTAATTTAGTCCTAGTCTAACCTTTGAAATGTAGTCAATCCTGCCATCCATAATGGCATTTGTGCATTAAAAAAATGGATTTCCCTAGCAGACTTGGGCCAAAGCTATTGTTGGAGCCAAGATTGAATACTGATGGTGCTGACTAAAATGGAGAGTTGAGGTCACCTGGGTGGTATCCTGCTGGTTCAATATAGATTTCTAGGAAAAGGCAGAGATTTCTGATGACAAAAGTTGCCATCTGTTTTGTGAGTAGACTCATTCATTCATTCAAGCATCAGTTTTGTGTAAGGATTTAATGAAACATAGATGGTTAACAGGTTTTCACCAGACACTCCATATAAATTATTAGTCAGATCATTATTTTAACAGAAAAACATTCTTAATAATAACTAGTAGTTTGGAAAAAATAAGAACATTAAAAATGTTCACCTGGCATATTATTTTAGTCAACCTGAACCTGTGTCTTTTTGTAATATTCATTTAACTTATTCCACTTTTCTAAGAGCTAAAAGTTACTCAATTTGAAAATTAATCATTCTTTCTGATATGTGCAATATACTTAATTTTTAAAAATACTTTCCATTTTCTTTAGAATGTTGGGTTTTACCTTTAGTTATTGTAAACCCTCCAAAGATTATATAAAAACAGATTTAACACCTTTTATGTTGGAAACTTTGAAATTTAGAAGTCTGTTACTATCCAGTTAGAAAATTTCTCCATTCTATTCTTTTCATGTCACTGAACTATCAGGAGATCACGTACACCAAGAAATACCGGTCAAGAGGAGAATGAATTCATCACTGTGCTTTCATTCTAAATGTCCCTGCAAAATAAGAACAAGGTGTTTGCCTGATTTAAATGTTACTGGCAGGATTTCCCTGGTGGTCCAGTGGTTAAGAATCCACCTACCAAGGCAGAGGGCATGGGTTCTTCAATTTCTGATCTGAGAAGATCCCACATTCTTCTGAGAAACTAAGCCTATGCGCCACACACTACTGAGCTCACAACCCACAGCTACTGAAGCCCACACATGCTCTAGAGCCCTTGCTCCACAAAGAGAGAAGCCACTACAATGAGAATCACCCACGCTGCAACAAGGACTCAGCACGTGCCCCTCAGTTCAGTGCAGTTCAGTTTAGTCGCTCAGTTGTGTCCAACTCTTTGCGACCCCATGAATTGCAGCACGCCAGGCCTCCCTGTCCATCACCAACTCCCGGAGTTCACTCAAACTCGCGTCCACCGACTCACTCGAGTTGGTGATGCCATCCAGCCATCTCATCCTCTGTCGTCCCCTTCTCCTCCTGCCCCCAATCCCTCCCAGCATCAGAGTCTTTTCCAATGAGTCAACTCTTCACATGAGGTGGCCAAAGGACTGGAGTTTCAGCTTTAGCATAATTCCTTCCAAAGAAATCCCAAAGCTGATTTTCAGAATGGACTGGTTGGATCTCCTTGCAGTCCAAGGGCCTCTTAAGAGTCTTCTCCAACACCACAGTTCAAAAGCATCAATTCTTTGGCTCTCAGCTTTCTTCACAGTCCAACTCTCACATCCATACATGACCACTGGAAAGACCATAGCCTTGACTAGACGAACCTTTGTTGGCAAAGTAATGGCTCTGCTTTTCAATACGCTATCTAGGTTGGTCATAACTTTCCTTCCAAGGAGTAAGCGTCTTTTAATTTCATGGCTGCAATCACCATCTGCAGTGATTTTGGAGCCCCCAAAAATAGAGTCTGACACAGTTTCCACTGTTTCCCCATCTATTTCCCGTGAAGTGATGGGACCAGATGCCATGATCTTAGTTTTCTGAATGTTGAGCTTTAAGCCAACTTTTTCACTCTCCTCTTTCACTTTCATCAAGAGGCTTTTTAGTTCAGCCCCCCAAAAAATATAACTGGTGAAAATATTCAGTTGACATAATAGCTTAAAAAAAAAGTGTTTACATGTTTTAACAACACTGTAATATTAAGCTATATAAAAACAGAAACTATATTATTAAAATGTGTTTGAATGTTTCTAAACTTAGTATTAAATGAGTGTACCTTTTCAATACTATAACTTTCCATTTTTTAAGGTAATCTTACCTGAAGATTTGTGACTGTTTTTGTTTAATTTTTAACTCATGTTGCAACTGACTCAATTCTTTCTGTACCCTCTGAAATTCATCTTGGTAACTTTTTAACTTCATGCTTGCATCTTGAATCCTAAAAATATAAATAAATAACTATTATAAATCTAAATATGTCCTCATCAGTACTTTATAAAACTTTAGAACCTTTTTTTTCATTGCAGCACTACTTAAAATAGCCAGGACATGGAATATTACTCAGTCATAAAAAAGAACAAAATAATGCCATTTGCATCAACATGGATGGACCTAGAAATTTCCATACTGAGTGAAGTCAGACACAGAAAGACAAATATCATATGATATCACTTATATGTGGAATGTAAAAAAAGGGTATAAATGAACTTAGTTACAGAACAGAAGTAGAGTCATAGATATAGAAGATAAACAGTTACCAGGGAATGAGGAGGGGGAGAAATAAATTGGGAGATTGGGATTGACATATACACAGTACTATATAAAGAATATTGGGTTGGCCAAAACATTCGTTTAGGTTTTTCCGTATCATCTTAAGGAAAAACCTGAATGAACTTTTTGGCCATCTCAGTAAATAACTAATAAGAACCTAATAAGAATCTGTGTACAGCACAGGGACTTCTACTCAATACTCTTAATGTTATACTGGAAAATAATACTTAAAAATGAGTTCAGTTCAGTTTAGTTGCGCAGTCGTGTCCGACTCTTTGCGACCCCATGAATCACAGCACACCAGGCCTCCCTGTCCATCACCAACTCCAGGAGTTCACTCAAACTCATGTCCATCGAGTCGGTGATGCCATCCAGCCATCTCACCCTCTGTTGTCCCCTTCTCCTCCTGCCCCCAATCCCTCCCAGCATCAGGGTCTTTTCCAATGAGTCCACTCTTCACATGAGGTGGCCAAAGTACTGGAGTTTCAGCTTTAGCATCATTCCTTCCAAAGAAATCCCAGGGCTGATCTCCTTCAGAATGGACTGGTTGGATCTCCTTGCAGTCCAAGGGACTCTCAAGAGTCTTCTCCAACACCACATTTCAAAAGCATCAATTCTTCGGTGCTCAGCTTTCTTCACAGTCCAACTCTCAAATCCATACATGACCACTGGAAAAACCACAGCCTTGACCAGATGGACCTTTGTGGATTTATGTATATGTACAACTGATTCATTTTGCTGTACACATGAAACTAACACAAGATCATAAATCAACTATACTCCAATAAAAATTTTTAAAAATTAAATCCACTTTTAATAAAAATAAAAGGAGAAAACTATGCCTCTTTTATAGGCAAAGTGAATATATAGATAAAGTATACAGAGAAACATGCTGCTGCTGCTGCTGCTAAGTTGCTTCAGTCGTGTCTGACTCTGTGCGACCCCAGAGACAGCAGCCCACCACGCTCTGCCATCCCTGGGATTCTCCAGGCAAGAACACTGGAGTGGGTTGCCATTTCCTTCTTCAATGCATGAAAGTGAAAAGTGAAAGTGAAGTCGCTCAGTCATGTCCAACTCTTCGCAACCCCATGGATTTCAGCCTCCCAGGCTCCTCTGTCCATGGGATTTTCCAGGCAAGCTTACTGGAGTGGGTTGCCATTGCTTTCTGCAGAGATACATGCCAAATAGCCATTATCCCTGGGGACAGAGTAGAACTCACAGGCAGGAGAAATGCAACAAATATTGAAGGGAAGCATAACTTGTACTCTTTATCTTTTGTATTGTTTGAATTTTTGCAATGAAGATGTATTTTTACTTGAAATACTAATTAAAATGTACCTAAACAAATAGTTTAACTTTTATCAAAGTAATATATGTTAAATGTCAAATATTACTGAGTTAGAAAAAATATTAATCATTTGCTTTTACCCCAATTTTTACTGCCAAAAATAATTACTTTCAACTTTTTTCTTCTTGTATTTACCTCTACATTATTAAATAACATACTTACACTGTTATTTCTTAAATTTCATTTTAGATATTACCTAGTGAATTACAAATCAGTTAAGCTCTGGTTCTGCTACTTAACTGAGACCTGAATATGATGACTTAAATATACAGAAGTATATTATCTTACATAAGATGAACGTATTGGTAGCCAGTCCAATGCTGATATATGATAGCTTGAATGTATCATCACAGCCCCAGGATCCTTTCAACTCTCTTGTCTACTATGATTGGTGTGTGTTCATTATTCTCATAGTCTATGATAATGGCAAAAACACTGACCATTACTTTCCTATTCCAGACCACCAGCAGCAGAAGGCTCCTCAGTCCCTTTCAAGGAGATTTCCTGGAAGTACCTCTGTATACCTCTCCTGAACCTAAATATCTGACTGTACCTAGCTGAAAGTGAATCTGAAAAATGTAATGTTTTAACTGGAAAGATTAACCATCAGATATATCCATAATTCTATTACAAAGGAAGGAAGGAGAATGTATGTTGGGATGGGTAGCTTGCAGTCTCTAACACAATCCTAAAAAGAATTAACTCTCCTGTACATACCTACACGCCTACAGAGATATATACATATGCACACACACTACACGCACACACGTACACCACATGCACACAGACAGAGCCTTCTTTCCCTCATCCTCCCAATACAGTTAAAATAATCTTTCTATCTAGTGTTGATGTTATTCTTCACTAGTGCGTTACATGTTATGCCATGATCACATTTTTTTCTTTACCGTATGTTTATTTTTATATAATCCAGTATTTTTTAACTTTTTTTAAATTATGAAAGTATGACAACATATTTACAGGAGACTTGGAAAATACAGGACAAGGTTATATATAACCAATGTCCCTTACATCTCCTGCATTGGCAGGGGTGGAGCAGGAAAAATTTAAGATGAGTCTAGTACATTTTATGATGCCTGAAAGTAAGGAAGAGTTCAAGGGAAGACAGAGGCATTTTGAAAGGGCACAGGTGCCATGTGAAAGAGCTCCTAATGGATGAACTGGAACGACTGAGCAACAAAATATATAACTGTAATGTTGCATTATAACCCACAAAATAAAAGTAAATGAATCCATATTGACATTTTTTTTTTAGGTTGTGATTTTATTTTATTTTATTTTTAAACTTTACATAATTGTATTAGTTTTGCCAAATATCAGAATGAATCCGCCACAGGTATACATGTGTTACCCATCCTGAACCCTCCTCCCTCCTCCCTCCCCATACCGTCCCTCTGGGTCGTCCCAGTGCACTAGCCCCAAGCATCCAGTATCGTGCATCGAACCTGGACTGGCATCTCATTTCATACATGATATTTTACATGTTTCAATGCCATTCTCCCAAATCTTCCCACCCTCTCCCTCTCCCATATGGAATTTAGAAAGATGGTAACATATTGACATTAACAAATAATTTAATAGTTAAATAGGAGAGAAGAAACAGTTGTTCCTTACAGAAAAACTCCAATTAAAAAATATAGAAGGAATGAGAAAAAGAAAAAGCATTAGACAAGAACAATAATAACTGTTGTAAGCAAAATCTATGGTAAAAAGTAGGTGAAAGTTTAAGGAGAAATAGAATATTTGAATATTCTCAAAGTTATTTCTGAGAATATTATTAATTATAATTAACTAACATTTATTAATTATAAAGGGAAAAATGATAATTTTTCAATGGAGGAAGCTGGAAACACCACCTTAGCCAAGTGATCAAGGTTTAACAACATCTGCAAAAAAACATATTGAGGTTATATACACTTTGACTTGATACACTGGAAAGGGCACATCATTTCTGTAGTATTCTTGCTAAAAAATTAATACTGTCTATAAAACTATGGGTAAACATCAGACAAACCCAAATTGAGGGGATTCTACAAACAATTGACCAGTTCTCTTCAAAAACCTCCAGTCACAAAAGACAAAGAAAGACTGAGGAACTGTCACAGATCAAAGAAGATTAAAAGATACGAGGTCTAAATGCAATCAGTCTAAATTCAATTTGACCCCAAATTGAATTGTGACTGGAAAAAAGATGTCAGTGGAAAAATTGATAAAATCAAATAAAATCTGTAGGTTAGTTAATAGTATTATACCAATGCTAATTTCTTAATTTTTATAATTGTACCACATTGACGGAACGTGTTAACATTGGAGGGGCTTGGTATAGTGCTGTACTATTTTTGCAACTTTCTATAAGTCTAAAATTATTTCAAAATAAAAAGTTATAAAATGACTTGTATATATGTAATGAATAATTTGTACATGTGAATGTATCTGTGTTACAAACTATGCTGTAAAAAGGTATAACAAAAATGAAACACCTTCATGGTCAATATTAGAGAAACATTAAGTAACCTATGTTCCTATGGAATACTATATTTTAAAAAAAGAATGAAGTAGATCTTTATGTCCTGGCATGGAAAGAATGCCAAGACTTAACAAGAAAGAAAACAAAAAGCAAGTTGTAACTTACAGGTCAACAAGAGTTTCCAAACACTCCTTGTGTGAATGTAAATTGCACAACTACTTTGACTAAATAGTAGGACCTATGAAACCTGGCCATATGCATAATGCCATGACCCAGAATTTCCACACCTGGTACATATCCAATAGAAAAATGTGCTTAAATGTTTACCAAATACATGCATACAAATGTTCATGGCAGCACTGATTTTAACAGCCCCAAAGTGTGAACAGCCAAATGCTTATTCATAGCAGAATAGATAAATCCATCATGGTATATTCATACCATGGAAAACTGAATAGCAATAAGAATGAACGAACAGCAGTTACCCATAACAAGATGGGATGCATCTCGCAAACATAATGCTAAGTAAAGAAAATTAGGCAAAAGAATACACACCCTATTATTCCATTTACATAAAGTTCAAAAATAGGCAAAATTAATCCATGGTGTTATAAGTCAAGGCTAGTTTCCTTTAAGTAGATGACTGAGATAAGTACAAGAGGGCTTCTAGGGGGATGTCAATGTTCAGTTTCATGATCTGGGTGCTGATTACATGAGAAATTCACTTTGTGAAATTTAGTTTTAGCTGTACATGTATTATTTGTGCATTTTTCTCTTATATATGTTATAATAACTGTAAATGGAGTATAACCTTTAAAATTATATAAAAATTTAAATTCTTTTAAAAAGCCCATTGCAGCTATTAAGATTTACCCAGAAAATAATTCTAGGACTTCCCTGGTGGTTCAGTGGATGGGAGTCCACCTGCCAATGCAGGAGACACAGGTTGGATCACTGGTCCAGGAAGATTCCACATGCCACAGAGCAACTCAGCCTGTGAACCACAACTACTGAGCCTGAGGTGTAGAGCCCACGAGCCACAACTACTGAGCCTGTGTCCTGCAACTACTGAAGACTGTGTGCCTAGAGACTGTACTCCACAACAAGAGAAGCCACCATAACAAGAAGCACGCACACCACAGTGAAGAGTAGCCCCCACCCCACTCACCGCAACTAGAGAAAGCCGACACACACAAAAAGGACAGCAACAAACACCCAGCACAGCCAAAAACAATACATATTTTTTAAAAGAACTTGAAGATTTTACAAACATTTTCCTATTTGTAATTAGGAAAAAAAATACACATTAAAACTTTATAACATCATATTCCCCAAATGAATATTACTTGTAAATCACATCTCAAGCCCTCTGACAACACTCCCTGATAAGTTAGGTCACATTAGTTCACTCTGTTTTGTCTTTGCTAATGCTACTTTACTTCTTTCAATCAAACTGATGTGGCTAAAAATGACATTCATGAAAGGTATTAATGTTCACTTTTATTGTATATATTAAGTTTATGAAATAAATAATTCATAAAATATTGTAATCCAATATGTACTATGCAAGCACATGGTTTTCTCTAAGAGTCATAATACTGCATGGAATTTGAACACTATGTTGACTGATGTGAGGACATGCTTTGTCTAGTCAGAGGGTGTTCCTGAAAACAGCTAAGACCAACAGCATGTTGTAGTGGACAGAGTCCTGTACTGGGAGTTAGATGACTTGTATTATAACCCTCTTGCCAATGCAACCATGAGAACACCACAGTCATTACCCTTATCTATTTTCCAGTTTTTCCCTTAGCCAACTTGATTAAAATGGATTGTGGTAAGAATCCCAGAGTTCTAAAACAAATTTGGGAAAGGTATTATTGTCTCTTCTTACATACTTTCATTTGGATCATTATCGGCATTATTCATAATGAGAATATTCTAAAGGAAAATACTTTTAAATGTCCTTTTAACTTCCCTCCATTCTGTAGTCAAATGCTCTAGAAAAGACAACAAGAAAGCCAATCACATCATCAGGTATTTTACCACTTGAAGCCTAAACTTCTTTTTGTCAAGCTCTTGGCTTGAAGAATTCACTTATTTTTAGTCTTTCCATCAAACTGGTTTTGCAGCAATTTGAGATGACAGATGGAAGTTCAAGGTATGAAAAAATTAGAGTGGAGGATTTTCAGGATTGTGTCCTACCAAGACCTGACAGGCAAAGGCATCTAACTATCAAGGGGAAAATTAGAATCGCAACAGAGAAATCAATCAAAACAAGATAGTACTTCAAGAGTTCTTGGGAAATGGATTTTAGACATTGACATATGACTACCAGAAGTGGCTGCTGTAACCACTCTATTGGAATCAATCACTATCTAAATGCATCCAGAAAATTACATTACCTTTCCAGAAAACAGACAATGAGAGTGGGAAGCCCACGTATGTAGGTAGGTAAATCACGTAGGATTCAATTAAACTAGAAAGAATTCTTATTTTGCAGAGAAAAGTCATAAGCACTCTGTAAAACCCCAGAGGCAGAACCCAAGCTCCTTTACCTATTATCAGGACCTTTGGCAACTTTAACAATGTGAACAAGAGATTACAGAGGATCGGAAATGTCACTAACATATAAGTTCTACTGTATAGAAGAGTAGCAATATTTAAGACAAAATTATTTGTGAACACAATTTCCTCTTGCGTGGCATTCTATTCCTTTTATTTTAAAAAATTAGTGTGATATTTATATCTTACTGCTAAAGTTCTAACTTGGTTATCAAAATATATTCTTCTGCCAAAGCAGTTTTACTTTTATCCTGAAGAATCATTACCCTGGTTCAATTCAGTCACTCAGTCGTGTCCGACTCTTTGCGAGCCCATGGACTGCAGCACAGCAGGCTTCCCTGTCCATCACCAACTCCTGGAGCCTACTCAAACTCATGTCCATCAGCTGGTGATGCCATCCAACCATCTCAAGCTCTGTCGTCCCCTTCTCCTCCTGCCTTCGATCTTTCCCAGCATCAAGGAGTTTTCCAATGAGTCAGTTCTTCTCATCAGGTGGCCAAAGTATTGGAGTTGCAGCTTCAGCATCAGTCCTTCCAATGAATATTCAGGACTGATTTCCTTTAGGACGGACTGGTTGGATCTCCTTGCTGTCCAAGGGACTCTCAAGAGTCTTCTCTGACATCACATTTCAAAGCAAAAATTCTTCGGCACTCAGCTTTCTTTATAGTCCAAGTCTCACATCCATACATGACTGCTGGAAAAACCAGAGCTTTGACTACATGGACCTTTGTTGGCAAAGTAACGTCTCTGCTTTTTAATATGCTGTCTAGGTTGGTCACAGCTTTTCTTCCAAGGAGCAAGTGTCTTTTAATTACACAGTTGGAGTCACCATCTGCAGTGATTTTGTAGCCCAAGAAAATGAATTCTGTCACTGTTTCCACTGTTTCCCCATCTATTTGTCATGAAGTGATGGGACCAGATGCCATGATCTTAGTTTTTTGAACACTGAGTTTTAAGCCAGTTTTTTTCACTCTCCTCTTTCACTTTCATTAAGAGGCTCTGTAGTTCTTCTTCGCTTTCTGCCATAAGGGTGGTGTCATCTGCATATCTGAGATTATTGATATTTCTCCCAGCAATCTTGATTCCAGCTTGTGCTTTATCCAGCCCAGCATTTTGCATGATGTAGTCTGCATATAAGTTAAATAAGCAAGGTGACAATATACAGCCTTGACATACTCCTTTCCTAATGTGGAACCAGTGTATTGTTCCATGTCCAGTCCTAACTGTTGCTTCTTGACCTGCATACAGATTTCTCAGGAGGCAGGTCAGGTGGTATGGCACTCTCATTTCTTTAAGAACTGTCCACAGTTTGTCGTGATCCACACAGTCAAAGGCTTTGGCATAGTCAATAAAGCAAAAGTAGATGTTTTTTTGGAACTCTCTTGCTTTTTCGATGATCTAGCAAATGTTGGCAATTTGATCTCTGGTTCCTCTGCCTTTTCTAAACCCATCTTGAACATCTGGAGGTTCTCAGTTCACGTACTGTTGAAGCCTAGCTTGGAGAATTTTGAGCATTACTTTGCTAGCATGTGAGATGAGTGCAATTATGTAGTAGTTTGAATATTCTTTGGCATTGCCTTTGTTTGGGATTGAATGAAAACTGACCTTTTCCAGGCCTGTGGCCACTGCTGAGTTTTCCACATTTGCTGGCATATTGAATGCAGGACTTTTACAGCATCATCTTTAGGATTTTTAACAGCTCAACTGGAATTCCATTCCTCCACTAGCTTTGTTTGCAGTGATGCTTTCTAAAGCCCACTTGACTTCGCATTCCAGGATGTCTGGCTCTAGGTGAGTGATGACACCATCGTGGTTATCTGGGTCAAGAAGATCTTTTTTGTATAGTTCTTCAGTGTATTCTTGCCACCTCTTCTTAATATCGTCTGCTTCTGTTAGGTCCATACCATTTCTGTCCTTTACCGTGCTCATCTTTGCATGAAATGTTCCCTTGGTATCTCTAATTTTCTTGAAGAGATCTCTAGTTTTTCCCTTTCTATTGTTTTCCTCTATTTCTTTGCATTGATGGCTGAGGAAGGCTTTCTTATCTTTCCTTGCTATTCTTTGGAACTCTGCATTCAGGTGGATATATCTTTCCTTTTCTCCTTTGCCTTTAGCTTCTCTCTTCTTTCTCAGCTATTTGTAATGTCTTGTCAGACAACCATTTTGCCTTTTTGCATTTGTTTTTCTTGGGGATGGTCTTGATCACTGCGTCCTGTACGTCACGAACCTCTGTCCATAGTCTTCAGGCACTCTGTCTTTCAGCTCTAATCCCTTGAATCTATTTGTTACTTCTACTGTATAATCATAAGGAATTTGATTTAGGTAACACTTGAAAGGTCTAGTGGTTTTCCCTACTTTCTTCAATTTAAGTCTAAATTTGGCAATAAGGAGTTCATGATCTGAGCCACAGTCAGCTTCCGGTGTTGTTTTTGCTGACTGTATAGTACTTCTCCATCTTTGATTGCAAATAATATAATCAATGTGATTTAGGTATTGACCATCTGGTGATGTCCATGTGTAGAGTCTTCTCTTGTGTTGTTGGAAGAGGGTGTTTGCTATGACCAGTGCATTCTCTTGGCAAAACTGTTAGCCTTTGGCCTGCTTCATTATGAACAATCTTATGTTTGCCTAATTTAGAAGCTGCAAATCAGTTCCTGAATATGTTTTATTTGACTTGCAGAGTGTCTGTTTTTTTTAATGAGAACTACTTTAAAATTTGAGGGATTTTTACATAAAGATGCATATTCTCTGCTTTTCTGTAAAAATCAAGCAATTCAGAAACAACAGCCCACAATTCTGTCTCCTGGAGCAGCTGCCTCATGCAATGAACATGTGCTTTTCTGAGCACTGTAGTTCCCACCCAGCCTGTTTAATTCACTTATTCTGGGTACCTGTTTTACTCCACAGGAATTTGATTTGCCTTTCTGCCTACTTCTAAAATGAGGCCAGCTGAATGAGCCTTTGGCTACTTCAAATATTTTCTTCTTTCAAAATTACAAAAGATGGTTGTCTGTCACTCACTTGAGGAATCCTGTAGAATAAATTAATTCTATTTTTACTTTGAAAAATAAAAATGTATATACCTATCTCTATCTATATATCTATCTGTCTATCTGTCTATCTAACTAGAAAGAACATTAACAACCATAGAGGAAAAACCTAAATTTATACTGACAGTTACCAAGATATTAAAACTTGAAGGCAAGGAGAAACCATGACTGCTTCAAAATTGCAGTGGTTCCTTAATTGAAAGATTAGTTGATATCTACCCTGCTGACAGCAATTTGGCTGTCATATAGCTGGCAAGAATAGGCATTTTCATCTCCTTTCCCATGAAACAACAAACACAGTAAAACTGCAGAAAGAAATGACCAAGCACCAACTATGCAAATGGCCCAATGCAACATGCTTTACAGATGTTCTAATTTAAGCTTTTACGGTTTAGCTCCAGCTTCTCAATCTCCTTTTAGTACCAATTAAGGGATTTTTGCCTGATATTTAGCAGTTTCCTCACCATACCAAATGTTTCATTAACCCTTATTTTAGTGTTATCAAGGTGTGTTCTACAGTACGCCTCCACCACAATTAATGGTTTCATAGGAAACTATGATTGCAAAAAACAGATTTCTTTATCGTAAGACTTCTCACAGCTTTTAGTATGCTAATATGTAAAAAAAAATCACCAAAAGAAGACAGATGTAGAGTATGTTTCAAACTTAAAATCTGACCACAGAATACTTCTTTAGTAATATTTCTCAGGAATCCCTTTGAACATACTTTGAGGGTGTTCTATTTTCAGTATTAATAACCATTCTATGTGATAACTTTTTATTTAAAGTAATGTTCATTTCAATAGAGTGTCAGAACACATCCACGAAAGGCAGAAAGTCGACCAGATCAGCGGGTACTCCCAACAAGAACAGAGATTCTTCTTTCCTTACTGAGCCCTGAAAAGGACTCACATCTGGCCACATAAGCTGTCCCCTTCAGAGGGACTCCTGCCCAGGAGGTATTCTGCTCCATTAAAGACTTCCTTCTCCTACACAATATTTCAGGGATTGTCTCAGGCTCGGCTCTACAAGCTTTCTTGATAACAAAGTGGTTTCCAACTCCAGACCCTTTTTTTCATCTCTAAGTTCACCCTTGATCCACTGCTTTCAACTTAGACTCCTTGGGCAGGCCAATGAGCCAAATCCTGTTCCTAACCTGCAGGACACAACTGGGGCACATTCACTACCCAAAAACCAATTTTCTACCCCAAACCTAGACAATTTATTTGATTTTCAAAGAAGAGTGATAGTACTGCACTTAAGGATGCTGTTCCTATAATCTTGGTGAAGTTGAATGTTAATATTTTGATTATTAATGATCAGTAAGGCCAATCCACTGTTTACCCATCTATTTCCCATGAAGTGATGGGACCGGATGCCATGATCTTTGTTTTCTGAATGTTGAGCTTTAAGCCAACTTTTTCACTCTCCACTTTCACCTTCATCAAGAGGCTTTTGAGTTCCTCTTCACTTTCTGCCATAAGGGTGGTGTCATCTGCATATCTGAGGTTATTGATATTTCTCCCAGCAATCTTGATTCCAGCTTGTGCTTCTTCCAGTCCAGCGTTTCTCATGATGTACTCTGCATATAAGTTAAATAAGCAGGGTGATAATATACAGCCTTGACATGCTGTGATTCATGGGGTCGCGAAGAGTTGGACACGACTGAGCGACTGAACTGAACTGAAGGCCAATCCAAAAGACACGTGAAGGGACCTAGTGAACAGTATATTCTCATACCCACAAGTTATCCCATAGTTAAATTCACAAAGTCTGATCTATCTGATTTTCAGATTATTTCCCAAGAGGCCCATGCCATGAACTTCAAGATTTATGAATAAAAATTAAGAGCCAAAGAAGGTTTGTCCAATGCTAGTTCTTCACCATGATCTTGAATACAAAACTACATTATTTTAGACTTCTCTACTCTCCAAAATTTAGAACCTGAAACCTCCCCTGATAGCAAAGGCATAGTTAGAATTCCAGAGCCCCTCAGTAACGGAGATTCTCCTATATATCTTGATCTTACAAGGCTCCAGTATCCCACAAAGGGCTCTACTGAAAAACAGAAGCCGACTAAGGAAGACCTCTTGAAAGTTTTTGAATAGCTACTTTACTGCAAACAGGAAGCTATCATTAGCGGACCTGAGGCACTTCAAACAACCTGACCATCAAACCAGGCTAAATATTAGCAATAATTCTCTCCACTCAGTCTCATCTATTCATTTATTCATTTATCAAAAAACTTCAGTTAATTCAGAAGACTTGCTGGTTGGTTAACTGGCACTAAAGGTTAAGTACTATAACAGCAGGCATGCATAGAATTTTATGTAAGCACAGAGAAGAATTCAGTCAAGGAAGTTATATTGGTAAAAGATGAATTAGGGTTAGTGTAGGGCAGAGGAGGGCCTAACAAGCGAGGAATTGCAGAAGGGTATTAGCCAAACCAGAGAAGCTTGAGAGAAGAGCATATTCTGGTTAATTCTTGGTGGTTCCTGTGGAGTGAAAACAATTAAGAGCAAACTGAAGATCATGTGAGCCATGTTATGGAATGTACACTTTTCCCTCAGTGCTAGAGGGCACTGGAGGATTTGAGGCAGGAATCAGATTTGCCTTTTAGAAAGACTGTTCTGTCAGAAGTCACTAAGAAACTTGCACAGAGACTGAAATTCAGGAACATGTGAGGAGAACCCTCGCCTCCTATCAGTCCTCTCCTTTAGAATCTTGTTTCGCCTATACAGTTCAACTTATAGATGTTTTCACTGATTGAGAGCATCAGTCAGTGCTTACTCTACTTCACAACTATTGCCATGTGATTCCCCCACTTAGAGACTCGACTCCTGCCCTCAAGCCTTTCCCCTCCCTCCTCTCTCTCCTGCTTGTTTCCTAACACCGATTCTGACTCCAGGCCTGAGTTCAATAGAATTAAAGACTTGAATGTAAAATGTGAAAACATAAAACTCCTAGAAGAAAACATAGTGGTAACCTCATTGCATTAGTCTTAGCCATGTTTTTGTGCACCTGTCTCCAAAAGCAAGGGAAACAAAAACAAACATAAACCAATGGGGACTATGTTAAATTAAAAAGCTTCTGCACAGTGAAGGAAACTATCATCAAATTGACAAAAAAAAAAAAAAAAACCTATGGATGAAGAGAAAAATACTTGCACATCATATATCCAATAAGGGGTTAATTTCCAAACTATATAAGAAATCCATACAACTCAATCTCAAAAAACAAATAACCTGATTTATAAATGGACAAGAGACTTGAACAGACACTTTTCCAAAGAAGACATACAAATAAGTCAATAGGTATACGAAAAGGTGCTCAGTATCACTAATCATCGGGGAAATGCAAATCAAAACTACAATAAGGTATCACCTCTGTTGACTGAAAAAAAATGCACAACATGAGAGTTGTGAGTTAAGTTTTATTTGAGGACTATAGCCCAGGAGACAGCATTTCAGCTTTGAGAAACGGCTCCAAAGAGGTAGCGGGGAAGGTCAGTATATACGTGATTTTGGTACATGCAATCATCCTCATATTATTTTGCAAAAGATTTCTGCTAGTCTTGTGAATATTACGAGGAGCAGATGTCACCATGAAGGATTTGACTGCTTTTCTAGATATTTGGAGATGCAAGAATTGGGTTCATAAAATTGTCTCCTGAAAGTATCTATCTCCTGTTCCACCAGTTTTTCTCAGAGCACAGAGTGCATCATTCCTGATCTCCATACTGAACTCCTTTCGGGGGTATTGAAGGTCAACAGCTGCAGTGGCTCATAATTTGATTCTTGTTGAGGTAGATGGCAAGCACCAATTTGTAGGTGACTCTTTATACCTGTTAGAATGGCTATTATCAAAAAGACAAGGAATAACAAATATTGGAGAGGATGTGGAGAAAGGGGAACTTTCATATTCTTTTGGTGGGACTATAAGCTGGTGCAGCCACTATGGAAAACAGAAAGGAGATTCCTCAAAAAATTAAGACTACAACTACCACATGACCCAGCTATTCCACTTCTGGGTATTTATCCAAAGAACACAAAAACACTAATTCAAAAAGATAAATGCAGCCCTGTGTTTACTACAGTATTATTTACAATAACCAAGATATAGAAACCACCTAAGTGTCCACTGAAGGATAAACAGATAAAGAAGCTGTGGTATGTACACTCAATGGACTACTACTCAACAACTAAAAGGATGAAATCCTACCATTTTGTGACAACATGGATGGACCTTGAGGGCATTATGCCAAGTGAAATAAAAGTGGAAGTAGGTCAGTCGTGTCCGACTCTTCGCGACCCCATTGACTACACAGTCCATGGAACTCTCCAGGCCAGAATACTGAAGTGGGTAGCCTTTCCCTTCTCCAGGGGATCTTCTCAACCCAGGGATCGAACTCAGGTCTCCCATATTGCAAGCAGATTCTTTACCAGCTGAGCCACAAGGGAAGCCCTAAGTGAAATGCTTACGATTATGATTCCACTCATATGTGGAATATAAAACAAACAAACAAAACAAAAACTCATAGATACAGTGAACAGATTAGTGGTTATCAGAGGGGAAAGATGTTGAGGGGTGAGCAAAACAAGTAAAGGGGGTCAACTGTATGGTGATGGATGGTTACTAGATTTGTAGTGATGATCACTTTGTAGTGTACAGACATGTCAAATCATAATTCTGTTTACCTGAAACTTATATAACTTAAAAAAGGTTCTTCTGGAGTGTCACAGTATAAACAAATATAAAGATGTCTATCTAGTTTCCCATAAATACTGCACTGTGCTTTGGTAAAATAGAAACATGCTTTTAGAAAATAAATGCCCATATTCAAGGTTGCTGCCTTTTTTCTTACATACCTTCTGTCAAAGAAATGCTCTTTGATATCAGGGGTGAACTGATAATGCTGATCTCAATTAACAGCATAGAGACACCTCAGAGTTGCCTGATAAATATAATGTAATATTACAACTTAACTGACTCCAAATATACTAACGAGGAATTTCTGACAGTTGGAACAAAAGAATGCACTTTAGTTTACCTGCATTATTTATGATGGAAACATTAATTTAATAATGACTTACAACTTCAGAATAAGTACGAACTATTTACATTTAGAAGTAAGTAAAAAGTATAACATTAGGTTTGTGCTGTGTGTGTGTGCTCAGTCATGTCTGACTCTTTGTGACCCCATGGACTTCTCTGTACATGGAATTTTCCAGGCAAGAATACTAGAGTGGGTTTCCATTTCCTATTCCAGGGGATCTTCCCGACCCAGGGATAGAACCCACGTCTCTTGTGTCTCCTGAACTAGCAGGTTGATTCTTTACCAATGCTCTACCTAGAAAACCCAACATTAGGTTGCTGCTGCTGCTCCTGCTAAGTTGCTTCAGTCATGTCCGACTCTGTGCAACCCCATAGACGGCAGTCTACCAGGCTCCCCCTTAACATTAGGTTAAGGGTTAACCTAATAACCCTTAAGGGTTAATTAAATAACCCTTAACATTAGGTTAAGGGTTATTAAATCGAAGTGGTGAAGTATTAAGCACATAATGCTTTGTCATCCTGGTTTTATTATTTATATATACTCAATGAATTAAAACTGAATATGTATTAAAATTAGATTGCTTTTGGCAAATAATGCTGAATTTTGAGGTCAATTACAAACGGTGAGATTTCACTTCTCTTAATTTTGGCATTTAAATAAATGAGTTAGTTCAGTATGCTACTTTATATTGCTTTATATACAATATACAATTTATACACTATATATACAACTTATATACAATACAGTTGCCCTTGTATTGATATTAAAATGTTTATTTTTCAAAATCATCTTTTCCTACAGTTCAGAAAACTTTTATAACAATGACAACAATAACAACAAAAGTAATAAGGAACTCCACTGAGCATTTACCAAGTGCCAGACACTGTGCTTAAATATTTACATGAAACATCACAATACTCCTATGAGGTTAATTCATTACCAGCCCCATTTGACAGACAAGGGAATGAAGAGGCAGAGAGGTAAGCAAGCTGAATTAGGTCATACAACCAGCAAAGATCAAGCCAGGATTTGAACCTATCCTGCTACTGACATGGAGTTGACCATACTTTACTCTGATTTTGTGCGTGTGATTATTTATTTGCATATCACTTTGGAAGATGGATTTTTATTTGCATATTGTACTTTGACTTCTGTCTTGATTAAATTGATACTTACTGGAGATTGACAGGAATTGAGGAGTGGGAAATGGCCTTATCAAGAAAGGGAAGTGAGCTGCAGCTAAAAATGTTATGCACATGAAGGAAAGTTAAGCAGAAGATTAACTTTACACATATTCCCAAACATACTTTTTTTTTTTTTAATCCCCTCACAAAACCCAGGACTTCACAGAGGGAAAGAGTTCAGTGGTAATTCTCAAGAAACTTTATTTTCATGGGCATAAATGTTTGCACAATCAACCCCAGTTAGTCTCTGTCTTTCAGCACCGTAAGCATTTGGCATACTGCTCCGCTCCTTTCCTCCTGAGAGAAAATACAAATGCTTGCCAAAGCACTTAATATTCTAGCTTCCACAGCAAATCTCTTTCATCTCCTTCTAACTCCTTCCAAACTGGCTTCAGATTTGGGCAAAAGAAAGGTACTGGAGGAAAGAAGCACAGGGGGTTATTGGTGTTTCTCTCTTTTTCTACTGTGACAAACAAAACATGCTCATAATTATATGAAACATATTTTTCTTTAGTATAATTCTTGCTATCAAAGCTAGAAAGCTCTCGAGCTGAGCTATGACTTCCCTCTCACAACAGTGTAAAACCGTAGGCTAATATTATAGTATAAATGAGGTACTAAATGATTGGCTTCTAACTTGTTGACAATTTTAAGTTTTACTTCCATAGCTAACTTTTTTCCTCTAAAAGTGATAGGAAACAGAGAAAATTATAACCTATTCGTCTAGATGTAAAGATATGAGTGAATAAAATATCTAGCCAAAGAAAACAATATTAATAAAGAAATCTAGGATTTAACATTTACAAGAAAATAAACTTTCTATTTCAGAAAATAAGAGTTCTAAAACAGGTTACAATAATGTTTCTTTTTACAGAGGCATGAACATAATATGTTTTTCAGCTCATATTCTAGTTTTTCATGAAGTTAAAAAAAGAAAAAGAGACAGGCTTGTGTTTGGAATATGACACTGGTAAGAAAGACCTGAAAACACTGGATAAAGTCTGACACAGAAGAACAATAATGATAAATATTCCAAGAAAAGTCTGCCTTTAACAGACACAGCTTAAGAGAAAAAAATGACAGGTTAAAAGCAAAAGATTAGAGAGAGAAAACAAATAAATCTAAGCAAAAGGAAAGGAGCAAAGAACACAGCACGTTGAGCTAGTTATCTTTCCTCAGATTAGCAGCCCCCAAGATGGCTGGATATTCTATCAATAAATAGGTATTTTTAATCATTTTATTTTTGCTACTCTCTCTGTGCCTCTCCAAAATCTTCTGACTTACTATCAAAAGAAAGCCATTAATTTCATTTCACAAATTTACTTATTTTACAAAACCAAGGTTATTAACAAAAGGATAAACAAAACATAAATCACAGATCTATACATGGCTTAGTGAAAGTGTTGTGAATTTGGCACTAGTTTTCCTGAGCCATGTTGTATTTTCAGTCGCAGCCTAAGTCTGGGATATATTCTGCTGTTAAGATTGGTCTTGCCTCCTAATGGTACACTTGCTTTTTAACTAAGTGTTGACCAACTCTTTTGTCCCTTCTCTCCTACTCCAAACTCTCCTACCTCCTTTGACCATCTCTAAATCAATAGGATTCAGTTGGATAGTTGCATTAGATGGAGAGAAAAGCTACATAAATTTAGATCGCATATTAGACAGAATCAGTTCAGTTCAGTTCAGTTCAGTTACTTGGTCGTGTCTGACTCTTCGCAACCCCATGGACAGCAGCACACCAGGCTTCCCTGTCCATCACCAACTCCGGAGCTTATTCAAACTCATGTCCATTGAGTTGGTGATGCCATCCAACCATCTCATTCTCATCATCCAGAATGTTACTAGATATAGTAACATACTGAAAATGAAGACATTCTTTCCATTCCCTCCTTGTATCATTATGTTCACTGTTATCACAACTCTTATTTGCCTGTTAATGACAGAACATGGACTGAACAACTCAAGTTTGTCAAAATAATTACAGAATGATACAAAATAAATATAAATGAATATTCAAATACTTTTCTTAAGATATACCACTAGGAAAAAATTAGAAAGTGATGAGTCATTCATGAATAAATGAGTGAATGAGTTAACCTAAATCTTTATCTATAGATTTTTATTCAAATGGCAGGAGGAGAGGCAGAAGGATTACCCTGATCCCAGCACCTTACCACAATAATTATATTCCATTTAAACTTTTTTAAAATTTTCTAGTAGAGAAAAATGATTCCAAATTAGACCAACATTAGGATTAAAGTACATATAATTATATGAGTTGTTGTTTGAGTAATCTCCCTTGAGTAATAACCAGGGTATTTCTGTTAATATACCAATAAAGAAGAATATATAATCATTCAGGTTTCTCCTTTTTTTCAAGTAGTTTTCAATAGAGAATTCAGAATTCATAGGTACGATTCTGATGACCACACAAAACATCTAAAAAATAATGTATAATATTTATGAATACTGATTTTAAATATGAAGTCTTGCTCCCTGAAAAGAAAACCAATCTACTATTTTACTAATAGATAATTTGAAAAAGAATGTTTTCCATGAAAATAAATGTGATTTTCTTTTACCTTTATCTCACATACAATATGAGTCTAAACACAAAGGATCCTGAAGAAAAAAAAAAGCTTTAAAAAGATGTATGTTAAGTTCTTCTGCATAACTGATACATTAAAAATGTATAATTACAAAATAAAATTTCTTCTTGTTCTCTTTAGCTTTAATAAATTAAAAGCTAATACCACATTTAAATATGTATTTTCCTTCTTCCCAGGCTCCTTGCCATACTCCATCTGGAATTTGGGCAAGGAAAATATCATAAATCATTTTCCATTTTTCCTCTCTCTGTTTCTCTGCTCCCTACTCTGAACTCAAGCACAGGTATTCCACAAGGCGCCAGCTGGCAGCAGGTAAAATACATTTCTCCTCTTCTGAGAGCAGAGAATGATAAAACCCAGGAGTAATCATATACAGGTGACAAAACTCAATATAAAAACTCATGTCCATTAACAGAAAAATGGAATATAAATTCTAGGAAATTGTTATGATTCAATATTTTAAATTATGTTTGAATGATGTGCTTTCCAATGTGTCATTGACATTCATCTGAAACATGTAGAAGCAAAGTGAGAGTATCTTTCACAGCAATCTAAGCATTTATCTGGGTACAAATATTAAAGCATTCAGCATGAGTGAGGTTGCCTGCTGAGACAGAAACTGAAATGCCAGGAGGCATATTAAGAGCCATTGTAAATGATGCAATTCGTGGCAGACAGCCATTTAGAAGCCTACATGCATTTACTGTTAACAGAAAACAGAAGTGGCAGCAAGAGATATACTGTTCCATTTCTCCATTCTTGACATGAATATCATTTATAATACAGAACATCACATATGCCTGAGTACCTTCCAGAAAACACTTCTATGTTATGTACAGTGGTAAAATAAAAATGAAATACATTACAAAAACCATGGCTTCATGATTAATATCATACATCTCAATCACTCAGCAAATTAGCAAATACCTCCCATACACTCAGGTGGCACAGTGGTAAAGAATCCACCTGCCAATGCAGGAGACACGAGATGTGGGTTCAATCCCTGGGTCGAAAAGATACCCTGGGGTAGAAAATGGCAACCCATCCAGTATTCTTGCATGAACAATCCCATGGACTGCAGCCTGTCAGGCTCCTCTGTCACAGTCAGACATGAGTGACTAAGCACGCAGGCCCATGTATCCACCACTAGGTACTAGGTCCTATGGGTTATTCAGAGGGAGATAAAGACAGTTACTGCCCTCAAGGACTTTGACATATTAAAAGGCAAGACTTAAGGACAACCATCAACAAAAACATAAAATAAGACAGTACCTACTCTACTGTTAAATGATTTGTTTGAAAATATAAGTACTATATTATAGACTTCTGCACAACAAAGGAAACCATAAATAAGACAAATGACAATCTTCAGAATAAGAGAAAATATTTGCAAATGAAGTAACAGACAAAGGATTAATCTCCAAAATATATAAACAGCACATGGGCTCAATATCAAAAAAACAACCCGATCAAAAAAATGGGCAGAAGAGTTAAATAGACATCTCTCCAAAGAAGACATACAGATGGCCAAGAGGCACATGAAAAGATGCTCATCATCACTCATTATTAGAGAAATGTAAATCAATACTACAATGAAGTATCTTCTTATACCAGTCAGGAAGACCATCATCAAAAAGTCTACAAACAATAAATGCTGGAGAGGGTGTGGAGAAAAAGGAACCCTCCTACACTGTTGGTGGGAATGTAAATTGATACAGCCATTGTATAGAACAGTATGGAGATTCCTTAAAAAACTAAACAAAGAACTACCATATGACCCAGCAATTCCACTACTGGGCATGTGAAAGTATTAGCCACTTAGTCGTGTCTGACTTTGCAACCCCATGGATTATAATCCACTAAGCTCCTCTGTCCATGGAATTCTCCACGCAAGAATACTGGAGAGGATTGACATTTCCTTCTCCTGAGGATCTTCCCGACCCACGGATTGAACCTGGATCTCATACACAGCAGGCAGACTTTAGCATCTGAGCCACCAGGGAAGCCCTACTGCTGAGCATATATCCTGAGAAAACATTAACTCAAAGAGATACATGTACCCCAATGGTCATCACAGCACTATTTACACAAGTCAGGTCATGGAAGCAACCCAGATGTCCATCAGCAGATGAATGAATAAAGATGTGGTACATATATGCAATAGAATATTACTTAGCCATAAAAAGGAATGAAATTGAGTCCGTTGTGATGTGGATAAATTAGAGCCTTGTCATAAAGAGTGAAGTTAAGTCAGAAAGAGAAAAACCAATATCACTAATGCACATATATGGAATCTAGAAAAATGGTAGTGATGAACCTATTTTCAGGGCAAGAACAAAGATGCAGATGAAGAGAATGGACTTATGAACAAAGCAGGGGAAGAAGAGGAGGGGCAAACTGAGTGAGTAGCATTTACATATGACATATATACACTACCATGTGTAAAATAGATGGCTAATGGGAAGCTGCTGTATAACACAGGGAGCTCAGCCTGGGGCTCTGTGACAACCTAGAGGGATGAGGGTGGGGTGAGAGGGAGGCTCAAGAGGGAGGGGATATATGTATACTTATGGCTGATTCACATTGTTGTATGGTAGAAACCAACACAACATTGTAAAACAATTATCCTCCAATTAAAAATAAGTAAAAAAAAAACCAAGTAGATGGGAATGTGATGATATCTATGGTGGCGAGGAGCAGGATGAATGACTGTACACTATCAACCTTGGTTAACAAACACAGAAAGGGAAAAAAAGGTGAGAGAAGTGAAACAGAACCGAATTGCTGCCAGGCACAGAGTAATGTGTGTATCATGCCTGTGAAGTAGCTATTTCTCTGACCATTTTATAAATGAAGAATCAAAAGCACAAAAAGAGGGAATCCTCTGGCACTCCAGTGATTAGGACTTGGCACTTTTACTTCTGAGAGCCCAGGTTCAACACCTAGCTGGCGAACAAAGATCCCACAAGCCACACAAAAAAAAGCTATATGCTAAAAGTACAAAAAGATTATGAGGCAGGCAAGGCCGGGGGTTAAACGATAGCTGAGCCTCTACTGTCTGTACAATATCATACACTGCTTCCCTTCCTTTATTCTTGTCCCACTAGGATTTAGTCCAATAAAAACTGTATTTTGTATTATAACGATAACTAATTTTAAGTAAGGGAAATTAAAGGGGAAAAGATAAATAGAAGGGATACTGAATGTCTGGGACAGAAACTCTACAGAGTAAATTAAAAGCTTGAGGGGAAAAAAGCTCTCCTTTAAAAACACAAAGCAGGAAGAAGTGTACCTTATTTTGGTAACCATGTTGCTATAGTAACAACATGATGATACACAGAAGAGCTTTCAAAGTTACACTGGTAATAAAAGATATACATGAATACAAAGGTCTATTAATGTTGTTGAATAAATATCAGTCTCTATAACCTTGCCAGATCTGGTAATGAGAAACCCATGTAAACATTATTTATACCAATAGTAAAAAAGAGCTGTCAAATTCTAGCATTTACTATGTGTATGTGTCCACAGAGAAAAAAGAAGAATGGAAAAGAGTATTCTCCATGCCTAAGTACTTTAGTCTGGAACACAATCTAGTGCTGGTAGAGGAGAAAAATGGAAATATAATGAAAAGATTACCTGGTCTTAGGACTACATGGTATAAATAAAAATTGTTCAGGTTTCTCAATGTTTAAGAAATCCATAATATAAATATCAGTATAATAAATTCATATCTATACATCTAGACTAAGAGAAACATGAAATAGATGTCCAGGTTTAAATTACTTGCTAATAACACTCTGTGTCTATTGGAGTCAATTTTCAGTGGCCTGAAAAGAACCAATGCTCTTCCAAATGGTACTCAACCTTTTCTTTCCAGTGCTCCCCATGCTCACATTCCCAAATACAGTCTCATCAGTAACAGCTTCTGTTTCACTGCAGAGATTCCCACTTGGCCCCAAAAGGTAAATAAGAATCCTTGGAGAGAAATGAATGTTTGAGAAGGCCCCTAGGTATTTGAAATAATTGTCTACGTGCTGTGATTAGTCGCTCAGTCATGTCCAACTCTTTGTCTAAGAAGTATGCGCAAACAATGAGAGCTATAGTTTTCCATCAGTTCTTTGTTCTATAAAATCTTGATTACCCAAATCCATTGTCCCAAACATTTTTAACATGTATGCCTCTTATATTGTTTCCATAAACAACAGAGAATACGGTACAAGTAGAAAAAGCTGAGCCTAGATATCTTAAAGACCTTAAAAAAAACAAAAAATGGAGCTCTGGATAAGTTTCTTGAGACACTAATTTTTTCCTTCTTCGGGAATTAAAGCAAGCATGAATATGTGATTTTCTGGAGGGAAATGGAATGCACAGAGAGGGAGGCCCTGCTAGTGTCTTCTGTCTTACAACTTCCACGGCTGTTCAGTCACCAAGTCGTGGCCGACTCTGCGAACCCGTGGACTGTAGACCACCAGACTCTCTCTGTCCATGGGATTTCCCAGGCAAGAGTACTGGAGTAGGTTGCCATGTCCTTCACCAGGGGATCTTTCTGACCCAGGGATCAAACCTGGGTCTCCTGCGTCTCCTGCTTGGCAGGTGGATTCTTTACCACTGAGCCACCTGGGAAGCCCCTTCCTTACA
Organism: Bos indicus; assembly: GCF_029378745.1. Classification (NCBI taxonomy): domain Eukaryota; kingdom Metazoa; phylum Chordata; class Mammalia; order Artiodactyla; family Bovidae; genus Bos; species Bos indicus. Next base: position 111,135,247 of record NC_091760.1, read on the forward strand.
ACAGAACCTATTATTTCAGAAAGCAACAAGCCAACTCCCTGAAGTAAGTTCCCCAAACTACCCGGCAGTTGTGGGAAAGCTTCTGACCTCCTATCACAGGCACTTCCCCTGACAGCTTCTCTCTTCATATTTCTGCCTAGAAGTATACATTTGGCAGTGCAAAAGCCATCTTGAGATCATGAAGGGATCAGTATGAGACTGAAGGCCTACTCAGTGAGAAAGATGTAATGAGCGATGGAAACGGCTAGATCCCTGGTGACATTCTGAGTTGCCTACACCCCTTCTTAACTCAAGAAACAAACAAATCCTTGTTCATGTAAGCCATTTGCTGCAGAAAGTGTTACTATCTGACATAACTGGTCTATGAGGGAGGCAGTTTTGGCAGAGGAAGATGATGACTCACAAAATCTGCCACGTTTACCCTATTATCCTCTACTCCAGCCAGGTAAATCTATTCCTCCAACTGTCTTCATTTATAAACTCAGTGTCTCTACACTCTATTAATTTGATTCCAAACTGTGGGCTCTGAACCCTTGGTACCTACCTATGCCCTTTCCTTGAGCTGACTAGTCTAGACTTGACTTCTACAGCTTACCTGATTTGTGAGAATGGCCAACTATCAACAGAACTCCTAAGTCTAATTCCTTATAGACAGGCCTATCCTTTTTTTGCTCAAATTTCCATGGATCATCTCAATTTGGTGTAAGCAAGAGAAATTGAAAAGGAATTATTTAGCAGGCATGTAATGATGCATATATCTAACTACTGACTTTTGTGAGCTAGCTATTAACATTGTTAAATTTTAAGTCATTACTTAAAAAAAAATGTTCTTAGTTACTCAGAACAATATTTAATTTTACTAAAAAATCAACCCAAGGTCACAACCAAGATGGAGTAGCTCTTCGACTCCCAAGTCCATCTCTTAACTAAAAAACCCTGATATCATATAACACAAGCACAGCAAAACCATGAAAGGCAAAAAGAAGATGGCAGGTGGCCTACTGACTTCAAGATTTGAGAAACACCAAAGCAATGAGATTCCTGAGTTTTATTATTATCTCCCATATATCCCAGATGAGTGTTATAGAAAGTTCCAACCCAGAAACACCAACAGCCAGAGACCAAAAAAAAAAAAAAGCTTCAAAAAAGTCTGATCAACTTAGCTGATCAGGTAAAGTGTGACTAAATAATTGAAAACAATCTTGGTAATATTCACCTTCTCAAGCCAAATATCAACTGTAAACTGTACCTCCCCAGCTCATAGTTTCAAGACAGACACAACTGAGCAGAGTTGATATTCCATACCACCACAGCCCTGCCCTATTGATGCAGGTGGTGCACTCCAAGTCTCCTGGCTGGTGTAGTATCCGTGGGGTAAGCTAGGAGCTGATCTTTCATTCCCCTCTGTAGAAGCAAGACATGCTCCAACACCCCCCACCAGGGTAGTGTCAGTGGGGTCAATGGGGAGCTGAGCCTCCACCCCCACCCTGCACCAATGAATCCGAACAAAGTAGTACAAGTTGTTAGTAGTAAATAGTCCATTTTGAGCTTCCCAGGTAGCGCAGTGATAAAGAATCTGCCTGCCAACGTAAGAGATGCAGGAGATGCGGGTTTAACCCCGGGTCAGGAATATCCCCTGGAGTAGGCAATGGCAACCCGCTCCAGTATTCTTGCCTGGAAAATTCCATGGACAGAGGAGCCTGGCAGGCTACAGTTTATGGGGTCATACAGAGTTGACATGATTGAGTGACTGAGCACACAGTCCACTTTTCTTATATTCTTGGTGTCAGTGAGGCCCAGTGGGGAATCAAACCCAATTGGCAGCAAAGAGACCAAAGGAAGCAGTGAAAAACAAGACTAGTGGCACTCTTATTCTGACTCCCTACACATATCCTGTCAGAGGGTTTCGGTTAGAAGCCTCTAACCCCACCCAGCATCAGTGAGATAGAAGAAGGTGGTGTGAGACAAGAGTAGTCAGTTTGCTTCCCATCCTCTGGTGCCAGTGGGATGTGGAGGGAGCTGAGCCTTTACTCCCAGATGGCATCAGTAAGGCAGAATCAGAGCCGGCTGGCACCTAACTTCTCCCATCCTTTGGTATCAATGGGACACAGAAAGAAGTCAAACTTCTGCCCCTACTCTGCTACAAAAAAGTGTAAGACAGCTCTTTGGTTCTCCCCTTCTGGTGTCAGTGAGTTCAGTGGGGAACTGATCTTATATTCCCATGCAGAGACACAAGAACCTGCAAGTCGGTGACTCACTTTTGCCAGAAAGGTGTGAGTGGGGCTAAGGGTGATAGGTTAACTTCAACTTCACCAGTCTGATACAAGGCAGGGGGAACCTTACTTTTGTTTTTGTTTTTTTTTAGCACCCCCCACCCCTACACCCGGAACCTTACTTTTGAAAAGTAGTATCTGTGGACACAGCAGGAAGCTGAACAAACACACCCATTTGGCTTTCATGCTTTACCACAACAAGGGGAGTGTGTGTTTTAAATATATATATATATATATATATAGAGAGAGAGAGAGAGAGAGAGAGAGAGAGAATAGGATCCAGTCTCATAGTGTAACTTCCAAAACAATTAGGACTCAATAGAAAATCACTCATCATGCCAGAACCAAGAAAATCATAACATTAATTAGTAAAGATAATCAACAAACCCAGCATTGAGATGAATCAGATGTTGGAATTATTTGATAAGGATTATAAAGCAGCCATCATAAAAATTCTTTTAAAAGCAATTAAAAATTCTCTAGAAACAAAAGAAAAAAATAGAAAATCTCAGCAAAGAAATATAAGTTAAAAAAACTAAGTAGAAATGATAGAACTGAAAGATAAAATAAGCAAAAGAAAAAAAGAAACAAACCTCATAGGACAGGCTCAACAGCAGAGTATAATGACAGAAAACAAAATCAGAGAATGTTAGGACAAATCAACAGAACTCACCCAATGTGGACAAGAATGAAAATAGAATAAATAATTAACAGAGTCTCAGGGACCTGTGTGACAAAACAACAACAAAAAGCTAAAATTCATAAGATTTAAGTCAAAGAAAGAGAGAAGAAAGAGGAAGTATGATTAAATAATATTCAATAATGGCTGAAAACTTCTAATGGCAAAAGATATAAACCTACAGATGCAACAAGCTGTAGGAAAGATTCTTTTCTATACAAATAGAATAAACCCAAAGAAATCCATGTTAAGACCATCATAATTAAACCACAGACTATGATCAATTATGTATATATACTGCAATAACTAGAGTAACCTCTAAGAAACCTATACAAAGCAATATATTTAAAACACTATAAGTCAAGATATAATCCTAAAAAATGTTCAGCAAACCAATCTGAAAGTAAAAAGAGAAACAGAAGTAAGAGAATCAGAGGAAATAAACTGGACACAAATAAAATGGCATACATAAACCCTAACATATAAAGAATTACCTAAATATAAATGTAAATCTAAATACACCAATTAAAAGAGATAGGCAGAGTGGAGTAAAAAAGAAATATTCTTCAAAAATATGTTGTCTATAAGACTGACTTCAAATTCAATGACATAAGTAGGTTGAGAGTAAAATAATGGAAAAAGTATACCATGTAATAAACAGTTTTTAAAAGCAGTAGTTGCCATATTAATATCAGATAAAGTAGACTTCAGAGCAAAGAAAATTACTAGAGACAAAGAATACTACATAATGATACAACAATCAATCCAGGAAAACAAAAATTTTAGATATGTTCATACCAAACAAAAGAGCTACAAAATACATGAAGCAAAAATTATAAAACTCAAAGAGAAATAGACAAATCCACAATCAGATTTGGGAATTTCCAATATTCCATTCTTAGCAACTGATAGACTCATTAGACAGAAAATCAGCAAGGAAATGAAAGAACTCAAAAACATCAATCACCAGGTTTTAATTGCCACTTTTAGAAAACTCCACCCAACAACAGCATTATACACATTTTTTCCCAAGTACCCATGGAACAGTCATCAAGGCAGATGCATATCTTTGGCAATAAAACAATTTTAACAAAATTTTAAAAGTTGAAATCATACAGAGTATGTTCTCTGACCATAGTGGAATCAAACTAGAAAACATTAATAGAAATCTGACAGGAAAGTCTATAAACTCTTGGAAACTAAATAGCATACTTCTAAATAATCCATATGTCAAAGAAAAACTCTCAAAGGATAACTAAAGAATTATACAAAAACACATAGAACTGAATGAAAATGAAAATACAACATATCAGAGTGTGTGCAGCACAACTGAAGCAGTGAAGAGAGTAAATCTGTAAGTGACACTTCCTAACATTTAAAGAAAAACCTGATTGAGCTCCTGTCAGAGGGAGGGGAATAGCAAATATTTTAAATATGCCAGAGCTTTCTATTATGTTTAACACGGCCTTCCCTCAGGAGAAACTATTTTAGCAGACCTTAACCTACTGGGATAATATCTGAGCCTAACTGACCTGACAAAGGGAAAAACCCAGCTCTAGCTCATTCTAGAAATACTGTGTCACCTAAGGGCAGGGTGGGGGGATGCAAGATCTGGCAACTGAGAAATATCTGTAAAGTTCACAGTCCACAGGCAAAGGCTCACTACAAGACTGAGACATAAACACAGGACTGCAGAATACTTCTCCTCCCTTGACATTACCACCACATTACTAAAGGTATATATTGCAATTCCTTTTACACCTTTATGTCTTGTCCACCTATCAACAAAAACTTATAGTGTATACTAAAAAGCAAAAAAGGAGTTTGAAGAGACTGAACAAGCATCAAAACTAGAGTGAGATATAGCAGGAGTGTTAGAATGATCAGATCAGAAATTTTTTTAAATTATGATTAATGTGAAAGGGGATGTAATACAAAAAGGAGACAACATATAAAGAACAGATGGATAATATAAGCAGAGACATTGAACTTTGAAGAAAGAATCAAAAAGAAATTAGAGATTAAAAAAAAATACTGTTTAACAGAAATGAAGAATGCCTTTAACTGGCTCATTAGAATAGACATTACTGAGGAAAGAATCTCTGTGCCTGAGGATATGACAATAGAATTAAAAAGCTTCTAAAACTGAAAAGCAAAGAAAAAATTAAAAACATAATAGAATATCCAAGAACTCTGGGACAACTATAAAAGATATACATTTGCCTAATAGGAATACCAGAAGTAGAAGATATAGAGAAAGGAAAAGAAGAAATATTTGAAATAATGATTGATAATTTCCTCTAAATTATAATAATGTCAGACACCAACCACAGATCCAGGAACTTCAGAGAATACCAAGCAGGATAAATGCCAACTAAGGCTTAGCATGGGCTTTCCTGGTGCCTCAGTGGTAAAGAATCCACCTGCAATGCAAGGAATCACAGAAGATGCAGGCTTGAGTCCTGGGTCAGGAAGGTTCCCTGGAGGAGGGCATGGCAACCCAGTCCAGTATTCTTGCCTGGAGAATCCCATGGACAGAGGAGCATGGCAGGATATAGTCCATAGGGTCGCAAGGGGTTGGACATGACTGGAGTGACTGAGCACACATGCACATATATATTTATACATATATACATATTTATGTATGCTTATTTATAAGTAAAATAAACTGCAGCAATGATACAAGGGATGGGAGGGGGAAATTAGGAATATTTAGCTATTATAAGGCACTTGCACTACCGATAAAGCAGTGAAGTGTTACTTAAAAGTTGACTTGGCTTAGTTATAAAAATATATCACAAACTCTGTGTGTTAGTTACTAGTTGTGTCCGACTCTTTGGGACCCCATGGACTGCAGCCTGCCAGGCTCCTCCATTCATGAAATTTTCTAGTCAAGAATACTAGACTGGGTTGCCATTTCCTTCTCCAGGGGATCTTCCTGACCCAGGGATTGAATCTGGGTCTCCCTCATTGCAGGCAGACTCTTCACCATCTGAGCCACCAGAGGAGCCTCTAAAGCAACACCTTAAAAAGTGAGCAAAAGAAATAGAACTGATATTCTGAAAAAGATAAAATGGAACTATATTAAATGCTTGACTAAATCCACAAAAGACAGAAAAAGTGTGGAAGACAAAAATAACAACAAAGAAAAAGGGCAGCAAATAGAAAACAATAACCAAAAAATGATAGGTATTAATCCAACTATATCAGTCATTACTTTGATTATCAATGATTTAAATACACCGATTTAAAGACAGACTGTCAGAGTAGGTCAACTATCACATTGTCTTCAAGAAACACATTTTAAATATAAAGACACACACAGACTAAAAATAAAGGGGTGTAAAAAGATACATCATACTAACACTAAACAAAAGAAATTTCAGACAGAGATTTCAAAACAAGGAACATTATCAGAAATAAAGAGGGGTATTATATAATGATAAAGGGGTCAGTGTTCTAAGAAGAGATAACAATCCTTAACAAGAGAGCTTAACAACAGAGTGTGAAAATATAGGGTTGACACAAAAAGTTCCTTCAGATTTTTCCATAAGATGTTATGGAGAAACCCAAACAAACTTTTTGGCCAACCCAATATGTAAGGCAAAAGCTACAGAGCTACAAGGAAGAACAGATTAATTACTATTACAGTTGGAGACTTTAACACCTTTTTACCAAAAATGGACAGATCCAGGAGGCAGAAAATCTGTAAGTTGAACTCAATAGTATCATCGCTCAACTGATATAAACTGACATGCATGGATGACTTCACCCAAAAACAGCAGTACAATGCATTCTTTTCAAGCTCACATGAAGCATTCTCCCAGATAGACACATTCTGGACCATAAAATACATCTTAACAAATTTAAAGGAATGAAAAATCATACAATGTCTGCACTCAAACATCTAACAATGAGATGAAGTTAGAAATTAAACTGAAAGAGCTAGGAAATCCCAAAATACTTAAGAGATTAACCAACACCCTTCTGATTAACAGATACATCAAAGAAGAAATCACAATGAAATTTAAAAATACTTTGAATTAAATGAAAGTGAAAATACAGCTTACTGAAATTTGTGGGATGTAGCAAAAGCAATGGTTACAGGGAAATTTATGGCACTGAAAACATTTATTTGAAAAGAAAGATCTAAAATCAGCAATTTAAACTTCCACTTTAGGAAACTAGAAAAGGAAGAGCAAATTAAATCCAAAGTAAGCAGAAGAAAAGAAATAATAATAATTTATATAACTACAATAAAAATTTCACCAGAAGTCAATAAAATTGAAGTAGGAAATCAACAGAGAAAAAAATCAATAAAACCAAACGCTCAGTAACATTTATAATCTTCAGATAAGGTGAACAAAGGAAAAGGGAGAAGATTACAAATTGCTGATATCAGAAGTTAAAGAGAAATCATCAATAGAGATCCCTCAAAAAACTAAAAATACATGATCCAGCAATTCCACTCCTGGGTATAGAACCAAAGGAAACAAAATCATTAATTCAAAAAGATACATACACTCCAGTATTCAAAGCAGCATTATTTACAATAGACAAAATATGAAACCTACCTAAGTGTCCATCAAGAGATGTATGAATAAAGAAGAGGTGTTATAGTTATACAATAGAATACTACTCAGCCATAAAAAAAAATGAAAATTTTCCATTTGTAACAATATGGATAGACTTGGAGGGCATTATGCTAAATGAAATAAGTCAGACAGAGAAAATACGAATAACATATCACTTATGTGTGGAAACTAAAACCCAAAAAACTAATGAATATAACAAAATGAAAACAGAATCACAGAGAACAAACTAGTGGTTACCAGCAGGGAGAGAAAAGGAGACAATACAAAGGTGGGGGATACAGAGATATAAACTAATATGTATAAAATAAACTAAAAGGATATACTGTACGACATGGAATACAGCCAATATTTTATAATAACTATAAGTGGAGTTGTAACCTCTAAAAAGTATAAATCACTATGCTATACAACTGTAACATATAATATTATACATCAACTATACCTCAACAGAAAAGGAAAAAAGTACAAAAAATTTTACAAAGAAATACCATGAATAACTCTATGCCCACAAATTTGATCACCAAGATAAAATAAATCAATTCCTTGAAGAAATGCTAAAACTCACACAAGAACAGACAATCTAAACATAGCTTAACCATAAAAAAAATTTCAAAAAAGTTTCATCAATAATTAATAAACTTCCAAAACAGCACTAGGCCCAGATGGAGTCACTGGTAAATTCTACCAAATATTTAAGGAAAAAATTATGTCCATTCTCTCTTCCAAAAGATTGAGAATATTTCCCAACTCATTTAATGAGGCCAGCATTACCCTAATACTAAACCATACAAAGGAATTACAAGAAAACTACAGATCAATATCTCTCATGAACATGGAAGTAAAGTCCTCAATAAAATATTAAAATATGTAAAAATCAATTATATACCACAACCAAATGGGATTTATTCTAGGTATCAAAGCTGGTTCAACAGTCAAAAACCAATTAGTCTATCACATTAACAGGCTAAAGAAAAATCACACAAGCATTTCAACAGGTACAGAAAAAACATTTGACAAAATCCAACATCCATTCAAGATAAAACTCTCAGCAAACTAGGATAAAGAAAAAATTCCTCACTTTTATAAAAAAAAAAATTTAGGGAATTCCCTGAAGTTTCAGTGGTTAGGACTCTGTGCTTCCACTGTTGGGGGCACAGGGTTGATCCCTCGTGAGGGAACTAAGATCCCAAATGCTGCGCAGCACAGACAAAAAAAAATTACAAAAAATCTACAGTTCATGTCATATTTAATACCGGAAAACTTGAAGGCTTCCTGCTGAGAGCAAGAACAAGATGTGTGCTCTAACTACTGCTATTTAACATTGTATAAGAAGTCCCAACTTGTTCAGGAAGACAAGAAAATATAGGTATACAGATTAGGAAAGAAGAAATTAAACTTTGTTCACAGACGACATGATCACCTATACAAACAAACTGAAAAAATCAACAAACTCCTGGAACTAACAAGTACTTTTAGAAAGGCTCCAAGATAGAAAGTTAATTACACAAAAGTCAATAACTTTCTTACATACCATGAACACATGAAATTTAAAATCATTACCATTTACATTAGTGCCTTCCAAAAATGTAGGTATGAGGTGCAAACTGATGAAATATATATAAGAACTATATGAGGAAAACTATAAAACTCATATGAACAAAAACAAAGAAGAACTAAATAAAAGACATATTTAATGTCTGTGGATTATTAAGATTCAACATTGTCAGGACATCAATTCTTCTCAACTTGATCTACAGATTTAATTCAATTCCAAGCAAAATCCCAAATAAGTTATTTTGTGGATATGGACAAATTCTGAAATTTACATAGAGAGGAAAAAGATCCCAAATAGACAACTCAATATTGAAGGAAAAGAGCAAAGTTGAAAGACTGACAAAATCTGCCTTTAAGACTTAGTATAAAGCTACACAATATTAAAGATAGTGTTGTTTTGGTGGAAGAATAGACAAATAGATTAACGGAACAGGACAGAATCCATAAATGGAACCAAATAAATATATGGTCAACTGATCTTTGACAAAGGAGCAACAGCAATGTAATGGAGCAAGGATGGTCTTTTTAAACTGGAAACAACTAGACAACATCCTCATGCCCCCTCCTCCATCCTCAAAAAAAGGATTCTAGACACAGGTCATACACACTTCACAAATATCAACTCAAATATACATATATTTGAGTTGATATAATATAACATACAAACTGCAAAACTCCTATAAGGTAACATAGAAGAAAACCTAGATGACCTTGAGTACAGCAGTGACTTTTTAAATATAACAACAAAGGCAAGATTCATGAAATAAACAAGAAGCAGGACTTCATTAAATTTTAAAACTTCTGGTCTACAAAAGAGAATATCAACAGAAGTGGAAGATGAGCCACATACTGGGAGAAAATATTTGCAAAAGACACCTGATAAAGAACTATTGTCTAAAATATACAAAGAACTATTAACACTCAACAATAAGAAAACAAGCAATATGATTTAAAATAGGCAAAAGACCTGAACGAACACCTCAGAAAAGGAGACATACAGATAGCAGACATAATAAAATATATTCAACCTCATATGTCTTCAAGGAAATGTAAATTAAAACACAAGATACTATCACATACCTATTAGAATGGTGAAAATCCAAAACCCCAACGACACCAAAGGTTGGTGAGAATCTGGTAACAGGAACTCTCATTCATTGCTGCTGGGAATGCAGAATGAGAGAGCCACTCTGGAAGACAATTTGGTAGCTCCTCACAAAATTATACATACTTCTACTATATGATTTAGTAATCATACTCTTTGGTATTTACCCAAATGAGCTGAAAATACATGTCCACACAAAAACCTACACATAGATATTTCCAGCAGCTTTATTCATAACTGCCAAAATTTGGAAGCAACCTAGGTGTCCTTCAGTTTGGTGAATGGATAAACTGTGGTTCATCCAGAGAATGGAATATTATTCAGTCCTAAAAAAAAGAAACAAGTTATAAAGCCATGAAAAGACATGGAGTAAATTTAAATGTATATTACTAACTGAAAGATGCCAATTTTTAGAAAGTTACACACTATAGTACTCTAACCATATGACATTCTCTTTCTTCTTCAGTCATGTCTGACTCTTTGCAACCCCATGAGATTCTCCAGGCAACACTGCTGGAGTGGGCTGCCATGCTCTCCTCCAGAGGATCTTTCCAACCCAGGGATCAAACTTGTATCTCCTGCATTGGCAGGTGGGTTCTTTACTAGTGTCACCTGGGAAGCCCGTTTTGTTTTGGGGTACAGCCAATTAACAATGTAATAGTTTCAGGTGAACAGCAAAGGGACTCAGCCGCACATACACATGTATCCATTCTCCCTCAAACACCCCTCCCATACAGGCTGCCACATAACATTAAGCAGAGTTTCATATGCTATATAGTAGGTATTTTTTGGTTATCCATTTTAAAAGTAGCAGTGTGTCCATGTCAATCATCCCAAACTTCCTAACTATTCCTTCCCCACCTCCTTCCACCAGCAAAAAGTTCATTCTCTGTGAGTCTGTTTCTATTTTGTAAGTAAATTCATTGGCATCATTTCTTTTTAGATTCCATATAAGAGACGTCATATAGTATTTCTCCTTCTTTGACTTATTTCACTCAGTATTACACTCTCCAGGTCCATCCATGTTGTTGTAAATGGCATTATCTCATTCTTTTTAAAGGTTGAGTAATATTCTATTGCATGCGTGTACCATATCTTCTTTATGCATTCTTCTGTCAATGGACATTTTCAACAATATGACATATTGAAAAAGGCAAAACTATGGAGACAACAATGGAACAGTGATTGCCCATCCTTAGAGGGGAGGGAGGGACAAACAGGCAGAACACAGGATCTCTAGGGCAGCATTATCTATTCTGTATGATACTACAATGGCAGATATATGGTATTTAATATTTGTCAAAACCCATGGAATTTACAACATCAAAGGGGCTCTGTGACAATCTAGAAGGGTGGGATGGGGAGGGAGATGGGAGGGAGGTCCAGAAGGGAAGGGACATGGGTGTACCTATGACTGATTCTTGTTGATGTATGACAGAAAACCACAAAATTCTGTAAAGCAATTATCCTCCAATTAAAAAAATGAATAAAGTGGCAAAAAAAAAAAAGCTAACCTTAATGTAAAACCATGTATTTGCGGTGATAATGATGTACCAAAACAAGCTCATTAACTATAACAAATATTTCTCTGTGATATGGGGTGTATATAATGAGAGAAGTTATAGATGTGTTGTTGTTTAGTTGCTAAGTCATTTCCAACTCTTTTGTGACCCTATGGACTGTAGTCCACCAGGTTCCTCTGTCCATGGAATTCTCCATGGAAGAATACTGGAGTGTGTAGCCATTTCCTTTTCTAGGAGACCTTTCCAACCCAGGGATTAAACCTGCATCTCCTGCATTACAGGCGGATCCTTTACTGCTGAGCCACCAGGGAAGCCCTTATAGGTGTATAGGAACAAAAAATAAATAAATATTTATAAAAGAACAATAAAAAACATGAAATCATAAATCCAACTAATAAACAGATTAAAAGACTTACCAAAACAATACCATAAAAGTTTTAAATATATGTTATTTTTCAACTTGCTTGAATCTAGGTTAGCAAAAGCCAGAACAAATTTCTGTTGTTTGCAACCAAAAGGACTTGACACAGAACCCTTTCCAGAACTCGGCATATTTTTTTTAAATTTATACCAAAAAACATACAATAAACAATAAGATAAACCATGAGAAAATATTAGCAATGTGTAAATAAAGTATAAGTCCATATTATATTAAAAACTCCTTAACATAAACAAAAACATAGAAATAGCACCATAGAAATTTGGACAATATATATGAACAAGTAATTCATAAAAGAAGAAATATACATATCTAATAAACATATGAAAAAAAATTCAACCTCACTAGCAATAAAGAACCCCACTCCAGTACTCTTGCCTGGAAAATCCCATGGATGGAGGAGCCTGGTAGGCTGCGGTCCATGGGGTCGCTAAGAGTCGGATACGACTGAGCAACTTCACTTCCACTTTTCACTTTCATGCACTGGAGAAGGAAATGGCAACCCACTCCACTGTTCTTGCCTGGAGAATCCCAGGGACGGGGGAGCCTGGTGAGCTGCCGTCTATGGGGTCACACAGAGTCAGACACAACTGAAGTGACATAGCAGCAGCAGCAGCAATAAAGAAACACTAAATAATCATGAAGTAACTTTTTTTTTTACCAAGAAAAAAAGTGAAAATTTGAGAAAAGAAAATTGCAATACTAACAAGATCTAAGAAAATGGCCACTTTATAAACTATTGGCCAAATATAAATTAACCCTGTCTTCTCAAAGGACAATTTGGAATAATGTCCATCAAAGTCTTAAATTGGCATTTACTTTCTTTTCAGCAAATTCACTTCCAGGAATTTATCCTATAGAAAAACATATGTACACAAGAATATAAATATAAATACTATGTGTAGTCATAAATACTGGAAATAATCTAAATGTTGAAAAGAGAAATGGTTCAGTAAATTATGGCATATTCTTAGTAAGGAAGACATTGTAGCAGTTAAGAATAAGATAGATCTATATGTATAACATGGAACAATTTCCAGAATATAAAATTAAGTGGTAAAAATCACACATACTTTTAATATATTACTTATATTAAAAACTAGTCTATTGAAAAATAGTTTTAAAACTACATAGCTTAAATATAATATATTACAAATATTTTTAAAATATATCTTTAATAAAGCTTAAAGAACAATGAAGGATCTAGAAACATACACCAAACCATTAAAAGTATTACTTTTTATTTCCAGTGAAAGTAATCAGAAGAATAAAAAAGGACTTTCTTGAATTTTCTTCTATATATTTCTTTTATTTTGTATGTTTACATAGTATTCATATAATTACTAAAGAAAGTAAACTATAACACTAAACAAAAGAATCTGACAAGCAAAAACCCTCCGTATTTAAATTTTTAAACTAAATACTTTAATTTTTTTTATTTCTCCACTCAAATATGATTAAATACTTTTTCAGACCTGAAATTCAAGAAAACAAAAGTTTCCTAGCCAAAGACTAAGAACTGATATTTAATATAATTATTTAAATTTGTAATAAAATTTAAGACAAGTACTTAATCCTAAGAGATTTAAGAAAACTTCTACAAGGATACAATGTTCAATATATTCATTAGTTCATTGTTTATTACATCAACTGTCAATATTTTAAAGTGGAAAAATATTCATTCAAAGGAAAAGTCATGAAATAACAGCAAAAATCCTTTGTATTATATAAGCTCCATGAGGTGTCTTTAGGCAGAATAAATTGCTGATTGGACCTGACCAGCATTAGGAACTCAATCTCTGATTTTACTCTGATTTTACCATTTAGATTTATAAATAAGGTTTCCATGTTATGCAAAGGTTGCCAAAACATTAAAACTGGCACATGATTGTAAATCAATAAAGTTGATTTTATTCCAGCTTTATTGATTTAGAATCATGTGCCAGTTTTAATGTTTTGGCAACCTTTGCATAACATGAAAACTTTATTCTATAAATCTAAATGGTCAAGGACATCTAAAAAAATATTAGATATAAAAATTATCAAAATTCACCTGATTTTTTATAGACAAAACTTTCTAATGATAAAAATTAAGATATAAATCTGGAGAAAAGTAAAAGTCAACCCATCTCAACCTATAGTTACTGAATTAATTGGTTTCTAGTTATTCAGATGGATAGAGGAGGCTGTGGTCCATGGGTCACAAGAGTTAGTTATGACTTAGCGACTAAACCACCACCACCAATGATTCAGATAGAAACACAGCCTCAAAGGAATATTCAGATTATGTCTAGGAATTATACTTAGTAATCAGTAATAATTAATGAACAAATTCAAATGTACCAAGGTATAAATTATACTTGATATAGAGAAATTCTAGAAAAACAAAAGTCAAATCTATTTTCTGTACTTTTCTTCCAAACTAAATAAATGATAGAAAAGAATAACATACTCTAACCTTTCTGTTTGGGATTCATTGTCAATTTTGTACTGTTCAAAATCTTGGCTAAGAGACTGTAGTTTTTCTTGAAGTCTCTTTTCACGTTCTATACTTCCTTGATAAAATTTCATCTCTTTTTCCATTGCTTTTACTTTTTCTTCCATAGCCTTAAACTCATGTAGAATTAGATAGCTGACTCCACAGTACTTACAAACTTTTTCTTCAGGAGACATCTATAAAATAGAACATACATTTACTGAAATGATATTTTTTTATTTCTAAAAACTAAAGTTCAACCATCTTGGCCAAATAAAATAAATGTATATTGTGCTCTGCCATGGAGCAATAATTACAACACTTCATAAAATTTAAAAAAATGGCATGATGTTGACTCTAACAAAATCTTGAAATTAGAATAGGGTCTTTCAGAGTAATAATTTCTCCACAGTATCTCTAAGAAAGATTTACCCTTGAAATATCTGCCATAAGATAAAACTTTTTGATGAAAATATCTTTACAATTCTTGTTTTAAGATGAATTTTCCCTGATATGTGAAGAAATCATTGGCCTTTCACTGCCAACTGCACTGTGATCCTGGAGATGGCTCTTAGCTTATTCAGACTTCATTTTCCTCATTTATACAATTATGGCATTGGGCCAAATGAGTTCTCAGTTCCTGTTCAGTTTTAACATTTTATGATTTGCACAGAATTTAACATTCTGTCATAAAACCACAAATAGAAGAAACACTTTGAACTTAATCTCTTCTCCCTAATCAGTTCTTTTCCCCCTCAGGTAGGTATAGTTATACCTATTTTACAGATAAGAACATAGGGACTACTGAAGTTAAATAACCAGCTGATAAGTGGAGAAGCTGACATTAAACCCAAGTCTATTTTAAAACCAGCACTTATGCCTGTAATCATTTGTATCATATTTATCTACCATGTGAATGTCTGCTAAATTCTCTTACTTCCTTCAGATAAAATGCTTATATATCTTTGGCCAGATACAGGGAGTGAAAAATAGAATTTTAGTGAAGTCAAGAGAGACGTAATTCTTTTTTCTGTATCAAGTATACAAATATTCCTCAAGCAGCCTCTACCTGTCTTGCTTTTCATAAAGATAAGACAGATTCATTAAACATTTGCGTCAGGGCACTAAAACTAAAGCAACTCTTGGACTATACAAAGAATGCCTACTCTTAATGCAACTTTGTTAAGACTATAGAAACTGCTCCTATAACTAAGAGCGATGCCACCATATATGCCTATCAATGTCATCTACCATATGTGCCTATCCATGCCATTATAAAAGAGTTACTTGATACAAACTAATAATAACTTTTATAGTTATTTTCATTTAAACTTAATAAAAATTTCAAATTAAAAACTATGATATAATACTACAAGATACAGATGAATGAGTACATCAGTCATCTAACTGCGACTGACACCAAATTTATAGATTTATGAAACAAGTTTGAAAGAAATCATAAAGATAACCTGGCTCAAGCGTGGATCTGTTCATTGAGACTATTCCAACCTAGATAAGTTGTTATCCAGAGTCTATCTCAGCACTCAAAAATGATGGGAAACTACTTTGTAAAACAGCCTGTTTCATCTTCTGATGGTTTTGTCTATGAGGGAATTCTTTCTCATGCTGGTCCCAAATCTGCTTCCTGGAGCATCCACCAGTCCTAGACCACCTAGTAACCATAAGGAATAACCAGATCTTTCTCTAATATTTAAAGACGGCTATTAGGAACACTACATATCTTTTAATTCTTTAGGTCAACACTTCCAATTCCTTCAGCTATTTCACATAATGACGGTTTTGAATTTCTTTCTCAGTCTAGATAATTTTATCTAAACATGTTCCAGTGTTCTATATCTATTTCAAAGTACGGAGTCCAGAATTGAATACTACTGTTGGTCTCATTAAAGCAGAATAAGAGTGGACCCGTATTTCCCTCATTATAAGATCTCAATAATACCATTAGTAACACAATTTAATGCAATCAGATCACAATGGTCTTCTGTATTTTTATCAATTATATGTTGCTATTATATACTAAAGCTGGCTTTTATGTTAAATAAAACCCCTACCCAAAAACACATTGCAGTGTAAAACCATGTCCCATTATACTGAATATACCAAGTCATTCCTTCCCACTATGTCCCCTTTTGTAGAGAATCCACCTTCCATAGTCCTGGCTACTCTGGTAATATGACTAAAACCCCCTCCAACAATCCACCCTAGCATGGCTGAGTGATGAATGAAGGTTGGACATTTAACCTAGAAAAACCAAGTCCTGAGCTGGGATGAGCCAGCTGAGACTATAAGTGTTGAAGACCAGGCAATTAGGACATCTTTAGCACAGCCAGAATATATAAGGATCACATGCAAGGTACAGAGTAAGCCACATTACTGGGATGAGAGAGAATAAGCAAACACACAGAGAGAAGATGAGAAAAAGACATTGCAGATCCAGTGTAAGAGAGAAAGAAATTGGAACCAGATACTGTCTCACACCCAATGACCTTCCACTTCCTTACTCCAGTCCCTGCTAAGACCTAATTGCCCTACTTGCCTTTTGGAATCCATACCCCATGTTCTCCCACTATTCTCACTTTTCCCCCTAAAGCTACCTATTCCTTACAACCAATAACCCTCATTCTCCTATGTGAGCATTTAGCTTTTCAGATACAAGTGCAGAAAAACAAATATAATTGTAAATATAAATAAATAAATAAAATTTAATGTATATACATACACATATGTATGTATGTTTTAGACTCAAACTTTAGTTAAGTGACTTTGTATCCAGAAAATTCTAAGCTTTGTATATTCTGCAAACTGATTCTGGCAAGTTGTTTTATCCATCTAATTATTGATAAAGAATGTTGAACATGAGTTCTACCCTCAGTATAAGGTTGAGGGTAGAACTCTATAGCTTGTCATATCTGCTTGGTTTGGTCTGGGGGTGGTTTAGTTGCTAAGTCATGTCTGACTCTTGTAACACCATGGACTGTAGCCCACCAGGCTCCTCTGTCCATAAGATTCTCCAGGCAAGAATACTGGAATGGGTTGCCATTTCCTTCTCATATCTGCTTGCTGCTACTGCTAAGTCGCTTCAGTCGTGTCCGACTCTGTGCGACCCCATAGACGGCAGCCCACTAGGCTCCTCTGTCCCTGGGATTCTCCAGGCAAGAATACTGGAGTGGGTTGCCATTTCCTTCTCCAATGCATAGAAGTGAAAAGTGAAAGTGAAGTTGCTGAGTCGTGCCCTACTCTTAGCAACCCCAGGGGCTGGAGCCTACCAGGCTCCTCCGTCCATGGGATTTTCCAGGCAAGAGTACTGGAGTGGGGTGCCATTGCCTTCTCCATATCTGCTTGGTTAATACTAAATCCATTACTCAGCACATTACAGATACAGTGTTTCAACTGGTTGCTAAACAACCCAATGACTTGTGTAACCTGTCTATATTTATTCATATGGCCTTTAGGAATATTAAGACAAACTTTGTCAAATGCCTTCATAAATTACATATATTCTATGTCAACTACAGTCCCTAAATCTAGTGACTCTGCACAAAATGGAATGGCAAAGCCTACATGCTAGTTCTGTTCAAGAACATAAAACTGGCTCAAGGGTTATTGTCTTTTCTAACACATGCTCACAAATTGCCCTTTAATACAGTCTAGAATCTTGTCTGGGAGTTCACTGGTAGTAATTTATGGTCATTCTATACATGGAATGGTATTTGTATGTTATCCTCTTACTCTCTACATGTTTTCAAAGATCATCAAGAGTGGCTCGGCAATCCTATTGAAATATACTATCAGTCCCCAGGAATATAAATCATTCAGGTCAAGAGACCTGAACTAATGCAGAACATATGCATATTTTCTTACAGTCCCTTTGCCCATCATGAGTTTTGGTTCCTTCTCATCAATTTAAAAATTCTTACTCTAAAGAACTTTCATCCTTAGCCTATTAATCACAGTTCTTTCCCTGCTCCTGGGAAAATGTCATGTCCTTATTTTAAAGAAAACTCTTGCTGGATAGAGCTTATTTGTAGCCTGACGTACAAAACACAAATTGTATAAACTTCAAAATTTTGAAAATTATTAGAATGTTATTCCACCATAGCAAGCGTGGTGGGAAAAGCTGAAATAAGTGAAATATACATGCTATAAAACAGGCTTCTAGATGTTCAGCATAGGAAGCCAAAATATGATATTTACTATAATCTAGGAAACAAAACAATTACAAAATAAATAATAAATCCATAAGAGTAGTCTCTAGGTTTCATTTAGTACAACCTAAGTCACTGATGATCTACATGAAACAAGTATACTGAACAAAGGTTTCAGTGCTATTAAACTGTAAATAGTTTTCAGTAAGTAAAACTACAACAGTAAAATATAATAACACTTTCAAACTCTTTGTATCTGTATAGGCTAATTACTTAGGACATTTCTGTGAAACTTGAGAAGATATGAAATACTATAATTATGTTCCCAAATGAAGTAAGTAAACCTTAGCTGTTTCTTGTGAAATATAATTTGCGCTTCATTCTTATAACTTGGTGTTGTATCATGTCGTTTTGTAAGTAAAATAATGACATGTTGTCATTCCTGAGAAAAGAGCTATCATTAGCAGGATGTTTTTGCTTTTTACAAGATGCACTTTGGAGAAGGCATCAACAAATGCAGTATATTAAACAAATGCGGAGCCATTTAAAAATAAATTGTAAACTATACTTTTCAAATGCAATATTTGTACTTTTCAAATTATAGTTATTTAATATAAAAATGATGCAAATTTTTTAAAAGGTTAAATTAGGCTTCAGATCCTTTTCAAAGCTCCTAACTATGCTTCCAGTGGAAAAAACACTCAGTAACCTCCTAGTGCCCAAGTGAAGCATTCTCTGCTCAAAAAATTGTTCTCCCTTCCTTTCCCCACCCATTCCATGCTTTCTATGCTTGCATAAGGAGGAAAGAAATAGGAAAAATTTCACTGCTGAAAAAATGACAGCACATACAAAATGTTAACCTTTCTAATAAGTTTTACATTAAAAAAGATACCTTTACTCAAAGGTACTGAATTTAGTCTAGCTAGTGAATTTCATTCAGATTGGGAGAAACATTTTCAGACAGAACAGAAGACTTTTTGAGTCATTAGTAACACAGACCGCCTGACCAGTTCATAAGGCCATCAAAACCCTTCCTTTCAACAAGTCAACTGGCAGTACTACCAACTTAAAAACCACTTTGGTAAAGACCATCTTCCCAAAACCCCTATTTCCAGCAATATGTGCTTTTCTAATATATAAACAGTACTGTTCTCAAATTTATACGAAAAGGCAAAGGAACTAGAAAAGCTAAAAGAGTACTGAAAAACAAGAATAAAGTGGGAAAAGTATTTTACCTGATTTCAAGGTAAATCTGTATTGCTACAGATTAATACAGGGTAAATACTGTATTGCTACAGTAATCAATACAACATGGTATTGGTGAAAGGATAGAAGCAAAGATCAAATGGAATAGAATAGAAAACCCAGAAATAGATGAAAATAAATATGCCAAACTGATTTTTGGCAGAGGTACCAAAAGCAATTCAGTAAAGGAAAAACCACCTTTTCAGCAAATGGTCTTGGAACGATTGGATACCCATAGATTAAAAATAATAATAAAAATAAAAAATAAAAGGATTTCAAACTAAACCTCACACTCCATTAACTTAATTAACTTACAGTGGGTCATGGACTAAACTGAACAACATAAAAATATGATTTTAGAAGAAAAAAGCCTAGGAAGAAATCCTCAGGATCTAAACTAGGCACAGTTTTTACACTTGATACCAAAAGCATGATCTATAGAAGGAAAAACTGATAATCTGAATTGCAAAATTTAAAACTTCTGCTCTGTAAAACACTCTGTAAAGAGGATGAAATGACAAGCTACAGACTTGGAAAAAAAGATATGCAACCACATATTTGACAATGGACAAGTACCTAGGTCATATAAAGAACGCTCAAAACTCAACAGTTAAAAAAAAATCAAATTAGAAAATGGTTAAGAGATAGATCACCTAAAAGGACACATGGATGCCAAATAAGCACATGAAAAAATAGTCAGTATCATTAGTCATTAAGAAAATGCAAATTAAGACAACAATAAGCTATCACTGCACACCTATAAGAAAGATTATAATAAAAATTAATGACAGTGGCACAATATATTTAAAGTGATAAAAGGGAAAAAACTGCAACCAAGAATACTCTATCCAGGAAGGCTTTCATTCAGATTTGATGGAGAGATCAAACGTTTTATAGATAAGCAAAAGCTAAAAGACCTTAAAACACCACCAAGCCAACTTTACAAGAAATGTTAATGTGATTTCTATAAGTAAAAAAGAAAAAAAGGCCACAACTAGAAATATGAATATTACAAAGAGAAAAAGCCCATTGATACAGGCAAATATATAGTAAAGAAAGGAAATGAACCAGAAATAAAGCTTGTAGAAAAGTTAAAAAACAAAAGTAAGAAAATCATCTATACCCAAAATAGGCAGTTAAGAGATACACAAAACAATCAGATGTGAAATATTGTGTTAAAGAGAGTAATAATGAGGAGAGGAGAGTACAAATGCAAGGGTGTTAAAATACATTTGAAATTAAAAGGTCTACAATTTAAGACCATATCAGTTCAGTTTAGTTGCTCAGTCGTGTCCAACTCTTTGCAACCCCATGAACCACAGCACGCCAGGCCTCCCTGTCCATCACCAATTCCCGGAGTCCACCCAAACCCATGTCCATTGAGTCGGTGATGCCATCCAACCATCTCATCCTCTGTCGTTCCCTTCTTCTCCTGCCCTCAATCTTTCCCAGCATCAAGGTCTTTTCAAATGGGTCAGCTCTTCACATCAGATTGCCAAAGTATTGGAGTTTCAGCTTCAACATCAGTCCTTCCAATGAAAACCTAGGACTGATCTCCTTTAGGACAGATTGGTTGTATCTCCTTGCAGTCCAAGGGACTCTCAAGACTCTTCTCCAACACCACAGTTCAAAAGCATCACTTCTTCGGTGTTCAGCTTTCTTCACAGTCCAACTCTCACATCCATACATGACCACTGGAAAAACCATAGCCTTGACGAGATGGACCTTTGTTGGCAAAGTAATGTCTCTGCTTTTTAATATGCCATCTAGGTTGGTCATAACTTTCCTTCCAAGGAGTAAGCATCTTTTAATTTCATGGCTGTAATCACCATCTGCAGTGATTTTGGAGCCCAGAAAAATAGTCAGCCACTATATATATGTATGTGTGTGTATATATATTTATCTGCTGCTGCTGCTAAGTCACTTCAGTTGTGTCCAACTGTGTGCAACTCCATAGACGGCAGCCCACCAGGCTCCTCCATTCCTGGGATTCTCCAGGCCAGAACACTGGATTGGGTTGCCATTTCCTTTTCCAACGCATGCATGCATGCTAAGTCACTTCAGTCGTGTCTGACTCCGTGCAACCCTATGGACAGCAGTCCACCAGGCTCCTCTGTCTAAGGGATTCTCTAGGCAAGAATACTGGAATGGGTTGCCATTTCCATATATATATACATATATACATATATATATATAGCTATATATAAGCCTCATGGTAAACCACAAACCAAAAACTGATAATAGATACAAACATACACACACAAAAAGGAATCCAAACACAGCACTAAAGATAGTCATCAAACCACAAGAGAAAAGAACAAAAAAAGAAGAAAGGAACAACAAAGATCTGAAAAAATTAACAAAATGCCAATAAGAGCATAGATATCAGTAATTACTTTAAATATAACTGGATTAAATGCTCCAATCAAAACACCTTGAGTGGCTCAATGGAAACAAAAACCAGATCAGTATATATGCTGCCTACAACAGTCTCATTTCAGACTTAAAGACACAAACAGATTGAAAATGAAGGGATAGAAAAAGGTATTCATTGCAAATGGAAATCAAAGGAAAGCCGGGTTGGCAATACCTACATAAGATAAAATCAGCTTTAAAATAAAGAATGTTACAAGAGACAAAGACATTAAATGATCAAGTGCTAAATCCAAGAACATATAATAATCACAAATATATATAAGCCCTAATAAAGCAGCATCTAAATACATAAAGCAAATACTAACAGATATAAAGGAAGGAATTGACAGTAATACAATAATAGTAGGGGATTTAACATCACACTTACATCAATGGAGAGATCATCCAAGCAGAAAATTAATCAGGAAACACTGGCCTTAAATTACAAACTAAACCAGATGAACTTAATAGATATACATAGAACATACACCATTACAAAGCAGAAGAATATGCTTCTTTTCAAGTGCCTGGAAACATTCTCCAGGACAGTTAACATACTAGGCCACAAAACAAAACTTGGAAAATTTAAGAAAACTGAAATCATATCAAGTATCTTTTCCAACCACAATACTATGAGACTACAAATCAATTACAATGGAAAAAAACTTAAAAAAAAAAAATGTGGAGGCTAAACAATATACTACTAAACAACCAATGGTTCACTGGAGAAATAAAAAAAGAAATTAAAAAATTACTTGGAAAAAAGAAATTTTAAATTTCTTTTAATTTAAAAAAAAGAAATTTAAAATTACTTTGTAATTAAAAATTACAAAAATTAAATGAAAATGAAAACAAAACAAAAGGACACAGAAAAAGAGGACAGTTTGTAGCAATAAAAGTTTAACTCAGGAAACAAGAAATATCTCAAATAAACAACCTAACCTTACACCTAAAGGAACTAGAAAAAGAAAACCAAACAAAACCCAAAGTTAGTGGAATGAAAAACCATAAAGATGAGAGAAGAAACAAGTTAAATGGAGACTCTAAAAATTATAGAAAAGATCAGTACAACTAAGTGCTGGTTCTTTGAAAAGGTAAACAAAATTGATAAACCTTTAGCCAGACTCACCAAGAAAAAAGAGAAAAGACAAAAATTAATAAAATCAGAAATGAAAAATAAGTTACAACCAACATCATAAAAATACAAAAGATTGTAAGTGACTACTAAGAACAAATATATGCCAATAAAATGGATGACCTAGAAGAAATGGACAAATTCCCAGAAATTTACAATTTCTAGGAAACAGGACTCCCATGGCTGAAACAGGAAGAAATAGAAACTATAACAGACAAACTACTGGTAATGAAATTGAATCAATTATTTTAAAACTCAGGGAAAAAAAAAAGTCCAAGAGCAGACAGCTTCACAAGTGAATTTTACCAAACATTTAGAGAAGAGTTAACACCTATCTTCCTCAAACTATTCCAAAAAACTGCAGAGGAAGGAATGCTTCCACACACTCTATGAGGCCAGCATCACCCTTATACTAAACCCAGACAAAAGAAACTACAGGCCAATATCACTGAGGAACACAGATGCAAAAATCCTCAACAAAATATTATTAAATTGAATCTAACAATACATTACAAGGATCATAAACCCTGCTCAAGTGGGATTTATCCCAGGGTTGCAAAGATTTTTCAATATCTGTATATCAATGTAATACACCACATTAATAAATTGAAGAATAAGGACCATATGATCACCTTCAGTTCACTTCAGTCGCTCAGTCGTGTCCTACTCTTTGCAACCCCATGAACTGCAGCACACCAGGCCTTCCTGTCCATCACCAACTCCCGGAGTCCACCCAAACCCATGTCCATTGAGTTGGTGATGCCATCCAACCATCTCATCCTCTGTCGTCCCCTTCTCCTCCTGCCCTCAATCTTTCCCAGCATCAAGATCTTTTCAAATGAGTCAGCTCTTTGCATCAGGTGGCCAAAGTACTGGAGTTTCAGCTTTAACATCAGTCCTTCCAATGAACACCCAGGACTGATATCCTTTAGGATGGACTGGTTGGATATCCTTGCAGCCCAAGGGACTCTCAAGAGTCTTCTCCAACACCACAGTTCAAAAGCATCAATTCTTCAGCACTCAGCTTTCTTTATAGTCCAACTCTCACATCCATACATGACCACTGGAAAAACCATAGCCTTGACGAGATGGACCTTTGTTGGCAAAGTAATGTCTCTGCTTTTTAATATGCCATCTAGGTTGGTCATAACTTTCCTTCCAAGGAGTAAGCATCTTTTAATTTCATGGCTGCAATCACCATCTGCAGTGATTTTGGAGCCCAGAAAAATCTTGACAAAATTCAACACCCATTTATGATAAAAACTCTCACAAAGTGAGTATAGATATAACATACCTCAACATAATAAAGGCCATGTATGACAAGCCCAAAGCTAACATCATACTCAATAATGAAAGTATTTCCTCTGATATTAGGAATAAGACAATGCCCATTCTTGCCACTTTTATTCAACATAGTATTGGAAGTTTTAGCCATGGCAATTAGGTAAGAAAAATAAATAAAAGAATTCTAATTGCAAAGGAAGAAGTAAAACTGTCATAGTTTGCAAATGACACAATATTGTCCATAGAAAATCCTAAGGATACCACCAAAAAACTACTAGAGCTCATCAATGAATTCAGTAAAGTTGCAGGATAGAAAATGAATGTACAGAAATCTGTTGCATTTCTATATACTAACAATAAACTATCAGAAAGAGAGATTAGTCTTTTGGACTCTGTGGGAGAGGGTGAGGGTGGGATGATTTGGGAGAATGGCACTGAAACATGTATAATATCATATGTGAAAAGAATTACCAGTCCAGGTTCGATGCATGATACAGGATGCTCGGGGCTGGTGCACTGGGATGACCCAGAGGGATGGTATGGGGAGGGAGGTGGGAGGGGGTTCAAGATGGGGAACACGTGTACACCTGTGGCAGATTCATGTTGATGTATGTAAAAACCAATACAATATTGTAATTAGCCTCCAATTATAATAAATATATTTATATTAAAAATAAATAAATAATTTTTTTAAAAGACAGAAAGAGAAATTAAAGAAACAGTCATATCAAAAAGAATAAAATTAACCCAGGAATAAACCTACCTGAGGAGGTAGGGAAAACTATGAGACACAGATGAAAGAAACTGATGATGAAACAAACAGATGAAAAGATATATACCATGTTTATGAACTGTAAGAATACTGTTTAAATGACCATACTACTAAAGGCAATCTTCACATTCAATGCAATTCCTATCAAAATATCAATGGCATTTTTCATATAACTACAACAAACAGTTTTATAAATTGCATAGGAATACATTTATGTATTTCTAAATGTGATACACTGGAGAAGGGAATGGCAAACCACTTCAGTATTCTTGCCTTGAGAACCCCATGAACACTATGGAAAGGAAAAGTGATAGGATACTGAAAGAGGAACTCCCCAGGTCAGTAGGTGCCCAGTATGCTACTGGAGATCAGTGGAGAAATAACTCCAGAAAGAATGAAGGGATGAAGCCAAAGCAAAAACAATACCCAGCTGTGGATGTGACTGGTGATAGAAGCAAGGTCCGATACTGTAAAGAGCAATATTACATAGTAACCTGGAATGTCAGGTCCATGAATCAAGGCAAACTGGAAGTGGTCAAACGAGATGGCAAGAGTGAACATCGACATTCTAGGAATCAGCGAACTAAAATGGACTGGAATGGGTGAATTTAACTCAGATGACCATTATATCTACTAGTGTGGGCAGGATTCCCTCAGAAGAAATGGAGTAGCCATCATGGTCAACAAAAGAGTCCGAAATGCAGTACTTGGATGCAATCTCAAAAACGACAGAATGATCTCTGTTCGTTTCCAAGGCAAACCATTCAATATCACAGTAATCCAAGTCTATGCCCCAACCAGTAACTCTGAAGAAGCTGAGGTTGAAGGGTTCTATGAAGACCTACAAGACCTTTTAGAACTAACACCCAAAAAAGATGTCCTTTTCATTATAGGGGACTGGAATGCAAAAGTAGGAAGTCAAGAAACACCTGGAGTAACAGGCAAATTTGGCCTTGGAATACAGAATGAAGCAGGGCAAAGACTAATAGGGTTTTGCCAAGAAAATGCACTGGTCATAGCAAACACCCTCTTCCAACACCACAAGAGAAGACTCTACACATGGACATCACCAGATGGTCAACACTGAAATCAGATTGATTATATTCTTTGCAGCCAAAGATGGAGAAGCTCTATACAGTCAACAAAAACAAGACTGGGAGCTGACTGTGGCTCAGATCATGAACTCCTTATTACCAAATTCAGACTTAAATTGAAGAAAGTAGGGAAAACCACTAGACCATTCAGGTATGATATAAATCAAATCCCTTATACAGTGGAAGTGAGACATAGATTTAAGGGACTAGATCTGATAGAGTGCCTGATGAACTATGGAATGAGGTTCATGACATTGTACAGGAGACAGGGATCAAGACCATCCCCATGGAAAAGAAATGCAAAAAAGCAAAATAGCTGTCTAGGGAGACCTTACAAATAGCTGTGAAAAGAAGAGAAGCAAAAAACAAAGGAGAAAAGGAAAGATATAAACATCTGAATGCAGAGTTCTAAAGAATAGCTAGAAGAGATAAGAAAGCCTTCCTCAGCGATCAGTTCAAAGAAATAGAGGAAAACAACAGAATGGGAAAGACTAGAGATCTCTTCAAGAAAATTAGAGATACCAAGGGAACACTTCATGCAAAGATGGGCTCAATAAAGGACAGAAATGGTAGGGACCTAACAGAAGCAGAAGATATTAAGAAGAGATGGCAAGAATACACAGGAGAACTGTACAAAAAAGAGCTTCACGACCAAGATAATCACGATGGTGTGATCACTGACCTAGAGCCAGACATCCTGGAATGTGAAGTCAAGTGGGCCTTAGAAAGCATCACTACAAACAAAGCTAGTGGAGGTCCTGGAATTCCAGTGGAGCTATTTCAAATCCTGAAAGATGATGCTGTAAAAGTGTTACACTCAATATGCCAGTAAATTTGGAAAACTCAGCAGTGGCCACAGGACTGGAAAAGGTCAGTTCTCATTCCAATCCCAAAGAAAGGCAATGCCAAAGAATGCTCAAACTACCACACAATTGCACTCATCTCACATGCTAGTAAAATAATGCTCAAAATTCTCCAAGCCAGGCTTCAGCAGTACGTGAACCGTGAACTTCCTGATGTCCAAGCTGGTTTTAGAAAAGGCAGAGGAACCACAGATCAAATTGCCAACATCCGCTGGATCATGGAAAAAGCAAGAGAGTTCCAGAAAAACATCTATTTCTGCTTTATTGACTATGCCAAAGCCTTTGACTGTGTGAATCACAATAAACTGTGGAAAATTCTGAAAGAGATGGGAATACCAGACCACCTGACCTGCCTCTTAAGAAACCTATATGCAGGTCAGGAAGCAACAGTTAGAACTGGACATGGAACAACAGACTGGTTCCAAATAGGAAAAGGAGTACATCAAGGCTGTATATTGTCACCCTGCTTATTTAACTTCTATGCAGAGTACATCATGAGAAATGCTGGACTGGAAGAAACACAAGCTGGAATCAAGATTGCTGGGAGAAATATCAATAACCTCACATATGCAGATGACACCATCCTTATGGCACAAAGTGAAGAGGAACTCAAAAGCCTTCTGATGAAAGTGAAAGTGGAGAGTGAAAAAGTTAGCTTAAAGCTCAACATTCAGAAAACGAAGATCATGGCATCCGGTCCCACCACTTCATGGGAAATAGATGGGGAAACAGTGGAAACAGTGTCAGACTTTATTTTCTTGGGCTCCAAAATCACTGCAGATGGTGACTGCAGCCATGAAATTAAAAGACGCTTACTCCTTGGAAGGAAAGTTATGACCAACCTAGATAGCATATTCAAAAGCAGAGACATTACTTTGTCAACAAAGGTCCGTCTAGTCAAGGCTATGGTTTTTCCTGTGGTCATGTATGGATGTGAGAGTTGGACTGTGAAGAAAGCTGAGTGCTGAAGAATTGATGCTTTTGAACTGTGGTGTTGGAGAAGACTCTTGAGAGTCCCTTGGACTGCAAGGAGATCCAACCAGTCCATTCTGAAGGAGATCAGCCCTGGGATTTCTTTGGAAGGAATGATGCTAAAGCTGAAACTCCAGTACTTTGGCCACCTCATGCGAAGAGTTGACTCATTGGAAAAGACTCTGATGCTGGGAGGGATTGGGGGCAGGAGGAGAAGGGGACGACAGAGGATGAGATGGTTGGATGGCATCACTGACTCGATGGACGTAAGTCTGAGTGAACTCCAGGCGTTGGTGATAACAGGGAGGCCTGGCATGCTGCAATTCATGGGGTCGCAAAGAGTCGGAGATGACTGAGCAACTGAACTTAACTGAACTGATAGAAATACAAAAGACCCTCAATAGCTAGAATAATATTGAGAAAGAACAGAACTAGAGGTATCATGTTCCCTGACTTGAAACTATAATGCAAAGCTACAGCAATAGAACAGTATGGTTCTGGTATAAAAACAGTAAACAGACACATGGATCACTGCAGCAGAAGAGAGAGTCCTGAAACAAACCAACACACTTATGGTCAATTAATCTACTACAAAGGCAACAAGAATATATAGTAGAACATTGGATAAAAGGCAGTCTTCATTAAGTGCTGTTGGGAAAATAGGACAGTTATATGTAAAAAAAATGAAACTTGAACATTTTCTAACACCATATACAAGAATAAACTCAAACTGGATTAAAGACCTACAGGTAAGACCAGAAATCATTAAACTCCTAGAAGAAAACAGACAAAAACTCTCTTTGACATAAATCATAACAGTATTGTTTGATCTTTCTTCTAAAGCAAAGGAAACAAAAGCAAACATAAGCAAATGAGATCTAATCAAGCTGAAAAGCTTTTGCATACCAAAGGAAACCTTCAACAACAACAAAAAGACAACCTATGGAATGGGAAAAAAATTTGCAAATGATATGACTGATAAGGGATTAATAATCAAAATACAAACAGCTCATAGAACTTGATATAAAAAAAAAACCCAATTTAAAAATAGAAAACCTGAATAAATCTTTTTCCATAGAATACATACAGATGGCAAATAGGCACTTGAAAAGATGCTCAACATTGTTAATCATCAGAGAAATGAAAATTAAAAATCAAAAAGATATCATCTCACACCTATTAAGAATGGCCAACATAAAAAAAAAATTAACAAAAGTGGGCGAAGATGCAAGGAAGAACAAATCCTCAGACACTGTTTGTGGGAATGTAAATTGATGCAACCACTTTTGCAAACAGAATAGAGGTTTCTCAAAAAAAAAAAAAAAAAACCCCTAAAGTAGAACTATCATATGATACAGCAATTCCAGTCCTGGGTGTATATCCAGAAAAAAATGAAAATACTAATTCAAAAAGAGACATGCACCACAATGTTCACAGCAGCATTATTTACAATGCCCAAGATATGGAAACAACTTAAGTGTCCATCAACAGATGAACAGATAAAGAAGATGTGAATGGAATATTACTCAGCCATTAAAAGAATGAAATTTTGCCATCTGCAACAACAAGCATGGACTCGAAGGGTACTATGCTGAGTGGCATAAGTCAGACAAAGATAAATATTATATGATATCACATGTATGTAGAATCTAAAAAATACAACTACTGAATATGCCAAAAAGGAAACAGAATCACAGATAAAGAGAACATGCTAGTGGTTACCAGTGGGGAGGGGGAAAGGAAAAGGGGCAAGTTAGGGATGGGGGATTAAGAGGTATAAACTATTATATATAAAATAAATAAGCCACAAGGATATATTATAGATCATAGGGAATATAGCCAATATTTTATAATAACTATCAATGGAATATAACCTTTAAACTTGTGAATTACTATGCTGTACACCTGAAACATATAATTTTGTACATTAACTATATCCCAATAAAACTTTTTTCAACCAATGACATCAAATACTAAACATGCAGAGAAACTGGATCACTCATACACTGCTGGTGAGGATGTAAAATGTTACAGCCCTCTGGCAGTGTTTAGAAAACTGAACATGCAACTACCAAACAATCTAGCAATTGTACTTGAGCATTTGTCCTATGAAAATAAAAACACAAGTTCACATAAAAACCTGTACACTAATATTTACTGCAGCTTTATACATAATAGCCCCAAACAGGAAAAACTCAGATGTTCTTCAACAGGTTAAATAAATTGCAGTACATTTATATCATGGAATGCTACTCAGCAACACAAAGGAATTAACTACAAATATAAGCAACAATATGTGTAAAACTCCAGATAATTACACTGATTCAAAAAAAAAAAAAAACTAATCCCAAAGACTACATATTGCATAATCCCATTTTTATAACATTCTTGAGGTGACAAAATTATTGGGAGACCAGATCACTGGTTGCTAGGGGTCATGAATTGGGGGTAGGATAGTGGAGGCACGTGAAAGCAGAGGTTGAGGTGAATGTAGCTATAAAAGGGCAACATGAGGAATCTTTGTTGTCACAGAATCCTTAACTGTGTCAGTGTCAATGTCTGGTTGTGATATCTAGTGGAGTTTTGCCAGATGTTACCATTGGAGCAAGTTGGGGGAAGGGTACATGAGATGTCTTGGTATTTCTCACAACTGCTTGTGAGTTTACAATGATCTTGAAATAAAAGGTTTGGTTTCAAAATAATAAAATATAAATAAAGCTGGTAATAAAATGCTAGAGATTAATCCACAGAGAAATTTCAATAAGCAATTTTAAGAAGTGTTGTCTTCATATACAAATTATACATGACATGACTATGTTTAGATTTAAATATACCTCCAAAGTATATTTACCCTAACACCTATTTTTCTAGAAAACTTCACCTTAGTAAATTCTGGGACTCTCTATGGCCAGGCAGCAGAAGTATTTTGGACTGCTGCTGCTGCTGCTGCTGCTAAGTCGCTTCAGTCGTGTCCGACTCCGTGTGACCCCATAGATGGAAGCCCACCAGGCTCCCCCGTCCCTGGGATTCTCCAGGCAAGAACACTGGAGTGGGTTGCCATTTCCTTCTCCAATGCATGAAAGTGAAAAGTGAAAGGGAAGTCGCTCAGTCATGTCCAACTCCTAGCGACCCCATGGACTGCAGCCCACCAGGCTCCTCCATCCATGGGATTTTCCAGGCAAGAGTACTGGAGTGGGGTGCCATTGCCTTCTCCGGTATTTTGGACTACAAATTAACAAATACAGACTTTTCAATATTCATAGTTATTTTTTTTTTTTAAGTTTTCCCTAATGAACTCTCTTGGGTCACAATATTAAGTGAACAGTCTCTTCAAAAATTATATAGCTTCTTATGTCTTTTGTAAGTTTCAAAACTACAATTGCTTAAAAAGACACATATACCCCCACACATATAGACATATCACTACTTTTTCAGGATAATAGCGCTAATGTTTCAATGATATTCTCTCCTTTTCCTCTACTTTAATTCAACACAAAATCTGATCCTAGCCACAGTGGCCCAAAATGACCTAGAAAATTAAGTTTATTTTCTCTGGCAATGACAACCTGTGCTTGGAAATATAAAACTGTTATTCTGAATAAATTTCAAAGTTCCAAAGTACTAAAATTACTGAAACAGGACAAAATGAGCTGTTGCTGGTAGGGAAAGGGATTGTTATCCCAGAAAGAACAGCCTGCTCTCCAGCCCTTGCACTGCCACTTCCGTATTATAAAATAAACAACTCTGGTCTCTTTATTTTACTTTGTGTCCTGTGATAATAAATATCTCCTGAGGCTAAAATCCCATTAAAAGTGCTCATTTTGTCACCATTAAAAAATAACAAGAGATCAGTTCTACTTTTGCAAAATAACTGAGTTTTCCACTGATTTGTTGAGGTTGTTCTGACTTCTGTGTATATCTTCTAGCAAAAACAGCAAAAAGGAATATTACTCATTGTTCTTCTTTCTAAAAAGACTCCATATGTTTCTGAAATAGGTGCACATTCAGGAAGGGAAGAAATATATAATTATTATTTTGCTAATCTGTAAGTGTTTTAATTTTAATTGTGGCAATAAAATACTAAACACAAAGTGTACTATCATTACAAGTGCATTCTGCTTTCAGTCTGCTAGATGAAAATTCCAGCAAAGCTGCTACTTATTGGAAGTCAGAAACAGGCAGGAGTCAACTTTGTCTAGAGAGTATATTTAGAGATATAGTCTAAGTACATAAAGAAGTAAGCTGTAGAGTCCAGCAGCAGACAAAGGGGATGAGTATAGTCTTGCCTTCCAGCCCATTAGTCTGTTTGACATTTTCTGCTACTTGTGGAGATGGGAATCTGAAATGTGTTTATGCTCAGTCAGAAATTGTGATAAAAAAACAAAAAGATCTGGGAGTGGTTGTCAAAAGATTATCTTTTTCTTTCTTCCTTAAGATTTCCTAAGAAGATAAGACTAGTGGCAAGAGGATTTAACAATCTTCTCTTTCTAATAAGGTAATGGACCAACTAGAGCTTAGTATTATCGGTATTCTCCATACTTTTCCTTTGTTGGCCATCTCCCCCACCACATTTATATTCTCTTGCAACTCTTATCTACTGCTACCTATTTTACTAGTGTGTGTACAGTGTAGTACAGTCATTTCCATTTCCTTTATCATATATCTTTCGAGTAATTGATCAACCATCCTATTTCCATATTATACAGCAAAAGTACAGAAAGAAAAATACTTCCCTCACTTCTCTTTCCTGATTTCTACACTAACCTTTCTTGCCTACACACAGCAAAAAAAAGGAAATACAGCAGGGGCTTCTCTAGAAAGAAGCCATTAGTGTTAGTCACTCAGTCCTGTCTGACTTTTCGCAACCCCATGGACTGTAGCCTGCCAGGCTTCTCTGTCTATGGGATTTTCCAGGCAAGAATACTGGAGTGGGTTGCCATTTCCTTTTCCAGGGGATCTTCCTGACCCAGGGATCGAACCCAGATGTCCCGCATTGCAGGAAGATTCTTTACCATCTGAGTCACCAGGGAATCCCCTAGAAAGAAGAGCCAGCATAAAAACTAACGTAAAAAGTTAACAAAAGAACAAGAAAAAAAGCCTCTAAAAGTCTTCTGTGTCACTGTACACTGATCCACCCATCCTCATTCTTATCCCAAAAAGAAATATAGCACAATTTCCAAGTCATTATGAAAGCCTAAGATTTGTTTTATCTTAATAATGAAATCCCTGGTGGCTCAGATGCTAAAGCATCTGCCTACAATGTGGGAGACCTGGATTCTAGCCCTGTGTCAGGAAGATCCTCTGGAGAAGGAAATGGCAACCCACTCCAGTACTCTTGCCTGGAAAATCCCATGGACAAAAGAGCCTAGTAAGCTACAGTCCACGGGGTTGCAAAGAATCAGACATGACTGAGCGACTAAACTTTAATAATGAAATGGTTCTGATCTGAAGTACTCTTATTACTATTATAAGCTTATATATCTGTTTAACGTGCTTGCATATAGAATAATGTATGCAAGCTGACTAAATAAATATGCTTTAACCAGTTACATTATGGACAATCTAGAGGAATCAAATATTAGGTAAGAAAACGAGTAACTGACATTCCCAAAACAACCTCTAACAGGCTGTGGGATGCATGTGCATACTTTTGGTTGCTTTATAATCAAGTACCCAAAACAGTGTCTGGCACACTACAGGCACTTGATAAATACTTGTCGTACAAGTGTATCTAACTTCAGTCTGAAAAAGTGCAAAGATGCACTTTACAGGCTAAGCATTCAGCAGACCAAGGGCTACAATCAACTCATTTGTCCAGGGCCTTAGGCAGCTAAGCTACTCCTGGCCTCCCCACCTCTCTGCATTAAACAGACAGCTCCCTGTCATTTAAGATTTGAGAATATATGTGTATTTAAAAATGATTGGTTTTAGCATTTTTAAAAAATTTACTTATATAAGTACCTTAAACAAGAAAAAAACCACATTCTTCAACTTATTAAAAACTCTGTTAAAGACATACTCTTTCATGCATTTAAAACACTGAAGTTGTTAAACATTCTCTACCCTGGCCAGTATTTTTTCTTACCAGTGAGCTTTTGTTCACTTAGCCCAGAATAACCTTTTCCCTGTCTGTCTCTAGGAGTACTTCGCTTTCAAGGGCCAATTCCAGTTCTATTTCCTGCATAAAGATCCTCCCTTGACCATCATGATACTCAAGGATTCCTCTTCCCACTTTCTCTATTTTCAGAAAAGATAGTATCTTACATGACATTTAAATCAAACATTGTCTTTAGGGTCTTTTTTTTTTTTCATGTCATTATATATCTGCTTCCTAATAGATGACTGGTATCTGAGTATGGGTACTGTTTCTTGCAGATTGTTTTGTTTCTTTTTATGTCTACCACACCAGCTAGTAGTACATGGAAAGAAATCATCTGAGAGAGTGTGAGGACACTCCATGTATTCAAACACATCTAGGTACCATTTCTCAGGTAAGCATAGCATAGCTGAGCTCTCTGAACTTTCTCTTACATCTAACTTTAAAGGTGAAGTGAATTAAATGCAATGGTATAAAAGGTTTTTTATGGTAACTGGACTTCCCTTCTAGGACCTGCTAGACTGCAGTTTATATAAATCTAAAGGACATGCAGTAGAAGTAACCATCAAGTTAAATCAATGGCATGATTAATGCTAACAGGCATTACACGCATAAAAGATAAAAATATACCTGAGAGCTGACTGCAGTTTTTAATTAAAAACTAATGGACTGTGATTAATCTTAAACTGACTATAGATTTACCTTAAAAACTGAATGATAAATGAAAGTTAAGGTTTGAGGTTTTAATTCGTAATTTGTTAATCAATTTCAAAGAGATATTTTTAATTATGCTGTTAGCAATGTATGCATTGCCACAGTAAATATGGGAGAAATGATTTTGTCTGAGGACAGATATAAATTAACAGGTAGGAAAATAGCATAGCAATGGTGAAAAGAATTGATTGTTAACCAGATTAAATGAGTTGATATCTATAAAAGGCCTTAAAACATGGTAAAAGATAAGAATTAAGGTGAAACTGAAATAGACCCTTTTAGAGAGACACTCTTAAAATTTCTGCATCATAAAAAGTTACAAACTAGGACTTCCAGGTGCCACAATGGATAAGAATCCACCTGCCAATGCAGAGGACATGGGTCTTCCTGATCCAGGAAGATTCCACATGTTGCGGAGCAACTAAGCCCGTGTGCCACAACTACTGAAATCTGTGTGCTCTAGGGCCTGCAACAAAGAGTAGCCCCCACTCCCTGCAACTAGAGAAAGCCCTTGAACACCAATGAAGACGCAGCACAGACATGAATAAATAAAAATTATTTTTTTAAAAGTTACAAACTAAAATTTTTTGTCCTTGGAAGAAAAGTTATGACCAACCTAGACAGCATATTAAAAAGCAGAGACATTACTTTGTCAACAAAGGTCTGTCTAGTCAAAGCTTTGGTTTTTCCAGTAGTCATGTATGGATGCGAGAGTTGGACTGTAAAGAAAGCTGAGTGCCGAAGAATTGATGGTTTTGAACTGTGGTGTTGGACAAGACTCTTGAGAGTCCCTTGGACTGAAAGGAGATCCAACCAGTCCATCCTAAAGGAGATCAGTCCTGAACATTCATTGGAAGGACTGATGTTGAAGCTGAAGTTCCAATACTTTGGCCACCTGATGTGAAGAACTAACTCATTTGAAAAGACCCTGATGCTGGGAAAGATTGAAGGAGGGAGGAGAAGGGGATGACAGAGTATGAGATGGTTGGATGGTATCACCGACTCAATGGACAGGAGTTTGAGTAAGTTCCAGGAGTTGGCGATAGACAGGGAGGCCTGGCGTGCTTCAGTCCATGGGGTCACAAAGAGTCCAACGTGACTGAGCAACTGAACTGAACTGAAAATTTCTGTAGTGGTTTACTATTAATTATTTGTTTTGCAAATACATAATAAGGATTACTTAACATTTGAAACGGACCCATTTATGTCTTTTATTTTCTGAAAAGCTGCTAGATAAATATCTAAGTATAGTATTTGGCCATTGTTGAAGCCCTTACAAGGGCTCCAAAAACACCTGGTCAAATACCATGCCAGAATTATATATCCAGCTTCTTTCACAGGCTGAACATTTTTGGCACTGAAGTGAATTCTACAGTTTTGACTATTATAATTATTCCCTTCCCCACTCCACCAATTCACTGCAGATCCCCTGACTAAAACAAATATAAAACCTCTGAATGCATTCTCCCATGTTTTAGAATTAACTGTTAAAATTCTAATGTTGTGCTATAATAACATAGTAACATACCTTTTGGATTTCTTCAGGTAATGCATGCATGGGAACATGACGATCCATAATTTCCCAAAATATACTGAAGGAGCTTTGAAGTAAAATAATCTAAAAACATTGATGGTGATAATTAGTATTAAAACAATATGAAGAAAATTTTAATAAGATCAATTCCTACAAGTTTTGGGAATCAATGGGTATAACTATTTTCACAGATGTTTGTTTCATCAACTCAATGTTAAAAGCTACAAATGAGGTTTCTCATGTGGTTATTAGGCCAACAGAACAGGAAGGACCTAGAGAGACTACTGAATTAAAAATAACATTTTCTTTCTTTGGAACTTTATAATTGTAACTTCTGTAGTGGCTTACAACTAGTTATTTGTTTTGCAAATACAGATTAAGGATCACAAAATTTTAAACAGATCCATTTATTTCATTTAAAAGAAAAGTTTTTCGCCTGAAAAGCTGCTGGAAAAAATATCTATAGAATAGTTTAGCAGATAAAAGAAAGCAACTGTGACATTAATGCTGGTTTAAATCAAGTACAGGAAAAAATATTTAGAGTTATCAAGTTAAATATGATAGGCAAGCACTGAACAGAAAAGTCACTAAAGCATAAGAAGCCAAGTGCCAATTTTACCAAAAGTGGACATTTATATAATTTTTACGCAGATGTTTTACTTTTAATAATTTTCATTTTATAATAAAACAATTCAATATAAAACTCTATCACTACTTTCATAAAACCACACAAGATTAATGAAGGTGCACTTAGAGTTCTTTTTTTTAATGTTTCCCAAATAAGGAGAAAGAATAAACTGTCCAGTTTCAGGAGTGAGAGATGTTCATTCATATGTATGGGTATATACAGATACATATATATATATACACACATATAAATGGGAAGTGAAGGGGGACAGCAGAGTAAGATAATATAGGCACAATTCCACAGCAGGAAAGACGTGAGGGTCAGGAGCTGTAGACAAGGAACAATCTAGACGTTCCAGGAAAAAAAATGTCTTATCTTCCTCATGGGAATGGGGAATTAGCAAAGGCTTCCTGAGGAGGTGAGTGAGGAGGTTTACATTTGATCTGGACAAGATTTTGACAAACAGAGACTAAACAGGCATAGTACTCTATCAGAAAAAGTAACCCCAGCCACACAGCAAGATGTCAAGAAAACTGTTATTGACAAAAGTTCCTGTTTTTTTTAATTGTCTAAGTATTGGTGGAAGGATGGATTTCCAATCCCCCTTGTTAGCAAAGTTCCATGTTTAATGAGCTGCTGTTTAAAATAAATAACTAATGGGCTGTCTTCCAACCTAAAGATAAAGGTAATACAATGTGTATGGACAGAGAGAGTAAAGTTAACTGATGTAGTGAACATTGGCCCACATGGCCAAGTACATAATAATCTGATGTTTGGCAGACTGTCACAGTGATGTGGCAAGAGCTCATTATTCACAGAAAGCTCATTATTCTCATTCCTGTCATTTTACAGTGAGCTCACCATCAGTAAAATAATATGGCTTCATCTTAATGAAACTCTATTGTGAGCAGAATTTTTCCTAAAATTACCAACTAAATTTCCTTTTTAAAATTTCACACCTAAATGTATTTGAGAGCATGAATCTAGTGGCACAGTATCGTTACTGTAAATCTATTCCAATTTT
Organism: Bos indicus; assembly: GCF_029378745.1. Taxonomy (NCBI): domain Eukaryota; kingdom Metazoa; phylum Chordata; class Mammalia; order Artiodactyla; family Bovidae; genus Bos; species Bos indicus. The sequence continues at coordinate 111,173,834 of NC_091760.1, forward strand.
GTGGCCTTACTATACTGAGTGGGAAAAATTGGTAGGTGTGATTACGGAGGAAAAAATTTTAAATCCTGCCATCCAGAAAATTTCCCCACAATGCAGAAAGCAGTTTTATTATCACATAAGCATTTAACTAAACTGTGAGGCACAGCTAATCTAATAAGATTACAAACACAGAAAGAAATCCCACTTTTTAATATAGCCAAGCAGATACACTCCACTACATACATGTTCTCAAGATAAAAGATAAAAAAAAAAAAAAGATAAAAGATAATTTGTCCTCAACAGAGCTTGCTATACTCTATTTCATAGTTTGTTTTAAATTCACCTGGTAATTGAAGTGCTAGCTAACAGCGTTTGTTCAAATGAATACATATCTCTAGACAAAGCACTTGGTTACTAGAAGCACTAAACTCCCAAAGTAATATGGAGATATGGGCCCTGTTTCCCTTGATGTTTACATTTTAAAGAAATGGCTCCCCGGTCCTCCAGAAAAATATTCTGGGTCTTCAAAAGATTTGCATACATACATGTTGAAGGAACAGAGGAAGCACACAGCCATAAGAAGTTTCCCAAGAAAGGGATGGGAGAGGTCTCTTTCCCTTTAACAAAAGGGGAAAAAAAGGTTTTTTTTTTAACTTTTAATTTACTTTCATTATTTTGCTTTTTTCTTTTTAAATCAAAGAGGCCCTTTTATTCTCTCACATTACACACTTTCTCGACTCTTCTTCGACATGAGGTGCGGTGATAACCAGCGGTAGCCGCGTAGGTATTTGTGAACCTGCTCTGACAGGATTACAAGGAAGATGTCAAAAATACAGACCCGTCCCTAGTCGTTCACTTCCGATTCCCTGCATGACACCAGTGTCACGCTGGGCCATTAACTCACGTTCAGCTTTCAGGCCCTTCCCTAAAGAACTATTTCTTTAGTGTGAATCACCACAGATGAGGTCAAGGTCAGGTGAAGAGGGAGTTCACGTCTTGAGACATTATGAAGGGGCAGGATTTTCCAAATAGAAACTAACTGCAAGTACAGCCAAAATCGGCTTGCAAGGGTTTTGAAATCTGTCCCTTTATAACCCCGTTCCCTCGGGACCCGCGGAGGCGGGAAGAAGAAAAGGTGCGGGAATGAGGCCTATCCTGGCCACGCTCTCAAAGAAGAGGGCGCCCAGCCGGACGGGCTCGCGAAGACTCGACAGAGGCAGCAGCCGGGGTCAGGGGCAAGGCGCGGGGCCCATTCTCCGGGCGCGGCACCACGGCTCGGCTTTCCGGCTCTGCCCCCGGGGTGCCAGCACGCCTCTTCTTCGGAAGTGCGCGCCGGGACCAGGTCATTCCGGGGCTCAAGAAAGCCTTTCCTTGTCTCTCTCACCTATACTTCGATTCCGCCGGGGGCAAAAGGCTTTCCTGGTCTCCCAGGAGACCGTGCTGCACGTCAGCCTGACGTCAAGGCGCGGTGACGTCACGACACACGCCGCTCGCCAACGCGGAAACAGGACACCCCTGCGCCGCCCCGGGCCAAGTCCTGGGCGGAAGCTTGAAGTCTCCTGGCTGGGGTCAAAGAACGGGCTTAGCAATACGCTGGGTACTGTGAGTGGGAGGCAAGGGATGCTAAGGGCGAGGCAGAGGAGGGCCGGCTGGAGTCGTGGGGGCGGCTGCAGGGATGGAGGGAGACATTTCTAGCCCAGAGGCGGGTTGGAATGACGGTGGCAGAGGTGGAGGACAAAGTCGGTCTACCTCTCACCCCTCAGTGGAGTCGCAAAGAGTCGGACATGACTGAACGGCTGAACTGACTGTGACCCTTTATTACAATTTTTCTTCTGTTAATTTTTCTCAGGGGTCATTGACCCCTGATATAGAGAAGAAAAAACAAATTCTTACTAGTTTTTGGAGTCTATATAAAGTGATAACCTAGGGCTTTCCACGTGGTTCACACAACTTTGTGTTGTCATGTTAACATTTCAGTTCAGTCGCTAACTCGTGTCCAACTCTATTGGACTGCAGCACGCCAGGCCTCCCTGTCCATCACCAACTCCCAGAGTTTACTCAAGGTCATGTCGATTGAGTTGGTGATGCCATCCAACTGTGCTGCGGTTCATGGGGTGGCAAAGAGTCGGACATGACTGAGCGACTGAAGTGAACTAGGAGTTCAAATGTTTTGTCATCTGTTCAGCAATAAATTGTATACTAAATTCTTTTTAGCCATGAGAATATGATTGAACAAAATTTCCAATGAGACAAGTTAGGCCTTGAAGAAATAAACATCTACTTTCAAATATTCAAAGTCAAGCTCTACAATGAACCCTTTGATGATTGTAAACGTGTACTCTTGTGGCCTGTTCATTACTGATAAGAGCTTCACCCAAAAATGTACTGTGTGCCAAATATGTTAATATTTATCATATGAATATATTGATTTTTAATTGAGATATAACTGAAATACATTAGTTCCAGGTATCCAACAAAATGATTCAATATTTGTTTATATTGTAAAATAAAGGCAATAAGTCTAGTTAACATCCATCACCACACATAAATACAATTTTTTTTTCTTATGATGAGTGCTTTTAAGATATGCTCTCTTAGTTTCTTTCAAAATAAACAGTACAGTATTATTCACTATAGTCACAGTGCTGAAACACTACATCCACAGGACTTATTTTCATGAATATATTTTAAAACACAAAAAGAATAAAGCTTTAACAGTACTCATTTAATACTTTTAATGAATTTGATGCTCAAAATTATTGTACTGACAGTTCTTTAACCTTAGCATCCAACATCTAGCCTATAACAAATATCAATGAAATCAGACTGAAAATTGATAATTGCCTTATACACTTTAAAAACTTTTTAAAGAACTTGCTTTTTTAATGAAATTATTACTTATTTCTGAGATTTCCATAGATTCTAATGAAGCGTCTAACATTTGTTTTGATAAGTGATTGGCAGCAGTGATTTCATTCTATCTTTATAGAGATGAAGTTCATGTTTCTGTACCTATAATTTTAGGTAACTATGGAATTTATAAGACTCAAGTTAGAGTAATTTTCCTGTCATTTTTTTTTTTTTTACATCTCTAGTAATAGGATATTTTAATGCCATTAAATCAGGAGTTGTGAATCATCTGAAAAGTATTTTCCTATGAACTACTGATAAAAAAAATCAAACATTACTATCAAACATGTGAAAAAGATGAATCATAGTAGCCCTGGTTTGCAAGGGTATAGAGAAACTAGCACTCTTTTTTAATTTGTATTTTTGGCTGTGTTGTCTTCGTTGTAGCATGCAGGCTTTCTCTAGTTACAGAATGCACTCTACAAATAACCCAGCATGTGTGATCTTAGTTCCCCAACCAGGGGTTAAACCCACACCTCCTGCATTGGAAGGCAGATTCTTAACCACTGGACCATCAGGGAAGTCCCACAATTAGCACTCTTAAACACTGCTTTAAGATTGAAAAATTAATACATTATGTTTTAAACACCTTGAAATGTTCAAAACTATTATAGTGGGCACCTGATTCTCCCTTCTTCCTTTTGTTCAGGAATCCAGACTTCATCATCCTCCCCTCTGCACCCTCTACCCATAGGCACACATGAATCAGCCCAACTTCAGGAATGATTAGGTCAATTCTGCTGACCACTTTCCCTTTACCAGTGATTTAAATTAGGAATGGGCCTATGACCCACTTCTGACCAGACTCCAAGGGAAGTCGGCTATAAGCTTCTGAAAAATTCTTCCTTATTAGCACAAATACTTAAGGTTCATCACAGTCTTGCTTCTAATGTTTAAAAATCTGAAGTATCAAAATAAAATAAATTATCAAAGAAGAAGATTGTGCGGCTGTTAAAATGATGATGTAGTTTATTGGTGGTGAATGTCCCAATGGATTCTATTCCTTTTTTTATGAAAAAAGGCAAGTTACAAATAGTATTATAAATTTTTAAAATGTATTCCAAATAGCATTCTAAGTGTGTGTGTGTGTGTGTGTGTGTGTGTGTGTGTGTGTATACACACCTTATTACTATCAATGTATATTCTATTAGGATATTAAAGGTACCTCACAGAATCAGCAGAAGAGCTAAATAACCAAGCTTCAAGAAAACAGGAAACAGGACTGCTTTGAGAACTTTAGGAACTCTAAAAAGCCATAGAAAGTCTCAACCCTTTGAATCTACCACTTAACTCAAAGTTGGTTCCTTTCTCTTTTACAGTCTCTGTCGGTGGCAGGGCAGTGGTGGCTGATAACCATTTTGAAACCAAGAGGAAATGAGACTTTTATTCCCAACCTCCAGTTAGAAAAATTCCAGGAAATGACTGTTTAGCACACCTTGAGTTATACCCCAATCCCTTGATCAAATCACTGAAACCAGGAGGAGTCAGGTACCAGTCTCCTAACCAATTGTGGTTCCCAGGGAGGCCAGGCTATACAGGATGGTACCTCCCTTTCTAATTACACGTCTAGAAGAGAAGAGAGAGAAGAATCTGAGAAGGGGCAGTTCTGTCCTAGAAGAAAGGAAGAGTGCCAGGAGTGCAAGGCAAATCAAATAAATGTTCTTACCTACAGAAGGGAGAATCTGAGTTAACTGGGAGAATATTTTAAAATTAAAGTGAATCTTGCTATCCTTCCACATGTAGTAAGTTGAAAGGTGAACATATGTATTCTGAAAGAGCCTTCTGGGAGTTTATGTAGGTACCCTAACCCCGGAGAAGCCCCTCTTACATGAGGGTGTGCTGCTTGTGTAACGAAAGCGAGGATGAAACTAGGCACCACTGGCCCAAAGGTAATAATAGGGAAATAAACAAAAGTGTAGATCCACCAAATGAAATTTTAAACAAATAAGCTAATATGTAATTTTTTCAGCCGACCCAAGTGGTTTTATGTGTTCAGCTATCTTGGTGTCAATATTTTTGACAAACATTTGAATTATATAAACATATCTGAATGAAAAAAAAAATTCCCGCCACATGGTCTTTAGAAGGAAGTTGAATTGTGGTGTCCTGTAAAGTCAGTTGTTTTTTTTTTTTCTTTTTCAAATATCCTTGGACTCTTGAGTCACCATGCAAGAGGTCTCTCCCGTTTGTACGCCATTAAAACCAGGCATCTCTCTCTCCTTGCAAAATAAAGCACTGGCAAGAACGCTTCTAGGAGGAATGATAGTTGCCCAGCATCACGACTCTGTTATTAATCTTTGTGCAGAGTGCACAAAACTTGCGTCCCAAAGCCGCCGTCCTCGCTCTGGTTCCTTCCTGTATAAGCATGTCACACGAACGCACCTGTGTGCCGAGCCTCAAAATGTAAAGCTTTCCTTGGAAAGCTTCCCCGGAACGACTGCTTATTGATAGAGCAGCTCTGGTTCCCAGTTCGTTTAATACATCCTGTCTGAGCGGGTTTTATTACTGAATGTTACCCAGGTTCCGATAACAAGGAGACGCCGTGTCCTCCCGGGTGAACTCACTCCCTGTCCCAGAAATATAGCGTGACTCTCCTCCCCGCTGCGGTTGTAAAAGTGGAAACCCGGCACCGCCCTCCTGCACCTGCGCTCCCGCCCCGCGGCAGCGGCGACGAGCCTGGCTGGGAGGGCTGCCCGGGGCACGAAGTGCGTGCGGCCGCCGGGCGGCGGGTCACGCAACCCCGCGGCCCCGCCCCCGCTGCCTGCGCTCGCCGCTTCCGCGCTAACCCGGGCTTCCTGGCGGGCCCTGCGTCCGCCTCGCGTGCCGGCCCGGCCGCCTAATCCCGTGAGGAATCCCTGATTCCGCCCGGCCCCCGCCGCCAACTTGAGCCCGAGCGGCTAATGCCCTCATTTTAACGCCGAAAAGTACCCAGCTCCGCTGCTGTAAGGCAAAGAGCTCGGGCGGCGGGACGAGGGCGAAGGGGAACGCGGTCAAGGAGTCACGAGTCGGCTCCGCGGACCGTTCTCGGCTTCCTGAGCGGCCCCGACGCTTGCTCGCCGCCTGCCTTGCAACCACAGCGGCCTGGAGGCCTTGCACCCTCCCGGTGTTGTGCCCCGGGAAGAGGGTCCCGCGCCCTCCACCCCTAGTACCCCACCGCAGCCCTTTCTGCCGGGAACTCAGGGCGCACGGGAGTCAAGTGGCGCTGCCAGGCGACTGACCCGGTTGACCGGCGCCTTCCCCACACTAAGGGGGTTGGCAGCTGTGTGTTAGCGGGTGGTGAGAGAAGGGCCCTCCGAGGCTGAAAAGAGCGAAGGCTACCGCCTGGGAGGTCAAGTTATTTGTTGACGTCCGGGGGCCGTCTTCCTGCAGCCGGAGAACGCCGGCGGCGTGGTGACGGGCAGGCTGGGCCTCCGAGCGGCGGTGGGGCGCGTCCGCACGCAGGCTCCGGGGTGGGCGCAGCCCCGGCGCCTCTCACGCTACGCCGCGTGCAGGCGAAGCAGCGCGTGTCGTGACGAGCGGCGATGAGCTCAGGCAGTTACCACAGCGTCGGGCTGGGAAGTGCAGCCTGTCACGCAGCCCGGCCTCGGCTGCGCGCCCGCCCTGCCTCGGCGGCCTGGCCGCACCGCCCCTCACGCCAGCTCCGGCAGAGGGAGCTGAGGGTGAATCAGCCCCTTCTAGGGGACGGGGAGCCAGAGAAGAACATCGTGGAGAATGCAGCTTGCACACTTAGGGGGCTGGATTCCTCGATCAAACCGGTTTGCGAGGCACACACTGATAATGACCTCTGTGAATCACTTGTTCTATACTTTGCCCAGTAGGTAACTGTCTAAAAACCACTGTAACACGGGAACTCAAAGGTCAGTAAAATGTGCCTTTAAGTTGCTTACATTACTTTGTTCAACAGGCAGTGCACACGGCTTGCATATGCATGCATTGGAATACACATTTAATTTATACAGTCAAGTCTGGAGGCATGGTCTGGCAAGAGCGGTAATTGTGGATTCAGTACGAGAGTCAGAGTACAAACAGTATGATTACCTAAAAGGACAAATGAACTGAAAAAAAATTGCGACCATGACACGAGGAAGCCATTACATTCATCATTTCATGGTTTTGAACATCTTGTACCAACTCAGCTACAACACACAGCGGAAACTTATAATTAGACACAGAAATCGCCAAGTATTTAGTTGCACCAGGCAAACATTAAAAAAAAAACAACAAAAAAGGCCTTATGTTATAGACACATGATTAACATCCATACTTAAGAGAGAAGTGATCTTTAAATTTTTTTGTATTTCGGTCATTTCCTCAGTATACATGTGACTCGCTGGTAGGTATGTCTCTATGAAACAATTAGGATTAATCACCATGTGCAGAAAAATTTTAAATGTTTGTCATGACAATTTTTTTTAACATATTGTAATGTTCATATGCTGCAAGTTCAGTGAGGAAGTAGGGACTCGAGCCTAAGTGCTTCCCAAAGGGCATCAAGTGAATGTTTTGAATGAAGAAAGGAATGAGTGAATGAATGAATGTGTACTCAATCCTCTGAGGGTTAGAGCCCTACACTAAAGTATCTTGAGTGAGTAATACAGCCCTGCCATTGACTCATGTGTGATCCTGGTTTGATGAAAATAATGCTTATAGCATACCTGTTTCACCAGATGTGTGGGGAGGACTATACCTTACTCACCAAAGGTGCTTTGAAATCTTTGGTGGAAGGTGATACATTCAATTATAAATAATACACTGTGATTATGCAACCCCATATATAAAATTACAAAGTAAAAAGTAATGTTTATAAGCATCTTTGCCACCAACTTTTTGTTTGTACTTAGTCTATCAAGCGGGCTTCCCTGTTCTGACAGTCAAGAAGAATCTGCTTGCATTGCTGGAGAACTGGGTTCGATCGCGGGGTCCAGAAGATCCCCTGGAGAAGGGAATGGCAACCCACTCCAGTATTCTTGCCAGGAGAATTCCATGAACAGAGGAACCTGGTGGGCTTCAGTCCATGGATTCACAAAGAGTCAGACATGACTGGGCAACTAACACTTTCACACATTTCACAGTCTTATCAAGCACTGAACTATATATAGGCTGCATCCTTATATAAAATGTTTGGCTTGTAGACATTTTATTGTTGGTGATGTTCAAGAGATGTTTTAAATAATTGGTATTTGAGTAGTATTTGTGGTGATGTTATTTTATAAGCGAGTTGAGACCTCTGGCCTATGACGTGCCTAAGAGAAAACTAATTTTGATGACTTTCTAATTTGATCTGTGGAATCTTGAAAGCAAGATAACTCTTGCTTCCTAATGCTCAGTGACTGAATGTCTAGGATTTGAGATATATTTAATCAACATATTAAGGGACCTACTGTGTTTCAGGTATGGCTCTAGGTGTTGGGGACAGAGCAGTAACCAATTTTTAAATGTTTTTGCCTCTGTTTAAATGCAGACCACCTTAGGAATAGGAATATAATATGTACATCTTTGTGTACATGTAAAACCTGCTCCTCATCTCAACTTTTAGAAGAAATCTCCTGAGAGGAAAGGAGTCACCATAAAATGGTAAATAGTTTTAAGTTGAATCAGAAGGCAGATACCATACTTAAACAACCTCTCCTATTTAGAGATTCATAAGACAGAACCACCCAGGACTGCCTGTTTTCCATTATTCTTCATATCAAATTTGACTTCATCTTTCTCAGTGCTCTCATCTATGATTGGAAGGCTCTGATACCCTTTCTGCCAGGCCACCATATACATGTGCAGTTTGTTGACTGCATAATGGTGCCTGGCAGAGGAGGTGGGTAGGCTTTGAACTCCATCCTCTAACTTTACCTGCTAAGATACATGTCACCCACCTCAGGAAGTAGTGTGTTTTTTTTTAAAAATTTGAACAATGTACCATAAGGCTCAGGGGCTCTCTGTTCTTCCGAGTTCTTAGGCACCTAGCTCTCATCTGCCCTTCGACATGTATTTTCTTACTATATTTAATAGCACTACTCTGTTATGAGTCTCCAGACAGGGAGCACTGGGGGATGGGAAGAAGCCATGGCTGAAGGAGAAATGAACCAACTCCTGTCAGCTTCCGTGCGTGCTGCATGCTAGCTCGCTTCAATCGTGACCGATTCTTTGCAACCTATGGACTGGAGCCCACCAGGCTCCCCTGTCCATAGGATTCTCCAGGAAAAAATACTGTAGTGGGTTGCCATGCCCTCCTCCAGGGAATCCTCTCAATCCAGGGATTGAACCCCTGTCTCCCGCATTGGCAGGCAGATTCTCTACCACTAGAGCCACCTAGGAAGCCCTGTCTGCTTCCAAGATGACCAATTAATATCTGGATCAATGACGATTAGCTGAGGCAGGAACGCTGTAGGAAATGTTTTGCAGCAAAACAGAAACAGTGCTGGAGAAACAACCTGACTTTTCCATTTTAGCAAACTGAAAGAACAGTCAACGTGCAACAGTTTGCTTAGTACTGCATTGCAACCCAAGGGCACAATGCCATCAGGCAACATGGCTCAACCTTTTGGCTGAGCTCATTTGTTGGATTTGATATCAGATGATTTGACATAGGCCATATGTCCTGCTGAACCCTGGGCACAGCCTTGCTATTAGCCTTTCCATTATCCGTTGCTAACTTCCCTGTGGTCTGTTGACAGTACTTCACTGTTGCAAACAATGAATGGTAGAGACTACAGTCAAGATGTAGTGACCTGATTAGTCCAGACTCCTGCAGGGGAAGACGTGCAAATAGATAAGCCCCAACAGGACCTGAAGAACCTTGTGGTTTTGAAATCTTGGGTGGATGGGTCCCGCCCTGTATACGCCTTAAATCTTCTGGTACTTTGAAGGTATAATTATTGCTCAGCAACTCCTGGGATGAGTTAATTAGATCTTTGTATGGTTTGATTATAAAAAACTTACTAAAATGTGCAAATGTGTGCACAATGTAGATATATTTTTAAAACATGGAATTTTATGTTTTTAAAACACGTAAGAGCATAAAAATAATCCAACTGCATTAAAATCTTTTAAAATATAGTCTTTTTCTAATAATAGTTAAGCAGATAGTTTTGTATTAATAGTTTTAACATATAGAAATGTTAAAGCAAATGCAACATATTAAGGAATGTGATTACTCAGAGGAATACAATTTATCATTTCACATATCAAGTAAAAATTCCTAGGATATTTCTTAAATTATTTAACAATTATTTACAAAACCCTTTAGAGAGTATTGCTTTCAGTTTGAAACTATATAAGTTTCAAAGTGGGCAAACAGATAAAAGATTCTATAAACCTTATACCTACTGAAGATAAGAATAAAAGCAATTGTAGAACTTTACAGATAGAAGACACCTAGTAAATACAGTTTATTATTTTAAACTGATTAATATAATTCCTTACTTGAGACAATAAATGTAGCATGTAATATTGTTTCCTGTTTCAGGACAGAGACTGCTTCTTGTTGATATTTGCATCACTAGTATCACCCAATAAATGGTGATGATTGAATGAATCAATTAATGAATGAGTATGAGAGAAAACTCCTAAGAACCAACTTCAAGCACTTCAATCTAATCCCTAGGCCCTCCCAGTTTCTCTCTTGCTGAGTGTCTTCCCAGATTATTGATGCTTTACGTGAGCAATCAGGAAAGAGGAAGCAATCCAGATGGAAGGCTAGCTGTGGTCAGATGCCTCTGAAATGAACAAAGTATTTGCAGATGTTTCAACAAGTGGAGGGGTTGGGCTGAGTCTAGGCCACAGGAAACAACTTCCACACCTTGGGGCTACTACAATAAAGGTATCATCGCTCACTGGCACAGGATTTTGTTGGAAACTTGAAAAGGCACTGGGGTTGGAATGCTGCATGAATCCAGACTTGCCTCAGGAATGCCACAAGTGATCAGAATTAAGTATAGAAATTAATGTGATTTGTAAAAATAGGAGTAAGTTTCATGGCTATCTGGAAATCAAATCCTTTAATCACTTTAGACAAAACTAATGAAACTAGAAGAAACCATCATTGATTTTGAGAGTCTCCTTCTAAATTAGTTGGCCTTTGGCTTTTGGAGAGCAAAGTTCAAATTCCAGTTCCTGTCTGACAGGAAAATAAGTCAGACACAAAGTAGATAGATAGTCTTTTAGACTCCAAACTGAAACAGCAGGGCAGAAAGGAGATCTGAGTCTTGAAGAAACTTTGTTTTTGAAGTTGCAGAATTCAGTCACCTTCTGTGATATTTTTCACTGCCTTTTGAGGCAGTTCACTTTATTTTTAATTAAAAAAAATTTTTTAGTGCCATCATTTTATTTTGTATCAGGGTATAGCCAATTAACAATGTGATTATTTCAGGTTTAAGGCTGTTCACTTTAGATTTATGATATTTGTCCTTGTTGGCAAATCTATTCAGATGTAAATAAGGAACTTTGTATTTTCTAATGGAAAAATTCTAAATTCTACTATGTTCAGTGCGTGTTCTCTTCCAGACCATGTTAAATTTCTAGCGGTGTAGTGGACAGTGGGGCACATGATTGTAAGTACCAATTGCTTGATAAGATATTAATAAGATACAAAGCCACCTTAAAAAGCTCAGAACTAGATTCAGCCACTTACTGACTTTGTGCCCTGGTCACATTACTAGGGCTTCCCTGGTGGCTCAGAAGGTCAAGATTACTACCTGAGCCTATTTTCTCATCTCTCACATGATAACGATTGAGGAGAATGGTTTTGTTTTTGGCTTGGTGAGCAAGGAAGAGATTATTTTCTAAAACAATTATCTGAATGCTTGGCAACATTGGATTTGTCCCATAAAATCCTAAACTTTTAAAGTGAGAAGATTTTATAGTAGCATAGCTGTGGACATTTACTGATAGGGTTAAGATTTTTAGTACCCCAAATGAAAGTTTTTTGAAAAATTATAAAGAATAAAAGAAAATACTTGCACTGTTACTAAAATTGGGATATTTGGAGGGTAGAGTAAAATTAATTAACCCCAACATTATTAAAGAATTGTACATATATTGCTATTCTAATTGAATTTGCTCTTTTAAAATATTGGGATTCAATATACACAGACTAGATGCTGGCAGCAAATCCTTTTATATATTTTTTTAAAACAAAATAGGTGTATTAGACTTGCTGCAACTCCCTCTTATAGAATTAGAGCAAAGAAGAAACTTAAGTATCATCAAGACATCAAATTCCTCATTTTATGGATGAGGAAATAAATTCCAAGAGGATAATTTATTTTTTTAATTATTGTTATTATTATTACAGGTGCTGTACAAGGCACCAATCTTGGTTTGGGGCATTCAACAGTGAACCAGACAGATGTGGCTTCTTGCCTTAAAACACACAGTTAATGGAGGAGCTAGAATCAGAAATGAGTCTGTGTATTTCTAATTAACACAACTTGCATTGGTCAAGTACTAGCTCTGGACCAGGCCCTAAGTATTTCACCTACATTAAGTCTTGAAATCTTCCCTAACTTTAGTAAGGAGGAACATGTCTTTCCACTCCTGATGTCTCCTTCTGTGTGGTGGGAGCTCAATAAATGTAATAATCCTGGCTCCTCTCTCGACATCTGAGTTAGGAAAGAGTAACAGCTCATGAGTAGCCCAGCACCTCCCCTTCTTTAGGACTGAGCTGTCCTGAAGGGAATGTTCTTTGCTCCTTTGGGCCCAAAGACGAATAGGGCAGAAGGAGGCCTTTTTCGGTCTTGTGAGCAGGAAGAGAAGTCTCATACCGGGGTTTTAAATGAGGTAGCTCTCTGTCAGATATCAGCCTTCTCATCAGTAAAATCTGTCAGTATGTACTCAAGAGAGAAGCATTTCATAAAAATGAGTAAGTAAGCAAGTGCATACTCTCATATTTATACCATCTCAAACCAACCAGGTTCTCTCCAGCATGCATATCTACGCCTTGTGCTCTGATCTCATCTGCCACAGCATCCAGGAAATAGTACCTTAAAATATTATCCATATAACCTTCCAGGATCATTTGGCCCAAACAGCAGAACACCTTGCACAGCAGCCTGGACCTGTTACAGACGGTACATTAAATTAACCATCATATCTTCTAAACAGATTTGGTCCAATTTCCTCAGTTTCTAAATTGTGAGGGTTTGTGGTTGGACTTTTTGGGAGACAGAACGGTAAGATGATAGAAACATGGGATTTATAGAATTAGAAGACTAAGATTTGACTCTCACCTGGGTAACTCTAACTTTGAATCTCTGTTTTTCCTCTAGATAACAACACAGATTGTCTTACTGAGCTCACCTGATTGTTTGAAGCCCAAAGAGGAAAAGGAATGTGTAAGTGCTTTATAAACTGTAAAGAACTCTAAAACCGTTAGTTGTTTTATAGGCTTAAAGGGCAATCTTTTAAATCATAGTTCTTATTTTTCCTATGGATTTTAAGCTTTACTTTATACAAAGGTGGTTGTAAGGTTTGGTGATTCATAGTGCACTAGATGGTTATTATTCAAAGGCTGAAAACCATGCTACTAAGCTCTCCCATCTTCCAACCAAGATTATTCACTTAATTAATGTAATCAACAAATAAAAACCTCTCTTGCATTGCTGTCTACATTTTAAACCATTAGTCTTCTGTATTACATAATGCTTCTCTCAGTGACTTCCTTTGAATTTTGAGCAGATTTGTAAAATCCTTGCACAGTAGGAAGGAGCAGTGGTACACATAAGAACTGGAGTGGAGTTGGGGAAGGATAAAAGAAAGGCTGCAAGGAGGTGAAAGACAGAGAAGGGTCTGGGCTGTACATTTCAACTAAAAGTACTGATAAGGAAACAGGAGGGGGCAGAAAGTCACCAGGAACAAGGGAACATGGGTTCCAAGTAGCACCTTTAACACAAATTGTTTAAAGGTTTGCTCCTTCTGATCAGTCTACCAAATCTCAACCTGAAAGTCAGAAGAAATGGATTCCAGTCCTGCCTCTCAGACCATCTGTGTGACATTGGGTATGTAATTTTGCCTCCTGGGATCTCATTTTTCATAATCTACAAAATGAAAGTTTTAGACAAATATTCTCTAAAACCATTTCCACAACAAATATTCTGTAATTTTAGCAGAGAGCCCATGAATTCCCTCCTCTTTCAACATTTAAGTCTTATCTTACTCAGGGGAAAAATTATCTTAGAAATGTGGTAAGTAGTTGGGATATATGTGTGTGTGTGTAGAGGCTAATGGTAAAGTTACATCACAACATCATAAACCAGAGAGAAGCATTTCATAAAAAATGAAAACAGAGTAATTAAGCAACTGTACACTATCATATTTGAACCATTTCTTGTATAAGCAAAGGAACTTCCCAAGAAGTTGTTCCAGTTATAATTATATTCTGATATGTTCGCAGTCCATTTCAAAAACTGTTGAGCATTACAAACACTACTTGCAATATTAATGAGTACACACCAGCCTAAAAGCATAGTCTTCTTGACATTGCTTTAAGTCACTAAGAGAACAAATAAAATATGTACAATAGTTGTTAAATCCTCAAAACAATGCATTTTCTTCTTAACTGTGGAGGACAGACTCTCCATGTTTTTCTGTGTGGTGATAATTCTGTTCACTGCGTAAGTGGTAGTGGTGGTGTTTTAAGTGCTAAGTATCTGACTCATTGTGACCCTATGGACTGTAGCCCGTCAAACTCCTTTGTCCATAAGATTTCCCAGGCAGGAATATTGGAGTGGGTTGCAATTTCCCTCTCCAGGGAATCTTCCTGACCCAGGGATCAAACCTGTGTTTCCTGCTTGACAAGCGGATTCTTTACCACTGAGCCACCTGGGAAACCCTCACTGCAAAAGCAGGTTTAAGCAAAAGGAATAGTATAAAAAGTCCAGCTATATGACCTCAGGCATTAAAAACAAAATGGTTTGGGGAGGGGATTCACTGAATCAGTATTAATCTTTATGAAAATCTGGTGGAATCAAAGGTATTCCTGTGTCTTTCATATATTTCAATAAACAGTTAATGTCTTTGACATTATATTTGTCTATTATAAAATGCCAGGGCTTCCCCAGTAGCTTAATGGTAAAAGAATTTGCCTACAATGCAGGAGACATGGGTTCAATCCCTGGGTTGGGAAGCTCCCCTAGAGAAGGAAATGGCAACCCACACCAGTATTCTTGCCTGGGAAATCCCATGGATAGAGGAGCCTGGCAGTCTACAGTCTATGGGGTCGCAAAGATTTGGACACAACTTAGCATGCACATACATACACGCACACAGTGAATAACATCTACCTATATCACTTTGCTGGAGAAGGCAATGGCACCCCACGCCAGTACTCTTGCCTGGAAAATCCCATGGACGGAGAAGCCTGGAAGGCTGCAGTCCATGGGGTCGCTGAGGGTTGGACACAACTGAGCGACTTCACTTTCACTTTTCACTTTCATGCATTGGAGAAGGAAATGGCAACCCACTCCAGTGTTCTTGCATGGAGAATCCCAGGGATGGGGGAGCCTGGTGGGCTGCCATCTATGGGGTCGCACAGAGTCGAACACGACTGAAGTGACTTAGCAGCAGCAGCATATCACTTTGCAAATGTGCAAGGATATCCGATAAATTTCTAGACTTACTTGAAATTACTCGGTCAAGGATATACATTTGTGATTTTAGCAGATATTGCTGGAGACTTTTACAATGCCACTTCCCTGCTCCACTCCCTAAGAAGTTGAAAATTGTTGCAGTGTAATGACAGATGTTACTTACTGACAATGGCAATGCTTGTTCTCCATGTTAACAGTATAGAGGCAGAAAAAATAGAAGCATCACACCCCCTCAGCTTCTTTTGGTCAGTATTTCTGATTTATGAAGGACAGAATCCATTTGACCAGGCTTATCATGTCCAGCCAAGCCTCAAGGTCTCCCAGAGTCACTAGCCTAGGGTTGTTTACCAGCCTTGGGTCACATGCTCAACTAGAATTCAGTCTTGTGGCTTAGGGTCAGCCTGATGAGCCTGGGGCTGCCTCTCCAGCGGGGGTTGTGGACAGAACAGGCTCTCTTCAGAAGGAACCTCAGCAGGCAGATACTGGAATTAGGACATCTACAGGGTGACTGTAATTCCAGTTTTCCCATGAGGGTCCCAAGTTAGGTCTATGGTTTGGCATCATTACCAACAGTTTTCTCTTCCATGGTTAAAAATGCCCCAGTTTGTACTATAACTTACTAATATTGAATAAAGTTGGGCAGTGCTGTTCATATTATGTTGAAAGGAGCCTGGGGTTTGTAAAGGTGCCTGGGGAGAGAGTGTAAGAGGGAAAGGGAGATACCAAGCAGGTGGGACTAGGGCCCCATTGCCACTGTTTAATGTGACTGGGAATTTAAACTTGTAATAAATAAGCATATTTTTATCTAATAGGAGTTAGACGGTTCTCAAAACTTAAATCATTTGTCCTGTCTCTCCTGACACATGTGTGCCACTGGGCATTTTCTCCACCAGAATAGACCCTTGAAAACCTTTCAAGGCAGTAATCCCTTGACCTCTGCAGATATAATATCTGCACTTACCTAGTGATTTGACAGTGCAGATGGGGCCCGGCCTTAAACTAATGGGCCACTCGTGGCTTTTAACAGGAGCTTCCTTAGCAGTACTTTCACCCCACGCGGAGTCAGAACACGGAGTCTGGTCTAGGTGAGAGAACGGGCGCAAGTGACACTCTGAGTTCAGTTCAAAGATGCTACACTTTGATTTACTTCCAAAGCAGCATGTAAGCAGTGCAAAGGATAGACATGAGGTAAGGCAGATGCAGCTGTCCAGTGCCTCCTTTGTTTTTCACAGAGTCATCACAAATTTGTTCGTCTTGGCAGCCTGAAGAGACTGAGATGTCTGGGAGGTCAGGGGAGCCCAGAAGTGTGGGCTCAATATCTTTCATACCTCCAGACACGTTAGCAACCAGAAATAATTTACGCTACCATATAAGGCAAAAATGTAGTTACTCAGTAAGCCATTTCATGCAGGCTAATGTCCAGATTCCAGACCTTGAAATGCTTGCTGTGCCCAGCCTGGGGCAGTTGCTCCTTATCTACACCTGGGCGGCAGGGTGTAGGAGTTTTCCACTTATTTTGTAGGCAGGCCCGGCCTTGGTCTACCACAAACATATTTAGCCTTTAAGTTCTCAAACAAACTCTTGGCCTTCTCCTGAATTAACACAGGCTAAAGGACATCTGTGTTGATTCTGATCATCTATCTCTGTGGGCAAGGCTTTCCATTTTGTTAATCACCATGCCTCATCTCTTGCTGATTACCCTTGATTACAAAAGCCCAGTTCTTCAATTGCTGCCTGATTCTCTTTGTCCTTCAGAACTATTCCTTCTGGGAAACAACTCATCCCTTACACACATGCAACTCTCATCATTTTCTCCTCATTTAAAATGTTTATTCTCTCTACTTTGGTTTCCATCACAGCCATATGCATCTTCTTATCAGCTATTCCAACAGTCCCATGGTCTTTGTACTCTCTGGACAAAACAGAGTCAAGAGGTTTCATAAAGTACCCCCACATCTATGCACGATCACAGCAAACATGGCAGTGACTAAAAAATGGCCACTGAAAACTGATAATATCATTAGTCTGTACCATGCTGGACAGATGAAATTTTGCTATGGAGCATAGTTTTGTTTAAATCTATGAAAGTACATTGGTTTAAGCTTCTTAAATAAAGTAGTTTCCTTTCCTCTTTCTCCTTGTTTCACTTCTTTCTTCCTTTTCTCAACCTCTCAACCAAAGATAGCTTACGATCTTTTGTGGAGTCCAAAGAAGCTGATTATGGCTTGAAGGATGGAAAGAAAATGAGTAAAATGGCCAGTGAAAACAGGGAGGCTGCAAAAATAAAAAGGGAAGAAGGGTGGAGTAGATCACTGCTAACTTGGATCTCCTACATGTCCATAAAGTTAGAATTTAATTTGTATCAGTTTGCAAAAACAAACACAGGTCCAGCTCCACCCTGCCAGCCCCTCCCAATAGGGAAAGATTATATTATAGAAGGAATTATACTAAGAGAAGATTATATTTTCCACACACCAGTATTAGGCTTGGCTTTCTGACTTGCTTTGACTAAGGAAATATGAGTAGAAGGGACACGTGACTTTTAAAAGAGATTGCATAGTTCTGCCATTGCTTTCGGAGAAGGCAGTGGCAACCCACTCCGGTACTCTTGCCTGGAAAATCCCATGGGCAGAGGAGCCTAGTATGCTACAGTCCATGGGGTCGCTAAGAGTCGGACACGACTAAGTGACTTCACTTTCATTTTTCACTTTCATGCATTGGAGAAGGCAATGGCAACCCACTCCAGTGTTCTTGCCTGGAGAATCCCAGGGATGGGGGAGCCTAGTGGGCTGCCATCTATGGGGGTCACACAGAGTTGGACACGACTGAAGCGACTTAGCAGCAGCAGCCATTGCTTTTTTCTCTGCTCTAAAATGACCAGTGTGTCACAGGTAGTGATTACTCCTTCAGTCCAAGTCCCAAAATAAAAGTGACATGGAATAGAACATGAATGAGAAATTAAATCAAAAAACAACTTTTGTTGTTGTAAACCACTAGACTATCGGGATTTCATGTTATTGCAGCATAATACCTTGACCTAATTGAAGAGACATTCATTCCAGAAGGCAGAGAGAACAGAAGTCGGGATGTGTGGGAGGGGTAATACAAGTCAAGGAGATTGTGGCACAACGAGACAGGAGATTAAGGTGCCAGTCAGACATCAGGTAAACCTCCAATGAGAACAATATAGGCTCTGACAGGAAGATCCAGGATCAGTTCAGTTCAGTTCAGTTGCTCAGTTGTGTCCAACTCTTTGTTACCCCATGGACCGCAGCATGCCAAGCTTCCCTGTCCACCACCAACTCCCAGAGTTTACTCAAACTCATGTCCATTGAGTTGGTGATACCATCCAACCATCTCATCCTCTGTCATCCCCTTCTCCTCCTACCTTCAATCTTTCCCAGCATTAGGGTCTTTTCAAATGAGTCAGTTCTTCACATCAGGTGGCCAAAGTATTGGAGTTTCAGCTTCAGCATCAGTCCTTCCAGTGAATATTCAGGACTGATTTCCTTTAGGATGGACTGGTTGGATCTCCTTGCAGTCCAAGGGACTCTCAAGAGTCTTCTCCAGCACCACAGTTCAAACGCATCAATTCTTCGGCGCTCAGCTTTGTAGTCCAAATCTCACATCCATACATGATTACTGGAAAAACCATAGCCTTGACTAGGTGGATCTTCGTTGGCAAAGTAATGTCTCTGCTTTTTAATATGTTGTCTAGGTTGGTCATAACTTTTCTTCCAAGGAGTAAGTGATCAATCCAGAATCAGAGGAACCAAATGGAGCAAACCTGTACAATGACTTTCTTTCAGGAGATAGGAGGAGAGAAAAAGGACATAAAATTTAGAATATACTGAATAACAAAAATAACGTATGCTTACTTGTCTACAGGGTAGAAATGAAATAGATTTGAGGGATAGGACTAAGTGAAACTCCAAGCCTTTTCTTTCCTCTGGGCCAAGTTTGACTGCCTGTGGTATGATTGAAAGCCCCAGATGAAATTCTTAATGTATCCCACAAAAATCTCTATGAAGAAGGGCCATTTCAGAGAGAAAATGGGAGCTGCAGTAGGTCAGGTTCAGCCTACTGCCTGGGCCCAGTTCCTGTGGTTAGATACAAACTATGGAGGTTGCAGGTCCCAGGCCCTGGATTGGTGTACAGCTCATGGGGAGGTGCATTTTAGGGCAGTTTTTTACTTTCCTATATTCTTCATTTCATATGGGTTTCAGATCCAATTGATCTTGAAAGCCAGGATTCTAATTTCTCTCAGGAGCTGAGAGAAGTTGTATTTAGAGATAGGTTTTTCCCACACATTGAGGATTATTGTATGTAATCATCATTGTGTTGCAGGAAAGAGCCAATTCTAACTCCATGATGGATGGTTTCTTTGACTTTAACCTTTGTTTTTCATTGCTTTTGTTATTGTAATCATACATAATGACCTGCCTCATGGAATCATGCCCCACTTCCTGCAGAGATTAACACATCCCCTCTCTGAAGTTGGCCATTCCAGGAAACATTTGCAAGACAACAGTCTTTAAACTGCCCCTTCTCTGTCCTATAAAAGAACCTGGCATCTAGATCTCACAAGATGGTTATTTTGAGACATTAATCTGCCATCTTCTTGGTCAGCCACCTCTCCAAATAAAATTGTATTCCTTGGTTCAACACTTCAGTCAGTTCAGTCACTCAGTCATGTCCAGCTCTTTGAGACCCCATGGACCACAGCACACCAAGCTTCCCTGTCCATCACTAACTCCCAGAGCTTGCTCAGACTCTTGTTCATTGAGTCAGTGAGACCATCCAACCATCTCATCCTGTCATCCCCTTCTCCTCCTGCCTTCAGTCTTTCCCAGCATCAGGGTCTTTTCAAATGAGTTAGTTCTTCACATCAGGTGGCCAAAGTATTGGAGCTTCTGCTTCATAATCAGTCCTTCCAATGAATATTCAGGACTGATTTCCTTTAGGATGGACTGGTTGGATCTCCTTGCAGTTGAAGGAACTCTCAGAGTCTTCTCCAACACCACAGTTCAAAAGCATCAATTCTTCAGTGCTCAGCTTTCTTTATAATCCAACTTTCACATCTGTACATGACTACTGGAAAAACCATAGCTTTGACTAGATGAACCTTTGTTGGCAAAAGAATGTCTCTGCTTTTTAATATGTTGTCTAGGTTTGTCATAGTTTTTCTTCCAAGGACTAAGAGTCTTTTAATTTCATGGCTGCAGTCACCATCTGTAGTGATTTTGGAGCCCCCAAAAATAAAATCTGTCACTGTTTCCATTGTTTCCCCATCTATTTGCCATAAAGTGATGGGACCAGATGCCATGCTCTTAGTGTTTTGAATGTTGAGTTTTAACCCAGCTCTTTCACTCTTCTCTTTCACTTTCATCAAGAGGCTCTTTAGTTCCTCTTTGCTTTCTGACATAAGGGTGGTGTCATGTGCCTATCTGAAGTTTTGATATTTCTCCTCATAATCTTGATTCCAGCTTGTGCTTCCTCCAGCCCAGCATTTCTCATGATATACTCTGCTTATAAGTTAAATAAGCAAGGTGACAATATGCAGTCTTGACATACTCCTTTACCAATTTGGAACCAGTCCATTGTTCCATGTCCAATTCTAACTGTTGATTCTTGACCTGCATACAGATTTCTCAGGAGGTAGGTAAGGTGGTCTGGTATTCTCATCTCTTGAAAATTTTTCCACAGTTTGTTGTGATCCACACAGTCAAAGGCTTTAGCATAGTCAATGAAGCAGAAGTAGATATCTTTCTGGAATTCTCTTGCTTTTTCTATGATCCAACAAATGTTGGCAGTTTGATCTCTGGTTCCTCTGCCTTTTCTAAATCCAGCTTGAACATCTGGAAGTTCTCAGTTCACGTACTATTGAAACCTAACTTGGAGAATTTTGAACATTACTTTGCTAGCATGTGAGATGAGTGCAATTGTACGGTAGTTTGGACATTCTTTGACATTGCCTTTCTTTGGGATTGGAATGAAAACTGACCTTTTCCAGTCCCGTGGCCACTGCTGAGTTTTCCAAATTTGCTAGCATATTGAGTGCAGCACTTTTATAGCATCATCTTTTAGGATGCCTCAACGCCTAGCCCTTAGGTTAATTGGTCTGTCTTGCAGCAACCAGACCAAACTTGGAATCAATAACAATTGTTTTATGAGTGTTGTCAACATTGTTGCTGAGATAGATAACTCCTGCCTGTACCATGTACAGAGTATGAGGTCACAGTCATACATACAGCCTAGCTCTCTGGGATGCAGGAGGGCAGTATGGTTCTCAGAGCATCAGCATCCCCTGGAAACTTGTTGAAATGCTAATTCTTGGGCCTCATCCAACAGCTACTGAATTTAAGATTCTGGAAGTGGGGCTCAGTGATCTGTACTTTAATAAGCCCTCCAGGGATTTGATGCACACTTAAATTTGAGAGGAGAAGGCAATGGCACCCCACTCCAGCACTCTTGCCTGGAAAATCCCATGGACAGAGGAGCCTGGTAGGCTGCAGTCCATGGGGTCGCTAAGAGTCAGACAAGACTCAGCGACTTCACTTTCACTTTTCACTTTCATGCATTGGAGAGGGAAATGGCAACTCACTCCAGTGTTCTTGCCTGGAGAATCTCAGGGACGGGGGAGCCTCGTGGGCTGCCGTCTATGGGGTCACACTGAGTCGGACATGACTGAAGCGACTTAGCAGTAGCAGTAGCAGTAAATTTGAGAACCACTGCCTTAGTGGAATCAGTCTGAATAACAAGCATGTAGTCTTTTTCTCAAGGCACATCTTAATGGTCCCAGGCTAACACTCGGATCAATGCCACACCCTCCTCTGATTTTATTAAATGATCATCCATTCCAGGTTGCCAGCAGGCCTCACTATCTTCATGCATCTCAAAGTGGAGGAGGTGATGGGTAGGGCTCAGGCCTTCTTATAGTGTTGTACTGAGCACCTTAGCTAGCATCTCTTGGGCCTGTCCAGCTTGGATCTAGGTCGGCTTTGGGAGACATAGACAAATATAACTTTCATTGATTTCTTGTCTCCTTTTGCATAATGTCCACATTAGACTAAAGAGGCCACTGATGAAATCTACACTCTGAGGTCAATATTATC
Organism: Bos indicus; assembly: GCF_029378745.1. NCBI lineage: Eukaryota > Metazoa > Chordata > Mammalia > Artiodactyla > Bovidae > Bos > Bos indicus. The sequence continues at coordinate 111,196,419 of NC_091760.1, forward strand.
TCCATTTCCACACAAGAAAACAGGTCTGTGGAAACTTTAATAACTTGCCACAACCATAAGGTTAGTAAATGATGGAGTTGGGTTTTAAATCTAGTCAAACATCAGAATCCACTGGTAAATTGTTTGGAACATTCCCAGGTGCATACTTTAAGAATCCTGCTCTGAAAAATACTATGTACACTGATTTAACAGCAAATGTCAAAAGTGCCCTACTCTTGCATTAACCTGTTGTCACCAGTCATTTGCTTTCCAAAATAAGGCAATTGACTCAAACATTAATAAATGAAGATATATTGATAATTCTAACTTCAGTATAGATGTATTGTTATTTCTCTTAAACTATTTGCTCGGTAAAATTTCTGCCAAACTTAAGGGCAAGAGATGTTGACTTCTACTGAACTTCAAGCTTTACATAGCTCCCCTGGGATATCTAATAGGCCACTCACACTGAACATGTACAAACAGAACTCTTCATTCCTCTTCCACAAACACTTCCTTCCCTGATCCTTCCTATCTCAGTAAATACACCATAGTAGTGGTCATTTTTCATTCCACTCAAGCTCAAGTGTCATTTTTCATTCCACCCTTTCCCATATATGTCTACCTCATCAGCATGTTCTGGGAAGTTCTACTTCAAAATGTATTCTAAATCTATATACTTTTCCGTTGCTACTGCTACCATCTTGTCCAAGCCATCACCATCTCTTGCCTGGATTACTGCATTCATCTCCCAGACAGACTTCCTGTTTTCACCATCCTACCTCCTAAAATCTGCTTTCCACACATATTCTGTGTAAGCTTTAAGTACACTGGCTTTTGTCACTCTCAAGTGTAAATCTTCCAGAGGTCCCCCATGGCATTCAAAATGGAATCCAAATTCCTTCCCATGGCTCTGAAAGGCCTCACAGGATCCAGCCCCTGATGATTCCCTGACCTCATCTCCTCCATGCTCACCCTTGCTCACCTTCCTCTGCCCCTCTGGCTACCTTTCTGTTCTTTAGCAGGGCTGTCTCTGTGGCTCATTGCTGCCACAGGGCAGTGATGCTGTTCCCTCTATCTGCAAACTTCTTTCTTGGGATCTTCACTTGACTATCCAAGATACCAGCTTTCAATTCTCAGAGCAAATGTCAATTCCTAAGAAAAACCTTCTGTAACCACCCTATCTGAAGCAATGCATCTCTACCCCATCACAGTACCCAGTTATTGCCTTCACAGAGATTCAGAACATGCACCTCCAAACACACTGCTTTGGCATATTTATTATTTTGAGCTGAAGACAATTGAGAAACAGCAGATGCAGCAAGGGTTCTCTGCTCTTCACCCTTTCTACCTAAAAGCATGGCATAAATTTCCAGTGAAAAAGATCTCACCCTGGTATCAAGAAAAATAAAACATTCTTATCTGGAGATGAATTGATACCAAGATGAATCTGCACAAATAAATCTTATTATAATAACCTTTCCCTTCCATTAGGTCCTCTCATATTTTTCCTAGTCACATTTTCACAATTTACTACCTCTAGAAACCTAAACCCTTTCCTTTTCTAGTTACTTTTCCACAATTTATCACTCTTTGTTAAAATGGTGTATAAGCCCCCATGTCTCACTGCTTCTTTACGGTTTTACCTCTTTCCTCTTTAAAGCCCCCATACCATATAAAAATATGAACATCAGATAAAATGTGTATGTTTTTCTGCGCTTAATCTGTCATTTGTCAGACAGGTCCAAGCTACAGATCGTAAGACAGTAGAGGAAGAGTTTTTCCTCCTCTATGATTGCACTTACCTACCAAAATCTATATTGTTTATCCTGGAGTTGGTGATGGACAGGGAGGCCTGGGCGTGCTGCAGTCTATGGGGTTGCAAAGAGTCGGATACCACTGAGCGATTGAACTGAACTGAGCTGATGTTTTGTTCAATGTCATCCCCACTAAAATGAAAGCTCAGTGAAGGTAGGAAATTGTTTGTTCTGTTTACTATCATATCTATAGGCTTAGCACATAGTCATGCCCCATAAATGAATCTCTACAGAGGGGATATAGTTTAAGTCCCAAGGAGAGTGAGATATTTGAGAGAGAATATTGAAGGGAAAGTCCCACTAACTGGCCGCCACTGATAGAACTGTTTGTTTCTGGTCCTGAGCACAAGCTACTACCCTAATAGAGCATTTACTAAATGCTCAGGCAACAGATCTAGTTTAAAGAGAGAAGAAGACAACTATGAAGATTTGAAGGAGGACAAAGTAAATGGCCAGGAAAGAGCATTGTAAGGCACACAGTAAGAAGTCTAAAAGTAGAAAAAATACCAAAGAACAAAAGCTTAATTTTAAAAAGCAGTTTTAGCAAAGAATCCTAGGGAGAGAAAAGGGATGGAGCAGCAGGGGGATACCATCAGGGAGAGAAAGCAGGAAAAAAGAGAAAGACAAACACAGAGAGGGGATGGAGAGAAATTAGATAGTAAGCCATATTCTGTTCAACAGTGAATTCAGACTAACTCAAGTTTGAAGCAGGGACATTTGCTGGGTTGACAGTGATAACAACCCTCCACCAATAATAGTGGGTTTGCCCAGGTTTATCACAGTTTCTGATGGCCCATGATGGCCTTTTCAGGTTTCATGTGCCTCCTGACCCTTCCCATGAAGAGCCTGCTGTGGTTGATCTGAGGTGCCGCTACTAGAATGGCAAATTAATAGAAAATTATGTAGTGTGTGCTACTACAGTGATGCATCTTCTCTGGCAATTGCTAGTTTATTAGCCATGAAGTACCTATAAAATGTTTGTGTAGGGAAGTATCAAAGCAGAAAACAAAGTGATTAAAAAAAATTTTTTTTTTTAAATTTATTTGGCTGTACCAGTCTTAGTTACAGCACACAGGGTCTTCAGTCTTCATTGCAGCATCTTTTTTTTTTAGTTGCAGGATGCAGAATTTAGCATGTGGGATCTAGTTCCCTAGGCAGGGATTCCAGGGATTGAACTCAGGCCACCTGCATTTGAACCTCAGAATCTTAGCCACTGGGCCACCAGGGAAGTCTGAAATGATTTTTTAAAACATGAACTTTTGTTCATGTTTGAAAATGTATAAGGTGATACAGACATAGACACACACACATATATGGAGAGAGCTTCATGAACTTACATAGAGACTGTTCTAAATAATCATTTCTGCTTTAAGCTAATATTATAGGAAATTTTTGTGTTTCTTTTTAAAAATTGGTTTTTAGAAAAGGAATGTCACAAAGGAAATTATAAATGGAAAATTGTGCAAAAATAAATTTGATGATAAGTTCTCCCCTTGTCAAAATAGGCCTGGGATAAAAGGAAATGAATTTGAAGAGATTTTAAATTGCATCATCTCTTTCTTTCTAATCCATTTTCATATCATTTGATGTCACTAATGTCACTATATTATTAGTGTAGTGGAATTAGTATCAAACAGCCCTATATTTGCATTCCAACTCTAGTAGACCCTTGCTGGGTGAGTCACATAATCTCTCTGAGCCAAGTTTTTTCCATCTATAAAATGGTGACCATAGGATTGGTAAGGATGATGTAAGATAATATGTATAAAACATCTGGCACAAAGTAGTGTGCTATGCACAGCCCTAGTGATTATTACTAATTACATTCATATGACAAATGTTTATCATGTGCCTTTGGTAAGGTAGGCATTGTTCTAGGTGCTAGGGATAGATATCAGGGCTACCTGTGGGATTTTACACAGATCATATACAAAGCAAATCCAAAGACCATCATTCAAAAGAATACTGTACCTGTGAGCTAGGAGCATACAATCTTGGGAGCCATACTTTGTTATTCTAACAGTGGAAAATGGGTAAATCTTACACTCTCATGAAAGGAATAATATTTATTATTATGGCTTTACATTTTATAAAATCCCTCTCATTCGTTCACCCTAAGAGTAGCTATTTAGTAAACCAATAAGTGCTGTTTCAGTTCAGTTCAGTTCAGTTCAGTCACTTAGTCGTGTCCGACTCTTTGCGACCCCATGAATCGCAGCACGCCAGGCCTCCCTGTCCATCACCAACTCCTGGGGTTCACCCAGACTCACGTCCATCGAGTTGGTGATGCCATCCAGCCATCTCATCCTCTGGCATCCCCTTCTCCTCTTGCCCCCAATCCCTCCCAGCATCAGAGTCTTTTCCAATGAGTCAACTCTTCGCATGAGGTGGCCAAAGGACTGGAGTTTCAGCCTCAGCATCATTCTTTCCAAAGAACACCCAAGGCTGATCTCCTTCAGAATGGACTGGTTGGATCTCCTTGCAGTCCAAGGGACTCTCAAGAGTCTTCTCCAACACCACAGTTCAAAAGCATCAATTCTCTGGAGCTCAGCCTTCTTCACAGTCCAACTCTCACATCCATACATGACCACAGGAAAAACCATAGCCTTGACTAGACGAACCTTTGTTGGCAAAGTAATGTCTCTGCTTTTGAATATGCTATCTAGGTTGGTCATAACTTTCCTTCCAAGGAGTAAGCGTCTTTTAATTTCATGGCTGCAGTCACCATCTGCAGTGATTTTGGAGCCCAAAAAAATAAAATCTGACACTGTTTTCACTGGTTCCCCATCATTTCCCATGAAGTGATGGGATCAGATGCCATGATCTTTGTTTTCTGAATGTTGAGCTTTAAGCCAACTTTTTCACTCTCCACTTTCACTTTCATCAAGAGGCTTTTTAGTTCCTCTTGACTTTTTGCCATGAGGGTGGTGTGATCTGCATATCTGAGGTTATTGATATTTCTCCCAGAAATCTTGATTCCAGCTTGTGCTTCTTTCAGCCCAGCGTTTCTCATGATGTACTCTGCATAGAAGTTAAATAAGCAGGGTGACAATATACAGCCTTGATGTACTCCTTTTCCTATTTGGAACCAGTCTGTTGTTCCATGTCCAGTTCTAACTGTTGCTTCCTGACCTGCATACAAATTTCTCAAGAGGCAGGTCAGGTGGTCTGGTATTCCCATCTCTTTCAGAATTTTCCACAATTTCTTGTGATCCACACAGTCAAAGGCTTTGGCATAGTCAATAAAGCAGAAATAGATGTTTTTCTGGAACTCTCTTGCTTTTTCCATGATCCAGCAGATGTTGGCAATTTGATCTCTGGTTCCTCTGCCTTTTCTAAAACCAGCTTGAACATCAGGAAGTTCATGGTTCACATATTGCTGAAGCCTGGCTTGGAGAATTTTGAGCATTACTTTACTAGTGTGAATTGAGATGAGTGCAATTGTGTGGTAGTTTGAGCACTCTTTGGCATTGCCTTTCTTTGGGATTGGAATGAGAACTGACCTTTTCCAGTCCTGTGGCCACTGCTGAGTTTTCCAAATTTGCTGGCATATTGAGTACAGCACTTTCACAGCATCATCTTTCAGGATTTGGAATAGCTCAACTGGAATTCCATCACCTCCACTAGCTTTGTTCATAGAGGTGTTTTCTAAGGCCCACTTGACTTCACATTCCAGGATGTCTGGCTCTAGGTGAGTGATCACACCATCGTGATTATCTGGATCGTGAAGATCTTTTTTTGTACAGTTCTTCTGTGTATTCTTGCCATCTCTTCTTAATATCTTCTGCTTCTGTTAGGTCCATACCATTTCTGTCCTTTATTGAGCCCACCTTTGCATGAAATGTCCCCTTGGTATCTCTAATTTTCTTGAAGAGATCTCTAGTCTTTCCCATTCTGTTGTTTTCCTCTATTTCTTTGAACTGATCGCTGAGGAAGGCTTTCTTATCTCTTCTTGCTATTCTTTGGAACTCTGCATTCAGATGTTTGTATCTTTCCTTTTCTCCTTTGCTTTTCGCTTCTCTTCTTTTCACAGCTATTTGTAACGCCTCCCCAGACAGCCATTTTGTTTTTTTGCATTTCTTTTCCATGGGGATGGTCTTGATCCCTGTCTCCTGTACAATGTCACGAACCTCATTCCATAGTTCATCAGGCACTCTATCAGATCTAGGCCCTTAAATCTATTTCTCACTTCCACTGTATAATCATAAGGGATTTGATTTATATCATACCTGAATGGTCTAGTGGTTTTCCCTACTTTCTTCAATTTAAGTCTGAATTTGGCAATAAGGAGTTCATGATCTGAGTCACAATCAGCTCCCAGTCTTGTTTTTGCTGACTGTATAGAGCTTCTCCATCTTTGGCTGCAAAAATATAATCAATCTGATTTCGGTGTTGACCATCTGGTGATTTCCATGTATAGAGTCTTCTCTTGTGTTGTTGGAAGAGGGTGTTTGTTATGACCAGCGCATTTTCTTGGCAAAACCCTATTAGTCTTTGCCCTGCTTCATTCCGTATACCAAGGCCAAATTTGCCTGTTACTCCAGGTGTTTCTTGACTTCCTACTTTTGCATTCCAGTCCCCTATAATGAAAAGGACATCTTTTTTGGGTGTTAGTTCTAAAAGGTCTTGTAGGTCTTCATAGAACCATTCAACTTCAGCTTCTTCAGCATTACTGGTTGGGGCATAGACTTGGGCATAAACATAGTGCTGTTTCAGCAGTTACCAAATATTCAGTGCTATGCTAGGTGGAATAGGCAATGTAGGAGTAAGAGGGCTTGCCTTATATCTGAAATTGCTGCTGCTGCTAAGTCGCTTCAGTCATGTCCGACTCTGTGCGACCCCATAGACGGCAGCCGACCAGGCTCCCCCGTCCCTGGGATTCTCCAGGCAAGAACACTGGAGTGAGTTGCCATTTCCTTCTCCAATGCATGAAAGTGAAAAGTGAAAGTGAAGTTGCTCAGTCGTGTCCAACTCTCAGCGACCCAATGGACTGCAGCCTACCTGGCTCCTCCGTCCATGGGATTTTCCAGGGAAGAGTACTGGAGTGGGGTGCCATTGCCTTCTCCATATCTGAAATTAAGCAGTTTCAAATTCAGTTGAGAAGTCGAGATACAAAAAATGGGGACAGATTATATTTAAGTACTAATTTGCACAGGATAATTAAATACAGACAGATCTCACCTTGCTTCGAGTGTAGAACGTAAAAATGACTATGCAAGCTGAAGCCGTGCCAAGTGATCTTCTTAATCAATGGGAAACATTATGATTATTCCAAGACATTTAAAATTTTCTCTGAAAACATTAAAAATCCTCAAGTCTCCTCTTAAATGTATAGGAAAAAGAAAAAAGTAGTAAATACTCACAGTCTGTAAACTATAAAGCATTAGAAATATTGAGGATTAAAGTATTTTATTTCTTTGTGAAAGCCACATCAAGAGTAGTTTCAACTGTACTTATAGTCTTATCATATAACTTGCTATAAATCTTTTCCATGCATTGGCAAAATTATCATTTCTTTCTAAGTTTGGATCAGCTTCCAACATTTTATCCCTTGCATGTTCACTGTTGTGAAATGTATCCAAGAGCTTTTTTAATATGACGTCTTTTCCTGGATTCACTTCCTCTGGGACTTCGTCACCCTTTTCATCACAACCACTTTCCTCTTTAATGTCATTAGTTTGTTCACTAGGTGCCTCTGGCTGCACATGGAGAAGGGCTCACACTGCAGCAATGCCAACATCACCACAGTCTGTTATTTCTTCTATAATTCCATTCACACTGGATTCAGATTTTACTTCCAGCATTATCTCTTTCTGTACTTGGCTGCACTTTCCTCATTGTTGATCAATTCCCTCTTTTGATTAACCATTTCTGTAAAATGTCACAGAGGTTTATCTCTCGGAGACAAGGAAGCAGGGCAACTGCACACTTTACTATCTCTGTGATAAGAAAAAAATCTGGGTGAACTGAATAACAGATGCAAGGTGACCATACAGGCTTTGGAGGAAGTGATGTGATTAGTCATGGATCGTGATGTACATCTGTTATTTACATAGTGATTGGTGCACTGAAGTGTTAGGAACAAAGTTTGTACTTTATGCACTTACAGTTAATATACCATAGAGCATGCCGAGTAAGATTTGAACTGTGTTATTGAGGGCCTAGTATTATTAATTAATGTGTAATAGCTGAAATCCACACATATCGAAACCATGTAGAAGACCTTCTATTCTACATATCTTTGTTAGATTTCAGAGTATATCAGTAGAAAAATATGTTCTCATGATAGAAAGCTATCTCATATGTTACAACCAAATTGGATTAAACACGAAACGTTAAGGGTAATACATGAAAGCAAAGTGTTAAACGTGTACCTTAACGTAAGTAAAGCTAATAAATCTCTACTGTCACAGATTAGTACACCTAGTATAGAGTGCCATGGCACCAGAGGCCAGAGTTCAGTGGTTGGTGGTGTTTTCTCACACTTTATTCCACCTTTTTTTCTCTTCTACTTTTACCTTTTTGTTTTCCTTTTCTCCCAGTTGAAATTCAGATACAATTAAATGTAATATATTTTATTGAAAATAGCAACACAGAACCTAATTTATATAAAAGTGTTATAGCTCTCTATCTCCCTCCTCCTTTTTACCCTTCTAATTGATCTTTCTATCTGCACCCAGATAATGTTTTTCTACTCATAATCATGATGAAGTCATTATGAAGTAGTGGAAAGTGGAATGATTTTTTTCGTGTTCGTATTTGTACTATGTTCAGTGTTTGAATTCTTCATGACAAGCATTGATGAACATGTTAATGGCTACAAAAGCAGTAGCGATTTTCCTCAAAATCAAAACAATGAAATTTGAATGCATTGTTAAAAATAATTGAAGGAAATCTTCTAGAATTTTCCTCACTGGCCAAGCAAAATTTATGAGAATTTTTCTGAGGCAGGCACAATTTGGCATTTTTAATGGGAAAATAGGTACTTGATCTTTTCCTCTGTACTCATATTATGAACTTGATTCTTCTTAAAGGGAACTGACAATAGCCATGGTTCTTCCTAGAAAACAATCAACTGCTTATTCTTTTAACTCTCTCTGCTCTGCTAAAAGTTATTCCTCTAACTGTAAAGATCTTACCAAACTTCTTTGTTGTTGATAAAATTGTAAACTCCACGAGAACAGGGACCATATCTTCTTCATTCTTGTACATAGGTACTGATAAATATTTGTGGGTATAAATGTTTTAAAATTTTTTTCTTAAAATATAGAATCAGTGCTTTGCTATATTAAGAGTAAAGAGCTGGTTTAAAAGTCTGCCTAAAATTTTGTTTTGTTTTGTTTTCAAACTCAGAGCTTTCCAGTTCAGGACTATCAACCTTCCCAGACTGTATAGAGAGGCTGAAGATTCTAGGAAAACACTCAGGTTTACATTCAAATATTAAGAAATCATCAATGTGGTGGTGATTTAGTCGCTAAGTTGTGTCCAACTCTTGCAACCCCATGGACTGTAGCCTGACATGCTCCTCTGTCCATGGAATTCTCCAGGCAAGAATACTGGAGTGGGTTGCCATTTCCTTCTCCAGGGGATCTTCCTGACTTAGAACTTTAACCCAGGTTTCCTGTATTGCCGGCAGATTATTTACCGACTGAGCTATGAAGGAAGCCCAATCATCAATAGTAAGTGAAAATGAGAGAGAAGCCATATGAGTCTGTTTTACATTCCTTTAAATTTTGCTCCAAATAACACTTTTTTATAGTCAAACATATTAGTGTTTATTATTAATACATTGATTAGAATAGCTACGTGTTTCTAGCACACTATTTTTTCCCCATACCCTGGTTGACAGATGGGCTTTGTGCTTTTGTCCTTGGTTGAGCAGATCAATTAAAAAAGAAGAACAAACACCTAGTTACACTGTATTCTCAACCTTACTATGGATAAAATCAGGATTGAGGTTTTTTAAATCTGTTTCTCTTCTTTATACTACCTCCTGGGAGTTCTGCTTGTCTATTAGCCTCAATTTCTATTGAGACAAAGAGTAGTTCCAAACCTCTCTCCTGCCCTGCTCTGTCACCTCCAAAGCCTCTTTAATTTTATATTTTTTGTTGTTTATAATAGATGTCTCATGATCCCCTAAGAGTTAGTATCTTGATAGAATTCTCTCCCTTCTTAATCACCAAGGCCACTTCAACTCTGACACTTGAGAGTCCCTCACAACAGTTTTTCTCATCTGGTTGTTCTGATTTGTCTCAATTTGTTCTGTTTAGAGTTCGTGATAACTGCTTCCTCCCCTTCATTTCTACCACTCCTGAATGAATCCTAATCCTCCTTATGCCTGGATTGTCCAACAGTCTCTACCCAGAGCCCCTGACCCCAACCCAGTCTGCAGTCAGGAGGCAGAACAGACTCTTCAGCTACCATTTTCATCCTTGTTCTGCCCACTGGAATCTTCAGCAATTCCCTAAAATTAACTGCATTTTATCAGCTTCCATTTAAGAGTTCCATTATCTACCTCCTTTTCTTATCAAATTATGCTACTTTCTTGTTGAAAATTGAGCATTTATAATCAAATTATGCTGCTTCTCTATGGGAAACCTCATTTCACTCCAGACTGCTTACCAAGGCCTAATAAAGTGTCTGCCTATCTTTCTGACCTTGTTCCTACTGTGCTTGCCACAGGTCGCTTGTTTCTTTCTGTTCCTTCTTGCCCAAAGCGCTTTACACTAGCTTTTCCCTCTGATGTGAAAGTTCTCAGATCACTGTATGACTGGCTTTTTCTCATCATTTGGGACTCAGTCAGCAACTGCTGATTCCTCGGAGAAGTCTTCCCTGATCATCCCATCGAATGTGCATTCTCTGCTGCTACTGTCACCTTGTTTAGTTTTATTTTATTCATAGTACTTTATATCATTTTTCACTTGTTTATTACCTGTCTGTGCCATTGGAAAAACCAGTCCACAAAAAACCAGGACCTTGGCTCTCTTGTTTACTGCAGGGCTTAGAACAGTGCCTAGCACACAGTTGCAGCTCAGGAAATATTTCTTGAGTGAATGATAGTGACATGATTTTTACCCCCTAATTAAATCAAGCCATTCTCTGTGCTGTCTTGCCTGTCCATTTACAAACTCATAATCAAGAATTTTCTTTATTATGTTTCCTTCTACTGAATTCCCCTATTGTTCCTTCTTATGAATTTGTATTAATCACTTCCTTCAAAATCTAGTGGGCTTCCCTGGTGGCTCAGAGGTTAAAGCATCTGCCTCCAATGTGGGAGACCCGGGTTTGATCCCTGGGTCGGGAAGATCCCCTGGAGAAGGAAACGGTAACCCACTCTCTAGTATTCTTGCCTTGAGAATCCCATGGACGGAGAATCTCGTAAACGGAGAAGCCTGGTAGGCTACAGTCCATGGGGTCACAAAGAGTTGGACACGACTGAGCAATTTAACTTTTCAATTTTCATTAACTTTCAAGATCTAGCACAAGTGCCGCCGCTTGCAAAAACCCTTCTTAAATTCTTCCTAATGTGAGCATTCTATTGCTCCTCTCCCATAAATTCACCCCATGGTTTTTGTATCATCTTGTGCTTTAAAAAAATAGATCAGTGTGTTGCTTTGTAACTGCAATTTGTGTGTGTGTGTGTGTGTGTGTGTGCTTTCTGAAGTCATCTAAAATTGTTTTCCTGTTGAAAGAAGGTGTAGTTAAGTGATGGAAGCTTTAGACTGGAAGTCCTAGAGAACAATTTCAGGCCACTTTGAACAGGCTACTTCCCACATCTATAAAATGGAACAGTTAGTCTAGAACAGAAGTGTTAGTCTAGTCTAGAACAAAATGGCAGCCTACAGGTTGAATGAGACACACACATGTGTTTCATCTGGCCTGAGGAAAATTCAAATTAGTTGGCAATGTTAAAAAACTGGGAAATTTTTGCAGAACTTGGAATTCTACCCTCTCTGGACAAAAAAGAAGAAAAAGAAATCAACAGATGGGGCAATAAGAAGCCTACATTTCTACATGGGAACAAATCCACTGAGAAGGAAAAGTGACTGTCCCTTAACACAGGGTAGGAACTCTCTGATGTGACATGGTGCCCTAGTTGCCTGGTACTTCACTTCATTTGTTTATGCTAACTCTCTGTTAAGAGTTTGAATATATAACCCCAAGATTGTATCAATTCTGAGGTCCCTTCTAACTCTATATATCTATCAGTTCAGTTTAGTTCAGTCGCTCAGTCGTGTCTGACTCTTTAGGACCCCATGAACTGCAGCACACCAGGCCTCCCTGTCCATCACCAACTCCTGGAGTTCACTCAAACTCACGTCCATTGAGTCGGTGATGCCATCCAGCCATCTCATCCTCTGTCGTCCCCTTCTCCTCCTGCCCCCAATCCCTCCCAGCATCAGGGTCTTTCCCAGTGAGTCAGCTCTTCACATGAGGTGGCCAAAGTATTGGAGTTTCAGCTTTAGCATCATTCCTTCCAAAGAAATCCCAGGACTGATCTCCTTTAGGATGGACTGGTTGGATCTCCTTGCAGTCCAAGGGACTCTCAAGAGTCTTCTCCAACACCACAGTTCAAAAGCATCAATTCTTCGGTGCTCAGCCTTCTTCACAGTTCAACTCTCACATCCATACATGACCACTGGAAAATCCATAGCCTTGACTAGACAGACCTTTGTTGGCAAAGTAATGTCTCTGCTTTTGAATATGCTATCTAGGTTGGTCATAACTTTCCTTCCAAGGAGTAAGCGTCTTTTAATTTCATGGCTGCAGTCACCATCTGTAGTGATTTTGGAGCCCAAAATAATAAAGTCTGACACTGTTTCCACTGTTTCCCCATCTATTTCCCATGAAGTGATGGGACCAGATGCCATGATCTTCGTTTTCTGAATGTTGAGCTTTAAGCCAACCTTTTCACTCTCCTCTTTCACTTTCATCAAGAGGCTTTTGAGTTACTCTTCACTTTCTGCCATAAGGGTGGTGTGATCTGCATATCTGAGGTTATTGATATTTCTCCCAGAAATCTTGATTCCATCTTGTACTTCTTCCAGCCCAGCGTTTCTCATGATGTACTCTGCATAGAAGTTAAATAAGCAGGGTGACAATATACAGCCTTGATGTACTCCTTTTCCTATTTGGAACCAGTCTGTTGTTCCATGTCCAGTTCTAACCGTTGCTTCCTGACCTGCATACAGGTTTCTCAAGAGGCAGGTCAGGTGGTCTGGTATTCCCATGTCTTTCAGAATTTTCCACAGTTTATTGTGATCCACACAGTCAAAGGCTTTGGCATAGTCAATAAAGCAGGAATAGATGTTTTTCTGGAACGCTCTTGCCTTTTCAATGATCCAGCTGCTGCTGCTGCTGCTAAGTCACTTTAGTTGTGTCCAACTCTGTGTGACTGTTGGCAATTTGATCTCTGGTTCCTCTGCCTTTTCTAAAACCAGCTTGAACATCTGGAAGTTCATGGTTCATGTATTGCTGAAGCCTGGCTTGGAGAATTTTGAGCATTACTTTACTAGCATATGAGGATTCTAGATAAATGTATCTTATCTCTCTACCAAGACTTGAAGTTATAGTGCCTTGAAGGATAGTGCCTGGTTATTTTTCTTTGCTTATGCAGATTATAGTGCTCAGATAAAGCAGATGCTTAAAAGTTGTTTGTTGAATGTTAAATTTAGTTATATATACAAATATGCAGTAAAAACCAAATACTACCTAATAAAAACTTTATTACAAATGTTTGTTTGGCTTTTACAAAGAAAGACATCATATCAAATGTAATTAAAATACTAACACAGAGTTTATATGATATGGAGAATTTAACTCTGGACAGATATCAACCAGATGAAGTTTCACGTAGGCAGGAGGAACGAAATGTCTCTCAGTCTTCTTTGTCTGTATGTAGCTCCCACTAACAGTTCATTGTAGTTCTGCGGGTGTATCAAGAGCAGATTGTACTCAAGAGGTGAAAAAAATATTGCTATTTGCCCTCCCAAGTAACAGTCATGTGTTCAACAGCTGGGACTTGCTGAGACCCTCATTTGTTATAATACCAATTATTACCTTTGCTGTATTCCCACAAAACCACAAAATATTTGGCATAGTTCAAGACCACCATATTTAATAAATCCCTTTATTCTTTCTGCAACAATCCATTAACTTTTAAGGGGAAGACATCACACTAAAATATTTTCCATGGATTAACAGCAATAGATATTAGAGTCCACACCCAGATTGGGCCATATATGGTACACTGAAGTAAATAGAAGTGTTGAATATATTACTGAGGGCAGATTTGTTGCCAGGGTTGTCAAAGACTATATTCTGAACACTTTCTTAATTTTTTCCATTTCCTACTGTTAATATAAAGAGTACTCATAAATGACATAAATATTTCATTTGAGAAAAGACTGCATTACTCAAAATGTCTACAGTAACAAAAGACATAGTTGATACTGTGCCATTCATATTAATACCAGAATAAGTCTTTTTTATGAAGTTTGAATAATTGTAATATTTGAAAAATATTTTAGAAATTTACATTTATTTGGAACATTATATTCTAAAGAATTAAAAGACAAAAAAGTTAAGCTAATTGAAAATATCAGCAGTTAATTTGGACCATTTTAACCTCTATCATGTGTACAGGGACTGAGTTGGTGTGTACTTTTATACTATCTATGAAAACATGGCTTAATAAGTAAATGAATAATATAAATAATATTTGAAAGGAAGCATTTACTTACCAAAGAAAGTAATTTGTCTTCCAGCACTTGAGATTTCTTTTATTTATAAAGCATTCTATTCAAAGTATAGGCAAGACCAGACCTTCTTGGATATGCTAATTATTTTTATCTATTTACTAAATCTAGGTCTTAACTGCCAGTACTTGTTAGTCATTTTTCTGGTTACTGTATGTACTTGAAAGTAATAAAGCTACATTTCCTTCAAAATGGCCTAGTTGGTCCAAATTAGTGAGTTTTTCTGTATGTATTTGTATTTGGGTTTGGATAATTTTCATCTTTCACTGATGTCTAAACCATTGCAAATCACACAGTTTACATATTAAAGAAATCTAGTTGCACCCAACAGTGAAAAGTAGAGTAGAAGAAATCTTTTGCAATCTGTGTGATTTTAACCTTGCTGAGTCTTGTTTATAAAATGGGGGTGATAGTATCTATTTCCTAGGGATGTTTCGAGATAAAGATAGTAGAGATAAAGCAAGCGTTCTCTTAGTAAATAAGGTCCCTGTTATCACGATCATTCCTAATATGTGTTGAAGATCCTATGTAATAAATCATGCATTTTCTAATTTATCCTGCATTATTCCCATTTTGGGCTTCTCAGGTGGTGCTAGTGGTAAAGAACTCTCCTGCCAATGCAGGAGACACAGGAGATGCATATTCGATCCCTGAGTCAGGAAGATTCCCTGGAGGAGGAACACTCAAGTATTCTTGCCTGGAGAACCCCATGGACAGAGGAGCCTGGAGGGCTACAGTCCCTAAGGTCTCAAAGAATCGAACATGACTGAAGAGACTTAGCACACATGCATGCATTCCCATTTTGCAGGTAAAGCCACTAAGGCTCAGAGAATTAAGAAACAGATCATACGTGTTGAAGAGCTTCTTCCTTTTGGCTTCTGCTTGTAAACTAGGTTAACAAGGCACTATTTTGCTACAAAAACAAACTTAGAAATTAACCAGCACAGCATCAATGGTCACTGGTGAGTAGTGACTGCAGTTCTGAGACTGGTTTTCATAAACCCTTTGTAGAAGCAGCCTCAGTATTTTGAGGCTGTACCCATTGCAGGGAATATGCATCATCCCCTATCCATCCCCTCCTCCACCCCTGGACACTCTCCGTTATGAATTGAGTCCTGAGAACTTCCTGTCTCTTTACTCCCCCAGGGTTTTCAGCCACAGTCATCTCTGACATGTATTTTTACCCTCCTAGTTATTTGCTTTCTTAGACTCTTCTATTACTCTAGTCAATGTCTATTTCACCACATATCTTTCTGTTGTTATAGAGGAAGAAGTTGGTGTTTGGATTGGTTTAGAAATGTTGTTCTTTCCAATTCATACCACTCCCTGACCCAGTAACTTGAGGGAGCACATGGCCCTGAGTACAGAGGTGACTCCCCATGAAGCATTCTTTCCCTAGGCTCTTTTACCCCAATCACTTGAAGCAGGTTAGTGGAAGGAGAGGTATGGTGGTGGTGGTGGTAACTGTAGTGGTGGTGCTGGTGGTAGTGATGGTATTGGTGACAAGTGGTGACAAGTGGTGGTGGAAAGAGTTTGTTCAACTACATCTGCATTTCACCCAGCAAATATTTGTATGGACATGGGATTTCATTCCGTTCTGATAAGTTGAACTTACCAATGTTTCATAGTTTATCAGAAGCATATGATATTAAAATTGAAAGTTCCCAAGCAAACAGTATCTCTATTCCTCAAGTGGCATATGTCTTCATATGTTTGGTTGTATTTTTTTCCTTTAAAATTTAAAAGATCTTCCACCACTTGCGTGAAACAAATGCTTTTAACAGAAGGCCAGGGAGGGAATTCCCTGGTGGTCCAGTATTGGTGCTTTCACTGTCATAGGCCCAGGTTTGATCTTGGTTGGGGAACTAAAATCCTACTAGCCCAGCTGTCAAAAATCCCCAAAACAAACAAAACGCCACAAAAAACCATAACACCAGGGATAACATGGATTCAGGTAATGTCTCAGTTCTTGGGAATTCTAGGTATGGTACCTATGCTAACAAGACCGTAAGCTCCTAAATGGATTCTACGTAATTTATGGAAAAAGACAATATTATGCTTGTCATGTTGAGTAACTAAACAATTTAGAAGAAGAAATGTAGCTCTAAAAGATACTTTATATCAACAAAGAATTTCTGGATGTGTTTAGAGATCACAAGCTGCCCACCTAGGAGCAAAAGGTATTTCAATGAGCTCAATCTCAGCCTTAGGAGAGGCAGATAGAAGAGTAGACTAAGACCACACCCTGTGGAAAAGCCTTAGGACAACCTCAAAACAGCGCATAAAAGAACACGAATGAAGCTTGGGTAGGGTGCAGAACAAAATTTCCTGGGCTCTTTTATGGCTCTGTCTGTTCTTGCAGTCTGTGACCTCAGGGCTCCGCAGACTCCTCCCTGGGTCTGTCAAATGGAGGAATGCTCCTCCTGGTTAGTGGACACAACCTAAGCTCTGTACTGTGAAACTCACAGACCCTTTGCTCTAGGTGTGGTCAAAAGAACAAAATTATTATTATAATTACTAGGCATAACTTGAGTCACTCTGCATCACATCTTCCCTAAATGTGTACCCTGGATCTACATGTTGTTACCAAGAAAAAAGGTGACTGCTGGACTAGGAAAAGACTTCTGTTGAAATGATGGATTTTGCACTGTTTTGTTTTCTAGAACCTGTCTTAGTAATCACCTGCAAAACTACAATTTTGGCAACATGAGCTGGCAACCTAACATAACGTTGCTGTATCTTGGATTATGGAAGTGTCTTTCCACATGTCCAAACCTGCCACATTCTCTTCCTACCTTCCTCCGTGCTTCATCAACAATGCCTGCTTCTTTCAACTACCTGGATCTTCATGTGCACCACTTAAATACAGCAGCCAGGAGCCAGTGTGGCCACTGAGCATGAAAAATGAAGCCAGTCTGAAGTAAGTGTACACACTGGCTCTCCAAGACTTAGTATGAAAAAAAGGAAAATATCTTATTAATAATTTTTCACATTGCTTTCAGGTTGAAATAAAAGTAATTTGGATGTATTGACTTAAAGCATGATTAAAATTAACTTTACCTTTTTCTTTTTTTTTTTTAATATTTTTGACTGTGGCTAAGAAAGTTAAAAATCACAAATGTGGCTTGCCTTTTTGGCTCAGATTGTATTTCTATTCTAGAGTGGTCTAAATAGTTTCCAGTCCTTTGCATTAGCCAGGTCTATTTAAGAAAAAACATCTCCTTAGACAATAGCTTCTAAAAATGTTTAATCTCTTTATAGAAATATCAAATAGTTTCAAATGGATTATCAACTAAATTTAGGTATCCAAACAGCCAGTAGTACTGGAAATTCAAATCTGTTAAACTGTAGATCAAATAATTGGTCAAGCAGTGGTACTAATGCTTTTTTGTGTCATGTACCCATATTGTTCATTGAACAAATATTTAAATTACGTGTGTACTGTATTCCAGACTATGACAGGCTCTGAAAATACAGCTGATAAATCTGAGGAAAGTTTTAGATGCTTTCCGCAGAGGAAAAAAATGTATATATATTTATTTATAAATTTAATTTTAGATTCTTGTGAATCTTCTGGAGCCCATCCATGAATCCTAAATTAATAATTTCTAAATTTGAGAATAGAGTATGGGCTTCTGGGCTTGACTACTGACTCCACTCAGGAGACCCTGGGCTATACTTTATTTTCTGTAAGTGCTAGTTTCCTCATGTCTAAGATGTGGAGATGTGAACAAACAGTAGGAAATAAGAAAAGTTAACACTGAGATATATAAAGGCATTCCTCTCATAGTCTTCCTAAGCACCCAACTATGTAGATGCTAAATAGATCATAACTATTATTTCTCACCTTGCCTTGTGTGAGAAAATGAGTCAAAAGGATAAGTTAGAAGATGGATTCTTCATGTCTGAATCTTCCTTTCTATGTCAAGTTCTTAAATTATGTAGCAGCCCTAGAGGTTAGTTGTTTAAACAAAAATAAGACTTTTACAACCAAGCCATGACCTTTTAAATAAGTTGTTCAGAAATGGTGTGTAAGCGGTCTGGGGTAATTTGTCACTACAGAACTGAGAACACATCTGCCCACACCTTGAGAGATACTATGTGGTATGTGCATATGTTTTTCTGTGGTTTGAAAACAGATTCGTGTCTGCAGACCTTACAGATGGGTTCCTGTTTGGGACAGGTTATTTTGTTTGTTTTTTAGAAAACTGTCATGAGATATATATATATATACACACACACACACACACACACATATATATATAAATTTTTTTTTTTCTTATAGGCAGTCTGAAGGCAACCTCCAGCAGGAACAAGCAGATGCAAATTTCAGAATGTTAAGTGGCCCTGAATGAATAAGAACTTGGGCTAAGAAGCCAAAGCTATTCCTATACTTGCCACACTCTGGAATGATCCATCTTTCAAATTATTAAGTAAAAGGTAGAGTGACTCACCAACTACCAGGCAGTGAGGGTAAATCAGCCTTGTCATAATTTTACAGACTTCTCCTTCCACTCATGAAAACAAGTTATGTATGGTATTTACGTACATCTGTGTTGCTGGGCATTTTCCAAATGCCTCTTGGAGAACATTAAACAGGAAATTGATGCCACAGGGCAAATATTCATTCTTCCCATCCTCTCTCACAAAAACAAGTACAGATTTGCTGTGTCTAGACTGACTTCCCACAGTGTGCTGTTGCTTATTCAGTTTTACACTAGAAGGAAAAAAAAATTCTCTGTTTCAATTTTAAGAATGTTGGAAATGGCTAAAATGCATAAACAAAAAAGCTTCTCTCATGAGAGCACTGAAGTATAGAATTCAGTGCTTTATAAAAATCACAAAATTCAAAGGTTAATGATTGTTCTTCATGCCTACTGATGAAAGTCAATTTGTATCACATTAGACACATCAAATTTGGTTTAAACAGCATGTGTTCTAATTTTCAAATGGAAAAGCTTTAAGCAGCTGGTCACTGCAGCTTTTCACATAGGGATGGTATCTCTTTCCAACCTGTTACAGTGGTCTTTGGTTAGTGTCCTCCTCAGGTCCATTTCTCCCTATTTACTTCCTTAGCAGCCCAGAAAATATCTGGAGATTCATTAGGCTCTGGAAAAACTTAATCTTCCAGTCCCAGGAATAGAGAATGTGAGTCAGGTTAAACTATTCAATGCATTCTCTCCCCCAGCCACAGAGATTTATTCAAAGAGGGCATGTGATCTAAGCTCATCCAATCAAAGTGAATCTTGAGGCATTTTCTGGGGAAAAAAGTCATTCTGTTTTTCCTGGTAGACAAGAACACTGAAGTAATTGGCAGTCATATTAGGGTCATAACGGGGATCAGCCTTGAAATAAAGCAAATACTGTGGAGGGCAGAATAGAGAAACTGAATTAAACTAGGCCCCAGATGTCACCATTTTACTGCTGGATCAAGCTTGGCTTAAAGTTCTGTCTCTACACCATTTAACAATATAAACCATTAACCTCCCATGTTGTTTGTATTAGCTTGATTCAAGTTTTCTGTGATTGTTTCATAAGTCCCATACCTATCTGTTAGAAAACATTTATAAAACAAAGGGAAGAGGATAAAGAGAAAATCTAATGGGTTACTTTGGAGGTTCATTTTATAACTAAATATAAAAGGCCAAGGTGAGTAAGGAAAAGAAGAGTGATTGCTATTGAGAACAGGATGAGGCAAAAACATGTTTCACAGTGATGAGTAACCACCATAGTAATGTGGGTGGGAGACAAGTCAATCTATGTATCTTCCTGGGCCCAGGCAGGGGTGGGGTTTAGTAGCAGGAAGGATCTACCCTGAGGGTAAGACCCTCCCCATCAGCCCTTGGATTGAACTACTTAGCAACATACTGCTGTTTACAATTTCAAAGTCATTTGACCTCCATCCTCTTAGTTGCTCCTGACCACCTCTATCTGAAGAATTATAGATTTTTGATATGTCCCATTTTATGGATTGGGAAACTGAGGTCCAGAGACTCTAAGCTATATGTATACTAAGCAAGCAGTAGAGAATGGGCATAGAGCTCAGATCTTCTTAAGCATATATCAACCTTGAAGGCTGTCCTTTTTGCATTATATTTAGTATTTTGGGTCCTCTAGAGTGAGGCTTGGAGGTATTGACAACTGGCTTCATTCCTGCTGTTTCCTCCACTTTTCCCTTTACCAACATTAGCCAGAGTTTATTTTGTCTGGTATAATTTCCTTCAGTAGTGTATCATGCTCTGAAAGTGTCCCCTCTCTACCCCCCATGACCTGACACCATCAGAACTCCAATTTCTTCAGCCCCTTAAGAGAATAAACTGCAAGGAATGGGCTTGCTGAATGAATGCTCACTGAGATGTGAAAGGCTGGTAATAACTTTAACTGTTAATCCTATCTCTGAACTTTATAAAGTACTTTATAAGTAGGTTTTTGGAGAGATTTTGACTTCCATCAGAAGGGGTTAATCTCTCAGTGTGAAATTTCAGGCAGTGTGGCAAATTGGAGGCAGACTATTTGGGGTAGGGGCGCTTCCTGGCAATCTTGCTACATAAACCAGTCTTCCTTCATCTACTCACAAGGCTCCACTCTGGTCCAGCCCACGACTTATCAGATAACTTTGAACACACCTTGATCCTTATACAGAACTATTCTTTCACCAGCTAACTTGGACTTGATCACTCCCAAACTAGTTCCATACATCTCAAAGCTTGACTCAGCAGACTCTCTGGAGAACTGCCTGCGTGACGGCACAAAGCAGCCTGCAGGCCCTCCAAGAGCCTGGGACGTGGATTTGACAAAGATACTGTGATATTTAGGTTTTTTCAAGTGACAAGATGCAGAGGGCCTATTTGGGATACTTCAGGAGATGGAAATTACTAGAACAATAGATGGGGCACTATAGAGCTATAAAAAAGCAACTTTTAGCTGGCCAGGTCTCACAGAGAATCAGAATGTAGTACAGTGCACAGCAAGAGCTTCTGACACCCTCATGATACAAGAACTCTGGTCATCTGATCATTGCCTCAGGCTTATTTATCCTTGCTCTAGTGAGTCCACTATTGTGACTCAGCTACTGTCTATCTTCATTTATTTCTCTTTCTTTCTGACTCAGTTTTCCCCACTTCATGGTTTCTACTACCTCAACGCTTGTTTTGAGACTTTGAATCACATCCCTCTGGATCTCTGTTGTTCTCTCCTGCCCGTAACCTACTTTTTGTCTCCATTCAAAGACTCCAAGAGAGGATATGTTTGGGTCCATTGGTTATTGTCTAGTTCTGAGCATCTACTTCCCAGCATCTACTGGGCTCCCTCATGAGTTCCCTGTGGACCAGGCAACAACCCCTGGTTTAACTAGTCTTGTGCTCCTGAGCACCCTGGCAACCCTTGGCAGGTCCCTGGCATGCTAAAGACTCCACCTGGGAGATTTCCTTCTCATCTCCTTTTAGCAACAATTCTTTCCCAACCAAAACAAAAACAAAGACCAGACTAGGCACAACAGAAGGACAGGTCACTGTATACATGGTTGACTTCCCTGGTGGCTCAGACAGTAAAGCGTCTATCTACAATGCGGGAGATCTGGGTTCGATCCCTGGGTTGGGAAGATCCGCTGGAGAAGGAAATGGCAATCCACTCCAGTACTATTGCCTGGAAAATCCCATGGACAGAGGAGCCTGGTAGTCTATAGTCCATGGGGTCGCAAAGAGTCGGACATGACTGAGCGACTTCACTTAAGTGTAAGGTGCTAAGCGACATGTGAAAAATAAAAGGCTACTAAAAAACATGATCTCATTTAGTTAAGACCTAAAGAGAGTGTTATATATTCCAAATGCACCTTAAGAACAGGATAGTTGGGAATCACAATGGTAGTTCAAAGGAACACAAAGTATAAGAGCTAGAAAGTACATGGCAGGCCGCTTTTCCAGCCCTCTCTTCATAGTTGGAAGAAGCCCATAGAAGTTAACTGACCACTTCATTAATTCACACAATTGATGGTGGAGCCCTGACACCTGGCCAGTAAACCACCAGTCCATATTTCTGAACTAGTAATGGATTTTCCTTTCTTAATAATGGAATGGATCACATTTAATGCTCAAAGAACTGTACCGATTGTACCAGTGAATGTGGACAAGGGCTAATAGCAAAGTTGGAACATAGTGGTTTGAAGTATTTATACAAAATAACGTCTGTGTTTTCTACAGGGTATAGGATATAGTGAGATATAACAGAAAAAGGCCAAAAAGTAAGAGTTTAGAATCTCAGATTCAAGTCTTATTTTCCTGCCACCAACCAGCTGTGTACACTTGGACTACTGTCAACTTTCCAGGCCTCAGATTCTTCATCTAGGGAAAAATTAGGCCAGACAACCATTCAGACCCCATGTACCCATGACTCCTCCAGCTCTGCCCATTCTGGCAATGACAATTCACACTTTTTGGCATTAAGTACAGTGGGCCAAGAGTACCCAACCAGATGATTGCCAGTTGACTAAACTAAGAATTTAATAAGATGTTATCAGAAGTATCTAAAGGCAAATGGACTATGAAATGGATTTGGCCTTTCAAGAAATCTTGGCTTAGATTTGTTACTATTTCCAAAATTACCAGGAAAGGCATTTAAAATCCTAACATTTCATAGAGAAAAAAAAGAAAAGGGTTTCTATAGTGTACCATATATGGAGACACTTAAGCATGTCTTTATTTCTGGTAAGTTGAAAATGGAAGAGACATGACAATTATCCAGTACACAGAGTGGCATTTTAATATACTGTATCAGTAATAAATTTTGATGAATGTAAAACTAAAACTGGATTATGTAGAGAGAAGGGTCTCCTGCTTGAAAGTTATACTCTGAGATTGCCAATAAGTCTTTAGACCACTGGCAGTTCCACCATGGATGGTTGTACCTTGAACAGCTCTAAGGGGTGCCACTCACATAGAACCTATGTGGGTAGTGCCCTCTGGAGCTGTACATTGCACGAGTCACAGTGTACTCCGTAGTGACCCTGACCATAGAAACAATAGTGATTTCTTTCAGAACGCCATTGTGGTCAATGAAACTTAAGCAGTCTGCCTGTCTTACTAGCTCTTCTTGTATTCAGAACAAGCAGATATTCAACACAAAATTATTTCAGCTAGACAAAGAAAACATATTTTTATTTACTTAACCAGCTGTCAATCACTATTACATTAAGTTGTAGTAAATACACAGTGCCAAGAATAGCCTGGATTTTAATCCCAGCTTTTGCATTTCCTACTAGTTTTGTGAGCCTTGGGAATGCTGCGTAACCTTTCTATATCAGTTTCCACATATAATGTAAGGATGTTAATAGTGCCTGATTGTAGAGTTTTTATAAGAATTGAATTAAACATGTACATATTTCAAAATCCTTAAAACAGTGCCAGGCGCATACTAAGCTTTATGTATGGATTTGTTAAATAAGTAAAAATTACAAGTACCTGTTTGTTATCATTTACTGACTATTCCAGCATAGTCTATTAAACAAAATACTATATTAGTCATAGTACACTTCCAGTTATACATCTGACTCAAATTTTACTGAGACAATAATTAAAGCTGAGAGAAAAATAATATATTGAGAGTTGTTTAAAACCTCTCCTTCTCTAAAATAGACTAGACATGAAAAATATGAGTTACATTCTTAGCAATAAGGTACTATTTAAGATTTTGAAACAAATATTAGGTTCAGTATTTTGGACATAAATTGGATTGTCAGTAAAGCTGAACATCTTCTTACAGGTTTCACTTCTTCTTCCAAAGTCATAAATATAAATTGTTTTCCTAAGTTGACTATTATCCATTTCATTATGAGAATATGTAAATTCAGAGAAGTTAATTTGCTCTACTAATTTGAATTTATTACCCAAATAGCATAACAACAATATTAGAAGGAAGGAAATACCATTAACACTTATTCCCTAACACAACAGTTGTGTTTATTTTGCTTTGTTTCTTTCTATACCAAGTGGTTGGGAAAAAAAAGTAAGATGCTTAATAAGCCTCAGTCACCTGTCCTCTTTCCTTATCCACTAGGAGAAGTTTTTATCCATCCAGTAAATATTTGTTGAACATTTCATGGTTATGAACAAGACAGCCTAATGCCCCAGTCCTCAAAGAACTTAATTCTAGTTGGGAATAAATAAGTAAATCAATAAATAAACAAAATAATCCCAGACCTTTTGGGTTCAGGGAAGTCCCCTCTGAGGACATTTGAACTGATAGAAGAATGTTAAAGGAGGTACTAATACAAGCCATCCAAACAAGCTGAAGGCATAGGGAGGAACACATGCAAAAGCCCTAGCGTGGGAGCCAGCTTAACATATTCAAGGAAGCAAAAGGTGGCCAACGGGAATGGGATTTGTCAGCAGAGGCCCAGGAGATAGGCAGGAGTCAGCTTAGTAGGGCCTGTAGGCCATGGTGAGGAGCTTAAGATTTTATTCTAAGTGCAACAAGAAGCTTTTGGAAGATTTTAACCAGAGGTAGTACATATCCTGTCGTTACTCTTAGGCTACTCTGGTTTTTTAGTGGAGAGTGAACTATGGTGAGGCAAGAGCACGAGATAGACCCATTAGTAGTCTATCCAATCACAGTAGTCAAACCAAGAGAGGACGGTGACTTAGACTCAAGTGATGGCAGTGGAAATGGACTAGAGTAGATGGATTCAAGGTATATTTTAGAAGTAGCACATACAAACTTCCCAATGGATTAGATGCAGAGAATGAGGGAAAGGGAGAATCTAGAATGATTGAGATCTCAGTTTTTTGGGTTAAGTAATTGGGTATATGATGGGAGTATATACTTAGACTGAGAAGGAAACATATTTAGTTTGTAAGGCCTATTTGGAATTCAACTGGAAATGTCAGCAATTGGATACACAAGTCTGAAGCTTAGGTCAATTACATAGCTGGGAGACATCAACAGATAGTAACATTTAAAGCCATGGAACCAGAAGAAAATGAAGAAGAAATAATTGAAAATTAGACCCTGCAACAGTCCAACTTTCAGATTTCAGGCAGAGGAGAAAGAGCCAGCTATAAAAACTGAGACTAGTTCAATGGTTTAGGAAGAAAACCAGGACAATGTGATGTTTCTGAAGTCCAGAACACAAATTGAGTCAAAAAGGAGACAGTTCTTATGAATGCAGTTAATAGGTCACATAAAGTGAGAGTGAAGACAAATCCATTTGATTTGGCAATGTGGAGACTTCTGGAGATTTTGACAATATCAATTTTACTGGAGTCCTAGAGATTAAAGCTAGAATGGAGTGGTAGCGATTGAATAAATGTAATGCAATTGCAGTGAAAATCTAAATAGAATATTTCTTAAAAATTGACAAATTGATTCTAAAATGTACATAGAATAGAAAAGGGCCAAGAATAGCCAAATTACTCTTAAAGATCAGTGGGGGATTTTTTCATATAAGATACCAAGACTTGTTAAAAATCTAAAATAGTTATGGAACATTGATATATGGACATGCATGGCATTGCATAGTTTCCCTGGTGGCTCAAACAGTATAAAGAATCTACCTGCAATGCAGGAGACCTGGGTTCAGTTCCTAGGTTGGGAAGATCCCCTGGAGAAGGGAATTGCTACCCACTCCAGTATTCCTGCCTGGAGTATTCCATGGACAGAGGAGCCTGGCGGTCTATAGTCCATAGGGTTGCAAAGAGTCAGATATTACTGGGTGACTAACACTTTCACTTTCATCAAGACTTGTTAAAAATCTAAAATAGTTATGGAACATTCATATATGGACATGCATGGTCAATTTTCATCCCAGTCCCAAAGAAAGGCAATGCCAAAGAATGTCCAAACTACCAAACAATTGCACTCATCTCACACTCTAGCCAAGTAATGCTCAAAATTCTCCAAGCCAGGCTTCAATAGTATGTGAACTGTGAACTTCCAGATGTTCAAGCTGGATTTAGAAAAGGCAGAGGAACCACAGATCAAATTGCCAACATCCGTTGCATCATCGAAAAAGCAAGAGAGTTGTAGAAAAACATCTACTTCTGTTTTATTGACTATGCCAAGGCCTTTAATTGTGTGTATCACAACAAACTGTGGAAAATTCTGAAAGAGATGGGAATACCAGACCACCTGATCTGCCTCTTGAGAAATCTGTATGCAGGTCAGGAAGCAACAGTTAGAACTGGACATGGAACAACAGACTGGTTCCAAATAGGGAAAGGAGTACGTCAAGGCTGTATATTGTCACTCTGCTTATTTAACTTACATGCAGAGTACATCATGAGAAACTCGGCTGGATGAAGCACAAGCTGGAATCAAGATTGCCAGGTGAAATATCAATAACCTCAGATATGCAGATGACACCACCCTTATGGCAGAAAGCAAGAAAGAACTAAAGAGTCTCTTGATGAAAGTGAAAGAGGAGAGTGAAAAAGTTGGCTTAAAACTGAACAATAGCCCTGTATACGAGACAGCAAAAGAGACACTGATGTATAGAACAGTCTTTTGGACTCTGTGGGAGAGGGAGAGGGTGGGATGATTTGGGAGAATGGCATTAAAATATGTATAATATCATATATGAAACGAGTCGCCAGTCCAGGTTCGATGCACGATACTGGATGCTTGGGGCTAGTGCACTGGGACAACCCAGAGGGATGGTATGGGGAGGGAGGAGGGTTCAGGATGGGAAACACATGTATACCTGTGGCAGATTCATTTTGATATATGGCAAAACCAATACAATATTGTAAAGTTAAATAAAATAAAAAATTTAAAAAAAAAAACTGAACATTCAGAAAACTAAGATCATGGCATCTGGTTCCATCACTTCATGGCAGATAGATGGGGAGACAGTGGAAACGGTGGCTGACTTTCTTTTTCTGGGCTCCAAAATCACTGCAGATGGTGATTGCAGCCATGAAATTAAAAGACGCTTGCTCCTTGGAAGAAAAGCTGTGACCAACCTAGACAGCATATTTAAAAGCAGAGACATTATTTTGCCAACAAAGGTCCATCTAGTCAAAGCTATGATTTTTCTAGTAGTCATGTATGGATGTGAGAGTTGGACTATACAGAAAGCTGAGCACCAAAAATGACGCTTTTGAACTGTGGTATTGGAGAAGACTCTTGAGAGTCCCTTGGACTGCAAGGAGATCCAACCAGTCCATCCTAAAGGAAATCAGTCCTGAATATTCGTTGGAAGGACTGATGCTGAAGCTGAAACTCCAATATTTTGGCCACCTGATGTGAAGAACTGACTCATTTGAAAAGACCCTGATGCTGGGAATGATTGAAGGTGGGAGCAGAAGGGGACGACAGAGGATGAGATGGTTGGATGGCATCACTGATTCGATGGACATGAGTTTGAGTAAGCTCTGGGAGTTGGTGATGGACAGGGAGGCCTGGCATGCTGTAGCCCATGGCGTCGCAAAGAGTCAGACACTACTGAGCGACTGAACTGAACTGATGCATGGCATTGCATGACAGATTATTTGGTCAATGGAATGACTGGTTATCTATATGGAAAGAGTAAAATTGAATCCCTACCTCACATCATTTGGTGTATCAGTCACAGGTGGATCAGGGATGTAAAGTGAAAGCCAACATTATTTTGTCCTTTAGGAGAAAATTTTTTGAAATTTTATAACCTCATGGTAGAGAAGAATTTCTTAAGATAAAGTTCTAACCATTAAAGTAATGAATCATAAATTTGCATTAAAATTAAGAACAATTTGTTTCTCAAGAGAGACCATTTAGAAAGTGAAAACTCAAATCACAAAGTAGAATTGGGAATGTTTGCAACAACTACAACCACAATGGATTAGAATCCAGGATATCTCAAGATCTCCTACCAATCAATATCACGGGACAAGTGACTTGGCAGAAAAAGCAAAGAACATATAAAAAAAATTTCATAGTAGAGAAATCCTTAATGACAAATTGACATATGGAAAGACAAGTTTAGGTCCGTCAGACGTGTCCAACTCTTTGCCACCCTATGGACTGTAGACCACCAGGTTCCTCTGCCCATGGAATTCTCCAGGCAGAAATACTGAAGTGGGTTGCCATTCCCTTCTCCCGGGGATATTCCCGACCCAGGGATCGAACCCAGGTCTCCTGTATTTTAGACAGGAAAGATGTCCAGCCTTTTTAATAAATTTAAAAATGTACATTAAGATGATAATGAGATAATACTTTACATCTGCTGAATTGACAAAATTAGGAAGTCAAGCAATACCAGGTATTGAAAAGGATGCAGTAACCAGAAACTCTTAAAAATTTTCTGAGATTTCAAATTGGTAAAACCAACTTGAAAAACTATTAACATTATTTTATAAAATAGAATAATCACATAGCCGAACAATTCCATCCCTGATAATATCCTAATGAAATTAATGGCTTGTTCATTGCCTCACTCTTCATAACAGTACAAATGAGAAACAACACAAACATCTACTGATCAGAAAATGGATTAATATAGAACATTCTCATAATGCATTATGTTTAAGTGTAAATGTTTTACAATTAGAATGAACTGCAGCTTCATCAAACAATATGGAAGAATCAAGGTCCATACATAGAGAATGATACTATTTTTTATAACACTCAAAACCAAAAATAATAATAATGCATCATATTTTTTGGTGATTTGTTCTTGTCGTTCAGCCACTAAGACATCTGACTCTCTGCAACCCCACGGGCTGTAGCATGCCAGGCTCCTCCATCCTCCACTATCTCCCAGAGTTTGCTCAAATTCATGTCCTTTGAGTCAGTGTTTGGTGATAACAGTATCCAAAACCCAACTTAAGTTATCATTGCAGACCCATGTCAACACAGGGCTTCTCTGAGGAGTAGACAGTTTGAATAGGTGCAACTGAAGAACTGAGGAATAAACTTTTTGTTCTGTGATTTGTCACAGAAGGTCTTCAAGAAGTTCACACATACACACATGGCCTGCCCTGCCCCGCCCAGGACTGACCCAGAGGTGAGAGGCAAGGAAGGAACACAGAACACTGGAATCTGAATCTGAATTTGTGGGTGGTTCCTCCCTCAGCTGCAGAAGACTTTTTCGTCCTGTGGAATAGGAACTTGCTTTATATCCTATCCAATGTATTCCTGCTCTATGGTTTCTTAGAATAAACTATGGTTTATTGGCTCTTCATAGCCTTTTGTGTGCTTCCCCAGTGGCTCAAATGGTAAAGAATTTGCCTGCAATGCAGAAGACCTGGGTTCAATCTCTGGGTCAGGAGGATCCCTTGGAGAAGAAAATGGCAACCTACTTCAGCATACTTGCCTGGAGAATTCTGCCGACAGAGGAGCCTGGTGGGCTACAGTCCATGGAGTCACAAAGTGTCGATATTTTCTATTTCAAAAAGCCAAATTTTTGCAGATCAAAAGATCTCACCCTCGGGCTATTTTATCTCCCTCAGTTAGTCAGTCAGTTCAGTCACTCAGTCATGTCCAACTCTTTGCAACCCCATGGACTACAGCACATCAGGCTTCCCTGTCCATCACCAACTCCCGGAGCTTGCTCAAACTCATGTCCATTGAATCAGTGATGCCATCCAACCATCTCATTTTCTGTCATCCCCTTCTCCCCCTGCCTTCAATCTAGCCCAGCATCACAGTCTTCCAATGAGTCAGTTCTTCACATCAGGTGGCCAAAATATTGGAATTTCAGCTTCAGCATCAGTCCTTCCAATGAATATTCAGGACTTAACTTCCTTTAGGATTGGTTTCATCTCCTTGTAATCCAAGGGACTCTCAAGAATCTTCTCCAACACCAGTTCAAAAGCATCAGTTCTGCACTCAGCTTTCTTTATGGTCCAACTCTCACATCTGTACATTACTACTGGAAAAACCACAGCTTTGACTAGACGGACCTTTGTCTCCCTAGGTAATTAAAAAACTATTTTGAAATTCAGAAATCTAGGCAGTGACCTCTTTGTTCTCTGCTGTATCAAATACTCCTCCTTTCCTAGGACAATAAGCCTTAGATTCAAGGTATACTTTTAATGGCAATGAGGGTGAAAAAAACATAAACTACTGAAAAATTCAAGAGATATTAAAAATAATATTTTCCTTTGCTTCTTAGCATAGGATTCCCTGCCCTTCAGAACAAGATCCCTTTCTATCATTCCAGTTGCTCTGCCTGATACTTTATCAATGCATTTTGCACTCAAGCTACAACTGATTTCATACTTGTAATTCCCAAGAGCACAGAGCACTTTGATGGCATCATGCCTTTGCACATGTGGTTTCCTTTTGCCTGAAATACCTTCCTTTTAAGCCTGCCTCCTCATTTTATAAGATACACTCCTAAACTGGAGATTAAGCTATTTTCTGTCAGTGCCAAACCCACCTTTCTCAGGTTGGAGCTGTGCAAACCAGCTTCCTTTTTAGCCATCAGAATTCCTGTTGGTTTCTGTCAATAGGGGGCACTAAAGGAAGACCGGGAGATGGGAAGGCATGAGGAAGTTGAAGGGACTAGTTCCTTCCTATTTGCTTGCTGTTTCTGTAAAGTCACCCAGCAGTGACCCTTATTTTGACAATAGCAGTTGTTTCCATCCCTAGAAGAACCAGCTTCATCCTACCTTCCTCAGAAACACCAGCACCAGCCAGCCATATCTCCTCCTCCAAGGTCTGGGTCCTACCTGTGCATAGTGTTTCATTCAGCTTCTATATTCTAATATCTCTGATCTCTTCCCTTGGTTTGCTTAGACCTAGGAGGTGGTGGTTGCTTCCTGAAGTTGTTGTCTCTATGAAACCTCAGTGTTCCCTTTTTGCATTTTCAGTTCTCCAAGACCTGACTAATTTCTAATATTAAATTTTCTCTGTTGGAATTCTTAATGTGCTTTTGTTTCCCTGACTGATACTTGTTCTCTGTTAAGTGAAAGGTAGCAGAATATGCCACCTCAAAATATGCCGTTTTGACATAAGTATTATTTAGAGCCGAAGGAAACTGAGAAGAAATAAATACAAGAAAAGCCCTGTGCCCTCTCCCTATTTGCCTAAAATACATAAATTTGTAAAGGTGTTCCCCACTCCCTTCTCTACCAGGAAGAAGTTAATTACCCCAGAGATATCTACTTCACAGACCTTACTGACTAGCCCTTATGTTCCATTAATTCCTCCATACATTTACCTTCTGCAATTTACTGCCCTAGAAACTCAAAGTCTTTTCCCTTTGTTTAGTCATTTTTCTAAAAAAAATCTATTATTTTTTTGGCAAGATGCTATGAAGCACAAGTTCTAACCACTCCTTTGAGTTATTCATCACTGACTGCTCCCATGTATGTATGCAATGCATGCACTGATAGATTTTTGCTTGTTTTTCTTTTGTGAATCTGTTCTTTTGTCAGTCTAGTTTGCAGAGTCTCAGCCAATAAATCTTGGATGGGTAGAAGGAAAAGATTTTCCTTCCCTACATAGGACTACCTGGACCATTCATGCACTCCCTCCGCATCAAAGTGTTTGTTTCTGTGCTTCCCCACTACCTTTCATATGACTCCTTTGAAGTGCTTATCACAATATGTTATAATGACTTTCTTATATGAGTGTCCCATTCCTGGGTTAGACTGTCAGAAGTAGAGATTTTTGTCTTATTCATCTTTATGGTACCTGAGCCTGTCACAGTAAATATACACTCAATAACTGGTCCCTGAATTAACAAATGAACAATCAAATGATTGCATGAATACTATAATAGTCATGTATTTTATCCTGCTAAAACTACAATGACATCTCTTCATCTATACAATAAATCCCAAAGCATCCCTCAATCTGGCGCTTTCCTCTTCAGTTTTATCTCCCTCCCACCCCTTTTATTTCAGCCACATTGTATGGCTCTCAGCTCTCAGAACACCCCTCCAGGCCTCCGTCCTCACTGTCCTTTTGTTGTCGGAAAAATGGGGTGTGAGAGGATAGTCATGTTCCAGGTCTCCAGTGAATCCCTATCACTGGCCGCCAAGTGAAGATCCTTGGCTTTGCACAGGAAAGAATTCAAAAGCAAGCCATAGTAAAGTGAAAGCTGGTTTATTTAGAGAGATACACACTCTAGGAACAGAATGTGGCCCATCTCAGGAGGTGAGAGTGGCCCTGGGAGGTACATATTCCATAGACAGATTGCAGCCCATCTCAAAAGATGAGAGGACCCTGAGGTGAGGGGTTGGTTAGTTTTTACAGACTGGATAACTTCATAGGATAAAGTAAAGAGTGGGAGGAGTATTCTAACTACTTTGGAGAAGGGGTGGGGATTCCCAGGGTTGGGGCACCACCCCCTTTTTGGCCTTTCAAGGTCAACCTTGGAACTGTCATGGCATCTGTGGGCATGACATTTAGAATATGCTAATGTATTACAATGAGTGTATAATGAGGCTCAAGGTCTGCTGGGAGTTGAACCTTTCACCATCCTGGGCCTTGTATGTTCTAACTGGTTTTTGTTGTATCCTGTTCTTCTTAACGGTTGTGTCATTCTTTTAATGGTCGTGCCCTGCTCCCTTCCTTTCTGTCTCACTTTCTTCCTAAAATCCTTTGTTTATGTCTGACTTCCTTACTACCCTGCAAGCTATTTGTGGTGTTTCTTTATTTCCACTGTCTAGGAGAGTCCTGGGATACAGTAGCCACTCAATGTATAATTATTAAATAAGCATTTCCATACTACTGTAGTTTCCATTATAATTTTTGGTCTTTGCACAATACTTTATGTGGGTTATATGCCACAATTTACTTAGTCACTGCCTTATTGGATATGAAGATTTCTCCCAGTTCACTATTATAATCAATGCAGTAGAGTATTTTTTGTGCAAAAAGGTTGTTTTCTCATAAACAGAGTTTTTGTTTTTTTTCTTTTTCTTACAAGAAGGGTAGAATATGAGTTAGTGGGGAAAAAAGAGGAGTTTCATTTTTCCCAGTTGGTGTCAATGATGGTAGGCCATTGATGGTAGTTTAGAGGATGATTGGGCTTCCCTGGTGGCTCATACGGTAAAGAATCTGCCTGCAATGCAGGAGACCTAGTTTGTTCCCTGGGTCAGGAAGATCCCTGGGAGAAGGGAATGGTTACCTACTCTAGTATTCTTGCCTGGAGAATTCCATGGACAGAGGAGCCTGGTGGGCTAGAGTCCATGGGGTTGCAAAGAATCAAACACAACTGAGCAACTAACACACTTAGAGGATGTTTGAGAGGGGTCCTCATGTGTTTAGAAGGCCAATGAAATAATTTGATTCACAAGTTAAAGTAGTTTCCTAATAACTTCCAAATCAAGATACTAACGTCCAAGTATTCTAGACCAAGTATATCTACATGCCTGAATCCTCATTGTCTCCAGCTTCTCTTTGAGCACACAGAAGCAGAAAGAAATTAGGTGGCATTTAACCTTAGAAACGGGGTGGTTGGAGTTTGAGGAACAGGATAATATATAATTAGTTAGTCAATAGAAATGAAAATCATCTGAAACCACCCTCCTTGAATCATACCAAAGTTTGATTTCACTCTATTTGGAAACCTCCAAAATATAAAGGAATCTTAATATATAAAACAGAAACACTCATGAAAATTTGTCTAAATAGGAGTTCCCTCTGTTGAACTCTCTTTTCCTAAATAGTTTTCATTTTGTAATTGGAGATGTGTTTCCAACATGACATGAAGTCTAGCCCGCATTCTTTCCTAAGCTGTTTTCTGACCACTATAGTTTCAAACAGGCTTAGAATTGCCAAGTTAAAGAAGAGAGAGATAGACAGAGAAAAGTGATGCAAGCCTAAAACTGACTTGACTTCTAGCTTTGGGACAGAAAGCTTCATGGACCTGTGGCCTCATCCATAAATTGAGTAGAAGGTCCCCAAAGACCTTTCTAACTCTGGCTTTCCAAGACCTGAGATGTTTTAGTCCTGATATGTGCAGAGACCTCAGAGAAGCTCAAATTAGCTTTTGTCTTCCCTGAGTTTCAAGAACAAAGAGCGCAACCCAATTCCCTTGCAGGTATAAGGCATCTTGCATCCCCCTGTCCAGATTAAAAAAAACAAACAAGCAAAAAAAGCCCAAAGAATTAACTGTTGTGACACCTCAGGAAATGTGTGTCTACTTTATTCATTATGATTTGTATGTTCTCCTTCCTCCAGATCTTTATGGAATCTGACTTGAACTCATTTTGCATTCTTTGTTGACAGAGAGTCCTGAAATAAATCTCTTACAATCTGCAAAAGACATTGTTGCCCAATTTAGCTGAACCTAATCCGGAGAAATCTAATGGAATTGAATGGCTTTTCCTTGCAATTTATCAAGACTGTTTTTAATTTTATATTGCTATTGTTGTTGTTTTTAGCCCAGAGTTAAAGTATTCACTTTGATTTGGAGAAATCACCCTGGGCCGTACCACATGCCCTGGGCTGTACCACATGCCCTGGGCTTAGTTTGCAGATAATGAAAGGACTGCTGTCTTCTCTGCCCCTTCAGGTTTACCCACAATTTGTCAGAAGAAAAGGCATTCATAGAGCCCCATGTTTCATTTTTTTTTTTCAGTTCCTCCAATTTCCTCTCCAAAAGCACATGCAGCTGTTTATAAAATGCCTCTATTTAGAAGTCCTCTTTAGGAGGCAAAAGGAAATCTTAGGCTTCTTTCAGATAATGTTTTGTGAATGAGGCTGAGAATAAATAATATATTACTGTTTTTTTAGGAGAAAATTCATTGCTGCCACCCCTACCAAGAGGGATCAGTATCCTCACCATGGACCTCTGCTTAGGAAAGGTGGCATTCAAAGGCAACCAGACATCTCTACTGCCAGCTCATCAGGTTGGGGCCAGGACTGCCATGCTCCAGTTTAACTAGCTGGGAAGGACTGTTTTCAAGGGGAATGGAGGTCATTAAACAGGGCAGCCCTTATTTGGCTATCTCAGCATTCTGAAGTGATGCTAGACATGGAAAGTGATGAAAATCAAACAGGAATGTTCAATAAGGGCAACTGGTCACTGTTAGGAAAGCAGATTTCCCCTGTACTATTCCTCTTTGTTTGAATTCAAGCAGTGAACATTGCAAAGTCCAACTAATGTGATAAATGATCCAGTAAGTCATGACACAGTGCAATATATATTTTAAATACAAGCCAGAATTTGTCATTTAGTTTGAATGTTGCTTAAAATTAGAACTGTTCTTTTACCACAATTATAGCCTCAGTTTAGTAAAAGGCAGTATTTCAGTTCTTTGTCTTCATAAGCAAGCAATAAAATTGCATATTTAGCAGTCAACAAACTCTCATTGAACACCTACTGTGTGCTAGTCTGATTCTGATTCAGAACCTTGATTCTTGTCCCATTCACATTATTTTTAATGCAAAAATTAAAACTAATATGTTATACTTTAAGCTCTTTTCCTATTTTTCTGTAGGCTGGCAGAGAGAAAATTGCCCAGGGAACGTCTTCTACTACTGAGATCTGGAAATACAGTCCTAAAAAGAAAAAAAGTTCCCTCCCCATGTGGAGGTATCTTTCTTTCTCCAGAGAGAAGCAGATGGGTAAGTAAATAATTGAAAAATAATTATAAATAATTGTAAATTTTCGGTAATTAAAAAAAAAACACTAAAAACAGGAGCTTTTGATAGAGTCTGGCAAAGTAAGGGATAACTCCTCTAAAGTGATTGTGGAAGACTCACTCAGGAGGTCTCGTATGATCTTGGGCTTCCCTGGTGGCTCAGTGGTAAAAGAATCTGCTTACAGTGCAGGGGATGTGTGCAGGAGATGCAGGTTCAATCCCTGGGTCAGGAAGATCCCCTGGAGAAGGAAATGGCAACCCACTCCAGTATTCTTGCCTGGGAAGTCCCATGGACAGAGGAACCTGGCAGGCTACGGTCCATGGGGTCACAAAAGAGTCAGACACAACTTAGCAACTAAACAGCAACAACATGTGATCTTAGACCTGAATTATGAGGAAGGCCCCAGCCATGGAAAATTTGAAGGAAGAACCTGGGGAGCATTCAGGGAAATCCCCAAGGGGGTAACCTTGGTGTAGTCAAGGAATAAGAAGGACAAGTTGCCTGCAGAGCTTTGAGTTAAAAGAGATCTACGAGGTGAGGTCATACAGGTGGGAAGGGGCTGGATAGACTATAGTAAAGTACAACTGGATAACATTGAAAGACTGCGGGGTATCAATATTATTTGTGCTTTAGATTTATCATTCTGGCCAATTTATGGAAAACAGGTGGAAGCAAGAAGGCCAGCTTAAAGTAATTGTGATAAGCAATTAGTAGCTTAATATTGGCAGGGACAGGAAGTACAGTGGATGGATTTGAGATGTTTTAGAAGCAGAACCTCTAAACTTGCTGAATAATTAGATATGGAGGTGAGGGAAAGGTAGGAAACCAGGAAAAATGTTAAGGTTTGAACAACAGAGAATGACAGTGTCATAAGATGGAGAAGTGAATTCACAGAGGAAAAGATTTGATGTGAAGGTAGGAATGGAGAATTCTTTGCAGCTTGTTACATGGGAGTTTTCTTTTCTTTTGGACATCTGACTGGAGATATGAAGACTGGAGAAATAAAGTAGGTACAATTGGTTTGTAAAAGATGATGTAAAACTATGGGAGGAGAGAAAAGTAGGAAGCCCAGGACTGGGCCATGAGGCACTCCAACATTAGAAGTTCAGGACAGAGTAACAAGGAAATAAGCGTAGTACTTAATATACTATAAATGGAGGCCAAATGCTGGATATAAAATGCATTAGAGGAAGAATCAAAGGTGTCATAAACATGCTGAAAACTGCAGCACTTGGGCATGTTAACTTCCTGCTGTGGTGAAAATAAAGATGAAATTCATTTCATCTGAGTTAGCAAATATCATGGAAAAATACATGGTCTTTATTCCATGAGGGTATTTATAACACGTGACTGTCTCTGCATCACTGCCACCCTTGTAAACAGTTCTTCAGGTGCCGTGATTTGTCTCAGATAGGGCTGCTCTGTGTCCTGGGATGAGTTTGGGGAAAACTATAGCACACCTGTGTTTATTCATGATTTGGAGAGTCCTGTTTGGTAATACTGAGTCATTTCCCCAATGCTTTGAGAAATTAGATAGGGTGGGAATTGTACTTATATGTGTAAAATCTCTGGATTAGTTCTGCAGGAGTGATGGTCCAGTCCAGTCAGTTCTTAGAAACCAAACCCTTCAAGTCTTCTACAGGGACAGGTCTCATGTTAATATGAAACGTGAGGCATGCCAACACTAATCAACACAGAGTCCAGTGGCCCAGGCAGTGACCAGGGGCTTTGGAACTAGGCCATCTGTCTTCAAATCCCAGCTCTGCCATTTTCTGGCTATGTGTCCTAAGACAAGTTACCCAAGTTCTCCAAGTCTCAGTTTCCTCCTCTATTAATGATGACGATACTTCACAAGCTTGCTGTGAGCTTTAATGAGATACCATGTGCTGAGTGACTAACCCCGTGCCTCGATGAGTTGCTAGGAGATCCTCAAAAAATCTTGGTCTCATCTCTCTTCATTCCAGTAACAGACTCTAACCCACTAAAACCCCAGGTAATTCTGGTTCTGGCCCCATTCACTACATTACTTTTTGAATGTTAAAATTAAAATGTTATACTCATAGGTCACTTCCTGAATCAGTGATCCTTTTTGTGAGCTGGCAGAGAGAAAATTGTCTAGGCAACTTCTGCTGTTACAGTATGAGAAAAATTCTCACTCAGGGAGCAGCACTGTTTCTCAGCCTGGTTAATTTCCTCAGCACTGGGACAGTGCTGAAACTTCCTATTTAAATTATAGAATTTGAATTTAGTATCTGAACCCAGTAATAACAGAAAAACTTCCGAGCAACTGATTGCCAAATTTCTCTATAGTACACGGTTCAATAAATCTGCCACAGAACCATTGCCTTTTTTTTCTCATTTGTTAATTCAACTAGTATATACAAAGGCCCAACTAGGTGCCCAACACAAGGTAGACATGGGAGTGACCATGATGAGCAAGGTGGACACAGTCCCTGCACTCACTCTTGCACAGGCCAAGGTTAAACAGCCCGTTCCACTGTGATGTCCCTCCCCTGCTCCATTCACAAGAGGTCATTCACTTACTTGCAAAGGCAACTTGTTTAAGATTCCTGGAATTGTTTGGAAATAGGAACTAAAGGTTATTGCCATCTTTTCCCAAAGAACTTTCTCTTTCATCGAGGAATAGGATCTACTTCTTTGTGTGTATATTTTTAATTACAAAAATAACACATGGCTTGCTTTAAAATGTGTTAATTTCCCCTAAAGTGGGAAGCTTCTTCTCCTTGCCAGAAGAGAAGCAATTAGAATTTGGTATCTACACTTCTCAGTCTTTTTTCTAAGAAGAAACAAATGCATATCTGTTCATACCCACTCCCATGTCCCATAGATACCCAATGTTTTGTCTGCTTTGTTTTTTTAACAAATATCATACTGTTCTGTAACTGGACTTTTTTTACTTAGCAGTATGTCATGGACATATTTCAGCATATTAATCTAACTGCATTTTTAGTGTGCTACACAATAGTTATAGAATTAATCGTACTTGTTTTTTAACCTTCTTCTATCACTAGAACTTGTATTGATATTACAGACAATTACTTAGTAAATGTTCTTGTACATATATATTTTCTCATTTGTATGGCTTATCTGGACTAGAATCCTTTAAGTGAAATTGCTAGGTCAAAGGAGTTGTGCCTTTTAAACTTTGAAAATGTAAAATTGCCTTCAAGAAAGATGACACCCAATTTAGTTTCCTGTCAACACCATATGAAAATACTCACTTCCTCCCTCTCTGAATATTATCATTCTGAAGTTTGCCAGTCTGATGGGCAAAATGGAATTTCATTCTAGTTTGCAAACTTCTGGTTTCTACTCTGACATGTAAAAAGCTTGGAAAACACCATTTTCTTACAAGGAAAATCTGGACAAGCTGAAAATCAATGACTTTTCATCACAGAATTTAAGTTTCAAGGTAAACCACACCCTTGAAATCTGGAGAGACAGGTGCATCCAGAGAGAGACAGCAGAAGTCAGTGGACCAATAAGGGTGTGACCACTTAATTTAACTAGTAATTGTGACGAATTGCTGGAGGCAGAGTATGGACTAGTGTGACTGAGAAACACCTGGGGCCCCAATGGTCAGAGGGCCCCCCAGCTTTGAAGTGTTTCTTCCTCCAGGAACCCCACCACATTCTTACGGTGAGGATCTGAGAAAAACCTCCTCCTCCCCCATGGGATAGGGAGGCAGAGGGAGGAGATGGGAAGAATAGCAAAGATATAGCCCTCCTGGATCCTTCTCCATAGTAAAGTCTCACTCTCCAGGGACAATACTGAAACTGTATCCCACTTGGAGGCGGGCATTTCCACCATAGCCAGCCCCTAGCCTTCCTGTCTCAACTAAAACAACCTCCCAAAATATAGTTAATAGGACACTGGGAATGGAGTATGGGAGAAAGTCCTATACTTAGTGAAGAGGGAGAGAAACACTTTTAAGACACAGGCCCACCAAAGATGAACCTAATCAGTTTATAAAAACTTCCCTTCCCCTATACCTTACTGCCATTCCAATAAGCTTACAATGGATTACAGCTGAAAGATCTGCAAAGCCCCATGGCTTTCTGAGTGGGAGTAGGGAAGCCTGAAGCCAAGAGAGCATAGAAAAATAAGAGCACCAGAGGAATTTGAAGCCTGTGGAACTTTTACTACAAACATGAAACATAGTCCAGCTGCAAGCCAGATTAACATAAATCCTTACTCTAAAGGCCTAATTACCTCACTACCTACTACAACATATCAGGTTTTCAACCAAAAAAATTACAAGGCATACTAAAAGACAAGAAAAAAAGTCTGAGGACACAAAGAAAGCCCCAGAACCAGATTCAGATATAATACAGATGTTGGAATTATCAGACAAGGAATTAAAATAACTATGATTAATATGTTAAAAGCACTAATAAAACCAAATATAAAGCCAATTCAGTAACATCAGCAGAAAGATGGAAACTGTAAGAATCAGAAGGAAGTACTAGAAATTAAAAACTGTAATGGAAATGAAGACTTTCTTCAGTAAGCTCATCTGCTGGATGCAGTAAGGAAAAAGAGTGAATTTGAGGTAGCCCAATAGAAACTTCAAAAACAGAAACTCAAAGAGAAAAAAGAATTAAAAAAAATAATAACATTCAAAAATACAGAGTGAAGTAAGTCAGAAAGAGAAAGACAGATGTTGTATATTAATGCATGCGTATGGAATCTAGAAAGATGGTACTGATAAAACTATTTGCAGGGTAGCAATGAGCTTCCTTCATAGCTCAGTTGGTAAAGAATCCATCTGCAATGCAGGAGACCCTAGTTCAATTCCTGGGTCGAGAAGATCCACTGGAGAAGGGATAAGCTACCCACTCCAGTATTCTCGGGCTTCCCTTGTAACTCAGCTGGTAAAGAATCCACCTGCAATGCAGGAGATCTGGGTTCTATCCCTGGGTTGGGAAGATTCCCCTGGAGAAGGGAAAGGCTACCCACTCCAGTATTCTGGCCTGGAGAATTCCAGGGTCACAAAGAGTTGGCCACAACTGAGCAACTTTCACTTTCACTTGAGACTCAGATGTAGAGAACAGATTTGTGGACACTAGGGGAAGAAGGTGGGACAAATTGAGAGAATAGCACGGAAACATATACATTCAGTCAGTTCAGTCGCTCAGTTGTGTCCGACTTTTTGCGACCCCATGGACTGCAGCATGCCAGGCCTCCGTGTCCATCACCAATTCCCAGAGCTTACTCAAACTCATGCCCTTTGAGTCAGTGATGCCATCCAACCATCTCATCCTCTGCTGTTGCCTTCTCCTCCTGCCTTCAATCTTTCCCAGCATCAGGGTCTTTTCCAGTGAGTCAGTTCTTCACATCAGGTGGCCAAAGTATTGGAGTTTCAGCTTTAGCATCAGTCCTTCCAATGAACATTCAGGACTGATTTCCTTTAGGATGGACTGGTTGGATCTCCTTGCAGTCCAAGGGACTATCAAGAGCCTTCTCCAACACCACAGTTCAGAAGCATCAATTCTTTGGCACTCAGCTTTCTTTATAGTCCAACTCTCACATCCATACATGACTACGTATACATTACCATATGTAAAATAGATGGCAAGTGGGAATTTGTTGTGTAACATGGGCTTCCCAGGTGGTGCTAGTGGTAAAGAACCCCACCTGCCAGAGCAGGAGACAAGAAATGTGGGTTTGATTCCTGGCTCAGGAAGTTCCCCTAGAGGAGGGCATGGTAACTGATTCCAGTATTCTTGCCTAGGGAATCCCATGGACAGAGGAACCTGGTGGGCTACAGTCATGGAGTTGCAAAGAGTTGGACATGACTGAAGTGACTTACACACACAGACACACACACACAGGGGACTCAAACCAGTGCTCTGTGACAACCTAGAGTGGTGGGATGGGGTGGGAGATGGGAGCGGGAGGGAGGGGATATATGTATAACTGTGGTTCATTCATGTTGATACATGGCAGAGGCGAACACAATATTGTAAAGCAATTATCCCCCAATGAAAAAAGAAAGAAAAAAAATGGTGGGACAATATCAAAAAGGCCAACATGTGTGTTATTGGAATACTGGAAGGAGAAGGGAACAGAGCATAAAACAGATTTGAGATAATAATGTCTGAGAATTTTCCAAAATCAGTTATAGACAGCAACCCTCCACAGATACCAAACAAGATAAAAGAAAAATTCAAAACCTAGGCATTTTGTTTCCCATCTCTTTTATTACAAGTGAAGCTTGGAATCCTGACAACTTGTCTTTTTTCTGTTAATTAACTGCTCATATTGTCTGACTATTATAGATTTACAGGAATATTTTATATATTATGTGTAGTAATCCTTTGTTATGTACATGGCAGGTATTTCTCCCATAACTTTGTCTGTGAAGTCTTTAACCATACTCTAGTATTGAAAATGTTTGATCAATTTTGTCAACCTTTTTTTCTTAATTTCTAGTTTTTATATGCTTAGAGATGCTCTTTAACGTCCCCAAATTATAAAAAAACACTTCTTTTTTTCTTTGAATACTTTTTTATATTTAGTGCATAGCTCTGTAATGTATATGGAATTCATTATTGTGTATGTTATGAGGTAAAGATATACTTTACTATTTTCTAATTGAATAGCAATTTTCTAATATCAATTACCAAATAGTCTATTTTTCCCTCCATTAAAATGCCACCTTTATTATTAAAAGATATATATTGAAAGTTCTATCCTTCATCTACCTATTTATGACAAACTGTTTGGACCTTCAATTCCATTTTAGTGAACTACTGATTTATTTCATGCTAAAAATCACTTTTTATAATTACTATACCTTTATAATGTACTTAAATGCTGTATTTGGTTGAGACATGTCAGTTATTTTTCCTTGTTCTGCTTTTTCAGCTCTCTTTGCTATTTTTACCCATTTGCCATTTAGAATGAGCATGTCATTTAATTTTTTTAAATAAAAAAGTTATTTATTTGGCTGTGTTGGGTCTTAGTTGCAGCACGTGAGATCTTCAGTCTTTGTTGGGGCAGGCAGGATCTTTAGTTGTGGCATGTGAACTCTTAGTTGCAGCATGTGAGACCTAGTTCTTTGACTAGGAATCAAGTCAAGGAGTCCCTGCATTCAGAGCATAGAGTCTTAGCCACTGGACCATCAGGGAAGCTCCATTTCATTTTAAATAATGCTAGTGGAATTTTGATTGGAGTTGATTAAATTTAGATATTAATTTAGGAAAAAATCAATAGCTTTATAATCTTGAGTCTCTCCATCCAATAACATGGGCATTTCTGCCATTATTCAGCTCTTCCTTTATATACTCTTGGGTTAAGTTTTATAGTTTTCTTTGTATGGGTCTTGTAT
Organism: Bos indicus; assembly: GCF_029378745.1. Classification (NCBI taxonomy): domain Eukaryota; kingdom Metazoa; phylum Chordata; class Mammalia; order Artiodactyla; family Bovidae; genus Bos; species Bos indicus. The sequence continues at coordinate 111,239,840 of NC_091760.1, forward strand.
ACTTCTTGTACTGTTTTGTTGCTGTTGTAATTGGAATTCTAATTATAGTAAAGCTTTTTGTTTTTTGTATATTAATATAATATCTGGTCACATTAGTAAATTTTAACTCTTGTTAGTTCTAATTTTTTTCCAATTAATTATCTTGGATTTCCTAAGTAGCTTTTTATAATAACTACAAATGACAACTTTTCTTTTTATTTCTACCACTTCTATTAATAATATCTTTTTTCTTTAGTTCATTTCAGTTCAGTCACTCAGTCGTGTCTGACTCTTTGCAACCCCATGAATCGCAGCACGCCAGGCCTCCCTGTCCATCACCAACTCCCAAAGTTCACTCAAACTCATGTCCATCAAGTCAGTGATGCCATCCAGCCATCTCATCCTCTGTCGTCCCCTTCTCCTCCTGCCCCCAATCCCTCTCATTACCTTATTACAATTACCCAACACATTATTAACTAGTAATAATTATATGCACCCTTTCAAAAAATTAATGGGATTGCTTCTAATATTTCACTTTTATGGATAATATTTATTGTTTCTGATATCAAATAAAAAGTTTTCCTTCTAGTTTTGTCTTGCTAATAATTTTCAAAAGGTACATTCATTTTTGATATATGTTGAAGCATCTATTAAGATGATTATGTGGATTTTTTCTTTTAACCTATATATGTAATGGGTTACTTTAACAGATTTCCTAACATTTATTAAATTTATTTTTGCATTCTTATGTTAACACTAGTTGGTTACAGTATTTTATTTCTGCAATGCATTTTGATTTGCTATTAAGATTTTTTATATTTGATACATGAGTTGTATTGATGTAGTCATTTCTTTTTCTTCTTTCTTTAATTATTTTTTTAAATTGAAGTGTAGTTGACTTATAATGTTGTGTTAGTTTCAAGTGTACAGCAAAGTGATTCAGTTACATATATATATATTCCCTATATATTATATATTCTATATATTTAATATATTCTATTTCAGATTCTTTTCTCTTATAGGTTATTACAAAATATTGAGTATAGTTCTCTGTGCTATACAGTAGGTCTTCACTGGTTATCTATTTTATATTATAGTAGTGAGTTTACATTAATCCCAAATTCCTAATTTATCCCTCCTCCACCTTCTTTAGTAATCATAAATCTGTTTTCTATGTCTGTGGATCTATTTCTGTTTCATATATAAGTTCATATGTATAATTTTTTTTTTAGATTCCGCGTATAAGCAATATTGTGATATTTATCTTTGTCTGGCTTACTTCACTTAGTATAATCTAGGTCCATCTATGTTGCTGAAAATGACATTATTTCATTCTTTTTTTCCTATTTCATTCTTTCATTATTATGGGAATAATATTCCTTTGTATATATTACCACATCTTCTTTGTCTATTCCTCTGTCAATGTACATTTGGCTATTTACAATAGCTTGCATGTCTTGGCTATTGTAAATAGTGCTACAGTGAACATTGGGGTGCGTGTATGTTTTTTGAATTCTGGTTTTCTCCGGATAAGTGTCTAGTAGTGAAATTGTAGGATCATACTTTGAGTTTTACTTGTAGGTCTACTTTTAGCTTTTTAAGGAACTGCCATACTGTTCTGCATAGTGACTGTGCCAATTTACAGTCCCACCAAGAGTTCAGGAGGGTTCCTTTTTCTCCACACCCTCTTCAGCATTTGTTATTTGTAGACTTTTTGATGATTGGAATTCTGGCTGATGTGAGGTGATACCTCATTGTATCTTTTTTTTTTTTTTTTTAACTGGTATGTGTTTTGTGCTAAGCTTAAATATCAGCATTGCTGCTGCTGCTGCTAAGGCACTTCAGTCGTGTCCGACCTTGTGCGACCCCATAGATGGCAGCCCACCAGGCTCCCCCGTCCCTGGGATTTTCCAGGCAAGAACACTGGAGTGGGTTGCCATTTCCTTCTCCAATGCATGAAAGTGAAAAGTGAAAGTGAAATCACTCAGTCGTGTCCGACTCTTCACAACCCCAAGGACTGCAGCCTTCCAGGCTCCTCTGTCTGTGGGATTTTCCAGGCAAGAGTACTGGACTAGGGTGTCACTGCCTTCTCTGAAATATCAATATCGTTATGTTGTCCTTATTCATTAGATGGGATGTTTTCTTCCTTTGTCTTTGCTCTATAACAATTCAAATAACTAAGGAATTGTCTATTCCTTGAGGAAATAGACTCTGGGAAACTGGTATACTTATATATATACTTATACCAATTTTATCTTGTATAATTTTCAAGACTTTCTCACTGTTCTCCCTGTTCTGAGTCTGCTAATGGTACCCTTTCTGGTTTCTTAGTTCTGCTGTTGGTTATTCTGACTTTTCATATTTCTTGTGTCATTTCAATGAGATTTTAGGTAGGGTATTTAGTCAAATGTCTTGAAAGACTTTCCATCTTTTTGTATACTCTCAAATAGATCAAATAATATAGAAATTACCATATCCTGAAGGCTTTCTAGAACTTGCCAGTGAACCACCTAAACCTGGGCCACCTCTTCATCTACGATTTATTTCAGTGTACTTCTTCCAGAACTCATAAAAGTCAGTCTGACTGCAGGACTTGCAATTCACCTTTGGACATTGTCATTCAGGAGGACCCACTGGGTCTCACATATTCTACCCTTGGGGAAGAGTTTTGTTTTGTTCCCTTTACAGCAAACCCAGCCATAGCTTCTTATGTATCTAGAATGGCAAAATCAGTCAGCTATTTTTCTATCTTAAGTGTTCCCTCTTGGTTCCACACGGCATTTTTAACCAATATAAACAAAATACGAAGTGAGTGTAATTTTTAAAAATATATCAAATATTTGAAATGAGTATTGTCCTGATAAGTTAGATTACCAGACATACAAGCTGCACATTTAGTCACTGGTAGCTCTTGAAAGGAGGTTGGTGAGTCCATCTGTAAATTTGATGTGTCCTCATCACATGTGTTTGAATATCTGACCATTAAGTCTCGCATTCCCTTGGAAGGAACAACCTGGAAGATTTTCTGCAGTGAAAGAGTTAATGGATTATTTCAACTCAAAGATGAGTAATCTGTTAAGCACATGAGGGGTTGAGAGTAAGACATCCAAAAATCAGCAATAATATAAGAAGAAAACCACCTCCAGAAATCAGGCATACAGTACAAATTTTTTTTACTATAAGACTTATTTTATGCTGCAAATTCCTACGTGTCCTCATTAAATGGATATATGTTTGTCACAGGGAAAACAATATGACTTTAGAGAGAATGATGAAAGCTTAGTCTTGAGAAGAATGAGTCATGAAAAAAAAATGATTTAAAAAGCATCCAGAAGGGTTTCATTCACCAAGAACTGAATCTTTCACGAGATTTAACTTTCACACTTGAGCAATTTGTATAATTGCTACAATTGCCACCAGGTCCTCATGCAAATCTTCTGATTTTCCTAAATGAGAATTGCTAGCAGTTGCTTGTCAGTCATGTGCTGCTGCATGACTTACCCAGTCTCAGCCCCATACTCAAAAAGGACCATAAGCCTGTTAGCATTTTTCCCCAGGTTCAGAGAGTTTCAGGAATCTTTGAAGTTGATGGTGCAATGGAGCAAAGCTTTCTGTTCAAAGGGCAGCATCTTCCAAAGCAAGCTGATTAAGCCTCATACCAAGCACACACTTTCCTTGTTGCTGAATTGAGCTCCATTCCTTCTCCCCACCATATTTGGGGAGATTCCATTTGGGGAGTGGGGGGAATCTTCCCAAATAACTCCCCACAGAGTTCCATCTCCTATAGCAATTTTAATGACTGAGCATTAAGAGCCAAAGTCTAAACTGTGCCCAGGAGTTCATGAAAGCTGCTGAATGTGCCTGCTTAGGGAACACGGCAGGGGATTTTCTGTCTTAAGTAGCCAGGCACGCCATGCAGCTGGAATCAGAAGCAGGCCCTGAAATGTTCACAGCGTGTTGCAACTGAATGTTTTCTCTCTTCTTCAGAAGATAAACTCTCTCCCTCAGAAATTTTGATTTGTTTTCTCTGAATTTCAAAAAACTATACAAGGAGGAGAGACAAGCAAGCAATTCCATAATGTTTCTTATACAGGATCCACTTTCTAACAGTCTGTTGTGTTTGCAAAGCTTTACTCTGCTGTATCACAAGGCATGGAGATGAGTCTGTGAAAATCTCTGAGGTGGAGTGATGGGGATGGGACAGAGAGGAAATAATCTTATATCAAATCTTAGGCCCAGAAACTGTGCCTGCACCAGTCCAGAACAACAGAGAATACCATCTTTTTTTATTTTAATCTTTAAATTTCTGTTCCTTTTTCTTTTTAACCAAACCACAAAGAACCACAACCTTTCCCAAATGAATCACAGAAAATCCACAGTTCTCAGCATTTATTTTTAAATAACACATGTAGTCATATTATGGAGTCATAAATAGCTTATATAAATCTAAAAATTGAGGTATTAAAAAATGTGTAGCCATCTATCCTTAATTCCCAGGAAATGTTAAGAGCTATTTATTTTTGGAGATCAGCAGTAGTTTGGTGGCAACCTTTGAGGGTTTTCCTTTACTGGTAAAAGACAGTGATTCATCTTGCTCTCACTAAGGCAAACCCAAGACAAGCTTGCTGATTCTTTAAGAGGTAGAGACAGGGCCACTTGTTAGCAAACACTTTTCCTTGTCAGAGGCTAATTATTTTTTATGTGTGGGTTTTATCAAATACCTTCCAAAGAAACTGAAATGTCTTTCCTGACTTTTTTCTTTGCAAGAGTCTCTTTCTAAGAGCACATCCAGTCCTAGGTAATTGTTTCTCATTTGTGTAAGAGTCGCTGTCTTTTTGTATTTGCTTGTCTGTTGATTTCCATAGAAATCACGCTTGCCCTTCTGTGAGGAGTACAGGAGTCAAGGCTCTGATGTGACCTCTGGTCGTGAGAGCAGGTCCGCACAGATGTGGTGCAGAGTTTCCCAGCTCTGAAACATGTGTGAGCACACAGAACTCTCTTTACTTTTCAGTCTCAGAATCAGTGGGTTTATTGGGCTGGTGCTGACATAAAAAATGAAATGAAACATCTGAGTGTAACAGCTGCACAAAATTTGGAGTCATGTAAACTGGTCTGACATCACACATTCTGCATGTGAGTTCCATGAGTATTCTCCATATGGTGCTAATACAATAACATGCCTACAAAGTCCCTGTGGTTTATGGCATGACGAGTTCCAGAGCTGAGGAAATAAAGCCAGGAAGCCCACACCATTTGCTGAATGGAGCTGGTGTTGGGTAATGTCTCAGACTCACTGAACCACTCAGGGTCACTAGGAACAAGAAGCCATGTTGGACACCGTACCAGCAGCAAGTTTTATGTTGGCGACTCTAGTTCCCTCTTCTCGGAAGGAGTAGGACAGAAGTCTCACAATGCTTTTTGCCTTACTCCCTAGGAAAATGGATGTGGGAGTGTAAAGGAATTGCCAAAGACAGCCTACTTCTTCCTGGCAGTCAGAAAAAGGCAGGTAGAAAGAGAGAAAGAGAACGTATTAATAACAGCTCAAGAGAAGTCTTGGCAAGATGCAGCAATCCTTTGCTGAAAGGCTGGAGTCCTGCCCAGGGCACACAGTGGCATTGATCAGATCAGTGACACCCCACACTGACCCACAGCTATAAACAAAAGCTGCACGTGTTCCCTTTATTCTGCTCAAGGTGGGTGGGGTAGGAGTAGGGGAGTACAGGCATTTGCCTAGTTCATGTTCCTCTGACAGGCTAGAAAAAAATCATGTTCTTATTTAATTTTTAAAAATGACTCAAAGACACTTGTTTATCTGTTGGCTAATTAACCTGACAGAGGATGACTTACAGAAAATATTTAGTGGCAGTTTGGCTTTCCCTGTTCACTCAGCATAATGCTGGATTGCTTCCCTCACCATCAGTTTCCAGGCTCAGAAAATCCACACTGCAAGAGCAGCATTATAAACAGATTTCTCTGATAGACTTTCAAGGTCAGTGAACTTATTGAATGCAGCACCTATTTGCATGGGAGAATTCATAAGTGAATATATCAGGTCGGGGTCCATCATATTTTAGGGCAGCACCTATTAGCTGTATGTGACGGTGCATTCTAGCTCTGTTGGACACTAAATACACAGAGGCAGAAAGAGATCTCCCAGACTTGATTTCAAGAGTTGCAAGTGTGGAGACAGAGAATCTTTGAACCCAAGTGAGGATTTTCATGGTCTGAGAAATGGAAAGGGAAAAATAAAAGGTGTTTAAGTAGGAGATTTTAAATAGGAGAATAATTTTTCCTTTAAATAGGAGAAATCTCAGATCAGGAGAGTAATGAACATTCTCAGAATGTTATAAAGCATTTCAAAATACATAAAATCAACACTACCTAGCAAATTTTTTTCCTCCAGTGAAACATATCTTTAGTCTTCTTAAATCATTAGCAGAACAGAATTACATTAATAGAAAATCACTTCATAGACAATTTTACTAAAATTTATTCACTCCTGTAAAATTGGAAGCACCTGTGACTTTGACACAAAATGTAAGATAAAGTTCAGTTCAGTAAGAACTGTAAGATAAAAGGTGAGCGTAATACCAGAATCCAGAGAAGGCAATGGCACCCCACTCCAGTACTCTTGCCTGGAAAATCCCACGGACAGAGGAGCCTGATAGGCTGCAGGCCATGGGGTCACTAAAAGTCGGACATGACTGAGTGATTTCACTTTCACTTTTCACTTTCATGCATTGGAGAAGGAAATGGCAACCCACTCCAGTGTTCTTGCCTGGAGAATCCCAGGGACGGGGGAGCCTGGTGGGCTGCCATCTATGGGGTTGCACAGAGTCGGACACGACTGAAGCGACTTAGCAGAGGGCTCAAGGTTGTGGCTTAGAATCACTGTAACTGAGATCAGAGAGTCTATTTGGGGGTTCTATCCGAGTTCTAGACCCTTCTCTAGTTGCCCCAACTGAAATAAAACAAATTATACAGTGCTAATGAACTGTGTGGTCGTACTTGCCTCTGCCAGGCATACTATGGTCCTGATACATACTGTATGATCACCACACATTAATTATCTTTCAGGTTTTCTGCACATTCTTTTCCAAGCAAGGCAGCCCTAACAACTTGTCAACAGGGTGTTATTCTCTTAAAATGAAGTTATTTTCTTTTTGCCTGAGAATGACTTTCTCAGAGATCTGGAAACAGAAGCAAGACTATACCTTTCACGGCCCCTTTAATTTAAAGGAGAAAAAAAATCTCTGTAAGCTAATATGTAGCTTCATTGGTGATTATAGTATTGCAAATTTCTCTGATTTAAACCAGAAAACAGGAAATGTCACCCTACTCAGCTGGTAGAGAAGAAAAAAAACATGCAGGTGGATGGTGTGAAATTTAAGCAGACTTGGGAAAGAACTAATCCATGTTTGGAATTCTCCACTGGAGATGTGTTTTGACAGTTTTCTGGTAGTTTCCTGTTTTGGTTTGCCTACTTCATGTTAATGCATGAGGCAGCATGATATAGCTGAAAAATCGTGGGTTTTGAGGACAAGTGTCCCAGTCCTGTCATTTTCAGCTAGCTAGCCACCTGTTTCTCTGAGCTCCAGGTTATAAATCTGATAATTGGAGTAATGACACTTAATGAGTTGCTGTGAGAAGTAAAACAATAATGAATATAGAAGTACTTTTTATTGCTGCCTCCTACTTGCTAGCTGTGTGACTTTGTGCAAATTACTTAAATCTCTATGCCTAGGTTTCTTCATTTGTAAAATGGGGTTAGTGGTACTACCCTTGCTTGAGTTGTGGTGAGAATTGCATAAGTTAATACATGTAAAGTGCTCAGAATAGTGCCTAACATACAGTATGCTACTGCCTACTTAACTCTAAATGTTTTCTGTTATTTCTGTTTATTGGATGATATACATAGGTTATTTATTTTTTCAGGTGTACTTCACTTTATAATTTAAATACAGCAGAATTTACATTTATACTTCAACTATTACTGAGTATTTTGTTGAAAACACTAAGATAAGTGCTGTTGGTATTGTTTAGTTGCTAAGCTGTGTCTGACTCTTTGGCGACCCCGTGGGCTGTATGTAGCCTGCTAGGCTCCTTTGCCCATGGGATTTCCCAGGCAAGAATACTGGAATGGTTTGCCATCTCCTTCTCCAGAGAATCTTCCCAGCCCAGAGATCAAACCCACATCTCCTGCATTGACAGGTGGGTTATTTACCACTGAGCCACCAGGGAAGCCCCAAGTACTGTATACAAGTATAAATTAGGGGATAGTTATCTACATTGCAAAAGGAAGCTATATTGCAAAAGGAAGTAACAAGGCAGTGCTTCAATTTAAGAATTCACTTTGACAGTACCCACTATTGTTTTCAACACAGCTTGAAGTACAGAAGACATGTAATACATCCTTCAAGGAGTATTTTAAATATATTTTTATAATTCTAATATTCGCGCATGGTCATTGCAGAAAATTTTAGAAAACACTGATAAGCAATGATAATTATTATAACTATATATATATATATCTGTGTAATAAAAACACACATCATGTGTTTTTTAATTATAATAATAGAATATAATTGAAACCACCTACATTGTCACCACCAAGAGACAGCTATGTCTCACACTTCAGTTTAAATTATTTTGGTCTTTGTGTGTGTGGTGTATGTGTGTATATGCTGCTGCTGCTGCTGCTGCTGCTAAGTCACTCTGTGTCCAACTCTGTGCGACCCCATAGACGGCAGCCCACCAGGCTCCGCCATCCCTGGGATTGTCCAGGCAAGAACACTGGAGTGGGTTGCCATTTCCTTCTCCAATGTATGAAAGTGAAAAGTGAAAGTCAAGTCACTCAGTAAGTGTCCGACTACATAACCCCATGGACTGCAGCCCACCAGGCTCCTCCATCCATGGGATTTTCCAGGCAAGAGTACTGGAGTGGGGTGCCATGGCCTTCTCCATGTGTGTATATAGGTGTATGCAAAATTAGAATCATACTGCCTTTAAAAACTTAAAACATCATAAACTTCTTTCTATGTTACTAAATATTCTTCTCTCTTTGTTATTATTAAATTTTTGAGAAATTTCAAAATAGTTTTGGACTTAAAGAAGAATGGTAAAAATCATGTAGAGCTACTTGAAGACTATGCAAATATCCTGTTTCTACTTAAATAATTACCCACTCCTTTTATCATGCTTTGGTGGATATTGCCTGCAGCAATGATTACTGTGGTATTTTAATGGTGATTTTCTATTTCCTTCATGCACCCTTCTGTATTTATTTATTGGTATTATTCTCTGAGGAAGAGCTGTTCCTTCTCTCCCATGTATTTATTTAATTTATATCCCTGTGGACTCATGAACATTTATTTTGTTCTTTTTGTTATAATCTAATATTGTACTATTGTTTTTAATTTTGTTGTTTAAATTGTTTCAGCTTTATTATTGGGAGCTCTTTCATATTGGCCCCTGTGCATTTTTGTGCCACTTACTTTGAAACATGGCAGGTGTTCCAGGATCATCAACAACTCCAGTCCCTGGAATCAAAAGAGATCCCTGATCTCTTATATTGGAGGGTGATATTTAGAAACCAGCACCACCAAAACCAGCACCACCAGGAGCTAGGTGTTTGCCTTGCTCCCGAGGTGTCACTGTTTCTAACCCCTGTCAGGAGATAGAACCAGGAATACGTCTGTGTGTTTAAGTACACACTAACGCATGCATAAGCACATATCTATATTTTGGTACCAATTTATAATATATATTTATACTTTCTCAAATTTAAAACATGACTGCATATTGATACCTTTAAATCCAGTTGAGCATCACAGGAGTCACTATAGCCTTCCCTGTTTTCTTATATGTTAACTTCCTTCTTTCTCCAATAGTGAAAAAACTGACTCTGATTATCTACAATATATTTAGTTGTTTGTTTAATACAACTATCCTAAATAAGTAGTGTCAGAATTCTTAGTCCATCCCCCTGTGAGAAACAATTGAAGCACAGTGTTTGTATACATTCAGATCAGATCAGATCAGATCAGTCGCTCAGTCATGTCCAACTCTTTGTGACCCCATGAATCGCAGCATGCCAGGCCTCCCTGTCCATCACCAACTCCCGGAGTTCACTCAGACTCACGTCCATCAAGTCAGTGATGCCATCCAGCCAACTCATCCTCTGTCGTCCCCTTCTCCTCCTGCCCCCAATCCCTCCCAGCATCAGAGTCTTTTCCAATGAGTCAACTCTTCGCATGACGTGGCCAAAGTACTGGAGTTTCAGCTTTAGCATCATTCCTTCCAAAGAAATCCCAGTACTGATCTCCTTCAGAATGGACTCGTTGGATCTCCTTGCAGTCCAAGGGACTCCCAAGAGTCTTCTCCAACACCACAGTTCAAAAGCATCAATTCTTCGGCGCTCAGCCTTCTTCACAGTCCAACTCTCACATCCATACATGACCACAGGAAAAACCATAGCCTTGACTAGACGAACCTTTGTTGGCAAAGTAATGTCTCTGCTTTTGAATATGCTATCTAGGTTGGTCATAACTTTCCTTCCAAGGAGTAAGCGTCTTTTAATTTCATGGCTGCAGTTACCATCTGTAGTGATTTTGGAGCCCAGAAAAATAAAGTCTGACACTGTTTCCACTGTTTCCCCATCTATTTCCCATGAAGTGATGGGACCAGATGTCATGATCTTCGTTTTCTGAATGTTGAGCTTTAAGCCAACTTTTTCACTCTCTACTTTCACCTTCATCAAGAGGCTTTTGAGTTCCTCTTCACTTTCTGCCATGAGGGTGGTGTCATCTGCATATCTGAGGTTATGGATATTTCTCCTGGAAATCTTGATTCCAGCTTGTGTTTCTTCCAGTCCAGCATTTCTCATGATGTACTCTGCATAGAGGTTAAATAAACAGGGTGACAATATACAGCCTTGATGAACTCCTTTTCCTATTTGGAACCAGTCTTGTTCCATGTCCAGTTCTAACTGTTGCTTCCTGACCTGCATACAAATTTCTCAAGAGGCAGATCAAGTGTTCTGGTATTGCCATCTCTTTCAGAATTTTCCACAGTTTCTTGTGATCCACACAGTCAAAGGCTTTGGCATAGTCAATAAAGCAGAAATAGATGTTTTTCTGGAACTCTCTTGCTTTTTCGATGATCCAGCGGATGTTGGCAATTTGATCTCTGGTTCCTCTGCCTTTTCTAAAACCAGCTTGAACATCAGGAAGTTCACGGTTCACATATTGCTGAAGTCTGGCTTGGAGAATTTTGAGCATTACTTTACTAGCATGTGAGATGAGTGCAATTGTGTGGTAGTTTGAGCATTCTTTGGCATTGTCTTTCTTTGGGATTGGAATGAAAACTGACCTTTTCCAGTCCTGTGGCCACTGCTGAGTTTTCCAAATTTGCTGGCATATTGAGTGCAGCACTTTCACAGCATCATCTTTCAGGATTTGGAATAGCTCCACTGGAATTCCATCACCTCCACTAGCTTTGTTCGTAGTGATGCTTTCTAAGGCCCACTTGACTTCACATTCCAGGATGTCTGGCTCTAGGTCAATGATCACACCATCGTGATTATCTGGGTTGTGAAGATCTTTTTTGTATAGTTCTTCTGTGTATTCTTGCCATCTCTTCTTAATAGCCTTACATAAAATCAAAACAGTTTATCTAAAGTTACTTAGGTTGACTCCTTCAGTGTACTTGTATGATTCATTTATAATAAGTTAAATGCGTTTGTCACAATCTGTACCCTATTTTGCCTCCCACATTCTGATAGGTTTTTGTTATTTTTTTTTAATATAGGCTTCCTTGGTGGCTCAGCTGGTAAAGAAGCCTGCAATGTGGGAGACCTGGGTTCAATCCCTGGGTTGACAAGATCCCCTGGAGAAGGGAAAGGCTACCTACTTCAGTATTCTGGCCTGGAGAATTCCATGGACTATTCCCTTCAACGTGCTTGTGTGATTCATTTATAATAAGTTAAATGCATTTTTCACAATCTGTATCCTATCTTGGTTCCCCCATCCTGATAGGTTTTAAAAAAAATATATTTATGTAATAAAATTCACTTTTGTGGTGTACAGTTCCATCAGTTTGGGCAAATGCACAGAGTAGTATTATGAACCATCATTTTATACACAATTCTATCATCCAAAAGTTTCTCCTACTATTCCTGTAGAGAGAACCTTCCCCCAACCCATGATCCATCAATTACTCATTGGTTTTCCTCCTTATGATTTTGCCCTTTCCAGAGTACTGTGTGAATAGAATCAAACAACTCTGGGTCTGGCTTCTTTCACTTTGTAAAATGCAGCTAAGATTCATACATGCTATTTTATAAATCCGTAGTCTGTTCTATTTTATTGCTGAAAGAATTCTATTATATGGATGTATTATATTTTATGGAACATCAAGGTTGTTTCCAGTTTTAAAGCAGCTATGAATATTTACTTACAGGTTTTTGTACGAACGTATTTTCTTTACTTTTGGATGTACACCTCAGAGTGGGATTGCTGGGTCACATGGTAGGTATATGTTTATCTTTTTAAGAAATAGCTGAACTGTTTCACAAGTGGATGTACCATTTTGCATTTTCATCATTTTTCATCCTTATCAGCACTTGATATTGCCAGGTTTTTTACATTTAAAATATTCAAATAGATATATTGTAGTATCTTATTGTGGCTTTAATTTATATTTCCATAATGATTAATGATATTGATCATTTGTCTTATGCTCATTTTTCATCTGAATATGTTCATTGGTAAAGTATATGTTCAGATCTTTCTTTCATCTGTTTTGACAAAATTCAACACCCGTTTATGATAAAAACTCTCCAGAAAGCAGGAATAGAAGGAACATACCTCAACATAATAAAAGCTATATATGACAAACCCACAGCAAACATTATCCTCAATGGTGAAAAATTGAAAGCATTTCCTCAAGTCAGGAACAAGACAAGGGTGCCGACTTTCACCATTACTATTCAACATAGTTTTGGAAGTTTTGGCCACAGCAATCAGAGCAGAAAAAGAAAAAAAAAATTGTTAATTTTTGTATCCTTATTTCTTAATATTGCAATAATATAGTTTTATTCACATCATCTGCAAATAATGATGTCTGGTACTGCTTTTCAATATTCATGTTTTTTCTTTTACTGCCTAGGCTAAAATTTTTTAAAAGGAGTTTAAATAAGTGAAGTGATCTATGGATGCTTCAGTGTTTCACTGATAACTATGATTATGAATTAGTTTGAGAAAAATTATTTTCCAAGAGTTATTATCAGAAGTAAACGCTTACTTTTTCTTCAAATATCCTTTTGATCTATCAATATGATTGTGGACTTTGTCCATTGATCTTTTGTAGGGCTAACTGGGATTAGTTATCAATTCAAAAAAGTGTTAAATTAATAAACAGAATTGTCATTCAAAAAAAAAATGGGTTGTTTTCTGATTTCACAATTTATGAATTCTTTATATATTCTAGACATAAGTCCTTTGTTAGATGTGCTGTTAAAATATTTCCTCCCAGTTTGTGACTTACCTTTTCATTGTCTTAATGAAAAAGCAAAAGTTTTTCTAGATACATTTTTTTTATTTTAATACAGTGCAGTTTATTAATTTTTTTCTTTCCTAGATCATGACTTTGTTACTATATCTAAAAACTCTTTGCCTAACTCAGGTTTGCTCGGTGGTGGCACTATTAACATTTTAGACTGGATAATTCTTTGTTGTGGTGGGCTGTCCTGTGCATTGTAGAATGTTTAACAGTACCCCTGGCATATATCCATTAGATACCTATAGAACCCCCCTCTCTCACCCCTGCCACCTACTCATGATGATCATAAATGTTTTAGACATTGCAAACTGTCCCCTGGGTATAAAGATGACTTTGTTCAGAATCATTGGCCTAATCCAAGGCCATGTACCTCATGTGTTTTTTTCTTCTGTGTTTTCTTTGAGAAGACTTCTGGTTTTGTGTTTTATATTTTAGGTCTATGATCCATTTTAAGTTAATTTTTTGTGAGGTGTGAGATACAGGCTGAGGGTTTTTTTCTCTTTTCTTATGGGGACATTTAGTTGTTCTAGTACCATATGAAGAGACCACCTTCTCTAATGAATTGTAGTTGCATCACTCTCAAAACATAGTTGACTATATTTATGTGATTTTTATTTCTGGTCTCTCTCTTCTGTCCCATTGATTTATATATCTATTCTTTCTCCATTACCACACCGTGTTGATTACTATAGCATCACAGTAACACTAAATTACATAGTGTGAAACCACCAACTTTGTTGGCAATTCTAGTTCCTTTGCCTTTCCATATAAACTTTAAAACCACCATGTTAATACCTATATACAAGCCTGCTGGATTTTTTATTGGAATTACATTGAATCTATATGAGGAATTTGGGAGATTTAACATCTTAATAATACCAAATCTTCTAGTCCAAGAACATGATCTATTTCTCCATTTGTTTGGATCTTCTTATATACTTTTCTCAAGTATTTTGTTCTTTGCATCATACAGATCCCACATAATTTTTTTGTTTTTTTATATTTTACCTGAGTTGGAGCTTCTTGGTGCAATTGTAAATGATATTTTTATTTTAATTTTGAATTTCAATCATTTAGTGCTAGTATATAGAAATACCATGGTTTTGTGTGCACTGACTTTGTATCATGAGACTGTCTGCTATGCTTAGTCACTTAGTCATGTCTGACTCTGCGATCCCATGGACTGTAGCCCCTAGACTCCTCTGTCCACGGGGATTCTCCAGACAAGTACATTGGTGTGCGTTGCAATGCCCTTCTCCAGGGGATTGTCCCAATCCATGGATCAAACCCAGGTCTCTCACATTGCAGGCAGATTCTTTACTGTCTGAGCCACCAGGGAACTCATTTATTCTAATCGCCTTTGTGTAGATTCTTTAGAAATTTCTACATGGATATTTTGAATTGGATAATTCTTTGTTGTGGGAGGCTATGAAAAGAGATGATATGCCTTTTAATTCCATGTCTTGTCTTATTGTAATGGCTAGGATTTCCAGTATGATGTTCAATAGATGTAGTGAAAGTGGGTATCTTTGCCTTTTTCTCTATCTTAGAGGTAAAATATTGAGTCTTATACCATTTAGTATGATGTTAGCAAAAGGCTTTTTGTAGATGTCTTTTATTAGGTTTTAGAAGTTCTCTTACTAGTTTGCTGAGAGCTTTAATCATGAATGGAGGTAGAATTTTGTCAAATGCTGTTTTTGCATCTATTTTCTTCTTTAGTCTGTTAATACAGTGCCTTACATTGATTTTCATATGTTAAGCCAGTTTACATTCTTGTGAGCAATGTTACCTGGTCATGATGTATTATCTTTTTTATATTCTCTGCATTAAATTTGCTAACATTTTGGTAAGAATTTTTTTCCATCCATGTTCATGAGGGATATCATTCTGTAGTTTTCTTCTTTTGTGATGTTTTTGTTTGTCTTGATATTAGGGCAATGCTGGTGTCATTTCTATTTTCTGAAAAAGGTCTTGTTGAATTTATATTATTTCTTTCTTAAATGTTTGGTAGAATTCAACAATGAAACCATTTGGGCCTGGAGATTTCTTTTTTAAAGGTTTTTAAAGTACAAATTAATTTTTTAATAGATCTAGGACTGCTGGTTTATCTAGTTTCTTCTTGAGTGAGCTTTAGTAACTTGTGTCTTTCCTGGATTCCATTTCATTTAAGTTGTCAAATTTCTGGGCATAGAGTTGTTCATAATATACCCTTATAATCTTGTTAATGTTTGTAGGGTCTGTAATGATATCCCTTATTTTGTACCTGATATTGGTAATTTATATATTTTTCTCTTTTTTCTTGGTCAGTCTGGCCAGAGGTTTATCAGAAGAATCGGCTTTGGGGTTCGTCAATATTTCTTTATTGTTTTCTGTTTTTAACTTCATTGATTTGTTTTAATTTTTATTATTTTCTTTCCCTAGTTTATGTGTAACTTAAGTGTATTTTGCTCTTGTTTTTCTAGGTTATAAAGGCAGGAGCTTAGATTGTTGATGTGAGACCCTTTTTCTCTTCTAAAAGCACTTAATGCCTAAATTTCTAACACTACTTCAGCTGCATTGCACATATTTTGATATGTTGTATTTTTATTTTCTTTCAGTCAAAATTTTTTTTAACTTCTCTTGAGGTTTTCTCTTTCTTCCATAGATTATTAGAAGAGGACTGAGTTCCAGTATTTGAGTACTTTATGATATTGATTTGTAGTTTAATTCCATTATAGTCTGAGAACATACTTTGAATGGTGTCTATATTTTAAAGGTTGTTTTATTTCACAGAATATGGTACATATTGGTGAATGTTCCATGTGTAGTTGAAAAGAAAGTATATTCTGCTGTTGTTGGGCAGAGTGTTCTATACATGCCAATTTGGTCTGGTTGTTTATAGTCTTCTTTGTGGCTTCTATTTCCATGTTAAGTAACTATTTGCCTCTATTGATTGTGCTGTGCTGTGCTAAGTTGCTTGAGTCGTATTCGACTCTTTGTGATTGTATGGACTGTAGCCTACAAGGCTTCTCCGTCCGTGGGATTTTCCAGACAAGAATACTGGAGTGGGTTGCCATTTCCAGGGGATCTTCCTGAACCCAGAGATCGAACTTGTGTCTCTTATGTCTCCTGCATTGGCAGGTCAATTCCTTACCAGTAGCACCACCTGGGAAGCAGTCTAGCAATCTTCTATTGATTGAGAGCATCCCTGGTAGCTCAGCTGGTAAAGAATCCACCAGCAATGCAGGAGACTCCAGTTCGAGCCAAGTAATCTTCTATTGATTACTAAGAGGTAATTGTACATTTCTCCTTTCAGGTCCATCTCTTTTTGCTTCATGTCTACTGAAGTTGTGCTATTAGGTACACTCACAAGTTGATTGGTTACATTTTCTTGGAAAACTAAATCTTTTATCATTATGTAGTATATACCTCTTTTTCCCTGATAATATCTTGTTTTGGTTTTCTTTGATAACAGCTGCTCCAGCTTTTTTTTTTTTTTTTGGATTTGTGCTTGCATGACATATTTTCCTTCATTTAACCTTTTATTTTTAACCAATCTTTCTTTAAATTTAATGTGAGTTCACTTGTTCCCTCTGTACTTTTTTCTTTTCCTGCTTTCTCTTATGTTAATTGAGAATGTTTAATTATTCTGTTTCATCTCCCCTGTTTATTTCTCTTTCTTCTTTAAAAAAATTGTTTTTAGTGGTCTCTCAAGTGGTTTCACTATACATCTTTAATTAATCTGGTCTGCCTCCAAATATTATACTCTTTTATGGACCTAGCAGCAATACAGTCTCAATTCCTCCCTTCTATCCTTTGTGTTATTGTCTTCATACCTTTCACTTTTACATGCACTGTGAACACAGAACACATTGCTACTATCATTGCTTCCAACACTGAATAGTTATCTTTTAGAGCAATCAAAGATAAGAAAAGAAATAAATTTTATTTTACTTTATTTATTTATCCCATTTCCATGATTCTTCATTTCTCTGTGTGGATCCAAGCTTCAGTCTAATACTCTTTTTGCATGAAAAGCTTCCCTTAATATTTCTTATAAAATGAGTTTCCTAGTAATAAATTTCTTCAGTTTTGTAAGCCAGAAAAAGTATTTTTCTTTTTTGAAAGATATTTTTGCTGGATAGAGGATTCTGGGTTGACAGGGTTTTTTTTTTTCTTTTTTTTTTTTCTTTTAGTACTTTAAAGATGTCACTTCACTGTCTTCTGGCTTGCATTATTTCTGAGAAGAATACTATTGCAACTCTTCTTTGTTCCTCTGTATGTTTCTTTTTCTGTGGCTTCCTTTAATGTTTTTTTCTTTGTCAATGATTTTCAGCAGTTTGACTCTCATGATATACCTAGGTATGTATGTGTGTTGTATCATCCTACTTTTATGCCCTCTGAGCTTCTTAGATCTGTGGTTTAGTGTTTAACATTAAATTTAAATAAATCTTGGTCATTATTTCTTCAAATGTATCTTGTGTCCCCCTCTCTTCTATTCCTAGGATTCTAATTATGCTTATATTAGAATATTTAATATTGTCCTGTAACTCTTGGGTATTATGCTTATCTTATATCCCACTCTTTTTTCTATTTGTGTTTCATTCTTGGTAATTTATATTGACCTATCTTCAAGTTTACTGATTCATGCCCCATCTGTCTGTGTCTATTAGTGAAACTGTCTAAGGCATTCTTTATCTCTATTATTGTGTTTTTCATTTCCAGCATTTTGATGTAATTTGATTCTTTCTCATACTTTCTTTCTCACTGCTTATATTAACCATCTGATCTTGCATGTTGTCCACCTTTTTCATTAGGGCCTTTAACATATTTAAAATTCCCTGTCAGATAGTTCTAACATCTGTGTCATAACTGTATCTTGTTCCAGTGCTTGCTTTATTTCTTTGGAGTCTATTTTTTCTTGCTTTTTCATGTGCCTTTTAATTTTCTGTTGCAGCTGATCATCTTGTATAGCTTAGTAGAGACTGGAAAAAGTAGTTTATAAGCCTTAATATGAAAGTGCCTTTCCTTCTGTTAGACCTTTGATGTGGTGACTTGGAGCATTCTAGGTTTGGATTGCTGTGCTTTTCTTCAGTGTATCACAGCCTTCAAATTTTTCATAGACCTACCTTGTGCTTAGGTTGGAAGTGAATTTACCAGAACAATGTCTATTTAATTCTAAATTTTAGCTGTTCTCTTTGCATTGTTTCTCAGCAAGAGTTTCTGGGTCTACTTTTATTTTTATTCCATTTCTCTCTCAGTAGTATTCTACTGTTGTTATTCAAGTAACTTGTTGCTAGCTTGTGGTGGGGGAGGTATGGTGCAGGAATCTATCCTCTGTGTCCTAAATAAGCCTCAGTCTTAGGCATGCATCATATGAGATATGACATTTCATTTCTCTTACCCTATCCTGGCTGTGTTTGTAGGCTCCATGTGTAATCCTGTACTGTGCTGTGCTTCGTCGCTCAGTCATGTCCAACTCTTTGAAACCCCATGGACTGTAGTCCACCAGGCTCCTCTATCCATGGGATCCTCCAAACAAGAATACTGGAGTGGGTTGCCATGCCCATCCTCCAGGGGATCTTCCTAACCTAGGGATCAAATCCAGGCTTCCTGCATTGCAGGCAGATTCTTTACTGTCTGAGCCACCAGGGAAGCCCAATACTGGAGTTGGTAGCCTATCCCTTCTCCACGGGTATCTTCCCGACCCAGGAATCAAACTGGTGTCTCCTGCATTGCATGCAGATTCTTTACCAGTTCAGCTACCAGGGAAGCTCTATTATGTGTATGTGTTAGTCACTCAGTCATTTACAACTCTTTGCAACCCCATGGACTGTAGCCCGCCAGGTTCCTCTGTCCATGAAATTCTCCAGGCAAGAATACTGGAATGGGTTGCCATGCCCTCCTCCAGGGGATCTTCCCAACCCAGAGATTGAACCTTGGTCTCCCACATTGCAGGCAGATTCTTTATCGTCTGAGCCATCAGATCAGATCAGATCAGTCGCTCAGTCGTGTCTGACTCTTTGTGACACCATGAATCACAGCACGCCAGGCCTCCCTGTCCATCACCAACTCCAGGAGTTCACCCAGACTCATGTCCATCGAGTCAGTGATGCCATCCAGCCATCTCATCCTCTGTCCCCTTCTCCTCCTGCCCCAATCCCTCCCAGCATCAGAGTCTTTTAAAGGAGTCAACTCTTAGCATGAGGTGGCCAAAGTACTGGAGTTTCAGCTTTAACATCATTCCTTCCAAAGAAATCCCAGGGCTGATCTCCTTCAGAATGGACTGGTTGGATCTCCTTGCAGTCCAAGGGACTCTCAAGAGTCTTCTCCAACACCACAGTTCAAAAGCATCAATTCTTCGGCACTCAGCCTTCCTCACAGTCCAACTCTCGCATCCATACATGACCACTGGAAAAACCATAGCCTTGACTAGACGAACCTTTGTTGGCAAAGTAATGTCTCTGCTTTTGAATATGCTATCTAGGTTGGTCATAACTTTCCTTCCAAGGAGTAAGCGTCTTTTAATTTCATGGCTGCAGTCACCATCTGCAGTGATTTTGGAGCCCAAGAAAATAAAGTCTGACACTGTTTCCACTGTTTCCCTATCTATTTCCCATGAAGTGATGGAACCAGATGCTATGATCTTCATTTTCTGAATGTTGAGCTTTAAGCCAACTTTTTCACTCTCTACTTTCACCTTCATCAAGAGGCTTTTTAGTTCCTCTTCACTTTCTGCCATAAGGGTGGTGTCATCTGCATATCTGAGGTTATTGATATTTCTCCCGGCAATCTTGATTCCAGCTTGTGTTTCTTCCAGTCCAGCGTTTCTCATGATGTACTCTGCATAGAGGTTAAATAAGCAGGGTGACAATATACAGCCTTGATGTACTCTTTTTTCTATTTGGAACCAGTCTGTTGTTCCATGTCCAGTTCTAACTGTTGCTTCCTGACCTGCATACAAATTTCTCAAGAGGCAGATCAGGTGGTCTGGTATTCCCATCTCTTTCAGAATTTTCCACAGTTTATTGTGATCCACACAGTCAAAGTCCTTGGCATAGTCAATAAAACAGAAATAGATGTTTTTCTGGAACTCTCTTGCTTTTTCCATGATCCAGCGGATGTTGGCAATTTGATCTCTGGTTCCTCTGCCTCTGCCTTTTCTAAAACCAGCTTGAACATCAGGAAGTTCACATTCACATATTGCTGAAGCCTGGCTTGGAGAATTTTGAGCATTACTTTACTAGCGTATGAGATGAGTACAATTGTGCGGTAGTCTGAGCATTCTTTGGCATTGCCTTTCTTTTCCCTCCCTTATTTTTTGCTTCTGCTCCTTTCACCCATTTGCAGTGAGTTTTCCAATGCCTTAAGGGTTGCAGTGCTTGATGCACTTTCCTTCTAAAGATTAAGGGTTGTTTTTTTTTTTTCCCTATAGGAGGTAAGAGAGATATATCCAACCAGTATTTCTTGCCCCTCCCACAAAATGACTCTACCACTCTCCTAGCTCTACAACATGATAGACCCAACTTAGGGCTCTTTCCAGTCTTTTCTGTGAGCAATTGTAGGGGTTGTAGAGAAAAAGCCTGAAGGAAGTTTAGAATTCCCCAAATTCTGTGGCCCTCGGGTTTCACACTTGCCTGTCAGCCTGCCAACAAAGGTCCATCTAGTCAAGGCTATGGTTTTTCCAATTGTCATGTATGGATGTGAGTTGGACTATAAAGAAAGCTGAGCACAGAAGTATTGATGCTTTTGAACTATGGTGTTGGAGAAGACTCTTGAGAGTCCCTTGGACTGCAAGGAGATCCAACCAGTCCATCCTAAAGGATATCAGTCCTGGGTGTTCATTGGAAGGACTGATGTTGAAGCTGAAACTCCAATACTTTGGCCACCTGATGCGAAGAGCTGACTCATTTGAAAAGACCCTGATGCTGGGAAAGATTGAAGGCAGGAGGAGAAGGGGACAAGAGAGGATGAGATGGTTGGATGGCATCACCGACTCAATGACAAGGTTTTGGGTAGACTCCGGGAGTTGGTGATGGACAGGGAGGCCTGGCGTGCTGCAGTTCATGGAGTCACAAAGAGTCAGACACGACTGAGCGACTGAACTGAACTGAACTGAACTGTCAGCCTGTATTCTGTCTTCACCCAACTTATCAGCTATTTCATTTAAACTCATTTATTGGTATTGAGGGCTTCCCAGATAGCTTAGTTGGGAAAGAATCCACCTGCATTGCAGGAGACCTGGGTTTTATCCCTCGGTTGGGAAGATCCCCTGGAGAAGGGAAAGGCTACCCATTCCAGTATTCTGGCCTGGAGAATTCCGTGGACTGTATAGTCCATGGGGTCACAAAGAGTTGGACATGAATGAGTGGCTTTCACTTTCACTGGTATCTGAGTGAGCCACTAGGAAAGCCCTAGTGATAGGGAGACCCTGCTCTTCTTACTGTATATGGTGACTGACTCACAATGATAGGCTCTAAGAAGAGTTGAGTTCTGCAGATAGCCTCGTGTTTGCAGAATTCTTTAGGAATTTCAAGTGCTGTCACCAAGTTGGTTTTAAATTACACCTTGTAATCATGCATTTCAGTCATAAATTTATTGAGAAATACTCATCATTGACTTCCCTTGTGGTACAGATGGTAAAGAATCTATCTGCAACGCAGGAGGCCCACGATCGATCTCTGGATCAGGAAGATCCCCTGGAGAAGGGAATGGCAACCCCCTCCAGTATTCTTGCCTGGAGAATTCCATGGACAGAGGAGCCTGCCAGGTTACAGTCCATGGGATCGCAGACAGTCAGACATGTCTGAGTGACTTAACACATACATTGGTATCTGATGACATCTACCCCAAGTGAATACTTTGTATTCCCTTTCTCTCTGCAGACCTTGTCCCTTCCTTAGGTTTTAGACCCATTGATTGCTTTGCAACTTCAACTCTTTTATAAGTTAAGGTAGAAAAGTTATGATTTTTGAAGTTAATACTTTCATTTTAAGAGTGGTGCTCCTTTTAGCTCTTTTCATTCTTTCCTTCCATTTTAATAGCCAAACTATATTCCATTAAATGAATATATAATCCACTTTTTAAAACCAATCCCAGTCCTTTATATTGTACTTTTAGGAATTTTCCATTTTTTTGCTATTATAAATAAGGTTGTGTCACCCTTGTAGATAAATCTATCTTTGATTATTTACTTTCTATTCATTTACAACCTAAAGAGAGAACAAGCAGGCATATCAGGAACAATTAAGTAATGATGTAAGGTACCATAAAATGAATGTCCAAAATAGCATTCTAGAATTCAATAATAATAAGGAGTCATAGTGAAATGATAATGGTGCCTCACATCTGTGAAGAACTTAATATCCTTCACACTTATTAACCATTTGATCTTAACAATAATGCCCCATTTTCCTTATTAGGAAAATAAGGCTGTTAAGTAATGGAGCTGGGACTTGACTCAGTATCTCAGGGAATATCTTCATAAAAGAGGAGATGGGCCTGAGCTGAATCTTGAAAGATAGGTAGCTTAACAATAGGCAAAGACAGGAGAAGACATATCCTGATGAGAAGGCAATGATGATGTGGAGACACAACTATGTATAACTTATACACATCTGTACAATCTACAGAAGCACAGATTGAGACTGAAGAAGGCTTGGGCTATTGAATTCTGTCATTGATGTGTTTCTTGTTCTCATTTTAGAATAAATGATACCCATATCAGATTATCTAGGTGGTTAGTACAAGGGGCTTGACCTGAGAATAGGAAGCCTCCAGCTCAGCTGTTCTCTGCGTTTGACTGATTTAATCCATGTGTTCCACCCAACCTAGGAAGAGAGCCAGCCTCTCCTTCACCCAACCAAGTAGAGTTCAGTGTCTGGGTGGAAAGGAAGATGCATTCCAGCTGTCCCCAAAATGAAGAAAAGCAGAAGATGGTTTCCGCCCCCCCTTCTTCAGTGAAATAAACCTGACCTTCTGATAGGAGAGTCTGTCTTGAATCAGAAATGGTTTAACTAAATCACAACAGGAAGCATCTCCAGTTACAGCCCAACTTGCTCTAGGTCCTGATGGATGAAGATAGCATGCCACTTGACTTCATGAAACTCGGGGTGTAGCAGGTAGTTGCCCTAAGGGGCCTATACAAAGACTTTGCCTCCAGAATTTCTGCTGTCAGAACTGCCTAAAGGAGGAATATTTGCCAAAGGAAGAAGCAATAACCCAATAGTTGAGAACCCTGTCTCTAAATGTAGTTAATTTCTATTTAATTACCCAGTAACTACATTTAAAATAAACAACAGTTGGTAATCAAAACCAGGAGGATACAGGATGAGCAGTTGTGTGACAGGATAGAATTACTAGGCCAAAACAAAGTTGGAAGAAAGTGAGAGACATGCCGTTTCAGAGAAAACAAGGTTGGGAGAGGAGGGATTGTCAAAAAGCAGCCGTGGGCCTCATAAAGACTTATATCAGCTGTTCCTTGTGTTTGTTAGCCATCAGTAAAACTGATTTTAATCACCAAGTGGTCTTTAATTATAAAGCATCTGTTCCTTTATTAAATAAAAATTAAAAGCACATGTAAAGGACAAGTTAAAAAACTGTCAAATGGGATGAGAGTTTGGCACATCCTAGTACATCCTTGGTGACAGAGGTACAGCTTGGGACTGGTTTCCAGGAAACCCCTCATCTCCCAGGGCTCTTGCTGACGCCCTGGCTGCTGGGGGTATGGGTTTGTAGGCAAAGGGGCTGCTCCCTTTGGGGAAGATATGTGGAGTTCCCCAGAGCTGGGGCGAGGTCCCTCTCTCTCCAATTCATCCCCTGCATTTGTAATCCCTGCCTTTTCTGTGCCACTGAAGATGTCCTCGTGTGTCTTATGAAGACATCCTTTCCTCCGTGCTATTCTTCACTGCGTGAGAGAGAATGAAGAAGGGATGGGGAAGGGACGGGGAGAAGAGATGAGAGCAGCTCTGGGACCCCAGAGTGTGAGCAAGTTTCAGTTGAGCAGTTCTTTTAGGCAAACATTTTCTAATTAAACTTTAAACCCAAACCCTTGTTCCACCTCTCTCAAAAACGCAGGATGTGTCTCCCTTCTGGTTAGCATGAAATGATTTCTTCTCTTTCCTTCATTAGAAACTGGAATTGATCTTCTTTAAAGATAAAAATTACATTTCTGCTTAATTCCTGTTTGATTCATTTGGAACCAGTGCATTTTCATCAGAGCAACTAAAAAGCCCTGTGAGAATCAGCTCAGAAGAAGGAATGTACAGAGGGTCACGATAAGTAGCACATCTCATCAGACCTGATGCCCGGGGATGTTAAAGTGCTTTTTAAAATGAGGACTAATAAGGCTACTCAGCTTTTACTGTTTTCTAAGAGCCTCAACTAAATTAATCATGGCACAGAATAACCCTTCCTGTAAGGTAAAATAATGATTCCCGGTATTTTGAAAGCAATCGCTGATCCACAAAGAGGGAGGTAACGTCTCCCTGAACCAAGATTAAAACTCCACTCCCTTCCTGTCATCAAAGGCCAGCTTGTTTGTATCCGAGCGGGGCCTTGGGAGAGCGAGCGGGGCCTTGGGAGAGCCAGGCGCTGGGTCGGAGCAGCCGTAGCCGCAGGAATGGGAGGCCAAGCAAGACTGAGGCTGTGGAAATGCAGGCTCGGGGTGGGGGCTGTTGAGGCTTTGTTTACTAATTACATATTCTCCCTGAAAGTGGTCAGGCATCAGCGGGGCTTCCAGCTCAGGGACTCAACCCAGCCCAATCCTCTCTAGGAGGGGCTGGCTGCGCCCGCTGGCCCGGGCCACCCACACACTGGCACTCCGTGCACATGGAGTCCAGTTCCCTTCCCGCATTAGCTACAGCGTGGATTCCTGGTCACATCTGCACAGCCAGAGTGAAAGCCTGTAATTTCCATAGAATCCAGTTCTTTTGAGTCAGAGCTGCAGATGAATGTTTGTTTTATTTTTCTTTTCAAGGTGATTACACATCCTTTGGTTGTGGGGAAGCCTGGGCTATCACAGAGAGAAGAAGCTGAGTGAATTATTTAAAAAGTATGCAGCAAAGGCCTGTGAATCGTCGGGGAGGTGGGATGGCGTCTCTCCCTCATTCGGGGGCCTCTCCGAGGAATAGCAGAAGGGACCCCAGAAGGCTTGTTGGACACCAGTTTAATTCGGAAAATAGAGCAGCACTTCACCTCGCGTGTGCTGGGTGGGGAATTGTAAAAGAGGACACAGTCAAAATAGTCATTAAGGCCAAACCAGAGTCAGCCCAAAGCCAGGCCTGCATTCCCAGGAACCTGCTGGGCCGTGGTATTTGCATACATCAGTCTCCAGCCTCCATTGTCTCCCACAGGAAGAACTTGTTCCATTCCATTAAGAACGCCTGAATATTTTATTGGCTAAAAACTAGGGGCCTAGGCTGGATGGTAAACAAGTTTGGAGTGCTGTTTTTGAGTTGTGTTTATGTTTTATACATGGAACAGTTTTAAGTATTTTTTTGTTAAATTCAAAACACTCCAGAAATTCTGCAACTTAAGGCGACAACCACTGCAAAAGTTCCAGGGCAACATTTGGACACTTTCAAGATTACTTCAGGGACTTGAATGCTGAGAAACAAGAAGGGACAACTTTTATTAAGAAAAACATTTTAGTAGCTGAATACAGAAATCAAAACCAAGAGTAGGCGTTCCAAATTCATATTGTGAAGCGCCTACAAAAAGATTCTTCTGTCAGCTTTCACAGTGTGGAGAGTTCATCTTTTCATCTCATCAAGTGAAAATATGCCCCAATTCCCGAGTAGGTATTCAGTTCATACAAGGGAACAGGGGAGGTGTTCTCATTCGGCAAACACTCTGCGGACTCCAAAGATCCCTGTGGTCTAGGCTAGTGAGAGAAAGGGGTGCCCTCTGCCTGGCTGTGGCTAGGCAGGGATCAGCTTTCACAGATGCAGGCAGGAGAACAAAGAGCAGGCTTCATCTGCCCGTACCCCACAGGCCCATGTGCAGGGGGAGCACCATTCCAATGCCCATCACATGGCCTCTGTGGCATAAAAGCCTTTTAATAATTCTGATTTTGAATATCAAATTGAAATGAAAAGTGCATTTAGGAAGGATGGGCTGTAACCACACTGAAATGCATGTTCTATGCAAACAGGTTGAGCAGGCACTGTGTGCTGAGCTGTGGTTCTCAATTTGGCTGCACATTGCCTCACCTGCTCTAAAATGTACTGATGCTGCCTCCCTATCACCGTCCTACCCCCTCCCCAAAAGTATGATTTATTGTAACTGACCTCAAATGTGGCCAGGGGCGTCATGATTTTTTAAAGCTCTCCAAGTGACTCTAGGAAGCAAACTTGAGAATAGCTATAGAGTGATTTAAGACAGCATTTAAGGTCGCTCCATCATCTAGCCCCAGCCAAGCTTTTTGACCTTATCTTTCTCCACCCCCATCTCAGCCTGTACATGAGACACAAAGAGACCTTATCACTATGCCTGAATGTACTTTGTTCATTCATATTTTCATGCTTTTATGCATCCACATTGTCTCACTCTGGTCATCAAAGAAAGACCAGTTAAAAGTCCTCCTCTGTGCAGCCTTCCCTACCTGTCACCTCATCTTCACCAGTGAGTCACTTCTTGCCCCTCAATCACAGTTCATAGCTTTTCTCACATTATATTAACAACATCTGCTTATCGATCTGCCTGTTTTCTCTCCCCAGCCGGAATGTGGACTCTGCTTTCAGCAATGAGCATCAGACATGACAAGGTAGAGGTTTCTATGAATGTTTATTGAATGAATGAATGAGTGAATGAATGCCAATCTTGATATTGTTGATGTTCCATCACTTTGATCCCAATTCTCTGACCATGGTCACTTGGGAGACCAAGTTAGTAATTTGGAGGTGGCAGCCTATATCTTTGGTAATCAAAGTAGGGTTCATACACTAGAGCTTGGCTATATTATCTGAGCACTTGTTATAAATGTAAAATTTGCATTTTAATGAGATCTCAGGGTAATTCATATGTACAGCACAGTTTGAGCTATATTTTTTAACAAGTTCCCAGGTGGCTTCTATGTAGCCAGTCTGCCAACCAGTACTGGGACCCACCATCTTAGAATTTTATTTACTGGATGTAGTGAACCCTGTGTAATTGCCTACTGCTGTTGTTGTTGTTTAGTCGCTAAGTCATGTCTGACTCTTTCTTGAGCCCATGATCTATAGCCTGCCAGGCTCCTCTGTGCATGGGATTTCCCAGGTAAGAATACTGGAGTGGGTTGCCATTTCCTTCTCCAGGGAATCTTCCTGACCCAACAATTCAACCCTGTCCCTTCTGCACTGGCAGGTGGATTCTTTAACCCTGAGTCACCTGGGAAGCCCTGATTGCCTACTAGTTGTGTCTGTTCTCCCTTTCCCTTCCTTGCAAAGCCCTGATTTTGTTCAGTTATCAGCCCTTCACCTGTCAAGCCAGTGCCTCAGGAAGCTTGATCCCACCTCCAGCCCAGTAAGTGGACCTGATTGGTCAAAGGCATGGCCTATCCGTCTGGCCAGGGATCGGTTCAGGAATAGACTTGAGACCAGATTCAGGAATGAATATGAGGGTGAGTAAGCTAAGGGCAATACAGAAAGTTTTCTCTTTCTTAAGAGAAAGGCACATATGGGGGGAAAAAATCTCTCTTCTTTAGGACATTCTTCTTCTTCCTGCATGTGATCCCTTGAACTGCTGCTACCACCTTGCCACCTGCCTAAGGAGGAAGGTCAATGCTGAGGAATCGGAGCAAAGAGATAGGAAGAACATGAGTCTATGGCATTGTTGTGCTTTGCTGTCTCTGGACTTCTTTTACGGAAGGTAAATTTTTTTGTTGGTGTTTTTTGTTTGTTTGCTTGTATTTTTAACCATTTAAACCATTTCTGATCCTTGCAACCCAAAGCAGTCATTGATATACTGAATATCTTACTAAATTCATTCAATCAATAAATATTTGATTTATTGTGAAGCATTATGTTAAGTACCTTATAAGTGTTATCCCCAACCCTCAAGCAATCTGTAAGTTGGGTATTATTACTCCCATCTTATAGATGAGGAAACTGAAACTTAAAGCAGTAAAATGATTCATTAGATCAAATAGCTATCAAATGGTAAAGACAGAATCTGAACCCAGGTCTGTCTAAGTCCAGAGCACATGTTTTGTCCACTCTCCTATGCTTCCTAGTTTGAGTAGCTTTATTGTATGAGGTTTCAGAAGATAAATCGTTCTCAAGACCCTTTTACGTTCTTAAAAATGATTGAGAATCATGAAGATTTTTCACTTACTTAGTTTTTAACTACTGATACTTAACACACTGAAAATTAAAATGGAAAATTTCAAGGTATTTATTTAATTCATTCAAGAATAGTATTGATTAACTCATCCAATACTCACTTCAGTAATACACTTTTCTTGGAAAATAATATATTTTCCAAAACAAAATCAAGTAGTGAGAAGAGTGACATTGTTTTACACTTTTGCAAATCTCTTTAAACCTGGCTTAAGAGCAGACAGCTGGATTCTATCTACTTCCACATTTAGTCTGTATTGTTTTAGTTAAAGTACAGAGAAAATCTGACTTTGCACAGATATGTCATTGGAAAAGAGAGGAGTATTTTATGAGCTCTTTCAGACAATTGTATACTCTTTGATACTACACCAGAACTGTACAAGTGGTAGTTTCTTAAAGGTTAGTTGCAACATGGAACTTAAAAGCAAAAGAGTGATTTTTCCATCTCCGTTGCATTAAAATCCAGTGATCCACTTTGTAGTTTGTAGTGATCTTTTACCCATGCCTAATTTTGTAACACCAGGCATTGGTCACTTGGAAAATGTGTATTCACTGAGTTATGCAGATCTTCAAAATGTAAGATATTCACTGGCTGATACAGGTTTTCAAAAATTCTAATTTTTTTTTTGAAGGCTCAGTTTTAGCACTGGCAACAAAATACTGTCAGTTATTTTCTTGAAAGTGACAGGCTTACTTGTTTATTTTTGAAAAAAAATATGCTAAATGCCCAAATTTGAATAACTGTAATTTGTTTCTGTTTTTCAAGTAAAATTAATGATTCTTGACAAAGGCAGCTAGTTTAGCTTGTAACTCAATTACACAAGTGCTTTTCCTTGAGACAAACATTGTACTTCAGTTTGTAGCAGATGTTCTTTATGCTTATTTTCCATTTCTTCACATAAAATATTTAAAAATATATACCTAAAGGTCTAGATTTAATACAACAAATAATGTTAATGGCTTTGTCAAAGACATTCTTTTTTTAAATTTTATTTATTTATTCTGTTTTTGTCTGTGCTGGGTCTTCATTGCTATGCATGAGCTTTCTCTTGTTATGTTGAGTGGGGCCTCCTCTCTAGTTCAGTGCTCAGGCTTCTCTCTGCAATGGCTTCTTTTGTGGAGCACAGGCTCTACAGCATGTGGGCTCAGTAGTTGCAGCACGCAGGCTTAGTTGCTCTGTGGCATTTGGAACTTCCTGGACCAAAGGTCAAAAAACCATGTCCCTGGCATTGGCAGGTGGATTCTTAACCACTGGACGACTCGGGAAGTCCTGTCAAAGACATTCTTCAATGAAAGAGATGGAGCTTTTTTGGTACTTTGAGTGTGTGACAGTGAATGCAATAACTAATAGTATTATTTGGTACCATTGCCTGGACTTGAGCTAAGGCACTAGAGGTTTTCTCCACCTTGACTTGTGTATCATTCATGCAAATGTCAACACAGTGAAAAAGGTAAATGGCATCTTAGTATTATCCTGAAACTAGTTTTGACCTCATGGGCCACGTGAGACGGTTTTGGACTCCCCAAGTGGCCACAGACCACACTTGGAGAACACCTGCTGCTGCTGCTGCTAAGTCACTTCAGTCGTGTCTGCCTCTATGTGACCCCATAGACTGCAGCCTACCAGGCTCCTCCATCCATGGGATTTTCCAGGCGAGAGTACTGGAGTGGGTTGCCATTGCCTTCTCCAGGAGAACACCTACAGTGGGTAATAATTTCGTGAGCAAAAACTCTTAGGAAAATTTCTGGATACAAAGTGATTATTGCAAGGGTCTAGAAGAGACTGAGTTCTATGTCACATCACAGTCTGGCCCTGCATCTGGGTCAACTTCACTATTGACCCAGTAGCTTCCATCACACAGGGTCATTAACAGAGGAGTCTTAGGAGTGTCCAGGTGGTGAGGTGTTTGTGCCAGAGGGCACATGAAATTGGCTTACCCAGTCCCTGTGCTGCTAGTTACAGATACACTCACAACACTGCAAATCCACAACTAACTTCTTTGTGTCCCCATTCAGCCCGTAAGGCGATTTAACTTGTATTATGGTTAGACACGAACTATTTAACTTGATCTGATTTCTGTTTATAATTCTTAAAATACTCCTATTTGTCAGATTGTCTAAGCCTTCCTTACTCTTGGGATAAAATTTCTTTTGTACTGAATAACTATTAAATAATGGAGGTTTTGTGTCATTCTGAGGGGCATCAAGACTCTCTCTCTCAAGCAGCCTCTTTCCCCTGTAGCTTGCCAGAAGCAGGCATCTTGGCAACACAAAACATCAAGTCTGAGGGCATCTCACTGAGCCAGACCCTATTTCCAGGAAAGAAAACCCATGTTATTGAGCCAGAACTAATTCTCTAATGGCTGGGATTTTCCTTTCTCTTGCTAGAGAGGGAAGAATGACAATGGTTTACTTGAATCCCTACAGTGGGAAAAGCCACCCAGAAATTCCAGCCTGCCAGACATTTCCACACCAGGGATACTGTCCCTTGACTTGTGAATACACTGAGGAATTTGCCCTGGCACCATCTGAAGGGTTAAAGAAAGATCCTATTCCTTACAAGCAGCTATGCCTAGGGCTGACGCAAACTGGGGAAAAGGCCAGTCATGCTACTGGCCTGCTATATTTACTGAACAGATTTCTTAAAGTGTAGCAACAAGACAGACAACCAAAAAAATTGACCTGAATTTGTTCGGCAGAATGATAGTTTCTGCTTTGCTGTTGCACTGCTGTAAAAGAATAATAATAATAATAATAATAATAAATGTGATCTGAATATGGCAGGGAAGGAAGCTTAGAGGAATGGCTCTGAACTTTAGCAAGCTTTTTTAAAAAATATTTGAGCTAAAATATTCTTTCCTTCAGGGTCACCTGGCCTTTTGTTCCCCTTGGAAAAGACAGCTGCATTATGCGTTCCTACTGTCACTTCTGTGCTGGAAACGCAAGAGCTGTAGTGATTTCCTGGACTCTATATCTCTAAATCTTCCCAGGGAATCCACCTAACCTCCATGCATCAGGTCCAACCATACCTTGGAAGGGAGGGAGGAGAAAGCAGGAGTTATAAAACGTACTTGGGACAATAATTTCCCAGATCTGGATCAAGTTAGTTTTATCTGTATGACATGCCTGGCCTCTGAATGCTTTTGAGTTTGAGAACAAACATTATTCTGGGAGATCTGCCTTTTACCTCTTTATACCCTACTGCCCTTTTCACAGTGAGCTTTTAAAAAAAATATATCTATTTATTTTTCTTCTTTCTTTAAAAGTTGAAGTGTAGTGGTATACAATGTTGTATTAGTTTCAGGTATACAGCAAAGTGATTCAGTTTAGTATATATTCTTTTTCAGATTCTTTTCCCTTACAGGTTATTACAAGGTACTGAATGGTTCCCTGTGTGAAACAGTAGGCCCTTGATGGTTCCTGTCTACTTTATCTATTTTATGTTTCAGTTCAGTTCAGTCACTCAGTCATGTATGACTCTTTGCAACCCCATGGACTGCAGCATGCCAGGCTTCTCTGTCTATCACCAACTCCTGGAGCTTGCTCAAACTCATGTCCATTGAGTCAGTGATGCCATCCAACCATCTCATCCTCTGCTGTCCCCTTCTCCTCCCGCCTTCAATCTTTCCCAGCATCTGGGTCTTTTCAAATGAGTCAGTTCTTCACATCAGATGGCCAGAGTATTGGAGTTTCAGCTTCAGCATCAGTCCTTCCAATGAATATTCAGGACTGATTTTCTTTAGGATGGACTGGTTGGAACTCCTTTCAGTCCAAGGTACTCTCAAGAGTCTTCTCCAACACCACAGTTCAAAAGCATCAGTTCTTCAGTACTCAGCTTTCTTTAAAAGCATGAACATTTTATGTTTAGGGGCTTTTTAGGTGGCTCAATGGTAAAGAATCTGCCTGCCAATACAGGAGATGTGGGTTCAATCCCTGGGTCGGAAGACCCCCTGGAGAAGGAAATGACAACCCACTCCAGTATTGTTGCCTAGGA
The DNA here is from genome assembly GCF_029378745.1 of Bos indicus. Taxonomy (NCBI): domain Eukaryota; kingdom Metazoa; phylum Chordata; class Mammalia; order Artiodactyla; family Bovidae; genus Bos; species Bos indicus. The sequence continues at coordinate 111,272,669 of NC_091760.1, forward strand.
AATCCCAGGTACAGAGAAGCCTGGCAGACTACAGTCCTTGGGGTCACAAGGAGTCAGACATGATTTAGCGAGAGAATGCATTTTATATTTAGTGTGTATACAGCGAGCTTTTGCTTAGTATTTTAACTCATTATTTTGTTGGCAGTTCTTCCTTTCCTCACGCCCAACCCTCCAAGCACAGTCTTGATATATCACTTCTGTGTTGTACTAAAAAGGACAAATGAAACAATAAGCTGGGGCACTCTGTATTCTAGTTCTGTCCTAAATGATCATAGATTTTGCAAAACTCACATCCCTGTCTTGGGCATCATCTATAAACTGGGGATTTGGAGAAGACAGAATTTCTAGTGGTTCGTAAATCTGGGGACCAGAAACACATTTTTTTGCAAAGCCTCCTTTTCCAGCACCTCGTTCTATTGGTCATTTTGTTAGGGGAAGCACACTGATTGAAATGACCCACCCTAGCCAGGCACCATAGTAACCATTTGCATGAGTTGTTTTATGACAGGAGATCCTGATAAGGAATACAGAACTAATAAGCCACCACCAACCGGAAGAGTTTGGGAAAGGTCTAAAGGAGACACCGCGTGTCCGTTCACTTCCCAGAATCCCTCTTGCTAGTATCTATCTTGGCTGAGCAATGCATGCACCAACAGGAAAGACTCTGAATTAGAATGATTGGCCAAAGACCACCCGGAAACTAATCCCATCACCATAAAACCCGAGACTTCCACGCGGCAGAGCAGTTCTCCTGGGTTCCCTTACCTACTGCTCTCCACCCTGGTGCCCTTTCCCAATAAAATCTCTTGCTTTGTCAGCACATGTGTCTCCTCGGATAATTCATTTCCGAGTGTTAGACAAGAGCCCAGTTTCGGGTCCTGGAAGGGGTCCCCCTTCCTACAACAATTTTAAGACAGCAGAATCTCCCCTGTGCTAAGACAAGCTTTGGGGACCACTGGACTTGATGGGCTCTAGATTCTTTTCAACCCTAACATTTTTTTTTCTGTCTCTTTCCAAGTGCTGAATATTCCCCCTCACCCTGCACTAACTTGTGCTTAAATTGCCAAAGTGCCTTTGCCTTCCAAGTGGTCCATATGGCTTCATGTGCTTGTGCTCAGTTGCCCCAGACTCTTTGCGACCCTATGGACTGTAGCCTGCCAGGTTCCCCTGTCTGTGGGGTTTTCCAGGAAGAATATTGGAGTGGGTTGCCATTCCTCCTCCAGGGGATCTTCCCTACCCAGGAATCGAACCTGCATCTCCTGTGTCTTCTGCATTCCAAGCAAATTCTTTACCACTGAGCCATCAGGGAAGCCCTCCCATCGTTTTAGTTCCCTATTTCTCCAGGCTATAGTCTTGATCTTCCATAGCCTAAATTAAGAGATGAGCAATTTGGTGATTTTTGTAGTATCTTTTTAATTTAAAAGAGTGAAAGGGAGACTCCTGGAAGTCAAGATTGGGTCAAAGCATATTCCCAGGTTGGGTCAAAGGACAGTAACTAGGCAAATAAGTGAGGCAAAACCCCACATTCCACAGGTCCCAGGACCTAGCAGCCACACAAAAAGGTTTCTGGAAAGAAAAGATTCCTACCGGTTTCCAGGGGAGCAGACAGCCTAGGAGAGCTGCCTGGAGCTGCTTACCCAGCTCTACCCCCTCCCCCCATCCCCTGCAAGGCACCTAGGACTTAGCTTCCCACTGCTGTGACCTAGAATGACCAGCTCGCACCCACATTGTGGCCTGAATATCTGAGAACCTGGGGTGCACAAACACTTAATCCCTGGAGGTGTTGTATTGGTGCCTGTGTGGCCAGGGTCAAAATGCAGTCTCCTAAATCCCCTGATCCTGTTATAGGGCACACACTACAGATTAAAGAAAAGAAGTAAAATAAATAAATAAACAAAAACAAACAAGAAGGGAGAGAGAAAGGGAGAAAGCCAGTTGGCTATGCATCTGTAGAAAAAGAGGGAAAATCTGGGTGGCTTTAGGGGAAACAAAGACAACCAAACAGGAAAAGAACGCAGGCATACAGAGATGCACTGTTAATGATACACATGAAAAAAACAACATAAAAGATGATCTATTCATATAGAAGGTAAGCATTGAGAAGGGGAGTAACTTGACATGATTCTTCCCTTTCATGTTTACTCCAGGAGACTAGTAAGGCCTCTCATTTAAAACAGAAGCACTGGAAGTATGATTTGCCAGCAAGATCAATGCTAAAACAATATATTAAAAATTGGAACAAAAATCTGACCATATTTACTTACACATTTCCTTAGGCAGTTATAAAAAAACAATCAGGACACTTTCAGTTAATATACTTATCAATCTGAACCTACTACAAGAGAATGTAAAATAAATTGATAACATTGGTCAAGGTGCTGCAGGAAGGGGGACCCCTTCCAGGGCCTGAAATTGGGCTCTTGTCTAACACTTGGAAATGAATTATCCGAGGAGACACATGTGCTGACAAAGCAAGAGATTTTACTGGGAAAGGGCGCCCAGGCAGAGAGCAGGAGGGTAAGGGAACCCAGGAGAATGGCTCTGCCACGTAGCTCGCAGTCTCGGGTTTTACGGTGATGGGATTAGTTTCCCCGTTGTCCTTAGCTAATCATTTTGACTCAGAGTCCTTCCTGGTGGTGCATGCCTTGTTCAGCCAAGATGGATACCAGAGAGAAGGATTCTGGGAGGTGGTCGAACAGGTGGTGTCTCCTTTTGACCTTTTCTGAACTCTTCTGGTTGGTGGAGGCTTATTAGTTCCCTGTTCCTTACCAGGACCTCAAGTCATAAAACAACTCATGCAAATGGTTACTATGGTGCCTGGCCAGGGTGGGCGGTTTCAATCAGTGTGCTTTCCCTAACAAAGGGCTTGATATTAAGAACTAAAAGAAAATATCTTGGCCATTCAGAAAGTCAACAGCGGCATAACTGCTTAAATATTTGGGACTGCATAATTATTTAAAATCTTAGGTCAGTCAATAGTTATATAACCTTAGAGAAATTTTCCTAAATTTCCTTGCCTCAGTACTCTCAAAAATAAAATAAAATAATACTATGTTGTCTCTGTTGTGAGAAAATGAATGATGTAAAATGCCACCATAATTCTAATGAAAATGTAACCTTGTGCAGTGAGTTAAACACTCTCATCTTTTAAGAACCAATGGAATATTGTTTTTAGAAATAAAATAAAGTCTTCTGAAAGTTAGCCAAACCACAAAGAAAAAAGATTTGAAAGAGAAAAAAATGGCTGACCCAGCTTTCGGCTGTATATCCTCTTTTTAAAAAGAGACAAGCAATCATGCTTTATATCTTTTACTGAGAATTCATTTGGAATGACTTCCCTATATATTCTAATTAAGTTTCAGAACCCAGTGAGTTTAAAGAAACTACATTTCCTTTACAGGTTATGTTGCTTATAGAAACCATTCCTATTACCTGTCACAGGAATATTTGGCCTATTTAAATGCCGCAGGTGTGTGAGAACAGATGGTATTGGGAACTGGGACATATTCAGGCAGAGAAAAGACTGCCAAAATCCGGCTGGAGAGGAATGCTTTAAGAGCAATGGTGTTTTTTCCTTTCTTTTACACAAGTGTGCATGGGGAGCAGGTACTCTGTTGGAGCCAAGTCCTGGAGACTTAATTTGATTTCCCTTTCTTCCTTTTCTGTTCCCGAGTGTGAGAAGAGCCAGATACTTAGAAATAGGCTAGTTTAGAAAACCACCTTGAAATCTATGAAGCAAACCTCCCCAAGAATGGTGGATGAGTTGTCCCTTTATGCACAGAATGGAGTGAGTTGTCCCTTTATGCACAGAAAGAAAAGCAGAGGCGGGTTTCCTCCTGGATAGGGTGGGGACAGGGTTCATGTGTTTGGGACATGACAGTGGTTTGGTCAAGGGGAGGCAGGTTGATGCTGGCGCCCATCCTGAGCCATCATTCCCAGCGTCCTGACCTTCAGGTGTCTGTGTACATGAGCTCAATGTGCAGGTCACTGAGAATGTCCATAGCTGGTAGTCTGCCTGATAAGAAGTGCGAGAAGCCCTGCCACAGACCAAGTGATGCTAGAGCCATGTCCACCCCAAGAAGTCCTGTAAACTGACCAGCTCCATCTTGCCCAGACTCCAACTCTGCCCCCAGACCTCTCCTTTAGGGTTTGCTTAGCCAGGGAGATCAGCAGCCACTAGTTTCCGGGTCACCCTGTGCCCTGCAAATGGCACATTGATCCCAAAGGTTTCTCTTACCTAGGCTAGAACTTCTCTCACTATACACATGTGAGTCAGTAGAGACTAGCAAAGAGCTTAACCTTCTGACCTTGGCCAGTGCAATGAGAGTCCTTCTGCCTGGCCTTGCAGGCGGCAGGGCAGCCCCTGCCCACCATGAGGACACCAGGACAGCTAGTTGCTGCCTGGTGCTGGGGTCTCTGTCCACCTTCTGAATGTCCAGACCAGCCTCTGTCTGGAACCCTTCTGCCAGCAGCTCACCTGAGACCGTCCAGCAACTCACCAAGATCCATACACATCCACACTTTCTGCTCAAGACCACCTAAACCAAACCAAATCAGGAATGGGGAGGGCCAGGTAAGAGTGTTCCTGTTGCTCCGGAACTGGCATTTGGAGTGCCAGCTGAGAAAAGAGGTGCTAAATGCCTCACATTCAAAAGGGAATTAGTAGAAACCAGAAGCCATACTCTCCCCACCCCCACCCCACCAACCCCTACCCCTTACCTCCCTAGGCTTTCTAAGGGGCAACAGATTAGGCTTTCATAATCAACTAATCAACACCCATCAGATCACCTTCCTGCTTCTTTTACATGGTAAAGAGTGGTGGGGGGTGGGGTGTGGCAGGGGTGAGAGGAGGAGGGTTGGGGGTTGGAGGTGAGTTCAAAGTAGGAAGTGATTCCCTTCTGTGCTCCACTGTCCACCCCTGCTTAGGCAAGAGAAATGAGGAGGGGGTATGCTGAAAGAAGGGAGAGAGCATCTCCTTTCCCAGGTGGACATCTGCTTGGGCTATAGATCTCTCCCTTTGCCTGCCTGAACTGGAGATGGTGGCAGGGAGTCTGTACCCAGAGAAATCACTGGTCTCAAGCTGCCTCACCAGGATCCATTCCAGAGGGCTGCCCTCTAGTAAAGGAACCCAGCAGCACACAACCCAGTTGTGTGGTCGGCCACCAGGCAGAGCTGAGAGGTGGCAGAGGCAGCCTCACCGAGCTGGATCTCTCAGATCAGGGAACCGTGTGGTCCCTTCTTCCCTACCCCTTCTCGTCCCAACAGGCTGGAGGACCTTAAAACTAACAGAAGTTCAGTTCAGTTCATTCACTCTGTCGCTTCTGACTCTTTGCGACCCCATGGATTACAGCATGCCAGGCTTCCCTGTCCATCACCAACTCCTGCTGCTGCTGCTGCTGCTGCTAAGTCACTTCAGTCGTGTCCGACTCTGTGCGACCCCATAGCCGGTAGCCCACCGGGCTCCCCCGTCTCTGGGATTCTCTAGGCAAGAATACTGGAGTGGGTTGTCATTTCCTTCTCCAATGCATGAAAGTGAAAAGTCAAAGTGAAGTCGCTCAGTCGTGTCTGACTCTTAGTGAGCCCTGGTAGGACTGCAGCCCACCAGGTTCCTCCATCCATGGGATTTTCCAGTCAAGAGTATTGGAGTGGGGTGCCATTGCCTCCTCCCACCAACTCCTGGAGCTTGCTCAAACTCATGTCCATTTCGTTGGTGATGCCATCCAACCATCTCATCCTCTGTTGTCCCCTTCTCCTCCAGCAGTAGGCTGGCATAGAACTAGATTATGAGAAGGTGGTTGTCTTTGTCTTTTAATGGACTGAAAGTGACCAGAGAGTAATGGAATCTACCCAAGATGTGCTAAGGGAAAAGCTTTTTGTTTTTTATTTGTAAGTTTGTTTTGTTTGTTTCAGAGTAAATCAAATTTAGAGGTAGTGATTGGAAAAATTAAAACCACTTCATGTTTAGACCCCACTGGATTGGGACTGCTCAGGGAGTGATTATGCCGTCATAAGCACTGAGGGGCCCACGAAAGTGTGGCCTAGATAAACTTCTAGATGCGTTCCCACTCTGAGATGCCAAAAGTAGGTATCCATTTGAAAGTGGGCCACACCCATCATTGGGATTCAGTTGTGTGGGGGCACATCTGGAGGACAGTGGGATTAGTCAGTCTTGGGCTCCTGTTGAGTCCTGAGGGGAAGGTGGGAGGAGATTCTGAAAGTAAAACTCAAAGGAATGACTTCCATTAAAATTGGGATGACACTGGTTTTAAAACATTTCCCTAAAGTCATATTGATCTTAGTGCAAACTTTCTGCTCAAGATGAAAAGTGTTTTGATTGACAACCACTGCATCTAAAGCTGCACTGTCTAATACAGAAGCCACTCATCATATAATGTTTAAATATAATTTAACATTAGATTTAGCTAGTATAACTCATCAGACTGTTTAAATATAATTAAAAATTCTACTCATATCACACTAGTCATATTTCAAGTGATCAGTGATCTCGTGTGCCCAGTGTATTCTGTATTGGATGGCGAAGATATAGAACATTTTTATCTTGACAAAAAAATTCTATTAGGCTGCTCTGCTTTAAATAAAGTTATTTATTCAACGATGGAAGAGAAAATGGCCAAGCCAGACCTCTGAGATATCATATGATATATACAAAATTACACATTCCAAACTTCATGGACAAGTCAAAGGTTAAAGTGACACAGAGAGAGGACAAGAAGTAGCCTGATTATTGCAAGGGACATGGTGAGCCCTGAGCTCACACAAGTCCAGGAGGCCTAAGTTCTCCTGTGGAAACTCAAGGGTTACCATGGATGAGGCCTCAGGGCCAATCACTAAAGAGGCGCTGACACCTGGGGAGGTGATGCCCAGCAGAGGTGGTACTTGAGGAAGGAGAGGACACATGGTGGGAGAGACTCCACTATGATAATCATTTCCCTTCTGGCAACTCTCAGAAACTAAGTGAGACTTTGAGGGATAAGAGCCTGGGACACCTGCCTTAAAGTATCCTGTTTTTCTCATCAGGGCAGGACGTGAGAAGTAGAAGATGAGGTCTGATAGTTGCCTAATGCTGTGTTACTCCACATTACTCTAAAATTTAGCAACTACACACAACAATAATTATTTCTTGTCTCTCGCAGTTTCCCACAGTGGATCAGGAATTTGGGATCAAGCTGGTAGGGTAGTTCTAGCTCAGGATCCCTTACAAGATTGCAATCAAGATGTCAGCTGGGCTGGGGTTATCTGAAGGCTTAAGTGGGGCTGGAAAGTCCACTTCCAAGGTGGCACATGCACACGTCTGGCTAATTGGTGCCAGTTCTTTGCAGGACGAATGAGTGCTCTTCATGTGGACCTCTTCACATGAGCTTTCTGAGTGGTCCCCCAATACTGTGACTGGCTTCCCCCAGAATGAGAGCCTCAAATAGCCAAGGCAGAAGCTGCAAGGCAGTTTTTGGACCTAGGCTTGAAAATCATGCACCATTGCTTCTGCTGCTTTCTCTAGTCACACAGACCAGCCCTAATTCAGTGTAGGGACAGACTACACAGGATATGATTTTTAGGAAATAAAGTTCACTGAGGGTCATCTTGGAGGCTGGCTACCATGAGGTCATACAGAACCAAGAACTGCACATTATCAGGATGTATAATCAAAAATCCCTCAGTTGCAAGTGACAAAAATCTAACTCAAATTGTTCCAAGGAGGGGAAAAAATGCTAAGAGAGAATGTGTCTACTAGCACACGTAACTGTAAAGTCTTGCTATGGCTGGATAAAGGTACTAAAATGATGTCTACAAGTTCTGTCTCATTCTCAGATCAGCTTTCCTCTTGTGGTAGTAAGATGACCACCTTGCTCCAGGCTTCCATCTCCAGTTTAAAAGAGAGAAACTTCCTCTTTTCTGTTAGCACCAACAAAAATCCTAGCAGGCCTTCTATTGGCTAAAATATTTATCTTGGAACCAATCACGGCATCCCTTTCAGATATGGTGCTCTGGTTGGCCAGACCCAAGTTACATACCCATCCCTGGCCTGGAGTGCTGTTATTAAAGGAAAGTTATGATGCTGAGCTGACAAAATCCATCACAGTTCACTACATCTGTATGTGTCTGGCTTTATAACAGATGATTACATCACATTACACTCATCCCCTTATGATGAAGACTGGCAATGCCAAGCTGCCAACCCAGAAACACATCATTGTTTTTCATTACCCCCTCTTATAGAGCCAGAGGTAGACATTCTTCTGTGAGATTTGTTTTGCACAGTCAAGAGTAGAGACTTCTCCTGGGTTAACAAGCATTAGTCAGTCAGTCAGTCAGGTCAGTTGCTCAGTCATGTCCGACTCTTTGTAACCCTGTGGACTGCAGCACCCTAGGCTTCCCTGTCCATCACCAACTCCTGGAGCTTGCTCAAACCCATGTCCATCGAGTCGGTGATGCCATCCAACAATCTCATCCTCTGTAGTCCCCTTCTTCTCCTGCCTTCAATCTTGCCCAGCATCAGGGTCTTTTCCAATGAGTCAGTTCTTCGTATCAGGTGGCCAAAGTACTAGAGTTTCAGCTTCAGCATCAGTCTTTCCAATTAATGTTCAGGACTGATTTTCTTAAGGATTGACTCATTTGATCTCCTTGCAAGAGTCCAAGGGACTCTCAAGAGTCTTCTCCAACACTACAGTTCAAAAGCATCAATTCTTCAGTGCTCAGCTGTTTTTATAGTCCAACTCTCACATCCATACATGACTACTGGAAAAACCATAGCTTTGACTATATCTCTAAATCTAGGTAGTCCTTGGATGAGCCATGGCTTTGGTTTCTGTTGATCACAATACATCACTTTTGTGTGCTCTGGTGTGTCTCTTTGCTAGGAGATGGAAAGAGAGAAACTTCCCAGAAAGACCTTAAAAATGTATGATTAAGACTACTTTATTCAAAAGAAATATATGCTTGTATATGTAGGGAGTAATAAATACAGGAACAGCTCATTCATCTAGACCCTGGAGAACTGATTTATTATATTTTCAACCCTTCAAATCACAGACTATATTCCTGTGTGGAATAAAGCTTTTATAGACCATATAAAGCACTCACACAACTGTACATTTAACCACTCATTTGGATATTTATTGACTCTAATTGAGCATGTAAACATATAATTCTGGACATGTTTGATTTTTCTAGTTTTGCAGCCCACAACACTTAACAGGTGTGACAGAGTGCTGTAGAACATCTCAGTGTGACAGTCCAGGAGATATCTGTTTGTGGTTGCTAGGACTGTGGTGGTATCCTCATTCTTGCTGCTATTTATTTAACACTGGCAATGAGTAAGGTGCTGTACAAGGCACTTTTATAGCTCATGTCTCATTCAGTCATGACAATATCCCTGTTAAGTCAGGGCTATTGTTTTCTCCACTTTATAGGTGGGAAAATTGAAGTTTAAGGGTGATGTCAAGTTATTATGAAAGGGTAGAAGATTCACTTACAAGATCTATGGTATTTTCTGACCAGGCTTGATAAAATGACCTTGGGATGCCCTCTGAGTCTGAGAATCTCTCTTCTTGGAATGTGGGCTTCTAAGTTCATAGAACTTTACAAGTGGGTCTGAGGAGGTTGTTTAATGGAATTGCCAATGTCCCTACTGGATGCCTTTAAGTCCCTCATCCGGGCCCCTGAGGGGAAGCTGGGACAGTGGTTGACCATGCAGTCTCTCCTCAGAGAGATTATTTGAAATGGACCCATATCTCTGTGGTTTGTCTGATTCCTACAGGTACATTTTTCTAGTCAACCCGGCATCCTGGCTGGATGAACACTGCTACTTTGGCTGTGTGTAGCTTCAGCCACCTGCATCCCCCATGTCTCAAGATAACATGGACACATTCAAAGAATTCTTTCTTTAAAGAAGGTCATCTTTGGAGTTGAGGTTGGATGCAGGATGAGGCTCCCACTCTCATTTGCTCGCCTGCCCTTGGTTCAGCTTGTTGAGCAAAGAAGCCATCAGCTTGAATGTTTTCTTAGCTTTGGCCAGTAAGCACATGGGGGGAAATCCAATGTTGGTTTTCTTCTCTCACAGTAGCAAATTATGAGGCCCTCTGGATCCCTCACAGTGGGGATGGATGTGGTAGTGGGAGGGAGAAATGTTTGTCAAGACTGTCAGGAGTCACTGAGATGATGTGGTTTTCATAGATAGGGTATGTGGATATGTGTGTGTATGTGTGTATCTGTGTGTGTGTCTTCACAACCTAGTGCCATCCCCTGAGACCTGAAATGAAGCTGGAATCATCCATGCCTCTGAATACCAGTATCTCCAAAGAGCTCAGGAATGTCATGGTTTCCTGCTACTCAGACTTGTGAAGTGAAATGCTTCAGCTTCTGACCCTTGGCAGTTCTAATGCACCCATTGTTCTTTTTGGCCCGGAACTGACCCTTACATGCATTCAGCAAACACTCGTTGCGCTGGGCAGGGAAGAGGCATCAAGGAAGAAAATCCAGATATCAAAGTTTGGCCTTTAAAAAATAGAATTAATTACTGGATTCAAATTCTCCACAAAAACTGAGGGCACAATGTTCCCTTTCAAAGATGGTTCTTTTATTTTTAGACTTTACAAGGTATAAAGATCAAATATACACCCATAAGGGTGTGGTGCTGACTGCTGCTTAGGGGAAAACACAAAGGAGAGGACACGGGATTTCCCCATTTTCCTTTTTTGTAACCTTTTATCACCTCTTAGTGACTCCCCTCCCCAGATGTCCCTGCTTTTAGGACATTCTCTCCCAATGCGGGAAAAAATGAAGCTGCATAATAAATTAACTCAAAGGGAAACAAATTAGGAATGTGTTATAACGTTTTATGGCACCCAAAAGCAATACATCTTTAAAAGACAACCTCTAAAGAGGAGATAGGGCTTCCCAGGTGGCTCAGTGGTAAAGAATCTGCCTGCAATGCAGGAGACCTGGGTTCGGTCCTTGGGTCAGAAAGATCTCCTGGAGAAGGGAATGGCAACCCACTCTAGTATTCTTGCCTGGAGAATTCCACGAACAGAGGAGCCTGGCAGGCTACAGTCCATGAGGTCGCAAGAGTCAGACACAATTTAGAGACTAAACAACAGCAACAGCGAAGAGGAGACACTTTGGAGAAACAAGTTTCACATTTTTATGTCTGTTTTGTTTTTGGCAAAGGGGAGTCCAAGAGCCTCAAATCAAGGAGAATGGGAGAATTTCCTAAATTCTCCTTCCAGGAGAATCACTTCATTGACTACGTTAAAGCCTTCAACTGGGTGAATCACAACAAGCTGTGGAAAATTCTTAAAGAGATGGGAATACCAGACTATATTACCTGCCTTCTGAGAAAACTGTATGCAGGTCAAAGAGCAACAGTTAGAACTGAACATGGAACAACGACCTGATTCAAAATTGGGAAGGGAGAAGTCAAGGCTGTTTATTATCACTCTGCTTATTTAACTTACATGCAAAGTACATCATGTGAAATGCCAGCCTGGATGAGTTACAAGCTGGAATCAAGGTTGCTGGGAGAAATATCAACAGCCTCAGATATGCAGATGATACCACTTGAACGGCAGAAAGTGAAGAGGAACTAAAGAGCCTCTCCAAAAGTGTAAAAGAGGAGAGTGAAAAAGCTGGCTTAAAATTCAGCATTCAAAAAACTAAGGTCATGGCATTTAGTCACATCACTTCATGGCAAATAGATGGGGAAAAAATGGAAGCAGTGACAGATTTAATTTTCCTGGGCTCCCAAATCACTGCAGATGGTGACCGCGTCCATGGAAGTAAAACATGCTTGTTCCTTGGAAGAAAAGCTGTGACAAATCGAGACAGCATATTAAAAAGCAGAGACATCACTTTGCCGGCAAAAGTCCATCTAGTCAAAGCTATGGTTTTCCCAGTAGTCATGTCCCAATGGGAGAGTTGAACCATAAAGAAGGCCGAAGAATTGATGCTTTCAAATTGTGGTGCTGGAGAAGACTCTTGAGGGTCCCTTGGACTGCAAGGAGATCAAACTAGTAAATCCTAAAGGAAATCAGTCCTGAATATTCATTGGAAGGACTGATACTGAAACTCTACTACTGTGGCCACCTGATATGAAGAACTGACTCATTGGAAAAGACTCTGATGCTGGGAAAGATTGAAGGCAGGAGGAGAAGGGGACGACAGAGGACAAGATGTTTGGATGGCATCACTGACTCGATGGACATGAGTCTGAGCAAGCTCCAAGAGGAGATAGTGAAGGACAGGGAAGCTTGGCATGCTTCAGTCCATGGGGTCACAAAGAGTTGGACATGATTTAGTGACTGAACAGCAATTAGGAGAATTGCCTGAGGCTGTATATTGTCACCCTGTTTATTTAATTTATATGCAGAGTACATCATGAGAAATGCTGGGCTGGAAGAAGCACAAGCTGGAATCAAGATTGCCAGGAGAAATGTCAATAACCTCAAATATGCAGATGACACCACCCTTATGGCAGAAAGTGAAGAGGAACTCAAAAGCCTCTTGATGAAAGTGAAAGAGGAGAGTGAAAAAGTTGGCTTAAAACTCAACATTCAGAAAACAAAGATCATGGCGTGTAGTCCCATCACTTTATGGGAAATAGATGGGGAAACAGTGGAAACAGTGTCAGACTTTATTTTTTGAGCTCCAAAATCACTGCAGATGGTGACTGCAGCCATTAAATTAAAGACGCTTACTCCTTGAAAGGAAAGTTATGACCAACCTAGATAGCATATTCAAAAGCAGAGACATTACTTTGCCAACAAAGGTCCGTCTAGTCAAGGCTATGGTTTTTCCTGTGGTCATGTATGGATGTGAGAGTTGGACTGTGAAGAAAGCTGAGCGCTGAAGAATTGACACTTCTGAACTGTGGTGTTGGAGAAGACTCTTGAGAGTCCCTTGGACTGCAAGGAGATCCAACCAGTCCATTCTGAAGGAGATCAGCCCTTGGATTTCTTTGGAAGGAATGATGCTAAAGCTGAAACTCCAGTACTTTGGCCACCTCATGTGAAGAGTTGACTCATTGGAAAAGACTCTGATGCTGGGAGGGATTGGAGGCAGGAGGAGAAGGGGATGCCAGAGGATGAGATGGCTGGATGGCATCACTGACTCAATGGACGTGAGTCTGAGTGAACTCCTGGACAGGGAGGCCTGGCGTGCTGCGATTCATGGGGTCGCAAAGAATCAGACATGACTGAGTGACGGAACTGAACTGAAACCTACATAGCTTCCCCCTGCATTACTCCTGACCGTGGGAATCACCAGTGTAGGGAATCATGCCCTCTGCACCCAGACAAAGCTGAAGGTGTGTGGAGTTGTGGAAAATTCTGCTTCTTTAGGAAAGATAGGTCTGTGTTTCATTGTTGACTCTGTTACTTGACAAGTGACTTGAGGTAATCATTTAGCCTCTGTGAGTCTCACCTATAAATTGGATTAGTTATCCTGTTTTTTCAAGGTTGTTGTGAGGCTTGGAAATCACATATGCAAAGCCTTGGCACATAGAAGATCCTTAGATCCAAGGCTGAGTGTTCGTTAATGACCATGCTTAACAGTTCTTTAATAAGATTTTGTACGTCAGTGTCTTTGTTATCATTTCAAATGGGTGTTCAGAGTCTATTTAAAAAATTTATTTAACTTCTTTCAAACATGTGTAAAAGGATAGAAAATAGTGTAATAACTCTCCCTGTGAGTATTACCTGGCTTCTATAGGGATCAACATATTGCCTTGTCTTTCTGTAATTCTGTTCCGTTTTTTCAATGATAAGAACTTTTACACTTCCTGTGGTAACCTATGCTTGGTATTTTTAAAACATTCTGACAGCTGATGCTATCTTCTAGGGAAGACAAAAAAAGCAACATAGAAAAACCTAGTGTGAAGTCAGCCCCCTAATGACAGATAAGCACAGTGACTCTCTTTTTGACTCTATAGAATTCATCATCTCAACTGCCCCGAGTCTACGAGATATGTCCACAGACGAGCTGACTGCCTACACCATAGTCCACACCGTCGGTAGCGTTAGCTCCACTGAGACAGATGTGTTTCCAAAACGCACAGAGGGATTTGCTGGCCTGAGCATAGCAAGAGTGTGATAACTGAAAAAAAAAAAAAAACATAAAGTGGGATCATGCCCACCCATCCCTCTGGTTAGACTGCGTGTTTTGTGCAGAAAACTATGTTTGGGTAGCTCCTCCTCGGGGTAAAGAAAGAAAGAGCTCTGCGCCTGAAGAAACCCCGGACCTGGTATGCTGGGAGGAAGGTCTGCTCTTCCAGGGTGAAGCCATTCATGACAGACCCAGGGATGTGCGTACTTTGTTTAGCAAGGTGCTCAAGGTTTGGCACCTGTCAGTAGTTTCTATGGCTCAGCATTCTTGAATCGACAGTCTGATGTACTAATTCCGGCCCATGAGAACTCATAGCTCCTAATGTTTATTTATTCAAAAGTTAACCATTGAATGGAAAACAGACCAGCCTATAAAGACTCTACCCCAAACAAACAAAATACAAATAGAAAAACAAACAGCGCTGTTCAGAGCTCAGCTCTGTTGACTGTTTAGTGTAGAAATCAGAATTAGGCATCATCCAGTTCTTTCAGTAAGTCCAGGGCAGAAGACAACTCCGGGGGTGTCAGCCGTGGTCTGAAGTCACCAGAATCTGGAACTCATGAAGAAAGGGTGCAAAGATTCAAGGTAAAGGCAGCCGTGCGTTTGGTTTGGTTGTTTTGTTCTGGCCCTGCTCACCTCAGGAACACATGAGGTCAGACACCTGGCCCTAAGAAGGCTGCAAAGCATCTGATCCTACTGCACGTCCGCCTGGTCTTCTAGAAGGAAGGGCTTTCCCATGGCGGAAGCTGGCTTACTGTGAAGCTTACCAGAGCTCACGTTCCCGAGGGGTCACTAGCCTGCCTGCCGACTCCCTCCCATAAACAATGCCCTTTGACTACAAAGTGGTGAGACTTATCTCAGGAGCCAGACTTGGAAGTATATCTCGTTACTGTTTGGTTGCACTGGGTAGGAGACCCACTTGGAACACCTCAGAGGGCAGAGAGGTCAAAAGGTGTCACTTTTTACCTAAAGCACTAAAACCTGTTAATCATGGTTAAGAACAAAGAGGGGAAAGAAGGGAGGACAGGAAGGAGAGGAGGAGGGAGGACAGGAAGTTCCTTTTAAATTGTGGGAGAGTCCTGGGGAGATGGTCCCTTAGTGATGCCACATCTTGCTCTGACAATCTTCAAGCTCGTTATGTCCTTTTTTTTTAAATTGAGATATAGTTAGTGTATAATATTATATGTTACAGGTGTATAACATATCGATTCACAATTTTTAAAGGGTATACTTCATTTATTGTTATCATAAAGTATTGGCTATATTTCCTGTGCTGTACAATAAATCCTTGTAATTTATTTTTTTATGCTGCTTCAAATTATGTTTTATTCAGTTAGGACACCAGTTCAAAACAATGTAGAAATAAAATGGACCATTTTCTTTTTTTGAGAGGGGATATTTTATAGTTATAAAATATTGACTATATTCCCTGTGTTGTAATATATCCCCATAGCTTATTTATTTTATACACAATAGTTTGTATATGTTAATCCCCTATCCCTATCTTGTCCCTCCCCTCTTCCTTCTCCCCAAACTGATAACTACCAGTTTGTTCTCTATATCTGAGTCTGTTTCTTTTTTGTTATATTCACTAGTTTTTTATTTTTATGTTCCACATATAAGTTAATTTCATACAGTATTTGTCCTTCTCTAACTGATTTCACTTAGTATAATATCCTCCAAGTCCATCCATGTTGTTTTAAGTGGCAAATTTTCATTCTTTTTATGGTTGAATAGTATTCTGTTGTATATGTAGGTCACATCTTTATCCATTTACCTGTTGATAGACACTTAGGTTGCTCCCATATCTTGGCAGATGTAAGTAATGCTGCTATGAACGTTGAGGTTCATGTATCTTTTCAAATTGGTATTTTTGTTTGGATACATACCCATGAGTAGAATACTTGGGTCATATGGTAGTTCTGTTTTTAGCCTTTTTTTTTTTTTTTTTTTGAGAAACCTCTATACTCTTTCCCAAAGTGACTGTACCAGTCTACTTTCCCATCAGTAGTGTACAAGGGTTCCCTTTTCTCTGCATCCTCACCAACATTTGTTATTTGTGTTCTTTTGTTGATGGCCATTCTGATAGGAGTAAGGTGATAGCACATTGTGGTTTTTATGTCTTAATTTCACGTGAAGTTTACCTTTGCATTTTTCATTACTATTACAGCAACGTGGCTTTCTCTCACACTGTTTTAAAGTTGCTTTATTCATCTTATCACAATATTTGTTATTTCCCCAAGTGAAGAAAAACATTGGACAAAGTGGGAGATAGCAATTTAACCATTAATGGCCACCCATCCCCCATCTCCGTCAGCAATCACAGGGCCAAACACAATGTGTCTCCCACGCCCCACTTAACATAGCAGACATCATCAGACATCACCATATCACAGAATTTGTTGGGGGTAATTCAGGTAATTGCAACTTCCACCTGAAGTATCTGGACAAATGCCCATAGCCAGTGGCTACTCATGGCTTCTTGGAAAATAAATGCCTGCCAGGGGTAACATTTTGTTTTTCCTGTGTGTAAGAAACTCAGCAGTTCTGGGAACTATTTGTCCACATTTAGTAGGTCATTCCTCCCTTGAAGGGATTTGAATAAGGAGCCAGGGGAAAGGGCTCTTTCTTTCACAAAGCCCGCCCGAATGTCTCTCTCCTGGGCCACCTGGCCCTCCTCAGCCCTGTGCTTTTGTTCATCTGGTGTTGACATAGGTTAATTACACGGTCCTGTGTTTACACGTGAATCTTCTAAAAGGCAGGCAGCAAGTGAGCTGCATGAAGGCAAGTTGTAAATCTCATTTACTTGTCCTTCCATCTTTCCAGTCTCTGACTGGTGGGAAAATTCACACACATCCCTAGGATGCAGGTAAACAGCATCATCCCCTCTGTGTCAGTGAAGAAATGGGGACATGGTGGAACTTTCTGATTCAGGGTCCTTGTATGGTCAGGACGTTCAAGATGGCTATCCTCTTGTCCTCTGTATCCCCAGCTCGACCAGGTCCTGCTTCTCTCACATGACTACCCAGTTCTCTTAATTAGAGGGCATAAGTAGTTCCTGGTAACTGAGCCCACCTGATATTAATTCCCCCAGAAGATCTCGCCAGAGTAATGACGATGGCAGCCACATCCTGCCCACTGTCGTCTGCCACACTAGGCGGGGTGCCTCTCTGGGACTCTGAGTAAGGCTCCCGCTGTCTGATAAGCCACTGGCATCTCTGTCTCTGTTCTGGGCTCGTTCTTCAGTCTCTGGGCTGGATGACTACAAGGCTTGCAGCCGTGCAGTGTGCAGCCCAACAGCTGCACAGCAAGCACTGTCAGCCACAGACCGAGCAGCACTCATGGGGTGAGGCTCCTGGGCCTCTGCTCCCACCTTGGGCAGCTCCACCTCTGAACAGCATGTACTCCCAGGGTGGCTCAAAATTTGACAAAGGGAAGAAACATGAGGCAATGCACATTTTAAAAATGCAGCACTGATTGAGTGCTCAGAACCTCAGCTTGTCAAAGCCTCCAGCTCTGTGTTGGAATTATTGAGGGCCAGGCTTTTGGTGGAATATATAAACTGGAAGCTTTACAAAGGCAGGGAATGTTGATGTTTTCTTGGCTGTTGTATGGCCAGTGCCGAGACCTGCTCCTGACTCATGGTAGGGGCTCAGTAAATACTAGATGAAGGATGAGGAATCTGGGCTGTGTTCTGTTAGCCTCAATGCTGACAGTTGGGCCTTGGCTGGCTTGTGCCTTTATGAGTCCTGTACCTCCTAGAGTGGTGGTAGTAGGAGTATGGCCTTTCGGGTGGGGCCCTCATATTTTTGTTTCTTTCTTCTCTTTCTGGCACAGTAAGAACATGACCATTCACAAATCAGGGAGAGTCTTCACCAGAGTCAGGCCAAACTGGCACTCTGATCTTGACTTCCAGCCCCCAGAACGGTGAGAAAATAAGTTTGTTTTTTAAGTCAGGGATCCCCAACCTCCAAAATCTAATACCTGATGATCTGAGGTAGAGCTGATGTAATAATTATAGAAACAAAGTGCACAATGAATGTAATACTCTTGAATCATCCCCCATCGCCAGTCCACAGAAAAATTGTCTTCTGTGAAACAGGTCCCTGGTGCCCAAAATGTGGCAGACCGTTGGTTTAGGCCACTGAGTATCCTGTATTGGTGACCCCAGCTGACCAAGGTAATAAACCCATATGGGCTTTTCTCATACAAACTTGATGCAGGGTTAGACTATAGTCACAGCTGCCCTGGAAACCCATCCACAGGTCCTTGACAGAACAGTTCTGTAGAGGATTTAAAACTACAGAGAAAGCCTCATCCTTAATCTTGTGCCGTCACCTCGGCACAGCTGAGTGGAGATACCGGTTCTTATTTGGTATTCATTCAAAGGGGAGGACCTAGGCTGGGCTTGGCGAGATGAGCCTTTCTAAAGGGGCAGCTTTCTTAATTAGAGGGCATTTGGTTTCAGAAAGATTCAGTGGATCATATGAGTGGGAATCATAACCTCACTCCTCATTCCACATGCCAGGAAGTATGTCTCTCTCTCCACCTTTTCCCCTTAGGCAATTTAAGTCACTTGGGAAAATTCTTACTTCCTGGACAGAAAATCTAAGGCAGGCAGACAGATGTTTGACAACCGGTATGGAAATATATTGGAGAATCTTAACTGGGACAGGATTTTAGCGTTACCTTTTTCCAAAAGCGTGTATATTTCTTACATAAATATACCCTTCATTTTTCTTTGAAGGGTATTTTACAAAAGGTCTGAAAAATATATGGAACGGAGTTATCTAGAATCCTTCAGATCAACTTCGGTCCCTACATCTTTTTAAAAAATTTAATTTTGACTTTTGGGTCTCTGTTGGCTTTCTCTAGTTGCAGTGGGCAGGGGCTACCCTTAGTTGCGGTGCACAGGCGGCTTCTCTTATTGCAGAGCACGGGCTCTAGAGCATGCGGAATTTAATAGTTGTGGTGCAGGGGCTTAGTTGCTCCACGGCATGTAGGATCTTCGCAGATCTGGGATTAAACCCATGTCCCCCGCATTGGCCGGTGAATTCTTTACCACTGAGTCACCAGGGAAACCCCTGTGAAAGGCTGCCAGGAATGAATTCCCTGGAGGTGGTATGTCTGGTGGGGAGGAAGTAGAGAGCTGACAACTGAGGCTGTCTTTGGACAGATGGCCCTGTAATGGCTGCTTTCTCCAGGGTCTTCAGATATGGAGAACTAGGCCTGGGGGGTGACTTCAGGACTACTCTTTGGAGGTGCATGGGGGACTTGCAGCTGGAGGTGGGGGTCAGCTGGGAGACTTATTCTAGAAGCTGTGCTTTCGTAACACTTTAAGCTTGAGAAAACACACTGTCTGTTTAAAGAACTGGCAAAGGTGACTAACGAGGATTAAAGGGTCTAAACCCCAGAAGCCTCCCCCTTGACTTGGCACTGGCTCCTGAAAGCCTACATGCAATTGCTATATAAGGAACTGAGTTAGCAGGCTTCTCTAAGAATTCTGAAAAATGTACTTTCTTTAGCAATGAAGATGAACCTACTTCCTGCATTAAGACTGAGAAATCTTTTCCAATGGGAAAATTCACATGGCATTGCCCTGTATATCCCAGAATATATAACGTCCAGAAAGCTCAAATGACATTTTCATGCGTTCCTGGTGCCAAGCCAGTTAATGGGCGGCAAGAAATGTTCATACCAACAGTCATTACTAAAGTTTCCCACACGGCTGAGTCTAATTAATTAGGCCTAGCTGAGGCTGCCAGCCACACCCGGGACCCAGCGCATAACCCTTAGAGGATTTAGAAACACCCCTTCGACAAACACTCATTTATTACCACCTGTATTCAGTGAATCACCTCCACAACAGATACCGCCAGACAGAACTTCCTCAAAACAGGGTACTTTATGAACTGAAAGTCCAAAACTGCTGCTTTATTTTTCATGAAGAAGATCTCTCTAGGCTCTTAATAGAGCAATGGTGCTTGATGTTCTTCAAGCCACTTTACAAATGTTTGAAAAGTGATTGACACTTTGACACATAGTTTGCTTAAAATGAAGGATAATGCGATTTATTTTTGTTCAATTTCAAATTTTATTTTTGCTCAAATTTTAATTTGTTCCAAATCAAAGAATTGGATGGTCTCTACCAGCCCAATTTGTTTTCCTCAAAATTGTAGGGGCTTTGTTTTCTCTCTGAGGCCTGTAAAATATTCTCAAAATGGGTTAAAAACTCCTCTAAGCAGCACCAACCACCCCTCTCTTGTTTGAGGGCTCCGGAAAGTTATCCCAGCGCATATGTGCATCCTTTGTACCAGAGGTATCTTTGAAGCCAGGGCTTCATTCAACACATGCACACTGAGTGCCAGTTTTATGCCAGATTCTGTTCAAAGTACTGGGTCATTGTGCTTCCTGCCCTCCCAAGGCTTACCTTCTAGTAGATGGTGGCAGGGTAGAGGGAGATAAAAAAGAAGCAAGGTAATTCTCTGATAGTTACAAATGATGGTGATACACAAAGGATAATGCAGGGATTCCCAGCCTCGGGGATCAAATGCCTGATGATCTGAGGTGGAGCTGATACAACAATAGTAGAAATAAAAGTGCACAGTAAATGAAATGCACTTGAATCATCCTGAAACTATTCCCCCCAACCCCGGTCTTTGGAAAAATTATCTTCCATGAAACCAGTCCCTGGTGTCAAAAAGGTTGGGGACCAAGGGAATGGGCTAGAGTGTGCCTGAGGATGTGTGTGTTGGGCGGTCAGGGAAGTTTTGGAGGGAATAACATTTGAGTGAAGACGTGAATGACAATATTATGTCAGTTGTATCGTGTTCTGATATTCTCTGTATTTAAAGGAATTCCACAAATACAAAATCAAATAGAGCAGAGATTAGGAAAGCATTGCTCTTTCATACTTTTTCTTTTTTGAGTTGAGGGAGGTAGGCAAGGAATACTGGTAAATTGGTTCAGTCTCTAAGGTCAAAATTGCAATATCTACTAAAATTAAAAATGCATTATTAGAAATTCCCTGATGGCCCAGTGGTTAGTACTTGGCACTTTCACTGCCAGGGCCTGGGTTCAATCCCTTCAGGGGGAGCTAAGATCCTGCAAGCTGTAATATGAGGCTTAAAAAAAAAAAAGAATTATCCTTTAGACCCAACAACCCTACTTGTAGAAATTTATTCTGTAGAAACAATGGCATATATGCAGGAAGGTGTGTGTGTGTGTGTGTGTGTGTGTGTACATATGGATGTTTATCACAGTATAGTTTGTAATAGCAAAAGACTGTGAACAGCCCGAAAGTTCATCACTAGGGGATTGGCTAAATAAATTATGAAACATTCATATGAGAGAACACTTTGTTGTCATTAAGAATAAGGTTGAGATTCAAGATAAATTTAAGGCAGGGAAAAACATTCAAGAATTATGTTTACTATGCTATAATCTTTAAAAAAAATAGAGACATTATATTTGGAAGGGTATATAAGAAACTCATAAAATTTTGCCTCAGCAGGGGTTAGGGGAGAATTAGAGAAATACTATATATTCTTTTGTAACTTCAGCATTTTTCACCTTGTGTGTGTCTTAGCTATTTGATAAATGTGTTGAAAATAGAGCATTGCAGTATAATTATATATAATCTTCACACAAAGATCTTTTCATGTGTACTCACACATCACAGTTCTGGCTGGAAAGAATTTTAAATGTTGAAAGTGGAAAACCTCTTAACATCAGTGTGTAATCGTCTCCTTGGCTATGTGTGGGCATTTCTCAATCAGGCTTGGACATGGCTTCAGTGAGAGTGAGTTTAGGACATGTTGTAGGAAAGGCATTTTCTCTTAGAATGGGCCTCCTTTTTTGGAATACAGTGCACTCATTTCTAATCCATTTGAAGATTTGAACAACTGAGCTGACCAGTGTTCAGAAGAAGAACTGGAAAAGATTTTTCTTGAAAAATACCTTCTAATGCATATACAATACTATAATCTTCTAAGTTATAAGAGGCCTGGCTTTCTAAGAATGAACTTGTTCCAGCAGGAATATTTTTCTGAGCTCTCACAGCTATTTCATGTTCTGGTCCATTTATAATTATGGCCTGATAAGAGTCTTAAGCTACTAGAAAATTTTTAAGAAATATGATGGAAATCAAATGTCTTCAGATGCTGTGTTCAGAACATAGTCTGTATGGTTCCCTACATCACTGTGCCAGGGAGGACAGCAAATAATACTTATAACCTCTATTCTTCATGGTAATAAAATCTGCCCCATGTTAAATAAATAATATATGCATATAAAAGTTTTATTGAAAAAATTTGCCATCGATAATCTGCAATAGCCATGGAAATGACATTCAGTATCTATTTTAAAAATGCATTAAATATGTATCTAGTAGAAGCATGAGGAATTAATTTGCTTGTAGGTGGAATTTCCATCAGCTGCAAGGTGGCTGTGAGAAGCCAAGCCAAGGCAGAGCCTGGGGAATTAGCAGAATGGCCTGAGGTTTGAGTCCCAGTGGGGCTGCAGAAAGGAGAAATGGCTCATTAGGGAAAAAAATAAAAACTATGGTAACACTCCAGGGAACAGCTGCATGTGAAGCTGAGTCAGAGCACAGCCTGACCAAGGAGGGGCACAAGGGACAGAAAGGGTTCACCTTCAACACGTGGCAGCAGCTTTGAATGCTCCATTCAAGAAGAGAATGCCGTCCATTCTTGGCAGAGGTTCCCCGCTCCTGGAAGCTAGCACAGCACTGATGAAAGGTGTGTTGGAACCTTGGGCTCCCAGGCTTGCACTGCCGCCTGAGCCCCAGAGGAGGAGGCCAGAGTAAATATCCCTGAAGGCCTTTCCAGGTGGCAGTCTGTTATCTATTAAAAAGTGGGTCACTGGCGAGGACTGGGCCCACTCCAGATCAGGGTACCCTGTCCTCATGATCAGGTTTCAGGGCAGGCTTTAGTGGCCCTTGCAAACACACATTTTCTTGTATTCTTGGAGGAGGAAAGGAAAGAGTTGTGGTGCGGGCACTGGCTAGTGGATGTGGAGAGAGAGAAACCTAAGAAAGAGAATAATTCAGACAAAACTCTAGAAATCAAGACTAAGATTGGTTGACCCCAAGAAGGGCTGCTCATACAGGCAGTAAATGTTTGCAAGTCCTGTGGAGATCAGGGAGAGTGAATAATCTGGGTTTCGACTTGTATTTTCCACCTTCTATTTTTGAGATTCCTCTTTAGATTCACAACCCTGAGTCACATGACTTCATGAAGCATATTATGTCACTAAGGTCAAGGTCTTCAGTATTAATGACAGACTTATGTCTTCATTTGTCTTAGAATCATAGAAGGTTGAGTAGAGACCTGACTCAGTCATCTGATAGGTAAGGAAACCGAAGACTATAATGGCTGGGTAACTTGGATGAAGCTATCAGAAAAGCTGGGACTAGAGTTTAGCTTTTCTTCTCCAAGCTGAATGCTTTGCTACTTGTAAAGTAACATTAATTTCCTACTTTCACATTCTACCCACACTTCTGTTCACTCCATTTCAAACTGGTCCATTTCCCTATCCCAAAGAGAATGAATATGTTGATTCAGCAGGAGTTTTTAGAGAGCTGAGCTGAGAGAGCACACAAAACCTATAGATAAGGCTCACTAAGATTAGCATGACTGGAAGAGTCTTAATTGACAAATAATGTCCAGGCTTAACAACGCTTGAGATATATAAAATGACACCAGCTCAAACACATGAAATACAGAAGACAGCATTAGCCTTTATTTTCAGGGGAAGCCACACCTTGGTTGAGGACCACACGTCATCAGCTGGCTGGCGTTTTGACACGGTCTGGGACTCTGCCCTTAATCATTGTAGGTAATATTCACGTGGTGCCAAGTGAAAAGGGATTTGGCATTTTCCAGTTCAGTAAATCTAAACAAACCACATAATTTGGCATGAAGTAGGTTGTGTTTTACCAGAATTTTCCAGTTCTGCAATCCGTGTTGATCAAATCAACTAAATCATTGCCACTTTAACTATCTGTGAAAAAACCTGGCTTACGCTTACCTTGCATCTCCTCTTGTAGCACATCTCCTGATGATGGTGAAATATCCCTTTCTCCTGAGTCACTGTGATTTCTTCCCTCCCTCCCTCAGTGAAGTGGTGCTGAGATGCACAGGGACACTTTGGAGACATAAACTGCCTTATATTTTTATGTGTCTTATTTTGAAAAGGAAAGTGTTAGTCGCTCAGTTGTGTTCAACTCTTTGTGACCCCACGGACTATAGCCCGCCAGGCTCCTCTGTTCATGGAATTCTCCAGGCAAGAATACTGGAGTGGGTAGCTATTTCCTTCTCCAAGGGATCTTCCCAACCCGGGGATCAAACCCAGGTCTCCTACATTGGCAGGCGGGTTCTTTATCATCTGAACCACCAGAGAAGTCTTGTTTTAGCTAATCTTACATTAACCTTATTCCCTAAGAAAGAGTTGCAAATTTTGTGGCTCTTCTTCTGTTACCTCTGTATTCACTCACTCAACAAATATTATTTATTGACGGTTCATGACACTTGGTTTCTTAAAAAAAAAAAACAGTTACTGAAGATACAAAGATACCATCACGGAGCTCCCAGTCTAGTGGTAGAGACATACCTTTAATTAAATTACAACAAAAGAGTCTGGATAGTGATGAGAAAGTCTGTCCAAAGCTCAGGCCCTATTTTGTTTCTTCTTCCACTGGTTCATCTGTGGTCCTCGACCTTCGTCCTTGAAGGGAGCCACTACATTGCTTCCCCCGTGCCACCCACCATCTGAAAGATGGCCGGTGTTAGAGGCAGTAAACACCCGCTCCTTCACTTCATCTCCCCTTTTATTTCAGTGACCTGCTTTCACAGGCAGATGTGCTATAGTTCTGAATGAAGATCTCAAAAGTGGGGTGTAAAAAATGATCAATAGAGATGAAAGACAAAAATTTGGAACATCTATTTACATTCATTTTAAGCTAAAACTGTTTAAGAAAAATCTTGTTTCCCCAGCCTTGAATTTTGACATAGGCTAATGGACAGGGAGGCCTGGCGTGCTGTGGTTCATGGGGTCGCGAAGAGTCGGACACGACTGAGCGACTGAACTGAACCCAGGCCTGTCTGTTGGATGGGCACACATCATGCACTGTAGGCGTGGTACCCTCAGGAAAAAGTGAGAGGTTCCCAGAGCAGATGGAGACGCTAGCACTCTTTTCCCTATTGGAGTAACATATGGCAGGTTATCTGTGCTTGGTTGAGTGGATTTAAGGATTACATCACCCTAAGTCTTGTGTTGGCAAACTATAGCCACAACCAAATCCCAGCTGATACCTGTTTTTGTAAATAAAGTTTTATTTCCACAGCCATGCTCCTTGGTTTACTATCATCTTCTTAGTATTATCAACAGCTGAACTAAGTAGTTGCAAGAGACTATATGATCTGGAAAACCTAATATATTTGCTACCAAAGCTCTTATAGAAAACATTTGCCAAACCCTGTCTAAATAATTTTATTTTTGTAAAATTTTACAAGTTGGGTGTGGAGGATTGTGACCATGAAAATCTTAGTCTCATATGTAGGTTCACTGGTTATCTTCTGACAAAAATGCTTAAAAGAACGGTAGCATTAAAAATGAGTTATACATTTTTATTTTATGAAAACACTAATGTTTCAAAGTTGCTGACTTTCCTTCGGATGACAAATAGCTGACACTAGTGACCTAAAAGATATTTTTGAAAAAACACAAAGCAAGAAATTTTGTCTTTTCAAGTGAAATTGTCTTTTCACTTTTAAACATTGCACAAAAATACTTATATATTTCACAAGACATCTACTTTGGAGAGAACATTTTGAAAAAGAATATTTTGATGTGTTTCCATTTCATGTAATTCTGTTTCTAAAAAAAAAGTATATCACATAAAAATGTCCTCATGTACATTCTTAGAAACATTTTAAATTGAAGATTTCCGTTTAAAAGTCATCTAAATGAAGAGTTTTGATGGAATTTAA
This sequence comes from Bos indicus, assembly GCF_029378745.1. Taxonomy (NCBI): domain Eukaryota; kingdom Metazoa; phylum Chordata; class Mammalia; order Artiodactyla; family Bovidae; genus Bos; species Bos indicus. Next base: position 111,298,792 of record NC_091760.1, read on the forward strand.
AGCTATACACTAAAAATATAAAATACAACACCTTTTTATTAGTTTGCAAGAATGACTGACATCTAGAAGTATGAATATTTATTAGCTGAATTTCAACAGAAAATTTTGTCTAAGGAGTTTAAAAATGAAAAAAAAGGTATTAAGATTTAGTACCCTGCATCCGACGTCAGGGGCGGCTGCCGGGAGGACCAACCCCGCATCCTAGGACCGTGGCTGCGCGGGCGCAGGAGGGCCTAGAGGAGCTATCCCACGTTGAAGGTCAGGAAGGGAGGCGGTGAGGAGATACCCCTCATCCAAGGTAAGGAGCAGTGGCTGCGCTTTGCTGGAGTAGCCGTGAAGAGATACTCAACACCCAAGGTGAGAGAAACCCAAGTAAGATGGTAGGTGTTGCAAGAGGGCATCAGAGGGCAGACACACTGAAACCATACTCAGAGAAAACTAGTCAATCTAATCACACTGGACCACAGCCTTGTCTAACTCAATGAAACTAAGCCATGCCTGTGGGGCAACCCAAGATGGGCGAGTCACGGTGGAGAGATCTGACAGAATGTGGTCTACTGGAGAAGGGAATGGCAAACCACTTCAGTATTCTTGCCTTGAGAACACCATGAACAGTATGAAAAGGAAAAATGATAGGATACTGAAAGAGGAACTCCCCAGGTCAGTAGGTGCCCAATATGCTACTGGAGATCAGTGGAGAAATAACTCCAGAAAGAATGAAGGGGTGGAGTCAAAGCAAAAACAATACCCAGCTGTGGATGTGACTGGTGACAGAAGCAAGGTCTGATTCTGTAAAGAGCAATATTACATAGGAACCTGGAATGTCAGGTCCATGAATCAAGGCAAATTGCAAGTGGTCAAACAAGAGATGGCAAGAGTGAATGTCGACATTCTAGGAATCAGCGAACTCAAATGGACTGGAATGGGTGAATTTAACTCAGATGACTATTATATCTACTACTGTGGGCAGGAATCCCTCAGAAGAAATGGAGTAGCCATCATGGTCAACAAAAGAGTCCGAAATGCAGTACTTGGATGCAATCTCAAAAACAACAGAATGATATCTGTTCATTTCCAAGGCAAACCATTCAATATCACAGTAATCCAAGTCTATGCCCCAACCAGTAACTCTGAAGAAGCTGAAGTTGAAGGGTACTATGAAGACCTACAAGACCTTCTACAACTAACACCCAAAAAAAGATGTCCTTTTCATTATAGGGGACTGGAATGCAAAAGTAGGAAGTCAAGAAACTCCTGGAGTAGCAGACAAATTTGGCCTTGGAATACAGAATGAAGCAGGGCAAAGACTAGAGTTTTGCCAAGAAAATGCACTGATCATAGAAAACACCCTCTTCCAACAACACAAGAGAAGACTCTACACATGGACATCACCAGATGGTCAACACCGAAATCAGATTGATTATATTCTTTGCAGCCAAAGATGGAGAAGCTCTATACAGTCAGCAAAAACAAGACCAGGAGCTGACTGTGGCTCAGATCATGAACTCCTTATTACCAAATTCAGACTTAAACTGAAGAAAGTAGAGAAAACCACTAGACCATTCAGGTATGACCTAAATCAAATCCCTTATGATTATACAGTAGAAGTGAGAAATAGATTTAAGGGCCTAGATCTGATAGATAGAGTGCCTGATGAACTATGGAATGAGGTTTGTGACACTGTACAGGAGTCAGGGATCAAGACCATCCCCATGGAAAAGAAATGCAAAAGAGCAAAATGGCTGTCTGGGGAGGCCTTACAAATAGCTGTGAAAAGAAGAGAAGTGAAAAACAAAGGAGCAAAGGAAAGATATAAGCATCTGAATGCAGAGTTCCAAAGAATAGCAAGAAGAGATAAAGCCTTCTTCAGTGATCAATGCAAAGAAATAGAGGAAAACAACAGAATGGGAAAGACTAGAGATCTCTTCAAGAAAATTAGAGATACCAAGGAAACATTTCGTGCAAAGATGGGCTCGATAAAGGACAGAAATGGTATGGACCTAACAGAAGCAGAAGATATTAAGAAGAGATGGCAAGAATACACAGAAGAACTGTACAAAAAGATCTTCACGACCCAGATAATCACGATGGTGTGATCACTGACCTAGAGCCAGACATCCTGGAATGTGAAGTCAAGTGGGCCTTAGAAAGCATCACTCCAAACAAAGCTAATGGAGGTGATGGAATTCCAGTTGAGCTCTTTCAAATCCTGAAAGATGATGCTGTGAAAGTGCTGCACTCAATATGCCAGCAAATTTGGAAAACTCAGCAGTGGCCACAGGACTGGAAAAGGTCAGTTTTCATTCCAATCCCAAAGAAAAGCAATGCCAAAGAAAGCTCAAACTACCACACAATTGCACTCATCTCACACGCTAGTAAAGTAATGCTCAAAATTCTCCAAGCCAGGCTTCAGCAATATGTGAACCATAAACTTCCTGATGTTCAAGCTGGTTTTAGCAAAGGCAGAGGAACCAGAGATCAAATTGCCAACATCTGCTGGATCATCGAAAAAGCAAGAGAGTTCCAGAAAAACATCTATTTCTGCTTTATTGACTATGCTAAAGCCTTTGACTGTGTGGATCACAATAAACTGTGGAAAATTCTGAAAGAGATGGGAATACCAGACCACCTGATCTGCCTCTTGAGAAATCTGTATGCAGGTCAGGAAGCAACAGTTAGAACTGGACATGGAAAAACAGACTGGTTCCAAATGGGAAAAGGAGTACGTCAAGGCTGTATATTGTCACCCTGCTTATTTAACTTCTATGCAGAGTACATCATGAGAAACGCTGGGCTGGAAGATGCACAAGCTGGAATCAAGATTGCCAGGAGAAATCTCAAAAACCTCAGTTATGCAGATGACACCACCCTTATGACAGAAAGTGAAGAGGAACTCAAAAGCCTGTTGATGAAAGTGAAAGTGGAGAGTGAAAAAGTTGGCTTAAAGCTCAACATTCAGAAAACGAAGATCATGGCATCTGGTCCCACCACTTCATGGGAAATAGATGGGGAACATTCTTTGGCATTACCTTTCTTTGGGACTGGAATGAAAACTGACCCTCTCCAGTCCTGTGACCCCTGCTGAGTTTTCCAAATCTGCTAGCATATTGAGTTCAGCACTTTAACAGCATCATCTTTTAGGATTTGAAATAGCTCAGAGGAAATTCCCCTGCCTCCCCTAGCTTTGTTTGTAGTGATGCTTCCTAAGGCCCGCTTGACTTCACACTCCAGGATGTCTGGCTCTAGGTGAGTGACCACACCATCATAGTTATCTGGGTCATTAAGGCCTTTTTTATACAGTTCTTCTGTGTATTCTTGCCATCTCTTCTTAATCTCTTCTGCTTCTGTTAGGTTCTTGCCGTTTCTATCCTTTATTGTGCCCATCCTTGTATGAAATGTTCCCTTGATATCTCCAATTTTTTAGTCTTTCCCATTTTATCATTTTCCTATATTTCTTCACATTGTTCACTTAAAAAGGCTTATCTCTCCTTTCTATTCTCTGGAACTCTGCATTCAGTTGGGTATATCTTTCCCTTTCTCTTTTGCTTTTCACTTGTCTTCTTTTCACAGCTATTTGTAAGTCTTCCTCAGACAACCGTTTGGCCTTCTTGAATTTTTTTCTTTTGGTTTTGGTCATTGCTTCCTGTACAGTGTTATGAACCTCTGTCCATAGTTCTTCAGCACTCTACCAGATCTAATCCCTTGAATCTATTTGTCACCTCCACTGTATAATAATAAGGGATTTGTTTTAGGTCATACTTGAATGGTCTAGTGGTTTTCCCTACTTTCTTCAATTTAAGACTGAATTTTGCAATAAGGAGTTCATGATCTGAGCCACAGTCAGCTCCAGGTCCTGTTTTGGCTGACTGTATAGAACTTCTCCATCTTTGACGGCAAGGAATATAATCAATCTGATTCAGTATTGACTATCTGGTGATGTCCAACAACTCTACAGTTGTCTCTTGTATTGTTGGAAGAGCATGTTTGCTATGACCAGTGCATTCTCTTGGCAAAACTCTGTTAGCCTTTGCCCTGCTTCATTTTGTACTCCAAGGCCAAACTTGCCTGTTATTCCGGGTATCTCTTGACTTCCTACTTTTGCATTCCAATCCCCTATGATGAAAAGGACATCTTTTCTGGTGTAGTTCTAGAAGGTTTCAGAGGTCTTCATAGAACTGTTCAACTTCATCTTCTTCAGCATTGGTGACTGGGGCGTAGACTTGAATTACTATGATATTGAATGCTTTGCCTTGGAAATAAACCAAGATCATTCTTTCATTTTTGAGATTGCACCCAAGTACTGCATTTCAGACTCTTGTTGACTATGAGGACTATTCCATTTCTTCTAAGGGATTCTTACCCACAGTAGTAGATATAATGGTCGTCTGAATTAAATTTACCCATTCCCATCCGTTTTAGTTCACTGATTCCTAAAAGGTTGATGTCCACTCTTGCCATCTCCTGCTTGACTACGTCCAATTTACCCAGGTGGCGCTAGTGGTAAAGAACCCTCCTCTCAATGCAGGAGATGTAAGAGATGCAGCTTTGACCCCTGGGTTTGGAAGATACCCTGGAGAAGTGCATGGCAACCCACTCCAGTATTCTTGCCTGGAGAATCTCAAGGACATAGGAGACTGGGAGGCTACAGTCCATGGTGCCGCAAAGAGTCAGACACAAATGAAGCGACTTAGCACACATAATGGACCTAACATTCAAGGTTCCTATGCAATATTGTTCTTTACAGCATCAGATTTTACTTTTACCACCAGACACATTCACAACTGGGTATCATTTCCACTTTGGCCCAGCCTCTATATTCTTTCTGGAGCTATTTCTCTGACACCTACTGAACTGACAGGCTCATCGTCCGTGTTGTATCTTTTTGCATTTTCATACTGTTTATGCGGTTCTCAAGGCAAGACTACTGGAGTCATTGCCTTCTCCGGTGGACCACATTTTGTCAGAACTCTTCACCATGACCTGTCCATCTCAGGTGGCCCCACACGTATGTCTCCCAGCATCACTGAGTTATACAAGGCTGTGATCCATGTGGTCATTTTGGTTAGCTTTCTGTGATTGTAGTGTTCATTCTGGAGGCTGTGGGAATGCAGTTCTTGCTTCTTCTGTCTCCCCTCTGATGAATGGGGATAGAAGCTTGTGCAAGCTGGATCATATGGTAGGTCTATTTATTTACTTTTTTTTTTTTTTAAGAAATCTCCATATTCTTCATAATGGTTGTGCCAACTTACATTCCCACCAACAGTGTAAGAAGGTTCCCTTTTCTCCACACGCTCTCTAGCATTTATTATTAACATTTTTTGATGATGGCCATTCTGACTGGTGTGAGGTGGTATCTCATTGTAGTTTTGAATTGTGTTCCACAATTGCACTCATCTCACATGCTAGTAAAGTAATGCTCAAAATTCTCCAAGCCAGGCTTCAGCAATACGTGAACCATGAACTTCCAGTTGTTCAAGCTGGTTTTAGAAAAAGCAGAGGAACCAGAGATCAAATTGCCAACATCCGCTGGATCATCGAAAAAGCAAGAAAGTTCCAGAAAAACATCTATTTCTGCTTTATTGACTATGACAAAGCCTTTGACTGTGTGGATCACAATCAACTGTGGAAAATTCTGAAAGAGATGGGAATACCAGACCACCTGATCTGCCTCTTGAGAAATCTGTATGCAGGTCAGGAAGCAACAGTTAGAACTGGACATGGAGCAACAGACTGGTTCCAAATAGGAAAAGGAGTACGTCAAGGCTGTATATTGTCACCCTGCTTATTTGACTTCTATGCAGAGTACCTCATGAGAAACGCTGGGCTGGAGAAAGCACAAGCTGGAATCAAGTTTGCCGGGAGAAATATCAATAACCTCAGATATGCAGATGACACCACCCTTATGGCAGAAAGTGAAGAGGAACTAAAAAGCCTATTTTTTTTTTTTTCTAAAAAGCCTCTTGATGAAGGTGAAAGAGGAGAGTGAAAAAGTTGGCTTAAAGCTCAACATTCAGAAAACAAAGATCATGGCATCTGGTCCCATCACTTCATGGGAAATAGATGGGGAAACAGTGGAAACAGTGTCAGACTTTATTTTTCTGGGCTCCAAAATCACTGCAGGTGGTGACTGCAGCCATGAAATTAAAAGACGCTTACTCCTTGGAAGAAAAGTTATGACCAACCTAGATAGCATATTCAAAAGCAGAGACATTACTTTGCCAACAAAGGTCCGTCTAGTCAAGGCTATGGTTTTTCCTGTGGTCATGTATGGATGTGAGAGTTGGACTGTGAAGAAAGCTGAGCACCAGAGAATCGATGCTTTTGAACTGTGGTGTTGGAGAAGACTCTTGAGAGTCCCTTGGACTGCAAGGAGATCCAACCAGTCCATTCTGAAGGAGATCAGCCCTTGGAGTTCTTTGGAAGGAATGATGCTAAAGCTGAAACTCCAGTACTTTGGCCACCTCATGGGAGGAGTTGACTCATTGGAAAAGACTCTGATGCTGGGAGGGATCCGGGGCAAGAGGAGAAGGGGAGGACAGAGGATGAGATGGCTGGATGGCATCACTGACTCGATGGACGTGAGTCTGAGTGAACTCCTGGAGTTGGTGATGGACAGGGAGGCCTGGCGTGCTGCGATTCATGGGGTCGCAAAAAGTCGGACACGACTGAGCAACTGAACTGAACTGAACTGAACTGAACTGAATAATGAGTAACTTTTCATGTATTTTTTGACTATATGTCTTCTTTAAAGAAATATCTATATAGATCTGCCCATTATTTGATTGGGTTGTTTGGTTTTTTTATCTTGAGCTTCATGAGCTGTTTATATATTTTGGAGATTAATCCCTTGTTGGTCACTTCGTTTGCAAATATTTTATCCCTTTTTGTTGGTTGCCTTTTTGCTTATGGTTTCCTTTGCTGTACAAGAGCTGTAAAGTTAATTAGATCTGCCTTGTTTTTTTAAATTTTCATTGCTCTAGGAGGTGGCTCATTATTCTAGGCTCACAAAAGATTTTGCAGCAATTTATATCAAAGAATGTTCTACATATGTGTTCCTCTAAGAATTTTATAGTATCCAGCCTTACATTTAGGTCTTTAATCCATTTTGCATTTATTTTTCTGTGTGGTGTTAGAGAATGTGTTAGTTTCATTCTTTTACATGTAGCTGTCCAGTTTTCCCATTACCACTTATTGAAGGGACTCTTTTCACCATTATATATTCTTGTCTTCTTTGTTGCAGATTCATTGACCATCAGAACAGATCAGATCAGTCGCTCAGTCATGTCCGACTCTTTGGGACCCCATGAATTGCAGCACGCCAGGCCTCCCTGTCCATCAACAACTCCCGGAGTTCACTCAGACTCACGTCCATCGAGTCAATGATGCCATCCAGCCATCTCATCCTCTGGCGTCCCCTTCTTCTCTTGCCCCCAATCCCTCCCAGCATCAGAGTCTTTTCCAATGAGTCAACTCTTCGCATGAGGTGGCCAAAGTACTGGAGTTTCAGCTTTAGCATCATTCCCTCCAAAGAAATCCCAGGGCTGATCTCCTTCAGAATGGACTGGTTGGATCTCCTTGCAGTCCAAGGGACTCTCAAGAGTCTTCTCCAACACCACAGTTCAAAAGCATCAATTCTTCAGTGCTCAGCTTTCTTCACAGTCCAACTCTCACATCCATACACAACCACTGGAGAAACCATAGCCTTGACTAGACGAACCTTTGTTGGCAAAGTAATGTCTCTGCTTTTGAATATGCTATCTAGGTTGGTCATAACTTTCCTTCCAAGGAGTAAGCGTCTTTTAATTTCATGGCTGCAGTCACCATCTGCAGTGATTTTGGAGCCCAGAAAAATAAAGTCTGACACTGTTTCCACTGTTTCCCCATCCTTTTCCCATGAAGTGATGGGACCAGATGCCATGATCTTCGTTTTCTGAATGTTGAGCTTTAAGCCAACTTTTTCACTGTCCACTTTCACCTTCATCAAGAGGCTTTTTAGTTCCTCTTCACTTTCTGTCATAAGGGTGGTGTCATCTGCATATCTGAGGTTATGGATATTTCTCCTGGCAATCTTGATTCCTGCTTGTGCTTCTTCCAGTCCAGCGTTTCTCATGATGTACTCTGAATAGAAGTTTAATAAACAGGGTGACATTATACAGCCTTGATGTACTCCTTTTCCTATTTGGAACCAGTCTGTTGTTCCATGTCCAGTTCTAATTTTTGCTTCCTGACCTGCATACAAATTTCTCAACAGGCAGATCAGGTGGTCTGGTATTCCCATCTCTTTCAGAATTTTCCACAGTTTATTGTGATCCACACAGTCAAGGGCTTTGGCATAGTCAATAAAACAGAAATAGATGTTTTTCTGGAACTCTCTTGCTTTTTCCATGATCCAGCAGATGTTGGCAATTTGATCTCTGGTTCCTCTGCCTTTTCTAAAACCAGCTTGAACATCAGGAAATTCATGGTTCACATATTGCTGAAGCCTGGCTTGGAGAATTTTGAGCATTACTTTACTAGCATGTGAGCCTGGTAGGCTGCAGTCAATGGGGTGGCTAAGAGTCAGACACGACTGAGCGACTTCACTTTCCCTTTTCACTTTCATGCATTGGAGGAGGAAATGGCAATCCACTCCAGTGTTCTTGCCTGGAGTATCCCAGGGATGGCGGGGCCTGGTGGGCTGCCGTCTATGGGGTCGCACAGAGTCGGACACAACTGAAGCCACTTAGCAGCAGCAGCAGCAGCAGCGTGTGAGATGAGTGCAATTGTGGGGTAGTTTGAGCATTCTTTGGCATTGCCTTTCTTTGCGATTGGAATGAAAACTGACCTTTTCCAGTCCTGTGGCCACTGCTGAGTTTTCCAAATTTGCTGGCATATTGAGTGCAGCACTTTCACAGCATCATCTTTCAGGATTTGAAAGAGCTCAACTGGAATTCTGTCACCTCCACTAGCTTTTCTGGGCTTTCTGTCCTGTTCCATTGATCTCTATTTCTGTTTTTTGTACCAGTACCAAATTGTTTTGATTGCTGTGACTTTGTAATATAGTCTTAAGCTAGGGCACCAGATTCCTCCAGCTTTGTTTTTCTTTCTCAGGATTACTTTTGTGTTTCCATACAAAATTTTTTTTTAATTTAAATTTATTTTTAATTGGAGGATAATAGCTTTACAATGTTGTGTTGGTTTCTACTCTATAGCAACATGCATAAGCTATAAGTATACATATATCCCTTTCCTCATGAGCCTCCCTGCCTCACCCCCATATTCCACCCCTTTACATCCTCACAGAGCACCGAGTGGGCTCCCTGAATTATGCAGCAGCTTTTCATTAGCTATCTGTTTTACTCGTGGTAATGTATGTATGTCAGTGCTACTCTCTCAAGTCGTCCCACTTTCTCTTTCCCCTGCTGTGTCCACAAGTCTGTTCCCCATGTCAGCTTCTCCACTGCTGCCCTGCAAATATGTTCATCAGTAGCATTTTTTTCGGAGAAGGCAATGGCAACCCACTCCAGTACTCTTGCCTGGAACATCCCATGGATGGAGAAGCCTGGTAGGCTGCAGTCCATGGGGTCGCTAAGAGTTGGGCGCAACTGAGCGAGTTCACTTTCACTTTTCACTTTCATGCATTGGAGAAGGAAATGGCAACCCGCTCCAGTATTCTTGCCTGGAGAATCCCAGGGACGGAGGAGCCTGGTAGGCTGCCGTCTGTGGGGTTGCACAGAGTCGGACACTACTGAAGCAACTTAGCAACAGCAGCATTTTTCCAGATTCCACAGATATGTGTTAGTATGTGATATTTGTTTTTCTCTTGCCAACTTATGCCACTCTGTGTAACAGGCTCTAGGATCATCTACCTCACCACAGGTGAGGTATTCATTCCTTTTAATGGCTGAGTAATATTCCATTGTACATATATACCACATCTTCTTTATCCATTCATCTGTCAATGGACATCTTGGTCGACTCCATGTCCTGATGATTGTTAATAGAGCTGCAATGAACACTGGGGTGAAAAAATGAACACTGGGGTACATGTGTCATTTTGAACTATGGTTTTCTCAAGGTATATGCCCAGTACTGGGATTGCTGGGTCATATGGTAATTTTGTTCCTAGTTTTTTAGGGAATCTCTCTACTGTCTTCCATAGTGGCTGTGTCAACTTACATTCCCACCAACAGTGCAAGAGGGTTCCTTTTTCTCCACATTCTCTCCGGCATTTATCATTTGTAGATTTTTTTATGACGACCATTCTGACCAGTGTGAGGTGATATCTCATTGTAGTTTTGATTTGCATTTCTCTAATACTGAGTGATATTGAGTATCTTTTCATGTGCTTTTTGACCATCTGTATGTCTTCTTTGGAGCAATGTCTATTTAGGTCTTCTACCAATTTTTTTGATTGGGTTGTTTTTCTGATATTGAGCTGCATGAGCTGCTTATATATTTTGGAGATTAATCCTTTGTCAGCTGCTTCATTTGCAAATATTTTCTCCCATTCTGGGGACTGTCTTTTTGTTTTGTTTATGGTTTCCAAGGCTGTGTAAAAGCTTTTAAGTTAATTAAGTCCCACTTGTTTATTTTTTAGTTTTCATTAGTCTAGGAGGTGGATCAAAAAAATATCGCTGCAATTTATAGAGTGTTCTTCCTGTTTTCCTCTAAGACCTTTATAGTATCCAGCCTTACATTTAAGACATTAATCCATTTTGAGTTTATTTTTGTGTATGTTAGATGTTGGGTGTGTGCTAGGTCGCTTCAGTCATGGACTCTTTTCAATGCCATGGACTGTAGCCCACCAGGCTCCTCTGTCTGTGGAATTCTCCAGACAAGAATACTGGAGTGGATTGCCATTTCCTCCTCCAGGAATCTTCTCAATCCAGGGATTGAACCTGCGTCTCTTTTGTCTCCTGCATTGGCAGGCGGGTTCTTTCCACTAGCACCACCTGAGAAGCTAGAGAATGTTCTAATTTCTTTACTTTACATGTAGCTGTTCAGTTTTCCAGCATACTTATTGAAGAGACTGTCTTTTCTCCAATTGTATATTCTTGCCTCCTTTGTCATAGATTAATTGACCATAGGTGCATGCATTTATTTCTAGACTTTCTATTCTGTTCCATTGATCTATGTTTCCGTTTTTGTACCAGTACCAAACTGCTTTGATTACTGTGGCTTTGTAGGATAGTCTGAAGCCAGGGAACCAGATTCCTCCAGCTCTGTTTTTGCCTTTCTTAGGATTGCTTTGGCTCTTTGGGATCTTTTGTGTTTCCAGGCAAATTAAAAAAAAAAATTTTTTTCTAGTTCTGTGAAAAATGCTGTTGGTAATTTGATAGGAATTGCATTGAATCAGTAGATTGTCTTGGGTAGTATAGTTGTTTTCACAATATTGATTCTTCCAATCTAAGAACATGGTGTATCCATCGTTTGTGTTATCTTCTATTTCTTTCATCAACATCTTATTTTCAGGGTATAGGTCTTTTTCTTCCATAGGTAGATTTATTCCTAGATATTTTATTGTTTTTGATGCAGCGGCAAATGGGATTATTTCCTTAATTTCTCTTTCTGATCTTTCATTGATAGTGTATAGAAATGCAAAAGATTTCTGTGTATTAATGTTGTATCCTGCAAGGATTTTCTATGTATAGTATCATGGTTATCAGCAAACAGTTACAGTTTTACTTCTTCTTTTCCAATTTGGATTCCTTTTATATCTTTTTCTTTGATGATTACTGTGGATAGTAAACATTCCAAAACTATGGTTAAGAATGAAAAAATTACTATAATGATTTAGTAAGCTTTGTCAGTGATGGGAATATTCCATTTAGATACAGTCATGATATACTTTTACCAGCTATTAATACTATTATTTTTTAGCAAGAGCAACAATATGTATGTACATTTAATAAATATAAAAACACTACATTTCTTATTTTTAAAACATAAAAATTATTTGCTTCATCTTTCTCTATTTTCATATTTATTTTATAATGCATATAATTTATTAGTGGAGAAGAAGGTATACACATATATGTATATAATTTATGAATAAATATACATAGATTATAGTACATGCCCTGAAGTTTTTAATTATGGGAATGTATCATCACAATAATTGGAGACCAATGATTTTCGAGTATGAGTTTGGAATTTAGCAGACAGGTTTAAATAGGGCTCTGCCACTCACTGGCTGCATTCCCTTGATCTAAATAATCTATTATAGGTCTTATTTTCTCACTGTGAATTGGGATAAGGCCCACAAAGCATTTAATAGAGTGTACCATGTAGTAAATGTTCAATAAATATCATGAATGTTCAGTAAAAATCAGTAGACATTATCATTGTGCCTAAGTATTTCCAAGTTCTCCAGTCTTCCAGGATCACCCTTTTGTTTAATATCACGATAAATAACTCAGTTCCTCCCACCTTATTTATGAGAAGGCCAGCATATGCCCCTGAATTTCGGTAGGAGGTGCTTAAATTCTTTTGGTGGTTACACTTCTCCTGTGGCTGCCTGATGTCTTTATCCTGGCTCAGTTGTCCACCACCCGTAGTCTTTCGTCCTATTCCTTCTCTACATGACTTTCAAGAGTGGGCATAATCTCCTTTCCAGCGTTCCTTGACACTCAAGGCTATTGTAAGATTTTCCTTAAGATTTGTGGATAACAAAAGGTAAATACAGTTTGCTATTGTTGTTGTTCAGTTGCTGAGTTGTGTCTGACTCTTTGTGACTCCATGGACTGCAGCATGCCAGGCTTCCCTGTCCATCACTATCTCCAAGTTTGCTCAGACTCATTGTCCATTGATTCAAGGATGCTATCTAACTGTCTCATCCTCTGCCACTCTCTTCTCTATTTGCCTTCAATTCTTCCCAGCATCAGAGTCTTTTTCAGTGAGTTGGCTCTTCGCATCAGGTTGCGAAAGTATTGGAGCTTCAGGTTCAGCATCCGTCCTTCTAATAAATATTCAGGGTTGATTTCCTTTAGGATTGACTGGTTGGATCTCCTTGCAGTCCAAAGTTCTTTCAAGAGTCTTGTCCAGCACCGCAATTCAAAAAAATACAGTTTACCCTGTATTTACCTTGTGTTAATAAGGGAATCAACTTAAAATTTCGATATCACACAATGTCCTTCTGAAGTTCATGGACTGCTGTCCACTGTTGGGAATCTCTTATTGATTCTGTGTGGCTTTGGGCCTGGTCTGTCTCCCTGTTGTTAGCACTAAGAACTTTTGAGAACTTTCTGCCTTCTTAGCTCTTCCTTGAATCTCTGCCCCAGTTTCTCAGACTACTACAGGCTACTGTGTCATGCCAGTGCCTTAAGCATAGCTGCACTCTGAGCTTTAAACTCCTCCAGGGTGCTATTCACACAGATGTGTGAGTAACACTTTCTGGAGTTAAACAGTAAGGCAGCCCCGACCCTTTTCATCATGAGTGGAGGTGGTGAAAAAGCTTCACTTTCAAAATCAAGACTCTTTTAACATATCTTCCTAAAATTAAAAAAATAAATAAAAATTACCATAGGTCTCTCTTTTTTACTAACCAATTAAAACCAGTGTTTGAACCTACTGTTTTTCTTTTCTGACTTCAAAGTTATCAGGTTGAATTCTGAGGCAGGGCTCAAGGTCAGAATTTTTTGTATTTTCCTTGTGAGTCTTTATAATGGAGCTGGACACTATATAATTTATTACCCCTACTTTCTTTCTAAATCAAGTACTAGATGTCTATTTCTCCCCCCTCTTTCAACCACCACCACTACAAACAGCAACAGAACTATCATCACCATCACGACCTACATGACCACCTTGGCCACGAGCATCACTCTCTCCACTACCACCATCACTGTCACTTTCTCCATCACCAACATGGTCAGCATCAACATGAAGGACTGCCATCATCTCCCCAGTGATCATCGTCACTAGCACCATAGCCGTCACTACCAACTTGACTTTTCTGAGACCTGTGGCAATTCTATGAAAAGCCATCAAAGGTCTCTAGAGGTCTTTATTTTATCTATAGGTATGTCTGTGAGTTTCCAGCATTTATTTTGTTTTGTTTGTTTCTTTTTTGCTCATCAGATACCCTTTTCTTCCATCGCTGGAGAGAAGACCAGAATAAAACTGATGTCCCAGTCCTGATGTCTTATAGATCAGACATTGAGGCCTCTTCAGACTTGGGGCTGATCCTGAGCCTTATCAAACATATGGTCATAGTTCTATAATATAGTTTCTACCCTTTCCATCTTGTTGTCTCCCATTGTCTCCAGAGGACTTCCCTGGGCTATTTCTTGGCTCCAGGGAACCCCACCACCATCCAGACAACTCTAATTTTTTGAAAAAGGGGGATGAGTTATTATAAGTGACCTCTTGCCTTTAGGGACTTCTTTAGGTGCTTGGCCATCCTATGACCAAAAATCCCAAGTCAGAAAAGTTTTCCATCCACTTGGTACCATAGTAAGGGACTGACCACTTGCCATTAGTGGATCTAGTTAGTTTCTCATCTATTCATGGTCTAATGGGAGGTTTCTCATAGAACATCAACAACTGGATTTCCTTTCAACTGGGGTGTCTATCAGTGCAATGATGGACACCTTCCAGTAGTGCCCTCACGATCCGCTGCCTCCAAAGTGGAAAACAGGCCTTTGTAAGTAATGTTGGCCACGAGAACATAGCCTTCTTAAAGGTTTTCAGTTGTCTTTTTGAGTTGAACATGGTCTAATATAGGATAGAGAGGGGAAAAAAATATTAATAAGTAATAATAATGCATTCCCTGTAATTAGGAGCACAGCTACAGTAGGAGTTAGAAACAAAAATTTGATACAGCACCTGGACATCTCAAGTAAGAAATAAAATAAACTAACTTTGGTTCAATTACACTGAGTGAAAAGTGCTATGCAGCATAGGTGACCTGAGGCTAGGATAAGGTTTTATTGGATCATAGCTATTCTCATTCACTTACACATCATCTGTGCTGTTTTTGTGCTACAATGGCAGGGTTCAATAGCTGTGGGATGGGTGAATGTGTGATCCACCAAGTCTAAAATATTTATTATCAGGCTCTTTATACAAAAAAGTTTGGCAACCCTTGCTCTAAATAATGAATATTTTTTCTTCTTAGAAATGGTTTTTCTTTGTGTCATAGAAGTGAAGGCTTAACTTTACTTAAGGCATTAGATGTAGAGAGTAGTTGAAGCAGGGCTTCTATATATCCTGCTAGATCCAGGGTGTTTGGTCTTAAAGCAATGGCACCCCACTCCAGTACTCTTTCCTGGAAAACCCCATGGATGGAGGAGTCTGGTGGGCTGCAGTCCATGGGGTCACTAAGAGTCGGACACGACTGAGCAACTTCACTTTCACTTTTCAGTTTCATGCATTGGAGAAGGAAATGGCAACCCACTCCAGTGTTCTTGCCTGGAGAATCCCAGGGATGGCGGAGCCTGGTGGGTTGCCGTCTATGGGGTCGCACAGAGTCGGACACGACTGAAGCGAATTAGCAGCAGCAGCATTGATAGACACAGTAGCCTTCTGCCTTTCAACCTTTCGTCCAGTTTACTGTATTGGAGATTAAAGTCAAGACCTTGGCTGATAATAATCTCTTTGCTTTGCTTCCTTTGGGCAAATACCTTCTCAGAGACCTTGTAGGAAGGTGAAGTGGTAGATCCAAAGCAGAACAGGTCACACTCATGATGGGGTATTCCTGAGTTTCTCAGTCAGATGCTACCTGTTAGTACCTTAACTGGGTTGGGAAGATCCCCTGGAGGAGGGTATGGCAACCTAGTCCAGTATTCTTGCCTGGAGAATCCTATGGACAGAAGAATCTGGCAGGCTAAAGTCCACACAGGGTCACAAAGAGTTGGACATGACTGAAATGACTTAGCATACATACATGATATGTTTGTGTGCATGAATGGAGAAAGCTAACTGAGTTAGCTGGTAATAAGACAATTTAAGTTTGTCATCTCCAAGTAGTTTTATCTCACTGCCACAAATTCAAGGCCTATGGTGTCTTAGCACATCCTGAGGTTCAGTTCAGTTCAGTCGCTCAGTTGTGTCCAACTCTTTGCAACCCCATGGACTGCAGCATGCCACGCTTCCCTGTCCATTACCAGCTCCCAGAGCTTACTCAAACTCATGTCCATCGAGTCAGTGATGCCATCCAACCATCTCATCCTCTCTTGTCCCCTTCTACTCCCACCTTCAATCTTTCCTAGCATCAGGGTCTTTTCAAATGAGTCAGTTCTTTGCATCAGGTGGCCAAAGTATTGGAGTTTCGGCTTTAACATCAGTCCTTTAAATGAATATTCAGGACTGATTTCCTTTAGGATGGACTGGTTGGATCTCCCTGCAATCCAGGGGACTCTTGAGTCTTCTCCAATACCACAGTTCAAAAGCATCAATTCTTTGGTGCTCAGCTTTCCTTATACTCCAACTCTCATATCCATACATGACTACTAGAAAAAAACATAGCTTTGACTAGACAGACCTTTGTCAATCAAGGAATGTCTCTGCTTTTAAATACGCTATCTAGGTTTGTCATAGCTTTTCTTCCAAGGAGCAAGTGTCTTTTAATTTGATGGCTGCAGTCACCATCTGCAGTGATTTTGGAGCCCCCCAAAATAGTCTGTCACTGTTTCCATTTTTTCCCCATCTATTTTCCATGAAGTGATGGGACTGGCTGCCATAATCTTAGTGTTTTGCATGTTGAGTTTTAAGCCAACTTTTTCACTCTCCTCTTTCACTTTCACCAGGAGCTCTTTAGTTCTTTGCTTTCTGCCATAAGGGTGGTGTCATCGGCATATCTGAGGTTATTGATATTTCTCCTGGCAATCTTGACTTCAGCTTGTGTTTCATCCAGCCCAGCATTTCGCATGATGTACTCTGCCTATAAGTTAAATAAACAGGGTGACAATATACAGCCTTGATGTACTCCTTTCCTGGTTTGGAACCAGTCTGTTGTTCCATGTTCAGTTCTAACTGTTGCTTCTTGACCTACATACAGATTTCTCAGAAGGCAGGTCAGGTGGTCTGGTATTCCCATCTCTAAGAATTTCCTACAGTTTATTGTGACCCACACAGTCAAAGGCTTTGGTATAGTCAATAAAGCAGAAGTAGATGTTTTTCTGGAACTCTTGCTTTTTTGATGATCCAATAGATATTGGCAATTTGATCTCTGGTTCCTCTGCCTTTTCTAAATCCAGCTTGAACATTTGGAATTTCAGGGTTCATGTATTGTTGAAGCTTGGTATGGAGAGTTTTGAGCATTACTTTGCTAGCGTGTGAGATGAGTGCAATTGTGTGGTAGTTTTAGCATTCTTTGGCATTGCCTTTCTTTGGGATTTCCAGTCCTGTGGTGACTGCTGAGTTTTCCAGATTTGCTGGCATATTGAGTGCAGCACTTTCACAGCATCATTTTTTAGGGTTTGAAATAGCTCAACTGGAATTCCATCACATCCACTAGCTTTGTTTGTAGTAATGTTTCCTAAGGCCCACTTGACTTCACATTCTAGGATGTCTGGCTCTAGGTGAGTGATCACACCATTGTGATTATCTGGGTCGTGAAGCTCTTTTTTGTACAGTTCTTCTGTGTATTCTTGCCACCTCTTCTTAATATCTTCTGCTTCTGTTAGGTCCATACCATTTCTGTCCTTTATTGAGCCCATCTTTGCATGAAATGTTCCCTTGGTATCTCTGATTTTCTTGAAGAGATCTCTAGTCTTTCTTATCTCTCCTTGCTATTCTTTGGAACTCTGCATTCAAATGGGTATATTTTCCTATTCTCCTTTGCCTTTTGCTTCTCTTCTTTTCTCAGCTATTTGTAAAGCTTCCTCAGACAATTATTTTGCCTTTTCGCATTTCTTTTTCTTGGGGATGGTTTTGCTCACCACCTCCTACACAATGTTGCAAACCTCCATCCCTAGTTCTTCAGGCACTCTATCAGATCTAATCCCTTGAATCTATTTGTCACTTCCATTGTATAATTATAAAGGATTTGATTTAGGTCATACCTGAATGGTCTAGTGGTTTTCTCTTCTTTATTCAATTTAAGTCTGAATTTTTCAATAAGGAGTTCACAATCTGAACCACAGTCGGCTCCGGTTCTTGTTTAGGGTGACTGTATAGAACTTCTTCATCTTTGGCTATGAAGGATATAGTCAATGTGATTTCAGTATTGACCATCTGGTGATGTCCATGTGTAGAGTCTTCTCTTGTGTTGTTGGAAGAGGGTGTTTGCCATGACCAGTGCACTCTTTTGGCAAAACTCTGTTAGCCTTTGCCCTGCTTCATTTTGTACTCCAAGGCCAAACTTGCCTGTTACTCCAGGTATCTCTTGACTTCCTACTTTTGCATTCCAATCCCCTATGGTGAAAAGGACATCTTTTTCTGGTGCTAGTTCTAGAAGGTCTTGTAGGTCTTCATAGAACCATTCAGCTTCTTCAGCATTAGTGGTTGGGGCATAAACTTGGTTTACTATGATATTGAATGGTTTGCCTTGGAAATGAACTGAGATCATTCTATCATTTTTAAGATTGCATCCAAGTACTGCATTTCAGACTCTTTTGTTGACTATGAGGGCTATTCCATTTCTTCTAAGGGATTCTTGCCCGCAGTAGATAGTAGTAGATACAACAGTCATCTGATTTAAATTTACCCATTCTCATCCATTTTAGGTCACTGATTCTTAAAATGCCGATGTTCACTCTTGCCATCTCCTGTTTGACCACTTCCAATTTACCTTGGTTCATGGACCTAACATTCCAGGTTCCTATGCAGTATTGTTGTTTACAGCATTGGAGTTTACTTTCATCACCAGACACATCCACAACTGGGCATCATTTCTTTTGTACTCAGCCTCTTCATTCCTTCTGGAGCTATTTCTCTGTGCTTCTCCAGTAGTGTATTGGACACCTACTGACCTGGGGTGTTCACCTTTCAGTGGACCACTAGCCACTGGACCTCCAGGGAAGTCCCCTGCCTCACTCTTGGAAGAACCCTTGATTACATTGGGCTTCTAGAGTAATCCAGAATCATCTCCCCATCCCAAGGCCTTAAATCATGTCTGCAACGCCTTGTTTGCCATATACCATATGAACAAGTTCCTGGAATTAGGACTTGTGTGTTTTGGGGGCCATTATCCAGCGTACCATAATACTACTTCTGTTTTACTCCCACTAGCTAAAATGTGATCGTATACCGTGAGCCAGGTACTGTGCTGCTTCACATTCTGTATCTCAGTCCACAAGCGAACACTAAGATTGTGTAACTTTCTTAGACAGGCTTGTGACTAAGCCACTGCTCTCTGTGACAGTAATTCATTGCAAAATTGAGTAACAATGATTCACAAAATCTGCATTCCCACTCCTATCTAGCACTGACTTATATATGCCTACAAGTTAATTATAAATGAGACTACAAACTTTTTTTTTTTTAGAAAATGTATTCATATGGGTAGAAATTTACATTTAGAAGAAATTCAGCTGCATTTATGAGTGGTTGGAACTAAAGCTGTAGTTACTATGTTCAGTTGGCTTAGATCACTGAGAGTAATTCTCATTCGATTTATGGTTGCTACTCTGAAGTAGCATAGTTTATTTCACTCAGCTTAGAAATTATGATTTAAACCCATAACCAAGATACTTTGAAATGCAAACCTTCAAGTAGGACCTTTGTCAGAAAAGTGTGGGTTAATGCCCCAAATCCATCACTGCTGCTCAAAAAAAAATTTATAAACTGGTGGCTGCAAAAGGAATTCGTATTAGCTTGGAAGAGTCCCACAGTCTCATATAGTTGGATAGCATCTCTTTAGTGTACTCTTGCCGGAGAAGGCAATGGCACCCCACTCCAGTACTCTTGCCTGGAAAGTCCCATGGATGGAGGAGCCTGGAAGGCTGCAGTCCATGGGGTTGCTGAGGGTCGGAGATGACTGAGTGACTTCACTTTTTTTCACTTTCATGCATTGGAGAAGGAAATGGCAACCCACTCCAGTGTTTTTGCCTGGAGAATCCCAGGGATGGGGGAGCCTGGTGGGCTGCCGTCTATGGGGTCGCACAGAGTCGGACATGACTGAAGTGACTTGGCAGCAGCAGCAGCAGTGTACTCTTGCCACTCAGACCTGTTAAATACTGTACTTAATGTGCTGTGAAACACCGAAGTGCAGCTGATGTATGTAGACAGAAGGCCCAACCAATGACAATTTGGCACCTAAAACTTATTTTATAAGAGTTAGAGGCTTCTGAACACTGTGTTGAGCCTCTGAGCTGATTTGATTAAGGCTAAATTTTAGGGTTGGAGATAATTAAGGAGATAAATAGTTATAAAACTTGAATTTAGAAATAGTCCAGCCCAGTTGTTTCCAGCCTATTAGCTGTAAACTTTAGCAGCGTGTAGGAATTATTGTAAGGAGTCCATTAATACACGTGAGCCCTAAATGTTGTTGAGAAACTAAGTATATCCTACACATAAAATGTAGATATGGTTGTCATGTTAATATGAATTTGCTTTAAAAGATCACTGAATTCATAGGAGCTTTTGGTCATTTTCATCTTATTATTTAGGTGAAGTGAAGTCGCGTCGCTCAGTCGTGTCTAACTCTTTGCGACCCCATGGACTGTAGTCTACCAGGCTCCTCCGTCCCTGGGATTCTCCAGGCAGGAATTCTGGAGTGGGTTGCCATTTCCTTCTCCAAGAGATCTTCCCAACCCAGGGATCGAACCATCTGAGCCACCAGGGAAGTCCATTAATTAGGTACTTCAGCACAATTAGGACTTCCCTAGTGGCTCAGACAGTAAAGCATCTGCCTACAATACCTGGGTTGGGAAGATCTCCTGGAGAAAGAAATGGCGCCCCACTCCAGTACTCTTGCTTGGAAAATCCCATGGATGGAGGAACCTGGTAGGCTACAATCCATGGGGTCGCAAAGAGTTGGACACAACTGAGCGACTTCACTTTAAGTACAATTAAGCCCTTAAAATTCTAACATCATCAAAGTGGGTGGCTATCTGCTCTGGTTTGGAAGAATTTAGCAGTATTCTAACATACAAATCTCCCACATTTATGTAAGATTAAAGCCTTAAAAGAGCTGCCATCTGAGAGTTCTAGTCAGGCATTAGTCACCCAAAAAATATGCTAAAGAGTGAGTAAAGCAATAAAAGAAGACCAGCTAATAATGGTGATGAAACTCTTCAATAGCATCTTCTTTCTGCCTAGGATGATAATAGCTTATAAGGTAAGCAAGCTAAGGAAAAGTAGTCCTATTTATTTTGCCTGCAATCAGAGTACCTAAGTCAATAAACTAATGAGTCTGTTTTTAAAACCTGACACTATCATTGCTAAGGAAAATGCTTCTGGCTTTTTCAATACTGAAGTATAGTTGATTTACAATGTTGTGTTTTCTGCTGTACAGTGAAGTGACTTATACACATTTATACATTCTCTTTAAAATATTCTTTTCCATTACGGTTTATCCCAGGAGATTGGAGTTTCCTGTACCACACAGTAGGACCTTGTTGGTATATATACATCCTATATATACTAGTTTGCATCTACTAACCCCAAACTCTCAGTCCATCCCTCTTCCTTCTCCCCTCCTCCTTGGCAACCACGTATCTATTTTCTGTGTCTGTGAGTCATATGGCACCAATGAGTTTTCATTTGTACCATATTTTAGATTCCACATTAAATGATATCATATGGTATTTTTCTTTTGACTGACTTAATATGATAAATGCTGGTGCATTGATGTTGCTGCAAATGGGTGTTTCATTCTCTTTTATGGCTGAGTAGTATTCCATTGTGTGTGTATACACACACCCCACGTCACCTTTATCCATTCATCTGTCGGTGGACATTTAGGTTGTTTCCATGTCTTGGCTATTGTGAATAGTGCTGCTATGAACATAGGGGCGCCATGTTTCTTTGAAATGGTTTTGTCTGGATATGTGCCCAGGAGTGGGATTGCTGGATCATATGCTAATTCTATTTTTAGTTTTCTGAGGAACCTCCGTACTGCTTCTGGCTTTTAATTTGTATATAAATATTATTGGTTTGTATGGCATTTTATAAAAACTGGATTGTAAAGTCTCAAAGAACATTCTTATCATTTGTAGTCAGGAAAAAAACCTACAAAGATGAGAAAACTGACTACACAAAACCACTTACCTTCCTTAATTAACGGAAACCCCTCTGATTTAAATGACCATATGGGACTGTTTGGCATCATTTTTAAAAGTCATTTTCAGACCTAGTATCATAAAAATTTTTCCTCAAAGATCAATATTTCAGGCCCTAATGATTATTTTTGTATCTAAACCATTTACTGAAGGAGGTTTATAGCAAAAAGGTGGATTGGGCTTTAGAATTTATAAATACAAAGGGCCCAGTAATTATTAACCTTGCACATGTAAACTTTCTCATCCACAGAATTGTATGATACTGGAATATCTTGGTTTGCAGACTCCCCTTAAAAATCTTAACCACAGTTCCAGCTTTCTAAAATGGTATAAATTACAGTGGTGCCAGGAAGGAGACAAATTTGCTGAATCCCTGTTTTAAATCCATGGAACCATTATAAAATTTGGTCTGACTCCACAGGTCTTTGCTTAGTTAAAATATACAATACTATACATGAACAAAGCTAGTGGAGGTGATGGAATTCCAGTTGAGCTATTCCAAATCCTGAAAGATGATGCTGTGAAAGTGCTGCACTCAATATGCCAGCAAATTTGGAAAACTCAGCAGTGGCCACAGGACTGGAAAAGGTCAGTTTTCTTTCCAATTCCAAAGAAAGGCAATGCCAAAGAATGCTCAAACTACTGCACAATTGCACTCATCTCACACGCTAGTAAAGTAATGCTCAAAATTCTCCAAGCCAGCCTTCAGCAATATGTGAACTGTGAACTTCCTGATGTTCAAGCTGGTTTTAGAAAGGGCAGAGGAACCAGAGATCAAATTGCCAACATCCACTGGATCATGGAAAAAGCAAGAGAGTTCCAGAAAAACATCTATTTCTGCTTTATTGACTATGCCAAAGCCTTTGACTGTATGGATCACAATAAACTGTGGAAAATTCTGAAAGAGATGGGAATACCAGACCACCTGACCTGCCTCTTGAGAAATCTGTATGCAGGTCAGGAAGCAACAGTTAGAACTGGACATGGAACAACAGACTGGTTCCAAATAGGAAAAGGAGTTCGTCAAGGCTGTATATTGTCACCCTGTTTATTTAACTTATAGGCAGAGTACATCATGAGAAACGCTGGACTGGAAGAAACACAAGCTGAAATAAGATTGCCGGGAGAAATATCAATAACCTCAGATATGCAGATGACACCACCCTTATGGCACAAAGTGAAGAGGAACTCAAAAGCCTCTTGATGAAAGTGAAAGTGGAGAGTGAAAAAGTTGGCTTAAAGCTCAACATTCAGAAAATGAAGATCATGGCAACGGGTCCCATCACTTCATGACAAATAGATGGGGAAACAGTGGAAACAGTGTCAGACTTTATTTTTCTGGGCTTCAAAATCACTACAGATGGTGACTGCAGCCATGAAATTAAAAGACGCTTACTCCTTGGAAGAAAAGTTATGACCAACCTAGATAGCATATTCAAAAGCAGAGACATTACTTTGCCAACAAAGGTCCGTCTAGTCAAGGCTATGGTTTTTCCTGTGGTCATGTATGGATGTGAGAGTTGGACTGTGAAGAAGGCTGAGTACCAAAGAATTGATGCTTTTGAACTGTGGTTTTGGAGAAGACTCTTGAGAGTCCCTTGGACTGCAGGGAGATCCAACCAGTCCATTCTGAAGATCAGCCCTTGGATTTCTTTGGAAGGAATGATGCTAAAGCTGAAACTCCAGTACTTTGGCCACCTCATGCGAAGAGTTGACTCACTGGAAAAGACTGATGCTGGGAGGGATTGGGGGCAGGAGGAGAAGGGGACGACAGAGGATGAGATGGCTGGATGGCATCACTGACTTGATGGATCTGAGTCTGAGTGAACTCCAGGAGTTGGTGATGGACAGGGAGGCCTGGCGTGCTGCGATTCATGGGGTCGCAAAGAGTCGGACACGACTGAGCGACTGACCCGATCTGATCTGATCTGATACATGAATTTAAAAATCACACTGGAGAGAAAGTACATTGAAGAGGCTTCTTTACCAGTCAGGTCACTTTAGGTTAGCTGAAAGCAGCTAAGGCACTTGAGGGGCTTCCCTGGTGGCTCAGTGGTAAAGACTCCGCCTGCCAATGCAGGAGACCCACTCAGGTGTTTGATCCTTGAGTACGGAAGATTCCCCTGGAGAAGAAAATGGCAACCTGCTCCAGTATTCTTGTCTGGAGAATTCCATGGACAGAGGAACCAGGTGGGCTACAGTTAATGAGGTTGCAAAAGAGTGGGACACAACTGAGTGGCCAAACAGCAGCAGCAAGGTGCTTGAGAGCGGATGAAATTTTTACACTTCCTTTTTATATTTCCTTCAACACCTTCTGAAGGGGACAATCTGGTAATATATATATATATATATATATATTTTTTACTATTGCTGTTTGCTAATATAAAACTTATCCCTTTCCCTCAAGCGCTTACCTGCAAAATATTTACTATTCTCTTGTGATTTAAGTCAATTGCCAGATAATGCACTTTTTGCTGATTTCTCAGAGCACAAGTGTTTAGGCAGCAGTTTCTGGTTAGGTCTGTTCACTCAGTCACTCAATCACACATTCATTCACGCAACTGACCAGCATTTACAGATCATAATGCAGCTGTCTTAAAGAGAACCAAAACAACAAAGTTTTTAAAGAATTACCAGAACTTTTATTTTTGCTTTAGTTTTATTAAAAAAATAAATATGTCATAAAGCTTTTTTTTTCCTTTAGGGAGAAAAAAAGGAACAAGTTTCATAAAACCAAATAAGCAACAGTAAGATGTCTTAACTTGAAAAAGATTGGGAATTACTGGTTTACAAGTTACAACTGAATGAAAGGACAACTAACCCAGCCTCAGCTGGCTATTTCATGCCAATGGCAGCAAACAAAAAGATCAACAAGGGCAAAATAAATAACTGTGTGGAAGCCCTGGTAAGTGCTTAAACAGGCCAAGTCACTGAGACATCAGGATAGATCTTGCTTTGAACAACACAGAAGTTCCTGAAGAGTTGTGTATAAATGAAATAACTGCAAACATACTAGGAGAGCTTGGAATCTGAAAGAGTTCCATAGTGAATTCTTTTGTGAACAACCACTTCCACTTTTGTAAATCCAGGTCTGTTTGCTTTGCTTAAGGCAAAGTACACCGAGCAGTTACCTCTCAGCTCAGGCAGAGGCCCGGTCTCCTAACACTGCTCCTGCTGGGCCAGTGGCACAATTTCCAAGACTGTGTTTCTGTGAAGTAGTGTAAGATACAGAGTTGACCAGGGAACCCAGCTACACCTGGCAAAGCAGGCAGAGGGGTGGGGGTCCACCTTTAACAATATTGCCATGTCAACAAATACTTTTTTGAGATCTACTTTGTGCAAAGTATACTAATAAACTCTAACCAATTCAGTTACAGATGTATTATTTCTTTCTCTAAAACCTTCAGTCAGGGCCTATGTCTGGAACCCTAAAAGTAATACTTTTAATTCTTAAGACTGGCTTTAACCAAATCAGGTGCCCAACTCCTTCAAACTGGGGTGGACGATAGATAATGAGAGACTGAGTTTTCTAAGGCTGAAGTTTAACAGAAGAACCACATTTTATATAACTAGTTAATGAAAAATTTTGCTGGTGACAAATTTTTCAAATGGTTCTTTTTTTCTCTTACTTTCTCTAAACAGAACTGAGTTCTCAGGCAAACTCTGCAGAACAGTTAAAGTCACTGATTTAACTCTGTGGTAGGGTGACATATTTCAGTCCTACTGATAGAAACAGAAATTTCTTTCCACCCACTAGAATGCCATAAACTCATCCTACACCACAGCAGCAGTGCTTTGGACAGAGTAAATATGGTAGTACTAGTTCCAGTCAGTTTTAATCTTTGTAAATAAACTGGATCCTCACATTTGCTCACAGCCTCCATTTGGCCAAACTTCTACCAGGCTTAAGTCACATTTAGTTAGGCTGTTCTGTTTCTTTATTAAAAATGCTTCTAATAACATTGCTGCCTATAATGTACAGGTGTGAATGAAAAGAGTATGCAATCCGTAGTCTTTTCCACACTGAGTACAGTAACAACAATTAGTAAATAATTAAAGAATAAGTGGTCATTTTAAAACTTGTGTTTTTCTTAAAAAAATTTTTTTTTTACTTTCTAGCACTTAAAAAAATGGTCTTAAAACTGCCCTATTTCCAGTGCTGTTCCCTACTCTGCCCACCCATCCAAAACCTGCTACAAATGCTGGATTGAGTTTATACAAATAATTTAGCAGTACCAAGATTTTTCAAATGGAAACAGTGTTACTGACTTCTTCATATTGGATAACAAAATAAGGGTAACTCTGGTCGTCATTAAAAATGACAAAAATCTGAGGCTCAAAGAAATTATCAACACAAGAGTCATACAGGTCACTGGTGACGCTGCCAGGGTTGACGGGAGGGGGCCTTCTCATGCCGTGACTGCCCATTGTGTATCTGCCAGTTAGCACTTTAGCCAGAAACATGAAATGGACTCCTTTGGAGGACTTCTTAGAAAAGTTGTGAGAGTAGCTTGCCTTCTTTGCAAAGTAACTGCCCTGTCCAAACATTGTAGCATGCTTTCCACAGACTCGCGGAT
This sequence comes from Bos indicus, assembly GCF_029378745.1. Lineage (NCBI taxonomy): Eukaryota > Metazoa > Chordata > Mammalia > Artiodactyla > Bovidae > Bos > Bos indicus. The sequence goes on from NC_091760.1 coordinate 111,325,517, forward strand.
CAAAGTTGTGCTTGCAGATCCCATCTACCACATCCTGGGATGTTCCATGAAATAAATGTCTCTCATTTATTATTCTGTCACGGCCAAACATTTTCCGGTTCATATATTCCTTTTTCCTAATGCAAAAAGTGGACAGGAAATTCAGAAGAAGGAAGGTATAATCAGTTTAATAGGCATGATATTCTCTTTATGGTTTCAATGGGGAGGAAATGTTAACATAGCCTTCAAGGGCAAAAATATCATCAAAGATCATACTGCAAGTTTAAACCCCTCTTTTGCACAGCAGACAAAAGCACTTTCCCTCTTTGCTCCACCAACCATTTGTTCACTTGCTCTTTCATTTCAAATCTAGCTCTCACAGCTTACCTTCTCAGGGTGACTTCCTTACCTAATTCCACCAACCTGAAAGTCTCTCAATTCTGAGGTTCCTCAAATCTACATGCAAGCTCCCCTCTACCGAATTACATTAATTTGTGGCTGACTTGAAATACAGCACCATAAAATGATCAATAACAAGGCCTCTGGTGCTAGCCTGCCTGGGTTCAAATTCCAGCACCATATCTTATTAGCTGTATGACCTGTGGCAAGTTATCTAACTTTTCTGTGACTCAGTTTCTTTCTGTAAAATGCAGACTGTAATAATCCTACTTGGAAGGTCTGTTATGAGAATTATGAGTTAATGTAAGAAAAAATATGACATTAAGTTCTATGCAAGACCTTCCTATTATGTTCTGCATTTATCATTATCTACATCAAGAAAACCTCTTTTGAACTTTTCATACTGCTGACTCACCTTTTATATTTCTCCCAAAGAAACTGATTTTGGACTCTCAATATTTGCAAAATTCTATATTTAAACTCAGGCACAGTCTTATGAAAAAGATTATAGATGATTCGGTAACTTTTGTCCTCTGCAGAAACAGGCACTTGGATGAAGTCCTGAGAAGGATGCATATAAACCCAAGTTTCAGGGTAAAAGTTTGCTGAGGTGACCCCATCTGGACAGATGATCTGCGATGAGGAGGTTGCTTCAAGAGGTGGAGGAGCCTGTGTGGGAACACCACCAAGTGTCCTGGAAGGGAGAGGGAGGAAAACCTCAGCGTAAGTCCAACTCACATTACAGTGCTCTAACATTACCATCTGAATAGCTAAAATGCATATTTAAAAAACTGGCTGATACTCCAATATAAAATAGTTTAAAAAATTATAGAAAATGCTATCAATTAAAGGAAAGAAAAAAACCTTAGAGTGAACACTGTACAGATAACCTATTATTAGCTCCCCCCGGCTTCCTTATGGAGAAAACTCTGGAATGTACTCCTGCAAGGCAAGTAAGCAAGTGCCAATTTATAAATATCTTTCCTGAGTCCTGGATTCCTCTTTTGCCTATATAGTTACACTCCATTTCAAGGTAACAACAGTTTGTATGTGTTCCTCAAACTTTGTTGTACTAAGCAGAAAACGTATCACTACTAAAGGCTACTTAGATGGGGAAGCATAGTGAATGGAGACAGTGAGGCAGGTGGGTAAGAGGGAGCTTACAGGGAGACGACAGAAAATATTAAAAAAAAAAAAAAAGCTTATACTTTTAGTTTTTGTATAAAAACAAATAGATCATGGAGTAGGCATCAAAAGAAAGCTAACATTTGGCATTTGCTTCAGTTTTAAATATCACATATAACAAAAAACCATCAATACAATTCAAATGTTATAGCTTTAGATGTGCTTAAGATAGAGCTAATTATCTTAAGCCCTAGACACTAGACTATCCTTGAACCTTAAATTCAGGTCTATTACTCTAAAGGATGAGTTCAGACAAGCACTTACTTATTCCTACCTGATTAAATAATTTAAATCCTATTTCTGGGCCATTTTCAAAATACAGCAAAAGGAAACAAGCAGAGATAAAGGGAATCCTAACCCTGATGGTCAGATTCAGGGCAAAGAAGGCCTGCCAGTTCTCTTCTGGAGCATTTTCACAAAGACCTGACAGATTCCTCCAGAGCCTTTCCTGTCTGGTATATTTTTCTAAAGAGAGGCCCCACTGCTTTAATCAAATTCTGACAGGTACATAACTCTTTAAAAAGCCGTCACTATTCTAGAGGAATGGCAGGAAACACAGACTGTAATCTCCTTATTTTTAGCTGTTCCCTCTATTCCTGCTCTGTGAAGAGTCTAAATCCTAACCCACCAGGTTTCCCAGTATTGTTAGGGGTTGATGTTACCAACAGAGGTTTCTGGGTTTAAGGAGGAAGGTAAGCTTCTCCCAACCACTCTGCCCAAAATAGGTTATAGGCGGTCACAGCTGTACTGAAAACCTGGCACTGACACCAGGAGAGACGGCTCCTCTTTCTTCTGCCATTCCTGCCTGGAAATCAGTTCACCAAACGGAAGCTTCACATTCAGCTCATAGGTATTCCAGTGACACACTGCAAGCTTCCCACATACCTAGCCTTCTCTAGAGAGCCAGAGTCAGTCAAAGGCTATGGAGCATGTACTCAAGGACCTCTGAAGAATGAATTCTCCTAATCTAAGGTCACCGTTTATCACTCTCCTTCCCTCCCCTGGCCATTCTGAATGACATTTCCTAACTTCAGTGATGAAGTAAAAATTAATTTTATCCTTTTGGGGAGTGGTCCCCAACCTCCCGGAGCTAATGCCTGATGATCTGAGGTGGAGCTGCTATAATAATCATAAAAGTAAGATGCACAATAAATGTAACATGCTTGAATCACCCAGAAACCTTCCTCTGACCCCTGCTGCTGCTGCTAAGTCACTTCAGTCGTGTCCGACTCTGTGCGACCCCATAGACGGCAGCCCACCAGGCTCCCCCGTCCCTGGGATTCTCCAGGCAAGAACACTGGAGTGGGTTGCCATTTCCTTCTCCAGTGCATGAAAGTGAAAAGTGAAAGTGAAGTTGCTCGGTTGTATCCCACTCTTAGTGACCCCATGGACTGCAGCCTACCAGGCTCCTCCGTCCATGGGATTTTCCAGGCAAGAGTACTGGAGTGGGGTGCCATTGCCTTCTCCTCCTCTGACCCCTCTAGTCTGTGGAAAAACTGTCTTCCATGGAACCCGTCGCTGGTGCCAGAAAGGCTGAGGATCACTGCTTTCTGGGTCTCAGGCCTTATTCAAGACCATGAGGTGACTGCACAGGACAGATGTCCTGTCAACTGAAATGGACTTCCAAACTTCGAAAGCTGGTATTTGTGTGTTTAGCTCAAGCATTCTAAGAATATTCAAGAATAAGATTTTTACTCAGTTCAGTCTCTCAGTCATGTCCGACTCTTTGCGACCCCATGAATTGCAGCACGCCAGGCCTCCCTGTCCATCACCAACTCCCGGAGTTCACTCAAACTCATGTCCATGGAGTTGGTGATGCCATCCAACCATCTCATCCTGTCGTCCCCTTCTCCTCCTGCCCCCAATCCCTCCCAGCATCAGGGTCTTTTCCAATGAGTCAACTCTTCACATGAGGTGGCCAAAGTATTGGAGTTTCAGCTTCAGCATTAGTCCTTCCAATGAACACCAAGGACTGATCTCCTTTAGGATGGACTGGTTGGATCTCCTTGCAGTCCAAGGGACTCTCAAGAGTCCTCTCCAACACCACAATTCAAAAGCATCAATTCTTCGGTGCTCAGCTTTCTTCATAGTCCAATTCTCACATCCATACATGACCACTGGAAAAACCATAGCCTTGACTAGACGGACCTTTGTTGGCAAAGTAATATTTCTGTTTTTACTAGCCCTATTAAAAACCAGCAAGCACATGGAAAAAAAATTAACTATGAGAAACACTAGCTAAACTTGATTGTGGTAATAATTCTATAATATATATAAAGTCATTATGCTGTGCACTTTCAACTTATACAGTGTTTTATGTCAATTATGTTAATAAAACTGGACGTGGGGAAAAAGCAGGGAAACCCTTTAAAAAGAGCCAACTTTGCAGGAAACTCATGAGTTAAGCTTGCACCACCACCCCTACCTCCCTACTCTAGCATTCCCAATTCTTAGGTATCTCTGATCCCGATAGTTAAAGCCTTTTTGACACCTATGATTTTCTTGGACTCTTTGCACTTACTAAGACTTCAAAACAAAACTTTCTTCCTGACTAAGATCATGGTCTCTCTAGAAATCCATTTCTGAAATCTGTTTTTGGAATTGGTCCTTGTCCTCTTCCTCCCCTCTAGGCCAGCCCTGGACTCTAGGGCAGACAGGAACGCCATGGCTGCATGTACCATCACACCCTGGTGAACTTGCTGCTGCTCTCCTCTTTTTGCACTGAAATGTCTGCATAATCTTTTTGATTTGCTAAGCTCTTACTTTTTACCTGATGATTACTGGTCCAGATAAGAAGACTAAAATAGGAAATTTTGAAAAGGAAAAGAGTGACTTTCTTTGTTCTCTTGTAAGCCAACGTTATAAATAGGAAGGCCATATTTGTGGCATTAACTCTATTACTGCTCATACTATTTTTACAGTTCATACTTCTACAAAACAAGCCTAAGAGTAAAAAAAGGTGAAGGGAAGGGTATTCCGTAATTGCCAGTCTTAGGATCAAAACAAATCAATTTTCACTCTTCCGTAAAACTCTCCCAACAATGCAGCATTGAACGAGCGTTCTTCCTCTCACTCAGAAGCTGCATCATGCCTGACTGGCCCAGCATGCCAAGCTGCGGGTCTCACTGATGAGCTCTACCGTCTCACTAGGAGGACAGCATGTTCCTAGCTACTGGACGCTGACACTGTCTCCAGCTGTGCTAGTGCAATTACAGAACGGCATTTTTATTAGTTTCTAATTAAAAAAAAACACAGGGTAAAATTTTCACACCTAAACTAAGAAGAAAGCACATATTTACCTCAAGTTTAGAAACATATATTTCTAAAATCTGCCTTACTGACAAACTGCTTTTAGGTACTGAGCATTTCAAGGATTTTTGTTTATATTTTGTTTTTAATGTTCCTTTTGCAATCTCAGAATTAGGATCATTAAGACTACCATAATGATATGCGAAAAACACATTTTGGACTTGAAATAAACTACTAATAAGAATATAAGATGCCAACCACTATTACCCTAGATCTCCCCAGTTCATAAAGCCAAGTAAACCAAGTTGTATTTTAAAAATCAAGCTTTAAATATGATCTACCTGACTAGAGTAGATAATGATTTCCCTAGAGACACTACCTTTCAGATGGCCTTGCTAATGGCAATGTGCCCCAGCTTTTGCCAAATATGGAGATGTGCCAGTAGGCTCTCTAAAGAAAAGAAAAATGGCACTGGGGAAACTGGAAGGAGAGCTCACCTTTAATTCAGAAGGATGACTTCAGTCTCAAACCCAGAAGTATGACAGGTACTTTCAGAGTGTTACAGGAAAATGGGCCTTACTGAGCAAATGAGAATGCAAATTGCTTGAAAAGGTGAATTCTCTCCACGGCTCCACGCAAATTCACTAAAGGGAGCCGAATGGAGAACCCTACCTTGAGGGACAATCTCTACTTGCCAAGGCCATTTACCTGGCCTAGAAAACAGTTCCATAACATGGAAGGGTGTCTTAATCTTCCATGAAAGAGGCAAATGCAAACTCTGACTTAATCTAGACAGAACTACTTTTAGTTGTGGAAAAATGTTTGCTTTCTAGTCCAAAAAAATGCAAGAGGATGCTCACTCTTTTAGTGCTGGGTTAATTATAGCTCATCTGAACTCTATTTTTGGAAGAATTAAACCTAAAGAATAACTCAATTTTACATTTTAGAGATAATAAAGTTAGTCTTTTAAAGTCTTTTTGGCATTAAAAGTTGTACATTTACATAAAATGGAGGGTGAGAATTTCTGCTGGACACTTACTGTAAATATGGAAGCAGTATAAAACAGGAACGGAAAAGGGGTCTCCTTTTTATTTCTCTTCTGAAGAATGAGTTGTGGAGAATGTAGTGGTTGTTCCACATCATAAATCGGACTTCTTTCAAACCTCGAGAGTTGGCTTCTTCAATCAATCGAATAACAGACTATGGAGGAGAAAACAGAAGGTAAAGAAAAAACACAGCAAGTTAAGCAATAAACAGTCACTATAAGACAGGAAAAATGTTAATGTAACCAAAGGTAAAAATAGTTAACTTTGCTGTTAACATCAGAAGAGTGCCAAAAAGTACAGTGAATCAAATTACTTCCTGTTATATGCAGGAATTTTATTTTTTTCTAAGATGCAGAACAGAAAGATGCTTTCATGGTTTTCCCACCTTATGAAACATGTGAAGGGTTAAGTCTATCCTAATTAAAGGCCTTACAAATTTCCTGGAGATTTTATTGTTTCTATTCCTTAAGAGGGTTTCAGAAGAAGATTAAAGATGGTAGTATATACTGCTTACATAAATCAATTAAGTTCCAAACCCAAGAAACCTCTCAAGAGTAAAAACACAAAGACACTCCAACTACACTGGACTATCCAAATATACTTTAAACAGCCTCTATTCTCTTCAGAAGATACTAGATACTAGTGACGACTTAAGAAGAAATTTTAACTCAATATTGTGTTTTACACTAATTAACATACTAGGTTGTTTTCTTTTGCTGTTTCCTTAAAAGAAAATCTAAGGTAGGTAAGTCAGTTCTCCCTTTTTGTAATGCTGGAAATGAATTTAACCAATTAAAGAAGTCAGATCTTTGGAATGTGAAATTAATCTTTAAATCCATTTCAGGGCAATTAATTGTGACTCAGAATTCTCATTCAGAGGCAAAATAAACTATTATTTTAAAACCTCACTGTGTAACGGATGGACTATTCTTACCATCTCAAACTAAGGATACGTGTGCACTTGTGACAGAATTTTAAATGACTGATTTGCTTGACCACATGGTTCAATAAACATTTTCAAGTACTTCTTCCAGGGGCTTAAGGGCAATTGATTTCCCCAGTCTTCTAAAATGCTAATAGTGTAACACATGATCCAATCACCAGGAGCCAGATATAGCCAAAAGTTACACTAGTGTTCATCTCATTAAAATTACTCCAAAGTTGGCACTGAGTCTGAGTACTTATCACAGTAAATACTTGGTCCCTATTGTAATAAGATACTGGGGAAAGCATTTTCTCTCTGATAACAATGGTATTCCATTTATGGGCTCCAAGAAATTAACGGGAAAAAAATACATTTCCAGAAAAATCAAGAGAGAAAAGTATTACTCACTGTCAACAAGATTCAATTTTATATCCATAAGCTCTCTGGTTTGTGGTTCTGTCTAGTCATCGTCATAAAGGAACAGTGAAAGACAAAAAAATTTAAATGTACTTTTTGGAAAAAGATTCTGTAAATACCTCAGGATACTCCCTCCATCCAAAGTGGTCCCTACAGAAGAATTTCCAGACTGTGTGGTAAATAGAGTTGACATTGCTAGAGGGTGGTGTGGACAGCCTTCGTAGTTGGTCAAATTCAGCTGTTTCATACACATTCATGGCATTCAAATCTGCCCAAAATTCTTGTCCTCTAAAAAGACCCAAGAAAAAATGAACTGTTAATAGCAGTACATTTGCAAAACAGAAATACCTAAACATCTCATATAACATTACAAATACCTAGTATAGTATATTGTAGAATTTTCAAAGCTTGTTTTGTTTGGAGTAAAAAGATATCATTGTAAGTGGTTTCCCCGTTTCCTTTATGTCTTTTCTTAACAAGACCAAAATGTCCAAGCCATGGAGCAGGGACTGAGTCTATCCTACAGCATCATTGGCCTGAACCAATCAACACAGTCCTGCTCTTCCCACCACAGTAGGATGAGCCAAACCTGGTCTCAACCAATCAGGGAGTCAGCTCTGGATGAAGCTGACATGGAAAGCAGAGAGAGACATAAAAGAAACTTCTCTTGAAGCCTGTCTTTTTTTTCAGAGGCATCAGTTCACCTAAGCCAACATAGGAATACACAATACTGCCTGATGAAAGATAGGAAAAATAAAATGACCTCAGATAAGGCAAGTACTGCTAATCTACCTAACATCATCTTTTATCCTGTGGGTGGGGAAAAAAAAAGGTTGACAAAATATGATGCGAAAAAATAGTCTGGATTATCATAACGTTCAGCTATGAGAATAGTTTTGTCATTTTGTTATATGGTCCGCTGCTGCTGCATCCATACTTTATTGGGGAGGGGGAGGTCCCACTATATAAATCAGAATCACTTAAATTTATAAAGCGTGGTACAAAAAATTTTTGTTTCTTTTTTAATGGGACTTCATCTAGTGTTTGACTCATCTGAACCATTAATGGCAAAATGTTCATTTTTCTTGTGTATATTTCAAGAAAACATAACATCACAGCTATAAACAGAGTGACTAAGTTTTTAAATGCATTGTTTCATTCTTTCTACCACAGATTTCTAAATGACTGTCTTTAACACACATCCAGATACTCCAGATCCAGTGGCACTCGAAACTGGCTCATATGAAATCGAGGTGTTTGGACAGATATTCCCAATAACTGACATGTTTTCTTGTCATAAATTAGGATTTTGAAAAGGGTATGAATTTTGACCTATGGGTTTTGTTGGTTACTGTGAAACTCCAGACTGTGCCCTTGGAATACTTGTTCCAAGGACTGTTAAATAGGTACTACGCACAAAAAGACATTCTGTGGTCAAGTCTGAAAAAGTTGTCTACACAGAGTTAAACAATTTACTTATTGCATCTACTCCTCTGTCCCGTAAATATGTGAAGGTAGATACTGAAGTATCAATACCATGATGAGGGCTAGAAAGTACTCTTCCAAACCTATGACAATACTCTCCCTTTTACTATGAATACCTATTAACATCTCTCACTAAACACTCCTGGCAAATGTGAGGGAAAGAAAATATTTCCTACCCTCCACCCCAATGTTCATAATTTGTGAATTAGCTTCTCTTTGGGAAAAAAACAAAAACCAAAAAACTAAAAGTCATATACGAACTGATGCGGCCATGGAGCACATAACTTGTAAAAAGCAGTTATGTTCCTTTAAAAAGTCCTAAAGAACTTCCCCAAACCCTAATTTCTTACTTAATTCCAAGTGAGGATTAGAATGCCTAATTTCATCCTAACTAGCAGGATGTAGTCTTAAAAAGAACATATAATTTAAAGTGTGAAATAGGAAGACAATAAAATGCAGTTTATATCACATTTGAACACTACTTTGTTTAAAATTATTTATGGTAAATAGGAATACATAATCCAGAATTTAAAAAAAAACGTTTCTGGGAAATTCTACAAAAAAGAAAAATATTGAAACCTGGAACTCCTATACTGAAACTTCACATCAAGTTGCTTTAAACAATTTTCCCTTAATTTTAGGAGAATCTTATGTTATCGAGTGGAGAGATATTAACCTCTTTCTTCATCTTAAGTTCACTTCCAGTTTCTAAACAGATTTTCCTGCTTTAAGTTTACTTCCCAGTAAATGTTCCCAATTATGAGTCAACAAATCCTCAGTATTTTCTTTATGGAGTTCTTAGTAGTGCAGTTAATATGTTAACATACATTATACTATAAACAGCCAATGCTTTTTGCTGTTAAAGTATCAGATTTTATTCTAGACATCTCTCTAGCAATTTCTGTTTACGCCTATGTTATTAAGACTTCATAGATAATGATTTGCATGAGAAAGGCATCTAAAACTGCAGCCTTTGCTATATTCTCTGAGCACTTCAGTCTTTTGGGCATTATGAAATTTCTATGACAAATCCTAATTTACTACAATCAACTGTTCTGTGGATTGATGTATCAAAGTACTGTTTTAGCTCTATTTGATTTTCAATATGATTTTCTAGACTTGACAGAGACAAAATAACAAATTTGAAAAACATTAAATTATCTTTTTATAAGATTAATTTTACCACCTGCTCTCCCTTAAACAGAGAATGCTTAAAAAATCCAAAGCCAAGAGTTTTTATTCTCTTCAATCTGCATCAGTATAAAATTCATCCAACATGAAAGCCAAATGTTCAACATTCACCACTCTTATCAAACCATTGTTTTGTATTATCAGAAACCAGTTATGAGTCGTGTGTATGGAAATGGCGAGGGTGGGCTGTTTTAGGCAATACACAAAGAATCAAACAGATGTAGTCCCTGGCTTCAAGAGAGAAAAAACTAACAAAATCTAAAACCAAAGAAGCAGTACATCTGCCTATCTAACACAAGTACATTCTGGGAATGAGAGGACAAAGAAAATGCGTGCAGCATTATGGGAGCGGAGGTGGCTACTGCTCCAGGAATACATAATCAATCCAAGATAGCTTTCTGTAAGAGAAAGCTGAATTTCTGTAAGGGAAAGAATTTCAGGAACAGTTTAATAGGAAATAGGGATTTCTCGGTAGTTCAGACAGTAAAGAATCTGCCTACAATGCAGGAAACCTGGGTTCGATCCCTGAGTTGGGAAGATCCCCTGGAGACAGGAATGGCAATCCACTCCAGTATTCCTGCCTGAAGAATCCCAAGGACAGAGGAGCCCAGTGGGCTACAGTCCACAGGATCACAGTCAGACATGACTAAGTAACCTAACACTTCACTTCAACAGGATGGAGGTAAAAGGTCAAAGTGGTCAATACAGGATATGTATTAACTGAGCAGCAGAGACAGTGCCAGAGATGGGGTTGGAGAGAGGAGACAGGGCTTCCTAAAAGCAGGGTGCAGTCATCCTGGCAGATGGGAACCCTGTCTGACTTACAGACAGCCTGACTGAGGGATGGCCAGAGAAGAGCAAGAATGGGAGACAGCCACTGCGCAGTATGCTTTAGATTTAGTTAAATATATCATGTGGCTGAATCAATCCATCTGGACTCACTCAAAATAAAACTTTATCACAATAAATTAGAAAAAAGAATTGTGAACCAATGGGTGATTTTCGCTTTAATGGGAAGGAGACTGGACTGCAGAAATATTAACAATTCTGTGTCAACATGCTTCACCAAACACACCAGCACACATACCAATGTAAGAATTAATTTTGCAAAATTAATTAAAAATTCTGAAGAGAACACCCATTCTCATAATTTAGATGCTTACGAACAATGACTCTCTTCCCACTCAACAAATATCTTGACATACCAACATTTCCAACATATAGTATCAACGCACAGTGTACCAACACCTACACCATCATATGTTCTCGAATGTGTATGTCAGATCCTAAAAAGTAAAAAGGGCCTGCCATATAAATGACAGAATGGAATGGAATGGAAACCAAAACTATTAAAGAAACAGTTGCTGAATAAACCAGAAATTAGGACAGAATCCCTTCGCTGGATAAATAGTTCTTGGGATTATGTGTTTGGGAACTCAGGAGAATGTAACCATTTTAGACAAGTTCTCTATTTACAAATTGTTCAAAACCAAGAAAGAAATGTGACAACAAACAAAAGTAATCATAAGTAGACACAATGATTAAGTGCTGGGCTATGGCCAGGATAAGATGAAAAAGGTAAAATGCCCAAAAGTCAGTGGGGAAAAAGACAAGCAAACTCTGTGGCACAGTGTAAAGTGTGGCACAAAGGTGGTCTGGGAACAATCCAGAGGCAGAAGGCCTAACTGCTGGGAACAGGGTCACGGAAGGTGGTCAAGGGAGGTGTCCCAGAGTAGGTGAAATGAGAGCCAGGTCTGGCCAGCCGCGAGGCAGACCCCGAGAGGCAGGACACCACATGCAGAGTGACTGACATGTGCAGAAGCCAACCAAGCGCGGCTCAAGCAATCCAGAGCAAGCAGCACATGCAGTTCATGTGGGAGGTCAGGGTGTCTGTGTGTGTGAGTGGGATGATAACAGATAAGCCTGAACTGAACAGGTTGGCTGGGGCCAGATAATGAAGAGCTTTGTGGGCTGGGTTAAGAGGTTAGGACTTGATTCTGTGGGCTACAGGAATCACCGGTGGATTTCAACAAGGGTCAGATTTGCCTTTTAAAAAGGTCACTCCAACAGCAGTGGTAGGGAGGGCTGATTTGCTTATTTTGGTAGAGGGAGGTGGGGGAAGGGTGGAGATAGGCACTTATTTGCTAAATATTTATTAGCATGTTTATTATAAATATTTATCATTCTATGCTTAGCCATCTATAGCTACTAAAACTGCAAATGAGACAAATTATGGCAAAGAACTGAAGAGGCAACAATGGGGATGATGTGAGAGTATTTAAGAGTTAGACTAACTGCATGGAGGGGCTGAATGGAGCAGAAGGAGTCCAGGATGTGTCCCACGTTTATATTCTGGTGACTGGATTAATGGTGCCATTACATGAGACTAGAATCACAGAAGATGGAACACATTTAAGTGGGAAGATGATGCAAATAAGATACAGAACTCAGACTTTAGCAAACGTCAGTTAAGTTGAGTTTTCTGGACCTTACTCTGTACAGTTTTAACTAGATGAGTTAGACTTCGGAACCCTGGCTTCCTGCCTATAAAAGTTAACTGGTTTCTGTAAGGATAAACCTGTGACCTCAAACTAATCAACACCCACCCTAATCAGCTGGATTAATCAGACACAATTATTTATTACTATGATATAAAGGGAAAATGTCACCCCTAGCTGAAGGTCACGATGAGAGAAGGATAAAGATCAAATGCAGTATCGAGAGTTATTTAGGCTCTTCTGCTACAGACTTGAGACAGGCATGACAGATGGGGTATGTTTGCTGCTGCTAAAGAAATTCCACAGGCGCACGAAATATAGCTGGCTTTTGATACCTAGCTTTGATGTTTCCAGGAACTCATTTAGCAGTGCTGGAATATCTGGCAGCTTATAGATTCCTTCAAATATGTTACAAGGTGATGAGAATCAAAGCCATGGCATATATAATACCAAAATACACTGTGAAAGCAGTGTAGTTATTAAACTTCAGAGGACTATGTACTCTTTCTGCTTTAGAAGCATAATAACTGTCATTTATTCTGTCACTAATTAAGATTTTTGCTAACACTGACTTGAATACATAGCAGGAAGTTATTTGGGGAGGCAATAAAAATTATCTATCTTTGTATGTTGCCTACATACAAAGCAACACCTTTCACTGTTTTCCAGAGGTTAAATTTCTCTACTTAACTTCTACAGTATGACTTTGGGTCCTGGTAACAACTGGGTTTTCCCACTTGGTATCCAGAAGTAGTTGTAAATACAGACATACCTACAAATCAGAACTCAAGAGTTTTGTTTTGTTTTTACTTTAACGTTACTTTGCGTATGACCCTCAGTAGTTATAAGCAAGCTAAGAATCAAATGTTGACTCGCAATTAAATCTGCCCACCTCTAAGGAGACCCTGACTTATTCAAAGCAGGATTGCTTAGACTTAGAGCACTGTGTAAAACAATTAACATTAAACCTGGATGATATATTTACCGCAAAAGATTTGGGGGGTAGGTAAAAATATTTCCCACTTTAAGATTCAATGGGGCTTCGAGTGTCCGGGGATCAGCTGTCTTAGAGCAAACTTCTGGCTGTGTGTGCTGCTCTCTTGGTCCCTCCTAGGACATCTTGGAAACAGGCGAATGAGAAGGCAGTAAGTTAATGAGTGGATTTATCCACACAGTGGATAATCTGTGTGCTAAACCGCATGCTTGATTTACAAACTGTCAGACATCTAATCTGTGGTGTTAAAGTGATTCTAGAAGTGAACACAGTGAAATAAAAATGAGAGGATAAGAAATAGGAGAAAAAAGGCAGGCAGGTAGGCTGTCTATATGAAAGGATACCTTGTTTTTTTAAGTTTTTATAATTCTATATTATCCAAAAGCATGTGGGGAACTAAACAGACACGTAACAGTTTATTCTCAAAGAACTCTGTACTAGGACATGGCCCAGATCTGAGTACACCTAAGTGTTTCCTAAACCCCTAACAAATCATAAGCCCTCTCTACCTCAGGCAACCCCTGAAAGCAAATTACAATAGCTACCTGAGGAAGAGAACCTACTAAAACACTGTTATATTGGGCTTTTCCTTAAATTACAAAACTATCAGTTCAAAGCAAATAATGCAAGAGAACTTTTTAATAATATGTGGATAAGCCTAAAATCTTTCATAAATAAAAATTATATTCTGAGATCAGAAGATCTCGCAGCTATCTATTTATGGAGGCAGGGGCCTAAATTTCACACCCTGAAGACATCAAAAATGTCATATAGCCTTAACTTTTATCCCTGTTCAGTCACATGTCCTGAGACTCTCAGAAGGCAACTTAAGTGAGACATCTCAATCATGGCCTGAAGAGGAAGTGAAACAATTTCTATAAGAACAGCTGGGATAAGAAACATATAGCAGATTAAAAAGAAATGTATCATGTCTTATACTACCTTAAATTAGTAGTTATCACTTTTTATGAAGATTAATAAATATCCCCTTGTCAAGTGAAGTATTTTTAAAACGAGAGGTTTCTAATCTCAAAGTAGAAAATAAAAAATGTCTGCCATGTACTCAACTGATTAAGTTCTGTGGATATGAAATCTGACAATACTTAAAGTAGGCTGAATTTTATTTACTTATAAAACTTTTCTACATAATTATAAAATCAACTATGCAAACTGCTTAAAAATAATTTTCAAATAATATCAATTTAGAATTTGTTTACTCATAAATGAAATACTAATTATAAATAATTACAAAATTTATCTCCTAGTAGCCCCTAGACTAGGTACAATCTGTTAATTTCTGAATTGACTTTTATAAATAACTCCTTTAAAGAAAGGTTATTTAAAATTTTGCATGTAGCTGATACACTTTGTTGTGTAGCAGAAATTAACACAATACTGTAAAACATTTAAACTCCAATAAAAAAAAATAAAATTTTGCCTTTTTCCTCAGTACAGACAAACTAACTGATAAATGACCAAATTAAAAATTATTTTTTAGTAACAAATTAATTGTGGAACACTTTACATAAGTGGCATTAATTACTGATGAGTGGCAGCATTTGGACGATCCTAACATCAGAAAGCAAAGTTCCTTCTGTTTTACATTCTCTGCCCTCCATTCAAAGATGTCTTTCTTATATTACCTTGGAAGGCAAACCTAGTATTTCTCCTGTGCTTATTTTTATTCTTGCAATGCCTGGAAATGAAAGAGCAAAGCCAGGTGACAGTCAGAAACCAAAGACCAACCGCAGCAGGAAATTATTTAGAGTAGTTTGTGCCATTTGCCCTCCCTAGGCCCAGATCAGCTGCAGAACTGTGAAGATCACAGGGTGCAGGCAAGATTCTGAAAGTTCACTGCAAGCAAAGTTCACTCTTGGACCTACCCCTGCCATTCTTCACTGACTATTCAGTGCTGGTAAAAACTTAGAGCAAAGAAAATCACACAAACTTTATGGCTATACGTCAAATGAGAAGGTAACAGTTTAAAAGCTCTTAATCCAAAAAGAGGAAAAAATTAATGAAGAGAAATTCCTGTAAATGTGGCCTAAACTATTTTCCAATCATTATGAGAAGTGCTAGGTTTCAACATAAGACTATTGACAAATCCTTCCTTATGCTCAGAGGCAACAGCACCAAAACAAATGATATCTATTTGCATACAGAATACAAATTTCCCAAACTCTTTCTCAGACAACTTAGTCATGAGGGATTTTAATGCACTCCTTACACATTTTGTGGTACACACATTCACAAATCACTGGTTTCTGTAGAACATGAAACAGAACAGTTGCTCTAGCATTCTCACTCTCATAACATGCTTATCCTTTCATTGTGATGACCATGTAAAGGTTCTTTACTGGTCAAGTGGGTGTTACCAGTAAGTAAACAGCACCAAGCAGAGAAAGATAGAGGAGACAGACATATTTTCTTGTGTGGTCACAGCAAACAGAAGTGCTTAGTTAACTCCCTTCTATGCTTGTCTTAGCAACAGCAATAGGCTAGGTCAGCAAGGAAACCTGGAATTTTCATAATCAGAAGTTTATTAATATAATCAACTTTCTAAAATGAGCTCCTCACAGAATTACTCATATTTATTTAGCACAACACTACTACAATACTATTTTTTGCACAAATCAAATATAAATCAAAATACCAAGCTCAGTAAGTGGAATTTATTTTTATATAAAATCCTTCATTTTTGAAGATCTCAAAATGTATCTCAGAAACTATCCCTTATAATTTCAAATCCTATTAACTAGGAATTAATCTACATTAGAAATTTGAGGCTTTCAGCTAATGTGTTGGGGATTGGACTGGATTATGTTTAACACTTACAGGGATTTTAAAGAGAGGCGAGTCTGTGCAGTATGATCCCTGGTCCCTAGAAAGCACTGCCATAAATAATCTATAAATATAAAAATAACATTTTGTTTTGCTACGGGAGTCCCTTCATATCTAAAAACATAACTTGTTTGCTCCTAGAAATGGTGAACTTTAATTATAAATATTTTATTCTTCTGTACAGTTTCTGCTGATGGTGTTGCAAAGTGCAGTTCACCTCAAGATCTTAAGCTGTTACCTACAGATTTCAAGCCCAGAGTGAAACACAAAATGTCTCAACCCTCAGCACTCTGCTATCTTCCAAAGGTACAAACATCATTCATATTCACTTCCTTTTAGCTTAATATTCTCAGATTTATTTAAAAGAGAAACTCTACTGCTTTCACAAAGAGAGTTTCTTGTAAAACTTACCATGTCCGATCTGAACCAGCCTTACAAAAAATTTTTTTAGAATAACCAAGAATCATCTTGTAACTCAAAAATAAGCTTTCCTTTCACAAGAAGCCAACTGCAACTAACAGGATACTGGTAAGTATCAAAGGGTACTGACCTAGGTTAAGAGGATCTCAGGTCCTAATTTTAAATGTGAAAAAAATTATTTTTTGACAAAGGATGCAGAATCTGGTGGGCTCATATCAGGGGATAAGATACAAGAGGCCACAGGCAGTCACAGTCTTAAATGGCTGCATTTTATTCAAATTCCCTAAGTAGGCAAGGTTTGTAAGGGTTACCTACTGCTTCACACCCTTTAGAAATAGTCCCCAAACCCAATATGAAACTAAGAATCACTAAGATCAAAGATGCACCCAGAAGAAATTTATGAATTTACCTTTGCTTTATGGTAGAATGCAAAGTTATAATCTAGAAATTCTAGTCTAACACTAGGGAGTAGTTTTACAGGAACAGAGTAATCACTCAAAAGTTGCATTTTCTGCACGTTCATATATGCAGAATGAAGTTTTAAATGTTGAATTATTATTTTTTCTATTTATAATAAAAAGTAAAAGCTTTAGAGTCAACTCAACAAGAAAATGTATAATGTATCATGCAATTATTTTTAGGAACTATCAGATAACCTTGTAAGTTATTTCCTCCAACTGTCTGATTTAAAAGTTATACATCTTTGCTCTCTACAAGATTCATTTTCATGACCATGAATATATCAGGAACAGACTGACCCCAACCTGAAGCCAGGTGACAGCTGCTTCAAAAAGTCTAATCTGCTTACTGACAAAACCAGAAAGGGAATAAATGAATGATTGCTATTGATTCCCATGAAGGCGCTACACAGACCCAGTAACTTCCCTGGATTAGTATAGACAGAAGCCAATTAGCTTTATTTCATATGTAAATAGCATCATAAAGAGGTACAGAAAATAATTCACTGGATTGCTTTCTCCTGAAGCACAAGGCACACATTTTGAAAGTCACTTCAAACACAGTTCTTGCTTATGGAGCTCTCTTTCTCTTCGGCAGGAATTTTTTAAATAAATTCAAACTCATCCAGCTGTGTATATTCAAGAAATACCAAAAAGTCACAAGGCATAGTAAGTTTCAGCTGTTCTCCTCTCTCTGTGTTATCAATAACACATAATGAGTTAGTTCATACATCATCACAGCTGTGCAGGCCAGCGCTAACTTGGCTAATTTAACTATTCCAGCAGAGTTCAGTCAGGAGCTTGGTCTACTTTAGATAATCCACTCTGCAAGTCATATAGAAAAGAACAGCAAGTGCTCTTCATTATCACTAATAAGCAATTCTTCTTTCACACAGTTCCTGTGAAGTCTTCTAATGGTACTGTCCCTTGGACAGTTTTTTAAAAAACAGAAACAAACTTCTAAGAGCAATGAGCAATCAAAATCACTCAAAACTAATGAACTACAGCTATGACAACATTCTAGGCTTAAGCCCCAAACTTCTTTTATCAATGTTTTAATTCTAAAGAGGAGAAAACACTATCTTCTGACAAAAATTAACCATGGACTCAGTGTTTGCAACTTTCTTCTTCATCCTTCCCTTTTCCAGGAAATTCAGAATTAGAAATAATCACTGGTCATATTTTTCAACTATAGGTTACCTCCAAAATAAGGTCAGCACAGTGCCTCTTCCTTATGGGTGATAATAACTAGGAGACTATTCTGGCACACTTTAAAATGAATGTAATGTGAAAACTAATGGCGATCTCAGTTGCTAAAGGGAGATTTGCACATCCTCCACAACAGTATTCTGCACAGTTAGTGAGACCCTTTTAAAACCGCTTAGTCCTGCCATTTAGTTACCATTTTCTACTAAGGATGAGTGCCTAAACTGTCAGAGACTATGTTTTCTTAATGGAAAACACAACATTCAATGTTGTTTTCTTAACTGTGTATTTGGATTTGGAAATTCTCCAAAGCTCATCCTGTGTGCAAAAGAAGCCTCAGCAACTAAATATGGGGAGTTCATACATACAACTAGTTTTCAGTTGATGTTACAAAAGCAGTACGAAAGCAAAGTGGAATAATACAATTTGGAGTGAAGGCAAAATTGGAAAAGAATAGTTAAAATAATTTCATTATAATGAACCATATAAACACTTTTATTATTGAAATCCCGTTTTCGTAAGTGTTTTTAGTAGCTAAGCATCCTGACTAATAGTTGGAAGGTACCTGTGAACTTACCTAGCTCAACTTTCCTTCCATTCACTCTTAAGAATAAAATGAACACTGCACATCTCATTTGAGTTAAATCAGATGTTAAATCCATTTGCAAAAACCAAAGAATTTCATCTACACAGTTTGAAACTATGAACTCTTATCTTTGCTAGAGACGCAGAACTGTGAACTTTCCCCAAGTTCCACACAATGAACTACTATGGGTATAGTATATAATAATGATTTACCAAGTCATATAAACTGCTGAAAACAACCGGGATAAACAACTGCCATTCATTATTCCTGAATCCAGAGACTGCCAGGTTCGACCTGGGCATATACACAGCTGAACACACACTTCCTGGTTATGTGCAATCTGCACAGATAGACCAGCTTTACAGGCCTGACCACAGAGATTAATAGCTTTAGCCAAATAATGTGGTAACCATGTGAACCTGGGCTGCTCCAGCTTGTTTGTGAATCTCTCAGCAAGGCTCAACATGCCGTTATCTGCATCTTGTTGCCAGGAAACACAACATCGCTTTGGAATACAAGGAAAACCAGGTTGCAGTGACCACAGGTCAACTTCCCAAAAACCCATTTTTGACACTTAGCTATCTACAATCTTACAACATTTCTTACTGTAGTCCACGGAGAACTTCACTTTACTAGTAATTAACAATACTTTTGGCTATTTTTATCAGGGCAGGACCACTTACCACCAGTAACAATACAGTGCCAGCAATAGTAACTATAATGACAATTCTCTCAAACTTTTCCTCTGAAGTGTCAAATAAATATTTACTTCCTTTAAACTGGGTTGGAAATCAAGCACTCACTGTAATCACTTTATAACTGATCCAACAATGAATGCATATGGGCTTTCCTCTACGTCTATTTTTCAGTAAAGAAAGTTTACCAAAGGATAAAATACTCAATACGCTGCTGTCCTAAGAGTTCCTGGATTTTCTGGGATCAAAATACCTGTCTTGTCTTGCTCATGGTAAGATAACATAATGTGTTGGACAATAATTCTGCTAGTTTCTTCCCAACCAATTCAAACAGACAAACTTAATGTACCAAGATGCTCAAGTACTCAGCAGACTGGAAATCTGCTTCATAAGAGTGAAGTGGGAGGCCACTGTTACGCACAGTTTTGCAATCTGCAGATGGAAGGATTAGAGTGGCTTTGAGAGTATATAAAATTAATTACCCTTGACATACCAATTAGAATTGCTAGCTCATAGGCAACAGAGATTTTGGACAATACATTAAAAATATTTTTAAGACAAAATGGAAAAGATTTTTCTGTCTTTCAATGCTGGCTTAAAAAAATAAGTCAAAAGTAGTTAGCTTTATTACAGGATCTAAGAATTCTGCTACCCAAGCAGGACGGGATCTTGAGTGCATTATATTATCAAGAGAATACATTTATGATCAGGAAAACTGTATTCTGGACATAAACTTTACTTTTATCCCAAGGTCTTCTACATAATAATGCCTCTAAACTTGGGCTTTATATTGCTTCACATCTTGCTCCACAGGTAGCTTTTGAAACACAAGATGCAAAATTCCAGTCTGATGATAATTAAATTGCTAAAAAGACAGATGGGTCTGTGTACTGAAATATTCAAAGAAAACCACTTACCTAAGACTAAATGGAAGCAAGAGAAGTTAAACAAAGGCCAGGTTACTGTGATGCCAACAATGCTCTGGCACTGTTAGAACACGGAAGGTTAACATCAAAACTAATAGCACTGGACAACATGGAAATGGTTCACTACCACCATTTGCCTTCAGACTCTCCAGACACTTGGGTCGTATAACTTATCAGTGAACAAAACTGACTCTCCACAAAGTTCTTCTGAACTTTTGAGTTAGGCTAGTCCGCCTGTTGTAAGTCCCTTTATACTACAGGAGAAACAAAAGATCAGTGCTTATTATATAACCATTTTTGCACTAGCAACATTATATGTAGCAACTATTATTTCTCTATTTCCAAGTTCATTAAAGAACGCAGATGTGGAAATTTCAGTTCCCCTATCAGTGAATAATGCTTGGATATCCGTACTAAAAGAACCAATGTATTTATTGAGTTGGCCAGAAAGGTCATTTGGGTTTTTCTATATAATCTTTTTTCCAAATGAACTTCCTGGTCAACCCAATATAGGTCTTGCCTACAAAAACATGAGGATAACTGCTTTTATGTAAATGACAAATAAATATGTCCATTAGCATAGATTTTCCCTTCACTCACTGTTAAAAGACTCTTTCAGGTTTAAAAAAATACTGGGTTGTGGAATAATTTATCTGTGAGATAAATAGAATAATAAAATTAATGATAAAAAGCTTTAAGGAAACTAAAAAAGAAACTTAACATGTTTGGGCATAATTCAGAAGTTTGGGAAGGTCTCAGAGTCATGCACAGAAAAATTTTCTGAACTATTCAAAATGAAAAGAGGGTCATGAAAATCTCCAACTACCACTACGTTCTTTTAAAAATATAGCAACTTCTCAGTATGCAAAACTTTAAAATCAGATAAATTAAGCATTCATAATTTAAAAGATTCACCATAGATTTTCTTTCAAAAGCAAGCTCTCCTGTGTGATTAAAACAGTATTTGATTCACAATATTCAATGTATATGCAACTTCTCAGTCACACACATATTGCGCAGAGTGACATCTGAATTGTTCAAATCATAAAACCTTCATTGTCTGGTTAGATAAATAGCCTGCATTCAACTGCCATGAAAAATCAGGATAGCACACAGCCAAAAGAACAAAAGTAGAAAGAGGATAAAACCTGTTAGGTTACTACTGAAAGAAACCACCCTACTAAGCCTTTAGCCTTTTTACCTTCTCTCTAGGATTTAACAATAGCTTTAGAGTAGTTATGAATACATACCCATACTTCATTCTCATTCTATCATTTTCTGGGTTACAGTAAAATCTTTCCAAGTGCTCCTGGGAGTCATTGGATACACTCTGCCACTTTTGCGTAGTTGTCCTCTTGATCTGCCAGTGATATGGCAAGATCGTGTGGTGCTTCAAACAATCCCTGCCATAAATACAAGTGCCTTGCAAAAAGTCCATGCAAATTTCAATTCCGTTCTCTTGGTGAGTGTGGTATTGTAGCTGGTTCACTAGCTCAAACACAAGGTCAAGGGAGGCCTCCTCACTTTTATCCTGAAAGAGCTCGGTACTCAACTTGTCACTGGTGTCCAAAATGTACTGGATTGTAAAACTGTTATCTTGGAAAACCCCTGGAACATAATCCATGACTTTGTCTATGCAGTCAGGACTAGCAGGAACATCACTTGAAACTGGGTGCAAAAGGTCAGTCTGGAAGTGCCCTGCTGTAGAATCTGCCACTGTCCCACTGATGGTTTCTGGTGGAAAGCTATGATCCTGGATTGGAACCACCTGCTCCGGAGCATCAGTGGGAGGATGGGCTTCTGGCATCTGGGCCCCAACATTTGTCCCACTGGGAATCAGGACAGGCATACTGTTTTCAGTAGGTGGACACGATGTATTGATTTCCAAGGGTTTCTTCACCATAGGTTCATGTAAGCTGCTCTCTTCTGCACTCTGGTTTCTAGATCTAAAAACCCCATCAAGTGAGCCAGATTCTAACAAAGTGTTTAATATTGGCCTCAAAGACCTCAAGGTTCCGGTTCCCAACCTCTTCTGATCTTTTTTCTTAAAACAAGTCTTCAATGGAGTGATCTTCTCAGAGAGTCTCACTGGACATGAAAATTCATCAGGAGAAGGAGGCTGCACTACACAGTCTGGCTCAGGTTCGGTGGTTTCCACTTCCATGATGTAGATTAGCTCCAATTGCTCCTCAGTCTAAAAATCCTACCAGGAAAGGAAAGAAGATCAATTACCAGCTGACAACAACAGAATCCTTTTCATTCATCAATACATTTTGTTTTATTCTCTAAGTTCCTGAAATGCTTCCTCCTATACTATATTTCATCTTTACAGGTCACTTTTTAATTTTGTTGAGAATCAAGGCTCCAAAGGAGCCAAGGTTATTCAAAAGCCCACAGACAGGTAAAGATGAAAGAGAGAGAGCATCTTCTACGAGGCTCCTGACATTTATCTGTGGACTTAATATATAATGATTTGTAATTCTGCTGGGATATGAATTTTTACAGTTTAAGTCTAGGATGGAGTGGAGAGAGGGGTAGAAATATGTGCATCTATGACAGTGAGGAAACCACATCTCTATTGCTTTGTGGTTCTCTTCACAGCTGTTTATGTATCTCCTGTTTCATGAGGTGACAAAAACTGTAAAAAAAAAAAAAAAAATTTGTCAAATGCAGGAAAAACTGCAAATTAACTGTGAGTGAATTTGCAGTATGAGGCTATATGCAGGAAGCAGGCTCTCAACCGAAATATTATATGGGAGAAAACCAGGAACCTGTTGAAGCACGTCTAGATGCAGAAAGTTCCAATACATTCCCCAAGGATGTTAAGGGTTTACTTTTGCAATCCCCAAAACATTACCACTACTAGCGGAAGAATACCAGGGTTGATTTAGCAACAGAAGCTATATCAGCAACAACCACTGCACACTTTTAGAAACCAAAAACAACTTCCTAATACAGAAAGGGGCCTCCCTGTCTTTGGAAAAGCTACATATGTGAATTAAAAAAAAAGAAGGCACAGAAAAATAACACAAGAAAACAAAACACACCAAATTTCAGATTCCGAATGAACTACTCAGGGACTTAAATAGTGCTTTCTTTGAAGAATCAGACCCATTGAAAAAAACTAGAACTTAAAAAGCAAAGAAAACTTTGTAAAATGATGAATGGTGTCTCCTCCACAATCTAGCATTCATTAACTAATTCTGAAAATATTTACTGAGCATTATGCCAGGTGGAAAAGGGGTGGTGATGAGCAATTAATCCTCTTCTCCCTTATCCAATAGACTGAAAGAAATCTTTGATGCAAGGGCTCATGACTTCACCAAGTATGCATCCAGGGTACAGTGCCTAGCACATGCACACAGTGGGTGCTCCATAATATTTTCTAGCTGAATTATTGAAGAAAAAGCACCAATTAAATGGCAAGTTCCGTGAGCCTTTATGAGTCAAGAAAAGCAACAAAATGAAAAAAATTGAGTCCCCAGAAAAAAGAATAAAAGATCTAATTGGAGTGATTTATAAGTCTACATGTGTAAAAAGTGCATAATAAATCAAACTCAGAAAAATTAAAAACAGTATATAACAAGGCGTTAATGTACAGGGCAAGTACAAAAGAAAAGGTAGAAAAAGGAGAGTTCAGTGTGAGCTGGCATTGTTAGGGAAAGCTTCACGAAGAAGGAGGGACTTGACATAAGACATAAATCAACTGGAAAGCAGCCAAGCCAGGCGTTATTATTCATCATTTGGTGCTCTTGCCTTAAGGCACAATTGGCACAGATTGTGGTATTCCCTCTCCACACCAAACTGGCCTGTGCCTTCCCCCCACGCGCACACACACACACACACACACACACACACACACACACACAATAACCACTCCTATCACACCCAGTCAAGGCAAAACAGACACGAAACCCAGTTTATTTATACGAGGGCACACACACGCCACAACTTTTCCTATTTTTGCCCTCTGTCAAACTCAGAAATAAAACCGAGAAAGAGGCAGAGAACTGGAGGAGTGGCTGGAGTGAGGAAGTCACTAGAACCTAGTTCCTCAATTAGTTTGCATAACAGAAAAAAAAAAAAAGATTGGAAGGACACTTCCTCCAGTCCCTCTGCCAGCGACCTACAGCTTCACCATTCACCTCACGATACCCCCGGGTGATGGCCCAGTTCTCAGGCATTCTGCACCCCACCACCGTCGGGGAAACCGCCCCGCTCCCGACTCATGACTCCGTCTGGGCTCGGATCTCGGCCGGGGGTCCGAGGGACGCCTCCTGCCGGCCGCGGCGGTTTGCGCAGCTCGGCGCCCGGGACCGCACGAACTGTGCCCGGCGACGCCGATTCGCGGCCAGATCTCTGGTGTTCCCGAGGATCCCACCCACTCCTGCTCCTATACCCCCGGGCCAGCCTCCTCCCACCCCCCAGCGACCCCCCGCCCCGGCTGCCCTCCCCTTTCCAGAAGCCACTCGCGGCGCCTCAATTTCTTTCTTTCCTTGACCGACCTTCCCGAGAAGATTGTCCTGCGAGGCTCGGAGGACCGACCTGAGCAGAGCGGAGGAAACGCAAAGGGCGTTTCTCGGGCTGGCGGGGAGGAAAGCGAGGACTTTAAAGTTAATCTGAAAACAGCTTGCAAACTTCTGGGCTGCAGCCGTAACGCGGGTCTGCCGGAAGGCTCCCCTCAGCAGCCGTGCTCTCCCCCGCGATGTGCGCCTCAGAACGCCAGGGGTCTGCCCGGCAGGAACGACCGCATAGACGCGCCCCCGAGCCTCCCTTACACAGTGGGAAATGGGGAGCCGCCGGCGCCCTCGACTAAACCCAGTGTCTTACTCCAATTTATACACCTGCTAGAGACCCGAAGTGACTAAAAGTGTAAATCAATGCCATCCTGATATTGACTGGATCCAAGTGAATTCGGTACAAAAAGGTAGTCTAAACACCAATCACCCCAGATCTGTGAAAGCAGGCAGCAAGGCCGGCACCCCCTTCCGTGACCACCATCCCAGCGAGGGTCCCTCGTCGGCCCCTCAGAACCGAGTCCTTTACCTGAAACGGGTTGTCTGAGAGAACTAACCACAGGAGCTGAGCCGGGCGACGCCGGTTCGCAGGCAGGGTCCGCGCCAGGGGGTGGGCGCGGAGGGTGGGCTCCGGCGTCTAGGGGTCATAGGCTGGAGAAGCGGCGAGCGGCACTCGGGCCATTCTGCCGCGGGGAGCGCAGAAAGCCGCGACTGCACTCCCGAAGCAGCTCGCTCGCCTGTCACCTCGAGCTCTGCTTTAAAGTGGCTTCCGGTCGCCTCCTCTCAGCAGCCCCGGCGCGGAGGCGGAGCCTGAGCAGCAGCGGGGTGGGGTGGGGTGGGGTGAGGGGACTGGGAGCTCAGTGGGTGCCGGGAAGGCGGCCCGCCCCACGTGCGCGTGCGCGCTCACTCGCGAGGAGGCGCGCGAGAGGTGTGCGTGCGGGGCCGCGTGCTCCCTGGAGGAGGCGTGTCCTTTCGCCGCCTGCTCTGTCCTGGAGGGTCCGCGTCTACATGCATCTAGG
Source organism: Bos indicus (assembly GCF_029378745.1). NCBI lineage: Eukaryota > Metazoa > Chordata > Mammalia > Artiodactyla > Bovidae > Bos > Bos indicus. The sequence continues at coordinate 111,351,553 of NC_091760.1, forward strand.
GTCGAGCAGCTGTGAGGAGGGGAGGTGCGCGCCGCGGGGGTGGGGCGAGCTCCACCTGCCTGCGGACAGATGGAGGGTCACTTTGTTCGGAGGAAACCCGAGGGAGGATGTGAAACAGAACAACCCGTTTTTGTGCGGTTGGCTTTGTTTATTTGCCTCCTCACCAGAGGCCTCCTGCCGCTGAAGCCGCCGACCCCGAGATGAGGTGATCGGCTGCTATGGCTTCTGCGGCCAGACGGGGTCGCCCGCCCCGTTCCGGACGGGCGGGCGCGCACCGCACCGCACCGGGGCCAGCGCTTGCCCGACCTGGTTGCAGGCATTCCTGTTTCACGGGAAACATTCGCAGCATTGCAGAAGGGAAACTTACTTTTGGGGTGTTGAGGTGTGTGTTTTAAAGGATACAAACACCATGATGACTTGTCTTTTCATTCAACAAATATTTTTTCGAGTGCGGATTGCATGCTGAGGGCGAAGTGGAGGTTTAGACTACTGTCCTGATCAGCCCAGACACCTTCTCTGTCCTCATGGAGCTTTCGTAGCACCATGTGCTCGCCTCTCAAATATTTGCCATATATCCCGAATTTGCCATATTTTCTGGATTGTAAAACATCCTGGATGGTGAATCAACCTATTGAATATTTCTTTAGCGGTGGAGGAAGAAGCACTATTTATATAATCACTATATATGGAAAAAGTTGGGCTTCCCTTGTGGCTCAGCTGGTAAAGAATCCGCCTACAATGCGGGAGACCTGGGTTCGATCCCTGGGTTGGGAAGATCCCCTGGAGAAGGGAAAGGCTACCCACTCCAGTATTCTGGCCTGGAGAATTCCATGGACTATATAGTCCATGGGGTCGCAAAGAGTTGGACACGACTGAGCGACTTTCACTTCACTATGGAGAAAGTAGGCCCTGGTCAAAATCAAGGGAAATTAATCATGACTGTATCCCCATCAGGTGGTAGAAAAAGAACACAGTTCCCAAAGAGTTGCTCTCCTGTGACCTGAAATCTAAAGTGACTTAATTCCATAGCTTGGAGCCATTATGGGCTGAAAAAGTCAGTATTAATATAACCTTATCAAGTTTGTTAAAAAATAAGAAGGGATAATAATAAATACTACAATTCCAAGCCTTACTTAAATTGTTATAAACCAAACTGAGTGACACACCAGCAAAGAAGAGATTAAGGGTAGTATCTCCCCTAGCACCCTGGGTTTACTAGGTGGCTCAGTGGCAAAGAATCTGCCTGCCAATATAGGAGACACGAGTTCAATCCCTGGGTAAGGAAGATCTCCTGGAGAAGGAAATGGCAACCCACTCCAGTATTCTTGCCTGGGAAGTCCCATGGACAGAGGAGCCTGGCAGGCTATAGTCCATGGGGTCATAAAGAGTCAGACACGACACAGTGACAACAATATGCTCCCCCAGGGTCTTTAAGGTGAGAATGTTATGGACAGAATTCAGAAACTACTAAGTAAAAGACAAGAATTTCCAAGCTTTAAAGATTGTACTGAAGGACTTCCCAGTTAGTCCAGGGGTTTAAAATCTGCCTGCCAATGCAGGGGACGGAGAAGGAAATGGCAACCCACTCCAGTATTCTTGCCTGGAGAATCCCAGGGACAGAGGAGCCTGGTGGACTGCCATCTATGGGGTCGCACAGAGTTGGGCACAACTGAAGCGACTTAGCAGCAGCAGCAATACAGGGGACATAGATTAGATCCCTGGTGTGGAAAGATCCCACATGCAAGGGGGCAACTAAGCCTGTGTGCCACATCTACTGAACCTGGGCTCTCGAGCCCCTGAGCTGCAACTAGGAGACTGCAAGCCACAGATACTGAAGCCTGAACAGCTAGAGCTCCTGTGCTCCACAAGAAATGTCACCGCAGTGAGAAGCCTGCACACCACAATGAAGAGTAGCCCCGTTTCATTGCAACTCAACAAAGCCTGTGTGCAGCAACAAAGATTCAGTGCAGCCAAAAATGAATAAAACTTTTTTAATTGTATTGAGACAAATCTTGATCTGTGCCTACTCATATGTGGAGTTTCCTAGAATCAAGTATCTGAGTTTAAATCTGCCAGTTTACTGTTTGCTTTCTGTTTGTCTCATCTGTTCTGTGTTTTTTCCTTTCATGCCTTTTAAAGTTTTGTAAATTCTATTCTGTCTCAACAATTAGGTTACTTGTTATACATACTTTATTCTTTTAGTAGTGTTTCAGTTATTTATTGCTGTGAACAAATGACCCCAAAACTTATGACTTAAAACAACAACTCTTATTTACTTATGATTCTGGAGTCTCTGGCTAAAGAATTCATTCAGGGCATAGTGCAGATGGCTCATCTCTGCTCCGCCATATCTGGAGTCTCAGTTAGGGTGGCTCAGATGGCTGGGGCCTGGTTCAGGGAGGGTCATGTGTATGTTCTGGCTCTTGGCTGACTTCCCTGTTTTTTTTCCTACAAGAATTCTTCATGTGACTAACTTGGGCTTCCCCACAACATGGAAACTTCTCGGGTTTCCAAGAGGGAACATTTCAAGGGGACAAGTCTCAATGCACAAGCCTTTGGTTGAATCATGCTTAGTAATGTACTATCAGCCAAAGCAAATCACACAGCCAAGCTCAGAGTCTACATGGGAGGGGACAGCTGGAGGCTGGGAATATTGGGAGATACTTAGAATAAAAGCTACGTCACTTCAGTCGTGTCCAACTCTGTGTGACCCCATAGACGGCAGCCCACCAGGCTCCCCCACCCCTGGGATTCTCCAGGCAAGAACACTGGAGTGGGTTGCCATTTCCTTCTCCAATGCATGAAAGTGAAGAGTGAAAGGGAAGTCGCTCAGTCGTGTCCGACTCTTTGCGACCCCATGGACTGCAGCCCACCAGGCTCCTCCATCCAAGGGACTTTCCAGGCAAGAGTACTGGAGTGGGGTGCCATCGCCTTCTCCGTAGAATAAAAGCAGATCACCTTAATCCAATCAAGGATTAATAATCAAAAGTTATTCCCAGGGTGTAGCCCTTTGGAATTCCAGCTTGTTTTTTACCCACCACTCCCCACTTACTCCCCTTGAGGCAACAGAGAACTCTAACTAGTTCTCACCCTCTCCACTACTGTTTTCAGTGTCAGTTGGCTCAAAGGGAAAAATTGCACCAAAATCTGGACTCACCACTCTTGGATCTAGGCTTCTTGTACTGCTAAAATTTTACTGCTCCGAAAATGAATCTCCTCCACAATGTCTGCCTCAGATGTGATCCCTGGAATATAATGCAGTAATAAGATCTTCCTGAAGAACAGAACCAGGAGCTGACAGATTAACTAACTGGCATGGATTCTTTGCTCTAGCCAGCAGGATTTGAGATGCTCTATGGGCGACTTCCCTTTCATTTTTCACTTTCCTGCATTGGAGAAGGAAATGGCAACCCACTCCAGTGTTCTTGCCTGGAGAATCCCAGGGACGGTGGAGCCTGGTGGGCTGCCGTCTATGGGGTCGCACAAAGTCGGACACGACTGAAGCGACTTAGCAGCAGCAGCAACAGCATGGACCAGTGACCACTGTGTTTCTGTCTTCCCTTTTCTGAATAGGCGTTTTAACAACAACATGTTCCTTATCAGTTCAGTTCAGTCGCTCAGTCGTGTCCGACTCTTTGTGACCCCATGAACTGCAGCACACCAGGCCTCTCTGTCCATCACCAACTCCTGGGGTTTACCCAAACTCATGTCCATTGAGTCGGTGATGCCATCTAACCATCTCATCCTCTGTCATCCCCTTTTCCTCCTGCCTTCAATCTTTCCCAGCATCAGGGTCTTTTCAAATGAGTCAGCTCTTTGTAACAGGTGGCCAAACTACTGGAGTTTCAGCTTCAACATCAGTCCTTTCAATGAACACCCAGGACTGATTTCCTTTAGGATGGACTGGTTGGATCTCCTTGCAATCCAAGGGACTCTCAAGAGTCTTCTCTAACACCACAGTTCAAAAGCATCAATTCTTCGGTGCTCAGCTTTCTTTATAGTCCAACTCTCACATCCATACATGACCACTGGAAAAACCACAGCCTTGACTAGACAGACCTTTGTTGACAAAGTAATGTCTCTGCTTTTTAATATGCTGTCTAGGTTGGTCATAACTTTGCTTCCAAGCAGTAAGCGTCTTTTAATTTCATGGCTGCAGTCACCATCTGCAGTGATTTTGGAGCCCCCAAAATAAAGTAAGCCACTGTTTTCACTGTTTCCCCATCTATTTGCCATAAAGTGATGGGACCAGATGCCATGATCTTAGTTTTCTGAATGTTGAGCTTTAAGCAAATTTTTCCACTCTCACCATTACTTAATTACTTTATCGTTACATTGCAGATAACTTTTTAAAAAAACTGATGCTGGTACGTGAAGATACACATTGCTACTGCAGAGTATCCCACATCGTTGGGATTTCTGAATCTTGGACTCTAAGCTCATTGCAGAAACCTTGGGATTTCTTTTTTCTCTTAGGGAGGGGTTGAGTATTCCTTATATGAGAAGAAAGGAATGACATTGCTTGTTACCCCTTTTTTAATAGAAAGATTCTGATACTTTTTTTTTTAGAAGGGCTAGCAATATGCCTAGCCTCAAAATGCATTTCCCTACATCCTGTACACGTGTAGGTGGCCATGAGATATGGTTCTAGACGTAGAGTGATGATTTCTAAAAGAAAGATTTTTTTTTTCCTAAATAAAGATACCCCAATTCTTTACTTCCTTTTTTTTCTTCCTTTTTTTTTCTTCCTGATAGAATACTAACATGAAGATAGAACTGGAACCTCATGACAAAAATGAAGGCAAACATGATGTGGAAAATAAGAAGATGGTATCTACAAGCTAAGGACCCTGGAGCAGAATTATATGAGGAGCTGGGTCATTCATGGCCTCTTAAAGCTGCTACAGTAGTCCTAGAATGGCTACCACTGGACTCATTGTTATATCTGAAAAATAAACCCCCAATTTGGCTAAACTGTTTTCTGTTACATGTAGCTAAACATATTCTTGGCTAAAGCAGAAACTGCCACAAGTTATCTTCTAACTAAGTCTTCCTGCTTGCAGGCTCTACCAATTAGACAGCAGCATGACCTAGAATGTCAGAAACATAAGAACTGTCACAAAGCACTATTTCTACTCCTATAGCATTTCCTGCCAATTCCAGATATGCCAAATTATACACATGTTATATAGTACATATATTATATAACATTTTATGATACATGTTTATTAAAGAAAAAGATAGAAAGCAGAGAGGAGACATAAGACTACCCATAGGTGAAACTTCCCAAGTCCCATTTTAACACTTTGCTATAGCTGTTGTTGTTTAGTCATTAAATCATATCTGACTCTTTGCAACACCATGGAGTGCAGCCCGCCAGGCTCCTCTGTCCATGGGATTTCCCAGGCAAGAGTATTGGAACTGGTTGCCATTTCCTTCTCCAGGGGATAGTCCCAACTCAGGGATCAAACCCTCATCTCCTGCATTGGCAGGCGAATACTTTACCACTGAGCTACCAGGGAAGCCCTGGTATAGCCCTGCTATAGTTATTCTGTCTTATTTTATTCAAAGGTTTTTTATTATAATGTTACAGTATATTCATATTTTACCTAACATTATATTATAAGCAGTTTTCCATGTGGAAACAAATAGCTGTTTAACATTCTGAGTAACTAAGTTTTACTTAACTGGTTTGTTGTCACTCAACTTAAAAAACTTTTTAACTTTTCACTTAAAAAAAAATCATTTATTCACTGAGTACTACATTCAAGTCACTAGATTAAATATTAGAAGTACATGTACATGAAGAAGTGCCTATTTGAATGCTCTTCAAAACTACAAGACACAAACATACATGCAACATATATGGCAGATGCATGTGCATACTTTCTATATGTGGCCCTAAGTCATTTGTTTTTAAATATGCTTATAGGATTGAAATATTCCAATTTCTTTTCAATGTACTCCTTTTTCCCTGGAGGAGGAAATGGCAACCCATTCTAGTATTCTTCCCTGGAGAATTCCATGAACAGAGGAGCCTGGCAGGCTATGTGGGGTCACAAAGAGTCAGACACGACTAAGCAAGCACACATGTACTCCTTTTATTGCTAATTCCCATGATTCTTTTCTGCTGGATTTACTTTAGCATGACTGATCAGTTCAGTATAGTACTTCCGATGAACAATTTATTCATGTAAAAGCTGAGATTACTCGAAACTTCAAGTGACTGAAGATCTCCTGTTTTCATTTTTATTAACAGAATGCGTGCTGTAAAGTATTAATATCTCTTTCTTGCTTTCTGTTTTCACAATTATTAGTAACAGTTAATTCCCCAACAACCTTCTGGTGGAAAGACAATCATTTCTGGTTACCAGTCCAAGAAGGAAACAGTGACTAGCATGACTCAGAAAGCACAATGAAGACCTGAGATTTGAAAACGGAGGGCTGGGCTCTCAGCGACTTTGTTCTGAGAACAGCCAATTTGCATAAATGGCAGGTTGACAATTCCTTATCTTTGAGTGCTAAGTCCAAGCTGTAATTTTTTCTGGCTGTGTATATAAGGACAGCTTATTGTCTAACTCAAAGTGCATGTATGTGATATATTCAAAGTGAAAGAAAAGTCATACTATTTTTATGCAACTGAATTACTGATGTTTTAAAACATGAAACCTATTGGTGAAAACCCTATCTTGATGTTGTTACTAATGGGCCACTCTTGGAATTTATCTGAAGGAAGATTTCCTATTTTCCTGAGAGGCACTTCTCTACTCTTGGATCCTAGAGTAAGAAAAGATTCTGGCTGAAATTTATTTACCTCAAGTGGATCTTAAATATAGTGTTGGTGGGAGAAGATTGGAAAATGCTACTAGACAATATGTCACAGCAACTAAAAGTAGAGAATTTCATCAGCAGGAATGAAGGGTGAATAAAGCTCAGAGGTAGGATGGCTTAGAGCTTGACATGAACATGTTTTGATAAATGTAAATTTAAGATTCGTATTTTCAAAAAGTGATAGAATGTTCACTTTGCAGACCATTTCCAAGTTTTAAAAATATTTCTCATTTATAATCTCCTTTCTTGAAACTCACATCTTTTCTCCACCTCTGATGAGGCAACAAGATACTTCTGTCTGGGAAAAGTGAAGGCTTACCGGAAAATGATACAGAGAAAATAGAATGAATTCTAAAATGCTTATGCCAGATCACAATCTATTGTGTTTATCCAAATTTTATTTGTAAAGTGCCTAATAATCTATTGGCTTGTTCTTTTTTTAAAAAATAATTTTATTTATTTATGACTATGCTGGGTCTTTGTTGCTGCTCTCAGGCTTTTCTCTAGTTGTGGCAAGCAGGGGCTACTCCATTTGAGGCGTGTGGGCTTCTCATTGCAGTGACTTCTCCTGTTGCAGAGCACAGGCTCTGGGGCACGCAGGCTTCAGCAGTTGCAGCACGTGGGCTCAGTAGTTGTGATTCCCAGGCTCTAGAGCACAGGTTCAATGGTTGTGGTGCACAGGCTTAGTTGCTTATTGGACTGTTCTTATCTTCACAGAATCCATGACAGCCAGGTGTAATCTTTAATCCCCTTCATTTTAGACCTGTTGGTTAATTCATACAGCACACAATCAAAGTGCTGTCTGATCTAACTGGTTTTCATCTGTATTAAATGATTCCTTCAGAGAAGTCCCACGTTTTTACCAGGCCATTCTTTCAGTTTATTCAATTCACTTCTATTGGGTGTGTACATACCAAGTACTAGTTATGCAATGATGACTAAGATAAGTCCTACTTTCTGTTGGTTGGTTGTGAACTGACCACCCAGATCACCTGGAAAAGTCAGCTACAGATTGCCCAGCCCCACCCTAGACCTCTTGAAATCGAAATGTCAGAAGGCAGAGGATTCTGCACTTTCAAGATGTTCCAGACACTGCGGCTTTAAGAGTTCAGAGTTTAAAACACTCTGGGGTTGGAGGAAGGGGTGGAGGGGGGTGGATTTGGGGAGGTACATATGCTAGGAGGGAAGAGAGACTTGGCGGGTATGACCAAAAAGGAAAACAAATATATACATTATAGTGTGGTGGGTGCTTTAATAGAGTTATACATGCAAAGTGCTAAGAATATATAGTGAGGAAGAATTAAGCTGAACCACATATTGTCAGAGAATTACTAAGATTTCTAGAATTATTGTATCTAGTATTATTGATATTATTTCTTAGCATGTTAAGCAACTCAGTTGTTTATACTTGAAGTACACCTAAATTTAATAGGGAAAAGGTTTATATTTTTAAAAAAGTGAATTCCCAAGTAATTAAAGATTCCCAAGTAATCTTGAAAATTGTATACAGGTATCATCTGACTTAAAAGCATTTCTCCAGCAGCAGCAGCAGCATCTGAATTAAAAGCATTTCTCTGTGTGAATTTATCCTAGTGATATAATTAGGGTGTATGCACAGGTTTGATAACAAAGTTATTGCCTGTAGTGAATAAATTGTGACCAAGTGTCCATTTTCACCAAGTTTCAGAATTAGTTCTCCATGGACAACCTCCCTGTTCCCACTTATATATTGTTATAAGGCATTCTGGACTATAAATAGTTTCCATTTCTTTTCAGGCCCTGCAAAGCCCGTACTCTGTCTATATTAAACGTTTTCCAGTGACAAAAACAGAATTTAGGAATTTAATTCATCATTAGCCCTGGCCACACTGGGCAGGATCATGTACAGAGCATAAATTTTCATGCTAATGTCCAAGTTCAGTGTGTTGATTTTGATAGACTGGATATGCTAGCTATTCACTGAAAAGAGATGGCTCTAAAGTCCACCTGCCTTTCATCTCTGACTCCTCTAGGCATGTAACACCTAGACCATAGGTTTTCAACTTGGCCTGAGAATCACTTCAGCTACTTATTATATATATGTGTGTGTGTACACATATACCTATGTATATACATATCTGTTTATATATATAAAGAATATATATATATATATTCTTTACATAAGACCAGTCAAACCAGAATCTTTCAGCTGGGACTTGTGCATTGAACATAGACCGTCTTAGCTTTTCCTCTCTAATTCACAGGAGAGCATTTAACATTCAGTTCAGTCCAATCACTCAGTTGTGTCCGACTCTTTGAGACCCCATGGACTGTAGCACTCCAGGCTTCCCTGTCCATCACCAACTCCCAGAGCTTGCTCAAACTCATATCCATCGAGTCGGTGATACCATCCAACCATCTCATCCTCGGTCATTCCCTTCTCTTTCTGCCTTCAGTCTTTCCCAGCATCAGGGTCTTTTCAAATGAGTCAGTTCTTTGCATCAGGTGGCCAAAGTATTGGGGTTTCAGCTTCAGCATCAGTCCTTCCAACGAATATTCAGGATTGATTTTCTGTAAGATTGACTGGTTTGATCTCCTTGCAGTCCAAGGGACTCTCAAGAATCTTCTCCAACACCACAGTTCAAAAGGGTCAATTCTTCAGTACTCAGCTTTTTTTATAATCCAACTCTCACATCCATACATGACTAATGAAAAAGCCATAGCTTTGACTAGGTGAACCTTTGTTAATTAAGTAATGTCTCTGCTTTTTAACATGCTGTCTAGGTTGGTCATGACTTTTCTTCCAAGGAGCAAGTGTCTTTTAATTTCATGGCTGCAGTCACCATCTACAGTGATTTTGGAGCCAAAAAAGATAAAGTCTCTCACTATTTTCCACTGTTTCCCCATCTATTTGCCATGAAGTAATGGGACCAGATGTCATGATCTTAGTTTTTTGAATGTTGAGTTTTAAGCAAACTTTTTCACTTTCTTCTTTCAGTTTCATCAAGAGGCTTTCTTGTTCTTTGTTCTTATGGCTTTCTGCCATAAGGGTGGTGTCATCTCCATATCTGAGGTTACTGATGTTTCTCCTGACAAACTTGATTTCAGGTTGTGCTTCATCCAGCCTGGCATTTCACATGATGTACTCTGAATATAAGTTAAATAAGCAGGGTGACAATATATAGCCTTGTCATACTCCTTTCCCAATTTGGAACCAGTCTATTGTTCCATGTCTGGTTCCAACTGTTACTTCTTGACCTCCATACAGATTTCTCATGAGGCAGATAAGGTGATCTGGTATTCCCATCTCTAAGAATTTTCCACAATTTGTTGTGATCTACACAGTCAAAGGCTTTGGCATAGCCAGTAAAGCAGATGTTTTTCTGGAACTCTCTTGCTTTTTCTATGATCCAACGGATTCAACATTTAACATTAGCATGTACTCAATGACCTATTCCCTCATTCATTCAACACATTTACTGAATATTTGTGCTCTAAGCATTTCTAAGTGCTAGGGATACTAGAGAATAGAAAAAATGCTCAATTCCTATCAATATTCTAATAGGAGGAGACAGACAGATGGTATCAGGTAGTGATGAGTGCTATAAAAATAAGACATGGTAACAGTTTGGAAGCTCCCCTGGAAAAGGGAATGGCTACCCACTTCCAGTGTTATTGCCTGGAGAATTCCACGGATAGAGGAACCTGGGGGGCTATAGTTAGTTCACGGGGCCAAAAAGAGTCAGACGTGACTAGTGACTAACACTTTCACGTTTTTTTTTCAAGGGTAGACAAACCACATAATGCATCAAACAAGGACACATTGAGAGTAATTATTTATAATTATGTTAAGAGAATGCAAATGAAACCAGGACTGTCCTGGATAAAGATATATAGTCACTCTGGGCAAGATGTTAAAAAACATAGTTTGAATAAATAATGAGGGCCTTTTAAAAAATGATGTGCCATTCAGAAAGGCATTTCCTTCAAGAGAAACATCTAAGCAGAAGCCTGAGGAAGATACAGTCACTAGCCATGAGGATATTAGGGGAAGAGCATTTCAGGTAGGTGGAATAGCATCTGAGATAGAGGCAAGCTTGACATGTTAGGGAAAAAAACATCTATAAATCTAAGCTAATTTACAGTTCTTATTATCTAACTTTGTTAATGAAGACCCCATTTGGGGAAGCTAAGAAATTAATTTGAGTCTAAAGAAACAACTGACATTTGTATGGGTTCTATGGGTTTAGAGGAAGAAAAATAGCCAAGTCAAGTCAAGCATATTACAATATGAAAAACAAACAAATTTATTAAAAAAAAAATTGAGGGACTTCCCTAGTGGTCCAGTGGCTAAGACCCCACATTCCCAATGCAGGGGTCCTGGGGTTTGATTCCTGGTCAGGGAACTAGATACCACATGCCACAACTAAGGGTTCAAATGCCACCACTAAAGATCCTGTATGCCGCAACTAAGACTCAGTGCAGCAGCCAAATTAATAAATATTTAAAAAAAAAAAATATTGGCACAGGTGCGTACAAGTTTCTAGCAATGTAAGCCAAAGTCTGGTTTTAAAACAAAAACCTATAGTATCAATTAGCGTTCCCATTATTTATTGACTTCTTGCCTACAAACTTTTAAAAAGCAGCTGTCTTTTATTTTCAAATACAAAGCAGATGGAAATTTACCAGGAAATCTATATTAAACAAAAGAAAATATTTGCAACATTATTAACTGAATTCTTTTGACTCTATCACCTACCTGACACTCTGACTTTTATTTTTCACTTTCTGAAGACTTCACTTAATTGGAAATCAAGGCTCTGAATTGGTTATTTCTCCATCAGTGTGTTTACATTGAAACGAAGGAAACCTCTTGGTTTCAGAGTTATGTAAAGTCATCAAAAAACATCAAAATGTTTCTTTGGTTAAAAAGGATCTTCTACAGACGTGAAATCAATGTGACCGTAAGAGAAAAGGAAACTGAAACTGTTTATCAGGCTTCAAAGTTAAAAGCCAGGAAACTGTAACAGCATCAACAAAATCCTGTATGTGGACCCACTGGTAAAAAAAATAAGTGGGCTAATTGCATATGTAAGTGACCTAGAAAAGGAGTGTTGATTGACAATTAATTTTATTCATTCTTCTATTTTGTTGAATGCCTGCCACAAATAGTTGCTGGGTGTGTAATGGTGAGCAAAACAGACATGATTCCTGCCTTCATATAGGATATGGAAGATGACAGATATTACTTGAATAATCACTCAAATCAATCTAAAATTACAAACTTTACTAAATGCTTTGAAGAACAGCAGGGTGTCATCACTGAGACCTACCTAGGCTGGGGGAGCCAGGGAAGGCTTCACTGATGAAGAAACATTTGACTGAGCTCTGAAGATTGAGGAAGCATTAACTAGCTCAGAGCGAGTTGAGTGGGAGAAATGAACAGAGGTCAGGAGATAGGAACTGCCAAGTGCAAAGCCAAAATTGTGAAGGTGTGGCATGCAAAAACAGAAAGTATGTCTAGAAAGTAGAAAGTGAGGAGAGTAGCTAGAGATGTTGTGGGGATATAGACCTTCAGGCTTGATTAAGAATTCGGCAGAAAAATAGGCAGTCACTTCAGTGTTTAAATTATAAAAATGATGTGACCATAGTTTATTTTTAAAAGTCAGCTCTGGGGTCAGGAGAACTTCCACTTCCAGTAATAGATTAGGTAATTCAGGTTAGCCCTCTTACCCAGACAACCCACAAAGTTGGGAAAAAAATTTTGTTTTAATTATTCCAAGAGCTAACATAAAGAATTATGGTAATTAGACCTGAGAGAAGAAGACTCAGAGGTGAGCAGAACATTTCAAGCCACTTTTCCCAAAGAGGTGGTTGAGAAGCTGAAGAGAACTTTTGACAGCCTAGCAGGGATCGAGGTATAAAAACTGAAGTTCAGGGAAGGTCAAGAGGAAAGACGCCAGGTTTGGGGTTGGGACCCAAAGGACTGCATGGGGAGTGAGGGTAAACCAGACATAGACCAGCCCTCCTAGCTTCAAATCCTCTCAGGTTCTGCAGTTGGATTAAAATGATCTAGGATTGCTAGTGGCCTTAACCTCTTGCCAGAAGCAAACATAAATCCTCCTTGGAGAAAGATAATATTATTGTAGGCCTCAAACTATTTTTACAATTATCTAAATGCAATATCTGGCACTCAATTAAAAGCAACCAGATAAGCATTCCAAACTAATGGGATATGTCAAAGGACACAGAAGCCAGATTTAAAGGTTCTCCTACTGGCCAAAACAGGGCAATTTGAATTCTAAAAATAATCATGGCAATTCATTATAATATATTGAATGAAAAAGAATCCATGAGTCAATCAAAACACTCAAAAAAAGAAAAAAAAGGCAGGGAGTGAAGGCAGGGCACAGAGGAGGAGGGAAAGCTCTTCTTTACAGAAGGGTTCCAGGTAATAAATGTAGATGGATTGACAGGATTAGAAAATCATCATTTCATAACAACTAATATAATAATTGACAAGGAAAGATCATCAATGGATGTTAACACTACTGCGTGAAAGGTTGGAAGATAAAACTTTCACATAGTCTCAAGTATCTCCTTATACATTGATAGAAAGAAAAAGTCAAAGTGTTAGTCGCTCAGCTGTGTCCAACTCTTTTTGACTACATGGACTGTAGCCCACTAGGCTCCTCTGTCCGTGGAATTCTCCAGACAGGAATACTGGAGTGGATTGCCATTCCCTTCTCTAGGGGACCTTCCTGACCTAGGGATCAAACTTCGGTCTGCTGCATTGCAGGCAGATTCTTTACTGTCTGAGCCACCAGGGAAGCCCAAACATTACTCATTAATAACTAAAGGAAAGATGGGATTTCCCTGATGGTCCTGTGGTTAAGAATCTGCCTTGCAGTGCAGAAGACTTGGGTTCTAAACTTGGGTTCCCTTGTTGGGGATCTAAGACTCCTCATGCTTCGGAGCAGCACACTCCACAACTATAGAGTCCACACAAGGCAACAAAAGATCCCAGATGATGTAACTAAGACCTGATGCAGCCAAATAAATATTTTTTAAAAATAAGTAAAGAAGTAATCTGACCATTAAAGAAATCACACACCAGCTTAACCCAATGGTCAAACTTAAATGACTGCTAACAGACATTATAAACCTTCTGATATGAGGAACAAAAGAAGACAAACCATCGTCTATGTAGTATTCTTGTCAAATATATTGAACTTTGATTACTGTGTAAGGCATGTGTTTGGAGCTTTAGATGAATGAGACCTTAAGATAAAACTTTGTCTTCTCTGAATTCAAGTTTATAAATAGTTCATGAGATAAGCCATCCATGAAAATTATAAGAATTACTTTCTTTGCCAAGGGTAAAACAGCAATATCACAAAGATCCTCTGCAAATGCCCAGCTAATCATCCAAGACTCTAGCTCTCTCCTATATAAACTTACCAATAGAAAGTGTTAACACTCTGAAAGCAGTGCTTTAATGAAGACAGAGTTTGATATGGAAATCTCTAGTTCACCTACTGAGCTATATGGCAATTTAACTGAACAAAAAATTAGAGATTCTATTATGCCTTGGCAACTGGCTGGGTGCTGAACATATTTCTCAAAAGGCAAACTCTCCTCTGGGAGATGTGTCTTTTTTAAACTGCTGGTAGTCATTTCAAGTTTAGTGAAAGACTTTTCAGTCTTTTCTGGAGAGTGCATTTTGATGGAATGTGCAGGCATTTGAGCACTCAAGGAGTTAAAAGAGGAACTGCCCTAGAAACAATAGAATGAAGGAAGTGCATGATGGAATTTCAGTCCTTCCTAAGAATGTGTGGGAGGGTTGAGGGAGCTAGTTGTAGAATAGTTTGGTTTTGTTTTTTAGAGAGGAGGATTGGTTAGTTACTTGGTTAAGGAGAAAGAAAGGAATATAAAGAAGAGAAGGTCATTACAGAAATGTCAGCATACCTTCCCACAGCTACCAGGGGCCTGGATGGGAAGTGGGAGTAGGGCAGGTGGAGGAAACAATTTCTAGAACATAAATGTCTTAATCTAAGCATGAGACAATAATCACACAAATAGTGAGACACTCTGCAGAACTCATTAAAGAATAGCAGTGTTATGAGAGGAAAAGAAAACAAAAACAGCAGAACTATTCTAGGTTAAAGCAAACTAAAGGCCATGTCTGAGCTTTATATAGACATTGGATATTAAAAAATGCTGCAAAGAATATTATTCAGACAGTTGAATACATAATGAATATTAGATATGTTATTAATCAAACTTCTTGAGAGTGGTAAGAGAGGTATTGTGATTATGTAGAAGAATGTTCTTGTTCTTAAGAGACAGAAATACATGTTGAAATATTTATGGGATGAAGCATCACGACATCAAATGGCTCAGGCAAAAAAAAAAAAAAATGTATACATATATGCAGTCCTCATTTTGCCTGGTAGTGTAAAACTCAAAAATGACCACGTTAAAAAAAAAAAGACTGGTGGCATAGTGGATAAAAATCCACCGGCCAATGCAAGGGGACATGGGTGTGATCCCTGGTCTAGGATTATTCCACATGCCATAGAGCAACTAAGCCCATGTGCCGTGACTACTGAAGGCCACACACCCTAGAACCTGTGCTCTGCCACAAAAGAAGCCACTGCAATGAGAAGCCCTCACACTGCAATGAAGAGTAGCCCTTGCTCACTGCAACTAGAGAAAGCCTACACAATGCAACCAAAAATAAAAACAATAAAAAAGTAAGTGACTGTGTAAAGTGAAACTGTGCACAATTATTTTTAATGATCAGTGGGGGAAATTACCACTGTTCTATGACCTTTAAACAGTTATATCAAAACACTATAAACTCTTATGTTCAGTTATAAATGTAGGAAAAGGAAAAATTAGTAAAACTAATTTTTGTTTTGGAGAAGGAAATGGCAACCCACTCCAGTAGTCTTGCCTGGAAAAGCCCATGGACAAAGGAGCCTGGTATGCTACAGTCCATGGGGTCACAAAGAGTCGACATGACTGAGCGACTTCACTTTCACTTTCAATTTTTGTTTAGTATGATATCATTCAGTTGCTAAGTCGTGTCTAACTCTGCAACCCCATGAACTGCACACACCAGGCTCCTCTGTCCACTACTATCTCCTGGAGTTTTCTCAAATTCATATCCACTGAGCTGGTGATAATATCTAACCATCTTATCCTCTGCTGCCCCCTTCTCCTTTCGCCTTCAATCTTTTCCAGCATCAGGGTCTTTTCCAATAAGATGGCTCTTTGCATCAGGTGGCCAAAGTTATTGGAGCTTCAGTTTCAGCATCAGTCCTTCCAATTAATATTTAGGGTTGATTTCCTTTAGGATTGACTGTTTGATCTCCTTGCAGTTCAAGAGATTCTCAAGAGTCTTCTCCAACACCACAGTTCAAAAGCATCAAATCTTTGGCACTTAGTCTTCTTTACGGACCAACTCTATTATCCATACATGACTACTGGAAAAACCATAGCTTTGACTGTACAGACCTTTGTTGGCAAAGTGATGTCTCTACTTTTTAATATGCCGTCTATGTTTGTCACAGCTTTCCTTTCAAGGGGCAAGTATCTCTTAATTTCATGGCTGCAGTCACCATCCACAGTGATTCGAGAGCCCAAGAAAATAAAATCTATCACTGCTTCCACTTTTTCCCCTTCTATCTGCCATGAAGTGGTACTGTAATTTAAAACACTAGAAATATCGAGGATTAAAGTATTTTATTTCTTCATAAAAAACTGAAGAGTACTTTGAACTGTTCTTCTGATCATGTAACTATATGGAATCTTCTCTGTGCCTTTCAAGTTGTCATACTCCTGAGTCAGTTTGCCGCCCTTCATCCCTTTCACTTACAATGTTGTGAAATATCTCCAAACGCTCCTATAATGTGAAGTTTTTGATAATGTCACTTCCCTGGAACATCTTAATCCTTTTTATCACAACCACTTTCCTCATTAATCTTGATAGATTTGCCTCCACTAAGTTCCTCTGGCTGCATTTCCAGAGCATATCTAATGGTAGCAGTGTCAATATTCCCAGTTAAGTCTTGCATAACTCTATATATGTTTGATTTGAATTTCACTTTCATCATTATTACTTTTAATTTCTTTCCTGCATTTTCATCTTTTTTGGTCAATATCCTTTTTATAAAATGTCATGTGAATTTATCACTGAGAGGCAAGGAGGCAATACAATTGTATGCTGTGCTATCTCTGCATGAACTGAGTAACAGATGTGTAGTGACCATTCTAACAGATTTGAAAGAGTGTCATGATTGGTCACTGTCACTGGTCATTACAAGCATCTGTTAATTATGTAGCTATTTGAAGACTGAAGCTCTGGCAGTGAAGTTTGTACTTTACACAATTATAGTTAGTATACATGGTGGAGGAGCCTGGTAGGCTGTAGTTCATGGGGTCGCTAAGAGTCGGACACGAATGAGCGACTTCCCTTTCACTTTTCACTTTCATGCATTGGAGAAGGAAATGGCAACCCACTCCAGTGTTCTTGCCTGGAGAATCCCAAGGACGGGGGAGCCTCGTGGGCTTCCATCTATGAGGCCGCACAGAGTCGGACACGACTGAAGCGATTTAGCAGCAGCAGCATACCATGGTAATCGAAATTTGAATCATGTCATTGTGTAACTGCCTCTCTCTGTGTGTGTACACCTATTTATGTGTGTGAGTCTCAATAAAAGATATATAGATACCCATTGCACTATTCTGGCAGCTTTCTGTAATTTCGAATTTGTCATAATAAAAATTGGAGCAAGACAGGGGGAAAGAAGCAGGTCGTGGAGGAAACAACGAAATAAAAAAATGTAGAGAAATAATAGGCAACAAAAACAGACCACCAGGGAATCCAGAGAATAGAAAAGGCTGTGGAATTAGACTGCTTCAGTTTGAATTCCACTTTACCCATCAGCTGTATGATCTGGGACAAGTTATGTATTCTTTGAATTGATTTCCTCTTAAAAAAACGGAGTTAAAAATGCTACCTACTTCACATGGTAATATGATGACTAAATAAGTTGTATATGGACTTCCCAGTTGGTCCAGTGGTTAAGAATCTGCCTGCCAATGCAGGGGACACAGGTTTGACCCATGGTCTGGGAAGAATCCACATGCCTTGGATCAACTGAGCCTGTGTACCACAACTACTGCACCTGCGCACCCTAGAGCATTGGCATGGCAACAGGAGATGCCACCACATTCAGAAGCCAGCACACAGCAAGTAGAGAAAGCCCAAAGTGAAGTGAAAGTGAAGCCGCTCAGTCGTGTCCAACTCTTTGTGACTCCATGGACTGTAGCCTACCGGTTCCTCTGTCCATGGAATTTTCCAGGCAAGAGTACTGGAGTGGGGTGCCATTTTCAGAGAAAGCCCAAGCATAGTCATAAAGACCCAGTGCAGCCAAAAATAAAGAAATACATAAATTTTTAAAAATAAATAAATAGGTTACATATATAAAGTACTTAGCACAATAGTGATACACAGTAATTACTTTATAAGTATAAGCTATTGCAGGTTTGTTCATCTAGGGGAGACTTTAATATATCCAGATACCATAGGAATCCAGATTGAAGAAGGGATAATGGATATGCTTCCTAAGAAGGTGAGAGGGAATGAGATCTGAAGAAGAAACAGAGGCATTGGTCTTGGGCCAAAGTATGAATACCTCTATTTTAACAGGAGGGACAGACAATACCACGGGTGCCCATGTAAGTTGGGTGGTAAATATGCCAGGGAGAAGGTGTTACAGTATAATGACTTCTGTTTTCTCTAAGAAATAAAAGATATTTTCTGAGAGTGAGCAGCAAGGCAGGAGTTTAGAGATTGAAGAGAGTGGAGAAGATCTGAAATGGCCCTTGCAGAGAATAAGAGAGCCAATTGGCCAAAGAAATATAACAGTGTTGTTAGCAGTGAGGGCCCAGAGCTCAGTTCAGTTCAGTTGCTCAGTCGTGTCCGACTTTTCGCAACCCCATGGACCACAACACACCAGGTCTCCCTGTCCATACCAACTCCCAGAGTTAAGCAGACAAGGGAATTTCAGGTATTGGCAAGAGGATTACTGAAAGTACAAACCATGAAATCTAACCTGGGATGGAGGGAGGCAGGACAAGTCCTGTGGTGAAAGTGAAGGGAACCATGGATCAAGGAAAGGTCCCCTTAAGATCAAGGAATGGGCCCAGTGAAAATTGTTTAACAAACAAACTAGCCATTTCCTAAATTAGGGAGCAGTGCTGTATGTAAACAGGATGTTCAGTAGGGGCTCTTTCTGTTTTCCTTTTGGCTGAAGCCCTAAAGATCGAGAAGAAAACAATAGGTGCTATAATGAGGGGCTGTATCACCAATGCAGGACTTGTAAAGGGGGTCAGACTGGTCTTGTGACCTTAAATCCACTCAACTGGAGGATGTATAAGCACAGGGGTTGAAAAATTGGGAGACATTTTCTTTTAAGAATTGGAATACCTTGGCTCTTTCTTCTCCCCTCTCCTAGGCGAAGGGAATGGTTCTCCTCTCTTCTCAAACCAAGTAAGAGAGATAATTTAAGAAAGCACCTAAAGACCTTACAACATGCCTCCTTCAGTTTGAAGAGTGTAAGGACTGGTAAGAGAAGCTCTGGCCAAATGGGAGGTGGTGGGGGCCGTTGGGCTGTATGGGGAGCCCATCTCCCAGCAGTGGGCCAGAGGTGGGGGAGTATTGCTCCTGGACCAGACGTGGGCCTGTGGGAAGACGCAGTCTGGAGCTATCTCAGATTTCAGGATGGGCTAGAGGGAGTGGCCACCAGATGGCCTGGGGGTGAGGAGGGAATTGTAGGAAGCCAGTAGGAGGCAAGAGACATTGCTTTCACACTTTAGTGTGATAGTGCCGAGGAGGTCCACAGTGTGCCTGTGGGAGGGGCTGGCTTGAAAGGCCTGGACTAGAAGGTCACTGAGGGTGAAGAGGTTAAGACAGGAAAGGTCTGGTGTTAGCTAAGTCTTCTTTGTGGACAATGACGCATCCACAATGTTGGCAAAGATTGGGGTAGAAAGACTGCAAGCCATATATGCCCAAGGCCAGAGGTTCTCAGACTTGAGGGCACCATTTAGAAGATACAGAGGTGGGCTTATTGAAGTAAGATAGAGACTGGATATCTGTTTATTTTTACCAAGTTCCCAGGTGATCTGGAATATCCAGCAGAGTCTGACAACCACTGCCCAAAATTTAGTGCAAAGAACAGAAGATTGTTCAGTACATAACAGTTTCTACCAGAAGAAAGGAAGAGAAGGCAATTTACCCAAATAACAGAGGCCCTTAGAAGCAATTTTTTGTTAAAAAAGGGTAGGAAAGTAGTGGTCTACTTCCACTTCCACTTCCAACATTAGCCTTCCAATGCATTACCCATAACTATCACTTTTCTTTCCTCCTCCCTTCCCTCTCCCTGCCTTCCTTCCTGTGAATATGAGCATTTTGGGATGATTTATGTCTCCTCAAAAAAAAAAAAAAGATGGGTTGAAGTCTTTATCCCTAGTAAGTTAGGCTGTGAACTTAATTGGAAATAGGGCCACAAAAATTTGAAAATAGATATAATTCATTAAAATGAGATCATACTGGAGAAGGGTGGGCCCTAATTCAATATAATAGTGTCCTTGAAAGACACAGCCACAGGCAAACCCAGAACGCACTTAGTGATGAAAGCAGAGACTAGTTACGCAGCTATAATCCAATAAATGCCAAAGGTCACTAGCCAACCACTGGAAGCTAGAAAGAAGCAAAGAAGACTTCCTCTGCAGGTTTCAGAAGAGAGCAGGGTCCTGCTGACATCTTGATTTGGGGCTCCTAGCCTTCAAAACTGGGAGACAATACATCTCTGTTGTTTTAAGCCACCCATTTGTGGTACTTTGTTATGATTGCCCTAGGACACTACTACAATAATGAATACAATGAGATAGTCCTGTCTTGATGCACCATAAATCATCTATCTCTATTACATTCTGCCCATTTTGAGTCCCTGTCTCCTTTTCATTGAACTTCCCTTGTAGCTCTGTGAGTAAAGAATCTGCCTGTGATTCAAGAAACCCAGGTTCAATTCCTGTGTTGGGAGATCCCCTGGAGAAGGAAATGGCAACCCACTTCAGTATTCTTGCCTGGGAAAACCCATGGATAGAGGAGCCTGACTGGCTATAGTCCACTGGATTGCAAGAGTCAGACATGACTGAGTGACACCACCACCACCACCACAGTCTCTCTCAGGACACTGAGAACTCATGTGTAAGTCAAAGGATGTCCTAAGAACAAGAAAAAGTTCACTACTTGACACGCTTAAGCTGAAATACAATACCCTTTGTGTTCTTGATGAAACAGTCAGCCTCCACACTGGCTTCTGCACTTAGTATTGACAAATGAGTCATTTCATGTAAGACGGGTAGCTTATGTGAGTAGGTGGGTGTTAAAGTTATTTTGGAAAAAGGAAAAGAAGCCTGTAAAATATACCTGCATGCAATTCTCACAAGAAAGAGTTCCCATGAGGAATCTTAAAACGTAGTCTAAACCAAAGCGTTGAGAAAAGTTCTCAGCAATCATACATAATGGGCTCCACTTCCAAATATCCTCCCACTTTCTCTAATTTTCATAGCTATTCTCTCCTTCGCAACACTGAAAGAAAGTCTTGGGCCACTGACTGGCTCGAGAGGCCACACTTACTGACTAAAAAAAGAGGAACAGCATGATTTATTTAGCAAAGACTACAGAAACTAAGCAGAAGTAAGGGTACCACTGAGAGCAGGAACAGAGAGAGACAGCTAATCTCATTCAGCTATCTCCAACCTCCCACGATCATGCCTCTGACATGTCAGATAAATATGTATCTTGTGGCCCAGAAATGCTACTTCTAGAAATTTCACTTACAGGGAAAAAAAAAAAATGAAGGGTCACAGAAAGGACTAGGGTGGCATATGGAGAGAGGAAGGAGCCAGTGGTTATTAGCTGAGTTCAGCGGTAGTCTCCCAAGACTTATGTCTAGAAGAGAAATAAGATGCTAAGTCTCCCATATAACATCAGAACCTTGAACATGGACTGTATAAGGGGACAGTTCAGTTCAGTTGTTCAGTCGTGTCCGACTCTTTGCAACCCCATGAATCACAGCACGCCAGGCCTCCCTGTCCATCACCAACTCCCGGAGTTCACTCAGACTCACGTCCATAGAGTCAGTGATGCCATCCAGCCATCTCATCCTCTGGCATCCCCTTCTCCTCCTGCCCCCAATCCCTCCTAGCATCAGAGTCTTTTCCAATGAGTCAACTCTTCACATGAGGTGGCCAAAATACTGGAGTTTCAGCTTCAGCATCATTCCCTCCAAAGAAATCCCAGGGCTGATCTCCTTCAGAATGGACTGGTTGGATCTCCTTGCAGTCCAAGGGACCCTCAAGAGTCTTCTCCAACACCACAGTTCAAAAGCATCAATTCTTCGGCGCTCAGCCCTCTTCACAGTCCAACTCTCACATCCATACATGACCACTGGAAAAACCATAGCCTTGACTAGATGAACCTTTGTTGGCAAAGTAATGTCTCTGCTTTTGAATATGCTATCTAGGTTGGTCATAACTTTCCTTCCAAGGAGTAAGCGTCTTTTAATTTCATGGCTGCAGTCACTATCTGTAGTGATTTTGGAGCCCAGAAAAATAAAGTCTGACTCTGTTTCCACTGTTTCCCCATCTATTTCCCATGAAGTGATGGGACCGGATGCCATGATCTTCGTTTTCTGAATGTTGAGCTTTAAGCCAACTTTTTCACTCTCCACTTTCACTTTCATCAAGAGGCTTTTGAGTTCCTCTTCACTTTCTGCCATAAGGGTGGTGTCATCTGCATATCTGAGGTTATTGATATTTCTCCCGGCAATCTTGATTCCAGCTTGTGTTTCTTCCAGTCCAGTGTTTCTCATGATGTACTCTGCATAGAAGTTAAATAAACAGGGTGACAATATACAGCCTTGACGAACTCCTTTTCCTATTTGGAACCAGTCTGTTGTTCCATGTCCAGTTCTAACTGTTGCTGCCTGACCTGCATACAGATTTCTCAAGAGGCAGGTCAGATGGTCTGGTATTCCCATCTCTTTCAGAATTTTCCGTAGTTTACTGTGATCCACACAGTCAAAGGCTTATATAAGGGGACAGGGTATGTTAAAAGGGCATCTGGGCCAGAGATGCCTGCTCCCCCGCTTTGGCTGCACGTACATGGTTCCAAAGTTCCCTCTCAAGTCATAATTTAGCCTTATGTATGATATTTTCGGAGAAGGCAATGGCAACCCACTCCAGTGCTCTTGCCTGGAAAATCCCATGGATGGAGGAGCCTGGTAGGCTGCAGTCCATGGGGTCACTAAGAGTCGGACACGACTGAGCGACTTCACTCTCACTTTTCACTTTCCTGCATTGGAGAAGGAAATGGCAACCTACTCCAGTGTTCTTGCCTGGAGAATCCCAGGGACGGGGCAGCCTCGTGGGCTGCTGTCTATGGGGTCACACAGAGTCAGACACGACTGAAGTGACTTAGCAGCAGCAGCATGATATTTTCACTTAGATGTTCCACAGTTATCCGAAGCTCTCCACACCTAAAAACTTAGTTCATCTCCATCCCATATCCCTTCCCCAAATCAATCTCTTCCTCTTGAATTTCCTTTTTATGTGCTCTCTGAATCTCCCCCAAGAGTTATCTGCTTGTACTGTCTCAAATTGCTCAGCTCTGTCATGCTCTCCAAATGACCTAGTTAAGGCCTCCAGTACCTTGATGTTGGCCAATCTAATAGTCACTTTATTCTCCTTACACTTCTCAGTGGCTTTTGAGCTGTGCACTTCTCAGCTGACCATTTTCTTCTCTTGACCTCTGGTACATTGTACCTCCTGGTTTCCTTTCTGTTTCCTTTCTCCATTCCTTCTCTATCTTCTTAACCTCTCCTCTTCAATCTCTAAAATACAGAGTCCCACTAACATATCATTAAATACTGTTAATATACACTGATCAACCATATATCCAGTAGGCTGTAGATGGTACAAATAATTACTTACTTGCCATTTCTCTCTCAATCTCTCTCAGGCATCTCAAACACAACATCAGTTCAGTTCAGTTGCTCAGTCGTGTCCAACTCTTTGCGACCCCATGAACCGCAGCACGCCAGGCCTCCCTGTCCATCACCAATTTCCAGAGTTTACCCAAACTCATGTCCATGGAGTCGGTGATGCCATCCAACCATCTCATCCTCTGTCGTCCCCTTCTCCTCTCCCCTTCAATCTTTCCCAGAGTCAGGGTTTTTTCAAGTGAGTCAGCTCTTTGCATCAGGTGGCCAAAATATTGGAGTTTCAGCTTCAACATCAGTCCTTCCAATGAACACCCAGGACCGATCTCCTTTAGGATGGACTGGTTGGATCTCCTTGCCCAACATAGCCCCAGTCAAACTCCTGATTCTCTTTCAATATCTCCCAGTTCAACCTGTCCTCCTCCAGTCTTCCCAACTCAGTCAATGGTATATTCAATTTCATGTAATTGTGGCAGCCAGAAGCCTCTCCCTTTCCCTTGTCCCCTACATGTAATCCATGGTTTCTAAGCTCTATGGTTTCTACCTTCACAAAAAATCTTAAATGAATTTCTCTATATTCCTCTTCTACCACTTTGGTCTAAGCTAACACCTAGCCTCGAGACTGACTTCTCTGACACATCTCTTACCACCTTCACCCCAACCTGCATCTCTTCACCCAGTTAGAAAGTGAAATTTTAAGAACTTCTTACTACAACCTGCAAGGCCATGGATGATGTGGCTTTCGCTAGCCTCTCCAGGCTCATCTTATTCCGTTCTCTCCTTCGCCCACAGAGCTTAAACTTCTTGTCCTTTCAGTTCCTGGAACCAGCCCAGCTCTTTCCCGCCTCAGGGCTTTTGCATAAACTGTTCCCTTTTCCTTGAACACTTTCAGCCTACTCCTTTTATGTGCATTACCTTTGCCTAATTACACTTGACATTAGGTAAAAATAATTGACACATATTAATAGTAGACTTTTAGTAAGTATTTCCTGATTGAGGACAACAAATAGATCTGACTAGAAAAGTCTACCAACAATCCATTGGCCAGTAAGTAGGATAAGGGGAAGGCACTTACTCTATGCCATAAAATATCTGTTAGGAAAATAGAATGAAGTTCATAAGGATATCGAAGACTGGTGCTTCTTTTCCTTAAGGATTCTAAAATCTCACTGGACACATAAAGAAGTAATCAAAGTATTGAAAGACTAATGTTTAGCTAGCATGAGACACTTTAAATTCTTTCAGAAAAAGGTAGGGTGTAAATCACAAATAAATAATACTAAAGCAGCAGCAGTGTAGAAAGATAACTAATTGCCAAATGATTAGCATAGATTTGTGGTTCCCAACATTTTCATCACCACATCTGTGCTTCATTATGATTTTCCTTTGTTATTTAAAAAAGAAAAGTGTCTAATAAGCACATTACACTTACATATGCAATAATATGCTTTTCCACTTTCACTCACTGAATTCCTTAGTTAGACATATGGAATCCCTAAATGGAAAATCCCATAGACAGAGGAGCCTGGTAGGCTACAGTCCACGGGGTCTCAAAGAGTCAGACAAGACTGAGCGACTTCACTCACTTAATCCCTAAATGGGGCTTCCCAGGTGGTGATAGTGGTAAAGAACCCACTGGCCAATGCAGGAGACATAAGAAATGCAGGTTCGATCCCTGAGTTGGGAAGATCCCCTAGAGGAGGGCATGGCAACCCATTCCAGCATTCTGGCTTGGAGAATCCCATAGACAGAGGAGCCTGGCAGCCTATGGTCCATAGGGTCACAAAGAGTCGGACATGACTAAAGCGACTTGGCACACACACAATCCCTAATTAGAGCACTTAATCAGCAAGCTATAAAAAATGCAAGCCAAAAATAGAGCCAGGTAGCTTTTATTACTGAATAAATTTTCACTAAACTTTTTGAAATATTTAAAATAGCTTGCAAAACTCCTTTTAGGTATTCCATTCAAAACTTTAGCCTATGTATTTTGTTAAGAAAATAATAC
Source organism: Bos indicus (assembly GCF_029378745.1). Classification (NCBI taxonomy): domain Eukaryota; kingdom Metazoa; phylum Chordata; class Mammalia; order Artiodactyla; family Bovidae; genus Bos; species Bos indicus. Next base: position 111,377,449 of record NC_091760.1, read on the forward strand.
ACATTGGATTGAAAAGTTGTGGTATATATACACAATGGAATATTACTAAGCTATAAAAAGGAACATATCTGACTCAGTACTAATGAGGTGGATGAACCTGGAGTTTACATAGAGAGTGAAGTAAGTCAGAAAGAGACAAATACTGTATATTAATGCATATATATGGAATCTAGATATATGATATACAGAGAGCCTATGTGCAGGACAGCAAAAGAGACACAGACATAAAGAACAGACTTTTGGACTCAGTGGGAGAAGGTGAGGGTGGAATGATTTGAGAGAATAGTATTGGAATATGTACATTACCATATGTGAAATAGATAACCAGTGTGAGTTTGATGTATGGCCATGCAGGACACCCAAAGCCAGTGCTCTGTGACAACCTGGAGGGATAGAGTGGGGAGGGATGGCGAATCAGGATGGAGGGGACACATGTACACCCATGGCCAATTCATATTAATATATGGTTTTTGCCATTAATATATGGCAAAACCCGCCACAATATTTATATAGTTAAAATAAATTTAAAAAAAAGAAAATAATACTCACTATACTAGTGTTTTTCTCATAAAAGTTTCCCTGTGCTCTTTGCTGATTAGTAACTGTAAAGTGAATCAGATTCTTTGAGGGAGAGAAACTTATCATTGTGGTATTTTGATAATAAGGTAATCAAGGTTTAGATAGCCTCATATCAGATCAGATCAGTCGCTCAGTCATGTCCAATTCTTTGCGACCCCATGAATCGCAGCACGCCAGGCCTCCCTGTCCATCACCAACTCCCAGAGTTCACTCAGACTCACGTCCATTGAGTCAGTGATGCCATCCAGCCATCTCATCCTCTGTTGTCCCCTTCTCCTCCTGCCCCCAATCCCTCCCAGCATCAGAGTCTTTTCCAATGAGTCAACTCCTCGCATGACGTGGCCAAATTACTGGAGTTTCAGCTTCAGCATCATTCCCTCCAAAGAAATCCCAGGGCTGATCTCCTTCAGAATGGACTGGTTGGATCTCCTTGCAGTCCAAGGGACCCTCAAGAGTCTTCTCCAACACCACAGTTCAAAAGCATCAATTCTTCGGCACTCAGCCTTCTTCACAGTCCAACTCTCGCATCCATACATGACCACTGGAAAAACCATAGCCTTGACTAGACAAACCTTTGTTGGCAAAGTAATATCTCTGCTTTTGAATATGCTGTCTAGGTTGGTCATAACTTTCCTTCCAAGGAGTAAGCGTCTTTTAATTTCATGGCTGCAGTCACCATCTGCAGTGATTTGGGAGCCCAGAAAAATAAAGTCTGACACTGTTTCCACTGTTTCCCCATCTATTTCCCATGAAGTGATGGGACTGGATGCCATGATCTTCGTTTTCTGAATGTTGAGCTTTAAGCCAACTTTTTCACTCTCACTTTCACTTTCATCAAGAGGCTTTTGAGTTCCTCTTCACCTTCTGCCATAAGGGTGGTGTCATCTGCATATCTGAGGTTATTGATATTTCTCCCGGCAATCTTGATTCCAGCTTGTGTTTCTTCCAGTCCAGCATTTCTCATGAGGTACTCTGCATAGAAGTTAAATAAACAGGGTGACAATATACAGCCTTGACGTAGTCCTTTTCCTATTTGGAACCAGTCTGTTGTTCCATGTCCAGTTCTAACTGTTGCTTCCTGACGTGCATACAAATTTCTCAAGAGGCAGATCAGGTGGTCTGGTATTCCCATCTCTTTCAGAATTTTCCACAGTTTATTGTGATCCACACAGTCAAAGGCTTTGGCATAGTCAATAAAGCAGAAATAGATGTTTTTCTGGAACTCTTTTGCTTTTTCCATGATCCAGCGGATGTTGGCAATTTGATCTCTGGTTCCTCTGCCTTTTCTAAAACCAGCTTGAACATCAGGAAGTTTACGGTTCACGTATTGCTGAAGCCTGGCTTGGATAATTTTGAGCATTTCTTTAGTAGCGTGTGAGATGAGTACAATTGTGCGGTAGTTTGAGCATTCTTTGGCATTGCCTTTCTTTGGGATTGGAATGAAAACTGACCTTTTCCAGTCCTGTGGCCACTGCTGAGTTTTCCAAATTTGCTGGCATATTCAGCCCCCAAATACAGCAGACAGCAGAGCATTGCTCTACATCATGGCAGACACCACCACAAAATTGAATACGCCTCCTCTTTTCTTCACTCTTTGCCATGAAACAGTAGAGAGTGGAATGAAGAAAAAATAAATGAATCAGACTTTCCTTTTTAATGGAATTATTGGGTATCTTTTAATTTTGTCTTTAGGCTAGGAAGTAATGCTATATGCTAGTTGAAACTAATTTGACCATTAAAACTGTTTTTCTTCTGTATTTGTAATTTTTATTATTTTAGACACCAGGATATGACTTCTTCAGTAATTTCCATCAAGATGAGGAAGAACATGTAAGTATCCATAAAGTAAACATTTCTCCATCCATGTGCTTTAGAAGTGTCTAAATAAACTAAATGATATTTTCAAGCTGTCATTTTGACATTTCCTAAAAACTGACCACGTCAACAAAATCAGTGTTTCTATAGAGGTGTTCAAGGTATGCAAGCAAATCATGTTGCAAAAGTTCTAAAGACGAAGAATGCTAATCATAAATCATTGAACAACTTAACACCAGAACTCAAGATATTTCAACCCATAATTTTGCTAACAGGTTTTTGCTGATTCTTTTATATTTTTATAGCTTTTGTGTGTGAAGCAAGCTGTAGTTTAGTTGGTGGAAATTTTGTTACTAGACAAATGCTTGATAGATCAAGATTTTTGGTTCTTAATGTACCCTGTGATGGACCCAATCTCCACCTCTTTTTCTTCAAAATGTTCACAAACATCCCCATCTTCAGACCTTAAAGGCCTTTACAATAAACATTTTCCTCCACATTTTAACCACAGACGAACAGCTGTAGTGACTCTTCTGAGGTTATTTGTAGCCTTTGCAAAGCTAAAATCCAAAGCTGTGGGGTTTTTTTCACTAGGTATTTAAGAGTTCTTCTTTTATTTTGGTAAGGTCCATAACAAAACATGCCATTTTAACTATGAAATTCAAGGCACATTAACTACACTCACAATATTGTACAACCACCACCAGTATTTATTTCCAAAACTTTTTCATTACTCTAAATAGAAGTTCTGTATCACTAGGTATAGTTTATGTAATATGTTGTTTAAGTGCTTATTCATTAAATAAATAATTCATCCACAAAGAAACATTTATTAAGTACCCACTATGCTTATCATCCCATGGTTGATACTGGAGATGAATAAGGAGCAATGAAGAAAAATGAAAAACCAACAGAGTGAGTAAAAGTACTTCATTTTTGAAATATTTGTGGCTTTCTATGGATAGTCATGTGACCAAGAAAGCAATATTAATACTTGCTGTCTGATTTAAGCACATTCTGTATATTCATTCATTTAATTCCTATAACAATCCTGTGAGGTAGGTACTATTAATATCATCTTGATGCTACAGATGATGACATGGAGGCTATGCTATGCTAAGTCACTTCAGTCGTGTCCGACTCTGTGTTACCCCATAGACGGCAGCCCACCAGGCTCCCCCGTCCCTGGGATTCTCCAGGCAAGAACACTGGAGTGGGTTGCCATTTCCTTCTCCAATGCACGAAAGTGAGAAGTAAAAGTGAAGTCACTCAGTCGTGTACGACTCTCAGCGACCCCATGGACTGCAGCCTACCAGGCTCCTCCATCCATGGGATTTTCCAGGCAAGATTACTGGAGTGGGGTGCCATTGCCTTCTCCAACATGGAGGCTAAGGGAGATTAAATAACTTAACCAAGTTTACATCACTAATAAAGAGTTGGAACTAGGTTTCCAGCTTAGGCTGACAAGTTCACCGTGTGTGCCCTTAGAGAAAAGTTAGATAGTTACAACTTTTTGAAAACTAAGTATTGAGATATAATTTCCTTAAAATAAAACACGCCTAATTTAAGTTATAGTTTAATAAGTTTAAACAAGTGTGTGCAATCATGCCACAATCATAGTCAAGAAACAGCACATTTTCATCACCCTAAAATGTTCCCTTGTACTCTTTTGCAGTCCATTTTTCCTAGATCCACAACCCCTAGTTTTAGGCAGCTACTAGTGTGCTTTCTGTAACTAGATTAGATTTCTCCTTCCTCTACTTTCATATAAATAGGATCATACAGCTTGTACTTACTCTTTTATGTCATTTCTTTTGCTCAGCATACTATTTGAGATCACTGATACTGTTGCATGCATTACTAATTCCTTTCAATAACTGAGTAATATTCCACTGTATAGATATTTTATAATTTATCATTTCATCCATTGATACACATTTGGTTTATTTGCAGCTGTGACACTATGAATAAATCTGCTAAAAACATTCATATATAGATATATATACCCTTCCGTTTGTCTTGGGTAAATACTTATGAATGACATAGGTGGATTGTATGGTATCTACTTAACTTTTTAAAGAATCTGCCCAATTATTTTTCAGAGCTGTTGTAGCATTTTCTGCTTCCATCTACCAGCAATATACAACAGCTCTAGGTGCTCAATATCCTTGCCAACAGTTGGTATTTTTGGTCTTTTTAATTTTAGCCTTTAAAATGAATAAGTTGTGGTGACTCATTGTGGTTTTACTTTGCACTTCCCTGAAGACTAAGGATATGAACCATCTTTTCATGGGTTTACTGGCCATTCATATATCTTCTTCTGTAAAGTTCAAATAATTTTCCCCTTGTTTTATTGAATTGTTTTATCTTTGTACTGGTCATGGACCAACAGACTGGTTCCAAATAGGAAAAGGAGTACATCAAAGCTATATATTGTCACCCTGCTTATTTAATTTATATGCAGAATACATCATGAGAAACGCTGGACTGGAGAGAAGCACAAGCTGGAATCAAGATTGCTGGGAGAAATATCAATAACCTCAGATATGCAGATGACACCACCCTTATGGCAGAAAGAAGAACTAAAGAGCCTCTTGATGAAAGTGAAAGAGGAGAGTGAAAGATTGAGGGCAGGAGGAGAAGGGGACGACAGAGGATGAGATGGTTGGATGGCATCACCGACTCAATGGACATGGGTTTGGGTAGACTCCGGGAGATGGTGATGGACAGGGAGGCCTGGCGTGTTGTGGTTCATGGGGTCGCAAAGAGTCAGACACGACTGAGTGACTGAAATGAACTAAATCTTCATACTACTGAACTATACAAGTACTTCATATATTCTGGGTACTAGTCTTTGATCTAATGTGTATTTTGCAAATATTTTTTTCCCGTTTGTGGCTTTTCTGCTTTTGTTTAAGAGCAGAGGTTTTTCATTTTGATGGGTTCAATTTTTTCCCCCCTTATCTTTGTTTTAAGAAATCCTTGCCTATCTTCTGAAGAAAGCTTCAGAAGACTTTCTCCCCATGTTTTCTCATCTAATCTTTTACGATTAAGTATGGTGTTAATTGCAGACTTCTGCAGATTTTTTTTTTAGCTCAGGTGTAAGAAGTTCCTTTCTACTCCTGATTTGCTGAGAGATTGTCATAAATGAATCATTTATCAAATGATTTTCTGTATCTATTAAGATGATTATATTATCCTTTATTTTGTTAATATGGAAAAGTGAAAGTGTTAGCTGCTCAGTCATGTCCAACTTTTTGTGACCCATGGACTGTAGCCCACCAGGCTCCTCTGTCCATGGAATTCTCCAAGCAAGAATACTGGAGTGGGTTGTCATTCCCTTTTCCAGGGGATCTTCCTTAGCGATCAAACCTGGGTTCTCCTGCATTGCAGGCAGATTCTTTACCATCTGAACTACCAAGGAAACCCAATTTAACAATCACCATATTAATAATAAATATTGATCAATTTTTGAATTTCAAATCAATCTTATTTTCCTGAGATAAATCATACTGGATCATGACAGGGTCTCCTTTTAATCTTGCTGGATTCAATTTGCTAATATTTTGCTAAGGATCCTTACGTATACATTCATGAGGGATACTGGTCAGTGCTCTGATAATATTTTTAATGAGCTGTCAGTAATGCTGGCTTCTTAAAATGAGTTGGGAAATTTGCCCTCCTCCTCTGTTTTGTGAGGCAGTTTAGGTAGAACTGATACTATTTTTCTTTAAATGTTTGGTGAAATTTATCAGTAAAGTTATTTGCATCTATTGCTAGGCCCAGATTTGGGCCTAACTTTTATTTATTTGTCGAGTGAGGCAGCTTGTGGGATTTTAGTTACCCCACCAGGGATTGAACCTGGGCAGTGAAAGCAGTAAAAGCAGAGTCCTTATCACTGGAACACCAGGGAATTCCCAGGCCTAATTTTAATATTTTAAATACATAGTAGGAATTCAATATCTTTAATGAAGCTAAGCAAGTTTCCCATTTCTTCTTGGATCAATGTTGACTGAGTCTTTTAAGGGATTTTTTTCATTTCGTATAAGTTGCCAAATTTATTAAGAAAGGTGTTCATATTACTTTATTAAGCTTTTGATTTTTATATAATCTATAATAATGTCCCCTCTTTGTTTTCTAACATTCTTATTTCTTCTCTATTGGTTTTATTAATCTTTACAAAAAAATTGGGTTTAATTATTCTATTAATTTCTGGTCTTATTCTTATTGTCTTTCCTTCTGCTTACTTTGGTTAAAGTTTTCTTTTTTGTAGCTTAAGTTGAAAGTTTTATTGATTTTATACCTTTCTACTTTTCTAATAGAAGTCTTTAAAGGTAGAGATCTCCCCCTAAGTACTGCTTTTGCTATGTCTCACAAATTTTGATATGTTGTGATTTCATTTTCATTCTGTTCAAGACGTTTTCTAATTTTCTTGTTTCTTCTTTGATGCATAGGTTTAGACATGTATAGCATAATTTCCAAATATTTAGGGATTTTCCAGATATGTTACTTATTTCTAATTAATTTATTTTGTAGTCAGAGAATATCTTCTGAATGATTTGAACTGAGACTTGTTAAATGGTCTTGAATATGGTCTTTCTTGATGATTATTCTGTGTGCACTTGGAAAGGATGTGTATTCTGCTACTGTTGGGTGGAATAGTCTATAAATGTCAATTAGATCAAGTTGGTTGTTGTTCAAATAGTCTATATCCTTTTCTGTCTACTTCTTCAATAGATTATTGAGATAGCAGTATTGAAATCTGACCATAACTGTGGATTTGTCTTCCTTTCCTTGCATTTCTGTTAATTTTCACTTCATGTATTTTGAAGTTTTGTTACTAGGTGACATCAAGGACACTTTAGCTATACAGAACTCAAATGTCTTCCAGGACTATGTGAGCACTGGAATTGGCTTACAGCTTCCCAGTCATTATATGAGCTCTTAAAATAAGCTGGATACTGTGTGTCCATCAGTGAATATAGGCTAGGTTATGTTCTAATAACAGGCAACCCCCAAAGCTCTGTGGCTTATAGCTTACAACATGGTTTTCTTTCTTACTCATGCTACATGTCCACTGAATGCTGGGTTGTAACTGTTCTACATTTTCTTTACTTTGAGACAAAGTTTTGGAATAGTTGCTGTCTAGAACATTGTTGGTTGTTATGGCAGAGGGAAAAGGGAACAGAGCAAACTGTGGCTCTTAATTTTCTGTCTAAAATGTCATAACTCACCTTCATTCATATTTTATTGGCTAAATTGACCCTCATGGCCAAGGCTAATATCACTAGAATTGAGAAATCTTATCTATCTCCAGGAAGGAGCACCGAATGTTTATGAACAATAAAATAGCCCACCATAACTATATTATGCATTCAAACACATTCTCCTTTAATTTTCACAACAGCCTTCCAGAAATAGGTACTATTATTATCTCCATTTTACAGATGAGGAAACTAAGCCTCAGAGAGTAAACTGACAAGAGTCAAACAAGAATCAAGGGGCAGGGCCTGGACCCAGCTTGTTTGATCCCAATGTAATAGTGATATCCTGTGGCAACCCACTCCAGTACTCTTGCCTGGAAACTCCCATGGACAGAGGAGCTTAGGCTGCAGTCCATGGGGTCTCGAAGAGTCAGGCATGACTGAGTGACTTTACTTTCACGCGTTGGAGAAGGAAATGGCAGCCCACTCCAGCGTTCTTGCCTGGAGAATCCCAGGGACAGAGGAGCCTAGTAGGTGGCCGTCTCTGGGGTCGCACAGAGTCGGACATGACTGAAGCTACTTAGCAGTGTCCATAAGAGAAAAGGAGGGGAAGGAGTAGGAGGAGTATGGGAAAGAATGTAGCAAAGAGAGGATGAAGGGAGACACCAAAAATAATTGCAAACAACTTCCTATGGAACTCCAATTCAGGGATCAAAAAGGGGTAAGGGGAAGAGAATGGGGAAGGCCAGAGAAGGAGAAAACTCCTCTCACCTCAGTTCTTTTCAGTCCACCTTTCATTGGACGTCCATACCATTCTACATACCCCTATCTCACCAACCCTGGAAAGCCCAGCTCCTGCCTCTCCACATTCCAAAGGCCCTGATCCTATTACCTGCACTGAGATTTCTCGAAATCTCAATCTATTTTAATTGATTATTGTGTTTATGTGGTACACTCCTCCCCCAAAATGAGTTACTACGTGAATTCAGAATTCACCAAAGATATTTCCATTATTTATACCTGGCATATTGTAAAAATCCCAACATTTGACACTTTTATATCATTGTCTCTCAAAGCATGTATGTTAATGATTTGCACCTTCCCTTTGAGCCAAAAAAAAATCTCCAATGCTTTCTTTAGCACTTGTATGAGATTTGGAGTTGGACATAGTTCAATAGCACACCTTTAGAATTACATTAAAGAGAAAAAATAAACTGGAAAATATTGTTGGCATATATTAAAAAGGCTTAAAACCTATTTTCTAGAGGATGTTCATACAAAAATATCAGGTCCTTATTATAGTAAATGAGTTGGGGAAAGAAATAAATACTACATTCAAAAGGAAATATTAATAACTGATAAATATAATGAAACAAATTCAATCTCACTAATGTAAAAGAAATGCAGATTAAAACAACAGTGAGAACCATTTTATACTTATTAAAGGGGCAGACAACTCTTTAAATGTCACTACTTGGTCATGGGATTTTTTGTTTTCTTTTTCCCTTCAGTGCTGGTGATGCTCCTTGTTGAGAATCATGTAATAACAACATATAACAAGTTCATATGGGTTAAAGTTCATAATATTTAAGCCTACATTTTCCTCAAATGGACCGTGACCTTGTCCCAGCATTCTAGTAGCGGGACAGCAACCACCTGATAAACCTCTGATGGAGAACTATTCATCTTTGATGGAAAAGGTGGGAGTCCATGAGCAGGGGCTCTCAGAGGCCCTTGGTCAGAGGGTAAAATCAAAACCTATTCACATCCAGTCATTTGACCTTTTATCCTATTTCTTGGAATGTATTCTGAAGAAACAACCCATAAGGAAAAAAACCCAAATGAACAATGATTAGCTGCTACATTATTATAAAAAGGATTGCAAAATAGATGTTCAACAGCAAGGGAATAATTTAAAGCATATAGTAATTAAACTTTTGAAAGACTACACAGAACATGGAACATGCCTCTGAGATGGTATGAACTGAAAATGGGAGAATGAACTCATGGCAGTTTTTTACAAGGGCTGCATGGGAGCAGGTTCAAATGGAAAGTCAGCTGTGCTGAGGTGACTGGATTCTGAGCAAAAGTTCTCTCAAACTTATGTAGATTTATTGTGTCATACAGAGACAATATTTATGTAATAAATCTATTTTTAGAGAAAAGGAGAAACAGGACACTATGAACCTTTTCTACTCTGCTTCTCATTGGAGGCTCCCGGATTTCATTAAAATGCAAAACTCAAAATCATCCTCATTTCTGGCTGGTTCTGATAAATACATTATAAGCTTACTCTGCATTGAATTGGTCATCCTCACGAGAAGGTTTGTTTGTTGATAAATAGCTCTATTAATCCAATTAGCTCAGAAGACTGTAAGGGAACACACATCCATTATAGTGTCCACTTGTTAAGGTTTTTAAATTACAGGGTGTGATATGGAGTGTTTGTAAAATCAGAAAGCATGGGAGAAACTTACCTTTGAAAGCAGAGTGTTTACATTTTACATAATGTTCAATATGTTTTTGTTTTCAACTACATTTCAGGTGAAGAATCGCTCTATTTTAAAATAGTATATTTAATTGTTAACATGAGAAAAGATAGAATTTTATCTGCGTTTCCAGACTTCTGGATATGCCTGTAGTGTTTCATTGCACTTTTCAGATTAACCATCGAGACTACTACATTACATTTTAAAATGCTTCACCTGAAAAAGGGTTCGGAGGTTGAAGAAAAATATTCAGCGTATTACTTGGAAATGTAACTAAAATACTGTTTACAGACCGATTTAGCTGACATTTCGAGCACCTTGTGGTGTCTGATTCTTAGAACTGCGTCTCATCAATGGCAGAAATAGAAAAGCAAGACTCAATCTCCCAAACTTGAGGGATGGGAGCATGGAGGGAGGAGGGCCGGGGGATGATGACTGTGGGGGAGGTGGGAGGGGAGAGGAGGAGACAGAGGTGTTAAGTGTCTGTGGCAGTCTTGACTGAGAAAGTTAGGTTTGAAAAGAAGACTTGAGGGGACTTCCCTGGCAGTCCAGTGGTTAGGACATTGCGCTTCCAATGCAGGGGGTGTGGGTTCGATCCCTGGTCAGAGAACTGGGATCCCATGTGCCAACACGGTCCAAAAAAGAAAGAAAAGAAAACATGAAATGAGTTATGGGCTCACTTATCAATGGGAATGAAATTGAATGGAGTGAACAGGGGAAGGGAAAAGAACAATGTGCCCTCCATACTTCTGGGAACAGCTTTCTCAGTGTCCCACAGTGAGGCAGAGATAAAGTTGCAAGGTGGGTGAAGCTCTAACCACTTCTCTCTCCTCAGTAGCTTTCCTAGCCCTCACAGATGACATTGGGAAGTGTATGTATTTGTGTGTGTGTGTGTGTGTGTGTGTGTTTGGAGTCGGGGGTAGAAGCAGAGGCAATGGTATGAAGAAGGAGAAAAAAATTTCTGAGAAGATAATGAGGCTGTTGAGTGTGGGAGCCCAGAGCAGGAACTATTCTGGGGCTTGACAGAACAGGAAGGCATGTGTATAAATAAGCGTGTGTGTCTTTTTAGATCCTTTCATTCAAGAGGCATCTCCCTGGAGACTAAGGAGATGCTAGGAGTCCCCAGGGGTACTGTCAGCTCCATTTACTGAACTTGTGGAGAAAGAGTGAAATACGAGGTAAAGGAAATGTCTCCAGCCAGCTCCCAGGGAAAGGCAGGGCAGGGAGAAAGGAGTGGGGAGCTGAGAGGGACCTCTGACTGAAGAGGTTTCCACATGCGGTTCCCTGCTCACCCTCCCAAACTTACTGCACGAGTTCAGGAAGGAAAACGGTACTTTCCCATGATGTTCTCTGGCAGGACAGCTGGACGGATGCTCCCCAAACTCATGCTTTCCCCTTCCTTACTTCCGGCCAAACTCCAAGGCCCCCAGCTTCAAAGAAGGGCCATTTCTGGGACAAGTCCAGGGAGTATGGCTAGAAGGCCAACACCTTCCCTTCAGGGTCTTCACAAACTCTGTGTCCTCTCAAACACTCTCCTCCACCACCACACGCCACCCTTTTGTCTGTTCTGGCTCCTTGCCAAGGTCTGACTCCCAGAGGTTTATTTCAGACCAGGAGCCACTAGGGGCAAAGGAAGTTTGTGGGGCTGGTACGTCACACCATACATTTGCAACAGCCTTCTTGGCCACTCTTTTTTCATTGCAAATGTAAAATAACCCATCTGCAGTGTTGCTTCTGTGGTCCTATTTATATCTCCGTTTCCGGGGAAAGTGTGCTCCGTCTTGGGTGGAAAAAAAAGACCATGATAAACAAACGTTTGGAACACAGACTCTTTAAAGAATGTTGTCTCAGGACTTCCCTGGGTCTAGTGGCTAAGACTCCATGCTCCTAAAGTACGGGACGAGGGTTCCATCTCTGGTCTGGGAACTAGATCTCATTTGCTGCAACTAAAGATTCCACGTGCCACAGCTAAGATCAGATGCAGCCAAACAAATAAATGTTTAAAAAAAAAAGTGTTGTTTCAAGCCTCTGAAAATGGCACTTATTTACTACAACAAGCATTGAATGTGTACATTACGCCAGACTGGGACATAGTGTGTCTGTGCTTTTACAAACTGGGTTGTTGCTACTGGTGGGATGGCTTTAGGTTGTACATGGGCGTGGCAGCAAATGCCATCGATTTGCACAGTGAGAAAGTTATTACCACTTGAATTCTCTTTCATTCTGATTACACCAAGGAGGAGGTCTCAGTTGGGAACTACAAGATCTTTAACACTGTTCCAACACTTGTTTATCGCTAGTATTACTATTTTCACAAGTGTAGGCTCAGAGTTTTTGGCTGGTTTGTTGGTACAGACAGCAGAATTCTAATGGTGTCTCTGCAGCTGGATTGAGCCAGCAGGTATGCTTTCAGTTCAGTTTAGTTCAGTCGCTCAGTTGTGTCCAACTCTTTGTGACCCCATGAATCGCAGCACGCCAGGCCTCCCTGTCCATCACCAACTCCCAGAGTTCACTCAGACTCACGTCCATCGAGTCAGTGATGCCATCCAGCCATCTCATCCTCTGTCCTCCCCTTCTCCTCCTGCCTCCAATCCCTCCCAGCATCAGAGTCTCTTCCAATGAGTCAACTCTTCGCATCAGGTGGCCAAAGTACTGGAGTTTCAGCTTTAGCATCATTCCTTCCAAAGAAATCCCAGGGCTGATCTCCTTCAGAATGGACTGGTTGGATCTCCTTGCAGTCCAAGGGACTCTCAAGAGTCTTCTCCAACACCACAGTTCAAAAGCATCAATTCTTCGGCGCTCAGCCTTCTTCACAGTCCAACTCTCACATCCATACATGGCCACTGGAAAAACCATAGCCTTGACTAGACGAACCTTTGTTGGCAAAGTAATGTCTCTGCTTTTGAATATGCTATCTAGGTTGGTCATAACTTTTCTTCCAAGGAGTAAGCGTCTTTTAATTTCATGTCTGCAGTCACCATCTGCAGTGATTTAGAGCCCCCCAAAATAAAATCTGACACTGTTTCCACTGTTTCCCCATCTATTTCCCATGAAGTGATGGGACTGGATGCCGTGATTTTTGTTTTCTGAATGTTGAGCTTTAAGCCAACTTTTTTACTCGCCACTTTCACTTTCATCAAGAGGCTTTTGAGTTCCTCTTCACTTTCTGCCATATGGGTGGTGTCATCTGCATATCTGAGGTTATTGATATTTCTCCCGGCAATCTTGATTCCAGCTTGTGTTTCTTCCAGTCCAGCGTTTCTCATGATGTACTCTGCATAGAAGTTAAATAAACAGGGTGACAATATACAGCCTTGACGTACTCCTTTTCCTATTTGGAACCAGTCTGTTGTTCCATGTCCAGTTCTAACTGTTGCTTCCTGACCTGCATACAAATTTCTCAAGAGGCAGATCAGGTGGTCTGGTATTCCCATCTCTTTCAGAATTTTCCACAGTTTATTGTGATCCACACAGTCAAAGGCTTTGGCATAGTCAATAAAGCAGAAATAGATGTTTTTCTGGAACTCTCTTGCTTTTTCCATGATCCAGCGGATGTTGGCAATTTGATCTCTGGTTCCTCTGCCTTTTCTAAAACCAGCTTGAACATCTGGAAGTTCACGGTTCATGTATTGCTGAAGGCTGGCTTGGAGAACTTTGAGCATTACTTTACTAGCGTGTGAGATGAGTGCAATTGTGTGGTAGTTTGAGCATTCTTTGGCATCGTCTTTCTTTGGAATTGGAATGAAAACCGACCTTTTCCAGTCCTGTGGCCACTGCTGAGTTTTCCAAATTTGCTGGCATATTGAGTGCAGCACTTTCAGAGCATCATCTTTCAGGATTTGAAAGAGCTCAACTGGAATTCCATCACCTCCACTAGCTTTGCACTGTACAAAAAAAAAAAAAAAATTTTTTAAGCCAAAATTTAAAAACTCAGGAAACTTTGCCTCAAAATTCAGATTTCTAGCTTCTGTTGAATCATCAGAACACTGGGCACCAGCAGGCCCCAGATTTCCTCATGGCAGCAGCTGGTTCCCACTCCCCTTTAAACAGCACACGTACTCTCCAGTTTGCCCAGTCTCCACCACTCCCTACTAGTGTATGTGTTACTCATCTCCATTACTTTCCTAGCTCCTCTAAGCATTTGGGGCCTATTTTAGGAATTTTATGGCTGAAAAGGTAGGTTATAGTCGAATTTGAGTTCCAAGATGAGGTATTTGGTCTTCATTATATAGGAAATGAGATTCCCAGGAGGCACAGTGGTAAAGAATCCACTTGCCAATGCAGTAAAAGCAAGAAACTCGCGTTTGATCCTTGGGTCAGGAAGATCCCCTGGAGAAGGAAATGGCAACCCACTCCAGTATTCTTGCTTGGAGAATTCCATGGACAGAGGAGCCTGGCAGGCTACAGACCATGGGGTCGATAAGTCAGATATGAGAGCTATTAATTTCTTAGCAGGGCAGCCAAGGCTTAAAGCAACTCTTTCAAAAATTATTCTTTTATTTGAAGCTGGGAACGAGGGGAGGAGACTGGGGAGCGGGGGTAGGGGTGCTGGTGAAGAGGTGACTTCAAACCTTTTTGCCTGGGGAGATGTGAGCTGAGGCCTCTGACTGGACTGATGTGCTAGGACCTGGGTCTAGGCAGTGAAAGAAGTGGGCCTGGCCTACGTGGCTTCTAGGCTTTCATTTAAGAGCAGAGTTAGGAGCCTTGGGCAGTGCAGGAAGCTACAGCTGGACTGGAAATGCAGTGAGGTGAGGCTGATGGCTCAGAGCCTGGAGTGACTCCTTGAAGCACAGATACAAAAGGAAGGGGTCTTAAATAGGGGCCTATGAGCCAGAAAGGAACCACCAAAGAGGTCAAACTGGTTTTAGTCAGGAGACCACACGAGGGTGGGTGCTACATGAATGGAAATAGCTGAAGAGACATAAGAGGCATCTCAAAGGAAGATTCAATAGAACTGATGACTCAGAGGAAAGAAGGTCTGAAGGAGGAATGTGAAAAAGGACTCTAAGACTAACTAAATTGGGAGCCAAGGAAATAGTAATGCTAGTAACACACATTGCATAAAAAAGTGAGGAGGAGGAGGAAGAAAAAATTTAAATGAAATATGAGGCACCATCATGTCTAGTAGGCACTGGAAGGACTGGAATATATAGAGATCTAGGCTGGAAGTAAACAGTAAGGCATCATCTGCAAAGAGATAAGAGATGAAGATGGAGGAAAGGCAGAGGGAAAGGGAGGAGGGTAAGGGTGAATCTGGGGATGTATTTACTTAGGGAGTCTCGGAAATTATCAAGAGTGGTCTGAGATGGAAGAGGAGAAACCTTTAGCTCCATGCCGGTCCAGGGCATGGCCAGGGTGCTCAGTTAAGTCAAAACCTTCAAGGACCAAAGGAAATGAGAGCCAAGAAGCAGCAGCAAATCCAAAGGAAAGTATTTTCTAGAGAGATCTCCACATTCATTCATTTGACAAATATTTGAGAACCTGGCCCTTATCCAGGCCCTGAACCAACTAAGATGGGCAAAACAGAAAGCCACTCTCAGGGGGTTCACATCCTGCTGGTGCAGATGGACAGCACAGACACGTCATCACCAGTACAAAGATCCATGAAGCGGGTCAATAGATAAGAGAGTGACAGGGCATCTCCAGGAGGCTGCTCTGAGGAGGTGGCATTCTGACAAAACCATAAAGCAAGGAAGAGCATCCCAGGCTGAGGGGACAGCAAAGGGCCAGGCTGGAGTATGGCACTTGTTTGGTGTTTGTGCAAGTGGCAAGGAGGCCAGAGCAGTATCCTCGGAGGTTTGAAAGAATACAGTGACATAGTGTTGCTTCACTCTGAAAAGAACTACTCTGGAAGTCTGTCTGTGGCTCAAAGGGTAGGTTCAGGGAGAGTACAAGAGGGCACAGAGGTGGTCAGAAGGTCCCAGCAGTGGTGGAAGTGAGAGACAGTGGTTTGGAGCTGGAGGGTGGAGCCATGTGAGAGGGAGACCTGGCAGGAGCTGTGGGAGGCGAAGGGCGCAGAGGGAGGAGGGAGACTGTTGCATGCTCATGAAATCATCTACAAGCGGGGCTGTTCAGAATTTCTGCAGACACAAGGAAGACAGGATACTCTGGCCTGCATCTGGTTGGGTGTTTTTGGTTTGTTTTGCAGATTTCTGTGGAATGTCTATAGGTGTCAGGGAAAGGCGAATTCGGCGTTGTGGAAAGTCAGTTCCTTTGGGGAGGAACTTGATCTTGTGTTTCTTATGTCAGATAGGAAAATGCCAACCTCTCCACACCTCAACCGTAGGTCTAGAACGGAGAGTGGCTCACCTCAGACTAACTAGAGTTTTTAAAATAACACCTCATGAAATCTCCTCTGCAGCCCAACTCCAGCATTTCCTGGACTCTGGGTACCCCTGTGGGGTGGCCCTGTGCCCCATCTTGAGGGCCACCATTCTCCAATCCTCTCCACACAGGCAGCTTGGTCTTTCTGACTCTCCAGTCTGCAGGCTGGTCGCTAATTCAATGCTCTCAAACAACTGCTTGGATCACATCAGGTTTTTTCTCAAAAACCTTCAATTTAGCAAGTTGAAATAAATGCCTCTTCTGAATGGCCCCAGCCTATATCTGTGCCCCTGCTGCTCGTGTCAGTCGTGTCCAACTCTGTGCGACCCCATAGATGGCAGCCCAACAGGCTCCCCCATCC
Organism: Bos indicus; assembly: GCF_029378745.1. Taxonomy (NCBI): domain Eukaryota; kingdom Metazoa; phylum Chordata; class Mammalia; order Artiodactyla; family Bovidae; genus Bos; species Bos indicus. The sequence goes on from NC_091760.1 coordinate 111,394,221, forward strand.
TTGGGATTCTCCAGACACGAACACTGGAGTGGGTTGCCATTTCCTTCTCCAATGCATGAAAGTGAAAAGTGAAAGTGAAGTCGCTCAGTCGTGTCTGACTCTCATCGACCCCATGGACTGCAGCCTACCAGGCTCCTCCATCCATGGGATTCTCCAGGCAAGAGCACTGGAGTGGGGTGCCATTGCCCTCTCCCATCTGTGCCCCACTGGTCTCCTATTTAGACCAGGATCCAGCCAAAATGTCATTGCTTGTTTTTCTCCAGGTGTGTGTGCACACACACACACAGACACACACACACATGGGCTTCCTGGGTGGCTCAGTGATAAAAAAAATCTGCCTGCCAGTGAAATAGACTAGAGCTCTATCTCTGGGTTGAGAAGATCCCCTGGAGTTGGAAATGGCAACCCACTCCAGTATTCTTGCCTGGACAATCCCATGGACAGAGGAGCTTGGCAAGTTATAGTCCATGGGGTTGCAAAAGAACTGGACACAACTGAGCAACTAAACAACACACATTCACTCACTCACACACACACACCCACACCCACACACCACCTTTTCTTACCACCATGCTTTTGCTCCTGTTCTTCCCCCAATATTGATACTTTCCCCATGCTTTACTGCCTGTAGAAGACCTACTTACCATTCCAGACCCACCTCTAATACCACACTTTCTCTGTCAAGTCTTTTGAAGGTGACCACCCTCCTTAAGATCCTTTCACAATTCACACAATTCTTATGGTGCTTGCCAGATCCTTTGGGTTGGGGTTATCTGTGTGCTCGTCTCAGCCTCTCCTCTTTCCCCATATAAGCCTGGTGGCTTAAGGACAAAAGATCCCTCTTCTTCATGTTTGTCTCCTCTGAGGTCGGTAGCACAAGGCCTTGAAAACAGTTAATAAATACTGACTTGGTTGCTTTTCAGATGAGACAAACAACAATTCTCAGAGAACTAAGAGTGGGAGGAAAGAGGCTTGTAAGCAAACACTCACCAGTGCTGGAATGTGCTGCAGGGGAATGAGGAGGGGTGGCCAATGTGGTGGATGCAGGCGTGGGGGACATCTAGTCCCAGGTGCCTGCAGTGAAGGAGGCACAGGCCTGGGGTCAGGATCACAAGGGCACCCTCCCACATGCGGCCCTGCTGTCTGGACTAGCCACCCAGGGGTCCCTAGACAGGAGAGACTCCGGGCACTCTCACTGGAGAAGGTTGGCTCTCCCACTCTAGGCTCCTGCAGTGGGCTGGGACCCTCTCAGGAGGGTTGCTTAGGTGCTCAGTCCTGTCCGACTCTTTGCGACGCCATGGACTGTAGTCTACCAGGCTCCTCTGTCCATGGAATTCTCCAGGCAAGAATACTGGGGTGGGTTGCCATTCCCTTCTCCAGGGGAACTTCCCGACCCAGGGATGGAACTTGGGTCTCCTGCTTTGCAGCCAGATTCTTTACCGACTGAGCCACCAGGGCACCATTCCACCTCTGGCTAAAAAAGGCCTCAGTCTTCCAGACCTGTGCAGATTCCCCCCTCCTTGTTTATTCTGGTTTTCTGTTTTTCACCTTGAAATTATCCCAAATCTGGGCCTTGCACCTAACCATCAAAATGGTACAAAAGAAGACCAATCCCCCAAACAGCTATTTCTGCTTTTAGAGTGGGAAACACCCTCTACTATATTACTGAATTCAGTATCTCCCCCACCCCCAACTAGGCTGCAATGCAAAATCGGTTGCACACATTTCCTGGGCCCCACCTCTGGAAATCCTGATTCAGTAGATTGCAGTGGAGGCCCAGAATGAGAATTTTAACACACCTCTGGGGCAGTTCTCACACAGCCTTGGGAATGCTGACCTGACCTCTTCTTGTCACTAACAGCACCTCCTCAACACCTCATAGGGTACCTTACTTTACTTGATCTTCCAAGAACCTGGGGGGCTGTTCTCACAGGCTCAGCCCCAGTTCTCAGAGGAAGGCAAGCCGCTCTGGGACAGGCGAGTGACTTATCTAAGTTCTCACTGTCAATGAACAGATTGAATCTGCACTCGGCTTTCTTGAGCCCCAGTCCTGCCATTTTTCACTGAAAAACAGGACCCTGAGCCCAAGCAGAAGGGGGATAGGGCTGGGTAGGAAGGACATTCCAAATCAAAGTCCACATAGTTCTGGCCCCTTGTTGCTTGAGGTCACCTGAAAGAAATGAATAGTGTATAAAAAATGCACTAACTTACCACTATGTTCACAATCTTTATCATGACAATTTAACCTTTTAAACACATTTTTCACCTTGAAACTGTTGCAATACACAAACTCAGAAAGAATAGAATAATATATTCCTGCTGCTGGTAAGTCACTTCAGTCATGTCTGACTCTGTGTGACCCCGTAGACGGCAGCCCACCAGGCTCCCCTGTCCCTGGGATTCTCCAGGCAAGAACACTGGAATAGGTTGCCATTTCCTTCTCCAATGCATGAAAGTGAAAAGTGAAAGTGAAGTCACTCAGTCGTGTCCAACCCTCAGTGACCCCATGGACTGCAGCCCACCAGGCTCCTCCACCCATGAGATTTTCCAGGCAAGAGTACTGGAGTGGGGTGCCACTGCCTTCTACCCCAAATCCAGATTCAACAATCATGATTCTGCCTTAGTTGCTCTTTCAAGCCCCTTTTATTATTTCTCTTTCTTCATTCTCTGCTGAAGTTCTTAAATATTTTAAAAACATATCCCAGACCTCATGTCATTTCTTCCCTTTGTATGCCTGGCTGCATCTCATCAGAACATCCAGGCTTTGCGTTGGGAGTGTGACTTTGCAGACAGAGCCGGCTGGGCCCCCTGTATCAGGAACACGGGCTTCAGCAAATACCGCAGATACACCCGGGTGCTGGCAGGGCGGGCTGAGTCTGGCACCACATGTGGGTTCTCAATCATCCCAGAGAGCAAACACATTCTGGGCTCGCTCCAAACCCTCTGACACATTCGAGTGTTGACTTAATCCAGTCTCAGTTTGCCAGTGGCTGCTGAGTGCTACCTTGCCCGCTTCAAGACTGTCAGAACAGGAAACTGGGAAGTAGCCTCAAGACAGCCGTTACTCAATTCCCGTTCACAGGTAGAATTGTAACTAATCCCTTTCCTCAGTGAAAGAGAGGACATCTAATCCTGCTGCCATAAATCTCCCACAATCACACCGGGAGAACTCAGTCGGAGTCTCTAGCGTACATCAGGCAGGGAAGTACAGTAATTATTTTTAGCAACTACTTGTTAAATATTTGCCAGATCGGTACTGGGGTGCCTACCAGCCACACCAAGATGACAGGTAATCTAAGGCCACCTCTGCAGCAGGCAGGCGGATGTGACAGAGGGCCCTTTTATAGTTCATTTGGTTAGGGCTCTCCGGCTACAAGCCACCAGCTGTTGCCATCAGTACAACACCTATGAAATCAGAAGCGAGAGTCATGAAACGTGGACTGCAACACATCCATCTTAGCTTCAGTCCGGAGGCTCTGCCTCAACCAAAGTCACGTGTGACTTCCCTTCCTGTGCCCAGTCGGCATCCCTCCCTCCCTGCTCACCCTCAGGAGACATCCTTAGGAAGCTGCAGAGTGTCAGGCCACTCAAATGCCTCATCGTGCATTCTGCTGACGCACCATCCACACAGGCGGCGCACAGGAACCACAACTTTGGGTTGAGTTACCCACACTTCTATTTCTGGGAGACCGCAGCATATATGTGTCCTAAAACGCTTTTGGGAAACCAGGAATAGCCAAGCTTGACACATATTTTTACAAACACCTACTAGTTTCCACTTTTAATTCTAGTCACCGATACTTGAATGCTTTGTAGCTAGAGGAGGACCTCAGTCCTGGACTCTACCTCCACCACACCTGTCCAACACCCATTGACTCACTTAATTAAATTCTTCTCTCACAAGATCACATTTCTGTTTTCATGTGGGTGAACAGGGGCGGAGACAATCAGCTCTCTAGTTATTTTTCAACTCAGAAGGGAACGGGTGTCACCTTGGAGATGCAGACCCCAAACTGAAATTAAACTGTATGTGGCATAACTTATAAATAAACGTGTCTGTCTTTATGATGCTGGAACCACCACTGCTGCAAAAGTAGATAATTCAGTTGATTTAGCTGATGGTTTTGTATAAAGGATTATTTGGGGTTGTCTCTTAAAGACAGGCAGCACCTGTTAAAGTTTCTAATCTGAATCAGAGTAGAGAATAGGGTGAGACCAAATGAGGTGCCCAGGGCACAAAATTTAAGGAGGCACTCACTCTCAGGGGTTTGCAAGTGTAGGATCCACAGTTGCACCACCCTGGGAGTGAGTGCCTCTTTAAAATTCACCCTTGGACTCTTTCTTTGCCTCACCCTAGTCTCAGCCACCACGTGGGGACTGGGGCCAGCAGGGAGCAGAAGTTAACTTGTTCAATTGCAGAGTTTCCCAGTACAAATCTGGGCAATTCCAATTCAGAACATCAGGGTGAGCTTCAGGAATCATTTAAAATAAGCTCTTTTGTGTAATACTGATATGTAGCTAGAAATACTTAGAATTAAATAGAAGGCAACAATCCTTTAAACTTAGGTGACAGTCCTTTAAATTTAACATTACCTCCAAGTATCAATATTGGATCCAATTCTGAGTTTTCTCCATGTAGATAGTACTGGGAGATCTGATTCTCTATCAGTTAGGGTAGTGTTCTGCTGCAACCATTGTAAAATCCTCCTATGGCTTAAATAAGTAGTAATTTATATTTCCCATAACTACATGGCACCCCACTCCAGTACTGTTGCCTGGAAAATCCCTATGGAGGAGCCTGGTAGGCTGCAGTCCATGGGGTCTCTAGGAGTCTGACACGACTGAACGACTTCACTTTCACTTTCCACTTTCATGCATTGGAGAAGGAAATGGCAACCCACTTCAGTGTTCTTGCCTGGAGAATCCCTTGGACGGAGAAGCCTGGTAGGCTGCAGTCCATGGGGTCACAAAGAGTCGGACACGACTGAAGTGACTTAGCAGCAAGTATGGAAGTGGGTTACTGCTGGTATTGGTTAGCAATGTACTATAACCAGGAGCAAGATCTATGAGATTCTCTTGGGCTTTCCTTGGGTTTGCTTGCCTTGCAGCCCCCCAAATGGCAGTTATAGTGCCAGGAGTCTCCTACCTTCAAGATGGCGAGGAAGGATGAAGCAGACACATACTGCCAGCCTTGTCAGTCCTCCAGCATCAAGAAAGTAAGAGCCTTCCCAGAAGCCACTTCTTCCCAGACCTCTACTAGATCTCATTGGCTGGAGCTGGGTCACATGACCAGGTGTTGTGAGTCTGGGAAATTAGGGACCAAGTTCATGGTAAACTGGCTTAGACTAGTGTTTGTCAAACTTCAGCAAGCACAGGAGTCACCTGGAGGGCTTAAAACACCACTCATCACCACCCCTGCCCCATCCCCTACCCCTCCGAGATTCTGATTCAGTCAGCCTGGGTTAGGACCTGAGGATTTTATTATTTAAAGTTCCCAAGTGATACTGGTACTGCTAATCTTAGGGAAATGCTTTGAGAACCACTGACTTGTCACCAACGGCTCCCAACCTTGGTAATGCATTAGAAACATCTGGAGAGCATTTTTAAAGGTAAAGGTTCCCCAGTCCCACCTCTAACTGTTCTAATTTGTTGGTGGGGTCCAGGCATTCCTAATGTCAAAGCTCTACAGATGATTTTAATGGTACTTAGGGATGGAAATTACTGTTCCCTGATTATGACTCCTAATCTGGTACTGCTATTCGAGGTTCCTATTAACAAGGAGGAAGGAGAGGAGAACAGGCCAGTAGCAGGTTCAGACAGGGGTTCAAAAACTTGTCCACAACTTCAAATCATTTGGAAATCTTTTCAAAATTCCAGAGTTGAGGACATACCCCAGACACTTAAATCACAATCTCTGGAGGTGGGACACAGGCATCAGTAGTTTTTGAAACTCTCCAGGTGATTCCAACGTGCAGACAAGTTTGAGAACCTCATGTTTGAGAGAAGATTACCATGAAGATGATTACATTTGAAAACAATGTAACAGATAGGTATGAAGAAAGGTTATTCAGGTTGGAAAAGAGAAACCTGAAGATTTACATAATTATAGCTTCCAAGTGTGTGAGAAAATTTCACAAAGGATGCTGTTACCCATCCTGAACTGAAGACCAGCAAGGAGGAAATAGGATTAACCTCACCAGAGGCCTTGGCTTTGATGCAAAGAAAAATTTCCTAGCTGCAAATTATTACAATGAAATGTGGTGCAGGGAGAATGGGGTTGTGCAATCTTGTCACTTAAGAGCTGTAAAAATAGTATAGATTCTCATCCTCTTGGAATGTTTCAGTGTCATTTTTTTCTGAAGGTGAAGAGGTGGATGAAATGACCTGTCTAGATTTCTTCTTTGAAAATTTTCCATTTTATTCTTCTTCTCCTCCTTCCACATCTCAACTTAGAAGACAGGCCTCCACATTAACAATTCAAAGAAACATAACCTTTGCCCACCTATCGACTTGAGTGGATAAAATATCTGACAGCTAGTAATAGGCTGAGATGCCACTGGCTCAGACTGTTTGGCTCTCTAAAATGCTATTTTGAGTTTCTAGATGACAAACATACTGCCAAATAGAGAGGGTCATCTGAATTTCATTTGAATGAGTTCTTGTGTTTGAAATATAAATGCTCAAGGATGATACTCCATCATGTCTGAGCCTTGCCATACATACACACACACACGCACACACACGACCAGAATTGCTATTTTCATGTCACACAGAAATAATATATGTGTTCAAATATAGCTACAATTAAAATATGTTTTCCTCTGTATATTAAAATGTCACAGGCTATTGTCAGGAGGACATGCCCTTGCGGGACTGGTAATGGATTCACCTTGATCGTGAAAAGCACATTAGTCACTCAGTTGTGTCCAACTCTTCCACTCCCTGGGCTGTAGCCTGCCAAGATCCTCTGTCCATGGAATTCTCCAGGCAAGAATACTGGAGTGGGTTGCCATTCCCTTCTCCAGGAGATCTTCCCGACCCAGGGATCGAACCCGGGTCTCCTACATTGCAGGCAGATTCTTTACCATCTGAGCCACCAGGGAAGCCCTGATAATACCTAACCGTGGTACCAGTAATATGTATCAGTCCAACTGCTGGGGCCTCAATTCAGAGGGAGAAATAGAATGAAACAATTGAATATGCAGTGGATCTTAGGTTAAAGGTCAAAGATTTAGAGTCTTGTTCCCAAATTTTGCTGCATGTTAGAATCACCACAGAGAGCTATGGATGTAGAAGCCAAGCATCAGTAGTCTTTGAGATTTCCAGGTGATTCCCATGTACAGCAAAGTTTGACAAATACTGCCTTCAGTTCAGTTCAGTTCAGTCCCTCAGTCGTGTCCGACTCTTTGCAACCCCATGAATCGTAGCACGCTAGGCCTCCCTGTCCATCACCAACTCCCGGAGTTCACTCAGACTCACGTCCATCGAGTCAGTGATGCCATCCAGCCATCTCATCCTCTGTTGTCCCCTTCTCCTCCTGCCCCCAATCCCTCCCAGCATCAGAGTCTTTTCCCATGAGTCAACTCTTCATATGAGGTGGCCAAAGTACTGGAGTTTCATTATGGGGTCTAAATCTCTCATAGAAAGAATTTCTCTTAGGTCTCAGGTCAAGAGTAGAGGTGGAATTAGGAAAAATGTTCTCCTTGCTGGGTATGACAGAGATTAATTATCCCAAATATTTACTCTTCCTACTTCCTCTATAATAAAAGAGTTCTAACAGTTCTCTGACTACACGACTGTTCAAAATAAAGCTCCCCTTGTAGCAGAGTGTGGCTTTACATCTAAATTCTGGCCAATTATATTAATATAATTAACTTCCACTTAACATTCCTGGACAATCCTTAAAAGAAATGCATGTATTCCTCTCCTCTTCTACCTGCTTGCCAGCTGGAATGTAAACATAGTAGATGGAGCTCCAACAGACAATTGGACAATGAGATGACTTTGGGGAAATGGAAGCCATGCATAGCAAAGAAACAAGGTAAATGAAGCCTGGTTCCCAATATGGCAGAGCTTGATGCCCACCCTAGACTGACCAGCTACCTCTGGACTTCTTAATGGATACGAAAAATAAACTTCTCACTTGTTCATGGCACTGTTTCTATTCATTGCAGCTACACTCAATTCTAACAGAGTCAGTGATTCCCAAATTTGGGGTTATATCAGAAACACTTGTAAGGCTAATGAAGCATATTGAAGGTGATGATTCTATTACCTAAGTTTGAGAACAACTATTCAGGTATCACTGGGAGGTACAGACAGGAGGTATGCGCGTGCTTTCTCAGTCATGTCTGGACTCTTTGCAACCCCAAGGACTGTAGCCTGCCAGTCTCCTCTGTCCATGAGATTCTCCAGGCAAGAATCTTGGAGTGGGTTGCCATTTCCTCCTCCAGAGGATCTTGCCAACTCAGGGATCGAACCTGTCACCTGAGGCTCCTTCATTGCAGGCAGATTCTTTACTGCTGACCCACCAGGGAAGCCTTAGAGAGGAGATATAGTGAAGGTAAAAATTTGAAAAGTAATGAGTGGTTACATTCATTTTGGAGAAGCAAACCTGCTGAATTAAATATTTAGCAGGATAGTGTGATGATTAAATATCTCATTTCAGGGAGTAAATATACCTAGACTTAAATCCTGGACTTGCCACTCATTGGCCACAAAGTCAAGCCAAGTTAACTTTTCTAAGCCAATGGGCCAGAAATGGTAGCTATTGCTGGTGGTATTGAGAGAATTAAATGAAATAATCTAAGATGGTGCTTAGTATAGTAAATGTCACTTAGTAAACCAACCAGTCCATTCTGAAGGAGATCAGCCCTGGGATTTCTTTGGAAGGAATGATGCTAAAGCTGAAACTCTGGTACTTTGGCCACCTCATGTGAAGAGTTGACTCATTGGAAAAGACTCTGATGTTGGGAGGGATTGGGGGCAGGAGGAGAAGGGGACGCCAAAGGATGAGATGGCTGGATGGCATCACTGACTCGATGGATGTGAGTCTGAGTGAACTCCGGGAGTTGTTGATGGACAGGGAGGCCTGGCGTGCTGAGATTCATGGGGTCGCAAAGAGTCGGACACGACTGAGCGACTGATCTGATCTGATCTGAAAGGTTTATTAAGTGTTGGCTGGGGAAGAAAATGAGAGTTGAATTCATGATCTGACTTTGAGTTACACTTTAATCCCTGACTATTTGGTTCCACTCTGTCCAACATGGTAGCCACTAACAACATTTGTCACCACATTTATTAGAGGATGGCTACGGTTAAAAAGGACAATAATGCTGTTGCCTTGAATGTGGAAAAATTGAAATCTGTATACATTGCTAATAGGAATATAAAATGATGTAACCATTTGGGAAAACAGTTTGGCACTTCCTCAAAATGTTAAATACAGACTTATCCCATGACCCAGCAATTCTAGGTATAATCCAAGAAGAAGAAAAAAAAAATGTCCATACAAACTAGTACAGAAGTATTCACAGTACCATTATTCACAAAAGTCAAAAAGTGGAAAAAACCCAGATGTCCATCCACTGATGAATGGGCAAATGAAATATTACCTGCAATGGAATATTATTTGGCACTAAAAAGGAAGAAAGTACTGGTGCATGCTAAAGTACAGATGGACCTGAAAACATTATTCTAAGTGAAAGCAGCAGTCACAAAACCTCAAATACTATATAATTCCATTTACATGAAATGCCCAGAATAGACAAATTCATGAAGATAGAAAGTAGGTTAGTGGGTGCTGAGGGCTGGGGGTGGGGGTAATAAAGAATGACTATAATAGGTATGGGGTTTCCTTTGGGGTAACAAAATATTCTCAAATTAGGCAGTGGTGATGGTTGCACAAGTCTATGACTGTACTAAAGACCACTGGATTGTAACCTATGATGGTATGTGAATAATAATGCTGTTAAGAACAAAGAACACAAGAGACGACTCTACACATGGACATCATCAGATGGTCAATACCGAAATCAAATTGATTATATTCTGTGCAGCCAAAGATGAGAAACTCTATACAGTTAGCAAAAACAAGACCGGGAGATGACTATGGCTCAGATCATGAACTCCTTACTGCCAAATTCAGACTTAAATTGAAGAAAGTGGGGAAAACCACTAGACCATTCAGGTATGACCTAAATCAAATCCCTTATGAGTATACACTGGAAGTGAGAAATAGATTCAAGGGATTAGGTCTGATAGACAGAGTCCCTGAAGAACTATGGACGGAGGTTCATGAGATTGTACAGGAGACAGGGATCAAGACCATCCCCATGGAAAAGAAATGCAAAAAAGCAAAATGGCTGTCTGAGGAGGCCTTACAAATAGCTGTGAAAAGAAGAGAAGTGAAAAGCAAAGGAGAAAAGGAAAGATACACCCATTTGAATGCAGAGTTCCGAAGAATAGCAAGGAGAGATAAGAAAGCCTTCCTCAGTGATCAATGCAAAAGAAACAGAGGAAAACAATAGAATAGGAAAGACTAGAGATCTCTTCAAGAAAATTAGAGATACCAAGGGAACATTTCATGTTCCAGGCAAAGATGGGCACAATAAAGGACAGAAATGATATGGACCTAAAAGAAGCAGAAGATATTAAGAAGAGGTGGCAAGAATACACAGATCAGATCAGATCAGTTGCTTGGTCGTGTCCGGTTCTTTGCGACCCCATGAATCGCAGCACAGCAGGCCTCCCAGTCCATCACCAACTCCCGGAGTTCACTGAGACCCACGTCCATCGAGTCGGTGATGCCATCCAGCCATCTCATCCTCTGTCGTCCCCTTCTTCTCTTGCCCCCAATCCCTCCCAGCATCAGAGTCTTTTCCAATGAGTCAACTCTTTGCATGAGGTGGCCAAAGTACTGGAGTTTCAGAATACACGGAAGGACTATACAAAAAAGATCTTCACAACCCAGATAATCCCAATGGTGTGATCACTCAGCTAGAGCCAGACATACAGGAACGTGAAGTCAAGTTGGCCTTAGGAAGCATCACTACGAACAAAGCTAGTGGAGGTGATGGACTTCCAGTTGAGCTATTTCAAATCCTAAAAGATGATGCTGTGAAAGTGCTGCACTCAATATCCCAGCAAATTTGGAAAACTCAGCAGTGGCCACAGGACTGGAAAATGTCCATTTTTATTCAATCCCAAAGAAAGGCAATGCCAAAGAATGCTAAAACTACTGCACAATTGCACTCAACTCACCCACTAGTAAAGTAATGCTCAAAACTCTCCAAGCCAGACTTCAACAGTATGTGAACTGTGAACTTCCAGATGTTCAAGCTGGATTTAGAAAAGTCAGAGGAATCAGAGATCAAATTGCCAACATCCGCTGTATCATGGAAAAAGCCAGAGAGTTCCAGAAAAACATCTGCTTTATTGACTATGCGAAAACCTTTGACTGTGTGGATCACAACAAACTGTGGAAAATTCTGAGAGAGATGGGAATACCAGACCACCTGACCTGCTTCCTGAGAAATCTGTATGCCAGTCAGGAAGCAAAAGTTAGAACTGGACATGGAATCAGGAAAGGAGTCTATCAAGACTGTATATTGTCACCCTGCTTAACTTATATGCAGAGTACATCATGAGAAATGCTGGGCTGGATGAAGCATAATCTGGAACCAAGACTGCTGGGAGAAATATCAATAACTTGAGATATGGAGATGACACCACCTTTATGGCAGAATGTGAAGAAGAACTAAAGAGCCTCTTGATGAAAGTGAAAGAGGAGAGTGAAAAAGTTGGCTTATAGATCAACATTCAGAAAACTAAGATCATGGCATCTGGTCCCATCACTTCATGGCAAATAGATGGGGAAACAGTGGAAACAGTGACAGACTTTATGTTTTGGGGCTCCCAAATCACTGCAGATGGTGACCGCAGCCATGAAATTAAAAACACTTGTTCCTTGGAAGAAAAGCTGTGACCAACCTAGACAGCATATTAAAAAAACAGAGACATTACTTTGCCAACAAAGGTCCGTCTAGTCAAAGCTATGGTTTTATCAGTAGTCATGTATGGATGTGAGAGTTGGACTGTGAAGAAAGCTGAGCGCCAAAGAATTGATGCTTTTGAACTGTGGTGTTGGAGAAGACTCTTGAGAGTCCCTTGGACTGCAAGGAGGTCCAACCAGTCCATCCTAAGGGAAATCAATCCTGAATATTAATTGGAAGGGCTGATGCTAAAGCTGAAGCTCCAATAGTTAGGCGACCTGGTGCAAAGAGCCAACTCATTGGAAAAGACCCTGATGCTGGGAAAGATTGAAGGCAGAAGGATAAGGGGACAACAAAGGATGATATGGTCTGATGGCATCATCGACTCAATGGACATGAGTTTGAGTAAACTCCAAGAGTTGGTGATGGACAGCGAGGCCTGGCATGCTGCAGTCCATGGGGTTGTGAAGAGTCAGATACAACTAAGCAACTGAACCAAACTGAATTGAACTAAGAACTAAACATGGCATGCCCCCCAAAATATTTTTAAAAACTATCTTTGTAGGAAAATAGGTGAAATTTAAAATTCGTCAAGGCACACACTGTATAATGGAAAGAACATTGGCCAAGTGTCAAGATAGATTTTAGGTCTGCAGTCACCATTTAGCAACAGCAAGGCTTAGGGCAAGTATCTTAACTTCTATCTTCATTTATTACAGGATGAGGGTTCCATCTCAAATATTTGCTGGCAGTGATATCTTTCCTGTTGACCTGATAGACCAGCTGTTGCATCAGATTCTCAAGGGGCTTCCTGATCCAACACACAGGTGAGCTGCTGCTACTGGCTGCAGCCCTGAATTCTCTTTAAGGGAAAAATCTGATGAAATACGTGCAGGGGAGTCACAGGTTGGCAGGCCAGTGAAACATCCCTTCCTTAGCAGGAATTGCTTAGTGTGTTCCCTGCAATTCCTTCACAGAAGGAATCCCACAAAGAGAGAGAGGATCGGGTTCTCAGTTTTGTACTTGGATGCAATCTCAAAAATGACAGAATGATCTCTGTTCGTTTCCAAGGCAAACCATTCAATATCACAGTAATCCAAGTCTATGTCCCAATAAGTAACACTGAAGAAGCTGAAGTTGAATGGTTCTATGAAGACCTACAAGACCTTTTAGAACTAACACCCAAAAAAGATGTCCTTTTCATTATAGGGGACTGGAATGCAAAAGTAGGAAGTCAAGAAACACCTAGAGTAGCAGGCAAATTTGGCCTTGGAATACGGAATGAAGCAGGGCAAAGACTAATAGAGTTTTGCCAAGAAAATGCACTGGTCATAGCAAACACCCTCTTCCAACAAAACAGGAGAAGACTCTACACATGGACATCACCAGATGGTCAACACCGAAATCAGACTGATTATACTCATCAGGCAAAGATGGAGAAACTCTATACAGTCAGCAAAAACAAGACCAGGAGCTGACTGTGGCTCAGATCATGAACTCCTTATTACCAAATTCAGACTTAAATTGAAGAAAGTAGGGAAAACCACTAGATCATTCAGGTATGACCTAAATCAAATCCCTTATGATTATACAGTGGAAATGAGAAATAGACTTAAGGACCTAGATCTGATAGATAGAGTGCCTGATGAACTATGGACTGAAGTTCGTGAGATTGTACAGGAGACAGGGATCAAGACCATCCCCATGGAAAAGAAATGCAAAAAAAGCAAAATGGCTGTCTGGGGAGGCCTTACAAATAGCTGTGAAAAGAAGAGAAGCAAAAACCAAAGGAGAAAAGGAAAGATATAAGCATCTGAATGCAGAGTTCCAAAGAATAGCAAGAAGAGATAAGAAAGCCTTCTTCAGCAATCAATGCAAAGAAATAGAGGAAAACAACAGAATAAGAAAGACTAGAGATCTCTTCAAGAAAATTAGAGATACCAAGGGGACATTTCAGGCAAAGATGGGCTCAATAAAGGACAGAAATGATATGGACCTAACAGAAGCAGAAGATATTAAGAAGAGGTGGCAAGAATACACAGAAGAACTGTACAAAAAAAGATCTTCATGACCCAGATAATCACGATGGTGTGATCACTCATCTAGAGCCAGACATCTTGGAATGTGAAGTCAAGTGGGCCTTAGAAAGCACCACTACGAACAAAGCTAGTGGAGGTGATGGAATTCCAGTTGAGCTATTTCAAATTCTGAAAGATGATGCTGTGAAAGTGCTGCACTCAATATGCCAGCAAATTTGGAAAACTCAGCAGTGGCCACAGGACTGGAAAAGGTCAGTTTTCATTCCAATCCCAAAGAAAGGCAATGCCAAAGAATGCTCAAACTACTGCGCAATTGCACTCATCTCACACACTAGTAAAGTAATGCTCAAAATTCTCCAAGCCAGCCTTCAGCAATACATGAACCATGAACTTCCTGATGTTCAAGCTGGTTTTAGAAAAGGCAGAGGAATCAGAGATCAAATTGCCAACATCCGCTGGATCATGGAAAAAGCAAGAGAGTTCCAGAAAAACATCTATTTCTGCTTTATTGACTATGCCAAAGCCTTTGACTGTGTGGATCACAATAAACTGTGGAAAATTCTGAAAGAGATGGGAATACCAGACCACCTGATCTGCCTCTTGAGAAACCTGTATGCAGGTCAGGAAGCAACAGTTAGAACTGGACATGGAACAACAGACTGGTTCCAAATAGGAAAAGGAGTTCGTCAAGGCTGTATATTGTCACCCTGCTTATTTAACTTCTACGCAGAGTACATCATGAGAAACGCTGGACTGGAAGAAGCACAAGCTGGAATCCAGATTGCTGGGAGAAATATCTATAGCCTCAGATATGCAGATGACACCACCTTTATGGCAGAAAGTGAAGAGGAACTCAAAAGCTTCTTGATGAAAGTGAAAGAGGAGAGTGAAAAAGTTGGCTTAAAGCTCAACATTCAGAAAATGAAGATCATGGCATCCGGTCCCATCACTTCATGGGAAATGGATGGGGAAACAGTGGAAACAGTGTCAGACTTTATTTTTCTGGGCTCCAAAATCACTACAGATGGTGACCGCAGCAATGAAATTAAAAGACACTTACTCCTTGGAAGGAAAGTTATGACCAACCTAGATAGCATATTCAAAAGCAGAGACATTACTTTGCCAACAAAGGTTCGTCTAGTCTAGGCTATGGTTTTTCCAGTGGTCATGTATGGATGTGAGAGTTGGACTGTGAAGAAGGCTGAGCGCTGAAGAATTGATGCTTTTGAACTGTGGTGTTTGAAAAGACTCTTGAGGGTCCCTTGGACTGCAAGGAGATCCAACCAGTCCATTCTGAAGGAGACCAGCCCTGGGATTTCTTTGGAGGGAATGATGCTGAAGCTGAAACTCCAGTAATTTGGCCACGTCATGCGAGGAGTTGACTCATTGGAAAAGACTCTGATGCTGGGAGGGATTGGGGGCAGGAGGAGAAGGGGACGCCAGAGGATGAGATGGCTGGATGGCATCACTGACTCGATGGATGTGAGTCTGAGTGAACTCCGGGAGTTGGTGATGGACAGGGAGGCCTGGCGTGCTGCAGTTCATGGGGTCGCGAAGAGTTGGACACGACTGAGCAACTAAACTGAACTTAATGTAATACATCTTTCTATTTGAACTTCACAGAGTGGGAGAGGAAAATTGAGCCTGACACACACCTTAGTTTTATTTAATTAAACAATAAGGACAATAAAATTACAAGGGACTGCTGAAGGAATTAAATCTCAACTTTTATCTGAATTACCTCAATCAAATTTGAGGCCAGAGCTTCCAAACTTTTTTGTTGAAAAGTTAGCATGAGTGTTGCCTCAAAATTTGGTTCTATTCCCTCTCTAGGCTCACTTTGTTGGTGATGTTATGCTGCTTCACTACTTTAAATATTCTTCTCTCATCTTCACAGCCTATCACAACTCCACCAGGAAATCCTGTTGACTTGACTGTCAGACTATGTTGAAGTATACTGACTTCAAAGTTAGCTTCTTTGACATCATTGTTGCCATATTGGTCCAAGCCACCATCATCTTTCTCCCCTGGATTTCTGCCATGGACTCTCAACCATTCACTTGTCTTTGCTCCACGTACTAGGCAAAACAATGCTTCACAGTGTAAATCAGGTCATGTCACAACTTTCCTTTATGTCCCCAATGGCTTCTCACAAAAGCCAAAGTCCTTACCACTGCTGCTGCTGCTAAGTCACTTCAGTCGTGTCCAACTCTGTGTGACCCCATAGACGGCAGCCCACCAGGCTCCCCCGTCCCTGGGATTCTCCAGGCAAGAACACTGGAGTGGGTTGCCATGTCCTCCTCCAATGCATGAAAGTGAAAAGTGAAAGTGAAGTTGCTCAGTCATGTCCAACTCTTAGCGACCCCATGGACTGCAGCCCACCAGGCTCCTCCATCCATGGGATTTTCCAGGCAAGAGTACTGGAGTGGGGTGCCTTTGCCTTCTCCAAAAGTCCTTACAGTGGCCACCAAAGCCCTGCGTGATCTATCCGCTTCCTCCCACCTCTTTGGCTCATTCCGCTCTCGCCGCAGGGGTCTCCTTGCTATTCCTTGAGAAGGCAGGTGGACTCACCTCACAGACTTTGGTCTGTTTCTTCTGCTGGAAAGACTTTTCTGCAAGATAAATACTGAAATACATACAACTTTGTGACCTTTGTTTAAAAATTACAAATAAAAATTAGATCCAAGTTCTTGAAGGGACAGCCCTGCAAGTTAGGGATCTGAAATTTCAGCTTCACAGTAAATCCATTTTTTTCTCAGATGTCTGCTTGACTGACTCACTCCTCTCCTTCAAAGTTTTGTTCTAATCTTACTTTCTCACTGAGGCTGACCACGACCTCACTGCGACGTGTTCCTCCACTGTCAACGTTTTCCCCACAGCATTTACTATTGTTCAATATACTATATAATCAACTTATTTATTATACTTATTGCTGCCCCCGACCTCAATAGAATGTAAGCTTCAGGACCCCCAGCCCCTAGAACAATCTTGGCATAGAGTAAGTGTAGAAAAAAATAAATTTCTGTTTCTCTAATGCTATTTTAAAAGCTACTGAAACTCCTAGACCTGGCATATTCTAGGTACTCAGTTAGCCATCATCTTGAAGAATAATTTTAAAAAGCTGTTATTAAAAAAAAAAAAGCTATCATTGGATAAACAACAAGGTCCTACTACATAGCACAAGGAACTAGATTCAATATCCTGTGATAAGCCATAATGGAAAAAATATTTAAAAATAATGTGTGTATATATATATATGCATGTAATAACTAAATAATTTTGCTATACAGTAGAAATTAACACATTTTAAGTCAACCCTAATTTTTTTAAAAAGCAACAATAACAACAAAATAGTATCACTGCTTCTATTCATCCAGTACCTGCTGCTGCTGCTGCTGCTGCTGCTAAGTCACTTCAGTCATGTCCGACTCTGTGCGACCCCATAGACAGCAGCCCACCAGGCTCCCCCGTCGCTGGGATTCTCCAGGCAAGAACACTGGAGTGGGTTGCCATTTCCTTCTCCAATGCATGGAAGTGAAAAGTGAAAGTGAAGTCGCTCGGTTGTGCCCGACTCTTAGCGAACCCATGGACTGCAGCCTACCAGGCTCGTCTGTCCATGGATTTTCCAGACAAGAGTACTGGAGTGGGGTGCCATTGCCTTCTGCTCCAGTACCTAGCATGTGCCAACCTTTTTTTTACATTCTCCTAATAGCCTGACTATTATTATTCCATTTTACAGATGGGAGAACCAAGTTTAAATACATTGCCCAGGGTCACACAACTCAGAAATAACCAACTGGAATTAAACCCAGGTTAAGCCTGTGAATTTTCCCTTTTGCTGGTAACAAGTGACATTAATAATTCAGTTCCTTTCTGGCATGGCTGAACGAGACAATACAAAAAACTGCCTAAGTTTGAGATTAATGCACAACTCCAGTGAGTACTTGCTTTGAGACCCTGGTTAAGTCTTCTTAACCTCTGAGTTTCAGTTTTCTTCTCTGTAAAATGGGTCTCACAAAGCCTACTTTGAAGGATAGTTAAGAGAAGTAAAGGCTTGTATTGAGGCTTTAATCAGCATTAGTAAATATTCCCCTCAAAGGATTTGAAAGAGTTTATAATTAAATAGACATTCATAACAGCCTTTGGAGGAGCATGCGAGCCAGTTGCCATGGGGATGTCAGTGGCAGGGCCTTTCCGGAGCCCAGCACACAGGGCTGGGCTGAGAGAGCACTGCAGGAGTGGGGCAGGGAAGCCCAGAGTTGCAAACCACAAGGCAATGAAAGAGCCTCTTTTCTGAAGTTACATTTTGTGCTTGCCTCCTACAAGCTGGCTTGTTCACATCTTTCCGTAAGACCCTGGAGTAGGTCTTTTTTTAACACTTCAGTGAACAAGTGTCACAGGATGTCTGAAGTTTCCTGGAATTGAGTCATCCCGTACAATTTCAAATATTTGAAGTGCTAAATGAAAGAAAAGCTCCAAACTCTTGTTATATTTCTGCCAAGCTGCTTTGGGAATAATGGGTGAGGAGAGCCAATCTGGCAGTGTGAGGTGTTGGGGAGGCTGAGCCAAAGGCTAGGAGGGCCCCTAGGTGAGAAGGAACTGACTAGTATCCCCGAGACTCCAACTAATTAACTCAGCTGAGAGCCCCAGGCTTGCATCATGCACCCCGGAGGGGCCCACATCTTACACAGACTGGCATAGGGCAGCACTGATTTACATTACTTATTTTCTTCTATAGATGTTTTAAATATTCCTTAAATTAACAATTTGATCTTATGAAAGATAAGTTTGCATCTGTAAAATATTATAAAAGACAAAAAACCTACAACCCTAATGTGGCAACAACTGAAAAATATGTATTTTATAAAGAATGGGTCCATGTATTTAATATATGTGACATTCTTGATTTTCTAACTTGTAAGGCAGGGTTCTGATATTGAGGAAGGTGGGGCAATAGGATAGAGTCTGGCTGTGAGTAATCACGTCCTAAAAAATAAGAGCTTAAACAAGATAGAAACTTATTTTCTTTTCATTTAAAATAAATCTAGGACTTCCCTGGTGATCCAGTCTTTAAGAATCTGCTTACCAGTGCAGGAACACATGTTCTAGTCCAGGAAGATCCCACGTGTCACAATGAGAAGCCCACGAAGCCCACTTGCTGCAACTAGAGAAAGCTTGCACAAGCAATGAAGACACCACACAGCTAAAAGTAAGTAAATAAATAAAATTTTTTCAAAGAAATTAAAGAAATCTATAGAAAGTCAGTCTAGGAGTTGCATGTTGTTCTGTGGTCACCAGGGACCAGAACTCCTTCCAACTTAGTATGTCTGTCATTCTTGGGCTGTGTTACTTGATGGCTGCTGGAGCTCCTTATTTGAAGCAATAGAAAGGAAAACTGAAGTGTCTACTGATACTTTCTACAGTTGCACCTTTTTTCTGCTCCCATCTGATTGGCCAGAACTTAGTCACATGGTCACACCCAGCTGCAAGGGAGGCTGACAAATGCAATCTATTAGCTGGATATAAGGCGACCCCGTGGTAAACACTCTGCCTGCCAATGCAGGAGACGCAAGAGACACTTGGATCCCTGAGTCAGAAAGATCCCCTGGAGTAGGAACTGGCAACCTACTCCAGTATTCTTGCCTGGAAAATTCCCTGGACAGAGGAACCTGGTAGGCTACATACAGTTCATGGGGTTGCAAAAGAGTCAGACATGACTGAGTGCACTCATGCATGCATGGTGACCAGAGAAAAATTAGGATTTGTTATAAGGAAGAGGCAGAGAAGGCAATGGCACCCCACTCCAGTACTTTTGCCTAGAAAATCCCATGGACAGAGGAGCCTAGTAGGCTGTAGTCCATGGGGTGGCTAGAGTCAGACACGACTGAGCGACTTCACTTTAACTTTTCACTTTCATGCATTGGAGAAGGAAATGGCAACCCACTCCAGTGTTCTTGCCTGGAGAATCCCAGGGATGGGGAATCCTGGTGGGCTGCCGTCTCTGGGGTCACACAGAGTCGGACATGACTGAAGTGACTTAGCAGCAGCAGCATAAGGAAGAGGAGAACAATATTGAGAGGCTATCTGCAGTCTTCTTTCACTTCCTAACTCTAAGTTGTGATGAATAACTGGATACTTCTGGTGTTTGAATATTAGGTAAGGATGGCTACATAAATTATCACATTTAACCCTCATATAGTTAATAAAAATGCCACAGGATGGGAGTCAACAGACACTTAAAATTAAGAAACAAAGTAGGGCACAATAACAATACAAGATATGGGTTTGAATTCTGATTCTTTTTTAATTGAGTAATCTCAGCTAACCTACAGTGGTAGTGAGTAAAACCCCAGAAAAGTATTTAAAATTTTCAAAATCTTCAGCTAGTATATTTTTGTGTGAATTGTTTAGTAGCAAGTTTTTTTTTTTTTTTTAAATCCTTGGGCTGTTTTATATATATGATTTTTTTTAAAGATATTTCGTATGCTTAGGAAAAGGTGATGATTCAATTTTAAATTTGATCTATTAACAAACTGCTTTAACTCTCAAAAAGATTTTGTTTGTGAGATTTATAAATCTGTACTGTGAAATATTTGAGATGTTGGAGAGAATAAAATGTAGCAAATCATATTTCAAATGTCTAAAGGAATCTGGCTAATCATGTAGGAGGTATTGGCCATTTAAGAAATTTTCATTTATTAAATTTATGAATGAACTAAACATTAATCAAAGAATTAGTTCCATTTTATTTATTTATTTATTTATTTCCTGTTTATGTCAGAAACTTTTTATTGTAAACACTGAGGCACTCTCCCAGGCAGCCCAGATGAACACAGGGTAGCACTGTCCTGGGGTAAGGGCGGTCTTCCTGGCAGATAAGTCAGGCAGCCTGCCCTCTAGTTCCATTTGATTTATAAAAAGATACAGTCTAATATACAGTAGCATAAAATACAATGTAAAAGTATTCTCTGTGAATGGTGCTTAATGGTTTAAAAATGAGAACTTTCAACGTAATGAATATTAATTAAATTCCAAGTAATTAGGAGTGTTCCTTTGCACATAGAAAAGCCCTCTCTATTATTAAAAAGTCACCAGCAGTAAATGTTCATCAACAGATGAATTGATGAAAAGATGTGGTGTACACAATGGAGCATTACTTAGCCATAAAAAAGAACAAAATAATGCCATCTTGCAGCAATGTGGATGACCTAGAGATTGTAATTCTGAGTGAAGTAAGTCAGGCAAAGACAAATATTATATATCACTTACACATGGAATCTAATTTTTAAAAAAGATACAAATGAACTTATCTGCTGCTGCTAAGTCATTTCAGTAGTATCCGACTCTGTGCGACCCCATAGACGGCAGCCCACCAGGCTCCCCTGTCCCTGGGATTCTCCAGGAAAGAACACTGGAGTGGGTTGCCATTGCCTTCTCCAATGCATGAAAGTGAAAAGTGAAAGTGAAGTCATTCAGTCATGTCTGACCCTCAGCGAAACCATGGACTGCAGCCTTCCAGGCTCCTCTGTCCATGGGATTTTCCAGGCAAGAGTACTGAAGTGGAGTGCCATTGCCTTCTCCATGAACTTATCTACAAAACAGAAATAGACCCATAGACATAGAAAACAAATTTATGGTTACAAAGGAGGGATAATTTAGGAGTTTTGGATTAACATATATATACTATGATATATAAAATAAACAAGGACCTACTGTCTAGCACAGGGAACTCAATATTTTGGAATAATCTATAAGGGGAAAAAGTTTGAATAAGAGTATATATAACTGAATCACTGTGCTGTACATATGAAACACAACATTGTAAATCAACTATGATAGTGAAAGTGAAAGTCACTCAGTCCTGTCCAACTCTTTGCAACCCAGAATACTGGAGTGGGTATCGATTCCCTTCTCCAAGGGATCTTCCCAACTCAGGGATTGAACCCAGGTCTCCTGCACTACAGGTGAATTCTTTACCTGTTGAGCCACCAGGCAAGCCCAAGAATGCTGGAGTGGGTAGCCTATCCTTTCTTCAGCAGATCTTCCCAACCCAGGAATTGAACCAAGGTGTCTTGCACTGCAGGCAGATTCTTTACCAGCTGAGCTACCAGGGAAGCCTATACTTCAATCTGAAAAAAACAACCACCAGCAGGTATAATTTCCTCTATTTCACAGATGAAGAAAGTGAGGCTCAGAGTAATTAAGCAATTTGCTGTTTGTCCCACAGTGAGTCTGGAAGTTGGGATTCAAACTGAACGTTCCCATCCTATTTCAGGCAAGGCTGGGGTTCTATATCTAGGAGGGAGTGCGGGGACTTCTGGCTCCGTAGCAGCTAGGAAGCTGAAGGTCAGGTGGACTCTCTCTCTCTCTGGCTAGAACTGAGGTACCCAACTGAATGCCTTTGCAGTGTGAGTTTCCAGGATCTTCATGTGAGTGATAGAAGCAAGTGTCATCTTTGTAGTGCTTTCACATTGAAAACTCATGTATACACATAATAAAAAATTCAATAAAAATGGAGAAAGTACAAGAGTTTGTGAAAAGTAAGTCTTCTTAATTTTCCTTACTTCAGACCCCTGTTGTTCCCCTCTGCAGAGGAAACCACTGTGAATAATTTCTTGTGTGTCTTTCCATAAAAATTCCATACAAACTCATTCACAACCATGTGTGCATACTTCCCACTTTAAACTCTTCACTGTATACTCTCCTATTATTTGAGTATTTTTTATCAAGTGAGTATATTACTTTTTCAAAAACAGATAGTTTTTCCCAGATCATTCAGTTAGGTAGGAAAGGAGTTTTTAAATTCTGCTTTTGGATCACAAGACTGTTGATGGAGATTCTCTTAGCACATGTGGAATCACAGTTCTCTAAACTGCTCGCTGGCAGAAAAACAGGTGCTGTGATGGAGAAGACTGCACCTTCAAGATAGTTTATCTGTGGTTATTTGCCCTTGTCTCTCTGGAACCCAGCTCTCAGCACACAATTGAGTCAGTAATGGAGGCTCAGATACCTCTGGTTGGCTTCAGGATTCCAGAGCTTTCCGAGGCGAGTTCCTCAGTGTTCTGTTGTAACCACAGATGTACAATAACCTTGGAAATCATGAAGCCCTGTAACTAGGCTTGAAGACTAGGGAGCAGAGAAATCCCTGTTGAAGAATTAGTGGGAAAATTCTTTCAGTGATTAAGAAAGTTCAAGAAAATGGCTGTCATGAGAGAATCTTGTAAGAATTGTTGCCTGGATACTAGCAATAACCAATAAAGCCAGTGTTTTCCAGACTCTGGACAGTGTACTACCTTGATCATTTTGGCTTATATTCAAGTATGACTCTGCTATTATTTACTTATTTGTCTTACAATAAATTAATTTTTGTTTATATTTAAATTAAGCGTATTAAGCTATTGTCCACAAAGTAGCCAAAGTGTTATTTTTTAAATGTCAGGTCACATCACCTCTCTGCTCAAAATCTTCCAATAGCTCTGATTGCTTTACAGCATTCGTTGTCTACAAGGATCTGTACGTCTTGTGCCTCCCAGTGCCCTCTTGTCTCATCTTCATGCTCCATCCCAACACTTAGCTTCATCCACAGTGGCCTCCTTGCTTCTTCCCCAACACGTCAAGCTCATTTCTGACACACGGTCTTCACACTTCAAGGT
Source organism: Bos indicus (assembly GCF_029378745.1). Classification (NCBI taxonomy): domain Eukaryota; kingdom Metazoa; phylum Chordata; class Mammalia; order Artiodactyla; family Bovidae; genus Bos; species Bos indicus. The sequence goes on from NC_091760.1 coordinate 111,417,906, forward strand.
GGCTCTGCCTGGAATACTCCTCTAGACATCTCCTGGTTTCACAACGTTGATACATTCTGGTCACAAACAGTTCTTTCTCAGAAATGGGGATCTCCAAATGGCACTTGCCTGTCATTATATGACTTTTACCCTGCTTTATTTTCCTTCGTAGCATTTATTATCACCAAAAATATTATATAATTGTTCATTTATTTATCACCCATCTCCACTGACTAGAATGTAAACACCAAGAAATCAGGGGTCTTAACTGTTTAGTCCACTATTGAATTCCCAGAACCTACAATGGGGCCCAAAACAGAACAAGGGCTTAATAGGCAATTGTTGAATGGATGGACGGGTAGAAAAATGGAAGTTTGGTATCTGAGGAGCAGACCCTACAAAGGAGGATTTACAAATAAATGGATGAATGGATTAGTCAATAGAGGTTATAGAGAAATCTGACCAGTCTTTTTTTTAAGTGAATATAGATACTTGTCACTATCATACAACTAAATATGGATTTAAAATATGGATCATTTAGAGGAAACAATTTTTTTAAATCCCTAAGAATATAGTTGAATTTTCTTCTGATTTTTCACTGGGAAAGAAATCTAAAAAACAGTAGAACAATAATAAATGAAAAGGTCACTTTATGTGAATTCAAAACTTAATTTCTTTAGGACATTTATTGCATTGCTGCTGCTGCTTAGTCGCTTCAGTGGTGTCCGACTTTGTGCGACCCCATAGACAGCAGCCCACCAGGCTCCCCCGTCCCTGGGATTCTCCAGGCAAGAACACTGGAGTGGGTTGCCATTGCCTTCTCCAATGCATGAAAGTGAAAAATGAAAGTGAAGTCGCTGAGTCTTGCCCAACTCTTAGTGACCCCATGGACTGCGGCCCACCAGGCTCCTCCATCCATGGGATTTTCCAGGCAAGAGTACTGGAGTGGGATGCCATTGCCTTCTCCAGCATTATTTATTTGTTTTTACATTTCTCAGAGAAATCAAATTAAAATCACAATGAAATACAACTATATATCTATTACAATGACTAAAAAGCAATACTCCAAAACAAAACAAAATCCCCGAAACGGAATTCCCTGGTGATCCAGTGGCTAGGACATTATGCGCTGACTGCCAAGGGCCTGAGTTCAATCTCTGGTCAGGGAACTAAGATTCTGTAAGCCACGTGGCACAGCAAAAAAACAAAAACTACAACAAAACTGGCAATACTGAGGACAAGTGAAGATATGGAGCAAAGGAAATTTTCCTGCAGTCTTGATAGGAATACAAAATAGTACAGCCATTCTGGAAAACAGTTCGGTGGTTTTCTTATAAAGTTAAACATTCACTCACCCTATAGCCTGGTGATCCCACTTTGAAGTATTTGCCTGAGAAAAATGAAAATTTGTGTTCAAACACTTACATGTGAATGTTTATAGTGGCTCTACTTGTTATTGACAAAATCTGGAAATAATGAAAATGTCCTTCAACTAGTATTTGGAGAAACAAAATATGGAATTCCATACATGTTGCTCAGCAATAAAAAAGGAACAAACTACTGACATACACAATAACATGAATGAATATCTCAAATGCCTTATATTAACTGAAAGAAGCCAGACTAAAAGGCTGTTCAGTTTAGTTCAGTTACTCAGTCGTGTCCAACACTTTGAGACCCCATGGACTGCAGCACACTAGGCTTCCCTGTCCATCACCACCCCCTGAAGCTTGCTCAAACTCATGTCCATTGAGTTGGAGATACCATCCAGCCATCTCATCCTCTGTCGTCCCCTTCTCCTTCTGCCTTCAATCTTTCCCAGCATCAGGGTCTTTTCCAATGAGTCAGTTCTTCGCATGAGGTGGCCAAAGTATTGGAGCTTCAGTTTCAGCATCAGTCCCTCCAATGAATATTCAGGACCGATTTCCTTTAGGATTGACTGGTTTCATCTCCTTGCAATTCAAGGGACTCTCAAGAGTCTTCTCCAACACCACAGTTTAAAAGCATCAATTCTTCGGCACTGAACTTTCTTTACGGTCCAACTCTCACATCCATACGTGACCACTGGAAAAACCATAGCATTAACTAGACAGACCTTTGTTGGCCAAGTAATGTCTCTGCTTTTTAATATGCTGTCTAGGCTTGTCACAGCTTTTCTCCCAAAGAACAAGCATCTTTTAATTTCATGGCTTCAGTCACTATCTGCAGTGATTTTGGAGCCCAAGAAAATAAAGTCTGTCACTGCTTCCATTGTTTCCCCATCTGTTTGCCATGAAGTGATGGGACCAGATGCCATGGTATTAGTGTTTTGAATGTTGAGTTTTAAGCCAGCCTTTCACTCTCCTCTTTCACTTTCATCAAGAGGCTCTTCACTTCCTCTTCACTTTCTGCCATAAGGGTGGTGTCATCTGCTTATCTGAGGTTGTTGATATTTGTCCTGGCAATCTTGATTCCAGCTTGTGCTTCCTCCAGCCAGGCATTTTGCATGATATACTCTGCATATAAGTTAAATAAGCAGGGTGACAGTATACAGCCTTGATGTATTCCTTTCCCAATTTGGAGCCAGTCTGTTGTTTCATGTCCGGTTCTAACTGTTATATTCTGTATGATTTCTTTATACAACATTCTGGAAAAGGCAAAACTATAGAGACAGAAAACAGATGAGTGGTTGCCATGGGTTAGAGGCTGGAGAAGTGTGGAGATGGGTTCACTACAAAAGGACATGGAGATTGCAGGGAAGGAATGGAGAAGCAGATGTAGACAATGGACTTGTGGACACAGCAGGGGAAGGAGAGGGTGGGAAGAACTGAGAAAGTAGCATTGACATATATTCACTATCATGTGTAAAACAGCTAGCGGTGAGAAGCTGCTAGGCAACACATGGAGCCCAGCCTGGCCGTCTGTGAGAACCCAGAGTGATGGGAAGGAGAGGGAGGGGAGGCTCAAGAGGAAAGGATATACAGATAATTATGACTGATTCACATTTTTGTATCACAGAGTCCAACACAACATTGTAAAGCAATTTTCCTCCAATTAAAATTTTTTTAAAAATTTTTAAAAAGGATGTGGGGACATTTTCTGGAGATGATGGAAATAATCTATAAACTGAGTGTGCTTCTGGTTACCCAACTTCATGTGTTTGTAAAAATTCAAAAAGTTTATACTAAAAAGGGGGAATTTTACAATATGTAAAATATACCATAATAAATCTGATTTTTTTTTAAAAAAAGGAAACATATAGAACATAAGCAAACTGGAAAATGCTTTTTAAAAAGTGTGACAAGAGCTTCCCTGGTGGCTCAGTGGTAGAGAATCCGTCCGCTAATGCAAGAGACCCAGGTTCAATCCCTGGTCTGGGAAGACCCCACATGCCAAGGAGTAGCTAAGCCCGTTCGCCAGAGTACTGAGCCTGCACTCTAGAGCCTGGAGTCACAGCTACCGAGCCCACGTGCTGCAACTCCTGAAGTTCGTGCACCCCAGAGCTCATGCTTTACAACAAGAGAAACCACTGCAATGAGAAGCCCATGCACTGCAGCTACAGAAAGCCCGCAAGGCAAAGTCCCAGCAAAATAAAAATAAATGAATAAAATTTTTTTAAAAGTGTGAAAAAGTAAGTATGTTGTTAATAAAATTGATGAGAAACACTAGTCGCTAAATAACAAAGGAAAAAAATGTCCATTCTAACTAGTAATCTACTAATTGAAATTAAAGCAGATTGAAATACCATTTCCCACATTTATTCTCTTCCTCCATTGCCTTTTTTTAAAGGTTAATACAGAATATGGGCAACAGTGGAGGGATACATATGCTCACACAATTCTGGTGAGAGTGTAAATTGATTCAAATTTTCTTGGGAAGTAGTCTGGCAGATCAATATCAAGAGATTAAGAAGTGTTCACAATTTTCATTACAGTAATTTTACTCCTGAGAATCTGCCCTAAGGAAATAAATCAAGGTGTGAGAATATTTTTATGTATAAAGATGATTGGGACAAATTATTTATAGTAGCAAAAAGTTTGGAACCATTTAAGTGTCTACATTAAGATAATGCTCAAAAAATTGTATAAAAATGATTATTCATATGAAGAAATAGAATAAGGTAGCCATTTAAAATGATGTTTAAGAAGAATTAATAACAGAAAAAGTACTTTTGAAATAATGTAAAGAATGTAGAATAGGGCTTCCCTAGTGGCACAGTGAATGGGAATCTGCCTGCCAGTCCAGGAAGATCCTACATGCTGTGGAGCAACTAAGCCTGCACACCCCAACTACTGAGCCTGTTCTCTCGAGCCCGGGAGCTGCAACTACTGAAATCCACACCCCCTAGAGCCTGTGCTCCACAAGAGAAGTCACTTCAAAGAGAAGCCTATGTACCTCAAGAAAGAGTAGCCCCTTCTTGCTACAACTGGAGAAAAGCCCATGCAGCAAAAAAGACCCAGCCCAGCCAAAAATAAATAAATAAACAAAACTATTTTTTTAAGGCCTAAAGAATTAAAAAAAAAAAAAGGATGTAGAATAGCATAAAAAGTATAATCTCAATTGTGTAATAAAAGTATAACATTTTAAAAAGCAGAGACATTACTTCACCAACAAAGGTCCGTCTAGTCAAGGCTATGGTTTTTCCAGTGGTCATGTATGGATGTGAAAGTTGGACTGTAAAGAAGGCTGAGCGCCAAAGAATTGATGCTTTTAAACTGTGGTGTTGGTGAAGACTCTTGAGAGCCCCCTGGACTGCAAGGAGATCCAACCAGTCCATTCTAAAGGAGATCAGTCCTGGGTGTTCATTGGAAGGACTGATGCTGAAGCTGAAACTCCAATACTTTGGCTACCTCATGCAAAGAGTTGACTCATTGGAAAAGACCCTGATGTTGGGAGGGATTGGGGGCAGGAGGAGAAGGGGACGACAGAGGATGAGATGGCTGGATGGCATCACTGACTCGATGGACGTGAGTCTGAGTGAACTCCGGGGGTTGGTGATGGACAGAGAGGCCTGGCATGCTGTGATTCATGAGGTCGCAAAGAGTCGGACACGACTGAGCGACTGAACTGAACTGATCCATACATAACAGAGCTCAAGAAGTTAATTTGCTATCATGTTGATCTTAGTTATCTGGAGTAGCTGATTTCATTTTCCACCTTACTGGCTTCTGATTTTTGTTTAAAATACCCAAAAAATGTTTTTGTGGAGAAACATTCTAAGTTAAGTGGCCTCAGCAGACATCCCAAACTTGGATTCCAGATGACTGGTGTCACTGTTTCACAGAAGCTTGAAAATTTACTATATTTGTAGGTTTTGCTTCTAAAAACCATAAACCATAACATTCTGAAATAAAATACAATAATATTTGGGATATATTAGAAGTTTTCTTAGAAATTAAATTATGGCCCATTTACACTTCTGCAGTTGGAGTTTAAATTATTATTTTATTTTTGGTTGCATCTTGATGCTTGTGGGATCTTTGTTCCCTGACTAGGGATTGAACTCAGGCACTGGGCAGTGAGAGCTTGGTGTCCTAACCATTGGACTGCAGGGGAATTCCCAGAGTTCAAAATTTTGAATGTGAGACTCAAGACTCTCTAAGCTTTCACTGTCCAATATGGTAGCCGCTAGTTCACACGTGGCACTTGAACTGTGGCCAGAATTAACTGGGAGGTTCTGAAAGTGTAAAATACATACCACATTTTGAAGACTTCAGATGAAAAGAAGAATATGAAATATATTGTTAATAATTTTTTACATTGATACACATTGAAATGCCACATTGTATATATAGGTTAAATGAAACATACTATTAAAATTAATTTCACCTGTTTCTTTTTACTTTTTCAATGTGGTTACCAGAAAATGTTAAGTATATAGCTTGAATTACATTTCTATTGGGAAGAGCAGTTATAAAATTTGTTCTCAGTCTAGCCTTTGAACCTCATTTCCTCCCCCATGTTTGCACAGGAATAAACAATGTAGACCCCTCTTTCTTTCCTATAAGGTAAACTGCTATTTTATTGGGCACTTTTTCCTGCTGTTTACTCAGGCTTCAGTGACTTTCTCCATTTTAATTCACATCTAAATCCTGTTCATCCTTAGGCACAACTTAAATGCTGCCATACCAATGAGGCTTTCTGCATTAAATTGGGATCCTATTCAGCGGCAAACAATGGAAACCAGCTAGATACCTCTGTCAGCTAGGTGTTTTTCTTTCTTCTGTATCCAGAGGTTGGCCATCCAGGATTGATTGGTGGAGTAGCTCCATGACACCACCAACCTATAGGAGCTTTCTGCTTTTCATTCTACCATAACCTTGGCATAGGGCTTTTCTATTCATGATCACTTTATAGTCACAAGATGGCTGCTCCACCTCCAGCCATAAATCTGCATTCTAGGTAGGAAGAAATGTAAGAAGGAAAAGTAACGAGGAGGAGGGAGGCATCTATAATAGGAAAGTAGACTTTTCAAAAAATCTTCAGTAGACTTTGACTTGTTTCTCATCGGCCTTGTATTGTGTCAAACAAAAACCCAGTTTGCAAGAGAGCAGAGAATTTTAGTTCTTTTGATTTTTGCTGTCATCACCGCTCTTGCTGTTGGCTTTAGTTTTGATTTTTTCTTTCTTTCTTTTTTTGCTGTACAGATTGCTACAAGGACATATCAGTAGAAAAAAGGCAATTCTAATAATGCCTGCCCACATCCTTGATTTTAGTGGTCAAAATTTATTTCCCTGGATGGTGCTGGATACACACTGAAATTTTTGTCTATTTTTGCTTCCCCCTTCCTGAGGGATTTTGTTTCTCCCATAAACAATTTTCCTTCAGGCAAAGAATGCAATCGTTTATCACATTTTTGATTTTCTTAATTACCTTCGCATTCCAGTCTTGCCTCTGGGAACTTTTTATTCATTGTGCACGATGCCTAGAGCCTCAGAGCTTTTCAGGGCCCTGAATATTTTAAACCTGAAAAAAATGTGTTGACTTCTAAATTCACAAAGAAACGGTGATATCAAAACTCATTAAATATTTAGTTAAGTGCCTCTGAAATATATAGTTATACTCATACATTAATTGTTAAATTTAGTATTCACAAAAATGTTATTATGTTTGAAATATATTTGTAGATTATGGGCTCACTTTCCTGAGTATGCATACTGATTACACAGAAATCATAGCCAACTAGAAATTAAACAATTTACTCTGAGCTTTAGAGGACATTACAGTAGTCTCCTCACATCCTTTCCAGCCAGATAATCACTCCAAGCCTTTTGCAGGACTTGTAATTCTGAGTGAGTGATTGAGTTGGGAATGGAGAGCTCTAAGCCATTCAGGCCAATGAAATGTGAGTAGAACAGTACTGGCCTTCTCTCCCTGCTTCTTCCAGGTGTGAATAAGTAAGGGTTTTGCCCCTGTTGCTGCGGGCAGCTATCTATCTGGCCACCATAAAGAGACCTAGGCCTAGGACAAAGCTCACTCTTGTGGTGGGTGGAAGAAAGAAAGAAGAAATGAGCTAGGCCCTTAAAAACATGGTGACTCCGCTAAATCAATAGCTCTGAAGTCTCTAGCCTTCTTCTGGACTTCCAGGGGTGTTTGCTTGTAAAGCTCAATGTTCTCTGTAATGCCAATCTCCTTAAAAATAAATGACATATTTAAGGTTTAGGAACCATGCAGATCTCAGAATATCATCATCTAGTTTCTAATCTGAAGGACATTGAGGCTCATGGATTCAAGTCACTTTCTCATAGGTTGCTGTATTCGTTTGCTAGGGCTGCCATAATAAACCACCACAGACTGGGTGGCATACATAGCAGAAGCTTATCACAGTTCTAGAGGCTGGAAGTTCACTGCAGGTGCAGGCAGTTTGGGCTGTTTTGAAGCCAGCCTGTTTCCCTGTCTTGCAGACAGCCAGCTTGTCGCTGTGTCTTCACACGGCCTTTCCTCTGCTCACATCCCACTAGGGTCTCTCTGTGTGTCCACAGAGAGGGGCTCACCAAAGAGCTTCACTTAATGTCCTCTTTAATGTTCCTATATCCAAATACAGTCACATTCTGAGGTACTAGGGGTGAATAGGTGTGTGAGGGCAAATAATTCAGTCCCTAATGGTTACACTGTACTGTCTTTCCTCGATGCCAGAGGTCAGACTGGGACCCATGCTCCCTAACTCCCAGATGTGCTTTCTGATCACAGTGAAAGGAATATCCAGTTTCTGTGTATGAAACATTTTAGAAGGAATCAAAGTAGCATTTAGAAAGGCATGGAGGTGCAGTTCAGCAGCAAAAAACCTGCAACGAATGTGGAGGCTCCAAAAATACAGTCTGATCTGTCAGTTCTAGAACCCAGTTATACAGAGGGGGGCGTTTTGTTTTTATGATCCAAAAAAATGGAACATTTTCATACCATCCAATAATAGAGGATTGTTTGGCATATTCATCCACTTGGAATACTATGCAGCCTTAAAAATTATGAAGTAGGTATACATGGAGTCCTTGGGCCTAGAAAAGAAAACAACAGTCTCAAAGGCCCTTGCTGAATCATCTAACTTCAGGGAAAACAAAACCGAACTTTAAGTCCCGCCCTGATGCTCTGGGCCAGTTGCATCTACCTGTGACTTATCACTCCTGCCCAAAACCTCCCACCCCCTGTTCAACTACAAATGCCATCTCAACTAAAGATTACCCAAAACGTCCTGCCTGACTAACGTTTCCCATATCGTTTCCACAAACCTCCCGTTAAATATGAAGCCTCCCTGATCCCTCTTGTGCTCAGCCTGGTCGTTAGGCCGACTGTTGCCCCTCCTCGCCTGAATAAAGGTAACCTACCTCGGTTGAGGTTGTCTCTCCTTTTTTTCTGCCTCGGCCCAAACTATACCTTACAATACATATTTCTAAACATGAAAAGAGAAGCATGATTCGATTTCTTAAAATTTATGAAGATCAGGACTCCCCCTGGAGGTCCAGTGGTTAAGATTCCAAGCTTCCACTGCAGAGGGTATGGGTTTGATCACTGGTTGGAGAACTAAGAGCCTGTATGCCATGAGGTACAGACAGCCAAAAAAAAAAAAAAAACAACAACAACAGCCTTATAAAGATCACATAACTATATGATCTGTTCTGGTCTTAAAATATACATATATGTATATGTGTAATTCCTGGCACTATTCACATTAGTGTAGTATTGGATACTTGGATTATGGAAAACAGTTTTCTCTTTGATATTTTTTTACTGAAAAACCTTTAAATAAATCTGTATATTAACAACTATGAAAGGTCTCTGTATCTACCAGTCAAATGTGGGGACCTTTTTTTTGGCTGATTAAGCTGGCAGCAGTGAGCCGCAAAGCAGATAAACTTTGGCACAAAAAACTGCAAACCAGCAGCTGCTCTAAGAGCTCTGTCTCCATTTGACACAGAAGTCTTATTTCAAGAGAAATTATTTCTGCTTTTTCTTAGGGATTTGGCACCCTGCCTTCCCTCTCTATAAAGGAGGGAAAGGTCTTTAATTTTCCACTTCCACCTTTTCCAGTTGCCGTGGGGAGCAGAGCCCACCCTCCTGTCATCCATTTTGGAGGCAGTTGTAAGAGCAAGGAGAGCCCAGCCCTAGAACTGACTCATGCATGGTGCCGAGCTAAGACAACCACGCATGGAGCCTGCAGAACTACTCAGCGCGCACACACCAGCCTGGTTGGCTTCCTCTTCCATATGCCAGTGAAACGTTAGACCCCAGCAGCCAGTCATTTGGGTTGTTGGGAAATCTCTCTTCTTCTTGTCTGCTCCCCACCCTGAGCATGTACCTTTGCCTCTGGCAATAGCCTGATAGTTATCACATGATTAGCACATGAGCATCACAGTATACTGAGCATTTCACCCATGCCATCCTTTCCGGAGAAGGAGCAGTGAAGGGGCAGAGGGCAGCTGAATTTTAAGCACCTGACAGGGACAGGTATTCAGAGAAGGGCCCCGTACTCGGCTTAGAATTGTTTCAAGACCATTTTCCGCTAACTTTTGCCTCCTGGTGTTTTCCTCTTGGCAAGCTGGGGCTAGAAAGTGAATCATTACATCCCCAGTGTGGTGAAGAGTGGTACCTGCATGGATCTGAGGTTTAATCAGCCCTCCTGATCCCTCTCTGAGTCTTTGTCCTTGAGTCACCAGCACCAACCAGGGGAGAGGTGGCGAGGTGCCAGGAGGCGATGACCCACCTAAGAATGAGTGTAACTTGGAAACTAGACAGGAAAGCTGCTGGCTGTTATGCATTTTTTACCCATTGCTTTAGGATAAGCAGGAGCCCTCAAAAGTACAAACATGTAGCTATTTTTTTTTCTTGGACCTTGGGAAACCCCATGATAAAATAGAGTAAGCAATAAAAACTTTCTCTGAAGCACTAATAAGCTTAATGTTAATTGCATTAGTATTCCTGGAGGAAGATGCTGTTTGATTTTCAGTGTTGCCATTTTTGCTTACAGAGAAGTGAGATAAATGGAGGCAGTGGCACAGATTAAGTAAATTCTTGTGTGGGAAAAGTCTGAGTTCTCATATGCTTTTAGTTATTTAGTCTCTTGATTATATCAACTAATACGTAGCATCTTGTTTTCATAAGTGGACAATGTTATACTTTATTTCTATTAGCAACTAGGAATTATAATATAGATGCCAGATCAGTAGTATAGAAAATAAACACAGATTTGCCCTAAGGCAAATTTAATTTTTTTTAGTTGAGAAAAGATTGCTTGAAATATAATCAAATGAATGGAAGCCATTGCTATATGATTCTAATGGATATAGAATCTTTATAGGAAAATAACTCTGTCATCATCTACAGCGAACACTTTTTAAATTTCCAGTCTCCTAACTAGGGTGAGGAACTTCACAGAAAGAAGATCATGTAATTAACACAAATTTGTTGAATGACAGTTCTGTTCAGGATACTCTCTGAGCACCTCCTACTCACCCAAAGGGATGTTGTTGTTCAGTCGCTAAGTTGTGTCCAACTCTTTGCCACCCCATGGACCGCAGCATGCCAGGCTCCCATGTCCTTCACTATCTCCTGGAGTTTGCTCAGACTCAAGTCCATTGAATCAGTGATGCTATCTAACCATCTCATCCTCTGCTATCCCCTTCTCCTTTGCCTTCAATCTCTCTCAGCATCAGGGTCTTTTCCAATGAGTTGGCTCTTCACATCAGGTGGCCAAAGTATTGGCGCTTCAGCTTCACCATCAGTCCTTCCAGTGAATATTCAGGATTGATTTCCTTTAGGATTCAATGGTTTGACCTCCTTGCTGTCCAAGGGGCTCTCAAGAATCTTCTCACACAACACAATTCAAAAGCATCAATTCTTTGGCGCTTAGCCTTCTTTATGGTCCAACTCTCACATCCATACATGACTACTGGAAAAACCATAGCTTTGACTATACAGACCTTTGTTGGCAAAGTGATGTCTCTGCTTTTTAATACACTGTCTAGGATGGTCATAGTACAAGATGGCCAAACATAACATACCTGACACTGGACAGATGAGATGGACAGCAGGTTATTAGTCGCATATAGTCTGTGGAAGGACATCACACACCATGTAGGTTCATTTAGAAGCTGAGTAAGCCAGCAGGGGCAGTGGGAGGCAGGCTTCATATTAACCAGAGGGTAGAGTGACCCCTGGTTCCTGTGGGAGGATGTGATTGGCTTGTTTGAATAGCTTCATGGCTGACAGGGAAATAATATCCATTAGGTTGAGGACCAGGAAGGACAAAGCTGGTCAGACAAATAGAGAACTAGCCAAGTCGGGTGCCTTTCCTACCTGGTTGGGGGAGGGGGGTTGTATCTGTCAAAAGCAGGGGAACTTATGGTTTGGCCTCTAGGGCCCCAGGGGGCTCAGAGATGTCAAGGCAGCATTTGAAATTTTAGATTTTACGCCATAGATACAAAAGAAGAATAAGACATGGTTCCTGACTGCAAAGAACTTGAATTCTCCAGGCTGGAGCAGGAGTGGGGAATGTGGGTGTGTGAGTGTCAAACTGTTGTAAATGGTTCTGACTGTAAGCACAGGAGGACTTCTGAGTAAATCTAGGAAATATGGTACAGTAACTGGGGCGGGTAGACTTTGTTGAAAACATGGAGCTTGGGAACTTTCCTGGTGGTTCAGTGGTTAAGATTCCTGACTCCCAGTGCAGAGGGCCTGGGTTTGATCCTTAGTCAGGGAACTAGATCCCACATGCTGCAACTAAGACCTGGCACAGCCAAATAAATAAATAAAAATATTTTTTAAAAAGCATGGAATTTGTCTAGAACTTCAAAGATTGGTAAAATGCATGGTTAGAGGGGGGGCATTTCAGAGGAATGAGAAAGAACATTCTGGCTTATGTTGGGAGAACATTTGAGTCACACATGTGACATACACTTACTGAGGGACTGCTTGGGGGACAGACAGCCCAGAGGATAGAGTAAAAAAGAAGTTCTAATGACAATGTGGGCCTTGCCTATTGGGCTGTCTGGTCTGAGTTGGGTGTGAGCCATGGGGTACTGGAGCCCAGGAAGTCAAGAGTCTGCCACTCCCTGAGGGTCTTGAATGTAGACTTTGGATACACGCTCCAAAGAGGTAAAACAACCCCAGAAATTCCATAATGGGGAAAAAAAAAAAAAGTGTTCAATAGGCAACTGTTGCAAATACTTAAAATATGCCAGATGTTCTCTTTCTTTTTTTGGAGGGGCCATGCTGAGCAGCATGCGGGATTTAAGTTCCCTGACCAAGGATCAAACTTGCGCCACTTACATTGGAAGGGTGGAGTCTTAACCACTGGGTAGCCAGGGAAGTCTCAAAATATGCCACAACTTCAGTACCCTTTTCAGCATTTATTTTGTGATGTACCAGTACTCTGAAAAACATGGAAGCAGGCATGGTGTCCCTTGAACTCAGAAGGCCCTGCCAGCGAGACCACTCCCGGTGACCACAGCCTGCCGAGGCCCAGCTGGCTCTTTAGGACCCATCTCTGCACTCCCTCCTCTTGGGTCGTGCTGGGCATTCCCACCTCAGGGTCCCCGGAGAACTCTGGGCCTGTTCTCTCTTGTGGAGCAGTGGGTACTTAATGCTCCAGCCAACTGAGCTACCCAGTCTGTACAGACTGCACTGAGACAGAAGCCTCTAAATTACTGAACGGAGCACTGTGTTCTTCCCAGGACAGGGCAGTCATTTCAAATACACGTCTAGGGGGGAAAAAGTCACACAGACAGAAGTGCAGACGATGAAAAAATCTGGCCAGTACGAGTGTGTACCCTCTAAGATACTTATCAGAGACTCATTTCTTCTCATGTACTTGGCAACCAAGCACATAGATGCATACTAACATGTCCTCGGGTTTGCTCTAATTTTATATCCTAAACATCCCCTGAGAGAAAAGAGAGAGGGGTGTTCTTTGGCCCCAAGAAATTCAAAGGATCTTAACTTCCTCTTCCTGAATAAATATGTGCTATGTAATTATTTATCTGTGGTACGCCAAATATCTTAGCTGGGAAGATAGAAAGAGAAAGAAACCTTGCAACATCTTTAAGATCAACAATGACAACAACAGAAAAGTTAAAACATGAGAGAAAGAAGAGAAAAACCTTTCCTGGATACAATTATCCCAATTGGCAGCAGTGAAGTCTAAAAGCTATAATATAAAATAGCTCAAAAGCTCATGGCAAGAAATGAACTTGTCCCAGCATAAATGACTGCAGAGATGAGCCCAAGGAGTTCCAGCGCAACCAAATTAATGGTTTGTTTTGAGGGGTGGGAAGGTGGGGAGGAATTTGTGCAAACATCACATTAGCCATTCTGAGAACTGTTTGCAGATTTTTAAGACAACTGTAACTACTTTCACAGTGACCCTATGGGTGATGATGTTCTCAGATCTGGACATCAGGAAATCTTTAAGTAGGTACTAGATCAGTCAGAAGGAAGCCACAGTGACCTTAAACACGATTATGAGTTCAGTTGACACCTTAGCAGGAAAACAAAATATCCAAAGTCTGTTAAAGACTCACTAAAGCATATAATGTCCTGGAACAGGGAATCATTGTACTGCACATTCTTGCAGGAGGTGTAACATTTCAGTTGTGTTCTTTCAGATGAGATTATTTGGGAAACGAGTGTATAAGAATCAGAAGACTGAGATAAATGCCCACTTTAATCTTGAAAAAATGCTGATTTCATCTTTAAACTGTGGTTTTCTTTGGAAGCCTGAGTTGTTTTTGAACCACAATACATGCTTCAAATCGATCAGAGGGGCTTTCACGTGAATCTTGGGGAGATAGAAATGTGAGATTAAAGGATACTAGACTCTGGAGTCATGTGGTAATTGCTAAAACGCTGAGGCCCTGGGTCTATTAGTGCTGCATTTCTGTCCGTGACTGACCTAGTGAGCTTCTGAGCCACTCCTCTAGATGCAGGAAGTACTATGGTTTCTGTCTACTCTCACACTCTAAAACTGTATTATCCGGGGACTTTCCTGGTCCAGTGGCTAAAACTTCAAACTCCCAATGCAGGGGGCCCAGGTTTGATCCCTGGTCAGGGAACCAGATCCCACACACCACACCTAAAGATCTCTAAGACCTGGCACAGTCAAATAATACATTTTTTAAATGTATTTGCTTATCTGAAATCTAAGATAGCTACACAAAAGAGGAAAGAGTAATCACACAAAGAAATGCACATGACTTCATTTTGAGAGTGCCGGAAGGTTCGTTTGTAAAGCATATGTGCACACACACACATACACAAATTCATTTTTTTTTAATTTTTGTGAAATGCATTTGTTTTAAATCCAAATATTTTATTTACTTAATGGCCTATAAGTGGTTACTTTAGTGTATCTGATGAAAAATACAGACTATACCTGGAAAAGCTTCCATCAGAAGAGAGCCCAGATTACTGACATAGCATTACCCCCAATGTATATGTATTTAAAACACATAAACAGATAAACGTCAAACAGTTTTTGTTAAAAATATTTATTTAAATAAGTAGAAAGAGCTCTAAACAAAGGACCTGCAGCTATGATTCAGATACATTAAAAACTCATCTATGTTCAATTCAGTTATTCAAAATGTTTATCTTTAAGTCGGTAGTATTTCATTTTAATATGGAAAATGTTTTAAATTTTGACAGCATGCCTGAGAATGTGCAAATGATCTACAATCCCCATGGAGATGACCTGGTGACCCCTGCATTTTATTTAGGTCAGTGTGGCCAGCAGGGCCAGCTTCTTCCTCCTCTATGCAAATGCTGCAAAGAGAAGAAGAAAACTGCAACTAGACAGGAGCTGGGGGTGGGGAAGGGGGGGAAGCTGGGCAAGACTGGGAGCCAGGAAGGCCTGTCTGGGGGAGCCCAAAGGCTTTTGGAGCCTGTGGTGGTGCATGCAGCCACAGACAAACTGTTTTAACACTGTCCCAGGGTCTGGGGGAGGTGGGGGAGGAGGGCATCCACGTGGCTGCAGTCTCCTCCCCTAACTGCATGGGTGGGTGCTTGTAGCACCCAAGGTATGCACTCAGTCTAAGAGGGTAGAGATATTAACTCGAGTTTGCTTAGATGAGGACTATTTATGTTATCTCATCTCCTGGCTTTCTGCTTGGCCCCTTCTCCAGGCGTCTTCTCTGCAGAACGGTGAGATTTCAATCCTCCCATCTAATCATGTGGCTCCTGCCGGAGACCATGAACTGACTGCATGGCGAACCCCTTAGCTTGACATTCGAGCCCTGTTGTGAGCTAGTCCCTGCCTTTGGCTCTGTCTGCAGAACTCTTCATGCATTTGCAGCTGCCCAATCTTCTGCAAATGTACTTTTCATTTCCTTCTATTTAATTTTTAAAAAAGATTTATTTATTTGGCCGCTCCAGGTCTTAGCTGTGGGAGGCTGGATCTAGTTCCCTGACTAGGGATTGAACCCTGGTTCCCTGCATTGGAAGCTCAGAGTCTTAGCCCCTGGACTACAAGGGAAGTTCCACATTTCCTTTTATTTTTTTTATTGAAGTACAATTTGTGTATGGGCTTCCCAGGTGGCTCAGTGGTAGAGAATCCACCTGCCAGTGTAGGATACACAGGTTGGATCCCTGGTCTGGGAAGATCCTCTGGAGGAGGAAATGGCAACCCACTTCAGTATTCTTGCCTGGGAAAACCCCGTGTACAGAGGAGCCTGGTGGGCTACAGTTCAAGGGGTCACAAAGAATCTGTCTTGACTTAGCAACTGGACAACAACAAAATAACTTGCATAAAGTTTACTCATTACAAGTGTACAGCCTTAGGATATTTACACCTGTCTGTATCCATAGGTAACCACACCCAGATCAAGACATACAATTTTCTCCCCACTTGAAGTTTCTCTCGTCCCCTTATCTGCCTATATACACCCTATCCAGCACCTCAGGTTTTGCCTGTTTTTAAACTTACTATGAATAAAATGATACAATGTGTATTAGTTTTTGCTTGTCTTCTTTCAGCAGAACTGCTTGGGAAATTCAACCATGTTGTACATATATTTAGTTCATTTTCCCCCTAGTACTCCATGGTATTTATAGATAATAATTTTTCTTCCTTCTTTTATTGCTTCTTCGTATTTCTCTGTTGGCACTTAGCATAGTGGAAGGTTTTAAGGAAAAGCTTCACAGAAACCTAGGCACTGCCTCGGAGGTGGTTTCCTGAAGCCTCAGGGGGATTCAGTCCTGGTGAAGAGTCTGACTTGAGCCACACTGTGAGCTGAGACAGAGGGACCCAGAGCACCCATGTCCTAAGGACTCAGAAAGTCAGCACCCATTCATTTATTCAGAGTGAGAAATATAACCGTCATATAGTCAGGTAAAGACACTTCATATATTTTTTAAATGGTTCTGTAATATTTATGTAGCCTTTCTTCCAAGAAACTATGAATATATTTAAATAATGAGCTGCCACAACATCCTGGGAAATAGACTGTTGGAATTTACAAATGAAGAATCTGGGACAGATGGAATAACTAAGGCTACCCAGGGCAAACTGAGGGGAAAATAACAAGGGACAAATGCATCAGCTTTAACCATACCTCTCTGCTTTGTTTTTCCTTAATCTCAGGAGGAGGGGCTGCAAGCGGTTTAAGCTTCAGTCTCTGGCCAGAGGTGGTGGGTTCAAATTTCTGCTCTGTTCCCACTTCCATGACCTTGGGCAAGTCACACTGCTTCTCAGTCGTGTCACTGGAAGGATGGGATGATAACAGGAGTTCAGTGAGCTGACAGACAGAGGCAGAGTGATGTGAACAATGCTGGATGGAATGTAGCAAGCAATTTAAAAATGTTAAAAATGACAGCTATGATGATTGTCTTGGTTTCCATAAATTGTCACTTTCCTCATTCTCAGAAAATTAGATCACATTTAGGCATTACTAACTACTAAGGCCTCAGCTTGAAGTCATGATAACCGAATCATCATTTTTAAATTCCTAAGGGAGAGGTATTTGTGGAGAAGACTCAGTACTGGCAATACTCAACAGATTCTTTTGATGGCAGCTGGAAGGAGATTGGGCTTCCCTGGTGGTTCAGTGGTGAAAATCCGCCTGCCAATGCAGGAGATTTGAGTTTGATCCCTGGGTTGGGAAAATCCCCTGGAGAAGGGAACAGCAACCCACTCCAGTATTCTCACCTGGAAAATCCCATGGACAGAGGAACCTGGCAAGCTACAGTCCATGGGATTGCAAAGAGTCGGACACTACTGAGCAACTAAACAACAAAAAGGAGATGAGAGGGAAAGACCCAACATTAGTCAAAGCATCTGAAGAGATAAAAATTTCGTAAACAAATATCCCCAGGTGACTACAATGTTTCAAATAAATATATTGTGTTAGAGAAACTGGTTTGTGTATCTGTTATTTTTGCTTTTTTGAATACTGTTCTAGAAAGGCAGGGAATCTGAAGCATTATTAAGCTGAGGCCTTTTCTGGGATGTTGCTAAGCAAAGTTCACAATCCAGGGCTACTAATTAAAATTAATTCTGCTTATTGTGCATAAATTAGGTCCTAATGAGGTGAGAAACTGCAGTAAAAATAATGAAAGAATGAAAATACCTCCTTTGAATAAAAACAAAACCAGGGAGGCTTTATATTCTCAATTCTATCTTGCTTCTCTGCAGCCTGCATTTGGATTAAAAACAAAATAAAACAAAAACAGCTCTGAGAACAGGGAGATGGAAAATCAAAACAAAATCTTTCATGTAATTAGCTTATACAATTCCAGGTAGGGCAAATAGAACTCCTGTGAATGGTAGAGAACAAAGTCTTTGCAGGCAATGAAAGGGAAGCCACTCAGGGACTTTTAGTTCAAGACCAGTCCCAAAGTAAAAGATAAGCGCATGGGAAAGGATCCGATTCCAAGCCAGAATGATATGAATATGTCAAAAGAACCCAATTTCGTTGCAATCATGTACACACATCGTCCGTCCAAAGGTTACTCCTAAATAATAACTTGTATTGATGAATACAAGTTAAATACAAGTGTTTAAGTTCCACACTTTTAATGAAAATTATTTCTGAGTAGGCAGCAAGAGTAACAAAGAAAGAAATATTGAGTGAGAGAGAGATGCAGGAAGTCAATATCTCCATGTACAGAATTTCCAAAAACATGAAAGTCCCAGTGGGACTTTCTGGAAAAGGCAAATTCCAGGTTGCTTATTCTTGGTACATGTGTGCTAAGTTGCTTCAGTCATGTCCCACTGTTTTCGACCCTATGAACTGTAGCCTGGGTTCCTCTGTCTATGGGATTGGTCAGGCAAGAATACTGGAGTGGGTTGCCATGCCCTTCTCCAGGGGATCTTCCCAACCCAGGAATTGAACCCGAGTCTCTTACATCTCCTGCATTGGCAGGTGGATTCTTCACCCCTAGTACCAGCTGGGAAGCCCCTCAATTCATGGTAAGATTTGTGTTAAATACGAGTGGATGGGGAATTGAGTTTCCTGGAACTGGAGATCACAATCTGGTGACCCTTAACTGAAATCTGTCTGCAAAACCATTTTTGATGATCTACACTGATTTTAAAAATATTTTTGAAATCCAGCTGTCACAAAAGAAGACGTCACATTCTTTTTTTTTTTTAAATAAAATTGCAAGTTCTGGATTCTCTCACAAATTCTGAGGTTCTGGCAACACTGGGCCAGTGTTCTTGCCTACCAACAGCTGGCAATAGCTGTGTGGCATCTTGCACTCCTCTTTTAGCTGCCAGGCTCTGCAGGCTTTTGAGGTTTCACCCTTACCAAGGGTATTTATGCCGGTAGAGGTATCTGAGGGGTGAAGAACAGTAGGACCTTTGGAAAATCTTTTTCAGGCAAAATACATCTGTTTGAAAGCAAACAGATGGGAGTATTGTGGGATCTCTTGGGGGACCTTAATGGATAGGTCTTTGCTCTACCTGAAAGATGGTACCAGTCCCTTCTCAGGTCACTATCAGGGTATAAAGATTTGAATAACAACCTTCAGATTGAATTTCTCAGGACAGTTTCCTTCGTTGAGTCCCCAGTTTAGCAAAATACGTGTCACAAATTGTGCCTAATAAATGTTTATTGAATGAATAAAAGTTCAGATGACTGTAATGTTCTCCACTCTCTAAATTGAGCATAGGAAGGTATTTGCTTTTTTTTTCTTAAAAAAAAAAAAAAAAAGTAGTTCAGGTCTCTGGGTGTCTTCTCTCCCTCACCATACAGGAAAATCTCCATTTCTTCTATGGGCCCTTATGATCCTCAGGAAGTTCACCTCCTACTAACCAGCAAACCAGACACCAGCAAACTGGACCACCTCTAGAATCCCTTCCAGCTCTTAAAATGAGCCTAACAAGAAATGAGCCGAGAGTATACCAACTGATGACCAGCTGTGCTACGGGGAGGAACACGGGGCATTTGTCACTTGCTTATCTGGGCAATATAGCATTGAAATCAGGACACACCCGGCTTCCACAAACTCAATGAATAATTCTTGTGTCAACCAGCTGCTTTCATTTTGTTAAAAGGAAACTGGTTTTCAGTGTTCCAATGTACTTGGCCGGATTTTCCACAGGATAATGATGAGCAAATGCTGGTTGTTTATAAACCTTGCTTATAAATCAGGAAGTCCAAACTCAGAAAGCCTACAGAGCCAGGCAGGTAGTGGACATGAATGAACGTTGCTTGTACCATCAAAAGGGACAGCCACTCTCCCTCATTACAAGTTGCCATTCTTAAGCTGCTAAGTCGTGTCCGACTCTTTTGCACCCCTGCGGACTGTAATCCACCAGGCTCCTCTGTCCATGGGATTCTCCAGGCAAGAATACTGGAGTGGGTTACCATTTCCTTCTCCAGGGGATGTTCCTGACCCAGAAATTGAACCCACATCTTCTGCACTGACAGATTCTTTCCCTCTGAGCCACCAGGGAAAGTACCCGAAGCTAATGTAGGAATTTGGGTCCAGTGTTGCTGGATCTTCTGATTTTTTTAAGTGAAACCAGGTATCTGACTTATACAGACAGTTCCAAATTAAACAACAGCAACAAAAACAGACCCAACTGAGCAGGCCATATTGAGTCCTAAACTCTCAGGTTTTTGAAGTCTGATGTTTAGGCAGGTAGCAGGTAACTTCCTGGGTGAAGGCTTTCCTGCACCTTGGTGGCCTGTGCAGAGCAATAAAAAAATCTCCTCTCCTCCCCATCCTCAGCTACAAAGGGCCCTGCTAGGACCCTCTGAAAAGAAACCTAAGTTTTATTTTTTTCTTGGATTTTTTTCTTAATGAGGCACTTTGGAACCTTTACAAAAAAGAACCATACAAATGAGAAGTAGTTAACTCACAAAGCACCCATGTGGGAATGAATTAGTAGTATCAGCCAGAGACAAGAACACAACTCCTCTGCCAGCAGCTGAAACTGTGGTGCACATGAATGTCTGTATCTGTACGCGCGTGTGTGTGTGTGTGTGTGTGTGTGTGTTTACAATAGGTGATTAACGCTGAATACTTATTTTAAGAATGCTTTTTTCTTTTTTTATTCCCAAATCTGGTTTTAGTCGTTTTCCTCCTTTACCAAATAACCTTGGGATGGAAATGCATCCCTTGCCCAGATCGGTTTTGTTTTGAATGTGGGGAAGGAAATAGGCAAACTTTTCAGACTTTGATCCCTGGACCGATTACTTTCTGACTCACAATGAGGCCAGAGAGAGGACATGTGAATAGAACAGATGCTGAGAATCTGCACTGTCCCAAGCCTCAGCAGTGGAGTGGGCTCCTCTAGCTAGATTTTATGGTAGTGATGAAACTAAAACACTACCATCACGTCCATTCTGGCTGTGTGTCTCACTTTGTGCAGAAAAAAAAAGTTGTGACTAAAAGCCACTTTTTATTTTTAAAGTTTCATTTGTAAAGTGGAGATATTAATCACTACCTTGTAGGATTTTTGTCGATAAGTTTAACATCTATAAAACACCTAGAAGAGTACCTGGTGTATAGTAGAAATGAAAAGATGGTGGATGGTATTGCTATTGCTTGCTTGCTTGCTAAGTCGCTTCAGTCGTGTCTGACTCTGTGTGACCCCATGGTTGGCAGCCCACCAGGCTTCCACGTCCCTGGGATTCTCCAGGCAAGAATACTGGAGTGGGTTGCCATTTCCTTCTCCAATGCATGAAAGTGAAAAGTGAAAGGGAAGCCGCTCAGTCGTGTCCCACTCCTCGCAACCCCATGGACTGAAGCCCACCAGGCTCCTCCGTCCATGGGATTTTCCAGGTACTGGAGTGGGGTGCCATTGCTTTCTCCGATTATTGCTAGTTTTTTGTATGCTTTGTGACCTTGCTGCTCTGCGTGTGGCCTGGGATCCCCAGGGTCCACATCATCTGGGTGCTTGTTAGAAACACGGGATCTCGGTTCCTCCTGCAAACCTCCTGGCTTAGTCTGTTTGGGCTGCTGTATCAAATTACCCCAGACAGGATGGGTTAAACACCAGATACTTATTTCTCACAGTTCTGGAGGCAGCAAGTCAGAGAGCAGGGTGCCAGCTTGGTCAGGTTCCAGATGCATGCCCACTTCCCTGTTTACAGAGAGTGGTCTCCTTGCTGGGACCTCACATGGTGGGAAGAGAATGAGCTGGCTTTCTGGGCTCTTCTTATCAAAGCACTAATCTCACGAGGGCCCCACCCTCATCAGCTAATAACCTCTTACAAGGCTTCACCTCCAAATACCATCACCCTGGGGATAAGTTTTCAACATATGAACTCTGGGAGATGCAGACATTCAGTCCATAACACCTATTTGAATCAAAAGCTGAATTTTAGCAAGACTGCAGGTGAGCCATGTTCCAGTCAAGCTGGAGAAAGCTTAGCTTTATGAAGTATTGTTGTAGTTTGGTTGCTAAGTCAAGTCCGACTCTTTTGCAACCCCATGGGCTGTAGCCCACCAGGTTCCTCTGCCCATGGGACTTCCCAACCCAAGAGTATTGGAGTGGGTTGCCATTTCCATCTCCAGGGGATCTTCCCAACCCAGGTATTAAACCCAAATCTTCTACATTGGGAGGAAGATTCTTTGCACTTTTTATATTTTAAATATCCTTAAATAATGTCCTGAAATTTGAATTCTTTCGTACCACCTACACAGTGTTTGCTATATCCATGTTCCGTCTGCACCATTATTTATTATACTTAATACATAATTTGAATAGTCCTAATTTTTTAAAAAAGATTTTAGCTTGTTCCTGAATAATAATATAAAAGATTCAAAGCCTAGTTATATTTATTTCTAATATACTTTGAGATAAATAATTAGCTATTAAGTTAAAAAAAAAAGTCCTCACGTACCAGTAAAAGCCTGAGTGTGTCCAGGGTATGCACACCGTCTTTCAAGCAACATTTCCCCTGGGCAGAGGGTGTCACTGTTTATAAGAAAGCTGTGCTCAGTGATTTAATAAAGTGAAAGCTTTTTTTTTCCCCCATAGATCTGAATAGAAAAACTCCCTGGTTTTTCTATTTTATCAGTTCAAACTGAGGCTGCATAAAATGACAGAAAAGATTTTACCAGTTTGATAGACCACTTTGTAGTATGTATCTGGGTCACATTCCTTTCTCTCTTGTTTCTTAACTTCCATCAATATCTATTCAGTAGCCACTACATGCCAGGCCTAGTGCTTGGCATGAAAGACACAATTCAGGAAAGCAGAGTTCCTTCTCGAGGGCCCTGCCGTCTGGTAGGTTGTGATGAGTGTGGTAGAAAGTGACAAATGTTTTGGTAGAGTAATGCTCAGGACATCATGGAGGCACAAGCAGAGCACCTGACCCACCCATGGGGTCTAAGCAGTTTCCTGGCAAGAAGTAGAGTCTTAGCACAAACACAAAAGGCTTGCCAAGGTGTAGAAGGGAGGACAGGCTTAAAAGGGGACACTCCATGGGCAGAGCTGCAGACCAAGAAACAACAAAGTAAACCTCCCAGAGTCTCAGTTTCTTCATTTGTGATGTGAAACAGGAAAAAAGATAGTTACCTCATTAGACCACTTAGAACGAAAGCACTAACGTAAGTGTTCATCTGTGAGAATTATGTGTCAGCACTTTCAGGGATCTGTGTACAGAGAAGGAGGCAGTACCAAATAATAGCTATCATTCCACAACAGTTATACACCCAAGAGAAGTGAAAATATGTGTCTACATAAAGATTTGCCCACAAGTATTTATAGCATCATTATTCATATTAGCTGAAAAGTGGAAACAACCCTAATGCCCATCAACTAATGAATGGGTAAATAAAATATGATATATCTATACAATGCAACACTTTTTGGCAATAAAAAGAAATGAAGTATTGATACCTGATACAGAATGTATGAACCTGAAAACATCATGCTGAGTGAAAGAAGCCAGAAATAAAAGGTCACATAATATATAACTCCATTTACATGAAATGTCCAGGAGAGGCAATGCTGGGCAATGCTGCTGCTGCTGCAAAGTCGCTTCAGTCGTGTCCGACTCTGTGCCACCCCGTAGACGGCAGCCCACCAGGCTTCCCCGTCCCTGGGATTCTCCAGGCAAGAACACTGGAGTGGGTTGCCATTTCCTTCTCCAATGCATGAAAGTGAAAAGTCAAAGTGAAGTTGCTCAGTCATGTCCGACTCTAGCGACCCCGTGGACTGCAGCCTACCAGGCTCCTCTGTCCATGGGATTTTCTAGGCAAAAGTACTGGAGTGGGGTGCCATAGGTGTATTCAATAGATTCTTATAAATCTAGAAAGACAGAGTAGACTGACTGGTAGTTGCCTATAGCTGGAAGTAGGATGAGTGTGGTAAGTGTCTGCTAATGGGTACTGTGTTTCTTTTTGGGGTGTAGAAGTGTTAAGATCGATTGTGGTGATAGTCATACAACTCTCTGAACATACCAGAAACCACTGAGTTGTACACCTTTTTTTTTTTTTTTTTTTCCTTTTCTCTTTTGGCTACACCATACAGCATGCAGGATCTTAAGTTCTCCAATCAGGGATTGAACACATGGCCACTGAAGTAGAAGCATGGAGTCTTAACCACTGGACCACCAGGGAAGACCCTGAACTGTACACTTTAAATTGTAGTATGTGAATGATCTTAAGCTATCATTTTAATTACTAACACTCTCATAGCATAATCTAGGCAGGGTTCTAAGTGTTGTATACTGTTTATGTTAACTATTTGTTACCTTACCCAGTGAGTTAGGGACCATGATGGTCCCCAGAGGTGACTGTCCCACAGCCAGTAAGTGGAAGAGCTGCAATATGAACCCAGGATGACTGGCTCTGGCAGATATGCACTTAACTTCCACTCTACACTGTCCCAGCTTGGGAATCATCAAAAGATTTCATTTTAGACTTAAACCTCTGAGTTCTGATCTTGGCCCTGTTGCTTACCAGCCAAGCGATCCTGGACAAGTGACTGAAGTTAGTTTTTGCATATGTTAAATGGAGATGATAATATTGCATACCTCACAGGGCTGGTATTTAGTATAAGGACTATCTGTAGCAAGCCATTATTAACTGCAAGGTCCTTCTTTTTTGCAGTATTGTCACTGGTTTAAGACCGAAATGCAGCCCACAAATTGAAGCAGCAGGCAGCCTAACACTGTGGAGACTTGGAGAGTCGGCTTATTATTTGTGCAAGTATAGAATTTTCCACATAGAAATGGCCTGGTGAACTAGAGGTCTGGCATTCTAACTTTTACATATGTAACTTAAAATTAAAGGTTTAAATGACAATAAAAATACTTGCCACATGCATGAAGCATTTGAACTGTTAAGGATTTGCTTTTTATTGCATGAAAATAAGCAGAAGTGTGGGAAGGAAAGAAATGTGTCACTTCCCCAGCACTGACCTGCAAGGGCAGAGTGACCTTACAGGAGAAGAAAAACGCCAGTAATTTCCAAAATAATCTAATTTTAAATTTCTGGATTTTTCATTTCATCTTGTGGAGACGTACTTATTCTTGGAAGGAAAAATAAAAACCCCAACAACATTAGCAACAAATGAAGTTATATAAGTGTTGCTGGCAAATATACACTGCCCAGCACTACAGAGCTCATTTGCAAAGCCAGGAAGCAAATCAAAGTCCACCGTGGTTCTCTCAGTGCCCAGGATGTTTCTTTGAGCACAGTTTGTGACCAGAATTTTTTTTTTTATTCAGGAGGTGGCACAGTTTGCTGTGGTGTGATTCAGTCTCCTCTTTTATCGCCTATAACTTTCCTTCTAACACTCAACGGACCAGCTCCCCCCGCAGATTTCCACCCTGGGGAAAATGGACCAGCTGTGCAGGTCATCTTTGACTCCTCTTTACTCTTCCATGTCTGCTCTATGGGTCCATTTGGCAGGCCTCCTCCAAAATACATCATGAATCTTTTCACTTCTAACTCCTTTGCCACTACTAATCTAAGCTACCGACACCTCCTACTGGGGCTAGGTAATTATCTTCTAAATGTTCTGCCTCCACTGCGCTCCCTAGAATCACTCCTCCACAGAAAAACCAGAGAGGTATTTTATTTTATTATATTTATTTTTGGGGCCTCATGGGGTGGCTGGTGGGATCTTAGTTCCCCCATCAGAGATTGAAACTGTGCCCTTGGCAATGAAAACATCAAGTCCTACACTGGAAGTCCTAAGAGAGATATTTTAAAGCAGGACATTGGGTCAATGTCCTGCTTTAAATCTATCAAAACTCAGAATCCAAATTGACAGTTGGAATATGAAAACATATTCAATATCGTTAATCATCAGGGGAAGTAAAATTAAACCTACAGTGAAAGACTAATACACACCTGCCAGAATGACTAGAATTTTAAAAATTAAAAAGACTGACAATACCAAATATTGTTGAGGATGTAGAGGATGTGGAGGAACTAGGACTCTAGACACTGCTAGTGGAAGGAAAAATTGTTTGGTGATCTCTAAGGAAGCTAAATATATGCTTACCTACTGCTAAGTCACTTCAGTCGTGTCCGACTCTGTGCGACCCCATAGATGGCAGCCCACCAGACTCCCCCGTTCCTGGGATTCTCCAGGC
The DNA here is from genome assembly GCF_029378745.1 of Bos indicus. NCBI lineage: Eukaryota > Metazoa > Chordata > Mammalia > Artiodactyla > Bovidae > Bos > Bos indicus. Next base: position 111,444,356 of record NC_091760.1, read on the forward strand.
AAGAACACTGGAGTGGGTTGCCATTTCCTTCTCCAATGCATAAAAGTGAAAAGTGAAAGTGAAGTCGCTCAGTCGTGTCCGACTCTTCCCAACCCCATGGACTGCAGCCTACCAGGCTCCTCTACCCATGGATTTTCCAGGCAAGAGTACTGGAGTAGGGTGCCATTGCCTTCTCCATGCTTACCTATTGACCTGGCAATTCCCCCCCTAGGTGTGTATGTATTGGTATATGTGTATGTGTGTGTGTATATATATATATATATATATATATATACACACACATCAAGGATTAATAAGTACATATGGCCACAATTGCACTCATCTCATATGCTAGTAAAGTAATGCTCAAAATTCTCCAAGCCAGCCTTCAGCAATATGTGAACCATGAACTTCCTGATGTTCCAGCTGGTTTTAGAAAAGGCAGAGGAACCAGAGATCAAATTGCCAACATCCGCTGGATCATGGAAAAAGCAAGAGAGTTCCAGAAAAACATCTATTTCTGCTTTATTGACTATGCCAAAGCCTTTGACTGTATGGATCACAATAAACTGTGGAAAATTCTGAAAGAGATGGGAATGCAAGACCACCTGATCTGCCTCTTGAGAAATTTGTATGCAGGTCAGGAAGCAACAGTTAGAACTGGACGTGGAACAACAGACTGGTTCCAAATAGGAAAAGGAGTACATCAAGGCTGTATATTGTTACCCTGTTTATTTAACTTCTATGCAGAGTACATCATGAGAAACGCTGGACTGGAAGAAACGCAAGCTGGAATCAAGATTGCCGGGAGAAATATCAGTAACCTCAGATATGCAGGTGACACCACCCTATGGCAGAAAGTGAAGAGGAACTCAAAAGCCTCTTGATGAAAGTGAAAGTGGAGAGTGAAACAGTTGGCTTAAAGCTCAACATTCAGAAAACGAAGATCATGGCATCCGGTCCCATCACTTCATGGGAAATAGATGGGGAAACAGTGGAAACAGTGTCAGACTTTATTTGCTTGGGCTCCAAAATCACTGCAGATGGTGACTGCAGCCATGAAATTAAAAGATGCTTACTCCTTGGAAGGAAAGTTATGACCAACCTAGATAGCATATTCAAAAGCAGAGACATTACTTTGCCAACAAATGTTCGTCTAGTCAAAGCTATGGTTTTTCCTGTGGTCATGTATGGATGTGAGAGTTGGACTGTGAAGAGGGCTGAGCGCCGAAGAATTGATGCTTTTGAACTGTGGTGTTGGAGAAGACTCTTGAGAGTCCCTTGGACTGCAAGGAGATCCAAGCAGTCCATTCTGAAGGAGATCAGCCCTGGGATTTCTTTGGAAGGAATGATGCTGAAGCTGAAACTCCAGTACTTTGGCCACCTCATGTGAAGAGTTGACTCATTGGAAAAGACTCTGATGCTGGGAGGGATTGGGGACAAGAGGAGAAGGGGACACCAGAGGATGAGATGGCTGGATGGCATCACTGACTCGATGGACGTGAGTCTGAGTGAACTCTGGGAGTTGGTGATGGACAGGGAGGCCTGGCGTGCTGCAATTCATGGGGTCGCAAAGAGTCGGACACGACTGAGCAACTGATCTGATCTGATGGCCACTAAAGGATGTTCAAGAATTCAACAGGGAATTCTCTGGTGGTTCAGTGGTTAGGGTTTGGTGCTTTCACTGTACCGAGGGTTTGATCCCTGGTTGGGAAACTAAGATCCCACAAGCCCACATGATGTAGCAAAAAGAAAAAGAAAAAAAAATTCTAGCAGCTTCATCTCTAATAGACATCATCTCTAATAAAACTCAGCAACAATCTAAATGTCCATCAACAGTACAATAGATAAAACATGATGTATTTATATAACAACGTGCCACAAGTAATATTAAAGTGTAGACTCCTGGCTCATGCAACTCTCTCAGATGACTCTCTCAGAAAGAGTCATCCATAAAAGGAGAGTCTCCATAAATGGAGACTGACAAAGGTTTGGGACTTCTCTGGTGGTCCAGTGGTTAGGTCTCTGCACTTCCACCTTAAGGGGCACAGGTTCCAAAGGATCGTGCATGCCATGGAGTATGACCAAAAAAAAAAGTTTGTACTGTATAATTTGATTGATAAGAAGTTCAAAAATAGGAGAAACTAGGACTTCCCTGGAGATCCTGTGGCTAAGATTCAGAGCTACCAATGCAGGGGGCCTAAATTCGATCGATCCCTGGTCAGGGAACTAGATCCCACTTGACACAACTGAAGATCCCATATGCCATAATTAAGACCCAACACAGACAAATAAATAGATTAAAAAAAAAAAAAGTAGAAAGCTAAGCTGCTGTGATAGAAGGCCAGTTGGTGGTCACTCGGTCTTTACCTTTGCTGGGGACTGGGCTGGAGGGACGGATAGATGGAGAAGTGGTGTGAAGCTAGCATCTGAGGTCTGGCAATGTTCTATATCTTTAGCTGGGTGGTTGTTTCATGAGTTGTATGTGTTGTCATCAAGTTGTACATTCTGTGCACCTTACGACATATATTTTACTTCAATTTGAAAGAGTCAATAGCACCCAATGCACTTACAGTGGAAGCTACATGCAATGTCACAGGCTAGCTCCTGCCCTCTCTCCTCACCTCATCCTTCAGGCCCCTTATTCTTCATGCTTCTCCACACCTGCTTTCTCGTTTCCCCTCAAACATGCTGCTTTATACCCGCTACTCCATTTTATTTTCTTCAAAGTCTCTATAGCATTTGAAATTATTTTATTTGACTACTTATACCCTGCCTTCCTCTCCTAGCAGATCAGCTACATGATGGTGGGGTCATTGTCTGCTTTACTAAAGCTTTAGCCCCAGTACTTACAATAGGGTGATTATCAGACTCAGGTATTTGTGGTATGCATCATGACATGGTCTTCAAATATCTGTAGAAAGTTACATTTTTGAGTATTCACAGTATCTTGATATTCTTAATATTTCAGATGGAAGATAGCTACTGTGGCCATTTTGCAAGTATCCTATATGACTAATGTATTCATTCCTTTCCTCTATAAATATTAATGAAATGCTCATTACAAGCAAAGTTGACTTAGCTAGTATCATGTGGTGATACAATGAGGGACAAGAGAGGGAGAGTAAAAAATACAGAAGACAGGAGCTGGAATTGAGGGATTATGTCTTAAAGTTGGAAGAATGTCACTGCTTCATGTGAGACTGAAGTGGTGTGGGTGGGGATATAGATGAATTTATTGGTAAGGAAGTAGAAAATTTTGAGAGTTCTTACTTAATGCCTTCTATTTCCTCTGAAGTTGGAAGCAACGTCATGTGCTGAAATAGAGAAGGGTAGGAGGAAGCTTAAGACACTGCAGTGGCTTTACATTCTTCCTTGCCCAGGGCACATGATCTTCAGTGTATCAGCACCTGCCCTGCCTCTCCCAGGGTGAAGGCTGCAGGATGGTGCCATGGTAAAGTAGGCAGGGAGGGAGCTATGGGTCTTCATACAATATAGCTGAAATGGAAAGTCAACAATGGAGGTGAAAGGCTGTGAGCCAGGAGGCAGGGGGAGATCCGTTCAATGGCTTTTGTAACATCTAGATCAAGATGGCAGAATGATCACACAGAGAAACTTCTTTCTTCTTCCAAGCACAGATAAAAACATTTTGAGAAATACAGACAATGATTTAAAAAAAATGGGGCTTTGGGGAAAGTGGTTAAGTCAGGAGGAAAATTACATTGTTCTAAATGTCTTGTCCAGGAGGAGGTTGGAGATATGGATTAGCTATTGACTTTGTTAGGGAAATATAAATTTAAGTTTGTTAAAACCACTAAGCAAAAACAAACAAACAAACAAAAAAACCCACTAAGCAATTAGAAATAGGATGTGTAACTTCCAAGCTTGTTGAATAAAAAGGAAAGAAATTAGGAAAACTTGACAATCCAAAAGAACAGAAAGGAAAAAAGAACAGTCTTTAATGACTTCCCTGGTGGTCCAGTGGTTAAGAATTCGCCTGCCAGTGCAGGGGATATGGGTTCGATCGCTGGTCTCGGAAGATTCCACATGCTGCGGGGAAACTAAGCCCAGGCACCACAACTACTGAGCCCGAAATCTGCAACTACTGAAGCTTGCATGCCTAGAGCCTGTGCTGCACAATGAGAAAACCCACTGCAATGAGAAGCCCACACACTGCAACGAAGACCCAGCACAGCAAAAAGTAAATAAATGAATTTTTAAAAAAGAAAGTCTTTATAAAATAGAAACTATAAAATGTCAAAGATAAGTTGATTACTAATCACAATGAAAAATATTTTAACTCACCTATAAAAAGATGGGACTCTTAGACTGGCTTTTTAAAAAAAATCCAGTTATCCATATGACTTACAAGTTATATACCTCAAAAAAGAATTATACAGAAAGATTTCAAGTAAAGGAATGGGAAAAAGATACATCCGGAAATCAGTACCCCAAAGAAGACTGGCTTAGCAATACTAATATCAGATAAAGTGGATGTTAAATTTAAAGTATTTCTGGGAACAAAGATCTCATACAGATTATGAAACTATTCACCAAGGTAGTATAAAAACCATAAATCTTTATGTCCTTAACAACACAGTTTTTATGGAAGATAGTGAAAACTGGCTCATTCAATACTACTTCAACCCTCTGCTTATTGTGCTAAAGAACACATTTCCCAGCTTCCCTTCTCTCTGTGACCAGGCTTCTGCCAACCAGAAATTTGGAAGGCGAAAGAAAATACTTAGTGGTCACAGTGTCCTTCAGGCAGGAGGGTGTTGGAGGGATTTGGTTCTTCAGCCTTGTTGGAACGGTTCGAAAATCCTGGCTTTACCATTGGCGGGGCCAAGTGTCAGGCAGCGACTGGCTGTGGCGTTTCTATAGGATGTTGGATATTTTTCCTGGCCATGCTACTCACAGGCTGGGTAACACCCAAGCTTGGCTCCCCAGCCTGGCTGAAATTCTGTAAGCTACCTCGTGCTGCTGCTGCTGCTGCTGCTAAGTCACTTCAGTCATGTCTGATTCTGTGCGACCCCATAGACGGCAGCCCACCAGGCTCCCCTGTCCCTGGGATTCTCCAGACAAGAACACTGGAGTGGGTTGCCATTTCCTTCTCCAATGCATGAAAGTGAAAAGTGAAAGTGAAGTCGCTCAGTCGTGTCCGACTCTTAGCGACCCCATGGACTACAGCCTACCAGGCTCCTCCGTGCATGGGATTCTCCAGGCAAGAGTACTGGAGTGGGGTGCCATCGCCTCCTCAAGCTACCTTGTATCCTGTAATAAATACCTTTCTGCTTAAACTGGCTGGATGTCATCCATATACCATCCTAGGGTGGCTTCCCTGGTGGCTCAGTGATAAAGAATCTGTCTGCAGTGAAGGAGATGTGAGTTCTGTCCCAGGGTTGGGAAGATCCCCTGGAGGAAAAAATGACAGCCCATTCCAGTATTCCTGCCCAGAAAATCTCATGGACAGAGAAGCCTGGCAGAGTACAGTCAGGAGTCAGTCACAACTGAGCACGCATGCTATGCTAGAGGCTTCACAGGTGGTGTAGTGGTAAAGAATCAGCCTGCCAGTGCATGAGATGCAGGAGACACAGGTTCCATCCCTGGGTCAGGAAGATCCCCTGGGGAAGCAAGGGGCAACCCACTCCAGTATTCTTGCCTGGAAAATTCCATGGACAAAGGAGCCTGGTGGGCTGTAGTCTATGACGCATGCATACTGTGCTGGGTATAAGCCCGAGCATTACCAGCACTTATGGGATTCTAACTTTGCTGGGGGAAGTGTGGCATTCTGGTGGATTTCCTAGAGCAGGTGACAGCTGTAGTGAGTTGAAGTGTGAGCTGGAATTCACCAGTGTGAGTGGAGACAAGAGCAGTAGGAGAGCTCAGATGGAGAAGGAACAGCAAGTGCAAAGTGGAGCCCAGGAGATGCAGCGCTCTAGTTAGTTCAAGGTTCTTAACTCAGGATAAGGAGTATGGAGTGAGGGAAAAAGAGAGAAAAGAACAGGGTGGCCAGGTCAGGGGAAAGTCACAAATGACCCTGGATGCCCATGTGAAGACTGCAGCAAAGTTCAAACTAGCTCACAGAGTTGTAGATTCTGGTAATCATTATCTTACTGCTATCCGCCCCCTCCACCCCGTTGTCCCCTGGGAGAAAGCCTATGTGTGGTAGAAGAGAATTTAGTTAAATAGGAAAAAGTAACAATGAAAAATGAGAGGGGAGAAAGAGAAAGAGAGGCCTGGGGGTTGATGGAGTAAGACAGGAAGGGACAGAGACAAGACAGACAGACAGACAGAGAGTTCTGGCAAAGACAAATCTTAGGAGTCCGCCTGCCAATGCTGGGTACATGAGTTTGAACCCTGGCCTGGGAAGCTTCTACATGCCACAGGGCAACTAGGCCCATGCGTGTCCTGGAGCCTGTGATCTGTGATCTGTGAGAAGCCCTCACACAGCAACGAAGACCCAGTGCAGCCCCAAAAATAAAAAAAATTAAAAGAAAAAAACAGGACAAATCTTAGGATTCAGGCTCTGGCCTCTTCACAGCTGCCCTAGTTCCTATACCCCTTCTGTCATCCAATCAAACACTGACAAATATACCAACTTACAATCGAGTTGCTTATAAGATTCATTTATATATATTTTAGTAAACATTTTTCCCCCTCTTCCTCTTGTTTTTCCTCTTCATTTTTGTTCATTTTGGTTATTATGTAAATTCAATGAAAAATTATATATTTTTATACAATAAAATATAGGTTATTTCCAACATGTCAAACACTCAGGAAGAATAACTACAGCTATAATGATCTTAATCAGTTTTATGAGGACTTGATATTAGGGAAACTACAGAAAGTCAAGCAAATGTGCTAAATGAAGATTTGAAAGAAAGAGCAGCTGACTAGATAGAAAGACTGAATTTTATGCAACTGTCAATTAAAAAAATATATACTTAAGTGGTTGCACCAGGTCTTTAGTTGCAGCATGCAGGATCTAGTTCCTTGGCCAGGGATTGAACCCAGGCCCCCTGCATTGGGAATGCAGAGTCTTAGCCACTGGGCCACCAGGAAAGTCCCACAGCTATTACTTCTTAACTTACAGTTTTGGTTGCAGTGTGTGGAGGGGGTGGCTGTTAGAGGGCTTCTTCCCTACTCCTTGGTTTACTGTGAGCAGACATTTTCCCGGTCTCTAGTTCCAAACTGTATAAAACTATAATTTGTTGTGATAAAGGTACCATGGAAGTTGCTGTGTGTTGGTTGCTCAGTTGTGTCCAACTCTTTGTGACCCCTTGGACTGTAGCCCGCCAGGCTCTTCTGTCCGTGGGATTCTCAAGGCAAGAATACTGGAGTGGGTAGCTATTCCTTTCTCCAGGGGATCTTCCTGACCCAGGGATCGAACCCGGGTCTCTCACATTGGAGGCAGATTCTTTGTCACTGAGCCACCAGGGAAACCCAAAGGACATGTTGCCTCCCTGTCAGGAATTGAACGCTGGTCTCCCCCGTGACTGGTGGGGATACTCACCACTACACTAATGAGGACGGCAAAACACAGGCAGGTTCCACTGAGACTTGAACTCAGATTGCTGGATTCAGAGTCCAGAGTGCTAACCATTACACCATGGAACTGCACACATCATGGAAGAGCATTATTTAATAAGTGATAGTAGAACAGTTGGTTACATACTAAGGAAAGATGTCAATGTTGATCCTTATTTTACATCTAAGACCATACCAAATCCAATATGGATTAAAGAGAGCAGAAAGTGCAAATCACATCAAAAAGACTAAAGGAAAAACACGACTTTGTATTAAGTTATCAGTGAAGTGCAAAGGAGTTTGGGAGTACTTTCTAAGCTTAAAAGTGTTAGAAGAAATGTTTTAAAAGAAGAGAATAAATGCACTTGATCACAGTGATTACAAACTTTCATACTGTCTGACTCCCCCAACTAATATATCCTTAACTTAGGAAAAATCTTGCATCCATATGAAAGACAACATATTACAATTGACCCCTCCCCCCCACACATGTTGTTCAAGGGCCAACTATATTATACAAAATGCTCATGCAAATAAAGCAAAATCAGTAGAAATATAATTTCTGAGCACCTAGCCCTGGTCAAGTCTATGCTGGAGAGTTTGCAAACATTCATTTAAGGTGGACATCCCCACTTGGTCCAGGAAGAACCTGAGGGTCAGAGGTGTGAAGGTTCTTGCCTATGTCACTCACCTCAGGAGCCATAAGCTGTTTTTGACCTGTCAGTCTTCTGATCCATCCGAGCTCCACCCAGTCAGGCTCACATTCACACCTTGATTTATTTCAAGGCCCTGGTCCAGGCCCAGGAGATGAATAGTCTCAGGTACTGAAGGTGTGGTCCCATTCCTCTTGCCAAGTGATCAGGTTTAGGAATGAACAAGTGCCAGATTCCCGCGATTAAGCTGAGAGGGAGAAATCTTCTAAGAAGTGTTTGGGAAATAATTTCTCACTCATGATAGATACTGCCTTTGTCTTTTTCACACTACCATTTTGTATTCCTACCAGGATTATCTGAAATTTAATCTGTTGTTCCATACCTTCACTGGGCCTTGGTATTGCCAGTTTATTGTTTGTTTTTTTGTTTCTTGTATTTTAGCAAATCTAATAGATGTTGGTGATGGACAGGGAGGCCTAGCGTGCTGTGATTCATGGGGTCGCAAAGATTTGGACATGACTGAGCGACTGAATTGAACTGAACTGAATAGATGTGTAGTGGTATTTTGTTGTGATTTTAAATTGTATTTCTCTGAATACTGCAAAAGCAAACAAACAATAACTAATGCAATACATATCCTAAAGAACAATTTTTATGAATTTAAATGTATTGATCTTTTTACTTACTAATTTCCCTTTTTTCTTTAAAATTACAAAATTCTTCCCCAGTGAGAAATCAGAAGAAAATTCAGCTACATTTCTAGGGTTGTGTATGGATGTGGTAACTAGAGATGCTATAGACATCTCATAATCACTAAAGGTGGGGCAAAGCCAAGTCTTTCCAGAGGAAAAGGTCAATCCTAATCATACTCCCCCTACCACCCCAACCAGAGGCTTTATTTGGGACTCTATCATAGGGCAGATAGTACATTTCCTTCTTTAGTACCATTGAGCTTGGGTCTTCCATTGCTTATCAAACGCCATGTAACATTTGGCAAGATATTACATCAGTGCATAAGAAAAGCATCAAAGTGTCATTACAGGGAGACATCTATTCCTTAGCCTTCCTCCCAAAATATTTTCAGCTGCATATTACATTTATTTTGAGGTATCTGTTGGGGGCTTGGGCTGGTGGCACACTCAGAGAGTGGAAGCACTGAGATTTGAAACCACACATACAATTCTAAATGAGAATATAGCCTATAAACACAGAGAAAAAAAAGGTTTAACCTCATAAGGAAACAAAGTAGACTAAACAAGAATGAGACTCCATTTTCAAAAATTATTACATGATTCAAAAAAGATTTAATGATAAGTATTGTCATACTTTGCTGGCATTTAAGAATGTAAATTTATCACATCTCAAAAATAGCAGCAGCAGCTATCATTTATTGAGTACTTACTACATAACAGATACTATACAAAGCAAGAAAATTAACCCTTAAAACAAACTAATAAAATAGATATTGTTATTTTCAGTTTAAAAATAAGGCTTAGGACTTTCCTGGTGGTACAGTGGTTGAGAATCTGCCTGCCAACGCAGGGTACATGGGTTCAATCCCTGGTCCGGAAAGATTTCACATGACGCAGAACAACTAGGCCAGTTCACCGCAATTACTGAGCCTGTGCTCTAGAGCCTGGGAGCCACAACTGCTGAGCCAGCGTGCTGCAACTACTGAAGCCTGGGTGCCTAGAGCCTCTGCTCTGCAACAAGAGAAGCCTGAACATCGCAACTAGAGTAGCCCCTGCTCATCGTAACTAGCGAAAACCCACAAAGTAGGGAAGACTGAGCACAACCAAAAATAAAATAAAATAAAATAAAGATAAGGTTTAGAGAGACCTCCTGACCCTGCTGAGTTCTCACAGCACAAAAGGTTGTTCTTTGCAGCCCCATCACTTTACAAAGTGAACAAACATGTGCCAAGGGGACTAGCGAAATCGGGACACCAAAAACAAGGGGAAAATGAAGCGTTTGAAGTCTGACAGTCAAAAAAAGAAAACCGTTAAAGCAGTCATCACAGGGAAACATCTATTCCTTAGCCTTCCTCCCAGTATATTTCCGGCTGAATATTGCATTTATTTTGAGTTACGTTTTGGGGGCTTGGGCTGCTGGCACATTCACCATTGGCAAGGCCCTCTAATGGTCTCGCTCCAGCCAATGACGTCAAGATTCGACCTGTAACTGACTCTAAAGCCTGTGCTTACAATAAAGACTACTGGGAACTCTGAAAGCAATTTAACAAATTAAATCAATAGCCTCAAGAACATCTGTATTTCTTAATCTGTTAAATTAAATATTGTGTTTTGACAAACACACACACACACAAATATTGTGAAAAATTGTAAAAGCATTAAGAATAAATGTGATAGAGTTTTTAATCATAATAAAAACTAGAAATTAATACAAATGTTTAACCATAGGGGACTTGTTAATTATGTAATATAACCATTAAAAATAATCTTTATGAGGATTTAAAAGTGGAAACTGATTGTATTATATCAAGTGGAAAAAAAACAACACATAAGAGTATTTATAAAAATTATTCAGAATTGTCAGAAAGAAAATTTTAAAGGAGTAGAAAAAAGATGGAGAAGAAACACACTTAAAAATGTTAACAGAAACTAGATCCCTGTATAATGGATTTTTCTCTGACTTCTTGTATTTTCTGTAATGAGAATGTTCTCCAAGGAGTACTACTTTTAGAGCAGAAATAATCCTAATAATCTTTATTTTCAAAAAGGTGTAAAGGGGGCTTCTCTGATGGCCCACTGTTTAAGAATCTGCCTTGCAATGAAAGGGACACTGGTTCGATCCCCGGTCTGGGAAGATATCACATGCTGCAGAGCAACCGAGCCCGGGCCCCATACCCACTGAGCCTACGTGCCCCAACCACGGGCGCCCGAGTATCCTAGAGCCTGTGCTCTAACACAAGGGAAGCCCCCGCAGTGAGAAGCCCAGGCACCGCAACTAGAGAGAGCCCAGGTGCAGCAACAAAGACCCCCTGCAGCCAAACAATGAATAAAGCAGTCTTTTTTCTAAGAAAACGGTTGCAAATGTTTTTATTTAGATAGTAAAAATTATTGAGGGGTGGAAAGGATTCACATGAAGACACTGTAATTGTGATTTCTCAGTGCTCAGGGGAGAGGCTGGGAGGGGACGCCCACAGCTGTCCTTACTCACAGTTTTTTAGAACTTGATGTCAAATATTTTGCCCCACTGCAGCTCATGTTATTCAAAATCTAGTTCAGAAAGCATGGCCATAGGAGACTTATTCAAAACTTATATACATACAAAGTACCTAGGTAGATTACCTATGTTTCTAAATCACTAATCCCAGAAATATCTAGAGAGGTACAGGACCCTCTGAAGCTTGAGTAGGAAGCAAAAATACTATCAAAATTGACAAAGCTTGTTACTATAATTTATTAACAGTCACTCCTTTCTGGAAATACTCTCTTGTGTCTATATCACCCAACGACCCTTCATAGTTTTCCTCCCATCGTCTCTGGCTGGCTCTTCTCTCTCCTCTAAGGCTCTTCACTTTGTACTTCTCCAAAATCTACACGCTCACCTTGCCTGTCCCAGGCACTCCGCTCCTCTCTCTATACCTTGCCTGGACAATCTCATCTACTCTACCAGCTCCTGCTGCCCTCTGAATAGTAGTTGCCTTCCAATAGCCCCTAAAGCTCATATTAATAACTTAGAAATAGGTTTCACATAAACATTTTCATTAACCTTTGTTTTTGAATAACAGATTACTCTCAGAAACAGTTATTAAAGAACAGTGTATAAAAGAATACGTTATATTTGAATTACTGTTTCCACCCAGTAATTCATGGATTGTCTCATCACTGATGTTTCAGAGTGAGGGTGACTAGCACATTGCTTTCAATGTGCTTCCTCTGAAGTTATTTCACCATAATGATAGCCATTGTCAAGTCAACACAGTACTTTAAAAAATGCACTTGATAATGCCTTCTGTTGAAGAAGGCACTTAGGGTACAGCCATGCCATGGCACACCTGCTGGCCACGCCTAGTGAGGGACCAGAGGGACACCTGCTAAGTAAATGGCTATTCCTGGAATGAATTTGTGTATAAATGGAAAATATGATAACCCCCAAATCGTCCTTCCTAAGCAAATTCCACCTTTCCTTGCAAATGGTTTACATGGAGTCTGAGTCTCATTGCTTTGCATTGTCTGAGAATTGATGCATTTGCGCTTTCATCCCATCAAAAGATTGATGATAAGGTACATCAGCCACTTCCCCTTCCTTGTTCCCTCCCTCAGAAGTTCCCTTGAACTCTTTTTTTTTTTTTCCATTTGCCCGCACCACAAAGCATGTGGGACCTAACTCCTTTGCAGTGGAAGTGCAGAGTCTTAACTACTAGACTGCCAGAGAATTCTACATTGCCACCCCTACCCCAGACTCTTTAAGGTGATTCTCTCACAGCTGCATAAGCTCAGCTCAGTGTTGTCCTGTCCTGCACACCCTGCCTTTGTTGTGCTTGTTCAGTTGGTACCAAATCATTTCAGCTCAACAAATATTTTGGGTGTCAACTATGTATGAAGAGCTATGGCAGGTACTGTAGAGCGAAGACAAATGGAACAAGAATCTTCTAAAGTAAATCAATTCCAACCCCTTCGTGTAGTTTGCAGGCCTGAAGTAGCTGTCAGCCACTGTCCTCAGATACAATGGCTTTGTGGCTGGAGCTCAGGGTCAAAACCAGCTGGGGGCTAGTGCTGCTTATTTTCTTCTCTATAGCAATCGTCATTGCAAACTTCGACAGTGCAAACTTAGGTGTAAAAAAAAAACAAATTCAGAATTAGATATTCCAAATTCTCCCCAGCTGTTCTGTCCTCTGGAGAAGGAAATGGCAACCCACTCCAGTATTCTTGCCTACAGAATCCCATGGACAGAGGAGCCTGGCAGGCTCTAGTCCGTGGGGTCACAAGAGTCGGACACGACTTAGCGACTAAACCACCACCAGCATTCTGTCCTCTTTTTGTATTGTGTGTTAGTCCCTCAGTCATGTCCGATTCTTTGCTATGGACTCAGCCAGGCTCCTCCGTGGAATTCTCTAAGCAAGAATACTGGCACAGGTTGCCTTTCCCTTCTCTAGGGGATCTTCCTGACCCAGTGATCAAACCTGGGTCTCCCACACCTTGGACAGATTCTTTACCATCTGAGCCACCTATTGCGGTATAGCCAATCAACAATGTTGTGATAGTTTCAGGTGAACAATAGAGGGACTCAGTCATACATACACATGGACCCACTCTCCCGTAAACTCCCCTCCAATCCAGGCTGCCATGTAACATTGCAGAGTTCCATGCGCTATACAGTAGGTCCTTGTTGATTATCCATTTTAAATATGGCAGTGTACACAAGTAGATCCCAAACTCCCTAACTATCCCTTCTTCCCATCCTTGCCCCTGACAAGCTCATTCTTAAAGTCTGTGAGTCTCTCTCTGTTTTGTATGTAAGTCCATTTATATCAGGTCTTTTTAGATTCCACATGTAAAGGATCTGACTTCAAATTTTAAATACCCTTCTTTCTTAGATCAAATACTCTGTCCACTCTCCTTTTCCATCTAGCAGCCTCCTCAGGCTTGATGACTTAAATATCTCTATAAACCATTACTTTTACTGGACAATTGGCTTTCTGTGAAACTAAGTGAAAAGGATTGAGACACCACCAAGATCATAACCAGCCTATTGTTGCTTCCTCTTTTATAGCAATTTACACAGCTTGATGATCACTGTTATTATTCTTCATTTTTATCAAATACTGACACTGGTTTTAGCCTTTAGACCTCTTTTCCCCCTTCCAAATTGCAAACAAAACAGAGCAGACATTATTCTGCATTCATTACAAAGAGCCTTGCATTTTCCTCTGTGAATTTCATACTTAATGCCCTGTGAGAGGCCCTTATTAACAATTAAGTGCACAGAGCCCTTGCCTTGCGTTGGAAAGCACAGAGGTTTGTGGGGAGCAGAGGCCTGATCCGAGCTGTGGAGGCCCCCTACCCCATCACAGCAGCGCCATCTGCAGCGTGTGGCTGGACTGTCTCCAAGAACTCCCTGCCTCCTTTAGAACTTCTATGGCCCTGCTTTTGGAAAGCATACTCATTCCGTATGCAAAAGCTTGGATACATATGCACACCAATAGCCCGTATCCATGCAAAATGTGCAGATGGGCAAAGGAAAATAAAGCCAGGGGTTTGGCACAAAGACAAATTATTAACCCTGGGAATTCCTAAAAGCCACGTAGGAGCCTTGTGGAAAAACACCCTCTCTTAGAATCAGTAATTGGAACTTAAGATTTCAGAAACTGTAGTTTAAAAGGAAGTGTAAGAAAAACAGATCTTGGAACTCTTTTTTCTTTTTTTGCATTGCTGTCTTTGAACACAAACACCTAAAAATTCACAAAATTTCAGTCAGGGGAAAGGTCACTGAAGCCAATTTTTTTCCATAGCTACTGACACACATAAATGACACATCCTTTGCAGATATGGTGCAAGAGAACCAGACAATAAGTTTCCTTAAACAAACTAACAGCTGCATGGTTCTTTTAGGAAGGGAAAGTGGGTGGAATTCGGGCTAAGTACTATACAGTAACTTCAAATACATTTTCAAATATTTAATGTGCCCATCATATTTAAAAATACACAATAGACTTTGCAACAGGTATAACAAGGCTTCGTATTGTTTATTTCGGACTAGTTTATAGAATTAAAATGCTCAGATTTTCAGATCATACTTAGGTCTAAGGGCTTCAGAATTACCTAGCATCTTTTTTTTCTTCCCTTTCCTTTTTAAATTGAAATATAATTGATATATAACACTGTATTAATTGTAGGTGATTTATGTACATATTGGAAAATGATGACCACAGTAAATTTAGTTAATATCCATCACCCCACATAGTAACTATTTGTTTTCTTGTGATAAGAAATTTTAAGATCTACTTTCTTAGCCAACATCCGCTGGATCATGGAAAAAGCAAGACAGTTCCAGAAAAACATCTATTTCTGCTTTATTGACTATGCCAAAGCCTTTGACTGTGTGGATCACAATAAACTGTGGAAAATTCTGAAAGAGATGGGAATACCAGACCACCTGATCTGCCTCTTGAGAAATTTGTATGCAGGTCAGGAAGCAACAGTTAGAACTGGACATGGAACAACAGACTGGTTCCAAATAGGAAAAGGAGTACGTCAAGGCTGTATATTGTCACCCTGCTTATTTAACTTCTATGCAGAGTACATCATGAGAAACGCTGGGCTGGAAGAAGCACAAGCTGGAATCAAGATTGCGGGGAGAAATATCAATAACCTCAGATATGCAGATGACACCACCCTTATGGCAGAAAGTGAAGAGGAACTCAAAAGCCTCTTGATGAAAGTGAAAGTGGAGAGTGAAAAAGTTGGCTTAAAGCTCAACATTCAGAAAACGAAGATCATGGCATCTGGTCCCATCACTTCATGGGAAAAGATGGGGAAACAGTGGAAACAGTGTCAGATTTTATTTTTCTGGGCTCCAAAATCACTGCAGATGGTGACTGCAGACATGAAATTAAAAGACGCTTACTCCTTGGAAGGAAAGTTATGACCAACCTAGATAGCATATTCAAAAGCAGAGACATTACTTTGCCAACAAAGATTCGTCTAGTCAAAGCTATGGTTTTTCCCGTGGTCATGTATGGATGTGAGAGTTGGACTGTGAAGAAGGCTGAGTGCCAAAGAATTGATGCTTTTGAACTGTGGTGTTGGAGAAGACTCTTGAGAGTCCCTTGGACTGCAAGAAAATCCAACCAGTCCATTCTGAAGGAGATCAACCCTGGGATTTCTTTGGAGGGAATGATGCTGAAGCTGAAACTCCAGTACTTTGGCCATGTCATGCGAAGAGTTGACTCATTGGAAAAGACTTTGATGCTGGGAGGGATTGGGGGCAGGAGGAGAAGGGGACGCCAGAGGATGAGATGGCTGGATGGCATCACTGACTCGATGGACGTGAGTCTGAGTGAACTCCGGGAGTTGGTGATGGACAGGGAGGCCTGGCATGTTGCGATTCATGGGGTCGCAAAGAGTCAGACATGAATGAGGGACTGATCTGATCTGATCTGATACTTGGAATCAAAAAAGAAATTATACAAATGAACTTATTGACAAAACAGAAACAGACTCACAGACTTAGAGAAGGGAGGGGAGTTTGGGGGTGAAATGCATGTGTGCGTGTTTAGTCGCTCAGTCGTATCTGATGCTTTGCAACCCCATGGACTGTAGCCCACCAGGCTCTTCTGTCCATGGAATTTTCCAAGCAAGAATATTGGAATGGGCTGCCATTTTGTACTCCAGGGGATCTTCTCGACCAAGGGATTGAACCCGTATCTCCTGCATTGGCAGGCAGATTCTTTACCACTGAGCCACCCAGGGAGAAAGGATACATATATGTGTATGGCTGAGGCCCTTTGCTATTCATCTGAAACTATTACAACATTGTTAATAGGCTATGCTGCTGCTGCTGCTAAGTCGCTTCAGTCGTGTCCGACTCTGTGCGACCCCATAGATGGCAGCCCACCCCGTCCCTGGGATTCTCCAGGCAAGAACACTGGAGTGGGTTGCCATTTCCTTCTCCAATGCATGAAAGTGAAAAGTGAAAGAGAAGTCACTCAGATCAGATCAGATCAGTCGCTCAGTCGTGTCCCAGTCTTTGCCACCCCATGAATCGCAGCACGCCAGGCCTCCCTGTCCATCACCAACTCCCAGAGTTCACTCAGACTCACGTCCATCGAGTCAGTGATGCCATCCAGCCATCTCATCCTCTGGCGTCCCCTTCTCCTCCTGCCCCCAATCCCTCCCAGCATCAAAGTCTTTTCCAATGAGTCAACTCTTTGCATGACGTGGCCAAAGTACTGGAGTTTAAGCTTCAGCATCATTCCCTCCAAAGAAATCCCAGGGCTGATCTCCTTCAGAATGGACTGGTTGGATCTCCTTGCAGTCCAAGGGACTCTCAAGAGTCTTCTTCAACACCACAGTTCAAAAGCATCAATTCTTTGGTGCTCAGCTTTCTTCACAGTCCAACTCTCACATCCACACATGACCACAGGAAAAACCATAGCCTTGACTAGACAGACCTTTGTTGGCAAAGTAATGTCTCTGCTTTTGAATATGCTATCTAGGTTGGTCATAACTTTCCTTGCAAGAAGTAAGCGTCTTTTAATTTCATGTCTGCAGTCACCATCTGCAGTGATTTTGGAGCCCAGAAAACTAAAATCTGACACTGTTTCCACTGTTTCCCCATCTTTTCCCATGAAGTGATGGGACCGGATGCCATGATCTTCGTTTTCTGAATGTTGAGCTTTAAGCCAACTTTTTCACTCTCCACTTTCACTTTCATCAAGAGGCTTTTGAGTTCCTCTTCACTTTCTGCCATAAGGGTGGTGTCATCTGCATATCTGAGGTTATTGATATTTCTCCCGGCAATCTTGATTCCAGCTTGTGTTTCTTCCAGCCCAGCGTTTCTCATGATGTACTCTGCATAGAAGTTAAATAAGCAGGGTGACAACGTACAGCCTTGATGAACTCCTTTTCCTATTTGGAACCAGTCTGTTGTTCCATGTCCAGTTCTAACTGTTGCTTCCTGACCTGCATACAGGTTTCTCAAGAGGCAGATCAGGTGGTCTGGTATTCCCATCTCTTTCAGAATTTTCCACAGTTTATTGTGATCCACACAGTCAAAGGCTTTGGCATAGTCAATAAAGCAGAAATAGATGCTTTTCTGGAACTCTTTGCTTTTTCCATGATCCAGCGGATGTTGGCAATTTGATCTCTGGTTCCTCTGCCTTTTCTAAAACCAGCTTGAACATCAGGAAGTTCACGGTTCACATATTGCTGAAGGCTGGCTTGGAGAATTTTGAGCATTACTTTACTAGTGTGTGAGATGAGTGCAATTGTGGGGTAGTTTGAGCATTCTTTGGCATTGCCTTTCTTTGGGATTGGAATGAAAACTGACCTTTTCCAGTCCTGTGGCCACTGCTGAGTTTTCCAAATTTGCTGGCATATTGAGTGCAGCACTTTCACAGCATCATCTTTCAGAATTTGGAATAGCTCCACTGGAATTCCATCACCTCCACTAGCTTTGTTCGTAGTGATGCTTTCTAAGGCCCACTTGACTTCACATTCCAGGATGTCTGGCTCTAGGTCAGTGATCACACCATCGCGATTATCTGGGTCGTGAAGATCTTTTTTGTACAGTTCTTCTGGGTATTCTTGCCATCTCTTCTTAATATCTTCTGCTTCTGTTAGGTCCATACCATTTCTGTCCTTTATTGAGCCCATCTTTGCATGAAATGTTCCTTTGGTATCTCTGATTTTCTTGAAGAGATCCCTAGTCTTTCCCATTCTGTTGTTTTCCTCTATTTCTTTGCATTGATCGCTGAAGGCGGCTTTCTTATCTCTTCTTGCTATTCTTTGGAACTCTGCATTCAGATATTTGTATCTTTCCTTTTCTCCTTTGCTTTTCTCTTCTCTTCTTTTCACAGCTATTTGTAAGGTCTCCCCAGACAGCCATTTTGCTTTTTTGCATTTCTTTTCCATGGGAATGGTCTTGATCCCTGTCTCCTGTGCAATGTCACGAACCTCATTCCATAGTTCATCAGGCACTCTATCTATCAGATCTAGGCCCTTAAATCTATTTACTTCCACTGTATAATCATAAGGGATTTGATTACGTCGCTCAGTCGTGTCCAACTCTAGTGACTCCATGGACTGCAGCCTACCAGGCTCCTCCATCCATGGGATTTTCTAGGCAAAAGTACTGGAGTGGGGTGCCATTTCCTTCTCCATTTAATAGGCTATACTCGGATATAAAATAAAGTTTTTTAAAAATTAAATAATTAAAGCTTAGCTAGGAAAAGATTTTTTTTTAAAAAGGAAAGGAAGCAATTCCTTTATGATGGCAGGAAGAGAGAGAGACGAAAAAATGTGGATAGAGTCAGGGTAGAGGTTCTGCTGGCAGGATGGCAGCCTCTGATGAAGGCTGTGCTCTCTGAATCAGTTAAGAAAAGAAGGCAGGAGGGTTGGGGCAAAGTGGATTAGAATTTGGAGGAAAATAGAGAGGACTTGGAGAAGGCAATGGCACCCCACTGCAGTACTCTTGCCTGGAAAATCCCATGGATGGAGGAGCGTGGTAGGCTGCAGTCCATGGGGTCGCTAAGAGTCAGACACGACTGAGCGACTTCACTTTCACTTTTCACTTTCATGCATTGGAGAAGGAAATGGCAACCCACTCTAGTGTTCTTGCCTGGAGAATCCCAGGGACAGGGGAGCCTGGTGGGCTTCCATCTATGGGGTCGCACAGAGTTGGACACGACTGAGGCGACTTAGCAGCAGTAGCAGCAGAGAGGACTAGGCAAGGTTGGGTGCCTGGTTTACGTTAGCGACGCTGAACTTGTAGTGTCAGCAGTACGTGAAGCGGATGGTTTTCAGCAGAACATTAAGAAATGTGCAAACAGTACTTCCCTAAGCATGAGGTTTACATTCTTCATACCCTGTTGTCGGGAGGATTCAAAGTTAAACAGCTAAGACCATAGGAAGCACTGGGCTGGGGGTGATTGCAAGTTAACCAACGAAATCCCTTGTAAATAGTTACATTTTCTGAATCCAAAACAGATGGACTAACAAACAAAAATCTTCTATTGCTATAAAAACATGGTAATAATAAAGAGAAAATCGGGGCTTCCCTGGTGGCTCACTGGTAAACAATCCGCCTGCCAATGCAGGAGACTCGGGTTTGATCTCTGATCTGAGAAGATCCCACACGCCTTGAGCAACTAAGCCCTTGAGCCACAACTACTACGCCCATGCTCCGCAACCAGAGAAGCCACCTCAAAGAGCAGCTGGTGCACCACAGCAGGTAAGCAGTTCCCGCTTGCTGCAAGTAGAGAGAAACCCGCACAGCAGCGAGGACCCAGAAGGGATAAATAAATAAATCTTATATAATAATAAGAGAAAAGCAACAGCATTCTACATATTTTAAGTAACTAAAAAGTAAACCCTCTACATTTTTACCATTGTTTGCTTCTTACAAACACTAGCATCTCCCTCCCCTATATTTGCAGTGAATTGTTTACAACTGTCCACAAATCTCACCATTTCCCACATTCAGTCTAATCCAGTGCTTTCTGGTTTTACAACTGAGTAACTTGGTATTTGTGGAGCTGCAATCTGAACATTTTGAAGTTGTGAAAAAAAGTAAGTCGTAGTGAATCCACGAATACCTTAATTTTCCATGATACTGCTCCGGTTGGTGAGTAGGATAACCAAGTGTCCAGTTTTGCCAGGGACTGAGGGGTTTTCAGGGATGCAAGGCTGTCAGTGCAGAACCTAGAGCGTCCAGGCAAACTAGAGGGTTGATCACTTGACACTTTCCCCCACAACCAGCCCTCAACTCGCTTGTTGGTGACACGTGCTTGCTCACACGTGGCCTGAGAGACCAGCAGAGAAAAAGTCTGCAAGCCAGATTCCCGGCCGGAAGATGGTGTGGTGAAAGGGACACTCTGCCCTCCCTTTTGCTCCATCCGACTTTCACTGCAGTGCCGGGGAGCATCCACACACGGTAACTCCTAAAACCCCTGCCCTCCTTTGCCACCACGTCCTCTGATGAGGTTGTTCTGCCCTACCTTGACTCAGAGATGCCTTTTTCTATCTTGAAGTTATCGTCCTAAGAAGGCCTCCTTCCCTTTCCAAACCACAGTTCTTTTCTCCTTTCATCCTCAGATAAGATAAACCAAGCCAAACACATACCTTAATTATCAGGCCAAAGCACTTCTTGATAAAAGAATTTTAAACATCTCAATACAAAACGAGTGCTTTGCTCTTTAGACAGGGAGGGCACTGACTGACCCCCGCGGCCCTTTCACAATAGAAACCAGGTCTTTATCAGGAAGAACCTGCTTTCTTCATTCCGGGATGTGCTTTGCTTAGAGCCAATTTTAAAATAACCCACAGATGAAAGTCATATTCTTGAGGGAGAACGGGAAAACAGTTTGTATCACAGAATGAAGAAAAGAGGTTTTTCTCTATTAAATCCTTCATCCGTGTTTGTTGATCTGATGAATAAATGAAGACAAAGCAGATTTATTTAATCCTGGAAAAGTTTCTCCTTGCCTTTACTGTAATTTAGCAAGTATGCGTTTTGTAACACAGGGTGTAAAGTTCTGGAACCAGGCTCTGGAGTACATGAGGCCAAGTAAAGCAAAGTCCTTGCAGTGATAGTCAGTTGTGATCAATTACGAGTGTGCAGTAAGGTGAGGAAAGAAAAGTGCAGAACAGAGGAGACCATTTTACTTTAGAATACCTTTTCCACAACCACATGGTGAGGCAACCCCGTTATAAACTAGGAAAGTGTCAAACATTTGGGTGGAGCATCAGAGAGGAAAAAAGGATAGTGAATAAATTCTTATCGACCCTGGATAAAACACAGAGAGAGCCTCTAAGGAGGATATGGTGGTTCAGATTTTGGTTGGTTTGCAAAGTTTTTTTCCTGGTTTCTTGTAGCCCAGCATCAATGAAGAGTCACAGTCAAAAGAAATGTGAATCAGTCTCTGGCAGCCTGAAAGATGAACTCATATATTTGTTGTGGGTATTTTTAAAGAACCAGACCAGATACCTTACAGAAAGCATCCCAGAAATCCTCCCCAGCTACAGTTTTTCCCCAAAGCTCTGGGGTCATTGTTGTTGTTCACTCGCTCGGTAGTATCCGACTCTTTGTGACCCCAAGGAATGTAGCTCACCAGGCTCCTCTGTCTGTGGGATTGTCCAGGCAAGAATACTGGAGAGGGTAGCCATTCCCTTCTACAGGGGCTCTTTCCCGCCCAGGATTGAACCCGGGTGTGCTGCATTGCAGGCAGATTCTTTGCTGTCTGAGCCACCAGGGAAACCCTCTGGATTCATGGCCCCCCTAAAAATAAAATTACTGCTACTCACTCTGGTCCGTGAAGTAGTCCTTCTTCACTTCCATGCTCCTCTCCCAGTTGTGGCTCAGCTGGTAAAGAATCCGCCTGCAATGTGGGAGACCTGGGTTCGATCCCTGGGTTTGGAAGATCCCCTGGAGAAGAGAAAGGCTACCTGCTCCAGTATTCTGGCCTGGAGAATTCCAGGGACTATACAGTCCCTGGGGTTGCAAACAGTCGGACACGACTGAGCGACTTTCATTCCCAGTTGTAGGTGGCCCTCAGGATTCCCGCCCCTAACTGCCAGCTCTGCCAGGCTGCTGTAGGATGCTGGAGAAATCTTTCCTCATCCCCTACCCTGTTCTTGCTCACTTTCCACAGAGCAGTCTGCGGAATCCTCTGGGAAATGATGTTCCCTCTCTCTGACTGTTTTGTCCGGGGGAAAAAAAAAAGAACAAAACTCTTGGTGGCATGTTTCTGGCAAATGAGATTCTCCAGTTCGTTCTACCTGCATTCCTGGTGGAGATCATTCTGTCTGGGAAGGCTTGAGTGGCTGGGAGCAGATAGGCTCAACTCAGAGTAGGAGTGAAATGAGATCAGTGGTCCAATGTAGCTTGTTTTCCTGTGGGTCAGTCTACGAGGGACAGTTGTGTAAGTCACAGTGTGAAACTCCCAAATGTGTCTAGGTTAAGATTTGATCTTGTGGAATGGCAACCTAAACAAATCTTGATTTTTTTCCCCATGAGGCCAGAGTTGTAGCTCCCATGTTCAAGTGAGTTCTACTGGTCTTCCCATCATCTGCATTCTGATTGTCTTGGGTCACATAGGATGCCCTCATTTCACTTCTCCTTCAACACTGATATGTGACCCTAGGCCAGTCTGCACAACTGTACTCATTAGGGTGTTCACACACTATAGCCCTGTGTCTCCACTTGTAGAACTCTATGCCAAAGAAATAATCAGAGATGCAGACACATATTTATACCAAATACAGGTTTACTTACAATAATGAAAAAATGGATATGACCTAAATGTCCCCAAACCAAGAAATGGCTACTTTTTTTTTTTTTTTTTATAATAAATATCGGAGAAGGCATCCCACCCTAGTACTTTTGCCTGGGAAATCCCATGGACGGAGGAGCCTGGTGGGCTGCAGTCCATGGGGTAGCCAAGAGTCAGACACGACTGAGCAACTTCACTTTCACTTTTCACTTTTATGCACTGGAGGAGGAAATGGCAACCCACTCCAGTGTTCTTGCCTGGAGAATCCCAGGGACGGGGAAGCTTGGTGGGCCACCGTCTATGGGGTCACACAGAGTCAGACACGACTGACGTGACTTAGCAGCAGTAGCAGCATGATGAAATATACATCTATCAGAATTCTGATATCAAAGACTATTTAATAACAAAGTGTTTCTAATTTAATTTTAACTAAAAATCACGAATGAAAATTCTATTTGAAGTATGACATCAATTTCGTATATGTATATTTGTATGTGCATGTGTGTATACACACAACACAAACACAATTTGGTAGTCCCTCAGTTCAGTTCAGTCGCTCAGTCGTGTCCGACTCTTTGCAACCCCATGAATCGCAGCACACCAGGCCTCCCTGTCCATCACCAACTCCCGGAGTTCACTCAGATTCACGTCCATCGAGTCAGTGATGCCATCCAGCCATCTCATCCTCTGGCGTCCCCTTCTCCTCTTGCCCTCAATCCCTCCCAGCATCAGAGTCTTTTCCAATGAGTCAGCTCTTCGCATGAGGTGGCCAAAGTACTGGAGTTTCAGCTTTAGCAGCATTCCCTCCAAAGAAATCCCAGGGCTGATCTCCTTCAGAATGGACTGGTTGGATCTCCTTGCAGTCCAAGGGACTCTCAAGAGTCTTCTCCAACACCATAGTTCAAAAGCATCAATTCTTCGGTGCTCAGCTTTCTTCACAGTCCAACTCTCACATCCATACATGACCACTGGAAAAACCATAGCCTTGACTAGATGAACCTTTGTTGGCAAAGTAATGTCTCTGCTTTTGAATATGCTATCTAGGTTGGTCATAACTTTTCTTCCAAGGAGTAAGCGTCTTTTAATTTCATGTCTGCAGTCACCATCTGCAGTGATTTGGGAGCCCAGAAAAATAAAGGCTGATATTGTTACCACTGTTTCCCCATCTATTTCCCATGAAGTGATGGGACCAGATGCCATGATCTTAGTTTTCTGAATGTTGAGCTTTAAGCCAACTTTTTCACTCTCCACTTTCACTTTCATCAAGAAGCTTTTGAGTTCCTCTTCACTTTCTGCCATAAGGGTGGTGTCATCTGCATATCTGAGGTTATTGATATTTCTCCCGGCAATCTTGATTCCAGCTTGTGCTTCTTCCAGCCCAGCGTTTCTCATGATGTACTCTGTATAGAAGTTAAATAAGCAGGGTGACAATATACAGCCTTGATGTACTCCTTTTCCTATTTGGAACCAGTCTGTTGTTCCACGTCCAGTTCTAACTGTTGCTTCCTGACCTGCATATAGGTTTCTCAAGAGGCAGATCAGGTGGTCTGGTATTCCCATCTCTTTCAGAATTTTCCACAGTTTATTGTGATCCACACAGTCAAAGGCTTTGGCATAGTCAATAAAGCAGAAATAGATGTTTTTCTGGAACTCTCTTGCTTTTTCCATGATCCAGCGGATGTTGGCAATTTGATCTCTGGTTCCTCTGCCTTTTCTAAAACCAGCTTGAACATCAGGAAGTTCACGGTTCACATATTGCTGAAGCCTGGCTTAGAGAATTTTGAGCATTACTTTACTAGTGTGTGAGATGAGTACAATTGTGGGGTAGTTTGAGCATTCTTTGGCATTGCCTTTCTTTGGGATTGGAATGAAAACTGACCTTTTCCAGTCCTGTGGCCACTGCTGAGTTTTCCAAATTTGCTGGCATATTGAGTGCAGCACTTTCACAGCATCATCTTTCAGGATTTGAAATAGCTCCACTGGAATTCCATCACCTCCACTAGCTTTGTTCGTAGTGATGCTTTCTAAGGCCCACTTGACTTCACATTCCAGGATGTCTGGCTCTAGTTCAGTGATCACACCATCGTGATTATCTGGGTCGTGAAGATCTTTTTGTACAGTTCTTCTGTGTATTCTTGCCACCTCTTCTTAATATCTTCTGCTTCTGTTAGGTCCATACCATTTCTGTCCTTTATTGAGCCCATCTTTGCAGGAAATGTTCCTTTGGTATCTCTAATTTTCTTGAAGAGATCTCTAGTTTTTTCCATTCTGTTGTTTTCCTCTATTTCTTTGCATTGATCACTGAGGAAGGCTTTCTTATCTCTTCTTGCTATTCTTTGGAACTCTGCATTCAGATGCTTATATTTTTCCTTTTCTCCTTTGCTTTTCGCTTGGTTGCCCTTGGGTAATAGAAATATAGGTATTATCTTTCTGCATTTTATCATGAACATGTTTATTTTACAGTCATTAGTAAATAAATATTCTTGTAAAGTAAATGAAAAAAGAAAATAATTCTTAGCAGAGTAACTGATGAGAAAGGAAGCTGAGAACTTACTTGGTGGTCCAGTGGTTAAGAATCTGCCTGCCAATGCAGGGAACACAGGTTCAGTCCCTGATCTGGGAAGATTCCACATGCTATGGAGCAACTAAACCCATGTGCCACAGCTACTGAAGCCTGCGTGCCTAGAGCCTGTACTCTGCAACAAGAGAAGCCACCACAAGGAGAAGCCTGAGCACCAGAACTAGAGGGTAGCCCCAAACTAGAAAGTATCCCTTGCTCTCTGCAACTAGAAAAATCCCACACACATCAGTGAAGACCCAGCACAGCCAAAAATGAATGAAATAGATAGAAATTTTAAACAAGAAAAAGAAAGCTGGAACAACATAAATGGTTAACAATATGGGAATGGGTAAATAAATGGGAGGGCGGCATGTGTCTCATCTCCCTGAGGGCCACACCTCCTGCTCCTGATTGTGTGGAGGGTACCTGGTCAGTCAGACCTGAGTCACCCCCAGCCTCCTCCTCTCTGTCCTCTCCTGATCCTGACACCTGTGATGATGTGACTGTTGACCTCTTATCAACTTGGACATGACTCTGCTGGCCTTCCTTTCTTGTTTAGAGAAACCCACATCTCCTCCTGTGCAGTTCAGTAGAACTGGCCATCCTGCATCCCACTAAGTGGGGTTCCCAGACCTCAGCTTTGCCAATGGATGCTCCATCCCTCAACCCAGTGATTCATTCAGCTGAGGCACCCACCAGCGCCACTGATCATTTTCTTCAGAAGCCATCAGGAAAACCACCTCGTCTCCTCTGGGACCAAGAGCTGTAATGATATAAGCCAGAGACCAGCTGGCTTTACATGACCAGCTTTCCTTCAGGAAAATATATTGTCCATACTGGAGACTATGATACCAATGCAGGTGATACGAAATGAGATATGACAATTAAGTTCTAAAGACATTGTTTGAGCCTCTGAATTCCCCAATGACAGAACTTCTTTTCATTTTCGTCAGTTAATAAACTTCTCTTTCTCCCTCCCTTCCTCTTTCTCTTTTCTCTATTATTCACTTGCTCCTGTTGTTGATTTTTTCTTTAGCTTGTTTGAGAAAGGGCTCTGTCATTTGTAACCAAAGGAATTCTGACTCAAACAGTTAGCCTACCTTGGACTTTGCAACCTGGCTTTTGGAAGTAACTATTTGGCTTTCTTGCATGCCAAGCAAGTCTGGACTTTTTCTAGAGAAACTCTTGACTTAGAGGGCATGACCTCAGACAATCCTTTTTCCTCTGTTTATGGACACTTTCTGTCTTGTTGGCTGGAAATTTCTTCCCTCCCTACCAGAAAGAGATTGAGATCAGGCATGTATCATTTATTATTTTTAGGCACTAAAATTTTAAGAGCATTTTTAATGACATGGGAAAATACTTGTGATATATGACCTCAATTAGTTAAGTATGTAATAATAGCTAGTCACTGAAAACTACTAGAAGGAAATTTATCAAAATATTAACAGTGATTATAGCTAAGAGATAAGATTATGGGTGATTTATACATTACATTTTCTAAGTTTATAAATGGACATGCAATTATTTTGTGATTAGAAAATAAAAAAGTTATTAAAACAAATACATAAATTGTAGTGCATTCATCCAAAGGACAATTTTGTAGTCATTAGAAAGAATGTTTTGAAGATATTTCAGTGACACTGAAAAATGCTCATAATAGAACAATGGGAAAGGTAGACAAAACTATATATATCACTGATCTCAATTATGTTAATTATAGATGTGCAAATAGATGCATAGGAAAGGACTAAAGAAATCACTTCAAAACATGAATAGAAGTTATCTCTGAGCTATGAAATCAGGGTTCAGTTTGGGTTTCTTCTTTAATATATGTTTGTGTTTTCCAGCTTTCAGAATCAGAATTCTTTTACAATAAAACAGTAAAATGTTACTCTGGTGGAGAATAGGCTTGAGAAGGCAACTGTCCCTCTCTCCCACCCGTTTAATGTAGGGTGCTTCTCACCTGTCCTCCTTTCTCCAGGTCTAGGGCTGAAGTCCTGTCTGCTTCTGTTGTAGGAACAGGCGGGTTGGGATTAATTTCTTTTCCAGATGCCTTACACTCTTTCACCAGAGATGACTGTCTTCTTGAAGCCAAGTTTCTCCTGCTTTATCTTCCAGTTTAGCTATACAACACACGTATATTTAAATATGCTGTGTTGAGCCAACTCTTTGTGACCCCATCGATAGTAGCCTGCCAGGCTCCTCTGTCTATGGGTATTCTCCAGGCAAGAATACTGGAGTGGATTGCCATGCCCTCCTCCAGGGAATCTTCTCATCCCAGGGACTGAGCCAAGGTCTCCCGCATAGAAAGCAGATTCTTTGCTGAGTCACGGGGGAAGCCCATACAACTATAGCAGAATTTCTTGGAAAGGGAGGAGTTAAAGCAGGAAATGTAGCAAAAGAACAAGGAAGATTTGTGCAACATTTTGAATGCAAGTGAAATACTTTCTGTACATTTTTGTCATTTAATCCTTTCAAAATCCCTCTGGAAAAAGCATCATCATTTCCCCTGATCAATAGATTAACAAAACAAACTCTTAGAAAGAAATATGAAATAACTTCTCTTCCTTCACACAACCAATTAGTGGTGGAAGTGGAATTTGAATCAAGGCAATCTAGGGCCTGTGCTGTTAACTAGTATGTATAGGATGTATCAAGGTAATGTACACCGTGATTTTTGCATAAACTAATGCCTTCTTAGCTGAAAATTTGTGAAACCCTTGCAAAAAGTGGTAAGGGAAAAGTTTCAATTCCTTGTTTTAGTTCCTTTCTTGGTTAATTATCTGATTCTGCACTATTTCTTGACACTCATCTGTATAAGATTCATAACTGATACAACAAAATGAAGACCTCTTTGGATCAAGGAGGGCTTCCCTGGTGGCTCAGATGGTAAAGAATCTGCCTGCCAGGCAGGAGACCTGGGTTTGATCCCTGGGTCAGGATGAGCCACTAGGGAAGGGAACAGTACCCACTCGAGTATTCTTACCAGGAGAAGTCCATGGACAGAGAAGCCTGGAGGGCTACAGTCCATTGGGTCACAAAGAGTCGGACAGGACTGAACGACCAACACCTTCATTTTCTCTTGGACCAAGGATTTTTAAAATAATTGTAAAAAAAAAAAGCTCAACTCTCTGTAACTGATTGGAGCTCAGACTTTAAAAATACCCAGTGTTCAGTAGGTGTGCATGTAGTTTTAGATACTTCTGCTCCTGCATAGATCTGTGAAGGAAAAGATGAGGAAGGCTATTCTCAGATGTACTTACTGTAAAGGTGTGAGCTCATTTTCTGGTCTCCTTCACTTTGTTCTGTGTTGCTAGGGTATGAAGCATTTTAAAGATCAGCTTAGCTTTTGTTGATTAGGCAGCAACACTGAGTTTAAGACTTAACTGGGGGCTTCCCTGGTGGCTCAGCTCAGTTCAGTTCAGCGGCTCAGTCATGTCCGACTCATTGAGACCCAATGGACTGCAGCACATCAGGCCTCCCTGTCCATCACCAACTCTCAGAGCTAGCTCAAACTCATGTCCATCGAGTCTGTGATGCCATCCAACATATCATCCTCTGTTGTCCCCTTCTCCTCCTGCCTTCAGTCTTTCCCGGCATCAGGGTCTTTTCCAATGAGTCAGTTCTTTGCATCAGGGGGCCAAAGTATTGGAGTTTCAGCTTCAGCATCAGTCCTTCCAATGAATATTCAGGACTGATTTCTTTTAGGATGGACTGGTTGGATCTCCTTGTGGTCTAAGGGACTCTCAAGAGTCTCCTGCAACACCACAATTCAAAAGCATCAATTCTTCAGTGCTCAGCTTTCCTTATAGTCCAACTCTCACATCCATACATGACTACTGTAAAAACCAAAGCTTTGATGAGACAGACCTTTGTTGGCAAAGTAATATCTCTGCTTTTTAATATGCTATCTAGCTTGGTCATAGCTTTTCTTCCAAGGAGCAAGCATCTTTTAATTTCATGGCTGCAGTTATCATCTACAGTGATTTTGGAGCCCCCAAAGATAAAGTCTGTCACTGTTTCCATTGTTTCCCCATCTATTTGCCATGAAGTGATGGGATGAGATGCCATGATCTTAGTTTTCTGAATGTTGAGTTTTAAGCAAACTTTTTCCCTCTTCTCTTTTACTTTCATCAAGAGGTTCTTTAGTTCTTTGCTTTCTGCCATAAGGGTGGTGTCAGCTGCATATCTGATGTTACTGATATTTCTCCTGGCAATCTTGATTCCAGCTTGTGCTTCATCCAGTCCAGCATTTCTCATGAGGTACTCTGCATATAAGTTAAATAAGCACGGTGACAATAAACACCCTTGACATTCTCCTTTCCCAATTAGGAACAAGTCTATTGTTCCATGTCCAGTTCTAACTGTTGCTTCTTGACCTGCATACAGATTTCTCAGGAGGCAGGTCAGGAGATCTGGTATTCCCATCTCTTTAAGAATTTTCCATAGTTTGCTGTGATCCACACAGTTGAAGGTTTTGGCGTAGTCAATAAAGCAGAAGTAGATGTTTTTCTGGAACTTTCTGGCTTTTTTGATGATCCAACGGATGTTGGCAATTTGATCTCTGATTCCTCTGCCTTTTCTAAATCCAGCTTGAACATCTGGAAGTTCATGGTTCGTATACTGTTAAAGCCTGGCTTGAAGAATTTTGAGCATTACTTTACTAGTGTGTGAGATGAGTGCAATTGTGCAGTAGTTTGAGCATTCTTTGGCATTGCCCTTCTTTGGGATTGGAAAGAAAACTGACCCTTTCCAGTCCTGTCGCTACTGCTGAGTTTTCCAAATTTGCTGGCATATTGAGTGCAGCACTTTCACAGCATCATCTTTCAGGATTTGAAATAGTTCAACTGGAATTCCATCACCTCCACTAGCTTTGTTTGTAGTGATGCTTCCTAAGGCCCACTTGACTTTGCACTCCAGGATGTCTGGCTATAGGTGAGTGATCACACCATCATGATTATCTGGGTCATGAAGATGTTTTTTGTATAGTTCTGTGTATTCTTGCCACCTCTTCTTAATATCTTCTTAATATCTTAATGTCTGTTAGGTCCCTACCATTTCTGTCCTTTATTGTGCCCATCTTTGCATGAAATGTTCCCTTGGTATCTCTGATTTTCTTGAAGAGATCTCTAGTCTTTCCCATTCTATTGTTTTCCTCTATTTCTTTGCACTGATCACTGAGGAAGGCTTTCTTATCTCTCCTTGCTATTCTTTGGAACTCTGCATTCAAATGGGTATATCTTTCCTTTGCTTGTTTGCCTGTAGCCTTTCTTCTTTTCTCAGCTATTTGTAATGCCTCCTCAGACAGCCATTTTGCCTTTTGCATTTCTTTTTCTTGGGGATGGTCTTGATCCCTGCCTCCTGTACAATGTCACAAACCTCTGTTCATAGATCTTCAGGCACTCTATCAAATCTAATCCCTTGAATCTATTTGTCACTTCCAGCATATATAATCATAAGGGATTTGATTTAGATCATACCTGAATGGTCTAGTGGTTTTCCCTACTTTCTTCAGTTTAAGTCTGAATTTGGCAATAAGGAGTTCATGATCTGAGCCACAGCCGGCTCCTGGTCTTGTTTTTGCTGACTGTATAGAGCTTCTCCATCTTCGGCTGCAAAGAATATAATCAACCTAAATTCGGTAATTCAGACACAATGTCAACCCACTCCAGTACTTTTGCCTGGAAAATATCCCATAGACAAAGGAGCCTGGTAGGCTGCAGTTCATGGGGTCGCTAAGAGTCGGGCACGACTGCGCGACTTCACTTTCACGTTTCACTTTCATGCATTGGAGAAGGCAATGGCAACCCACTCCAGTGTTCTTGCCTGGAGAATCCCAGGGATTGGGGAGCCTGGTGGGCTGCCATCTCTGGGGTCGCACAGAGTTGGACACGACTGAAGCGACTTAGCAGCAGCAGATGACATCCATGTATAGAGTCTTCTCTTGTGTTTTTGGAAGAGGGTGTTTTCTATGACCACTGCATTCTCTTGACAAAACTGTTAACCTTTGACCTGCTTTGTTTTGTACTCCAAGGCCACATTTGCATGTTACTCCAGCTATCTCTTGATTTCCTACTTTTACATTCCAGTCCCCTATAATGAAAAGGACATCTTTTTTGGGTGTTAGTTCTAGAAGGTCTTGTAGGTCTTCATAGAACTGTTCAACTTCAGCTTCTTTAGCATTACTGGTTGGGACATAGACTTGGATTACTATGATATTGAATGGTTTCCCTTGGAAATGAACAGAGATCATTCTGTCGCTTTTGAGATTGCATCTAAGTACTGCATTTTGGACTCTGTTGTCGACTATGATGGCTACTCCATTTCTTCTAAGGGATTCTTGCCCACAGTAGTAGATATAATGGTCATCTGAGTTGAATTCACCCATTCCAGTACATTTTA
Organism: Bos indicus; assembly: GCF_029378745.1. Taxonomy (NCBI): domain Eukaryota; kingdom Metazoa; phylum Chordata; class Mammalia; order Artiodactyla; family Bovidae; genus Bos; species Bos indicus. The sequence continues at coordinate 111,476,442 of NC_091760.1, forward strand.
GTTCACTGGTTCCTAAAATGTCGATGTTCACTCTTGCCATCTCATGTTTGACCACTTCCAGTTTGCCTTGACTCCAAAAAGAATGAAGAGACAGAGCCAAAGCAAAAACAACACCGAGTTCTGGATGTGACTGGTGATGGAAGTAAAATCTGATGCTGTAAAGAGCGATAGTGCATAGGAGCCCTGGTGGCTCAGTTGTAAAGAATCCAGCTGCCAGTGCAGAAGACACAGGCTCAGTCCCTGGTCCGGGAAGAGCCTACATGCCACACAGCAACTAAGCCTGTGTACCACAACTACTAATCCCCATCTGCTAGAGCCTGGAAGCCACAGCTACTGACCCTATGTTCTGCAACTACTGAAGTCTGCATGCCCTAGAGCCTGTGCTCTGCCCAAAGAGAAGCCATCGCAATAAGAAGCCTGCACACTGCAATGAACAGTAGCCCCGGCTCGCCACAACTAAAGAAAAGCCTGCACAGCAATGAACACCCAGCACAGCCATAAATAAATAAATAAATAAAATTTAAAAGACTTATCTGGAGAAGTTACCTCCCTTTTGCCAAAATTATTGCCAATGTGGTTCTACTTTTTGAAGCCTCTGATCTGATCCACTATGGCTTTACCTGTTCGTTCACTCATATCTGCCTGAGTGGGAAACCTACTCAAGAAACAGGGAGAGGCAGGGGAGTCAGGGCAGCTGACTTGAGACCAGAGAAGAGAAACTTTAGAGAAGATGAGATGTCCAACAGTATTAAAAGCTGAAGACAGGTGAAGTGGTTAAAAGTTGAGGAAAAATAGTTGGCTTTGGAAATTTCAGGTGGTTACTGGAGCAGATATGAAAGAGAGGCAGAAGTATAATGTAGGTTGCAGTGTGGTTAGGAATGAGTGGGAAGTGAGGGAGTAAGTGAATCTGAGCAGATTCTTCTTTCTTTGGCAGTGAAGAGCAGGTGGGAAGTTTAAGGATGTGGAAGAGTTGAGAGAAAGTATGTGCTTGCCAGCTTGCGTGTGTGTGTGTGTGTGTGTGTGTGTGTGTGCAGGAAATGAGAAAGCTGAGCAGGTTATAAGTGAAATAGGAAGCAACACATTCAGAGAGAGGAAGGGTGGAAGAAGAAGAAATACCATTACTGAGCTACTCTGTTTCAGCTAGGACTTCATATTGTTTCATTTAATGCACACAGCAATTTTGGGAGCAAAGAGGATAAGAGAAGGTAAATAATTTGCCCAAGATCAAACAGCTATTATTCTGGCAGATTAAACACACAGACCTATAAGCTCTATGTGTGGAAGAGATGGAAAAGGAGAAAGAATATTTAGTAGAGAAAGGTCTTAGAGGAGGTGGTTGGAATTTAAACATATGGGTTAATAAGACTGAGGGACATAATTACCCCAGAGGCAAAGAACGACGGAATCAGAAAATACTGTAAAAGAGACTAGAACTTAATTTCATTTTGTTTCCTCGATAAAAATAGTCTATGTACCTGGTGTAGGTGTCCAGCTAGGTTTCTAGGAGACCATCTATGATTCCCATTAGGCCTAGAGTGATAGAAACATATGTAAATATATGGGATTTTAGTTCCCTGACTAGGAATAGGATCTGAGCCCTTGGGAGTGAGAGCAGAGTCCTAACCACTGGACCACCAGTGAATTCCAATATATCTTTTTTTTTAAATCCCCTGTTTGTGTGTGGTTTTGATCATCCCCCAAATTATTTTGGATAGTACACTGTGCCCTTGCACTACTGTGCATTCAGACAGCTGTTCCTTTTACCTGGAATTTCCCTCCTCATCTATTTATGAGTATGGAGCCAGACACTACTAGCAAACCAAATGAAATAAATACTGACATCAAATGAATCCCATTCAAGAATTTGGTCTTATGATTTTTATCTGTTAGGTTGCTGCTAGATTACATTGACTGGGCGTGTGAATTAGAAGAATTTTTAAATAAAGACCACTTAAAAATGAGCAACAAATTACAGCTGATCTTTGCATCATCTAGGCCATTCCCATTGAAATTTGTGACCTACTTTATCTTATATTCTGTTGCCATAGAGCTTAGGTTAAATGTGTAACTGAAGAAAATTGATTTCCAGTGCAAATCTTAATTTTTATTGTGCCCTGCAGTGCTACAAGGATGATGCATGTGTGATAAGTCTCACATTTAGAAGATTCCAGGGGGAATTTTGAGAGTTAAAGTATTATGGCCTCTATCAGTGGATAGTAAGATAATATATTTTCTGAAGATGTGTATCCTTTTCTTAAAAAAGCAAAGGACTTTATAAATATCCTTAGGCACAAAAGAAACAGGATTTTCTGTCTTCTTCAGAAATAGTCTACAATTTACAGAGGTCAATCAGTATTTCCTAAAAAGGAAAACAATATTTATCTTGAAAAATATAAGCTTCAAACACAAGAATAAATTCTTGTCCCTCAAATGTTTTAATGCCTTATTTGGTTTCAAAATCAATTCTGAAGTAAAGTGCAAATTTAGAATTCTCAAGACCTTATCTTTATACATTAAAAAAAAAACAACAAAAAAAAAACAGCTGGCAAACATCTGTCAGTGGTAGAGTATGTGTTTGGTTAGGTAGGTGGAAGAAGGGGCCTGACCAAGTCTAAGGGTTAACATTCCCCAGCATTCTCTGCAAAAGGGCACGTTTGTTTCTGAATGGTAAAGCTTTTTTCATTGTATCTGTGATATTGTGATTTTAATGAGAAATATATATTTGGTCTTTGAGCACTGTTCCTGCACACAGTTCCGAAAATGCATGGGATTTCCTAAGTGTTGAGAATAATAAGGGTGCCTTTTGTTATGTTAATGAGATTACTTTTGAGAAGCCCCTAGGTAACCTAAGGATGGGGGCTGGTTGCCAGGGGAAGCAATCCTGATTACAGGCTTGGACCTGCCCCCTCCATCTCCAGGAAGGGAAAAGGAGCTGGCAGTTGAATCAATCACCAATCACCAATTGGCCAATCGCCAATATATATGGGAGCCTCTTTAAAAACCCAAAAGGAGGGTTCGAAAAGCTTCCAGGTAGGTGAACCAGAATGCTCTCACATGCCAGGCCCCAAGTCCATAGGCATAGTAACTCCTGTTCTCAGGACTTAGACTTCTGTGTCTCTTCAGTTCATAGCCTTTAACATCTTTTAAAAATCAATAATCTAGTAAGCAAGCTGTTTTCCCGAGGTCTGTGAGCCGCTCTAGCAAATTAATCAAATCCTAGGGTTGGGGGGTGGGTAGGTAGGAACCTCCAATTTATAGCCAGTTATAGCCAGTTTATAGTCAGAAGCACATAGCTCAGTTGATAAAGAATTTGCCTGCAATGCAGGAGACCCTGGTTCCATTCCTGGGTCGGAAAGATCTGCTGGAGAAGGGATAGGCAACCCACTCCAGTATTCTTGGGCTTCCCTTGTGGCTCAGCCGGTAAAGAATCCACCTGCAATGAGGGAGACCTGGTTCGATCCCTGGGTTGGGAAGATCCCATAGAGAAGGGAAAGGCTACACACTCCAGTATTCTGGCCTGGAGAATTCCATGGACTGTATGGTCCATGGGGTCGCAAAGAGTCGGACATGACTGAACGACTTTCACTTTCAGTCAGAAGCACAGGTGATGACCTGGAGTTGCTATTGGTGTCTGAAGTGGGGGCAGTCTTGTGGGAACAAGCCCTTAACATATGGGATCTGACACTATTTCCTTGTATACAGTGTCAGAATTGAGTTAAATTTGAGGGATATCTGGTCAATACCTCAGGGAATTGTAATTGCTCAGTAGTGTGGAAAAAAACTGTAACATCTTGTTTTCTTTCTAAGTCGCCTGGTGGGCTGCCATCTATGGGGTCGCACAGAGTCAGACACGACTGAAGTGACTTAGTAGCAGCAGCAGTCGAGTCTGACTCTTTGCCCATGACTCTTTACTCCATGGACTGTAGCCCACCGGGCTCCTCCACCCATGCAATTCTCCAGGCAAGAATACTGGAGTAGGTTGCCATGCCCTTCTCCAGGGTATCTTTCTGGCTCAGGGATCGAACCTGGGTCTCCCATGTTTCAAGCAGATTCTTTACCATCCAAGCCACCAGGGAAGCCTTGGTATATGTTTAAGTCTCGATAAATCTGGGAGTTTATGATGCATATTAAACCCCAAATGTGTTGTCTTTGACCTACATCAGATTGGTTGTTGTTTCTGTCTAATCTGTCTCAGTCTGCATGCCTTTTGGTAAAGTGAGCTTTTCAGTTATATTGGTCCTGAAACAGGAGGGAAGGGGGCAAAGCATAGCATTTAAAAGAATGACATAGCTGTTGTTGTTTAGTCAATAAGTCATGACTGACTCTTTTTCGACCCCACGGAGTAGACATGACATAATCTGATTAAGACCAAATATTGGATTGGCCAATAAGTTCGTTCAGTTTTTTGTAAGGAAAAATTCCAAACAAACTTTTTGACCAACCCAGTAGGTCCAAGGCGGCAGATGAATCGACTTCCACTAGACCTTCAGCCTCAGTATATGCTTACTGTGGGCATCCCAGGTGGCACTAGTGGTAAAGAACCTGCCTGCCAATGCAGGAGATATGAGACATGGGTTCCATCCCTGGGTCAGGAAGATTCCCCTGGAGGAGTGCATGGCAACCACTCCAGTACGCTCATTGTAATACATTCGCATAAGCTGAGTGACATACCAAACAGCGCCATGACAGTTTTAAGGCTGACGATAAAAATCAAAAGGTGAGCACTGTAGGCTTCCTTGGTGGCTCAGTGGTAAAGAATCTGCCTGCCAATGCAGGACACATGGGTTCATCCCTGGTCCAGGAAGATCCCACCTGCCACAGAGCAACTAGGCCTGTGCGCCACAACCACTGAGCCTGAGCTATAGAGCCCAGGAGCTGCAAGGATTCGGCCCGTATACCACAACTACTAAAGCACCATGCTCTGCAACAAGAGAAGCCACTGCAATGAGAAGTCCATGCACTGAACTAGAGAAAAGCCCTGGAAGCATCAAAGACCCAGAACAACCGAAAATAAATAAATTAAAAAAAAATAAGCCCATTTAAAAAAAAGTGGGTAGTGGCCTAATTTTTGGAAATCCCACCCCTGGAATATTCCTTCCATTCATCAGCCTATGAAATTACCCACCCCTATAAAAATTGACAACTCCGTATCCTTGTCCCTCTAGCCTTCCCGGATGGCCCCACACTCTATCTGTTGAATGTATTTCTCTCTAAATAAATCCACTTCTTACCTATCACTTTGTCTCTCACTGAATTCCTTCTGTGATGAGACATCAATAACCTGAGCTTCAGTAAACCCTGAGACCAGGTGTGTGATCTCAGTTGAAAGACCGTGAGTTCAAGTCCCAATCTGTGTTACATGGTTTCAATCCCTCCACTTCTTATGTCTTATACCTGGCACATATGACCTAAATCAAATCCCTTATGATTATACAGTGGAAGTGAGAAATAGATTTAAGGGCCTAGATCTGATAGATAGAGTGCCTGATGAACTATGGAATGAGGTTCGTGACATTGTACAGCAGACAGGGATCAAGACCATCCCCATGGAAAAGAAATGCAAAAAAAGCAAAATGGCTGTCTGGGGAGGCCTTACAAATAGCTGTGAAAAGAAGAGAAGAGAAAAGCAAAGGAGAAAAGGAAAGATATAAACATCTGAATGCAGAGTTCCAAAGAATAGCAAGGAGAGATAAGAAAGCCTTCTTCAGCAATCAATGCAAAGAAATAGAGGAAAACAACAGAATGGGAAAGACTAGAGATCTCTTCAAGAAAATCAGAGATACCAAAGGAACATTTCATGCAAAGATGGGCTCGATAAAGGACAGAAATGGTATGGACCTAACAGAAGCAGAAGATATTAAGCAGAGGTGGCAAGAATACACAGAACAACTGTATAAAAAAGATCTTCACGACCCAGATAATCACGATGGTGTGATCACTGGCCTAGAGCCAGACATCCTGGAATGTGAAGTCAAGTGGGCCTTAGAAAGCATCACTACGAACAAAGCTAGCGGAGGTGATGGAATTCCAGTGGAGCTATTTCAAATCCTGAAAGATGATGCTGTGAAAGTGCTGCACTCAATATGCCAGCAAATTTGGAAAACTCAGCAGTGGCCACAGGACTGGAAAAGGTCAGTTTTCATTCCAATCCCAAAGAAAGGCAATGCCAAAGAATGCTCAAACTACCGCACAATTGCACTCATCTCACACACTAGTAAAGTAATGCTCAAAGTTCTGCAAGCCAGGCTTCAGCAATATGTGAACCGTGAACTTCCTGATGTTCAAGCTGGTTTTAGAAAAGGCAGAGGAACCAGAGATCAAATTGCCAACATCCGCTGGATCATGGAAAAAGCAAGAGAGTTCCAGAAAAACATCTATTTCTGCTTTATTGACTATGCCAAAGCCTTTGACTGTGTGGATCACAATAAACTGTGGAAAATTCTGAAAGAGATGGGAATACCAGAACACCTGATCTGTCTCTTGAGAAATCTGTATGCAGGTCAGGAAGCAACAGTTAGAACTGGACATGGAACAACAGACTGGTTCCAAATAGGAAAAGGAGTACGTCAAGGCTGTATATTGTCACCCTGTTTATTAACTTCTATGCAGAATACATCATGAGAAACGCTGGGCTGGAAGAAACACAAGCTGGAATCAAGACTGCCGGGAGAAATATCAATAACCTCAGATATGCAGATGACACACCCTTATGGCAGAAAGTGAAGAGGAACTCAAAAGCCTCTTGATGAAAGTGAAAGTGGAGAGTGAAAAAGTTGGCTTAAAGCTCAACATTCAGAAAACAAAGATCATGGCATCCGGTCCCATCACTTCATGGGAAATAGATGGGGAAAGAGTAGAAACAGTGTCAGACTTTATTTTTCTGGGCTCCAAAATCACTACAGATGGTGACTGCAGCCATGAAATTAAAAAACGCTTACTCCTTGGAAGAAAAGTTATGACCAACCTAGATAGCATATTCAAAAGCAGAGACATTACTTTGCCAACAAAGGTCCGTCTAGTCAAGGCTATGGTTTTTCCAGTGGTCATGTATGGATGTGAGAGTTGGACTGTGAAGAAGGTTGAGCACCAAAGAATTGATGCTTTTGAACTGTGGTGTTGGAGAAGACTCTTGAGAGTCCCTTGGACTGCAAGGAGATCCAACCAGTCCATTCTGAAGGAGATCAGCCCTGGGATTTCTTTGGAGGGAATGATGCTAAAGCTGAAACTCCAGTACTTTGGCCACCTCATGCGAAGAGTTGACTCATTGGAAAAGACTCTGATGCTGGGAGGGATTGGGGGCAGGAGGAGAAGGATGAGATGGCTGGATGGCATCACTGACTCGATGGACGTGAGTCTCAGTGAACTTCGGGAGTTTGTGATGGACAGGGAGGCCTGGCGTGCTGCGATTCATGGGATGGCAAAGAGTCGGACACAACTGAGTGACTGACCTGATCTGATCTGATATCCAGCACAATTCATTCATTGCAGTTATAAAAGAGAAAAAAAATCCCATTTCCTTCTACTCAACTCCCCAAATTTCTGACACCAAAAGTGTGGGTTTTTCCACACTAAGCTTGTCTCTGATTTTCAGTGGACACTGACTGGATTTCCTGTAATTTAACTGAATTCTGACACCAACTGCTCGGAGTTAGTGCAAACCTCATAGGTTAAGGCCTTAGTCCCACAAGACCGTCACTCCACCCTCCAGATGCCAATCTCAGGTCCCAGGTAGTTGCCTGTGCTTCTGACCAAATGAGTACAAATTGAGGGTTCTTACAATACTCTTCTCAGCTTTTATCATTTATGAGAACATATCAGAGAACTCAGGAAAGTGCTTTACTTGATTACTGGTTTATGACAAAGTTTACAACCCAGGAGCAGCCAAATGGAAGAGATTCATGGGGGCAAAGATTGTGGGAAGTTGCATGAAGATACCTTGCCCTCTTTGGGCACCCTGCCCTCCCAGAACCAACACAGAGGCTCTCTGAACCCCATAGTTTAAGGGTTTTATGCAGTTTCATTAAACAGGCATGACTGATTCAATCATTGGCCACTGGAGATGAGATCAGTTTCCAGCCCCTCATCTCTTCTCTTACCTAGAGTGAGTGGCAGGTGGAGTAGGGTGGGGTGGTGTTGAAAGTTCCAAGCCTCAAGTGGTTAGTTCCTCTGGCAACCATTTTCCCAGAGCCAGCTCATTAGCACAAACTCACACCCCGCTCCGGTACTCTTGCCTGGAACATCCCATGGACGGAGGAGCCTGGAGGGCTACAGTCCATGGGGTCGCTGAGGGTCGGACACAACTGGGCAATTTCACTTTCACTTTTCACTTTAATGCATTGGAGAAGGAAATGGCAACCCACTCCAGTGTTCTTGCCTGGAGAATCCCAGGGATGGGGGAGCCTGGTGGGCTGCTGTCTCTGGGGTCTCACAGAGTCGGACACGACTGAAGCGACTTAGCAGCAGCAGCAGATAGGATGGAAGGGGCAGGGCTTATTAAGAAAAACCAGAGATGCTTTTCTCATCCCTATTACTCAGATAGTGCCAAGGATTTTAGGAGCTAGATTTCTTATTATGTTACAGGTTATTTCCTGGCATTTGATTTTGTTACTTTTGCCTTAAATAATTTGGGGTAGGGGTGGGGAGTGATACATAAACTGATAAATTACATTGACCAAAATTATTCATTTATATTTTCACTTGCTTATCCAATCTGTTTATATTAGTTTACTGTACTTCACATGTTTTGTTTTCATTTTTGGAGTTTTATGGCTTTATCGCAGGTGATGGGGGTCTCTTTCAGGCTTTCAGAGTGAAATGAGAAAGCCTTGAGGCCCTTTGGGGATTTCTCTTAACACCTCTTCTTTAATTTATGGGTGCTGGTGAGTTATGGCTTGTGCTTCCCACCTCTTCTCAGTCTGTGCCGTTTCTGTACACCTCTGTTAATTGTGCATCTTTCTGGGATTTTAGGTTCAAATTCACTGATACAGAATCCACTATGGAAAGCCCAGGTTTGCTCACTGAGGTTTCTCTATGGATTAGATACAGGACCCTATCTGTCCAAGGATGGGCTGGCCAGAGCTGCTGTTGTGACATGACTCTGGAGGACAACTGGCAGAAAAGAAACTACCCTTGGCTACTTGTTCAAAATAGGACTTTTGGAGATGAGAACTTAGTAGCTGAGATGCCATTGGTACAGAGGATCAGTCATCAGTTCAGTTGCTCAGTCATGTCCAACTCTTTGCAACCCCATGGACTGCAGCACACCAGGCCTCCCTGTCCATCACCAACTCCCGGAGTTCACTCAAACTCATGTCCATTGAGTTGGTGATGTCATCCAGCCATCTCATCCTCTGTCATCCCCTTCTCCTCCCGCCCTCAATCTTTCCCAGCATCAGGGTCTTTTCCAGTGAGTCAATTCTTCACATCAGCTGGCCAAAGTATTGCAGATTCAGTTTCAGCATCAGTCCTTCCAATGAATATTCAGGCCTGATTTCCTTCAGAATGGAGTGGTTGCATCTCCTTGCTGTCCAAGGGACTCTCAAGAGTCTTCTCCAACACCACAGTTCAAAAGCATCAATTCTTCGGTGCTCAGCTTTCCTTATAGTCCAACTCTCATATCCATACATGAATACTGGAAAAACCAAAGCTTTGACTAGATGGACCTTTGTTGGAAAAGTAATGTCTCTGCTTTTTAATATGCTGTCTAGGTTGGTCATAGCTTTTCTTCCAAAGAGCAAGCATCTTTTAATTTCATGGCTGCAATCACCATCTGCAGTGATTTTGGAGCCCCCAAAATATAGTCTGTCACTGTTGCCATTGTTTCCCCATCTATTTGCCGTGAAGTAATGGAACTGGATGCCATGATCTTAGTTTTTTTAATGTTGAATTTTAAGCCAGCTTTTTCACTCTCATCTTTATCTGGCACAGAGGATACCAGAACTCAGCTGTAGTTAAGAGCATGTATCCTGGAATCATATTGTCTGTGGTTCATAGCTTGATTCTACCACTTACTTATTGCTTAGGTGAGTTACTGTACTAATCTGTGCTTCAGTCTCATCTGACAAATGAGTTACAATAATAACATACATCTTATAGTGTTGCTGTAAGGATTAAATTAAATGATGTATGTGAAGGGTCTAGAATAGAGCTGGAAAGACTCAGTACTTTTTGGTTATTATAATTATCATGACTGCTAATTGGATACTTCCAAAGGTCTAGCCTAGTGCCTTTCACATGGTGGTTTTTTAATAAATATTTGCTGTATGAATTCATGAAGCAATGAATTAGTCACACAGCAGTGCCTGAAATATGTATTTCGGCTGAGTAAATTGTACCGCAGGTGGGACTTTAAAATATTGTATTTAGAGACTAATACAAATATCTCATCTTTTCTTTCAAAAATTATTTCTATAATGAGATTTGCATGTCAAATAGGCTTTTTAACAGAAAGTTACCCCACCCTATAGCCCCTAAAGTAGTACTAGATGATCCATTTGTTAACCTTCTAGCAGCAGCAGTTTAAAGCTAGTGTAAAGCTAGCAGTGGTTTTCTTTATGGGCTAAGCAACTTGCAGTGTCTACCACAGAAAGATATATTAATTTTTAACTTGCCAAATTTCTTCCATAAAGCCAACAGCAGTGGATGAGAGAAACTTGTTTTACATATCCCTGCCAGCAATAAATATTACTGCTTTAATTTTTTTCTTTTTCATCCTGTTAATGTGAAGTGATATAATGGAAATTTTAAGCTTGAAATTCACAGATTAGAAACAGGCTGGTATGGAATCAAGTCCATCAATCTGGCTCCTTCATAGAGCTGAATGTTATTGAAACAGGCGAAATACACTGCAGATCTTTGTTTGGACAGAATCTACTACCCACCCTTTGTTTTTTTAGCAGATGGTTAGCACTGCTTGTCCAATGTGCCATGGCCATATATGTCATCTACAGATGATCCTTAGAACTTGCTGTTCTTCCAAAGGTACTAGAAAGTATCCAGTATAAAAACACACTGCGTCAGTACTTCAAGTGTGCTATTATATCTTCATGATTATCACGAAAAAAACCTTCTGTCATTAGCATCATTGTTTATCACAGGTCTTTAACTTACCCCCAAAATTTCAAATTGCTACTATTTTAGATTCTTTTCATCTTCTTTTTTAAAAAATATTATTTATTTATTTATGGCTGTGCTGGGTCTTTGTTGCTGGGTACAGCTTTCTCTAGCTGGAGGGCGATGGCTTCTCATTGTGGCGACTTCTCTTGTTGCAGAGCACAGGCTCTAGGGCGTGTGCGCTCAGTAATTGCAGCTTGTAGGCTCCAGAAGTGGGCTTATTAGTTGTGGCACATGGGCTCAGTTGTCCTGAGGCATGGGGGATCGTCCCAAACCAGGGATGAAACTGGTGTTCCTTGCATTGCAAAGTTGGATTCTTAACCACTGGACCATCAGGGAAGGCCCTTTCTTCTGTTCAAATTTACTACCTTTGGTTTTCCTTCTTGGTTTACAAAATGCATTGATTTTAATCTACTTGCCATTTTAAACTTTTATCTTTTTTGTTTAAATATTTTTGTCAGCTGTAATTCTTTTTAACCTCATCATTATTCTTACTTTCTTCCTCTTTCAGTTTTGTCTAGCTTGTTGATTTTTGTCCCTTTTGATCTTATAAGTTTTCTGATTTTATCTGTTATCTTTTTATATCCTTGGTTTATAAATAGAAAGCAAGAAATCTAGTTAAAGAGACAGATCCAAAAGGTTGTGCTGATGATTTGATCACAGATAAGACAGAAAGGAAGGAATCAGTGTTGTTGCTGCTGCTGCTGCTGCTAAGTCCCTTCAGTCGTGTCTGACTCTTAGCGACCCCACAGACTACAGCCTACCAGGCTCCTCTGTCCATGGGATTTTCCAGGAATCAGTGTTGCAACCTAACAATTTAGCAAATGGGTGAGAGAGGATGTGATTTACTAAGGTAGGAAAAACAGAGAAGAATATTTTGGAATAAAAAATATAAAAGTTTCTTCACTATCACTATTGACTGATTTGATCTCCTTGCTGTCCAACACCACAGTTCAAAAGCATCAATTCTTCAGTGCTCAGTTTTCTACTGGAAAAATCATGGCTTTGATTAGCCAGGTCTTTGTCGGTTAAGTAATGTCTCTGCTTTTTAATATGCTATCTAGGTTGGTCATAGCTTTTCTTCAAAGGACCAAGTGTCTTTTAATTTCATGGCTGCAGTCACCATCTGCAGTGATTTTGGAGCCAAAGAAAATAAAGTCTGTTACTGTTTCCATTGTTTCCCTATATTTGCCATGAACTGATGCTTTTGAACTGTGATGTTGGAGAAGACTCTTGAGAGGCCCTTGGACTGTAAGGAGATCCAACCAGTCCATCCTAAAGGATATCAGTCCTGAATATTCAATGGAAGGTCTGATGCTGAAGCTGAAACTCCAACACTTTGGACACCTGATGCAAAGAACTGACTCATTGGAAAAGACCCTGATGCTGGGAAATAGAAATTGGGAGGAGAAGGGGACAACAGAGGATGAGATGGTTGGATGGCATCACCGACTCAATGGACATGAGTTTGACTAAATTCCAGGAGTTGGTGATGGACAGGGAGGCCTAGCGTGCTGCAGTCCATGGGGTCCCAAGGAGTTGGACACGACTGAGTGACTGAACTGAACTGAATTGAACTTATGGGACTGGATGCCATGATCTTCATTATTTGAATGTTGAGTTTTAAGCCAGCTTTTTCACTCTCCTTTTTTACTTTCATCAAGTGGCTCTTTAGTTCCTCTTTGCTTCTGCCATAAGGGTGGGGTCATTTGCAAATCTGAGGTTATTGATATTTGTCCTGACAATCTTGACTCCAGCTGTGCTTCATCCAGTCCAGCATTTCACATGAAATTAAATAAGAAATGTGACAATATACAGCCTTGATGTACTCCTTTCTCAATTTGGAACCAGTCTGTTGTTCCATGTCCAGTTCTAACTATTGCTTCTTGACACACATACAGATTTCTTAGGAGGTAGTAAGGTGATCTGGTATTCCTCTCTCTTCAAGCATTTTGCAGTTTGTTGTGATCCACACAGTAGAATATGAATGCGAAGTCAAGTGGGCCTTAGGAAGCATCACTGCCAACAAAGTTAGTGGAGGTGGTGGAATTCCAGTTGAGCTATTTCAAATCCTAAAAGATGATGATGTGAAAGTGCTGCACTCAATATGCCAGAAAATTTGGAAAACTCAACAGTGGCCACAGGACTGGAAAGGTCAGTTTTCATTCCAATCCCAAAGAAGGGCAATGCCAAAGAATGCTCAAACTACCGCACAATTGCATTCATCTCACATGCTAGCAAAATAATGTTTGAAATTCTCCAAGCCAGGCTTCAACAGTATGTGAACCGTGAACTTCCAGATTTTCAAGCTGGGTTTAAAAAGGCAGAGGAACCAGAGATCAAATTGCCAACATCCATTGGATCATTAAAAAGCCAGAGAGTTCCAGAAAAACATCTACTTCTGCTTTATTTATTTATCTATGCAAAAGCCTTTGACTGTGTGGATCACAACAAACTGTGGAAAATTCTTAAAGAGATGGGAATCCCAGACCACCTGACCTGCCTCCTGAGAAATCTGTATGCAGGTCAAGAAGCAACAGTTAGAATTGGACATGGAACAATAGACTGGTTCCAAATCAGGAAAGGAGAACATCAAGGGTGTATATTGTCACCCTGCTTATTTAACTTATAGGCAGAGTACATCATGAGAAACGGTGGACTGGATGAAGGATGAGCTGGAATCAAGATTGCCGGGAGAAATATCAATAACCTCAGATATGCAGATGACAACACCCTTATGGCAGAAAGCGAAGAAGAACTAAAGAGCTTCTTGATGAAAGTGAAAGAGGAGGGTGAAAAAGTTTGCTTAAAACTCAACATTCAAAAAATTAAGATCATGCCATCTGGTCCCATCACTTTTTGTAAATAGATAGGAAAACAATGGAAACAGTGACAGAATTTATTTTTCTGTGCTCCAAAATCACTGCAGATGGTGACTGCAGCCATGAAATTAAAAGACACTTGCTCCTTGGAAGAAAAGCTATGGAAAAAAAAAAAAAAAGAAAGAAAAACTATGACCAACCTAGACAGCATATTAAAAAGCAGAGACATTACTTTTCCAACAAAGGTCCATCTAGTCAAAGCTTTGGTGTTTCCAGTAGTCATGTATACCTGAGCATTGAAGAATTGATGCTTTTGAACTGTGATGTTGGAGAAGACTCTTGAGAGTCCCTTGGACAGCAAGGAGAAGACTCTTGAGAGTCCCTTGGACAGCAAGGAGATCCAACCATTTCATTCTGAAGGAAATCAGGCCTGAATATTCATTGGAAGGACTGATGCTGAAGCTGAAACTCCAATACTTTCGCCACCTGAATGGAAGAGCAGACTCACTAGAAAAGACCCTGATGCTGGGAAAGATTGAAGGTGGGAGGAGAAGGGGATGACAGAGGATGAGATGATTGAATGGCATCACCGACTCAGTGGACATGAGTTTGAATAAGCTCCAGGAGTTGGTGATGGACAGCAAAGCCTGGTGTACTGCAGTCCAGGGGTTTATAAAGAGTCGAAAATGATGAATGACGGAACTGAACTGAACATAGTCAAAGGCTTTAGTAAAGTCAACGAAGAAATAGTTGATGTTTTTCTGAAATTTTCTTGCTTTTTCTATGAGCCAATGGATGTTGGCAATTTGATCTCTGGTTCCTCTGCCTTTTCTAAATCCCACTTGAAAATCTGGAAGTTCTCCATTCAGGTACTGTTTAAACCTAGCTTGGAGAATTTTGAGCATTACTTTGCTAGCATGTGAAATAAGCGCAATCGTGTGGTAGTTTGAACATTCTTTGGCATTGTCTTTCTTTGGGATTGGAGTGAAAACTGACCTTTTCCAATTCTGTGGCCACAGCTGAGTTTTCCAAATTTCCTGGCATTTCCAGTGCGGCACTTTATTTAACAGCATCATCTTTTAGGCTTTGAAATAGCTCAGCTGGAATTCCATCACCTCGACTAGCTTTGTAGTAGTGGTAGTGATGCTTCCTAAGGCCCACTTGACTTCGCACTCCAGCATGTCTGGCTCTAGGTTAGTGATCACACCATCGTGGTTATCTGGGTCATTAAGAGCTCTTTTGCATAGTTCTTTTTATTCTTGTCATCTCTTAATATCTTCTGCTCTGGGTACCCACAGAGCCAGTTAAACCATACTCTCCATGAATGAATGACCATAAGACGAAGAGCTTCATGTTTTGGAATTTCCAGGGTTTGGAAAGCAGGAGTCTATCAGCATCTTTGAAATAAATGTTAATAAAGTTTTGTTACAATCGCCCACTGAACTACAAGTCCCGGCCTCCTCCTAGAAAGTGACGAATCACGTGGCCGGCTAGGAATCCGGAAGTCTGGCCCGCTTGCCTAATCACGCCGGAGAAACCTACAAAGTGGCGCCAGACTGGCCAATCCTGCGGATGTTTGTTCCAAGCCCAGGCCGGGTCCCGCCTCCTCGCGCTGCGCTGACTGGTCGTTAGCGGATACGGTGGCTGTAGAGGCGGTAACAGTGGCTTCTTCCCCGCTTTGCGCGAGGTTCCGCGCGCGTCCCGCGGCTCCGATTCCACCATGGCTCCCAAAGGAGGCCCCAAGCAGCAGTCCGAGGAGGACCTGCTCCTGCAGGATTTCAGCCGCAACCTCTCGGCCAAGTCCTCGGCGCTTTTCTTCGGGAACGCCTTCATTGTGTCCGCCATCCCCATCTGTGAGCGCTTGGAGCGAGACGGGCTGGGCTGGGCTGGGCTGGGCGGGGACGTGGCAGGGCCGTGCAGAGGGCTAGGCGTGCGCCGGAACCTGCGCTGCCCCGCAGCTCCTCCTGGACTCAGGGGCTGCACGCAGCCTCTGTGGGCCTCCGTGATCTGTCCGGAATCGTGGTGGGTGGCATCCCAGGAAAGTCATTGTAGCACGTTGTAAAAGTAGGCTAGCTCATTCCCAGGCCTCAGGTCTGCGGATTGTGAGTTACTGGTTCTGGGATGGCGGCCTCAAATCTGTTTTTGAACCAACACCCGGGTTAAGATCTTGTGATGCTAACAGGCATATCGCCTGTTCTTTCCCCACCCCCTCGCCCCGTATAACTATCTTTTGCTGTTACGAGATCTTAAACTTTTTACTTACTTTGGAGAAACTCATAAATTAGGTTAGAGACATTAACACTCGCACTGAATTGTAAATATAGCTTTAGAACCGGTTCACACAGAACCGGTTATTTTCCGAAAGAAGTTGAACCATTGCCAAGGCCCCAAGCTCTACTGTGTTTAAACTTTTTAATAATTCTGTTAGGGCAATTCTAGAATTCTTACTTGAATGGAAAAAACTTTACAGCCTTGGCCAAGGTTGTTTTTAGAGTTTAGGGATCCCAAATGTCAATTGCCTCTCTCCTACATTTTTGCAGTGGTGTTGGACAAATCCAGATGTATTTTCTCTCCCGACTTCATAAAACCCAGCGTGCAATTAACATGGTTCAGTGACCGCACTGTGCATTGCCTTGATTTCAGATAACAGCCACGTCAGCGTGTGAACTCTGGTTTGGGACTACACGTGGAGTCTCGGAATGACTTGTAGTTAATGTAATAGTACCCTGAAGAATGAAATTTGAAGTCTCAATCGTGATTTTTTTGAGCCAGAGTTCTCATTCTAGAAGCAGCAGAAATCTCATCATGGACTAGTTATAGGAAGGTTATGTTTTTCAAGTATTCTGAACCAAAAACAGTTGAGACTTAACTTTTTCCTGGATATCACACTTAGTTCTTTTTACACTGTATTGGATTCCCTAATCCGGGCTGTATTTTACCGGGTTTAGCTATAATTATTAATAACTCAGCAGGTTTTTGTAACTGGGTGGTAATGTTTTGTTTCTTTTTGTATTCCCCCACCCCTTTTATCTTAATTCAGGGTTATATTGGCGAATATGGCATATGGATCTTATTCAGTCTGCTGTTCTGTATAGTGTGATGACCCTAGTAAGCACTTACTTGGTAGCCTTTGCTTACAAAAATGTGAAATTTGTTCTCAAGCACAAGTAAGTATATTTCTCAAGTGAAAGTAAATATTGTTGCATTTTTATATAGTAGGGTGTCTTCTGAAAGACTATTTGTGTGCGTGAGTTTTGGTAAGCATTAATTTGAGATATATTTTTATGTATATTTGGGGGGAGATATGTGTATGTATATTTGGATTAATTTGAAATATATGTGTATGCATATACACATATGTGTTTATATTTGGGGGGAGATAGATGTGTATGTATGTTTGGATTAATTGGAAATATATGTGTATGTATATTCGGGGGGTATGTATATATGATTGGAAAATATGTAATCATAAATAATGGTATGAAGGAATAGCGACTAACTGAAAAGCAGAGACAGTGCTGTTAACAGTGCTATGGAAGTGGGCGTTGAGGTTGGAATTAGAACACTTACGTACTAGCCTTAATCATGGGGCTCAGAAAAGCAAACCCACCAAGTAAATTAACATTTTAAAAGTCAAATGGAATTCTGGAAAGAATTGTTCTGGACTGTCCATGTAGAATTTTTGGATGTGAAAGAAGTGGTCTTTTTTTCTTTTACTCAACCTTGACATTTTTAATGCTAATTAGGCTACCATATTTCCTCTGTTTCTTCATTTTGTCATTTCACTCTCCTAATAACTCTTCATGACATTCTTTTTTCTAAAAGTATTAAAACCAGATTCTTCCAGGCCCTTGGAATGTGAATCCTCTGCCTCCTACCAGTCAGGCCTCATCTTTTAGGATTGGGGCTTAGGGCTTCCGACTCAGCCTTTGAACATGACTCCTCCCTTCCCTCATTTAGAAACGTCTCCCTTTCTTTCCATTCTTACGTGTCTGTTATTTTAAGCCTTAGGAATCCTTTCCAGAGAAATCCTAACTGTCTTTATTGTTGCTGTGTCAAGCTTTCTGGTGATGAGGAGCAGAAACACCTTCAGATGATCTCAGTTACCAGGGATGATTGTGAGCCTCCCCACTGTCGTCCTGGATCCTTAGGATCCTTAGGAGTCTAGGTTGTGCCTGACAGTTGCTGGAACAGCTAAATCCAAGTCATCTCTGTTGTCTTCCTGCTTGGCAGCCCCTCTTCACCAGCTGCCATTTCAGAATTCAGCCCGTCTCGGCCTCTGCTTTCCTGGGCTGTCCTTCTCATGAGGCGTGGCCATCTGTGGATAGTGAAGTCCTCAGAGTGGGTGTTTTGCATGACCCATCCTTTGTGATTCCCTTGGACCTCGGTCTCTTTGGGACCTAGTGTTTTTCACTTGTTCTACATATTTTTCATTCACCTTTTTGGAGTCAAAAATCATGCTCTTTCCTCTCATTTTTACTTCCCGCTTTTTGAGGACAGCTTCCATGTCCTTTGTTTATTTCTCTTACCCTAATTAATGATACATTTTGTTTAGTTCAGTGAAATTTCAGTGATCTCTGCCTGTAATGTGGAAGACTTGGGTTCAGTCCCTGGGTAGGGAGGCGTTCCCTGGAGAAGGGAATGCCTACCTACTCCAGTGTCCTTAAATGGAGAATTTCATGGACAGAGGAGCCTGGTGAGCTACAGCGCATGGGGTTGCAAAGAGTTGGACAAAACTGAACGACTAACATTTACATTTACTGACTTAATAGGATCTCTGAGTGAAATTATTTTTTAGTCGTCATAGTTTTGGTTTAATATTAAATACTGCTAGTGACATAGTTTTGGTTTAATATTAAATATTGCTAGTGACATAAAAACTCCTACAGATTGCTAAGATTGTTAAGGCTTAAAGAGCCAGCAAGATGCTGAGTGTGGGCAGGTGTTGGTAGTGGAGGGAATGGCTTCAGAGTCTATAGTCTGTATTCCAGTTCCCGCTCTGCTGCTTTTTAAGTGCAGACCCTTGGGCCTGCATTTTATCTTTTGAGACTTCAGGTTTCTGGGCTGTAAAATGGGAGTACTGATGGTACCTCTTGGGATGGTCAGGATTAAATATGGTACGTGCAACATGTAGAGCATGGTGTTCGGCATGTAATAAATGTGTGCAGTGTCGGAGAGGTTGGAGGTGAGAGAGCCCATAGGAATTTCTTTTAACGTGGTATGATTTTTAAGATGTTTATGAAGATTTTTTTTTTTTTAATCGCAGTTGGCTGGGTGCTGGGCCCCTGCATTTGCCTCTGTCTTGTTTCAGAGCATTTAGCGCTGAGTGAGATTTGTTTGCTGAGACCACGGAGATGGAGGGTAGGGCTCAGTTGTAATAAACCTACAGTGTGGTTGTTAATGTCTTTTTAGGCAAGTATAGAATTTTAGACATAGAAATTAGTTATCTGGGTAAGTGTCTTCAGGACAGATGATTGACTATTTGTCTGAGAGATGCCTAGAGCCAGCTCTTTTGAAGATAGTTTATTCTTACGTCCTAGCACCCTGACAGTTGAGGTGCGTGCGTGCGTGCGTGCGTGCGTGTGTGTGTTTTCCCCCCTCTGCTCAGCTAAGAAAGGTTTTTGCTGTAAACCGTGTCCATTTCTTATCAATTGGCCTTTCTTAGAAAAAAGCAGTCTTGTGTGAAGTTCAAGAAACATTAGTGAGTGCCTTGGATTTGCTGGAGAGTCTCTGCCTGCAGAACAGAATTTTACGTAATACAATGAGTCAGGGATAGCAGGGCATTATAATGTTCTATTTAGTGTCTTAAAGTAGCTCTTAAAACAGCTACCTGCTCCCTTAGCTGCTGTTTTCTTTACATTTCAGAACCTATTTCCTTTTACCTATTTTCTAACTGGTTTTCCTCCCTCCAGTGATCAATTTGTGGACAAATACATTAGTCAAAGCTGACTAAAGATTTTGTTTTTAACAGTGTCACTTCTAATTTGATTATTGAGTGAGAGAAAGATAAAACCAACCCAAATTTGGGGCTTCTCAGGAGGTTCAGTGGTTAAGAATCCACCTGCCAATGCAGGAGATGCAAGAAACGCGGGTTCGATCCCTGGGTCAGGAAGATCCTCTGGAGTAGAAAATGGTTTAATTTGTAGCCCAGAAGCCCATGTTGTTGAAGGTTGAAAGCTATTGCTGTTCATGATCTTGGGGTTTTCAGGAATCCATCCTGATTTTTCCACAGTTTTCCTTGGTCCACTGACCAGAACTTAATGTAGTATAGTTATGAGGGATTGGAACATAGATTAAACAGATGTCTGTCTCTCTGGTCTACATCTGTGGCTTGTTTAATACGTCTCAGTATTTTGTTGAAAGTTTTCTTAGTGAGACTTTGTAGGCAATTGCACTATTTTGCTTGTGATCAGTTATTACTTTTTCTGTGTTTACGGGTAGTCAAGTTTGTCCTATATTATGAAAAGTAAATCATCAAATTTAAATGTCTAATCTTTGGGAGGCTTTTGTATTTCATCATAGGTTAACTTTTATCTTCTCTTTTACTAGCAACCCCATCTGATAAAATTTATCTTGTAGATTTTTTTTTTTTTTGGATTATGTCTTTTTTTTTTTTTTTTCTTTATCTGACTCATCACTAAATATTCTTATCTGATTTCTCAAATGACACTTTCAGCCTTTTCTGGCTGATTCCATATTATCTCTTGGTGCAGCTCTCAAACCAGTAGTTTATTTAACAAACTGCTATGGTCAGTCCTTCACCAGGTGGTAATATTTCTTTTTAGTGATATTCCCCTTTTGAATAGAGTTAAAAGCTTTACTTTAAGATTTTAGATTTCTCTAAGCTTAATTTTCTCTCTTGTTATATATTGGAATTGAAATCATGTGTCATTTACTAGTGCCTTAACAAATTTATTTGTGGAACAGTTAATTTATGAGTTAAAATAAAGTGGAGCTATAATGATTCATAATTAAATTGTGCTAATAGCATTTGACTTTTATTTCCATATTAAATACCTGACTTTTGAAAATTCTCCCTTTTAAGCTGAATTCAAAACACATCACTAATAAACCCTGTCTTGGAAGTTTCTTGAACTCCCTCTCTTTTGGCTAGTATAGTGTAATAAGCTTGGAACTTTCTGTCCAGCTTGTTTTCTTGAAATGTATGATACAGTTGCCAGGACAAGCTCAGAGTACAGAGTGTTTCTGAGAGAGAGCAGTGTTCACTCCTGGTGCATGTGTAAACTCTTTTTCTTTTCCTTTCAGAGTAGCACAGAAGAGGGAGGATGCTGTCTCCAAAGAAGTGACTCGGAAACTCTCTGAAGCTGATAATAGAAAGATGTCTCGGAAGGAAAAGGATGAAAGGTTTGACTCCCTATTTAAAGTGTTTGTGGTAACCAGAAAGGGGGGTATTTGTAGAAAATAAAGTTTTTTTGGTTTCTGCTTAAAGAACATGGGTATCAGAATTGTCTGAGAGAAATGTTGGTGTTGTAGAAGTTGTGGTAATGAGGATAATTGTCCTTTTGAGCGTTTATTACCACCAGATACTTTCCTCCAGAGAGCCCCACGAGGTAGGTGCTCTTGTTTTCCCCACTTTATGCCTGAGGACTCTGAGGTACAGAAAGCTAGGGTACGCTGCTCCAAGGCCATAGGTTAGTGTGTGGTAAGGCCAGAGTGAGAACACAGGCAGTCTGACATGAGCTTATGCTCCACTGCTCTGCTGGATTAGGAGCGTGCAGAGCTGTGTGCAGTGCTTGGCTTTGCCACTCATTAGCTGTGCAACCTTTAGGTATCACCTAACCCCTGTGTCTGAAGGCTTTACATTGTGTTCTGTGTAAGCATTTTTAGGTGGTGGTATTTCTGCTCCTGAATGTCCCTGGGCACATCTGGTTGTTGGACGTCTGCATTGTTTGGGAAAAAGAAAACAATTAGGTTTGTCTCCTGTTGCCCAATTCTTTGCCATATTTATTAGCGCCATCCCCAGTTTTTCCTGCCGGCTGCTGTTAGAAGTCTAACGAACAATCTAACGTCTGAATACAGGTGTCTGAACGACTGAATAAACTTTTGCTTAAGAGTTGCCACATGGTTTAACAAAGTCGGAAGTTGAGCCTGTTTTCATGGATCTTAAGTTTAGTATCCATAGGTGCTTTGTGAAATGGAATTTTTATCCCACTTTGCTCCAGAAAGACTTTGTGGGGACTTAAAATATTAAGTTGCATATAAAACAAAGCAGTACAATTTTAAAAGATCAGAAACCGATGAAAAGTAAGAAGAGGTGGATGAATGAGGACCTCAGAGTTAGTTACAGCAGTTGGACACAGAACTTAGCTCTGAGCTTCCAAGTGTCAGAGGGCACGTCTGAGGTCATCCAGCTTTCATTGTCGGATGAGAAGCAGCAGGCATGTCCTTCTGAAGAGAAACTTTGCTGGCACTGAATCTTGGACAGACTTTATCAAGTGGATCCTTACGTAAGGGACACAGAGTAACTTAATGAACAGTGTCTTCTACAGTGGTTTTGGACAGGCACCAAAACATTACTGAAGTGATTATGTCCTATGAATCCTTCATAAAACTGAAGGAACACTATTAAAGTCCTCAGAGCAAAGGCCTGTGTTTCAGGGAGCAGCCTTAAGGACTTCTGGCTCTGTGTAACTTTTTGATCACAAATTTTTGCATAGGGATAGATACTAGAGAATCTAGACCACTTTTTTTTAACCTTTTTATTGAATTACAATATTTATTAGAACAGTGGTTCCTAAATTGGAGTGCACTTCATCGTTACCCAAATTTCAAAATGTTTTGTATAAGCTTTTGCAATCTTAGAGGTTTTAGATGACTAATTATATCAGAGATGGCAGATGGGTCTCTCTGCCCACCGCAGACTTCCTGATTTGATCTGATACTTGCTCTTCATCCTGGGATGTGTCTCAGAATCTTTGACAGCACGGAAGAAAGGTAGTCTTCACCAGCAGATCACTTGGAATCGGAAATGAAGTCTCTTTGCCATTGGCTGGATCAGATATTTCAGATTAGGGTGAAGTGGAGGTTTATTGATATTTAAAATTCAGAGCATCGGAAAATGATAAAGGTCTGTTCTTGTCATCAGTAGAAGTTTGTGCTGTTTGTAATTGTGGCCTCTCACAAAGGCCACACTGGATACAGTTGTACCAAGGGCTGTAGTCATTATTGATGCGGTAACTGGATACACAACTCCGTTTAAGATCTAGTGTTTTTTTTCCCTCAAAAGACTAGTTGTTTCCAAGAGATTTAAGAGAAGGCTTATTGGCATGTGTCTACCCAGATGGGTATCTCTCGAAGTATGTGCCACTTTGAACTGCTTTTCCATCTCTGCAAGGATGGAAACTAGCAGAGGAGGATCGGATTCATTAATGCTTGTCCCAGGATATGAATTGTTTTTTCTCCTTGACTTACTGATGGTCCATTGTTAGTATTATCAGATTGTAAGACTTGCTGAGTATGGTCTCAACTTCTCTCCTGTTTTAGGAAGTACTCCTTGGACAAAGAACCACTTGAGAAGTGCTCTCTCAAACTAGGTTTCCTACCAGTGAGGCTCTGGCAGAACCACTGCTGATGAGGGGGATCGGGAGTCCTAACCTTCTTCAAAATAAACCAGGATATGGCTGGACTAGAACAAGTTCTGAGAGCTGCCAGACAGTCCTGACTGGGTATACCACCATGTAACTCATGGCCTTTGGGAGCTGGGAAAACCTAGATGATTGAACCACTCTTTCATGAAAAACATCTTGAAGTCAGTTCTGATTCAGGGCTTGGCAGGGAGTTCGGGAGAAGCGCTGTAGTAGAAACGGGATAATTTAATTGCCAACAGTAAAATCATGCCTGTAGCCTATTTAAGGAGCCTATCTTCACTGGGTCTTGTGCCAAAGTCTTCAAAACAGTGTTTTGTAGCATTAAACCATGTACAGACTATGGACATTTCTGGACCGGGCTGGTGTTTTCTTTGATTATTGATAGAATGGAATATTGTATTAATTCCAAATCATGTATTTTTTAAATTTACTTTTAAACTTCTCTGAAATCAGAAGCTGCTTTATAGTTGATAGCTGCATTTAATATAAAGTCCTTTACATCTCCCAAACTTTACAGTAGACTAAGATTTACTAAGTTGATGGTATCCACAGAATTAAGGAAACATGGCATATATATTATAAACCACGAATTTCTTCCGGTGAAGACAAGGTGCTAATACCTTTCATTTAGCTCCTTTACGGCAGGCTTGTTGACTTTGCATTACAACAGTTGGTGAATAAAACATGGCAGTTACAATGACATTAGCCATGTGCTAGCCTTAGGATTAGTTGGGGGTACCATCTGACCCCAGAGTAATGTATTTTTCTGGAGGAGAAAGCATCAATGGCAGTGACTTTGAGCCTTTTAGATGACCCACAGTAAAAATATTTTACTATTTGACCAAATACTTTTACATACACACAACTAAATGTTGCATAGAACAAAGTTAATACCCTATTGTATGTGATGCACTTGATACTTTTCTGGTTTTTTTCCTATTTCATTTTTTTTTCTTTAACATGTTGGTCACAACTCACTCAGTAATTTTTCCTGAACAGTGGATCCACTCAGTTGATTTCACATCCCATTACTAGGTTAGAACCTATCTACTCGTTTAAAAATTGCTTTACAAAGTTAATTCACTGAGGAGAATAAAGACCCCCTTATTCACAGGCACCCTGGAACTTCCTGTTACCCCTGTGAAATGGTAAAAAAAAAAAAAAAAAAAGTGGATTAAATAAAAAGTAAGTGGGTTTCATGGGAGTAAAAATTCCTCCTAATGATCAAGCAGATTCTTAGTTCGAATTAAATAAAGATGGATAAAGAGAGTCACAGACAAGTCTGTTTCTGTGACGTGACAGCTGGTTTTGTCCATGGGCTTGTCTTAAGGTGTAACATTGAAGGCTGAAATCTGTAGACTGTAGAGAGTTTCAAGCCTGCAAACGGGTGAGAAAGCCCTTTCAGGCTGCTAATCAATAGTTTGTTTTTGGTGAGTATCTAGAGAAAGATGCCAATTTTGGTTGCTGATAAAACCAAGCTAATTGTGATTAATCAGTTCCTTCTTCAAAAGCTTAAACTGCTGGGAAAAAAAGTAATATACCTAGCTACTTGAGCATCGATAACTATTAGTTCCCTGACCGGGGTCTGAACCCAGGCCCTGGCATTGAAAGCACTGAATCCTGACTACTAGACCACCAGGGAATTTCTGAGCATTGATAAAATGAAATATCTTTTTTAGTAGAATAAAGGGGACAATGCTGACTGAATTTAATATTAACACATTCTGCCCAGAACACTTAAAGAAGAACTTACCTTACAATGAGCTAGAACCATGTGGTATTTAACATTTTTAGTGCCTACTGAAAAACTAAATGACTTGTTTCTGTGTCCACAGAATCTTGTGGAAGAAGAATGAAGTTGCTGATTATGAAGCTACAACATTTTCCATCTTCTATAATAACACCCTGTTTCTGGTCTTGGTCATTGTTGCTTCCTTCTTTATACTGAAGAACTTCAACCCCACAGTGTATCCTTTTAAAGGTTGATTATCCTTTTTAGAAGTCTAGAAACAGTTCATTTTGGTTTTTATTTGTCTAAGTGGTTTGGTAACAAAAACTGCAAAGGGAGTCAGTCCCTTAATAAGCACTGTGACCTTAGGCATGTTTCTGGATGTTTAAGGGCTTTTGTTTGATTTGAAGTTCTTTTAATTTTATGATCAAGACTTTGTAATAAATAATAGGTATTGCAAAGCAGTCTTACATATATGATGATGTGTACCTACCTGGTTTAAAAAAAACAAACATGCTAAGGAGCCAAAGCAAACTTACCTTCTTTGACAGCTCCTGGCATAAGCCCTGTATCTGCTGGTACTTTGGGGCTTTGGGGTTGGGTGGATAGCCAGTGAAGTTAAATTGGCACATTTTATAACAGCTTAATAGTGTTTCAAGTTGCTCTTAAGTTGAACTTTTGGGCAAGAATCAGTCTTCTCTTGCTAAGGTAATTTATTAAAAGTGTTATCCAGGAATGTGCAGCCAAATTGTCAACAGGAGGAGATTCTGATGTAATAAAATAGCAGATACTCTCCAACTTTTATCTTCTGGGAATACTGGAGTGATTTGCCCCAAACACTCTAGTCCTGAGACTGAGAGTAGCTGCAAACTTTGTGAACCTCCTTGCTTTCACAGGCCAGCTGTAGCCAAAACACTGATGGACAAGGAAAACTTATTTTTGCTTTGCTGTTGATGCGGGGGTTGGTAAAGAAATCAAGTCTCTTGTTCCTCCCTATGTTCTTTGATCAGCTCTTTTCCTGAGGGTTAAATGGAATTCAGATGTTTGCTTTGTGATCATGTGTTCTAGGTTTGTCTCAAGTGTTTTCTGTTGGAACGTATTCCCTGTGAATGTTCTTCGTTCTTTATAGTCTCCTCTCTGGTAAATTGTATTTGCAGACAATGGGACTGCACATTATTGTCGTTAGATAGTGTGTCAGGAGGAAAACAGTACATTCCAAGGAGGTGGGTTCTTTTTGTTCTGTTGAAAACCAATTTGGGGTTGATTTTTCCTTAACATTGAATTCTTACAGGAACTACATTTTGTCCATAAGTGCTTCCTCAGGCCTCATCGCCCTCCTGTCTACTGGTTCCAAGTAGACTGCCTCAGCTTTGCCACCCCCTCCTCCCCGCCGCCCTGACTTTGTATCTATGGGTGGCCTGTGGTATGTGGAAAAATAGCAGGGTGGTCAGGGTGGAAGACACACAAGCTGTTTTTATAAGTCTGGAGTTTAAGGGTTTAAAAAACCCAGCAAAATGTAATTCAATCTTTGTTTATTGGCTCTTTTTTTTTTTTTTGACAGATTGTTGAAATTAAATGAATTGAAAGGGAAACTCAGAGTACCAGGACATTTATTAAAAGGCAAAAAGTGTTGCAATCACAAGTGTTACAATCACAAGAGGAGAAAATAACTTGTTTCCTTGATTTGTCAGAGGTCACAGTAACCTGGACTGAGCTGTTATTATTTATAATAGTAGCAAGAAGTTAATAACTGGTTCTGTGTGTTCCAAGCACAATATTACAACTTTTTTTTTTTGTTTTGAGCCATAAATATCAGAATGAATCGTCTCCCTCTGGGGGACTGAACAGAAGCATCATGCTTGCAAGTCTCTGACTTTGTGATTTGAAATAACTCAGTTAAAACATGGTTTCTCTAACTGGGAGAAGAGAAACTTGTGGAAAAGTTGTGTGTGTTTTTTTTCTAAGAATAAAGGCAGCCAAGGTAATAGCCTAAAAATAGTACCCAGGCATATGAGTTGTCCTGTGGGGTTAAAGCACACACTGTTCGGCTCTGTAGCATTAGCCCTGGGTGGGTGTCCAGGGAGGTTAGCTCAACCCCCCCATGTTGGTTTGACCTGTTAAGAGAATGGAGTCATTGTTTCCTCTTGACCAGGGTCTCCCATCACTGGAGGAATGTTCAGTAAGAGTCTCTATCCTGAATATTGACATGTAGGAGACCAAAGTGATTTTTGTGATCTTAGTTCTGGAATTCTAAAAACTCTCCAAGGAATTACAGTGGTTTTGGTACTGCTCAGCATTTTTCCATGAGGACTTTCATAAATTTGACCTTTAGTCCACAAGTTCCCATGAGCTGTAAACAAAATACCTGTCTCTTCAGTCTTGGTGAAGAGCAGTCTCCTTCATTTTTTAACCAGGGTGTTTATAGCTAATTGTTTTTGTGTGATTTGAGAAAGGTTGAGCTTTTCTTGAACTTTCATCACTTAAAAGGTCATGGACTCACAGGTGGTACTAGCTTTTGACCACATTCAGTACCTTTCTGTAAACAGTTTGTTCTTGTTGTTGTTCACTCGCTAAATTGTATCCAACTCTTTGTGACCCTATGGACTAGCTCACCAGGCTCCTCTGTCCATGGATTTTCCAGGCAAGAATACTGGAGTGGGTTGCTGTTTCCTTCTCAGGGCATCTTCCCGACCCAGGGATCGAACTTTACCATTTGGGTATCCCATTCTACAAGCAATACCCCAAAGGAAATATGTTCCCAGTTTCTAATCTTTAATATTTGTTTGCCACTTCTAAATTTAAGGTAAATGTCGCATTCACTGTTTATAGAAAGATATTCACCAGGAGTTCATCTTCAGTTTCCATCTGTTGGAAGTTTTGGGAAGTCACCTAAGAACCTGGAAGGAAAATGAGCTAGGAGTACTTTTGCCTAGTGACCCAGATCATCATTGTTTTCGGTTGAGGATTATAGTTCATCATGGCTTCTAGAAGTTTGCGGATCTTTACTTTTCTCTGGTACCTGTTACCCGTGCCATCACTGAATAATATGGAGTGAATGGGGGAAAAGTCAGAAGTACCCTGCAAAGTGTTAGGATAGCACATAAGAATTAATTATGTTTTAACTTTTTTTCCCTGTTGATTAATGAGTCAGTAGTTGACTGGTGGCCTGCTGTTTAAACCAAATGTGTCTGCTTATTTGACAAAATGACTGTTTAACAAGCCACCAATATTTACTATTTGTTATCAAAGTTGGGCCAATTTTTTACCTGTAATTTTTAACGTGCAAGTAAAAAATTGCCACTAGATGGCAGTGCCTGTACAAATGGGAAAAAATTAGTGTTATAATACAGTATACCTGAGATGGGGTGTCGAAATAGGGGCATCAGTGTTACATTCTTAGTACAGTGTCTCTTGAATTAATAAACTGAATAATTTGTAGGAAAGTGAGGAAGCAAAATTTGGTTTTGTTCCTGAATTGTTCCTATGGCACTATTTGTTTTTAATCATAGTAATAGTTTCTATACTGTTAGATAAATTCCTGTGTATCAGTTTCTATTAAGGACTTACCATGCAGTGCTTTCCTGTTGGGAGCTGCAAAACCTTTCCCCCAGTCCTCTCCGCGTCATCTGGAAAGACTAGCGCACAGAATTACGATGTACTGGATCTGGCTTAGTTAGTAAAAATCAGCTGTAGAATTTTTATCTTAAAAATACCCCATGTCCAACACCAGGAGAATTAAAGAGGTTTTACTCTAATTGGGACTCAGAGGGATTTAATTCCAGTTTTAACACCCCTTGTGATAAGTGCTGGAACATTTTACGTTTCCCTGTTTTTAGTTTATTCATTTATTATAACCTAATAAGAACTTGGGTTGAAATAATTCTTAGCCAGTAAAAATGTACTGCTTATTTGGTATATTATTCTAACTTGGCTAGAATAATTTGAAACAAGTTTGAAGTTAACAAATATGGAGGTTGGATTTATACTCAAAATTCTTCTTGCTCTTTTTTTTTTTTTTTTGGCTGCACCGTAAGCCTTGAAGGATCTTAGTTCACCAACCACGGATCAAACCCAAGCCCTCTACATTGTAAGCGAGGAGTTTCAGCCACTGGACCGCCAGGGAAGTCCCCATAGCCAAGCTTTTTTAACTTAAAAAGTCACACACTGTTAGTTTAAAGCTAAAAAAAAAAATCACCCCTGAAAGACCTCTAGATGGGAGCACAACATACTGGATTCTAGGCCTGGTTCTGCCATCAGCTTGCGTATGAGTTGGGGTGAGTCCTTTAATGTCATCAGGTCTGGGTTCCTCATTTGCAAGGAGAGGGATGGGCCCAAGGATGGCGAAGGCCGGTCAAAGCCCTGACATCTCTCCGGTGACCCCTGGTGCACACTATGGATGAAGATGAAGTGGCAGTTCTTAAAGTGGGAAGCCAGACACAGGGCTTCTAGTTTTTATTTCCCTTGGCTGAAGTTTCGGTATGTGGCTGGCTGCCACCCAGGTTACCCTTTGGAATGGTATGTTCTCTGCCAAGGAAGTCTTTCCAGAAAAGAGCAGAAAATGAGAGTGCATGTGGAAATTTTTCTTAAGGATAAAATTGTGAAATGTATTTATCTAGTATATTCACCAGAGAAGGCAATGGCACCCCACTCCAGTATTCTTGCCTGGAAAATCCCATGGACAGAGGAGCCTGGAAGGCTGCAGTCCATGGGGTTGCTAAGAGTTGGAGACGACCGAGCGACTTCACTTTTACTTTTCACTTTCATGCATTGGAGAAGGAAATGGCAACCCACTCCAGTGTTCTTGCCTGGAGAATCCCAGGGACTGGGGGGAGCCTGGTGGGCTGCCGTCTATGGGGTTGCACAGAGTAGGACACGACTAAAGTGACTTAGCAGCAGCAGCAGTATATTCACCATGGCAGATGATTTGAATAAAAAACGAGATGTTCCCATGTTCAAGCAGTAATGTTTGTTTGATTTAATTTGCAGTTTCTTTTTTTTAATAATTACATCTCTTTATTTTTGGCTATGCTGGGTCTGCATTGCTGCATGCAGGCTTTCTCCAGTTGCAGAGAGCAGTGGCTTCTCATTGTGGAGCATGGGCTGTAGAGCATGAGGCCTCAGCCGTGGTGCAGGGGCTTAGCTGCTCCGTGTCATGGGGGATCTTAGTTCCTGGACCAGGGATCGAATCCATGTTGACTGCATTGGCAGGCAGATTCTTAATCACTGGATCACCAGGGAAGTTCCTACAGGTTCTTTTAAATGAGTTTGAGAACCTTTAACCTTAGTACCAAATATTTCTAAAATCCAAGGAGAAATATCTTTACTAGCTAATCACTTTCTACATTAAGAGAAGAAAAGTTTGGGTTACAATTTAAATCTTTTTGTAAAGCTATTTCTGTTAGGTATCATTCAGTGAGGCTTACCTGCCAGCATTATTTTTATTTAGATTTTTACTGCCTGTTTTATAAATATGGAGCTATGTATATATATATATATAGCCTTCTAGTGATAGACCAGATAAAAACTAATTGTGAGATTAAATGCATGTATGCTTTTATTACTCAAAGCAAATAAACTGCAATTCTAATTAGATGACTTCAGCTCATTTATGCATATAGTAGTTCACTGGATTGATTGAACACACAATGAACAACTGAAAAATGATCCATTTCCATTATTAATCTGATACGTTTGGACAGAAAACCCCAAAATTTGTTGGTATTTCATACTAACATTTTAAGATTTAGAAAACCATGAAATACATATTTGGAAATGATGGCAGAAAATAGCATTTTAAGCTGATAGTATACTTCTTCTGTAAGTCTCAATGATTTCTACTTGGGTGGACCTGTTGGCCAGTAAATTAAATTAGAATTTTGTACATGCTCAAGTGTCCAAATAGAGATATAATGGACCTCCCCCCTTGACATATACCTTCAAACTGGAAAAAAAGTTTTCTCCTTCCAGGTACACACACAGTATACTTGGTTTTCTCTCGTGGTATATGTAGGTAGCCAATAGTGGCAGGGCTGGGTATACCTCAACTGAGTGCCACAAGGCTAGGCCCCATTAATCCATGCAAAGAGGTTTCATGCATATAGTTTAATGCACACAGTGTGATTATGGAGTCGGGAAGTTCTTTAACAGTTGCTTTTCTCTGGGTGTGTTACTTTACCCAGCATATGTTGAGTAGTGACAGCATTTTCACAAAGCCCATGATTTACTTTTTGTCAAAAACACCAAGCATTATGCTGTAAAATCCCAGTGCTAATTAAACAGCAAACATTTGCCCTTCTGGGTGTTTTTACAGGTTTACTTAAAAAGTGAGCATGTGTATATTTATTTTTAAAGCTCAAATATTTAAACTTGCAGAAGCTTTGCCTACAAGCAGTCAAAAAGTATAAAGCAGGTTTTAGTAAAATGTAGAAAAGAATACTTCATTGCAGGTACATTTTATTCAAAGCAAAGCTTCTGTAGTAGTGTAATTCTCACTTTCATAAATTAACCAAACTGTCTCTAGTTAAAGATGGGGGTCTTCATCCTCTTAACACCTCTCCATGTAAATGAACATATTATTAGAATCCTAACAGACACTTTGGAGAAACTGCTGTACAGGGCCATTTTTGAGACCAAGCAACACTAAAAGATAATGAAAGCAGATAGTAATTTATGAAACAACGTGAATGTGAAAATAGAGAAAAAAAATTCAGTAAAATTGTTTCATCTGATTCTCTCAAGCAAGACTTTTGAGTGAACATAGCCTCCTCTTTCTGATGCAATCCATGCTGAATCTGTGGATTTTGTAATATATTCGTCCAACCTTTTTTAAGTTACTAAGTGCCTGAAGGTAATATGTCTTTTTCCTGCCATATACTTTGCCTAAACATGAGGTGTACAGAGCAATGTAAGAATAGGTGACTCCAGTCCAAGGTAAGAAAATAGAATGGATTTTCCTGTTTGTGAGTTTTTAGGTATGTTCATAATTTCAGGTGCACAGTGGTAGCAACAGCGGACACCTCAGAATCCAGGGACACTAGAGGTTGAGCAGTGGGCTGCTAAGTGATTCAAAACACTGGCTAGGAACACCATCCTGTACCTGTATAGACCGCTGTTTTACCATGCAGCTCCTTGTGGCCCATGCACGGCCTTAAGATCTATAGTCCTTTTTGCTGTAGGGCTTGTTGCGCAATATGTTATCAATCTCGTTTACCACGTGTGATGTCATCTTTGGGAGAACCTGAGAGCGCAAGAAGAACAAAGGACGTGGTCAGTACTTGATTTTTGTACTAAATGTTACGTGACATCATCTAGATTTGGATATGTTTACACATCACCACTAAATGCTGCCTCCCCAGCAGACGGGAAGCTCCGTAAGGCCAGGGGCCTTGTCTGTTCACACTGCAGCTCTAGAGCTTGTGAGGGTGCTTGGCCCTTAGCAGGTGCTCATAATTATTGGTTGTCATAGAAATATAGAATACCTAGAGCAGCTCTGTCCAGTAGAAATAAAATGAGAGCCATATGTGTAATTTTAGATTTTCTAGTGGTCACAGTAATAAAAGTGGGAAGAAGCAGGTGAAATTAATACACATTTTACTCCATTAGAGTTGAAATACCATTTGAACTTGCAGTCAGTATAGAATGTAATTAAGGTGTTTTACATGTTTTTAAGTCTTTCAGACCCAGGGTACGTTGTACACTTTTAATTCCATTTGGATTAGCTGCCTTACACACACTCAGTAGCCACGTGTGGCTGGAGGCTACAGTTGTGGACAGCATAGGTCTAGAGACTGAGATTCTAGCTGGTGGGCAGAACCCTGGTGAAGGATAGCTGCAGGTTATCTAACTGGCATCCTAGGTTAATGGAAGAGCATGAAGTGAGAAGTCTGTGAATGGGCTGGTACAAGTCGGGAGAGAATATGGGAGGTGTGGAGATGATGGGAAGAGGGAAGTTGTAAAGAACGGAAGGCCCTGAATGCCGTTTTTTGGAGTTGGAACTTTATGCTGTAGGTGGTGGGGAACCTCTCAGGACTTCTCAGCTGTGAATGACCCCATCAGCCACCTGGACATATTCTGAAGGATGATTTGGAAGGAGATTGAAAGGGGATACAGATGTTAGAAATACTCCAATCAGAGCCAGACACCAGGAGCCTTAACTAGACCGTAGTGTGTGCATACTCAGTCATGTTCGACTCTGACCCCCAGGACTGTAGCCTGCCAGGCTCCTCTGTCTATGGGGTTTCCCAGGTGAGTTTCCCAGGTGGGTTGCCATTTCCTACTCAACGGGAGTTTCCCCACCCAGAGGTGGAACCCATGTGTCTTGCATCTCCTACACTGGCAGGCAGATTCTTTACGCAGATTCTTTACCGTGGCATCACCTGGCTGGCAAGACAGTGGTGGGGGAGGAGAAAAGGAGTGACTCAGATTTTGGAGGCTGATGGTGATCTCAAGACTGGGTGACTAGGAAGATACTGGTGTAGCTAGCTGTAGAGAGACCACAGAAGTTAGGAGCATAAGAAGTTTGGGCGGGGGGTGGATATGCTGAGGTGAAGGTGCCTGTAGGACCCCATGGAGAAGTGACTTGCAGGCAACCAGAAGTGCAGCTGTGGGGCTTAGTGGTAGTGGGAGGACTGGAGTTGAGAATTTGCGAGTTATTTGCACAGTCATGCTCACTGAAGCCCTGGGAAAGGATGAGCTCATCTGGGGCCGGCTAGTGTTTATTGCACGAAGTGGGCCAAGGGCATGCATTACACCACAAGACGAGACAAAGGCAGACTTTCTTGCAAGAATAGTCTGACCCTGTGTGGAGGCCGTGGTGAAATACATTCACAATGACCGACTGTGCGGTTTCAGCCTCGCCCTTCCTGCGCTGCAGTCATGTTGGCCAGGGTGACCTTGTCTCCACTCAGTGCTCGCCTCAGAACCCTCAGGGCTTGGTTGGATGGCAGAGCTCTTTCCTCACTGGTCTGTAACATTTTCCTCTCTGAAGCTAAAGGAGAGTTTGGTTTCCTACCAGCTCTGAAGCCTCAGAGGCTCTAAACTTCTGTGCTGTTTAGAGTGAGACACAACAGTGAAACTCAGATCTAGAAACTGGACTTGTCAGAAGTTTTATGTCTAAAATATAGTGGGTTAGCTATATGTGGAAAAGGATTCTTCATTATACCAGTAAGAGATCTAAACATTAGAAAAGTGAAATCATACAAGTACTTGAATAAAACATGAAATATATGTATACATATGTATGTATGTGTGTATATATGCTTGTGTGTATGTGTATATATACGTGTGTGTGTATACATATACACACAAGACCTAAATATTCAAGAGAAGTCACACATTCAGCATTTTATGTCAAGTTGCCCCATTTTTTAATGTTGGCAACTATTTGAAAACATTTTCATCTACAGATCACACAAACATCCCATGAGCTAGCAGTTTTGCAGGCATAGTGTTATCGTGACTGCAGCAATTAGGCAGTGAGGAAGGGTCTGGGTGGCACTGCGGGGCTGGCAGGTATTAGGGAAGTCCTCCCGGAACTGGGTCACTGTCGAGCTGGACCTGGGGGATGGAGCAGGATTTGGCAGTCCGGGGTGGTGGACACTAGGTGGAGGACCACTATTCTGGGATTAGGACATCCTAGGGGAGGTAAGTGAGGGGGTGGGGGTCGGGCCTGGATGGGAAGGCCCGACTGCTGAGAAGCCTGGACTTCTCTGAGTAGGTGGTGGGGAACCTCAGAGGGGCTTTAAGGCTGGAGGATGGGGACCTGTGCAGGAGGGCTGCCTGCAGCTGCAGCTTCTCTCCAGTCTGATCTGTTGAGGCTCTGATTGATAAATGCCCCTCCAGTTAATGCTCAGCTTAGGCACATTCATTCCTTGGAGCAGCTGCCTTCCTTTGCCCATTACAGACTTCCTTCTTTATAGCCCCGGACACTGCACTCTTTTATTCAATCTCACCTACTGCTGCTGGGAGCCCCCAGCTCTCTCTACTCGCATTGTGTGGAGGGGCCCAGTCACAGCTTGCCAAGGGCAGAATCTCGTGCTGGGCTCACAGGAGGTGGGGTAGGAAGGGAGAGGGGACAGTAAGCCCTCCAGGTAACAGCTCCCTGCTTGACAACACCCCCTTTCTCTTACCCTTAGAGCACGGAAGCCCCATCCCGCTACCAGCCAGAGTTAGGGAGGAAATGCTTTGGGAAGATTACGGACTCAGTTCTCCTCTGAAATATATCTTTGGCTATCTGGAGAACTCCCACAGCCAGGAGTTACCTCTTTATTTTTTCGTAGGTACCATCTCAAGCAGTACTAGCCTCCCCTTGGAATGGCAGTGATCACTCCATTAGCATGATAGGAATCCTCAACTCCTTCCTCTTCTTGCCAAGCCATCCACAAGCCATGTCTCACCAAAACCTATGGAATCCTTGCTAGTCCAAGCTACCATCACCTGTCACCTGGATAACCCATCCATGCCTTTCTTCATTTTGCATTTCACACAGCAGCCAAAGCAATCTTTAAAAATTCAAAAAACAGTGTGTCCCTTCTCTGAAAACCCTCCAAAGGGTTTCCTATGAGGAGTACAAAACTCTGACTGCTCTAGTGTTCTGTTTTGTGTGACCTGTCCCCTGCCTGTGCTCACCACCCTTTATGCTCACTGCATGTTGACCACATTAGCCTCAGGCTTGTGCTCCCTGGAGAAGAGCCAAGTGCCTTTCCATCCCAGGTTTCCCAGATGGCCTAGTGGTAAAGAACCCGCCTGCCACTGCAGGAGATGCAGGCGACACGGATTCACTCCCTGGTTTAGGAAGATCCCCCAGAGAAGGGCATGGCAACCCACTCCAGTATTCTTACCTGGAGCATCCCACGGACAGAAGAGCCTGGTGGGCCACAGTCCAAGGCGTCACAGTCAGAAACGACTGAGCGCACACACACACACACACACACACACTCCCCATTTCAGGGCCTCTGCACTCCAAGGCGTCACAGTCAGAAACGACTGAGCGCGCGCGCGCGCGCGCGCACACACACACACACACACACACACTCCCCATTTCAGGGCCTCTGCACTCCAAGGCGTCACAGTCAGAAACGACTGAGCGCGCGCGCGCGCGCGCACACACACACACACACACACACACACACACACACACACACACTCCCCATTTCAGGGCCTCTGCACTCCAAGGCGTCACAGTCAGAAACGACTGAGCGCGCGTGCGCGCACACACACACACACATACACTCCCCATCTCAGGGCCTCTGCAGTCCTCTTCCCTGTGTCTGCTTTTTGCAGGGCTTTTCACATGCTGTGTCCTCCACTTCCAGGTTTCAGAATATATATATTCCAGGGGGGCCTTTGGCAAGAACATTATCTAAAGTGGGCTCACTTGTTTCCCAGTTGGTCTCTATTAAGACACCATCTTTATTTATTTATTTATCCCTTCTCACTTGAAATTATACATCTATTATGTGCCTCTCCCACTGGAATGTCGGCTCCTTGAAGGTTGGGTGATATGTGTCTGCTTTCCTGTGGTGTACCCAGTGCCGGCTACAGAGCAAGCTTGCTTAATTCACTCTTTCTCAGGCAGCCTGTGAGCTCTTGAGGGCAGTGACCTATATTTAGAATGGTCTCTGCCTAACATGGTGCCAGACACAGAATAAGCACTCACTATGTATTGTTGATCAGTTGCTCCGTCATGTCTGACTCTGCAACCCCATGAACTGCAGCACGCCAGGCCTCCCTGTCCTTCACTATCTCTCAGTTTGCTCAATATATATTAGTGGAATTGAAATCACTGGATTGCATTTCAGTTCCTTTGTGTATAGACTGTTCCTGTTTCCTTCTCCTCATTGTGTAGCCTTTATCTGTTCCCAAAGCATAAGTGAAAATAAGAGAAGATGGGGGTGGCTTTCATAAGAGGAGTATTCCCCAGGCAGAGATGGGGAACCCCACAATCCAGGAAGGGTTGTGGGGTTGGGGGTTTCTCAGAACCAGAGAGGCAGAGGTGTTTACCCAGCTGCACAGCCCTAAGAAAGGGGATGATGGGTAGGAGGTCTGCACCTTTATGTCCAGCATATTCAGGGCTGTTTTTCAAAAGAATTTTAAAACATTTTAAGTTTAGTTTGTCCCCATCTCCATCTACTTCCCTCTGAGAGAGGTAACAGGGCTAAGTGCTAGTTTCAGGGAAAGATGGACAGATGAGAAGCTGTTAAGATAGTTCTGTTACCCAATGAGCAAACTACCCTAGCTGTTAGGGCAGGTGACAGCTGTGGGAAGAGTTGTGGGTGTGCTCGCTCCTGTGGCCCCTGGCTGGGCTGAGCATGAGGCAGGCTCAGGACTGAAATGTGGCCATTAGGGATGGGCTGGTCACCACAGCCACCAACCCCACCCCTCTCCAGGACTCCCAGAACTTCACTCTCTTCCCCTCCTGCTGCCCTTACAGGCTTCCTGGGTACTTAAGGCACCATCCAGGCCTGGCAATCCCTGCAGGGGAGGAAGTAGGGGTGGATGCTCCTGAAACTGCTATTAGGGAGAGGTGATCCTGGAATTCTGAGCCTATTTGTCTTCAGTATGGCAAACATTGATTCATTCAATAGGCATTTCTTGAGTTGACTAAGGGCCATGGAGTCCTAGGAACTGGAAAATCAATGGAGAAGCAAGAAAGACACAGGTCTTTGACCTCAGGGGAGACAAGCAATTATACTACAGAAGTGCTGTGATGGAGAGAGGAATATAGGATACTAGGAGAGCAGAAAGGAGGGGCTTGGCATACTGCAGACTGACAATAAATATTTGTAGGGAAAAAAAGTGAATACATGATTATTCATATTGTCCTATGGCTGCTCCATTTCAAGCCAGTTATAGGGAAGGCTTTCATGCTTAGACCTGGGAACCCAGTTGCCAAGTGTAAGGAACACTGCTTGGGTCTTAAAACACACTGTCCACAGACACAAACTGTCCAAGAAATAAGCCTGGAGGAGACTGACTGTTAGTAAGAAGAGGACATCCCTGGATCCACGTACTGTGAAAGTTCTGTGGCTTCTTTTGCCGTTGTCCCCATTTCTCCTCTCCTCCCGTCCCTGTATCGGGGCTGTCATGCAACTCAGCTGTGAGGCGATGAAGGACAGAGGTGGGGGAGGAGGGGGCGGGTAGCCAGGACACTGCCTGGGGCGTCCTCAAAGGCACCAGGAGACTCCCTGCAGTTGGGTGGCAGGGGCTGCAATACTTGCCTGAATGGCACCGAGGTTTTCAATGAGCTGCTCAGGAGTGGATGATCCCAGGAGAACGGAACTCACACCCTCATTTCTCAGGCACCACGCTGGAAGAGAGAGCACCGGGTCAGGAAGCCAAAGCACTTCTGACTGTTGATGAGTTTGCAAACACCATCTGCAGTTCCTCTGTCTCAACCAAAACGTGTTAACTCTGTAGGATGATGGAGGTGCACTCCAGGATTGAGCCTCAGCAGCGCCCCTGTCGTGTAGAGGGCTTGGTAGAATCCATGCACGTGAACTGTGGCCTTAGGCCTCCTCTGCCCCACAAGTGGGGCGTCCAGTCCAGGAACACAGCCTTGTTCCGGAAGACACCTGACACAGCTCATGGATGGACATCCGGATTCCTGTTTCCATCTGTCTTTCCATCTCATTCATGCTCTCACTTTCTCCTCATCTGTTATGTGGAGTCCTTGTAGACTCTGGGTATCTGATCTGGATCCTTTGTTTCCACTGACCTGTCAGCCCTGTCTGGACTCCCTCTCTTCCTGACATGAGATCCATGGAGATCATCTCTCTTGCTAACCCTCTAACCCCTCACTCCGCCTTTACCTGTAGCAGCTTCTACCCTTAAACCCCTATTCAATCTTGGCCCTGTCGCCGTCAGCAGATGACCCAGCCTCCTACTTAGTGCAGAAACTTGAATCCCTCAGGTAGGCTATCCCTTAATTCCCCATTCGCCTACAGACCCAAGTACACACACACACACACATCCTCCAGTTTCAGAGGCTATGGGGTCATGTCTGTTCAAAGCCAAACTCTGTGCTGATCCCACTCCTTTTGCCTTTTCTTGGACTTGATTAGAGTCACTATTCTCTTCCTCTCTTGTTCTCCTGGATTTTTTATTTCTTACTGTTCTCTTTATCAAGAAAACGTAATCAAATTTCTCTCATTCTAAAATAAGCCTCCGGACTTGCCTGGTGGTCCAGTGGTTAAGAATCTGCCTGCCAACACAGGGGACGTGGGTTTGATCCCTGGTCTAGCTTCCTGTCTCCTCACTCTCTGCCTTGACATTTGTGTGTCAGCAGCAGTGTTTGTGAATCCTCTCCATCCCCAAATATGCTCTGTTTGTCCTCCTCCAGCCCTTGGCTTAAGTGGTCCCCTTGGTCTGGAATGGGCCTTTGCCTCATTCATATCTACTCATCATTTGGAATTCCTCATGGGCACAGCCTTCTCCCAAAGTCCTTCCCTGAGTCCCAAGCTGGGTTTGGCACTCCTACATGTTACTTCCCTCCTCCCACCTCCACAATGCCCTTCTCAACTGGGCTTCTCAGGTAGCTCAAATGGTAAAGAATACGCCTGCAATGCAGGAGACATGGGTTCGATCCCTGGGTTGGGAAGATCCCCTGGAGAAGGGAATGACAACCCACTCCAGTATTCTTGCCTGGAGAATTCCGTGGACAGAGGAGACTGGCGGGCTACACAGTCCATGGGGTCATAGAGTCGGATAGAACTGAGTGACTAACACATTTTATCATCACACTGTATTAAAACTATCCATTAATTTCTTGACTTGTCCACCAGAGTGTGAGATGTGTGTTATTTGCAGTTGGATGCTCAGCACCCAGCCCAGCACCTGCACACAGTAGGTGCTTATTAGATGTTGGTTGAGTAAATGGGGGCGTGAATAATTGATGGGCATCCCTTAAGACCTCTCCTACCCCATTTGCTCAGGCTGTGCTACCAACTGATGCTGTCAAGCTGTTACCATGCTCAGACGTTTTAAGGCAATCATAAATCCTTCCACATGAGCAAAATAATGTCCGATGAAGGCAACAATCCAAGTGATCCCAGGCTTTTTTTTGGCTGCTTTATTTCCTGCTTTGCACTTAGAACTCTTTTTTGGCGCTTGTGGAAGTTCTGAGCAGGGCACTGGGAAAATTATTGCCCATAAACTACTTGATGTCAGCAACAGCTGATTCCCCCGTGGGTGGCCAGGCGTAGGAGAACTCACTGGGCAGTGCTGGCCAACACCAGGGGAAACAGATGATTCTGGATAATCAGCATCTAATCAGGGATCACCTACAGGCAGATCCAGAGTGCCTCTTTATGAACAAGGTGTGTGTGCTGGCTCCTGTGCAGATGGGAGACGTGGGAACCAGCCCACAATTGGGCTCAAGTAGCTTGTTTTCTTGGAGAAGGCAATGGCACCCCACTCCAGTACTCTTGTCTGGAAAATCCCATGGACAGAGGAGCCTGGTAGGCTGCAGTCCATGGGGTTGCTAAAGAGTCAGACACGACTGAGCGACTTCACTTTGACTTTTCACTTTCGTGCGTTGGAGGAGGAAATGGCAACCCACTCCAGTGTTCTTGCCTGGAGAATCCCATGGACAGAGGAGCCTGGTGGGCTGCCGTCTATGGGGTCGCATAGAGTCGGACATGACTGAAGCGACTTAGCAGTAGCAGTAGCAGCAGCAGCTTGTTTTCTGCCAGAGGATCTCCCCTTCCCCCATACTTCTACTAGATCAAAAGTAATACGTCTGGAAATAATTTCCCTCTCAGTTTGAGAGTTCTGTGGTTAAAAACAAAACTACTTGTTTACATAGAAAAGAAAAGAAAAAAAAAATGACAGGCAAGAAAGACACCTGGGGACACAGAGGGAGGAAAAGGAAAAAAAAGTATGTTTTAACTTAAACTTGGACTCTGTAAAGAGTCGTGTACATCTGACATTTAGTGAAAGTCTAAATGTTGTAAAGATTTTCTCTTTAGAAAGACAGTATTCTTCTGTCTCTTTCAGAGCTGTGTTCAATACTCACTTTCATGTTACCACCTAACAATCATATTTATGGCTATGGTTTAAGAACAGATGTTTTTCTTTGTGCCTCTACCTCTGACCATATATAATGGCTAGGAGTGGACAGAGTTTCAGCACAGGATGTCTGATTCTTTGCAAAACCATCATCATCTTCACTCTCATCTTCACTAGTTACTTACTGAGCCTACTCTGCTTTACATACATAATTTCCTTTTACTCAATACATTTGCAAGATATATACTATTATACCCATTTTGCAGATGATAAAACTGATAGCAAGTTAAATAACTTGCTGATGTCAATAGCTAATACCTTTTACTGCATTCATTAAAGCTCTAGGGATGCTAACTGCTACTGCTAAGTCGCTTCAGTCGTGTCTGACTCTGTGCGACCCCATAGACGGCAGCCCACCAGGCTCCCCCCAGTCCCTGGGATTCTCCAAGCAAGAACACTGGAGTGGGTTGCCATTTCCTTCTCCAATGCATGAAAGTGAAAAGTGAAAGTGAAGTCTCTCAGTAGTGTCCGACTCCTAGCGACCCCATGGACTGCAGCCTACCAGGCTCCTCTGTCCATGGGATTTGCCAGGCAAGAGTACTGGAGTGGATTGCCATTGCCTTATCACATTCAATATAATCTTTGTTTTTTAGAAGAGAGGGTTAAAGCAATAGTCATACATATACTTAGGTAAATGGTATTCCCCCCCTACAGCCTCCTTCCATTTCCATCTTTTTGCGACTATTTACTGCCAACTATGATCTTCCTGCCTTCTAACATCAGAAGGGTCAAGCATTTAACAAATATTCTGTTATTTTATTTGCACAAAACTTATCTTGAGATTTTTATCTCATTGGTTCACTGTATCCGATTTATCCCAATCCTGCTATTTCTTACTCCTTGGGAATTTTTTCTAGAATCTATACCCATTTTATTCTCTTCTCACAGCTACCACATGAATTCTTTTCAGCCTCTTCTCCATTTGTAAAGTGGTGATAACAGTAGGGAAATTCCATTAACGTCTGTGATGGAGGACTAGGTCTAGGACCAGTATATACTTTGTGGGATTGTTCTGACAATTACAGAGGGATGATGATGAGCATGAAGAGCTTATCACAGAGCCTGGCAGATACTCCTCAGCAAGGGAACTGAAAATCTAGCTTTTCTGTTTAATCCCCAGTCTCTCACCACTTGTGGCTATTGAACATCGGAAATGTGTTTAGCCTGAATTGACATGTACTATAGATACAAAATGCACTCTGGATTTTGTAGGAAAGTGTGTGAAATATTATTAAATAAAAATATAATAAGCTTTTTATATTTATTACAGGTTAAAAATGACAGTATTTTGGCCATATTGGATTAAATGTGGTCCATTTAAAAATTAATTTCATCTATTTCTCTTTTACTTTTTTAACATGGCTCCTGGAAATTTAAAAGTTAAACAAATGATGTACATTGTATTTCTCTGGGACTGTTCTGATGCAATGTGGTCTTCAATTGTCACCAGTGACCGTGACCTTTCATTGACTCCACAGTGTCAGAAGAATCATCTTCACGGCCCTCAGAAGTTTTGGGACGCTGCTCCCCTAAGATAGGCTTTCCATGTGGCAGTGGCTTGGCCTCAGTCACAGCCCTGCTCCTCAGCCGCTCACCATCCCTGCCTTAGCTTCAACAGGGAAGGAAACTTGAGCCAGAAGCAGTGGATGTCACCACAGAGTTCAGGGACGCTCACCCTTGACACTGTGAGGACGTGTGCGTTTTCACTGACGTGTTCTTGTTTAAACTGTCTTACAAGGCAAAGGAGAGGAAGTGAGAAGAGTGTTTCAGCATGTGGAACACTCTGAGGAACTCTAAACAAAACCTCATTTTCAATAGAATTAACCGGGAGTGTTTGCTTCAGAGATTGTCTGCCCCTACACCAGGTGGTTTATCATGTGAGAGAGGTGAATCAGTAATAGAGAGGGCCTCCGTCCCCCGTGACTCTCACCCACGGCTAGCTGAGGTAGCGTGCATCCCAGACGCTCCGCGATCGGGGAAAGATCTTTCAGCTTGTTTTGCTGTTTTCTCCCTTCTTCACTCACAATTCTTTCCTTCAACCACTGGTAGCACTAGAGATAAGAAGAACATTTCAGTGTTAATGTCTGGAAAGGGTTTGATGCAAAGACTGTTAACTCTATTAAATATAAGAGCCTTGTGGTGAATTCCTGAGTCTTCTTGGCCCTGACCTTTCT
This sequence comes from Bos indicus, assembly GCF_029378745.1. Lineage (NCBI taxonomy): Eukaryota > Metazoa > Chordata > Mammalia > Artiodactyla > Bovidae > Bos > Bos indicus. Next base: position 111,519,952 of record NC_091760.1, read on the forward strand.
GTTTGCAAACAAGGATGCTTATGTCTTCATGCAAAGAAATGTTCCCTGTGGTCTCGCACCTTATTTATTGGTTCAAGACAGATTGATTTTGTCTAAAGCTCACCATTCAAATCCATCGACATGTACAAAAGTTGCTAAAATCCTGACATATAATCAATTATATCCCGTCTGGAAAAGATGGTTCTTATTGTGATAGCCCTTAGAATGTAGGTGGGTGGGAGAGGGGGAAGGTATTTACATTTCACCAAGGGCTGTTATGTTTCTTTTTTTATGCAGAAAATTGGGTGCCAAGCTTTCTGCTCAAAGGAAGTCATTATGTTACATTCTTGCTGTAGCTGTCTTTCTCCCTCTTGCCTTCAATTTACCCCGTCTCTCCTGTATTCTTTTAATGCGGTTTATCGTAAGCTTTGTCTACTCTTTCTAGAAGATGTGGATAGGTACCAGTACATTTTTAAAGTGGATAAAGACTTTCCCAAATGTGTATTACATGTTTGTATAATGTTTGAAACTTAAAAAGGCAAGGATGCTTATAAAGGTAAATGGGAAACTAATCTTTAAAACCTATAAGACGAGGCTGACTCTGATGTAGCCTATAAAGTGTGCCTAATTTCCTAAATGTAAGGAAAGAAATCTTTTAGAACTTCTCAATGCCCTATTTTTTAGAAGGTTCTGCTCTTACTATGAAACAAGGAGCAACAGACTCTTATGTACAAAACTAGCACTGTACAGCAACACCCAAAGGAAAAGAATATTTGTAAGAATGTTAGTCTGTTTTAGTGACAATAATAAGAACCGTCCCCTGTGTGGCAAAGTTGACTTCCTCCACTGTGTGTGTGGTGACACAGTTGCCACCACAGACCTTTTCCGTCTCATAGGCAGCAGAAAGCTGGGCAGTCATCACCAAATCTCCACCCACGTGATTTCAGTAGGCTGCTGGCTTTCAAGTATTTTTTTCATCATTACAAGATAGGATTTCCAAAGAAAAAGGCAACCACATTGTTTTGTTATGATTTCTGGAATGATTTTGCAGATATGAAAAGAAGGAAGAATAAGCACACCCAGTTTTGTTCTCCTCCTAGATCTCAGGGGCTTATGGTCTGGCTCCTTTCGTTAAGTTTACTTAGCAAAATGGCCAAGAGTTTTCCTAGTCTCAGCTCCAGAGACCTCAGCTTCTTCCAAGAGGAAGCACAGCCTGGGGCATCTCTCTGGAGGTGATGGCTGGTGCCAGCAGTGATGAGGTGGACAGTTAAGGGCAATCAGCACTTCCCGGGCAGCATGCTGGGTACATCAGAAAGTCCCTGAACTTACTTCTGCAGTCCTCAAGGGGAATAATATCACCCATTCTCATTTCAATCTCATAACATCTTTCAAGGACCAGAATGTCTGTTATTCAAATGAAAAGAAAAAAGCTTGAAAACCAATAGCCAAAACTCTCTTGAGTTATTGCTTTTTACTACTAGGAGAGTTCCTCAGGTTTCAGTATATACCACATACATAAAGAATAATTGACTGACTTATCAGTCTTATGAAATTCTAGTTTTTGAAATCTTATTATCTGCAACACATTTTTATTCTTAAGATTGAGTTACAAGTTGGATATGTGTGTTGAGTGTGTGTGCGTGTGTGAATGTAATGTCTGCATTACATACACACTCCATAATGAGAGGAAGATTTCTTCTCTAAATTTCTTTTTTTAATCTTTGGCTGTGCCGGGTCTTCGTTGCCCTGTGCAGGCTTCTCATTGTGGTGGCTTCTCTTATCGCGGAGCACAGGCTCTAGGATGTGGGACGTCAGTAGCTGTGGCATGTGGACTCAGTAATTTCAGCTCCTGGGCTCTGGAGCACAGGTTTGGTAGTTACGGCCCATGGGCTTAGTTGCCAGGTGGCATGTGGGATCTTCCTGGACCAGGGATCGAACCTGTGTCTCCTGCAATGGCGGGCAGATTCTTTGCCACTGAGCCACCATGGAAGCTCTGAGAGGAAGATTTCTAAAAATAACAAATACCAAACATCCATTTATTGAGTACTTTTCTCTCTACCCTCAACATAACTCTTGCTCTAATCACTGGGAAACATAAGCAGGTTAGGGTTTTGTAAAAGTAGATACATAGTATTTACACGACTTTCTGCAAACCAAAGGAAACAAATGTGTTTTGGAAATAAATAGCTTTAATGGTTTTAGAAATGGGAAAATGTTTGCATAGGGAGGAGATGAAGCTTAACTAAAATTTCAATTAAATATGGAAGTGAACCAGTGTTTTTGGTAAGAAGATTGACCATAGGTGTGGTTGTATGCAATAATAAACCCAGCTTGTGGACTGCCATGAATCAAAAGATAAAATTTTGTCTTCCACTCCTATTATATTGCTTAATCCTATTCCTCCAGTGACTTATTTACATGATGATTGTTCTTTCTAACCAAGTGGAAGGCAGGGATGGCTTCTTGTTCGTGTCAGCATCTCCAGTCTTGACACAGTGGTTGACAAAGAGGAGGGGCTCAGCCAATATGGTGATGAGGAAAGATCTGAGAAACCAGGATTCCACACAGTAAAGATAGTTGTCTTCAGTTTTTCAGATTGAATGCAGACATGTGTATCACATAGGGCTTGTGGATTCCACATAGTTTCATAATTCACCCCTTCTCATGTCTGTCTCTAGCAAGTCCCTGAGTTACTCCTTAGGGTTGAGACTGTTTCATTCATCTGTCTCCTCAGTCCTCAGCACAGGGCTCAGCACTGACTAGACACTCAGTAAATATTTGCCAAAGGAACAACTGAATGAGCCTTCTTCTTAATAGATTACTGAGCTATTACTTTTATACATAAGTCACAAAATTCTTTAAAATTTCCTAAAGCCTGTTTCTTTGCCATCTTCTAATGCTGTGGCCATTATCTCTGTGACTGCCATTTTATAGGTAACCGTAACAGGATGGGAATAGTCTGTGAGATATGCCCCAAACACCTCAGTTGGCTGTCAGTTAATCCCAGCCTGGAACTTAGGCAGCAACTATAAAGTCATGGACAGAATCAGTCACATTTCATTAGTGGGCCTAATTTAGCATTCAAGATCATTGACTATTTCTAGCTGAACAATTGAAGTCTTTGGCTTAAAAGAGCAGCAAAGTCTTCATTATTGAGGTAAAAATCTCTAGGTAAAATGCTGGCGCTAAAATGTTTCCTTCTGAAATTGTACCATAATGTGGAAATATCCTTAGTTTCTTAATGTGAACAACTGGAGTTCTTGGACTGTCCCTCTCCCCATTCCTTTGCTCCACCTATGTTTGCATGTTTCTTCTTTCCCTTTGACAAAAAGGTATATATTTTTCTGTTTTTTTTTTTTCTTATAATGTATTTTCCTAATAATAGGGAAGAACTGTCCATAAATCTTATTGGACTTTTCATTTATATTTAAACTTTTTATTTAAAAGCTGCTCACTTGGTCTCTGATTGTTCAGTTGGTAAAGAATCTGCCTGCAATGCAGGAGTCCCCGGTTCCATTCCTGGGTTGGGAAGATCCACTGGAGAAGGGACAGGCTACCCACTCCAGTATTCTTGGGCTTCCCTTGTGGCTCAGCTGGTAAAGAATCTGCCTGCAATGCGGGAGACCTGGGTTCGATCCCTGGGTTGGGAAGATCCCCTGGAGAAGGGAAAGGCTACCCACTCCAGTATTCTGGCCTGGAGAATTCCATGGACTATACAGTCCATGGGGTTGCAAAGAGTCGGACACGACTGAGCGAGTTTCACTTCACTTCACTTCATCTGGTCTCTTGATCAGACATTGTTGATCCTTGGTTATGGCTTATTGTATTCTTTCAGGAAACAATTGTTGAGTACCTATCATGTGCCAGGCTCTGTGGTGAGTTATGTGAGTAAGTTTCAGTTTCTATCCCAAAGGTATTCATGAATCATTGTCTGGTAACTGGAGAAGTGTTTTGTAGTTGGGGTGCCCCCTCAGTGATTTCCTCAGAAGCTATGTTTGCACTGCTTCTTTATGGGAAATACCGCACCATCAGTGCAAGACACGAACGAGGCACAGCACCTTGTCCTTTGGCCCCTGTCATTGGTCTGCTAGCTTGGCATATGACCCAAGCTTGGCCAGTCTTCTCTGTACCGAAGCTGTTATAGAAAATTCTCTTTTCTCTCAAGTTATATGCCTTTAAGGATGTAAGCCTGGCAGTCACTAGCGTTCTTGTTCCTGGGCTCGTGAGGAAGACCCATTTGTAGTCGCAGAAATTGACACATGTGGAGAGAAACAGGAGATGGAGAGTCCTGAAAATGGGCAGATCTATGGATAGAGTCACCCCTGAGGCCATCCCACTCCATCTTTCCCAGGGAGTGTCTGTCTATGTGCTCCCTTCTTTGATTAAATAAAGTTGAATTGCATTTTGTTGCTTGCAGTCAGAGGATTCTAAGTCTGTAAGAAGTGTTTGTGGAATGTTAGAGGAAGGTACGAATAACTGAAGTTTTGCAAAGTAAAGACAGGCTTCACAGAGTGAAGACAACCAAGCTTTGTCTTTAGAGATGGCTTTCCACAGCCAGAGAAAAAGAAGGGCGTTTCTGGGAGGCAAAAACAAGTATAGTGCATTTGGGTGAAAAAATGAACTAATATGATTTGGGGAGAGATAAGAATGGAAAAATGGGCTCAATTAAGACCCCAAGAGTATTTCCTTGAACACTCTTCTGTGGGTTTTTAGGTTTTGTCATCTAATCAATATTGGGAAGTCATTAAGGATTTAGGGCAGGGTTATGATATAGTCAGATTAATCTTTTAGAAAGATATTTGGTCACATAATTAATATGGATAGTAGATAACTGGTGGGCAGTTGAAAAAGAGGGGTGAATCAGAGTCTAGATGGGAGGTTATTGTGGCAAACCAGGAAAGAAATGATGATGATCTAAACAAGGGCGGTGCAAGGGAAGGACCACTGAGGTCAGGATGTGGACTGGAGGAGTTGGTGTCCTGCTGGATAAGACTTAGGGAGGAGGAGAGGCAGACTGAGATAAGCCTTGGCTTCAGGCTGGGGTGACCAAGGGACGGGTGGAGGCACTGTTAACTGAGGATTCTGGGCAGGTTTTGGGGAGTGTGGATAGATTCCATTAGGCATGTCAGATGCCCATTGGATAGCCATGTGGAGGTGTCTAATAGACACGAAGTAGTGGTGTTCAGCTCAGCAGTGAAGTCAGTGCCGATGACACTGATTTAGAAGTCTTTGTAACAGTGGTGGGCCACATGCAGTCTCCCAGAAAGCCACATGGGTAGTATTACTTTCTAAAAGATAGGATAAATAAACTGAGTATTAAATACCTAACAGTTCAGTGTTTACAACTGAAATAAAATATTAGCATCTTTATTGGTGTAACTTAAAATAGCCATTGTGAAATACCAACCATTCTATTTTGGGGGAAGGTCAAAGTTGCCATTTTATTTATCTATTTGCCTAGCTCTTTTTTTTTTTTTTTTAAGATAATCATACTATATTTGTGAACTGCAAATAACAAAACAAAACAGAGGTCCAAGGGGGCTAAAGTCCAAGCTGTAATTTACACACAAAGTGTATGGTGAAAGCAGTTACAATGTATACAAATGTGACAAGTTATCCAGATGTTTTAAAAAAACAGAGCCTGTCCAAAGAACATCCAGTCTTATCCTGTAGGTTTCTGAGGAGCCTGTTACACAAGGTGAATTCCCCTCCTGCTGATAAGAAGCAGCTTGCCGAGGACACCCATATATTTCTTACCGGGAGAGTCTACTTGGCATTACCGATAACCCAAGAGCTCCCTATTACATTCACTGGTCTGAAAACAACTCATAACCCAACTGTTCTTCCAAGTCCTTTACCAGTTTTTCAAGCTTTCTATCAAAGGAAAGTTGGAATATATTGCTTCTTGTCATCAACAGGCATTTCAAAAGGAGGGTAATTAACCAAAATCAAGAGTTCTTTGGTTGAGTTAGTAACAGGCTTCTCCTTTGTTCTAAATCCCTTCATAATCCCTTTCCCCACCAATTTTTCCAGTATGGCCTGGATTTTACAAACCACCTCTTTCCTGGCCTGCTGGACGGAGTCCTGGCCCCCAGTTTCAACTGAATCCAGTTCCAGAAGTTCCTTGATTAGCATCTCTTCCAGAAGCCAGTAGGCTTTGTCTGTCTTTTTTCCTATGAACTCTTCTACTTGCTCAAGATACTGGACCTTCTCCAGCACATGTATGATTTTTTTAATGCTTGGGGGAGTCCCTTCATCTGAAGATAAACACTCTTCAGCAAGATGATTACCCTCGTCTTGAGTGCAGGGATGTTCGTAGGTGGCATTACCGTACAGATGAGGCTCAGCACTATACTGGACCTGGGAATCCAAAAGCTCCGAACTGTCATTGTTCACTGATCCCGAGGACTGCCGTACTGATGGACACTGCAAGGAAAGTTGTGCTGGCTCATGTCTTGATCTGGTTCGCTGTAGGTGTAGGAGGAGTCCTTAGGCTGTGGGGGTGGTGGTCCTGCTGGGGGTACATCCAACGGGAGACTGGGGTTGGGCTGTTGCCAGGTGAACGGTAAGTGCTTGGAACCTCTGTGGAGTAATTGGTCTGAGCATACCCAGGTGTGTAATAGGCCCCAGGGTATGAGGCAGTATTTGTCCCGGGGCCAGTGGGATACGGTGGGCCATATCCCCTATTTGTATAAGAATTCAAACTGGCTTTGCATTTCCGATCTTCCAGGGAATGTACTTGGGTGAGGAGCCGGAGGTCGGGCAGCAGCATTCCAATAGTTAGAATTGTAACTAGGATATGGTGGCTACTCCTGGTGGCCTCCGCCAGCATGACCAGGCTCTGACCAGGCGCCTCCAGACGCTTAGTAGCCATTGCCTCCTCCGCCTTCCCCCGGCCAGGTGGTCTCCGCCGGGCCGCCCCCGCGCCCCCGCCAGGAAATGGGAGGCTGGGGAGGCTCGGGGCACGGGGAGTAGATGGGCGGAAGCGGAGGCACCGGCACATCTCCACCCCCAGGCCGTAGTAGCGGCCATAAGATGGGCCGTCACTGGGGCCGTAGCCCGAGTGCCTCAAGGCCAACATGCTCCATTTTTAAAAAAAAATGTTTTTACTATTACAATTCTCGCTCACTCTTAAGGTTGAGAGACAGAGAGAGATACACACACACATAACATTATTATTAGTGGCATTAATTTTTGCTTAAGTGGCTTTTCTAAGTGTACATATATTAGTCAAGAAAGCACTTAGGCTGATGAATTAAGACGTGTGCTTTGGGACTGGCTTCCTTTTACCTTTGGAGACTCTTTAATGCTTATTGTTAAGGATGCTTCAAAAAATGCTGAAAAGTCAACAACAAGAAATATTTTTTGAGTTGCTTTTGGGCTTAGCTACCTTCAAATATTCTGCATCTCCCCCTCCCCCCCCCCCCCTTTAGTTAGTGCATTTTAAGCAGGTTTTCAGCTATTTGTAGCCTTTTCTCAAACAGTGATGGAGATCAGTCAATCATATACTCCAAATACAGCGCTGCTACTTCTTCCTCATTTAAAAACATTAATTTGAAGGGAAACAAAAATGCCTTTAGGGAGAAGAACTGAGAGTCAGGAGACCTGGGTTCTACTGCTAACTTTATTATGAGTTTATGCCCTTGGATTGTTATCTAATATCTTTGTTCTCAGTTTCTGCATCTGGAAAAGGTTTACCCTCTTATAAGGATAGTCTGAGAACAAACACCCCACGTATATGGAAACACTTTGAGTTTTTCAGAAAGTCTCTGAAAGAATGTAAGAAACTTAACATCCTTAGCTACAACTGACTAAAAGCCATCTGTATCCATTTATCTTTGTGAGGATAAAAGGAGGTAAAAAACAAACACATGCTTATCCCAGTGCTTGGCAAGCAGTAGGTGCTCAGCTAAAATCACAATTTCAGTGCTTTTCTTGCCATCCTCCTTTTATCCCTTCTTTCCTAAAATGCTTTTAGTTTTCCTTTGCTAACTTATTTAAAACTTTTGACTTTTTCAGACACAAGACCATATTTAATATTTTAGGATAATCAGTGTAATAATACAAAGCTAGAAGCAGGACCATGTCACCATGTTTTAGGAAATATGTATATTATCTTAGAGAACAAACACACTAATAGGTCAACTGTTAGAGCAGAAAGAAAAGTGATAGACCTAGAGTCTGGAGAAGGTCCTGACGGGAAGCACACAGTGGTTCCAGCCACACTGATTAAAGTGTTGGTAGTTCAGGCTTAACTTGAGCTGTCCTTGTGCTGACTTTGTGCTGATGGAAGCAAGAGGCTGTGTCAGACTTCTGCTTCCTTTTGGGGGCGTTTGGCAAGTGTGAATTTTAAAAATGCCAATATTCTCTCTCCCTTGACATTACAGAGTAATTTGTGATTCTAATGTTATTACACATTCTCTCAAGTTTTTAAAAACAGACATGTTGTTATTAACAAGGAGAGATGTTTGGAGTACTCTCCAATAAATTAATCATCAAGATGTTCTGAATGGAGGTTAATTTTATGTCAGTGATCTTGAATATCTTTACTCTTCAGAGAAGAATTCAAGCGGCAAGACTCAGCAACTGGAGTTGATTTCTGCAAATGCCAGCCCTGAGCCTCAGTGACAGATGCTTGGCTCTGTATCTGCCCCAAACCTTCCTTCCTTAACCCCCACCTTCACATATTAAGAAGTGTCAACCAACCTCAAACCTACTCAGTACAACCAGTTTGCCCCATATGGATTAAACCTCCATGCCTTAAATTTTGTTAAGAAAAGTAAAATGAGATCCTCTTATATAGAAGATGGATTTTACATTTCCGTCTGTGTCAAAGGAGGAATGAAATGCCTTCTTTAATATAAGAATAAATAAATGTAGGAAATTGAGTCCTACGAATCCAACCAGGTCACTGGGCATCTCTCCCGGTCCGCAGAGGAGGGGAGCTTTCTGCATTGAAGCCTGACCAGAAGCAGGGCCCTCCAGAGGGCTGGGGGACTGCCAGGGGACGCCTGCCAGGCTGAGGCCACACTCGGCCTGAGCCAGGAAGCCTCAGGCTGCTGCTGGGCTCTTCTGTTCAGTTTCCTTTTCTCCCTCGTTCCCATGCCCAGACTCTTTCCTAGAGGTGGAGGAAAATACCTTCAGCGAAGCCCTAGAACTTTCAGGCACCCCGTTTCCATATTTTCCTGAGATGATTCCACAAGCCAGTGGAGACCATGTCATTGCTCCAACTCCTATAGAAGAAAAAAAACCTTAAAAAGTTACTTCTGCAAACTGGGATCAAAAGTGAGTGGGTATTCAGAAAGGACCTGGTTAGTTATGGGGAAAAGCTGGCCAGATATATATGAGTTAATATCAGCATAAATCATTCCATTAAAGTTTAGGCATTTACAAACTGTGTGCTTCATTTTTATTAATATAAGCCCATCAACTGTGCACTGTTGGTGATGGGGAGGAGGGCATACAATCAAGCCTGAAAATGTGGCTTATCCAGAGTTTCCTGATGCCCCAAATTTACATTTCTTTTTACACTCAGCGATAAGCACTTTTGCTTGCACAAAAATGCAGTGCTTCGCTTGTTCACGCAGTGCCTCAACAGTGCCTGGTCGGAGGAGGAGCACCGCGCCCGGTGCACAGAGAACACAGTGAGCACATGGTGATAGCCGTAACAACCACTGTTCTGTTGTCGGACTTTTCTTATCCTTGTTTTCTTACCCAGCACTTTCCCCACTCACGTAAACCCCCATTTCTTACGAAAAAGTTTCTCTGGAACCTGTTTCGATAAATATGCCTGAAAATGTGGCTTAAGTTTTCTGATATCCGAAATTCTTGTGTACATGTTGTATATATATATTTTCCCTCCCTTTGGCATCATGTGTACCTACACAAACATGTGTCCCTGGCTTGTCTGCCATTCTTGAATTCCCCTTCTGACTCAGTTCCAGGCAGAGTAGGAGATACAGATGTATAAATCCATCATTTTGGGGAAACCCACTCAGAGATGCATTCTTGGCTAGAGCAACTACCCTATGAAAAACAGGTTTATTCATTATTTCTTCCTTTCATTCTACATGCATTTTTTTGAACACCTACTGAGAACAGCTTGTCTGCCAGCTCTGCTTGGCTTTCATGAGTGATACTCCAGAGATTGCATACAAGTCCTTTTGATCTCTTCTAGTTTCTGGAATGCATAGTGCTGACAATCCCTACATTAATTAGGAACATTTAGGAAAGCATTTCAGTCACACCTTTTTTTTTTTTTTCTGGATCCCTGATCCTCTTATTAAAGATAATGAGTCAATTTGATTGTGAAGATTACCTATTTTATGGTAGAGCTCTGGTAGCTGAACCTCTACTTTCTCTCTCTGGAAAAGGTGGTATTCAGCTTGTTCACAGACTGGTGGGATCATGTTGAATTGTCTTGCTACAGAGTAGGCTTCCTAAGGTGAAATACAATTGCAACTGAATTTATTTCTGATGAGAAATAAGTCTGTATGCATGAAAAAAATTCATTTTAGTGAAATCAATACAAACCAAGAAAATCTAGATTGTCAAATAATAAGCAAAGTTATGACCATCAATTTCACTAAGAAATACCAAATCAGGAAATTATTTTTTGGGAGGTTTTGGAATGAGTAAAGTCCAGGGAAAATTAGTCAAAGTGTGAATTAAGAACTATTACAAAGAAAACATAGTTTGACTATTTCTAGGTTCCTAAAGAAATAAAACTTAACTAATATATAATATAAAAATGATCTATAATTAGCATGTTATGAACAGTACCATTATTTAATACGTCAAAAAAAAAAAAAACCCTGGAATATTGTGTCATATGTCTCATTAGCTGAGAATTGTACTCTCTTACTACCAAACTACTACCAAAGACCATGCTAAAACACGATTCCTGTTAGAGACCTGCACCCTCCATGTTGTATTCTGAGCTGATAAGATCCACCACCCGCCCCCATATCCAATGATGAAATTGATCATAGAATTCTGGTGCCATTGTGATTGTGAAGAAAGTTTGCAAAAGGTCTTACAACTTATACATGATGTCTGACAAATAAAAATAGGTACTCAATGGTCATTTAAAAATGGAAATGGAATTACCATGATCTCCATGGCACTCCAGCGAGAAGTTCCCCAGTACATGGCCATTCCTTGGTTTATCACATGTGTCATGGCACGAACAATTTCTATGGAAAGCCAAAGAGATAGCATTACATATATTTTTCAAAGTTATATAGTATTTTTTTTCTTTTCCTGCCCAAAGCTTAGATGTTTAATGCAATTATTTGTTGGATTAGTATAATTACCTTGACACTGGTGATAGCATAATAGTCTAACATAAAATATTGATGGTTTGGAGGTGGATGGTACTTTTTGGGTAAATTGACTTTCCATTTTCAGTTTGCAGCAACAATATGAAATGATATTAAAAAAAGAGTGACCACCTTAAGTTCTTCCTTTACTTTTATTGCTTCAGTGTTCCTGGCCAGATAAAAGAATACATGACTCACCTCTTTCAGAACCTGGGTACCTTGCTCACTAAAGTGAGAAGTAAGAGAAAGCATTTGTTTTGACTTTGTAGAATGGAAGGTCATTGAGGATAGAAGTCCTGCCTTTGTATGTTGGATTTACAGAGCTAAGCCTCACGCAGCGTTGTTGTTTAATAGAGATGACTCAATAACAATGTGTTTAGCAGAAAGATAAACATACTAAATGCTGAACAAACAGCTGAAGCCCCAACGGCTCCCAGCCCACACTGGCACACCCTGTCCTTGACTACTTTGGACCAAACTTCATTCTAAGACACCCATGTCATGCATTTCACCTGGACCTCCATGTGGCCCCACCCTGTTTGCTCATCAGCCTCTTTCAGCTTGACATCACATTTCCTAAACAGGAAAATGAATCTCTTCCCAGAGGGGTGGAGTTGAGCTAATCCTCTTGGAACCAGCCAATATTTTACAGAACCAGAGAGCATGGAGAGCCTCAAGTTAAATTGAGTGAAAAGTCACAGACATGGTTGGGTTTCTTCTACAAACCAGGTCAGCCAAACACCCAGGATGCCAGGTCATTTCACATTTTCAAGGGGTTGCAGGTCATGGGCTTTTCTTACCCTACTGATAATACCTGGTAGGTTACATGTCCTTCAGCAGAATCAAATCCTTGTCTCAAACTTTAATTGAGTATTTGTGTTATTTTATTTCTCACCAGCAAGCACTGTCTTAATTGATCAGGGACAGGATTTGGAATGAGACAGTGAGGGTTAGGGTCCTAGCTTCCTTGCTTGTTTGACTTACATAAAGCATTTTAAATTGCCCTTGGTCTTTGTTTGGAAGATGGGAATGTTTTACTCATCAGAGTCTACCCAACAGAGGTAGAATTCGGCATGTAAAGAAAATATTTTTCCTTCTTGGAGAAAGACTCCTAAATATCAATTTATTACTCAACAACCAAATCTATGAAGATAGTTCTTCCTTTACAGAGCAAACGAGACACAAAAAGTTACATGAAACATTTTTCTTGTCTTTAAATAGAAATGAATACGTGTGCTAACATTTCTGGAAATTCAAAGCCATTCCTTAAATATCTGCCCCTAAGTATTCTCTCTTTGGAACTCTCCATCGTTGTACTACTTCCCTTTCCTTTCACATCCCGTTTCATTCAGAGCTGAGGTATTCATTCAACCAACAGGACTTATGAGGAGTCTGCTGTACTGGGTGCTGGAGATATTGTGGCGAATCAAACTTGTTGGTAAACACTAACAGGTTAACAGGGAATAAATGAACCCAAGATGCTCCCCTGTCTCTATTCCATAATCAAGTAAGATGAGCACAGGACGTGGTCCAGTGGCTTGGCCATGTGGGAGTCACCAAGGTCTTGACAACAGCAGGTAGGGTGCAGTGGAGGTTGTGACGCTTCCCATTCCTTCATTCCCTTATTTCCTGTAATGTACTAACAGCCTAATATTTGCCAGGCACTAGGTTCATCTGTGAGTAAGATAAATACAAAGCTCCTGGACTCAGGGAGTTTAGGGTTACCACAAAATGTAATGTGTTATGAAGAAAGCAAATAGGGGGCTGAGATCAGGAATGAGAAGGAAAACATATATAGTTGGTCAAGGAAGAAGTAATGTCTAGGCATACAAAATAAAAAGGCACCAGTCAGGTGAAAAACAAGGGAAGAATATTCTAGGCAGCATGTGACAAGGCCCTGGGGCCGGACAGAGCTTGGTGAACCCACAATCTGTAAGCCATGGTGGAGGAAGCTGAGTCAGGAAGGAAGGCAGGGCTACACGATGAAGCTGGCAGAGGGCAAACAGTGTTTGTTATTCAGGGCTTGATGGGAAGTCACTAATATTTCTAAGTAAGGGAATGATGATGCAGTATATATTTCAGAACACCATCTGACCATGTTGTGAGGCGAGGGCTGGAGGAAGCAGGAAGATCATTAGGAGGTTTACTGTAGCATTCCTGGAAGGAGATAAGGGGCTTGAAATCAGGAGGTCATAGCAAAGACAGACATGAACGGATCAAAATCTGTTTTGTGGATAGAATCCCCAAGGACTGTATGTGGCAAGTGAGGAAAAGGAGGAATCAAGGAAGCTTGAGGGAGGAACAGGTTTGGGAGGAAGAGTCAGGGTCCTTCATCAGTTCAGTTCAGTTCAGTTCAGTCGCTCAGTCGTGTCCTACTCTTTGCGACCCCATGAATCGCAGCGCATCAGGCCTCCCTGTCCATCACCAACTCCCGGAGTTTACCCAAACTCATATCCATCGAGTCAGTGATGCCATCCAGTCATCTAGGACATGCCAAAAATAGAGATGCCTGTGAGAGACAGAGGGGTGATGTCAAGTAGAGATAACTGGATAATGATATGTGAGCAACCTGGGCTGAAGGTGAGCTATTTGTTCATCAACAGTCTATTAATTGTATTTAAATCCATGAGTGAATGAGACTATGTAAGGGAAGTCTGCCCAGAGAAAACAAAAGAGTTTCGAAGAGCCAAAGCAGGAGTTGGGAAGAGTACACTGTGGGGTTCTGGGTCATTGGCAGCCAGAGGAGTAGGAAGGAAGCCAGAGTGGGGACGTTTGGAATCAAGAATGGAGAGGGCTTGCAGGAGGACCTGTGCCCAAAGATTGGAACATGTGAGCATTTGAATCAGAAAGGCCAGAACGCTGGAGGTCAACGAAGAGCCTGGAAAGAGTGTTGTCAGTGTCCTTGGTGTGTTTGGACCAAGGCCAGGCTGGAGCTGACTGAAGACTGGGCATGAGGAAGGAAAGGTGTTAGAGACAACCTGGGTGGACTCAAGTTAGGAAATGAATGGAGCAGAGAAAGGGGGCAGCAGCTAAAGTGGGTATTTAGGATAAAGGAGATTTTTATTTTAAAACTGAAAGATGCAAGAGAAAGCCTATATGCCATTGAGAGTAATCTAGATAGAGGATTTAACTGAGGATGTGGGCTAGGAGATTGGGGAGAATGGAGAGGGAGAGACTGGACAAAGTGAGACGGAGGACAAAACCCCTGCAGTGGGAAGGATGCTGCTTCAAGCAAGATGGCACGACCCTGGGAGGTTTGGAGAAGTCATCATAGGAAGACAGGGGAGACCCTGTTTGATGAATGGTGGTGCTGGTGGTAAAGAAGCTGCCTGTCAACGCAGGAAATGTAAGAGACATGGGTTTGATCTCTGGATCAAGAACAGCCTCTGAAGGACGGCATGGCAACCCACTCCAGTATTCTTGCCTGGAGAATCTCATGGACAGAGGAGCCTGGCAGGCTACAGTCCATAGTGTTGCAAAGAGCTGGACACGACTGAGCAACTAAGCACAGCACTGCATAGCACACAATAAACTCTCAATCAAGTGAGAACGAGGTACGAAGTGAGGAAAAGGCGAGAAAGAACAATTCTGAGTGTGGAAGAGCCTATGCAAGATGCCCCCATGCCCCAGGCACTTTAGTTGATGGCGATTTCTTTGCTCCCCGATAAGTCTGGCTGCTGACTCTGCAGAGAAGGGCTGGTGGAATGCAGAGGACTCTGGGAGGAGGAGGCTGCTGCACAGAATCCAGGGAGGAATGCAGAGAATGGAGAGCCAGCAGATGGAGATCCATGTGGCCACAAAGTAAAATTTAGTTTAATGCATATTAAATTTGTTCAATTTTTTTTAAAGTTAGAGAAAAATCCCCCAAGTTATTTAGCTCTCTAACAGGAAGTCACTGTACTGATAGCTGAGGTGGGTTTTTAACACGATTCTACTAAAGGACACTAGAGGGCAGCATTGTTAAGAAAAAAAAATCAATGGGTGTCTAAAAGCTTTTACTTGACAACCAGGGAAATGCATTTTTAAAGCATCCCAGTCAGAGCATCAATTCTGAGTGGGGAAAACGACGTTAGGAAGCTCATCTAGTGCATTGCTTCCACCCGCCTCTGGGAAAGGACATGCAGACAGACAAACTGATTCAATCTGGCAGTTCAGAACTGAATGTGGCTCCCTCTGCCCTGACTCCCCGCTTTTCCAGGAAGCTTCAGCACGAGTGGCTCTTACACGAAAGGACCTGGGGAGCTTGGAAAACGACACTACCCGGGCTCCACAGAAGGTCTATTATATCAGAATCTCTGGGGGGTGAAGCCAGGCATCGAGATTTTAAAAACTCAACCCAGGTGATTGCATGCGCAGCCTGGGTTTAGGGTCGCTGTGCTTGTCTACCCTGCTAGTGCTAAAGGGTGGCGCCTGGACCACTAGCAGCAGCCCCTGGGAACCTGTTAGAAATGCAGGTCCTAGGGCCTCACCCCAGATGCTGTGCTGTGCTGTGCTGTGTGCTTAGTCGCTCAGTCGTGTCCGACTCTTAGCGACCCCATGGACTGCAGCCTACCAGGCTCCTCCGTTCATGGGATTTTCCAGGCAAGAGTACTGGAGTGGGTTGCCATTGCCTTCTCCGGCTTTCCATGTTGAAACCATCATTATTATTTAGCCCACAGTACACAGACAGCTCTCTCTCTCTTATTTCCTGGATCCTTGGCACAGAACTGACTATGAAAGCTACAGGTCGAGTTTGTTTCCCTGAATATCCCATTCTCTATCTGTGAAGTGAGGACGTATTGATCCTGTGGAATTCTTCCAAAGCTTGACATGAGATAATGTATGTAGACCAACTGGTGGGTGACTCTAAAAGAATAACACAAACTGAGTAACAGGTAAGCAGGATGTGGTCCTGGTTGTTTCTTCTCAAATAAGCTCAGATATTAACATTTTATTTTTTTTTAAAAGTTGTTATTCTTCATTCAGTAACATAGGTCATCTCTGTTTAAAAATACGTATTTTATGTGAAATGACTAAGTGAAACTACTTATTTTGAGTGAAAGAAATTTGCTGATAAATATATTTACTTTTCTAATTGGCCCCCATGACTGAATAACTGAAACATGCAGAAAATAGCTGTTCACGTTAAACCTTTTTCATGTGAAATTTTCCCTAGAACTTTGAAAGTTGTATGCAAGTTGTTATACTGCATAAACAATAAACCGTAGGGACTAAAGATACAAATAGGCACAAATTAGTTTTTTGATCAAATAAAATGTACTAAATCTGGCCATACAGACACATAATGATAAAAACAATAGAAACCTTAGAGATAATTCAGGGCAGCTTCTTCTTACTCTAGATGAGGAAACAGGCTAGGAGTTCATTGTTTTAAGGCATAATTGAAAGCTCAAATGTTATTAACAATTATAAATAGTTCAGTTATGCTTACAAAATGCTGAGAGTAAATACACAAAATAATAATTGTAACATATAGAGGAACTATATGTAACTTTATTATTTCCAAGTCACCTGTAAATGTGTTATCATACTTTAATGATTTAAAAAATAGAAAAGAAAGAAGAGTCCCTAATAAGCAAAGCACCACTTTAAAATACTAACATGCTATAGGTTAATTCACAAATATTAGGTTTAACCAAACACAATTTCCATTTTTAGAGGCCAAAAATGGTTGCGCTCTTTCAAGGGGAGTGGACTGCAGTGGAGGCTGGGGCACTGGTAGAATGTAGGGGCTTGGTTTCATCAGAGGAGAAAAAATAGTTTTTACTCCAGACTAGCTGTTTGTTTGTTGTTTATCTAACTTCAGTTGTTTATTTACTTATTTAACTTCAAAAGCTTGTGGTGGTGGTTTATATTCATGGTCTGTGACTTAGAGGTTTCCTCCTGGATCTCTGTCAGTCATTTACCATCTTGGCTATGGAGAAACCTCTCCCAGTGCTCAGCTGAGCATCAGCACATAGAGGACCATCTTTCATCACTGGAATGGAAACCTGTATCCATAAATGGAGTGATGCCATGTTTAGCCTTAAAGGTTTGCCTACTGTCTGAGGACAGGCCTGGCTCCATCTGCCTTCCAGAGCACACAGGAGACTCTGGGTTCTGGGTTTTGTCTCATCACTGTCACGAAGTTGGACATGTTCTCCAACCTTGCTGAATCTCAGTTTCTTCAACACAAATGACCAGACTGATATTAACTGAGCATATAATAACTTATATTAACTTATGTCCTTATAATAACTGTTTAGGTGGGTAATGTTTTCATCTTTACTTTATTGATGACAAATCTGAGACTCAGAAAGGTAATTGCTTGTGCAGGTTCTCAGTAGGTAGTATGTAAGGCCACTTTTAGCTTTAAAGTTGTGTGATTAGTTATCTTGCAAGGCTTTGTGCATAGTACATTGTGGGAGAAGGTAGGCTGGGGACAAAAAAATACCAGGGCATTCACTTAATTGACTGCCTTGTATGCTTGTGAATGTGTGATGCCTTGTATGTGGGTCTGTTCATCCCTTTGCATTTAATACATTGATGACTATAATTTATGATGTGTATGAATGACTTGACTATATAGAGCTTCTCCATCTTTGGCTGCAAAGAAGATAATCAATCTGATTTTGGTATTGACCATCTGGTGATGTTCATGTGTATAGTCTTCTCTTGTATTATTGGAAGAGGGTGTTTGCTATGACCAGTGTGTTCTCTTGGCAAAACTCTGTTAGCCTTTTCCCTGCTTCATTTTGTTCACCAAGACCAAATTTGCCTGTTACTCCAGGTATCTCTTGACTTTCTACTTTTGCATTCAATCCCCTATGATGAAAAGGACATCTTTTTTGGGTGTTAGTGCTAGAAGGTCTTGTATCAGCTTTTTGAGCATTACTGGTTGGGGCATAGAGTTGGATTATTGTGATACTGAATGGTTTGCCTTGGAAATGAACAGAGATCTATACAGTCAGCAAAAACAAGACAGGGAGCTGACTGTGTCTCAGATCATGAACTTCTTACTGCCAAATTCAGATTTAAACTGAAAAAAGTAGGGAAAACCACTAGACCATTCAGGTATGACCTAAATCAAATCCCTTATGATTATATAGTAGAAATGACAAAAGATTCAAGGGATTAGATCTGATAGACAGAGTGCCTAAAGAACTATGGATGGAAGTTTGTGATCTTGTACAGGAGGCAGTGATCAAGACCATCCCCAAGAAAAAGAATTGCAAAAAGGCAAAATGGTTGTCTGAGAAGGCCTTACAAATGGCTGAGAAAAGAAGAGAAGCTAAAGGCAGACAAGCAAAGGAAAGATACCCATTTGAATGCAGAATTCTAAAGATCGGCAAGGAAAGATAAGAAAGCCTTCCTCAGTGATCAATGCAAAGAAATAGAGGAAAACAATAGAATAGGAAAGACTAGAGATCTCTTCAAGAAAATTAGAGATACCAAGAGGACATTTCATGCAAAAATGGGCACAATAAAGGACAGAAATTGTATGGACCTAACAGATACAGAAGATATTAAGAAGAGGTGGCAAGAATACACAGAAGAACTGTACAAAAAGGGTCTTCATGACCCAGATAATGACAATGAAGTGATTACTCACCTAGAGCCAGACAGGCTGGAGTGCAAAGTCAAGTGAGCCTTAGGAAACATCACTATGAACAAAACTAGTGGAGGTGATGGAATTCCAGTTGAGTTATTTCAAATCCTGAAAGATGATGCTGTGAAAGTGCTGCACTCAATATGCCAGCAAATCTGGAAAACTCAGCAATGGCCACAGGACTGGAAAGGGTCAGTTTTCATTCCAATCCCAAAGAAGGGCAATGCCAAAGAATGCTCAAACCACTGCACAACTGCACTCATCTCACACAATTGCAAAGTAATGCTCAAAATTCTCCAAGCCAGGCTTCAACAGTACATGAACCATGAACTTCCAGATGTTCAAGCTGGATTTAGAAAAGGCAGAGGAATCAGAGATCAAATTATCAACATCTGCAGAATCATAGAAAAAGCAAGAGAATTTCAGAAAAACATCTACTTCTGCCTTATTGGCTACGCAAAAGCTTTTGACTGTGTAGATCACAACAAACTGGAAAATTCTTAAAGAGAAGGGAATACCAGACCACCTGACCTGCTTTTTGAGAAATCTGTATGCAGGTCAGGAAACAACAGTTAGAACTGGAGATGGCACAACAGACTGGTTCCAAATAGGAAAAGGAGTACATCAAGGCTGTATACTGTCACTCTGCTTATTTAACTTATATGCAGAGTATATCATGAGAAATGCTGGGCTGGATGAAGCACAAGCTGGAATCAAGATCGCTGGGAAAAATATCAATAACCTCAGATATGCAGATGACACCAACGTTATGGCCGAAAGCGAAGAACTAAAGAGCCACTTGATGAAAGTGAAAGAGAAGAGTAAAAAAGTTGGCTTAAAGCTCAACATTCAGAAAACTAAGATCATGGCATCTGATCCCATCACTTCATGGCAAATAGATGGGAAAATGGTGGAAACAGTGGCAGACTTTATTTTTGGGGGCTCCAAAATCACTGCAGGTGGTGACTGCAGCCATAAAATTAAAGACACTTGCTCCTTGGAAGAAAAACTTATGACCAACCTAGACAGAATATTAAAAAGCAGAGACATTACTTTGCTGACAAAGATCTATCTAGTCACATCTATGGTTTTTCAAGTAGTCATGTATGGATGTGAGAGTTGGACTGTGAAGAAAGCTGAGCGCTGAAGAATTGATGCTTTTGAACTGTGGTGTTGGAGAAGACTCTTGAGAGTCCCTTGGATTGCAAGGAGATCCAACCAGTCCATCCTAAAGGAGATCAGTCCTGGGTGTTCACTGGAAGGACTGATGCTAAAGCTGAAACTCCAATACTTTGGCCACCTGATGGGAAGAACTGACTCCTTGGAAAAGACACTGACGCTGGGAAAGACTGAAGGCGGGAGAAGAAGGGGATGACAGAGGATGAGATGGTTGGATGGCATCAATGACTCGATGGACATGAGTTTGGGCAAGATTCAGGAGTTGGTTATGGACAGGGAAGCCTGGCGTGCTGCAGTCCATGGGGTTGCAAAGTGTCGGACATGACTGAATAACTGAACTGAACTGAAGTACCCCTAAATTCCGAAGTGACGTACCAGGTTACTTTTGTAGGACTAGTTAAAAAAAAGGTGTGGCCATCCTTAGGCCAATCCCTACCTTAAAAGAATCAGTGGGTGGAGGCGGGGGTTGAGAGACACTTTATTTGGACTTATTTGAGTTCTGTGGCATTTTCCGACCTTCCTCTGTGATGCCACTCTCCCTCGTCCATCTTTTGCCTTGTCTCAAACTGAATAAGCTCCAAAACCACAAAATCCTATTTGCAGAACTTGCAAATTAAGACAGCTTCCTGCTGTAAGAATTGAATGCTGTGATTTTGTCCCCAACAGGCAGTCCTGGAGATTCTGCTCATTCCTGGTTCAGCTCCCTGATACAGAGGAGGAGACTGCCTGATGCTGAGTACTTCTAATATTATTTCTTCCTGCATCAGACATGTGCTCTTTAATCCTGGCAAAAAAGCAAATGTTCATTTTATATTTAGATAAGGATGGCCAAGTGACTTGCTTAAGGCAATGACTTAGCTTTCTTATCTTTCAGTACATCTCTATCCTCATTATTTCTCTGTAATCCTCTTATCACTATGTCCAGTCTTTCCAGCTTCTCACCTGGAATCGCTCCTGCCTGCTGACATGCCAAGAAATAATGGAGAATGTGGATCATAAAATTGCACCTCTTCCTTCAACATAATCTAGCATGGTGCCTACTATTTCCTATTAAACCTGGGTGTTTTCAAACTTTTGGAATCCTTCTGTTTGGGTAATAACTAACTGGTGGTAATTTAAGAGGTGATTTCTGTCTTGACGAAAGGGAGGCAGCATTCACAAGGAGTAGAGAGTACAGTGCTTTCTTGCACAGATCAAATTCTATAGGATTTGTGAACAGTGGAATGCATTCTAATTCATTTAAAAACATTTGAGAACTTCCCTGGTGATACAGTGGGTAGAATCTGCCTGTCAATGCAGGGGACATGGGTTCAGTCCCTGGTCCGGGAAGATTCCAAATGCCTCAGAGCAATTAAGACTGCACCACAACTACTGAGCCTGTGTGCCCTAGAGCCTGAACTCTGCAACAAGAGAAGCGACCGCAAGAGAAGCCCACATTCCACGACGAAGAGCAGCCCCGACTCGCCGCAACTAGAGAAAGCCCACAAGCAGCAAGCAAGACTCCGTGCAGCCAAAAATTAAATAAATAAATAAAATTATTTAAAAAATGAAAACATTTGAAAGGAGAACAATTAAACTCATTGCCTTAAATTTTGTCTAGAGTAAGGCAACAAATAAACAGATTTAAAGAAACAAACAAAAATCTAAGTGAACTGAAACTTTGGGGTTAAATTTATTTCCTAGATACCTGACTTGTATCTTCATCTGTGAAGCTACAAGTTATATGGCATTAGTGGATTATTTCCTGAGATTTCTTTTGACAGTGTTACTAGTCAATCTTTAAAAAAGCATGTTTAATAGTTTGAATATGTATATTCTCCTCATGTGGAGATCTCTCTGATAAATTTAAAAAATTAAAATTTGGGAAAAGATCTCTTTTCTTCTAAAATATTAAAAGTTTTGCTCTTGTCAGTTAAGCCCCGCAAATTTTATCATAGAATTCAGCTGTCTTGGTCCATTTGGGCTGCTATAACATATATGTGTTGTTGTGTCCAGCTGTTCAGCTGTGTTTGACTCTTTGCAACCCCATGGACTATAGCCACCAGGCTCCTCTGTCCATGGAATTTTCCGGGCAAGAATACTGGAGCAGGTTGCCATTTCCTATTCCAGGGAATCTTCCTCACCCAGGGATCTAGCCTGAGTCTCTTATGTCTCCCACCGTGACAGGCAGATTCTTTATCACTGAGCCACCTGGGAACCCCTATAACAAATATACTATACATACATACATACACACACACACCCACATATATATACACATATGACAAAATATCACAGATGGCTTAAACAGCAAACATTCATTTCTCACAGTCTGGAGCATGGGAAGTCTAAGGTCGAGGCACTGGCAGATTTGTTATCTGGTGAGAGTTGTCTTCCTGGTTCATAGACAGCCACCCTCTCACTGTATTGTCACATGTGGAAGGGGTAAGGCAGCTCTATGTGGTCTCTTTTATAAGGGCACTAATCACTTTCATGAGGGCTGCACCCTCTTGGGCTAGTCAATTACTAAGGCCCTCTTACTAGCATCACTTTGGGGGTTAGGTTTCAACATATGGATTATGCAGGGACACAAACACTCTGGCTATAGCAACAGCCTAGAAAATTCTCAAAGCAAGGGTTACCAGCTGCTTATCTCTTCCACAGATGACATTCCCATGAACACCTGATTGTGAATAACCAGATTTTTTTTTCTAGTGAATGTACCAGGATGAATGATCTACAAAATGTATGCAGAAATAAATAAGGAAATTAATCTGCCTTGTACATTTATTTGATAGAACCAATTTATTCTAATTTTAGAATAGCTAGGTAAAACAGTCCTTATATACTAGAAACAGTTACAGTAGAAATTTCTGATATATGACTATAACATGTATCAGCAACAAATAGAAAGACATGATAGAAGTTATAGATACTTTCAATCAGCTATAATGCATAAAAGATCTGAAAATTTGAGAATTATTAGCTTTTTACTTTGTGATCCTCTTGAGTTGTGGGTTGTAGTTCTCACTGAGAAATGAGGATGTTTCAAACTTCCTGGTTTGAAACAATTAGGTTTCAGGGCTTTTTTTTTTTTCTAATGGGAGAAGTTATTGAAAACTCAATAGAAAGTTTTTAAATTGTAAAAGAAATTTATTGGCTCTTGTCACTGGAAATACAGAGGTCAAACAAACTTCAGAATTGGTAGTTGCAACAACCAAGTTGTTGAGAATCAACTTTTCTAACTCTCTGCTATCCTCAGGTTGGTTTCCCTCATGACGTTAGGGTGGCTCTTGGTAGTATTTACGGTGTTGTAGGTTTTTTTATCCATACTCAGCAGGGCCCTTTTGCCTCAGTATTCCAACATTTCTGAAATTCATTCTAATTAGGTTGCTTCAGTCACATGAGCCAGTGACTCTAGTCGGGCTGATTGTGTTAACACAATCCAGAGCTCACCTCAGAACTGAGGTCCAGCCAAAAGAAAGGAAGCAGCCTTCCTCCGGGTCAACTGGCAGTCTGGGAAGGGTCATCGCCCACATGAAAATGTGGATACCTGAGGAGTGATGTCTACTGGGCAGACAATCAACTGTTTTCACCATGCTCAGAAAGGGTCTTTCTGGGCACACCACCAAGAAAGGGCCCAGGGAGAGTGCAAATCTATTGAGTGCCTACTATGTGCTGGGCACATTACCAGTATTATTGCATTTGAATTTTACTATAGCCCTGTGAGGTGGTGTCATTACACTTCCATTTCACATTTGAAGCAATTGAAGCTCAAAGAGAGATGAAAAAGTTGATGAAGCCAGATTTGTACATTTCCTCTAAAACTAGCCCCCTGCTCAAGCCAAATGAAGCAGAATATGTTTTCCCCTTCCTTTTCATCTATATTTGTATATTTTAAAACATGTGTTACAGTTCAAGGAACTTTTGTTTTTTATTATTTATTTATTTTGACCACACGACATGGCATGTGGGATCTTAGTTCCCAGACCAGGAATTGAACCTGTGCCCCTGCACTGGAAGCAGAGTCTTAACCACTAGACCACATGGGAAGTCCCCTATATTTGTATATTTTATTCCCACTCTTTTGATTATGCTATTTGAAGCATGTAGAAGCTTAAAGTATCTCTGTCAACTGAGGAAAAAGCCTTTAGGCATATCAAAAGGAAATGCAAAACAAATAAAGAATAGTTTTCTAAATGTTCACTGAGATATTAAAAAATAAATTTAACAAAAATCCACCCATTCTACATGGTGCCTAATATTTCTATATCCATTATCAGTGGTTATTTTTATACTTGGGAGTATCTGTCATTGCCTTGTAGATTACCTGACTCAAGTCTCAGATTCCTGATCTTTTAAATTGTGTGACTGTCAACGTCATCAGTCAGATGTGGAAAGCTGACATTAGCTTCTTATTCTATTATCCTATCTGGAGCTTTTATTTATACAACTGTCTGTGTATCAGCTTCTTGGGACAGGCTTTAAACTTTACTTTAAAAGGAATTTTATCTTCTGGAGGAAAGAATAAAGCAAGCCAACTTGGCAGAGGATTGATAAGAGTAAAAAATGTTTACCCTAATGAGATTTTCTACTGGCAAATCCAGTTTCATGCTGCAACAGGAGGCAATCTTTATTGCTTCTTTAAAAGTGTAGAGCTGGATTTACTTCCTGATTCTACCATGGGAGATGTCTGGAAGGAGATGCTGTCTTAATGATATTAAAACCTCTATGCCTACAGCAGATGCAACTCACTGGCAGCCCCAAATCCATTTTGGCTCTGTAGTGCTTATCTATATTTGTCAGGTATCTGGTAATTAAACAAAAGGCGACTTTTAAACTTGACATGGAGCGGAATGATTTTCTCAGCTTTTCAGTGAACTACCTGGTAAAAAGAGGAGCTACTCACTCTGTGAATATTTCCAAATGAGGCACCTGCTGTTCTCTATGTTCGAATGTAAGCCAGGCCCGGAAGTAGCTGGGCAACATTCACTGCAAGAGCCATTGCAGAGGAGGCTGGCTTGTCCCCAGGCACGCCCACTTCTCTTCCTTGTACCTACTTCACTTTTCTACATTTGTTCGCTTGTCTAGGACCCTTAATCTCTCTTTTTAGGTGGCCTTTCTTTCCCATTTCTGAGTTTCTCCACCTCCCACTCAAAGATGGCTGTTTCCCCTTATTTTCTTCACTAGAACTATTTCATAGATGGTGCTTCTTAAATATTCTGACCACATGACCCACTAAGGTGGGCACAGAAGCAAACACTATTAGAAGGCCTTGGCTTTAGCACAGAAATTTATGCAAATCTCTATTCTATACCATAGTAAAACATTCACTTTAAAGCAATATGTTCTTATTTATAAATCTTTGACTTTATAAAACTTTATCATGGAAGGAAAAGGTCTCAAGTCTACTCTGGCTTTTGTCCAGCTCCTCTCAGCCACCCAAAGCCACCTCATCCATGTCCAGCATACTTCCTGTGCCTCAGAGGAAAGGCATGCCTGCCTGTGAGGCAAAGAGCAATGAGAGGGAGTCAGTGACTGAAAAGGTGGAATGAATTGTCCCACTTGGGGACTCGTCTTTAGACACACAGCCCTAGTTTGACCTAATCCTTTATGCCCTGAACTTTTATATATTTCTATGCCATGTTTTATGAGGCTCCCTCACATAGATATACAGATCTTCAGTCTTCTGGAGTAATAATGATAATTGTTTACACTAATTTAGCACATATAATGTACTTGGCCTATTCTAAACACTTTATGTATATTAACTCATTTTATTGGCACTACAGTCTTAGAGTGTAGGTCTGTTGTTCTTATTATCTTGTTTTGCATGTGAAGAAACTGAGGCACAATAAAGGGAGTAAATCACTCAAGATCACCCAGCTAATGTGTGTACTGGGGCCAGGATTTGAAAGTAAGCAGTCTGGCTCCTGTCTGCTTTTAACCACAAATAACACTTCCGCAAGTTATAAATGACAGACTTGTGTCCAGCAAAGAGAACACAGAGGCCCTGATAGAGCATTATGGTTACATTTAAGGAGTGAAATGTTGATTGCAGAGCTCTTTTGGGAACCACAAGAATCCTTCTCTGTTTCCCGAGAGCAGCGTGTTATATAGGGGCTGCCCAGTGTGCGTGTGACCACATAGTGCTTCTCTGGGACATGGCAACACTCCCTGTTTGGCCTTCACTGCCATGTAACGTGTATACATGAACCTCTTTCATTGCAGGAAAAGTTGAAAGACAGACAGACTTGACAGAATTGCTGTCTATGACACACGGCAGGAAAAGGTAAGTGCCAGAGACAGAGGCATCATGCTGTACAAGTGAGCAAGAGCTATTAATCCCACCATGGCTTCCACGGCTTCTGGTTTTTAAACAAAGAGCAATGTTTTGCAAAAAATAATTTACTGTGCTTCTCAATCAATTAAAAATACATGGTTAATATATAAAATAAGTACCTGTACTACCAAGCTCATATATTATAAAATATATATAATGGTATCCACATCTTGGCTTCAATATACTATTCTCCACTGAAAGAAACCAAGACTCCTTAGAGAAATGGCTGATTACAGGGCTGGGGAAAGCACAGGTGAGCTTGGAACACTTTGCGCTGGGAAGCCAAAAAAGTCCTTAAAAAAAGATGCAGACATGTCAAAAAAACACAAAAGACCTGTCAAAGATCCTTCAAATGGCCATATTTGGGATAATTGCAGCAACAAATTAATGATGGTAATGAATCATAAATTAAAGAAAAAATCGTCCATGAGTTCATACTGATAAAAATAACTGAATAAAATTATTCAATAATTGAATAATAGAGGAGAAGGGGAAGCTCTTCCTTGCAGTAGAATGCCAACTAAAAAATTTAGAACGTATGATGGAAATAGAAAAATCACCCTTTAGCCAACACCACAGTACTAGTTCAGACATCAGTGAAGAGTACTAAAATCAAGTAGGCAAAACTGTGATGAGAAACAAGATATTTGCATAGCTTCAAAGTGTCTCTCTCATTGGGCATATAAATATAAACACACACACACACACACACACAAACACATACACCTAATATATACTAAAGGAAAAGGTACAACCTAGGAGAAACCTGGTAAGTATCACCTTAACCAAGAGAGTAAAGCATCATCAGGAATGGGAAGGTGTGACAGTATGTACCCCCTGCTATATTACATAGCATCATTTCTGTGGTACTCTTGCCAAAAATGCCTAACCTGAATTTAATCACTAGTGGACAAACTCCAGTCATGGGACATTCTGAAAAATAACTGGCTAATAGTCTTCTAAAGTGTCAGTATTACAAAAGACAGAGTGAGGAACTGATGCAGCTTAAAGGAGACCAAAGACACATTACAATGAACAGCAACATGTAAATTTTGAGTTGATTTGGACCAGAAAAGAGTATTAGTGGGGCTGTTAGAGAAATATGAATATGATCCATAGATTAAACAATATTATTGTATCAATGTTAATTTCCAGATTTTTATACTTACACAACGGTTATATAGAGCTTCCCTGGTGACTCAGATGGTAAAGAATCTGCCTGCAATGCGGAAGACCTGGATTCAATCCCTGGGTTGGGAAGAGCTCCCTGAGAAGGAAATAGCAACCCACTCCAGTATTCTTGCCTGGGAAATCCCATGGACACAGAAGCCTCTTGGGCTACAGTCCATGAAATCACACAGAGTCAGGCATGACTAAGTTATTAACACAGCGGTTATATAAAATGCTAACACTTAAAGACAGTTAGAACTGGACATGGAACAACAGACTGGTTCCAAATAGGAAAAGGGGTACGTCAAGGCTGTATATTGTCATCCTGCTTATTTAACTTATATACAGAGTACATCATGAGAAATGCTGGGCTAGATGAAGCACAAGCTGGAGTCAAGATTTCTGGGAGAAATATCAATAATCTCGGATATGCAGATGACACCACCCTTATGGCAGAAAGCAAAGAAGAACTAAAGAGCCTCTTGATGAAAGTGAAAAAGGAGAGTGAAAAAGTTGGCTTAAAGCTCAACATTCAGAAAACTAAGATCATGGCATCGGGTCCCATCGCTTCATGGCAAATAGATGGGGAAACAGTGGAAACAGTGGCTAACTTTATTTTTTTGGGCTCCAAAATCACTGCAGATGGTGACTGCAGCCATGAAATTAAAAGATGCTTGTTCCTTCAAAGAATACTTATGACCAACCTGCTGCTGCTGCTAAGTCACTTCAGTCGTGTCCAACTCTGTGTGATCCCATAGACGGCAGCCCACCAGGCTCCCCCGTCCCTGGGATTCTCCAGGCAAGAACACTGGAGTGGGTTGCCATTTCCTTCTCCAATGCAGGAAAGTGAAAAGTGAAAGTGAAGTCACTCAGTCGTGTCTGACTCTTAGCGACCCCCTGGACTGCAGCCTGCCAGGATCCTCCATCCATGGGATTTTCCAGGCAAGAGTACTGGAGTGGGGTGCCATTGCCTTCTCTGACCTAGACAGCATATTAAAAAGCAGAGACATTACTTTGCCAATAAAGGTCCGTCTAGTCAAGGCTATGGTTTTCCCAGTAGTCATGTATGAATGTGACAGTTGGACTATAAAGAAAGCTGAGTGCTGAAGAATTGATGCTTTTGAACTGTGGTGTTGAAGACTCTTGAGAGTCCAACCAGTCCATCCTAAAGGAGATCAGTCCTGAGTGTTCATTGGAAGGACTGATGTTGAAACTGAAACTCCATTACTTTGGCCACCTGATGCGAAGAGCTGACTCATTGAAAAAGACCCTGATGCTGGGAAAGATTGAGGGCAGGAGGAGAAGGGGATGACAGAGGATGAGATGGTTGGATGGCATCACCGACTCGATGGACATGAGTTTGGGTCAACTCCAGGAGTTGGTGATGGACAGGGAGGCCTAGCGTGCTACAGTCCATGGGGTTGCACAGAGTTGGACAGAACTGAGCAACTGAACTGAAACTGAAAACACTTAAGGAATCTGAGTATGGGGTAGATAGGAATCTTTTATATATTTTTACTGCTTTTTAATGTCTGAAATTAAACCAGTGGATAGCTTAAAAACAGAAAAAATAAAATATACACAATAAATAGAAACTTTAAAAATAATGATATATAAAATAAATGGAAATTATGTTTTCTTTTCATCTTACAATGGGTTATCTGGCACAGCCTGCTTTGGAGGCCACCAAGGGAAGGAGTCTGGCATGGCTCATTTAGGAAGTGATGAGTGGGTCTCTGGTGCTGGCATATTTCTGGAGGGATGTGATGAGAAATGGGTTGGCTTCTCATCATGGAATCTGGGTAGGAAAATTGGCACTGAATGTGTATTTCTAACCTCCCAGCACTGTGCCTGGACTTGACAGCCACAGTATCATAGTTAATATTGACAACTCAATACCACTGGCATTTTTATCTCACTTCCGTGTATGTGTGTGGGTATTGTTTTAATCTCTAGCTTTATCAAAGTAACACATACAGAATGTTTAAAGAGTCGATGCCAAAAGGCTCATAAACAAAGCAGCATTCTTTCAACTGTGCCTGCACCCCAGAGGAGAAAACCACGTCCAGCATATATGCAGCTGTTTATTCTGATATTAATCTCTATGTTTCTCAACAATATCTACACAGTACTCTCTTGGCCCAGCTTTTTAAAGACATTATCCACTGACTTCTTGTGGAGGTGAGAGTTTCAGCTCCTACCATACACCTGTCTATCCTATCTTCCCAATATATTCACATCTCAGTTTAGGGTTCAGGTCATGGATTCTCTGTGTTCATTTCAATGCCTGATGCTTAATGTCCACTGCTGAGCAGAGTAGTTTACAATGATTACACTTCCTGTCTTCTATACCTTTTCATTTTCCTTTAGTTGACAATTACTTCAATATACTTCCCGTAGTTTGTGCAAGTATCATGGCAACCCACTCCAGTATTCTTGCCTGGAGAATTTCGTAGACAGAGGAGCCTGGCGGGCTATGGTCCATGGGGTTGCAAAGAGTTAGACATCACTGAGCAACTAACACTTTCTCTAAAGATACAGCTTTCTGTTTTGGTTAAGTCTGTGGGAAATTCAGTTTCCTGTTTTTCCTGGCAACATCCCATCTAAGGCCCTCATCCTTCCACTAAAGCCTGCGCTGGTGTGCTCTGTGCCTGCCGCACATCACCTCTAGCTATGTTTCATATGTTTCATCCTGAAAATTCCCTTTTTCACTTGAATGAGTTGGATCCACGGCTTCCTCTTCGTTGCTATCTTTCTCCTCTTTTTTTTTTTTTTTTTTAATGGTGGAGCCCATTTTCCAGTAGCTTTTGAGGAATTATGTTTGGGAGATAACAAAGTCAAAAAGCTATTTTTTTCCTCACTCCTGGTTGACAGTTTGCCTTCCATTTTTTTTGCTTAGAACTTTGAAACCTTGTTGCATGATGTTTTGGATCTCAATTTTGCTGTTGAGAAGCCCTGCTGCTGCTGCTAAGTCCCTTCAGTCGTGTCCGACTCTGTGTGACCCTATAGACAGCAGCCCAACAGGCTCCTCCATCCCTGGGATTCCCCAGGCAAGAATACTGGAGTGAGAACCCTTACACAATCCTTATTCTCAATCCTTTCTGTGTACATGCTATGAATGCTATGGACTATTTTAGGATGTTTTTTCCTTATCTTTTCACTTGTGAAATTTCATTATAACAGTACTTTGTGTGGGACTTGATCTATTTATTATCCTGGGTACTTGGTGGGCACTATTGATCTAGAAATTCATGTTCTTTAAATTTGGAAGTTGTCTTTTTTTTTTTTTTTTTTTCCTTTTGATAACTACCTTACTTCCGTTTAGGGATTCCCTGGTGGCTCAGACGGTAAAGAGTCTGCCTGCAAGGAGGGAGACCCGAGTTTGATTCCTGAGTTGGGAAGATCCCCTGGAGAAGGAAAGGGCAACCCACTCCACTATTCTTGCCTGGAAAACTCCATGGCCAGAGAAGCCTTGTGGGCTACAGTCCATGGGGTAGCAAAGAGTCAGACATGACTGAGCAACTTCACTTTCACTTTCTCTTCCATTTTATCTATTTTCTCTCTAAAGATCTTTTAGTTAAATAAATGTTGGACTTCCTGGATATAATAATAATAATATTATTATTATTATTTGGCTATACAGCTTGTGGGATCTTACTTCCCCAACCAGGGATTGAACCTGGGCCCTCTGCAGTGAAAGCCCAGAATCCTAACCACTGGACCACCAGGGAATACCCAAGAATCTTAATTTTCTTATCTTTTCACTTCTATTATCCATTTTTTCCCCTACTGTCTGGAGTATTTCCTCAAATTTAATGTCCACATCTTTATTGACTTTTTAAAAAATTAGCTATTACATTTTTAATATCTAAGATGTTTCCTACTTCTGTTGTTTTTGTTCTCTTTGATCCTGTTCTTGTTTAATTGATATAATATCTTCTCTTGTCTCACCAAGTATATTAATTATAGTTTCTTTGAACATTTATATATCTCTCTGCATTACTCTGTTTTCTTTTCTTCTCTTTACTTGAGCTCTTTTTTTTTTTCTCCTTCACATCAGCAGGTTTCTTTGAATGTCAGGTGATTCTTGGACTTCTGTTCACATTTAAGAGTAAAGCACTAAAATTGTGTGTGGATAGCATTTGTCACTGTGGGAGCAATTAAGGCACCTGCTGCTTTTTCCCAATGGGATTTTCTTCCACAAAAATGTCAAGATCTTTAAGATATTTTTTCTGGCATAGTTAATTTTCTCCAGAATAATATTCCATTATTTTCTGTTTGGAAAAGTGTATCTTGGTTGTTAGCGACCTGGAGGTAAATGAGAGGAGAGGTCTAGGGATCTCAAAATTTATAATTTTTTTTTCAGCCTGGCTTCACCTTCCTCTGTGTCTGGTACCCCTCAGACTACAGCATCTTAACTCAGTTTCTTGATGTAATGTATCTCTTGCCTCCTTCATTGGAGGGGAAAGGCAGGACCCTGCCTCCAGACCTGGAGACCTAGAGCTCTAATGGTTCTATACAGTTTTTTGAACAACTGCCTTGTTTCTAGTTCACACCTAACTTTCATCTTCAGAGGCATTTGTGCCTCTAATGCTTTAACCATTCTGAGGTTTTCTGAGGTTGTGCCATACAAATTAACTTGCTTCTTACCTACAGGTACACTTTGAATAAATCTTTCCTCAGTTTTACTAAGTCATTTACAATTCCTCCATCCCTATTCCATTTTCATAAATATTGGTCCAGGTTTCCAGTTGTCTGCTACTTTCATCATAAAGAAAGTTTCTATTTCTGCTCCTTGTATGTTATTTCAGTTCAGTTCAGTAGTTCAGTTGTGTCTGACTCTTTGCAAACCTATGGACTGCAGCACGCCAGGCCTCCCTGTCCATCACCAACTCCTGGAATTTACTCAAACTCATGTCCATTGAGTTGGTGATGCTATCCAACCATCTCATCCTCTGTCAACCCCTTCTCTTCCCACCGTCAATCTTTCCCAGCATCAGGGTCTTTTCCAATGAGTCGGTTCTTCCCATCAGGTGGTCAAAGTATCAGAGTTTCAGCTTGAGCATCAGTCCTAATGAACATTCAGGACTGATTTCCTTTAGGATTGACTGGTTTGATCTCCTTGCAGTCCAAGGGACTCTCAAGAGTCTTCTAACACCACAGTTCAAAAGCATCAATTCTTTAGCACTCAGCTTTATACTGCAACTCTCAAATCCATACATGACTACTGAAAAAACTATAGCTTTGACTAGACGGACCTTTGTTGATAAAGTAATGTCTCTGCTTTTTAATATGCTGTGTAGGTTGGTCATAGCTTTTCTTTGAAGGAGCAAGCGTCTTTAATTTCATGGCTGCAGTCACCATCTGCAGTGATTTTGGAGTCCCCAAAATTAAGTCTTTCACTGATTCCATTGTTTCCCCATCTACTTGCCATGAAGTGATGGAACCGGATGCCATGATCTTAGTTTTCTGAATGCTGAGCTTTAAGCCAACTTTTTCACTCTTCTCTTTCACTTTCATCAAGGGGTTCTTTAATTCTTCCTTGTTTACTGCCATAAGGGTGGTGTCATCTGCATATCTGACATTACTGATTTTTCTCCCAGAAATCTTGATTCCAGCTTATGCTTCATCCAGCCCGGCATTTCTCATGATATACTCTGCATATATGTTAAATTAGCAGGGTGACAGTATATAGCCTTGAGGTACTCCTTTCCCAATTTGGAACCAGCCTATTGTTCTATGCCTGGTTCTAACTGTAGCTTCCTGACCTGCATACAGATTTCTCAGGAAGCAGGTCAGATGGTCTGGTATTCCCATCTCTTGAAGAATTTTCCACAGTTTGTTGTGATCCACACAGTCAAAGGCTTTGGCATAGTGAATAAAGCAGAAGTAGATGTTTTTCTGGAATTCTCTGGCTTTTTTGATGATCCAACAGATGTTGGCAATTTGATCTCTGATTCCTCTGCCTTTTTTAAATCCAGCTGGAACATCTGGAAGTTCACAGTTCATGTACCGTTGAAACCTGACTTGGAGGATTTTGGGCATTACTTCGCAAGTGTGTGAGATGAATGTAATTGTGTGGTAGTTTGAACATTCTTTGGCATTGCCCTTCTTTGGGATTGGAATGAAAACTGACCTTTTCTAGTCCTGTAGCCACTGCTGTTTTCCAGATTTTCTGGCATATTGAGTCAGCACTTTCACAGCATCATCTTTATGATTTGAAATAGCTCAACTGGAATTCCATCTCCTCCACTAGCTTTGTTCATAGTGTTGCTTCTTAAGGCCCACTTAACTTTGCACTCCAGCATGTTTGGCTCTAGGCAAGTGATCACACCATTGTGATTATCTGGGTCATGAAGATCTTTTTTGTACAGTTCTTCTGTGTATTCTTGCCACCTCTTCTTAATATCTTCTGCTTCTGTTAGGTCCCTACCATTTCTGACCTTTATTGTGCCCATCTTTGCATGAAATGTTCCCTTGGTATCTCTAATTTTCTTGAAGAGATCTCTAGTCTTTTCCATTCTATTGTTTTCCTCTATTTCTTTGGACTGATCACTGAGGAAGGCTTTCTTATCTTTCCTTGCTGATCTTTGGATCTCTGCATTCAAATGGGTGTATCTTTCCTTTTCTCCTTTGCCTTTTGCTTCTCTTCCTTTCTCAGTTGTTTGTAAGGCCTCCTCAGACAACCATTTTGCCTTTTGCACTTCTTTTTCTTGGGGATGGTCTTGATCACTGCCTCCTGTACAATGTCATGAACCTTCGTCCATAGTTCTTTAGGCACTCTGTCTATCAGATCTAATCCCTTGAATCTATTTGTCATTTCTACTGTATAATCATAAAGTATTTGATTTAGGTCATACCTGAATGGTCTAGTGGTTTTCCCTACTTTCTTCAATTTAAGTTTCAATTTGGCAATAAGGAGTTCATGATATGAGCCACAGTCAGCCCCTGGTCTTGTTTTTGCTGACTGTATGGAGCCTCTCCATCTTTGGCTGCAAAGAATATAATCAGTCTGATTTAGGTGTTGACTATCTGGTGATGTCCATGTGTAGAGTCTTCTCTTGTGTTGTTGGAAGACCAGTTGCTGTGTTTGTTGTGACCAGTGCAGTCTCTTGGCAAAACTTTGTTGGCCTTTGCTCTGCTTTGTTTTGTACTCCAAGGCCAAATTTACCTGTTACTTCCTACTTTTGCATTCCTGTCCCCTATAATGAAGAGGACATCTTTTTTGGGTGTTAGTGCCATTTATTGGGTGGTTTTTTGCAAAGAGGCTTTTTTTTTTTTTTTTTGTAAAGAGGGCAGAAATATATTACTTGGTCTTCCTAAATCAAGAGGTTTCCTCACAGTTTTCCAGGTGAGGAAACCGAGACTCAGAGATCAGATGGCTTTCACTTCCTCATCCACTCCCTATTTCACCCAAACTGATCTTTGTCAAAGTTATTGATGATCTCCACACTATAGACACCAATGAACTGAAAATTGGTCACCAAATAAGGTCACCTTACTTGACCTATCAGTAGCATCTGATACAGTTGATTACTTCCTCCCCCTTGATGTATTTTCTTTACCTTCTCCTTGAGCAGCACACTCTTCTCCCCATGCCCACAACTTCCTAATACTGGAATCTCCAGGTCTTAGTCCTTTGTCCTTTCTTTCTATATTCTTTTTCGTATTTTTAAAATCTTTCTATTTTTACTCCCTGTGTGATTTTATCAATTCTCAAAGCTTTAATACCATTTACATGCAGACAACCTCCAAATCTGCATCTCCATGCCAAGGCTGTCTCCTGAGTTTCAGATTCAGTGTCCAACAGCCTACTCAACATCTCCACTTGGATGTCTCATGAATATCTCAACCTCAAGATGACTAAGCCCAGACTCCTGATTTTCCCCAACAAGCCACCATCACCTGTGGTATTACCCGTATCAATTGATGGCAACTCCATTCTTCTGCTTACTCAGGTCAAAAACTTTGGCATCATTCTTCACTCCTTTCTTTCTGTTACACCCACATCTAGTTCACCAGGAACTTCTGACTCTACATTCAATACTTCTTCAAATTAGAGCACCTTACACTTCCACAGAGAGCACCTTCATCTGAGCCACCATCATCTCTCAACTGTGTGCCTGCGTGCTTAGTTGCATCTCTTGGCGACCTCATGGACTGTAGCCCACCAGACTCCTCTGTCCATGGGATTTTCCAGGCAAAAATCCTGGAGTGGGTTGCCATTTCCTACTCCAAAGAATGTTCCCTACCCAGGGATCAAACCCGTGTCTCCTGCCCTGGATCTCCTGCACTGGCAGGTGGATTCTTTACCACTATGCCATGGGAAGCCCCACCTCTCTTCTAGATTGTTACAATTATTTCTGAACATATCTCCTTGCTCCTACATTTGCTCCTGTATTACTTATTTTAATTCCAGGCCAAAGAGATTCTTTAGAAACGTAAGACAAATCACATCACTTCTTTGTCCAAACTTCAGTGAGTCCCCAAAGATCTGGCCCCTGTAATCTCTCTAAACTCAACTTTTCCTGTACTCCTTCCTTACTCTGAAGCCACATTGGTATGTTTGATGTTCTCCAAACACAGTGGGCTTCTCCCATCTTAGTGTCTCTGTACTCTTTCTCTAGCCAGAAACACTGTCCTTACCTACCTTCCAATTACTCACTTTACTCCTTCAAGTCTCTTCTCAGTGACTCTTGACTCCAAACATCCCCATTCATGCTACCCCGTTCTACTTTTTCTTTATTCCATAACACTTAGCACTTTCTAATATTATATATGGGGTTCCCTGGTGGCTCAGATGGTAAAGAATCTGCCGGCAATGCAGGAGACCCAGCTTCAAACCCTGGTTTGGGAAGATCCCCTGGAGAAGGAAATGGCAACCCACTCCAGTATTCTTACCTGGAGGATTCCATGGATAGAGGAGCCTGGCTGGCTAAAGTCCAGGGAGTAGCAGAGTTGGACACAACTGAGCAACTAACACACACACACACACACACACACATACACACAATAGTCTATGTAAGTTCATTTTTATTGTTTTCCTGTTTATTTCCTGTCTCTCCTGCTAGAATGAATGTGTCCCTCAAGGATGGATATCTTTGTCTATTTTTTTCTCTTGTCTGTCCCATGCATCAAGGACAATGTCCAGTGCAGCAAGCACTCAAAAATATTAGCTGAATATGAATAAAGGAATGAGACATGTTTTAGACCTGAGTATTTTTTTATTGTATCATGCTCTTCTCTGGGCCATCCTCAATATGGTACAATGACATTAAAATGTATTCTGTAGGTGTTCTGAGGAAGGAGTTTGCAAAATTGACAGTGTGCCTGAGAAGGGAGTAGGATAAATGGATGGGAGAAATAAAATTTCATCCTTTTTCCTTCTCAATTTTTCTTTTCGTTCCCCATATCTCCATTTTTTGCTTCCTGTTAAGTTTTGTATGAATTCTCATGTCATTTTGTCTTTTTCTTCTTGTTTTACTAGATAAAAACACTCATTTCTAGGGATAATTAGGTTCACTCTATCACCAAACATACTTCTAGTTTTCATGCTAGTAATACATTTTCCTTTTTTTGTCCAAGTGAAAGAGAATATTGATAATTCTAAACTTTCCTTTCCTTTCTATTGTTTCCCTGTACCCACACAGTCTATCTACTGGCCCTTAAAAAAAACAACAAAAATGAATTTTATTGTACAAGTAAATTCTGAGTTGACTCCACTAGGATTTTCGAAAATTGTCTAAAGGGATCTCAGTTAGTTATTAGTATGGTAAAATTAGTTTCACTGAAGCTAGTCACACTGGTCGTCTTTCAGAATTAAAAAAAAATAAATAAAATCTATATAAAAATTTCCACAGTTTATTGTGATCCACACAGTCAAAGGCTTTGGCATAGTCAATAAAGCAGAAAGATGTTTTTTTGGAACTCTCTTGCTTTTTCCATGATCCAGCAGATGTTGGCAATTTGATCTCTGGTTCCTCTGCCTTTTCTAAAACCAGCTTGAACATCAGGAAGTTCACGGTTCACGTATTGCTGAAGCCTGGCTTGGAGAATTTTGAGCATTACTTTACTAGCATGTGAGATGAGTGCAATTGTGTGGTAATTTGAGCATTCTTTGGCATTGCCTTTCTTTGGGATTGGAATGAAAACTGACCTTTTCCAGTCCTGTGGCCACTGCTGAGTTTTCCAAATTTGCTGGCATATTGAGTGCAGCACTTTCACAGCATCATCTTTCAGGATTTGGAATAGCTCCACTGGAATTCCATCACCTCCACTAGCTTTGTTCGTAGTGATGCTTTCTAAGGCCCACTTGACTTCACATTCCAGGATGTCTGGCTCTAGTTCAGTGATCACACCATCGTGATTATCTGGGTCATGAAGATCTTTTTTGTACAGTTCTTCTGTGTATTCTTGCCATGTCTGCTTAATATCTTCTGCTTCTGTTAGGTCCATACCATTTCTGTCCTTCATCAAGCCCATCTTTGCATGAAATGTCCCCTTGGTATCTCTAATTTTCTTGAAGAGATCTCTAGTCTTTCCCATTCTATTGTTTTCCTCTATTTCTTTGCATTGATTGCTGAAGAAGGCTTTCTTATCTCTCCTTGCTATTCTTTGGAACTCTGCATTCAGATGCTTATATCTTTCCTTTTCTCCTTTGCTTTTCACTTCTC
Source organism: Bos indicus (assembly GCF_029378745.1). Classification (NCBI taxonomy): domain Eukaryota; kingdom Metazoa; phylum Chordata; class Mammalia; order Artiodactyla; family Bovidae; genus Bos; species Bos indicus. Next base: position 111,558,184 of record NC_091760.1, read on the forward strand.
TTCTTTTCACAGCTATTTGTAAGGCCTCCCCAGACAGCCATTTTGCTTTTTTGCATTTCTTTTCCATGGGAATGGTCTTGATCCCTGTCTCCTGTACAATGTCACGAACCTCATTCCATAGTTCATCAGGCACTCTATCTATCAGATCTAGGCCCTTAAATCTATTTCTCACTTCCACTGTATAATCACAAGGGATTTGATTTAGGTCATATCTGAATCGTCTAGTGGTTTTCCCTACTTTCTTCAATTTAAGTCTGAATTTGGTAATAAGGAGTTCATGATCTGAGCCACAGTCAGCTCCTGGTCTTGTTTTTGCTGACTGTATAGAGCTTCTCCATCTTTGGCTGCAAAGAATATAATCAATCTGATTTCGGTGTTGACCATCTGGTGATGTCCATGTGTAGAGTCTTCTCTTGTGTTGGTGGAAGAGGGTGTTTGCTATGACCAGTGCGTTCTCTTGGCAAAACTCTATTAGTTTTTGCCCTGCTTCATTCAGTATTCCAAGGCCAAATTTGCCTGTTACTCCAGGTGTTTCTTGACTTCCTACTTTTGCATTCCAGTCCCCTATAATGAAAAGGACATCTTTTTTGGGTGTTAGTTCTAAAAGGTCTTGTAGGTCTTCATAGAACCATTCAACTTCAGCTTCTTCAGCGTTACTGGTTGGAGCATAGACTTGGATTTCTGTGATACTGAATGGTTTGCCTTGGAAACGAACAGAGATCATTCTGTCGTTTTTGAGATTGCATCCAAGTACTACATTTTGGACTCTTTTGTTGAGCATGATGGCTACTCCATTTCTTCTGAGGGATTCCTGCCTGCAGTAGTAGATATAATGGTCATCTGAGTTAAATTCACCCATTCCAGTCCATTTTAGTTCGCTGATTCCTAGAATGTCCACATTCACTCTTGCCATCTCTTGTTTGACCACTTCCAATTTGCCTTGATTTATGGACCTGACATTCCAGGTTCCTATGCAATATTGCTCTTTACACCATCAGATCTTGCTTCTATCACAAGTCACATCCACAGCTGGGTATTCTTTTTGCTTTGGCTCCAAGCAAGAGAGTTCCAGAAAAACATCTATTTCTGCTTTATTAACTATGCCAAAGCCTTTGACTGTGTGGATCACAATAAACTGTGGAAAATTCTGAAAGAGATGGGAATACCAGACCACCTGACCTGCCTCTTGAGAAATCTGTATGCAGGTCTGGAAGCAACAGTTAGAACTGGACATGGAACAACAGACTGGTTCCAAATAGGAAAAGGAGTACGTCAAGGCTGTATATTGTCACCTTGCTTATTTAACTTATATGCAGAGTACATCATGAGAAACGCTGGGCTGGAAGAAGCACAAGCTGGAATCAAGATTGTTGGGAGAAATATCAATAACCTCAGATATGCAGATGACACCACCCTTATGGCAGAAAGTGAAGAGGAACTAAAAAGCCTCTTGATGAAAGTGAAAGAGGAGAGTGAAAAAGTTGGCTTAAAGCTCAACATTCAGAAAACAAAGATCATGGCATCTGGTCCCATCATTTCATGGGAAATAGATGGGGAAACTGTGGAAACAGCATCAGACTTTATTTTTGGGGGCTCCAAATCACTGCAGATGGTGACTGCAGCCATGAAATTAAAAGATGCTTACTCCTTGGAAGGTGCCGGGGACCAGCCCCGGCTGATCCAGGGTATTCGAAGCGGGGACGGCGTCGGCGACCTATTTATTTAAATATTTTATCAAAGATATAAAGAGTAATAGGATGAGGATAGCTCAGTAGGAAAATTCAGTGGAGAAAAGAGGCTGAGTAGCTTGGTTTACGCGGGAGACCAATAAAACTTCAAGACAAGAAGTTTGCACCACTTACGTAGGCCGCAGGCGTCCTTCCGTTCTCCTGAAGGAGAGGAGACACTGAGGCCTCCCCGGTCGGATCTTAGAAGCCCAGGCATAATTAGTAAGCATGGCGGATTCCGCACTCCAGATGTAGACTCAGCCAGAATTTGGGAGAGAGAGTGACATGGGGAGACCAAGTTTCGGTGAACAAGGCCCGCACTTTATTTTCCGAAGTAGTTTTTATACCTTAAGTTGTGCATAGAGGATAATAGGGGAAGGGGTGGAGTCATGCAAGGGCAGCAGCTCCTGGTCCTAATCGAAGCCAGGCTTTCAAACTTATCATATGCAAAAGTTCAGGTGAATTACATCATCTTCTGGCCAGGAGGCCTGTTAACATTTTAAGAAACTTATCTTTCTCTAAAGGTGATTATTCCAAAGTCAGGCACCAGCCTCCAAAAAAGCATTGGACAAAGCTGCATTCCTATAGGGCAAAGGTAAGGTGGGCTCAATCAAGAAAAGAATTAACTCAAGGGTCCGAGGTTACAAACACTGAGGCTACTACTTACATTTCTATACACCCATTATATCAATTAATACACTGCCAAGGACACAGTAGGTAAGGGGTAGGGAGACTTAGCAGCAAACATTGGCCCAATAAATGAAAAATCCTTCACCAATACAATTTCTAATCAATCTCTTAACTACTCAAAAGAATCTGTGTTTAGACAGTTTAGAACATCTCCTCCCTCTCACAGTCGGGAGGCTCTGAACAATCACATGTGGCCGAAAAAACCTATTCAGGCAGGCTAGAGGATTTCCAAAGGAGTTTGTAGGTTGAAACACTGTCACACCCAGGAATTATTAACTGGAGCTGTAAGCTAACTCTTTTTTCAGAGAGGTAGTGGGGGACAGCCCCCCATAAAGTCAGAGGTGTAGGTGAGAGAACAAAGCAGAAAGTAGGCAGACTCTGGTTTTAGGGGTAGATGCTCGAGAATTTCCAGGGAGACTCCTGAGGCTTGATCCCGCCTTTGCGTATGCCAAGCCTCCTTCCTCATGACCTTTGCCACGGGCGGAGCTCGCTCCCCGCAGGAAGGAAAGTTATGACCAACCTAGATAGCATATTCAAAAGCAGAGACATTACTTTGCCAACAAAGGTCAGTCTAGTCAAGGCTATGGTTTTTCCTGTGGTCATGTATGGATGTGAGAGTTGGACTGTGAAGAAGGCTGAGCATCGAAGAATTGATGCTTTTGAAGTGTGGTGTTGGAGAAGACTCTTGAGAGTCCCTTGGACTGCAAGGAAATCCAACCAGTCCATTCTGAAGGAGATCAGCCCTGGGATTTCTTTGGAGGGAATGATGCTAAAGCTGAAACTCCAGTACTTTGGCCACCTCATGCGAAGAGTTGACTCATTGGAAAAGACTCTGATGCTGGGAGGGATTGAGGGCAGGAGGAGAAGGGGACAACAGAGGATGAGATGGCTGGATGGCATCACTGACTCGATGGACGTGAGTCTGGGTGAACTCCAGGATTTGGTGATGGACAGGGAGGCCTGGCATGCTGTGATTCATGGGGTCGCGAACAGTTGGACATGACTGAACGACTGAACTGAACTGAATATAAAAATGGATGGATAAAGTTCAAACTGCAGAAGCTGAGGTTTTGTGGCTTATAATCTTTTTTAGTATTTGAATATTGACAAACACTCCCCCAAATAGTGACACTTTCAAAAGTCCTCAGATGCCTGGGCAGTGTTCATGAGGTACAAGGATATCTGTGTTCAATGTACACATTTTAAACAAGTGGTCAAGGGCCTTATTTTATAATTTGTGGGGACTTAAAATCTTTAGCACAGAAGATTTTCCTGAATTTCCAATTATATTGGACATGATATTTTCTTATAAAGCAAACAAATTTGTTTTCTGATACTAATAAAAAGTTAATTTTTTAATGTGTAATTTAAGTCATATCAATTTAAAATTAGGTATTTAAACATATATAACTAGTATGTAGAATGAGCATGACTCGTGATAAGTAATTATGACTCTGTTTTATTTTTTAATCTCCCACTGCCCCTTTACATTCAGTGGGAACAATGAAACCTTGACCCTGATGAAAACTCAGGCTGTCTCACAGTTTTTCTGCCTACTCTTGGGTAATGAACAGTCCTGACATCCTTTTAGATCATAAACACAGCCTTTGCAGATATCAGTCAAAACTACAAACTCAAATTCCTTTCCCTGTCCCAACTGGGACCTGCTTAGACTAACGCCTGCAGCAGAGGGTAATGAGAGGGGGCATGGCTGGCTTCGCTATTTCTCTACTTTCTGCCTCTCCCGTGAACCCTTCTCCTACTGGCTCTGGGTGTCCAGCTCCAGCCCCCACTATCCTCCTGGAGGACAGACCCAAGATGACCCCACCCAGGAAATATTCAAAGTTGCCCTCCTGGACACCTCCAGGGAGGGTATACTCTCCGGCTGTAACAAAGTAGAGACTCAGCCCACTTGTCCATCTCTAGATTTGCCAGGCGTGAGTCAGCTCCCAAGCCTCTTTACTCCCCGACCATGATGGTCACGCTCTCCAGCCCCAACTAGGTATCACAGTGTAGTTTTTCCAGCTATACCCTTCTCACTAGATCCTCTCTTTCAACCTTTATTTTCCTGAAGCAAGTTGAGGGGAGAGGCACAGAACTCAGAGTGAGGGAAAATTTCCTCTTTGTGGCAGGATGCCTCAGTCGTGTCTGACTCTTTGTGAACCTTTGGACTGTAGCCTGCCAGGCTCCTCTGTCCATGGGATTTCCCAGGCAAGAATACTCTAGTGGGTTGCCATTTTCCTCCTCCAGGCGATCTTCCTGATCAAGGGATAAAACCTGCATCTCCTGTGTCTCCTGCAATGCAGGCAGATTCTTTACCTGCTGGGTCATCAGGGAAGCCCATAAATGGGGAAGGGTAATTGTAATAACTTTCTACTGTTAATAACTGCTGCAGGCAGAGGTTGGCAGTGGATGCCAACTCCAGGTGTGAGGAACCAGGCTATTCACACAGTCTCGAAGAATCACACCCCAACTTATTTATTCATTGCTGCTGCTGCTAAGTCGCTTCAGTCGTGTCCGACTCTGTTCGACCCCAGAGACCGCAGCCCACCAGGCTCCCCTGTCCCTGGGATTCTCCAGGCAAGAACACTGGAGTGGGTTGCCATTTCCTTCTCCAATGCATGAAAGTGAAAAGTGAAAGGGAAGTCGCTCAGTCATGTCCAACCCTAAGCGACCCCATGGACTGCAGCCCACCAGGCTCCTCCATCCATGGGATTATTCATTACCAAGTCTTAAAGGTACCATCATGGTGGAGAAAACTGAGACATCATCTTAACCAAGTGATCAACTTTAACATGGCCAATAATGGAAAATGACCCTCCAGGGCCCCCTGAGAAACACACTGAGATGGACCCAACATGATCTGTGTAATCTTCTTGCCAAAGATGCTTGATCTTAATCTAATCATGATAAAACAATCAGACAAATCCAGACTGAAGAGACATTCTCGAAAACAAATGGCTTACATTTTCCTTAAAAAGGTCATTGTCATCAAAGAGAAAACAAGGTGGAGGAAACATTTTAGACGAAAAAAGATTAAAAAGCCATGACAACTTAATGTAATGTGGGATTCTTAATCAAATCACAGCCTCACCTCCCTCTCAAACAACAACAAAATCCTTAAAGGAGAGTTTAGGAAATTTGAGTATGGTTTGTATAGGTAACAGCAGTATACCAGTGTTAACGTTCTTGAGTGTGATGAGTGCATGATGCTTGTGTGGAAGAATGCCAAGTCTCAGGAGAGAGAAGAAAGTATTTATGGGTGAAAGGTCATACTGCAAGAACACAGAGAGAGCAAAATAGAGGCAAAATATAGCACAGTTGGTAAATCGAGGTGAAGACTTGGCTGTTTATTTTTTCAACCTTTCTGTAGGTTTCTAATTTCTTAAAACATCAGGGAAAGAAAAAGTTGTGGAGTCAGCTCTTGTCTTTTTCCTTTGCAAGTACAGAAATGGAGATTTGAATCTCTGAAATTTTGTTGTGTCTCATGTCTGGTTGAAACTTCAGGTATGACATCTTACTACATGTGTACACACACATGTAACAGTGATAATCTCAAAATATTTGTACAGATGTTACAAATTACAATTGATCAAACATTTCCACTTATATTATCACCACAACAAACTTGGAAATAGCTAGACAAGGTACTGTTTTTATTCTTCCCATTTTCCAAATGAAAAACTGAGCAGCAGAAACTCTGAGCAGCTCAAGCAAGTTCACACACCTAAGACTAGTATCCTCATCCTCTGATTGCAGATCCCGTATGTTTTCACTACACGTATTCAACACCCGGGAGGGCTTTAAAAAAAGCCATTGAGTCTCTCATTACTTCATTTTTACGGAAAGTAAGAGAGAGACTTAAGGGGATTTGTTTATCCCCATTGTCTGAGAATTCCAGATGAGCAATGACACAGGAGCTCATTCAGCTCACTGAATCCGCATGCTAGTAAACCCTGATCAAGACTGTTTTGACAGGAAGCTTAAACCCACAGCCCCGCCTATCTGGGCTGAAGAGCTGGACAATGCTAGCCTCAGAGTCCTATACCATGTGACTACAAATCAGCTCCAGCACCATGAGAAGCTTGTAGAGATGAATGCCCCTGAGACTGAGGCAACATCCCCTCCGAATGTGGAGGTGACTCCTGTCACAACTCCAGCAACTTTCAGGGAGATGACAGCAAACACAGAAGGAAGCTCACATGAGTCACAAACCCACAGCCCCAGAATACTAAGCAGTTCTCTTTCCACCTGACAGCTGGGGTGAGCAGAAGCTGTCTCCACTCTCTATTTTTTCTTAACTAAAAACAACTTAAGGGGGAAAACAAAAACCAAAAGGTCACCCTTTCTGAGCTTGGTGGAGACCACATATTTGTGGTGAGGAGGTAGAACGGGCCTCCAGACACGTGGCCCACATTGTTTCTCCTTTTGTGTCTTACTAATGACAGCAGTTGTATCTGCCTTCACTGTCGACTGAAGATGTGAGGAAAGGGGAAAAAGGGAAAGAGAATAGAGGAAGTAGGTAAACTGCATAGAATATCACCAGGATCCTCCTTTGCAACAGGCCTTTATTAAATGTGGTTGGGAGTATCTGGCTTCCCAAGAAAGCACAAGATACACCCTTCAGTTCAGTTCAGTTCAGCCGCTCAGTCATGTCCGACTCTTTGCGACCCCATGAACGGCAGCATGCCAGGCCTCCCTGTCCAACACCAACTCCAGGAGTTCACTCAAACTCACATCCATCGAGTCGGTGATGCTATCCAGCCATCTCATCCTCTGTTGTCCCCTTTTCCTCCTGCCCCCAATCCCTCCCAGCATCAGAGTCTTTTCCAATGAGTCAACTCTTTGCATGAGGTGGTCAAAGTACTGGAGTTTCAGCTTTAGCATCATTCCTTCCAAAGAACACCCAGGGCTGATCTCCTTCAGAATGGACTGGTTGGATCTCCTTGCAGTCCAAGGGACTCTCAAGAGTCTTCTCCAACACGACAATTCAAAAGCAAGAATTCTTCAGTGCTCAGCTTTCTTCACAGTCCAACTCTCACATCCATACATGGACTGGAATGGGTGAATTTAACTCAGATGACCATTATATCTACTACTGCAGGCAGGAATCGCTTCGAAAAAATGGAGTAGCCATCATGGTCAACGAAAGAGTCCAAAATGCAGTACTTGGATGCAATCTCAAAAACGACAGAATGATCTCTGTTCATTTCCAAGGCAAACCATTCAATATCACAGTAATCCAAGTCTATGCCCCAACCAGTAATGCTGAAGAAGCTGAAGTTGAACAGTTCTATGACGACCTACAAGACCTTTTAGAACTAACACCCAAAAAAGATGTCCTTTTCATTATAGGGGACTGGAATGCAAAAGTAGGAAGTCAAGAAACACCTGGAGTAACAGGCAAATTTGGCCTTGGAATACGGAATGAAGCAGGGCAAAGGCTAATAGAGTTTTGCCAAGAGAACGCACTGGTCATAGCAAACACCCTCTTCCAACAACACAAGAGAAGACTCTACACATGGACATCACCAGATGGTCAACACTGAAATTAGATTGATTATATTCTTTGCAGCCAAAGATGGAGAAGCTCTATACAGTCAGCAGAAACAAGACCAGGAGCTGACTATGGCTCCAATAATGAGCTCCTTATTGCCAAATTCAGACTTAAATTGAAGAAAGTAGGGAAAACCACTAGACCATTCAGGTATGACCTAAATCAAATCCCTTATGATTATACAGTGGAAGTGAGAAATAGATTTAAGGGCCTAGATCTGATAGAGTGCCTGATGAACTATGAAATGGGGTTCGTGACATTGTACAGGAGACAGGGATCAAGACCATCCCCATGGGAAAAGATACACCCTTAAATGATTACAAATTATTATTGGGAATATAGTTTCCTTTAAAGCCAGCTTGTCACGTCTTTTCTGCAGCCTTGGCAATCTTAACTTCTCAGTATCAGTATGTTCTAAAACTCCTGCTCTCTCTATGGGATCTATTTGGAAAATGAAAACTTGTTAACCAGGGCTCTGCTCTTGATAGATGGATACCACAGTGATCCATGGTCCAAACTCTGGAAATTTTTCCAGTTGCCCTAGAAATTTACTCTGCAAATCTGAGACAGCATGCCAACAACTAAGGGTGGGGAACTCTATCATGTCTGTAATGTGCCTTTTCTGTGTTACTTAAGATTATTCAGTTCTGCTCAAGAAAGTAAGAAATGTAGAGAAGATAAATGATACTGGGTAGAGAAACAAGGAGCTTGTGAGAAAGGCAGAATTAACATCATGTTTATAGTAAGACAAAGTGGATTAATAATCTCTGAGTCATGGGGGCCATGGACATAGGAGACAATGTGTGTACTGAGCATTGAGGAAAGGATTATATTCGCAATACATCCATTTGCCTATGGCATGAAACAGTCAAGATACACTAAATATACGTGAACCGTATGAGGACTTAAAAGTATTTTTTTGTATGATTTTTATTGTTAAATGTATTCTCAAATCAGTCACTCACTGGTGATCCCATTCTGGCCTCAAATATCCTCAAAAATGCGGAGTCCACAGCTGTACATCAAGCTAACTAGCGAGCTGCAGTTAATGGTCAGATAGGTTTGTGCTTGAGTCTTTCCAATACAGCAAGTGTGCTGTTGACCCAGGCACCTTCTGTCTGCCAGTGCAGATAGTCAAAAACTGTCAACTGAACAAATGAGTGGATCCTATTGTTGAGTTTTTTCTAGATACACTTTTGAAAATAAAACCACAGGCTCAAGATGACCTTTTGACTGAATAATTAACCCTGGAAAATCTATAATTGAATAATTTTAAAGGGCCTGGAGGATCTCAGAACAAAATTTCAAGGAGAAAAAATGAGCTAGAAGAAGATTCCATTGCTAACTGTGTACCTTGTTTCTACATGGCCTTACCACAGACCCTGGTTGATGTTGCATCGTGGCCATCTTCACTGGATTTTCATCACATTGTAATTTTAGGGTCTTAGTCGTCTCCTATGCTCACCTCTGAGAGAGATCCAGAGAAAGGGGAATTTTATATGTATGTGTGTTGTACGGGGCATTCTAGAAATGGGGCTTATGTTTCTTTCCCCTACTGTGAGTGAGGTGCTGTATGCACACTGTTAACTCCTTCAGAAATCACTGTATGTGTTACCTGCATTTTCAGATGAAGAGACTGAGCTTCAGTGAGGGTAGTAACTTGTCCTAGGTATACATAGGTAGCAAAGCCAGAATTTAATGCTGTGTCCATCTAATGTCCCCCAGATCATTTTACAGAAATATTGTCCTAAAGAGAAGGAAGCTTACAATGGTAGAAACATGAGATTTTTCTAAAATAACAACAACAAAAAAAACACAGGCAAACACCAGACACTGGAAGAACATTGCAACCATTTCCGAATGCTATTTCTTAGAATGACTGAAAATAATTTCTTTTTTAATGACATGACTTGGTATTCTGTAAAGGATAAAACATCAGATGAATATGTCTAAAGTAGCAGTAAAACTTTTGGTGAATTCACAGTTAAAATGGAAATAAAACTGATTTAGTAAACTTGGAACACTTTTTTTTTTTTTTTAAACCATGGGCTTGGTAGGGCTTGGCTCATCCTCTTGGATAGGAAAATCATTTTATCCAAATTAATTTCTTGAAAATTCAGCTGTCCCAGCCTTTCAAGCCAGGAGGTTATATGGATCTGATCAACACCAGAGGTCTCAGAGTATCCTGGCCAGGGTCATAAGTGAAATGGGTTAGATAATTTTAATATCTGATATAATAATCCTCAGGGGCAACTGAACTGCCCAAGATTCATCCCTCCATTCATTTCTGCTCATTTAGGCATCAAGCAGATTTCTGGAGAGAGATCTGGCATCTGGATGCTGCCGTTAAGGCAGATGAGGAGAAATGGACTGTAACAGTGTCCTGGGACTCTCTGCCAGCAATCTGTCCTTAATATCACCCTGAAATATGCTGAACCAGATCAAGTACCAGAATATTCACAGATGTTAGGAAGCCAAAATAGGCTTTCAGGGAGAAAAATGAAGATGTATCTGTTTAACTTTAGTTTCATTCAGCTTCATTCATTCACTAAAATGACTTGTTCACTCATCCATCTAATCATCCATCCATGCACCCATCCAGACAACAAATTTTTATTGAGCACTTATTATGTGTCTCGTGTTCTGCTAGACTTGAACTAAAGTTTAAAGACCTGTGTGGTGCAATAGTAGCCACTAGCTACATGTAGTTATTGAGTACTTGAAATGTGGCTGGCCCAAATTAAGATGTGCTATAAGCGGGCATGGAACAATGGACTGATTCCAAATCCAGAAAGGAGTATTTCAAGGTTGTATATTGTCACCCTGCTTATTTAACTCAAATGCAGAACACATCATGTGAAATGCTGGGCTGGATGAAGCACAAGCTGGATTCAAGTTTGCTGGGAGAAATATCAATAACCTCAGATATGCAGATGATACCACTCTAATGGAAGAAAGTGAAGATGAATTAAAGAGCCTCTTGATGAAGGTGAGAGAGTAGAAAAGTTGGCTTAAAACTCAACATTCAAAAAACGAAGATCATGGCATCTGGTCCCATTACTTCATGGCAAACAGATGGGGAAAAAATGGAAACAGTGACAGACTTTATTTTCTTGGGCTCCAAAATCAGTGCAGATGGTGACTGCAGCCATGAAATTAAAAGATGTTTGCTCCGTGAAAGAAAAGCTATGACCAACCTAGACGGCGTATTCAAAAGCAGAGACATTTCTTTGCTCACAAAGGTCTGTCTAATCAAAGCTATGGTTTTTCCAATAGTCATGTATGGATGTGAGAGTTGGACCATAAAGAAGGCTCAGCACTGAAGAATTGATGCTTTTGAACTGTGGTGTTGGAGAAGATTCTTGAGAGTCCCTTGGACAGCAAGGAAATCAAACCAGTTAATCCTAAAGGAAATCAACCCTAAACATTCACTGGAAGGACTGATGCTGAAGCTCTAATACTTTGACCACCTGATGTGAAGAGCCAACTCATTGGAAAAGACCCTGATGCTAGGAAAGACTGAGGGCAGGAGGAAAAGGGGGTGACAGAGGATGAGATGGTTGGATGGAATCACTGACTCAGTGGACACGAGTTTGAGCAAACTCTGGGAGACAGTGGACGATAGGGAAGCCTGGCATGCTGCAGTCCATGGGGCTTTGAAGAGTCAGGCATGACTTAGTGACTGAACAACAAAATAAATATGAAGTACATAACAGATTTCAAAGACTTATTATGAAAAAAAAGTAAAATATCCCCTCAAAAATTTTATATTGATTATATGTTAAAAAAACTTTAATATATTGGCTTAAATTAAAATATATTTTATAATTAATCTCATGTTTCTTTTTATCTTTAAAATGTAAGTAATAGAAAATTGAAAGTACATATATGGCTTTCAAAATATGTCTATGGAACAGCACTCTTATAGAATATTTGCAGATTTCTTCCTGCTATTATGCTTTTGGGGGGACACATATAGGGTGTTTTTCAGGGAAGACAGTAAAATATAAAGGCAGAAGGTACTATCCATGGTGGTTAGATAATACTTATAGGTCTGTATGTGTGTGCTCAGTTGCTCAGTCGTGTCTGACTCTTCGAGACCCCATAGACTGTAGCCCACCAGACTCCTCTGTCTATGTAATTTTCCAGGCAAGAATCCTAGAGTGGGTTGCCATCTCCTACCTCAGGGGATCTTCCCAACCCAGGGATCAAACCTGCGTCTCTTGAGTCTCCTTCATTGGCAGGCGAAATCTTTACCACTGTGCCACTTGAGAAGCCCCATTTCTAGGCTTGGTGAGGGGAGCCATTAAATTTTTGTTCTGAAAACTTTACTTTGGATGCTAAAAATCCAGGTCCAATGCTCTGGAACTGAAAAAGTATAGACAATTTGGGATGCTGAAATGTTTGCAGCTCTGGTATTTCCTGTGCTGTCATTGGATGGATGTCCTAGTTCCCTGAATAGCAGTAGATTCCTGCTGGCACATGGGGACGGTAAAAAAGATGGTATTGAAAGAAGCAAATTCTTATGGGATAGGTTGTTTGACATGATGATGTTATGGGAATTAAGCAATGCTAACTTTGATCTTGTCCTTCTTTTTTGAAATAAGACATCTGGGTTGTTTTATGTCTGCATTGACCTACTAGCAGGAAAACAAATAAATAATTTGAACTGTAATTAGGTTGGGAATAACATCTAATGACTTAGTGAGTTTGTAAGATTAACTAGTTTTGGCAAAAAATTCTAAATAAATAAAAGTTAGAGGGCTCAATTCCAAGCATTTTTAAAAATAAAAATTTAATTAAAATGTAATTTAATTTAAAACATCATAATATTCTCAGACCAATGAATTTAGTGGCTTTTCTTCTTTCAAAAAGCTATGTAAACTAAAATGGGTCCCTTCTTTTTTCTATTATTCACAAGTGGTACATGGTTTATAAGTTCCTTTCATGACCACAATCATGCTCAGTCACCTCATCCCTAGAGCAATAGGAAGAGTATGGATGAGTAGTCTGGCTGTTAGGAATGACTGAAAACCACACCGAAAAACTCCTCGTGCAGGTCCTCAGGCACACAAGTGCTCTGTGTCCATCCATGTCCAACATGATTCATGATGGAATTAACTTTCTCTTGCCTAATGAGCTTAAGAGAAGATTTTGAAATATACTTGGGGGATTTACAGAAGTGAGAGACTTAAAAATATGAATATCATGACACTCAATGACCTGTCAGTGACTACTGGGAAGAACACAGCAGCATAAGAAAGAAGAAATGGGACATGGGAGTGATTTTTTCTGGTATTGGAAAATATGCTATCAACACCAGATATTATAAGAGACAGATGGCATGGCAGATGCTCTGGAAAAACAATGATTTACTACTAGGTGAACCAGAAAAAAATAAACAAGAAGGACAGAGGGAAAAGTACATAAGTTCCCCTCTGTTGTCAAGAACATCTTCCCATAGCTGTAAAATGTTTAATTGCATTCCACAGGGTTGCACATTACAAAGGCAATCTCACCCCCTGTCTCCTCTGATTGCACTTTTGGAGTTTATGGCCATTCTTTTGAGAGGACTCATTTTTGTCTACTGGATTTCTAAGGAAGAAAGGGAGGCAACATCTAATTTGATCCATAATGCTAAAATATTATGAGAATGCTACTGCTAATTTTTCTCTGGCTCAGTTGCTTCCATCTGATACGCAGAACCTAGATGAAACTCACAAAAGTTTATTCTAGAAATGTTCCCACTTAATATCCTTTCATAGTTGCAAACCAGGTGAATGGGGTTGGCCCTTTAATAAATTTAAATCCAAGTTGTTTAAAATGAGTCTTAGAAAGCTGGTATGGGTTCTCTTGTTGGTTCCCCAGAATTTAATATAGGTTCCTTGGCAAAATTATAAGTTAGGGTGTGTTATGGGTCTATGAAATTGACAAGGAATGGTTGAAACCAATAAAGATTATCTACAAATGCTAAGGGTTTACTGTGAAGCACACATATAGAGAATAGTGCCAACATATATAGATTTAATATACAAAAATTCAGCAATATGCACTTGGAAACCATTGTTCTGTCACTTATATTAGACAGAAATGGATGCAACTGAGCCTAAAATTGCCAATGTGAGTTGCTAAAATAAGAAAAGTATGTGAATAATATTAAAGCCATTGCCAAAAGGAAAAAAAAAAGGGAAAGTATCTAGTGATGATTTTGTCACTATATTTGGAGATGAAATTGAATAACTAAAGGCTATCGAGTAACACTGACTAACAAATAACTGCTATAGCTACCATAGGGTTTTCAAGGGTAATTTTGATTATATGTAACATTTACTTTTCTGTATTGTTTTCAGAAACCGTAATAGGCTTCCTAAGGTAGACCGCATTGTACACATACAATTTTCACTAATACACATATACATATGATTTACAAAATCATTGCAAAAATGAAACTTAATAACAACATGGAGTTCAGACATAGCTTAGACATCCTTTTTTTTTTTTTTTTTTTCCATTTTAGAGGAGAAAATGCACCCAAGATCACCTGGCAATCCCTGTCTCTTCTATTCCTTATTTTCTTCTTTTTATTCTATTTCTTCTCTCAGTTGCCCAGATCAGTCCTTTCCTCTGTTACAGTTAAGTAGGAAAGGCTAAATGTGGAGAATGAGTTTCTAGAGACTAATATCAAACTAGCCCTTCCATCTGGCTCACCTTGGAACAAATGAGTATACTGTTTAAGGATACACACTTTCTACAAAGCTAGGGAGACATCACAGGGAAGCTATTTCAATCTGGAACGAGTCCTACATGGAGACTTGCCCACAGCGTGTCCCTGCTAAGTCCTCCCAGAGGAATAAGCCCTGGGTCTGATGCACCAGCCAGGAGTGGATCTCCCTTTGGTGGGGGTGGGGAGAGCAGGCTATATTCCAGCATAAAGTGGCTGGTTGCCACAGAGCTATGAAATGCCATGTTCCTTGACCCTATCAACAGGCACAAAACTCTATTTGACACCCTGTGTTAGACTTCCAAACTTGGACAATAACTCATGATAAAACAGCTTCCTATTCTGCTTTGTGGAATTTTCTGTAAGAAACTCAGAGAAAATATAAATATTTCCTGATTCCAGCAGAGGCTGGATAATGCTGCAGTTATACATTCTATCAGGTAGCAATCTGTTTTTTTTTTTTTTTAATGTTTTGAAGCTCCCTTCCAATAATGTCAACACATAATCTGTGTTTATACAAGAGACACCATTATCTTATTAGTATCACATAGTTTGTCTCCTAATTGAGAATATCCTCCTTCTGTAGGTATATAATGCAGATTATAATGTTTTCTGTTTTAGAGACTTATACTTTATATCCCTCAGATTAAAGATTTATACTTTATATCCCTCAGATTAAAGATAATGGTAGAATGGGCAGAATGAGCCAAAAAAAAAAAAAAAATGCTAAAAAAATCCCAGATGTTCCTCTGTCCTGTACATAGCATAATTGCAAAGGACATTTTTCCTAAGAAGAAAATAGTTCACTAGGCACTTAAAATGGGAAGTAATTTCAGTCTTTAAGAGCTGCCACTAAATGGCATCTTACTTGACAATTGTGCTCGCACGATAGCATCAGTGCTGTGTTTTAATGTAGCATTAAGAATACTGTGGCATCATACTATCCTTGCAATACCTACTTCTTACATAAATAAAATGCTTATGATTCACTTTATCAAACACCTATTCTTGGCTTTGACAAAAATATGCATTTTATGTCATTTCCATGGATAATTTCTTATTATGAATTTCCAACACTGATCTTGCTTTATATAAAACTTCTAATTTACTCAAATCACAAAAGCAGAAAACTCTAGCAAAAAATAAGATATATAAATATATATTTTAACCATTTACCTGTGGTCGAGAAAGAGATAAATGATAAGGAAAAAAAGTTTCCATAACTTTTTTTTTTCAGAAATTCAACCTATAGAAACATTTATATATACTTCAATCATTTACAGCTTCCATAACTTCTATAATCCTCTAGCAAGAACAAACTTTTACAGAACCTGACTTATTACAAGATCCAGAACTACTTTTTGAATCATCAAAATTAAATTTACCTTTAATGTAATTTTACGTTATGTTCTAATTCATTAAAAATGTATAAATCCGTGTCATATAGTAAGCCTTGAATAATCAAAGTATTATTTTTTCCCTTCTTTTCCCCAAATATCTTCATTCTCATTTACCTCAGGTATGTGAAAATTCATGTGAGCATAAATCTCAATTAACTAGAACCTTCTTTTAAATTTTTCCTTCCAAACTATCTTCTTTTCTCAATTGGTCCCATAAATAAACACAAATTGAAGAAAACCTGGTTTTAGGAACATACTGAAAGCTTTCACAGGGAGATGCTTAAATTGTCTTCAAACAGTCGTAACAGAAAGGGGATAAAATACTGCAGCTCCTTGAGACTCAAAAACCAGATTGCAACGAAGAGTCTCATTTTGAAATAGTCACTCCTATAAAGTCTCTGCTCACAGTAGCACTTAGCACTTATCATCACAGATTGGAAACTAATCAGACCTAGAGTCATTATAAAATAAGAAGAGCCTCAGAGAACTCCAAAATAATGATGGCTGGGTTATAAATTCCCCTTCCAATTATGTTTATTGTTTTAGTTGATGGAAGCACACAAGTGAAACAAACCTGGAGAAAATGAGCACCATAATGGCAGGAGCCACACTCCAGGGAGGGCTTCCCTGGTGGCTCAGATGGTAAAGAGTCTGCCTGCAATGCAGGAGACCTGGGTTCTATCCCTGGGTTAGAAAGATCCCCTGGATAAGGGAATGGCAAGCACTCTAGTATTCTTGCCTAGAGAATTTAATGGAGAGAAGAGCCTGGTGAGCTACAGTCCGTGGGGGTCACAAACAGTCAGACATAACTCAGCTACTAACACACACACACACACTCCCAGTGCCTGCAGATGCTTAAAAATTAATCAAGACACAGGATACAGAGCACTAACTTTGCGGGTAAATATGAAACTGAAAGATTGACTGGAAAGGTTATTATTTTTCACATTCGATCAAATAAGTCTGAATATATTTCATTTCCTACCGTGAGTGGAATAAGTCATCAAGCTAGAATCAATAGCTCTAGGGTCTTTTATTAAATTTCTTCACTCACCTTCCATGGGGGTGTTACTGTCCGGTCGATTTGCAAAAACTACATCCACATACTCGAGCTGCAGCCTCTGGAGAGAGCCCTTAAGTCCTGGGAACAGAAGCAGGAAAAATCTCAGAAAGTCTAAACATGAGCACTATTACAAATTGCTGAAGTTTGCTTTCCTTCAAGAATTTACTTTAAAAAAAGCATTGGATTAGTTTCAAAAAGTCATTGAATACAGTGATGTGTTCATTGGCCCCTAGAACCCTTTAAAAATATATCAAGGATTGACATTGTCCCCAGCAAAGAAAAGCCTTAGAACTTTCTCAGCAGTTCTAGTGCTCACTGGAAATCCACACTTGGTAATGACCTTTCACAGTGGCTCCTGTGTGGCTGAACCTAGAAGCAAAGTTGAGGACAAAAAGCAGCCTAAAAGTTTAACTTCTTTCTTTTTGAAAAATGCAAGTTAATGTCACATTTTGAATTACTTAATGGGCTTATAGTGTGATGGAGATATATTTATTGCACATCCAAAATATAAAAATTGTGTAAATCACAAATAAATGATTGACAATCTCATCTTAATGTACACATGGGTTTTAACAGGAATAAAAGGGTTGGCAAATGAAGGTTTCACTCAACATTTTACTAATTGAAACAAAGTTTGGAGAACCTTAAATATAGCTGAGTCCTACCATTTCTATTTTGAGAAGGAACAAAACCACTGGAAGCTCTAAAGATTTAAGGGATAATATAAAGGAGAGAGATAGAATTTTAAAACAAGTCAAACCAATAATCTATGTCTTAACTCTAACCACTGAGTCACATTACTATGATTACTTAGAAAAAAAATTTAATTTCAGTAAAATTAATACTTCCCTGAAATAGGATGTATTGTATACAATATTATGCAACCAAAAGGATGACAGTGTTCAAGAATTACTTTATCTCATTTCTAAGAGGCACAGCACTTCCTTATCAGCCTATTTAATTCCACAGGAAGACTGGAGGTTTTTCTCTTTTTATTATAGGCATAAAATTAATTGCATGTTAAATGAGGCTCTTATAAATTTAAATCTGGCTCATTTAAATTTGATTTTTCAAACTGGTTTATTGGCCAGCCACAATTACTTTTCTGACAGGAAAATGGAGTGCTTGAATCCAGTTCCGGAAATATTTTTTCATTCATTGAGAAAGGATTGATTGTCTGTGATGGTAGCTTGTTAAGAGAAGCACTGATGAAGAGATAGGGAAAGACAGGTATTGTAAGGTAAGGTCTAATGCCTATCCTTAAAAACTATGGTGACCTTCATGCTCGGGGTATTACCAGCTATCTCAATGGGCATCTATAATTAAATTTACCTTAAAAAGCATTATGATATGAACCCCCTCTGGAACCAGTTGTATGTATGGAGGAAGTAAGGAGAGGAAAAGATAACCAAGCAAACAACCCACCACGTTCCTCTGTCCATGAGATTCTCCAAGCAAAAATACTGGAGTGGGTTGCCATGCCCTCCTCCAGGGGATCTTCCAACCCAGGGATCGAACCCAGGTCTCTTACGTCTCCTGCATTGGCAGGCAGGTTCTTTAGCACTAGTGCCACCCGGGAAGCCCAAATAACAGGGTATCCCAAGGTCTGAAAGCTTGGAAATCTGTACTCGAGCATGTGATCCCACTTGCTATCCCACAGAGTTATTTGACTTTTTTGTGTGTGACTCGGTTCTCTAATCTGTAGTGGAGACAACAATACTTATGACTTTCAGAATCACCGCTCCAGAGAGCAAATAAAATCAGTTGGCAAGCACTTGGTAGACGTAACAGTCTATAGAAGTGAGGTAATTATAACAGTGGTGCTCACATCTGGAAAGGTTCAGGATAAACAGTGCCAAAGACTAAACGCCAATTTTCACTGGACCTCCTTGTTTGAAAAGGAAGTCATTAGTGACAGTTCTGGCCCATGCCTGGCACTGGAAACAAAGTTCTCCTTTCTGATGATGGTCTTCTACCCCTGTGTCTCTTCTTAATAGCTTGGTCAGGGCTAAGAGTAACTAGGAGAAAAAGCTATGACTGACTTGACCCTGTTGAAATGAGGTGTGATCAGTGATGGTGTAAGTTTTTTTCTTCAGTGACCTAAACATGTACTGAGTCTCAATTTGATTCTGAAACTGTGACAGGTTTTGGGTGTTTAAAGATGCATGGATGTAGTATTTATACTTATGGAGCAAATGGTACATATTGAAAGCATTTGTTGGTATAGGTTCATTGTTCAAGGTAATAGTGTGTATCCATAAATAATGACACGGAACTTGATATAATGACAATATTCTCTGTATTCAGTCATTCCTCATTTCTCAGTTCTTTCTCTGGAAAGCCCTTTTTTCTTATTTTTTAATATTTAGGCCAAGAGTCAAGAGTATTCATATAAGAATATAAGAAATGACGGGTTGCATCCTATCAGTGATCCACCAAGTCCGTACTCTGACCTTGAATTGAAGTAAAAAGAGGTTGTGTTCCTAAGAGGCACTGTCCACTCACTTTGAAAATCTTAATCACATGAAGCCTTGTAATCCATGGTACGAATTTCGGATTTTACTCCACGTGAGATAGCAGAGTCTGACACGACTGAGCAACTTCACTTTCACTTTTCACTTTCATGCATTGGAGAAAGAAATGGCAACCCATTCCAGTGTTCTTGCCTGGAGAATCCCAGGGATGGGGGAGCCTGGTGGGCGTCGGTGGGGTCGCACAGAGTCGGACATGACTGAAGCAACTTAGCAGCAGCAGAGATAGCAGAATGTTGGTGAGGGGGTAAGGCAATGAGAGTTAAGCCTGGAAAATGATGTAAGCAGATTTGTGTTCTGAACTGATACCCAGCTGCTGATAGTGACCTGTGAGGAGCCAGAGAGAAAGCAGGGAAGGAGACCAGAAGGAGGTCACTGCAGCAGAGCATGCGTGGACCAAGTCGGTGAGAAGTATTCATGTTCAGGAAAAGTTGTATAGGTAGAAATAAGAGGACTCTAGGTGTGCTGAATATGGAGTGTGGAGCTGGAGGTATCAAGGACTCTTAGATTTTTGGCCTGAGAATGATGGGATTGTTAGTAAATGAAGTCACGGGAGAAATAGATCGGTGGTGAGAGCCATGCTGGGTCTGAGCAGCGCACCAGGCAACCCCACGGCGCTCTTGGCCGGTGGAGGGGCCAGTCTAGCCTTCAGAGGAGAGGTGTGCGTGCAGGTGAGACACAGAGCTCGGGACCGGCTCTGGCTGGGTCTGAATGACCCTGCCAATGTCTTTTAGCCCCTCTGGGCTTTAGTATTCTCATCTTTCCAAACACAAAATGGAGCTAGATGATCTTTCTGTTTCGATCCTTCATGTGACTGCAAAACAAATCAGATAGTCCTGCCTTTTTCTATTTGGATGCTTTAATCTTGTAGCTAAATTGTAGCAACATGAAGGCTTGCTAACAAGTGTCTTCTTGAGAGCCATTTAGAGTTTATCTCCAATAAACACATAGTCATGTTCTATTTCCATTGAGCAAAAATTTGTTGAGCTCTGACTTGGGGCCAAGTATTGTTTTAAGTAGGTGTGTGAAAATGCATTAACCTTGGCTCCAGAGGGGCATCCAAACAGCTAATCATAACCTAAGGACATACGTGCGCTCATGCACTGAATGTACTTGATGAAGTGCAATTTTGTTTTCGTTTTTAAATTTTTATTTGTTTATTTCCTTTTGGCCATTCTGGGTCTTCATTGCTTCAGCCTTTCTCTGGTTGTGGCAAGCAGGTGCTGCTCTCTAGTTGCAGTGGACAGGCTTCTCTCTGCAGTGGTTTCGCTTGTTGCTGAGGACGGGCTTCGGAGCATGGGCTGAGTAATTGTGGTGCCTGGCCCAGTTGCCCCATGGCATGTGGAATCTTCCCAGACCAGGGATCAAACCCATGTTCCCCAAATTGGCAGGTGGATCCTTAGCCACTAGACGAGCAGGGAAGTCTGGGAAGGCACTTTGGACATTAGCCTGTCTCTTGGCACTAACACAGTATCTGTGGGAGTGAAAATGGAGGAGCAGGAAAAACATTTCCTGCTCTCAGGGAAATGTCTAGAAGTTAACTGGAAATTCCTTAAAAATCCACAGGAGGATAAATTATGTTATGTAAAGAAAATAGCTTTCAAGTGACTACAGTAAAAAGAAATCGAAGTTAATCTCCCTTTTAGGTTCTGAAGTTTAATAGGAACTGCATTGTTCATAAGGTGAAACAATTCAATTAAACCTATCTCACAGGCATCTATAGAAATATGCTCATTTCAGACATTAAGCAGGTTGGCAGGGTTAGAAGTGGGTCATGTGTTCACTGTGGCAAGTTTAACTTTGTAGAAATAAGGCCGTGAGTGGTTTGGAAATTCTGCAAGGCTTCTATTCAAATATGCTGTGTCATCATCTTCTACGCCTATGGCATATTTGTTTTCCTGTCAGGCTTGAAAAAAGATGTTGCCTTAAATAATGTACACTGCTTCTCCATTTAATTTTCCAGCTTCTTCTCATCAGACCTTCAGTCATGATTTGAGACATGCTTCTTAAAGAAGACTGTCCTGTACTAGAATAAGTGGCTACACCTCCCATTATGAAACATGATTATTTGGGGTGGATGATTTCAATTTACCATGAACACGGTACATCAGAAAGGAATCCTGTAGTGAATCCATTTGTTAGGAAATTTATTCTTTAATTGAAAATTATCAATCGTCTCTTTCTTAAAAAGTTCAGATTGTAGGGTTTGACATTTGCCCTTCATTAAAAAGTCTTAAGCGGAGCTTTTTAAAATATTTTTCCCCTCCTACTCCTAAAATTGTGACAATGGGTTTGTGTTTTGAATCACATAACAAAACTCTTGCTTACCTTAAAGGCAAATACAGACAGACACAGCTTTTGCTTATAAAAGCAAATAAACACTTTACTTATGATTACAATTTGACTTACCAAACTATTTCCATTTTTTCATGTTAGATACTAAAGAGCTTTTATCTGCTAAATTTTAACACTGGCACAAATTTGAGTTTAATGAATGTTTGTGGAATGGCTAAATTGATAAATAGACTTTCAGAGCCTGAGTGGATCTTATGATTCCAAATGAATATAGTATAGAATATTCAAATGAATATAGAAGTATAGAATATATTCACTCCTTCCTTGTGAATCTAAGGATAATGTTGTTTCTAACTGTATCTAAGTCAAGGACTTAGGGCTTGTTGAAAAGGTCTTTCATAGATTTTTTAAAAAACTGCATTATACCCAAATTAAGCTAATTTTATACTCTAAAAAATAACTTAGGTAGCCAAGGTCATCCAGCACACACGTGGCCTGAGCTCTACAAGAATTGGACTTCTGTCTCATTCTTCAAAAGTACTTCTCAAATGTAATATGCATATGAAACTCCAATCTTGAATAAGGTCACCTTCATCACAGGACACGTCTCAGTGAACCCCGAGGATAACGATTTGTAAACCTCTTCAAAATTTATTTTGGGTCTAGAAATCTCATGTCTCTTCTTTTTTTTCCTGTAAAATTCACTCAATTCTCTAATTTCAGTCTGCCTAGAAATATCCTTTGAGCTGACTCTCCTGCACTCAAGAGTATTTTCGTCTTTGGCTGACACTGTAAACTGCAAAATAAAACCAACAGTAAGAACATTATAATGCTGCTACTGCTAAGTCGCTTCATTTGTGTCCGACTCTGTGTGACCCCATAGACAGCAGCCCACCAGGCTCCCCCGTCCCTGGGATTCTCCAGGCAAGAACACTGGAGTGGGTTGCCATTTCCTTTTCCAATGCATGAAAGTGAAGTCTATTCATCATCAACCCTATTGGACTCTCTGAGCTCAGTCTCCATTGTCTCATTTGTCATTGTGCAGTCACTCAGTCATGCCCAACTCTTTGTGATCCCATGAACTGCAGCACACCAGGCTTCCCTGTCCTTCACTATCTCTCAGAGTTTGCTTACGCATGGCCATTGAGTCAGTGATACCAACCAACCATCTCATCCTCTGTCGCCCCCTTCTCCTCCTGCCCTCAGCCTTTCCCAGCATCAGGGTCTTTTCCAATGAGTCAGCTCTTCACATCAAGTGGCCAAAGTACTGGGGCTTCAGCTTCAGCATCAGTTCTTCCAATAGATATTCAGGGTTGATTTCCCTATTCTAACAGGGACCAGAAAGCCAGCCTGATGGATGATACATAACCAATGCTCTTAATCATGAAATCACCCCTCCAGCTTCTAGTTAGAATAGTACCAACAGGATTTACCTATCTCAGAATTAGATAAAAGAGGACTGTATTTCTCTATACAGGGTGAGCTTATACCTTAGGGTGAGCTCAGAAATCTTCCTTAATGGTTCTCCTTCATCCCTGCATGAATGGACCAGAAGTGAAGAACTATATAACCTTCCTCTCCCTTCTCTGTGAAGGATGGACCTTGGTCCTCATCTATACTCCTGAGCAAATAGAACCTTTCATTTTCTTCTCATAAATTTCTTTATCAACTTTCTCTTCCCTCATTTGAACATTATAATAATTAATCCCAATTCTTCTTCAATCTGAAAATTTGAAATTTTTTATTTTTTGAATCTGGGTCAGCTTGAATTTCAGTTGAACTGGTTTATCCATCTTGAGAGATTAGTTCCTTAAGAGAATTCCCAATGTATTTAAAGGGGGAGAAATTTTAAGGTATTTCTATTAAATTGTATGAGGCTTGAAGAAACGTGACTTAAAAAAGAGAGAAAAAGAGTTCTGAAATTATTCATACACACTGGTACATATTAAAGCAACGGAGACTGAGTGAGAAGACAGTAGCACAACTTCTCTATTCTTTTTGTCATTAATTTTCTATTTCTTTGTTGATTGCTATTGTAAACCACTTTCTGAATCTCTTCTGGAATCAATTAGATCAGAAAGAAAAGAAAAACAAGAACTTTCTAGGCAGCACACTGCCACCATATCTGTTCAGCTTGGTACACTTGGATTTTTTCTTGTTGACAATCTTTGTGGTAGATGACATACATCATTGGGGCAAATACTAGAGCAGGAATGGGAACAGTTGGGGAGGAAGGCTGGGTTTGACTGTACAATGTCAAACTGGACATGTGACCTGAGAAGGGATTTTGTTTGGGTGAGGAATTTGGAAGCTTTCTCAAGAGCTAGAAAGTGGTCATTCATTGTGGCAGTTTCAGAATGTTACTTACTTAGTGTCCTTATCCATAGAAGGAACACTAGTAGGTTCATTATTAAGAATGATGATGGTGATGATGATGACAAAAATAACATTACTAAGTGCATATTATACGACAGACACTGTGCTCTATGTGAATAATCTAAGTTCAATCCCTAAATAGTAACCTTGTGAAGCAGGATATTTATAGCCCATTTTATAGTCCAAGAGATGAGCCTAAGTGAGATTAAGTAACTTGTACAAAGTACCCCAGCTCATAAGTGACAAGAGTTGGAACTTGAACCAATGTTCATCTGATTTCAAAACCCAGATGCCTACAAATATACTAAAACCAGTTAGTGATCAGTACATATATTTTTGTGCTTATAAGTAAGTGTGTACAGGTAGACAGAGAAGTCAGTATAACTACAGGGAAAAGTAAGGAAGGATATGCACTGGATTGTCAAACTATGGAGTGGGATGAGGTGAGCAAAGGGAGGAATTTATTTATTTTTATTTTTAAAGTAGTGGGATTAGAGTACATCTTACGTTTTTTGGGGTGATTTTAGTATTTCATAAGTGAGATTAGTTTTAAAAAGGAGAAAAATCATTTGTCTCAATGATTAATTATGAATATAAAGGTATAAAAATCTTGAATTTTTATGAAATAGTTCATGAACTTGTGTAAAGATATTAGAAACATATGGCAGCCCCTTTAAACATTTTTTTCATTTATACTGATACATACCACAACTTGATGAACTTTATGCTAAGTGAAAGAGGCCAGTCACAAAATATTATATGACCTCATTTATATGAAATGTCCAGAACTCATAAATTCATGGAGACAAGAGTAGTTTGGTGGCTGCCTGGCCTGTGGGAGAGCGTAAGGAGGGGATAAGAGTGACTGTAAGTAGGTATCAGGTTTCTTTGGGGGGATATGAAGGTGTTTTAAAATGAAAGTGTCAGGGGAGTGTAATCTCCTCGGTTTTGTCTCCTCTCAACAAAAATTTGAAGCAACGGACATTAAAGTCCTTGGTGCATCACAGCTCTCGGACAGTGTTATAGCTCCCTCAGTTTTATTTAGAAAATAAAGGAAAATACATCCTCGAGGTGTGGGGGCGTGCCAACCCAAAAGATGCGAAGAGAGAGAAAGAGAATGTGCACGAGCGCGGGAGAGAGAGAGACCCCCGGTCCTTTGGCTCCTCTTTTTATATGTTTCTTCCTCCCCCTTGGGCCTTCCCTGTGTAAATACCTGAGGGGTGTTTGTCCCACCTGAGGTCCTCACTCTGGTCCTCGACCTTCCTTTGTTCTATTTTCGCAGGCTTTTCCCTTGCTTGTCTTTTAGCCACCGCCATTCTGGACTCCTGTTTCCTATTCTACCTACCTACCAGAAGCATGGTGATGACTGCATGCTCTGTAAATATTCTCAGAGCCAATGAGTTGTACATTTGAAATGGGTAAACTTTTATGATATATAAATTATAGCTCAATAAAGCACAGTAAGAAACCTCATGGAAGTGCTTTATTAATGTTAGTATAGTTGTAAAGAAGAATGCCAGAACATCCAGTCATTCGCTTTTGCGTTTTCATTCTCCCCTGTATATTATTACTTCACCTCTCAGGAAGAAACATATGGTTGATTGTTGTTCTTCTCATAGAGAAACTTTTTCCCCTTCCAATGTGCTTTGAACTTATTTGGTTGATACCTTTCTTGAATTGGCAACCCACGAATGAAAATAAAATGGAAGCAGCAGTACTCACCTTCAATAATATGTTTTCTTGACAACCCTCTTTCTGTTTCAGCTCTGAGAAGAAAAAGAAGCAAATGACTTTGAGTGGGGTGTGCTTTTTTAAAAACTGCTCTTTCAAAAGTGCAGAAGAATAATCATTCTTGACTGAATTGTTAATGCTATTCCCTTTTCTTGGCAAGTCTGTACCACGGCAGGTTGGAGAGAGAAGACTGGTGGGCAGTATATCAAGAGGCTTTGGAGACCTCCAGAGATGAATTAACCATCACTGTCATCATACCATGTAAATAACAAGTCAGCCATGTATGCCTGTCCATATATAATTTGATAACTTGACAAATGGCTCAGCCTTCCCACTGTGTTCTTAACCAGTCCTAAACCAAACAAAAACAAAAAATACGACATCAATTTGTGAGCTTACTATAAGACTGTTAGGCTACTGATAATACTGACTTTTCTGAAAAGGGAAGTAAATTTGAAAGTGCCCTTTGCCTTTCAGAAGAAAACGAACAGCTGTTTTCTTTTAAAATGTGATGTACCGAGTCTTATTTAAATTAGTTTCCTAACAAGAAAAAAAACCTTTAAGACTTTTTCCTGCCAAGACCATTTTCAAACTCTAGACAATTAGAAAGAAATGTGATCCTTGAGTTTTAAAGTATTGATGAATTATTTCTTTAACATCAATACCGTTGGCAACCCCTTTTTAAAACACAGTAGTCTATCATTCACTTTTGGTGATTTTATATCTTTTAAGTATATTAGATAATATTGCAAGTAGTACTCCACTACATACTGGTTCTTGCAGATTGTCATATTTCCTGTTTATTTCTAAATTATAGGCAAGGTTTTCAGTTCCACGGCAAAAGCACCAAGCAATGGCCCCATGAATCAGAGTACACACAATGCAAACCTACATTTCTTATAGGTACCGTTGGTTTTATTTTTTAATAGGCTACAATAGAGATAAAAATCTAAAATCCATGTTTCTATCTTCATATTCATCATAAACAAGCTCAAAAACAACAATAAAATATGAGTGTGTGTTTTCATTAGAAGATTCCCCTTTAATTTTATCTTTAACTGTTCCTTATGAATTATAGGGAAGTAAATAAGGTTTTGTTTGTTTGTACTTGTCTTCTTTTTTTGCTGTGACTCCATGAAAATCTTTGAGATTTCCATGAAAAGTATATGAAATAGCCTGCTATTTTCTCACATGTTTGTCAAAGAGGCCAATCTTCTAAGACCTGCTGAATAATGTAAGCACCAGTTCAAACACCGGTAGGCCCATCAGAAGCCAATTCAACTTGTGAAATTTTTCTGTATCCCACAACAGGGAGAGGACCACTCTTTCATTTAACCTGACAGAAAGTGATACAGGCAGCTTCCTGTTATTCTTCGATGAGATAGTCCTTTTGATCAGCATTTTCAGAGCCCTCTGCAGAAATGATCAGAGACTTACACGTGGGGCCAGGAAAGATATTTTTATCATTGCTTTCTGTAGAAGTCTGAGTTTTGGCAGATTTAAGTAGCTTTTCTTCTGTGATGCTATGTGCTTATTTTCTTTGCCTGAAATTTGAACTATTTTGGAAATGGTTCTAAGTATGAGGTTGGTATTTGAAAATCTCCATGAATCACTTAGTAACAAGTGACCACATGCTTTGCACTAAACTACTTTGAGGGTATCTTGCTAAAAATTGAATCCTAGGCTAATTGCAATTTCCTTCAAGTAAGACAAAAAAAAAACTTTCTTTCTAAACCAATTAATTTTAGTATGTTAGATGTAAAATGATTGCCTAAAATAATTAAAGCATGAACTACTAGTTGTTCCCTGTCGAGTAGAGAAGGAAAGACATTTGACTTACTTTCCACCCCAGTAGAGTTTGGTTGTTATGACCAGGCTGGACCTCCTATATGTTGAACAAACACAGAAAGAAATATTTTAAAAATTGCTGGTTATACCATTGAGTCATATTATTATTATAGCAGTAGAAATAATTTACTGTGCCTCACATTTTAAAACTGGTGAAAGGATAAATTTCTTCATTCATGTCATTGAAAGGTAAGGGCAAAGGGAAGCTGATGACTGGGGACTTGAAGTCAGATCCTAGAGAAAGAGGTCTGAAGGGAAGGAAGCTTTATCTGGAAGACCTGGCAGAGGAAAGACTATGACAACACACAGGTGACTGGGTGGTGGCAAAGCAAAGGTGAGTGGTAGGCATGGAGAGTCAGGATGGAAAGTGAGAGAGTAAGTAAAAAAAGCCTAAAGGATGGACTGCTTTCAGAGCTCAAATAGACAGCCACTAATACGCAGCCCTGGGATTTCTTTGGAAGGAATGATGCTAAAGCTGAAACTCCAGTACTTTGGCCACCTCATGCGAAGAGTTTACTCATTGGAAAAGACTCTGATGCTGGGATGGATTGGGGGCAGGAGAAGGGGACGAAAGAGGATGAGATGGCTGGATGGCATCACGGACTCGATGGACGTGAGTCTCAGTGAACTCTGGGAGTTGGTATTGGACAGGGAGGCCTGGCGTGCTGCGGTTCATGGGGTCGCAAAGAGTCGGACACGACTGAGCGCCTGATCTGATCTGAATACTCACCAAGCATCTGATATAGTGTTGATTGATCATGAACTTTCCATACACCCCCTGCCAAAGACCATGGACCCTAGTGTCTCTGAATTATGACTCTTTCCAACCAATTGGAAAGAGTCATACAACCAATTGCCTTCACAGGAAGGTACCAACTACATGGAAATAGAATAAATTTAATCAATAAATATGAGTAAATTTTCTTCCCATTCAACTTCTTATTAATTGAAAATGTTATTTTAGGAAAACAACCCTAAAATCCTTAACTCAAACTTCCACCACTTTATTCCTAAGGGAATGAAATGTGGAAATCTTGTCAGCAAATTCATTACCTCCTCAAAACCACACCCAAGGGCAGGAAATGAAATTGCACTATTGTGATTGTGGAACATGAAATATGTCTTAAGAACTATAGTTCTATAAATTAAAATTGGGAGGTAGAGTTCAATACAATTTAATTTCTCCAGGTATATAATTCAATTGAACTGGCTGAAGGAAAAAAGGGCATTTGAGATTCAAAGGTTAAGACCAAACTTCGAGAGTATTTGAAATAAGGCGTTTATTAATTCCGTCAGCTGTAGAGTCAATGCCTGAAGCCCTTCCACATAAAAGACTAGTATGATTAATGATAACCAATGAGGAATGATGGTGACAACTCTGATAACTTGGCTGCAACAAGAAAAATGTGTAGAAAATGTCAGTAACCCCATCCTACTGAAGTCAATTCCCTGAAAAGTAATTTGAATCACTAACAGAAGGTCTACAGAGATATACATCTGGAAATTACATACCCCAAGAGGGCTGATGCACTTTCCAAGTTAATCCATCAACCTCGTGATACCTAGTATAATAGCAATCTGCCACAGGGAAGTTGGGTCTCCTTCAGCAAGTGTTCTCAGAATTTCAACAAAAAGCTCTGGATGGAATCTTATTAAAAAATGAGTGCAGCCTTCTGGATTATGCAGAGCAGTTGGCCCTGCCAAAGCCATGCATTCTACCCTTAGACCACCATAGACTTATTTTTTCCAAATTAGGCTTTCTGTAAAATGTTTGGCCTCCATGGGTGTGCATACCAATATTTATGTTCAAATACAAGAGTAGACAACAACCTGATGAATTATCATGGACTTCAGGGGGGCATCTACAGCAGCTGTTCTGAGTGGGTGAAGAATGATATTATGAGGATTTCACATTGATAAAGCACAGCTTTCAAAATTCTTTTGTTCACCTTATCTCACTTTATCAGCACAATGCTCCGTGAACAGTTATGCCATCCATTTTACAGGTGGGTAAATTGAGGCACAGCAAAGAGAAGTAACTTGCCCTGGACAAAACAGCTAGCAAGTGGTGGTCTTGGGACAAAAAGCGAAGGATGCTAGTTGAAACCTGCTTTTGTAGCCTTCATGCTATGATGTTATGGTCTATCTTTTCAACAGCCTCAGGTGGGTGGCTGTGAACTTTTATGACCTGATATCAATATCTGTATCTTGGGGATAGCCTGAGTGTTTATTGGCAAGATTGAAAAGCATTTTGCGAAAGATGCATGTTAATCTATATTTTCTACAAAAGGTATGTAAGAAATTTTGCAAAGTATGATGAGTGATGACCAAGTGTTCTGTGGATGCAGAGGGGAAGAGAGTTACTGCACCAAAGCTTCCCCTTCATCCTCAGGTGTACTCTGGCAGCCTGCACCTTGCTGTTGATTTCACTGGACATTATTGGACTCATCTCCAAAGTGTCTGTTATAGGTTGAATTTTGTCCCCCACAAAAGATATACTAAAGCCCTGTCCCCCAGTACCTCAGAATGTGAGCTTATTTGGAAACAAGACCACTGCAAATGTAATTAGTTAAATTAAGATGAGGTCATGCTGGAGTAAAGTGGGCCCTTTATCCAATATGACGAATGTTTTTATAACACACAAACACACAAAGGGAGAATATCATATAATGACAGAGGCAGCATTGAACAGTTGCAGCTATAATTCACAAAGGGATACAGTCCTATTTGAGCAGTGATGGATGGGTCGACATTCTGAGTGAAATGGTAACTCAGGCAAGGTGGAGGACTGGGTGGGGATGTGAATCTTTTTCCGTATTTAAGGTTGAATATAATTTTCTCTTCACACTCTTACAGTCTCTGGAGTGGGTAAAGAGAGGAAGGGAAAGGGAGCAAATAGGTCACCAAAGTTCATTTGTTCATATTTCCAGGAACTTCCGAATTTCCATTTCCACTTGTATTATAGAACTGTTATCTGTCATTTATTTGGCCATCAGCAGATCTTATACAAGAGCAGAAGTGAATTCCAACTCAACCAGTGGTCTTTGTCGG
This sequence comes from Bos indicus, assembly GCF_029378745.1. Classification (NCBI taxonomy): domain Eukaryota; kingdom Metazoa; phylum Chordata; class Mammalia; order Artiodactyla; family Bovidae; genus Bos; species Bos indicus. The sequence continues at coordinate 111,589,174 of NC_091760.1, forward strand.
TCTTTGCCTGAGTCTGTACTCATGCTGGGAAAGAAGTGGCTACTAGGGCTGACACATGTAGTGAAACAGAGGGGGTTTGCTGCTCCCCCCCAACATTATAGCATCCCTCATTACTACTAGCTCTGCCTCTACAAGGTGATAGGATGCACTGTAAACCCTCAAGCACAGCAGAGGAAGCACTTTCTTGAATGTCCAGATAATATGGCTCCCAGCACACAGGAGAGATGCTGGCTAATTGTGCTCAAACAAGAAAGCTTTGGGATATTTATCCCAAGGGTTTCTTGGGTCATCATTTCTTTGCATCCAGAGTTGTTAATAAAATGAACAATGCACATAAATACATGTATGGAGATAATTAGCATTCTGTGGCTCCCTTCCTTCACCAGATCACCACACAGGGCAGTCAAAAACCATGAAATGCCACTTTATTTTATGCACAATTATCTCATGAACATCCTCTGCTCAACCCATGGTAATTCATTGTGATCAACGACAAGTTAATTTTTGAAGTGCAAGTAGTGATCTCGCTAATAATTACTTTCAAAGCACTGTAAATTATTTCTTTACTAAGAATTGGATTTTCTGACAGTCTTTTTGATCACTTGTAATGCAACTTTATTTTCTCTTCTCTGGTACAAAATAGTAGCAGTCTTTTTAAAAGGCTATTAAATGAGTATGGTGAACACATTACCTCCAGCCTTTCTTCTTGATGATGCTCCCCAGAATCACTTCAGCCCTGGAGGAGAAACAGATAATGTCTCAGGATACAGTATCCTGGAAACGCAAGAGTCAGTCCAAACCACCAGATCCCTTCCTTGTTTGAACTGTCAGTGCCTACATGTCCCCAAAATAGAAGCCACTCTCGGCTGGTAGCGCAGTTTCTGCTGTTTCTGCTTGTGCCTGCAGAATCCTGCTCCCGGAGCATTCCAGAAGCACCTGCCAAATCCTGACACTCTGGCAGGAGACCGCCTGTGGTCCTGATACTAGGAAGCAGTGGAGTCATTTGGCAGTTTGGCGTTTTTGAACCACTGATACTATATATAACTGTCTAGCTTGGTGGTATTCAAAGGGAGTCAAGGGTTTCTTTCTAATGGCCATGGTCTCCGATTGTGACCAGAGAAGACAGTGAGACCTCATGCTTTTCAGACAGAAAATACTGACTCCCAGGCGATCTTGCAGGGTTAAAGAACACATGTGTGGCCTTAGATGTTCCAAAGCCAGGGCTGCAGGTGCAGTGGCCTACAGAGAGAATGTCGTGGGTTCCAGTGACAAGCGTTGTCAGAAGAGCAGGATATACGAAGTCATAGGGGAGTGTCCTTCCTGCCACTGACGCTGGTCGTGGAGTGTTATACTCAAGACTCTCTCTCCATCCTGTCCCCCTCCACCTACCCCAGCTGGGACCCAAGCTTAAGGATACTAAAACTTTCTTCTAGGTTCCTCCCAGTCAGACCAACACTGTGAGAAGCAGGTGGGCTCTCAGAGGCTTTGTGAATGGAGACCTCAATGTAATCAGTGCATTGTCCATTAGCATTCTATAGAGCAAGTCATCTCTAATTGTGATTTGTCTTAGCTGAAAAGTCCTGTCTTTGTAGGAGTGTAGAGCCTGGCAATAAACCCCGAGGCGGGTTAGCCGGGGAGCAGGAACCAAGGGGACGCACACTGACCGTTACCTCAGGGTTCTTTCCCCCCGTCTCTCCTGCAACCTTGCATCTCACAGTGGGAACCTATCTCATTACACACTGACAAACAATCAATAATTAATCAGGACCGATTATCCTTCACAACAGGAATACAAACAGAACTCTAACAGACTTGTTAATCACTCCCTCTTTTTCAGCTTTAGCCCCATTTGGTAATAAGCAGGATTCAACAGAAGAAGGAAATGCTGAGATAAAGTAGGATGTGGAAAGAAACAAATCCTCATCAGTTGTATTTTCTCTCCTTGGACACAACAGAAGACATCAAGGATGTGCGCTCTGAACCTGCCTGATAGTCCTTGAACATAGCCCTGCCCTTGAAAAGGAGGAAACCCAGGCTGGGAAAATGCGCTTTTATCAGGCAGTGATGAACTTGATTCAGCAGTTTGTTATTCTCACCCAGAGGGGAGGAATGAAGCCTGCAGGTGATGATGTTCCTCAGCCCTGTTAGAGAATTGCAGAGCTGCTCCAGTAGCAGTTTAGATGTTTAGTTTCTTTTCTGCATCCGAGTTCATAGCAGGAGGCCAAGGCGGCTACTTCTGTTGAATGTGCTTATTGTGTGGGACCAGAGGGGTGGACACTGAAGACACAGTACCCATGTGCTTTGACTTATCACTGAGCCCTGTCCTGGAGCTCCAAACCTGCTCTAGGGTCCAGAAGAAGGTTGTAGCCGCTGTGACTTCTCCAGAAAAAGAAGTGAGGCCTCTTTGCAGCCCTGTCTGTCCTCAGTGTAGAGCTTGAAATGCCCTCTTATAAAAGATATTCGGTTTCTTGGCATCTTTGGGAATCCCTCCTTTAATCTCTACTTCCCTGCAGAGAGGATGTGCCTGTTCTCCTCAAGGTTGAGGAACTACATGGGGTGGTTATAAAATGAAAGACTAGCTTTGGAAAAACCACGCTGGAATCTGCTCACTTATATTAATTACATTCAGCTAATATTTATGGGTCTCCACTGTCATCACTCTGGTCACAACCACTTCTGCCCCTCAAGTATTGACAGACTGTGGCAATCGCTTCCAGTCCTTTCTTCATACAGGGACCAGGGGTGGGAAGGTCTGGGTGGGCAGAGGAGTCCAGAGATGGTCAATAGCCCCAATTCTGGTGGAGGTAGGTAAAGGAGGGAAGAAAAGCAATGGCATCAGCATGCGTGGGAAAGACAGACCCTTCTCACCAATGTGTCAGCAGTGGTCTCGGGGAGTCTCTTGGGCCCAGAACTGAGACATGAGAGATGCATCAGGCACTGACTTACTTTCCAGCGGCATAGACCTCGGCTGTATCAAAGAGATTCACTCCGCTCTCATATGCGATTGTCATCAGCCGTTCAGCAACCTGCAAGAGGATGTGAAGGTCAGTTGGAAAGCCAAATGCTTTACAAGCCTGGGAAGCAACTTGGAATCCTCTGGTGGTCTTTAAGAACATGGAAGTCTCACTGACCAGTCTTATTTTTCTCAGTTGTATTAAAGAAAGAAAGAAAAAAAGAAGACTCAACCAGCCTGAAGATGGTACAATTACCCCTTCCCTCAGACCTATACTGGGCACTCAGGGATTTCCTTCAGTGCTGAGAATACCCAGCCACCAGGAGCACAGTGAGGCGGAGGGACTTGGGTTTCTCACTCTGCTTGGAACACCTGGTTTGACGACATTCTCTGTGGCACTGGAATCTCTCGGACCAAGACGGTCGTTTGGATCCCTGGTGACTTCATTTCTCATCTTTCTCTTTTTCCCAAGCTGATAGGTCCTGGCAGTTGGGTAACTCTTGACCTAAAAGCTTGTCTTTTTTTCCCCTGGAGGCTTAGCAGACTGTGCTGATGAATCAAAAGTTAGACAGAGCTGGGACTGCTGGAAAGTTCCCGTCAGCTCAGCACAGCCCCAGGCACGGTCACAGAGTGACCACCAGCCACACTGACACTGCATGGAGAGGAAAGGGTGAGCGCTCCAGCTCCTCACAGGTCAGCCTGAGACTGCCAAGCTCCTCGCTCCTTCCTTTGTGCTGCTGAACACGAGTGGCAAGTGTGACGAAAGAGCATGGGGAGCAGCTATAAACTACACCTCGAGGGATGGTTCTGGAGGGACAGCAATAAACAGTGCTGGAGAAAGGACATTTTTTCATTTTGTTGATAGACTTATTAGTCAACTGAAAAATTATACACCTCACAAATAATTGAAATTGATTTTTACATTATGTTTTTCATTGTGGGCTAGGGTGCTTTATCAGTATTTTCAAGATAATCTCTTCTCCTATTTTTTTTTTTTAAAGTGATATACCAAGAAAACTGTCAGGCTAGCACAACGCAAATCCCTTAGAATAGCAGCTAAAGTGTTATTGTGTGTTTACTTAGTCTTGTCTGAATCTTTGTGACCCTATGGACTGTAGCCCACCAGGCTCCTCTGTCCATGGAATTTCCCAGGCAAGAATACTGGAGTGGGTTGCCATTTCTTCCTCCAGGGGATCTACCTGACCCAGAATCGAACCCGTGTCTCCTGCATTTCCTGCACTGGCAGGCAGATTCTTTACCACTGAGCCACCTGGGATGCCTATTATTACTGCTTCTAATTTGGCACCATTATGACGTTTCTCCTAAGTATAAATTGAAATTTAAGACAGTATAGCTTTTCATACCATAATTGATATATATATATATATATATATATATATATATATATATACACACACTTTTTTTTTTTTCCAGCTGGGTAGTACAGGATGCAGGATGCTAGTTCCCCAACTAGGGATCAAACCCGAGCTCCTGCAGTTGAAGCATGGAGTCTTAACCACTGGACTTCCAGGGACATGCCCTATACTTTAGAGATTATTGTGCTTGTATTGTATATCATCCCTGTGTTATGTCATGTGTCATACTAATGGATTATTATTAGGAAATGTGCATAATAAATCTCATCTAGGGAGAAATTTTAAGATGTAGGATCCTGGATGGAGAGCTGAACTAAATAAGACATTTCCCAATCATGAGATCTGAAGATCTGAACATGGACTAAAGGAAATCACAGGACTAAGTCAGAGGACCAGTGTCTGAGCTTGAGGGTACCACTTACTAGATAAATGCATGCATGCTCATTAGCTTCAGTCATGGCCAACTCTTTGCGACCCCAAAGACTGTAGCCCACCAGGCCGTCCATGGGATTTCCCAGGCAAGAATACTGGAGTGGGTTGCTATGCTCTCCCCCAGGGAATCTTCCTAACCCAGGGATCAAACCTGCATCTCCTTCATCTCCTGCATTGCAGGAGGATTCTTTATCACTGAGCCATCAGGGAAGCCCCTATTAGATAAATACATGTTGGCAAATCATTTGACCTCTCTATGTTTCAGTTTCATCATCTGCAAAATGCGGATGCTTCTGTCCTGCCCCCTAGGGAACCTGCAGCTCTCGGATGAAGCTGACCTTACCTCTCTCCAAGGAGGGCCTGGGGGGCCTAACGTGGTTCAGGGAAGGTCATGTGACACATGTGGACCAATAAAATGTGAGAGGAGATTGACTGAGGACTTATGGGGACATTTTTCCTGGTTATTCTTGCAGTGTTTCTATAAGCAACACTTTCCCTGGAGTTACTTTTCTAACTGAGATCTAGAATGCCTGCTGCTATCTTACTATTTTGTATGGATGAAGTTGACATACAAAAGAACACAGGGTCAGGAGAATCACTAGGAAATGCAACGGAGGCTCTAACTGAGTCAACTTGGAAGCTTGCTCTAACTCTGCATTTCTAATTAGAAAGTAAAAATAGTTTTTCCCCTTATTTGTTTAGCCAGTTTGAATTGGATTTACCGTTACCTGCAATTGAAAGAAGCCTAACAGCATTCCTGCCAAGTGGCTATTCAATAAATGGCTGAACTCACACAGTAATGGGGGCATCACCACCTCCCAAGGTGGCACTGATAATTACGTCACTCAGCATATTAAGGTTAGTATCGGCTTTGTGCCTCCACTGCCACATGGAAATAGTTTAACTTGACAAGTTCAGCCATGGGTGTGACTGTGGTCTGGCTGTGTCTCCTGTCTTCCTTGCTGGCAATCTCTCTGTTGGGCCCTGGGGAAAAGCCACAGCTACTCTCCAGAAGGACAACAGCTATTTGTCTGGTCTGCATTGAGGTGAAAGTCTCTTCAGTCATTCACAACAGCTTTATTGTGTAGTTTTTAGAATCATAATTTTAAAATGATTAGTTTCAGAGGCTGGCCCTGTGTACTCTGACCTGGGCAAGCTGGGTTCATTGCAGCAGAGAGCAGACACTGTCAAGGGCAGAGCAAAGATGAAGAGGGGAATAACATGCTTACAGTTGACTCCTCTGCTCTGAAAGGGAAGGTATATTTGTCTTTTTCCGCTCCAAGTACCATACCAGCCAGTAAGAAGTTATGCACATGCTAGATACAGTGGATTATTAACTTTAGACCTCCCTCCTTCCTTATCACTTATTTTGCATCTGATTGAAGTCTGCATCCATTGCTTTGATATCTGTGCACTTGCCTCTGTGCTGCCTCAATTCTCCTTTCCTGAGATGGCCCTGGAGTGGACCTGGTGATGACCACCCTGGTCCTCCTTTCGAACTCAAGGAATTATTTCCCCAGCTCTTAGGAATGCCGTCATCAGAAAGCACTTGGCTAAAGTGAGTCACCTAGCCCAGGGACAGACCTGCCTCCCAGGGCAGCCTCTGTCCAATGACTGGTCATACAAGGGATATAAAAACTCCTCTTGCCCCAACTTGGGACAGCTCTGCAGGGCCATCTGAGCTTCAGAGATCTCCATGGGGTCAGCTGAGTTCACTGCTGAGACTGCATCACAGCCCAGATTCCTAATAACTGTTCTGCAGGCTAATTTCCACCTCAGGTCTGCTTCCCAAGTACTCTCCACTGTAACAAGCCCTTTGTGATGATCTGCTGCTGCTGCTAAGTCGCTTCAGTCATGTCCGACTCTGTGCGACCCCATAGACGGCAGCCCACCAGGCCCCCCCACCCAGTCCCTGGGATTCTCCAGGCAAGAACACTGGAGTGAGTTGCCATTTCCTTCTCCAATGCATCAAAGTGAAAAGTGAAAGTGAAGTTGCTCAGTCGTGTCCGACTCTTAGCAACCCCATGGACTGCGGCCCACCAAGCTCCTCCATTCATGGGATTTTCCAGGCAAGAGCACTGGAGTGGGTGCCATGCTACCTATGCCCAATACTGGGAACAGGCATTCAGATAGATAAAAATAAGAAGATAAGACCCCTCCCTATGGATCTATTAAATAACAGGATGAGCTTGTGAGCTGTGCAAAAGACCCTTTATCTCCCTAAGTGTCTCCTTAGGGATGGTAGTAAGAACTACCTTTAAAAGAGCTTGTCTTGTGTCAGGCACCAGGCTGAGCCCTTCATTAATCTTAGGGACCATCATCTGCATTTTACTAATGTGGCAACATTTAACATTTGTAAATGCTAACAAATCCAGTTAATGCAGAGTGAGTTGAAGCCCAGTGAGTATATCCGCTTAGATGCACTATCCCTGACTCCTCAGTGGTATCAAGGAAGCGAAGGAAGGCTTAACGGGACCTGAGGGGTTTCTTCAGGGAAGCTGTTGGTACTCAATGCCTCCATAGCTCATTTATGCCGTGAAAGTAATCGTTAAAGGCAATGGTCAGAATTATCATTTTGATAAGCACCATTCTGAATGTGTAAATGAAGGTGTAAAGGAGTTCTGTAGTAAATACGATTGTTATAGGTCCCATTTATCTGCAACTTACTAGTCAGAGGGCTATATAAATGTCTGACATGCATAACATGGTTAATATTTTCAACAGAACTTCCCATTTTGCATATGAAAAAATGAGGAACGGAGGTTGAATTAACTTGCCCAAGTCTGGGTGACCCAGTTTTCCTAAGACTGAGAAATACTAAAATGGGAACAAGACAAACCGGGGCCAGTTGGTCTAGGTGAAGCTAAAACACATATGTATACACATGCCAGCAATAAAATCTCTTCGTAAAGTTACTAAATACTAATTCCAAAACTGATTGTCCTCTAATTATTGAGCCTGCTCATTTAGTAGATTGACAGCTTCAAGAGCTATTAATAGTCTAAATGTGAAAAATACAGGAAGCAAGATAAAGTGGAAAATAATCTCTGAGTCAATCTTAGCCATTTCCGGTGATTAAAATATTATCCTTTTAAAATACTAGAATCACAGAAACTGTATTGTAAAATACAGTTTGCTTTGCATTTTCTATGATCAGCATAATTGGAGACAAAAGTAACTCACCTCATCTGAAATTTGACCTCCAAATGTCACCCATGTTCCTGGAAAAGAATAAATACTTGCATGTTATTCATAATCAGTTTTCTAATGTTGTGCATTAAGGAAAATACTTTTCTTACACTGGGGCTACTTCAGTAGGTTGCTCATGAAGGTACCTGGACAGGAAGTGCTGCCCATCCTCCTTCTATCACTAAGTTCCCCAGCAGGGATCTGCATCCCTTTGCTTGTCTATTCTTCATTTAAAGGCCCAGTATATGCTAGTATTAGCCCTGTCTACTAATACTATTATTAGTATTATGTCTAAAAAGCATTAGCTTTTTCTTCTGACTTAGGACTGTATATGCTGCTGTGTAAGAAGGCAGTGCCCCAAGCCTGCATCCACTGCCCACTCATTTTCATTCCACCTGGCTAAGAAGTTAGCAGTTCTGAAAGGGAAGGGAAGACCTTTGGTCAAATTTTCCCTTCCTTTGTCTCCAGTGAGGGACTCTATTTTGTGTCTCTATTCCCTTTCAAAAGGAACCCTCTCAGAGGTTCTTCCAGTCCCCACTTCCAAGCTGCAAGGGGTGACAGTTAAGCTTTTTCCTCTCTTATGATCTGCCCCTCCAGAATGGAAATTGCCATTCGGTTTTGGGGTGGGATAGAGGCAGTAGCTGCTGAGTGAGGTTCGGGAAGGCAAGCAGGAGAGGCATAACCAGTTGCCAAAGGGCTGCATGTGTAAAGCAAGAGAGAATCAGGCACTGAGTGGGCTATTGCCTCTCAGGTCTATAGTCACTCACTCATTCATAATTCTCTGCTTGACCCCCCCTTTTTTTTTTTTGAGCTCTAACTACCTTCCAGGCAAAGTCATTGAACCCACATGCTCAGCATAGTGAGGTGATTGCCCTAGCTCCTCTGTTCCAAGAGCTCACTATTGACAACTGCTGTTCTTTAGTCGCTAAGTCGTTGTCTGACTCTTTGTGACCCTGTGGACTGCAGCCCACTAGGCTCCTCTGTCCATGGGGTTTTCCAGGCAAGAATACTGGAGTGGGTTACCCTTTCCTTCTCCAGGGGATCTTCCTGACTCAGGGATCAAACTCACATCTCCTGCACTGGCAGGAGGATTCTTTACCACTGAGTCACCTGGGAGCCCCTCACAGTTGACAATACTAGTTGACAAATGATATGATGAAGGCAGATACGAGGCAGGAGGGGAAGGAGTCCTCTACTCTGACTGGAGGGAGGTGGCCCTCAAGAAAGACTTCTGAGAAGAGGTTAAGTCTCAAAGGAAGTAGATGAACGAAGAAGGGAGGAACAGGCATTCCAGGTACAGGTAAGAGTGCAGGCAAGGCAGATGAGTAGAACACTTGAGTGGGCTGAGGAGCTGTGGCGTGGGCTTCTGCGCCAGGTGAGGGAACACGGCGTGGAGAGGGAGGGGTAACAGGAGGTGACTGGGCGCAGCTCATATTTGTGGGGGCAACAAAGAAATGTGGTTGGAAACTTATGTTTTGCAATAACAGGATAGCTACCATTTATGGAACATCTTCCAAATGCCAATAGTACAGTGAGAAACATGTGTATGTTCATCACTATGAATTTTAACAAACTTACAAGGTAATTTTATTATCCCAATTTCCAGATGACGACTCTAGCAGCAACCAAACTAATACATGATACACTCAGGATTCCCCACATGTGCTGGGCTTCGAGGAGGATATCTTTCTCACTGCATTTTGCCACCTCATCAGTAACTTTCTAAAATTAATTGTGGTATTTGGATTCATACCCCCATAGAAGCATGTTGATGTAACTGTACCTTTTTTCTTCTTAAATCTCAGGGACTACACAAAGGGAGGATATATATTATTTTACTGGTACTCTCTCCATCCCCAGAGGTTGTAAATGGGAGGTTTACAGATTGCACTCGGTTTGCAGACTTGTTGTGCCCGGCAAGAACAATGTTGTCCCACTTGGAATTTTAATAAAAGTTACCAACCTTTTGATAATTTAGGAGATTAATCTGCTTAATCTTGGGAGATTTTTCTTTTAAATGTCTGACTTCTAGCTTCTGCTAATGACAGAGGGTCAGTGTCCCCACATAGCCAGCATGCCCTGAATCTGAGGGGCAATGTCCTCCCTGTTTATTCAAAGGTCATACACCTTTCTTTGTATTTTCAACACTGAGATCAAATGGCAGTTGTTATTTACTCCCACGTGTTTACTGCTATTTTTTAATTGTAAAATTTAGAGAAAAAGGGACTTGTGCATCTCCTAAAAAACAGAGTTCAGTATTTCAAGAAAAAATAAGGGTCCCTTTTTTGGTAGATGTGAAGAATTTCCAAGAAAATTCTTTGTTGTAAACAAAGAATGTTTACAACAGAAAAATTACAACTTAAGGCACCATAATAAAAAAAGCCATGACTGGTATTATACAGAAAAGATGGGCATTTGGAAACTTGATGGACTGAAGAAATGGCAGTGTTTGTTTTGAATGAGAATAAAATAAAAGATCTGCTGTGAAGTGCAGTTCTCTATTAAGTGGAAAAATTGTCTGGGCAACGAAACCTTTTTACAGATAACACTTTTACAAAAGGGTTTCTTTTGAATGTAGCAGAAATTATGTGTCCAGAGTATAAACAAGCACTTGCAAATGTTCCTATAATCAGAAACATTTCTGCTCAGCATGTTGAAAATCTGGCTGAGAACTTTCAGGATAAGTTAAATTATTGGTGGCATTTTCTATTGCAGTAAATGAGCTCATATATATAAATAATAGCACACTATTAGCTATATTTATTTGTGATGCTCTGAGAATTTTGGAAGGGTTAAAGAATTTTTGAACAAGGAGGCTCTGCAAGGCAAAACATCAGAATTACTTTGTGATGAGAAGGGTCTCAGACCATTGGATATAGAAGGCAGTGTTCCAAATTGTGTTACTACAGATCGGGTTCTCACAGAGGGCAGGGCTAAGCTTGGACTCGTCAAGCAACAGATCTGAGGTGGCAGTATTTTGAAGGGGCACTAAGCAGAAGTCCATTAATTTCCTCATTTATCAGGAATGGCTTCGGGCTAAAAAGCTAAAAGGAAATAAGCCATGGATTTGGTAATTAATATCATGAATCAGCTATTCTTCTATATCTTGGAGAAAAATCAGGTCAGTGTTTGCTTAATGAATTTGCTGGCTTGTGCTGTGATCTTGGAGAGCATTTTTTTTTAACTGTTCATATCATCAAAGGAAGTAGTCCATATCCATTTAGCAGCAAAGATTGGCTCAAAGTTCCAAGCTTCTTGCTGACATTACACGTCTTCGACACCTTGTGGATAGTTTTCTATTGGGACATTCAGAATAATTTACACGAATACCTCATTTGCTTTTCTCAGTCCTGACAACATAGTCTTTGGAAAATTCATTTGTTAAAGAATAATTTGGTTCACTCTTTCAACATTGCAGTCAGTTCCCAGATATGAAAATGGTGACCTGAAATTTAATTTCCAAAATGGGACCTTTGAATACTGGATTTCATGCTTTAAGAAAACAAACCAGCATTATTTAGCTTGTTGTTGCTCAGTTGCTGTGCTGTGTCCAACTCTTGGTGACCCCGTAGACTGCAGCATGCCAGGCTTCCTGGTTCTTCACTACCTCCTGGAGTTTGCTCAGATTCATGTGCACTGAGTCTGCGATGCCATCCAACCATCTCATCCTCGGTCTCCCCCTTCTCCTTTGCCTTCAATCTTTCCCAGCATCAGGGTCTTTTCCAATGAGTCGGCTCTTTGCATCAGGTGGCCAAAGTATTAGAGCTTCAGCTTTAGCATGAGTCCTTCCAATTCAGGATTGATTTCCTTTACTATCAACAGATTTGACCTCCCTGCAGTCCAACGGACTCTCAAGAGTCTTCTCCAGGACCAGAATTCGAAAGCATCAATTCTTCAGCTTATTCAGCTTCAATCAGTTCAGTTTAGTCACTCAGTCATATCTGACTCTTTGCGACCCCATGAATCGCAGCATGCCAGGCCTCCCTGTCCATCACCAACTCTCGGAGTTCACCCAAACTCTTGTGCATCAAGTCAGTGATGCCATCCAGCCATCTCATCCTCTGTCATCCCCTTCTCCTCCTGCCCCCAATCCCTCCCAGCAGAAGGGTCTTTTCCAGTGAGTCAGCTCTTCGCATGAGGTGGCCAGAATATTGGAGTTTCAGCCTCAGCATCAGTCCTTCCAATGAGCACCCAGGACTGGTCTCCTTTAGGATGGATTGGTTGGATCTCCTTGCAGTCCAAGAGACTCTCAAGAGTCTTCTCCAGCACCACAGTTCAAAAGCATCAATTCTTCGGCGCTCAGCTTTCTTCACAGTCCCACTCTCACATCCATACATGACCACTGGAAAAACCATAGCCTTGACTAGATGGACCTTTGTTGGCAAAGTAATATCTCTGCTTTTTAATATGCTATCTAGGTTGGTCATAACTTTCCTTCCAAGGACTAAGTGTCTTTTAATTTCATGGCTGCAATCACCATCTGCAGTGATTTTGGAGCCCCCAAAAATAAAGTCTGACACTATTTCCACTGTTTCCTCATCTATTTCCCATGAAGTGATGGGACCAGATGCCATGATTGTAGTTTTCTGAATGGTGAGCTTTAAGTCAGCTTTTTCACTCTCCTCTTTCACTTTCATCAAGAGACTTTTTAGTTCCTCTTCACTTTCTGCCATACCTTTCTTAATTTTTGGTAGTATAAATGAAGGGCTATGAAGTTACCAAACTCTACTACAAAATGGCATTGAATACCATGGCAACATTGAAAGCTAGAATAGTATTTCCATCTTGGAGGATATAACCCTCCTTATAAGAACCTAGCCATGTTAGGAAAATCTTATGTTTAGGAGCAGTTTTATTCCAAAATTAATCTGAAAAAAATTACCAACCCTAGTTTACATATTTAAGGCTTCGTACCATACATTACAGTAAATAGACCTGGCTGACATTTTAGTACAGAAGAAAAGACATCAGGTTTCTGATTCCAAGACAGAGCAGTAATGAATTATAAGATATCAATAATAATAAATGTTTTTTCTTTTTCAGTTTTAGTTTAAATTTTTAAATATAAAATAAAATATAGATATTATACACACACACACACACACACACACACACATACATAGCCACATCATAATGTAGTAAAAATGAAGAATCTGGTTCCATTTTGGGGATTCTGTTGTTCCGCCATTCAGCTTATTTTATTTAGGTAGGCTACCTCCCTGACCTTTTAGACATTTGCTATTTATTTCTTTTATAGTTATTTGTTTACAAACTTTAAATCTTTTACTAGCGAGTAAGCTATTTGAGGTATAGGGCTTTATTTCATTTATCTTCTTATCTCTACAGTCCTGGAATAAAACAGTCCTTGGAAAATGGTTGATAATTATCTGGTTAAATAGAATTGAATTGGCTTTTTGGCTATCATCAATGTACAAAGTACTGGGATAGTTTCCCACCAAATAAACATGTATATTTTGATTTATATAAATATGAAAAATGCTCATCAACAGTCTTCAGTTCTTTTTTTTTTTTTTTTTCAAGATAAATTCTTTTTTTTTTTTACTTTACAATTTGTATTGGTTTTGCCATACATCAACATGAATCCGCCACGGGTTCATGTTGTTCCCCATCCTGAACCCCCCTCCCACCTCCCTCCCCGTACCATCCTTCTGGGTCATCCCAGTGCACCAGCCCCAAGCATCCTGTGTCATGCATCAAACCTGGACTGGTGATTCGTTTCATATATGATATTATACATGTTTCAATGCCATTCTCCCAAATCATCCCACCCTCTCCCTCTCCCACAGAGTCCAAAAGACTGTTCTATACATCTGTGTCTCTTTTGCTGTCTTGCATACAGGGTTATCATTACCATCTTTCTAAATTCCATATACATGCATTAGTATGCTGTATTGGTGTTTTTCTTTCTGCTTACTTCACTCTGTATAATAGTCTCCAGTTTCATCCACCTCATTAGAACTGATTCAAATGTATTATTTTTAATGGCTGAGTAATACTCCATTGTGTATATGTACCACAGCTTTCTTATCCGTTCGTCTGCTGATGGACATCTAGGTTGCTTCCATGTCCTGGCTATTATAAACAGTGCTGCGATGAACATTGGGGTACACATGTCTCTTTCAATTCTGGTTTCCTTGGTGTGTCAGTCTTCAGTTCTAACCCCTGTGTGATTGATGTGTTTCTACTCACCCCTGAACCTACACAGCTGTGCCCTCTCCTGGAGAAGGGCAGGGGAAAGTCCTTGTCCCTGGCTGCAAGGCTTCCTGTGGATTGGAGGGGCACAGTATAGGCAGGGTCCACCACCAACCACGAGGGAGAGCTGACACTTACAAATAGGTGTATTCCCCCAGGATGGAGAAGGACTGAGTGGCAGTTTTTCAGACAGGAAAACTCTACTTGTGTGATTTTATTTCTACTACCCCTCTTCACAAGATCTAAGGTGGTTTATTACTTAATACAATTCTCAAAAACTTCTGTGGCAGTTTCCTTGATCATTTTTCTGCCTCTAATGAGAACATGCCTTCTTGAGACCTAGATTGGCATATGATTATTTCACTGTGATGTTTCAAATTAGTGAGATGCTATTTAGAAGATCATTTTACTTAACTGACACTTGTTGTTTCTAACTTGCTTAAAGCAGAGGAAGTATAAAGAGAACTTTGAACTGTTATTGTGTCTTCTGATGAAATTCCTTCGTGTACAAAGGAATATATGCTTTGAAAACCTCTATTTGAGGCCCTTGGCATATACCTACCCGAGCATAGAAAATGATCAGTGAAATGTAAAAGACAATGAAAACTGGCTTTATACACACATGCAGGCACACACACACACACCCCTCTATCTTTGGTTACTTAATTACCTTGTTGGTGGTTTACTGGGTAATTGCTAAGCATAAGGAAACACGCTTATCATTTAAATGATCTCCTTGCTTATATGAAGAAATATTTAGATATTCAGAAGTAGTAACATTTGGGTCTTTTTTCAAAATCCACTTTCTTTGTGAGCCTTATCTGGTCATCCATGTAGAATCTCAACACCCACCCCCTGACAGTTTAACTGCCATATCCCTACAGGTAGGCTACCTCCTTGGCCCTTTAACATCTCACATCACTTGGGTGCAATTATCATAACCAGCAAACTAACACTGCTACAGTACTAGTAACTAGACTGCAGACCTTTGAATTTCATTGTCCTTTTCCTCTGTTCCAGGATCCTATACAGGACACAACATTGCATTAAGTTTTCACGTCTTCTTAGTGTCCTCTGTTGTGTCTTTCCTTGTCTGTCTTTCATAATCTTGACATTGATCAAGTATTTGATAGAATGTCCCTCAATTTGGGTTTAGATCATCTGTTGGATCATAGAAAAAGCAAGAGAATTCCAGAAAAACATCAACTTCTGCTTCATTGACTACACTAAAGCCTTTGACTGTGTGGATCACAACAAACTGTGGAAAATTCTGAAAGACATGGGAATACCAGACCACCTGACCTGCCTCCTGAGAAATCTGTATGCAGGTCAAGAAGCAACAGTTAGAACCGGGAATGGAACAACTGACTGGTTCCAAATTGGGAAAGGAGAACATTAAAGCTGTATATTGTCACCCTGCTTATGTAACTTATATGCAGAGTAACTCATGCAAAATTCCAGGCTAGAGGAAGGACAAGCTGGAGTCAAGACAGCCAGGAAAAATATCAATAACCTCAGATATGCAGATGACCCCATCCTTATGGCAGAAAGCGAAGAGGAGCTAAAGAGCCTCCTGATGAAAGTGAAAGAGGAGAGTGAAAAAAGCTGGCTTTAAGCTCAACATTAAAAAAAAATGGAGATCATGGCATCCAGTCCCATCACTGCCTGCCAAATAGATGGGGAAACAGTGGAAACAGTAAGAGACTTTATTTTCTTGGGCTCCAAAATCACCACAGATGGTTACTGCAGCCATGAGATTAAAAGACGCTTACTCCTTGGAAGAAAAGCTACGACCAACCTAGACAGCATATTAAAAAGCAGAGACATTACTTTGCTGACAAAGGTCCATATAGTCAAAGCTATGGTTTTTCTAGTAGTCATGTATGGATGTGAGAGTTGAGCTGTGAAGAAAGCTGAGCGCCGAGGAATTGATGCTTTTGAACTGTGGTGTTGGAGAAGAGTCTTGAGAGTTCCTTGGACTGCAAGGAGATTCAACCTGTCCATCCTAAAGGAAATCAACCCTGAATATTCATTGGAAGGACTGATGCTGAAGCTGAAGCTCCAATACTTTGGCCACCTGCTGTGAAGAACTGACTCATTGGAAAACTCCCTGATGCTGGGAAAGATTGATGGTGGGAGGGGAAGGGGACGACAGAGGATGAGATGGTTGGATTGCACCAGTGACTTGATGGACATGAGTTTAAGCAGGCTCCGGGAGTTGGTGATGGACAGGGAAGCCTGGCATGCTGCTGTCCATGGGGTCACAAAGAGTCAGACATGACTGAGCGACTGAACTAAACTGAACTGAGGGTTATAGATTTGGTGGCTTCTATTTCTATACTGCAGTTTGACTTGCTTATGTTTTGGATATATTCAAGAAGGCAATATAAAAATGCAATTATAATATTTATTATATCACAACTAACTTTTCTTCATTCTTTTATTCAACAAGTCCACTATTTGAGTCTACTCTGTGCCAGGCATTGTACTTAAATTATAAGGATACAACAGTGAGAATATTATTTCTCCCATAATGGAGGAGCAGATTTAAGAGGCAAGACAAAATAATGAGAAAAACAAGCTAAATATACGGTGTTTATTTATGAATGTTAATTTCATAAATAAAATATGAAATGTGTAAGTTGACTGATGAGTGTTAAAGAGAGTCATGTTTATAAGGTGGGATTTGGTAGCTAAAATGTCAGGGGGTGGGTGTTGAGATTCTACATGGGGTGACCAGATAATGCTCACAAAGACAGTGGCTTTTGAAAAAAGACCCAAAAATAGTTAAGGAGCTAGTTAGGAAGCTACCTGAGGAAGAACATTCCAGCAGGGGGGAATAATGTGGAGGGGGCTTATTTGGCATGTTCAAGGTCAATGAGGAGACCAATGGCCAGAGAAGAGAAGATGAGGTCTGTGGGGTGATGGGGAACAGATTGCATGGAGTGATCTTGATCATAAGAAGGACTTTGGAGAGGAGTTTTGAATAGAGAAGTGACACAGTCTGATTCTATGAAAAGGAACCTGTGCTGTGGTGTTGAGAGCTCACCTCTGAGGTTGAGACACCAGCACCAGTGAGGAGGCTATCATGATCAATCTAGGTGAGACGTGAAGGTGGTTTGGTCTGAGTGCTGGAAATGAGGATGGTCAGAAGTGCTTGAGTTTTTGATAGATTTTGAAGGAAAGGTGATAGGATTTGCTGATTAAAGGGATGTAGTGTGAGAGAAGGTGAGACTTCAAGGACAACATCAAGGTCAGAACCAGGGGAGAATGCAGAGCCAATTCAATGCACTGCATTCTGGATTTAACAATTTTTAAGTCTGGCAAATAGCGCACACATTGATTCCAGGTTAATGCAGTGAAAGCTGACCAAATGGTTGAGAGGTATTTAATCTAGAGGTGTTTAGAGTTATTCGTCTGTTACATCACTGAAGGATTTAAGGTTGGCAATGCAAACTGAAGCTGTCGTTGAACTTAGACTTACATGCTGCACAAAATTAGTGTGTTCACTATCTCATTCGAATAGAATTATTTCCAGAGAGAGGTAGAACTGGGGGTGGGAGTGTCCCCCAAATTTCTTGGAAAGCAGGAAGCAGAATCTAAGTCCAAGCCAGGGCTGATTTGGAGGATGAGACGACAAGCTGTTGGCCTCCTATACCAGGGCCAGGGCATTTCCTGTGTGCATTTCCCCTCTGAGCAATGGGCAGAGTCTTCTGAGAATGGAACCCTTCCCCATGTCTTTAGATCCAAATTCTATTTATTCTTCAGGACCCAGAATTTCAGCTTCAGAGTCCAGTGCTGCTAGACTTCCTTAACACCTCCTCTCCTCTAGATCTCTGTTGCATTAACTCCATGACCCCAGGAAAGTCCCAATCTCTGGATTTCAAGTTTCATCACACACAAAATTTGGGACCTTAACCTTTCTTCATTACTATGATTTCGTGATTCTGCATCTGGGCTTTGAAGGGAGAAGAACTCATCCCATTCAACTACTCTGAACAAAGTATTATTACCACACCAACCATATCACATTGTAACTACATGGTTTTTTTTTTTTTTTTTTTTTTCACATATGACAACCCCACCAGATTGTTCTGAGGGCAGCGATCAAGTTTAATCTAAGTGTTTAATTCTAGCCACTGAAGTGAAGACTGACACATAGTAGGTACTTAATAATCATTCACTGAATCAGTAAACAAACACTTTAAAAACTCAGGCATCCAGCCCTGAAAGAAATGTCTCGAACATGAGAACATGTGCAGCATGTTGGTTCTTTCCCTGATTCACTATCTTGGATCAGAGGTTTTCAAGCCTGGCTGCATATTTGAATATCCTGGGGGAGCTTTCAATGGTTCTACTGACCTAGTCCCTCGACAGACCAGTTCATCAGAGTCTCTGGGAACAGGACCCCAGCATCAGAATTTTTAAAAGATCCTCAGATAATCCTAATTGCACCCAGGGTTAAAGACCATCATTTTATTTTTTTTTTAAAATTTATTCATGTATAGTTAATTTACAATGCTATGTTAATTTCTGTTGTACAACAAGGTGACTCAGTTATACACAGAAATATTTTTTCGTATTCTTTTCCATTATGGTTTATCATAGGATATTGAATGTAGTTCCCTGTGCTATATATTAGGATCTTGTTACTTATCCATCCCATATATAATGGTTTGTATCTGCTAATCCCAAACTCCCAAACCTTCTCTCCCCAACTCTCATTCCAAACTGGCAGCCACAAGTCTGGTCTCTATGTTTCTGAGTCTGTTTCTGTTTCATAGATATGTTCATTTGTGTCATATTTCAGATTCCACACATAAGTGAAATCATACAGTATTTGTCTTTCTCTTTTTAACTTACTTTGCTTAGTATGATCATATCTAGGTTTATCAATGTTGCTGTAAATGGTGTTATTTCATTATTTTAAATGGCTGCGTAATATTCCACTCCAGTCCATTCCATTCCACACACACACACACGTGCGCGCATGTGCATATATATATATATATATATATATATAATACCACACTTTCTTTATCCATTCATCTGTTGATGGACATTTAGGTTGTTTTAATGTCTTGGTTATTGTAAACAGTACTGCTATGAACATAGGGGTGCATGTATCTTTTTGAATTATAGTTTTGTCTGGATATATGTCCAGGAGTAGGATTGCTGGATCATTTGGCAACTCTATTTTTAGTTTTTTTGATGAACCTCCATACTGTTTTCCATAGTGACTGCACCAATTTACATTCCCACCAACAGTGTAAGAGGGTTCCCTTTTCTCCACACCCTCTCCATCATTTACTATTTGTAGATTTTTAAATGATAGCCATTCAGACCAGTGTGAGGTGGTAACTCATTGTAGATTTGATTTGCATTTTTCTGATAATTAGTGATGATGAGAATCTTTTCACGTGCCTATTGGCCATCTGTATGTCTTTGGAGAAATATCTATTTAGGTCTTCAGTTCATTTATCAACTGGGGTTTTTTTTTTTATTGAATTATAGGAGTTGTTTATATGTTTTGGAAATTAAGCCCTTGTTGGTCTTTTCATTTGCAAATATTTTCTCCCAGTCCAAAATGAAAATGTCTTTTCATTTTGTTTATGGTTTCCTTCGCTGTGCAAAAACTTTGCACAAAACCTAAGTTTGATTAAGTCCCACTTGTTTATTTTTGCCTTTATTTCTATTGCCTTGGGTCACTGACCTAAGAAAACATTGGTGCAATTTAAGTCAGAGAATGTCTTGCCTATGGTCTCTTCTAGGTTAAGTTACTTGTCCAAAGTCCATAAATCAGTAACTGGTGGAGTTGGAGCCAGGATTTAACCAACTTCCCACTGTTAATCGCAATATGGTATGGAAAGAATGCTGCTCTCCATTAAAAAGAATACATTTGAATCAGTTCTAATGAGGTGGATGAAACTGGAGCCTATTATACAGAGTGAAGTAAGCCAGAAAGAAAAACACCAATACAGCATACTAATGCATGTATATGGAATTTAGAAAGATGGTAATGATAACTCTGTATGCAAGACAGCAAAAGAGACACAGATGTATAGATCAGTGTTATGGACTCTATGGGAGAGGGAGAGGGTGGGGAGATTTGGGAGAATGGCATTGAAACATGTATAATATGATGTATGAAACAAGTCGCCAGTCTAGGTTTGATGCACGATACTGGATGCTTGGGGCTGGTGCACTGGGACGACCCAGAGGGAGGGTATGGGGAGGGAGGAGGGAGGAGGGTTCAGGATGGGGAACACAGGTATACCTGTGGCGGATTCACTTCCATATTTGGCAAAACTAATACAATATTGTAAAGTTTAAAAATAAAATTTAAAAAAATCTGATAAAAAATAAAACGATTAAAAAAAAGAAGAAGAAGAAAGAATGCTGCTCTTTTAATAAGCTGGGTGAAGTGAGTTCATTTGATGGAGGATCAAAACAAACAGAATGCAGATACCCTAGAAATCTGGCCTGAGAGGAAGTCTCAGAAAATGGGCCTGAGATGTACAGAGAGGTAACAGAGATGAAGAATTGGCTTTTGCCTTTGGTGTCCTCTTAAAGGGCATGGAATACAGCTGTCTTCCTACTGGTAAGGCAGCAGAGTGAATGGCTAAGTAGCAAAGCAATGTTCTGAGCAGCCCCGTTGTGGTCATGGTAGATAAACTGGATGAAGACCTATGTCTGGGCATGTGGGACACAGCTCAAGGCCCTATCTTTTTCAAATGGTACAGACAAAGCATTCTTTGTTGTTCTGATTTGCATCTGCAGATGTTCTCTACCAAGCCTGGCCTTTATTTTTGGATCCAAGCTGCAGCCTGGTCTCTCATTTTTGGCTTTCAGTGTATTGCTAATGAGCATCTGGCCTGGGATAACAGAAGTGATGACAGCCTAGCCTTTACATTTTTACTCTGGTTACCTTTTCTTGCAAGAGCCAATAATACTATTTAAGGTCTGAGCAGGGAGGGGGGAGATGAAGGGCTGCTTTCACATCTGTACTTTATAAAAGAGCTTGAAATAGCAAGGCAACTAGGCGAGGAAGTGGTAATGTCCACACAGAACAAAAGAGGGCTCTCAAGGCAGGGGACATGTACTTTAAGAAGTATTCTCATTCACAGGCAGCTCTGCAAGATCGGAAGAACTCCACATATAGACAGATGAGGAAGTGAAGTGGTAGAAAAATGACTTTCCACAGTTGGTTAGTGGTGGGGTACCCAAGGGCATGGTTTTTCCTCAGCCTCATGCTATCTTCTGGTGATGACTTCCCCATCTCCCCTGTGTATCCTGGTTCCAGCCAAATGGTATGGTCTAGTGTTTGCTCTGAATGCTCTGAAACCAAACAATATCTTGCTTTCATGAATCTTGCGACATTCCTCTCTCTGCCAAATGCTTCCTTACTGAATCTTCCTTATGGTAAGCTTTACATTTATTTCTGCCCCCAAACTTCCTCTAATGGATGAAGAACAGGCCACTCCCATGGGCCATCTCCCTGCTCCCAGATTCTCCCAACTCCATCTGAGGACATTTTAATCTTGTCTTCCCATGTGACCTCATGCGTAGAGCCATTCTGGACTTTAAGCTCTCAAACACTTAAGAACTTCAGAGCCAGGGCTGAGAGCTGAACCATAAGGAGCTGTAGTTGTCAATGAAGGAATTCTTGGGTATATCCTTGAGAGTATGAGTGTACCATATAGAGTACACAGGGGCAGAGTGTACCAATGGACAAGGCAGAGGGAGCCTAATCTTAGCTTAGGCATGGTTGGGATAAGGCTGGGTCTTCTAGAAAGGTCTGTGGACCTTCTAATACGTGTCTGAAGGCTGGAGGTTTTGAGGGTTAAATGGCTAGGATTGACATTACATCCTTCATGATCCTTATAGAGAATGTACAAATATTTGATGTTTTCCTTCTTTCTTTGATTTAAAGTACTTTTAAGTGCCAAGGGATGCTGCTAGCTTCATTTTTAAGACTTGTTTCAGAACAAATCTGCCTGGAACCGTTTTGTTCAGTTTCTCCATTAATCTGACCAGTAAAGTTTAAAGACAGGGCAGTAGTGACGGGAGTAGGATGAAGGATGGTGGGGCAAGAAGTTTAGAAGAGGCGGTTTTGTTCTATAAAGCAGGAGCTGCTGTGCACACAGCATAGGAAGGAAATTTCAGTGCCTTAAACCTTCCCCCAGAAAACAGTGACCCACTCCCCGCATTAAGATGTTAGAATTAATGATACATAATAATGTAAATCCATGGCTAAAGCTCCTTACATTTTCTCATGTGGGTGTGACTCCCAAATGAATTGATTTAGCACCTTGAGCCTGTTAGGAAATTCTTAAATAAAATAAAACCAGAAGTTCTTTGATGGGTTTTTCTTCCTAGGGAGTTTTACTCCTCTGTCCACACTATTGAAATGAATATTATTACTTTTATAATAAGAAGCAAAAGTTATTAAAAAAAAAACTCTTATTGCTTTATTGGGAAATCCATTCATAAACGAAGATTCTAACAAATTATAGCTCTTCCTATTTCCTGAACATGGAAAAGAGGCAGTGTTTATATTTTGTTAGTATATTGCCCAAGGTTCCTTGGTCAACTTCTCATATCTTTTTGTTCTAATATTTACATGTTGAAAATTATTTCTTACAACAAAGTTTCCAGGGTACTTATAACCAGCACACATCATTAATGTGCCTTGTTCATTCTGTTCTTTTGGAAGCAGTTGTATAAGAAACGGGTGGTGCTGGGAAAACTGGACAGCTGGACATGTAAAAGAACAAAATTAGAACATATTCTCACACCATATACAAAAATAAACTCGAAATGGGCTAAAGACCTAAATGTAAGACCAGAAACCATAAAACTCCTAGAAGAAAACATAGGCAGAACACTCTGTGACATAAGTTGTAGCAATATTTTTTTGGATCTGTCTCTTCAGGCAAAGAAAACAAAAGCAAAAATAAATAAGGGAACCTAACTAAACTTAAAAGCATTTACACAGCAAAGGGAACCATCAACAAAATGAAAAGATAACATACAGAATGGGAGAAAATATCCGCAAATGATATGACAGATAAGGGGTTAATATCCAAAATATATAATCAGTTTATACAACTCAATATTAAAAAAAACACACACACAAAAAACAAATAGCCTGACTAAAAAATGGGCAGAAAACCCAAACAGATATTTTCCCAAAGAAGACATACAGATGGCCAATAGGCCCGTGAAAAGATGCTCAGCATCACTAATCATCAGGGAAATACAAATTGAAACCACAACGAGATGTCACTTCATACCTGTCAGAATCACTGTGTGTGTGTGCCTAGTCACTCGATTGAGTCAGACTCTTTGTGACCCCATGGACTGTAATCTGCCAGGCTCCTCTGTCTATGGGGATTCTCCAGGCAAGAATATTGGAGTGGGGTACCATCTTCTTCTCCAGGGGATCTTCCCAACCCAGGATCAAACCCAGGTATTGCACATTGTAGGCAGATTCTTTATCAGCTGGGCTACCAGAGAAGCCCCCCTCAGAATGACATCACCAAATAAATAATAAATGTTGGCAAGGATGTGGAAAAAAGAGAACCCTAGTACATGGTTGGTGAAAATGTAAATTGGTATATCCACTGTGGAAAACAGAACATAGGTTCCTCAAAAAACAAAAACTAGAACTAACATATTATCCAACAATTCCACTCCTGAGTATATATCCAAAGTAAATGAAAACAATAATTCAGAAAGATACATGCACCCCAATGTTATGAGCAGCATTATTTATAAGAGCCAAGATATGGAAGCAAAGTTAAGTGTTCATCAACAAATGAATGGACAAAGATGTGGTATATATACGTGTGTACACACACACACACACACACACACACACACACACACACAGGAATACTATTCAGCCATGAAAAAGAATGAAATTTTGCGATTTGCAGCAACACGGATAAACTTGGAGGGCATTACGCTGAGTTAAATAAGTTAGACAGAGAAACACAAACGCTGTATGCTATCACTTATATGTGGAACCTAAAAAATAAGATAAACAAGTGAATATAACAAAACAGAAACAGACATAGAGAATGAACTAGTGGTTACCAGTGGGGAGGGAGAAAAAAGGAGGGGAGCAAGATAGGGGTAGGGGATTAAAGTACAAACCAGTATATATAAAATAAATAAGCTAAAGGATATATTTTATAGAGCAGGGAATATAGTCAATATTTTATAATGATTTTAAATGGAGTATAGTCTAGAAAAATATTGAATCACTATGCTATATACCTGAAACCAATATAATATAATAAATCAACTATAATTAAAGAAATGTACAGAATAACACAGGTGAAATAACACAGTGTTGAAATAAAATTAGACACTACAGGACACTAGGGCTAAGTGGTAATTTCTGTTTTTTTAAACAAACTGAAATAGTTTCAATGTTTTATTCTGAAGTGGGATCTATCATTAAGGTTGAAAGCATATATATACATTTATATATTTTTCTTTTTCTGTGAACTCCTAGCATGGGACCTGGAATACAGCAATACATACTTTTATTCTTTGCTTTATACCTTGCCTTTCCATAGTAAGTTACTATGAATATGAACTCTCTGGAAAAGTGCTGCTGTCAAGGTTTGAAAGCCAAGGTGACCTCCGTTATACTTACTTTTGTCTCTAAAAAGTTCATGGCAAATTTTTATCTTTGTGCAGGGATACATTTCTTTGATAGTTCAGTGAGTTATTCTCCCCCAAACAGTAATAATTTTGAGTTACTGTGGTGTTCATTAAAAAATGTGTGTTCATAGGACTATCAGGATATGTTAGGAAATACATTTTAATTCCATAGTGAGGCAAAGAAACTCTCTTAGTGAAAATAAGATAGGGATAATATACTGTGAAAAAGAATGAAAAAAAATTTTATAACAGTCCTTTCAAATTCTCCCTCTTGTGTTGTAAGTTTCATGATGTTCATAGCATTAAGTATCACTAACAAAAACTCAAAGTTGGACTATAATACAAAGTGTTCACAAACTTTTTGACTAAGAAGTTTTTGAAATGTAGAGAAATTAAAACTGAGGAAATAAATAAGGGATAATTTAGCAAAATCCTTAAGATTTTTAAAAAGTTCTCAAACCTATTACATTCAAATTAACCCAGTTCCCATGCTTCCCTGTAGATTTATGAATTTACATATAAAGATTAGTTTATTTTATGCATACTTGATGGTTTCCAGTTGTTAATGATTTCAGCTTCTTCTTTTAAATCTATAACATCCTTTTCCTAATGAAAAATGTATAGCCGTATCAAGCAGATGAAGTATTTTAGCATTTTCCATGGAACTATGCATGAAAATTTTTATGCAGTGACTCTCTATTTCTAACTAAGCTACAGAGATCTTCCTTTTTCAGTAATTGTATGTAGAAATTTATCACATTAAATAAGAAAATGCACAAGCAATACTAAATCATGAAACCATGATTGTATATCTTAAGTTTTAGGAGATCCCATTTAATCCAAACTCTACATAGAGTCGCTTACCTTTGAAAGGATATTTTGTACTATACTGAGAGTATAATAGTATGCTGAGAGTATAGTACTATCTTGAGAGTATGCTATACTGTTGTATGGAAGAAGTCCAGAAGAGCTCCTGGCAGTGTCACCTGGACACTGGTGCTCCCATCCAGGCTTTGGCATTGAGGAAATGGCAGTATTATAACCACACAGTCCCAACTTTAGAGGTATGGAATGAAATTTCCTAATGTACTGTACAGAAAGCTATCTTGAGATTTAGGTAATCAGAAGCATCAAGGAATATAAAAATTACATTTCTGCATCAACAATACTTAATGAGAACAATCCAGTTCTCAAACACAGAGGACAGGCTACCCTGAGACATTTTCAAAACAATTAACATCTTAGGATAATCTTTGTATCCCTAGAAACTACATAGAGCCTGGTACATGAGAAGGGTTTATTAAGTGTTTCATGAATGAATGAATTCAAGAACAGCAGAGAAGTGATCATACTAGTAGTAATGTTTGATGAACTCTTTTACTGCCTGATGATTTTCTTTTCATTTATTCCATTGCTTGGAAATGAGTAAATCTGAATAAATTTATCTGTGGCCCTTACATGAGTTTGTGGCTTGGGTATCCATCAGCTACCACATGGGTATACACAATGACAGAATATTCTGAAGGGTGGCTGGCACATTGGCCTGGGTCTCAGGAGTCATTATGGTAGAAGACCACTTGCATTTTCCATCTTAAAGCAGTGCTGGTATTTATTTCTCCTTCTGCCAGCACCAGGAGTCCTGGTTTTAGGAAGCTAGGGTGGCTGTGTCCAGAAGAAACTCCTGGGGCAGCAAAGATAACCTCCTGAAGACTCTCCATCTTCGACCATTTTGTGATTAGTCAAGAACTTTAGGGATCACCCACCATGAAGAATTAGAACTCTCTATCAACGAGGTAAGAAAAAGAGTACCTAACTGAGGAGAAGAATGTGGTACCCAGTGGTCTGGTGTGTCCAACCCCTCATGATTTCTGAAGACTGGGTAGAGAGCTCAGCCTGCCTTCCACAAGCACAGGGTGTTTCTCTGTCCTGCTCATCACGGCCTCTCCAACACCTCAGACAGGTTTGAGTTGTGCAGATCAACTCTCTCGCATGTCTTACTCACTGCCTTCTAAAATTAATTCTCTTATATTTAAAAAAAATCATAAAGGATAGGCATTTTCATTTTCTTTCAGATACACATGAGGTTGAGTATGTCTGTGGCTAAATAGATTGGCCTTTGAGACTTGACTCATCTCTAAAATAGATACTGATACTTACTCCAGTGTTGTTGTGAGAACAAAATGAGATGATGATGGAATACTTTTTCTATAACTTACATTGTGCCAGGCACTGTGCTACATACTTTATAGACACAATATCATTTGGAACTCACAACCATTCTGATTTGAGTTTATTTACTGGCGGTGGGGGTGCGAGGGAGGTGACAGCTGAGATATAAGCCCAGGCAGACAAACTTCACAGTCCATGCTCGTAATGATTTCAATAGCATACACCAAGTGTCTAGAACAGTACTGCACATACAATAGGTGCTCACTAAATGTTACTTTCCTTCTTATCTTCTAAAGAGATACTATTTGAAGCAAAAGAAGTTCCATAGGAAGATAAATGACCTTTCCAGAGGTGGTAGTGAAAACCAAAGTCAACATTGGAATGTATGAATTCTTAGTCTACCCATCTCAACAAATCTCAAAAACTTTACTATTTATTATATTATAGATCATTTGAAATGACACCTGGAGAGTGATGAGTGGCCTAAAACATTGAAAATGCTGTGAAATTCTGAATTTTAATAGACTAAAGCTAAATGAAACATAAACACCTTTCCCTTTTCGCTGGGCACCAAAAGCGGCACCCACCCTGCTCTCTGGTTGTGCGTCCTGCATGCTGCCTGGGAATCGAAATCTCTTAGGTGCTCAAAGTTTCCAAGGTGGACTTGGCCATCTGATGAGCAAGTAACTTGGGTGGGGAGCCAGGAAGCAGAGTTTGTCGATGCCAGCTATCCTCAACTCTGGCCCACTTAGTAGGACTACCTGGGAGCTTGATGTCATGCTCCCCCTGAAGATTCTAGTCTGGTTGATCTGAAGAAGGGCCCAGACAAGTATTTTTAAAAGGTCCCAGCTGACTTTATAATGATGGCCAGAGTTGTGACCTGGTCATTGAAATGGACTCAAGCCCTCTGCAAGCTCCCAGTTCGATGGGAAACCGAGTGGTAGGAAAAGAGACATTAAGTACTGACCCTGCAGAGGGTAAAAAAGAGTTCAGTAAAGGAGGTGGAAGTTGGTCATGACCTCAAACTGGAGATGGTAATGCCTTGCAGAGTCTTCAGCCCTGACCACACAAATGATTACAGACTTTCAAGATGCGCTCTTGGTGCTTTGCCTTTCATTTTTATTAGCACTATTAACCTTCTGCAAAAATCTCAGTGGAAGTAAATGACTGCAACAAAAATAGCTTAGTGGCAACAAAAAAGAGCATCAGCAGTCTTGTTTTCTGGGACAAGATTACAAGGGCCACCAATCCTGAAAGAATAAGATGCCAGTGAGACACATTGGTTTGGTGGGGTCAGGGCAGAATTTCTCCCACTAGTGCTATATAAAATGATTAATTCATTATAGAAAGTCAAAAGCTGAACTAAAGCCTAGTCAGAGATGGGCTATGAGATCATTATACTGTTCCTACAAATTTTATTACCTCTAGACAACTCGATTTTTCAAGACTATGGCCCCTATATCCAAAAGAAATACAAAGCTCATTTCAAAGAAAAACGTAAATGCATTTCCAATATTCTGTGTCCCTGTTCCCCTCTCTTATCAGAGTGAGTTGAGAGTCCACTGTCTTTTCCCTGTGTCTCCAGTAGGTCAATTGGAAGATCAACACAGAAGCCACCACAGTGCCTGAATAGAGTGCCCAAACTTCTTAAAGTCACACTGGTATGGAAATTACAGACATTCAGCACATCCTGGATATTGTAAGCTCTCAAGTATAAAACTCAGAAAACGTAGGCAATGACTATTAGAAGAAATGGTATATGGTGATGAAGTGGAAATAGAAGACCACAAAAGTGCCATGAAATACAGAACTGAACTTGAACACAAGAGAACTTGGGTAGAAGTGTGCCTCATTTGTATTTCAAATATATGCATTAAAGGCCAGGTCACAAGTCCTCACATGCTACAAGCTCTCACTCTTGCAGATTTTGTTTAGTGACATCCCTACACACTCTGTCCTCAGACTCTTTACCTTCTTCCAATCCATCTATTCTATCTTCAATTTCATCCTTAACCAGGGAGATTAGGATGGCTACATGACATGTTTCATCATTTAGAAGATTCTTTTGCCCTATTCTCAGCTCCATTACTTCACTATTCCTTTATTTCACCTGCCTGGCAAAAATTTACATTAGATGAATCTGACTGTCCAGCTACTCATCACCTATAACCAAGATGCTAAGCTGTGCTGAAGAACATCACAAACTGCAGCCATGCATTGTAAACTCTTGGTCTACAGTAATTATACATAGAGTCCACCAATCCTCTGGCTCTTAACTCTGCCTATTTAGTTTTCAAACCTGCCCTATTTGTCTCAACCTCAGTCCTACCTCCTCTTCCTTTAATGTCACCAGATAAACCTACCTCCTGCTTCACAGAGAACATAAAAGAAATGAACTGTAAACCCCTCCACTTCCTGCTACCTAATTTGCCAAACTACCCATAGCAGATGGGACTGGGGTCTTGCCCATTTTCTTCTGGGCTTCCAGCTGCTTCCGGTATTTGAATGGCCTACCTTAGGTGGGTGTGCACTCCACACTGGTACCAAGTTAAGGGAACACAAACTAAGACAACACCCATCCTTTCCTCCCTCTTCCTGTCCCTGTGGAAGAGGGTCCCTTCATCTTTCCAAGCCTGTTTCTTGCAGGCCCATCCCTGGCTCCTTCTCAGGGCCCCCACTCCACTGATTACATCTCTCATTGCTGCATCTTATCTTTGCTTGAATTCTACTTTGTTTCATTAATTTACACCCACATTTCACTTCTTTTTTCTTCATATTTGTCTGATTTTTATTTTCCCATTAAAATTTTTTCCATTTATCTCTGTTATTTTCCTTAAAGAAGGTATCTAGGAAAATTTTTTACCCAATCTTTGAAACTTAGTACCCTTACACCTATGTTAGTTCTTTTCTTCAGATACTTTATTTTATACTTAAAAAAACAAACAAACAAAACACTTCCTTATACATTTTCTTCACCAGTTTTTGCTAATTTGGTCAAGCCTCATCTACTTCACAGCCCCCCTAGGTATTCTACACAGGCTCTGTAGAAGCCCACAGTGATGAACTGGGCTCACAGTTAGTGGGCAATTAACTGACTGTTACAGTTAATCTTCTGTAAAAGTGAGAATATCTGAGTCATTTGCAGCTTGCGTCCTTGCCTATATTCCCAAGCCTCTCTAAATTCCTGTCTGCAGTGTAACCACAGCAACTAGAATGGGCTTCTTACGATGCATCTGGCCAAACAACACCTTGAAATATTTCAGTGACTTCTCAACACAAAACAAATAAATTCCAAGCTTCATGGCATGGTTTCCAATATTTTTCATAATCTTCCCAAAGTCATCTCTCATCACGTTCTCTCCCTAGTTCTTTCTCCAGGCCATGCTGGTTTAGACTCCAAGGCTTCTCTTCCTGAAATTTATCAATTCATGTAGAAAATACTTGGTTTTCAGTCACTAAGTTGTGTGCTACTTTTTGCAACCCCATGGACTGCAGCAAGCCAGGCTTCCCTATTCTTCACTATCTCCTGGACTTGAGCTCCGTAATTTTTCAGACGGTGGGGTCAAGGAGGCAAATACATAATAATAATGGTTTCTCCTTCCTGGAGCTCTCAGTCAGTGGGGAAGACAGAAAAATACCACATTCTGGTAAGAGGGGTTCTGGTGAGAACTTACAGGAAGCCTCTAGCTAGATGTGGATGGTCAGGAAAGCAATCATCCAGCCTAGATCTGAGAGAAGGGATGAGTGGATTTTTTTTTTTTTTAAAGGAATGCCTGTGGCTTTTTTTTTCTCTTATTCACCTGATAGGTTCCTATTCATCCTTCAACATCCAACTACCCCTATCAGCACCTTCTCCATTCCCCATAAGAAGTCACTTCATCATAGGTGTCGTTTTGGTGTCTTCTACCACAGAGTGTAAGAGAGAGTCTTATACTCTTTCTCTGTCTTTCTACCTCTGTCATTGCTAGACGGCTCTTCTCCTTATTTTCTCTTTGACCTGGCTCTATTCTACCCTAACTCATCCTCTCATACTTGGCTCAGATATCTCTTTCTCCAGGGAGCCTTCCATGATCTCCTCTTAGGCAGCCCTCATATGAGTTAACACAGACCTTCATATTTCTCTCAGAGCACTGGTCACACTGTGATTCATTCATTCATTCTATAAATAAGTATATATGAGCATCATAAATGAGTACTTTCTCTGATCTAAGCATGTATTCTGAGCTGATAATCCAGCAGGAAATAAGTCAGACTAAAAAAAGCTATTACCAGCAAGTATAAATTCACGGTGTCCTCTGGGGACACAGCCCAAGGAGCTCATCCTGCCTGGGAATCAGGTCGTTGCTCCTCCCCCACTCCCTGCAGTGTGAGGGCAGCCATTGGTGCTCTGGTGTATTTCTTGTTTCCCCAGCATGGTGTCTGGCACCTCTCATACAGTCCTTGGACACACACATGAAGGACAGGAGCGCAGATCCCATGCTTTCCAGGGATGATGGAATCAGCTGCAGTTTCTGCCCTCTAAGAGCTCAGGCTGAGACACGGGTGACATCTGAGGCAGCCCATCCATCAGCAGGACCTGGGCAGCCAGCCAGCCCTCCCAGAAAGGTGCTGGAAGGGAAGGCGACTGGAATGGTGTGACAGGTGACAAAGTCGGGCAGAGGATCACTTCCATAAATGAGTCTCAGGGTCAGTCTTGCCTCCTCTCTTCAGCCAGCAGCACTTCAAGTATCACTGCTGAGTGATACTTGAAGCAGGTCGGCTGAGTTGGGCTAGTTTCTGCTCAGAATGGAGGCAAAGGAAAGGGTGGCTAGAGCAGAGGGCAGAGAAATGGGAAGTGAGACAGAGTCAGAGACTAAGAAGAAACTTGTTTCCAGTAAAAATTGCAAGTAGACCCAAGCCAGGACTTTTCATCTCCGGTTTCCTTCTCTTCAACCTGAAGAAACCCCCATGGTTAGACTGTCAGCTCTACTGCAGCTACTGCTCATTACTTCAGGCATTTTCTGTAATTGAATGCTGGGGAGCTTCTTCCTCCTCTCATTTTAATTAGTTGTCAGATGTAAAGTGAGCGTTGATGGCATTTTCTGTTGCGCCCTCCCGGAGGTCCTCCTTTGCATAGTGTCATCTCTCAGGTATTAGGATGAAGTTTTTATTTGTAAATGAGGTCTCACTGATCCTTCAACACGATAGGGAAGTATTAAAAAGGCAAAGCTAGGTATTGTATTTACCCTGCCAAGAAAAGTTTTGTCCATTGGGCAAACAGAGGTGGCGGAAGGTAACCCAGCAGAGCTGACCCAGCAGACTGAGCATACCTCAAGTTGCTGGGAGAATTCTGATTTTCAACCTTGGCTACCAACAACATAGAAAAAGCTCAGATAAGCTAAAATAAGTGCGGGGAGGAATTTTAGGATCCAAAGGTCTCTTTTCTTAAGAGCAGAGGAACTCAGAGCACTTTAAGCAAGAGCCCGTTAGATTTCCTTTAGGAATCTCATTCTGTGGTTGGGGGTGGATTTAAACTCTTCCCCTGCTTCAGGGGTGATTCTTGATTGCCGGCAGTTCTTCAATGACTGATTCAGAGGTAGATACATAAGCTAGTCAGAGCCAGTGGGATATGACACTTGGAGTGTGTGCAGCCATCTTGTCACTCTGAGGGCAGTCTGAGAATGGAACCGACCTTCAGCCTGCAGAACTCACAATCTGATCCCTGGATCAAGTCTTTTGGGCTCACTGTCCCTGTGAGCCTAAAAATTTCTGGTTTTGGCTAAGCTGACGGTTTTGCTTTGCTTTGAGCTGGGTTTTCCATTCACTTTCTCGAGAAGGCTCCTGACTAATTTACATGCAATAGTTCTAAAAAGAACTGAGATTTTATTCCTAACTTCATCCAGCTGAGGCCTCTGAGGCCTCTAAGGCTTATATACAAATCTCCACACATTTCCCCTCAGTGTGCTGATCCACAGCAGCCCGCACCTCAGGCGTTAATGCTGCCGTCCCCGTGATCCTGCCTCAATGAATCCAAGCACCCCAGAAGCACAGCCCCACCTGCACAGAGGACAGCACCCCAACCGATTCCCTCGTTTTTTAGCCTCATATTAGAGTAGCTCAGGTGCATGTTTGACTGAAATTGAAACTTTCATTTGGGTTCTTACATTGCAAAGAGTATAGGAGGGACTTCCCTTGCGGTCCAGTGGTTAAGACTTTGTCCTTCCAGTACAGGGGGTGTGGGTTCTATCCCTAGTTAGAGAACTAAGATCCCATATGCTGTGCAGCACTGCTAGAAAAAAAATTTTTTTAAAAAGAGTATAGGTTCCATGTGTATGCTTTTATATATGATAATTGTCTTTCTCTTTCTGATTTACTTCACTTTGTATAATAGGCTCTAGTTTCATCCTCCTCATTAGAACTGACTCAAATGTGTTCCTTTTTATAGCTGAGCAATATTCCATTGTGTATATGTACCACAACTTCCTTATCTGTTCATCAGGAATGAGGGGACACATGTATGCCTATGGCTGATTCATGTTGATGTACAGCAAAAACCACCACAATATTGTAAAGTAATTATCCTCCAATTAAAATTTTTAAAAAGTATAAGAAAATAATCTTACAAATGTACTCTTTATAAATGTAGACTGTACGGGGAAAACTCTGGGTGAATAATGTGAACAGGTGGGCATGTACACAACTGTGTTTCTTGAAGACAGGAGCTATAGCAGGACTTCATGAGGTCTCTAGGGCTGCATGTATGGGAGGGAAAGTCATTCAGGGCATCCACACAAAAACAAAATGTTTGCATTCAGCTGCCTTCTCACTTTGAAGTCTTTTGATCACCTGGTCATGGACCACGGATTCTGACCCCCATTCTGACTGTGGAGCTTTGACGCATCTCTGTCTGCCTACTCTGGAGAGTGATGTGAGGAGTTGTTTAGGCTCTGAAATTTTCTAGTTCTAAAGTAGAGTAAAGGCACTATCCCCCAGCTGCCACCCTGGAGTCACAGTGAACTTAATTGTTGCTCATATCACGACTGTTAGAGCTGGCAGAGGCCTTACATGCCTGGCTCAGCTGCTCTCTTTTCAAGGAAGAGAGATGTGGAGATGGCACTCACTATGAGCATGTGGAGACTGGAGGCAGGTGAAGTGGTGGCTGGTGGAGGGGCCAGGGGCAGGAAATGAGGGCTCTGTCATCTCTATCACTGACCTTGAACAAGACATTTCCCCTCTTCCTGATTCTTTCTCATCTGTAAAGTGGGTGATGAATGCAAAAACTAATTCTCCCTCTCACAGCTGTGAGGCCATGTTTACAAATTGTCATCAGTTTCAACAAAGTGCCCATATCTGAGTCTGGAGAAAACGTAGCCTCCCCTAGTATCTGATGGCTTTGCAATTACTTGTTTCATTTTTGGATCAGAGGTTAACAAATGAGGGCTATTCATCCTTTTACAACTGCACTGAGGGAGATGAGGGTGTATGTGTGTGTGCGTGTGTGTGAACTTAGGGTTGTGGAGACTCTTCTCCTTTCTCTTCTCCAGTTCCTCCCTGAACCTAACGCTGACAGTGTGTGGAGCATCAGGCTGCCCATCTGTCACCCCAGCTGTGTCTCAGCTCCTGACACCCTCTATGAGGGAAGCAATAGCACATGAATGGCAGCCCCTGGTAATTCAGAAGGCGACCAACTTGTTAACAATTCTGAAGAAGGATTTTATCTATCAAAGTAGAAAACCTAAAAGAAATATTCTAAAATGCTTTTTAAAAAAATATAAATGCCTCTCCATTTTTAATGTGTATACACCATGGCATTTATTCAAGGTAGACATTCCAGGAGAAGTGACAAGCCTAAAATTCACTTGTTTTATATTTAATATTCATGCATCATTTAAATTCTGTGGGTATCATGGTCTTAAGATAGTTCACTCTGTGTTATGCAGAAAAATTGGTAAACTCTCTGACAGAAGAAATTGCCCTTTAAATTGGCTTCTCGTTTCTTGGAGGCACTTTATAAATACTTAATGTTGTTGCTGTTATGTTATTATAATATGAGAAGTGGCTAGTTTATATTGGCCTTAACAGCAAGAATGAAAATCATGAAGGGTGTCACAAAAATTATATCACCCACGTTAAACATTTCATCTCATGTTTTCCTAGTGGTCAAAATACTTAGTGCACTGAGAGCATCCCTAGGGCAGAGGGAGACAGCTAGGAGCACATTCTGCACATAGTGACACATTAAGAAGAAGCCCACATGGCTTGGGCTTAATATTCACTGCTTTGGCTCTGGAAGGTTCCCTTAGTTGGGGCAGGGCACCAAGTAGATGGGCCCAGGTGTCAGGTGCTAAGTGGAAGGGGAGGTGAGCTCGACCTGCCTACGCCAGGAGCCTCCCCAGGACATAGGCTCCAGAGAACCCCAAGGCCAGCACTGGGCTGGGCAGGTTTTCCTCTTGGCGACTGCAGTTCAGGTGGAGAGGCCTCAGCCAGCTCCGAGGCCTGGGCCTGAGTACAGCAGCCAGCTGGGCAGATAGAAAGTGTAGCCACCGCCTGGTTCAGCAGTCACCAGTCCATGCATGTCACTATCGCCTTCTATCTGGTGAGGACAACGAGTTCCGATCCTACAACTGCCTCAGAATCGTCGGAACAGTCTTTTAAAAACACCTGTGCCTTGGGAGACTCTTAATCAAAAGGTCTGGGTGGAGATTGGTTATCTGCATTGTAAAAAGCACCGCAGGTAATTCTGCTGTGCAGCCAGAGTTAAGAAGACACACCTCCTGAGAGACTCAGTGTCTCCAAGATGTCAAATATTTCACTTATAACTCTGTCCCTTCAAGGATGAAGCGTGAAAGGGCTGTCTGAATAAACACAGAACAGGATGATCATGGACTCAGTTTGCTCTGCCTGGGAATTAACGGCCTTGAGGTTTGTAGAAATCAGGGCCCTGAAGGCATAGGTGTTCCTTCTTTTCTTCACTGTTTAGATCCAGGCCCAGCCCAGTCTGGCAGGAATGCATAAAATGCCTCCTGACCAGGGAACAGCCCAGGAGGATTCCTTAGAGGATGATGGTATCCTGCATGAAGTTCCAAATGTGCTCAGCTGAAAACTGAGCAAGTGATCACATACCCCCCATCTGTGCTCTTCCCACCTTCCCATAACCTTGATCACTTCCTAGAAATACCTGACTATTTGCCTTGCCACAAGCACCTGGGTGATATTTTTACAAAACTAGCAAAATGCTTTTATTAGTTAGAGTTCTCCAGAGAAATAGAATCTTATAATTTCTTATAAAATTCCTTGCTATATATCTTTTTATATGTAATATTTGTATATTTTATATATAATTATAATATATAATGGGTTTCCTTGGTGGCTCAGATGGTAAAGAATCTGTCTGCAATGCAGGACATCCAGGTTTGATCCCTGGGTTGGGAAGATCCCCTGGAGAAAGGAATGGCTACCCACTCCAGTATTCTTGCCTGGTGAATTCCATGGACAGAGGATCCTGGTGAACTATAGTCCAGGGAGTCACAAAGATTTGGACAAGACTAAGTGAGACCAGTCCTGGGTGTTCATTGGAAGGACTGATGTTGAGGCTGAAACTCCAATACTTTGGCCACCTCATGCGAAGAGTTGACTCATTGGAAAAGACTCTGATGCTGGGAGGCAATGGGGGCAGGAGGAGAAGGGGACGACAGAGGATGAGATGGCTGGATGGCATCATTGACTCGATGTACATGAGTTTGGGTGAACTCTGGGAGTTGGTGATAGACAGGGAGGCGTGGTGTACTGTGGTTCATGGGGTCGCAAAGAGTTGGACACAACTGAGTGACTGAAATGAACTGAACTGAAGCGACTAGCACATATAATATATAATAAAATATAGAAGTATATTTTTATATATAGAAATTATATATGCACACACACACACATATATATACATACCATATATATATACATACATACACACATAGAGATTGATTTCTTATAAGGAATTGGGTCCCAGTTTCGAAGGCTGGGAAGTCCCAAGATCTGTCACCTGCAGCTCAAGACCCATGATATCCCATGTATAGTTTCAGGACAAGTCTGAAGGCCTGAGGATCAAAAGAGCTGATGGTGTAAATTCTAGTTCAAAAGCTGCAGTACCCAAGACAAGACAATGTTTCATTTTTGAGTTCAAAGGCCAGAAAAATCTGGTGTTCCAGCTTGAAGCAGTCAGGCTGGAGGAGTCCCCCTCTTGTTCAAGGGGACTCAGCCTTTTTGTTGTATTTAAGCCTTCAGCTAACTGAGGGAGAGCCACCCATCTATATTAGGGAGGCAATCTGCTTTATGTAGTCTACAAATTCAAATATTCATCACATCCAAAATCATCCTCATGACACACCCAGAATAATGTTTGACCAATCCAGGTACCCTGTGGCCCAGGCAAGTTGACAAATAAAATTAACCATCACACGCCTTTTCTCTTGCCAGCCTCTTAAGTGGATAGAGGCATATATATCTCAGAGTGAGTGGCACAGGATGAAGTCTGCCCCTTTCCAGCACCTGTTAGGAACAGCTGCCCACTGTGGGGTACGACCTCTTGTGGCATGAATCAGAAGGACTTCCTGCTCCTAATGTGTGTGGGCAGATGCCCTTTCTATCTGCAGGAGTGAGGGCTCTGAGCCCCAACCCAATCTGGACTCGTGTCACTATGCATACAGTAGATCCCCTGGTCCCTGGCATGTGTTGGGTTTCTCTCTATGCCCTCTCCCCACCCCCCAGCTCCACTTGGCCTTCTTTGTTTCTGTGTTGATACGCTGCTGGAGAAAGCCAAAGACCTGGGCTGGCTGGACCCCAGCAGTTCATCATCTCTGCCTTTCTCTGGATCTTCACTATTACCCACTGTGCCTTTTGTCATTCCTTAGCAACTGACCCACTTACCCAGTCTTCTATTCAATAACTATTTTTGAGCATCTACTACTTGCCAGATACCATGATCTGTTAACAGGGATGTAGAAAAAAAAAAACAAACAGAGGTGATCTCTGCTCTCAGGGAGCATACAGCCTGAGAGACTCCAAGAGGCAGGTGTCCTAAACCTGCCTAAATACCTCAGTCCTCTGTATTTGCAGGTGACTTCAGTGACAACCATGGGTTCACCCCGTTAGAAGCTCCTGGGTCTTTACTGTTGTTGGCACTCTCTCCAGCATTCCCTGTGCCCCCTGGATAGCTGAAGCTGATGCTGGCAGGCTCTTGGGTCACCTCTAGCCAATGGTGCTCCTGCTTCTCCTCTTCCTTTTTCTTACTGCTCCCTCCTACATTTCCTCCTGCTGAGATTTCAGCCTGTCCTCCCACATGCCCAATCCGGAACTCTGTTCATGGAGACCTCTCATTCTGAACCCAAGGTCACTAAGTCCTGTTTATTCTTCCTCCTAAAAAAAAAAAAAAGTCACCTTCTTTCTGTCCATCTTTATTAGCACTGCCTCATCATCTGCCCCCAGGCTCAACTCTTTCCCCCTCTAATCTAGCTTTCACACCGTTTCCAGAAAACAATTCAAATACATCTTATCATGTCCTACTCCTGATTCAAGTTTTTCAATGGCTTTTCACAAGCTGGAGCAGGGCTTTAGCACACTTTTTTTTTTTTTTTTTCTTTTGGAAGAAGCATGCTGTTTTTCCTTCAAAATGTAATATGAAGCACTAAAAAGAAATGAGCTATCAAACCATAAAAAGACATGGAAGAAACTTAAATGCATATTACTAAGTAAAAGAAGCCAATATGAAAAGACTGCATACTATAGGATGTGCATACTACATGAAACTCTGGAAAATGCAAAGCTATGGAAAAAGTAAAAGGGTCAGTGGATGCCAGGAGTTAGAGGTCAGAAGAAAATAGGCAGAGCACAGAGGATTTTAAGGGCAGCGAACTACTTTGTATAATACTATGATGGCGAATATCTATTATGACATTTGTCCAAACCCACAGAATGTAAAACACCAAAGTTATACATATAAGTGTAGTCTTTGGGAGATAACAGTATGTCAATGTAATAATACATTTACGATATATATGAATAATACAGTCGGTATATAATAATAATACATTCATTACAGTAAGACTGTAATGAATGTACTACTTTGATGTGGGATGTTGATAGTGGGGGAAGCTGTGTGTATATGATGTAAGGGGAAATTTCTGTACTTTCTGCTCAGTTTTGCTGTGAACCTACTCCTGTTCTAAAAAACAAAGTCATTTACGACATACTACATTAAAATTTTTTAATTTAAAGTACTACATTTAAATTTACCTTTAAAATCTTATATTCATATTCACATTTAGAAAAGTAGAGCTACTTTGCTGAAGTGGTGGCAATGGAAGGAGGAGGGCAGGGAAATGTGTCTCCTGTCTGTACCTCATCTCTCAGATGTTCCCCGAGACCTTGGGGCTGAAGGACTTGGAGGAACCCCAGAGACCTGGAGGACTAGAGCTCAATGCCTTAGTGAGGCAAATGATGGCCTTCCTAATCAGGCCTAGCTTTCTTTCCAGGCTCAGCTCTTCCCCAATACCTTGCCTTCCCAATGTTCTACACAGACTCTAGTATTCCTCCATTATCTCCCACTCCATGGGTCTCCCTCCAGGCCATTGCTCACATTGCTCTTTCTGTCTTTCATCCTTCCCCCCTTTTCTCTACTTGATGA
This sequence comes from Bos indicus, assembly GCF_029378745.1. Taxonomy (NCBI): domain Eukaryota; kingdom Metazoa; phylum Chordata; class Mammalia; order Artiodactyla; family Bovidae; genus Bos; species Bos indicus. Next base: position 111,628,838 of record NC_091760.1, read on the forward strand.
CCCCCTTCAAGTCTCAGCTTGAACAGCACCTCCCCTGTGGAGCTGCTCCAGATTCCCCAGGAGACCTTCTTCATGCTTGGTTCATCCTGTACCCTCTATTATGGCATCCGTCCAATGCACTGTCTGTTTTTGCATGCCTGACTCCAATTACACTATGAGCAATTTGAGAGCAGTTTTCATCTTGATAGCCTTGCTGTTTTCATCTTGATAACCTCTGTAGCTAGCATGATACCTGGTTTCCTGAATGTTTGCTGAAAATGAACGAGTGGAAGAATGAATGAATACATAAATTTTCCTCTTTCTCTCTCAGAAGATGATCCCACTTCCCACTAGACTGAGATGATGCTCAATCACTCTTTGGCGGCTTTTCTACATTCCCATCAATTTCTTTGATTTTGGGTCAGTGTATTTACAAACCAATCTAGCCACAGCAGCTCACAGCTGGGTCTCCACTTGACTCCCACCTCCTATTCTTTTGTTGACAGAGCTGTGTTCCTTTAGCTGTATCTTCAGTTCATCCTTGAGTTATTTCACCTTTCTGCTTCCATTTGCATATGCTCTTGGTTTAGCAAAAGGAAGCTTGGTAGGAAGAGAAATTCCCAGCCTGTCCTTCTCCAAAGTACTTCAGTAAAAGACATCTGTAATCCTATGATTGCTTGGAATATTTAATACTTAATTTTCAAAGCCTCAGTTCAACACATGTTATAACTGAGCTGATATCCCAAGTCCACAACAGTAAATCCAGCTCCACCTGGATTTGACAGCTGAGGTATGCAGAGCCTGAAAAATTATCTAAAGTTGGTGCATTATTCCTTCCTATGAATTTTTTGTCTCCTATGTTTTACAGAAGTAGGTAGCTCAGAAAAGTTCTCAAAGGATACTTATTCAAGCCTTGTTTACCTGTTTTTATTGAAGCCAGTCAATTCCATGAACTTTTCTTGTTTCCTCCTATTTTTTCATGCCATGTCTTATCACAAGTGTTCAAGCTCTTAGAAAAAAACCCTAAAGCTCAAATCAGGACTTGCTCCTGAATCAGGTCTGTTTCAAAATTCACCAAAATACCTACAGCTCATACACAGTTTTAAAAAACTAGTCTGCCCCCTGGAGACTCACTTACATGTGGCACTTCATAGGTACCTGAAATTTTTATAGTCTTAAGGGCTTTTGGTTGAGTTTTCTAGGTACTTTTGATGAAATATTTTCCATTATAGATATTGATTCTATGAGACAATTGTCTAAGACTGTTCACTGTATTTCTCTTTTTTTTTTTTAAACTCTTTTTGTGTTGGGGTATAGCTGATTAACAATGTTGTGATCATTTCAGGTGAACAGCGAAGGGACTCAGGTATACATATACATGTATCCAATCTCCCCTAAACGCCCCTCTCATGCAGGCTGCCACATAACATGAAGCAGAGTTCCATGTGCTGTATGGTTATCCATTTTAAATATAGTAGTATGTGCATGTCCATCCCAAGCTCTCTAACTATCCCTTCCCCCCCATCCTTCCTGCCTCTGGCAACCATAAATTCATTCTCTAAGTCTGGATTGTTCACTACATTTCTTAATCCATATTTTCTTAAATTGCTATAGTCCTTAACTTCTTTGAGTAATAAGTAGTGAATAGCTATTTATCATTTGTTGCTGTTGTTGCTGTTATTGTTTAGTTGCTAAGTCATGTCTGTTAACCAGTCTCAAAAAAAGGTTAGAATATCCCTGGTAATGAATCTACAGGGTCTTTCTAATACAAGTAAACATTAACAAAATAAGAGCCATTAACTGAGCAAAAGTCAAATTGCCTTAGTCTTATAGTGAACAAAGACCACCTTCACTTCCCAAACCACATTATAATAATTTAAGGAGAATCAGAAAAACTCAGGCATCATTAGCCTTCAATATTTTTGCTATACTGTGAAAGGGGGCAGAATCAGTTGCCACTATCTTTTATTCATTCACTATCATTGCTTCATCCAGCCTCCACACTCACAAAATTCAAGAAACCTTCCTCCCAGTTCCTCCTACCAACCCGCATTGCCTTTTTCATACTGTTCATGGGGTTCTCAAGGCAAGAATACTGAAGTGGTTTGCCATTCCCTTCTCCAGTGGACCACATTTTGTCAGAACTCTCTGCCATGACCCGTCCATCTTGGGTGGCCCTACACGGCATGGCTCATAGTTTCATTGAGCTAAACAAAGCTGTGGTCCATGTGATCAGTTTGGTTAGTTTACTGTCATTGTGGTTTTCATTCTGTCTGCCCGATGGATAGGATAAGAGGCTTATGGAAGCTTCCTGTTGGGAGAAACTGATTGAGGGGGAAACTGGGTCTTGTTCTGATGGGCGGGGCCATGTTCAGTAAATCTATAATCCAGTTTTCTCTTGATGGGTGGGGCTGTGTTCCCCTCCTGTTGCTTGACCTGAGGTCAAACTATAGTGGAGGCAATGAAGATAATCTCCTCAGAAAAAAAGTTATGACCAACCTAGACAGCATATTAAAAAGCAGAGACATTACTTCGCCAACAAAGGTCCATCTAGTCAAAGCTATGGTTTTTCCAGTAGTCATGTATGGATGTGAGAGGTGGACTATAAAGAAAGCTAAGCGCTGAAGAATTGATGCTTTTGAACTGTGGTGTTGGACAAAACTCTTGAGAGTCTCTTGGACTGCAAGGAGACCCAACCAGTCCATCCTAAAGAAAATCAGTCCTGAATGTTCATTGGAAGGACTGATGCTGAAGCTGAAACTCCAATACTTTGGCCACCTGATGTGAACAACCAACTCATTGGAAAAACCCCGATGCTGGGAAAGATTGAAGGCAGGAGGACAAGGAGACAATAGAGGACAAGATGGTTGGATGGCATCACCAATGCAATGGACATGAGTTTGAGTAGCCTCCGGGAGTTGGTGATGGACAGGGAAGCCTGGCGTGCTGCAGTCCATGGGGTTGCAAAGAGTTGGACATGACTGTGCTACTGAACTGAACTGAATGAAACCCACTTTGAATCTCACATCATCAGTCCCCCCGTGTTACTTACTCATCCCTAGTCAGTCCTTCTCATAGGAAAAGTTTAGCTCTGGTTCACCGTCACTCTCTCCCATATTAGTTTTGCCATACATTTTAGTGATTTCAGTGACCCCAAAGGTAATCAATCCTTCCCTACACCTTTGTCTTTCAGCTTCTTGACCTCTTCTGGTCTACTTATCTTGCATTCAGCACAACCTCAGTCACTCTTTCCCAAGGGACATGCTTTAGACTTTAACAAGGGCAGGACCCCCCATAATCTCAATTTCAAGAATCTTTCTTTCCAACTACCACTTTTTTTTTTCACTAAGAGATTTAGTTGTATTTTTATTACTCTTTATTTATTTATTTAATTTAATTAATTTATTATTATTATTTTACTTTACAGTATTGTATTGGTTTTGTCATACAGTGACATGAATCTGCCACAGGTGTACATCTGTTCCCCATCCTGAACCCCCCTCCCACCTCCCTCCCCGTACCACTTTCTATTCTTCTGTTCTACTGTCTCTAGGGATCTTACTCCAACAATCCCTTGGTCCTCTGGATGTACAGTTCACTGACCCTTCCCACTTTTCACTGTCCTTCTGTCTCCTCCTTTTCCTGGCTTTAGTCCTCAATTTCCTACCTGCTCAGCTTCAACCCCAAAGTCCACCATTACAATCACCCCTTTGCATAAACCCTCAGCATCATTGCCTCTCTTTTTTATCTTATGCCCTTGTAAAACCCCACCTGGACTTGCATGGCTGAACACGACTGGAAGAAAAACACCCATCCATGGAGATGGTCTCTTCAAATTTATTAGCACAAATCTCAAGCAGATCCTTAATGCTGTCTAGCCACTCTGATGCATTACCTTGGTCCATTCACTCTTCTTTTTCTGCTGCTGCTGCTAAGTCACTTCAGTCGTGTCCGACTCTGTGCAACCCCATAGATGGCTGCCCACCAGGCTCCCCCGTCCCTGGGATTCTCCAGGCAAGAACACTGGAGTGGGTTTCCATTTCCTTTTCCAATGCATGAAAGTGAAAAGTGAAAGTGAAGTTGCTCAGACGTGTCCGACTTTGTGCGACCCCATGGACTGCAGCCCACCAGGCTCCTCTGTCCATGGGATTTTCCAGGCAAGAGTAGTGGAGTGGGTTGCCATTGCCTTCTCCGATTCCCTCTTCTACTCTCCTAGAAGTTCTCTCTCTCCTCAAACTTTCAACACCACTCTTCCATCCTCGCTAATAGCTGATATGACCTTGCTTCTGATTTCACTGAGAATACAGAAGCAGTAGAAAACAACTTCTACAAGATACTGCTTCTGTCACCCTGTCAACCCACCTACCAGCCTCAAAGCCCAAGTACTCTGCCTTCTTTCATGTTACTCTCCTCTTGTGTCTTCCAGAAGCCATTCCAGGTATTTTTTTCTCTAGTTATCTTAACCATTGTTTTCCCTTCTCAAATGAATTTCTCCATCAGCATATGCATGTGCTGTCATTTCTTCCATGTGTTAGGGCACCCCCTCTGACCACACCTACCTGTCCAGCTTCCATTCCATTTTCTGCTTCTCTTTATAGAAATAGTCATCAAAAGAGCAGCTGCCAGTCCTTTATAAGCTCTCTTGAACATATTCCAGTCATGTGTCAGTGAACCCCTCACTCCTTCAAAATGGATCTTTTCAAAGTCATTAGTGACTTGCATGTAGCTAAACTGAATGATCAATTCTTGACCCTCATCTTGCTTGACTCATGAGCAGCATTGACAGAGGTTGTCTCTATCCCCCTTGAAATGTTGGATTCTAGGATTCCCTATTCTCCTGGTTTTCCTCATCTGTTTTTTTGAAAACAAAAACAAAAACCCACTGCTTGTTTTCAATGTTCTTTGTTGGTTCTTCCTCATTTTCTCAACTTAATGGACTTCCCAGGTCACAGACCATGTTCTTCTGTTTTCTGTTCTATTTATACTCACTCCTTTAATGTTCTTATCCAGTGTCATGGCTTATATAATATATGCATGTTGATGACTCCTACAGCATTCTACATCCAGCTCAGATCTCACTTCTAGACTCAAGATTCATATATCCTTTTGCCTATATACATATACGTCTTTTCTTGGATGTCTAATAGGTATCTTAAACTTAATATGTCCCAAATCAATCAGCTCCCTCCTCTCCTAAGTCTCTCTTCCTTCATTCTTCCACATCTCACTTACTGGCAATTCCATCTTTTCTGTTGCTCAGGCAAAAAACCTTAGAGTCATCTTTGACTCTTCTCTTGCAACCGAAATAGAATCCAACAGAAGATCTGCCAGGCTCAACCTTCAGAACACAGCTCTCTGTATTCTGACTACCACCTCTCACTAAGTCCTCAGCTACCATCCTGGTCTAGACTCTCTTCAGTTACAGAAACAGTTCTGATGACGTTGAATTGCCTCAACAGCAAAGTGGCCTTTCCCTTATCTGGGGAGTGTCTAAAAGCTGTATGACGACCCAAGCCTCACATTCAGATTTTATAATTTCAGATTTATTCTTATGATGTTAAAATCGCCATCTCTTCTTAGTTGTCTTTAAATATTTATCTTGTCCCTAAAGCATTTAAGGTACATTAGAAAAGTATATGTGTGAATGTGTGTGTGTGTGTTAGTTGCTCAGTTGTGTCTGACTCTTTGTGACCCCACGGGCTGTAGCCCACCAAGCTCCTCAGTCCATGGAATTCTCCAGGCAAGAATAGTGGAGTATATAAAGACATTAAAATAGAAAAATATGAGAAAATTAGGGAAAGGGAAGATAAGGACAGAAAAAAATCATATGATGTCACAGGTGAATTGTACATACACCCACATGCCATGAGGTTTTGTACCCTTGCTAGAAAGGGAATAATAACAGAGGAGTCTCTTCCTCTAAGATGTGCTTTAATATCAGATCTCTTTTTGCTTAACAGGCCCCCAGAAGACATTATGATCACAGTAGCCCCTTGGGCCTGAGTGGCAGAGGGCTGTGTGGGGCAGGAAAGGAGAAGGGTTGTATGCTCAGAAGAAGTGAGGCAACGTTGGTCAGGAGGACCCTTCTCTCCCAAGACTGGGTCCTGACCTACACCCCAATCATTCCCTGGTATTCCCTCCAATCTCCCACCTCCCAGCTCACCCCTACGTGTTACCCTGAGTACTTACCAAGACCCAAGCAAGAAACTCTGAGTCCTGATTTTCCAAGATTCCTAAAATAAAAATAAAGCAACACATGGTCATCGTTTCCTCGGGTAGAATTTTATCTGTGAGTATTAAATCTCACTTAAAATTTTTTTAATTGAAATATAGTTGATTAACAGCATTGTGTTAGTTTCAGGTATATAAACTTAACCTTTTATGACACTGTTCTTGACTAGAGCCGTGGTAGGGGCAGAGCTCCAGATGCAGGCCTGTGGTTTGGGCAAGAGTCTCTTTCATCCCTATTTGGGTGCTTTAAAGTCCAAAATGTCCTTAGGCTCAGCACAACAACAAAGGGTCCCCACAAAACACAGCTTTTCAGCCCTATTGGTCTTCTTTATCAGTTTTCTTACAAATGTAATATCTCTCTTCTTGAGGGCAAGATTTGTAGATTACTTACCCGTCAGTCATTCTTCATTCATCAATGGATTCTGGCCCATGGTGGACCCTTAATAAACATTTGTTGGCTGAGTAACAGATGAACTGACCTTTAAAGCAAAGTATTACTACAGATGGATAGGGAATATTAAAAGAACAAATACAAAATAATCCTTTAGGCTATTTAAACTAAATTAGATTACTTTTATTAAAAAACTACACAAAATTCCTACAAAAAGGTCAGACAGTCCTTAAATGATTCTTCCTTTCCTCAACATTTTTGCTTTTCATCCTTAAAAGTTGATCCAGGGAGAGGAAATATATTTTCATTCTTTAAGTAGAAAAAGAACTAGGTGCTCTAATCTTAACTGTAAGGTATTTGTGGAGACCCAGACCCAACCCATCTTCCTGTCATCTGCCTAATGCCATCAGAGAGGAAATCGAATTCTCAGAGAAAGGATATCTCATAGAAGTTTGTAGGGATCCAATGTGAAGAGATGAAGCTGACGTTATTGAAACACGGTAGAAAAGTGTATTCCTTACTTTCTGATCAGATGCTTTTATGAAAATATAGCTTTTCTCCCTGCTTCTATCCAAACAAAACAGAACCAACTTTTCTAAAAAGTTTTCTACAGCTCAGTTCTTCCAAATTCTCTCTTGATTATCCTACAGTTTGATTTCTTTAGAGCTAGTAATCAGTGCTCTTATTTTTGCATCTATTTCTTTTCCTTGCTTGCTACTGTCTATAAAATTCCACCTAAGCAACACAGTTCCTTTCCTAGCCTGGTTCAAAGGACATTACACTGAGAGGAGTTGAAAGATCCAGATTTTTGTGACTTTGTTGCAACCAGCTAGGTGACCTTGGAGATATCACTTCCTCCTTTGGACTTCCTTGGAGATATCACTTCCTTTCTAACCCTAATTTCTTCATAGTAAAATGGGGTAGCAATGTCTATGCCATTCTTCCAGCATCGCTGTTGTGGGACTGGAACATGATAATGTATGCTAATGTGTTCACAGTAAACAAATTCAAAAGCATAATTATTTTTGGTGCTTCCTGACTCTTCTAATGCTGTCACAGACATAGTGCTAAATTTCCCATATGAATTGGATATGTCTACCTGGCAGGAAACTATTGCATAAAGGTGTGTGTGAAAAATATTTTGAACTGCTAAGTAGGAGAAAAATACTTGGACCTCTCCCATGAAATTAATTTGCGTAAGGAATTGTTCTTTTAGTAGTTTCTCAGAAAACCACAGGATGTACAGCCAGAAGATTTGCTTTGTGGTCTAAAAGTCTACTGATTTTAAAGGGTAGGAATATAGAGTGAAAGCTATATAGTGGGGAGTATAAAAAAAGACTTACACCAGAGCAAAAAAATCAAAGAAAATATATAAGTGAATAACAGTCTTCCAGGTAGAGATATTTGACATTGATGAATTACTGATTTATTGACAGATTACCATGTTCAAAGCAATGTGTAAGGTCATAAAGATACAGAGAGGAACAAGGCACAGTTCTCTACCCTTAAGGAGTTCTCTATCCTTTTCTGAGGGACGCAGAAGAGCAACCGTGTAATCACTGTAGAGTGGGGGATGTCCTCCCATGGAGGTTCTTGACAGCACATGGAGGAGCTGTCTCAGGCTTGCACTTGCATAACTATGTGGGTGTCATGGGGGAAGAGATCCAGGTAAGAAATTTCATGTAATTTTAATATCTTTCAGTGACTTAGAGCACAATAGGGAACAGGAACTTGGTGCAGAAAATTATGCAGAGGAAGAAATTTTTCTAACAAACTGAAAAAGGGCGAGATTATGACACTGGGCACTTACTGAGCAGCATCTCAGCACCCAAGGTAGGGAGACCTGCTCTAAGTTCCCTTATGCCAGTGATTTAGGGAGACAGTGATCACTCTGTTACGGGTTTGCAGGGCCAAACTTGAGAAACTTGGGAACTGCCGGCCAATACAAACTGCAAAGTAGCAAGTACTCAACCTGGCCCATGTTATTGCCACTGCTGTTTGAACACCCAGGCCAGCTTTTCTGGAATGAAAGCCTTAGAAGATTTTTCAATTACAGACAATTATTTATACAGTGGTGATAGGTCTCACATTGAGCCTTGGTGTTTTTATTTAACTTTTTCACAGATTATTATTTTTTTCTCTGTAAGTGGAAGGATTGGGCTTCGCTGTTGGCTCAGTGGTAAAGAATCTGCCTACCAATGCAGGAGACACAGGTTTGATCCCAGGGTTGGAAAGATCCCTGGAGAAGGAAATGACAACCCACTCCTGTATTCTTGCCTGGGAAATCCCACAGTCAGAGGAGTCTGGCAGGCTACAGTTCATGGAATCACAAAAAAGTCAGACACAATGTAACAACTAAATAACAAGAACAAATGGAATGATTACCAAATTCAGTTAGCTGTTTTTTTAAAGTGAGAGGTATTTTCTGTGCATAAGCCATACCTGGTCTCTAAGTCCATTGCCCTTACTCTTTGCAGGGATAAGTTTCATTGTGAGGCTCCTACCCAGTAAAGCACTCTTGCCGCTCACTTAGCAGATGGAGAAGATAGGAGGAAATAACTTCCTCCAGTTCATGTGGATTTCCAACACAATTTCCGTGATTCCAAATGGCATATCTCCATCCAGCCCACGTTCCTGTCTGCACAATACTAAGCGGAGGTGGGGTGATTATTTAGCCACTTTGATCCGTTTAAGCTCTGCTGGGTAATGGAAGCCCAAATACTTGACACATTTGATCTAATGAGTCCAAAATACATCATCCAAAAGCTTGTTTGTGTGGCTCGAGCACCAAATAATGGCCAACTTTACACATCACACTGGGCTGGGACAGGTGTCCTGGAACCTCCTCTGTCCAACTCAATGGAATTTTCATGCTCACTTCATGACCTTGTGTGACACTGTGCATTGAAACAGCTTAATGTGATGGCATTTTGTCTCTTAATTCCTCAGCATTAGCACAGGTGAGGCTACCAAAAATTCTGGAAGCACATCAAATGTCCAAATAGATAGAATTTCTTTTCCATTTAATTCAAGGCAGTTGCACTGCACTAGCTTCCCTATTTTATCTGTGTCAGACATACCAGAAGAAAGTCTCACTGTGTTCATTTTTAGTATGTGCTCCCGTTCAACTCAAAATAAAAGCTCCTCTTTCCCAAGTGAACCTGGGCTGCTCAGCTGCTAATATTAGAAATGAATGACATCAATATGGGGGCACGGTACACTTAGCTTTGTCAGTCAAATTTTGGAAATCCTAAACCTTAAGTCAAAGCTTTGGGAAAGTTACTGGAGAAGGGATATAGCTTCTTGAGAAGCCAAAGGTTGCATTTCTTCTTTCTAAAGACAGAATTGTCCTCTCGGTGGCTGAACTTGTTTTAAGACAATGGTTAGTCCCATGACAGATACATTAAATATAATTTCTAGTGTTGTTTTCTGGAGCATCCATCATGCACTTTTTATTTTAAGACAATAATAGAATTGTAAGAACTGAAATCAAATGTCACTTAGGCACAGTATCAAATACCATTTGATGTTTACAGGTCCTTTACAAATCAAAGATGCTAAAAGCAGAAGATTAGCAGCCTAAATGTGTTGTTTTAAAGTCCTTGCTTCCTCATACGTGTATCTTAGACACTATTTACAGTAAATTGCTTGGAAGAAAGGAACAGTCGGCTAAAATAGGTACCTTGCATTTGACCAAGAAAGATGCATGTTGCACAGGAGAAAAATCCCTTATTTAGAGGCTGACACAACAGAGACAAACTGAAGGCACATGTAAAGGGCTCCAGTGGCCTTGTCAAACTGGCAGAAACAAATTTGGTTTGACCTGGTTTTCACAGGCTCAGATCATTACATCATCTGCTGTTTTAGTCTAGCTGAACATCTTTCTGATCCTTCTAAACCACATTCTGCTGTGTGGGGGGCCTTACCTGGAAGCTACTAGTCAAACGTGGGGTGTGAAATGGAAAAAAAAAAGAAATGTACAGTTAACCTGTTTTGAAAAATACAGAGCAGAAGGTATGTTCATTTGTCAGCCAGCTTGTTTTTATAGTTGTATGAGAACATACATTTTTACAGCCATGAAGGTGACTACAAATGGTGATAACGTTTTCTTATGAGGGTACCGTTCATCACTGTTGACAGTGATTAATGATTCATTTGGAAACCAGCAGGCATATAAATGATTTAGCCATGCATTTTGATGACAGACATTGATAAGTAGCACAAGGAAACTTTGTTTCATTCCTTCCTTTATCTAAGTAGAGGCAAAGTAGAATGGGATTCTTTCAAATTCTTTGGTTTAAAGGTTCAAGCCATTTATCTGTTGTAAATTCCAACTAGATTCTTATTCATTTTCTTTGGACATATAAAAAATCACCTGTTGATCTGTGCACTCTAAAAAAGTCTGCAGAAGTATAGCAAAAAGAGATTTCCCTATAGTTAATTAATCAGTTTAATAGAACTGTGTATGACATTGGGCAGGTTACTTAAACTTTTCAAGCTTCTTTCCTCATTCATAAATGGGGATATTAATAGCTCCCTGCTTTTTCTTTCTTTAGGAGATTGAGAAAATATAAATGCAGCACCATTCACAGGAAACTTAAGTGTTCAAAAAATGATATTTACTTTCTTTCTTTCTTATTTTCTAGGAAAAGTGGCATCTCAAACACTGACGCTGGTGGGGTTCCGATTCAGGACTAAAGCTGTTAGAAGGTTGCTTCTGTGGCTTTCAAGACCTATTTCTGTGACCATATCCTCTTACTTCATGGATTTGTGCTTAGACATTGCAAACATCCTAAATCTATTATATGTGAATTGTGAGTCATTTTGCTAGGACCTTTAAGACAGTGGGAAACAGGGGCTAAAGATAGATAATGGAGGTGAAGGAGAAGGTGGTATTCTGTTGGGAAAGGCAGTTTGGAGAATTCATGTGGGTCTGAGAAATTTAGAACCTTTCTTCTGTGACCGCCAGGAGGAGGGACATGGAGTTGGAACACAAGGTTGTGCCCAAGAGCAGAACTTGGATGATCTGCACGGTGGAGATGGTGATAGGGGTTGCGAAAGGCTCATCAAAGTCTACTTATCACTTAAATAAAAGTTGCTCACTGCTTTTTCTGTCCCAAGGATCTAAGGCATCAGAATAGCTGGAAATAATTCAGTCTGAAGTCAAGAGAATCTAGAACCTTTTTATCTAAGGGCATATCATTTGGGGTTCATGAACATGCATGAGAAAAATACATTTTTATTTTTCACCAACTTCTAACTGAAATTTAGCTCCTCCTTCAAGTATAAATGTTGGCAAGAAACCACAGAAGTACCCACATTAACTGTTACTTTGCCATCAAAAGAAATTACAGGTATTTTTCTACCACATCACAGTTACCTCAGAGATTTAAAAAAATAATTTTCACTGGCTATTTATACCTATCACCTTTTGGAAATTTGGCACTCAGCCTACTCCTAGAGCTTGTTATTTAATATATTGAGAAAGAAGTGAATGTCTTATTAGGTCACAAATTTGGATTTTAAATATTTTGAACTGTTTATCTAGTTAATCAGATTCTTGTATATTTTATGTTATGTGTTTAAAAGCACTTTTTCTAAGGAGTCCGTAAACTTCACCAGACTGCCAGAGGGGTCCATACATCAAGCATCTTGAACGTAGCTAAAAGAAATATGTCGTTTTAAAAATGCCTCTTCGTGCATCCATCTGCCACAAAGCAACATGGGTTTACAAGCATCTTTTTCAAACCATGAGGGTAGGCAATCCTGAAAAGTTTTGAAAGTGAAATATGCCATACCCTATAGCTACTCTTTAAAATGTGTATAATAGTTGATAGTGTTGGTGTTTAGTATTCCTTTGTTTAATTTTAGTAAGTTACAAAAAATTTTTAGGCCCTTGCTGAATTTACTTTCAATTCAGGCTTGCTGCTTGAATTACCTCTACTGCTGCTGCTACTGTTAAGTCGCTTCAGTCGTGTCTGACTCTGTGTGACCCCACAGACGGCAGCCCACCAGGCTCCCCCGTCCCTGGGATTCTCCCGGCAAGAACACTGGAGTGGGTTGCCATTTCCTTCTCCAATGCATGAAAGTGAAAAGTGAAAGGGAAGTCGCTCAGTTGTGTCTGACTCCTAGCGACGCTATGGACCACAGCCTACCAGGCTCCTCTATCCATGGGATTTTCCAGGCAAGAGTACTGGAGTGGGGTCTTGACCCTAAGGTCTCCCATTACAGGGCTCTTCAAGAGCCTCATCCAACCGTCTATAGCTGGAGTCTGCTGGGCTTACCCACTAGGGCAGAGGAGACAGAAGAGGATTTGCCATCCCCAGGGCTCTGGGGTTTCAGCCTCATGCATGGTATTTCTTTTGTAACAATTTACTTTAGTGTGATTCATTCATTCAATCATTTCACATTTCATTCCGTATTATATTTGTGTTTGTTTTAACATAAAATAATGTTTCCTTACTAATTCTTCAAGTAAGTTTGTTGTCTCAGAGATGTGCCATGTTGGTTCCAAAGCTTTACCAGGTGCCCCTTGGCACCTTCTGCTGCCCCAGTTTGAGAGACTTGGTTATAAACTATTATCAGCCATTTATACCTTAGTGTGAAGAAGTTTCAGACTTTTTCTTATGTCAGCTTGGAGGATTAGATGAAACAGTCAAGAAATAAAGCGCTCAAGTTCTGAAAGAATTGGAAGAGGGAATAAAAGTAGGGTGGCAGGGCTTGTCAGGTGGTGCTAGTGCTAAAGAACCTGTCTGCCAATGCAGAAGACTTAAGTGCTGCAGGTTCAATCCTTGTGTTGGGAAGATCCCCTGGAGGGGGGCATGGCAACCCACTCCAGTATTCTCTCCTGGAGAATCCCATGGACAGGGGAGCCTAGAGGGCTACGTCTATAGGGTTGCAAAGAATCAGACACGACTGAAGTGACTTAGCACGCACACATGGCAGGAAGATGAAGGAATCGGCCTCACAGGAGAAAATAAACTTTGCCACCTTCTAAATTTTGTCCAATATCACATCTCTCTTAACAACCAAATGATCACACTTTCTTGTGTGAATATCACACATATACTTGCATTTTCAACACTAAGAAGAAAGAATCGAAAGCTTTCAAAGTTTTCTTCACCCTGGGGTGATGATTTGTTTTCAAAGAAGTTCCACAAGATGAAGCAAAGGTAAAGCCTTCTGTATCATCCACTTTGTAATGAGATTTGTGTTAGTTTCCACTGTAATGAGCTGTGTAGTTTTCAAAGGCAAAATAAACAAAAAAGCATCTAAGACAGATTTCATGCTCCAAATCTTCCCAATTCCATTTCTTACTTTCCCTTTAGAAAGTAAAAGCAGCCACGTGACTGAGACTGAGGCATGAGCTTGAGGGTGGGGTGATATTTAAATATGCACTTAATCAAAAGCAAATGCTTCCAGTCATCATGCATTCGTTTGCCATTCACTTTCTTTGACAGAGGAAGGTAAAACTAATGCCTGTTTTCTCTGTGGGCTCAGTCCTCTACATCTGCTTTCAGAGTGCCATACATCATGGTGCATGTTGTTTTTGGGTGTTAGTTGCTCAGTCGTGTCTGACTCTTTGCAACCCCATGGACTGTAGCCCACCAGGATCCTCTGTCCATGGGATTTTCCAGGCAAGAATACTAGAATGGGTTGGCATTCCCTTCTCCAGGGGCTCTTCCAGATCCAGAGATTGAACCCAGTTTTCCTGCACTGCAGGCAGATTCTTTACTGACTGAGCCACCAGGGAAGTCCATATTATATGTAATATGATTTTCTCCTTCCTGGAAGGAAGGTTGTTTCTCCTTCCAGACTGAGATCTGTGAGGGCAGGAACTGTGTCTAAAGTACCTGCTTATTCCCAACATAGAGCAAAGTCCTGGGCACATAGCAGGTGTTTGATGATGCTGACAGGGATGCTCTTATACTATTCTTTTGCTGTGGATAAAGACTGTTGTCACTCACTTGTTTCACTCTTGTTGGCTAGGGAGACTCTGTGGTTTACTGCCAACTCATGCCTCTGCCGAAGACTCCTGGACAAAAGAGTCCAAAATACAGTACTTGGGTGCAATCTCAAAAACAATGGAATGATCTCTGTTCATTTCCAAGGCAAACCATTCAATATCACAGTAATCCAAGTCTATGCCCTGACCAGTAATGCTGAAGAAGCTGAAGTTGAATTGTTCTATGAAGACCTAAAAGACCTTCTAGAATTAACACTCACAAAAAAAAAAAAAAAAAAAAAAAGATGTCCTTTTCATTATAGGGGACTTGAATGTAAAAATAGTAAGTCAAGAAATACCTGGAATAACAGGCAAATTTGGCCTTTGAATACAAAACAAAGCAGGTCAAAGGATAACAGAGCTTTGCCAAGAGAATGCACTGGTCATAGCAAACACCTTCTTCCAATAACACAAGAGAAGACTACACAGGGACATTACCAGATGGTCAACACCGAAATCAGATTGATTATATTCTTTGCAGCCAAAGATGGAGAAGCTCTATATAGTCACCAAAAACAAGACCAGGAGCTGACTGTGGCTCAGATCATGAACTCCTTATTGCCAAATTCAGACTTAAAGAAAGTAGGGAAAACCACTAGATCATTCAAGTATGACCTAAATCAAATACCTTATGATTATACAGTGGAAATGACAAATAGATTCAAAGGATTAGATCTGATAGACAGAGTGCCTGAAGAACTATGCACAGAGATTCGTGACACTGTACAGGAGACAGTGATCAAGACCATTCCCAAGAAAAAGAAAAGCAAAAAGGCAAAATGGTTGTCTGAGGAGGCTTTAAAAATAGCTGAGAAAAGAAGAGAAGCTAAAGGCACAGGAGAAAAGGAAAGATATACATCCATTTGAATGCAGAGTTCCAAAGAATAGCAAGGAGAGATAAGAAAGCCTTCCTCAGCGATCAATGCAAAGAAATAGAGGAAAACAACAGAATGGGAAAGACTAGAGATCTCTTCAAGAAAATTAGAGATACCAAGGGAACATTTCATGCAAAGATGGGCACAATAAAGGACAGAAATGGTAGGGACCTAACAGAAACAGAAGATATTAAGAAGAGGTAGCAAGAATACACTGAAGAACTATACAAAAAAGATCTTCACACCCCAGATAATCACGATAGTGTGCTCACTGACCTAGAGCCAGACATCCTGGAATGTGAAGTCAAGTGGGCCTTAGGAAGCATCACTGTGAACAAAGCTAGTGGAGGTGATGGAATTCCAATTGAGCTATTTCAAATAGTAAAAGATGATGCTGTGAAAGTGCTACACTCGTAAGACCAGAAACTATAAAACTCCTAGAGGAGAACATAGGCAAAACACTCTCTGACATATATCACAGCAGGATCCTCTATGACCCACCTCCCAGAATATTGGAAATAAAAGCAAAAATAAACAAATGGGACCTAATTAAACTTAAAAGCTTCTGCACAACAAAGGAAACTATTAGCAAGGTGAAAAGACAGCCTTCAGAATGGGAGAAAATAATAGCAAATGAAGCAACTGACAAACAACTAATCTCTAAAATAAATAAGCAACTCCTACAGCTCAATTCCAGAAAAATAAATGACCCAATCAAAAAATGGGCCAAAGAACTAAATAGACATTTCTCCAAAGAAGACATACAGATGGCTAACAAACACATGAAAAGATGCTCAACATCACTCATTATCAGAGAAATGCAAATCAAAACCACTATGAGGTACCATTTCACGCCAGTCAGAATGGCTGCAACCCAAAAGTCTACAAGCAATAAATGCTGGAGAGGGTGTGGAGAAAAGGGAACCCTCTTACACTGTTGGTGGGAATGCAAACTAGTACAGCCACTATGGAGAACAGTGTGGAGATTCCTTAAAAAACTAGAAATTGAACTGCCTTATGATCCAGCAATCCCACTGCTGGGCATACATACTGAGGAAACCAGAAGGGAAAGAGACACGTGTACCCCAATGTTCATCGCAGCACTGTTTATAATAGCCAGGACATGGAAGCAACCTAGATGCCCATCCTAGATGAATGGATAAGAAAGCTGTGGTACATATACACAATGGAGTATTACTCAGCCATTAAAAAGAATACATTTGAATCAGTTCTAATGAGGTGGATGAAACTGGAGCCTATGATACAGAGTGAAGTAAGCCAGAAAGAAAAACACCAATACAGTATACTAACGCATATATATGGAATTTAAAAAGATGGTAACAATAACCCTGTGTACGAGACAGCAAAAGAGACACTGATGTATAGAACAGTCTTATGGACTCTGTGGGAGAGGGAGAGGGTGGGATGATTTGGGAGAATGGCATTGAAATACGTATAATATCATATATGGAACGAGTCGCCAGTCCAGGTTTGATGCACGATACTGGATGCTTGGGGCGGCTGGTGCACTGGGATGACCCAGAGGGATGGTATGGGGAGGGAGGAGGGAGGAGGGTTCAGGATGGGGAACACATGTATACCTGTGGCGGATTCATTTCGATATTTGGCAAAACCAATACAATATTGTAAAGTTTAAAAATAAAATAAAATTAAAAAAAAATGTGATGCACTCAATATGCCAGCAAATCTGGAAAACTCAGCAGTGACCACAGGACTGGAAAAGGTCAGTTTTCATTCCAATCCCAAAGAAGGGCAATGCCAAAGAATGTTCAGACTACCACACAGTTGCTCTTACCTCACACGCTAGCAAAGTAATGCTCAAAATTCTCCAAGCCAGGCTTCAACAGTACATTAACTGTGAACTTCCAGATGTTCAAGCTGGATTTAGAAAAGGCAGAGGAACCACAGATCAAATTGCCAACATCCATTGGATCATTAAAAAAGCAAGAGAGTTCCAGAAAAACATCTACTTCTGCTTTATTGACTACGCCAAAGCCTTCGACTGTATGGATCACAACAAACTGTGGAAAATTCTTCAAGAGATGGGAATCCCAGACCACCTGACCTGCCTCCTGAGAAACCTGCATGCAGGTCAGGAAGCAACAGTTAGAACTGGACGTGGTAACAACAGACTGGTTCCAAATCAGGAAAGGAGTACATCAAGTCTGTATATTGTCACCCTGCTTATTTAACTTATATGCAGAGTACATCATGCAAAATGCTGGGCTGGATGAAGCACAAGCTGGAATCAAGATTGCTGGGAGAAATATCAATAACCTCACATATACAGATGACACCACCCTTATGGCAGAAAGCAAAGAACTAAAGAGCCTCTTGATGAAAGTGAAAGAGGAGAGTGAAAAAGTTGGCTTAAAACTCAACATTCAGAAAACTAAGATCATGGCATCCGATCCCATCACTTCATGGCAAATAGATGGGGAAATAGTGGAAACAGTGATGACTTTATTTTTGGGGGCTCCAAAATCACTGTAGATGATGACTGCAGCCATGAAATTAAAGACCCTTGCTCCTTGGAAAAAAAGCTGTGACTAACCTAGACAGCATATTAAAAAGCAGAGACATTACTTCGCCAAAACACGTCCATCTAGTCAAAGCTATGGTTTTTCCAGTAGTCACGTATGGATGTGAGAGTTGGAATATAAAGAAAGCTGAGCATCAAAGAATTGATGCTGTTGAACTGTGGTGTTGGAGAAGACTCTTGAGAGTCCCTTGGACTGCAAGGAGATCAAACCAGTCCATCCTAAAGGAAATCAGTCCTGAGTGTTCATTGGAAGGACTGATGCTGAAGTTGAGGTGCCAATACTTTGGCCACCTGTTGGGAAGAACCAAATCATTTGGAAAGACCTTGATGCTGGGAAAGATTGAAGGCATGAGGAGAAGGCAACAACAGAGGATGAGATTGTTGGATGGCATCACTGACGCAATGGACATGAGTTTGAGTAGGCTCCGGGAGTTGGTGAGGGACAGGGAAGCGTGCCGTGCTGCAGCCCTGGGGTCACAGAGAGTCGGACATGACTGAGCAACTGAACTGAACTGAACTTAAATAACTCTGGAAAAGAATCTTTTGACTGGATATTGTAAGGCTAAGAACAAAAAGAACTGAACACAAACACTGTTATCTAGTTGCCAATTTTTTTTCTTACAGGGGTATGAGTTAGTAATTTTGAAACTAAGGTTGAATACTAATGTTGACAAATAAGAAATGCAGTGAGTGAACACTAGACCCAGAAATTAAACAAAAACAAAACAAAATTGAGGGCCCCTTGAAGCCAACATCCCTTTATCATTTCATTTCATTTTTTATATAAACAGTCTCACATTGACAGAACATTGTGTTTGTTTCTTCTTTCCTTTTTGTTTTTCTAATTTGGCAGATGTTTACTCAGCAGCTACTAAGATGCATCCAGAGCTTGTAACTGATTTTGATGTTAATGAACGCCCCTTCTCTCCAGCAGAATAATACATCAAACTGATCTGTGAGATCAGTGAGATCTGAATGCAGTGAGAACTGAATGCTGTTGGCCTGTGACTTTATTTGGAGCCCTATTATAAACGACTAATGATTGGTCAGGTTAGAGTGCTGAATTTAGTTTATTTTCATTCTTCAGCCTCTACATCGGTCTTTTTAATTGGTCTTTACATTGGTCTTTTTACCTGATATTTTAGTTTGCGATGTCTCAAAAGTAGGGAAATTGCATCTCGTTCTGTGGTGACGATGAAGTGGTGCTCACTGGAGGGCAGAAAACCGCATCTTCTCATGGTGACTAGGAGAATACACACCCACAGCCACAAGAACAGCTCTCCTAGATACAGAGCTCTCTCTACGCCAATCCTTTCTGATTGTATTTGACACAAAGGGAAAGCTCTTCTGATAGACTCATGAAAGGGAGGAAGGGAGAGAAGACCACCCCTTTTATGAAACAGCAAGGCATTGGAGGCATTGGAAGAATATATTCTTCAGGACCCTAAGATCTTTTGAAATTCTTTTGAAGTTTGAAAATGAAATCAAATTTCTCTCTTTGGGCTTGGGTAAATTTTTATTAAAATATACAATTTAAAAAATTGACTCTAGGCATTTTAAAATAATTACCACAGGGCAACTATAAAATCCTGTGAAATAACCTTGCTTTATGCTTTTGTGAATCAGTCCATTGTAAGAAATTAGTTAATTTCAGTTGGTTAAAATCAGTAGTGGTACTTCATTCAAGTTGACTGACTTCACTAGTTCTAAGCAAGATTTAGATGGCAAGAATTCGTAGGATAGAGCCCAATATTGATGGCAGAATAGCGGGCGACCCGACAATTCTTGGATGTGGCCCCAAAGAAGTCAATTTCCAACTCTAGTGTCATCATTATATCATGAGAAAGAAAACCATGGCAGGAAATAGATGCTTTCCATATAGTTGCAGCCAAATAGCTGGTTATTTTAATAAAAACTCTGATGAAGCCTAATTTTTGACAGCATGATGCCAAAGTGGATGATTCAGTAAAAGTTTTGAATCCATTTTGAATCTACTAGGCTGTTTAACAAGGCAATGGCACCCCACTCCGGTACTCTTGCCTGAAAAATCCTTTGGACGGAGGAGCCTCGTAGGCTGCAGTCCATGAGGTCACTAAGAGTCGTACACGACTGAGCGACTTCACTTTCAGTTTTCACTTTCATGCATTGGAGAAGGACATGGCAACCCACTCCAGTGTTCTTGCCTGGAGAATCCCAGGGACAGAGGAGCCTGGTAGGAGGCTGTCTATGGGGTCGCACAGAGTTGGACACGACTGAAGCGACTTAGCAGCAGCAGCAACATATCTTTGACTTTTAAAATGGAGAAGTACAGGCAATCACAACCTATTTTTGGTTTGTTCTTCACTTATTGAGTAAACATAAGCATACTTTATTTCCCTGTGGCTGACCCCAGCTTTTTGATAATAGCAACAATTTATAGAGCACCTACCATATGCCAGCCTCATTCTAGGTGCTTCTACACACAATTCATGTATATAAAAGTATGCGGTCTTTCCAAGTAAACACTCCTGTGCCCATTTTATCCATGAGGAAGTGGAAGCTGAGAGAGGTTAAGGGTCACACACACATAGCATGCATAACAGAGTCAGGAGCAGAGCTCAGCTGTTGGTCTGTGTTGCTTCCCCTGTTCCACTCTGCCTTCAGGGGGTCTGCCTATCGGAAATGACCCAACTGTTAGCAATTCCCTAGAGAGACAGGCAGTGATGGGGTCCCTGCCTGGGGCAGGCCATTTTGGGAGGCCTAGAGAAAAAAGAAAATGAGTTTCTGCAACTCTTTTGCTAGGCATCCACACCCCCTCCTGACACCTCCTTATCTGCTTTAGGCCCCCCAGCCTCCCACCCCTGACTGAAGCTTTCCACAGTTTCTGTGATTGATGCCACAGCGGTGGTGGGAGTTGGTGAACTGCCACTCATCTCACTCCTCTGCCAATCAGCCTTCAGACTGAAACAACAGGAGAGGAAAATAGGCAAAAAAAAAAAAAAAAAAAGTGTACCACTCCTACTGGTTAAACATTCAACAGAACTGATTTCATCCTGTTCTTCGCTTTTTTGAAAAGAGAAAAAAATGAAGTCACTAGCATGCTTTGCTGATTGGAGATGGGATGACCAATGGGACCAAAACAGACCACTTCACAACTTGTGGGGTGCGGAATTAAGGGCATGGAAAGGGGAATGAGAAAAGTTGTGAAAGGCTGAGGTAGCCTTGCCTGAAAAAGAAGGTTGGATGAAGAATGATTTTTAGTACAAGGCATCCAATGAACACTTCGGAGCTACCGTGGGGTCTAAGGCCATAACTTTGAATAATTCACACTTCACAGCTGATGTTATTCATACACTCAGGACGTGTTTATTGAGCACCTACTGTTAAGGCAGTTTCCAGGTTCCAGGGCTGGGACAGTGAACAAAACAAATCAAATTCTTGACCTCATGAGGCTTACATTTTAGTGGAGTGGCCAAATAAACAAGTAGGCACAGTAATAAGTTCAGTGACTGAGAGGGCTTTGCAAACACAGATGCAAAAGGCAAGGTGGTCAGGGGCAGCCTCTCGGAGGAGGTGACACCCGAACAGGGGCACACAAGATAAAAATGAGTTATGTCAGCCCCCAAGAAGGCCTTGGGGAAGAGAGGAGCCAGATAGAGAGATAAGCAAGGCCTCGAGGTGGGACAAGCCTGAGGAGCAGAAGGAGGCGGATGTGGCAGAGGTCAGTGTGTGAGGTGGGAGCAGTTCAAGATGAGGTTAGAGAAAGAGTCGGTAGCCAGGACTTACAAGGCTGCTGGCAACCAGCTTAACTCTCTATCCAGGCAGAGAAGACAGAAAAGGTCCCCAAGTTGCTATGGACTATATACTAAGAACTAATTTATTTAAACAGAGCTGTAAACAGAGAGGAGATGAATCTTTGCTGGAGAAGTTTTAGAAGAGAACTAAGACTTTGTGGATCAGATTAAGGAAGCTTCCTTTGGGGCCAGGTCCTGCCTTCCTAGATGGGTTATGGTTGTGGTATTGGGACCTAGGGTTACACAACTCTGGGGCCCCATTGTATTCTTACGTGAATAACCTCCCTTTCCCAACTGTATGGCTCAGCGGTCCTGTCTCAGGCTGAGTCCCCTTTCTGTACCTTTTCTTTATCCTCTCTTGCCCCTTCTAGTCTCAAGTATCACCGGTTCTCAGGCTCTGTCTCTTTTCCCTTTATGAACTTCTCTCTCAGGAAAGGCAGAACAACTTATTCTCACTAAGGTGTAAATGACTGACACGAACAAAGTACTGCCTGGAGGGGCAAGAGGAAATTAGCACCCTATGATTCTCAGGGGTCAGGAAGAAGGGCTCTTTGCACATGCATTTGTTTGAAATGTTTTTCTCACATATTCTCACTCAAGACTCAGCCCCAGTGCCCCTTCCCAAGGCTCCCTGACGAGGTGCTATTCTTCCACTGAGCGGGCCTCTCACTTCCGCCCGTCTTTGTTACTTTGTGCATGGGCTGGTTGATCTGTCCCTCCACAAGCTCATGGGCTTCTTGAGGACAGGTATCATGTCTCATTTACCTATTTCTCGGGCCCTGACACAATGCCAGGCTCATGCTGATCATCTGAGCAAGGAGCTGGGCAGAGTCATAAGAGCTGTGTTTACTTTGATCATAGTAAGCTATGGTCTTCATGGGCCTGAGTTTAATTGATGACAGTTCTACATTCATTACAATTTTGATTTCCTCAATATTACAAATATTGCTGCCTAAA
Source organism: Bos indicus (assembly GCF_029378745.1). Taxonomy (NCBI): domain Eukaryota; kingdom Metazoa; phylum Chordata; class Mammalia; order Artiodactyla; family Bovidae; genus Bos; species Bos indicus. The sequence continues at coordinate 111,651,612 of NC_091760.1, forward strand.
TTCCTACTAATTTAAGATGCACTAATTGACAAGTTTCCTCTTTTAAAATGCAAATACTCATAAAGGGGTTAAGTCCTTTCATTCACACAAAAGACATTTATTGTGTCCCTGCTCTGTGCAACACATTATCCCGTCACTCACACCAAAATGCTAAGGAGTTTACAAGGAATTGCTTTTTTCCCCTGATGCAGTGTATCAAGAGTCCCAAGTCACAGCCTGCTAATTCTACTTTTAACAATCTACCTAAAAGAAAAATTCAAGGATTTGCAATTAGTTTAATGTACAAAAAATAAGGATTGTAGTCATTTATAATGATTAAAGGAAGAAAAACATCTAATAATAGGAGGAGAATCAAATTGTTTCATCAGTATTATGGATTATTATGTAACTATTTAAAATTTATTAAATAGAATGCTTTACTTACAAAAGAAAATGCCTGGATTACCATGGTAAATGAGAAGAGCAGGATATAAAGTTTGTTGCAGTATGATCTATTATAATGCACAGAAGAAATCCTGTGAGGAAATTCACTAAAAATGTAAATCTTGGTAGTTCTTCTAAGTGGTAAGATATGGTTGACTTTTAGTTTCCACATATTTATGTTTTATTAACTTTTTATATTTAGCAGATATTGCTCTTGGAGAAAAGGACATTTACTGCATTGGAAAACCAGAACCACATCCCTCTCGTTGCTAAGATCAATTGCAGAAAAGGGCTGGGATGGCAGGGGATGGGGACAACCTTCTGGGCAAGATGAGCCTGTACCTGAGTGAGGGCAGCATGGAGGGCCCAGCTGACAGTCAGGGTGCTGCCCCCTGCAGGTGGAATTGGGAAGAGCACCTACCGGGAGATGGGAAGGCACAGATGCCTTCTGGGGTAGCTCCACCTTGCCTAGCCTTAGCCTGGAATGGAACTGGGACCCCTCCAGGTTTGAACAAGAGGAGCAAAGGCTCTGGCTCCAGACTAGCTGCACAGCTGAACAAGAACCATCTTTCTGGGTATGTTTTCCCATAGCTATAATGAGCTTATAATCTCAGCCAGGATCACTTTCTTTTGGCATTTTGCAGCTTAAATTGTTGTAGTTTATCACCATCTAGCAATGTTAACTAACTGTTAGCAGGAGCTGGACTTCTAGGCTGAACCCACAGGAACAAAACACCCACATACAGCTCCAGACCCCAGTGAGCTCTCTTAAGTTTTGCTTCTGAATCTTAAGCTCATCTCTCTAATGGCTTATACCTTCTTTTCCTCCTTCTCCCCAAATAGACACATTCAGCAGCAATCCATCAAATTGTTTCACAGAAGTCATTTCTGACTACTTTTCCCATAACACCTGCAGCCCCCTCAAAAAAAAAAAAAAAGACTTCAAGTGAAACTGGAGACAAGGAGGTATAGTGTTGAGAAACAGGAATCAGCAGCAAAGACATTTGATTTTAAAGCTTTGCTCCACTCATCACTCACACCAGGATTCTGGGCTAGTCACTTAACCTCCCCAAGTTTCAGTATCTCCGCTGGTGAAATATTCATAAACACAGTGCCCGTCTAACCTGCTCACAGGTGGTTCTGAGAGTCAAATGCGATAAAGCATGTGAAAAGGCTAGAGAGTTTTAGAGTTCTTTACAAATGTTAGGTATTGTCCTGATAATAACTAACGGGATTGATCATTTCAGGAGCTGTTGCATAAGGTGAAGTGGTGGTGAAAAGGCAATCTATCATTTGTGTGCTTTCACAGGGAACAATAATAACCTTATTGGACTGGTGTACAGACTTGGTAGTGAATCAAATCATTCACACTGTTAAGAACCCCACTGAAATGTTCTGTGTAGCCAGTTATGCAGCAAAAAGAAAAATAATGATCAATAACTATTCTGAATAGAAGTGAAGACAAATATTTTGTGAAAAAGAAAGTTTGAATTCCCTCTTTGCTCATCAGACCTGCACTCAAATTCAGGACAAGGAAAGAAATTAGGAAGTGAATTCACTTAAATTATCAGGTAATAAGTACTGTGTGTGTGTGTGTGTGTGTGCACACGTGCGTTGGGGTTGGAAAGGAATAGAAGCAGAATTGAGGGGAAAAATAGGAAGAAAAAATAAAATATCATGTTCTGACTAAATTGAGGTTCATTTGTGGAACTTCAAATTATTTTATAAATAGTTCTCAGTCTCCTATTTCATTCATTTATTCAAGAAATATGTGTTAAGCATTCACTGTATGCAAGAGCTGACAAGGCAATAAAAAAGATAAACGCACCTTGCCCTCATGGCCTGTAAAGTCTAGTTGGGGAAATAAACATTACAAAAATAATTATGTTATTGCATTATCTGGTAGCTCAGTTGGTAAAGAATCCGCCTGCCAGTGCAGGAGATCCAGCTTCGATCGCTGGGTGGGGAAGATCCCCTGGAGAAGGAAATGGCAACCCACTCCAGTATTCTTGCCTGGAAAATCCCATGGACAGAGGAGCCTGGCAGGCTTCAGTCCATGGGTTGCAGAGAATTGGACACGACTTAGTGACTAAACCACCATTACGTTATTTTAGTGTTACAAAGGAGAAGCATCGGGTACAATGAGTACATCTCCCATATCATCAAAGACTTAGGAAATCGCGGCCTAAGGCATCTTTATTGTAAACCATCCCCAAGAAGCAGTGGTTATTGTGAAATCTAGAACCAAAAAGGAGTGAATTTTTTTTTTTAACATTTAAGGTAGAGAACAAAGGCTCTCAAGGTCAGTTCCTCCATCTGATTCTGGCTATTTTACCTATTGTCCTTAAGACTTTATTTCCACATCTATAAAATGGATATTTCTTAGTTTTTATCTCTTAGGAATACTGCAGGGACTTAAAAAATTATTCATGTACACAGCCTAGCTCAGTACCCACCATACAGAACGAACTCAGTAAGTGCTAACTGTTCTAGTTATTGTTACCTTATTAGCTACTATGCAGAGTACATCATGAGAAACGCTGGGCTGGAAGAAGCACACGCTGGAATCAAGATTGCCAGGAGAAATATCAATAACCTCAGATATGCAGATGACATCATCCTTATGGCAGAAACTGAAGAAGAACTAAAAAGCCTCTTGATGAAAGTGAAAGAGGAGAGTGAAAAAATTGGCTTAAAGCTCAACATTCAGAAAACTAAGATCATGGCATCTGGTCCCATCACTTCACGGCAAATAGATGGGGAAACAGTGGAAACAGTGTCAGACTTTATTTTGGGGGGCTCCAAAATCACTGCAGATAGTGATTGCAGCCATGAAATCAAAATACGCTTACTCCTTGGAAGGAAAGTTATGACCAACCTAGATAGCATATTCAAAAGCAGAGACATTACTTTGCCAACAAAGGTCCATCTAGTCAAGGCTATGGTTTTTCCAGTAGTCATGTATGGATGTGAGAGTTGGACTGTGAAGAAAACTGAGAGCTGAAGAATTGATGCTTTTGAACTGTAGTGTTGGAGAAGACTCTTAAGAGTCCCTTGGACTACAAGGAGATCCAACCAGTCCATTCTAAAGGAGATCAGTCTTGGGTGTTCTTTGGAAGCAATGATGCTAAAGCTGCAATTCCAGTACTTTGGCCACCTCATGCAAAGTGTTGACTCAGTGGAAAAGACTCTGTTGCTGGGAGGGATTGGGGGCAGGAGGAAAAGGGGACAACAGAGGATGAGATGGCTGGATGGCATTACTGACTTGATGGACCTGAGTCTGAGTGAACTCCGGGAGTTGGTGATGGACAGGGAGGCTTGGCGTGCTTCAATTCATGGGGTCACAAAGAGTCGGACACAACTGAGCGACTGAACTGGACTGAACTGAACTGAGTGGACATTAAGTTGTGAAACTTGCAAGAGATTTTTGATTGGCTTCTAGAAAGCTTAGAATCAAATTTGTGAACCACAGGACATCAGTTTTAAATTGTTAGAATTTGCATATTTAATCTCATTGGCTCCATTTTTGGCTCCACTTTGTTTTTCTTCACTAGACCAATACACAGTATGAACGAAAGGATGGATGGAAGGACAGCATGATGAATGGATACATGAATAACCTCTCAACTAAATCAGGAATAGTTCTTTCAGATAGACAAATAGTGCTCAGGAGTTGGACATTCTCTCTACAGTGTCACAGAAGAGAACTCTGATTCATACTAACTCATTCCTTGACTTTTACATCTATTCAGACATGAGTGAATATATTGCTTCCTGGAGTTAACACTGAATGTATCTAAATGCTACAAAACAACCACCACCGCCACCACCACAAGAATCAACTGAGCAACCAATTCATAAGGTATACTTAGAAAATGTTTTACAGGTCAAAATTCATCTGCTACTCGCTAATGTTCATGTCTTTCTTTCTGTGGTTATAATACAAAAGAAGCTGTCAAGATGATTCTATTACTGGGTTCAGCCAATGGCCACTTATGTTTCCAGACTCTTGGATACACACGTACACAGGTAAACTTTCCTTTCAGAACTCCAGTATATACAAAGATTTTACTGGAGAACTTCTTGGTATATCACTATGCACTGTTATTTAGGAAGAATAATAGAAACAAGAGGCAAAGAATCCTAAATCTGAAAGTGGGATATATGAATTTAAAATGGCAATCCACTCCCGTATTCCTGCCTGGAAAATCCCATGGACAGAGGAGCCTGGTAGGCTACAGTCCATGGGGTAGCAAAGAGTCAGACACGACTGAGCGACTTCACTTCATTTTAACTAGAGAACATACATCTTGGTTAACCCAGGCCAGCCTCTGATTACACCTGTTTCTTGGTGCACAATTATTCTTGGGACAACCCATCCTGTTACTTTCCAAAGCGTACTACTTTGAATAATAAATTACATGTTCACCTACTCTAATCCAGTTGCTAACTCTGACCTTGAGTCTCAGACTGGAAGGAAAATAGAGCCTCCTTCTGCTAGAGAGGGGAAGAGAGGAAAAGAAATATCAGAAGTGAGTGATGACTAGGCTCATGCCTTCTCACTAACCGCCCACCCCCCTACCCCAATCTGGCTACTATGATTAAGGCTCTCCAGAGTAAGAAGGGATTAGAAATAGCCAGAGAGGTTCATGGGAATCTCTGACCAAGTACATGCTCCTTGGGCCCCAGGGTGCCCAGGAGAATTCTGAGTCCTAGCAGGAAGCTTCATACTAATCTCAGGTGACCGACAGATCAGGACAGCATGGTGGCCTGGAAGCTTCCTATGCTTTCTCCTACTCATTGACACCATTTGGAGAAGAAGGAAGGAGAAGGGAAGAGAGATTCCTAATGGAGAGTTTAACCCTTGAAATCAGAAGAGACAGAATTATCTTTAAATGGAATATTTTAAATGCCCTCTTGTCTGCCTTAGCAAGAATGGGGACATTAGAGAAAAATAAGACCAGTTGTAAGAATCAAAGAAATGTCTTTCTTCCTTCACATGTAAGTAGTTAGGGGAAAATATCATCCAATCTACACTTACGTCCTCAGATCTCAGCTCAGGGCCAGGGGCAGGGCAGACACTCAACAAATGTTCATTGAATGGAGATTCTAACTTCAAATCATGTCAAAAAAGACAAAACAGCTCTGGACTATTCAAGTATAATCCTGCAGAAATATTAAAGTGCTTCCTTGAACTAATATTCATGACATAGGTACCATAATAGGGAAAGAAAAAAACAACCAAGGAATTTAGAGGATCATCTTTGTGAACTGCTGAGCCTTAAACTGAGCTATGTCTCCCCATGGTACCATATTACAAGCTAGTCAAATATTACAAGGATTTAACCTTCCTTTATGGCATTTCCTTTATAGTCTCTGCCAGAGGCAAGCTAGTAGATTATAGTCTCTATTGATCTTACTTAGATAAGGAAATCCCAGTATCCCAATTTCTACCAGTTAGACAAAATACATTTTGAATAATTACATATCATTGCCTCTTCGGTTCTGCAAAGGGAGAAAAAAATATATATACTCTGCTGCTGCTGCTGCTGCTAAGTCGCTTCAGTCATGTCCGACTCTGTGCAACCCCATAGACGGCAGCCCACCAGGCTCCCCAGTCCCTGGGATTCTCCAGGCAAGAACACTGGAGTGGGTTGCCATTTCCTTCTCCAATGCATGAAAGTGAAAAGTGAAAGTGAAGTCGCTCAGTCATGTCCGACCCCCAGTGGCCCCATGGACTGTAGCCTACCAGGCTCCTCCATCCATGGGATTTTCCAGGCAAGAGTACTGGAGTGGGGTGCCATAAAGTAGCAGGTACTGGAGGAATGTGGATTAAATTATTGAGAATTTATTTATATGACTCTGCTGTTTGATAACATAATTATTTCTTTCAGTGAACAAAAAGAATGTATCTCTTAGATTAACTGGTAAATATAACTATATTTAGGCATATTAGATCCCAGTAGTACTTATTATTGGTCTCAAGGGTTATAGAACACTATGATTATTGTAAATCTTAACATGTTCCCACCCACAACACTTTTTTCTTTTCTTTAAGTCAAACTGCAATTTTCTTTTCCAGTTTTCTAACTAGGGTAAAAAAATAAGTTGAAAAATCTTTGGGAGACTCTGCCCTTTTCTCTTATTAGAGTCTTGCTAAGCAGTCATTCTTTTATAAATGTAGAGAGAAGCATGTTCTGGAATGAGCTTTAAGTTTAATTTGGCTCACTTTGGGAAACTGGCTGTAAGCCTTTGTTGCTGTTCTGTAAAATATTAAGATTCCACTGGGGGGATGGAGCATTGGTGTGGTCAATTGTTAGCTGAAAGGAAAGTGGGTTCTAATCCTTAGACCAAGAGAAAGGAAATCTGGACTCAGACCTTCCTGGCATCTTTTCTATGGATTAAATGAATGAACTTGGACATTGATGGGTCAAAGCAGCCTCATTTCATTGCCAAGATGCATTGACTAGCCAGCACCATAACTTGGAATTCACTGCTTCTCTATAAAATTGGCAGGAAAAAAGACAATCAAGATCCAATTCAGTGACTCATTAAGTACATCTTCAATGTCGAGGGCTAGTCCAATCATAGAACATCAGGTGCAGAGCTGCTGATGAAATTCAATTTGCAGCTGGCTCACCCCAGGATTTATGCAGTTTGCACATACATGTATGCATAAAGCAGAACTAACATCTAAAAAGTGGCCAATATCTGTGGGAGGAAGAATTATCATTGAAGGACACTTTCTGAATAATGTTGCTGTTTATATTCTATTTCAGTTTGAGGTTTTACAGAAAACCCTATAATTTGATTCAAGGTGTTTATAGAGAAGTGGTGGCTGAGTCTGAATTCCTCCATGTCCAGACCTGGGGACTGGGCCATCTACAAACAATGATTATATAAACCCCCAGGAAGGAAATGTCCTTACTGGGAAACCTTAAAATCATTAAGTACCTTTAGTGTAGTCACTCATGGAGGATTTATTGAGTAGCCACTGTGCCAGGTTCTGGGGGTAGAGAGGCTAAAAGGATGATATGTAGGCCAGCATTAGTGTATGCCAATGGTAAGGTGCACAGCGGGGCTAACTGGGAGGTGGGGTAGGAGCAGAAAAGTGGGTGAGGACCACCAGCTTGGTGGTATTTGGATGAGGTTTCAGGAAGGAAGACTCTGAGTTAAGAATTGAGGAGAGAGGAGGTGTTCACAGGTAGAGAAGTGGAAGAAGGTGCCCAAAGCAGAGGAGCCAGTTTAAGTTGAGAGATGCACCTAAACAAGATGGGATGTTTGATGGATAAACAGTGGGGGTCTTGAAACAGGGCTAAACAGGTCAATGGCAACTAGAGTAAGAAGGGCTTGAATGCCACGCTTAGCTAGTTTGAAATGTAACCTGTAGGTGCTATACAGCTATCAGAGTATTTAAGCAAAGATAAAATATCATCCAATTTACACTGCAAAAAGATACTGACAGCAGTGTGGAGGATGGCTTGGAGGCGGCAGTGATTGGTGGGAGGGAGATCAATTAGGAGGTGATTTCGGTTGTCTACAGAAGAAAGTCTTAGAATATAAAAAAGGCAGCTGCCTCTGATTGACAAGAGGTCTGTAAGGGATCTAGGGTACAGCAGCTGTTGTCTTTGCAGACTGCAGAGTTTTACAGGCTCTAAAAACATTGCATGTGTGTGCTTGATGAATGAAGGGAGACCAACTGAGGAATCATCCTCAGGAAATGTAGACATCTTTTTTTGCAATAACCTCAGACCTTTGCAATCTTTTCTCCTCCTCTCTATGGCAGTGATGGATAACTTCATTTCTTTTCTTCCCTAGGAGTCATGGAAAGCAAATGGAAAACTCACATAGGGAAATCCTGTAAAGAATTAATTATGGATTTGTCTTGATTCTCAGGTGCTTAGAACCACAGAGGGTGTCCCCCTTCTGATGTAGGTGAAGGAGGAGCACAGTGTTACCTCTCTGGGGTGTGGAGAATAACAGTGCTGGGATCTGAGGGCTTCCCAGGAGGCTCAGTGGTAAAGATTCACCTGCCAAGCAGGAGATGCGGGTTTTATCCCTGAGTTAGGAAGATCTCCTGGAGAAGGAAATGACAACCTGCTCTAGTATTCTTGCCTGGAAAATCCCATGGACAGAGGAGCCTGGAGGGCTATGGTCTATAGGGTTGCAAAGAGTCAGACGTGACTTAGCCACTGAACAACAACTGGGATCTGAGCTGGAGAAATGGATGCCAAAAACCAGAGGGAAGAATGATGGTTGAAAAGGTGAGGCAGTGATGTGAGATTGCTTCTGAAGTGGATGACTGCAGAGTGTTTCACGATTGAATGAATTTTATTTTTCTGCTTTTAGTGATGGAAAATTTTCCTGGCAATGAGACTTGCCTACCTCTTAAATTTTGCTTTCAGGTCTGCTTCTTCAAGGCTGATCCTACTCATCAAGAATGGCTTCTGGAACCACTGCAATGGCTGTATTCAGGACCCTGTTCAGTATGACTTTCCATCTCTGGCCAATTTGGGCATCTCTTGGGGAAGTCGTGGTCTCATAAGCTGTGTTGGCAGGACTCAAATACGACATCAACATCTTCCCCTGGATGAGTCTGGCACATCCTGTCAATATCAGCTGCTTGGCGTGTAACTTATTTTCTCCAGTCCCCACTTTGTCTTCATGGGAAGACTGAAAACTCCCTGAAAGGAACAACCCTGTTTTGGAGTTCTCAGCCTGTAATAGGACCTCAGTACCTGTTTGGTGAGAGAGCTATTGTGTGGGCTTCCTAAAAACCTCAAGATGGCCCAGGTTCTACTGTCACACATGCCCCAGCCAACCCCACCACCTCTTTACCACACCAGCATCTGCACACTGGAATGAAAAGCCAGATTGTTTCTGCAAATAAATTTTCCCACAATTTTTGTGGGCGGTCATTCCATACAGCACACTTAACGTGACTGAATAACTGGGCAGACTGTGCGATCCTCCAGTCTGAACCACAGCCTCCAGGGGCTTCTTGATTTATTAGAAGGAAGGGGAAATGCAGGCTGCTGGTGCACCTTTTACATCCATCATGAAAAGCATGAGTGTAAGTTAAGTAAGAAATTAGTCACTAGATGTTCCCCTAAATCCCTGAGAGTCAGTGTGTATGCAGGAGGGAGACGCTGAAGAAAGAGAGCATGGTGGGCAGGAAAAAGCTACTAGGAGTAGAGTCTGGGTCCTGGGTGGCCGGTGTGACTACTCAGTCCTAAAATAAACTAGACCCATTCCTCAGTGCTGGGGGCAGAGTCTCCTAATGTGCCCTACAAGACAGCTCACTGTGGTATGGGGAGAAACGTTACAAGTACTCATATTTGCATCTGTAATCCCTTCTTTTTACAATGCCTACTTTAAAATATACTTTATAATTACTATAATATTGGCATAGTAATACATGAACATATTTTAAAAATAAATATTTGTTTATTGGAAGTGCTTAGTTTTCCCAATTAAGACACACAATGAAGGCAGCGTGGAGATAAATGCTATGATACAAATAAGCCATCCATCAAAAGCCCTGTTTTCTAAGAGTTTACATTCTAGTTAGGGAGCTGAAAATACACATACACATAACGTATACTCAGTAGCTGTTGTTTCCCCAGACACACAAACACAGTGAGTGCAGTAATGATTCTTGAAGATCAGGACAGACATAACAAAAAGACTGAGCAGAATGGAGATGAAGAACAAAGAGCATACATTTTACCAGTAATAGGATGGGTCCCCGGGGGTTGATGTTATTATTCTTGTGTGTATGGGATTCTTAATACGCCAAAGGAAAAGAGTTTTTAATGCCCTATAAAAGAAAATAGAAAGGAAGCAAAGACATCTTCACATCGGCTGTCGGGAGCCAAGCCATTCCAGTTCCGCAGGAGGCTGCGCACATCATTACAAAGCAGAAGAGAAAGGCATGGAAAATTTTGATAATTCCATTCTTCACAAAGGCAGCTTGACTTCCCGTGTGAACTGTTCTGGCGATCTTTCTTCAAGTTAGTGTAAACTAAAAACATACAGGAAATTCAGAAGTTTTCAAAGAGATTCAGATCGCAGTAGGTCCCCAGTATTGGTAGTAATGTTCTCTTTACAGAGAATTTGTGCCACGCTCTTTACATACGTTTCGTCATCTACGCCTTATTAATAACAACTGAGAGTTGATAGCTCTCCCATTTTTCAGAGGAGAACACTGAATCACAGAGAATTTTAGTGACTGATACAAGTGTTATGCTAGCAAGTGTTATGAGAATTCCACTCAACGTGCCTGACTCTGCCATGTCACATAACTCTTGAATGCTTTGTAAAAGGATTCCTGGCTTCTGATGACCTGGTAAGGTTTCTGGTAGCCAGAGTGTGTTGTTTCTCTTGCATAAGGCACAGTGGCGATACCTACTCCTTGGCCCAATATTTTTACATGTACACATCAATGTATTCTAGTAAATACCACCGGATCAGCAGCCAGCAGTCTTCCCAAATGTTTTATAATTCTACCATATGTGTTTGTGTCATTACGTTGCTTGTCCTAATTAAGATGAAAGGAATCTGAATTGGAATAACTGGTTCTGTGAATGCCAGAGCCGCCCAAATAGAATCCCTGTGAACCTCAGGCTTTCCAGCCCCAGTGCTGCTTGTGTAGAATTTCTGAGTGATTACACATCTGCTGTCCACCCCCATTTTTAGGATAATTAATTATCACTGAAAGTGTTGGGAAAAAATTAATGTTTCTGTCACATTTATACCCAGACAGATAAGTCTTACTCAGAAAACTTAGGGTGGTGAAAATCATATGTTTTATTAAATTGTGCGTTTTCCAGGAAGCTTTAGACTCCTCTACAATGTTCCTCTGGTCCTAAAATTGGTGGGAGGGCTTAGAGTCACAGGAGGCAGAGAGGAACAAGTTGAAATATTGAGGATTCTATTTGGTTGATTGGTTCTGTGTTGTGATTGAACTCTTTGGTAAATGACGCTAATCTAAGCAAAACTTGGTGAGAATTCTTTGCCTCATTCTGGTAGAAAAGTTGCATTTTAAGTGTAGGAGAATGAAAGTAGCTGCCGTGTTCAATAATTATATTTTTAATTTTAATTTTACAGTTTTTGTGGTTTTTAAAAAAATTATACAAAAGAGAGTTTCTGACTTATTTTTAGAATTTGCATAATTTAACAGATTGAAATAGATCCTTCTGAGTCAGCTTTACCTACCTGCAAACAGCAAAGTTAGTGCTTGGAAAACCAGCAAGGGCCAATAAATGCATTGGAATGACTAGAGCTCACTTTTGAGAAGAAAGCAAACAAGCCCTTTCCAAATGGGGATGTCTTTAGTCTTTCAAAGTCATCTAAAAACAAAGCTTACATAGCCAGATTGTTCCGCCAGAAACTTCAGAGTTCACAGTACTATTTAAATTTATTTTTGCTAGTCCCTGACACATGGTCCCTAACCTTCAGAATAATTATCATCTAGTTAGTTTGACTGTCCTTTGAAAGTACCAAACCTGGGCAGGGCTGAGGATGTATTTCCCACACTGGCTGTAAGGTGTGAAGGAGGAGGGAAGGCGGCTGCTTTTCCTGAGTTTTTGAGGCTTTTTATGGTCCTGAATAAAGGACCATACCCCCGTACCCACTGCTCTCATAGGGGTTCGTGCACACTATTGACAGTGTACATATTCAAACCTGGAACGAGAATGCCTCCTCAAATGGAACATTCTGTTTGGGGGATGTTTACCTTAAATCCACAATCTATTGTTTTCTTCGGAGAAAAAGAAAACAATAAAAATGTTAACACCAGCTTCCTTTTGAAAACAGTCTGCTGGGACTGATAATGACCTTTACAAACCAAAACTCCTGGTGTTGAGGCTGCAAGTACTACGTGGCTGAAAGTTTATTGATTAAGTACACACAGCATTTGTCTTGATAAATGAAAATTGGACCATGCATGGTAAGCAATTATACTGGAAAGAATGATGACAGCATTCTTAGGATTAAAGAGCACAAGTTTGTTACTTCAATATTTTGAACAAAGAAGGCCAAAAAAACTAATTTAGAGAAGTTCTACTTTATATCTGAAAGTTACATGAAATAGAATGGCAAAATAGGAACAAGAGCTTGCATTTAAAATAGTCCAGAAATTTCTGTCTTTGATTATAAGAATATGTCCATTTTTGCAATGAACAGCTTTCAGTAACACTGGATGGCTGACATAGAATTATTATGTTCATTTATATCCTGAGACATTTCCAAGTTTCATAGAATGGAAAATAGGAAACTCCTACCAAATTCTTTTCTTAGACTTGAGGTGAATAGAATAAAGCTGGTAAACAAAACTATGCAAAACTTGGAAATTAATTGGTAGTTACAAAAATTAGCATGGTAACTGTGCTTGGGGTGCTGGGTTTAGGGGTGACATGGGGGCTAAACAGCTTGACAATATTGACCTGAGGCAAACATGTTGAATTCCTCGAAGAGATTTGGCCTCAAACATTCTTTCTTTCCGGCCTCACCATGTTCAGTAGCGGGAAGAAGCTAACTAACATGTGGGGGCACCTCTTCCCTTGCAAAGTCAGCTGAGGAGGAAGTTACTCTTCCCCTCTCCTCTGCCCAGAATCAGCACTGTGTGACATCCCCGAGGGCTAAAACACCTCTGAAGCTTTTCGTTCTTATCTTAGCCTAACTTCCCCCAGCACTTCTGTTCCCTACCTTTGAAAATAGGCTTCACTCCTGCAGGCTCAGTTTTAAAATATGGCAGAATCAGCACTGTCTTATTCCAGGTCCCGAACTACTGCTGAGCCCCACTCTACAGGGGATTCCAGTAGAGGTGGTGAGGCTAATAAAGACAGAGTGTTTATTACCAGGGTTTTTTTGTTTTTTGTTTTCTTCTGAAAGTGAAGTCGCTCAGTCGTGTCGGACTCTGCGACCCGTGGACTGTAGCCCACCAAGCTCCTCTGTCCATGGGATTCTCCAGGCAAGAATACTGGAGTGGGTTGCCATTTTTTTCCTGAGCATAAGCCAAATCCCGCCTCTGTGAAAGAGCCACTGTGTATCCATGTAGAGCTTTCTCTTTGAACCCACTAGACTGTTTATTCTGATTCAAAGTGGGCAGGGTAGGTCCTGCTCTTGCCTCATGGATGTCTAATGGATGCTCCAGGGGTTAACTGACTTTGCAGAGAAGACATGGCTGGATAGAGGCTGACCTCAAACCCAAGTCATCTGATTTCTTGGCTGGTGTTCTTTCCTTAAGCCACTGTGCTGCTCTCATCAGGTGAAGAGAAGGTTTTAAAGATAAGAAAAAGTCTTTCTCCTTAGCATCTTCTTCCTGGCACTGCTGCAGTAACCATTTTCAGCTTGGCAGTTTAACACAAGTTCCAATTTGCGCAAATGAATAGATTAATCACGTATTTCTTAACTAGATCAAGCTATTTTCTTTAGAACATCGTGTCTTCAACCCTCCCCAGAATGACTGTATGGAGGGAGAAATAAGACCTCACTACTTATTCTGTCACTCACTGGCTGTTATTTTTTAATTCAAGAGCATTTATAGAGAAGGAGATATGTATCCTCTGCTGTACCATGTGAGGTGGAGAGGCTTGATCCATTCACTGAAGCAGGCTGCCATAGGGGTTGACAGACATGAATGGTGACTTGGAAGAATAATTACAGAAAAGCAAAGTGGGAAGGAGCAAAATGCTTAGGTGTGCAGTGCGGTTGCTGGGGCTGTGAGAAGATAGTGGAGCCTGGATAAGTAAAAGGAGGGTCCACAGAAGAGGTGGGGCCTGGCAATAAGGTGGGATTTGAACGGCCACGGGCTGGGGGCCAGGGGAGACATTCCACCAGGTGTGGAAGTGGAGAGGAACACACTCTCCACTGGGGCTGCTGAGGAAAGGGATGTGCCTAGGGGACAAACACATCAGAGAGACGACCTACTCTGAAGTAACTGCAGAGCCCCGGTGGGAACCATCACTGACCATCTCCAAGCTAGCAGTGGTAACACTGGCAGAAAGATGCTATAAAGTTGTTCTACAGAATATTATTCACAGCAGAAGCTTACACTTTCACCATCATTCTAGCTTAAGAATAAGGCAACAGCATGGCTTTAAACCAGTTAATTGGAAAACAGATGATAAGAAGCCTAGATATCATCAAGACCTGTGAAATCCAATATGATACAAACCAGCCACGTGTGGCTATTGACCTCTTGAAATATGACTACTCCAAAATGATAAATATATATCAAATTGCAAAGAGTATAAAAGGTATACACAGTATGCCCTTAATAATGTTTATATTATTTACATGTTAAAATAATACTTTTGATATATTGAGTTATATAAAATATTCAATACAAATGTATAAATAAATACATTTAGCCTCATTCACCCAGATAAATGCCATCTTCATCAGAGAGTGTCCTTGGGAATCTAAACACTAATTCCTATAATCCTGCCTCCTGCAAGCTGGTCCTTGAGCTCTTTGTGGGGGATCCTCTAACTCCTTTCCATGTTTTCCCAGCCTTAACATAAGACTCTGAATATTCCCAGTAGTGTTTTCTTGTCTTTAATAGCTGCTGAAATTAATGAGAATAAAGTCTGTTTTTCCTGTCTCTTACCATTTAGTTCTCCTATATCATATACTGTAATAATCAACGAATGTTTGTTAAGTACTAAGTATTGTTTTCTGCCTTTTATAAATGACAGCTCATTTAATTAAGCTGTAAAGGTAGAAACAATCATTGTCCCTATTTTACAGTGAGACCTAGAAGCTCAAGTAGCATGACCAGGGAAGTGCTATCAGAGCCAGCATTCTCATACAGGGTGTCACTCTCTTCACAGGGGTGCCTGATGGCCTCTCAGCTTGCCCCTGCTTCCTCTTTGCACTCTTTGTCCTCTCCCTGGAGTGACAATTCCTCCTCTTCTCTGCTGTTAAACTTCTGCTCCTCCTTTAAAACTTAAACTAGAATATAACCTATTAACTAGCTCCTCAGGCAGAATCAGTATGCTGTCTGTCCTCTCTATGTAGATAACCTCACTTTCTGTCTCTGTAATGGAGCCTGCATTTTACTCTAATGTTTCTGTCCTGATGTTTGTCTCTGCTGTAGACTGTGACTCTTGTTATTCAATTCTGTATTCTTAGTATCTTACACAGGGCATCCAGTACCAGTAGGAATTCAGGAATACTTTTTCAATTGATTTTCACAACACAGCATGGATCAAGCCTGATTCTGAAGATGATGCTAATAAGGATAGCCAAAGAGTTTTTTGACAAACATATTTGGAACAGGTATATGGACCACCAGGACCACCACAAGTCATTACTTCGAAAGACTTCACTTAGGTGTCCAGATTCCAGTTTGCTTTTTCATTTGAGGAAGGAAAAACCAAACTATCAGGAAATAGTGGACTAAGTAGTTCAGAAAAGCTATCCAATTGAAGAAAATAAGAAAGCTGGTCAGAATAAAGACATGTAGCTTTGAAGACATCAGAACGGTCATAGGTCGAGTGGAGCATCACTGACCAAGATCTGGAAGAAGCTGGAAACCCAGAGCATTAATCTTGGCTTCAGGGGCTGCCGTGCCCCCAGTTTCTTCTGCTGGTTACCAAAGGAAAAGGCTGATGAGCTGAACAGCACTTTGGACATCCTTCCTGGGCCAGGAGGATGATAGGGGGCTTGGTAAACTCCGTATGCTTTAGTCTGGGACCTCGAACAGCTAACCTCCCAGAAGTTAGAGTGAATTGGAAGTAGTCTTTGAAAGGATTACAGTCCAGCTTTGCATCCTCTCAAGCTCTAAAACTGGATTAATAAGATCTACTGCTCTCCTGACACCTGAGAAGCACAGGAAAATTCAAGGCCTAGATGACTTTACTAGTGAATTCTATCAAATAACGCAGAGAGAAATAACATGCATGCTACAGAAAATTCCAGAAATTAGAAAAAGAAGGAATATTCTTACTTTATCTATGCAGCCAACATAACCTTGATATCCATACTGGATAAGGACATTATGAGAAAGGAAAATTACTGGTCAATCCCACTCACAGATGCCAAGACACTAAGCAAAATATTAGCACATTAAGCCTAGCAAAATATGGAAAAGATAATATATCATGACCCAGTTGAATTCATATCAGAAAGGTAAGGATAGCTTAACATTTGATAATAGAAGAGAAAAATCCTATAATCATTCTAATAGGTACAGGAAAAATATTTGTTTATTATCGATACATAATTTAAAAATAACTTAGCAAACTAGGAATAGAAGAGAATTTTCCAAATTTGACAAAGAGAATCCTATAGCAAATATCATACTTACTGGGAAATATTGAAAGCTTTCCATTTGAGATCAGAAATAAGAAAAAGATGCCTATTATTAAGATTATATTCAATATTGTACAGACTGAACCAGTACAGTAAGCCTAGAAATAAAAGGTATAAGGATTAGAAATGAGTGAATGAATGATAACCACCAACCCAACAATAGAAGAAATTCTTTCTAAAAGGAGAGACTACATCATTTAGGTTTTAAAGTTCCCTTTTTACAGTGGAACTCAAATTCTAACCAGATTATTTTTCTCTAACCAGATTTTAAAAAATCGTTTTGGGAGGCAATCAAGTCTCTCATCAAATACTTGCTTATTGAGTACCTGTCAGATACAACTCTGAGTCGTGAGGATTCTACAATGAATAAGGCCAAGGAGTTTTTCATTCTGGTTGGAGAGACCAAAAAGAAAGAATCAGATAAATAAATCATATCATTGCAAGTAATGATATAGTAATGTGACTGGGGTAAGAGCATGATGGTTGGAGAGAGGTTACTTCAGACTGGTAAATGGGAAGTCCTCTTGGAAGTGAATGTGAGCTTTGCCTGAATGAGAACTCATGTTGAATAGCAAGAATGCAGCAGTTCTTTTCTCTAAACTAATTAACCTATTAAATTAATGTGTGCTTAGTCACTCAGTCGTATCTGACTCTGCGTCTCCATGGACTGTAGCCCGTCTGGCTCCTCTGTCCATGGGGATTCTCCAGGCAAGAATATTGGAGTGGGTTGCCATGCCCACCTCCAGGGGATGTTCCCAACCGAGGGATCGAACTCAGCTCCCGTGCATTGCAGGTGGATTCTTTACCATCTGAGCCACCAGAAATTTAATGAATTTAGCTTAATAACTCACAGAGCCTTTAATAACCAAGCACCTATTGACAAGGTGTTTTTATTTCTGGTGATCACAAAGATTCTCCTCTTTAATGGATGGGTATCAGAAAACTACAGAGGCTAAGATATTAGTTAATAATTATTACCTTTATGGAGCTGTTAGATCTTATCTTTGATAATTCTGTTAGAATCATCTCTACATATAGTCCCCCACACCCACACACAGGTGTTAGGATGTGCCTTGAATCCTTCCTTCAGCCAGGAATTTCTCCTTCAGCATCTTATAAGGATGTTTAATATAGGACCAAGCAATTTCAAAGGCGGCCACCCAGGAGAGATTAATAAAGGGCTCATTTCCCTCATACTAGGAACGTTCTTTCAGCTCTCCTGAAGCAGCACAATTTGTTCCCAAAGAACCACACCTTTCTTTTCTCAGTTCTAAATTTTCTGAAATTACAAAACAAAGAAATCCTAAAACAGAAAAGGAAGAAGTTCTATCAACAGATCAGAGGAACAAATGAAGATAACATTTATAGAGTGTCCCCATACTACATTAGGGCTTCCCTTGTGGCTCAAGATTAAGAATCTGCCTGCAATGTGAAAGACCTGGGTTTGATCCCTGGGTTGGGAAGATCCCCTGGAGAAGGGAAACGCTACCCACTCCAGTATTCTGGCCCAGAGAATTCCATGGACTGTATAGTCCATGTGGTCACAAAGATGTGGACACAACTGATTTTCACTTTCCTAATACCACATTAAGTTTATCTTTGATTTAGATATGATTATCCTTATTTTATGGATAAGGAGAAGACGATGGCACCCCACTCCAGTACTCTTGCCTGGAAACTTCCATGGACAGAGGAGCCTGGAAGGCTGCAGTCCACGGGGTCGCTAGGAGTCGGACACGACTGAGCGACTTCACTTTCAGTTTTCACTTTCATGCACTGGAGAAGGAAATGGCAACCCACTCCAGTGTTCTTGCCTGGAGAATCCCAGGGACGGGGGGGCCTCATGCGCTGCCGTCAATGGGGTCGCACAGAGTCAGACACGACTGAAATGACTTAGTAGTAGCAGCATCCTTATTTTATAGATGAGGAAACAGGTTCAAAGAGGCAATAAGCAACTTGTCCAAAGTCACAGCAGTAGAAAAATACAAGACTGAGATTTTAATCTGGGTATTCAAAAATTCTAGCCAAATTTCAGCAGCAGCTATTTCTTGCCACTCTACCAGATTGCCTTCTTGACCTTCAGAGTTTGCTGTCTCAGAATGGTTATTCCCATTTCCTGTATTTCTTAAGGTAAAATGAAAATATCCCTGTTCAAGGCATATCCTCTGTCTCCATGAATTTCAGGGACAGAAGCACACATCTAAACTGGAAGCCTGACCTAATGATACTCTGCAGCTTTAGACATTTACAGATTGCTCTTGTTCTAGACAAGCTTGCAACTAGGATGTGTGGGAAAGCAGTTTTAATCACTGTAGACAGAGTCAACAGAGGAAAAAAATGGGATTTCTTAGCTGCTAAAGGGAAAGAATTCAATTATCCCTCTTAAAAAAGAGTCCAAACTAATCAAATATGCTTTTACTTTAAATTCTTTCGTTTTTTGGATATGTTGATCTGAAAGAGCAATGCATATGCTGCCTTAAAAAATCTGTAGAGTTGCTTTTTTTTTTTTAAGTCAAAGAATGCTTATACCACTAAAAATTAGCTTCTTCTGTACATAACTGACAACCCAGCATTTCTGATTATCCATTTCTGTGCACCTGCAAATTCTGCCACCGGGCTAGGCCCCAGTGCTGGGGTAGCCCCAGCCACACAGCCAGTGATAGCCTCTACCAGAGACTTCTGGTCTCAGCTAGAGCTGCAATCATGGTTTGAAGAAAGCCCTTTCATTTCTGGACAGAAGCAATAAGCGAGTGTCCAGTTCTCCACTGTGTTATTATTGTTATTGTCTTTGTCTAAACTCCCATTTGGCAAGGGGCCACACAGTCTGTGCCAGAGGATATGTCTGTATAAAGCAGGGGTCAACCACATTTATCTGTAAATATTTTCAGCTTTCCAGGCTGTATCATCTTTGTTTTAGCTATTCAACTCTGCCACTGTAGTATGAGAACATCTATAGTCAATATGTAAATAAATGGGTGTGGCCATATTCCAATAAAACTTTTATTTACAAACAGTGGGCAAGATTCGGATCACAGCTGTCCTTTGGCAAACCCTGGTAGAAAATCATTTCTCCAAGCCCATAAACAGTGTGCTCAGGGTGGCCTTCAAATCAGCAGCATTAGCATTACCTGGGAAATTGTTAGAAATGCAAATTTTCAAATTTTGACCTATATCAAAGTCATCTGGTAGTCTTGCTAGATATAGAATGCTGGGCTCCAATCCCAGTATTTCTCATTTGGGAGGTCTGGCTTGGAGAATTTATTTTTCTCAGAAGTTCCCAGATGATACACATGTTACAGGCGAGAGACTACACTTTGAGAACCACTGCAACAGATGTCTTCCTGTACATAGGATCTGGGGAGAGGGGCATGCAGTCATAAGATGGTCATGGTAGCAGGGGCTGTAAAGGAAGGAATGGCTAGGAGATTCGGAACTTGCCTGTTCCTATAATGGACTCTTTGGTGAGTGAGGGTAGGACGGCCAAGGAGCCAGGGTCACGGCAAGATGAGGAGCTCCTAATTGTGGTGTGTATATATATATATATATATATATAAAATGGAATATTACTCTGTTATTAAAAAATACATTTGAGTCAGTCCTAATGAGGTGGATGAACCTAGAGCCTATTATACAAAGTGAAGTAAGAAAGAGAAAGACAAATATTGTGTATTAATGTATGCGTATGGAATCTAGAAAGATGGTGCTGATGAACCTATTTGCAGGGCAGCAATGGAGACGCAGATACAGAGAACAGACTTGTGGGCACAGTGGAGGAAGGAGAGAGTGGGACAGATTGAGAGAGTAGCATGGAAACATACTCATTACCATATGTAAAATAGACAGTGAGTGAGAATTTTCTGTGTGACACAAGGAGCTCAGCCCAGTGCTCTGTGACAACCTAGAAGGGTGGGATGGGATAGGAGATGGGAGGAGGAGGGTTCAGGAGGGAGGGGACATGTGTATACCTATGGCTGATTCATGTTGATGTGTGGCAGAGGCCAACACAATATTGTAGAGCAACTGTGCCCCAATAGTTATATTTTGTTCAATGCTTCTCAAAAAAAAAAAAAAGAGGAGTTTCCGGAGCTAGTGCAACCAGCAAGCTCTGCAGAAAGAAAAGCTTTGAAAGGGTTGAACTGTCCCCTCTCCAGACTAACTTGCCTGACTGCAGTTGCTTGTGTCTGGGTGCAGGAGAGAACAGGGGAACTTTCTGAGCCAACTGAATAGTGCTCAGGGGGAATTCACAAGGACTTAGCTCACTCCGAGTGGGCTGCAGCACACTCAGGCCCCTGGTACTTTGCTGCAGTATCAGTTCACATACCCTCAGATGTGATTTACTAGAATTGTCATTGTTGAACTGCAGGCTGCAGTGAAATATCTAGGGGGCCAGCAGAGGGACCCTGCCAGAATACCCAGATAATTCTCAGTCTCTCTCACCTGCCAAGTAGAGTGAAGATTCTTTGATCATCAAATGCCCCTGATGTGAGAGGACAGACTTGTCAAAGCCAGAGGCTGGTGTACAATGACCTTGGATAAAGTCCTCGATCCTTGTGAACTTGTCAAGGGATTTGCAGCTGGTGAGCAGATGTTGCAGATGATGGGAGCAGCAAGAGGAGCTGCCCACAGGATTCCAGATATTCCAGCATGTGCTAGGCTTCTACTGGGAAGAATGTGAATGATATCTTGATTAGGGGCCCTATAAGGGCTGCCTAAGAGGGCAGACTAAAGAGAATCAGCTCAAAGTCACACAGCACTGGAAACCATAGTGTTGGACTATTATTAGGATGTCTAAGGCATGATATCAGAACCAGACTGGGAGAAGCAGGATGTCCTGGCCATGCTGCTGTTCGCCCTGTGAAAGGGTTCTCACAGCCCCAGTACTGAACTTCTCTGCATCCTCCCAACCTTCTAGGAACTCTGAACCAGTTCCCCTCCTGGTTTTTGTTAAAGACCTTGCTCAAGTATTACTTCAGAAGCAAAAATATTTTTAGGTGTGATTGACTCCAGGTACAAGGTCCATCTTCTTGCCTTTTACTGGCTTGCAGGGAGGGTCCTAGCCCTGGTTACCATACCTGCCTTTCAATCAGCATTTACCAGGTGATGGGTGATGCTACCTTGGGCTTCATGACTGAATTGATTGGTCTTACCGATGGACAGACAGCAGAGAGCATTCCTTTGGCCATAAATCACATATTCCTTGTCTACAAGACAAAAACTCAGTACAAATAGCCTCAAAGGTTTTTAAAATTAACAAATGGGCCTTGAATTTAGAGCAAGTTTTTTAAAAATACGGTAACAATCTGAGGTGAATCTTCTTCACCATCTAATTTAGCCCTGACTTTATTTATTCCTCATTAAAAAAGAAAATCTCGAATTTCTTTCCATCTACAACGTTTTGTATTAAGAAAAAAGTACATATCTTGCATATGTCTCCAAGATGTTGCCTATTCATTCACTACTTTTTTCAGGATTCAGAGTTATTTGGTGTCTAAAACACTGATCACCCTTATGGCTTTCAGATTTCCCCTACCTCTTAAATGTATTTATATTGTTAATGGTGATCATCTATATTTTTCTTCCTAAATTGGCAACTTTAGATCTATTTAGCAATATTCCTTTTCAAATGAGTGAAAAATGAGAATCGATCTTAAAAACCACTGTAATCTCACGATAGGAAATGACCGAGGGTCTTATACTACAGCCATATGATGGAATATACACAGTCATCAAGAATCCTTCAAGATACTGGATCATGTAAACACACCATGGACTGGATCAAAAGGCAGGAGTCTAAATTTTCAACTAAGAACATGGAGTCCTCTTGAATCCCCTGCCTTTCTCACTGCTTGGTCTTCATTCCATCTCCAGTCTGTTTTCTAACTTTTAGGCTTGTCTCTTATCCTAGCTCTGTGCTCATTTCCTACGATTTGATCACAGCATTCATCTTCCCCAGCTTGGCCTTGGGCAATCCCTAGATTTTTCCTCCTGGCTTTTCCTGCCCTGGGCTACTGCAGTATTCACTCAGCTTCATCAGCTTCGGTCACATGGGACCTCAGCCCTGCACCAATCACCCACATGCCTAGTACCCTGACTACATTAGAGGATTTCAATTTTAGGAAGAATTTGTAATTTCATGGAAATTGTAGAGCAGCATGCTGACTCTCTTAAAAAACAACAAAAAAAGTCAGGCTCCTCAGATCCTCCAAGATCAGCAAAATGTGGAAACTTGATATGGAAGGGAAGCAGAGCTTTGTGCCCTGATTCTTGCTCACCAAGGTTCATCCTTTCTTTGGGATCTCTCTCATTTGCTCTAAGTATGATGGTGGCCACTATACTTTAAGAGAGTCTTAAAGGAACTTGGCTCAATTTGGTAAAGGAGTTAGACTTTCTCACAGAATTGAGATGACTTTAACCAATACTTTGTGTCTAATGCATACATTGAGTCCAAATTGACATTGATATCAGCAATGATAGTTGAATCATTTGAACTACCCACTGCTTGAAAGCTTGGAGGCAGTAAAAAGGATCATATCACCTCTTCAGATTCCTTCTTAGAGGCCTAAAGAGGTGATGAAATCTTTAATAATTTTACAACCAGAAAAACTATCTAAAAAAATTCAAATCCAATTTGCAGAATGAAACAAATACACAAAAGTGCTCCTTTGAATTTATAGATATACTTATTTGGCTAGTCATTATATGGAAATCTGGAGAAGGAAATGGCAACCCACTCCAGTACTCTTGCTTGGAGAATTCCACGGACAGAGGAGCGGGATAGGCTGCAGTCCATGGAATCGTAGAGTCAGACACTACTGTGCGACTAACTTTCACTTTCACTTTGAAGCTTCCCTCGTAGCTCAGTTGGTAAAGAATCTGCCTGCAATGCAGGAGACCTGGGTTCCATTCCTGGGTTGGGAAGATCCACTGGAGAAGGGATAGGCTACCCACTCCAGTATTCTTGCACTTCCCTTGTGACTCAGCTGGTAAAGAATCTGCCCGCAATGTGGGAGATCTGGGATCGATCCCTGGATTGGGAAGATCCCCTGGGAAAGGGAAAGGCTACCCACTCCAGTATTCTGGCCTGAAGAATTCCACGGACTGTATAGTCCATGGAGTCACAAAGAGTTAGACACGACTGAGTGACTTTCACTTCACTTCACTATATGGAAATCATTATTTATGAGAATGAATACACTTCTGAGAGATTCTAATATTCTGAAAAACTTCAGTTATTTACTCTGCTACTAAAATTCTTATATAAATTAAATTTCATTTGCTAGTCTTATCTGAAGTAATAGTCTGTAAAAATTTCCTTTACCATAATCTGTTTTGCCTTCGTTTATCTTACATTAGGTAGTTGTTCCATATCTGACTTTTTAATCTAACTTTGAATCAATATGTAAAACATGTTCTTTTGAGGACTTCCCTGTGGTGAATGGCTATGAATCCGACTGCCAATGCAGAGGACACAAGTTCAATCCCTAGTCTGGGAAGATTCCACGTGCCTTGGAGCAACAAAGCCTGTGTGTCACAACTACTGAGCCCTGTGCCACAACTACTGAAGACCATACACTTAAGAACCCACCCTCTGCAAGAAGAAAAGCCACCAGAATGAGAAGTCCCCGCACCACGAGAAAGAGAAGCCCCCACCTGCCACAACTAGAGAAAGCCTGCACACAGCAATGAAGAGACAGTGAAGACAAAAAAAAAGAAAGAAAGAAAAAATAAAAATTGATTAATTTTTAAAAGCATGCTCTTTTGAAAAATGCATTAAAATAATCAATTTTTATTTTAGGCAATATCTACATCTTCAATTTAAAAGTTTTTCTTTTTCCTCCATTCAATGAGATCTTTATTTTTTCTAAAGGAAAATGCAAACTTGTTCTTTTTCTGATAAGCTCCTTTTTCTAGAACCACAGACTTAAGGATCTCAAAGATGTTGGAATCCTAGTGTTCTGAGTGAATGATGTGGCCTGTCAGAGACAGATGAGATTCCCAGGATAGCTTCCTCTAAGAATTCCTCAAACATTGGTGTCTCCCTCAAAGCCCATGACTTAGAAAGCTACGAAGGAGGCTGACTGACTCCTTGGAGTTTAAAGGAAGGTGAGAGCTGCTTCCACAAATCCTACCAAGGTTAAATTCACCAGGAGGCTGGTAAGGAAAAAGCCCAGTCCAAATAATTTTTGGCTATTGGAAAAGTGTTGAAGTAAGGCAAGTACTGTTTGTTGCATTTCACAATATTTGTTCCTATACCTTTTGGCCTTCTGGTTTCCCCGCCCCTCACAGGCCATGCTCAACTGCCAGCAGAATAAAACCTATGTGATCAATCCACTCATATACACACGTTATCCTACTCCAAGGGACAGTTGAATATAAAACAAGTGCTCCGAGGAGGACTGAACTTAATCTAAAAGAATAAAGGGTAGAATTTTTCCAGAGTGAATGTCTGAAACAAGAAGCCTGTTTTAACATTTCACAAGTTGTGTTTCCTAGGAACCCAGTGCCTCTGCCTCCCAGTGACTCTGGGTCTTCCCGGACTCGAGAATGCCCTCACTTTTCCTCCTTATCTTTCCACTCGTTGTGACTGACATCTCACGCTCTCACATTTCTTCCTAATTTTGTCTCCCTGGAAGCAGATAATTCCTTTGGCACTCTATTTCCCTTTGTGCATCGTTCCAGGGGCAATCTGTGTCTACAACAACCTCTAGTCTGGGACTCAATACCTCTGAGAATTAAAAGGAGGAGAAGGGTAATAAAACTAGAGACAATCTGGCCTCTTCTCGCATCCCTCTCTTTTCTATCGGGCTGCAGAGTTGAAGGATGTCTGGGCAAATAGTTCACTTCTGAGTTATCTTCTTAAAGCTCAGTACAAGAAGCTTATATAAGCCAGAGGTGAAACATACGGTGTATCAGCTTTAATCATTCAGGGTTTCAGTCATTTCCCACAACTCTCCTTCAGTTCTTCAAAACCATGTTCAGCAAAAGGTCAGTGCATTGATTTAATTGCAGAATGAAAAGCATTTAACCATGTAACTAACTATTTAAGCAGACTCTTTAAATAGTATACAGACCAGTCTCCAACATTTAATATTTTCTGAAGCAACTCTACATTGGGGCTCATCTATCTTGAAAACAAACCATCCAAGCACTAAACACCCTTCAAAAGACATCTTGTCTAGTTGTCAGAACAGGAAAATTCATAGCAGCCCTGATGGTGACAGACTGTGGCATCCCATGCCAGCGTCTGGAAACCTGGATGCCGTCAAGTGGCAGAGCCGTGAGGTTCAAAACCAGATCGGGGTGAAAATCTCCCACTGGAAACCACCCATCACTGCCGTTGCCTATTAGGCTGGCACAAGACTCAAGCTGAGAATATTTTCTTCTTTTTGGCTGGCATATTGAAATCTGTAAACCTCTTTCTGTAGAACAGAAGCTGTTGAGGGTTTATTTTTTCCTGACTTGAGCTAGAGCACATGAAAAGACCTTGAAATCTAACTTAGCCAGCAACCAGAGATCAGAGTGGGTTGGAGGTGGGGTGGTGGGAGTCCACCTTTATAGTGACGTAACTGGGAAGAAACAATGAAGCCTGTAGAGTGACCAGCTGTCTCAGTTTGCCCAGAAGCGAGGATTTCTCTGGACACAGGACTTAAGTGCTAAAACCAGGACAGTTTTGAGAACACCAGGATGATGGTTCACCCTAAAAGTGGGTTGTTAGCTGCTCAGTCATGTCCAACTCTTTTCAACTCCATGGACTGTAGCCCACCAGGCTCCTCTGTCCATGGAATTCTCTAGACAAGAATACTGAAGTGGGTTGCCATTCCCTTCTCCAGGGAATCTTTCCAACCCAAGGATCGAACCCAGATCTCTTGCGTTGTAGGCAGATTCTTTACCATCTGAGCCACCAGGGCAGCCCAAAAGTGGGCTGAGGTGACCTGAATTCTGATACTAAGGAGATTAGTCCTCACACTCACAAAAGAGTTTCTAGGCAAGTGAATGTCAGAGGACTGTCTTTACTCATGATGAATCTCTAACCCCCTCTCCCTATCCCAAGGCAGATCTATTCACCCATTCTAAAATTTCTAGCACCAGGAAATGTTGAAATGGTAAATGTAGGAATTCTAGCTGCCCAGTTGGCCTTTGGCCCAGTAGTGATCTGAGTCTTGGGAATGTGTCCCCTTGCTCCTACCTAGAGTTGCTCTCTGAGAGTTCTGCTCTGCTCTAGATATCCCCCTTCATCAGCCATTATGCAGCAGAAATACCTCAGAAGAGCTTCACCAATCTGATGGCCAGTTCGCATCTTATCAGCAGTTAATACCTGCTTCCAGAACCAAAATCATTTAGATTTGGAAGGCACCTGAAGGTCACCTAGCCAGAGGTTCTTAGCCAGCGTCAGGCTAACTGTATAAGAATCACTGCAGGATAAGTATCAGTTGATCTGAACCAGGCTATGCTGTGCTAAGCAGCAAGCTCCCCATCCAAGTAGCTTATCTTGACAAGAGTTACTTTTCCCTCAGGCTCTGTGTCTATTGCAGGTAGACAGGGTGCTCTGCTCCTTGTGGTGACTCAGAAACCCCAAAGTGGCTGATCCCAGTGCCAGAGGGAGAAGGCAATGGAGGACTCTGTCCATCCAGTGCTCAGCCAGGAGCAGACACTGGCCCTTTCCACTCACAACTCAGTGGCCAGAATCAGTCACACAGCCCCACACAACCACAGGAGGGCTAAGGAATGCAAACTCCTCCTGGTTCCCAGAAGTGAGCTGGACAAGAAATAGTCAGTGAATAGCATCGAGTACCACAAAAAGCCTGTACAATGCAGGTAGTGAATTCAGCTTCTGGAGCTTCTGATTCAGTGAGTCTGAGTGGAACCTGGAAACCAAGGTAGATTTAAAGACTGTCTAGGTTTTTGGAAGGGGGCAGTCTGTTGAGAACCTACAGATGAGGTGATCTGCTTTGGTGAAGAGTCAAATGAGGTCAGGCTTTTGGACTCTTGACCCAGTGTTCTTTCAAGCTACCCTGCTTCTTCAAAAGAGTTTGCATTTTCTCTCTCTCTTTTTTTTTTTCCAGCTATAAGATTAAGCTTTTTATGAAATATTGAGTATCTGTGTGAGACTAATGGGGCAGTTTTGGAAATCTTGGGGACTTCCTCACCTGTCAGATGAGTGGATGGGCCTTCTCAGTTTTACCCAGGCCCCACCTTTTCCAGAGGCAAGAGGATATTGGGGTGAGCAGGGAGGAACGAGGTAGAAGAGTCTGTTCGGTCCACTTCCCTGTGTGTGTCCAGCTGAAGCTGCTCCCCTTCCCCAAACCAGGTCCTTTCTTTACTTTGTGTTTCCAGCCTAGCTCGTAATTGCCTTCGCTCTCTGTG
Source organism: Bos indicus (assembly GCF_029378745.1). Taxonomy (NCBI): domain Eukaryota; kingdom Metazoa; phylum Chordata; class Mammalia; order Artiodactyla; family Bovidae; genus Bos; species Bos indicus. The sequence goes on from NC_091760.1 coordinate 111,679,719, forward strand.
AGCACTGACTTTCCATACGTTTCCCTGAAAACCCCAGGAAGGAGCCCTGCGACGAGCCTCTCCCTGCTCGTGTGTCTCTTTGGAGGGCACCACATAAGAAAGCCACCTGTAAGAACTGCACCCTCCCTACCCCCCAACACACACACACACCTTTAGCAGTGAGTGAATATGCTTGCTCTCTCCACAGGGATGTTTCACTCCCTTTTCTGACCCACCTTGTTATCTCCTCCAGGGCTGTTTTCTAAAACTGCCATATGCTTTCCATTCTTTAACTAACCACCCTAATACTGCCCCCTCTCTGCAAAGTACCCTAGTCCCCAAACTCAGTAAATACTCATTTCTCAAGATACATGTACCCAGTGTTCATAGCAACATTATTTACAGCAGCCAAGACATGGAAGCTACCCAAGTACCCATCAATAGATGAAAGGTAAAGAAGATGTGGGATATATAATGGAATACTATTCAGCCAAAAAAGAATAATATGCTGCCATTTTCAGCAACATGGATGGATCTAGAGGATATCATAGTGAAGTAAGCCACATAGAAAAAGTCAAATACTGTATGATATCACTTATATGTGAAACCTGAAAAATAATACAAATGAATCTATATACAAAACAGAAATAGACTCAGAGACACAGAAAACTTACAGTTACCGAAGGGTAGATGGGCGGTGGGGGAGGGACAGATCAGGAGTATGGCATTATCAGATACACAATATTATACATGAAACAGATAAGCGACAAGGATTTACTGTATAGCATAGGGAATTATACCCAGTATCTTGTAATAACCTATAATGAAATACAATTTGCAAAAAATCAAATCATTATGCTATATACCTGAAACTAACACAATGTGTTGTGTTGTAAATCAATAAAAATCCTCCTTTTTCTAGAGTCTAATGGCTCTTTGTTTATGGTTTTCTTCTAAAACTGACTTTTTTCCATTCCCTTTTGTAAGTTCACTTGAAGGCCAATGTCTCCCTCAGAAGAGTGCCCTTCAAGAGCAGGGACTAGCTCTGTTTTTTGTGCTTGTATTAATATCTCTGGCATCTTACATGATTCCTGTAATGTTTGACACTGAATACATCTTTCTGGAAGGAAGGAAGAAAGGAAAAGAGGAAGGTTATTCCAACTTTCTTCCTAGATTCCAATCTAAGGTTGTATGTTATTCATCTTTGAATATATATCTCATCATCAATCAGTCAATCAATTTAGCAATGATTTCATATGGTAAATTTCTTAGGACTTTTTTTTTTTTTTAATTTGGAGACTGGGATCTAATCCTGCTTTTCTATTAACTAACTGTGTTGTTTTGAGAGCTCAGACCTTAGTTTTCTCAAATCTAAATCAAAAGGATTCAAAATACCCTCCATGGCTTCTCAGATGAATCCTCAGTACCAAAAAGGAATGCATATTACTTCCAAAAATAAATAATGGCCAAGAACAGAATACACAGTTCACAAGCCAAGCCAAGTCACTCTGAAGGAGAATGTTGGTGAGTATTTCTCTATAATCCAAGGCAGCCAAGAAAACAAAGTTGCTCCATGTTGGTCACCTTGGCTTTTGTCCTCTTCCCTGGCAACGAAGGGTAGAGAGGAAGGTGCTGGAGGAGGACCAGTTGTGGTTAGAGACCTCAGCTGATGGGAAGGTGTCAGGAAGCAGAAAGTCACCTATCCAGTGGCTGACATGCTTTCAAAGGCAATTCCCATATCTCGAAACACAAGCTATAGAAAGTGGAACTTGCTGGAAAGATTTGGAGCAACCATATCTTCTAGTCTCTCAGGCTAAAACCTTAGCATGTCATGATCTGAATGTTTTTGCCCCACTCAAACTCCAACCCCCAAATTCATATTTTGAAATCCTAATGCCCTAAGTGATGGTGTTTGGAGGTGGGGCCTTTGGGAGATCATTAGGTCATGAAGGCTGTCATGACCTAGTAAGACTCATATCCTTATTTAAAAAACAAAGAGAACTCTAGAGAGTTTCTTTGCCCCCTTCCACCATGTGAGGACACACGAACGGTCTGTGACTCAAAAGGGAACCATCACCTGATTATGCAGGCTGAGGATTTTAGACTTCAGCCTCCAGAACTAAGAGAAATAAATTCTGTTTATAAGTCACCCAGGCTGTGGCATTTTGTTATAGCAGCTTGAATAGACTAAGACGGCATCAGTCCTCATTCCTCTCTTCGTCTCACACCCACACCCAATCCGTTGGGAATTAAATTCTGCCTTTTCTTCCTTCAAAATATGTCTGTGCCTGAGTCATTTCTCACCACCTCCATTGACACCATCTCTCTTCTAGATCATTGCGATTGCCTCGCAACAGTCTCCCTGCCTCTAACCTTTCTCTTACTCGGTGGCCAGAGGAATATTGTTAAAACACAAGTCAGAACTCACTGCTGCTGTGCTCAGAAACCTCTGGTGAATTCACATCTCCCACCATGGAAAACAGAGCTCTCCAGGACCTGGCCTCTTAGCTGCCTCTCTGATCTCCTCAGTAATCTCCCCAGGTCCCTCTGTGGTCTCCACCCTAACCCCTCGTCATTTTCCAGGACACATTCCTGCTCTGGACACTTGCCCAGACTATCACAGGGCTGACTTCCCCACCTCAGCTCAATGTCACTTTCCCAGGGATGACTTCCCCAACCACTTTGTTAAAAAAAATACAGTTCTCACACTAATGCTCTCATCTACCTTCCTTCCTTTTATTTTTATGCACTTTACCTGTATCTAATAATACACATTTCTCATCTTCTTTATAATCTTCTTCTTTCAACTAAAATGTAAACCATTCAAGAGCAAGGAGTTTTGCTGGATTTTGCTTTTGCTCTATCCCCAGTGTCCAGAATGGATGTAACAGGGGCCCAGGAAATATTTGTCAAACGAATGAATGACTGGCTGGAGGTAGCTCATAGAACTGATGAGGGGAACTCTAGAACCCAGCTCAGAAGTGAACAAGAACCTGGACTCTGCCCGGAAGGAGTGTCACCTGCCTTCACAGTGCTGCCATGGAATCCTCACACATAATAATTTTCAGAGGGGTTAAAGCAAATGAATCAGTAAGCCCTGCCCTGCTCACTGCCCCAAGCCTTCCTAGCAGGTGGTTGGCTGGAAATCCCACAGCAAGCATGATTCTTGCAGTCAAGGACCTCCCACAGGTCTAGGGAGTTTCTGGGATGGCTCCACAGAAGCTGCTGTGGGTATTTCTCTCTCCTACGTCCTCCTCCTCTTGTCCTTAGTCAAGACTCCTGGCTTCATTTGGGGCTGGTTTAGCTTTGGGTCCTCCTGGTTCCTGAGCTCAGAGCCACCTTAAAGCAAGGGAGCATCCAACCAATAAACATGTTCTGAGCATCAGCTACCTGCCAGGCACTGTGCTGGGCTCTAGGGACCCCAAAAGAACCAGTCAAGGACCCTGCCCTCTAGGATTCAGCAGCCCCAATGGGGAGATGAGGCAAATGCCCATAGAAGGGAAAGCAGTGAAGAAGGACTCAATTTAAGTGTTAAATGAAGGATCCACCATTGGAATTCTGAGAAGGGACAAGGGAGCCCTGGAACATGGATGCCCAGAGAAGGGTCCAGAGTCAGGGAAGAGGGAGGGTTGAAACTGGCTTAGAAGGGCTGAGAAGAGACAGGCCAATGCAAGGATCAGGTTTACTGAAGACATTTAAACATCCATAGTTCAGTGCCCAAAATCTAGGGGCAAAATTCTGGGATGAGGAAGGTCAGGGGCCCACCTCCAGTTCAGGTCTGGAGGCACGGGTCTGCCTTCTTTCTGTGTGGACTCTAAGGGTGGGGCAGCTCCTCGGAACAATGGCTTCTGTTCTTACTTCCTCCCAATTTGTTCCAGGACCATGGAGGTGCCCTGGTTGGCAGACCCAAACATGTACCATCTCCACTTCTGAGCTCTGCAGCATTCAGATTCTGGAGAGCTTGTAAGCTTTATTTCTGCCCCCGGGTCTGTTCCTATAATTTGGTCCCGGCAGATCCATTTTCCTCATAATCAGCTTTGTTTGTTTTTCCATTCCTGAAATATGTTCTGAAGATAACGCCTCTCTGCATGTCCACAGGCACATTAATGCTCCTTGTTCAGAAAACCAGGCCGGCTAATTATCCACATTTACCAGCACCTTCCATAGGTCCCCCCTGAAGACTTTTCTGTAAATATTTACACTGCAATGTCCCTCGCCACCCAACATTACTGAGAAAGAGGAACAGTTGAGGTAAGTTATAAAAATAGGGAGACACACTGAGAATAAACCAGCTATTCTCAGCACTTTCCATGAGCTTAGCTTGTTCTTCTGGAATCTTTACTAGGCTTTTTTCTTTTTTTTCCCCCATAGGTAGTGAACTTGAAAAGCTGTTTCCCTTGATTGGTATGGCTTGCTTTTCTTTGTACCTCCCTAAACAACTCCTATCACACTCACAGGCATTTCCACCTCTGTATGAGACTTTTTTTCCATCTTACAGTAGGCATTTCTTTCATTCAGGGTCAATTCATCTTGTCAACTTTTGTTCCCCCTCACTCCTGAGGAAAGGCAGGGAGGGAGATCTGGGTGGGAGGATGGAATCTGTGGAGGTTGCTGCAAAGCTTGCACAGCACCGTGAGTCAGGTCTCCCACTTCACACACAAAACAGAGGCCATTAGCCCAGACTTCCTTAGTGTCCTCTCCTCCAGAGTATCCTCATCTCCTGGTCACAAGCGGTAGCAGACACCTACTTTCTTGGGCTTTCGGTTTTTTACAAATATTTATTTATTTTTCTTATCCAACAGCACCTTGGTTTTCCTCAAGAACTTCAAGCTCAGATCATGTGTCTTAGGAGGGGTTCCACTCCCTTCTAACTCAAGACACAAGCACAGGACCCTGCCCAACACACTCAGCTCTTCCATCCCCCTAACTGGGATCATTGGTCAGAAACAGGCATGTGATCCAAATTGAACTGAATCCAAATAATTGGTTCTGATAGTGTTATTTAGATGGAAGAGAAGGCCTCTTGACAGCCTCCATGCCTGAGAATGAAGCCAAACATTGAAATACAGAGCTAAGAAACAAAGGGAGATTAAGTCCTAATTCCCTTGATCCAGTTGCTCTTAAAACTAGATCCAACTTTAGACTTTTCAGTTATAGAGCCTATTAATTTCTTTTGTTTTGTTTAAGCAGGTGGCTTCATTCTGCACACCAGTGATTAATTTCTGTTTTTGTTGTTATTTGCAACAAAACAAGAGATCTACCCCTATCTTGGGAGAAAGTTTCCTTACTTCTGTCCACCAACGTGCTTGATCATATCTCCTGCTATCTCCTTGGGTCCTTATTCTATCGTTATCTCCTCTCTCATCTTCAATGCCTTATGTTTTCCTCAAGCCTCTTACACTCTTACAAAATACAAAAAAACTAAAAAAAACCTTCCCTCGCTTGTGTCCTGAGCTCTCCCATTGCCTTGACTACCTTAGAGCTTCCCCTTTCTTCCCAGCTAGCTTACTGAAGTCATCTACCCCTCAATACTCATCAGCCAATAACTGTTCTAGGTTCTTCCCCAATATATCATTAAAACCAGAGACGAGCTCCCAACAGTCCTTTCCTGTGATCACCTTTCAGTCCTCACCTTCTTTAACTCCTCTAGAAGATGTTGTAGTGTCGACTTCATCTGTACTTTTCATCCTGTCCTTCCTAATTGTCCTCTGCAGTCTTTGACCTTTGTTTTTGAATCTTTGCTACCTTTCATCTTCTGCCCCCTGCTTCATGTTGGACTCTAGGGCTGGTCCTTATCTTTCCCCGATTCTCTCACTGCTCTCTCCTCTTGGGTGTGATTTCATCCACTCCAGTGCTTTCTGCTAGTGTTCACATGATGCCTGAGTTTCATGTAGACATTTCCAACTGCCTGTGGATACCCTGCTAAACAGGTTGCAGGTACCTCAAGCTTACAGAGCCCCACACATAGTAGATGCTCAATAAAGAACTATTAAAAGCATAAATGAAAGCATCCTCAATGTGTAAGATACTGAACACAGGGCACAAAGAATTTCTTGCCATTATGGCAAAATTAGTTTGAACTTAAGTCCCTTTGCATGTGGTTTTCCCACTACTTCCTTTTCCTTCAAGTGCCTACTTTGTTGCCTATTCTTCCTTCAAATATCAATCCAAGCACTACTTCTTCTGGGAATCCTTTCCTGAATGACACATACCTGCACATGTACTGCACATACAATTATTTTCTTTTGCCTCTGGGATCCCATAATGCCTTATAATTCACTTAAATAAGAGTTATAACACATTAAATTGTCTTGAATTGCTTATTTATGTTTCAATTTATGTCACTAGACAATGATCAAGTTCTGGTCTTATCTCTACCCCTCACTGGCCATGGGACATTCACAAAGTCATTGAATGTGAATGTCAATGTACTCACCTAACAAACAGAGGGAAAAACACCAGCCCAGCTTCCATCATAGAGTGGCTGGGAATGAGAGGCTGCATGTGGTAAGCCTTGCAAGCTGAACAAAAGAGACCTGTGGCTTCTGCAAGTAACAGAGAGTTAGGCAAACAGCATTTATTTCCCATTCTGCCATTCATCAGCCTTATGAAACTAGAATTAATTTTCATGTTTGAAGAAATCTGGGTTGTGGAATATGGGGGATAATGCATGTAATATTGCTTGGTAAAACATGCCCACTGCAAGACATTGTTGGGGGGAAAAAAAAGGGAAAGTGATGGTCACTCAGTTGTGTCCGACTCTTTGCAACCCCATGGACTGTAGACCGCCAGGCTCCTCTGTCCATGGAATTCTCCAGGTAAGAATACTGGAATGGGGTGCCATTCCCTTCTCCAGGGGATCTTCCCAACCTAGAGATCAAACAGGAGTCTCCTGCATTGCAGGCAGATTCTTTACCACTGAGCCACCAGGGACAAGACATTGTTACTTTACTATTTTATCTTAACCTATTCTAAACACAAAAGTAAATTAAACTGTATCAGTGCAACCCAATAAACAAAGGAAGAAGCAAGGGAGACTTACATGTTGAATATGCCCTTGTATATTTATATCACAGGAATGACATTGGTTTAACATTTTAAATTTACGTCGCCTATTGTGAGAGCTCACTTTTATTGAGCACTCACTTTGAACATCATGCTAAACACTTAACCTACATTAAAAAAAAGATCTAACTTTTACAACAACTTTTTGAAGTAGGCATTGTTAATACTCCCACTTTATACACAAGGAAAGTGAAGTGTAGGAAAGCTGAGTAACTTGGCCAAGGCCAAACAGGTGTTAGTCGCCAAGCCGAGTGTGGCCCCCACATCTGTCTCAGTGTGGCTGAAGTCTGTGCCACTCTCCACTGCATTCTGCCCCTCATCTCTCGTGGGAAAGGCAAAGGGATTGGTTCCCAGGACTCAAGAGATGCCAAAAGCTTACAGCCAGTGGAGTCCTGCTTTAAGTGCTCTACCCAGTGGACCATAAAGGCTGACGTTTCTGCTGTCATTTTCCCACATAAAGCTTTTGGACTGGAACTCTCTAGTGCTGGAACTAAACCTCTTTATTAGTCTGCCTTCTAAAAAATGATGTTTGACAAATAAATACTTGCTGTTTACAAACTTTCATGAATAAGTCAAGCTTCCCGAGACAAGAAAAATGTCCTCAGAATGATATTCAAATGCTGAAGTAACTCAGGAGTTCATGCCAACATAAGTGAGAACAGAAAACGGAAGTTAGCCTTTCACTCCTCTCCACCCCTTTATTTCTCTTTCTACTTTAAGAACAGGAAGGTTCTCAGAGATAGACTCATCCAACTGCCTTCTTTGAGAAACTGAAGCCCAAAGAGGTTAAGTGAGTTTCCTAAGGCCACACCGCTTGTAGGCATCTGGTTACTGCCTATTGTTGAGTAATATTTAAGACTTAAGTCATTCAGTGTTCACACAGCTCAATAAGGAAGGTACCTCACCCTCATTTTATAGATGAAGATGCTGAAGTACAGAGAGGTTGGGTGACTTGCCCAGTGAAGACAGAGCCAAGAGTCTACCCAAAGGTTGCTTCTTTCTCCTGGATCTTCAGTGACACACCCCTTTTCATATAGGAGAGATACAGCTGGGGAACCTGTTCCTTGTCTAGCCTGTACAGATCAGACAGAAACCTTTAAGAGCCCTCCCCGATCAATATATGAGGTAAGGTCAATATCTTGTTTCTTGCTTACCAAGGCCTATCCCAGTGGAGGCAAGAAAGGCCATTTGCTCCAGGCCTGCTGACCATGAAGGGCCTCAAATTGAGCTCTTTAACATCCCTCTTACTGTGGCCATACTCACAGTCTCAGAGAGACACAAACAAGGTGGAAATAGATTCTCTCTATCACATAGTCTGACAACAGAACTTGTCTGTAAAACAGAGTGTTTCTTTTGGTAAACAGAAATTTTTTTTGTTATTCTGTAACTGACAACTACATTTAATGTTAAAAGGGTGGATTTATAAGATATAAAGATTTTAAAGCACTTCAGCTTTTGTAACCTTCATTTTCCATTTCTTCTTTCTTTCACCCTTGAACTGCCAAGGTCTCCCTTAAACTGGAAAGGGTTTGCCTCTTACTGCCTGAAGCCTCTCTAAGTTATTCTTCATGAAAAATAAAAATGAGATTAAGTCCTCCGTTTAAGGATGGGTTGCAACAGGGTGATTAAATCTGCCTAGGTTTCATATATCCTGGCTCTCAGAAAATTTCCAAGGCTTTTGTGACACTCTTCCCTCACCCAGATGTAATTGTTTTTCAGTAGATAAAGTTGCTTTGTAGATTTGCCTTGTTCTGCTGGGCTGAAATAACAAAAAGAGGCAGTTTCAGCTACTCACTTGCCCTGAAATCTTGTGTTTAGACTAGAAGTTCAGGGCTGCCTGTGTTTTTCAAATTAGGAATTTGCTAACTGGTCAGCTGCAGCCTTTTATAATTTTTATAATAAAAAATGTGTTACCCTTTCTAAGCTAATATGCACTCAGCCTACAAGCATTTATTAAACACTTACAATGTATCTGGCATGTGCTGCCCTCCGGTAGCTGAAGACTTGCAAGGGAGGTAAAACTTGAGAGAGAAGAATTGTATGTTGTATCCAATCCATAATCTCTCTTTTCATATTTTATTATTATAATAAATAACTGTAAGTCTCTCGTTTTCCAGAGACAAATGAAGTCCTCCAGGACAGAGACGCTACAAGTAGTTCAACTTAAACCCTGCTTCTCATCTGGCGTAGACAGTCGATGAACATTTGATTAATGAATGAAAAAATGAAACAGTCACAGGGTTTTATCAACACTTTGCTGCAAAAAAAATCAGTTTGAAACCATTTTGAGTATTCTCTAAGAGGCAAAGATTTAAAAACTCACCATTCTTTTGTTTGTTTCATTGCTTTTTGGTTATTAAGAATAGTTTTTGTAAGGAAAATGGGTCTGGGCTCTGCTTTTGTTGCATACAGAGTTAGAATGACGGTTGTAATTTGTTTCAACACCTATTGGTTATACTATTTATCGTAGGCAAAATACTGTGAAAACTGAAGGGCAGATTTAATTGGGTTTTACTAACATTGATTAACATAGCAGTTAATTTAAATGCTAGTTCCCCTGGTTTCTTTTTCTCATAGGAAAAATCTATCCTGAATTCCCTGTTTCAAATTGCATTTCTGTAATTTTCCAAAGTTATTGTAGACTCTAGTCTGAAGTATCCTATTTTTCTCTAAATAGAATCATGTCTTAGGAAGTGAAACAACAGTGTCAGCAGGCAAGATGATCACCAGTGGAAGAAAGGGAGTACTGACCTGCTCAGGGTATTTGAGCGGAGAAATGGAATGGGGAGGGGGAGGCGGGAGGGAGAAGGAACTAACATTGGCTGAATGAACTTCTCTATTTGACTTAATGTTCTCAGTTATCCCATGGTGGCCACTGTGGACCCCACCTTTTTTTCAGCTGAGGAAACTGGAGCTCAACAGGTTAATCTTTGCAAAGTCATAGACTGGTAAGGGGCAAGGCTGAGATTTGAACCTGGTCTGCTACCTCCCAGGGCCATGATGCCTCTAACTCCTTGAGGGAGACCGTGGGAGAGGCACATTCAGGGAGGGCTTTAATTCCTCAATCCTAGAGGTCAGAGACCAACTCTCAGCTTCTTTTGTCTCTGGTCTCCCTCCCTGTCCACTGACCTGGTTTAGTCCTGTACACCAGTTCCTGTTAGATGGGTTTTGAAAGAACAGATATCATGCCAGAACTCTCATCTGTCTTAGTGTCCTGGGACATTAAAACATGTCCTTGGAGTGCTTAATCTTATAATCCTGGCACTGGGCTTTTGGTATTACTGATTATTTCTGTGTTAAAAAAAAAACAAAAACAAAAACAAAAATGAGAGAGAGAGAGACAAATATTGTATGGTAGCACTTATATGTAGAATTAGAAAAATAGTACAAAGGAACTTATTTACAAAACAGAAACAGACTCCCATACATAGGAAACAAACTTATGGTTACCAAAGGGGAAAGGGAAGGAGGGATAAATAAGGAATATGGGCTTAACAGATACACACGATCATATATAAAATAGATAAACAACAAGGTTTTACTATAAAGCACAGGGAACTATATTCAGTATCTTGTAATAACCTACAATGGAAAAGAATCTGAAAAAGAATAGATAAATATATTTTTATACACATTTTACATATATCCTATGTATATAACTGAATCACTCTGTTGCATACCTGAAACTAACACAACATTATAAATCAATATACTTCAAAAATAAATTGAAAACCATAAATCTAAAGAGATATATTTTTGGGCAGAATAATACATTTCACAATAGTCTATAAATTATTTAACTTTACAACTCCATTCTTAACTTTTTAGAGTTTTATTGGCAAGACCTCTTCTTCTGGTCTTTGCTTCTCCCTGAGCTTGTTCTACAAGCCTCCCTCCCTGAAGAGCTCCCACAGCCCAGTCCTGTGTGGATTAGTACTGGTCTCGGAACAGGATGAGTGTAGGCACTGGTTCAGCTCAAAGTCAACTCCTCCTCCCTCCTAATGCCAAAATGCAGCACTCACTGTCCTACAGGAGGGAGAATTTTACCCCTAAACCGAGAAATTATAGTAAGAGGCACAAACTGCCCGAGGAAATTCAAAGTGAACTCATTCTACTGTCTCTGTTTATGAAAACTTTGTTTTGCATGAAATTCAATATATTTTCTTTCTTTCCAAAGTGGAAACAAAGATATTTAGTATATCTTTGACCTTTAAAACCTTGTCTGTAAAATGACTAAGTGTATAAGGCCAAAGACTCTCTGTGGATTCTATTTTCTGAACTGTGTCAAGAAATTCTCCCTGTAAATCCAGGGACTTCTCCTACAGTGAAATGTGAGTTTAAAGCATGCACCTTCATATGGAGAGGTCTGATGAAGGAGCTAAGTTAACATTTCCTTCCGATTTTCCTTATTTAATTCTTCCCTACCTCCATCTCTTTTTAAAAAGACATTTGAAACTTTACAGTGCAAGCTGTGCACGTCTGTTCCACCTGGATTTGGAAAGAGTGAGCACATAGATATGCCCCAGCTATTCCACTCCTTTGCATCTTAGAGAAATGAATGCATTTGCCCAAAAAATACATGAACAAGAATGTTCACGGCAGGTGGATTTATTAATAATAACTCAATGGGAATAACCCTAATGTCCATCAACAATAAAATGGATAAGTAAACCGTGGTATATTCAAATAATGGAATGCCACTCTGAAATGAAAAAGATGAAGCCACTGATAAACACAAGAGCATGGATGAATCTCAGACATGTAATATTATGAGAAAGAAGCCAGACCCAGAAGGAATACATTCTGTTTGATTTCATTTACTGTAAACTTTCAGAACAGGGGAAACTAATCTATGGTAGAAGTCAGAATAGAGGTCCCCTCTGGGGAGATGGTATTGACTGGGAAGAGGAATTAGGGAAGCTTCTGGGGAGATAGAAATATTGTTAGATCTTGATCTGCCTGCACTCCAGGAGTGTATACAGATGAAAAAATCTATCAAGTTGTGCATTGAATACTTGTGCACTTTACCACATATAAATTATACAGCAATAGAAATATTAAAGAAAGAAACAAAGAAAGAGCTGTAGCAGGAAAAAGCTACCCATCAATGCTTTACCAAGAAGTTTGGAGACGTAATGATTCCTGCATTTTCTTTGTAAAGGGCAGATTGTGAATCGTTTTGAATACTGGACATTGTCTCAGTAACTTTATTTTCCCTCTGAATTCTCAGTCCCACCTGGGAGATGTGCAGAACAGGTATTTATCATCCCTAGGTTAATTAGTGTGAGGTGCAAATAGATGTCAGAGTGGGAACTATATCTAGAACATGTTGTTGCCAAGATGAGTGCCCTTCCATTCTATTGAGCTGCTTTCTAAGGCAAACTTTATTTGCAAATAAAGGTAAAAAAGCAAAGGATGATGCTCTCTTCAAACAACAAAGAGCAGTAGAAGGCAATTCATCGGAAGATACTCTGGCCCTTCTAGGGTGGTTAACCAGGTCTGTTTATGTACAGATGGACTTACTAAGATTTCAGGGGCACAGGCACTGCTACTCCCAGGGGTTGCCAGATAAAATAGATGATGCCTGGTTACATTTTAATTTCAGATAAATGATGGATAATTTTTTCTATAAGTATGTCCAAAGTATTACATGTAGAATACTTATACTGAAAAATTATTAATGACTTATCTCAGACCCAAAATTAACTAGGCAATTATGTTTCATCTGCTAAATTTGGCAACTTACCTTGCTCCCATCCATCTTTTTTCAGGATACCCATAAGTCTGAGAACCTTTCATTTCACAGTTAGAGCTTAGGTGCAACTAACCAAGCACATATACAAAAAAAAAAAATTTTTTTTTAACTTTTGGTGAGGAAAGACTTGTTGAGCTCTGGGGTTCAGCATAGGGAAAGGGCAATTTTACCACCAAAATTTTTGTCTTGTTCATACTTTGCTAAAAGATCTTTAGACTTCAGAAAAAGGAGTGGGAGATCTCCTAGCTTTGTAGATGAATTATGACAGAGTTCCTTCACATTTCTGGTTTATTTGTCCACGGTGCTGGAAGCTGGGAGGTGGAGGGGTTAAACACTGAGCCTCTCTTATGCCTTCATGGTGCTGTGCTATAGCAATTTCCATTTGGCAATTTGTTAAGGAAAATGAAATATTTCCTCAAAATCACCAACTAAAACAGCACCTGCTTTCATTTTAAAATTATTGATTTTTTGAGGGGGGATTGATTTTTCATATTCTCCAAACAGCTTCTTTTATAAATAGCTGATTTTCGTTAAGTTGATCGGATGCCTCTGAGATGCTACTTACTAGGGAGGGGAACTGTTAAGGGTACTAACCGTTCATGCAAAGGACTTTTGTGAACTACAGAAATCTCGGGAAATTTTCCAATTAAATTCAAGAATCTAATCAACCTGCCCAGATATCGAATTAGCCAGAATGACACAACTGTGACTTTCTGCTTCTCTTGCAGGTTTCTCGAAATACTCCAGGGACCGGGTCCTTTTCTTCTGCTAACTGTATGCTTATTCTCAGTAGTTAAATAATATTATTCTTGAGAGTCACGTGGTTTAAATGTAAATGCAGCTAAGACTTTAAAGGAGACACACACAACCTACATGCTGCCTGAGAGGTCACAGTGAGCAAAGTGGTTTTCTATTTGAATGTTAATAAAACAAAATTAAGATGCAGAGATACCAGATCCTCCTTCTAACTAGGCAATGATTCCAAATAATAGTGCTAAGTGTGGGCTCAGATGGCAGTGCAACATTCTTTGCTGCTGACTCTGGAGTGTACCTCCTGTTAATTTAAGGAACAAGAGACTTGGAATTCTCAAATCCTGATTTGGAGTTCTCCCTCAAATATTTTCAAAGAGAAAATGTTACGGCAGCTGAAAGCTGGATGTTCCATTGCTATACATTCCATTCCAGTGGGAGGGGCTATTATGCCCAACTTCATCAAAGCCACAATCTCAGGAAGTCAAAATTCTGCTGTCCATTTTCTTATTCTTTAATAGCTGTCTATTGAGCACCTACTGTGGGCCAGCCCTCTTCGAGGTGGAGGGAACTTGAACGTGGCTGCCAGTATCCCTACTGTTAAGGAGTTCCTGTTTCAGCAGAGGAGACAAACCACAAACCAGTGACCAATCATGATCCCACATTTTATCTCTCTACCATCCTCTAGCATTGTCCTTCTACACTTTCCATTTCTGCTCAGTTATTCAAAATCCACCCTCTTTTCACCCTGTCATTTATTTTAAAGATGATAGGAGAAAAGGAGGGAACATACATTCTCAAAAGAGAAACTGTATAATATGAATGTTTGCTATTTTCCATCCTCAGTATTCATGAAAATGCCATATTGCATACATGTTCTTGAGGGCCAAGAACTTCTTTCATTAACTTTAATTTCAGAGGCCAAGTATAGAACAAAATACAAAATGCTATGTGTTCAACAGAGAGAAAGAAAAAAGCTTGGAAGAGGAGCATTTTGCCCTCCTGCGCCGGCCTTTCTGAACAGTGAGCGCACCCTGCCGAGCTGGAATTGTGTTCACCCTTTGTGCTTTCTCAGTCTGCACACACAATTTAATTTCTGCAATTTTTCAAAACTTGTTTGTCTGGGTCATGTCTGATCTGCATCCGTTTGGATTGTACAAGATTGTAAACTCTTGGAGGTTGGGACCTTGTCTATTTTAATTCACTCTGCGAATGTAAGGCTTGGGCTAAATGTTTTGCAAGATCATGAGCAATCAGGAACTGAAATTCAAGATGAAAAGGCTGAAGCTCTTCCTGACTAAATAGCTTGGTTTGTCCTGGTCCACCAGCCATTCCCCAAATCACTGCAAACAAAAGAGCACACACCACGGCCTAGCAGGAGCCTAGACTCAAAGAAAAATAAAAATGAAATACTCAATACAAAAGTCACTATGACAATAATTATAAAAAAATATGGATGCATAATAGCAAACAGCGGGAAAGGGTACAAAGGGAGAAGTTTTAAAGTGACTTAATAACGATGCTGACATTCCGTGGGGCTAAGGGAAGTTTAATGGAAATTACCACCTTCCTGAGGTCAGGAGACAGTTGAGCCTCTTACCCTCATTTGGCTCCTATTCTACTCTATACAGAGAATAGAAACCAATGGCTATTGATACTATTTATATACTAGGCATCTTATACATTTTCTATCATTAAGCATCCCAGCCACCTATGAAGTAGTTCCCCTTGTTACCACTAATTCCATTTTTCCCATTTAATAAATGGGAAGCCAAGAGCTCTGACAAACTGACTGGGGCCACCTGGTAATAACTTTAGAGGCAGAGTATGAACACAGGCCCTATTAGTCCACAGCTCTGCTTTTAACTCTTTCCCAGCCTACACTGGGAAAGAAGTACATCAAAGCCGTATATTGTCACCCTGTTTATTTAACTTATGCAGAGTACATGAGAAATGCTGGGCTAGATGAAGAACAAACTGGAATCAAGATTTCTGGGAGAAATATCAATAACCTGATACACAGATGACACCACCCTTATGGCAGAAAGCGAAGAAGAACTAAAGAGCCTCTTGATGAAAGTGAACGAGGAGAGTGAAAAAGTTGGCTTAAAACTCAACATTCAGAAAACTAAGATCATGGCATCCGTTCCCATCACTTTATGGCAAATAGATGGGGAAACAGTGGAAACGGTGGCTAACTTAATTATGGGGGGCTCCAAAATCACTGCAGATGGTGACTGCAGCTATGAAATTAAAAGACACTTGCTCCTTAGAAGAAAGATTATGACCAACCTAGACAGTATATTAAAAAGCAGAGACATTACTTTACCAACAAAAGTCCATCTAGTCAAAGCTATGGTTTTTCCAGTAGTCACGTATGGATGTGAGTGTTGGACTATAAAGAAAGCTGAGCACCGAAGAACTGATGCCATTGAACTGTGGTGTTGGAGAAGACTCTTGAGAGTCCCTTGGACTGTAAGGAGATTCAACCAGTCAATCCTAAAGGAAACCTGTCCTGAATATTCACTGGAAGGACTGATGCTGAAGCTTAAACTCCAATACTTTGACCACATGATGCAAAGAACTGTCTCATTGGAAAAGACTCTGATGCTGGGGAAGATCGAAGGCGGGAGAAGGGGACAGAAGATGAGATGGTTGGATGGCATCGCTGACATGATGGACATGAGTTTGAGTAGGCTCCGGGAGTTGGTAATGGTCAGGGAAGCCTGGGGTGCTGCAGTCCATGTGGTCGCAAAGAATCAGACATGACTGAGCAACTGAACTGAACTGAACTGAACTATATTTGGGCAAGTTTTTGATTTCTGGAACAACAAACACCAGAAAAAACCTAAACTTCCTCTTCCTTTTCCCAGCTCAGGTCTAAGTAACTATTATATTTCATTTCAGGAGAAGATAATCCACATCCTTACCAGCAACATATTGTGTTTGATATTTAGCTTTGATTCTATTAATACCTCCTTCTTGGATGTCATGTTTCTCATGATGTCTCCTTGGACACCCCGTCTCTGATAGTTAAGCACAAAGGTACTTTTAATGAAACAGACTTTCGAACAATGCTACCTTTCCCCACTCAGATGGCTATGTTTATTTGTGTCACAGCTTTAAACCCCTAGATGCATCTTTGATTCTGTGCTAAGAGGAGCCTGCTGCTGCTGCTAAGTCGCTTAAGTCGTGTTCGACTCTGTGTGACCCCATAGACGGCAGCCCACTAGGCTCCCCTGTCCCTGGGATTCTCCAGGCAAGAATACTGGAGTGGGTTGCCATTTTCTTCTCCAGTGCATGAAAGTGAAAAGTGAAAGTCAAGTCGCTCAGTCGTGCCCAACTCTAGATTAACTCCTAATACATGCTGTCTTGAGCTGATGATCATTTGATATTCATCAAAGGATTTGGTTTCATGCTCAGCTGAGGTCTGAGGGGAGAACTGCTGACATGAAAAATGGACTGAGCTTAACTAGAACTAAGCATTCTACCCTGGTGTTCAAATACACCTCATTTATCACACAAACATCTCAATTGCTTGGAAGAGGATAAAAGACTATGCAAGACTCTTAATTGTCCAACCCAGCCTGAGGCCAGAGGAATGGAACAGATTGCCTCTGATACTTCCTTCAGATTGATAATTCTGTACCCCTTATGACATACTACCCTAACATTGCTCTTAAAATTACAAGAATTGAGCAGGTAGTGACAGAGAGTTCTAAGTATTGTGTGGAACAAAGAAAAAAATAGCATTCAAATGTCAAGTATATAAGCAAAGCACCTAGGCTATTGAAATGGGCTTACAGCTTGTTTAATGACTGAAATGGGAATGGAGTTGCAGGCTCTTGCTTTGGAGCATCCTAGTCTTGGGGCGCATGGGTTAATGTTGCACCATGCTATGTGGTTGCCTTGCAAAGGGGAGCAGCATATGCCACCCCTAAATGTGGCTCTTTGGCATATGGATTATTTTGAGCTGAAGGTAATCAAGACCCGGCAGACTCGGAAAAACTCTTCTCTCTTACCTATCTAAAAAAACTTAGATAGGGGGCCTGGCCCAGAAAAAGAGTTAGTACCAGAGATATTTTTTTACCTGGAAGACTTACCTGCATGACAGGACAAACATTTGCTTTTCTTATCTTCCTTTGAATTACTCTCCTCCCACTTGAAGCCCAAGCCCCTATCTATACCTTTCCTTAGTTCAGGATGGTGTATAAGCCTTAATTGCGGGATTGTCCTTGGTCTCATATTTTTATAGGCTCCTTTAAATACCAAACTAAGTTTATTTTTCTCCTGTGGTCCATCTTAAGTCAATTTTTATTGTTAGAACAGTCACAGAACCTAAAAGGGTAGGAGAAAAAATTTTTCCTCCCCTATACTTGTAAACACCCCTAACTATAATAAAAATGACTGCTGAAGTATAGAATTCACTGATGTCTTTACACTTATTCCTGTAATAAGCACTATGCTTGATCAGATTTAATTGGATTATTTGTAAATGAGTATAACAAAATGCTAAATGAAAACATTTTCAAGTAATAATGTAATTGGTTTGGGGTAGACATACAATCAAAGAGGCAAAAACCAATGAACAAATAAATGATTACCAAAGTACTAAAACCTTCAAGGTTGAACTTGATAAGGTATAACCACTTGTCAAACTATGGGGCATTTGAATGAGTTTCTCAAAGAGTTATCCGTATTTACCTGATTCACAGTAATGTTATAAATTTTACATGTGCTGCTGCTGCTGCTGCTGCTAAGTCGCTTCAGTCGTGTCCGACTCTGTGCGACCCCATAGACGGCAGCCCATTAGGTTCCTCTGTCCCTGGGATTCTCCAGGCAAGAATACTGGAGTGGGTTGCCATTTCCTTCTCCAATGCATGAAAGTTTTACATGTGATCTGGGGTTAAATATTTTTTCTGAGATGACATAATGATTTCTCTAGTTAATAAAACTACTTTCCTATCAGGCATCCAGGCATTCACACTGAAGTACCAGTGACACAAATTCATTGTCGCTGCTCCTTCTATGGCAGATCAGGAAGCAATATCCTGACTCCCTACTCATGACCAGAGAACTGTCTTATGAGAACTGAACTGGACTTCTCAAGGTGGACTGCTCCTATTCTAAGAGCTGTTCTTTGATGAATTCACCATCAGAAGACATTACTATGAAGAAGTTGTTCAGATTTTTGAGTGAGAATAAAATTCTAAACAGTATTTTTTCTAGTAACCAATGGATTCATAATTAAATGGAATGGTCTGGAGAATAAATATCCCCCCTTTATTCAATAATAATAAAGATAACTATAATGGCTACAAAAACAATTACAGTGTATACCACTGATTGAGTATTAGGTCTGTGCCTTGTACTTTTCTAAATACATGTATTAACTCAACCCTCATATCAACCTATGAAGTAGATACTATTATTATTTCTAATTTCAGATGAGGAAACTGAAGTACAGAGAGCATTTAATTAAGGTCGTATAACTAGTAAGCACTAAAACCCACACAATTTGTCCCCAGCAATCTTGCTCTTAATTGCAATGCCACAACTGCTTCAAAAATAACAGGAGGAAGTTCCCTGGTGATTTAGTGGTTAGGATTCTGGGCTTTCACTGCTGCAGCCTGGGTTCAAACCCTGGTCAGGGAGCTGAAATCCTGCAAGCTGTGCAGCCAAAAAAAAAAAAAAAAAAAAAAACCACACAAAATAAACAAAAAACAGGAGTAGAAAGACTTGATACTTCATCACATGTTTGAAGAGCACAGGATAGATGTTAAGAGTTTTCCACTGCATTGAACTGCTCCTTCACTCCTCTTTCCTGTCTACATTGTTGTTTCTGATTACAACAGCAATCACCCAACAATTTAGAACACTAAGAAAGTACAGAAGAGCACAAATGTGGAAAATCACCCATAATCCCATCACTATACATTGTCCAATGTTTGATAAATAGACAGATATATGTAAATGTAGATTTACATACAAATGTAGATATATAAACACAAGTACAGGTAGAGATAAATGATAGAAAGATAGATAGATTGACAGTCTCCAGAACAGTATCTTTATCCATTTTATTTACTGTTATATTTGAACCTCCTGAACAATGCATGGCACAGGGTGGGGGTTCAAAGGCATTTCTTTAATGAATATAGATAGGTAATTAACTTAGTTATTTAAAAAAATTCACTCAGAGCCTTTTCTATGCCAGATACCATTCTGAGTAATGTGGCTACAGCAGTGATAAATAGAGATCCCTGCCCTCATGGAGCTTATATGCTAGTGGAGACTGGCGGACAATGAACAAATAAACAAATTACATATATGCTTGTGTGTGTGTGTGTGTGTATACATATATGCACATACATAGACACATATACACACACCAAGTGTTAGTAATGTCAAATGGTGGTAAATTTCATGAAGAAAAATGAAGCAGGGAGGGGGCATGAGGAGTACAGGGTAGGGGTGGGATGGCTATATGAAATAGGGAGCTGTGAAGACCTCACTGAGAGGATGACCTTTGAGAGACAAGATCTGAAAGTGGTGAGGGGGTAGCCCGTGATCGGCTGAGGAAAAGCAGGCAGGTACACAGGTAGAAGGCTCTGGAGCATGAGTGGACTTGTCTGTGTCAGGAACAGCTAGGAAGCCCATGTGGCAGGAGCAGAGTGAGCAGAGGCAGGAAGAATGGAGAGGGCCAGGAAGCAGTGAGGAGTTCGGAATGTCAGATCAAGTCGGGCTTTGGTAGACTACTGTAAGGGCTTTGCTGTTAACTCTGAGTAGATGGAAAGGCACTGAAGGATTCTACACAGAACAGTGACATGAAATGTCTTGGCCTTTAAAAGTGTCCTTCTGACTTGTGGGTTACAAGTAGGTTGTGTAAGGGCAGCAGCATTAGGACCAGTGAGGGAGCCATGGCTGTAACCCAGGGGAGGGATGGGAGCTTGAGTCAAATGGTAGCAGTGGAGGAACTGAGGAACGGCTGGGATTTGGATGTAGTTTGAAAGAAGAGTATGTGAGATTTGCTGACAGATTAGATATAGGGCAGAATAGCAAAAGAAGAGCCAAGAATGACTCTCAAGTCTTGGCTTCTGAAACTGGAAGGATGGAGGTAGAAGGATGGAGGAAATAAATTGTCATTAATTGAGATGGAGAATGTTGGAGGAAAGGCAGATTGGATGGGGGCTGGGGAGATCAGGAGTTTGGTTTTGGACACGGAAAGTCTAAGATACAAGCAGAGATGTCAAGTGGGCAGTTGCAGGTACAAATACAGAGCCTGAGGGAGAAATTCAAGCTAATTACCATGATGTGAATATCTAATTACAAAATTTGAATTATCTTATGAATAATATGGTAATCTACTATTTTCATTTAACAATATACTATGACATTTTCTCACGTGGTTAAATAAAACCATATATGTTTAAAATGAATATCAACCAAACACTTGAGGTTAAGGATAGCCCTGAAAAACCTCCTCATTTGTTATCTTGCTTAATCCTTACACAAACACCACAGTGTAGTTACTTTGACGCTCATTTACAGATGAGAAAACTGAAGCTTCAATGAAGTAAAATGACTTGCTCAAGGTCAGCACTGGAACATGCGGGTATAGGATACAAACATATTTTCCAAGGCTTTTTCTACACCACATTTGCCTAAGGTAACAATCCTAGATTCACTTTTCTCAAACTATGACAAATCTATAGAATGTTTTGGGCTTCCCTCGTGGCTCAGTTGGTAAAGAATCCGCCTGCAATGCGGGAGACCTGGGTTCGATCCCTCTGTTGGGAAGATCCCCTGGAGAAGGGAACAACTGCCCACTCCAGTATTCTGGCCTGGAGTATTCCATGGACTGTATAGTCCATGGGGTCACAGAGTCAGACACAACGGAGTGACTTTCACTTTCACTTTCATAGAATGCTTATTGCAGCTAAATATCTGTTAAGCGTCTCAGGATGTTGCTCAAAAATAGATTCTATAATGACACACTTTATGTATTGCATAAGATGGCGATGTGCAATTTTAATCTGATTATTTGCAGATGGCATAAATTTGCAAAGTGGTACACACACACCAGGGCCATCATTTCCTCAATGTTACATAAGCAAATCATTTGTTGCTTTCTTAGTGTTCTTATTCATTTTTGTCCTTCTGGATCTTGGTTGAAGGTCACTGACCTTTCTAATCTCAAGGCAGTAAGAGCCCATTGATCCGAGCTTATAAACTAGAGGAAATCATTGCTTATTCACAGGGCCTCGCCTTTTGAAGTCCCTTTAAAAACCAGTGTCACTGTGTTACGGGAGAGGAGGGACAAGGCGTAAGGTCATCACAAATTCTCTAATAGACACAGAAGCTTGGCCTCTTATGTCTCTTCTGAGACAGACCTAAAGCCTATGATACTGAAGGGTGCTGACAAGGAAGCTTAGGAGACGAGAAATTAACAAAAAAAGGAAAAAGTCATGAGTTCATACAGAGAAGCATATGAGTGACCACTGACAGAATTTTTATTTTCCTGCAGTATACGGAGTTGCATTCATTTTTAATGCACACCAACAGAACAACTCAATCCAATTTGAAAGAAGGTCTGTAGGTAATATACAGTCTTCTTCAGAATGGAATTGGAATGGTGTTACTGCTAGGCACATTCACATGAAATAAGTTCAAGATCTATTTTTTGTCTTTGCCACATCATACAAGACATTTTCTCTTTTGAGTACTATAGGATGTACTGCCCTTACTCATATTTTGTGCATCAGTTCAGTTAGGTTCAGTCATACAGTCGTGTCCGATTCTTTGCGACCCCGTGAATCACAGCACGCCAGGCCTCCCTGTCCATCAACAACTCCCAGAGTTCACCCAGACTCACGTCCATTGAGTCAGTGATGCCATCCAGCCATCTCATCCTCTGGCGTCCCTTCTCCTCCTGCCCCCAATCCCTCCCAGGATCAGAGTCTTTTCCAATGAGTCAACTCTTCGCATCAGGTGGCCAAAGTACTGGAGTTTCAGCTTTAGCATCATTCCTTCCAAAGAAATCCCAGGGCTGATCTCCTTCAGAATGGACTGGTTGGATCTCCTTGTAGTCCAAGGGACTCTCAAGAGTCTTCTCCAACACCACAGTTCAAAAGCATCAATTCTTCAGCGCTCAGCCTTCTTCACAGTCCAACTCTCACATCCATACATGACCACTGGAAAAACCATAGCCTTGACTAGACGGACCTTTGTTGGCAAAGTAATATCTCTGCTTTGGAATATGCTGTCTAGGTTGGTCATAACTTTCCTTCCAAGGAGTAAGCGTCTTTTAATTTCATGGCTGCAGTCACCATCTGCAGTGATTTTGGAGCCCCCCAAAAATAAAGTCTGACACTGTTTCCACTGTTTCCCCATCTATTTCCCATGAAGTGATGGGACCGGATGCCACGATCTTCGTTTTCTGAATGTTGAGCTTTAAGCCAACTTTTTCACTCTCCACTTTCACTTTCATCAAGAGGCTTTTGAGTTCCTCTTCACTTTCTGCCATAAGGGTGGTGTCATCTGCATATCTGAGGTTATTGATGTTTCTCCCCGCAATCTTGATTCCAGCTTGTGTTTCTTCCAGTCCAGCATTTCTCATGATGTACTCTGCATAGAAGTTAAATAAGCAGAGTGACAATATACAGCCTTGATGTACTCCTTTTCCTATTTGGAACTAGTCTGTTATTCCATGTCCAGTTCTAACTGTTGCTTCCTGACCTGCATACAAATTTCTCAAGAGGCAGATCAGGTGGTCTGGTATTGCCATCTCTTTCAGAATTTCCCACAGTTTATTGTGATCCACACAGTCAAAGGCTTTGGCATAGTCAATAAAGCAGAAATACATGCTTTTCTGGAACTCTCTTGCTTTTTCCATGATCCAGCGGATGTTGGCAATTTGATCTCTGGTTCCTCTGCCTTTTCTAAAACCAGCTTGAACATCAGGAAGTTCACTGTTCACATATTGCTGAAGCCTGGCTTGGAGAATTTTGAGCATTACTTTGCTAGCGTGTGAGATGAGTGCAATTGTGCAGTAGTTTGAGCATTCTTTGGCATTGCCTTTCTTTGGGATTGGAATGAAAACTGACCTTTTCCAGTCCTGTGGCCGCTGCTGAGTTTTCCAAATTTGCTGGCATACTGAGTGCAGCACTTTCACAGCATCATCTTTCAGGATTTGGAATAGCTCAACTGGAATTCCATCACCTCCACTAGCTTTGTTTGTAGTGATGCTTTCTAAGGCCCACTTGACTTCACATTCCAGGATGTCTGGCTCTAGGTCAGTGATCACACCATCGTGATTACCTGGGTCGTGAAGCTATTTTTTGTACAGTTCTTCTGTGTATTCTTGCCATCTTTTCTTAATATCTTCTGCTTCTGTTAGGTCCATACCATTTCTGTCCTTTATTGAGCCCATCTTTGCATGAAATGTTCCCTTGGTATCTCTAATTTTCTTGAAGAGATCTCTAGTCTTTCCCATTCTGTTGTTTTCCTCTATTTCTTTGCATTGATCGCTGAAGAAGTGTTTCTTATCTCTTCTTGCTATTCTTTGGAACTCTGCATTCAGATGCTTATATCTTTCCTTTTCTCCTTTGCTTTTTGCTTCTCTTCTTTTCACAGCTATTTTTGCATAGTGCTTATATGTTTCTTTTCTGACAAACTCTGTAAGCATCTGTAGTCTGTAGTCTACAGCAATAATGATAAGCTCTCTTGTTTCTTAAGGACTTTCCCATCCGTTAGATCTCCTGAGAAGTGCATTAAATACTGACTCACTTTATTCTCATCGAAACTATGTTTTACTGATGGGAAAACTGAGCCATCTATTCTCATGGGAGGCCACACAAGTGGAATGAGGTGGGGTGGAAGTCTGACTCAAAGTCTGGCTCAGGCTCTTTCTCCAAAAAAAGCAGAGGGGGATTGAGGATAATCAATTGTAGTCATTTCTACTGGTATATGCAGTGGTGTGAAAACCTTCTCATTTGTGTGAAAACCTCTAGTCCTTCCCAAGGGACTTCCAAGAAAATTTCAGAGACCCAAGTTGTTATAATCTGGTTTGCAGTGACATACAGGTGATGAGAAGGAAGGAAACGGCAGAAGGGGAGAACACAGTGCGGTGAGCAGGGCCTCGGCTTCCTCTGTGCTCCTTCTCTGGCTTTTCTGCTATCCTGTGCAGGGCCCAGAGCACAGCTGCCTTTCTCCCTATTGCTTTCCCTCCCCTAAGATGCAGATCTCACAGGACAAATAGTTTATCTGACTCTGGAGAGCTGTTAACTGCTAGAGAGACAGAAATGACCAATCAAAATTACGTCATGACCTTTGGTTTGGGGTTTTTTATTTATCATTGGTATTGATTTGATTTAAGTGAAAGGATAATATGGAATAATCAGGAAAAATTCTTAAGCCTCATTTTGCTGAAAGTTCTAATCCTTTAAAACAAATCCATTCACTGGGAAATTCATGACTGCTCAAAGGATGAAAAGATTCTTTGTTCTAAACCTGTGCTGTTTAATAGCATGGCTTCTAGCCACATGTGGCTATTATTTGCTTGAAATGTAACTAACGCAACTGAGAAATTAAATTTTTATAATATTTAATTTTCCAATCCTTATCAAAATGCCAGTGGTATTTTTCACAGAACTAGAGCAAATAATTTTAAAATATGTATTGAAACACAAAAGAACCAGAATAGCCAAAACAATCTTAAGAAAAAAGAACAAGTTGGAGGTATCGATAACCCTGGTTTCAAGCTGTACTACAAAGTTACAGTCATAAAAACAGGATGGTACTGGCCCCAAAACACACACATAGATCAATGGAACAGAATAGACAGCCCAGAAATAAACTCACACTTATATGGGCAATTAATCTACAACAAAGGAGGCAAGAATATACAATGGAGAGAAGAGAGCCTCTTCAATAAATGCTGTTGGGAAAATCGGACAGCTACCCACAAAGGAATGAGATTGGACTACTTTTGCACACCATGCACAGAAATAAATTAAAAATAGATTAAGGACCTGAAGCCATAAAACTCCTGGAAGAAAACATAGGCAGTACGCTCTCTGACATTGGTCCTAGCAATATATATATATATATATATATATATATATATATATATATTTTTTTTTATCTGCCTCCTCAGGCAAGGGAAACAAAAGCAAAAATAAACAAATGGGGCTATATCCAATTAAGAAGTCTTTGTACAGCAAAGGAAACTGCGCACAAAAATAAAAGGCTGTCCACTGAATGAGAGAAGATATTTGCAAAGAACTCATACAAGTCAACATCAGAAAAACCAAAATTTTAATTAAAAAATGGGCAGAGGATCTGAAAAAGACATTTTTTTTCAAAGAAGACAAACTGATGGCCAATGGGCACATGAAAATATGCTCAACATCACTAATCATAAGAGAAGTGCAAATCAAAACCTCACACCTATCAGAACAGCTATCATCAAAAAGAGAAAAAATAACAAGTATCGGCAAGGATATGGAGAAAAAGGAGCCCTCATGAACTGTTGGTAGGAATGTAAGTTGGTGCAGATACTATAGAAAATAGTGTGGAGATTCTTCCAAAAGTGAAAATAGAACTACCATATGATCCAGCATAGGTATTTATCAAAAAAAGAAAAGGAAAATACTAATTAGAAAAGATATACATACTCTCAGAACTTCCCTGGTGGGTCCAATGGCTAAGACTTTATGCTCCCAATGTAGGGAGCCCAGGTTTGAACCCTGGTCAAAGAACTAGATCCCACTTGCCACAACCAAGAGTTCGCCTGCCTCAACTAAAATAGTCCATATGCCACAATGAAGATCAAAGATCCCATGTGTCAAAACTAAGACCCAGTACAGCAAACCAAATTAATAAATATTAAAAAAGAAAAGATATATATACTCATATTCATTATTGCACTATTTATAATAGCCAAGATATGGAAGCAATCTAAATGCTCATCAATAGATGAATGGATAAAAAGATATACATATAGCATATCTTTTTTATGGCTGAGATATGGGTATATATATATATATATGTACAGACACACACATATATACATCAGTCGTTCACTCAGTCATGTCCAACTCTTTGCAACCCCATGGACTGTAGCCTGCCAGGTTCCTCTGTCCATGGAATTTTCCAGGCAGGAATACTGGAATGGGTTGCCATTTCCTTCTCCAGGGGATCTTCCCAACCCAGGGATCAAATCTGTGTCTCTTGTGTCTCCTGCATTGGCAGACAAGTTCTTTACCACTGAGCCATCTGTATATACATAACAAACACACACATGTTGTTGTTTAGTCACTAAATAATGTTTGACTCTTGTGACCCCATGGACTGTAACCCGCCAGGCTTCTCTGTCTATGGGATTTCCCTGGCAAGAATACTGAAGTGAGTTTTCATTTCCTTCTCTAGAGCTTCCCTGGTGGCTCAATGGTAAAGAACCCACTTGCCAATGCAGAAGACACGGGTTCAATCCCTGAGCTGGGAAGATCCCCTGGAGAAGGAAATGGCAACCCACTCCAGTATTCTTCCCTGGAAAATCCCATGGACAGAGGAGCTTAGTGGGTTACAATCCATGGGGTCAAAAAAGAGTCAGACATGACTTAGCAACTACACAACAACATATGTGTGTGTGTCTCTGTGTGTGTGTATGTGTGTGTATGTATACATATATATTCAGTTCAGTTCAGTTCAGTCCCTCAGTCGTGTCTGACTCTTTGCAACCCCATGAATCGCAGCACACCGGGCCTCCCTGTCCATCACCAACTCCCGGAGTTCACTCAGACTCACGTCCATCAAGTCAGTGATGCCATCCAGCCATCTCATCCTCTGTCATCCCCTTCTCTTCCTGCCCCCAATCCCTCCCAGCATCAGAGTCTTTTCCAATGAGTCAACTCTTCACATCAGGTGGCCAAAGTACTGGAGTTTCAACTTCAGCATTATTCCTTCCAAAGAAATCCCAGGGCTGATCTCCCTCAGAATGGGGATCTCCTTGCAGTCCAAGGGACTCTCAAGAGTCTTCTCCAACACCACAGTTCAAAAGCATCAACTCAGCCATAAAAAAGAATCAAATTTTGCCATTAGCAACAACATGGATGAACGTAGAGGATATTAAGCCAAATGAAACAGATCAGAGTAAGATAAATCTCACTTATATGTGGAATCTAAAAAACAAAACTAAGGAATAAAAGCAACAGATCAGAAACACAGTCATAGACCAGAGAATAATCAGGTGGCTGTCAGAGAGGAGGAGGGTAGGGGGAGGGAGAAAGAGAGGAGGGATATTAAAAGGCACAAACTTCCAGTTACAAAATAAATGAGTCACAGTTATGAAATGTACAGTGTGGGGAATATAGTTAATAATTGTGTAATATCTTTGTGTGATATGGGCTTCCCTGATAGCTCAGTTGGTAAAGAATCCACCTGCAATGAAGGAGACCCCAGTTCTATTCCTGGGTTGGGAAGATCTGCTGGAGAAGGGATAGGCTACCCACTCCAGTATTCTTGGACTTCCCTTGTGGCTCAGCTGGTAAAGAATCTGCCTGTAATGAGGCAGACCTGGGTTCAATCCCTGGATTGGGAAGATCCCCTAGAGAAAGGAAAGGCTACCCACTCCAGTATTCTGGCCTGGAGAATACCATGGACTATATAGTCATGAGGCTGCAAAGAGTGTGATAACAGATGGTGGCCAAACTTATTGTGGTGATTATTTTGAGATGTATAGAAATATCAAATCATTATGTTGTGTAAGAGGAACTACCATAGAGTTGTAGGCCAATTATACTAAACAAACCATAGAAAAAGAGATGAGATTTGTGGTTACCAGAAGCTGCGGGGGAAGGGGAGATTGGGTGAAAATACTCAAAAGCTACCAGTTTGCAGTTGCAAGATAAATAAGTACTAGGGATGTGATGTACAACATGATAAATATAATTAACATTGCTATATGTTATATCAGAGAAGGTGATGGCACCCCATTCCAGTATTCTTGCCTGGAAAATTCCATGGATGGGGGAGCCTGGTGCACTGCAGTCCATGGGGTCTTGAAGTCGGACACGACTGAGCATCTTCACTTTCACTTTTCACTTTCATGCATTGGAGAAGGAAATGGCAACCCACTCCAGTGTTCTTGCCTGGAGAATCCCAGGGAGGGGCAAGCCTGGTGGGCTTCTGTCTATGGGGTCGCATAGAGTCGGACACGACTGAAGCGACTTAGCAGCAGCAGCATATGTTATAAAAGAAAGTGGTTGAGAAAGTAAATCCTAAGAGTTCTCATCACAAGGGAAAAAAATAAAAGCATCAAACAGAATTCTAAGCATTAAATAGGCTTTGGCGATTTTTTAAGTAGTGAAGTAGCCTAGAAGAAAATACAGTATGAATCTTGTACTATACACAATGCACGGTCGTTAGGTTTAGGAAACATTACACCATCACTCAAGAAGCAAGAAATGGAATTCTTGAGGGGCTCATAAAAAAGAATTAATATTTCTCCCTATAGCTCAAATATTATGATTTTCTTTTCAAACTATGTCTCCACTTGAAAGCTCCCACTCTTTGCACCATGAGCCTCTTTTTGGACCAGCCAAAGGATTGAGGATTTTCACCATTCTTTTTAAGCAGCATGCATCTATTCAAGCTTAGTTAACAGAATCCAGAGTCTTCAGAACAATGGTGTATGTGCGAGCGTGTGTGTGTGAGAGAGAGAGAGGGAGAGAGAGAGAGAGGAGGTGAATGAAGTAGGGAGTGGTAATACATGCTCATGAAAACATTCATATTTGATGACTTTGGCCATAGGCATTTTCATTACTTCCACTTCAGCATTTCAAATAAAACACCCACCATATCACAACACACCAGAGACATTCTACCAACTGAGTAGGCAGTTCAAGAAACTCCCCATTACTGTAAACCGGGAAAGCAGAGCCAACAAGATAAAAATTCATCTTGGGAGCCACTTCTGACACCACAAAACCTCTCCTCTGACATGGTCCTGTCTCCGTGGGGTTTCATCATTGCTGGAAAATCCAGAGAAATGTTGCTCTTTGAGACCTTCTTTTTCTACAACAGTAAAAGACATTTCTGCAGAAATGTGTGCAGCCAGTAAAGGAATTTACTGAGAACCCCAGTGTGTATTTTGTGGGGTCAGTGATTATAAATCCCCATGTTAATTACAGATTTAACTTGTGCTTCTTTTTATTGTATTACTTGCATGGAAAGCTCAGGGAAAGGAAGCTTGGAGAGTTGCTTACTTTCTAAATTTCAAAAATAAGAGCTTCCTGGGTTTATAAAAGGCAGTGAATGAAGATCAGAAATCTTGGGTTTAATTAGTGCCTGATTGTGATGCCAGCCCCTTTGTGACTCTCCTGTACCATCAGAAACTTGGCCAGGGGATCCCTGCTGTCGTCAAAGAAATAACATAAACAACCTTAAGTGAGTTCTGGAAGCAAACATCATATTTGAAAAATGAAGGCAGAATTTAAATTATTTTTTGTGGTTACTACCTTAGCTTTACTTAACATGTCTCTTGTGAAAATTTGTTTTGCAAAATGAAAAGTTTTCATGCTCATGTTTGCCCTCTCTAGAAGTGATACATTAAGATAGTTTTCCATGTTTTTCTTCTTCAGTGATCTCTAACTTCGGTCATTTTCTGTATTGTGAAACCCCAAGCAGTTTAGAATAATGAAATAATATCTGAGGTTCTGAGGGGTCAAAATCAAACCCCCTAAAGGTGAATGGAGGTGAATATCACAAAACTTGTACATTAAATGTAATGCTCCAAAACTGAATTTTCACCATAGAGACAAATTTACTCCTTGATGAAATCAACAAGATTCTAAGTTTTGAATTATAGAGTAAGCATGTTTTTATTCTATTTTTGTTCTAAAAAAGCCCTCCTCTATGAATTTGCTACAGTACTTCAAATAACAAGAACCTTTACCATTGATCAACATATGTAGAGCTAATTATTTTGTATGAAGGCAAGTGGAGCACTGACCATGAGTGAGGATGCCAGCCACTGTGGGACATCTCCTTTACCTCCTTACCTCTTAGAGAGCTTTCCAGGGCCACTGCATTAATGCTTGTGAATCTGAGTTAGACTCTAAGGACATGGGTCTCATTTCAATGCTGCTGCTGCTGCTGCTAAGTCGCTTCAGTCGTGTCCCACTCTGTGCGACCCCATAGACAGCAGCCCACCAGGCTCCCCCATCCCTGGGATTCTCCAGGCAAGAACACTGGAGTGGGTTGCCATTTCCTTCTCCAATGCATGAAAGTGAAAAGTGAAAGTGAAGTCACTCAGTCATGTCCGACTCTTCGCGACCCCATGGACTGCAGCCTACCAGGCTCCTCCATCCGTGGGATTTTCCAGGCAAGAGTACTAGAGTGGGGTGCCTTCTTCAATTTCAATGCTGGCAACATATAAATTAAAAATAGTAGATTCTTTGGTGATGTGTCATGCATTCTGTAGAAAATATTTGGTTTTTTTTCCAATCTGCACTTGTTTCTTTAAAAATGATGGCCCAAATGTGAACATACTCTTAAAAATCTTAAACAAATTGCTCCACAGACTCCATTTGTATGATACATTATTAATGTTTTAGAATGAAACATGCGTCCCTATAAATCATGTCTAACAGATGCTGAAATATCAATCTATTCCATTTCAAGTGCCTTATTCCAAGGCAGCCAATTAGGAATACCTTCAATCTTTCATTTTACACTGTAAACGAATAACAGCTGGGTTTGTAGGCTAGATTTTTGAATGGAACTCTTTCATTTGGGTATTCTGTGTGAGCTAGTCTTCTTAAGGTAGCAGGTTTTGCTGGTTGGCAGTCTGAATACAAAATATATTGAGTCAAAATAGATCACAAGCTATAGAGACTTAGTTTTTCTGGAACTAAATAAGGACAACTATTGAACTGAACATTTAATATTCAGTTGACCATCCTCTTCTTGCCACACTGGCACTGGTTTTTTGGGGGGGAATGGGTGGAGGAATATGCTTAGTCAAACAGAATTGGTGAGGTTATCTCAACTCTCCACAAGAAACAGAGACTGAGATGTAAATTTTGGCAAGGCTGGGAAACAGGAAAAATAAAACATCTTCATTCTACCTTTGGGGCTTTATTTTAATGCTCCTTAAGTTTCCTCATTTAAGCCTTTTTCACTGCATCTTAAGAAAAGGGTAATTACTGTTTTTAACTCACTGTGTTTGGGTCAGGTGATTTGAGGCTTAAATGTTTTTAAAGACATTATGGCAACACCTTCACGGTAGATAGCCTCCAACATTCCCCAACAACCCCTTCCCTCCAGTATTCACACCCTCCAGTAATCCCCCCTCTTAGAGTGTGGGCTGGACTCAGTGACTAGCTTCTAACAAATAGAATACAGTGAGTGATGGAATGCCATCTTCAAGACTGGCTTGCCCAAAGACCCTGGCTTCCTTCTACTGTCTCTTGCTTGCTCTCTTACTTGCTGTCTCTGAGGGAAGCCAGCCTCTATGTCATGAGCTATTCCACCGAGAGGACCGCATGGCAAGGAACTGAGAGAGAAAGGCCTCCAACCAACAGCCAGCAAGGAGCTGTCCTAGGAAGGAGCTTGTGAGTGAGTTCAGAAGTGGATCTTTCCCCAGCTAAGCCTTGAGATGACCGCTGCCCAGGCCAACCCCTGTCAGCTGGTGACAGGCCTGGAGCCAGAGGACCCAGCTAAGTCACACCTGGATTCCTGAGAAACTGTGAGATAATGTGTGGTTTTTTTAAGCCACTATATTTTGGAGTAATTCGTTGCACAGCAAAAAAAAAAAAAAACAACTAATACAACCTCCAACACTTATAATACTATATTCACTTGTCTGTGAGCTCCTTGAGACCAGAGTCTGGGTCTGGTTTACCCTGTATGTCTGGTTACCAGCACACTGCCCGGCACATAACAGAAGCTCAATAAATGTTTGAGACATGAAAACAGAAAAAGAGGGAGAAAATGACAGGGAAAGGGAGAGAGGAGGAAAGGTAGGTATCTGTGAAAGAATGGAAACTCAAGCTGACAGAAAGCTGAGAATTAATAGCCCACTGCCTGTGACAGATTTTACCTCCACTTCTAATTAATTTTATATTTGGTAAATGGCTTAACAATTGCTCCTAGCAGAGCTTTCCCCTTGGGCGTGTGCTGAAATCATGTCAGGAGCTTTTGTCAAACATATGAGCTCAGAATGCCAGGCCCATTGTTCTAGACTGGCCACCACTCCTGGTGAGAGGCCATCAGCAACAGGGAGTCCACAGTCAGGCTTGATACCATGTAGCCAATCCCACCCCCAAATGGTGAGGAACTGGTAGGGAACCCCTGAAGAGAAGCTTGTCAGAGAACAGGACAGACAGCAGGAAGGGGCCAGCTGGCTTCTTGGGGGCACTACAGCCTTACCCTTCCCAGGATCAGCCAAAGCCTTTCTCCTTAGGCCAGGGGGACGGCACAGGGGGGATTCCTTTTCAGGCTGCTCACCTGCAGCCTGGGAAGCCAGGAACATCAGGGAACAGTGAAGGGATGCAGTGAGCAGGACCCCAGGGCAGAATCCGATTGCAAGGCTTTGGTTAAGAGGAGACTGCCAGCCACTAAAAAAATTATCCTACCATCTAGTGAGGTACCTGCCATTAAAGGATTGGACACATAGAAAGGGCCAAACTGGGTGAGGAATAGGGGTAGGTAAACTCTGAGGTCTTTTTCAACAGTGTAAACAGTGTGTTGACAATGATATTGCGACATATTCACTGACGTGTCGTTCCCTTACGTTTCCTGCAATCTCGACCACCTCTCCCCTCCTTGACATTCCATTTAAGAAGGTGGAGTAGTAATTTTCATCGTCTCTGAGTGATTGTGACGCCACAGAACAAGGATGTTCCCTCTCAGAGGAGAAGAGAAAGAACTCTGGGTATAAATAACAGCTTTGGAAGGGTCTGGTCCTCCCAGCCTGTGGATAAGTCTCTGAAGAGGGAAGAAAGAGAACTAGATAGACATTAATGTCAACCCTGGAGAGGAATCTCAGGAGAGGCACAGAGATACTCTATATAGATTGGGGGATTCTGAGTCTGTGGGCAGAAGTATGGCCAGGGGAGGCAGCAACGTCCCCAGCTCAAGCCCTGGGTCTCACTGTGGACTCTAGCTGAAACTGATGGGAGGCCTGGGCAGATAAGCCTGGGCCAGCCTTCTCAGGGCTCCTCTAGTTGTGAGGAGGGGAGCTGCAGAACGTGCCCTGGGCCTTGGTGAGTAGCCCAGGCCAGAGCATCCTCTCTGGTGGGACCTACCGGAATGGAGACTCAAGGCTGAATGGGACACTCTGGCACCAGGAGTGTCCCCTGAAACAGAGGCACAGACTCAGAGGAAGGGCAGGAAGAGACCCTGAATTACCTGAGATTGTTTCACACACCCACCGGGACGAGGGACAAAACACATAAAAATTAATCCCAGGCGTTAGTGGTAAAGTACCGGCCTGCCAATGCAGGAGATGTGAGAGACTAGGATTCGATCCCTGGGTCGAGAAGATCCCCTGGAGGAGGGCATGGCAACCCGCTCCAGTATTCTTGTCTGGAGGATCCCATGGACAGAGGAGCCTGGCGAGCTACAGTCCATGTGGTCACAGAGTTGGATACGACTGAGTGACTGAGCACGTGTGCACAGAGCTGTGAAGAATGTTACAGGTTTCCCACAGCTCACCTGGTGAGACTCTTACCCATGTTGGCAGCTTCTACTTGTCAGGAGGGCAGATAAGAGGGTTTATGGAGCAAGGAAAGCTTCTGCCATAACCCATTTACCCCAGGCCCCTCCATCTGTACACAGGCTGGGAGGAATTTTCGGTGTGAGACCAGAAGTTTGTACCACCAGTTAAACCCTAAATGAGGATTAAAAAGTAAAAGGAAACTAGGGGTCAGTGAACAATAGTGCTAAATTAGAGATAAACTAGGGTTTCGTTAACATGGGGGACAGGGACACTGGAAGATGGTGGGACAGAGAGCCTGCATCGGTTCCTACCTCTTCCCAGGAAGCCCACGCTCTCTGTGATGTAGGACTCTCCTTTGTTATCCCAGAGCTGTCTGCTTAGCCCTGACTCTTCTGTTCAGGAGAATTCTATTTGCTCTCTTCCTTCCCTTCCCCAACGCATACGGCACAAGATCCGCTCAGCATTGCCAACTTGGAGAATAACAAAAGCATTGCTGCGTCTGCTGAGATTTCAAAAAAATTTCAGAGACTTTTCTTATGAGAACTTCCAGACTAGTTCAGGTTTTCATTTCCTTTCCATACTGGATGAATTTTTAAAAATATGTTGCTCCCCACCCCACCATCTTTTAGTCTGTTTGTCTGATTCCGTTCACCCACCATGTGCATACCTCTTGAAGAGTCTTTAACACCTGGTATTCCAACTGCTGTGTCCTTGCTCTCCTGCTCCCCTGGGGGCAGAGGGCAGAGGCTGTACCTGGCAACACCTCCCCCAGCACCTAGCCCCATGCCAGAGACCTGGGGGCGGAGTACTGGGAATTCTCAACCAGATTTTATTGAATACTGAAGTTGAATTTGTGATACAGGGTCTCTTGTATTACATACACAACGCTTTCCTGGAAATTTGAGGGAATCAAAACATGTATCTTCATGGACTTCTGTTTTAACTTCTAAAATGCTTTGTTTTTATTTATTGCTCATCTTTGGGGGGCACTGGCTATGAGACAAGGCAGACTTCTAGTTTTCCTCATTCAACCCCTCTGTCAAGTAAAATGCTCTATGAACAAAAATTTTAAGGTATTAAGAACATACTAATAAAGACCTACTTATAGCACAGGGAACTCTACTCAGTACTCTGTAACGGCCTATATGGGAAAAGAACCTAAAAAAGAGTGGATATATGGATAGGTATAATTGATCCACTTTGTTGTATGCCTGAAACTAACACAACACTGCAAATAAAAGGTTTTTTTTTTTTGAAAAAAACGAACATTTTTATCCTGAGAATCATTTTTCCTCATGAAGAAAATCACCTCCTTTAACTAATCTGTTTGATCAATCAGCTTATCTAATTTATTTAAAGCAAAAAAAATACACTTGTACTCATATATGTTCAGCACTGAGGTGAAGTTTAATTACCTTGGTACAATTACTGTCCATATTTGTTGGATCATGGAGAAAACAATGGAATTCCAGAAAAACATCTACTTCTGCTTCATTGACTAACCTAAAGCCTTTGATTGTGTGTATCACAACAAGTTGTAGAAAATTCTTAAAGAGATAGGGGTACCAAACCACCTTACCTCTCTCCTGAGAAATTGGTATGCAGGACAAGAAGCAACAGTTAGAACCGGACATAGAACAATGAACTGGCTCCAAATTGGGAAAGGAGTACAACAGGCTGTATATTGACACCCTGTTTATTTAATTAATATGCATAGTTCATCATGCAAAATGCTGGGCTGGATGAATCACAAGCTGCAGTCAAGATTGCCAGGAGAAATAACAACCTCAGATATGCAGATGATACTACTTTAATGGCGGAAAGTGAGGAGGAACTAAAGAGTCTCTTGATGAGAGTGAAAGAGGAAAGTAAAAAAAGCTGGCTTGAAACTTTGAAAATATTCATAAAACTAAGATCATGGCATCTGGTCCCATCACTTAATGGCAAATAGATAAGGGAAAAGTGGAAACAGTGGCAGATTTTATTTTCTTGGGCTCCAAAATCATTGCAGATGGTGACTGCAGCCATGAAATTAAAACAGTTGCTTCTTTGAAGGAAAGCTATAGCAAACCTCAACAGCATATTAAAAAGCAGAGACATTACTTTACCGACAAAGGTCCGCATAGTCAAAGCAATGGTATTTCCAGTAGTTATGTACGGGTGTGAGGGTTGGACCATAAGGAAGGCTAAGCAGGGAAAAACTGGTGCTTTACAACTGGGATGCTGGAGAAGACACTTGAGAATCCTTTGGACTGCAAGGAGATCAAACCAGTCAATCCTAAAGGAAGTCAACCCTGAATATTCAGTGGAAGGACTGATGCTGAAGCTGAAGCTCCAATACTTTAGCCACGTGATGTGAAGAGCCAACTCACTGGAAAAGACCCTGATGCTGGGAAAGATTGAAGGCAAAAGGAAAAGGGAGTGGCAGAAGATGAAATGGTTAGATAGCATTACTAGCTCAACTGATACAAATTTGAGCAAACTCTGGGAGATATAGGGATGGACAGAGGAGCCTGACGTGCTGCAGTTCATGAGACTGTAGAGTCAGACACGACTTAGCGCCTGAGCAACAACAAGGGTTTCCAAAATAAAATGACAGAAGACAGATAATAAGGTAAAAATCATAAAATTACAAATGTTGTGCATGTAAAATAG
This sequence comes from Bos indicus, assembly GCF_029378745.1. Lineage (NCBI taxonomy): Eukaryota > Metazoa > Chordata > Mammalia > Artiodactyla > Bovidae > Bos > Bos indicus. Next base: position 111,716,648 of record NC_091760.1, read on the forward strand.
AACATTTAGCTCTGCATTTTGTAAGTAGTTTGAAAAAAAGATGAACAAAACTCCAAATGCTCCCTGTCTTAACAAAAGAAGAAAATTCAGAAGTTGACTTATCCAACAGCAATAGGGCTAAGCATGTGTAAAAAATAACAGGGAAACAGGAAGTTAGAGAGAGGAGACAAGAACTCAGTAGGAAATAAAAACTGAGGAAGAAATACAAAGCAAGAAGTTGGAGAATTTGAGGTAGTTGGTTGACGGTCATCAACAATTGCCTCAATGCTACTGGTTATCTTTTCTTCATTAGGAGGTACTTGTGAAACAAAGTAACAAACAAACAGGGAACTTTGACCTCTTGTGGAATTTTAATGGGAATATCAGTGGGTTGGTGGTCCAATATGGTGCTGGGCTAGAGACAGGAATAATGGTTTCTGTTGTGGTCCCACCACTGGTTGGAACAATGACAGAAAGGTACTGCTTTGAAATTCCTCTACTTTTGCTTTTTTCTTCCACTTTTGCTTTTCTTCCACTTTCCCCAAATAAACTCGATAAGGACAAATAAAACAGGGCTTCTGGAACTGAATACCATTTCTATTAGTCAGTGTGGTAAAATGAAGAGTTTTAAGAGTTCGAGAACCGCAAAACCAAGCACAACTTGCTTAACCTCCCTGTGTCTCAGTTTTATCATCTGATATGAGTCAGAGGCCTGACTTGGTCCAGAAGAGAGTTTTGGAAGATCCAGCGGGTATGGAAGGACTCTGTAAAAGCCAATTTTTAAGCTCAGATTTTGAAAACGAAGGGACTCATTAAGAATAAGTCCCATGAAAGGAAGTTTTCTCCCTTCACACACAAGAAACCCCATCCAAGGTGCATGCCTTTGAGGGAATCATATCAATTCCCATGGGTTCAATAGCAATACTGAATTTGTGCTGAGGACTCCCAAAGTTATTTCTTCAGATCAAAGCATTTCTCTGAGTTCAGACACAAGTGGTTAACTGTCTTAAAGCTTCACATATTATGCAGATGTCTCAAACTTACATGTCCAAAATGGAAGTCTTAATTTTTTTCCCCAAACCTATTCCTCAACACAGTAAATAACACCACCATCCTCCCATGACTCAGATCAGAAAGCAGGAAGAAGTCTTGTTTCTTAATCTCTCATGCCAGCTCACAGCAAGAAATGTTAGGTCTGTCCTCAACATATGTCTCAACTCTAACCTCTGCCCTAAATCTCTGCTGCGACCACTCTGATCTAATCACTGGTATCTCTTGCCTGAACTGCTACACAGCTCTTTGTTCCTTCTCCCACACCCCTGCAAGCCATTCTCCCAAGCCAAGTTCTTTCCCAGCTTATGGCCTTTGCATATGCTATTCCCACTCTCAGGATGTTCTTCCACCCACTCTTGCCTGTCTCCTCATTTTTAGACTTCAGTATAAATGTCACAGCTTCAAAGAGCCCATCCTGATCACTCTATCTAAAATAAGTCTCCCATCATGTTTTATATCTCAACTCCTGGTTTGTTTTCTTTTATAGCCCTTACTCTCCCCTGGGTTCCTTTATTCATGTATTTGTTTTTGTTTCTTGTGACTTGAGGACAGGGGCCCTGTGTGTCTTGTTCTTTTTTTTCTCCCTAGTGACTAGAACAATGTCTGGTCCTTGGTAGATAGATGGCCCATACATATTTCCTAAATAAAAATGAACGAAGAATGGGTCAGAATCCTCCTAATTGATCCCTCCCTCTGTTCCTGGTTTCATTGACTCTGCCCTGTCAGATTTACACTGCACTTATTTTGAGAAATTCCAGTGGAAATTTCACAGAAGCGCCAACTTACTTTAAAGTATACAAAGATGTGAATCTTGAAAAAATTTAAAGGTCACAACTTTAAAGAGCTAAAGAAAATAATGTTTAAAGGGAAAATACCACTCAGAAATGATGGACAAGCTCTCTCAATTACCTATTATATGAGTCTATAAAAGAATTTGAAGGCTGGACGTTTCCAGATTCTTAAGTGCTATTTTGACTAATCTCCTCACAGAGGCAATAAAGTACTATAATAGATGCATTTCTGTGGATGTGGACATAATGTGATAACTGACGGATGAGTTTCTTATGATGTGAAATCAAGCAAGCCCAAGTCTATTGATTCTCTAGCTCCTTCTGGTGAATCAGGTTCTCATTGATGACAAATCCATGAAAGACAAAAGTTTGCAGAGGGCTCAGGCCCAGAGAGGTGACCTTCACCTCCAACAGCATGTGCCACTGCCCCAACCCACCTGTCAGGGCTGACTCCTAGAGACTGAAAACTGCATTTTCAGCTGAGTTAGATGTGACCAGTGATCTCCTTTCTCCTGGGATTATTTCAGCCCTGCGAGCCCTGTTTTTCTTAATTCTAGAGTTTCCTTTGTCACATTTCAAATTTTGGATCACACGTTTCACCTGGTACTTGAGGGTAAACTTCTTTTACTTCTTCTTAGTCTTTTCTAACTTATTAAAATTTGTGTTACTACTTTTTTAACCTTACGGATGTGTGCACGCATGCTAAGTCACTTCAGTCATGTCCAACTCTTTGCAACCCTGTGGACTGAAGCTTGCCAGGCTCCTCTATCCATGAACTTTCCCAGGCAAGAATACTGGAGTGAGCTGCCATGCCCTCCTCCAGGGGATCTTCTCAACTCTTAAACCCACATCTCTTATGTCTCCTGCATTGGCAGGTGGGTTCTTTACCATTAGTGCCACCTTATGGATAAAATAAGAGAAGCCCTACCTTATGGATAAAATATTAATAAAAACATGTTTCCTATTTCAGGGTTGTTTTTCATCTTTATGTACTTATGTTACAGAGACTCTTAAAAGATAATATCATTTAAATTCTTCTCTCTCTTGCTTTTTTAAAAATATCTCAGTAAGAGGATTGGGCTTCCCTGATGGCTCAATGACAAAGAATCTGCCTCCAATATGAGACCCCGGTTCGATCCCTGGGTCAGGAAGATCCCCTGGAGAAGGAAATGGCAAGCCACTCCAATATTCTTGCCTGGAGAATCCCATGGACAGAGGAGCCTGGTGGGCTGCAGTCCATGGGGTCGCTAAGAGTCGGACATGACTGAGGGACTTCACTTTCACTTTTCACTTTCATGCATTGGAGAAGGAAATGGCAACCCACTCCAGTGTTCTTGCCTGGAGAATCCCAGGGACGGGGGAGCCTGGTGGGCTGCTGTCTATGGGGTCGCACAGAGTCAGACACGACTGAAGCGACTTAGCAGCAGCAGCAGCCACCAGGTAACAAACTCCTTGGGGCTTCCCAGGTGGCTCAGTGGTAAAGAAATCACCTGCCAATGCAGGAGACATAAGAGACATGGGTTCGATCCCTGGGTCAGCAAGATATCCTGGAGTAGAAATGGCAACCTACTCTAGTATTCTTGCCTGAGAAAGCCCCTGAACAGAAGAGCCTGAAGGGCTACAGTCCATGGGGTCACAAAGAGTTGGACACGCCTGAGACAGACTGAACATGAGCACCACACTCCTTAGGAACTCTTCCTTACTTGCTTTGAGATGATGTTCCTGCTGATCTATTTTTTAATGGACTTTATACTGTGAACATAATGTGTTATGGACTGCATGTACATCAGCCCTTCATACAGGACAAGTTACATGATTTCCTCTGAGCTTCTTTCCTACCAGTTCAAAAATAATGAAACGTAGAGCTTAAACTGCAGTTGACTTGCTTTAGTTCCCTTCAGGTGTCTGCTATAAGAGCTTTTTGCTAATAACTACTCTAGACCATATAATTAGCTATATGAACATGGAAAATTTATGTATCAGACCATGACAGACACAAATACCTGCTGTTATTTCAGGTAGTGTAAATGCTTAATGCTCATTTAATTCAAGCTTGCTCTTGTTCCTTCAGAACAATGAGATGGCTCCAGAAATTAGGCTTAGCAAAATTGGATTTGTTTTAATTCAGTTAGGCTATGGTGGGACACTATTCAGGAGCACAGCATGAGACATCTTCATTGATTTATTTCCCTTTCTCTTTTCTTTTTCCTTCCACTTTCCCTTTACTTCTTTCATATAGAGGCTGGAATTGATCATTATTCTTCTCTCTGTGTCTAGTTCAAATTAGGGTTGGTCAAGACTATTCTAAAAAATAATTTTCACATCAGTTAAAAAAGAATTCCTGCCTCAAGTTTTCCCCAAGTGTCCCAACCACCACAGTTCCAGTTACCATCTTGTCCCATCATCTGCACCCACCATCCAGCAGCTTGATGGCTAAAGCCTGTTCCAGCACCAGGGCCAGTTTATCAACTCTGCTTCTAATAGAGTTTGTTTCAGCAAAATATAATAATTCAAACAATTTTTCACATTAGCATTACCTTGAGACTAGGAATCTCAAGTGGTCCATTCTTGAGCTAAAATATTTTTATTTTGTAGGCTACAATATAATGTGTTAGCTATGGAGATACAAATCCATAAATCTTTTGAAATTAAAGTTTCATAATCTCAAATTCCAGGGTTCTTGAACTTCAGTGAACTTGAGTTTTCTTTGTGTTAACACTGCACTTGAACAAATAGGTTATTTCTTTATTTTCAATTATATGATAAAGTTAGAAAAATAAGGACCAAAACTTTAAAAAGTAACCAAATTAAAATGCAACTTTAAAACTGGTACATTTATTTTTAAAACATCAATCCATTTCTTTTGCCCCCAAACAAACATTATTAATGTAATGATTTGTTTGTCCCCTTCATCACTAGGAAAAGGAGAATTACACAGCCTCCTGAATCTTATCCACTGCTTGCTGAACACAGCATGCAATTAAAGTACAAATGGATAAAAACAAATTATGCTACTTATTTGTTTATACTTCTCATTCCAGACAAGATTTTAGACAGCTTGCTGTTTGTTATGATGGAGAACGCCTAGGAACAATTTGATTTTAGTTTCTTCAGCCTGTTTAGAATGTGTGCTCTGGGAAGAAGGGCCCATCCTCCTAGTTACCATGCATATGCTAGCAGGTACCCAAGAAGAAGATTGTCATCAGAGAGGATGGAGAATGTTCGAAGATGACCAGAAACACTGGGTGGGAGAAACAAAAACTTAGAATAAAAATAATTCATTTTGTTTAATATTAGCTGTGTGAACTTTTAAATTTATTCTTTAATGACCCATGGCACGTTCCCACCCTCCACTAACTGACACTGTATGTTTCTGCTTCCTTTCTGGGCAGGTATTAGACATGTTATATTGGGTTCAGACATGGTTGTCTCCTTGTGACTCAGTGGCATAATCACCTACCCTTCTGGTGGAGAGTGAGGCCCTCTTTAAAAAATAGAGGGTTTTATTATCAATCATTAAAGAAAGAGGCCAGGCCTCAAAACCTGGATAACTAACCTTGACGGGAGGGATCAGGGACACCCTTCTGTTCTGGATCACCCCCTCGGGGCCTAGACTGACAGGAGAGCAGAGGGCTAGATGGGACAGAGGGCTCTTGGAGCCTCAGATCATAAACTTACAAACAGATCCTATTTACTTGTATGCTATTCTCTCAGTTTATTTCTTCTTTATATTTAATCTCTTAGCTAGTATTTCTCAAAGTATGATCCATAGACCAGATCAGAATCATCCAGAATCATTCGAGAAGCTACCAGAGCAGAATCTTTGGGATCAGAACTTAATGACCTGATGTTTAAAGGGCCATCCAATTTGGCATTCACTGTCCTGGTCTTCTGTCAAGCTTCCTGGGTAGCTCAAACAGTAAAGACTCTGCCTATTATGTGGGAGACCTGGATTTGACCCCTAGGTAGGAAAGATCCCCTGGAGGAGGGCATGGCAATCCACTCCAGTATTCTTGCCTGGAGAATTCCATGGACAGAGGAGTCTTGGCAGGCTACCGTCCATGAGGCTGCAAAGTGTCAGACACGACTGAGCAAGTCTTTTACTGCTACTGCTGCTGCTAAGTCACTTCAGTCGTGTCCGACTCTGTGCAACCCCACAGACGGCAGCCCACCAGGCTCCCCTGTCCCTGGGATTCTCCAGGCAAGAACACTGGAGTGGGTTGCCATTTCCTTCTCCAATGCATGAAAGTGAAAAGTGAAAGTGAAGTCGCTCAGTCATGTCCGACTCTTAGCGACCCCATGGACTGCAGCCTACCAGGCTCCTCCATCCATGGGATTTTCCAGGCAAGAGTACTGGAGTGGGGTGCCATTGCCTTCTCTGAGCAAGTCTTTTAGGCTGGTTTAAATATTCTCATTTTCTCAGCTGTGCCTCTGAGTCAATTGTAGGTATACCTGTGGTTACATATGTGGCAAGAATGTTACGAGGGAACACCTAGCATCTACGACCCACAGGCAAGGGATGGATGGTTGATGGCAGCTGATGATAGTTTCTAGAAGGAGAAAGTGGCTCTTGGCAAGAGAGGATAAAACAGAGCAGAGGAGAATTAGGGCTGGGAAACAGAGCAATCATTTTCTAAAAGGCAAACTTCCCTCCCTTTACAACCTTAGAAGACTGAACTTGATTTTTTTTTTTTTAAGGAAAATGGTCATTTTCTTTACAATCCTAATATTGCTTGTGGTTCAGATAAATTACCCCTTTGAGAAGCTAACCAGAAAGAGATAAACTCAAGTGGCAATGATATAGATCTCTCTAATAAAAAGAAGCTTTGGGTGGGTTTCTCTGGCCAAGATGAGCTTCAGTGAAAGAACCACAGGATGAAGTGGCTTTGTTCCAAAGACAGGGTTTGTTCAGGCCATTCTGGGAAGAGGAGCCTGACTCACTGACTATCAAGATCAGATGGATTCAAGACACTGCTGCAATGTTAGCAAATTATTGAGTAGGAAAGTAATAGGGTAGTATTAATATCTCAGCCAGGGCATTAAGTGCTAAAAAAAAAAAAAAAACAAAAAACTTCAAGAGGATGAACATGTGAAAGCAAATCTTCACACTCTAAGAAGAGGCAGTATACATTTTCCACTTGGAAGTTTCTTGTTTTCCTTGACTTCTTGGTATTTCTGAATTTATATATGTAAGTAAATTAGCCATTATGGAGTTACTATAAATAAGTAGCCTTTTTGTATAGGCTTATTAAATTTTCTCATTCTAAAGATGCTGGCACCTAAACCATGTTGCTTTTGATATGGTCAGAACCAGCTTTGAAGTTAATCAGCCAAGGGGAGACAAGGAAGGAAGTTTTCAGTAGAGAGAGAACCAGGTAGGGCCTTTCCAGCAAGCCCCACGCCCTCCCACAAGCCGAGAACACTAAGAAGACCCTGATCTGGGAGGTCAGTTCACTGAAGGAAGCTTCTCTGCACCTCTCCACTGACCCCAGGTGTCTGGCGCTGACTTCATGAGATGATCAAACTCCCACATGGCTTCTTGCCTGCTTACAGCCGTCATGTAGGGAATCCCTGGCCAGAAACCGATCTGCTCTGAATCCAGAAACCGTTCCACTCAGAGTGGAACAGCAGCATCAGCATCACATGAGAGCTGAATGCAGAACCTGCATCTTAACAGGAATCCTTGGCTGAGTCCTGGGCATGTTAAAATTTAAGAAACATTGGCCAAAGGCACAGATAAGATGTTCCAAGCTGTGGCAGTTAGAGAGCTCGTATTTGGAGCCCTAAGATCTAAGGTCACAGCCTGGAAGGTAGAGATTGAAGAAGGGGGTGGGCAGAGGGGGGCTGACACAATTCTTTGTAATAATGAGGGGGTCTGTGCAGATTATGTTGCCTGTAAGAGAGTTTTTTTTTTTTTCCCCTAAACATGCATGTAAACTGCACTAATTCTAATAATTGATGATTTGTCTGGGAGAAGTCTCTGTGTCTGATTCCATCGCTCCCATCTGTGTGATCAAGAGCTCTCCTTGTACACCTCCAGGTGGTCAGAACATCTTAAGGAGAACTGAGCTTGGAAACTGAGACCCCTGGACTTCATTCCTGAAGTTCCCCCATACCCCAGTGTCAGCCAGTCCCAGTGTTGCTCCACCCTGGTTGTTCATCAGAAACCCCAGGGAGCTCTCAAAAACTCCAATGCCCATACCCCACTTCAGGCCACTTAAATGGGAACTGCTGGGAATGAGGCTCTGGGCAGAGGTATTTTTAAAAAGCTCCTGTGTGTGCAGGTCACGCTAACTCCTTTCAGAACTGAAAAGTGAACAGTGTGTCACAGACACCACGAAGGTGAGGGAGGTGGTATTCAGACACACTCCCTGCCACCCTCAGGGGATGGAGGTCCACAGCATCAGCAGAACACTACAGAGCTAGGGAACTAGGAGACAGGGGAGGACAGGTAGACTGGGGCCCGTCCATAAGGAGAGTCTGTGTGAAGAGATGCACTTCTTCCAGTGCTTCCCTTTCAATTAAGAGGACTGGCGATGCAGCTTAAGTCAGCTTTTCAAACTGAATATTTCCATTCCTTTGAAGTCTCCTCAAACCAGCAGTGTAGTCTCCCTTTAGCATCACCTGTCGTACTGGTGATGTAGAAGGAAAAAGAAATAAAGACATAAAAGGAAGTTTGGCTTCCTCCACAGTCACATCTTATTAGAGATTCATGTATTTGCTGGGAATAGGGTATTACTGAAGGGACCTTACCAGGCGTTTGGGTGGTGCCCCTGGAGGAGGTGAGGTTGGCCCAAGCTCAACTGGCATCATAGGCTATGTGGGGAGCAAGAAGTAGCTGCCGGGGTGGCTCTGATACGGTATAAGCCTTTCCTGATATACACTAGGTAGTATTTTTCAAGTTGACAGCTGTGACCCATTAGTTTGCCATAAAATCTATTTTAAAGGTCACACACAGTATTTTTAAGATGGATTAAATGGCATGGAGTGGAATAGAATAGAAAATGTCAAGGCTCAGAGTCCTTCTCATATGTAAGGATAATTATTGTTTTGTGAATCTTTGGTTTATGTTCATGTATATGTATGTGTGCATTGGTTTACAATAGAGACTGTATTTCTTTCCATGTTAATAGTCAAAGAATTTGAATGCCATTGGATCAAATTTCTTTTCAACAAAATAAAATACAAATTTTATTGGGCACAATGGGAAGATAAGCTTCAGTCTGACAAAGCTTAACGACTGATTGGGCTGGGAGAGCAACAGGCGTAAGAGGAGTAGAAGGTATGACAGCATGTATTCTGATGCTCAGTGGCAGGCGTCAGGCTTTAATTGCCATATGAATTCAGAGTAAGACAATTCAGATGCTGACAGCTGAGTCTACCACCTCACCTTAGCTTTTTCTTGGTACTCACCACAAACTTGGTATGAATCTGAAGGGTTTATGGGATTGAAAAGAATCCCACCCATGGTCTAGATCTTTTTTATTTTATAAGGTTCCTTCATTGAGAATCAACAATTTTCTACCAGATTTCAACCCTACAAATTATCCATAAATATACGTATGTTTGGAGAAGGCAATGGCACCCCACTCCAGTACTCTTGCCTGGAAAATCCCATGGACGGAGGAGCCTAGTAGGCTGCAGTCCATGGGGTCGCGAAGAGCCAGACACGACTGAGCGACTTCACTTTCACTTTTCACTTTCACGCACTGGAGAAGGAAATGGCAACACACTCCAGTGCTCCTGCCTGGAGAATCCCAGGGACGGGGGTGCCAGGAGCCGGCATATTGCATATTGAGTGCAGCACTTTCCACAGCATCATCTTTCAGGATCTGGAATAGCTCAACTGGAATTCTATCACTGCCAGGAGCCAGCGTGAGGAACTCCGCCCATGACAAAGGTCATGAGGAAGGAGGCTCGGCATACGCAAAGGCGGGATCGAGCTTCAGGAGTCCCCCTGGAAATTCTCGAGCATATACCCCCAAAACCAGAGTCTGCCTACTTTCTGCTTTGTGCTTTCACCTACACCTCTGGCTTTACGGGGGGCTGTCCCCCACTACCTCTCTGAAAAAAGAGTTAGCTTACAGTTCCAGTTAAGGATTCCTGGGTGTGACAGTGTTTAACCTACAAACTCCTTTGGAAATCCTCTAGCCTGCCTGAATAGGTTTTTCTGGCCACATGTGATTGTTCAGAGCCTCCCAACTGTGAGAGGCAGGAGATGTTCTAAACTGTCTAAACACAGATTCTTTTGAGTAGTTAAAAGATTGATTAGAAATTGTATTGGTGAAGGGATTTTCACTTGTTGGGCCAATGTTTGCTGCTAAGTTTCCATATCCCTTACCTGCTGTGTCCCTGACAGTGTATTGATTAATATAATTGGTGTAAGTAGTAGCTTTAATGTTTGTAACCTGGGACCCTTGAGTTAATTCTTTTTCTTGTTATAGCCCACCACACCTTTGCGCTGTAGGAATGCAACTTTATCTAATGCTTTTGGAGGGTGGCTCCTGACCAATCACCTTTAGAGAAAAATAAGTTTTCTGAAGAAAAGGTCTTAAAATGTTAACAGGCCTCCGGGCCAGAAGATGATGCAAATCACCTAAGCTTTTGCATATGATAAGTTTGCAGGAAGAAAGCCTGGCTTGCTGCAAGACTCTACCCCTTCCCCCATTATCCTCTATGCATAACTTAAGGTATAAAAACTACTTTGGAAAATAAAGTGCGGGCCTTGTTCACCGAAGCTTGGTCTCACCATGTCATTCTTTCTCTTACCTTCTGGCTGAATTATTCAGCCTCTTTTCTCCACTGAATTTCCTCACTGAGCCATCCTCATTCTATTACTCTTTATATCCTTAATTAACGTTTAATTAAGCAATCGTTTCCTGATCTTCGCCTACGCCGTCTCTCCTTCGAATACCCTGGATCAGCCGGGGCTGGACCCCAGCACGGGGGAGCCTGGTGGGCTGCCGTTTCTGGGGTCGCACAGAGTCGGACATGACTGAAGCAACTTAGCAGTAGCAGCATAGGTATGTTACCCTAAGAAAAACTAACTTGTATATGTTAATATATATCTATATAGAGAGTGATTTTACAATACAAAAGAAGTTTTTATATTCCTTGTACAGTCTAGGTTATAAGTGCATTTCAAATGATTAAATTTACAAGAAAAATATGCTTACACGTAAAACTATCCTACAATCTCCAGATGCATATTGTATAAAGAGAGGAAGATCTCTTTTCATTGATAATTATTTGATAAGATTTCTCTACTATTCACCTTAAATTTGGGCAGTGGGTAGCAGTGAGGAAGGGTGTTAGGAGAGTCTAATACTCTCAGTAAAAAACGACAACCATAAGGCAAGTGAGATTCTGCTATTACATGTCAGGAAGAAGCAACGGTATCTTGGCAGCAAGACGATCAATAGAAAATAGCAATAAAGGTCTGGGCAGGCACACAAATTATAAAACCTATTTCCTCTCCTCACACTCACTCACTGACTTGGTCTATCAGTTGAGATCATCGCAGGCCCATTGAAGATGCAGCTGGTGACTCTGCCTGCGAGACTCCTGCATTGGCTATTTCCGATAGCCTTGTCTGAGGGGGCAGGGTGGGTGTTCCGGCTGGAAGCCCGAGGGAGGCACCAGAACACTCGGGAAAGGAGCTGCCCATGGGGGACGGTGGGTGGCTGTGGTGGTTCTCAAAGCCCCCCTTGCTCTGAAAGAGATGTCATGGGGGGTTGGTGATACAGTTTTTCCTCCCTTTCAGAAGAAATCCTGAGTCACCGCTACCAACTCTAGGGATTTTAATTTTTTAGCTTATCCAGAGTCAGTTTCCATTGGATTTTTTCTTTTACTTAAGCTGAATATTAGTCAAGATGGACTTTTTCCACTGGGCCCTAGTGAAGGATATTTCAGAGCCGCACTGATACCCAGGCAACAATATATGTAGGATTCTTCTGTGGATACCTCAGAAATGCTTCCGCTCTAAAATTAAGAAATATTGCCTCCCCCCAATTACCTTTGATACAAACCTTGGTAACATACAGTATTTAACTTCAGAAATTGTTTATACATTCACAGTCACACTTGATGTTAATGATAAGCTTGAGAGAAGCTGAGCAGATGTTGTTATCCACCGTCACAGATGAGAGAATGGAGACACAGAAGCCTGAGAGGAGATTCCCTCATCTGACTAGGCAGCAGAAAGACAGGGAATGGACCAGCATCCCCTCTCCCTAGGACCCACACAGAGGGAGGACAAGTAGCCACATGACCAGAGTCAGGCTCGTTATCCCGATGCCTGTGAGCTCTCTACCCTCCACTGGGTCCTGTAGGTCCCAAGGGCCAGAGGGCAAGAGAAGGCACCCAGCCTGGGGCAAGTCTGCAGCTGCTACCGGGACACTCCATAGCATATACCTGCTGCCCGCTTGGGAAAAGGTCAGTAGATGGACACGGGTGTTACTGTAACTGGAATGGGCTGGTATCTTGGCGAATTGAAGCAGGCAGAGTTGTGAGCAGGCGCCACAGTAACTCATGCACTGTGGTCACAGATCTGAAGTTCCAGTCATGGCCCTGCCACTTATTACCTGTGAGACTTTGGGCAGCTCATTTCACCTGTCTAAGCCCCAACTCTTATTTTATAAAATGAGGAATTTGCACATGGTAGTCACTTAAATCACTGGGGGGAGAGTGTTGTTACCATTTTCTTGGGTCCTAACTGGGGCATACCACATTTGGAATAAATGCTCTTGCTCTAAATTTTATTATGAGAAGTAAACAAGGTAGTCTTTATGTTCCAGAATGTCAAAAGAGAATGATTATGGAACAAAACAAAATAGACATACCATGCTTCTACTGGAATATATCGAGGCCCACATCCTAGGGTAAAACATCACAATCATTTAGTATGGACTAGCCCCTCTGGTCATGCATATCCCTGTCCCTCAAGCCTCGGCCAGGTTTCTGTCTTCCTCTTCCAACCTGAGCTGCCTCCCCACCCCATGGGATAATTTTCCCATTCTGGGAATTTCTCTATCTATATTTTGATTATGTCTTCTCGAAGGTGTGTGTTAGAAGTACTGGTGTGTTTTGTTGGTGGTGTGGTGGTATCACGGTTCGGAGTGCTTGGAGTGCCTGATCCTGCCCTGTGGCATACTGCCTGCCCATCCCCACGACCCCATGAGGGACCAAGGGAGATTCAAGCACAGGACAAGGATACATTTAAGATGAGCAATGAGCAAAGTGTTCACTCTGCCACCACCAGCTGGGGATCCGCTGTCAATCCCAGAGCAGAATCATGGGAAGATGATAGAGAGCTAAAGGGCCTGTTTTTCCCTCCTTAAGTTTAAACCTGAAGTTTGCCACATGCTGAAAAGCTTAATGAAGTGAAAGGAAGTGGAAATGTCCACGAAAGTATAAAATGACTGCCTTCTCAAAAGTGAAAGTGGGCCATCGCTTTCTAACCTAAAAGGGAAAAGAGAGTTCCACGCTCCTATGCAAAACCTTTGAACAAGCAGAATCCTGTCCACCAGCAACCCAGCAGACTTGACCTAATTCGTGTGTCCTGGAACTTGATCAGTCAGATTTGTGACTCCCTCCCTTAGGGGCAGGCAGCGAGGGAGGGGCACAGAGAGGGCTCTTCCGTCATCTGTGGAGGCCAGCGGCAGTGTCATGCACGCCTGGCACCTCAGTGCTGGTGTATACTTCTCTTCCTTGCCAGTTGATGGGCTTCCTAAGGATGAGGTCTGCTGTTAGCTCATACTGCATGTTTGGAACAGAAAAATAGGCAATAAAACTGGTATTTATCAAAACACAGGTAGTTATGCCAGGCTCTGAACTCTCACTGTATTTAACTCTCACAACCATCCTTGACATACGTGTTGTCCTTGCCCTTCCACACACGAGGTTGGATTATCTCTAAGGTTACTCGTGACAAATGCCAAGTGGAGAGGGCAGGGCTTGAGTCCAAATTTGTCTAACTCCAAGTCTGTGCTCTTTATGTTCACCGTGCTGTCCTGGAAGCTCCCAGAATAGAAGACATGTACCGACGCCCATGCGTGAACCACACGTGCATGTCATGGGACATGGTACAATGGCCAGAGGGCATCACACATCACTGGATGTGCTATGGCTCCATGCAGTGGAGAAAGCAGTGTCTACTGGTGCTGCTGCTAGGCTACTTCGGGAGGATGAAGGAGAGAAAGAAGGAAAAGGAAACAGAAGGAAGGATGAAGGAATAATAAAAAAGAAGGACTGAGGGGATAAAACACAAAGACAGGAAAAAAAGAAGAAAGTGGAGCCAAAAAAAAAAGATGAAAGCAAGTCAAATGTATTACTCAGCTCTCTGACTCCAATAATAAATGCTCTCACTTCTCTTGGAATATAGCTCTGAAGCAATCCATCCCCTACTCTTCAAAACAGCAAATTCCTTTCCCCACAATCTCCCAACTTCAGGGTCCCCAGATGATGATTTATTTCCAACTTATCTCACTTATATAAAACAAAACTTTATTTCTAGAGGAGCAGTTGTGATGTCTTCAGGAAGAAGTAAAGAATTTGAGTAATTTCTGTGCATCTAAATGCTATGTGAATCATGTTAAAATTGGTGAGATTGGAAGCAAAGGCAAAAAAGTGAGACAATAATGGTGACAGTAATAGTAGTAATTGAAGACACTTTGGTTTGTACTTGTCTTCCAGTTCTGTTATACTGCAGTAGCATTCTCACTGGCACTTGAACCCCATTGTTACACAATCAGTGGCTATAAACATACACTCTAGTCTAACCTGCATTTATCATGAAAGCTTTTAGTTTTGAAGTTGTGGTCCTTGGATATCTCATATGAAACTTGCTTACAGCCCTGAGAGTGAGCGAGTTGTACTGTATCCACTCACTGAACGCCACAGCTGTTCCCACAGGCTGGGCGGCCCAGTGGGCATCCTCCTGTCCTGCCCACTCCTTGTTTTCCCTTCTCATGGTTAAGACTTGTTCAAAGGAGAGAAAAGTCTCCAAGAGAAAAGGACTGACAAGCTCTCTTATAATGTCCATAAATCATGCCCTGGTTTATCTCTGGAAATTTACCAGGGTCACATACATACAAACAAAGTATTCTAATTTTTCATCATGATAAACATCAGCAACCAAATTTTAATCTGTGCCATCCTGAACATGTAAAATTGACAGGTCATCAGAATTAAGCTCCAAATTCTCTTCAAGTTGCTGCCCAGAGTTTTAGTCTGTAGATGAGCTTAAAAGAAACCTGGTTGTTGCTCCCTATCAATCATGAAACTAATACAATAACAAGATTTTAGCACTGTGGTTAGCTGTTTTGTTACCCTTAAATATATTCTCAGTTACAAAAATTAAATTAGACATATAAGTATAGTTTCTTGGGTTGTAACCAACGTTTCTGGTATTGTATTTCCAAGTAGATAACCACAATTCAATTTCATAAAAATGATATTTCATAGTAAAGTGTAAGATACGCAATGTTAACCAAAGGTATTAAAGCTATTATTTTCAGATACATTGTGAAGCACACACTCACAAAAAACCCCAAAAAACTTCAAAACAGCTTTATAGCATTCCACCTAAAAAAGGCCTTTGTGCTCTTTTTGTATCTAGGCAAAATTCTGATTCATTAGCTAATGCTTTATAACAGGTTCACATTATAAAATACCAAACAACAGATGAAGTGCTGACAGAGAAAATAAAAATGGAAGCTCTTCCTTGAGGTATCCTGGCATCAGTTGAAAATCATGTTTGAAAATCCTAACAATCATTCTTTACCTGGAGACCCAGAAAATGTTTGGATATTGACAGGTTAGTGTTTTATTTTTAATAAATAATTTGGAGGATGTACTATGTACTAGGAAGTGTGCTGGTGTTAAATAGAGCTGTAGCTTCAAATGCAAATAGTTTAAGGGAAAATCCGACATGAATATGAGTAATTGAGTCCCATGCAGGGACAACAGAAATGTCATGTGGTAAGCGTTGTAACCTATGCATGTATGAAGTAAAATGGGGACTCAAAGCCACCCTCCTTGGGTCAAGGTGGGAACAAAAGCAAAGTGATGAAGGGTGGTAAGGAGGAGAGGAGTGCGAATTTGCAGAGAGAAGGAAGAGAAGGCAGGAACAGGGCCTATAGGAATAAGGCAGAGTTTTCCAGGAGAAAGAAGAATAAGGGAAAGAGCATTCTGGGATGGAGGAATAGCAAGGGACAAGTCAGGAGGTATGGAAGGGAGGAACGGAAAAGAATGGAGTGCTGGGGAATCTAGAAGCACCTGGAGGGAAGCGCCCGACAGCCGAAGCGAGTGCATGGAGAGCTATGTCTGTCCAGAGCCACTGGGGTTTCAGCCTTCATGCAGGGAAATAATGAGAGATGTTTTGTTCTGAGAGGTAGAATCTAGCAATTTAGCAGCAGGTTCTAGCAAAAATTTGGAGGGCGGGGCAAGGCTGGAGTCAGGGAAATAATCAAGAGTAAAGTGTCTGATCTGAGCACTGAGATAGTCTGGTAGTTGAGGGAATCCAGGTGGAATTCCAGGTTCAGGCTTAGACTTTCACAATAAGGTGCACATTTTCCACAGCAAGTACTGATGGGTGTGGTGGGGAGGGTCCCAGATTCCAAGAAAGTGTAGGTGCAGAGGTTGAGATGTGAAGGAGGCCAATATGGCAATCTAGGGATCATGATTTCTGACTAGGCTTGACTTCAACTTATACAAGAGAAAAGACAAAGCGAAATGAAAAAGAAAAATTAAAGTTTAAACTAACATTTATTAAATAGCTTTTAGAGGCTTGGAACAGTGCCAGCCAACATCATACACCTTTTCTCTCTTAACGCTCATAGTAGCTACCGTGTATAGGAACTGGTATCCTCACTTTCACAGATGCAGAAACAGAGATTCAAATAAAATCACTTGCACAAAGCTTCACAATTCACAAGGGAAAGCAGACATTTGCTCCCGGGTCTGTATGCTTCTGAATCTATGCTGTAAGCAGGAGGCAAAGGAAAGAGAAGGTTTGTTCATGGCCATTGGTGTTGAGGAGCCCACAGTATCATTCTGTCAACACATCATTTGTTTGTAAAATGCTTGGAGCCAGGAAGATGTATCCTCCAGTCACGGAAGGCTACTTATTGATGGTGTAGCTAGGCTCCGCATCTCTATTTCCCTGACTCTGTGCTGCCACAACTGGGGATGTTCATTTCTTTCAAAACAGAGGAAAATACTCGCTACACCAAAATTAATTTCAGAGAAATAAAAGACTTAAATGTAAGAAAAAAAAAAAAAGAAAGTTTAGAGGAAAATTTGGAACTTAAGACTGTCCCGACAAAATTGGGAAAGGAGTATGTCAAGGCTGTATATTGTCGCCCTGCTTATTTAACTTATATGCAGAGTATATCATGCAAAATGCCAACCTGAATGAATCACAAGGTGGAATCAAGACTGCCAGGAGAAATATCAACAACCTCAGATGTGCATTGATGGTAGAAAGTGAAGGGGAACTAAAGAGCTTCTTGATGAAAGTGAAAGAGGAGAGTGAAAAAGCTGGCTTAAAACTCAACATTCAAAAAACCAAGATCATGGCATCTGGTCCTATAACTTCGTGGCAAATAGATGGGGAAAAAGCGGAAACAGTGGCAGATTTTATTTTCTTGGGCCAAAATCACTGTAGACATTGTCACTTCAGTGACAAAATTAAGATGCTTGCTCCTTGGAAGAAAAGCTACAATAAACCTAGACAGCGTATTAAAAGGCAGAGACATCACTTTGCTGACAAAGGTCCATATAGTCAAAGCTATGATTTTTCCAGTAGTCATTTACAGATGTGAGAATTGGACCATAAAGAAGGCTGAGCATAGAAGAATTGATGCTTTTAAACTGTGTTGTTGGAGAAGACTCTTGAGAGTCCCTTGGACTGCAAGGAGATCCAGCCAGTCCACCCTAAAGGAGATAAGTCCTGATATTCATTGGAAAGACTGATGCTGTAGCTGAAACTCCGATACTTTGGCCACCTGATGCAAAGAACTGACTAATTTGAAAAGACCCTGATGCTGGGAAAGATTGAAGGTGGGGGGAGAAGGGGACAACAGAGGAGGAGATGGTTGGATGGCATCACCGACTCTATGGACATGAGTTTGAGCAAGCTCTGGGAGTTGGTGATGAACAGGGAGGCCTGGCATGCTGCAGTCCATGGGGTTGCAAAGAGTTGGACATGACTGAGCAATTGATCAAATACAAAAAGATAATTTTCTTAATAAATAATAAGAGCTCGAACACACTAATATGAAAAGACCAACAACCAACTGAAAAATGAACACTCTCACAGAAAGTTAGAGAAAATGGAAACACAAGTGAATTTAAATATCAAAAGACAAAAATTTAAACTTCATTGAGACACTACTTTTACCTATCATTTATAGAGATCAAAAAGTTTGATACTATTTTTCATTATGAGAAACAGACATTCTCAAACATCATCAATAGGAGGATATTATGAACCTATTTTATTCCAGAGTGATTTGGTAATACACACAGAAAATGTAAATAGACTTTCCATTTGACCATGAAATTCTACTTCTAGAAATTTCTCCTATGATTATTCTTACACCTCTACATAAAAATGCTTGTGTCATGCTGATCAGTGCAGTGATTATGCTTGTATGCAGAAAAGAACTAGGAACAATTTAAATATTTATTGATAGGAACCCTGCTAAGTCAGTTATAATATAGCTACACAAAGAATACTCTATTAATACTAAAATGAATGAGGAAGATACATACTGATGCAACCTGATTTCCAAGATACATTGGTAAAGAAAGAAGAAAGATGAACAATGTATATAATATAATCATCATATTTTAAGGACAAAGGTATACATATTTATGTGTGCATATTCATAAGCTATTAAAATGCATGGAAAACAGGTAAGAGTTGAAGTAGAGGAACTAAGGACAGATAAGGCAGGGAGATTTACTTATCACTCTGTACCCTTTTTAAATATTTGAAAATTTTTTACAATGTGCATTTATTTCCTCTTTCAAAATAAAAGGATGAGGGCAATAAAGAAGGTCAAAAGGAATGAGCAATGATGCACAAGGATAGGAGTGCAGCAACCTTACACAACCAGATTTTAGTCCTGCTCCCTGGTGAGCTTCAAGGCTCTTTATGGCTTCCCACAGTAAAGCCAATCCCACAGAGGGAAGCTAAGGGACCAAGGAAAAGATAAATATTATTTTACAGTTAAGTTTCCTACCAAACTTGGTTGTGAAAATTTAGAAAAAAAACAACTAATCATAAAATCCAGGGTGAAACTAGTCTTCCCAGAGGAAGTCACAAATCATAGGGACCACTGTGTTGTGTTTTTTTTTTTTTTAAACCTAAGGATAAATCAGTTTTCATAATGATCAATCATAATTTCATTATTACTTTACAATTTTACCAAATGGGCTTGTGTCACAATAGTCATCTTTTTCAGGACCAAAAAAAAAAAAAAATCAGGCCTTTTGGTCTGACCATGGTCTTGTTTTGATCATGGTCTGAGCTCTGGATGGAAGTCACTGCATTCCCATTTCAGTTCAGTTGCTCAGTCGTGTCCAACTCTTTACAACCCCATGGACTACAGCACACCAGGCTTCCCTGTCCATCACCAACTCCTGGAGCTTGCTCAAATTCATGTCCATCAAGTCAGTGATGCCATACAACCATCTCATTCTCTGCCGTCCCCTTCTCCTCTTGCCCTCAATCTTTCTCAGCATTAGGGTCTTTTCCAATGAGTCAGTTCTTCACATCAGGTGGCCAAAGTATTGGAGTTTCAACTTCAGCATCAGTCCTTCCAATGAAAATTCAGGACTGATTTCCTTTAGGATGGACTGATTGGATCTCCTTGCAGTCCAAGGGACTCTCAAGAGTCTTCTCCAACACCATGGTTCAGATCAGTTCTTCAGTGCTCAGCTTTCTCTATGGTCCAGCCCTTACATCCATACACGACTACTGGAAAAACCATAGCTTTGACTAGACAGGCCTTTGTTGGCAAACTAATGTCTCTGCTTTTGAATATGCTATCTAGGTTGGTCATAACTTTCCTTCCAAGGAGTAAGCGTCTTTTAATTTCATGGCTGCAGTCACCATCTGCAGTGATTTTGGAGCCCAGAAAAATAAAGTCTGACACTGTTTCCCCATCTATTTCCCATGAAGTGATGGGACCAGATGCCATGATCTTCATTTTCTGAATGTTGAGCTTTAAGCCAACTTTTTCACTCTCCTCTTTCACTTTCATCAAGAGGCTTTTTAATTCCTCTTCACTTTCTGCTATAAGGGTGGCATCATCTGCATATCTGAGGTTATTGAGATTTCTCCCGGCAATCTTGATTCCCGCTTGTGCTTCTTCCAGCCCAGTGTTTCTCATGATGTACTCTGCATAGAAGTTAAATAAGCAAGGTGACAATATACAGCCTTGACGTACTCCTTTTCCTATTTGGAACCAGTCTGTTCTTCCATGTCCAGTTCTAACTGTTGCTTCCTGACCTGCTTCCTGACCTCTGAAAGAAATGGGAATACCAGACCACCTGACCTGTCAAGAGGCAGGTCAGGTGGTCTGGTATTCCCATCTCTTTCAGAATTTTCCACAGTTTATGGTGATCCACACAGTCAAAGGCTTTGGCATAGTCAATAAAGCAGAAATAGACGTTTTTCTGGAACTCTTTTGCTTTTTCGATGGTCCAGCAGATGTTGGCAATTTGATCTCTGGTTCCTCTGCCTTTTCTAAAACCAGCTTGAACATCTGGAAGTTCACGGTTCACGTATTGCTGAAGCCTGGCTTGGAGAATTTTGAGCATTACTTTACTAGCGTGTGAGATGAGTGCAATTGTGTGGTAGTTTGAGCATTCTTTGGCATTGCCTTTCTTTGGGATTGGAATGAAAACTGACCTTTTCCAGTCCTGTGGCCACTGCTGAGTTTTCCAAATTTGCTGGCATATTGAGTGCAGCACTTTCACAGCATCATCTTTCAGGATTTGAAAGAGCTCAACTGGAATTCCATCACCTCCACTAGCTTTGTTTGTAGTGATGCTTTCTAAGGCCCACTTGACTTCACATTCCAGGATGTCGGGCTCTAGATGAGTGATCCAGAGAAGGCAATGGCACCCCACTCCAGTACTCTTGCCTGGAAAATTCTATGGACAGAAGAGCCTGGTAGGCTGCAGTCTGTGGGGTCGCTGAGGGTCGGACACGACTGAGCGACTTCACTTTCACTATTCACTTTCATGCACTGGACAAGGAAATGGCAACCCACTCCAGTGTTCTTGCCTGGAGAATCCCAGGGACAGGGGAGCCTGATGGGCTGCCGTCTATGGAGTCGCACAGAGTCGGACATGACTGAAATGACTTAGCAGATGAGTGATCACACCATCGTGATTATCTGGGTCGTGAAGATCTTTTTTGTACAGTTCTTCTGTGTATTCTTGCCACCTCTGCTTAATATCTTCTGCTTCTGTTAGGTCCATACCATTTCTGTCCTTTATTGAGCCCATCTTTGCATGAAATGTTCCCTTGATATCTCTAATTTTCTTGAAGTGATCTCTAGTCTTTCCTATTCTGTTGTTTTCCTCTATTTCTTTGCATTGATCGCTGAGGAAGACTTTCTTATCTCTTCTTGCTATTTTTTGGAACTCTGCATTCAGATGTTTATATCTTTCCTTTTCTCCTTTGCTTTTCATTTCTCTTCTTTTCACAGCTATTTGTAAGGCCTCCCCAGGCAGCCATTTTGCTTTCTTGCATTTCTTTTCCATGGGGATGGTCTTGATCCCTGTCTCCTGTACAATGTCACAAACCTCCGTCCATAGTTCATCAGGCACTCTATCTATCAGATCTAGTCCCTTAAATCTATTTCTCACTTCCAATGTATAATCATAAGGGATTTGATTTAGGTTATACCTGAATGGTCTAGTGGTTTTCCCTACTTTCTTCAATTTCAGTCTGAATTTGGCAATAAAGAGTTCATGATCTGAGCCACAGTCAGCTCCTGGTCTTGTTTTTGTTGACTGTATAGAGCTTCTCCATCTTTGACTGCAAAGAATATCATCAATCTGATTTTGGTGTTGACCATCTGGTGATGTCCATGTGTAGAGTCTTCTCTTGTGTTGGTGGAAGAGGGTGTTTGCTATGACCAGTGCATTCTCTTGGCAAAACTCTATTAGTCTTTGCCTTGCTTCATTCCATATTCCAAGGCCAAATTTGCCTGTTACTCCAGGTGTTTCTTGACTTCCTACTTTTGCATTCCAGTCCCCTATAATGAAAAAGACATCTTTTTTGGTGTTAGTTCTAAAAGGTCTTGTAGGTCTTCATAGAACCATTCAACTTCAGCTTCTTCAGCATTACTGGTTGGGGCATAGACTTGGATTACTCTTGGTGTGCTTTTATTTGAATGGGTATTTGAAAATATGAAACACTGATGAAACCTTTTTTGTGAGTAAAAAGGTCGGGGCTTTCCTAGTGGCTCAGCAATAAAGAATTTGCCTGCAATGCAGGAGACACAGAAGACAGGAGTTTGATTCCTGGGTTGGGAAGATCCAGGAGGAGGATATGGTAACACATTCCAGCATTCTTGCCTGGAGAAACCCCTGGAAAGAGGACCCTGGAGGGCTACAGTCCATAGGGTCTCAAAGAGTCAGACACAGCTGAGACAACTGAGCACAAAAAGGTCAGATAAGTCATTTGATGCCAAGTTTTTCTTGCTTTCACACAGGATCCCACTCCTTTACCAAAGAGTCTTCACTAAGTTTAGTCATCCAGTTTCTTTTCATAAACTGGATCCTTTATACTCTGACCCTTTAACTAGCTTAGTTGTACTGTATTTACTTATATGCCACCCCTAGTGGCTCAGACAGTAAAGAATCTGCCTGCAATGCAGGAGACCTGGGTTTGATCCATGGGTTGGGAAGGTCCCCTGGAGAAGAGAATGATTATCCACTCCAGTATGCTTGCCTGGAGAATCCCATGGACAGAGGATCCTGCTGGGCTACAGTAAATGGAGTCACAGAGTTGGACATGACTGACTGAGGGACGAACACACATACCTGTCCTTTTCATTTACTTGGAATGGTCTGTAACGGGATAGTGCGCCCTCTAGTGTGCGGGTTAATTCCAGCCAGTATTTGTCATGATTCATTCCATAAAGAAGGCATAATGCAAAGAATTGGTGCCTTTGAACAGTGGTGCTGGAGAAGACTCCTGAAAGTCCCTTGGACAGCAAGGAAATCAAACCAGTCTATCTTAAGGGAAATCAACCCTGAATACTCGTTGGAAGGACTGATGTTGAAGCTGAAGCTCCAGTATTTTGGTCATCTAATGCTGTATGGATACAGGGATCAAGACCATCCCCATGGAAAAGAAATGCAAGAAAGCAAAATGGCTGTCTGGGGAGGCCTTACAAATAGCTGTGAAAAGAAGAGAAGTGAAAAGCAAAGGAGAAAAGGAAAGATATAAGCATCTGAATGCAGAGTTCCAAAGAATAGCAAGAAGAGATAAGAAAGCCTTCCTCAGCAATCAATGCAAAGAAATAGAGGAAAACAACAGAATGGGAAAGACCAGAGATCTCTTCAAGAAAATTAGAGATATCAAGGGAACATTTCATGCAAAGATGGGCTCGATAAAGGACAGAAATGGTATGGACCTAACAGAAGCAGAAGATATTAAGCAGAGGTGGCAAGAATACACAGAAGAACTGTACAAAAAAGATCTTCACGACCCAGATAATCACGATGGTGTGATCACTCATCTAGAGCCTGACATCCTGGAATGTGAAGTCAAGTGGGCCTTAGAAAGCATCACTACGAACAAAGCTAGTGGAGGTGATGGAATTCCAGTTGAGCTATTTCAAATCCTGAAAGATGATGTTGTGAAAGTGCTGCACTCAATATGCCAGCAAATTTGGAAAACTCAGCAGTGGCCACAGGACTGGAAAAGGTCAGTTTTCATTCCAATCCCAAAGAAAGGCAATGCCAAAGAATGCTCAAACTACCACACAACTGCACTCATCTCACACGCTAGTAAAGTAATGCTCAAAATTCTCCAAGCCAGGCTTCAGCAATACGTGAACTGTGAACTTCCAGATGTTCAAGCTGGTTTTAGAAAAGGCAGAGGAACCAGAGATCAAATTGCCAACATCTGCTGGATCATCGAAAAAGCAAGAGAGTTCCAGAAAAACATCTATTTCTGCTTTATTGACTATGCCAAAGCCTTTGACTGTGTGGATCACCATAAACTGTGGAAAATTCTGAAAGAGATGGGAATACCAGACCACCTGACCTGCCTCTTGACAGGTCAGGTGGTCTGGTATTCCCATTTCTTTCAGAGGTCAGGAAGCAGGTCAGGAAGCAACAGTTAGAACTGGACATGGAAGAACAGACTGGTTCCAAATAGGAAAAGGAGTACGTCAAGGCTGTATATTGTCACCTTGCTTATTTAACTTCTATGCAGAGTACATCATGAGAAACACTGGGCTGGAAGAAGCACAAGCGGGAATCAAGATTGCCGGGAGAAATCTCAATAACCTCAGATATGCAGATGATGCCACCCTTATAGCAGAAAGTGAAGAGGAATTAAAAAGCCTCTTGATGAAAGTGAAAGAGGAGAGTGAAAAAGTGGCTTAAAGCTCAACATTCAGAAAATGAAGATCATGGCATCTGGTCCCATCACTTCATGGGAAATAGATGGGGAAACAGTGTCAGACTTTATTTTTCTGGGCTCCAAAATCACTGCAGATGGTGACTGCAGCCATGAAATTAAAAGACGCTTACTCCTTGGAAGGAAAGTTATGACCAACCTAGATAGCATATTCAAAAGCAGAGACATTAGTTTGCCAACAAAGGCCTATCTAGTCAAAGCTATGGTTTTTCTTGTGGTCATGTATGGATGTGAGAGTTGGACTGTGAAGAAGGCTGAGCGCCGAAGAATTGATGCTTTTGAACTGTGGTGTTGGAGAAGACTCTTGAGAGTCCCTTGGACTGCAAGGAGATCCAACCAGTCCATTCTGAAGGAGATCAGCCCTGGGATTTCTTTGGAAGGAATAATGCTAAAGCTAAAACTTCAGTACTTTGGCCACCTGATGTGAACAGCTGACTCATTGGAAAAGACTCTGATGCTGGGAGGGATTGGAGGCAGGAGGAGAAGGGGACGACAGAGGATGAGATGGCTGGATGGCATCATTGACTCGATGCACGTGAGTTTGGGTGAACTCCGGGAGTTGGTGATGGACAGGGAGGCCTGGCGTGCTGGGGTTCATGGGGTCGCAAAGAGTTGGACACGACTGAGTGACTGAACTGACTGACTGACTGAAGAATCTCTAAGAAACCAGACATACAAAGCCAAGAAATAACCTTTTTAAAAACAACTTATTGTAATTTAAAAAATTCATATTATTCATGGTTTATTATTTTAAATAAAATTTGTTAAGAGATGTAATTGATTAAGATTAGGCTGAGTTAGAGTAATGTTTACATGTGGCCACTTAGATTAAGGCTGTAGGGAAGTCATACTGTGTCCAAGCCTTAGATCTCTGAGCTCAGCAACGTTTTGACAGGAGCAGGGAGAATTTCCAGATCCTTGCTCACCTCTACCTAGCTGTAGACTACACCCCTCCTTTTTTGGGCCGCACAGCAAGGTTTGTGAGATCTTTCTCTGACCAGGGATCAAGCCCAGGCCCACAGCTATAAAGATAAGTGGGGTTAAGTGTTCAGAATAGACTTTCAGGTTTTAAGAATTGGTTAAAAAATATTTGTTTGCAAAGCCAACTCAATTAGTTCAAGGCTTCAAGGAACTGATTTCCAGTGCCCAGGTGTTGACCCTGGATGAGAACTCCATCTCCATCAGTGCATTGAGGCTAAAGCCACATCCATGCCTGAAAGAATCTCCTCCTGGACTGCAGTGATGGCTATGCTCACAATTAGGGAGAGGTTTAGTCTCCTTGCCTTTTTCATTAAAAACAGCTTTAATAAGAGATGAGGGGCACACTCTAAAAGAGGAGGCCCAAACAAGAACCTGGAAGCAGGAATACCAGGCATTTTGCCACAAAGTCTGGAAGACCTCAAAGCCTGCTATGTGTCTTGAGAGAAGATGTTAGTGAGCTGCTGCTGCTGCTAAGTCGCTTCAGTCATGTCCGACTCTGTGCAACCCCACAGACAGCAGCCCACCAGGCTCCCCCGTCCCTGGGATTCTCCAGGCAAGAACACTGGAGTGGGCTGCCATTTCCTTCTCCAATGCATGAAAGGGAAAAGTGAAAGTGAAGTCGCTCTGTCGTGTCCGACTCTTCTCGACCCCATGGACTGCAGCCTACCAGGCTCTTCCGTCCATGGGATTTTCCAGGCAAAAGTACTGGAGTGGGGTGCCATTGCCTTCTCCAGTTAGTGAGCTGAGGTTTACCAAAAGCCTGGAGGACCACTAAAAAGGCTCAAGGGCCATAGGAACACTCATTTACTCCACAGAATTTTCTTGTGTTGGGCATTGTCTTCAGGAGTCATGAAAATCTGGTCACTGCTTGGGATAGCTAATGTCCCATGGCTGGTGACAACTAGAGGAAAACTCCTCAGCTCTCCTTTTGAGCCCATCTTTCTCCTTGAAGGACAGTGTTCTCAAGGTGAAAATGTCAAAAGAAATGGCTCAAAGGAGAACTGAGACCCAGCACTGGAGACAAGAATAAAACAGCCCTGGGGCCATATAAATGCTCTATTTGGAAGACTTCCAGGTCATCATCAATGAGCTTAGAGATCGAGACTCCAGAACCAGTCAAGAGTCTAAGAGAAATCACAGTGAGCAGAAGTACTTGAAGAACAGAGGTAGGCAAATTCTGCCCTGATTTTTTAAAATGAAAAACTTTAAAAAGGAAAAAGTGGGCAGTGTTAAATTGGAAGTCAAATGCTGATTCCTGGACCAGTGATGTGTACCTAGCAGAGAAAAAGGTGATAACTCATAATTAGCCACCAGCATGGATAAGCTATACAAAGCTAGTCTTATTTTCTCACTTTTCATTGTTTTACTATGAAAATGTGGCAGATGGGATATAGTTTGCAAGAAAGCAAGTTTTAAAATTTTTATGTAACTATCTCAGGGTCTCATTTTCTGAAAACTTAACCTAACTATATTGGGGGAAGGTCAATGAAATGTTATGATTTCAAAGTCATTTTGCAATTAAAACCCAGTCTTATTCAAGATTCTTCTCGCTATTCACCTCCTTTCCTCTGGGATTATTTATAAGCTCTGGCTTTATGCAAATGCCTGTGTTGAATGAGGAAAAGCATTTACTTCTACATCTTAATCTAGCCTGGTCTGGACTCCTTTGAAATGAGAATTGACTGAAGGTAATCAAAGGACAGTTGCCTCCACGTCCACATTTGCTAAGGGTCTCTGATCTGGTGCTCCTACTGCTGTCTGCTGGATGATCCACGCCACTCTCTTCTCTGTTGTTCCCTCTCTGCAAAAGTGGAATGACTTTCTCCTCCCACCCCCTAGTGTTTCTCAGTTTTACCTGGGGCACTGGGAGAGTTTAGCTACTCTTCCATTCTCCCTAGGGACTACAGAAGGCTCTGTGTGGTTGCATTAGAATCCCCCATCCGAGAGACCCCTCCTAGCCCTGTCTACTCAACTACCCACACCATCCCTATCTCATGCTTCTGGTACATAAGGCCAGTCTGCAGGGCAGCTCCCTCCCAAAGCCCCAGCTCAGCAGTAGGTCCCAGGTTTCCTCTACTCTTGGATCCCTAAAGGTGGAGTTCCCTGATCTCCATCCTCTTCTTGACCTATGGCTGGCTGTAGGAGGGGCCCTGCTCTCCCCACCACAGCACCAGCAGCTGACTTGCTTGCTTTCCACTTTCGCTTTCCTCTTTCCAGCTCAAAGTATCCTGATTTCGCATCCATATAAGAGGGATAGAGGGAAGAAAATGTAGTAGGATGGGGGCTACTACAATCTGAAGGCATTTTAAATCTTTCCCCCTGCCTTTTGGCTTTTTGATCTTTAAAGTTAAGAGTTTCATGGGTTTTGTTCCTGGTTCCACAACTCCCTGCAGGTATTGACAAGTTTACGTTGGCTGGCTGCGAGCAAGGTACACACCACCAAATAGAAAGTGCAGCAAAAGTAAATTTGTAAAACTTCATCATAACTTTGCATCTAGAAAACAACTCACTAAAGAATATTTAGATAAAGGTAAATTCGTTTCCCATTTAGATACTAGGTGCTTAGATAAACCAGATTTGGAGATTATAAAAATGATATAAATATCAAATACCTTCATTTTGATAAGACAAAAACTCACCAGATAGACTGTGGAGTCAAGTGGTTTTATAGCTGACTAAACAATTTGCTTGATGCTTATTGAATTATAGATCAATTTCTCCCTGGGAGAAAATCTTTAATGCTGTGCAACACTGTTTTCTATTGTACTGCCTTCTGTTCAACAACTCTATTAATGATTTTGCTGGGAACAGAAGATGTGATTATCAAATTTGTAGATGGCCCTCAACTAGGAAGGACAGACAGACTGACTGCACCAATGGACTGAGACTAATTTAATGAAACAACTCAATAATAATTGTATCTTGAAGTCATATTTAATATAATAACGTCATAACTACAGGAGAGCGGTGACCCAGTTAAATAACAAAGGAGCACCAAGTTCATATTCTAGAAGACTTTACCATTATAGTAATATGTGCCAGGAATAAGGCACAACAGTGGGGAAATCTAATGGGCTGGGGGCTGTGATAACAAGATCCGCTTCCATAAGAAGTGTATATTTCATTAGCGCCTGTTCTAGAAAACTACATCTTCCCTCAATCCAACCTCCAAGTGTAATGGTTTCCCCTCAAAAACATTCCATAGCTCCTCACTGCCTCCAGAAAAAAGCTCAAGCTCCCTTTATTGTATACCATACCCTCATGACCTATTTCAGCTATCCAGTTTCATTCCCCATTGTTCTGGTTTCCTACCTGCTTCCCGTTCCAAACACGCAAGTCCCTCCTTATGCTTTTTTTGTGCCTTGTCTAAAATTTCACCCTGACTATGAGGTATGGGAAAGTGTGGATGGGAAGGGATGTCTCTTTTGGGTCAGAATTAGTGGTAGTGGGGAGGTGCAGGGAACAGAATCCCCTGGAGTGAGCAACTAGACAGCCTGAGAGCACAGATGAAAAGTAGCAAAGACGGGGGCTGTGCACATTTGGGGACTCCCAAATGCTGGGAGGGTGCCAAAGGGAAACATGAAAGCTACGGTACAGAGTCAAGGAGCTGAAGCTAAAGAGGTAAGTAAGAATGAGGGGAGCCAACTCCCTGTGATGTTTGCCTTCTCTGTTACCTTAATCATTTCCCAAAACTTTCAAAATCTTTATCTCTTTCATCTCTTTTGACTTCAAGACAGAGATGACTACTCTCTTCCTTGTGGCAATTCTGTACCCCAAATATTTCTCTATTAGATTGCATATGGCCCAGGTTTTCAATTATTTGTTACATTTCCAACTCTCACATTAGACTGAACACTTGCTTGATGGTGGGGCTGTGATTTACCTATGTAATCCCAGGGTCCAGCCCATAGTACTATATCAGTAACATAGTATCTAACACATAGTATGCACTATATAAACATATACACACACCTGTGTATTTATCTGTATGTATGTACACACACACACATATATATGTACATAATATATATTTAAAAAATTAATGGTGACTTTACCTTGTTAAACCATATTTATCAAGTATAATGCCAATATTAGCATGCAGAAATCAGGGCATCCCGATCTATCTCATTATGAGAGAATTATCCTTTTAAAAAATTCATTATTTTGTAGAAAATGCTTTCCAATTCATGTTCTAAATTAGTTGTACCTATTCAAAGGCAAGGCATTTGGATCATATGGCTTCACCATGTGCGTTCCTGACTGCTTAGGGCCTCTTTAGATGAATTGTAAGTGTTCTACTTAGAAGAAAATAAAGTACCTGATATTAACATAAAACCCTTCCACTTGCATCCTTCAAATCTTGCATATGTGAGTGGGCTAAATCCCTACCATAGAAACATGCTATTTTATTATTGTTCTTACATTTGACTTTAGCAGATTTTTTAATATGCTTAAGTAGGTGAGTAAGCTTTGAAAAGAATGATGCCTTACTTAGGCAGATCAGTGGAGAAATAACTCCAGAAAGAATGAAGGGATGGAGCCAAAGTAAAAACAATACCCAGCTGTGGATGTGACTGGTGATAGAAGCAAGGTCCAATGCTGTAAAGAGCAATATTGCATAGGAACCTGGAATGTCAGGTCCATGAATCAAGGCAAATTGGAAGTGGTCAAACAGGAGATGGCAAGAGTGAACATCGACATTCGAGGAATCAGTGAACTAAAATGGACTGGAATGGGTGAATTTAACTCAAATGACCATTATATCTACTACTGCAGTCAGGAATCCCTCAGAAGAAATGGAGTGGCCATCATGGTCAACAAAAGAGTCCAAAATGCAGTACTTGGATGCAATCTCAAAAATGACAGAATGGTCTCTGTTCATTTCCAAGGCAAACCATTTAATATCACAGTAATCCAAGTCTATGCCCCAACCAGTAACACTGAAGAAGCTGAAGTTGAATGGTTCTATGAAGACCTACAAGACCTTTTAGAACTAACACCCAAAAAGATGTCCTTTTCATTATAGGGGACTGGAATGCAAAAGTAGGAAGTCAAGAAACACCTGGAGTAACAGGCAAATTTGGCCTTGGAATACGGAATTAAGCAAGGCAAAGACTAATAGAGTTTTGCCAAGAGAACGAACTGGTAATAGCAAACATCCTCTTCCACCAACACAAGAGAAGACTCTACACGTGGACATCACCAGATGGTCAACACCAAAATTAGATTGATTATATTCTTTGCAGCCAAAGATGGAGAAGCTCTATACAGTCAGCAGAAACAAGACCAGGAGATGACTGTGGCTCAGATCATGAACTCCTTATTGCCAAATTCAGACTTAAATTGAAGAAAGTAGGAAAACCACTAGACCATTAGGGTATGACCTAAATCAAATCCCTTATGATTATACATTGGAAGTGAGAAATAGATTTAAGGGACTAGATCTGATAGATAGAGTGCCTGATGAACTATGGACGGAGGTTTGTGACATTGTACAGGAGACAGGGATCAAGACCATCCCCATGGAAAAGAAATGCAAAAAAGCAAAATGGCTGCCTGGGGAAGCCTTACAAATAGCTGTGAAAAGAAGAGAAGCGAAAAGCAAAGGAGAAAAGGAAAGATATAAGCATCTGAATGCAGAGTTCCAAAGAATAGCAAGGAGAGATAAGAAAGCCTTCCTCAGAGATCAATGCAAAGAAATAGAGGAAAACAACAGAATGGGAAAGACTAGAGATCTCTTCAAGAAAATTAGAGATATCAAGGGAACATTTCATGCAAAGATGGGCTCGATAAAGGACAGAAATGGTATGGAATTAACAGAAGCAGAAGATATTAAGAAGAGGTGGCAATTATACACAGAAGAACTGTACAAAAAAAATCTTTATGACCAAGATAATTATGATGGTATGATTACTCACCTAGAGCCAGACATCCTGGAGTGTGAAGTCAAGTGGGCCTTAGAAAGCATCACTATGAACAAAGCTAGTGGAGGTGATGGAATTCCAGTGGAGCTATTTCAAATCCTGAAAGATGATGCTGTGAAAGTGCTGCACTCCATATGCCAGGAAATTTGGAAAACTCAGCAGTGGCCACAGGACTGGAAAAAGTTTTCATTCTGATCCCAAAGAAAGGCAATGCCAAAGAATGCTAAAACTACCGCGCAATTGCACTAATCTCACATGGAGAAGGAAATGGCAACCCACTCCAGTGTTCTTGCCTGGAGAATCCCAGGGACGGGGGAGCCTGGTGGGCTTCCATCTATGGGGTCGCACAGAGTCGGACACGACTGAAGCGACTTAGCAGCAGCAGCAGCAGCAGCAGTACATGCTAGTAAAGTAATGCTCAAAATTCTCCAAGCCAGGCTTTAGCAATATGTGAACCGTGAACTTCCAGATGTTCAAGCTGGTTGTAGAAAAGGCAGAGGAACCAGAGATCAAATTGCCAACATCTGCTGGATCATCGAAAAAGCAAGAGAGTTCCAGAAAAACATCTATTTCTGCTTTATTGACTATGCCAAAGCCTTTGACTGTGTGGATCACAATAAACTGTGGAAAGTTCTGAAAGAGATGGGAATACTAGACCACCTGACCTGCCTCTTGAGAAACCTATATGCAGATCAGGAAGCAACAGTTAGAATTGGACATGGAACAACAGACTGGTTCCAAATAGGAAAAGGAGTACGTCAAGGCTGTATATTGTCACCCTGCTTTTTTAACTTCTATGCAGAGTACATCATGAGAAACGCTGGGCTGGAAGAAGCATAAGCTGGAATCAAGATTTCCAGGAGAAATATCAATCACCTCAGATATGCAGATGACACCACCCTTATGGCAGAAAGTGAAGAGGAACTAAAAAGCCTCTTGATGAAAGTGAAAGAGGAGAGTGAAAAAGTTGGCTTAAAGCTCAACATTCAGAAAACGAAGATCATGGCATCTGGTTCCATCACTTCATGGGAAAAGGATGGGGAAACAGTGGAAATAG
This sequence comes from Bos indicus, assembly GCF_029378745.1. Lineage (NCBI taxonomy): Eukaryota > Metazoa > Chordata > Mammalia > Artiodactyla > Bovidae > Bos > Bos indicus. Next base: position 111,749,111 of record NC_091760.1, read on the forward strand.
TGTCAGACTTTATTTTTCTGGGCTCCAAAATCACTGCAGATGGTGACTGCAGCCATGAAATTAAAAGATGCTTACTCCTTGGAAGGAAAGTTTTGACCAACCTAGATAGCACATTCAAAAGCAGAGACAGTACTTTGCCAACAAAGGTTCATCTAGTCAAGGCTATGGTTTCTCCAGTAGTTGTGTATGGATGTGAGAGTTGGACTATGAAGAAAGCTGAGCACTGAAAAATTAATGCTTTTGAACTGTGGTATTGGAGAAGACTCTTGAGAGTCCCTTGGACTGCAAGGAGATCCAACCAGTCCATTCTGAAGGAGATCAGCCCTGGGATTTCTTTGGAAGGAATGATGCTAAAGCTGAAACTCCAGTACTTTGGCCACCTGATGTGAAGAGTTGACTCATTGGAAAAGACTCTGATGCTGGGAGGGATTGGGGGCAGGAGGAAAAGGGGACGACAGAGGACGAGATGGCTGGATGGCATCACTGACTCGATGGACATAAGTCTGGGTAAACTCCGGGAGTTGGTGATGGACAGGGAGGTCTGGCGTGCTGCAATTCATGGGGTCGCAAAGAGTCGGACATGACTGAGAGACTGAACTGAACTGAACTGAAGACTATGACAGGATTGTGAATGAGGAAATCAGTGATAAAAGCTGAGCTTGGAAAAGATGCCAGAAACCAGACCTTGTGAAGTCAGAGCATAAATTTGGATTTTATTATCAGTGTGATGGGAAGTCATTAGAGAGTTGAGGAGCCTTGTAACATGATGTGATTTGTATTTTAAAAGGGTCACCCTAGCTGCAGCAGAAGGGAGTACAGTGTAAAGTCAGATGCTTGTAAATGATAAGGAACATAGTAGGACTGATGGGCCCAACAGGCACCAGCTTCTTATTTCACATTGTTTATAGTAGAAAGAGCCTCTGTCAGCAAGTCTTCCTTCCCAAGTTTCTGCCCTCTGGGAGGACTGCTCTGTGAGCAGCCCCATGATGATGGCCAGTCCTCATCTGCTGGTGTCAGCAAATAAGGCAAGTCCATCATCCTTTGCATCTTGGTCTGGGATTTCCTTGAGGGGCTGATACTTTTGTTATATTGGCTTGAGTCAACAGAAACCCCTATTTTTCAAGCCCAGAGCTTTTCTGTTGATACAATTTATGAGAACCTTAGTTGCCTGACATTTTCTTATCTAGCAACTCAGTTTATTAAACCCAATCCCAAGATGACATGTGTCAGATCTGCTGGCTCACTGCACTGTGAAAGAGGAGGGGCAGAAAGGCTATGCCTGCAGACCCCAGGGCCTTGTCTTCCAACTGCTCTTTCACACACGACCAGCTTTATGATGTCTCAATAAGATCCACCTACTATAAGGTTAGGGTGCAGGGACTCTGGGCCATGGATCAGTACTTGGTGGGGCTCTTCCCAATCCATTCTCAATGTGGTTTACAATGGTGAAACAACCAATTCCACTTCCTGTAATGGACAAATAAGTTCCTATCAGAATGATCCTCCTGAAGATAACAATAATAAATTCTGGTTGTTATTATTGTTCAGTCACCCAGTCATGTCCGACTCTTTGCAACCCCATGGACTGCAGCACACCAGGCCTCTCTGTCCCTCACCATTTCCTGAAGTTTGTCCAAGTTCATGCCCATTGCGTCAGTGATGCCATCCAGCCATCTCATCCTCTGATGCCCTCTTCTCCTGCCCTCAACCTTTCCTAGCATCAAGGACTTTTCCAAAGAGTCAGCTGTTTGCATCAGATGACCAAAATACTGGTCATCTGGATAAGTATTAAAAAAGCCCAACTACCTTAAGGCATCGAGGAACAATCAAGAGAAGGTACACTATAGAGCGTGTTGGGAGAAATAACCTGCCATAAACCCAGAATGCCCCTGCATGTCCTTAATCTGTCTGCAATGCAGGAGACCCAGGTTCAATCCCTGGGTTGGGAAGATCCCCTGGAGGAGGGCATGGCAACCCACTCTAGTATTCTTGCCTAGAGAATCCCCTGGACAGGGGAACCTGCAGGGCTACAGTCCATGGGGTCACACAGAGTGGGACACGACTGAAGTGATTAAGCAGCAGCAGCAGCTAGAAGGGAAGGCCCAGACTGCTCATAACCCAGGCCATTACTCAGGGATGAATTTTCAGTGAGAAATCTTGAAGGACTACATATGGTCTCTCTGAGGGACAAAGAGTGGACGTGTTAACTGCTGAATGCAGAAGAGGTAGATTCTCCAATCTCAGTATTACATCCCTATAATGCAACCCACTGTGTATGCAGGCCTCCATCTGGGCCCATGAAGCCATTCATGTAGGACTTGAGAGCAAGAAAAATCAATGCCAACATGCTGATACTCATGATGCTTGCTGTGCCCTTGTCCCTGACCCATGAAATATTCACGGGCTTACTTACTGGCTTATATGAACAAAAAATCAAATCACACTTTGACAGAGGGAAGTAGACACTTGAAAGAAAGGAATGACAGCCAATCAATTTCTCATTTTCATGACTTCTGGTCTGAAAACAGGTCTCAGTCTATGTTATATGGAGTAGCTAAGACTCTGATAGAAATCCTGCAGTTTTTCTGGCTTAAACAATCAAAGGGTGGAGTTTGGGAAAATTAGAGCCACTGGAAAGTGAAAGGGGAATCACAGAAATCAGAGAGTCAGACGGAGGAATGATAAATTCTGTGTATTAATTCTGCCCAAATGTCTGCTGACTCTGAACCATGCATTTGCAAAGCAGATTCCAAATGGCCCAGGAGAGACTGTAATTTCAGAAATAAGATTGCAGCAGCTGCCCAACAGCAGAGTTTGCACTTCAATCAAGTTAACTGACTGCTCTAAAACCACAACAAAAACTCTTTGGAGAAATCTAATAACGTTCAGTCTTTACAACACATTTACAATGTCCAGAACATAATAAAAAATTATTTAACATATAAAGAAACAAAAAAATATAAACCATTTTCAAGAGAAAAACAACCAACAGAGAAAGACCCTAAGATAACCTAGATGTTGGAATTAGCAGACAAAAAGTTTAAAGCAGCAATTATAACTCTGCTCAAGGATGGAAAGGGAAATATTGTCATAATGAGAAGAAACAAATCATTTCAGATGATAAATAGAAGCTACATGATTTTAAAAGATACAAATTTCAGAATTAAATAATACAATGAGATATGTATTGTATTCCATACAATATGAGAGATATGTATCAATACAATATGTGAGAAAACCATTACTAGAACAGCTTAACATAAGAATGGAAATAACAGAGGAAAAATTCAATAAACTAAACTCAATAACTGGAGCTAGATGAATAAAAGATATACAATTAAAATAAGAGAAAAAAAGGTTTTAAGAAATAATCAGGCCTTCAAAGACTTGGGAGATAATATTCAAAAGTCTAACAATATGTTAATTGAATGTGAAAGAAAACATACTTTAAAAAGTAATGACTAAAAATTTCCTCAATTTGATGAAGACATTAGCTTACTGACTCAATAAGGTCAGCAAACCCTACATAGGATAAATACAAAGAAAATGGTCTCTAAAAACCAAAGATATAGAAAAAACTTGAATGCAACCAAAGACACACGACACATAATTGACAGAGTAATAGTGATTCCAGTCAACTAATTTCTCAATAGAAAACATGAAAGCCAGAAATCAACAGAGCAACATCTTCAAATTACTAGGGAAATTTCCAACTCAGAATTCTACAGTATATGCTACAAAACAAACACAGAAGTGTTTTTCAGATAAAATAAAACCAGGACAGTGTATCACCAGCAGACCTTTACTATCAGAAATGCCAAAGGAGTTTTTTAAAGTAGCAAAAAAAAATAATACCACACAGAAAATCTTTAGGAAGGAATGAAGCATGTTGGAAATAACAAATATGCGGGTAAATACAAAAGATGACTTTCTCTCAGTTTCTTTAAAGTACACTTGACTCTATAAATTAAAAATTATAACACTACCTTGAGAGTTAAAAATCCATAATCTAAAGGGTATGCAGTAGGGTCTATATGCTTGTAGTTTTTATATTCTAAATACAGTTTTAAAACATTAACTAGGTAAATTTACAATTTAAGTTAAGGGTGTATATTATACTCCTTAGAGCAAGCACTTAAAATAATGCAAGGTGGTAGAGCCAAAAAGATAATAAGCAAACTAAAATGCAATTTTTTTAACAATTCAAGTTTTAAATGCTATGCTATGCTATGCTAAGTCACTTCAGTTGTGTCTGACTCTGTGTGACCCTATAGACGGTAGCCCACCAGGCTCCCCCGTCCCTGGGATTCTCCAGGCAAGAACACTGGAGTGGGTTGCCATTTCCTTCTCCAATGTATGAAAGTGAAAAGTGAAAACGAAGGTGCTCAGTCGTGTCCGACTCTTAGCGACCCCATGGACTGCAGCCTAACAGGCTCCTCCGTCCATGGGATTTTCCAAGCAAGAGTACTGGAGTGGGGTGCCATTGCCTTCTCTGTTTAAATGCTGTAAAAAGATCAAAACATCAAAAAAAGAGAAGACAAACAGAACACATAAATCCAACAGTATCAATAATTACATTAAATGCTAATAGACCAGACACTCCGACTAAAAGGGAGAGGTTGTTAGAATAGATAAAAAAGCAAGTTCCAAATATATGTTCTCTTCAGAGATGCACTTCATATATAAAGGTAAACTGAAAATAAGTAGATGGATAAACTTATACCATGCCAACAATAAGAAAAAGAATGTTGGGGTGGCTACATTAATGTATATTAATAGATAAAAATAAACATTAAGATAAAGCATATTATCAGAAATAAAGGGACACATTTTATAATGATAAAAATGTTAATTAATCAGAAAAACATAACAACTATATACATGATAGCAATAAGATTCCAAAATATATGAAACAATTGAAAATTAAAGTGAGAAATAATTCCACTCAGCAACTTGATAGAACAACTAAGCCAAAAAAAAAAAATCATTAAATACATCATAGTCTACATTGAAAACCACCAACTAGAAAGCCCAACCTACACAGTTGTCACTGGCAGTGTTCTGGGGGCAATTTTGAAATTTCACATATGGAAATAAGAGTTCAGAATAAATTAGACATGTCCATCATGGCACCAATTATACCTCTAGTTCCCCTTAATGGAAAACATCCCACTCCTGACCTTGCTCTAGAAGCACTGAGGAAGTACTGTTTTCAACATCAAGGGAATCCTTCTTCCTGCTATTATCATCCTTGTACACTGAGAGCTGCCGGGACTAGAACTAGTGAGTGCCTTCCTACAGGTGCTGAGATGTCTATTATATACTTGCCAGTGTTCTGACATATGGTATCAAGGATTCCTCCTGAACAGAGATGATGACCATAAACTGGACCTAGCTGATGCTCTCTTGCAGAAATTTTAGCTAGGAGATACTGAGAAAATGAAGTTATTAGCAGGTAGTATGAAAAGATGCACAGAAATGTCATGGCAGAGAAAGTTATGAGTTATATGCAGATCCAGTGTAACAGATGAAAAAACACAGGAAAGAAGAAATGAATAAGCAAGTCAGAGATGTAGAAGGCAGCAGACAGCAGAGAGTAGCTGAATGTGACTGAGGAAGAACACTCACTCTCCATAGGTGGATGATGCAATAACTCCTGCTTCAGGGGTTTCTAGAGCTGCCTGGCACCAACTTCAAGGGAGAGTTGGCTGTTCTATGCTTATTTTCTGAGAAGTCCATGAGACTCTTATCATTCAAGGTCCATTACATTGTGAGAATACTAAAAGTAAACCCTATCTTCTTTAAGGCAAAGCAAAGGGGCCTTCGTGCAATTAAAACATCTAATTAGGCCAAAGTTATTAGCAAAATCCAGGCTCTACTCAGTGCTTACCAACTTTAGTAGCTGGTACCAGAATTTCGATTTAGTGATGACACTAATTTACAGATTCAAGAAGGTCAGCAAACCTCAAGCAAGATAAAAAAAAAAAAAAAAAAAAAAACCCACACCCATCCCTAATCACATCACAGTCAAACTGCTAAAAACCAAAGACAGAGAAAAACTTGAAAGCAACCAATGACCTGTGACATATTTTAGGCTTTCATGTAATTCTGAAACTTTGTTTTCTTAATGCAGAAACATCACTATTTAAAAAACATAAAATATGCATTTCTTAACATATAAAGTTCATTTTTTTAAAAGTGGAACACATATTCAAAGGAAAGCAAGAAAAGCTATTTTATTTAATTTCTAAATCTTTCTGAAATGCATTAAATAATAGTACCTACTTCTTCCTGGCTCTGAGTCACATTTATTTGGAAAGAGACTGTAAGAGACATATGTTTCTCAATAAAGTATAACAATAAAAATAGTGGCATGAATATCATAGTTTATAAATGGCAATGGACACTAACTAGAATTAGACCCATGACTTGCAAGAGAGGAATTTTGGCTGCACTGAAGAGTTTAACAGCTTGGGCGACGGAGTCAGACAAAACTGAATTCGGCTCTCAGCTTTTCTACTTCTTTACCTAAGAGATATCAGAACAGTTTCTCTGAGCCTGTTTCCTCATTTGTAAGGCAGGGATAATAGTAGTCTCTATCTCGTATGATTTTTGTGAGAACTAAATGAGACAATGTGTGGAAAGTGCTTCACACCACATGCAGCACATAACGGATCCTCAATAAATGAACATTGTTCTTTGTACTATTAGGCACAGCCAGCAAAGGAAGATCAGGGCCATGATTTTAGGAACTGCAACCTGATAAGCCCTTGCTTGGAGGAAGAAAGAGAGGGGAGAAATGAAGACACTGTAAGAGTGTGAAGAAAGCTTAAGTATGGCTGCAGAGAAGTCAATATGAAAACAAGCTTCTCTGGGTTCACACTCTCAAAGGCAGGATTTCAGAAGGGTGTTAGGGATTCCTAAGCCTCTTGGGGCAAGGACTACACTTGTCTTTATATGCTTGGAACATGGTAGAGAGCCTGGCCCAATAAATGCTGGTTGAATGAATGAATGATGTGATGATTAAGAGCCATTGCAAAAATGGCAATACTGTGAGGGTCTGGAAGAAAGTCCCAAAGCCACCAAAGCCCCAGGAAGCATAGGTGGCTTCTGACCACTGGCCCCCACTTGGCACCAGTTCTTGAACTTGAGAACTTCAGCTGCCAGGTGAGTGCACGGCATCACATTATCATCATTGGCACAAAGTAGATATTCAGTAATATCTACTGAATGCATGACTACATGAATAAAAAATTACATCCTCTGAAAAACCTGTTCATCAAAATCACTAAAATGTCACTGATTCATGGGAAACATATGGGCAACATTTTCCTGGAGATGGATGGAAATTATGGAACAAGGTCTTAACGAAATCACTCTGTACTTATCTATTATGCTTCCTAATTAAAGTGCATTGCAATATAGGCCAATTTATAAAATACAGCTTGGCCCACGAAAGACATAAGAGAGCCAAACTGTTGCCAAGGACAGAATGAACTTGAATTATTTAAATGAAAATACTTGTCTATCCATTCACCTCAAAAAAGCGCTGACATAGCAGCATCTGGATTATGGTTTCGATTTTTCTATTAATTCTGACTCATATTTATGATCAGACCCTGAAAATACACCCAATTCCTCATGCATTTTCATAAAACACACATGTTTTGCACGAAAAGAATTGAGAGTGAAAGTAAAAAAAAGCGCAAAAAATTGTTCCAGTCCTTGACAATTATTCTATGTGATGTTCCTTGACTTTAAGAAGTAGTAACAGTGCATAAGAGAAGGAATTAAAAAGAAAGCACTGTAAATGTTTGAAATGCTGTAAAAGTCATGAGAATTTTGTTTCTCTGTAACACCTAATATGAAGCCATTTACATATTCTTTTTTTTTTTTTTTAACATGTTCTAAAAGCAGCGTGTGGTAGGAAAAAGGCAGCCTTGGGCTAGAAATGCAAATTCCTGTTATTATTAAGTATGGAAAGATTGGAACCAAGAAAAGTCAAGTTCTGCCCAGGCTATAATAACAGGAACCCAATATGGAGTTGCCACATGCAATGAAATGCACTTCTCCCAGTATTTGACAATAAGCCATTACCATGGCAACTTAACCTCCACCACACAAAAGAAACACCTCAAATTCTTTCTTCAGAATGACACAGATCTCATACAGAATCAAAGAATTTGTTTGAAAAATACCTCTCTAATGCTATTTTTAATAGCCAAAAGATAAAGATTTTAGGAAGCAGGTGGTCAATGTATACTATAAGCAAAAGGAAGAACCAAGTACGTGAATGATTATTATACATTTTTGCAGGTTTAAGTGGCTTGATGGACATGAATTTGAGCAAACTCCGGGAGACAGTGAAGGGCAGGAGCCTGGCATGCTGAAGTACGTGGGGTCGTAAAGAGTTGGACATAACTTAACAACTGCACAACAAACACAGCATCTTCAAGTTCTACTGTAATGATGTAAATTAACACAAATCTGTGTACACTGATTACAGGAACAACTTAATGAAGGTGACTGCCATTCCTTCCCCCACCCCTCCCCCAAATACCAATGGAATGGAAGTGTTTCAGTTTCATGCTGCTTTCCAAGGCACATGCAACCCACTCCAGTCACTGGCCCTTAATATCAACCATCTTATCCAAAGACTCTTTCTGGCAACCAGTCATTTATACACACACAGCAATGTGGATGGAAAAAAAGAACTAATTTCCTGTGTGAGTTTCAAATGATGAAAAATTGAGACGAATTTAGGAGTCAAACAATGGAGGGTAAATCCATCAGAGGGTTGTCTTGATTAGGACATTAGGCAGAGATCGAAGAGAAGGTGGAACTGGTTGGTGTGGATCCACCCTGTTGGAAAAATCATTTAAAATGTGGGCCACCTCTTGGCACATCCATAGCATCATCTTTTAGAAAAAAGGAAGGCTTCTATCTCATAATCCAAGTAGCTTCCTTTCTAGCATAACATGTCCTCAGACATGTCAACTTAAAAGACCTGAGGCCTGGCATGAGCTAAAAAAGCAGGCTTAGTAAGTGAGAGATGGGAACTCAGAGGCCCTTTGAGCACTCTGGTAATTCCTCTGTTCCTTGATGTCATGTTTCTAGTAGAAATTCTCTTGAAAACCTGCTAAATATTAAAGTGCTCTTCAGAGATGAATGAAGATGTAAGCATGAGAGCTTGTGTGAAGCTTTTAAGATAATTCTGAGGCCCTAAATTTTTCAGCATCCTGTTTACTCTGTACATATTTCAAGTTCAGTCACATCAAACGTCCATTTAACATACTCAAATTCAACAAAAGGCACTGGATCAGAAAAGGGAGAGGAGGAAAAACAATTCAAGCCATTCTGCCAGTGATTTCCTTCCTCTAAGGACTGTTCTGGAATGGGCAGAAGGTGGGAGGGTCTGGGTTTCCTCAACTGAACCCATTTCTCCTGGCTGGCACAGAGTGACCACCTCACGGGCTTAAGCCATCCTGAAGTTCACAGCCCTAAACACAAGCTGACCACTTCACCTGGGATTCAACAGCACTGGAGGAAAAAGGAGGCTGAGAAGTGGTATGTTGGCTTCCAACGTGAAGGGTTCCTAAAGGATTTAAAGGGTAGCTTTAACTATACCTTGTTTTTTTCTTACCCTTTGACTTTGGAACATACCTGGCACGTAAAATGCATCTCCACTATTTTTAATTCTAGGATATGTCAGAGGACCTTGACTTTCTGGAACCAGACTTTCTGGTTCCTTTCAAATGCAGATATTACTACCTGAGATTTGAAATGAACTTCAAAAAATATCCAGCTTATAAATAGATTGAAGCTCAAAAGTTTGTTTGCAAGCTGGCTGTTTGGAACTCAGAATGCATTCTGCTATAAAAACAATGTTATAAATGGTGCAAAAGGTATGTGGGTTCCAAGAATAGACTGCATACATCTTTGTACTGAGATTCATGTATTTGCCAAAGAAAAATAGAAGGAAAAGGAGTATGGGGAAGGAAATATAATCCAGTGGCTAAAAGTGCTCAAACCAGGCTGTATGAGTTCAAAGGCAATCGCCCACTAACATTTGGTCTTACCAACTGCCTCAGTTTGCTCACCTATAAAATGGGACTAAATAGAATATTTCTCTCAGAGGCATGAGTGAGGCTGCAGTCAGCCAAATAATGCACATCACACATTAAAAAGCTCTGTGTTTGCTCCTACAATCATTTCCCTGGGTGTGAACTGCTTGCACACTGCAACATTTCTACTACTGGTACTTCTTTAAAACCAGCCATTCTTGAAAAAGGGAAACTCAGGAACCTTAACCAAACCAATATTTGATTGAATTTGAAAGGTGGAAGGAGAAGGGAAGGGAGCTGGGAGAAGTTCCGCTCACCATGCTCCTACACCTGCTTCTTTCCTTCACTGATCACTGTGCTGCCCCTGTTCTGCTCCCCTCCAATCTGGGGTGTCTGCAACGAGGGGGCAGACAAGGATGTGAGGTGAAGGAGGGGAGGAGAATTCCTCCAGCCTTCCCAAAGTCCCCTGGACAGTCCTCCTTGGATGTATCTTAATAGAACAAACCCAGAGAAGTGAGGACAAGGGAGAGCTTTCCCAGCTGCCTCCTGGGGCTTCTCCTGGGCCCTGCCTACTTGGATCCTCACTCCTCTTCACCACACTGGCCCACTGCCTGGCCTCCCACTTCTATATCTTCTCATGGTTTCCCAAAGGTCCTCCATGGAAAATGGCAGAAGATTGTGGATTATACACAAGAGAAAACACCCAGAATCTTGTGTGGACCCTCATCACTTTCTAAATCTCAGCAAACATATCCTTAAATAAAAACATATTTGGGGAAACAAAATTATATTTCCCGACCCTTTACAGTGCATTTAAGTACATCCCAATTGCTAGCACTGTTCATCCATTTATTCCCTTAATTCAGTAAATCTTTCGTGTTTAGCTTCTGAGAATACCTTCCAGAACTTCAATAGTGTGTTATCTGTAATATGATATTTAAACTTTTAAAAAGTTCAGCTCAAGTATAATTGAATTCTAACTTTGTATGTGAAGTCAAATCATAATAAAACTGTTGCTATAAAGTTTTTAACATTAAAAAGTTTATCTCCACACCCTATGGAAACATATATACTACCATATATAAACTGCATAGCCATTGGGAATTTGCTGGATAACTTAGGAAACTCAAACTGGTGCTCTGTGACAACCTAGAGGGGTGGGATGGGGAAGGAGGTGGAAGGGAGGCTCAAGGGGGAGGGGACATATATATACTTATGGCTGATTCATGTTGATGTATGGCAGAAACCAACACAATATTGTAAAGCAATTATACTTCAATTAAAAATAAATAAAAAATGTAAAAGTTTTTAACATTTACTTGTTTCTGTTTAAGGAAAATTTCCTACCCTCAAAGAGCTCACAGTTTAGATCAGGGAGAATGTCAACTTTGATTAGTGGCAGCCTTATGTATCTTCAGCTGGGACACAGCAACTCAGCCTATGGTTTCCAGAGTATGGATTCCTGGTCCTGTCTGGGCACAGCCCTGCTGATGGCCTGGGGGTTAATCAGAATCTGAAGAAAGGGCAGATGGTGTCTCTGAATACAATTTTTCATTTTCTGGAATGAACATAGCTCAACTCTTGCCCAGAATGAGTATACTGGTCATGTGTATGTTTAAAGGTGCTCGTGGAGTTGTGGGGGGAGGCTCTATAATCAGCATTAAAACTGGACTTCATCAAAGCAGACTGCATATTTATTTATTTATTTATTTGGAAATCCAGAGCATTAACAATTAACCCAGATTTCTAAGCTTTTTTTTTTCCTTCCATCTGCCCAAAGTACTGGAGCCACCAATACACTCCCCAAGGAGATCCTAACCAGTCAATCCTAAAGGAAATCAATGCTGAATGTTAGAAGGATTAGATGATGATGAATTATTAGAAGGATTAGAAGGATTGATGATGAAGCTGAAGCTCCAAATGCCAGGATATTTGGAATTACTTGCAGAAGAATAAAAGAGCATAAGAGAGAATATACAATAGGAAATGTTGACAACAAGTTGAAGATTTTCCTTTTACTAAGAAATAAATTTAGGTGTGTCAGTGCTTTTCAAGGGGTGCCTTTTTCCCATGGTTCTTGAGCTGTGTTAAGCAACGTCTTTTAACAGTGGCTCTGCCCCATGCATTTCTAACATGTGGTAAAATTGTTCCTTTTTGCCCTTTTTAATTTAGGTGTGGGCATATGACTTGCAAGATCAATGTCATGTGAGCAGAGATGCCAGGAATCACCTCTGGGCAGAAGCTTTAAAAGCCAGTGAGCCAGTGTACCATTCGCCATACTCTCTTTATGAGTCTGCCAGAGCAATGGGCAATGTCCCAGAGGTGGCTGCTTGTTGATGTGGGTCACAGAGAAGGGACAATGCAGAGCCGCCCCAGCTATGGGGGCGAGGGAACAAGAAATAAACCTTGTGCTTAAAGCCATTGAGATTTGGGGGGTGGGTGCTCCAGCAGCAAAACCTGGACTTTAGGTTCTCATAGATAAAGAGTAGGAGAGGAAAGTCTTTTTCGCTGCTGGGCTGGCTGTGCAGGAATCCCTGGAGGGGCCCCTCTTGGGTCTTTCTATATAACTTCATTGACCTCCTTGCAATTATCTTTTAATTTCAAAGCTCTCATCTATATAATTTAACATCTTATAAAGGCATATAACTTTATTTTTTGATCTTTCATTGGTACTGTTGCTTTGAAGCAGTATTGAGGTATGAAATAAATCCTAAAAGATGATGCTGTGAAATTGCTGTACTCAATATGCCAGCAAATTTGGAAAACTCAGCAGTGGGTACAGGACTGGAAAAGGTCAGTTTTCATTCCAATCCCAAAGAAAGGCAATGCCAAAGAATGTGCTAACTACCTCACAATTGCACTCATTTCACATGCTAGCAAAGTAATGCTCAAAATTCTCCAAGGCAGGCTTCAACAGTATGTGAACCGAGAGTGTCTAGATGTTCAAGCTGGTTTTAGAAAAGGCAGAGGAACCAAAGATCAAATTGCCAACACCTGTTGGGTAATGGAAAAAGCAAAAGAATTCCATAAAAACATCTACTTCTGCTTCATTGACTACACCAAAGCCTTTGACTGTGTGTATCACAACAAACTGTGGAAAATTCTGAAAGAGATGGGAATACCAGACCACCTCACCTGCCTCCTGAGAAACTGTATGCAGGTCAAGAAGCTACAGTTAGAACTGCACATGGAACAATGGACTGGTTCCAAATTGAGAAAGGAGTACATCAAGGCTGTGTATTGTCATCTTGCTTATTTGATTTATATGCAGAGTACATCATGCAAAATGCCACACTGGATGAAGCACAAGCCAGAATCAAGATTTCAGGGAGAAATAGCAATAACCTCAGATATGCCCATGACACCACCCTTATGGTAGAAAGTGAAGAGGAACAAAAGAGCCTCTTGGTGAAGGTGATAGAAGAGGGTGAAAAAGCTGGCTTAAAACTCAACATTGGATCCAGTCCCATCACTTCAAGGCAAATAGATAGGGAAACAATGGAAACACTGACAGACTTTATTTTCATGGGGCTCCAAAATCACTGCAGATGGTGACTGCAGCCATGTAATTAAAAGACGCTTGCTCCTTGGGAGAAAAGCTACGACAAATCTAGACAGCATATTAAAAAGTAGGGACATTACTTTGTCAACAAAAATCCATCTAGTCAAAGCTATGGTTTTTCCAGTAGCCATGTATGGATGTGAGAGTTAGATCATAAAGAAGGTGCCAAATAATTGATGCTTTTGAACTCTGGTGTTGGAGAAGACTTTTGAGAGTTCCTTGGACAGCAAGGAGATCCAATCAGTCCATTCTAAAGGAAATCAGTCCTGAATATTCATTGGAAGGACTGATACTGAATCTGAAGCTCCAATACTTTGGCCACCTGATGCGAAGAGCCGACTCCTAGGAAAAGATCCTGATGCTGGGAAAGATTGAAGGCAGGAGGAGAAGGGGATGACAGAGGATGAGATGGTTGGATAATATCACGGACTCAATGGATATCAATTTGAACAAGCTCTGGGAGATGGTGAAGGACAGGAAAGCCTGGCATGCTGCCGTCCATGGGGTCACAAAGAGTCAGACATAACTTAGCAACTGAACAACAAATTGAGGTGTGAAGGAGGAAAAAATCTCTAGATGGAGAATGAGAAGGTGAAGGCTGTTTTGCTGGTTTACTGGCTCTACCATTAACCATCTGTGTGACACCTGAACAAAGAATTAATGTTTTGAGGCTTCAGTTTCCTTGTCTATGACATAAGGATATTGAATCAGGCCCCAGGTAGCAAAGTAGCATCCAGTGATGATTTTTACATAGCCCTGAGATAGGTTTTGTTCACTCCACACAGGCATGGCTCTTCTCCATCTTAATCAGACAAGCACAACAGTAAAAATCTACCTGTTAATATTATAATTCAAAATAATTCACATAAAATCCAGCTTGCTGATTGTTTGCTTGCTTTTCTATGTGCATCATATTTAACAGATATTTACTGAGTGCTTGCTGAATGCCATACATTCTTCTAAGCACTGGATATATAGTTACATACAGTACAAGCAAAAAATCCATGCCCTCCTAGGGTTGACATTCTACAGGATTTCCAGTTTATCCTGAAAATTTGGAAGATCTTGGAACATGGGGCCCTGTTTCAACATAGTAAGAATTCTTGAGAAGCTGGGTAGTAACTGTACCTTTAGACTAGGCATTGAGTCCCTCCTCTGTGGGTATGGGAATGCCCAGCCAGGCTCTCCCTTTAAGTTCTGGCCCCTGTAGGCTTCTGCGTTTGTGATGCTTGGACTAAGTGATGTCTAATGGTCCTTTATTCCTAACAGCTATGATTCTAAAAGTACACACAACATAAAATGACAACTAAGTATATTCAAGTGTATTATGGAGCATCTTCATCTTAATACTGTTACTAATTTTAACACTGAGATGGGGATATATGTTTAAAAAAAAAAGATATGGCCTCTGTCCTCTCTCCCTCCTAGCCCCACTATCTTTCACTTGATTGTCCAAAATTCTACAAAGACAGAAATATACTTAGCACATGCCAAGTCTCCTTGGCTTCAGTCTTGTTCCTTTTATCTCTGCTGCTGCTGCCCTCCTAGAAAGCTTTTCATTCTGGAAATGCAAGTTAGCTTTGTAAATAACCAGGGGTGCACATACTTTAGGTATCTTAAATATTTAACTACCTGTCTAAAATTTTAGTTCAGTAGTTAGATGGAAATTAGCATATGTCTTTAACAAGATTCTGGAACATCCTCTGTTTGCTCTACAATGTTGTTTACTAACTGCATCACTGTTCTCCTTCCTAGCAAATGCAAGAACACATGTGGATGCTGAGGAATGGTTTGTGTTTCAGCCTCACTGGGAACAGGCTTTGTAAAAAAAAAAATATGGAGGCTGGTAGATCCTAGAAAATTATTTGCAAGGTTATTATAAGTCATCTATCCTATAGCTTTTCTTTTTATTTCTTTCTTGTTCTTTTGCTCTTTCTTTTTTCTATCTTCCTGAGGGGTTGTTGATGAGTCATCTTTTTGAGTCATTTCCTTATTAAGTAGCAGGGTTAATGGTATCAAGAATAGGGAAGAAGTAAGTCAGAACACCAAAGCTACTACCACACATATTAATGGATATATACACACATATATACACCCACAGCACACACACACACACACATACATTCCATTACTCAAGTGAAAGACAATTAAAAGATCATTTTTCTCTGCAAAAATTTTCATCTAATAGCTGAGACATAGTAAGCCAAGTTTCTACCAGAGCAAAATTTTATAACCAAGTTACAAAAGCTTGAAAATAGCAAGACACAATGGAAACCTTGACACATTCTTAATTATACTGTCACCAGACACAATGTTAAAATGTACATATAAATATTCCCTTTTAATCCTATGAATTAGTCCTGTAGATGTGTCTAGAATTACATTTCTAATGTCTGACATACCTATCCCACCTCTAAGCAGAATAATTATTCTAAGTTCCAGATTAAAGTGAGTGCCTTTCAGTTAAGTTTCTATAAATATCTCCCTGAAGCTGAAAAACACTACCAAATATTAATGGTAATAAAAAAAAATAATTTCAATAACTAACATTTACTGAGAACTTGTTAAGGTCTAGGCCCTGTGCTAAACGTGGTTCCTGCCTCACGTTATATAATCATCACAACTACCCTAAGACATGGTTCTTTCCCAGTTTATTCTCCATTTGCTCCTTTGGGTCCATTTTCCACCTTTTATTATCCCATTCTGTGTCCTGGGTGCCAACCTTTACAGGTGTCATCATCAAGTGCCCGTGCCTTCTGGCTTATGTCAGGTTCCCAAAGTAGGATGAAAGTGAAGTCTGGGTATTTATTCTCCCATCTCTGTCTCCTGGGGTCCTGAGCTAGCTTTCTCTCTGTCACCCCAGCTCCTGGTCAGAGCCCCTTTCTGAAAGCCACCACACTCTCTTAAGCTTCCGGTAATTGCGCCCCTCCTTGTCACTGCGGACATGGGAGTTACTTTACTTTACCCACGACGTTTTACCTTCCCTTGTTGAGTGCTCTTACTTTTGCCTACACTCTTTGTCATTAGTCCCTCACTAAACTCTCTCAGTTACTTTGAGTATGCTGTTAATTTCCTGGACTCTGAACAATACAGGACTACTATTTCCCTTCTTTAGGTTGAAAAAAAATTTGAGGCTTTGACATGTTATGTGATTTGTACAAGATTGCTCAGGTGATGAATGCTAGAGTCAAGATCTGAACCGAGGTGTCAGCCTGAGCTCTTACCCAACACTGTACAAGGTCTGTAACGGGATGCCCATTATGTTGGTTTTCTGCAAAGTGTTAAGAAAGGCATCTAGACTTCCAGTCCAGGAAGAGGAGCTGACTTTAGTTTACTACTATTGAGCTGGGCCATGTTGGTTTTCTAAAGCCACCTTGGTTTTAGCATCTATAAAATGGGGGAAATAGATGATAAATAGACTTACTGTGGTGATCATTCGCTACAAATAGCAATTTGCTATTATACAAATAGCAAATCATTATGTTGTACACCTGAAACCTACATACAGATAGTGCAATGGTTCAACCTGAAATTTTTTGACAATCTTTCTGTCATGCAGTAGAAACTGTATTTCAAATTTTGAACGTTGGTCTTTTCCTGAGCTAGTGATATGTGGTACAATACTCTCTCTCAGGATGCTAAGTGGCAGCAGTGAGCCAGAGCTTCCAGGCAGCCATGATATCACGGGGTAAACAACTGATACATTTACAACCATTCTGTAACCAGACAACCATTCAGCTTTTTACTTTCAGTGAATTACATGAAATATTCAAGACTTTACTATAAAATGGTCTTTGTGTTAGGTGACTTTTGTCCTACTGTAGATTCATGTAAGTGTTCTGAGCATGTTTAAGGTAAGCAAGGTTGAGCTATGATGTTCAGTAGATTATGTGTATTAAAGGCAATTTTGAGTTACTTATAATGAGTTTATCAGGATATGTGTTCATTGCAAGTTGAGGAAAATCTGTAATGTTATACGTCAATTATACCTCAGAAAAATTAATACATAAATAAATTAAAATGGAGGAAATAGACTTATTCCAATTATTGCTCAGGACTCTTTTAAGAATAAAAGTAAGGTAATAGAGTCCCTCGAACTGCAAGGAGATCCAACCAGTCCCTTCTGAAGGAGATCAGCCCTGGGATTTCTTTGGAAGGAATGATGCTAAAGCTGAAACTCCAGTACTTTGGCCACCTCATGCGAAGAGTTGACTCATTGGAAAAGACTCTGATGCTGGGAGGGATTGGGGGTAGGAGGAGAAGGGGACGCCAGAGGATGAGATGGCTGGATGGCATCACTGACTTGATGGACGTGAGTCTGGGTGAACTCCGGGAGTTGGTGATGGACGGAAGCCTGGAGTGCTGCGATTCATGGGGTCGCAAAGAGTTGGACACGACTGAGCGACTGAACTCAACTGAACTGAATAGATTTGAAAAGGCATTAAAAGGATATGAGTGCTATGTAAATGCTAAGTTATTTTTCCTTGGGTAAAACAATTTGTATGGGCTTCCCTGGTGGTTCAGTGGTATAGAATCTGCCCACCAATGCAAGTGACTTGAGTTTGATTCCTGGGTCAGGAAGATCCCCTGGAAAAGGAAATGGCGACCTACTCCAATATTCTTGCCTGGGAAATCCCATGGACAGAGAGGACCAGCGGGCTACATTCCATGGGTTGGACACAACTTAGTGACTAAATAACAATAAGAAAACAATTTGTAACAGTATTAAATGTAGCTTTCTCTTAAATACTTAAGTATACGTATGTATGCATGCTCACATATGTGGAATGTGTCATATTCATTCTGTGGGTTAAAACATCGCTGTTCTTCCATAACACAAACCCTTTGTTAGGGCATCTACAACCATTGTCGACAGTTCAAACTTGTATAAGTCCTTTCTATTAGGATCCCACATTTATATTCAATCATTTTAAAAAGTAAGAAAATTTCACTTACCATCGATAATTCTCTGTGTAACAAGATATACCTATAACTTTAGGGAATATGATGATATACCAGGAAGATACATTTCATAAAATGGCTTTACCCCCACATGAATAGTAATGAGGAACTTTTTTCTTAAATTGGGCCCATTTATGCTATAGTTGAGATACAAAATCCATAATAAGCATGGTTGAGATAAAAAATAAACATAGGCTTCTGTAAGGAATAGTGAAAAGATGGATTCTACTCCTTTACATATGCTGGGAAGTGGATAGATATTTAACAATATTCTGGGACACTGGCTTGGGATTAATCATTGTTCAATCTATAAAGCCTCAGATCGTGAGGAATTCCAGGACACCTCAGTGAACAGGGTGCTCCCTACTGTGGAAGTGGTGACCAGGCGAGATCCCAGAGAACTCAGCAATTTGCCTGATGTTCATTGTCAAGTAGAGGCAAAGTCAGAGCTCCTGTGTGTATCCTGGTCACCAGCCTACTTTGCTTACAAATCCATTGACAGTGACCTCCTCCCCCACTGTTGGCTGGTCACAGCGTCAGGAGGTAAAAATGGGCACTCTGTACCACAGAGATAAGCCCCACCTTCTTTGACCTCTTTCTGGCTCATTCTCTGATAATGGGAATATCACTTAAGTGTTTGATGACTCAACTTTCTCATCAACAAATTATGTACCAGCTTTCAGCCTCTTGCTCACAAGATTACTAAAGAATATTTTAGAGGCCTAAGAAAATGTTGCCTCAGAAAGATGAAGGACAATTAATTCTTTGTTTCTTGAGCTGGAGTTATCTATGCACTTGTCACAGGCTTCTAGTCCATGACCAACTTTTAATTAGACAACTTATCCTGGAAGCTCTTGCTCACACAGCTTTCTAGCTTGGCAAACATGTTGAAGCAGTAAAGCAAAATAGTTACGAGGCTGACCTCTGGAGTCAGGCAGGTGGAATGACCTTGGACTGATTTCTTCTCTAGGCTTCAGTTTACTCACCTATCAAATGAAGATAAAAGCACCAGCCTCACAAAGTTTTAGAGAGACTTTCCTGGTGGCTCAGATGGTAAAGCATCTGCCTACAGTGCGGGAGATCCAGGTTCAATCCCTGGGTCAGGAAGATCCTCTGGAGAAGGAAATGGCAATCCACTCCAGTGCTCTTGCCTGGAAAATCCCATGGACGGAGAAACCTGGTAGGCTACAGTCCATGGGGTCACAAAGAGTTGGACATGACTGAGCAACTTCACTTTCACAGAGTTTTAAATAGAAGAAAGGTAAGAACTTAGCAATGTGTCTACACACAAGAATGCAATGAATGGTAACTCCCACCTGTACATTTTTTGACATAGCACTTAATGCATTATATAAATTTACTTAATTTTTGCCTTTTCACACCCACTCTGTTCCTCCAGTGCTTTGAACTGTGCCTAGTATACAGCAGGTATTCAATAAATATTGGATGAGTGAATCAAGGAAAAGTATAAGACAGGGTTTCTGCTCTTCAGGAATTTACTATCAAGTTGACAGATAAGACATTTACTATACTTGGCAGAAAAGTAAGTGGCATGTGAGTTATATAGACAGACGCAAAAGAGAGAACTCCCTTCTGAGCAGATAGGAAAGAAAGGATAAGTGGAGAAGGGGGGCTTGGAGCTTAAATTATTCCTCTCCCCCAGTGCTCAAAAAGAATGTCACTCCACACTCTGGTCACTCAAACACTGACAATGATTCCCCTCCATTTTCCTGGGTTTAGCTTGATAGGTAGCTATTAATTTCCTATTGCTGCTATAACAAATTATACCACAAATGTGTTTTCCAACACACATTATCCCCCTGCAGTTCTGGAGGTCAGTCCCAAGTCAGTTTTACTAAGCCTAAGTTTGGATGCAGACAGGGCTGATTCTTTCAGAGACCCTAGGAGAGAATATATTTTTTTGCCTTTTCCAGCTTCTATAGCTTTTTCATTCCTTGGCTCTTGGCCCCGTCTTTTATCTCCAAAGCCAGTGGCATAACATCCTCAAATCTCTCATTGCTTCTGTCATCACACTGCCGTCTGCCTGATTCTTCTGTAGTCAAACTCCCCTATGCTGCCCTCTTGTAAGGATACTTGTGATTACATTTAAGACTCATTTGGATAATCCAGGATAATCTTCCCATCTCAAGATCTTCAACTTAATCACATTTGCAAGTTCTTTTTGCCACAGAAGGTAATATTCACAGGTTCCAGGGATTAGGACTTTAATATCTTTGAAGGCCATTATCCAGCCTTCCACCATAGCCAATAAAATAAGGAGGAAGGAAATTCCTATCAAACAATGTGGATGTGTCCCAGTCCATCTTAATAATGAATCCAGCAAATGCCAGTGAGTCAATAAGACGCATACCCAAGTCACACTGTGTCTCCTGTTACTTAGAATTCATTTAAATTCTTCCACTGAATTTCATTTGAATGTATGGATTTAAGCTAATGTTTGCTACTGGTGCCATGGAAGGGTAAGATAGACAGTATTTCCTAAGAAATAGAAACATGAAGCAAAAAAAGATCCAATTAGAGATACTGGGTGAGAGGTTAAGGAGACTCAGGAGTAGAATGCGCAAAAAGTGAGAGAAGGCTTCAGGGCTCATTCTGGCTGGACCCAGGCTTGTGGTCATTTCCAACAAAAAAAAAAAAGGCAGCTGCTGACATTCCTCCTTCCTTGAGAGGAATTTCCACCAACATGGGAAGAAGGTCAAATGAGCAGTCAACTGGCACCCACTGAACTTGCAATAATAATTCCATTACTTCACAGAGTATGGGCCATTCAAATACACATAGAACTATGCTCATTATACCCTGGAGGAGGAAGTGGCAACCCACTCCAGTATTCTTGCCTGGAAAATTCCATGGACAGAGGAGTCCAGCAGACTACAGTTCATAAGGTCACAAAGAGTCAAACACAACTGAGCAACTAAGCATGCATGCTCATTATAGTGAGATATTTGACATTTCCACAACTGGTTTTTGCACCAATATGTTGGGAAATTTTGATTGGTTTTAGCATATTAAAAGTCTCCCTCTTTGTAGTACTCTCAATACTTTATTCAACATTGTATAAAACCTCTGGAACTGGTCTTCTTCAGGGTAAAGATGTAGCCCCATTTTCTTTTTAAGTTCCATAGCCATAGTTCCTACCAGAGGTGATAGTCCGCATAAATGTGGTCACAATACTTGCAACCTACTTGATTCAGAGAAGTTATTTACATTGCCAGCTGTTGTATAAAACCAGCTTAACACTGTTCCCCTGGAGAAGGAAATGGCAACCCACTCCAGTATTCTTCCCTGAAAAATTCCATGGACAGAGGGGCCTGGTGGACTAGTCCATAGAGTCACAAAGAGTCAGATACAACTGAGCGACTGAGCACACATGCGCACACACACCCCTTAATCCTGCTTATCACACTGTGCATGTCACTAGGCTCTGCCGGCTCATAGCATCATGTTTCCATGGAGACTAATATATAGAGCAGTGTAAAATTATAGATAACAGGAGAAAAGTAAGTAGCATAAATCAAATGCATGCTGTACATCTGGGGTGCTCCAAAGCTGATCACTGCACATGCGAGGACAGGAAGCCTTGATTTCCGTATGGATACCTATCAACAGTCTACAGAGCTCCAAGCCCCCACCTCTCTAACTGATTAGCTCTTTACCTCCTAAAAGCAGGGACTCATACACAACTGCAATATTTGTAGTCAACAAATGGGGTTAGACAAAGGTTCAGTGTAACAAGGCAGAATCACGCTTCTGAGTCCCTCTGCCCCACACACAGTGGGTGGAAAAGCTTCCTAAGAGCACCTTTCCCTCTTCTCTCTTTCACAGACGAGTCATCTTCCTTAGTCACTCTTCCTATTACATCACTCAGTGATAAAGGACATGCAATGAGTACCTGCCAGCTTTCTGGTTGAGCCCAGTTCTTCACCTGGGAACTTGAGGTACCTCTGGTCCAGGTGTGTAGCCTTGTCCTGAGGTTGAACTCCATCCAGGCTGGGCTCCTCACTCACCCCACATGGTTCACCTGTTCTCCCAGCTTCACTCATCAACTACTCACCCTTCAGTAGAGGACTCAAGCCTCACCATCTTGAAGCCTTCTTGCTATCTCTCTGGTCAAAATGACCTCTCCCTTCCCTGCCCTCCCACCACAGACTCTTACTTCATTGGATTATAAACAATTTCCCCAGTCACTGCTTCCAACTCTACTCCTTGACCTGCTCTACCTCCTTAACCCGGTGATGTTTTTCATGAGGCTGTGCTGGCTCAATTCCATCTCTTTCTAGGCAATTTTCTTAAAACATTTCCTAGACTCAGCCTTGCTCCTTTTAAAATGCCTACCTCATATTTAATTCACATTTCTCTTCCCTTCTCATCCCAGACTCTACCCTAGTCAAAATACTGTTGGCACACGAGAGGGGAGGATGACGGGGGCCTTCTGCCCCTTGGATACATCTCCCCTCCCTTTCCTGCATGTTTCTCCTGGTGCTAGTCTAGGAAAACAAGGGAAAAGAGACAGAGGCGTCTCCCTGCTTCTCTGCTTGTGGAGAATTCCTGTCCTTTCCACATCCAAGGCCTAACTGTGCCCCACACACTCTTATGCCCCTTCATGCCCTTGCCCCAGGTTGCACCAGCCAGCTCTCCCCTGATGTTTCCTCCATACCTTGGCAGTTGCCAGTGGCTTGATAACTATCAGAATAGCATCTCTCACTGTCCCTGATTTTGAGGATGGTGGATGGTTTGGCAGGTTGGTAAGTGATTCTCCTGGAGTCTCCCTTTTGGCTTTGGGATGGAAGGCAAAATACCCGCTTCCCTTGCAGGCAGTTAGTGGAAGGAGGAAGACGACTGCACTACTTCACCAAGAGACCTCTCATTCTTTCCCTAGTCAGCCTCTCTATGTTAGTTTGGCTGAGTGAGTGGTAGAGATGGTCCCAGGGCTGGTTTTGCCAGAATCCCACTCCTCAGCAAGCATAACAGGACATGGTAGACCACTAATACTCAGCAGTTGTCTGTACGGGACTAATCTCAAACCCTGAGCAATGGGAAATTGCACTTGGCACCTAGCTTCTTCTCTAGTTTCTAGAATTGTGAAGCCCCAGTCTACTGCCCCTTCATCATCTGGCATGTGACACTAGATAGATCAGGTTGGTCACAAGATGGCAAGAAGATTGGGGGCATCCAGCCTTTTCAAGGCTCCTCCTTTTGTGAGGTCAACTAACTCCTCTTTCTTTGATGCTGACCATAGAAACTGGGTGAGCTGGAATCTGTGGTTAATAACATTCAACTTGATTTACTTTTATAATTATACTGAGTAATCCATTTTATATTACTGCTAGTCTCAATTCATTTAAGCAGGTAAGTCTTGTCTTCCCAATACAGTGAAAGCTCAGTCATGTTTGACTCTTTGTAACCCCATGGACTGTAGACCATGGAATTCTCCAGGCCAGAATACGGGAGTGGGTAGCCATTCCCTTCTCCAGGGGATCTTCCGAACCCAGGTATCAAACCGAGGTCTCCCCTATTGCAGGCAGATTCTTTACCAGCTGAGCCACCTGAGGTGATCCTTATAGAACAAGCAGTGTTCTGTATTTGCTTTGTTTTATACACAGATCCTATCAGGTGGGAACTGGATATAAAGATGTATTAACTTGAATGAGAAACAACAGGAGCTATGTCCCCAGCAGGCTGTGCTGTGGCAATCTGTAATGGCTATCGACTGCCATGTAGAGTCAGAGAGAGCTGCTGCCTCATGCTGACCTCTCAGGCTTTGTACACGTGACATTCAAGATTAATTCTGGTCATCCAAAACTCAAACTATCCAGAATAAAAATCCAGATTTCTGGCATCAGGGAAATAAAATATATGTATGATTGGATGCTTTCCTTTTATTTTTTAATAAAAATATTTTATTGTTTGCAACTCCATGGAGTACCAGAAACAGGCAAGGTCAGAAAAAAATGCTCACTAGCATTCTTAGAGAAATACTGGTTTTCCAGTTTTGAAATTTGAGGAAAGGGGGTGGTTTTTTTCCCTCTTTGGAAGGGGAAAAATAAGGAATGGATCCCTAACTAAAAGGGAAAAATAACTTCAGTGCAAATCTGAAAGCTAGTATTAATGAATCCTCAAGATATATGTATGCTCCAATTGTTTATGTTGATACCCTGTATTTCTTAAATTCAAACATTACATCAATTGAAAATGTATGGACCATTTGATAATAGCTATTCAGAACAAATAAATATAAACATAACAAGCCTTGTTTTGGTTCCAAGAGGCTTATTAACACTGACAAGATGGAGTTAAAACGAAATGTTAAGATCAGTGATGTGCTATGCTCTTGATCTAACCCTCTTAACAACAAACTGTGGAAAGTTCTTAAAGAGATGGGAATATAAGACCACCTGACCTGCCTCCCGAGAAATCTGTATGTAGGTCAAGAAGCAACAGTTAGAACTGGACATGGAACAACAGACTGGTTCCATCCAAATCGGGAAAGGAGTACGTCAAGGGCTGTATGTTGTCATCCTGCTTATTTAACTTACATGCAGAGTACATCATGAGAAGTGCCAGACTGAATGAAGCACAAGCTGGAATCAAGATTGCCGAGAGAAATATCAATAACCTCAGGTATGCAGATGACACCACCCTTATGGCAGAAAACAAAGAAGAACTAAAGAGCCTCTTGATGAAAGTGAAAGAGGAGAGTAAAAAAGTTGGCTTAAAGCTCAACATTCAGAAAACTAAGATCATGGCATCTGGTCCCATCACTTCATGGCAAACAGATGGAGAAACAGTGGAAACAGTGACAGACTTTATTTTGGGGGGGCTCCAAAATCACTGCAGATGGTGACTGCAGCCATGAAATTAAAAGACACTTGCTCCTTGGAAGAAAAGTTATGACCAACCTAGACAGCATATTCAAAAGCAGAGACATTACTTTGCTGACACATGTCCGTCTAGTCAGAGCTATTTTCCAGTAGTCATGTACGGATGCGAGAGTTGGACTATAAAGAAAGATGAGCACCGAAGAATTGATGCTTTTGAACTATGGTGTTGGAGAAGACTCTTGAGACTGCCTTGGACAGCAAGGAGTTCCAACCAGTCCATCCTAAAGGAAATCAGTCCGGAATATTCATTGGAAGGACTGATGCTAAAGATGAAACTCCAATACTTTGGCCACCTGATGTGAAGAGCTGACTCATTTGAAAAGACCCTGATGCTGGGAAAGGTTGAAAGCAGGAGGAGAAGAGGATGACAGAGGATGAGATGGCTGGATGGCATCACTGACTCAATGGACATGAGTTTGAGTGAACTCTGGGAGTTGGTGATGGACAGGGAGGCCTGGCGTGCTGCAGTCCATGGGGTTGCAGAGAGTCAGACATGACTGAATCAATGAACTGAACTGTACCGAACAACCTATAAAATAGGTACTGTCATCCTCCAGACTGATAAAAAGCTAATCCGGCATCAAAGACAGTGTAAGTGGCACAGCTGAATTTAAACTCGAGTCTAAGTGTTACAGTGAACAGACCTCCTTGTAAGAGGATGTCCCCATTTATCACCACAGGCTTGCCTACCTGAGATCTGACTACTTCCATCCCTTTCTCCCCAGTTCAGGCCACCTTCATCCTCCTGAAGATGACTGCAGCATCCTCCTTAGTGGTCTTTTGACTTGCTCTTGTACCATACAGTCTATTAGCCACCAAGATACCCAAGCAATCCTTATAAAGCCTATAACAAATTTGTAACACTTCTGCTCAAAATCTTGCAATGGCTCCATCTCACCCAGAATTAAAACCAAGATTCTAACCATGGCCCACGAGACCCTCCAGATTTGTCTCCTGGCTGCTCCTCTCTTTCCCTGGCCCATTCCAACCTCACTGGACTCTCAGCTGTTCCCAGACGCAGCAAGGGCTCAAGGCCTTTGCACTTGCTATTTCCTCTGTCTGCATTAGTCTTCCCATAGATACTTAAAAGGCTTGTCTTCCCACCTTCTTCCAGTTCATGATCAAAAGTCATCAAAATACATTCCTATCCACCTTCTTTATTTTTTTAACACAACTTTTAAAGGTTACTTTCCATTTACAGTTATTACAAAATATTGGTTATAACCCTTATGTTGACAATACACCCTTGAGCCTACCTTACACCCAATAGTTTGTACCACCCAATTCCCACTCCTATATTATCCCTCCCCAACCTCCCCACTGGTAACCACAAGCTCGTTCTCTGTATCTGTGAGTCTGCTTCTGTTTTATTACATTCACTAGTTTAATGTATTTTTAAGATTTCATATATGTGATATCATACAGTATTTGTCTTTCTTTAACTTATTTCACTTAGCATAATGCCCTTCAAGTCCATCTACGTTGCTACAAATGGCAAAATTTCACTCTTTTTGACACCAAGTAGTATTATATTGTTTGTACATATCACATCTTCTTTATCCCTTCTTCTGTTAGTGGACACTTAGTTTGTTTCCACGTCTTGGCTATTAGGGAATAGCGGTACTATGAACATAGGGGTACATGTATCTTTTCAAATTAGTGTTTTTGGTTTTTTCAAATATATACACAGGTGTGGAATTGCTGGGTCACACAGTAATTCTATTTTTAGTTTTTTGAGAAAAATCCATCCTGTTTTCCATAGTGGCTGCATCAATTTATATAGCCACCAACAGCGCACAAGAGTTCTGTTCTCTCCACATCCTCACCAACATTTGTTATTTGCAGACCTTTTGATTATCTGTCCACCCTCTTTAAATAGCACCCTCCAGGAGCCTGGAAAATTCCATGGACGGAGGAGCCTGGTAGCCTGTGGTCCATGGGATTGCGAAGAGTTGGACACGACTCAGTGAATTCACTTTCACTTTTCAGTTTCATGCATTGGAGAAGGAAATGGCAACCCACTCCAGTGTTCTTGCCTGGAGAATCTCAGGGACAGTGGAGCCTGGTGGGCTGCCATCTATGGGGTCGCGCAGAGTCGGGCACGACTGAAGTGACAGCAGCAGCAGCAGCAGGAGCCTCTGCCTCTTGCTATGCTTATCTTCAAATAGCAGGTCTTACCTCCTGATATGCTAAATATTTACTTTGTTTCTCTTTCTCCTTGTTTTAAAATTTAAGCTTTTAAAAGACAAAGAATCCATTTTGCTTACCTGCTTATCCTCAACACCCAGAGCACAGAGCAGGTGTTCAGGGAGTTTTTGTTGAATGAATCCATTCTTTTGAAATCCTATTGACCTTAATAGTTAAGGATTCACATATACGGGCATGATGCTCTTCTAGGAAGTATTTATTCTGCGTAATACTTACTCCTTTCTGTGCTTAGTCGTGTCCAACTCTGTGAACTGTAGCCCATCAGGCTCCTCTGTCCATGGGATTTTTCAGGCAAGAATACTGGAATGGGTTGCCATTTCCTCCTTCAGGGGATCTTCCCAGCCCAGGGACTGAGCCTGCCTTCTCTGTATCTCCTGCATTACAGGAGGATTCTTTACCCATTGAGCCATCAGGAAAGCCCCACTTACTCTTTTGTGGATAACCACAATTACATATGCAAAAGCTTTCATGTCAACAGTTTAATACCGAGATTTGCCCTCTAACTCCTACTATTTCATGGTTAGAACACTGCATGGTATTTTAATAATAATGTGGTCAGCCACAGCCTCCCTGAGATGGTATCACTCTGCCTTATCTATACATCTGCCCTTTTCTGGGCCTGAGTTCTCCTCCCTCAGAGTGGTGGTAATAGCACCAGGACAACTTCAGAGCCCTTAATTTTCTCTTTCTACTTGGCTCTGCACCATCAAACTCAACTTTCAATTTAATAAAATTCTCTCTTGTCCTAAGCAGAAGTAGAAACCACTTAATCATTCTTCTGAGAAATAAGTGTTCTGGTAGGAGGAACTTTTTAACTATATAAATAATTTCTACTCTTGAGAAGGTAGAACAGAAAGAAATAATGAAAACATCTCCACACAAAAAATTTCCATATTTCCATAAAAATAACTTCCGCCATTCTTAAAACAAATCTGTATATACTTGGCCTTTCATATCTGTAGGTTCCACATCTACAGATTTAACCAACCACAGGTCAAAAATATTCTTTAAAAAGTTCCAGAAAGGTCCAAAAAGCTTAACTTAATTTGCCATATGCTGGGAACTGTTTTCATAGCATTTACATTGTATTAGGTATTATATGTAATCTAGAATGGAGAAGGCAATGGCACCCCACTCCAGTACTCTTGCCTGGAAAATCCCATGGATGGAGGAGCCTGGTAGGCTGCAGTCCATGGGGTCGCGAAGAGTCGGACCGACTGAGCGACTTCACTTTCACTTTTCACTTTCATGCATTGGAGGAGGAAATGGCAACCCACTCCAGAGTTCTTGCCTGGAGAATCCCAGGGACGGGGGAGCCTGGTGGGCTGCCGTCTATGGGGTCACACAGAGTCGAACACGACTGAAGTGACTTAGCAGCTTAGCAGAGATGATTAAAGTAAATCGGAAGCAGTGTAAGGTTACATGCACGCATGTACTAGGCCATTTTATATAAAGGACTTGAGCATCTTGGGATTTTGTTATCCATGAGGTTACTGGACCTCATCTTCTGTAGATACTAAGCGACACTGTAGTCTCTGTAGGGTGAAGCATGGACATTAATGTCTCTAGCAGGAAGCATTTGTCCTCTTCCTTGTCCTTCTTACTTTGGTTGGCTGGTTTCCCACCTTGAAATGATGCCTGGATTGTCTTCCTGTACAACTTGTCCACTTTTCAAAATGTACACAAAGCAACTAAGAGTCTCAGGCCACAAATGTAGATGTTTAAGAAATAGAGTGTGTTAAAATTTTTCTATAATTTCACTTAATTTCAACTCAGGGAGCTTCTGCTGCCAAGCTGACAGGAAATTTAACTTTTAGACAACACTGGCTCTCTTTTTGCTCCCTCTATGCTACTGAGGTCAGGTCAATGTCCCAATCTTACCCTCTCAAGGTATTAAGGAATCCCTCCCATTATTGGTCATCTGTCCATTGTTATCCTAGAGACAGCCTTTGTCCCAGAACACATGGTCCTTGACTCTGCTACCTTCAAGCCACACAGGTGACTTCATAGATGTGGGGAGAAGCTGAGCCCCTGCCTGGGGACCTGGTCTCTCTGATACCATAGGGCCCTTTCCTCTGAGATCCTATCATGTTCTTCAGATGCTATCAGGGAGGAAGACTCATGGGGCCAAAGACCTTCCACTGAACCTCTCATCCATCAGAATCTCAGCTTAATCTGGCAAGTGCCTTTGCTCTAAAACCTGAGTCTCTTCAACAGGCTTAGATTTTGGGAAACAAAATTACACTTTCTGCAAATAAGAAAGCATAAACTACTTATTTGAATGGAGAAAAGAAAGTAGAAAGATGCAGGGAGAAGCCACATATGTTAATATCTTTCAGTAGATAATGAAATCCCCCACTGCAACCAAGCCAGACGATCCCTTCTCTGTTTCGGCATCTCAGAAAACAACATTGTAGCTCACTGTGGCTGGAATGAGTGGACCTGGACTCAGGGTTTCAAGAGGACCTGTTACCTGAACCCCTGAGGAATTCAGGCTCTCCAGCTGCTGTATCCCTTGATAAAAGGCCAGAGTGACTGGATGTGTCATGGCAAGATTCAACCAGCTCAAAATGCACATCATGATGTGTTCAAAATCCAACTCATTGAAGGGATTTTGAAACAGTTATCATAATTGATCAATATGAACCTGTGAATATCAATATAAATAATTTGCCTACAAAGTCTGGTATTTTGCATTCAGGTATTCTTTTTATGCTTTAATCTATTTACTACCATAAAGATTATAGTATTATAAAATATCTTGCTTTCATTATCCCCTTCTTTGTACAGGATCAAGTGATAACTTGGGAATCACCATTTTACGCAGACCCACATTTGTAGCAGAAAGTCAACAAAAGCAAAGACTCAAATGATCTCCTCACAGCCCTCCTCCCAGGATCCCGCATATGGATGCACTTTTCTCTTTTGGAGCAACGCAGTGCACGGCCAGTAGATCTTTCTCAAGGAATGTACATGTTTTAGAACAATGATTACAAGTCCCCTTAATCCCTGTCTTTACTCTGTCATTTTAATTTTCTTTTTTCATGTTTTAATCCGTGTCATTTGGGAACCACCTTACATTCCTTTCTGGTACAAGGCTGGTTATAAGTAGCTAAAATAGAAACAGTGGGGGACAGCAAGGATAGGTCAGGCTCTTCAGTAGCTAAGGTCAAAAACAGACAGGATTGCTGCCTTCAAAGGAGAGAAGAACTCATCATGGATGTGAAGAGGACAAGTCTGATAAAGAATAAAGCCTGCACAGGAAGCCAAGAGTTTTACATTGCAATACAATCCCACAGAAACCTTAGAAACTGATGAAAACTGGCTCATTAATGCATCCAATTATCCATCCAACAAACTTTATTGATCGCCTACAAAATGCCAGATACTGTGCTAAGACTGAGGCTGATTAAAATATGAATATTTCAAAGCAAAAAAAAAAAGATTAAAGAAAGATCTATTGTGATGATATTAACATGTGCTCATAGAGCCTCATTCATTCTTGTCAAGTTTCTTTCTGATATTATTGAGAATTTTAACAGATAACAGTTGGTACTTTACAATCACATGTAATCTTAGAAAGCAAATCCATAAAGGATTACCAGGTCTATTTTACAGATACTGGAGCACAGAGAAATTAAGAAATTTGCTAGTAAAGACAAAGCTAGGTACAATTCCACTCCTGGCATATATCTGGACAAAACTATAATTCAAAAGGATACATGTACCCAATGTTCACAGCAACACCATTTACAATAGCTAAGACATGGAGTGGCATCGCTCAGTCGTGTCCAACTCTTTGCAACCCCATGGACTGTAGCCTACCACGCTCCTCTGCCCATGGGATTTTCCAGGCAAGAGTACTGGAGTGGGTTGCCATTTCCTTCTCCAGAGGATCTTCCCGACCCAGGGACATGGAAACAAGCTAAACGTCCATCAAAAGATGAAGGAATAAAGAAGATACACACACATAATGGTATACTGTTGTTGTTTACTTGCTAAGTCATATCCAACATTTTTGTGATCCCATAAACTGTACCCCATAAGGCTCCTCTGTCCATGGGATTTCCCAAGCAAGAATACTGGAGGGGGTTGACATTGCCTTTTCCAGGGGATCTTCCTGACCCAGGGATCGAACTCATTGTCTCCTGCATGGCAGGTGGGTTCTTTTTACCACTGAGCCACCAAGTAAGTAAGCCCATAATGGAATACTACTCAGCCATAAAAAGAACGAAATACTGTCATTTGCTGCTACATGGATGGACCTACAGATTATTATACTAAGCAAAGTAAGTAAGAAAAATAAACACAAAGACCACATGATATCACTTATATGTGGAATCTAATGACACAAATGAATAGATCTATGAAACAAAAGCACATTCACAGACACAGAGAACAGACTTGTGATTGCCAAGGAGAAGGAGGGCAGGGGAAGGTTGGTTTGGGAGTTTGAGGCCAGCAGATGCAAGCTATTATATATAGAATGAATAAACAAAAGGTCCTATTGTATTGCACAGAGAACTATATTCTATATAGTTGAACATACATCAGCCAACTGAATATATAAACACCTGTCATAAATCAGTGGAAAAGAATATATATATATATATATATATATATATATATATATATAAAACTTAATGTGTGTGTGTGTGTGTATATATATATATATAACTGAATCTCTTTGCTGTACACCAGAATCTAATATAACATTGAAAATCATCTATACTTCAATTAAAAAAAAAAGACAAAGCTGGGTAAATGAGTGTTGCAGTACTGGGAACTATTGGGCATGCTCCTGCAGAGCCTGTTTACTGCTAGTCCTCCACGTTTTGTGTTTGCACCTTAAATACACACACACACACACACACCTTGCTGAACTAAATATGTATAATGCTGCTGCTGCTGCTAAGTTGCTTCAGTCGTGTCCAACTCTGTGCGACCCCATAGATGGCAGCCCACCAGGCTCCGCCGTCCCTGGGATTCTCCACGCAAGAACGCTGGAGTGGGTTGCCATTTCCTTCTCCCATGCGTGAAAATGAAAAGTGAAAGGGAAGTCGCTCAGTCATGTCCGACTCTTCGCAACCCCATGGACTGCAGCCCACCAGGCTCCTCTGTCCATGGGATTTTCCAGGCAAGAGTACTGGAGTGGGTGATGAACACTTGCCAAAAATTCACTTTTAAAATACTTGTTACTTTCTTGAGCTATATATAAATGTACCTACTAAGATCTGAAGATATCCTTATTCCCCACTCTAGGAAAACTTCTAATAGTTTGAACTGCCAAAAATAAATATAATGGCTGCTAAACTTTCCATCAGCCTATAGATTCTGAACCAGCCCTGAGCTCCTGCATATATGTTCTTTGTACCACTATGCTGCTCCACTTCAACCTCTGCCCTGATTTTCTGGTCAGAGTAATAATGAAGGATACCATGTACTGACCATTCAGTGGCTCATGCCAACAAGGGAAAATAGAACTCGCCCAGAAATGCCACTTGCATATGTTGGATTCCTTTTAGTCCTGAGTCACAACTGGCATAAACAAACGCTGGGCCACCATAAGAAAAAGTTGGCCAGGAACTGTCTAAACTTAGAATTGAAATGGAAAGCTCAATATTTGGGATTGTACAAGATGTCATTAGGTTCTGTTTTTATGCCTCAGTTTCTATAACTGAAAATGGACATAACACTACTTGCTAACCCCTTGAGAATTTTGCTCAAGGATAAAAATAGCACTAATTAAGCTCTTTCAACTCCTTGGTTTAAATGTTTACATGAGGCAATCACATAAAGTCAGATTTTAATGGAACAGAATGTTACTCAGACATTTTGATCATTAGTATTTGTCTTTTGTCAAACCCTGCCCCCAAGGTATTTCCATCTCAAAGTAGGTATACATCAGGCTAATATCCTAAGCAAGAGTAACAGTCAAGAAAAATCACAAACTAACATTTTGTGAATGTTTTTATTTCTAAAACTAATCATTATTAAAAGTCAAATACTTTGATCATTGACATTGTCATATGATACCACTTTCCTGCTAAGAAATAAAATTGAAGTACACATTAAATTCATCACATTTACTTCATTAGTGGCCATCAATGACGTATAATCAAACAGGTTTATTAGCTGAATAGACTTGCAGACTTCAACCTGTTAATTTTTTTTCTGTTGTTGACATTAACTGATGTTGTTATTGTTGTGTTTACATTAGGAAAATATTATCTCTGAGTTAGCAAATGGACTTTGTTGGCAATAATTCTGGGGGAATCAAGGATAGGTCTGGTTCTTCCCCATCCTGCCCTCAATGTACTATTAGAGGGGGTTGGTGTTCACTGGTGGCTGTAAATACACTGTCACATTCATGTAAAGATGGTCAGTTCAGTTCAGTTGAGTTGCTCAGTCGTGTCCGACTCTTTGCGACCCCGTGAATCGCAGCACACCAGGCCTCCCTGTCCATCACCAACTCCCAGAGTTCACCCAGACTCACGTCCATTGAGTCAGTGATGCCATCCAGCCATCTCATCCTCTGGCGTCCCCTTCTCCTCCTGCCCCCCACCCCTCCCAGCATCAGAGTCTTTTCCAATGAGTCAACTCTTCGCATCAGGTGGCCAAAGTACTGGAGTTTCAGCTTCAGCATCATTCCTTCCAAAGAAATCCCAGGGCTGATCTCCTTCAGAATGGACTGGTTGGATCTCCTTGCAGTCCAAGGGACTCTCAAGAGTCTTCTCCAGCACCACAGTTCAAAAGCATCAATTCTTCGGCGCTCAGCCTTCTTCACAGTCCAACTCTCACATCCATACATGACCACAGGAAAAACCATAGCCTTGACTAGACGGACCTTTGTTGGCAAAGTAATGTCTCTGCTTTTGAATATGCTGTCGAGGTTGATCATAATTTTCCTTCCAAGGAGTAAGCGTCTTTTAGTTTCATGGCTGCAGTCACCATCTGCAGTGATTTTGGAGCCCAGAAAAAGAAAGTCTGACACTGTTTCCACTGTTTTCCCATGTATTTCCCATGAAGTGATGGGACCAGATGCCATGATCTTCGTTTTCTGAATGTTGAGCTTTAAGCCAACTTTTTCACTCTCCTCTTTCACTTTCATCAAGAAGCTTTTTAGTTCCTCTTCACTTTCTGCCATAAGGGTGGTGTCATCTGCATATCTGAGGTTATTGATATTTCTCCTGACCATCTTGATTCCAGCTTGTGCTTCTTCCAGTCCAGCGTTTCTCATGATGTACTCTGCATATAAGTTAAATAAGCAGAGTGACAATATACAGCCTTGACGTACTCCTTTTCCTATTTGGAACCAGTCTGTTGTTCCATGTCCAGTTCTAACTGTTGCTTCCTGACCTGCATACAGATTTCTCAAGAGGCAGATCAGGTCATCTGGTATTCCCATCTCTTTCAGAATTTTCCACAGTTTATTGTGATCCACACAGTCAAAGGCTTTGGCATAGTCAATAAAGCAGAAATAGATGTTTTTCTGGAACTCTCTTGCTTTTTCCATGATCTAGTGGATGTTGGCAATTTGTCACTCAGTAGTGTCCAACTCTTTGTGACCCCATGTGCTGCAGCCCACCAGGCTCCTCTGTCCATGGGATTCTCCAGGCAAGAGTACTGGAGTCGGTTGCCATTTCCTTCTCCAGGGGATCTTCCTGACCCAGGAATCGAACCCAGGTCTCCCACATTGCAGGCAGACACAGGCAGACACTTTAACCTCTGAGCCACCAGGAAGCCCAACACTAACACTTCTACAGCCACTAACACTTCTCCCTAAATCTGATATAATCTGGTACTTACTGTTTGAAGGCCCAGAGAAGGTATGCAAAATTAAATGATTTGGTATCAAGAGTGTAATTCTTCAAAATCCAATATTCTAGGCAGTGATAGAGGAGCCATGGGTCTTGGAAAAGAATGAAGAAAACTAAGGAACAACCAGCTACTTCTTATTGGTATGTTAGACCAAATACCACAGAGGAAAATTGTATGAGTTAAAACATTTGAAAATTTGGGGGTTTTCCTGGTGGTCCAGTGGTTAAGAATCCACCTGCCATTACATGGGTTCAATCCCTGGTCCAAGAAGATCCCACATTTCTAGGGATAACTAAGCCTGGCATAGAGCCTGCGCTGTGTAACAGGAGAAGCCACCACAAGGAGAAAACTGCACAGCAACTAGAGAGTAGCCCCTACTCACCGCAACTAGAGAAAGCCTGTGCAGCAGTGATGACCCAGCATAGCCAAAAATAATATAGAAATAAAACACTTGCTAAAAATTTTGAAAATTTGTATCAGAATATGTACAAATTTTATGAATAAGAATAAAAATATCTTTGTCATTAAAATAAAATGCCTGACCAACCTAACAAGTTCAAGAAACTATTTAATAGAAGGGTTCAGAAAAAGAATTTCATATCCCTGCAAGAAACTCCTACTTTCCTGTCCCCAACACCACCATTAATTGACAACACTAAGGAGGAAGGGACAGTATGAATTTTCTGGAAAGGTTAAGTTCAGTTCAGTTCAGTTGCTCAGTCGTGTCTGACTCTCTGCAACCCCATGAATCGCAGCACGCCAGGCCTCTCTGTCCATCACCAGCTCCCAGAGTTCACTCAGACTCATGTCCATCGAGTCGGTGATGCCATCCAGCCATCTCATCCTCTGTCGTCCCTTCTCCTCCTGCCCCCAATCCCTCCCAGCATCAGAGTCTTTTCCAATGAGTCAACTCTTCGCATCAGGTGGCCAAAGTACTGGAGTTTCAGCTTTAGCATCATTCCTTCCAAACAAATCCCAGGGCTGATCTCCTTCAGAATGGACTGGTTGGATCTCCTTGCAGTCCAAGGGACTCTCAACAGTCTTCTCCAACACCACAGTTCAAATGCATCAATTCTTCGGCGCTTAGCCTTCTTCACAGTCCAACTCTCACATCCATACATGACCACAGGAAAAACCATAGCCTTGACTAGACGAACCTTTGTTGGCAAAGTAATGTCTCTGCTTTTGAATATGCTATCGAGGTTGGTCATAACTTTCCTTCCAAGGAGTAAGCGTCTTTTAATTTCATGGCTGCAGTCACCATCTGCAGTGATTTGGGAGCCCCCCAAAATAAAGTCTGACACTGTTTCCACTGTTTCCCCATCTATTTCCCTATGTTGAGTTTTAAGCCAACTTTTTCACTCTCCTCTTTCACCTTCATCAAGAGGCTTTTTAGTTCCTCTTCACTTTCTGCCATAAGGGTGGTGTCATCTGCATATCTGAGGTTATTGATATTTCTCCCGGCAATCTTGATTCCAGCTCGTGTTTCTTCCAGTCCAGCGTTTCTCATGATGTACTCTGCATATAAGTTAAATAAGCAGGGTGACAATATACAGCCTTGACGGACTCCTTTTCCTATTGGAACCAGTCTGTTGTTCCATGTCCAGTTCTAACTGTTGCTTCCTGACCTGCATACAGATTTCTCAAGAGGCAGGTCAGGTGGTCTGGTATTCCCATCTCTTTCAGAATTTTCCACAGATTGTGATCTATGTACTGAGCCTCACAGATACATCATATCAGGATGAAAGATGCACTGCCATGGCTCCCACACTCCAGGTACTCGGAAGAAGTGAGACTCCCGAGCTGACAGACTGCAGTCATGAAATTTGGAAGCAGTTATATATATTTCTGGAGTCATGAGAATTTTAATTACAGCTTGATCTTTACGGCTATCCATTGACTTTTCTATTACTGTCCACTTACCAATTTTTACTTAGGTCTTGGAATTAAAAACAACAGAATATTTCTAGCAGATGTTGCATTAAGGGGCCTAAGAAACAGAACAGATTTCAAGCAATAGCTGCCATTATGGTAATTACCGAGGTCAAGATAAAGCTGTTTAAACTTTTTCACAATGAAGCTACACACTGTAAATATGAACTTTTATTCTGATTCAAACCTAAGCTATAGCCTTAGACAGAGAAAAATCCACATCGCCCTGCATATTCCATGACCTCATTATTCCTTTTGCTCTCTTGCCTCACCTGACTGAGTCTCAGATGCTAGAGAAAGTAATGAGGATGTAATGCTTGATACTTTGGTTTCCTTTACTTGGCCCTCTTCTGCATAACATATTTGCATGATACATGTGGTAGAACTGTATAATGGCCTCTAAAAGATGTTCACAGCCTAATCACTGGGAACTTGTGAATAATGTTAACTTATGCGGTAAAGGGGACTTTGCATGTGTGATTAAGTTAAAGATTATGAGATGGGGTGATTATACTGGATTATCTCGCTGGAACCAATGTTGTCTCAGCAGTGCTTATAAGAGGGAAGCAGGAGGATCAAAGTGAGAAAGAGGAGATGTGCAATCTCTCCAGAAGTTGGAGAGAGGTGCTTAGAAGACAGAGGAAGGTGCCGTGAGCCAAGAAATGCAAGTGGCCTCTGGAAGCTGGAAAAGGTGAGGAAATAATTTCTACCCTGCGGCCTCCAGAAGGAACAGAACCCTGCTGACAACTTGGTTTTAGATTTCTGGCTTCCAGGACTGTGAAAGAACGCATTTGTGTTGTTTTAAGGCACTAACTTCACGGCAGTTTATTGCAGGAGCAATAGGAAATTACTGCAGTATAAAATGCCCAGCTTTGCCACGTCTCCTTCTAAATTACTTCCTGTTTTGAAATAGGACTGCAGAAAGTCCTGATGAAGACCTTAGGAAACATCTGGTGGACTCTGGAGCCCTCAGGCGAACATACACTTGCTTCTCTGGTTAAGGAATGATTCTGTGTTTTTATGGACTAAGATACCCAAGCCTCCTCATTTCTAAAAGATTGCTTTTGGAAAAACTGTATTTGAGTGTAATTGAAATCTTGAACTTCTTCTTTAGAAATGAAAGATAAGCCATTATTGAGTGAGAAGTTGTATGCTAGACCCTGAATTTCCCAACTCCCACTTTCTATCTGAGCCTCCTTGAACAGTTTGCTTATTTTCTCTTCATCATAATGGAACAACTATGTTTTCCATTAAGATGAAAACCCTCTGTGATCAGATGAAGATATCTTCTGAGCATTTCCATTCTTTTCAGTAAGTGCAAAAACTCCATAACGCAGAAGTGCTTATTCATATAGACGTAGAAAATGGAGAAGGAGTGACTCAAAAGGTCTATTTTCATCAAATGCCTCAGAGGAATTCTTTGCTGGTTTTTGTTGAGAGAGAATAGCATTCATTAAAGCCATGTTGTTTACGCAGTTGATTTTTATAACAAGCTTGTTGCTGTGGTCTCAGGCCAAAGACACTAACAACAAAACCCCATAACACAAAAACCAAGTTTAATGTGGAAATTCATTTCAAAGAAATGGAAAAGAGGGTGCCTTAATAGCATATGTTCTTCAGGGAAAAGCTCACTTTTCTTATATAAGAGCTCTGTCAAAGCAGATGGGCCTTCCAATAGATAACAAACTCATCATGGAGAACACTATGCTTGGAATTTCCTGCGGTTAAGTCCCTTCAGGGATATTGTCTTGGAGGATGTTAATTACTAATACAGAAAACTTTTTCTGCTAATAAAGCTAGTCACGCACAGTTGCTTTTACATTAAAACCTGCTAGATTAAAAGAATCTCTATAAGAGCATATCAAAAGGCAAATAAATCATATTGCAAGCTGTTAGTTTTTCTATCTAGATACTCAAATGCTATTGAAACTTACATGTCAGAATTAACCTTTTTCATATTTCTTTAACCCAAGAGATTTCAACTGTCACCATTAAAACCTTTAGAGCATATTATCTCATAAGAGTTGCTACATATCAGCAGAAGGATCCTCCATTATTCAAATAAATGGGTCAGAACATTTAAAAATGTTTCAGAGCAATTTTTTCAAAGATTGGCTCAAAATGTTAAAATGTATTGTTTTCTTCTAAAACAGTAAGCATAACAATGGAATGCAGACAAGGGGACAGAGCATGTTTCTGTTATTAGGTAATCTTATGATTCTGTACTAAAAAGTCTAGAGCTACACTTGGAATTGTATCCAGCTCTGGATGGATAGAGGCTTTAGGTGAGAGTCATAATTGCAGCTGGGCATCAGAAAATGAAGTATAGGAGGAGGAACCATCCTAGAAATTTGAAGGCTGAGTCCTAGTAATGGTTTTCAAGTACCAGAGGACTTATGAAGCAGATACTTATAGCTATCTCAAGACCCGGGTTCAATCCCTAGGTTGGGAAGATGCCCTGGAGAAGGGAATGGCTACCCACTCCAGAATTCTTCCCTGGAGAATTTCATGACAGAGAAGCCTGGTAGGCCACAGTCCACGGGGTTGCAAAGAGTCAGACACGACTGAATAACTAACACTTTCATTTTCCTTTCAACTGAGGACAAACCAAGAAGCTTCCAATGCAGCTTGAAAGGAGCTGAATTGATCACAAGGAGGAATTTTCTCATGGTGAAGTATCTTTTCGACTTGGATCATTTAGCAGCAGAACAGTCAGGCCAGGAGAGCAGGTGCTGGGACCAGAATGGGAAAGACTCTCCTCCCCAGATATCAACAGGAGGTTGGGAGCCTCCAGCATGACATGGTGCTCCCCATCTTGCCTCACTGCTGTGCCCCTGCTTTCTTGCCTCTCAATTTTCTATTACCATTTGCAGCCTGACTTTTGACTATTAGGGTCCAGACGACAGACAAGAATTCTAAGAGCCTTCACTTTATTGCTTCCTCGAGGATTTCGGAGCTTACTGAATGATTCTAATTCATAGAAAAATGAGCCAAAATTTTTTTTTCTTGACTGCTGTGAAAGGAGATTACACAATATTTCTTCAGGGGCCTTTACAAGTAGTTGCTGCACAGTGCAAATTGGAAAAACAGGACAGATTTCTCATGAGAGCTGGACCAGATGGCCTGTGTGAGGACTCTCAGAGTCCTCCCTAGTTGTCGATTCCAAGAAAAAAAAAATCACTGCTGGGCTTCTGTTTTGGTTTCCAATCTGAGTAACTGAAAATCAACCTGCAAGGGTTTTTTTAAAATGCATTTTGATTCTGAGTCTCAGGAGCAAGTTTTCAAAGTAATCTCAAAGCATGGAGGAGAGTGAAGTATGTTCAGTGCTGAATGCCCTAAGGAGCATTTCATATCCAGGATTGACATGTATTCCTGTCCTATCACCTGCGCCCAAGGGTTTGTAGATTTCTTTCTGAGACACCAGTTATTTAGAAACTGTAATACCAAGCACACTGTCATCTGAAAGTTAATTTATGTTCAGCTTCAGAATTAGTATAAGTAGAGAGCTGCCCCAGGGGCACTTTGGGGTCCTCACAACTCTGCAGGAGACGAAGGAAGCTGGTCTGGCTCTTCGAATGCACAGCAGGGCTTTCCTTCTTCTAGAGATAAAAGCTTGAACTGCAGACTATGCACATGTATAGAAAGGAATTGTCCCTTCTAGAAGTGTTTCATGCTCTGTGCTTCTTTCCTGTGTTAAAAAATGGGGCATGATCAAGCAGCTACCATGTAGAAGCTAACAGAGCATAAGGAATCCTGCTCTTGGAGCCAGGACCTGAGTTTGACCTTGACCCTTTCATCAGCTCCTTGAGTAACTGTGATCAAGGAACTGGTCATTCTGCATAAAATGATGTGACCGAACTAGATGGAGTCTGAAGTTTCCTCAGTGACAACAACCACTGCTAATTCATTTATTTCTGTGATTATATAGGATTAAAAATTCTCAGTATTGAAGTGGAAATTTGAAAGACTTTTTTTGGCCTTAATCCTTCAGTCTCTATCACTCTTATCTTCTAATTCTGAAAAGAGTGGAAAACTGGTCATAGAAATATTTTTAAGCACACAACATAATTAAAATTGCAGCATCAAATTATTTTTTATTATTTCTGATGACTCCCAAAATGGCTTTGAAATTCTTATAAGGAAATGGATGGATCAATACATGTGAATTCAGTTCTTCTCATAAACTGGTATTCTCTTTTTTTCAAAACAAAAGTTGTGAAACATACTCAAAGAAACCAGGAGTCCTATACTTTGATCAATTCACTGGACCCAAGTCTCATCTGTTCATGAATTCATATAGTAATGACAAACTACGCATTTGATGAAATTAATTTAAAAAATCAAAGTGAAACTTATGAATCTGATTTCCCTTTTCAATGTAATGGAATTTTTTCTCCTCCTTCTCTCAGAACATTTCTCAAATTACCACAAGTGCAAATGTTTACAGAAATTTTTTAAAAAAAGAATTTCTATAATGAGTGCACGTCCAAAGAGGGTCACTGAATGGATTTAGGATTAAGGGCTCCAAATATAGTAAGCCAACTGAAGATCTCAGCTAGAAAACAAGTTCTTTCTGGAAATACTTGGGTAGATTCCTTTACTTGTGCATGTGTGTACACACACACACACACACACAGATCGTGCACACATACATTTCCAGAGCTGCAGACCTGGAACTACGTTTGCCTACCAGTTGCAGGAGGCTCCCTCCCCTCCTACCATTTTCTCACCATCCCATGGATGCCAGACTTCTGGCTGATGACTTGCAGAGGTGGAATAAACTCTATGAGACTGAATCAGCAACCAACTTTTAGGAAGGTTTCTCCACCTACCCCATTTTCATCATTTTGCTTTGAGGAAGAGAGGAAAGCCCACACCCATGGGGTGTGGATAAGTGCACATGACAATGGCATTCTTTACCCGCTCTCCCCCAAAACGGCATTTTAAATATCCAAGCTGCTCTCTTCTCTGGACTAAAATCAAATATCTCTATTTGAAACAGCCACAGAGCTGGCACTTCTCCCCTTCCTCCTCTTCAGCCCACCTATTTCCTCCCACTTTTCCCCATACGGAAGCTCACAAGCATACACACACACTCACACACACTCAGTGCTTTTTACGTAATCAGCTGACAAGATTGATCTTTCACTTCAATTGCTTTGATTCAAAATCTGCCCACCATTCGTGGGAGGTAAAGAACTGTGGATGAGATGTGTGCTTTAATAAAGAGGCTAGAGGAGGAAGGGCCTGAGAAAGGCATCTGGTCCGAGCCTTTTTTATGTAGTCTTATTTTTATAGGAAAATAGAAAGTGCCTTGAAATTCAACATAAATTCTCTTGTTTCAAACTTACAACTCTTAGATTTTTTTTTTTTTTTTTTTGGAACAGCTGCCAGATTAATTTCTTCTTAATAGAACTTTGTAACCAGACACCTTGTTCAAAAATCTGAAATGATTCTTCACTGCTGATGTTCCCCTTACATCCAACTCCTCTTTGCCTCTACAGGATGCCCTCTCACCACTTCCCTGTATGAACTCTCTGCCCTACTCCATTATTTCTCAGGACTCCACGCACAGCCTTTGGGACAGGCT
Source organism: Bos indicus (assembly GCF_029378745.1). Lineage (NCBI taxonomy): Eukaryota > Metazoa > Chordata > Mammalia > Artiodactyla > Bovidae > Bos > Bos indicus. The sequence goes on from NC_091760.1 coordinate 111,792,152, forward strand.
GCTCCTCTGCTGCAGTCTATAAGATCTCATCCTCCTTTCTGCTCATCTTGGTATTTCTCCTTTCTCAACATCAAGCTTCCCTGATCTTTCTCATGAAACCTCTCCCTAACTCCTACAGCCCCTAATGAATGATGGCTCCTCAAACTATAGCAACAATTATTCTTTGTATCACTTAACATGTGCAGCCTTTTCATGCAGGTATCTAGCCACATTGGGCCTCCCAGGTGATGTAGTGGTAAAGAATCTGCCTGCCAATGCAGGAGACACAGGTCCAATCCCTGGGTTGGGAAGATCCCCTGGAGGAGGAAATGCAACGCACTCCAGTATTCTTGCCTGGGAAATCCCAAAGACAGAGGAGCCTGGCAGGCTACAATCAATGGGGTCACAGAGAATTGGACATGACTGAGTACACACACCACACCACCATACTAAACTGGAAATACTCAAGAGAGGACCCTCAGTCTGTATCCCCAGCATTTTACACAGTATCCTGCATGTGTGGTCATTCATTTTCCAAGCATTTATTGAGCAGTTATTATGTGCCAGGTGCCAGGTTAGACTCTGGGGTTATAGAGATGAGCCAGAGTCAAACCTCAAGCTGTTTACAGACTAATGGGGAAGATACAGATGCAAATGGATAATAGCAACACTACATGATCAATAAATTCCATAACAGAAATAAGAATCAGATGCAGTGGACGCACTAAAGAACAAGTGTTTAGTGCTGTACGGGGTGCAGCCAGGCAAGGTTTCACAAAGAAGGTTAGGCTAGAGTTGGGTCTTAGAGGATGCATGGTAGCTTGCCTAACTGTCTAAAGGAGGTAGGAGAATCCCAGGGGTAGAAGGACTAGCATGGAAAATGATACAGAGGCATAAAAAACCAAGAAGATCCAGGGTACTATAAGGAATTGCTGTCTCGAGTAGGTACTTCTGATAAAACCAAGTTGTCAGAGATAAGAACAGAGTAGTGACTGTAAAGCATGCTGAATGCCAGACCATGAAGGATCTCAGGTACCATGCTAGGTAGCTGGGATTTTATCCCTTGAGCTACAGAATGGCAATGAAGAAATTTGGGAATAATTCTCTAATCTGAAGTTATCTATGATGACAATAACCCAATTGTCCTTCACTCAATGAATGGTTAAAAAAATCATGAAACATCCTTACCATGAGCTACTACTCAGTAAGAAGGAATGAACTATTGATACACACAATCTGGATGAGTCTCAAGAGAGTTATGCAGAATGGAAAAAGCCAATGCCAAAATATTACAAACTGTATGATCCCATTTATATAATGTTCTTGAAACAACAAATTATAGAGGATCAGCGACTAGTGGATGCTAAGGATTAAGGACTGCCAAAGAGGATGGATGTGACTGTAAAGGGGTAGTATGAGGGAGCCTTGTGGTGATGAAGCAATTTTAATGCTTCATTGTGGTGGCAGTTATACAAACTTCTACATGTGGTTAATTGCACAGACATAGAAATACACACACATGAATACCTGATAACCAGTAAAATCTGAACAAATTCTGTGGATTGCAGTAATGTCAGTCTACTAGTTTTGATGCTGTGCTATAGTTATACAAGATGTTCTCAATGGAGAAAAATCATTTAGTTACATAAAAATTCCCTGTACTTTTTTTGTGAATTTCTGTGATCTATAATTATTTGAATTAAAAAATTTAATAATGACAAAAAAAAAAGGTAAAATGGATTGACTCCAAAAAAGGAGAAGTTTTATAGTGGAATTAAAGATTATTGCTCAGACAATTTCCTTCTTGTAAATAATTCTCTTAAGAATTTCAAAGCATGTTTTATGCAACTATATAACACAAAGTTATATTGGTACAAATGTATATGTTACAAATAATACTTTTTTCATGAAATTGGGTTCATTGACATTCAATTTGTTCTGGAACTAAAGTAAAAATTTTGGAATAGAGGAGTAGCTTATCAGCACAAATGTGCTCAAATATGAATAACAAAAGCTCTGAGATCACGTCAATCACTAGTAGCTGGATCATTCTAAAAAAAAAAATCTTAAAAAAAACACCCAATAAATCAATTAAACAAAAGCAACCAAAAAAAGCTGGCTTAATTCCTTTTCTGAGTGATTTGCCTTTCTTAGGATAAAAGGTTGATGTATGTATCTACCTCTATGTGATACCCATCACATGTATATATATCATGTAAACATCTATCATGTATACCTGCAGAGTGTATATCAAACTCTAACAGTGTGATGAACTCTAATATTAAAAATATATGCAAAACTAAGATAAAGGACCTCTTATGTATTAATAAGGCACAAGTATAAAAACTATAAGAAACACAATAGTCCTGTATTATCTACACACAAGATAGTTCCCAAGATAAATGTTAGATGGAATTTTGTTCTCTTGAACTTACAGTGACATTTGAATAGCAGATTGCTCTGGTGGATTTTTTTTCTCACCATTAGCCTTGAAACAATAGTTAATTTTATGCAAGATTCTTGCACAATGCTGATGTGAAGGTAAAAGTGGCTTTGAGTATTCTTGCAAAATTCAGGTGTTTCATACAAGTGTATATTAATTCTTTCTAAAGTCCCAAGTTCATGAGTTTCTGATTAATGTCAGGTTGGCAATGTCAGGATGGAAATTATAAGCTATGAGTTTTGCTTTAAAAGTCATAAGGTATTAAATGAGTAGAAATCTTCTACTCAGGGTTGTAAGTAGGTCCTCAATGGCCAGGTAGCCCCCTACAGCAAGGCTGGAACCTGAAAGAAGTCCCTGGGATGGCAAATAGATGGCAGATATGGGCACAATGACTTGTGCCCCAAGATGCAACCATAACTGAGACGGTAACCTCAAAATGGACCAATAGGTTGGTTGAGGTCTGACTATGAACCCCAAAAATACGACCTTCATAAAAACATCTTATAGTATAAAATTATTATGTATTTGTGAGTTTGCTTATTCATGGTCTGTTTTCATATGAATGTGAACCCCAAACCTTATCTGGTTTCTACACATTTGCGTACCCATTTCTAATAGGGTTCTTGCCACAGAACAGGTGCTCAGTAAATATTTGTTGATTAAATGGGTATCTCTTCATTCCATAACATTTTTTTGACAATTACTGAGTGGTAAGCACTTTAAAAATTCTGACCAATGCTATGAACCCTCTCCTCAAAAATATACACAAAGACAATATTTTTACTTTCTATAGGATTCATGGATCCCAGTTAAGTTGTGCCAATGGAAATCATTTTCAAGGATGAGAATATTATTATAAACACAATTAACCACTGATTTTCCATTCTAGTGCCTTCAGGCATTCTCCTGATTGTTTACCCAAGCCAATTACCTCCCCAAGTCTATGGCATTATTTTTTAAATTTTTTGCTACATTATTAGTAATAAATACTTTTTGCATGCACAATATATTTTAGTGACATCAATGCCAAAAAATATAACTAATAGAATATTTCTATCATTTTTATAAAGTATATTATAGTCTCTTTCCCTCCTACTTCTGTCCCTCCCTACTTCTGTCTTTCTCTTCTTTCTTTCTCCAACCCTAAGAAAGTCTTAGTGTACATTTGGCATAATCTCCTGATCTCTTTCCTGAAAGGTCACTCTAAGTAGAATTTGAAAGACAAAGGAGTTAAGTCACACTCACACACACACAAAACCACCTGCCTGTCATAGATGGAACAATTCAGAATAAGAGGGGGAGTAGAAACCAGGTAATGTCCAGTCACCATAAACAGCAAATACTTCAAGTTGTCCTGAAGACTGCAGATTGCTAGCTTTTTGTCAGGAAAGAGCTGTCCTTAGTTGGTAGTAATGAAAGATGCCCAAGTGAATCTTATACACTGAGCTTCTGGTGTGTATTATCATTCAAACTGAGCTGAGCTACATTACCAGAAAAACCATAATGGCAATCTCCTGCTTTCGTAAGAGGAAACTCTTCCAATACACTAATTCACAAGCAACTATGAAACTCTGCCACAAGAAATGAAGGGTGTTACTATTTATCCCTTCTGGCTTACAAAAAGAGAGCTCAAGGTGCTGCTGAAGGCCACGGTTCAAATTACCTCTGCAGTCTGCTTTAACCCTGAGTGTACCATTCCCAGGGGCCCTGCCCAAGAAGGCAGCAACTCCTCTCCATCTCCATCAGAGCTGCTGAAGTGCACCCGGAGCAGTATCGTGGCCACGGGGCAGAGGCTGGGTGTGTGCCACAGAAGCAGCAATAGAAAATGCCAGTGCACTCAAGACTGCAGTCCTAGTTACCAACCTGTCATGGGGCCCCATTCTCCACCCTGGAAATATCAAGAAAAGCAGAGGTCCTCACACCAGTGATACTTCAAGGAGTTGTCTGGAGTTAGGCTGCTTGCACTGTACCGCAGTTGGGGCAAAGCGCTTTAGCTATAAATTTTCAGTCAGTCTACCCCATCAAATTCAAGGCTTTATTTCTTAATGGCTCAAAAATATACCAAAACAACAGGGCTTGCTGTTTTTTCAATGAGATTCCCTGTTAACTCTGCAAAGAAACTTTTTTCAAGGACAACTTTTATAGAAATTGGTTTGAATGCTTATTTCAGAATCCCCACAAGGAAAACCTAGTCTTAAGTGTTCACGGGAGTTATTTTAATTGCATTAAGTTCCTTTCATCCTAAAACCTGGTTCCTAACAAAGATGAAGGAAAGTTAAATATAAATAATGGACAAAGTCGTATCAGCAAACTAGAATCACCAAAGCCTTTGGAAAACGCATCATAAGCTCTTCTCTACATCTGCAAAGACTTTCAGAGACAAAAACCACAGGAGTTTTAAAGAAAGAAAGTCAGAAAGATTCGGCACAAAACAAATACAATGAGGAGGCAAGAGTCACAGAATTGAATAATGAAATTTTCTACTTTTCAGATTTCAGTCATTCCCTATTAAAGAGAGCATCAACTATTACCAGGAAGATTTCCAGCTCTGGAAAGCAGCATAGAGGGAAGGGGAGATTAAAAATCTATGAAGAAATCAGTAATATTACAACAATTGACTTTTTCTCCATATTTCATAAGGTCTGCACTGTATTTCAAGAATAATTTGGGTTTAAGTATGTCAGTGTTCAAACTAACTTACCAGTATAGGTGTTTCTTCCCTGTAACAGAACTTCCTTAAAAGACTGCCCAGCATTTGTCAACTTGAGCTTTCAAAAGATAAATAAGAATACAGTACTAGATGGAAAACTATTTTTAATAGTATAATCACAGAAACTACAGTCTGTACCATAAAATAGGACAGGCACATTTGCTCTTGAAAAGCTACTCTAATCTCAATACCAGTTTTCAGCTGCTGTGTTATTCTCTGAAGACGAAATTCATACAGCTCTTAAGGTGTTCATAACACTTTAGAATATACAAAATGGGCCACAGTTTTTAAATCCTATACATAATACAACACCACACAACCACCTTGGGCTTTCCACTTTCCTAAGGAAAGGCACGTTTCCTATTTTAAAGACACCTGAAAATTCTAAATTATGCAGCCCACCAATAAGTCAGTCACTTTTCAAAACCGCTGAATTGTCTCCACTACACCTGTAATACAACACAGAAACCCGGGGCAGAGGGAATCTTAGCAATACGTCCATACCTATATTTCATGCCAGTCTGCTTTGCAGTGGACTCTTTGAGAGAGATGTGATGCTGAGGGGTGAAGGTCCCTAGGCTGCGAGCGATGATAGCAACCGTGCGGAATTTGGCCCGGGCTGCGTTCACCACATTGGGGGCGGTGGAGCTCTGCTTGCTCAGAAGTCTGTCCTCACCATTCCGACTCTTCAAATTATGCTCGGTGCAGGCTATGGAGACTTGCATTGCTTCCCCGGGCACCGCGCGGTCCCTCTCAGAACCCCAGAATACAGGCAGTCAGGAGAGATCGAGCAGTTGGGAGGGTCTGCTCGTCTTTTAACCCCTCCTTGCTCCCTCTTCCTCGGAATGCCGGCAGAGGAGTCCTCGCGGCTGACTTCAGAGTCCGGGAAAGTGGCAGGAGTGGCTGCGGTGCAGGACAGAGTCCCAGACACCAACAGAAGTAAACAGCCAGCCCTTAAGTTGTCACAGCAGCTGGAGCGCGGATCAGGCTCGCAAATCTTCCCAGGCAGTAATCTCGCTTGATTAAACAGCCAAATCCATGTAGTCGGGAGGCTTGGGCAGACGCCTGGAGCTAAGCATTCGTGCTGACTGCACGCAGCCCTGGCAGAGGCCCGTCCGCCGTGTCTGAATGCGGGTTCGCCTCTGGGCGATGGCTCAAATCCACGCAGGCATACCGCAAGATGCGCCGCTAGCACCCTCTGGACCAAAGGCAGGATGCTCTACTGGCGCGTGGAGCATCCCAAGAAGCAGCTAATGGCAAGCCGCTCCCCAGGGACCGGTGCTCTCCATCCACTCAGGCTGTCAGCTCCCTCCCTGGCCCACTCCGGGAGGTCCTAGGAGCTCCTCAAGACCCCTCCCCATTCATTTTCAGGCAAAAGCCTGGGTCATTGAATCCGTACCCACACGGTTTGCGGCTGCATGGAGGAGCAGGAAGGTCCCTTTAAAGAGCTCCTTGCCTTTGTGTGCGAGGGGAAAGCAAGAATCACTTTCACCAGACTCTTGCTGTAATAGAAGCTGGAGGGCTGCTTTTCAAGAGGGACTCTGCCCAGACTCAGACCAAATTCTGCTGCAGTACAACAGTTGGAATGGGGGAAGGAAGGATGGGGGTGCTTATGCCAGAGAACATGCCAGTGAATTAACACGTGAATACTCTGTGACTGGTTTGTTACAACACAGCTTGAAATCCCTGTTATTAGCCTTACCAGCATTTATTTCACATTTGCATATTACTTACTTCTTAAGCAAATTAGTTTGAAGTTTACTGAAAAGACAGTGCAGACTTTTCGGTCAAGTAACTTAACTTGCTGCAAAATCTATTCTGGCTCACAAAGGAGGGTGAAGGATGGGAGAGGAGGCAGCAATTTAGTGCACCCAGAAGGGGGCTGCACTAGCTAAGCAGAAGGTCCAAGTCACCACCCAGAAAGGTCCAGGGCATGTGACTGGGACTATGACCAGCTGGTGAGGACAAGCATTATCTCCAGGTCAAGGGTAGGCAGCAAGGCATCTCCTGTCTTCTCTGAATGTTCCTATGAGGCAGAAATATTGCCTGGTTCAATATCAGATTCAAAGCAACTCCTCAGTAAGTGTGATTGAACCAAACCAAGCAGCAGGGGGCTAATAATTTATCTGTTTGAAATGCACGGCAGTCAGAGCTTTTTTTTAGATAGATATGCTTGCAATAAAACTGTGGGGCTTCCCTGGTGGTCCAGTGGTTAAGAACCCGCCTACCAATGCAGGGGACAAGGGTTAGATCTCTGATTCTGGAAGACCCCACATGCAGGGGAGCAAAAAGTCCCTGCACCAGAACTACTGAGCCCGCGTGCTGTGTAACACCTGAAGTCCAAGTGCTCTAAAGCTTGTGTCTGCAATGAGAAGACTTGCAATGAGAAGCCCGTGTACTGCAACAAAGGCCCAGTGCAACCAAAAATAAAAATTTTTTTAATTAAAATTTTTTAAGTTTTAAAATTAAAACTGCACCTTCTGCAAAATCAGCTCTCTAAAGGTGGTTCCCAACAGAAACTGCTGTCAAGAAAAAAGGAAGTGTTTAAATCAATGATATTTGTAAGCACCATCTCCATATTAGGCATTAGAAAGAAATGTGGAGAAAAAAATGAAGCACTATCCTTCTCAAGGAACTGGCAACCTGGATGGGAAGAATAAGGCAATAACCCTTAAAGAGATTAATTAAAAAAGTTTGAAAGAGTGGTACGGACAGCAAGTACACTAGAGTTAAGCAGGAGAGTGATTATAGGAGGCTAGAGAAAGTTTTTCATTTTGATTTATCCTGTACATTTGTAGTGAATCCCTATTATGCACCTGATTGTTTGTTGCTGGGATACAAAGATAGCCTAGATGCAGGCTAGACCTCCAGAAGCCCGGGCAGCCCTCAAAGACTACAGAACTTTGCCTGGGACATGAATTTGATTAGCTGGAGAGGAATAAGTCTGTCTTCCCAGAGACTGGCTGGGGTGAGGAGAACATACACTCTGGCTGTGTCAATGTGACATATATATATATATATATATATATATATATATATATATATAGCAATTCTGACTACTTCTCCCCAAATTAAGTTGTATGAATGAAATTTTCAAATCGAATACATACCTATTTTGAATTTCATTCCAGAGATGAATCATAATGAATCAAATCATAACATTTTATAACCTGCATATAAGGTTTATATGACAATGTGGAATCTCATCCTCTACCCTCCATGCTCTTCCCCCTCCTTATTTAACAAAATAAATATAGTGCCTACTGTTTAGTGGTTGGGAAGTGACTTTAGGAAGAGGTAAGTATTGTGGAAAGGGACAAATGAACCTAGGCTGCCTTCTTTTTACCCTCAGCTGCAGGGAAGTAGCTCCTGAAGCAAAATTTTGTTCCCTGGAATAAATAACAATGGGCAGAGAGGAAGCAGACCATTAGAACTTTTCTTTTTTTCACAGTAAGCTGGCTCATCGGGAATAACCAATGTGAATCAGGAAAAGAGTCAAAGTGAGAAGAGGAAGCAGTAGGAGGAATCAGAAAGAACAGCTCAGAAAAGGAGGGAGAGGCAGAATAAAGCAGCCTGGGAAGCAAGACAGAGGAACATGGTGATCACCACAGAGGGATCAGGAGCCAGTGGCTCCAGCTTGGGCACAGGCTGAGGGGGAAAAGGTATGGAAAGGCAGCTCAGGACTGAGGTAAGAGAGCTGCCCATTCTTACGGAGGAGGGACAGTGTGTTAGGGTGTGTGAGGTCTGGACACTGTTAACTGAGTGGCTTTCAGGTTTGCCAAGAACTAGCAGAGCAACGCCTGAAAGCATAACCAAAACCAGAACAGGGACTAGGTTATCAGAATAAAACATGCAAGGCAGAGAGAGCACTTATGAGTCACTTATTTATCCCCCAGAGGACAAAGCAAGGCGCCTTGTTCAGAGCAGGCCTTCCATAAATATTAATAATCGAGAGAAGATGATAAGGAAGCTAAGTGAGAAAGAAGGGAAGAAAGGAGAAAGAGAGGGTTATGGGGAAAATGCCAAAATTTTCTATAAACTTGAATCCTTAAAAAAAAAGAAAGAAAGAGAAAGCCCTGCATATTCTAGTTTTACACAGCCTGCTCACTTGAAAGGCACCAGTAACTGCCCCACATTCATGTCTGCACCTCTTGTGTGTGGACAACTGTCCGCCTTTAGTACCTGCCTCAAAGAGAATCAAAGGAGCAAGGCCAGAGGAATGCTCACACTGCAAGCCTCTTTCTGGTTGCCTGCAGTGAGCCTTTCCAGATCTAATGCTACATGGACTTTCTGGCAGCCAGCCAGCAGCCTGGTGACATACCCCTAGCTGTGCTCACCCTTCCCAGCATTAGCGGAGCAGTTGGTCTCAAGGCCCGGAAATTAGATAATGGTTGCTGGGAGAATGCTCTTTCCTCATAAGTCTGTGCTAATGGGTCACATGCTAATTAAGCTGGGAAAATTAGATTTCAAATGTATACCTTTCCATGTCACACAATCAGATCACAGGATCCTCACTATTATTATTTAGGGTTCAAATAAGACACACAAATGGTGATGTAGATATATATGTAGCTATAGATGTATCTATTGCTATGAGTGGAATTGGGTCCCCCCACCCAAACTCATATGTTAAAGTCCTAACCCCAAATAAGTACCTCAGAATGTGACTATATTAGAGATTGGTTCTTTAGAGAAGCAACTGAGGTAAAATGAGGTCATGAGGGTGGGCCCTAATCCAATCTGACTGGTGTTCTTATAAGAAAAGGAGATCAAGACACACACACAGAGAAGATTATGTGAAGACACAGAGAGAAAGAATCCACCTGCAAGTCAAATAGAGAGGCCTCAGAAACCTGCCCTGCTGATACTTTGACCTTGGACTTCTAGCCTCTAGAATTGTGAAAAAATAGATTTCTGTTGTTTCAGTCACCCAATCTATGGTATTTTGTTATGGCAGTCCTAACAAACTATAGTTGTTAATATTGTTTTTATTTTAATTTTTATATTATTGGTCAAGATAAACTATTGGAATTCTCTGAAGAAATGCTCCTAAAAGTCATTAAAAGACCATGATGGATATCATTATCATGCCACTCCACAATTCTAAGCAAATATACAAATGTACTCCAAGGAAGAACTCCAAATTTATTCCTTTCCACCAAGTCATGAAGCCTCTGCATGGTGCCTCTTGATACAAAGAGGTAGTGGTCTTCAAGACACTTTTAGTACTTGTTCTTAATGATCTCCTTATTTGGTGAACTCACCCTATTAAGACTTTGCTTTATTTTGAGCATCTGTAATCAATAACCTCAGAAATGTCATGAGGCAATGGAGAGAAGCCTGCACTGGCAGGCCTAGCCCTGGTTGCAAACCCAGCTCTGTCACTTTGCCTGTGACTTTGGATGTCTTTATCACTTTCTATTCTTTCTTTCTGTTTCTGTTCTTCCCCTGAAATAGAAGAGGGATGTGCATCTACTTCCAAGACCCTCTCTTGTGCTATAAGATTCCATGAGGTTCTTTTACAGAGAGATGTGAAGGTTGCAAAATTACATAGAGTCAAATTATCACTTATTCTGCAATTTTGCCTGGGTCTTAGCTGGTCTGTATTCATTACCTGATATTTGGGATTCTATACTGTTTATGTCAAAGGGTCACTGGGTCATGGTGAGAGAACTGGTTGGGAAGAGACCACAGGCTGCTTAACTCGCATCCTATCTTCTCATGCTCATGCATAGCATCTTTCTGGTAACATGGAAGGACTCTAGGATATGGGGTCAGTTGGAGCTGGGTGTGAATCCCAGCTCCACTGTGACCCTTCTTTCTCATATGTCACTGAGTGGGACTTTTAACTTCCCCGTGTCTCTATCCTTATAGAAAACTAGGTGCCCGAACATGCCTCTTCGAATGACTGTGGGAATGGCATGAAACAGTGCTTGAACCACAGCAGACACTTGATATCTCAGTATCCATCTCAATTTATTAATAGCAAGGTTATTGGGAAGTCATTAATCTCCTCACAAACAAGCTTACCCAGAGACCTCAGCAGTCACCAATATCAGTGACACTCACACAGCACTTCCTATGTCCCAGGAACTCTTAGGAACACTTCAGATATATTAGTTTACTCAATCCTCACATAATCCCAAAGGGAGATGCCATGTCATCAACTCCAATCTACAGGTGACAAAATGGAAGACACAGAGAAGTTAAACAACTTGCCTAAGCTGACACAAGCTAAAAACTGAGATCTGGGATTTACCTCGGGGTACCTGCCTCCAGAGACTTGGCTCTTAACCACGTGCATACTACTCCTCACTGCAAGGACTTCCTGTGAGACAGGATTGAAATAGTGCCATTTTATGACTATAATTTGAAGGAAGTCCTAGTCTTATTATGAGTGAGGGAAAGAAATTCAATATTGAAAGTCTAAAAATTTCAAACAGTTAAATAAGCCATGCCTGGTAGCTTTTGAGTATACTGTTTAATCAACCTTTCCAAATACTTCATAATGCATTATTCTTATTATGCAAGCAAAAAACTTTTTCCCAATTACCTGGCAAATTTTTGATTGATTCGATTTCCCACAGATAAAGTCAGAGCCAAATGCCTTGTGCTCAGTCTGCTTAGAACTTATGCTTTATATTCCATTGGAAACCACAGCCCACAGGATCCAGGAAACATTTAAGTATGCAGCCAGGCAAAACTGGATTCATTCAAAACAGAAAAGAATCTGCTAATATGTGAAGAATCTTAAACATGCAAATGTACAGATGGCAAGCCACTTTATGTGCCTATTATTTGTGATTAAAAGAGGAATTGTTAGGATGTAAGTTTCCTATTTATCGGAAATACTTAACACGTGGGTTTGAAGAACAAATTATTACATTCTGACAAGTTGAACCAGCCATGAAAATTAGCATGGGCCCACATTTGCATAGGCACAGATTTTAGAATAATAAGTAAAACTGAAAGGACAAACTGAAAACACTCAAGGCTATGCTAAATAGAAGAAACTTCCAGATGTCTACTCTTCCGCTTCCCTGGAAGAAAAGTTTCAACAAAGAACCCCTACTAGGACCCCTATAAGCGTTCTCAAACCCCCAGCCACAAGTTCAAAACCAAATATAATTAAAGGATAGTTAAGGTTTTCAGTGAACACAAACTATACCTTCAGCCATTGATAAATATTTCCTTAATCTGAAACTTCTGACACAACAGATGTATCAGCAATATCTTTCATATTTATCACTTTATTTGAGGCAAGGTGCCATAGTGCTATAGAAAGCAGGTGTGGAAGAAATTCACAATTCAGATTATTTTGCTCAGCCTTCTTCATGGAAAGTAATTTTTTATAAGCTTTGTCTGGAACATGGATATAGATCTGGGAGGAAATAGGGACAGAGGTCTGTTTATATTTTTTTTAACAAATGTCATTAATTCTTCCTAAATTATAGCCATTAGTATAATTTCTCCCATTGCCTTATAATACAACAAACTGGTCGGAAATATTTGCCATGTCTTTAGATAAAAGATTTTCCTAAAGAGCTTAACACAGAGAGAATTTGTTTTCAAAGATAATTAGAATTATTATACTTCATCCAATTTAAGATACCATTAACCACAAGATACATCATTACCTTGTACACCACTAAAATAGAAATTGTGGCCAATTATAACACAATGCTTTTTCATCCCTCAGATTTTACATTTTAAATTTATCAAAGAGTCTTTTTACACTTAGACTTTTCTGCCCAAAATTTCATTCTTGTACATACATACCTATAAAAGAAAATGTAAAGGGAATAAACTATTTAAAGTATTCCCAAAATGTGTTCACATTCAGAGTTTGATGCTTCTGAATGTTTAACTCAGAGTCATCAACATCCACATCGCTCCATACAGTCATCCTTTGTGTTGGTAATGCAGGAACTTAAAAAAGAAAAAACAACATTCTCAACTATAGTCTCTGGGAGTTTATTCTGAGCTGTTGACATCTACTCTGACAGTTGCAGCACACATTTATACGTATGGACAGCCACATCGTGATGGTCACATGAAAGTGAAAGTCGTTCAGTCATGTCCGACTCTTTGCCACCCCATGGACTGTACAGTCCAATGAATCCTCCAGGCCAGAATACTGGAGTTGGGGAGCCTTTCCCTTCTCCAGGGGAACTTCTCAACCCAGGGATCAAACCCCAAACCCCAGTCACCCACATTGCAGGTGGATTCTTTACCAGCTGAGCCATGAGGGAAGCTCAAGAATACTGGAGTGGGTAGCCTATCCCTTCTCCAGTGGATCTTCCTGACCCAAGAATCAAACTGGGGTCTCCTGCATTGCAGGCAGATTCTTTATCAACTGAGCTAACACATAGCCAGGAACAATTAGAGACCAAATCACTATTTCAGCAAAAGAAAAGTATGTGCTTCAAAGAACTGGTGGTTTCTAAGATAGTATATTAGAATATATATAGAAGTTATAGATAGATTATAAATGGATAGTATATTAGAAAATACTATAGTTCTATACAGTCAGCAAAAACAAGACCGGGAGCTGACTGTGGCTCAGATCATGAACTCCTTATTGCAAAATTCAGACTTAAATTGAAGAAAGTAGGGAAAACCACTAGACCATTCAGGTATGACCTAAATCAAATCCCTTATGATTATACAGTGGAAGTGAGAAATAGATTTAAGGGACTAGATCTGATAGACAGAGTGCCTGATGAACTATGGATGGAGGTTCGTGTCATTGTACAGCAGACAGGGATCAAGACCATCCCCATGGAAAAGAAATGCAAAAAAGCAAAATGGCTGTCTGGGGAGGCCTTACAAATAGCTGTGAAAAGAAGAGAAGTGAAAAGAAGGAGGAAAGGAAAGAGATAAGCATCTGAATGCAGAGTTCCAAAGAATAGCAGGGAGAGATAAGAAAGCCTTCCTCAGCAATCAATGCAAAGAAATAGAGGAAAACAACAGAATGGGAAAGACTAGAGCTCTCTTTAAGAAAATTAGAGATACCAAGGGAACATTTCATACAAAGATGGGCTTGATAAAGGACAGAAATGGTATGGACCTAATAGAAGCAGAAGATATTAAGAAGAGGTGGCAGGAATACACAGAAGAACTGTACAAAAAAGATCTTCACGACCCAGATAATCATGATGGTGTGATCACTCACCTAGAGCCAGACATCCTGGAATATGAAGTCAAGTGGGCCTTAGAAAGCATCACTATGAACAAAGCTAGTGGAGGTGCTGGAATTCCAGTTGAGCTCTTTCAAATCCTGAAAGATGATGCTGTGAAAGTGCTGCACTCAATATGCCAGCAAATTTGGAAAACTCAGCAGTGGCCACAGGACTGGAAAAGGTCAGTTTTCATTCCAATCCCAGAGAAAGGCAATGCCAAAGAATGCTCAAACTACCACACAATTGCACTCATCTCACACACTAGCAAAGTAATGCTCAAAAGTCTCCAAGCCAGGCTTCAGCAATATGTGAACAGTGAACTTCCTGATGTTCAAGCTGGATTTAGAAAAGTCAGAGGAACCAGAGACCAAATTGTCAACATCTGCTGGATCATTGAAAAAGCAAGAGAGTTCCAGAAAAACATCTATTTCTGCTTTATTGACTATGCCAAAGCCTTTGACTATGTGGATCACAATAAACTGTGGAAAATTCTGAAAAAGATGGGAATACCAGACCACCTGATCTGCCTCTTGAGAAACCTATATGCAGGTCAGGAAACAACAGTTAGAACTGGACATGGAACAACAGACTGGTTCCAAATAGGAAAAGGAGTACGTCAAGGCTGTATATTGTCACCCTGCTTATTTAACTTATATGCAGAGTACATCATGAGAAACACTGGGCTGGAAGAAGCACAAGCTGGATTCAAGATTGCCGGGAGAAATATCAATAACCTCAGATATGCAGATGACACCACCCTTATGGCAGAAAGTGAAGAGGAACTCAAAAGCCTCTTGATGAAAGTGAAAGAGGAGAGTGAAAATGTTGGCTTAAAACTCAACATTCAGAAAACTAAGATCATGGCATCTGGTCCCATCACTTCATGGGAAATAGATGGCGAAACAGTGGAAACAGTGGCAGACTTTATTTTGGGGGGCTCCAAAATCACTGCAGATAGTGATTGCAGCCACGAAATTAAAAGACGCTTGCTCCTGGGAAGGAAAGTTATGACCAACCTCGATAGCATATTCAAAAGCAGAGACATTACTTTGCCAACAAAGGTACGTCTAGTCAAGGCTATGGTTTTTCCTGTGGTCATTGTATGGATGTGAGAGTTGGACTGTGAAGAAGGCTGAGAGCCGAAGAATTGATGCTTTTGAACTGTAGTGTTGGAGAAGACTCTTGCGAGTTCCTTGGACTGCAAGGAGATCCAACCAGTCCATTCTGAAGGAGATCAGCCCTGGGATTTGTTTGGAAGGAATGATGCTAAAGCTGAAACTCCAGTACTTTGGCCACCTGATGCGAAGAGTTGACTCATTGGAAAAGACTCTGATGCTGGGAGGGATTGGGGGCAGGAGGAGAAGGGGACGACAGAGGATGAGATGGCTGTATGACATCACCGACTCGACGGATTTGAGTCTGAGTGAACTCCGGGAGTTGGTGATGGACAGGGAGGCCTGCAATTCATGGGGTCGTAAAGAGTCAGACATGACTGAGAGACTGAACTGAACTGAACTGAAGGTAGTATATTATAAACTTCTACTTTATGGCAACTTAAATCTAAAATACTGTAGAAGGAAGGGAGAGAAAAATTTTTGAGCACCCGCTATGTGCCAGGTATTGTGCCAAAGCCTTCTACAGCCATTATCTCATTCCAGAAGAAAGAAAGAAGGAAAGCTAGCCTTTATTAAAAGTTATTGAGTTCTCAACTAATTACTCTATAGGTGGATTTACAAAAGCATTCATCATCAGTCTTGCAAAACTGAGAAGTGAGTCAAACTCCAAAAGGGCTTACCATATAAATCACCCATGCCCAATGGGGCTGAAAAAATAACCAACCTAAAGGTCCTTCCAAAAATATGTAATGGGTAAAAATCCCCTTGCTTCAGTTCAAATTTGTTGGTCTTCTTAGGGTGAGAAAAGCCATTATTACACAAGTCACTCTACAGCATAGTATCTAATACATTTTTATAAAAAGATGTATTTCCTCACTTCTCTAGTCAGTTCATTTTCAAAGGGAAGGTGTTGTAAAAGAGCAGATCTAAGATCCTATGGGATTCTTTCTCATTTAAATCTTTCCCTGTGGCAGATCACAGGAAGTTCTTGTAGGAGACACTTCAAGCTTTCCTCACATTTAAATGAAACTCATTTTGGACTAAATAAACATCAAGTTCTCACCTTATGCGTCAACAAGGGCTGTACTGTCTGAAGTTTTTATAATTTACATGCATTACTCTTGTAAACAAAATAAAATTTAAAGTTTAATCTATTTTATCTATTATAAGCTTATCACAAATTCAACTAAGAGGAAACAGGGAGACATGGAGACAAGAAGGGAAAAAAAATGTCATGCGTTTATCCAGACTTCCAGTTTTTAACATTTTGTCAATATCTCCTTGGTTATCGAGTTTTTTCTTTTCCATGCATAGTTCTGTGATGGTTGTTACTGATGTTGCTGTCCTTGTTGTACAAAGTTAAATACTGTTCAAGGTATGTATCACTTACTTAATACTATCTCTTGGCATTTGTTGTTCATTTGGGGTTTTTTCCCCCATTTTTGGACATTATCTATCCTTAAGTGGCTTATTTGTCATTACCATGCATTGACCACCACATCAACATACATTTTCCATTGTTTAGTTGACAAGTTCTATGAGGCAAAGAAGCAGAGGACTCAGCCCCTCCCCTCAAGGCTCCTCTTCCTGGCTGGGGCGTGTGCAGACATTCAGTGATAATTACTGTCTATTGTATATGTCAGGACAAGTGGTATAGTCATAACACACTCTAGAGGAAGAGGGAAAGATCATTGGGAGTTGCAGTTACAGTTGCAGTTACAAAAATCATGGTGTACATTAAGTACAGAGAAGCTCCCAGGCAAGGAAGGAGAGTAGGGGAGAGAGGAAGTAGCCTTAGCAAAGATGAGGAGGTGGAGAAGCTTATCAGGAAATAACAAGTAATAATGTTAGATAGAATCTTGTTGAAAAAGGGATTTACAGAAGAAATTATGTAAAACAAATGTACATAAATCAGTTGGAGTCTGTTGAGAAAAGCCTGGAATAAAAGTCTGGGTGAAGACTCCACCCTCAGGGCAGTTGGAAGAGGTTGAAGGTAGAAAGTTCATCAGGGATTCTGATCTAGGGTGTAAAGAGTATTTTTGGAAGACCCATCTGGAAGCCAATAGAACTGCCTGGAATTGTAAAAGACTCAGTAGAGGAAGACCAGTAGGAGACCGCTGAATCAGCCAGCCATGAGATAAAACTTGCTGATGTAAGAATGATACTTCCCACTGTTTGTTCTAATAGATGGGAAAATGTTCACAATGCACTGTGAGCTGGAAAAAAACAGTTTACAAAATTATATGCACAGTATGAGCCTATTTTGACAGAAGCAAAAATTATCTATCTCTGCAGAGAAATAAAAATATATGCCCAAATATATTTCTTATATTGGATATATTTGATATACCCAAATATTATCAGTAGTTGCCTACTGATAATAGGTAGGGATAATGATAATGGGTGGTGGAACTATGGGTGATTTTTATTTTCTTTATTTTAATAGTATATTATTTTCTGCTATGGGTACATATTACTTTTGTATTATGGATCAAAAATGTGGTACCCAGAGAAAAGAAATGATGCTTGAAGCATGAGGAGCCCATAGGCATACTTATCAGGAAGAAAAGACCAATGACTTTTTAATATTTTATTTCACAGCACCCAGTACTGTGGGATTGGAGAAGGAAATGGCAACCCACTCCAGTTTTCTCGCTTGGAGAATCCCCATGGACAGTGGAGCTGACGGGCTACAGTCCATGGGGTCACAAAGAGTCAGACACGACTGAGTGACTTAAGCACAGTACTGTCGGATAAATGTCACCAAGCCAAGTCAGCTTAATTTTTAACACACAAGTATCTGGGAGCAGATTATCTTGGATGTGACCATTAAGCTTCGCTGACTATTTGTTTCTCTGTAGACCTGATATGGATTCCTGCTGGGGAGGCAGGCAAGAAGTGGTCTGATCCACTAAGGACAGCAATAGTTAAACATGGACTATTACAGGGACTTTTGGTAAGACTGACTACAAATTTTCCCAAATAAGCCTGGCTGATCCTCCTGGGAACTGGGCTCTACTAAAGGGAAGGGAACCTATGCAAAAAATATGGGGTTCCCTTGTGGCTCAGCTGGTAAAGAATCAGCCTGCAATGTGGGAGACCTGGGTTTGATCCCTGGGTTGGGAAGATCCCCTGGAGAAGGGAAAGGCTACCCACTCCAGTATTCTGGCCTGGAGAAGTCCATGGACTGTATAGTCCATGGGGTTGCAAAGAGTCAGACACGACTGATTCAAGTCCACAGTTAATCAAATTAAGGCAAACTGAGCTCCTTAGGAGAAAAGGACATGTCTCAATCATCCTATCATACAGCTATGCAGACAGGTGCTTTACTAATTTTCCCTGACTGAATAGATGGACTTATACCAACCCCTGAAGTAGTGCCAGAACCAGGTGGAAATTTGCTATATAGAAATCAAACCTCTATGTTGAAACTTCTAAGACATCTTTAATAACTGTGGTTTGTCCCCAGTATTCTGTATTCACCCTTCTCCATACATTTTACTTATTTTTTTACATACTTCCTTTGTGATGGAATGAAATAGGGGAGGAATGTAACATGGTATTTCTGTGGAGATGTTAGAAATATTGACAAATTAGTCAAAATGAGGGGACAGAGAAAGGAAAAAAAAAGTAGCTAAAAATCAAATGTAGTGATTGATTTGGAAAAGAGACACAAAGCTTGAATATAATCTGTTGACTGAATCCATAGGGAGGTGGTTGGTCAGGTTTGGGAAAAGTTTACTACGTTAGTTTCCTAGGACTGCCATCAAAAATTATTACAAACTTGATGGCTTAAGACAACAAATATTTATTCGCTTACAATTCCGGAGGCCAGAAGTCTGAACTCAAGGTGTCAGTAGGGCTACACTCTAGGGGACAATTCAGTCTTTGCATCTTCCAGCATCCCTTGTGACTATATCCCTCCAGTCTCTGAATCCACCTTCAAATGGCCTTCTCCATGTGTCTGTGTCTTTTCCTCTTATGTCTCTCGTAAGGACAATTGGCACTGAGTCTAGAGTCCTCCTAGGTAATACAGGGTGATCTCACTCCAAGATCTTTAACTTCATTACATCTATAAAGATTTTTTTTTTCCAAATAAGGTCATATTCATAGGTCTCAGGGATTAGGACATGGACATATCTTTTGGGGGCTTCCCATTAAACTGACTATGGTCAGCTTGGGAAAGGCATGGGTTAAATGGGAGAAAGATAGGAAAAAGATTGGGAGAGAAGAAGGCCTGGTTTCCAATCTGACAAGAAGGCAAAACTGAAAATACAACAAAACAGTCCAAGATTGTATGGGGATATAAACCCATTCAGAATATGGGTTTGAGCAGCTCTTATCGGAAAGTGGTTTATATAATAAGGTGAGAAGAGAGAAGCAAGAAAGTTTTCCTGGATCAAAGAAGGAAGGTTGGTCTGCCCAGGCTCCACACAGAAGCTCTTTGCCCAGGAAGAACAGAACCAGCTTAGGCATAGAGATCACACATAAAGAATCCATATGAAAAGGTCATCAGTCATCACATTCATGTTGAGAATGGAATGGCCCACTAAACAGAAGCCATCTCTGGAAGAGGAACTGGCCTGAGAAAGGGGCAGGAGTGAAATAATGGTGCATGGACTACTTGGGAGGTAGAAACAGCAATAACACAAGTCAGACGGGAATGAAACAAGTGAGATGGAAGCTATGATGCATACAAGCTATGGAGGAACTAGCAGTGAGTATGTTAGTCACTCAGTCATGTCTGACTCTTTGCAACCTGATGTTTGGGACCCACCAGGCTCCTCCGTCTATGGGACTCTCCAGACAAGAATACTGGAGTGGGTTGCCATTCCCTTCTCCAGGGGATCTTCCCAACCCAGGGATCGAATCTGGATCTCCCACATTTCGGGCAGACTCTTTACCATCTGAGTCACTAGAGAAGACTGTGATAAAACCCCAAGAAATGGTTGGCTTGTTGATATCATTATTACCATATTCCTGATCAACAGTAACCCCAAGGTTTATTGTTCATCTTTATTTTGGGTAAAAATTTGAACTATCATGTTAGCAGAGATGTTAGAATCTAGTAGTCATATAGCATTATGTGATCCAGGACTAGAGAATCTCAAATTTAACTGGAACTTGAATTCCAGACTCAGTTATAAGAAAAGAGACTTTCAGTCATACGACTCAGTATGAGACCAACGATCCAGGAATGACATTAAATCCATAAGGACTGAACACTCCTCATTAAAAATGAAGCTGTGGAAACTCGACAATTTAAGACAGATACTCAGGAGACTGATTCAGCAGAATGATTACTGAGGCCAAAGTAGACCAGTCTCTAAAATGGAAGGATAGTTCTGAAAATATTAAACCATAATTTATTTACAGGGAATGAAAGGAATTTGGACATAATATTAAAAGATATAATATTGTATAAACCAATAATTTTAACACCACTTTGTTGCGATTATAAACTATACATGTATATAATGTACTAGATATTTTATACGATTAGTAGTATAATGTATATGTAACAGTACAAAAGGTGGGGAATGAATGGAACATGAATCTCTACTGAAGCAAAATTTCTATGTTTTAACAGAACAAAGTTAATTTTACTGTGGAGTAGATTGTGAAAAGTTAAAGTACATATTGTAATCATTATAGCAATCAGTAAGAAATAACTAAAAAAAAAATCATTTTAAAAAATCAACAAAGGAATTGAAACATTCATTTAACAGAAAGGAAGGCAAAAAACAAAAAAGTAAGCACTAGAAGTACAAAATGAATTTAATGAGGTCACAGAATGTAAGATCAATATACCAGAATTTATTATATATTTACATACTAGCAATGAACAATTTAAGAAAACAAATTTATTTGCCAGATCAAAGAGAATAAAAAACTTAGAAATAAATTTAGCAAAATAAATTCAAGTCATATACTGAATACTACAAATATTGCTGAGAAATTAAATATTTAACTAATGTTCATGTTCACACATTGAAATAGTCAATACTAAGGACGAGTTGTCAAGATGGCAACTCTCCCCAAACTGAAATTCAATACAATCCCTATCAAGCTCAGCAGATCTTTATAAAAAATGACAAGCTTATTCTAAAATTTATGTGGAAATGCAGAACTCTTAAATAACCAAAATATTTTGAGTAAGAAGAACCAGAGGACTTACACTCTCTGATTTCAAAACTTACTATAAAGCTACAGTAATCAAAAGAGTGGTGTTGGTGAAGGATATGCATATAGATGAATGGAAAAGACTCAGAGTTCACAAATAAGTTTTTACATTTATGGCCAATTGGTTTTTAGCAATTGTGTCCATACAATTCAACTGGGAAAGTATAGTCTTTTCAAAGAATGGTGCTAGTATGATTGGATATTCACATGCAAAAAACAAAAAAGAACTCAGACACTTGCCTCACATCCTATACAAAACTCAACTGCAAATGGATCATAGACCTAAATTTGAGAAGTAAAACTAAATTATCTGTAAGGAAACAGGAGAAATCTCTGTGAACTTGGGTTTGACAAGGATATGACGCCAAAAGCACAGTTCATGAAAAAGAAAAAATATAAATAGGACTTCCTAAAATTGACAATCATTTTACTTAAGAACATATCATTAAGTAATGTAAAAACAGGCCATAAACTGGTTTAAGATTTTGCAAATCAAATATTTGGTAAAGGATTTGTATCTAGAAAAATAACACAAATAACAATTTAAAAAGATTTACAACCCAATCTTTTTAAATGAGTGAAAGATCTTAATAAACATGGTACCAAATGAAATACAGTAGGCATATGAATGGCTAACAAGCACATGAAAAGAAATCAACCTCATTAGTAACTAAGGAAATGCACACACACACACACACACACAACTCAACATACTCCTACACAACTAAAACGGCTATATTTTTTAAGCCATATAATACCAAGAGTTAGTGATTATGTGGATAAACTGGAATGCTCTAGTGAGAATGTCAAATAGTACAGCCACTATGAAAAACAGTTTGGTAGTCTCCTAAAAAGTTAAGCACAAATTTACCATATAACCAAGGAATTCTACTTCCAGGTATGAAAACATATGGCCTTATAAAGATGTGTCCATGAATGTTCATAACAACACTATTCATAATAATTAAAACTAGAAAATTATCCAAATGTCCATCAAACAGTAAGTGGATAAACAAAATGTGGCATTTTAATGTAATTCTAAAGTGAAGTGAAGTGAAGTATAAGTCACTCAGTCATGTCCAACTCTTTGAGACCCCATGGACAGTAGCCTGCCAAGCTTCTCTGTCCATGGAATTCTCCAGGCAAGAATACTGAAGTAGTTGCCATTCCCTTTTCCAGAGGATCTTCCTAACCCAGGGATTCAACCTGGGTCTCCTGCATTGCAGGCAGATTCTTTACCAATTGAGCCACCAGGGAAGCCCTAATGTAATTCTAATCAGCAGTTAAAAGAATGGACTACTGATACATGCAACAATCTGAATCATCCTCAAAAACATTAAGCTAAGTGAAAGAAGCTAGACAAAAAGTCTACATATTATATAATCTTATTTTTATGATAGGCCTAGAAAGTCACGTTTACAGACAAAACAGATCAGTGGTTGCCTGGGACTGGGAGCAGAGCCAGGAATTAACTATAAATAGGCATAAGACGCTTACTCCTTGGAAGGAAAGTTATGACCAATCTAGATAGCACATTAAAAAGCAGAGACATTACTTTGCCAACAAAAGTCCATCTAGTCAAAGCTATGGTTTTTCCAGTAGTCATGTATGGATGTGAGAGTTGGGCCATAAAAAAAGCTGAGCGCTGAAGAATTGGTGCTTTTGAACTGTGGTGTTGGGAGAAGACTCTTGAGAGTCCCTTGAACTGCAAGGAGATCCAACCAGTCCATCCAAAAGGAAATCAGTCCTGAGTGTTCATTGGGAGGACTGATGTTCAAGCTGAACGTCCAATACTTTGACCACCTGATACGAAGAGCTGACTCATTTGAAAAGACCCTGATGCTGGGAAAGATTGAGGGCGGGAGGAGAAGGGGACGACAGAGGATGAGATGGTTGGATGGCATCACTGACTCAATGGGTAAAACTCCTGGAGTTGGTGATGGACAGGGAGGCCTGTCACGCTGTGGTCCACAGGGTTGCAAAGAGTTAGACATGACTGACATGAACTGAACTGAACTGACTGAGGCACAAAAATTTTTTTCAGGTTATAGGAATATTCCAAAGCTGAAATTTGATTATGAATTTTATACATTCACTGAAATTATTGGACAAAACTTATTTGGGTGAATTTTATGGTATAGAAATTGTATATCAATTAAGCTGGGTTATTTTTTAACAAAAAACAAAGCATGACTTTGCTGAGAGAGAAAATGTCTTTTTTAAAGCCCCAGACTTCCCTTTCTACATTAGAAAACTGGAGAAAAATGGAAATCATAACATAGAATTTATCATAAACTCCCAGGATTCTGGGAAGTCTCTGAGAAGTTTCCAACAGGATCAGGAAGAACAGTAAGTTTAACTGTTGCAGGGTCCCCAGAAGAGTCTGTGCTTCCTGCATCATAGGGCTGAGACATTAGAAGCCCCACCAAGGTTGAGGGCATCTCAACCTTGGATCAGATGCCTGATCCATGGCATCTCAAAGTTCCTTACTGAGCATGACCCTGGGTTTGGTATGGTTTGCAGAAATACAAGAGCAGCAATGGGGGAGGATAGTGCCAGAGGCAGCTTCACAATCACCCATATTGTCAGTGGCAACAAAGCAGCCAAGGATCCTCAGGGCCTTTGAGGCACACAGAAGATCACAGAGCACAGAACTGGAAACGGAGGCAGTGCAAGGTTTGCAGTCAAAGATACAAGACTGAGAGAGAACTCTGGAATGCATAGGCATCAGGTGAGCAAGGGACAACTCAGAAGAGAGCAGCCAGAACCTAGAGAATGGCATCAAGACCAGCTCTGATGGGGTACTGGAACTCTGAACTAGCTAAATGTTTAACCAAAGCTTTTATTTAAATAGCAAGTGGATGGATTGCCTTAACTTCACAGGCTTCTTCTGCCCTTAGCAGAACGAGGGGCTTTAGAACAAGCAGAGAGCAGTCAGTAAAAAAAACTCCTCTTTCTGACCATGGATGGACATTTGCAGGATGTGAAATGTTCCCAGTTAGCTGTTAACTCGAGCCTTGAGCCTCGTAGGCTGTGCTGCCAGGAAAAGAACATTTCATGTACCACAGTGGCCGACTCTGAGCATCACTGGGGTCTTCTAAAGTGGAGTCTGAGCAGACAGACAAGGTGCCCAGCAATAAATGGCTGGGGCACTAGCTTCTTGTCACTGAAATCTTCCCACTTTGAGCCTCAGGCAAACCCCCTAGCTGCAGGAGGCTCTGCCATGGTTTGCTTGGGCAACAAGCACACTGAATCACTAGATCCCAAGAGTGTTCTTTGGTTTATACCCCAGGTGTTTTAGATTCATTTACAGATCAATTAAGCCATTTGGAACTCTTTAAGTGACATTTTGAAGTGAGGTATCATTAAACAAAAACCAATTGGAAGCAGAGTCATTCCATTTCCTTGGATTGTCTGTATAAACGGCTATTGTGTTCCACATCCAGAGTGGGATTTGCCATTCGGCCGGCTAACACCATATTCAGGCCCAGTATCACTCACTCAAGAGCACAGCACATTATTTACAGCAATATGGTTGTTTGTTAGCAAAGCTTTCATGTGGGGGAAGGGAAGAGAAGATATTTGGATTCCTAATGTTTTTGGCTTGGGTTTTTTTTTTTTTTAATTGAGTAGGAGTGAGTTATTTAATGTTACTTGTAGGTAAATGAGAAAATACACTCCTTCCAGCAAATGATTGCTTGATTTTAATATCCCTGTAATCATTCTTAATTGTTAAACTGTCTTCTGAATTCAAAAGGCTGTCATGTGGAGGAGGAAGGACATTTGGTAACGTTGCTATGCAGGACAGAAACAGGACAAGCAGAACTGGCAACTGGCAGGCTGGGGCACAGGGTAAAGGTCCGATAATGTGGGTTGTTCAACAGCACATCAGGCTGCCCACCTGGAGATCTGGTAGGCTTGATGTCACTGCAAGCACTTCAGTTGTGGCCACAAGACCAGTTGTCAGCACATGATAGAGAAAAAAAGAGGATCTACTTCTCAGAATGGTAGCTGTGTTCCATGGGTTAGTTCAGGCAGTAAGAAACTGAAAACAGCTTTGATGACCTCAGTTTTTAGTTTTAGCAAGTCCAACATCCCTCTTCTTTTTTTTGATAATAGCATCCTATATGTCAAGTGGGACAGACTCCACTCCCAGGCTCCTGGTGTGGTCACGGGATCCAGCCCAGATAGCGAAAGAGCGTCATCACCCACATTACAGTGATTAACTCAAGATAACCATGTGACCCTGCAGTTCAGCAATGCTCAAACCTTGGACTTTTATTGGAAAAGAGAAACCCTATTTCTTTT
Organism: Bos indicus; assembly: GCF_029378745.1. Lineage (NCBI taxonomy): Eukaryota > Metazoa > Chordata > Mammalia > Artiodactyla > Bovidae > Bos > Bos indicus. The sequence goes on from NC_091760.1 coordinate 111,818,072, forward strand.
GGACTTGTAGCTATTCAAGCCTAAAGTCATCTAGGGCTGTTCCAAGGAAAGGACTTCTGGAGCATGAACTGGAAGGTCAGTAGGGAGACCACATTCTCTAGAGGCCCATCTCCTGGTGACCTTCTTCAGGAGATGGTGTCTGCTCTTTTCTACTCTGGTGCTTTATCTACCATGTTATGGTGACTTTGCTACTTGGTCTCTGCTCCCACAGCTGCTGGGACTACAGACTGACTCATTGTAAACCTCCTATTCAAATTCCCCAAGAAAAAGAACCTGACTGCACCAGCTAGTCATCATCCATGTGATGCACCAGCCACCATGGAATGCTGTCTTTATGTCAGGCACTATTATGGACTGAATATTTGTGCCCCCATCTCCAAGTTCATATGCTGCAACTCTTAACCACCAAGGTGATGGTATTTGAAGGTGGAGCCTTTGGGAGGTAATTAGGTTCAGAGGAGTTCATGAGGGTGCCCATGATAGGATTACTGTCCTTATGTTAGGTAGTAAGATGATGCTAAAGCTGAAACTCCAGTACTTTGGCCACCTCATGCGAAGAGTTGACTCATTGGAAAAGACTCTGATGCTGGGAGGGATTGGAGGCAGGAGGAGAAGGGTACGACAGAGGATGAGATGGCTGGATGGCATCACTGACTCGATGGACGTGAGTCTGAGTGAACTCCGGGAGTTGGTGATGGACAGGGAGGCCTGGTGTGCTGCGATTCACGGGGTCACAAAGAGTCGGACACGACTGAGTGACTGATTTGATCTGATCTGATCTGAAGAATAATAAACAGGAGTCCAGAATGGTGGTGGCTAAAAGACAAGGAAGGGAAAAGCCCGCAAAAATAGAACAAAGGAAGGTCCGAGGGCCGGGGTGAGGACCTCAGGTAGAACAAACAGCACTCCTGGTTAGCCCAATCTACATAGGACAGGCCTAGGGGGGAGGAAAATACATTTAAAAAGAGGAGCCAAAGGGCCGGGGCTCCCCTCTCTTTTCTTTGCGTCTTTGGGTCAGCATGCACTCACACTTCGAGGATGTATTTTCCTGCTACTTTCTAAATAAAATTGAGCTGTAACACGGAGCTCTAACACTGATCTGTCTAAGAGCTATAACACTGTCTGTCCAAGACCTGAGAGCTATAACACAGTCTGAGAGCTATGACATACCGAGGGCTCTAACGTCCATCACTTCAAATTTCTGTTGAGACGAGACAAAACCAAGGAGAATACACTTGCCTGACACTTACAAGAGGAAGACACTAGAGCTTCAAACTTCTTTTTTTATGTAATATTGTAGATGCGGAAGCATTACAGCTTTAGGCTCCCTCCTTAGATAATTAGATAATTACCAATGTTCCTTCCAGTTTTAGGTTTCTACAATTCCTTTTTCCATTTTAATTCTCTTCTAGTTGTTCTGTTTGGGTTTTTGAAGAAAGTTGCCAAAGAGAAAATCTCATGCATTCTGCTCCTTCTGTCATCTACTACCCAATACCTGTCCCACTGAAGGCTTAGGCATCAGCTTTTAACGAGAGGAAGGAGATTCAAAAACAAAACCAAATCTGGAATAGCCAGGCTTGTCTAATATGACATGGCGATTCAGTCAGGTCCTAGCAGGAAAAGGATGTACTCCACAGGTCATCTGAGGAGAGTACTTCAAAGATTATTGACAAGATGTAAAGGGAGTGGCCCTCAAAGGGAGTATATCTGTAAACCATAGTGCTCCAGGCTTAGTAGCAGTTGAGTCTGTTACAACCCCTAGGGCGGAAGGGATGATTGAAAGGAATGGTTACCAGAATCTAGAAAAGAAGGGGGCTGAGTGACGGCTACCTGGCAGAATTTGTGACCCTTACTTAGGATAGAGAAATACAGCTGGCCCACAAGGAAGCTTAAGGAATAAATATCCCTTGCTCCCAATTTCCTGCCAACTGGCTGAACCCAGCTGGAAGCCAGTGGCCACAAGAGCATGAAGCAGCTTTTTTGGAGTACAAAGCAAAGTAGAAAAGAGTAGGGCATGGCTCTGGAGCAGTAAACACATGGAGGGGAAATGTATTTCAGCTACATTTTCCTTCAAGTAGGCAAAAATATCTCAACACATCATAGCCCACTGATGAGTCTTCACTGCCATAGGCCAATCCAGTCCTGACAGGCACTTCTGTTGGTGGAGCCAGTTTGCCCTGCCTGAGGGTACCATGAAGTGAGAATCTGCCCTCTCCACTAAGTGAACATTGACCCTGGACAGGGAGGGCAGTCTTGAGTGATCTGTTTAAAGTGGCTATAAAGGCTGGGTTCCTGATCCTTCAGGCAATTCCCAAGAGACAGTTGAATAGACTACTTCTCTTCCTTCAGTCAAATGCCTAATTTTAATCAAAATGTGGAGAAATATTACATTTGAAAAGTAGGAAGTGAAAAATATTATAGAAAATAAAGGTCAGGTTCCTGGGAGCATTGCTTTGCACTTAAGATTAAAATAGGAATACAACTGGGGCTGAACACATAATGCTTTCCATTTTTTTAAAATTAATCCCTTAACACCTAAAGACACAAAAAATTCACTGAAATTATTCAAACCCAACAGTCAAACTAAGGCTGCTTTTTGTCTGCCCTTTTCTAGGGAGAATCTAACATGGAAGAGAAGTCTCCCATCACTCTCCCATTTAAATATTTGCCAAACATCTACTACATGCTGAGCACTGTTCTAGGTGGTAGGAACAGAAGGAATATTCCGATAGAAACAAGATCCTTCTTTCCTTTAAGCAGTTTAAATTCTAACAAGATAGACATGAAAACAGCTAACCACAATACAGGACACAATGAATACATGCTAGACGATGCTCAGGTAATTTGGGGGCAGGGTGCCAAGAAGAGATTTCATTCTGACTGTGGGAAATCAGAGATGAAGGAGGTAATGCTAGATTTGGACTTTGAAAAATGAGCAGGATATCATTAGAGGACACTGCTAAGTCACGTCAGTCGTGTCCAACTCTGTGCGAACCCATAGACGGCAGCCCACCAGGCTCCCCCGTGCCTGGGATTCTCCAGGCAAGAACACTGGAGTGGGTTGCCATTTCCTTCTCCAATGCATGAAAGTGAAAACTGAAAGTGAAGTCGCTCAGTCGTGTCCAACTCTTAGTGACCCCATGGACTGCAGACCACCAGGCTCCTCCGTCCATGGGATTTTCCAGGCAAGAGTACTGGAGTGGGGTGCCATTGCCTTCTCTGGTTAGAGGACACAGGAGCCCACTATTAGATAAAATAACGGCACCTCAAGTCAAGGTCAAGTGCAAAGACATGGAAGCATGATGTAGTCCAGAGGGGGAAAGGCGGCACAGGTAGATGGGATGATGAAAAAGGATGTTAGCGGGAGATGGAGTGGGATAGAGGTTTGGGGTCAAATTATAAAGAATCTTAAATACCAGCTCACTTAGCTCTATTTATGAGGTAATAGGGACTCCTATAGTGCCATGTCTGGTCAGGATGAATGTTACATGTGTTTTTTGTGGTTTTATTTTGAGCATCACTGTCAATAGCTGCTGTATCTTACTGCCTTGTGTCTGTGCCCGATTTGTTTCTGTGATGGTAAAATCTATAGTGCATTCATACCTAATGTCCCACATTAAATCCCTTCAACCAATGATATTAATGGCTTCAAACTGTAAATAAAATTTGGCTCACAGCACCCTCATGGATAATGGAAATAGTTCAATACCAACCAGGCAAAGGAGCTAGAATGAAAGTGGTTTGCTGGAACAAAGTAAGCTATAAATAGTCATACTGGGGCAGATAGGCCACCGTTGCTAAAAGCCCTTCCAACTAATCGGCTGAATGTTCCATAATTCAATGTGCCATACAGAGAGGGGGCCCACACAGTCAACTCGGCAAGGGAAGGAGAGGGAGCCTACTAATTAATCTCCAAGTTCTGCCATTGTAACTCACAGCAGTTTCCTTTCTACCAGGGCAATTGGTATTAAAAATGAAAAGGAAAAAATCAGTCTGCTTCCTTTATAGGCTGTATTACTTAAGCCCAAAGGCCAAATCAGGAAATGCTACACATTTTGATGTTCCAGAAGACTGGAGGATAGAAAGAAGCTTGAGTGAAATCAGAATGACCATTGCAAAGTTACCTCTCTCACTGAGATGGAAAGGAAGCCAAAGGCCCAGTTCAGTTCTTAGCAATAATGCTTCATCTGCTTTAAGGCCATTAGGAAAACAGAGCCAACTGAAAGGTCACATTTTCAGCAGTGAGCCTTTGTAACTAAATATCAAATACTGGGATGCCCTTGTGAGGAGTCCACACTGAGACTTCATATAAGCCTGGAAAGAACAGCAAACAGTCCTTGATGAGAAATGGTTGAGCTCTGCAAACACTGATCTTGGCCTGAGCAATGGCCACTGAGCAGCTTTGAAGACAACTCTGGGGACCCTCTTTGCCTTAGCATGGGAGAGCAAATGGATGTCCAAATAACCATTCTCCACCACCCCCAGCAAAGCACACACGGGAGACAGAGCATTTAGCCAGGGATCTATATGGAGTGAATAGCCCCATCCCTGTAGTCCGTGACTAACCCTGAAGTGATAGCAGTGTGTCCAGTTCTGGGTTGACTAAGGTATGATCTTGCTACAAATAGGCAGCAGAGTAAGGTCTAATTGGGTTCAGAATATTCCAAATAAATTCTTCACAGAAACTACATTTAGTCCCTCCTTGTTTTTATTTGTAACATTTTATGTTTTTCAAAGTAGTAATGACAAATATTTGTCAAAACTCTTTATAAACAACTCTTGATACATAAAAACATTAAGTTTAACTGGCTGGACATGTAAATGTCCAGAAGCAGAGAAAAGGGGGAAATATATCTTCCCTTACTGAGGAAGCCCCAGTTTCCCCTTCCATCTCATTTACTGGGACTGCATCACAGGCCTCCACCCAAACTAATCACACAGCCAGGGACACAAGCTGCCATATTTGGCTTAGATCAGTGGTTCTCAAACTTGAGTGGTGTTTGAATCATCTAGAAGGCTTGTGGAAACCCATTGCTGGTCTCCTTCCCCAGAATTTCTGATTTAGTAGATTTGGAGTAGGCCCTAAGAACTTGCATTTAACTTTTAATTTTATTTTGGAGTACAGTTGATTAACAATATTGTATTAGTTTCAGTTGTACAACAAAGTGATCCAGTTATGTATATACATGCATCTATTCTTTTTCAAATTCATTTCTCAATTAAATTGTTACATAATATTGAGCAGAGTTCCCTGTGCTATACAGTAGGTCCTTGTTAGTTATCCATTTTACTTTTTCTTTATTTTTAATTGGAGGATAATTTCTTTACAATATGCATTGGTTCTGCCATTCAACAACATGAATCAGCAATAAGTATACATATATCCCCTAGAACTTGCATTTCTAACAAGTTCTCAGATCAATGTTGATGCTGCAGGTCCACACGTGGAGAAAAGAGCCTAGACAAATCAAGGTTCTTCCTTAAGCTTCTCCTTAAACATACTGCTGTTTGGAGGAAAAGGAACAAAATCAGGGTTCCCTTAGCAAGGAAAGAGAGGGTGTGCAGCTGTTAAATGGAAACCATCTTGAGCCTCCTAGGTTGGAAGCCACTAAAACCTAAACTTTTTTTTTTTTTCAGTTTATGATACTTTATTATAGCAGACTGAGCTTAGACAGCATATATATTTGCTTATACATATATTCACATATATATACATTTAGATCTCTGCTTATTTCTGTATCTCTCTGTATGTTGAAAAGGCTTCGCAGGTGGCTCAGTGGTAAAAAATCTGCCTACCAATGCAAGAGACACAGGGATGTGTGTTTGATCCCTGAGATGGGAAGATTCCCCGGAGTAGGAAATGGCAACCCACTCCAGCATTCCTGCCTGGAAACTCCATGGATAGAGGAGCCTGGCAGGCTATAGTCCATGGGGTCGCAAAGAGGTAGAAGCGACTGATCACACACATACACACACACAGATGCTATATGTTGAAAACCATGACTGCACATCAACACTTCTGAACCCAGTCCAAAACCTAAACTTTTTCACGAAGAGCCAGTGGTTGAGGTTGAGTCTGGCTTCTTGCTCTCCTGATTAGTAACACCCAACTTGGCTGCTCCCAACAGGCTCAAGGCTAGAACTTAGGCATAGCTGACTGATGCCAAAGATGGCCAATGGCCCATCAGCACAAGATGCAGCCCAGAGGACCCCATGGGAAGTAACACATTTAATGATGCACAGCTACAAGTAGCACCAGCTCTGCATCTCATTCTGGTTTAATGTCTTGGGGGAACAACTTTCATTTTCTAAGATAATGTCACAAAAAAACAAAACAGTCAATTGATGATCTTGAAACTCTTTAAACTGAAATAAGACAGATTCTACAAATATAAGCCTGGCACGGCAACCTGCATTCTATGTGCCTTCTCTGTATATACAATAATACCCAAGTAGTTAATTATGGCTATGCTGTGATCTGGGCCAAATACTATGCTCCATTGGTGCTCTGAGAACACAAACCATTCAATAATCTGTTAATTTGGTCTTTTCTTGACTGTTCCTCACAAGATAAGCTTTGCTCCCTGCACAATTTTGATTCTCATTAGTCTAGGGTTTACACTGTTTTAAGAAGGATTGTCATTTAACCAAATTCAAACATGGAGTCACTGGTGGGTGCTCTTTCTTGTTCAGAAAACCTAGTAGACAGGACAAGAAAGATTACAAAACAATGTGTGTTGGGAAACTGTTGAGCCTCTTCTGCCATAAATTCCCATCCAAGCTCCCACACTAAGACAGGAGTCTCCCCTGAGTACTCTTGGGATTATAAGGGAAAGCTCTACAAGCAATGCATCGTGGGCACTTAGCTTTTCACAGGCACCTTATCACCAGGGCCCTGGGTATTTTCCCCATATATTTGAAGTGAGCCAAGAGGCACTTCTAATCTATTTGCCAATTCTGGAGGATGGTTGTTTTAAAGACAGCCTCAGCAAAATACTGAAGAAAGAGAAAATATATTGTATACTACACTAACACTGTCTTTCAACCAAAGGATATCAGCTTCTTGAACAGAGTGCTGTCAAAGACAAATCCATTAGCTGTACCTTTCTCATGTAGATTTAATAAAATTTGAAATATCAAAAGAATAAACAATGAAAGAATAAAAGTTGGCTTATCAACTGTACACATTATTGCTCTACTTCCTGCCCAGCAAGAAAACAGGAAAAAAAATATACTGATGAGAGGTAAAAGAAAAGACACCACTTTCAGTCCAGTGATTTAGTTTTGGTATGAATAACATTAAGCATTATGCCAGTGGACAGATCCACATCATATCGTTCTCTGCCTGGGCACATGACTCCAGCATAGATGATGCTGAGACAAGACCCCAGGCAAGCTCAATGATGCTCTCCATTAGAGGGAGCCTGGTGCTTCTCATCTGTCATGCTCAGCATGTAAGACCTGTCCATTTCCTGGGAGTCATCAGAGCCCCCCCAAAAAGACTCAACTCACTAGCAATGTGGAAACTAGAATTGTCACTGGAGGAGACCAGGGAAGACATACTTGGACAGTCAAGATCAAAAGTCACACTTCCTTCCAAAGAAGGCTAGGTGAAAAATATAAGTTCTTGGTCTCCAATGCAGATTTGACTAACAAGGATTTTGACAGACTCTCAGCAGGGTTTTTTATCTACAATATAATTAGATCTGCCAAACTTTATAAATCTTTACAGACAGGTTTGAAATATAGTTAGAAGCCTAAATTTTAATTTCATCAGGTATCTACTCTCCAGGAGCACATCTATGGAAATTTTAGGCTCCTTCTTGATGTTTAACTATACATTTAAATTTTAAAACACAGACTAGATATTTTTTATCAGTATAAATCCACCCACCAAGTGGGTGGGAATTCTCTACTGCATCATCCTCTGAGGCCACCCACTAACAGAAAAGGCTACCCCTCCCAGGCCCAGAACCAGGAATGTGTCAAGATGGGCAAAAGCAATCAGCTCTCCTGCAAATGCTGACAGCTACTCTATCCAGGGGCAAACACGTTTCTATAATTCTGCCAATATGATAATATATACCCAAATATTCAATGCAATTGCTGTACTTTTAGAAAAGACTTCGTTCCTTCCTTCCTTTCTTCCCTCCACTGCCTTCCTTCCATGCCTCCTACCTTCCTCCCTCTTCCAAGGCACATAAGGGTACAGCAGAACATATCACAACCTTAATTCAGATACGACAAATCATAAATTCAAATTAGAGGGCTTGCCACCACCCTGCCCACTCCCTTCTATGAACTTTATCATTTTATAGCACCTAAATTTGACCACTTATAGCTGGAAGGAAGAAATTACCAACATAAACAAATACAATCAGAGAAAATATTCAAACATGTATCACATTTCATTAAGAATAGCTTATTCAGATACCATAAGGAAAAGGCTGAGTAATATTTATTTCGAGCAACCCCATTTTAGAGCAGACAACTGTTCCTTTGTGTACACCTGTCCAAGTAGGAGGTTTGAGCTTAAGGAGTGGGACCGGGTTTGAAATGAGTGACAAGCCTCAGCTCTGAGCACGTCAGAAGCCTGAATGATGCTGACGGAGTTCGAACAAGGCAGTGGGCATAAGTGGGTTCTGAAAAGAGAGCTCAGAACCAGGTAGACTCCAGCCGAGAGTCAGCCACTGTACCAACAAAAAAAGAGTACAGAATGCCAGGAAACCAAACAGGTCACACCAAGAGAGAACAGAGAAAGGTGAGCCAGAAAACAGGGAGGCATAGACAGGGTCCAGAGTGGCCTCCACAGTCTGTATGGATTATGTTGTTTTTCCCCCAAGGCTGCTCCCACCTGTCTGTTTCGAGAGCAGAAGTTCTACCAGTTTAACATCTCTAATTTACCAATGGACTGCACCTTGTGGACCCTATGACTCTTAGAATTAATTAAATTTCCCATTTTCTTCTGGTCACCAAGAAGCTTAAAGCTTAGTTTGTTGCCCGCTTGCAAGTACAGATAACTTTTTGTCATACGTTTCTCTGTACTAACTTTAGCCCTGATATTACTCTGGTGTTAACATGACTATCCTTTCACCTCACCCAGAATCTTTCATATATTTCTGCTAATTACCTTAAATATTAGCAATAAGGACCATTAGGCAATTAAGCATACTTCCTCTTATATGAGTGATCTGTATAGCAAGACTTTGGCTTCAGTCCATTCTTTGAAGCTCAGAACACATTTTATCATAGAAATTACTTAGAAAGCCTATCTCACACAAGCCTATTTAAACTTATGCTGTAAGCATACTCAAGCATTCTCTTTGTTGGCTGTGTTTCCAAGCATCAGTTTTTCACCTGGTGCATACTAAGTTATTTATTAGTAATCCAAACTCTTCAATGAGCTGGATATCTAATTTGAGATTCTATTTTTCATAAAGATCCCTTTCTGGATACCTTCCAACTTCTAAGTTATGCATCAAAGAATGATGTGAGATAAAGTAGACTCAAGAAAAAACTGTGCAGGTTAAAGAAAACATTAAAATAAACAGAACTCCCTTATACATTCACAAAACCACTTTTATCAATTACTAGCAAGATAACTAGTCCTTAATGGAACATTCTAGTTAAGTTACAGAGGCACTGTCTTGAATATGGTTCAGGTATTGAGAGAGGTCTGACTGTGACATTTGTCACCCATTCGTCCTCAGAGTGTTTTGGCTAACTAGCTGACAGGGCAGAAATTCTCTTCTTATATCATACCCTGACGCCACCCATTCATGGGAGAGAGTCCTCCTCCAGGTACAGACCCAAGAATGTGTCCAGATAGTCGAAACCATCAACTCTCCTGGGAATGCTGACAGCTACTTTATTCAGGGGTGAAAAAGACAACGGCTTCTCACCGATGGGTAAGCACCCTTCAACCACATGCCAAATCACACACTTGGGAATACTTTGCAGAGTGGGTGCATGAAAACTTTGTTGAATTAATAAATGATATTAGCTGGAACTACAGGATCTGGGAACAAAGGACAATAGGAGGAGGAGGAAAAGAAAGAGGAGAAGAAAAATAATGAAATTATTTTCCTGAACAAAAGCTGGCTTTGGACAAATTATAGGATTTGAGACAAAAACTGATTTGGATCATGATTTCAGCACTTGTAAACTCTTTAAACTTGCTTTCCTTCCTGTTAAAAAGGCGAGTTATCCCTGATGCTATCTAGGGCCAACCACTCCCTGGTACACAAATCCTTCCATTCCTTCCTTCTCAAAGTTTTTGATCTTGCCTCTCTCCTAAAATTGTCTGTTTCTTCCTCCAAACCCAATTGCTCCTGATACCATTCACAGATGCTATAAAAACTCCAACTAAAAAAAAAAAGATCTCCCTGACCCAAAATCCCTCCAGCCACCATGCTATTCACTCACACACAATAGAAATCCTCTAAAATGTACTAATTGCTTGGATCAAATCTTCCTCTGGCTGCCTAAATATAGCTTTTGTCAAGGCCATGGGTTTCATCTTACTAAATCCAGTGGTCAGTTTTCAGCTTACCTTGCTGAAGCTAATTCCAACAAAGGTGTGTGCTCCCCATTCCACAGCATGGAGCTGTGATGAGAGATGCCTGATGAACTAGAAATTACCTTTCTAAGCAACTCTTACCAGCCCCACAGCCATGTGTGGCCATTAAACTAGTTTTTGACGATGGACAGAGATTAGATCATAAAAGATCTTACAGAGCATGGTAAAGAGTTTGGATTTTATTCTGCAGTTGGTAGGCAATCATTGGATTGTTTTAAGCAAGGCCTTCCTTCTCCTTGAACCTGAAAAGCTCATTCCTGGGAGAGTCCTCAGTGTTTACTTTTATTTATTCCCTCTTGCCATTGATCTTTGCATAGCCAGCTACTTCTAACCTTTACAGGTCTCTGGTCAAAGCCATCCCCACTAACTTACCTATTCAAAAAGAGGGTGCCTTACACCCTCCTCACTCTAACATATGTTTCCCCATAGCACTTATCATTGCTGACATTACACATTCCATTCGCTTATTCTCAGACTTCAAAGTACATCAGAATCATCTGGGCATTTGCTAAAAATACATATTTATGTCCCAAATCCCCAGAAATTGGGAGATTTGAAAGGTGCCCAGCAATCTGCATGTAACCAGATGACTCTGAGCCACAGATAGGCACCTCAGATAGGTACATGGACTCCTGGTCCAGTCAAAGAAGTACTGCCCTCCATACTTGGCCCCTGGCATGAAAATGATACATTTTCAAAGAGAATGAATTTCTGCTAAGGGAGAACTTTTATTATATGGGACTATACCTGGCTTAACTAGAAGAAAAGAACCATCTGGCTGGGCAGCTGGTTTCTCCAGAACATTTCTGAATTATTCCAACTGCACAAGCCCTGTTCCTAAAGCCCTAAAGTCATTGTATAACTTTGAGTATATTACTTTACCCCTGCGGCCCTCCACTGTCACTTCTATAAAATAAGATTATATTGAACTAGGTGTTATCTTTGATCCTCTCAACCCCAGGAGTCTTAAACCACAGGTACTCATTTTACAGTGCGTATACCCTTAAACAATAATCTGCAATAAGAGATCAACACTGAGCAACAGAGAGGTTTGTTACAAAGGGGAAATGTCATTATAGACCCCCAGAACTATACAACAACTTCCCATGGCACTAAATAGCTAGTTGAAGTACTTTTGTTAGCTGAGTCTTGCACAACTGCTAAGGAGTTCTGAACATTTGATCATAAACATTTCTGTGCGGAAATGCTAAGAACCAGGACAGGCACAACTGCACCAAAAAGGATAAAGAAGGGAGCCCCTCCCCAAGCAAGAAAATAATTAAAATAGAGATGCTACATTGCAATTAGTAAACTCCACAAACTCTAACTGCAAGACACAGAGGATTAGAGTGTTATTATTCCATTGATTACAACCTGTCAAATAGTACAATTTTGTTAAGGCATTCAAGAGAGAGACATGAAGAGGGGAAAAAAGAGTTTCCCCAAGATGACAGCATCAAGACAATATGGATAAGGGATGTAAAAGAACTGAGAAATGGCAGTAATGACCAAATTACTTGCTGGGCCAAGTACTGAGCTGGGCATCGAAGATACAAAGATGGTTAGAAAATAGCGTGTGTCCTCAAGGCACTGAAAGCACAAGCAGACAATAGCAATATAGTTCAGCAGGGACACAGAGGAGGCTGTGCTCCACTCTGCTGGGGAAGGGCCAGAGGAGGCTTCCCGCAGGAGATGATGCTTGAACTCAGACTTGAAGGATGAATAAGGAGTTTGCCTAGAGGTAGAAGGAAAAAATGCCTACCTGGTACAGAAATAATACAGGAAGATACTAACTGTGTTATTGTGTTAGTACTTTTCTTTTTGCCATAGAATTCAGCCTGAATATGAATCAGCTTTGTGAGTTAACTTTGACCAGTAGAATGCCACAGAAGTGACAGTGTGTCAGCTCCAAGCCTAGCTCTCATGAGGCTTTGCACACTTTCATCACCAACTCAGACCCTTGCAATCACCATGTGAACAAGCCTGAGCTAACTTTCAGGAAGATGAGCAGCCACATGGAAGAGAGCTCTCCTAGATCAGCCAGCCCCAGCCAGTCTGCCAACTAACCACAGATGCATGTCCAAGTGAAGCCAAGATCTTGAATACAAGATCGCTAGTTTTTCTCCTGGTCAGCCATAGACTCATGAACAATAATAAATGATTGTTGTTTAAAGCTAGTGAATTCTGAAATGGTTTCTCATGCATCTGTAGTTAATTGAAAAAGCTCCTTGCAACTTGAGTTTACAATTTCATTAGACAAGGCTAAGAAAAAGAATAATAATATGAGTCCTAACAATGCATTGGAGAAGGAAATGGCAACCCACTCCAGTGTTCTTGCCTAGAGAATCCTAGGGACGGCAGAGCCTGGTGGGCTGCCATCTATGGGGTAGCACAGAGTCGGACATGACTGAAGCGACTTAGCAGCAGCAGCAACAGTGTAGTAATCAGTCTCTTGGAGTTTCCATTAATTCTTTTAAACTATCATGGTTTCAAGTCCTTCAATAAGGCAATGCTCATCCCCTAGATCAGCATCACAGACAAGCTGAAACAAAAGACTATAGGGTAGAAAGGAAAAATCTTTTCTTGTTATCATTCTGTTAACCAATGCCCACCATGTTCCTCACCTCCCCTGCTTGTTTCTGATCAAACTCAGTAAATGAAACCACAGAAGCAACCTCCTAGAAGAGATCTAAAATAGGAAAAGTACAATAGTATTCCCTTTTCTTACCAAATACTTTCAGATGCCATATACAAAAATAATTAAACATAAAATGTTGGGTTTCTTTTACTGCCTATGTTAACTTTTAGTTTAGAAGTTGCCTGGTTTTGATGGTCTCAAGTAGACTCAACTCCTACTTCCTGACTTTGAGTATTAGTACACACTGGAAGTTTTCCATGATTATATCAAATTGAGTCCAAGTGGCCCGCTGAGACAATTTAATCATCTGAGTGCCCAACTACGAAGAGTGACTTTAGGGGATTCCGGTAGAACTACATGTCCAAGGATAAATCCCCAACACCTCTCTGTTCCTACATCCTCTGCATTCTTTCTCCATGCAAAAATCAGAAAATATTTTTTTCCCTCTAGAAGAAAACATGAAATTAAAAAATTACTATAAGCTCCTTCTTATCCAAGCTTAATTAATATAACTCATCATATGATTCAGCATGGACAAGAAACCTACCCCAGAGAAAATACATCACGATCCTAAAAAGTCTGTTTATTCAGTTTTGGGTTACAAAAATTTTCTCTGAGTAGATGAAAAATGGCAGTATATGTACAACCCAGTAAGCTAAACAAAGAGCTTTGTTAGCTGACATGTCAGTCTATGGGCAAGGTTGTAAAGAAGATAAAATTTGTTCACAATTTCAGAATACTCCATTGCTTTCTGTCATTCAGTTCAGTTCAGGTCAGTTCAGTCCCTCAGTCATGTCAGACTCTTTGCAACCCCATGGACTGCAGCATGCCACGCCTCCCTGTCCATCACCAACTCCAGGAGTTTACTCAAACTCATATCCATTGAGTTGTTGATGCCATCCAACCATCTCATCCTCAGGTGTCCCCTTCTCCTCCTGCCTTCAATCTTTCCCAGCATAAGGATCTTTTCCAGTAAGTCAATTCTGTGCATCAGGTGGCCAAAGTATTGGAGTTTCAGCTTAGCACCAGTTCTTCCAATGAATATTCAGGACTGATTTCCTTCAGGATGGACTGATTGGATCTCCTTGCAGTCCAAGGGACTCTCAAGAGTCTTCTCCAACACCACAGTTCAAAAATATCAATTCTTTGGAGCTCAGCTTTCTTTATAGTCCAATTCTCACATCCATACATGACTACTGGAAAAACCATACCCTTGACTAGAAGGACCTTTGTTGGCAAAGTAATGTCTCTGCTTTTTAACATGCTGTCTAGGTTGGTCATAACTTTTCTTCCAAGGAGTAAGCGTCTTTTTATTTCATGCCTGCAGTCACCACCTGCAGTGATTTTGGAGCCCAGGAAAATAAAGTCTGACACTGTTTCCACTGTTTCCCCATCTATTTGCCATGAAGTGATGGGACCAGATGCCATGATCTTAATTTTCTGAATGTTGAGCTTTAAGCCAACTTTTTCACTCTCCTCTTTCACTTTCATCAAGAGGCTCTTTAGTTCTTCTTCATTTTCTGCCATAAGGGTGGTGTCATATGCATATCTGAGGTTATTGATATGTCTTCCAAAAAATCTTCATTCCAGCTTGTGCTTCATCCAGCCCAGCGTTTCTCATGATGTACTCTGCATATAAGTTAAATAAGCAGGGTGACAATATACAGCCTTGATGTACTCCTTTTCCTATTTGGAACCAGTCTGTTGTTCCATGTCCAGTTCTAACTGTTGCTTCCTGACCTGCATACAGATTTCTCAAGAGGCAGGTCAGGTGGTCTGGTATTCCCATCTCTTGAAGAATTTTCCACAGTTTATTGTGATCCACACAGTCAAAGTCTTTGGCATAGTCAATAAAGCAGAAATGGAAGTTTTTCTGGAATTCTCTTGCTGTTTCGATGATCCAGCAGATGATGGCAATTGGATCTCTGGTTCCTCTGCCTTTTCTAAAACCAGCTTGAACATCTGGAAGTTCATGGTTCATGTACTGTTGAAGCCTGGCTTGGAGAATTTTGAGCATTATTTTGCTATCATGTGAGATGAGTGCAATTGTGCAGTAGTTTGAGCATTCTTTGGCATTGCCTTTCTTAGGGATCAGAATGAAAACTGACCTTTTCCAGTCCTGTGGCCACTTCTGAGTTTTCCAAATTTGCTGGCATATGGAATGCAGCACTTTCACAGCATCATTTTTCAGGATTTGGAATAGCTCAACTGGAATTCCATCACCTCCACTAGCTTTGTTCGTAGTGATACTTCCTAAGGCCCACTTACTTCACATTCCAAGATGTCTGGCTCTAGGTGAGTGATCACACAATCATGATTATCTGGGTCGTGGAAGATCTTTTTTGTACAGTTCTTCTGTGTATTCTTGCCACCTCTTCTTAATATCTTCTGCTTCTGTTAGGTCCCTACCATTTCTGTCCTTTATCGAGCCCATCTTTGCATGAAATGTTCCCTTGGTATCTCTAATTTTCTTGAAGAGATCTCTAATCTTTCCCATTCTATTGTTTTCCTCTATTTCTTTGCATTGATCACTGAGGAAGGCATTCTTATCTCTTCTTGCTATTCTTTGGAACTCTACATTCAAATGGGTATATATTTCCTTTTTTCCTTTGCTTTTGGCTTCTCTTCTTTTCACAGCTATTTGTGAGGCCTCCTCAGACAGCCATTTTGCTTTTTTGCATTTCTTTTTCTTGGGGATGATCTTGCTCCCTGTCTCCTGTACAATGTCATGAACCTCTGTTCATAGTTCACCAGGCACTCTGTCTATCAGATCTAGTCCCTTAAATCTATTTCTCACTTCCACTGTATAATTTTGTTAGGGATTTGATTTAGGTCATACCTGAATGGTCTAGTGGTTTTCCCTACTTTCTTCAATTTAAGTCTGAATTTTGCAATAAGGAGTTTTTGATCTGGGCCACAGTCAGCTCCTTGTCTTGTTTTTGCTGACTGTATAGGGCTTCTCCATCTTTGGCTGCAAAGAATATAATCAATCTGATTTCAGCGTTGACCATCTGGTGATGTACATGTGTAGAGTCTTCTCTTGTGTTGTTGGAAGAGGGTGTTTGCTGTGACCAGTGCATTTTCTTGGCAGAATTCTGTTAGCCTTTGCCCTGCTTTATTCTGTACTCCAAGGCCAAATCTGCCTGTTACTCCAGGTGTTTCTTGACTTCCTACTTTTGCATTCCAGTCCCCTATAATGAAAAGGACATCTTTTTTGGGTGTTAGTTCTAGAAGGTCTTGTAGGTCTTCATTGAACCATTTCACTTCAGCTTCCTCAGCATTACTGATCGGGACATAGACTTGGATTACCGTGATATTGAATGGTTTGCCTTAGAAATGAACAGAGATCATTCTGTCGTTTTTGAGATTGCATCCAAGTACTGCATTTCAGACTCTTTTGTTGACCATGATGGCCACTCCATTTCTTCTGAGGGATTCCTGCCTGCAGTAGTAGATATAATGGTCATCTGAGTTAAATTCACCCATTCCAGTCCATTTCAGTTTGCTGATTCCTAGAATGTCGACATTCACTCTTGCCATCTCCTGTTTGACCACTTCCAATTTGCCTTGATTCATGGACCTGACATTCCAGGTTCCTATGCAATATTGCTCTTTATAGCATCAGACCTTGCTTCTATCACCAGTCACAGCCACAGCTGGGTATTGTTTTTGCTTTGGCTCCATCCCTTCATTCTTTCTGGAGTTATTTCTCCACTGATCTCCAGTAGCATATTGGGCACCTACTGACCTGGGGAGTTTCTCTTTCAGTATCCTATCATTTTGCCTTTTCATACTGTTCATGGGGTTCTCAAGGCAAGAATACTGAAGTGGTTTGCCATTCCCTTCTCCAGTGGACCACATTCTGTCAAATCTCTCCACCATGACCCACCCGTCTTGGGTTGCCCCACGGGTATGGCTTAGTTTCATTGAGTTAGACAAGGCTGTGGTCCTAGTGTGATTAGATTGACTAGTTTTCTGTGAGTATGGTTTCAGTGTGTTTGCCCTCTGATGCCCTCTTGCAACACCTACCGTCTTACTTGGGTTTCTCTTACCTTGGGCGTGGGGTATCTCTTCATGGCTGCTCCAGCAAAGCGCAGCCATTGCTTCTTACCTTGGACGAGGGGTATCTCCTCACCACCACCCTTCCTGATCTTCAATGTGGGATAGCTCCTCTAGGCCCTCCTGCACCCGCGCAATATGGCACATGGAACACAGCATCTTATTTTGTTCCTTCTAAAACCCCACTGAACGATAGTCAGGAGGGTTTTTTCCCTCAAAAAAAATATATATAAAACACATATTATAAAATTGCATAGAACTAAACACATACACTGCTGCAGTCCATGGGGTCCATGGGGTTGCAGAGTCGGACACGGCTGAGCGATTGAACTGAACTAACGGAAACACACACACAAGGAGGACATGGCAACCCACTCCAGTATTCCTGCCTGGAGAATCTTAATAGACAGAGGAGCCTGGTGGGCGACAGTCCATGGGGTCACAAAGAGTCGGACACGACTGAGCGACTAAGCACAGCACACTGCACAGGAAACACACACACACACACACACACACACACACACAAGTACATGTAAAACTGATGAAATCCGAATAAGATCAGTGGATTATGTCAGTTTCCTGATTCTGATATTATATTAGGCAAGATATTTTAATTAGGAAAGCTCAGTGAAGGATATATGGAATTTCTCAGAAGTCTTCTTTTATTTCTCAAATTGACATATAATTTGATGTACAACATTGAATTATTTTTTATAATTACACATAAATCTAGAATTATCTCAAAATAATAAATCTAATCAAAAAAATAAACCTGCAAAATTAGGAAGAAAAAGAATGGGTAACATCAGTAAAATTTTGGAAGCAATCAAGTAGATAAATATGAGATAACTGTCTCTGCTGACTCCAGAAACCAATTCCAAGACAGCAGTAGGAAAGTTGAGAAGCAACCTTATTTAACCACAGAATCTTCAGAAGGTTTGGGAACTGGTAACAAAAAGCCCCCTGGTAATGCAGCCCCTTGAAGAGGGAGTGAAGGCTAATGAAAGCAGGATCTGATAGACTTTTGTAGAAGCAGTTAGGTCCCTAGAACCCCTCCCTCTTCGCTGCCCCCCTTCCCCATTCTTCCTCCTACACACTGCCAGAGACTGTTCTGGGGTGAGTAAGGCAAAAAACCTCTGTACTGGGGACTCTGGTAGCAGACGAGTGAGGTAAACAGAGAAGCAAAGTCAATGAATGGATACGACCAATGAAAACCCCTCTACCATTTTTACCTTCTTGACTCCTTGACCCTTGACAGCCAAGAATTTACTCTCCAGGCTGGAAACTAAAAGAATAATTTGAGTGGAATCTGACTAGCCCAAGAGAAAACACATGGAGATATTGAATATAGAAGTATACTAATCAAGATTCAGTCCGGAAATCAGAGCCACTGTAAGTATTAAGGGACCAAGGATTTTTTTCTTAGGAATTAGAGTTTGCACAAATATGGGAGGAGCTGGGAAAATGGAAGTCTGGAGGAGGGGAATCAGAAGATCAGGGAAATGACTACCGGCTGTGGTAGAATAAAATAGTAATTACCAAAGACATCCACAGCCTACCCCCCGCCCCTGCCCCAGAACATGTTCCCTTACATGGCAATAGAAACTTTGTAGGTGTGATTAATCTAGGGATTCTGAGTTGGGAGATTATCCTGGATTATCCAGATGGGCCCAGTATTATCACAGAAATACTTATAAGGGGGAGGCAGGAGGATCAAAATGAGAAAAAGGAGATTTGAAGACAGACCACAAGTTGTAGTGATGGGTTTTGAAGATGAAGGAGTCAGGAGCCAAGAAATGTATTAATAGTTGGCCTCTAGAAGCTGAAAAAGGCAAGGAAATGGATTTCTCCCCTGAAGCCTTCAGAAGAAACACCTTAATTTTAGAATTCTGACTCTAGAATTATAAATTTTTTTGTTTTAAACCAGTATTTTTGATATAATTTGTTACAGCAGACACAAATACACTCACAACATCTTGAAGCAAGGGTATAGATGAAACTTATAGGAAATTTTGAGAAAAAGTACATGTTTGATCATCCAAGTGGAATGGTGCGTGTATGACCCATGGCAGGTCTGTAGAAGCTATGGCCTCTATGAGCACTGTGGTCAAGTGCTTGATGAATTGAGGTTACTCTCAGTTAGCAGGTTCAGTAGGCAAGAGGCGAGACTGGAGACATTGCATTATACCTATACGTCATTGTCTCTGATCACTGCGACATCTGAGAGTAACAGCTCCTACTTCATCTCCACTTTCCCAATCTTACAAAAGTTTGCCTCTTTGCTCAAGCTAATCACACAGGAAAAGGGGATCCAGAAAAGGTAATTTCCAATCTTAAATAGGAGCAGTAATGCCAACATGACAAAATACAGTCAAGCTCTGAGATTTCCCTAAAAAGGGTTCAGATAGCTCAACCCTCAGCAAAGCTCAAAGTCAACAAGCCCCACCCCTATGCTCAGAGCTCTCAATCACAATTTTAGTTTCTCACTTTCCTGGTGGCTCAGATGGTAAAGAATCTGCCTACAATCCACGGTTTGAATATTCCCTGGAGAAGTGAATGGCAACCCACTACAGTATTCTTGCCTGGAGAATTCCATGGACAGAGGAGTCTGGTGGGCTACAGTCCATAGGGTTCCAAAGAATCGGACATGACTGAGCAGCTAAAAATTTTGCTTTCTTTTTATATATAAGCAAACAATCTAAGATTATCAAACTGGGTAATGACAGAATGATCTCTGTCCATTTCCAAGGGAAACAATTCATTATCACAGTAATCTAAGTCTATACACCAACCAGTAATGCTGAAGAAGCTGAAGTTGAATGGTTCCATGAAGACCTATAAGACCTTCTAGAACTAACAGCAAAAAAAGATATCCTTTTCATCATACAGGACTGGAATGCAAAAGTAAGAAGTCAAGAGATACCTGGAGCAAAGGCAAATTTGGCCTTAGAGTACAAAATGAAGCAGGGTAAAGACAGAGTTTTCTGAAGAGAATGCACTGGTCAAAACAAATACCCTCTTCCAACAACACAAGAGAAGACTCTACACATGGATATCACCAGATGCTCAATACCGAAATCAGATTGATTATATTCTTTGCAGCCAAAGATGGAGAAGCTCTATACAGTCAGCAAAAATAAGACTGGGAGCTGACTGTGGCCCAGATCAAAAACTCCTTATTGCAAAATTCAGAATTAAATTGAAGAAAGTAGGGGAAACCACTAGACCATTCAGGTACGACCTAAATCAAATCCCTTATGATTGATTATACTGTGTAAGTGACAAATAGATTCAAGATATTAGATCTGATAGAATGCCTGAAGAACTATGGACAGAGGTTTGTGACATTGCACAGGAGGCAGTGATCAAGACCATCCCCAAGAAAAAGAAATACAAAAAAGCAAAATGGCTGTCTGAGGAGGGCTTACAAATAGTTGTGAAAAGAAGAGAAGCGAAAACCAAAGGAGAAAAGGAAAGATATAAGCATCTGAACGCAGAGTTCCAAAGAATAGCAAGAAGAGATACAAAAGCCTTCCTCAGCGATCAATGCAAAGAAATAGAGGAAAACAATAGAATGGGAAAGACTAGAGATCTCTTCAAGAAAATTAAAGATATTAAGGGAATATTTCATGCAAAGATGGGCTCAATAAAGGACAGAAATGGTAGGGACTTAACAGAAGCAGAACATATTAAGAAGAGGTGGCAAGAACACACAGAAGAACTGTACAAAAAAAGATCTTCATGACCCAGATAATCACGATGGTGTGATCATTCACCTAGAGCCAGACATCCTGGATGTGAAGTCAAGTGGGCCTTAGGAAACATCACTACGAACAAAGCTAGTGGAGGTGATGGAATTCCAGTTGAGCTATTTCAGATCCTGAAAGATAATGCTGTGAAAGTGCTGCACTCAATATGCCAGCAAATTTGGAAAACTCAGCAGTGGCCACAGGACTGGAAAAGGTCAGTTTTCATTCCAACCCCAAAGAAAGGCAATGCCAAACAATATTCAAACTACCACACAATTGCACTCATCTCACATGCTAGCAAAGTAATGCTCAAAATTCTCCAAGCCAGGGTTCAACAGTACATGAACCATGAACTTCCAGATGTTCAAGCTGGATTTAGTAAAGGCTGAGGAGCCAGAGATCAAATTGCCGATATCCGCTGGATCACAGAAGAAGCAAGAGAGATCCAGAAAAACATCTACTCTGCTTTATTGAAAATGCTAAAGCCTTCCACAACAAACTGTGGAAACTTCTTCAAGAGATGAGAATATCAGACCATGTTAACTGCCTCCTGAGAAACCTGTATGCAGGTCAAGACACAAGAGTTAAAACTGGACATGGAACAACAGACTGGTTCCATATTGAGGAAGGAGTACATCAAGGCTGTATATTGTCACCCTGCTTATTTAACTTATATGCAGAGTACATCAAGAGAAATGCCAGGCTGGATGAAGCACAAGCTGGAATCAAGATTGTAGGGAGAAATATCAATAACCTCAGATATGCAGATGACACCACCCTTACGGCACAAAGCGAAGAAGAACCAAAGAGCCTCTTGATGAAAGTGAAAGAAGAGAGTGAAAAAGTTGACTTAAAACTCAACATTCAAAAAACGAAGATCATGGCATTTGGTTGCATCACTTAATTGCAAATGGATGGGGAAACAATGGAAACAGTGACAGACTTTACTTTTTGGGGGCTCCAAAATCACTGCAGATGGTGACTGCAGCCATGAAATTAAGACGCTTGCTCCTTGGAAGAAAAGCTGTGACCAACCTAGACAGAATATTAAAAAACAGATTTTACTTTGCCAACAAAGGTCCGTCTAATCAAAGCTATGGTTTTTCCAGTAGTCACGTAAGGATGTGAGAATTGGACTATAAAGAAAGCTGAGAATCAAAGAATTGATACTTTTGAACTCTGGTGTTGGAGAAGACTCTTGATAGTCCCTTGGACTGCAAGGGGATCTAATTAGTCAATTCTCAAGGAACTCAGTCCTGAATATTCATTGGAAGGACTGATGCTGAAGCTGGAACTCCAATACCTTGGCCACCTGATTCAAAGAACTGATTCATTGGAAAAGACCCTGATGCTGGGAAAGATTGAAGGCGGGAGGAGAAGGGGACGACAGAGGATGTGATGGCTGAATGGCATCACCGACTTGATGGCCATAAGTTTGAGTAAGATCTGGGAAGCTGGTGATGGACAGGGAGGCCTGGCCTACTGCAGTCCATGGGGTCACAAAGAACTGGACACGACTGAGTGATTGAACTGAATGGGCTCTACCAAGAAGTGAACCAAGAAAGGGAAATACACTTGGACCAGTAAAAGAAGGAATCAAATTGGCACCACTATCAAGTCACATAATTATCATTTGTTTTTAGTGGTTGAAATAATTAGAACTAGTCTCTTGGCAAGCTTGATGATTATAATACAATATTGTTGTCTATACTCACTAAAAAAAAATTAAAGAAAGAAATAGTGGTATCATGAACCTCCGATAAATGTCTTTGGTATATATATGTAGGCCCACAGTCATGGCCAAACTATTGATGTATGCATGCATGCATGCTGAGTCACTTCAGCAGTGTCTGACTCTGTGTGACCCCATAGACGGCAGCTCACCAGGCCCCTATTCACAGGATTCTCTAGGCAAGAATACTGGAGTGGGTTGGCATTTCCTTCTCCACAAACTATTGATAGTGGCATGCAAAATAGATAAAGCTAATCCGTGATAATAAAAGCCTAATTAGTAACTGCCTGTCTAGATGTGTGGGTAATGATGAAGAGGGAGCAGAAGATGAAATTCTAGGGCATTGGTGATCTTTTCTATCTTAACTGGGTGGTAGTTACATGGTATGTAAAGATTTGTCATCTAGAACTTAAAATATGTGTACTTTATAATTGTCAAAGTAAAATAAAAATATCTAAAAATGAGTTTTAAAAAGAAAGAAAGAAAGAAAGGAGTCCAGGTCAGAAGGCAAACCCCATTCATGGGATGAGCGTACAGATAACACCAGGATGTCAACTGTGCAAAAGACTCTAAGAGCATGCAATCCACTGGGGACATTTGAAGCCACCAGGAGTGTCTCAAAAAAAACTGGAGTTGACAGATTACTCGATGTGATTAACTTTGTAAAATCTCATGTTGAGAAACTGTTGGAAGTCAATAGGTACCAAGAAAATTAAGCAAATTTTAAAGAGCAATTCTTAATTTCAGGGTAAAAGTATAAAAATATAATCATAGTGGACTACATGGTTGGTGTCCTTAGCCAAATTTTAACTACCAGCATTTGCACACAGCAGACTGGAAGTGTTGAGGAACTAACAATCCTTGGGTACAGCCCTCCACAGACTTCTGACAGGAGTTACTCAACAGCCCAGCTTCCTCACCCTCCAGGTGGGATGCCATGAGTGGTATGTTCCACACCATTTCCCAGAATGTCCCTCCCTGAGACTAAAGTTCCTATTACCCAGTGGTGACCACTTGACAAGACACACTTTATGACTGTCTCTGCTTCCTCTGATCACTTTCCTGCTTCCCTGTTGGTGCTTCCTGTGCCTCTCAAATAATCTTTTACTGAAATCCTTACCCCCAGGGTCTGCTCTGGGAAACCCAAGATACTACAAATTTCAGGGAATAAAACTTGCAGGTATACTAATGTTAACACAATATATATTTAACCAAAATTTATAGTATAATTAAATGAGGAGAATAGGGGAGAACAAGAGGGCATGGTAATATAAGAGAGTTAAGTCCTCATCTAACGTATTAGAAGCTCAATAGATTGCTTCTAATTGATGAATCAAAAGAGAGCAATATTCACATATTATTTAAGAGCATGGAAACCTATAAATGCCAGAAGGAACAATTTAAAGAGTCAAAAGTGGGTGTTTCTTGGAAGAGGGAGTCAGGAGACTAGAGAGGTTGATATAAGAAATTGCCATATTTTGATACATAAACCCTTTATTATCATTTGACTTTTAATAGTACTATTATTTTAATAGCATTACTACTAGCAGGTACTATTGTGATATCATTTAGTTGTGAGGAAAAAAAAGAAGGGATGGGAGGAAAAAAGAGAGAAGAGAAATGAAGTTCAAAAACGAGAAGGATAAAGAAGGCTGACTCTCCTAGAAACATCAAAGTGTTTTATGACTGAAGCTGCCTTTCCCCAGCTGGACAGTTACTCCTTAACCCCAGGGCTTGTGTTAAATCCAAAGTTAGGCAAATATATTTTAGAGAACCATGAAGTCATAAAACATGTCTATTGCAGGAAATATTTTAGACAAATACATCTGCTATTACTCACTAAAGTTACAAATGACCCCATTAATGTATGTGTGTCTTCTCATTCTGCAGACACTTTTTTGTCTGCAACTCCTGGAGCCTAAAAAGTATCTCTGGCTCATGATGCTTTGTTTTTTCCCCATCCCTTCAAAGGCATTTTTATTCCCTTTCTAAATAAATACCCAAAATGAGGGGACAGACCTAAGTCCTTGTTGGTTTGGAGGGCAGAGGATACACAGATGATCGAGGCAGAGTCTTTGTTTTTATGGAAATTATGTCCTTTGGGGAGGCTGAATAAATGAGCAAATGAAAAAACAAGATACTTGCTGATTATGATATATGCTATAAAAGAAAATAACAGAGGGATATGATTGAGAATAAGTGCACAAAAGACTCACTTAGACCAGGTGCTGAGCAAGCTTTCTTTGAGAATGGTGAATGCCTAAAGAAGAACGTTCCAAATGTCCACCAGAGAGCCAGGGTTAGAACAGGCCTTTCAACAAGTATAAGGTCTCCACCACCTCAGAGGAGTAGTGGTTAGGGAAGGAAACCTAGGTGAGTGGAGTAGAAAGCAGCTTGGGATGAAAGACAGGGACAAGGTTAACCCACTTTACAATTTCACTAAGGGCTGATTGCCAAGCAGCTCCTGATCGTAACAGCAACAAGATGCATTTCCCTAATAGTCACTTAGAAGTATAAACTACTACCTTTGAGTTGATCTTTTCATTTTTATATTACACTTGAAAGGAAAGGCAATAAAAAGAACCTTTTTCCTAACAACCACAAAATACCCAGGAAAGAAGGAGAATGGCTACCTATTTGTGTATAAATCGCTTAGGTATTTCACATGCAATCCAGTGTGTACCCTGACTACTAGAGAAACTGAATAAGAGATAAAATCTTCCAAGTTAATTACACTTCTCACACAAAAATTCAATTAAAATACTTGCTTCTCAATTATTTTATCTCTGAAATGGGAGTAATGACCCTGTTCTCCCCATCCCCCCCCCCCACAAAGTATTAAAATTAAGGGACCTATAATTAAATTTTCTATCTGCCTCAAGTCAAGGTCTTATGTGATGTGAAAGGAAAGTATTACTGTAGACATTTTTCACAGTAACTTTATTGTCAGCTAGCTAGTTTATAGCCTGGGCATTCATGCATAATTTTATATCTCAACATATTGTTCATTTTTCATAATTTTAAATCACAGACAAGGAGGTGCCAGTGAGCCGAAGCGAGGACAGAAAAAGCAATACTATTTGGGAAAATTACCCATGTTTTTCTGGAGTCAACTACTGGAAACTGATGAGTAACCATAAATTTTCAGTCTAAACAATTAGTCTGAAAGAGACAAAACTATAACTAAAAATGAGGTTATGAATCTAAATTTCTAAGGTAATTTTAGAGGCATTTGAATTGTACGAAATCCTCAATCAGTGTCTGAGACAAACTGTTCTAAGTTTTGCTATTTGCCATTTGTTAGGGCCCAAGAATGGAGAAGGCAATGGCACCCCACTCCAGTACTCTTGCCTGGAAAATCCCATGGGCAGAGGAGCCAGGTAGGCTGCAGTCCATGGGGTCGCTAAGAGTCACGACTGAGCGACTTCACTTTCACTTTTCACTTTCATGCATTGGAGAAGGAAATGGCAACCCACGCCAGTGTTCTTACCTGGAGAATCCCAGGGAAGGGGGAGCCTGGTGGGCTGCCGTCTATGGGGTCACACAGAGTCGGACACGACTGAAGCGACTTAGCAGCAGCAGCAGGGCCCAAGAAAATTCCGTGGATAGAGGAGTCAGGTGGGCTATACGGTCCATGGGATCGCAAAGAGTCAACCACAACTGAGCCACCAAGCCTGCATGCGTGCGCACACACACACACACCAGCAGTGCTTTTAAGATCCCTCTGGGTCTATTACAAGTGATAGACTTTCCTCAGTCAGTCGTTTCCTCACTTACTCTACAAACACCTATTAAACCCCTACTCTGGATTTGCACCAGGAAATTGGGATACGGTGAACCACAGGACAGAATGATGGTACTCACACTGTAGTGAGGAAGACAGAAAACAAGTGTAAACTATACAGACAGTGACGTAGGAGGTAATGTGATGGAATGACTGGAAAATGGGGTGCAGCCTTAGACTGGGTAGTCAGAAGGGCCTCTCAGAAGTGACATTTGATCTGAGACACTGAATGATGAGATGAAAACTTACGAAAGGGTAGGTGAAGTATTGCAGGCAGAGCTAGGTGCAAGAAATCCCAAAACAATCTAAAATCATTGTTTTCACATGTTCCATAACAATACGTAGTTTGTGGTGTGTGTTTGTGTGTTTGTCTATGTATTAAATGTCTGAAAGGCTTTTCTTCAAAATATCAATAGTTGTTTTTTTGGGTAGAGAATTTTTATTCTCTTCTTCACATTTCTTGTAATTTCTAATTATCTACAATTCACATTAATTACTTATGTAATAAAAAGCAACTATTTTGGAAAGTTTCATTTTTCTTCTTAAAAACAATAAAATGTAAATTCAGAGAGAAAATGACCATTTTATCAATTTAATAAACCTTACTTTGACTTTTAAAATTCAAAATCTGGGATAATTGTGGCCACAATGAACTGAACTTTGCTTTGCTATCATACATGAAAATAAATGACTGGAAATAATCCAAAGACAGTGATTTAGTCCAATGTAGAGCTAAAACTAATAGCCTGTTTCAAGCTGCTCTTTTCTAGGCTATTCTTTCAAACACCATTTGTTGTTGCTGCTGTGCTTAGTCGCTCAATTGTGTCCGACTCTTTGAGACCCCATGGACTGTAGCTCACCAGGTTCCTCTGTCCATGGAATACTTCCTCTGTCCAGGCAAGAATACTGTAGTGGGTTGCCATGCCCTCCCTCCAGGGGATCATCCCAGCCCAGGGATTAAACCCAGGTCTCCTACTTTGCAGGCTGATTCTTTACCATCTGAATCACCAGGGAAGCCCAGGGAAGCTCTTTTCTAGGCTGTCCATTCAAACACCATTTGTGACAACAAATGGTTGTCTACATGCCTTCCTTACAAAAAGCCCAGCCCAGCCTCTGTGCCAGGTTATCACTTACACTTACGAACAATGCCACTGCAGTTCCTAAAGAATGTTCTTTTAGCTCAACCTTTTACCAGGTCCTGATTCCATCTTTGCCCCAGTTAGGGAACTGGCCAGAAGTTTTGCTGTGCTTAGTAAATATATCATGTTGAGAACAGCTAAGATGTCATATACATCTTATTATAGAAGCTAGAATCCTACAATCATAGACACATATAATTCTGGGAAATAAACAATTCCAGTTTCAGTGACCAGATACAGTAGTGACAGGGCTCTGGAGTGGCCACACAGTGGGGCAGGTGGTAGCAGCAGTGAGGTAGTAGCAGCATCCTTGAACAAACAAGGATGCTGGGAGCTGAGGTAAGATCATAGGAAGTCTTAAATTACTTCCATGGACAAGGATCTTAGTTAGGTAAGAGGCAGCACAAAGCGTCAGGTGTGATGTGATCAGGAAATGTATCATTTGCAGGCTCATTTGCATTTTGACCAACCTGGCAGTTCCCAGGTCACCTCGAAAGGGCTGTTATGGCCCCTCCACACACTGGAAGGCTGGAAGGTGGCACCATTGGGCACAGACTGCCCCAAACCTGTCTTAGACTTAGAGTAATCTGAGTAATCTGTTCCTGAAAAGATGGGATTTCTGGACTCAACTCCCAGAGACCACAGTTTAGTAGGTCTGGGTTGGAGTTTCCAAATCTATGTTCTTCCAAATCTCCTGCAGGTGACACAACTGGGTTTGGGAGACTGAGCTTTAAGGGCAAAGCTGGCAGGCCCTCAGTTAGCAATGTAAGTTTGAGATGCATCTTGAGGTAAAACTTCGCAGGAGTGGAACAGCAACCAGCACCCTAAGCTGCTGCTCTCTTACTGTGTAAGAAAGTTTTCTAGCACAAAGGATCTTTTTCATATGAACTGGAAAAGGGCTTGGCATAAGGAACACTTGACATTTCCAGCCTGGATAATCATCAGAATCACTTGAGAAGTGCTGTTGATTTCGTTACTGGTATTGTTCTGAAATGGGTATTATTGTTTTAACACAGTCTCAGGCCCCACCCCATAGTCTGATGCAGTGTGTCTGGGATGAAGTTCACAAATCTGCACTGTAACCATCCTGAGAGAGTGGCTTAGGAACCACTGTTCTAGACTAGCAGTCCTGAAACTTTAGCCTGTCTACCTCACTGCTGCTGCTGCTAAGTCACTTCAGTCATGTCTGACTCTGTGTGATCCCAGACGGCAGCCACCAGGCTCCCCCATCCCTGGGATTCTCCAGGCAAGAACACTGGAGTGGGTTGCCATTTCCTTCTCCAATGCATGAAAGTGAAAAGTGAAAGGGAAGTCGCTCAGTTGTGTCCAACTCTTAGCAACCCCATGGACTACAGCCTACCAAGCTCCTCCATCCATGGGATTTTCCAGGCAAAGTACTGGAGTGGGGTGCCATTGCCTTCTCCGGTCTACCTCACTGGCCCTAATCAAATAAGCAACACTAAAGATTCTGGCCCCACCTCCAAAGATTCTGATTCAGTAGATGGGATCCAGAAATTTCTATTTTTGACAAACAATTATCTGGCAGAGAATCCAAATACCACCTTTTCAGAAACCCTGATTCTGAACAACTACCCTTCCAATCTCCTCTGCCTCACCCAACCAGGCTAACAGTGATCTGTACTTTGCAGAAATTTGTCATTTAAAAGCAGAGAAGTAAAAGACTTCACATTATTCACATTATTCTTTAGACACCTACACACAGCAGATATCTCATTGCTTTCCACAGGCTCCAGGCAGGCTTGTCATGCATAACAAACACAGGGGCCAGCTTTATAGGCCACCAGCCACAAGGATAGGCCTATGCTGGGTAAGGCTGCTGTCCAGGGCAGTTGCCTGTGGAGTGAGCTGAAAGGGAAAGAGCAGTTAATAAATGGAAAGGAAGGCCGAAGCAAGGCCACCTTGTCAGGTAGCACTTTTAGAGCAACACGAGACAATAGACAGGATATGAAGATTAAGCTGAGGATTTGCGAACAGGACAAGGCAGGACACAAAATATAAGCTGGGATAAAGAGCTATAGTTGTGAACTGGATGCGAACATAGCAAGCCTGCGAGGCATTCAGTGTGCTGATGTGAGGGCTAAGTGACATGCCAGCAGAGCAGCCTGAGTAAAAGAAGCTGTATGGAAACATGAACTTGATTAGAGACACTGCTGGGGTCTATGAGTTCAGCAGCTGTGCTTTCCCAGCAAATGGGACTTTCAAGAGTCATGACTTGAATCCTGCACCCATGGCTACTGGGTCAGAGGGAAGCCCTTGGCCAGCAAGCCTAGTTATCTGAGGACAGACATATCAGAACATAAGGTGGAAGTTCTGATTCTTTGCTGACATGGTAATATTCACAGGAAGAAAAAGATCAGAGACCGTAATAGCTTTGAGAAGCTATTTTCCATTATATTTTAGCCAACAACTCTGGTACATATTGGCAGCTCTTAAGAGTTTGGATGTCATGAATCTTCTTTCTGGGAGAAACACTGACTCTGTTTAAATCTAACTCCTCCTTCTCCACACTTACACCCAGTTAGCTAAATGTGATTGAAACAAAACCCACAGCCATATTGACTAGTCCTGCTGTAACTTCATGACTCAGACCTGAAGGGGCCTTTTGTGTGCCCAGAGACAATGCTCTGCTTCCCTAGTCTTTCCACTCTTCCCACCTGGTCTTCCCTCTTCAAACCTTCAGGACACCCCCAACCCATCCCCGGTCTCAGCCACAGACTTCACTTCTATTTCATGGAAAAACAGAAGGTGTGAAATACTCCCATCACCAGTCTCCTTATTCCCTACATAGGTGTCTCCTCCTTGTTACTGTAGATGAACTGTTCTCTCCTAATTAACCATTCCTCCCCCACTTATATTCTGTACCCCGTCTCCTTGGGTTCTGATGGAAATCACTCCAGCAGTCATCCCTTCTTTCTCCTACAGGGCCAACTTTCCCTTCTCTACTGGCTCTTTCCCATAAGTAGACACACGTATTTTGCCAGACCCAATCATGCTCTCCTCCTTCTAATATACTCCTCATCTGACTTCGAGAGCACCTTGCACTCCTGGTTTTCCTCTGGCCTCACTAGCTATTCCTTCTTACTCATCTTTGCTGCTTCTTGCCCTCTTCCAATCTCAGGCCCCATGCTTGGAATAATTCCCTTCTCTGTCCACATTATCAGTCTCAGAATTATCAATATCATCTATGAGTTGACACCTCCCTAATTTCTATCTCTAGGGCAGTTTTCTCCCCTAAACTCAAAAATGAATACCCAACAGCACACTTGACATCTCTGTGTGGATGTCTAATGGTCATTTCTGATATGAACTGAACTCTTTCTCTTCCCCTCAGCTTCACTTCCCCCAGTCTTCCTTTCTCAGGAAGACACATGTGTCCCTTTCTAGCATCTCAGATTTGAAATCCTAGCGTCATCTTCAAGGCCTCTCCTTTGTTCATTCCTCACATCCATTCAATCACAAATCCTCCCAACTCTCTTTCTTCAAAAGAGATCCAGAGTCTGGGCACCCCTTGCCACCTCTACTGTGCTTCACCAGCCCAAGCCACCTCGTTCTTCACCTGGATTAAGAAGGAGCTTCCCAACTGTGGTCCCTGCTTTTGCCATCACCAATCCTGACCTGATTCTCAGCCCTGTATCCTAGACACTCCTCAACATGTGCCTTCCCATCTCCCATGAGAGAAAGCAAAAGTGCTTATGATGGCCTGCAAGGTTCTACACAACTTCACCTCTATCACCCCTCTGTTGCTTCTTACCACCTACCTCCTGCCAGCCTCACCTGCCTCCTTCTGGCCCTTCTGTTTACCAGTCACACCCCTGCTTAGGGCTCTGGACTCGCTAGCCTGTCTGCTCAGATCTCTGTGTGGCTCCCTCCTTGTCTCCTTCAGGCCTTCATTCCAGTGGCATCTTCTCAAACAGACTTTCCCTGACAGCCCTGTTTACAACTGCAGCCCCTTCATCTTCTATATCCTCTCCTGTTTCATTTTCCTCCTTAGCGCTTATCACTATCTAATGTGTTCTATGTTTAAATTAATAGTACTGTTTTCTGTACTGTTTGCCACTCATGTAAGTTCCATGGGGCAAAAATACTTATGCGTTTTGTTCACTCCTGTCCATGCTCTAAATTGTGCCTAAAAAAGTGCGTGACAGGCTTAGTGCAAAACTATTATTTTCTGAAATGAATATACCAGTTGAACACTGAGATTTCAGTCTCTTAAAGAGATGGCCCTCCAAGGTGTAATAACTCATGAGACTCATGTAATAGCTCAAGGAAGGAAGGTCAGAAAGGAAATACGCCAGAAAAAAAGGAAAAATCAAATGAAAACTTTTTCTCTGCAGTCTTTGTGTTTTTCTGAAAATTAAATACTTTTATAGTGTGATTTTGTTTTTAGAATAGTGACTAAAGGTGTTTCAATATTTATGTATTACTACCTGTCCTTCATTCTCCCCAAATGGTCTATAAAACTCTGGAAATTGCTAGAGTTTATTTTAAAAATTCACAGCTCTTGATTAGAATTCTTGTACATTTGGGGAAAACGTTACAGTCTCACTTTGAAATGTAAAATCAACCTTGCATTTCTGACTCTTGGGGCATTCACAAAGGCAGAAAAAATAATTCTATGCCTCCTTCCTATGTGGGCTTCTTTGTTGTTCTGTTTATACAATGTCTTGGCCATGACCTTGCTCTCTTAGCCTAGCTTGAGGTATAAGAGTAGTGTGGGCACTGTTTAGAAATGTGTTTATTCTTGTAGACTAAGAAACAAAGAACTCATTGGCCTCCTTACACAAAAGCATCTGGATAAGAGAGGAAGGAAGAGCCAGTCTGAAGTATAACTTCCTTGGACTTTGAGATCCAAAACAGAAGTGCCAATAAGTATTTCTATGTTGAAAGGTAAAATAATATTTACCAGAATTCAGAATAGTTTTCGGAGAAGGCAATGGCACCCCACTCCAGTACTCTTGCCTGGAAAATCCCATGGACAGAGAAGCCTGGTAGGCTGCAGTCCATGGGGTCGCTAAGAATTGGGCACGACTGAGCAACTTCCCTTTCACTTTTCACTTTCATGCATTGGAGAAGGAAATGGTAACCCACTCCAGTATTCTTGCCTGGAGAATCCCAGGGACAGAGGAGCCTAGTGGGCTGCTGTGGGGTCACACAAATTCGGACACGACTGCAGCGACTTAGCAGAATAGTTTTATCTATTTTTAGGTTTGTTTGCATATGTTCATCACCCATGTAAATCAAATCTACATTTCCATTTAACCACTAGGATGGGGACGGGCAGTGGCAGTGAAAATTTGAATGAAAGGAGAGTCTAGGAAACAAGTTATCTATCTAATTGCATAGTTACAGGTAACTCTTATTTACTATTAACTTCTAAGTAAGATTATTGATAGGTTTCTACATGCTATAATCTAGAATTTATAACAAACTATAAACTATAAATCATTTCCTTTCTTCCTTACCTTCTTTATTTTTTATTGGTAGGTAGCATTACTAAATAGTTATAATCCAATATTGGGATATCTAGCACTTTCTTCCTTTCCTTTTTTCCCCCTTCTTCAGCAAGTGGCTTTTCATTCACACATTCATCTTCCATCCTAGGGACAAGTTCTTCTCTAACAGTTAATAGCTGGGTGGGGCAGGGGGTGGGGGGTGGGGAACCATTTTCCTCAGTAAGGAATATATCATTTGTAGGTATGAGCATTTTATTCATAAGTTTCCCAGACTTCAGCAGGAGATTTACTCCTGACATCCTTAGAACAGAATTTTTAATATGTAATTTCTTTATAAGTATGTAATTCTATAAAACAGTCAATGAAAACACAATGAACAGTGTCTTAAGTGATTTGCTGAACTGAACTTAAAAGAGTTTATGAGGATTGTCATGGTAATAAGACAAAGTGGTATAGAAAATAGTTTTGAGTGATGAAGGGAAGTGTGGTGGTTGTTGTTTTTAAGGTGTTGGTCTGTAAAATTGTCTCTATATCACTATCTGTGTCCA
Organism: Bos indicus; assembly: GCF_029378745.1. Taxonomy (NCBI): domain Eukaryota; kingdom Metazoa; phylum Chordata; class Mammalia; order Artiodactyla; family Bovidae; genus Bos; species Bos indicus. Next base: position 111,851,774 of record NC_091760.1, read on the forward strand.
TAAAATAAGTCAATTAAGGGATTACATAATTATTGCCAAATTACCTACTTTGAATGTCAAATGAATGCAGCAACTTCAGTTCATTTTTTAACAATGTTGGTTATTTGTTGGGCTAAATTAACAAGTTCTTTTGCTTTTAAATAAATAAAACAAATAAAGTCAAGTCAAGTGATATTAAAAATTGCTGTGAGAATGAGAAAAGCATATTTAAGAATTTTAAGACTCATATGGGTGATTCTTAAGTTAGAAAAAAATGCCTTTAGATTTTGTGACTTGTTCGATTCATTCTTAGATTAAAACCCATACCTTACTGTAATGCACAGCATTACCTGAGGGGAAAACAACAAAAAGGAACATTTACTTAGAGCAGCATTTGGGAATATGTCAACACCACATTTCGCACTTTTACTCTTCTGCCACTTAAGTACTGATAAGCTACCATCATGAAAACAAACAGCCCAAAGATAAAACCATATAAAAATTGCTTTCTCACTGTACACTGATCTTTGGAGCCCAAGTCTACAAAAACCTCTGAGCAGCACTGAAATTACTATTTGTCTCTAATATGAAGTGCCTTTATCTCCCAGTTTTCTCCATCTTGGTAGATAACACCTTCATGCATTCAGTTTTTCGAGCAAAAGTTGTAGCACTGGCCCATGTTACTCCCTCTCCCTCATTTTTCACCATCAGCAAGTCCTTTGTTTGTACACAGTAAGCATGCTTTAGAGCCATGCATTTCTTTCTGTCTCTCCCACCCTTACCTGGCCCCATTTTTGACTCTTCTTGTACAGAGTGCAGCAATCTTGCTTGTTCTTCTCCAATCCATTCTCCAATAAATCAGAGAAATAATATTTTAAAACATAAGTCAGCTCATGTCACATCCATGCCTTGAAGGCTTCACATAGGAGCATACAGATAAAAATGGGGGCTTAAACATACATATTGACTTTTATTCCCTTCTGAAACCTCACTAAATCTATAACAAAGTGATTTTTTCAAAAAGCCATAAACCTACAAGGATAGGGAAAAGAGAAAAGGAAATCCCAGTAATAAAATTTGGAGGCTGAAAGCAATGGAAAGTGTAAGAACTGATTGTAGTTCTGAGAAAGATGCCTCCTGAGTGGCCCTGCTATGTGGGCCAAGACACACCTTCTTTACACTGCAGATTTCCAAATGGTTCCTAAAATGGTGACCCCAGGCACCTCAGGGAGTGGGATGAATGGGGGCATAAAACAGGGAACATAATTCAAAACTGTGTAAAAAGTCCCTCCCGGACTCTGCAACTGGGCGGCTGTTCTCTCTCCTGCCTGATCCTAGCAGGAGACCAGAAATTTATCTACAGAAAAGATGAAATATGGGACTCCTGGACAGGGAGCATCCTGCTCCCTTGAGGGCAATGAAAGTAGTGAGAAGGCCTGTGTAATTTATGCTTAGACATTCTAGACTACTTTCCCCCACCCTCACTCTCCACAAATTGATGGAAAAACTTACCGGAAAACCGTAAACGACAACAACAACTTACTGGAAAACTGAATCTGGAAAAACTTCAACCAAAATGATGAACATCCGGGATTCTCCTACAAAAAAATCTCAGCCAGATCACCCTTGGAGTGATCTGCTTATAGTTAATAAGCTCCACCCACATGTTCACATAATCAGCTTTTAGGCCATCACTCTTCAGTGTGAGCAGACAATACAAGCTTACCATCTACTTAGTGAGAGACTCTAATAAGACAGACAGAGACAAATTTTTAAAGAGTAGGGCTGCAGGGAGACTATTTGTGAGAAACAGAGAACTACACAGAAAGAAAAAGAAAACTTACAAAAAAAACACAACACTAACAGCTCTAGAGATTTAAGAGAAAATGATGAGAAAGGGTAGAATGTTGTTTTTTTTTTTAAGGACACTCAAAAAACAAAAAAAATGGGCTCTGGAAATGAAAAACAGGATAGGAGAAAAGAAAAACTGAATAGAAAATCTTGAAGATAAAATTGAGGGTATCTTCTAGAAAGATAAAAACACAAATAGATGCTAAATAGAAAAAAAAAAAAAAAAAAACGTTAGACAAATAGTCCAGGAGGCCTCACATTTCAATTACAGTACTTCTAAACAGAAAAGAAAAGGGAAAACTAACAGGAGGAAATCAACAATGAAATAATCAAGAAAATTTTCCAGGAAAAAAAGATATGAGTGCTCAGATTCAAAGGTCCCACAAAGTGACTGACATCACGTACAAAAACAGACTCGTGCTGCTACCGCTAAGTCGCTTCAGTCGTGTCCGACTCTGTGCGACCCCATAAAGGACAGCCCACCAGGCTCCCCCGTCCCTGGGATTCTCCAGGCAAGAACACTGGAGTGGGTTGCCATTTCCTTCTCCAATGCATGAAAGTGAAAAGTGAAAGTGAAGTCGCTCAGTCGTGTCTTGACTCGTAGTGACCCCATGGGCTGCAGCCTACCAGGCTCCTCCGTCCATGGGATTTTCCAGGCAAAAGTACTGGAGTGGGGTGCCACTGCCTTCTCCGAACATATCTATCTAAGAGGAAAAAAAAGTTTTTCCCCAAGGGAAGGGGAAACATAGGACAAAGAGAGAAGTGGAGACTGCTGTTTCTCCCAGCAGACCCACAGAGCTAGTTGAAGTTCTAAAGTATGTGCATACAGTTTTAACCGGCCTTTTTGTTAAAGCCAGTAAATCTTTTTTTTTTTCCCTGAAATATACATCCTGAAGATTGCCCAATTATGAAATTCTCACAAACAAACATATATTGTGTCTACTACCTAGATCAAGAAAGGACTTCCTTGGCTTCCTTTTCTGAAGGGCCACTCCCCACAATTATTGTTTATCTCATCATCCCACCTATTTACTTTTTAGCCCAAATCATGCTGATATATCTATCTATTTAATATTTGGATGCTGACTTATCTGTTGGCTGTCCCTCCCTCTCATATGTAAACTCCACAAGCCAAGCTCTTTGTCTTTATCAATATTTACCCAATGCCGCTGTGTATGACATGTACAGTGCATAGACACATACCAATCTCTTTGTAAATGTTGTTAAATGAAGGAATAAATGAACACAAGTTTCTAAATATGACTACATCTTAAACTAGAAAGGACCCCTTGTAGCTTGTGCCTAATTTCAAATGTTGTAGATGAGGAAACTAGGTATCAGAGGAGTGAATACCATCGATGACGTGCTCAAGAGAACACACCCAGAGAGTGGCAGAGTGAGAACTTAGACACAGGCCTGTTGATTGTCAGGCCAGTGCTTTTCCATGACACGAGCCCTACTCAAGAGTGCCCACTCTCAGACAGATTAACTCGCAATTATTATAATGTTCTGCAAGGTCTGCCAAGACAAAATGAAGTGCCCACACTCAGATTTTGATAAATTATAAAAACCTTTCATCCCCTTTCCCTCAGTCTAGGTTCCTTTTTCTATGTCTACTAACAATGGCAAAAAAATTGTTATGAATTCCATGTTAGTGTGCAAAGCCTGCTAGTGCCTTCTAGGAATTGTTCTGACTTATGGAGAAGGCAATGACACCCCACTCCAGCACTCTCGCCTGGAAAATCCCATGGACAGAGGAGCCTGGTAGGCTGCAGCCCATGGGGTCGAGAAGAGTCGGACACGACTGAGTGACTTCCCTTTCACTTTTCACTTTCATGCATTGGAGAAGGAAATGGCAACCCACTCCAGTGTTCTTGCCTGGAGAATCCCAGGGACGGGGGAGCCTGGTGGGCTGCCATCTATGGGGTCATACAGAGTCGGACACGACTGAAGTGACTTAGCAGTCCATGGGATTTTCCAGGTGAGAGTGCTGGAGTGGGGTGCCATTGCAGTATGCCATATAAACCCAGCCTGTGTTCAAGACAATGCCTGAAACATATGTCCTCAATAAATATGCAGCAAATGTTGAATGAAATGCTTTCCTAGATCACACCAACTATCACATTTTTGGACATAGGAGGTAATCTGTGCTTTTAAGAAAAAATTCCCTTTTAAAATCATAAATTGCAGGGTTGGCACTACCTGCCTCCCAAAGAAGGACCTCTGGGCACAGCCAATATGAAGCCACACCCAACTGAAGAGAGAGCTTTAGCACCATCAAAACTGGATGGTCTTTGCTACATTTCTGCTTGCATCCATTTTCTGTTTTCTGTACTCTCCCTGCTGCTGCTGCTGCTAAGTCGCTTCAGTCGCGTCCAACTCTGTGCGACCCCATAGATGGCAGCCCACCAGGCTCCCCCATCCCTGGGATTCTCCCTACTCACCCCTTTATGTCAGATCTTTAATGCCTTCCTGCTTTCTTCACCTCATTGTCCTGTCAAATTAACAAATGATCTTACATCATTTTATTCTTCCACTGATTATACTTCAGGATGAGTAAGAGCTGTCCTTTCCATTCATGCAGCCAACATAATCATGACACGTCTTTTATTTCCAACCATAGAAAGAAAAATTGTCTTGCTCCTTGTTAAACAGGGTTTCAAACCTGTCAAAGAGACTGCATCCAGGACTGAGCCTCCCAAGCCTTCCTTCCACAGAAGAGTGGGAGAGCGCTGTGGGGTACAGCCAGGGCCCTCTCCCTGAACTCCCTGCTAATGTAGCACCATCTCAGCATAGTCTCAACTGCCTGCAGAGCTTCAAGCACGCAGCAGAATTCATGAGTGGACTTCCCAAGAAGCCTGACATAAGGAATTGACTGGCCTATAAGGGGGACTGTGGGCACAGATAGAAAACTCATTCTATTGAAAAGAGACATGGTGGTAGTCAGAAGTGGAGGGAAATTCTGATGACCACACAGTGGCTGACACTGAGGTTTGTCTCTGGCCCAAAGACATTTTACATCAACTCTGCTTGGGTCTAGGGAAAGAAAGCTGGGAATTCAACCTGAAAGAGCTATTTCCCTAAAAACTCTGTAAGCCATTGGAGGCCCTCCAGCAGAGGGTGACGCAAAGAAGGCCCTCATACCTCCTGGCTTATCACATAAGCACTGGTTTCTAGTGGGACACATCAAAATCCAGAATAGGCAGGCTGGAGAGGAGAAGGAAGAAACAGCAGATGCTATGTGAAAGCCAATCAGGCTTGTTTATGACCACAGAGGAGACACATTCCAGGGGCTTCCAGAAACACTTGAGGAGAACATCATAGTCAGGAGGAGGCAAAACCATCCAATGCTGCTGTCATGTTCAAAGAGCATGATAGGGTTGGGGACAAGAGATATATGACTTTCTGGGACTCGCAGGGTTTTAGCTGCACTGGTTTCTTTTCTCCCATCCGTGTCCCCCGAAGACTGTGCACATCCTGAGGGCAGGCTCAGAGTCTGGCCTCCATCAAGACGTGAGGAGTAAGCAAAGGAAGGAATAGAGTGGTGGGACCAAACCTCTTTGATTCAGGAAATTATTGAGAAGAACCTTATGGGAGAGGTATTTCTGAGTCTAGTTTCATTTTATACAATAAGAAGGTAAGGTTAAAACTGTGTCCTACCAGTTCCCTGCCCCTCTTCCATGTCTCCAGGAGGCTACTTCCAAATGTGCAGCTGCTTCCCACACCAGTTGTTGACATGGTGTCTCTTTCAGACTTCCAACTACTGATATGACAGAAGGGCTGGGGGAGGGTGGGGGGAGCCACATCAAGGCAGAAAAGTTCTGTTCAAGGACATCCTTCCTTAAGCACAGCTTGCTGGAGAAGCTCTGAATGGGGATGGAGCCCTGGAAGCATGGTGCTGGTACTTGGGGTGAGAACCAGCCACTGTGCCTGTAATGGGGGTCCTGGGCCCTTTACATAAAGAGAAGAATCATTTGTATCAGAATGACCAAGGTTCATGCTCAAGAATTTTTTTTTTTTTAACTGCATGACCAGGAGCAAATCTTTTAACTTCTCTGATTTCCATTTTACTTTCTTCCTAAAACTGGTTGATAATGCCCATCTTACCTACATCACCTATTGTCACATCCAACATGAATCATATGCTAGGTTGCATGTAAAAAAACATATATAGATACTTCCCACCCTGGGCAAGAACATCATGAGAAAAGACAATTCTGACTGAAATCAGAGAGGGAGTTTTTTCTATCCTTTCAGAAATGTCACACTTTACTGGATCCTCATAAGGATGTATTCTGAGCATTTTTTTTTCCTCTAAGTCAAACTTTTAAAGCCAATTAAATGCCTTTGAGAACAATGTCCTTTGCCATTTTCCTTGAAATTAGTTATATTCTTACAAATGACCAGTCATTTCAGCACTAAATCAAAAGAGGTTCATGTTTAAAAGAATAAAAAGACCTTTCTCCTTGCATAAGCTACTCATCAGTGGATTAATGGCCTAATACTATTCACAGAAAGACCTAATGGAAATTTTTTTTTAACACTGTAACCAAGCAATACTCAGATTTTGAAAACCATTAAAAATTATAGAATAGAATAACCCAAAAGTACTTGATCATCCTTATGGCATTTTTTATCTATAGCTGGAATTCATTGTTTATGTACTTTTATTTCTATGCAGTCCTTGCCAGCTTCAGGCTCTGGGCTTTTCTCTTTTAATAAATGTTTATCCCTTATGTCTGTGTTACGTAGTCCACCATGGTTTGACTTGCCCCAAAGTCAAAATATTCTTTTGATCATTGTGCACAGAATTAATCAAGACTGACAGGACCATTAATGGTGCTTACGTAAGAGACAGGAAGAACCCCAAGTAGTTAGGGCTTGGCTGCGGGTGTTTTCTGAATCTGGGAGGAAAGGATCACCCCCAAAACATGGAAGGCTGATCACAAGCTTTTGGAGATTAAACCATTCCGCCACTGAGCCCCCAGAGACCCTATTCCAGGCCAGTGGAGGTAAATAACTCCTTGACAATTGCATATCTGATGGAACATTAGTACAAGTCTGTTTCAGAGCCACAGCAACAGGGACCTGTCATCCCCTTGAGGGAGGAACAGGTGTCTTATATGATGAACTCCCTTTTCATATCAATAGTAAATATCAAAGCAGCTCCACGATTTGTGCAGTTTTTAAATGATAAGAAAATCAGTTCTACTTATTACATCCCTGGCAACCAACTAAAAGAACGGTTGCTGGTTTTCTTCGTTCACATCAAGCTATGGTGGAAATTCAATGACTTTTAAAAAGAAAATATCTTTTCAAGATGAATGGACTCATCAGTACAAGTCTTTTTTACTCAAGTCTGCAGAAAGTCATCTTTAAAATGAAGAAAATGGAATTCTTTGCATATTTTACTCTAGCTCCTGATTATGTATCTCAAAACATAACGTGATAGGCAGCTTTAAACGAAACAAACTTTTGTAGTTCTTTTTTTTTTTTTTTTTAATACATTTGGGATAGAGGAGCCAAGGTAATTTACGTCATTCAAATCAACAGCATGACCTCTGGGTTACAACTTGTACAAATTCATCAAAACAAGGACTAAATTCTCATTATGCTTGCTGACTCTAAGCATTATCTTTGTACTTTCTCTTAACATAGTAATCCTTGTGGAATCTGTTTGGCTCCCAGGAATGCTGCTGCCTCAACCTTGGGTTTGAATTGCTTTTTTCATGCCTTTGGCAGATGTCACTGGCCTTGACAGTGTAATTCTATCTCTACAGCTTGTGTTGCTATTGCCAACAAAATGGTTATGATTATACTTTTCTAGTTCCATTCTGGATGAAAAGAAAATAAGCCCCTGGACAAATAAACATTTGATTCCCCAGGTTTGTCATGCAAAACCTAAAATCACTTCATGTTAGGGAAGTTGATGAAAGAACTAAGGCTTTGAAAACAGGTCCAGGCTTAAACCCCTGCTCCATTACCTTCCAGCTGGGTGATCCCCAGCAATTTTCTCAATTTCTCTGAAAGACAGTTTCCACATCTGTTAAATGGGGCTAACAACACCTAATTAGCTCAGAGGTTGTTGTTGTTGTTGTTTAGTTGCTCAGTCGTGTCCAACACTTTGCGACCCCATAGACTGCAGCCCACCAGGCTCCTCCATCCATGGGATCCTCCAGGCAAGAATACTAGAGTGGGTTGCCATTTCCTTCTTCAAGCTCAGAGGTGGAGAGGATTAAAAGAAGTCTGAGGACTTCCCTAGTGATCTAGTGGTTAAGAATCCACCTTGTAATGCATGGGCCCTGTGGGTTTGATACCTGGTCAGAGAACTAAGATCCCACATGCCTTTAAGCAACCAAGCCCACGGGCTACAACTGCTGAACCTACACTCCACAACTGGAGAGTTATTGCACTCAACGAAAGATCTGAACAATCAAATAAATAGATAAATAATTTTTTTTTAAGCCTGGCACCATGTTGGCCTTTTCAAATGATCTTTTCTCCCATTCCACTCTTTCTCCACATGGAGAGATTATTCTGCCACATTGATGAACAGGATTATTAGCAGATAATCTTCCTGGACAACAGTTTAACCATCTGTTAATGATTCTACTTTTCCCTACAAAACTCAAGAACTAGATACACAAAAATACATAATTTAAATCCACCATATCACCAGTGCCTAGAACTGTTCATGAAACATTTAGATACTTAGAAAGCAGTTTGTGGATGAAGAAATGGAGGCATAAGCCCCAGGACACCCAAGGCTGCTTTGAAACATGGTGTGTCTATGCCATGCTGCCTCTCCATGGCCGTCCACATCAGCCAGCAATTCTTACCATCAGCCCCTTCTTTAATCTCCATTCCTTATTAACCTCCTTTCCAGTAGATATCAGAAATTTATGATTTCATCAACAACTAATCAGTACCCTTGATCTCCATGAAGTGGCTGGAGTTGGCATCCTGAGTTAATCTAGTTCTAGTCTAAAATAAATAAAAATTTACTTCATTGCCTGATTGGCTAAACTAATATATTAAAAATATTCACTGAACACCAACAATATTCTGAGGGCCTCTGAAGGCCAGGAAATCCTGTTTAGGCAATGACTTTTCCAGATTCAGAAACAAAAGGCCAAAATGTATAACATTGAACTATACAAAACTGATATCTTTGCAGGTCAAAATGGTGAAATGTCAGCGATTTAACAGAGCTCAATCTAGTACCTCACAAAGCACCAGCAGCAACCCCTGAGAGCTTTGCTGTCCCATGGAAGGAGCGTGATCACATCACTTTTCACCTTGACAGTTCTCACACGGCCACCCTTCCTGTATAAACCCCTCCGCCAGCACCTAAGGTCGTTCTCACGCAGCAGCCCAGCCTCTCTCTGAAACCCCTTCTTTCCTCCTCCCTGGAAACCTGTGCAGCTGGTCCTGGAGTGTCAGCCCTCAGGCACCCTCTCACCACAGGGCCTTCGATCAGCTGTCGCGTGGATGTGGAGCGTCTCATGCGCTCACTAATTTCTCCCTGAAGCGGCTGAAGAAAGGGGCAGCTGCTCCAGATTGCCAGGTGGCAATTCTAATCAGCCAGGAAACTAAAGTCTGAGGTTTATCTTGGGTGCTGCAAGATAGGCAGGTCTCCACACTAGCCCACCAGAATCTTATAGAAGTTTATACAGTGGTCCTCAGGGGAGTTCAGTCCCATACATAGTCCATGTGGTCTCAAGGACAAGTACTCCCTCAAGGCTGCACGGGTGAAATGACTCCCACTGTGGAAATGGCAGGCGGAATGTACATTCCATGGACACGGGTGGGGTTAGGAGCCTCTGCTTGCAGGGGTGCAGCTTCTGGGTCAAATCGGAGGTCCTCCTCCAGCCATCTCTGCTACCTGCCAGATGCTTGCTCATCTTTCAAAATTCAACAGGAAAGATAGCACCTCTCCGAAACTTTACCGGGTGCTTTCCGCCACACACCAACTCCTGTCAGAATTTACTTCTGTCATCCAGTGCTCCCATAACCTCTGCAGTAGCATTTAATATAAAAAGGTCTTGTGTCATGTGGCCGGCTAGGTTTTGAGCTAGTAGGGAAAGGGGCAAGGCACAACCACCCTTAAAGAATAACACAGCTCTAGAGGAAAACTGGGAATGAGGGAAATCTGGTTAGAACCTGTTAGATCCAAGATGGCGGCAGGCTCAACTTCTGGCAGACCTTGGGCCTCATTATGCACTCCTAATATATTAGTATCTGCAAAAGGCCACATCCACAAGGCCCGTGACTGTTCCCAGGACCACCATGAAAGGCCAAAAAGTGGACCGTGCCCCAATTCCTGGAAATTGCTGCTCCTTTTCCAAAATAGGTGGACTATTCCTCCCACTCATTAGCCTATAAAATTACCCAATCCATAAAAACTAACCATCCTGTATTTTGGGCACTCTCACCTAATGAGAGGGCCCACATTCTGTCTATGGAATGTCTATGTGCCAGCCCCTCTACTAAGCGACTTTCACACACACACAGGGCCCCTCTCTCTGAGAAGAACAGCATTCTGTTTATAGAATGTGCATCTCTCTAAGTAAACTTGCTTTTACTGTACTGTCGCTCACTTGACTTATTTCCTGTTCCAAATTAATGACCCTCACTTGGTGGCTGGTTCCATGGACTTGCCTGAGACCTGGGGCATGACCATCGTCTCACATCTCAATTTCTGCCACAGCTTAACTTTCTTTAAGTCCCATCAGTGAAGAAACTCAATTTATTCACCTTGTGTTTCTTATATGGAGCACAGTACTTGGCATATAGCAGGTGGTCATTTAATGTTGATTGAATTGGGTACTGACTGGGCCTCAGACCAACTTGCCACGATTGGTGACTTATGCAATATCAAGACAAGGGCATAGGTTTTGTTTAACCCCCACCTCTGCCATTTGATATCTGAGCTACATTCTGTAAGTTACTCAATTTCTGTAGCCTCCCTGTTCCTTTCTCAAACACAGGCTAACTGCCCTTACTTCTGAGTTTTATAAAGATTAAAGGAGATAGTGTCAGAGGCATGGTTAGTGTACTACTTGTCATAGAGTAAGCACTCAGAAATGAGAACAAGTATGATTTTATTACTCTTAGAATAATTATGGTTGCCTCTTAAATAATTAGCTGATGGGTAATAGGTTTAAAAAAGGAGTAATAGCAGACAGAGGCAGATAGAGGAACAGACATTTCCAGAGAAGCCTACCTTCTTTGAAAGACTGGAGTTTTGAGAACCTGCTAATGGGGCATGACAGCCTGATGTGCTTGCACCACACAGATCCCGCTCTACCCGGTGACAAGAATGAATGTTTCAACCTTTATTTCTCATATCCACTGGGAAGATACGCCTGAATCTGAACTTTTGAGAAATTAGAGTTTGGCTTGAATCAAGCTGTGAGTGCTTGTTAAATCATTCCATCCAGCTGCCATTCAAGAATAAGACAGGGCTATTTACTGAGTCAATACAGTCTGTGGTTGGGCCAAAATCATTTACCTGGATTGGATGCCCTGCCTTGAGGTCACTTGAGCAGGTAACCTCTTGCTTTGAGCTGACAAAATCTCTCCTTCCAATGACGGGGACAATAATAGGATGTTTGGGAACTTTGATCTTTAATGAAGCTGCATTTTTTATCTTGGGTAGGGACAGATCAGGAACATGGCTTACTGTATGTTATCAGATTTCTCAAAACAAAGGCAAATCATATGAATGGCAAGAGTTTCCCTAAGCAGTGCCAGCCTGCAGAGAGGAAAGTGGGACATGACCCATGTCCCCCAGAGGCTGTGAAGATGTATGGGTATGTAGTAGCCTTGGTGGGATCTTCCAACTGATTAGACTGATAAGACCCTCAGTACTTTATTTGGGTAACTAAGAGAAAACAGGCATAGGACTGCAGAAGGACAGCTCCCAATCCTTCACCCCATACTTGTGCATGTGTGCTAAGTTGCTTCAATTTTGTCCCACTCTTTGCAACCCTAAGGACCATAGCCTGACAGTTTCCTCTGTCCATGAGTTCTCCTGGCAAGAATACTGGAGCAGGTTGCCAAACCCTCCTCCAAGGGATTTCCCTGACCCAGGGACCAAAACTGAGCCTCTTATGTCTCCTGCATTAGCAGGCAAGTTCTTTACCACTAGCGACGCTATGCCATACTCAGCCCATCATAAATCCAACTGGTTTTAGTTGCCAAGTAGCTTTGAAATCTGGCCCTGAGCTCCCTTCTTTCCCTCTTGCCCCACTAAATCCATTCTCAAAACAGTAATTGGAGTGTTTTCATTTTGAAGCATCCCTCTCCATTAAATCCATTCTCAAAACAGTAATTGGAGTGTTTTCATTTTGAAGCATCCCTCTCCATTTCTTCAGAGCCTTCCATGGTTCCCCACTGCCCTGCGGATACAGTCACAACTCTACATGGTCCAGAATACCCTGAATCTGGCCCTTGTCTGTCTCTGCAGTGACACTTCTTATGTCCTTCCCTCTGGCCCTCTCCTTGTGACTCACACTTTCAGAGCCCTGCCCTCCCCAGACTCCCTCCATCCCAGGCCTGAGCTCTTGCTGGTCCTTCCTCTTGGAGTGTTCACCTCCCCTCTATGCTTACCTTACAAATCTCAGCCAAATTTGGTCAAACCACTTTGCAATGCACTCTGTGAGTAACAAGATTGTATCACTCCCTTTGCCACCTAGCAGAGGGTGCACATTTACAATCACTTTTCTTACTCTGCATCCCACTGCATCCACCAACTAAATGGTCACTTCCATGAGTGCCCCATCGGTTTGTGGCTCTCTCTAAAGCTTGGGCTAGTGCCAGTGTTTAGCAGTGTGTGCATCCTCAGTTGCTCAGTGTCCAACTCTTTGTGATCCTATGAACGATAGCCCACCAGGCTTCTCTGTTCATGGAACTTTCCAGGCAAGAATACCAGAGTCAATTGCCATTTCCTACTTTAGGGGATCTTCCCAACTGAGGGATCGAACCCGCGTCTCCTGCATTGGCAGGTGAATTCTTGACCACAGCGCCACCTGGTGCATAGCGGTCATCATAATTAGCTGTTGATTGTCAAATGATTGAGAAGTATTTTATTTTTTATTCATAAAAAATATCTTTTTTAATATCTTTTTCAAGTCTCCTAAGGAGGTCAATAGAATGAAATGATCCCTGGGAAAGATTAGAAAATTTTTCTCTGCTCATTCGAGTGGTCCAGATGAAGAATTTACTGCCTCTTCCATGGCACCGTGGCAGCCTCTATTCTCTGCATCACTCCCTCTTTTATATCCACATCTGTGGGTAAATAACCACCATTATTTGGAGCCAGAAAGATACTTGACTCTCTTTAAAAACTAACATGGTTGGGGATAAAGCGTGGGTACAGTGAGGATGGCAACCGCCTTCCTCACAGGTTCTGAGTCATAAAGTTCTCTCACACTGTGTGCTTTCAGCCTGGCAGGGTAGGGGGAGCCCTTCCCATGGATCCCTGGAACCTTGGGGACAAAGGTCTCTGTGCAGCTGCATTTATCAGTATCACCGTCTCCAGCCTGATTTCCCTTCCTGTTTTTGTTTTTGTTTTTCCTGATTCTGCACAGCATGAGGAATCTTCTTTCCCCATCCAGAGATCAAACCCAGGCCTCCTACAGTGGAGGCTCAGAGTCTAGCCACTGGACCATTAGGGAAGTCCTAGAGTTCATTATCTTTTTAAATTTTCATTTCATTTATTAATTTATGGCTGTGCTTGGTCTTGGTTGCTGCGCAGGCTTTTCTCTAGTTGTGCAGAGCAGGGGCTACTCTGTAGCTGTGGTGTGTGTGCTTATTGTGGTGGCTTCTCTAGATGCAGAGTGGTCTCTAGGGTGCACTGGGCTTCAGCAGTTGCAGTTCCCCGGGCTCCAAAGTGCAGGCTCAATAGTTGTGGTGCATAGGCTTTGTTGCTCCATGGCATGTGGGATCTTCCCAGATCAGGGATGGAACCCACGTTTTCTGCATTGGCAGGCGGATTCCTCACTACTGAGCCACAGGGAAGCCCTCTCTCCCTATTTTGATCTGAGAGCGCAGCCTCTTCCTCTGATTCTAGCCCCAGCCACTCATCTTCCTGTACCCATCTCTTGCCAAACCTGCTGCATCTCCACTGCTACTCCATGGGCAGCCTGCCGCATGCTTGGACACCATCTGGGACTGTCACACGGATACAAATGTATTCCTGAGTTTCCTGGAGTCATTTGTTTCCTTTGAGTAATTACCATAGAATTATGAGAAGCATCAAAGCAAGCAAGTCTGTCAGCCGTGGGTTAAATAAACTAATACTTTTCCATTACTGCATCACCTCTTTCCATCTTCACTGGAGCAGAGCGTAACATGATAGCAATGAGCACACTCTCCCTTTGAACATCTTTTCCACAATAGTGCTTAACTGATCACCCTGTATGTGTACATTAGCATAGCACCTGAGGTTATGAAGTCGAGGGAGTTATTTCAGGACTGAGTCCATTCCATTAGTCCTGAAGGGCATCTTTCTGCACCTTCTGATGATATCTAGAAGAACTAACCATTGATTGTCCAGACATCCAACTCATTGCAGTGACCGTATGTCTAAATGCAATGCATCCCTGCAAATTCCAAGTATTAATCACTGCAGATAATTACCCAACAAATCAGAAAATACTACTTTGCTGGAAAGCATCAGGCAGTAAGCAAGTCTTGAAGACAGTTTCCCATCAGTAATTCATTTTGTGACTCTTTCCCTCATTCTCCCCTGTCATTTGTAGTCCTCTACGATTAAAAATTAAGGAGTTAAACAGCACAGCTTCAGGTGCTATAATTTGATTGCTGTCCCTGACTCTTCTACACTTTCTTCCTCAGGACCCTGCTGCAACCCTTTCTTCACTGTCCACGCTCACACTGAGGACCATCTCAGATCTTCCCTCGTAGGACATCAAATATAGCCTGACAGCTCAGATTTCATTATCTTTCACAAAGGAATTTTTCTTTTCTTTTTCCTTAATCTTTGAAATCTCTACTTTGCATTTGTTCAACCCTGCTTCCTGGACCAAACCTCATGGAAAATCATACTTGGAGTCACCCTCCCACTCGTTTCTCCACCCCATGTCCTCTTTGAACAGGTAAAAAATAAAGGGAACTTGAAAACAGAAGGGAAGTTTCCAGAAGGGCAGCATGTAGCCAAGGGAGAATGAAAAGTAGTTCCAGATGCAGGCACCTGCTGAGGCCAGTCCAGAGCTTACTGAAAAGGACACTGTGGGGAGTAGAGAAAGCAGAGGTTCTGGGATCAGAAGACAGGACTTTCAGTCTCAGTGCTGCTGCTTATTTCTGCAATTTTAGGATCGTCTCTGAATTCGGTTTGGTGATGGGTAGAGTGCCATTTTAGTTAGCATGGCTGCTCCTAGCATGATGCTTGCCACATAATGTGATCAGTAAGTGTCTTTTGAATGAGTGGATAAATAAATGATATGAATGTTTTGCAAATGATGGGCAGTAGAGCCTCCTGTTTCCCTAATGCAGGCTGGACAAATAATATCCATCTCTTCTAGCCCTCCGACCTCCAGAAATAACAGACAGAACCTAGGGGGAATTGCTTAAATTTTCTGTACTGCAAATGCAACCCTGCTCCCTGCATAGAAGAGGGAGTAGAGGGAGGATCATAATCAAGGACAGTATGAAAACCAAGGATGAAATAAATCTCTGCACATTCAAATCTGGCCTGAATTCTGTTTTTGATCCAAACGTCCAGAAAAAGTGAAATGCATACAAAGTTAAGTGGAGGGGCAACTGGCTTCCTAGAGCAGGACCATGATCTAAAACAAAGCAAGAGAAAGTAGAGGCATTCCTGGTCAGTGAGCCGCCCTCCTGAGCAGCCCTCTGCTTGCCATTGAGGGCTCAGCCCGTGCTTCATTGTCTCCCAAGTCCATAATCCAATATGATTTGACAGTTGCTCAGTGAGTGCCTGTAATGAGTCCAGACCATTGTGGATGCCCTGTGGGGGTAAAGG
This sequence comes from Bos indicus, assembly GCF_029378745.1. NCBI lineage: Eukaryota > Metazoa > Chordata > Mammalia > Artiodactyla > Bovidae > Bos > Bos indicus. Next base: position 111,867,609 of record NC_091760.1, read on the forward strand.
GGAAATCAGCAGTCTACTGATGACTTAGTAGTTTTAAAGAAATAACAGCAAAGTAATGTGTTTAACATTCTTCAAGAAATTTTCTCTAACATAGAAAAAACAGTTGATTTGTGGGAAATTAGCTGATTTGGATTTCCATCACCTAAGCCACAACTTCTCTCTTTCTTCCTGTCACTCTTGAAGAAGTTTTATTATGCAATGAACAGCATGAACAAGATGCTGGGGGTGTTTCACCTTGACAAGAGAATAAACTCTTTGAAACTAATTTCACAGGCTTGCTCACACACCAATATTAGCACCATGTCAGCCCCCAACACATCTCATTATGGAAATTTCCAGACATTTTGTGATTTGGTATGTAATGTTTATATACTCATATTTCAGAAAGCTTCTGTGTCAGCATGAACAGACTTGTATGCAGTCTGTATTTTGTCTAAAATATCAAAACCGTAACATCTATCAGGAAATATTTGCACAACTTGTTTTATCCTCAAAAGGTCTGCTCTTATATTAAGGTTTATTGACATGGGTGGTGGCTTATTAATATAAATATTTATCTTTGAAGTAGCCCTCAGGAATATTCCCCCAAAAGAAAGCATTTGCCACCTTTCTGAATAAATCCTAAACAAGACACCCATTAACAGAAGCGCAATCTACTTCCCTGTTACAGTACCTATGCACATGTATATCACAATCCAACTCCAATTCAACTTTCACATTCCTTCCAGAAGGCTTCCTTGGCTCTTGCCTGTCTCTCCATAAAGTGAAATTGTGTCTCCTCTGTGGACTATTAATACTGTGCACACTCTGATTAGGACACATCAGCTCTAAATGCCACTGTATATAAATTTACTTCTCCATTAACTATTTCTCTTTTTTTTAAGCTTTTACAAATAAATAAATACATTTTAAAAACACAGAAACTATTCCTCTTTTAGTACTGAATACATGAATAGGAGTGGATAGTTATCCACAGGTAAGACATGGCTGGGAGAATATCTGCCTATTATGCATTACTGTTATTGTGTATTCTTGAAAACTATACATCTGAAAAAATATTCCAGAGCTTATATTTCTTGTTAGGTATCATTAGTTGTCACATTCAATTGGAATGAGTGAATTTAAGTTCAGTTCAGTCTCTTCACTGTGTCCAACTCTTTGCGACCCCATGGACGACAGCACACCAGGCTTCCCTGTCCATTACCAACTCCCAGAGCTTGCTCAAACTTATGGCCATTGAGACAGTGATGTCATCCAACCATGTCATCCTCTGTTGTCCCCTTCTCCTGCTACCTTCAATATTTCCCAGCATCAAGGTCTTTTCCAATGAGTCAGTTCTTCGCATCAGGTGGCCAAAGTATTGGAGCTTCAGCTTCAGTATCAGTCCCTCTAAAGATTATTCAGGATTGATTTCCTTAAGGATTGACTGGATTGATCTCTTTGCAATCCAAGGGACTATCAACTGTGTTCTCCAATACCACAGTTCAAAAGCATCAATTCTTTTGAGCTCATCTTCCTTTATATTTCAACTCTCACATTCATACATGACTACTGGAAAAACCATAGCTTTGACTAGATGGACATTTGTTGGCAAAGTAATATCTCTGCTTTTTAATACATTCTCTAGGTTTATCATCGCTTTTCTTCCAAGGAGCAAGTGTCTTTTAATTTCATGGCTGCAGTCATGCTCTGCAGAGATTTTGGAGCCCAGGAAAATAAAGTCTGTCACTGTTTCCATTGTTTCACCATCTATTTGCCATGAAGTGATGGGACCAGATGCCATGACCTTCATTTTTTGAATGCTGAGTTTTAAGCCAGCTTTTTCACTTTCCTTATCACCTTCATCAAGAGGCTCTTTGATTACTCTTCACTTTCTGCCATAAGGGTGGTGTCATCTGCATATCTGAGGTTATTGATATTTCTACAGTAATCTTGATAGCAGTTTGTGCTTCATCCAGTCCAGTATTTCTCATGATACTCTGTATATAAGTTAAATAAACAGGGTGACAATATACAGCCTTGATGTCCTTCTCTCCTAGTTTGGAACCAGTCCATTGTTCCATGTCCGGTTCTAACTGTTGCTTCTTGACCTGCATACAAATTTCTCAGGAGGCAGGCCAGGTGGTCTGGTATTCCCATCTCTTTAAGAATATTCCACCATTTGTTGTGATCCACACAGTCAAAGGCTTTGGCATAGTCAATAAAGCAAATGTTTTCCTGGAACTCTCTTGCTTTCTCGATGATCCAATGGATGTTGGCAATTTGATCTCTGGTTCCTCTGCCTTTTCTAAATCCAGCTTGCACTTCTGGAACTTCATGGTTCATGGAGAATTTTGAGCATTGCTTTGCTAGCATGTGAGATGAGTGCAATTGTGAGGTAGTTTGACCATTCTTTGGCATTGCCCTTCTTTGGGATCGAAATGAAAACTGACCTTTTCCAGTCCTGTGGCCACTGCTGAGTTTTCCAAATTTGCTGGCATGTTGAGTGCAGCACTTTCACAGCATCATCTTTCAGGATTTGAAATAGCTCAACTGGAATTCCATCACCTCCACTAGCTTTGTTTGTAGTGATGCTTTCTAAGGCCCACTTGACTTCACATTCCAGAATGTTTAGATCTAGGTGAGTGATCACACCATCATGCTTATCTGGGTCATTAAGATCTTGCTTGTATAGTTCTTCTGTGTATTCTTGCCACCGTCTCTTAATATCTTTTGCTTCTGTTAGGTCCATACCATTTCTGTCCTTCATTGTGCCCATTTTTGCATGAAATGTTTCCTTGGTATGTCTAATTTTCTTGAAGGGATCTCTAGTCTTTCCCATTCTATTGTTTTCCTCTATTTCTTTGCATTGATCACTGAGGAAGGCTTTCTTGTCTCTCCTTGCTATTCTTTGGAACTCTACATTCAGATGAGTATATCTTTCCTTTTCTCCTTTGCCTTTAGCTTCCCTTCTTTTCTCAGCTAATTGTGAAACCTCCTCAGGCAATCATTTTCCCTTTTTGCTTTTCTTTTTCTTGGGGATGGTCTTGATCACCACCTCCTATACAATGTCACCAACCTCTGTCCATAGTTCTTCAGGCACTCTGTCTATCAGATCTAATCCCTTGAATCTGTTTGTCACTTCCACTGTATAATCTTAAGGGATTTGATTTAGGTCATACCTAAATGCTTTAGTGGTTTTCCTTGCTTTCTTCAGTTTCAGTATGAATTTGGCAATAAGGAGTTCATGATCTGAGCCACAGTCAGATCCCAGTCTTGTTTTTGCTGACTCTATAGAGTTTCTCCATCTTCACCTGCAAAGAATATAATCAATCTGTTTTCAGTATTGACCATCTGGTGATGTCCATATGTAGAGTCATCTCCTGTGTTATTGGAAGAGGTGTTTGCTATGACCAGTGTGTTCTCTTGGCAAAACTCTGTTAGCCTTTGCCCTTCTTCATTATGTACTCAAAGGCCAAACTTGCGTGTTACTCCTGGTATCTCTTGACTTCCTACTTTTGCACTCCAGTATCCTATGATGAAAAGGACATCTGTTTTGGGTGTTAGTTCTAGGTCTTATAGGTCATCATAGAATCGTTCAACTTCACTACTTCTGCATTACTGGTTGGGGCATTGACCTGGATTACTGTAATATTGAATGGTTTGCCTTGGAAGCAAACAGAGATCATTCTGTCATTTTTGAGATTGCATCCAAGGACTGCATTTTGGACTCTTTTGTTGACCATGAGGGTTACTCCTGTTTCTTCTAAGGGATTCTTGCTCACAGTAGTAAATATAGTGGTTCAATTCAGTTCAGTTCAGTTCAGTCACTCAGTCATGTCCGACTCTTTGCGACCCCATGAATTGCAGCACGCCAGGCTTCCCTGTCCATCACCAACTCCTGGAGTTCACTCAAACTCACGTCCATCGAGTCAGTGATGCCATCCAGCCATCTCATCCTCTGTTGTCCCCTTCTCCTCCTGCCCTCAATCCCTCCCAGCATTAGAGTCTTTTCTAATGAGTCAACTCTTCGCATGAGGTGGCCAAAGTATTGGAGTTTCAGCTTTAGCATCAGTCCTTCCAACGAACACCCAGGACTGATCTCCTTTAGAATGGACTGGTTGGGTCTCCTTGCAGTCCAAGGGACTCTCAAGAGCCTTCTCCAACACCACAGTTCAAATGCATCAATTCTTCAGTGCTCAGCTTTCTTCACAGTCCAACTCTCACATCCATACACAACCACTGGAAAAACCATAGCCTTGAGTAGACAGAGCTTTGTTGGCAAAGTAATGTCTTTGCTTTTTAATATGCTATCTAGGTTAGTCATAGCTTTCCTTCCAAGGAGTAAGCGTCTTTTAGTTTCATGGCTGCAGTCACCATCTGCAGTGATTTTGGAGCCCCCCAAAATAAAGTATGACACTGTTTCCACGGTTTCCCCATCTATTTGCCATGAGGTGATGAGACCAGATGCCATGATCTTAGTTTTCTGAATGTTGAGCTTTAATGGCAATCTAAATTAAATTCACCCATTCTGCTCCATTTTAGCTCACTGATTCCTATGTCCATATTCACTCTTGCCTTCTCCTGTGACCACTTCTAATTTACCTTGATTCATGGACCTAACATTCCAGGTTCCTTTGCAGTATTGTTCTTACATCATTGGACTTTACTTCCATCACCAGACATATCCACAACTGGGCATCGTTTTTGGTTTGTCTCTGTCTCTTTATTCCTTCTGGAGTTATTACTCCACCCAAATAGCATATTGGGTACCTATTGACCTGAGGAGTTCATCTTTCAGTGTCCTATCTTTTTGCCTTTTCATACTGTTCATGGGGTTCTCAAGGCAAGAATACTGAAGTGGTTTGCTGTTTCCTTCTCCTGTGGACCACATTTTGTGAGAATTCTCCACCATGACCTGTCCGTCTTGGGTGGCCCTACACAGCATGGGTCATAGTTTCACTGAATTAGACAAGATTGTGATCCATGTGATCAGTTTCATTAGCTTGCTGTGATTGCTGTTTTCTTTCTGTTTGCCCTCTGATGGCTAAGGGTGTGTGGAAAGATGGCAGAGTGGAAGGATGTGCACTCATCTTCTCCTGCGAGAGCTTCAAAATTGCAACTCACTGCAGAACTCCTAGACAGGAGAATGTTGGATCTCACCAGAAAAAGATGCCCCAGGTCCAAGGGCAAAGGACAAGCCCCCCAAAAATGGTAGGAGGGACAAAATTACTTTTAGAAACAAACCCCATACCCGCCAGAGATCCTGGGAGGGCTCAAACAAAACCTTGTGTGCACCAGGACCCAGAGACCCCACAGAGACTGAGCCAGACCTGCCTTTAAGTGTTTTCATGTCTCCCGGGGAGGCACAGGTCAGCAGTGTCCTGCCAGGGGTATAGGGTCTCTGGCTGCAGCAGACCTGGAACAATGGGCGTGTGACTTAAGCCTTCTTGGAGGAGGTCACCATTAGCCCCACCATAGAGCTGCCAAGGAGACAACCCATAAACTGCAGAACAATTATGCCAAAGAAATTCTCACACTGTTAAGGAAGTTCTAGGACACACAACAGATTTCCCAACCTGGAGATCCGGCAAAGGGACTGAGAATCCCCAGGGAATTTGACTTTGGAGGCCAAAGAGATTTGATTATAGAACTTCCACAGGACTGGGGAAACAGACTTTGGAGGGCCCAAACAAAACCTTGTGTGCACCAGGAGAAAGGAGCAGTGTGCCCACAAGAGACTGAGCCAGACTTGCCTGTGAGTGTCCAGGAGTCTCCAGTGGAGGTGGGGGGTCAACAGTGGACTGCTGCAGGGCACTGAATGCAACCGTGAAGATGTAAGCCCTTCTGAAGGAGGTCACCGTTACTGCCATTACCCCTCTGCCATTACCCCTACCACAGTTTGTTCTCAGACCAAACAACCAGAAGGGAACACAGACACGCGCATCAACAGAAAATTGGATTAAAGATTTACTGAGCATGGATTGAGTGAATAAGGTTTCAATATAGAACTTTTGGCTTGCCTTGAGTATATAGCATGTCCCTAAATAGTAAGAGTGCTGGCTAATTAGTGCCCATTGTGGGAACAGGGCAGGTGGTCAGGATGCAGGCTCCTCGGACAGCTGACTTACCCAGAATTAACATTTTGTTCTATTTGTGCTCACAGCATAAAATACAGCTCATTGTCAGCATTGGCAAGTGCTTTTCCCCTTCCTTAGGGACATAAATAATCATAACACACTCAGAGTACAACACGGGAACACCTCTCTCCTTCTTTGAGTTGTCAGAGATGTTCTTGGCCAAGCATATTAATGACTCAGAAGGGTCATTTGGCAACCTAAAAGCTCTTAATGAAACGTGCTTTCTGCTCACTCCAATCCATCCCCCTCCTGGTCTCTAAAGATGTCTTTAATTCAACACTGCTACAGCTGTACTTCAGAGAAAGCCAAGCTGAGACAGAGATTCAGCCCTGTTCACAGGATGGGAAGCAAGTCCTGGGAAGCATGGCTGTGAAAAAGTGAGGATGTCAGCAAGGGTTGGCATCTAGAGAGGAGCTCTAAACACTTCTCAGAGAACAAAACTGTTTCAAAGGTCAAGTCCAACCAGAAGCCACTCTAAAGAAATAGGAAATCATGATAATCAATCCCCTTTCCAAAGGGGAGTGTAGGATGGGACAATCTCAGTTCTGATCAAAGAACTGGACAAGAATTCAGGGACTTCCTTCATGGTCCAGTGGCTAAGACTCTACACTCCAATGCAGGGGGCATGGGTTCGATCCTTGGTTGGGGAACTAGGATTCCACAAGTTGCACTCAGAGCAGCAAAAAGAGAATTCAGTATGGCAGGTCTAAGGAAACTGCTAGCTTTCCCAACTGATATTAGATAAAAATCACTATATAATCAAACCTATACCAAAACCTATACTACACCTATATCAAGCCATCCTTTCTCTGATATATAACTTTGGAGCTAAAGGAGCAAATTCTAAGGCCAAAAGAAGCTAACTAGTTTGGGAATTTCTTTTTCTGTTTGTGGCTCTTTTTTTTTTAATTGGTGGAAATTGTTTTAAAGTTTTGTGTTGGTTTCTGCCATACAACAATGCGAATCAGTCATATTATATACATATCCCTTCCCTCTTCAGCCTCCCTCCCCTCCCTGTGCCCCACCCCTCTAGGTCATCGCCCATTTTAATTTCACTTCACTCAAACAAAATTGCTTGATCTGCTCTCATTCTCTTCTTGATAAGCAGAAATGGTTCTGGTTGACAAACCTTCCTAAAGTTAGCCTGAAGCCTGAAGTGAATGGGACCCCTGGGGGTGTGCAATGGGAAGACTTGCTTGAATAAAACCACTTTTTAGTCATTTTCATATAAGCACAGCTAACATAGACTCTGTTCTTCTACCAGTTTTAAAATATAGGGTTTCATGTAGCTGTATCAGAGTACATTAGACTTGTTTCACTTTTAATTTTTAAATTTCTGAAATAAATATGTATCACTTGGGGTCCCAACAGAAAACAGATGGCACACTCAAATTAGTCAATTCAAACCAGGTTTATTTGCACAGGTGTAGAAGAATTATAAGAGACATTGTAGTAACCCAGGGTAAACAGCAGCAGAGAGGAGGGAGGAACTGCCACGATTGCAACCAACCAATTCTCACCAGTTGGGTTGGAGCGTCTTATACAGAAGGCTGTCATGAGTTCATTGCCAAGGACTTACAACTTTGGCAATGGTCAAGGGATACAGTCAGCCTAAGGTGGTCCCCTGCAGGGAAAGAGCCAATACCCAACCTCACTTTCCTCCCCCACAGCTGGGGCTTCCCATTGGCTAAAGCAGATGGCAAGGGCTCCTGTGGAAGCCATAGAGATCTGCCTCCTGGGGTGGAGAGTGAGCTGGAGAAACCAAGAGAATGACTGTGGAGAAGCAAACAAAAAATAACTGGCACAAATAGAAGTTTTATTTTTAAAAATTAAAATTTTAATATTTTCTTTTACCTAAAACAGCTGTAAGTTCACAGTTTAAGTTTCTTTATTTTCATTCCCTCTAGGGACAGACAATATCAGGTTCCACAAACTTTTAAAAATACGCTTCTTGAAAAATCATGAAAAATAGAAATTCCAGAGGATTTTCCTTATGTGAGTCTTTTGTTTTTATGGACACATTTTCCATTCTTTGGCCAAGAATAAGATATAAAATGATTGACATCTAAAAATATCAGAGTGAAACTTTGCTGTTCACATAGCCAAGCATAAAATGCTTAGATTAATCTACAATTCTCCTTCTTTCACATTTCTTTTAACATTTGTTAAGCAACTACTATGCCCCAAGTGCACTGAGTCATAAAGATAAAAGTAAACAAATAAGCCTTACCTATGTTGTCTAAACCAAAAAAGAGGGCAGATAGGTACTTTTTGTTTTTGGCTCACAAACAAGGAGTAGTGAAGGTAGGTCTGGCTTTTGACTTCACGTCTGAACTCAACAACATTGTATGTACCCTAACAACTTGGTTTCTGCCCTTCTTCCTTTCACCTTTGCCCAGACCTGAAAACTTGGAAAAGGACCCAATAAATTCAGTATAGATTTATCTAAAATTCTATTAAGGAGGGAAAATATCTTCTTGAAATCATGAACAGAAAACATCATGGAATATCTGTAGAATCACAGAAATCTAAAAGTAGACAATCTGAAGAATCAAAGAATTAAAGAAAATATTTTTCTATGAAAGAGACTTGCTAAAAAGACGTAAACCTTAGAAATCTTTTTTTTTAATTTTATTTTATTTTTTAACTTTACAATATTGTATTGGTTTTGCCATATATCAACATGAATCTTTAATTTACAATTTCAGTAATATTTTAAAAGACATTGTACTTAATAAAAAAGAATCTGGATTAGAAAAATACTTTCAGATAAAATCTAAAATTACTGAATTTAAGAACACATTGTTGGACTTCCCTTGTGGCTCCGTGGTAAAGAATCCGCCTGCTAATGCAGGAGACATAGATTTGATTCCTGATCTGAAAAGATCCCACATGCTGCAGAGCAACTAAGCAAGTGCACCACAACCACTGAGCCTGTGCTCTAGAGCCCAGGGGCCGCGACTACTGAGCCCGAAAGCTGCAACTGCAGAAGCCTGCGCACCCTAGCGCCGTGCTCCACACCAAGAGAAGCCCACACACCGCAGAGTTGCACTGTTAGCCACAACCAGAGAAAAACCTATGCAGCAATGAAGATCCAGCAGTCTAAACAAATAAATAAATAAAATTATTTTTTAAAACAAAGAATATATCTTTGGCACCAACTAGGCTACTGAGTACTGCAGAAAATAAAGCATAATTTGAAGGCAGTGTCAGAAAACTCTCCCAAGAAAAAAGTTGCATTTGTTAAGAATTCATGGGTTCTTAGCATTCTGCTAAGTATTATGAACATGCACTGACATATTTCGTCCTCATAGCATTATTTTAAACAAATACCATTACTATTCACATTTTATAGTTGAGAGAAATGATCCATAGGAAGGTGAAATGGTCCAACAGCAAGCACACCATTAGTAATGCAGACTGGTTATGGATATTAAACTCAGTGCTATTTTAATCTATAGCCCATGCTCTGGTTTCAGAAGTGAGCTTCTCTAGACCATCAAGAAATGGATAGCATTTCTATACTACCTAAGTTGCTCTAGACCTGAGTCAGCAAACCTTTTCTATAAAGGTCCAAAGAACAAATATTTTCAATTCTGTTGGCCATACAGTCTCTGTCACAACTACTCAGTTCTGCCACTCCAGTGGGAAAGCAGCCACGGATAGTACATTGGATTGTCATTTACATGAATGTTCATAAATATCTCCCAAAAAAGCAACTTAGATTTGGCCTGTGGGCCATAGTTTGCCAATAACCTATTCTAGAGCATATAAAGGGGCTGAAAAGATTAATTTTTTATGAAACTATCACAACACTAATCCCAAAATGAAAGAAAATGCAAAGAATCAAAATCATCTCATTTATGAATACAGAGACACAAAGTATATAGAGATAAACAAAATCTTTGCAAATTGAAATGTAGCAAGTGAAAAATCATTACATAGTGCTCAAGAGTTTATTTCACCAGCATAAGGAGATTCAACTTTTAAAAAACCTATTATTGTAATTAATAGTACAAATTAACAAAATAAATGAAACCTATGATTAGTTCTTCAGAAGCATTTTTCAGAATTCAACATCCAGGACCTCCAATGGTTAAGAATTCTCCTGCCAATGCAGAGGACACAGGTTCAGTCCCTGCTCTAGGAAGACTCCACAAGCCACGATGCAGCTAAGCCCATGCACCACAACTGTTGAAGTGCGGGTGTTCTAGAGCCTATCTGGGCTCTGCAACAAGAGAAGCCACTCCAGGAGGAAGCCTGCACACCACATCTAGAAGAGATCTCTGCTCTCTGCAACTAGAGAAAGACCACATGCAGCAATAAAGACCCAGCGCAACCAAATAAACAAATAAAAACTTTTAAAAGTTCAACATTCATTTCTCATTTAAAAAATCTTGGTAGAGAAGGAATAACAGTATTATCTAAATATGATAAATAACATTTATGCAAAAAACTTGGCTTTGTAAAAAATTCTTTCATACTAAAGACATGTGTATGAAAATCAAAAATAAGATAGCCTTCCCCAATACCTGTTTAACATTATTCTGAGAGTTCAAGCCAATGTAATGTGATTAGAAAAAAAAAAATATGTAAGGGACAAAATGACAATAATTTGTAGATGATATAATTGTTATAAGAATAAAGTGAAAAAAACAAGTTAGAGGTTTCATTTTCTGATTTGGCACATAAGGAGCATGGAAGTCATCACTCAGACCTAAGAAAAAGTAAAATGCTGAACAACTGAAAATCAACAACTCTTCTTACAGGTCAGAGAATTGAGATCCCACAGCAAACTATTGTCCTCAAATTGGAGAGACAAACTGGCAAATTCAAAGAATCACATGTACTGGAGCACAAATCCAGGAGCAGAAACCTCCATGGGAACCAGTGTCAGGATAGAAAACCAAAATTACACTTAACGCAGTGCTGGCAGCTCGGTGTAGAAAACTCTGAGAGTTAAAAACTCAGGGAGGGGATACTCTTATAAAAACATCCATGCTTTTGTTATTTTACCTCCAGGAGTCCTACCAAATTCTCACAGTGAAGATCAGAGAAAAATTCCTTCCTGCTTCTATCAAGGGAAGGAAAGTAACCTTTTTGACCTATGCCAGAGCATTCTGTTCAACAAGATCTGTTCTCAAAAGAAACTATTTTACCAGAGACTAACCTATATGGGGTTTTATTAGAGCATAACTGATTGAGAGGAAGAAAGATACACAACTCCAGCTTCTTCCAGGCACATAAGGATAAAGAAAGTCATTCAGCAGAAAAAAACAACAAAGGAACCCGAGTTCCACATAAAGGAATGACAAGCATCAGAAGTGATAACTACACATGCAATTTACAGGTAAACATAAATATTTTTCCAACTATTTAAATCTTTTTAAAAGACAACTGACTGGTTAAAATAAAATAATAGTAATGTGTTGTGAGTTTTATAGCATAAGTTAAAGTAAAGTGTGTGAGAACAATTTATCAACACAGGGAGCTGAGTAACAAAAGTATGCTTTGTAAGGTTTTTGTACTAAATGTGAAGTGGTATATTATTACATGAAGGTTTGACTGCAATAAATGAAAGATATATACTAAAAACCCTAAAGCAGCCACTAAAATAACAAAACAGAGTTATAGCTAATAAACCAAAAAAAGAAAGAAAAATGGAGTCATAAAAAATACTCAATCCAAAAAGAATGAAAAGGGAACATAGAACAGAGGAGACAAATAGAAAACAAATACAGTGGTAATAGATGTAAATCTAACCATATTGATAATTCTGCTTAATACAGATAGTCTAAGCAATTCAATTTAAAAGGGCAGAGATTGTCATATTGGATTTAAATAAAAAGCAAGAGCCAGCTAGCTGTATTCTGCCTACAAGAGTCTTCCTTTAAAATTTAAACACAAAAATAAGTCAAATTCACAAGAATTGAAAAAAATATCCTATCATAATACTAATCTAAAGAAAGCTGGACTGGCCACCTTATAACAAAGTAGATTTTAAAGCAAAGAATATTACTGAGGTCATAGAAGCTCATTTCAAATTGATAAAAGTGTCAATTAATCATGAGACATAACAAAACTAGATGAGAGGCTTTGAGAGCTTCCAGTAAGGCTGTTGGGTATTGAGGTGTGAGGATGGTGCAACGCGGGAAGCAAGCACTGAGTCGTGAGAAACATCTCACAGTTACGGAGAGCGCATGAGGACCATGCCCTGCGCAAAATGCCTATGTGTGCGTTTGCTCAGTCCTTTAGTTGTGTCCGACTCTTTGTGACCCCATAAACTATAGCCTGCCAGGCGCCTCGCACCATGGGATTTCCCAGGCAAGAATACTGGAGCGGGTTGCCATTTCCTGCTCCAGGGGATCTTCCGGACTCAGGAATCGAACCTGTGTCTCTTGTGTCTCCTGCATTGGCAGAGCGGGTTCTTTACCACTGCACCATCTGGGAAGCCCATATATAGACTTAATAACAGAGCTTCATGCATGAAATGCATGAAACAAAAATTGATGAAATTGTTAAAAAAAAAGACACATATCTGGAGAACTTGATACCACCCTCTTATAATCAATAAAACAAAGAGAAAATCTGTAATGATATAAAAGATTTGAATGGCATTAACAACCAACTGAGGGGAGCTTCCCAATGGCTCAGCAGTAAAGAATCCTCCTGCAATTCAGATGACATAGGAGACGCCTGTTCAATCCCTGAGTCAGGAAAATCCCCTAGAGGAGGAAACGGCAACCCACTCCAGTATTCTTGCCTGGAGAATCCCATGGACAGAGAAGCCTGGAAGGCTAAACAATCAACTTGTCATAATTGACATCTATAGAAAATTCTACCTAAGAACAACAGAACATACATTCTTTTCAAGTGCTTAGGGGAACATTTACCAAGACAGATCATACTCTGGACTATTAAAAAAAATCGCAATAAACTTTTAAACATTCAAATTATATAAAATATGTTCTTTAATCCTCTTGGAATTATAAATTAATAACAGGAAGATCTCTGGAAAATCCTCAAAGATGCGTACAAGAACACAAACAACAACTTAAAATTACCGAATACCCATCAAAAGGTGACTAAATAAACAAATAACAATGTATCCATACAATGGAGTACTTGTCAGCAATGCGAAGAATGACTTTGTGCTACACACAACATAGATGAATCTCAGAACAATATCTTTAAGTCAAAGAAGTCAGACCATTAAAAAAGTACATATTGTATGATTCTACTTATAAAAACTTTTTGAAAATGCAAACTAATCTAAAGTGACAGAAGGCAGATTAATGACTGCCTGGTAATGGAAAAGGGGGACATGCCAAAGGAATTAAATTCTAACTGTAAAACTTCAGATAGTAGCCAGCTGGAGAGGAAGACATTTGGGGAATCAGTTTCTCTTTCTTCCTATCAACTTCAGTCCCTTGTCTGGGAGGCTTGCCTCAGTCAGCATATGGGGTTGTGACTTCAACTCTCCTTGGTCATGGAAATAGCATTAAATGAAGCAAGGAAGCACAGGTAATTCAGAGAAAATAAAAGTGAAACAAAAGCAAATGTTATCAACAGCCAGTAGCTCTTTATGTAGGTTTCTATCAGTGGAACAAAAGATTTTTGAAAGTGATTTTTAATCCATTTCTCTTAATCCACAATAATATAAGAGTCTGGGCACATTTCATCAATCTCTGCCTGAGACCTTTTCTGACTGATAATAATTGTATTATCTGTCTCTAAACTGGATTCAGGGAAAAAAAAAAAAAGGCATGGAGGTTACAGATAGGTTTTACAGACAGAAGCAACCAGTGTGAAGAACAAAGCTGAGAGAGGATTTAATAACACAAGAAACATTCCCATGAAATCCTCTTCAAGTGAGACTCAGATCCAGTGCAGCAACAGTGTTGTTGGTCTGCATGTCATTGAGATGGGAATGCAGTTGCCTGGCAAGGATGAGGGACAAGGTTCCTTGATTACAGAGCACAATCATAAGGTGCTGACCTTTGAAAACCATGGAACACGTATAAGGCTGCTACCAGGACAGGGCACAAACCATCACTGGACCAGCTGTTGCAATGAGATCTTTTCTGCATGTTCTCAATCTGATGCTCTGAGTTTCCCTCCTCTGTGATCTAACCATTTGGCATTTGCTTATTTCTACAGGTGAATTACAAGCAAACTCATCTCTTCTTCAAATCTCTAGCAAGTATAGAAATCCTCAAGTTTTGAGACTCTGCTCCTGCATTCTGGAGGAGGCATGTCTTTGCATAATGTCTCTTCCATGTGTTTACATTTTTAAACACATTTTCAAGTGCTTTTCTACCTCCTAGGCATCACCGTAGTTGACCCTCACACAGCCCTGTGATGTAAGCAAGGCCAGTGTTACTGTTCCCATTTGGTGATGAGGAATCAGGCTCAGGGAGGGTTAATGGTTTGCCCTTGGTCACAAAGGGAGCTGGCAGACACCCAATTGTTGGACAAATAACAGCCATTTACTCCCTTTAATTCGTGTTTGTACTTTCTAACTGACTGATGTATTTAGTAATGACCTAAATGATTCCTTTTTTCTGCTTTTTGAAGCTGATATTTTTGTGCTGTCATGAGGAACACATTAACTTCTTTTTTTATTTTTTTTTTACATTAACTTCTATAAATGAATAATATTAAATGTAAGGCTAAGCTTTTTATGTTTAACAAAGAATAAGGGAAAACAACCACAATCCATTGGTCCTAGTGATAAAGAAGGGCCAGGATGGCAACTGGTAACAGTTTGCAGCTACACTGGGGATGGATAAGCACTGGGAGAAGAAGTTGCAGGAAGAGGGACTTTCAGATACTCTAGGAAGTTGCCTGGGGAAACATGCAAAAGCAAAACAGGGGAGGCGAAGCTGTAATCTTTACAGATCTCCCCAGGACTAAAGCTTTTGAATGTGAGTCAGTACAACTCAGATACTAATTATGTTTGAACTTCTGTAGTATATTTGTACATATTTTCCTGTAATAAATAAGATTTTTAAATTATTATTATTTGGGGGGATATAATATTTTTACTTTTTCTTTAATTTAATTTCTATTGGAGTATAGTTGCTTTACAATGTATTGTGTTAGTTTCTACTGTACAGCAAAGTGAATCAATGATATGAATGTGTGTGTGTGTGTGTGTGTGTGCACACAGATGTGCATGCTCAGTCATGTCCAACTCTTCGTGACCCATGGACTGTAGCTCACTAAGCTCCTCTGTCCATGGGATTTTCCAGGCAAGAATACTGGAGTGGGATGCCATTTGCTTCTCCAGGGGATATTCCCAACGTAAGGATCAAACTCTCATCTCTTGTGTTTTCTGCATCGGCAGGTGGACTATTCACCATTGGCGCCACATGGGAAGCCCTATGAATACATATAGTATGTATTCGTCCATCTTTTTTTTAATTTCCTTCCCATTTAGGTCACCACAGAGCATTAAGTAAAGTTCCCTGAGCTATTTACTAAGTTCTCATTTTATCAATTTTATACACAGTACATACTATCAGTAGTGTATATATGTCAATTCCAATCTCTCAACTCATCCCACTCCTCACTCCCTGCTTGGTGTCCATACATTTGTTCTCTACATCTGTGTCTCTATTTCTGTTTTGCAAATAAGGTCACCTGTACATTTTTCTAGATTCCATATATATGCATTAATATATGATATTTGTTTTTCTTTCTGACTTACTTCACTTTGTATGACAGTCTCTAGGTTCATCTAAATTATTTTTAATAATTCCTTTAAAGGTTTAACAGGCTTCCCAGGTGATGCTAATGGTAAAGAACCTGCCTGCCAAAGCAAGAGACACAGAAGATGTGAGTTCGATCCCTGGGTTGGGAAGATCCCCTGGAGAAGGGCATGGCAACCCACTCCAGTATTTCTGCCTGGAGAATCCATGGACAGAGGAGCCTTGTAGGCTTGCAATCCATGGGGTTGCAAAGAGTCAGACACGACTGAAGCGACTTAGCATATTACTTGATCAAACTCTGTATCTGTCAAAAAGGCTCCTTCAATCCAGTATTACTATCAGAATCTGGAACAGATTTGGTTGGGGATTTATTTTGTAAGAAACTTGACAGGGCCCCACTGCCACCTATCCCAAGAAAGTGACCTTAACCACTAAGGATGCCCTCCGTCCAAAAAGCTTCCTATATGGCCTGCACATTTTGGAGACAGATGTTTTCTGACCTGTCCCTGGAAACTATAAAGCATGTGCCATTGTGAATTTTAACAATTACTAGCAATAGTAAGTTTTTCTTCCCCTGCATTTGATAACCCCATCCATTTAGCCACAGCTTCATTTTATGGGTGCACCAGATATTTAATTGGTGAGAGAAAGGGGGGAGATGAAGAAGATCAGAAGAGAAAGAAGAAGATTAGAAGGGAAGTTTCACAACTTATCAATACACGAGCACCAACCCCAGCGTCACCACCCCTCAACATCCTTTTAATAAAACACTGGGCTTGGTGATGTGCAGCCTGTACCGACCACAACAGCAGTGTTCTGTCCTGTGTGGAGGGGCACAGAGCTCCTGACCCACCATCTGCTTTTCCTTCTAGCAGTGCCAGTGGATCACGGCTCACTCACACACCCTCTCTGGGATGAAGAAAAGAGATGTTGCCTGGATTTCAGGAGGGTGGTTCTCTTGGTGGAACAGGTTAACTGGACCACACAGAAATCCAGACAGCTCTTGACTCAGCCCCATGATCCTATCAGTGAGCTCCAGTGACCCCGGCCAGGCCACAGTTCCTAGTCAGAAACTGAGGCTAAGAAAGTCAGGGAAAGGCAAAAGGTGATCATTCAGTAGGCACAAAAGTACTACCAACACTTTCGTAGACAAGAAAAGTGTATCCTGGGATTTGGGCTGGGAGGGACCTGTCCTGGGGGAGGGCAAGTTCCAGAGGCAAGGGCTCACTCAGCCAACTCCAGCCACACCTGGTAGAGGCCTTCATCTGCCAAGGCCTGGCCACTTCCTGATGTTCATGACGACTCATCCTCCCACTGTGGATTGCACGTTCTTTGAAAAGAAGTGGCCATAACTGTCTCTCTGATATTCTCCCAAATCACTCTGAAAATAATAAAATAAACCCACCTACAGGAAAATAGCCTGTCTTCCAGGGCCTCAGAGTGTAGTAGAAGACAAAAAATGCAAAATGATCATTGCGATTAAGGCACAATTAATAATTAATAATTGTTTTTTTGTTAAATATATTTTAAAAAAGAAATTTCCAGAACAGTGTGAAGCATCTTATTCCATGAATACAAAAATTTTAATGTTGATTTAACTTAGTAGAAGCATAAGGAAAGTCTGAAAGAATATGCAAAAATTATTTAAAAATTTATAACCAGATTATGAACTATTCTAAATTCTATGTTTCAGTATTATTTTCAATTTTATTTACCATGAGCATATATTTTTTAACAATGTACTATAAGAATGATTCTTTTAAATAAATTCAAGCCTTTAAGAATATTCAATAGAATGGGGAATTTTCTTGAAAAAACAAATAATAGAATAATATATACAGTATAATATTGAGTTTTTAATATTTTTAAATGGTTATAATAAAAAATACTGAAAGGAAATCCACTGACATTCTAACAGTAACCAGTTTGGGGATTAATGAATTATAAATAATTATCATTTTTTATTTTTCCACATTTTCTAGAATTACAGCACTTATTTTTAAAAACAGTGAGATAAGCCCTGAAAAGTGGATTCAATAAGAGGAATCAGGAAAAGACTTATTCAAGAAGGTAATCCCCATGAGGAGACTGAAGTGTTCATAGAAATTTAGCCAGGACTGGGAGCAGCTCTCTCAAAGGAAACAGTGTGTGAAAAGACATGGAACAAGAAAGAGAATGAATGGTGCACACGGGAAATGTCATATGGTTCAGCATGAGCTTTCGAAGTTGGAAAGAGTGAAACTGATGAGAAATTAAGTCATAAGGTGGGGCCCAATGAAAGGGAATCTGTGCTGTGCTAAAGAGTCTAGACTTGAGAGGGAGGGATAGTTGGAGGAAAGTGGTCAAAAAGTTAAAACTCCGCATTATAAGATAGACAAGTACCAGGGATGTAAATTCAATATGATGACTATAGTTAACACTGTTGTATGATATATTTGATAGTTGCTAGAGAGAGTGGATAAGAGTTCTCATTACAAGGAAGATTTTTTGTTGTCTTTTATCAATATGAGATGACCAGTTCAGTCCAGTTCAGTTCAGTCGCTCAGTCGTGTCCGACTCTTTGTGACCCCATGGATTGCAGCACACCAGGCCTCCCTGTCCATCACCAACTCCAGGAGTTTACTCAAACTCATGTCCATTGAGTCGGTGATGCCATCCAACTATCTCATCCTCTGTCATCCCCTTCTCCTCCCACCTTCAATCTTTCCCAGCATCAGGGTGTTTTCCAGTGAGTCAGTTCTTCACATCAGGTGGCCAAAGTATTGGAGTTTCAGCTTCAGCATCAGTCCTTCCTGAATGAACAATTAGGACTGATCTCCTTTAGGATGGACTGGTTGGATCTCCTTGCAGTCCAAGGGACTCTCAAGAGTCTTCTCCAACACCACAGTTCAAAAGCATCAATTCTTCGGAGCTCAGCTTTCCTCACAGTCCAACTCTCACATCCATACATGACTACTGGAAAAACCATAGCCTTGACTAGATGGACCTTTGTTGACAAAGTAATGTCTCTGCTTTTTAATAGGCTGTCTAGATTGGCCATAACTTTCCTTCCAAGGAGTAAGCATCTTTTAATTTCTTGGCTGCAATCACCATCTGTAGTGATTTTGGAGCCCCCAAAAATAAAGTCTGACACTGTTTCCATTGTTTCCCCATCTATTTGCCATGAAGTGATGGGACCAGATGCCATGATCTTAGTTTTTTAAATGTTGAGCTTTAAGGCAACTTTTTCACTTTCCTCTTTCACTTTCATCAGGAGGCTCTTTAGTTCTTCTTGGCTTTCTGCCATAAGGGTGGTGTCATCTCCATATCTGAGGTTATTGATATTTCTCCCGGCAATCTTGATTCCAGCTTCTGCTCCACCCAGTCCGGCATTTCTCATGATGTACTCTGCATATAAGTTAAATAAGCAGGATGACAATATTCAGCCTTGACGTACTCCTTTCATGATTTGGAACCAGTCTGTTGTTCCATGTCCAGTTCTAACTGTTGCTTCTTGACCTGCATACAGATTTCTAATGAGGCAGGTCAGGTGGTCTGGTATTCCCACCTCTTGAAGAATTTTCCACAGTTTGCTGTGATCCACCCAGCAGGTGGTGGCCTGCTGCAGGGTTGGGGGCACTGAGTGTAGCAGTGCATATATGGGACTTTTTGAAGGAGGTCGCCATTATCTTCATTACCTCCACCATAGTTTGGCCTCAGGTCAAATGACAGGGAGGGAACACAGTCTTCAACAGAAAATTGGATTAAAGATTTACTGAGCATGGCCCCACCCATCAGAACAAGGCCATTTCCCCCTCAGTCAATCTCTCCCATCAGGAAGCTTTCATAAGCCTCTTATGAGATGATGGGTATTCACTAAACTTATGGTAATGATCATTACCATATGCTATAATTATATGCTATAATTATAAAAATAATAGATTAAAAAATAAAAAAGAATTCATTATGCTATACACTTTAAACACATATAGTGCTTTATGTCCATTGATATACTGTTTATCTCAATAAAACTGGGGGTTGGGGGGAGAATCTAGACTTGAATCTAGAAGCCAAGGAAGCCACTGATGGATTTTAAGTAGGGGATTTGACATGATTTGATTATTGTTTGAAATCATTGGCTTCACTGTGGATGATGGAGTAAAATGAGAGTAGACCAGGTTTTGCAGTGGTTAGAAGCAATGAGGATGAATCTGGATGTGCAAGATCATTAGGAAATAGAATAGATGGGACTCAATAACTTGTTGAAGGCTTCACTGGCAGTCCAGTGGTTAAGAATCTACCTTGCATTTCAGGGGATACTGGTTTGAACCATGGTCTGGGAGGATCTCATGTGCCGTAGAGCAACCAAGCAAGTGTGCCACAAGTACTGAGGCTGCATGCTGCAGCAACCAAAGCCAGTTATAACATTAATAATGTTGCTTATGGTAAACAATTTGAAAAAACCAAAAAAGTAAAAAGAAAGATTACAAATTAGCAATAATTCCCCCGTAATCATTACTAACACTTTAGTGTCTAGCTCTCTAATCTCTTTGCTAGTAAAATTTTTCATGCAATTTAATAACCTTTTATAATCCTATCTTCCCCTCAAACTCTAGATCCAGGTTTCCAAATTCCTTTACACTGAAATTCCTTTCCACACTTACATTCTAGATTTAGTTCCACATCTTTGGTCCCAAATAGAATCCCCCCACTTCTCCTCACTCCCCACCTTTCCTCTTGTCAGAGACAAGACCACTCCTTGACTCATCAAGACTTGGAGCCACCTTTGACTCCTCCTTCCATGTCAAGTCCCACAGCCAATTAGGCAACAAGCTCAGTGAGTTAAACCTTTGTGGTATTTCTCTGACTCAATTGTTCTTTGTGTACTCACTGCATGCACAAGAGGCCTCACTCATACGCTCAATTCTCCACAACGAGACTTCTGGATAAGCCTCCTAAGTGACCTTCTTGCTTCCTATCACTATTTTTTTCTTACTGCTTGATTGATAGCCCCCAAGTACCACATTACCAAATTCCTCTCCTGATAGAGACTTTCAGTGGCTCATCATTTCCCACCAAAGTAAGCATCAACTTCCCACCCTGGCATTCAGGCCTTCCCCTAAATGTAATTTATTCTTCATCTAAATACTCTCACAAACATATTTCATATTTTTCCCTTCTAACTCTGACTCTCCTTCTTTCAATAGTTTACCTATCCATCTGTTATAGGTTGAATTGTATCATCCCCAAATTCTTGTGTTGAAGTCCTAGCACTAAGAACTTTAGAATGTAGCCATACTTGAAGATGGGGCCTTTAAAAAGATAATAAAGGTAAATGAGGTTATATGGGTGGGCCCTAGTCCAATATTATTAATGTCAGAAGAAGAGGAGATCTTGGTGCAGACCTAGGAATGACCCTGTGAGGACACAGTAAGAAGATGGTCTCTAAGCCAAGGAAGTGACGTGAAGTGAGTCAGTCGTGTCTGACTCTTTGCAACCCCATGGACAGTACAGTCCATGGAATTCTCCAGGCCAGACCCGAGTCTGATCCCTGGGTCGGGAAGAAGGAAATGACAACTCACCCCAGTAATCATGCCTGGAGAATCCCATGGACACAGGAGCCTGGAGGGCTACAGTCCATGGGGTTGCAGAGTCAGACACAACTGAGCGACTCAGCACACACATTATTATCATCGTCCTCCTTTTATAGTTGAGAAAATTTAGGCTTAGAGTGATTGATTAATCTGTCAGAAGTCACTTAGCTAATAAATGGTGGAAATCTGGGGTTCCAACCAGGTTTTCTAATCTTTTATTTCTGATTCAGTCAGTCCTCACAGCAACCCTATAAAGCAGTAGTTGACATTTCCATCCTACAGGGGAGGAAACAGAGTTGGAGAGTGAGCTACTCTGATAATGGTCACATAGCTAGTAAATAGTAAATGGCCAGATGTGTAACCAGGTTACTCTGACTCATAAACCAGTGCTTGTTTTACTCTGCTACACTGACCAGCCATGCACTTACAGCATGTTACAGTGTAAAAAGGGAAGCACTTACCTATCTACACTTTTAAAATAATAGACATTTATTTTGGTTTGCCTGATAACTTTCTTTTTTATTTTTAATTTTATTTTACTTTTAAACTTTACATAATTGTATTAGTTTTGCCAAACATCAAAATGAATCCGCCACAGGCATACATGTGCTCCCCATCCTGAACCCTCCTCCCTCCCCCCTCCCCACACCATCCCTCTGGGTCGTCCCAGTGCAAAAGCCCCAAGCATCCAGCATTGTGCATCGAACCTGGACTGGCATCTCGCTTCACACATGATATCCTACATGTTTCAATGCCATTCTCCCAAATCCTCCCACTTCTTTTCTTGAATATTCGATGTCAGAGGAAATGCTCAGTAGCTGCAGAGTTTCCAGAAACTGTATGCTATTTGTGTTATTGCTTACATGATTCACCCCATTCATTTTTGGGGGCAGGGGGAGATACAGAAATGTTTTAACTAAATTATTCTGCAATAAAATTCCCTTTAATACAATCCAGTAAGTGCTTTTTGAATAGTTACCACTTGCAAGACCTTGCATTAGGCATGATGATGCCTTAGAGAAGAATAACACATAGTCTGCTGTGCGGAACAAGGCAGAGTCTCAGATGCCATACAGAAGGACAAGTAAGCAAATAAGCAGTAACAGAAGGTCATGCAGGTTCCAAGGAGAGAGAGCAGAAAATGCCACATTGGAAAATTGGAAAACAGATATGGACCTTGAAGGGTGGAATGTTAGTTTGTTGGGGCAGCCACAATAAAGCACCAACAACAGAAAATAACAGCAAAGTTTATTTTCTCACAGTCCTGAAGGCTAGAAGTCCAAGAGCAAGGAATTGGCATGTTTGAATTCTTTGGAGTCCCCTTTCCTTGGCTTCCTACTCACTCCAGTATTCTTGGGGTTCCCTTGTGGCTCAGCTGGTAAAGAATCTGCCTGTAATGTGGGAGACCTGGGTTCGATCCCTGGGTTTGGAAGATCCCCTGGAGAAGGGAAAGACTACCCGCTCCAGTATTTTGGCCTGGAGAATTCATGGACTGTATTGCAGGTGGATTCTTTACCATCTGAGCCACCAAGGAAGCCCTGATGATAGCAGTTCTATGCTTATAAGGCTGATGACTTACTTGGCTGCCTGAAACATTCTATTTTCAGTCAAGTAATATATTAAGTCAACCTTAAAGTATCTAATGCAGAGTCTATCATATAGAGAATATCCAATAAATAGTATTTTTATTACTTTTACTGAGGATTTACATCAAAAATACAATCATTATCATGAAGGGAAAGTAAGTCTTCTATTATATGCAATTATAGTTTCTAAGGGAGAATTCTAGTATTTGAAACAATTTAATCTTCTCCCAAATGAAACTGGTTTTGAGCTAGAGCACTGACAAAGCAATATGTGATCTCATCACTTTTAATCTTTTCCACTGATAGCTTTGATGCCTATGGTTACCACCCTCTTTTCACAGTCTTTTAACTGTTTGATAGAGTTATTTCATGTAATGGTAGACAGACAGATAATGCTTTTGGTGAAACTGGCTCGATTATATGACAAAATGTGCTGTTCCATTGGCCTAAAACACACATATATGACTGGGCCCCTCAGCAAGAAGCCATAAGAACATTCAGCTGTAAAAACTCCAGAACAGTCCAAACCAGTGAATGGCAAAGAATTTAAAAATATATATACATATCTTTTAAAATATTTCTTCTCTAAACCATGACTTTTCCAGAATGTGGCTTATACATTTATTTACTGGCCATGCCACATGGCATGTGGGATCTTCGTTCCCTGACTAGGGATTGAATCTGTGCTCCCTGTAGTGGAAGTATGGAGTCTTAACCACTGGACCTCCAGGGAAGTCCTTTGGTAGGGTTCATATACCCCTTTCTGGAGTATGGAGGGAAAGCATAAATGGACAATATATTTTTTCAATAGTTAGTACTTACAGATGGGTTTTGGTATTAGCACAGGACTATAAACTCTCTTGTCAAATCTCTACTACATTGAAAACTCTGTGTCAAGCATGTAATAAGAGCTTAGTAAATATTCCTTGAATTTCAACTAATTACTAAATTAATATATATTTCAATGATTTCAGTAAAATAAAACCTTAGACAATATTGATGATTCTCAACCAGAATGGGACAGCAGGAATTCATCACATTATCTACTTTAAAAAGAAATTAATGAGAAATAAATTTCTTTCGTCCAAAAACATTTATTCTGTATCTATAATATGCCAAGTACACTGGCTTTCAAAAAATAAAGATATCTTAGATTCTCCATCCTCTCAAGATTAAACAGATAAATCCTCAGTTCAAGGGGCTCTCAAGGAAAAGAGAATTTAGAAGGGTTCTGCTCCTTTCCCACCATTTACCTTCATTGAACAATGGGTCAAGTTGTAAGAAAGGGAAAGCCCTGCTTCTGGTCTTCTCTGTCCTGCCACCCCTTTTCTTGTCCCCTAGTTCTTGGCAGAGCAGCCTCTCCACCTTATGGAGTGAAATTTCTGAGCAAAACCTCAGAGATGTAGAACACCGGAGCCAGAAATCATCTTAGAGGTCTTCTTGCCCTGTGGTTCTCAAACTTTTGGAGCATATCAGCTCACTTGGGGATATCTTTCAAAACATCATTTTCCTGTCCCCCAGGCTCAGATATGTTCTGGATAGTGTGAGGGGTAAAATAGGCCTGCAGTATTGTTTGTAGTTGAGAACCACTGGTAAAGTCCAAGATTGGAAATAGTCCTCAGGAACAGAAGGATTTTGGCCAAGATTCCACAGTGGAACCTCAAATCCAGGTCTGTTTACTACAAATACCTATCTTTCTCTAACCCTGGAATCCCAAGTTGAGCTCTGGAAAATTTGGTGACCCCCTAAAACTGTGGATATGTGTGAATATGTACATTTAACTGGAGATAGGGTCCATGGCACTTAACAAATTCTTAAAAAGATCCATCACCCCAAAATTTAAGAAACATAAGTTTGAATTTTCATTGGCTATTTCTCAGGCAATTCTATAAAATGTCTGGGTTGAGTAATGCAGGCTCAGCCATGTTTGACTCGGGTTAAAACCCTCACATCATGTAATTTGAAGAATGCTGTATGAGCCCACTCTATAAGAACTCCTCAGTCCAGTACCCCTGGACTTTTGCCTGAATTTTCCTTTTTATATAGAAAGATATGTAAGTATTTTGCCCTATTTGAATACAGATGCCCCTGCAGAAATAAAACAAGTCATTATCACACACGATTGAGATGGAGTCATCATACTGCTTCCAAACTGCATGTGGAGGAGCTGCAAGCAGTTGTGGAGGGTGGGAGGGAGGAGGCAGTGGGACCACAGAGAGGCCATGCCCAGAGGAACAGGAACAGCCTGACACAGAAAGGGGCATGAGAGTAAGAGACAAGTGCCCTCAAAAGCTCAAAGCATCCCTGTTTTCCTTTAATGACAGCCCTGCAGGATATAAATCTAAACCCACCACAAAAGATCAGAAACCTCATGAGCAAAGTGATCACTTATTTTTTATTTATTTGGCTGCACTGTGTTTTAGTTGCAGCACACAGGATCTCCCTGCGGCATGTGGAATCTTTTTTAGTTGCAGCAAACTGATCATTTGATTGAGACCACTCTAAGCCCTGTGGCATCCTCCATCAAACAAATAAATAGGTAAGTGAAAAAATAAATAAATCACATGACAGCCAGAGAAACATCATGTTGCCCGGAAGGATTCCACTAGCATCTGGCAGAGTTAGCTAGCAGCCGGCACATCTTCTAGAAATGAGAGTTCATTAAGGATGTGCCCTCACCAGCACCCTAAGCCACATGACTTCACACTGACTCTTTACATGCCTGCATCTGTGGCTCCATGCCTTCTGCCCTCAATGGGCTTTGTGACCAAGAAAGCCAGTGGGAGCAACCACATTTGCTAAATAATTTGCATTTATTCCATTTGCATTTATGTCCATTTCTTACATTTGCTAATACTCCAGTCCTTTGGACCTTACTCACACCTGACACTTAAAAACAGTTAGCCATCTATATGGGCTTCCCTAGTAGCTCAGTTGGTAAAGAATCTGCCTGCAATGCAGGAGACGTGGGTTTGTTCCCTGGGTTGGGAAGATACCCTGGAGAAGGAAATGGCAACACACTCCAGCATTCTTGCCTGGAGAATCCTATGGACAGAGGAGCCTGGCAGGCTACAGTCCATGGGGTCTCAAGAGTCAGACATGACTTAGCAACTAAACCACCACTGGCCACCTGTACACAACCTACAGAGGGATTTGACAGGTGGGTTCCTGATTCCCTTGACTGTATATTGATCTTGTATGTTTATACTATGACTGTACGCTGAAACAATCAGGCTATCAGAGAAGTGTCCATCCATTCTTATGAGGCAGGTCACTGAAGGGAAAATTTTATTTTCTTGAGTGCCACAGAGCCTGCTGATGAGCTACCCCACTAATAGCTGTTCTCACAGCTGAAAAGCTCCTCCTGCTGAATTCTCATCAAGGAACTAGCTGCAAAATGTAGCTCCACCTTATAAGCCCTGAATGTAGTGCATTGTCAGAGACATAATGTTTCTAATTCTTACCTGGGAACAATTAAAATCATTTATTAAATGATTTTAATTAAATTAATGGATTAATTAAAATCCATTAAAAATCAATTATTACTTGAAGAGGGCAAAGATTAAAAATATCAAATATTTAGTCCCTAAAATTATGTTCAGTGAGACAAGAACACTCAGGTAATATCTATTTCCCAAATGAATAAGGTGTTCAGTTCTGTAGAAAAACCAGACTGATAGGAGATGTGTGTGTGTGTGTGTGTGTGTGTGTGTGTGTGTATCAAGGAGGGGAGAGAAAGAGAGAGAAAGGGAGAATATATACATATATGTGTGTGTGTATATGTATATGTGTGTGTGTGTATATATATATATATATATATATATATATATATATGAAGAGATTTATTATAAAGAAATTAGTTCGTGTGATTTGGATGCTAAGAAGTTCCACAATCATCTGAAAGCTGGGGCTTCAGGAGAACTGGTGCTAGAGATCTAGTCCAAGTCCAAAGGCCCAATGACCAGGAAAACCCAAGGTGTAAGTCCTACTCTGAAGACAGGAGAAGACCAATGTCTCAGTTCAAGTGACCAAGCAGAAAGCAAATTCTCCCATTCTCTGCCATTTGAATGTATTCAAGCCCTCAACTGTCTGAATGCTGCCCATTGACTTCAGGGAGGGCAATCTGCTTTACTGGATCTACCGATTCAAATGCTTATCTCTCCTGGAAATGCACTCACAGACAAACCCAGAAACAATGATTAACCAAATATGTGGGCATTCTTTGGCCCCATCAGGATGACACATAGAATTAACCATCACTAACACTTTGTTGCACTTCTGTCAGTTACATAGACTGTTAAAGTTGGAACCGACTTTAGACTTCAGAGTTAATGCTCTCATTTAGAGGTGGAGAAACTGAGGTCCCTCAACCAGTCCATTCTGAAAGAGATCATCCCTGGGTGTTCTTTGGAAGGAATGATGCTAAAGCTGAAACTCCAGTACTTTGGCCACCTCGTGCGAAGAGTTGACTCATTGGAAAAGACTCTGATGCTGGGAGGGACTGGGGGCAGGAGAAGAAGGGGATGACAGAGGATGAGATGGCTGGATGGCATCACTGACTCGATGGACGTGAGTCTGAATGAACTCCGAGAGTTGGTGATGGACAGGGAGGCCTGGCATGCTGCGATTCATGGGGTCACAAAGAGTCGGACACGACTGAGTGACTGAACTGAACTGAACTGAGAGAGTTAAGAGACTTAAGAGTCTCACCGACAGATGATGGTCATGCTGGAAATAAACCCAGATTGACTATTCCATCTTTTTTCTTAGCACCACAGGATGATAATTGTTATTACCCATATAGTTCTTCACCCATTTTTGGTGCAGTAACATTTGAGATTAAATTGTCTAAAACTAGGAAGAGTCCTCCTTCCAGAGGATAAATTTTTCTTCCTTTTTCTACTCCTCTTCCCATTGCCTTACCATGTCCCTCATCATTCTTTTACCTCAGAGACACTTTGGCCAACCCATCAGCCATCTTGATAACAGTTCTGTCACCTCCCACAGTGAAACCAGGGGTACACTTCTTAAGACATCATAAATATACTGTGAGAAAAGTGATGAGCCCAATTCCACTGGACAGATTGCATGGCCGGGTCTTGTAACGAAGTTCCCTCTCAGAAGTTGATGGCAGTGGGTTGAGACCTCCAACATTCAGACCTTCTTCCAGGTTTTT
This sequence comes from Bos indicus, assembly GCF_029378745.1. Classification (NCBI taxonomy): domain Eukaryota; kingdom Metazoa; phylum Chordata; class Mammalia; order Artiodactyla; family Bovidae; genus Bos; species Bos indicus. Next base: position 111,895,776 of record NC_091760.1, read on the forward strand.
GTTTCTCCTCAGAGAAGGTCTAGCTATTTGCTAGACAGCTCTTGCCGGGTGTTTTTGTAAGCCCTACATGTCTTTTCCCAGCCCAAAACTTTACATCTAGAAGTGTTGGTGAAGTCATGTGGGGCTACAGAGGCAGGTTGGAACCACTCTATCCTGAAAGGTACCAGATGCCCTCAGCTCTTTCTATGGGTGGTATAAGCCAGGCTGAGAGAGTCCTCTAGCCTCTGATATCACCCAGAGGACATTCCAGATCTTCCTTCAGTCCTTTAGCCAGAGAGTCATCTCCTAGGTTTTGTGTGTGTGTTTGTTTTACTTTTGTTTGTTTGTATTTGTTTTCTTTTCTTTTGGCTGCACTGTATGGCATGTGAGCTCTTTTTCCCCAACAGGGGAGCAAACCCAGGCCCCCTGCAGTGGAAGGATGATGTCTTAACCACTGGACTACCAGGGAAGTCCCTTATCTCCTAGTCTTGTCTTCCTGCGTGACTTCACAATGACTGCATCAGTCTACCTAGAAAAGCCTCTATCTTCCCTCAGTAATCACTTGCCACTGACCACTGGCCTGGATATCTGACCAACCATGTCACCATTCTTAATTCTCTTCTAAAGAATGTCATTTGAAATATACAATAGGGCAATGCTCTAAAATTCTATTATAAAATTTCACAGTCCCTCTGCCTGTCACATCCCACCAGAGGGAACCAGACTGTGTTTGCTTGCAGCATTTAGTTTAATAGCTTCTGATGAATGCAGATACCAAAAAAAAAAAAAAAATCACCAGGTTTATGTGTGAATCCTCTGGGCATCAAATGCTCATCTTTTTCCAAGTTTGAGGGTTTTTCTAAAAATATCTTTGAATCCCGTGTGTGTGTGTATATATATGTATATATGTGGTTTTTTTTTTTTTTTTACTTCTATGTATCAGGCATATTGCCAAGAAATATGAAACCCTGTCTACTGTGTCCAGGTTGAGCTGAAATGCATTTTTAAAGTGTTGTGATAACATTTCAAATTCAAGAACCTCCTTGCCTGGCACACACTCACATTCTCAAATACATTCTACTCCCCCAGATCTCCTGCAACTTGGTCCAACTGAATAAATACAAAGATTAGGGTCTGTGGTTTGTGAGGGAAGTGTTCAAGATGGAATCCACCAATAGGTTGGGCTTTCCTGTCATCGATTCTAAAGGGAACTTTCAGAAACAGACTGTCCAGAAAGGACAGTTACTTATGTACTTAAAGACTGTAGGCTCTGCACAGTTTAGCCCTTTGCACAGTTTATCCCTAGGGAGTATGGGGGAAATGGAGAGTCCTTGAAATAAACAGAGCACTGGAGTACATACATATTGGACTCTTCCTTATGGTTGGTTTACTCAGAATGGAAAACTTCATGCAAACGCAAAGAACTGTCTTCAGGGAAGAGATATTTCACATTCTTGTCCTTTAATGGGTCTAATGATATAAAATTGCATAAAGTAAGTATTGCCACTAAATGGAAAGTATAAATCTCTTTCCCTCTTGCTTTTCCTCAAGGAGACTCTTTCAAGCACTCTGCTTTATAGTTGTGCTAATTTCTCCATAGCCAAAGGACCACTGGGGAGAAATTTATATCTAAAATATAGTCATATGGATTAGGATTCCTCAGGAAAACTACTATTCAATGACAATTATAGGGGAGAAAAGCCAATATAGATCATTCTTACTCTTACAATGATGTTTGGAAAGGGCATCATATGTCAAAATGATGTAAGTGGAAATTGATTCAAGTGTTTGTATCTGATGCTCAGATTTAATAGAAATGGCCCTAAGCAACATATTTAACCAGTGATCAATTTTTATCCTTATGTAGATCACACAAAGGTAAGGGCAACATAACTGGGTAAGTATAGAAACTGAACTGATAGCCTGAAACAATCTTTGAATCATGACTCCGGAAGGGTCCTCACAGGCATGTTTTGTTCAGTTCAATGTGGAATTCCTCTCTTTATCCCAATTTGGGAAAGAGACTTAGCTGATCAGCAAACATAGTGTGCTCTGATCCAAGAGAACCAGGAAGCTGGGCCCTTGTGAACCCAGAGAGAAGCTACTCTCAGGATGAGCAACTTTCAGCAGTGGAGGGAAAAGGGTCCTCTTCGGAAATGAGGTTGATTAGGATACTATGCTTAAAACAAACTTTGAACAGACACTGAAAGCAAAGGTCAATTTTTGTTGCTGTTCAGTGGCTCAGTGATATCTCACTCTTTGCGACCCTATGGACTGCAGCACGACAGGCCAATAAGAAATAATCATACATCTCATTTGGCAAGAGCAGCTCAAGAAGGGAAATTCAAAAGAACAAGAACAGGAAGTGCACTTTGACTAAGGAGTTTTGCCAGTTCCTTCCTGAAGAGAGACAAAGCATCATTGTCTGCTGTATATAATGAGGCTTAAAATCACTGCATATGGTTTCTATTATACAGAGTTGGTCCAACCATTTTTTAGCTATTTTTTTTCCATCTCCCTAAGGTCCCAGTGCAACCTCTCTAGATGAAGACATGGGGGCTGAATGAACCTTATTTGTCACTTGTCTGGTGCCCTTGAAGAGATCTCTAGTCTTTCCCATTCTATTGTTTTCCTCTATTTCTTTGCATTGATCACTGAGGAAGGCTTTCTTATCTTTCCTTGCTCTTCTTTAGAACCCTGCATTCAAATGGGTGTATTTTTCTTTTTCTGCTTTACCTTTAGCTTCTCTTCTTTTCTCAGTTATTTGTAAGGCCTCCTAAGACAACCATTTTGCCTTTTTGCATTGCTTTTTCTTGGGGATGGTCTTAATCACTGCCTCCTGTACAATGTCATGAACATCCGTCAATAGTTCTTCAGACACTCTATCAGATCTAATCCTTTGAATCTATTTGTCACTTCTACTGTATAATTATAAGGGATTTGATTTAGGTCATACCTGAATGCTCTAGTGGTTTCCCATGCTTTCTTCAATTTAAGTCTGAATTTTACAATAATGAGTTCATGACCTGAGCCACAGTCAGCTCCCGGTCTTGTTTTTGCTGACTGCATAGAGCTTCTCCATCTTTGGCTGCAAAGAATATAATCAATCTGATTTCGGTGTTGACCATCTGGTGATGTCCATGTGTAGAGTCGTCTCTTGTGTTGTTGGAAGAGGGTGTTTGTTATGACCAGGGCATTCTCTTGGCATAATTCTGTTAGCTTTTTCCCTGCTTCATTTTGTCCTCCAAGCTAAATTTGCCTGTTACTCCAGGTATCTCTTGACTTACTACTTTTGCATTTCAGTCCCCTATGATGAAAAGGACATCTTTTTTTTTGGTGTTAGTTCTAGAAGGTCTTGTAGGTCATCATAGGACCATTCACTTTTAGCTCCTTTGGCATTAGTGGTTGGTGCATAGACCTTGATAACTGTGATATTGATGGTTTGCCTTGGAAGCGAACAGAGATCATTTTGTTATTTTTGAGATTGCACACAAAGACTGCATTTCAGGCTCTTTTGTTGACTATGAGTGCTACTCCATTTCTTCAAAGGGACTCTTGCCCACAGTAGTAGATATAATGATCATCTGAATTAAATTCTCCCATTCCAGTCCATTTTAGTGCACCAATTCCTAAAATGTCCATGTTCACTCTTGCCACCTCATGTTTGGCCACTTCCATTTTACCTTGATTCATCGACCTAATTTTAGTCAATCCTAAAGGAAATCAGTCCTGAATATTCTTTGGAAGGACTGATGCTGAAGCTGAAACTCCAATACTTTGGCCACCTGATGTGAAGAACTGACCCATTGGAAAAGACCCTGATGCTGAAAAGATTGAAGGCAGGGGGAGAAGGGGATGACAGAGGATGAGATGGTTGGATGGCATCACTGACTCTATGGATGTGAGTTTAAGTGAGCTCCAGGGGTTGGTGATGGACAGGGAAGCCTGGCATGCTGCAGTCCATGGGGTCGCAAAGAGCCAGACACAACTGAACAACTAAACTTAACTGATGGACCTAACATTCCAATTTCCTATGAAATATTCTTCTTTACAGCATTGGAATTTCCATCACCAGTCACATCCACAACTGGGCGTTGTTTTCGCTTTGGCTCCATCTCTTCATTCTTTCCAGTAGAAAAGAATTTCTCTACTCTTCTCCAGTAGCATTTTTGGCACCTACTGACCTGGGGAGTTCATCTTTCAAATTAATATCTTTTTTCCTTTTCATACTGTTTATGGGGTTCTTAAGGCAAGAATACTGAAGTAGTTTGCCATCCCCTTCTCCAGTGGACCATGTTTTGTCAGAACTCTCCACCATGACCCATCCATCTTGGGCAGCCCTACACAGCATGGGTCATAGTTTCATTGAGTTAGACAAAGCTGTGGTCCATGTGATCAGTTTGGTTAGTTTCCTGTGACTGTGGTTTTCATTCTGTCTGCCCTTTGATAAATAAGGATAAGAGGTTTATAAAAGCTTCCTGATGAGAGAGACTGATTGTGGGGGAAACTGGATCTTGTTCTGATGGGCAGGGCCATGTTCAGTAAATCTTTAATCCAATTTGCTATTGATGGGTGGGGCTGTGTTCCCTCCCTGCTGTTTGATCTGAGGCAAAACTGTTGACCCACCCCTCCACTGGAGACTCCTGGACACTCACAGGCAATTCTGACTCAAGCAAGTCTGATTCAAACAACAGAATGGGAAAGACTAGAGATCCCTTCAAGAAAATTAGAGACATCAAGGGAATATTTCATGCAAAGATGGGCAAAATAAAGGACAGAAACGGTATGGACCTAACAGAAGCAGAAGATATTAAGAAAAGGTGGAAAGAATACACAGAAGAACTATACAAAAAAATCTTCATGATTAAGATAACTATGATGGTGTGATCACTCACCTAGAGCCAGAAATCCTGTAGTTCAAAGTTAAGGGGGCCTTAGAAAGCACCACTACAAACAAAGCTAGTGGAGGTGATAGAATTCCAGCTGAGCTATTTCAAGTCCTAAAAGATGAAAATGTGAAAGTGCTGTACTCAATATGCCAGCAAATTTGGAAAACTCGCAGTAGTCACAGGACTGGAAAAGGTCAGTTTTCATTCCAATCCCAAAGAAAGGCAATGCCAAAAAATGTTCAAACTACTACACAATTGCATTCATCTCAGTTCAGTTCAGTCACTCAGTCGTGTCCGACTCTTTGCGACCCCATGAATCGCAGCACCCCAGGCCTCCCTGTCCATCACCAACTCCCAGAGTTGACTCAGACTCATGTCCATCAAGTCAGTGATGCCATCCAGCCATCTCATCCTCTGTCGTCCCCTTCTCCTCCTGCCCCCAATCCCTCCCAGCATCAGAGTCTTTTCCAATGAGTCAACTCTTCGCATGAGGTGGCCAAAGTACTGGAGCTTCAACTTTAGCATCATTCCTTCCAAAGAAATCCCAGAGCTGATGTCCTTCAGAATGGACTGATTGGATCTCCTTGCAGTCCAAGGGACTCGCAAGAGTCTTCTCCAACACCACAATTCAAAAGCATCAATTCTTCGGTGCTCAGCTTTCTTCATAGTCCAACTCTCACATCCATACATGACCACTGGAAAAACCATAGCCTTGACTAGATGGACCTTTGTTGGCAAAGTAATATCTCTGCTTTTGAATATGCTATCTAGGTTGGTCATAACTTTTCTTCCAAGGAGTAAGTGTCTTTTAATTTCATGGCTACAGTCACCATCTGCAGTGATTTTGGAGCCCAAAAGAATAAAGTCTGACACTGTTTCCACTGTTTCCCCATCTATTTCCCATGAAGTGATGGGACCAGATGCCATGATCTTCGTTTTCTGAATGTTGAGTTTTAAGGCAACTTTTTCATTCTCCTCTTTCACTTTCATCAAGAGGCTTTTTAGTTCCTCTTCACTTTCTGCCATAAGGGTGGTGTCATCTGCATATCTGAGGTTATTGATATTTCTCCCGGCAATCTTGATTCCAGCTTGTGCTTCTTGCAGACCAGCATTTCTCATGATGTACTCTGCATAGAAGTTAAAGAAGCAGGGTGACAATATACAGCCTTGATGTTGTTCCATGTCCAGTTCTAACTGTTGCTTCCTGACCTGCATACAGATTTCTCAAGAGGCAGGTCAGGTGGTCTGGTATTCCCATCTCTTTCAGAATTTTCCACAGTTTATTGCATTCATCTCACATGCTAGCAAAGTAATGCTCAAAATTCTCCAAGACAGGCTTCAACAGTATGTGAACCAAGAACTTCAAGATGTTCAAGCTGGATTTAGAAAAGGCAGAGGAACCAGAGATCAAATTGCCAACATTTGTCAGATCATAGAAAATGCAAGAGAGTTCCAGAAAAACATCTACTTCTGCTTTATTGACTATGCCAAAGCCTTTGACTGTGTGGCTCACAACAAACTAAGGAAAATTCTTCAAGAGAGGGGAATACCAGACCACCTGACATGCCTCATTAGAAATCTGTATGCAGGTCAAGAAGCAACAGTTAGAACTGGACATGGAACAATGGCCTGGTTCCAAATTGGGAAAGGAGTACATCAAGGCTGTATATTGTCACCCTGCTTATTGAACTTATACACAGAGTACATCATGCGAAATGCTGAGCTTGATGAAGCACAAGCTGGAATCAAGACCGCTGGGAGAAATATCAATAACCTCAGATATGTAAATATTACCACCCTTATGGCAGAAAGTGAAGAGGAACTAAAGAGCCTCTTGATGAAAGTGAAAGAGGAGAGTGAAAAAGCTGGCTTAAAACTCAGCATTCAAAAACAAAGATCATGGCATTTGGTCCCATCACTTAATGACAAATAGATGGGGAAACAATGGAAACAGTGAGAGACTTTATTTTTTTGAGCTCCAAAATCACTGCAGATATGAAATTAAAAGAGGATTGCTCCTTGGAAGAAAAGCTATGACCAACCTAGACAGCATATTAAAATCAAAGATATTACTTTGCCGACAACAGTCCATCATTTTAAAGCTATTCTTTTCCAGGAGTCATGTATGACTACTGAGAGTTGGACCATAAAGAAAGTTGAGCGCCAAAGAATTGATGCTTTTTTAAAAAAATTGATTATTTTGAGCTACGGTGTTGGAGAAGACTCTTGAGAGGCCCTTGGATGGCAAGGAGATCAAACCAGTCAATCCTAAAGGAAATCAGTCTTGAATATTCATTGGAAGGACTGATGCTGAAGCTGAAGCTCCAATACTTTGGCCACCTGATGCAAAGAACTGATTCACTGGAAAAGACTCTGATGCTGGGGAAGATCGAAGGCAGGGAGAAAAGGGGATGACAGAGGATGAGATGATTGGATGGCAACACTGACTCAATGGATATGAGTTTGAGCAAGCTCCAGGAGTTGGTGATGGACAGGGAAGCCTGGCATGTTTTAGTCCATGGGATCACAAAGAGTCGGACACGACTGAGCAACTGAACCAAACTGGTGCACTTAAGATTCTGACTCTAAGCTCCCTAGGAAAGTAGCATGCCTTGCAAAGTATTGCTTTAAGGATTTATTTATGTCTTGCTGCTACTGCTGCTAAGTTGCTTCAGTTGTGTCCGACTCTGTGCGACCCCATAGACGGCAGCCCACCAGGCTCCCCTGTCCCTGGGATTCTCCAGGCAAGAACTCTGGAGTGGGTTGCCGTTTCCTTCTTCAATGCATGAAAGTGAAAAGTGAAAGTAAAAGTGAAGTTATGTCCGACCCTCAGCGACCCCATGGACTGCAGCCTTCCAGGCTCCTCCATCCATGGGATTTTCCAGGCAAGAGTACTGGAGTGGGGTGCCATTGCCTTCTCCGATTTATGTCTTGGGCTACTATTAAATACAAATAGATAGTATAAAGATTTAAGCATACAATAATTAGTTTAACAATATAGCATGATAGTAAGTCATGTAAAATTATTTTATATGATATAGTTTAAAAGTGTTTCATAGAACACTCATTCCTAGTGGGAAAGAAATGACAGTTTAAGGAGCACTTTCATTAATCATGAAATTAAGTTCTTCTTTCAATAAGATTTTTATAGAAATGTGAAGAAAGCAACCAAGGCACCTTGATTACTAAAACTGATCTGGGAATTCTTATTTACCTGCCTTCCATTTATCAGTACAAATGTCTGTGAAGCAAATAGAGATTAAGGTTCTGGTGATTCTGCTGTTCTCCAAAGAGGACAATTTTGCTGTTGTCTTCAAGCTGATTTCTTGCCAGTATCTCCAGCATCATGTTCATGCTGATGTTATGAAAGGCAAGTATGTATACTTATAAAATTCCATTATTCAATACATGTTGATATATGCACTCTCTATTGCCAGAAATACAGTAGACACTAAATTTGTATTTACCTATTGAATGAATAAATGAATGACTAGATGCAGGACTCTATGAAGAATGCTTAGATAAATATGATTTACTGTATATTAGATATTTAAAATATGCTTTTTAATATTTTTACATCTCTAAATTAGAATGCTTCTTATAGTCAATAGTCTTAAAATTATAATAGGCAATGTGTCTCTTTTTTTTATATAATTTTAGGATTTTATTTTATTTTTATTTATTTTAATTGGAGGCTAATTACTTTACAATATTGTGGTAGTTTTTGCCATACATTCATATGAATCAGTCATAAGTGTACATGTGTTCTCGACCCTGACCCTCTCTCCCACCTCCCTCCCCATCCCATCTCTCAGAGTCATCCCAGTGCACCAGCCCTGAGCACCCTGTCTATGCATGCATCAAACCTGGACTAGCAATCTATTTCACATATGGTAATATACATGTTTCAATGCTATTCTTTCAAATCATCCCATCCTCGCCTTCTCCCACAGAGTCCAAAAGTCTGTTCTTTACATCTGTGTCTCTTTTACTGTCTCGCATATAGGGTCATCGTTACCATCTTTCTAAATTCCATATAGAATTTAACGTTATTTTCCAAATAAACGTTATTATACTATATTGGTGTTTTTCTTTCTGACTTACTTCACTCTGTATAATAGGCTCCAGTTTCATCCACCTCATTAGAACTGATTCAAATGCATTCTTTTTAATAGCTGGGTGAAATTCCATTGTGTATATGTACCACAGCTTTCTTATCCATTCATCTGCTGATGGACATCTAGGTTGCTCCTATGTCCTGGCTATTGTAAACAGTGCTACGACGAACATTGGGGTACATGTGTCTCTTTCAGTTCTCATCTCCTTGGTGCATATGCCCAGCAGTGGGGTTGCTGGGTCATATGGCAGTTAGTTCTATTTCCAGTTTTTTAAGGAATCTCCATACTGTTCTCCACAGTGGCTGTACTAGTTTGCATTCCCACCAACAGTGTAAGAGAGTTTCTTTTTCTCCAACCCCCGCCCCCCCCAGCATTTATTGTTTGTAGACTTTTTGATAGCAGCCATTCTGACCGGCATGAGATGGTACCTCACTGTGGTTTTGATTTGCATTTCTCTGATAATGAGTGATGTTGAGCATCTTTTCATGTATTTGTTAGCCATCTGTATGTCTGCTTTGGAGAGATGCCTGTTTAGTTCTTTGGCCCATTTTTTGATTGGGTCACTTATTTTTCTGGAATTGAGCTGCATGAGCTGCTTGTATATTTTTGAGGTTAATTCTTTGTCAAATGCTCCATTTGCTATTATTTTCTCCCATTCTGGAGGCTGTCTTTTCACCTTGCTTATAGTTTCCTTCGTTGTGCAAAAGCTTTTAATTTTAATTATGTCCCATTTGTTTATTTTTGCTTTTATTTCCATTACTCTAGGAGGTGGGTCATAGAGGATCCTGCTGTGGTTTACGTCAGAGAGTGTTTTGCCTATGTTTTCTTCTAGGAGTTTTATACTTTCTGGTCTTACATTTAGATCTTTAATCCACTTAGAGTTTATTTTTGTGTATGGTGTTAGGAAGTGTTCTAGTTTCATTCTTTTACAAGTGGTTGACCAGTTTTCCCAGCACTACTTGTTAAAGAGATTGTCTTTTCTCCATTGTATATTCTTGCCTCCTTTGTCAAAGATAAGGTGTCCATAGGTGCATGGATTTATCTTTGGGCTTTCTATTTTGTTCCATTGATCTGTGTTTCTGTCTTTGTGCCAGTACCATACTGTCTTGATGACTGTGGCTTTGAAGTATAGTCTGAAGTCAGGCAGGTTGATTCCTCCAGTTCCATTCTTCTTTCTCAAGATTGCTTTGACTATTTGAGGATTTTTGTATTTCCATACAAATTGTGAAATTATTTGTTCTAGTTCTGTGAAAAATACCGTTGCTTGCTTGATAGGGATTGCATTGAGTCTATAGATTGCTTTGGGTAGTATATTCATTTTCACTATAGTGATTCTTCTGATCCATGAACATGATATATTTCTCCATCTATTTGGGTCATCTTTGATTTCTTTCACCAGTGTTTTATACTTTTCTATATATAGGCCTTTTCTTTCTCTAGGTAGATGTATTCCTATGTATTTTATTCTTTTTGTTGCAATGGTGAATGGGATTGTTTCCTTAATTTCTCTTTCTGTTTTCTCATTTTTAGTGTATAGGAATGCAAGGGATTTCTGTGTGTTAATTTCATATCCTGAAACTTTACTCTATTCATTGATTAGTTCTAGTAATTTTCTGGTGAAGTCTTTAGGGTTTTCTATGTAGAGGATCATGTCATCTGCAAATAGTGAGAGTTTTACTTCTTCTTTTCCAATCTGGATTCCTTTCATTTCTTTTACTTCTCTAATTGCTGTGGCTAAAATTTCCAAAACTATGTTGAATAGTAGTGGTGAGAGTGGGCATCCTTGTCTTATTCCTGACTTTAGGGGAAGCACTTTCAATTTTTTGCCATTGAGGACAATGTTTGCTGTGGATTTATTATATATAGCTTTTATTATGTTGAGGTATGTTCCTTCTATGCCTGCTTTCTGGAGGGTTTTTATCATAAATGGATGTTGAATTTTGTCAAAGGCTTTCTCTGCATCTATTGAGATAATCATATGGTTTTTATCTTTCAATTTATTAATGTGGTGTATCACATTGATTGATTTGCGAATATTGAAGAATCCTTGCATCCCTGGGATAAAGCCCACTTGGTTATGATGTATGATCTTTTTAATACGTTGTTGGATTCTGTTTGCTAGAATTTTGTTAAGGATTTTTGCATCTATGTTCATCAGTGATATTGGCCTGTAGTAATGTCTCTTTCTTAATGATACACAAATTAACAATACAACTTACAATTGACGGTCTTTGATTTGATGATTTTTTGGTCACATATCTGAGAGAACATGGCTTGAACAAAAATCTTGACTTGTAAATATAGAAGAAAGCTTAGAGGGCATCTTGTTCAACCTCTCTCGTTTAATAGACATCAAAACTGAAACCCTAGGAGATCAAGGCCCAAATAATTCAGCTATTTCATAGAAATGCTGAAACCAAAATGCAGTTTTCCTGACTCTTGACTGAATATATCATACCACATTACTTGACATGATAAAAATTTCATAAATAATCCCAATCTACACTGACATTTTTTTCTTTTGGTTAAAAAACGATTTGGTTTTTAAAAGCCTGTTGTTTTTTTTATCAAAGGTATCAGAACTTACATATTTCAATGAATTTTTCTTCAAAGTAAGCACCTTTGAAAATTAGATGCTTTTATTCTATTGATATCATAACACAAAACATCTCTGGGATTTGTTTGATGTCATCTTCAGAGAAAGTTTATCTATTAGAAAAGAAATCAGCCTTTTTACTTAGAACAGTAGTACTGTTACTTTCTAGGGGGCATTTCAGAAATTTGCAGAAGATTGTAACAACAGTGACGTTGCCACTGCCTTTTAGTGGATATAAGTCAGGGACAAGCTTGTGCCTAATTTTTATTGAAAGCTCCCTACTTTTCCATGCCCTACTCCTTAAGTCTCTGTAAAAAAGCCTTACATGCCACCAGCTGCAGACATCCCAGCCCAGGTTGACATCCCAGCTTGTACTTCCACACCCTACAGGGAATATATCCACAGAAAAGTCTGTGCATGCCCTCTGGGCAGGGAATTCTAGAATTCTGGGTATGCAAGGAAGATGGTCCAGAAAAGAGGGGGCAGCTGGATGGTTATATCCTTTGGATTCCAAGGACTCTTTGCTCTCTTGGGGTCAGAGTAGGGTCCTGGGCTGCCTAAGGCAGTGCTGGTCATGCTTCCCTGCAGGCACATTCCAGCACAACCAAGCAGGGCCTGTGTCCTGACAACTCCCAAATGTTCTGCCAACTAAATCACTACAAATATAAACTGGTTCATAAAAATTCTAAAAAGTCTTTATAAGATGTTAGTCAAAAAGCCCAGTCTTGTAGAAGGACTTTATTTGGGAGAAAGAAGCTTATTTGGAATAAAGGGTTTGTCATAAAACGTATTGACCAGTTTATTCACTGTACACACTCTGTCTGCCAATTTCAACTATTCAGTTGTCTGTACAATAGTGCAGTTAGCAAGAAGCAAACAAACTATTTGCAAACAGCTAATAGATGAAGATTTGAAAGCCTTTTAACAGATTTAAAACCACATAAATAGTACTGGGATCTCACTGAATTTCATTAATTAGGGTTGTTTCAAAATATCCCATTATATTGCCTACTTATATACACCTACTTTAAATTTTTTCTAGTGCAATGATAAAAATAACATATCAACATTATTTATTTTGGGATTACCTACCACTTTGCAAACTTACTCTGTTACTGCCCCTCTAATTCTACCACACGATTTCTTTTGAGGTCTTTATATCACATTCCTATTTGTTTTCAAATGTATCATCTGCTCCCCTTGCCTATGGAAAGCTAAAACTTCCAGGGCCTTTGTCTGTACTGGAACCTGATGTGGCCTCCACAGACCACAGGACCACATGGCAGGAATTATTGTGCCACCTCATTTCTATTTCTCCTACATCATAACACTGAGAATGATTTGTGTACTACACTAAAAGGTATTAAGCCCAGCATGTTATTTGCCATATTACATGTTCTCATGACTCCTGTGATTTATCTTGGCACATTACCTCTATTTCAAGTAAGTCATTTCCCTTTCTCTTATATATGTATCACTGAACATCTGCAAATAGGAAGAAATGAGGGAGGTAGACTCCAGCCAGAAGCTAGGCCATCCAAACAATTCAGTTCCCAACATCCCAATAGGCTTTCTTTTGCACATGAGTATAAACTAGGAATCCCTCATCCCCTTCCAGGAATCACTCTGAGATCCAGAGAGGAGGAAAGGCCTTGAGATAATACAGTAAACAGTTTACCAATTTAACAAGATTTGAAATTTCAATTCAAAAGATTTGAGTTCAGTTCAGATCAGTTCACTCAGTCGTGTCCGACTCTTTGCGACCCCATGAATCGCAGCACACCAGGCCTCCCGGTCCATCACCAACTCCCAGAGTTCACTCAGACTCATGTCCATCGAGTCAGTGATGCCATCCAGCCATCTCATCCTCTGTCATCCCCTTCTCCTCCTGCCCCCAATCCCTCCCAGCATCAGGGTTTTTGCAATCAGTCAACTCTTTGCATGAGGTGGCCAAAGTATTGGAGTTTCGGCTTTAGCATCAGTCCTTCTAATAAACAACCAGGACTGATCTCCTTTAGGATGGACTGGTTGGATCTCCTTGCAGTCCAAGGGACTCTCAAGAGGCTTCTCCAACACCACAGTTCAAAAGCATCAATTCCTCGGCACTCAGCTTTCTTCACAGTCCAACTCTCACATCCATACATAACCACTGGAAAAACCACAGCCTTGACTAGACAGACCTTTGTTATCAAAGTAATATCTCTGCTTTTCAATATGCTATCTAGGTTGGTCATAACTTTCCTTCCAAGGAGTAAGCGTCTTTTATTTTCATGGCTGCAGTCACCATCTGCAGTGATTTTGGAGGCCCAAAAAATAAAGTCTGACACTGTTTTCACTGTTTCCCATCTATTTCCCATGAAGTGATGGGACCAGATGCCATGATCTTCGTTTTCTGAATGTTGAGCTTTAAGCCAACTCTTTCACTCTCCTCTTTCACTTTCATCAAGAGGCTTTTTAGTTCCTCTTCACTTTCTGCCACAAGGGTGGTGTCATCTGCATATCTGAGGTTATTGATATTTCTCCAGGCAATCTTGATTCCAGCTTGTGCTTCTTCCAGCCCAGCGTTTCTCATAATGTACTCTGCATATAAGTTAAAGAAGCAGGGTGACAATATACAGCCTTGACGTACTCCTTTTCCTATTTGGAGCCAGTCTGTTGTTCCATGTCCAGTTCTAACTGTTGCTTCCTACCTGCATATAAATTTCTCAAGAGGCAGATCAGGTGGTCTGGTATTCCCATCTCTTTCAGAATTTCCCACAGTTTATTGTGATCCACACAGTCAAAGGCTTTGGCATAGTCAATAAAGCAGAAAGATGTTTTTCTGGAACTCTCTTGCTTTTTTGATGATCTAGCGGATGTTGGCAATTTGATCTCTGGTTCCTCTGCCTTTCCTAAAACCAGCTTGAACATCTGCTGGTTCACGGTACATGTATTGCTGAAACCTGGCTTGGAGACTTTTGAGCATTACTTTGCTAGTGTGTGAGATGAGTGCAATTGTGTGGTAGTTTGAGCATTCTTTGGCATTGCCGTTCTTTGGGATTGGAATGAAAACTGACCTTTTCCAGTCCTGCGGCCACTGCTGAATTTTCCAAATTTGCTGGCATATGGAGTGCAGCACTTTCACAGCATCATCTTTCAGGATTTGAAAGAGCTCAACTGGAATTCCATCACCTCCCCTAGCTTTGTTCATAGTGATGCTTTCTAAGGCCCACTTGACTTCATATTCCATGATATCTGGCTCTAGGTGAGTGATCACACCATCATGATTATCTGGGTCGTGAAGATCTTTTTTGTACAGTTCTTCTGTGTATTCCTGCCACCTCTTGTTAATATCTTCTGCTTCTGTTAGGTCCATATCATTTCTGTCCTTTATCAAGCCCATCTTTGTATGAAATGTTCCCTTGGTATCTCTAATTTTCTTGAAGAGATCTCTAGTCTTTCCCATTCTGTTGTTTTCCTCTATTTCTTTGCATTGATTGCTGAAGAAGGCTTTCTTATCTTTCCTTGCTATTCTTTGGAACTCTGCATTCAGATGCTTATATCTTTCCTTTCCTCCTGCTTTTCACTTCTCTTCTTTTCACAGCTATTTGTAAGGCCTCCCCAGACAGCCATTTTGCTTTTTTGCATTTCTTTTCCATGGGGATGGTCTTGATCCCTGTCTCCTGTACAATGACACGAACCTCCGTCCATAGTTCATCAGGCACTCTGTCTATCAGATCTAGTCCCTTAAATCTATTTCTCACTTCCACTGTATAATCATAAGGGATTTGATTTAGGTCATACCTGAATGGTCTAGTGGTTTTCCCTACTTTCTTCAATTTAAGTCTGAATTTGGCAATAAGGAGTTCATGATCTGAGCCACAGTCAGCTCCTGGTCTTGTTTTTGCTGACTGTATAGAGCTTCTCCATCTTTGGCTGCAAAGAATATAATCAATCTGATTTCGGTGTTGACCATCTGGTGATGTCCATGTGTAGAGTCTTCTCTTGTGTTGTTGGAAGAGGGTGTTTGCTATGACCAGTGAGTTCTCTTGGCAAAACTCTATTCGCCTTTTTCCTGCTTCATTCTGTACTCCAAGGCCAAATTTGCCTGTTACCCCAGGTGTTTCTTGACTTCCTACTTTTACATTCCAGTCCCCTATAATGAAAAGGACATCTTTTTTAGTGTTTAAAACATCTTGTAGGTCTTCATAGAACTGTTCAACTTCAGCTTCTTCAGCATTACTGGTTGGGGCATAGGCTTGGATTACCGTGATATTGAATGGTTTGCCTTGGAAATGCAAACCATTTTTGGAGATCATTCTGTCATTTTTGAGATTGCATTCACGTACTGCATTTGGAAAGGGTATTCAAAAGTGGGAACTGATCATCTGTTTTTGGAAAACTAAAACAATTATAGATCAGAAGTACAAAGGGAAGCAAAGCATAAATACAAAAGTAATGTTACTCTGTAGCGAACTAAGCCAACCATGCTCTTTTCCCCATGGGAGACCAGGGTGCAATGGCCTCAAGCAGCCTTCCCAATGGTGCATGCTGCCGGTATAACCTTCCTAAGTGACCTGAGAGACAAGCTTCTTGAGTGAACATGCATGTCTGATCTTGTGCTGTCCCAAATCTAGGCTTCAGACATGTATGTGGGGTACCGTTGGAAAGCCCTAGGCACAGTGGCCAAGGTCTACTTTGGCCAAGTCATCATGTCCATCCACACCAAGCTGAAGAACAAGGAGCATGTGATTGAGACCCTGCTCAAGACCAAATTCAAGTTTCCTGGCTGCCAGAGGATCTACATCTCCAACAAGTGAGGATTTACTAAGTTTAATGCAAAAGAATTGAGGACATAGTGGCAGAAAAAGGGGTTATCCCAGATGGCTGAGGAGTCAAATACATTCTTAATAGTGGCTCCTGGACAAATGGTGGGCCCCACACTCATAAGAAACTTGGTGCTATTCCCTTCTTACTCACACCCAACATTTAAGTCATACTTTCCTGTCCAAAAAACAAGTAATGTTAAAGACAAACATTGAGCATATTCCAGGAGATAGTGAAGGACAGGGAAGCCTGGCATGCTGTAGTTTATGGAGTTGCAGAGAGTCGGACTTGACTTAGTGACTGAAAAACAACAAAGATAAACATAAGTGAAAACATGAAACATGTTAAACATATTCCAAAGCAATTGCTCAGAAGAGGAAAGCTGGATGCAACATAGAAGATCTATAGAGAAGTTCTGATGTTTTTAATAGAGTCAACTTCATGCTAGATTTTGTTAGTTAGGAGCATGAACTCATGAGAAACACAAAGTCCTCCTGATTGTGGGAATTTCTCCCACCTCAGTCCCCTCTATTCTGTTCACCTAAGCTCTGGCTCCCCTTTCTCTTGATTCTCCAAGCTGAGACCTTTGGTGCACTGACCACACACAGTATCACATGTGTGTGTCCACCAGTGACCAGCTAAACGATCAGTCTGTCTGTGATCACAGCCCAGCTTACAGTATAATACTGCAGTCACCCATCTGCTCTCCTTAGGATCTCCTTTCACATCAAAAGGGTTTTAGACCACATCAGGTCAGTTCAGTCAATCACCCATGTCCGACTCTTTGCGACCCCATGGACTGCAGCACACCAGGCTTCCCTGTCCATCACCAACTCCCAGAGCTTGCTCAAACTCATGTCCATCAAGTCAGTGATGCCATCCAAAAGTATAAACAGCAGCACAACTTTTCAATTATTCCTACTTAAGCATTTGTAATCTATTTCTATTTCATATACAGGTATAATTCACTCTCCCTTTTGTTGGGCTAGCTACAGAAAGAAATGGAATTGTCTTAAAGAATCAGTGGCATAAAAAATAGGAAGTTTTAGTGGGAAAGGTCCTATGAAAGGAGATCTGAGTCCTAGATCCAGCTCTCTTGCTAAATATCTACTATGTGACCCAGATCATGCTAAACATCTTCCTGGACTTGGGTAGAGCAAACACCCTAAGCAACAAAACCCAGCAGTAATGTTTTTCTCCCTTAAAAACACTCTAACTCCTTTACAGATCTTTTATGTTACATTCACCTTTCTTCTTCTGGGCAAATGAACAACTCACACACTAGGTATCATGCTAGAGGCCAGGAAAGCAAGATGGTTATGAACATGGTCCCATCCCATATATACTTTCAAATCTAGTGAGAGAGATGGCCATTTGTGCCAATAATTACACACAGAAGCAAGCGGAGAGGAACACAGGTGGAAAATGATCAACTCTTTTCAAGAGAGTGGCCTCATTTGAGGCAGCGAAACCTTCCCTGCTCATGTACAGAATGATGTGAGGCTCAAATGGGACACTGTATGTGAATGAACTTTGAAAGTTGTAACTCTCTCTCTTCTTCTGAGGCACTCATCTTATGTTTCCTGTCTTTCTTATCTGGTCACATCTAAACTGTAGTGTTGGGTAAAGTGTCAACAGACAAAGGGGCGGTAGGGCAAGCCATATTTCACATTTCACTACTTTTCCAGATTAATTCACCATATTTAGGTAATAGATTCTGAAAAGCAATCCTACCCGCAGCCAATGGGTTAAGAACCAGTTCAATCTGAGAGCGATAATATGCAAGATGTTGCAGGCTAGATGCTCAGCATTGACTTTTGTACATTAGTATGCATCAAGCAACCCCTCAGTGGGAAGACAGGGTAACAAGTGATGAATCACCTTGTAGATCATAAGGTTGTATGCACACTAAATGAATCTTTGTACTGTGGCATCTATGCAACGTTTGGCCTTGATTTATAATTCAGTACAAAGTTTGTCATTGCTGCAAAAGGGTAATGAAATAACAAGATAAAGTTGAGTTAAAAGTGCTTTCTCATCTAAATGTCTACACCCAGCAAAAAGTTATGGCTGGATCTGAACCGACAAGAATAAAGGAAAAAAATCATATTTCTCTTTCCTTAATTTTAGGGTTCAGCTGGTGCCAGAAATCTGTTCACTGTGGTGATTTAATCACCAAGTTCAAATAATACTTCTCATTGGCTTGAAAAATAGCTGGACACAGGGAGGAGCATAAAGCAAAATGCTTTTGGTGAGGCACATTCTGACATCTTCTCCATAATAGAGTTTTATTTTCAAATTACTGAATCAACCTCAGTGACAGGTAGTAATTTGATACTTGATGATCATTATTCTTATACTTTCACCACAAGGTTGACATGATGGCTAACCAGAGTCCCCATGACTTGGCTTGGCTCAAAATAGAGGGCTATATAAAAAAAATTTTAATGACACAGTTCATTTGAAAATCTGAAAGAAATCCATAAAAGCAAAGACAATCTTAAGAAGTTTAAGTCTGAGAGTCTTATCTTGAGTTGCTATTTTAATGCAGAGCTATTCCATTGTATGATGGAAATGTTCTGTATCTTCAGTGTCCAACACAGTAGCCATTATCCTCATATGGGTATAAGCAGTTAAATTTGGCTAATGCTACTTGAGGAACTGAATTTTAACTTAATGTTAAATTAACTATAACTTATTTGGAGAAGGAAATGGCAACCCACTCCAGTATTCTTGCCTTGAGAATCCCAGGGACGGGGAAGCCTGATTGGGCTGCTGTCTATGGGGTCGCACAGAGTCGGACACGGCTGAAGCGACTTAGCAGCAGCAGCAGCAACTATAACTTATACAGCCACAGGTGACTGAAAATGAAAGTGTTAGTCACTCAGTCGTGTCCAACTCTTTGCAACCCCATGGACTGTAGAGCATGAGGCTTCTCTGTCTATGGGATTCTCCAGGCAAGAATGCTCCAGTGGATAGCCATTCCTTTCTTCCTGACCCAGGGATCAAACCCAGGTCTCCCACATTGCGGGCAGATTCTTTACCATCTGAGCCACCAGGGAAGCCACAGGTGACTGGTGGCTACCATGTTGGATAGCATGTGAATTCTGTTCTTAAACACTATTTAATAACCCACATTTAAACTCAAGTATTAAAAGCAGTTTTCTAAACTACCTAATTTTTCTGCAATGAGTTACTAACTTCAGAGTGCCTAAGTTTTGTGAATCCCATAATTGACTTTGTAAAATGCTTTTCCTTATTTTTCTGATCTTATTTCTTAAAGCAGTGTCAATAGGGATTCTGGTTTCCTTTGGTTTAAGTCTGAAGCAGCTAATCATATAAAAGAGATGAAAAGTTGTTTTACTTACTGGGAGCTAGCAAAGTAGGCAGACTCCCTGGCTGTTTCAAGGTCAAGCCATGTGTGTGTGTGTTTTTATTTTAACCAAAGGATGCCATGATGCTGCCTGGCAAACAGCTTCATGTTGAGTCACCAACCTGAATGATCTGAAGGAATTTCACAGATACCACATATCTACAAGGGATGTTAACAGCCACCCTATCAAGTAAAAGACTCCATGTCTTAATAACAGCTATGATTCTCTCCAATTTGACTCTGAATTGCTGCAGACTCAGCTGAACATACAATGAAAATAAGGCAACAGTCCTCACAAGATGGTCAGGAGAGAGATGATTGAAAGCAGCTGATGGGATGTTTTGAGAGCTAGTTAGCCTTATTAGAGTCTAGCATAATAGTTTGCATGTAGCAGGTGGTCAAAATTATTAACTGATTGTTTCATAATTGTAGACCTAAAATTGGAAGAAATGCCAGATTTATATATTACACAAAGATAAACAGATATAGCATTATTGCTACTATATGCTCTTTTTTACTTAAAAGCATCCAGTATAAATATATCCTAAATACACAATCCTTTCAGTTCGGCTTCAAACAATGTTTAAAAAATCATGTGATGATTTCAAGTGATGAAAACACTTCAGATGCGAGCTTTCTAAAGGCTTCTTTTATGTGCCCAATGCTGAAAATCAGGTATCCCAAGCACACTGTTCTAATGTTTGTTCTAAGGTTAGTGAGTTCTTAGAATGCTTTCAAATCTAAATCAAAAACTCATGTGTCACTGTAAGTAAATTGTTAGTAGTGCCTTTATAATACAAGTAGTCAGAGCACAATGATTTTTATAGATAAAAGTAGACATACCTTGCCAATAATTCTTCACTCATTTTTATCTGGTCTCACATATATAGATATTTCATAGGTATTTAATTCAAAGATCAATCATTTTATGAAAAGTGTGAAGCTACAATGTTTTGTTTCTGTGGACTAGCCTTCAGAGATTATGCAAAGAAATCCATTTGTGAGAAGAATTAAAACGTTTTTCAAAATGTATAGACGGCTAGATTCAAAAAGAACAAAAGTGAAATATTTTAGTTAGATCTAAAAACAACATGAAATGAAGGGGATAAAACCTCCCTCTAACTGGCACACCCGTGTTAGGAGTTTGGCAGTCAGATAACATTCTTTTTCTTGCTATCAATAATCTGGGGAGGGTGGGGCAGGGGTGAGGGGTATCCTGTGTGTGTGTGTGCGTGAGACTAATGACTCCATATTTCAGTTCGATTATCAATAAAAGAGTTGTTAACAGTACTATGAGACAAGAAAGACAAACAGGTAGTAAAAGGCTACAGGTTTGATTTGGTTTGGTTTTTTACAGGAAGTAGAAGGTTGCAATTGGAGGCGACAGAGGTAGTAACAGTTGATTCCAGAGATTTGATGTGAGCTCCCCAGCGCCAGACTGCACGCACCAAGCCCTCAATTCCTGTTAAAGAAGAGACGTGGGCCAACATTAGAGGGAAGTCTTGAGCTTCTTAAAAGTAATGTATTGAGGTTTATTCTCAGTTAACAAATAGTAGTGAAGAGATAATTGCCTGAAGAATGCAGTGGTTTAAGGAGCTGCTTTAAAGTCAGACAAGGGAGAAAAGATCTGCTGGTGCAGTGGTGCTCTGTGGTGCTTCTTTTTTTTTTTTCTTTTCCATTACCATTTATTACAAGATATAACTGCAGTTCCCTGTGTCTGTGGTGCTTCTTATCCTGTGAATGAGGATGTAGATGAGTTAAGTGATTCTGTGGAAGCACTTTAAAGACAAGAGAGCCATGAGCAGTAGCTGCAGCTGTGGAGCACTCCCTGTCTGCCTCCTTCCTGAGGCAGAGTGCGATGCCTCCTTGGGGGCCTAATTAGATCCGTGAGTGTTTTCCCTTCCAGACACGTGGAAATGAAAACCAGGATGCAGAGAATTAAACTATACCAGAATAGATCCCGCTCACGGCACCTCCCAAATCATTCAGTCCCTGCTTTCTTCATTCCTTTCCATGCCCTTCCTTATGTCTTCAAGCCCTCTCACCTAGATTATTAAAATAAATTTGTATCCGTTTCTTGTACACAGTTCTTCCAAAAATACCTTTTAAGGATGTCAGTTTGATCTTGTTATTTCTTACCTAGGAATGCCTCAATAGTTTTTCATGGCCAGCTCCTCCAATGACCTATTTCTTTCCTGCCTCTTACACTCTTCTTTGAGCTCTCTCTCCTTACCCAGAAGGTTTGCTGGGGCAAGGAGAGAGAGGAGAAGAAGCAAGATAGAGAAGAATAGGTGCCTGCTCCTGAGTTCTTCCTATGGTATATGTTTAATAGTTGTAACATTATTTCATTTTTTCCATAACCCTATGGAATAGGTATCACTATCTCCATTTTACTGATGAGAAAAGTGAATGAGAAGAAGGGATAAAATAGTGTAAGTCATCTACTTTGTAAGACTTAAGGGTCAGTAATCAAACCAGAGCTGTCTCCAGAACTTGTTTTACAACCATCACTTCTGGTTCTTCAAATATACTATTCCTTCTGTATCACATGTTCCCTCAACCTTCATCTTGAATCAAATATTATACTCTTATTCATCCTAAAAAATCCTGTGCATGAAACAACTCTAGTTATTCTTGACTCTCAAGAGATCATTCATCATTTGTTCTACTCTAATCTAATACATTATAACTGTGTTTTAAACCGCAACATTGCATTTGTCATGCCAGATTCTGATTGTCTGGTTGACGTGACTGTTTCCCCTACTAGACTGCTCTCAGAGTTGCTTGAAGCCAGGAATCATGTTTTTCCCTTACTGTGTGCTCAGCGACTGGTGTACTGCATACAGCACCAGTATGGTGCTCAGTCAATCTTTGTTGATTTGAACAACCGTGTTGTGCAAAGAGTAAACTAGTAGATAGAAAGCCGTTGGTTAAATTCTTAACTAGAAACTAACAAACCATCTATGTGAATATTAGCAGATTATTTAACTTCTTCATGTCTCAGAAAACTTATTTGTAAGATTACTGAAGGAATTTGGGGTGAGATACTAAGTTATCTACAACATCTCCTCAGATTCTAAAATCTGTACACTTACTCTTTACATACAGTGTGTGTGGAAGGAAAAGTACTGTAATCAGACACAAGATGAAACACAGCATTTGTAGAATTGCACTTGCTGAACAGTTGATGGAACTTAACTGTATTTATGAGGCAATTGGTGGGTGGGGTGGCTAACCATCTTATAAATAAACCACTTTATGAGTTTTTAATGTGTTCCTTATTAAAAACGCATTACTTTCCATACTAAATTAAATAGCATTTGAAGCCAATGTTTCTTTTTTTACCTTTATTTAAATGAGATTTCTGCTTGCTTTAGTTATATGATTAAGTAGCAAAAGCTACTTGAGATGCAGACTAATAGAGGAAAATATCCCTTTAAAGATAAAAAAAGGATTTTAGAGCAAGAGGAGAACTAAGAAACAGATCCAAGTTCAGGGAATGGAGACAGCTCACAGGTGGTTAAAAGTGGAGTAGCCTCATCCCCAATTTCCAGATACTTGACTAACTGGAAACTTACTGCTATGATCTCTTTGCCATTCCAGCTTAGGATTCATTGGTTCCCTCTAAATATGATCAGTAGAGAATATGGTCAACACATGCAATTGATACTGCCTCACCATAATGGACTTCCCTTTTCTCATATCAAGAGTAGTCTGCCTTTCCATCCTCCATAAGGGGTTGAGCATGAAGCTACAGAAGTCAGGTAGCTTCTTCCATCACCTAGATCTGGGAAGTGGTCCAGAGTGGACAGGTCATCCACTCAAAACCAAGGTTAATGAAAAAAATGGAACTTCTAGGAAAAGAAAGCTACTCTTTCCTTCTTTCCTTCTAGAAGTGAATGAGAGCTTTGTCATCCATCTTGAGGAGGAGAGAAGAACTTGAGGCTGCCACAGACCATCATATGGAGCTGACGTGGAGCCATAGCGAAAAAGAAAAACACGAATGCGAAGAAAGAGAAACTAGATCCTGTCCACAGTGTTTGTACCTTAAATCTACCCTTCCCTGAAGTTTTCCCTATCTCTGGACTTTTTAATTATGTGTGGCAGTTAGTTTTCTTTACTACTTAAGCCAGCTTGAGATATATGTGTGTGTGTGTGCATGTGTACATATATATATATCACAAGTAACAGAAAAGCTAACTGATAGAAATGGTCTATGCTTTTCAAGGTTATCTACAGAATGGAAGAATTTTTGTAGAATGTATTTTAATGTCTTAACTACATAAAAGGCCTAAACATTTTTCCAGGTTAAATTCAGAACAAGAATCTTTATCTGTAAACCTCACTACAGATTAGACTACTGAATCTCAATATTTGTTTTAGATCCAAGGTAGCTCAAAAAAGAAATTCAAAAGCATATATCTTAAATTCTTAAAACCTAATTTTAATTTTAATTTTCCTTCCTTTTATAATAGTAATGCAAAAATTTAGAAATGAAAAATAGAGGAAGGAGGGAAAATCATATACATTCTTATCACCTAAAATTTACAACTCCTAATAGTTGGTTGTTTTTCCTTTGAATATTTTTGCTATGATTTTTTCCTTGATTGAGCCCATTCAGGTTGGTAAATGTAATACCTATTTGTCTTGATTTAAAAAGTGAATCAGTCAGTCAGTTCAGTTGTAGCTGACTCTTTGCAACCCCGTGGACTGCAGCACGCCAAGCTTCTCTGTCACCAACTTCCAGAGCTTGCTTAAACTCATGTCTGTTGAGTCGGTGATGCTGTCCAACAATATCATCCTCTTTCATCCCCTTCTCCTGGCTTCAATCTTTCCCAGCATTAGGGTGTTTTCCAGTGAGTCAGTTCTTTGCATCAGGTGGCCAGAGTATTGGAGTTTCAGCTTCAACATCAGTCCTTCCAATGAACACTTAGGACTAATCTTCTTTAGGATGAACTGGTTTGATCTTGCAGTCCAAGGGACTCTCAAGAGTCTTCTCTAACACCACAGTTCAAAAGCATCAATTCTTTGATGCTCAGCTTTCTTTATAGTCCAACTCTCACATCCATACATGACTACTGGAAAAACCACAGCTTTGACTAGACAGACCTTTGTTGGCAAAGTAATGTCTCTACTTTTTAACATTCTGTCTAGGTTGGTCATAGCTTTTCTTTTAAAAAGCAAATGTCTTTTAATTTCATGGCTGCGGTCACCATCTGCAGTGATTTTGGAGCCCTAAAAAATAAAGTCTCTCACTGTTTCCATTATTTCCCCATCTATTTGCCATGAAGTGATGGGACAGAATTTCATGATCTTTGTTTTTGAATGTTGAGTTTTAAGCCAGGTTTTTCACTCTCCTCTTTCACTTTCATCAAGAGACCCTTTAGTTCCTCTTTGCTTTCTGCCATAACGGTGATATCATCTACATATCTGAGGTTATTGATATTTCTCCCGGCAATCTTGATTCTGGCTTGTGCCTCATCCAGCCAGGTGTTTTGCATGATGTACTCTGCTATACAAGTTAAATAAGCAGGGTGACAATACACAGCCTTGACGTACTCCTTTCCCAGTCTGGAACCAATCCATTGTTCCATGTCTGGTTCTAATTGTTACTTCTTGACCTGTATACAGGTTTCTCAGGAGGCAGGTAAGGTGGTCTGGTATTCCCATCTCTTGAAGAATTTTCCACAGTTTGTTGTGATCCACATAGTCAAAGGCTTTGGCATAGTCAATAAAGCAGAAGTAAATGGTTTTCTGGAACTCGCTTGCTTTTCCTATGATCCAACAGATGTTGGAGATTTGATATCTGGTTCTTCTGCCTTTTCTAAGTCCTGTTTGAACACTGGGAAGTTCTTGATCTACATGCTGTTGAAGACTGGCTTGGAGAACTTTGAGCATTACTTTGCTAGTATGTGAGATGAGTGTAATTGTGCAGTAGTTTGAACTTTCTTTGGCATTACCTTTCTTTGGGATTGGACTGAAAATTGACCTTTCCAGTCCTGTGGCCACTACTGAATTTTCCAAATTTTCTGGCATATTGTTAATAAGTGACCTTCTGGTCAATATGAAACAGTTAATTGATGTGGAATATCCCCTCACACACACACACACACACACACACACTCCAGGAAAAAGTATTTGCTGAATAAAGTGTAACAAAATAGGAGAGAACAAGATGACAGAGGGGTAGGTAGATGTGGAGTACATCTCTCTCCACAGATACATCAGGAATACACCTTCAGACACAGAAGTGCATGCAGAATACCAGTTGAGAGCAGACAGAAGTACCTGACCAGCAGAAAAGAATACACAGACCCACACAAAACTCGGTAGGATGAAGGAACTAGGGGGAAAGACAAGAGTGTTAGTAGGGCTGGACTTGCCCTCGGTGTGTGGGGGACTGAAGCAGGGGTCCAATCCCCACACTGGGCAAATGTCTGAGTCAAAGGAGAAACATTTAAGGCTGAGCAGCCTAAATGGAATGAGAATCAGACAGTCCTTGCTGCAGCCATACATACCCCAGATGCAGACCCCTGGAAGGTGCAGCAGCTGGGAGCTGGAGTTTAGGGTTTATGGAGCAATCCCAGGGAGAGGGGCTGCTGTTAACTGCTGAGAGATGGATCAAGGGGATGTGAGGGAGGAGACTGGTGGGAAATGCCTGTGGAAGAAAGGCAGGCAACCATGGAAGCAAGGAGATACTGCTGAGTCACGCGTAGAGGATGGAGCCATCACCATAGCCTCTCTCCCCCAAGAAGCCAGCACTGGCAGCTGAACAACAGAGATGCTGGCCCATCAAAAGCCTGATGCACTGAACTACAGAGTAGGACCCCACCCAGGGCACTCCTTTAAGTGCCAGGCACATCAGGACCCCAGTCAGGGGAGCCCCTCTATGTACCTGATGCCTGAACAACAGAGAAGGACCCTAGGCAAGGGAGCCCTCTAAATGCCTCAACGGGCAGAGCTATGAAGAAAGACTGGCCAAAGAGGCCTTCTGATCACCAGCTATAAGAGGCTCAAGAGAAGACTTTGATAGGGCCATAACTCTTGTGGCGGAGGCATTCTGTGTCCCTGCACACTTGGCGCCACCAGGGTCCCCGCAAGCCAAGCAACCGCACCACCTTCACGCTCAACTCTCACTGGGGCAGAGCTGCCACAGGCAAGAAAAGTCTTGTGTCTATGCACACAGGGTCGCTTCAGTCGTGTCCAACTCTTTGCGACCCTGTAGACTGTGGCCTGCCAGGCTTCTCTGTCAGGGACGGGGGATCTTCAGGCAAGAATACTAGAGTGTATTGGCCAATACTGGTTGTCATACCCTTCTGCTGCTGCTGCTGCTAAGTTGCTTCAGTCGTGTCCGACTCTGTGCGAACCCAGAGACGGCAGCCCACCAGGCTCCCCCGTCCCTGGGATTCTCCAGGCAAGAACACTGGAGTGGATTGCCATTTCCTTCTCCAGTGCATGAAAGTGAAAAATCGAAGTGAAGTCACTCAGTCGTGTCCGACTCCTAGCGACCCCATGGACTGTAGCCCACCAGGCTCCTCCATCCATGGGATTTTCCAGGCAAGAGTACTGGAGTGGGGTGCCATTGCCTTCTCCGCCATACCCTTCTAGAGCACTGTATTTCCTGCTGTCTTAGCCATCAACTCCCCTGAGTACCTGGTGCTGCCAGACCCCCTGCGACCCAAGCAGCTGCACCACCTCCACACCTGGCCCTCACAGGGGCAAACCCAAGTCCTCCAGGGCAGCCTCAGGAGCAAACCCCAGTGGACGACCCACATGCAGAGGTGGAAATAAAACCACAACTGAAATCCGGGGGCAGTATGGCTAAGGAAGAAGACCCAAACCTTCCCACCAGCTGTACAAGTTGCAGATTAAATCCACATGATCAACTAGGCAGACTCTGTGTCTGTGGAGTACATTGATAGCTCCCACAAAAGAAAATGCACTAGTTCTGATAGCTGTGGGCATTGGAGGCAAGAACACGGAGGAGTAGGACCAGATTAGAATCTGAGCTGCCCCCACTGCAGGTCCAGAGAGCTGCAGTGTTGGAGGGCATCCTAGGGAGTTGAGGTGGACTGTGACTCCCAGCGAGAGAAAGGACTCTGACAGCAATGACTCAAGAAAAACATTCATTATTCTTATGTTTTGATTTGTTCTGTAGATCCTTTTGGATTTTTTCCTTTTTCTCCCCTCTTCTTCCCCACCCCTGCCCCGCTGTTGTAGTTGTCAATTTTATTGGCACTATGAAACCTAATTAAGCTTTTGAGTATTTCTTTTTCTTTTTTTTCTCAGTCACATTTTTTATTGTTGTTACAAACCTCTCCCTTTACATTGGGCTTTTGCAGTTTTGGGGAGTTTCCCTTTTTTTTTTTCTTTTGCCTTTTTCTAATTTTAATTTTTAAAATTTTAAACCTATTATTATTTTTTCTACATTTATTCCTTTGTTTGCTTTTCCTACTGCTCTTTCCCCCTTGCTTTAATGTATATAAATCTTCTTTATCTACCTCTATTTAACTTAGTATATCTATTCATTCTTTTCTTTCTTCCCCTTTCAACATATTTGTTAGTTTCATTTTCATTGCTTTATTCCCCAATTGGTACCTTGTTTTAGTTTTGCTTTCCAGTTTCTGCTTTAGTTAGTTTTGTTCTGGTAGACATAACTTTTGGTTTCCTTTGTTCACTGGGTCAATCTATTGTACTTTATTTTTGTTGGACTGTTTTGATTTTGCTTATGGGTGTATATGTATAAGTGTATATTCAGTCACACTTTATTGTTGTTGTAAACCTCTGCCTCTACATTGGGCTTTTGCAGTTCTGTGGAGTTTTCTTTTTTCTTTCTTCTTCCATTTTTTTTTCTTTTCTTTTTTTTTTTTTTATAAATTTAACCTTTAATTTTTTTAAACCAGTATATTTTTTCTACATTTATTCTTTTGTTTGCCTTTCCTACCATTTTTTCCCCTTGCAGTTAATCTTTGATGTATATAAATCTTCTTCATTTACCTCTCCTTAACTTTGCATATCTAGTCTTTCTTTACTTTCCTCTCAACATATTTGTTAGTTTTATTTTCATTGCTTTATTCCCTAACTGGCACCTTGCTCTAGTTTTGTTTTCCAGTTTGTGCTTTAGTTAGTTTTGTTCTGGTAGATGTAGTTTTTGGTTTCCTTTGTCTGCCGGGTCAATCTACTGTACTTTATATTTGCTGGACTGTTTTGACTTTGCTCATGGGTGTATATGTATATGCGTATATTCATTATTTTAACTATTATTTGCCTGATTTTGTAACTCCCATTTGTGTGGGATTCATCTTTGGTTTCTTGATTTGGATATTTGTTTTAATCTCACTTAATGCCATAATGAATCACTTGTGGAATCTTCATTCCTGACCAGAGTTCAAACCCTGAGCCTTTAGAGTGGGAGCACTGACTCCAAGACCCTAGACTACCAGGGAATTAACCCTAGAGAATATCAAATAGTGAGAACTCACACAAAGGAAATCACTTGAATACAAGACCCAGCATCACCCAGCCACCAGTAGCACCCTATGCAGGACGCCTCATCTAAACAACAAACAAAACAAAAATACAAACCCAATCATCAGCAAACAGGAGTACCACTTCACTCAGCCTTGCCCATCAGAGGAAAAACAATCAAACAAACAAACAAACAAAAACTCAGCACAAGTCTCACCCTATACACGGCTTACACAAACCACTGGACCAAAGGAGAGAAGAAACCAAAAGGAAGAAAGAATTCAACCTTGAAGCCTGGGAAAAGGAGACCTCAAACACAGTAAGTTTAAAAAAAAATGAAAAGGCAGAGAAATACTACACAAATGAAGGAAAAAACTAGAAACATAGAAGTCCAAATAAATGAAGAGGAAATAGGCAATATACCTGAAAAAGAATTCAGAATAATGATAGTAAAGATGACCAAAAACCTTGAAAACAAAATGGAGAAAATGCAAGAATCAATTAACAAAGACC
The DNA here is from genome assembly GCF_029378745.1 of Bos indicus. NCBI lineage: Eukaryota > Metazoa > Chordata > Mammalia > Artiodactyla > Bovidae > Bos > Bos indicus. Next base: position 111,925,518 of record NC_091760.1, read on the forward strand.
TAGAAGAATTAAAGAATAAACATACAGAGATAAACAACAAAAGTACTGAAATTAAAAATACTCTAGAAGGAATCAATAGCAGAATATCTGAATCAGAGAATGAATTGGTGAGCTGGAAGTAAAATGGTGGAAATAACTTCTAAAGGGCAGAATAAAGTAAAAAGAAAGAAAAGAACTGAGGATAGTCTCAGAGACCTCTGGGACAATATCAAATGCACCAACATTCGAATTTTAGGGGTCCCAGAAGAAGAGAAAAAGAAAGGGTATTAGAAAAATTTTGAAGAGATTATAGTTGAAAATTTCCCCAACATGGAAAAGGAAATAGCCAATCAAGTCCAAGAGGCACAAAGAGTCCCATACAGGATAAACCCAAGGAGAAACATGCCAAGACACATACTAATCAAACTAACAAAGACTAAACACAAAGAAAGAAGATTAAAAGCAGCAAGGGAGAAGCAACAAGTAACATACAAGGGAAACCCCATATGCTTAACAGCTGATCTTTCAGCAGAAACTGCAGGACAGAAGGGACTGGCAGGACATATTTAAAGTACTGAAAGGGAAAAATCTACACCAAGATTACTACATCTGGCAAGGATCCCATTCAAAATTGATGGAGAAATAAAAAACTTCTCAGAAAAGCAAAAGTTAAGAGAATTCAGCACCACCAAACCAGGTTTACAACAAACGTTAAAGGGACTTATACAGTCAAGAAATGTGAAAAGAAAAAAGATCTACAAAATCCATCCCAAACAATTAAGAAAAATGGCAATAGGAACATATATATCAATAATTACTTTAAATGGAAATGGATTAAATGCTCCAACCAAAAGACACAGACTAGCTGAATGGATAGAAAAACAAGACCCATATATATGCTGTCTACAAGAAACCCACTTCAGACCTAAAGCCACATATAGACTGAAAGTGAGAGGATGGAAAAATATATTCCATGCCATTGGGAAGCAAAAGAAAGCTGGAGCAGCAATCCTCATATCAGACAAAATGGACCTTAAAATAAAGAAGATTACAAGAGATAAGGACCTTAAAATAAAGAAGATTACAAGAGATAAGGAAGGACACTACATAATGATCAAGGGATCAATCCAAGAGGAAGACATAACAATTGTAAATATCTATGCACCCAGCATAGGAGCACATCAATACATAAGACAAACACTAACATACATAAAAGGAGAAGTTGACAGTAACACAATAATAGTAGGAGACTTTAACACCCCACTCACACCAATGGATAGATCATCAAAACAGAAAAGTAATAAGGAAACACAAGTCTTAAATGATACATTAGATGAGATGGATCTCATTGATATCATCAAGAGATTCCATCCAAATGCAGAAGAATATACCTTCTTCTCAAGTGCACATGGAACATTCTCCAGGATAGACCATATCATAGGTCACAAATCAAACCTCAGTAAATTTAAGAAAATTGAAATCATATCAAGCATCTTCTCTGACCACAACACTATGAGACTAGATATCAATTACAAGAAAAAAACCATAAGAAACACAAACACATGGAGATTAAACAACACGTTTCTAAATAACCAACAGGTTACTGAAGAAATCAAAAGGGAAATAAAAAAATTTCTAGAAACAAATGACAATGAAAACATGACAATTCAAAATCTATGGGATGCAGCAAAAGCAGTTCTAAGAGGGAAGTTTGTAGCAATACAATCCTACCACAATAAACAAGAAAAAAATTGAATAGACAATCTGACTTCACACCTAAAGCAACTAGAAAAAAGAACAAAATAAAAAAATTAGTAGAAGGAAAGAAATCATAAAGATCTGAGCAGAAATAAATGAAAAATAAATGAAAGAAACAATAGTAAAGATGAATAAAACTAAAAGCTAGTTCTTCGAGAAAATAAGCAAAATTGACAAACCTTTAGCCAGATTCATCAAGGAAAAAAGAGAGAAGAATCAAATCAACAAAATTACAAATGAAAAAGGAGAGGTTACAACAGGCAATGCAGAAATACAAAGGATTATCAGAGACTATTATGAACAACTACATGGCAATAAAATGGATAACCTGCAAGAAATGGACAGATTCTTTAAAAAGTTCAATCTTCCAAGACTGAACCAGCAAAAAAATAGAAATTATAAACAGCCCAAATACAAGCACTTAAATTGAAGCTGTAGTCAAAAATCTCCCAGAAAACAAAAGCCAAGGACCAGATGGCTTCACAGGAGAATTCTATCAAACACTAGAAAAGAGCTAATGCCTATCCTTCTAAAACTCTTTCAAAAAATTGCAGAGGAAGAAACACTTCCAAATTCATTCTACGAGGCCACCATCACCCTGATACCAAAACCAGACAAAGACAACACAAGAAAAGAAAACTACAGGCCGATATCACTGATGAACATAGATACAAAAATCCTCAACAAAATTTTAGCGAACAGAATTCAGCAACACATCAAAAAGCTCATACACCATGACCAAGTTGGGTTTATTCCAGGAATGCAAGGATTCTTCAATATACACAAATCAATCAATGTGACACACCATATTAACAAATTGAAAGATAAAAACCATATGCTCCTCTCAATGGATTCAGGAAAAGCCTTTGACAAAATTCAGCACCTATTTATGATTAAAACTCTTCAAAAAATGGACATAGAAGGAACCTACCTCAACATGTTAAAGGCCATATATGATAAACCTACAGCAAACATTATTCTCAATGGTGAAAAACTGAAAGCATTCCCCCTAAGATTAGGACCAAGACAAGGGTATCCACTTTCACCCCTATTATTCAACATAGTTTTGGAGGTCCTAGCTACAGCAATCAGAGAAGAAAAAGAAATAAAAGGAATCCATATCAGAAAAGAAGTAAAACTCTCATTCTCTGCAGATGACATGATATCGTATGTAGAAAACCCTAAAGATAGTATCAGAAGATTACTGGAGCTAATAAGAGAATTTAGCAAAGTTGCAAGATACAAAATCAATACACAGAAATCACTTGCATTTCTATATACTAACATGAAAAATCAGAAAGAGAAATTAAGAAATCAATCCCATGCACCACTGCAACAAAAAGAATTAAATATCTAGGAATAAACTTACTTCCCTGGTGGCTCAGATGGTAAAGTGTCTGTCTACAATGCGAGAGACCAGGGTTTGATCCCTGGGTCAGAAAGATCCTCTGGAGAAGGAAATGGCAATCCACTCCAGTACTATTGCCTGGAAAATCCCATGGACAGAAGAGCTTGGTAGGCTACAGTCCATGGGGTCAAAGAGTTGGACACGACTGAGCGACTTCACTTCACTTCACTTCTTCAAGGAGACAAAAGAACTGTACACAGAAAATTATAAGACACAGACAACAGAAATCAAAGATGACATAAACAGATGGAGAGATATTCCATGTTCCTGGGTAGGAAGAACCAATATTGTGAAAATGAAGATACTATCAAATGCAGTCTACAGATTCAGTGTGATTCAGACTTTCAAATTACCAATGGCACTTTTCGCAGTACTGGAACAAAAAATTTCACAATTCATAAAGTGAAGTCACTCAGTCATGTCCGATTCTTTGCGACTCCATGGACTGTAGCCTACCAGGCTCCTCTGTCCATGGGATTTTCCAGGCAATAGTCCTGGAGTGGATTGCCATTTCCTTCTCCAGGGGATCTTCCCAACCCAGGGATAAAACCTGGGTCTCCTGCATTGTAGACAGACGCTTTACCATCTGAGCCACCAGGGAAGTCCATGGAAACACAAAAGACCCTGAATAGCCAAAGCAGTCTTGAGAAAGAAGAATGGAGCTGGAGGAATCAACATTCCTGAATTCAGATTATAGTACAAAGCTACAGTCATCAAGGCAGTATGCCACAAAAACAGAAATACAGACCAATGGAACAAGATAGAAAGCCCAGAAATAAACCCATGCACCTATGGGTACCTTATTTTTGATAAAGAAGGCAAGACAGCCTCTTCAATAAATGGTTCTGGGAAAACTTGACAGCTACATGTAAAGGAATGAAATTAGAACACTTCCTAACACCATACACAAAGATAAACTCAAGATTAAAGACCTAAATGTGAGACTAGAAACTATAAAACTCTTAGAGGAAAACATAGGCAGAATACTCGATGACATAAATCAAAGCAAGATCACCTCCTAGAGAATAAAAGTAAACAAGTGGGACCTGATTAAACTTAAAAGCTTTTGCACAGCAAAGGAAACTATAAGCAAGGTGAAAAGACAACCCTCAGAATGGGAGAAAATAATAGCAAATGAAACAAATGACAAAGGATTAATTTCCAAAATATACAAGCAGTTCATACAACTCAATGCCAGAAAAACAATCCAATCAAAAAGTGGGAAAAAGACCTAAACAGACATTTCTCCAAAGAAGACATACAGATGGCTAACAAACACATGAAAAGATGCTAAACATTGCTCATTATTAGAGAAATGCAAATCAAAACCAGAATGAGATATCACCTCACACTGGTCAGAATGGCTATCATCAAAAAGTCTACAAACAATGAATGCTGGAGAGGGTGTGGAGAAAAGGGAATGCTCTTGCCCTGTTGTTAAGAATGTAAATTGATACAACCACTATGGAAGATGGTATGGCGATTCCTTAAAAAACTAGGAATAAAACCACCATATGACCCAGCAATCTGACTCCTAGGCATATACCCTGAGGAAACCAGGGTTGAAAAAGACACATGTATCCCATTGTTAATTGCAGCACTATTTACAATAGCTAGAACATGGAAGCAACCTAGATGTCCACTGACAGATGAATGGATAAAGAAGTTATGGTATATATATACAATGGAATATTACTCAGCCATAAAAAGGAATGCATTTGAGTCAGTTCTGATGAGGTGGATGAACCCAGCACCTATTATACAGAATGAAGAGAGAAAGTAAAGATAAATATTGTGTTCTAATGCAGATATACAGAATCTAGAAAAATGGTACTGAAGAATTTATTTTTGGGGCAGCAATGGAGAAACAGACATAGAGAACAGACTTTTACGGACATGGGGAGAGGGGAGGAGAAGATGTGATGTATGGCAAGAATAACATGGAAACTTACATTACCATATGTAAAATAGATAGCCAACAGGAATTTGCTGTACAGCTCAGGAAACTCAAACAGGGGCTCTGTATCAACCTAGAGGGGTGAGATGGGGAGGGAGATGGGAGGGAGGTTCAAAAGTGAGGGGATATATGTATACCTATGGCTGATTCATGTTGAGATTTGACAGAAAACAACAAAATTCTACAAAGCAATTATCCTTCTTAAAAAATTTTTTTAATGTAACAAAAAAAATTTAATGCAAGCTTAAGGCCTAGAAATGGAAATCTCTAGATGTTAAAACAAAAGGAGCATCAAAATCAGAAAAGCAAACGACAGGTATGGGTACCATGTCTTTCTACCCTCATTTAGGAAGCAGAAAAGCTCTGTTTCATGAGGCAGACATAGATAACCCCATGAGTATTATCTTTAACAATCCAGCTTTATAAACATAATTATTATTGGAAAATCCTTCTATGTTCTGGTTATAGGTTGGACCAGTTTAAGTTTTCAGCTATGATTTTGTATATTTTTCTCAGTGTTCATAGGTAGAAGGAAATTCAGCAATGCTGTTCAGTGGATAGGCATCAGAGTGGTGAATTAACGTTCTAATTTATCCTAAGTACATACATTGGTCTTTGTTTTTTTTTTTTAATTTTATTTTATTTTTAAACTTTACATAATTGTATTAGTTTTGCCAAATATCAAAATGAATCCGCCACAGGTATACATGTGTTCCCCATCCTGAACCCTCCTCCCTCCTCCCTCCCCATACCATCCCTCTGGGTCGTCCCAGTGCACTAGCCCTAAGCATCCAGTATCGTGCATCGAACCTGTACTGGTAACTCGTTTCATACATGATATTTTACATGTTTCAATGCCATTCTCCCAAATCTTCCCACCCTTTCCCTCTCCCACAGAGTCCATAAGACTGTTCTATACATCAGTGTCTCTTTTGCTGTCTTGTACACAGGGTTATTGTTACCATCTTTCTAAATTCCATATATATGCATTAGTATACTGTATTGGTGTTTTTCTTTCTGGCTTACTTCACTCTGTATAATAGTCTCTGGGTATAAAACAAAATAAACACCTCTCTCTGCTCTTGCGAAGGTTAACAGCGGCCTCGTACTTGTACTCAGTCATATTTGACTCTTTGCAACCCTTTGGAATTTTGCCAGGTTCCTCTGTCCATAGGACTTTTCAGGCAAGAATACTGGAGTGAGTTGCCACTCCCTCCTCCAGGGATCTTCCCAAACCAGGGATCGAAACCACATCTCCTGCATTGCGGGTGGATTCTTTACCACTGAGTCTTTAGGGAACCCCTAACAGTGGCCTCCATGTTTCTAAATCCGATGGTCTCTTCTTCGTTCTCATCTCACCTGACCTCTCACCAGTATTTAACACAGTTCATCTCTCTAGCTTCTTTCATTTGGCTCCTGATCCTCTCTCTCATTTTTCTCCTACTTTTCTGAGTGTTTACCCTCAGTGTCTTCTGCTGATTCCTCCTCATCTCTCCTACCTCTAACACTGGGGAGCAGGAGGCACAGTCTGAGTTTTTCTTTTTTTCTGTTAACACTTACTTACTAGTCTCATGGCTTGCCATTCTCATGATAGACTGATAACTTCATGATGTATATCTTTATATCTTGAACATAAGTTTCCAGGCCAGACCTCTCCTGTGAACCACAGGCTCTTATCTACTTGACATTTTATTTCTTGTAGTCTAATAGGCATTTCAATCTCCTGTGTCCAAAAATCAAGCTCCTACTTTTTCTCCCACCAGATCTTTTCTTGCAGTCTTAACTCATCCCATTTAAGGGTAATTTCGCTATCCCAATAGCTCAGGTCATGTAATTTAAGATCATCTTTTATTACTCCTTTTATAATATCTTACATCCCATTTATTTGCAAATGCTCTTTACTCTTAAAGTCTACCCAAAACCAGATTACTTCTCACAATTTTTACCCTCATTCAAGCTATCATTACATCTTACCTAGACCATGATAGTAACTTCTTAACCAGTAGCTTTGTTTCTATCTTTCAGTCTATTTTCCAATTCAGCTATTGGAAGGATACTGTTATTCATTTCACCATGGTTCTGCTTAAACAAAGAAAGTGAAAGTCACTCAGTTGTGTCCAGCTCTTTGCAACCCCATGGACTGTATGGAAAGACCAGAATACTGGAGTGGGTAGCCTTTCCCCTCTCCAGGGGATCTTCCCAACCCAGGGATCAAACCCAGGTCTCCTGAATTGCAGGCAGATTCTTTACCAGCTGAGCCACAAGGGAAGCCCTAAAAACAAAGAAACTCTAGACAATTCCCTGGTGATCCAGTGGATAAGTATCCACCTGCCAATGCAGTAGATACGGGTTCAATCCCTGGTCCAGGAAGGTTCCACATGCCATGGAGCAACGAAGCCCACGTGCCACGACTATTGAGTCCAAACTCTAGAGTCCTTGAGCAGCAACTACCGAGCCTACATGCCGCAACTACTGAAGCCCAAGAGCCTCGAGCCTGTGTTTCACAACAAGAGAAGTGATCACAATGAGAAACCTGCACACCACATGAAGAGTAGGCCAGCTGCAACTAGAGAAAGCCTGCACAAGGCAACAAAGACCCAGCACAGCCAAAGATAAAATAAATGAATAGAAAGAAACCCTGTGTTAAAACAAATCAAATCATATCACCCTCCTGATCAATACCCTCCAAAGTCTTCCTTCTCACTCAGACTAGAAGTCAACATCTTGTAAATGGCCTACAAGGACCTGCGTGATTTGACTTCTGTGCTGTAAACTATTAACCTTGACTAAAAAAAGGTTTGCCCCTTTGCCCTCCGCTCCTGAGTGGTAATCTCTAAACCTTTGTAATGCTCTACCCACCAGGAGTGTGTTTATCTACCCAGAGGACTTGAGCCATGCCTGATGGTCTAAACTAAATGTGTTTTATAGCAACTCCATGTGTCTGAAAACCCAGTGGATTATCTGCCTGTGAAAAATGAGGGTTTATACCTTATACTCCTGCTTAATCATTCATTTATTCAGCAATATTTACCCTAGATACACTAGAAGAGTTCTACACTAGATAGCAGGTGGCCCAGTGGTAAAGAGTCTGCCTGCCAATGCAGGAGACATGGGTTTGATTCCTGGGTCAGGAAGATTCCCTGGAGAAGGGAATGGCTATGCACTCCAGTATCCTTACCTGGGAGATCTCATGGACAGAGGAGCCTGGTGGGCTATAGTCCATGGGGTCGCAATAAGTTGAGTTGGACACAACTTAGTAACTAAATAATAACAACACTAGACCCCAGATTCTGGGGATCCTGCAGTCAACTCTACATACAGCATACCTGTCCTCCTGGAGTTCACACTCGAGTGTGAGAGAAAATCAATACAGAAACAAACAAGTAAGAGTGGTAAGAGGGGAAAAAATGAAGAAAAAGAAAACTATATACAGTTTTATTTCAAACAAAAACTGAGATCATTCCGTTTAAACCCAAGGTAACTAGATGAACAGACACTTCCACAAGAACATCCAGAGAGTAGAAGGAATTCTGTGTTTCCAGTTCAGGACCATTTCATTTGATGCTCAAAAGACAAGCTGATCTTTTTTGATAACTGGTCTATATATGTTGTAATTTCAAATCAGTGGGGAAAATTTAGGCTATCAAAAATGACTTTGGGGATTTAAAAAATGTAAATTTAAGTTGCTATCTCATACGCTCAGTCAGTAAAGAATCTTCCTGCAGTACTGGATACCCAGGTTCGATCCCTGGGTTGGGAAGATTTCCCTGGAGAAGGAAATGGCAACCTACTCCAGTATTCTTGCCTGGAAAATCCTATGGACAGAGGAGCCTGCCAGACTACAGTTCATGGGGTCTCAAGAGTTAGACATGAATTAGCAACTAAACAACCACCACCACCACAAGAAATTTCACCTGGGTTAGAGACTTACACAAGAAAAATGAAATCATAAATATGCTAGAATGCATTGTGTGAAAACATATGATCTCATTTGGGGAAGACCTTTTAAAATAAGACATTCTGTTCAGTTCAGTTTGGTTGCTCAGTTGTGTCCTACACTTTGCGACCCCATGGACTGCAGCACACCAGGCTTCCCCGATGCTGCAGAAGATTGAAGGCAGGAGAAGAAGGGGATGACAGAGGATGAGATGGTTGGATGGCATCACCAATGCAATGGACATGAGTTTGAGTAGGCTCCAGGAGTTGGTGATGGACAGGGAAGCCTGGTGTGCTGCAGTCCATGGGGTTGCAAAGCGCAGGACACTACTGAGCAACCAAACTGAACTGAACTGAATCTCTTAAAAGGTCTTCCCCAAATGAGATCATATGTTTTCACACAATGCATTCTAGCATATTTATGATTTCATTTTTCATATGTAAGTCTCAGGGATCGAACCTGGGTATCCTGTACTGCAGGCAGATTCTTTACTGACTGAGCGTATGAGATAGCAACTTAAATTTACACTTTTTAAATCCCCAAAGTCATTTTTGATAGCCTAAATTTTCCCCACTGATTTGAAATATAAATTACAACATATATAGACCAGTTATCAAAAAAGATCAGCTTGTCTTTTGAGCATCCCAGGTAAGGATACTGGAGTGCATAGCCATTCCCTTCTCCAGGGAATCTTCCTGACCCAGGAATCAAACCCATGTCTCCTGCATTGGCAGGCAGACTCTTTACCACTGAGCCACCTGCTATCTAGTGTAGAACTCATCTAGTGTATCTAGGGTAAATATTGCTGAATAAATGAATGATTAAGCAGGAGTATAAGGTATAAACCCTCATTTTTCACAGGCAGATAATCTACTGGCTTTTCAGACACACAGAGTTGCTATAAAACACATTTAGTTTAGACCATCAGGCATGGCTCAAGTCCTCTGGGTAGATAAACACACTCCTGGTGGGTAGAGCATTACAAAGGCTTAGAGATTACCACTCAGGAGCTGAGAGCAAAGGGGTAAACCTTTTTTTGGTCAAGGTTAATAGTTTACAGCACAGAAGTCAAATCACGCAGGTCCTTGTAGGCCATTTACAGTATGAAGGCCCAGGAGTCTTCTTCAACACCATAGTTCAAAAGCATCAATCCTTCAGAGCTCAGCTTTCCTTATGGTCCAACTCGCACATTCATACATGACTACTGGAAAAAACTTAGCTTTGGCTAGACAGGCCTTTGTCAGCAAAATAATGTCTCTGCTTTTTAATATGCTGTCTAGGTTGGTCATAACTTTTCTTCCAACATCTTCCAAGGAACACGCACCTTTTAATTTCATGGCTGCAGTCACCATCTGCAGCAATTTTGGAGCCCCCAAAAATAAAGTCTGTCACCATTCCCATTGTTTCCCCATCTATTTGCCATGAAGTGATGGGACTGAATGCTATGATCCTTGTTTTTTGAATGTTGAGTTTTAAACCAGATTTTTCACTCTCCTCTTTCATTTTCCTCAAGATTAAAGCCAAAAATCATAAGCGGGGAAAAAGAGTGGTAAGAGGGAAAATCGGGGTAAAGGAAGAAGATGGCTGATTTGATTAATTTTATTAAGAAGTTACAATGAGGATTAACCTTTTGGGAAATTATTCATAGAGATTCTGGTCTTTTCCAGTGATCATCTCAAGAAGCAATCCTGGTTCCTTTTAAGGCATAACCAAGACTTACCTGGTGGTCCAGTGGTTAAGAATCCACCTGCCAATGCAGGGGATATGAGTTTGATCCCTAATCCAGGAAGATTCCACATGCCACAGGGTAGCTAAGCCCGTGAGTTGCAACTACTGAAGTCCTCACATTATAGAGCCTGAGTTTTGCAACAAGAGAAGACACCACAACGAGGAGCCTATGCACTACAGCTAGAGAGTTGCCCCAGCTTGCTGTAACCAGAGAAAGCCTGCATGCAGCAACAAAGTCCCAGTTTGGCCAAAAGTAAACAAACAAATAAATATTTTAAAAAATAAAAGCCATAACCAGCTTCTAAATGCATGTGTTGTCACTATATGCTGAATTACAGAATGCTGTAAAATTTCAAAAGCAGGGTGAATCAGTGACCTCTTACAAACCCTCCAAATGCTAAAGCACGAGCTTAGATACTTAATGAGCTGCACATTCTACACCCACACTCTATAATTGTCAGAGCTTCTATCTCATTCTGCCTTAACAAATTAAAAGGGAAATCATGGAGGGAAAAATAGACTAAAGACAATTGGGTCAAAACTTCCTTAACTAAAAATATTCTACATGACCCTCTGAGAAACTGTTTCCCTGGGGCCTCGCAGCTCCTCCCACCTCTCCCAGTGGGCTTACCAGGACTTGAGGCCAGAATCCACACTCTCCTGCTCAACAGTTAGTTTGGAGGAGACCTCTTCCTTTGTTTGCTGCTTTAGTCTCCTGGGGTGGTTCCCTGACCAAGCTTTATGGGTACCTGATTTGGAGGCTGGAGAGTTCCAGAGAACCACATATTTGGCCTTCCCTGCCCTTGCACTCTGCCTGTCAGTGCTCAAAGGGCCCTCACTCAGGTCCTGGTAATTCTCAATATCCCCCCACAATGCACACCCCCCAGTGGACATGCTAAGCAGATAAACACAGGTGACTAAATTTATGGAGGTCAATTAGGTTAGTATGTCTTCGAAATCCATCTCAGCTTTGAACCTAAATTTCGAGATGAAAATGTGGTGGCCTTGTTGGGGAGCTGTGGAAGTTGCAGTCCTTGATGTAGAATTGGTAGCAGTAGCCAGGAGGCCTTTAAGATAAGCTTAGCAACAGTGTTAGCACCACAGCGCCACCTCCCAATCTGAAACAAACATTGCAATTAGTCACCACCCTCTTTCCCACTAACATCCTCCCTGTGTTAAAAGCTAATTCTGGTTTGAACTATTCCAGATTGAAGGAAACGAATAAACCATGACAACAAAATACAATATGTGGTCCTGAACTAGATCCAGTACTGGTGGAATAAAAAAATGCTATAAAGGGCACTATTGTGTTGGCTGGCAAAATTTGAATACAGACAGTAGATCAGAAAAAACTACATAATATGACTGAAGTTGGTAATTGTACTTGGGGGGTATATGAAAAAATATCCTTACTTTTAGGAGGTACTAAGGGATTAAAGGTCCATGTATGTAACTTACTCTCAAAAGGCTTGCAAAAATAAATTGGAGGTGGAGGGGATGCAGAAAGCAAGCTGTAAGAATATGAGCAAATGGAGCAAAATGTTAACAATATATTAAAATGCCTACAGATATTCTATATATTATTCTTGCAATTTTTCTGTATGTTTGAAATTTTTTTCAAATAAAATGGTATGTTTTTTCATAATCTGATTTTAAGTCTAGATAGCTTGGCTAAAATTAGCTCCTCTACTGCCTGAATTTCCACCATTAGAGGTCTGTTTCTTTGGATATGACATGTTTTACAGATACTCCAGGACTCCATCTTCAACTGGGACTGCTTTGCTTTCACATGTTCTTCCCTATCATGATTGTTTGAAACATACTGTCCTGGAATGTATCTTCATCTAAACATTGGCACACATCACAAAATACGTAACTGAAATTTTGAGGAGCATCAGTTGACAACTAGCTAAGGGCATTCAGAGGAATCACTGATAAGAGGCTAAAGTGTTAGGCATGAAGAGGTGTCCCATGATAAGCAAAAATGAGCCCTGGATATAGAGGAGGAAGGGCATCATCATTCAACCACATTCTAATTTGGTGTTGAGCCAGAACTGCAAGGTCATGGTTCTAAGAACATCGTGGGTTCTGAGTCAGACTTCTCCCAGGCAATCCTGACAACACTCTCCTTTCAGTTTCACTACATCTGCTCCATCCTAACTGAGCAAAAAGTTGTCTGCACCTGAGATGGGTCAAAAGACAGCAACAGAACATTCTCTGAAGGAAAGCCAATGGGTGATATGTCTGCCTTTCTTTTTTCCACACCACCTGCAGAGGTCTGTGGGTGGTTCAGAATCCCATTCTTGGAAACTCCCAGATGTAGAAAATTTGCTCTATCAATTACCTAACAGATATTTGCTCTGTCAAATATCTAATGGGGTTAGGTTATGATAACATATCACTGCTACAACATCAGGGCTTCTCAGAATCCCAAGAATACATTGATCATAACTTCTTACTGTTTTCCACTTATAGCAGATTTCCCATTGTGATATCAAAGGAGATGCTTCTAAATTTTCACAATCAAGGGGACTATGCAGATTCAACTTTAAGCTCTGGCCTAGGACGGTTTGGGAAAAGTTTAAAGATTTCTGCTTTTTGTGGTTCAGGGAACTGAATGAAGAGCTTCATTTTTTAATGAAATAGCACATCTTAGTGGCACTTGCAGGCACTGCAGAGAAATTTAGGAAGAGATTTTGTTGTTTGGTTTCTGTTTTTTCCCTTGAGTAAAAACATATTATAGTCATTCCTTGGACAGGAAAACCAGCTCTCAAAATGATTGTTTTTAATATAAAACAGTTATAAATAATTTCTATATGAAACTATTCATATAACCCAGTCTTGTTCTTGAGCCCTGAATTTTCAGTGTTTCATTATGCATAAAGCAACTATCCCTCTGGGAAACCACAAGTGGAAATTTCAAAACAGAATGAAAATAATATTACAAATCCAGGGGGCACTCATCTCTCACCCTTGCTTAAATTTTAAAGCATTTTCTATTTAAACTGACACTTAAAACATACTTGTTTTAGAACTTCTGTTCCATTCAATAGGAAGTAAACATTTGGCCGCATTTTGAAGAGATCCCCTTCACTAAGCCTTCTAAGTCTTTCATCAGCAGGCTCTTTGGGTTTCAGATAATCACATAGGCTCTGAACCTGGACCATCTCAGTGTCAGCATCATTCCTCCAGCAATATCGATGCCAGGAGAGCTGCAGTCAGAGGACCCAAAGCAAATTAGCACAGGCCCCGAGACTGACCAAAATGAGGCCAGTCTAAAATAAATCATGTAGGCTTTTTTTAACATGGAAAATACAACCCCCTGCTCAGCTAGCATTTTTTTTTCTAAGCTTTTGCTTTTCAAAATCTTGGCCATATATACTTTTCAAGCAGATCTGAGTGTGCCAAGCATTCCATGAAAAATGTAGGTCAGGGGAGTATGTGGTGAAGGGGTGTTTGGAGGGTTGGGAGAGGCTAGGAGGAAGACAGTGAGTTCAGCTGAGTAACAAAAATAATTTTCGACTTCCACAGTGGAATGGAAATCATGAAAACCAGAAAAGGCAAGAAGTGGGTGTATTTTCATTTCATAGACAAGGAATCAGAGGATCAGAGAAAGGGGTAGGGTGGAGGAGCTGGTCTGCAAATCCTCCAGCCAGGATACTACATTCCCATTGTGACAGAAACCAGGGAAAGAGTTTACAGAGCAAAAACTAGTTCTGACTTATCTTTAGAATCTTCATTTAGAGATCAGTGAAAGCTATCAGTTAACTAATATTTCCAAACGCTTCACCCAACATTTTTGAGACAAGTTAGTAGATGAGTGAGGTTTCACTCTAGTTTTCTTGCCTCTTCTTCAGGCCTTCTCCCTTGCATCCCTTCACAGTTCCTGTAGCACTGTGCTGTGCCCTGACAACCAAGCTTGCCCCCAGTTCCAGTCTAGAACCTTCCTTCCTATCTTCTTTGCTTTCAGGTCAGCCTAGCCAGTGTCCTGTTTCCTTCTTGATCTGCTGCCTATTAGCTTATATTACACACCTCCCTTTTAACAGGAGAAACAGAGCCTCTAGTTGAAGAAATTCTCAGGCAATGTGGCAGGTGAATGGGAGAGGTACTGGAAGGTACCAATGGGAGTTCTAGCCCTATTAATTCCATTCTGTCTCAAATTATTTCTATTCTAGACACAAGGCTAGGCACTGGAAATATACTGACTGATGAAAAATTATTTTTATCTTTATATTACACCATTTGGAGAGTAATTTATTCCAATATTTCATGAGGCTGTTTTCATTAAATAGGAGACAACGTGTGAAGTAAAACAACAACAACAACGCTTTCTCAATAGATCGTAACAATATGTTCCAATAGGAGAAGCAAAAAAAAAAATGCATATAAGCAAATGAGGAAAGCAGAGTAATGTGCTCAGAACTGTGTAAGATTTAATTACAGGTGGTTATTTTATGCTCCTCTCTCTTTTCTAAATACATCACCATACACATTTTATTTCAGCCTCTGAAAGATGACTAAACGATGGATTCCTAGAAGTGTTTAAGAAGGAGGTGAAGCAAGGGAATTCTGTTTGTTAGGCTCCCACTTGGGCAGACAGTGAGCTAAGGACTGTCATGAATGTGAGTTCATTTAATTCTTACAACAGTGTCATGAGGTAAGTTGAATTAGGCTCATTTTACAGATAAGGAAACTGAGACCCATCAAGGTTAAGTAACATTTTATCTAAGATACAGGAGAAAATATGGGGCTAGAGCACTATTAAAGGGGAAAGGGGTGTTCCTACTTGTCTTTGGGGTCTTTCTGTTTCCTAACTTATGAATGCATATACCCCAAGAAGCAATACACCCAAGTACAAAGCATGGAAGATTACAAAATAGTATAAGTTCTAGTCGTTCCCCTCAAGATGACAACAGCATACTTTTGAGACACACGCCACACACACACAATCCAGACTATATGAATCAAAGACAAGTCATGTGTCAGAGACAAGGGAGAGTCTGTGGGTTGGATTTACATTGGCAAAGGGGACATGTATGAACATTCTAGGTGGGAAAAGTTATGATGAGTAAGATGAAAGTAATGATGAGTAAGACTCAATGTTTCATCACTTACAGTGAGTAAGATGAAATTAACAATGAGTGCAACTCAACATTTCAGGACAGGGATAGAGGGTCGGTGTGCAAAGAAGTAGGACTGAAGCAGATTACAGAGCAGAGCAAGAAAAGTAGGGCTTGGAAAGCTGGACTTTCCAAGTGGGAAAGTGAATGTGACTGAACTGCAGCATCCCCGGGAGGCAGGGTGTACGGTGTGTGCAATGTATGTGGTGTGTGTGTAGGGGGTGGGGGGTAAGAAATGTGTGGGGAATATGGGGAAGGGATGAGGTGTGTGGATGTGTGTAGGGGTGTGGGATGTGTGTGTACAATGTGTGTGGAATATGCGGTGTATGTATGATATGTTGGTGTGTATATTTGTGTATGTGATGTGTGTGGTGTGTGTGTGGTATGTATATGGTGTGTGGGGGATTGTGTTGGGTACATGTGGGATATGTGGGGGTTTTGAAATATGTGTGTCAGGGTGGTATAGGGAAGGGTTTGGGGTGTGTAGTGTGTGGGAGGTGTTGGGGGATATGGGGGTGTGTGTATATGGTGTGTGTATGTGGGCTGTGTGAGGTGTGTATGTATAGTGTGTGGAATATAGGGGGTGTATGTGTGTGATATGGGGGCATATGTATGGTGGGAGTGTGTTTGTGTGTGTGTAGGAGACTGTGGGGGTATGTGTGGGGTGTGCATGGCATGTGGAATATGAGGGTATATGGGTGTGTACGTGGAGGCTATGAGTGGGGTATGTGTGCATGGTGTGGGCGGTGTGTGTGGGGGTGTGTGTTGGCTTGGGGTGGGATGAGGGTTGGAGGGGTGGCAATAAATATGGATTGTGGAAAAATCACTGGACTGGGACCAAAGGGCAAAGGTTCTAGTCCCGGCTTTGTTGTTGACTGGAAATGCAACACCTTTGAGCCTCAGTTTTCTTCAGCTATAAGACCAGAAATTGGAGCAAATTATCTCCAAAGTCTGTCCCACATTAGCAATTCCAAAACACCCCTGCCCCACCTATCATTTTGCCCTTTCCCACCTTCAACTCAAGGTTGTAGAAATTTTGTCTTTGGTTGGCAAAAAGCATTCTTTTCGAATTTGAGAAAAAATTGTTCCATTCCATGAACCTGTCGTTATAAAACAGAAAAATCTGTTTTATTATTAGTGAGGAACCTTTAGGTATAAAAAACTCCAGGCTAATTGGAATGCTGTTAAACCAAGGCCATTTCTTCTACTGCACCCACTTGCTTTGGCTGAATTATTATTTGATATGATGCCCCTTATAAATATTAGGGGCCCCATGAGAAAGAGCCTGCGGAATTTCAATGCTGTGTTTACTATAAGGATTTTTTTAAAGATGTTATTAATTACACCAAGGAGAAGAACTTTCTCTCTAATCTCCAGAAATGTTCCGTCCCTGAACAGCTGGCTCCTATCCATCTCAAGGACTCCACGATTGCTGTAAAGAGCTCTGTGGCCCTCTTCCCAGGGTGGTACTGCTGGAGAGTACGGAGCCAAATCCAGGTCCAAGTCCATAAGTGAAGTGTAACTGGGACACAGCCATGCCCACCACTCCTGTGCTTATTGTTGATGGCTTCTTCCCTGGTGGCTCAGATGGTTAAGAATCTGCCTGCAATGCGGGAGACCAGAGTTCGATCAGGAAGATCCCCTGGAGAAGGGAATGGAAACCCACTCCAGTATTCTTGACTGTAGCCTGCCAGGCTCCTCTATCCATGGGGTTGCAGAGGGTTGGACACCACTGAGGAACTAACACTTTAACTCTTCACTTCCACCTACAAGGGCAGAGCTCAGTAGGTAGAACAAAGGTAGACGTGGCCCATGAGCTTAAAATATTTACTGTCTGGCCTTCTACAGGAAAAGTTTGTTGACCTCTGCGTTAAACCTTCAGTTTACATCTGCTTGAGTCCTTCTTGGCTTATGTATTATAAAATTGCTTGAAACCTGGGTGCTTATAGCATATTTATTCAGTCTAGATTTTGTGTATGTGCTTTGTCCATAAAACTGCTTCTCTATGTACTTTTACCTTGACTCAAAGTGGGTAAAACCACTAGACCTCCATCAGCAGATGAATGGATAAGAAAGCTGTGGTACATATACACAATGGAGTATTACTCAGCCATTAAAAAGAATACATTTGAATCAGTTCTAATGAGGTGGATGAAACTGGAGCCTATTATACAGAGTGAAGTAAGCCAGAAAGAAAAACACCAATACAGTATAGCTTTGTTTGTAGTGATGCTTCCTAAGGCCCATTTGACTTCATATATATGGAATTTAGAAAGATGGTAACGACAACCCTGTATGCAAGACAGCAAAAGAGACACAGATGTATAGAACAGTCTTTTGGACTCTGTGGGGGGGAGGATGATTTGGGAGAATGGCATTAAAACATGCATAATATCATATAAGAAATGAATCACCAGTCCAGGTTCAATGCAGGATACAGGAAGCTTGGGGCTGGTGCACTGGGATGACCCAGAGGGATGGTATGGGGAGGGAGGTGGGAGGGATTTCAGGATGGGGAACATGTGTACACCCGTGGTGGATGTATGTTGATGTATGGCAAAACCAATACAATATTGTAAAGTAAAAAATAAATAAATAAAAAATAAAACCACTAGACCATTCAGGTATGGCCTAAATCAAATCCCTTATGATTATACAGTGGAAGTGAGAAACAGGTTTAAGGGACTAGATCTGATAGACAGAGTGCTTGATGAACTATGGATGGAGGTTCGTGAGATTGTATAGGAGACAGGATTCAAGACCATCATCAAGAAAAAGAAATGCAAAAAAGAAAAATGGCTATCTGAGGGGGCCTTACAAATAGCTGTGAAAAGAAGAGAAGTGAAAGGCAAAAGAGAAAAGGAAAGATATACCCATTTGAGTGCAGAGTTCCAAAGAATAGCAAGGAGAGATAAGAAAGCCTTCCTCAACAATCAATGCAAAGAAATAGAGGAAAGACTAGAGATGGGAAAGACTCTAGTGGAAAGAGAGTTTCGTTTCACTAGAAAGAGAAATGGGAAATGACTAGAGATCTCTTCAAGAAAATTAGAGATACCAAGGGAACATTTCATGCAAAGATGGGCTCAATAAAGGACAGAAAGGGTATGGACCTAAGAGAACCAGAAGATATTAAGAAGAGGTGGCAAGAATACACAGAAGAACTGTACAAAAAACAGCTTCATGACCCAGATAATCACGATGGTGTGATCACTCACCTAGAGCCAGACATCCTAGAATATGAAGTCAAATGGGCCTTAGGAAGCATCACTACAAACAAAGCTAGTGGAGGTGATGGAATTCCAGTTGAGCTATTTTAAATCCTGAAAGATGATGCTGTGAAAGTGCTGCACTCAATATGTCAGCAAAGTTGGAAAACTCAGCAGTGGCTACAGAACTGGAAAAGGTCAGGTTTCATTCCAATCCCAAAGAAAGGCAATGCCAAAGAATGCTCAAACTACCACACAATTGCACTCGTCTCACACACTAGTAAAGTAATGCTCAAAATTCTCTAAGTCAGGCTTCAGCAACACGTGAACTGTGAACCAGCAGATGTTCAAGCTGGTTTTAGAAAAGGCAGAGGAACCAGAGATCAAATTGCCAACATCCACTGGGATCATGGACAAAGCAAGAGAGTTCCAGAAAAACATCTATTTCTGCTTTATTGACTATGCCAAAGCCTTTGACTGTGTGGATCACAATAAGCTGTGGAAAATTCTGAAAGAGATGGGAATACCAGACCACCTGACCTGCCTCTTGAGAAACCTATATGCAGGTCAGGAAGCAACAGTTAGAACTGGACATGGAACAACACAATGGTTCCAAATAGGAAAAGGAGTACATCAAGGCTGTATATTGTCACCCTGCTTATTTAACTTATATGCAGAGTACATCATGAGAAACGCTGGGCTGGAAGAAGCACAAGCTGGAATCAAGATTTCTGGGAGAAATATCAATAACCTCAGATATGCAAATGACACCACCCTTATGACAGAAAGTGAAGAGGAACTAAAGAGCCTCTTGATGAAAGTGAAAGAGGAGAGTGAAAAAGTTGGCTTAAAGCTTAACATTCAGAAAACTAAGATCATGGCATCCAGTCCCATCACTTCATGGAAAATAGATGGGGAAACAGTGGCTGACTATTTTTGGGGGGCTCCAAAATCACTGCAGATGGTGATTGCAGTCATGA
This sequence comes from Bos indicus, assembly GCF_029378745.1. Taxonomy (NCBI): domain Eukaryota; kingdom Metazoa; phylum Chordata; class Mammalia; order Artiodactyla; family Bovidae; genus Bos; species Bos indicus. The sequence goes on from NC_091760.1 coordinate 111,945,591, forward strand.
AATTAAAAGACACTTACTCCTTGGAAAGAAAGTTATGACCATTCTAGACAGCATATTAAAAAGCAGAGACATTACATTGTCAACAAAGTTCCGTCTAGTCAAAGCTATGGTTTTTCCCGTAGCCGTGTTTGGATGTGAGAGTTGGACTATAAAGAAAGCTGAGTGCTGAAGAATTGACGCTTTTGAACTGTGATGTTGGAGAAGACTCTTGAGAGTCCCTTGGACTGCAAGGGGATCCAACCAGTCCATCCTAAAGGAAATCAGTCCTGAATGTTCATTGGAAGGACTGATGCTGAAGCTGAAACTCCAATACTTTGGCTACCTGATATGAAGAACTGACTCATTTGAAAAGATCCTGATGCTGGGAAAGATTGAGGGCAGAAGGAGAAGGGGACAACAGAGGATGAGATGGTTGGATGGCTTCACCGACTCAATGGACATGAGTTTGGGTAAACTCTGGGAGTTGGTGATGGACAGGGAGGCCTGGTGTGCTGCAGTTCATGTGGTTGCAAAGAGTCGGACACAACTGAGCAACTAAACTGAACTGAACTGAAGCTCAGGTTCACTGTCTGGCTCAGAGGTCAATGCTTTGTATTAATACTAGAGATGGCCTCTTAGAAATGACTGAAAGACCCTCTTCAGTGACTCTTTTATAGACCTTAATAAAATGAATTCACAAAAACTTCTATTTTTGCTGAAAAATTCTAAGCCAACAGAAGGATCAGCACAGCAACTTGGCACTTTTTACCCCACATTCAAACAATTCCTCCCATTTCTTTTCGGTTGATACATGTGTTTGCATATTTACTGATTTTTTTTTCCTCCCCTGGTCACCCTTAGTTAGAAATATAACCAAGTCTCCATGGAAACACAACATAATGCTCTCTCACAGATGATTGAGGGACCTGAGCAGCTGGTATTGGGCTGAAGGCTGCAATGGCATCTGACCAAATTAGGAAGAGAAAACAGCTTACCCAGCTCTTCCAGACCTTTCAGAATTCTAAGCTCAGCATGGAAACCTACACAGATTGTGAATTACTGCAGATTTTTTAAACTTCTCTTATTTTTAACAACTTTATTGATATATAATTTACATACATACAATTCACCCATTTGAAATGTACAACATAATGACTTCTAGCATATTCATAGAGCTGTTACTGCAGATCTTCTAATTCTCTTTTTTTTCTGAGAATACTCTATCTTATCCATCGTATGTTTCAGCTCTACGGGGCTTTCATCTCCTGACATGAGAATGACTGACAGGAGTCTACAGAATAAGCAGGAAGGGAAGCTACTTTCAGTGAACACCTACTGTGTGTTAAGCACTATGTGTCACAGCTGGCCCCTTGTCACACAGTTTGTAAAGCAGAAGCATTGGGATTTGAACTCTGGTCTGATCAGCTCCAAAGCCTATTATCTTTGCACTACACAGGAAACGATGCCCTTCAAAAAGAAGAAAATAGAAAAGATAGGTGGAATGAGGTATTTTAATATAGCCATGGTCTTGGAGGGAGATAGAAAACAAGGTAAAGAAGAATATAAACATCTCCTCTCCTAACCCCAACTACACCTACAAGAAGTTAAGGTCAAAAGCCAGGTTGGGAAGGAACCAAGAGATTCCGAATTCTCTTCCACTAAAATCTGTCCCTCATGCTTAAAGGAGAATGTTTGAAATAAGAACAGTTAGTGTGCCCTGAAAAAAGGACAAAGTACTATGGAAATTTGGAGAAAGACAGAGGAGGAGGATGATATATATCAGGAAGATGTGGCAGAAAACAGCAAGTTCATAATTCAAAGCCTTGGCTATTTTCTGGGACCAATTATCTACTTAACTGTACTTTTTTCTCCTCATATTCTGATCTAGGAAGAGCAATCTCCTAAGTCCCGTTCCTTCCCTGAGTGTGGGCTAGTGGCACATAGGCTTGCCTAAGAGCCTGCCTCTGTGAGCAGAACCTGCTAGTCCTGCTCTTCAAGGCATCTTGAAGATTCATCTCAGAACTGTACTCTTGAGTCATGCAGAAGACAGGATCTGCAGGCGTGCCTGGGGACCTGAGCTGGTGTGACTGCTCCCCTCAAGCAGGTGGGCTCTAAGCCCCCAACTTCAACTAAGACACTTTTGCTCTTATCTATTTGAAGAAGGCATTCCTCTACTCCATAACTGCTTGAAAAAACACTGTCCTGAAACATATGTTCATCTGAACATGGACACACATCACAAAATATGTAACTGGTATTCAAACTGGGACTCTGAGCAAAAGAGGCATACCCCCTGAAGATTTACACAAGAGTTCATGGTTGGAACTTCCCTGGTGGCTCAGACGGTAAAGCGTCTGCCTGCAAGGCGGAAGACCTGGGTTCAATCCCTGGGTCAAGAAGATCCCCTGGAGAAGGAAATGGCAACCCACTCCAATACTCTTGCCTGGAAAATCCCATGGACAGAGGAACCTGGTAGGCTACAGTCCATGGGGTTGCAAAGAGTCAGACACGACTGAGCAACTTCACTTTCACTTCCATGGTGATACCACCCATCCTGGGACAAAGATGCAAAGACAGATTATTTTTTAAGCAATGAAACAGTCCATCCTTCCCAGATCTATACTCCACCACTGTTACCACTGAGGGTCAAGGAAAGAATGGAGAAGAGACTGAGAGAATGAGGAGAGACAGAGAGAAGGCAGCTCCTTCCAGTATAGATAGATTCAAGGAAGATGGTGAGGAATGACAGCATCTCCTCGATCCCAGGCTGTGGGACCACGGATTCTTTTGGAAAGGCTTTTGGTTCTTAGGCTCTACTTTGAAAGCACGATGGGATGAGTTGTCCTATGTTAATATGCCCTATAAAACTCGAAGAGTTCATTCTTCTTCTGCAGGAGCCCTTTATTGCCTAAAGAGTCCATGTGAAATACTTTGCTCTCCAGAGAGGAGCCATCTCAATGCAAATTGCTTTGTTAATCAAATTAGCTGATAACTAGAGCAGTAGTTACTGCATTAAAATAGACCTTTAGATTATAGAAAAATAAAATCACCTAGGGACATCTTGTCTATACAAAAGCAATCTTATTCTATGAACTAGAAGTTTTGACTTGAACTAAAACAACTGTTCTTTATAAATGGTAAGGGATTTGGTTTGGGATTTTTTTGGAGCGGGGAAGGGAAGTTGTTTGTTTTCAGTATCCTTGTCCTTCTGAACAGCTTTTGCTCAGTTTCCTGGATGTTTAAAACTCTAGTCATTTGTCAAGCAGGTATAGCTGGGTTATTTAGCTAAGCACAGACGTACTTATAGAGGTTTGAACAATAATAGCTCTGAAAAAGAATGATACTTTCTATTTAAAATGGGAGAAAATAATAGCAAATGAAGCAACTGACAAACAACTAATCTCAAAAATATACAAGCAACTCCTACAGCTCAACTCCAGAAAAATAAATGACCCAATCAAAAAATGGGCCAAAGATCTAAATAGACATTTCTCCAAAGAAGACATACAGATGGCTAACAAACACGTGAAAAGATGCTCAACATCACTCATTATCAGAGAAATGCAAATCAAAACCACAATGAGGTACCATTTCACGCCAGTCAGAATGGCTGCGATCCAAAAGTCTACAAGCAATAAATGCTGGAGAGGATGTGGAGAAAAGGAAACCCTCTTACACTGTTGGTGGGAATGTAAACTAGTATAGCCACTATGGGGAACAGTGTGGACATTCCTTAAAAAACTGGAAATAGAACTGCCATACGACCCAGCAATCCCACTGCTGGGCATACACACCGAGGAAACCAGAATTGAAAGAGACATGTGTACCCCAATGTTCATCGCAGCAGTGTTTATAATAGCCAGGACATGGAAGCAATCTATTTCAGAGCAATTTTAAAAGATTATACATCCAACCACATACTAGGAAAAAATTTCTCCCTTTCGTTAATCTTTCACAGAATAAATGGATGGTACTAGAGGATTAGAGAACAACCAGTAATTTACGTTGGGCTACACTGATAAAAAGTGCTGTCATTTTAAGAATTTGTTCAGTCTCGTGAGCTACTTTATTAGTTACTAGCATGACCATATGATTCAGGCTTAAAAGAAAATAACAGCCTTGAAGACAAGGCAGCATTAAAAAAAATTCTATTCTTAATTTATAAATTTCCTTAAGAAGAAGAGAGCTCCCATTCATCATTATGACCTGCAAAAACACATACTGTTGCTTCAGTATCGAGGCAAAGACATTTCTAATGGCACAAGGATGGGAACTTCCACAGGTGAGCCTGACTATATGTAATCTTTGAAGCAAAGAGATAGTGGACAATTTAAAGCTTGAAAAAATAAGGCAGCCCAAGAAGAAGGCTCACTGCATTCATTTTTCTTTTCCTTTTTCTACATAAATTTTTTTTTTGCTATTTCAACCCTTGTTTCTTTAATAACAACAAACTTTGATTTCAATGCAGTGCCCTGGCTGGATAACATTGCAACCAACAAGTACCTGTAAGTCATGCCCGTCTCTGCCCTGGTGGTTTCCTGAAGTGAAATTCCATGGACACGTAAAAACTTCTCCAGGTATTTCCGTTCCACTGCTCCACTGGGCCTAACAGGCCAACAGACTGCCTGAGGCGGAGGCTTGGTCACTGCTAGGTGCCGTCTGCATTTCAGAGCCGATTCACTGGATTTGGGCAGACCCAGCTTGGGGCTGGGGATGTCTGCACAAGCAGGTTTATACAGATGCATGCTTCATAAACTCAAGGAGGCAAAGCTAATTTCACAGTGCTGCACTCTAAGACTGGCTGTATCTTGCTAGGATTCTCTTGGGTTATCTGGCTTTGATGTGTCCCTAAAAGGGATCAGTTTGTTTTCCTTAGATGTCCCTTATCGTTCATGTATGCGAGCAGGCTCCTGGCAGAACTGTGAGTTTAAGTCCCTGCTGAAGCCTGTGCAAAAAGAAGCCTGACCAAAACCAATCACATTTCTCGTCCCTGTAAAGTTTGCAAAGTCGAACTTAAGCAATCGCTTATTGGCCCTGGGGAAAAAAAATATGGGCACCCTTCCCCATGTCTTTCTATTTAGGTAAAAGGAAATATTTTGGTGGGATAGGGGCCAAATGTTCTGTTCTCATAAGGACCATAAGGCCTTGGGGATGATTCATGAGTATGTAATGAGACCTCTCTAAGTCATAAAACATACCATAGTCAAGTAATTTATTATACTATTCATTTGGGTGAAAGGCCCATTAACCTTTTTATTTTTCAGATGTTGCAGTCAAATGATAGGTGATATCAATAAGGTGACTGTAACAAGCAAGGGACCCATACAAATATGCCCAACCGATATTTGACAAAGATGTAAGAGTAATGCAATAGAAGGGTAGACTTTCTGACAAACAGTGCTAGAGAAATTGGACATTTATAAACAAAAACAAACTAAATGAACCCTTGACTTAAACACCTCACATTTTTATAAAAATTAACTCAAAATGGATCACAGACTTAAATGTAAAATGTAAAACTATAAAACCTCTAGGTAAAAACTTAGAAGAAAATCTTCAGAAACTAGGGCTAAGAGAAGAATTCTTTAGACTTGATATCAAAAACACAATCAATAAAGGGAAAAAATTATAAATTGGATCTCATCAACTTTCTGTAAATGAAAAAAACAAATTACAGATTGAGAGGAAGTATTTGCAAACCATATATCCAACAAAGAACTTATATCTGAACATACAAAGAAATAAAAACTCCCATTCACTGGGTAAGAGGTATATGAGATCTTTCTGGGTTGTTTTTTACAATTGCATGTGAATCCATAATTATTTCAAAATAAAGTTTTTTTAAAAAAAGCAAAGAAGTTCCTCGTATAAGGTCTTTCCACTTTGTGATTCCAGCTGTGACTCTCCTCCAACCGTGACCTCTGGGCATGAATGGTTCATCCAGTTCACCACGCTTCCTGTTCCTAATCATATCCTTGCTCACTTGGCTTCTCCCTAAACCTTTCAAATGTTCCCTTAAAGCTCATCTCCTCGAGGAATTCTTCCCCAAGCTCCTAACCCCTAGTACACAATCATTTCTTGAAATTCCTCTTGCAACTCACCTCAAAAGCACTCCCTTGACAGCTCTAAACAGTTTCCCAAACATTTGCACACCCCTGATGATTTCTGCCATATTTTTGTACCACCTATACCAATATTTATTTAGTGTTTGGGATTATTGAAAATTTTCTTTTTTCGCTAAACAAATTTACTTAGTGTTATGAATTAAATGTTTGTTTCCTTCCAAAAATTCCTATACTGAAATTAATCTCCATTGTGATTGAGGTGAGGCCTTTGAGAGATGATTATATCGTGAGAGTGGAGCCCTCATGATTAGGATTAGTGCCCTTATAAAAAGAGGCCAGAGAGTTGGCTTGCTCTCTTTCTGACATGTGAAGATGCAGCAAAAGATGATTGTCTGTAAAACAGGAAGAGGGCTTTCACCAGAACCTGACCATGCTGACACCCTGATCTTGGACTTTCCAACCTCCATAACCAGGCAAAATCAATATTTGTTGCTTAAACCATAAAGTCTGTAGTAATTTCTTACAGCAGTCCTGAGAGATTTAATAAGGCAACATTGTATTACTAGCATCATAAATAGAAAAACTTTATCACTTGCAATAAAATAGAGTCAACCTGGAAAAAATAAATACAATAAAAATGAAGAATAGTATTAAACTATAACTAGACATTATTGGTGTCCAAAGGCTTTCAATCAGACGGAGACTTATGTTTTTGGTTTTTACTGAGAAGATTGATAGGTATTAAAGAGGTGTTTTAGGTATTTTAGCACAGATCTGAGAGTTTTTTTTTTTTTTCTTTTAATCTCCCTTTTTTTAAGGTAATCAGAAGGGGTGAAAGAAATTGAAATAGGAATACACCACCTTTACAGTGTGAATCAAGCTCATTTAACGTTCCTTCTGTGTACCAACTAAAATCATCTCTTTGTCCACCAATGGCAACTTGTACCTACTCTGGGAACACAGACTCATAATATATTGTCCCAGGACTTCCCCGATGGTGCAGTGGGTAAGAATCTACCTGCTAATGCAGGGGACACAGGTTCAGTCTCTGGTCTGGGAAGGTTCCACATGCTGTAGAGCAACTAAGCCCCTGTGCCACAACCACCGAGCTCATGCTCTAGAGCCTGAGAGCTGCACATCCTGAGCCTGTGTGCTGCGACTACTGAAGCGCACGCACCTAGCGCCTGTGCTCTGCAGCCAGAGAAGCCAGCACAGTGAGAAGCCCAAGCGCCACAGTGGAGAGCAGCCCTCCCTCTCTGAAAGCAGTGAAAGGCTACAAAGCCATGAAGACCCAGTGCAGCCAAAAATAAATAAGTGACTATATACAGTCCCAGAGTAGTAGATACCTCCTCCTGCAGGTGCACATCTAACTCCCCTCTAGACCACCAGCTCTTTGAAAGGAGGGATGGACTGTATCTGGCATAAGTATCATAATAATCAGCAAGGTATTTTGAGAATGATCAACGCTTCAGAGACATTACTGGTTTGCTTGCTTGAATTTTAAGTTGCTCAAAGCTACCTTTCCCCCTTATCAATCTGTTGCTAATTTCACCCCAGCTGCCAAAGTTCTGAACCTCAAAAGAGAAATAAAAGCCTACAAAGAGAAAGCCAGAAAAGCTAGAAGAGCAATCCAGCAGTGGTATGGAGTTAAAGAGAAACTCGAATTCCCAAGTAAAGTTTGTATCTATTATTCAGTCACTTACACTAGCCACTGTTTAAATCAGCCACGGAAGTGGTTCTTCCAGTTGAACTCCACCAAGCAAGAAACAGAGTGAACCGGAAGAGCAGTCATGAACAGTGAAACATGAGCCCGCCTCATTGTTTTCTTCTGCCCTCTGAATATGGATCCAGGCCCAAGAAGGGAGAGAAGGATAAGAAAGCCAATATTTACCAGAAGCTGAAATTTCCTTTTACTAAGTTCTAAAAGTTTATCATTTTCATAAAAGGTCCCAGTTTGAAGACAGGGAGTAGAAACTATATTTATAAAGGAATTGTGTGTCCTCTGGCTGTCGCTCAAATTCAAATAAATTTTAAATGATGTGTATAAGACTATGGCAACCCACTCCAGTGTTCTTGCCTGGAGAATCCCAGGGACGGGGGAGCCTGGTGGGCTGCCGTCTATGGGGTCGCACAGAGTCGGACACGACTGAAGCGACTTAGCAGCAGCAGCATAAGACTATAGGAAATGGCTCTGAGCAGCTGGGGTGGGAGCAAAGGTAAGGGAGGCAGGGGTGGGGGAAGTTACTATCTGTCTTTCTTTCCACGGGATGATAATTATTATACATTGTTCAGAATCTTTACGCATTATACAAACCCAGGGTCAGCAGAGTGTGGGAAAAATGACATGGCTATCTGATGAGAGAGGTGCTTCTGGCCATGTTCTGCTAACGGAATGCAAGAGGCCCTGGGGCTTATAAGTCACAAATAGAAGTTCATATAGCCCTGGATGACGAGCAGGCTTAATCCACACCTGCTCAGCATTCGTAAATAACCATGTGACTTTGGGCAGGTCTTGACTTCTCTATTCCCTTAGTTTTTATGGCCTCAGACTTAAGTAATCTCTAAGATTCTTCTACATCTAATGTCTTGTGAGTCTTAAAAGCTACTTGGGCTAGCCATTCTATAGAAATGAGGGCCTTTCCTGTGTTGACTCAGTGAATTATTAGCTAGTTCTCTAAGATACCAGGCCCATGAGATTGCTGCCATTATTCTTAGAATATGCCAATCATATATATAGCCTAATTTTAATTTTTTCTTGGATAAAGAGGCAACTTGTTAAACACAATATACTAGATTTATGGATAGCTCACAGTCATCTAAAAATTGTCTTGGCCTACAATTGAAAGCTGAGACAGGAACTGAAGAGACCAGAAGAACGAAACTATGTTTTGACAGTCAGGATGAAGAGTAGCTGCCCAGATGAATTTGGACAAGGGACACCAAACCACAGATACAAGCAAGCCTGCCTTCCTATTCCAATTACTTTTGGGAACTCTGTCCTTTTGTTCTGCAGGTGATGCTGTGACAGAGCAGTCACATGCCTGAGATGTCTGCCTCCATCCCTCTGGGAACCATCTGACTAGTTTCTCTTCTTGTCAATGCCATTGTCTCTTCTCTTCACCTTTCCCAGAGCTACCTGGGGTCTAGCTGCATGTTGCATGTGATGAGACCACAACTAAATATGTATGGGTTATATAAACTTAACACAATGAAGAAAATATCGCCTTTGCCCTTTACCACGAGGAGCTCACAGTAAAGGAGAGGAGAGAGACCCGTACAGGCTACAAAGCTCACTATGAGCTACAATACAGGCAAGCAGTGAGGAGAAATGAAAACCCAGTCTTGGGGGTGGAGTAGAGGAAGTAACAGCAGCAGGAAAGGGAAGGGTGGGTGGGGTGGAAGGGGTTCCTTCAGAAGTTTGCAATCAAGCATGAAGCCTAACCTTTTTTTTTAATATAATATATACACTTTTTTTTTTTTCGGCTGCACTGAGTCTTCATTGCTGCGAGTGGGCTTTCTCTAGTTGCAGAGGGCGAGGGCTAATCTCCAGTTGTGCTGAATGGGCTTCTCTTGTTGCAGAGCATAGGCCCCAGTGTGTGGGCTCAGTAGTTGTGGCACACACAGTATGTGCAATCTTCCCAGAGCAGGGATCGAACCATGTCTGCTGCACTGGCAGGCATTCTTAACCACTAGACCACCAAGGAAGTCCGAGGAAGCCTAATCTAGAAAATCTCTTTATCATTGATTGGACCTCTCCTAGACAATACATCTCACCTCCTTTTAGGCCAAAATTTCTTTAGGAATAGAATAAAACAATCCCAGCAGCACTGGGGAGGGGACACATGTTCAGCACATGAGGTTACACCATGGAAGTAATGGAGAGCCCCAGTTAAGGCAACCTCAGCTCCCGAAGACAAGGCCTCTACCTCAGTCTCAGTCCGTTTTCTCTTGTCCTTATCCCTGCTGCTTGAATATTATACACTCTTGCACTACGACATAAAAGCAACTCCTCCCCAATGTGTAATTATCATATTGCTAATCTATGCATAGATATATACATTATAGCCTTGTTTTAGGAAAAACAGAAGCATGCATGAGAGTAATCAGGTCTATGGTCTCTTTCTCAGCTGTAAAGGGCTGTGGCAGGGCTGGCCCTTGGGATTTCACTGACACCTGTATTTTATCCCACACTGACCCACATCCACAATAAGAAAGCATCTTTGAGATTTGGCATTTGCAGCAAAAGTTCCCCTCACTACTTTGGGTGTGTCTCTCTTGCCCATTCTGCAAAAGGTCTCAAAAAATGACAAAACATGGTTTTATTCTAAGGTAAATGCAAAGGAAATGGCCCATGGGACTGCGATGTGAAAAGTACATTCTGTGGCCAGAAATGCCTTGAAAGATGGCCACAGGGGGACACAGAATGTACTGGAGAAGAGGTAGGTGATGAGGAAGGTAGGTAGGTGGTGAGGTCTTAGTCCTTTTATAGGGGCTTTGCAGTCTCGTTTTAAGCATTGTTGAGAGACAGAAAATTTGAAATCAGGTTGATCCTGTGGTCACATGCTCTACTCCTCCCACCCCCGCCTTATCCTATTCTGCATTGGCCTGACTTGGGGAACTTCCATGGAGTGGAGGTGGAGGATGGCAGAAAGAGCATTGTCTGTGAAAGCAGGAAGACTTGAGTTGGATTCCTGCCCCTACAGGACACTACTGTATTGACCATGGGCACTTTCTGAGTCCCATGTCTTCCTCTGAAAAATACACTTCACCATATTATAACGTAAGGTTGTTGTGAAGATTAAAGGAAGTACGGTATTTGATGTCGCTGACACGGAATGAATGGTTATTTTTACAGCACCTGCTGCATTGCACAACTCCAGCGGCTGGCCATGGACACTGCAGTCTGTGTGGACACTGTGCCTGGTGTTGCATATACGCCGCTGACCTGGACAGACAGAGCAAGCAACAATTTTCAGGAGACTTCAGTGCTATGGGTTACATGACTGCAAAATGGATAGGATGACTTTAAACATGACTTTCTCCTTCCTAAGAAAAAGTGAAAGAGTATCTGGATAAAGTGCATTTGCTCTGCATCTGGTCAGAAATCCCTCCATCACTGCTTAAGCATCTCCTCAGAAAGCAGATTTGAAAGCTGCAAAGAATCCCTCACCTCTACAGCCACTGCCCCAATGTGTTCTGCCAAGGGGCTCATCCATCTTCTTCTACACATTATTCCTTTCAGGGTCTTGAACTTGTCAAAGGCAAGGCGGGGAAGCTGGGACACAGAGTAGCATCCTAAGAGGTAAATTTCAGCTATAAAGCAAGGCCTAAAAATATATAGTTTCAGTGTTGTGATAACTATGTACTAGTAAAAGGTTTTATTGCAATCATTCCATCTGAACCAAACTACCTTTTCATTGTCTTCTTCTAGGCACTTGTGCATGAGTGCTCAGTCACTAAATCATGTCCAACTCTGTGACTCCATGGATTGTAGCCTGCCAGGCTCCTCTGTCCATGGAATTTTCCAGGTAAGAATACTGGAGTAGGTTGCCATTTCCTCCTCCAGGAGATCTTCCCAACCCAGGGATCAAATCCACGTCTCCTACATTGGCAGGTAGATTCTTAGCACTGCCTGGGAAGCCCCTCCAGGCACTTACATGTGTGCTAACTCGCTTCAGTCCTGTCTGACTCTCTGTGACCCTATGGACCCGTAGCCCTCCAGGCTCCTCTGTCCTTGGGATTCTCCAGGCAAGAATACTGGAGTGGGTTGCCATTTCCTCCTCCAGGGGATCTTTCTGACCCAGGGATCGAACCTTCATCTCTTCTGTCTCCTGCATTGGCAGGCAGGTTCTTTACCACTAGCACCACCTGGGAAGCCCTAAGATTATTCAGGCACTTATCTTATCTAAGATTATCTAAAAAAAAAAAAAATCTATGATTCTGTTGGAACTGTAAGAAATCTTAGAAATCAGCTGGTTCGATTCTCTTGTCTTACCAATAAGAAAAAAACATCTAGGAAATTGGCAACATTAAGAGTCAGTTGCTGTAAGGACTGGAGTAAAGGATAAGTTTCCAGGGGCTTAGAGGTCAGAGGGACAGGGGTTTAAAGCCTTGCCCAACAAGAAGCTACTCTGAGATATGAGTGCTGAGTTTTTAGTTTCTTCCTCGGAAAAATGGGGAAAATAATACTGCCTTCTCAGAGTTAAAAACACTAAACTAGTTTATGTATTACATTGCTTCTTGAAATACCATATACTATGTATTATATACCCCACATATACTACATTGCTTCTTGAAATATCATTTCAAGGCTTCATAATTATAAATGTTTATCACTGACCAAAGTTCCAAGGCAATCCTGTTGAAAAACAATCCACTGAAAAAACCCTCTGTGTGCTTCTGCTGTGGAAGACAAATGAAGCGCTTCACTTTGCTTACCTTATGATAAAATGTTCTTTCCAGCTGGGAAATTTATCAAATCGGGAGTACAAGTATCCCGTCAACATTTTGAAAAATTGTGTCCTACGTGGTTTTGCTTTTCTAAAGTCTCTAAGGGTCATTCCAAGATAAACTTCAATGAGAGGCCCTTCCAGCACTTGGCATTTTCCCAAACACAGTTGGTTCAGTGTTAATTCAAATAAAGCCACAACTGATTTTTTTAGAGGTCACCTTTTCAGAAAACTTGCTAGATAAGAACATCACCAAGAATCTACAGATGAACACACAATATATCACAAAGCCCACATTTCAAACCTCCTAGGAGAGTACCTCAATTCATAAACCTACTCCTTCTTGATCATTATTCAAGAAAGACAGATTTTGTTATTTCCCATTCCTCAGCAGAGTAAAGATAGCAAATTAGATGAAAAGGGTTATTAGAGGCAGGGATCCTGACAGGAGCAAAGAAAATCTACAACAAGGTAAATATACAGAAAGAACAATGGAGGGGGAAATACAGAAGCCAACATTTAAAAGCAAAATGGCAAAATGAGGCCTCTAATTTTCAAGGCAAATAGATTTATCGGCCTTAATAGTCCCCGAGGACATTTTAACATAGCACAATAGTTGACATTTATCAAGATAAACTAGAGCTGTCAAATTGCTTCTTCAGGTTTAAAAAGTTAAAACCTCGACAGTTAAATTAGAAAGCTTCAGGTACTGGGGAAAACAACTTGAGTCAAAATTTTCATTCTCTTGCAATGCTAAATGAGTAAGGCCTAACTGCGAATTATTTTCTGCGTTTAGAATATTATCTTGTCCATTCTCACAAACTTTTCCCACATTACTAGTAACTTAGTGGCTTAGTTGGTTCCTAGCCTAGGAAAAAGTCAACTTTGTTTTTGAGCCATAGACTACACACTTCTTTCCCCTGCCCCTTTCCTACCTGCCCCTTTGCTGGTTCACATCCCCACAAAGTCCTGCACATTCTTGTAAGAGTCCAGTTGAATTGATGTATTATTCCCCAGCATTTCTCTTTCCTATCTCCTCACCTCCTGGTAGAACTATTTCTTTATTTCCATAGCACTTCATTCACACTTCAAACATCATACCAGTAAAAATGTACAGTGGACCTATCTTCTTCCCTGAGAAGACTTCAAGATTATTCACAGAAAGAAGCCTGCCTCACATATCTGCATATCCCCAGAACTGAACATAATAAATGATCAAAACTCTTGAATGCATTTATATTTAATTTTCTAGTTTGATTCTATCAATATTACATATATGGTAATAGAAGAGTGTCTTGAATTCTGAGTACTGACTTCATTGGAAATTCATTCAACTGAAAATACTTTTAAAATACACTTACACTGAATATTTCTTGGCCATTTTTTAGATAAATGATCATCTGGAACTTAAAAATATTTCAAACAGACTCAAGCATTTAATATTTTGTTCAATAAGCAACTGCTCTTTGGATAGTCACATCATCCAAATTACTAAGCCTGGAGACAGAAAGAGCTGATTTTTCTAACACACTGCACTTGTGGAATTGTTTATGCTGACTGTTACCTCCTGAATCCCAAAGGTTATTAAATAATTCAACAGCCCTTTTGGACAGCTTGTTTCATACCTAATGTTCACTGCTGTAATCAAATTAAATATGAGGATTAAGCTACAAAATGCACTTTGGGCTTTAATTTTTTTAAGTGAAATATTTCAAATTTGTAATAAAAAAATAGGCTCTTAAAAACAACCCAAATTTTCTTAACTAATTTTTCCTCAAATTGCTCACCCTTCCACACAAAACTGTGCACGTATCTTGTGAGAGGATATTGAGACAGAGAATGAATGCCATTTTAAATGATATGCAGTTTTACTTAATGATATTACATTCAAAACCATGATGCACCCTGCTGTCGGGAACAGAGTGACTGGCTTATCTGCAAGAAACTTGCAAGTACATTACAGAAAAACATATGTAATGATTACATTTCTTGAATGAACATACTCTCCTAGATGCTCCTTTTAAAAACACACACCTGGCCAGTCTGAAATAACAGACCGAATAAGTGAGCTCTCTTGGCTCTCAACAGGGCTCCCTGGCCTCTGGGCCTGATTGTGCCCTGTGAGCTGTCAGCCAGAGCCCTTGGCTGCTACCATGGGAAGGGATGACCTGCTGCACTGCAGCAACTCCACCTCACAACCCCACAGCAGAGGAGCTGTAGGGAGGCTCCTGGCTTATTCAGCCATACATGATTCTTAGGTTAATTAAAAAAAAAAAAAAAAAAACCTCAGGTTCAAAATGGGAGCTAAGCACTCATGAGCTGACATTCGCAAGGCTGTGTTCCAAGCGCCCGCCAAGCTGATATCACATCACCATCTACTGGTTTCTGAAGGGCCATCGACCTTCTCAGTAAAACAAGGAAGTGAGGTCCAAGCAGAGAAGCCAAAAGAGATTTACCCACTATATGTCAAAGGCCAGGTCAGTGAGTCAGGCTCTGAATGAGAGGGAAAATGTTGAAAGGAAAGGAGTGCCTTAGCCCCTTCCTGTTACAGGAAGCAGCCAGACTCTACCTCAACACCTCCTTGACTCTGCACTGACCATGGCTCGGTGGCAGGGACTGGCCAGCTGTTCACCTTGCCTGTTTTTCTCTCTTCTTAGCCACACATTTGTACTATGATTCCCAGCCTCCCTTGCAATTAGTTAGATATAACCATGTGACTGAATTCCAGTCAATGTCACTTTTACCTACAGCTGCCACTTAAAGTGATTCTACACATGATCCTCCATACTCTACTCTATTCTGGACCAATGTCAACACTCAGCTACCAGTCAGCTTAGTAAACAAAAGCTGAAGATGGCGAACTTTCATCAGCCTGGGCCTGGATCTGACCTAATTGAAATTTCCTATTCTTGATAACACTTATATGAGAAGGAAATAAAACTTTCTTATATCAGGTCAGTGAACCTTCAGGATTTATTTAATAGCAGCTAGGTTTACCACCTGAATGCAGAGTTCCAAAGATTAGCAAGGACAGATAAGAAAGCCTTTCTCATGATCAATGCAAAGAAATCAGTTCAGTTCTTCAGTTCAGTCCCTCAGTTGTGTCTGACCTTTGGTGACCCCATGGACTGCAGCACACCAGGCTTCTCTGTCCATCATCAACTCCTGGAGCTTACTCAAATTCACATCCATTGAGTCAATGATGCCATCCACCCCTCTCATCCTCTGTCATCCCCTTCTTCTCCTGTTTTCAATCTTTCTCAGCATCAGGGTCTTTTCAAATGAGTCAGCTCTTCACACCAGGTTTCAGCTTCAATATCAGTCCTTCCAATTAACACCCAGGAATGATCACATTTAGGATGGACTGGTTGGATCTCCTTGCAGTCCAAGGGACTCTCAAGAGTCTTCTCCAACACCACAGTTCAAAAGCATCCATTCTTCAGCGCTCAGCCTTCTTCACAGTCCAACTCTCACTTCCATACATGACTACTGGAAAAACCATAGCCTTGACTAGATGGACCTTTGTTGGCAAAGTAATGTCTCTGCTTTTGAATATGCTGTCTAAGGTGGTCATAACTGTTCTTCCAAGGAGCAAGCGTCTCTTAATTTCATGGCTGCAGTCACCATCTGCAGTGATTTTGAAGCCAAAAAAATAAAGTCTGTCACTGTTTCCACTGTTTCTCCATTTATTTGCCATGAAGTGATGGGGCCAGATGCCATGATCTTAGTTTTATGAATGTTGAGCTTTAAGCCAACTTTTTCACTCTCCTCTTTCACTTTCATCAAGAGGCTCTCTAGTTCTTTTTTGCCTTCTGCCATAAGGGTGGTGTCATCTGCATATCTGAGGTTATTAATATTTCTCCCAGCAATATTGCTTCCAGCATGTACTTTATCCAGTTCAGCGTTTCTCATGATGTACTCTGCATATAAGTTAAATAAGCAGGGTGACAATATACAGCCTTGACATACTCCTTTTCCTATTTGGAACCAGTCTGTTGTTCCATGTCCAGTTCTAACTGCTACTTCTTGACCTGCATACAGGTTTCTCAAGAGGCAGGTCAGGTGGTCTGGTATTCCCATCTCTTTCAGAATTTTCTACAGTTTATTGTGATACAAACAGTCAAAGGCTTGGCATAGTCAATAAAGCAGAAATACATGTTTTTCTGGAACTCACTTGCTTTTTCAATGATCCAGCAGATGTTGGCAATTTAATCTCTGGTTCCTCTGCATTTTCTAAAACCAGCTTGAACATCTGCTGGTTCACGGTTCACATATTGTTGAAGCCTGGCTTGGAGAATTTTGAGCATTACTTTGCTAACATGTGAGATGAGTGCAATTGTGCGGTAGTTTGAGCATTCTTTGGAATTGTCTTTCTTTGGGATTGGAACGAAAACTGACCTTTTCCAGTCCTGTGGCCACTGCTGAGTTTTCCAAATTTGCTGGCATATTGAGTACAGCACTTTCACAGCATCATCTTTCAGGATTTGAATTAGCTCAACTGGAATTCTATCACCTCCACTAGCTTAGTTCGTAGTGATGCTTCCTAAAGCCCATTTGACTTCACATTCCAGGATGTCTGGCTGTAGCTGAGTGATCACACCATTGTGATTATCTGGATCATGAAGATCTTTTTTGCACAGTTTGGTGTATTCTTTGTGTGCAAAGAAATAGAGGAAAGCAATAGAATGGGAAAGACTAGAGATCTCTTCAAGAAAATTAGAGATACCAAGGGAACATTTCAAACAAAGATGGGCACAATAAAGGATACAGATGGTATGGACCTAACAGAAGCAGAAGATATTAAAAAGAGGTGGCAAGAATACAAAGAACTATGTAAAAAAGATCTTCACAATCCAGATAGCCACAATGGTGTGATCATTCACCTAGAGTCAGACATCCTGGAATGTGAAGTCAAGTGGGCTTTAGGAAGCATCACTACGAACTAAGCTAGTGGAGGTGATGGAATTCCTGTTGAGCTATTTCAAATCCTAAAAGATGATGCTGTGAAAGTGTTGCACTCAATATGCCAGCAAATTTGGAAAACTCAGCAGTGGCCACAGGACTGGAAAAGGTCAATTTTCAGTCCAATCCCAAAGAAAGGCAATGCCAAGGAATGATCAAACTACTGCACAATTGCACTCATCTCGCACACTAGCAAAGTAATTCTCAAAATTCTCCAAACTAGTCTTCAACAGTATGTGAACCATGAACTTTCAGATGTTCAAGCTGCATTAGAAAAGGCAGAGGAATCAGAGATCTAATTGCCAACATCCGTTGGATCATTGGAAAAGCAAGAAAGTTTCAGAAAAATATCTACTTCTGCATTATTGACTATGCCAAGCCTTTGACTGTGTGAACCACAACAAACTGTGGAAAAATCTTAAAGAGATGGGAATACCAGATCACCTTAACTGCCTCCTGAGAAACCTGCATACAGAACAAGAAGCAACAGTTAGAACTGGACATGGAACAACAGACTGGTTCCAAATTGGGAAAGGAGTACATCAAGGGTGTATATTGTCACCCTGTTTATTTAATTTATATGCAGAGTACATCAAGAGAAATGCCGGGTTGGATAAAGCACAAACTGAAATCAATATTGCTGGGAGAAATATCAATAACCTCAGATATGCAGATGACACCACCCTTAGGGCAGAAAGCAAAGAACTAGAGAGCCTCTTGATGAAAGTGAAAGAGGAGAGTGAAAAAATTTGCTTAAGACTCAACATTCAGAAAACTAAAATCATGGCATCCAGTCCCATCACTTCATGGCAAATAGATGGGGAAACAGTGGAAACAGTGACAGACTTTATTTTTGGGGGCTCCAAAATCACTGCAGATGGTTACTGTAGTCATGAAATTAAAAGACACTTGCTCCTTGGAAGGAAAGTTATGACCAACCGAGACAGCATATTAAAAAGCAGAGACATTACTTTGCCAACAAAGATCCATCTAGTCAAAGCTATGGTTTTTCCAATGGTCATGTATGGATGTGAGAGTTGGACTATAAAGAAAGCTGTGTGCTTAGGAATTGATGCTTTTGAACCGTGGTGTTGAAGAAGACTCTTGAGAGTCCCTTGGACTGTAAGGACATCCAGCCAGTCCATCCTAAAGGAAATCAGTCCTGAATGATCATTGGAAGGACTGATGCTGAAGCTGAAGCTCCAATACTTTGGCCACGTGATGCGAAGAGCTGACTCATTTGAAAAGACCCTGATGCTGGGAAAGATTGAAGGCAGGAGGAGAAGGGACGACAGAGGATGAGATGGTTGGATGGCTTCACCGACTCAATGGACATGAGTTTGAGTAAACTCTGAGAGTTGGTAATGGACAGGGAGGCCTGGTGTGCTGCAGTCCATGGGATCGCAAAGAGTCAGATATGACTGAGCAACTGAACTGAACTGATAGCATTTCACATAGGTAGGGAGGCTGTTGATGAAAGAAGATATTGTTTCAACTGTCATCTCCAAAGAAGTGTTAGCGAGGGCTCCTCAAAACTCTGTCATTTCCTCCACCCACAGAGCAAAAGCACATAATACAACAGTGAAAATCTTGTAGAACTTTAACACATGCCATTTAGCGACAACCATAATCTAAAACTGGAAGGACTTTGATAGCTGTTGCTGCATAACCTCTGCATGCTCTTAGAGTTGGTGTGAGACGGAGCTGGCAAAGACTCTTGACTCAAACCTAAAATCTGAAATTAAGCTAAATTCATCTAATAGAGGATGACGCTTGAGCACCTTCAGGGCCTCTGTTCTTACATAGCTCTTTTGATGGAGAAAAGCTTGAAGAAATACTGAAATCCATAGTCCACTCTATTGTTCAGCTCTTTGGTCTCAACCAGAGTGACTTCCTCCCCATCTGAGCTGCTCCCTGACATCTCCCAGTCCTTCTCAGGGCAATGGCAAGGACCTTACATAGGGAGGGGATGCTGTGATTCCCACATTTCACTTTAAGTGAAAAGGTGAAATTACTAATGTGACATCTCAGACCCATCTAAAATCAACCCAAATTCAGGGAGGAAATATTCAGTGGTTAGGAGGTGTCATCTGTAGCCCACTATCCAGGTTCACATGCTGTTTCTATTGCTTAGTTGAATCTAACCATGGGGAGGGTCTTTGCTAAGTTTCAGTTTTCTCCCATAAAATGGAGATGATTAAAAAAAAAAGTCACACCACAAATTATTAGAAAAGATTAAATTGAATAATATAAGGAAAGTGTTGGGTATATAATAGATATTCCACAAGCAGTTGCTGATATTAGGAGAGGAAGGTAGATGTTACAGTGTTTGCAATGTACCCAAGAAATCCTGGCCAGGGTCTGGGAGAGAAGTATGGCTGTATCTATCCCAGTGTTTACTAGAAAGCAGATTAGGGGTAACCACGCTCTCAAGCCATGTTCTAGACTGGATTAGAGCCACTGTCTCATGACAGAAGGTAATAAAAATAATAAAAAAGCAAACATATAGTAGTTATAGTTCATATGTAAATAATCTGTATATCATTTACATATAGATAGTGGTTTAAAGCATATCAAGGATTTTTACACATACTATTAGATCTAACCTTTAAAATCCTAGAACATAGAAAATGCAGATGTTTTTATTTCCACCATACAGATGAAAAAATTGAGGCTCAGAGATTGGACATAATTTGCTGAAATTCACACAGTCAGCAATAGAGCCAGACTTTAAGCCCCAGGCCTCTCTATTCCAAAGACAATGGATTCATCCTCTCTGTGGAGAGAGGATTTGTCAGACAGACATTTGATCCTTGCTAATCAGAAAGTGTTTTAAATGAGGACATAAAAGAAAATCTTAGAAGAATGGGGTTCTCAGTGAAGCAGGGAGGGAAGCAGCATGTTAAGATCTTTCTCCTAGAGATGAGGAATTTTCCCAGGCTCAGAGAACACATGGAAGGAAGCCAGAGAAAGGAAGACTGTGGAGGTAAAGTCATGGATGAAAGCTGATGGGACTCCAGAGGGGAATGGTAATAAATAGAATTTGTTGAAAAGCCCTTTCTTTGCACTTAACACCATGCTAAAACTTTGGTGGATATCCAATTTAATCCTCCCAGTTCTATGAATGTGTAATATTGTTATTCCCATTTTACGGGTAAGGAGACTAAATGAAAGTGAAGTCGCTCAGTCGTGTCCGAATCTTTGCAACCCCATGGACTGTAGTTTCCCAGGGTCTTCGGTCCATGGAATTTTCAGGCAAGAGTACTGGAGTGGGTTGCCATTTCTTTCTCCAGGGGATCTTCCCAATCCAGGGATTGAACCCGGGTCTCCCACATTGCAGGGAGACACTTTACCATCAGAGCCACCAGGGAAGCCCAAAGAGACTAAGATCCAAGGTCATATAGCTAGTGACTGGTAGGTAGCACACAGTGGAATCAGGGTTCAGATCTGGATTGGTCTGACATCAGAGCTCATGTTGATCTGTCCCCAGTTTACGTAGCCCCAGATAAAGCAAGATGTACAGTGTCTCTCATTGGCTAATCCCAGGAGTGCACAAGAAGCTGAAGGGTGAAAGTAAAAAATTAATAAACCAAGCTATATAAAATACACCTAAGCTGTATAAAATGAAACTAAGCTAAATTTTAAAATCATAGCATGATGTCATCTTACCCCAGGAGAAGTCAAATATTCAATATGGAGAGACAGAACTATAAAGACTAACCTTGGACATGGAGTAAAAGAGCAATGGCTTAGAGAGGTAACCTGACATTCAAAACAACAGGACAATGAGCTAGGAAGCAATCTTTCTGCATGCTCAGTCTCTCAGTTGTGTCCAAAACTCTTCTGTAATCCCATGGACTATAGCCCGCCAGGTTCCCCTGTCTATGGGATTCTCCAGGCAAGAATACTGGAGTGAGTTGCCGTTTCTTCCTGCAGGGGGATCTTCCCAACCAAGGGATCAAACTCATGTCTCTAGTGTCTGGGAAGCTCCCAGGTGGCACTAGTGGTAAAAGAATCTAACTGCCAGTGCAGGAGACACAAGAGACGTGGGTTTGATCCCTGGGTCAGGAAGAACTTCCTGGAGGAGGAAATAGCAACCCACTCACAGCTTAAGGGAGATGTATTCCACTCCAGTGTTCTTGACAGGAGAATCCCATGGACAGAGGAGCCTGGCTGGCTACAGTCTATGGGGTTGCAAAGGAGTCAGACATGACTGAAGCAACTGAGCACACAGTCTTTCTAGCATGTGTCCAAAATCACAGTAAACTACCCAACAATGTCCTCATATTTTAATATCTCTGGAAAGATACTTCTATGTAATTTCTCATATAGATATTCTAAGAGTTAGAGACTTAAAGAAAGTGTGCCTGCTCTAACAAATATATATATCATCTTTTTTGAGGGGGGGGAGAGCTTTCTCTTTAACAAAAAAAATCTAATCAAGAATGTTTCCTAAAGAAGAAAAAATTGGTTTAAAAATTTAGGGTTATTCCATTGTAGCCTATTTCTATCCCTCTATCATCCTTGATATCATTTTACTGGTGCTGTTCACTATGTTCTAGGTTGACAGAGGAGGAGGGAGGAAGGGACAAAGGGACGGAAACTGATCACATGTCCAATCTACAGCACATGTCTTATATAATTTACTGTAGTCTCCTGAACTAGGTATTCTAATGCCCACTTGCAGACCCAGAGTACAGTCAGACTCCATAAAGGGGTTGTTGTTTGCCTCGTGAATACAAACTGCTCTCCATTTCTATTCCATACATTCTTACATCTGTGTCTTTGCTCACATTCTTTACTCCACATGGGTTGTCTTTACTCCACATGGGTTGCGTCCCTGGCCTCCATCTCTTCTTGCTCAAGTCCTGCACATCCTGCAGTTCCAGATCTAATCACTGCAGCTGGGAGCTCTCCTTCCTCTGCGCTTTGTTATGACCTTCATTTATGTAGTACTTCTTATTTACATACATGGTTCATCTCCCCTAAGCTGTACCTAACTTGAGGGCAAGATTCTTAACTAATCCCCCCTTGTGTCACCTACAGGGCTTTGCACAGAGAGGATGCTCAATCAGTAGCTGTTCAGTGTTTGTTCCCTGACTGCAGACTTGATTCTCAACAACCGGATCTTCATACATAAGCCCAAGCCATAGGGATCATCTGCTGCCAGGAACTGAATCCACCAAAACTCACCTGGGAGCTCTGTCCTCCCATAGGACCACATCTGATCCTCTGAAAATACATAGAAGTAAATAACTTCAAAGAAGGCAGGAAGTTTTGGCAGCAGAGACAAAATATTAGAAATGTAACTACTCGTCAGGTAATAAACATTTATTAAGATGGTAGAAATCACTATTGAAATGCCATAGCTCAACAATCATTCATATGTTGTCTTGTCCTACTAAATGTCCAGTCAGTTCAAATGAATAGGTCAGCCCTGGTTTGGAATGTTAATTCTGATAGTATATAACAGCTCTTTCTATTCTGTCTCTAAGTCACTTTTCCCTAGGAGGGTGGTGATCATATGAATCCCTAGAAAGTCTCTGTAAGCACACACAATGGGCTCATAAATATTAATTGAGCACAACGGGATCCTCAGCTGTCAGGTGCTAGATGAAGTGCACATTTTTGCTAGGTATTTTGAGTCACCCTAACTTTACTTATCTTCATAAGCCTAAATATACCAAGGAAAGCATGGGGTCTTGTCTTAACCCTTATTCCAAAATGTCTGAAAGCAAAATACATTAGTTTTCAAATCATTTCTACATTATCTCAAGAGTCCTTTATAATGTTATTAGTCCTCTTTGCAGTTGAAGAAACTGAAATTCAGAAAAGTTAATTAACCCACCCAACTCTTTGTTAAACTTTAAAACTCAAGCTTTACAAACACTATGTAGTATAGAAAAAGCAATGAGATAACCACTCTAGAATATTATCAGAGAGAATGTACACTGAGAAAATATTTTCAGAAAGCAAGTACATTAAGAATAAATATATATGTATGTATGTATAAATACTATTATATATGTAATATTTACCCATTAATTCCACTTCTAGAAATAGAGCCTAAGAAATAATCAGAGATATGATTTTTTAATCTCAAATAAAGATGTTTTTTGTAATATTACTTATGATAATGATAAATAGTAAAATAAGAATAGCTAAGCCATAATATAGCTATAATATGTAGTCCTTGGAAATTTTTAAGTGGTTTTTAAGGTAATAAAATAATCTGACATACTATTAAGTGAAAAAATATAGTATGATTCCAATTCAAAAGGCTAGGGTAAAGCATGGCAAAATATTAGCAGCGATTGCCCTTTCATTTTTATGTTTCTGTTTTCAAAAATTTTCTACCAAGTTCAGATGTTACTTTTGTAATCTGAAAAAAAAGTTATTTAAAAACAACAAATAAATTAAAAATCACATCCACAGTTACACAAGAAATGAAAGTCAGCCCTTTATCTTCAACTCCAGAGCTCTGTCTGGTCCCTGAACTACCCTCCCTCGTTCTGCAGAGTAATGAGCCATCATATAAAACACATCAGCATCACTGAGGCATTAGACAATTACACAAAATAGCCAATCAGAATGAAGTAAATTACATTAGATTGTTTCATATGTAATCTTATGCAGACATAGCCCCAGAAAGGGATTCAGTACCACTTAACTCCAGACTAATGTGCATTGTCTGCCATGACTCCTACAATTTTATTTCTTAAATATACCAAAACTACTGGACCCTCCTCTATCTGCAACACTTTCTTCCAATCATCTAATAATACCCTTTGTTTCAAATTGAAGTTACCACCAAATCTGAGCATAAGACAGTCTTCAAATTCCTCATGAACTACAATTAACCTGCTATAAAATATTCTCATTCCATCTTTTCAGAAAAGAAATTGGAGTGAGAAACCACTAGCAATTCCTTGTTGATGGCCATTAACCAATGACACAAAGAATTATTACCCATGGCAAACACATAATGTCTTCAAGGACTAAAGTATTTCATATTTTGTCCTGTAAGTAAAACTTTACAGTGGATACATTTGTTTATATTCTATATTAATCATGTTTATATTCTACACACAGGTCTCTAATGGAGATATCATTCTTGGGCCATACTGTTGGAAGAAAGGACAATTGGAAGTCCAGAAAAATTCCTGTAAGTTCTTTACTGGCAACATCTATAAATGAAAGAAAACCAGGTGACCTGAAGAACTACATGTCCTATTGCTTACATTACAATTTGAAAGGATTGTACATTACAATTGATCATTGTCATCATTCCACTAATCTCAAGAACTCAACTGAAGTAGTAGTTCTAACATTGGGGTGTAAAATGGAAAGGAGCTGGCGATGAGAAAAATTATCTTTTTTGAGTTATGTGCACATTGAGATCTGCAATAAATCTAATTTATGAACAGGCTCAGTGCCACCGGCACACACTAGTTTTCACTTGGAAACATCATGCTGTAAAACTAAAGGAGGAGGAGACATTTTTCATTTTTGATGATGTACGTACGAGAGATAGGACTTTTGCTGTTCTTTAACACATTCAGTAGGCAAGGGACTCCAGCTATTGTGAATCAATGATTAATAATGTGTCCATTGTTACTATGGAAACCATACTTCTGGATCATCTCTCCTGAATACAGGACAAACTGTTATTGTTTGAGTAAAGCAGGAAAGAGTAGAGCTTGTTTTTCTTTTCCCAAGTTGCTGGCTCAAACTGATTGCTTTTAGTTGCTAAGTCATGTCTAACTCTTTTTCGACCCCATGGAATATAACCCACCAGGCTCCTCTGTCCATGGACTTCTCCAGGCAAGAATACTGGAGTGGGTTGCCATTTCCTTCTCCAGGTCAAACCGATTACCTTAATTTATATTCCCCTCTGACCTGATAAACATTATTCCAATATCAGATAATACTGTAGGAATCGCATAGTCCTGTGTTAGACTCCTTTAAGGAAAGTTTCTGGTCTAGAGTAAGTAAAACAATATGTTAAGAATGGCTCGGAAGGTAAAGAATCCACCTGCAATGCAGGAGATCTGGGTTTGATCCCTGGTTGGGAAGATCCCCTGGAGAAGGGATTGGCAACCCACTTCAGTATTCTTGCCTAGAGAACCCCTATGGACGGAGGAGCCTAGCAGACTACAGTCCATGGGGTCACAAAAGAGTCAGACACGACTGGGCAACTAAGCACAGCACAGCACAGTGTTAGACTCCTTTAAGGAAAGTTTCCGGTCTACAGTAAGTAAAAAAATATGTTAAGGAAGGAAAACATTATCGAGCTTTTCATTTGCCATCTAAGTCTTTTTCTAGAAGTTCTTTAATAATGGCTTGAAAATTTAAGATTTATAGATATGAGATACACTGCCAACACCGACAAACTCTGTCCTGCTTCCTTTGACTGAGATCATTCTTCTTGGTCCTTTCTCTATTTATTATCTCTATTGGGATATTAGTATATCCAAAATGTAAGTACACAAGCTTACAGGAGCTTCAGACAAATCACTTCAGTCATAAATAGTAAATGTGTTTCATAAAACACACTTTATCTTGTTCTAATTTTTAAATGCTGATTTTTTAAATTGTGGCTTAGATTTGGAAGTAACTTTTATTCTTGCCTTGGAAAGGTTTGAAAAATGGAAGTTCAGGCATTTTGTAGTCCAACAAATTTTTAATCTATATGCATCAATTAATTCAATCACTAAATATTTTCTAATAATGTCCTTTTAGAATTAGAAATATAAAAATGGGGCAGCTCAGAGCACACTGGGATGCTTTGATACACATAATACATTCCGGAATTTCTATGCTACCACAGTCTGCAAAAAGTTTTCCCTGCTTTGACAATTTCATTGAAACTGTTTTTCATTTCTAGTGAATTTTTATTGCCACTTAATAAAAAGTTATCTTGGTCTTTATTTTCAGGATCATTTTCCTTGCAAAATTATCTATAATTCCTAAGAGATTTTTTTTGTAGCAGTTTTAGTGAATAAGCATTCTTAAATTTCAGGATTCCAGACACTTTACTCCACACATTTTGCCTTATAACATTGGGATTTGTGAGATTATTCCTCCCCTGCATTATTTGAAGCTGAGGCTGAGAAAAGGACAGAGAGAAAATCTACAGGGATCTGTCTTACACTGACCTCCTTTTCTAAAAAGTACCTTTTTCTCCTGATGATGTCTGTCTTAGACAGGGGGCCCAGGCCCCCAGGCTGGTGGTCCGTGTGTTCTAGTCTGTACTCCCATTGCATGCTGAGCTCTCATTCAACAAGTTCACACTATTCAACTATACACTTTTCAAACAGGCAAAACGTATTTCCTTCCTTTCTTCCCCTCATCCCCAAGTTTTTGAAGTGAGGGAAGTGGAGAAAGATTGCAAAGTTTTTGTTATTGTTTTGGAAGGAGGCATTTTAACGCAAATTTTGAACTCCTCTGAATGTCATTTAAGACCAATCTTAATGCCATACTCCTTCTCCCTTTCAGCTTTTGAGTGCTTACTGCCTCCTTACAAGGGATGTTTTCTGAATAACAATCCAGGGAGCATTATTTGCCATTTTCACCAAGTTCCTGCTCTTTACAGTTACACATTTCAAAATGTCAATCATCTGTACAAGACAGTTAGAGCTGTTACATCTCCAGCAGCATGGGAAAAGAAATCCAAGCATTCACTCTGGAGAGCACTTTCAAACAGGGTCTCATACAGCCGGTGCAGGGAGTGGGGAATCTTACCTGTGAGGCATGCCGGTGGTGTAGGCAGTGGTGTGCTCGGTGGACAGCTCCCAGAGTTTTAGGTACCAGTTCATCTCCACTTCTCGCACCAGAGCCAGTTGCCGTGCCCTGAGTTGAGTTTGCCCCAAGGGGCTGAGGCTGCTATCTTTCCCATTTTCTGCAGCTTTCTTGGGAGATTTGTCTTTGCTCCCTACAGAAAACCCAGATAGTTTCCTTAACTTGGGATTCTCTTCTGAGATCTGACCCCCTGCTGCCCCGGTCCGGGCTGCCAGCATCCTGGAAGTCTGAGTCTGTCTTTCAGAGAAAACTTGAAGTCACTGTCATCAAAGTAATTTGAATTGATTTTTCTGTTTCTGCCTCCCTCTTCTCTCCTGTCCTCCCCCATCCCCTTAACCTTATCTTGCCGCAAAGCTGTAATTGAGCCGAGTCTGCAGCAAGGGATGAAAAAGTATCTCTAACTTTCCTGAGGAAGAGCTAAGGCGGCCACTATCTGTGAGATCCTGGAACATGGAAATTTTCAAAACAACCCCCAGTGACTTTGTAATACTGAAGCTTTATGGTGCTGTTTCTTATGCAAAGTTTGGAGTTCTTCTTCGCTTAACAGTGATAACTTTGAACCTTAGATCATTAGAGTTTTGTAAATTATATTTGATCATCATATGAGAGTTATAAAAATATGAGGCTAATGGAGGCTTATTAGGCATTCTTAATTAGAGTCCCTTTAGAGTTTTTAAAGTTTTAATGTGAATTTCCTCAAATAGGTTTAACAATATCAAGGCAAGGGCAGGATTATCCCTTTTGTAATAATTAGCCTTAAAATAATATTTTCAATATATCTTATAATCTTTAGGGAAAAGGAAGTTTTTGAATATCAATGAGCCACTTAACATATGTCAAATATTCTTTCATTTCTGCAGCCTATCATAACGGATCCAGTCATTAATCCTCTCAGTACTTGTGATGGGTAGAAGCATAAGAGTCACCTTACAATTGAGGAGACTGAGATGAAGTTGGAATAAAAAAAAAAATAGTAGATAGGAGGTGGTGAGAGCCTATGTGTGCATCGGTGTGGATGTGGCAGTGAATGCGCCCATTACACATGAAAACTAACTCTGAAGATGAAAAGTAAATTCAGTTAATGGCCCTTGTGCTTAAGATGCATGAGATTGACCCACATGCCAGCCAACAAATCTGACCTCTGTCATAGCTCAGGGGACAATGATATCAGAGCCCAGTTAGGTGTCTGAAGTGAAGTGAAAGTCGTTCAGTTGTATCTGACTCTTTGCGACACCACAGACTATACAGTCCATGGAATTCTCCAGGCCAGAATACTGGAATGGGTAGCCATTCCCTTCTCCAGGGGACCTTCCCAACCCAGGGATTGAACCCAGGTCTCCCACATTGTGGGTGGATTCTTTACCAGCTGAGCCACCAGAAAAGCCCAAGAATACTGGAGAGGGTAGCCTATCCCTTCTCCAGGGGATCTTCCTGACCCAGGAATCAAAACGGGTCGCATGCAATTGCAGGTGGATTCTTTACCAACTGAGCTATTGGAAGTCCACTTAGGTGCCTACCACAAAATTCTTTGATGATACCCAAGCCCCAAGCTTCCTTGGTAGCTCAGCTGAAAAAGAATCCGCCTGCAATGCAGGAAACCCTGGGTTGGTTCCTGAGTCAGGAAGATCCCCTGGAGAAGGGATAAGCTACCTGCTCCAATATTCTTGGGTTTCCCTGGTGGCTCAGATGGTAAAGAATCTGTCTGCAATGCAGGAGACCTGGGTTGGATCCCTGGGTTGGGAAGATCCCTGGAGGAGAGCATGGCAACCTACTCCAGTGTTCTTGTCTAGAGAATCCCCATGGACAGAAGAGCCTGGCAGGCTAAAGTCCATTGGATCACAAAGAGTTGAACGTGGCTGAGTGACTAAGCACAGAACACATACACAAGTCCCAAGCATCCAGACCTAGTCAGCCTCAGGGTCTCATGTATCAACTGCCTCAGTGTTAGTTACATGTAAAAAACTCAGGAAAGTTAGTGAATTTCTCTGTCTATTGAAGACCATAAATTATAAATCATGGAGGTATATTTAGGTCTTATAGCCTCTGAGACTGGCAGTAGAGGAAGAAGGAGGCTCTTTTTAAAGAGTTAGCTCTCCTGGAATGCTTGTTTGTGTCTCTGAGGATCTTGGCTGTCAGTCAATCAAAGCCAAGAATGAGAGAACAGCAAATCACACCATGTGCACTGTCCCATATTCAGGTGAAAGCGGTTTAGTATTAGTATCCAGGTAGTCTAGGATTCGGAGAAGGCAATGGCACCCCACTCCAGTACTCTTGCCTGGAAAATCCCATGGACCCAGGAGCCTGGTAGGCTGTAGTCCGTGGGGTTGCTAAGAGTCGGACATGACTGAGCAACTTCCCTTTCACTTTTCACTTTCATGCATTGGAGAAGGAAATGGCAACCCACTCCAGTGTTCTTGCCTGGAGAATCCCAGGGACAGGGGAGCCTGGTGGGCTGCCCTTTGTGGGGTCGCACAGAGTCGGACATGACTGAAGCGACTTAGCAGGAGCAGCAGGAGAAGCGACTTAGCACAGCATAGCACAAGTGAGAATAGTACACACAAGCCCTCACTGTGAGCTAAATAAAATCATTGCTTTATTGCCACTAATAAATTTTAGATTAATTATCCAGCAGAAATAGTAAACCTCATTAAAGGTTTATATCCTTATTATAAACTTTTAACAAAATATAAACTACTTAGAAGAGGGTTTAGCATATATTAGCATTTAATAAGCATTAATATTTATTCTCCAGGTTAGATACTATTGCAGCACTAAGTTTCAAACTTCTGAGTATGGTTCCCTTTTAAATTTTTGAAAAACTAAGCATCAACTTAAATATTTTAAATATGCAACCTTTATCATCTTAAATTTAAATAGTCACAAAAGATGCCACATCCAGCATATTATAAGTATTGTTGTTTTTAAAATAACATTGTTAACATCACTATCTTAAATGCACCCAATGGAACTTATATCCCACAGCTATTTGATATCTATCATCATCCATTTTAAAAATTCATGAGCATGCTCTTTAGCAGTTGGAAATTTTACATTCTCCCTTTTTCTCTCTGAACTTGTTTTTCCAGTCTTTTCCTCAGCCAGAATTTTAGCCTGATGTAAAATACCTGTATGCTGGAAAATATTTTACAGATGTCCCTATCAAATAACTCTCTGCAACAAAATTATGGGCATAAAATGATAAATTTTTATTTTCTATGTCCACAAGACTCTATTATAAAATGTCTTAGAGATTGAGTTATTGCAACATTATTGGATATAATTGGTTAAAACTAGATTTTCTAAATTTTGATAGGTTATTGTTTAACATAAAAAATAAAATTTTATGGAAAAAGTGTCTTTTAATGACAAGGATAG
The DNA here is from genome assembly GCF_029378745.1 of Bos indicus. Taxonomy (NCBI): domain Eukaryota; kingdom Metazoa; phylum Chordata; class Mammalia; order Artiodactyla; family Bovidae; genus Bos; species Bos indicus. The sequence goes on from NC_091760.1 coordinate 111,976,222, forward strand.
GGTTGGGATTTTTTTCTGAATTAGCCCATACTTCTTCACAAATTGCCAGTTTAAGGACTGGCACCCAGAGATATGGAGAACAGTCCTTTCCAGCACCGATAATCTGGATTCTATCTAGGAGAAAACACTCTATGCACTGAATATTTCTTAAGAGGTCAGTTCCTGTCACTCTCACTTTATGATATTAATAAACAGCACATGGGCTCTTTGCTCCACTAAAGCCTTGGATTTTTTTTTTTTTCTTTACCTGTCTGTTGCAAGGTTAGTTTCTTCTGTTAATTAGCTAACCATTTTTATTACCTTTTAAATACTTAACACTGTGTAGTGAGTCACTTTGTATTCCTACAGCATTTGTGCTGCTTTAACAGGCTACACATTTCTTTGGAATGTCATTGTTGAAGGAAAATGCAGTTTCTCTTGATAGATTTTAGAACATTGCTACTTTTAAAGCATGCAGCAAACCTCCCTGAAAATGTTTAAGTGTTCGGCAAACAAACAAAACATATTAAAACCTTTAGTGCAATGTGTGCTAAAAGCTATGCAATCTCTGCAATCACCAAGGAAATATCAGGAAAGAAAACACCCTTACTGTGGAGAAAAGGGAACCCTCTTACACTATTGATAGGAATGTAAACTTGTGCAGTCACTATGGAAGACAGCATGGAGATTCCCTAAAAAACTACAAATAGAGCTACCATATGATCCAGTAATGCCACTCCTGGACATATATCTGGAGGAAACCATAATTCAAAAAGATACATGCATCCCAGTGTTCACAGCAGCACAATTTACAATAGCCGAGACATGGAAACAACCTAAATGTCCATCAGCAGACTGGACAAAGATGCAATACATATATCCAGTGGACTACTACTCAGCATAAAAAAGAACAAAACAATGCCATTTGCAGCAACATGGACAGACCTAGAGGTTATCATACTGAGTGAGCTAAGTCAGAAAAAAAAGATAAATTACCATATGACATCACTCATACATGGAATCTAAAATATGATGCAAATGAATTTATTTATAAAACAGACTCACAGACTTAGAAAACAAACTTATGATTACCAAAGAGGAAAGGGGTAGGGAGGCATAAATTAGGAGTTTGAGATCAGCAGATACAAACTACTGTGTATAAAATAGATAAACAATAAGGTCCTACTATATAGCATGGGGAACTAGATTCAATATCTTCTAGTAAAGTAATAGAAGATGAAAAAGAATATATATGTATACACACACAGATAAAACAGAATCACTTTGCTATATTCCAGAAACTAAACACATTGTAAATCAACTACTTAATTTTTTTTTTAATGCTTAACAGAAAAAGAGGAAAGAAAATACTCTCCTCTATGAGCATTTATAGTCTTTTACAGAATCTAGAGAATTAAAAATCATCTACACTTTCTCCATCTCCTCCCCTTTAAAGGAGAATAATGGTTTTAAAAAGGAAAAATAGAGAGTGTGCAAAAGAGGAGGTAATTATTTTCTTATTTTTTAAGGTAGATAAGATCTGATGGTAAGTGCTACTTAAATTCATGGTCTCCAACCTGAGGTAGGCCCTATTCCTAGGCAGCAACCACGATCGATGGTATTTTGTGATTTTACAGAAAACATTTGGGATCTCAGACCAATAATAATCCTATTCTCACCATTGCCCTTTATTGCATAATTTACTCAAATTTCTATTTTTAAAACTTGAAAGACCACTTATTAATAGACTTAGAAAGCACTTCCAGTTCATAAAAGCTATTATGGGGTCCAATATCTAAATCTACTCCTCACTTGTTGGAGTTCTGAAAATGTTGATGATTTTGGTCAAGTTCCTGTTTAGGTCTGTTGCTTTGGTTCCCATCCTAGGGGCTGACCCTAATTCACTCACAGTAAAAATTACACACCTGGACTCTTAGCATGTGTTTCAGTATGAGCTCAAATATTTCTTCAGCTCCACATTGGAAAAGTGACTAATAGCCCACATTTCTGATGTATCATCTCCACCCTTTGTAGGCTGTTACTGCCCTGTTACCTGGTAGGAAAAAATGACTCCATTTGCCATCCACTCCTGATCCTCAGGAGTACCATTCTGTGTAAGAGTAAACTCAACTAAAATATTTTGTAGAAGCCGCTCACTGATATTTTCCAACGCAATGATCACACTGCCTCAAGTTAATGGGAGCTTCACTAGTAAAATACACATGTATTATGAATGAGAACATGATTGACAAAAGGAAAACAAGACATGTATTTAAGGAAGTGGCTGTCTATTAAAAAGAGAGCCTGAGAGGTCATTTAAATCTGGAGAAGCGGAAATAGTTGAATGGGATTTCACATCAGACAGAGGTTGGTGGCCCAAGCTCTGCTGCAGATGAGCTGTGTGACCTGGGAAAGTTGATTAACCTCGCTGAGTACCAGCGTCCCCATTGGCACAATGAGGCAGGACAGATTATAATATTTCTATAAGGATTATAGATAATGAGTATAAAGTGTAGTGCTCAAAAAACTATGATATTATTATGATAACATCTTGTCATTTATTGTTACATTATTTACGTTTTAGCACCTAGTGAAAAGTGAAAGTGTTAATCGCTCAGTTGTTTAGGACAATTTGGACTTATGGACTGTATAGCCTGCCAGGCTCCTCTGTCCATGAGATTTCCTGGGCAAGAATACTGGAGTGGGTCACCCTTCACTCCTCCAGGGGATCTTCCCTACACAGGCTCGAACCAGGGTCTTTTGAAATGCAGGTGATTCATATGTGCATTGAGGTTTGTAAAGCAATAGTTCCCAAACGTTGGGAGATTGTGTGTGTGGAGGGCTGAGTAATGTGGAGAATGTATAATTTTTGAGCTGTACAGAAGAAACTGAGATGTAGTAAGCAAGATTCAGTAATATTCTAAATTCACCGAAGCCTGTCTGATTCCCAAATCCTTGCTCTTTCATTATTGAGTAGGTGCTCTTTAAACATGAGTTGGAGGCCTGGCAAAGAATACAAAAATGAAAGTGTCAGTTGCTCAGTCGTGTCCGACTCTTTGCAACCCCATGGATTATAGCCTGCCAGGTTCCTCAGTTCATGGAATTCTCCAAGCAAGAATACTAGAGTGGGTAGCCATTGCCTTTTCCAGGGGATCTTCCCAACCCAGGCATCAAATCCAGGTCTCTAGCATTTCAGGCAGATTCTTTACCATCTGAGCCACCAGGGAAGCCCATTAAAGAATATAATTTCTAAACAAAATTTCCTTCTGATAAATGGGGGTTAGAAGGAGTTAGATGGATTTACAGATTTTTCCCAGCTGGCTGGAGATAGGGGAGAGATATAGAACTCAAGCCAAGGCAAGTGGTCTCCCATTTTGCACCACAGGATTCTCTGTGTCTTGGGCCCTAGGCCCACTCCTGGCCTTGATCTCCTCACTGGCCACAGATGCTGCTTTCTGCTTCACAGAACCTGAGACAGCCCTCCCCTTGTTCTGACACGAAGTGCTGACTGCCACATCCTCTATGAAGCTCTGATGTGCCACGTTTACATTTTCCCATGGCTTTCTTTTGTGAGTTGTAACTGAAGAGTAAGTGTGGAATTCTGGCATTAACAATGTTCAACAAGGGCTTCCCTGGTGGCTCACTGGTTAAGAATTTGCCTGCCAATGGAGGAGATGTGGGTTTCACCCCTGGTCTGGGAAGACCCCACATGCCAGGGAGAAACTAAGCCCATGTGGCACAACTACTAAGCCTGTGCTCCAGAGCCCAGTAGCCACAACCACTGAAGCCCACACACCCTAGCGCCTGTGCTCTGCAACAAGAGAAGCCACTGCAATGAGAAGCCCAAGCACTGCACATAGAGAGTAGTCTCCACTTTCCACTCACCACAACTAGAGAAAAGCCTGCGGCCATGAAGACTTAGCACAGTCAAAAACAAATAAAAATAATAAATCCTTTTTTTTTAGAAAAAAGAGTATGAAAGTTATTTTCTAACACAGTAAAATAAAAACAATGTTTGACAAACTTTTTAGACTCATAATCCATTTTCTTTCTTAAACATAATTTTCTAAAACATAAAAAGAATAATCAAATCCCTACTAAAGATAGAAAGCTTGATTCAGTAAAGGATGGTATGATCCTCTAAACAGATATGCTGCCCATCTGGGGCTAGAGAAGTTCTGTGTTATTCCATAAAATAGGAGATATGGATGTGGAGATTATAGACAAACTTCTTCAGAAGATGGCTGTGATATGGAAGGGAGAATATGATGGTGGCTAAGAAGTAGGTGTTGAGAGGGAGTTTTTAAGATGGGACAGGTTTGAGCAATCTGGTTTGCCAGAAGGAAGGGAGAATCCAGTGTGAGGGACAGGCTAAAGATCCCAGAAAAAATAGACAACCAACAGAACAAGGTCCCCAGGTAGATGGGTCATGGAATACAGAGCACCAGTAGACATACTGGCCTCAGGCAGGGGCTGGACCATCTGTTAATACAACAGGAGAAAGGTGGGAGGAGGATGGATGCAGATGCAGGAGGGTTTCAGCATAATGAAAGGAAGTTGAGGAGGTTGCCTTCTGGTAGTCTGTTCTCTCTGCAATGTAGGAATGAAGGGATCACTTCCTTCCTGGGGATGAAGGAGTCACTGGCGTGGCCATGTGTTTGAGGAGAGGATATGCTTGGGCATCTTCCAGCAGGTAACAGATGGCACACTCCAAAGAGTTCAAGTAAAAATAATTACTAAAGGGGAGAATCACATAGATTGGGCTGGGTTAAGGGAACGAATAAGGGAGGATGACATCCAGAAGAACTAGCAACACTTGGCAGGGAGAAGGAAAGGAGCCTGTGAGTGCTGGAGCCACAAACAGGTAATTACCCGACAGAGACAATGATCTGAGGGACTCGGCCCTTGCCGGGCCAATGGTGAGGTAGAAACGAAACAGGGAAATAGAAAACCCAACCTCTTTGTCCTCATGCCCTCCAGTTTTTCTGCCAGTGCCTCCTTGACCAATCTCAACAGGAGGCTAGAGGGCAAGCAGCCAGATGATGTCATCTGTGCAGGTCAGACAGTCAGGGCACAGAAAGACATGGTGGAGAATGGGTCCACAAGAGAAGCAGCAAGTAAGCAGCCAGTGGACACTGTTTGAAATGACTACTATGAAGGATGGACAGATGCTGCCTGGGTATGGGGCTGCCCAAGGTTGATGGCCATGAATTTCAGTGGCACCTGTCAGCGCAGGCTTGGGATTGTCCCTGGAGTGGTCCACAGTCCAGGTGTAAGCATGGAGAGACAGGATGGTCTGGTTGACCCAGAGTTGTGTTTTTTTAATTTTTTCTTCCAGGCAGGTCAGATGGAAGTACAATGAGAGGTCATGGAAATTGCCACTGGAAAGACATGTGATAGATAATGAAGTGTGCATGCATGCTCAGCCACTCAGTTGTGTCCAGCTCTTTGCAACCCCATGGACTGTAGCCCACCAGGCTCCTCTGTCCATCAGATTCTCTAGGCAAGAATACTGGAGTGGGTTGCCATGCCCTCCTTCAGGGGATCTTCCCAACCCAGGGATCAAACCCAAGTCTCTTGCATTGGCAAGCAGTTTCTTTACCACCAGGGCCACCTGAGAAGCCCAGTGAAGTATAAGATCTATGAAAAAGACACTGAAAAGAAGCTGCTGGTGGGGAAAACAGGTTAAGTTCTTTAAGGCAAGACCCAGGGATTCACTGCTGTTTCTCAGAGGTCTCCAAAGGGTCAGTGTTGAGTGGACAGGGGGCTGAGATCAACATAGGATTAGTTCTGCTCACTTAAGTTCTGGACCTCCTGTCATGGGTATCTCTTTGGGTTGTGATTGTTAGTTTTTGCCTGTCATATCTTTTTTTGTTGGTAAAGTGAAGGTGAAAGTCACTCAATGAAAGTGTCCAACTCTTTGCAATCTCATGGACTATAGTCCATGGAATTCTCCAGGCCAGAATACTGGAATGGGTAGCCTTTCCCTTCTCCAGGTGATCTTCCCAACCCAGGGATCGAACCAGGGTCTCCCACATTGCAGGCAGATTCTTTACCAGCTGAGCCACAAGGGAAGCCCACAAATACTTGAGTGGGTAACCTATCCCTTCTCCAGCAGATCTTCCTGACCCAGGAATTGAACCAGGGTCTCCTACATTGCAGGTGGATTCTTTACCAATTGAGCTATGAGGGAAGTCCCTCATAGCCCCTCAAAGGAGTTGGTAAACAACTCCTCTATTCCATCTTAATAAAATAGATATCATTGGACTGTAAGTCACAAGGCCCACATCATATAGGTGGCCACGTCATCCATGTCTTTGTATTTTGAGCACTGTGGTATGCCACTTACAAGCTACAATGAACAAAATCCAATCAGAATCCTTCCACATGATTTAATATGTGGACACAGTAGGAAGGAGGGTCTGTTCTCTTGGATTATAAACCTAAGTCTACTAGGGTCCACCTTGGGTCTCAGGTAGATAAAGTCTATCAGAAGGAGGAGGAAAACTAAAAGGCCATTTTTCAAAGGGACAGACAAAAAGAGCTGATGATGCAGAGAGGAAAAGCTCTGACAGCATTATTTGAACTCCTCATCAGTCATGTATGGATCTATCCCTTGGACTTCCCACTTTCATGAGACAATAAAAACCACTTTGTGCTTTAACTGGTTTTTACTGGATTTCAGCTGATTTATATTGGGGTTTTACTGCTTTTCACCAAAAAGGTGCTGAGGAATGTAACAGGCTAGACATGTTGGAAATGCCTAGCTTGGCTCTGGGGTTGGCTGATCATTCAGAAAACCAAGCAGAGTTTGGATTCTTCTCGCCCCCAGAAGGGTTCAGGCTGGTACCCACCCAAAGTCCCCTCTGTTCTGATTTCCTCAAGCCCAGCTCAAGGGTCATCCTGCACAAAGGCCACACAGGCCATCTAGCCACCGATGGTCATCCCACTTTCACCTTGGGGCTGATTCAGTGAATGAGGATGATAACAACATCAGAAATGACAGAATCATGGACTTTTCTGGTCCTATACAATATTAGTATGTGATCAGCTGGCCATGTTCCTTAACTTTATAGATGTGTAAACTGATACCAAGGGGCCTAAGAGACTGAACTATGATTACCTAATTATACAGCAGTAGAGGAGGTGAGGGAAAGAACCCCAAATTTACTGAGATGTACTGAGTACTTACCACATGTCACACTGTGGGTTTTATATACATTTCTTTTTCATTCAAACCATTCTGAAACCTGGGTTTATCACCACTATTTTATAGATGGAGACACTGAGGGTTACAGGTTTTAAGTAACTTGTCAATGGCAAGGCTGGAATCCATGCCTCAGTCTCTCTGCCCCAAAACTTCCTAGTCTTTTTAAACTCCGTAGTGCCAGCTCCCTATTGCAAAGATAGAATGCAAACTTGAGGAGGAGCTATAATATAGCTTAAATTTGAAAACTTCTCAAGTTGATAACACTGGCTGGAATATACAGGAAGCTAGTCTCTCCCATTATCTCTCCACCATGAAATATTTCTACTTGTGACCTTTGGGAAAAATCTTCGCATGCATTGTGCTCTTAAACAGTGAAATGTGCTACAAAAACACCAGGCTTCCAAATAGCTTCTTCTGTTATTATGATGGGATAGGAGGAAAGGAGAAAAGAGAAGACTCCTTCACTGTCAAAATAAAATGTAGTTGACTACTGCCAAGGCAGTTATTCCTGGAATGTCTAATTATTAAACCAGAGGCTGTTATCGAAAAGTCAAGCATTTCATTCTCTTCATTCCAGCAAGAAGCCTTTAGGAAGCTCAGTTCAGCAACAGAGGGGAAAAAATCCTTCTTCTGAGAACTGTGAAAATTCCAATTTCATTTGAAAGAAAATTCTGCCATCTCCTTGGCAAGAGCTGCATAACATGCACAGTAAATAAAATAGGCTGACTCAAAAGCCCTCACTTTCCTCCTGGAGCCTGTAGGCCCCTCCTGGGCCTGGACCTGGGCCTGAGCCTGCCGCAACTCTGCACTTAAGGACATGCCAGGCTCTGGGCACAAACCCGCAGGCTCCTACAACCCTCAATTCTTAACGCTTGCCATTTCTATCATTCCTATATGCAGTTAACATTTACTAATTACTAATCACATGCTGTGCATTATGCTAAGTCCTTGACACGGAGTCTCTCTCTCTCTCTCTGGCAGCACTGTGCAGCATTCAGGATCTTAGTTCCTCAACTAGGGATTGAACCTGCATCTCCTGCAGTGGAAGTACAGTCTTCACCACTTGACCACCAGGGAAGTCTCCCAGCATTTTCTCATTTAAATGCCTCAACAACTCTATAAAGTAGGAAGCACTAATATTTCCATTTTGTAAATGAGGAAGTTGAGGCTTGAAAAGGTTAAGTAACTTGCTTGAGAGAAACCCTGTGCTATGTGTCTCCTGGTGAATCAGTGTGAAGCCACATCCTCAGGCTCCTAAGGACAGAAGAGAAGGGAAGGAAAGGAAGCCACTCTTTCTAGCACTGACTTTGTGTCCAACACCGGGCTGGGGTATTTTACATTTCTTGTCTCCCTCTTCCTCTTGATAAGCCTGGTTTATGTAAACAACCCTATTTTATTTTTTCTGTTTTTAATTAATTAGTTTATCTTAATTGGAGGCTAATTACTTTACAATATTGTGGTAGTTTTTGCCATACATTGACATGAATCAGCCACGGGTGTACATATATCCCCGCATCCTGAACCCCCTTCCCATCTCCCTCCCTACCCCATCCCTCTGGGTTGTGCCAGAGCACCAGCTTGGAGTGACCTGCTTCATGCATTGAACTTGCACTGGTCCTCTATTTTACATATGGTCATATACATGTTTCAATGCTATTCTTTCAAGTCATCCCACCCTCGCCTTCTGCCACATAGTTCAAAAGTCTGTTCTTTACATCTGTGTCTCTTTTGCTATCTTGCATATAGGGTCATCATTACTATCTTTCTAAATTCCATATATATATGTGAATATTCAGTGTGTTTGCCCTCTGATGCCCTCTTGCAACACTTACTGTCTTACTTGGGTTTTTCTTACCTTGGGTGTAGGGTATCTCTTCACGGCTGCTCCAGCAAAGCGCAGCCATTGCTCCTTACCTTGGATGAGAGGTATCTCCTCACCGCCACCCTTCCTGACCTTCAATGTGGGATAGCTCCTCTAGGCCCTCCTGCGCCCCTGCAGCCACAGCTCCTTGGACGTGGGGTCCAAGAATGTCCAGGACATGACATCCTGGAATGTGAAGTCAAGTGGACCTTAGAAAGCATCACTACGAACAAAGCTAGTGGAGGTGATGGAATTCCAGTTGAACTATTCCACATCCTGAAAGATGATGCTGTGAAAGTGCTGTACTCAATATGCCAGCAAATTTGGAAAACTCAGCAGTGGCCACAGGACTGGAAAAGGTGAGTTTTCATTCCAATCCCAAAGAAAGGCAATGCCAAAGAATGCTCAAACTACCGCACAATTGCACTCATCTCACATGCTAGTAAAGTAATGCTCAAAATTCTCCAAGCCAGGCTTCAGCAATATGTGAACCGTGAACTTCCTGATGTTCAAGCTGGTTTTAGATAAGGCAGAGGAACCAGAGATCAAATTGCCAACATCCGCTGGATCATGGAAAAAGCAAGAGAGTTCCAGAAAAACATCTATTTCTGTTTTATTGACTATGCCAAAGCCTTTGACTGTGTGGATCACAATAAAGTGTGGGAAATTCTGAAAGAGATGGGAATACCAGACCACCTGATCTGCCTCTTGAGAAATTTGTATGCAGTCAGGAAGCAACACTTAGAACTGGACATGGAACAACAGACTGGTTCCAAATAGGAAAAAGAGTTCATCAAGGCTGTATATTGTCAGCCTGCTTATTTAACTTCTATGCAGAGTACATCATGAGAAACGCTGGGCTGGAAGAAATACAAGCTGGAATCAAGATTGCCGGGAGAAATATCAATAACCTCAGATATGCAGATGACACCACCCTTATGGCAGAAAGTGAAGAGGAACTCAAAAGCCTCTTGATGAAAGTGAAAGTGGAGAGTGAAAAAGTTGGCTTAAAGCTCAACATTCAGAAAATGAAGATCATGGCATCCGGTCCCACCACTTCATGGGAAATAGATGGGGAAACAGTGGAAACAGTGTCAGACTTTATTTTTTGGGGGGCTCCAAAATCACTACAGATGGTGACTGCAGCCATGAAATTAAAAGACGCTTACTCTTTGGAAGGAAAGTTATGACCAACCTAGATAGTATATTCAAAAGCAGAGACATTACTTTGCCAACAAAGATTCATCTAGTCAAGGCTATGGTTTTTCCTGTGGTCATGTATGGATGTGAGAGTTGGACTGTGAAGAAAGCTGAGCGCCGAAGAATTGATGCTTTTGAAATGTGGTGTTGGAGAAGACTCTTGAGAGTCCCTTGGACTGCAAGGAGATCCAACCAGTCCATTCTGAAGGAGATCAGCCCTGGGATTTCCTTGGAAGGAATGATGCTAAAGCTGAAACTCCAGGATTTTGGCCACCTCATGCGAAAAAATTGACTCATTGGAAAAGACTCTGATGCTGGGAGGGATTGGGGGCAGGAGGAAAAGGGGACAACAGAGGATGAGATGGCTGGATGGCATCGCTGACTGGATGGACGTGAGTCTCAGTGAACTCTGGGAGTTGGTGATGGACAGGGAGGCCTGGTGTGCTGCGATTCATGGGGTCGCAAAGAGTCAGACATGACTGAGTGACTGATCTGATCTGATGTTAATATTCTGTACTGGTGTTTCTCTGACTTATTTCACTCTGTATAATAGGCTCCAGTTTCATCCACCTCATTAGATCTAACTCAAATGTGTTCTTTTTTATCGCTGAGTAATATTCCATTGTGTATATGTACCACAGCTTCCTTATCCATTCATCTGCCAATGAACATCTAGGTTGCTTCCATGTCTAGCTATTGTAAACAGTACTTCAGTGAACATTGGGGTACATGTGTCTCTTTCAGTTCTCATCTCCTTGGTGCATATGCCCAGCAGTGGGGTTGCTGGGTCATATGGCAGTTGTATTTCCAGTTTTTTTAAGGAATCTCCACACTGTTCTCCATAATGGCTGTACTAGTTTGCAGTCCTACCAACAGTTTAAGAGGGATCCCTTTTCTCCACACCCTCTCCAGCATTTACTATTTGTAGACATTTTGATGGCAGCCATTCTGAACAACATGAAATGGTACCTCATTGTGGTTTTGATTTGCATTTCTCTGATAATCAGTGATGTTGAGCATCTTTTCATGTGCTTATTAGCCATCTGTATGTCTTCTTTGGAGAAATGTCTGTTTAGTTCTTTGGCCCACTTTTTGACTGAGTCATTCATTTTTTCTGGTATTGAGCTGCTTTTATATTTTGGAGACTAATTCTTTGTCAGTTGTTTCATTTTCTATTATTTTCTCCCATTCTGAAGGCTGCCTTTTCACCTTGCTTATAGTTTCCTTTGAACAACCCTAATTTCTATATGAGCTAACTAGTTAGTGGATGACTGAGTGATGATTTGACACAGATCACCTATTTTAGAGACCCCTTTCTACATATTCCTTGTATGTGTAGATGACTGAAGTCCTGACTCTCTGATACTTTAGCTGGAGGATCTCAAGAAAATCCCTGAACCCAAGTTTCCCACTTTCAAAAAAGGACTAATAACCCTCCTTAAGTAAATAGAATGTCAACTAAGATAATGTGTGGGAATCCTTACTCATTCTACTTTTACACACACATACACACCTCTCTCCCCTATTTTCTGCAGCACCACCTGGTTGACACCTCTCAGAGACCTCCCCACTCAGCAACACTCCTCAGTGGCTACAATGTGTGAGGCTTGTACATGAGCTCCAGGAGACCTCCATATCATCAGAACCCACATCTTGGTGGACTTGTCCCTCCCCTGTTATTGGGTTAGCCAAAAAGATCATTCAGGTTTTTCCATAGTATGTTACAGAAATAGCATCTAATTTAGTAAATGTTAACTGTTAAAGATATCTGCTGTTTTCAGTCATGAGGACTAGAGATGTCTTTGCAAAGTCCTAAATCCCTTAAGGGATCCTTTGGCCTGGGGTCACCTCTGGGTGACTTCGGTCTCTTTTACTTCAGAAACCCTGACCACAAACTCAAGGTTTTTGTGTTCTTTTGTTTAAAGAATTCCCTTCTTTAAAATCCAAACTCCCAAAGCAATGCCACCTTTCAAATATCCATTATCATTTTCCTTTGAAGAGCTACCTCCTCCAGCAAACACTGACTAGATTTTTTGAACCCCTATTTTTAACAAAAATTGGAGAAAATATATAAAAGGAGGCACATTCATACCAACCCCCCATAGTATTTAGCCACAGTAAGAATCAGTCCTAGAGCCACAGAGTTGCCCTTCTGGTCCTTAAGTCAAGTGGCCTGTCATGTACTACATTCATGTGAGCCACACAGATGGGAAACCCATTGCTCTGACTGAGCAGTGACCAATAATGCAGGTCTGTCAGGCAGGTCAGTCAGGTCATTTTACTAGGTGATACCTGAGTCAGTATCATTGAGTGTATCTAGTATTTGGATGAGGAAATTTAGACCTGCATTTCTCTTGAGCTAGGCATTTTACCAATACCACAGAACGTGAGTCAAAGTTCTCAAAAGATTAAAAGGAATGAATACAGTTCACTCACAATACACAGTTTCTTGCTAGTTCGGTGGTTTCTGACCAGAAGCATCAACATCATCTGGAAACTTGTTAGAAATTCACTTTCTCAGGCCTCAGAACCAGCATGTCAGCACCATTCTGACAAGTCACCTCAAGAGAAATGTTCTGCTAGCCAAGAGAAGCCATCTGCTCACCAGGATGCTTTTCTAGAACCAGGACCCTGCCACAGAACTCTAAAACAATCCTGCAGTTATGAGTCCTGAAGCTCCTGGACATCTGGTCAACCCTACACACAGGACTGTAGAGTCAGAGCGCACCCTGAAGGAGAGAGAAATGGAGACCAGGGCCTACACTGGATCCAGCCAGGCTTGAGCACCCCTGCTCAGGTGGCACTAAGGGCCTTGGCTAGAACTAAGCCCTGGAGAAGCACTCAGAAAAATGTGAGGAAGATATTTCAAAGCACAGGAGCTGTGGAGTCTATGGGGGCCAGGGAGAGGAGCAGTGGAAGGCATGGGGAGCCTCACTTGCCAGGGTTTAAGGACAATAATGTTGTTGGCTTCTGTCTGCACAGCTTGTCCCAACTGTTGATTAGAACTGGCTACTACTGCTCCTGGGCCAGTCTTTGGTGCTTCCACAGGGCCCAGCATAGCATCTTTCATGTAAGAAGAGCTCAGGAAAATTTGCTAATTGCTCTATATGTAAATCTTACAGTTGCTTTTAACTAAGGAAAAAGCATGCTATTTGCAGTTTAAGCCAACATCCCCAGTCACTGTGGGAAGATTGTCTAAGTCACACAGCAATCACAGCAAGTCAGGAGCACACCTGAGACCAGGAGATTACTAGTCAGGTCTTTATGACTCTAAATATCTGCTCTTTCCACTATTCCATGTTGCTTTGGGGCCATCAGAAGTTCCAGAACCCAGAAGGTGAGAAGGTTAGGTTAGGTGGAACCCAAGTAAGGTTTGGTAAGAATCAAAAAGGTCTCTGTGAGAATCTCTAAAATAAAGGGCCCACAACCAAACTATGGCTACAATGGTAGGGCTTCTCTCTCCTCCTCCAAACTATCCCTCATTTAGACTGCATTGGTTTAAAACAAATTATTTGACACTTCTAATAATTCCCCTTCCCTGTATATGGGCTGGCATTTGTGACTCATTTCTAATAACTTTAATGTAGCAAAAGAGATGCCTGCTGTCTTCCAAGGGAGGTTAGAAAAGACTGACTTGCTTCTAGCTTTTGCTCTCATGTTCTCTTTCTCTCTCCATACCTCGGGAGTCCTCCACCAACATACAAAGAACGTCTAGGCCACCTTACTGGAGAGATCACCCAAAAATAGTGAGAGATGGCCATGGAGCTCCAGATGTTCCAGACCCCATCTGTTTTCACGTGTCTTCCACCAGACGTGCCAGTGGTGAGTTTTCAGATAGTTTTATGCCTCTGCCAAAGTTGACATCAAATGGATCAGAGACAAGCTGCCCCGCCAAGACCTGGCTAGGTTATAGACTCAAAGGCAAAATGTTGTTGTTTTAAGCCACTAAGTTTTGAACTGGTTTGTTTACATAGCATTACATAACTAGAACAGAACCCAAATCAAAGGAAGTGAATAACACCCTTGGAAAAGTAGAGGGAAACTGCAAATGTTAGCACTCACAGGAGTGGTTTTCAGCATCTATAAATGACATATTTTTGCCTCTTTATCCAGTAAAGGATATGGACAAGTGTACAAAGAAGTCAGTAAAATAAGGGAAGTATTCAGTGCCTATTACAGTTGCCCAGGAAATCTGAATATTTTATTCTAAATAAGATTTCCACATCCAGATCAAAATTATTGTGAAATCAATTCATTGTTTGTTTTGCAAGGACTTCTCTTTTGCTGGTATTTTATAGATTTTCAGGTTGGAGGAAAAATTTTATTTTGTAGTCTATTTATGGGCATCCATATTGCTGCTTTTTGCTTGTTCTACTTAGAAAATTCATTGATTTTACACTCTAGGGTATTCTCTGGCATTCCCAGGGCCCAATCTGTTCTCTCTCATGTGGCTTCTGCTCTCTACTCTACCTTGTCCTGCTGATGACTCTTTTTGAGTCACTGGCTCTCAATTTTGGTCCACCTCACCATGCTCCCGAATCATTCAACCACTCTGCCCTGTGTTTTTCAAGTCCTGTCACAGTCTTGTACCCATTCAAGCCTTCTGGCCCCTGCCCTGGTTCAGTGCCCTGGGCATCTGTATTTTTCTACTATCATCTCCCTCCTCTCCCCAACTCACTTCATTTCTTTCATAGGTGGTGGTGGTGTGGTGGTTTAGTCGCTAAGTCATGTCCTGCTCTTGCAACCCCATGGACTGTAGCCTGCCAGGTTCTTCTGTCCATGGGCTTCTCCAGGCAAGAATACTGAAGTGAGTTGCCATTTCCTTCTTCAGGGAATCTTCTTGACCCAGGGATTGAACCCGGGTCTTCTGCATTGCAGGCAGATTCTTTACCAACTGAGCTATGAGCGAAGCCCTCTTTTGTAGGTAATTATTGTTATTCCTGACTAGTCTTCTTGTTTCCAATACCTCTTATCTGAAGTCCTGGCAGTATGTTGCTATCTGATATATCTTTCTAAAACAACAATCTCATCAAATCACCAGTGCCTCCTGAGTCAAGCCCAAGCACATGATAACACAACGCCTTCCATGATCTGGCCACTGATCTCCTCCAAACTTCATTACACACTCTTTCATCTCTCCACAGCATTTTTCCCAACAATACAGCCTGCGTATGGCAACCCACTTCAGTACTCTTGCCTGGAAAATCCCATGGAAGGAGGGGCCTGGTGGGCTGCAGTCCATGGGATCGCTAGGAGTCAGACACGACTGAGCGACTTCACTTTCACTTTTCACTTTCATGCATTGGAGAAGGAAATGGCAACCCACTCCAGTATTCTTGCCTGGAGAATCCCAGGGATGGGGGAGCCTGGTGGGCTGCTGTCTATGGAGTCGCACAGAGTCGGACACGACTGAAGCAACTTAGCAGCAGCAGCAGCATGGTTTCCTAAGTACACCACTTTGCTTTAGGTTTCTTTGTGTTTAAAAATACTGCTCTCTCTCCTCTCTTCCCTACCCTTCTCACTACACAACCAGAAAAGGAATTTCTGTTTACCTTTAAAGACACATCTCAGCTCTCCCCTCTTCTAGGCTGCCTTCCCTGAATCCCCACTAAAGAGTTACTATCTCTGCTCCCTTGAATGTGCCTCTATGGCTGCACATAACATGTGAAGGAATCTAGGTATTTGCACATCAGCGTCCCCTAAAGACCTTAGGCATCTTGAGAGCTCCTGTCCTGTTTGTCACTGAGCCCCAGAGCCTAGCACAGAGCCATCTGCAAAATAGAGTTCAATAAATGCTTTTTCAATTAAGTAAAAGAGAATAAAATGAACAACCATTCAGTGGTAGATTACCTAAATGATAGACCAAGTGTTCTTAAAGAAAAAAAAAAGCTTCTAGAAGCTAGCCAGGCAACCTAAATGTACAAAGTTTATACCACAGTAAAGAAGCTGAAGCTGGATCAGCAGTACTGGGGGAAGTGACTGAGCTGATTCAGTCAGGGATTAGGAGATGGGGGCCAACTGAACATAAGCCATTCTGTTATGTTAACAGCTCATGCAAATTCTGGTTGGAGTTAAGCCTTACAAACTATAAGAGCCAGAACGGCTTTTCTACCTTGTCCTTACCTCTGGTCTGATCTTTTCTTAGATTAATAGCTGAGTTTAGTCTTCAAACGTTAATAAAAATAGAAAGAAGTTGAATTGGATCCAAAGAAGAAAAATAAAAATTACTACAGGTTAGTAAATGAAGGATAAGAAAACATTAAAGATGTTCAAGAACCAATTTTACTTGTAGGAATTAACCCTAAGAAATTAACTAAGAATTTTTACAGAATGTTTGCTATAATAAAGTCCGTAAGAAAAAAAAAAATTTAATGGTGAGAAAAATTGAAAACAACCTAAGTGATGAAAATAGGAGATCAGATATTTAAACATCCATATGTTTGATAGCCAGGATATGGAAGTATAAACATCGAATTATGTTCAGAACTATGATTATTGAAACAATTACATTATAGTATATATAAAATTCAGTTTTATACATTTACATATGTATAAAATATGTATGGAAAGAAGTCTGAAAGAAAATACAGCAAGATGTTGGCAGTAATTATCTCTGAGTTTGAATTACAGATTTTATAAATGTTGCTCATTTGTATTTTCTGTGGTTTCTAAAATCACCATATATTACTATATAATTTTTTAGTTAATATAAAATAATGGTAGAAATTGGTATGATTTATAACCAGCTATAATCAGGAAACCTTTATAAAATTTACTTCCCAGAAGCATAAAATAAACATATGGGCAAATTAGACAAGGCCAAAGGTAACTCGATGGACGTGAGTTTGAGTGAATTCTGGGAGATGGTGATGGACAGGGAGGCCTGGCGTGCTGAGATTCATGGGGTCACAAAGAGTTGGACACGACTGAGTGACTGAACTGAACTGAAAGGTAACTCTGCAGATGGCGACTGCAGCCATGAAATTAAAAGACAATTGCTCCTTGAAAGAAAGGCTATGGCCAACCTAGACACATATTAAAAAGCAGAGACATTACCTTGCTGACCAAGGTCCAGCTAGTCAAAGGTATGGTTTTTCCAGTAGTCATGTATGGATGTGAGTTGGACCATGAAAATAGCTGAGTGACGAAGAATTGATGCTTTTGAACTGTGGTGTTGGAGAAGACTCTTGGGAGCCCCTTGGACTGCAAGGTGATCAAACTAATCAATCCTAAAGGAAATCAGTCCCAAATATTCATTGGAAGGACTGATGCTAAAGCTGAAGCTCCAATATTTTGGCCACCTGATACAAAGAACTGACTCCTTGGAAAAGACCCTGATGCTGGGAAAGATTGAAGGTAGGAGAAGGGGATGACAGAGGATAAGATGGCAAGGATAAGAGGATACGGTTGGATGGCATCACCGGCTCAATGGACATGAGTTTGAATAAGTTCCAGGAGTCGGTGATGGACAGGGAAGCCTGGTGTGCTGCAGTCCATGGGGTCTCAAAGAGTTGGACATGACTGAGCAACTGAACTGAAAGATAAGTTGGGATGAAGACATGAAGATTCTACAGTGTGAGGTTGAAGAGCTTGATCTTTATTCTAAAAACAATATGAAGCACTGAATCTGTTTTGTTCAGAAGAGTGACCTGAACACAATTGTTTAGAAAAATATTTCATGGGTAGAGTTAGACTCGGTGGCTAACTGGATTAGATGGTAAGAGGAGAAAGCAGAGTCCAGTATTTCCAGCTATAAGGTTTGAAGTTTAAACATGGGGCAGACAGTGATGGCTTTGACAAGTGTAGAGAAAGAGAAAGAGGAATTTGGAAATGCAGAAAGAAGGTCATGAATGAGCAGGACTTGAGTTGTGCTCTATCAGTCAAGAAACTGCCACTCTCCACTCTTAGAAACTTGATGTGGATTCTTGTCAGAGGAAAGACTTTTTTAAAAAAGAAAGAAAGAAAGTTCATTCGCATAACAGAAAGAGACTCACAGACTTAGATAATGAACTTACTGTTGAGGGGAGTGGGAGGAATGAGGGGAAGGGAGTTTGGGATGGACATGCACAAATGGCTATGTTTAAAATAGTTAAACAGATCTACTGTATGGCACATGGAACTCTGCTCAGTGTTATGTGCCAGTCTGAACGGGAGTGCAGTTTGGGGGAGAATGGATACACGAATTATATGACTGAATCCCTTGCTGTTCACCTGAAACTATCACAACATTATTAATTGGCTATACCCCAATATAAAATAAAAAGTTTAAAAGTAAATAAAGAAGAGAAAGGAGTGGTTTTTTTAAAGTGTTTGTGCATGTAAACTTGACACAGTTCTTCAGATTTCCTAGATCAGTATTAGATTTCAGAGGTCAGATTTAACAGAAAGCTAAGTTTGGAGAATGACTAATCTGAGTGTTGGAAGACACATCTACCAAGGAATCAGCAGAAACTATGTAGAAAGTAATTCTTTTCATCCTGAGTATCTAAAACTGAAAAGACATTAAAAGATCACAAAACCTGGGGAAAAAAGAGCAAAGGGAAAGAGAAGTATAATATTTTAAAAATCTGTTCATTGATGTTATCATTCTTGACTAATTTATTCTTTGCTCTTTTCCTAAAAGCTGTCTTGTTTCATCCCTTTAATGTATTCATAGTCATTTATAATTTCAGATAAGTTCTTTTGGTTCATTCCAAACTGGATTTTAGTGAAAAAGAATGAAATGAATGCTGATGTGACTTCTCATTGATGCCATGATCTCCACTCCAGCCTGGAAACTTGGTACAATGAAACATCAATTTGTGCAATCACAAACCTCAAAGGGCATATCATTAATAAAAGGGTGTAACACCAGCCTGGATCCTGAGTATTTATAAAAGAGACAGATATATGACTAGAAGAGCACGTCCAAATATAAAGACTACGGGAAAGTTTTCTCTACACAGAAGTAATGGCTTGGTGTTCTGTTGGAAAGCCAATTTACATGGATACCCTGTGAGCAAATGACTTAGCCAACACTATAACGAGGACTGGCCAATTTAAAACTTATTTAACTCTGAATTCATCTCCTCTTTAACTTTTCTGCGAAGAGAGAAGCCTACAGACAGACCCATACATTTAAGCTTGGATTGTGAACAGTATCCAGCTCCCCTGATATAAGCTAAGCAGATGTTTGGGGAAAAGGGATATAGTCATCTGGATTCAAATAGAGGCATTTTCTTAAATGACAGCAGTGAGTCTTCCCAACATATGCCATCAAAGTGTCAGTCTGCAACTGAGATGTCAGAAAGAAGATCTGACAAGCATTACCCTCAAATGATGCAGAGAACTGTCATAAGGGTCATTATGAAATACATTCTAGAAAGTCTGCAGTGCTGAGCATATGATTCAGAAGCTGCCCTTTTTTTTGGAAGCTACTTCTTTTTCATTTTTAAAACCTTTTAATTTTGTAGGGTATAGCTGATTAAAAAAATGCTGTGATTGTTTCAGATGGACAGCAAAGGGACTTAGTCACATGTATACATGTATCCATTCTCCCCTAACCTCTAGAAGCTAATTCTTAACTGACGCAACCACAGGAGGACAGAAGGGTGGTACCTTACTGTGGGGTGAGATGCCAGTGTTCTGTGCTTCTCTTTTAAAAGTTATTTCCAGCTCTATGGAGGTTTAATTGACAAATTAATTTTATAGGTTTATTTATTGTGTTTAATTGCATTAATTGTATATGATTAATTATTATTCATTTATGTTTATTAATTATATATATTTAATTTCTTTAATTGACAAAAAAATTGAATATCTTTAAGGTGTATGATGTATGTTTTGATATACACTGTGAAATGATTACCACAAACAAGCTAAATAACAAATCTATCACCTCACATAGTTACCATGTATGTGCACATGTGTGATGACAACAATTTAAGATCTACTCTCACAGCACATTTCAAGTATACAGTAGGATACTGTTAACTGTAGTCACCATTCTATACATGAGATTCCAGGAACTTATTCACCCTGCATGACTGAAACTTTATACCTTTTAACCAACATTGTCCCTATGTCACCCACTCATCCCCTGGCAACTACTATTCTAATTTCTGCTCCTGTGAGTTTGATTTCTTTAGATTTCACATATAAGTGATCTCATGCAGTACTTGCCTTTCTGGGTGCAAAAGCTTCTTAGCTAAATCAGATTTCTCTAAGTTTCTGAACAAAACTTCTCTCATTCCTATACTACATTTATTATTCTTCTCTATGGGTATAAAGAAGACTTTCTATTGTGCCTGAGGGCACTAATGTCATA
Organism: Bos indicus; assembly: GCF_029378745.1. Classification (NCBI taxonomy): domain Eukaryota; kingdom Metazoa; phylum Chordata; class Mammalia; order Artiodactyla; family Bovidae; genus Bos; species Bos indicus. Next base: position 111,996,778 of record NC_091760.1, read on the forward strand.
AAATGATATATCAACACATGTAAATGGTTATCATTTACAAAACACTTTCACAAAAACTCTGTGGTTAAGTAGGGTACAGATTATATTATCACTATTTTACAAATGAGAAAACTAAAGCTCAGAGCCTATTAGCCTAAAATCTCATTCAGCCAGGACTGGAATCCAGATCCTTTGATTTCAAATTCCCAGCTCGTTACAATGTGCCAGACTGTCCACCTTGCTGAGCAAGACCTTTCATAATATTGGACCTCTCAGTTATGTCCAACACCAGCTACTAGGATGTTCATGGCATAGACTGATGGCAAAAGGGCCTAAGACAGCTTATATGTCAGCTGGGACAGCATCATGCATTTAAAACCTCTCTCCCTAAACACAGGTGCTGCAGTGTGAGAATTAACAATTTGCATCTTTGGAGCTCACCTACATTCAAAGACAGGTGTCCTCCTTTGCTGTATCCTAGGCTTTGGAGAGGACTTGACCTCCATTTTTATCTCCTGAGGGGGAATCTTAAGATAGCACATTACAGTAGATCTATTCTTGTATGGGCTAGATCTACTCTAGTCACAGGCTAACATAGGTAACAACTCACACAATAGTAATTATTGTTCTAAATATTGCTATAAGCAATATAAAAATTATTGTTAGGCATGCAGTGAGCACTCAATAAAACTTAGCAATGTTTACTGAGTGCTTACCATGTGCCAAGCATGTGTAAGTGCATGGTAAGTTGCTTCCTTCATGTCCAACCCTAGGGACTGCTGCCCACCAGGCTTCTCTGTCCATGGGATTCTCCAGGCAAGAATACTGAAGTGGGTTGCTATGCCCTCCTCCGGGAGATCTTCCCAACTCAGGAATTGAAACTGTGTCTCTTACATTTACCTGCATTGGCAGGTGAGTTCTTTAACAGCAGCACCACCTGAGAAGCCCGTGCCAACCACAGAGAAAAACATTTTACATGCAACATCTCAACAATCATGAGATATTGCAATTATCCTCATTTTATAGATGAGATACTAAGTCTGTAGGAGACTAGATAACTTTGTCGAGGTCACTGAGCCAGTAAACAGTAGAGTCAAAATTCAAAATTCTCCCCTCCTGTTTCACTCCAGGCCATGAGACACTATTATGGCATTTGTGGCATATGACTCTTTAGATCACGAATTTATGATAGAGTAATCCTCCTTTAAGACACCTCAAAAGGCACAGAGTGCAGTAACCCTACCCAGTGCTGCTCTGCTTTCTACAAACTGTATCTCTTTTCCACAAGCTGCATCCCTCACTCCTGCTAGAAGTTTTCAATTTCAGTTTGCCTTCCATTCCACAGGCCCAGGGAAATCATTGAAGTTAATCCATTCCTCAGGCCCATCCCACTGAGCCTTTGTTGGCTACAGCATTTCAGAGGGCTTCTCTGTGATGTACATGCTAGCTCACAGATTCCATATGCAGAATGGAGATACTGAGATTGATCCTTCTTAGGACACAAACTTAGGCCAGACCACATACTTCTATGCTTACCACCTTGGCTGGGTCTAAGATGCCACAGATTCCCACAACATACTTTAGGCACTCAAGGTCCAGGGACGCTTAGAGTACAGAAGCTAAACATAAGGTCTTGTAAGAGCTTATGCATAGACTCAGTTCAGTTTAGTTGCTCAGTCAGGTCCGACTCTTTTGGACCCCATGGACTCCAGAATGCCAGGCTTCCCTCTCCATCACAAACTCCTGGAGCTTACTCAAACTCATGTCCATCAAGCCAGTGATGCCATCCAACCATCTTATCCTCTGTAATTCCCTTCTCCTCCTGCCTTCAATCTTCCCCAGCATCAGGGACTTTTCCAGTGAGTCAGTTCTTTGCATCAGGTAGCCAAAGTATTGGCATTTCAGCTTCAACATCAGTCCTTCCAATGAATATTCAGGACTGATTTCCTTTAGGATTGATTGGTTTGATCTCCCTGCATTCCAAGGGGCTCTCAAGAGTCTTCTCCAACACCACAGTTCAAAAGCATCCATTCTTCGGTGCTCAGCCTTCATTGTGGTCCAATTCTCCCATCCATACATGACCACTGGAAAAACCATAGGTTTGATTAGATGGATCTTTGTCAGAAAAGTAATGTCTTTGCTTTTTAATATGCTGTCTAGGTTGGTCATAGCTGTCCTTCCAAGGAGCAAGCATCTTTTAATTTCATGGCTCTAGTTACCATCTGCAGTGATTTTGGAGCCCAAGAAAATAAAGTCTGTCACTGTTTCCATTGTTTCCCCATCTATTGGCCATGAAGTGATGGGACTGTATGCCATGATCTTTGTTTTTTGACTGTTGAGTTTTAAACCAGCTTTTTCACTCTCCTCTTTTACTTTCATCAAGAGGCTCTTTAGTTCCACTTCTCTCTCTGCTGTAAAGGTGATGTTGTCTGCGTATCTGAGGTTATTGATATTTCTCCCAGCAATCTTGATTCCAGCTTGCGCTTCATCCAGCCCAGCATTTCTCATGATGTACTCTGCACGTAAGTTAAATAAGCATGGTGACAATAACAGCCACTTCAGTATTCTTGCCTTGAGAACCCCATGAATAGTATGAAAAGGAAAAAAGATATGACATTGAAAGTTGGACTCTCCAGGCCAGTAGGTGCCCAATATGCTACTGGAGAAGAGTGGAGAAATAACTCCAGAAAGATGATGAGACAGAGGCAAAGTGAAAACAACGCCCAGTTGTGGATGTGACTGGTGATGGAAGTAAAATCCTATGCTGTAGAGAGCAATATTGCATAGGAACCTGGAATGTTAGGTCCATGAATCAAGATAAATTAGAAGTGGTCAAACAGGAGATGGTAAGAGTGAACATCAACATTTTCAGAATCAGTGAACTAAAATGGACTGGAATGGGAGAATTTAATTCAGATGACTATTATATCTACTACTGTGGGCAAGAATCCCTTAGAAGAAATATAGCCATCATAGTCAACAAAAGAGTCCAAAATGCAGTACTTAGGTGCAATCTCAAAAATGACAGAATGATCTCTGTTCATTTCCAAGGCAAACCATTCAATATTACAGTAATCCAAGTCTATGTCCCAACCACTAATGCCAAAGAAGCTGAAGTTGAATGGTTCTATGAAGACCTACAAGACCTTCTAGAACTAACACCCCAAAAAGATGTCCTTTTCATCAAAGGGAACTGGAATGCAAAAGTAGGAAGTCAAGAGATACTTGGAGTAATAGGCAAATTTGGCCTTGGAGTACAAAATGAAGCAGAGTAAAGGCTAAGAGAGTTTTGCCAAGAGAACACACTGGTCATAGCAAACACCTTCTTCCAACAACATAAGAGAAGACTCTACACATGGACATCACCAGATGGTCAACACCGAAATCAGATTGATTAAATTCTTTGCAGCCAAAGATGGAGAAGCTCTATATAGTCAGCAAAAACAAGACCAGCAGCTGACTGTGGCTCAGATCATGAACTCCTGCTTGCAAAATTCAGACTTAAATTGAAGAAAGGAGGGAAAATCAGTAGAGCATTCAGGTATGACCTAAGTCAAATCCCTTAAAATTATACAGTGAAAGTGACAAATGGATTCAAGGGATTAAATCTGATAAATAGAGTGCCTGAAGAACTATGGATGGAGGTTTGTGACATTGTATAGAAGGCAGAGATCAAGACCATCCCCAGGAAAAAGGAATGCAAAAAGGCAAAATGGTTGTCTGAGGAGGTCTTATAAATAGCTGAGAAAAGAAAAGAAGCAAAAGGCAAAGGAGAAAAGGAAAGATATACCTATTTGAAAGCCGAGTTCCAAAGAACAACAAAGAGAGATAAGAAAGCCTTCCTCAGTGATGAATGCAAAGAAATAAAGGAAAACAAAGAATGGGAAGGACAAGAGATCTCTTCAAGAAAATTAGAGATACCAAGGGAACATTTCATGCAAAGACGGGCACAATAAAGGATAGAAACTGTATGGACCCAACAAAAGCAGAAGATATTAAGAAGAGGTGGCAAGATTACACAGAAGAACTGTACAAGAAAGATCTTCACGACCAAGATAATCACGATGGTGTGATCACTCACCTAGAGCCAGACATCCTGGAATGTGAAGTCAAATGGGCCTTAGGAAGCATCACCATGAACAAAGCTAGTGGAGGTGATGGAATTCCAGTGGAGCTATTCCAAATCCTAAAAGATGATGCTGTGAAAGTGCTGCACTCAATATGCCAGAAAATTTGGAAAACTCAGCACTGGCCAGAGGACTGGAAAATGTCAGTTTTCATTCCAATCCCAAAGAAAGGCAATGCCAAAGAATGTTCAAACGTCCGCACAATTGCACTCATCTCACACGCTAGTAAAGTAATGCTCAAAATTCTCCAAACCAGGCTTCAACAGTACATGAACTTTCAGATGTTCAAGCTGCATTTAAAAAAAGCAAAGGAACCAGAGATCAAATTTCCAACATTTTTGGATCATAGAAAAAGCAAGAAAATTACAGAAAAACATCTAGTTTTGCTTTATGGATTACACTAAAGCCTTTGACTATGAAAGTGAAAGTGAAGTCGCTCAGTCGTGTCCGACTCTTCGAGACCCCATGGACTGTAGCCCACCAGGCTCCTCCGTCCATGGGATTTTCCAGGCAAGAGTACTGGAGTGGGGTGCCATTGCCTTCTCCAGGGGGTCTTCCCCACCCAGGGACTGAAACCAGGTCTCCCTCATTGCAGGCAGACGCTTTACTGTCTGAGCCACAAGCTCAAGTCTGGATGCATCCTGTGCGTTCTTCTTGCAGGGGGAGGACATTTTCCCCTCCACACTCCTAGATTCAGTGGCTGAGGACCCTGCTAGCTCAACCAGTAAAAGACAGATTAACAAGATAAAAAGGAATTTATTAATATGTGCAGTATACAGTGCACATATATGAGTAACTCAAAGAGATGGTTAGAACTTGGACTTAAAAGCATCTCAACAAAGAACAAAAAATTTAACAAGACAAAAGAAAAGTAGTTTAGGCTTTTAGGGCTAGCAAACTGTGGGAAAGCAGTATACAGAGAAAGACTAATGAAAGATAAGGGTTACTTTAATAAAGTTTGTTAGATAGATTCCTTCCAGTGGCTGTTAAGAATCTAAAGTCTTCAGTGACTAAAAGTTTATGCCTTAGAAATAGAAATAAAAGCAAAAAGAAGCTAATGGGACCTAATCAAACTTGTAAGCTTTTGTACATCAAAGGGAACCATAAACAAAATTTTAAGAAAACCTATGGATTTAGAGAAAATATTTGCAAACAATGAGATTGACAAAGGCTTAATTTCCAAAATATACAAAGAGCTCATACAACTCAATAGCAAATAACCAAACAACCCAATCAAAAAATAGGCAGAATATATTTCTCCAAAGAAGACATATGGATGACCAATAGGCATATGAAAAGATGTTCAACATTGCTAATTATTCAGTTCAGTCGCTCAGTTGTGTCTGACTCTTTGCGACCCCATGAATCGCAGCACGCCAGGCCTCCCTGTCCATCACCAACTCCCGGAGTTCACTCAGACTCATGTCCATTGAGTCAGTGATGCCATCCAGCCATCTCATCCTCTGTCGTCCCCTTCTCCTCTTGCCCCCAATCCCTCCCAGCATCAGAGTCTTTTCCAATGAGTTAACTCTTTGCATGAGGTGGCCAAAGTACTGGAGTTTCAGCTTCAGCATCATTCCCTCCAAAGAAATCCCAGGGCTGATCTCCTTCAGAATGGACTGGTTGGATCTCCTTGCAGTCCAAGGGACTCTCAAGAGTCTTCTCCAATACCACAGTTCAAAAGTATCAATTCTTCGGCTGCTAATTATTAGAGAAATGCAAATCAAAATTATTAATACAATGAGGTAGGTATCACTTCACACTGGTCAGAATGGCCATCATCAAAAAGCCTACAAATAATAAATGCTGGAGAGAGTATGGAGAAAAGGGAACACTCCTACACTGTTGGTAGAAATGTAAATTGGTACAGCCACTATCAAAAATAGTACAGAGGTTCTTTAAAGACTGAAAATAGAATTACCACATGATTCACCAATCCCACTGCCAAGCATATAGTCAGAGAAAACTCTTGTTCTAAAAGATATATGCACCCCAATATTTACTGAAGCACTATTCACAATATCCAGGATATGAAAGCAACCTGTGTCTATCAACAGATAAATGGATAAAGATGTGGTACGTATGTGTATATATATATATATATATATATTTTTAATATATATATACACAAGAGAATACTACTGAACCATCCTCAGGATGAACATGATCTGAACTGAGTACCATAGTGAAAAGCAAGATTCATCCCTGTGTCACCAAAGGCATGTATAGCTACATGGGCTGGGCACTGCACAGTTCCAGAAGATGCCGTTCACATAGTTTACGATGAATTGTACTCACTGGAGTTGTACTATGCAGCAGCCCTATATGTCTCAGCCATCTATCTCTTGTCTGGTAGAGAGAATCTTGGGAAGAAGAGAGAAGAAAATTAGTGGCTTCCCTCGTAGCTCAGTTGGTAAAGAATCTGGCTGCAATGCAGGAGACCTGGGTTCGATTCCTGGGTCGGGAAGATCCCCCGGAGACGGAAATGGCAACACACTCCAGTATTTTTGCCTGGAGAATCCCATGAACAGAGGAACCTGGCAGGCTACAGTCCATGGGGTCACAAAAGTCGGACACGACTGAAAGACTAGAGAGAGATGGGTCAGAAAACATTACTCATTCTCAGCTAAATGGGATAGCAATTCCAGATGGCACGATGGCCTCCAAAATTAAAATAGAGCTTCAGAACTAAAAAATCTTATAACAAAAATTTATATTACATTTCTGGTTTTGTTGTCAGGACCCTATTGGACTACTTGAAAACTCTAGAGAAACTATGCAGTACAATGGAACATGCTTGGAATTTCTCATGAGAAGATCCAGATTTGAGTCGTAAGTCCTGAATCAGGTTTCCAGTGGCAAATTGGAGATGATAGTAATTATTCCTGCCCCCAAGAGTTGTGAAGTTTAACAAAGTGATGCAATGAACATACATGCATGGTAAAGGGTAGAGCACAATACAAATGCTGCTCAATCTGACAAACAGCTGGTGTCACTTGATAGTGTACTAAAGATTTGATTTTTTTCAAAATGTCAGAGACATATGTCTTCTAAAAGATATCTATTTTAACACTTGTGGAAATCCTCTCATCCATGTAATTTTAATTACTGTTGTCCATATTTTATATTATTTTATGCTTATAGGTTATAAATCTTCTCTTATAAACAAAAATCTGATGGCTGGGATGTTAAGGAAAATGGCACTTTATAGAAGCCTTTTCAAAGTTTACCCCAAAGAAATACAATTCTGCCTTTATCCAAAGAGTATTTTTTCCCTAATGATAAAAGCAACATGTAACCATTTTGAAAGTTTTTTTAAAAGATAATAACTGTCATAATGCCACCATCCTAAAATAACCGTTGTTAGCATATTTCACCCATTCTTTTCTCTGTTGGAAGTGTGAAAGTGAAACTGTTAGTCGTTCAGTTCTGTCTGACTCTTTTCGACCCCATGGACTGTAGCCCAACAGGCTCCTGTGTCCATGGAATTCTCCGGGCAAGAATACTGGAGTGGGTTGCCACTCCCTTCTCCAGGGGATCTTCCTGACCCAGGGATCAAACCTGGGTCTTCTGCATTGCAGGCAGATTCTCTACCATCTGAGCCACCAGAGAAGCCCTTTCTCTGTTATACACTATATTTTATAGTGTTGAGATTATACCATATACCCAGCTCTAGATTTTTTGCTATATTACACAGCAAAGTCATTAAAAACCTTAGAAATATTTTAATGGTTATATAATATTCCTGCAAAGGAATGTTTCATAATTTATAAACTATTATCTCACCAGCTATTTCAATGTTTCCTTTGTATTCACTTTTTTTAGCTTCTAAATTCCTAGAAGTAGAATTATGAAATTGAAGTATCAAATTTCAATTTTGAAATTTCAGTTTGCTGCCAGAAAGGACCTGATTTCAGTTTGCTACCAGAAAAAATTTTTTATCAATTTTCATATCTTTTAGCAATATGAGAATGCATTTCTTGGAAAACCCTAACCTGAATTGGGTATGCTAATTTTTAACAAGTTTACTGTTTTAATTTGCATATATTTGCTATCTGGTTTTATTAGTCATTAGTATCTCATTGTCTAAGCTCTGCTCATTTATGTTTATCATACCAGTATTTTCAATTGATTTGTATGAATTATTTACATAGAAAGGTTATAAATAATTTCTCTCTCATATTTAGATAGAAAGCTTCCTAGCCTATTAGTTTTTCCATTAATATTGTGCGCTTTTTTTTACATTAAGAAGTTTTATGTAATTGAAACTATTGGCATTTTCCATGCAATTTCTTCTATTACTTTCTTTTTTCCTTTTTAAAATTACTTTTAAGTTTAGGAAAAAGCTATTTTTTTTATCTCAAGCTCTGACATTTATATTCATCTGTATGTTTCAATTTCATTTTTCAATAATCACCTAAAATTCACCCTGGCTCACTGCACCTCTCAGAAGCTGTCCAGTCCTTCAATTGTATTGGTCCTTTAGATATCCTTAATTAGTAAACTATCATCTCCACATCCCTTATACCTACTCACTAAGGCTGTTCAGGGATGTGCTGAAGCTGACTCTCATCAGATGACCAGAGCCAGTTTGTGCATCTCCCAACTCCAGATTCAGTGACATCACATTGATACCTTGAAATTGGCCATTGTGAGAATATTTATATCTTGTGCATACTTGCTAAGTCCCTTCAGTCGTATTTGACTCCTTGCGACCCAATGGACTGTAGCTCACCAGGCTTCTCTGTCCATGGGATTCTCTAAGCAAGAATATTGGAGTGGGCTGCTGTGCCATCCTCCAGGAGATCTTCCTGACCCGGGGATCGAATCCACGTCTTTTACATCTCCGGCATTGGCATGGGGTTCTTTACCACTAGCACCATCTGGGAAGCCCAATTACATCGCAGAAATCAGCAAACTCTACAAATCTGGACCTTTGTTTTCAGAGAGCCAGTTTACCAGCACACCGCAGACTAGATCTTCTCTAAAAGGTCCCTCCAGGCCTGGGACTCTTTGTTGTGACTAACTACAATACAACAACTAGATTAAAAATCTAAAATGAATGAGACCATTATCTGGACACTAGTTTTACTGCATCAACACCCAAATAAATTGTAATTTGAAAATATTTAACCTAAGGAATCTTTTTCTATGGTCCCTTTTTCTCTTTCTCTCCTTTATAGATAGGATTCTTGGAGGTTGCTAAAATAGAAATTATCTGCATTAAATCAGGTGGAAAAGAAAGATACAGTTTTTACCTAGAAGAATGTGACACTTTGGATTGTGAAGGGAGAATAAATAACATTTCTTCGTATCAGTCTCTGTCCCAGGAGGTCTTGGGTTATTAAATATAACCACTTGAACAAATGGTACGTCACCCTCTGGGAGAACTGGTTCTTGTTCTGCTACTCCCAGGACCCAACTGCACAAGGACAATTAGCCAAGTAGCCTGCACCAGATTAAAGCCCTCTCCTGACTCCTCTGGAAAAGCCTAGTTAGGCCTCCATTAGCCTCATCCAGACAGCCTTACTCATCTGAACAGGACTCCAGCCAAAGGCAGTCCTGGGCTGCTTGTCTGTGTGTGGGGATCCAGTCACAGCCATAGGAAGGCCTCTGTTGTGGTGGGCTCTCCACCTTTTCAATTTCAAGTATTCCTTACTCATAACAGCCTTCTGCATTCCCAATTTCTTCAATCAGCTCCCCTTCATCCAGTCTCCTCTAGACTATGGATGTTTGCAAAATTTAGCTGTAAAAGCACAGATTAGCAGAACCAGAAAGGATTTCAGGGATATTTTCCTCCAATGTTCCCTTTACAGGTGGGGCCCAGAGAAAGATGGGCACTTGGCCCAGATGACAAAAATCCCTGGCCAGTGGAGAACTATATCTCAGGAACTGCCAAGTCCCAGTCTGGGGTGTTTTCTACCGAAATTCTACCCTTCCCTCTTTCACTGTCTCCCGTGGAAGTGAGAGAGAGTGGCACCTTTGGGGGAAAGGAAATGGCATCTTTATTACCTATATGCTATAGTGGTAACTAGTTTTAGGGGCTTCTCAGGAGGCACTAGTGGTAAAGAACCCTCCTGCCAATGCAGGAGATATAAGAGATACAGGTTCAATCACTGGGTCAGGAAGATCCCCTGGAGAAGGAAATGGCAACCCACTTCAGTATGCTTGCCTGAAGAATCCCATGGACAGAGCAGTCTGGATGGCTACAATCCATAGGATTGCAAAAAGTAACAAGTTTTGGAGATCATTAAATCCATGAGAATGTTGGGTATCCCTCAGGTGCTCAACTAATGGACAGACATATCACTGAATTTAGTTTGTGATGCAACTATTCTTTATAACTGATTGAGTCATTAAAAAAAAACCTTTCCAATACATCCCTCCCCCACAAAAACTGAATTTCAAAACCACAAAGAAAAGAAAATTTAACCAAGATATTTTAGTGCTTCCTTTTAGAAATAACTCAAGGACAAATAAATATAAAGCCTTATTTCATTCACCTAATGGGATAAGCCTCCCAATAGACCCTTCCATGATGCTAGTAAAAAGAAAACAGAATCCTCCATTTAATTTTTCAATGTGAAAAATAAAGCTTCTAAACAACACAGACCTTCAGAAATCATCTTAGTTTCAAGGTAGCTAACTTAATCTTTAAAAGGACAAAGTATTACTTAATGTGTTTGCAAAGTCTTCCTAGAGCAAAAACCATAAATTATAAGAATAGATATTCATGGGTGGCATTACAAATATTTCAGTGGAAGACCAGTGGCTCTATCCTATTGATTATTTAGTACCTGAGTTATATTTAGATGATTCCCACTGTCTGCATTGGGCAAGCTAGTTCACTTTTATATCACATATGCATGCATGCTTAGTCATTCAGTCATGTCAAACTCTTTGTGACCCTTTGGACAGGGTCAACAGCCTGACCCTGTCAGGCTCTTAAGTCCAAGGGATTCTTCAGGCAAGATTACTGGAGTGGGTTGCCATGCCCTCCACCAGGGGGTCTTCCTGACCCAGGGATCGAACCCGAGTCTCTTGTGTCTGCTGCATTGCAGGCAGATTCTTTACCCACTGAGTCATTGGGGAAATCTGTATCACATATAGAGACACCCAATTATAGGACTAGATGGTAAGTACATCACAAGTCCCAGCAACTGGCGCCCTCCCCTGCAGATGAAAGAAGCGAAACACAGGGAGATCCTGGGGCTACCCAAGGTCACAAAGCTAATTAGCCTCAGAGCCAGAAATAGAACCCACGTGTCCTGACTCTCTGGAATGTATGCTGCTGATCACTTTCAGAGCTTATAAAGCATCGTTTATCACAAATTTCCATGAGTTTCCACTAGACACATGGAAATCATAACAGTACTATTTCTAAAATCTTTGCTCCTTATACATATACACCTTTAACATATACATACATAACATCAGAACACGTATACTTTGCCAATGAAGCTCACCACTGGTCTGTAAAAATGTCAAAACTGTTATAGGGAAGAGGGAAAAGAGCTCAGGTATGACTCAGAAGGGACCAGAGTTCGAAGTTCAGTTCTGTTATTTATAAGATTTGTAAAGTTGGATGAGTTATTTGATTTACTTATGTCTTTGAGCCTCAATTTCCTTGTCTAAAAATGAAACAAATATTGTCTACATTAGTAAAAAGTAATGCAAAGTCCCTAAGATAGTATCTGAATTTGGAGGGGTGGAAAAGAGACTCTCTTTTGACATTTTAAATCTACCATATTTCCAGCCTGTCTAAAATTTTAAATTTATTCATTCATAAAATATTTATTAGTTTCCTTCTATCAAACCCTGCTCCAGATACTGGAGACACCAACAGTGAGCCAGATGAACAATCCCCCTGTGTGGCAAAACCAGAAGGTACTGGTGTCTCTGAAAGGACACACAATGACCCCTAGTTTTTCTTGTTTTAGAAAAACTGCAAACTGGACTCTGCTGCTACTGTGGAAATGACCTGCTGCCATCACGGTAAAGAAGCATTGCTGGAATGACACAAAATCAGGTGAGCAGAGGCAGCAAGTCCTTCCCCCTTCTGCCAACCTCCATGTTCCCTCTAGCGCCCCCTAATAACAGAGTCTAACAGAGCCAGCTAGCAACACAGAAATGCAGTTTGTATTCCCACGCCCATGTCACAAAGCAAAACCTCAAGGGTGAGTTTGAATCTTAAAGGCAATATTTTAATAACTAAAATGAATAGGTCCTGAGAAAACTAATTATTTGGCTTTCTCTAATCATCAGGCGGCTTCCTGGATGGCTCAGACAGTGAAGGATCTGCTTGCAATGCAGAAGACATAACAGACACGGGTTCAATCCCTGAATCAGAAAGATCCCCTGGAGAAGGAAATGGACACCCACTCCAGTATTCTTGCCTGGAGAATTCCATGGACAGAGGAGCCTGGTGGGCTACAGTCCATAGAGTCACAGAGAATAGGACATCACTGAGCAACTCACACACACACACAATCTCAGGGCAAGATTAATGAGTCTCAGTCTCTTTATGCAAATTTGGGAAGAACAACGCTTTCTAACTACTGCTTGAATTCTATATCTTTAAATGGGAAACACCTGTATGGTTTCTTTTATTTTTATTTCCCAGGAAACATTTCGCTATGAGTTTATTCTTAAGTATTTTAATACTACAATGTTGTCATGATGTGTGGGAGAGGGGAGGAAAGTGAGGATTCAGATAGTAAAAGAGGGCTGTGGGAAAAGAATTGGGAAAGAAATTTAGAAAATGACAGCTGAGAAGGACTTTGGGAGGAGAACCGAAGTCTCTATGGAGGGTTTTTCTTAGTTTTATCAGGAGATATGCAGAGACTAGCCCAAACCATCTCCCTACAAAATCTACAATAAAATTTTGCATCATTTAGAAATGTTTTGTGGACTTGGGTTTTGTTACTATTATTATTAGAATAGGTAAAGTAAACATTTAGATAGGATCAGATCAGTTGCTCAGTCGTGTCTGACTCTTTGCGACTCCATGAATCACAGCACGCCAGGCCTCCCTATCCATCACCAACTCCCGGAGTTCACTCAGACTCACGTCCATCAAGTCAGTGATGCCATCCAGCCATCTCATCCTCTGGCGTCCCCTTCTCCTCCTGCCCCCAATCCCTCCCAGCATCAGAGTCTTTTCCAATGAGTCAACTCTTCGCATGAGGTGGCCAAAGTACTGGAGTTTCAGCTTTAGCATCATTCCTTCCAAAGAAATCCCAGAGCTGATCTCCTTCAGAATGGACTGGTTGGATCTGCTTGCAGTCCAAGGGACTCTCAAGAGTCTTCTCCAACACCACAGTTCAAAAGCATCAATTCTTCAGCGCTCAGCTTTCTTCACAGTCCAACTCTCACATCCATACATGACCACAGGAAAAACCATAGCCTTGACTAGATGAACCTTTGTTGGCAAAGTAATGTCTCTGCTTTTGAATATGCTATCTAGGTTGGTCATAACTTTCCTTCCAAGGAGTAAGCGTCTTTTAATTTCATGGCTAGAGTCACCATCTGTAGTGATTTTGGAGCCCAGAGAAATAAAGCCTGACACTGTTTCCACTGTTTCCCCATCTATTTCCCATGAAGTGGGTGGGACCAGATGCCATGATCTTCGTTTTCTGAATGTTGAGCTTTAAGCCAACTTTTTCACTCTCCACTTTCACTTTCATCAAGAGGCTTTTGAGTTCCTCTTCACTTTCTGCCATAAGGGTGGTGTCATTTGCATATCTGAGGTTATTGATATTTCTCCCAGCAATCTTGATTCCAGCTTGTGTTTCTTCCAGCCCAGCGTTTCTCATGATGTACTCTGCATAGAAGTTAAATAAGCAGGCTGACAATATACAGCCTTGACGAACTCTTTTTCCTATTTGGAACCAGTCTGTTGTTCCATGTCCAGTTCTAACTGTTGCTTCCTGACCTGCATACAAATTTCTCAAGAGACAGATCAGGTGGTCTGGTATTCCCATCTCTTTCAGAATTTCCCACACTTTATTGTGATCCACACAGTCAAAGGCTTTGGCATAGTCAATAAAACAGAAATAGATGTTTTTCTGGAACTCTCTTGCTTTTTCCATGATCCAGCGGATGTTGGCAATTTGATCTCTGGTTCCTCTGCCTTTTCTAAAACCAGCTTGAACACCAGGAAGTTCATGGTTCACATATTGCTGAAGCCTGGCTTGGAGAATTTTGAGCATTACTTTACTAGCGTGTGAGATGAGTGCAATTGTGTGGTAGTTTGAGCATTCTTTGGCATTGCCTTTCTTTGGGATTGGAATGAAAACTGACCTTTTCCAGTCCTGTGGCCACTGCTGAGTTTTCCAAATTTGCTGGCATATTGAGTGCAGCACTTTCACAGCATCATCTTTCAGGATTTGGAAGAGCTCAACTGGAATTCCATCACCTCCACTAGCTTTGTTCGTAGTGATGCTTTCTAAGGCCCACTTAACTTCACATTCCAGGATGTCTAGCTCTAGGTCAGTGATCACACCATTGTGATTATCTGGGTCGTGAAGATCTTTTTTGTTCAGTTCTTCTGTGTATTCTTGCCATCTCTTCTTAATATCTTCTGCTTCTGTTAGGTCCATACCATTTCTGTCCTTTATTGAGCTCATCTTTGCATGAAATGTTCCTTTGGTATCTCTGATTTTCTTGAAGAGATCTCTAGTCTTTCCCATTCTGTTGTTTTCCTCTGTTTCTTTGCATTGATCGCTGAAGAAGGCTTTCTTATCTCTTCTTGCTATTCTTTGGAACTCTGCATTCAGATGTTTATATCTTTCCTTTTCTCCTTTGCTTTTCGCTTCTCTTCTTTTCACAGCTATTTGTAAGGCCTCCTCAGACAGCCATTTTGCTTTTTTGCATTTCTTCTCTATGGGAATGGTCTTGATCCCTGTCTCCTGTACAATGTCATGAACCTCATTCCATAGTTCATCAGGCACTCTATCTATCAGATCTAGGCCCTTAAATCTATTTCTCACTTCCACTGTATAATCATAAGGGGTTTGATTTAGGTCATACCTGCATGGTCTAGTGGTTTTCCCTACTTTCTTCAATTTAAGCCTGAATTTGGCAATAAGGAGTTCATGGTCTGAGCCACAGTCAGCTCCTGGTCTTGTTTTTCCTGACTGTATAGAGCTTCTCTATCTTTGGCTGCAAAGAATATAATCAATCTGATTTCAGTGTTGACCATCTGGTGATGTCCATGTATAGAGTCTTCTCATAGAAGCAAAAAGGACAAAAGAACCCATTATAAGAATTAAATCTTCCTATCTCCCAACTGATAAAAAATAAATATGATGGCAGATGTATCATGTCAGGGCTCATCTCTAGAAAATAAAATTCATCTAATTAGCTCAAAATTCTCCAAGCCAGGATTCAGCAATATGTGAACCGTGAATTTCCAGATATTCAAGCTGGTTTTAGAAAAGGCAGAGGGACCAGAGATCAAATTGCCAACATCCGCTGGGATCATCGAAAAAGCAAGAGAGTTCCAGAAAAATATCTATTTCTGCTTTATTGACTATGCCAAAGCCTTTGACTGTGCAGTTAACAATAAACTGTGGGAAATTCTGAAAGAGATGGGAATACCAGACCACCTGACCTGCCTCTTAAGAAACCTATATGCAGGTCAGGAAGCAACAGTTAGAACTGGACATGGAACAACAGACTGGTTCCAAATAGGAAAAGGAGTACGTCAAGGCTGTATATTGTCACCCTGATTATTTAACTTATATGTGGAGTACATCATGAGAAATGCTGGGCTGGAAGAAGCACAAGCTGGAATCAAGATTTCTGGGAGAAATATCAATAACCTCAGATATGCAGATGACACCACCCTTATGGCAGAAAGTGAAGAGGAACTAAAGAACCTCTTGATGAAAGTGAAAGAGGAAAGTGGAAAAAGTTGGCTTAAAGCTCAACATTTAGAAAACTAAGATCATGGTATCTGATCCCATCACCTCATGGCAAATAGATGGGCAAACAGTGGAAAGAGTGACTGACTTTATTTTCTGGGGCTCCAAAATCACTGCAGATGGTGATTGCAGCCATGAAATTAGAAGACGCTTACTGCTTGGAAGGAAAGTTATGACCAACCTAGACAGCATATTAAAAAGCAGAGACATTACTTTGATGACAAAGGTCCATCTAGTCAAGGCTATGATTTTTCCAGTGGTCATGTATGGATGTGAGAGTTGTACAATAAAGAAAGCAGAGTGCCAAAGAATTGGTGCTTTTGAACTGTGGTATTGGAAAAGACTCTTGAGAGTCCCTTGAACTGCAAGGGGATCCAACCAGTCCATCCTAAAAGAGATCAGTCCTGGGTGTTTATTAGAGGGTCTGATGTTGAAGCTGAAACTCCAATTCTTTGGCCACTTGATGCAAAGAGTTGACTCAATGGAAAAGACCCTGATACTGGGAGGAATTGGGGGCAGGAGGAGAAGGGGACGACAGAGGATGAGATGGCTAGATGGCATCACCAACTCAATGTACATGAGTTTGGGTGAACTCTGGGAGTTGGTGATGGACATGGAGGTCTGACGTGTTGCAATTCATGGGGTCGCAAAGAGTTGGACACGACTGAGCGACTGAATTGAACTGAACTGAACTGAATTAGCACAAACGAGAATCATTTAGATATTATATACTGTACCAGAACCATCACGAAGCTGAACAAAACAAACCTGGTCTGAGTGTCCAGGACCATCCCCCAAAACCTTAATGCAGAATTAGGCCTCCAACAGAGCAGGTGCTTCTTACACAGTCAGGAAGTTACTGACTTCATCATGCCCCATATTTGCCACAGTTTGCACCAAAGCAGGAGTTTAGAATGGCATCTCTGCTACATTTGCTGAAACAAAACCAAACGTATTCTCTCCTATGCTCACTAGCAGAGTGGCCAAGAGCAGCCTCCAAAACACTGCAGTCCACTTTGCCTTCTAAATATTAAAGCTCAAACAGAACTGCAGCTGCAAGAAAATCTATGCAGTGTAGCCTTGAGCCTTCTTGCTTTTGAAAGGGATTGGAATGGGCTTTGATTAAGCTTCTCCACAGGATCTGCCATGTAGAATTCCTGTACAAGAGCAAAACATGAAAGTCTCTAGAAATAAAAATCATATGGTACTAGCAAAACTCCAGAAAAATAAGGTAAAGGGACAAAAATCAGAATCCAGAAAGACACACATTGACATACGAACATTTCATAAAATGTAAAAAAGGCATTTCAAAGCAATGCAAGAACTATAAGATATTCAATTAAATAAATGTTGAAACAATTGGTTAACCATTTATACAACTACCTCAACCATTTATAAAACTACCTCTTTCACACACTGCACAGAAATGCCAGATAGATTAAAGAGCTAAATCTTATAAAGCAAAACTGTAAAAGTAGATTAATAAATTATAAGACAATATCTATATTTTCTTAGAGTGAAAAAGCCTTCTTAAGAAAGCTACAAACTCAAAAATCATAAAAGAAAAAAGCCTGATATATTTGACTCATAACATTTAAAACTTCTATATTCCAAACCCATTTTATTAAATTGAGATGAGCAATATCCTGGGAGAAAATAGTTGCACCATACACAAGAATAATAACCAGAATACGCAGAAGTACACAAATCAAAGACGCTAAACAAGTGAAGGGAAATTTTACAAAGGATATATGGAGGCAATTATCATAGGAAACAGAGTCAGTAAATATATTAAAAGATATTCAATTTCACTAGTAAGCAGGGAAATACAAATTTTTAAAGTGATATACCATTTCCATTCACTAAGCTGACAATAATTTATAAGATTGAAAAGATCTATATCAAGGATGTCTGCTCTTAAAACTTATTGAACACTGTACTGCAGGGCTTAGCCAGAGTGAAACAGCCTAGAATAATAATAATAGTAATAACAGAAGATTGGAAATGAAGAAATAAAACTGTTTATAAAGAAAGTCCAAAGAACTTACAAAAATTCTAATTAAGTTCTAAATGGATTTAGCAAAGCTGTAAAATACAAAGTCAGAACACAAAAGTCAATTGTGTTTTTATAAATTAGCAATGAAAAATCAAAATTTTAACTACAGTTATCATTTCTAATACCATCCAAAATCACAAATACTTAGGGATAAATATAGCAAAACATGTGCACAATTTGCATGCTAAAAGCCATTAAACAGTGATGAAACAAATCACAGAAGACCTTAGTAAATGAATAGATGCACTGTGTTCACAGATGGGAAATTCAATGCGTTAAATATATTGATTCTGCCCAATATGATCTATCAATTTAATACAGTTTCAACACAAATTCCAACTTTTTACAGAAACTGAGCAGCTATTAAATTTATATAGAAAAGAAAGGATAGAATATACACACTAATTTTGGAGAAACAAAGTTGGAGAATTCACGCTACCTGATTTCAAGACGTTCTATAAAACAATAATCAAGAGAATGTGGTATTGGCACAAGAAAAGACATAGCTTAACAGAACAGGATTTAAAAGTCTAGAAATAAACTTATACATGTACAGTCAGTTGGTTTTTTACAAAGGAGCAAAGTAATACAATGAAGAAAAGATAATCTTTTTAATAAATGGTACTAGAATTATTGGTTCTCCACTTGCAAAAATAAGAACTGCAAACCTTACCATTCACTGCAAACAAAAAGTAACACAAACAGATCATACATCTAAATGTGAAACCTAAAACTAAAGAACTTCTAGAAGAAAATGTAGAAAAAAATTACCTTCTTAGATATTACACAAAAAGTACAAGCTATTAAAAAAAAACAATAAACTGGACTTCATTAAAACTAAACTATTGCTCTTTGAAAGCCACTACTAAGAAGATGAAACGACAACCCACAGATTGGAAGAAAATATTGACAAAATACATAAGTGATAAAAGACTTGTAGACAAAATATATAAGAATTTCTTTCAGTTCAAAGTGAGAAACAACTTTTTAAGTAGACACTTCACCAAAGAAGAGATACCAACGGCAGATAAGTACATAAAAACATATTCAATATCATTTAGAATTAGAGAAATATAAATTTTAAAAAGTGAAACCCCACTACACACCTACTAGAAAAGCTAAGATTTAAAAAGAGAGAGAGAATAAATAAAAAGAGAGAGAATCTGCTAATAACAAATGCCATATCAGGTGTGGAGTAATTAGAACTCTCATACATTGCTGGTGGTAAGGCTAAATGGTATAGCCACTTTGGAAAACATTTGAATATTTCTTTCAAAGTTAACCATATACTTATAGTACCCTGCAATCTACCCCCTAGGTATTTACTTAAGAAAAATGAAAATGTATGTCCACAGAAAGAACTATACATAAATGTTTATAGTAAGTTTGTTCATAATTGCCCAAAAAACTAGAAGCAACCTAAATGTCTATGAGCTGGTAAATAAACAAATTATTACATATTCATAATTCAAGACTGAATTAGTACTAATACAAAACATGAATGAATCTCAAAAGCACTATATTAAGTCAAAGAAGCCAGGTTGTTAAAATTACATACTGTAATTTATATCACATTCTAGGAAAGGCAAAACAATAGCTGCAAGAGCCTGAGAGTTGGGGGAAGAGACTGACTAAAAAGAGGCTTGAAAGAACTGTTTGGGGTGATGGAAACGTTCTACATCTTGATTGTGCTCTTGGTTACATGGCTGTATGACTTTAGCAAAGCTCATCCACAGTAGACCTGAAAATGTGTGAGTTTTACTGTGTATAAGTTAGATCTATAAACTTGACCCTTAAAAGTTTGTATATACAGTATAACCTTTTTAACTTTATACTTTGATAAGAATTTTTTTGAACTATATCATTGTGTTCTTTTTTGAATTTCTCCCAGTTTAGCTAGAGGCTAAGGATTATCTGAGCAGAAATACAAAATGAAAGGAGTCAGTGTTAGGTAGAGGACTTATAAATAAGATGTTTTAGTCTATATCAGACAGAAAGGGAAAAAGGAAGGAGGGAGGAGAGTAAGGGGAGAAGGATAAATGGAAGAAGGGATGGATCAGAGGAACAGGGAGAAGAGAAAGAGATTCCTGAAAGCTAAGATTTATTGAGAATGAATTCCATTATCCTAAAGATTCCCTTAAGCTTCCCAGGTGGTGCAGAAGTGAACAATCCACCTGCCAATGCAGGAGACACAAGAGACTCAGGTTCCATCCCTCAGTCGGGAAGATCCTCTGAAGTGGGAAATGGCAACCCACGCCGGTATTCTTGCCTGGAAAATTCTATGGACAGAAGAGCCTGATGGGCTACAGTCCGTGGGGTCGCAGAGTTGGACATGACTGAGCACACACACAGCACGTATAGATTCCCTTATGAACCACTGAGCAATTTTCAAAATTCAAAGGCAAAAAAAGTTCAGGAGTTAATACTCACCTAAAGAGGAAGTAGAAATGTGTCTGAGAGAAGAGCGGGAGGAGGAGAGAAGAAAAGGGCCTGATATTAGATGCTCTCAGGTCAACAGCATCGAGGACAGGGGTCAGAGGAACCCCCAGGGAGATCTTGTTCCCTTGACAGATTCAGGAGCCCTGAGAGGGTCTCAGAGGAGCCCACATTCAGTAGAGCACAGCATCCAGAAGAGCCCAGGGAAGATGGCTGAAAGCAGCCAGTCTGTGACCAGCAAACTAAAATGATGCAGAGGGGGCGGTAGGGAGTTCCTGAACCCCCAGAAAGTGTTCTGTGAAGGCGCAAAACCCCTAACTAATGAGCATCAGCACTGGGATGTTTGAGGCAAATGCAATGAAAAGTGGACTTTAACTTTGTACCTTATACTTCTGTATTGTTTGAATATTTTATTACAGTGAATATTTGTGTGTTATTACTTGAATAATTAAAACTAAATTTTAAAAGTCAATAAATAAAGAAAACACAAATGATGAAATTAAAATCATACAAAGTCCTGGCTTCCAGAAATAATGATTATTTTTATTTTGATGTGTGGAGTTCCAATATCATTTACAAATATACTTTTATATAAAACTACAATTATACTATAATATTGTTTTCTAATCTATTTTTTCTTAACTGCATGATGTCATTTTTCAGTACCAAGGTTTAATAAAATCTTAAATACTCTGTACTTTCTTCATATAAGGTACATCAATAAAGCAATCTTCCATTAAATAGCCCCCAAAATTAAATACTTCTATAGTATTTCACTGTATTTCCATAAATAATTTATGTAACTAAACTTCATATTGTTGTAACTTAACAATGTGCAAGGGAGTTTGGTTACAGCAAATAAAAGCAATGCTGAAGATAAACCCCTTCATATATCCATAACTATTTCCTAGGGATATATTTCAATAACTGGAATTATTGGGTTGAAACTAGGAAAACTCTTAGACTTTTTAATACTGTCAAGTTTCTTTCCAGAAAATTTGAACCAGTTTTCACCTATTCATGTATGAAAAAGCCCATTTCTTCATTTTATACTAGAATTAACATTTTAATCTTCACAATGGGATTCAAGAGAATAATTTCTCATTGATGTTTCAGCTTTCATTTATTTATTAATAAAGTTAAGCATCTTCAGTCCAGTTCAGTTCAGTAGCTCAGTTGTGTCCAACTCTTTGTGACCCCATGAATTGCAGCACGCCAGGCCTCCCTGTCCATCACCAACTCCCGGATCCCACCCAGACTCATGTCCATTGAGTCGGTGAAGCCATCCAACCACTTCCTCCTCTGTCGTCCCCTTCTCCTCCTGCCCTCTATCCCTCCCAGCATCAGGGTCTTTTCAAATGAGTCAGCTCTTTGCATTAGGTAGCCAAAATATTGGAGTTTCAGCTTCAACATCAGACCCTCTAATGAACACCCAGGACTGATCTCCTTTAGGATGGACTGGTTGGATCTCTTTGCAATCCAAGGGACTCTCAAGAGTCTTCTCCAACACCACAGTTCAAAAGCATCAATTCTTTGGCGCTCTGCTTTCTTTATTGTCCAACTCTCACATCCATATATGACCACTGGAAAAACCATAGCCTTGACTAGACAGACCTTTGTCATCAAAGTAATGTCTCTGCTTTTTAATATGCTGTCTAGGTTGGTCATAACTTTCCTTCCAAGGAGTAAGCATCTTCTAACTTCATAGCTGCAATCACCATCTGCAGTGATTTTGGAACCCCAAAATATAAAGTCCACTGTTTCCCCATTTATTTGCCATGAGGTGATGGGACCAGATGCCATGATCTTAGTTTTCTGAATGTTAAGCTTTAAACCAACTTTTCCACTCTCCTCTTTCACTTTCATCAAGAGGCTCTTTAGTTCCTCTTCACTTTCTGCCATAAGGGTGGTGTCATCTGCATATCTGAGGTTATTGATATTTCTCCCAGAAATCTTGATTCCAGCTTGTGCTTCTTCCAGTCCAGCGTTTCTCATGATGTACCCTGCATATAAGTTAAGTAATCAGGGTGACAATATACAGCCTTGACGTACTCCTTTTCCTATTTGGAACCAGTCTGTGTTCCATGTGCAGATCTAAATGTTGCTTCCTGACCTGCATACAGGTTTTTCAAGAGGCACATGGTTTTCTGATATTTACTAGTTCTCTATATTTCTTTTCAGGTGAATTTCCCTTCCATACCCTCTTCTCATTTCACTTTTGGAGTTGGAAGGATTTATCTTTCAGGTGTACACAGAAGAGTTATATAATGAACAATGTAAAACTCTGGTTTTATGTATATTATCATATGTGAAATAGATCACCAGTCCAGGTTCCATGCATGAGACAGGATGCTCAGGGCTGGTGCACTGGGATGACCCTGAGGGATGAGATGGGGAGGGAGGTGGGAGGGGAGGGTCAGGTTGGGGAATACATGTACATCCATGTCTGATTCATGTGAATATATGGCAGAAAACATCACAATATTTTAAAGTAATTAGCCTCCAATTAAAAAAAAACAAACAAACTCTGGTTTTGAGGAAAGTAAATGTTTCTTGTGTCAACCCGGTACAAAACATATTATTAACATTCAGTTCAGTTCAGTTGCTCAGTCATGTCAGACTCTTTGTGACCCTATGGAATGTAGTCCATCAGTCTCCTCTGTCCATGGAATTTCCCATGAAAGAATACTGGAGTGGGTTGCCATTTCCTTCTCCAGAGGATCTCCCAGACCCAGGGATCTAACTTGCTTCTCCTGCATTGGCAGGTAGATTCTTTACCAACTGAACCACCAGGGAAGCTCCTTAACACTGCTAGATACACACTCTTGGGACAGCATTATAACAGGTGAGGAAATTTAGACAGAAAGGATGTAAGTCTCAGGGGTGCTAAGTGACATGACCAAGGTATTTTTAATGTCCTTAAACTATCTATTTTACTAGCCAAACTTTTGGCATTCTTCAAATGACTGTGAGCATCCACTGTTTCCCTGGCTAGAATGCAGATCCCCAATGTGAGGGCCATGTCTTCACTCTCTCACAGCCTCTCCTCCTGTCTTCATTTTCCTTCCCCTCATTGGCAAACAGACTTCACTGCTGGGGCCACAGCAAGAAATGAGCAAGTGATTTTCCAAACCAACCACTGGAATCCTAACTCTTGTCAATAACTTCCCCAAAGGGCCTTATTAGCTACCTAATCCAACCCTAGACTTTATATCCCTCTCTGCCAAGGAAATGCCATTGCCATGAATGGACAAACAGAGGCACAGTACTTCTTTTTCACTAGCCCTTGTACTTCCTCTGTGAGCCCCAATAAGCCTGCTTGTTGGAACATTTTTACATCAGAAATCCTAAGGCATCCTGAAGGATCAGCTATGCTCACCACTTTCCTCTGTATCTTGGTTACACTGACCCAAAACATTAGTCTCCAGTTCAGCAGGCATCTGATATGGTACAATGATAGGAACAGTGACATTACTAAGGGATCAGGCTTCTAAATCTGAGAAATACACCATGGCCCCATATTAGCCTGCTTTAAAAATGCAACATTAATGTGTTAAGGTCAAAGCTATGTATCCATTACTGGCCTTTTAATTACAAGAGGTTGTGGTTTGAAAACAAATTGATCTAACTTGTTCTTGTGGATATTTCACCACTCTTGAAATAGAAAATAAAGAATGCAAAAAAATCATGAAGATATGCACTATTTTTATGTTTTCCACTCTTTAAGGCTTAGAAACTTTTTCAGTTTGTGTTGTGATGAGTAGTGTCAAAACACAGGCAGGAAAAAGGGCTGACATTTTACGTAACCACCATTACAGTTCACGGTAAGCCATCCATAAATGATTCATCCTGCATTCTCTTGACTGCTGCAAAATTACGGAATGTTTACCCATTAGTCCAGGAGAGCAGGCAACTACAGAAACTAAAAAGAACAAAATACTGATATGGAACAATAGCTCCTCCTATATATACATTTTTATTGATAAACCATGAAAGTTATTTGATTGAGCCCCTTATCATGAGCCAGAGTTAGGTAGGAACTCTCTTCCCTCCTGTATTGAGGAAGCTCAACTAGTCTAATCATCTCCCCTGCTTACTCTACCTGAAGAGAAGTCGAGTGACACAGTTGAACTCAGATGCTGTATCTGTCATTGTCTTTGGGTATGAGATGCTCATAGGATGTGGGAGTTTTCCCTTGCTTTCCCACAATCCAAGCTTTACCTGGCAAGTTTCTCACTGTGGGGAGGCCTGTCCCAATCCCAATTGCTTGTGACTAGAAGGGTAAGTTGACTTAATTCTTGGGATCAGACTTAGGAAACCCACTTGACTCTCATAGTAAGTTACATCCTCAACTTGGTGTTTATCCTAATAAGTAAATTTTGGTCTCAAATTTGCTATTGTTTGACATATTTTAATTTGTTCTAAACCCAAAAGGAAGAGGAGAGTTTTTTGGCGCCTTTCCAATGCAACATATCATAATGTGGGAATTGAAAACTGAGAGGCCACAACACTCATGCCGGTAAGCTTTTGGTAGGGCCAGGACATGTGGTGGTGAGCCTTGAACTTCAGTGAGTAGGCATGGCACTTTGAACTTAGTGGTTTGTAGAGGTTTATATTAAACCAGTGTATCTGCCACTGGGCCACTGGATGGAAAACCCCAAGTCAGCAAATTGTTATATTGACCTTGATGGGTGACTATGGCTTGCGGTTGTTTATCCATAGGCTAAAGACTGTTTCTCCAGAGGCAAGTGATCTCAGATTCCGTTATGATGTTTTACGTACCTGGTAGTATGGCATTTATACAGAGCAGGGCCATGTTTGAGGAACGTCCAATATAACCACGTGCTAAGTTGCTTCAGTCATGTCCAACTATTTGCGATCCCATGGACTGTAGCCCATCAGGCTCCTCTGTCCATGGGAGTCTCCAGGCAAGAATACTGGAGTGGGTTGCCATTTCCTCTTCCAGGGGATCTTCCCAACCCAGGGACTGAACTCGCATCTCTTCTGTCTCCTGCATTGGCAGGCAGGTTCTTTACCACTAGCACCACCCACAATCGTGGACTAAAATACAAACTGATATCAGTGCCACTTAGAAACTTTAAAAATGAACAAAAACTTATTAAGCGCAGTTCCTTCTGTATTTTGATTGTGGTGGTGGTGGTTTAGTCACTAAGTCGTATCTGACTCTTACAACCTGTTGGATTATAGCCCGCCAGGCTCCTCTGTCCATGGTGTTTCTCAGGCAAGAATACCAGAATGGGTTGCCATTTCCTTCTCCAGGGTATCTTCCTGACCCAGGAATTGAACCCAGGTTTCCTGCACTGCATTCCTCCTCAGTCTTTACCAACTGAGCTACCAAGGAAGCCCATAGTTTGACCTCACTTACCTAAACACCAGCCTCCCAGTATAGCAGCCACCTGGTATTGATTGGTGGACATTCAGAGTGCATTTATCAAGCACCTATTAGGTGTCAGGCTCTCTCCCAGGCACAAGAAATATGAAGGTGAACACACAGAGCTCCTTGAGCCTATGATGCTCCCTTTCAAAGGCCATCACAAAACAGGATAATAAGTGGTACAATCAAATTAGGCATAAAGTGCTACAAAGCATTGAGAAGATGCCTAATGCGAACTTAGTGGAGAAAGGCTGCTCAGAAAGCTTTCATGGAGAAACAATATATTACCTGAGTCTCCAAAGATTGGAGGAAGAGAGTTGGCAACAGAGGAATGGAGAAGGAAGGAACATTCAGGAAGAAGAAGCCTGAAAGAAGCCTCTTTTCTCAGAGGAGATGAATTCAGGGAATTGTAAATAATCTAACCAGAGGAAAAGGAGACCACAAAGGGTCAGGAAGAAAGAGTGTACAGAGAGAAAGGTAAATGAGAAACAGGAACATCATGGTGAAAGATTTTAGCCAGGAAGTGACAAAATTAGACATACATCTTAGAGAGAGGACTCCTGCTAAAGAGAGAAGCAGGGTAAAGGGACAGAGTACTGGGGCAAAGGTGTCTGATAGATTGGGTGAATAAAGAAGAAAGAACTGATCTGAGAACCCTACTAAGGATGGAGTTGACAGGAGTTAGTGGATAATTGTGCTGTATATGGGGCTTGGAACAAGGATGGAGGTTTACAGCTGAAGGAAAAGGAAATTTGTATAATGATTCCCATGTTACCGAACTCGGAAACTATGTGACTCCAAAGTGCCACTGACTAGAGTTTTAAATGCTTGGTCCATGGAGCTGGGACTACATAGACATGGGGGTAAACTAGCTAATAATTATACCAATAGCTAACAGTTCAATTCTCTGTGTTAAAAATAGTGTTGAGGTTAGGTTAGGGTTAGTTACTGATATAACTAGAGGGTATGGTCTGAATGTTTGTGTCCCCCCCACCAAATTAAGATGATGAAATTCTAACCCCTACTGCTGCTGCTGCTGCTGCTAAGTCACTTCAGTCGTGTCCGACTCTGTGCGACCCCATAGACGGCAGCCCACCAGGCTCCACCGTCCCTGGGATTCTCCAGGCAAGAACACTGGAGTGGGTTGCCATTTCCTCCTCCAATGCATGAAAGTGAAAAGTGAAAGTGAAGTCGCTCAGTCGTGTCCGACTCTGTGCGACCCCATGGACTGCAGCCCACCAGGCTCCTTCGTCCATGGGATTTTCCAGGCAAGAGTACTGGAGTGGGGTGCCATTGCCTTCTCTGTTTAACCCCTAAGGTGATGGTATAAAGAAGTGGGGTTTTTGGCAGGTGACAGGTCATTAGGGTAGAGCCCTCACGAATGGGATTAGTGCCCTTATAAACAAGCCCCAGAGAGATCCCACCCATCAGGCAGAGCAGGCCCTTACCATACACCCAGTCTGTCACTGCCGAGACCTTGGATTCCCCAGGTTCCAGAACCACAACATACATGGTTCGTGTTTATAAGTCATCCAGCCTATGGTGTTTTGCTATCATAGCCTAAACAAACTTAGACACCAGCTAACAGTCACTGAATGTTCACTATGTGCCAGGACTTGTGCTTAGAGAAGAAAGGCAACTTACCTAGGTTTAAACAGCAGGAATGGTACTACTGATTGCAAGCCATGCTATTCTAAACTCTTTGTGTTTACTCAGTTTGCTCTGCTGTTTCCACCCAGTTTCGAGAGACTAAGGAGCCAAAGTAAGTCCTGCTGTCTTTATCTCTGTAACCAAAGGTCTACCTAAGCATGTTAGCATTCTGTCAGTCTGCTTAGCACTGTGGGAAGACTGACATTTAAACTGAAATTGATAAAGCAAGGCCATAAAACCCCACCAGTAAGAATGTCATAAATAATTTGTGCTTGGCCTTAGAAACCCTTATGCTTTACCTATAAATCAATATATACAGCCCCTGTAAAAAGCAGGGCATTATGAAGAGAAGCTTCAAAGAGAAGGGTAGAATTTAACTTTGATGTCTTTGTGAGGAGGAAAACAGGCATTTTCTGGTTAGGCTGTAACTCTAAATTCTTTGCAGGTCATCAGCTTTATAAGTGACTCAGAGAGAATTTCTCTTTGTCTCATACGTCATTTGCACCAGGTGGTGGTTTCTGTATTACTGTTGCTGTTGGTCCCTAAAGTGAAAGTGAAAGTCGCCCAGTCACGTCTGACTCTGCAATCCCATGCACTATACAGTCCATGGAATTCTCCAGGCCAGAATACTGGAGTGGGTAGCCTTTCCCTTCTCCAGGGGATCTTCCCAATCCAGGGATCAAACCCAGGTCTCCTGCATTGCAAGTTGATTCTTTACCAGCTGAACCACAAGGGAAGTCCCTAAGTCATGCCCAATTCTTTCACGACCCCCTGGGCTGTAGCCTACTAGGCTCCTCTGTCCATGGAATTTCCCAGGCAAGAATACTGGTGTGGGTTTCAATTTCCTTCTTCATGGGATCTTCCCAACCCAGGGATTAAATCTGCATCTCCTGCATTAGCGGGGGGATTCTTTACCACTAAGCCACCATGGAAGCCCAGGTTTCTCTGTTGGCCCACCATTTTTCAGAGAACAGAAACAGTATCTGCATCCCACATCCATTTTCATTCTCTTGGCACCACCCAGAACATGTCCTCTTCTCTAGCAGCACTTGTAAAAGTACTACTATACATAATAAAGATAGAAAGGAGAAAAGGTCTCTGTTTATCTGCAAATATTTAAACTTTAACATGGGAAAGGAGCAGGAAATCTTTCGTTCAATGTTTTAATTACTAAAGAGCTCTGGCAACCACTCCAAAAAGTCATTTTCTACCCAGGTGGCTTTATCAGCTTAAATGAGTCCCTTATTAAACAGAATTTCAAAAGGCAGTAAAAGCCACAAAATAATGGGATTACTTTGGGAAGTGATGCTAGGTGTTTAAATGGTCACTTTCTAATGTGTCTCCTTTTCTTTTGAACACACACTTCAAATGTCTAAATTATACCAGGAAATCTGATGTGACAGTGTCTGATTAGCCACAAACTGCTGAGAGCCCTGCTCTTGGTCCAAGCCATCATGATCTCTTGCCTAGATGACAGTAATCACTTCTAAAATGGTCTCCCAGCTCTCAAGCTTATCCCCCTGCAGTCGTTTTCCCACAAAGTAGTCCATTTATTCTCATTGCTGTACAGTATTTCCTGTGTTATGTCAGTACATCTCCATTTACTTATCCATTCTACTGTTGATGGGCATTTGGGTAGTTTCTTGCTTGAGTAGTCAAAATTACCCACTTCATCTTTTGGTGAGAGTAAAGATATACCTTGGGTAGTATATTCCTGGGAGTAAATTTTCTGGGTCTTAGGGTAGTTATATGTTCAGCTTTAGTAGATAGTGCAAATTGTTTTCCAAAGTAGTAATTAACATTGCATTTTCATTTTGCTTTACCCCATTTCTTAGTTCATTCAGTCTTACACATACCTTCTGTCTGTCTCTTATATGTTTCTTTCAGTGTTTAATAATAAACATGTAGAAAATCTAGTCTACTACTTTTGAAAAATTAGATTCTTCAAAATAATGTGTTCCAAACTTCAAAAGCATATCCTTGAGGCACTCCAAGGTTCTGAGTGATGGTGCATTGATGGGAATATGGGCAGTCACATCACACACCATTTTTCAACAAACACACTAAATAGTCCTGGAACATTTAGTGATATGATTAGCCATACGACAGTAATAGCTAATGAATCATTTGAAATTATCTTTGACATTGCTTCACTTGTTAGCAAAAATAACTGACTATAATCATTATCCCAAAGCATCTAAAACCTTTAGACCTAAGACCAGCTCTAGCATACGTCTCAATATGACAAAGTTCTAAATCAGTAAGGTTTACTTTGACCAATTGGACTGAACCCTCTATTGTTTTGCCCCTCTTGTCCTTGTTCTGACCAGTTTGGGTCCTATTCCTAGTGTCTTCTCCTCAGTGGAAGCTTTGTCCTTGAGTTGTACTCTTGTTTAATATTTCAAGTGTTCACAAGGCCTGCACACCAGACTAGGCACCATCAGATCTTCCCACGGCCTATTTACATTCATCCATGATTTGGAGCCTGCACTGAAGATAGCGGCATAAGATGAAAGAAATATGGGTCCCTGTATGCATCAGGATCCCAGCAGGAAGCAGCTGATACATTCGGGAGGAGCAGAGTTTAAAGAAAGACTATTGATAGGAGTGGGCAAACAAAGGGTGACGAAGCACCCGAGACTAGGAACAATGGGGCATTGTTCTTACACTCAGGTCAAAAAGATGTGCTAGCTGTAGTCATGGGAGAGGATGAGCCGTGGTTGAAATGACAAAGACCCTGACCTCTCCTCTCATCTTGCAGTCTCCCACTGGGGCTTCTCATCGGCAAAATCTACTTGGAAGCCATAGGGTGAGGGCGTTGGTGTGATCCAGTCTATAGGGGCACAGAGCCAAGAGGGGAAGACAGAGAATATATCTGGTTATCCAGCAGCATCCCTGAGACATTGTCTGGAAGGTGGCCATCAAGGAGAGAAGTCTGACTAATAACCCATACATTAAGCTTAGTGTATATTAAGTGTTAATCTGCTAAACCTCTAAGATTTAGGGGTTGTTTGTTCCAGTAGTTAACCTACCCTAACTAATATGGATGATCTATTTTTATTCACACATTGCCGGGAGCCGGCGAGACTCGTGACAAAGGTCATGAGGAAGGAGGCTCGACATACGCAAAGGCGGGATCGAGCCTCGGGAGTCCCCCCGGATATTCGAGTATCTTCCCCCAAAAAACCAGAGTCTGCCTACTTTATTGCTTTGTGCTCTCACCTCTGACTCTACTGGGGGCTGTCCCCTACCACCATCTCGCTCTCTCTGTCAAAGAGTTAACTTACAGCTCCAATTAATAAAGTTCCTGGGCAATTAGGAGTGTTTAAATCCAAACCCCTCAGATGGCTCTCTAACTCGCCTGACAAGTTTACCCGGACTCCTACAGCTATGCATATGATTGTTTACAGTCTCCCAGACTCCAGAGGCACAGGAAGCTTAAGATATTCAAATAGCTTAGAGCCTCTCAGAGAGTTAGAAACTGTCAGAAAAAGACTAGTAAGGGATTTCATTGATGAGTCAATGCTTGCTGCCAAGTTTTCACATCCCCTGAATTGTATCCTTGAATATGTATTAATTAATAGTTGGTATGTAGAAAAAATAAGTAGTGGCCTTGGTGTTAGTAACTTTAGACCCTTAAGGTAATAAATTCTTTCCTTTGTTGTAAACCCATTACACATCCACCCTATAGGAATGCAATTTTATCTTTGGAAGATGGCGCCAAACCTTAAAATAATTACTCTTAGAGAAAATAAGTCTTTGTTGATAAGTCCTTGTCAAGAGTCATAAAATGTTAGTAGGCCTTCTGGCCAGAAGATGATGTAAATCACCTAAACCATTTGTATATGATAAATTTGCACGAAAGAAACCCTGGTTTTTGATAAGAATCAAAGACTGCTGACTTTGCATCCCCTATTATCGTCTATGTGTAATTTACGATATAAAAACCCCTGTTGAAAATAAAGCTATGGGCCTTGCTCACCAGCGCTTGGTCTCCCCATGTCATTCTTTTCACATTCTGGCTGAAGTCTGCATCTGGAGCGCGGAACCCACCATGCTTACTAATTATGCCTGGGCTTCTAAGACCCACTCGAGAAGGTGTCTAGGGTGAGGCACCTTCCGCTATTCGAGAGGGCGCCTGCGGCCTATGTAAGTGGTGCAAACTTCTTGTCTTGAAGTTTTATTGGTCTCCCGCGTAAACCAAGCTACTCAGCCTCTTTTCTCCACTGAATTTTCCTACTGAGCTATCCTCATTCTAGTATTCTTTATATCTCTAATTAACATATAAATAGTCGCCTAGGCCATCTCTCCTTCGAATACCCTGGATCAGCTGGGGCTGGACCCCGGCAACACATTATGTCTTTTATATCTGAATTGTTTTCCAAAACTATCAGGCGAAATGTATAACAATCTTCTAAAATTATAAGTGAGTCTTAACATAGATTTTTTTTACATAAATTGTAAGCAATTCTACCTTGAGATTACAAATCATTACTATCTTTAGATATTCCAAACTGCTGCTTTTTACAATGACAGCTCAAAAGGGAAGAAATTGTGAGGGAGGATAAAATACTGGATTTATTCTTCAAAAATGAGACTAAAAGAAGGAGAAAACAGCATGGGACAATTGTCAAATGAATACTATAGAAAAATTCTTTTCAAGACTCCCCACTCCCATTTAAACTCACCTCCTTCCTTTCAGTCCTCTGGTCCCTCTCCCTTCCCAAATCCAAGTGCCTCTTGCTCTCCAAATGGCCCCTGCTATCTTTAAAACACACTGTGTTACCCCCAACAGGCCCTTTCTGCCTCCGCCACCTCTCTGTGCTCAAGGCCTTAACTTACACTGAAACACTGCCCCTGTACCTTGCAAGGTGAGTGGTTACCTGTCTTGACAATTTCATTCATTCATACACTCATTTTTTAAAAAATAAAATCATTGGATACCAGTTAAGTAAAAGGTATATTCAAAAGATGTTAAGTCTACAAAGGGAGATGGATATACGGCATATATATATATATATATATATATATATGCTAAATCCCTTAATTTGAAATATCTGGTTTCCTTAATTAACAACAATCTTTCGACATTCAGACTACCTGCCCCTTGTTGCAAATTTCTATATAACCTGACTCCTCCCCCCAGCCTCTTTGGCGCAGTTTCTCGGGGTTGCTTGAGATGTTGAAGTACCAAAAAAATTCCACCAAATAAAACACAACTCTCCACTTTTAGGTTGTGAATATTTTCTTTAGTCGACAGTTGCAATAGAGATACAACAGAGAAGCAGATAACCATAGAGTAAGGCAGAAAGGGCCAGTGACATAGAAGAGCCACAGAAGAAGTCCTACAGGACTTGAGAGAAAAGGAAAGTTGGTATGTATCCTGCATGCTCCAAGCACTAAGCTAAGTAGAATGCATATGTTAGTTCATCTTTCTTTCATATGGCTAATTTCTTCTTGTCCTTCAGGAATATTTTTTTAAGGAATTTTTAAAAATGTCACCTTACCCAGGAAGCCTTTCTTGATCCTGACTCACGCACTGTTTCTGTTTATGCTCCCACAATCAAAGCTTTAACAAATGATTCGATAATTGTTAATTTATTATCTATCATCTCAAATGATGGTAAGTACTTGTACAATGCTTTGTCTTTGTACATTTTCAATGTCTAACTCTGAATCTGGTGCACACCAAGCCTTCAGGGATGGACGGATGAATGGATGGATGGACGGATGACTGAAGTACCATTAGAGCATTAGAGGAAAAGGGGAATTGTATAAGCAACATGAAATCAGAAAACTAGACGGCAGGTTGTTCTAGGGATTGTAGGAGTCCAGTTGGATTGTGCTATAAGGATGTGGGCAGGAAAGTGGCAGGTGACAAAGATAGAAGAAGATAGAAAGAGAGAGAACAGAAGATAGAAAACAGTTTGTAGGATCTTGAATGCCAGGCTAAGGCAGTTGGACTCATGCAATAGAGTGGAGAGTCACTGGGAGCTGATAAGTTGGGAAATAATGAGATCAGAGCCATGTTATAAAGTGACTAATCCAGTTGTAATATCTTTCCTTTTTCAATAACATGTTCACTTTTCATCAAGAATTTTCTTTGCCTTATCCCAAAAGAGTTAATCTTATACTGTGGATTTGAGCAGCTCTGACATTTTTTTTTCTCAAAAGACTTCAAACCTGCACATGTCTAAGTCAGCCTTGAGTAGTGTTGGTTTGCAATTTTTTTTTCAAGCAATTAGTCTTTATGCTATTCCCTAAGCTAGAAACCACAATGTTTTGATGCAACTCTCTGAAATTAACTCTGAGCTGTTCCCTAAGGCCCAGAATGTGGTTGTCAGCAAATACTCACCCACAGCAGGGTGCATCGCTGGCGACTTCTATATGAGATTCTCTTACAAGGCAACATGTGCTGATACAGCATCTGGTCATTCTTTTCACAAGAGATAATTTAAATGATACATTCATTCAGAGATATTATCTTGGAATGTTATGAGAAATTTTTTAATACTTGATAGCAATTACAAAAAATAAATCAATAATTAAAATTAGATCATCATCCTTTGACAATCACATATTATTCAATGTATCTGCCTTAAGCCAGTTTCTATAACAACACATGTGTACCAAAGCAACAAGTGATGACTTCAGACCTTTTAGACCTTTTAGATAAAAGTTTCATCTTAAAATTGTAAGGTTGTAAGAGTAAACACTAAACAGGCAAGTTCAGTTGTTATTTTGTTTCTAATAATATTTATTTTCTCTAGTTTCCCAAACTCACTGCCGATCAGAAAAAAATAATTGCAAAGAACACAAGTTCAATAAGACAGTACTGCTGAGCTGTGTGATATTAAAGGAGATAATGGAGACTTTGATATTATCCAGATGGACTTCTGGAATCTTCTTTTTAGATTCTGTATGTTCAATAAACAACATCTCAGAAAAATACATTACTCTGAGATTGAAATATATTTTTATAAAAAAGTCACTAGACTTGAGCCACTTTTCAGCTTTTTTTCAGTCATTTAGAATGAATCATTTAGAATACCCATTACGTGTATAACTGAAAAAAAATCTGACTCGTATTCTCATTTTCCTATTGTTTGATACCTTGACAAACTATCCTCCCTTTATCAAAGTCCACCCTTGGGTTGTGTGACCAGGCAAAGAAAGCAACTTCTCCATTCTTCATGCTGTAATATGGCCTCTTCTCTAAGAATCCTAGAGCTGTGATGCAAAAAAGCACTGTAAAAGTTTTGATAGATGGATGGGTAAATAGATGCTATCCCAGAAAGTTTAGGATACCATTAGCCCTTCAACAAATGATCTCACTTTGATGAGCCTTGCAGTAAACTTTCTGTTTAAAATATAAGAAGTTCAACTCCCTTCATCTGGTCCACTCTTTAAGAATCAATAAATTAATTCCTGACATTTATTCTGCTAAACTAGTCATCATGGTTTCATTTTCTGCTCCCACAAGCCTTCATGAATCTCTGCCCACTTTGGTTGACTGATATTCACAAGTATTTTTAACTTCTCTTGAAAAGAGAGCTCTCTCTGATCCTCTTGGTTACCTAGAGTCAAGGATGCACATGGGTATTTGGTATATCAGCATTTCTACAAATTCTGTTTTTCTAAACACAATTCATATGCACATAAACATATATATAAGTCATTATAAAAGTTCATATCTGAAAGAAGGTTGAAAATATTTTTATATTTTTATAACATTCCAGTTAATTCCAGATAATTAGAGGGCAAATATCTATCACTTAATTTATCCTAAAAAATCTTTCATTCTAATACCTGCTCTAGGTAAACATTTGCTTTTCTGCCATCCAGGTATTCATTACATAATCAACTTATTGATTGCTTTGCTGACACTTAATTCCCTTCATTTTTATTTTTTAAGAAGAGTGTTTTGAAACTCTAATACTTTACTACTTATTATCCAGGAAAGTCTAGAGTAGGTTGCCTTCCCTCTGGAAGAAATTTGTCAATTCCAATTACGAATTCAAGAAGGCTGAGTTTTGTTTACATCTCAATTCCTTCTATATTCTCTGTATGCCACAGAATCCTTTGAAACATAAATTCTCTTACCAAATCCTCTGCTCCAAGGGAAAGTTTATGAGCTATATGTAGTTCTTACCTCAGTCAGAGCAAAGCTATCTATTCCATAGAGGCATTAACAGGATGTAGAACAAGATGTCTCTTTGGGTCCCCACATGGTGATTTAGTCTAATGTAAATTTCTAGATCAGAAGTCCATGATGAAAAAAATGTATTCAAGTCCCAAATATTTCCTTCTACCATGTTAGGTTACTTGTGCCTATTATATTCTCTACATATACTCCTTATGCCAAAGTATTATGAAATATTTTAATGAAGTGATTACATTTCCATAATAACAGTTTTTCTAATTTATGTCAAATGGTATGAGATTTCATAAGCCTTGCTTTGATTACACTACCAGAACCCAAATCCTCAGAGTTACCCAGAGCATTAGGTGGCTGCTAGGGGAGCCACCTGAAAAGGGAATGTTGAACCATTCAATGGCAAGCATGGCAATGGAACCAACCATGGCAATGGTCACCATTGCCACTCTGAGCGACACATGCGTGACTCTAGTCGTCCAGAACAGTTGACACCGAGGTATTGTTGACTTTGCTTTTCACAGAAGAGGCTGAAGTCAGCTGGATGCTCTTATGGAGAGCAGGGACTCGTCCACCAACAATTTCATTCATGTTCTTCTTTGGCCTCAGCAAAATAATGAAGCACTTGGGAGCAAATGTACAACCAAATAAACCATAGCTGGATGCCAAGATTGCAAATGTTTCCACAGCTACTTTAAACTTGCCTTTGGTGCTCAAGTAAGCAGGGACAATCCAGATGATAAGAACGACCAGCATTCCAAAGGTGATGCTTTTTCCTTCATAGTAATTATCCTGTGGCAACTGGTGTGCCACAAAGGTTGTGAGAAAGCCCAGTAAGGCCAAGAAGACATCCATCCCAAACGTAGAGCACAAAGGTTCTATAGAACCTTCATTACATTCCAGAATAATCTTTATATTTTGAGATTCCATGTTCTTGTACACCCTTGGGGGGTTCAATACTAAATAGGCTAAAGAAGAAGAAGAGTCGCTCAGTCGTGTCCGACTCTTTGCGACCCCATGGACTGTAGCCTACCAGGCTCCTCTGTCCATGGGATTTTCCAGGCAATAGTACTGGAGTGAATTGCCATTTCCTTCTCCAGGGGATCTTCCCAACCCAGGGATCAAACCCGGGTCTCCCGCATTGTAGACAGACACTTTACCGTCTGAGCCACCACGCCAATTTCAACTAGAACAGAGGTTAGCACAATGATTTTCCGATAAAGAGGGTGGATGGATATAAGTTGAGTTTTGGATTTGGAAATTCTGTAGGCTGAAAACAGTGAAATAGTCTTACCAAGAATGCAAGACAGGCAGAGAGAAAACCCCAGTACCAGAGTGATCTGACAGGCCATGCAAGACCAGTTGTAGGGCTTGCTGATGAAGAGCATGGAAGACAGCAGTGTGATGACAAGAGAAACCTGAATAAGAAAGCTCAACTCCCGGCCATTAGCCATCACCAGCGGAGTATGTCTGTGTATCACATAAACAGTTGTGACTGCCAAGACCAGAAGTGCCCCAAAGATGGAGAGAATGACAAGCGTGAATCCCAGGGCCTCATCATAAGCAAGGAATTCCACTTCTTTCAGCACACACTCACTCTTTTGTGGATTGGACCAGTAGTCTTCACCACATTGATCACACTCCCTTTGACCTAATGAACAAAGAACAGAGGACTGACTGCAGAGAAATCCAGTTGTCCCCATCGGCTGTGAATTGCCCAGAAGAACCAAAGGCCTCATACAGGACTCAATGAGATTTTTTATAGAGAATATATATATATCTTTAAAAATAAAATCAGTGATAAAATGGTCTTAGAGTGTGCAGCTAACAGTAAAGATTGAGAATTCTTTTCAATTTTGGAAATTCAGTCTCCCTCCTTGATTTCAGCTGTTTCTGCATGAATCTTTTTAAGTAAGATGCCTCTTTCTTTCTCCTCTAATTATCTAATTGAGAAGGGTGGTGTATCCCCTCACAAACCTAAGAACAACCCACAAATATGTGAGAACATTAAAGCTATTAAGGTAAAACAAGGTTTGTGACAAGGATACAGTTGATTATTATAAAACACGAGTGTTTTCAGCCTTTTATTCAACATCTTCCTCACCTACTGAAGACAATTTGTCTTTGCCCACTCAGCCTTCCCCTCCTCACCCTCCAGATGCAGATTTGAGACAATAGTTGGAGAAAGGTTGAGAACTAGAAGAAAGGAAATAAAAATAGCAACAATACTAACTAAGATTGAAAACACTTGGGGGGCATTTAGCTGAGCAGAGGCTCTAAAGAATATTGTTTAGTCATTTTAGTTGTGTCTAACTCTTTTTGTAACCCCATGGACTGTAGGCTGCCAGCCTCCTCTGTCCATGGGATTTCCCAGGCAAGAATACTGAAATTGGTTGCCATTTCCTTCTCCAGGGGATCTTCCCAACCTGGGGATTGAACCCATGTCTCCTGCATTGACAGATGAGTTCTTTACCACTGAGCCCCTGGGAAGCCAAAGGAGAATATTGTTACATAAGAAAAATTTGAGATGAATCTGTGGTGGATTATGAAATGTATCTCTTCACCATTCTCTGAAAGATGCAGGTAAAGACTGGAATTTCCTCTCAATCACTTCTGACTGCTAGACTGGATTTCTCTTGATGCAACTCTTCAGAGTCTGGGGTACATGGAATCCCCGGAGTTGTTCAGATAATGTGTTTTCTTTTCCATTTGGGGAAAATTTTCCATTTTTAAAATTCTCTTTTAAATAAATTGCTATTGATGAACTTTTGGCAAAAGATAAGTACAATTTGTGTTATTTTTAACAGAAGGTAGCAATAAAAATAAACCTGCTGCAACATGCTTCATAAGGCTAAGCCTACCACGCCCAACTAAAATTCTGGCCAAGAACAGAAATTCAGCAGGTTGTAGTGAACAATTCATAGAGCAATAGATACAGAATTCACCTGCCCTACAAACTTGGAGTAATTATGGTCTTAAGCCAATTGCCTTTAGGGATGTACTTCTAGATCTCTTATTTCTAAATTAGAGAAATAGTCTAATAAAAGTCTGTAAAACATAGAAAGTCTATGTAAAAGTCTAAAAGTCTGTAAAACATAGAACTATAATTTACTTATTACTACTTATTCACTATTTTTCTATAACTAATGTTTAATCTACTCCAAAAATTAGAATAATTTTAAGTATTCATGAATGAACTAAAATTATTATAAAATTATTATAAGGATTCATGAATGCATGAATCCATGCATTCATATTTAACATCACATTTTAAAAACTTTCCTCTCTGAAATTCATGGATTCAGGTCTTCTTTCCAAATGCAGCAGCTTTAGAACTAAAACCCAATGTTGTGTTTTTCTTCACACTGCGCAGAACATCCAATAGTTTGATGGATCATAATTTTTGTGATAAGTTGTTCACATCTCTTTATAAAGAAGGCTCCCAAGGCCCTCTTTGCCAAAATATATTTAATCTACTTGCATTTTAATGTCAGTGAAAAATGATCATCTCTACCTGGTTCCCGTGACACGTATCCATCAGCACATGGGATGCAGTCAAAGTAGCATCTTGGTTCCCCGTGACGAATCCCCTTCCGGGTCCCAGGCTGACACACATCAGTACACAATGAATGGGGAAGCTAGCAAAGACAAATACCACACATTAACAGAGCCCTTTGTCTCTACCGCTTGCCAAGCTATGAAAGTTTCCACCTGGATTTCTGTGGACATTTTGTGATTTCTTGGAAAACCTAGGATAACTGGGCAAGAAAAACAGACAGGACTTCCCTAGTGACACAGTGGATAAGAATCCACTTGCCGGTGTAGGAAACAAGGGTTCCATCCCTGGTCTGGGAGGATTCCACATGCCACGGAGCAACTAAGCCCACGCACAACTACTGAACCTGAGCTCTCGAGTCCGTGAGCTGAAACTACCAAAGCCTGCACGCCTAGGGCCTGTGCTCTGCAACAAGAGGAGCCGCCACAATGAGAAGCCTATGCAGTGCAACAGAGTAGCCCCTGCGCGCTGCAACTAGAGAAAGTCTCACAAAGCCATAGACAAAAATGAATAAACAAATAATTTAAAAACAAATAAAATGTTTTAAAAAAGAATAACAAAGAGAATAATGATCTGGAAAGCCTAGAGGAATTTTGCTAATAGTCCTGAAGTTGATTCTAGAATTAGGCTTCTAGAAAAATCCAGTGGTTGCTTCTAGAAATTAGCAAAGCTAAACCTAACTCTTTCTAACTTTGAAGACTCAGACCAGGCTCCATGTCCATGGGGTTCTGAGGAGAGGACAATTTGTCAAGCCTCTTTCTGCTTGAGGGGAGACGCCAAGAATCATCCTGAGTGCCTGAGAAAAACTTCTCAGCAAGGTCATCCCAACACAGCCTGCATATCATTCAGTCAGTACAAAATAAAAATGAAAGATCTACTCCATGAGGAAAATTCCACAGCAAAAAGGAAAAATGGACAAGGCACAGCACTGGGATATTTTCTCGTAAAAAGTTTAGAAAACTTGGTGATAAACATAGTACATTGTACATGGTTGTGTACATTGAAGTCCATTATAAATGCAATGTTTGTAAATTTATATCTTAATGTAAATGACGAGCTTCCCATTTAAAAAGGAGATAAGATGTATTTTTCCATTAAGCAAAGATTCATTTTGGAAAGTGAAAAGATTCATTTTGGATATCAGAATTTTCCTATGTTGAGTTTTGCAAGATAAATCTGAGTTAGATAACAATGGAAAATATCAGAAATCTCTGAGCTCAGTTACAGTATATAAGATTATTTAAATATGTATTTTTAAACATAATAGATTGGCTTCTTATAAGTTGTGTGCGTGTGTGTATGTGTGCGTGATCACAGAATGACTTTATTTCCTCTCTCCTGATCCAATATTCTAAAAAGTGTTAGTATTAGTCTCTCAGTTGTGTCTGACTCTTTGTGACCCCATGGACCATACCCCACCAGGCTCCTCCGTCCATGGAATTCTCCAGGCAAGAACACTGGAGTGGGTTGCCATTTCCTTCTCCAGGGCACCTTCCCAACCCAGGGATCAAATCTGGGGCTCCCACCTTGCAGGCAGGCTCTTTACAGTCTGAGTCACCAAAAAGAGCTCTTTATATATATACCTTTCTTTGAAAATCATCACAATAAGTTGATGCCTTTTTGTTCTCTTTCTGAGTATCGCTTCCCTTCTCAACCTCATGATCTCACTTCCAACCCACTCACCTCACTAAAATATTTCTTGTCATGTCTGACACATTCTCCTTTCTCTCTCTTAGATATCTGACACTCTTGATCAACTCCTCCCTGAAATGCAGGCTCCTTTGGCTTCCATTGGGTCCTCTTTATTTATTTTGTTGGTTCTACTTCCTCTACCTACCTCATCACTGTTGGCATTCTTTTGGCTTTTGCTCTTACTCTTCTTATCTTTCAGTATAAAGCAGCTCATTCATTCTCTTCTGTTCAACCAGCATCTCTGCACATGAACTCCCAAATCTTGACTTTAGCACCAGCCTTTCCTACCTAAACCTCTAATTCCACATCTTAAACTTCCATCATGTCCCTACTCTGAAATTCCATCCTCAACTTAAACTCAACATGTCCAAAACTATCCCCATTTACCCAATTCCTCCTCCCCAATTC
Organism: Bos indicus; assembly: GCF_029378745.1. Lineage (NCBI taxonomy): Eukaryota > Metazoa > Chordata > Mammalia > Artiodactyla > Bovidae > Bos > Bos indicus. The sequence goes on from NC_091760.1 coordinate 112,038,159, forward strand.
CCCATTTCTGTCATTGACACCACCAGTCTCAACCATCATCTCCAACCATATTTTCTACTACTTGCCCACATGAACCTTCACTCAGGCCCACCTGCTCACCAACTTCCAAACTCAGTTTATTATCATGAGTTAAATCATGCCTACACCATCTACTAATTGTTGATGCAGGGGACTTTCAAGGTCATTTCATCAGCAAATCCAGTGGATCCTACTCTTGTCCACTCTGGTCTAATTGAAACATGGCAGATAGAATAATTCTTTAAATTCTAAGTGGGATCATAACTCTCCTCTGTCAAAACTTTCCATGGCTCACCATTTCACTCAGAGTAAAAGCCAAAGTCTTTCAACAGCCCCCAAGGCTCTATGTGACCTGACACTCTTCCACCCCTCTCACCTCCTGTTCCACCCCTCTCACCTCCTGTTCCACCCCTCTCACCTCCTGTTCCACCCCTCTCACCTCCTCTTCCACCCCTCTCTCACCTCCTCTTCCACCCCTCTCTCACCTCCTCTTCCACCCCCTCACCTCCTCTTCCACCCCTCTCACCTCCTCTTCTACCCCCTCACCTCCTCTTTCACCCCTCTCACCTCCTCTTCCACCCCTCTCACCTCCTCTTCCACCCCTCTCACCTCCTCTTCCACCCCCTCACCTCCTCTTCCACCCCTCTCACCTCCTCTTCTACCCCCTCACCTCCTCTTTCACCCCTCTCACCTCCTCTTCCACCCCTCTCACCTCCTCTTCCACCCCTCTCACCTCCTCTTCTACCCCCTCACCTCCTCTTTCACCCCTCTCACCTCCTCTTCCACCCCTCTCACCTCCTCTTCCACCCCTCTCACCTCCTCTTCCACCCCCTCACCTCCTCTTCCACCCCTCTCACCTCCTCTTCTACCCCCTCACCTCCTCTTTCACCCCTCTCACCTCCTCTTCCACCCCTCTCACCTCCTCTTCCACCCCTCTCACCTCCTGTTTCACCCCTCTCACCTCCTCTTCCACTACTCTCTCTCTTTCCAGCCACACTGAACCCTTTCTTATTCTCCTAAAATGCCAAAGACACCCCCTAACTCAGGGTTTAGAAGTTACTGTCTCTTCTGTATGGAATGCTTTTTCTGTAGATTTAATGCACTGATTCACTTTCTTCTCAGTCTTTGTTCAAATGTCACTCCAGTGAGGGCTTCCTTGATCACACTATGTGAAATTACACTCCCCCCCCCAGCACTTTACCATAATCCCTACTATTTTTCTCTCCTTAACATTATCACCCATTAAAATACTGTATCACTTACTTATTTATCTTATATGTTGCTTCTTTCTTCCCACTGAAATGTTAGTCTTACCATTAAGTAGGAATTTGTTCTGTTTTGTACACTGGCACATCCCCAGCTCCTAGAATAGTGTGTAGCACATATAATATTGTGCTCAATAAATATCTATTCAGCTAATTAATGATTTGATTGTAAGTGTTGTGAGGGCAGTAGTCTTTTGATCCTTTTGCAGTGCTTAACACAGAGGCAGACACATAGTAGATGCTTAGTGACTTTGTATTGAATTACATTTGAACCAGTTTCATTATACAAGTATAATCTTGGGAATTTCCTAACTGCCTAGTGGTTAGGACTTTGTGCTTTCACTGCAGATGGTGCAGGTTCAGTCCCTGGTCAGGGAAGTACAATCCCACAAGCTGCATCGTGCAGCCAGGGAGAAGAAATAAATAAAGTGTATTAATGTATATAACTCTAGTTTTAATAAAGATAATAAAAATAAAATTACTATGCTCTAATGAAATGCTGTTAAAATAGAAATCTACTAATACATTTCACTCATTTTCCATCAGTTTTTAGCAGAACAAACATTCTATGAACTTTGTATATACAAGCAGCAACATCTCTTTTTTCATGCAAAACATTATATTGAGCACCTGCTCTACATCTAGCACCAGGAATACAAAAGGGAACAGTCTCAGGCCCCATTCAGGGAGAGAGTTCTGGGCCACAGAAGGTGGTTTATACTCTAGACCTAGAGCAACTCTGTCTTTCTGCAATGATGGAGTGTTATATATTGTATTGTCCAATATAGTAACTTGTAGCCACACATGGAGGTTGAGCACTTGGAATGTAGTTAATGTGCTAAGAAACTAAAATTTTAATTTTATTTAATTGCAGTTAAATCTTAATTTTAAAAGCCACATGTGGCTAGGAATACCTGTATTGGACAGAGAAGCTCTAATTCAAAGAAATAAAATGCAGAAGAGAGCTATGGCCCCTACAGTGGCAAACACTAAGTTTTTACTTTTATCCTGCCATAATGTATTCAAGGGCTTCACTGGTGGCTCAGACACAAGAGTCTGCCTGCAATGCAGGAAACTTAGGTTGGATCCCTGGATTGGGAAGATCCCCTGGAGAAGGGAATGGCTACCCACTCCAGTATTCTTGCTGGAGAATTCCATGGACACAGGAACCTGGCAGGCTATGGTCCATGGGGTGGCAGAGTCAGACACGACTGAGTGACTAACACTAACCATGTATTCAAGAGCTGCTTAAGGCCAGGCTAAGTAAGGGAGGGAGTAGTATGTATGTATGTATGTATGTATGTATGACTATATATGAGTCTGTGTATGTTTACTGATACTCATGGAAAACCAAGGACCGATTCTCCAGGCAAGAACACTGGAGTGGGTTGCCATTTCCTTCTCCAATGCATGAAAGTGAAAAGTGAAAGGGAAGTCGCTCAGTCGTGTCCGACTCTTAGCGAGCCCATGGACTGCAGCCTACCAGGCTCTTCTGTCCATGGGATTTTCTAGGCAAGAGTACTGGAGTGGGGTGCCATTGCCTTCTCTGAAGAGAGAGAAAGAGAGATAAAAAGATGCCCTCGATATCTGGCACAGCATAGGGGATCGGAAATCTTAATTTTCTTGTCACGTATTTCTATATCCTTTCCCAGTATGATTCAGAAAACTATTTAGGGACCTCAGATCTCAGGCCAAAAGGGCCATACAAGAAGAGAGGACATACATGAACAAGAAACAAGATGTAGAAAGACAACTTCCCCGCAAAATAGTCTTGCAGCCACAAATAAAAAAACGCTAGCTGTCCTGACACCCACTTACAACTCTCTCTCACTCCTGCTGGTTCCTCTGGCAGATTCACATGGTAGATTAAATTGCCAGTGCCCTTCTGCCACCCTATTGTTTTACTCTAACACTACAGGTAAACAGTAAACCAGAATATCAAAAGACCTACAGTCCTACAACTAATATTTCACTCAGGGTAAAAAGTTCAGCTGTTTGGTAAGTGATGAGTTTTCTGGTGAACTTCCCCTAGGGCTTCTCCAGGTATTATCTTTACATTGTATAACCAGGGGACCCAGTCTCTCTTTTAAAAGCTTCTTTTTAAAATGTTCAGAGCTGCAGTTCTGCATATCAAAGCCCTCCTGTTGCTATAGGAGGTGGAGGGATTAAAAATTTTATAATTGTTGGTGTGTTAGTCACTCAGTCATGTACAACCCTTTGCGACCCCATGGACTGGAGCCTGCCAGGCTCCTCTGTCAGCCTACCATTAGGGTAATGGTAACTGCTAAATTATGAATCTCTCCACAGTCTCTGCAAAAGACCATACAGATTTTTTTTAATGTAAATAAAATCACACAGGACCCACAACTTCAGCTTCATAAAGAGCCTAAAAATGCTACGAATTTCAAAGTAATTAAATTCTAGCAAGCACACCTCTAGAGCGCCCTCTTCATCCATAGATGTATGGAAAATGAGGGAATTCTGGGAAAACTGTGCAGAAAAAAGTAAGAGGGAGAAGACAAACTAAGGTTAATAGAGAGTAGACAAAATCATTCCTAGAAATAAAATGTCAGGTTATAGGGCAAGGTCTTCAAGGTGGGACTCAGAAGGATGGTTTCACCACTGTGGTGGGACCAGAAGGGATACAGAGGGAGAAGTACATATTCTGCGATGTGACAGGAAGAGTAAAAAGTTAGAAAGGAAAACTAAGAACTCTGTAAAAACAAAAGTGAACCATAAAATCAAAATACACATTAAGCCTTCCCTTTCCACAAAAAAAGTCATTCCTTAAATAAACTGCTTTTCACTGTACCAACAAAAGAAGACAGTCTTGAAATAGAGATTTGTGAGCCACCCAAACCCATCATCCTTATCCCAAAAAATCAACCAAAAATGTAATTGTGCCTCCATATTCATTTACTCTAGGAAGAAAGCAGAAAATAAAAACCAAAACATAGCAGAAGAAGATGTGGAGAGAAGGGAACCCTCCTACACTGTTGGTGGGAATGTAAATTGCAGCCACTAATGGAGAACAGTGGGGAGATTCCTAAAGAACTAAAAAATAGAGCTACCATATGACCTAGCAATCCCACTCCTGGGTATACATCCAGAGAAAACCATAATTTGAAGAGATACATGCACCCCAGTGTTCACTGAAGCACTATTTAAAATAGCCAGGACATAGAAGCAACATAAATGTCCATCAACAGAGGAATGGTTAAAGAAAATATGGTGTGTATGTGTAGATACTCACAATGGAATATTATTCAGTCATTAAAAAAGAACAAAATAATGTCATTTGTAGCAATATGAATGGACCTAGAGATTGTCATACTGAGTGAAGTAAGTCAGACACAGAAAGATAAATATCATATTATATTGCTTGCACATAGAATTTTTTTTTAAAAGGTACAAATGAACTTACTTACAAAATAGAAGTAGAGTCACCAATGTAAAAAACAAATTTATGATTACCAGTGGGGAAAAGGGGAGGGTGGAATAAATTGGGAGATTGGGATAGACATGTACACACTACTATATATAAAATAGACAACTAATAAGGACCTCCTGTATAGCACAAATAACTCTACTCAGTACTCTATAATGACCTGTATGGGAAAAGAATCTAAAAGAGAGAGAGTCGTATAACTGATTCACTTTGTTATATGCCTGAAACTAACAGAACATTGTAAATCAACTATACTCCAATAAAAACTTTAAGAAAGCTAAAATGGAGCTACCATATGATCCTGCAATCCCAGTCCTGGGCATATACCTGGAGAAAATCATAATTCAATAAGATACATTCATCTCAATGTTCATTGCAGAAAGAGAAAGACAAATACCATACGATCTCACTTACATGTGGAATGTCAAATATGACACGATGAACATATCTATGAAACAGACAGATATAGAGAATAGATTTGTGACTGCCAAGGGTGGGGAAGGAGGGAAAGATTGGGAGTTTGGGATTAGCAGATGCAAACTATTATATATAGAATGGATAAAAAACAGAGTTCTACTTTATAGCACAGGAACTATATTCAGTATCCTGTGAGAAACAATAATGGAAAAGAAAAGTTGAGTCACCTTATTGTACAGTAAAAATTAACACAACATTGTAAATCAACTATACTTCAATAAAATAAAATAAATATTCCAGCAAATTAAAATTCCCCTCTAAAACACAGATACAACCATTAAGCAGAAGAATACTGTAATAGTTTAAATAAATACCCTAGCACTTCAATTAAATATTCTCAGAAAAGCACTTGGAGATGTGTAAAAAATATCTCAAATCAGATATTTTAAAATTTAAAACATAAATGGATTTGAAAATGGAAGAAATGAAAAAGGTTCACTTATCTCAGAAAAGAAACTAAAGAAAAGCCTAAACTATTTCAGACATTAAGATGAAAGTCACAAGGTGTTCAAAAAATATTTGAATAAAAGGTTAATAAGGAGCACTGAATAAAGGCAGGAAAATAATAAAGAGAATAAGGATGAGGTAAAGAAAAAAAACAAAAATTATCAGAGACAAAATGAATGAAAGCAAGAGAGACAAAGGAAGTCAAATATTTTGGAGTACTTGAGGAAAAAGAACAAAATCATAGAACTAATATTTAAAACTATAATCCAAAAAAGTTTTTCAAAATATCTGAATCTATACAGAAAAGATATGCCTTATATTTGGAAAAATTAGAATAGTCAATTCTAGGTTTCTGATATTCCATAGCGTCTGAAATAACACAGAAATGCAATTCTCTCTATATGTAAACAAAATAAAATATCAGAATAACTAACCTCTGATGATTCAGTGTTCCAAAATATTGTTGCATTCTTAATCATCACAAGTTCAAATTTAGAGTCTGTGAATATATATTCTCCAGCTTTTACAAAGGCGACCTCTCCGTTATCATCTAATTGCCAATTAAGAATATCATAGTATCCAGTCACATCTCCATTATCATCAATTTCTATTCTCATTCCATTATGGGTTGTAAACTGAAGTGTCTTCATATAGTACATTAGCTAGAAAAACAGGGAAAGGAACAACAGAGGGAAAAAAAAAACAATTTGTAAAACTTTTATTGCTTAGAAAACAAGCTTTATAAAGAAAATAATCTCAAAACTCATATCTAATTCATGGGACTGAATTTTTTCCTTCTCTATACCTTTGCTGTCTAATACCACAGCTTCTAGCCACATGTGACAATTGAAACCTGAAAAGAAGCTGGCCAAATCAGGATGGGCTATAAGTCTAAAATACAAACTGGGCTGCAAAAAGTTAGATCAAAGAAATGTAACTTCTCTCATTATGAATTTCAAGAAATTATTTTTATATTATGTTACCATGATCATGACCACAGGTTAAAATATTATTTGGATTAAATAAGATATATTATGTTTAATTTCATCTGTTCCTTTTTGTTTTTTAATTTGGTTACTAAAAATTTTAAAATTACCTGTGTGGGTTTTAAATTTCTGTTGGCCAGTACTGATCTATACCAAGGTAAAGTGATGTCTCATATTTCCTAATACCTACATACCTAGGGAAGAGAGACTATTCCCTCTTAGATTTTTTCACCGATAGGTACCAGTCTGCCCTGCTACCACCATTCCCTTCCCTGTATATCAGGGCATAGATGAGGAAGTGGCTAACTAATTGCCTTAGAAAAATTCAAGGTGGTTTCCCAGGAAGTGGCCCTCTGATTTGGGTTTTAAAAAATTAGTAGCGATTTGCCTGACAAACATTGGGATCAAGGAGATTCTAAGCCAAGGGAATAATATATGAGACAAGGCTGTGCCAAAGAGGCCACTGGGGAGAGTACAAAAGTAGATGGAGCTGAGTGTACACCTACAGAATGATTTCATAGACATGAACAGGAGCCCCTAACAAAATAATACCTCTAGTACTCTTGCTTCCTGCCAGCAACCTTAGCTGGGGTAAAAGCATGTGTCCTGTAGTATGAAGGTAACCAGTCTGAGCTGAGATACATCCTGTGCCCGTGGTTTTTGTCAGCACCACATGCTGGACTTAGGTTTTCCAACCAGAGGGCTTAGTCCAATCCCTACTCTCCACAAACCAGAAAGACATGCAATATAGCTGAAAGAGCCTGAATTATGGTATATGATGATTTGGAGTCATTTTCTGGCTCTGTCAAGTGACATAAGCTTGGATAAGTCGTATATCCTAACTAAGCATTAGTTTTCCAGTCCATAAAAGAAGGGAAATCAATCCTGTCCTACCTCTGTCATAGGGATTAAGGTAATATAGCTGAAAGGTTTTAGTAAGTCAGTATACCAAGGGAGCGTAGTGAAAGTCACTCAGTCATGTCCGACTATTTGCAACCCTATGAACTATACAGTCCATGGAATTCTCCAGGCCAGAATACTGGAGTGGGTAGCCGTTCCCTTCTCCAGGGGATCTTCCCAACCCAGGGATCAAACCCAGGTCTCCTGCGTTGCAGGTGGATTCTTTATCAGCTGAGTCACCATAGAAGCCCATACCAAGGGAAGTATTATAATAGTCACCATACACTTGCCCTTTTATCTCTCCCTCTTTTACTATATGCTGTTCTCAATCAACATGACAACTACATCAGCGTTCGCAACAGGGTGATATTTTTGCCTGGTCCATTGAGGAGAGACTCGTTTTTCTTTTCCAGTCTTCAGAAGAGTTAAGCAAGGAAATTTTCAAAGGCTGCCACCTTACAATCTTTCCATAATTCTACCTGTTTAGCCTCATTGGATGGCAGGACAGAGTTCCCTACCATCAGGCATGCAAAAGAATTTAGAAATGTCAAATAAACTACAAGAGTAAAAGGTATCATTTTGGTTTTAAATCAATCACAATTTTTTACTCTGTGATGCATTTATAAAACTTTCTTAAATGTGCCCATTAACTTTCTCTAACGTGAGGTCTTGCTTTTCAGATTTAACTTATATTATTCAGGGAATGTGTTCATGGACTAAACCATCAACATTAACCCTGACACTATGAGGTCCTTTGACCCTTCCTAAAAGCTTTTTTCTCTGCAATCCTAACACATATTTGTTGCTTTTTGAGAAAATTTATATTGTAATATTGAAATCATCAAATAATGAAGAGTTGTTGTTTACCATATAAAAGGATCCATTTTATTTTAAAAAAGAAGCACTCAGAGAATTTAAGATGAAAAATAGCATAACATATAGCATAACTTAATTTCTATAACTTAACCTTTAGCATAAGTTAATTTCTCATTTTGAATTTACCACAGTTTCCCCAGTACTATGAACAACTTAGTTCTTACTCAGATCTTGATTCTAATTCCATTCTAAATGTAAATAGGACTCAGGAGAAATGGCTACTACAAGACCGGATAGAGAAATACAAGATGAATCTGCAATATCTTAGTGTTCCAGAAAGTAAATTAATCAGAAATTACGGTGATTTGCTCAAAAGAAATAGGAGCCAACTCAAAGTGACTCCCAATTGTCAAACCTGGGAAATTTTGAGCAACAGAATATATAATGATATTAATGTGTCATTAATGAGACACAGTGGCATCCTATAAGAGACATAAAAAAGGATATGTATCACTTTTGCAGTAGTCTTGCCAAAAATGCATAACCTAAATGTAATCATGAGGAAAAGTGAGAGTGAAAGTGAAGTAGCTCAATCTTGTCAGACTCTTTGCGACCCCATGGACTGTAGCCTATCAGGTTCCTCCATCCACACGATTTTCCAGGCAAGAGTGCTGGAGTGGATTGCCATTTCCTTCTCCAGGGGATCTTCCCGACTCAGGAATCAAACCCGGGTGTCCCACATTGCAGGCAGATGCTTAACCATCTGAGCCACCAGGGAAGAGAAATTAGACAAATGTAAATTTTAAAACATTTTATGACCAATATTTATGAAAACTATTCTGTTCGTTAAAACAAACAAGGAAGAATGGACTTTGGGAATGGTTTTGGAAAATGCAACACAGAGGTTGACACTCTCCATTTGTTCCTTAAAAATTTTTATTCCATATTTTTCGTAATCATCATCAGCTGCTATGGTGCCTATCCAGACCCAACCAAAATGTTGGATAAGTTGTACCATGGCCTCCGACTGGATCTTATCACTGGCCACTGTGCGAAGATAAGATGGAAACTGGTATTTGTCACTAAGAAGTAAGCTGGTAGAGGCATAGCCCACCTAGGATTGAAAGTATTCATGCAGTTATTAGAAAGTAATAGACGAACCTCAAAGTATACCATCTCTTAGTATTTGTATTGGAGAAGGAGGGAACTTAACAGTTCTCTCTCTATTCTCACACCCTTCCAGAGATAAAAGGACTTCTGCTCCTCTCCCTGTTCCAAGCAGGGTGAGAACTGTTAGAGGGAGCACTTTGGGCCCCTTTTCCCATGTCACCCCCACGGAAGTCGGGGGACTAATTATTAAGGTGATGACATCCAATGGGCCACTTTTCCTACTCAGGGTCACACCACTGAAAGGAAGGTCTTGAGCCCTTTCATCTATGTTTTCTTGAGACTAGGTGTGTGATTCAAGTCATCCAGGCTCTGTCTCTGATCTAACTCCTAATCCGTACAGATGATGGAATGAGCAGGCTCACAGTCTGTCTGGCAGGTGCATTTCCCTCTCCCTCCCTCCTTCCCTCCACCCCCCTCCCTCCCTTTGCTCTCTTTCTCTCTCTCTCCATCATCACTGGTTTCCCTCTTTTTCTCTTCTTCTCTTTCCTTCTTTCTCTCTGCCAAGATTTCTGGGTATGTAAGTCCCAAGACTTAGATTGAGAAAGATGGTAGGAAGCTTCACTTCAACCTCAAGTTTAAGTCTTATTGTCCAACAAACTTACTAGAAGCCCTCATTTTATAGCCACTTGCCTAGATAAATGAGGTATCTTTCTATTTTTTGCCAGGGGTCCTTGTGTGACTTTTCCATCAGTGAGAATTTAAGAATGAAAGTAGAGTAGCCAGTGCCATGAATTTCTGACACTCTTATATACATTTCATACATACATACCTTCCCCTCAACCTCAGCAACTATGAAGTTAAGAAAATATGTCACATTCTCCCCATCCCATCCCATTGCCATCCCATGTTATTGCATCACCTCCAATAAGACCTCCTAAAATTACATAGCTCCATGATGACCACTTTTTTCATAAGTGACAAATTATTCCTATTTTTCTGTTTATGCTTTGTCCTAATCTTAGGGAAAGCCACTAGACCATTCAGGTATGACCTAAATCAAATCCCCTACAATTATACAAAGGAAGTGACAAATAGATTCAAGGGATGAGATCTGATAGACAGAGTGTCTGAAGAACTATGGACAGAGGTTCGTGACATTATCCAGGAGTCAGGGATCAATATCTCTCCCAAGAAAAAAAATTGCAAAAAGGCAAAATGGTTGTCTGAGGAGGCCTTACAAATAGCAATGAAAAGAAGAGAAGCAAAAGGCAAAGGAGAAAATGAAAGATATACCCATTTGAATGCAGAGTTCCACAGAATAGCAAGGAGAGATAAGTAAGCCTTCCTCAGTGATCAATGCAAAGAAATGGAGGAACAATAGAATGGGAAAGACTAGAGATCTCTTCAAGAAAATTAAAGATACCAAGGGAACATTTCATGCAAAGATGGGCTTGATAAAGGACAGAAATGGTATGGACCTAACAGAAGCAGAAGATATTAAGAAGAGGTAGCAAGAATACACAGAACTATGCAAAAAAGATCTTCATGACCCAGATAACCATGATGGTGTGATCGCTCACCTATAGCCAGACATCCTGGAATGTGAAGTCAGGTGGGCCTTAGGAGCATCACTACGAACAAAGCTAGTGGAAGTGACAGAATTCCAGTTGAGCTATTTCAAATCCTAAAATATGATGCTGTGAAAGTGCTGCACTCAATATGCCAGCAAATTAGGAAAACTCAGCAGTGGCCACAGGACTGGAAAAGGTCAGGTCTCATTCCAATCCCAAAGAAAGACAATGCCAAAGAATGTTCAAACTACTGCACAATTGCACTCATCTCACACACTAGTAACAGAGAAGGCAATGGCACCCCACTCCAGTACTCTTGCCTGGAAAATCCCATGGATAGAGGAGCCTGGTAGGCTGCAGTCCATGGGGTCGCAAAAAGTTGGACATGACTGAGTGACTTCACTTTCACTTTTCACTTTCATGTATCGGAGAAGGAAAAGGCAACCCACTCCCGTGTTCTTGCCTGGATAATCCCAGGGACGGGGGAGCCTGGTGGGCTGCCGTCTGTGGGGTCGCACAGAGTCGGACACGACTGAAGCAACTTAGCAGCAGCAGCACACACTAGTAAAGTAATGCTCAAAAATTCTCCAAGCCAGGCTTAAACATTATGTGAAACTTGATCTTCCAGATATTCAAGCTGAATTTAGAAAAGGCAGAAGAACCAGAGATCAAATTGCCAACATCCGTTGGATCATCGAAAAAGCAAGAGAGTTCCAGAGAAACATCTACCTCTGCCTTATTGACTATGCCAAAGCCTTTGACTGTGTGGATCATAAGAAACTGTGGAAAATTCTTCAAGAGATGGGAATACCAGACCACCTGACCTGCCTCCTGAGAAATCTGTATGCAGGTCAAGAAGCAACAGTTAGAACTGGACATGGAACAACAGACTGGTTCCAAATTGGGAAAGGAGTACATCAAGGTTGTATATTGTCTCCCTGCTTATTTAACTTCTATGCAGAGTACATCATGAGAAATACTGGACTGGATGAAGCATAAACTAGAATCAAGATTGCTGGGAGAAATATCAATAACTTCAGATATGCAGAAGACACCACACTTATGGCAGAAAGTGAAGAACTAAAGAGACTCTTGATGAAAGTGAAAGAGGAGAGTGATAAAGTTGGCTTAAAGCTCAACAGTCAGAAAACTAAGATCACTTCATGGCAAACAGATGGGGAAACAGTGGAAATAGTGGCTGACTTTATTTTCAGGGGCTCCGAAATCACTGCAGATGGTGACTGCAGCCATGATATTAAAAGATGCTTGCTCCTTGGAAGAAAAATATGTTGGTCTATGACCAACTAGACAGCATATTAAAAAGCAGAGACATTACTTTGCCAACAAAGGTCCATCTTAGTTTTTCCAGTAGTCATGTATGGATGTGAGAGTTGGACTATAAAGAAAGCTGAGTGCTAAAGAATTGATGCTTTTGAACTGTGGTGTTGAAGAAGACTCTTGAGAGTCCCTTGGACTGTAAGGACATCCAGCCAGTCCATCCTAAAGGAAATCAGTCCTGAATATTCATTGGAAGGACTGATGCTGAAGCTGAAACTCCAATACTTTGGCCACCTGATGTGAAGAGCTGACTCATTTGAAAAGACCCCGATGCTGGGAAAGATGAAGGTGGGAGGAGAAGGGGATAACAGCAGATGAGATGGCTGGATGGTATCACCGACTCAATGGACATGAGTTTGAGCAAACTCCGGGAGTTGGTGAATGACAGGGACACCAGGCATGCTGCAGTCCATGGGGTTGCAAAGAGTTGGACTTGACTGTCTGAACTGACTGAGCCTTATTCCATTTTGGCTAAAGTTTACACTCTTCTTTGCAACCTCACAAACACCGATATCATGGAAGCCATATGTAGGGAAGAATCTCATTTTGGAAGCAGAGACACCTGATTTCAAATTCCAGCTACATAATCAAGTTACTAAAACCTTCTGAACCTAAGTTTCCCCATTAGTGAAATCAGGGTTATGACATCTATATCCTGAGGTTATTCAGTACATTAAATGAGACAATACATGTGAAAGTGTTTATTGTGTACGAGAGTTCTTTTACCTTCTTTGCAGATTTACTACAAGATTTAAAGGAGAAGCTCTCTCTAGAGGTTCCTCGAAGGGGCATGGACCACAGTCGGGACCTGTGGGAGGCAGCGCTCACAGCGGCACAGTCTGTCTGGGCTGCATGAGGCCCACATTGAAGATGTCACGTCTGTCACCTGACCTCTCTTAGTTCTGTTTCTCACTCTCATCCTGTTCCTCCCACATCTATATATGCAGCTTTATTAGACACACTATGTAAATGCTACTTTTAAAAATTATTTTAACTTCTCCCATTACTTCAGTAACACAAATAAGCCTAATCAGCCTTCACATTACTAAGTCTTGACTTGACACTTTGGTGAACCATCCCTGGAAATAAACACAGAGCTTTACTTATATTTTCTTAATTATCCATTCTTCCTAATATTAATAGCATCTATTCTTAGGCTGAAATATGTCACTGGCCCCTGAATTAAAAATAATCTATAACTTAGAATACCAACACTCTCTTTTGTGAAATTCCCAAGTGCTTTTCAGTGTGTGTGTTTGAACAAAAAATGTCATGATTAATAAGTATTAATATGATTGATAAGTATTAAAACAGGCCAGAACCAAAATGAGTTTCTTATACCATCTATCAGTCAACCAAGTACTTCTCCATCAGCTACTCTACTTCACCTAGTGCTTCAGAGAGTACTGCTTAGTGAGACGTCAACAGAAAACTCACTGGGTCACAATCTTAAGCTCAAAACTAAGGCAGGATCCTAAGGGATGTAGAAGAGTCTGGAGTCACCAGTCATAGTTGCTGAGGACAGACTGAATATCAGCATCACCACAGCCTCTTTGTCTGCAACTTATCCCAGCCTCACCTGATCACCTTACTTACTCTTTGCTGCAGTTTCACATAGCTTGTTTCTTTATAAATTTGTACCCAGCACAATATTCTGAAATACCTGAGGTAAGTAATACAACCCTAGAACTCTTGAAGCAGCAACCAACAAGGATGATCCACCTGCTCCATGAATTCCTGCCAGCATTGCCCCAGTGCCGTTTCTAAAATTGGGTTTGTTTTCTTCCTGCCCTGTAAGGAATACCAATGCTGCTTCCATGGATTTGGAGATAGTGTAGCAGGTATCAAAGATCTGATAGCCCAAAGTGATGTTGGGCAAAATATCTTTCCTTTCGTTAATCTCCTTGATGGTGTGGATCATGATTTTCATCCAGCAGAATCCCTGGAAGTTGATCCTGAAAAGGAAACGTCTTTTGTTAGGCTCAGTTAATGAGTAGATCTGTGGAGGGGAAAGCAGCTTTTAGCTGGGATTGGTGCTGGAGCTTTTTGCCAAAACATCAATGGGCACCTGCCTTGTCTGAGCATGGTAATATTTCATGAAAAGATATTCCAAATGTAAAGGGTTCAAGTATGAATCATATTCATCATTGATTGGCTTGAGCTGGGAAGCATCTTTTTGGACACGTGGTTATCTCTTTTCACAAAAATATTCTTCTATTCTCAATTCCCACCACCGCACAGAACACTCAGTAATTCCTCAATACATTTTTCCCCATTTATTGGAAGACCCTGCTACCATATGAGTCTACTTCCCTCCTCCTTATCTCCCTATAAGTTTCTCTGGTTTTCTTCTGGATATTAATTATAATAACAAAATTTTTGTAAATACATGAAAATACTTATGATAGATCTGCTGCTGCTGCTGCTGCGTCACTTCAGTCATGTCCAACTCTCAGCGACCCCATGAACTGCAGCCTACCAGGCTCCTCTATCCATGGGATTCTCCAGGCAAGAGTACTGGAGTGGGGTGCCATTGCTTTCTCCGTATGATAGACCTACATATAAGCAATACATAAAATTTATATATACTATATACGACTCCAATAGATCACTTTTCCTGTCATGATTTGATTGTTGACGTCTAGATTATTTAACTGAGGATGTCTGTTTTCTATCATTCTCACATTTAACCATGAATGAAATGCCTCCTCCTTTCCATTCCCTAGCCATAAAAAGGAAAATTATTTCTCTGGTAATCTATCACACCATCGTCTCCATTAAAAATAACTATTCTATTTCCAACTCTTTCTTTTTTCTAAGTTTTAACCAAACTTTAACCTATCTGAAAGCAAGGACCTCCAGAATGGTTTCTCTTAATGTCCTCTGTAGCTATAGTACCTAACTCCATATTTTCTACTCAATAAATATTTTTGAATTAAATTAATAGCAAATAGTCCTGTTGGCAAATTAGATTTTTTTCCTCCATATCTCTTTAACTGAACTTTCTAGTTTAGTTCAGCTTTGCCTTTCATTCAATACATAGTTACTGAGTTCCATTGGTGCTAGTTACTATAAATGTAACAGTGAGAAAGATAGACACTTCAGTGTCTAGGCAAAGAAACAGGAAATAGCCAATCAATGCACAAAATGATAAACATACCAACTGGGACAGACATAGGGACCAGGAGGTAAAGAGGTGGGGGCACCTAACTGGAGGACTTAACAGCCAAGCTGATGCTTGAAGGATGATATAAAAGCAGGGGATGGATGCTGCAAGCAGAGGGAACAGTAAGTGTGAAGGCATGGTAACAAGAGGACATGACATTTTAGGAATGGGAAGATCAGGACACTTGGCAGACAGGGTAGGAATAGGTATGGCATAGGAAGAGGAGACTGGAGAACCAGGAGACTAAACATGTAGGGCTTTATCATCCTAAGACAACTGGCTTCTAAATTTACACAGATGGCTATATAAATTGGCATACACATTTTTGAAATAAATATAGCAATATCTTTTTTAAGGTGAGAGAGTAAGACATTTCAAGAGCTAGAAAAATGTTCACCTGCTTTGAATAAAAAATTCTACCCCAGAGAATTTATCTAAAGAGATTGTTCTTCCCAAAGGAAAAAACTAGATATGTTCCAAAGTGTTAATTTTAGAATTATTTATGATATTTAAAAATTGGAAAGAATTAATGTGCCCAGTGATAATAAATTATGGTACATTGACTTGAAGGGAACATTTTCCATCATTAAAATCTATAATTAGAGAAATGACACTGCAGCATGCATGTAACATTAGGTAAAACAATCTGTGTGCAAGTTGTTTCTATACTATAATTAAAACTATACATAAATTATGTGAATGTTTGGATAACTATCAATAGGAAAAAATTTAAATGAGTGCAGGGTAATTAATGAAAGGGTGGGATTTGGGATAATTTTTCTTTCATCAGTGATTTCCATTATGATACTCACAGTATCATTATACAATGCATATCTTTTGTTCCCCAGAAAATTTCTATAAATCCTAGCTTTGTTTAGATGAACCAAAACAAGAATTAAAATACTCCTTTCTTCCTTCCATTTCATTGTCTTTATCTTCTCTGAACATTTCCAAAATAACAGAAAAGCCTTCCTCTTCTGTGCAGTTTAACTGATGGCCAACCAAAACTAGCATCCTGTTAAAATTGTGGGTTTCAGAGTAATTCTCCAAACTCCAACTAGCATATCTAGATCAGCTATAGGTAAACATTAATGATGCCAAAATGAAATTATTATCTGATTAGGCCCAGTCTGGCTCCTGAATACCACCTATTCAGGCCTCCCATGAGGGCTTTCTCATTGGGAGGGTAAGTTGCATCTCATGGAGGAATATTAAGAGGCTTGGAGAATACTGGAATTGGGTACAGATATATAGAAACTGTTACTGATTATCAGTGAAAATTATATAGCTCTAATTTTTAAGAAAGTATATCTAAAAATGTAAATATGGAATGTAAATAGAATATTTTATAATATCAATAATATTTTTATAATATCCAATATATAGGTATGTTATGGCATAAAGATGAGCAATTTGGGTTTCAATCAACAGGCTGAGAGACAAGCAGAATCCCCACAATGAAGCCTTATATTTCTGATCTAATTCAGGACAAAGAACTAACTTTTTAGATACCCAAACCACGTGAAACAAGGTTCATACTAAATATGAAGAATCAGAATGTCATCAGACTTCTTAGCAGCAACACTGAAAGTCAGAAGATGCTGAAGTAACCGTTTCAAGAATCCTTAGGCTTTGAGTTAAAGTCAAGATGGAATAAGCACACACAACCTCTCTCCCACTGATTTCAACTAAAATCCCTGAACTGAGGATATAAAGCAGCAATCAGACTACTCTGAAAATCGAATAACAGGTGGACTAGAGAGGGAAATCAAGATATCCTTGATACAGTGAATTATTTTTTAAATGGGACATACTTTCTTCTAACCACTGTATCAATCACAGTGGAAATCTCAAATTATTTTTTAATGAGGGAGTAGATTTTTACTAAAAATATGTGTATTGGCTTTTCTATTTTATCTTGCTAGGAAAATAATCTTCAGAAGCTCCAAAGAAGGGTGAAGAGCAAGTTAAGTGACTCCACTGATGAAATAACATGTCCTCTACTATGACAAACTCTGGTTTTCAGTTTATGCTGGTAAAGATTGAATCAGTGAAAAACTCTTTGAAAAATAATGAACTGACTATAAACAATGTAGCCATGAGCAGAAGCACTTCTTTCCCACTTAAACATTTGCTTCACTGTAAGAATGGAAAAGAATTAGAAGACCCAGGAAAGAGTTAATTAGGGACTGATTACAATCCTTTCCTTTTGCCAGCAACAAACAGTTTATCTATCCCTCTAGTGATATTTTAAACACGTAGCATGAACTGTGACCAAAGGGAAGGAGTTATGATCAGTCAATATTGAATTGTATAAGAAGTTGCCAAGGGACTTCCCTGGTGGTCCAGTGGCTAAGATGCCGTGCTCCCAATGCAGGGGCCAGAGTTCAATCCCTGGTCAGGGGACTACGTCCCACATGCCCCAACTAGGATCTAGCACAGCCAAACAAATAAATCAATATTTTTTAAAAAAGAAGTTGCCGACATTTTTACAAAATGCATTTATAATTACCATGCAGCATCATGGAAGTGATTAAGATATGAGGTAAAATGCTCCCAAATAAAACCGTGTCCATACTATGAGCACAACTATGCAAAAATTATGGTTGCATTTATATAAAGTGTTGAGAAAGAATACAAGGAAATGAAAAAGAAAGAGCTGCTTTGTTATGGCAGTAGAACAGTGTGAATAGTTCATTTCCTTTCATCTCTGGCATTCTTTTCACATCAAAACTATGTGTGTTTCACACCCAGAAATATAACCCATGTTTGCCTTTCTTACAATGGGTTCTTAGCAAATTCAGATCATCAGTCATGGATCCCATTTGTTGACATGACAATTCTGGGATGAGGGGAACAGGCCAGCAGCCTTCCAGCTGGAGGACTCTTGCTATGAACACTAGCTCATAAATAAATCAGTATTCTGGCACTGTGTATTCTCACTTCAGGAGCCTTTAGTCTAGTAACAATTCAAAGTAAAGCTGCAACACTGCACAATTCTACACCAGTGCTTCTCAGACTCAATGTGTGCATGAATCATCAGGAGGTCTTGTCAAAATGTGGAATCTGATTCAGCAGATGTGGGATGCAGCTTGGGATGCTACATTTCTAACAAGCTCTTAGGTGATGCTGATGCTCCACAGACCATCCTCTCAGGAGCAGTGTTCTATATCATGCAAAATCTGTCTATTTTCTTTCTTGTTTCTAAGCAATCATGGTAAGTCTACCTTGGAGAAATGGAGGCAGAGAAACAGTAAGTACCTATCTTGAGTCAAATAAATAGTGTCAAAAGTCAGGGCTGGCATCATAGCTCCAGTTCCAGACTCTCACACTCCCACCACTGCTTCACCCTACTTCCTACATCTGATGTAAAAAGAATACAAAAACAATGGCTTACCTTTCACATTTTGCTGATACCGGCTCCAAAATAGACTTATTTGCTGGGATGGTCCTGGAACAAATAGGAAACAGTCCTCTGATAACAAGTGCATGGTTTTTGGCATCTACTGCTGCTGCTGCTGCAGCTAAGTCGCTTCAGTCGTGTCCGACTCTGTGTGACCCCATAGACGGCAGGCCACCAGGCTCCCCCGTCCCTGGGATTCTCCAGGCAAGAACACTGGAGTGAGTTGCCATTGCCTTCTCTCTTGGCATCTACATATCCATTCAAATCAAACTTGCCCAGCAGCCGACAGGTCTGTTCTTCCTCTTCTTTGCCTTTGATGCCCAATTTAGCCCATAAAAAAGCAAGCAATCCTGCTACTGCTAAGTCACTTCAGTCGTGTCCGACTCTGTGCGACCCCATAGACGCAGCCCACCAGGCTCCCCGATCCCTGGGATTCTCCAGGCAAGAACACTGGAGTGGGTTGCAATTTCCTTCTCCAATGCATGAAAGTGAAAAGTGAAAGTGAAGTCGCTCAGTCGTGTCCGACTCTTAGTGACCCCATGGACTGTGGCCTACCAGGCTCCTCCATCTATGGGATTTTCCAGGCAACAGTACTGGAGTGGGGTGCCATTGCCTTCTCCGAAGCAATCCTAGAACCAGACATTTCTTCCCACTAGCCATTTTAATAAGTTTGGGAGAAATGGCCACTGTTAAAAGTTTTAAGGAGGTACCTTGCTAGAGTGTTCCAGTGAGTGTGTGTGGGCCCCTCCCCAGTGGACTCAGTTTGCCACTGCTTGCTACTTAATTGTCATGCCTCAATCATTCACAGAGCCTCACACTCACCTGAAATTTGTGTACCTGCCCTAGGAGCTGAGTAATCCTCTTGAAAGGAGCCTTGTAAAAATCTCTTTTATGCTTAGCAATAATATATGATGGCATAATAGTGGCTTTTGAGATTCAAATAGAATCACTTTGTAGAAATTGTCCCTTTCTTGTTTCTCAGCCTCATTCATTCTCACTTCAGCCAGGTTTCTGGGAGCTGCCCTTGCCCCCAAAGTAAAAAAAGGCATTCTGCTTCATTATGAAGTAAAAAAACAAAACAGGAGCCATCAGGCCACACTCTATCCTTAGGGGTATAGAAAAAAATGAATGGAAAACCATGGAAGCATTGGACTAGAAGACATCACTTTGAATCTGTGTTCTATCACTTGTGTTAGTGTGACGGTGGGAAAGTCACTTCACTTCTATGCCTCAAGTGCCTTATGAGTCACTAGGATGATAATAAGTTACCCTAGATAAATTCTGTAAAGCCTATTAAGAGTTCAAGGAATATTTTTCACGTACATCATTTTCTTTAATCTTCTCTTCAAGGTGAAGTGTTGCCCTCAGCTTACTTTGCTGACTTTGTCACTGGTTCAGGGACAAATCCCTGAGAATTTCTGGGTTCTTGCCTGAGAATCCTCTCTCATGACTTCTTGCTTGGCCCCTCTCAGAGACATCTTCCAATTTCTTTCTCTAGGTCAGTTCACCATAGATCTCCAGTCTGCTTCTTTGTCCCTTCTCAAATATCTCCCCTGGGAGTATAAAGAGTATTTTCAGGATTCAGTCCAGTAATATGTATCAGGAGCATGAAAAATGACTATACCCTTTGATCATGTGATTTTACTTTAAAGTATTTATTCCAAGGAAGCAATGCTGCTGCTGCTGCTAAGTCGCTTCAGTCGTGTCCGACTGTGTGTGACCCCATAGACGGCAGCCCACCAGGCTCCCCCGTCCCTGGGATTCTCCAGGCAAGAACACTGGAGTGGGTTGCCATTTCCTTCTCCAGTGAATGAAAGTGAAAAGTGAAAGCGAAGTCGCTCAGTCATGTCTGACTCTTCGCATCCCCATGGACTGCACCCTACCAGGCTCCTCTGTCCACGGGACTTTCCAGGTAAGAGTAGTGGAGTGGGGTGCCATTGCCTTCTCCAAGGAAGCAATAGAGATGCACATAAACATGATATATAAGAATATCAAGAACAAGGACTTCCCTGGTGGTCCAGTGGTTAGGAATCTGCTTCCACTGAAGGGAAGTTCAATCCCTAGTCGGGAACTAAGATACCACGAGCTGTATGGTACAACAACAACAAAAAAGAATACTGAATACAGTTTATTTATGACAGTAAAAAAAAAATCAACAAATCAAATGTATACAATAAAGAGTTTCTAAAATAAATTACAATCAATTCATATGATGGAAAACAAAGGAGTGATTCAAGTCATATTTTAGAAATATATTTACTCACAACAGAAAATCTCAATATGCTTACCATGAAGGTAACAGATAACAAAGTACCGTATACAGTCGTACTCTATATTTCTAAAATTTACCAATATATTACTGCTCTTTCATACACATATCTCCATTAAAAGCACTAGAAGAAACCACTGCAAACTAAGAGCAAAAGAAAAAAGTAGGAAAAAAATCCCTTTTCCTATTATTTTAATGATTCAAGGATTTTTATATTTCCATGTTCATTTCTGGCCCAGATTGACACTCATCCAGTACTTTCAATTAGTTTTTGATGGTAGATTGCAGCTGATTTTAATTTTCTTTATATTTTTCTATATTTTCCCACATGTTCTACAATATTCTTATATTTCATTTATAAATAGAAAAACTACTACTGTAAGAAACTCCCCCTTTTTACAACTCCTCCACACATGCACATCCCACTACAATACCTTCTACACACACACACACATGTGCACACACAAATGTGCACACACACACGTGCACACACACATGTGCACACACACATGTGCACACATACATGTGCACACACACACATGTGCACACACACACATTTACTCCCCTAATATCATCATCACTATCACTCACCTGGGTCCCACCAACCCATCCACACAGAAGTCATCTCCTAAAGGATTTCCAGTACTCATCTGCTGGTTAAGTGTAATCTCTACCTGACCCTGAGGAACCCCTCAAGAGAGTCCCCATTACCACTTCACCTGTGAAACTGCAGGCCCACGCCACAGTACCCCATAGCTGACTAGACCCTCAACAAGCAAGCTAGTGGATGGCATGCCCTTGGCCCCTGACTGACATCTGTCTGTCAAATATATAACTAGTCTTAGTTTTCTAAAATGTTCATGGGCCATACGTTCCACCCTCAGACTTCAAAATGATGCTGAAATGAAAGAACTTAAAGAAAAGATGGATTCCCTGGAAAATCTTTTCCAGGATAGACTTCAGAGTCTGTGGCTTCGTCTAAACACAGGGGCACTCTGGGTGACAAATTGCTCCTCACCAACAGCCTGAGAATCCTCTCATGAGCTGCAAAGGTTTAGTCCTTTAGGCCTTTTGCAAAGCCGTTTGGAACTATTCCTCACTCATCTTTGCTCTTCCTTTTTACCAGAAGACAGCTGTTTCTAAGCAATTATCCTTCTTGTTGCCAAGGGCTACCCTTGTGCAAAGATATGTTTATTACCAAATCTGTGCCATCTTCATCCTCCGGGCAAAAGCTGCACTAGGCACCATTAAAATCATTAAAATTGATTAAGTTATATTAACAATAACAAAATTAGCATTTTATAGCACTTTATATTATACAAATTGCTTCCACATGCATTATTCTTCCTCTAGGTCAGGAACTAGATTCAGTGATGATGAGGCTTCTGATTTGTGTAGCAGCATCTGGTGGCCAGTGTTTTATAGTTCCCAGGATGCTAGTATATTTTGCTGGGGCCACATGACTACATTCTCCAAATGTAGCAGAATTCATCAAAGATGATACTGAGAATAGAAAAAAAATCTGTGCTCTTAGAGTGGTTTTATTAACTGCACAGGGACGGGTGTCCAACGCCTCACCTTGCCCTCATAACACCCCACGTGGCTGGTTTTCTTTTGTTCACTTTACAAATGAGTTCACACGGCTAATACATGCTAACATGCAGATACCAAAGCCTGTGTCCTTTCTGAGGATTTGTAGTAGAGAGAAAGGACACAGACCAAGTCTGGGAGCGTGGGTACTAGATCCAGCCCCTTCGCTGTCCAGACCTCTCTCCATCTCTTTGGACTAACCAGCCTTTTTCAGAGTCTGTGGTCCTAAAGGAATCAGCTCTGTTCTGGTGTGGGATGAGAATTTTAAGCTTCGATGCAATGATAGCCTAATACATGCTGTCAGTAATAGCAAGCTGTTTTGTTAACTATCAAGGTGAAATTGTTTATTCAATAATACTTTGAATGTAATTATCATTTCCACAGGACTCTGACTTCAAGAGCCCCTGATCAAGGCAGAATACATCAGAATGTTGATGCAAATGGCCTCAGGTATTTAGTCCCAGGTGTCACACCCAGGTTCTTAGATCCTAGTCTGTTCTCTGTGTATTTACACAGCCCTCTCCCAGACTTGATTGAGCCTGGCTCTTCTCCCAGGGCCCTGGCAAAGGTCAGGCTCCCTTCCAAGAACAATAACACATCCTGCCCAGACTTGTCTCTGCCTTCAAGCAAAGGAAAACACCTGAGCCCCTAAAGATTATAAGAACTGTCTTAATAACAAAGGCTAAAAGAGTATTTAAAGGCTGTTTACAAGGCTTCCAGGAAAGGCTCAAATTCTGTATTAACTGCAGATAAACATTGATGCAAGCCTCTGCAAAGCCCCAGCTTGATAGCCACAGCAGTGAACTCACAGTAGATTTCAGTCTCGTGGTCAGACTCAGCTTGTTAGATATTGCTCAGCTTTTATATTCCTCTCTGTCATTCTCTTACTTTAATAATCATTTCAAATCCTCATGCCATAGCATCAGATGAATGGATACACTAATCTATTCCATTTTCTTATTTCCCATGTGGAGCTGTCCTTCTAAACAGTCAAGAAATGAACCACAGGTAGTTGCATATGTTTAAATTGCTGTCTTTACAATATACACTAGGGTATTTTTTTAATGTGTGTCTCCAACAGTTAAAAAATATTACCTGTATTGAATTTTGTGATATTATGACATTATAGCTTACCTGAAAGAAGGCTAAAAATAAATCAGTTTTCATAGGTGTATTGTTATATGAGGTGCAGGTTATTGATCAGAGGCCATGAGGTGCATAAGAAGCAGGCTTTTGCTTTTTTTTAGCAAGCCAATACCTACCACTTGTTACAGAAGTGTCTCCCATGTGTCTAAATAGAGAAAACCCTCAATTATAGCCAAGGAGAGAGACACTCAGACACTGCACGCATACAAAGTTTTAAATGGCTGCCTTGCTGAATGACGAAAGCCTCATGTTATTATTTCTTTTGCTCCTTTTATTTTCAAGGAAATAATCTGACAGTCTGATTAATCCTCTGCCTCTAAATCAGCTGATTCTTAACATACAGAAATAAAAGCATCCTTTTGTCCTTGGCTGCATCACCTATTACATAGCTATAATGAGTTGTGGCTGTTACAAAAATGGTGAAGATGGTAAGCAACTGACTGGAGCTAGGAAACCATTATCATCACAGTTGTCTAGAGAATAAGCACCTATTTTTAGTTAAATGTGAAATTGAAAAAAACCTGACCAGCTTTTAACTCTTACCTGAAAAATTTAGCATGCCTTCCTGCCCTCCACACTGGCGCCTTTCTAATCCACCCCTACACTGAAGGAAGTTGGCCATGTCAACCCTCAGGCCACTAAAAATTTTTTACAGCTTTATTGAGATTTATACACCATAAGACATTGAGATTTATTTATACATCATAAAATTCATCTATGTAGAACACACAATTCAATAGTTTTTGCTCTTGTTACAGACTTGAGCAGCCATCATCACAATGCAATTTTAGAACATTTCCATTATCCCAAAAGGAAACCTGATTTCCCAATCTTCCCTCACCCCAAGCTCTAGGCAACCACATAAATCTACTTCCTGGCTCTATAGATTTGCCTATTCTGAACATTCTGTTTAAATGGAATCTCAAATACGTGGTCTTTTCTGTCTGGCTTCTTTGACAAAACATAACGCCAGGAGGTTTATTTATGTTGTAGTATGTATTAGATTTCATTTTTTAAATATCATTATTAAGACATAATTTATGCACATAAAATTCACCCATTTATAAAGTACATTCAATAGGTTTTACTATCCTTACAGAGTTGTGTGATCTTCAGCACAATCGAACTTTAGTACATTTTTATCACCCCAAAAAGAAACACATACCTATTAGCAGTCACTCCCCATTCTTCCCCACCATCACCCCTGTCCCCAGACAACCATTAATTTTACTTTTCTGCTGCTAAAAATGTCCTTATTCTGTACATTTATATAAATTGGATCATATACTATGTGACCATTTTACTAACTTCTTTCAGTTGGCATAATGTTTTCAAGGTTCATCCATGTTTTAGCATGCATCAGTATTTTATTCCTTTTTGTTGTTTACTTTTTATTGTCATATAAAGTTCCCTTTTATGGATATATCATATTTGTCCATTCATGAGCTGATGGAAATTTGGGTTTCCACTCCTTTGGCTGTTATAAGCAGTACTGCTATAAACACTATCATGCAAGTCTTTGTGTGGACATGTGTTTATAATTCTCTTGGGTAAATATCTAGAAGTAGAATTGCTGATATGCAAACTATATGCTTAACGTTTTGAGAAAGTACCAAACTCTCTTCTAAAGTGGTTGTATCATTTATATTCCCTCTGCTGCTGCTGCTGCTGCTGCTGCTAAGTCGTTTCAGTCGTGTCTGACTCTGTGCGACCCCAGAGATGGCAGCCCACCAGGCTCCCCTGTCCCTGGGATTAGTTCAGATATCTCCACATCCTTGCCACTATTTGTTATTACCAGTCCCTTTTATTATAGCCATTCTAGGGGAAATAAAGTGGTATCTCATTGTAGTTTTGATCTGCATGTCCCCAGTAGTTAATGACTCAAAGAAAGCTGTGTGTTCTTCTAGATACTTTCAAATTTTAACTCTTACATGTAGGTTTATGATCCATTTTCAGCTGATTTTTCTGTATAAGATAAGGCCTAAGTTCATGTTACTGTTTTTAAACTGTAAACAACTTTTTGCACCATTTGTTGGAAAGACTATTGTTTCCCCACTTAATTATCATGATCTCATGTCAAAAATCAATTGACTGTAAATGTGAGGATTTTTATTCCATTGGTCTATATGTCTATCTTTATGTCAAGGTTGTTTTATCTTCACTATTCTAGTATCTTCACTATTGCAGTAAGAAATCAGGAAATGTAAGTCCTCTGACTTTTTCTTTTTCAAGATTTTTTTTTAACAATTCTGGGGTCCTTTCCAAAAAAATTTTAGGGTCAGCTCATCAATTTCTGTGGGGGTGGGAGGGGCACTGAAATTTTGATAAGGATTGTGTTAAATCTACAGATCAGTTGGGGAATGTTTCCATATTATCAATGTTAAGTTCATGTATCTAAGAACTCAAGTCATCTTTCCAGGGCCCTGTATCTGCCATAAGATAAAAATCCATAAACAATAGGCTTCATCCAGCCCCTAGCTGATGAACCAGATCCCTCTTTTGCAGCAACCACCTCAACTGCCAACTCAAAATATACCACCAGCCACATAAACAGGCATTCAGTTCCTTAAACAGATAATGTTCTCTTTTACCTACAGGTCCTTCCTCACTCTCATGTACACCACCTTCTCTGTGTTGCTAGGTACTTTCTCCCATTTGTCCCATCTCCTGATTCCTGTCTTTTCCTAAACATCTCAGCTTACCTTTCACTTCCTCTAAGGCTTGTATCCTGAGATATACAGCCCTACCACTACAGTCTACTCACTCACTTTTCCTTATACTTACATGGCGGACATGGAAAGCAGGTTGATCAAAAAATATCTTGGTTGAAATGGACACCAATGGACACTGATCCCTATTTTAGGCAGTACCAGAAATTTTGGCAGTTTTATAACTGTTCATATGTTTTTAAATATTTTTATCACTTTTCATAAAATTTTCAGGATTTTTTTCCTAGTATTTTTTCCCGGACTACTCTACCAGCTTATACATTTACATGTCTCAATTTCTAGAACCTGGAAATAGGTTGTATTACATAGCGAGAGAGACTTTGCGGAAGTAATTACGTTAATGTTTGCATTATCCATACAGGTCCAATAATGTGATTTTAAGTGTCTTCACATGGCGGGGAATACAGGGAGGTACATGCCAAAGAGAAGGCAAGTGACAAAAGCAGAGACTGGAGCGCTGGCAGTCTCCAGAAGCTGGAAATGCAAAGAAACATTCTCCATCCAGAGCCTCTAAAAAGAACCAGCCCCGTTGACATATTGACTTCAGCCCAGTGAGACTGATTTGAGATTTCCGATCTCCAGAACTCTAAGAGAATAACAGTGCTGTTTATTAAATGTGTGGTAATCTCTTGTAGCAGCAGTAGGTTACAGTAATGAGTTGGAAATAACCTAACATCCAACAGAAAGGACTGTTAGGAAACAACCTGAATGTCCACAGGATGGAACTGGTTATGTATAACTTCTGATAATTTTCAAAAGATTAGGTGTGATTCAATCATTTTTAAAGATATTAAAAATGCTCTAGAAGGCTATTCATCAAGCTATTAAAGTGTATAGAATAATGAGTATTTTTTTTGGTCTTGTTTTTTGTTTTGAGGTTTTTGTGGGGGTTGGGGGTTTTGTTTTGTTTTGTTTTGGTGTCTTTGGATGGATACAAACAAATAATGGGCACTTTTTATGCTAATTTTTTAAACTGCAAAGAGCCTAAGGCTGTATTATTTTTGTAATAATAAGGGAGAAAGGCAGTAAAATAAACTTCAGCAGTGAATGAAAAAAGAAAATAAAGGAAAGGATTTGGAAATTTTAAGAGCTTTACTGGATTTGATTTCTTAATTTTTAATTTATATGCATATAGCTTTCCCATATTATTTGTTCAGCATTGTTTTCAAGAACTTTTCTATCTCATAAATTGGTTGAAAATGAATATTTCTACTCTCCAGTTCATATTTTTTATAGCTTTTGTATGTACCAGACATATCATATTAGAACCTCTGCTGCAGAAATAGGTATTTGTGCTATAAGATACATTGCCTGTATAAATGATCATTTAGATGATAAGAACCAACTAAACTAAATAATTTTAAAATGAAATAATATGCAATAAAATATTGAATTATACAGCCTTGGCTCTTAGGAGAATAATGAGGTAGTATTTGATAAAACTATACACACAGTTTTGCACATGCTTAGATTATTTATCCATATCAGGATCTCCCAACTATTAGTTCAAAATGCACCCAAGTAATAACAACAGTAATAGCAATGGTAATAATGTTAACAAGAACAATAATAGTTTTATATTTCACAGTATATTTGTCTCATTGCTTACCATTATTGCAAAAACTGAGTGAGTGAGTGAGTGAAGTCGCTCAGTCGTGTCCAACTCTTTGTGACCCCATGGACTGTAGCCTAACCAGGTTCCTCCATCCATGGGATTTTCCAGGTAAGAATACTGGAGTGGGTTGCCATTTCCTTCTCCAGGAGATCTTCCCGACTAAGGGATTGAACCCAGGTCTCCCGCGTTGTAGGCAGATGCTTTACCATCTGAGCTATCAGGGAAGATGATTGCAAAAACTATATGCAACAAACACTATTTTTCAATTATTTCCATTTTGTAAATAAGAACCTGGAGCTCGGAAAAGCTAAGCAATATTCCCAGGATCACAAAGGTCCTTGGTGGTGTCAATGAATTTTCTAGTCAGTGACCTGTGCAGGAGGACACATAGCCCAGCTGCCTATCTGTCTTTAAAAACAAAAAGTGGGAGGCATTACCAGTCATTCCCCCACTCTACTGGGGATTCCCAGTGAGAATGAAAATGTGGCCAGAAATTGCTCACTGACATCTGCTCAAGGCTCAAGAAATTTCTAATACCTAAAGGGTCAGGCCAGTCAGTTTATTTTTAAGAGAAGTAGGTTACTGCTTAACTTGCCAGTGAAAGTGAAAGAGAAGTCGCTCAGTTGTGTCCGACTCTGTGCGACCCTATGGACTGTAACCTGCCAGTATTCTCCAACTATGGGATTTTCCAGGCAAGAATACTGGAGTGGGTTGCCATTTCCTTCTCCAGGGGAATCTTCCCAACTCAAGGATTGAACTTGGGTCTTCTGCATTGCAGGCAGACTCCTTACTGTCTGAGCCACCAGGGAATCCCCCAACTTGCCAGAGTGACTTCTAGTATTTATGCCATACATCAATATGATACAGCAGAATCAGAATTTATAATGATTAAAAGGTGCACTATTTTCCACAACTGTCCTCATCCTGCTCCAGCTTGCTCTGGCTCCATTTCTGCTGATGGTCATTGAGGTGGAGTTGGGATAATGTTGAGGAGGAACACTTGATTAATAAAGGTAATAATAGCATTTCTTTGCATTTTAAATGCTCTCTTAAGGTAAAGACCTAGTGTATTTCAGATTTAGACTCTTCATTATGATGGTTTCTTTCCTTTTAAGGGATTCCCCTAACCAATTTTCCTTCCCTCTTAGTTCAAGAGAAGTTGATGACAAGGTGGGGAAGAACCTCTGGTCCATGTGCCACCTTCTGGGTCTTTGCAGGCCTTACCCCATTTGGTCATTGTTGTGGCTTTCATATTGGTATCCACCAACAAGGCTGCAGACCTCTAGTCATGCCTGCATTCACAAGGCCCTGCACTCTATGACCTCTTTTTCCACGACTCCAGGTTGCTTGTAACCTATCAGTGCTCTCAGCTTCCAAATTCCTTTCCACTTCATACAGTCTTGCATTACTTGTGACTTTCCAGTGTGTGATGGCCACAGGGAACAGAGGCATTGTGTTAGGCCCATCCATGGAAACACCTCTCCCTAACATTCACTTCTGAATTAAGCCCATGCAAGGTGCCACATTAAACAAGTTGCTATCACAAACCCAGGGCTTCCCTCCACAGCTTACAGTCCTCCGTGCAGACATTCTCTGACAGCCCCAAACCTGTTTAGATGTTTAGCCACACCCAATCCATGCTCAACCCTGAGAACATGAAGACCGAGAAACAGTTATCTGGCCCGCCTCTTTTTTTCAGCCCCATTATTCCTCTAGTACCAGAAGGACTTTCTAATTACTTTCCCTTCTAGAAACAACTCTCATGTCATAACCTTTCTTACCAATCACATGAGCTTCTTTATACAGGTGGATATCTTTTCCCTTTCATGGCATAAAAAGCCTCATGATCTGGCCCTGATAGTGTAAGGAAGACAAAAAAAATTTTAATTACCAAGAGGCAAGAACATGAGGAATCTTTTTCCCGTCATTTCACCCAGAAAGCTGCTTGGTCCCCTTGGAGGACCCTTCTCTTACTGTTCATTGAATTATATCCTCTTCAAATTCACATGTTGAAGCCCTAATGCTCAATGTGATGCTATTTGAAGGTGGGGCCTTTGTGAGGTAATTAGGGATAGATGAGGTCATGAGGGTGGGGCCTCCATAAGAGAATGAGTAGCTTTTAAAGAAGAGACACCAGAGAACACACTCTCTTTTCTTTTCCACCATGTGAGGACACAGAGAAGAGGGCCTTCACCAGATCTGAATCACACCAGTACCTAGAACAGAGAGAAAGACCAAAAAAAAAATTGATTCTTTTACAATAGTGCTGGTTAAGTATGAGGCTCTGTCTCCAGGATTTAGAAGCCTGGCTCTATTAGTTCCTAAATGTATAGCCTTTGGCAAGTTACTTAACTATTCTATATTTGTTTTGTCATATGTGAAAAAAACAGAGACAATACTCAGCTTGTTATGAGGATGAAGCATGACTGTGGCTCAACATAGGCGTTGTCACACAATGAAATGCCTAACATTAGAAATTAACAGTGTGTCTTTGTCCCTTAGGTGTTAAAGTAGTCTTCACTCAGGTTATTAAGTTTCATATAAGAAATACAACATAAAACACTATTCACATGTGAATAGCAGAAAAAGGACACTAAACAAACAAAGGATAATCATTGTTTTCATTTCCTACAACACCCATAAAATTCTGCCTTCAGTGTATTAGATCTCCTGGTAGGAAGTGATTGCTGAGATGCCTGACTAACCCTAGATGGCAATGTTGGATTGGGTAGAATTCATTAAGACCTTGGAAAGTGGGTTCTGGCTTTCTGAGAAAGGACGTAATTTAAATCAACCTGACAGAATCTTAGGTGAAGATGTCGGTTGTGTCACATACATATACATTAAAACCAACCAGATGATATATCTAAAAAAGATATTTACACATTTTAAATGATCTATTTAATACTATATGTTTTATTAGCATTGAAAATGTTTCTTTTTATATTTTAATAAATGCTATTATTGGTACATAGTTTTCTAGGTACAACTGTTAAGTATTTGGTAATATATGATTATTGTAGTTTAATTGTCTTAAGTCATTTTGGAATGGACCAGAAACACTTTGAAACCTGACTAAAATAATTTATCTGGTCGTTCAAATGCAGTTCAGCTAAATAAGCTAAAACATTTTCTTGGATCATAGTCATGCTCCCTAATTAAATTTTATCTAATAACAAAATATTGTCACATAACTGTCTTGAACCAAATACAGTTCTTTAGAAACTACCATTATGGAGAGATCTGGGGCAGAAATTTTATTTAATTTAGTGAGATACATATAATAACTTATATTGGTCTATGATAGTCCTTTGTTCATTAGTTTATTCATTCAAAATGTAGTTGAAAGAGATCTTCAAAATAAGCCAGATTTGTAATTCCAATAACCCAGAGCAGAAAGCATAATTTTTCCATTTTTCTCTAAACCTAGCAGTCTAAATAATAAATATGTGTTTAACTTAACTAAATATCCAAATGATATTTCTACAATGCCAGGAATATATTTTCTCTTAAGAACAAAAATTATTACCACCCTCGACACTACCAGAGTCTTATTTATAGTATTAATTTTCACCATCTATGAAGAAAGGTCTTGGTTAGCAAACTTCAGACTAGTCCCTATAGAATTAAGAATGTGTGGAGGCTTAAGCAAGAAGACACTATAGCATTTAGAACCAGAGGCAGAGCTGCTCCCCTGGAGGGTATCTGTCTTGGTAATTAACATAGTCTACTACTTTGGTTTTGCAGAGTATCAGTTCAGTTCAGCTGCTCAGTTGTGTCTGATTCTTTGTGACTCCATCGACTGCAACACGCCAGGCTTCCCTGTCCTTTACCAACTCACGGAGCTTGCTCAAACTCATGTCCATCGAGCTGGTGATGCCATCCAACCATTTTATCCTCTGTCGTCCCCTTTTCCTCCTGCCTTCAATCTTTTCCAGCATCAGGGTCTTTTCAAATGAGTCCGTTCTTTGTATCAGGTGGCCAAAGTATTGGAGCCTCAACTTCAGCATCAGTCCTTCCAAAGAATATTCAGGACTAATTTCCTTTAGGATTGACTGGTTTGATCTCCTTGCAGTCCAAAGGACTCTCAAGAGTCTTCTTTAACACCACAGTTCAAAAGCATCATTTCTTTGGTGTTCAGCTTTCTTTATAGCCCAACTCTCACATCCATACATGACTACTGGAAAAACCACAGCTTTGACTAGAAGGACCTTTGTTGGCAGAGTAATGTCTCTGCTTTTTAATATGCTATCTAGGTTGGTCATAGCTTTTCTTCCAAGGAGCAAATGTCTTTTAATTTCATGGCTGTAGTCACCATCCGAAATGATTTTGGAGTCCAAAAATATAAAGTCTACAACGTATACATTTGAGGAAATGCAAACAATATTCTAAGATAAAAAAATCTTTTTTAATTTTGGGGGTAATTCTTTCAAAACAAAGGAGGGACTTGAAAAATCTTTACTGCCACTCCTTGAGTTCTAGCAAATTCCTCTCCCCACTACTGGGACATAAGGACACTGTTCAATGTGCTCAGTTGCTCAGTCGTGTCCAGCTCTTTGCGACCCTGATGGACTGTAGCCCATCAGGCTCCTCTGTCCATGGATTCTCCAGGCAAGAATACTGGAAAGATTAGCTAAATAAACTATTCCTATTTCCTCCATGCCCAAACATCATTTCATTAGGGACAGTCAGACTGGGGAGACGATCAGGACTGGAGGCAGAACAAGACCTTGCATTCAAGTCTCAGCTCTGCTACTAATTAATTACTTCCCCAAGGGGAGAAGTGACTAAGCGCTCCCAGCTCCAGACTCCTTTAAGCACTCCATCAGTCCCCTTCTCTGACTGTCACCACATCTGGAGTTACCTTACTCCCTACCTGCCACTCTTGAACTTCACTAATGAAATGGAAGCTCACAAGCGCCACCTCGAGGCTTCCGATTAGCACAACCACCTCCAGAAGCTGATCACTGAGGAACCTGCAGCTACAACTGCCCCTGCTTGTGACACCAGAAACTTTGTGAGATGTAAAGTCAGCAGACATGCAGCAGGTTATTAAGAGTTCCTTCAAAGTGTTGCTAAGCTCACTACCAAAGAGTAAGCATTCAAGTTCCAACTTCAGACACAAACCACGTCCAGAAACATCTCCTTCCCCAGGATAACGAAGTCAATGGCATGGGCCTGGGCTTCATTTTCCTAGTAAGCGTCCCTGGGGGAGACTCTGTGTGGCCTTTCTTATTCTGCTTACCACTTTGGACAGTCCTAACCATCAGAGATATTTTAACTGCAGCCAATGTGAAAGCGAAAAGCATCAATCCTTGATTCCAGAAGGTTCCACATCCTCTACACAAATGTGACTACCACCATCTCTGCATGTTCTGAACACCTCATTCCAAAGGGTATGAAATAGAACCTGAGTCTTATTAGCTTCAAGGCCCTTGCTTTTTCCATGAAACCTGCTGATGTAAGACCACTGGAGGTTTTAAATACTAACCTCTTCAAAAAGAGGCTCTTGATAGAGATCATACCTGCATGGACCTAGCACACATTCAAATTCAAACTCTACAGCCATGGCCTGCATTTCAAACAGCAAGAGGACATGTAAATGTAAGGAAGGTTTTCAATTCCTTTAATACATAAAATGGCCAAGGAAATTACTTTCAGAGTATACACATTAAACGGAATCTTTTCAAGCAGATTTCTATTTAGATAATTATTTGCAAACACTAGAAATAACATGTTCTATGAGCGGTCACCAGATGGATCCAACATTTGTACAACTTTCAGATGAAAGTCCTGATGAATGCTAAGTCACTATAATGTTCATGAGTGTGTGTGTTTGAGCCTAATTTAAAACTCAAATCCTCCACTTCCTCCAAGAAGAAGAGTTGTTAGTTAATAGAAAGCTTTCTGGATATTAAGTACAACCATCAAGTATAAACATGCTTCAGTGAGAAAAATCTGTCTTTCATTTCCGAAATTGGTGGTAATGAGAGGGACAGAGTTAGTTAACATACTATTTAGGTTCTTCTCAGAGGCATTTTCCCCGGTGATTTTACAGAGTCTATGTCTGGTCTTCCTGACCAACCTCTTAGTTCCTGAGGACAAGGCCTGGGCTTTCTACCTCCTTTATGTTCCTCTGAGGTGGCTATAGGAGAGGCTGACACTTAATGAGCTTCTACTATGTGTTAAGAGCCTACCGTTGCTCACCTAGTTGTTTTTCAATAACTCCAAGCACAAACATGTCTATGCTGCTGCTACTGCTAAGTCGTTTCAGTCGTGTCTGACTCTGCGACCCCATAGATGGCAGCCCACCAGGCTCCGCCATCCCTGGGATTCTCCAGGCAAGAACACTGGAGTGGGTTGCCATTTCCTTCTCCAATGCATGAAAGTGAAAAGTGAAGTTGCTCAGTCG
The DNA here is from genome assembly GCF_029378745.1 of Bos indicus. NCBI lineage: Eukaryota > Metazoa > Chordata > Mammalia > Artiodactyla > Bovidae > Bos > Bos indicus. The sequence continues at coordinate 112,072,865 of NC_091760.1, forward strand.
TGTCCCTCTTTGCGACCCCATGGACTGCAGCCTACCAGGCTCCTCCATCCATGGGATTTTCCAGACAAGAGTACTGGAGCAGCATAAAAGTGTTCGTGCTTGGACTTATTGAAAAACACTTCTATAATTTTAAGTAAAATGAGACACAGAAAGTTAAGACACATACCCAAGATCACAAGGCTGGATGAGAACAAATTTAATGTGTGAGCTACTATGTGACTCTGAGGTCTACCCACTATATTGTAATATACTATACTATTATATGCTATACCACAACACGCTATGCCCCACTCCAGCACAGTGTGCGAAGTAGCTGATGTTTACTAAAACCTAACAGTAAAGATTGGGGCTGCCTGGGCGGCACAGTGGTAAAGAATCCACCTGCCAAGGCAGGAAGCACCAGAGACGTGAGTTCGATCCCTAAGTCAAAAAAATGCCCTGGAATAGGAAATGGTAACCCACTTCAATATTCTTTGCCTGGAAAACTCCATGGACAGAGGAGCCTGGCAGGCTACAGTACATGGGATCACAAAAGAGTCAAACACAACTGAGCAACCTCGCACGTGTGTGTGTGCGCACACACACACACACACACACCCCATTACTGCTGAGTGAGAATTTAAGTCAGAGATAAAAGGCACCCCATCTCTTTCTTCTGCTTCCAAGAACATCAACTCTATTCAACAATTTGAAAAGCCATGTAGCAAATTAACAAGAGAATGAAACTTAATTTCAGCATTTACTCATCTCATAAAGGTATGATCAGAGAAGTCCAAAAACACAATACCAGCGCTCATCACCAAAGGAAGAAGACAGCCTAACCATTTCCTGGTGAGGGCTAGAGCCACATACTTGACACATGTGCTCAGAAAATAGTTATTAAATGAATGAAGGACTCAAAATTAAGACACAAATCTTGCCCTGGTAAGTACTGTGAAATCACTTCAAATACTCCTAAACTAGAAACATTAAGTTGAAGCATAAGCTTCTGAAGAAATTGATGTGTAAGATTCCGTTTTTTAAGTCGTAAATTCTGGCATGGTGAGTGTGACGTCTCTCTCTTTGGCTGGGGAAGCACGCAGAGGAGACTTAAGCAGAAGTTGCTGTGCAGCCAAGCTCAGCAGTTTTCTTAGGCCCCAGGGGATTCAGGCTACAGTGTTTTGTTACAAGTTGGCTGAATTTCTGAACTTTAAAGACTGAACTAATAAAAAGCATTTAGAAATCCAAATGGCAAAAGAAAGTGAAAAAATGCAGTAAATCCAGCCTGCTGGGAGGCCCTCTGCTGAGAAGACAGTGTGCCCTCCATCCCTGTCCTGCACGTGTGTTCTCTCTAAATATCGCAGTGGTGCAGAACTTTAATATGGCAAGGGCTAGAAGGGGCTTCCCAGACTTTGCGAATGAAAGGCAGAATGACTCTTTAGAGACCTAGAGGTGGGCTTATCATTAACACAGCTCCTCGGAGGGTGCTTCACACACTTAGCCAGATCTGCACAGAGAGGATTAATGTAAAAGCAGGCAGAAAATGAAGGCAGGGGGCAAAGGAGACTTGTAAAATCCAACCACCATCTGCTGTTTCAAATCCAGCAGCACTGAGGTAGTTTAATTTGCAAAAATTTTCTTTCTGGTTTCAAAACACTGCTTAGGCAAAGATGGAGTAGGTCACCTGGGAGTTATGCACAAGAGGGCTTTACTTAGTGGAGATAAATGAACGAACACACAGAAAACAACAAAACAGGAAGATCACAAATGTGTGCCTTGATAACAAGATATTACAACAATAAAATTAGTGTTTGGCAGTGGAGCTGCTCAAGTCAAGCCAAACCATGGAATTTATTCCATCTTTACCAAAAAAAAAAAAAAATTTACAAGAGTTATCTTTGACCAAAACTTAAAGGAATAGTAACTCTTTTTTGTTGATGTCTTTTATAACTTTAGGTTTATAGAATTGAATGAATCACATTCCTCATTCACAGTATGCTGTCATCCACAAGGCTATTATATTCTATTTCAGTTTGTTTTATTTTACATCTCTTTATTCCCCATTCCCAGTCCCAATCTCTTCCCAGGTAGTATAGACACCAACTCTGGTACATTTAAAGTTTGATCTTTCATACATATTTACTTAGATATATGTATATCTATATTATGATATGTAAATCTTGCTTATATCAAGATTTTTCCTGTTGCATAGTATTCCATTAAATGCATGTACCACATTTCATTTAGACATTCAGATGTAGATAGACACCTATGTTATTTCTGACCTTTGTTAGAACAAGTAATACTGCCATGAACATTCTCATAAATCTTTCTTAGGGCATCTTTTTGTAGAACCATGCAAGTGGTTTTCCAGATGTTGACATTCCTTTGGGTGTGGAATTTCTAAGCATAGTGTATGTATGTCCTTAATTTCAAGATGGCTCACTAGAATAGCTGTTTCTATTTCTACCAGCACAGGAATATTCTCATGTCCCCACATCTTTGGTGAGTATTTGATGATACCTGATTGATCATTCTTGCCAACTGGACTGCTAGAAAATGTAGTCATTTTACATTGCATTTTTCTGATTATATTCACTTAAAGATATTTAATAATTATATGACTTTCCTTCTCTATTAATTACTTATTAACAGTCTGTGTTTTCTGAATTTTTTTTTGCTATGAATTAAAACTATGTTCAAGAATCCCTTGAATATTCTAGATAACAGTTTTTTGTTGGTATGACACATTGAAAATAGCTTTTCTAATCTCTTTTCCTATAGGTTGCTTGTCTATGATGGCCATTGTTGAATAGGGATCCTTGATTTTGGCAAAAAATAATTTTTAGGGTTGACTGTAGACTATCTGGAGTCTTATTTATGAAATCCCTTCTCAAAAAAATGACAAAAATACTCTTTTGTATTTTCTTTCATACATTTTACAGTGCTTTCCATATTAAGGTCTTTAATCCATCTAGATTCCATGTGGAGAATTGGAGATTCATGCTAACTCCCAAGGGGATGAAAGCCATGCAACTCCAGCCAACTTTACCAAATTCAGGAATGTCAGCAAAAAATGGAAAATTTTCTCATTTTTCAAGAGAAACCATAACCTATATTCTTTCTTTGTAACATTTCCTGATGTTTAAAACATATATATGAGCCCAGACTCATCCTTGTGAGCTGCCGGCTGGTGACCTTTGAGTCACAGAATTTCTGTTTAATAATTTGACCTGACCTTTGGAGATCTGTACTCTAGTTATCACCAGAACAAGCAACTTTTCTCTATCCCTTTATTTAACTGAGTTTTCCGGCTCCTAACCTGTTCCTAATTCTCCCCATTTAGTAATTTTTATCCCCATCTTTGTATAGACAAAATAACGAACCATCCCTCAGTCAATTTATTTCCTTGTCATTACACATATACAATCTGATGGTAACAGGGATACTCACATGCTTCTCAAGAAACAATTCTGATGTGGCATAAAAGAGGAGTTATTTTTTCACCAACTATCTCACAATGCAGATTCCAGGAATGTATATGCCTACACCAAGGACTGACTGGAGGGAGCTGTTTTATAAATACCTTGAAAACAAGAGCTGTGTCTTCACTCCCACTCAGTGCCCAGGAGTTCCTCACAAAAGCATTTAACGGAGGATTCTTTTGTCCCTGCATCCTCTAGCAAGTGAATGCTTAAAAAAAAACGCTGAACCTCAAAGCAGGTATGGAGGTGGCCAACAGAAACTTTGCACAGTAGTAAGCACATCCTGGAACAACTCAGATAAGAGAATTCTGGTTGGCCAACTTATAATAAACTAGAGAAGAACCTGGTAGAAACTTCGGTAAATTACATTAATATTCAAAATACCTGACACCCTTTCTGTAGGAAGATTACTTTCACTGTGTTGATGTCATATGTGGCCATGCGACCTGTAATATTCTTTCCTGGAGCCACCTTACTGAATTCTGGAGTAGTCACATGACTTGCTTTGGCAAAGACATGTGAACAGAAGTGCTGCTTTTGAACAAAACTTTCTCTCTTCCTTTGACTGACACATCACAGGAAAGCCCACTCCTTCAACCTGAGTCACAGAATAAAGATGACATGGAACAAAGCCTCGACTGACTTGCAGTGGAAATGCTGCATGACTGAGAGACAGGCCTCTGTGGTCATAAGCCACTGAGATTCTGTGGCTGTTTGCTGCCACAGCATAACTGAGCCTCAGCTGACACACAAAATTTACTACAACAAGTTCATGATACCTGCATTTTAGACATTTTCCTTCCATAATTAATAGTGATTTATGTTGTTTCAATGCAAGGAGATCCAACCAGTCCATTCTGAAGGAGATCAGCCCTGGGATTTCTTTGGAAGAAATGATGCTACAGCTGAAACTCCAGTACTTTGGCCACCTCATCCGAAGAGTTGACTCATTGGAAAAGACTCTGATGCTGGGAGGGATTGGGGGCAGGAGGAGAAGGGGACAACAGAGGATGAGATGGCTGGATGGCATCACTGACTCGATGGACATGAGTCTGAGTGAACTCCGGGAGTTGGTGATGGACAGGGAGGCCTGGCGTGCTGCAATTCATGGAGTCGCAAAGAGTCAGACACGACTGAGTGACTGAACTGAACTGAACTGGACTAATTCTCTTCTACTAAGCATACCACTTAATGTCCTTGAAAAGTGCTTTGAGAATTTAGGAGTAAGTTAAACTTAAAAAGTGTTTAATTTTAAAGAGTTCTTTTATGTATCAACTTCTACTTTCCAGTGTGGCATGAAAAATATTTAGAAGTCACCACTCTGCTAACAAGTGAAAAACTAAACAAATGGAAAAATCAACAGTTCTTCTTAGAGCCATCAGAAAAGAGAAGTCACAGGGCAAATTGCTACCCTAAAACTGTAGAGATAGACAGGCATATATGGAGAATCACAACTTACCAGAGCAGAAACAGGAGAGCTGACACCTCCCCAGAAGCCAGGTCCAGGGTTGGAAAACCTGGAACTGTAATTGATGAACGGCTGGAGGCTCAGTGTGAACAACTCTGAGAGTTAAAACTCCAGGTGGTGAGGGGACCCACACACTTTTGCAAGTTTTATCTCCTGGAGCTGAACCAGGTTTTCACAGTAAGTATCAGAGGAAAATCCTCTAATGCTTCCAGCAGGGGGAAGAGAAATTGAACTATTTTGAAATACAGTAGAACATTTTTTTTTAACAAGGCCAGCCCTCGAGAGAAATTATTTTACCTGAGCCCAACCTACTGGGGTTTTATCAGAGCCTAACTGGTCTGGGTGAAGGGAAATGGCCAACTCCAGCTCACAATGGCCATCCTGTCCCACCTAAGGGGGTGGGGAGTTGAAGGGGCAGGAAGAGAAGCACTTGTGGGGTTCACAGCCCTGGCCACAGGCTCAGTAAAAGACTAGTGAACACTGCCCTTACTCCCACACCTTACTGCCATATCACTAAAGGTATATTTGTTAGAGTTCCTTTCATTCAGTGCATCATGACTGGCTTTCAACAAAATTACAAGGCATACCAAAAGGCAAAGAACACAGTTTGAAGAAACATAGCAAGCAACAGAACCAGACTCAGTTATGGCAGAGATGTTAGAATCCCCAGACCATGAATTTGAAACATCTGTGATTAATATGCTATGAGCTCTAATGGAAAAAATAGACAACATGCAAGAACAGATGGGTAAAGCAAGCATAGAGACGGAAATTCTAACAGAGAACCAAAAAGAAATGCTAGAAGTAAAAAATACTGTAACAGAATAAAGAATTCCTCCAATGGGCTTATTAGTAGACTGAGCACAGCTGAGGGAAAAATCTCTGCTTGAAGATACGGCAAGAGTTCCATTACTAGGGGCTTTTAATATAAATAATGTAAATTTTAAAAACATAGACACCTTGCCATTTGGAACCCTCGAGTTTCAGAATGTCATATTCATTGGGCAACTTCCGTTTGAGCATCATTTAAAATTATGAGATGTGAGAATTTGAAAAAAACCCGGCCAACTGCACCTCTGAACACTTCAACATCTGTTCCTGCCAGCCAAAAAGTGAGGTTTCCCCTTGCTGTCACATTTGTCACCTTCTGTGTAAAAATAGAGGACCAGCGGCATAGTAAAAATAGAGCACTAGAACACTAGTAAATTATCTTACAATATTCTCCCCAACATCCATTTGTCCTGAAGCTCTAAAGACAGTTTCGCCAACAAATAAAGATTTGGTTTCTCTTAGCTAGAGAAATACACACAAGTGAAATCTACATAAATATGTATAGGTTTTTTCCTTTTATTTGTATGGCTGAAAATTCTTCTTTACATCCCATCTGGCTTTCTGGAAAGAGTCCCCTGTGGGCATCCAGTTGTCAGACTAAGTACTTAAACATTCCGTAGTCATTTTATAAGAATACTGAATCATGTTTAAAGTTTGACACTGACATTTATAAAGTTTATAATATTCTAAACTTATAATTAAAATGGAAACACTGAGAAAATTTAGGACTTTGGGATGATAACCAGTGATATTCAACAGTGTGTGTGTGTGTGTGCGCTCAGTCATGTCCAACTCTTTGCAAGTCCATGTACGATAGCCTGGCAAGCTCCTCTGTCCATGGAGTTTCCCTGTCAAGAATACTGTGGTGGGTTACCATTTCCTATTTCAGGGGATCTTCCCAACCCAGGGATCAAACCTCTGTCTCTGGCATCTCCTGCACTGGCAGATAGATAATCTACCACTGTGTCACCTGGGAAGCCCTCAAAAGTAAGTAGTACCTGCTTTTTTAAAAAAAGGCTTATAAGCATATTATTTTTCCAGGCTTTTAACTTAATGGACCTTATCTCTTGGGGATTTCTGAAAAGGAATTTGAGTTTGGGTTTTACAGGCCCACCGGCCTCATCACCAAGTCATTCTCACAGTACCTGGGAATAACAGCTACGTAACTCATGAACACACAGGCTGGCACCCTGGGAATCCATGTCCTTTGCACTATACTAATGTCTCTTCTAGAGAACAGAAAAAGAGGATAGACTTCTCCAACCACTCTATGAATAAGTGTAAACTCAAGATCAAATCAAACAAGTAGCATATATGAAAGGAATATTATCAACCAATGAACATAAAGCCACTCATGAACATAACTGCAAAAATCTCTAACAAAACATTAAGATAACAAACCCAGAAAAATGATAATATAGTTACCCTTTGAACAACTTGGGGGTTGGAACATCTCCCTCTCCCCTAGAAATAAAAAATCTGCATATAAATTTATAGTCAGCCCTATGTATATACCATCACACATCCACGAATTCAAAGAACTTTGGATCATGTAGTACTGAAATGTATTTACTTTTTTAAAAATCTGCATAGAAGTGGATCTGTGCAGTTTAAACCCATGTTGTTCAAGAGTCAACTGTACATATTGACCAAGTTGGATTAACAGCAGAAATGCAAGGACAGTTAAAGTCAATAAAATCCATAAATGTATTTATCATGTTAATAGACTGAAAAAGAAAAACCTTACATATAACTTCAATAGATGCATAAAAAGCATTTGATAAAATTTAATATACAATCACGATTTAACAACAACAAAACCCTCTTACCAAACTAGGAATCAAAGAAACTTTGCTGAGTTCCCTGATGGCCTAGTGGTTAGGATTCCAGACTTTCACTGCCGTGGTCTGGGTTCAATCACAGGTCAGGGAATATCCCACAAGCAGTGGGAAAACAAAAACAAAAAACCTGTTTAAAAAAAAAAGGAAACTTGCTTACCTTGAAAAAAATATTTATAAAGACCAAAGACCATGAGGAAACATAATTTTTAATGATAAAAGTATTCCCTGAAAATCAAGAAAAAGATAAGTACACCCTCTGTTATGAACTGCATCCCCTAAAAATTAGTATGCTGAAGTCCTAACTCCCAATGTTACTGCATTAGTGATAAGGCCTGTAAGGATGTAATAGAAGTTAAGTGATATTATAAGTGAAAAAGTGAAAGTGAAAAGTCACTCAGTCATGTCCAACTCCTTGTGACCACATGGACTTTACAGTTCATGGAATTCTCCAGGCCAGAATCCTGGAATGGGTAGCCTTTCCCTTCTCCAGGGCATCTTCCCAACGCAGAGATCGAATCCAGGTCTCCCACATTGCAGGCGGATTCTTTATCAGCTTAGCCACAAGGGAAGCCCAAGAATTCTGGAGTGGGTAGACTATCCCTTCCCCAGGGGATCTTCTTGGATCTTCCTGACCCAAGAATCGAACTGGGCTCTCCTGCACTGCAGGCGGATTCTTTACCAGCTGAGCTATCTAGGGCCCTCATCTGACAGACCTAATGTTTTCATAAAAGAAGAAGAGACGCCAGCGCTCACTCTCCCTTGTTATGCACAGAGCAGAGACCATGTGAGAACACAGCCAGAAGATGGCCTGAAAGCCAGGAAAGAGGCCTCACCAAAAGACAAGCCTGCTGGCACCTCTACCTGAGACTTCCAGCCTCCAAACCGGCAAGACAAAAATTTCTGTTGTTTAAGCCACTCAGTCTGCGGTGTTTAGTTACGGCAGCCCCAGCAGACTAGGACACTCTCAATAGTTGTTTCAGTTTGACTCTAATTGCAGGCCTCAGCCAGATGGATTAACAGAACACTCTGTGACTTCAGGATACGGATGTGAGCAATATAAAACACTGCTATCCAGAAAACAAAACAGCAATGACTTTGAAAAGCCAAGCCACAACCTGGGAGATGATATTAGCAACACATACATCTAACAAAGAATCAACACCAAGAATAAAGAACTCTTACAAATCAGTAAGAAAGGGTACAATAGAAAAATGTGCAAAAGACATCAGCAGATGTTTCAAGGAAAAAAGAATGGTGAATATAGAAAGATGATCTCAAAGAAATACAAATTAGACACCACTGTACACTCACTGCTGTTGCTGCTGCTGCTGCTAAGTCACTTCAGTCGTGTCCGGTGCAATTTATCTTTGGACTCAGTCTTTCCCTGTTTCCTGGATACAATACAGTTTTAAGACACGCATAAATGCATTTAGCTACTAGTTAATAAAGGCGCTGGAGCAGTGGCTGCACAGCGCTGGAGTGACTGTGAGGAGATACCCCACATCCAAGGACAGAGAAGCTCCAGCAAGATGGTAGGAGGGGTGAAATCGCCTTTAGAATCAAACCCCATACACACCAGAGATACTCAGAGAGCTCAAACAAACCTTGTGCACACCAGGACCCAGAGACCCCACAGAGACTGAGAAAAAACTGTGTTTGAGTGTCTTCTGTGGAGGTATGGGTCAGCAGTGGACTGCCACAGGGTCAGGGGCTCTGGGTACAGACTTGGGTATGCATAAGCCCTCTTGGAGGGGGTCGCCATTAACCCCACCATAGAGCTGCTAGAACTTACACATGACTGGGGAAAAGACTCTTGGAGGGCACAAACAGAACCTTTTACACACCAGGACGCAGGAGAGAGGAGAAGTGACTCCACAAGAGACTGACCCAGACTTGCCTGTGAGTGTCCAGGAGTCTCTGGTGGAGGCGTGGGTTGGCAGTGGCCTGCTGCAGGGTTGGGGGCACTGAGTGTAACAATGATACATGGGACCTTTTGAAGGAGGTTGCCATTACCTTCATTATCTCCACCATACTTTGGCCCCAGGTAAACATCAGTTCCAAAGAATAGCAAGGAGAGATAAGAAAGCCTTCCTCAATGATCAGTGCAAAGAAATAGAGGAAAACAATAGATTGGGAAAGACTAGAGATCTCTTCAAGAAAATCAGAGATACCAAGGATACATTTCCTTGTTGCACTCATCTCACATGCTAGTAAAGTGATGCTTAAAATTCTCCAAGCCAGGCTTCAGCAATACATGAACCGTGAACTTCAGATGTTCAAGCTGGTTTTAGAAAAGGCCAAGGAACCAGAGATCAAATTGCCAACATCCTCTGAAAAAGCAAGAGAGTTCCAGAAAAAAAAAAACATTTATTTCTGCTTTAGTGACTATGCCAAAGCCATTGACTGTGTGGATCACAATAAACTGAAAAATTCTTAAAGAGATGGGAATACCAGACCACCTGACCTGCTTCTTGAGAAATCTGTATGCAGGTCAGGAAACAACAGTTGGAAATGGACATGGAACAACAGACTGGTTCCAAATAGGAAAAGGAGTATGTCAAGGCTGAATATTGTCACCCTGATTATTTACGTTATATGCAGAGCACATCATGAGAAACACTAGGCTGAAAGAAGCACAACCTGGAATCAAGATTGCAAGGAGAGATATCAATAACCTCAGATATGCAGATGACACCACCCGTATGGTAGAAAGTGAAGAAGAACTAAAGAGCCTCTTGATGAAAGTGAAAGAGGAGAGTGAAAATGTTGGCTTAAAGCTCAACATTCAGAAAACTAAGATCATGGCATCTGGTCCCATCACTTCATGGCAAATAGATGAGGAAACAGTGGCTGACTTTATTTTTCTGGGCTCCAAAATCACTGCAGATAGTGATTGCAGCCATGAAATTAAAAGACACTTACTCCTTGGAAGGAAAGTTATGACCAACCTAGACCACATATTAAAAAGCAGAGACATTACTTTGCCAACAAAGGTCCATCTAGTCAAGGCTATGGTTTTCCCAGTGGTCATGTATGGATGTGAGAGTTGGACTATAAAGAAAGCTGAGCGCCGAAGAATTGATGCTTTTGAATGTGGTGTTGGAGAAGACTCTTGAGAGTCCCTTGGACTGCAAGGAGATCCAACCAGTCCATCCTAAAGGAAATCAGTCCTGAATGTTCATCGGAAGGGCTGATGTTGAACCTGAAGCTCCAACACTTTGGCCACATGATGTGAAGAACTGACTCATTGGAAAAGACCCTGATGCTGGGAAAGATTGAAGGCAATAGGAGAAGGGGATGACAGAGGATGAGAAGGTTGGATGGCTTCACCAACTCAATGGACGTGAGTTTGAGTAACTCTGGGAGTTGGTGATGGGTAGGGAGGCCTGGCATGCTGCAGTCTATGGCGTTGCAAAGAGTCAGGCATGACTGAGCAACTGAAGTGAGTGAATGAATGAGTGAAATAACAGGCAGGGAACACAGCCCCACCCTGTCAACAGAAAATTGGATTAAATATTTACTGAGAATATCCCCGCCCATCAGAACAAGACCCACTTTCCCCCTTCAGTCAGTCTCTCCCATCAGGAAGCTCCCATAAGCCTCTTATCCTTCTCCATCAGAGGGCAGACAGACTGAAAACCACAATCACAGAAAACTAACCTATATGATTACATGGACCACAGCCTTGTCTAACTCAATGAAACTATGAGCCATGCCATGTAGGGCCACCCAAATGGATGGGTCATGGTGGAGAGTCCTGAAAATATGTGGTCCGCTGAAGTAGGGAATGGCAAACCACTTCAGTGTTCTTGCCTTGAGAACTCCATTAACAGTATGAAAAGGCAAAAAAATAGGACACTGAAAGGTGAACTCCCCAGGCTGGTAGGTGGCCAATATGCTTCTGGAGATCAGTGGAGAAATAACTCCAGAAAGATTGAAGTGATGGAGTCGAAGCAAAAACACACTCAGTTGTGGATGTGACTGGTGATGGAAGTCATGTCAAATGCCGTAAAGAGTAATATTGCATAGGAACCTGGAATGTTAGGACCATGAATCAAGGCAAATTGGAAGTGGTCAAACAGCAGATGGCAAGAGTGAACATCAACATTTTAGGAATTAGTGAACTAAAATGGACTGGAATGGGTGAATTTAACTGAACTGACCTTTGTATCTACTACTGTGGGCAGGAATCCCTTAGAAGAAATGGACTAGCTATCATAGTCAACAAAAGAGTCCTAAATACAGTCCTTGGGTGCAATCTCAAAAATGACAGAATGATCTCTGTTCGTTTCCAAGGCAAACCATTCATTATGACAGTAATCAAAGACTATGACCCAACCAGTAATGCTGAAAAAGCTGAAGTTGAATGGTTCTATGAAGACCTACAAGACCTTCTAGAACTAACACCCCCCAAAAATATCCTTTTCATTATAGGGGACTGGAATGAAAAAGTAGGAAGTCAGGAAATACCTGGAGTAATAGGCAAATTTGGCCTTGGAATACAGAGTGAAGCAGGGCAAAGGCTAATAGAGTTTTGCCAAGAGAATGCACTGGTCATAGCAAACACCCTCTTGCAGCAACACAAGAGAAGACTCTACACTACACATAGACATCACCAGATGGTCAATACTGTAATCAGATTGATTATATTCTTTGCAGCCAAAGATGGAAAAGCTCTATACAGTCAGCAAAACAAGACAAGGAGCTGACTATGGCTAAGATCATGAACTCCTTACTGCCAAATTCAGACATAAATTGAAGAAAGTAGGGAAAACCACTAGACCATTCAGGTATGACTTAAATTAAATCCCCTATGATTATACAGTGGAAGTGAGAAATAGATTCAATGGATTGGATCTGATAGAGTGCCTGAAGAACTATGGATGGAGGTTCCTGACATTGCACAGGAGGCAGTGATCAAGACCAACTCAAAGAAAAAGAAATGCAAAAAGGTAAAATGGTTGTCTAAGGAGGCCTTACAAATAGCTGTGAAAAGGAGAGAAGTGAAAGGCAAAGGAGAAAAGGAAGGATATACCCATTTGAGTGCAGAGTTTCAAAGAATAGCAAGGAGCAATAAAAAAGCCTTCCTCAGTGATCAGTGCAAAGAAATAGAGGAAAGCAATAGAATGGGGAAGACTAGAGATCTCTTCAAGAAAATTAGCAATAGAATGGGAAAGACTAGAGATCTCTTCAAGAAAATTAGAGATACCAAGGGAACATTTCATGAAAAGATGGGCTCGATAAAGGACAGAAATGGTATGGACCTAACAGAAGCAGAAGATATTAAGAAGAGGTGACAAGAATACACTGAAGAACTATACAAAAAAGATCTTCATGACCCAGATAATCATGATGCTATGATCACTCACCTAGAGCCAGACATCCTGGAATGCAAAGTCAAGTGGGCCTTAGGAAGCATCACTATGAACAAAGCTAGTGGAGGTGATGGAATTCCAGTTGAGCTATTTCAAATCCTGAAAGATGATGCTGTGAAAGTGCTGCACTCAATATGCCAGCAAATTTGGAAAACTCAGAAGTGGCCACAGGACTGGAAAAATTCAATTTTCATTCCAATCCCTAAGAAAGGCAATGCTAAAGAATGTTCAAACACCACACAATTGCACACATTTGACACGCTAGTAAAGTAATACTCAAAATTCTCCAAGCCAGGCTTAAACATTATGTGAACTGTGAACTTCCAGATGTTCAAGCTGGTTTTAGAAAAGGCAGAGGAACCAGAGATCAAATTGCCAACATCCATTGGATCACTGAAAAAGCAAGAGAGTTCCAGAAAAATGTCTACTTCTGCTTTATTGCCTATGCCAAAGCCTTTGACTGTGTGGATCACAACAAACTGTGGAAAATTCCTCAAGAGATGGGAATACCAGACCATCTGACCTGCCTCTTGAGAAATCTGTACTCAGGTCAGGAAGCAACAGTTAGAACTGGACATGGAACAATAGACTGGTTCCAAATTGGGAAAGGAGTACATCGAGGCTGTGTATTGTCACCCTGCTTATTTAAATTATATGCAGAGTACATCATGAGAAACACTGGGCTGGATGAAGCACAAGCTAGAATCAAGATTGCCGGGAGAAATATCAATAACTTCAGACATGCAGATGACAACACACTTATGGCAGAAAGTGAAGAAGAACTAAAGAGCCTCTTGAAAGTGAAAGAAGAGAGTGAAAAAGTTTAGCTAAAAACTCAACATTCAGAAAACTAAGATCATGGCATCTGGTCCCATCACTTCATGGCAAATAGATAGGTAAACAGTGGAAACAGTGGCAGACTTTATTTTGGTGGGCTCCAAAATCACTGCAGATGGTGACTGCAGCCATGAAATTAAAAGGCGCTTGCTCCTTGGAAGAAAAGTTATGACCAACCTAGACAGCATATTAAAAAGCAGAGACAATACTTTGTCAACAAATGTCCGTCTAGTCAAAGCTATGGTTTTTCCAGTAGTCATGTATGGATGTGAGAGTTGGACTATAAAGAAAGCTGAGCACCAAAGAATTGGTGCTTTTTAACTGTGGTGTTGGAGAAGACTGTTGAGAGTCTCTTGGACTGCAAGGAGGGAGATCCAACCAGTCCATCCTAAAGGAAATCAGTCCTGAATATTCATTGGAAGGACTGATGTTGAAGGTGAAATGCCAATACTTTGGATACCTGATGCGAAGAACTTACTCATTTGAAAAGACCCTGATGCTGGAAAAGATTGAAGGTTTGGAGGAGAAGGGGATGACAGAGGATGAGATGGTTGGATGGCATCACCGACTCAATGGGCATGAGCTTGAGTAGACTTCAGGAGTTGGTGATGGACTGGGACGCCTGGCCTGCTGCAGTCCATTGGGTTGCAAAGAGTTGGACATGACTGAGCAACTGAAGTGAACTGTACACTCACTACATTGTCTGACAATATCAAGTATTGGGAAGGAATAAATCAATGGAGATAAACACATTTTTTTCACACATACACACACCTCTATACCATATATGAAACTGAAGATTTGTCCAGAAGCTTTATAAGATAATTTGACATTATCACATAAAGATAAGTAATGTATGTATCTTATAACTCAGCAATCTCACCCCTTGCTATATTTCCACATGAAACTCTTACACATATGTACCAGGAGACATGTACAACTATTTTTACACAAGCACTGTTCAAGATGGAAAAGCACTGGGCAAACCCTAAGAACCATGGATGAGAGAAGGGATAGGTAAAGTATGGTGTATTCATACAATGGAATATTATACAGAGATGAAAACTAAGGGATCACAGTTATACACAACATGAATGAATCTTAGAAAAACAAAGTTGACTGAAAAACAGACAACATGTTTTAAAAGACTAAACATGCAGTATAAAAATTATTTATAAAGCACAGAGATATGATTTAATGATATTTGTGATAAAACTTTTTCTAAAATGCAAAAGAATAATAAGTCTGAAATGTAAGGTAACATCAGCCAGTCAATATCAGCCTGGAAAAGTAGAGGGATAGAATAGAGAACTGACAGGTTAAACAGCATTGGCAGAGCTCTAACTCTTGGATCAGGTTGTGAATTCATCAACGTTCATTTCATTATTATGCCTTATAACTTACATCTGTGTTGTATACATTTATATATAAATATTAAATACTTAAAAAAAATTTTTAATACTAAATTGATTTCTGCTTGGCAGTTGCCTCTGCCCAGGAAAATTCAGGCTGAAGTTGAGTTCTGAAACATCCTCATGAAGCAGAGCACCTCCTTAGTCTTTTACTACACAAATCTTTAAGATTCTTAACATGTCTCAAAGTCTTAACTCTAAAACTTGTCCTATATAAGACAGGCCATGTGCCATCTGTAATCTGAATTTTGATTGATGGTGTTATAATCTACTGTTAAGACAAGAAGTTCTGGGTTTTTCTTTAAAAATTGTACTTCAATTGATCACATTTTCATGGATATCAGGTGACTTCTATAAAACTTTTCTGTTTTGTGTGTTCAAAAGATTTCAATATATCTACGTGGTGTAGCACTATAGCCCATCATTTATGCATTACTGGGTTTTGCTTTCTCCACTAGAAAGATAGTTCTTAAAGTTTACAGATCCTTGGGAGAACCAAGGCCCCTTTAAGAATTTCATGAAGTCAAAACTACTTTCCCAGTAACACTAAAACATTTTTTCATTTTTAAAGGGTGTTGACATTTGCACTGATGATACAAAAACAATAGTGGGTAACTTTTTAGTGAGTAATCTTTTTAGCGTGAGTCAGGACAGTGGTACCAAACTATGCTAATAGCTATTGCATTCTTCACCTCCAACTGTTCGATTTGCAAGTTGAACTGCTTTTCGCATGAAACAACACTTTCACTTGAAAGAATAGCTGAGAGATAAACTAGATTATTCAGATTTGGGTTTGGTAGACATTTTCTCAAAAATGAATAAAGTGAGACTGTCACTTCAAGGAAAACAACTTACAGTGTTTGTTGCTAATAATAAAATTCAAATTTTAAAAATGACATTAAAAATTTTGGAAACTTCTGACAGTCACCATGAACTTGACAGCTTCCCAACCCTTAAAGGCTTTTCTGATGAGATCAGTGGTGACATTAACAAATGTGAATTTCTCTTATTGTATACAGAAATGTGCCACATTCAGAAGACCTGTATGATAGCCAGCCAATATTTCCAAATGACCAATGCATGATGTTTTAAAGGGGTCAAAGGTCAATGCAAACTGCAAAATAGATGAATTTTTAAATAAGAGTAGGAAAACTAATAATCTTGTAAACGTTATCAAATTAACTTTTACCAAATAAGACTATTTTAACAAGTTTAACAAAAAGTTATTTCTCTCCCTCTGTAACTGCAAAGGAGAGGGCTCTTCTCTGCTTTCCTTGTTCAGCTTTCTTTGGTAAATAATGAAGACTTGGTTCTTTTAGGATTTTAGTACTTAAAAACTAGGCCTATATGAAATTGACACAGAACAGATCAGTGGCTGCCTAGTCCTGGGAGTTGGGGACAGGCATGGGATGATTACAAAGGGCCAGGAGGAAACTTCTTAGGGTGAAGGATCTATTCTAGGCTGTGGTGGTACACATGACTTTCTGCAATTACCAAAATTCATCAAAATATTATCATAAACGGTAGCGGGGGTGATTGGCCTATGTGTTTGTGTATTTAGTCACTCAGTCATGTCCAACTCTTTGTGACCCCATAGACTGTAGCCCACCAGGCTCCTCTGTCCATGGGATTCTCCAGGCAGTAATACTGGAGTGGGCTGCCATGCCCACCTCCAGGGGGCCTTCCCAACCTAGGGATCAAACCTTGGTCTCCTGCATGGCAGATGGATTCTTTACCAGCTGAGCTACCATGGAAGCCCAACTGGCATATAGAGCTCAATTTTACTGTCAGAAATGGAGTAAGAGATTAATAGATTTTACTTTGTAAAAATGAAATAAAGAGCACAGGGCTTTTTCTCTCTATGAAAAAACTTTTATTCTAGGTCCAGTGGTCTATCCTGGAGGTAGAATGCATTGCATTTGTAATTTTAGACATTCAGATTAATCCTGAGCTTGAAACTTGGTGTTACCATGTACTATCCATGTGACTGTGGGTAGGTCACTTATTCTAAGCCTTGCTTTCTTCATCTGTAAAATGGGACCAAGATAGCATGTTTCTTATTCTTTTAAGCCATGTATAAAATGACCAGCCTATAGGAAATGCTCTATAACATTTGTAATTACTTTACTGAACCATTTAGACACCTGACTGCTCCAAGCATAGCCTTAGAGGCTGTTATATGTTGAGTTCTGTTTCCCATCCCCAACCCGCACCACAAAAGATATTAAAGTCCTAACTCTCAGAATGTGACCCGATTTTGGAAAGAAGGTATTTTACAGAAGTGATCAAATTAAATGAAGTCATTTTAGGGGTAGGCCCTAATCCAACATGATTGGTGATTTTATAAAAAAAGGAGATGTGGACAGAGATACAGATACATACATGGGGAGAATACCATGTGAACATGAAGTTAGAGATCAGGATGATGTATCTACAAGCTAAGGAATGCTCAAGACTGCCAACAAAACACCAGCAGCTGGGGAAAGGCATGAGACAGGTGCTCTGTCACAATCCTCAGGAGTCCACCACCACGCCAACACCTTGATCTTGGACTTCTAGCCTCCAGAATTGAGACAACACCTTTCTGTCATTTACACCACTCCAATTGTAGGACTTAGTTACAGCAGCCCTGCTGCTGCTGCTGCTAAGTTGCTTCAGTCGTGTCTGACTCTAGCAGCAGCCCTAGCAAATGAATAAAGGTGATAATTGTATAAAGCCAAACATCACTTTGCTGACAAAGGTCCGTACAGTCAAGGCTATGGTCTTTTCAGTAGTCAGGTATGGATGTGAGAGTGGGACCATGAAGAAGACTGAGCACCAAATAGTATTCTTGAGAGCCCATCGGGCAGCAAGGAGGTCAAGCAAGTCAATCCTAAAGGAAATCAATCCTGAATATTCATTGGAAGGACTGATACTGAAGCTAAAGCTCCAATACTTTGGCCACCTGATACAAACAGCTGACTCATTGGAAAAGACTCTGATGATGGGAAAGCCTGAAGGCAAGAGGAGAAGGGTATGACAGAGGATGAGATGGTTGGATGGCATCACTGATTCAATGGACATGAACTTGGGCAAACTCCAGGAGATAATGAAGGGCAGGGAAGCCTGGAGTGTTGCAGTCCATGGGATCATGAAGAGTCGGACATGACTTGGTAACTGAACAACAATTTACTGACCCCAGGTCACCAAATAACTCAAAGACACTATACAATATGAACATAAATGAGTCACTTCAGGCAGAGAGAGGAGAGGGACAGAGATAGAGGGAAGAAGGAAAGGGCAAGAGGAAGGAACACAGAAACAATGACTGGGACTTCCAAGGTGAAAGAGAAGCTGAGAAGGGAGCAGTTTGCATTAACAAGAGAAAAAAAATCACACAGAATCCCATCCACTTTCTCTTTTAGGCTTCCAGGGGCTTCTCACCTCCTCAATGTCTGTATAAAAACTCACTGCCAATTGGGATCCATTTCCTGGGTGAATAAGATGTTTAAAGATTAAGTTTTTGCTCTCTTTCCACTCAGACTTTCTTTATGGGAGGAAGCCATTGGCTCATTTCCTTTACCAAACCACCTTCTGACCACTGTCACCAGGCTTTGCCCAAAACAACTGCACCCAATGCTTCCAGCAAACGTGTCCTTTCCCTACAGACTCAGAGGCCCAGCCAGCCTTTATCACTGCACAATAATTTCAAATCTTCACAACTCACTGGCTGCACAGATAATGACTGCCACCTAAGGTTTTCTTACAGGAAACATCCCCTATTTAGTTTTGTTATAAATTGCCCTGTACTTTGAATTCAAATGAGTAGGTCTGGTTGAGGAAACTAGACTATCCACTTTCATAATTTTCATCAAAATAAGTCTTGGGAGAAAGAGCCTTTTAAGATAACGTAGGTTAATTCAACTACCAAATATTTAAATTCTAGTCAAGAACACCAGGATTTAAGTACCAAACTCTTGACTTTTAGTACAGTGCTTTTTCCTATGTATCATTCACTCTCTGTAACTTTATAATAATAAAATGATTGGGTTCCATGATCAGATAGGGCCAACCTGGACACTAAACTTGCCCTTTTAAACAGGGTTTAGACGCTCTCCTTTTACATGAACAGCTAATTCTGAGTATACCTTTGCCTGTTGTATGGAAAGTAGGAAGCAAATGTTTGACAAATGCTCGTGCAGACGTTGGCAGCTATCTGTCCCTTTCTGCTCTAAGATCTCTGAAGGCCACAACGCTGTGCCTCAGGGTGACAAGGCAATTACAGGATGCACAGACCAGTGGCAGGGCTCAAAAACGCTTATGACATGCACTGTCCTCGGGGTTGTGCAGAGAAGTAGGTCAAGGAGGGGCCAGAGGAAGAAAGATACATCCTCAAGCAGAACCCTTATCTTCTAGCTCTTCTGGGGACTAGGCTTCCAGCAGCTGAGATCCTCAGTATTTTCTCTAAGGTGAAAATATGAAATGACAATTAGCAAATCCCTAGCTCCCAGAGCACCTAAAACAGTATGTATGCTTCTTGTGTACTACACCCTGTTCCAAACGTTTATTTTCTCACCAAAATTCCCCCTTGAGGCAGATATTATTGTTACCCCTATTAAACTGATGAAGAAATTGAGGCACAGAAGGGTTAAGTAACTATTACCTTATTATCAAAGGTAATAGTAGCAAAACCAGATTGAAACAGAAGCAGCCTGGCTCTGGGTCTATATTCTATATTGCATTTTTACAACCCCTACATCTCTAGTACCTCCAGCGGTTTGCTGGTAAATGTTTGACAACCAGTTCTTGAAAGGCGGGGGTGGGGGGGGGCTGATTTATAGTATTTGCCCATTTCCATGGTGTAAATACTCCCACTACGGCCAATTTCCAAATAGGAAAAGGAGTCCGTCAAGGCTGTATATTGTCACCCTGTTTATTTAACTTATATGCAGAGTACATCATGAGAAATGCTGGACTGGAAGAAACACAAACTGGAATCAAGATTGCCGGGAGAAATATCAATAACCTCAGATATGCAGATGACATCACCCTTATGGCACAAAGTGAAGAGGAACTCAAAAGCCTCTTGATGAAAGTGAAAGTAGAGAGTGAAAAAGTTGGCTTAAAGCTCAACATTCAGAAAACGAAGATCATGGCATCCGGTCCCACCACTTCATGGGAAATAGATAGGGAAACAGTAGAAACAGTGGGTCAGACTTTATTTTTCTGGGTTCCAAAATCACTACAGATGGTGACTGCAGCCATGAAATTAAAAGACGCTTAGTCCTTGGAAGGAAAGTTATGACCAACCTAGATAGCATATTCAAAAGCAGAGATATTACTTTGCCAACAAAGGTTCATCTAGTCAAGGCTATGGTTTTTCCTGTGGTCATGTATGGATGTGAGAGTTGGACTGTGAAGAAGGCTGAGCACCAAAGAATTGATGCTTTTGAACTGTGGTGTTGGAGAAGACTCTTGAGAGTCCCTTGGACTGCAAGGAGATCCAACCAGTCCATTCTGAAGGAGATCAGCCCTGGGATTTCTTTGGAAGGAATGATGCCAAAGCTGAAACTCCAGTACTTTGGCCACCTCATCTGAAGAGTTGACTCATTGGAAAAGACTGTGATGCTGGGAGGGATTGGGGGCAGGAGGAGAAGGGGACGACAGAGGATGAGATGGCTGGATGGCATCACTGACTCGATGGACGTGAGTCTGAGTGAACTCTGGGAGTTGGTGATGGACAGGGAGGCCTGGCGTGCTGCGATTCACGGGGTTGCAAAGAGTCGGAAACGACTGAGTGACTGATCTGATCTGATCTGATGGCCAATTTCAAGCTATCAACACTAAAAATAAAATTGATGAGAGCCAGCTCCAACACATCAACGAGTTGAGCCAAAAAGCAAGTGAATGAAAGACGATAGGGAGGCAGGGACCAGGATAATAAAGTGTGCCTTCACCAAGCTACCTGTCTTAGCAGTAGTACCTGAGGAATTTGCGACTGTCATAGGGAAGATCCCACTGCTGAGTTTGGCTCTCACACCTTATCACGTACTAAGATTCTTTATCACAACCAGCCTCACTTCATTCAGGGCCTCACTACTAAAATAGGGCCTTTGTTTCCCTTACTGCTAATTAAAGTAGGGAAAAAAATGCCCCCCCCAACCCCACAAATTGCATACGTTCTAATCCCTGGAAATGGTAAATGCATTATCATATATAATATGGCAAAAGAGACTGCACATGTGATTAAGTTAAACACCATGCAATGGGGAGATTATTCTGGATTAACGTAATCCAGTGTAGTCACAAACTTCCTTGTAAGTGAAAGAGGGAAGCAGAAGAATGGGAGAGGAGATGTGATAACAGACAGAGGTCAGAGTTCTGGGATGTAGGAAAGATTCAACTGGCTATTGCTGGTGTAGAAAACAGAAGAAGGGGCCACAAGCCAAGGAATCCAGGCCTCAAAAGGAACTGGAATAGGCAAGAGAATGGGTTCTCCCCCAGGGCCTCAGAAAGAACACAGCCCTTCAATAATCTCATTTTTGCCCAGTGAAACCCATTTTGGGCTTCTGACCTCCAGAACTATAAAAAAAATTCATCTATGTTGTTTTAAGCCACTGAATTTGTAGCAATTTGTTACAGCAGCAATGGAAAAGGAATACACCACTATCCTCAGCACCTGGAGCCAAACTGTGAATAAGAGTCTGAAGGTTGCTGGGGGGAGGTTTTACAAAGCTGAGGGAGAAGCATATGTAAAGCCATGGAAAGGAAAGAATGTGTTTTCAGAGGCAGTAAAGGGTTTATATAACATTGTAGGGTTTACAATGTACTTTCACAAGTGATTTCTCATTTTTTTTCTCCCAGAGATTATCTTCTCCATTAAATAAATAAAAGTGAGTTATGGCAAGTTTGAATTCTTTGCCCAAAACCCCAGAGGAAGTTAAATGCAGGAACATATCTATAAACCAAAAAAGCTGGGTCTAATGGAACATTTGCAAGCATAGAAAGCCATGGACACTCTCAGTGAGAGTTTCTTAGGAAGGGCATATTATGATCTGGACTTACGTTAGACGTTTAGGAAAAGACTAGATGAAGCATGATTTTGTTCTGGATGGAATGCTCACAGGTAGTGGGGCAACTGTATACAGTAAGTTCCCTATATATAAACGAGCTCTGTTCCAAGAGTGCAATCATAAATCCAAATTGTTCTTAAGTCCAACAAAGTTAGCCTAGGTACTACCCACTAACACAACTGGCTATATAACTCTATTGTAATGGGTTTATAATAATTTTCACACAAATAATACATAAAAAACAAAGACAAAAAATAAAACATTTTAAATATTATAGTATAATATCTTGATAAGCACAGTAGAACAATACAACAGCAGGCACACAGGGGCTCGTGTCAAGTGAACAAGCAACAAGAGTTACTGACTGGAGGAGGGAGAGGAGACGGAAGATGGGAGAGCTGAAGGATCATCAGCAATTGGAGACGGAGGCTCTGTACAAAAGCATGACCACTTGTAGAGGATTGCGTGAACACGACAGTGTACACCAGACCCATGTATTACTTACATGTCTGGACATGTTCTCATCTTTGAAAGCTGGCAACTTGAAGGTTTGCATGTAGGGGACTTATTGTACTTGGGTATCTTGATCATTTGCATCAGAAGAACAGTGGGGAGAATGCTGTAATTAGTAGATAAGCAGTGGTCACTGGTGTGAGCTAAATGAGGGGATGTTCGGTATTCTTGCATTTTGCACCATTTTCTTTTTGTCTGTGCTCGGACATGATTATGGAGTGGTCTCATTTTGTCTCCCTCCATCACAGACACCTTGTCTGATGCTGATTTTGTAGAACTGCTAACATTCTACAGAACACCATTGCCTATTGGTGAGTGCCAGGCCAGCCCAGCTTGCAGCTGTCAGGGGCTGCTTTTCCTTTCTCACAGGGCTCAAGTCCCTATCTTGCAGCGGCAGGCCCTGTGCTCCCTCCTACTCCACACTCTCTCATCAGGCCTCTCGGGGCTGCAGAGCTGCAGCAGTTACTAGACCTTACTTGGCAGTTCTCCCAATCTTCCTTCTCTTCTGTTTTAGCTCCTTCTCTGGCTTATTTTATTTTCTGATTATATATGTTTTGCATAAATTAATAAAAAATTGTGATCACAAAAGAAAACAAATTTGTACACTACAATCACTCATGAACCTACCTCTCTAACACACCACATGGTTCAGTTCTGTACTCCTTTCCAGATCTGGTCTACAGGCATCCACGTTTTTATCCAGGCATGCTGCTGCTGCTGCTAAGTCACTTCAGTTGTGTCCAACTCTGTGCGACTTCATAGACGGTAGCCCACCAGGCTCCTCCGTCCATGGGATTTTCCAGGCAAGAATACTGGAGTGGGGTGCCATTGCCTTCTGTGATCCAGGCATGAGGACAGGGTAAATATAAATTTGAATGTTGCTTTTTTTCACTCAATGCTACATGACAACCTTAGTTTCCCAACTACAAAATTATATAGCATAATTAAGAACAGTTTTGAATAATAAAGTGTATCCTTTCAACGCATCCATTCACACTGGTTGTCAGTGGAATTCCACATCCAGGATGAAAAAGTTAAGGTGGACAATATGTAAGTAGGTTTACTGGGTGGGGCTAAGCAGAGTAGCTGAATGACTGAATGACCCCTGAACCCCCATACTTTGGAGATTCCAGGATTCCATAATTATGTTCTTGAGCTCTATCCTATGAACCTTGGAGCACCTCTTTGGAGATATGAGAGTTCCCTAGAAGCAAGGATAACCTGGAGATCTTTTCTCCTGGCTCAGAGTACAGCAAAAGGAAAGCTGAAAGGGAGACTTAAAATATAATTGCTCCCTTAATACCAATCCAGAAGAAACTAGATAAAATCTCTGGAGGAGCTTAGGCAAAGTCCACAGGGAGGGAACTCACTGGGAGTTGCCCGGACCATGTGCAGGTAGAAATGGAACACAGAGATGTGGGGTCTACTGGAACCCAGCAGCCAGAGAAGTGCCACACTCTGGAAACTGAAGACAGGCCTGTTTTAGAAACCAACTTCTCCAGGAGAAAGACCTCCCTGAGGGGACAATGAGGTGTTTGGAAGCTGATACCATGTGTCATAATCTTTCACAACTGTGCTTAGTAGAGTCCCCTTAAATGAATGAAACTAGCTGAAGAAAACAGCTATTTACTAACTGAGAGGCAGCACCAAAAAAGCTTTCCTGTTGAGGGAGCTGCTCTTCCCAACACCATCTGCTGAAATCCTTGGGAACTCTGACAGGAGCTTGTGCCTGGAAACTCTGATAGAAGTCTTAGAACCCCTCCCTGGAAGCCTGGGAAACCCTGACAGGAAGTCTTAGAGCGCCTGCCAGGAAGTTCTGGAGGGCCCGACAGGAGCTCTTAGACTGCTCAGAAGCTAGGGAGTCATGGACAGGAGGAATACGATCAGCTTTGGGACTGAAGTAGAGCAGCAGCTCTTGATCTCTGGTAAACTTCCTAGTTATTTTCCTATCAGGAAAACCAAGGAGTACAGATTATTGATTTCTTTTTAAAAAACAGATATTGGTGGGGAGGAGAAAGGCAGCGTAACAGTTTGAGTTGGAACTAGATACAATACAGCTGACCCAGATCCTCAGAGTGCAATACTGTTTCGGGGACTTTCCTGGTGGCACAGTGGATAAGAATCCACCTGCCAGTGCAGGGGGAGTAAGTTAGATCCCTAGGAGGGAAGATCCCACGGGCCACAGAGCAACTAAGCCCGGGCACCACAACTACTAAGCCTGTGCTCTAAAGCCCAGAAGCCGCAACTACTGGGCCCAAAGGCTGCAACTACTGAAGCCAGAGCACCCAGGGCCATGCTGAGAAACCATCGCAAGGAGAAGCCCACACACCACAACTAGAGAGTGGCCACTGCTCACATAACTAGACAGTGGCCACCACTCACACCACTAGAGAGTGGCCACCACTCACACAACTAGACAGTGGCCACTGCTCACACCACTAGAGAGTGGCCACCGCTCACACAACTAGACAGTGGCCACCGCTCACACCACTAGAGAGTGGTCACCACTCACACCACTAGAGAGTGGCCACCGCTCACTCAACTAGAGTGGCCACCGCTCACACAACTAGAGTGGCCACCGATCACACAACTAGAGAGTGGCCACGGCTCACACAACTAGAGTGGCCACCGCTCACATAACTAGAGAGTGGCCACCGCTCACAAAACTAGAGAGTGGCCACCGCTCACACAGCTAGAGTGGCCACCGCTCACACAGCTAGACAGTGGCCACCGCTCACACCACTAGACAGTGGCCACCGCTCACACAACTAGAGAGTGGCCACTGCTCACACAACTAGACAGTGGCCACCGCTCACACAACTAGAGAGTGGCCACCGCTCACACAACTAGAGAGTGGCCACCGCTCACACAACTAGAGTGGCCACCACTCACACTAGACAGTGGCCACCGCTCACACAACTAGAGTTGGCCATCTCTCACACAACTAGAGAGTGGCCACCGCTCACACAACTAGACAGTGGCCACCGCTCACACAACTAGAGTGGCCACCACTCACACAACTAGAGTGGCCACCACTCACACTAGACAGTGGCCACCGCTCACACAACTAGAGTTGGCCATCTCTCACACAACTAGAGAGTGGCCACCGCTCACACAACTAGACAGTGGCCACCACTCACACTTGACAGTGGCCACCGCTCACACAACTAGAGAAAAATCCGTGTAGCAACCAAGAGCCAACACAGGAAAAAAAAAAAGTTTCAGGAGGAAGGAGCTTCATGGAAAATATTTAAGTCATTGCAAAATATTCTAAATTCACTTCATAATGAATGGTCAGTTCCTTAACGCGGCTTTGGCTCTGGCTGCTGTAAAAGATGTTTACCTTGGAGATCTGAGATTTCTCACTGCTACTTCTCTATATGGGAAAGAAAATTGGAGGGCTGAGCTGATTACTGAGACATAAAGAAAAAGAGCCACAATGTGTGGTTCTCCTCTCTCCTAGCAGGACAAGGGAGAAAGTACTGCAGCCTTAGGGCACAGAAGATAGATGCTCTAGAATCTTCAGGTTTCTCTTTTAAGAAGGTGTCCGAAGGGGTTTTACAGTGCCGGAGCCAGGCGGCAAAGTCAATCAGGTCCCGAGAATGTGCACGATGCGGCTGAGAAAGAATACTACAGCAAAGATGGGGTGGAGAGGATCAGACACGTCTCCACAAAGGGAAGCGGTCTGACCACGACTTTATTCAGCATCTTATATTTATACAGGAGTGCCAGGAGCCGGCATATTGCATATTGAGTGCATATTGCATATTGAGTGCAGCACTTTCCACAGCATCATCTTTCAGGATCTGGAATAGCTCAACTGGAATTCTATCACTGCCGGTAGCCAGCGTGAGGAGCTCCGCCCATGACAAAGGTCATGAGGAAGGAGGCTCGGCACATGCAAAGGCGGGATCGAGCCTCAGGAGTCCCCCTGGAAATTCTCGAGCATTTACACCCAAAACCAGAGTCTGCCTACTTTCTGCTTTGTGCTTTCACCTACACCTCTGACTTTACGGGGGGCTGTCCCCCACTACCTCTCTCTGAAAAAAGAGTTAGCTTACAGCTCCAGTTAATAATTCCTGGGTGTGACAGTGTTTCAACCTACAAACTCCTTTGGAAGTCCTCTAGCCTGCCTGAATAGGTTTTTTCCGGCCACATGTGATTGTTCAGAGCCTCCCAACTGTGAGAGGCCGGAGACGTTCTAAATTGTCTAAACACAGATTCTTTTGAGTAGTTAAAAGATTGATTAGAAATTGTATTGGTGAAGGGTTTTTTCACTAATAACATTTCACTAAAACATTTCAGCCAATGTTTGCTGCTAAGTCTCCATACCCCTTACCTACTGTGTCCTTGGCAGTGTATTGATTGATATAATGGGTGTATAGAAATGTAAGTAGTAGCCTCAATGTTTGTAACCTTGGACGCTTGAGTTAATTCTTTTCTTGATTGAGCTCACCTCACCTTTGCCCTATAGGAATGCAACTCTAGCCAATGCTTTTTGGAGGCTGGCGCCTGACTTTAGAATAATCGCCTGACTTTGGAATAATCACCTTTAGAGAAAAATAAGTTTCTTAAAATGTTAACAGGCCTCCTGGCCAGAAGATGATGTAAATCACCTGAACTTTTGCATATGATAAGTTTGAAAGCCTGGCTTCGATTAGAACCAGGAACTGCTGTCCTTGCATGACTCCACCCCTTCCCCCATTATCCTCTATGCACAACTTAAGGTATAAACTACTTTGAAAAGTACACTCCTTTTTGTTCACCGAAATTTGGTCTCCCCATGTCGTTCTTTCTTTCACCTTCTGGCTGAATTTTTCCTCTGAGGCGGGGAAGCTCGTCAAGCCTACTAATTTTGCCTGGGCTTCTAAGATCCGACCGGGGAGGCCTTAGTGTCTCCTCTCCTTCGGGAGAACGGGAGGACGCCTGCGGCCTTCGTAGGTGACGTTAATTCCCTGCTTTGGAATTTTATTCAGCCTCTTTTCTTCACTGAATTTTCCTACTGAGCTATCCTTATTTCAGCCGCTTTTCTCCACTAAATTTCCTCACTGAGCTATCCTCATTCTATTACTCTTTATATCCTTAATTAACGTTTAATTAAGCAATTGTTTCCTGATCTTCGCCTATGCCGTCTCTCCTTCGAATACCCTGGATCAGCCGGGGCTGGTCCCGGCACAGGAGAGCAAGAGAAAAACAAGACAGTTAACATTTTTCTTGGCTGACCTATACATCTTACGAAAAGTCACAAGAAATCTTGAGAGCATGGGAATGGCACCCTATTATTATTTCTTACACCAGATAACATTTCCTTGTGAGAGAAAAGTTTGTCCAGAACTCCAGGTTCTGGACAAATAGTCGCCTAATCTCTGGGGTGGCGGGACAGAGAACTATGTTTGCAAGCAAACCCTCAAGGACTGAGGCAGCTCCCACGGCTGTGTCCTTTAGATAAAGGACCCCGTTCTCAAGGGCAGCTCCCCGCATTACAGAATGAAGGGCCACAGGATAACTGCATATTCAGTAGTAGTAGGCTGAGTCAGGAGGGGAGACGGAGTGTCTTGTTTTTTCTTTGCTCATGATAACAGAAGGTTAAGGCAGAGAGAGAAGAAGGGTTTTTTTTTTTTTTTTTTAAGGCACATGGCCATCAAAACCACAAAAAATATTTGAAGCATGAAGTGACCCAAGATTGACTTCTGGTGATCCAGTCACTTCTCAGGCTGAGATCAGAACATAGGAATTGTCTGTTGAGTTTGGGGAAAGCAGCACTTGCTTCACACTAGTGGGAGAAATTCTCTGATGTCCCTTCTAAATCCACAAAGGGAGGGAAGGAGATAAGGGGGTCAAAAAGCAATAAGACAGAAAGGAGCAAGGAAAGGGAGAAGCTATTAGACAATGGATATATCACAAGGGTCCTAGTTTTACCCTTGAGCATCATTTCTGCAGCCACTGGGAGAATATCCAGAAGTCTGGAACCCTAGGTAG
The DNA here is from genome assembly GCF_029378745.1 of Bos indicus. NCBI lineage: Eukaryota > Metazoa > Chordata > Mammalia > Artiodactyla > Bovidae > Bos > Bos indicus. Next base: position 112,101,637 of record NC_091760.1, read on the forward strand.
ATCTGGGAGCACTGGATGAAGAGCCAACACTGAGCATGGAATGGGTAGGGACATAAGGACAGAGGCTGTGGCTGTTGACAGAGTCCTCTCCAGAGGACTAGCACCTTAACTTCGCAAAGAACTGGCTCCTGAGGCTTGAATCCAGAAAGCCAGGTGGGTCCCACGTTGGACCCCAGAAAATGTTGGCTCTCCTGCTAATGCTAATTGCAGCAATGTAAGACAGACTACAGACGGAGGTAGAGTGAAACTGTGATAGGACAAATCTTGGGTGACCAAACTTAGTTAACAGGGACAAGTCAGGGCGTAGTCACATTGGTGAGGAACTGGTGCTGGAAAACGGAAAATGTAAGCTCCTTTGTTGATGATAGCTAGAAGTGCTTGACAGTGACTACAGAGGAGCCTACGGTGAAATATTTGGTAAGACAAAACTTTAGCCAGTTTTTATTCATAGACAATTCTGATTGTGTTCACACTAAATGAGGAGCAGAGTACTGGAAAATGGCAGTTCTTCTGTTGATGGTAATTGGAAGAGCTTTAGGGCAACTAAAGGCACTAGAGTCAGATATCAGATAGTAGGGCAAAGCTTGGATGGCTATTATACATAGGGACCTGCTAGTTAGTATCCACACTAGGTGAGGATCTGGGCTCCCAAAACGTTAGGTCCTTTGTTGATGGTAACTGGATGAATTTTAAGGTCTGTATAAGGGCCTAAGAGAAATTGGATTAGAATAAAATCTAGACAGCTAAGTTGGATTCAAAAAAACAAAGGTGGAAAATAACTAATTTCTTAAACCTGTTGGGGCAGTGAGCTCTTCCCCTGTGGGTGGTCAAATGAGGCAGCTTCCCATGAAGTCTGCTTCTAATAGTTTTAAAAAAAAATGTTTTCAGATAATACAGACACACAGAAAGAGAGCTTCAAACAGAGTTAATGCTGACACTGAGAATAAGAAAGAAATGTAGATACTGGGAGAAGGGGAAAACACACACTAGGAGAAAGTTAGTGGCATTGAAAAGTGGCTGCCGTCCATATGCCTCTAGGCATAGACAAGGTTCAAGAGAGTCATTCAGCACTGCAGGGTGCAGGGGCAAAGAAGATGCCATAAACACAGGAGTTTAGGGTTTGAACTGGGCCAACTAGAATATCTCCAAACCCCAATCTGGAGCAATCTAGGGCAGACTTTTACATTATGTGGAATTTTCAAATAGATTGAGAAATTTCTCAGTCAAATAGATTGAGAAAAAATCATATTTTTAGCTCTATCAACTAATATATGTTATTTTTTAATGTATTATTGATTGGTTCTCTGCTTCCAAAAGGCTTTTGAGGTAGCTTTTATTGGTACTGGCCTCCCATTTTCATGTAATAAGGAAGAAAATCTCCAGGAGAAAGAGATGGGGACATATAAATTTTAATGGAAGCAAATGGAGCAATAAACTTTAAGTATTAACATCACAATGATGGCTGATGTTTCAGAAACTACTGGCTGCTGGAGACCAGCGGCATGTGTACCAGCTCACTGTTCAAAAGGAGGAACAGGAAAAACATCCCTTATATGCTAAAGAACCTAAAGAGAAATTATACAAATGAACTTATTTACAAACAGAAACAGACTCACAGACTTAGACAACAAATTTATGGTTGTTAGGGGGAAGAACTGGGGAAAGAGAAAGAGGACAGTTAAGAGATAGACATGTATACACTACTATATTTTAGATAGAGAACCAACAAGGACCTACTGTATAGCAGAGGGAATTCTGCTCAATGTTATGTGGCAGTCTAGATGGGAGTCTAGATGGGATGGGGAAAGAATGAATAGATGTATATATATGGCTGAGTCTGTTTGCTGTCTATCTGAAATTATCACAATGTTGTTAATCAGCTATATTCCAATATAATGTTTTAAAAAAAATTTCAAAAGGAAGAAAAACTCTTCAGAGTTTTGCAATCTTTTTTTTTTTTTTTTTCAGTTTTGCAATCTTCTATCCACCTACACTAAAGAAACACTGTATCCCTCGTGTGGACGTGAAAAATAGTAATACAGAAATGGAAATAATGCACTAATTTATTCCCTTGAAACACTCTAGCATACAGAATACAAAGCAAAATGCTGAAGTCCCAATTTCCCACCTCGACTGACTTAACTACTTTAGACAGTATCAAGTGCTTTTTCATGCATTTATAGAATTACATTTTTTCAAACCTAAGTATGGTTACAAGTTATATATGAGTTTTCCGTATCAGCACATAAAGTTTTTTATTCTTTTTAGCAGCTACAAGAATACTAGATTAGGCATGGACCCTATTTCATTCAACCATTCTCTGAATGGACAATGAGTTTTTCCCTATCTTATATTATTAAATACATTTCTACCACAATAAATGTCAAAAATTTGTGTGTCGTGAATTTGTGTGACATGAACTCTAGGTGAATGCATAATTTAAGTGAACTTAATAGTTTTCTTTTATAAAAAGAAGTGCTGCAAGAGAATTAAGACCAAGTAACGTACTTTGCATTAAATATATACAAGTTATTTAAAAAACAGACGTCATTTCTTTATGCACAGGGAACACAGTCCAGGAAGGGGAGAAAAGGGAAGAGCAGTGAGGGAGAAAGCAAGCGACAGATGAGATCTCTGCTCTTCCTGAAGCTCGGTGGGCCAGGTATTAATAAAACACGTGGTCGACACAGTTTCTAAAACAAAGCTTCTCAGCTTTTTAAAGTTCAAAAATATGGATAAATTTGCCAAGTTTAAGAATTCTTACTTGAAATACAGAAGTAGAAACCTTCCTCAGATCTTTCATTTCCCCAATTTTCAATGAAAAAATATACCTCCATGGACTAGAGAAAATGGCTTTACAGATTTTGGGGAACCAGAATTTGAATATCACCCTTGTTCTGCAATCCCCTGAATTCCAGAATACTGTTACAAAATACCTTGGAAAGTACATTTTTATCAACATACCTGAGCCAGCTCATATTAAAGCAAGGTAGAGATCAGATGAGGGATAGTTTTTCCTCTCCTCTCCTGCAGGCCTACCTGGAATTCTTTTAAGACAGTTTTTACCAAGAATGTACAATATTAAGTGATCAGAAGCAACTGAGGTGATGACCTAGAGGGATACGGTGGTGGACGTGGGGAGGCTCAAGAAGGAGAAGGTATATGTACAGCTGACTCACACTGTTGTACAGCAGAAACTAATACAACATTATAAAGCAATTACACTCCAATTTTAAAAATAAGCTTTAAAAAAAGAGTCGAGGATCTGAATTTAATTATTAATCTGGAAAATAACTCACAATAATCAACTTTGATTCTTCAAGAGGCTGAAAGATTCAAAAACAGACAAGATCATAGACACAATATGGTCTTTCAGTCTCCATGTTAATGTATTGACTTAACCAACTCTAACATAGAACTTTCTAAAGCCCAGGCTCTGACCTAAGGGCTTGTACTCTGCTTATTCCTTATCTGTAAACTAGGGATAATACTAGTAATATATACTTTGCAAAGTTGTCATGAGGTTATATGAGGCTGAGTAACTTACCGAGGTCATACATATATCCTGTGTTGTACTGTGTTCCATCTCCTTTACAATTAGTTCAACTTCTGCTTCCCTTCACTACTGGTTCATTCATTCTCCCAATTTACTGCAAAGAATGGTGGAGGTGAGATTGACCTAAAAGTTCTCAATACTCCTTTTTACTCATCTGCAAGTTTTTAAGTACTTGTTCTAAATGAGTGCTCAACTGCAATTGATGATACAGAAAAATATTTTAAAATATTCATTTAAATCTTGATCTAAAAATCTGATGATAAATACAAAACCTGAATGAAAACTAAGGGGAAAAAAACTAAGGAATTTTTAAATAACTTTGAGTCATTATGAAAGACTCTTCCCTTTCCTTTAACTCTTACCTGAGAAGATATTATACTTGGAATAGAAAAGGCTCAGGCTTAGGTAGATCTGGACCAACTGTAAACCAGTTTGTGTTTTTCTAAATAAACTTTCCTGGTTAGGACAATTAACCACATGCTAATTAGTGACAGTGATTTGATATTAAAATTCAAGAAACAACCTAACCAAAAAACAAAGCATGTCAAAGTATGTCATTATGTATAAACTCCCCCTCAACACACACACACCAACACACACACTCATTTCTCCTATGTGTACCTTTCAAGAGCCACTATTTACCTTCTATAGAAGGGCCTAAATGGAGTCTCCTCTCTAATTTAGGCCCCTAGTTGCGTGGCTTCTAGCTAGGGATTTACATTTAAACACATTAAATAACAAAGAGTTCATTCCACCTTACAAGCTGTCCAGGTTCCCTCCCTAGACATCAGTTCAGTCGCTCAGTCGTGTCCAACGCTTTGCAACCCCATGAATTTCAGCACACCAGGCCTCCCTGTCCATCATCAACTCCTGGAGTTCACCTAGACTCACGTCCATCGAGTCAGTGATGCCATCCAGCCATCTCATCCTGTCGTCCCCTTCTCCTCCTGCCTCCAATCCCTCCCAGCATCAGAGTCTTTTCCAATGAATCAACTCTTCACATGAGGTGGAGTTTCAAAATTTCCAACAAGGGCATCAGGCCAAAACATAAGGCTGGAGGTGCTTTTTTTTTTTTTTCCACTTTTTCTTGGGCTTTCAAAAAATTCATGCTTCCTTGCCAAGTATCAAAAAAGGTTTACTTTTATCAAGACTTGCCCCTTCTCATATTCTCCCATGCTCTGAAAAACCTTTTAATCCAGTAATTTCATCATAAAGTCCTATTCCTGGTTTCTTCTGTTAATGGCTATGGTTTCTTCACCTAAAATTATGATCTAATTAAAGTATGGTTAAGCCTTCTTTTCAGAGGAGTATCTACATTTGTTTGGTGAGAATTTTTTTCTTACTGCGAGGCATGCACTAATTGTGGATAATTTAGAAATTGCAAACAAAAAGAGAGGAAAATTTAGAATCCCTTCTAAACTATCTTGAGTTAACACGGCAATAGCATTTTAGTGAATATCCTTACAATTTTCCCATAGGCATATTTTTGCAGTAATAGATTCATTTAGTTCATAAGGTTTTCTATACAAAAACCACTTTCTTATGATGATGATTTTCTGTAATATTAATTTTAATGATCACATGAATGTGCTTTAATTCATTCAACCAATACTCTATTGTCCTCAGGTTCCCAGACCCTTGACGACTTGCACCTAAGAGAGAGTGGACACCAACCAGAGACTCTGAGAACAGAAGCCCCACAGTATGATGGGAGTTGTGTTCTGATGGGGAGGGTGAGGATGCATTCATGGTTAAATGCGGATGGGTAATCATGTCAGGTAGAAGATTCTATGGCATCGTTTCTACCTATGGAACAAATGGTTCTACCTTGCATTAAGAAGACACCATGTTTAAAACACTAAATCTTTCTGCCCATTTCACAGTGTATTTCTTTAAAAGTGATCTTACTTCAAAGTCACGTTTAGTGTTAGATTCTGAGCTTTCCAAGTGGCGCTAGTGATAAAGAATCCACCTGCCAATACTGGCAGGAAACACAAGAGATGTAGGTTCAATCCCAGGGTTGGGAAGATCTCCTGGAGGGCATGGCATCCCACTCCAGTATTTTTGCCTGGAAAATTCCATGGACAGAGGAGCCTGGTAGGCTACAGTCCATGGGGTTGCAGAGTCAGACATGACTGAGCGACTGAGAGCACACAAACACAGTACCCAAACATAGACAAGTGTATATGCATGGGCCAATACACAGACAAGTGTATATGCATGGGCCAATACACAGACAAGTGTATATGAATGGGCCAATACATAGACAAGTGTATATGCATGGGCTAATACATAGACAAGTGTATATGCATGGGCCAATGCACAGACAAATGTATATGCATGGGCTAATACACGTATATTCCCTCGTTCTCTCCAGCGAGAGCCTAGAAGCAGGGACACATATCTCAGCAGCAATAAGCACACCTGGCACCGAGATCTTGGCTTCTAACACCCAATATCATTATCCAGTAAAAGAAATCAGGATCCTTGGAGACACTAATTCTACAGTTGGGTCAGGGAATACACAAGATAAGCCAGGAACATCTTCAGTGATAGGAAAAAAAAGATTTAAATAAAAAGGTCCCGAGAGAGGGGCATAGTAGGGGGGGTGGAGGGAAATGTCAAAGAAACACAACACAGGAGCCAACCTAAAAGATCTCCCAACAATTAAAACTGGAACACTTTGAGTAATAAAATAAATAACATGGCCCCAAAATGTAAAATAAATACCCATGCAATTATTTAAAGTATAAATATATTAGTATAAATAACTAACTCCAAATAATTTATGTAAATATCCCCACCTTCCACTCCCCACCACCCACTCCAGCTGCTTGCTAAGAGTAGAGTATGGAAAGGAGGGGGAAAGCAGTTTTATAGCTAATGTCAGGCAGTAAGAAGACAAGGAACAGAGGGCATAAATAATTAGGATTGCATAGCTGAGGGATGGACAGGTATCCAAAAGCATTTTAAGCAAATTATAATTGGACCAAGTCACTCCAACTGCCTGCACCCAATTTATACACCCTATTTTTTGTTTTTCCTAGAAGGCAAAAGGCTCCAGAAATGATGGATGGCTCCAAAATGATCCAATTACTTAAAACAACAACAACAAAAAACTGATTTCACATTTCCCTCCCCCCCAGACATTTAGCTGCAAAAGTGTTTTAAATTTAGACAGGCTGACTTTTGGTGCTAAAAGATAAAAAAGAAAAGAAACCAATTAAAATAGGAACTCTTTTTTGAGGCTGAATCAAAAACTAGGCTGGTAAAGAGTTCTGTGCCTCAATCAATATGGGAGGAAGCAGAAGGGGAACTGGAGATCTGGGGAGTGCTTAACCCTTATTATGCAAAAAGGACACTTAGGTAAACCCCTACACCATTTCTGAATTATTAAGGCAAGGATGGATAGATTTTACTAGGCCAGAGTTTCACTGTCTAAACTGCAAAAATGAACTTAGATTTCTTTCCTCCCTTTGTTTCTCAAATTTCAACAGTTTTGATCATTTAAAGTGAAAGTCGCTTAGTCGTGTCCGACTCTTTGGAGACCACATGGACTACACAGTCCGTTCAATTCTCTAGGCCAGAATACTGGAGTGGGTAGCCTTTCCCTTCTCCAGGGGATCTTCCCAACCCAGGGATCAAACCCAGGTCTCCCGCATTACAGGCGGATTCTTTACCAGCTGAGCCACAAGGGAAGCCCAGGAACACTGGAGTGGGTAGCCTATCCCTTCTCCAGTGGATCTTCCCAACCCAGAAATCAAACCGAGGTCTCCTGCATTGCAGGTGGATTCTTCACAACTGAGCTATGAGGGAAGTCCCCCTTTTGATCATTTAATGTCCACTATAAATTGCATAATCTGTGGACTCCCCTCCTCACTCTTTGGTCTGGTTCTTTGGGGTCCTATTCCCAAGTTCCTATCCATCATGCAAGTCATGACTGGGATCTACCAGCCAAGCAATCTATACCCTGGCGCCCCAAGTGATCACACTGGAGCTCTCCAGGAAAACAAAGACTGCTTCTGTCATGACTCTCCGATGCTGAAAAGACCCAGAGTCCTGGGGGCAAGTGGACCTAGAGACCACATTGCAGACAATTCTTCATTAATTCCCTTTCTAGATAAGCTCACCAGCCATCAGTTCTACAGACATTGCATGAACCTGCCTAACTAGCTGGACTAACTAGCCTAATTAGCTGCCTAACTAGCCCTCGAAGGATAGGGGGTAAAAGCAATAAAGTCCACATACCACACGATGCCACCTCTTCTGTCTTCTATGGCAAGACACAGAGGGCCACTCATCCCTTCCGGAAAACTACTAAAAGCTACTAAGAACTGAGTCCACTCACTCTCTTGCTTTCCCTCCCTCCCTCTCCACACCTCTCCCCCCACCCCTAATCCTCCATATCCCTGCTCCTTCCTGAACATCTCTTCTGTTCTCATTTAACCACTTCCCCCTGCTTACTTATAACATCACCTTGCACAGGGCCAACACAGCCTCTCAGGATCCAACTCTAATTTATCTTAAGTTCCCACATCCTTATATAACTCAGTCTTTCAAAAGCCTCTAGTTTAAATTCCCAAGCCAGGAAATAATAATCACCTCTACCTGAGAAGGCCTTCATGTCAAGCCACATCTCAGCTCACTGGCCAGTCTATGAACAGACTGCCTTTGTCCATTCTAGTCAGTTGTTGTTTAGGGGTATGGAGGGTCACACAGAATAGAACCAGTCCAGGAAAACTGCTATGTGCCAGCAGTTGCACTAGGTACTACATCTAATCTTATTTAGTCCTTACATCAGTCCTAGTTAGTAGGTAGTATTTTCATCTGATTACAAGTGAGGGAAAACTTTCAGAAAGATTAAGTAATTTGTCTAAGATTACACAACTGATAACTGATGAAGCTCGAGAAACAACCTCCGGACTCCCTATCCATGTTACTTCTACTCTGCTGACCTGCCTGTTACACACAAATCACCTTTCACCTTCATCACCCAACCCCTATTAAGTTTGGGTGTGGGATTCCCAGGTGGCTCAGTGGTGAAGAACATACCTGCCGATGCAGGAGACACAGGAGATGCATGTTTGATCCCTGGGTCAGTAAGGTCCCCTGGCGGAGGAAATGGTAACCCACTCCAGTATTTTTAAGATTGATGTATTTATTGGCTGCACTGGGTTTTCATTGCTGCACAGACTTTTTCTCTAGTTGCAGTAAGCGGAGGCTACTCTCTAGTTCTGGTGTGTGGGCTTTTCATTGCAGTGGTTTCTCCTGTTGCAGAGCCTGGGCTCAGTTAGCCATGGCATGTGGGATCTTCCTGAAACAGGGATCGAACCAGTATTCCTTACATTGCAAGGATTCTTAACCACGAAACTACCAGGGAAGCCCCACTCCAGTATTCTTGCCAGGAAAATCCCATCAACAGAGGAGTCTGGTGGGGTACACTCCAAGGCATCACAAACAATTGGACATGACTGAGCATGCACACAAGCACACACGCACAGATTAAGTTTGGGTGACAAGTGTCTAGTTTCCCTTTCAAGCATCAGTGCTGGTAATTTATGAAAACTAAGACAGTCTAGGGGCCACAAGGCAAGGAATAACAAACATGGAATGTAACATCTATCAAGCATTTGCTGAGGACCGCTACAGATCAAACACTGTTAACAGGTGTTGATGGGACACAAAAGTCAAGACCCATTTTCTGTTCTCACCAAGTTAACATGTGGGAATCAGACAAGCATTTATTATCCTTTAAGAAGTAAACATGGGTTCATTCATGGCAGTAACTACTGGTTGTGCACTTGTTCTGTGCCTGCCTTGCACTGTGCTAGACTCCAGAGAATGAGGCTCCAAGCCCGGAGGAGATGGTTTTATGATTGACTGCTGTGGCTCCTTCTTCATACCCAGTCCTCTACACGTATACCCACTTTGTTTTCAAATGACTGTTTCTCTTCCCAAGATGTCTCATCAGTCTGCTCCTTTCCATTCCCAGCTTCAACCATAGTGCAGGGCCTCAGTTATCTCTGATTGTCTCATTGTAGTAGCAACCTAGGGGGTTATCTCTGCCCCTGGTTTCTTCCCTATCCAAGCTAGTATCTCCATTTCCAAACACAGATCATGGACTCATAAAATGTTCTAGCCACCTTATTTGTTTGCTCAAAACACATAAATAACTTACTGTGTCTATAGAGTTATGCCCAGACTACTTTCCATAGCACATGATTATTTATCATCTTCTGCAGACTATCCTGCAGCCATTGGAACTCCTCAAACTTTAGGCATCTTTCTGCTCCTGTGTGTGTACAGGCTGTGCTCTGCCTGGGCTGGTGTGGTATGAAACTGGCATGTGCTTTAAGGCGCAGTTCAAGTCACCTCTCCTAGAAGTCTTCCTCAACTCTTTCAGGTCAGAGCATGTGCTCTTTCTACATTTTCATAGCACATTATGTGCATCTGTCTTAGGCTTTTGTTGCGTTCTGCTCTGCAGTTTAAGTTACATATACCTTCCCCTTACTGAATAAATGCAAAATGTTTATTATAACAGACAATAAATCTCTCTTGCTCTTATACCATTAAGCCATAATATACATGCAGTCTATGGCTGTCTCACATTTTGCCAGGCAACACAGCAATATATTGGTGCTCAAAAATAAACCTCATATGATAAACACATTATTTTTGTGAGTAATGAACTAGTGTCTCTGCAGCAGCAAAAGATGAAAAACAGCATTGAAATCCTCACTCAAGATTAACTGCCTAAACTTTTCCAAAATTCTGCTTTTATCTTGTGAAAAAGAGTATTTATAATATGTCCAGAAAACTAAAGAGCAGAACTAAACAACTGAAGAAGGACTATAGACAGTTTCTAAAGAAAACCTGAACTCTCAACTGGACTACCTAACCATAAGCACTATGGAAATCATTCAGAACACCTTAAGTCAGGACCACCATTCCACTTTGAATTCTGTGGTTTACTGTTTCCCAGACAGGGAAGCTCTTAACCACCCAATCTAATTGAACAAATACCAATAATTGAATGCTATTCTCTAAGCATTCACATTTTAATTTATAATTCAAACAGAATTTATGGGGAAAAAAAAAAGACCATACTGTCTAGAGTTTAAAAAAATATTGTTTTAAAAAAACAAAGCAGCACACTTAGGGCTGTAACACAAAAGGCTTAAAGCTACAGGTAATAAAAAAATGTAAGTGGTTTCCTATTTGGTGGTATCACAAGGGTATAGGCCAGATCTGCCTGAGCTTAGCTTTTTCACTTAAGTGTCTTAATTTGGAATTCTACTACCAGACATGTCCTCCTTTAAAGAAAGCTTTACGCTCTTCCTGCAGGTTTCTAAAAAGCGTTCCATTTTCACATTTTATAAACCAGGGTCTGAGAGTTCAAAGATGAGTAAATCATTGATCTTGCCTTCAAAAGTTTACAGCCTGGCTGAAGAAAATAACTGTAAACAAGAAGAGAAATAAGAAATTATAAACAAATAGTCATGGAATTCAACACACAGTGGGAGTTTGGAAAAGACGTTAAGTTTTCACAGAGGAGATCCTCTACTGAAGTAAAGTGAAGTTGCTCAGTCGTGTGCGACTCTTAGCGACCCCATGCACTGTAGCCTACCAGGCTCCTCCGCCCATGGAATGTTCCAGGCTAGAGTACTGGAGTGGGTTGCCGTTTCCTTCTCCAGGGGACCTTCCCAACCCTCTATTGAAAGTTGTGACTGTTTGCAGACATTAAGAACCCTAGAGCCCGCACTCTGAGCAAGGGCAGCATAGAGGCAAAGGTGACACGTGCAACAGCAAGGGCATGAAGAACCCAAAGTGGATCTGGCCGCAGAGGGCAAATCTGAGCCTGATGATGGGCGACAGTTAGGTTGCGGAGGGCCTTAAAGTTATACTAAATGCTTTTTCAAACATATAGCAGGTCACTTGAACCACATAAAGTATCATGGAAAAAGTATATGTGACTGACTATAGACCTTACTCACAGCAAGGGGAAAGGGTTGTGTTACTCTCTGACAGAGTAGCTTGGCTACCCACCAGCTTCTCCAGCCCTTTTGGTTCATCCAGAACACACTCCCAATAGGACACAATTCAAACCCTTGGCTGAATTATAGCCCTCCACTAACTAACGTGAGCTATGCTAATTCCCTCTTTCTGCCTAACAGAGTGACATCTCCAAACTCTGAAAACACATTCATGGATGGCCATGCCATCACCATCTACTTAACAAAGATCATCGCTAACATGAGCGTGGTATGAAACTTTTCCCTTGTTTCACAAAGAGAAATTAATATAGTAGTAAATGTATAATAGCACATTCAGCATAGTCTAAAGTCAATAAATTACAATGCTCACCACTACATACAGGTCTAAAAAGCATGGGAAAGTCTTAAGCCTCTGCAGCAACAAGTACCTAACAAAACAAGCTCCAAAGTGAATGGAAGTATACACCAAGCTCAAATTGAGGCACGTTCTATACACATATACCTTATGCAATATATGGTATATCTGTTTCTACACTCCTACAAAGATGCATTAAAAAATTTTAATATCTATATTTTTGTAAAACATTCCAATTCTCAAATGTCAAAACCAAGAAAGACAACACTTTCAATGTTAAGGACACAGTTTAGGCATATTTTAAACATACTCTTCAAAGACAACTAAACTGAAAAGAAAAAAAGATACTGAGACTCCATGGTTCTCAAACTGTTCATTCAGGCACTGCAAAATAAGGACTATAAATAAGAGTTCAATTCATTACGTCCTCACCACTCACACTGCAACAGAAGCTGTTTTCCCAAAGAATCAGAAGACGGAACTTTCTTGCACTTTGCCTAATATTAGTTCTAAAATTTATTCCACTGAACCTTTTTATCCTTATTTAGAGCAAATATCAATATGCTAAAATAATTAGGTAAAGGCATCTTGACAAAAGGCTCTCTCCACCATTTAAGGTAGCCACATTAAGTGGGAATTTTAAAATATAGTTTTCTCTATGTAATTTTTTTCAAGTGTATGTGTTGGCAGGTTACATATTGTCTAAAAGAACAGTAATATACAGCTGCATAGGAATAGCATACTGAAATATATATATATATATGAACATTTTATTAGAATTCAACACAGTATTTGGTTAACAGTGAAGTTTAAGTGGGATTCCTAGCTTCTTTTACTAGTATCTAAAGTATATATCTCATTAAAGAAATTCACTAACACTCTAAGAAAAACCTTAGCTGTGGTGTGAACTAGAGCTTTTGATAAAGGTAGAATTTTTTTTAAACATGAAAGATCTATGAGAGTGCAAGATAAAAACTTTTAAATATTTTTGTTTTGAGCTTCTTCAGCAATCAATGCAAAGAAATAGAGGAAAACAACAGAATGGGAAAGACTACAGATCTCTTCAAGAAAATTAGAGATACCTAGGGAACATTTCATGCAAAGATGGGCTCAATAAATAACAGAAATGGTATGGACCTAACAGAAGCAGAAGATACTAAGAAGAGGTGGCAAGAGTACACAGAACTGTACAAAAAAGATCTTCACGACCCAGATAATCACGATGGTGTGATCACTCACCTAGAGCCAGACATCTTGGAATGTGAAGCCAAGTGGCCTTAGAAAGCATCACTACGAACAAAGCTAGTGGATGTGATGGAATTGCAGTTGAGCTATTTCAAATCCTGAAAGATGATGCTGTGAAAGTGCTGCACTCCATATGCCAGCAAATTTGGAAAACTCAGCAGTGGCCACAGGACTGGAAAAGGTCAGTTTTCATTCCAATCCCAAAGAAAGGCAATGCCAAAGACTACTCAAACTATCACACAATTGCACTCATCTCACATGCTAGTAAAGTAATGCTCAAAATTCTCCAAGCCAGGCTTCAGCAATACGTGAACTGAAAACTTCCAGTTGTTCAAGCTGGTTTTACAAAAGGCAGAGGAACCAGAGATCAAATTGCCAACATCCGCTGGATCATCGAAAAAAAGCAAGAGTTCCAGAAAAACATCTATCATCTATTTCTGCTTTATTGACTATGCCAAAGCCTTTGACTGTGTGGATCACAATAGACTGTGGAAAATTCTTCAAGAGATGGGAATACCAGACCACCTGACCTGCCTCTTGAGAAATTTGTATGCAGGTCAGGAAGCAACAGTTAGAACTGGATATGGAACCACAGACTGGTTCCAAATAGGAAAAGGAGTACATCATGGTTGTATATTATCACCTTGCTTATTTAACTTATATGCAGAGTACATCATGAGAAATGCTGGGCTGGAAGAAGCACAAGCTGGAATCAAGATTGCCGGGAGAAATATCAATAACCTCAGATATGCAGATGACACCACCCTTATGGCAGAAAGTGAAGAGGAACTCAAAAGCCTCTTGATGAAGGTGAAAGAGGAGAGTGAAAAAGTTGGCTTAAAACTCAACATTCAGAAAACTAAGATCATGGCATCTGGTCCCATCACTTCATGGGAAATAGATGGGGAAACAGTGGAGACAGTGTCAGACTTTATTTTTGGGGGCTCCAAAATCACTTCAAATGGTGACTGCAGCCATGAAATTAAAAGACGCTTCCTCCTTGGAAGGAAAGTTATGACCAACCTAGATAGCATATTCAAAAGCAGAGACATTACTTTGCCAACAAAGGTCCGTCTAATCAAGGCTATGGTTTTTCCTGTGGTCATGTATGGATGTGAGAGTTGGACTGTGAAGAAAGCTGAGCGCCAAAGAATTGATGCTTTTGAACTGTGGTGTTGGAGAACTCTTGAGAGTCCCTTGGACTGCAGGGAGATCCAACCAGTCCATTCTGAAGATCAGCCCTGGGATTTCTTTGGAGGGAATGATGCTAAAGCTGAAACTTCAGTACTTTGGCCACCTCATGCGAAGAGTTGACTCATTGGAAAAGACTCTGATGCTGGGAGGGATTGGGGGCAGGAGGAGAAGGGGACAAGAGAGGATGAGATGGCTGGATAGCATCACTGACTCGATGGATGTGAGTCTGAGTGAACTCCGGGAGTTGGTGATGGACAGGGAGGCCTGATGTGCTGTGATTCATGGGGTCGCAAAGAGTCGGACCCGACTGACCGACTGAACTGAACTGATGGTAAAACAGAAAAAATTTTACAAAATACAGTTGAACCAAAGTCTTCCCCTTCAGCAGAAGACCAGACTAGGTCATTGATCTGAAAGGATCCAGCTACCAGAGCAATGTAGTTACTTGAAAATGACTGAGTTCAGTTTCTGAACACGTTAATTCCTCTAACCTTCATATTGGTAATTCACGAATATAAACATCTCCTTTAATGGGTTTCATCAACTCTGCTAACAGTTACAAACAATGAAAAAGATCCACCTGCTGTATTAAATTAGTAAAGACAATTTATGTTTTAAGAAATTGAGAACAGTTTTGATCAAATACAAATGAGTAAGTAAGAAATCAAATAAGCATGTGTGTGTACATACATATAACTTTAATTTTGGAAACACAAACACCTTTAGCCAATTATTTAAATAGAAAGCTACCCAGTATTTTACAGCCACTGTTAACATTGCAGGTAAAACCCTAACACCCTCCTATATAACTAAGAGAAACATTAACTTTATCATCCAGAAACCTGACAGCAGATGAAATTTCCTCCTTCTCACATCCCAATAGTCTATCTTCTCTTCTTTCTCATTAACTCTGAAGCTTAATGACAAATTATCAGTCATCATTTCCTCCTTTATGATGTATACCAAAGACAAAAACCCACTGAAGTCATTTCACATTAGTTTAACAAAGCTATATTATGTTAACGTTGCCAACAACATACAATTGACATTTCAGTATACCATGAACAATTACATAGTATTTCACAACTACACCTGTTACTGATTAACAAAATATTTCTTTATAAAAAATCTGTTCAAAAGGTTACATTCACTTCTTCATTTAATATCAAAACAATGGTCATAGGAGATTCAAAACCAGAAAATTACTTACCTTAAACATTTGTATTCTCCAAAGGCATATACTCTACTTGGATTAGTCAAGATTCGGGCTTCCTGGAATACTCAAAGGATTGTGGAGCTACTGAACTTAGTATACCCAAGAAACAGCCAAACTCCCCCCACCCCCACCCAAGTCTCCTGATTTTGCCAATCAAGGGGTCCTTAACAATGTCAAAGGATGTCTCAGGATTCACCAGTGAACAAAGACCCTAAATGGGTGAATTAAGATGTAACCACTCATTTTCATTCTGGGAACTTAAGTTACAGGTAATTTCTAGTCACTTCGAGCTCTCTAGAGAATTATATCAAAATGACATGGCTCCAGAAGGCTGAGTAATAACTCGGTTAACAGGCATAGCTCACTCTAGGTTTCCTAATCTGGCTAAAGTCCCATCTGGAGACCTGGCTGCTGCACAGGGGTGGATCTCTCTTTAAGGAGACTGAGAGGAAGATGTCTGTGTAGTAGCTGCACGGACCTCACTTGACACCACTGCCCTTTTGCAAAAGACGAGCAGTAGATCCTGTTTTCCCAAGCTGAAGTAAGTTGGAAAAGGATTGTTCCTTATATAAAAAGCATGAAAAGTGAAAACAATCAGTGTTTGTTTTGCAGTGAACTGGTGCAGCAGCAGCGCACACCCCAAACAGCAAGAGGGATACTGCCAAGCTCCTTCCCTGGGAACAACCAGCTACAGTGGCTCTTAACTGTGTGAGCATCTATGCTTTATCTGGGTTTATTTTGTACATCACTGGCAAGATGTGTCCTAAGGTGACTGCTTCTTTGCTTTATACCCCTTTGGCTTATGAAAAAGTTTCACAGCAAAGCCCTACTTTTCGATAGTGGGGAAACCTGTATAGGTAGTCAGTTCCAGAGTCTGGTCCCTAGCTTTAAACTAACTTAGTACACAGATGTTTATCAAGACAGTATCTAGGGTCTCCTCACCTATAGGTTTGACCAAGATTTTAAGCTATAACTAGAGACGCCATGGAGAAGGAAATGGCAACCCACTCCAGTGTTCTTGCTTCCGTCCATCCCATGGACGGAGAAGCCTGGTAGGCTGCAGTCCATGGGGTTGCACAGAGTCAGACATGACTGAAGCGATTTAGCAGCAGCAGCAGAGATGCCAGGCCTGTCCCTCAATAACAACTTACTCTAGCTGGGAGATTTTGAACTGTCAATACTTGGGCCTCACCAAGGTTCTAATTTAACTGATTTGATTGAAGGGTCTGGGCATTATACAGACTTAACTTCTCAAGTAATAACAACAGGCATCCAGAATTGAGAACCACTGAAAAAGGTTAGAACTGGGTGGTATACCCGAGCCTCTTCAGTATGTAAGACTGGGGTTTTGAGGGCTGGCATTTTGGCCATCTTTCAGTTCATTTCAGTTGCTCAGTTGTGTCCGACTCTGTGACCCCATCGACTATAGCACATCAAGCTTCCTTTCCATCACCAACTCCCGGAGCTTGCTCAAACTCATGCCCATCTAGTAGGTGATGCCATCCAACCATCTCATCCTCTGTCATCCCCTTCTCCTCCTGTCGTCAATCTTTCACAGCATCAGAGTCTTTTCCAGTCAGTTCTTCACATCAGGTGGCCAAAGTATTGGAGTTTCAGCTTCAGCATCAGTCCTTCCAATGAATATTCAGGACTGATTTCCTTCTGGATTGACTGGTTTGATTTCCTTGCAGTTGAAGGGACTCTCAAGAGTCTTCTCCAACACCTCAGTTCAAAGGCATAAATTTTTTGATGCTCAGCTTTATGATCCAACTCTCACATCCATACATGACTACTAGAAAAACCATAGCCTTGACTAGACAGACCATCAAGTAATGTCTCTGCTTTTTAACATACTGTCTAGGTTGGTCATAGCTTTTCTTCCAAGGAGCAAGCACCTTTTAATTTCATGGCAGCAAGCTTTGGGGGATTTCAAATCTTCTGTCATTTCCAGAAGAAATTTTTGGAAACCTAATAGTCACAGATGCCACCATTATTGTCCCACGCTGGTGAAAAAGATTCCGTGGTTCCCTACAGTGTCTGTGCGTCCCTTCAATAACTTTCCAAGGATAGAGACATCCAACCTGTATTCAGTTCTCTATTAAATTCTAACTGGGGCCAATGAAAGGAGCACCTACTGAGGTAACAGCCAAGCTGTGTTCACATCCTATTTCAAAGAGAATTCAAGGGAAGGGGAGAGAGAAGAAAGGTGTGGGGAGTAGCAAAGGGAGCTGTTTGGAAAGGTAGAAAGAAGCAGGTTTAACACTGGGAATGAGAGTATCAAGAGGATTTCAGGGAGACAGCACTGTTTTCAGGAACTAATCACTCACTTATTAACACCTTGAAAGTACACTTTTCCCTCATGGTAAGTTATACACTGAGAACTTCCTGTTAAGCCTCACCTTGAAGAGCCCTGGAGCATCATCTCTTCAGTGGAGAGAGCAAAAGACCTGGATCCTATGTAACTCAGTACGGGAGACTTCTCATAGGTCTCAAAGTCAAAGCATATTGTCAACTTTTCTAAAAACACACAGTAAAGAGACTGCCAACTAGGATCACATTGTTGATGAGTTACCTTGCAAGTGTCACGGCCACAACAGAAGATTCTCACATGGTCAAACCTTGATCTATGCCTCGGGTTCAAAACAGGGTAATTAATCATCTGATTTTACAATGTATTTCGATGTTTACATTTGATTGGATCCAATCTGATGTTAAAAGCACTTAAAACCATCCCATTTTCTCCATTCTATCTCCTGCTATGCTTTTTCTTATTTATAAAGTAAGAATTTAGAGCTGGATTTGATATCTATATAGTTCAACTGCCTCATCTTACATGTAAAAAACCAGAAATTACTTGACCAGTTTCACATAGCTGTTTAATGGCAAAACAAAGCACTAAAGATGAAAATGAAAGCTACTGTGAATGCCGTCACTCTCTAGAGGTCTGATGTTAGTTACTCAATAAAAACAGGCTATCAAGAGATAAGCCCAAACACAGTAAGGAAATGAACTTTTACAATGTTTGTTTGGCTACACATATGTACCTATTTTAGGATAAGGGATAAGGCAAAAGATGGGAATGAGTGGGTAACCTTATCTCCCAGATACATCTTAAAGACCTACTCTCAGCAACTGTACCAACCTGTTACTTCTAGCAGAGCTGTTGATCACAGACGGGGCCACAAAGCTCGGACAAGATATTTGGTTCTCAAAATTTCTTTCATGCCTACTAATCTTAGAAATTGTGGCTCAGTGGTAAAGAACCCGCCTGCAAATGCAGGTGACGCTGTTAGATCCTTGGGCCAGGAAGTTCCCCTGGAGAAGCAAATGGCAACCTCTCCAGTATTCTTGCCTGGGAAATCCCATGGACAGAGAAGCTTGGTGGGCTATGGGTTGCAAAGAGTCAGACACAACTTAGCGACTAAACAACAACAATCTTAGAAATAAATGCTTTCACTAACCTGCCTTCCTCCTTCTAGTAAAATATATTTTCAGATGGAGAGGTGTCCTAGCTAAGTGGTAAATGAAGGGTGTGCAGGCATGAGCTGTCAAGGATAAATAATGAGAAGTTTAATTAGACAAGGAGCCACTGTCCAAAGCCTTGGTCAAAGATAAACATCCCATAAGTTTATATAATTTTATATAAATTATGTAATTTTTAAAATAGGTTCAAAAATTCACTTAAAGAAAGAATAACTGGGAAACCCTACATTTAATTCTGAAGTTCTTCAGGTAACCACTACTAAGCTGAGCTTGTTTCCTTAACTGTAAAATGGCACTGAAATCTTGACTCCTCTCAGGCCCCTGTATAAAATACTGTGAAGGTATAGAGCAATACTACATGACACGAAGTAAAAAAGTGCTTTGCAAAGAAACACAGGGTACTAAATATTAAGAAATCTTTGAATTCTAGAATTGTTTTTTTACTATATCATGTCGACAAGTGTTTTGGAGAAGCAATTTTTCCAATTTTATTATTAAGAAGGATTATATAAAAGGGGGTATAGTGAACAAATATCAGGAATAATTAGGTTAAAAAAAGCAACAACTGTTTCTAACCTCAAGATTTCTTAAGAGCTTTGAAGATATGTAACCCATGAATCTCCAAGACGGAAGGACAAGTGAGCAGCACGTCCCAAAATTACACAACCACCTACCCCTTTATCTCTGTGGAACAGTGTTAAGTGAAGGGTGTTCAATGTTCATCGTTCATTCAAGTGAACAGTGTTCCACAGAACATACTTTAGGGAAAAAGTCTTCCTAGATTCCTATTACTTGTCTGAATACAAAATTATAAGACACTTTTGCTAGAAGAGGAATTCTTTTGTCACATAAACACAAAGGCTTACAAGCCTTTTATATACTGTCTATTTCAGCTCTAAAATAACGCACCTTCAAATCTGTTAAGGCCAGGCCACTAGTATACCCTTCTCTGTAAAAGGCCATTATGAGTACCTCATTGTTAGGACAGAGAATGAACCCTTCAAGTTTTGTAGAAGTCAAATACTGCTCTCTCTCAGATACAGATAAGTTACAACAGTCAGAAGCTCTTCCCTTGCTGGTCCAGGAACACAGTTTTCTTATACCCTGGGCCAACCAGAATGAAAGACTTCTGCCACGCGTAATTTTATTATTTATCTAAGAGTGGAGTCCAAACAAATTTGTATAGCTGATTAATAATACAGAAAATCTTGAAGACTACATAAAAGAGGCAGCAACTTGAGATGGAATTCGTATAAGAAAATACAAGGTAACATTTTAGAACAGTAACATCAACTAAAATATTGAGAGATAAATGATTGTAAAATTCAAATCTAGTACTGTCTATTTTTATAGTGCATATATGAATGTTATAAAAGCATCTGTTAGAAACTGGTGGCAATGGCAAAAGTCCTATACCAGTTCTTGAATGTTCCCTTACAGCTGGTAGAAAGGAGTACAAAGTTTGGCAATACTTGGCATGGGCCAAGACAGGTCACAATCTTCAGAGCAGTGCATTAAAAAAAATATCTATAGATTACACCAAGAGTTCATTTTACAGCTCTTTACTAGATTATATAAACCGTGGGCATGCATCTGTAAGCTGTGGGCATGCATGATGGTTTCTGTGATCTCAGAGCTTCACTCTGGCCAAACGAGATAAAAATGCTTGAACTTTACACTAGACCCAAAGACAGTCTCTTCTGTGGACAGAACAGAAACTTCCTCTACAAGGCTATGGGAGCTTGCGACGTAAGACCGGGAGGAGAAAGCTCCTTACTAATGAACAGGTCGACAGAGCGCAACGTGGAGCATGATTTGAAAACATTTTAAATGGAGACCATTCACAGTTCCTTCCTCCCATGACTGCAAGGACATAAAACCCAAAGTACTTCAACAAATTCCTGGTGCTTTTCCATCTTAAGGTAGCTTACCATTTTATGGTCTCAGTGTCCTACAAAAGTGGGTGGGACAGCCCACCCATCTCTTTATCTGGTATGTTGACCCATTCCTGGAGAAATAAAGTTACTTACAGGGAAATTCAGTTTTGCCAAAAGGTATACATCCTAAGTCACATTGGTAAATAATGGTGTTTCTAATATCTCTTAGAAACTGGCAAGGGGACAGAAGTCCACTACCAGCCCCCAAACTCACCCACTTCCATACATCTTTGATTGCAGAGACATCAATAGACACAGTGAGTTTATACATAAAGAACAAGTGAGACAGAGGTAAAGGCAAAAGCAGTGTCAGTCTGTATGAGTGTAGGCAATGGTGCTTTGATTATACCCGTACGAACTCTTCAGTCCCTTTTAGTTATCCCCAGCTCAGCTCTTAAGCCGTAGACTTTTGCTGCAGAGAATTCAGATGTGATGTGGTTGCTCCAGTAACACTTTTAACAGTACTGCATTCAATACTGGGAATGGTTTCTAAACAATTTAAACTGCACACGGAACTTTAGTAGAACAAGAAGTTTATTACTCCCACTCAGTAGTTCCTGGGGGCTTTGATGTTAAGTCATACATAATTCGAGAAATACCAGGAATCTTCTTAATCTCAGTGACCATCTTTAACACCACCTGTTATAAAACAAAGATTATAAATAAAGAGCTAGAGTCCACTGCATGTTCAACAGAGCTAGAATTTGTAATTTCATTTGTAATTTCAGATTAAAACACAATCTATTTTCACCACTGTTCTCTAGGTATATGGGCTTCCCTTGTGGCTCAGATGGTAAAGAATCCACCTGTGGGAATTTCCCTGGTGGTCCAGTGGCTGAGACTCCAAGCTGCCAATGCAAGGGGCCTGGGTTCAATGCTTGGTAAGGGAATTAAATCCCACATGCTGCAACTCAAGACCTGGTGCAGCCAAAAAAAAAAAAAGAATCCACCTGCAATGCAGGAGACCTGGGTTCTGTCCCTGGATTGGGAAGATCCCCTAGAGAAGGGGATGGCAACCCATTCCAGTATTCTGGCCTGGAGAATTCCATGGGCTATACAGTCCATGGAGTTGCAAAGAGTCGGATACGAATGAGCAACTTTCACTTTCTAGGTATACAGGATACATTTATGATTAATTTACATAGTGACTCTACAGATATAAGTAACTTAAATTCAGTAGTACTCAAAGTGCAGTCTGCAAGTCATGGGTGTTACTGGTCCACAGCAAATGTTTAGAAGCATTTATAGCAACCTGACCCTGCTACAGCATCCAAGCATGTGACTTCATGGGTGGAAAACAACGCTTCACAGGTTCTCTGCAGCTCACAACTCCGAGGCCACTAAGGTGGCACATAACACAGGTAATAATAATCATTGCTACATGTATAGACGAGGACGGCCTTGTCACCTAACTGGCCAGAAACTAGGCAAATGCAAGCCTAAGGGAAAACAGACTCTAAGCCACATTCTCCAATCCACATATCTATACTAGCTAGTAATATAATCAGAGCCCTGTATCAGAGTTCTGGAACAGTGGTACAACTAATAAAGTCTTGCTTTGACTTTTACTTGCTATCTTAGAAACAGCTCCTCTGGAAAGAACACTCTAGTGGAGGGATAACAAGAAAGAAGATGGTGATCAAAACTGTAATTGCTAGTTGGCAGAGCATTAAGAAATTCACGGGTGCCTGGCCATAATGCTATTAAATCTCATCCTTATATCTAATCAACTCTTCTTCACTCCTAGGGTTTTCTTTTTCTACTTGGAGGACACTATATATAAGGCAGAGGTTGGCACGATTAGATAAAAAGATAGATTAGAGTTGGGAGTCTCCACATAATAATCAGACATCTGGAGGAGAGGTTAATAAACTTAGGGCTTTTTCCTACTATAATGTATTAAATAATGAATTATGTGGACATTAAAAAATGAGAGCCTATTTTATGAACAGAAAACCAACCTCAGAAATAACATTGCCACAGCCTATCCCATTCACCATTATTATAAAATGTTAAGGTATTAAATACGTACATCAGAAAAAAATGTATATATTACCTCTACGGGGATCTCATTGCCAGGGGTTGCAGGTATACCAGTCATGAAATCACTAGTAATAAAGGTTCGAATAACCACAGATCTCTGGCAAGAAGGTTGCTTCTGAAGTGGGTCCCGATCAAAATGCAAAGGTGTCAAAATCACCGGCATCTGGCTGATTTTCCCAGCATACCCTAGAGAAAGGAAGTTAACATGTAGAATCAATCACCATGCCATAGGAAAGCACTCTCAGTTCAATTAAATCCTTCCAGACAGGATCTAAAATCACACACACACAGACACAGCTCTTCTTAGGACTGTCACCATGTACTGTATTCAGCTACTCTCATAGTACCGTAAGCAAATGCAATCACAAATACAAATTATAGAGTCTGATGACTGCAGTGATGTTTTATACATATAAGTCAATTAATTATTCATGTAATTATCTTCTATACTGCAAACACTGAATAAGAAAATACTGAGCCACTAACCCTAGAGGGAATCCAGAGTTAGGGTCTTGCAAGCCTCTAGTCATAACATATTCATCAACTGATCAATATATAACCTTTCTTTATGTGTTTTCTGTTTAAAGACACCTTGCTCAATATCTGTTGTAGATTCATTAACAGTGAGCTCACAGCCAACGGCACTGTAACTCTAGCTTGAAGGAAACTTATCTAACACACCAGTTTTCTCAGTAAGGCACATGATAGTCTTCCTGTGCTTAGGAACCTAGTCAGCAGCACCTCAGCACTAAGCTTAGAGGACATTTTTGAACAGTGAAATCACCAACAAAAAGCATGAAAATGCAAAACAACATGGCATTGAATAGATGACAAAAAAGACACTTTTTACAGAAACAGAGCTGAAACAAGAAGACAGAGGACTGCCATCTTCAACCTCAGCTGGGAACATCTGAGTTGAGCAATTCAAATTTTCTGTCACTTTGTGCATGTCTGCAAGTGACCATAAATATGAGTAAATTCTATACAGATAAGGCAATGTCACAGAACTACCCAGAGAATTAAAATAATAATACTAAAAGCCGAATCCTCCTACTAAAAATCATAAAGCCAAGCTTTCAAAATCTAGTTGAAGCATGTAGTGATGAACAAAATGGGCAACTTACCAGACTCCCTGAGAATGTTATGGGCCTCAAAATCAGCTTGGCGTAAAGTACTGAGCACCCCTGTGGTCAAGAAAGTGGGAGTAACATCTGTAGGAGGTTCTTTAACTGGTGGGCCAAATATATAAACAACTCTAGAAGGAAGGAAGTGAAAATCATAAAGACAACACATTTTAGTATGAGGAAACAAAGCACATAAAATAACATTTTTTGCATTTGTTCTTAGGCCCATCTCTTACCCACTTCAAATCCCCAATGGGAAGGACAGGATTATAGAAGGTATCTGTTGTCTGAACCTTTCTCAAAATACATTCTCTGAAATACTAGTGTGAAGATAAACTTGAGTTATCACAATCCTCTTTCCATTTAATGTACTGGATTGAAAAGTATACCCAAAACTTCATGTTCATCTCGAATCTGGGGGTGAAAACAGGGTCTTTGCAAATGTAATCGAACAAAGGTCATAATCTGGGGCGGGGGCAGGAGGCTAATCCAATGATTGGTGGGTGTCCTTCTAAGCAAAAGGCAATCTGGAAAGACAGACACACGGAGAAGAGAGGGCCATGTAAAGATGGAGATGAAGACAGGAGTTCGACCGCCTCAAGGCAACGACTGCCAGCAAACATCAGAAACTATGAAGAGGAGAAGGATGCTCCCCTAGACCCTTCAGAGAGAGCAATGCCCTGCTGACACCACCCTTGATATCAGAGTTATAGCCTCCAGAACTGTGACGTAATAGATTTTTATTGTGTTAAGCCTTCTAGTTTGTGGTGATTTGTTACGGTAGCCCTAGGAAATCAATTCACAAAAGCATGGGGGAAAAATGAATTAAATAAATAGGTTTTAAGGGCAATGCTAAAGAATACTCAAGATACTGCACAATTGCATCATCTCATACACAAGTAAAGTAATGCTCAAAATTCTCTAAGCCAGGCTTCAACAATACATGAACCATGAACTTCCAGATGCTCAAGCTGGTTTTAGAAAAGGCAGAGGAACCAGAGATTAAATTGCCAACATCTGTTGGATCATCGAAAAAGCAAGAGAGTTCCAGAAAAACATCTACTTCTGCTTTATTGACTATGCCAAAGCCATTGACTGTGGATCACCACAAACTGTGGAAAATTCTTCAAGGGATGGGACTACCAGACCACCTGACCTGCCTCTTGAGAAATCTGTACTCAGGTCAGGAAGCAACAGTTGTAACTGGACATGGAACAGACTGGTTCCTAATAGGAAAAGGCGTACGTCAAGGCTGTATATTGTCATCCTGCTTATTTAACTTACACGCAAAATACATCATGAGAAACGCTGGGTTGGATGAAGCACAAACTGGAGTCAAGACTGCCGGGAGAAATATCAATAATGCAAATATGCAGATGACACCACCCTTATGGCAGAAAGCAAAGAACAACTAAAGAGCCTGTTGATGAAAGTGAAAGAGGAGAGTGAAAAAGTTGGCTTAAAACTCAACATTCAGAAAACTAAGATCATGGCATCTGGTCCCATCACTTCATGGCAAATAGATGGGGAAACAGTGGAAACAGTGGCTGACTTTATTTTGGGGGCTCCAAAATCACTACAGATGGTGACTGCAGCCATGAAATTAAAAGACGCTTGCACCTTGGAAGACAAGTTTTGACCAACCTAGACAGCATATTAAAAAGCAGAGACATTACTTTGTCAACAAACGTCCGTCTAGTCAAAGCTATGGTTTTTCCAGTGGTCATGTATGGATGTGAGAGTTGGACTATAAAGAAAGCTGAGTGCTGAAGAATTGATGTTTTTGAACTGTGGTGTTGAAGAAGACTCTTGAGAGTCCCTTGGACTACAAGGAGATCCAACCAGTCCATCCTAAAGGAAATCAGTCCTGAATATTCATTGGAAGGACTGATGTTGAAGCTGAAACTCCAATACTTTGGCCAATTGATGCGAAGAACTGACTCATCTGAAAAGACCCCGAGGCTGTGAAAGATTGAAGGTGGGAGGAGAAGGGAATGACAGAGGATGAGGTGGTTGGATGGCATCACCAACTCAATGGACATGAGTTTGAGTAGACTTCGGGAGTTCATGGTGGACAAGGAGGCCTGGTGTGCTGCAGTCCATGGGGTCACAAAGACTGAGTGACTGAACTGACTGATAACAAAACTTCAGACACTGTAATATGCTAATATGCACTGGTCACCTCCAAGATGAAGCTATACATTTTTTTTTTACACTTTGGAGAACACTGATCCCAAAGAAAGATTCTTATTTCACTATGTACATATTTCATGAATAAAAGAATGGCACCAGGGAAGCCATTCTTAAAATAAACAGTGGTCCTTTGGTTAAGAATCTGCCTGCCAATGAAGGGGACATGGGTTTGATCCTGGTCCAGGAAGATCCCACGTGCCACAGAGCAACTGAGCCTATGCAACACAACTACTGAAGCCCACAGGCCCTAGAACCTGTGCTCTGCAACAAGAAGCCATTGCAATGAGAAGCCTGCCAGCAGTAACTAGAAAAAGCCCTTGCACAGCAACGAAGACCCAGCAAAGCCAAAAATTTAAATAACTAGTAAGCGGGGTGGGGGGTAAATGTCACCAAAGTAAGACTTGTTGGAAAAGGAATGACTCATTACGGCTTCAAGTAAATGTCTGAAACTTATGAAGATACATTGCAGATGTTAATTAATAAAAGTAGAATTTGGAAGATAGCTTAAAGAAATTAGTATCAAATAAGTACAACAACTCAAGGGGAATCTTATTGCTGATTTGGGGAATCTGTTCTATAACCTTCACCCAGAAAACAAGAGAGAGAAGGGGATAGAGACAAGTGCCACCTGGCTCTTTCCAATCCAGTCCCAGCCAGCAGGCAACTATCCCTTTTCCTTAGCCATATCTGTCTTTAGCAGAGAAAATAAATCTCCCCTGCAACTACCAAGGGCAAGTTTAACAATGCCTTTTCCCCTTCTTATTAATAGGTACTTAGAATAAAACAAACATACAGAAGAAAAAAGCATCCGATCAAAACCACCAACTACTTCACTGCCTCCTTCCAAACATACTTTCACAGGAACAGTTTCATCCCAGGTATTGAAAGTAAGCCACACTTTAAAGCAATATGCTTCCTAGAGCTCATAATCCTTAGAGGAAAAAGCAACTGGGCAAGAGAATGCCATTAACTTGCTCCTTTTTGTCTTATTTATTTCAAACAAGAGTGGTCATAGAATATGTACAGAGACAAGCTGTCTTCCATCCTGTGTAGGACAGAAAAACTGGAACCGTCCCTCTCTACACAAAGATTCCACCATGCAAACTAGGGGGGCGGGGCAGGGGTTGGCAAAAATTGAAAGCTTTTTAAAAAAGTTACTTAAATTCCAGTCCCTCCCCCCCCAAAAAATTTAAAAATCACCAAATATGTTTTTCAGGGGCTTGCTAGGTTCATATTTTTAAAATCTAGTTTTTTGTTTATTGGTTGTTGATTTTTTTTTTCCTTTTTGGGAAGTGAGGAAGGATTAAGAATGGAGGGAGAGAAAAACGAGGAAAAACAGAAAAGACAGGCAGAAAGAATAGAATACAAAAGGATAGAGATAAAGTTTAAACAAGGGTAAGGGCCCTTTGGTAAAAGAAAAGGACAGAGACAGATGAAACTATAAGAACGCTGCAAAATGAAAAATATACTAATTATATAGTAAAGCAATGGAGCCAAACTTAGTGAAAGGGAATTTTCTGTATGACCAATGAAGTTTATTTAGGTACTAGAATTTTAGAATTTTAAACCATTATTTTAACCAAGACAATTACCTCCATTCAAAATAGGCAATTACAAATTTACCATTATTTATTAATAATTCACTTTTCAGTGTATTAAAGGTGTATCTATATTTGGAGGCCTTTGGTTCATCTACGCAAGCCTTTTAACATGTTCCCATTAGTAAAAATGTGACTTCCCTCTGACTTCTTTTCTTAAAGGCCAACAACAGCCAAAAACACTAGCCACAACAGTACAGAAATATACACACCATGGAAATTCCCTGGTAGTCCAAAGGTTACAACCCTGCGCTTTCACTGCTGAGGGCATGGGTTCAACCTCTGGTCAGGGACCTAAGATCCTACAGCATGAAGAACGGCCAAAAAAAGAGAAATGTACACACCCCGCTAAGTAAACACCAACAGGTAGGTTTATAAACGCTGTAGCTAATTTGAGTAAACTGAAATCTCAAGTAATCCTTTTTGATTCTCAACTGCCTAATACTCATGAAGGAAATAGACAAGAGTAAAAAACTGTGAAATAACATTTAATTAGCAATCTGGTACTAAATGAGTAAGATTTTTGAACTGTAAAGGAGACAATGCTACTGAGTATTACATATAGGCTATAAATCAGCTGTTGATATACCTGACATAAGGAATTTATGTGCAAATTAAAGGAAAACTGGATCTGAAGAACTAAGTTCAAAATTTTTAAAACATTTAAGGCAGTTATTTTAATGATATCTGGTGTGTTTGTATCTTTACTCTGTAATGATTATTAAATTGACCAAGTCCCTAATAGTAAGTAACTTGTACATTTTTTTCAATCTTTCTGGAATAAAACATCATAAAACAAATAGTGTAAGTTGCTAATCAGACATTTTTAAAGTCTTTAAATTTCATACTAAAACTATTCAATAAAAGCCATCCTATTTACCTCAAAAAATTTTTTAATAAGTAGATGATTGTACTGCAATGAACAAACAAAATACAAAGTATTATTAAATACCTGCTGGGTTGTGACCTAAACTGTCTTTCAACAATGGGAAGACCTTAAAAAAAAAAAAATCACAGCCTTATACTACATCTCACCCCACTGCCAGCTGCAGAACATACCTGTTAATGTTGTGACACATACGAGGTATAAGTCTAGCTAGGAAAATAAGAGATTCCCAGTCAGGCTCATCCTTACTGGAGATTCCACACACATAACTGTAAGAACGACAGTCACCCTAAAAATAAAAATACAATTGATAATTTTTATTGATTTCATATAAATCAAAAGATGGAATGGAAAATACTTCCTGCATGGTGACACCATGGAAAGTACTTTTAACAAAAACATGCTTGACTAAAAATATATATGGATATTTTGCTAACAACATAAATAAATCCTAAATAAAAATTCCCCACTAAATTCTACTTAAATCACCTTAGACATTATAAAGTGTTACAGTAATTTCAACAATTTATTCAACATACACATGAGATCCATTGGGATTTCATTCCAAATATCTGCTTAACTACATACAGATAGCCAGCACACCTAATCTGGGAGACAAGATGTGTCCATATTTATCAGATGGATAAAGGATTCTCAAGTCAGATATAAAAATAATTTATTCCTTTAAAATGAGTTAGTTTTAAAATAAGTAAAGAAAGCAAATTTTAAAACAAGCGAATAAAACTGATAATACTGATTCCTTTTTCATCTGTCTTGTTTAATCTAAGTAATTTGCTTTGTAAAAAACTGAAAAGTAACTTACAAGATTAAATAATTACCAAATATGCAGTAAACTTGAGAATATAAGAATTCAGACTATTTGAATGCCAATATAATAGTATCTATTAAAGTTTAAAGCACACATGCTCTTTAATCCAAGAAATATTACTGAAACACATGAAATAACTCCTTGAAAAAATAAGATTACTTGCCTATAATAATGACAAAGTGAAAATGGTTTAAATGTCCATTGGTAGGAGAATTATTAAATAAGTGATGGTATAATCATACATGGAATATAAGGCAACAGTTAACAATAAGAATCTACTTGCAATGGCATGAAAAGAAGTTCATGATGCTCGGTTAAAAAGAAAAAGGTGATGTACAATGTGTCAAATAATTTCCTTTCATTCTCATTCTAAATGATTCTGAAAGGACATTTAACTATAGAGCAAAAATAGGGAGATTTAGTTTTTAAATGTATTGTGCCTTTTTCTTTTTTTTTTAACAAGTAGTTTATTTTGATATTTAGAAAATAAACCTCATTGCTACACTAACCATGAATTATGATTTTTATCTGGATTTCTAAACCTCAGCTCCAAAGACCTAAGAGACTAAAAGATAACAACAAAAGAAACTTCTATTTTGACGGGAAAAGTAACAGAGCCTGAATAAGCGTCATTTTTTAAAAATGAAGTGTAGTTAATTTACAATGCTATGTTAGTTTCAAGTATACAAAGTGATTTAGTTATACAAACATATACATACTCTTTTTCAGATTCTTTTCCATTACAGTTTATAGTTTCCTGTACTACAGTTGTGTATTTCATATATAGTAGTGTGCATATGTTAAATCATTTTTTAAAAAGAAATCATTCATCCTACAAATTATATTTATTTATCCATAGTATTATCTATGAACTTATCAAAAAATGAGAAGTCAGCATACAGAGTTGCAAGTTTTTTATAACAGACCTTGTTAGAACTGGGGGGGCAGGGGGTCAACCTGTCTGCTCTTCTATTTTTATTAAGTAGGGTAATATCTGCCTGAAATAGCATATCATGAATTTCAAAATGAATCTATGATGAGATAATCTATATACCATTGAAAGACAATTATTTTTACAATTCCAGGAACAGTTATTTCAACTTGATTTAAAAACAATGTAAGTAGCTTTCACATAAGGACCCTGAAAAAGGGAGAAAGGGGGAAATAACTGTCCCATATCATTTCCATTAACTAAAATATTTTAGTTTAATTATAAAAGAACAATGAAGTTTTACTGTTTATTTACAAACAGGGCTACATGAATTCAGGAGAAAGGGGAATTTAAAAGAATGGGCTCAGAGTCACATATTTAGGGAAAAGAGTTAGATCTGTAAAACATTTCTTTTCACGCTTAATTCTACTTTAAGAGAACATTATAACTACATTAACCCACTAACTGGCACTCACACAATTTTTAGTAGAATTACTGACACCTTTTCTGGTTTCCATTTAACTTCAAATCCTAATCACAGAAAAGAAACCTTACTCCTTCCCTATCCTCCCAAGCCTTTCCCCCTAGAAACTCACTTGATGATCATGTAAACAAAGACAAACTTAATATAATCTATTTATGAATAGTATTTCAAAAATGAGAACTATATTATAGTCACATGCTTTTACAATTGGAAAGACTGCACAACAAATACTGAAAATGTTAGTTGTACATTATCACAGCTCAGAGGAAGAGAGAAGACATGCTGAAGAGGCAGAGGACACGGCTTTAAGGAAAACACAAGCCGAGAACAGGCATCCAGGGCCTTTCCTGCAGTCAGAGACTTCTAAAGCCACAGAACATTTCACATCAAGAAGGATAAATGAGGACATGACCTCTCAGTTCCTGTCCTTCAAAGCAAAAGCAAGCCAATCCTATGACAATTCATTCTTTGAAGTTTTACTATTGGTTATAGATGATAGGTGTTTCGAAACTACAAAATCTCAGCCTGAATATTTAGTTCCTACAACCTTATTCACTCCATAAGCATTCATAAAATATTACCTTTTTACATTTTTAAACTTGTATACACTTTCATATTTCTTTTTTGTAAGTCATTCTTATTTCAATATTAGCAGAAAGAGCAGAAGTTATGTCACAGGTCAGTGAATTCACACAACTCACCTGCACACCCACAGTTTTAATTGGTAGCAGGAAGGCATTCAGTGAGTGCAGACTTGTAATTTGCATCAGCTTTTCCTGATCCTCTTCTGTCGTGCAGGCTTTAACTCTTTGTAATAGCGTATGTGGCTAAGAAAACCAAAGACATACTTCTTAGGATTTCAAGAAATAAGGCAGTCACTCTTTTGGTACCTATTACTGTCTTATGTATCTATACTTTCTAGTTTATAAGCAATAGATTCTACTTGGTATTTCTAACTTGTGTGTGCTATGCAGTATTGTCAGAATTTCATCTCTGAGGGCCAGGGCTATGAAAAGTTAAATATTAGGACAGGAAATACAGATAAGATTTATACACACAGAGCCTTTTCCTCTGTCACCGGCAAGGGACACCTCACAAGTCAAATTCTCCTTATCTCCAGGGGAATTTTTTGTTATAAAGTCAACTTTGTCTGAAATGAATTTATGTTTTTCCATTCTTTTATCCTTTTCTATTCTTTTACCTTCCCTCTTTCTATCCCTAGCTAAACAGACTATAGTTAGATTTTACTCCTCAATCTAGTTTGACAATTATGTCCTAACTAAAGATGTTAGTCTTTTAATTAATAATAAGGTTTAATTCCATTTTACAAGTTTATTCAGTAGTTTCTATTTGTGTGTCCACTTTTTATGTTTCTTTCTCCTTTCTTACATTTCTCTGAACTGATGGTTTTTCCCAACTCATTTATTTCCCCTTTACTAGTTGTGAAGTTAAACCCTCTATTTTCATTCTTTAGCGGCTCCCCTTAAGTGGGGATCTTTAACAAAAGAGAATCAATCTGTGCTCATCTGGCAAGCAATACAACGGTCTTTGAATTCTTTAACTCCAATCAATCCTCCCATGGCTTACAAGCTATTTTAGCTGTATGTTGTATTTTTTTTAAAATAAACACCAAAATTGAGATCAGTTTATACAGCCTGTTTAATTTTACCCATTTACCATTTTATTTGCTTATCAGTCCTTCCTGTATCTCAGACCATTCAAACTAGGATCCTCTTCCTTCTTTGCTGCTGCTGCTGCTGCTAAGTCACTTCAGTCGTGTCCGACTCTGTGCGACCCCAGAGACAGCAGCCCACCAGGCTCCCCCCATCCCTGGGATTCTCCAGGCAAGAATACTGGAGTGGGTTGCCATTTCCTTCTCCAATGCATGAAAGTGAAAAGTGAAAAGTGAAAGTAAAGTCGCTCAGTTGTGTCCGACTCCTAGCGACCCCATGGACTGCAGCCTACCAGGCTCCTCCATTCCTTCTTCTCTAG
This sequence comes from Bos indicus, assembly GCF_029378745.1. Classification (NCBI taxonomy): domain Eukaryota; kingdom Metazoa; phylum Chordata; class Mammalia; order Artiodactyla; family Bovidae; genus Bos; species Bos indicus. Next base: position 112,134,697 of record NC_091760.1, read on the forward strand.
TCAGTTCTTTAAAACAGTGGTTCTCAAACCTAGCTACACACTCAAATTACCTAGTACACTGAGGTGCCATTACACATCAATTAAATAAATTCTAGGCAGAAGGGGTCCAAGCACAGTATATTTCAAAAGCTTCCCCTGTTGAATCTAATATACAACCAGGGTTGAGAACCACTGCCTTTAGCTCCTTAAGTAACAGACTATTGGCAATAAATTCTGTTTCTGTGAAAACATCTTTATTTCGCCCAAGTTCTTTGAGACGATTTATCTGTTCACTATTGTTCACAAGTATTTTCTCTTGGCATTTTGAATTCTTCCTGCTTTTACTGTTCCTTTCACAGCCTGCATAATAGTATTTCCTTTATGCAGTTGCTTTGTCTTTGGCAGCCTGTAGTTTCCACAGTTATGCTTCTGCGTGTGCCAAGTCACTTCAGTTGTGACCAACTCTCTGCGACCCTATGGACTGTAGCCTGCCAGGCTTCTCTGTCCATGAAATTCTACAGGCAAGAATACTGGCGTGGGTTGCCATGCCCTTCTTCAGGGGATCTTCCCCACCCAGGGATTGAACCCGCTTCTCCTGTGGCTACTGCACTGCAGGCAGATTCTTCACTTCTGAGCCACCAGGGAACCCCAATTAGTTATGCCTATTAGATGTCAAATTCTTCTCCTTTACCATGATTAGGATGTACTATATTTCCTAAATCTGAAGCATGGTGTCTTTCAACAGTGTGCTGTGCTGTGCTTAATCACTTAGTCATGTCCAGCTCTCTGCGACTGAGTCACCAGGGAAGCCCTTTCAAAAGTGTGGCAGAATGCAAATACTTTGGTCTATCTCCTTCAGGATATACATTTAAGTTGGCGTTCTCATTTTGTCTTAATCTCTTCTAATCATATTTTCTTTGATGCTTTGTTCCAATTTCTGGATAATTCAAGTTCACTAACTCTCTCTTTAGCTCTTTTTAATTTCAGTTATTTTCGTTTCTAGAACTTAATTTTTTTTCAAAGCTCCCAGGCACTTTATATACCTTATTCTCATTAACAATTGCTTCTTTTAATTCTTTGTACTTTATATATGATTTATTGTTAATTCCAGTATCTGAAGTGCTTGAGGGTCACCTTCTACTAGCTCTCATTCATTGTGCCTTACTTTTAGATGTATTTTGTAGTTTTTTATTATAAGCTCATATTTGTTAAAGTCCTATTTATGGGGATTCTCTGAAGCCCAGTTGAAGAGACTCCAAAGATAATTTATATTGCTTCTTTTCCGACACTCAAAAGCACTACCAATCAAAGCCCACTTTAATATAGATTATAAATTTTAAGCACCAAATATACAGAAGAACTGAAGACTTCTCAATCATCCTCAGTTTGGAACTAAAATGATCTCCCTTACTTTCTCACAAGACATATGAAAGGGTGTTTTAAAATACTTGATATCAAGTATTTTATTTTCAGGAATTCAATGTATCTAATCTGTTAAAATATATAGAATAGCTGATAAACATATAGAATAGCTTAAAAGAGAAGTCTGCATTTAAGAGCCTCTGTAGAATACTGTCTTTGTAGTCATTTCCAAAGGTTAAATATCTCTGAATTTTCAAGTAATAAAACCCTAATTAATTCATTGTAAATACTGAAATATAACAAGAATCCATTCAGTTCCTTGTACTGATTAGCTATATCTTGTTAAAGCTCCTATAATATACAAATTCAACACAAATTACCTTTTTAACACTTGCAGAAAAATCAGCTACTATTTTCAAAATATTGTTAGTTTCAGGAAAATCCTTACAAATATAAGGTTCTTCAGCACATATTACTCTGATTGCCAGGCCAGGACCTAAAGAAGGGAGTACAATGATATTTAATATAAATGTTATATTTAATATAAAATCTTATTCTCCCCTCCCCCGGACAGAGTTTTTACTGGATGCTGCCCCTCCTAGGGGTGTGAGGAAGGAACCCTACAAATGGGCACCTGGGACAGACTCTCCAGCCAGCACTGGAGCAGCTGCCAGGTCATGAGGGGTCCCCAAGTTCAGCGGCAGTGCTGAGCCCCCAGCGGCCCCCCGGCTCCACTCCCCGACCCCTCCTCCTGCGAGCTCCCCAGCAGCTGCTCTGCCTCTGTCAGGGTGCAGGCCCCAGGCCCGGGCTGTTGCTAGAGCCCTCATACTCCATCTCATCCCACTTTTGGGAGAGTCACTTATCCAGTGACTTCATGTACTGTAAGTGCCCATGTATAGCATCCAGTAAAGTGCAGTGGCCTTCTGTCTACTCATGAACAATACTCACCTCTCCCCTACCGGATATATTTTTAGCTCTGTGTCACAAGATACTGCTTTTATTGAAATATAATTGACATATACACTTTAGGGTTTCTAAAGTGTTTAACATGAAATTCAGCTATGAGTTTCCCATACAACTCATCACTTTTAGAATGCCTCAATTCTCTTCATATCAGTTATTTCCATCTCTTATTTTCATAGTACACGTATTAAGAACCTCAAAATTCTCTAATAATTATTTTTAATACACAATATATGTGCCAATCTATTTAAAACTACTTGCAGACACAATTCTTTGCCAACACACATTGGGACTGAACATCTCGAATACCAGAATTGAAGTTAGTAACATAAACAAGGGCTAATCTCCATGTGAGTCATTATCTTTCTAACACTATTTATGGAGGCAATATGGTAGTTAAGAGTAACCAGTACTGAGGAGGCCTTAGTGGGGCTAGACTCCTGGTTCCAAACTCAGTCTGTGTAACTTTTGGCAAACTAGCCTCTGTCCCTAAATTCCCTCAACTGGACAACAGGATAACAGTAGTTGTTATTGTGAGGATCAAATAACACAATATGCAAAATATTTACCAGAATGCCTAGCTCACACTAGTACTCAAGAAACGCTAACTATTCTTTTTAATTTGATTAGATCACTTTCAACTCATCACCTAATAACTATCATAGAGACATAGGAACTGAGGTAGAAGACTTGCCATGCTCAAGAACTCAAAACAAAAACAGGTTAAGACTTGCTTACAGTCCTAATTAACAAATATCACCTCTAATTATTAATATTTTTATGACTACTTAAAAATGGAATATTTTCATTTGTTCACGAATGAGTTACATACAGCACTGTGAAAACAAATGGTTCATCCATTCAGACAAGTCAGTCAGGGGATAAGGGTTTCAGAGAACTGAGTTTTAAAGTGCAAAGTGAAGTCACTCAGTCATGTCTGACTCTGTGATCCCATGGACTGTAGCATGCCAGGCTCCTCCATCCATGGGAGTTTTCCAGGCAAGAAACTGGAGTGGGTTGCCATTTCCTTCTCCAGGGGATCTTCCGGACCTAGGGATCAAACCTGAGTCTCCCGCACTGCAGGAAGACTCTCTACCACCTGTAAAAGCAAAACTAAAAAACAACAAAAAAAATCTGTACTACACTAAAACAAAACCAACTTATTTTATGTCATGTACAGCAAAGGACTGACATTAAGATACGTGACAATGCACAAAGGCAGCGAGTCTTCTATGCGTGGTTTCAGCAGCAAGGGGAAATATGGCACAATTCAGTTCCAGCTTTTAAAACACAAGAGCAAAAAACTCCCTGCCTCCCTACAAGATGCAGGGCGAGGAGACAGTTCTGGGTTGCCACTGGTGAAGCATTCAGTTTGCTACTTTGCGTCACACTTCTCTTATTTCTAGTTAATTACTATCTGGAATACATCATGGTATAGTAGAAAGAACATAAAAACCCAAGTTCTAACACTGAGAATTATATGGCAATGTTATTAAAATATTTCTTGGTTTTCTTATCTGATGGCAACATTACATGTCAACCTATTTACACAAGGATAATGCAACACTTAAATATACATATAATTAAAAATGAGTATTTAATAAAATGAAATATATACAGTAGGCACTAAAAACAATGTTTATTTCCTACCCATCCTTTCCTTTCTTTCAAGTTACATATTCTCTAAGATGATAAATTACCTCAAAACATGTCTGAATTGATTCTTGTTCAACATGAAGACATAATGGTAAACCAAACAGAACTACATTTCTTACCTGGAAATGGATGCCTGGAAACTAACTCTTCTGGAAGTCCAAGTTCTCTGCCTAAGATTCTTACTTCATCCTTATGAAAATCTTTCAAAGGTTCTATTACTTTTCCCTACATGAAAGAATAAGGCCAATTAATACAAATTATAATAGTAACCAAAATGACACGAAAAACAAAGAACAACAAATTACTCACTTTTCCTGTTGTCTTTTACCTTTAAAAATCATTTTTAAAACTTCATCTTTTAAAGTATTTCTTCCTTTGTCTTTTTAAGGAATTAGATATTTTAGTGATTTTTATATATCTCTTTGAGATACATTTTAAACACAAACCTTTTAAACAGACAAAAAGCAGAGCAAACTTACCCACACATCTCTGATCTAGTTCTCATTGTAATATAAGTCGATCAGAAAACATACTAGTGTTTAAAAATTAACTCTCCAAATGATACCATCAAGAAAGTGAAAAGACAACCCTCAGAAGGCAAATCATGTATCTAATAACCAGCAACCAGACTACAGACTACATAAAGAACACATGCAATTCAATAATAAAAAGATAAATAAGCCAATTTAAAAATGGGCAAAAGATCCGAATAGATTTTTCTCCAAAGATATACAAAGAGCCAATAAGCACATAAAAGGTGACTGACATCGTTGGCCAATTAGGGAAATGCAAATCAAAACCACAATGAGATACCTACCACTTCTCATCTACTAGGATGCCTAAAATAATAAAAAGGGACAGGTAATTCACATCCATTAGGATGGACGTCTTTTAAAAAAAGAACAGAAAATAACAAGTGTTGGGCAAGGTACGCAGAAATAGGAAGCTTTTTGCACTACTGGTAGGATTTTAATATAGTACAGCTGCTGATAAGACATTAAGTAAGTCCCTCAAAAAACTAAAAATAAAACTATCATTAAGACTCAGATATCCCACTTCTTAGTACATCTCCAAAAGAATTGAAAGCAGGGGCTCAAAGAGATATTTGCAAATCCATGTTCACAGCAGCACAACAAAGTTCACAGCAACCAAAAAGTGGAAGCAATCCAAATGCCCATTGGTGATATGTGTATATACATACAATAGAGTATTATTCAGCTTAAAAAGGAAGGAAACCCTATCACGTGCTACAACATGGATGAACCTTGAGGACTTATACTAAGTGAAATAAGCCAGTCACAAAAACACAAAAACTATGATTGTGCTTATAAGAGGTATTTAAAATAGTCAAATTCATTGAAACAAACAGTAGAATGGTAGATTATCAAGGGTTAGAGAGAGGGAGAAAAGGGTAGCTGTTGTTCAACAGGTACAGAGTTTCAGTTTTGCAAAATGAAAAAGTTATGCAGATCTGTTTCACAACAATATAAATATACTGAAAACTATTGAACTGTACACTTAAAAATTGTGAAGGAGGGAAAGAGGCTTTATGGTAAAGATTTCAAAAGCTTTTACCTCCTCTCTCAACTTTCTGATAAGTTCTGTGTCGTTGTGATGGGTTTTGATGAGTTCAGCTTTGCCACTTGCAACGAGAGATGCACTTTCAATTAGATCAGGCCGTAAAGTACCTTGGGCAAGGAAAACCTCCTCTGGTTTCAAGTTCATTTCTCCAATTACTTCATTGGCAATCTATAATCAACAGGAGTAAAACAAACACATTTTTTTTCAAGACAACAAAATTTTATACTTACAGCTAAATTTCTAAGAGTCCTTTTGCAATACTAACCAGGAGATGAAATCCACCAACCCTCAAATTAAATTCCTTTAAGGACAAATTCTGAAAGAGATGGGAATACCAGACCACTTGACCTGCCTCTTGAGAAATCTGTATGCAGGTCAAGCAACAGTTAGAACTGGACATGGAACTACAGACTGGTTCCAAATAGGAAAAGGAGTACATCAAGGCTGTATACTGTCACCCTGCTTATTTAACTTATATGCAGAGTACATCATGAGAAACGCTGGGCTGGAGGAAGCACAGCTGGAATCAAGATTGCCAGGAGAAACATCAATAACCTTAGATATGCAGATGACACCACCCTTATGGTAGAAAGTGAAGAAGAACTAAAGAGCCTCTTGATGAAAGTGAAAGAGGAGAGTGAAAAAGTTGGCTTAAAGCTCAACATTCAGAAAACGAAGATCATGGCATCCGGTCCCATCACTTCATGGAAAATAAATGGGAAAACAGTGGAAACAGTGGCTGACTTTATTTTTCTGGGCTCTAAAATCACTACAGATGGTGATTGCAGCCAGGAAATTAAAAGACGCTTACTCCTTGGAAGGAAAGTTATGACCAACCTAGATAGCATATTCAAAAGCAGAGACATTACTTTGTCAACAAAGGTCCGTCTAGTCAAAGCTATGGTTTTTCCAGTGGTCATGTACGGATGTGAGAGTTGGACTATAAAGAAAGCTGAGTGCCGAAGAATTGATGCTTTTGAACTGTGGTGTTGAAGAAGACTCTTGAGAGTCCCTTGGACTGCAAGGAGATCCAACCAGTCCATCCTAAAGGAAATCAGTCCTGAATATGCATTGGAAGGACTGATGTTGAAGCTGAAACTCCAATACTTTGGCCACTTGATGTGAAGAGCTGACTCACTGGAAAAGACCCTGATGCTGGGAAAGATTAAGGGCAGGAGGAGAAGGGGACGACAGAGGATGAGACGGTTGGATGGCATCATCGACTCAACAGACATGGGTTTGGGTGGACTCCAGGAGTTGGTAATGGACAGGGAGGCCTGGTGTGCTGTGGTTCATGGGGTCGCAAAGAGTTGGACACGACTGAGTAACTGAACTGAACTGAAGGACAAATGCTTATTTAACATAATTCAAAAAGGTATATGAACATCCCCATCAAAGCCAAAAGACATCTACCCATTGAAATATCCAAAGAACTAAAATCTAGTATCAACTAAAAATATCTATTCTTAAGCAATTAAAACAACAGCCTAACAATGTAAGTACATGTTTTTTAAAACATAAAATAGTTTCTATTAGTCAGTATAATAGCAAAACACAGTAAAACTCTTAGCCAAAAAAGAATCAAAATTAGTCATAAAATTTGACTATTTGGTATAATGACAAGGAAAAAAATACTAAAATTCACATTTAAAATAGTATACACTGAAAATATTTAAAAAGTACCTTAACAAAAGTATCCCCAATGATTTTTCTTTTCTCCTCAGGACTTGTAGTCATATTTAACGTTTTGCTAATTCTCTTTCGTGGAGTTCTGTCTTCATCTGATATTGGTAGAGTTGTTGTTCCATTGTAGAAAGAATGAGCAGCATTTATCACTGGGGAACAGGAGAGAAGCATATTTTAAACTAACAGAAGATTTTTGAAAATAGTAAGTAGTAGATCAACTACAAAAAAAAAAACCTATATGGATCCTCTGATTCTCCCCTTAAACTGCCTACATATTCTAGAACTACCAATGAACTATGACTAACAGAGTCCATATACGGGCACTCACTGAGTTTTGTTCCTTTGAGAATTCTGTGGCATTTTACTATCTAGGACCATATTATCACAAATTATGCTAATTGCTTTCCTTCTATTCAGTGCTTCACCAGAGCAACAAGCAAAATCCCCCAAAAGGAGTCAAAGCAGCGGTACATATACAGGGATCAAAGTCCTCGGAACTGCACAGTGACCAGTCCCGTGAAAACCTAATGTCTAAAAACATACTCTTAGCGATCCTTAGCTGTCCTTTTAAAGAGTAAAGTTAAAAAAAAAAAAAAGAAAGGGTTCTCTACAAGATGCCAAGGCAGCTGGCTACTTCACTTTACTGAATTTGTAGGTCTTTCTCTCAAGCTGGTCAATTACCCAGAGAAGACATCTCCAATTTCCTGTTTCTAAGCATTCTGATAGCCTGAACAGAGGAAGTGGCCAGTGGAGGGGAAGAGATATCGTTCTGTACATAAGGCTTTTCCTTAATGTTAACGTTTTTAACATACAATCTTCCTTCCACCTTCAACTATGCCTGGTATTGACATGCCCAAGTCCAAAGCCTCTCTTGTTTAGCCTAGGGTCTGAGGGACAGCAGCAGCTGTGTTCCTATTTAAAGGGGAAAGTAACTGCTTCTCAGACTTTGATCCAACACATTCTAGGCTGACAGTGAGCAAGCCCTGTGAGGCAGCCAGTGTTCCCATCTCCTGAGCTTCCCAGAAGCCCTGCGTTTTGCTGGGCTTCCTTCCCGCAACCCTTCCCCAAGTTTCTGAGTCCTCCATCCTACCACTTCAGTTAACAAAGACAGATGCAGGTTTCTGTGGGGCTGAAATGAAACCATTCAGAGGGCCCTTTCAAGAAAAGGAATAACAAATCACGCAATACTCCTATGGCTAACACAAACTATAAACTATACACAGAAACTACTGCAAATCACAAATATAGCACCAAATCCAAACTAAATGTATCCCCAACTCTATGTTTTCTTAGCATAATTCCCAAATGCCTGCAGCCACTATAAAACCACCCAAAAGAGAGAAAGAGGAGAAAGACAAAATAAATTAACTATAAATTATTAAAATACCTTACTTCAAATTTCATAAAATGTGTAACTATGAGAAGATACTGATAGGGTCCTTTCCCAAATTTTGGAAAAGGCCTGGCTGGTGAGTAGCCCTAAAATTTAAGCTTCATTAGCTTATCAGAGAAAATCTGCATAAACCATCTGCTTTCCACTTCCCAACATTTTGTTGAAACCATTAGACTGCTATTATCACCTCCTCTCTATTCCTCATCCTTCTGGCATTACACTTGTTTTATGCCTGTATTGTTATTTTAGTGATATTTCCAAAGAAGAAAGAAATAGACTCATTTTTACTTCATGTTTAACTATACAAGTCTTCATTTTACACTCAACATTTTGGCATCAATTCCAATTAAGTTGATAGTTTATATCATTAAACTACTAATTTCACTATAACTATGGCTTACATCTTTTTTTATAAAAGTGCAGAAGATATCCATAAATGTAAAAGCAGTTAAGGCCTAAGAAGATGAAGAGAAAGAACAGAATGGTGGCTGGAAAATGGTAACTTATTCTTCTATATATAACATTAGGAGGAATCAATTTGCAAAATTTATACTGTGGCCACTCTTGAACCAGAAGTAACTACAATGTAAAAATAAAAAACATTTCAACCATAAGCTTACTGGGAAAACTGTACTCGATTACTGGGAAAACTCTACTTGGTTAATTTAATCACAAGCTAGATTTGATTAAACAAGTCCTGAGATGTAAGTTAACTTTTCTGGAGTTCATCAATACCTTTGACTTGAATTCCAAGCTTTCTGAGGGCCTCTTCAACAGACTGACTTTCTCGTTTTCTCATAAAGCCATTATCAATGTGCACAGCAATGACTTGATCTTGGTTCAAAGCACGATTTAACAAAGCTGTACAAACTGTTGAGTCTACTCCACCACTGAGTAAAACCTGCAGGGTGAAATGAAAAGTCAAATTGAGTAAAATAAGCACAAAGACAGTAAGAGCTTAAATCACTACCTAAAAACACTGGGGAATTCCCTGGTGGTCCAGTGGTTAGAACTCCGTGCTCTCACTGCTAAGGGCTCAGGTTCAACCCCTGGTTTGTATTAAAGATATGTACGGTAACTGAAAAAGCACTCTGAAACAGGGCAACTCAAAAACACTTATCACCCAGTCAAAATTTAAGGGCTATACTAAGTAAGTCAACCTTGAGTCTAACACTACTGGCACAAAGTTTTAGACTTTCAGATGTAAATTGCTTACCAAAACTTTTGATGTGCCCACTCCCTCTTTGATCTCTCGAATGCACTCAATTTCTCTGTTCTGCACAGTGAAGGTCCCACTGCACCCAGCTATATCGTAGAGAAAATTCTTCAGTATTACTTTCCCATTTTCTGTAAGGCCAACTTCAGGGTGGAACTGGGCTCCATACAATTTTTTAGATTCATTTGCTATACCTTTATAGAAAAAATAATCATAAATAATTTTTTTTTCATATTGAAAATACTCAGTGAGCACCCACAGTAATTCCTCACAATTTCTTCCTCCATAAATGTGGAAACTGATTCAAATTAGTAGATTTTTAGCTATGGGGAAAAAAAATACAAATAAAAACTACATTGCCATGATCTGGCTTTATAAGGCCTTCCTTCATATAGCAATTAATGAACGACATGGCTGTGACATCATTTCACAGTATCCTCACTTCTCCACCCAGTGGAGAATCATTACTGCAATCATTTTGTCTATTCAACGCAAGGGTAACTCAGTTTTAGATCTCAGTCTTATATGCCTTCAACATGCAATGTGCAGCTACCAATTTTCTATATTAGAAAATCCTCATACATTAAACCCATCAGAATATCCTAAGTGTTTCCTTCTTGCATACTATTAACCATGAATATAACTCCACTTACTTGACTAATGAATGGGCTTCTGACAAAAAATCATCTACAAAGCAGCAGACGATAGGCTAGATGTTTTACATGTACATGTACTACCCACTGTCTATGGCTCTGAGAAATCAAGAAACTTGCCAGTATCCCCAGCTAATTAAGCAGATAAATCAGGCTTGCTAACCTCCCAAACTTACACTCATTCTCCTCTACTAGGGAAGCTCACACTTTCTTTACTTGGCTTCTCAGACACCACTGTCCTGGTTCATTCCTTATTTCATTGTCTAATGCTGAACCTTCTTTGTTGGTTCCTCATCTTATCCATCTCTACACATGAAAGTCAAACAGTATTCAGTCCTTAAGTTTCTGCTCTATACATTCTGAATGATTCCAAACTCTCATGACCTTAAATGTTACCTGTATGTTGGTATATCCCTGAATTTATTCCTCCAGTCCAGTTTTCTCTTCTACAGTCCTACTCAAAAATATATAAAACTGCCTAGTCACACCTTCATTTCAATGTTTAATAAGAAACCTTAAATTTAATATGCAAACCCAAATTACTTCATTCTTTCACATCAGGTAAACAGAAACCATCCTCTGGTTGCTCAGGCTAAAACACTTGGAAGTAAGAAGCTAGAAGACACCACTATGTTCTAACAACAAGTAAAAAGTTGATTAAATACCCTTAGAGAGACTGACAGGTAAATAGAGAGAATCACAACTTACTAGAGAACTCCATGATTGCAAACCTCTATAGGAACCATTGCTGAGGTAGGGAAACTTGAACTATAATTGATACCACTGGAGGCTCAGCATGGACAAATCTGAGAGATAAAATGTCCAGGAAGACCCAGTCATCTGGGATCCCCACACTCTCTAGTAGCTTCACTAAGTTCTCACAGTGAATATTAGAGGAAAATCCCCTTGTGCTTCCAAAAGGGGAGGGAAAAATAAAACATTTTGAAATATACCAAGCCATTCTTTTCTTCTTAATAAGGTCTTCTACTCTCAGGAGAAACTATTTAACCAGTCTAATATGACAGGGTTTTATCAGAACAAACTAACTTGGGAGAAAAGAAAACACTCAACTCTAGCCCATTCTAGTCCTCCTGTCCCATCTAACAGAGGGAAAAACTGAAAACACTGAAATCTACAGCCCGAAGCCACAGGTTCACTAAGACTGAGACCTACTCCTAAGACCACAGAACACTTTCCCTCTCCCCAACACCTTGCCATCTACAGCAATTCCTTGTACCCAGTACATCATGTCAAGCTAGCAAGAAAAAAGTACAAGATACACTAAAAGGGAAAAAATAAGTTTGAAGAGATAGATCAAGAGACTCAGATACTGCAGAGATATTGGAATTATCAGCTTGGGAATTTAAAATAAGTATTATTAAGAAGCTAAGGGCTCAAATGGATAGAGTACGCAAGAAGAGCTGGGCAATGTAAGCAGAGAGTTGGAAATTCTCCAAGGGACCAAAATGATTTCAAGGGATCAAAAACACTATAACAGAAATGAAGAATGTCTTTGATGGGCTTATCACTGGACATGGCTTAAGAAATACTCTCTAAGCTAGAAGCTGAAAACCAAAAAGAAAAAAACACTGGAAAAAAAAACCAAAACAGAACATCCAGGAACTGTGACACAAGTACAAATAACATAAACAATGGAACTTCTAGAAGAAAGAGAAAGAGGAACAGAATATTTAAAACCATGATGAATGAGAATTTCCCCTGAAATTAATATAAGACATCAAACTAACCCAGGAAGCTCAGAAAACACTGAGCAGCATAAATACAAAAAGAAAAAAAATTACACCTAGGCATATGATTTACAAAATAAAAAACATCTTGAAAGAAGCTTGTGGAGGGGGGAGCCTCACTTATAGAGGAAAGATAAGAATTATTGATACATCCAACTGACTGTAAACCATGGAAGTAAGAATAGACTGAAATAAGTAAAATGTGGAGAGAAATACATATTCTTCTCAAGCACAGTTGGAACATTCTCCAGAATAAATCACGTTTGGCCACAAAACAAGTCATACTAAATTCAACAAGACTGAAATGATAATCAAGTATCTTTTCTGACCACAATGGTAGAAGTAGAAATTACAAGAAGAAAACTGGAAAATTCACAAATATGTGACAATTAAACTACATGCTCCTGAGAAACTAATAAGTCAAAGAAGGAATCAAGAGAGCAATTTTAAAAGCTTGAGACAAAGAAAAATGAAAACCAAACAACCAAAACTTACGGTATATGCCAAAAGCAATTCTAAGATGGAAGTTCACAAAGATAAATGCCCACATCCAAAAAAAGGTCAGGCCTTAAACAACCTAATAACTTCAAAGAACTAGAAAAAAAAAAAAGAAACTAAGCCCAAAGTTAATAGAAGAATGGAAATTACAAAGACCAGAGCAGAAATAAACAGACAAATGATGATTTTTAAAAAGATGAAAATAAAAGATAGTTTCTTGAAAAGATAGATAAACCTCTAGCCAGACTTCCCAAGAAAAAGAGAGGACTCAAAATTAGAAATGAAAAAGGAGATATTAAAACAGATACCACAAAAATACTATGAACAATTATACACCAACAAACTGAAAAACTTAGAAGAAATGGATAAATTCCTAGAAACATGTAACATACCAGGACTAAATCATGAAGCAACAGAAAATTTGAATGGACTCATTTTAAGTAAGGAGATTGAATCAATAATCAAATACCTCCCCAAAAGTTGCAAAACCAGATGGCTTCACTAGTGAGTTCTACCAAACACTTAAAGAACTAGTAACAACTCATGAGAAATAGAAGCAGAAGGAACACTTCCAAACACATTCTATGAAACTAGCAATATTATATCACAGCTAGACAAGAAAAGACTACCAAAAAAAGAAAATTATAGGCTAATTTCTCTGATAAACAATGTTGCAAAAATCCTCAACAATATATTAGCAAATCAAATACAATACATTAAAAAGATCATACACCATAATCAAGTGAAATTTATTCCAGGGATGCAGGGATAGTTTAACATCTGCCAATCAATATGATATACCATATTAACAAAATGAAGGATAAAAATAATATGGTCATCTCAATAGATACAGAAAAAGCAATACATAAAATTCAACATCACACATGATAAAAACTCTCAACAAACTGGGTACAGAAGGAACATATCTCAAATATAATAAAGGCCATATACAACGAGCCCACAGTTAACATACTCAGTGATGAAAAGCTTTTCCTCTAAGATCAGAAACAAGTCAAGAATTCAACAAAGTACTGGAACAAGTCAAGAATTCAACAAAGTACTGGAAGTACAAGCCAGACCAGCCAGGCCAGAAAAAGAAATAAAATTATCCAAATTAAAAGTAATAAGTAAACTGTCTCTATTTGCAGATGACACAACATTGTATCTAAGAAACCCTAGAGACTCTACTAAAATGCCATTAGAACTAATTATTTCCGCAAGATTGCAGGATACATAATCAACATACAGAAATCAACTCTGTATGTATCAACAACAATCAGCTGAAGAAATGAAGAAAACACTCCCATCAACAAATTCAAAAAGAATAAAACACTTAGGAATAAATTTAACCAAAAAAGGTGAAAGATCTGTACACTGAACACTGTAAGACCTTGATGAAAGAAACTGAAGAAGGCACAAATAAAAAGATATTCCATGTTCATGGATTAGATGAATTACTAATATATTGTTAAAATGTCAGTTCTAGGGACTTTGCTGGCAGTCCAGCAGTCAAGACTTCGCCTTTTAGTGCAGGGAGTGTGTGTGGGTTTGATCCTTGGTCAGGGAGATAAGACCCCACATATGTCTTGTGGCCAAAAAAATACAAAAGTAATGTTCTAACAAATTCAATAAAGACTTTAAAAATGGTCCACATCAAAAAAAAAAAAAAAAGGTTTTTTAAAAAAAGTCAGTTCTACCCAAAGTAATCTACAGATTCAATTCAACCTCTATCAAAAATGGAAGGTACAAATGTAGTGACCTAGGGGTGAGGGAACAAGGGGAATAGGGAGAGTTGGTTAAAGGATACAAATTCTTGATTTTAAGATAAATAAGGTCTGAGGATCTAATGTATAATCAATATGGTAATTATAGCTGATAGCAAATTTTAGTGATCCAATACAGTGTTAAGAGAGCAGAATTTAAATGTTCTTACCAAAAAAAAAAAGTAAATACAGTTGACCCTTGAACAATTCATGGGTTAGTTACCTACCCTCAGTGCAGTCAAAAATCTGTGCATAACTTTACAGTCAGGCCTCTGGATCTGCAGTTCCACATCCACGGTTTCAACCAACCCAGATCATGTAGTACTGAAGCACATATTTAGTGAAAAAATCCATATATAAGGTGACCCGCAGAGTTCAAAACTGTGTTGTTCAAGGATCAACTGTATGTGAGGTGATGGATGGGTTAATTAACTCAATGGGGAAAAATCTTTTCATAATGTATATTAGGGGACTTCCCTGGTGGCTCAGATGGTAAAGCATCTGCCTACAATGCGGGAGACCCCGGTTCAATCCCTGGGCTCGGGAAGATCTCCTGGAGAAGGGAATGGCACCCCACTCCAGTACTCTTGCCTGGAAAATCCCATGGACAGAGGAGCCTGGTAGGGTACAGTCCATGGGGTCGCAAAGAGGCGGACATGACTGAGCAACTTCACTTTATCAAATCATCACATTGTACACTTCAAATATTTTACAATTTTGCTGATTATACCTCAATAAAGCTAAAAAAGTTAATTTTTAAAAAAATGTTTTTGGGAAAAAACCACCAACCTAGAATTCTGTGCCTTGAGAAATTATCCTCCAAAAGTTCAGGAAAAATATAAAAGTTTCAAACAAACAAAACCTGAGACCATCTGTTGCCAATAGGCTGCTCTGCAAGAAATGTTAAAAGAAGTTCTTTAGAGAGAAGGAAAATGATAAAGATCAGAAACTTGGATCCACATAAAAAAGAGCAGAGGAAGCATAAATGAAGGTAAAATAAAAACTTCCTTCTTCCTAATTGAGCTAAGAGATAACTTCATTCAAAATAATAGCAACAATGATATAATTATGCATGCTTATATAGAGATATATTATTCATGCTTACTTTTAAGTGAAATGATGACAGCAATGTACAAGGGATATGAGGAAAAAAATCACGTTTATTTTGTTATGATAAGGTACACTACCTGTGAAATGGTACACTGTTATTTGAAAGTGAATTTGGGTTAGCTGTGAATGTATATTGTAAAATCATGGGCAACTTTTTCTTAGAAAATGTAAAAAAAGAGATATAACTGACGTGCAAAGAAAGAGAAAATAAGACCATATAAAATGATCAGTTAAAACCACAAAAGGTAGGAAAAGACAAAAATAATATGAACAAAGAACAAGGACAATAAATAGAAAACAACAGATACGATGGATATTAATCTAACACTATCAACAATCCCTTTAAACTCCAATAGTCTAAATGTACCAATTAAAAGACAGAGATTGTCACAGTGGATCAAGAAAGAAAACATAATTTATATGTATTGTCTCTTGCCCACTTTAAATATAAAAACCCAGATCAAAAGTAAATGGACAAAGAAAGATATGTCACGATAACACTAATTAAAAGATAGCATGAGAGACCTTCCTGGTGGTCCAGTGGTTAAGAATCCACCTGCCAATGAAGAGGACACGGGTTCAATCCTTCATTTGGGAAGATTCCATATCCCAATGGGCAAATAAGCCTGTGCGCCACAATTAACGACCCCACACTCCAGAACCTGCGAGCTGTAACCACTGAGCCCAAGTGTCCTAGAGCCCATGTTCTCTGCAATGAGAAGCTCATACACCACAACCAAGACCCAGCACAGCCATGAATAAATAAATAAAAAGATAACACGAGTAGATACATCAATGTCAGAGCAGACTTCAGCCAAAAGTTACCAGGATTGATTTCTCATATAAATGCTTTCCTCTTTGCAATCATCCTGTTGTTTTTTCAGTCTTCAACTTTTTGAGGCTTTTAATGGCTAGGTTAAATGATGCCTCTTGGTAAATGTCATATTGCACTTGAAAATATGTGAGTTATTTTCAACTGTCTTTTGATACTGATTTCTAACACAATTCCACAGTGGTAAGAGAACAGACTCTGTATGATTTCAATATCTTAAGACCACAAAATTTTTGCACCTTGTTTTATTCCCTGGATATGTTCCAGTGTCTCCTACTTTATGGTCTATGGGAACTTGGAATAGAATTTATATCTGTTGTGTGAAAATTGTATAAATCTTAATTATGCTGAATTGGTTCATGGTGCTTTTCAGGTCTACTATATCCTTCTACTTTTTTGTATATTCACTCTTAATTTTTGAGACTTTTGATACTGCAACTAAAATTTTTAATTTATCTACTTAAAAAATAGTTGTATGACAGAACTATATATAACTTCATTCTGTATTTTTCCAAGTCTCTTGTAAATGTGTTATCATACTTTCATAATTTAAAAAGAAAAAAAGAGAAAAAAGAAAATTTATCAGGGATAAAGAGGGGCATACATATAATGATAAAGGAATCCATTCCTAAAGAAGACATAATAATCCTTCATATATAAGCACCTAACAGGAACCCACTGGCACCCTACTCCAGTACTCTTGCCTGGAAAATCCCATGGATGGAGGAGCCTGGTAGGCTGCAGTCCATGGGGTCGCTATGAGTCGGACACGACTGAGTGACTTCACTTTCACTTTTCACTTTCATGCACCGGAGAAGGAAATGGCAACCCACTCCAGTGTTCCTGCCTGGAGAATCCCAGGGATGGGGGAGCCTGGTGGGCTGCCATCTATGGGGTCGCACAGAGTCGGACACGACTGAAGCGACTTAGCAGCAGCAGCAGCAGCAACAGGAAAGCATCAAAATATGTAAGGCAAAAACTGATATAATTATAAGGAGAAATACATGAATCCACTACTGCAGTTAGATACTTCAAAATCCCTCTGTCACAAATAAGAGTCAATTACTGTAATCCATCATATCAATAGGCTAAGGAAGAAAGATTATATGATCATATCAATAAATGCAGAAAGAGTATATGAGATATATCCAAACACTCAATCATGATAACTCTCAGGAGACTAGGAACAGAGAGGGACTTCAAGTTGACAAAGAGTATTTTCTGAAAACCTACAACTAACATCATACTTAACCATGAGAAACTCAAAACTTTTCCACTAAGATCAGGAACAAAGCAAGGATGTTCCCTCTATCCACTGCTTTTCAACATCATAAAAGAAGTCCCAGTTAACGCAACAGGACAAGAAAAGGAAATAAAAGATATACAGATTGAGGGGAAAAGGAAATAAAATGGTCTTTGTTCACAGATGACATGAGTGTCTATGTATAAAATTTTAAAAAATCAACCAAAAAAAATTCCTAGAACTAGTAAGTGAGTACACCAGAGTTGCCAGACAGAAGGTTAATACACAAAAGTTCATGGCTTTACCATATACCAGCAATGAACAAGTGGAATTTAAATTATAAATACAATTAACATTAACACTCCCAAATGAAATATTTTGGTATAAATCTAACAAAATATGTCCAATATGTATATGAGAACCCAATCACTCCTGAGCGCTTATACCTCTACCACTCTGCTCCTTACAGTCTCCTTTCCTGATTACCACAATAGATTTCTAGCTGGTCTCTGCTCCTACATTTAACAGTCTCTTTACTCCTCTGTAGCCAGGGTAATCCTGAAATTAGATCATGTCTCTCCTTTGTTCAAATCTTCACTCACTATAAGTAAAGCCAACATTCTCATAATGGGCTCAAAGGTCCTGGGATTCTGGCTCCCAACAGCCTCTCTACCTTATCTTCTACCACATACCCCCACACACTTACCCAGCTCTACCCATGTGGTTTCCTTGCTGTTCCTTAAACAAAGTCCCCTCCCAGGAATTCTGTACTGCTATGTACTCTTTCCCCAAATATCCAAAAGGGCCAAGCACCTACTTCCTCCATGTCTAGTATCATCTAATAGGGACACCATCTCTGAATATCCTATCTAAAAGAGTAACAGTCCAAATGACACATTCCATAACACTCCTCTCATCTTTTTATTTTTTCAATGCATTTGAACACTGTCAAGCACTGACTTTTTCTGTATTATCTGGTTACTGTCTGTCCCACCCCTCCCCCACCCCCAGCCTCACTAACTAGAACATTAAACAGAGGTATAATTCATTTTGTTCACTGGCACCTAGAACTGTGCCTGGGACATGTGGGTACTCAAATATTTGTTGAATGAATAAAAATATATAATCTCATCTACCACTTGATTTTGTATAAGAAATAGAAACCTGTCAAAAAGGAAACTATTCTTGATAATTCCTATGCTAATACAATAATCCATTAAGTAACTGCAGGTAGATTACTCAATTCAGTTTATCCATGACAAATTTTTTTTTTCCAACTTTTTAGGTGTAACATAAAAACAACAACTTTATGATAACTCCACTTTTTCTCTTTTACAGATATCCAGGATTACTGGTGATTATTTACAATTATTCAAGTAAGCAAGTAAAAAAAATGACAAACTGCCAGAACATCAACTCCTCTTCAAGAAAAACAGAACAAAAAATTGTTTAGAGCATTAACTAGCAAACTTCCTACAAAGGGCTGGATGTTATAAACTAAGCTTGGTGGGACATATGCATACAGTCCCTGTCATTTATTATAACCCTTAAATAATATAAAAAGCATTCTTAGTTCCTGAACATACAAAAAACAGTCTGTAGGCTGGATTTGACCCACAGGTTACCCTGGTTCAGAGCAATGCTCTGAATGCTTAGTCTGATGTTTTACAGACATCCAAGATACATGCCTATCTGTACCTAAAAATGTACCTATCTGTACCTCTCTAGCATGCTGTACATGCTAGAGAGGTAAACGGTTCTCAAAACTTTCCTGAGTTACAACAGATATATTTATGTTTGAAAAGCATAGTAGAATAAACAATTTTAAAAGTATTTCAGAGCAAACTAGTAAGTGACTTCTAGATAATCCTTCTAATATTAAATATCCTTCATGAGTTAACAATTGACCTTGACATTTACAGTATCTTTAAAAAAATTAAGAAACATCAAAAACAGTATCACATACAGAAACATGTTTATAAACTTTTCAGATAAACTTTTAAAAAGAAAATCTTCAAAAGTTTTAGAAGTTTTACCTGCTACAATGTTCCCAGAACGTGCCACAACCTTGAATCCATCAGCTACTTTGTCTACACTATCTCCATGGGTAAGTAAAACAATTTCTTCCTTCTGAAGACCCCTAAGTAAATAAAAAATAAAACAATATACAAATAGCTTTATTAGACACGATTAATGGAGTCTTTTGCTTTATTTTTTTCTAGCTTTACTGAGATATAATGACTTGTAACACTGTAAGTTTAAGGTGTACAATGTGATAATTTGATACACCTATATACTGTGAAATGATTACCACTAATTTAGTTAACACATCTACCACCTCACAGAATTACCATTCTTTGTGTGTAGTAAGGACATTTAGGCTCTACTCTCTTAGCAACTTTCAAATATACAATACATTGTTGTTAACTGTAGTCATCACGCTTTACATTAGATTCCTAGAACTTAATTCATCTTATAAACTGGTAGTTTTTTGCTTTAAAAGTTACTAGCTTCTATGCATAAATCAACAAAACAGAGAAAGTAGGTAACAGCACAACACTGCTAGAATTTAAATTTACTCTATTCATTATAAAGCCAATAACAATAATAAATACCAGGAAAAGGCAATCCATAAAAACTGAAACTGAATATATAAAGCTGGTGGTATAACCACACACACAGTTTCAAGAGGCTATCATGGTTTCAAAATTATATCTCTACTGGAATTAATCTTAAGAACAGAAGTAATTAATGGCATGGTTTAAAACAGATGTAAGTAACATTTATCAAACCAACTGTGCAGACTTTGGACCTTGATGTAAACGAATGAATTTTATAAAACATATTTGTTATATTATGAAAAAATTTGAATAAGGACTTTGTATTAAATAATATTAAGAAACAAAAATTAAGAATAAAGCAAGAAGATTAAGTACATTAAAACCAAAAGGATGTTTTGGGGGGGTTGTTACTGTCATCACTGTTCATTGTTATTTAGGATTAGTGTAGGCTGTAATTGAGTACCAGGATTTTAGAACTGTCAAGACAGAAAAACTTTAAATCTTAATCAGATCTTTAAAGTCTCTTGTAGTATCACATTCCACCAGCAAGATTCCTGAAGTAGTTCTCAAGAATTTGTTAGAGATACAGATGAATGTAAGCAACACCTCTCCATTATAAAGTAGAACAAGAAATGGATTTCAAAAACGTATTTTGGCAATGAGTAGCTTCAGTTCATAAAATTATTTTGAGCAACTGTTGCTTTTTTATTAATATCACTTTGAAAATGAGAATCTCTGAATACTGATATTCTTGTTCTAATATTAAAGAAAAGCCAGCCACAGCCAGTTTTGTGTAAAAACTGGGATTTCTCCATTTTAGACAAAAGGTCTTAACTTGGATTTTAAAACTGATTTGTCCAATTTGGAGAACACTATCCATTAAGAATTAATTTAGGTACAACTCTATGGAGGATGTAAGAATATATGTTAATAAAACAAATCTATAAAGATAATTAGCACAGTTACAAGAAATGATAATAAACCACATATGCACATTAACTGACACCAGCCTACATTTCATAGATTTAATGCAGTTAGGGAGAAATGTGATTTTTAAAGAAAAATGAACTGTCCACCTAAGTGGGTTATACCCAAAACATGGGAAAACCCAAAGAAAGAAAGAAAGTGACTAAAATTTAAGTTTTCTAGTCTTTCAGGAAGCTGAATGAAAACTCACCTGGTTTTTTGTAAAGCAGAAGATTTATAAATGATTCTAGAAAGCTAATGAACAGCTCATTCACCAATCTTTAAATACATTAGAGCTAATACACCTAAACTATTATCTGTGCTATGCTATGCTAAGTCACTTCAGTCATGTCCGACTCTGTGTGACCCCACAGACAGCAGCCATCAGGCTCCCCTGTCCCTGGGATTCTCCAGGCAAGAACACTGGAGTGGGTTGCCATTTCCTTCTCCAATGCATGAAAGTGAAAAGTGAAAGCGAAGTTGCTCAGTCATGTCTGACTCTTAGCGACCCCATGGACTGCAGCCTACCAGGCTCCTCCATCCGTGGGATTTTCCAGGCAAAAGTACTGGAATGGGGTTCCATTGCCTTATCAACCAGCAATAAAATCAATTAATACATTCACTATATTAAAAAGACAGTACACAAGATATACTTATGCTCAGTACAAAAAGTGCAATACATATTTAGTAATGAGGCCAGCAAATGGGTAGCTAGTTAAGCACCCAGAGAAAGAACATGGTAGAAGAAGATGTGTACAAACGCAGGCAGTTTAAAGCATTGTCTGTCACATCTGTCATACTAATATTTAGAATCATGCTCTGCTAAAAAGTGAAAAGGGAAAACTACAAATGTTGGCATCGCCATCTGCAATCCCAAATAGGGGTTTAAGACTGCACAACTGCTTTTCAATTCTGTCATTAAGTGCTTTTCTTATTCCTAATTAGCATCACCACCATCCTCTTCTGTCTTGACACTCAATTGGAAAACAAATATGACAATACCTTTGGCCAATGCCGTGGCCTTAATTTTGTCTAAGAATTACAGAATCTCCAATTTTGAAGAATAACATTCCCAGCTGTAAGTTACTCCTCTAACATTCTTACTGATATAAAAATATCTATCATACCTGAATAAGGAGCATGTGTTATCCACACTAATACTGAAGACTCCATCTTCTCTAACACTTTTTTTGTGCACAGTACCTCCAAATACCTTATTCATCATCTGTTCCAGGAGAAAATAAATTGAGGTTAATATAATTCAAAAGAAAATTACCCAATTTCTTACACTAAAAATTTTTATTTCTTGTTCTTAGGATAGCTGTTATGTTTGTGCCTTCAAAATACAGGAAGTTTGCTAACTGTAAATTACTTGTTATTATTATATATAATTATCTAGTTCTTAAAAGGAACAGTTGCAAAACTAGATTAGGAATTTGATCTAATGTTAATTTTTATTAAACACTGGCAAATTTTCCATTTAACATACTTTAATTCCTCTGTTAAAAATAAAGATTTCTTTATAAAAGATAAGTATTTCTTTAATATCTGAGTTTAATTTTTAAAGCATTTTAAAACACTCTTTGAACTCAGAAAGTACCCAGTTGGTATTAAAACTAGCAGCTATAAATTCCTCCAAACTGTTTAATCTTTGGCCCCAAAGGAACAGTCAGTCTGAAAGTCTACAGAAGGCTGTGCTGTGGAGATGGGATAAGCAATATAATCTGGTCTTTAATTTGTTCAAATCCCATCCACCTATAGACTTTTGTTTTAAGTAGTCTCTCCAGTCTGACCCTTCTGTGTCAATCTTCTTCATCATTTACATATGCCTAAACTCTTCCAACACAAAACAGATATACACAGGATTTTTAGGAACATTAAATCTGCATTGATAAAATCAATACAACCTATCTTCATTATGTCTGTTCCACAACAGGTGTCGTAAGATATCTGCCACAATGATACACTATGTAGGTGTACCCAGCACCCAACAGAAAAACAGGAAGAGGGCTAAACATGTGTTCATTCTTGCAATGCACAATGGCATATTCTTCAAATATGCATCAGCAAATGCTGCCCTCTACATTCTCCTGTTAGACATTGACTATAAAACTTCCTGCAATAAAGGTCTGCATGAAGTCCAGCAATTAAATAAAAAACAAAAAAAACACCTCCTAACCCGTTTAACCCAGTACTTCCCAAACTAAAGACTCATACGTCAAACACTTTCTGCAGCATCTTAACAAACACATAGTTGAAGAAACACTGCTGCAGTCTAATCAGTCCCCTTGCCTCTAATAGTGCCCATCTTCCAGAGATCGATGAATGTCAGCTACTAAAATATAAATATGACTGTGTTAGTCCATGATTAAATTCTTAATGGCTATCATCTATATTTGGGTTAGCAAATTTTTCCTGTAAAGGACCAGAGAATAAGTATTTTAGTTTTTGTAGGCCCTATTGTTTCTGAAGCAACTACTCAGTTCTTGTCGATGAAGCACAGAATCAACCACAGATATTTAAAGGAATGGATATGATGATGTTCCAATAAACTTTATTTATGGACACTGAAATTTGAATTTCATTTCATTTTCACATGTCATAGCATACAATTCTTTTTTAAAAATGTTTTTCAACTCCAACCATAAAAATCACTTTAAAATCATCAAAACCATTCTTAGCTTGCTGGTCATACAAAAATCAGGCAGTGGCCAGCTTTGGCAGCAGGCTGTAATTTGCTGACCTCCTGTCTACAGGATAAAGTCCAAGTCCCTTATACTCAACAAAGACTTTTCAATGCACTGCCTCCATCTAACTCCACTTTTCATATTTCCCATTATTCTCTACTCAAGCCATTTAAGCTAGTGTGATTAGCAATGTAGAATTAGCAATATTCTCTCCCCACCATGTCTTCAGGTCTGGTCACAGTACCAGTGGCCTAGCTAAGTATGTGGCCCAGAGCAGTCATTCAATTTGCTGAATGAAAAGTGAATGTTTTCCTCTATGTACCAGATGAACCTTGTGTGCCTCTGCCTCCTCTAAATTTCCAGTTCTTAATCAGAAGACAGCTGAATGGTCAAGCTGACCAAAGCTGCTGGAACACAACACAGTTTAAAACTCCACAAAGTCTAAATTAAAGGTTTTTATAAAGCCAAAGGCTTGCAGCAAAATTTAGAGCTATCTCACCTGTTCAGAAGGCTTTCATGTTTATTCTTGACTCCTAACTTATGTATGCATGTATGCTAGGTAAAAGTGAAAATACAAGGAACTGAAGGATCAGCTAAGCGTCTGTGTGTGGCAGAGGGGAGAGGGAATAACTTTATGTAAAGCAGAACACTCTACTTGGTTAAAATTTTGTTTTAATATTCTTTTTTGACTTAAGGAAATGGCTTCTGCTTTGGATTCATGCTAACCTTGAGGTCCTAAATGCCTCAAACAACAACAAAAGCCCTGTAGGTCTAGCAGGTTTACCGCTGCAATTGGGTCAGCTCCCCTTTTATCTGTCTTGTATGTCAAGATTTCAAAATAAATCTTAGATTTGGGAGGGGGAAATGAAAGGAAATTCTCCCAACAAAAAATTTAACAAAATCTGTGTGACAGTATATAAAGGAACCAAATGCTTGTAATAGAGATGTTTTCTTAAAAAAATGAAACTATAGTGAAGAGAGAAGTCAGAATCTAGAAGGTATATGCAATATATATAATTGGCAAAAGTTTAGCATCTAGCATATATAAAAACAATTTTAAAATTCAACAAAAAATGTGCAAAAATCATGACTAATCTTTACAGCAAACCAGACACTAATGACTAATGGCAAATAAATCCATGAATCTTAAAATAAGGAAAATGACCATTAAGACTACAACATGTCATTTAACACCTCTTCAGCTAGGCAAATTAAAAAAAAAAAATCTAACCTTGTCAAGGCCTGCAGGGATATAGAGCAAAAGGAATTTTTACATACTGCTGTGGGAAGGTATATTGGGGGAAAATAGTTCTTAGTGAAGTTGAGACTCAGCATTTCAATTAATGGTTAGCTTAGAGAAAATTTTGTGTATGTACAATACCAAAGTCCAAAAATATTCATGGCAGCATCTGTAACTGCAAAAACTTGGAAAAAGACCAGCAACGCTAACAGTCGAATATATCACTATTTGCGATACACTTGAATGTATCACTACATTCAAACAATAATTTCAGTAGTGAAAATAACTTAAAATTAGTGACTTTCAAAACCAAAACTGGAACTACACAAAGCATGAATTCACTTACATGAAGATCAACAGACAAAACTAGATAATATATTATCTAGAAATACAATGTGTATATATCTATAAAGAAAAGAAAGGGAATGAATAACAATTCAATAAAAGTGTTACTTACCTCTTGCTGGAAGATAGAACAATGTGGATTGGAAAAAAGTACAAAGAGAGTTTCAAAAGTTCTACTAATATTCTATTTCTTATGCTGAGTGACGGATAAACCATAATAGAAATAAACAGTTCAAGGAGCAGGACAGACTTTTTTCTTCCAAAGCAAAGAATTACCAGGAAGCAATCAGTAAGACTCAAGAGTTAATGGGAAAAGACAGTACATAAGATTTCAGGCTGCCATGGAGGGGGCAAACGTATACACTAGAGGGAGGCCTTTGGTGCTAACATTACCCAATCAAGAGTCTCTAGGAAGTGTTAGTCCTTTACAAACTGCACGTTAGCTACGAGGCATTATTTATATCAGCATTTTATAGAAAGATAATTTCTGCCCAAAGGAACAAGATCATTCTATTCCATTATCCTCCTATGAAAGCAGTAGGCAATTTTTTTATGCATTTAACATAAACAGACCTGGCTCTGGCTACCAACAGATCCATCCTGAATGACAGAAAATGTGGCCTCACAATTACAAGGGGGTACTGGCAAAATGGACAAGTAGCCACTATCATTTTATATTAAAGGAGCATATTTCACACCTATTTCACTCTAAGTGGGTCCTAAAAAAATATCCTGCAAGACTCTTCTTTATGTTATAATGGAAAATCGTAACAATTAGAAAGAAACAAAATCAACTAAAGCTGTTTTGCAGACCAGCAACTTCTAATATTCTGCCCTGTATTAAGAATAGAAATAAAAATATTCACATTCTTACATGAACACTGATTTATATTTCCTTCCTTTACTGAAAGCTCCAGAGATAGCCAGAAGAAAATATATTGGTCTGTTCACTTTCTAACTTTTGAACAGATTCCCTCTGAGCATTATTCATATCAGTACACAGGTTTCAACCAGACTGTTTAAAAAAAGAGAATGCACTGTTTTGCTCACTTACTAAAATGAGGAGGACACAAAAATGGCACCAGCAGCAGCTCCTCACGGCAGCACGAGCTTCACAAAATGGCTGCCACAAGCGCCCATGTCCCTAGGGTGAGCTCCAGTCGCTCCTGCCTCTGCAGCAGACTCTAAGATCAGCCGGTGAGTCTGACCCAGTCTCCTTCCAAATTACTGCATCTGCCCTGGGTCTTGGAGCATGTAAGTTTTTGTGGGTGCCCTTTAAGAAAGGAATCACTATTTCCCATGACCCTTTGTCTCTCCCAAAAGTAAGTCTCACTGGCCTTCAAAGCCAAATGTTCTGGGGGCTCATTTTCCTGGCATAGGATCCCTGTGCCCAAGAGAGAAGGTGAGCTCAGGGTTTTCCTACTCTACTATCTTGGCCACTACCCTACATATACCTAATTTACATTACAGTGAAGACACTTGGCAGACACCACCTTAACCAAATAATCTAAAGGAAAACCACCTATCACAGATTAATTGACATATGGCAACCCACTCCAGTGTTCTTGCCTGGAGAATCCCAGGGACAGGGGAGCCTGGTGGCCTGCCGTCTATGGGGTCGCACAGAGTCAGACATGACTGAAGCGACTTAGCAGCAGCAGCAGCCTTCTAATGAGATGCTGAGAAGAGCACAGCATTTGCTGTTTAGTTTTGCAAAGTCATATATGACTCTTTTGCAACCCCAGGGACTGCAGCATGCCAGGCTCCTCTGTCCATGGAATTTCCCAGGCATAATACTGGAGTGGGTTGCCACTTCCTTCTCCAGGGGATCTTCCCAACCCAGGGATCGAACCCATGTTTCCTGCATTGCAGGGGATTCTTTCCCACTGAGCCACCAGAAACACGAGCACATTACTCCTGTGCTATTCCTGCCGAAAACATATAACCTGAATCTAACAAAGAGGAAACATCAAACAAACCAAAACTGAAGACTATTCTACAAGGTAACGGGAATGCACTTTTTTTTTTTAATTGGCAAGGTCATGAAAGAGAAGGAAAGATTGAGAAATGATTCCAAACTAAAGGAATGTAAAGAGACATGACAACTAAATACAACACATGGTCTAGATTGAATTCATGACTTTTAAGAGACATTAATGAGCCTGTGAAATGTTAATGCAGTCTGTGGATCAGATGTGAACACCAAGTCAATGTTAACTTGCTGATTTTGATAACCATACTGTGGTTATGTAAGACAGAATTCTAGTACTTATACAACAAGTAACAGAACACCATGTTTGCAAATTACTCTCAAAATGGTTAAAAATGTTATAATTAGGGAATTGAGTAAATGTAAAAGGAGCTCTTTCTGAACTACTACTTCAACTTTCATGTATATTTAAATTTCATGTATATATTAAATATTTCATGTATATTTAAATTTTTTTTATAATGGACAGGGTTTTGTTGTAAGCAGTAATACATATAGTTTCTCCTTTGAAAATCCCCACTCAAATCAGTTTTGCCATACTAGTGTGGCAATTCATAAACAGTTTTAATATGAACAAATTCTCTCATACAACTAAATATCCTAAATGCTCTAAAGACAGAAAACACTAAAACAGTAGGAGTCACAAGCAGAACAAATTAACTTAAGGCAAATTCACAGATGTATGTACCTGCATGCCATAGCAAATTCCAAGAACAGGCTTGCCAATAGTGAATATTGCTGGATCAAACCAGGGAGCATCCTCTGCATACACAGAATTAGGCCCTCCAGAGATGATAATAGCACTGTGGATTTAAAGAAGACAGTAACGAAGAATCTTTGTTAATTTTTATACAAGGTCTATGCCCTCTCTTGCTTGTACCACTGAGGGAAACTCAATACAGACTCAGATTTTGTTATGTTTTTAGTATACCACAGCAGATCCAGATTTTATCACAGCTAATTAATAGT
The DNA here is from genome assembly GCF_029378745.1 of Bos indicus. Lineage (NCBI taxonomy): Eukaryota > Metazoa > Chordata > Mammalia > Artiodactyla > Bovidae > Bos > Bos indicus. The sequence goes on from NC_091760.1 coordinate 112,163,138, forward strand.
CTCCTACACAGCTTTTTTTTTTTTTTTTCTTTTGGACTGTGTGACATGTGGGATCTTAGTTCCCCAATCAGAGATCAAATCCATGCTCCATACCACCTGTAGTGGAAGTCTCAAGCACTGGACTGACAGGGAATCCCCTACACAGCTATTTTTACTCTGTTTTATTGCAATATGGGAAAGCTGACCAATTCAACAGTCACTTGTTTATAAGCACAAACTTCCAAACATATAAAACCAATGTCTCAATCTATGAAGGTAAGCCTGAATTTGTTTTGTTTTCCTCATCAGTGGAGGAAGTAAATGAGAATTCTCAAGGCAGAAGGTGAAAATACACGTCTTCTGAGAGGTTAAGGAGGAAAGCAGTTACACAGCGGGACAAGTGAAAGTATTATGAAGGCCCTGGATTATGCAGAGCAAAATACAATAAAGAATATCAGACAATGTGAAGAATTACCTAATTTTGCCTGTTTACAACCTGTCCAGTATTCCCAACAATTCTACCTGAGACCCAGAAGTAGGAGCCAACATGACCTGCCTCATATGCCCTGCTCTCAGAACCCAAGTCAGTATTCTATAAATTAGAATTTATAGAGCATTCTATGGGTTAACTTGGGAACAGACTATTTGTATAAAGAAAGCTGAAAAATGAGGCTGGCTTCTGACACAGGTAACCTTGGTCCTCCCCATTCAATCAAAAAATTTTGGAACACTTTAATATCATGATTTTTACATAAAAATACAGATTTCTATATTTTCTTTAGGAAAAAAATCTGCTAACATTGGACTCATTCTCATGGCTACAAATAACTGGAATCACAGAAAGATTTGCACCTTCCGATTACTTAGGCTCCCCCGTTTGTCACACACACCCACTTATACAATACAGGCATGTTGTTGCTTAGTCACTAAGTCATGTCGGACTCTTTTGGGGCCTGGCCCATGGACTGTAGCCAGCCAGGTTCCTCTGTCCACGGGATTTCCCAGCCAAGAATACTGGAATGGGTTGCCATTTCCTTCTCCAGAGGATCTTCCCAACCCAGGGATCAAATCCAAGTATCCTGCATTGGCAGGTGGATTCTTTACCACTCAGTCACTTGGGAAGTCCAAATTTCTAAAGGAAAACACATTCCAAGATGTAACCAAAATCTACTTACAAACAAATCTGGATTACAATCCACTGTATAATCAGTGGCTGCCTGCCATGTAAAAACATAAACTAAAATGACAGACTTGTAATACATCCAATAAAATAATATAAATCATGAAAATTACTCAATTTAAAAAAAATATATATAATAATCTGAGTGAGGACAAAAGCCCTACTCTCTGAACTTTATATTGGTAACATGAATCTTGGTATACATTATGTTCGTTAGCTTATCTCTTGCAAACAGACTGAAGACAATCTCCTTACTCAAGATGATAAATGGGACATCCCTTTAAGATAACAATTTTAAAGGGGAATGGGGCTAGCCCTAAGGGTAGATATGTAACCTAGCTCCTTAAAAATGCAGAAGCTAAAACTCTGTAAAATATATTCAATAACCAAGATCTCTAGAATTTCAGTATGTTACATTTAGTTTTATAAATGATAACCACCATGGGACTGCCCAGCATCCCTCATTAATCTGCTATAAGATTCTTAATACTATTAAAAAGAAAAAGCAATGGACTTAGTCAAGGATAAAACTCAAGCAGCATTTAAGCCAATTATGAAAATTCTTATCTCAATAAGCTTGAGAAAAGCTAATCACTCTTTCTGAGTTTTCTATTTCTACCCTGCTATTATTTTGAAATAACTTGCAATTACAAGGCCCAGTAAGTCTCAAGGCATTCCAGATACCAGCTTATGTATCAAGCAGATCAAGCTCTAAAAACAGGTAGGTTAAGATGTCTTTCAAGTCATAAATCTAAAATTTATTCTAGTAAAAGGGTGATCAAATGGCTATCTCAGCAGAAAGGATCATGGTAAGGAAAGCAACAGTGCTATAGTTCCCGTTCTCCTACAGAGAGAAGCAGCTGTTGGTGAAGCAGGACCTAGAAACTGTTTACGATCAGGTAATCCGATGACAAGAAAGTCAGACTTCTATTGTCAATATTGGTTAACCTATTCCAGAACATTTGATTTCAATTAGTTTGCTGGGAATTTTTGTCTGTTTGCTTTGGATTTGGGGAATGATGGAGCTTGGATTTGACAGAGAGCCATTCAGATTCCCTACAGTTTTAATTCCCTTAAAATTGGTTCTCACTGGCAAATCAAGACAGTTGAATAAGATAAACTCAAAGCGTTCCTTCTTACTATAAAATTATCTGCATCCTACAACTAAAACAGAGTTAAATGTTTTCTGATTCACAATTCACTCCATTTCAAAAATAAGAAACAAAGGATAATGTATACACATTTATAAAGTTTCTGAAAGGTAACCATTTGTCTGAAGGAAAAACATTATATGCTTTTAAGAAAAATTAAACATACTGAATTTTGGAAGAAATACAACACCAAATCTTGAGAGCTAATTAAGGTGCTTGTTTCTGAATAACGATCAATAAAAAGCAAACATTAATTCCAAGAGAAAAGACACAGCATTAACCAAAAATAGTTGTAGGACAAAGTTACATATAAATTGAACGTCATTTTGACTAGTTTTAATAGTACAAGTTATAGAATTAGCCCTTAAATTAGAAATCTTCATAATTTAGAAACTAGTCTCCTGGGATAGGAAGCAAAAGGGACGCACTGTACACAGCATTCTCTAATTTAGGTACTCTAACCATTATATATATCCCTTTGATCAAGTAATCTGGGATGAATGAATGACCATAACAGCCAAATCTAAGTCTGATGCAGAAATCCTATACAACAGCAGTCCCCAACCTTTCTGGCACCAGGGAGTGGTTTCATGAAAGACAAGTTTTCCATGGGTGGGGGTAGTGTCAGGATGATTCTCATACATTACATTTGGTGCAGACTTTATTCTAATCTAATGCCACCACTGATCTGACAGGTGCCGGACCTTGGCCCAGAAGTTGGGGACCCCTGCTATAAAACATAAAATATTCAAATGATAAATTCTTAAACTCTGCAAATAAAATTAACATAATCTTCTCCTTTAATTTTAATTTCTTTTAATGTCAAGAGCTATGGAAAATGTCTTGTATTAAAACCAATCCATTTTATTTTCATTAAAAAATTCAGTGTCCAAGCAAATTAATAATAAAATATCCTGCAATCTAATCTCACCGGAATCCTTGCTCTTTTATGGCAAATGCTGGTGTTTCCAAAGGGAAGATTTCAGACTGCACGAACAGTTCCCTCACTCTTCGGTCTATGACTTTTCCGTACTGAGCACCCGCATCCAGAATGACAACAGCTCCTTCATTGTGGTGGTGGCCATCCTTGAGGTCCCCTCCAGCATTTTCCAGCTGCAAATATGAACACAGAACTTTCCTAATTATGAAAATCAGATGTACTTTTAATAACTATGGTCACTGTCAGCTCCAAAAACACGTAGAAACACAAACTTAATGTTAACTTAGGATTTTGGATTGCTAATTCAAAAACACTTCTTTAAAGGAAAGACTTTTATACATATTAACACACAGGCAATAAACAAAAGCTACCATCTACTGACTACATGGAAATAGAGGAAAACAACAGAATGGGAAAGACTAGAGATCTCTTCAAGAAAATGAGAGATACCAAGGGAACATTTCATGCAAAGATGGACTCGATAAAGGACAGAAATGGTAGGGACCTAACAGAAGAAGAGGTGGCAAGAATACACAGAAGAACTGTACAAAAAAGATCTTCACAACCCAGATAATCACGATGGTGTGATCACTCACCTAGAGCCAGACATCCTGGAATGCGAAGTCAAGTGGGCCTTAGAAAGCATCACTACGCACAAAGCTAGTGGAGGTGATGGAATTCCAGGGGAGCTATTTCAAACCCTGAAAGATGATGCTGTGAAAGTGCTACACTCAATATGCCAGCAAATTTGGAAAACTCAGCAGTGGCCACAGGGCTGGAAAAGGTCAGTTTTCATTCCAATCCCAAAGAAAGGCAAAGCCAAAGAATGCTCAAACTACTGCACAATTGTACTCATCTCACATGCTAGTAAAGTAATGCTCAAAATTCTCCAAGCCAGGATTCAGCAATACGTGAACCATGAACTTCCAGACGTTCAAGCTGGTTTTAGAAAAGGCAGAGGAACCAGAGATCAAATTGCCAACATCTGCTGGATTATCGAAAAAGCAAGAGAGTTCCAGAAAAACATCTATTTCTGCTTTATTGACTATGCCAAAGCCTTTGACTGTGTGGATCACAATAAACGGTGGAAAATTCTAAAAGAGATGGGAATACCAGACCACCTGACCTGCCTCTTGAGAAACCTATATGCAGGTCAGGAAGCAACAGTTAGAACTGGACATGGAACAACAGACTGGTTCCAAATAGGAAAAGGAGTACGTCAAGGCTGTATACTGTCACCCTGCTTATTTAACTTATATGCAGAGTACATCATGACAAACGCTGGACTGGAAAAAGCACAAGCTGGAATCAAGATTGCTGGCAGAAACATCAATAACCTCAGATATGCAGATGACACCACCCTTATGGCAGAAAGTGAAAAGGAACTAAAAAACCTCTTGATGAAAGTGAAAGAGGAGAGTGAAAAAGTTGGCTTAAAGCTCAACATTCAGAAAACGAAGATCTGGTTCTTCGTTTGATCCCAAAATGGCATCTGGTCCCATCACTTCATGGGAAATAGATGGGGAAACAGTGGAAACAGTGTCAGACTTTATTTTTTTGGGCTCCGAAATCACTGCAGATGCGACTGCAGCCATGAAATTAACAGACACTTATGCCTTGGAAGGAAAGTTATGACCAACCTAGACAGCATATTAAAAAGCAAAGACATTACTTTGCCAACAAAAGTCTGTCTAGTCAAGGCTACGGTTTTTCCAGTGATCATGTATGGATGTGAGAGTTGGACTGTGAAGAAAGCTGAGCACCAAAGAATTGATGCTTTTGAAGTGTGGTGTTGGAGAAGACTCTTGAGAGTTCCTTGGACTGCAAGGAGATCCACCCAGTCCATCCTAAAGGAGACCAGTCCTGGGTGTTCACTGGAAGGACTGATGCTAAAGTTCAAACTCCAGTACTTTGGCCACCTTGTGCGAAGAGTTGACTCACTGGAAAAGACTCTGATGCTGAGAGGGATTGGGGGCAGGAAGAAAAGGGGACGACAGAGGATGAGATGGCTGGATGGCATCACCTACTCGATGGACGTGAGTTTGAGTGAACTCTGGGAGTTGACGATGGACAGGGAGATCTGGCGTGTTGCAATTCATAGGGTTACAAGAGTTGGACACGACTGAGCAACTGAACTGACTGACTACATGATACAGTCACTTCATGTTTATTCCATCTTACACACATTATGTAGAACTAAGGTAAGCATACGGTCCAGCTGTGCCAAAACACTGCACAGGTCTATGCTAGTCTGTTACACTGGCATTATTACTAACAGTGCCTCTGTCAAGTCTCAAACGTGTCCCAGTCTGGGTGGTGAACTATACAATCACCCTAACTGTCACAGCATTCCTATGAGGGACATACTGATGAGAACCGAAAGTTTCCTGCCAGAGTATATAAGCATACCCAAACTCACTTTATTAGGTTTTTTTATATTATCTGAGGAAAATCACACATATACATGTGTCTGACCAACAATACTACATTTTTTAATGTGTTTTAATATTATCTCAGACTCCCCTGTAGCTCAAACGGTAAAGATCTGCCTGCAGTACAGGAGACCCAGGTTCGATCCCTGAGTTGGGAAGATCCTCTGGTGAAGGAAATGGCAATCCACTCCAGCATTCTTGCCTGGACAATCCCATGGACAGAGAAGCCTAGCAGGCTACCGTCCGTGGGGTTGCAAAGAGTCGGACACAACTGAGTGACTAACACACACAATCCCATCTCTGACAAGTATACACAGAGAACACTTTTCTGGAGAACAATTTGGCAAAAAAAAATTTAACTCTATGTGCTGAAATAGTTATCTGGAGTGTACTAAAATATTCGCCTGGAACTGACTTCAAAATAATAGAGTAGGTGGGTATGGACGAAATAAGATTGCCTGGGAACGAAATCACTAAAGTTGGGTGATACATGTACTGTCCTCACTTTAGTCTCTGTTCTGTTTTCACACATTTTTACATAAGAAAAAGCTTTAAAATGTGTATGTATCTTGAAAATCCACTTGGAAGCATAAAGAATATGAAAAACATTTATAACATTTTGGGTAAAAATACAAGAGTATATGAATATATATGAAGAAGAAATGTATAAACAGATATACACCTATATACTAATAGAGGCAATAGAGAAATGGAGCTACAGTAGGCGATTTAAAATTTTTCTTCATGCTCTTCAGTATGTTCATATACATGTCATAGTTTTCCCCCCTCCAGTTGTAAAATCTGCACAGTAAAAAATACTTAAGCCCAGCCCTGGAGGCATGTTTTTTAATCCTTTCATCCCTTATCCCTCTCCATTTATGTGAACAAATAAATGGAGGCCTCACAACACCACTAACTCTTCACAGCAGTAATGAAAAAAAAGCAACAATCACAGCCATCTACAGAGGAGGATCTGTGAGAGGGACCCAACCACAGGCCAGAAGGAATTCCTCAGATCGCGAAATGAAGGTTGTAATCGTAACACTGAGCAGTGTAGAATAATCAGATCACAGAAAACAGATGTTTTTAGAATATATTAATGCAACAAATGCTAAAACTTTCTCCTTTCAAATCTTTACCCTTAGTATACATACAGAAATACACACACACATTCCCCTGTTAAGGAATTTATTGAAAAAAATATTTTTAATCTTTTTTTTTAATAAAGAATTTTTGAAAGACTATCATGTTACTGTATAAGTGTCTCGGATTAGTTCCATTATCATCTTCACAATTGTCACCAAATCCAAGTACAACCTGATATTTCGTATTAAGGACAGAGTTCTCACTTTGCATGATTCTGTTGTGTAAGAATTTCATTCCATGTTTTACACCAGGGTTTAGTTAACTAAAGGCTTCCCTAGTGGCTCAGATAGTAAAGAATCTGCCTGCAATGTGGCAGACCTGGGTTTGATCTCTGGGTTGGGAAGATCCCCTGCAGGAGGGCATGGCAAGCCACTCCAGTATTCTTCCCTTAAAAATTCCATGGACAGAGAACCCTGGCGGGCTACACACAGTCCATGGGTTGCAAAGAGTCAGATACGACTAAACAACTAACATTTACACTTTTTCACACTTTTAGTTAACTAAGAACAGTCCCCAACACCATGGCTCCAATTTCTGCTAACATATTAACTATTACATAAAGTACAAACTTTGCTCCTCAGTCCACAAATCGTCACATAAATAGCAGATGAACATCATAATCAGTGGCCAATCATGTCCCTCTTTCAAAGTGTATTGGCAACTAGTCACTGCACAACACACAGCTGAGGGTACAACTGTGTCGTCTCCTTGTTGCCCAGTGACAAATCTACATGCCATTTTACACATATTCAAAGGGCAGTCTAACCAATAAAGGATCAAAGTACAGCAAAGAAATGAAAAGTGATATGCTGGAAGTGAATTTCAAGTCCAAAGTAAATGGAGTTATAGAAGAAGTAGCTGGTGGTGGCAAGGATGACACCGCTGCAGAGGACTTTAGTGAAGGCGAAATGATCAACGAGGGAAGTGGTTGTAATAAAAAGAATGACAATGTCCCAGAGGAAGGGACTCCAAGAAAATACTTCAAATATTTGAAAATACAACAAACTCTTGGAGATATTTCATAACATTCAAGTGCAAAGGATAAAATGTTAAAAGTCATCAAAGCATACAAAAACTGTGAAGAGAAGCACTGTGTACAAACTTATCAAGAGTAGTTTAAAAATAAAACACAATTCTCAATGTTTCCAATGTTTTAAGTTACACTAAATGTTAGTTTCACTACTTCTTTATATTATACATCTCTATTCTTTATAGTAATAACAGGAAGTTTATATTCTAACAAAACTTTTTAAAACATAAGGAAACCATCACAATTTTCCCATTGATTACAAGATTGCTTTGCATGGTTTCACCTGGTAAGTTCATTTTTATAATCATTTTACTACCACATAGTAAGGACTCCTATTTATTTAAATCAACAAGTTTTTCTTAAATAAATGGGTTTTTAATAAAAATGTATAGTGCTTACTTAGCACATTTTAAAACTGTTCAAGCAAATGACATCAGAGATCACTGAGGAAACAATGAACCTTGCCTCATACTTCTCCACTTCAGCTATCAACTTGCTTATCTAGCATAGTTTCAACAACTCAGGGAAAAGCAAAAGGACACCAGTGATAAAAGGGAAAGTTCCTTTCCCTGAAGACCCTGAATCTATTTATTCTTACTTCACACAGAGTTACAGTTTGATCATTAAGCTCCCAAACCTTCCACCGACTAGAAAAAGCACCCTAAAGAGAAAAACAGCTCATTAATCACATCAATAGTAGAGACAAGCAAAATTCAACATCAGGAGACAGAAAAAACCTATTGTATCTATTTTAAAAATTGATTTAAAAGTAAATACAAAGGCTACCCCTTCGCAAGTGACCTGAAGTCATCATAATAAATATTCATGTTTTAAGATAGTAAGAAAACAGTATTAAGTAAAAACTAAATCATATTCAGTACCCTATTTTAGAATAAAGCAAAAGAATCTTGCAAATTCTTAGACAGCATCATTTTTGGATCTTCCTGAAGCTCCACATATCACTGACCAACCAGACAGCAAAGCCAAAACCCATGACATATATAACTAAATACCAAGTTATCCCCCAAGGTCCCCAAAATACAATCTGGTGAGAATGAACTACCACAGCCACAATCCCTGGTGTGAGGGAAGCACCATTAAAGAAAACAAGAAAAAGCCAAAATACCGACAGGTACAAGCTTAAAAAAAAGCAGGGAGCCAATTTAAAAATAGCAGCTGCGCTGGAAGGAGGGATGGCCACTCCAAAGGTGCAGAGGCAGCAGGAGATCGCACAGTAAGGCCTCCAGGAGAGAATGGTTTTAATTCCCATGAAGCTTTGAAACTGACAGAACTGGACTCCCTTGTGGGTCAGAGCTCATGCATGACAAGGAGCAACTGCTGGGATCAGAATCATAATTAAGCAGGATAAGGAAAACAGAAGTGCTCTAAGTGTTAGTTGCTCAGTCGCAGCCAACTCTTTTGTGACGCCATGGACTGTAGCTCACCAGGTTCCTCTGTCCATGCAATTCTCCAGGCAAGAATACTTAGGTTGCCATTTCCTTCTCCAGGGGAATGTTCCTGACCCAGGGATTGAACCTGGGTCTCCTGCATTGCAAGCAGATTCTTTACCATCTGAGCCACCCACCAGGGAAGCACCAAGAAAAACAGAAAGGCCAGATAAAGCAGGGGGAGGAATCCATGCCAGGAATGCTTAGAAAACAAACGGCCATAATTTTAACAGAAGAAGGAGCTCTATCAAGTTGTAGAAGTTTAGAAAGGTAGTCTAAAGTAGTCAAGTTATCTGAAAGTTTAGAAGGTAGTCTAAAATGCAAAAAGAAATGCTGGGACTTCCCTAGCGGTCCACAGGTTAGGATTCTGTGCTTCCACTGAAAAGGGCACAAGTTCAATCCCTGGTTGGGGAACTAAGATTACCACAAGATTACCGCAGGTGGTCAAAAAAAGCAAGAAGCACACCTGATACTAACACAACATTGTTAATCACCTATACCCCAATATAAAATTAAAATTTAAAAAATTAAACTGCAAGAAGTTAAATTAGAATGGAAGAAAAACAATAAGCAGAGAAGTTAAATCCCAAAGTTATTAAAAGTAAAAAAGGAAATAAGGAATAGAATAATATCTTTAAAGAGAGCAAGAGAGAAAGGCAAACTCAAATGCCAGATCAAAACTGGAATGTGCTATTTCTAAATGAGACAAAAGGTATGCAAAGGATGAAAGAATATGAATAAAAATCAGACTAAAACCCAAAAGGATCAATCCCAAGACATACTCTTAACAATATTATTGGGCTTCATAGAAAAAAAAAATCTTGACTATTTTGGGTAAAAACGTAATTCAATCAACTACACATCTGTTATGTAGTTTTCTTGATATGTGTCTTATGTTACAATGAAAATTTTTTAAATAAAGCAAAAGAAGGGAAGTAACAGCCTATACCTATTCTTTTAGGTGTCTTACGTACTTTCTTACTCGTAATACATTTGTTTTACAGATGAAGAAAATGTCGGTTGCCTAGAGATAGGACTAAAATGTAAGCTTTTCCAACCCCAAAATAATTAGCACCACAGAAGGAAAGTGGGTAAATAATCTTCAAAGTTATTTTATTCTTTAGTATTTTGGTACTTAAAAGGGGTAAGCTTTATTTTAAAAAGTTTTCTTACATGAGTAAAATAATGTTCTGTTCGTGTCTGAGAAAACTACTATTTTATAAATCATTTTTGAAACTGAATTTCATCAGTACTAAGTTTATTCAAGTTCAGTTCAGCTCAGTTCAGTCGCTCAGTCGTGTCCGACTCTTTGCAACCCCATGAACCGCAGCACGCCAGGCCTCCCTGTCCATCACCAACTCCCGGAGTTCACTCAAACTCACATCCATGTAGTCGGTGATGCCATCCAGCCATCTCATCCTCTGTCGTCCCCTTTTCCTCCTGCCCCCAATCCCTCCCAGCATCAGAGTCTTTTCCAGTGAGTCAACTCTTCGCATGAGGTGGCCAAAGTACTGGAGTTTCAGCTTTAGCATCATTCCTTCCAAAGAACACCCAAGACTGATCTCCTTCAGAATGGATTGGTTGGATCTCCTTGCAGTCCAAGGGACTCTCAAGAGCCTTTTCCAACACCACAGTTCAAAAGCATCAATTCTTTGGTGCTAGCTTTCTTCACAGTCCAACTCTCGCATCCATACATGACCACTGGAAAAACCATAGCCAAGTAGCTGTCTTTAAAAGGTCTTTCAAATTAGAACCCTTCAACTGTTAAAATTAGAAAGTTTTAGGGTTAAGAAAGATTTTAAAAACACTCACCAACACCTATTTTAGTGATCTGAGAATCTCAACTATTCAGAATAATCCTTTCATTACCAAAAGGCTAGTGGAAGTTTGAACACATTTGTCTATCTAATCTTACCACACCTATAGCTAAAAAAATAGTACAGTTTCTTGACAAAATTATCCAACATCTCAGGTACTCTGGATGAATCAACTTCACTAAAGATTTTTCTACGAGAGACCATCACCTCACTTACAATGCTCAATGACTTTGGAACCTACAACTTAAAGGGTTAAATCAAAGAATCAGATTCTAGCTCTTGACTTCACCATATACTTGTTATACCCTCCTTTTATTTTGAAAAATTTTGAACCTACAAAATTTGAAAGTATGGTACAGTTAACAGCATCCTCCACCTAAATATAACATTAGTAACATTCTATCCCCTAAACAACTGGAGAGTAAATTGTAGATATTTCACTCTCCAAGCTATTTCTCACCATGTACCTCTTAGAAACAGAGACATTCTCCTACATAACTACAATACTATTTTCATATCCAAGAAATTCAACACTGATAGTATCTATATACAAATTCTCCCAAATGTCACAAATACTTTAATGGATTTTTTAATTCCAGAACTCTTATCAAAGACCACACACTTTCCACAATTAACCTAATTATTCAGTTTTTTATGATCTTTCATGACACTGTCATTTTTTAAATTTCAGATATTTCATTTTTTTAATTTTTAAATTCTTTCTGTAGAATGACCCATACCAGGATCTGCTTCCTACTTCATGATTAGATTCTAGACAAACTTTTTTTTCTTGCAGCGATTTTACATTGGTGATGATTTTACACTGCCTTCTCTTGATGTCATACAATGGCAAGGACACAGTGTCATTTTGTTCCATTATTGGTGATACTTTGATAACTTGATTAACATGATTTTGCGATTAAAAGAAAAAAAATGTGATTCAAGTCTTCCCCCTGCTTAAAACCCTATAGTGACTCTCCCTTAGAATAAAGTTCAATAAGGTCCAAAATACAAGTCCTGTGAGGCCTTGGCCTACACTTAAGCCTAAACCGCTCTTTTAAACTCTCTACAGTCCCACATAGTAAGTATACTGTCCTCTGAATCGATCTCAAATATGTCACTAAAAGAAATCAGACATCTCTGAAATCATGCTATAGCTTAACATTTTCCATTTGCCCAGTGACAAAGCTGTCACTGCCACGGTGATAGTTACATATAAGCTGACATAAAATCCTCTAAAGAAAAGGGGATTCCAGGAATCTCTCAGGAAATTTGCCTTAGAGCAGAAAGATGTCGCAAGAGTTCAGAGAAAGAAATACAGGTGAGTCTGGCTGAAAGTCATCTAGAATAGACATGCTGGAGCTTGATGTAGCTCAAGTACATCATTTCTCTATGCAGTCTATGAGTTAAGATCCCTAGAAAGTGTAGTGATTCTTTATTTCTAGTGATATGACTGAGCAAGTGCAACCCCTTAACACTTCAGTCAGCAGAACATTTAAAAAGTGGTACTGGGAAATCTGGTCAACGACTTGTAAAAGAATGAAACTAGAACACTTTCTAACACCATACACAAAAATAAACTCAAAATGGATTAAAGATCTAATGTAAGACCAGAAACTATAAAACTCCTAGAGGAGAACACAGGCAAAACACTCTCTGACATACATCACAGCAGGATCCTCTATGACCCACTTCCCAGAATATTGGAAATAAAAGCAAAAATAAACAAATGGGACCTAATTAACCTTAAAAGCTTCTGTGCATCAAAGGAAACTATTAGCAAGGTGAAAAGACAGCCTTCAGAATGGGAGAAAATAATAGCAAATGAAGCAACTGACAAACTAATCTCAAAAATACACAAGCAACTCCTACAGCTCAACTCCAGAAAAATAAATGACCCAATCAAAAAATGGGCCAAAGAACTAAATAGACATTTCTCCAAAGAAGACATACAGAGGGCTAACAAACACATGAAAAGATGCTCAACATCACTCATTATCAGAGAAATGCAAATCAAAACCACAATGAGGTACCATCTCACACCAGTCAGAATGGCTGCAATCCAAAAGTCTACAAATAATAAATGCTGGAGAGGGTGTGGAGAAAAGGGAACCCTCTTACACTGTTGGTGGGAATGCAAACTAGTACAGCCACTATGGAGAACAGTGTGGAGATTCCTTAAAAAACTGGAAATAGAACTGCCTTATGATCCAGCAATCCCACTGCTGGGCATACACGCTGAGGAAACCAGAAGGGAAAGAGACACGTGTACCCCAATGTTCATCGCAGCACTGTTTATAATAGCCAGGACATGGAAGCAACCTAGATGTCCATCAGCAGATGAATGGATAAGAAAGCTATGGTACATATACACAATGGAGTATTACTCAGCCATTAAAAAGAATACATTTGAATCAGTTCTAATGAGGTGGATGAAACTGGAGCCTATTATACAGAGTGAAGTAAGCCAGAAAGAAAAACACCAATACAGTATACTAACGCATATATATGGAATTTAGAAAGATGGTAACAATAACCCTGTGTACGAGACAGCAAAAGAGACACTGATGTATAGAACAGTCTTATGGACTCTGTGGGAGAGGGAGAGGGTGGGAAGATTTGGGAGAATGACATTGCAACATGTAAAATATCATGTATGAAACGAGTTGCCAGTCCAGGTTCGATGCACGATACTGGATGCTTGGGGCTAGCGCACTGGGACGACCCAGAGGGATGGTATGGGGAGGGAGGAGGGAGGAGGGTTCAGGATGGGGAACACATGTATACCTGTGGCAGATTCATTTTGATATTTGGCAAAACTAATACAATTATGTAAAGTTTAAAAAAAAAAAAAAAACCATTTGAAGAAGGACTGAGTTCTGGTTATTATCTGAAAACTTCCATTGACATCTTCTGGTAAGAACAAGGAAGTACTAGCAAAAAAAAAACAATCCCAGAATGAGTTGAATGGTGACTCAAGTGTGTGTAGCCTGTTCACATGAACAAGAACCAAAGTATACTGTCCTCTGAATCGATCTCAAATATGTCACTAAAAGAAATCAGACATCCCAGATGTAATTGAGCACTCACAAGAAATAATGAATCATCAAAATTCTTGATGGAACAAAAGATCTGTAGAAAAACAAGACCTGGACAACTCAAGTCAAAAAGTAATTGAGGAGTCAGGCTAAATGTGAAGAAAGTTCACACTGAATTGACTTATATGAAAACCAATTTATTTCATATAAATAGATATATAGATATCCTTTCTCTATGCCTAAGTAGTATATGATTCTTCTAAAAAAGGCTAAGTCCAGGGACTTCACTGGTCATCCAGTAGTTAAGACTCAGCACGTCCACTGCAGGGGGCATGGGTTCAACCCTTGGTTGGCAAACTAAGATCCCACATGCCACATGCCACAGCCAAAAATAAAAATAAATAAAATTTTAAAAAAAATTTAAAAGTCTAAGTCAGGATAAGAATCCATTTTGCAATGCAGGGGATATGGGTTTGATCCCTGGTCGGGGAACTAAGATCCCACAAGCCACAGAGCAACTCAGCCCAAATGTCGAAACTAGAGATTCTGTGCACCACAGGAAGATCCTGTTTGCTGCAGCTAAGACCCGATGCAGCCAAATCAATAAATAATGTTTTTATTAAAAATAAGAGTAAATTAAAAGTCTAAGTCTCTGAAAAATATATATGCTGCTGCTGCTGCTAAGTCGCTTCAGTCATGTCCGACTCTGTGCGACCCCATAGACGGCAGCCCACTAGGCTCCTCTGTCCCTGGGATTCTCCAGGCAAGAACACTGGAGTGGGTTGCCATTTCCTTCTCCAATGCATGAAAGTGAAAAGTGAAAGTGAAGTCGCTCAGTCATGCCCGACTCTTAGCGACCCCATGGACTGCAGCCTACCAGGCTTCTCCGTCCATGGGATTTTCCAGGCAAGAGTACTAGAGTGGGATGCCATTGCCTTCTCCAGAAAAAAATATATATGTATATATAAAATTCCAGGTGCAATCATTGAATACAAGTGACAATTACACCGTTGCTCATTTTACATAATAAATGTATAAAATGCCTTTAGGAAACAATGTCATACACCTGAGAAAAATCTAGAAGCCATGAACCATGCTTTGATGCAATAATACGCAACACTGTATGTACATTTAGTTGTTCAAGCATGCTCACTTAGCACTGACTGTCTCATATTGCCTAAATTATGATCCCTAACTTTTGATCATTTTGATCACTCAATTTGTCTGTATTTTTCTCCATCTTGTTTAATCTAAGTATGCAACCTATAGGCCTCCTCAACAAATATTTCAATAAATTACTATGTTTTAAAGTTTTCAGCGTTCACAACGTTTGTGAAATACAAGTCCCTAGTGACATATAGTGTTATCTTAGCCTTTTACTGCTCCTGGTTTGTTAATGAGCTCATACACTGAGGAAACACTTTTCCCTACTGAGATTTCAAGCTAGCGGTTGTTCAACATTCCTACTTTGTTTCTACATGTTATCTTCGATCCTGCTACTATCATTTCCATATCGCTTCTAATTTATTCTCCTTTACTGACCAATTTACAGTAATTCTGATTACAACTTGATCTTTTTTTGAATAAACTATGTCTCTTGACTTTTCAAAGTCATTCCAAATTCTCTTCACCCCTATCTATAAATGTACTAATAGTTCCTTTCAAGTTCAAGCAAGCACCATCCCAGAGCATAATGAACACAGTCTGAATGTACTATCTAAATCAACAAATCAAAAAGCAGTTTAGTCTGGACTCAGGCTTCTCTGGTACCTCAGCTGGACAAGAGTCCGCCTGCAATGCAGAAGACCCTAGTTTGATTCCTGGGTCAGGAAGATCCACTGGAGAAGGGATAGGCTACCCACTCCAGTATTCTTGGGCTTCCCTGGCAGCTCGACTGGTAAAGAATCTGCCTGCAATGCAAGAGACCTGGGTTTGATCCCTGGGTTGGGAAGATCCCCTGGAGAAGGGAAAGGCTACCCACTCCAGTACTCTGACCTGGAGAATCCCATGGACTGTATGGTCCATGGGGCAGATACTACCACTAGCACCCACTTTAAAAGATAGCAAACAGACCCCATAAACACAAACTCTATTCATGCAAGTTTCTGGAGAATTTAACTTCTTAGGTAAATATAGTTATAATGCCAAATATAGTTTAATGGGTTTAACTGAGACACATGATCACTGGGTAAGAAAGTAAACACACAACTGTTTATTATCTTTCTTTTCTAACTTCAGAGGAAATAAAATTTACTCCTATGTCACAATTGGTAATTTCAATTTTTAAATCTTTTTAAATCAACTATTTTCCCCTTGGATTTCAATGAAGTTTTTGCAAAAAGTTATAGCAATGTTATTTGGTTGACAAACAGCATTTATGTAGCCAGTTTTAAATTAATAAAACTTGGTACTGTTGGCTAAAATCAAAATACACTATTGTTTACCTCATGATTCTTTCAATCCTTATGTTTTACCATAGCTGCTTCTCCCATTTGATGATAAGCATTAGCCAACTGAGGAACAAAGGTATCTCTAGATAAACCTAAACCATTATTAATTAGCCCAAATCATCCTACTTCTAAAAGTCAGCAATTTACACAAACACACACAAACAACATTCAGTAACAACTGTTGTCATACCATTAAAATATCAGAAGGAAAAGTTTTGAACCATGTTCAGTCTCATTATCTACTTAGTTACACTCCTCACATTTTTTTTTTTAAATGTTGACCTTTAGATTTCCTGACTGACTCTGTACTGAGATCTCTGACTTATGACTGAGATCTACTATTTTAACAAAAAAATACTTCTTTGAATGGTGACTCAAGTGTGTGTAGCCTGTTCACATGAACAAGAACCAAAGGCTCTTTGCAAAGAAACAATGATCTAGAATATAGATTTATATATCCAAACATCACTGTCCCTCTTCAGTTCATCTCCCCATACTATCAGTATACTAAAGATGATCTCAGATAACAACACTTCCCATGCAGAGATGAAAGATAATCAAACAGCTACCTCTTCTTAAATATACCGAGTTTGTGAACAGACTCAATTTTGTCTCTAGTTACTACCTCTAAAATACTCTTAAGAAGTAACCTTAGCTTAGAAGAGATCTGTACATTTTTCCTAAGAAAAACTTTAAAGTTTAAACAGTAGAATGTCCTAATTTCAGTTATTTCGCACACAGACCATTTTTCAAGACGCAACTATTATACTTAATAAACCCAACCTCCTTTCTAATCCTGCCCTTTCCACTGTAGCATGAGCCTGAACTCCTTTGTTGAAAATCCTGAGTTATTAGAACTTGAAAAACCTATGAACAAAACTGGTGAAAGTTAGGGAAGGAATCAAGCATGCGTTCTGCCTTTTTACTATCAACTTGGCCACAAGTAACCATTTAGCAGATGAAAGAAAGTTCTTTATACACAGTTCCAGAAAGAACAGAATTAGAATATCACCATTTTGTAATCTCTCATAAAATAATGACCTAAGCTACTGCAGTCTACAAACCACTGCTGGTTTGCAAACTGCCACCAGTTCATAAGAAATAGAGCAGTTCATTCATAAATTTTATATAAGCATTCATAAACATATAACAACTTGACAGCAATTTTATTTCCTTGAATCTATAATAAAAATTTGGAGCCTTTATGGTCTATGTCTTAAGAGTTTTAAATATCATTTGTCTAAAAATTTATTCTATTTTACAAAGATAGCAGCCATGGCAAAACTGAAAACTTTTTTAAAAACTGGCTTTTATTGCAGATCTATGAGGAGCACAGAACTAGGTGTTGGCTATTAAAATCACTAAAGACTGATGAGAAATTTGACAACGGATGGGTAAGATGGCAACACTCTGATAAATCTTAACTACAAAAATAGAGACCAGACATACATGACTTTTTTTTGTAATTAAGGTGTAGATGATTTACAATGTTAATTTCTCCTATAAAGCAAAGTGATTCAGGTATATATATATTTTAAAAAGGATGTGTGTGTGTATATATATATATTAATACATCATTTTTAACATTCTTTTCCATTATGGTTTATCATAGGATATTGAAAATATTTGTTTACCCATTCTGGATATAACATCTTACATCTGCTCACCCCAACCTCCCACAGCATCCCTCCCGCCAACCACTCCTCCTTGGCAATCTGTTCCCTATGTCTGTTCCCTCCTTGTCTGTTCCCTATGACTGTGAGTCTGTTTCTATTTCATAGATAGGCTCATTTGTGTCATATTTTACATTCCACAAATAAGTGATATCGTATGGTATTTTTCTCTGACTTACTTCACTTAGTATGATAATCTCTAGCTGCATCTATGCTGCTGCAAACAACACTTCTCCATTCTTTTATGGTTAAGTAGTATTTCATTGTGTACATATAACCACATCTTTATCCTTTCATCTGTTGATGAAAATTTAGAGTGCTTCCATGTCTTGGTTATTGTAAACAGTGCTGCTATGAACACAGGGTCCATGTATCTTTTCATATTAGAGCTTCATCTGGATTTATGCCCAGGAATGGGGCTGCTGGATCATACGGTAATTCTATGTTTAGCAATATGAATAGCTGAGAAGAGAAGCTAAAGGCAAAGGAGAAAAGGAAAGAAATACCCATAAGAATGCATAGTTCCAAAGAACAGCAAGGAGAGATAAGAAAGGCTTCCACAGTGATCAACACAAAAAAATAGAGGAAAACAAAAGAATGGGAAAGACTAGAGATCTCTTCAAGAAAATTAGAGACACCAAGGGAACATTTCATGCCAAGATGGGCTCGATAAAGGACAGAAATGGTATGCCTCAAACATGCTTCTAACAGAATGCTTCTAATAGAAGCAGAAGATATTAGGAGGTGACAAGAATACACAGAAAATCTATACAAAAAAGATCTTCATGGCCCAGATAACCACGATGGTGTGATCACTCACCTAGAGCCAAACATCCTAGAATATGAAGTCAAGTGGGACTTAGGAAGCATCACTATGAACAAAGCTAGTGGAGGTGATGGAATTCCAGTGGAGCTATTTCAAATCCTGAAAGATGATGCTGTGAAAGTGCTGCACTCAATATGCCAGCAAATTTGGAAAACTCAGCAGTGGCCACAGGACTGGAAAAGGTCAGTTTTCATTCCAATCCCAAAGAAGGGCAATGTCAAAGAATGCTCAAACTACTGCACAATTGTACTCATCTCACATGCTAGTAAAGTAATGCTCAAAATTCTCCAAGCCAGGCTTCAACAGTACATGAACCGTGAACCAGATGTTCAAGCTGGATTTAGAAAAGGCAGAGGAACCAGAGATCAAATTGCCAACATCCGTTGGATCATCAAAAAAGCAAGAGAGTTCCAGAAAAGACATCTACTTCTCTTTTATTGACTATGCCAAAGCCTTTGACTGTGTGGATCACAGCAAACTGTGGCCAATTCTGAAAGAGATGGGAATACCAGAACACCTTATCTGCCTTCTGAGAAATCTATATGCAGGTCAAGAAGTAACAGTTAGAACTGGACATGGAACAACAGACTGGTTGCAAATTGGGAAAGAAGTATGTCAAGGCTGTATATTGTTACTCTGCCTATTTAACTTATATGCAAAGTACATCATGTGAAATGCCGGGCTGGATTAAGCACAAGCTGGAATCAAGACCGCCAGGAGAAATACCAATAACCTCAGATATGCAAATGACACCACCCTTATGGCAGAAAGTGAAGAAGAACTAAAGAGCCTCTTGATGAAAGTCAAAGAGGAGAGTGAAAAAGTTGGTTAAAAACTCAACATTCAAAAACTAAGATCATGGAATCCGGTCCCATCACTTTATGGCAAATAGATGGGGAAACAGTGCAAACAGTGGCAGACTTTATCTTCTTGGGCTCCAAAATCACTGCAGGTGGTGACTGCAGCCATGAAATTAAAGGACACTTGCTCCTTGGAAAAAAAGCTATGACCAACCTAGAGAGCACATTAAAAAGCAGAGACATTACTTTACCAACAAAGGTCTGTCTAGTCAAAGCTATGGTTTTCCCAGTGGTCATGTATGGATTTGAGAGTTGGACTATAAAGAAAGCTGAGCACCTAAGAATTGATGCTTTTGAACTGTGGTGTTGGAGAAGACTCTTGAGAGTCCATTGGACTGCAAGGAGATCCAACCAGTCCATCCTTAAGGAAATCAGCCCTGAATATTCATTGGAAGGAGTGATGCTGAAGCTGAAACTCTAATACTTTGGCCACCTGATGCAAAGAACTGACTCACTGGATAAACCCCTGATCCTGGGAAAGATCGAAGGCAGGAAGAGAAGAGGACGACAGAGGATGAGATGGTTGGATGGCATCACCTACTCAATGGACATGTATTTGAGCAAGCTCAGGGAGTTGGTGATCAACACAGAAGCCAGCATGCTACAGTCTGTGGGGTCCCAAAGATTCGGACATGACTGAGCAACTGAACTGAATAATTAGCAATGTTGAACATCTTTTCACGTGCCTACTGGCCATTTCTTTGGAGAAATGTCTATTTAGGTCTTCTGCTCAATTTTCAACTGGGTGGGTTTTTTTTTTTTTGCTGAGTTGTATGAGCTATTTGTATATTCTGGAAATTAAGCCTTTGTCAGTTGCATTGTTTGCAAATATTTTCTCCCATTCTGTAGGCTGTTTTTCGTTTTGTGTATGGTTTCCCTTGCTGCACAAAAACTTTTAAGTTTGACTAGATCCCATTAGTTTGTTATTATTTCTGTTGCTTTGGGAGACTGACTTAAGAAACCACTGATGGAATTTACAGATACATGCAACTCTTACTATGAGGCACTAAGTAAATATCTGTAGGAAAACTAACGTTTATAACTGCTGAGCCGAATGACGGGACATTATACTCTTTGCTCTGCTTGTGCATGTTTTTAAATTTTCCATATGCAACAGACTACACTGACCCCAGTTCTTCACTATTCCCTATAATCATGTCTTTTGTAGTGTCACTTTGCAGTCTGTCCCATTATAGGCAGAATATATTTCCATACTCTTGACACTGGGCTCAACCCTGACACCTGCTTTTGCCACTGTAATGAGGGCAGTGGTGACAATGTGCCAAACCTTAAGCCATCTTCATGTTTCCACTTGTTTCCTGTGCTTCTGTCATCATCATGAAAATGCTGTGAGCTACTTACTGGTCCAAGCAAAAGATGAGAGTAGTGGAGCTCAGCTGAGCTCACCCACAAACTCTTGAGCAAGAAGTAGGCATCACTTGTTTTTCTGAAAATGTTTCTAAATCAACCTAAAGCAAATTTTAAAAAACCATCTAACAGCAAAGCATTCATGGCAGGTTATGAATCAGTAGCAAATTATGATTCTGCTTTCCCTGGCCATTTATAGTAGAAATATGTAAGAATGTATGAGAAATTGTACAAGATGGTTATTATCATGCTTAGTTCTCTACGACCATGACTTCAAAATACATATTACACTGAATCTTTGCCTTTAGAGGTTAAAATAATTCCATACTTTTTTTTTGTAAGGGGGTAATGAATGAAGGAACTACATCAGGAAAGAGAAACCACTTAGAAGCACTATAAAATAACCTCTGGAAGGCCAAGCCTGGTGAACTCAAAGAGATACCAGACTAGACATAATAATATGTCTCACAGACAAATTGATAGAAATTTTCTTTTATAATACTTGAAAACAGTTTTCATATGAAAATAGTATACCAATGCCAAGGTTGCATTTTTAAAACACCCACTCTTGTTAAATCCACAATGCTTGAAATTCTATTTATTTTAATCAGCTTTACTATCCAATTATTTTTTATTTAAAATTCAAACTGTAGTACCAAATAAAGTAGTGATTCATTTCTATTGTTTTATGCTGCTGCTAAGTCGCTTCAGTCGTGTCCGACTCTGTGTGACCCCATAGACGGCAGCCCACCAGGCTCCCCCGTCCCTGGGATTCTCCAAGCAAGAACACTGGAGTGGGTTGCCATTTCCTTCTCCAATGCGTGAAAGTGAAGTCGCTCAGTTGTGTCTGACTCTTGGTGACCCCATGGACCGCAGCCTACCAGGCTCCTCCGTCTATGGGATTTTCCAGGCAAGAGCACTGGAGTGGGTTGCCATTCCATCCTCCAGGGGATCTTCTGGACCCAGGGATTGAACCCACATCTTCTGCGGCTCCTGCACTGGCAGGCAGAATCTTTATCACTGAGCCACCAGGGAAGCCCAACAGTGGAGAGTCACAAATTAAAAAAAAATAAAGCTGGTACTTTACCTTATAGCAAACACAAAGATTAGCTCAAAATGGATCAAAAACCTAAATATAAAACTAAGTAAAGCTAAAATTATAAAACTTTTAAAAAGCATAGGCAATTTCACAAGTCTTCATGATCTTGAATTAAGAAGTATTTTTCAGATATGACAACAAAAGCACAGTGACAAAATTTTAAAAAAATAAGTAGTACTTCATCAAAATTAAAAGCTTTTATTCATCAGAAGACAGCATTAAGAAAGTGAAAAACAACCCAAAGAATTGCAGAAAATATCTGCAAATCATATTTCTGAAAAGATTTGTCACTAAAATAATGAATTCTTACAATTCAATAAAGACAAACAACCCACCTTCAAAATGGGCAAAAGAGCTAAACAGACATTTCTTCCAAGAAAATATACAAATGGTCAAGAAGCACACACAAAAAATGTTCATAATCATCTGTCATTGCTGCTGCTGCTTCTAAGTTGCTTCAGTCGTGTCCGACTCTGTGCGACCCCACAGACAGCAGCTCAAGAGGCTCAAGAGGTACCTGGGATTCTCCAGGCAAGAACACTGGAGTGGGTTGCCTTTTCCTTCTCCAATGCATGAAAGTGAAAAGTGAAAGTGAAGTCGCTCAGTCGTGTCCGACTCTTATCGACCCCACGGACTGCAGCCTACCAGGCTCCTCTGTCCATGGGATTTTCCAGGCAAGAGTACTGAAGTGGGGTGCCACTGCCTTCTCCACATCTGTCATTAGGGAAATGCAAATCAAAACCATAAGGAAATACCACTTTATACTCACTATGATGGTTATAATCAAAGACATGTGTTGGCAAGGATTTGAAGAAACTGGAATCTCATATACTGCTGTCAGAATTGTAAAATACTGCAGCCACTTTGGAAAACAGTTTGACAGTTCACCGAAAGGTTAAACATAAAATTACCACAGCGCTCAGTCATGTTCCCACTCTTTGTGACCCTATGGACTATAGCCCACAAGGCTCCTCTGTCCATGACCCAGCAATTCTGCTTCTAGGTATACCCATGGAAATGAAGTTATTTTTATATAAAAACCTATACAGAAATATTCATAGCAACACTATCCATAACAGCAAAAGAATGTAAACAACCCAATGTCCATCCACCGATGAATGGATAAATAAAAGGTGCTATATCCATACAACGGAATACTGGAGGGACTTCCCTGTTGGCTCAGATGGTAAAGCGTCTGTCTACAATGCAGGAGACCTGGGTTCGATCCCTGGGTCGGGAAGATCCCCTGGAGAAGTAAATGGCAATCCACTCCAGTGCTATTGCCTGGAAAATCCCATGGACAGAGGAGCCTGGTAGGCTACAGTCCATGGGGTCGCAAAGAGTCGGACACAACTATATATCCATACAACGGAATATTATTTGCTAATAAAAAGGAATAAGGTAGTTATACATGGATGAACTTTGAAAGTATTATGCTAGGTCTCACAAGAGACCGCATATTCTAAGATTCTAGTCATATAAAATGTCCAAAGTAGGCAAATCTATAGAGACAGAAAATAGGTTAGTGGTTGCCCACAGTTGGGAGGGAGTGCTGTCACTTCAGTTGTGCCCGACTCTTTGCAACCCCATGGACTGTAGTTTGCCGGGCTCTTCTGTCCATGGGATTCTCCAGGCAAGAATACTGTAGTGGATTGCAATGCCCTCCTCCAGGGGATCTTCCTGACCCAGGGATCGAACTTGCATCTCTTATATAAGTCTCCTGCATTGGCAAGTGGATTCTTCACCACTAGCGCCACCTGGGAAACCCTGGGAGAGGCCGGGTAGAGGAAAATGAGGACCGATTGCTAAAGGGTACAGAATTTCTTCTGGGGATCATGAGAATGTTTTAAAATTGACTGTGGTGATGGTTGCACAAATCTGTGCATATACTAATAACTACTGAATTGTGCTCTTTAAATGGAGTGAATTTTATGGTATATGAATCATATCTCAAGCTGTTGTACAGTAGAATCTACCTGGTAGATACAGATGCTGACTAAAATTTCTTTCAACTTGCTTGTTGTTTCGAAATTTTTCATGAAATGTTAAAGGAGGGAAAAAAAAAATCACAGCATAAAAATGTTTCACTTTTACCAGTAATACATAAAAACAATGATCTATCTACAATCATTGTATTCATCTAAGAGTCTCCCAAATTAGAGACTGTTCACTGAAAACTTGTCCAAAGCAGATTTTAGAATTCTGTAGTCCCTGGCTTACATTCACAATAACACTCAGAGGCTAAGAATTAGTTCTCCAAATTACAGACAAGGTGAGGGTGACTTAACTTTACATAAACCTCCATGCGTTTTGAGAATGAAAAAGGTTCTGTTCTCCAGTTGATGAACAAAAGAAATAGGGAATTTCACATGTGCAGGCAGTTTTAAAAGTTTGGAAAATGTCCTCTGTAAATGTTATGGCAGACTAGAACAGATTATTTTACCTTTTGGTCAGTTTCAACACTGCTGGTTCTCAAAGTTTAGAGTTAATTTTGGCACTCAATTTTTAACTTCAGAATAACTCTTAGAATAGGTACTAATTTAGAAAACAAAACTTTTAATGTATACACATTAGGCTTGAATTTTAGCCAAATTTTAAATACAGTCACTAGAGAAATCAAAATTCAAATTCAGGATGATGTACTCTGTCACTGAAGTGCCTATATGGCCCAGTTTGCCCAGAACTGTCTTAATTTACACCTGTTATTCCAACGGCCGACCCAAGGCAACATATATCGCATGCCTTTCATTTTTAATATATTATTATGAATAATTGCATTAAGGTAAGATAGTATGGATTTATTATACTTCCACCTTCTGCCATGGCTTTGCCTGGTACTCTGTTGAAGTGCAGGTGCAGTGAAGAGTTCTCATTTTAACTTCTGGTTCATTCTAAAAGCCAACCACTGAGAACCAATCTCTCTTTCCTGACATGTTCTTGATAAAACGAAGTACAAAGTACACTTAGAACTTGGACACTGACAATTACTGGTAGCTAACTATCCAGCCATGCGTGCTGATAGAAGGAATGTCTGAAGCTGCTGTTCTGGCCAGCCACTTGGTGTACCTGCCAGGAGTACCACTGCCATTCCTCAGGTTGCAAAATGCACATGACCTCCAGGCCTCTATCAGCCGAGTCAGTGGGATATACAGCTGTTTGTGAAATACGTGTGGGAACGAGACTGTGTGTTCCTGTGCAAATGTACAGAGAGAGCAATCTGAACTTACACTATAGTAATTTTGCCATTTATTTAATTGGATATACACAACGCAACAAATTTTTTTTTGGATAATATTTTACAACAATTATTAGAAAGTTAAACGATTTTAGCACCTCCTTTTCTGTTCAAGTGCCCCAGTTTACACAAAAAGTATATGGTCACACTACTATAAACAAACACCTTATTCCCTATAAAGTTGTAGTGGACCATATTAGCGAGTCTATAAATCTAAATCTAACTACATAAAGTATCTCCTAGGTCCTCAAAACCATTAACCTGAAGGGATGGCAGGCAAGGGTCAGCCAACAAGAAAACCAACTAATACCACACTATTTCTATAGTAAAATTATTTTTTTAACCAATGTGATTCTTGAACAAATACAAAAAAAAAAAAAAAAAACTATTCCACAACAAGTAAGAATAGTCCACACCTAGAACTATATATGCGATCACAAAAGATTCTAAGTTCTATTAGTTCTTTGTTGGTTCACAAAGTGCTTCAAAATCACGTATTAACCCTGAGGACTTCCTTCACTTTGAGCATTTAAACAGAGTTTAGGTTAGAAGGAGGCATGAAAATAGTTTAAGCACCGTGCTGTGCTAGGTCACTTCAGCTGTGTCTGACTCTTTACAACCCTATGGACTGCAGCCTGCCAGGCTCCTCTGTCCATGGGGATTCACCAGGCAAGAACACTGGAGTGGATTACCAAGCCCTACTTCAGGGGATCTTCCCCACCCAGGGATAGAACCTTTGTCTCTTAAATCTCCTGCGTTGGCAGGTGGGTTCTTTACCACTATCGCCACCTGGGAAGCCCTTAAGTACCCGTAACAAAGGAGAATTTCATCATTTTGGATATCAAATAATTATTCATTCCTTTCTCCAAACAGCACTGATTAATATATAATTCATTAAAGAGACTTAAAAAGTATCAAATACATTAGAATAAGTACAGGACAAATCTGTATTTTAAAAAAATTCTTAAAAGACAATTATTATCTGTAATTGACAAGTTGGCCCATGCTAAATTAAAGACAAAGTCATCTGAATTCCTGGAGGAATTTCAAAACCTTTCAAGTCTAAGAACAGAGAAACAATTAAAAAAAAAAACAACCCACCATTCTTTTTGTCTGTAACAGCTTTTCTAGTCTAGGTGAATACCTTAACAGATGAGACGAAATCTGAAAAGGAAAAAAAAAAAAAATCCACTTTGACCTTTGAAAAAAATGTACTATAGGGTGGGAAAGATCCCCTGGAGAAGAAATTGCAACTCCAGTATTCTCACCAGGAAAATCCCAAGGACAGAAGAGCCTGGTGGACTACAGTCCATAGGGTCGAAAAGTGTCAGTAGGACACAATTGAATGACTAAGCACAGCACAATAGGGTTACCTTTATAAAGGATAGTTGTTCAATTTTCAAAGTATCCCACATTTGCAAATTTTAAAATGCAAATTTAAATTTTCAACATTAGATATCACTAAAGATCCTATATAACATGCAGTTAACAATATTTATTTTTTTAAAAGCCTTTAATCCAAGTACAATATACCCTAGTCAACATCTCAGTGAAAGTAGTAGGGCAGATCCTACCTCTATTCCAACCAAATGAGTTTAAGGCTTAGGACTTCCCTGGTGGCACAGTGGATTAGAATCTACCTGCCAATGCATGGGTTTGAGCCCTCGTCCCGGAAGATCCCATAGGCAGCGAGCATCTAAGCCCATGCACCACAACTTCTGAGCCCATGTGCCACAACTAGTGAAGCCCAAGCACCTGGAGACTGTGCTTCGCAACAGGAGAAGCCACAATGAGAAGTCCATGCAGTGCAAGTTTGAGTGGCTGGACCCCTCTCACAAGGAGAGAAAGCCAGTACAAAAGCAATGAAGACTCTGAACAGCCAAAATAAAGTGTCTAAGGCTTAGATGGGACCAAAAGTGGAAAATCTGACAAGCAGCTCAAACAGCATTACTCTCACAATCTTGCCTTAATAATAGTGAAAAAAGTCATTAATATTTGCTATATTCATATTTATCACTGAATGGTTGTAAAAAGTTTTTAAAGAAGAGCTGACTGCCTATGCTCTTGTTCATATAAGATCTTAACTAAATAATATTATGTCAGGTCTTTAAGGAAAAGAATACTCTCTGCCTTGGATGCTTAACCTAACCAGCCCTGAAGAAAAAAGAAAAGCCAGATTCTAATTCCAGCTGTTTTTTCAGCTTAGGAAGCTAGAAAACATGAAGATACTTTCCAGCTCTAAAATGATACTCTGTGGATAAAACTAATGAAAACAGTCCAAATACTTTTACAGAATTTAGGTAGGTCTCTCCCTAATGTCTATCAGGCAGAAATGTTATTTTAGAAAAAACCCTGAAAAACACTGAAATGTACAATAGGAATCAAAATCAGCTCTTTCCCCATTCTCATTTATCAACTAGGACTTACAGCTATCAGAGGCACAACAGATGTACAAAGTTAGCCTGGGTCCAGTACTTGTATTTTATGCCAGAAAGAAAGCTGCTTCAGTGGTAAGCTATAGAAAATAGATGCCTACTTAGATTTCTGGGTGGACCATCAGAATATCATATTTAACCCACTTTACTATGCATATTCCCCCATATTTAAACATCTCTTTACCTGACATGTTCCTTATGATCAATGACATATCACTGTTTACAACACCATTTACAGAGATTTTTTCCCCCTCTTTAGGAGCGTATGAAATAATAATAGATTTGATGAAATGTTATTTTCCTGGATTGCTCCTCCTGAAAATGCTTTCAATTCGATTGACATCTAATTGTTAGCAAAGTTAAAAACAAAAAACCATGGTTAGCTTTCATGTGCTTTCAATGCCTGAGGTCCAGGTTGGATCCCTGATCTGGGAACTAACATCCCAGCCACGCAGCATGGCCAAAAAACAGAAAAGACACATGTTTGATTATACTACAAAACAACCTTGAAATAAAGGTAATCAGCGATTCACCGGAGTTTCAAATATATGAAACTGGTAAGATTCCCTGTAAAATTCCAGTTCAACGAAACAAAAACATACCAGCTAGAAAAAATAGTGTATGTTCTTCACACCTGAATCAAGTAATTTGGAAACTGAATCTTTAACTTTCTGCTGTCACTTAATTTTGGAAAATACTGTTTTCAAATCAACACATATTTTTCAAAGTCTGCAAATTAGGTTTGAATCCTAATAGTCATTTCCTTTTCCAGCACAAAGATGACTCTTTTCAACGATTTTACGACTCAAAATTAAAGAGAAGAAAAATGCTTTGTAAGTTAACTTGTGTACACGAAAGAGCTGTACGTTAAGATTTAGAGTAGCTTCTTTTAAAACCTTCAGAAAGAGTTCCAACTAGTCTGAGCATCAGTTTCCCCGGTTTAGAAGTTTATTAGATAGCTTATAATCTTTACTCATTTGTTCAACAAATAACTTTTTTGAATATTTACTAGAGACTAAGCAATTATTCACGGAGAGGGCTCAGATGTGACGAGGCACCATCTTTATAAGAGAATGCTGCCTGAAAAGGCACTATCTGACGTCTAAAATTCCACACACCTTGAATGAAGCATAGCCAGGCCCTAAACAGCGTATGTAAGAGGCACACCTGGCTTAAGTCTAAATCCCGATTCAAAACCGCGCAGTTTCCCGCGGACAACATGGGCTGTGCGGGTCTGAAAGAACTCCGGGCCAACGAAAATTTTAACACAGAAGTGAAAGCGAAGGTGCTCAGTTCGGAAGCGAGACAAAAAGAGGGTCTAAAGAAAAAGTGAGTCGGAGGTGACGAGAAACGCAGCGGCGGCCCAAACTGCTCTCTCCACTCCGCACCTCGAGTTAACTTCCCCAGCACCCGGGACTCGGGACTTCCCCGACCCCAGGGCGCGGTGGCGGCGGCCGGCGTACGTGAGGGGGCTCCCAAGGCCCGGCGCCGGTCCCACCGCCAACCAATGTGCAAAATAAGGAGTGGGCGGGGCTGGACACAGGCTCCTTTCCTTGGGGAAGACTTGGGGGGGGGGGGGGCGGCAGGGGACGGCGTGAGCGACCCTCCCGCCACCGGATCCGACAGGGGGGGAGGGGGGCCGCTGACCGGCGAGGTGCGGGGAGGGGGTGGACGGTCACACGGCCTCACCCAGGGCCGGGCTCGCCGCGCCGGACCCCAAGGCCGACGTGGGGGAATTGGACTAGCCTCACCGAAGGCAGGCGGGAAACCGGGTGGCGGGAAGACGGAGGCCGGCCCAGCTCGAACGCCGCACGCGAGGCCCTGACCCTACCCCGCCTTCGGTGGGCCCGGAGAGCTCCACAAAAGGCTCCCCGGCTCCCGAAGGGACGGGGTGAGGGCTGAGGAAGCCCCCCTCACTCACACTCACACACACACACACACACACACACACTCACACACACACACACACACACCCGCTCGCCTCCCTACCCCCACCCTCGGGCCGCCCTCCGCGGGCTCGGCGCCCCACAGCAACGCCGGGGAGGCGGGGGCCAGCGGCTCGGCCGCGGAAAGCTGACGCCCTCCCCGACGCCCGGAGGTCGGCGGGCGCGGGAACCCCGACACGCAGACAAAAATCAACAAAGCACCTGCCGCTCCCGAGGAGAAAACAAGCCACAGGCCCCGACCGCCCGCTCTCCGACACGCCGCTGCCCGGGCCGCAGGGTTGCGCTGGCGGGCTAGGGGGAGGAAGCAAGGAAGGGCCCCACGCGGTGACTCCCCGGCCCCGGAGCCTTGCCTCTGTCCGGAAGCGGTGAGGCAGGGGGCCCCCACGCCAGAGACTGACCTTGGAGTCTCCGTTGCACAGAGCCATCGGGGCTGGGGCCGCGGCGGCGGCGACCAGAGATAAGACGGGGCGGGAAAGGGCCGCGAGGGTCGACGCCACGGACCACGACTAAGAAGAAGGCCTGGTCGAGGAACGGGCGAGCAAGAGGCGCGGAGAGCAGCTAGCTGCCTGCGAAGCGCCGAGTAGAGCAGCAGCCGCGGAGCGCGGGCCCCAGCGCCGCGGGAGAGCAGACCAGCAGCGCGCACGCTGCCCCCGCCTCCTGCTTCCGCCCCGGCCGGCCACTGGGAGGAGCCAGAGCCCGTGTGGCTAGGCTGCCGAGCGGCGGACACCCGCAGCTGCCGCGGCAGCCACCGAATAAGCCCGCCTCTGGAGGAGGGGACTTCGGCGTCCGGCCCCGCCTCCAGATCAGTCCCCACCGCCGAGGCCCGCCTCCAGGAAAAGAAACCCACGGATCTCCAGCCTGCCCTCCCAAAGGGAGGCGGGGCCTGCGGCTCATAGCCCCGCCCGCACCCCGCTCTGGCCCGCCCTTGGAAGGAGGAGCCGGCGGCAACTAGCTTAGCTGCCCCTGTCCCGCCTCCGCACCCCGCAGCCGGCTCGGCTTCGAGGGCGTGTGGCGCTTTACCCCACCCCCAGCCGCTAAAGCCGGCCTTGGATGGAAACCCAAGCCGCAGTCCGCTTGCTGTTTGCCTGCCGGCCTGCAGCCTTGGACGGCTGTGAGAAACTTGTGGCCCTGAGAAGGAGGCCTCCAGAGAAGCTGGGTCTCTGGGGAACGCTTACCGGGTGGTGCGGCCTCATCTCAGGTTGCGGCCCATGGAGGAAGCCAAAGCTGCTTTGAAGAGTTTCGTGGTGACAGCCGTGGGCTTAAAAGTGATATTTGATCACTTAGGTCCCTCAGAAGTTCTACATCGGGTGCAGAATTTTCAAAAGGAAGGGGTTTGGGAGCGGCAGTCTGATGGAAAACTGAACCCGAGGACAGGAGCTCTGTTTGCACAGCAGTGTTTTTATTTTTATTTGGATATTTTGTGGGGAAGAGGGAGCAGTCTTTCCAGCTACTCCATGGCATCCATCAATGCAAGGTATTATAGTTGCTTGAATTTGGTCACCTAGGGGTCTAAATCAGGATTGGTGAATAAATAATAACACTTGCAACAGCTTTAGTTTACAAAGCCCTTTAACAAATATTTAGTCATTTATAATACAGGCAACATTTGCTGAGCTCATGCTATCTGTCAAACTCTAGTCCAGGTATTAAAGGGCTAGAGTAAGACAGCCCAAACTTCCAAAATCTCGTTTTATTCTAACTAATCCCATGGAAGTAGTACAGTAAGATTGATGTTCTTATACACTTTTACTAATAAGGAAATTGAGGCTCATTGAGATTATGTGCTACTCCCTCAAGAGGCTCCTGATCTGGGAAAGAATAGACCAGTTGTTAGTAAAACATTTACATGAACAAAAGGCCCAAGACCTTCCTAGACCTCAGACTCAAAGAAAGAATTTTATTTACCTTTTTTTGAGGAGAAAAATGGATACTTGAACTGTCTAAAGCCATGGAGATTGTGTTCTGTTGATAGGTCTGAGTAAACAAACCAGGGAACAGTGTCATAACCAATAGGAGCAGTGCATCAACATCCACCTGGAGTGGAATGGAATGTGATGTGCTGGCAATAAGGATTGGTTAAACCTCACTGGTATTAGATAATGCCTAGTTTAAATATATTCTAGTGGTCACTTGTGCTTATGGCTAAGAACATCAGCATGTACTAAAATCCTTATAGCTTAAGTCTTCTGCAACTTTTGACTCTGTTCACCCCTTCCTCCTTGAAAATGGATTTCCTTACAAGGCACCACAGAGATGTCTTTTCACCTCCATGATTGTTCTCCATCACCTTTTCTTGTCGCTCTTCCTGTATCTTTCCTACAGAAGGAAACTTAAGTATTGGTTTTCTTCAGTATTTCCATTCCTAGCCCTCTTCTCATCTTACTGCTCACCTGTTTTCCCTAGGGCACTTATTTAAAAACACAGACTTGCTTAAAAACACTTTGATAGACTCTATCATGACAGCTCTCTCTTCTGAGCCCCAGGTCCCTATTATAGTGTATACCCCCAGTTAGATGTTCAATGTCATAGTGGGTCCTAAACTCAAGTCCAAAACACTGCTTTGTTCAAGACTATTCTTGCTAGTTTTCTGTTCATTTGTTCTATCAAGTATTGAAAGAAGGACACTAACATTTCCAAACATAACTGTGATTTTATCAGATTCTTACAGTTCTATCAGTTTTTGCTTTGTGTACTTTGAAGTTCTGTTTTTAGGGTCATAAATGTTTGCATGCGTGCTAAGTTACTTCAGTCATGTCCGACTCTTTGTGACCCCATGGACTGTAGACCACCAGTCTCTTCTGTCAGTGGGATTTTCCAGGCAAGAATACTAGAGTGGGTAGCCGTTCCTGTCTCCAGGGGATCTTCCAGATCCAGGGATCGAACCCCAGCCTCCTGCATAGCATGCAGATTTTTAACCATCTGAGCCACGAAAGCCCCATAAATGTTTAGGGTTGTTATTGATCCCTTTATAGTTATAGGATGATATTTTTTAGATCCCTAGTAATATTCTTCATGCTGACATTTACTTTCTCCAGTATTAAAATATTGAACTTTGCTTTCTTGATTGGTTCTTGGCATGATATATTTTTTGCAACTGTTTATACTGTTCATGTCTTTATGCTTAAGAAGTGTTTCTTGTAGACAGCATATAATTGGGTCTTGCTTTAATTCGAGTGTTTGTATCATTTACAGTTAAATGTTTATTGATATGGTTAACTTTATTTCTTTAATCTGGAGATTTTCAAGGCAGTAAGCTGGGGCAGTTAAGGGCTCATCTCTTTTGTGCCCTGTCTCTCAGAGATCACTGTCCTTTGTTGCTCAATACCCAGTATCTTGAAACCATTGTTGCATACATTTTGTTGTTCCCAGAAGGGCACATCCAGTTCCTTACTCCATTTTTGGCCGAAATGAAAGTCTTTTAATGATTAATTGAGGTATCTCAAACCTATAATGTCTTCCTTCTGTTACTGGTCCTATCATACTGTTACGTGATTATTAAGGTTAAGAGTGAAGATTGCCCTGAATTCAGAACAACTTAGGTAACATAGATTAGAGATGCTGATTCTTACAAATGTAATTGTGTTGTTTTTGGGGCCAACACATTTTTTGTATTTGAGTTTTCTTAATTTTATTTTTAATTGGAGGCTAATTGCTTTACAATGCTGTTTGTTTCCTGCTATACAAGAACGTGAGTCAGCCATAAGTATACATATATACCCACCCTCCTGAGCCTCCCTCCTGCTGGAACCAACACATTTTAAAAGAAACATTTCAGAAAATCCACAGAGAGAAAATTTATATGACTTTTCAGATCTGGTGAGTATCATAAAATATTTATTTCAGGTATAATCCATGGTCATTTCACTTCATCTTTCAAATATTTAATATTTTTAAACCTATTAATAAAAAAATTAACTCTTAAGTTTATGAAGAATATTAGGTGTAAGCTTAAAATGTGGAAGGAAGTACATAGGTTTTCAAAACCCTTTTAGGATGGTTGTTGTTGAGTCACTAAATCACGTCTGACTCTTTGCAACCCCATGAACTATAGCATGGAATTTGATCAAATTTATGTCCATTGAGTTAGTAATACCATCGAAGCATCTCACCCTCTGCACCACCCTACCTTCTCCTTCTGCCTTCAGTCTTTCCCAGCATCAAGGTCTTTTCCAGTGAGTCAGCTCTTCAAATCAGATGGCCAAAGCATTGGAGCTTCAACTTCAGCATCAGTCCTTCCAATGAATATTCAGGGTTGATTTCCTTTAAGATAGACTAGTTTGATCTCCTTGCAGTCCAAGGGACTCTCAAGAGTCGTCTCCATAGTTAGAAAGCACTCAGCCTTCTTTGGCACTCAGCCTTCTTTGTGTCCAGCTCTCACATCCTTATGACTACTGGAAAAACTATAGCTTTGACTAGACGGACCTTTGTCGGCAAAGTCATCTCTGCTTTTTAATACGCAATCCAGGTCTGTCACAGCTTTCCCTCCAAGGAGCAAGCGTCCCTTAATTTCACAGCTGCAGTCACCGTCCACAGCGATTCTGGAGCCCAAGAAAATAAAATCTGTCACTACTTCCACTTTTCCCCCTCTATCTGCTGTGAAGTTATGGGACTGGATGCCATGATCTTATTCTTCCCAATGTTGAGTTTCAAGCCAGCTTCTCCACTCTCCACTTTCACCCTCATCAAGAGGCTTTTTACTTCCTCTTCACTTTCTGCCATTAGAGTGGTATCATATGCATATCTGAGATTGTTGATATTTCTCCCAGCGATCTTGATTGCAGCTTGTGACTCATCCAGCCCAGCATTTCACATGATGTACTTCTCCATATAAGTCAAATAAGCAGGGTGACAGTATACAGCCTCGTGGTAGTCCTTTCCCAATTTGGAACCAGTCAGTTGTTCCATGTCTAGTTCTAACCATTGCTTCTTGACCTGCACACAGGTTTCTCAAGAGGCAGGTAAGGTGGTCTGGTATTCCCATCTCTTTAAGAATTTTCCACAGTTTGTTGTGATTGACACAGTCAAAGGTTTTAGTGTAGTCAGTGAAGCAGTAGTAGATGTTTTTCTGGAATTCCTTTGCTTTCTCTGTAATCCAAATAATGTTGGCAGTTTGTGAGTTTAAAAAAAAAAATTCTGGAAACAGCTGTTCTAAATCTGGTCATAAATCCTTTGTCCAAAATCTTAATAGCTCCCCATTGCTCTTGGGATAAACTCCAGACTTCTAGCATTTCTTGCTTGGTACTTGGAGACTTGGCCAGTTCCTATTCACTTTATAGCCT
This sequence comes from Bos indicus, assembly GCF_029378745.1. Classification (NCBI taxonomy): domain Eukaryota; kingdom Metazoa; phylum Chordata; class Mammalia; order Artiodactyla; family Bovidae; genus Bos; species Bos indicus. The sequence goes on from NC_091760.1 coordinate 112,198,470, forward strand.
GCTCTGATCGCTGCCCCTCTCACTCTACTCTCTAGCCATATTAAACTGCCTTCATTCCTTAAATGTGACACATTCTCTCTTGACTTGGGCCTTTTGCACATAAATATCTCTTGTCTAGAATATTTCTGTCCCCTCCCCACAACTCTGAAGTTTTGAGTTAGATATCTCGTCCTCTGTTTTGCTCCGGTAACCCTTTGTCCTTCATTATTACTCACCACCCTCTACAATGTTTACCATTCACTTGTTTCTGTCCACAGAAAAGCCCTAGAAACGATATCAACCCAGTAGCAACAAGCAAACCTAACACCCAGACTGGTTTCTAAATAGCAGTCTCCAGCAAGAGGAATCAGGACTTCTTGGAGAAATAGCTAATTTCAGGATGGAGGCAGGCATAAAGTGACAAGGAATATCTTTTTGTGCAAGAAAGTTAGGAAGTGCTCAGAGAATGATAGGAACATTTCAGAGGGATACAGAATTCACTTAGAAAGAATTTTACTGGCCAAATCTGGAGCAGTATACTGAAATAGTAATGATAAACAGAGTATATTCTCTGAATAAATTAAGAATCCATCAATCTATAATGATATAGATAAATGAATGAGTAAATGGAAAAAAATACTTTCTTAAATATAATGTCAACTAGTAAAATTCAAAGGATTGAGTTAGAAAATCATTATTTGTACACTCTACTATATATAAAATAGTCAACATGAACCGACTGTATAGGGAATTCTACACAATATTCTGTAATAACCTATATGGGAAAAGAATCTGAAATATGTGGATATATGTATAACTGAATCACTTTGCTATCCACCTGAAACTAACACAACATTGTAAATCAAGTATCCACCAACGTAAAATAAAAATTAAATTTAGAAAAAATCATCATTTGGCAAACATCATAGAAATAATAGATTCAGACAAGCAACATCACTGGATGGTAAAATTCATGGATGAAAATGCAGGATTAAGAACAGGTTTTATTTACATTGTCTCAATAATTATACAAGGAAAATAGTAACTTTACAGTGGAGAAACTTGAGGAACTTCCTTTCTCAAGTGATAGAAGTTAGCATCAACAGTAGTGGAAAAATCAATGTGTATCATGTGATGGCTGCAGTAAGCCAACCATAGTATTACTTCAGTAGTGTTTGCCTAAAATGTGTTACCTAAGGGTGAGTAAACATCAGGCAAAACCAAATGGAGGCACATTTCAAAAACTAACAGGTCTATCATTGGTCCATTACCTTTGCTTTGCAACAAATACCCTAAAATCTAATGGTTTAAAATAACATTGTCTGGGGGTGGGACCAAGAAAAAATGGAGGGTCTTCCACAACGCAGGAAAGGGGCCAGAAATGAACCCAGGTTGCAGAGTGTAAACTACAGCTTGTTGTGGGCAGCCCTGCTTCTTGCATGGAATTGGAGCTGTATGGACCTGACGACAAGTTCTACTGCAAGCTGGATCAGGATGATGCGTTGCTGGGCTCCTACCCCATAGACGACAGCTGTCGCATCCATGTCATTGACCACAGCGGTGCCTGCCTTGGGGAGTATGAGGACATATCCAAGGTGGAGAAATACGAGATCTCACAAGAAGCCTATGAACAGAGGCAAGACGCAATCCGCTCCTTCCTGAAGTGCAACAAGCTAGGTTGATTCAATGAAGAAGAGCGGGCCCAGCAAGAGGCCGAGAACTCCCAGCACCTTATTGAGGAGGCAGCCCAGGCCAGCACCATCCCTGTGGGCAGCCACTGTGAGGTGCAGACACCTGGGCAGCCCCCTCGCAGGGGCACTGTCATGTAGGTAGGACTGACAGATTTCAAACCTGGCTACTGGATTGGTGTCCACTATGATGAACCACTAGGGAAAAACGATGGCAGCGTGAATAGAAAACACTACTTTGAATGCCAGGCCAAGTAGGCGCCTTCGTCAAGCCATCAGTCATGACATTGGGGGACTTCCCTGAAGAGGACTACGGTTTGGATGAGATGTAATGGCCAAGGAAGGGCAGCCCCCTGCTCCAGCTAACTCGCCTACTCATTGCCCTTCCCTGTGTGTGCCCATGGCCCTCTCCCCATGAGCCTGTTTTTATTTTATTGACTACCCTCACCATTGACTTTTGAGACACATGTATTAAATTTGCCGAAAACCTGAAAAAAATAACATTGTCTGTTGCTGTTGTTCAGTCGCTCAGTCCTATCCAACTCTTTGCACCCCCATGGACTGCAGCATGGTTTAAAATAACATTTACTTTATTACGGTTTGGGCAGGGTAAGTGGCTCAAACGGTAAAGAATCTGCCTGCCATGCAGGAGAAATGGGTTAGATCCCTGGGTTGGGAAGGTCCCCTGGAGAAGGGAATGGCAGCCCACTCCAGTATTCTTGCCTGGAGAATCCCATGGACAGAGGAGCCTGGCGGGCTCCTTTGGGGAGCTGCAGTCTTTGGGGTCGCAAAGAATCGGACACGACTGAGGGACTAACACTTTCACTTTTCACATTCAGCAGGAGCAGCTCTTGTCTGCCCTAATATGTCCGCAGCTCCACTGGACCTCAGCTGCTGCTGCTGCTGCTAAGTCACTTCAGTCATGTCCGATTCTGTGCGACCACATAGACGGCACCCCACCAGGCTCCCCCATCCCTGGGATTCTCCAGGCAAGAAGGTGGTCAAAGGCCGGGAGCTAGAACCATGTGAAGGCTTTCACACATCTCTAACACCTAAACTGAGAGACTCAAATAACTGAGAGCCAGGACAGTTACAGCCCATCTGGCATCTCTCTCTCTCTCTCTGTGATCTCCCCATTACCACAGTTCATGGTACCTGGATTTCCTATGAGTCAGCTCAGGATTTCCAGGGAGTATGAGTGTGTGTGAAAGAGACACACACAGAGACAGAAAGAACTGGTGAGAGCCAAGTAGAAGCTGTGTGACCTTTTCTGTCTAGCCTTGAAAGTTACAGTTTATTTCTCTGCACTGTATTCATAGAATAAGTCGAAAGGCTCTTCCAGGTTCTGGAAGAACATGAGAACTGCAAATGTGGTACAATGCTTGGAAAATATAATCAGCTAGTGATCTTAGAAAATGAAGGTCAGTCTGAGGAACTGTTCTAGGTTGAAGGAAAATAAAGAGACATGACAGCTGAGTGAAATATACACAGCTAGATTGAAATCTTTTGCTATAGGGTATTACTGGGTCAGTTGGCAAACCTTGAATACTCCAAGTGAATGGTTTACAGGAGCTCTTTGTACTGTTATTGCAACTTTGCTATAAGTTTAAAATAATAAATGAAAAAATAAAATACTCCTTAAAATTTATTGTTTAAAAATCTTACAATTAATCTTTTCATGAAGCAACAGATGACGGTGTAATGAAATAACCACCCACATTTGATACAGGCATATTTTTGAATGTCACGTTTTATTAAAGCAAATCTTTGAATGCTATTATTATAACTATATTTTTATTAATTACCCCTGCCGTGCTCTTTGTCTCAACTATTCTCTCAAATTTTCGTCCCTTTCTCTTAGAGTTGAACTGACAGTCTCCTGGTGAGAATTGATTCCGCCAAATCCTGTCTCTTCTTCATCTCTAGGAAAAGGAGGAATACAACTTTTGCCTTTGAAAAGTTTTTAAAACTGCTAATGAAGAAAACCTGTAACAACAGTAGTATCAACTTAGAAAAAATGCGCAACATAAGAGTTGCGAGTTAAGTTTTATTTGAAGCAAAATGAGGACTTCAGCGCCAGAAGACAGCACCTCAGGCAGCTCTAAGAAACTGTCCCAAAGAGACGGGGGGAAGGTCAGTGTATTTGTGATTTTGGTGAACAGGGAATACATGTCATCAAGCATATATTTTTTCAGATGGTTTCTGCTAGTGTTGTGAAGCTTTTAGTCATGAGGAAAAGTCATCACCTTGAAGGATGTTAGTGCCTTTGTATATATGAGATGATGAAAGAATTGGACTCATAAAATTGGCTCGTGAAAATATCTATCTGAAGACCTGTGCTGCCAGTTTTCGCCACCGCCCCTTCCCAGCAGCATGTGACTTAAATATTACAGAGGTAGATGGCAAGTGCCGATTTGTGGTTGACAGCAGTAGTAGTAAATCTTACATAGCACTTTATATGCCAAAGCACTGTTCTAAATTTCTTGTATATATCAACTCATTTAATCCTCATAACAGTCCTAGGAGATGGATACTATTATCATCAGCTTGTTGCCCTTTTATGACTGAGAAAACAGAGACAGACTAAGGTTATACAGCCAGTAAACCACAGAACTGAGATTCAAACCAGGTCAGCTAGCTGTAATCTTTTATTGTTTATTAAACATTCAAAATAGACACTGCAAGACAATCTTCAAAACCCACATATCACTTGGTACTTTTTAAACAGAGCAATGGCCCTGTTACCACTGTTTCTTTCAGCTGTTTGCAGTGCCATGATTTTGGTGGATTTTTAAAAAATTGGTTATCCTCAACAAAATTCACGGCACAAATTCACTGAGTGCTTATATATTTGTGTGCATGCATAGTGCCTCAGTTGCTCAGTAGTGTCCAACTCTTTGCGACTAGCCCACCAGGTGCCTTTGTCCATGAGGTTATCTTGGCAGGAATACTAGAGTAAGTTGCCATTTCCTCCTCCAGGGGATCTTCCCCACTCAGGGATGGAACCCATGTCTCCTGTATTGGCAGGCAGATCCTTTACCACTGAACCACCTGTTAAGCCTTTGTTTATGTATTTATTTGTGGTTTTAAAGGGCTTCCCAGGTAGCTCAACTGGTAAAGAATCCTTGGCTGGTAAAGAATGTTTAGCTGGTAAAGAATCTGCCTGCAATGCAGGAGACCTGTGTTCTATTCTTCAGTCGGGAATTTCTCCTGGAAAAGGGATAGGCTACCCGCTCTAGTATTCTTGGGCTTCCCTGGTGGCTCAGATGATAAAGGATCAGCCTGCCATGCAGGAGACCTGGCTTCAGTCCCTGGATTGGGAAGATCCCTTGGAGGAGGGCATGGCAACCCACTCCAGAATTCTTGCCTGGAGAATCCCCATGGACAGAGGAGCCTGGCAGGCTACAGTCTGTGGGGTCACAGAGAGTTGGACACAACTGAGTGACTAACCACAGCAGAGTGGTTTTAAAAAAATATAAAACATAAAATTTACCTTCTTAACCATCTTTAAATGTACAGTTCAGTAGTGCTAAGTATATTCACATTGTTGTGCAACAGAGAGACCTCCATAACCTTTTCATTCTGCAAAAACCAACATCCCATTTCTTCCTCCTCTCAGCCTCTGATAACCACCATTGCATTTTTTGTTTCTATGAATGTGACTACTTTAAATACCTCATATAAGTGAAATCATACAGTATTTGTCTTTTTGTGACCAGCTTATTTCACTTAGCATAATGTCTTCAAGTTTCAACCGTGTTATAGCATTTGACAGAATTTCCTTCCTTTTTAAGACTGAATAAAATTCTATTTTATATGAAAAATATATATGTATTATTGTTTATCCATATAACTGTCCATGGGCATTTGGGTTGCTTCCACATATTGGCTATTGTGAATAACACTGCTGTTGGAGTGTTCATATATTAAAAACTGAAAATATAAGAATGAAACATGGTAACTCAGAAAATAGCTCACAGTAAGGGTGAAGAAAATGAAGCTCTTCAGGTTTGTATAATTGATGATAACACTTTACATGGAATTTTAAAATTTAGGACTTTAAGCTGTTTTCATATATCAAAATCACCTTTTATAATGTCCATGAGTTTAGAGTTCTGGCAATAGGCATTATAACACTTGTACATGTGTTACTGAACTGAACTTGGGGCTACTCACCTACCACACAGTAGGGGCAATTTATAACACTGAGTTATGGTAAAGGAAAGTACAGCGTTTATTGCAGAAGCCACCCAAAGAAAACAGGAACCTCATGCTCAAAGCCTAGAGAAGGAAATGGCAACCCACTCCAGTATTCTTGCTGGAAAATCCCATGGACAGAGAAGCCTGGCAGGCTACAGTCCATGGGGTCACCAAGAGTCGGACACCACTTAGGGACTAAACCACCACCACCGTCCTCAAAGAACCTGAACTTCATGGTTTTCAGGGGAAGATTATTAAAGGCAACATTTAGGGTGAGAGCTGCAGGGTACATGACTTTCTTCTGATTGGTTGGTGGTAACAGATGTTTTCAGGAATCTGGATCATCAGCTTTCTGGTTCCACCAGTCTGGGGTCTACTTCTTGTGCTCAAAAGGTAATCACAATCCTCTGCCTTGGTAGGGGTCTTAGGTCCTGCAGAACAACTGAAAATATGTGTCAGATTGTTACCTAAGACAGCTTTATCGCTAAACATTGTTTATTGACTGATTTTCCTTTGTTTCCTTCACTTCCTTGATTAGTAACTGCTCCAGTCTGCTCTTTGGAATTCAGGGAAGGTCTAGGAGGACAAAGCCTTTTTGTTTTTTTTCTACAAAAAAGAACTGGGGACACGAAGGGACTTTGTACTATACTTGGGAGGGCCCCCAGGATGCTGCTCAGTTTCAATCCCCCCTTTTTCTTTAATACTCCTCAATCTTGAGGGGGATCAGGAGTGGGACAAGAAAGGGAATCAAGTTGTGGATAGAGAGGTTAATCATAAATTTGACAGGGGAACCTGGTTTTAAGGGATCTCAGTTTCACATATATTATGGGCTTAATTTGTAACCAAGAGCTTGCTGTTTTTGAATTCCTACATTTTCCTAGTAACAAGCTCTACATCCAGAGCTTGAATCTGAAACAGGACTGAAAAGGGCAGGGCACAACCTTTAGAAGAATGACATAGCCATTTAGTTTAGTTTAGTTCAGTTGCTCAGTCGTGTCCGACTCTTTGCGACCCCATGAATCGCAGCACCCCAGGCCTCCCTGTCCATCACCAACTCCCAGAGTTCACTCAAACCCACGTCCATCGAGTCAGTGATGCCATCCAGCCATCTCATCCTCTGTCGTCCCCTTTTCCTCCTGCCCCCAATCCCTCCCAGCATCAGAGTCCTTTCCAATGAGTCAACTCTTCGCACGAGGTAGCCAAAGTACTGGAGTTTCAGCTTTAGCATCATTCCTTCCAAAGAAATCTCAGGGCTGATCTCCTTCAGAATGGACTGGTTGGATCTCCTTCCAGTCCAAGGGACTCTCAAGAGTCTTCTCCAACACCATAGTTCAAAAGCATCAATTCTTCGGCACTCAGCTTTCTTCACAGTCCAACTCTCGCATCCATACATGACCACTGGAAAAACCACAGCCTTGACTAGACGGACCTTTGTTGGCAAAGTAATGTCTCTGCTTTTCAATATGCTATCTAGGTTGGTCATAACTTTTCTTCCAAGGAGTAAGCGTCTTTTAATTTCATGGCTGCAGTCACCATCTTCAGTGATTTTGGAGCCCAGAAAGATAAAGTCTGACACTGTAGGACATGACAAAACCTAGTTAAAACCAACTAGGTCCAAGATGGCAGATTTGACTTCCAATGGAGCTTGAGCCTCATTATATGCTCATTGTGATACATTTAGTTCAGTTCAGTCGCTCAGTCGTGTCCAACTCTTTGCAACCCCATGGACTGTAGCACGCCAGGCTTTCCTATCCATCACCAACTCCCGGAGCTTACTCAAAATCGTATCCATCCAGTTAGTGATCCAACCATCTCATTCTGTTGTCCCCTTCTCCTCCTGCCCTCAATCTTTCCTAGCACTAGAATCTTTTCCAATGAGTCAGTTCTTTGCATCAGGTGCCCAAAGTATTGGAGTTTCGGCTTCAGCATCAGTGCTTCCAATGAATATTCAGGGATGATTTCCTTTAGGATTGACTGGCTGGGTCTCCTTGTAGTCCAAGAGACTCTCAAGAGTCTTCTCCAACACCACAGTTCAAAAGCATCAGTTCTTCTACCTTGCTGGCATGTGAAATGAGCGTAATTGTGCAGTAGTTTGAACATTCTTTGGCATTGCCCTTCTTTGGGATTGGAATGAAAGCTGACCTTTTCCAGTCCTGTGGCCTTTGCTGAAGTTTCCAAATTTGCTGGCATATTGAGTGCAGCACTTTCATAGCATCATCTTTCTGGATTTGAAATAGCTCAGCTGGAATTTCATCACTTCCACTGCCTAGCAAATTGTGGGTACCCAACTAATAAAGATTCTGCCTGCAATGTAGGGGACCTGGGTTCAAATCCTGGGTTGGAAAAATCCCCTGGAGAAGTGAATGGCAACCCACGCCAGTATTCTTGCCGGGATAATTCCATGGACAGAGGAGCCTGACTGGTTACAATCCTTGGGGTCATGAAGAGTCAGACATGACTGAGTGACTAGCACTTTCACTATATTCTCTGTCCTAATTTTTAAGACCATGTACATTAGAACATGACAACAAGTAGGAAAATTTTAACAGCAGAAGAACAGGTATGTTAATTTCTAAAATATATGCAGCACATTATAATAAATAAAATAAAAATTACCAAGACCTGAGTGAGAAAGGTACAGACAAAATTCACAAAATAGGCAGTTGTTGTTGTTTACTTGCTAAGTCATGTCCCACTCTTTTGCAACCCCATGGATTGTAGCCTGCCAGGCTCATCTGTCCATGGGCTTTTCCAGGCAAGAATACTGGAGGGGGTAGCCATTTCCTTCTCCAGGGGATCTTCCTGATCCAGGGATCAAACCAGCATCTCCTGCGTTGACACTTTATTGCATCCACTCAGTGGATTCTTTACCACTGAGCTACTTGGGAAGCGCAAAATAGGCAGTACTGCTGCTGCTGCTAAGTCGCTTCAGTCGTGTCCGACTCTGTGTGACCCCATAGACAGAAGCCCACCAGGCTCCTCTGTCCCTGGGATTCTCCAGGCAAGAACACTGGAGTGGGTTGCCATTTCCTTCTCCAATGCATGAAAGTGAAAAGTGAAAGGGAAGTCGCTCAGTCGTGTCTGACTCCTAGCGACCCCATGGACTGCAGCCTACCAGTCTCCTCCATTCCTTCTTCTCTAGTCAGTTCTTTAAAACAGTGGTTCTCAAACCTAGCTACACACTCAAATTACTTAGTACACTCAGGTCCCATTACACATCAATTAAATAAATTTCATAAAATGAGAGAAGAAAAAATTTAAGTATGGCAATACTGGATAAATAGGTAGAAGGTAATAAGCAGAGAAAAAATGTTTCTTACAGGAGTGCAAAATGATACAACTACTTTAAAAACACTGGCAGTTTCTTGTAAAGTTAAATATACACATAGCATGCTCTGCTATGCTTAGTCACTCAGTCGGGTCCAACTCTTTGCGACCCCATGGACTGCAGCCTGCCAGGCTCCACTATCCATGGGGATTCTCCAGGCAAGAATACTGGAGTGAGTTGCCATGCCCTCCTCCAGGGGATCTTCCCAACCCAGGAATCGAACCCAGTTCTCCTGCATTGTAGGTGTATTCTTTATGATCTGAGGCACCAGGGAAGCCCATACACATAGCATACAACTCAGCAATCCTATCCTAGGTAATTGCCCAGAAGAAATGAAAACTTTATTTACATAAGAACCTGTATGCAAGGGTTTATAGTGACTTTTATCATCAAAATCTGAAAATAATCCAAATGTTCTTGAACTAGTGAATGGATAAACACATGCTGGTACATTCACACAATGAAATGTTACTCAGGAAAAAAAAAAAAAAGCGGGGCTGGGGGGAGGTACACAGGAAGGAACTATCAATACAGGCAACAACATGGATGAATCCCAATGCATTATGTGGACTGAAAGAAGTCAGAGTTAAAGGCTACATATTGTATGATTCCATTTAATTGACATTTTGGAAAAGTGAAACTATAGGGATTAAAAACATATCAGGGGATCTTCCCTGGTGGCTCAGTGGTAAAGAATCCTCCTGCCGATTTAGGAGATGTGAGTTCCATCCCTGATCAGGAAGATCCCACATGTCTCTGAGCAGCTAAGCACCACAACTTTTGAGCCTGTGCTCTAGGGACCAGCAGCCACAACTACTGAAGCCCATGTGCTCTACAGTCCATGCTCTGCAACAAGAGAAACCATCGCAATGAGAAGCCTGCCCACCGCAACTAGAGAGTAGCCCCCACTTGCTACTAGAGAAAAGCCTGCACAGCAATGAAGACCCAGTGAAGCCAAAAATAAATATATACATTTAAAGATATTTATTTATTTATGGCTATGCTGAGTCTTCATTGCTGTGCGGACTTACTCTAGGGGATACTCTCTAGCTGTGGTGCACTGGCTTTTCATTGCGGTGACTTCTCTCGTTGTGGAGCACCGGCTCTAGGCATGTGAGCATCACTAGGTGAGGCACGTGGGCTATCTAGCACATGATCAACAGGCCAGGCTCATGGCTTAGTTGCTCCACTGCATGTGGGATCGTCCAGGATCAGGGATCAAACTCGTGTCCCCTGCGTTGGCAAGCAGATTCTTTACCACTGAGCCACAGGGAAGCCCCAAAATAAATAAATAAAATTATTAAAAACAAACAAACAAACACATCAAGGTTTTTCAGGGACTGGGGGCTGGGTGGGGAGGCTGATTTCAAATGAGCCCAGAGAAGTTTTCAGAGTGATAAAACTATTCCATGTCTTGATGGTGGTTGTGGTTATTATAACTATTTGTGGAAAATGGCTCATATTTGTCAAGACTCATAGAACTGTCCACTAAAATTTTACTCCTCCCTGCCCCCGCCAAAAAAAGCAATTAAAAATTCTGAGGAAGATCCTGAAGATTCCAGTTAGAAAAGTTAAGAAATCTGCAACCACCCACAGTTTTAGGAAGAGACCACTAGATGGCGGTATTAATTTTAATAGAACCCAGGAAAAATTTGAAGCTCAAAGACCAAAGGCCTGGGGGTGGAGCAGTTCTTTGAAAAGTTTCCTGAAAACCCATAGCTATAACTCCTGCTGTCAAGACTGCAGTGGTTTCTGTGTTTTTCCTAAGGTCAGTCTTCCCAGTCTTCCACAGCTCTTAGTTTGTTTTTGTTTTCTGAAACAGATCAAATAGCAGAACCCTTGTGGCAGAAAGTGAAGAAGAACCAAAAAGCCTCTTGATGAAAGTGAAAGAGGAGAGTGAAAAAGTTGGCTTAAAGCTCAACATTCAGAAAACTAAGATCATGGCATCTGGTCCCATCACTTCATGGGAAATAGATGGGGAAACAGTGTCAGACTTTATTTTTGGGGGCTCCAAAATCACTGCAGATGGTGACTGCAGCCATGAAATTAAAAGATCCTTACTCCTTGGAAGAAAAGTATGACCAATATAGATAGCATATTGAAAAGCAGAGACATTACTTTGCAAACAAAGGTCTGTCTAGTCAAGGCTATGGTTTTTCCAGTGGTCATGTATGGATGTGAGAGTTGGACTGTGAAGAAGGCTGAGTGCCGAAGAATTGATGCTTTTGAACTGTGGTGTTGGAGAAGCCTCTTGAGAGTCCCTTGGACTGCAAGCAGATCCAACCAGTCCATTCTGAAGGAGATCAGCCCTGGGATTTCTTTGGAAGGAATGTTGCTAAAGCTGAAACTCCAGTACTTTTGGCCACCTCATGTGAAGAGTTGACTCATTGGAAAAGACTCTGATGCTGGGAGGAATTGGGGGCAGGAGAAGGGGACAACAGAGGATGAGATGGCTGGATGGCATCCCTGACTTGATGGACGTGAGTCTGAGTGAACTCTGGGAGTTGGTGATGGACAGGGAGGCCTGGCATGCTTCGATTCATGGGGTCGCAAAGAGTCGGACACTGCTGAGCGATTGAACTGAACTGAACTGAACTGTTGTTGCTCAGTCGTTCAGTCGTGTCCGACCCTTTGAGACCCCATGGACCACGGCACGCCAGGCTTCCCTGTCCTTCACTAATTCCCAGAGTTTGCTCAAACTCATGTCGATTAAGTTGGTGATGCTATCCAACCATTTCATCCTCTGTTGCCCCCTTCTCCTCCTGCCTTCAATCTTTCCCAGCACGAGAATCTTTTCCAATGAGTTGGCTCTTTGCATGTGGTGACTAAAGTATTGGAGATTCAGCAACAGTCCTTTGAATGAATATTCAGGGTTGATTTCCTTTAGGACTGACTGGTTTGAATCTCCTGGCAGTCCAAGGGATTCTTAAGAGTCTTCTCCAGCACCATCCATAGTTCAAAAGCATCAGTTCTTCAGTGCTCAGCCTTCTTTATGATCAACTCTCACATCTGTAAATGACTACTGGAAAAACCATAGCTCTGATTAGGTAGACCTTTGTTGGCAAAGTGATTTTCAATACGCCGTCTAGGTCCATCAACTTTTTTCCAAGCAGCGTCTTTGGACAGCACGGCTGTCCTCACTGTCCACAGTGATTTTGGAGCAGAACATTAGTTAACCAATTTTTTGTTTGTTTTTCTTACTCTTCATTACCTAGAATCTTGAACATGTATGAAATAAACAGAATGGTATAATGAATTTCAGTATTACCAAACATCAGTAGTTATTGGTAATCTACTATTCTTAATTTATCAAACCTTCATCCTTCCCAATCCCCATGCAAATAGCTTTCTATAGTCATTTTCCTAATGAGATAAGTTTACATCATTTTGAAATGCAGTTTTTAAAAAATAGGCTTATTTTTTCACAGCTGAATTGAGCAGAACACAAATACATTTCCTACATGCCCCTTGCCCCACACATGCACAGTCTCCCCCATAATCAGCATTGCCCACAGAGTGGTACATTCGTGACACATCAGTATCACCCACAGTTCATAGTTCATGTTGGTGTCACACATTCTATGGGTTTGGACAAAAACAGTGACATGTAACTATCATACAGTATCGTAAGAGTAGTTTCACTCTACTAAGCGTCACTGTGCTCCCCTTATTCATTCCTCCCTCTCCCTAATCCCTGGCAAAATGCACAGATTTTGATTATGTAATTCCCATTTGTTTTGGATAGACCTAGTTTGGAAGTTTCTAGTAACATAAAGCAAAAAGAAAAGGGAACATTGCGGGAGAATGAAATGGAGCAGGACCTTATGGTCCTTGCCACCCCCACCCCCACGCATGTCCTCCGCTTGCCTTTTGTCTGTGGAAAAACTTTAGCCAAAGAATAAATTTAATCAGAGAAGTGAGAAAATGCAAAAGCAAAGAAAAGCAGTCAGAAAGGACAATGCAATAATAGTTTGGTCAATAAGCAAGATCAAGGACCTTTAGTTCTTTCTCAAGGGCTATAGATAATATTCTGAGCCATATCCCATGAGCCATCTTATGGATACTGAAACCTCCACCAAGTGAGATGTTAACTACATGACCAGACTGTAGCCATGATATAAGCTGCCACAATTCCAAGAATCGACCTCAAAGAAATGGAAACAAACTGACCCTGTAGCTGAAGATTAACTCTACTTAAAATAATCAAGATGACTCTGGTCAGACTAAGGTGACTGTCTGAGCTGACTGCTATTTCTGCCTGTAGCCCACTCCGTCTATAAAAGCTCGTCTCCTAATTGTTGAGGATAGGCAGAGTCAGCCTTTGGACAGACATGTGTCTCTTCCCCGACCACTACCCTGGTTGTCTGAAAGAAAGCAAATTTTTCTTTTCACCAATCTGGCTTCTTTACTGGCTTTCGAGCAGCGAGCACCCAGACCCTACTTTCAGTAACAAGAAAGCTAGAGAGAGAAATCCAGTAAACAACTGGATTTCCAGGAAGAGTTAATGAAGAGGAAAGAAAGAAGGGAAAAATCAAATGTATTATAAAAGAAAATTTCCCTAAATTCATGAAAAATTCTAAACTTTGTTCAAAAAGACCTAATAAATGTTGAATAAGGTTAACAGAAAAACATACATGGTGAAAATTCTGAACTCCAAAAACAAAGGAAAACTCCACAAGCTTCCAAATGGAAAAACAGGATACTGGCAAAGGAATAAAAATTGATAGTGTCAACTGAAAAAGTAAAGAAAGCACAGTGTGACAGCTGTGAGTTCAGTTCTGTTTGGGAACTTATTGAAGACTATAGCCCAAGAGACAGTCTCTCAGAGAGTTCTGATGAACCACTAGGAAGAGGTAAGGGAGAGATCAGTGTATACGTGATTTTGGCTAAGTATATGCAATTGAGTAAACATCCAAGTAGAAGGTTGCTGCTAGTCAGGAGGAGCTGATGTCTCCCTTAATGATTTTAGAGCTTTTCTAGACATGAGAACATGCAAGAAATTTGAGTCATAAAATCTTCTCCTGAAAATAGCTTACTATGAGAAGGTCTGTTCTGCCAGTTTTCCCGAGCAGAGAGTGCCTCCTTCTTGATCTTCACCCTGAACTCCTTTCAGGGTATGTCAAAGGTCAGCAACTTCAGTGGCTAGGGACTTCATTCTTGTACAACCAGATGGTGAGCGACATTTTTTTTGTTGGTAAAAGTAAATAACAGGGAACTTCCCTGGTGGTCCAGTGGCTAAGACTCCTTACTCACAATGCAGGGGGCCTGAGTTCAATCCCTGGTCAGGGAACTAGATCCCACATACTACAATTAAATAAATAAATAATTTTTAAAAGTAAATATCAATAATATAATAAGTAACTTTTTTGATGTAATTAATACCTTGTTTTTGAGAACTTCAGCCCTAAGTCATAGGAAAAAAGAAATAAAATTTTTAAAAAATTGATATAAAAATATGTATTTTCGTTGTTCTTTGCTTTTGGCTTCCTTGACCATGGACTGAACCCTGACCTCTGGGGGGTTCGATTCACTAGACTGCCAGGGAGTTCCCAAGGTGAACATATGCTTTTATCATTAATAGAAAACAATTAAAAATAGCATCACATTTTGGTGCTCTCATATTGGTGTACACTGACAAGTCTGAAATACAAAGGTTGATGAGGGGCAAGCAGATACAATTAATCACAGCTAAACATTATACATTAGTATAAAACTTTTTGGAGGACCATTTGGCAATATTATACTTTACATTTTAAATATATATTTCAACCCAGAAATTTAACTTTAAAATATATGTGTGTGTTTTATATTTATACTATTGATAATACTGATATATATTTTACATTTTACATGTGTATTTGGGGGAGTTTTGAAAAAACAAATCATCAAACCAGAAAGAAGCTAAATGGTCATCAGTGTTATAAGTATGAGCCTGGTTGGTAAATTTTAGCAAATCCACACGACTCTGACAGGCCTAGTGTAGACCCTGTGTTCACGCTTAAGATTATTCAAGTGTAAGTAACAGAGGATAGAGGATGGAGTCGGGCAACTGAAGGCAATAAAGAATTATGGCTACCTCCAGGAGGGTTTTGGAGAAGGCAATGGCACCCCACTCCAGTACTCCAGTACTCTTGCCTGGAAAATCCCATGGATGGAGGAGCCTGGTAGGCTGCAGTCCATGGGGTTGCTAGGAGTCGGACACGACTTAGCGACTTCTCTTTCACTTTTCACTTTCATGCATTGGAGAAGTAAATGGCAACCCACTCCGGTGTTCTTGCCTGGAGAATCCCAGGGATGGGGAGCCTGGTGGGCTGCCATCTCTGGGGTCGCATGGAGTCGGATACACTGAAGCGACTTAGCAGCAGCCAGGAGGGTTTTACATTGGCAGTTTCACTAGCTTTGTCAGAACGCACCAATCAAGGAAGGCCAGTTTCCCAAAGAAAAGGGAGTTTTACTCCCTTTTACTCCCTTTACTCACTTAACAGAAGTGAGTAAGGGGCATTCAGTATGTAAAAAGAGCAGCTGCTCTCGACAGTATTGGCTGAAAGTCCCCCGCAGTAGCCGCCTTATTTTCATAGTAGTGGTGACAGTTGTTCCACATTTGCTGAGCCTGTCGGGGGAGTGCTCCCAGATGTGTAGGAAAATGTCTGTTTGTCAGGCAGGAAGACTACCACAAGGCCTTATGATGAGTAAACAGTAAATTTGGGCGTGACTTAGCTGTGGACATCCCTGGTGGTGCAGACATTAAAGAATCCACCTGCAATGCAGGAGATGCAGGTTACAGCCCATGAGGTCACAAAGAGTCAAAACGACTGAGCAACTAACACCTTCACTTTTTTCACTTTAGCGGGGAAGACTTGCCTCTGTTCCATGTGATGGCTGCAAGGGCAGCTCAACCTGGGGCTGGAAGATTCCATTTTAAGATGGCTCACACACACAGCTGTCAAGCTGATGCTGTTGAGTGGGAGCTCAGCCAAAGCTGAGAGCCATGAGCCTTAGTTCCCTTCCAGGTGCATGGAATTCAATTCTAAGTGATTATCTCAAGAGACAGAAAGTAAAAACTACCAGTTCCTTAAGACTTGAGCCTGGAAATTATCCCAGCATCACTTAATCTGTATTCTATTGTTCATAGAGCCTAGATTCAAGGAAAGGGACATAGATTCTACTTCTCAAAGGGAGAAGTGATAAAGAATTTGGAAGCTAAGTTTTAAAACTGCCATATCAAGTTGAGGGAAGACATTAGGGTTGGAAGCTCTAAAAAGCCTCAAGAGTTTAGATACTTAATGTGAAATATACATAATGTATGACCAGCTGGCTTACTATACATAATATCTGGCATTATATTACACGTTACTTACACCAAGATTGCACCATATCTTATATTAGAATTTCCTGACCCATCCTTCACCCTCAACATGCTTTTGGTCAGAATTCAGCTTCTAAATGAAAAGGAATTGACCAAGATGGCTTTGGACTCTTTGATTCAGTATCATCATTTGAATGTCAGATCTGGATAGCCATGCTATAACGTTTAAACCTCTGGCAGATTGTGGAAAATGGAATAATGAGGACAATCATAAATATATGAGACGTTTAGAAACTATTTTGTATTTTTTAGCTAGCCTGTACATAATCAGGGGACTAAGTATCAAAGACCAGTTTGATCAACTTCAGGTAACCAAGTGAAAGTGAAAGTGAAGTCACTCAGTCATGTCCAATTCTTTGGGACCCCATGGACTGTAGCCTACCAGGCTCCTCCCTCCATGGGATTCTCCAGTCAAGAGTACTGGAGTGGGTTGCCATTTCCTTCTTCAGGGGATCTTCCCAACCCAGGGATCGAACCTGGGTCTCCCGCATTCCAGGCAGATGCTTTAACCTCTGAGCCACCAGGGAAGCCTAACCAAGTGGCCTTTAAAATAAAAGAGTAATCATTTCATCTTTTCTTTTTGATGGGTTCAAGATGTATTAGCTATTATATGGCTCTATTGGTTGGCCTGAAAATAGTCAAAAGCAATTGTATTATTTTGGATTATTTTAGACAACAAATTAATATTAATTGTTGAACTTCTTGGTTTGTGCTTGTGCGTGAGTGTTGAGTCATAGCCAGTATGACCACATGTTTTAGATTAGAAACTTATAGTCAGAGTAGACACCTATGTCTGGATTCCTCCTGACAGGTTTACTGGACTTTAAAAAACAATATATTACTAAGAGACTTGTTTTGACTACTTAGAAATGCAGGATGACTTGTCTACACAGGTCACAGTTGATATAATAAGTACACAAAAGCTATCTGTACACCTAAGAATAGTTCTGAGGGCTTACATTAACAAGACACAAATTTTTTGTTTATAATAATCCACTAGTACCAATTGCTATTGAATTTCTTGGCCTAACAGACTTCAGTATATTTTGTTATGGCATCTGAATATCTAAAAAAATAATTGGCCTATAGCATATTTCAGTAGTCTATGTTCTTTTTTACCCTTGACGTTCCTAGAGTTTCTTTGAGGCTCTAGGAAACATCAGTAACAATATTGGTATCAGAGGTACTGAATACAGTATCAGAGTAGGTGTAGGTATTACAGAGTTGGTATGCTGAGGTTAGTTATATTAACAACAATAATAATATAAATAGAGTTATAAATTAATATATAAATATTTAATATATGTAAATATAGTTAATATTAACTCTGCAACCTATAGGATTTATGGGTTAGATGACAAATACAATAGCAAATTATAATTCAAATGATTTATAATATATCAAAGTCCTTCTATTGGTACCTACACTTGAATTAAGCCAAAATTGCACCTTTCCTTCATGAGAATGTCGCAACTTTTAAAACCCTTAAAAACCTACAGATAAATTATTACATGTAATTTTTTTTTTAATAATACAAGAAAACTTCACTGAACTGGAAGAAGATTTTTATCTTCAGATTGAAATGATTCACTGATTCCCAGTGTGACAGATTAAACTATGTTTACAAATCCTTTGACATGCTTCCCTTCAAAAACACTTTACTGCCTGAGCCCCAGGGAAGTCTCTCTTCAAGAGGTGGAGCTTTATTCTCCTTCTCTTGAGTGTTGGCTGGACTTTATGACTTGCTTCTGATGAATGGAATATAGTAGAGATTTTTTAAAAAGTGACAGTATGTGACATTTGTGACTGAGTCATAAAAGCATTGTAACTTCTTCCTTCCTCTTTCTCTTAGACCACCTTTTCTGCAGGAGACCAACCACCATGTTGGAAAACTATCTAACCAGTTTTACAGGGAGCTTCACATGGCAAGGAACTGGGGCCTCCTTCCAACAGCCATATGAGTGTGCCATCTTGGAAATGGATTCTCCAGCCCGTCAAGCATTCAGATGATTGACAGCCCAGCTGACATCTCACTGCAACCTCGTGAGAGATACCACGCCAGAAACACCCAGCTAAACCATTTCTGAACTCCTAGCCAACAACTGTGAGATAAAATGTTTACTCTTTTAAAGTGCTGAGTTTTGAGGTAATATGTTACTCAGCAATAGATAATGAATATAACCAGAAAGGATTATGATTTTATAAAAGGCACATCTAGAAATTAAGAAAAAAACAAGTATCAGACAGAAAGAACAACCTATTTACAAAAGAAATAAAATCAGGTGAATATTTCTTCCTTATCAGTAATAGTAGAAGTTGGAAGTCAACAACTACATTTTTTGAACATGCAAGGATTCAGTTTACCTATACACCCAGTTTTTTAAAAATAATGAAAGAAATTCTCTAACCATATAAAAATTGAATAGAATTTAATCATGATTATACCAAGAACTTATGGGCAAGATAAAAAGCACACACACACACAGATAGCTATTCTGCAACATGTAAATCTAAATGGATGCTGACAATATGAATGGGAATTTGTAATATGTTATAAAATTAGTCTCGAAATGGAAATAATTTCCACTTCCATACTTACTAGCTTAGTATTAAACTTTCTATTACATAATTCACTATTCAGCAAGTATTTACTTTTAACTTAATATGCCTAAGTACTTTTAAAAAATTCTCAGCAAGTACATAGACCTTTGATGCTTACAAATGGAATTTCACCTAACAACTACCATCTCTGCCAGAACTTTCCCGAAACATTACAGAATGTTAGTCTTCAGAAATGCATTATTTGTATAGCTTGGTTTCATGTGTAAACTATAGGTTACATTTAATAAATGTGTAACTTTTTAATTCAAATTTAAGGTCCATCTTCAGGAATCCACACTTTTTCTTCCCTGAATAATTTTGAGATAAACAGTTGTCAAAATGTCAACATTTATATATGGAAGAGGCCAACAGTAAGATGCTTTATCTCTTAAATGGTGTAAGATTTAGTATGTTTATCTTGAATTATATGTTTTTCTTTTTGGCCAAGCCACGGGACTTACCAGATCTTAGTTCCCTGCCCAGGGAACAAAGCTGGGTCACCCAAGTGGAAGTGCAGAGCCCTAACCACTAAACCACCAGGGAAATCCCTCTTTAATTTTAGGATTTAGTTTTGTGGGGTTTTTTTTGGTATATGTAACCTAGTTTTTTATTGGACTATAATTGCTTTACAACGTTGTGTTAAGTTACCATTGTAGGATGAAATGAATCAGCTATATGTATACATATATACTCTCCCTCTTGGACCTCCCTCCCTCCACCCCATCCCACCCACCTTAGTCTTCAGGGAGCACTAAACAGAGTTCCCTGTATTATACACCAGGTTCCCACTTCACTTGATAGTGTATTTATGTAAAACTTAATCTCCCAATTCATCCCACCCTCTCCTTGCCCCCTGTGGCTACCACTGGTGTTCCAGTCTGCGTTTCTATTCCAGACCTGCAAATAGGCGCTACAGGTTGCTCAAGATTAAGTTCTCCGTGATCATTTCAACAACGCACACCTGTTAACAAGAAACAAAATTTTAATATTTGGTTTTTACTAGATATTTTACAGTAACTAAAAAATAGAACGATAAGGAATCATTCCAATCTATTCAATTTAACTAGTTATGCAGACACCAGTTCCCCTAAACTTCTTCCCCCACTTTGAAGAACAGACTACGAAGAAAGCTAGCGCGCCTTGAGCAGTTTCATTCATTCCAGGAATAAGGAGGTATTGTAAGGAAGGCGCTTAGCCTTTTAGCCAGGACTATTTTTTACCCTCTGGAAGGCACAAACCGTCTCTGCCTGCTAAGTAAATTCCATAAACGCAATCCTTCTCCTCACTGTTTCTACCCGGCCCATGAAAGCAGGAGTATCACAAAATACCCAGCCATTGTTTGGGCTTTGCCCACCTCCAGCCTAGTGACTAAATCAGTCCTGAATATTCATTGGAAGGACTGATGCTGAAGCTGAAGCTCCAATACTTTGGTCACCTGATGAGAAGAACTGGTTCATTGGAAGGGACCCTGATGCTGGGAAAGGTTGAAGGCAGAAGGGGACGACAGAGGATGAGATGGTTGGATCGCATCACCGACTGGATGGACAGGAGTTTGAGCAAGCCCCGGGAGTTGGTGAAGGACAGAAGGCCTGGCGTTCTGCAGTCCATGGGATCGCATCGAGTCGGACACGACTGAGCCTCTAAACTGAACTGAGCTTAGTGACAAGCCCTCACTGAGTCGCCGAGAATCAGAGGATGCACCGTAGAAACCTTCGGCTATCCGCACAGGCCTAGCTGACTCCGCCCCCACGTGCCTGCAGGGGCCCAATGACCGAGACCCACGCTTTCCATACAGTCGCATGCGCTCACAGCGCCGGAGCTCGTGCGATGCCCCGCCCCGGCTGCACGGTGCGTTCGCGTTAATCCTCCCAAGAGGTCTCGGCCACTCGGGCTTCAGGTTCCTACCGAGCATTGTTTCCGAACTCGGCCACGAGAGCGTCTCCTGATTAGCTTGCCCTGGAGGCGGGTTCAGGACTTATTTGAGACTAGGACCACTTCCTGAAGCTCCAGACAGGAAGTTATCAGATGTCTATGGTGTCCGGTGGAGAAAGTGCTGTCGGCTTTTTTGGTGACGGCGAGAGAGGACCGTGGATCGGCTGGACTGGCCGTTTGGCCTCGCCGCAGCTAGGAGCCCGTTTCCATAGCAGCACCACGGCCCCGTCCTCCAGCCTAGACCCCGGCGCGACTGCCCGGGGGATTTCTTCAGGCTCCTTGACGCCGCTCCAAGGGGCACCTACCTGGGTTTTGCCTGGGCCTGCAGCCAGCGGACTGGCTCCCGGCTTCAGCTCTGCGGGCCACAGTAAGAAGTGCCCTTATCAACCCGCGCCCTGCCCCACTTCCTGAGCCATAGAGAACCCGGTCCAGAGCGACAGCCTTGGACCTGGGACTAGACGGATCCAAGACGCTCAGCCCCGGCCCCCCTCAAACGGGGCTCTGCATCGTCTCTGATATGTCACCCACCGTCTCCCACAAGGACAGCAGTCGGCAACGAAGGCCAGGGACTTTCAACCACTCTCTAGATTTGAAGAGTGGTCCTCTGCCGCCGGGCTCCTGGGATGATAATCTTCCGGAGGTGGTGGGCGGGGAAGGGGACAAAGAAGCTCTTCTTCGGGATATCAGCACTGTTGATTTCTCAAAAACCCCACGGAGCTGCCGGGCGGAATTGAGCAGTATTTTGCTGTTGCTCTTTCTTTACGTACTTCAGGGTATTCCACTGGGCTTGGCGGGAAGCATCCCACTCATTTTGCAGAGCAAAAATGTTAGCTATACAGATCAAGCGTTCTTCAGTTTTGTCTTTTGGCCTTTCAGTCTCAAATTGCTCTGGGCCCCGTTGGTTGATGCGGTTTACTTTAAGAACTTTGGTCGTCGTAAATCTTGGCTTGTCCCAACACAGTATATATTGGGATTCTTCATGATATATCTGTCTACTCAAGTGGACCATTTGCTCGGAAATACAGATGGCCGAACCCCCGACGTGGTTGCTCTCACTGTGACTTTCTTTTTGTTTGAATTCCTGGCAGCCACCCAGGACATCGCTGTGGATGGTTGGGCGTTAACTATGTTATCCCGGGAAAACGTGGGTTATGCTTCTACTTGTAATTCAGTGGGCCAAACAGCCGGCTACTTTTTGGGCAATGTTTTGTTTTTGGCCCTTGAATCTGCCGACTTTTGTAACAAATACTTGCGGTTTGAGCCTCAACCCAGGGGAATCGTCACTCTTTCAGGTAGTGTATTTATTGTGCTGTTGGGTTTATTGTACGTTTATAAATCCTTTCGACAGTGTGTGTGACTGTGTGTTAGAACCGTTATTTAATGAACTGGAAATCATATTATGGGAGATGATCGGAGGTAAGTTATCTGTTCTGCTAACATGAGCTTCAGCCAGAATGATTACATTAAAGCAGTCATAATTGATCTGTATTCTGAAGTGATTAGGGAAAGGCAGCTCATCCAATAAACATTGTTGTGTAAGAGCAAACAAAACTCTGAGTCTAGGGATACCTTGGTGCTTGCATAATAATAGGTGCACATTTTTTAAAAGTCTGGCTGGTGTGAATGCATGAACCCAGCCTGACTCTATAATTTTCCTTTTGTCTTTTGTTAGATTGAGATTTCTAGCTCCATGCTTTCTAGTCCATTCCTACCCTTACTCTTATACCAAGACCCTGTTTCTATCTCATCTAGTCTTCTGATGAATGGAACAGGGTTAATCCATTCAAACATTAGTGAGTGGGCTAAGTGACAGAGTTCAAAGGGCCTTCTGTGATTAAAGCCAATTCCAGCCCTCAAAAAGAACTTGTGAGAGTCAGGCTTTACATTTGCCCTTGCTGAATAAGATTTCATGATGTGGGTAAGTAAAGTTCCCAGAAGCCACCAAACACCAGCTGAAAATACAGTGAAGCAGCAAAGTACCAAAAGATACAAGATAGTACATACAGTGTTCCAAATTCCTGAAGCACTGGTTTGTGGCATCTGCTTTTGGGAAATGGTGCTGAAAGAAAGGTTGTGACCAAATTGAAGGTTGTTGACTGAATTGTTTAATTGCTACCAGTAAGAGTTTAAAGTTTGTCCTGTAGGAAATTGTTAATCCTATAGATTTCCCCTTCTTTCTACATGAGCATAACACATAGCCCTGTAATGTTTTCTGTTTTTTTGTGTTTTGGTTTTCTTTTTGTTTTTTAACTTTCCTAAAAACTAAGAAACAGTGTAAAATTGCCATTATCAAAAATAACACTGGGGCTATTCGTAATAAGAGTTCTTTATTACTATTGGTAATAGAGTTCTTAATTCTGGTAGTGATGATGAATTTAGGATGAGTTTATGATTGTCTTTTGAAGTATAAAAAGACAGTGGTAAAGTTTAAAAAGCTCAGTGGTGAAGAATCTGCCTACCAATGTAGGAGATGAGGGTTCAGTCTCTGGGTCAGGATGATCCCCTTGAGAAGGAAATGGCAACCCACTCCAGTACTCTTGCCTGGGAATGGACAGAGGAGCCTGGCAGGCTACAGTCCATGGGGCACAAAAGAGTTGGACACGACTTAGTAAACAACAACAAGGTGAGTGGCAAGGGCATTTTAAGGGTTACAACATTCAGGGAAGGGAGGAAAGGGTTCACAACTGTATTTCTGAAATCGTATACACCCCCTCCACATCCCTACACCCTGTCAGGGACCCCCCTTTCTACTTCTTTAAACTGCTAGTGAGCCACTATTACTGATAATACTAATAGTTATACTTTTTCTTAGTTGGTTTAAGGCTGAAGATAGTTGAGTGATACTGCTATGCACCTAGCCAGATTTGTCTCTTAGTGTTCTGGGGTGGCACTCCTGCTCTATGGATAATTTTCTGCTCAGAAATCCTTTGTGAATGCATCATATCAGCACGTTGTTGCTTTTTACGTGTTTTGCTTTTTGTTTTTTATTGGACGGTTCATATCACCAAAAAAGGCTAATAGGATGATGTGTTCCTTATTACGAGAAAGCCTCAGTAGAGAAATCAAGATTGAAGAGGCCATGGAACCTAAATTACGGAGTAAGTTAGAGCTTTCTTGTGTGTTAACTAAGTGACTCATACAGTATCCTTCCAGAGAATGCAGTTATCCGTTCAAGGACCATTATGGCTATATCCTCCCTCAGCCACAGCCATGCCCCTTTGGGAAGATCAGAGACATACCACTAGATTTTTATTTACACTGGTTTATTATTTTGAATAGCTGTCTTTTTTTGAATTTGAACTGTGTTCTCTAGGAAACTGTAAAAATAACTTACTTTTTAATTGAGCTTTTATATCCGTAGTATATTGCTATTTTGGGTTCAAGCATTTTAATAAGAGTTGAAGAATTCCTGCTTTTTTCATTCTTATTTGTACAACTGTACATACCACATTTATAATTTTTTTTTTTGAGGGGGTGGGGGAACTTAGTATAACTAAGAAGAACCAGTGGCTTTGAGAAATTTAGCACAGAGAGAATCATGGAGGAAATACAGTCGCTCAGGTAATAGAAGAGGCAAACACTGAGGTGACTGTTTAGAAAACGAGAAACTTTAAAAGAGGCATAATTTTTTTTTTTTAATTCTGAAATATATTCTGTGATTAGAACTTTGTTTTGAGCTACACATACATAGAGATAGAATACAATCAGAAAGAACAGTTTTTACATCAAGAAAGTAGTAATCTAAATAGTCAATTTAGAATGGAAGGATAGGATGAAAATATTTAATAGAATCCCTTAGAAAGAAAAACTTAATTATGCTGAGATTGCCTTTTGGTTCCTTCAGGAATACAGGACAGTCCTTAACCCAGAGGTAACCTTCTTTTGGTCCTGCCCCGTTGGTTTTCAAGGATCTTTAGTAGCAAAAAGAGACAACCTTTTAAGTTTCAATAAATACGAGAGTAACCCAGAAGAACACAGAGATTACAACATAAAGTTTTATGACTTGAAAAGATGTATTTTAGTCCTTTCATTCTTATAGATGAGGAAACTGATAAGGAAACTTAATTGGCTAGTTAGAGATTTACTTATGGCTTAGATTTGCTAAGCCATAAGTGTCTGGTGTTTATTTGGTGTTTTTCCTTCAGTTGTCAGAAAATTAGGAAAAACTTCAAGGAAAGCTTCAAAACCTAAATATAAGATATGCTGATTGGGCTTTTCTGCCAGAGAAATCAGCACTCTGACTGCTGATGTCTAAAAAAAAACATCAGCATGCTCCCAGAATGCCAGATGCCCAGAAGTGACAGATTAAGGGGTTTTTGTTATTTTGTTTTTAAAGTGACCCACATCTTTTTGTTTGCTTAGCATTGATTCCCTTTTTGGTACTAGTCATATGACAGGTGTTATAATTTGATGACTAAAACCTGGCCATTCTCTGCCCACAAGTAATTTATAGTGGAGTTTTGCCAACTAAAATGATCTGGTGCAAGACTGGTGCAAGTTATTGGAGAGGACAATGATGACCTGAAAAACTCATGCCCTTTTAAAGGCAGGTAGGTAGCCTCAGGTCTGGGCTTCTCAGGAGGCGCTAGTGGTAAAGAACCTTGCCAGTGCAGGAGACGCGAGAGACACAGATTCAGTCCCTGGGTCAGGAAGATCTCCTGGAAAAGGAAATGGCAACCCACTCCAGTATTCTTGCCCAGAGAATCCCCAAGGACAGAGGAGCCCGGTGGGCTACAGTCCATGGCATTGCAAAAGAGTCCAACATGACTTGATAACTAAACAACAACAACTGGGGCTACAAGATTCAGGAGATATTAAATATTAAAAGCTGGAGACCATACCCCAAAATTTTAAAACAAAGCAAAATAAGCTTTCTTTGTCCAGTAAAGAACTGTGAAATTTTGTGGATGGGGTGCATAAAAGCCAATTTACAAAATAACACTGTAAACTAAAAATGCATTTGATTTTATTTGGTATATGTCTTATTTGGTATATGTTGAATTTCACTTCCAATTTCATTGAAATATACTTGGAGGCCAGTTGAATTAGCCTTTAGTATGTAAATGCATCAATAAAGGAATTATAGAACCTCACTAATTACAGTCTTCTACTTTGATTTATAGTGTTCCTAAAAACTCTTCAGTGGAGAAAGCAAAATAGACTTAATACAAGATACTCTCCTAGAAAATGAAAAATATAAAACCCCTGATTTCATCTGTTCTTTTAAATACAATTTGGGATAAATCTTGCATTTTTCATGTTCTTTTCATTATATTTTTTACTGTGGAGTTTATATCTTACAATGTGTGTGTGTATGTGTATATATATGTGTATATATATATATATATGTGCATGCATGCCGTGTTGCTTTAGTGTGTCCAACTCTTTGTGACTCTGTGGACTATAGCCCACCAGGCTTCTCTGTCCATGGGATTCTCCAGGCAAGAATACTGGAGTGGGTTGCCTTGGATCTCCCATACTCATATCTTGGTATGGGAGATCACAAATATGTATTTTATATGTCAGTGTACATGCTGAAATATTTATTAAGGAAAGGGTGCATATTCAGAAAGCAAGATGTTTGTAACCTTCTAGGATTTCTATTTCTTGGTTTGGTGTTAAATAAGAAAAACTTTTTAAATTTCATTTTTTCCCCTTTACTTTTGAACATGATAGCTGAATTTCAGTTGTTATCAGTTAAAGCTATAAAATACATGATTTCAGCACATCTAAGGATTTCTTTCCTTTTAGATATTTTATATTGTCATGGGTTTGAGACCTACATTTCTTTACTTTAAAAATTTTTATTGTATAGTTGATTTACAGTGTTGTGTTGAGACCTGCATTTCTTATTCCTAGCCCAATCATAGAACTTTTAGTAGAACTTTTTCTCGTTTAAATTTCCCACTAGTTTTTAAAAACTTTATTTTTAAATAATTATAGATTCACAGGAGGTTGCAGAGAAATGTTTAGGGAAGTCCTATGCACCCTTTCCCTAGCCTCCACTGTTAAAATCTTATATAACTATAGTACAGTATCAAAACCAAGGAATTGACATTGGTACAATCCATAGAGTTTATTCAGATTTCAACAGTTATACTCATTTATGTTTGTATTGCTGTATGCAGTTTTATCACATTTAAGCTTATGTAACCTCCAACACCACTATCAAAATACTCGGCTGTACCTTCTCCACAATATACTTTGCTGTTGTTTCTTTACAGCTATGCCCATTTCCTCCTCTCCATCCCTAATCCCTGTCAGCCCCTAATCTGTTTTCCATCTTTATAGTTATGTTATTTCAGAAATGTTACATAAGTGAAATCATTTAGTGTATGTCCTTTGGTAATTGGCTCTTTTCACTTAGAATAATTTCTTTGAGGTTTTTCCAAGTTGTTACATGGATCAGTGATTTGTTCTGTCTTGTTGCTGAGAAATATTCCATTTTTTTTTTTTTTTTTACATACTACACTTTGTTTTACCACTCATTTGTTGAAGGTGATTTGAGTAGTTTCTAGTTTTTTGATGATTATTATGTGCAAATAAGTTTTCATTTCTCTCAGATAAGTGCCCAGGAATGCAAATGCTGGTTTATTTGTCAGTGCATTTTTAGTTTTGAAAGGAACTGACCAGATTTTTTCTGGAGTGGCTGTATCATTTTCTCTCCTTACCAGCAATATATGAGCGATTCAGTTTCTCTGCATCCTTGCCAGCATTTCCTGTTATTATTTTTCATTTTAGCTATTCTCATGTACCCTGCATCTTCATGCGATAGTTTGGACTACTTACTGTCAACTGTTTTAAAAAGTCAGAATTCAGCTTTCATCTTACAAAAAGTGATTTTTGGGGTGTCAGGATATAGGTTGTACAAAAACTGAATGCAAGAGCCTCCTATCATAGCATCAGAGTAGAGATATATATGTATGTTTAATTAATACGGATTTTGTGCTTGACCTGAACATATTTTGAAACATGGAAAAGTAAAAGTGAAAGTTGCTTAGTTGTGTCCAACGCTTTGTGACCCCATGGACTATACAGTCCATGGAATTCTCCAGGCCAGAATACTGGAGTGGGTAGCCTTTCCCTTCCCAACCCAGGGATTGCACTCAGGTCTCCCACATTGCAGGCAGATTCTTTACCAGCTGAACCACAAGGGAAGCCCTTAAAACATGGAAAGAGTGGTTCATTTTCTTCTGTTCAGTGATACATGCTCCAGATTTAGCATGAGATGGGAGCGTTGCATCTATTGGTCTCTAAGCTTCAGTTTTGCATCCTGGGCTGAGTTTAATGTTTTGGGACAATAGGGCTCTTGATAACCAGACAGCTGCTTAATCGGGTGCTTGATTGAAGAAACCATTTCTTCTACCCCAGAGGAGAACCTAACATTGCTGGAGTTAATGAAAAAGTATGTGATCTCAAACATGGCACCTCTCTAAGGGGTTAGGAAAACCAAAGGATTATGAAGATTTCAAAATTAGCTTTGTGTTTAGTCAGTTTTTCCATTGCATGCTGTCTTTCAAAAATTCTAATCCTCAAATAAGATATACTATATTGTATAATCAAAACAGCATTTTCTGGGAATGCTCTTTGGCATAGATGTTTTGAGAAAATGCTTAAGGGAGTGGTTTGTGACATAGAAGAAAGTTCTGTTTTTTGTTGAGACTTAGCTAGTGATCCAGGGCCAGATACATAGTATTTCTATTTCAGTGTCTTCCATGGTGAAAGTGAGAGCAGTGGACTGATGATAGCTGTCTAAAGTCCCTTCATACTCTGACTTGTGAAGCAGAGAAAGCTGTGCTGAAAGCAAGATAAAAGGAAGGCCTGATGGTAATGTAAAACAGAAACTGAAAGTTTGTTTTCCTGCCACTGACTTCTGAAGGACTGAGGTTAATTCCCACACTGTGAGAGTTAGAGAGAAGCTGTTCTGATCCAAGGATGGTTCTTATCAGACTGTGCTTAATTTTTCTACCTTTTCTGATGGTGGAAGAGAATGAACCTACGCCACAGAGGATCTGGAGGCCTGGTCCAAAGCCTTGAAGGTTTGCTCCAGTATCTACGTTCCAGACTTCATAATTGGAGCTAAAATAAGTACCTTTTTCCTCAGGTCTGTCTGTTTGATTGGAAGAGAGCTTCCTTGCAGTAGGTGTGTCTGAGCATCTGAGTAGTATAATGGGACGCATTCTTGTTTCAGAATCAGATCTGAATTTGAATCCCCCCTCTGGTACTTTCTGGTTTGTGATTCTCTTTCACTGAGTATAAAGTAGGAATAACAATGCTTGTCTTAGAGAGTGATTTGGAGACTTACTGCACTGTCCTGTGTTTTGCCTTGGCATAATAGACATTCAGGAGTTGACTGTTATATCCTTTATGAATACTGGTGAATTGTTGCATAAGCTTATCTGCAAACAATACTGAACCTGTTTAACTTGTTCTTATTAATTTTTTTTCTCTCTTTGCACTGGATCAAAGAGTTTAAATTTAGATAAAGATTTTGTTCATTAAAACTGGGAGAATAAACAAAAAATACTATACTAAAAAAATTTTTGCTGAAAGTAGTATATAACTTAAAAGTTTAAATTTTCACTTAAGATTTTTATAAAGACCGTTAATTGAAATTTCTGGTGACAGTGAAAGCTTTTTTCAGGGTTTCTTGAATTGCTCATTTAAATCAAATAATGAACAAGAACTTTAATGAGAATAAATATTACAGATGATATTCCATAAATGTCATTATTTGTCAGTTTCACAGACGAAATTAAGAATGCAAAAATAATGAACATTAGCCTCACTTAATTGTAAGAATAATCTTTAAATTGTTGTTCATTGGTTTTGAACTAGATTTCAAAACTATGTTAATACAAACTAGAAGTTATGTTGTGATGTTATTTTAATGAGCTTTAATCATAAGATATGTATTTATTAGTGCATTTTAAAGTGAATACCTTTGCATTTAGGAATCTCAGTTTTTCCTATTTCCTGTTTTTCTTCTGATATCTAGAATTAAT
Organism: Bos indicus; assembly: GCF_029378745.1. NCBI lineage: Eukaryota > Metazoa > Chordata > Mammalia > Artiodactyla > Bovidae > Bos > Bos indicus. The sequence continues at coordinate 112,228,569 of NC_091760.1, forward strand.
GATGGCTTCTTCTCAACTTTTGATGGGGTTATGTCTAGTAAGCCCAGTATAAGTTGAAAATTTTTAAGTCTTAACTTAGTCTTGCCTACCTTAAACGTGCTCAGAACACTTACATTAGCCCACAGTGAGGCAAAATCATCTAACACAAAGCCTGTCTTATAGCAGAGTGTTGAATATCATGTAATTACTGAGACTGTACTGAAAGTGAAAACCATAGTGCTTGTCTGGGTACAGAATGGTGGTGCATTTAGCCTTGTGATTGTGTAGCTGACTGGGAGCTGTAACTTTCAGGTGCTGCCCAACTTCACAGCAGAGGTTCATAATGAATATTGCTAGCCTGGGAAAAGATCGAAGTTTGAAGTGCAGTTTCTACTGAAGGCATATTGCTTTCACACTATCATAAAATTGAAAAATCTCAAGTGAGACCTTCATAAGTTGGGGTCCATCTGTGTAAATTCCTGTTATGGGGAGAAGAATTCATCTCAGAATACAAATTTCCATGTATGTTTGAGAAGATTTAGCTTTTTTATTTGCATAATTTGAATAGCAGAGCCTCATTTTTGGTTACCCTTCTGGAGACTAATTAGCCAATTCAAGTAGATTCTTTTTATGTTTTAAGTGTATTGATTTAGTTTTGGCTGTGCTGGGACTTTGTTGCTGTGCCGTCTAGTTGCAGTGAGCAGGCTGCTCTCTGGTTGTGGTACATGGGCTTCGCATTGCTGTGGCTTCTCGTTGCAGAGCACAGACTCTAGGGCATGTGCACTGCAGTAGCTGTGATACATGGGCTTAGTTGCCCCACTGCATGTGGAAGCTTCCCAGACCAGGGATCAAACCCATGTTCCCAGCATTGGTAGGCAGATTCTTAACCACTGGACCACCAGGAAGTCCTAGTAGATTCTTAATTCAACAGTATTAAAAAAAAAACAAAAAACTTTATATAAGCAGTATGAAATAATGGAACCCAAATCAGAAGATTTATTAGGTTCTGCCTCTTAATTGGACCTATGGCAAAGATTTAAATATTCTGAGCTTTTCCTTGTCTCTCATAGTAATAATGCCTGTTTTGCTTGTCTCACATGTTGACTACAAAAACCAAATGAAATAGGGAGCTTGCCTGATGGTCCAGTGGCTAAGACTCCATATTCCCAATGCGGGGGGCCCAGGTTTGATCCCTGATCAGGGAACTAGATCCACATGCAACAACTAAGACCTGGTGCAGTCAAATAAATAAGAATATATAACATTTTTTTAAAAAATGAAAAAACAGGTAAGAAAGGATTATTTAAATACTAAGGTGAATTTGATCTATACTATGAGTTAAGTTGATCTATGATGCTGTTTGCCTTCATCATAAGTGAGTTTTAAACTGTAGTAGCTACCTTTACCTAGCACAGCAGAACAAGACTAATAGAGGAAAACCTTGACTTAAGGAAGGTCTACCTTTTTTGGAAAAAGATGGCTAGACTTCATGAACAGTTAGTTGATTGTGTTGCATTAGCAATAAACTAAAAAGCAAACACATGTAATACAGTTCCAGAATGTTAGAGCTAGAAAACACCTGGAATTTTCTAGGAAAGTCTTCTTACTTTACAAATGAAGGAACCGAGAGAGAGTTATGCATTTTCATAGAGATAAAATAAGATGCATTCTCATGGTAGTTAAGGAGATACAGTTTTTAAAATGGGTTGTATGAGGCGCTGACTTCAAATGTAACTTCAGGCAATGTTTCAGCCTTCTCTCAGCCTGTTTCATCATCTGAAAATTGGGACTGGTGATAACTTCATCTATTGTGTTGTTGTAGTAAAGGGAATGATATGTGTAAACTGCTTAGCACATTTATAGCACATGGTATGCACTCAAGAAATAGTGCCTCTATTATTAATATTATTTTTAGCTATTATGCAGAATCTTCCAGAACATTATTCACTCTCTCTGCTTGTTTAAAATATTGGCCAGTGGCCCAGCTCTCTTCCACTGAAACAACCAAAGGAGTGTGTTATGTTTATGTATCACAGAATTGAAAGAGAATATTCTTAAACAGATTAAAAACAAAGTTTAAAAACAAAAGGCCGAAAATTTAATGTAAATGATCATGTTTGTTGTCTAAGTTGTCAAAATTTAATAAAGAACTGAAATGATTTAGGTGCTTAAGAATTTCTTATGACTGATAGATCTTATGGGATATGGAAATCATCTCCTGCCCTTAAATAAAATGACATAATAGACTTTTATTTCATTCAACCCACTAAACCCTTTCCTTTTTCCTTGTTAAGTATCGCTGTCTGTTCTGGGTCTGTGTAATGTCTTGTATCTGCTGTGCTTGGTCTGGTGCCAATGACAAGCCCTATGTGTTGATTTTTTTTTTTTAACAGATTTTAGTTGAGAAAAAGTTGTGTACAGAATTATTTAGTATCAGTGAAGGTACATTATTTCACATGTTAATTATAGATATAAAACATTTTAAATTTCAGATTTCCTTTTCTTCTGGGGAACTGTATTTTTGATAACAACAACTTTAGTTGCCCTACTGAAAAAAGAAAACAAAGAAGTATCAGTAGGAAAAGAAGAAACTCAGGGGATCACAGACACTTACAAGCTGCTTTTTGCAATTGTAAAAATGCCCGCAGTTCTGACATTTTGCCTTCTGATTCTAACTGCAAAGGTAAGAGATTGATAAAGCAAATCCCCCATTCTGTTACAAGTACCGATATCATGGAATACTTCTGCTGTTGTTTTTTAAGTCCCTTTTCACTAATACTAGAATTTAACAATGATAACTAATATACTTTATTTACTAAATGTATTTAAACAGATGTGATGATAGCAAATCAGACATAATTTCAAACTAAGCTAAATGTCTTAGGATCTTGAAAAAATTATGCCAATTTGAAGTACTTCTAGTCATTGTCAGTGTTTTTAATGAATGATATTAATGCTCGGAAGGGAAATGAATGCTATGAAAAACTAACAGCATTCTGCTATTAGAATGAGTATATACTTAATGTCAAAGGTATTGAAATTACTTACTTAGAAAGTAATTTACAAAGATATGGAAATGAATATTAGAAGTCTATTTAAAAATCAGTTGAACTATTTCAAAATGTTAAAAAGAAATATACCATCAAACAAATGGATGTTTTGGTGACAATTCTATATGTTTTCTCTATTAAGATGTCTTAATTTTTTGTACTTCTAAAATATTTTAAAGATTTTATGCTACAAGAAAGGTAAGTATACTTTGTTATAATGAACTATTAGAATTATTATTCCTAAAATATAAAATTGGTTACAGGATTTTTGAACTATATATTTAAACCTATCTATATAAACACTTTCATAGCTATATTTTGATAACACTAAAGTAAAAATTATAGTCTCATTGTTTTGAAATAGTGAGTTTTCCCTCTCTGATAGGGAGGGTTGGGTTTTTAGGAAATTTTAGGAAGGTTTAAACTTAAGGTTCAACTTTAGAAAATGCTAAAAGGTTCAGTTCAGTTCAGTCACTCAGTCATGTCCGACTCTTTGTGACCCCCATGAACTGCAGCACACCAGGCCTCCCTGTTCATCACCAACTCCCAGAGTCCACCCAAACCCATGTCCATTGAGTCGGTGATGCCATCCACCCACTCATCCTCTGTCGTCCCCTTCTCTTGCCCTCAATCTTTCCCAGCATCAGGGTCTTTTCAAATGAGTCACCTCTTCGCATCAGGTGGCCAAAGTATTGGAGTTTCAGCTTCAACATCAGTCCTACTAATGAACACCCAGGACTGATATCCTTTAGGATGGACTGGTTGGATCTCCTTGCAGTCCAAGGGACTCTGAAGAGTCTTCTCCAAAACCAGAGTTCAAAAGCATCAATTCTTCAGTGCTCAGCTTTCTTTATAGTCCATCTCTCACATTCATACATGACCACTGGAAAAACCGTAGCCTTGACTAGATGGACCTTTGTTGACAAAGTAATGTCTCTGCTTTTTAATATGCTGTCTAGGTTGGTCATAACTTTCCTTCCAAGGAGTAAGTGTCTTTTAATTTCAAAGGTTCAAGAAAGTTAATACTATTATAATGTATTATCTAATTACATCATTTAGAGATAACCATTGGTAATATTTTTGGTATATTTCTGCTTTCCCCTATGTAGGTATATGTATGTGCATGCACATGTATATACACACTTTACATGTATAAATGTAATTAATACATTAGCTATAGTTAATATATACACACAAATACTTTAAAAGTGAAATTGTATGTAATTTTTATCTTGTTATTGTCTTATTCCATATTCCTATATCATTAATATTTGATAACATACTTTTTAATAACTATAAATTGTTACAGTATATAAATGTGCTATGATTTACTAATTTTTTCTATTATTGTATATTTAATTTGCCATGTGTTTTAATTACAAAACTGTACTAGTGAATATATTTGGGTGTAATTCTTTGGTGTTCTGAATATTTCCTTCCAGTAGATTCTTAGGTTTTTTCCTTCCAGTAGATTCAGTGAGTATGATTGTTAAATTGCTTTCTAAAAGATTTTATAATTTATACTGTCACCAGGAGAAGGCAATGGCACCCCGCTCCAGTACTCTTGCCTGGAAAATCCCATGGACGGAGGAGCCTGGTAGGCTGCAGTCCATGGGGTCGCTACAGTCAGACACGATTGAGCGTCTTCACTTTCACTTTTCACTTTCATGCATTGGAGAAGGAAATGGCAACCCACTCCAGTGTTCTTGCCTGGAGAATCCCAGGGACGGGGAAGCCTGGTGGGCTGCCGTCTATGGGGGTCGCACAGAGTCGGACACGACTGAAGTGACTTAGCAGCAGCAATATATAAGGAGTTGCTTCAAATACAGAGTCTAGAATTCCATGTTCCCCCTTTAAAGTAAACCTCATTAAAAGTAACGTCTCTTCTAACTTTTAACATCATAGATTAGTTTTCCCTACTTTCCAGTTTTATATAAGTGGAGTATCCAGTATGTTTTCTTACGTCTGGCTCTTGTACTCTTTTACTCAACATCATATTTGTGTAATTTATCCATATTATTTATAGCAATAGTTTGTTCATCTTGTTGCTTATAATATTCCTTTGTAGGAATATACCACAGTTTATTTATCCCATTCTATCAGGAGATGTTTAGGTTATTTCTACTTTTGGACCATTATAACTAGTGCTTCTGTGAACTTTTGTGTACGTTACTTTTGGTGAATGTAGGTAAACATTTCTGCTGGGTAAATACCTAGGAGTAGAATTGCTGGGCCATAAGAAATGCATAGTCTATATGCATTAATATAAGAAATGCATAGTCTATACTATAAACAGTTTTGTGATTGTTCCAATTTTCCCTACCACAAGCACTGTTAGAGAGTTTTAGTCATTACACAGCGAAACCATAGTATTGTCTTTTCAATTTTAGCCTTTCTGGTGGGTATGTCATAGCATCTCATTAGGATTATAATTTTTAATTTCCCTGATGACTAAAGAAATTGAGCATCTTCTCATATGGTTATTGGCCATTTGAATATCCAGAGTTCCCCCTTTCTTTAAATTTGTAGAATTTTTATTTTTTATGTATCCTGGATATGAGGGCTTTTGTTGGATATATGTATTGCAGATATCTCCTACACCACTTTTAAGTTGGGAAGAGAAAGTATGAAATATCTTTGACTTTTAATTTTTTGTGTGTGAACTTTGCTCTTTGGCTTCATTCTGAGAAGTTAAAGTATTTGAAGTAATATTTAGTGTTAAAATATTTTTTATTTGTATATTTTTACTTACTGAAAATTTACTTGTATAATTGGAGGAATACCCATATGTTTATCCAAATTCTATAATTAATTGTTAATAGTTAGGTCTACTTTTTTATTCTGTAAATTATGTTATTTTACATATTTCTTATGAAGTATTAGATAGTAATTTGTACATATCATGCCCTTTTATCCATAAATGCTTTAAGTATGTAGTATATCTCCTAAGAATAAGGACTTCGTCCTGCAAAGCCACAACTTGATAAAAAATCAGGAAGTTTAAATTGATACAATACCATTTTCCTTTTAGCAAATTATTTATTTTCTGCTATGCTGAGTCTTCATTGCTGCATGCGGGCTTTCTCTAGTTGCAGTGAGTGGGGGCTGCTCCTTGTTGCAGTGCCCTGGCTCCTCGTTGCAGTGCGCTGGCTCCTCCCTGCAGTTGGTTCTCCTCTTGTGGAGCATGGGCTTCAGTAGTTGCAGCACACCAGCTCAGTACTCGTGGCCCACGAGCTCTAAAGCACAGGCTCAGTAGTTGCAGTGCTTGGGCTCTAGTTGCTCCACAACATATGCGATTTTCCCAGACCAGGGATTGAACCCGTGTCCCCTGCATGGGCAGGTGGATTCTTAGCCACTACCACCAAGGAAGTCCAACACAATACCGTTTTCTAGTCATAGTCCGTATCCAGATTTCCCTAGTTATCCCCTAGAGCAGCCTTTATAACTTAATTTTTTTCTGGCCAGCAATCCAATTTAGGATCACATACTGCATTTAGTTGGTATGAGCCCTTCTTTGTTCTTCATGACCTGCTGGGCACACTTTTTTTTTGTTTTTTTTTTTAAGATTACTTATTTGTTTATATTTGGCTGTGCTGGGTCTTTTATGCTGCATGGGCTTTCCCTATTTGCACCGAGTGAGGGCTATGTTCTAGTTGGAGTACACAGGCTTCTCATTGTGGTGGCTTCTCTTAGTGAAGCTCCTGGGCTCTAGGGTGCTGGGCTTCAGTATTGCAGAGCACAGGCTTAGTAGTTGGGGGGCTTAGTTGCTCTGTTGCATGTGGAATCTTCCCAGACCAGGGATTGAACTAGTGTCCGCTGCATTGGCAGGGGGATTCTTTATCACTGGACCACCAGAGAAGTCCATCCTGGACCTTTTAAAAAATATTATTTTATTTTATTGGATCATAATTGATTTACAATGTTGTATTAGTTTCAGGTGTACAGGAAAGTAGTTCAGTTATACATATACATATATTCATTCTGTTTTAGATTCTTTTTTCATATAGGTTGTCAGAATTTTGAGTAGAGTTTCCTGTGCTCTACAGTAGGTCATTGTTGGTTATCTATCTATATAGTGGTATGTAGTGATCTAGACACTTTTAAAGAAGACAGGCCGGTTATTCTGTAGAAAGGCCTTCCGTTTATGTTTGTCTAATGTTTCTTCATGTTTAGGTCCATTTTGTGAATATATGTCAGAAATATCACAGAAATAATACTGTGAATCTTCAGGGAAGTTTATCAGGAGCCATATCATGTCCCTTTAACCATTAATTATTGTGTTAACCTTGATTACCTTGTTTAATACATTGCAAGATTACTATTTTTCCTTTTGTAATTAAAAATTCATTTGTAGGGAAGTACTTTGAGACCATCTAAATATCTTGTTTCACCTCAAACTTTGCACACTACAATATTTTAGCATTCTTACTCTTTTTTTTGTGGTTGTTTTTAAGAATTAATCTAAGCATACTTTTTTTTTTATCCATCATTTAAATCAACCTCTTAGATATGTTTTCTCAGAATTACTTTTGAAAAGCTAGATGACTTTTTGTTGTCAGTCAGAAATCATCAAAAATGTGTATGGTATGTGGCAATGATACTTCATTTTAACCAGATTTATTTGGAGTCCAGAGCTTTTCTTTTAAACTTAAAATATACAGAGCAGTAAGTTTAGACTTGAACACTGTTGATTGTGAGACAGAAATTTTTGAAATGGAAATTTAATTGTAATTAAAATTACAGTTCAAAGACTGCTGAATTTTCACTTGTTTTCACTCCATATTTGTAAGTAGACCACAGAGCTAAGTATGCCTCCATAACTTGCTTGTTGTACCAGATATGATACTTTCTTCTAACTGGCATGAGTCATTGATAAGACTGAGGTTTCTAAATTACTTACGTATACTTGGAAGAAAATATTTCATAAGTCATAAATTAAAATATTTTTTTGTTTTTATATTGCAGATTGGTTTTTCAGCAGCAGATGCAGTAACAGGACTGAAATTGGTAGAAGAGGGAGTACCCAAAGAACATTTAGCCTTACTGGCAGTTCCAATGGTTCCTTTGCAAATAATATTGCCTCTGATTATCAGCAGATACACTGCAGGTCCCCAGCCACTAAACATATTTTACAAAGCCATGCCCTACAGGTAAAAATGAAATGAAACCTTACTAAATAAGAGAGGTTAAATGAGGAACAGTCATCAGTATCACTAATGTCTATGTATAGAGTGTAAATGGTAAAAGGCTTGAAAAACATCTTAACTTCTGTATCATTTATATGCACTTTCATCTCTTTTAAACTTCCTAACAGGTTTTAGATTCAGGCTTCTTTCATATGGTAGGCACACAGATTTCTGTTTCTGTTATTCTTTTTTAACCTAAAATAGAAGTCAACTCCACCTTTCTTTCTTATTCTGTAGATTATTGTTTGGATTAGAATATGCTCTACTGGTCTGGTGGACTCCTAAAGTAGAACATCAAGGGGGATTCCCTATATATTACTATATTGTAGTGCTGCTGAGTTATGCGTTACATCAGGTAAGCTTGCAGTGGTTTTTCCCAGGCAGTAAACTGTCCTGTGTAAAATAAAGATGTTTTTCTACAGTTTCCTTAAAATAATGATAATAAATTTTAAGATTTATGCATGAATTGGATACTGAAGAAATTAGTAAACTTTAAACCTTGTGGATTTAAATATATATACACACACACACACATATATATATATTTATTTGGCTGTCTTGGATCTTAGTTGTGGCACTTGAGATCTTCTCTAGTTGTGGCATGGGCTGCAGAGTGTGCAAACTCAGTAGTAGTGGCACACGGACTTAGCTGCTCCATGGCATATGGGATCTTAGTTCCCTGACCAAGGATCGAACCTGTGTTTTCATGTTCCTAAATGGAGGGTTAATTCTTGCTGCTTAAGCACTTTTTGCCTCTCAAGGAGATTTTCCTCTTCAGTTTGTCATGTGAATTTTTAATTATATATAAGAAAGTTATATGCATATAATTATATATTCATATTACCTTTGAATATTTGAGTGCTTACATGTATAATACATATATCCACACATATGATATCTTTAGGTATGGTATAAATATGAAGTTTTGCTTATTACTGTATGCATCCTTCAGTGCCACCTCACTTGTCATTCTCAATTGAGCCTTCCTTGAATACATGTGATAGAATTAATCTCCTATTTATTTAGGCCCTGATAGCATGATGTATGCACTTCCTCTTTTTACAGTATTTACTACATTTAATTGTATTTATTTATTCCCGTTTTCCCAGCTTAGAATAAATTCTTCAAGGGCACAGAAGGACTGTATCTTATTCATCTTTGTATTTCTGTGACCAGACTTAGAGCCTGGCCTGTAGCAGGGGCTCAATAAATATTTGTTGGTTTGAGTTTAAAAAGAGTCATGAAAATTAATTTTCAGATTTATGCTTTTAATGTTCTTAATTTAGACCATATCTTTCTAAAGTTTAGTTGTCCTGAAGATGTTTTATGTTTTCCTTGTAGGTTACATTGTACAGCATGTATGTTTCCATAATGGCTTTTAATGCGAAGGTTAGTGATCCACTTATTGGCGGAACATATATGACCCTTTTAAATACTGTGTCCAACCTGGGAGGAAACTGGCCTTCTACGGTAGCTCTTTGGCTGGTAGATCCCCTCACAGTAAAAGAGTGTGTAGGAGCATCAAACCAGAATTGCCGAACACCTGATGCTGTTGAGGTAAGTAAGTTGCAATTTTAGTTAATAGTAAGCGAATATTAAGATACTAATTTCCTCATTTTGCCTCTAGAGGTACTTCATCTTTTTAAAATCATATCTGCCCAGTCTCTAATAGTTTTTTTCTTTCCCACCGTAACTGAGGGTATAACACACTCAAGTCAGTAAAAGTAGCTCACTTGGAGTTCCTTCTCAGCAAGGAAGGAATCTCCTCTACCTTGTGTACCATTGTCCTAAAGAATAGGAATTTAATATTAGTACATGAAAGTTTTATAATGATAGAAGGGAAATTCCATTGGCTTTCATGTTACAAATGGAGCTAAAACTGAGTGGTTAGTAGTTCGTTGGTAAATTATTTCAAAGTAACATTAACCCACTTCTAGAGTAAACTCATTGAAAATTTCTGCACACTTCCAAATATGAAAAGCTGTATCTTGAAAATGAATATTGTTTACAGCAAGAGCTGAAAATTGTTTTTAATACTCTTAGTAGCATTAGACAGATTAAGATACATTAACTTTGGAGAAGGAAATGGCAACCCACTCCAGTATTCTTGCCTGGGAAACCCCATGGACAGAGGGGCCTGGCAGGCTACAATCTGTGGGTCCAAGAGTTGGACACGACTTAGCGACTGAACAACAACAACAAAATTTTACTTAACATTGTGACATGAGCATGACCCTGTATCCTTAAATACTTCTTGAGTGCATACCTTTTTTCTTTTTATAGTTGTTTTATTTAAATTAGGGTCCATATAAGTTCCCTTTACTGTGTTTTATTATTTTTCCTGTTACATCTCTTTAATTCTATAACAGTTCCCCTCTTTTTTGGGGGTAGTAATAAAAAATATATCTAACATTAAAAAAAAGATACATTAAGTAGTTTTTTCACTTGAATGAAATGTTTGAGCACAAAAGTGTTTTGATTAATCCTTTAAATCACAAAGTAGAAACGTATAAAGTGCTGAATACTTCCATTTTGAAATTGTGGAGTATTTATTATAATTTTGTTTTTACAGCTTTGCAAAAAACTCGGTGGCTCGTGTGTTACTGCACTGGATGGTTATTATGTGGAATCTGTTATTTGTGTTTTGATTGGATTTGGTTGGTGGTTCTTTCTTGGTCCAAAACTTAAAAAATTACAGGATGAAGGACCATCTTCATGGAAATGCAAAAGAGACAAGTAATGCATTCACAACTGGACATTCTAGGAAGGTAACTCTAATTTAGTTTTAACTCAGAGAGTTATGATAATCAGTGTACAGGAGTATAAAATATTATTTTAAACAGGAAATTATTAATATAAAATGCCAAATGGTTAAAAATATAGAAACCTCTCTGTATATTTAAATATACTTTTTCCTTACCTTGTCAATGTATTTAAAGTTTACTTAAGTTCAGGGAATTGGTACTAAAATAACTTTTCTGGTCTTGTTATTTGATTTATAGATCTTTTTAATTTACTGACCAAAGCATGTTTTAAGCTGCAGTGCAGTAGTCATGGGTGATAACCATGCAGTCAAGTATTGTTATTGTACCTATCATTGAGCTATGTTAAAATTTTTGGTAAAATATGATAAGTGGAACATAGCTTGATATTCATGTACTATCCACAACTAGTCTGGCCTTGTCAGTTAAATCTTATTTTGAATTGCAAATTGGTAAAATGTTATGTGGAATTTGCTGAGATGAGAATGTAAACTACTGAAATACCATTTTAGTTGTTATTTTCTGACTGTAACCACATTGTGCTAATGAATCTGTGTTAAAGACTATTTTAAATGTATTTCCTGCTTTTGTAAACATTAAAGATTTATAAGAAGATTATTCAAACTATTTTTTATAAAATGAAAGCTATGACTTCTAATTTATTGATTCCCCTTCTCCTCCCCCTTTTTGGAAGCTATCTTGATTCCTTTTTAACTCTTATCCTAAAGCATACATATGTTTTTTGTCATAAGTACTTCATGGCACATGGCCCTTGATGCTCACAAGGGCATCACATTTAATGTTGTATGTATGTTTGTGGCAAAGTTTTGAAAATAAAAATTAAATGTTTTTCTTCAAGTAGTTTGTTTTTGTTATTGATAGGAAAAAAAAAACACAGTAAAACTTACTGATTAAGTAAAATTTAAATTAATAATACTGTAGTTTTAGAAACTAATGTTTTGAAGAGAGAGACAAAGACATTTTGTGCCTTTGACACGTTATGTACTGGAAAAGGTTTCTTAATTAAGCACTTTACTAATGAGAAAAGATCTCACAATTGCTTTATACCAAATCAGGTACTAATTTTTACTTATTAAAGCACAGCCTTCTGTTTGTAAACTGTAGTTTCCAATTGAGAATTGCTTTCCCAAGAGAATTAAGGTTTTGAGTACTTTAGCAATTTCCAGCATATTATGTGAACCTGGTGATAAGGTTCTATGCGTGTTTTGTGTTGTATGGTACTTTGACTCTTTAGAGAGTACATAAATCTTTCAAAAGTTTGAGAAAAGGAGATAGTAAGTTGACTCTCATTTAATAACTATTATCTTTGTGGGAAAATGCATACTAATGTTTGATTATGTTAATTTAATGACATAGATTGAGTTTTAGGGTGGGGTTTTTGTAAGTAATGGAGGAGAAAGTAGGTGGGAGAAAATGGCATCTGAAGAAACATAGAGGCACTGGCTTCTAGAACTCACACATTGGCATTGGAAAGCCTGTGTTAGGCATTGATGTCAGATCCTGAAGAATCACCTGAAAAATCATCCTAGAAATACACCAAATGATAGACTACAGTACTTTATCTGGTGGGTTTTCCATTGTCATGTATTATAGTCAAAATATGTACTTGAATAAAGAAAACCCACTTAATCCACATGTGAAATTTATTTGGATTTTTAACTTTTGGATTAAGACACATCGCCATGATTAACTTAATTTTTTCCCCATATTGTTACAAATTATACATAAACGTACTTTTAAGTTTATAGATCGTTAGGACTTAAAGTTTTAAAGTGTATTTTAAGCCTTAGCTATAAGGTGAAAGCCATTCTTTGCATTTGCTCAATAAATGAACTCATGGTTTAAGTTATAGTCCTTTGGGTATTTGGATACATGCTTGTAATATATGTCACAAATGACTTGTTAATATCAATGTTTATACACTGATCACTGATGGCATCTTATAAATGATCGACCTGAATGTGAGGATCTGTTTGTTGTAAATCTACTAGAAAATGCCTATTTTTGCGCGTAAGTGTTTTTCCTTGTATTAATAGATATTAATAGATATATACTAATAGGTTAACATATTAATGTCTTCCCTGGTGGCTCAGACGGTAAAACATCTGTCTGCAATGCTGGAGACTCGTGTTTGATCCCTGGGTCGGGAAGGTCCCCTGGAGAAGGAAATGGCAACCAACTCCAGTACTCTTGCCTGGAAAATTCCATGGACAGAGGAGCCGGGTAGGCCACAGTCCATGGGGTTGCAAAGAGTTGGACATGACTGAGCTACTTTACTTACTTAATATATTAATAGATATTAATAGATCCTGATAAACTCTATCCTTAAGGGTGAACATTAACTCCTCCAGTTAATTATATATTTCAGTTCAGTTCAATTCAGTCGCTCAGTTGTGTCCGACTCTTTGCAACCCTGTGGTCTGCAGCACTCCAGGCTTCCCTATCCATCACCAACTCCCAGAGCTACTCAAACTCATGTCTTGAATGAGTGATGCCATCCAACCATCTTATCCTCTGTCGTCCCCTTCTCCTCCCACCTTCAATCTTTCCCAGCATCAGGGTCTTTTCTAGTGAGTCAGTTCTTCTCATCAGATAGCCAGAGTATTGGAGTTTCAGCTTCAGCATTAATCCTTCCAATGAATTACATATTTACTGGCTAATAATGGATATCAGTATCAGTTCAGTTGCTCAGTCGTGTCTGACTCTTTGCGACCCCATGAATCGCAGCACGCCAGGCTTCCCTGTCCATCACCAACTCCTGGAGTCCACCCAAACCCATGTCCATTGAGGCAGTGATGCCATCCAACCATCTCATCCTCTGCGTCCTCTTCTACTCCTGCCCTCAATCTTTTCCAGCATCAGGGTCTTTTCAAGTGAGTCACTTCTTTGCATCAGGTGGCCAAAGTATTGGAGCTTCACCTTCACCATCAGTTCTTCCAGTGAACACCCAGGACTGATTCCCTTTAGGATAGACTGGTTGGATCTTCTTGCTGTCCGAGGGACTCTCAAGAGTCTTCTCCAACACCACAGTTCAAAAGCATCAATTCCTTGGTGCTCAGCTTTCTTTATAGTCCAATTCTCACATCCATACATAACCACTGGAAAAACCATCAGATCAGATCAGATCAGTCTCTCAGTCGTGTCTGACTCTTTGCAACCCCATGAATCGCAGCACGCCAGGCCTCCCTGTCCAACACCAACTCCTGGAGTTCACTCAGACTCACGTCCATCAAGTCAGTGATGCCATGCAGCCATCTCATCCTCTGTCGTCCCCTTCTCCTCTTGCCCCGGATCCCTCCCAGCATCAGAGTCTTTTCCAATGAGTCAACTCTTCGCATGAGGTGGCCAAAGTACTGTTCAGCTTTAGCATCATTCCTTCCAAAGAAATCCCAGGGCTGATCTCCTTCAGAATGGACTGGTTGGATCTCCTTGCAGTCCAAGGGACTCTCAAGAGTCTTCTCCAACACCACACTTCAAAAGCATCAATTCTTCAGTGCTCAGCCTTCTTCACAGTCCAACTCTCACATCCATACATGACCACAGGAAAAACCATAGCCTTGACTAGATGGACCTTTGTTGGCAAAGTAATGTCTCTGCTTTTCAATATGCTATCTAGGTTGGTCATAACTTTCCTTCCAAGGAGCAAGCATCTTTTAATTTCATGGCTGCAGTCACCATCTGCAGTGATTTTGGAGCCCAGAAAAATAAAATCTGACACTGTTTCCACTGTTTGCCCATCTATTTCCCATAAAGTGATGGGACCAGATGCCATGATCTTAGTTTTCTGAATGTTGAGCTTTAAGCCAACTTTTTCACTCTCCTCTTTCACTTTCATCAAGAGGCTTTTGAGTTCCTCTTCACTTTCTGCCATAAGGGTGGTGTCATCTGCATATCTGAGGTTATTGATGTTTCTCCCGGCAATCTTGATTCCAGCTTGTGTTTCTTCCACTCCCGCATTTCTCATGATGTACTCTGCATAGAAGTTAAATAAGCAGGGTGACAATATACAGCCTTGACGTACTCCTTTTCCTATTTGGAACCAGTCTGTGGTTCCATATCCAGTTCTAACTGTTGCTTCCTGACCTGCATATAGCTTTCTCAAGAGGCAGGTCTGGTCGTCTGGTATTCCCATCTCTTTCAGAATTTCCCACAGTTTATTGTGATCCACACAGTCAAAGGCTTTTGCATAGTCAATAAAGCAGAAATAGATGCTTTTCTGGAACTCTCTTGCTTTTTCCATGATCCAGCGGATGTTGGCAATTTGATCTCTGGTTCTTCTGCCTTTTCTAAAACCAGCTTGAACATCAGGAAGTTCACGGTTCCCATATTGCTGAAGCCTGGCTTGGAGAATTTTGAGCATTACTTTACTAGCATGAGATGAGTGCAATTGTGCGGTAGTTTGAGCATTCTTTGGCATTACCTTTCTTTGGGATTGGAATGAAAACTGACCTTTTCCAGTCCTGTGGCCACTGCTGAGTTTTCCAAATTTGCTGGCATACTGAGTGCAGCACTTTCACAGCATCATCTTCCAGGATTTGAAATAGTTCAACTGGAATTCCATCACCTCCACTAGCTTTGTTCGTAGTGATGCTTTCTAAGGCCCACTTGACTTAACATTCCAGGATGTCTGACTCTAGGTCAGTGATCACACCATCATGATTATCTCGGTCATGAAGATCCTTTTTGTACAGTTCTGTGTATTCTTGTTACCTCTTCTTAATATCTTCTGCTTCTGTTAGGTCCATACCATTTCTGTCCTTTATCGAGCCCATCTTTGCATGAAATTTCCCTTGGTTTCTCTAATTTTCTTGAAGAGGTCTTTAGTCTTTCCCATTCTGTTGTTTTCCTCTATTTCTTTGCATTGATCACTGAAGAAGGCTTTCTTATCTCTCCTTGCTATTCTTTGGAACTCTGCATTCAGATGCTTATATCTTTCCTTTTCTCCTTTGCTTTTCGCTTCTCTTCTTTTCACAGCTATTTGTAAGGCCTCCCCAGACAGCCATTTTGCTTTTTTGCATTTCTTTTCCATGGGGATGGTCTTGATCCCTGTCTCTTGTACAATGTCACGAACCTCTGTCCATAGTTCTTTGGGCACTCTATCAGATCTAGTCCTTTAAATCTATTTCTCACTTGCACTGTATAATCATAAGGAATTTGATTTAGGTCATACCTGAATGGTCTAGTAGTTTTCCCTACTTTCTTCAATTTAAGTCGAATTTGGCAATAAGGAGTTCTTGATCTGAGCCACAGTCAGCTCCCGGTCTTGTTTTAATACTTTCAGCTAAATTTCTAAGAGTCTTTTTGCAGTACTAACCAGGAGATGAAATCCACCAACCCTCAAATTAAACTCCTTTAAGGACAAATTCTGAAAGAGATGGGAATACCAGACCACCTGACCTGCCTCTTGAGAAACCTATATGCAGGTCAGGAAGCAACAGTTAGAACTGGACATGGAACAACAGACTGGTTCCAAATAGGAAAAGGAGTACATCAAGGCTTTATATTGTCACCCTGATTATTTAATGTATATGCAGAGTACATCATGAGAAACGCTGGGCTGGAGGAAGCACAATCTGGAATCAAGATTTCTGGGAGAAATATCAATAACCTCATATATGCAGATGACACCACCCGTATGGCAGAAAGTGAAGAAGAACTAAAGAGCCTCTTGATGAAAGTGAAAGAGGAGAGTGAAAAAGTTGGCTTAAAGCTCAGCATTCAGAAAACGAAGATCATGGCATCTGGTCCCATCACTTCATAGCAAACAGATGGGGAAACAGTGGAAACAGTCACTGATTTTAGTTTTCTGGGCTCCAAAATCACTGCAGGTGATGATTGCAGCCAGGAAATTAAAAGATGCTTACTCCTTGGAAGGAAAGTTATGACCAACCTAGATAGCATATTCGAAAGCAGAGACATTACTTTGTCAACAAAGGTCCGTCTAGTCAAGGCTATGGTTTTTCCAGTGGTCATGTATGGATGTGAGAGTTGGACAATGAAGAAAAATGAGCATTGAAGAATTGATGCTTTTGAACTGTGGTGTTGGAGAAGACTCTTTGAGAGTCCCTCGGAGAGCAAGGACATCCAACCAGTCCATCCTAAAGAATATCAGTCCCGGGTGTTCATTGGTAGGACTGATTTTGAAGCTGAAACTCCAATACTTTGGCCACCTGATGCGAAGAGGTGACTCATCTGAAAAGACCCTGATGCTGGGAAAGATTGAGGGCAGGAGGAGAAGGGGATGACAGAGGATGAGATGGTTGGATGGCATCACCGACTCAATGGACATGGGTTTGGGTGGACATTCTGGGAGTTGGTGATGAACAGGGAGGCCTCGCGTGCTGCAGTTCATGGGGTTGCAAAGAGTCAGACATGACTAAGCGACTGAACTGAACTGAATTTGACAGTGCTAATTTTATAATGCAATTACTATTTAGTCTGAGATGGGGATCCGTTCCATTTTTTACGTGTTAAAATTACTATTAGAGTCTGTTAGTCTTCATTTTAGTCCTCTAAGTTGTTAGCAAGGTGAATGGGCATGGAGATTAGCTCTCCATGCTAATAGTCCTTCCTGGAATTCTGTTTTGATAGAAGCAAAACCTGTATCAGAGCAGAATAGTTAATGTACAGGACTCATATCCTCTCCTTAAGCGAAGAGAAACTTTGTTGGATATTGTTTTTAAGGAGGTCTGTTTGTTGTCTTTTTTTTTTGCCTTCAGGGGGCAGGCATTATTTTTGGAGAAAATAGTTTTATATAGCAGAATGAAAATTTTATTTATTTAAATAATTGATTTTATTTTTTTATTATTTATTTTATTTTTTGGCCACACTGTACAGCATGTGGTATCTTAGTTCCCTGACCAGGGATCAGACAGACTCCCTCTGCAGTGGAAACATGGAGTTTTAATCACTGGACCACCAGGGAGGTCCCAGAATGAAAATTGTATGATTAATTATAGTTTCTCTTTTTAAAAAATGTTTAAAAGATCATCTTAATGTATCAGCAGTATTAATTTGCATAATTTATAAGAAGTCTTGAAGCATGGAGGAAAAGGTTGCTAAATTTTAATAGTTTTCTATTATCAATATAGGTATAACTTTTTATAATAATTTTGTGTGAAGAATAATGATTAAATAGCATGTTTGAAATAAAGATTTTGGTACAATTCTTAGGGAGTTATCCTAAGTATCTAAATTTAGCACCTTAATTTCAATAAATAAGTCAGTATTATAAATTATTATTTATATTAATAAAATTATTATTCTATATTAATAATTATTTCAACTAAATTGAGTCACTATTATAGAATATGAGTATTAAAGTCTAGTCTTAATTTCATCAAAGTGACTTTTAAATGTTGGGGAAAGTTTACTTTTTATAGCCTTATAGTTAATGAAATTGAAATTTTTTATCACAAGCAACTATACAATTAGGATAATATAAAATTGGGACAAAATTTTGATATTTTAAAAAGTGAAACATATCCCATAAATTGGTTGATTACCATTGTCAAATTATATTGATAAATCTGTATCTATTGTCCTCTGATAGTGCCTTTGCAAGGATTACTGTAAAATTGAAAAAATTACTCAATTTTGAAAGCCACCATTGTTGAGGTTAATCACTGCCCCTGTGTACAGTTTTGAGTTAAAAATGCACAGTCCAAAATCATTTTAATTATCATCTTTGGAAGATCTAGCATTAGTTTTGATAGCTTAGCATTAAGTACATGTGAAACATTTATTTGGCTTATTTATTAAAAGAGGTGCATTAAAGTTTGATACTTGTGCAGTATTTAAGTATGTAGAGTATATTTGAAATAAAGTCTCCATATTTTTATTTAAAGAATGATTTAATGCTCAAAATGATTGCTTAACAATCTCTAAAGTATAAAACAATGGAAGATTGCTTTCATTTTTATTAAGTATTAGCTAAGTTTACCTTCAAATCATTCATGTCAAAATTATGCTAGCTTGGCATTATATAATAAAGCAAATACGGTGATTTCAAGAGATACGCACTTAAACCACATTTCTTTTTTTCTGTTTTTATGAAGTCAGCCTGCAGTGTTGATTGTCCTGTTAGTAACCCGGGCAAAGTGAAAATAGGTAGAGGCATGCCACTTCTCCTTCAAGAGAAGGTAATATATATGGGCAGTTTGAAAATATGTAGAATTTCCTTTGACACATTTGTGTATGGATGTGGCTTCTTTAGTAGTTATAGTTTTGAAAATTTATTTAAAGGACAGTTTGGGACTGTAGGTAAAATGTTTTGTTTCTACAGAGTTAGAGCTTTCTGAACAAATTTTACTCAGACTTGGGACTGAGAAGAGAAGTCATGAAAGTTAAATTGTGACTGAACAGATAGTGAGAAACCATCCAGAATGTATTAGTTTGCTAGGGCTGCCTTAACAAAATACTGTGGACTACAGGCTTAACTAGTGGCTCAGACCATAAAGCGTCTATCTGCAATGCAGGAGACCTGGGTTTGATCCCTGCGTGGGGAAGACACCCTGGAGAAGGAAATGGCAGCATTTCCAGTATTCTTGCCTGGAAAATCCCATGGACTGCAGAGCCTGGTAGGTTACAGTCCATGGGGTCGCAAAGAGTCGGACACGACTGAGCGACTTCACTTTCACTTTCACAGGCTTAAACAAAGGAAATTAATTTTCTCACAGTTGTGGAGGCTGGAAGTCTAAGATGAAGATGATGGTAGGTTTGGTTTCTCCAGTCCCTCCTTGTTTTGGAAACTGCCACCTTCTTGCTGTCTTCACATGACCTTTCCTCTGTGTGTAAACATCCCAGATGTCTCTTCCTCTTACAAGGACACCAGTTCTGTTGATTAAGACACCCACCCTAATGACTTAACAACCTTATTTGCTTCTGTAAAGGCCCAAGCTCTGGGAGTCAGTGATGGACAGGGATGCCTGGTGTGCTGCAGTCCATGGGGTCCCAAAGAGTCAGACACGACTGAGCAACTGAACTGAACTGAACTGAATTGAAAGGCCCTATCTCTAAATACAGTTATATTGGAAGTTAGTACTTAAACATAAGAATTTTGGAAAGACACAATTCAGTCCATAACACAGATGGTTACATCTCTACTAGGCACAGTTCAAGGGGGATGAGAATGAAGACTAGGGAGACAGCTCTGGGCTGTAAATCTGGAGGTACAAGTCTTGTCTTCCCACTAAAGACATAAAACATTCCAAAGGATAAAAGTCTAGGATCCTTACCAAGGAGAATTTGGTTAAATTAAGGAGATAAGATATATCTTCCTTTTCCTGGAAGAGAGGAGAGCTTCCATACAGCTATCCTTTATAGGGCCCCAAATTCATATTTTGAAGTTCCTCCTCTATAGTACTAAGCCTGTTATATGTCAGCTTTTATAACTTTTATCAATCTGGCTCACTCCACAGGTGAGAATTGAGAATTGGAGTATGGGAAACCGGTGTGGTTATTAAAAGTAATAATTAAGTCCTGCTCCAGAAACTTTGTGTGTACATTCAGTACAATGTGGATAAATAATAGCTTAACAGACATGTAAGTTTCTTGAAACTGAAACCTACAAGTTTCAATTGAAATTGAATTCTGCTTAATTCACATTTTTTGGTTATATTATGGTCAGAGGCCTGGGGTTATGAAAACCTGTGTCTTAGAAGCAAGTCTCAAGTGATTAGATATTTCTTTTTATGTTTTCTTCTAGCCTAAATGGGGCAAATTATCTAAGTAATTCAATTTAAGGTTATAATGAAAACAAAAGTGCAGTCCTTTGGAGGAAAGGAAATTGTAAACTTATAAAAGTATTTCAGTAGTGAAGTATGAGCTGAGGCAAAAATTGTAAGGTTTAAGTGAAGAAGTAAGTTGGAAAATGAAAACTACTACAAAAGCGGAAACAACTGACTATGAGTTGAAAAAAAAATTGATGCCCCGCAGGGCCTTGTGGGGCTCCTGGGCACAGAGGCCTTTTTGTCCCTCATTTTTAGAGGCAAGACTCCACCCTCCATGACCTTCTCTCCATTCCAAATGGCAGAACAGTTGCTAATGCCAATCAAAGGAGGGAGAGCAAGGAAACCACCTGAGGCAAGATTAAAGGACCAGATCAGGAGACCACCTAGGACCCTGCACATACCCTAATCTTGTCAGCAAACTGCCCACCCTTTTAAAACTTTGTAGAAGAAAAAATGCAAGACTGTTACTGCCTTGATCCTTAGCTTGTACTCCTACCTGATAAGAAATCTGGGAAGATTCCTTGGAGGAGGACATGGTAATCCACTCCAGTATTCTTGCCTAGAGAATCTCATGAACAGAGGAGCCTGGCAGGCTACAGTCCATAGGGTGGCAAAGATCAGACAGGACTGAAGTGACTTAGCATGCCACCCCTGACTATTTTACCTTTC
Source organism: Bos indicus (assembly GCF_029378745.1). Taxonomy (NCBI): domain Eukaryota; kingdom Metazoa; phylum Chordata; class Mammalia; order Artiodactyla; family Bovidae; genus Bos; species Bos indicus. The sequence continues at coordinate 112,249,967 of NC_091760.1, forward strand.
CCTGCTCACCAGAGAGGGGGGCACAGTTCTTGAGGCACTGGCGTACTGTGTTCCTCCTTTGCCTTGCAAAGTAATAAAGCCCCTTTTTCCTTCTCTGTAACCATCTCTGTATTTCTGTTTGGCATCAGTACATAGCCAAGATTTTGGCAGCAAATTGATGAAGTGATTTCAAAATTGTACTTTAAAATTTTTTTGAACATTTTTGTTTACTGCTGCTGCTGCTAAGTCACTTCAGTCATGTCCAACTCTGTGTGACCCGATAGATGGCAGCCCACCAGGCTCCACCATCCCTGGGATTCTCCAGGCAAGAACACTGGAGTACGTTGCCATTTCCTTCTCCAATTCATGAGAGTGAAAAGTGAAAGTGAAGTCACTCAGTTGTGTCCGACTCTTAGCGACCCCATGGACTGTAGCCCACCAGGCTCCTTCATCCACTGGATTTTCCAGGCAAGAGTACTGGAGTGGGGTGCCATTGCCTTCTCTGATTGTTAACTAGGCTTCTGATAAAAAATAAGAGTTAAAAAAAATTTTATTTCATATTGTCGTGTAGTTGATTTACAGGGTTGTGTTAGTTTCAGGTGTACAGCAAAGTGATATACATATATTAAGTAGAGTTACCTGTATTACTTAATAGGTCCTTGTTGATTATCTATTTTATATATAGTAATTTGTAGATATTAATCCCAACCTCCTAATTTATCCCTCCCTGCCACCCACCTTTCCTCTTTGATAACTGTAAGTTTATTTTCTAAGTTTGTGAGCCTGTATCTGTTTTTGTAAACAAATTCATTACTGTAATTTTTAAAGATTCCACATGTAAGTGATATATTTGTTTTTCTTTGTCTGACTTAATATAATCTCTAGGTCCATCCCTGTGGCTGCAAATGGCATTATTTCACTCTTTTTTATGGCTGAGTAATATTCCATTGTATATGTGTACCACATCTTCTTTATCCATTCAACTGTCAATGGACATTTAGGTTGCTTCCATGTCTTGGCTACTGTAAATAGTGCTTCAGTGAACACTGGGGTGCATGTACCTTTCGAAGTATGTTTTTTTCTGGATATATGCCAGGAGTGGGATTACTTGATTGTATGGTAATTCTATTTTTAGTTTTTTAAGGAAACTCCATGCCATTCTCCATAGTAACTGGACCAGTTTACATTCCCACCAACATGTAGAAAAGTTCCCTTTTCTCCACACCAAAAGTGGAGTGCTTTTTAAAAATTCATTTTTCAGTCCTCAAATTTTTAAAAAAATTGCCAATCAGATACTGCCTACACTGAGACTGACTTATACATGGATCATTAGGTATATACAGTCAGAGAATAAAAAAGCTAAGATTTTACAGACTATAAGCATTGGTTTATTATATTTATTATTTTTAGTATTGGTTTATTATTGGTTTATTGTGTTTACTTTTTCTTTTTTTTTTTTCCGCCAAGTTCTAGTAAAATGAAATAGGGGGAGAGATCAGTTAAAGACCTTCATATGATACACAGTCTAAACTAGACTAGTAGCATTGGAAAAGAGGAAATGGATTCCAGAGACTGTGAGGGTGAATCGCAAGGACAGTTGGATGCCATTGGAAGCAAGGACATGAGATTTTGAGTTTAGATGATATAGGAAATGTGGATGGGGGAGCAGCTTTGAAAGAGAAGGCAGTTTTAGTCAGAAGATGATTGTTATGAGTGTAAATAGGCACTTGTTTTGAACTTTTTTTCTCCTAAGGAATTGAGACTTGAGCATTCTCTTGAGAAGAAAGGGCGAAAGTTTGTAGGACAAAGTTCTGGAGAAGTCAGGATGAAGATAACATAGTATTCTTTTTAAAAATTAACATTTATTACTGTAAAGAAATCTAATGGTACATCTTCATCATTCCAGTCCCAATAAAAATAAGAAAAGTTAAGAGTTGGAATTTTGTTATTAAAGCTCATACTCCTCATGGTGAATATCAAAAGTATTTTTTGAAGGGCTCACCATCTATCAGCCTAGGATTGGGCCATAGCCTTCTAATGGTTCTTCTTACTATCAGTTCTACTATATCTATATTTCTCATTACAGATATTATAGAGTTCTTCCAAAATGCAATCAGAAATTATGGGGGAAAAAAGAAGTCATTAACACCTTTCTTTAGAATAATTCTTCCCTTAAAGTAATAAAATCTATAATTTTCATGATCTTGTTGCATTTTCTAACAGTCTGTGTTCATTGCATAATTTACATACCAGCCACAGTAAGAGAATTCCTGATTTTTAGAACACTGTATACTCACTCTTCAAGGCAAGCCCCAAGGTATTCTTCCTCTAAAATTAGCAGTGGGCTTTCATTCACTCCCTTGTCCCCAGGACCTCAGCTCATTTAATCTCCATAAAAATCCATAATCTTAAAAGGTAAGTATCATTGTAATTCCTATTTTATACAAGAGCAAATGGAGACATGCAGAAGGTAAGTGATTCATTCTAGGTGAGACTGCTAGGAAATGGCAGAGTCAGATTCCAACCATGGTAATCTAGCTGAGTTCACACTCTTAAATCACTTAAGTGCCAAAGCTGTGCTACCAATACAAGCTCACCCAGCCCACCTCACAGCTTAACATTATTCTATGCTGAACTTTTGGAGAAGACAGTGGCACCCCACTCCAGTACTCTTGCCTGGAGAATCCCATGGATGGAGGAGCCTGGTGGGCTGCAGTCCATGGGGTTGCTAAGAGTCAGACACGACTTAGCGACTTCACTTTCACTTTTCACTTTCATGCATTGGAGAAGGAAATGGCAACTCACTCCAATGTTCTTGCCTGGAAAATCCCAGGGACAGAGGAGCTTGGTGGGCTGCAATCTATGGAGTCACACAGAGTCGGACGACTGAAGCGACTTAGCAGCAGCAGCAGCATGCTGAACTTTGCCTCTCAGATGATAACTCAATTCCTCATGAAAGTTAGAGCTCCTCATTCTTGAGCCAATATTCCATTTTCCTTTTTATGTTCTTTGGTTCATGCCATCTCTTATTCTTTAAATACTTTTCCTCCTAAAAGTGACCTTTAATGAGGATTAATTATTTGACAGGGATAAGAGTTGTAGCCAGATGAGACATATCATTCTCTGAACTTGGAGAAAAGAATATGAGACAAAATTTAGAATCTGTCGGAGTGGGAACAGAAGTTGAACTTTTCCCAGGTATTTTGGTATCTTTGACTAAAAAAGATGCACAAGTTGAGAGTTGGGAGTTAAGTTTTATTTGGGGTAAAATGAGACTGCAGCCTGGGAGATAGCACCTCAGATAGCTGCTCCAAATAGGCAGTCAGGAAAGGTCAATATGTAAGATTTCAGTGAAGGGGGAGTTCAGTGCAATCAAATACTTTACCAAAGGTTTTCTGCTAGTCATAAGGAGCTGATGTCACCATCAAGGGATTTAGTGATTTTCCAGATATGAAAGGCTTCCCTGGTGGCTCAGATAGTAAACAATCTGCCTGCAATGTGAGAGACCTGGGTTTGACCCCTGGGTTGGGAAGATCCCCTGGAGAAGGAAATGGCAACCCACTCCAGTATTCTAGCCTAGGGAATTCCATGGACAGAGGAGCCTGACAGGCTACAGTCCATGGAATTGCAAACAATTGGACACAACTGAGCGACTGACTAACATATAAAGAGATGCAAGGATTAGGATCATGAAATCAGTTCCTGAAGACATCTAACTATCTAAGACCTGTTAGAGATACCATGGGAATATTTCATGCAAAAATGGGCACAATAAAGGACAGAAACGGTATGGACCTAACAGAAGCAGAAGATAAGAAGGTGGCAGGAATACATAGAAGAACTATACAAAAAAGGTCTTAATGACCCAGATAACTGCAATGGTGTGAACACTCACCTAAAACCAGACATCCTGGAATGTGAAGTCAAGTGGGCCTTAGAAAGCATCACTACAAGCAAAGCTAGTGGAGGTGATGGAATTCCAGCTGAGCTATTTCAAGTCGTAAAAGATGATGCTGTGAAAGTGCTGCACTCAATATGCCAGCAAATTTGGAAAACTCAGCAGTGGCCATAGGACTGGAAAAGGTTGGTTTTCATTCCAATCCCAAAGAAAGACAATGCCAAAGAATGTTCAAACTACCTCACAGTTGCACTCATTTCACATGCTAGCAAAGTAATGCTCAAAATTCTCCAGGCTAGGCTTCAATAGTACGTGAACCGAGAACTTCCTGATGTTCAAGCTGGATTTAGAAGAGGCAGAGGAACCAGAGATCAAATTGCCAACATCTGTTGGATCATCAAAAAAGCAAGAGGGTTCCAGAAAAACATCTACTTCTGCTTTATTGACTATGCCAAAGCCTTTGACTGTGGATCACAACAAACTGGAAAATTCTGAAAGAGACGGGAATACCAGAAAAATAGTCTGTCACTGTTTCCCCATCTATTTGCCATGAAGCAATGAGACCAGATGCCATGATCTTTGTTTTCTGAATGTTGAGTTTTAAGCCAGCTTTTTCACTTTCCTCTTTCACTTTCATGAAGAGGCTCTTTAGTTCCTCTTTCCTTTCTGTCATAAGGATGTGTCATCTGCATATCTGAGGTTTTTGGTATTTCTCCGAGCAATCTTGATTCCAGCTAGTGATTCATCCAGCCCAGCATTTCACATGCTATAACCTGCATACAAGTTAAATAAGCAGGGTGACAATACACAGCCTTGACGTACTCCTTTCCCAGTTTGGAACCAGTCTGTTGTTCCATGTCCGGTTCTAACTGTTGCTTCTTGACCTGCATACAGATTTCTCAGGAGGCAGGTCAGGTGGTCTGGTATTCATCTCTTCCTGAATTTTCCACAGTTTGTTGTGATCTACACAGTCAACATTCAAAAAACTAAGATCATGGCATCTGGTCCCATCACTTCATGGCAAGTAGATGGGGAAACAGTGGAAACAGTGACAGACTTCATTTTGGGGGGCTCCAAAATCACTGCAGATGATGACTGCAGCCATGAAATTAAAAGATGTGTGCCCCTTGGAAGAAAAGTTATGACCAACCTAGATAGCTTATTAAAAAGCAGAGACATTACTTTGCCAACAAAGGTCTGTCTAGTCAAAACTATGTTTTTTCCAGTAGTCATGTATGGATGTGACAGTTGGAGCATAAAAAATGCTGAGCACCAAAGAATTGATGCTTTTGAACTGTGTTGTTGGAGAAGACTCTTGAGAGTCCCTTGGACAGCAAGGAGATCAAAGCAGTGTACCCTAAAGGAGATTAGTCCTGAATATACATTGGAAGGACTGATGCTGAAGCTGAAACTCCAATACTTTGTCCACCTGATGCAAAGAGCTGACTCATTTGAAAAGACCCTGATACTGGGAAATACTGAAGGCAGGAGGAGAAGACAGAGGATGAAATGGTTGGGTGACATCACGGACTCAATGGACGTGAGTCTGAGTAAATTCCCGGAGTTGGTGATGGACAGGGAGGCCTGGCCTGTTGAAGACCTGTTGAGACCATGGGGTCTCAAAGAGTTGGACACAACTGAGCTACTGAACTGAACTGAACACAGTCAAAGGCTTTGGTGTAGTCAGTAAAGCAGAAGCAAATGTTTTTCTGTAACTCTCTTGCTTTTTCTGTGATCCAACCCATGTTCGCAATTTGATTTCTGGTTCCTCTGCCTTTTCTAATTCCTGAAGGGACAGCTGTTTAACTGTCTATTTTCCACTTAACATAGTAGCATGTAAGAATAATAACTGACTTCAATTAGAAATTATTCCCCTGTTCTTTTTGTTTGTTGCAATTCATACATACATAACACATGTGCACACACACAGAGTATTTGGATGTGTGTAATTTTGGACAACAAGCTCTTGTGGTTTAATTTGCATTTCCCTAATGACTAGTGATGTTTAGCATCTTTTTTTCTTCCAAGTGGTATCCAGAAAACATATTTAGATTGTGGATTCTCTGGTTTTGTGTAGTAACTCCATTCTAACATTTCAGTCCTTTTTTGAATCCATTCTTCTGCACTCTGCCGAGGCAGTTTAGCATCTCTGCTTCATTTACTATAGGCTGCTTTAAAGATAGGTGTCCTTGCTTTAAAGATCCATCCCACTTGTATAGTAGAATTGGCTCTAGGAGCTTCCCTGGTGGCTCAGAGGTAAAAATTTGCATGCCAATGTAGGCCACACGGATTAGATCCCTGGTCCAGGAAGATCCCATATGCCGAGGCACAATTAAGCCTGTGTATCACAATTAGAGCTGGTGCTCGAGAGCCTGGGGAGCCAAAACTGCTGAACCCATGTACCACAGCTACTGAGAGCCCGTGCTCTGCAGCAGGAGAAGCCAGCGCAAATGAGAGGCCCTCGCACCGCAATTAGAGAGTGGCTCCTGCTCTCTGCAACTAGAGGAAAAGTCTGCACCGCAATGAAGACCTAGCACAGCTAAAATATATATATAAGAAAAAAAATAATAATTAATAACCTGGCTGTAGATTTCTTTCCCAGGATGCTCACTAACCTTATATTCTGTTTCTCTGTTTCCACACCTGTAAGATTCAATCTCACAAGTGTTTTCCCATCCCCTGCTGGTACACTAAAGCCTAAGTTATCTAATTTTCTCTGTGAATAACATCTTTCCACCCTGAGCAGATTTGGTATATTTCCACTCAGATTGTGCTCAGATTGGCCTTATTATTGACCTGGAGGCATTGAGTGGAGGCTGTGCAGATCCCAGAGACTTGCTGCAGCAAGTAAGCTGTAGATGCAAGGATACAGAGACTGTGTTAGGTGTAAACTGTGAGGCAGATGATAAGGTTACTTAATTTCCTGTGTTTGTACAACAATACAAGTTTATGCTTGCTGTCCCAGCAAAATTTATTTTTTTATAATTTTATTTGTTTTTGACTGCATTGGATCTTCGTTGCATGCAGGGTTTCTCTAGTTGTGGCAAGTGGGAGCCACACTCTAGTTGCATGCATAGGCTTCTCTTGTTGTGGATCATGGGCTCTAGGTGATTGGGCTTCAATAGTTGTGGCTCCTGGGCTCTAAAGCACAGGCTCACTAGTTGTGGCACACGGGCTTAGTTGCTCCTTGAGATGTGGGATCTTTCGAGACTAAGGATCGAACCTGTGTCTCCTTCATTGGCAGGTGGATTCTTTAGGACTGAGCCACCGAGGAAACTGCCAGCAAAATTATTCCTAGAACTTTGTTTTAATACTGAAAAATGTCATGGTTTTTAATTGTATGGTCATCCTAGTGATAGAAAAGAGGGTAAGGAAGTTAATTTCATGATGAGAAGGAAAGTGTAAATGGAAGAAAAGAAAACCAAGATCAGGTAGGTATAGAAGTATTAGCAAAGAGTCACAAATCCCTGATGTGATTCTTAAGACTTCACTGGGGCTATTTTCCAGTGTCTGAGATTCCTAGTATGATAATTTTGTGAGGTTCCTTTCCCTCTCATTTCTACCTCAAACATTTACACTGGGAGGACTGTTTCTCTTATTTGAAGTAGAGAAAGTAAATCTCTCTTCTTAAACAAGAAGTCAATAAAATAAGTATGGTCCTACCACAAAGGCTAAGCTTGGGGCTATATATTAATATAATAAAGATTTCATCTGTATATAATTTCCAATGTTCTGCCAGAAATTCCTTCCACAGACTTAATTGCCAGACTAATGCCCAGAAGTGAAAGTAAACAGTGCCTGCAAATTTAATAAGAGCTAAGGACTGCAGTGATAACCCTGGGAGGCAGACATTTCAGAGTTTTACTATCTCATTTTCTAAATTAAGCTTATTACATGATGGAGTGGAATGGCAGAACACTGTTCTATAAATAGGAAAATACTATAAGAATATTTAATTCTTGAACTTGATGTAATATAAAGATTACAAGTAACATTGCAGAAATGTATTCATACAGTGTCCTTGTCATGTTGGTTGTAGTCTTTAATTCTTACTTATTTTTAAAATAATTTTATTTATTTATTTATTGACTGTACTGGGTCTTCGTTTCTGCACGGGCTTTTCTCTAGTTGTGGCGAGCGAAGGCTACTCTCTAGCTGTGGTGTGAGGACTTCTAATTGAGGTAGCCTCTCGGTTGTGAAGCACAGACTCTAAAGTGTTCTGCCTTCAGGAGTTTCAGCACAAGGTCTCAGTAGTTGTGGCTCCCAGTCTCTAGAGCGAAGGCTGACTAGTTGAGGCCCACGGGCTTAGCTGCTTTGCCACATGTGGGATCTTCAAGGACCAAGGATCAAACCTGTGTCTCCTGCATTGGCAGGCAGGTTCTTTACCACCGAGCCATCAAGGAAGCCCTGATTCTTATTTTGACTCTTATTTTGATTCAGCAAAGTTATTATATTTTCTTCAAAATGTACACTGTGGAAAGAATAGAAATATCTTGACATGTCTTTTCCTTTAGAGGATCATAATTTACTGAGCAAAAAAGTGCTATGAAAAAATTGAGCAGACAGTAATTTTGTTTAGGAGAATGCTCTGGAGAGGAGGTTTTATCTTTTATATGCTTCCCACATCCCCTTCTGAGGGTGAATGCTATGCCAAGAGCCCCAGGCATAGCAAAGCAACTCTGGCTTTTTTCTTAAGCTTAAATGGCCATGTTTTTAACCACTAACCCTTGTCATACAGACTCCAGCTGATTGTGCTAGAGAAGTGAGCCCCTGACTGAAAGCCACTTTATAGACCAGCTATCAATCTATAAGGCGGCTTGGCCTGAAAACTCTTCTTGATAGGAATGATAATGCTTGGACCAATTACAGTTGGAGGTTATGTGGGAGAGGTACTAAGTGTGTGTTATACTGTCAAGAGAAATACACAATGAGACAGAAACTGAGTCACTAGGGATAGGTTAAACATTCATAGAGACTAATGAGCTTCTGATCCTGAGAAGAGATCCACGTTGGTGGCTGACTCAGAGTTGTATAAGTTCTTGAACAACTTTTTTGTTCTCAAACTGCATTCTAAACATAAGACCTAGCTAGACTGCAGTTACTGATCACTGCCCAATAACTGAATTGAGGTTCCAGGGTTCCTAATTTCTACAAGTATTATTATAGTATTCAAACTCCTCCCTCCTACCCTATTTTTTTTTAAATCAAGTTATAATTTACCTGTAGTAAAGTACACAGTTCAGTCACTATTCTACAAAAACTTTGCTCCAATATAATTCTGTTCCTGCCCCACTCCTTTGTGCTATTCTTTTGTCATAGAAATATCTTTATTTATTATAGGCCCTCAATACAGTTTGTATTATTGCTTTATCCAGTTGTATTTTGAATCATACAGGAGAAGGAAAGAATTAGAAACAAAAATATTTGTACAGTATCTTATGTTTACCTATATAGTTACCTTTCAGTTCAGTTCAGTCTCTCAGTTGTGTCCGATTCTTTGCGACCCCATGAATCGCAGCACCCCAGGCCTCCCTGTCCATCACCAACTCCTAGAGTTCACTCAGACTCACGTCCGTCGAGTCAGTGCTGCCATCCAGCCATCTCATCCTCTGTCGTCCCCTTCTCCTCCTGCCCCCAATCCCTCCTAGCATCACAGTCTTTTCCAATGAGTCAACTCTTCGCATGAGGTGGCCAAAGTACTGGAGTTTCAGCTTTAGCATCAATCCTTCCAAAGAAATCCCAGGGCTGATCTCTTTCAGAATGGACTGGTTGGATCTGCTTGCAGTCCAAGGGACTCTTAAGAGTCTTCTCCAACACCACAGTTCAAAAGCATCAGTTCTTCGGCACTCAGCTTTCTTCACAGTCCAACTCTCACATCCATACATGACCACTGGAAAAACCATAGCCTTGACTAGACGGACCTTTGTTGGCAAAGTAATGTCTCTGCTTTCGAATATGCTATCTAGGTTGGTCATAACTTTCCTTCCAAGGAGTAAGCGTCTTTTAATTTCATGACTGCAGTCACCATCTGCAGTAATTTTGGAGCCCCAAAAAATAAAGTCTGACACTGTTTCCACTGTTTCCCCATCTATTTGCCATGAAGTGATGGGACCGGATGCCATGATCTTCGTTTTCTGAATGTTGAGCTTTAAGCCAACTTTTTCACTCTCCTCTTTCACTTTCATCAAGAGGCTTTTGAGTTCCTCTTCACTTTCTGCCATAAGGGTGGTGTCATCTGCATATCTGAGGTTATTGATATTTCTCCCGGCAATCTTGATTCCAGCTTGTGCTTCTTCCAGCCCAGCGTTTCTCATGATGTACTCTGCATAGAAGTTAAATAAGCAGGGTGACAATATACAGCCTTGATGTACTCCTTTTCCTATTTGGAACCAGTCTGTTGTTCCATGTCCAGTTCTAACTGTTGCTTCCTGACCTGCATATAGGTCTTTAATTCTTCAGGTTACTAGTTCTGCACTCCCTAATGCCTGTAGTACTGAATTGGTCTGAAAGAGAATGGGGGGAAATGGAAGGAAGGAAGGAAGATGAGGACAAAATAGAAGTGGAGAGAAAAGAGGTAGAGATTTTGCTGTGCAGAAAATGGAAGAGATTCTCTCTTATGCAATTAATACTTGGAAGATTCTTCTCTGTATCAGGAAATACACTAAGCACTGGCTGTTCAGTCATAGACACACACTAGTAAATAGACATAGGCCCTGACCTGCAGGCTAATGGGGAAGGAAGAGAATAAAAAGGGAAGTCTTACCAGTCCATCAAACTACACATTAAATTTTATGTTGTGTATGGTATGGGCCTATCTGAGATAGTGTTTAGAAAAGACCTCTTTGTGCATATGATATTTAAACTGAGACCTGAAGGATAAGGAGCCAGCTTGGTGGTAGTGATGGGCCAGGGAGGTTAAGAGGGAAGAGGGATCAGGACATTATAGACAGAGGAGCAGTATTTGCAGAGGCTCTAAGACAGGGATGAACTTGATGTGTGTGAAGACAGATGGTCAGAGAGTGGACTTCCCTGGTGGTCCAGTGGCTAAGACTCCATGCTCCCAATGCAGGGGGCCCTGGTTTGATCTCTGATCAGGGAACTAGATCCCACATGCCACAACAAAGATCAAAGATCCTTAGTGCTGCAACTAAGACCCTGAACAGCTAAATAAATAAATATTAAAAGGCAGCTAGGAAGCTGACTGTGCTTGAGGCATAGTGAGTGAAGTGGGGAGTAAGAAAGAAAAAATAGGCAGGGCCTTGATTATGTAGCACCTTGTATGTGATCCCAAGGAGTTCTGACATTACTTGAAGCATAAGGGAAAGCCATTAAAGCAGAGGTAATAAACTGAAGGTCTGTAGTCTCTGTCTCAAGACATATCTTGTACCCAGAGCAATGTGTTGCCAACACTTATTCTTTAAAATTATTTATTTATTTTGGCTGCACTGGGTCGTTGTTACTGCTCTTGCGCTTTTCGCTAGTTGTGGTGAGCACGAGCTCCTCTCCAGTTGAGGAGTGCAGGTTTCTCATTGTGATGCCTTCTCTTGTTGCAGAGCACAGGCTCTAGGGCGCTCACAGGCTCAGTAGTTGCGGTGTATGGGCTTAGCTTCCCCAAGGCACGTGGAATCTTCCTGGACCAGAGATTGAACCCATATCCCCTGCATTGGCAGGCAGATTCTTAACCACTGGACCACCAAGGAAGTCTGCCAACACTTAATTTTAATTTCAAAGTAGGATGATTTCATATAAATGGTTAGATTTGCAGCTTCTCTTTAAAAAAAAACAAAAAAACCTTGAAGACCTCCCTATACCAAACCCCAAGTGTTTGCTGAAGGTTCAGTATAATCCAAAGTTGGGGTTTTGCTGACAAGTATAATAGAGAAGTCAGAGGGGGATTGGAGTTGAGCCTATCTTTAAGAAAATGATTATAAAGCTAAATCATAGAGTCTAAGCTGGATAAGATGGGAACTGAGGTCTAGAGGGGGCTGAGGAATAGGACATGGTGCTTCAGTGGATTGCTCAAAGAATTATTGCTTTAAGAAGTATTTTGACAAGTTAACCAGAAGAACAGGAGGTTGTATGGGAGAGTGAGGTGTTAAGGGCTATGATGGCAGGCATGGTAATTTCTGGTGAAAATAAGATCCAGGGTATAATCATGGGAGTGGATGACTGACATGGGATAGAAGGAGAAGTCAGCAGGCATGAGACAGTCAGCCACCTGAGAGATCAGAATAACGACAGGAACTGAGATGAAGAGAAAGACTTTAAATTAGATGCTGAAGTTTTCAGTGAATAGGAGAACGTGGCAAGGAATCAGAAGATGACGGCCTTGATCACTCCTGACAGTCCTGAAGTGGGGCGGGAGGCTGACAGTTTAGGGAGCAAGGAAGTTAGGAGCTCCTTTCTGATCCTGCGGTACACAGGTGCTTTAGTTATCTCAGGCCACTAAGACAAATGGCCATAAACCGGGTGATGTCAACAGACATTTATCACAATTTCCGAGGCTGCAAAGTCCAAGATCAAGATGCTGCCAGATTTGATTCCTGCCACCTTCTCTGTGAAAGCGCTGCACTCAATATGCCAGAAAACTTGGAAAACTCAGCAGTGGCCACAGGGAGAAGGTCAGTTTTCATTCCAATCCCAAAGAAAGGCAATGCCAAAGAATGCTCAAACTACCACACAATTGCACTCATCTCACACGCTAGTAAAGTAATGCTCAAAATTCTGCAAGCCAGGCTTCAGCAATATGTGAACCGTGAACTTCCAGATGTTCAAGCTGGTTTTAGAAAAGGCAGAGGAACCAGAGATCAAATTGCCAACATCCGCTGGATCATGGAAAAAGCAAGAGAGTTCCAGAAAAACATCTATTTCTGCTTTATTGACTATGCCAAAGCCTTTGACTGTTTGTATCACAATAAACTGTGGAAAATTCTTCAAGAGATGGGAATACCAGACCACCTGACCTGCCTCTTGAGAAACCTATATGCAGGTCAGGAAGCAACAGTTAGAACTGGACATGGAACAACAGACTGGTTCCAAATAGGAAAAGGAGTTCGTCAAGGCTGTATATTGTCACCCTGCTTATTTAACTTCTATGCAGAGTACATCATGAGAAATGCTGGCCTGGAAGAAGCACAAGCTGGAATCAAGATTGCCGGGAGAAATATCAATAACCTCAGATATGCAGATGACACCACCCTTATGGCAGAAAGTGAAGAGGAACCAAAAAGCCTCTTGATGAAAGTGAAAGAGGAGAGTGAAAAAGTTGGCTTAAAGCGCAACGTTCAGAAAACTAAGATCATGGCATCCGGTCCCATCACTTCATGGGAAATAGTTGGGGAAACAGTGGAAACAGTGTCAGACTTTATTTTTTGGGGCTCCAGAATCACTGCAGATGGTGACTGCAGTCATGAAATTAAAAGACGCTTACTCCTTGGAAGGAAAGTTATGACCAACCTAGATAGCATATTGAAAAGCAGAGACATTACTTTGCCAACAAAGGTCCGTCTAGTCAAGGTTATGGTTTTTCCAGTGGTCATGTATAGATGTGAGAGTTGGACTGTGAAGAAAGCTGAGTGCCGAAGAATTGATGCTTTTGAAGTGTGGTGTTGGAGAAGACTCTTGAGAGTCCCTTGGACTGCAAGGAGATCCAACCAGTCCATTCTGAAGGAGATCAGCCCTAGGATTTCTTTGGAAGGAATGATGCTAAAGCTGAAACTCCAGTCCTTTGGCCACCTCATGTGAAGAGTTGACTCATTAGAAAAGACACTGATGCCGGGAGGGATTGGGGGCAGGAGGATAAAGGGATGACAGAGGATGAGATGGCTGGATGGCATCACCGACTCGATGGACATGAATCTGAGTGAACTCCAGGAGTTGGTGATGGACAGGGAGGCCTGGGGTGCTGCGATTCATGGGGTTGCAAAGACTTGGACACGACTGAGTGACTGAACTGAACTGAACTGACCTTCTCTGTGTGCTCACATGGCAGGGAGAGAGGGAACTCTTCCTCTTCCTATAAAGACATTAATCCCATCATCAGAACTCCACTCTATCTAAACATCAGAATTCCACCTTATCTAAACCTACTACTACTACTAAGTTGCTTCAGTGGTGTCCGACTCTGTGCGACCCCACAGACAGCAGCCCACCAGGCTTCCCCGTCCCTGGGATTCTCCAGGCAAGAACACTGGAGTGGGTTGCCATTTCCTTCTCCAATGCATGAAAGTGAAAAGTGAAAGGGAAGTCGCTCAGTCGTGTCTGACTCTAGCGACCCCAATGACTGCAGCCTACCAGTCTCCTCTGTCCATGGGATTTTCTAGGCAAAAGTACTGGAGTGGGGTGCCATTGACTTCTCCAATCTAAACCTAATTACCTCCCAAAGATCTCATCTCCTAATACCATTGTATTGAGAGTTAGAATTTCAACAAAGAATTTTGGGGAGATGCAAACAGTCCATAACAATGGGTGTGTTAGAAAAATGGGATGAGTGAATTTAAAATCAGAAACCAAGGCTAGAAACTGGGATGTTTTTGTGAGTGGTCCCATTCAATTTGTTTTCCTTTTACTTTGGATTCTAGGAACATTCACTTTAATATCTAGTTATTTTTTTTAATGTAATTGCACCTCGTTAACATCCAACTTCCCCCAAACCTCTATTATAGACACAGTCTTTGTGTCTATGATATTGTGGGAAATTAAGGGATGGGCAGAGAATCTAAGTATACTTTTCTGTGCCTACTGCTACTGGCATAAGCAACGTATCCAGTGAGTTCTCAGAGGTCATCAGCAGCAAAATAAGCAGGGTTCCTTGGTGGAGCTACTCCAGAAGAATGTTAAATTTCGGTTAATCTGCAGAAATCCTGGGGCAGGCACTATACTTCTCACACCAATGGTTAGTGGGATGATGCTAAAATATTACTGAAAAGACATTTTCAGAAATCTACAGAAGTTAGAGACACCCAGGTGACTGATTTCTGGGGTACAGAAAAAAGACTTTGGGGTGGAAACTAGGGAGAATGGACTAGTTATCTTCAACTAGGACAGCTGGAGTGGGAGCAGAAAGGAGGTAAGAGATACAGGACATTTAGGAAAGCAAAGGAAGCAGAATTAGGCACATAATTGCCCATTGTCTTTCTTTTTTTTTTTTTCATTTATTAAATAAAGCTATTCAAAATCTAATATGCAGAGCTTCTGTTTTCCCTGGTGGCTCAGAGGTTAAAGCATCTGCCTGGACTGCGGGAGACCCATGTTTGATCCCTGGGTCGGGAAGATCCCCTGGAGAAGGAAATGGCAACCCACTCCAGTACTCTTGCCTAGAGAATCCCTTGGAGGGAGGAACCTGGTAGGCTATAGTCCATGGGGTCACAAAGAGTCGGACACGACTGAACGACTTCACTTTCTGTTTTTACATGATAGAGTGATTAAAGATTTTGGTGTAGTGTATCTTTTTTTTTTTTTTGGATTTTCCCTATTATCATTTGTGTCTTTTCTTCCCTGGAAATGTATAGGGATTTAGGTGATTTAGCTGATTGTCTTTGTGGGAGTCAGTATTGTGGTTAAGTACACAGACTGAGCCAGCTGGCTGAGTTGAATCCCGGCACTACAGCTCAGCTCACCACTTCTTGGCTTGGTGACCTTGGCTGCTGGCTTAACACTTTCTAAGTACTTCCTCTTTAAAACTGGGGTTAATAACAGTGCCTGTCTCATAAAGTTGCTATGAGGATCAAAAGAGTTAATATATGAAATAAAGTATTTAGGACAGGGCCTGGCACATAGTAAGCAAGATCTAAGTGTTAGCCATTGTATTTACTATTAGCTACAGTACTCAGACAATATATTCCTTGCAGGCAATCCTTATAATATGTGTTATTAGGGATACAGCATACTCTATTTTGATCTTTAAAGGTAATGATATATATGCATAAGGTTTAAAAAAAAAAACAAACCTGTCCAATATGGTAGCCACTAGCTAGTTGTGACCATTTAAACAAACTAAAATTAATAAAATTAAAAATTCAGTTCCTCTGTTACACTAGCTACATAACAAGCACACAATCGCCACATGTGGCTGTTTATGAAATTGGATAGTGCGATACAGAACATTTCTGTCATTGCAAAATGTGCTGTTAGAGCTGGTAGATAGTGAAACCTCCCTCCCATTTCCACAATCCCTCCACCCAGGGGCCATCCCTGTTACAGACTTCTTGCACAACTTTCCATGGCTCAGACACAACTTTTTTACACAAATATAATTTGCATTGTCCTGTGACTTTTTTGTTTTAAAATACATTAACTGTATTGATTTTGAACGGATATATAATTGACAGCATTTCTTAGTTGTAGGTGTACACTGTAATGCTTTAATATATTCATACTATATTGCAAAACAATTACCACGGTAAGTTTAGTATGTCAGCTCCCTACATTTAATCATAGATTTAGAGCATCTGATATTTAGCTTAGGAAGCAACTGTGACAACTTGAAAATACAATTCAAATATAAGGAATACACATTTTAATATATTGGAGCAGGTGTAAGAATGGTCTACTTCAATTTTCTTTCTTGTGTGGCACATGCTACCTACAGAGTTAAGCGAGTTGAACTGATCATCTTCCATCAGCATGCCCTGTAATCCTGCAGCTCGCATCCCCTAACGGCAGAGATCTCTCGCGCTGTGGGAAAACCTCGTGTAAATACTGGAGGATCACTGTAAAGACGTCTTCTAACTGGTCGGGAGGACCGCCCCCGGCCCCTTCTTGGTTGCTGAGACCCCGACCCGAAGGTCGGCTCGCGAGGCGCCCCCTCTAGCCGCAGGAACTTGGATCCCGCCATCCGCCCGCCCGCGGAGAGCGGCGCCCCCTGTCGTCCGGTCGAGGAGGCGGCGCCCGCTCCTGGGAGGCCGGGAACATGGCGGGGCAGCCCGCGACCCCGGCCACACCGCCGCCCAACCGGGACGGAGCAGCGCCCAACGTGGTGGCGCGGATCTCGCAGTGGGCCGACGACCACCTGCGCCTCATCCGGGTACTGCAGGCCGGGCGGTGGTGGGCGCGGGCCGCGCAGCGCCAGGCTGAAGGAGACGCGTCCTGGGGGAGGCCCGGGCAGCGGCGGAGGGCCGCCGGGTAGAGGCGGCGTGTGCGGGGCGGCGGGGGCGCGCGGCCTGGCGGGGCTGCCGCGACCCCATCACTGCCTTGACCGTGCTGGGCGCCGGGATGCCTCCGAGGGGAAGCTGCAGCCCAGCGCTGGGCGCCAGCGGGGCCATTGGAGCAGTTGGGGAGGGGCGGGCAGTTTGAAAAAGGCGGGGCGTCGCAGGCGACCAGGGGAGAGAAGATTGTGACTAAGCCCTGGTGGTGATTTCTTTCTTTGTAACAAAGAATCAAGGGGGCTGCCTGCTTCGTGGATGATGTGGAAATTGCTGAAATGGAGGAGTTGGGATCAATGATTTGTTGGGGAAATCTACAGAGCTTTTTGCAAGGTGAAATTGAAGATGCCTATTAGACTTCTAATGGAGATGTGTGAACTTGAAGGTGGTCATTAGACTTCCCAACGTAGCTTAGGTGTTCTAGGCAACTGGATACAGGAGTCATGTCCTGAAGGGAGATCAGAACGGGAATCTGGGAGTGGGCTGCATAATACCTTAAGTATTTAAAGTGTAAATAAACCTTATAGTATTTTAGTATTATTATAGAAAACTTCTAGTATTCAAAGCTTGGATGACTTCGAGCGAGTCAGAAAAGCTGAAAAAGCTCTAGGACTGAGACCTGAGGGCGTCTCTAACATTTAGAATTTGGAGAGTGAAAAGGAGATCAGCAAAGACTCGGAGGGAACAGACAGAGGGGAAGAGGAATATCAGGAAAACCAAGTGTGCTAGAAGCCAAACGAAGAGAATGTTTTCAGATGGGAGAATTCTGCTGAGAAGTTGAGTAGGCTCATTATGTTTGCAAATACTTGGCAGCCAAAGTGCCAGGACCATGTCTATTTTCACTCACCAGGACTGCAGCTCAATGCTGAGACCGCAGCTCACTCACCTGCAGCTCAGTCCTGAGAACAGTGCCTGCCACTTAGGTTAAACATAAATATGTTTAACATTAATGAATTGTATACATATATGTGTGTATATGTGTACACAGAAACACGGATGTTAATTGACAAGGCCTTGGTTCTTCCAATTAAGCAGGAAGAGATGCACTGGTTAATTTCAAATAAAAAAATAACCTCATCAGGATTGGGAGAGCAAACAGTATTTAAATTAGTGTATGGATGTTTTATTCCAAATAATACAATCACAGAATGTACTCTTGTATATATATATACTATACATATAATCATCTCTTATATGCTTAGTTGTGTTTATTGAAGGAAAGCACGTTAGATTACCACTGTTGGTGAGGGAGTTGCAGGATCCTTGTTAAACTTTAGATCGATTTCAGTTTAAATGAAATACATTGCTATGATTTTCCTGACTGTTTGCCTCATCTGTTTCCCAAGTGCTGTGTTTTATGGTATCGGTAATAAAGTTTTCTAGTAAATACTTTAATTCCACCTGCAGACTTAGGGTTATGGAGTTCCTATGGGCCTTGCACAAACAGTATTAATATTAGACTGATTCATTCAAGGGACTCATGGTTAAAGCAATACAATCAATAGAAAACAGTACAGTATTATGTATATAATTACTGTGTGTACTAGATTGGGAGAAAAAGGGGAAGATTAATGGGTGGTGGGCAGTTGGTTTTTTTGGAAGAAGTGGGCCTTAGTTGAAGGATAAGCCTTATTTGAGAAGTTAGGTATAAGGGATGACTTTTTTTCCTGCCTTCTATTTAGTACTTCCAGTATTGTGAATAATAATTAGAATTAATCATAAAATCTCTTTCTAAAGAACATCAGCACTGTAATGGCCATGGCCGGAGTAATGTTACTTCTAAGAAGTGTTCGACTGGTAAGTTAAAAAATTAAGACATTATGATAAGCACTAGACAGTTAATTTCTCTCACTTCAGATGATTTTTATCTTAACATGGGTATCATTTTGTTATTCATATTAGAAGCTTTTAAATAACATTTTAGAACAGTGAACGTACTTTAAGATGTTGGTTTAAAAATAACACATCCACAGGGTTTTATGGAAAGAATTGCACAACCTGTTGTTCCATAATGACTTTTCTTCATGCTTGAAATAAATAATCACTAAATTTGCATTTTAGATGCTGAAGAATATCTCAAAAATGTTTTTTGTAGCGGTTTTAGGTTTAAATTGAGTTATGTCCCTTTGAACTAAATAATTTATGCTTATTTAGTGTGTTTTTTTGCCCTTTCAAAAAGTATTTTAATAACAGACATTTTGGAAATGTATTTGATAATTCAGGATTTACAAGTACTTTTAATATACCTGATTGTTGTCATAGGATGTCATTTCAGTGTCATGTTATGAACTGGAATAGACATATTGCTTCTGTATATATTTATTTCCTATACTTATCTCTATATTGTTTTGTATTATCATTGACTACACCTTGTTACCATACTACATTTTTTCCAACTGTTGCCTTTACACCCAGACTCCGATTTCAGAACTTTTGTCTTTTTTCCCTCTTTTTTTTTAACACCTTGAACTCACTTTTTTAAAGCTGAGATGTAATTGTCCTATAGCGCTGCCTAGGTTTAAGGTGTCCAGTATAATGATTTGACTTACATACCTCAGGAAATGATTACCACAGTAAGTTCAGTGAACCTCCATCATCTCATATAGATACAAAATTAAATAAACAGAAAACAATTTTTTTCCTTGTGATAAGAACTCTTAGGATTTACTTTCATGTATAACAACTTTCATGTATAACATACAGTATTATTAATTATATTACTCATGTTGTACATTACACCCCTAGTATTTATTTATCTTATGACTGGAAGTTTGTATCTTTCAAGTTCTCCCTCCCTCCATCTCCTACCTCTCATAACTGCAAATCTGATATGATTTTTTATGAGTTTGTTTTTGAAGTAAAATTGACCTACAACACTGTTACTTCCTGTTACACAACATAGTGATTTGATATTTCTATACTTTTCAAAATGATCACAAGTCTGTCACTCTACAGAGATTCTGCATAATTACTGACTGTATTCTCCATGCTGTACGCTTCCTACCTGTGACTCACTTATTTTATAACTAGTCCCATAAAGACTTTGTAGTGTACTTGCTAAGAGCAGGATACTTTTCCTCCATAATCACATTAATATTTTTGCATCTAATAAATTTAACATTTTTGTAGTAATTTCTAAAATCCAGTTAACATTCATGTTTATCTCTTGAAAATATCCTTTGTAGCTGTTTTTTCTCCCAGTCTTAAGTTTCAGTCAAGGATCATGCACTGTATTTGGTTGTCATGTCTCTTTGGTCTCCTTCAGTCTAGACTTTTACGCCCACTTTAATTTTTGTCTCTCATGACACTGTGATTTTGAAGAGGCCGAGTTAGTCTTAGAGAATCTCCCGCAGTCTGGATTTGTGTTTCCGCCATAGATTTAGTGTGAACAAGAAGGTGATGGAGTATGCTGCTTCCTGTTATGCTGCATCAGGAGACTCACAGTGTCTGTCTGTCTGGAACACTATCACATCTAACATAATTAATAACCAATTAGCATCATCTAATATCCAGACAATATTAAGAATTCTTTGATTGTTTCAATGGTGTCTTTTTTTAAAAAAGTAGGTGATCTGTTCAAAGCAGGATTCTAATGGTCCATATATTGTATTTGTTATATCTGTCTCATTTATTTTATAACAGTCTATACTCCCACTCATTTTTTTTCCCCATAAGCCATTTATTTTTTAGAATAACCAAGTCATTTATCCCATTATTAATGTTCCACATTCTGGATTTGTCTGCTATAATGTTTTTCTTGTTTGGAAAAAAATTTTTTTAATGTTTAGACCAACTTTACTATCTTAGAAAGTTGGTTACTAGTTTATCCTTCTGCCTGTTACGAGGCTCTCACCCAGCCATGCTTATGAATTAAGCTTGTTTCTATAGTACTGTTAATGTGAAAGACACAGGTATAAAATGTTGAGTAACTCCAAGGTGTTAGGTATTTAAATAAATTCCTAATGTTGGCCTTTTTGGAGGGAAACAATTTCTCCTATGAGATTGAAAAATGAGGGCAAGAAACTTGTTGATTAGTAGTCTAACTTAAATGGCCTCAGTTTTGTCTAGGTTCTCACAGGAGTTGCTGCTGTTGCTGTTTAGTTGCTAAATTGTGTCCAACTCTTTGTGACCCCATGGACTATAGCCTGCAAGGCTCCTGTGTCTGGCATTTCCCAGGCAAGAATACTGGAGTGGGTTGCCATTTCCTTCTCCATCTCCCAGAGTACCTGTATGAATAGATAGTACATTTATAGAATGAGATAGTAACTTAACCAGTAAGATAGTAAGTTTAACCAGATTTGTGTAGTGCCAGGCACAGCTGTATGCTCACTGCTTCTTGATAAATTGTGTCACATTTTAAGGATGTAAGCTTTTCTAAAAGTGAGGAGTCTGTTTAATGTTCTCTATATAGTAGTCTCAAATAGTAAAACAATGACTAAAGGTTTCTAAAAATGTGCTTATAAACACCTCTGTTAAGTCTTTTAAAAATATTATTATAAAATTAAGAACCAAATTAAAAATGTTCAGTGGTTATGTCTTCTTTGAAATGTTTAGAGAATATAACATGCTTAATTTTAAAATGAAAATAGTAATAAAATATTATACTTTTCTCCTTGTAAATCAACAGACATCAAAATTCACACGTTCTTCAGACATTCCAGTAGAATTTATAAGAAAGAATGTTAAACTACGAGGCCGACTACACCGAATAACTGAGAATGGTTTAGAGATTGAACATATTCCCATTGCTTTACCTGCTATATCTTCATGGAGAAGTAAGTAAGGCACAAAAATAATAGCACTAAATAACTATTTTAAAGTTCCTGTATTAGAAGTTATTTTAAAATAGCAAAAAAAAGTCATTTTAATTTTTAATAACTCTCCATTGTCTATGAGAGAAAGTCCAAACTCTTAACTTACACAAATGAACTATTTATTATTTTATTTAATTAATTAATTTATTTTAATTGGAGGCTAATTACTTTAAAATATTGTGGTGGTTTTTGCCATATATTCACATGAATCAGCTATGGGTGTACATGTGTTCCCCATCCTGAACCTCCCTCATACCTCCCTCCCCATCCCATCCCTCAAGGTCATCTCAGTGCACCAGCCCTGAGCACCCTGTCTCATGCATCGGACCTGGACTGGTGATCTGTTTCACATATGATAATATATTTGTTTCAATTCTGTTCTCTCAAATCATCCCACTCTTGCCTACTCCCACAGATTCCAAAAGTCTGTTCTGTACATCTGTGACTCTTTTACTATCTCACATATAGGGTCATTGTTACCATCTTTCTAAATTCAATACAGTATTGAATTGGTATATTGGTGTTTTTCTTTCTGACTTACTTCGCTCTGTATAATAGGCTCCAGTTTCATCTACCTCATTAGAACTGATTCAAATGCATTCTTTTTAGTATCTGAGTAATATTACATGAAATTAAAAGACACTTGCTCCTTGGAAGGAAAGTTATGACCAACCTAGATAGCATATTAAAGAGCAGAGACATCGCTTTGCCAGCAAAGGTCCATCTAGTCAAGGTTATAGTTTTTCCAGTAGTCATGGATGTGAGAGTTGGACTATAAAGAAAGCTGAGCACCAAAGAATTGATGCTTTTGAACTATGGTGTTGGAGAAGACTCTTGAGAGTCCCTTGGACTGCAAGGAGATCCAACCAGTCCATCCTAAAGGAGGTCAGTCCTGGGTGTTCATTGGAGGGACTGATGTTGAAGCTGAAACTCCAATACTTTGGCTACCTGATGTGGAGAGCTGACTTATTTGAAAAGACTCTGATGCTGGGAAAGATTGAGGGCAGGAGGAGAAGGGGATGACAGAGGATGAGATGGTTGGATGGCATCACTGACACAATGGACATGGGTTTGGGTGGATTCCGGGAGTTGGTGATGGACAGGGAGGCCTGGCATGCTGCAGTTCATGGGGTCGCAAAGAGTTGGCCACGACTGAGCAACTGAACTGAACTGAACTGAATATTCCATTGTGTATATGTACCACAGCTTTCTTATCCATTCGTCTGCTGATGGACATCTAGGTTGCATCCATGTCCTGGCTATTGTGAACAGTGCTGCAATGAACATTGGGGTACACATGTTTCTTTCAATTCTGATTTCCTCGGTGTGTATGCCCAGCAGTGGGATTGCTGGGTCATATGACAGTTCTATTTCCGGTTTTTTTAAGGAATCTCCACACTGTTCTCCATAGTGGCTGTACTAATTTTCATTCCTACCAACAGTGTAAGAGGGTTCCTTTTTCATCACACCCTCTCCAGCAGTTATTGTTTGTAGACTTTTTGATAGCAGCCATCCTGACTAGTGTGAGATGGTACCTCATTGTGGTTTTGAATTGCATTTCTCTGATA
Source organism: Bos indicus (assembly GCF_029378745.1). Taxonomy (NCBI): domain Eukaryota; kingdom Metazoa; phylum Chordata; class Mammalia; order Artiodactyla; family Bovidae; genus Bos; species Bos indicus. Next base: position 112,273,368 of record NC_091760.1, read on the forward strand.
ATGAGTGATGTTGAGCATCTTTTCATGTGTTTGTTAGCCCTCTGTATGTCTTCTTTGGAGAACTGTCTGTTTAGTTCTTTGGCTCATTTTTTGATAAAGTCAGGTATTTTTCTGGAATTGAGCTGCAGGAGTTGCTTGTATATTTTTGAGGTTAATTCTTTGTCAGTTGCTTCATTTGCTATTATTTTCTCCCATTCTGAAGGCTATCTTTTCACCTTGCTTATGGTTTCCTTCATTGTGCAAAAGCTTTTAAGTTTAATTAGGTCCCATTTGTTTATTTTTGCTTTTATTTCCATTGCTCTGGGAGGAGGGAGGATCCTGCTATGATTTATGTCACAGAGTGTTTTGCCTATGTTTTCCTCTAGGAGTTTTATAGTTTCTGGTCTTATATTTAGATCTTTAATCCATTTTGAGTTTATTTTTGTGTATGGTGTTAGAAAGTGTTCTAGTTTCATTCTTTTACTAGTGGTTGACCAGTTTTCCCAGCACCACTTGTTAAAGAGATTGTCTTTTCTCTACTGTATATTCTTGCCTTCTTTGTCAAAGATAAGGTGTCCATAGGTGCATGGATTTATCTCTGGGCTTTCTATTTTGTTCCATTGATCTATGTTTCTGTCTTTGTGCCAGTGCCATACTGTCTTGATGACTGTAGCTTTGTAGTATAGCCTGAAGTCAAGCAGGTTGAATCCTCCAGTTCCATTCTTCTTTCTCAAGATTGCTTTGGCTATTTGAGGTTTTTTGTATTTCCATACAAATTGTGAAATTATTTGTTCTAGTTCTCTGAAAAACACTTTTGGTAGCTTGATAGGGATTGCACTGAATCTATAGATTGCTGGGTAGTATACTCATTTTCAGTATATTGATTCTTCTGATCCATGAACATGGTATATTTCTCCATCTATATGTGTCATCTTTGATTTCTTTCATCAGTGTTTTATACTTTTCTATATATAGGTCTTTTGTTTCTTTAGGTATATTTATTCCTAAGTATTTTATTCTTTTCATTGCAATGGTGAATGGAATTGTTTCCTTAATTTCTCATTCTGTTTTCTCATTGTTACTGTATAAGAATGCAAGGGATATCTGTGTGTTAATTTTATATCCTGCAACTTTACTATATTCATTGATTAGCTCTAGTAATTTTCTGGTAGAGTCTTTAGGGTTTTCTATGTAGAGGATCATGTCATCTGCAAACAGTGGGAGTTTTACTTCTTTTCTAATTTGGACTCCTTTTATTTCTTTTTCTTCTCTGATTGCTGGGGCTAAAACTTCCAAAACTATGTTGAATAGTAATGGTGAGAGTGGGCATCCTTGTCTTGTTCCTGATTTTAGGGGAAATGCTTTCAATTTGTCGCCATTGAGGATAATGTTTTCTGTGGGTTTATTATATATGGCTTTTATTATATTGAAGTATGTTCCTTCTATTCCTGCTTTCTGGAGGGTTTTTATTATAAATGGATGTTGAATTTTGTTAAAGGCTTTCTCTGCATCTATTGAGATAATCATATGGTTTTTATCTTTCAATTTGTTAATGTGGTGTATCACATTGATTTGCAAATATTGAAGAATCCTTGTATCCCTGGGATAAAGCCCACTTGGTTATGATGTATGATCTTTTTAATATGTTGTTGGATTCTGTTTGCTAGAATTTTGCTAAGGACTTTTGCATCTATGTTCATCAGTGATATTGGCCTGTAGTTTTTTTTTTTTGTGGCATCTTTGTCTAGTTTTGGTATTAGGGTGATGGTGGCCTTATAGAATGAGTTTGGAAGTTTACTTTCCTCTGCAATTTTCTGGAAGAGTTTGAGTAGGATAGGTGTCAGCTCTTCTCTCAATTTTCGGTAGAATTCAGCTGTGAAGCCATCTGGTCCCAGGCTTTTGTTTGTTGGAAGATTTCTGATTACAGTTTCGATTTCTGTGCTTGTGATGGGTCTGTTACGATTTTCTATTTCTTCCTGGTTCAGTTTTGGAAAGTTATACTTTTCTAAGAATTTGTCCATTTCTTCCAAGTTGTCCATTTTATTGGCATATAGTTGCTGATAGTAGTCTCTTATCATCCTTTGTATTTCTGTGTTGTCTGTTGTGATTTCTCCATTTTCATGTCTAATTTTGTTGATTTGATTCTTCTCCCTTTTTTTCTTGATGAGTCTGGCTAATGGTTTGTCTATTTTATTTATCTTCTCAAAGAACAACCTTTTAGCTTTGTTGATTTTGGCTATGGTCTCCTTTGTTTCTTTTGCATTTATTTCTCCCCTAATTTTTATGATTTCTTTCCTTCTCCTAACCCTGGGGTGCTTCATTTCTTCTTTTTCTAGTTGTTTTAGGTGTAGAGTTAGGTTATTTATTTGATTTTTCTCCTGTTTCTTGAGGTAGGCTTGTATTGCTATGAACCTTCACCTTAGCACTGATTTTACTGAATCCCATAGGTTTTGGGTTGTTGTGTTTGCATTTTGATTCATTTCTATGCATATTTTGATTTGTTTTTTGATTTCTTCTGTGATTTGTTGGTTATTCAGAAGTATGTTGTTTAGCCTCCATATGTTTGTATTTTTAATAGTTTTTTTCCTGTAGTTGACATCTAATCTTACCGCATTGTGATCAGAAAAGATGCTTGAGATGATTTCAATTTTTTTGAATTTACCAAGGCTAGATTTATGGCCCAGGATGTGATCTATCCTGGAGAATGTTCCATGTGCACTTGAGAAAAAGGTAAAATTCATTGTTTTAGGGTGAATTGTCCTATAGATATCAATTAGGTCTAACTGGTCCATTATATCATTTAAAGTTTGTGTTTCCTTGCTAATTTTCTGTTTAGTTGATCTATCTGTAGGTGTGAGTGAGGTATTAAAGTCTCCCACTATTATTGTGTTACTGGTAATTTCCCCTTTCATACTTGTTAGCATTTGCCTTACATTCTGTGGTGCTCCTATGTTGGGTGCATATATATTTATAATTGTTATATCTTCTTCTTGGATTGATCCTTTGATCATTATGTAGTGTCCTTCTTTGTTTCTTTTCACAGCCTTTATTTCAAAGTCTATTTTATCTGATATGAGTATTGCTACTCCTACTTTCTTTTGGTTTCCATTTGCGTGAAATATCTTTTTCCAGCCCTTCACTTTCAGTCTGTATGTGTCCCTTGTTTTCAGGTGGGTCTCTTGTAGACAACATATATAGGGGTCTTGTTTTTGTCTCCATTCAGCCAGTCTTTGTCTTTTGGTTGGGGCATTCAACTCATTAACACTTAAGGTAATTATTGATAAGTATGATCCTGTTGCCATTTATTTTGTTGTTTTGGGTTCGAGATTATAAACCTTTTCTCTTGTTTCCTGTCTAGAGAAGATCCTTTAGCATTTGTTGAAGAGCTGGTTTGGTGGTGCTGAATTCTCTGAGCTTTTGCTTGTCTGTAAAGCTTTTGATTTCTCCTTCATATTTGAATGAGATCCTTGCTGGGTACAGTAATCTGGGTTGTAGGTTTTTCTGTTTCATCACTTTAAGTATGTCCTGCCATTCCTTTCTGGCCTGAAGAGTTTCTGTTGAAAGATCAGTTGTTATCCTTATGGGGATCCCCTTGTGGGTTAATTGTTGTTTGTTTTTCCCTTGCTGCTTTTAATATTTGTTCTTTGTGTTTGATCTTCATTAATTTGATTAATATGTGTCTAGGGGTATTTTGCCTTGGGTTTATCCTGTTTGGGACTCTCTGGGTTTCTTGGACTTGGGTGGCTATTTCCTTCCCTATTTTAGGAAAGTTTTCAACTATTATCTCCTCAAGTATTTTCTCATGGCCTTTCTTTTTGTCTTCTTCTGGGACTCCTATGATTCAAATGTTGGGGCATTTCACATTGTCCCAGAGGTCACTGAGGTTGTCCTCGTTTCTTCTAATTCTTTTTTCCTCTCTGCTTCATTTATTTCCACCATCTATCTTCCACCTCACTTATCCTATCTTCTGCCTCAGTTATTCTACTGTTGCTTCCCTCCAGAGTGCTTTTGATCTCAGTTATTGCATTATTCATTATTGATTTACTCTTTTTTATTTCTTCTAGGTCCTTGTTAAACTTTTCTTGCATCTTCTCAATCCTTGTCTCCAGACTATTTATCTGTAACTCCATTTTGTTTTCAAGATTTTGGATCATTTTTACTATCATTATTCTGAATTCTTTTTCAGGTAAGCTCCCTATCTCCTCCTCTTTTGTTTTGTTTGGTGGGCTTTTATCATGTTCGTTTACCTGCTGAATATTTCTCTGCCTTTTCATCTTGTTTAGCTTGCTGTGTTTGGGGTGACCTTTCTGTATGCTGGAAGTTTGTGTGTTCCTCTTTATTGTGGAGGTTACTCCCTGTGGGTAGGGTTGGACAAGTGGCTTGTCAAGGTTTCCTGGTTAGGGAAGCTTGCGTTGGTGTTCTGGTGGTGCAGCTGGATCTCTTCTCCCTGGAGTGCAATGAAGTGTCCAGTAGTGAGTTTTGAGGTGTCTGTGGGTTTGGTGTGACTTTTGGCCACCTGTATTTTCGTGCTCAGGGTTATGTTCCTGCATTGTTGGAGAATTAGCCTGGTATGTCTTGCTCTGAAACTCATTGGCTCTTGGTTGGACCTTGGTTTCAGTGTAGGTATGGAGGCTTTTGGATGAGCTCTTGTCGATTAATGTTCCCTGGAGTCAGGAGTTTTCTGGTATTCTCAAGTTTTGGATTTAAACCTCCTACCTCTGGCTTTCAGTCTTATTCTTACAGTAGCCTCAATTCTTCTCCATCCATACAGCACTGATGATAAAACACCTAGGTTAATGCTGAAAAGATTCTCTACAGTGAGGGACACCCAGAGCGGGTCCCAGAGTTTCATGGAGAAGAGAAGAGGGAGGAGGAAGATATAGGTGACCAGGAGGACAAGAGGGGGAATCCAAAGGGGAGAGAGCAGTCTAGCCAGTAATCAATTCCCTATTTGCTCTCCAAGTCTGGAATACTCAGAGAGGTTCACAGAGTTCCATAGAGAAGAGAAGAGGGAGGAAGGAGATAGAGGTTACCAGGAGGAGAGGAGGGGCAGTCAAAAGGAGAGAGACCAATCTAGCCAGTGATCAGTTCCCTAAGTGTTCTCCACAGCCTGGAACACCCAAAGATATTCACAGAGTTAAGTAGAGAAGAGAATGGGGAGGGAGGAGGTAGAGGTGACCTGGGGGAGAAAAAGGAGAGTCAAAAGGGGAGAGAGCAATTAAGCCAGTAATCACACCCCTAAGTAAAAATGGGTACTGAAGATTGGATTCTTAAAGGTACAAAATTGATAACAAATACCAAAAAGCAAAGATTAAAAATCTAGAGTAGAAGTTAGATTCTCAAAAATACAGTATTAAAAAAATAAAACAAAATCACAAAAGTTATAAAATATATATATATATATATATGAAATTTGCTTTAAAAATAGGGTCTTTTTTTTGCAAGGTAATAGGTTTTAAAAATGAAAATTAAAGGAGTAATAAAGAACTTAAAAATTAAAAAATGACAATAGTAGAATCTTTGGCTGCAGAGAATATAATCAGTTTGATTTCGGTGTTGACCATCTGGTGATGTCCATATGTAGAATCTTCTCTTGTGTTGGAAGAGGGTGTTTGGCTATGACCAGTGCGTTCTCTTGGCAAAACTCTATTAGCCTTTGCCCTGCTTCATTCCGTACTCCAAGGCCAAATTTGCCTGTTACTCTAGGTGTTTCTTGACTTCCTACTTTTGCATTCCAGTCCCCTGTAATGAGAAGGACATCTTTTTTGGGTGTTAGTTCCAGAAGGTCTTGTAGGTCTTCATAGAACCGTTCAGCTTCAGCCTCTTCAGCGTTACTGGTTGGGGCATAGGCTTGGATTACTGTGATATTGAATGGTTTGCCTTGGAAACGAACAGAGATCATTCTGTCGTTTTTGAGATTGCATCCAAGTACTGCATTTCAGACTCTTTTGTTGACCATGATAGCTACTCCATTTCTTCTAAGGGATTCCTGCCCACAGTAGTAGAAATAATGGTCATCTGAGTTAAATTCACCCTTTCTAGTCCATTTCAGTTCGCTGATTCCTAGAATGTTGATGTTCACTTTTGCCATCTCCTGTTTGACCACTTCCAATTTGCCTTGACTCATGGACCTGACATTCCAGGTTCCTATACAATATTGCTCTTTACAGCATTGGACCTTGCTTCTATCACCAGTCACGTCTACTACTGGGTATTGTTTTTGCTTTGGCTCCATCCCTTCATTCTTTCTGGAGTTATTTCTCCATTGATCTCCAGTAGCATATTGGATACCTACTAACCTGGGGAGTTCCCCTTTCAGTATCCTATCATTTTGCCTTTTCATATTGTTCGTGGGGTTCTCAAGGCAAGAAAACTGAATTGGTTTGCCATTCCCTTCTCCAGTGGACCACATTCTGTCAGACCTCTCCAACATGACCCTCCCATCTTGGGAGGCCCCACACGGCATGGCTTAGTTTCACTGAGTTAGACAAGGCTGTGGTCCATGTGATCAGATTGGCTAGTTTTCTGTGATTATGGTTTCAGTGTGTCTGCCCTCTGATGGAGAAGCTCTACAGTCAGCAAAAACAAGACTGGGAGCTGACTGTGGCTCAGATCATGAACTCCTTATTGCCAAATTCAGATTTAAATTGAAGAAACTTGGGAAAACCACTAGACCATACAGGTATGACCTAAATCAAATCCCTTATGATTATACAGTGGAAGTGAGAAATAGATTTAAGGGACTAGATCTGATAGACAGAGTGCCTGATGAACTATGGATGGAGGTTCGTGACATTGTACAGGAGACAGGGATCAAGACCATCCCCATGGAAAAGAAATGCAAAAAAGCAAAATGGCTGTCTGAGGAGGCCTTACAAATAGCTGTGAAAACAGAAGCGAAAAGCAAAGGAGAAAAGGAAAGATATAAGCATCTGAATACAAAGTTCAAAGAATAGCAAGGAGAGATAAGAAAGCCTTCCTCAGCGATCAATGCAAAAAATAGAGGAAAACAATAGAATGGGAAAGACTAGAGATCTCTTCAAGAAAATTAGAGATACCAAGGGAACATTTCATGCAAAGATGGGCTCAATAAAGGACAGAAATCGTATGGACCTAACAAAAGCAGAAGATATTAAGTATAGGTGGCAAAAATACACAGAACAATTGTACAAAAAAGATCTTCACGACCCAGATAATCACGATGGTGTGATCACTCACCTAGAACCAGACATCCTGGAATGTGAAGTCAAGTGGGCATTAGAAAGCATGACTATGAACAAAGCTAGTGGAGATGATGGGATTCCAGTTGAGCTCTTTCACATCCTGAAAGATGATGCTGTGAAAGTGCTGCACTCAGTATGCCAGCAAATTTGGAAAACTCAGCAGTGGCCACAGGACTGGAAAAGGTCAGTTTTCATTCCAATCCCAAAGAAAGGCAATGCCAAAGAATACTCAAACTACAGCACAATTGCACTCATCTCATACACTAGTAAAGTAATGCTCAAAATTTTCCAAGCCAGGCTTCAGCAGTACATGAACCATAAACTTCCAGATGTTCAAGCTGGTTTTAGAAAAGGCAGAGGAACCAGAGATCAAATTGCCAACATCCGCTGGATCAATGAAAATGCCAAGAGAGTTCCAGAAAAACATCTATTTCTGCTTTATTGACTATGCCAAAGCCTTTGACTGTGTGGACCACAATAAACTGTGGAAAATTCTGAAACAGATGGGAATACCAGACCACCTGACCTGCCTCTTGAGAAACCTGTATGCAGGTCAGGAAACAACAGTTAGAACTGGACATGGAACAACAGACTGGTTCCAAATAGGAAAAGGAGTACGTCAAGGCTGTATACTGTCATCCTGTTTATTTAACTTCTATGCAGAGTACATCATGAGAAACGCTGGGCTGGAAGAAGCACAAGCTGGAATCAAGATATTTCTCAAGCTGGGAGAAATATCAATAACCTCAGATATGCAGATGACACTACCCTTATGGCAGAAAGTGAAGAGGAACTCAAAAGTCTCTTGATGAAAGTGAAAGAGGAGAGTGAAAAAGTTGGCTTAAAGCTCAACATTCAGAAAACTAAGATCATGGCATCTGGTCCCATCACTTCATGGCAGATAGATGGGGAAACAGTGGAAACAGTATCAGACTTTATTTTTGGGGGCTCCAAAATCACTGCAGATGGTGATTGCAGCTATGAAATTAGAAGACGCTTACTCCTTGGAAGGAAAGTTATGACCAACCTAGATAGCATATTGAAAAGCAGAGATATTACTTTGCCAACAAACATCCGTCTAGTCAAGGCTGTGGTTTTTCCAGTGGTCGGTCATGTATGGATGTGAGAGTTGAACTGTGAAGAAAGCTGAGCGCCAAAGAATTGATGCTTTTGAACTGTTGTATTGGAGAAGACTCTTGAGAGTCCCTTGGACTGCAAGGAGATCCAACCAGTCCATCCTAAAGGAGATCAGTCCTGGATGTTCATTGGAGGGACTGATACTGAAGCTGAAACTCCAATATTTTGGCCACTTCATGCGAAGAGTTGACTCATTGGAAAAGACTCTGATGCTGGGAGGGATTAGGGGCAGGAGGAGAAGGGGACGACAGAGGATGACATGGCTGGATGACATCACCGACTCGATGGACATGAGTTTGAGTGAACTCTGGTAGTTGGTGATAGACAGGGAGGCCTGGTGTGCTGTGATTCATGGGGTTGTAAAGAGTTGGACACGACTGAGCGACTGAACTGAACTGAATAGTATAATATGTCTAGGAATTTCTCTGGAGCTGTTGAGGGCAATGGGGTCAGTTCAGTTTCAGACAGGTCCTTGTTCCAGCTTATACTTCCCAAGGTCTATATGTCCCTTCCAGTGTAGCCAATGCTAACTACAGGGTTTTAATCTGTTGCACCTGTCACTTCCAAAGCGGTTCCCTCTTGTTTGTTTATTTTGGCTTCCTCTGTTTGCAAGTCTCTTCAGTATCTAACTTCTGCCCTGACCCAAGAGGGCGAAGGTGGTCATTTATTTAGGCTTACTTGTTCAGTTGTGCTGTGGGGAGGCTGGAACACTGCAAACAAATATCACTGGTGTGTGTGGGGAGTGCTTGCAGTGACTTGGCCACACTGGGTTTGTCCCCACTGATGGTGTGTGTGTGCTTTCCCATCTACACTGCTCAGGCTCTAGGTTGCTCTGCAGGGGAACTGTCTAAGGTGGGCCCTGGGTTGCGTGCACTTCCTATGTCTAAGCCACTCAGGTTCAGGTTCTTGGGTACTCCACAAAGGCACTCAGTTGGGCCAGTGTTTTGTGCCCTTCCCAGGTCCGAGCAGTTCAGGCGACCAGGTGCTTGTCGAGCGCACACTCCCCATGGGTGGCGCATCTTGTCACCTCCCCTGTCCCAGCCGCTCGGTTTCCTGGGTGTGCAGCGGGAGTGCCATCTCAGGTGTGCTGTGTGTCTCCTCTGGGGAGCTGATCTCTGGCTGCGACCCCTCTGGCGGATGTCAACCGTCCAGGATCCCAGGAAGATTTGGTTAGCAACTGGGAGCCTGCTCACAGTTTGGTAGAGGATGCCGTCTCTGGGGCCAAGTTTGCCCCTTGCCTTCTGGCTCTGGCTGGGGCCCGCCTGCCTCCCTGCCTCCGGCGGGGATGGGCCAGTGCACTGCTGGCTAGCTCTCCTCTGGTATTCGCTCAGTCCTTTGTTCTGTGAGTGGCCTGGTGGTGCCGTAGGTTAGAGGTTTTTGTGGGAAAGTTCTCTCTCTCTCTCTCTCTGCTCTTTGTTTTTTTTTCTCTCTGGCTATCCCACAGTTTGGGTTGCTATCTCATGTTAGCTCCCTCAGATTGCCCTCAGGGCATTCAGGCCCGGTCCTTACCCTAAGCAGTGCAGCCTGAGCCTCGCTGTTCAGCCCCCGCTTGCTGGTGGCAAATGCAAGCGTCTGGGGTACTTCTTCACTGGGAGTTGCTGTTAGGGGCATAATCTATGGGTTTTATTTATTTATTTTTTCCTCCCAGTTATGTTGCCCTCTGAGATTGCAAAACTCCCCAGGATGGGTCTCTGTCCCTAAATCTTTTGTCTCTCTTTTTATCTTTTTTATTTTGTCCTACCTCCTTTCGAAGACAATGGATTGCCTTTCTGGGTGCCTGGCGTCCTCCGCCAGCGTTCACAAGTTGTTTTGTGGTATTTGCTCAGTGTTCAAATGATCTTTTGATGAATTTGTCGGGGAGAAAGTAGTCTCCCCGTCCTATTCCTCCACCATCTTAGGACCGCCCCCCACAAACGAACTATTTAATTTGGTTCCAGATTTCTTTTCTTCCTTCCCTCCTTTTTTCACGTAGCTACTCAGGCATTCAAACATTTATTCCACAAATACTGAACACACATTATGTTCTAGGTCCTAGCTAGCTGTACATGCTGAGTGAAACAAACAAGACCACTCTACCCCTTGGAGCTTACAGTCCAGGTGGAAGATGGGCAACAAAAAAATGAAAAATTGTCCTAAGGGCTATGAAGAAAAGGATCAGGGTGTAGGATGAGCATTACTGGAGCTTTTAAGAAGAGGAAATCCACATATATGGTGGTCAGAGAAGGCCTCATCAGAGGCCTAGAGAATGGGAAGGAGCTGGCTAGGAAGAACATGCGTGGGGATGAGCCCGGCTCTTTTGGTAAGGCACGTGAAGGCTCATGTGGCTGGAGCATAGGGAAGAAGGGGACAAGAGACACCAAAGAGGTTGGAGAATTGGGCAGAGTCCAGAGCTTGCTGCTGCAATTCCCTTTTCTCCCTGCTTCTCAGCAAAGACCACAGCCACACAGACCTTCCTGCTGCTTCCATGTGTTCTCACGCCCTGGGCATAGATCTTTTCCAAGTGCCTGAGCGTCTGTGGATTCTTTTTGTTTGTTTTTTCTCTTTTTCTTTACTGTGTGGCATGTGTCATCTTAGTTCCCCAACTAGGGATTGAACCTGTACCCCCTCCACTGCAAGCATGGAGTCTTAACCACTGGACCACCAGGGAAGTCCCAGTCTGTGGATTCTTTAGGTTCTAGCTCAAACTTCAGCTCTTTTGTGAAGCTCTCCTTAACTCCCAAGCAGAACTGGCCTCTTTCTTTCCTATGCCCCAAGCAATTTATACATACTGCAATTACAGTACTAAAACACATTTTCCTGTAATTATGTATCTAGGTTTATATCCTTCTATTGAACTATGAGCCCCTAGTGGGCAGGGAACTTTTCTTATCTAATTATTCACAGTCCCTAGAAAAATAATTTTTAGCCAACAGAGACTTGGCAAAATTGTCAAATGATTTAATTGAGTCATATTTAAAGATCTCCTTAATATTATTTTAATGTTTTAAAGAAAGTTCTTATTTCTTTACCCTGAGATGAATGAATCTCACTCTTCAATTGACATATGGCTATAAAGGAATAAGGTTGATTTTTTTTACCTCAAGCACACCTGACATGATTGATTTTATTTCTTAACAAATCAAGCAGAACTTACACAATTTACAACAGTCATTTGAATGACTGTTGTTCCCTAAAGAAAGATTACTTGGGATGTTTATTTGTTGGCCATTTCAGCTCTAAGCATGGTTTATACTTCTCAGTTGTTGTAATAATGCAGTAGTAATTTAAATCTCTCCTGTCGGAAATAGTGATGATTTTTTAGTGCTTAGACAGCAAGGCCATCGGTGCATCGCACAACTCCAGGGTTGGTATTCACCAGGTATCTGTCCTGAAAGGTGTGCAATGCCACAGCACTTTAATTGCTATATTAGAGTGCTATAATTGCTATAATATTAGTGTATTATTAGTATATACATCAAATAATAATGTTTGTCAACTTGGTACAATCAAAATTTTAAAGCTAAAAGGAAACTTACTTCCCCTACTTATTTTAATATTTTCTATAGAAGTTAAAGGTCATTTATGCAGCCATCTCCGTAACAGTTGATGGAGCTAAAGATAGAAAATAGATTCTTTGCTACCCAGTCCACAACTTTGTGTATTGAGTTGCAAAAATTAAAGAAACAGACACACTGACAGATGCTAACCAGTACAAATGTAATGATAGTGTTAATACTTTTTGTAACTGACATAAATTGTTCATTTAAAAAAATCTTTATTTATTTGGCTACGTCAAGTCTTAGTTGGGGCATGCGGACTCTAGTTGAGGCATGCAGGCTTAGTTTGTCCCACTTAGTCATGTGGGATCTTAGATCCCTGACCAGGGATTGGACCTGTGTCTCCTGCATTGCAAGGCAGGTTCTTACCAGAGAAGTCCCCAAATTGTTCATGTTAAAGAGATCAATTTGCATTTACATTGGTTAAACCTGTTTACCTATAAAACAGTTATAGAATCTAGAAGTTGCTTTCCAAGCACTATTTTGAATGACATAATAAGATGTTAGAGCATAATCTTGTTCATTTAAGAATAGCTATTAATTGAAAGCTCCTTATGTTCCTTTCACTGTTTTTACTACCTGGTCTATAGGATAGAGATGGACTTTTGATTTTATTGTAAGGAGGGCTAAGATTCAGGCCCCCCAGATTGAGGCCATTCTAACCAAATGGTTGGGCTCAGATAACTACATCAGAGTAGTCTGTGTGGCGTAGTTGAATGTGTTTGGTGTAGAGAGCTTGTGTTCTGTTTCCAGTTCAGCCAATGGTTTCCACCACTATCAAACAAGAGAATCATCACATTTCCAAGACTCCTTCCTCATGACTATTTTGTGATATCCTTGCCTTCCATGATCTTATCTTTGGTTTATATGATGAGGCAAACACACAGAGCTGAAAATTTTTATGAAGTGAAACTCTTAGAACACTTCATTTCTTCAGTAGATGTTTACTGAAGACCTGCTCTATTCTGCAGTTTCAGTATACAGTGGCAAACAATGGATGTGAGCCTACGGTAGTCAGAAAACCTGCAGTCTAGTGATACCATTTCAAAGCTTCTCCTATTCCTAATAGTAAATTTTACCATTTACCTAATGGTAAAAAATAATCTTTTTGATATATGTGATATATCTCTCTCATGAAATTGTCCACTGTCATGAATCCATTTATAATATTTATTTATTCAGTCATTTATTATTTCTGTTGTAAGGTTGTGGAATCTGAGTTCCCAGACCAGAGATTGAACCCAGGCTTCCATAATGAAAGTGCAGAATCCTAGCCGCTAAACCACCAGGAAACTTCTTGATTTTTAATATTCTATAAATCTAGGGGATGAATCAGTTGTTTTGGGATCAAGTACTATCTTTCTAAAAACCTTAGGAATATTAAGTTGTGAAGTTTCCTACCCATCTGATAGAACATAAATGTAACAAAGTCCTTAGTGGCGGTTTACCTGAGTATTCATCTTATGTCTGCAGTTTTCTCCAGGTGCCCATGGTCTTTCCCTTACTTGACATGCTCACTCCCATTCCTCCCTGTGCCTCTCTGTGTTCATTCTGCAAAACCCAAGCCGTATACTTTTCGTGGAGTGCTGTTGGGCTCCTCCACTGGAGCCCGTTTTGCTGTGCCCTTACAATCCTTGGCATTGTGTCGTCCTACCCAGTATGAATTAGGTTTTTTAAAAGTATATATGTAAAAGATTTATTGAAGAGCTGGAAAGACAGGGATTCACACAAAGCTAAAATTAGAAATCATAAATATTAAAAGTAACCTCTCCTTTTTCAAGAAAACATCAATTGTTTGGGCAAAAATATTTGATGGATATAACTTACCTTATTCAGTAGATTAGCTTCTGGAAAACTTATGTTTACATTGGTATTGACCATATCATATTTTAAATGCTTAATTGGGACTTTGCTAATTTTAAAGGAATCCCATGACCTTTGTTGAAGTGAAGAATTAGGACATTAATACTCAAGGTTGATAGTGTTGATTAGATTCATGTTTTTGGTCCTAAAGATTTGGTTTTAAAGACTAGAGGATACTTTATTGAAAGACAGTTGGTGTTGATGGTAGCATTAAAGGGCTGAAGAGAGGCCTCAGAATCTTTATACTTCCCTTCACTCATTAGGTATTTCATCTAATGATTTCATCTAATCTTTATTATATGTGTTCTGCCTTAATAAAATTTGTGAATATACTGTATCACAGAGTTTTCTAAGGACATAATCCTCCTACTTATACCTTTTGAAACTTCTCTAACTGAAGCTCTAGGACAAGTTTCAAGAAACCCAAGCCTTAAAGAAAATGATTTTCTATCATCAAATAATATCATGAGAAACTTCTGGGATATCTTTCTGAACTCAAGTGTTACTTTTCCCTAGCAATTAAATGGACAAACTTTATACTTTCAACTATCAATACTTATATAAGAGTATAATATATGTTAAATGTATCATTTCTTTTAAAAAAAGCATTAACTTTTTTTTTTTTTTTTGCCAGCCATTTTCCCTTTTTGGAAAGTTGTAAACTTTTTCTAAAATAAGATCCTATTATTAAAGTTCAATTGGTAAAAATTTTATCCAGAGTTTGCCCAAACAAACTTTCTTAATGCTATGTTGTTGTTCAGTCATGTCTGACTCTGTGACCCTAATGGACTGTAGTATGCCAGGCTCCTCTCAGTTCAGTTCAGTTCAGTTGCTCAGTCATGTCTGGCTCTTTGCGACCTGTGAAGTCCAGGCTTCAGTCTGTCAGGCTCCTCTGTCCTCCACTATCTCCCAGAATTTGCTCAAATTCATGTTCATTGAGTCAGTGCTTCTATCTAACCATCTCATCCTCTGCTGCCCCCTTCTCCTGTTGCCCTCCATCTTTCCCAACATCAGGGTCTTTTCCACTGAGTCGGCTTTTCTTATCAGGTGGCCAAAGTATTGGAGCTTCAGCTTCAGCATCAGTCCTTCCAATGAATATTCAGGGTTGATTTCCTTCAGGATTGACTGGTTTGATCTCCTTGCTATCCAAGAGACTCTTCTCCAGCACCACAATTTGAAAGTATCTTTCTTTAGCGCTTAGCCTTCTTTATGGTCCAACTCTCACATCCATACATGACTACTGGAAAAACCATAGCTTTGACTATATAGACGTTATTACTTGGAATATAAATTGATAAAATCCTATCTGGAAATCAGTTTTATAAACTGTATAAAAATAATGTTGACATTAATATTTATTGAGTTGGGAAAACAGCCTCAATAAATTAAGTGAAAAAGCAGTTTATACGGTTTTATTGATAGTAGGAGCCTATATTATTGAACGACATGACTTGTAGCTTTATGTGTATGTGTACATAGAAATAAATCTGGAAGATTTTTTTTTAAAAAAAGATAAATTGGTTAAACCCCACATCCTGTTCTGGATCTTACTGAAATTAGTTTTTTAAATTATTCCATCTATTACCTACTTGTATTGTTTTAAAAGACAAGTTGACTATAGAAATAAATGGATCTACATCTAGAGAGTCTGGGTATTTATAAGTAACATATCCAGTTGTGTTTTGAAGCACAAATGACTTTGGAATTTGCTTTTGCAATTGTGATATTAAAGGTAAACTCTTCTACCTAACCTTTTTAGAAGAACCATGTGGCGTTTTGCTGATTAAGTTGGCTGGAGTAGAACTTACTGAAACTGGGAAGGTGTGGTTACAAAAAGAGCTAAAACCTTCCCAAGTACTATGGTTCCAACTTCTTGGAAAGGAGAATTCAGCACTCTTTTGCTACCTTTTAGTGAATAAGGTAAGTAGTGTGAAGAAAGAACTAACAATATTTTATTCTTATTATTTATACATAAGTGAAAAGTGAAAGTGTTAGTCATTCAGTCGTGTCTAACTCTTTGTGACCCCATGGACTGTAGCCCAATATATAAACACATTAATTAGAACCTTGATTATATAATGAAACAGGTTTTCTTTTGTCTTTTGTAACTACTACTGCTAGTGATTATATATAAGGAACCAGGTTTCATATATAAATTTTTCTATAAAATTTGTTTATTATAGAAAATGTTTATATGTTTATTACAGAAAAATAAAAAATTAAGAAAAAGTAAAAAACTTCAAATTATTAATGACTGGCTATTGCTTATTTAAAGAGTATCATATATTTATTTATGGACAAGTGTATTATATCACACTTGTTATAAACCACTTGTTGAGTGTGGTGTCAACTGGTAGTTGCAAAGAGCAAGGATGTTTTCTGAAGGTAAATATTGCTCATTCTGATCCAATACCTTGTAGAAAGGTATGACTTAACATGTAAGTCTTTGAACTCTAAAAGCATTGAGCATATTTAATATTACTGGACATATTTAAATGGAGCCTATTTAAGTACTATTTACTTTTTTTAAAAAAAATACTGTTTATGATCCATAGTCATTGCTTTAGAATTTCCTTACTTTTGTGATTGACCATAGCCATTCTGTCAGAGAAGGCAATGGCACCCCACTCCAGTACTCTTGCCTGAAAAGTCCCATGGACGGAGGAGCCTGGTAGGCAGCAGTCCTTGGGGTCGCTAAGAATTGGACACGACTGAGCGACTTCACTTTCTCTTTTCACTTTCATGCATTGGAGAAGGAAATGGCGGCCCACTGCAGTGTTCTTGCCTGGAGAATCCCAGGGACGGGGGAGCCTGGTGGGCTGCTGTCTATGGGGTCACACAGAGTCAGACACGACTGAAGTGACTTAGTATAGCATAGCATAGCCATTCTGTAACTGGGAATGCCACAGAGCCTCATTGCTGTTGCTCTGTTACTGTCTTGAGTTCTTCAATGTGCCTTCCTCCAAATTTCTTTTGGTGGACGATTACTGAAAAAAGGACATGGCAAAATGAAATAGTTGAAACGTTAATATGAAAGAATTAAGAATTGTTTTTTTAACTTACATTATTATGACAGCATTAAGGGTAGTTTTTCTTTTAAAGTTCTTTATTATACTACAAGTGAGAATAATCTGAAGAAAAATAATAATCTCACACTAAAGTGATTAGAATGGTAACCATTTTAATTATAAAAAGCTTTCTGAATTAATAGAACACCTAATGAAATCCATTAATCTTTGCATGTCCAGGTCATATTCAGTTCTTTCAAAATAAGAATTATTCAACCTTGATTGGTTGAGGCATCTATATTTAACTAAGTTGATAATACAAAATTATATAAAAATCTCAAAGGCCTTATTCAAATATTAACTTCTCTTTTAAATTGAGAAGTATGTATTATTTATTCTCAAACCCCGCTATGGAATCATTTTATTCCTATATAAAGGTGGGACTCTGAGTAACCAAGTGGAAAAGCTGGTATTGAAGTCCAGCTCCTTGGGGCTCCTGAGCCCGAACTTTACCTTTTCTGTCATTACCTTATACCAGACTATACGAATATTTCAGTATTTATTTCTGTTGAACTTTTCTGTAGTGTGAGGTTGAATTTTAATTATTCTCATTTTGGTTCAGCTCATTAAATTTAAAAGATTGAGACAAATATGATATACCCTTTAAAACTGTATTTATTAGCTGCTTATCATCATGTACCAAAAGTTACTGCATTTAAAGAAACAAAAGTTTCCTATATTCTTTTAATCTTAGAAAATGTTTACTACTTTAAACCTTTAGTTTTCACATTAAAAAATTTTAACTGTGAATTACTTGTCTAATGAAGCTATAAAATTTCTAACACCTTGTTAAAATTAATCTTATATTAAAATCCCAGAGGGACTATGGAAACAGCTAAGCAGGATCTCTTTTACACTGTAAATTAGTAAGGGGAAAAACGTTCCCATTTATCTGGTTTCACTAGGCAGTGAGGTATAACTAAAATTTCTTGAAGTTTGAAGATTCAAGGGCCAGGGCTATTTTTATGTTCATTATTTTATGGGCCATCTTTTAAAAACATTCTTACATGCCAGGCCTTGCTAAACACTGAAATTCTGAACCTAATGTAACAGTTCTGTGATGCTTCAGTCCATTTTGCATTTGTCTACTTTTTAGTTTTGTTAATTTCTTTTGCTGTGGCCTCCTGTCATTTTCCCTAACTGGTGTGTGCTCCATTCTCTATTCAAACATCAACCAAAAAATCAAAAATCTCTTTTCATACTTTATCGCTTCTACACACTTTTGAGTTAGGTGACCAGTGAACCTGTGGAGAGCTATGTGTTATAAAAGAGTCAGTTGTCTTTGAGCAAAAGTTTCATCTAGTAATGAAATTCTTGGATTTAACATTAGCTATTTAAAGCTCTTAAGGACCCCTTTGCATATATATGTATATGTATGTGTGTGTGTAAATATATATATATATGTATATTTTGTGGCTATACCACATGCCATATGGGAGCCCTACCAGGGATCAAACCCATGCCCCCTGCCGTGGGAGCACAGATTCTTAACCTTTGTGCCACCATGGAAGTCCCATCATTTATATTTTTGACTTTTCTCTGGAGGACTCAAATTGCAGATTGACTGATTTTAAAGTAAATAAGGTACTATGGGTATATTAGTAATTTTATTAAATAATTGGTTTGTGTTATTTTTTATTCAAGGGTAGATTTTTTAGTGTGAATCTGAATGAAGAAATCCTGAGAAGAGGTCTTGGCAAAACTGTTCTTGTTAAGGGGTTAAGTCATGATTCTAAAATCTACTGGAGAATTCACAGAAATTTACTTAAAGCTGAATTAACAGCCTTAAAAAAAGGAGAAGGAGTATGGAAGGAAGACTCTGAAAAAGAAAGTTATTTGGAAAAACTGAAAGGTTCCTGGAGAGAAATATGGAAAAAAGACAGTTATTTAAAAAAAAATGGATCAGATTTCAACTTGAAAAAAGAAAGTTATTATGACAAATTTAAAAGGTCTTATGAAACATGGAAAGAGACCATGAATAACTACTCCTTAATACTGAAGTTCAGAGAGCTTATGAGTCGCATACACTTTCGTAGAAAAGAATGAAATATTCCAAGCTGTCTGGAGGTGACCTACTCCAAAAAGAATAAAACGTGTAATTATAATGGATATTTTTCATTGAGTTGAAATGGGAAATTTCCCCAGAAGATCAAAGTTGCATTCTAATGGTATTTAAATATTTAAGGGATGATTCTTTGTACATGTAATATCAGAGTAATGTAAATAAATTGTGATTAATATAGTATGGTTTTAAGAAGAATGAAACACTCCATAAAAGTTACAGGTTGGGCTTCCCTGGTGGCTCAGTGGTAAAGAATCCACCTATCAATGCAGAAAACAACTAAGCCTGTCCAGCACAACTACTGACCTGTACTCTAAAGCCCAGGAGCTGCTACTACTGAATCCCTGCGCCCTAGCGCCTGTGCTCCACAATAGGAGAAGCCACCACAATGAGAAGCCCATGAACTACAAATGAGAAAAGCCTGAGCAGCAGTGATGACCCAATGGAGCCAAAAAAAAATTTTTTATCAGGTTGAAGGAGATATACATATAATGATAGTACATGAAGAGAAAGTTTAACTACTGGCCGTTGTATTATTTTAGTCATTTGGGGCAGCCATATTTAGCTTTTGTTGAAAGACAGTATTTGTTTATTTTGCCAGTTTTTTCAACTTTGATTACTTATAATAAAGTAACTCTTTAGGCAGCATGTCTGAGGCTGCTCTTTCTTTTTCACTGCTCTCTAACTGCTTGTGAATTTGGGGCAGAGCCACAAGGGAAGGTCACTTAGACCATTTCTAGTAATAAAGAGTAGCTTATTTCCACCTATTGTTAGATGAGGGGGACAGTCCTGAGAACAAAAGCACAAAAGTGTTGAGGATGGCAGCACAGAGACGGGAAAGAACAGGGATGCCTTCTGACATTGTCAAGATCCCGAGGACTTGAACTCTCTTGCCTCCCAATTTCTCATTATGCAAGGTAATATATTTCTTTCTTTTTTAGAGCCAGTTTGAGTGGCTTTGAGGATGTGGCATACAAAAACATGTACTTGCTGCTAAAATCTTCCTGACATTATAAGCTTCTTTCAAAACACCAGCAGTGATCTACTCACAGGGTCTCCAGAAGTTTTTCCTAACGGGTTGCAAAGGAACTGACCAAAGTCAGAGGACTCATCTGGTCCTCTTCATTCTGACTCCTATCAGAATCCGTGATTTAGAAGGGGAAGTTTACTGCTGCTACCTGATTAAAGCAGGAAACTGCTGCTTCTGGGATAAAACATAGCAAGGTAGCATTTTTCTGGTGGTCCAGGGGTTAAGAATCTGCCTGCCACTGTGGGGAACGTGGGTTCCATCTCTGGTCTGGGAAGATTTCACATGCTGAGGGGCAACTAAGCCCCTGTGCCACAACTACTGAACTTGCACTCTACAGCCCTGGAGCCGCAACTACCGAAGCCTGTGACCGAAACGAGAGAAGAGCCCTCACTCACCACAACCGGAGGAGGCCCTCACCTAGCAGTGAAGACCCAGCACAGCCAAAAGGAATAAATAAATACTGTGGTTTTTTTTTTTTCTTAAATAAATGTAACCTAAAAAAACCACACACACAGCAAAGTAGATTTCCCAACATTTTCTAATTAAACAACATTAATTTTTAGTGAGGTCTCAAATCTTCCAAAGTTCTTTTTGTGTGCGTAACTTTATTTCATCATCTTTGGGGTAGGATAGGAAGTTATGTGGTAGATTTTGTTCCCTGGATCTAATGCCTCAATAGCTTTCTATTTTGTTTTAAGGGAATGTGTTATTTTTGTTTACAGAGATGTTAAGATTTTTATTTACAGAGATGTTAAACTAGTTTTGTGGCAAGCTCCTGAGCCTTTCCCCCCGCCTCAGTTTGCCTCCAAGTGATGTCAGATCTCATCATAGTTATCACTGGAATTAGTTCTGATGACCTCTGCCAGCTCAGCCAGTGCACTGTGATCTTTCCAGTTGAACTGTTTGAAGGCGGGGCTGGTGAAGCCCCTCCTGAGGACTGTGTAACCTGGTCTATTCTTTTCCTTGAAGAGATAGTGACCTGAAAGTGAGTGAAGTCGCTCAGTTGTGTCCGACTCTTTGCGACCCCACGGACTGTAGCCTATCAGGCTCCTCCCTCCACGGGATTTTCCAGGCAATAGTACTGGAGTGGAGTGCCATTTCCTTCTCCAGGGGATCTTCCCGACCCAGGGAGTCTCCTGCATTGTAGACAGACGCTTTACCGTCTGAGCCACCAGGGAAGTTTGAAGAGATAGTAGGGAACACTAATTAAACCAGCTTTTGGTCCAAGGGCAAGATGAACTAGATAACTGCAGAGAGGCTAGATCTTTGTCATTGGGGATGGTTATAACAGGACTATCTAAAAATGTGAAAAAGTCCATTTAGGCTAAATTTCTGACCAAAGTCTAGGTTCTTAACCTTTTTCAAATAGAGGATTTACTGCTACTTAAAAAAAAAATTAATTAATTAATTAATTAGTTAGTTTTTGATTGTGCTGAGTCTTCGTTGCCGCGTTTGGGCTTTCTATAGTTGCAGAAAGTGTGGGCTACTCTCTCGTTGTGGTGTGAGAGCTTCTCATGGCAGCGGCTTCTCTTGTCGTGCAGCACAGGCTCTAGAGCATGTGGGCTTTTAATACTTGTGGCATGTGGACTCAGTGGTTGTAGCTCCTGGGTTCTAGAGCACAGGCTCAGTACTTGTGGCACACAGACTTAGTTGTTCCTTGGCATGTGAGATCTTCCTGGACCAGGGATCGAACCTTTGTCTCCTGCATTGGCAGGTGGATTCTTTACCTCTGAACCACCAGAGAAGCCCAAGGATTTACTACTTCTTGGTCTCTTGCCTTCAAAAATAACAGGGTCCATGACCACCTTTCCCCTTGGCTTTCTTTTTTTGGTATTTTGGGTATTTAGGCTCCTTTACTTTTTAAATATATTTCTATGACATGAATTTAGTTCTTACAGTATTTCTAAAGGATTGGATTATTATGGTCCTTTTCTATTTTGTCTTAGATCCACATTTCCTTTTGCGGGTTTTATTTATTTTTCATTTTTAAATCATACTTTCTAAAAAATATTTATTTATTTATTTGGCTGCATCAGGTCATAGTCGCAGTGCACAGGTTTAGTGGCTCTGTGGCATGTGGCATATGGGATCTTAGTTCCCCCGCCAGGGATTGAACCTGCATTGTGGATTCTTAAACACTAGACTACCAGGAAAGTCCCCACACTTTTTATATATGAAATGCTGATAGCATTACTAGTTTTATCATAATTAACAGTAAACAAAACTTGAGAAAAGAGTGAAAGCTAGTCCCATATATATCATTCAGCACTGGTCATTTTTGGCAGCCAAAAGCATATTCCACCAACATCCAGAGGAGGAAAACAGACATCCAAGGGCTCCTTACATGTGGCTTTCTGTTTGTGGTGCTAGTGTTTCTGTTAGTTCCATCCATGAGACAAGTTCTGGCTCTTTTCTAGCACATTGGGTCACAGTTGCTGTTGAGTGAGGAGTCTGTAGGGCTTTCTGTCATTGTCCCCAGGCTTGGGAGATTAACTCTTCTTTTCCCACTTGCTTGATTCCCAATGCAATCTAGTTCACAGCCTTTAACTGCTGGATTCCTACCATCTAGGGTGGGAAGTGCCCTCTCTATAGCTGGAGGAAAGAAGCATCCTTATCTCCAAACACAAACGGATGCCAAGAGGATTCCTAACAAACAGGCTTGCTAAATTTCCCCCCAGTAAATGTACTACGATTACCTCACTCCTTTCCTATCATATTCCTCCACAACTGCATACTCTTCCATCAAACCTACCATAAAGTACTCAGGTCTATTTCTTTGGGTCTTTATTTCCTTATGAAGCCTCTTGTGTCACATAAAACTTGTATTAAATAAATTTGTGTGCTTTTCTCTTGTTAATCTTTGTCAGTTTAATTTTCAAACCCAGCCAGAGACCCTCAGAAGGTCAAGGAAAACTTCTCCCCACTCACACCACAAAGAGCCGGAAAAGCCATCTCTACCCCAGCTATCCCAGAAGCAGGTGCATCTCCTTGGTACATCTGCCATCACTTTTAATGGTGACTTAAGCAATAATAGTTCTGTTGGTGCCCTGAACTTCTGAAATGCTGTTTCTTGGCTTCTTGAAATATGGCCTGTTCCAGGGAAGGAGGAGGAGAGGAGGTCAGAGTGAACCTCTGCTTTTGCTGCTTTTTCAAACTCCTTAAGCTTAAAATATTCAGTATACTAAGGTGCCATATTTTGGGGAGAGTGTGTTTGTGTCTGTATGCTCAGTCATGGCCGATTCTTTGTGACCCCATGGACTATAGCCTGCTAGGCTTCTCTGTCCATGGAATTTCCCAGGCAAGAATACTGGACTGGGTTGCCATTTCCTTCTCCAGAGGATCTTCCCAACCCAGGGATCAAACCTGTGTTTCTTGCATCTTCTGCATTGGCAGGCAGATTCTTTACCACTGTAGCACCTGGGAAGCCCATATTTTGGGGGTAGCATGTCTTGAACACCAGCAGTGGTTTGGAACTTTTCTAATGTTACCAAGGTAGCTATTTCAATGAAGGCAAACCACAGGAAGAAAGTAATGCAAATTTATGAGAAGACTGAAGAAAATAAAAAGCCCAGGGTTAAAAATTAAAATGTCAATAGATATTTTAAGGTAAAATAGTAAAAAAAACTTAAGAAATGAACCATATTTCTATTCCAAAATGGTTCTTGAGCTCACTCATTTACCTTCTTTTCAAATTATGTCAAAATATCAAAGAAAGAATGGAGAAAAATGGTATCAAAGTTGGAAGGCTGTATTAATAAGGCCTTTAATTAGCTAGATATTTTGAAGTTTTGCAAACTATGATGAAGAGTTTGACTGAGATACTGATGATTCTAGGGTTCATTATTCCTCAGGAAAGAAGGTGAGTTCCCTCTAGGAAGTAAGTCCCTGCACCAGTTTGGGATCTCTGAGTGATGTGAATTCCTCTTGCTCAGGTCTTGAGGTGGGCTTCCCTGGTGGCTCAGCTGGTAAAGAATCAACATGCAATGTGGGAAACCTGGGTTAGATCCCTGAGTTGGGAAGATCCCCTGGAGAAGGAAATGGCTACCCACTCCAGTATTCTAGCCTGGAGGATTCCATGGACAGAGAAGCCTAGCAGGCTATAGTCCATGGGGTCGCAAAGAGTCAGACACGACTGAGCGACTTTCACTGAGGAAGTTCCTCATGATCTGGAAGCCTAAGGCCACATGTCAGTTCATCCAGTTTAATGTATAACACAGAGAGAAAATAGGATGTCAATAGTTTCTAGAATATGTTCCAACCTGCTGGACAGGGATAACAATGCCTCCCAGTCTTGGCAGTGTGCACATTTCTTAGTCAATCTGGGTGCCCAGTTCTGCTCTCTGGAAGATTACCTTTACCTTTCATAGCCTCTTCACAAGGGGGAGGATCTACCCTTTGAGGGCTGGGGAATTTCAGAAGCTCCTTTCTGTTGCTGTGGGTTCATGGTCAAAGGGTTGAGCAATCACATACATTTTTTTTTCTCCCACAGGTTTAAATCTTTATGGTTTTGAGATCTATCAGTGTACTGAAAACTACTGCTTTTCCTTATTTTCATTTAAAAGAAAATTATTTATTTGGCTGCTCTGGGTCTTAGTTGCGACCTGCAGGATCTAGTTTCCTGACCAAGGGTTGAACTTGGTCATCCTGCATTGGGAGTGCAGAGTCTTAACCACTGGAAGGCTAGGGAAGTCCCTTTTCACTTTTAAAGAACATTGTGGAACCACGTTTTTCAGCTGTACGTCATGAGCTCTAATTAATGAGATGGACATCAGTTTAATGTGTTGTTGCTGCTGCTGCTGCTGCTGCTAAGTCACTTCAGTCGCGTCCGACTCTGTGCGACCCCATAGACGGGCAGCCCACCAGGCTCTCCCGTCCCTGGAATTCTCCAGGCAAGAACACTGGAGTAGGTTGCCATTTCCTTCTCCAATGCATGAAAATGAAGAATGAAAATGAAGTCGCTCAGTCGTGTCTGCCTCTTTGTGACCCCATGGACTGCAGCCTACCAGGCTCCTCTGTCCATGGGGTTTTCCAGGAAGAGTACTGGAGTGGGGTGCCATCGCCTTCTCCGTAATGTGTTGTTACTAGCAATTAAAAAAGATAAAGAAACAGAACAATATATGAGTGCATGGCACATAACAAAAATAAGTGTTTTTTAAAAAAAAAATTTTTTTTTACAAATATGTTTGAATGTGTGTACTGGCTTGGAATGCAAAACTATATGGATTACTGAAAGTCACAAGAGAAGCTTTCATTCTCCAACAAGCTCTTCTGGAGAATCCTAATCTGTAGATTTATATAACTAAGTTAGCACTACAGCTAATTCAGGCAGAAGTGAGATTTTTAGAAATTGAGGTACTGGGATCATTACTTCTATTTTCTGTTCTGTTTTATTATTAAAACAGTTTGTAGAGACTTTGTCAATGAAATTAAGTAATTAGCGCCCTCTTCTGTTCTTTAACACCACTGCTGCTGCTGCTAAGTCACTTCAGTCATGTCTGACTCTGCAACCCCATAGACGTCAGCCCTCCAGGCTCCCCCGTCCCTGGGATTCTCCAGGCAAGAACACTGGAGTGGGTTGCCATTTCCTTCTCCAATGCATGAAAGTGAAAAGTGAAAGTGAAGTCGCTTAGTCGTGTCAACACCACTACACATACCTATTTCAAAGAATCCCTGGTGGCTCAGATGGTAAAGAATCTGCCTGTGATGCGGGAGACAGGTTTGATCCCTGGGTTGGGAAGATCTCTTGGAGAAGGGAATGGCTACTCACTCTAGCATTTTTGCCTGGAAAATTTCATGGACAGAGGAGCCTAGTGGGTTACAGTCCATGGGATCACAAAAAGTTGGACATGACTGTATGACTAACACTTTCACACATATTTATTTTAGCACTTGACATGTTGTATTAATATGTAGGAAATCTACGGGATCTTCTTTCACATCTGAGGTATAGTGCATCCTGTTACTCAAACCATCCCTTATAAATTTTAAATCATTTCTGCTCCTTCCACTGCATTTAGCTTAGTTGCTTGCTTATTGGGAACTATGCTGCTGCTGCTGCTAAGTCACTTCAGTCGTGTCTGACTCTGTGCGACCCCATCCTGTCCCTGGGATTCTCCAGGCAAGAACCCTGGAGTGGGTTGCCATTTTCTCCAATGCATGAAAGTGAAAAGTGAAAGTGAGGTCGCTCAGTCGTGTCCGACTCTTAGCTACCCCATGGACTGTGGCCCACCAGGCTCCTCTGTCCATGGGATTTTCCAGGCAAGAGTGCTGGAGTGGGGTGCCATTGCCTTCTCTGATTGGGAACTATAAATATTCATTTAAAATAAAGGAACCAAATAAGGAATGAAGTGGACCATTACAGCAGTGCCTTCTCATTCTGACCAAAACTTGTTTTTCCAGTCTAATTTCCCCTTGTACCTCTCATGATCTTACACCAAGAAAATTGATTTGCCTTAAATAGTCTGAAGGAACATTTTTTAAGCTAGTCAAATTTGAACATGATATTTTGAACAGATCAAGCCCCCAAGTACATATTTAGTTTAAATATGCACGTAAATGAAACAAAAACTAACATATGGTTTTTAAAACGCAGTTTTTCCTTTCACTATGTTTGTGTGGGAAAACCTAACCATTTGTTGTCTGGTTTAAAAAAAAACAACTGTTACTAATAGAGATTGCATGCTTCATTAGGATTCCAAATAGTCCTGGAAATAGAATTTTCCTCATGGTGTAAATTGCCTTCCCAGCCCCCAGCTTTCAAAGTTTTGGAATTTGTATTGTCTCACCAGTTTCTTCATTTTTCACTCTGCAATATGATTTGCCCATGTGCCTAAACTTTTGTTCAGTGACTATAAAAATAATTCCTGTATTAGATGACTGGTCTGCAATTAGACTTTGATTATATTATGGGATTCTGCAGGAATTTGTAATAGTATGGGAGGGGGAAATCCCAGTATATTCCCTAAGGGAAATATGTAATGTCAAAGTTTCAATATTATTTCTTAGGCTGTAGGAAGCACTTCAATTATATGTCTGTCCTGCCCATCAGGCTCTGGCCATCTTGAAAGCGTAGATGTTGGCTCTGTGGGAGGTCTTTCTGGAAACAAAACACATAGAAGCTGAGTTGTGAAGCTTTTAAGAGGAAGGAGAGGGGACTCTGTCCTTCTCTGACACTATTGTTTCCTCCAAAATACTTCATTCTGCTCCCCAACTCCCAACAACAACACAAGTTGGGAAGAAACAGAAGATGGGAGAGTTCACATTAATTAGCATGCTTTCTTCCTTTTACAAAGTATTCATTCTGTGCTAGGAACTGAAACTCTTGAGATGTATAATTGGTTATAAGAAAATCTTAGTTGAATCGAAGGACTTAGGCGGGCATAACTCAGCTACTTTACCTTTATTCACATTCAGCATTCACAGGATGAATCTCTTTCCCAAGGTATTAAAATAGGGAACCTGGAGTTTAGAATTCGGATATCTAGTCCAGACTCATTCTTGATCTTGACAATTTAACCAATATTTTTTCCTTATTTGTAAGGTGAAAATTGCATTTGCTTGTAATATTTTTGACATTTCCATATAAAAGGGGAAACAATTATATAGGCTTGTTGTCTATTGGTAAGGAGTTTGGGGGCTTCCCTCATGGTTCAGACAGTAAAGAATCTGCCTGCAATGCAGGAGATCTGGGTTCGATCCCTGGGTTGGGAAGATACCCTGGAGATGGGAATGGCAACCCATTCTAGTATTCTTGCCTGGAGAATTCCATTGACAGAGGAGCTTGGCAGGTTACAGCCCATGGGGTCACAAAGAGTCAGACATAACTGAGCGACTGAACAGTAACAAGAAGAAGGAGTTTGCCCTTAAAACATTTTTTTCTTTTGTAGGCAAAATATGTTTCAGTGTGTAGTTTGTTAGCATTTAAAAGCTTGAAATGGGTTGCCAATAAAAACAGTAAACATAACTGACATTTTTGAGAGCTAATTTTGTACTAGACGCTTTGCTAAGAGCACATATATTGGTCTTCAGTTTAGTTATTTTGGAGGCATGCATTTCTTTCATTAACTAACATTGTAGAACCGCAGAAATGTGTTTATTATCAATTTAAGTATTCCAGTGAATTTTCCACATTCCTGAATAGATAAAAGATTACCAAAATATTAATAATTGTTGAACCTGGATAATACAATACCTAGAGTGTCCTTATACTATTCTGCTTTTGGGTACGTATGAAATTTTCCATAGTAAAAAGTGAAAAACAAACCGAAACCCATAATACAATCCCATCATCCAAGATCATCCATCTTGCTTATGTTCCTTTCTTTCCATCTCCTGCTCCACATGACAATTGGCCACATATGTGGATACACGTCTCTCAAGCTGGGGAGGGAAAGACCAGTGACACTTACCCTGGTCTGCCCACTACCCCCTACCCCATCCTTCTTGATGGACTTAGGAAGTTTCTCTTCTCGTTTTTCTCCCTCTCATATGGGTATGAATCTGTACAAAACGTGTGCTGTCTTTCTTTGGTGGCACATTCAGGAGAGGGTACTTAGGGGACACCTGCTCTTTTCATCTGCCAGATTCTCCTCCTACCCTTATTTGGGAAGAGCAACCCCTTTCCTATGGTAAGCAAATCCTCCCCCAAGTTCTGGTGGGGCTGTTCCTCATAATATTCCACCTAGCCCTGGGGAGGCATGGGTATCTGGTCAGGAGTGGGACACATATATACTCTGTTGATGACCAAAATAATTGATCTATATAGATGGACACATGACTTGAGGCAGGTCAGTTAGAATCCTTTCAATCTTATTTACAGATGGTAAAAGCAGGAAGGCCTCCCTCCCACCCCCAATTCCTCCAGGGTGTTAGCTGAGATGGTTGAAACCTGGAGCTGTCCCTGGCCATGCTCCACCCCCACCAGCCTATAGAGGACGCTCATGTGTAGTAGGAGAGAATACAATCAAAACTTTGGAAAAAAGCAGAGAAAGAGTAGGAACAAAAGTGAGAATGAGCGTAATGATGACTGAACTCCAGGATCCAGTCATTACTGCAGCCCTTATCCTTTCTCCTGTCCTAAGTTAGGAGTCAGCACATTGCCTTTTGCCCTCAAGCTAATTTGAGTTGGGATTTTAATCTAAAAGTCTTCATCATTACAGGGAGCAGATCTGTGACAGCTACTGCTCCGTATTTCAGGAGTACTATCTATATTCCAGCTAAGACTTCAGCAACGCCTGGTACATGGCAAGTGCTTCAGACATAAGTGTTGAAAGCTCAATAGGTCTTCCTTGATAATTGTTAAGCTCTTTGGTCATCCTCTTGATTTCTTGGTGCATTGATTAAAATAGAATATTCATCTCCTTCACTCTCTTGTTTCATGCTGGTAACTTAAAGATTTGATTTGAGTCTCTCAAACACAGCTATTTTTGCAACTGAAAGCATGATTTTTTTGCACAGCTAGAGAAAGCTATTTCCAACACAGATTTCTAGTTCAGTTTTCTAAGAACTCCGTAAGATTTGCAGCACAGCGGGCCCACCGCAAGGCACATCAATCATCTCCCGTTTATCAGGCACCTTTTACAGGATTTTCTGTGATCCTGGTGTCAGTGCGCACTGTGTATCAAGGCAGAGGTGATATGGAGGAGTCTGGCAGCTATTTAGAAGGGAGGCCAGGCAGTGCCATGCCAGTATAATTAATGAGAGTCATCGCTCTGAAAGCCAGAGGAGAGTGGGGGTTGGGAAGGATGTCTTTCACCAGTCAATGGCATTTAAGAAAAATTGGTGCTTTCATAGCCCTTTTACTGCTGTGAGGAGGTTAAGTCAAAGGAGTGCTGTAAAGGGCTTTCTGTAACTCCCTGCGAGGATGGAGGTCCCTGTGTATGGGGAAGCAGGGAGAATTCAACCCCAGATTTTTCAGCAAGGCTGATTTCAACCTTGAATTGAGCTCCCAGCAGGAGTTCCTTATGCTTGGAAATCCTTACTAAAAGATTATAGCTTACGTGACCAAGAGACCAGTCAAAAAAGGTACTTTATTACTATTTGGGACTTATGTTTTACCTGCTCAAAGAAGTGTTAACCTAGGTCCCATTTTCTCCAATTCCCTTGTAACCAGTGAAGGAAGAATGGGGTGTTATTTGGTTTGTTTTCCTATGGACTGTTCAGTAACCATGGAAGGGGTTGTGTAACCTAGAGAAGCTGTTTACTACCCACTGTCTAATCCCTTTGTTATCGTTCTCCTTGATTGTCACAAGCAGGGGAAAATAGTTCTGTCCTGCTTCTAAAAATTTAGTGTAACAACCACGTTTTCTTGGTTTTAGTTAGTAATTTTTCTCTGATTAATGGTGAAAGAAAGACTCAGAGGGAAAAGCTACATTAAAAGATTTATGGATATATACACTTAAGACCATGATGAAGTATGATTCACACCAACTTCAGAATGATTGCCTTTGAGGAGAAAGGGAGGGAGAAGGGCCACGAGATGGGGTTTTAGCTGTATCTGGAATGCTTTATTTAAAAAATGAAGGGATGAAGGAATGAAAGTATGATTTGGGTTGTTTGCCTTGTTTTTGGTAGGTTTGAAATATTGTATAATTTAAAAAAATGTAGTGTTCTCAAAATTATGGTAATTGATTAAAACTATCAAAATAAAGGATGCATAGCAAACAAGTGCCCTTGTTCTGAACATTTTTATGCATTTATTTCACCATTTGTCTTCTTCCTATCTGAAAAATTGCAGATGCAAACACAGAAGGTTGGGGGGACATGGATAACTTCTAGGGTTGTGTGAGGGGTTGTCTTGAGTATCTTTCTCCCCCTTTCTTTTTCTTGGGGGAGGGTGCTTCCTAATCACCAGGGAGATTAACAGTCAAACAACTCTCCAAAAAGCAACCTAGGGCTGGAAGGAGGATCTGCTTCATTTCTTCTAAGCTGGGAATTTGCAGCTGGGCCAGAAAATTTGGGACAGTGTCTTTCTATGGAGCCAAGGGACCTTCTACATCTTTTCCCAAACTGATTTCTTCCTGGTACTCCTGGCAGGAAGAAATCCAAGTAACTATTCAGGTGGCTTTTTCCTTTTTTCTGAGAGTCCAGGATCGCCTTCTGGGATAAAGTTTCTTCTTGCCCATGGTGCTTTGCTGTGACATTGTAATTGCCTCTGTTGAATTGAATAATACAAATGGGTTGTTTCTATGGTATCGGCTAAGTGGGATGAAAAGGTGAAACCCTAGATCTTGCGCTGGGAGGTCACGGTGCTACCACCCCCCAACACTAACTGTCCGTCAAAGCTGACCGGCAGCCAGGCCCCCTGTTCTCCGAGCTCTGGCGCTCATTTGTAACTTCCTGAGCAAATTCACGCTTGACAAAGAAAATGACTTTAGTTTATGTTGTCACTAAGCCCAGAAAATCCCTGCCAACCCCCAGCTGCCAGCTTTCCTAGGACCTTCTTATTGGTGGAGAATTTTAAACTGAAGGTGAGTGAGGAGCCGCGTCTCCCAGTCCCTCCCAGCCAGGCTTTGAACTAACAATAGGGCAGGTTGAATGAAAGCTGATAAATGCAAATCCCGGAATGCCGACACCGGATCACAGCGCGACCGCCTGGGTGCGCGCTCCAGCCGTCGCAGCGACCTAGTCACTCGCCACGTCGGGACGCTCGGTAGATTGCATCGTTTTAGCACCACTGGAGTCCCTACTGCTTCCCTCCGCAGGCCCGAGCTCTCGTTCATCGCCTGTGGGCCGCTCGAGTCCCCCTGCCACTAAATTGATCTGATTGAGTAACTAACTGGCATGTTAACTCAGGAGAAGCACCTGGGAGAGGGGGCGGGGAAATAAAAGTGGGCTTTTACCCTCTCTTGCTCAGTTTTAGCTCCACTTTACTCAAAGCAGGTTTTCCTGGTTGTAACAGAATAAGAGATGCTATTTTCTTAGAATGGTAAAAGCAAACAAACAACAACAAAACAAGAGGAGAGATAAGATGAGCAGGTGGGAATTTCCCTTAAAATGTACTTCTGGCACTTTTTACTTCGGTGCAAACTGCCCATAGTCCCTGCTCCCTTCCTTCCCAGTTTCATTTCGCCAGACTCCTTTACTGTCCCACCGCGGACGTTCTTGAGTATCTCAGCCCCGAACTGAGTATCGAGGGGTTTCCCTAGGTTTGGGACCCTTTGAAACTTGAGGGAGAAAACAAAACAACAACAACAAAGAGAGTTCATCTCCAGTACTCCTGACCCTTGGCTGCCGGGGAACCCCTCAAGGAGGTGTAAGCCCTGGGGTCCGGGCCCAGCGCTCGGACCCTCGCACCCAGTCGCTGGGTCCCCTGGCGGTGGCGCCAGCTCCAGTCCGCTCTCCGCGGCTCCAGTTCCTGATTTCCGCCGGAGCTGAGGCCTGGCAGGGAGGGGGCTCCGGAGTGAGTGTGAGGATTTGAATGAGAAAGCAGGTTGTGGCGGCGGCGACCCATTCTGTCCTGCCGGTCTCTGGGGATCTACAGGCTGGTGTGCAGACGAGTCCTTCTGGGGGGCTTTTCTGCTCCTCCACAGGGTTTTGGAGTTGGAGTCACAGGGACCAATAACTCATCAAGCCAGCACTTCGGAGGACTCAGAGGAGTCCATCTCTCGAGCACTCAAAGTTGAGCAGGTCAGTGCTTTGGGGGGAGTCGGGGTGGCGGACGGGAAAGAAGAGGACTGGTACTGCAGTCCAGGTGTGCAAGTGGCTCGAGTTCCTCTCTGTGCAGTTCCGGCCGGGACACGCTCTTTAGGACAGTGTGAGGTGTGCGAGTGGGGATCCCTCAAACCCCCTGGCGGAGAACTGGACCACAACTGGTCTTGAGGTCCCGTAATTTCGAAGGATGGGTGTGTGAGCCTGCGCCAGGATTTAACTCTCAGGTCTCTTGTGGTGGTAAGTGGGGGTTTATGCACGGTGAGGGGTAAAGCACCGCTCACTGCAGGGTGCTTCACCTCTAGGCGGGCCGCCTGTCTGACCCGCAGTCGCCGCAAAGAGCAGGTCCGCTTTTCCCAGCAAGGGAAGTGCGGTGTCCATTACATTTGGAGTCTCACGAGCTTTTCCTGCGCCCAGTGACCTCACTCAGGACCCTTTCAGAGAAGACCGGGTGCTCTCAGTGCTGGGAGGATTTACTCCATTGCCCTTTCCTGGAATAAACCCGGGGCACCCGAGCGGCGCGGGGCAGGGCGGTGGAGGCTAGTCCTGGACACACAGCCGCGCGCTCTGCGCTTGCGTGGGGTTCCCATAGCGACGGCGCCGCGAGTCCGCAAAGCCACCCGGCGTGCCCCAAGCCTTGCTCCCTGTTGAGCGTCTGCGGCGCTCTCTCCCGCTCCACCAGACTTTTTCTTTGTTATTTGTAACTCGGAAGAAGTTTATGATCTCATTTTGACGTTAGGAGTTCAGCATTAGAACAATAACCAGGTAAAATTTTAAAGACCCCCCCTCCCACGTCCTAGGGCAATACCGCTTTGATCATCGACGGAAGAGATGAGAAATTGCTTATTGGGACGGTGTTTTGAGATCCACACCCCCCCCCCCTTCTTTTAGCCCATGAAAGTGGACCCGAATAAAATATTCTTACTAGTTAAGCAGTTTAAAAAAAAAATTGGTCAGGTGTTCTTGAGCGTTAAGGGGACAGACCTGTGCCGCTTTCCCGCAGGTGTAGAGACGGGCGTGTACAAACTAGAAGCACCTGTGTCCTCTTTTGGCTTGTTTATGAGAACTGAAGGCGATCCGAAGTGGACCAACGTAAAATGGCAATGAAAAGAAACAAAGGCTTTCCCAGAAGTGATTGTTTTTCCAGTTGCTCAGGCGTTTTGATCACTTCTGGGGTTAATCATCTGCAGGGAATGTTTCAAGAAACGTTGACACGAACCAGTCAGATCTCTCAAGCTTTCTGTTGAGAGAGTCACTTTTTCTTAAAATTGAGTCTTGACAACTCCATTGCCCTTTAAGAGTTTCACTTGTTTACGCATAGGTTAGCATTTGGCAAGGGTACACATCTTAAGGGTTATGTAGAAGGAGCTGTAGCTTCTTGTAGTACACTTCTTAAGTTACAACAGTATTTGGCAGCGTGATTGGTATACTTACTTGCTATTAAATAAACATTGGTAAGAATTAACTGCTAATAAAAGTATGAAAATGGAATTACTCTTTCTGGGATAAAGTGCAGCATAAAAAATACCGTAAGTGTAGTAATACATGAGCACTGTCTTGCTATATCCTATTTTTAAGTAATTTGCCTTCAAGAATAGCAAATGTTTATTAGTAGTAGTATTCAGACAATATCCTTCCACCATCAGCAAATGAAGTCAACGGTAATATGACTTTTCAGATGATTAACAAATAACATGCTGTTAAAGTTCTCTTTCCCATCCCATTCATTATGAATGCCGAGACATTATGCAATCCATCTGGCTCAAACGTTTAGAAGTGTCCAATTAAGTTTTTTATCATTAAAAATATAAAAACTTTTAATTTTCAGGTTCAGATACTTTGTGACCCTATTTTGTGGCTTGTAACTGGCTCCAATTCCCTAATTCTCAGTGACATGTGTTTCTGCTGGTTCCAGGAGGTAAACTGCAGTTTAGCAGATCATGGGATAATGAGACTGGGAGTGCTTGGGGGAAGGCTGGGGAGAAGCCATGGGATGAGACAAAGGGAGGGAAGGTTGATGGGCAGAGCCAGGATGTATAGCTGCACCAGATTATTCATAAAAGCTGTTACAGTCATTGCTTCTGTTTGATACATTTCCCCACATCACCAACATCAATTAAACTTATTTTTAGAATCAGTTTTCTAAATAATTATAAAGACAGTTACAGAAATAGAATATGATAAAGGTGGTTTATATTAGGGTGCTATAATATACTGGGAAAACTCTTAAATCCTTCCTATTTATTCATTTAGTCAACAGTATTGAAAACCAGTTATATATAAGATATACAACAAAGTGATATATAAGATATAAATAAGTAAACCTAGATTTGTGTTCTCAGTGAACCAAGAATTGTGACTTAATCTGTGAAATAATTTTAATCCTGTTTCAGGTTTTCAGGGAAAAGATGCTATCTGTGGCACTCTTAAGGAGAGCGCTTAAATAAGTGCCAAGCAATCAGACATCTAGATTCGGAAACAAAGGCTTAAACTTTGATAAAAAATATCCTGAACCTTGTTTTTAAGCATTTTAGATGAGTCATATATACAGTAAGAAACATTATGTGCATCTGTCTTTTTACATTTTTGTAATACAGTCTCAACCATAAAACCTGCATCTTAGCAAGTGCAGTTCTTGAATTTGGGAGGAAAAGAGAAACCCTGTAATTCTCAGGTTTCTTAGATGAAGATAAGGTGAGTGATTCAGTAGTCCTTTGTTCTGGCTCTGTGTTTCATGACATAATAAACCTCCTGCAGCTCCCTTCTAAGAATAGTTCTGGTCTGCATGCTTGAAGGATCATGACTATTATTTGTCTGAGAAAAAAAAAAAAAGATATAAAATTATGGTAGAAGGTTAAAAGGAATACAATAGGGTATGTGAACATTTTAACTTTTGAACTGGAATAATTTCTAGGCATTTTTCATGCATTTAGACTCCACTGAAATCCATTATAGTCATGACAAACCTCTGGCATAATAATAACCAAGGTTGACAAACGTTTCCTCTGGTCACTCTTGGGACACAGAAGATGAGGGAGACTGTAGCCTCCTTTTCTTTAGCCTCATGAATCTGCTCAACATTATCAGCTCAGAGAAGCTTGCTAAAGAGCATCGCCATTTGGTTATTGCTCTTTGTTTCAGAAAATCAGACTCAGCTGTGAATTGTGGCCGAAGTGGTGCAGAACTCATTTCTTTGAACAATGCCTCCTCGGCCTGGGAAGCATGTTCTCTCTCTTCACTAGTAGGGGCTTATTCCAGGCTGGCTTTGCTCACAAGGAAAATCATTTAGACACAGTTCAGTGGACACTCACTCACATTTCTTTGATACCCGTGACCATTTTTGTTTAAGGAGAAATCCAGGACTGTTGTGGTAGGGTGTGCCGAATTAGAAGTGCATTTTAAGAAGCCGTGAAGAAGTTTACACAGCTTTGTGTTGTTATCCTCAGGGTCTCTGTCTTCTGTGCTTCAAAGTAAAAGAGGGCAGGATGGACACAGAAGGGACAGCTAAGAAAACTTTTGTAGCAAAGTTAAAGTCTCATCAAGTTCTGCATTTTCAATGCGTTAAAAGCACCAAATGCTTGTGCCTCGTGATCTGTCATGTTACAGAGCAGAAAAATATGTCTACTGTGTTTATTATATGACTCGGGAAGCCAGAGCCCAAGGTTTCCAAAGGATTTCTTAAAGTCCTACAGCTAATAAATGAAAAAACTGGGGTGAAAATGTTATGATTACTAATGATGCTGCTGTTTCTAGGAAATCTAGGGAGGGTGGATATGAAATCCTTTCTCTAGACTTTGGTGTTTGTAATATAAACTTGTTGTAGTTATAAAGTGGTCAAACACCAAGAATGTTTTATGATTTAGTTTAATTTCACTGAGTGGAATTGACAGTGGGTACCTTCTGATTTAAATATTTGGTTATAAGCAAATGTATGTCATGAGAATGTGTGTGGTTCATGTGTATAAACAAGAAAGAGATCTTTTTTAATATGTGTTTTGGCCTGAAGAATTCTACCGTGATTAAGACAATGTAAGGGAGAGCAGCGTTTATGGTTATTATACAGTAAATATCTTAAGGAGTTCTAGAAGAAAAGGAGAAAATGAACATTGATATAGTCCAATCATGTGCCTATGCATTTATTTTAGTTCAACTTTAAAATTCATGAAGAGATTCAGGAATTATTATCCCATACTACTTAATGAAACAGTGAGACTTGGAGATTAGTTTCCTGCCCCAAATCTAAGTGAGTATGAAAGTGTCTTGGAATTAGAACCCAGGTCTGTCTGCCTCCGTGTTCTGTTATGTCATGTTGTCATTCAGAAAAGCAAGGCTAAATTATGAAAAATAGTTTTCATTCAAACTCAGCATGCCATCCAAAATACAGACATTTAGAAGTTTCTCTGATAAGCTTTCTGGTGAATGGAGACGCTGCATTCCCTGTATGGAGTTTAGGAGGTTATAAATTCAGGTCTGGTTCCAGAAAAACATTCAAGGCTTTGTTTATAAACTGTGTTGGCTATTTGTTTAGAAGTGAGTGGTGTTTAGATTCTCTTGTGCAAATGCTTTTCCACATCAAAGTGGCCCACTTATCACTTTGAGATTGTTGTCAAATTATGCTGGGTCTAAGAGGACCCCTCATGATTTTAATGTGTGTTTTCTGGCATCCCAAGACTTAGATGTTGATTTTTATCTTGTGTAAGCTTTGCTCACTTATTTTTCTTGAAATAATGACTTACTGCAGGATGGAATCAGATGGCATGTTTCCGTAATGTTTTTAAATTGGGGACCTGAATCACCTCGGACAGTTGCTGAAAATTTCTTAACTTTGGCCAGAGGCTGGAGTTTTGATACTCCTGAAACTACTCTGGCCATGGTATTGAGACTATACTCAGCTGGTTTCAGATTCACAGTGTTTTTGAGAGGGTTTACCCAGGAAGAAACTGAGGCTCAGGGATGTCCATCTCAAACAGCTGGGAATTGAACCTTGACTTGCCAGCAGATGCCTGGTCTAGTGACCTAATTAGCACACTTCGCCTTAAACGCACCCCTTTCTCTCCTGGGCCTTCTTTTTCTGCCTGTATCTCTGGCTCCAGGGGAGAAGAAAAGGCTGAGGTTTTCAGAAGACTGGATGCCAGACTTCACTTTGGAATTCAGCCCAGCCTCGCTTCAGGCAATGCAAAGGACCCTGGGGTGTGCTCTGAGTTTCCCTCTGTTTCTCTGTGTCTTACCCTCCTAGTGGCCTCTTTTCTCTGTGGCTCCATTTTCAGAATCTAGCAAGGTGCTTAGGAACCTGTCCAACCATTCATGTGCCCATGCATTAGCTATTCTGTTGCCACTGGAAGGCAGAAAGATCTAGTTGGTGCTCTCACTTGTGAGTTACTGATTAACTGATCTAAGGCAGTCATGGTTTCTCTTTCATCTGCCTTCGCTTCCTTGTTGCTAGCCCACAAGAACCAAACATTTGAATTCAGCTTCCTACTTCCCTCTTCTCTCCCTCTTCAATTTAACTAAAGGAGCCACTGGATCTTGGAACAGGTCTCTGTGGAGCGCTAGTGGAACCTCTGGTGGGAACTTTAAAGACCTATTTGCTTTTTCCAGGGGTCAAAATCCTGGACCAGAAGTTAAGTGAGTGGATTTGCTGTTTGATTGCATGTAATTTAGTTTTCTAGACTTCCTATTTCTTTTTGCCAAACAACTCTTCCTTAACTTTGAGTGATATGGGATTGAAAATAATTTTTTAAAAGATGATTTCTTTATTAAAAAAAGGAATTAGGGTTATGAAAGATCCTTTGATTTTTATTTCAATTCAAAGACTGTTGGTTCCAGACAACCATTTGTGTAAAACAGAAAGAAAAGGAGAGATGGGAAAAGAAGGTTTTCTTCTCTGCATATAGAATACCTCTGGAAGGGTACACTAGAAACGAATCATGTTGGTTGCCGGGAGACATACCAGAGGTAAACTCTTCACTGTATACCTTCTTATGCCCTTGGGTTTTGAAACTTAATGAGTAAAATTAAAACAAAAAAACTTGGGTTTCAATATTAAAGAAACAAGTAACTATCTCCTGGGACCTAAGTGAAAGAAGTAGGAAACTGGGAAGCAATATTAAAGAAAAGAAATTCTTTTTTAAGCTATCTTTTTAAGGCTCACCAGCATTCACATTTAGTAATTTCTTTTGTATTTAGTAATTTTTAAAAGCAGTGTTTTTCAACACTGGATTTCAATAACAGGGCTTGGGGAGGGTTTTTTTTTTTTTAATTTTCATAGTTTTCTTCTCTCTCATAAAGCATCAGCTATTGGCTGCTCCCAGACTCAGTGGGCCAATGAGAATCTATTCCTTTCCTGAGTCACTAAACCTGTCTTCCGCTGGCAGTGTGTTTATGGAATGAAGTGTAGAAAGCCCTCTCCCCAACCCACTCAGCCCCCTGCCCTGTTTTTTTCTCCCATGGAGAAATCCCTGTAATGTGATTATTTTATTTTCCTAATCAGTGTCTAAATGCGAATGTTAGAGGAATCTTTTCTTCTCAAATTGAAAAGGGGGAAAAAAAGCTTATACAACTGTTTTATTCTGAACCACAGCTTTTCTTTTTGAAATAGGTTGTGAATTGGAAGTAGTTTTCTGTTTACTGGGTAAATCTTGAAAGTACAATCTTGGAAGAGAGAGAACACAAAACTGTGTACCAACTTCTTTTTCACTTGTCCAAAGAGAAGTGTGAAATGTATTATTTAGTGTCCAAGTTTCAATCAAAAGCAAAAAACTCAAGTCAGGGTCAGTTCTCAACTTTTTGAAAATTCCTCATTGAAAACTAAAGTTAATAAGGTATTCTTTCCTCACAGAATTCTTATTACTCTGTTACTTTTGTTAGAAAAGAATAACTGAATAGATCGTACGTTCTCATGTTTTAATTTTTTAAACCTAAAAGGGCATTTAGTGAAAATTCTCTAACCTCTGTCCTTCAGCCATCCAGTTATTTCTTTAATAGACCAATAGTTATTGGTTTCTTCTGTATTTTTTTTTCAAAATATATAAGCAAATGCATATGGGTGCTTTTTGGCTTCTTTCAAAAATCAAATGGTACTGCACCATCCATATGAATCTGCTTTTTTTTTTTTTTTTTTTTACTGTAATAATATATATTGTATGTCATTCCATATCAGCATATAGGGCTTCTTAACTTTTTTCCTTTTTACTTAATTTTAATTATTTTTTTGGCTACACCATATGACATGTGAGATCTTAGTTTTCCCAACCAAGGGTGGAACCCACACACCTGGTGTTAAGAGTGTGGAATCTTAACCACTGGACCAGCAGGGAAGTCCCCTTTTTATTAATAGTATACTTCAAAATAGCAGTTTTAGGGTCACAGCAAAATTGAAGGGAAGGTATAGACTTTCCCATGTATTCCCTACCCCCACCCAGTACATAGACTCCCCATTACCAACTTCCCCTACCAGAGTGGTACATCTGTTATGATTGATGAACCTACATTGAGACATCACAGTCATCTAGAGTTTCCATTATAGTTAACTCTTGGTGTTGTGCATTCTGTGGGTTTGGACAAATGTGTAATGACCTGTATCCATCACTATGATATCATACACTGTGTTCTCACTGCCCTAAAAATTTCGTGCTCTGCCTGTTCAGCTCTCTCTCACCCTTGAGCCCCTACCAGTCACTGACCTTTTCATTGTCTTGCTAGTTTTGCCTTTATCAGAATGTCCTATAGTTGGTATCACAGTGTAACCTTTTCAGATTGGCCTTTTTTCACTTAGTAATGTGAAGGGATTCCTCCAAGGCTTGATAGCTCATTTCTTTTTAGTGCCAAATAATATTCCATTGTCTGCATGTATCAGTGTATCCATCCATCTATTGCAGAATATCTTGATTACTTCCAAGTTTTGGCAATTATGAATAAAGTTGCTCTACACACTTGTGTGCAGGTTTTTGTGTGGACATAAGTTGTCAACTTCTTTGCGAGCTGACAGTACCAAAGAGCACAGTTGCTGGATTGTATGTAAGAATATGTTTTGTAAGAAACTGCCAAACTGTCTTCTGGGGTGGCTGTAGCATTTTTCATTCCCACCAGCAGTGAAGGCAACTCCTCTGTTGCTCCACATGCTCGCCAACATTCGATGTGTTAGCTGGATTTTGGCCATTCTCATAGGGGTGTGGTGGTATCTCATTGTTTTAATTTGCATTTCCTGATGACACATGATGAAAAGAGTATCTTCATATGCTTCTTTGCCATCTCTGTATCTTTGGTGAGGTGTTCAGGTTTCTGGTCCGTTTTTTAATTCCGTTTGTGTGTGTGTGTGTTTTAAGCATTCTGTGTATATTTTGAATAAATCTTTTATTAAATGTCTTACAAATATTCTCTCCCAGTCTGTGGCTTGTCTTCTAATTCGTTTGGCATTGTTTTAAATTTTAATGAAGTTCTGCTTATCAATTCTTTGG
The DNA here is from genome assembly GCF_029378745.1 of Bos indicus. Classification (NCBI taxonomy): domain Eukaryota; kingdom Metazoa; phylum Chordata; class Mammalia; order Artiodactyla; family Bovidae; genus Bos; species Bos indicus. Next base: position 112,314,370 of record NC_091760.1, read on the forward strand.
TGTATCATCCCTTTGGTGTTGTATCTGAAAAATCACCACCATGCCCAAGGTCATATAGATTTTTTTCCCCCTATGTTATCTATCTAGTTTTTGTGTTTTAAATTTAGGTTTGTGATTCATTTTGAGTTAACTTCTGTGAAGGGTATGGTTAAATTCATTTTTTTTTGCACAGGGATGTTCACTTGTTCCAGCACCATTTGTTGAAAATTGTTTCATGGTATTGCCTTTGTTTATTTGTAAAAGATCAGTTGACTTCCGTTTATGTGGGTCTGTTTCTGGGCTATCTGTTCTGTTCCATTGATTTATTCATTTACTCTTTGTTCAATACCACAGTCTTGATTACTGTAGCTTTAGAGTGAGTAAGTCTTCAGAGAAGGCCATGGCAACCCACTCCAGTACTCTTGCCTGGGAAATCCCATGGACGGAGGAGCCTGGTGGGCTACAGTCCATGGGGTCGCGAGGAGTCAGACATGACTTCACTTTCATTTTCACTTTTCACTTTCATGCACTGGAGAAGGAAATGGCAAGCCACGCCAGTATTCTTGCCTGGAGAATCCCAGGGCCGGAGGAGCCTTGTGGGCTGCGGTCTATGGGGTTGCACAGAGTTGGACACAACTGACATGACTTAGCAGCAGCAGAGTAAGTCTTGAGTTGGATTGTTTCAGTCTTCCAACTTTATTGAATATTGTGTTGGCTATTCTGGATTTTTTTTTAATGGCTACATATTTTACAATGTATGGATATATTAAATTTAACCAGATTAATTCACAATTAGGTTGTTTCTGAACTTTTGAAAACAATGATGTAGTAAATAACCCTGTACATACTCTGCATGCTCAAGTATGGCTATAGAATATATTTTTGGAAGTGGGATTGCTAAACGAAAGGTATACACATTTGTAACTTTGATGAATAATGTCAAATCAACTTTGATGGAATTTGTACAGTTTTTGTTCTTATCAGAAATGATAAGAACATGATGATTTCTCCACATGTTTACCAACACAGTTTGTCATCACACTTTTTGATTTTTGCTAACCTGATAGGTAAAAAATTACCATCTTGGTATAGATAAAACTTGCTTTTCTTATATTCACTTATGGGTGATTTTGCAAATTTCCATTTTGAGCAGAGTCTCAGAGTAGAAAGTGTCACTTCATTCTCCCTATTATAGATGAAAAAAAATCAGTTTTGAAGAAGCAAATGAATAGGTTTCTGATCACTGCCTGATCACAGAGTCAGCACACTTACTTTTCTTAAATGATAAGCATTTAGTTGCTTTTCACACTTCCTTCCAAGCCTCAGTATTTCACTCCTCTCCCCATGTCTGGGAAAGTTGATATCTTCGACATCTAAGAGCATCTCCAGTCCCGGCAGGGTGGTGTCAACAATGGACTCGGCTGTGGCCCTGCTTGTTACCACTCCCTGGTTTGAAAGCTAACTTAAATTCCTTATTGTTGTCTGTGGCATAGGTTCTTGTGTCCTAGCATTACTGAAGGAAAGAAGAAGTGGTGAGCGTTCAGACTTCGGTGGGTTCAGCTGCTGTTTGTTTGGACACTCAAGAGATCCCTGCTCTTCCCTGAACATGGATGAGATGCTTAGGAATAATGGAGAATTCTGAGGGTGGCAGGGAACCAAGCCCTGGCTACAAGAATATTGTGCCTCCCTCTGGTTCCCAAGATTTTAGTGTGAACATATTAGATATTCGAGGGGAGGAAACTGTGCAGGAAAATATAATAGGAGAAGACCCACAGGCCAGGGACAACCAGGAGTTAGCTGCTGTGTCTAAAATCTTGTTTGTACTAATTTAAGGAAAATACACCACACTACAAATTTCATTTGAGGAATTTGTAATACCGTTTGGTTTTATTTCCCTATTTTGTCTTGTTAATGCTTTCTATGACACCTTTTTTCAGATGGCAACTTTGGACAAGCTGTTTATTAGTTAGATTTAAAGAATCAAATACTTATACGCTTGACCAGGAAGTATGTTAGATGCATTTAACTTGGGCTAACTACATCAGCTTCAGATTTTTTTCCTCAGAGCTTCTTAATAATTAAGAATTCAGCACATGAAAAACAAAGCTTCCAAAATTTAAGACATTTGGCTAGATTTTTTGATGTTCTTTTGAGCTTGAAAATTTTTATAATCAAATTAGGTTTACTATCCCATCTTGTTCTTTACTGCTTTGAGGACCTCTAGCCTTTCCTTTTACAATTTCTGATGTCCTAATATTTGCACTGATGTAAGTTCTCTGTTGAACATCTAGAAGGTTAACTTCTCTGCTGGCTTTAGAGAAATTAAACTCTAAGTCTTTACCCCCGTTATCTTAGGCTAAAATCTTTGCAAAATTAGTCTTTATGGTCACTGCTGTCCTATTGCTTAGTCACTAAGTCTTGTCCGACTCTTTCACAACCCCATGGACTGTAGCCTACTGGGTGCCTCTGTCCATGGGATTTTCTAGGCAAGAATACTGGAGTGGGGTGCCATTTCCTTCTCCAGGGGATCTTCCTCACCCAGGAATCAAATGGCGTTTCCTGAATTTTAGGTGGATTCTTTACCACTGAGCCACCAGAAGGGCCCTTTATGATCATTGCTGCCGCTGCTGCTAAGTTGCTTCAGTCATGTCTGACTCTATGCGACCCCAGAGACGGCAGTCCACCAGGCTCCCCTGTCCCTGGGATTCTCCAGGCAAGAACACTAGAGTGGGTTGCCATTTCCTTCTCCAATGTGTGAAAGTGAAGTTGCTCAGTCGTGTCCCACTCTTAGCGACCCCATGGACTGCAGCCCACTAGGCTCCTCTGTCCATGGGATTTTCCAGGCAAGAGTACTGGAGTGGGGTGCCATTGCCTTCTCCGTTATGATCACTACTCTCCTTTTAAAGACAGGTGAGGTCAATCTCAGGATTTAGATTCTGAATAAGTTACATTTAAGCATTCTTGATGATATGTTATTTTTGCCAGTATCCTTATATGTACTTTGTTATATCACATTATATTTAAACAGCATATTAACAATGTACTTTAGTCATTTTTGCTTTGATAACTGAGAGCAGTATTTGGGGCATCTACAGTGCCTTCCCACTAAACTACCTTTCCCACTCCCCTCCCTTCTCATCTTTCCTCTTTTAAACCTACTGATCTTTTGACATCTAGCTCTATCCTCCCACCCAACAGGAACTCTTTCCTGACACCCTTGGTTTCTTTTCTTTGAACCATTACAGGATGCTTCATTTGCCAAGTATCATGTATTCTGCTTTTTTTCTGTGCAAGTTTTATATAATTTTTTTGGGTTTATCTATGCATTATTCTCCCATCTCCATCATTAGTTTCTTGAAGACTGGAACAGTGTTTAGCCATCTCTCCATCCCCTCAATATTTATAGCACCTGTAGTAAGGCTCAGAGCATACTTTGGGTTATTTGATTCATAAATTGGTTTGACTGTAGCTTTTTGCACCTTAAGGGGTCCTGAACTCCTGTTTTTGAGCACAGATCAGGGGCCACTTCCCCTACTTACCCTGCTGTGTGGTCGGGAAGGAGAGAAGGTATTAACTGGAGGTTTAATTGCCCAATTAAAGGCAGATCTCTTGTTGGAGCTGCACGTATTGCTGAGTGGAAGGAGTAGGGAAAGCAGACAAAGATGAGAATCCAATACATCCTCTGTGATAAGCTCTCTTTCTCACTGGTGGGTGGGCAAGTGGATAGGAGAAAGGGTGAGATGAACTTGGGGAAGCTGGGAGATCTGCTCTTCTCCGGGGGTTGCCATTTCTGAGACTGAATTTTGGACATCCTTATATATGAAGGAATTAGGAGTAGAGGTATTCTGAAGTCCTTCTCTAGTTTTTAAAAACTATGGAAATCACTGGTTTAGAGATAACCAGTATAAATCAAAGGGTTTTTTTTGATGTTAGACCTGGACAGAAGTAAATGAAATTAGAATTGTGACCAAAAAAAGTTTGCTGTTAGTGTGTCATCAGGAATAGTCTGCAAATATGATCAAAGGTATTAATATTGGGCTGGATTTTGCAACTGGCGGCCACTGAGAGTTGATATCTAATTACCTAACAGTCATTCCTTCGGGGATTTTTTTTTTTTTTTTTAATGTAGTTTTAATTTCCAGTCTGTACTTTGTGTCTACTTTTAAAATTAAAGAATATACTTTTTAAAAGATGAAAATATCTCAACCGTGACATGAGCATAGGGAATTAGAAACGATTGTGCATTGAGAAGTCTGGATCCTATTACTGACTGTGCCATACTTAGTAATATGTTCTCTCCCTCTCTCTTACTGTCTTTTCCTCTCTTCCTCTTCATTATTTATTAAGTAAAATTACATAGATCTTAAGAGTGTAATCTCTGAAGTTTTATTTAGGCCACATACTAGTGCTGTCACTTGACTATGGGTAATTACCTAAGGGTAATTACTTAACTTCTCTGTGCTTCAGGTTCTCTATCTGTAAAATGGGATAATAATTTTACCTAGCCCTTAGGATCACTGTAAAGATGAAAAAAATAATACTTGTGAAATATTTATCAATATACTTGGCTCATAGAAAGTGCTAGAAGTATCAGCAGATATTACAAAGTAGCAGGTCCTGAGCTAATATGCTTTTGGGTTAGATCAGGTTCTGATTTGGCCATCAGACTGCAAGGTTCTGTGGCTTTGAATGTGAATCTCCAGGGTTGAATTCTGTTTCTAACAATATAATTCATCAATACTCCTGATGAAACAATTTGGAAATGTTGGGTACAATAGAAAGATTATTTCCTTAAGTGCAATACTCTATAAGAAAGTAATGACTACACAGGCCAAATGTTAAGTGAAGAGAGGTCTACTGAGCACTGAAGCTGGCTTTTTGCCTTGAGGACAATTGCCAAACCAGGTTAACTTGAACTTCTCCTTTCCTGGCCTGAGGGCACAGGGGACAAGAGATAAAGTAAGACATCTGGGGGGGGAACTCTTTGGTCTTAAACATAGGACTTCAAAGGGCTTCTCACTCTTTGGAAATATGAATGAGAATTTTTAAAAAATTAAAAATTATTTACCTTCTTTCTTTCTGGTCTTCCCAGATGGCTCAGTGTTAAAGAACCCGCCTGCCAATGCAGGAAATGTGGGTTTGATCCCTGGGTCAGGAAGATCCCCTGGAGAAGGAAATGGCAACACATTCCAGTATTCTTGCCTGGGCAATCCCATGGACAGAGGAGCCTAGTGGGCTATAGTTCATGGGGTTGCAAAAAGCTGGACATGACTTAGTGACTAAACAACAAACCTTCTTTCTAACCCTATGTCTGTAAGGAAAATCACTTATCAATTATTTTGGTTCTGAGCAGATCCTGATTATTTGGTCCTGAGAATTTGTGATTCTGAGTCAGCTCTGAAACGGATTTGTATCCAGAATCACAATAACTAAGTGGTCAGAAAAACCTTAGGATGAAAACTTTTAAGGAATTCCTGCATTGCAAGTGTCCCTGGTACCGAGGGACCAGTTTCTCCTTTCTTTTGGAGGAATCTATTTTTACCCTAAACTTCAAAGAATCCCCATCAATGAAATTAGAAGGAAAATAGGCATCTCATAGTTTGGGGGGAAAAAAAATCACTAAACACAAGGTATGAGCTGAGAAACAGAAACTGTAAAGACTAACCAAGCTGATTTGAGAAAGGACCAAATAGAACTTGGGGAAAGAAAAGAGGAGACTTCCCCGGTGGTTCAGTGGTAAAGAATCTGCCTGCCAATGCAGGAGATACAGATTTGATCCCTGGTCTGGGAAGATTCCCGGAGAAGGCAATGGCACCCCACTCCAGTACTTTGCCTGGAAAATCCCATGGATGGAGGAGCCTGGTAGATTGCAGTCCATGGGGTCGTGAAGAGTCGGATACGACTGAGAGACTTCACTTTCACTTTTCACTTTCATGCATTGGAGAAGGAAATGGCAACCCACTCCAGTGTTCTTGCCTGGAGAATCCCAGGGATGGGGGAGCCTGGTGGCTACCGTCTATGGGGTCACACAGAGTCGGACACGACTGAAGTGACTTAGTAGTAGCAGCCCGGAAGATTCCACATGCTGTGGGGCAACTAATCCTGTGTCCCATAACTATTGAGCCTGTGCTATAGAGCAACTACTGAAGCCCATACACCCTCGAGCCCATGCTCCGCAGCTAGAGAAGTCACCGCAATGAAAAGCCTGCACACTGCAACTAGAGAATAACCCTTGCTCGCTGCAACACTACAACAAGCCTATGCAGCAATGAAGACCCAGCACAGCCAAAAATAAATAAAATTATTAAAAAGGAAGAAAGAACTCAGTGAATGGATTTAACAACAGATTAATCCAGTCTGAACAGGGAAATTGTCAGATGAATGATAGATCTGAAGATAATTTTCTAGTGGCAACAGAGAGGCAAAGCAATGTAAAACCCAAAAGAAAGGTTAATCAATGTGGAAGATACCGAATTCAGACTCAAGGTAAGTTTAATTATAATTTCAGAAGCAGAAAGACAATGAGGAGAGGCTATATTTATACAGGTAATGACTGAGTATTCTCAAGGACCGATAAAAAGCATTACTTTAACATATTCATGAAGTCATCTGAATTCCATTCGGGATAAGGAAAAAGAAGATACACAGAGATAAAATATAATTAAATTGTAGAACACAAAAGATAAAGAGAAGATCTTAAGCAAGGTCAGAGAGAAGAGGCAGCTTATTTTTAAAGACATGACAAATTATCCTGACAGTGTGGCAATAGAAGCCAGAAGACCAGTATAATATTAAATTTTATGCCCCAATAGATGTTAATTATCAGCCTAGGATTCAGTTTTCATTAAAGATATCTTTAAAAAGCAAAGACAAAGACTTTCAAACTTAAAAAAAAATCCCTAGAGTTCTAGCAGATCCTCACAAAAAGTATACATTTCAGGCAGAAGAAAATTATTACCAGATGGAAGGTCTCAGAAACAAGAAGTAAAAAACAAAGAAAAGGAAAAATTTTAAGTAAAACACACATTGACTGTATGTAAGGTGATAATGATGTCTTTAGTGGAAACTGGATAAAGAAAGTGACTGAAGTTGAAACAAAAGGAGTCAATGTTTTCCAAAGTTTCTGTGTGGTTTGGGAGGAGGTTAAAGATAGATTAAACTTGTACTTTGATAGATCAAGTGTACGTGTTAAAATTTCTAAGGCAACCACTAAAATTTAGTGAAAGAATGAATAACTTTCTAACTAAAGGGGAAACTGAAATGAGAAAACTATGAAATATGAAGGCAAGAAAGTTGAGAGAAGAGATATAGAATAGGCAAGACAAGTAGCAAACACAAAATAAGATGTAAAAGTAAAATGAAATGATTAGCAACTATAAAGAAATCAAAGATTGTTAGACTAGATGAAAATTTAGCTATTTGCTATTTATAAAAGACGTGTCTAAAACATAAGGATACAGAAAGGTAAACAGGTAATTATAAACTAAAAGCTGGCAATTCTGACATCTGATGAAACTGTCAAAAAAGCATTTATAGAGATAAAAGAATATGATATTGGTTCAAAAGTTTGAACTCATCAGAAAAAGCTTTTCTGCATCTCATAACGTGGTCTCAATGTATATTATGCACGTTATAGAAAAATTGAGAGAACTGCAATGGGAAACACATATATTCCCAGTGACATTGTAATGTGCTTCATCAGTACTTAATAAAGAGGGGAAAAGATCAGCTACCGCATACAATATTTGAACTATACAGTTAGTAAGTTTGAGCGGATAGACATGTGAAGGCATTGCATCTCAAAACCACAGAATGCACATTTTCAAGCACATGAAGAACACTTATAAAAAGTGACCTCAAACTTGGTCATCAAGCAAGTCTTAACAGTGAACAACTGATTGGTTTCATCCAGACCAGATTTGTGACCACAATGTAGTTAAACTAGAAACTGATAATAAACAATGACTAAATTGCCCAAGCCAGGCTTCAGCAATATGTGAACCGTGAACTTCCTGATGTTCAGGCTGGTTTTAGAAAAGGCAGAGGAACCAGAGATCAAATTGCCAACATCTGCTGGATCATCGAAAAAGCAAGAGAGTTCCAGAAAAACATCTATTTCTGCTTTATTGACTATGCCAAAGCCTTTGACCGTGTGGATCACAATAAACTGTGGGAAATTCTGAAAGAGATGGGAATGCCAGACCACCTGATCTGCCTCTTGAGAAATCTGTATGCAGGTCAGGAAGCAACAGTTAGAACTGGACATGGAACAACAGACTGGTTCCAAATAGGAAAAGGAGTTCGTCAAGGCTGTATATTGTCACCCTGTTTATTTAACTTATATGCAGAGTACATGATGAGAAACGCTGGACTGGAAGAAACACAAGCTGGAATCAAGATTGCTGGGAGAAATATCAATAACCTCAAATATGCAGATGACACCACCCTTATGGCAGAAAGTGAAGAGGAACTCAAAAGCCTCTTGATGAAAGTGAAAGTGGAGAGTGAAAAAGTTGGCTTAAAGCTCAACATTCAGAAAACGAAGATCATGGCATCCGGTCCCACCACTTCATGGGAAAATAGATGGGGAAACAGTGGAAACAGTGTCAGACTTTATTTTTCTGGGCTCCAAAATCACTACAGATGGTGACTGCAGCCATGAAATTAAAAGATGCTTACGCCTTGGAAGGAAAGTTATGACCAACCTAGATAGCATATTCAAAAGCAGAGACATTACTTTGCCAACAAAGGTTTGTCTAGTCAAGGCTATGGTTTTTCCAGTGGTCATGTATGGATGTGAGAGTTGGACTGTGAAGAAGGCTGAGCGCCGAGGAATTGATGCTTTTGAACTGTGGTGTTGGAGAAGACTCTTGAGAGTCCCTTGGACTGCAAGGAGATCTAACCAGTCCATTCTGAAGGAGATCAGCCCTGGGGTTTCTTTGGAAGGAATGATGCTAAAGCTGAAACTCCAGTACTTTGGCCATCTCATGCGAAGAATTGATTCATTGGAAAAGACCCTGATGCTGGGAGGGATTGGGGGCAGGAGGAGAAGGGGATGACAGAAGATGAGGTGGATGCCATCCAGCATCCATGGATCAATGGACGTGAGTCTCAGTGAACTCCAGGAGTTGGTGATGGACAGGAAGGCCTGGCGTGCTGCGATTCATGGGGTCGCAAAGAGTCGGACACGACTGAGTGACTGATCTGATCTGATCTGATGAATAATTATAGAAATATGTTTCAAAATGACCCTTGGATCAAAGAAATTGCAATGGAAATCAGAACCTATTTTTAACTGGATGATGACAAAAATATGATGGGTGAAGACTTGGGGTAGGGGTAAGCAGCTAAAGCATAAAATGTTAAAATTAGAAAAAAAGAAAGTCTGAAAATTAGCTAGACACTGAAGAGTTAAAAAAGATGCAAAATAGAGAAAACAGATGGAAGGAAATAATAATTTCATTATTCAATGGAGAGGATCAAAAATGATACAGTTTGGTTCTTGGTAAAACCTAGTAATGTTGATTAACACCTGGTGAGATCAATTTCAAAAGAGAGGCACAGTATTCCTAAGCAATATTAGGAGTGGAAAAGCAGATGTTGTAGATATTAAAAAATATTATGAACTACATGATGCTAAAACATTTGAAAGCTTAGAGGAAATTAATATATTTTTAGACAAATATAACTTACCAAAACTAGAAAAAATAGGCTGAATAGTTCTTAATTTTTAAAATAAATACTCCATTCATTAAATATTTCTCCATAAAGGAAGGTCTAGATTTAGATGGGTTTATGATCAAGTTCTACCAAGCACTCAAATAATTTCAAACTTGCATAAATCATTCCAGGGAATAGAAATGCATTTTTCAAGCTATGATAACCTCAATGTACAAATTTGTCAAGAACAAGAGGAGAAATGGAAATTATAGTACAAACTTACTTAGAAATATACATACAACAATCATAAAACCTGAGCAGGCCAAATCCAGCAATGTGTTAAAAAGGTAATACATGGTAAACAATTTGGTTTTATCCTGGAATTGCAGAGTTGATATAATATTGGAAAATTCATATTAACAGATTAATGAAGGCTTCCCTGATGGCTCAGATGGTAAAGAATATGCCTGCAATGCAGGAGACACAGGGTTGATCTCTGTGTTGGGAATTTCCCCTGTAGAAGGGAATGGCTACCCACTCCAGTATTCTTGCCTGGAGAATTCCATGGACAGAGGAGCCTTTTGGGCTACAGTCCATGGGGTTGCAAAGAGTCGGACATAACACATGATATTAAATAGATAGAAAATGTCTTAAAATGTTGCATATCAAATAATGCAAAAGCTGTTCAGAAAATCAGAATAGAGGGAGTTTTCTTAACATAATAAAGAATATTTACAAATAACATATGGCAAACATTACACTTAATGGTAAAATATTAAATGTACTTTGTTTCTTGTTAAGATCCATTCTATGCAATATTGCTTTTGATGGCTTTATATCATACTGTATGCCATTTTTTTCACATAGCATCATGAGCATTTTCCACGCTCCCTTACAAAGCCTTTTGCGAACGGAAGTGTTAATATCTGTCCTATATTGACGCTACCCTAAAAGCTGGCTATTTAGTGTTCTATCTTTTCTGCATCATGAAAAATGATGCAATGAATATTTTCTCATGTATACATTTTTGTCTGTATTTTTAGTGACTTCTTTTTGATATATTTCCAGCAGCTGAATTACTGAACCAAAAGGTACGAACTCTTTGAAGCAGTGGATACATATTATATATTTGAAACCAGTCCTTTCAAATGAGGCATGGCCATGTCTTTGGAGAGTGATTGTATCTCAGTGCTCAACTTAGCTCAGAGCATTTGCAGCTCCTGATTGCTTTAAAGAAAAGAAAACAGACGGAGAACTTGGGGTTTAGTGATGTCCCCTGTGAGCCTTACAAAATGAACAAAGTACTCTTTTATTTCTTTCCCTGTGTGTACATAGCTGGGAGGGGGCTAGCTATGGAATTAGGCTGTTTGCAGAGCCCTGTAACAACCAGTTTGGCGGTGCTTGGAAACCCATGGGGAGTGGGGGAGGGAGCTTATGAGGGGGGAGGGGAGGACAGTGAGATGCCGTCTGTGGAGTGGGGCCGCTCTGGCCTCTTCCCTCTGAGCCAGGCGTCTGAGCTGCTTTAGAACCTGTTAGTCTAGGCCTGGCCAGGGGACAGGAGCTGTGGCCCTTCCCACCCCATCCCTGCGCTATGTAATTCTTTTGATTTTTTTTTTTTTTTTTTTGGTCTCAAAATTAGTGGAGAAATGAGAGAAGCAGCAGCTGTCTCTGAAATCTTAGCTTTTAACTGGCCTGAGTTTGAATTCTCAGTGTTTAGGGAGACCTTGGTGTGGAAATTCTCAAGTGTTGTGTCAGAGGCTATGAGGTGCAGGACACAGTTTGGGACCTTTTCTTGCTGCCTTCCTGTTTCTCAGTGCTTCTCGTTTCATGAATATTGCTGTCAGAGCCGATTAATTATGTCTTTTGTCCCTCAGCAAGGCTTAAGGAGAAGGAAATCATTCCTCCATATGAGTTAAAGGCTATACTAATGGGAATTAACTGTGGTTTCTCAGGGCTATTTTAATTTATAATTAAAGCTGTATGGCTGGGTATATTAGTGGGGGGTGGGAGTTGCCGACAGCCCTTATTAAGTAGAATATTAAGTTTGGAAGCTCTGAGAGAGCATCTCACTCATCACCACCCCTGTTTTGTTCCATAGATGAGGCAGCCCAAGCACAGGGGAGTGAAGAGATTTACTTGACACTGTTTAGTCAGAGGATCAACTGGGTTGGAACCCTGGCCTCTTGACAACCAGTCAGACATTTTTCCATTGTTTCTCATGTCTTACTACCTCTCGTGAACTAGTTCCTCCTTTTCCAACAACAGGGTGTGTTTACACGTTTTAATTTCTGGCTGTAGCCTTCTTCCCTGTTGTTAGCAATTTGGAAAACACATGAGCCCCTCAGACAGTTTTCACAATGATTTCTGGCTCAAAAATTTGGCCTTGGTGTTTCTGAACTTGGTCCAAGTAGCTCACTCAGATTTCATTGCAAAGAAACCTCCCACTATTTGATTCTCAAAGGACTGATACTTTGCTCTGATCCCCTCCAATCTGTATACTCAAAAGGCTGCTGGATGGAGGGACAAGGTAGGTATTTTTTTAGTAAGTAAGGTTTCATTTAGTCATCTCCTCCCTTTCTCCTGGCTCTTCTCCTTCACTGGCTGGCCCATAGTAGCGTTGGATTGAATGGTGGAGGTGGGAAGAATTAATTTTATTAATCATGAGTAATACAGCTCTAGGCTCTTTCATAGGGAAGCAGAGATCAGGGAGGAAACACGGCTGGATACAGTGTAACCTTGGGATTAGGTCAGTGGCTTTGGGAGTCAGAAGACATAAATTTGCAACCTATTGTTTCCTATTAAGCTCTTTGAACTCATGCTTAATAATACCTGACTTGCAGGGCTGCCATAAAGATCATTTTTTAAAAAGACAAGATATAAATGGAAATATTGTATAAACCATAAAATGATTTACAAATAATATGTTTTTAAGAAAGAAAGAATGTAAAGGAATGGGAGTAGAAGTGTTGGTTTTTATGGAAGAGGCGTGCCAGAGGAGAATGGGCTGTGATGTAGCAGTCACAGGAGATGAAGAGGTGGAGATAGTCAGTATATAGTAGACAAATCCCTGTACTTAAAATATAAGTATACATAAAAACATAAATATATTCCCTTTCCCAAAGTTCTTTTTTAACATTCTCCTCTTCCTTCTTTTCCTGTGGCACAGTGTTAGAACTCTGTTTACCATATATGAACTTGAATGGTTTGCTTTTTAAGCCATTCAGTGGCTTGAACATGTTAGTTGAGTTCCATAAAACTCATGTTAAAGTACTAGTATAGATTTGCCTCACATGTAAAAATAGGTAAGGAAATTCTAAAGAAAAGATTTCAGGGTTTGCTCTGCTTAAATACACTTCAAGGGGATTGATGGAATCCTTTACTACTGGAAAAAAGAACTTGAATACAGCATATCCTTAGGGAAAGCCCAAGTAAATACGGAGTCATATTTTTGAAACTTAGTGGACCAGCTAAAAAAACTTGCCAAGTTTCCTCCCCCCCGCCTCCCCCTACCCCGCCTGTGATTCAATTGTTAGAGGTGAAACCAGAATAGTGAGCTCATGACTGCCAGCCAGGTGTCTCTTGATTCTTTGCTTTGCTGACATATTTCATCAGTCAGAACTCTTTGGATGCAAGTGACAGAAAACCAATGTGGCTTAAATAAAAGTAAACATAACATAGAAAGGAATATACTGGGTCATTTACCTAAAAAGTACAGGAAGAGATCTGACGTCAGGTGTGCCTTAAATGATATCCTTAAACTAGGACCAAGTTTCTCTTCATTCCTCTTGGTTGGATTCCGTCTCATCGATTTTTTTTTTTTTTTTTTTACCATTGTAGTGGCAAAGAGTTCTAGGTTTCCAGGCTTCACAACTTCATAACCTCACAACTTTGAGTCCAACAGAAAAGAAAGTTTCTCTTCTCCAACAGTTCAAACAGACTTCCGTGACTGACTCTCAGTGGTCCAGATTGGGTGATGTGCACCTCCTGCTTTATGGCCTGAGGGAGGTGGTGCTCTGAGTTGCCAGGCTTAGCCAGGCCCCCACCTGACTTGAGATGGAGCTGACACCAGCTGAATCTCATGGACAGAACTTGGGAGAAGGTGTTTCTTAGAGGACAACCGGAGGAAGCAGAGGGACAACCAGCAGATGGCTGTCACTGTGAGCTTTTTCTTAGGGCCTTTCTTTAAAATGAATGGGTGTTGGTGTGAAAACTTTTTTTCTCTCACTCTTTTTTTATTGTGTGTGTGTAGTTTTAAAAGCATTGACAGATGCTTCATAATCAAAATAGTTTCTACTTTTCTTAATGAAAAATGTCCTTGAATTTCTAATGTTTCCTTGGGCTTCCTTGCTGGCTTCAACATTAAAAGAAGTCTGCCTGCAATGCAGGACACACAGGGTTGACCCCTGGGTTGGGAAGATCCCCTGAAGAAGGGAATGGCTATCCATCTAGGATTCTTGCCTGGAAAATTATCATGGACAGAGGAGCCTGATGGGCTACAGTCCATGAGGTTGCAAAAGAGTTGGATATGACTGAATGACTAATATTTACTTACTTTCTTGGTGGTGGTCTGCTTTCGTAGTTTTATGTCTGGCCTGTAGTTTGACACTGGCAATTTTGGTCATGTACCTACACAGAAAATGTCAAAAATAAAAGTATTAATAGAATGATTATAAAAGTTACTAATCACTTATAAAATGAATTTAGGAACATTTTAACTTATTAGATACTTTTAATCCATCGCATGAATCCTGTGATTGTGGGTTCAGTCTGTCTGCCCTCTGATGCCCTCTCTCAGCACCTACCATCTTACTTGGGTTTCTCTTACCTTGGATGTGGGGTATCTCTTCACGGCCGCTGCTCCTGACCTTGGACGTGGGGTAACTCCTCTCAGCCACTCCTGCGCCATGCAGCTGGCACTTCTGCACCACAATCACAGACAACTAGCCAATCTGATCACACGGACCACAGCCTTGTCTAACTCAATGCAACTAAGCTATGCCGTGTGGGGCCATCCAAGATGGATGGTTCATGGTGGAGAGGTCTGACAGAATGTGGTCCACTGGAGAAGGGAATGGCAAACCACTTCAGTATTCTTGCCTTGAGAACCCCATGAACAGTATGAAGAGGCAAAAAGATAGAACACTGAAAGATGAACTCCCCAGGTCGGTAGGTACCCAATATGCTACTGCAGATCAGTGGAGAAATAACTCCAGAAAGAATGAAGCCACGGCGCCAAGGCAAAAACAATACCCAGTTGTGGATGTGACTGGTAATAGAAGTAAGGTCTGATGCTGTAAAGAGCAATATTACATAGGAACCTGGAATGTTAGGTCCATGAATCAAGGCAAATTGGAAGTAGTCAAACAGGAGATGGCAAGAGTGAATGCCGATATTCTAGGAATCAGCGACATTCTAGGAATACAGAACTAAAATGGACTGGAATGGGTGAATTTAACTCAGCTGACCATTATATCTACTACTGTGGGCAGGAATCCCTTAGAAGAAATGGAGTAGCCATCATGGTCAACAAAAGAGTCTGAAATGCAGTACTTGGATGCAATCTCAAAAACGACAGAATGATCTCTGTTCCTTTCCAAGGCAAACCATTCAGTATCACGGTAATCCAAGTCTATGCCCCAACCAGTAATGCTGAAGAAGCTGAAGTTGAACGGTTCTATGAAGACCACCAAGACCTTCTGAAACTAACACCCAAAAAAGATGTCCTTTTCATTATAGGGGACTGGAATGCAAAAGTAGGAAGTCAAGAAACACCTGGAGTAACAAGGAAATTTGGCCTTGGAGTATAGAAGGAAGCAGGGCAAAGGCTAATAGAGTTTTGCCAAGAGAACGCACTGGTCATAGCAAACACCCTCTTCCAACAACACAAGAGAAGAATCTACACAGGAACATCACCAGATGGCCAACACTGAAATCAGATTGATTATATTCCTTGCAGCCAAAGATGGAGAAGCTCTATACATTTAGGTAAAAACAAGACTGGAAGCTGACTGTGGCTCAGATCATGAACTCCTTATTGCCAAGTCAGTTCAGTTCAGTTGCTCAGTTGTGTCCAACTCTTTGCGACCCCATGAATCACAGCACGCCAGGCCTCCCTGACCATCACCAACTCCCGGAGTTCACTCAAACTCATGTCCATTGAGTCAGTGATGCCATCCAGCCATCTCATCCTCTGTCATCCCCTTCTCTTCCTGCCCCCAATCCCTCCCAGCATCAGGGTCTTTTCCAGTGAGTCAAGCCTTTGCATGAGGTGGCCAAAGTGTTGGAGTTTCAGCTTCAGCATCAGTCCTTCCAATGAACACCCAGGACTGATCTCCTTTAGGATGGACTGGTTGGATCTGCTTGCAGTCCAAGGGACTCTCAAGAGTCTTCTCCAACACCATAGTTCAAAAGCATCAATTCTTCGGCACTCAGCTTTCTTCACAGTCCAACTCTCACATTCATACATGACTACTGGAAAACCATAGCCTTGACTAGATGGACCTTTGTTGGTAAAGTAATGTCTCTGCTATTGAATATGCTATCTAGGTTGGTCATAACTTTCCTTCTATGCAAAGAAATAGAGGAAAACAATAGAATGGGAAATACTAGAGATCTCTTCAAGAAAATTAGAGATACCAAGAGAACATTTCATGCAAAGATGGTCTCAATAAAGGACAGAAATGGTATGGACCTAACAGAAGCAGAAGATATTAAGAGGTGGCAAGAATATACAGAAGAACTGTACAAAAAAGACCTTCACAACAAAGACATCACTCACCTAGAGCCAGACATCCTGGAATGTGAAGTCAAGTGGGCCTTAGAAAGCATCACTATGAACAAAGCTAGTGGAGGTGATGGGATTCCAGTTGAGCTATTTCAAATCCTGAAAGATGATGCTGTGAAAGTGCTGCACTCAATATGCCAGCAAACTTGGAAAACTCAGCAGTGGCCACAGGACTGGAAAAGGTCAGTTTTCATTCCAATCCCAAAGAAAGGCAATGCCAAAGAATGCTCAAACTACCGCTCAATTGCACTCATCTCACACGCTAGCAAAGTAATGCTCAAAATTCTCCAAGCCAGGCTTCAGCAATATGTGAACCGTGAACTTCCTGATGTTCAGGCTGGTTTTAGAAAAGGCAGAGGAACCAGAGATCAAATTGCCAAATCCGCTGGATCATGGAAAAAGCAAGAGAGTTCCAGAAAAACATCTATTTCTGTTTTATTGGCTATGCCAAATCCTTTGACTGTGTGGATCACAATAAACTGTGGAAAATTCTGAAAGAGATGGGAATACCAGACCACCTGACCTGCCTATTGAGAAACCTGTATGCAGGTCAGGAAGCAACTGTTAGAACTGGACCTGGAACAACAGACTGGTTCCAAATAGGAAAAGGAGTATATCAAGGCTGTATGTTGTCACCCTGCTTATTTAACTTATATGCAGAGTACATCATGAGAAACGCTGGGCTGGAGGAAGCACAAGCTGGAATCAAGATTGCCAGGAGAAATATCAATAACCTCAGATATGCAGATGACACCACCTTTATGGCAGAATGTGAAGAGGAACTAAAAAGCCTCTTGATGAAAGTGAAAGTGGAGAGTGAAAAAGTTGGCCTAAAACTCAACATTCAGAAAACTAAGATCATGGCATCTGGTCCCATCTGCTACTGCTGCTAAGTCACTTCAGTCATGTCCGACTCTGTCCCATCACTTCATGGCAAATAGATGGGGAAACAGTCGCTGACTTTAGTTTTCTGGGCTCCAAAATCACTGCAGATGGTGACTGCAGCCATGAAATTAAAAGACGCTTACTCCTTGGAAGGAAAGTTATGACCAACCTAGACAGCATATTAAAAAGCAGAGACATTACTTTGCCAACAAAGGTCTGTCTCATCAAGGCTATGGTTTTTCCAGTGGTCATGTATGGATGTGAGAGTTGGACTATAAAAGCTGAGTGCTGAAGAATTGATGCTTTTGAACTGTGGTGTTGGAGAAGACTCTTCAGACTCGGAGAGCAAGGAGATCCAACTAGTCCATCCTAAAGGAAATCAGTCCTGGGTGTTCATTGGAAGGACTGATGTTGAAACTGAAACTCCAATACTTTGGCCACCTGATGCAAACAGCTGGCTCATTTGAAAGACCCTGATGCTGGGAGGGATTTGGGGCAGGAGGAGAAGGGGATAACAGAGGATGAGGTGATTGAATGGCATCACTCACTCAATGGAAATTGGTTTGGGTGAACTCTGGGAGTTGGTGATGGACAGGGAGGCCTGGTGTGCTGTGGTTCATGGGGTCGGGAAGAGTCGAACATGACTGAGCAACTGAACTGAACATGAATCCTGTCTGCATGCTTACTTGGCTTCTTTTATTTCTTATTGCTGCTTTAGAGTTTTTGGAGTTGGGAGATTCTGAGTAGAGTTGATTACAATTTCTTATTCAAATCACATATGTAATTCTGTAGAAATATGTTTATTCATATGTCTAGAATGTCACAATATATTAGTAAGTTATCAAGTGAAAAAAAAGGCTTCAAAAAATAGAGTTTAGTTTTTGTTTAAAAAAAAAAAAAAAAAAAAAGGACCACAGTGTCCATGGCAGTTGTCTTTGGCTGATAAGTGATACCACTATATAAGTTCTTTTTTGGTTTTTCTACTTGCTTCAAGCACTAAAAATGGATAAAAATAAATTGTTAAAGATAAATACACACATATAAGCATTTTATGTGACTTTCCCATCCACTAAAAAAAATTTAGATTAACCGTGTTTCAAAGGCAGAATTTGAAACTAGTTTTAAGGAGTTGTTTCTTTAGGTGATATTCCTTAGTCACTGCCAATTATTAATTTTTAAATAAGGATTAGAGATTTAAATATTCTATAGAGTTCCAAATGTAACATATATTAAATAGCAAATATTAAATCAATGAAAGTGTATTTTAGTGGCAATTTTCACTCATTATGTTCACACAAATGGGATCACAAAACACTCAAAAGACTCCTGCTTTGGGACTGCTGAGACTGGAGTTCCTGCTAGCTTTCTTGAGGAGCTAGCAATGCGGTCTTGCAAGTTACACCTACTTTCTGAGCTACACCTACTTTCCTTCTGGCTACACTGCATGAGATTTGGCTGAGCTGGTTTCTAAGGTCCCTTTCAGTTACTTCTTCCTCAGTGAGCACCTGGCCCCTGGCTCAGCTAATTCTGGTTGTGGCTAAGGTTGGCTTTGTTGCGTAGCGGTTGCTCCCCCTGCCTCTGCCCTACTGACTCCATTCATTACCTTCACCTCCATTACCTCTCAGTTTTGAAATCATTTGCTCTGACTCTGGAAGCCAGAGCGGGCACTTCCTTCAGTCTCAGACTGGAGGGAATTCAGGAAGTGGGGTGTATGACAAAGGCGTCACTCGTGTTTACCAAGGGCCTGTAGTGTGTGCACAGCTCAGGGGCAGCTTACTGTCTGCTCTTCAGCAGCGAACAGATGCCAGGGGAGGTAAGACATGCCAGTAATTAACCAAAATAGGGGACACACAGCCTGGTGACCATAGTGCTCAATTACTTATCTTTGTGTTCTAGTTTAATCATTTAAACTGAGTCCCCTCCTCTTAAAAACACCTACCCAGCAGAGCTCGTCATCCAAACATACCACTTTAAGTCCCATTGCTGCTCACCCTAGCAGCAGAAGTGAGTCACTTACTCCAAGGTCCTCATCTCTCCCTACATCTGATTAAAAGGAAGGGCCAAATGAGGGTCAGGTATGTGTGTGTAAGTTTTAACTATGTACAAATGCACCTTTTTTTTTTTCATCTTCCCATCCCACTAATCTTACTTGGATTAAAAATGAACAGAGAGCAAAATAAAGACTGAAATAAAGAATAAAAAATAATAAAAGAATAAAAATAAAATAAGGACTAAAAAACCAAATTGTAAGATCAAGTTAGTAAGGAAAAATTAGCATGAATACAGACAGAGCTCTCCTTAATTCTGGATAACCTAAAATATTTCTAATCATAATTATACTTTTGTAGAAAATAGTTACTACTGGTATTACTGAAAATTATTTCTAGTTCGTAAAAAGTATTCTTATTAAAAACATAATGTATACGTGTATGCAAAAGTGAATACATGGATATATATAGAAATGAATATGCTGTTGCTCAGTCATGTCCAAAACTTTGTAACCTCATGAACCGTGTCATGCCAGGCTTCTCTGTCCATGGGGATTCTCCAGGTAAGAATACTGGAGTGGGTTGTCATGCCCTCCTCCAGGGGACCTTCCCAACTCAGGGATCAAACCCAGGTCACCATCATAGCAGGCAGATTCTTTACCATCTGAGCCACCAGGGAAGCCCAGAAGTGAATGTATGTATAAATAAGTAAATGCATAAAAAGACTGGAATGACGCACACCAAGCCAAAGTTATCATTCCAGGAAAGGGACATGAAATGAGGCAAGTGGCGATTTTGGATGAAAATATTTTTGATGCATTTCAGTATTGAGTTTTTTTTAAAAAAAATTGGTGAGCATATCTAACTATATAACTAGAATACTTAAGACAATCTTTGTAGTATGGTGTATTGGGTGGGGAGAGGGCAGGGAGGGTTGTCGCCATAATCATTTGTTTTCTGTCCCATTTTACAGTTGGTTGCAGGGGTGATTTTATCTTGGTGGGACGGGACTCGTCTTCAGCCTGAGGGAGTGGGAGAAGCAGCCAGGTTCAGCCGAGTGTCTGTGTGCTTAGTCCCTCAGTTGTGCCCGGCTCTTTGTGACCCTTTGGACTGTAGCCCGCCAGGCTCCTCTGTCCATGGCATTTTTCAGGCAAGAATACTGGAGTGGGTTGCCATTTTCCTCCTCCAGGGGATCTTCCCAACCCAGGAATCGAACTCTTGTCTCCTGTGTCTCCTGCATTACAGGCAGATTCTTTACCCGCTGAGTCTTTGCAGAAGTCAGGTGGGAGTGGGGTATTAAGAGGAGAAAATCATTTGCTCTGACTCGAAGCCAGAGTGGGCACTTCGTCCTGGAGCCAGAGAAAAGGTAGGTGAGGTTGTGGTTAGGGGAGGGAGGAAGAATGAACGTTGGGGAGCCAAGGAGAAGCGCTGGCAAGAGCTTTAGGAACCTCTACTAGTTGTGGTTCCATTAATGAATAGGCACAGCTCTGGTTGTTTATTTTCATCAGCACTTACTGACTGCCTTTACAAAAGTCTAGATTGCTTTAATAGGACAGATGACAAATTGTTACCCACCTGTTGGTTTTCCTTCGTGCCAGCCTTGCTTGGTTTTCCCTGGCTTTATTTTGTGATCAGAAAAGGAGTTGGAATTCTGAAAAGTTGCTTTAGCCAAATGCTGGGAACAAAGGGAACCTTGTTATGCACATCAGCTTTTGGAGGCATTTAATTCATCAGCTCGGATCTCTGCCTTTTAAGTCCTCGCTCTGGTTAGCACTGTGTTTCTCTTTCTGTGGAGGAGCAAACCTTCTGGAGAAGCCAGACCCACTGCTTGTGTACCCGGCTCTGGTTACACAAATAAGCTCAGTCTGATCAGAGGCAGGCCCTAGTGGTCCTAAGTGGCACCCATAGTGAGTCCAGAAGAGGGAGACAAGCTTTGTTACTATGTTTGCCTGACCCCTGGCTACATGGACACGTTACAGTTTCCAAGATCTCCATGGACGGATCATAAATGTAGTCCTCCAGAGTGTGTTGACTTAAAAAGTCAGGAACTGGGAATGACAGTCACCCTTCTGTTTTCACCTTCCCTCCTGCAATTGAGCTTTCCTGAAAAGCGACCAGCATAGGCTGGTTTGAGTCCTGGCTGAGTGGGCGAGGCCTGGAGCACAGAAACCAGTCTTAAAACTTGTTCCCTGGTGGTGGCTTGGTTTTCCCCCAGGACAGCGGTAACTTTGAGCCCTGTAAGGCACTATTAGAAAAAGCTCCAGCGATGCTGTGTTAAAGGACCTTCTACTGGGTGGGAAAACTTTTGGGAAATTTCTTGGGGCCTGGTGGGGTGGTACCAGCTCCCCGTGTGGAGGAGGTGGGAGCCCTGTGTGCTGTCCCCGAATGCCTGGGGACTGAAAGCATCAGGCAGCCAGTGTGGGCATGTGGCTGCTGCTTTCTTCTTTTTTTTGTCTCATTCTGTTTCCCTTGACAGGGCAATTTGGTTTTGATGCTGTGCCAGCAATCTTCTGACAATGAGTTACTGGAACTTGGAGAAAAGGAACTGTGTGCAGTACCGCAGGCATTTTCTGGTGGACAACAGTCCGTTTCATGGTGAGTTGCCTTTTCTACTCCTGTAGTTGGATCTTTTGTTTCTGACAGCACTTTTATTCCAGCACTCCGGATGCAAATGTGGTATAATTATCGGGTTGAACCAAGAGCTTGAGTTAACTTGCTGATGAAAAATTACCCAAGAAGCCCCACCGGACTCCTTGCCCACAACTGGAATTGGCATGCCCCACCTCAACAACCATAACCGCATCATCACTTTCTACCTTGAAAGTTAGTTTATGTCAGGGCCTTTCCTCCTCTTCCATGCTATCAACTTCAGTCATATTCCTTCCTTTCTGATGTTTGAAATTTGAGGGGCTAGACCCACAAGTAGTATTCAGTTAATATTGGTGGATCATCAATCAGGGCTTATAATGAGCCTGGTGTGTGCGTTCCATCAGGCACCGTACAAAACAGAGCAGGTCATGGCACGTAACCAGTAACAGGGTGGACGAGTGCAGCTGTAAATCAGAATGGTCAACATTAGTCATTTTCATGTAACAGGGTGGACGAGTGTGGCTGTAAATCAGAATGGTCAACATTAGTCATTTTCATGACAAACTAAGATGAATTGCCATTACCCTGCTGCTGTATTTGTCTTGTGATAGACAGTTAGGGGTAAACTCTGTCAATCCTGATATCAGGATGCCCTTGGGTGAAACTGACTCCAGTTGAAACGCGTGTGTTGGCAGGATTTGGGGAGTGATCTCCATCAAGAGTTAGTGGAACTGTAGCGAGAAGAGAGATTTCATGAGTAGAGTGCTGCTGAACAGAATCCTTAACCTAACCTGCCTTCTACTTTGTCAGTTTGGTTTTTCTTCCGCAAGTTAGTGCAGACATAATGTTTTTTATTGCTTTAGATTAACTTTAAGATAAACTTAACTCTACTTTGTCAAAGCATGCTTTGCCATGTTTTTTTCACGTTCATTATACCACCTTGCTATGGAACTTTGCTAGATAGAGGATGCCTTCATTTACAGGTCAAGAAAGGGAGGAAGAGAGGAAAAGACCAGCCCAAGTTGGCATAACCAGTTATTAGCAAAGTCAGAGCTAAAATTTTAGCCTCTACTCTTCCAGGCTGACTCTCTCTCGGCATTGTATTGGTGAAGACCTCTTAGCAGAGGAGATGAAAATATTGTAACTTAACACTTTGGCACTGAGTTCTGTTTTGCTTTCCTGTGAGCCTCCCCTAAGGACCCTGTTCCTAGCTTCATCTCTTCACACAGTGTTTGCTGTTAAAAATTTACAAATTTGTTTGCTGTTACAAAGTGTGGTGTTTTCTGTTACAAATTTACTTGTAATAAAAAAAATACGATAATCAAGGAAACACAGGAGTTAGAAAAATTGCATTCTTTTTCCAAGTTTTGTGCCAGTTTTGAAAAAGTTCAGGTTTTATTCATTTGTTATTTTAGAATACCTTTGTCCAGACATCTAAAGGCTATAACAACTTAAAAACAATTTTCTATGTATTTGTATAGTTTTGTTACCACTTAGTGAATTACCGTATTGCTGGTAGTTATGCTGACGGCTTGAGAAACATGGTCCTACCGAATCCGTTTAACACCTTTGCCTTTGTTAGTATTCATCCCATTTTGTGGATGGGGAAAGAGGTTTGCGGACGGTGCAAAGTGGTGATCCAAAATCACATTCATATCTGCTTAACTCCAGAACCCCAGTGTTTTCTTCCAGGCTCCATCTCCATTTTAATAGAGCAATTAACACTCTGAGAGGTTGAAGTTCTATTCAGCAGTGTTTGCTTCCTATTAACTAACCGTATCTGATCTTGACCAAGTTATATAATCCTTCAGATCTCAGTTTTCTCCTCTGTGAAATGAGTGTGCCGTTCTCCGTAATTTTTTAGGTTCTTTCCAGTTCTAGGTTCCAAGATTCCATTGAAGTATTTCTGAGCTTTACATTTGTATGTGTTTCGGGAGCTGTCTTGTTTCTAAACGTGAGATACACAAGGGGGCAGCAGAATACTTAAAATATGAGTTGATTCCTTCTTACATTGAGGAATTTCTCTTTTGAGAGGATTTAGAGATAGCAAATCTTCTCAAGATTAAAAGGATTAAAACCAATTAGAATTATGATTCTCTTCATTTATAGTAAAGCAGTAGCTTTAAGTATTTCTGATAGTATAAAATATCATTTGGATCTCTGTGCCAAAGGCTATGTAATTCAGAAAAGTATGATGCTTCTGCTCTTGCTGTGTATTTACCTCTGCAGAAAAATAATGCCTGTAAAGACAGGAGTTTATTTAACTTAATGGAGAATTGTGAGGATTCTTAGTATATTTTAAGCCAAGGGAGCACTAGTAATATAATTTTTATAGAGAATGTCTGAACATTTCTGAGAAAAGATAAGGGACAGGACATGTTGAATTAGAAAGGTCAGATTTCTTTTAGAGGAGCTTCTCCAGGTCTGCTGGTAACTCTCCTTACAAAACCAAGGCAAACAAAATGAAACAAAACCCCATTAATTATAAACAGAAAAGAACCATTTCCTCTGCAAGATAATAGACTTTTAGAATATGCATACTTAAGTAGTATTCCCAGGAGAAAAGAGCCACTTTAAAATGAGGGCTAGATGGGCTGCCCTGGTGGCTCAGTGATAAAGACTCCACCTTGAATGATGGAGATTTGGGTTGGGAAGACCTCCTGGAGGAGGGCATGGCAACCCACTCCAGTATTCTTGCGAGGAAAATCCCACGGACAGAGAAGCCTGGCAGGCTATGGTTCATGGGGTCGTAAAGAGTGGGATATGACTAAAGCCACTCAGGTCAGTTCAGTAGCTCAGTCATGTCTGACTCTTTGCGACCCTATGGACTGCAGCATGCCAAGGCTTCCCTGTCCATCACCAACTCCCGGAGCTTACTCAAACTTATATCTATCCAGTTAGTGATGCCATCCAACCATCTCATTCTCTGTCGTCCCCTTCTCATCTTGCCCTCAATCTTTCCCAGCATCAGGGTCTTTTCCGGTGAGTCAGTTCTTCGCATCAGGTGGCCAAAGTATTGGAGTTTCAGCTTCAGCATCAAGCGGCCAAAGTATTGGAGTTTCAGCTTCAGCATCAGGCCTTCCAATGAATATTCAGGACTGATTTCCTTTAGGATTGACTGGTTTGATCTCGTTGCAGTCCAAGGGACTCTCAAGAGTCTTCTCCAACACCACAGTTCAAAAACATCAGTTCTTTGGCACTCAGCTTTCTTTATGGTTCAACTCTCACATCCATACATAACTACTGGAAAAACTATAGCTTTGACTAGATGGACCTTTGTTGGCAAAGTAATGTCTCTGCTTTTTAATATGCTATCTACGTTTGTCATAGCTTTTCTTCCAAGGAGCAAATGTCTTTTAATTTTGTGGCTGCAGTCACCATCTGCAGTGATTTTGGAGCCCAAGAAAATAAAGTCTGTCACTGTTTCCATTGTTTTCCCATCTATTTCCCATGAAATGATGGGACTGGATGCCATGATCTTCATTGTTTGAATGTTGAATTTTAAGCCAGCTTTTTCACTCTCCTCTTTCACTTTCATCAAGAGGCCCCTCAGTTGTTCTTTGCTTTCTGCCATAAGGGTGGTATCATCTGCATATCTGAAGTTATTGATATTTCTCTGACAATCTTGATTCCAATTTGAGTTTCATCCAGCCTGGCATTTTGCATGATGTACTCTGCATATAAGTTAAATAAGCAGGGTGACAATATACAGCCTTGACGTACTCCTTTCCCAATTTGGAACCAGTCCATTGTTCCATGTCTGGTTCTAACTGTTGCATCTTAACCTGCATACAGATTTCTCAGGAGGCAGGTTAGGTGGTCTGGTATTCCCATCTCTTGAAGAATTTTCCACAGTTTGTTGTGATCCACACAGTCAAAGGCTTTGGCATAGTCAATAAAACAGAGGTAGATGTTTTCCTGGAACTCTCTAAAGCCACTGAGCACCTTCAAGCTCTCACATAGCTTACAGGTGGGTTATAGAGGTCAAGAAAAGTAAAAATAAAAATGTAACATTTGTATACTGTTTCACAGTTCATAAAGTGCATTCATAGCCTCTTTTTCCGAATATAGAGGAGGTGAGTTCTCATTGGAACAATGTAGAAAATTACCCACAATCCCACAAACCAAAGAGTAACACTAACCTTCAGTTTCTGTCCAGTCTTTTATCTTTTCTCATTTTTGCAACAATCCTGATCTAGGAATAGAATATTTGGAACAGGTAGGAAATGGTGGGTGCTGGCTAACAGTAATGAGCTGGTTGAATTGACTTAATTCTGTGTCAGTGAGGAGAAGACCTCTGGTAGGAATTATGATGAGGTTTTTTTTTTTTTTAATTTCCCACTTGTCTGTCCTTTGCCCCGATTTTTAGTGAGTCTATTGAATCCAAAGGGATTATAAGCCTATCAAAGAAGCCAGTTGCTAGAGGCTTTTTCTAGTTGGATTTTGTTTCTAATTTGTTTGATATAGAGAAAAAACTTGGGCAAAGAATAATTTGTGTAGTATGAACCTTGCTTTAATGGCTGATATTTTCGTAAATTGTTCTCATTTGAAAATGACCTGTATCCTCAGCTCTTTCTCTTGGCTGTTGTGAATTGCTTCATTTTTATCTGATTTGGGACACAGATACTTAAACCAATTGTCAGTATATTTACTATTTAACATATATAATTTCTAATGCACACAAGTTTTTTCAAACATTTGAGTTTCTCCAAGTCACCTTGGAGGTGACTTAATTTTTATTTCTAGCATTGCTTTTTATAATTGTAATACTGGAAAACCAACATAAGTAGGATTCTTATTTGACTGTAAAATTTGTAGTTACCTTTGCACTGGCAAAAAGCAGCATATCCTTTTGGGTGGAGGTTGTGGGGGGTTGGTGTGTGTGTGTGTGTATGTGTGTGTGTGTGTTTTCCTAAGTCCTTCCTGATCATAGAGAGACCAGTAGCAAGGACTGACAGGTTTTTAGGACAAATGTCATTTATTCACAGAAGAAGAGTGGAGAGGTTTACCTCACTGGAATTTCATCCTGTCAGATCCTGCCTGGTAAATATGCAAGGAGAATGAAGTTATATAGAAGTGAATTAGGGTTCTTATTAATTTAGGCCAGTTTATTAGCAAGTTATGACTTAAGCAGCCTGCCTGCTTTAGGGGTTTGGGGCATTACTACCTTTTTGTTTTTTTTTTAAGAGTGTCATTGTTTTACTGAGTCAAAGCCTAGCTTTTCCAGCCAATGACTGTATAAACATTCTCTTCTGGGTCCAGAAAAATACCAGTGCATAGAGAATACCTATTAATGCAATGATAGTCAAGATATTGTGGGCATCATTAAGATCAAAAGTATTATTTCTTGGAGAGGAACACTACATGGAAAAAATTTCAAAGACAAATTGAGACAAAGAGTTAAAAAAAGGCCTTAAAGGAGAGAATGCATAATATATATAAATGTTGTAAATTTAATAGAACTAATTTTGGAAGCAGCTTTGCCCAGTGGATTCCTCTTTAGCCCCATACTCAGGCAGAAAGCATGGAGGACGGGTCTGTGATGTTAAGGGCATCTTGCAAATAGCCAGAGGCAGTGGAGGCTCAGCAAAAAGAGTGAGGCCTCTTGCAGGGGTCACCCTCCCACTGGGTTGCTGTGAACTTTGTGCTTTGGACCAAGTTTCCATGTCAGCAAATGCTGCTATTTAGGACAGATAACCTCTAAACATCTTCCTATGTGTTAAAATGTCAAGAAATGCTTGTTTCCCCACCTCCCCTCCTCAGGCCACTTTTAAATAGAGGCTGTTTGAGGAATTTGCTATGAATTAACTGACCATCAACGACTCAGTAGACATAAGTTTGAGCAAACTCCGGGAGATGGTGAGCGACAGGGAAACCTGGCCTGCAAAGAGTTGAACATGACTGAACAACAGCAGCAACCAACCAAATTGGTCTACGTACTTAATCCTCGCTTGTGACAAGTTAGAGTTCGCCATTCAGGCCTTAACAAAAGTAGACACTTGTGTGTAGTTAGACATAAACTTTATTGTGAGCTGGTGAGGCAGACTTACTCTATAATCTTATGGTCACATGATGTTCTTCCTTCATCTCTTGGAGACAGAGAAAATTCTCAAAACCTCAGTGAAATGCTTTTTATATCAAAATTCAAAATTCATTATTTTTACTCCTCTTCCCCCCTTTCTTCATGATGGGCATTCCATTTATAACTTGTTTATTGAGCATTCTCAATTTATTGTAGCATATACACAAAGTTGTTTTATTTTTCACCAATTACTAAAACAGCTTCCCTGGTGGCTCAGATGGTAAAGAACCTGCCTGCAATGCAGGAGAATTGGGTTTGATCCCTGGGTTGGGAAGATCCCCTGGAGAAGGGAATGACAACCCACTCCAGTATTCTTGCCTCGGAAATCCCATGGACAGAGGAACCTGACGGGCTACTGATCGTGGAATCACAAGTTGGACAAGACTGAGTGACTAACACTAACATACACAAAATTGTTTTATTTTTCACCAATTACTACTTTGAAAAATAATCTTTGCAACATCTGGGGCAAATTCTATTACTTTTTGGCTACTTTTGGTTATTGAGGTGCTGTGTGCTCATGCGTGCTTAGTTGCTCCTGATTCTTTGTGACCCTATAGACTGTAGCCTGCCAGGCTCCTCTGGCCGTGAATTTCTCCAGGCAAGAATACTGGAGTGGGTTCCGTTTCCTACTCCAGGGGATCTTCCCAACCCAGGGATTGAACCCAAGTCTCCTGTATCTCCTGTATTGGCAGGTGGGTTCTTTACCACTGTGCCACCTGGGGAGCCTAGTTGAGGTCTAGTCCAGTTTGAAATGTTAAAGTCAAACTCATTTAAATCCTGTCTCCTCCCTTACCCCTGGCTCAGGGCTGAGAGTGGGCATTCTTCTGGCCCTGCTATAGTTCTTCTCCTTAAAGAAGAATTCAAAATCCTCAGATTTTGGTACTAGGAAGAGGGATGGGGGAAGCAAAGGCCTTTGAGCCACACCCCAGCCCTGTTTGTTTGTCATTGGTGGTGAGATGATCAAGACTCTGGTTCCATCTTTTATGAATATTTGGTTTCACTCTGACCCCTCTGTCACCTAAGACTCTGCAGAGAGGAGCTGCTGTCTCCCTTCAGCCCCACCCAATGTCCATTTCTAATTCCCTCTAGCTGAGGCCTGGCTTCCCTTGCCCTGAGGACTCTTGGTGAGGGGGAGCGGGTGACTGCCTGGTCCCTGCCCCTTTTCTAATCTCCGTGTTTCTGCATGTGGATTTCTGTGGGCTCTGGAGGTTGGGCCGGCTATAAAGTTGCTCCCGTCCTCCTCCCAGACCTGCTGACCTCTGTCTCTGTCTCTTCTCACACTGTTATGGGCGCTACCCCTATAAGCCTTAGGAAGCCTCTCTGAATTATCTGAATTATTCTTTTATAGAAACATTACTTTGCCAACAAAGGTCCATAGTTTTTCCAGTAGTCATGTATGGATGTGAGAGTTGGACTATAAAGAAAGCTGAGTGCTGAAGAATTGATGATTTTGAACTGTGGTATTGAACTGCAAGGAGATCAAGCCAGTCTATCCTAAAGGAAATCAGTTCTAAAAATTCATTGGAAGGCCTGATACTGAAGCTGAAACTCCAATACTTTGGCCACCTGATGCAAAGAACTGACTCACTGGAAAAGACCCTGATGCTGGGAAAGATTGAGGGCAGGATGAGAAGGGGACGACAGAGAATGAGATGGTTGGATGGCATCACTAACTGGATGGATATGAGTTTGAGTAAGCTCTGGGAGTTGGTGATGGACAGGGAAGCCTGGCGTGCTGCAGCCCACTGGGTAGCAAGGAGTCAGACGCGACTGAGTGACCTGACTGAACTGAAATGAGCTCTTCCCCCGCTTGTCTCTGGGAATGACTGGTGCTCTGATTTTAATTCTCAGAGTACTGTCTGTGCTATTCCATGTGCCGAGGCTGTACACGCAATAGGGACTCAGGTCATGTGATTTTGAATAGATGGAATCCCACCTCCTCACCCCTGGCAGTTCTCCTTGGTCCTCTGTAGAGCCATGCCAGGCCAGTCTGTGTCCACTAACATTTTGGATTCAAGTGATGTCCTTTTCCCAAAGGTACTGGTGTTCTTTATTGTGCTTGCTTCTTGCAAGATTGTGTATCTGGACTAATCAGAACCAAACAACAATCAGATTTATAAAAATCTGTGGTGAGATGTCTCAGCCTCTTTTCCCCATTGGGAATCTGATTCAGTGGGCTTCTGGGGGGTGACTGGACCCACTGTGTTCTCTTTTGTCACGCTTTCCGTGTCAAGGTCATTCACATTCTGTAATGATGGAGGGCATGAAAAGACCCAGGTGGAGTGTGTACGAAAATGGCAAATTGAAGATCTGGACACCTGGGAAGCCCTGGTGGATGAGAAGTGAACAGTGTTCGGTCTTTGAAGCTTTAGTTGTTGTCTGCAATGAGCCTGTTGGGTTAAGTGATATCCTTGGCTGGCCCTTCCTGATAATCTCTCAAATTCTCTCAAACCTCTGGTCACTGGGAGTCCAGCCAAGCAGGCAGGCTACTGATTGTTTTATTCCTTTATGCTTGGGAATACCAATTTTCCACTTAACTAAGTTAGAAAGAAATATCTAATAAACAGTCAACTTTCCCTTCTGATTTGCAGACTTCTCACGTTTTAAATGGCTACTTATGAGAATTACGTCCCCTTAGACCTGTGTTACAAATTTAAGCCTTTGTTCTTTAAGCTGCATTTCCATAATTATAATTAATTTTCCTTTGCTCTCTCATCTTCCCCATTGTCTTTCCTACTCTGTGCCTAATGTATGCACAGAGATTGATGAGAGGATGAAATGTCTTTCCACAAGTAGTTTCAGGGTTCTTCCCGGGCAGCATAATTATGTAATTTAGTTATACAAAAGATCCAGATTTTTTTCTTTGATCAAAGTAATAATTATTAGTGATTGTATTTATAATCACAAACAAAGATTGAAAATTCCAGCTTGGTCCTTTACTCTGTGTACATGAAAAGTCATCCAATTGAATGGTGATAGTTGATATGTTTTTTAGGGCTCATTCCTTGAAGCAGGTATGTTTGGGGTTGTTATAAGTGCAAACTGTTGATTCCAAAGGGATATTCAGATTTTTTAAAAATTGGAAGCCCATAGCCTAGTGTATTTTTCACCCACTCTTGTAGCTTTTCCCATCTCTACATCCATAGCTCCCATCAGTGTGTACTTGGCTTAGATGGCTCCTCTTTTGCACCACGCTCAGATGTCCATCTTCCTATCTGATGGCTCCACTGATGCCTGCCGGTCCTCACACTCAGTATGTCTGGAGCAAAATTGCCTCTTCCCACTGGTACCTGACTGCCTTGCCAATCTTCTCTTGCTTCTCCTCCTTTGTTGCACCACAGCTATGCTGACTTTTGCATTCCTTGCCCACAAAATTAACTCCTTCTTTGCTTGGTTGGCTGCCACCCCATCCTTCAGAGCCCAGATTAAGGGTGCCCTCAAGAGAAGTTTATACTGACTTCCCAGACCAGATCACTCCCCCTTTTATGCTACCCTAGCACCCCATATTGCTGCCTCATTGCATTATCACTGTTGTAGTAAAACAGTTTTGTGATAACCAGTTTAATTTCTGTCCTCCTTGTATTCTAACTCCCAGGGTAGCAGAGACTGCTGTGACTTGTATCTCCAGTACACATAGAGTGGCAATGTATGTGCATGCTTGTGTGCTAAGTCACTTCAGTCGTGTCTGACTCTTTGTGATCCCATGGACTGTAGCCTGCTAGGCTCCTCTGTCCATGGGATTCTCCAGGCAAGAATACCGGGGTGGGTTGCCATGCTTTCCTCCAGGGGATCTTCCCAACCCGGAATTTAATCCTCATCTCCTGCATTGCAGGATTCTTTACCGCTGAGGTGTTTAATAAAATGTTGCTGAATGAATTTACTCACTTTAATAGGGGAGATAAGAACCACCTGTTTCATTATTTTTTTCACTCTTAAGTTTGGCCTTTAATCTTTGTGCTGTGGAATGCATCAGTTCTCCTGCCGCACGCTTTCTTCTCCCCTTCACTCATGCTTTTGGCTTGGAGAACAAAAGAATACACCTAATACACCTAAATCACACCTTCTGGGACTGAGAAGGAAAAGACAAGTCTGCTGAGAATCCTAGTATGCTCTAGAAAAGATGATTGCAAATGTGTAATGCCTCAAAGTGGAAAAGGATGAACCCATGTCTTCAAAAGAATTTCTTAGACGTTTTGAATTCATTTAATAATACCCTCCAGAATTTCCCTGTTGGTTATATATACTGTGACACAAGTTGGTGGACAGCCAAATGGAGGGCGATTTAATCTCTCCTTGGCTTCCCAGTTGGCACAGTGGTAAAGAATCTGCCTGCGATGCAGGAGAATAGGGTTCAATCCCTGTGTCAGGAAGATCTCCTGGAGAAGGAAATGGCATCCCAGTCCAGTATTCTTGCCTGGAAAATTCCATGGACAGAGGAACCTGGTGGGCTACAGTCCATGGGGTCGCAAAGAGTTGGCCACGACTGAGCACATCAGCACAGTACAACTATGAAAATAGAGGTTTTGTTCATGTAAAAATAACAGTTAATAAAAGCTGTTTAATTGCAGTGTTTTGCATACTATTAAAATTCTCTGCTGCTTGGGTCTGGAAAGTCTTCAGGCACAGAAGTGAGTGTTATCTGTGGGCTAATTCTTACCCCAGAAAGCAGAGAATAGATCTGCCCCAAAACCAAAGCACCAGTTTCCTCAGTAAGGGAGGAGGAAAGGAGGCCTGGGGGGTGCATGGTGAGAATAATCAAGCACAACAGAGCTTCTTTAAAAGTTAAAGAGATGCACTTTTATTTCAGATTTACAAACAAGAAAATGGTGAGCATCTAGGCCTTTTATCTGAGAATCTCAGGCAACATGAGAGTACGATTCTGACTTCTAGGCAGCAAAGTTATCCTGAGAATAATACCTACTTGGGTAGAATAAATGTAGAATCTGTGAAAACATTTTTTTTTCCTGTCAAATTTTGTCTTGTCCATATTCCTTTCTTGGTCAGAATGTGTGACTGACATATAACAGTGATTTCAGAACTTCTTGTATTTAAATGTAGAAGATGGTGACTTATTCCCAATTAAAAAGGAGAACAGTGGACGCATTTATTATTTAGTGTGCTGTTTTATTCCTTGGCAACTTGAAATTGAATATCAATGCATATCCACAGTGACCATTTTTTGAAATTATACCAGTGTCAGAATTTCAAGGTATTGTGCTTTCAAGCCAGTAGAAGCTTATCTCTAGAGACTTGTATTAATTAATTCTTTAAGTCAGTGGTTCCCAGCCTTGGTTGCATGTTGGAATCAGCTGGGTATATTAAAAAATACCAAAAACTGTGGGTCCCAGCCCAGAGGTTCTGATTAATTGCTCTGGGTTATGGCCTGGGCCTGGGGGAATTTTCAGAACTCTGCACATAATTCCAGTGGGGGCAACCAATTAGATTCTGGTGGGTTATAAACCCCAGACTTAAGGTGGCAAAAACATATTCTCTCACCAGAACTATAGAATTCATGAATTTGATCATGATTATTTTCTGTGATGATAGCCTGTTTTATACTGACTCTTGAAGGTATGGAAAGAGGGGACATCTCATAAGATTATGGATTCAAGTGTGTGTTTGAATATAGAAGCAGAAAATATAAAAGTCATTTATGCTTGGCATTTTGTGGTTTTCTATTAATTTTTATTCACAATTTTTTTTTATAGCAATACAGGCTCACTGTTGAAAAGTTGGAGAGTACAGGAGAGACTAAAGAAATAGGAAGAAGTAGTCTATAATCTCAGTATGTGTTTTAAGTCTGTACTTTCTTAAAGTGATTTAAAAACCAAAGACCAAGTAGTGATTCTCCACTCTAGTTATACATTAGAATCTGCTGAGGTGCTTAAAAGATATTGGTGGTTGGGTTCTACCCAATCCTCGTTAAATCATCTCTGGGAGTGGGATGAGTCCTCCATCTTCATCCTTTCATTCCTTCTATCTGTATCTTTCTGTCTAACTTTGGGTGATTTTGATGCATTGTGAGGGGTGATACTCACTGGGCTAAAATTGTTTGTTTGTATTTTTCCCCCCCAAAAGGTAATTGTATTTATTTCTTTATTTTTGGCTGTGCTGTGTCTTTGTTCCTGGGAGGGCTTTTCTCTTCATTGCAGCGGTGTGGGTTACTCTCTAGTTGCGGTGCCTGGGCTCCCCATTGTGGTGGGCTCTGTTGCTGCAGGGCATGGGGTCTAGGCACACTAGCTTCAGTACTTGTGGCTCCCAGTCTCTAGAGCATAGGCACAATAGTTGTGGTGCGTGGGCTTAGCTGCTTTGAGGCATGTGGGATCTTCCTAGACCAGAGATAGAACCTGTATCTCCTGCATTAGCTGGCAGTTTACTGCTGAGCCAACAAGGAATCCTTGAGATTGTTGATTTACTAAAATATTGATCTAATCAGTAAACTAAGTTAAATTAATTTACTGATTGAGGACAGTATGTAATTTGCTAGTCTGAGCAAAAGTGATGCACGAAACTCTTTTATGCAGAGGAGTGAGAGGGGCAAGTGATATGTTCACCTTCATATAGTTGTTTTTTCCTAACAGATTTATTTCGTATTCCTTCTAATATTGTGCTTTCTTAGTGCCCTTTTAGTGTGACTTGTCTGAACTTTATAGCTGAGATATTTGTTGCATGAAACACATATATTCCCTTTAGTGTTAGTTGACCTCACAAGGTTATTCATAGCCTCCTGATGGTGAACAGAAATACTTAGGGAAGATTCTTAACAACAGGAAGCAGAATGTATAAATGTTTTGCTTTGATTAATCTATAATGAGGACTGCACAGTTCACAACCTGTTAAAGGATAGATGCAGAAATAAATGTGAAGCACAGGAACTGGGAGAACAGTACCATCGTTTGGAGTACAGCAGATTAGTCTTGAGTGTTATTAGAATTGTGTTTATCTACACTGGAAAACTAAGGGGTGCTTAGAGATTGAGAGAGGTGTACACGTTTTGTTGTTGAAGGCAAAGTTTTTAGCTCCTGTAGACATTTGTTCTGCCTCACTTCACATGTGAGGAAGCTAATTCTCCAGGTCCCTGTGTTGCTAGAAGTTCAGAGTTGTGAAGGAGAAGAAATCTTGTCTTCTCAGATCGTTCTTTGCACATTGGAGTCATATAGGGGGACACAAAGAGGATGTTAAGATATTTAGGTTTAGATCTTGTCAGGAGGAATTGGTGGATTCTATATTCCACTATTCTTGGGGTGTTTCTATATCAGGAAAGGTTAGGGCTGATGCTGAATCAAGGTTGTCATTAGGACTGGCAATGCTGGTTGCTTTACTAGCACTGTCTTTTTGAAAAAACCTTTGTTGCAGTATAGTTGATTTATAATGTTGTATTAATTTCTGCAATACAGCAAAGTGGCTCCAGTTACACATATGTATTCTTTTTCATGCTCTTTTCCATTATGGTTATCACAGGATATTGAATAGAGTTCCGTGTGCTATACAGTAGGACTTTGTTGTTTATCCATCCTATATATATAATAATTTCCATCCAGTATTATCTCTTTTAAGTTTTCCAACAGACAGTTTTAGAGATGAAACTAAGAGAGGTGAACATTGGGCCAAAACCACATGTTAGATTATGGTGTTCAAACCGAGGTTTGTCAGCCTAAAATCCAGTTTTTCTACTATTGTGACACAGTGATGTATTCAGTTCAGTTCAGTCTCTCAGTCTTGTCTGACTCTTTGCAACCCCATGAATTGCAGCACCCTAGGCCTCCCTGTCCATATGATGTATTACACATAGTTTTTTCTTCTAGAGCAGTTGAAGGTTGGGGACAGGTGGGATGGATTTGAATGTTTTAAAAGAACTTGAGACTTTTTAGAAGTCATTTGAGGATTTCACAGAAACACCATGGTGAGCTGCCCTTGGGCTGAGAAGGGGGCTTAGGGAACTGGGGTGGGGGTTGAGAGGAGGCATCTACTGGAGTGGTGCCTCAGAGCTTGTTAGAAATGCTGACTCACAGCCCTCCTGAACCTGCTGAGTTGGAATCTGCAATTTCCCCAGATCTAGGTGGTTTGCGAGCACAGTAAAGAGGGGGCAGCACTGCTCTGAGAGATGTACTGGGCTTGTCCTCATGAGTGAGAGATTAGTCCTTTTTCTTCGAGGAACAGGTTAGAAGAATGGGGTTAGAGGAAGAGAATGACCTCCACCAACCAACACACTGAGAGGATGGAAACTTGTGTGTGTAGTTAAGGATATGAGCAACACCCCAGTCTACAGCATGCATGGCATAGCAGAGCTAGAAAGGATTTGAGAAGCCATCTCATGGGGAATTCTAAGCAGAACCTGTAGCTGGGCTTCAGGACGTTGTAAAATCTCTGAAAACATTATTCCAGATACTCTGTGTTTATATGGATATACATTTGTTCATCGCCTCCTATGAACAAAGTCCTTAGCTTTCATCATATTTCAAAGTGATCTGTTACTCCTTGCCCCTTCTGAACACTGTAAACCTTTGACTAAAACCACTCTCCTTCAGAGATGAGAAAGCATATTCATATTCAACCATCTAGTAGAAGGGTTAATTCAAAAAGCCAGCATTCTGCCAATCCAACTCAACTGGGCTTTATGATCTGACTGAGCGCTATGAAACTCTAAGTGGATTTTCTGTGAGATAAATCTTGCAAACCTCTGTGTTTTCTGATTATGGGAAATGGTTAGATCTTTTTAATAGCATTGGAATATTGTGACATGAAATCAGTTTTACCTGAAAGCATGTTAAAATCTCTTTGTGTTGGCCAGGTGAGTATGAAGTGTTCATTGCAGGGCTGCTGTAGGAGGGCCTGAGCATCGTGCATCGGTTCCTCCATCACTGAGGGCAGGCAGCAGGGCTCTGTGAGACAGGCCTCTCCTCATCTGGGGACATCCAACTGACTTTTTTGCGTCTTCATGGCTAATAAATGGTTAGTGACAGGGAGGCCTGGCGTGCTGCGATTCATGGGGTTGCAAAGAGTCAGATATGACTGAGCGACTGAACTGAACTGAACT
Source organism: Bos indicus (assembly GCF_029378745.1). Lineage (NCBI taxonomy): Eukaryota > Metazoa > Chordata > Mammalia > Artiodactyla > Bovidae > Bos > Bos indicus. The sequence goes on from NC_091760.1 coordinate 112,351,377, forward strand.
GAACTCTCTGTGGGGAACCAGGTGCTGAACTTTACAAATAGTCATATAATCCATGTAGCATTTAGATCAAGTAATGATTTCACTATCTGGTAATTTACTATCTGGTAAAGTGTTGACTCCATGAATCCAAAGGACATTTAGAACATTTTTCATTTCTAGGGATAAAAATTTTAAAACTACCATTTTGTAAAACCACAGATGAATACCTTTAGTTGTGGAAGTTAACTCTTTAAAGTGGTCCCTCTTTAGTACTTCCCTGGTGGCCCAGTGGTTAAGACTTCGCCTTCCACTGCAGGGAGTGCTGCCTTGATTCCTGGTTGGGGAGCTAAGATCCTACTTGCCTCAGGGTCAACGAACCCAAACATAAAACAGAAGCAATATTGTAACAAATCGATAAAGACTTTAAAATAGTACACATCAAAAAATCTAAAAAAAAAAAAAAAAAGTCCCTCTTTGCATCTCCCAAGAAATAGTAAGAGTGTCCAGGTCTTTGTGAATTATGTTAGTGGATGGTTGTTTTTCAAGGACAAATGCTCAGTCTCAATATCTCAACTTGTAGCCTGTGAGTGCAACTGTCTTTCATGGATGTATGTTCCTATGTTAGCTCCTGAGAACCCATCTGGGAAATAATATTCTTATATGTCCCTTACTTTGAGCATTTGGAATCTCATAATTCTATTTTTTGATCCCCTGTCCCTTCCCATTTCTCCTAAATTATATAAATCAGTGTGGATGTTTAATATCTGGCAACCGTAGGTACCATGCTTCTGATACTAGTAATGTAAAAATTTTCTTGGCTAGATAACAAGTCTGCATAAATCATGGTACTAAATTATTTCTAAATTAGATTAATTTATATAAAGTGATAAAATGTTATTGGTTTCCTATTTTATCATCTTTAGTATTCATGAAGGAGCAGTTCTTTCCTCTTTTCTCCAAGGTCTTTAACAAAATTAGCCTTTGTAACCATTTTTGTGCTAGTTGACTGTGAATGAGGAGGACTGATGAAGCAGAAAATTAAAATACTTCTGATGTTGTAATTTTAATACTAATCATTAATCTACACTTCAAACTTATTTTTCTCATTGATAAATTTATTGCTTTTAAAAATGTATTTCTATCTTAATAATGTTTTTTTGTAGCTACTTTGCCCAGTTAGATTTTTGAAATTCTTGCTATTTGTATAACTTGTCAAGGAATGAGAATTTTGGCAACTAAAATCACCTTGATCGTTTGCAGAAGGCTTAATTATATATGCTGTCAGGCATTTCCCTGCCTGTGTGTACAGATTTTTAAGTTATGAAACATAGGATATCTTGGGTGTATTTTCACCTTTAAGAGAGCATGCTTTTGTTGTAAGTTCTTCCGAGAGGTTAAATTAATTCCTATTTTTGAAGTAAAAAGCCCCAGAGTTTTCGTATAGAATTTTCAGGGTTGGAAAAGACCTCAAGAAATTATTTAGTGTAGTCAGTTGTAAGATTGTTCCCAGAATGAAAGCTCTAGAGAGCAGGGAACATGACTTGAGGGCCTGGCATATGGGAGACATCCAGTAATTGCTTGGTGAATGAGTTAGTAACCTCCCACATCTTATCAGTGAGGACCCTGAGGCCTGGGAAGGTTAAATGGTGGGCCCAAGGTGGGTCTAAGTGAACTCTTAGTAAGCCAGTAAGCAGTGAGAACCAAGGCCTGTGCAGTGTAGTGCAGTGTGTGGTATACACCACGTCACACCTTGTGCCTGTGGTCTCATTCTAAGTAGAGGCAGTTCGCTGATTTCCAAGCGCCGCTGTAAACTATCAGTCATTTGTCCTTGCTCCAAGCCCTCACTCCCCCATGGGATATTGCCCTTTTCTCCTTCCTGCCTGAAATATTTATTGACCTGGGTTCTGTGCTAGAGATTCAGCAGTTAACAAAGAAGAAATGTGCTGCCATCTAAACAGAGCTTCAGCCTCGCCTCTCTGCTGTTACTCTCGTTCCCCCAAAGCTCACATGGGACCTTTACTTTTCCTTTGGAAATAATTTATTCTCATAGAAAAGTTGTGGAGAAGGCAATGGCACCCCACTCCAGTACTCTTGCTTGGGAAATCCCATGGACAGAGGAGCCTGGTAGGCTGAGGTCCATGGGGTCGCTACGAGTCGGACACGACTGAACGACTTCACTTTCACTTTTCACTTTCATGCATTGGAGAAGGAAATGGCAACCCACTCCAGTGTTCTTGCCTGGAGAATCCTAGGGACGGCTGAAGCAACTTAGCAGCAGCAGCAGCAGCAGCATAGAAAAGTTGCAAGAATAAAAGTGCAACAAAGAACCTCCATATATCCTTTGCTGCTCCTGCTAAGTCGCTTCAGTCGTGTCTGACTCTGTGCGACCCCATGGACGGAAGCCCACGAGGCTCCCCCGTCCCTGGGATTCTCCAGGCAAGAACACTAGAGTGGGTTGTCATTTCCTTCTCCAGTGCAGTGAAAAGTGAAAGTGAAGACGCTCAGTCGTGTCCGACTCTTGCCGACTCATGGACTGCAGCCTACCAGGCTCCTCCGTCCATGGGATTTTCCAGGCAAGAGTACTGGAGTGGGGTGCCATTGCCTTCTAGAGTTACACTATTACAATCATTGATCTTATATCGAACTATACATTTGATCAACTGCTTCAAGTCTAGTCATCATTTCCGTTGAAGTCTCAGTCATATACTTGGTAATACAAGAAATAATAATCTTGTGAAACAAGTAAAATACCAATGGTATATTTAATAACATTAGTGGAATTAAAAGTAAATATTTTAGCCATGAGCCTCCCACACCAGTTTTTTTTTTTTTAAAGATTGTCAAGACTAGGGAATGGGTCACTTCGAACAGAAATCTGATTTTTCATGTGGTTCAAATGTGTTACATTAAAGCATTTATCAGGTACAAAAATACAGCATTCAGTTTGAATTATAGCACAGATATCTCCCTGAGATGCTGTAAGGTGTCAAGGGTCTTGTTACCCAGATTTGTTTACTGTTAAATTTTACCCTGTTTGCTTCATCATTGTATGCTTGCATACCCCCTCTCTCTCACCACACACACACACACACACACACACACACACACACACACACACAGAGTTACTTTTTCTGAATAACTGAGAATAAGTAGCGTATATAGTTCTTTGTCCCTAAATGCCTCAGTGTGGATTTCCTAAGAATAGGAATATTATTCTCTTATATAAGCAGGGTATAATTATCAACCTAAGTAAATTTAACATTGATAAGGCCATTTAACTTCTTTCTAAGGTTCTTTATTTTTGAAGAATTTTTTTTTCAACTGTTATCTACAGGGAAACAGATGTGGGAGACGGAGAATAACAAACATGTAGAAAATGTTATAGCATCGTAAAACCTTCCAGGCTCTTAGGGTGAGGGCCAGCTTCACATGCACGTGATCTGTGCCTTAGAAGGGCCCTGTGCTTAGTTTAAAGCTCTGCTATGGCTGTCCCGAAATCCTTTATTTTGGGGAAAAAGCGCCATATATTCATTTCATACTGAACTTGTAGATTATGTAGCTGGTTGTGCTGAGAGTCCTTCTGTACTGGTCTAGGATCTTTTGCATTTGTTCTTGTAGGTCCTGTTGGAGATGAGGAAACTGAGGCTTAGAGGGGCTCAAAATAACTTGGCTCAGATTGCTGAACCACCTGGTGGAACCCAGATTTGACCTCAGGTCTTTTTTTTTTAGTATTTGGTTTTATTTATTTGGCTGTGTCAGATCTTAGTTGTGGCATAGAAACTCTTAGCTGTGGCATGTGGGATCTAGTTCCTTGACTAGGGATTGAACCCTGCACTGGGAGTGCAGTCTTTAGCTGCTGGACCACCAGGGAAGTTCCAACCTCAGGTCTTTTTGATCCCATATCCAGTGGTTGTCACACCGCTTCCAACTACTCCATGCCTGCAACTCTCCCTGTATGGTGATATTTCTAGATTTGGACTTGACCTGTCCTTTCTGTTTTTCTCCTTAGGTTTCTGCTTTCTTTTTGGTACCACTGGCTTGCTCTTTCATGCTAAGTTCCTGGGGTAAAGTGTTAACTAGAAGGCCATTTGGGAAACTTAAATAAGTTGTTAATTTTTGTCTCAAAGGAACTGCCTATGAGTAGTTTCTATATTAATCTTTTACCATATTTGTAGGGAAAAGGCTGCCTGTGGTCACTTCCTCATTCACCCTTACTGTGTATCACAATTCCGGCAACTGGTTTCCTTCATGCTTCCAGCTTTTGGACTCCCTCTTGGTGGCTCAGATGGTAAAGAATCTGCCTGCAATACAGGAGACTGGGTTCTATCTCTGGTTTGGGAAGATCCCCTGAAGAGGGGAATGGCAACCCACTACAGTATTTCTGCCTGGAGAATTCCATGGACAGAGGAGCCTGGCGGGCTACAGTTCATGGGGTGGCAAAGAGCTGGACATGACTGAGCGACTAAGCATATACACTGTCATCCTTTATGGTCCAGGTCCTGCTTTATTCCCAGTCTGTCTGGGAGTTGGAGAGCTGTTTGGAACCTGAGTTCCTATGGTGGGTCTTCCTGCTCAGACCTTCTTGGTGTCGTTAGGCCTGATCCATTCTAGGCCCAGGGATATATCAGTGAACAAGGCAGACACCATTCCTGCTCTCAAGGAGCCTACGTTATGTTCCTATCCATTCTGTGTCCCATCTACCTGTCAGGATGGTTATTAGCCAGAAAAATAACATTAGTATCATTGTTGAGGAAAATAAGATAAGGAAAAAGGCTAAGGAAGTGAAGTTATATGACTTGGGGAAGGGAGACAGCAAAATACGTGTGAAAAATGTGCTGCTGAAGTTGAGACAACAGTCACTTTATATCTCATCAAGAAGGAGACAAAGGAGTCGCGTTTTCACTTCTGTGGCGTCATCTAGGTTAGGAATTTAGACTGTTGGGATAGTACTGTGTGTTGTAACTTGATAGTTGTTACCAGAGGAACCAGTGCCATCTCTTACTTTGGTTTTCTTCCAGAAAGATGGGTGATGTCTCTCTGCTGACAGGTGATATCACATTATGTTATGAAAATGCCCTCCCCAGCCATTACAGGGTTAGATTTTCAGGGGAGTGCATCTCTTTTCCTGTCCTTCAAGGGGTTTACTGCCCATCTGGCTCTTCCAGAGACTAGCTTCCTGTTCTGTGGAGAGTCTGATCAGTTGCACAAAGGCTGATGGCCCTGAGGCCAGCATGCTGTGCTGGAGGAGCCTTGGCTCTGGCCCCTCCTGAGCCAGGCCTTGGCTTGGGTTGGCCTGTGAGAGACTTTCCAGACATGTGGCTGCTGTCTCTCATGCCTGAGCTTTTGTGGCTACTGACTCTGTATTCTGGGCACCTGAGTTGCTCTCAACTCTTTGTGCTAAGAAGAACTTTGTATAGAAGGAGGTGGTTTCTTTTCTTTTTTTGCTGATCACATTCTTCCTTGTGACAGTGGTCAGTATGTTTTTTTTAAGGGTTTGATCTTTTTTAAAAACATTTTTATTGGAGTATAGTTGCTTTACAATATTGTGTTCATGTCTACTCTACAGCAAAGTGTATCAGTTATACCTATACATATTTGTTGTTGTTGTTTAGTAGCTAAGTTGCATCTGACTCTTTTTTTAACCCCATGGACTGTAGCCCACCAGGCTCCTCTGTCCATGGGATTCTCCAGGGAAGAATACAGGAGTGGGCTGCCATTTTCTTCTCCAGGGGATCTTTCTGACCCAGGAATCGATCCCACGTCTTCTGCATTGGCAGGTGGATTCTTTACCACTGAGCCACCAGGGAGGGCCACATATACATATATTCTCTCTTTTTTGGATTTTCTTCCCATTTAGGTCACCACAGCGCATTGAGTACAGTTTCCCTGTGGTGTATATAGTAGGTTCTCATTAGTTATCTATTCTATACATGGTCGTGTATATATGTCAATCCCAATCTTCCAATTCATTCCACCTCCCCTTCCCCCCTTGGTAACTATAAGTTCTCTACATCTGTGATTCTATTTCTACTTTATAGATAAATTCATCTCTCCCATTTTTCTAGATTCCACATATAAGCGATATTATACGGTATTTGTTTTTCTGTTTCTGACTTACTTCACTCTGTATGACAGTTTCTAGGTCCATCCACATCTCTACAAATGACCCAGTGTTGTTGAAGGAGGTTGTTTCTTAATCTAAAATCTCCTTTCCCCCCTTTCCCTGCTCCTCTCTCCTCAGAGTTGTCTTTATGTCTGCCTTCCTCATGGGACCAGTCTGTACATGTAGAGTTCAGAGGTTCAGTATCACCACATAAGGCAGTTGCATGATGATGACCACGCGTGCCTCCCATTTGAACACACATATTGTAATCCTTCTTAAATTGGCTGTAAGCCAAGCCAGGCCTGGAAGATAATATTACCTTTTATTAGACCCAAAGATGTCAGATTGAAGCATGGCAATATTTCCTTTTTTAAAACATCAGATATGCATGAGCATGGTCATCATATAAGAAAACAGTCCTCGGTTAGTTGGAGAGCATAAGCACCTAGCGTTTCTTCTTCTAGACTTTTAGACTGCAGGTGTCCAGCTCTCCCCCCCACAAGGAAGAAGGTAAAGGTGCTTCTCTGTTCAAGGTACAAATTCTTTGTGAATGCTATTGGGGAGGTTGAATATGTCACTATTTCAGTCTTGAGAGTTTAATTAACGCGTCAGCCCGCAGGGTAGATATTTGTTTTAATATATGTCACTGTCAACAACCATTAGCAATTCCTATGTGCCTACCTATCTCTGGTTAATTCCCCTCTGTTAATGTTATAATTAGCACTGATCAGAACTGATGGTTGATATCTAAACAGTTGATGCTGATTTATAAAGTCTGGGTACCTTTATTTATGTCTTGATATGAGTTCATGAAACCCAAATGTCAATTGAATTTTCACACTTCCTGAGTCTCTACCCACAGCAGTTCAAGTGCTGTACACACAATCACTGGCTGCTTTCCTACAGGGCCTGGGAATAAATCCTGCCCATGAGGTCTCAGTTGTTTTCATGGATAGCTCAAGCTCAAATTGAGCTTTGAGCCTACCAGGGATTTTATCCTGAATTATATTGACACCGTCATCAAACTGACAGTGATGTACTTATACATTTTTATACTAACCTATAAAATTTAAAGTGACATGACCCATAAAGAATCAAGTCTCTCTCAAAAAAAATGAGAATTTTCTTTTAAAGCCGAGTCATTAAGAGGAGATCAGTAAATCATCAAGGAAGCATCATTTCAAAGAACCGTTGGCTAAAGGGTGGCTTCTTTCTGTCCTGTGAAACAAAGCAAAATTAAATATGGGTAATACTCTGTTTGTTTTAGAATTCAGATGTTTAAAAATGTGTAACAATTGCTTCCAACTGAGGTATGTCAGGATTTTGCTGTAGGGCAAGTCCAAATCGGTTTATTTGAAAAGCATGTGTGATCTATAGGACATGTTCTATGTCATTCTCTCCAATGATGAATAAACAGCTATGTTAATTAAGACTAATGTCTAAAACCCTTGTTTCTGCCATTTTCAGTATTAGTTTAATAGGCACTGAATGGAAACCTCCAGGTCTTTCTCTACTCTTCGCTGAAATTTTTGTTGTACACTGTGTTTGCAGTTTAAGTTTTTGGTTGCACTGTGTTGTCTAGCAGCTAAGGATTGTTGGCAATCATCTGTTAAGCGCATACCCAGGGTGTGCAGGAAGAGCTACTGCTGCTGCTAAGTCACTTCAATCATGTCCAACTCTGTGCGACCCCATAGATGGCAGCCCACCAGGGTCTGCCGTCCCTGGGATTCTCCAGGCAAAAACACTGGAGTGGGTTGCCATTTCCTTCTCCAATGCAGGAAAGTGAAAAGTGAAAGTGAAGTCACTCAGTTGTGTCCCACTTGAAGCGACTCCATGGACTGCAGCCTACCAGGCTCCTCCGTCCATGGGGTTTTCCAGGCAAGAGTACTGGAGTGGGTTGCCATTGCCTTCTCCGTGCAGGAAGAGCACGACGTTATTATTGAGGCTATAGGTACTTTGTATACACCTTCGTCTCTGGAGTGCCTTAACTCCTGCCTTGAAAAATGAACTCATGGTAGCATTTCATTTTGTTTGGTGGGACTGGAGGCAAAAATTCTAGCAATTTTTCATCATAGTCCTGACAGCGTTTTCTAAGCCTTTACATAAAGGCGAGTCCCTCAAATAGGCCTCAAATAGGTGATGAATAGGCCACAGGCATGTACTGTGCTGGTTTGTTTGAATTGATGTATGATCTCTACTCTTTTAATCCATTTAACTCCAAATTTGCAGCGACTGCATAAGCTTTAATCTAGTGAGTTGAGTCCATTGTAAATATAAACTGAGAGCAGGTTTTCAGTGCCACCCCCTAGATTAATAGACATTCAGAGGCTAAAGTCTCTACCCTTCAGTTGGCTAACTTCTTTTTTTTTTTAAAGTCTCTGTGATTCACGTAGGCCAATTAATGGGATGGTACTGCTTCTACTTCAAAGCCAGACACTGCTCAGGACATCTAGTTGAGTACAGAAGGCCCTGAGTAGTCAGGGGATTTTGATGGAGTACTGGTACCCAGTGTCCCCAGGATGACTGGGAGCAATAGTCTGGGGCCAAGACAGGGGGCTTAGACAGGATAATGTTGGAGTGGGAGGTATCCTCTGGTTTGTGGAAGCAAATGTGTTTGTTCATCCTGGGAACACCTCCATAAGACATCTGCTTGGGAGTTTCCTCACGTCTAGCTCTTTTGATTTGTATGTAAGTGTAGAATTCTTGTTTTGAGGTTTCATGTCTTTGTGTGTTTACATATGTGACTTTGCCATATAACTTATATTGAGGATTTTAGGTTTCCTGTGTAGTTGAGTCTACAGTGAAATTTCCTTAAAGGAATTAGGCTCCAGTAGCTCTATTTGCTGTTCCATGAGGCTTCCAGATGAAAAAACAGACAGCAGGATGTAAATGACATGCTCAAGATCTCCATGCTACCTTATCTGGAGAAGAATACTGGCTCTAGAGACAGACTGTGGGCATTCAGAGCCTATGTCTATCACTCATCTGCGGTGCCAGCTCAGGAAACTTACTTCTCTCTGCCTCCATCTCCACGTCTGAAGCTAGAGAAAGGATAATACCAAATTCACTCCTAGGGACATTGTAAAGCTCAGATAAGACACTGCTAGGAGCAGTGTCTGAAAGGTAGTAAGTGCTTCAGAAATGTTAGTAATCCTCAAAGTTCTCCATTGTTTAACACACCAGTGGGAAAGGATCATCTCCCCCCAATTGAGTGCTACTGAATTGGGTGCACTTTAAAAAATGTTATTTTTTTTTCAAATAAAAGAAATGCTAGCTCTAAAAAAATTATAGTCAAATTTTAGAAGAAAATAACACCTAGAAATCTTTTTTTCAATTATTTTATTTATTTTAATTGGAGGCTAATTACTTTACAGTATTGTAGTGGTTGTTGCTGTACATTGACATGAATCAGCCATAGGTATACATGTGTCCCTAATCCTGAACCCCCCCTCCCACTTCCCTTCCCATCTCATCCCTCAGAGTCATCCCAGTGCACCAGCCCTGAGCGCCCTGTCTCATGCATCAAATAACACCTGGAAATCTTACTGTTAGTCTTTTCCACATATTTTTTCTAGTCTTTTATTCTGTATTTCTATACACATATATCTTACATAATTAAACTCAGATGTCTGGGTCCTTTTACCACATAGATTGTCAAGCATTCTCTAGGTAATAGCAGTGTTTTAAAAGTATTGTTAATGGCTAGATAGTATTCCAAAGCATGAATATATATTTAATCATTCCCTTGTTGATAGGCAGAGCTTCCCTGGTGGCTCAGATGGTAAAGCGTCTGCCTGCAATGCAGGAGACCTGGGTTTGATCTTTGGGTTAAGAAGATCCTCTGGAGAAGGAAATGGCAACCCACTTCCTTGCTTGGAAAATTCCATGGATGGAGGAGCCTGGTAGGCTACATTCCATGGGGTCGCAAAGAGTCAGACACTACTGAGCAATTTCACTTTCTTTCTCTTTCTTCTTTTGTTGATAGGGATTTAGATTTACTTATTCGCTGCTATAACTAATACTAAGGAAATATCCTTGTACATAGGTTTTTATATTTCTAGTGATTGCTTTAAGATTGCTTTATAGCTGTAACGATTATTTATTGGCTGTGCTGGATCTTTGTTGCTGTGTGGGTTATCCTCTAGTTGTGGAGAGCAGGGGCTGTTCTCCAGTTGAGGTGTGCAGCCTTCTCATCGGGATGGCTTCTTTCGTTGTGGAGCACGGGCTTTAGGGCCCTTGGGCTTCAGTAGTGGTGGTGCACAAGCTCAGTAGTTGTGGTGCGTGGGCCTAGTTGCTCCGTGGCCTGTGGGATCTTCCCAGACCAGGGATCGAACCTGTGTCTCCGGCATTGTTGTTGTTCAGTCACTAAATCGTGTCTGACTCTTTGTGACCCCATGAACTGCAGCACGCCAGGCTTTGCTGTCCTTCACTATCTCCTGGAGTTTGCTCAAACTCATGTCATTGAGTCAGTGATGCCATCCAACCCTCTCATCCTCTGTCTGGCAAAGGTAGATTCTTTACCAATGAGCCACCAGGGAAGCTCTATAATGATTATTGGCTAAATAAGTACAAACATTTTTAGGAATCTCGCTGCATCTTGTCTGGTGACTAACTTCATCCGCAGTGTGTGACAGTTCTGTGAAACCCCCTTTTCACCAGGTTACCTAGATGCTTTGAGGGAAGGGCTGGAGGACAGGGTCTGTGGAAGGTCCAGGCTGGTCACACCTGGGGCTCTTACACTGTGAAGCCACTTCTGTTCTCCACTTACTTCAGTGCTACTTTGCATCTTGAAGAAAATTGAATAGGCTTTAAAAATTGAGTGGTAATTTGGGATTATTTTGGGCTTCTCTGGTGGCTCAGATAGTAAAGAATCTGCCTGCAATGCAGGAGACCCAGGTATGATCCCTGGGTTGGAAAGATCCCCTGGTGGAGGGCATGGCAACCCTCTCCACTATTCTTGCCTGGAGAATCCTATGGACAGAGGAGCCTAGCAGGCTCCAGTCCATGGGGTCGCAAAGAGTCAGACATGACCGAACGAACGACTGACACTTTTCCTTTTGGGTTTTATAGGCTATTTTTCTTTTTAAGCGTCTCTGTGTTCTTATGCCAGAGGCCCATACAACTCTGGCATTGTGTGGGAATATTCTCTAACTGGGAAAAGCAAGGAATTCTGGTGGTAGGTCTGAAATCTTACAGGTGGTTGCCATGACCTGAAGCATGGAGCTGGTGGGAAGGGCCTGGGTCTAGAGTTGGTTTGGGTTTGAATTTTTGTTCTAACACATCTTGTCCAACCTGTATATGTTTCCAGGGTCTTGCTCTATCTCCCTGCAGAAGTTTCATGCAGATTTAGAGAAGGGCATGTTTGTGTCATGGTCTTTGGTGAACAGTAGTTTTTATAATCATTGACTCATGAAGTGACGTGGCTCCCATGTTGGTGCTGGAACTTTTCTAGTTGGACTTGGGAGTCACAGGGCAAATACTTGCCATGCTTTTGCCCAGAGTTGGTCTAGATTCAGAGTTATATGAACTTGTGAGACTGTGGTGTGGGGAGAGTATACCGTCTGCATGTGACTTGATTAAATGACATTAGACTAAACCAGTGATTGGAGTGGCCACTTAACTTGTAACTGTTGAATATGTATTTGTTTAGGTATGGGGACTTGGCCCTTGGCCTGTACTAGCTCATCTAGTTCATAGAAATGCCCTATGAGCTGGGTACTATAGTCATCAGAAGAGAATGTTTAGGCTCAGAGGCTTAGAGAGGCCCTCTCAGTGGGATGATCAGACTCTAACAGATAAAATACAGGAAATATTTCGTGGGACATACTTATACTAAAAAGTTATTTGTTGTTTATCTGAAATTCAGATTTAACTGGTCATGCCCATAACTTCCCCAGGGTCACACAGTGAGTAGAGGAGAAAGCTGGGACTTGGACTTCCCTCCACCTGAATTTGAAACCCGGGCATTAACCTGTTTCTCTGTGATGTTTCTTTAAGAAATCAAAACTCAGATGTGAAGGATGAGGAAAATGCCATCAGATGGGGCTTCAGATCTGTCACTCCTTGTAAATTCAGAAGCTGAACACAGAGACACTTTTCTTTTTGACCAGATTTGTTAGAGATAATTCTATATTTGGTTGAATAATTTTATACACTATTTATGCTATGTATAAAATAGAAAACTAGTGAGAACCTGGCTTCGTAGGTGGCACAGTAGTAAAGAACCCGTGTGCCAATGCAGGAGGTGCAAGAGACTTGGGTTTGATCCCTGGGTGGGGAAGATCTGGAACAGGAAATGGCAACTCTCTCCAGTATTCTTGCCTGAAAAATTCCACAGAAGAGCCTGATAGGCTGTAGTCCATGGGTTGCATAGAGTCAGGCATGACTGAGCACAACCCACACACAAGGAGAACCTACTGTGTGCCATAGGGAACGTTACTTAGTGCTCTGTGGTGACCTACTGCTAAGTCACTTCAGCCGTGTCCGACTCTGTGCGACCCCATAGACGGCAGCCCACCAGGCTCCCCCGTCCCTGGGATTCTCCAGGCAAGAACACTGGAGTGGGTTGCCATTTCCTTCTCCAATGCATGAAAGTGAAAAGTGAACGTGAAGTCGCTCAGTCATGTCTGACTCTTCGCGACCCCATGGACTGCAGCCCACCAGGCTCCTCCGTCCATGGGATTTTTCAGGCAAGAGTGTTGGAGTGGGGTGCCATTGCTTTCTCTGGTGGTGACCTAAATGGGAAGGAAATCCGAAAAAGAGCAAATATATGTATATGTGTAGCTGATTCACTTTGCTGTACAGCAGAAACTAATACAACTTTGTAAAGCAACTATACTCTAATAAGAATTAAATAAAAAGGAGAAAGCTAATGAGAATTTATAACATACTTACTATATGCCAAGTATTGTGCTAGAACTAATCTGAAATATCCCTGATCTTTTCAAATGAGGGTTTTAGTTAAGAAGTTAGAGATTCTAAATCTGTCTGATTGTTGAGGTTGTCCGTCAGAGGAAGCACCACTCCCCACCCCTAAGGTGTGTTATCCTAGACTTGACATCATCTGTGACCTTCTGGTAGGAGAATACTGGAGGACTAATCAGGGGTGATGTATTATTCACCCACTGCCCCTGCTGACCTTAGAACAGGTGTTTATTTTATGATTTTTTGAATGGGCAAATAACAGAAGGTTATTTGCTGCTGCTGAAATATTTGGTATTTAATAAGGAGTAGATATTTCTGGGCTCTCAAATCCATAAATGTTCCTTGGTGATCAAATGTTTACTCATGGGCCATGACTGCTTTTTAAAAGTCCATCTACCTGCCTTGTAAAACCTCTGAGCATTGGTGTCTGTCTTGGCTCTTGAGGACACCCCAGAGCCATTCAGGATAAACCCAGGGCCCTGCCCTTTGCTGTGGTGTTAGGCTCCATATTTAACATATACCCAAACTTCTCTAGGGAAAAGCCTACAGAGCTTTGAGTGTTAGAGGGGCGGAGAACTTGTGGGGAGAAAAAGATTCCTTGTGGATGAGGAGGGTGAGGAACAGTTGGCTCCCTCCCCTCTCCTGACCCACCCTTCTCTTGGCATCACAAGAATGCCATGGGAGATTTTGTAAGGAAAAAAAGAAGAAAGGCTCAGAGGTTAAAGCATCTGCCTCCAATGAGGTAGACCCGGGTTCAATCCCTGGGTCGGGAAGATCCCCTGGAGAAGGAAATGGTAACCCACTCCAGTATTCTTGCCTGGAGAATCCCATGGATGGAGAAGCCTGGTAGGCTACAGTCCACGGGATCGCAAAGAGTCAGACACGACTGAGAGACTTCACCTTCACCTTCACCTGTCCAAGCCTGCCTTGGGACCACTTTGGTATCCATTTCTTTCCTGGATTGAGTAGGAAATTGACCTGAAGATGCCTTTTGCTTTTTGGATAGCTTTGGTTCTAGGGGGCTAAAGGAATTAGAAATCTATCACATGGTGCCAGTTTTGTATTGATGGAACCATCTCTGTCTTTTTGTATAAGATTATCTAGGAGTATTGTGCATGCGTGTGTGCTAGTCGCTTTAGTCATGTCCGACTCTTAACAACCCTGCAGCCTGACTGTAGCCCGCCAGGCTCTTCTGCCCATGGGATTCTCCAGGCAAGAATGCTGGAGTGGGTTGCCAGGGAATCTTCAGGGAATCTTCCCGATCCTGGGATTGAACCCGGGTCTCCTGCATTGGCAGGTGGGTTCTTTACTACTGGCACCACCTGGGAAGCCCATCTAGGAGAATTAGTCATTTGAATTATTTGACAGAAGTATTTCTGAGATATCTCAAATTTTGGGGTGGCATTGTGTGTTCCAAGTGCTGGTTAGTTAATATTAAACAATGAAATCCAGTGGTTTACTGGATTAATGTGAAGGATTTCAAAGACTAGTAACAGTAGCATGACAATGATAATATAAAACAGTTGTGAGTCTAAGCATTTTTATGTATGAACATTTTGTAATTAATATTCTATTAATATGTTTATTGAACAAATAAGGAAACCAAGGAGCAGAGAATTTAAGTAACTTGCCCAAGGTCACACAGCTAATTGGTGGCAGAGTCAGGATTTGAACCTAGGTAAACCTATACTCTTAAACTCTTAACTGCTGTTGTGTATAGTTGTGTGTATATATATATGTCAGATAAAATCTTGCTGGAAGGATATTTGAATCCAGTGTGCCCCCATACACCTTTGAAATTCAAATTTCTCAAGAGTAAGAGTAAATAGTGTGGGCTTGCCTGGTGGCTCAGATGTAAAGAATCTGCCTGCAATGTGAGGGACCTGGGTTTGATCCCTGGGTTGGGAAGATCCCCTGGAGTGGAGATCCTTCCCACCAGTATTCTTGCCTGGAGAATTCCACAGACAGAGGAGCCTGGTGGGTCAGAAAGAGTCGGACACGACTGAGTGACAGACACTTTTCACTTTTAGTGGGGTTTGCAAATTGGCTGAAAGATATGCCAGTTGGGAAACAGGTGACCAGGTACTGGGGTAGAGAGTGGCATCTTAGAGGAGGGGGTTAACCAGGGTTTTGGGGGAGAAAGTGGCATCTTAGAGGAGGGGGATGACCAGGGCCTGGGGGAGAGAGTAGCATCTTAGAGGAGGGAGGGGTAGGTTAGCAGTCTGGGCTGGGTGGTCCTGATGGGAATGGAGTTAGGGACTGACACTGACATGGGAGATGCTGGGAATCTCAGGGACCACATCTGAAGCTGGGGACAAGACAATGGTAAGAGGGGTTGATATTCGATAGAGAATTCTGGGAGTAAGGGGGTTAATCCTCCGGATGGAGAGACCTAGTCGCAAGTTTAAACACAGGACTGCAGTAACCTGTTTTTGAAACATCTACCTGTCAGTCTACCTATGTCTGTGAAGAAGTTGATTAAAACATGCAAATGATGCTTCTGTATACTTGAGGGAAAATTGTCCTCTGATACCATGCTGTTTCATTCACTAAAAACTGGCTTTTTCAGACCCATTCATGCTACTTACCTTACCCACCGGGATATGCTTTTTACCTGAGAAGTACCCTCAGTGCTCCAGTATTTTGTAACTGTAGCCTCATTCAAAGTTGGAAGCATTCCAGTCTATTCTGTGAAATCAGGACAAAAATCAAGAAAAAGCTTCAACACCGTCAGTACGTATGTGCTTAACCTGAGCAGCGCAAACAGGGTGCGGTGTAGAGGACCACACGTAGCTTATTGCCGGTGGATTGTGTTTTTTTTTTTTTTTGCCTCGAATGGAGTGATGTTTGCCTCTGAGTGTGCGTGTCTGTATGTGTGCTTCTGTGTGTCTCTGTGTGTTCGCATTCATTTTCTGCATTCAGCCTGCGTCACGACCATGGTAATCAGTGTTTCTCAATGGCCTCTGTAGGTGAGGAGGGTTTCTTTGATGCTTAAAGACCTACACTTCCTGGACATTAAATGTGCATAATGCCTTGAGGGCTTTAAGCACTGCACTAAGCATGCATATCTCATACCCAAAGTAGCCACAGCGCCCCGCATTCCCACAATAGCGGCAGCCCTGAGCAGATGCTTGCAGTGTTCTTATCTGGCTGTGCCTTTCACTTTGAGACAAAGTTCTCTACTCACATCTCATGGATTTATTTTTCCACCTTGTAAAGCCTGAATTGTGAAGATCCCCTCATACCATTAAGGGCTGCATGAGTCAAGTTCTTGGGACTGCTAAGGATTTCTTTGCCTTTTTTTTTTTTGCCTCTTTCCTTTTTGGAGATGTGTATCAGGAAAAGGCTTTGCCTTTAGAGAGAAATTTTACTGCTCTTGCCAATAATGTGTAACAATATTAAATTTAATGGCAGACCTTGAAGTGTATAAAAACTTAAGTCCAGAAAAAGGTAAGTCGTACTACCCATTTTAAGGTAAGCATAATAGTCCTAGTAAAAGATGCTGTACATGTCTTATTTTATTTCATGCTTAAAGATTCATTTGAACTCTTGACAACATATTTGAGATATTATATTTCAATGTGGGATAAAAAGGTAACAGTATTTTTGAGAAGTCTTTTGTTGACAGTGTGTACTTTTATAATGGTAGAATTTGCATGCTGACAAATTGGAAGTGTATCATTATAATAAAGTGGTCAGTGACAAAACTGTTTGTATTCTTTGGTTATAAGTCAAGGAAACAGAAATACTTAAAAATCTAATTTGTCTGATACTTATAAACAATTGGTTTTAATTTAAATATTGTGTAGGCTTCTTCAGTTTGAATAATGATGTATAAAGCTCTGTTTTAACTTCCTACAATAATCTGGACAAAATCATTCCCAATTTGTATCAGTTAAAGAAAGTCATGAATAGTGAAAATAATTAGGTTTCAGAATGAAATGGCATAAGTATTCAGCATGGATAAAATGGAGGCAGAATCCATGTCTCATGTTTTCAGAGCCTATTTGTCAGCTCCCCGGCTGAAAGAAACATCTTAAAGTACGAGTTAGGAGATCAGGAATTTGAAATACATGGAGATTGTTTTTGAATTATAAGAAATGTCCCTACCTGATCAGACAGAATAAATGACATGTCAGGAAATATCTTCTAAACTTATCTTGAAACTGAAATTTATCTGTCATTTGAGATTATTCATGTGCAGCTACTCAAATGTAACTTTATTATGTGAATGCTCCATCTGAGAGCCTGTCTCGAGGTTGTTGCTAGTTGATGGTATCAACTTTAATGTGCCATGTTCACAGAGAGGCTTGCTTCTTATTTAGAATATGAATTAAACTGTGGCTGAGGTTTTTCTGAGTGGAACTGACTTTTCTAAGACTTAAGAAAGAGCTTTTACACAGAAATAGGGAAAGATTTGGTTTACTCAGTATGCAGTTTATTAGAAGGGTTTTTCATTGAGAGTTTTATCTTTTAATATGTTTGGAAACTTTCATATGCAGAATGTGGGAGTCAGTTGAATGGCATGACATACTATCAGGATTGTCTTTATACATCTTGAAAGTAAGGATGAAAATGACTTCTATTACTTTTATCACATGAAGTAATCTTTAAGATGAACGTTAAAGTTAAGCATTAATTCTTAAACATAATGGAAATGTGAATGAATTTTTCTAGTCAGATAAGCTTTTAAGATTGACACATATAAGGTGTCTGTTTGGAGGTAGATGTAGTCACATACTGATGGTCTTGCTAGATGTTTGTCTTAATGAGCATATACTTCATATTTTACTTAATAGACTTTCAATTATTCATTTTAATGATTTATTTTACTGAGTGAAAAAATTTCTTTATTAACTGTCCATCTTGGTATTAAAATAATCTTAGTGGGTAGCAAGACTTTTTCAGAATAAATCTTTTGAATTTCATATCACTATTAAGTGGAACCTTTTAAATTATATAGATCAACTCCATTTCCAAGTGTGTGGAAATTAATAGACTCTGAATTCTCATGAAATCTGAGTTGCATTATTAAACAGTAATGTTCATTTTTCACTCTCATGCATTGGAGAAGGAAATGGCAACCCACTCCAGTGTTCTTGCCTGGAGAATCACAGGGACGGGGTAGTCTGGTGGGCTGCCGTCTATGGGGTCGGACAGAGTCGGACACGACTGAAGCGACTTAGCAGCAGCAGTGGAAGTAATTTCAATTTATGGGGAGACAAAATTGAAAAATATTCGTTCAGAGCCAGGAAGACTAAAGAGCAGAAACCTGAGTTTTGACGGTATACCCTTAGTCTTAAAATGTCTATTAAGTGTAAAATTCATGTCTGCGCCTACATTGTGCTTATCCTCGGAGAATTATTATTATTGTTGTCCTTTGCCTCATAATGTAATACCAGGTTCTATAAACCTCCAAACTAGAAGGCATCTTACTGATTCTTAAAACAATGCTGAATATGTAAGGGACTTGATTTGCAGCATAAAAACAGAAGTCAGAGCAAGCTTTGGGCATGTAAGGCAAGTGTTTTATAATATTATGTCTAGGAATTCCAATATCCTCTTTGGTAATAAGAGAGAATAGTGCTTTCTTGCTTACTTCACAAAATTGTTATAAGAAGTATGGGTATAATGTCTCTGAAAGCATTTGAAAGATGGAAAATGATGACAGGTATGGAAAATGAGATAGTCATGGACATAAGGACAATGCATATTTTGTCTACTTTAGTTGAAAAGCATTTGTATTTGTTCTGGAGTGCAAATCGAAAGCACTATGACCTAGAACCTTGGTACCATCTGCTACTAATTTTCCCCTTGGCTTAGTGTAACCTACATGCCCGCAGTGTTCATGCATTGTATGAATGCCTTATGGAATGGCTGAAGTCAAAGTAGCAGTGAGTCCTAGATTCCTAGAGCAGGAATAAATTATAGCAATCTTACTCTTTTTTAAAGAGAAAAAAATAGATTGTGCAATTTTTTCTAAGACATGGAGCAGATCTGTGTCTAGAATTGGACCCTCCAATTCACAGATGATAATGGCTAGACCCACTCTTTTTAAATACACAAATTTTTGCTTTTAGCAAATGCTAAACATTTAGATACTTATGATCTCTCTCATCTTGTGTCATTTGAATTCTTTGTGTAAGGCCATTTTTAAGGAGGGAAAAATGGACAGTTTCTTGCGTAATTCTTAACTGCTAATAAATAATAATCAAATATACCAAATATATACTTTATATATAAGGTGTTGATTGTGGATATGAAAGTGAATAAAAGTATTAATCTGTTTTGCAGTAACTCATGATCTAGTGCAAAGACACGCTCATATCACTATAACTAGCTACATAATGATATGAGCGTGTCTTTGCACTAGATCATGAGTTACTGGAAAGTAGATTAATACTTTTATTCACTCATGCTCATATCACTGTAACTAGCTACATAATGGAGAAGGCAATGGCACCCCACTCTGATACTCTTGCCTGGAGAATCCCATGGACGGAGGAGCCTGGAAAGCTGCGTTCCATGGGGTTGCTGAGGGTCAGACACGACTGAGCACCTTCACTTTCACACATTGGAGAAGGAAATGGCAGCCCACTCTAGTATTTTTGCCTGGAGAATCCCAGGGACAGGGGAGCCTGGTGGGCTGCCGTCTGTGGGGTCACACAGAATCGGACATGACTGAAGTAACTTAGCAGCAGCAGCAGCAGCAGCTACATAATAGAGGAGCATTCCAGTGGTACCTTGAGCTTGGAGAATTCAGCAAAGTATTTCTGGAGGTGACATTTGAACTGAGCCTTGAAGGATAAGAAGGATTATATCAGGTGAATAGGCAAGGATTGAAGATGAAGTAGGCAAGGGCCAATAAAGACTTCATAATCCAGGTTAAGAAATGTAGGCATTATCCAAGAAAAAAAAAGGGATGATTATAAGCTAGGGAGAGATTAATCTGATTTGAATTTCAGATCTCTCTGACAACAGTTTAGAGAAAGCTGGGAGGGATGAGTCCAGAGCAAAAGAGACCAGAAGGCTGTTGCAGTAAATAGGTGAGAATACACTGGACCCTACTCAGGTTTCTTAGCTTAGATGTTCTTTTAGGAGAAATTTCTGGACTCTGATGTCCACCCTTGTGCCTTTGCTCTGGTCGTAGCTGCCCTGGAACTCGCACGGCTTCTCCCTCTGCATATGCTGTGTATCTAGTCACTGTCTTGTAGTTGAGCTAAGTTAGCTACAAGTAGGTACTTTCCTGGAGAAGGCAATGGCACCCCACTCCAGTACTCTTGCCTGGAAAATCCCATGGACGGAGGGCCTGGTGGGCTGTAGTCCTTGGGGTCGCTAAGAGTCGGACACGACTTCACTTTCACTTTCACTTTTCACTTTCATGCATTGGAGGAGGAAATGGCAACCCACTCCAGTGTTCTTGCCTGGAGAATCCCAGGGACAGAGGAGCCTCATGGGCTGCCATCTATGGGGTCACACAGACATAACTGAAGCGACTTAGCAGCAGTAGCAGCAGCAGCAGGTACTTGCCTTATATGAAATTTAACATTTCTGCTCTTACTGAGTTTACAATCTCTAGTCCATTAGACAGAATTGTGCCTAATGAAATCTCTGCTCTTCTTTTACAGAGAACAAAAAAATTGTTTCCCCAAGAATCTCAGAGAACCCCAACTCCACATTTTTTAGGTTGCAAGATATTTGTTTCAGTGTTGTCATGTTGCTTGCATAATCAGTCCAGCTAAAATTAGAGTAGGGAGGTCTTTGGTCATTTCTTGGTACTTAATTTTGTTTTTGGAGAAAAGGGCTATTTTCTCATTTAATGAAGATGATGTTCATGATGCTGTATACTTTATTGTGATCCACAGATCTGTCAGTGTTTCTTGAACTATCTGTTAGGGCAAGTTCTCCATCATTACTCTTACTCAAAAAATGTTGACTCTTTTAATGTATTTTTCTGTTCCTGATAAAGATTAGATATAGGCTGTCTAGTTCCAAGAGTAATTTTGTTGGTTTTTTTTTTTTTTAAGTGGAATCGCATTGCATTTATAAATTAACTGAGCAGAACCATCACTATTAAGACATTGAGTCCCTCCCTTTCAGGAACACAGTAGAAGGCACCGTATTTAGGTCTTTTATGTCAGTGAAGATTTAAGGTTTTCTTCATGCAGATTGTCCATGTTTCTTGTTAGGTTTATTCTTATGGTTTTAGTTGGTATTGTGAATAGATCTTTTTCAGTTACATTACTTTGTTTTTGAAAACAGTTAAAATTTAAACACAATAGTATAGAAGAATTAATACAAAAAGTGTCCTTCCCTCTCTTAACCCTCTCTACCTCTTTCTCGTTAACTCCTTTCCTGTTTTTTGTAGAGTTTTAGTATTAGTTTCATATCTCTAAATGATGTACTATATTACTACTTACAGATTTTCAGTTTTTGATATTGTCTATTGATTTTATTCTATGTTAGATGAGGAATTAACTCACTTTTACCACCCCCGTCTCTGAGTTACTCCATTGCTTACCTTTGTGACTTTAGCAATTATCTAGACTTTTGTGTTTCCTGCTCTGCCAAATAGAAATACTCCATTCAGTGATCATAGCATTCCCTTTTACCAATCCTTTCTCTTGATTATCCCTCCTAACTTTTCTCACATAAAGTAATTTTTCCATTCTTTTTCTGTATTTATACTCAGACCATGCTTTGATAATAGGTTGATTTAAAAAGTTTATTGGGGAAACAGTGGAAACAGTGGCAGACTTTATTTTTGGGGGCTCCAAAATCACTGCAGATAGTGACTGCAGCCATGAAATTAAAAGATGCTTGCTCCTTGGAAGAAAAGCTATGACTAACCTAGACAACATATAAAAAAGCAGAGACATTACTTTGCTAACAAAGGTTCGTCTAGTCAAGGCTATGGTTTTTCCAGTAGTCATGTATGGATGTGAGAATTGGACTATAAAGAATGCTGAGTGCCGAAGAATTGATGCTTTTGAACTGTGGTGTTGGAGAAGACTCTTGAGAGTCCCTTGGACTACAAGGAGATCCAACCAGTCCATCCTAAAGGAAATCAATCCTGAATATTCACTGGAAGGACTGATGCTGAGGCTGAAACTCCAATACTTTGGCCACCTGATGTGAAGACCTGACTCATTTGAAAAGACCCTGATGCTGGGAAAGATTGAGGGTGGGAGGAGAAGGGGACAACAGAGGATGAGATGGCTGGATGGTATCACCGACTCAATGGACATGAGTTTGAGTAAACTCCGGGAGTTTGTGACGGACAGGGAGGCCTGTCGTGCTACAGTCCATGGGGTTGCAAAGAGTTGGACAGAACTGAGCGACTGAACTTAACTGAAAAAAGTTTATTATCAGTAACAAAGTTTATAAACTCTAGTTACATACATTTACATTATTTTGGCTATATAAATGCTCACCAGAGAGAGGTAATTGCTTAATTTTAAGGGTACTAATTCAGAGGATGAGCTCCCCAGGTGGTGTAGTGGTACAGAGCTCACCTGCCAGAGGAGGAGACACAAGAGATGCAGGTTTGAGCCCTGGGTCAGGAAGATCCCCTGGAGGAGGGCATGACGACCCACTCCAGTATTCTTGCCTGGAAAATGCCATGGACCGAGGGGTATGGTGGTCTACAGTCACAAAGACTCAGTGGGCTGGAGTCACAAAGAGTCAGACATGACTGAAGTGACTGAACATACACATTTCAGAGAATGGTACCTGAGGAAAAGGACAGATTCTGGAGATTTCTGTGTCACATGATGGCATCACATTTATTAGAATTGAATGGCTGGTAATTTGACAGCTAGCAATCTTGATCATAACTCAGGTGAGTGTAGGTATCTCCATTTTGGGGGTGAGGAATTTGAGGTTCAGAGAAAGGAACATAACTCGCCCTAGGTCACACTGTAATGAGTAGAGCTGATGTTTGAATCCTGTTGGCTGACTTCGGAGCCTGACTTGCAGTCACGTTCTGTCTTAGTGATGATATTATTGTCCTGGAGGTGCTGAGATGCTGAGTAAAAGATTCTATTTATATTTCTACAAACATCTCAGTTTAACTTTGCTTTCTTCAGATGTCTTCCCCCAGCCATCAGTTTGGCCAGACATTCCCTTGAGTAAATGGACCTACAGATGGGTACTTCCTGAGTAAGAGACAAGAAGAAGAATGTGTGGTAGATTGCATGGGGTTGGTATAGGGAAGCAGTGGGTTAAGAATGAGGGCTTCCCAGGGGGCTCAGTGGTAAAGAATCCACCTGCCAAGCAGGAGATGGGCGTTTGATCCCTGGGTTGGGAAGATCCCCTGGAGAAGGGAATGGCTACCCCTCCAGTATTCTTGCCTGGGAAATCCCATGGACAGAGAAACCTGGTGGGCTATAGTCCATGGGGTTGCAAAGAGTCGGACATGAGTTGGTGACTCAGCAGCAGTGGGGTTAAGAATGGTTAGGGTGGGAGCAAATTACACAAGGTTTTTGATATCCCCATGAGGAGTTTGGGTTGGATTTAATGAAGAAGGGAGAGGGATGGTAAAATTTGGAGTGAGTGAGTGATATAAAAGCAGTATCTTAAGAAAAAGGAATGGTATTTTATGAGAAAATAGGGTATCTAGAGAGAAAAAGAAGTGCTGCAAAGGATGGATTCAACAGGCAAAGGTTAAGATCAGTCGCTCAGTCGTGTCCTACTCTCTGTGACCCCATGAATCTCAGCACGCCGGGCCTCCCTGTCCATCACCAACTCCCGGAGTTCACTGAGACTCACGTCCATTGAGTCAGTGATGCCATCCAGCCATCTCATCCTCTGTCATCCCCTTCTCCTCTTGCCCCCAATCTCTCCCAGCATCAGGGTCTTTTCCAATGAGTCAACTCTTCGCATGAGGTGGCCAAAGTACTGGAGTTTCAGCTTTAGCATCATTCCTTCCAAAGAAATCCCAGGGCTGATCTCCTTCAGAATGGACCGGTTGGATCTCCTTGCAGTCCAAGGGACTCTCAAGAGTCTTCTCCAACACCACAGTTCAAAAGCATCAATTCTTCGGCGCTCAGCCTTCTTCAGAGTCCAACTCTCACATTCATACATGACCACTGGAAAAACCATAGCCTTGACTAGACGAACCTTTGTTGGCAAAGTAATGTCTCTGCTTTTGAATATGCTATCTAGGTTGGTCATAACTTTCCTTCCAAGGAGTAAGCGTCTTTTAATTTCATGGCTGCAGTCACCATCTGCAGTGATTTTGGAGCCCAGAAAACTAAAGTCTGACACTGTTTCCACTGTTTCCCCTTCTATTTCCCATGAAGTGATGGGACTAGATGCCATGATCTTCGTTTTCTGAAGGTTGAGCTTTAAGCCAACTTTTTCACTCTCCACTTTCACTTTCATCAAGAGGCTTTTGAGTTCCTCTTCACTTTCTGCCATAAGGGTGGTGTCATCTGCATATCTGAGGTTATTGATATTTCTCCTGGCAATCTTGATTCCAGCTTGTGTTTCTTCTAGTCCAGTGTTTCTTCTAGTCCAGTGTTTCTCATGATGTACTCTGCATACAAGTTAAATAAACAGGGTGACAGTATACAGCCTTGACGAACTCCTTTTCCTATTTGGAACCAGTCTGTTGTTCCAGGTCCAGTTCTAACTGTTGCTTCCTGACCTGCATACAGACTTCTCAAGAGGCAGATCAGGTGGTCTGGTATTCCCATCTCTTTCAGAATTTTCCATAGTTTATTGTGATCCACACAGTCAAAGGCTTTGGCATAGTCAATAAAGCAGAAATAGATGTTTTTCTGGAACTCTCTTGCTTTTTCTGTGATCCAGCGGATGTTGGCAATTTGATCTCTGGTTCCTCTGCCTTTTCTAAAACCAGCTTGAACATCTGGAAGTTCACGGTTCATGTATTGCTGAAGCCCGAGTTGGAGAATTTTGAGCATTACTTTACTAGCGTGTGAGATGAGTGCAATTGTGCGGTAGTTTGAGCTTTCTTTGGCATTGCCTTTCTTTGGGATTGGAATGAAAACTGACCTTTTCCAGTTCTGTGGCCACTGCTGAGTTTTCCAAATTTGCTGGCATATTGAGTGCAGCACTTTCACAGCATCATCTTTCAGGATTTGGAATAGCTCAACTGGAATCCCATCACCTCCACTAGCTTTGTTCATAGTGATGCTTTCTAAGGCCCACTTGACTTCACATTCCAGGATGTCTGGCTCTAGGTGAGTGATCACACCATCGTGATTATCTGGGTCGTGAAGATCTTTTTTGTACAGTTCTTCTGTGTATTCTTGCCATCTCTTCTTAATATCTTCTGCTTCTGTTAGGTCCATACCATTTCTGTCCTTTATTGAGCCCATCTTTAAAGAGGCCTTCAAACTGCTTGAGAAATTGGTTCAGGCATATCAAGGCCATGACCCCTAGTCATTGAGAGTTTGACAAATGATCTGTTACTGTCTCTAATTACTTGTCAACAAAACAGAAGCTATCATAAGTGAGCTAGAGTTACTTCAGCAGTCTCTTTGAAGAAAGGTGAATGATTGTTTCTATTGATCTGTTTAAAGAATAAGTCATGGTGGTTGATGTGTGTGACATAAGGTTTTCGTCTAATCCAGTGACCTGTTGCTTCTCACTTTTCTTTAAAATCGTTGTCAATCTTGTCTGTTTTTTTCCCCAAGGAGGATATACAAAGATAAAGTTTGAGAAAATATACAAGCAGGAGTCTGAGGCATATCCGCCTCAAATGTACAAATTCAGGAGAAGAGATAAAAGGGACGATGTAAAAGACAGCTCCAAAGGATGATTTTGTTACTTTCTTTTTTATAGTCTCTCATTGCATATTCTCCTCTCCTGTCTTAGCTTTTCATCATTTGCGCTCTTCTTTATTCTTGGTTTTGAATGTCCGAAGTTATACTCAATGACTTTAAAAAAACAAGCAGTATCGATTTACATTAAGTACTAAGTGAAATCGCTCCTTGCGTTTCTCACTCCTCAGATATAACTGTGCTTGGTATATTGGCATCTGGGTTGCAGGTTTGCATCCTTCCAGGAGTGTGTGCTGCATGTGTGCATACATATCCAGGAAAGGGTCACATCAGCGGGGACGGTTTCCTAGGGAAGTAAATTTTTATTTCGTTTTAGTCAACAAGGAGGATGAAAATATAAATTGTATGGACCATTCCGAAAATCACCTTCCCATCTCTACTTGTGTCCCAGTGTGAACATGAGATAGGGCCTCAGCTATTACTTATTCAGCTGGTATTACTTAGTTACTAAGCCAGTACTTAGTAATGAAATTACTCTCATATGGTGAGTATTCTCTTGATATAGAGGTTTTATGGTCGATTTAGATGATTTCATCCTATTCTCTCATTTTTATACTTTTTCTTTACTCATTTCTTTTCTCAGGTTTGTATCAATTATTTGAAAAATGAAAAGTTCAGAAAATTAGGAAAATGAAAGAAGGCAGGCATAAGGAGCATAATAAATAGTAATATACAAATTTTGTTGGTGTGGGGGGAGGGGAAGAATGATGTTCCATATTTCTTATTTACCATTTACTTTTCACCTTATTTAAAAATTTTCGTTGACAGGTCTTTTTATCTGATCATGGTGTGTAGTCATTCTGAACTTCAGTTCATTTTCTTTCACTATTTACTTACCTTTTTTCTGTCTCAAATTTACGCCTATTTGCCCCTGAAGAAGTGGTAGATGGATACAAGACAGGCAAACAAAGGAACAATACAGTGAATGTGGAACAAAGCCACCCTGTCCTTCTTAGGCTTGCGTTTCTTTTTCTACTCCGGGCACCCACTCTTGTTGATTGTGATCTCTCCTCCACAGCATCTTCCTTTTGGTTTTTAAATGTCCCTGCCCTAGTGTTCTAATTTTCTTTTTTTTTTTTTCCATAGAGAAAAATTTAGAATGTATTTGATTTATAAAGTCACATGCAAATCCGTGAAGATAAGAATCAATGGATCAATGGTTGGTATTACTCTGACTCAAACATGCATCAGCTGACATGTCTTGCAGCAGTAACCTACACTGTGTGAGGCTAGGGGATCTTTCTAAGACACTTTCTGTGATTTTTCTCATTCTAAGCTCAGAAGTATTGTTAAGAACAGACAAAGCAGCACAAACATTGGCAGACTCGGCAGAAGCCATGAGGATCTTGGAGAGCAACAAACGGATGAAAGTTCTAAAGTTATCAACTGTTAGTACAAACAGCATCAACCGGCTATGACTAAGGTTCTCCTGTAATTCACTGGGTGGATGTGGCCCTTATTTGAAAAGAGAGTTCAGTTTTGGTCACTGCGTTTAAAAAGGGTGAAAACTGGCATATCATAATGAATACTAACAATAGAAAATGGATTCCTTTAGGAACAGGTAAAGATCAAAGGGCTGAACATACTGTTTCTTGGTTGAAAAATTCAGTTTTGTAATTCTGTTGTTTCTAGCTATTTATCATTTTATACCTTTAAATTTCTTCATTTGACTAATGTGTTCTTCTTTCTGTAATCTTAAGTTTTTAAACTTAAATTATTTTATATTGGAGTATAGTTGATTTACAATGTTGTATTAGTTTCAGGTGTAGAGCAAAGAGGTTCAGTTACAAATATACATCCATCCATTCTTTTTCAGATTCTTTGCTCATACAGATCATTACAGAATGTTGAGTAGAGTTTCCTTTGCCATACAGTAGGTCCTTGTTGAGCATCTGTGTGTGTGTGTGTGTGTGTGTGTGTGTGTGTATGTACGCTGAGTAGTGTATATATGTTAATGTGTGCTTTTTATGCCACCGTTTTCTGCTACTTCCTTTATTCTTCTGGACACAGTTCCAAGTTTGGACTTTCTTCAGTGTCTCATTTATTCATTACATAATTTCTTTGTTCTTTTATTCATATTTCTGAGACCTTCCCACATTTTCACATGTAGGCTGCTCTCTTTTTAACTTTATCATGTCTTTGTTTCTTTGTATTCCTCAGTGAAACATGAGGGACACTGGTGGCAGGGAGAGCACTGGAAGTTCTAATCCAGGATTTTTCCAGTGCTGTGGAACACTGGGGGAGAATGTGGGATTTGAAACAAAATAGCAGCAAAAACCCAAAAGTTTTTTTTTTTTTTTTAAATATTTATTTCTTTATATGTATTCTGCTGTTCTGGGTCTTAGTTGCAGCATGCAGGATTTAGTGTCCTGACCAGGGATTGAACCTCGGCGGCTAGCATTGGGAGCTTGGAGTCTTAGCACTGGACTACCAGGGAAGTCCCCCAAACAAGCAGAAGTTCTGGTAGAAGTTTACCTTTTTAGGTAATCACCTAGGTCAATTTCTCTGACACCCTTTTTCTCATTTAACAAATATGAATTCTGTGCATTTCGAAGAGTTGTGAGGATTGAGAAGATGCGTGTTACAAGTTTTGCCCAGTGGTTGGTACCTAGGCCTTCAGTGTAAGTTGCATCCCCCCCAATATTAATAATTCATGTGTGTTCATTGCAGTACCTGTGTTCTGCACACACCCCTCATCTGTGTCCCTTCCTCCCTTTTTCTTAGTGGTAACAACCTGTATCAGTTTCTTTTTTAAAATTAATTTTTATTGGCGTACAGTTGACTTACAATGTTGTGTTAGTTTCTGCTGTACAGCAAAGTGACTCAGTTGCAAATATACATATATCCGCTCTCTTTAAGATTATTTTCCCATATAGGTCAGAATACTGAGTAGAGTTCCTTGTGCTGTACAATAAGTCCTTATTAGTCATCTATTTTATATATAGTAGTGTATATATGTTAATCCCCATCTCCCAATTTATCCCTCCTCTCTCCCTTTCTCCCTTGATAGCCATGTTTGTTTTCTACATCTATAATTCTATTTCTGTTTTATAAATTATTTTATGAATCATTTGTACCATTTTTTAAAGATTCCACATATGTTGTTGTCCAGTCGCTAAGTTGTGTCTGACTCTTTGCGACCCTATGGACTGCAGTATACCAGGCTCCTTTGTCCTCCATTATTTCCAGGAGTGTGCTCCAATTCATGTCCATTGAGTCAGTGATGTTATCTAACCATCTCATCCTCTGCTGCCCCCTTCTCCTTTTGACTTCAGTCTTTCCTAGCATCAGGGTCTTTTCCAGTGAGTTGGTTCTTTGCAGATCCCACATGTAAGCAATATCATATAATATTTGTTTTTCTCTGTCTGATTTACTTCACTCAATATGACAATCTCTGGGTCCTTCCACATCACTGCAAATGTTGTTATTTTGTTTTTTTAAATGGCTGAGTAATATTTTATTGTGTGTATGTACCGCATGTTTATCCATTCATCCATTGATGGACATTTAATTGGCTTTCATGTCCTGGCTGTTCCCAGTAGTGCTACAAGGAACATTGGGGTGCATGGATCTTTTGAAATTATGGTTTTCTTGAGATATATGCTAAGGAATAGAATTGCTGGATCATATGGTAGCTCTATTTTTAATTTCTTAGGGAACTTCCATACTGTTCTCCATAGTGGCTGAACCAATTAAGATTTTCATCAACAATGTAGGAAGGTTCTCTTCTCTCCACACCCTCTCCAGTATTTACCTCTCAGCACCTATCCAGTATTTAGTATTTAAATAACATATTTATTATTTTTTTGATGCTGGCCATTCTGACTGATGTGAGGTAACACCTTTTTGTAATTTTGATTTGTATTTCTCTAATTATCAGTGATGTTGAATATCTTTTCATGTGTTCTTTGGCCATCTGTATGTCTTCTTTGGAGAATTGTCTGTTTAGATCTTCCACCTATTTATATTGGATTCTTTTTTCTTCTAGTAGTGAGCTGCATGAGATGTTTGTATATTTTGGAGATGAATCCCTTGTCAGTCAATTCATTTGCAAATATTTTCTCCCTTTCTGTGGGTTGTCTTTTTTTTTTTTTTTTTTAAGATGGTTTCCTTTGCTGTGCAAAAGCTTTTAAGTTTAGTCAGGTCCCATTTGTTTATTTTTGTTTATCAGTTTCTATTTGTATTTTCCCTCACGTTTGTGGTATTCACCCTTTTTGTTTGTTTAGTCACTAAGTCATGTCTGACTGTTTTGTGACCCCATGGACTGTAGCCCACCAGGTTCCTCTGTCCATGGGATTTCCCTGACAAGAAGACTGCAGTGGGTTGCCATTTCCTTCTCCAGGGACTCTTCCTGACCCATGGATCAAACCTGCGGCATTGCAGGTAGATTCTTTACTGCTGAGCCACCAGGGAAGTTCACAAACTTATCTTTTTACTGAACTACTATGTAACCAAACCCCTAAATAAGTCAAACATTGATAAAAGTATAAAAAAACCTAAGGAAGCAATAAGTTAAATACATTCTAGTTGCTTTATGTAGCAAAACAGCTAATTATTTAGAAGCATATTACCCATTCAGTTTTGATAGTCATGGCTCACCTATAATATGCAGATTACTTGAGAGTATCCTCTAAGAAGAGTTAATATTTGATCATCTTTGCTGATTTTTTTCATGCTAAGTCTTTCAAATTCAAAATTTGCTTTGCTTCTAGTCACTTAGATCAATTGTATAAATTAAGCAGACTGTCAGCTTAAAGGTAACTTCTCAACGTTATGTCCTTAGTATCTCCTACAGATGAAACAGGATTTTTTTTTTTAATGCAAGGAAGAGGACTAAAAAAATTACTTAACTGTGTTCTCAAAAAGTAAGTGAGAGGGTTTTTTATTTTTCTAACCTGATTGGTGAAGAATTTTAAGAAAAGATCCAGGTCAGCCCAGGTAGGAAACTGGTCACTTTTATACATGGCTACTGGGAAACTGAATCAGTATTTTGGGAGGGCATTCTGACAGTGGAAAAATCTTTTAGCTTATCGGCTTTACTTCCAGGCACTAGTCCTGAAAAAGAACTTGCGCATTTGCATAAAGATGTATCTATCAATAGGAATGTTTGTTGCAGTAATTTTTTTGTAACAGCAAGAAAAGGGGAACAACTTAAATGTACACTAGGGGATAACTGGTTTTCTTTTTTGAAAAATAACATCTATGTCGTGGGGGCAATGCAACTACTCACAATGATGTGAATATAGTTTGATATGAGAAGATCCCCATGATTATATTCAATGGAAAATACTATATTTTCATTTTTCTTAAGGCCTAAATATATGTGCATAAAAAGGCAAAATAAGATCAGAAGTTTATGTGTCAGAACTATAATACTAGTTATTTTCGACTATAGGATTCAGTTTAGTTCAGTCGCTCAGTCATGTCTGACTCCTTGTGACCCCATGGACTGCAGAATGCCAGGCTTCCCTGTCCATCACCAACTCTGGGACCTTGCTCAAACTCATGTCCTCAGAGTCAGTGATGCCATCCAACCATCTCATCCTCTGTCATCCCCTTCTCCTCCCACCTTCCATCTTTCCCAGCATCAGGGTCTTTTCCAGTGAGTCAGTTCTTTGCATTAGGTGGCCAAAGTATTGGAGCTTCAGCATCAGTCTTTCCAATGAATATTCAGGAATGATTTCCTTTAGGATGGACTGGTTTGATCTCCTTATAATCCAAGGGACTCTCAAGAGTCTTCTCCAACACCACAGTTCAAAACCATCAATTCTTCAGTGCTCAGCTTTATGGTCCAACTCTCACATCCATACATGACTACTAGAAAAACTGTAGCTCTGACTTGACGGGCCTTTGTCGGTAAAGTGATGTCTCTGCTTTTTAGTATGCTGTCTAAGTTGGTCATAGTTTTTCTTCCAAGGAGCAAGCATCTTTTAATTTCATGGCTGCTGTTACCATCTGCAGTGATTTTGGAGCCCCCCAAAATAAAGTCTCTCACTGTTTCTGTTGTTTCCCCATCTATTTGGCATGAAGTTATGGGACTGGATGCCATGGTCTTTGTTTTTTGAATGTTGAGTTTTAAGGCAGCTTTTCCACTCTCCTCTTTCACCTTCGTTAGGATGCTCTTTAGTTCCTCTTCACTTTCTGCTATTAGGGTGGTGTTGTCTGCATATCTAAGATAATTGATATTTCTCCCAGCAATCTTGATTCCAACTTGAGCTTCATCCAGCCTGGCATTTTGCATGATGTACTCTGCCTATAAACTGAATAAGCAGGGTGGATAACAATATACAGATTTGACGTACTCCTTTCCCTGTTTGGAACCAGTCTGTTGTTCCATGTCTGGTTCTAACCGTTGCTTTTTGACCTGCATACATGTTTCTCAGGAGGCAGGTAAAGTGGTCTGGTATTCCCATCTCTTTCAGAATTTTCCACAGTTTGCTGTGATCCACACAGTCAAAGGCATTAGCATAGTCAATGAAACAGAAGTAGATGTTTTTCTGGAATTCTCTTGCCTTTTCTATGACCCAACTGATGTTGGCAATTTGATCTCTTATACCTCTGCTTTTTTTTCCTAAATCCGGCTTGAACATCCAGAAGTTCTTGGGTTCAGTTCAGTTCAGTTCAGTCGCTCAGTCATGTCCGACTCTTTGCGACCCCATGAATTGCAGCATGCCAGGCTTCCCTGGCCATCACCAACTCCCGGAGTTCACTCAAACTTACATCCATCGAGTTGGTGATGCCATCCAGCCATCTCATCCTCTGTTGTCCCCTTTTACTCCTGCCCCCAATCCCTCCCAGCATCAGAGTCTTTTCCAATGAGTCAACTCTTCGCATGAGGTGGCCAAAGTACTGGAGTTTCAGCTTTAGCATCAGTCCTTCCAAAGAACACCCAGGGCTGATCTCCTTTAGAATGGACTGGTTGGATCTCCTTGTAGTCCAAGGGACTCTCAAGAGTCTTCTCCAACACCACAGTTCAAAAGCATCAGTTCTTCGGTGCTCAGCTTTCTTCACAGTCCAACTCTCACATCCATACGTGACCACTGGAAAAACCATAGCCTTGACTAGACGGACCTTTGTTGGCAAAGTAATGTCTCTGCTTTTGAATATGCTATCTAGGTTGGTCATAACTTTCCTTCCAAGGAGTAAGCATCTTTTAATTTCATGGCTGCAATCACCATCTGCAGTGATTTTGGAGCCCAAAAAGATAAAGTCTGACACTGTTTCCACTGTTTCCCCATCTATTTGCCATGAAGTGATGGGACCAGATGCTATGATCTTCATTTTCTGAATGTTGAGCTTTAAGCCGACCTTTTCACTCTCCACTTTCACTTTCATCAAGAGGCTTTTGAGTTCCTCTTCACTTTCTGCCATAAGGGTTTACATACTGTTGAAGCCTGGCTTGGAGTATTTTGAGCGTTACCTTGCTAGCATGTGAGATGAATGCAGTTGTGCAGTAGTTTGAAAATTCTTTGACATTGCCGTTCTTGAATGTACCCCTTCCTTATTTTGATATATCTCTTGTCTGAAATCTAGCTGGTAAACACATCCTTTACAACTTTTCTATAGCTGAGTGCAAACAACACCAAATCTGGACACAGGCTGTGTTAGTTAAGGGAGTTGCTATAACACATAAAACTCTGCATCTCAGTGGCTTAATGAAGTTTCTTGCAGTTTTCACAGTCTAATAATGCACTTCTTTATGGTTGGGTGACTTTCTTCCAGGTTGTGCTTCATGGACTCAGGCTCTTTCAATCTTGTGGCTCTGCTTTTGTCAACATGTGACTTGCAAGGTTACTCTAGGAATGTCTCCTTTCCAGCCAGCTGAAAGGAAATAGAGAATCATGTTTAAAAGTTTTTTATGAGGAAATTTTAAGGGGCAAAGCCTAAATTCTACTGACCAGAACCCAAGCACATGGCTATGCCCAAAGGCAGAGGAACCTGGGAAATATAGTCTGGTATAAGCCCTGGAGGATGAGGAAACTTTGGTGAGCACATGGTAATTTCTGCCTATTACACAGAAGCTCATATCTTACCTCCACTCTTAGTTGTATAATGACTTAAAGTTCTTTAATTGAGCTTTAGTTTTCTCATTTATAAAATGAAGATACTAAAACCTATCCACTGTAAAGGGTTGGTGTGAAGATTAAGCTTTCAGTCATATATGAAATAGCTTCATTGTTTATGAAATGTTTTATGGATACAAGGGGGAAGTTTTCATTAACACAGATATCCTTGTTTTGTATTTTGAAAAACAAATGTATCTGACATGGGTTAGATTAGGAATAGCAAACTACATCTTGTAGGCTAAACCTAGCCAACTGCCTGTCTTGGTAAATAAAGCTTTATTGGAACATGACCATGTTCAATAGTGTATATAATTTTCTAAGGTTGCTTTTGCACTACATGCTAAGTTGAGTGATTGCCACAGAGACTGTATGGACTGCAAAGCCTAAAACATTTACTATACGGCTCTTTATGAAAAAGTTGGCTGACCTGTGGACTAGAGGGGAGTGTCTGAGCTCTTATTCATGTGCTATTCATTGTAGTGTCTGAGAGGTAGCAGATGCTCAGAGAATCTTTACCAAGGGGCTGAAAATCCCTTTTTAGAGCCCTGTAGCTGAGAAATTATGCAGCTGGAAGGCAATTTCAGGAGGAAAGATACCTCTCAGTCAGAGTGGATGAGTACCGTAGGCTCCTTTGCCCTCTTTGAATAGCCAAATAGCCAAGATAATTAGGCACCCTGACTGCAGGCCCGCTGAATCCTCTCTCCTGTGCAGCCTTGCCTAGGTTCTTTTCTGAACAGGAGCAAATGCCCCTCTAGTCATTATAATTGGTTCAATCATCAAAATGTTTATGGTGCATCACTATTAATCTCATAATCATTGGCAAATACTAAGTGAATGATTATTGCAGGGAGTAAAAGGCAGAGTAAGGGATAGATGACTGAGGAATGCTTTAATTTCGCAAGTGCACAATCTTGTGAATGTTTGCTTCTGATTGTTATGCAGCCTAACTTTTGCAAGTTTGAAGACATGACAGTTTGAGTAAGAGTAGCACAAATTTGATTTAAACTCTTCTCATGATTGGCTAATTAAGAGTATATATCAGCCAATCAATACACATTCAGCACATGGAAATATTAAGCTGGATATTAGAAGGGAAGTTCATTGAGCTAATATTTATTGACTGCCTAGTAGCTGTTATGCACACACATTGGACTAGGTGCCAAGAAATAGGATAAATAAGCCATAGTCCCTGCTTGAGGCACACAGCTTAGTGGGAGAAGATATAGAAAGAATTGGCAGATCCCTTTTTACCTTTGAGAGATAAGGACGGTAAAGAATCTGCCTGCAGTATGGGAGACACGGGTTTGATCCCTGGGTGGGAAAGATCCCTTGGAGAAGGGAATGGCTACCTACTCCAGTATTCTTTCCTGGAGAATTCCATGGATAGAGGAGCTTAACAGGCTACAGTCCATGGGGTTATAAAGAGTTGTACATGACTGAGTGACTAACACTTTCACTTTTTTTCCCTAGGAGATAATATTTTTATAGACATGAATATCTGGAGCAGCAGTCTCTTCAACTGGAATAATCAGGAGGTTGAAATCTTTGGATTATGGAAAGTGAGGGAGAGGGGCAGAAAAGGAAACAGGAAAAGTACAAGGTTTCATCAGTTGGTGTTAGAATTAGGTCAAGATTTACTTCTCTAGGCATATTCTTAGTTACCCAAATCTAACCAAAGGCACTTGTCTAAATTAATTAAATCACACATTACAAAAGAGGTGTTTTTACAGCTATGTTTAGTACATACATTTTTGTAGCTTTCTCTCATTTTTGTTTTGCACAGTTATATTTTATAATATAATCTTTGTAGAACTTAACTGTTAAAAAATGCTAGGATATGTTACTCCTAAGAAATTTGCAGAGAAAGGATAGAGTCTCATGTCACTTGGAACCCTGGAATCTACAATAGTGTCCTACATGGTGTAGTGGGGTGTGCATGTGCTCACTTGTGTCCGATTCTTCGTGACCCTGTGGACTGTAACCCTCCAGGGTCCTCTGTCCATGGAATTCTCCAGGCAAGAATACAGGAGTGGGTTGCCTACTCCAGGGGTTCTTCCCAGTTTAGGGATCTAATCTACATCTCTTTTGTCTCCTGCATTGGCAGGCAGATTCTTTACCACTGTGCCCCCTGAGAAACCCTGATACATGTTGGGGCCTGATAATTGTTTACTGATAAAATATTAGGAAGTTTAATTTAATAGTCCTTTTAAAAAGAAATACATAATCACAGAGGCAAAGATCAACCAGTGAATAATTCAGAGTTCTCACTGGAATTGGGAATATTTGTTTGCAATACATTTTGTGTTCTCTCTGATCTCTTACTTTCTAGTCTCAGTCTTTTGGTTAAAATATATACATGGTAGTTCCTCTAATTACAGTGAATGTCCCCATGATAAGCTTGTACAAAGCAGTAACTTCAAGACCTTTTGTTGAACTATGTGGGTGATGGGCCCCCAGCCAGGATATGGAGATGATAGCTCCAATTTGGGTCAGTTGTTGGGCTTTCCGTATTGATTCTGCTGACCTACCAAGGAGACAATACTCCCCTGTTCCTCAATATGCCAGTTTTCCACTTGGTATTATGTTTGAAAGCCTCAGGTGGGTAGGGATTTGGGCTATATGGAATGTTCTGCAGAGCACAGCAGACCTTTGTTATTTGGTAAATTTCATATGAAATTCAATTACCTGTGAACTCACCCTAGGGGACTAAGTTACATAGGAAAAGCAAAATTGTCAATTCATTTTCCAACTAGGGATTTCTTTTCAAAAGGAGACTTGATTTTCTTTTAATAATATAAAATCAAAATGCACAAGAGAGGAAGAAAAACTCATGAGACTGATATGGATAAATAAGTAGAAGAATTATTTGATGCCCTTCTACTCACCACCCCACCATTCCTGCAGTAGTTGAAGTAATTTATCTAAAGTTCAGGTGCAGCTGTAGCTAGATCACTTCTAATATTAAGATATTGAGGATGGAGTATGTTTCCAGGGGCAGAAACAGTGCTGTTTTCCTTTGTGAATCCCTATATTCTTTAGTATAGGGATTGTGCACATACTGGGTTTCCAGAGGTTACTAACTGTTGAAATCTTATTCGGCAAGACCAACTGTAGCTGGCTGGAAATAGCCTTGGAGTTGCTCTGCTGCTGCAATCCCAATATCACCTGCCTTCAGCTTCTGCAGCATTTTAAAGGATTTCAGAATTTGTTCTGAGAGCCAGCTTAGAAGAGGTTGGTAAAAGTGGCTGTTGATTTCTGCAAAGAATACAGTTCCCCTGAAGATGGTGTGCACAGGTGGCCAAGGGCTCTGCACTATTAGAAAAAGTCTTTAATTGTGTTCAACCTGTTAGACACTGAAAACTGCCTCACAGAGGCAACAGTGCCTTTACAGTCCAGGTGTGGATGACTTGGCTAAAGATCCTTCCTTTCTAGAGGACATCTGGCTCCCCAATTCATGGGTATCGGTAATAAGTTTAGAGGTAGAAATGCTTTCCATGTGAACAGAAATCACATAGTAGGCACTTGATATATTAGTGTCAGATGAAGCGGAAAGCCTCATTCTCTGATGATTGACTAATGTTGGAAGAAGATTAAGGGTGAGTGAACATCTCATCTCTGTCGGGTGGTCAGGAGCAATAAAGTATTCTGCAGTTTTGAGTTAGGGAAGTCTCCTTGGTTGTTGAGACATACCCCTTATCCTGATGGACTAGGAACTTAACTGTCCCATGCCCAATGTCCTTCAGCATCTTCAGCTCCATTGCTTCTTGATGCTTCAAAGAAGGTGGGAGGCTTGGTTTCCAGTGACTGGTAGGTTGTAATGGACTCTTGTTATTGTTGTTGTTCAGTCACTAAGTTGTGTAAAAGTCTTTGTGACCTCATGGACTGCAGCACACCAGGCTTCCCTGTTTTTCACCATCTCCCAGAGTTTGCTCAGACTCATATCCATTGAGTTGGTGATGCCTTCCAAACGTCTCATCCTCTGTCACTTTCCAATGAGTTGGTTCTTTGCATCAGGTGGCCAAAGTACTGGAGCTTCAGCTTCAGCATCGGTCCTTCCAATGAATATTCAGGATTGATTTCCTTTAGGATTGAATGGTTTGATCTCCTTGCTGTCCAAGGGACTGTCAAGAGTAATGGGCTCTACCCATCTTTCCAGATGGTGGTGATGGGATAGCTAGAGAGATAGTCTGGGTTCATCTTTGTGAATGTGGTACTGTTACTTTGACAAGTAGATAAGTTAGTTCTATGGTCTGCTGGGTAATTATATTTTTTAAGTAAGATTAACTTCTTAATTACTCCTAAAGGAGAAGCTGTAATATCAAACTGTGATTGTTTTTGGCAGGCAGCCAGGGAAAAAGAACGTAATTAAATGTGTGACTACTTCTTTCCAAATATGAAAGGCATACTTCTCAGTAGGTTTATTTAACCATTAGATAAAAACAGACTTAAAAATGAATAGAGATTAGCTATGGAAAGAGACTTCTTTAAAAAAAAATTTTATTTTTTAAGCAATAGTCTACTAAATGAATTGTCTTATACTGTACTAATAAAACGAGTAAAAATGAAAAATTATGTGAAATATCTTAGATTTTTCTCAAAAGTATAGTTTCAGACTTTATAATTCAATAAATATTTTTGAAATAATATACTACACCTAGGAAAAATTGTATTTCCTACAATCCTCCTAGGTTCTCTAGCAGAGGGCCCTGTAAATTGGACTGACCAAAAAAGCATACAAACTTACATGTGTTTTATATGACACAGCCTTCATAAGGAAATGAAGAAATGGTTACACTTGAGCATTTTTATACTAGGTTTGATGGGGAGTGGAAGAATGTTGGGACAAAGGGTATGAGCTGAGGGTAGTAAACTGGGGGAAATTTAGCAAGACCTGTGTATTTGGATTCTTCTTGTCATCCCTCTGTCTAACCATCCCCTGGTAACCACCACTTTGCTTCTATAAGTTCAGCTTTTATAGATTCCACATGTAAATGATATAATATTCATTTCTCTGACTGACTTATTTCACTTAGCATAATGACCTTAAGATTCATCTGTGTTGTTGCAAATGGCAGGATTTCCTTCTTTCTCACATCCAAATCATATTCCATTGGATATATATGCCACATCTTCTTTATCCATTCATCCATTGTTGGACACTTAGGTTGTTTGCATGTCTTGGCTATTGTGAATAATACTGCAGCAAATATGGGAGTACAGATACTTCTCTGAGATACTGTTTTCATTTCCTTTGGGTATATACCCAGAAGTAGGATTGCTGGGTCATATGGCAGTTCTGTTTTTAATTTCTTTAACTCCATACTGTTTTTCCTAGTAGCCAATTTTCATTGCCACCAATAGTACATAGGATACTTTCCCCCCCACATTCAATACTTGCTATCTTTTGACTTTTTGGTGATAGCATTTTAAATACGTATGAGGCAATATCTCATTGTGTTTTGATTTGCATATTCCTTATGATTTCATGTACCTGTTGGTCATTGCCTATTTTTTAATCAGATTTTTTGGGTGGCTATTATGTTGAATGAATTCTTTATATATTTTGGAGATTAACCCTGTATCAGATATATTATTTGAAAATATTTTATCCCCTTTTGTAGGTTACCTTTTCATTGATTTTTCTTTATTGGCTGTGTTTTCTAGTCTGGTATAGTGCTGCTTACTAATTTTTGCTTTTATTGCTTATGCTTTTAGTATTAAATCCAAAAAATTATTGCTTTGCCCCCTAGTTTTGATCTAGGAGTTTCACATTTTTTCAGTTATTATGTTTAAGTCTTTAATCCATTTTAAGTTAATTTTTGTGAGTGGCATAAGATAGGGATCCAATTTCTTCTGCATGTGGTTATTCAGTTTTCCCAATACCATTTATTAAATAATATTCTCTCTCTGTTGAGTATTCTTTGCCATCTTGCAAATATTAATTGGCCATATGTGAGAAGATTTATTTCTGGGCTTTCAATTCTATTCTGTTGGTTTATGGGTCTACTTTTCTGCCAGTACCATGCTATTTTGATTACTATAACTTTGTAATATATTTTGAAATCAGGAAAAGTGATGTCTCCAGCTTTGTTGCATTTTCTCAAGATTGCTTTGGCTGTTTTGGTTCTTTTGTGTTTTTATACACATTTTAGGATTGTTTTCCCTAGGTCTGTGAGAAAAAAATCGTTGGACTTTTTAGTCAAAGCTACAGTTTTTCCATAGTCATGTACAGATATGAGAGTTGGACTATAAAGAAAGCTAAGCGCTGAAGAATTGATGCTTTTGAACTGTGGTATTGGAGAAGACTCTTGAGAGTCTCTTGGACAGCAAGGAATTCCAACCAGTCCATCCTAAAGGAAATCAGTCCTGAATATTCATTGGAAGGACTGATGCTGAAGCTCCAATACTTTGGCCACCTGATGCGAAGAACTGACTAATTTGAAAAGACCTTGATGCTGGGAAAGATTGAAGGTGGGAGGAGAAGGGGATGACAGAGGATAAGATGGTTGGGTGGCGTCACTAACTTGATGGACATGAGTTTGAGTAAGCTCTGGGAGTTGCTCATAGACAGGAAAGTCTGGTGTGTTGCAGTCCATGGGGTCACAAAGAGTCAGACACAACTGAATGACTGAGCTGAACTTGAACTGAGAGATTGAATTGAATCTATAGACTTTTTTGGGTAATATAGCTATCTTAATAATACAAATTATTCTAATCCATGAATATGGGGTGTCTTTCCATTTGTTTGTGTATTTTTCCATTTATTTTATCAACATTTTATAGTATTCAATGTACAGATTTTTCACTTCCTTCATTAAATTATTCCTGAATATTTTATTGTTTTTGATGATATCGTGAATGGAATTGTTATTAAAATTTCTTTCTCAAAATTTTTTTCTTGGTGTATAGAAGCACAACTACTTTCTATATGTTGATTTTGTATCCTGCAACTTTACTTAACTAATTGTTTAGTTCTAACCACTTTTTGGTGGCATCTTTAGGACTTTTTTATGGGTGAGGTCATGTCCTCTGCAAACAGATAGTTTTAGTTCTTTCTGATTTGGATGTCTTTTATTTCTTGTATGATTGCACTCACTAGGGTCTATAGAGCTGTTTTGAATAGGGGTAGTGAGAGTGTACATACTTGTCTTTTTCATGGTGTTAGAATAAAAGCTTTCAATATTTCACCATTGAGTTATGATGTTTGCTGTAGGTTTGTCATATATGGCTTTTATTGTGTTGAGATTCCTTGTATACCCAATTTGTTGAGCCTTTTTTTTTAAATCATGAAATGATCTTGTATTTTATTGATTGCTTTTTCTCCATCTATTGGAATGATCATATTATTTTTTTATTATTCATTCTATTAAATGTGGTGTATCACATTTGTGTATGTTAAATCATCCTTGCACCCCATGGATAAATCCCTCTTGATTGTGGTGTATGATCCTTATAATATGCTGTTGAATTTGGTTTCCTAATATTTTGTTGAGAGTTTTTGTGTTTATATTTATTAGGGATATTGGCCTATAGTTTTATTTTTTTATAGTGTCTAGCTTTAATATCAGGGTAATGCTGGTCTTTTACAATGAATTTGAAAGTGTTTCCTAAGAAGAACTTTCTGACCTTCCTCTGAAGCAGGTTAATAAATTTTTTATGTGCGAGGTGCCCATATAACCAGAGGAAAAGTGTTGCTTTATTTCTAAAGGGGGACAGAGGATATTGGAACAAGCAGGCTTTGCTAGGTTTCTCCAGTTAAACGAATTTACCTCATACTTTGTCCTATCTTCATATTGCTCCATGACTTTCCATTCTTCATAAGACCTAGCATTAAAAACACTCGGTTTTAACCATTTCTTTGGGTCTTCATTTGCTTATGAAGTCTCCTATGTCATGTAAAATTTACATTAAATAAATGTATATGTTTTTGTCTTGCTAATCTGTCTTTTGATGTTAAGTTCCAAGTTGAGAATTTACATGGATAGAAGAAAAATATATTTTTCCTCCTTTATGCTAAAGTCTTGAAAACTATTGTTTCATATATTTTGTTCACTTTCTTTTTTAAGGTAGGTTACTCAGTCTTGGTCAGAAGCAGAATTCCTTTTTCTGAACTTTGGCTTGTTTGTTTTTTTTGCACTAAGAATCAATTTATTTATCTGCAGAAACACTGAAAAAAAGGAGATTTTTTTTTTTTTGCTTATGTATGGGATTTGCTTTCCCATTTTTATCTTCTAACTGATTACCATATGACTATATGCAGATTATGCTATTTTGTTTCTTAATCTCATAAGTTTCTGTTTTACTAAGTTATTTAAAATTTTCTCTTTGATTGCCTTGGTTTTATAGGTGTGTTGTTTAGTTGCTAAGTCATGTCCAACTCTTTGCAACCCCATGGACTGTAGCATGCCAGGCTTCCCTGTCCTTCACTATCTCCTGGAGTTTGCTCAAATTCATGTCCAACTGTTGCATAATCTACAAATAGAAAGGAAATACAGTTGTATCTAATTTTCATGTTTTTAGTTGCTTTTATCTGATTATGTTGGCTAATGCCTCTTATAATATAATAGTACATAAAGATAATGAGCATCCTTGCCTCATTTCAGACATTAGTCAAATGATTCCAGTGTTTCCCTATTAAATAAGATGCTGACTTTAGGATTGAGAGACACACACACATATCCATAATTTCTGAGTATTTTTTTCTTTTTTGAAATCGGGAATGGTATTGAATTCTATTGGAGGGTCCTTTTAGTGTTTCTAGAGATAATCGTATGAGTTTTCTCCTTAAATCTGTTAAGACGGTGAATTACATTAATGAATATGTAATATCTAAAAGTGAACCATTTCATGAAGCTATCACAATATTGTTAATCGACTATACTCCAAAATAAATGGGGGAAAAAAAAGTGAACCAGTCTTACATTCCTAGGAAAGAATTCCACTTGTTAAAACAATTTATATTTTTTGTTATCCACTTTATATATATGATTTTACATCCATATTCATAAGTGAGGTTTATAGGGTTTGTTTTTTTTTTTTGCAGTTTTTTTAAAAGTTAAATTTAGGTATCAGTATTATATCTTCTTCATAAAATGAAGTTGACAATTCTTCTTTTTGTTTGCTCTTTTTATTAACATAGGAGCAATTTTATTAACATAGGAATTATCCATTCCTTGAAGGTTTGATAGAATTTCCCCCATAAAATCACATTTCTGTGATGTTTTATTGGCAATAGTTTTTTGAAAATTTATTTATTTTTTAATTGAAGGATAATTGCTTTACAGAATTTTGTTTTCTGTCAAACCTCAACATGAATCAGCCACAGGAATACTTATATCCCCTCTCTTTTAAACCTCCTTCCCATCTCCCTCCCCATCCCACCCTTCTTGGTTGATATAGAGCCCCTGTTTGAGTTTCCTGAGACATACAGCAAATTCCTGTTGGCTATCTATTTTACATATGGTAATGTAAGTTTCCATGTTACTCTCTCCATACATCTCACCCTCAGCAGTAGTTTATTTGGGGGAATAATTCTATTTCTTTTATGAAAATTGATGTTTACTATCTGTATTGGGGTCAATATGCAGAAGGTATGTTTTTTAAGAAAATTATCCCTTTTATCCAGGTTTTCAGATTTATTTGCTTAGAGTTGGTAAAAGACTTTTTTGGGATTTTAAACATAGCCTCTGTTTCAATATTCTTTTCCTTTTATAGTTTTTTATTTATTTATGGTTTCTCATTTTTCTTTTTGTTGAGTGGGTTTTGGTCTATTTTGTTGTCATTTTCTACCATGGCATCTGCACTCTTAAATTTATTTAGTAATCTTACTGAAAAAATTTTTTCTTTCCTTTCTTTTCCCTTAGGGTTTGCTAGCCTCTCAGATGGTTCCTTTTCTTTCTGAGAGAGATTTTTGTCCGTTGCCCACCATCTCTAGGTCCCTCCTGCTACCCTTTTCATGCAATTGACGTCTGATTCTGGGACTGGCTGTGCTATGCTGTGCCATGCATTTGATCACTTACATGTAGATTGAAATTTCTATTATCTTCTCTGACTCCTATCTCTGCTCTGGGATTGGGTTATACATGGTATTATTTGTTCTTCTTGGGATGTGTGGATAGATTCCTTCATCTGCAGAGATTCTGAAAGTACAAGAATGATCCAAGTATCAGAGAGAAATAGCTACTAAACAGAAATGTTTTAGATATAAGGCTCTAAGAAGGCCTTTATAGTGAGGTGACATTCCTCAAAAAAAGGAGTTGAATTCTATTGAAGGGTCATTTTAGTGTTTCTTTTTTTGACACAAGAAGATGACACTTTAGCAGAATCCTGAATAAGGTGAGAAAGTGACCATATAAGAGCCAAAGGAATATTTGGACTTGGAGTCAGAGAAGTAGCCGTGAGTCAGACCATGGAGTTTAGATTTTTTCCTAAGAGTAACTGGAAGCCATTGGAGGATGTTAAGGGAGAAGTAACAGAGTTCTCTTTAGAGGGACCTCTTGGACTGTACCTCAGAAGATGAATTGAATGAGTTGAGAGAAACTGGGAGACTAATTACAATGTTATTGTATGAGATGATGGTGTCTAAACTGGAGTGATAACTGGACATGTTGTATAAGAAGTGATCAGACTCAGAATATGTTTTAAAGTTTTACTGGATGGGACTTCCTGATTGAGTGGATATGGATGTGCAAGAGAACTATCCAGGATAAATAGGGTGAAGGTGATGCCATTTTCTGAGATGGAAAGTCTTGACCGAAGAGCAAATAATGGTGGTGGTGGTGGGTGTCAGTAACTCTTCTTTAGACATGTTAAGATTGAGATGTTTGTTAGACCTCTAGGTGGAGATGTTGATAGGTGAGAGGTTGTAGCTTTGTAGATAAATACATTTTTGAAATTGTCAGCAAACTTAAAATCACAGTCACTTTCTAAGCGCTGTCAGGAATGAGTAAAAGAAGGGCACAGACTGAGCCCTGGGTTTCTCTAGATTTAGAGCTCAGAGAAAGGAGGAACCAAACAACAGGCCC
The DNA here is from genome assembly GCF_029378745.1 of Bos indicus. Lineage (NCBI taxonomy): Eukaryota > Metazoa > Chordata > Mammalia > Artiodactyla > Bovidae > Bos > Bos indicus. Next base: position 112,396,282 of record NC_091760.1, read on the forward strand.
CAAGGAGGACTGGCCAGTATGAGATGAAAGATGTTAGGGGAATATGGTGGTGCAGGACCCATGGTAGGCCAGCCTTTCAAGGAGAAGGTGTGGTCAGTGGGTCAGATGCCACTGTGGAGGTGAGTACAATGAGTAGTAAGAAATGGCCATCGGGTTTGGCAACATGGAGGTCATGAGCATGCTTGATTAGCATGGTTTCCGTGGAGAGGTAGAAAAGTCTGATTGGAACAGATTAAGAAAAAAGTGGGAAAAAAGAAGTGGAGAGAGAGACAGATGACTGTTTTTTTGAGGAGGTTTTTGTTTTTCTTACTAAAAATATATAGAGATATGGAGTGGTCACCAGAGAGGAGTGTGGGCTCAAGGGGTGGAATATTTAAGGGACACTTAATGGTACATTTGAAAACTGTTACGTATTATCTGGTACAGAGAAAACAAATTGATGCAGGAGCGAGAGGAAGCAGTGTGTGTGGACATTAGATAAAGATGGTGGGTGAAATGGGTAATTTCTCTACCTATTTCTGGCATTTTGGAGTGTGATAGAGTGAACTGAGAAAGGAAGTGAGGGCCCATTTGAAAACTGAGAGTGTTACCTTAAAAATGGACCTTGTTCCTGTATTTCATTCTTGCCAGTCAAGTGCAAGCGCAGAAGTGGAGATAGGGGCTCACCAGGGCAAGGGATAGCGGGGCGAAGGAATTCCGTGTGGATGCAGGACTGTCTAACCAGCGCTGGGTAAAGAGGGCCACGAGGAAGACTATGGACGTCTTACAGATAAAAACTGAGAACTAACGGTGGGGTCAAAGAATTGGGATCACAGAGGAAGGGAGGAAACGAAACAGGACTGGTGATGATAGTCTAAGCGGAAATATAGTCGGAACGGAGGTTTTAGGAATGAAACAGTAGTATATACAATTAGAAGCCTAGGGTGGGACCACTGACATGGGAGGCCGAGGTGGTGAAGGACAAGATTTTTGCAAGTGAGGAAATCCAGGAACAAGAATGCCAGTTTTGGGTGTGTCTTCCAATTTTAAGTCCGTGTCAGCAGGAATGATGACAGAAGTAGAGGTGGAGCTGGATGCAGAAATTGTCAACAGGGGAAGTGCCCGAACAGGTGGTATACGGGGCTGCAGCCAGATGATGTGGCAGGTGCTGTAAGGGGAGGTATGTGCTTCGGTTTAAATGTGAGAGGGGGCGTGGCCTGAAAGCAGCAGTGAGAAGTAAATGGGATCAAGTACTTAAAAAGACCTTCCTGTGTATAATAAACACTCTACAAACGGCTGATAGTGTCTAGTCCTAAATGTTTGGTGAATACATGATCTTGAAAATGTAGTGCCGTGTACAGAGCGGGCTCAGAAAATGTGAATGTGTTCAACAGGGTCCCAGACCAAAAACGAAACAGAACTCTCCGTTTGCTAATCTGAAGGGAGATTTTGGCCTCCCAGAATTTTGAGTGTGGATTTGTCTTACTGACCGTGCAGAACTCTGGTGGATAATAGTCTGTGTCTAGCCATCTAGGCCATGTTGGCTTCTTTGTGTACATTAGATAAATGATGCTGTGCAAATGTAGATTATTAGCAAGCTATAAAATGATCTCATGTAAGAAGTTTAATGTGGGGCCTTTTAAGCATTCTAGCTGTTTGAAGGACGGAGCAGCATGAGTGATTAAAGCTCACTGGCTCTCGTGGCCTCAACGCTCCTGGAATGCTTGGAAAAATGAGATCACAGGGTTTGATGTACAGTCAAATAAATGTGAACATCCCACTTGGACTTTGCTCTGTCTTCCTGCTCGTTTAGAATGATTAGATCATTATGTTTGCAAGAAAGTCAAATTAATAAGCTTGTTATGCATGGTTAACTGCATGGATCCACAGGCTCTGAGGCATAACTCACATATTTTTAGAGATTCCTGAAGAGAGGAAAGTTTAGGAAGTTGAGCCTTGAAAAATGGAGGCCAACAGATACTCAGATTTCCTTTTAGTTTATCTTAACTAATAATTGATCATTTCCAAGGACTAATTTAGAAATAGCAGCATTTCAGAGAAGATAATTGGAACAATTTAATCTGCCTATCTATAAAAGTGGAGGAAGAAAGCAGGGATTTCTTGTTAATGTTTCATGTGAGATCAATAGGTAAGTAATTTCACACAGAAACAGAAAGTGACCCAGAAGTAAAGAGAAATAACAGAGTATATTTACTTGCTGAAGGACATTAAACTCCAGAGGTTCTTTTCATATTTTTTTTTACTAGTTTAAAAACTTGATATATGCTTATCACTGGAAATTTTAGTGATACCAAAGTATATGAAATAAAAGGAAAAGTCATTTTTTGAGCTAGGCTACTTTGCTGCCCGCTGGCTATTCCAGCCTTTGTAGGTTTTCACAGTTGACCGTTTTGTGTATACCTGTGCACAGGAGAACGTACTTCATCTTAACAAGAAGATGTATGATCTTATACATTGTTTCACTGGTTTTGTTTTACTTCCTTCTCTCTCCCCCTCCACCCCCCCCCCCCACATACATATATGTTCATGTTGTTGAATACACATCTACCTCGTTCAGTTTAACAACTGTTTTCAATAATGGTGGCTGTACCATATTTTAAGAAACTAGTTTCCTGTTGATGGATGTTTAGCTTTTTTATTCTTACAAATAGAGCTATGACAAACATTCACTTACACATGCCTGTGTACCCTTGTGGAGTGTGTGAACTCTGAGCTTTGAAGTGTCAGGTTTAAAGAACAGGAAAATTTTTAGATGTGGCTGGATTTCCCCAGTCTTAGAGACTGCCTGCTTATCCAGTACTCTAGCCAACACTGGATATCAGCTAGCAGCGGAATATCATTGTTTTAATGTACATTTCTGGAAACATTAACATTGCTGAGCATCATTTCATGTTTCTTTGTAATTTCCTCTTCTATATATTGTCTGTCCTATAACCATTTTTGCATTGGTTTATCTTTTTCTTTTTAAAATATATTTTATTTTAAATTTATTTTTAATTGAAGGATAATTGCCTTACAATATTGTCTTGGTCTCTGCCACACATCAACATGAATCAGCCACAGGTGTACATATGTCCCCTCCCTCTTGAACCCCCCTTCTCATCCCCACTGTTGTCACAGAGCCCTAGTTTGAGTTCCCTGAGTCATACAGCTAACTCCCACTGGCTGTTTTACATATGGTAGTGTATGTGTTTTTCTTATTGACTTTCTCATTGAATGAGGCAAATGCAGTATCTCTCACATATGTTGAGAATATATTTGCCATTTTCTTTTAAATTCTGACTTCAGTGTGCTTTGCCATATCTTCTGTAGTTCAAAAGAAACACTCTAGTTTGGTGACTTAGGGGATTCCCTGGTGGCTCAGATGGTAAAGAATCTGCCTGTAATGCAGGAGACCAGGGTTTGATCCCTGGGTAGGGAAGATCCCCTGGAGAAGGAAATGACAACCCACTCCAGTATTCTTGCCTAGGAAATCCCATGGATAGAGGAGCCTGGCAGGCTATAGTCTGTGGAGTTGCAAGGAATCAGACACGACTGAGTAACGAACACACACACACATACACTTCAGAGACTTGAGGCTAATTCCAAGCTCCCTAAAGTAGCATTTGATGTGTGAGGGCCCTAGCCTCCTGGCTGTAGCAGCCCCTGCTGCAGGCTTGCCAGCTTATCTCCTCTGGCAGCCTCTCCAAGATAATAGAAGTCCACTGAGTACTTGTCTGGGGCAGTATTAGATTATTGTATCATGTACAAGCAATGTGCTTTAGTGGCAAGAGGGTGGGTCTGGATTCAGACTCTTGGTTTGGGTTTTTTTTTTTTTTAGCAATTGTATGTAATTGTGTGATCTTTGAGCTTCACTTTTGAAACAAGGATTAACCCTGTCATGTCTCACAGGACTGTTGTGGGAGTCACATGATACATCCAAAATAAATTGGTTTAAGTTAAAAAGGGCTCTGTGTAAATTTTTATTAGTCACGTGACAGTTTTTTTTTTTTTTTTTGCTAGTAAAGAACTCTTTGAGGGGGACCCTAGGAAGCTGTAAAAGTGTGACTCTTCCCTCTCCCATGCCTCCTTATCCCTGTGTCACAAAGTCTTTGATTTTATTGATTTTGCTTCCTAATAGACTTTAGAATCGTTCTCTTTGTTTCCATTCCCATACAGTCATCCTAGTCAGGATCATATCTGGGTTAAAGGTGGGTCAGCAGGGTAGCCCTGTGATACGGGAGTGATATGACTAGAAACACGAGATAGAGAAAATGGGTTGGATGACATTATGGGGGTAAGAGGTAAAATTTCTGTCTCCACCCCCACCGCCCCATAGCAGGGCTGCCCTGTACTGTAGCATAGAATGTACACTGTGCTATACACAGCCTGCATAGCCAGCACACCACATGTGCCAGGGCTACCTGAGGGTATGTGCTCGTCAGATGGTCCCCGTCCTCCCTGTAAAGAGGACAAGGCCTGCTCAGGGGCAGGTTTGTTCTGTTGATCAGGATATTATTTGGCGGCTCTGAAAGATAGGCTTCTTTGCCTCGCTTTCTTCAAGCAGTTGCAGACATGTCTCTAAATCAGCTTTGGACAAATATGTGAAGACTGCTGGTTGAAGAAGACCCCAAATTATGAGCCCCCATAGCTCGGCTCTGCCCTTGTGTAAGTTACCCCTCTCAGCCTCACTCTTGTCCTGCCAAACTGTCCTGATCTTTAGAGAAGAGGAACCTCATCATGTCATCTCCCTACTTAAAAGCCTTCAGTGGATTTCTGTTGCTCTTATTATGAAAACCGAGATCCTTAGTGTGACCTAAGAGACCCTATGAGGTCACCCCTGGATCTGCCCACGTCCACACCTGCACGGTTCCCGCCTGCCTGTTCCCTGCTGCTCTGTCTGAGCTCAGATGAAAAGCCATCTCCGTAGAGAAGCCTTCCCGGCAGTCCAGGCTCCATCAGGTCCTCTGTTGTTGGCTTTCTCTTTATACCCTGCTCTTTTCATAGCACTTATGACAAATATTTGTTGTCTAATTTGCTGTGTATTGTCAATCACTCTTGCTGAATTCTGTATGTCGTTTTCATTATTGTATTTTTAGTACCTCACAATACATCTTGTACACAGTGGACACTTTATTTGTTGACAGATAGAATGGATGAATAACTGAGGCACTCTGGGAAATTTACATGTGACCAGGACTTTCTCCCTGTTGGAAGCTGACGTCCCCCAGGGAACGGGGGCCTTTGCAAAGGACAAGTCTCCTTTTTCTGGAAGGATAGCAAGACCAGAGACCTGTAAACCTACCTAGGCTGTAAGTGGTCCCACCTGCTCTGAAGTTGCCTTTTAGTGACTTCTCTTCCTTTCAAGGTTACCAGCATCTTATAATGATGGTTCCTCTGCCTCCTCTTTGTTTGTTTTTAATCTGACTTGGTGAATGTAAGAGGGATGCGGTTAGATATCAGGAAATCTCCAAGAACACCACCCTTGCTCCTTAGAGTTAAATTCCTGAGCTGTGACCCTCTGTATAAAGTCTCCGGAGCCAGTATAGTAGAGCTGTCCTTTACTTCTAAGGCTGGGGGACTTTTAGGTGACTGTATCACTGATTTGTTATGCTTTTTCTGTCATTTCACCCAAGAGTAAAATTTTCAAACTTTCTCTTTGAGAACATGTACAAATTCTTCTTTTACTGCCTTTGTGTAAACTTGGCAGATTGAATACACAAACTGCTCCTTCCAAGAACCCTGCCAGAATTCCTCTACTACATATAGTGAGGATGGTCAGTATTAAGGAAATGAAAGAGATCAGGTTAAGTGCCCAGGATTTAAGTCTCTACCTCTGACTTAGGCTCAGAAATTCTTAATACTTGACTAGCTATTCTACAGATATTTAAAACTACTTGCTTAGTGAATAAAAGAATTAATATTTATTCTTCAGACAATCATCTCGTATCTCAGGAATTAAAATTTTTTTTCTTTTTTTTTTAAAAGGCATTCAAAGTTCTCATTAAATCTTAGAGTGCGGGCAAGGGATGAATTAAAGTGTCTGCTGATCAGCTGTTAAAACATTTTCCATGTCAAAGATCACATAGGCATTGCTTTAACAGAAGCCTTTGGATTCCGTATTTTTTTCCCTAAAACTCTGTGTACATCTTTTTTCTCTCTGATCTCCTAAATTGGCCACTTTGTTGATTTGCAAAGAAAATGCAATTTCCTGTTAATTGTGTCCTTTGATCTATCTAAAAGATTCTGCAAGTTTGGGAGAAAGCTGTTTAGGAAATGTGCCTTGGTTGATAGTGCTGTCCCCAGGAACATTCTCTTTAGAGTACTTTTGCATGAAGCCGGCAAGCATCTTTCATCCTGGGACTGTTAAAGTGCGAGCAGGGAGTTATTTAAATTGTTAGGAGCACAAATGCTTGTTGTTCTGCTGGATGGAAGAGCACATTCATTTTCCTTATTGACTCTCAGGTTAAGAATACATGCATTTTGGATTAGCTCAGCTTTTATATCTTCAGCCTGCTGAACAGGAAAAGCAAATGGGGTTGGCCGTGCATGATATTGCATTTATATAAAATTGTCTCACTCTCTGGAAAGAGTTGTAAATCAAGAACTAAGGTGATGATTAATTTTGCACAGCTGCAGGAGCGTCTTGGTTCCATATCGGTATTTGTTCTGGTGTTGCATTCTAATTGTCAGATATGAATCACTAAGGTGAGGCCGTATCCAAGAGGTGGGGAGTTGCACTTGATTTCTCAGTGATAGGAGTGACAAAGAATTTATGGCCATGTCTTAAACCGCCATAGATATGTATTGTAATGTCCCCTGTACACCATTGCTTCATTGAACTGTTTCATGAAGAGCCAGCCCAGCAAAATTGGGTCAAAGACTATTAGAGGCAAGATGTGTTCAGGGTTTACGTTTTCAGAGTTAGTGGCATGTCAAAGGTGAACTTGGGGCGGGAGGCAGGCTGTGTGGGAAATGAGGTTGTCTGCTTAGGAGGCTGCTCCAGGAAGGCCTTGATTTAGGGTCTCTGCTTTGGCCTGTGTTTCCTGAATTGTGGCCTTTACCCTCTGGGTCATGAGGCCATGGGGTCGCAAAGAGTTGGACACGACTGAGCAACGAACACTTTCACCCTCTGGGTCATTTGGGGGAGTGTCAGGGCAAAAGCACGCTTTTCTGAGAAGGCTTGTTTTACTCAAGGATTCTGGGGAACTTTAATTAGGGAGCTGAGGATACAATTTCACATGCTTTTTATAAAGATAAAACAAAGGTCTTTGAAGGGTTTGAGCATGGGAGTGAGGTGGTTAGAGCTGCACGTAGAATTGGTCACTATTGTCAGGACTGAGGAAGGGGTGGGTGAAGCAGGACCAGGATGCTGGCTAGCTTCTAGGATAGCATTCAGAAAGTATGGTGTGACAGCCAGGGTTAGAGATGAAGGACTGAGCAGTGAGGGGACCGAGGAGGGAGAGAGGAGGTGTGTGGTGTAGCAGAGTGGAGGAATCAGTAGTGACCAGGTGTCTGGCTTGGGCCAGTCGCTGGTTGGTGATGCCACCCACTCCTGAGACTGAAATCAGGAGGGGAAACAATGTGTAGGAAGGCGTGTTAACCATATCCTTTTTTGTTTTCTATATTCTGATGCTTCACATCTGGGACCTTACTGATCCTGGGGGACTGTCCCTCCCAGGTTAGCTAATTCCTAGAGACAAAAACTCACGTGTGGGCAGTACAGACCAACCGATTGTCACCCCAACCACCTCCTTTATCTATCTCTTCTATCCACTATTCACCTGCCTTAATCACTCAACACACAGACACCAGATAACTATGGATAGCCCCTAAGCCTCACAGTCTGCTAAATTACTTACATTCATCTACCGTGCCTGACCTGATCCTGTGAGACCACAGTAAAGGCTCTTGCCTGCATTTCACCATTACCTGACTCCCACCCCACCCCTCTGCCTCCCGACTGACCCTGCCTGATCCTTCCTCTGTGCCCCTTGCCCTACACTGCCTCCTGTTTCCAGGGAGCTGAATGTGTACAGAATTTATTCCTGTATGACAATATTTCCATATTTATGTGTCTTACTACACATACTAGAATTCTAAAACAAATTCCAGGAACTCTTAAGACCATGGGATTGATGGGGAGTTTGGTGTTATAACCTGTTGAGTTTGAAGTGGTCTGGGGTATTAGAATACTTGGATATAGATATCTAGGAGCTGTTAGACATAGGGATTTGGAGCTTTAGGAAAGAAGTCCCAATATTTCCTCTCCATTATATCTCCTAGGGTTGCTGTGGGATATAGGTGAGATTCATGTAGGAGGAGGCCTTTGAAAATTATGAAGTGCTGTGTCAGTAAAAAGTACTCTTATTTTATCACTTGCCTTTAGAGTCTGGAGCTATATACCTTGCTGAGAATAAATGGAATTTTGCCTTATCCGCTTGTTGGCCAATCTCTATTCAGACAGAAGCTTTCATAGGAGTTCCCTTAGCAGGATGTTGCTGCCACCATACTGGCTTGGGTTTGATTTTTTTTTTTTTAGAAAGAGCAGTCTGACAAAAATAGAAATATAGATCAATGGAACAGGATAGAAACCACAAAATAAACCCATGCACCCATGGGCAATTAATCTATGACAAAGGAGGCAAGACAAATGGTGCTGGGAAAACTGGAAAGTTACATGTAAAAAAAAATGGAATTAGATCATTCTTTAATACCATACACAAAAATAAGCCCAAAATGTGAGACCAAACACTATTAAACTTCTTGGGGAAAACACAGGCAGGATATTCTCTGACATAAATCACAGCAGTATGTTTTTTGATCTGTATCTAAGAATAATGGAAATAAAAACAAAAATAAACAAATGGACCTACTAACTCTAAAGCTTTTGCATAGCAAAGGAAACAATAGACAAAGTTAAAAGACAGCCAACAGATGGAGATAATATATTTGCAAATGATGTGACCAATAAGGGATTAGTCTCCAAAATCTACAAACAGCTTATGACACTTAACAGCATCAAAACAAACAGCCCACTCAAAAAATGCACAGAAGACCTGAATAGACATTTCTCCAAAGAAGACATACAGATGGCCAATAGACATGTGAAAAGGTGCTCAACACTGTTGCTTATTAGAGAAATGCAAATCAAAACTACAATGAGGTATCACCTTATACCAACCAGAGTGGATATCATCAAAAAATCCACAAACAATAAATGCTGGAGAGGGCATGGAGAGAAAAGAACACTCTTAAACTGTTGGTGGGAATGTAAATTGGTACAGCCACTATGGAGAACAGTATGGAGGTTCCTTAAAAAACTGAAAATAGAGCTACCATATGACTCTGCAATCCCACTCCTAGGCATATATCCAGAGAAGAACATAATCCAAAAGGATACATGGACCCCTATGTTAATTGCAACACTGTTTACAATAGCCAAGATGTGGAAGCAACCTAAATGTCCATCAACAGAGGAATGGGTAAAGAAGATGTGGTACATAAATACACTGGAATATTACTCAGCCATTAAAAAGAATGAAATAACGCCATTTGCAGCAACATGGATGGACCTAGAGTTTGTCATACGGAGTGAAGTAAGTCCGACAGAAAAGGAGGAATATTGTATGACATCCCTCTTATGTGGAGTCTAAAAAGAAATGATATAAATCAACTTACAAAACAGACTTACAGACTTAGAGAAGAACTTACAGACTTAGAGAAGAAACTTATTGTTGGGGGAGAAGGATGGGGAGAAGGGATAGTTAGGGATGGACATACACACTCTTATGTTAAAAATGTATAACCAACAAGGATCTACTGTATTGCACATGAACTCTGCTCAATATTGTGTGGCAGCCTGGATGGGAGGGGAGTTTGGGGGAGAATGGATACAAGAATATCTATGGCTGAATCCTTTCGCTGTTCACCTGAACTTATTACCACATTGTTAACTGGTTATACCCCAACACATAATAAAAAGTTTAAAAAAAGAGCAGCTGTCCTAGCAACAAAAGAGGGGAATATCGGAAAGTGAATGCAGTTGGTCCTTGAACAATATGGGTTTAAGACTATGTGAATCAACTTATACAAAGGTTTTTTTTCAATAAATGCTACAAATGATCCTCAGTTAGTTGATTTCTGTGGTTGCAGAACCGCAAATACAGAGGGTCGGCCAACTATGGTACTTGAGCATCTGCAGATTTTGGTGTCCACTGAGGGACAACTATATTTTCCTTTATCCTGATCTAAGGATTGTAATTGAAGGTATAAAATAAGAATAAAGTAAATATGATTTGGCATAAAATCAAGATTTGAATTTCCTTTCTTGGAAATAGTTTTCCTTCTCCTTCAAAAAACTGTTTATTTTATATCTACTTTTTGGAATTAGTACTTTTCAGTTCAGTTCAGTCGCTCAGTCGTGTCCGACCCTGTGACCCCATGAATTGCAGCACACCAGGCCTCCATGTCCATCACCAGCTCCTGGAGTTCACCCAGACTCATGTCCATCGAGTCAGTGATGCCATCCAGCCATTTCATCCTCTGTCATCCCCTTCTCCTTCTGCCTCCAATCCCTCCCAGCATCAGAGTCTTTTCCAATGAGTCAACTCTTCGCATGAGGTGGCCAAAGTACTGGAGTTTCAGTGTTAGCATCATTCCTTCCAAAGAAATCCCAGGGCTGATGTCCTTCAGAATGGACTGGTTGGATCTCCTTGCAGTCCAAGGGACTCTCAAGAGTCTTCTCCAACACCACAGTTCAAAGGCATCAGTTCTTTGGTGCTCAGCCTTCTTCACAGTCCAACTCTCACATAGTACTTTTAGATTTATCTAATTCACCTCAAGATTTTCTTAAACTGGGGATTAAATAGCTCTGGACCCCAGAAATCACAGAGAGTGATTAGAGAGATGACAGAGCCTCAGGGGAGTGGGGCCGTGTGACCCCACCCTTCACATCCCTTCCTCTTTCTGTAGCTTTGTGTTTGTTACCTTCTGTGCTACAAGGTGCTGCCTCTGTGATTACACCTGTCTGTCTACATCACTGGCTCCATCCCAGGGGAGTCTGGTTTTTATTTGGAATTCAAAACAAAATGGAATGGAAACCAATTCAGGATGTGATCCCAAGTTAATTATCTTTTCTGAGGCTGATAACAAGGACTGGACAGGCCCTTTCCTGTACAACATGCCACTGGTCAGACAGGAGTAGACGACAAAGAGAGAAGAAAATGAAAATCACTCAACTAAATAAACCTTAGTACCTGGCTACACTGTTCCTTCATTCTTCAGTCATACATCTAATTGTTCACGTATTCAACAACTACTTATTGAACATGCCAAGTTCTGTGGCATTTGTTGTTGTTCAGTCACTAAATTGTGTCTGACTGTGACCCCATGCGATCCCCTGAAGCACACCAGGCTTCCCTGTCCTTCAGTATCTCCCAGAGTTTACTCAAACTCATGTCTGTGGCATATATTGGGGAAATTCAATGATGAGACAGATCCCTAATCTCATAGAGCTTATGTTGGTAGGTCTAATAAAATGATAATGCAGAAATACAGTCAGCCCTCAGTACCAGTGGAGTTTGAGTTAGGATTGGTTGAGTCTGCAGATGTGGGACCCACAGACACGGAGGGCTGACTGCACTACACTATATAAGGGACTTGAGCATCCATGGATTTTGGTATCCATCAGGGGTCCTGAAACCAATTCCCTGTGAATACTGAGTATAACTAATGAAGTAATTTTGAGCAGTTCAAGGTTAATTTCATGGGCACTAGATTACAATACCAGGGCGTTCTGGAGGATTAATGTCAATAGACAAACATTTTATTCTTCATTGCCAATAACAAATTACCCCAAAATAATTTATTTTACTTATACCTTTCATAGTTTCTTTGAGTCTGGAATTTAGGAATATCTGGTTCTGGCTTGAGGTGTCTCATGAGAATACAGTCATCTGAAGGTTTGACTGAGATGGGATGATGCACTTTCAGGGTGTTTTCCTTGTATGGTTCTCAAGTTCTTGCTGAGGGAGACCTCACTTTCTTTTCACGTGGGCATCTCTACCGGGCTACTTGAGTTGCTTTGTGGTGTTGGTACTGGTTAACTCCAGAGTGGAATAATCCATGAAACCAAGTTGGAAGCTGCCAGACCTTTTACGACCTAGCTTTGGAAATCACAGGTCCCTTTGGCCATATGCTATAGACTGCCTAGTTTAGTGTGGAAGAGATCATACAACAATATCAGGAGTCATGGTTACTTTGACTGTCTGGCAGGGTAAGCTCCTGTAAGCTGACTCCCATTAAGGCCAGGTGTATAACATGAAATTAAAAAAACAGCACCTTAAAAAAGAATCGATTTTTTTACATGTAAAAATCTTGAGGGAAGGCAGTGTACAGTTATGGCAACTCCGTGCCCTTCCAGGTTTCAGGTTTTTTCCTAAGCTTCCCTACATTGTTAGGACTTTTGTAAGTATTACACTGCATGATACAATGGAGAAGAAGTGGGAGAGAGAAGTGAGAAGGGAAAGACCTAGGTTTCTTGTTCAAGGAAGTCTGTAATTATAAGATGACTGCTATAGTTCAAGCTGTCATAATTTATATTCAGATAGCGGGAAGGATCAAGAACAAAAGGGTACCTGTTAACTGAATTAGTCCCCTAGTGGATTAGTCCCTGTAAGTGGAAATCCACTTACGGACTTGCACTTATATTACACTGGCCAGAAACTAGTAATATGACTGCACAACACTATTTTATATAAGATACTTTAGCATCCATGAATTTTGGTATCCTGTATGTGCAAAGGAGGCTGGGAAATGTTTTTAAGCTAGGCACATGGCTAAAGTGTGCCTGAATAAGCAATGGGCAGTATCTGCCTGAAGTTAAAAAGAAATCTCATGCTCTTTTGCTTCTTATGTAGATTGATTGTGGACTATCAAACCCACTTATTTTCAGTAACAAACAATTTGCAAATGTGTTTCTGATCTCTTGGGCCATTATTTTTAGGAAAATTCCTGACAAAATAAAGCCAAAATGTATATTTTCATGAATGAGGTGATTTCTAGGGCCTTAATGTTAGAATCATTTTACCAGGAGACTTTGTTTTCCTAACATGCCCAGGGTGTGTTAGTCCCTCAGTCATGTCCAACTCTTTGCAACACCATGGACTATATAACCCTCCAGGCTCCTCTGTCCATGGAGTTCTCCAGGCAAGATTACTAGAATGGGTTTCCATTCTCTTCTTCAGGAGATCTTTCTGAGCCAGGGGTCGAACTTGAGTCTCCCTCATTACAGGCAGAGTCTTTACCATCTGAGACATCAGGGAGGCCCAAATACAAACTCCAGGGAGGAAAGATGTTTCTGGCCAGTTTCGAACTGGGGACCTTTCTTGTGTAAGGCGAGCCTGATAACCTTGGATGTTGGTGGTGGTGGTGTTCATGTGCTGGTGTTGGTGGTGCTTGGTCATGTCCAACTCTTTGCAACCTCATGGACAGCAGAAGGCCATGCATCACTGTCTTCACCATTTCTCAGAGCTTGCTCAAACTCAAGTCCGTTGAGTCGATGATGCCATCCAACCATCTCGCTTCTGTCATCCTGCATTCTTTTCCTGCCTTCAATCTTTCCCAGCGTCAAGGTCTTTTCTAATGAATTGTCTCTACACATCAGGTGGTCAAAGTATTGGAGCTTCAGCATCAGTCCTGCCAATGAATATTCAGGACTGATTTTCTTTAGGCTTGACTGGTTTGATCTCCATGCAGTCCAAAGGACTCTCAAGAGTCTTTGACCACAGTTCAAAAACATCAATTTTTGGTGCTCAACCTTCTTTATGGTCCAACTCTCACATCCATACATGACTACTCAAAAAACCATAGTTTGGACTATATGGAACTTTGTTGGCAAAGTAATGTCTCTGCTTTTTAATATGCTGTCTAGGTTGGTCATAGCTTTTCTTCCAAGGAGGAAGTGTCTTTTAATTTCATGGCTGCAGTCACCATTTGCAGTGATTTTAGAGCCCAAGAAAATAGTCTGTCACTGTTTCCATTGTTTCCCCATCTATTTGCCATGAAGTGATGGACCGGATGCCATGATCTTCGTTTATGAATGTTGAATTTTAAGCCAGCTTTTTCACTCTTCTCTTCACCTTCATCAAGAGGCTCTTCAGTTCCTCTTCACTTTCTGCTGTAAGGGTGGTGTCATCTACATATCTGAGGTTATTGGTATTTGTGCAGGCAATCTTGATTCCAGTTTGTGCTTCATCCAGCCTGTCATTTCACATGATGTTCTCTGCATATAAGTTAAATAAGCAGGGTGACAATATACAGCCTTGACATACTCCTTTCCCAATTTTGAACCAGTCTGTTGTTCCATGTCTGGTTCCAACCGTTGCTTCTTGATCTGCATATAGATTTCTCAGGAGGAGGGTATGGTGGTCTGGTATTCTCATCTCTTTCAGAATTTTCCACAGTTTGTTGTGATCTACATGGTCAAAGGCATTAGTGTAGTAAATGAAGCAGAAGTAGATGTTTTTTTCTGGAATTTTCTTGCCTTTTCTATGATCCAAAGGATGTTGGCAATTTATCTCTGGTTCCTCTGCCTTTTCTAAATCCAGCTTGAACACCTGGAAATTTTCGGTTCATGTATAGTTGAATCCTAGCTTGGACAATTTTGAGCATTGTTTTGCTAGCATGTGCAATGAATGCAATTGTGTGGTAGTTTGAATATTCTTTGGCATTGCCCTTCTTTGGGACTGGAATGAAAACTGACCTTTTCCAGTCCCGTGGCCACTGCTGAGTTTTCCAAATTTGTTGGCATATTGAGTGCATAGCTTTCACAGCATCATCTTTTAGGATTTGAAATACCTCAGCTGGAATTACATCACTTCCACTAGCTTTGTTCATAGTGATACTTCCTAAGGCCCACTTGACTTCACACTCCAAGATGTCTGGCTCTAGGTGAGTGATTACACCATTGTGGTTATCAGGGTCATTAAGATCTGTTTTGTATAGTTCTTCTGTGTATTCCTGTCACCTCTTCTTAATATCTTCTGCTTCTGTTAGGTCCATACTGTTTCTGTCCTTTATTGTCCATACTTTATTCTGCCCATCTTTGCATGACATGTTCTCTTGGTATCTAATTTTCTTGAAGAGATCTCTAGTCTTTCCCATTCTATTGTTTTCCTCTATTGCTTTGCCTTGTTCACTTAGGAAAGATTTCTTTTCTCTCCTTGATATTCTTTGAAACTCTGCACTCAGATAGGTATATCTTTCTTTTTCTCCTTTGCCTTTAGCTTCTCTTCTTTTCTCAGCTATTTTTAAGGTTTCCTCAGACAACCGTTTTGCCTTCTTGCACTTCTTTTTTTGGGGGATGGTTTTGATCATCACATCCTACACAATGTTATGAACCTCCATCCATAGTTCTTTAGGCACTCTGTCTATAAGATCTAATCCCTTGAATCTATCTGTCACTTCTATATAGTCGTGAGGGATTTGACTTAGGTCATAACTGAAAGGCCTAGTGGTTTTCCCTACTTTCTTCAATTTAAGTCTGAATTTGGCAATAAGGAGTTCATGATCTGAGCCACAGTCAGCTTCCAGTCTTGTTTTTGCTGATTGTATAGAATTTCTCCATCTTTGGCTGCAAAGAATATACTCAGTGTGATTTCAGTGTTGACCATCTGGTGACGTCCATGTGTAGAGTTGTCTCTTGTGTTCTTGGAAGAGGGTGTTTGCTATCACCAGTGCCTGCATTCTCTTGGCAAAACTGTTAGCCTTTGCCCTGCTCATTTTGTATTCTATGGCTAAACGTGCCTGTTTATCCAGGTAACTTTTGATTCCCTACTTTTGCATTTTTGTCCCCTGTGATGAAAAGGACTTTTTTTTTTTTTGGTGTTCTAGAAGGTCTTGTACTTCATAGAACTGTTCAACTTCAGCTTCTTTGGCATTAGTGCTTGGGACATAGACTTGGATTACTGTGATATTGAATGGTTTGCCTTGGAAACGAACAGACATCATTCTGTTGCTTTTGAGATTGCATCCAAATACTGCACATTGGACTCTTTCGTTGACTATGAGGGCTACTCCATTTCTTCCAAGGGATTCTTGCCCATAGTAGTAGATATAATGGTCATTTGAACTAAATTCACCCATTCCGGTCCATTTTAGTACACTGATTCCTAAAATGTCAATATTCACTTTTGCCATTTCCTGTTTTACCACTTCTGGTATACCTTGATTCGTGGACCTAACATTCCAGGTTCCTATGCAATATTGTTCTTTACAGCATCAGACTTGACTTCCATCACCAAACACATCCACAACTGGCCATTGTTTCCACTTTGGTTTAGCCTCTTCATTCCTTCTAGAGCTATTTTTCCAACTAGAGCTCTTCCTGGGTAGCATTTTGGGCACCTACAGACCTGGGGAGTTCATCTTTCAGTGTCATACTTTTTTGCCTTTTTATACTGTTCATGAGGTTCTCAAGGCAAGAATACCAAAGTGGTTTGCCATTCCCTTCTCCAGTGGACCACATTTTGTCAGGGCTCTCCAGCATGACATGTCTGTCTTGGGTGGCCCTACGTGGCATGGCTCATAGTTTCATTGAGTTAGACAAGGCTGTGGTCCATGTGATCAGTTTGGTTAGTTTTCTGTGATTGTAGTTTTCATTCTGTCTGCCCTCTGATGGATGATGATAAGAGGTGTGGAAGCTTCATGATGGGAGGGACTGGCTGTGGGGAATACTGATTTTGCTCTGGTGGGCAAGACCTAACCACTACACTACAGAAACTTAGAAATGCCCATAGAAATTAAATGCTATAGATAAAGGCCCGTATATGAATAGCTTTTCATGTGAATTTTTTTTCCATTGTTCATTCAAGTGCCTGACATCATCCAAAATGGACATAAAATACTTGTGCATTCTGTCTGTATTTTGTAATTGGGTTAGCTAATTATTGTGTTTTGTTTATTTTTTTTGCCTGTTTGCCTAAAGCCTATCTCCCTAAACCAGAAAATAGGACCGTTTGGTCTTTTTTCTACATTTAGGTCTAGTTCCCTGCTTATTTAAAAAGCTAAACATGAATTTAATGTCTAGAAGAGATAAGGGGAAAGTCTAAATTTTCTACGAGTTAGCATGGCAGGCAGTTATTTAGAATAAATTGGTTAATCACAAAGGATAAGAAGAGCTTTTTAGATTAGTGATTCTTAAACCACAGTCCCATAAAACAAAAATTTTGGTGAGCTAAATTCAAGTTAGTTAACATTTGGTTACTGGAGTTTCCCCCAACCTCCACTACACAAACTAGATGAATCTTGTTAGTGGAAGGATATTCTTGTGCATTAAGAAAAATTGGGGGGATTTCATCTGTTTCCACATGAATACAGACCATTGATAAATAATGGTCTAACTTGTTATTTTGAAATGAACAGTAATACTAATGGGGACAATCCAAATAGTTGACCATACTTCATTGATTTCTTTGACATTTTGGCTCTTTGCTGTGTGATTGTCACTGGTATGTGTGATTGAGTTAAGTGTATGGGTATCCTTGAAAAGCCTGGGTCATGTCTTCAAAAGAACTCTGTGACCTGTGACTCTTGGCTTTGGGGGAGATCCTTACTTGGGAAATGCCCTTCACCTCTGGGTGCCCTAGGAATGTTATATTGAATGTAATTTTAATACATAAAGTCTTGAGGTTGCCACTTGTTTATTTATACATTTGTCTCTTTAAAAGTGGCTATTTAAAAGTGGCTATAGAAACTACTGCCAAGTGGAGTCCCTTAGGCTTTTTTCAGTGAAAGTGATGGTGGAGACAGTGTGGAAAAGTCTGCAATTTATCCTGAATATTTTTTCTTTCTGCTGTCATTGTACTAAAGAATTCAGTGCCCCCCCCTTTTTTTTTTTAAACCCAAGGTAGTACGTGAGTCTTGGAAAGTAGCTCAGTGTGGATGCTGTAATCCTACTCCACCACTTCTTGGTTGTGTGACCTTGGGGAAATTACTTGGTTTATTTATGCCTTAGTATCCTCTGCTGTAATATAGGAATAATGATAGTACTACTCATAGGGTTATTTTGATTATTAAATGACTGGAAGCCATGCCAAGCACTGTGAATAGTGCCCTGTGAGTTCATGTTAATGGCTCAATAAAGTTTAGCTGTTCTTTTTTATTATTGTATTAATATTTTCACTATTCTTAGAACTGGAAAGAACTATACTTGACCCATTTTTTAATATACCACCCTTGGGTAGTTGGCCTTTGAATTAGTGGTTTTATTAAATTTTTGGCTGATAGTGTTTAATAACTTTTCTGCCAGAATAAAACAGATTTTGGGGGAAGGTTTAGTATGAATTTTCTGTTAGCAAGATTTAGGTGCCCTAAACTTCAGATTTGACGAAGATCGCCCCTGCCCCAAATTTTGACCTCAGAATGGATCAAGCATAGTTAGGGAGTATTTGGGCTTATTAAACAGGTAGAAATATAAGTCAGTATAACATCAGATCTGGCCATTTAACTCTGAACAAAATTCTATAAGGACAAGTTATGGAAAACATTGACTTGAATCCTCAACATTTCTAATTAAAAAGGATAAATGTTAGTGGCAGTGAAAGAATCTTAAATATTTGTTTTTGTGATTTATTTTTTAGCATGAAAATCAGTTTTTAAAATGTGTTCCATGAGCTGCACCTGCTGTAGATCTTGAATTGTAGAAAAAGTGAAGTTCATGTTTATTGCAGAGCCACGATGGTCCCCATTTCAGTATCTACCCTGTGTTCTCCCTCTCTCTAAGCCATCTTAACAATCATTATATTTAGAAGTGTACAAAGCCCCCAGTCTTAAGGGATTTAGGGACAACCTGTGAAATTAGTAAAAATATCTGCCACCAAGTATTACTATATGGATATATGTGTTGAAATTACTTTGAAAAACTTAGGAAAGAGAACAACAACATTCAGGAAGAAATGTTAGCGTCTGCTAAAAGCAGTAGAGTGATATTCTTTCTGGGCGATTCCAAAATACAGCACTATTGAATAATGGAGACTCTGGTGACTTAATCTCTAATCCTAATGATTTAATTACACACTCATAAAGATTTACACTAACATTCTAATAACTCATTGTGCTGGGGTGACAAAGAACGAGTTTTGTGTTTAGAGAGAGCTTACATAAAACATGTTCCTTTGAAAAGAAGTAGCCTATCTGTTTAAATTATGCCAGCAGGCAGCATTGCACATTAGCAACAGATACTTCCTTGGTACCGTGCACTGTTAAACTATCACAAAACCCTCTTCACTGCAGTCTTGCTCCATTGGAACCCATTCTCAGGGTGGTGTTTGTAAAGATGATTCCCAAATATGAGTCACTCTGCTTAAAGCCCTTAAGTGGCTCCCAGAGCCCTCAAAGGAAGTCCAGCCCAGCACTGCATCCTTTTTCTTTTTTATTCTTATTCTACCCACCATTTTATTACATAGACATCTTGGCTACTGGGGATTCCCTGGTAGCTCAGATGGTAAAGAGTCTGCCTGTAATGCAGGAGACCTGGGTTCAATCCCTGGGTCAGGCAGATCCCCTGGAGAAGGCAATGGCAACCCACTCCAGTATTCTTGCCTGGAAAATCCCGCGGATGAAGGAGCCTGGCAGGCTATAGTCCATGGGGTTGTGAAAAGTCAGACACGACTGAGCAACTTCACTCACTTGACTATTGAGTCAGCTCAAGGAACCTCACTGATGGCTAGGTGTCACAGGAGACTGGAGCTAGGAGTACAGGCAGTTCTGGAGGTCCGATTCTCATCTCCGTGGCTTTTCCTACTCCCTGTCTCATTCTCTTTTTCTGTAGACTGCCTTCTTCTGCTTTGACGTGGAGGAAATGGCCATCTCACAACTCCTAGTTTAGGTCTTCACTGCAAGTGTTCAGCAGAGATGGAAACTGGTTTCATGGGCCCTACAGCAAGTTCCTGGGAAAATGAATCTAATGGGCAAGAGGAAGATGGGCTCACTGGTGCACTGAGCCTGGGCAGTGGTCCCAGGGGTAGTAGTGGCTGTGAAAACAGGCTGCCATTTTGCAGGTTGGGAGTGTTCAAAGGGTTCCCAGATAAAAACACGGGGAGCTCTTTGAGATATCCCACCTTTGATTCCCTTCTCCAATTATCCTCAGATGCCTTCAAATAGACTTGGGCTTTGTCTTTGGTATCGAGGACTGTGATTGCCTTGTATGTAGTTTATTTATGGGAAGCCTAATGCCACCAAGAAGTTGCCTTTTCAACCAGGTGATATATCTTGTGTTTTTGAAAATGTATTCATTTTAATACATATTTATTAGTTATCTCGATTATTTAAATTGCTATAATATAGAGCTGCATGGAATATAATTGTGTCTAGTTTAAAGGTTATTTTTTGAGGAAATTAACGGTATGTATTTAAGCTGCATTTACTTGCATGTCCAGGGTTATAATCCTTTATTCATTAATGTTTTCTCCCAGATCTTGTTCCAGTGTTGCAGCAGGCAGTCAGACTTTTTAATCATTTGCCTGTACAGATGCCTTTGATATATGGGAAGCTTTTTTAAACTCATTCTTGTATGTGTAAGAGAAAGGACATGTTGGAAAAACAGAAAATTTCCAACAGCTTTATTGCAGGACATTATGAGTTTGAGATTAACTCAATAACAAGAGACTTTGTATAATCTGAGAAGCTGGAAGATTTACGATTATGAACATGGCAACTTGCCCAAATTATTTCTAGAGCTGGAGGTAGTTCAGAGTTCAAGACTTCACAAATAAATACTCACACTCAAAGAGAAAAATCAGAAACATCATTGACTAAGTCCAAAATGAAGTCACAGTCCTACTGGTGGGAGGACTTGTCCATGGTTAAAGATACAAACTTGTATTTTTAAAGTTCAATATGGGAACTGTTGAGGGGTTATATCATGGGACTATTTCTTAGAATGACAGTGGATGAAAAGTAGGAAACCCTTACAAAGACACATGTTGGTGAACTTATTTGTTAAATATTTGAAATTGCCTTCTCCTGCAGTGAGGGAGGGAGTGTCCTTACTCTTGTGTTCTTAAAATTGAATACCTAAAAAATCATTTGGAGAGCTGTGCCAGGATCACCAATGGGAAATACATAGGGAGAAGAAAGTGTAACTCACTAACATGGCATCAGTAGATGTGCTAAAGCTGAGAATGATCCTTACTCTCAAGCTTCAGTCTGAGAATCAGTTTAGAATTCTTTTTTAATTTTTTTTCTTCCTTTTTTCCTTTTGGCTGCACTTTGTGGCGTATGGGATTTTAAGTTCCCCAACCAGGAATGGAACCCGTGGCCCCTGCAGTAGTAGTACGGAATCCCAACCACTGGACCGCCAGGGAAGTCCCAGACTAGAATTCTTAACTGTTGGACATCGTGTTTCCTTTGTGCCCTGGTTAGTGCTCTCAAAGATGGTGGGGAGCTTTTCCTATGAAGATGGTATGTTAATAATTTCATAAAGATACCATTCAAGAGCCCAATTTGAATACATTTTGAGGTGGAATGTTTTCTCAGCAGTTGGTGATTTTAAAGTTTACTTTAAATTTACTGCATAACCATATTCAAGTAGCTGGAAAGAAAAATGTACTACTGATATGTACTAATTATGGCAAAGGTGGTCTCCTACTTTCAGCATTAACTATAGGTCTGTCCTTCATCGAGTGGTGCAAGAATGAATTAATGTGACTTCTGTTTGAGAAAAATAAGTATAAGATGATATATTTACAAAACATTTTCCACAGGAGAGGAGCTAAAGTGCTAATTGAATGTAGGTGATTTTCTCGTTTGAAGGAAGGAATGATATGAACTTTGAAGCCAGTCCTTACTGACAGTGGCATTTTGCTTATCCAAAGGACTTCTTTTCATCTTGTGTTAGGATGGGACATAACAGGTTTTTCCAGTAATACTGACCTGCTCAAATTCATACACAACTCTCTTCTGCTCCCCTTTTACTTGATGTATCCAGGGGCTGGCCAAAGTTAAAGGTCTGATCTCTTCTAGAACTGACTAGCCAACAAAGTAATGGACTTCTGACCTAGAGCTCAACAGTCCTAGCCAGTTTTATTTTTTTAATTCAATTTTTACATTCAAGTATATTTTACAATGTTCAGGTCACAAATTTAGCTCTCAAAGTCTTAGACCTTAATCAGTTTTAGAGGAAAAACCTGCTGAGACTTGTTACGGCAGTTGAAGGTAAAATTTAACTTGTTCTAGGTATAACACTTAAAGTAAAGTTAGACATGTTGCATAGGTCAATCTATCTCTGTTGAATGACTATTTTGGTTATTATTTTTTTTTCAGGCCATCATAGACTCAAAATTTCATAGAATACAGTGAAAATCAATTATTAAAAATAAAAACCAAGGCATAAAAAAGACAAGTTCCAAATTTTCATTAGGCTTAACAGATATAAAATCTGCCAAATGTTATAAACGTGCTAAATTCTTTCCGTTTCTGCACTTATCTCATTTTGGACCCATCACAACCAGTTTACAGACCAG
The DNA here is from genome assembly GCF_029378745.1 of Bos indicus. NCBI lineage: Eukaryota > Metazoa > Chordata > Mammalia > Artiodactyla > Bovidae > Bos > Bos indicus. Next base: position 112,418,784 of record NC_091760.1, read on the forward strand.
TGTGGGTCCTGGGATTACTTTGAGACATTGAATCTAATTATTTAGTTGAAGTTGAAAAGGTTACATCATGGCTAGATGTTCCTGTTTAGGAAATCTCTGAGAATTGTATCCTGACTTAAATTTGTTATATCAATATTGCTGCCTAAAACAACTTCCTTTTTTCTGAGAGAGCCTCAATCAGATCAATTAATCCTATTTAAGTGAAATCTGAGCATCTGCCCAGTCTGGGTGAGTCTTGATCAGATTGGTTACTCCAGTTTCCTCTGAATAATTGGTTGTAGGCAGGGACATATGACACAGTTCTGGCCAATTAGATGTGAAGAAAATCAGGGCACTTTGGAGAAAATTTTCTTTCCTATTCAAATGATATGGTAAAATAATAGGAGGGCATGATGCCTGGAGCTGCTATTATACATTTGGTAACCTATCAGTTTAGGGAGAAACTTGGATTTTATAGTGAATTATTAAACTGCTAAATGAACTAAACATGTTAGTACCTTTCACAATTACTATGCAGGATTTAAAAAGAATCCTCTTTATTATTTAAGCAATTTGTAGTTGGTCCTTCTCTAGTTTGCAGCCCAAAGCATCTACACAGAGTAATTTAGGAGTAGTTCAATGCATAGATTTTAATAATGAGTTAATTTTTAAGGAAAAACAAAAATTGATTAATGTTTAAAAAATCAGTTTTCCAAGTAGTGCTCTGCCCCTGGGCCTGTTTTTCCAATAGGTGGAAACTCCTAGACTTGCAGGTAAAAAAGCCCTAATGACTAAACAGACCTCTGTCAGATTTGCTCTGCAAGTCCGACATTTCAGCATTGGCACACGTCATAAAAACAAGAGGCACCGCAGCTGATGTTTTTGTTTGGTGATATAGGGCATTTATAATATTTGGGGTTGGATAAGAGAAGGCAATGGCACCCCACTCCAGTACTCTTGCCTGGAAAATCCCATGGATAGAGGAGCCTGGTAGGCTGCAGTCCATGGGGTCGCTAAGAGTTGGACACGACTGAGCGACTTCCCTTTCACTTTTCACTTTCATGCATTGGAGAAGGAAATGGCAACCCACTCCAGTGTTCTTGCCTGGAGAATCCCAGGGATGGGGGAGCCTGGTGGGCTGCCGTCTCTGGGGTCGCACAGAGTCGGACATGACTGAAGCGACTTAGCAGCAGCAGCAGCAGCAGGTTAAAAATCAAGTCTTCATCTTTTGTTTGGAGTGTGAAGGAAAGCACACAGTATAAGCGGTGCTCTCAGAGTAGGCTGTAAGATTTGGATTATCAATAACTGCTGGAAGCTCTGACTGAAGGCTTGCACATTCCTTTCTCTCCCCCACCCCTGGCCCTGAGCACTCTGCTCTCAGCCTTTAAAGTTTACTGAAATACCGGAGGAAGATAGAAGCTTTGCAGCTGGAGAAATATCTTGTGGTGCAAAAAGAACCATTACCAGGCATTTTGGGAGTTGGAGTGTTTGAGAAGTGGTAATAGAGCTGGGAAGTTTTAATTTTTAAAATTATGAAATAAACGGCACTGTAAAATCTGACATTATGTGGCAGGCATTAGTACAAGCACTTATTCATTTAATCCTTGCAAGAAGCCCACAAAACAGATACCATTATTTTCACTCTCTGTTACATCAAAGGAAGGGATTCCAGAGAAGTTAGGTCATTTAGAGACTTACAGCCTCTACCATCCATGCTGTTACCATTGAACCACACTCTCTCCAAATGGAATATTTCAGCTGTACAGATAAAGACAGAAACGGTTTAAGACTCCCCCAGGTATCCAGTGCTTCCTTTGTCCTTTAGAGAGATTTGACATTATGGATATGGTTGGTCCTTGAGTGCTTCTCCCTGCTCCTACCCCTCCCTCTCTTTCTGTGATCTTTCTTTCTCTGGCATGAAGTTTGGTTCAGTTTTTGGTTAGAGGGGCTGAGTCTACTTTCTCCTACCTCCTGGGTCCTGGTTACTTAATTAATCAGCAGTTCTGAAGGCGACTGGAAGTCATTTTCTCGAGCCTTCTTTCTGTAGCCCAGAGCCCCATCCTAGACAGTGAGCCCAGCTCTGGACCACAAAGAGTAATCGTTTGGCTTTCATTTAGTCGTCATTTCTCTGCCGGTGTTCAGTAACATCCCACTTCCCGCTGTTGGTCCTGATGACCTGCTGCCCCAACATTTCAGCCCCTCTCACCACTGTGAGGCTTATAGGAAAACAGGGAAGATATTAATACCTTTTTCAGTGCCATCTTGACGTGCCTATTGCTCATTTGCCAGTCATCAGTAGGTGGCGCAAAGGAGCGCCGTTTTCCCTCTATGTACAGCGCAGGCGCACCATCCTGGCACTACCCACTGCGTGTTTCTAGATTCGAGGGGAGATTGGCCAGACTCTTTGATTTACTGTGCATCCTTTTTTTGGTCAAGAATGTCCCATTTTCTCTGAGCTGTTTTTATTCCAAGAAATTAGGTTGATCATTTTGGAAGGTTGGTGAGATTGGTTTAACAGCTAATTTGATATTGAAAGTTTTCCCGCAACCCTATGGTGATAAGCTGTAGAGTGTTGTAGGTCTGCTTAAGGCTTACTACTGATACCTTAGGCAATTCACAGGAATTTGGAGAAGTCATGGCTTTCAGCCTATAACCCCCTAAATACACATTTCCCTTAAGTTAAAAAAATAAAGTCGGGAATGCACCAGCATGGAGACTGCTGTAATTTGTCTTTTGATTTATTATTTATAGAGTGTTTACTGGCAGGTATATGGGCTTCCCAAGTGGCTCAATGGTAAAGAATTCACCTGCCAGTGCAGGATTGATCCCTGATCTGGGAAGATCCTCTGGAGAAGGAAATGGCAACCCACTCAAGTGTTTTTGCCTGGGAAATCCCATGGACAGAGGAGCTTGGTGGGCTACAGTCCAGGGAGTCGCAAGAGTCGAACACAAATAGCAACTAAACAGCAACAACAGATGGGGAACATAGCACTAGTAAAACAGATAGAAATTCTTAACTTCATGGAACTTACATTCTAGTGGGAGAGACAGACAATAAGAAAACAGGAAGATTATGACATTTAAAATATGTAGACTTTTAGGTCATTTATGTTTTTGGACTCTGACACATTTGAGAAGGTTGGCATCCAGACAGTAGGGAACTCTTGGTATCACCACCAAACCCCTCTCAACCCTTAAGAGCGACGTGTTTCATGTTCTACTACCTCTTGTCCTTTCTTTCCTCTGGACCAGTCAGTAGAACTGACCACTATTTAAAAAAAAAAAAAAAAAGGGGGAAATACTTTTCAGCTCTTCATACTCAAGGGAGGGGAGACAAAGGGTCATAAAAAATATTTTATGGTAGCTTGTTGTGGTCACTGGCAGTGTTAACACTAGAAGTGAAAGTGACTTTCTAGGAAAGAATTTTGATGTGTTGTCTTAGTGGCTTAGGGCAATGAGGTCTGCCTATGTATCTGGCAAGTTAGAAAGGAGCTTTATATTAAGATCAAGCTTTACATTAAAATTCAAATGGGGGCTGCTTCCACGAGGATTCTTACTATTACTATTATAGGTCATCCGCTGTCCTTTTCTGTTTACATAAGATTCCCCTAACTCAGATAAAACTTTAAGAAAGTCTTCCTTTCCCTCCTTGCTTCCTCTCTCGATTTTTCCCTACCTCCTTTCCTGTCTTTCTCACTTTAAGTAAATTGCCACAGGGGAGTTTATTTTTCCTTTTGTAAGATCTTCCTTTAAGCAGAACCCTTAAAAGTCTTTTGTGATCAAGCATTTTAAAGTGCCTACATGGGCATGGCTTTATAGAAACACAGTTAGATTGAATTCAGTCTAGTCATCTCAGAATACAGATGAAAAGCAGAAAATTGTATTATAAAACTGCAGCTTGGACTGGGAACCATCTAGTCACCAATGATACACACTGCTTTATAGCTGGTTTGTTCACGGGTATGATGATGGCCCTAGAAGGTAATAGATACTTGATTCAGTTGCCCTGAATAATTCTGAATTCTGGACTCAGTTCAGTTCAGTTCAGTCGCTCAGTCATGTCCGACTCTTTGAGACCCCATGAATCGCAGCACGCCAGGCCTCCCTGTCCATCACCAACTCCCGGAGTTTACCCAAACTCATGTCCATCGAGGCGGTGATGTGATCCATCCATCTCATCCTCTGTCGTCCCCTTCTCCTCCTGCCCCCAGTCCCTCCCAGCATCAGGGTCTTTTCCAATGAGTCAACTCTTCACATGAGGTGGCCAAAGTATTGGAGTTTCAGCTTCAGCATCAGTCCTTCCAATGAACACCCAGGACTGATCTCCTTTAGGATGGACTGGTTGGATCTCCTTGCAGTCCAAGGGACTCTCAAGAGTCTTCTCCAACACCATGGTAATTGATTTAAAGATGTGACTTTTTTTGTTTGGATAGAGATACAGGGAGTTGGAGTGAACTCCAGGAGTTGGTGATGGACAGGGAGGCCTGGCGTGCTGCAATTCATGGGGTCACAAAGAGTTGGACGCGACTGAGTAACTGAACTGAACAGGGAGTAGTGTGTGCGTCCAGTGGGTTTGCATAGGATACTTTATAAATACAAATCAGCTGGTTTCATGGGGTTTCCACTTGTAGCTTTTTCATAACTGGTATGTTTATGCCACCAAAAAATAGCTCTTTCAACAAAGAAATTGTCATTTGCTAAGATGGCCTGCCACCATCTGATAGAATTGATGGTTGCTATGAAACTACTGAAACCTGCTTTAGATGAGTAAACCTGGCTAGAGTGGCCTTTAAACCTCAAATCCCCAATTTTAAGGACAAAAGGAAGGGTGCACTGGTCGGAAATATGATTCTAGTTAAATGAACCTTGTTGATTATTTTTATGTGCCTGAATTGAATATTTAAAGAAGAGTCCTTCTGGTTATTTTATTTACCTAGAATGCACTTGTTCAGGTGGTCAGTAGTAGTGATGGTTCCTAAATACTGACAGATGCTTCTGCATTATTCATCAAAAGAGTTTTCTATCATTAGAATCACACTGCTTTCACAGTGCTGCAAATGTTTTCTGAGATTTAAAGAAGATGTGGGCCTAGTTGGTGCTTTTTTAGCTTTCAGATCTGGATTGTGGGGATAAACTGATGTTTGAATTGCCCTTGTTCTTCCAGAAGAAAAGAATTTCTGATTACAGCACTTATTAGCAGTGGGAGTGCTGAGTCAGTTGCAAAAATTTAAAATAGCATGCAGACTGGGACGTGATTGTCCTGTGAAGAGATCTTTAGGGAAGCAGCCTTACAGGATGAGGGCCTACACGTTGTTGAATTCCATACTGAATGTTTCCTAGGGTAGGGTGAACAGGTGTCCTGGGGAGGCTTGTGTGTCTCTTGGGTGTTGACTTATGCTGCTGCCTCAGTGCTTTTTGGACTGAAGTCCGGTTGCTCCTGGTGAATGTGTTATGTTTAAACATAGCATACCTTGAATTTGGCAATGATCTTAGCTTGACTGTACCATAATTTCAGCGTGAGGCTGATACAGTCATTTATGTGCAAGGGCACAATCCCATTTTTAAGGCTTGTGATTTGTTTGTTGAGCATCTACTCTGGGTCTACTACTATGCTTTTCTGAATTTACCAAAATTACTAGAATTGTTTTCTATCTTATGCTTTGCTATGACTCTAAGTCAGGCAAGTATGACTTAAATATGGATCAGAAAATTCTTAGTAATAAATTTTGGATCAAGTTTGAGGGTTGGGATAAATGACTTCTAGGAATAAGGCAGAATTTTTTCTCTTCAAAATTAAAAATTAGAAGTAGTTTCTGTGATAACTGAAAAAGAATATTTTAAATTCTGAAAACTTTCTCCATTATATTAAGGTATTTTAGTATTTGTCTTTTAAGTTTTCAATCTTTTTTTCAACTCTTATTCCATATGGGCAAATAGCATAATAGATATTAAAACAAAAAGTTATTTTTTAATTTGAAAAATACTGCTTAACTGAGAAAAAAAAGGTAAATCCAGAAGAAAATGAAGATGATTATGAATCATCCATAATTCAGAAACAACTATAGTTGGCATTTTGGTAGTTTTCTAGTTTTTTCTCCTTTTCCTATGATGTACAATTTACAAATGTAAGGTTGGAGCCTCTCTTTCATGTGATTCACTGGAGTGTAGGAGTCAGAAAAAAGCAAGTATAGATGGTAGATACCAAATGAGGGGATGAATCACAGAAGAACTGAAAGGGCTTCTAAGAATGCTGCCTCATCTGTGATACAGTGAAATCTCACGGACAACTCATGAACAGCTTTAAGAAGTTTACTTATACTGAACTTGGAGTTCTGAGAGAATAAAAACTCTGATTAGATGAGTTCTTTGGCCAGCTTGGTGACTCCACTATACTCTGAAAGGTCTAATAAAAACACTTTCAATCATACTGTTCATTATTAGCTTAAATGAAAACATATTGATTGCCATTTAAGTTAACAGTTGTCATTTCTCACCATTCATATTGACTCTTACTCAAACCTTAGTTTTAAATGCTAAAAAAATCACTGTTCCTGAGATAAATATCAATACAAATCAATCCCCAGCTTTTATTGATAAAGTTTTTTCTTTTTTTTTTTATGGCAAAAGTTAAGAATTGGATCTCTTTTAGATCTACATCGAGAACCACAAAAATCATTAATCCAATGAACAAAAATTTGTGGTGTCACCACTGTGTGCCAGGCACTGTTCTAGGCACAGGGAACCATGAGTGAATAAAACATTTCTATTTTCGTGAAGTGAATATTTTAGGGGGAAATGACAGAAAATAAAATCACTGGTTGTTGGTGGCTCAGACAGTAAAGCATCTGCCTATAATGTGGGAGATCTGGGTTCAATCCTTGGGTTGGGAAGATCTCCTGGAGAAGGAAATGGCAACCCACTCCAGTATTCTTGTCTGGAAAGTCCCATGGATGAAAGAGCCTGGTAGGCTACAGTCCATGGGGTCCCAAAGAGTTGGACACAACTGAACGATTTCACTTTCATTTTCAGGAGGTCTCTCCAGACTGGGTGATTAGTATCTACTCCTCTGGATTACTTAATCCCAGCCTAAATGGCAAGGAGGAGTCAGTCTTGCAAAAATCTGGAGAAAAAGCATTTGAGACAGAAGGAACAATGAGTCAGAATGAACTGGGGAACCGTGTGGAGCCCATGATCATAGGACGAGGAGTAGGAGAGGTAGGCTGGAAGGAGATCGTGTCGGCCTACAGGCAAGATCGCGTAGGCTACAGTGAGGAGTTTGGGATTAATTATACTTATTGTGAGAGGCCATTGGATTGTTCTGAGAAGTCTACTTGACCTTAAAAAGTACCACATTAACAAAAAAAACCACAACCCAATCACAAAATGAACAGAAGACCTAAATAGACATTTCTTTGAAGAAGATATACCAATGGCCAGTAGACATGTGAAAAAAAAAAAAATGCTCAACATTGCTACTTGTTAGAGAAATGCAAATCAAAACTACAATGAGTTGCCACCTCATACTGGTCAGAATGGCCATCACTACAAATAGTAAATGCTGGAGAACGTGGAGAAAAGTGAACCCTTCTACACTATTCATGGGAATGTAAATTGGCACAGCTACTATGGAGAACAGTATGAAAGTTCCTTAAAAAACTAAAAATAGAGCTGCCATATAATCTTGCAAGGGCTTCCCTGGTGGCTCAGTGGTAAAGAACTTGCCTGACAATGCAGGACATATGAGTTCTATTCCTGGGTTGGGAAGATCCTCTGGATAAGGAAATGGCAATCCACTCCAGTATCCTTGCCTGAGAGATTCCATGGACAGAGGAGCCTGGCAGGCTACAGTCCATAGTGTCACAAGTTGGGCATGATTCTAAACAATAACACCGACATAATCTTGCAATCCTATTTCTGGGCATATATCTGGAGAAAATTCTAATTAAAAAAGATACATGCACCTCAGTGTTCAAAGCAGCACTATTTACAATCACCAAGACATGGAAGCAACCTAAATGTCCATCAGGAGATAAATGGATAAAGAAGATGTGGTACATATGTACAATGAAATACTATTGTTCTTCAGTCACTCAGTCATGTCTGACTCTTTGCAACCCATTAGATTGTAGCATGCTAGACTTCCCTGTCCTTCACTATCCCAGAGTTTGGTCAAACTCATGTCCATTGAGTCAGTGATGCCATCCAACTATCTCATCCTTTGTCACCCGCCTTCTTGTCCTGCCTTCAGTCTTTCCTAGCATCAGGGTCTTTTCCACTGAGTCTGTTCTTCATATCTGGTGTCCAAATATTGGAACTTCAGCTTCAGCATCAGTCATTCCAATGAATATTCAGGGTTGATTCCCTTTAGGATTGACTGGTTTGATCTCCTTGCAGTCCAAGGGACTCTCAAGAGTCTTCTCTAACATCACAATTCAAAAGCATCAGTTCTTTGGCACTCAGACTTCTTTATGGTCCAATTCTCACATCCATACATGACTGCTGGAAAAACCATAGCTTTGACTATACAGACCTTTGCTGGCAAAGTGATGTCTTTGCTTTTTAATACACTGTCTAGTTTGTAATAGCTTTCCTTCCAAGGAGCAGGCGTCTTTTAATTTCATGGCTGCAGTTACCATCTGCAGAGATTTTGGAGCCCAAGAAAATAAAATATGTCACTGTTTCTACTTTTTCCCTTTCTATTTGCCATGAAGTGACGAGACTGTTTGCCATGATCTTAGTTTTTTGAATATTGAGTTTTAAACCAGCTTTTCACTCTTCTCTTTCACCCTCATCAAGAGGCTCTTTAGTTCCTCTTCATTTTCTGCCATTAGAGTCATATCATCTCAGTTCATGTGCTGCTGAAGCTGAGCTTGACGTATTTCGAGCATTACCTTACTAGCATGTGAATTGAGCGCAATTGTACAGTAGTTTGAACGTTCTTTGGTATTGTCCTTCTTTGGGATTGGAATGAAAACTGAGCTTTTCCAGTCCTGTGGCCATTGCTGAGTGAGTTCTCCAGATTTGTGGCATATTGAGTGCAGCACTTTTAACAGCTTCCTCTTTTAGAATTTGAAATAGGTCATCTGGGATTCCATCACCTATACTAGCTTTGTTTTTAGTAATGCTTTCTAAGGCCCACTTGACTTCACACTTCAGGATATCTGGCTCTAGGTGAGTGGCTACACCATCATGGTTATCTGAGTCATTAAGATCTTTCTTATATAGTTCTTCTGTGTATTCTTGCCACCTCTTCTTAATCTTTTCTGCTTCTGTTATGTTTCAGTAATGAAAAAGAATAAAATAATGCCACTCACTGCAACATGGATGGGCCTAGAGATTATCATACTAAGTGAAGTAAGTCAGGCAGACATAGACAAATACTGTAGGATATCACTTATACGTGCGATCTAAAATATGATACAGGGCTCCCCTAGTGGCTCAGTGCTAAAGAATCTGCCTGCCAATGCAGGAGACACAGATTCGATCCCTGGCCTGGGATGCCCCCCCATGCTGTGAAGCAGCTAAGCCTATGCACCATAACTGCTGAGCCTGTGCTCCAGAGCTGGGAGCTGCAACTGCTGAAGCCTATGTGCCTAGAGCCTGTGCTCTGCAACAAGAGAAGCCACAGCGAGAAGCCAGTGTACTGTTAACTGGAGAGTAGTCCCCACTCACTGGGGACTAGAGAAAAAGTCTGTGCAGCAACAAAGATTTAGCATAGCCAAAAATAAATAAATTATTTTAAAAATATGATATAAGTAAACTTATATACAAAACAGAAAGAGACTCATAGACATAGAAAAGAAGCTTATTACCAAAGAGGAAAAGGGGTAGGGGAGGGATAAATTAGGAGTCTGGGATTAGCAGATACAAACTACTATAATAAAATAACAACAAACCCCTATTAAAAAAGAAAAAATGCCACAGTGACTATGACGTGGAGAACTTTTATGAGGGGAAACAGAGAAGTCAACTGGAATGCTTAGACATCCAAGAGAGATGATCGTTGGTTTGAATCACAAGGTTGCTATACTGATGGAGAGAAACAGTGGATTGGGGCTGTGCTTTGGATGAAGAGTCGAGGCTTTCTGAAGGATGGAGAAAGGAAACAGTGATGTTTTGGGTTTAAACATTCGGGGGTGGGGGCCCATTTACTGAGATGGAGAGGCCAGAGCAAGAGCAGGTGTAAGATTCATGTAATGTTTAAGATTCTGAGATATCACAGCACTGTCGTCTGGCAGTTGTACATAAAACTGGGACTGAAGGCGGAGGATGATACTGGAAATTTACATTTGAGGTCATCTGTGTGTGGATGGGAATCAGTACCCTGGGATTAGGCCACACGACTTAGGGTGACATAGAAACTCAAGTCCCTTCAACATTTGGAAGCATCTCTATTTTCCTGTCAGAATTTTCAGCAATTGAGAGTCTGCTGACAGTACCCTGAGCTGCTGCTTTTTCTGAGCTCTGATGTGGTTTAGGAAGAAGGAAAGAAACTAATGTTTGTTCAAGGTGTGACATATGCTGCGAATTGAGCATGACACCTTTACTTTATTTCATTGAATCTTTACCATGATCTTGTCTTTAACATGTGAAGCGACTGGCTCAGTGTCAGTGAAGTCAGCCAGGAGACAATGTGACTGAGAAATGAACCCAGGATTTCAGTGCAGGTCTTTGGGCTTGTTTTTTTTCTTCTTCATTCATGTTTGCAATTGGCAAAGTTGCAAAGGACTGGCAATATTTGCTTTTGCAAATTGTATGTGATTTTAAAATAAATATAGCATGTCACATGTTAAAATTTTTTTTCAAAGCAGTGCTTGCTCATGGCAAACACCAGAAAATTCTTTAACAATACAAAAAACTCTAAGGTGGGAATTGAAGTACGCTTGTCTCTTCCTGTTTAAGTACCATTTCTTTTCTGCAAATTATAGAAAATTTCTAAGACTATATAACATATTTTTCTGTATGTTACAAAACAAGTAGAAATGCCATGCAACAAATATTGCTTTGTAACTTTTTATTCACTTAATAATGTATCTTGGACAGCTTTCTGTTTGCAGATCTATGATATTGTTTTTAATGACATCATAATGTTTTATGATTAGCTCATTTATTTAATCAGGCCTCATAGACATTTAGATGATTTCTGGTTTGTTTTTTAAACAATTGCAAACAAGGTGGTAGTGATCAACCATATAATTTCTATTTCTTGCTTTATTATGCTGGCGTTTATCCAGAATAAATCCCTGGTACTGTAATTGCAAGGTCAAAATGAATATTTTAAATTTAGAAAAATATTGCTAAATTGATTCAAATAATATTACCTAATTTATAATCTTACTATTAGCCCCACAACTTCATCCTCAATATCTTTTTTCACATTAAAATTTGTGCTTATCAGGTGAAACACTATTTCACTTTTGACTTTAAGATTTTAACCATGGGTACTGTTAAGCATTTTTCTATTTATCAGTCGTTTCTTCTGTGAATTGTCTATTCTTATCCTTTTGCTGGTTGATTTGCAGGGACCCTTTCAGATCATGGATATTAATCCTTTTTTCTGTTATGTTTCTTTACAAAAGTTTTCTCCTAATTTTTTTTGCTTATTTTGAATGATGTTTATGGTTTATATAGATATTTTTACATGTAGTTAGATTTATCGTCCTTTTCCATAAGGACTTCTATCTTTTGCCAGCGTTAAAGAAAGTGTAGAATTCTTACTCTAGAAAGGCTTCCATAAGGACAGACTGTTATATGGCAAAGCTTATGTCTTAAAACTGTGTAGACCACAGCGACTTCCCTAGTGGCTCAGATGGTAAAGAATCTGTCTGCAATGAAGGGGACCTGGGTCAATGTCTGGGTCGGGAAGATGCCCTGGAGAAGGGAATGGCAACCCACTCCAGTATTCTTGCCAGGGAAATTCCCCTGAACAGAGGAACCTGGCGGACTACAGGCCGTGGGATCCCAAAGAGTTGGACATGACTGAGCAACACACACACACACATGCAGAAGCAGGTCCCGCATTCCATTGACCCACCAATGTCATGTATGACTCTCCCAGTGTTCTGTGTTTCTGCATTAAGAGGTCTGTCAGATGTTCAGCAACTTTCCTGTCTACCTCCTATTTTTTCTTGGACCGCAGCTCTTTCTTACTCTTTGGTTATTTCTCACTGACTCCCTTCTTCACCATCAAAATTTTTGCTTCCAGTTTCTCCTTCTTGTCCCTGCCACCATTGTGTTTAATATTTCCTACTCTCTCAATCCATCCTGACACTGCCCTCCCTGATGTTTTTTCTGTCCCTTGTCAATTTCTATGTGCTTCCCAAGATTTATCCCAGCAGTCAGAGCGTAATCATGGACACTTCTCAGCCCTGGTGTTCTTGCTTGGTGGACTCCCTTGTACTGCTGAAGAAGTGTGCAAATGTTTGTGTCCACATGAATGTGCTTGTGTGTTAGTGTGTGTAGTTATTTCTGAATGCAGAGAGGGAATCTTGTAATCAGATAGTTTGGGTTTTAATGCTGGCCTTCCTTTTTATTTTTTTCCCCTAGGATTGGCTATTTAGAAAACTTTGTAGCACATCTGCTCCAATTATATATGCAAATTTTGCTTAAAAGAAAGTTTTTGGGTTTTTTCATTTTTCTCCCATTTTTAGATTTTTCTACTTAAAGAATGATTTTAAGATCTATAGTGCAGTGATTTGAAATATGGACTAATCAAAATGCCACTTATTTGTGACAGTTACTCAACAATGTTTACATGGTATTTTAATAAAGGGAAGCTTTTGATACCAGGAGCAGAGTTTGAATGGGGACAGACAATTGTTGAAAAATCAACTTGCGTGGATACTCCTAGGCTTTTTCTTTACCACAGGGAGATCTATTTTTATGGTTTTTTTTTTTTTTTAGCATGGATTTTTTTCCCCCCCCACAAAACCACCTGTCACAGAAATAAGGTGCCTGCTTTAAATGCTGTTCAACTCGATTTCCAACTGGCTGTGGCTGGAATGTGCCAGGCCTGCTTCAGATCAGCAGGCAGTTTCTCTGAGCCCCTCACTCCTCCGGAGATGGAGACTTTGATCTGAAAAGACTTGGGGGCGGGGAAGTGCTTTGTTTTCTAGGGAAAAATGTGATCTCTTCCTCCATTGTCCTTTCTTTGACTTGTAGCCAGAAAGCCTTACAGGCTCACAGAAGTCAGACTTCTATGGACAAAATTAGGACAGTTTGCATGAAATCAGTTGCTCTTTCTTGACTTTTTTTTTTTCTCTCTCTTTTTGGCAAAAAATAATTGACTCCGTAAACCAGTAGTTAGAGATATAGAGGCTTGAGGGTGAGAATTTGGAAACTGGTTGGGGTTTATGAATTTGTTAGCATACAAAGCAGACTTTCCTTTAAAATGAAATTAAAACACAGGAGGTAGGTGGCAAGTGTGTACGGTGACTTTAAGAAATGAATGAGACGCTAACAACCTCGACAAATACTTCCTCTACAGTTAGTGTGTGTAGCCCACTGTGTAAGTTTCCTGTCAAGGTATCTTTTTAAAGAGGCGACTCTGGATGGGATGTAGGTGAGATCAGATAAAATACAGATGGTCATAAGGCTCAAAATTTTAAAAGTACCTCTTCCCCACTTAGCAGCTAATTACAAGTTAGGGTAAGGGCTTCTCTGGTGGCTCAGAGGTAAAGAATCTGCCTTCAGTGCAGAAGATATGGGAGATGTGGGTTCAATTCCTGTGTCAGGAAGATCCCCTGGAAGAGGAAATGGCAACTCACTCAAGTGTTCTTGCCTAGGAAATCCCATGGACAGAGGAGCCTGCAGGCTATTGTCCATGGTGTCTCAAAAGAGTCAGACACAACCAAGCGACTAACACACACACAAGTTAGAGTGGATCTGAAATTGTCCTGAGCAGCCCCCAAGGGGACAAAAGGTTATGGAGACATAGTCAGTAATGGTTAGTTGAAAGTCAGAATTTCATATCTTTTAACTCTTGCTTTAACTGGGATATTTCATATTTTATCAGTAGGGGATGAGACCTTGTGCTGATATCTTAATATACAACTAAGCTAGCAAGCCTTTGCGTCTTTCACTTACATGACTCTGAATTAAGTGCTGTGCCTCGGAAACAGATTGACTCCCACTGACCACACGCTCAACAGGTCTGGTGGGCGGTAATGCTGCCTGGAGCTGTGGTTTCCAAACTTAAATGGGACTCAGAATTACCTGGGAGAGCTTTTAAAATACAGATTCTCAAGCAACAAGGATTTCTGGAGACGTGTGTAGCAGTTTGTACAAAGAAAGCCAAGTTTGGGAACCTGTGGCTGCCTTAAAAGAAGCTGGATATGTCTGAGGACCACACTTGACTTCTATCTCCTAATAGCTGTGTACATTTTGACCTATGCATGCATGCATGCTCAGTCACTTCAGTGGTGTCTGACTCTTTGCAACCCCATGGACTGTAGCCAGCCAGGCTCCTCTGTCCATGGGGATTCTCCAGGCAAGAATACTGGAGCGGGTTGCCACGCACTCCTCCAGGGGATCTTGCCGACCCAGGGATGGAACACATGTCTTCTGCGTCTCCTGTGCTGCAGAGGGTTCTTTACTGATGAGCCATGGGGGAAGCCCACATTTTGATCTAACCATCAGTCAAATAACAAGCTAGCATTTTGAAGTTAATGTGTAATATAGTCAACTTTTTATTCTTTTTAATATGCCCAGTAGAGATGCTTTTGTGCTTTGACATGAGTGTTCTTGTAGAACTAAGAGAAAATATTTTAATATCTTTAGGGAAGGTTAAGCCTCACTTAAGTCCCCTTGTCCAGTGTCACCCAGGAAACAACCAAGATTAGGAGTAAGCAATAATGAAACTTGCTTTCCAGTTACTAAGAACAGATGTGTGTGTGTTAGTCATTCAGTCGTGTCCAACTCCTTGCAACCCCACAAACTGTAGCCCGCCGGTCTTCTCTGTCCATGGAATTCTCCAGGCAAGAATACTGGAGTGGATTGCCATTCCCTTCTCTAGAGGATCTTCTTGACCCAGGGATCAAACTCTGGTCTCCTGCATCGCAGGCAGATTCTTTACTATTTGAGCTACAGGGAAGTCCTACAAAGAACAAATACCAAGGTCTAAATTTTTACTGTGGTAAACAGAGTATTTATAAAGTAATCATAGCTACTGTTTGCATACTCTAAGTAAAAAGAAAAGTACATGGCCTAGAACAAGAAACGTTTTAGAACTGTATCAAGTGTTCTTACAAATAGCTGTGAAAAGAAGAGAAGCGAAAAGCAAAGGAGAAAAGGAAACATATACCCATTTGAATGCAGAGTTCCAAAGAATAGCAAGGAGAGATAAGAAAGCCTTCCTCAGTGATCAATGCAAAGAAATAAAGGAAAACAATAGAATGGGAAAGACTAGAGATCTCTTCAAGAAAATTAGAGACACAAAGGTAACATTTCATGCAAAGATGGGCTCAATAAAGGACAGAAATGGTATGGACCTAACAGAAGTAGAAGATATTAAGAAGAGTTGGCAAGAATACACAGAAGAACTATACATAAAAGATCTTCACAACCCAGATAATCACGATGATGTGATCACTCACCTAGAGCCAGACATCCTGGAATGTGAAGTCCAGTGGGCCTTAGGAAGCATCACTATGAACAAAGCTAGTGGAGGTGATGGAATTCCAGTTGAGCTATTTCAAATCCTAAAAGATGATGCTGTGAAAGTGCTGCACTCAATATGCCAGCAAATTTGGAAAACTCAGCAGTGGCCACAGGACTGGAAAAGGTCAGTTTTCATTCCAATCCCAAAGAAAGGCAATGCCAAAGAATGCTCAAACTACCGCACAATTGCACTCATCTCATACACTAGTAAAGTAATGTAATGCTCAAAATTCTCCAAGCCAGGCTTCAGCAATACATGAACTGTGAACTTCCAGATGTTCAAGCTGGTTTTAGAAAAGGCAGAGGAACCAGAGATCAAATTGCCAACATCCGCTGAATCATCGAAAAAGCAAGGGCGTTCCAGAAAAACATGTATTTCTGCTTTATTGACTATGCCAAAGCCTTTGACTGTGTGGATCACAATAAACTGTGGAAAGTTCTGAAAGAGATGGGAGTACCAGACCACTTGACCTCCCTCTTGAGAAACCTGTATTCAGGTCAGGAAGCAACAGTTAGAACTGGACATGGAACAACAGACTAATTCCAAATAGGAAAAGGAGTACGTCAAAGCTGTATATTGTCACCCTGCTTATTTAACTTGTATGCAGAGTACATCATGAGAAACACTGGGCTGAAGGAAGCACAAGCTGGAATCAAGATTGCCGGGAGAAATATCAATAACCTCAGACATGCAGATGACACCACCCTTATGGCAGAAAGTGAAGAAGAACTAAAGAGCCTCTTGATGAAAGTGAAAGAGGAAAGTGAAAAAGTTGGCTTAAAGCTCAACATTCAGAAAACGAAGATCATGGCATCTGGTCCCATCACTTCATGGCAAATAGATGGGGAAACAGTGGAAACAGTGGCTAACTTTATTTTTCTGCACTGCAAAAATCACTGCAGATGGTGATTGCAGCCATGAAATCAAAAGACGCTTACTCCTTGGAAAGAAAGTTATGACCAACCTAGACAGCATATTAAAAAGCAGAGATGTTACTTTGTCAACAAAGGTCCGTTTAGTCAAGGCTATCGTTTTTCCAGTGGTCATGTATGGATGTGAGAGTTGGACTGTAAGGAAAGCTGAACGCTGAAGAATTGATGCTTCTGAACTGTGGTGTTGGAGAAGACTCTTCAGAGTCCCTTGGACTGCAAGGAGATCCAACCAGTCCATTCTAAAGGAGATCAGTCCTGGGTGTTCATTGGTAGGACTGATTTTGAAGCTGAAACTCCAATACTTTGGCCACCTGATGTGAAGATCTGACTTATTTTAAAAGACCCTGATGCTGGGTAAGATTGAGGGCGGTAGGAGAAGGGGATGACAGAGGATGAGATGGTTGGATGGCATCACCGACTCAATGGACATGGGTTTGGATGGACTCTGGGAGTTGATGATGGACAGGGAGGCCTGGCATGCTGTGGTTCATGGGGTCACAAAGAGTCAGACATGACTGAGCAACTGAACTGAACTGATTATGTTCTTCAGGGGTCAGCTCGAACTCTGTGTCTTCTGGTATTCACCTGATCCAAGCCACATCCTCCACCTTCATTCCTTATTGTCCTTATTTTATTGTTATTTTTATATACTACTGACTAGAGTTGTCATTCCTATGTGCTAGATAAAATTTCCAAAAGCTAGACCTAGTATGTTATAGATTTCTATATTTACTAGAAAGGGTCTGAGGAACCAGGACATAGAGTCCTTGTTTTTATAGATCATAAAACTGGAGGCAAAGCTGTTGGAAAGACTTAGCAGTGATGATCCAGTTTGTGCTTTAGATGGGACTTGAAGGCAGACAGTCCATATGATGAAACAGAATGAGAGTTGCTCTAGGGCCAAGAGCACCTGATTTCAAGCCTGACTCTGTCATATCCTAGCTTTATGACCTCAGACAGGGTCTTCATTTCTCTGACTCTATAATAAGAGGCAATTAATTATCTCTACCTACTTCACAGAAATATTAAGAGGAATAAGTCACATAATGTATGTCGGTACTCTTAACTCTGGATACACAGTAGAATCCTTGGGAAGTTTAAGCAAATCACCAAACAAAACAGATACTCAGTCCAGTCCCATCCTGAGAAATGCTGATTTAACTGATATGTGGTGAGGCTTTGTGATCAGCACTTTTAAGAAGGTCCCCAAGTGCTTTTAATGTGCTACCAGGGTGGAGAACCATGAAAGAGCCTTACTGGATGCCAATGATCTTTATAAATTCAGGTCAATATTTACTGTGGCTTGGGAATTTTGCTCCTAGATATTCAGGACAATGTCGTATCACTAAACAAATAACAGAACAGTGCCATAGTCTTTTATATATATACATAAGTGTTATGACAAGCCATATTGTTGAATAGTGACAACAGTGTCATTTCTGATCTTATGTTAACATAGAAAACTGTTTACATAGTAGTTGGAACTAAATTTAGAATTTTAAAATTAATTCATATCCCTCTTCCCCATGGGATAACACTGAAACAAAATGAACAAAGCTATATTGTTATGAATTCTTGTTTGTATTTCATTTGTTTCCCAGGGCTAACAATTATAGAATATAAAATAGGTCTTATTGAAAAGGCAAGTATCATGTGAAAGGCTTTAATAAAATAGAAACAAGGTTCTGACATTTGAAAAATTGCTGATTAATTCATTTCATCCTTTCTTTGACCTAAATCCTCCCATATGTATTTATCAGCTTTGCAAACAGATTGACTTTGTGCATTTAGAGTTTGCAAACAAGTCCCAGAATGTTACTGCTAACCAATTAGTTTCTAAAAGCCTTTCAAATAATCTTATCGTCTCCACAGGAGTGATTTAGGCAATGAAAAAAAAAAAAGTTTGTTCTTCACTGAGAAGAATCATGACTTAATAAGAGTGGAGCTCACCATGGCTGTTCGTAAGCATACTTATTCATGAGCTGATATTTGAGTTTATGCCTGATTACTGGAAAGGAAGAGCATTTACAGTTGAAGCCAATCCTCTGTGAGAGCAGTTATATTTTGTGTAGAGATCATTTTTGAAAATTCATATCTGTAGTAAGAGATCCGGATGTTAATCAGCTTTTTTTTTTTTTTCCTCTTTAAAGTTAGTCTAATAGGCTTTTGGATTGAATGAGGCTTTCAGCTTATCGAAAGATAAAATAATATTTGTGAAAGCCAGATCAGCTGTTTGTAGACTCATGGAGCTTAGAGGAAAATGCATATTGAGGGAAGCAGGATGATCAGTGATACTCAGTGACCCTCTGAAGTCCGCACAGCTAGTTAGTGACAGAACCCAAACCAGAGCTCTTTCTGCCAGCCCTCTTTCTGCCCCTCAACCCAGACCAACCATGTCATCCAGCCCAGCAGCAGGGTATCTCAGGACTCACTGTGAACCAGGTCCCCAAATATGTCCTGGGTCTGTGCTGAGAACTAAGCATGCCCTGTACTTCTGCTCTGATGGTTTTAGGAAATCTCTCTTTTCCTTCCTTTGACAGAAGCATTACCTGCACCTTTTCCACGTAGAAATGAAATTGTTTTCAGAAACGAATCCCTTTCAGCCACTCAGCTTTACTCTGATCTGTGGAAGCTGGCAAGAAATCCATTCACATTTTTTGTGTAGTTTTTGGTTGAAAAGATTCCATTGTAGAGGGTCTGTACTTTGTTGTTGTCGTTGGCCCGCTAATGCCGTTTGTTGATCAGTGTCCCAGAATAGACGTGTTTACAAAAGAGCGCAAGTGATATTTTTGTGTGTCCTCAACACAGACACGGCCATGAGACTGTGTGAGAGACTGCCTCAAGGTGACCTTTAGAGCAGAGAATGAGCAGGGCTCCAGGTGTGCTCAGTACTGTTGGAGGGGATTTTGCTTCTTGGCCTTTCAGAGAACAGAGCCTGGAAATACATGCAGCTCCACACACACACAGACATACAAGTATGTACACAAACACCTGTGTCTCTGTGTATATGATTTTGTTTACATTTTGTCTTGTTTTGCACTCCTCTCATCCTTATTGATTTAAGTTTGAACATGTAGGATCCTACAAGAGGTGTCACACCGTTCTTTACCCTCATCACTCAATTCTCTTCCACCCTTATAGGTAACCACCTTCACTGTTTTCTGGGTTATCCTTCCTGTATTTCTTTTTGTGATGATGAACAATATTTATATATTTAAAAATTCATATACTTCTTATTACACAAGAATTAGCATACTCTAAGTTATATATGCTTGTTTATACTTGGCCTTTTTCACTTATAATTTTAATGTATATAAATTATATCTCAAAGCTATTAAAAAGTCACCATCAGGTGGCATATATGGCATTCCTAACACAATATGATTTTCTCTGATTTGACCTTGGCTTAAAGATTCAAACCCATTTGGATGCCATGTAGACTAAGTGGAAATGTTGGGAATCTCCCCTCAAATGATTGTATTATGATACTTTAAATCGGAAGTGTATTTTTTAACAGCATTTTCTGCTTGAGGGACTTAGTGAACTGATAACCCCTAAAGAAATTTACTTAATATTTTAAACTGACTGTGGCAGAAATGATTGATTTAATCCCTCTGTGGTATTGGAGAAGACTCTTGAGAGTCCCTTGGACCGCAAGGAGATCCAACCGGTCCATTCTGAAGGAGATCAGCCCTGGGATTTCTTTGGAAGGAATGATGCTAAAGCTGAAACTCCAGTACTTTGGCCACCTCATGCGAAGAGTTGACTCATTGGAAAAGACCCTGATGCTGGGAGGGATTGGGGGCAAGAGGAGAAGGGGATGACAGAGGATGAGATGGCTGGATGGCATCACTGACTCGATGGACGTGAGTCTGAGTGAACTCCGGGAGTTGGTGATGGACAGGGAGGCCTGGCGTGCTGTGATTCATGGGGTTGCAAACAGTTGGACACGACTGAGCAACTGAACCGAACTAAACTGAACTGAAAGACTTGAATTCTAAAGGACCTTATAGACCACTTTGCTACGCCTTTTATTTTACAGATGAGACTCAGAGAGCTTTAAAACTCTAATTATGTAATAAAGTTAGAAATGCAGTCCTCGACTCATCTGTTCTACTCTTTAAATATTTATACTATTTTGTTAGGCAGTGATTAAAATGATAATTATTAAGACTCTGTAGAAACATGGAAAGCTGTTTATAATACAAATGAAAAAAAGAGCAGCATGCCAAATGGCTTAAATATCATGATTGCAACCAATATGACAAATTTGTGTTCGTATTGAGGTCTGGAGCATAACAGACAAAAACGGTATGTGTGTTATGTAATGGGTTAAAGGGCATTTCTCCCTTAATGCTTTGGAACATCGCGGCATTGTATCCAACTAAACTTCCTTTCTAAAAATATTAGGGCTACCACAGGGGGAATGTGAAATCAAAGAGATTGTTGGTAGCTGCCTGAATCTGTCGCCTGTATTTGTACTTTCCCCAGATACTTTCCAGCACTGGAAATGTGTGATGAGGTTCTATTATCCTATGCCTCTGACACTCTTCCATTGTTTACCCGCCCCTGGAGTTTTGCCTTTATTCCCTTGTTTCTCACCCTGTTTTATGGAATCTACTGACCCAGCATGGCTGGTGAATGACTTTTATAGCAGGTAGTAACTACTGTTACTTATCTCAACTGAATGCAGAATATAAAGAAATTATGCTGACCCTTAAGTAATTTAGGGCTTCCCTGCTCGCTCAGATGGTAAAGAATCTGCCTGCAGTGCAGGAGACCTGAGTTTGATTCCTGGGTCAGGAAGATCCCCTGGAGGAGGACATGATGACCCACTCTAATATTCTTGCCTGCAGAATTCCATGGATAGGGGAACCTGGAAGGCTAAATACAGCCCTTGAGGTTGCAAATAGTCGGACACGACTGAGCAACTAATACTTAAGTAATTAAAGTGAAGTTGCTCAGTCATGTCCGACTCTTAGCGACCCCATGGACTGCAGCCTACCAGGCTCCTCTGTCCATGAGATTTTCCAGGCAAGAGTACTGGAGTGGGGTGCCATTGCCTTCTCCAAGGAATAATATTTTGTCTCTAAGATGGGTGATTATTACCCAGTGGAATGAGCCCCAAAGATTGAGGGTGCTCCTTCTCTGGTTAGCTGTACCACTCCACAGGACCATCTACTATCAGGTTTGAAGAACGGAGCGATAGGTTTAGATGACTTTCAATCTGGTTAAAAAACAGAAATCATTTGTGGATTTGCCTATCGCGTGGCTCTGATTCCTGAAAAGTAGCCAGAAAGAAAAGAAAGCACTGTACCATGATGAGCCTGCCTCAGTTCTTTGTGGCTTTGGGACCCTGCCCTCTGTAAGAATTCTATTTCTGGTCAGAGTTGCCACATCAGCTTAAACTTCATCTAAATGCAAGTTCACTAGACTTGTTTTTTTTCAAGTTGACTCTAACAATATGGTTTTTTTGTGTGCTAGAGAACATCACAGGGAAAGCATAAAGCAGCTACATAAACAATTTAAGCAGCACTTTGTTTCAGACCCTAGCTCTGCCAAGAATGTTTGGATCATATATACTAGTTCACGGCAGTGGATAATGCTAGGGTTTCAGCCCATGACTGAGCTAGTGCAATAAACGTGAAGCTAGTGAATATTTAATGTACTATTCAAACACACTCCCTCTCTAAGGGGTTGGGTCTCATTTTCTAAAACGTTCGGCTTTCTTTGGATGACGCTTGCTAAGTGGCACGTGGTGTTATCTCAACTAACTGATTAAACTTTTATGTCCCTGTGCTTTTCCTGTTAAAAAGTTGAGAATATTATATCCATAATGGTTTTATCTCAGGGAAAAGAAATGGGACTGTGAAAAGTCCAGGGAAAGAAGAGGCAGCGTGAACAGGGCAGAGGGCACTGTGTCTGATATATAGACAGTCCTTCCTACAGGTCTACAGTCCTCGCTTTAGGTCTTGGTGATACAGTTAAGTCAAGTTAAGTTAAGTCAACTTTCTGTTCTGGCATAAACAGTTCATTTTATTCTCCTTTCCCAAGCAGACATCTTCTTGAATTATATCTTTTATGCCCCCTCTCCTTTGCTTAGAAATATCTAATGAATCTGTTATTGCCATTGTGTTTAAATCTTAGGTCAGGCATTCCTACCTCTATGCATCTAGTCTTATCTGACCCCAAAAATCAAATATCCTGTTATAATAGCCTTTTAGGACACTGCACCAAAGAGAGCGAAGCATCCTTTCCTATCCTCTGATTACACCCATGCTCTTTCCTGTCCTCAAGGCTCCACTGACACTGTTTTATTACCACATTCTCCCTACCCCCACACACTGTATTCTCTTTTTGCTATGGACTCCCATGTATTTTTGTCATGGTGTTTATTTTTGAAAATATCAATAATAAAATCGTAATAATAGCTACCATTTATAGTGTTTATTTTGTGCCAGGCACTGCTTTTGGTACTTTACATGAATTAACTCATTCAGCCTTCAACAACATTTCAAGGGGTAAGTAACATTATTCCCATTTTGTAGACAAATCCTGGAGACATGTTCTTGCTCAGTTGCTGAACAAGTCATGTCCAACTCTTTTTCGACCCCATGAACTGCAGCCTGCCGGGCTCTTCTGTCTTCTACTATCTCCCGGAGTTTGCTCAAATTGATGTTCACTGAATCTGTGATGCTATCCAACCATCTCATCTTCTGCTGCTCGCTTCTCCTGCCTTCAATCTTTCCAGTCATCAGGGTTTTTTCCAATGAGTCGTTTCTTCACATCAGGGGGCCAAAGTATTGGAGCTTCAGCATGGGTCCTTCCAATGATATTCAGGGTTGATTTCCTTTAGGATTGACTGGTTTGATCTCCTTGCAGTCCAAGGGACTCTCAAGAGTCTTCTCTAGCACCACAAAAAAATTGAAAGCATCAGTTCTTCGGTACTCAGCCTTCTTTGTGGTTCAACTCTCGCATCTGTACATGACTACTGGAAAAACCGTAGCTTTGACTAGACAGATCTTTGTCCGCAAAGGGATGTCTTTGCTTTTTAATATGCTGTCTAGGTTTGTCATGGCTTTCCTTCCAAAAAGCAAGTGTCTTTTAATTTCATGGCTGCAGTTACCATCTGCAGTGATTTTTGGAGCCCAAGAAAAGAAAATCTGTCACTGCATCCACCTTTTCCCCCATCTATTTGCCATGAAGTGATGGGATTGCCTGCCATGATCTTAGTTTTTTGAATGTTGAGTTTTAAGCCAGCTTTTTCACTCTGCTCTTTCACCTTCAACAGAAGGCTCTTTAGTTCCTCTTCACTTTGTGCCATTAGGGTGGTGTCATCTGCATATCTGAGGTTGTTGATATTTGTCCTGGCAATCTTGATTCTAGCTTGTGATTCATCCAGCCCAGCATTTTGAATGATGTACTCTGCATACAATTTAAATAAGCAGGGTGATAATACACAGCCATAACATACTCCCTTCCCAGTTTGGAACCAGTCAGTTGTTTGGTGTCTGGTTCTAATTATTGCTTCTGGATCTGCATACAGGTTTCTCAGGAGGCAGGTAAGGTGGTCTGGTATTCCTATCCCTTTCAGAATTTTCCACAGTTTGTTGTGATCCACACAAAGGCTTTAGCATAGTTGATGAAGCAGAAGTAGATATTTTTTGGGAATTCTCTTGCTTTTTCTGTGATCCACCAGATGTTGGCAATTTGATCTCTGGTTCCTCAGCTTCTTTGAAACTCAGCTAACACATCCAGAAGTTCTTATTTCATGTACTACTGAAGCTTAGGTTGAAGGATTTTGAGTATAACCTCACTAGCATGTGAAATAAGCATCATTGTACAGTAGTTGGAACATTCTTTGGCATTGCCCTTCTTTGGGATTAGAATGAAAACTGACTCTTTCCAGTGCTGGGGCCACTGCTGTGTTTTCCAAATTTGCTGGCATACTGAGTGCAGCGCTTTCACAGCATCATCTTTTAAGATTTGAAATAGCTCAGCTGGAATTCCATCACCTCCACTAGCTTTGTTCATAGTAATGCTTCCTAAGGTCCACTTGATTTCACACTCTGGGATGTCCAGCTGTAGGTGAGTTACTACACCATTGTGATTATCCAGGTCATCAAGACCTTTCTTGTATAGTTCTTCTGTGTATTCTTGCCACCTCTTCTTAATATCTTCTGCTTCTTATGGGTCCTTATTGTTCTGTCCTTTATTGTGCCCATCCTTGCATGAAATGTTCCCTTGGTGTCTCTAATTTTCTTGAAGAGATCTCTAGTCTTTCCTATCCTATTATTTTCCTCTAATTCTTTGCATTGTTCATGTAAGAAGGCCTTATCTCTTGTTGCTATTCTCTGGAACTCTGCTTTAAGTTGGATATATCTTTCCCTTTCTCCCTTGCCTTTCACTTCTCTTCTTTTCTCAGCTATTTGTAAGGCCTCCTCAGACAACCACTTTGCCTTGTTGCATTTCTTTTTCTTGAGGATGGTTTTGCTCACCACCTCCTGTACAAAGTTATGAACCTTCATCCATAGTTCTGCAGGCACTCTGTCTGCCAGATCTCATCCCTTGAATCTATTCACCACCTCTACTGTATAATCATAAAGGATTTGATTTAGGTCATACCTGAATGGTCTAGTGCTTTTTCCTATTTCAATTTAAGTCTGAATTGTAAAGAGGAGCTTGTGATTTGAGCCACAGTTAGCTCCAGGTCTTGTTTTTACTTATTGTATAGAGCTTCTCTATTTTTGCCTACAAAGAATATTATCGATCTGATTTCAGTACTGACCATCTGGTGATGGCCATGTTCAGAGTTGTCTCTTGTGTTGTTGGAAGACGGTGTTTGCTATGACAAACACCCTTGACAAAACTCTGTTAGCCTTTTCCCCGCTTCATTTTGTTTTCCATGGCTGAACTTACATGTTATTCCCAGTATCTCTTTGACTTCCTACTTTTGCATTCCAATCTCCTATGCTGAAAAGGACATCTTTTTTTTTTTTGGTGTTCTAGAAGGTGTTGTTGGTCTTCATAGAAATGGTCAATTTCAGCTTCTTCAGCACCAGTGGTTGGGGCATAGACTTGGATTACTGGGATGTTGAACAACGGTTTGCCTTGGAAACAAACAGATCATTCTCTCATTTTTGAGACTGCACCCAAGTACTGCATTTCAGACTCTTTCATTGACTATGAAGTCTACTCCATTTCTTTTAAGAATAGTAAATATAATCACATGTGAATTAGATTTGCCCATTTCTGTCCATTTTAGTTTACTGATTCCCAAGATGTTGATGTTCACCCTTGCCATCTCCTGCTTGACCACGTCCTATTTACCTAGATTCATGGACCTAACATTCTAGGTTCCTATGGGATATTGTTCTCTACAGCATTGGACTTTACTTTCACCACCAGACACATCCATACCTGAGAGTCACTCCTGCTTTGGCCCAGCCTCTTCATTCTTTCTGGAGCTGTTAGTAATTGCCCTCTGCTGTTTTCCAGTAGCATATTGGACACCTTCTGATCTGGAGGACCCATCTTCTGACATCGTATCTTTTTGCCTTTTCATGCTGTCCATGGGATTCTCTGTGGCAAGAATGCTGGAGGGTTGCCATTAACTCTTCCAGTGGACCACAGTTTGTCAGAACTCTCCACTCTGACTCTTCCATCTTGGGTGGCCCTGCACAGCATGGCTCATAGCTTCATTGAGTTACCCTCGCCCCTTTGCCATGACAAGGCTACAATTCATGAAGGGGCATGGAGGCATTGAGGGATAAAATAATGAACCTAAGCTCATACAAGCAAGTGGAAGATTTGGAATTCTGTCCCAGGCTGTCTGGATTCAAATTGTGTTCTTAACCACAGTTCTAAACTACTGTTTGTAAGTTATCTTTTTAGAGGCTTCATTCTTTTAAAATTTAACTCTGTAAGTCAAAGTCTCCTTATTCTCTGCTTTACCTCATTATATAACCCTGTGCCTGGAGCAGGGAGTGACTCTGTGAATATTTATTTATTGATGTGACCTGATGTCAGAGGTCAAAGAAATTCTAATAGGTTTTTCTGGGAGTTTTGACTTGCTTGGTTAGACTTGATTTTTTCTTGATAAACTGACTGTTTTCTGTTCTCCCTCTAACTGTTGGTATGAGATGGTCAGGGTGACTGTCAAGAATTTAAATCCTTGACATTTATTACCTAAATGAATGGTGCTAAGTGGTGGGTAAATTTACTAATGTGTGTGAAATCAAATCTCAAATTTTGTTCTGTGCTTCAAAGTAAACATTTTAAATCTGCATGTTTTTTTCTTAAGCAGTATTTTTTTACTTGCATATTTGATATGTCAGATCAAAGGCATAAGAGCAACCTGTACTTCACCTTTCTTGCAATATCAAGTCCTAGAAATATATTTAGTTTTGCACAGTTTTTCCTTGATTTCTTTGGGGGAAGAAAAGACTCTTCATGGAGGAAATGGTCAAAGTTGGTTATGTTAAAGTTACTTTGAGAATTCTGTGCCTACTGTGTTAGGCTCTGGGATCAAATTCTTTCCTATTTAATATAATGACAAGTTAGCCAAAGAAGCTGAAGTCTAACTTTGAAGTTTTGTTTACCATGTTTCTTTTCAACAGCATGCTGCTTGATAAGGTAGGTGCTCAGAGCTAGTTGTTTCTGGTTCTCTAAAGGTTACATCTGTGCCTGTGTGTTAGTCAGTGAAACAAGCAGTTTCTGGCTGATGCAATGAGAAAAGGGCATTTGGAAGAGTATTGTATAACTTGGAGAACCAAGGGGGAAAACTGAATAATTTGCCAGCTTTAGGAAGGGTGACTGTGACAATTGTAACATCTTGAGTGTCCAACCAGGAGCATCTCTGAAGTTTTGGCCTTTGCAATGACTCAGTTCTGTTTTCATTCAGTGCTCTGCTCAGGATTTCTGTTTCTTGGAAGGGAGCCAGATTTGCTCTCCACCTAAGCCAGGTGCCCATTTCTTGCTTGGGATGGTTGACAGGTCACCGGAGGCACATAAGATGGGAAAATAAGTATTTCCAAAGGAAATGTGGGTACTATTAGCAAAGAAAAGGAAATGGACATCAACAAAAGATGCTCATTGCCATCAAGTTTCATCTCAAAGCAGAGAGTTTAAATGAAAGCATTAACTTGGATGATAAGTGAGTTGGATTTTACCTGAGTTCAATCACCAAGTTACTTCTCTACTTAGAAAATACTGGCAGCCAAATTCCTTAACAAATATTTTATATTTGTACAAACTTGATTTTTTTTTCTGACCACATTTTAAAATGTTTACTTAGCTGTTTTCAAGTATATACAAAATTATAATATGAACCCATATGCAACTTCAATGATTGTTGAAACATTTTGCCATTCATGTTTTTGTTAATTGCATTTGGAAGCATTAACATAAGATGATTTTATAGTTGGCTGTATAAAAGCTCACAAGATTTAACATAAAGTCTGAAACTTGCTTTATGAATGTATATTCAAGTATCAAATTATTTATTATTGGTTTTTATACCAAAAGCATGTTGCCAGTTAGAAAAAAAGATACACTGTTCAATGGTCAGGCATTGTTTATCTAGAAGTAGACTTTTATTTCCATCAGTGAGGCTTTTTTCTGGCTTAAGCCTGATAAATCAATTCTTTAACAACTCTGTTTTCAGGTTACCTCTTCTAAATTTGCCTTCTGGCTCTTGGAGGCTTTGGGATGTGAATCAAAGGTTTCATTCAGCAGTGTCTCTGAACAGCAGGAGGCACTTGCACTGTGTGAGAACTGACTGTGCTCCAATCTCGTTTGCAGTTGAAAGATGCATGAGCGTAATGCAGTCTGGGACACAGATGATCAAGCTGAAGCGTGGGACCAAGGGGCTCGTCCGGCTCTTTTACCTGGATGAACACCGGACCCGCCTCCGATGGAGACCCTCTAGGAAGAGTGAGAAGGCAAAAAGTAAGACCAGCTTTTGAATTCTTGACTTGACCCAGTAACACATGGCTTCTATTGGATGGGCTCTGTGGAAGTTTTAGCTTGGTAAAACTTTCATATTTTTACAAGTTTTAGGGGGTCAGTGGTTAGAGAATGTGCAGAGACAGAATAAGTGATGACCATTTTTGCTTTTGTTAATTCATCAGGAACTTTGAATCCATAAAAAGTTTTCTTATCCACTAGTGCTGTTGAAGGTAATATTTATCCTACATTGAAGACATGTTGTATTTAGTTGGGATATGAGGTTTTATAGCTTGAGGCCTTTTATTTTTCTTTAAAAAAGTGAAGGAAGTCATAAATCCAATAGGATTAAACTGTTTTGACATATTCTGTGCACAGTTAACTGACGAATGGATTGACAAAATTGTTTTAATGATATCAAATAAAATAGCTTTGATCTGCCTCCTCCATAAAGCCTCTCTCCCAATCCTAAACTCAGTTTCTAGTCCATGCTGAGTCCCCTGGAGCATCTCTCTTCATCTGCTCCTTCCTCTTGTTTTCACATGGACCTCTTTCATCCAGGGTCTCTGTCTTTCTGGTGGCATATGCAAAATCTCCTAACCAAGCTCCATTTGCTAGTTTCTTCTGCCCTGACCAGTGAAGATGCTTTCCTCTTCATGTCACAGATGACCTCCACTAAATCAGGCTTACGTGATATACAATTTATTCTTACTTAACAAGAAACCCAGAGACTGGCTGGCTCCAACTGTGGGACGTTGAGCCTCTAGTTCTGTTTCTCTGAGCACTCTTGACTCTCTCCCTTCTGCACTGACATTGTAATTGAGGCAGCAGTAACATGGCTTCACAACTGATAGGCTTCAAGAAGATGCAGAAAAGGGACCTTCTCTTCCAGTGCTTCTGTTTCAAGAGGGGAGAGCCCCATTCCATGCCCTTCCCTCAAGCAGAATGCATGTCTCCTTGGTTACAAGTGGGTTATGTTCCCACACCTAAAGCCATTATAGGAGTCCGGAGTGGGGCCACCCCAATGCCTTAGCCGTACCGGAACTTGCCCTGCAATGGTCAGAGGCTCATTTCCCCATGAGTGGAAAGAAAGAACAATTGGGACTTGCCATTAAGGCAGAGCAGAGGTATGGATGGTATATGGGCAGTCAGTAAGATTACAACTTTCTGATTCATGCCCCCAAACAGGCAAGTGAACAAACAGAACGTAGTGTTTAATCCAAAGTAATCCTCTCTGCAAGTGTTCCCCTGACCCAAGCCTGCAGTGTTGCTCCACCACCTACATAATGCTCATCTCTGCACTGTCACTCCAGCTTCTCATAACCTAGCCTCTACCTGCCTTTCCAGCTTTGTCTCCTGTTACTCTACTTCCTGAGCTTTTCAGTCCAGCATCTCTGGAGTGGGGCTAATGTTTCTGTATCTTTATGCCTCTTTTCCCTGATTGACCATCTTGTTTTCCCCTCCACCTCTCAAGCCTCGCTCTGCCTTCACCCTTATAGCTTTCTCTCTATGAATCCAAATCACATTTAGCTATGCTATTTGGTTGCCATCAAATGTTTTTTCCCTTCAATTTTTTTTTTCCCTTCAATTTTTAACTGCTGTCGTATGCATATTGTAAAATATCAGAGTTGGCTCTAGGTCTTTGTATGTTTTCCTTGCATAAATGTATAAACTATACATTTGATATATTTACATCCCCCTTTTCTACCAGTCTTCTTGCCCCCTGCTGGGCTTATCTGTTTTCCTATCATAAATTTTAACACTTCCTGACCCAGTGCCTAGGAGGGTATTGTCTGAGTGCCCAGGAGGGTAGAGTAGTACATGGAGAAGGTTACTAGCAGGAAATGATAAAGCTTGTATTGCACATTTGGACTTTTCAATTGTCTGGACAATTCACAGACAATTAATTTTATTTTTAAATCTTTAGATGATTTTACTTTTCTGAATCTGCACACATATCTTCACCTGCCAGGTAACTGCCCTTTCCTCACTTTCCTCACAGTACTTATTGACTCCATTTACAAAGTCACCGAGGGTCGGCAGTCTGAGATATTCCACAGACAGGCTGAGGGGAACTTTGATCCCAGCTGCTGCTTCACCATCTACCATGGCAACCACATGGAGTCCCTGGACCTCATCACCTCCAACCCCGAGGAGGCGCGCACCTGGATCACAGGCCTCAAGTACCTCATGGCTGGCATCAGTGATGAAGATTCCCTTGCCAAAAGGCAGAGGACCCACGACCAATATCCTCCCTAGAACTTTAATTCTGCACTCTGTATGTGTCTGTGTGTCTGTATGTGGATTAGACTATACTTTTCCCCATGATTTTGAGGCTTAAACCCACTTTCCTTGCTGTCTTTTTTCTTTACCCTTAGCAGCTTTCTGCCCACTCCTCACTCCCACCCCAAGTAAACGAATGTGTAGAACATGTAGAAACTTAAGCTTATGTGAACTCAGGAGCAAACTTCTTTGGAGGAGACTAGATTCAGCTTCATAATCTGCTAGGTCTCCAAATGCAGCGTAAAGTTTCCTAAGAGAGACAAAGCAACGAGCAAAATGTTTATTTGAGTTAGAGTTTCCTCCCACTTTATTATAGAGTCAGTCTAGTTTAACAAACTCTTTTTTTTTCTTTTTCAAATTCATAAATTTTATCACAACTTCCTAGGTGGTGCAGTGGTAAAAAATCTGCCTGCCAAGGCAGGAGACACAGGAGATGCAGGTTTGATCCCTGGGTCAGGTAGATCCCCTGGAGAAGGAAATGGCCACCCGCTCCAGTATTCTTGCCTGGAAAATTCCATGGATAGAGAAGCCTGGTGGATACAGTGCATGAGGTCATAAAGAGTCAGTCACGACTGAGCAGCCGAGCACATACATATTTACAGAACACTTTTTTGAGTTCCAATTATATACCAGCTGTTAAGTTCTTTCCTGGTTTTTCTCTCTTCTTAATTTACAGTTTGGAATCTGAACTGATTGATCCTTAAGGGGAAGTTATTTTTTACTTATATTTACCCTGCCTAAATTGTTCAAGAAACTGGAGTTTCTTGATTAAAATTCTGATTCTCATTCTTGATTAAACCCATTCTTTGGTCCTGCAGCATTGACAGGATAAATGATTAATGTGATTAGTCTGCAGGCACCTCTTCTGCTAGGATCACCTGGACATGTGACATGCATGGCCATTCTGGCCTCAGTTTCCTTATCTGTAAAGTGAGGGTATTAGACTCATTGACTGCTTTGGCTCCTTTCTTCACATTTTGAATGGTCTTAAAATACATGTTTCTCCCTCCGCTTGTAGGAATTAGTACTACTTTCCTGCTGTCATTGGAATGTGCACCCTAATTTTTTTCCAGAGTAGGGGTAAATTTGTGCTGCTTGAGCTATAGTCCTCACCCAGGGTACTGTTGAAGCAGGGTGGAAATATTCAACCCATGAAAGGATGTTGACAGTGCAAAGGTCTAAGCCGATGAGCCATGATGTTTTCATCAATATTCACAGCATGCAGGTAAATCCAACTGGGATTCATAAGTGAACAAAACATAAGCATAACAATTAACTTTGTGTGCTTTTTTTTGTTGGTTTGGTTCTTAACTCCTTTACATTTGATAAAAAACCAAATAATGAATGCTTTCTGGTGCAAGCCACAGAACCATACTAACAGTGCCTCAGACAATACAGAATATTCATTTTCTCATGAACAAGAGACCTGAGGTAGAGTTAATTCAGTGGGTCAGTAATGTCATTAGAAGAGATCTAGGTTCTGCCATTCTCAGCATTTTGGCTTGGTTCATTAACTGGCTACGCTTTGGTCAAAGAGAACTGCAACAGCTCCAAACAGAGAAACGCTGCCCAGAGGGAGCGAAGTTTCTTCTCATAAACCTCCCCCTCCTTTTTTTTTAGGAGTAAAGAAGAACTTCCCAGGAGTTTCACAGAAGACTACCTCTCATCATTGGCCAGAAATGCTATTGTGGGCCCATTTCTAAACCAACTCTGACAAGAGAAATTAACATAATTGGACTTTGATCTCAGGACCCTTTTTGTATTTTTAGAACCTGAAGACTCCAAAGAGTTCTATGTGGGCTCCATCTACTGATATTTGTCATATTAGAAATTAAATGTGAGAATTAAAAAAGCTCATTAAAAATTATAATAAACTATTACATATAAACATTTTTATGGAAAGTAACTTTTTCAAAGCAAAACAAATTAGTAAGAAGGGAGGTATTGCTTTACTCTTCTGCAAGTCTTTAAGCTTTTCTACATGTAAGATTGTATCATCTGTAAACACATAATTTTACTTCTTCCCTTCTGATTTGGATGCCTTTTATTTCTTTTTCTTGCCTAGTTGCCCTGGCTAGAACTTCCAGTACTTTGTTGAGCAGAAGTGGTGAAGGCAGGCATTCTTGTCTCATTCCTAATCTTACAGGAAAAGCTTTCAGTCTCTAACTATTGAGTATAATATTTGCTGTGTTTTTTTCATATGTAACTTTTATTATGTTTGGATAGTTTTCTTCTATTCCTATTTTGTTGAGTGTGTTTATCATGAAAGTGTATTGAATTTTGTCTAATGCTTTTTCTGCATCAACTGAGATGATTGTGGTTTTTCTCTTCATTATGTTGATGCAGTGTATTACATTGATCAATCTCATGTGTTGAATCATCTTTGTATTCAGGAATAAATCCCACTTGGTCATGGTGTATAATCCTATTAATACGCTGGTGAATTGTATTTGCTAGTATAGCTGACCCTTGAACAGTGTAGGAGTTGGGGTGCAGACCTCTTGAGCAGCTGAAAATCTGAGTATAACTTTATAGTTGGCCCTCTGTATTGAGGTTCTGTATCCGTGGATTCAACCAGCTGCAGTGCATGTAGTACTGTAGTACTTATTTATTGAAAAAAATCCACATATAAGTGAAACCACACAGTTCACACCCATGGTGTTCAAGGGTCAACTGTATTTTGTTGAGTGTTTTCCACCAGTGTAAATAAGAGATAATGGTCTGTAGTTTTCCTGTAGTGTCTTTCTCTGCCTTTGGTATCAGGGTAATGCTGTCCTCATAGAATGAGGTAGAAAGTATTTCCTCCACTTTAATTTTTGGGGAAAAATTTGACAGTTTGGTGTTTGTTGTTCTTTAAATATGTGGTAGAATTAACCAGAGAAACCATCAAGTCTAGAGATTTCCTTTGTTGAGAGATTTTTGACTACTGATTCCATCTCCTTACTAGTTATAGATTTATTCAGATTTTTCCATTTCTTTGTGATTTAGTCTTGGTAGTTTTTATATTTCTAGGAATTTGTCCATTTCATCTAGCTTATCCAATTTTTTGGTGTACAGTTGTTTACAGTGGTATCTTATAGTCCTTTATGTTTCTGTAGAATCAGTAGTAATGTCCCCACTTTCATTTCTGATTTTAGTACCGAGTCTTTTTTTTTTTCTCTTTGTCTGTCTAACTAAAGGTTTGTTGATTTTTAGTAATCTTTTTGAAAAAAATACTTTTGATTTCACTGATTTTTTTTCCTCAGTTGTTTTTCCACTTCATATCTGTTCTTGTCTTTCTTATTTTCTTCTTTCTGCTATCGTTTTAAATCTATTGAGACTTCATTGGTGGCCTAAAATGTAATCTATCCTGACAATGTCCCATATGCCCTTGAGAAGAATGTATATCCTATACTGTTGGGAAGAGTGTCTATATATGTCTGTTAGAGCTAGTTGATTTATTGTGTTGTTTAAATTCATTTCCTTAGTTCTGTCTGGTTGTTCTATCCATTATTGTGAGTGCAGTCTCCAAGTATTATTGTAAAACTTTCTTCAATTTTCTCCGTTTTTGCTTTATATATTTTGATGGTCTGTCGTTAGATACATGCATGTTTATAATTGTTATATCTTCTTGTTGTATTGAGACTTCTGTTAATACATAATGACAGTCTCTTACAGCCTGTTTTGATTTAAAGTCTATTGTTTGATGTTAGTAGAGCCACCCCTGCTCTCTTTTGGTTATGATTTGCTTCGAATATCTTTTCTCATCCTTTCATTTTCAACCTGTTTGTGTCTTTGGATCACAAGTGAGTTTCTTGTAGACAGCATATAGTTTAGTCAGGAATTTTAATCTATCCTGCCCATCTGTCTTTTGGGGAGTTTAATTGATTTACATGGAAATAATTATTGATAAGGATTAATATGTTATTGTGCTATTTGTTTTCTTTATGCCTTATATCTTTTTTTGGTCTCTTATTTCTTGACTAATAAGAGACCATCCTCTTTTTATGTGTTTTTTTTTTTTTCTTTTTTGATTGCAAAATAAATTCCTTCATTGTTTCTTTTTATGTAAATTCTATAGCTGTCTTCTTTGTGGTTATCTTGAGGATTACATTTAATGTTCTAAAGTTAAAATACTCTAGTTTAAATTTATACTACTTTAGATGAGTAGGTTTTTGAATCTGATTTGTTTGTTCATGTTTACTAGCAGTAGAAAGTTTTCATATTTGAGTTCATTGACAGCTGAAGAATTGTATCTTTTGAAAATATGCTATCTGGAAAGTGAGCATGCTCTAGAATCACACAGAGGAACCATTTTATAAGAAATATAGAATAGTTGCTGTTTATGTCAGTGAGGAAAGAAAAAGAAACAGGAAGTTAATGAATAATGAAGAGGAAGCTAGTGTCACAAATAGGGAAATTTATGTTGAGTCAGGGAGCCATTCTCATAGAGATTTGTCAGAATTTGATAGGGGTTTAGATAATGTCTTACTATCAGGGTTTAGATAATGTCTTACTATCAGAATGACATCCCTGATTAGATGTACATTTAATTATATTAATTGGGGAGAACAGAGCTGAGATGTTCATTATTATTACATTTCAATTAGACCTGAAAATTTCAACTGTGAATGAATAATGAGAATAATGAGTCTTAAATGATTGCATGAATAAAATGCATCCAGTGTAAAGTGAAATTCAGGTGATTTCTACAGTATGGCCATGTTGAATGGAGGTAGATGTGGTACCTCTGTCTATCAGCAGCAACACAGTGTTGTGGTTAATGACTGAGACTGGTGCTGCCCTGTCTGGGGTCCAGTTCCAAGGCTGCCATGTACTGTGTAACTAGGGGAGTTACTTAAACTCTTTTGCTTCAGAGTCTTGAACACGTTGATGGTGCCCCCCCTGTCTCACTGTGTGACCATCAAATGAGTTGGTTATACACAAAGTACTTTGAATGTTCTCTGGCTCCTAGTAAGCATTTTATAAATAGTAGCTGCTGCTGTTATTGCTAGAGAGGGATAAGGATTGGCAGACTTTTTGCTTTTCCTGGTCAGATAAAAATGCAGTGTCCACAGCATACAAAGATGATGATGCCTAGGTACTTAGCCTCACCATGTTCCTCCATCACATCCTCCATCACATCATTCTCCTCTGTGATTCCTCCACCTTACCTCTTGACGCCACTAGGGAAATTATTACCTCTAGAAGACTCCAGGCAGTCCTTTATGGATGTTGTCAACTGAAGCCTTACACCTTCCCTATAAATTTGGAGTTTTGCTTGTCGGGCAAATCTGGCCCTCCCTTCCAGTTACATGGCCTCCTGAGCTAAGAATGGGTTTTCTATGGCTGAAAAAAAAAATCAAAAGGAGAATAAAATTTTTTGACACATGAAGTTTTATGAAATTCAGAGTTCAACATCCTTAAATTATATTGAAACACAACCATGCCAGTTCATTTATGTATTGCCTGTGGTAGCAGAGTTGGGTGTTTGCAACTGAGACCAAATAGCCTGTAAAACCTAAAACATATACTATGAGGCCCTCTTCAGGGCCCTGTTTGCCTACCCCTGAACTAAATAATACTGTTCAATGCTTTACATTCTCCTAAAGTTTTTTCATTAAAAAATACTAGGCCAGAACTTTTCATTCAGGTTTTACTCTCCTAGTTTTTCTTTGTAAAATTGCTATTTCTTTTCTTAAATTTATCGTGTATTAGCTAGGAATCATTAATTCAGGGCTTTCTTGGGCACTCATGTTAATTTTGAAGAACAACTTCAGGGTATCAGAATACTTTTACCTGCAGTTATATCTTATATTATACCATGGGTACCGTTACTGAGAGAATGGTGTTTCTTTAATAGAATCTTAGAGTTGGAAGGGGCTTCAAGGTCATCTAGTTGTGCTCGCTGACATTATAGACGAAGAAATGGAAACCCCAAGAGGTAATATAAGTGACCCACTATCGTAGGCCAGGTCAGAATGAAGTCAGAACTAGTGTATATTACTTGTCTGAGTCTACTTCTGTTTCTGTCTTACCAACCCTAGATCCCTTAAACCAACAGTCCAGGCCAGCTCATGCGTTGACACTGAAGGCCTTGCAGACACAGGCTCATCCAAAGCCTGTTTGTTTCTGCAGAATATTCATGCTTAGGGTTTGTTTATCCCTGCTTCTTCCCTGGAGAAGTCTTTAAGGTGCTTTGGTAAAGAAGTTTAGCATCAAAGGATGAAAATACTGCTGTCCTTGGACTAATTTAATCATTTCTTTGAATTCTGACCAAATATTTTATGGGGCACAGAGCAGTGTTCATGGTCAAAAGAAATAAAGCTCATGCAATGGGCACTGTAGGCCCAGAAAACAGAAACAACAAGATTCAGGTTCTAACTAGTAATTGGTCCAAATGTTTTACTCTTGATTCTTCAGTTATTTTTCCCCCTGGGTCCTGTGTCACCCTTTAACTTCCAGGTATCATATATAATGAGGTCCTACCTGAACTCTATGAGAAATAATTGAATTTGAAAGAACCGGCCTGGTTATTCTCAAATGTTATAAAGGGAACAAGATGTGAAACAGATATTTACAGTTGAAAAATCACTTCTGATTAACTTTAGGAGAAATAAGACTATCATATTTTATTTTCTTTCTAAAGTATAATCTCCTATAATCATAATTTGAATTACCTAAAAATATAAATGTTCTGAGTTACTACTAAGAGGTCAGTTAATATTTTGACTTAAATGAAAATCTCTCTGTCTGAGGTCACCTGCTTGATGAATATTTTTCATTGACCTCTTCCTTTGACCTACTCCCACCTTCATTCTTTTCCTCTTCTTTATTCTTTGAATTTTAAAGCTGATTTTGGTTTTCTTTTCTTTCTTCTTTTTTTAAAAAAGATTTTTTGACGTAGATCTTTTTTTTTTTTTATGTTGTTGTCGTTCAATAGCTAATTCATGTCTGACTATTTGCATCCATAAACTGCAGCATATCAGGCTTCCCTGTCCTTCACTATCTCCCTGAGTTTGCTCAAACTCATGTCCATTGAGTCAGTGATGCCATCCAACCATCATATCCTTTGTCACCCCTTTCTCCTTTTGCCATCAGTCTTTCCCAGTGTTAGGGTCTTTTCCAGTGAGTCAGTTCTTCACATAAGGTGGTCAAAGTATGGGAGCTTCAGCATCAGTCCTTCCAATGAATATTCAGGACTGATCTCCTTTAGGATGGACTGGTTGGATCTCCTTGCAGTCC
This sequence comes from Bos indicus, assembly GCF_029378745.1. Classification (NCBI taxonomy): domain Eukaryota; kingdom Metazoa; phylum Chordata; class Mammalia; order Artiodactyla; family Bovidae; genus Bos; species Bos indicus. The sequence goes on from NC_091760.1 coordinate 112,456,806, forward strand.
AAGGGACTTCAAGTGTCTTCCCCAGCACCACAGTTGAAAAGCATCCATTCTTTGGTGCTCAGCTTTCTTTATAGTCCAACTCTCACATCCATACATGATTACTGGAAAAACCATAGTGGACCATTTTTAAAGTCTTTATTAAAGTTGTTAAAATATTTCTTCTGTTGCTTATGTTCTGTTTTTTCGGCCACAAGGCATGTGGGATCCCAGCTCCCTGCTGCTGCTGCTAAGTCACGTCAGTTGTGTCCGACCCTGTGCGACCCCATAGACAGCAGCCCACCGGGCTCCCCCATCCCTGGGATTCTCCAGGCAAGAAGAATGGAGTGGGTTGCCATTTCCTTCTCCAGTGAATGAAAGTGAAAAGTGAAAGTGAAGTTGCTCAGTCGTGTCCGACTCTTCGCGACCCCATGGGCTGCAGCCTACCAGGCTCCTCCGTCCATGGGATTTTCCAGGCAAGAGTACTGGAGTGGGTTGCCATTGCCTTCTCCGCCCAGCTCCCTGACCAGGCATCAAACCTGCACCCCCTGCTCAGTAAATCTTTAATCCAATTAAATTCCCTCCCTGTTATTTGACCTGAGGCCAAACTGTGGTGGAGGTAATGAAGATAATGGTGATCTCCAAAAGGTACCATGCAGGCACTGCTGCATTCAGTGCCCCTAACCCTGCAGCAGGCCACCGCTGACCCATGCCTCCACCGGAGACTCCTAGATACTCACGGGCAAGTCTGGGTCAGTCTTTTGTGGGGTCACTGCTCCTTTCTCCTGGGTCCTGGTGCACACAAGGTTTTGTTTGTGCCCTCCAAGAGTCTGTTTCCCCAGTCCTGTGTAAGTTCTGGTTGCGCTATGGTGGGGTTGATGGCGACCTCCTCCAAGAGGGCGTATGCCATACGCAGGTCTACTGCACCCAGAGCCCCTGCCCCTGCAGCAGTCCACTGCTGACCCGTACCTCTCCAGGATATACTCAGACACAATTCTGTCTCAGTCTCTGTGTGTTCTCTGCGTCCTGGTGTGCCCAAGGTTTGTTTGAGCCCTCTAAGCATCTCTGGTGGGTGTGGGGTTTGATTCTAACTGGGATTTTGCCCCTCCTTCCATCTTGCTGGGGCTTCTCCTTAGAGATATAGGGTTGACCAAAAAGTTCATTTGGATTTTTCTATAAGATGCTACAGAAAAACCTGACCAAACTTTTCTGGCCAACCCAATATATAAGCTTCCCAGGTGATATGATTTGACCCTCATTTCCCAGTGAAGGGAATGACCTCCGTGTGTCCTCCTCTCACCATTCTCAGTGTTATTGTCACTATTAGTAACTCACTAAGAGCCTGTGGATTGTGGGGTCTCCTCAAAAGAATTTCTTCTCAAGTTCGGTGTTAATGATCAACCTCCTTGTGCATATTCTGTGAAAGTGGTTTTTATTTTGATGACCGTGTAAGTGGCAAGTGTTTCCTTGACCTTTCTGCAAGTGGGTGAAGCAGACCTTTGAGGAAGCTGATAAGAATGGCGATGGCTTATTGAACATTGAAGAGATACACCAACTGATGCACAAACTAAATGTCAATCTGCCCCGAAGAAAAGTCAGACAAATGTTTCAGGTATGTTTTCACAACGGGATTGACCTTACGTAAAATACACTTTGGAGGGCAATGGTATACTGAGATATTTCAAAAGGCTATTTTGTCTTGGTGGAAGCTAATATTACCTGCTGTATATCATTTTGTTTTTCTTTGAAGACAGAGGCATTTTATTTCATCAGAGAAAACTTCCCAAACTTAACATGCATCCACAATTTCACTTCCTAAAATGTGTTGTTGTTGCCATTTTTGGAGTGATTATAAGCACTTTACTTGACAGTTAAATAATGGGGTAAAAAGGATGAAGTCCCTTGGAGAGGATAAGATCTCATCTTTCAACCTCATGGTCTGTAATGAGGATCAGAATAAAGACTAAGTAGTGTGAAAAAATAGCACTTGTGGAACTCCTTAAGAGCCCTCTATTTTGTTTCAGAGGAGTTGAGGATTTTAGAATCCCTAAGATTTAGAAGTGCTGTATCACTCCTGCCATTTAGGGAGCTCTCCAGAAGTTCACGCCACTCCTTCTTGGTATTAGATGAGATGTTCTTTCCCTGTTTGAAAGTCCTGGAGGAAAATTCTTGGACCCAAATTTATCCTGTGTCCCCTGCTCAGATTGCACTCAGCCTTCCATCTAAGATGCTGAAATGAGTTCTATTAAGATTGGCGCAAAGACAGTGTTCAATTATTAGTAATTCCTAGAACATGAATTTTGGAAAGGCTTTTATTTGAAGATAAGTCATACATGTAATTCATGTGTTGTAGTAATTTGCTAAGTGAGTAGGTAGTTCATATTTTTTATGTGTAAAATTAAGTAAGAGGGTTATATTTTATGGTTAATGCGTTTTGCTCCCTTTGTTTTCTGACCTCCTGTTATCAGAGGTGGTAAGGGCGGAAACGACATGAGGGCTGAGTTGCAACGGTGAATGGAAGATGGAGGCTGGCTTTGATCTGTGACCACTTACAGTTACACATCCTGTGGTTCTGTCCTCGGAAGCTGGAGATAGTTTGCACTGTGGGAACTTGGTCCCATTGCACTGAAGAGAAAGGAAAGAAGAGGAAGGAATGAGACACACTATGAAAGGAACTAGAGATGGAGAAGGGGACTTTGGAGGTGAACTGAGTTGTCACAGAGTGAACTGTCTGTAAACCACATGGAAAGGTTTACCATGTTCCTGGCACTCCCTGTGACACCTAACTTTTGTTCTGTTGTGAGCCCATCTCCCATCTGTTCCTTTTCATAGATGTTCATCATACTGGAGAGAGAGCCCTGATTAAATCAGAGAGGGCACACTTATAGAGGGGAGCAAAGTCTATACCTACAAAAATAATGATCTGGGAGTACTTTTTGGAAGTAAGAGAAGTAACATTTAATTTTGACTTATTTTTACTTCTGGATTTTTAACCCTCTTCAGATACCTTTTGTCTCTAATGCACAAGTATTTTGAGGATAAACCATGAAACGTTTATGTTAAAAGTCTTGTGAGTTCAAAGTTAATACTTCAGAGAAGTTTTTTTCCCAAAAAACTTTAAAATTCTTATTTTTTGTATTGGGGTATAGCCAATTAACAATATTGTGGTAGTTTCAGGTGATCAGCGAAGGCACTCAGCCATACATATACATGTATCCACTTTCCCCCAAGCTGGCATATAATATTGACCAGAGTTCCATGTGCTATGCAGTAGGTTCTTGCTTGTTATCCATTTCAAATACAGTGGTGTGTACATGACTTTCCCAAAGTCCCTAACTATCCCTTCCCCCTAGCAACCATAAGTTCATTTTCTAAATCTATGATTCTCTTTGTTTTGTGAGTTCATTTGTATCATTTCTTTTTAGATTCCACATATAAGGGACATCATATGATATTTTTCCTTCTCTGTCTGACTTCATTTAGTATGACACTCTCTAGATCCATCCATGCTACTGCAAATGGCATTATTTCATTCTTTTTAATGGCTGAGTAATATTCCATTGTATATATGTACCACATCTTCTTTATTCAGTCCTGTTGATGGACTTTAGTTGATGGGCTTGATAGTCCTGTTCAGTCCTTTATTCAGGTTGCTTCTATGTCTTAGCTGTTTTAAACAGTGTTGCAATGAATGTTGGGGTACATGTATCCTTTTGGATCATGTTTTTCTCTGGATATATGCCCAGGAGTGGGATTGCAAGGTCATATGGTAGCTCAATTTTTAATTTTGTAAGGAACCTCGATACTGCTCTCCATAGCAGCTGCACCAATTTACATTCCCACCTACGGTGTAGGAAGGTTCCCTTCTACTTTGGAGATGTTTTAAGAAAGCATTAAGATCTCTTTTTGTGACTTTGTATTTAAAGATTGAAAGACTTCTCAAGCAAGGAGTGACTAGAGAAGTAGCTGGGCTTCTAGTGTAAACATAGATTATTTCTACCATAGATTTTGCATGTAGCTCAGGATGTAGTAAGGGGAACAAGGACCTTAGCATTGTTTTTTTTTTTTTTTTTAGCATTGTTTTAATGAGCATATTCTCTTCTTTCTTTCTTTCTTTTTTTTTTAAACTGAATTACTGGTAAAGACATTAAATGCTTCCTGGAATTTTCTTTGTCTTCTTGTTGCAGTGCAAGATTCAACTGATTTTTAAAAAGTAATCTGTTAGGGTATGGATAGCTTCTTTTGAAGTCTTTGAGGCTGTTGCTTAAAACCTCAGAGTGGTACTGTTCTTAATGGTTTAGGTATTTCCAAAGAAATCTTGAAAAATGTATCATCTCTCTACCCAGGGTTATATATTTTGAAAAAAGCTACAGCAGAAATATGAACATTAGACATACTTTCTTAGGATGCAAAGACTACAGCCAAGAGCCTTAAACACCAAAATTGTTAGTATTCTGTAGATCACTCTATCACTGCTTTTAAAATGACAGAAGGAAACAGCAATCAGCCTCAAAAAGAAACTCTGTGTGATGTAAATATCGGTCTAAGTGTTTGTTCATAGTTGACGCAAAGTTAGCAGAGTTTAAAAAGATATATTTTTATACACACTTTGACTTTCAAAGCTATGTTTAAAACCACATACCAGCTGACTATATGTCACAAAATCTATGTATTTCAAAATGTCATTCATCCCCTGTCAGTTTTTGTTTGGTTTTACAACTGTGTTCACTTAGAATAGAGAACATATAAATGGATTGGTTACTCATTATATATTCTCAGCAGTTTTATGGTTTTATGACAAATTCAGCCAGTCAGACGGCAGGTACGTGGTAAAAGATCCTTGTTCAATAATTACTAGGAGCAAATAATTTCAACTAGAGATAAGTGCAAATGGATTTTTCAGGCAGGGAGGTACCAATGATGCTGCTGGCTATAAGAGCAATAAGCTATCTACGTAGAATTAAGAGATTCTTTTATAGGTAAAAGTTACATTTGATTGAATCACAGTTTAGAAGCTGATAAGAGACTAGTATTTTTGTCATATATTGAATGTATTTTCTCTTTTGCTTATGATTAGCCTTCTCCAAGGTTTCTTTTATTAGTTTTGTCAAAAGACCAGCTTTTGGCTTAATTGCTCACCTTTGATGTTATATCTTCTCGTTTTCTATTGTTTAGCTTTCTTCTTTTGTTTATAATTTATTTCCTTCTATTTTCCTTAGCTTAACTTTTTAATAGCTTTTGGAGTTGAACTGTTAGTTCATCTGATTTTAATTTGCCTTGCTTTCTAATAAGTTGAAAACTTCAAGTTCCCCTCTAACTACTGCCTTAATGTCATCACACAAGTCTTAATACATGGTGCATGTGTTTCCTTCTGTTTAATTTCCTATTTAGAAATGGTTGTTTCCAGACAAGGTTTTTTAAGCTTTCTTTGTTGCTTTATAAATTTACTGTGGTCAGAGAAATTAGTTTTTATAAAGTTGATTCTTTATAATTTGAAACATTATTGTGGCCTAATGTATAGTCAAGTTTTAAATTGATCCATGTGTTCTTGAAAAGAACATGTTTACCATTTGCAAAATGGGCATTAGCTTTTTATTGTAAATATTATTTCCCACTGCTGAATTTCCTATTTCAAACTCTTACTGCTTTATTTTTTTCTATGCCCCTTTCAGGAAGCTGATACAGATGAGAATCAGGGAACTCTGACTTTTGAAGAATTCTGTGTGTTTTACAAAATGATGTCTTTGAGACGAGACCTTTATCTGTTGCTTTTGAGCTACAGTGACAAGAAAGATCATCTAACTGTGGAAGAACTGGCTCAGTTTTTGAAGGTGGAACAAAAGGTATCATTAGACTGTTGAACTGAATGTTTACTTAAAAATACTTGTGAAAGATACATGGGTTTCTCTTAGGGCTGGGTGTAGGTATATTTTAAATTTAAGTTAGAAGGGTAAATATCACAATTGCAAAAAAATCTTATCTATGAGGTTTTAAAAATGTGTTCCCAGCAGCTTTAGAGAAATTGAATTAGTAAATTGAACACATACATAATTTTTAGCCTTAAATATGCATATTTTTCCACAAAGTGGTGACTGCTGTCTCGTGTGTTTCCTTTTAGGTACTATAGTAATATTTTCTTTATGTTGGTAATATAGCTAGATATTTATTAACTATGATATAATTCTTTTTAAAAATTATTTATTTGGCTATACTAGGACTTAGTTGCAGCATGTGGGATCTAGTTCCCTGATTGGGGATCAAACCTGGGCTCCCTGTATTGGGAGCATGGATTCTGACTGGACCACCAGGGAAGTCTCCTATGACATAATTCTTTTCTTTTTTTTTTAGTTGGAAGATAATTGCTTTACATTGTTGTCTTGGTTTCTGCCATACAACAGTGTGAGTCAGCGATAAGTATACATATGTCTCCTCCCTTTTGAACCTCCCTCCCACCCCCAGCCCATCTAGGTTGTCACAGAACACCAGCTGAGCTCCCTGTGTTATATAGCAACTTCCCATTAGCTATCTGTTTTACATATGGTAACGTACATGTTTCAGTGCTACTCTTTTAATTCATCCCCCCCTCTCCTTTCCCCTCTGGGCCCACAGGTCTATTCTTTATGTCCCCATCTCTATTCTTGCCCTTGCAAATAGGTTCTTCAGTACCATTTTTTTCTAGATTCTAGATATATATGCTTTAATACACAATATTTGTTTTTCTCTGATTCCCTTCACTCTGAATAATAAGTTCTAGATTCATTCACCTAGAACTGAGTCAAATTTATTCTGTTTTATGGCCGAGTAATATTCCATTGTATATATGTACCACAAATTCTTTATCCATTCATCTGCCCTTTGACATAATTCTTAACTAGCAAAATAGTACTTCACTGGTAAATATCTGCCCTCACACCTTGCCCTTATGCATCTCTTCCATATGGCTGTTCCTGAGTTGTATACTTTATAATAAACTGGTAACAGTAACTAAAACACCTTTCTGAGTTCTGTAAGTCATTCTCGTGAATCTTAGAAACTGAGTCACAGAAACCGACAAAGACTTTCTCCTTAGCTAAACAAACTCTAGGCAGGCTCTTTGGAGCCACTTTTTCTACTGGGTTCCATCCTTTGGCCTTGCCCTTAAGAATCCAGTTGTAGCAATAATTCTAAGTCGGTTTAACCAGAATTTCTATCCTTGACATCTACTCACCTTCGATGTCTGATAAAATTCCTCATCTACCACTATTCCCTGGGTGATATTTGATCACCTTGGCCTGCGTTTCAGGAAGAATCCTATTAGGTTGGGTTAGCCAAAATCCTCACTTCTGCCTGGTGTTTCTTCCATTGATCCCTACCTTGCTCCTTGGCTGTAAATACCTACTTGTATTCAAAGTTGAATCAGTTCTATACTGAGTTCTCTTTTCCCCTTTTGTAGTAGTTAACTGATTAAAATCTGTTTTTAGTTTTAACCCACTTCCAGTTCTGATTATTCCTTGACAGAACTCCCAAATCTGTTAATAGGTCAGGTAGAGCTGGGGTAGTCTAAGCAACTCATTTGTGGCTGGCATCTGAAATAGGGGCAGCCTGTGGGCCTGAGTCTTGTGAAGTCTAATGCTAACTCCAGGTGGTCAGTGTCAGAACTGAATTGCATCATTGGAACCCAGTTGGTGTCAGAGAATCAGAGATTCGGTGATGTCAGAAAAAAGACACTAGACCTGGTAATATTTTACTTTGTTCCATTACCACCATCACATACATTTAAGGCATAACAGATTTATAAATTTCATTGTTGCTTTCCTAAGGATTAAGCCAGATAGTATTAGCAAAATGTTTTATCCCAATCAGTTATTAAATTAGTTTGATAATTTGGCAAAGGCTGAGCTTCTCCATTAACAAAGTTAGCTCTAAGACAAGTAGAAAATGGGAATGGAGTAATAGAAGAATCCCCACCCCTCCAAGAGAATATGCCTTTCTAAATCTCTATTACCCTGTTTCTTGCAATTATAACTACTCTCGCTTTCTCATCAGAAGAACTCTTCCTAGTATAGTAGAAAGACCATTAGACCAGGAGTCTAGAAAGTCTGCATTTCACACCTGGCAAGTTGTTTTTTTTTTTTTAAACTTAGAGGATAATTACTTTACAGTGTTGTGTTAGTTTCAGTAAGCTTTATTGGTTGGAGGATCTTATGCAGGCCAATCAATATTGTTTCTGAGCCTTGGTTTCCTAATCTGTAAAAACGGGAGTTAATACCTACCTTCCTTATCTCACAGTGTCAGATTGAAGATTGATAGCGGTGATGAATGTGAAAGCCCTTTGACAGAGATATTTGGAAGCACAGTAGTGTGAAAAATTAAAACGTTTAAAGATATTGACTTCAAATTAATTTGTGCTAGCGGAATTTACCCAATCTAGCTGAATAGCAGTAGTGGATGTCACTTGCTAAGGGGCACGTATTTTTTGCCTCCTTTTGTTATATTGACATTCAACCAGTAAATTTTAGTTGGGCAAAATAGAAGCCACTGTTCTGTGACTTCTGCTCCTGGCAGGTGATTACCCATTTCCAGTTTAATTTTCTAAACTAGCTTGAAGCTACATGTGGATTTAACACAAAATAAATTTTAAAAAATTAAGTAAGCCAGAAGGAAAAACATAAATACAGTATACTAACACATATATATGGAATTTAGAAAGATGGTAACAATAACCCAGTGTACGAGACAGCAAAAGAGACACTGATGTATAGAACAGTCTTATGGACTCTGTGGGAGAGGGAGATGGTGGGAAGATTTGGGAGAATGGCAATGAAACATGTAAAATATCATGTAGGAAATGAGTTGCCAGTCCAGGTTCGATGCACGATGCTGGATGCTTGGGGCTGGTGCACTGGGACGGCCCAGAGGGATGGTATGGGGAGGGAGGAGGGAGGAGGGTTCAGGATGGGGAACACATGTATACCTGTGGCGGATTCATTTTGATATTTGGCAAAACTAATACAATTATGTAAAGTTTAAAAATAAAATAAAATTAGAAAAAAAAAATTATCGTGTATCAAGAGGCATAAACCAAAAGGAAAATATTAGTGTTCTGAAACTTTTATATGTGGTCCAATATATCAAACATGATAAAATGAATATCAGGTTCAAACTAGTAAAATACAATATACAAAAGAGAGAAATAGTGAATTTCCCTAGTGTAGAAAGCGCTGTACAGACTATTGGGGGGAGAAATGAATACTCAGTAGAAAAATGTACAAAACATAAAAAATTGTACAATGTCAATAACATTAAAAATGTTCATCCTTCACTAGTAATTAAAAAATGTGAAGTAAAACAAAGAGACCATTTTTCAGCCATCAAATTAATAAAGGTTAAAATATAGTATGAAACATGGTATATGTATATTTCTGGTGAAGTTGGGAAATGATACAATCTTTTTATAGGGTAGTTTTATTATGTATCAATTTTTGCATAATATATAAAACTTTGACCAATCCATTTTACTTCTAATAATTCATCCTAAGGAAATAGTTGTGCATAGAAAAAAGTTATCAAGTTGTGCATTTCAGCATTTTTTAGCAGAGAGAAAAATTGGACATAATCTAAGTGTGCAGCAGGAGAGTCATTAGTCAAGAGTTTTGTAGGGTTTTGAGTTTCGAAATGGGATTTTCACAGTGTAACAAATCTGAGGCAATTTGACGATCCATATGGCAGTAATTCATTCATTTCTGATGGCATCAGATTGGTGTAGACACCAGCGTATTCAAATTTTACAGATTTACTCAGTTGTGAAATGAAATATCACTGCTGGCCACATATGCTGTCCAGGATTATGGGAATTCAAATATTGGCCTGTAGGCCAGACATTTTTATTTCACTTAAGCACTTTGAAAATTGAATTGATGACTTTGACAAGTCCAATTGCAGTTTGATTAGGACTTTCATCCTTAAAATACAATATGCTCAGAGAAATTCTCACTGCCTTTTATATCCATGAAGAAGTGCCAGTTAGGGAAGAAGCCAGTTGGCTGGATTTTCCCTTCCGTCACTTCCTTGCATCCACAGATCAATATCACACACATCCATTAGTCTGTGGTTCTAGAGTACAAGAGTTGGTTGAGACCCTTTTCCAGTTTTTCTATTTTTTTTTAATTTAAATATATATATATGCATGTATATTTTTTTAAGTTCTACAGTGTTGTGTTGGTTTCTGCTATACAACAGTGCAGATCAGCCACAATTATAAATACATCCCCTCCCTCCCTAGAGTCCCCCACTACCCCCATCCCATCCCTCCACGTTGTCACAGAGCAGCAGACTGGGCTCTCCCTGTGCTACTCAGCAACCTCCCAGAAAGGGATAGTTCTAGCAGAGAAGAAAGGGACCAGCCATCCATCTTATACCTGATCGTGTATAATTGATGCTGCCCTCTTCATTCATCCCACTCTCTCCCCGCCGCACTGTGTCCACAAGTCCACGCTCCACATCTGCACCTCCATTCCTTCCCTTGGGCTGAATGTATTTTGTGTTTGATTCTTTTCAGAGTTTTGGTTTAGGAGTAAGAATCTTATTTCATTCCCTCCACCCTCCTCGACAGCCTTTCTTAGCAAGCCTCTACCTTTTTTGTAATCCTTTTGTTTCTTATGTATTGAAGAGTGAGGAAGAGAAGGCAGGAATACTGAAGCATCTTTATAGTTTGCAAATGCTTCTAGCTGTTAACCAAGAGCAAAGGCAGTGCCATAGATGAGTCAAAAGCAGATTTCTATTTATGTATGGCTTTTTATCTGAAATATGCATGTGGTTGGTTAATTCCAGGGGAATTTTCAGAACTTATGTGATCCCATGCTAGAAGGTCCTCTTCTTGTTGAACTTTATATGACACAGACCTATATATTATCCCTTTGTGGTGGTTCTAACAGTTGCTCATTTTGCTTTTTTGTTTTTTCTGTTGAAATATACCCTTGATTTTTCTGACTCAATTATATAAGTGTCATTTTTGCCCTTTCCTTTCATTACCCTTTACTGAATCCAGACTGGTTTGGTGAGAGTCATGGTCATTCTAATATCACATCTCTTGTGGGAAATAATTATAAATTCTTCTCTGATAGAACTATTCCTTTCTGGTGTTAGTATTCCTTTATCTTTTATTTTTAAAGCATTCTCTTCATCATAAAAAGCATTCCATTAAGAGCCTTTCCCAAATCTATTTCATTTTTCTTAATCATTCACAATTAAAGCAGTTGAGAGACTGTTCAGAGTAATTGTGTCTTGTAATATTTTTTCTCTTGAATACAGTTCCCAAAAGACATTTTCTATGAAATAGCTTTGTGTTTAAATGCTTTGAAATTTGTACCTTAATTTTAGGATGAGTTAGAGTAGCCATTTTGGGGAGATAAACAGTTACCGCAGTTGTTTTTTTCAGTTGGAAACTGAACGACCGTTCATGTAGAGATGTTTCTCTGCTCCCTCCTGAAATTGCCAAAAAATATAGTAAAAAGACCCCTGCTCCCTGTAAAGCCACAAGGACAAAGAGAATAGGAGAGGATACAGAAACAGTAATATCTTGAAACTTGTCTGATCTAAAGGAGACCCCAGAGCACTGAAACCCAAGCCCACTGAGCAAGAAACCAAAAAACATGTTCATTTGCCTGGAAGAACCCAAGAAAGCTCAAGAATGAAATTCACACAATACTCTGAAAACAGGAGAGGAGCAGGGGTTGAAAGCACAAGCGTTGGTTGGAAGTCTGATCCAGATGCTGCTAGGCCTCCAGATCCTCTCCCCTCCCTGTGGTAGCAGGGCAGCTGTCCCTTCTACACCCTGGCATGAAACTGAAAATAAAAACTGGAGGAGGGTGGACCAGAAGACTCTGGACTAAGTCATGCCAGGCACACCTGAGCCGGGGCCCTGAAACATAGATGTGTCAGGCGGTTTTTAAAGATGGCTACAGTAGTTCTCGACTTCCCTGGTGGCTCAGATGGTAAAAGCATCTGCCTACAAAGCGGGAGACCCAGGTTCGATCCCTGGGTTGGGAAGATCCTCTGGAGAAGGAAATGGCAACCCACTCCAGTATTCTTGCCTGGGAAATCCCATGGATGGAGGAGCCTGGCAGGCTACAGTCTGTGGGGTTGCAAAGAGTCAGACATGACTGAGCAACTTCACAACAACATTAGTTCCCATGTCCCTGTATGTGTGTTGCTTTACAACATGACTTTGCTTCTCCTCCTGTCAAGAAGTGGAGTCTATTTTTCTGCCCCTTGAACTTGGCCTGACTTTGTGACTTGGATTGACTAGTGGATTGTGGCAGAATTGATGTACAAGGAACGTAGGCTTCAGAGTCTTGGCAGTTCCCTTTGTGCCCTGTTGCGGCTGTGAGACTATCATGTGGGGAAGCTGGGTACTTTCTCCGAGGAGGAGAGACCACATAAAGAGGCTCAGCCAACAGCAACCACAGTCATGTTGGTGAACCCATTTTGGATTATATGACTGTAGTCATGTGACTAGCTGCCTACTTTTAGCTAGAAACCCCCAGGTGAAAACAGAATAATTGTGTCGCTGGACCCAGTCCCACTTACCATCCTACATAGCTGTGAACAAGTTAGTGGTGGTTGTTTTAAGTCTCTTAAGTTTTGGAAATGGATAAAGTACAAAGATTAAGTGAATATTTATGAGCTGAAATGTGAGAACCATAGCCCCTACTCTTCCAAGTAGGACACTGGAAAAATTTCCTTAGAGGAATATTACTAACTTTGGTCGGTTAAATAGTAGCTTGAAAAGATACGTCCAAGTCCTAACTCCCTGTATCTGTAAATGTGACCTTATTTGAAAGTAGGGTCTTTGCAGATGTACTAAAGGGTGTTGAGATGAAATTATCCTAAATTTCGTGTGTACTCTAAATCCAGTGATGAGTGTCCTTATAAGCAACAGAAAAGAAGACACAGACACATGGAAAGAAGAAGGTGGATGTGTGAAGATGGAAGCAGAGACTGTAGTTATGAAGCCTCAAGCCAGGGTTTGCCAGCAGCACCAGAAGCAAGGGGAGAGAAATGGAATGGATTCTCCCGCTGTGTCTCCAGCTCTAGGAAATAAACTCAAGGGGGAGAACCCCCCTAAAGATATTTACATCAGAAATTTCCTAAGAGTCCCACTGGAGAACTCTACAGTGAAGCTTACTAGTCACTAAGCTCTGCTCCAGAACACAGAGCTTTCAACCAATTTTTCCTTGCCTTAGTTTTAAATAGGTTTTTAAATAGTTGACTTAAAAAATGAGCTTTAAATAACCAGGGCTTACCACACGTTTGAGGAAATCCTCTGCTATAAAGAAAGAGACAAAGGCAAACAAGTAACTCAAGAAACTTAGAGGAAAGAGACAATGCTGGGTAAGGAAACTTTAGAAACTGACATTAATACATCAGAGTAATTTAAAAAGTTGCAGCCATGAAGAAAGAGCAAGGTGCTATGAGAAAAGAAGACTCAAGAGGAAGAGAAGAGCAGAGAGCTACATTTGTTAGTTATCTTAGATAAAGTTGAGAAAATTTTCCCAAAAAGGAGAACAAACAGCAAAGAAACAGATAAATGAGAAGAAAATTATTAGATTAATCCTGAAGATCAGCTATCTGAATGATAGGAGTTACAGAAAAAGATGTGATAGAAGGGAGGATATTTATCAAACAAGTAACAAAAGATTATTAGCACCAAAAGGTAGGGGTGTCTAAACTGTTGGCATCCACTGAGTGCCAAGCACAGTGAATATAGAAAGATCCACATAGAGACAAATCACAGTGAAATTGTGCAATGCTAAGGTTAAAATGCGATGGCACCCCACTCCAGTACTCTTGCCTGGAAAATCCCATGGATGGAGGAGCCTGGTAGGCTGCAGTCCATGGGGTCTCTAAGAGTTGGACACGACTGAGCGACTCCACTTTCGCTTTTCACTTTCATGTACTGGAGAAGGAAATGGCAACCCACTCCAGTGTTCTTGCCTGGGGAATCCCAGGGACGGGGGACCCTGGTGGGCTGCCATCTCTGGGGTCGCACAGAGGCGGACACGACTGAAGTGACTTAGCAGCAGCAGCAAGGTTAAAATGAACCCCTAAAAGCTTGCATAAAAGGGGGAAAAATCCCTTACCAAATTAACAAACAAAAATAGGTCCTGTGGAAAGAATTGGAATCAGAATGGCTTCAGACTTCTCAACAGCAATTCTGCAAGCCAAAAAAAAAAAAACATTAAGCAATGATTTCTGACCTAGGATTTTCTGCCTGGTTAATTTGTCAACCAAATGTGTACACAGAATAAAAAAAACAGATAACACAGAAAAATATGTACAAGAAATAATTTACTTTTCAAGTGCTCTTCAATAAGAATGACACAATGAAGTTAGGACAAAAAGCTGAGTGAAGTTCTAGAACACAACCAGCCTGGAAGAAGGAGGACCTTTATAGAGGAGAAAATGAAATTCATGGATTACCTGTTGCCTTGATGTGGAAAATAATACTGAGATACCATTAGAGTCACTGGGAAAAATTTGTGATAGGAACATTGTAAATTAAACAGATGAGTGGGAATTTCAGCAATTAAATCAGAAAAAAATTCTATACGAGCAGAAGCACAGGAGGATGGATGGAGAAACTATGCATATGTTACTTTGGTAAAAATAAAGGGAAGAGAGTTTAGCCATGTTGAAATTCTTTGCAAATTATGTTATGATTTTGTGTTTGGGGAATCATACCAATCTGGAATTATCAAAGAAGTCAAATGAATGGATTTGAAAGTTACAAAAATTTCAAAAGTTAAGTTAAAATGCGGGAATTTCAGCTATACTAAAAAAAATACTCACTTTGGAAAGTATTTCAATTTCTCAGTAGAAATAAAGAAAAACTCCCAGACAATAGATATAACATAAGAAAAAAAGCTTTGGACTTGAATTCAGAAAGTTGAAATTTGAACCTTTGTTCTGCCTTTTAATGATTGTATGATTGATTGTGATAGGTAACCATTCTTTGTGTCCATTTTCCTACTTACAAGATGAAGATAAAAATACTAAGTTTACAAGAACTATAAAGATTATGGATGTAAGGACTTTTAATAAACTGCACAGCATTGATTACATTATGAATGTGTTATCAAGTTTTCCTCAAGTTCTTTTTCACACCATTTGCCTTATATAGAATAAACAATCGTCAGTGTTAAAAGACAGTGAGGAGCTCAGATATTGATAGCAAACAAGACTTTCAAGTGAACTCCGTGGGAAAGGGGAGAAAATGTTCCTATTCTGTCTTATCAGTCATGTCAAATAGAACACAAAACAATGGGGGAAGGACACTAAAGAGTATTAACGTACATTGAACCTTCATTCATAAAGTAAAATCCCAATATAACTTTCCAAGTGAGGTCTGGAAAACTTTCCAAGTGCAGGATTTTGCTCTTGGGAGGTTAATTAAATGAAAGGAAGGCTGGAGGAAGGATGGGAACTGATTTGCTTACATTTCCATTCTCATTGTTATGAGGTTTTACTGTATTTCAATGAGTTAATCCTTAACACTTGTATTTTCGGTTAGCTCTCATTAATTTTTATATGGTGCTCAGAAAATTGTGGGCTTTCTAGAATGCCTACTGATATTTTCACTAATTTAATGATACTTTTCAAATATGATTTTCGTTAGCACATTCTTTGTGTTTTGAGCTGGTAACATGTTCTTATGGGCAATTAACTCCATCCTAGGATGCCAGGATTTTTTTTCTTGTTGTTTGTTTGAATTTTGTTTTTAGATCTCACAGGCTCCTGGTAGACTGAGGCTAGTGCAAGGCCCTGATGTCTCTGAACAAATGGCCTCATAAACCAAATAATTGCAATGTAAGCTCAGTCTTCCAATGGAACGTACAATTTTTTTTTTTATCAATTTCTTTCTGTTTTGTGAGAAATTATCTTTTAAACTGCAGATGAATCAATGAGTTAATCAAAAGCCAGACTGGCTCAATCAAGTTACTCACAGGTAGCATGATATCATGTATTTATGTATTTTGGGGTGATGTCTGCTAAGGAGGCCTCTGCATGCAGTAAAGACTGTAAAATTTATGCAAAGAATGCAGCTAGTCTTAGGGGAACAAAGCATTCTGTGCTCCTTCAAACATGCAAAAATGGTTGCACTGTAGAGCTTTTTCTTTCCCTGCAAAAATTTAAGTGATATTAAATAGATGGTTTGAATTTAGAGTTCACTAGAACATAAGTATTGCACCTAAGAGGTAATGAAATTTTTGAAAATATCATAGAAATATAAAATACTGGCTCCCAATTTATCTTCTATTGTTATTCGTTAGTATATTTAAATATTGTTGTTCAATTGTGGGACTGAATGAATTTTTGATCAAAATATCACATCCTTTGTTAATACTAAAGAGATTATTCTCAGAGTTTGCTTTTCCTAGTAACACACTAAGCATGTAATTTACTTGCAGCAAAGTGAAGGTGGCTCAGTCCTATCTGACTCTTTGCAACCCCATGGACTATACAGTCCATGGAATTCTCCAGATCAAAATACCGAGTGGGTAGCTTTTCCCTTCTCAAGGGGACCTTCCTGACCCAGGAATCGAACCGAGGTCTCCTGCAGGTGGATTGTTTACCAACTGAGCTATCAGGGAGCAAACTTCAGACTAACTCAGTACTGTTAGCATATACAGCTTTTTTGGGTACCATACATTTTTCTTAGAATTATTAATCTATTTAATCCTCACAGCTACCTTATAAGGTAGCCACAGAGAATGTGAGTGACTTATGTAAGAACACACTGTTACATGTGTTCTTAAGTAAGGCAGTTTATTTGAATATTAAGAGCACACGCTATATGTTAATATGAGGCAGTTGATTTGAATATAAGCACTCTCATTCCAGAGTTCTCACCTACCTTTTTATTTTCTTTTGCTAACCTTTATGTTCTTGAATCACTATGGCAGATTGCTCCCATGAATTGGTGGAAGGATCTGTAGATATATACACACAGGTGGATTTACCTAGAACATTATGCTTTGGTAGGGAGTCATTTTCTTTTTACATACAATTTATGATTAGCCAACTTCAGTGTTTGTATGGAAGGCATTACTTTTGCTAGCTACTGGCTTATAGTGGGAGAAGGCAATGGCACCCCACTCCAGTACTCTTGCCTGGAAAATCCCATGGACGGAGGAGCCTGGTAGGCTGCAGTTCATGGGGTTGCTAAGAGTCAGACACGACTGAGCGACTTCACTTTCACTTTTCACTTTCATGCATTGGAGTAGGAAATGGCAACCCACTCCAGTGTTCTTGCCTGGAGAATCCCAGGGACGGGGGAGCCTGGTGGGCTGCCGTCTATGGGGTCGCACAGAGTCAGACATGACTGAAGCGACTTAGCAGCAGCAGACTTATAGTGAGCGGATTTTCAGTCATGCATTTGCACTGATTATTGACTTGGTTTTATTAATCTTATTGCTTCATGGAGATCAACAGTTGAATGACTATTTTCACTGATTAAATCTGAAAGATGCAGAGGAATACTGAGTTCATAATCATTTTCCAAAGATTAAGTAGTTATGACACAAGTAATGTCAAACACTGATCATTTCACCATTTTGCATTGTATCAAGAACGCTTAAAAAATCAACATGCCTTTTTAGCATGGAGGAAAATATCTCATGAAATTGCAAGTATTCTACTATTGTTCTGTTTTGTTTAGATGACAAATGTGACAACAGACTATTGTATTGACATCATAAGGAAATTTGAAGTTTCTGAAGAAAATAAGGTGAAAAATGTCCTTGGCATAGAAGGTAAAATGATTAATATTCTTAATTTCTCATTTCTCCATTCAGTATTGTTAAGTTACCTTCTAGCAAAATTTTTAGGAAAAGAAATCGGGAGATATCCTTGGAATTACAGATGATTCAAACAAAATCCACAACACACACATAATTTCCTACAAATCAGATGTCATGATTTTGGTGTTTCTCTTACTTTTGCAATGACAATATCATTTTCCCCTCTGAGCAAGTCAGCTTGATACCACTATGTATAATATATGCCAAGAAATATTTTGACTTTTCTTAAATGCCTAATTTTTAGAAATAGTCTCAACCTAAGGAAGGAGAATTTGGTCTTAAATAAACATGTTTCTTTTAAAATGTTGGCAACTCATTTGTTTTACTTAGTTGGTAGTGGTAGAGAGGTTGTAGGAACTGAAAATTTTGTTAATGACTATCTCATTTTATAGTTGAAGAAAGTGAGACTTAAAGAAATTAAGTAATTTGCTCATAGTTCTATACTCAGAATCTAGCTCCTAGGTTTTTGCATATGAATGAAATGGTATGTTATATAGCTGCATGTATTTGTAAGTTCCATGTATTTAAAATATATAGGGAAATGAACTGTAGCCTGCTACCCAAAAGAGAACAGGTCCTAGGCAGAACACATAATCTTAATTAAAAAAAACCACAGGCACCCCCCCACTGCCCACAAGAGCATCCGAAGCCATGGTTTATCTCACCAGTTTTGATTGTTGGCCTCCTATTCCCCAAACAGGCTCAGTGTAGACAAGGGGGTTTTGACACTGTAGGTTTACTTCCGGGGACAGAGGCTAATTAAAATGAAGAGAAATGATTTAATGTTTATATGTTTAAAAGCTATTTTAAAAACAATGAAAGAAGATAAACTAATTTGGACCTTTCTTTACCAATAAATGAATTACTTCCTTGGTGTAGGGCCTTAAGAGATGGAATTAAACATGCTTTCTAAGTTATGGCCGTAACCATGAAGATGAACATAAAGAAATTCTCCAGTTTCCCAGGATATCTACTGGTGGTTTTACCACAGGATTTTTGAAGAGCTGAAATGGTTTACCCTAGTGATCATTTAAGTACTTGTAGGACATTTACATATTTGTTGTATTAATGAATGCCTCTCCTACCCAGAAACTTATGTTTTTGAAAAACTTAGAAAAACTGATAGGGTTTTCTGCATAATCTTACAGCACTTTATCACTTTTATCAAATGTGCTAGCCATTAGCAGCATCTTCCCAAACCAGCTTCATAGTCAAATAATCATACCCTGATTTTAGGCTATGCCTAATTCCTGACCTTTACCTCCACTATGACACAGACAATACTGTTTTTCAAATCAGCTTAACAACCTATCAGATTGCTGTTGATCAGTATATCACTTTGGATAAATACGGCTTTAACACTGCATCAGCCACCTGGTAGGTCACACTGCATACTCACAGCTGGAGCTCAGAAGTTACTGAATAGCGATGCAATAAGCCCCTCACTCCCCCAATCAAAATTCTTAAAAAGTCTGTTTTTCTTTAGGTTACATTTAAACTGCTACTCCCCAAAGTCACACTGCAGTTTTTGACACTATTTGACCTGGGCAATCCCCCTATTGCCTCAGTATTCCCTGCAAAGGTTGTCCTGAAGGTAAATAAGATAAGCACTCTGGACAAACTTTGATCTCTTTTGTACTTCTTGGAGTCGGGTAAGTATATAGGCTTTATTTACTAATTTATTTTGAAGATTTTTGTTTTTTTTTTTGATGTGGACCATTTTTTTAATCCTCTGTTGAATTTGTTACAGTACTGTTTCTGTTTTATATTTTGGTTTTTTGGCCTTAAGGCCAGTGGGATCTTAATTCCCCAACCAGGGATTGAACCCACACCTTCTGCCCTGGAAGGCAGTCTTAACCACTGGACCGGCAGGGAAGTCCTTGGCTTCGAAGCTATAACACTTCCCTTTCTTTTCCAAAGGCTTCACGAACTTCATGCGTAGTCCTGCTTGTGACATCTTTAACCCCCTGCATCATGAAGTGTACCAGGACATGGATCAGCCCCTGTGCAACTACTACATTGCTTCCTCCCACAACACATACCTGACTGGGGACCAGCTCCTGTCTCAGTCCAAAGTGGACATGTATGCGCGGGTGCTGCAGGAGGGCTGTCGCTGTGTGGAAGGTGCGTGCCTTGTCTGAGCGCCAGTGTGTGTCAATGAATATGTCCTTTAGTTAATAAAGTCTAGTGGAAATAATGGAGACCTAAAAAATGTACTCATACTAATCAAAACCATGTTTCCACTTATTATAAAGTGATTCTTCTTCTTTCTTTTTTTTAAAGAGTGAGCAGGACCTGGTCATTGCCTGTGATCTTTCTTTTTAAAAAACATTTATTTATTTGGACATGTGGGATCTTCCAGTTATAGTATGCAGGGTCCTTTTTCAGTTGTGGTGTGCAGAATCTAGTTCCTTGACTGGGGATTGAACCCAGGCCTTCTGCATTGGCAGTCCAGAGTCTTAGCCACTGGACCACCAGGGAAAAACCCGTCTGTAAAGTCATTCTTAATTCATAATCCTGTCTCCCCCTTACAGATCAAGCAGGGAGAGAGATATGTACTAGCAGTTGGGAGGCACACCTTCAGGTGCTGAAAAATTGTGATGAACATGGAAGTTTTTTGATTAAATGATGGTAAAAACAGTTTAGAATAACTGTTTATTTTTAAGATACTTAATGATGTGTCAATCAGCCAACACTTATTAAATTTCTAGGAGGTTCTTGGGGGTGAGGACACAGATGTGAGACATAGTTTCTGTCTTTAAGTAGCTCACAGTCTAATAGAAGAAGTGGACACTAAAAACAATAATACGGTGTGAGAATTCGACCAGTAGATGCATACGTGGTAGAAAGGGGGTACAGAGAGTGAAGGGGTGCGGTAAAATGAGATAAGTCAGTCAGGGAAAATAGATGGGTCTGCGAGAAAGAGTTTTGAGTGCTGTGATAAGGAGCTTCAGGTTTAGCTTTTGGTAATAAGCATCCAGTGAATTGTTTTAATACCTACATTGATATGGTCACACTTGCAGTTTAGAAAGATTGCTTGGGCAGCAGTGTAGGAAGAAAATTTTTTTTTAATGATATATGTTTGTAGAGGGGTAAGAGAGGTGAAACTGGGGCAAGGAGAATGGTGGGAAAGCTACTGAAATGATTCAAAGGAAGGATTATAGAAGATTAGATTATGAAAGCTTAGACTAAGTGAGAACGAGGTTTATATGGATATTAAAGAAGTAAACTTGCAGGACCTAGCAAGAAAAGTGAAGGAAGTAAGGCAAGCAGGGGAGAGCTGGAAGGAGTGATGGAGCCATCATCTACTCTGGGGCCCGAAAGGAAGAGCGTGGATGAGTTCAGCTGTCCCTGGGTTGGGTTTTTAGTAAGTCTGTAACGTTTATGTAGACATTCCTATCAGTCAGTTAAATAAGAATAGAAGGATCCAGACAAGATAAAGATTCCACAATTCTGAGTTTTCTATGTGGTAGTGTACGAGATCACTTACAGAGACCTTCATGTGTAAGTGTAGGTGAAAATGTACAAGTCCCACTTAGGGGACTGCAGTCTCTCAAATATCTCCCTCCCCAAACCTGCATCAACAAATTCCTCCTCTGTGGTTTGGTGTGAAGTTTTCACTGTTGCAATAGTCTACGACTGGATGGTGAAAGTCAGTTTCTGGAAGGTTTTATTGAGAAGAAGAAGTGTATTTATCTGGGAGACTTGGTCAGCTTTGTACGTACTCAGCTTCCTGTTTGAAACTATGGTGGTCACCTTGGCTTTTAATGTACTGGGAAGGAACAGGGAATTCACCATGATTTCATCCCCTTTTGTGGGCTAGATTCTGGTTAATTGCTTTCCATACATTCTCATTTAGTTCTTACAGCACTAAGGAAGATGGAGTGATCTCCTTAAGAAGAGGGGTAGGGTTGATGACTCAAGGTACCATAGCTGGAAAGGTTGGAAGCTGGTATTTCAACTCAAGCTGTCTGACTGCACCACTTTGCTTCTCCAGGAAGCCTGTGTGGTCTTTGGAGGAACAAGCATTGAATGACATGACCAGCCCAAGGTGAGGTCAAATGCAGGCCATCTGGTCACATAAGGAAGGCCAGAAAACATAATGCAAAGCACAGAGGGGAGGTTGGCTTTAATAGGAGGCATTTGCTTGGCATCTAAATATCTACATGTTTCTAAAGACTTTAGAACTTGATAACCTGATCTTTCATGCTCTCTTGACAATTTGTCAGCCCTGTAATATGAAGATCTTAGCTTACACTTCAATCTTGGGTCCAGAGGCACCAATCTATAGACACCCAGCAGTGCTTTATCTACCTTGGTTCCGGATGAAGTTGTTTTTATTGTTAAGCAGCTGTGGCTAGGATTTAAGGAACTTGATTTATAGAATGTAGCAGGTGGTGGATTAAAAACTGCAGGCCCACAGATAATTTTCTGAAGCAGCTCTTGGCAAGTATAGTACTTAGAGAAGGAGAGTAATGCTTCTGGACAGTTTCTTCATGGTACTGTGACCTGAAGAATCTCTCCACTTTCAAGCATCTGTGTGGTTAATATTGTGTTTTCCATCTCTATTAGTTCAGTTGCAGCAATATCCTTGGTCAGGGTGTATATCGTGACTTGAGGAACACTAATCAGTCTTGTTTTTGATGAAGTGAGTTTGTCAACAAATCACATAGACAACATTTTTTTTTTTCTTTTTTACATGGCCTTTCATTTCCCTTAATTTTCAGCCCTAGTTGCTTAATAAATATGGATGTTCTGTCCAGGGGATTTTCACTCTCATTATGGAACTGATGTTGCATTGCCATTATAATCGGTTTATAGCTTTCCCTGTTATCTCTGGGAGCGCTATCAGGGTGGAACATTTCTAAGTTCCACTGTGAAAAGCTGTCATGTTAACCTCTCAGCTGGTCCTCAGATCTGACCAACTCTTTGTCAGGGTGCTTTCAGGGGCCTCTATTGTGTGGTCTGATTGAAAAAAATGGACTTGGCTATTTCGTGGCTAGGAAATTGGTTAAAGGATTTCTACTTTGCCAATGTTCTCGTCACAGCACTAGCTCTTACAAGAGGTCTTCATGGCCATTTGAACTCAGCTACTGATGCTGAGGCTGAAACTCCAATACTTTGGCCACCTCATGCGAAGAGCTGGCTCATTGGAAAAGACCCTGATGCCGGGAGGGACTGGGGGCAGGAGGAGAAGGGGACGACGGAGGATGAAATGGCTGAATGGCATCACCGACTCGATGCACATGAATTTGGGTGAACTCCGGGTGTTGGTGATGGATAGGGAGGCCTGGTGTGCTGTAATTCATGGGGTCGCAAAGAGTCGGACACAACTGAGTGACTGAACCGAACTGAACTAAACTGATCGATGCTAGTCATTCACATGCCAGCACCATTTGGGGGTGTTGTTTTCCTCATTTAACAGACAAGTGATAAAATAGACATAAAAAGTGAATATTAGGAGACCATCCTCAACTATGCAAATTCTTCTTATTATAAATGTTAGCAAAAGAACACCTTTCATGTGTTAGCAAAAGAATACCGCATGACTAATGTGGTTACTCATGAAGAGATATTTTTTTGGGTATATGATAATCAAGTTAGTGTGGCATTGCCTACTACTTTGCATTCTTTTTCAAAAGAAAGTAACTCATTTATAAGGAGCCCTGTTATGCCCTTTTTCTTCTAAGATGGGATATAAATTGGAGTATATTGTTAAGTTACATACTTTTGAAACATCTGTTTATTTTTTTCATGTCTGTATTCAAACAAAGAATATAAAATACATGTCAAAAGATGGATGGAGCTTCTCTCTGAGAAGATACCTTCTTATATTTGACTTCATTCAGGCCCAAAGACAACCCTGGTGGCTTAGTGGTAAAGAATCTACCTGCCCACACAGGAGACGTAGGATCGATCCCTGGGTTGGGAAGATCCCCTGAGAAGGAAATGGCAACCCACTCCAATATTCTTACCTGGGAAATCCCATGAACAGAGGAGCCTGGAGGGCCACAGACCATGGGGTGGCAAAGAGTTGGACATAACTGAGTGACTAATGCTTTTGCTTTCAGGTTCTTGTTGGTATTTGAATTTGTGACCCCCTATCATAAGGAAGGGCAATATCACGAGAGCTGGCAAGGTTATCTGTGGGGGATCCTTGTTTAGGATCCAAATTCTTAATTAAGGATTTGACCCTTGATTGGGACTGAAACGAACAAAGTGAAGGAGGACATGTCAGTTGACCTTAAATGAAAGAAGCAAAGACATGGAAGTAGGATTGTATGTGAGGAAGCTTGCGTAACTGGAAGAAGTCTGGTAGTTTTGTTGTTAGGAGAAAAAAATGTTTGACTTGTTAAACAGAAGCTAGGATACTAATTAACTAGTTTTTCAATCCTAGTGCCTTAAAACAAGTGAAGTTTATTTTTTATGTGAAGTCCAATATAGCTGTTCCTAATGGGGGAGTCTTTCTGGCAGTGATTTAGGGATGCAGGCTCTTTCCCTCAGCATCTGTGCCATCTTCAGCACAACTTCCAAATCACAGCAGAAGAGGGAGCATGAATGACTGTGTAAGGCAGGCTTTCATAGGCCAGACGTGGAGGTGATTCATCACTTCTACCCACATTTCAGCAGCATGTCCTACTGCAAGGGAAGCTGAGAATTGTAGTCCAGCTCTGAACCAGGGCCAGAGAGAAGACAACCTTAGCTGAATGGCAAGTCTCTAGCACCAGAGATAGGGAGGGACCTTGGAGTTAAGCAGGCAGCAGCTTCCATAGACTTTATTTATAAATTTAACATATATCTACTGAGTACATAATATGTACTGGATGCTATGTTATGCACTGAATATGCTTCAAAGCAAAGTAGTGACATGGAGAAAGCAGTGTTTGGAGAAATTAGTCTGGTAGTGGAGTGTAAAACAAGGGAAGACAAACTCTGAGTCAGGGAGGATGGTGAGGAAGCTTTTGTGTTTCTTCAGCTGGGGGCCAGTGAGTTTGTCCATATACATAACAGTATCAATAGTATCAATAACAATAATGATTACTATGTGCCATGCAGGATTATAATCATCTTCACAGGTACTTATTTATGAATCACTCAGACTTACAATTCAAGCCTTGTTCTTAGTTTTCCTTTTATGGATGGGGAAACAATACTTTAAATTATTAAATCATTTGTCCATGTTCACATAACTCTTAGCAGGGCCTAAAGATTTGAACTTCAGAAGTCAATGCAGTTTTACAACTACTGTAGAATTAATAAAATGGAAATAAATCTAATGAAAACATAATGAGTTTAAGTGAACAATAATGAAAAGGACTGGTTTTGATTTGAGAGGGTCATTGAGACTTCATAAAAGAACAGTAAAGTGAAAGAAGTAAAATTAGAGAAATAATCTGATAAGAAATATCACTATCCTCAAGCATACTCAGTTGGATTTAGATCAATTTCTTTTTTTTTGAAAAACTTTTTTGTACGAGAATATAGCTGATTAACAATGTTATGATAGTTTCAGGTTAACAGCGAAGGGGTCCAGCTATACATACCCATATATCCATTCTTCCCTAAACTCCGCTCCCAACCAGTCTGCCACATAATGTTGACCAGAGTGCCCTGTGCTATACAGTAGGTCCTTATGGGTTATCCATTTTAAATATAGCAGTGTGTATATGTCCATCCCAAACTCCCTAACCATCCCTTCTCCCCATACTCCTCCCCGCTACCCCGGCAACCATAAGTCCATTCTCTGAGTTTCTTGGATTTAGATCAATTCTAATGAGAGTTCTTGGTAAATGCTAAGCTGATTGTATGACCTCCTTGTTAACTATAAGCATTCACAGTAAATCATTTATAATCTTTAATTCCTTATCCTGATAAATATGCCAGAACACTCATTTTGGTCTGACATCTTTGTCATGATCATCCTAGTGTATAATCTCAAACAACAAACTTAATACGTGTCTGATATTTCCAGAAATATTGGGAAATACCGGAAATTTTGAGTTGTTGATGTGATGTTCTTTTTCTGGCAGTTGACTGTTGGGATGGCCCAGACGGAGAGCCAGTGGTGCACCACGGTTACACGCTCACTTCAAAGATCCTCTTCAGAGATGTTGTGGAGACCATCAACAAGCATGCCTTTGTGAAGAACGAGTAAGTCAAGCACAGCGGGGAATCAGGCTCAGCTGGCACACGGGACGCTGACTGCTGTAACTTGGCCACCAAACCACATGCTTCCTTGGAGGCCACATCTCCCTTTCTCCTGCCGCAGTTCTCTCCCTCCTTCCCAACAAAACACTGAACAAATAGTATGGGCCCCATAACCATGCTTTCTTGTGCTCTCTTCATTCCTTACCCCATTCTCTCTCAAGATGCTGCCTCCTTGAAGCCTATTCTTCCAAAGAGTGACCTCAAAGTTTCTAAACCCAGGGTTTACAGTGTCCATAAAGTTTAGAAATGCAGATTACTGTACACAATAAATAGCTTATCAGTATTGTTCAGTTCAGTTACTCAGTCGTATCTGACTCTTTGCGACCCCATGAACCCCAGCACGCCAGGCCTCCCTGTCCATCACCAACTCCCAGAGTTTACCCAAACTCATGTCCATTTAGTTGGTGATGCCATCCAACCAGCTCATTCTCTGTCGTCCCCTTCTCCTCCCGCCCTCAATCTTTCCAAGCATCAGGGTCTTTTCAAATGAGTCAGCTCTTCGCATCAGGTGGCCAAAGTATTGGAGTTTCAGCTTCAATATCAGTCCTTCCAATGAACACCCAGGACTGATCTTCTTTAGGACGGACTGGTTGGATCTCCTTACAGTCCAAGGGACTTTCAAGAGTCTTCTCCAACACCAGAGTTGAAGCATCAATTCTCTAGCACTCAGCTTTCTTTATAGTCCAACTCTCACATCCATACATCAGTACTGTATGCCAATACAATAGAATAATAATGTCTTGATTTCCAGACTTGTTGGATTTCCTATACATACTGCAGTGTCTGGAATCTGTATGTCACTTGACCCCTCCTTGGCATTGGATGACGGTGAACATTTTCTCCTTAATACTTGCTTTTGGCGGGGCGGGGCGGGGCGGGGCGGGGGCGGGGCGGCGGTGGTCTTCTGTTAAAACACTCTCTCCTCTATTGCTGCCATTGCTTCTCATTCTCTTTCTTTAGCCTATGGTCTTCTAGTCCACTTTCTCACTCCTTTAATAGTCACTATTTCCGGGACTTCTCTGATGGTCCAGTGGTTAAGACTCAGCACTTCCAATGCAGGGGATGCAGGTTGGATCCCTGGTTGGGGAACTAAGATCCCACATGCCAAGTGGAGTAGTCACCAAACAAAGAAAAAAGTCGTCATTTCCCAGCGTGTCTTTGGTCTACTTCTTGGTTATTTGCCAATTTATATCGAGAATGTTCTTCCTAAGTTTCAGAGATATATTGAAAAATTCTTAGTACAGATTCATCTGAGTATCTCATAGGTACCTGAAAACCAACAAATTTCATTGTTTATTCAGACATTTACTTAGCTATTTAATGGTGCCTACTGTAAGCCAGGCATACTGTAATAGGTGTAAGGAGCCACAGCACTGAACAAAGATAAAACTCCTGCCAGCACGGGGTCTCCATCCCGAACTGAACTCAGCTTCTCATTCTGCCAAGCTTCCTCTTAGTTAGGAAGGTAGCACTGCTTACCAATGATTTTATAGGAATTGGGAGTTACTCTTGATTCAGCCAGTCTCGTCAGTGCTACTTGCTAAATCATCTTTTGACTCCATTGCCTTCTCTTCATTTTCACTTCTCTTTGGTTCATCCTCCACACTGGAGTAGTATCTTTCTTTCTGAAAATATAAGCTGATGTTGTAATTCTTCTTAAAGTCCTTCAAAGGCTCCCTGTTGTACAGAGTCATGCCTTCTGTGCCGGCCTCTTCTTGCTCTTCCCTGTCACCTTCTACCATTGCTACACAGGGACTTCGGCTTCTGCCATCACTGACAGTTTCCGAAGTCCCTAGGCATCCCCTTGCCTTCACAGCCTCCCCCCCACCCCTGCACCAACCCCCTCTCCTGTGCCCTTCTCTCTATCTAATAGTCATCCCCATTATTCCACCCCTCTAATTCTTGCTCATCCTAGCAGACTGCTTAGGCATTGTCCCTTTGGCAAACTTACCCATGCCACAATTTATTTAAATGCTCCTTTTCACTGTCCTTAGCACTCTGAGCATATTTCTGCCATATCATACAGCACTTTCTTGCAATTGTTGGTGACTTGCCTCCTTTTATGTCTTTAGGATCATGAGCTCATTGAAAATATGTGGCTATGTCTTATTCTTTAAAAAAAAAAAACTTTTCTTTTTTGGCGGGGGAGGGAGTACTGTTTATGACTTGTGGGATCTCAGTTCCCTGACCAGGGAGTGAACGAGAAAGGAAGGAACCTGGGGCACCACAGTAAAAGCCCAGAATCCTAATCCTAACCACTAGGCCACTGGGAAACTCCCCTGTATTCATTCTGTAGTGCCTGCAATATACCAGATATTCAATAAATGACTTCTGCATTAAAAAGAGGCAAGTTAAAATTAACAGTTGCATAAAGTTAGTCTTATAGACCTTGCTGCTGCTGCTGCTGCTAAGTCACTTCAGTCGTGTCCGACTCTGTGCGACTCCATAGACGGCAGCCCACCAGGCTCCCCCGTCCCTGGGATTCTCCAGGCAAGAACACTGGAGTGGGTTGCCATTTCCTTCTCCAATGCATGAAAGTGAAAAGTGAAAGTAGTGGCCTTTAAAATTTCTAATGTTTGGTCTTCTCATTAATTAAATATGAAGTTAAAATGCTGTTCTGATAAGAGACACTTGCTGCATAGCAGGTTTGGATTCTGGTGTCTTCTACATGGAAGAATCTCGAGGACTCAATTATGATGGATCAATTTACCCTGATTGCTCCTCAACTTAGCCAGGTTGCTGAAGGATTTGCCCCTGAAATAGAGCCTTGAGAAGACCTGCTATCTATGTACTCTGGTGACGACCATGCTAACTTCAAGTTTGGAAGAAAACTTAGGAAAAAAGGACTTCAAATGAAAGTAGTCAATAAAGTTGTTAACACCTTTTATTTATTTATTTTTAATTTTATTTTATTTTTAAACTTTACAATATTGTATTAGTTTTGCCAAATATCGAAATGAATCCGCCACAGGTATACCTGTGTTCCCCATCCTGAACCCTCCTCCCTCCTCCCTCCCCATACCCTCCCTCTGGATCGTCCCAGTGCACCAGCCCCAAGCATCCAGTATCGTGCATTAAGCCTGGACTGGTGACTTGTTTCATACGTGATATTATACATGTTTCAATGCCATTCTCCCAATTCTCCCTACCCTCTCCCTCTCCCACAGAGTCCATAAGACAGATCTATACATCAGTGTCTCTTTTGCTGTCTCGTACACAGGGTTATTGTTACCATCTTTCTAAATTCCATATATATGCATTAGTGTACTGTATTGGTGTTTTTCTTTCTGGCTTACTTCACTCTGTATAATAGGTTCCAGTTTCATCCACCTCATTAGAACTGATTCAAATATATTCTTTTTAATGGCTGAGTAATACTCCATTGTGTATATGTACCACAGCTTTCTTATCCATTCATCTGCTGATGGGCATCTAGGTTGCTTCCATGTCCTGGCTATTATAAACAGTGCTGCGATGAACACTGGGGTACACGTGTCTCTTTCCCTTCTGGTTTCCTCAGTGTGTATGCCTAGCAGTGGGATTGCTGGATCATAAGGCAGTTCTATTTCCAGTTTTTTAAGGAATCTCCACACTGTTCTCCATAGTGGCTGTACTAGTTTGCATTCCCACCAACAGTGTAAGAGAGTTCCCTTTTAAAAGTTCAGTCTTTTTCTTGAGTTTTAGTTGCATCTTTATACCAGGGTTTCTCAAGCCTTGGCACTACTGACATTTTGGGCCAGATTATTCTTTGTTATGGGAACTGCCTTGTGCATTGTGGGACAATGAGTACGTTCATGACTGTACTCCCTGAACACCAGTAGCAGTCCCCTCTCACAACATTGTGACCACCACAAATGTCTTCAGATATTGACAAATGTCCCTTTGGGAGGGGTACTACACAGCCACCCCCACCTCTGTTGAGAACCAGTGCTTTATACACCAAGCATCATTAGACACTAATAGACACAGACTTTTTGTAAACAGATTGATAATTTTAAAATTCACTGCTAGAATTCCCTGATGTGATTTCACAGACAACTCAGGGTTGCTAGTTTGTTGTTTTTTTCTCTTTCTAACACACTGGGTGAAACCCATGTGAGGACACAAGAGTAAACAAATTATAGTCAGGTAATCAAACCAACCTCAGCCACAAAGGTTCATCTCTTATATTACCTCTGGCATGAGATTTACTAATGAGGATAGAATGTAATTTCAGAAGGTCACAGCCTATATTGTGGAGCTTGTGCTTGTCATATAAGCCCAGAAATAAAATTTTTTCTCCACATAGACATACTAGGTAATTTAAATATTGGTTTGTATGTTATGAAAAAAACTATTGCCTATTACTTCAGAAGATATATGATGGAAAACTAGGGGAAAAAATAAGCCTGAGTTTGTTTTTCCAAGGAAAAAACAAAATCAAAAGAGGAGTAAGGTCATATAATCATTCCTGGTTCCTCAGGCTGTCTGTGATAATAACTTCACTGGGGCCCCACATCTCTGCACAGAAACCTGAGTGCCGGAGGAGAATGCCTGCCTTTTTTTTCCTTTCTGAAAGTAAAGACTAGTATATAATTCTGTACAAATGACTTTGAAATGCCTGATATAGGACACTATAAAACACAAATTCCTTTATGTTATTTTATCCTCAATAGTAATTTTCAAGCTGGGTACTAAATATGTATTTTTAGAGTAAATATATGCATTTAATGATAGTGGTCTCCTAGATGTTTCTAGAATTTGAATGAATAAGACAAAATTACATTATGAGTTTTCTTTCTGTATGTTTCTTATCTCTCAAAATTTTCTCTTTCATTTTTTCTTGTAAAAGAGACATAATGTATGTACCATGTGTGTGCATATATATGTGTGAGGGAGAGAGATGCAAAATATTAGACTAAGTCATCCCATGTGGATTGGTATTGAGTTTACCCATTATGCCTGGTAAGGTATATTTGGCCAGAGGAGTTTTTTAAAAAATGTGTCTCTCATTGTTTTCATTTTAGAAGCATTTTAATCATCACCTCTTTAACAAATACTGTCACCAGGCTTGTAAGAACATAGTGAACATGGAATGATTTTCAAAAGTCCCTGTGAGTTGCTGTGGTCGATGCCTTTACAATGTGCTGCTGTTTTCTCAGGTTTCCAGTCATCCTGTCCATTGAGAATCACTGCAGTATCCAGCAGCAAAGGAAAATTGCTCAGTACCTGAAAGGAATATTCCAAGACAAACTCGACCTGTCATCTATAGACACAGGAGAGACCAAGCAGCTTCCAAGCCCTCAAAGTTTGAAAGGCAAAATCCTAGTGAAGGTAAGTACCTCAGAAATGAAATAAAAAGCACTCATGACCTACTAAGCCCTTCCTCTCTCAAAGACTAAAAATGGGTTTATCAAGAGAATAATAAAGTCAATAATAGAGTCAAGAGTGAAGATTTGTCTAGACTTGTGCATGCACCTTGTTCCAATTTATTTATAGTCATACCTTTAGAAAAAGCTGATTACTGACTGAACATGTATTTTGGGGGCTGTTTTTATGAAGCAAGAACATCAATACTGTGAGCCAAATGTTGAATGTTTTAGTCAGTGGTGGTTCATGCTGGAGAGAAGCCTGTGTACAGGAGACAAGCCTTACACGAGAGGAGAGGCTCCTTCTGTCCATATCCAGAAGCATTTCTTTCAGATCCTTTTCTCCCATTTCAAGCTCCAATAACTGTCTGTCAAAAAAAGTCTTCATGGTTGATCAGCCTGGGTTATGTAAGTGAGAAGAGCTGGCTTCAAAGTGGAGCACAGGCATAGACATAACGCCCCATAGGATTCGTGTGTGCGCGGAGGAGCAGTAGGCAAATAGAATGACATTTCATGAACAGATCTTCTCAGAGAGGAAACCTACTACCTGAAATGAATATTATTAATACAAGGAATAGCCGGGAAGACAGCTTTCTTGAGATTTCAGATTGCTGATATGATTCACTTAATCCCAGTTAATTTTGTGTATTTGGACTAAAAACATTTTGGATAGTTGTATTGTTTTGAAACTGAAAACCTAAGGAAAAGCAGTAGAATATTGATATTTAAATGGAGTTATATTTTACTTTAAAAGGTGTGTACAAAAACCAAATAGCACAGTGGAGGCCTAGGAAAGTCAGACAGTGTAATTTCATAGCGAGGCTAGAATTGGGGTGTTAAGAGAGGACAGCAAATGGAAAAGTTGTATTCATCTTTGAAATTGGTCAAAACCTGTTTTTCTATCAGTTAAATGAGAATTATAGGCTGAATCCATCAAAGAGATGTCGTTGGGCATGTGTATGTGTGAAAGCATTTTGAATAAAAGCTCCAATTATATAATGCAAGAAATGATGTTAAGGTCAGTGTTCCTGAAATCTTGCTAAAGTAAACTCTTGTGGTGAAAACTGGGCTAGAAAGTTGGATTAGAAAGCTCAGTGTCACCTTTATAATCTTGTAAATGTTTTCATGTCTTTAGCCAAGCAGTCAGAAGAATAAATACCAAATGAGTCCATTTGGACAGCGGAACCTAAGAAATATTTGATATAAACTCACTGAGTTCCCTTCTATATAACTCGGCTTTGGGTTGTTGGGCACCAACTGTCTGAAGGCTGATGGGCACCAGGATGAATCAAAGCCAAAAGACCTAAGACACTTATTGGAAAGAGTGGCAGTGATGTGGGCTGTGGGTATTTCAAAACAGCTGTGGTCAATTTGCTGGTAGTAACCGTCTCCAAACTTTAAGGAGACTTCCTAGATCTGTGGGGGCAGAAAACTCCCATTTGAAGCAGCAACAGGGGAACTGATTTTCCTAAGTTCCTTTAGCATCTGAGCAATCTTTAGCATTGCTTAGATGCTAAGATCCTTTAGCATCTCTGATCCCAAAGGCAGTATTTGAATGACTGCTTACTACTTTGGAGATGGACAAGTCATTCATTATTATAACTATATACACATGCCTTCCCATATATTTAAAACATACCAATATACTTGCCTGGAGAATCCCTTGGACAGAGAAGCCAGGCAGGCTACAGTCCATAAGATTGCACAGAGTTGGACATGGCTGAAGTGACTTAGCATGCATGCATGCACAATACACACACACACATATATGCACACATAAACACACACATATATGTGCACACACATACACACAGATATACACAGTAGTCTCTCAGTATCCATAGGGGATTATTTCAAAATCTGTGATGCTCAAGTCCCTCATATGAATGGTCTGGTAGAGTTGGACCTTTGCATCTGTGGATTCCGTTGACCCTTAGATATGGAGGGCCGGCTGTGTGTGTGTGTGTGTGTGTGTGTGTGTGTGTGTGTGTGTGTGTGTGTTTATCTCCTGAAAAGTAAATGAAAGTTTGCTTTTGAACAAAAATAGTAACAAACTTAGTAATTTTTCCACAGGCTTACAGATGAAAGAAACCTTATCTAGCCCAAGCATTTTACTTCTGTAGAGATATCACAGAGTTGTTAACCACTCTCCTAGGGCCATGCTGCTAGATGCTAAGAGATGGCTATGGTTCCAGTTTCTAGAAATATTTCCATAGACTATGGAGAAATCAATCTAATTCTTGAGTGCAACTCCTGCATGAAATAGTATGTATGTCAGAGGGGGACTTTTAGGTCCTTTTTTTGTTTATAACAAACCCCTGTTAAGTTCAGAAAATTCTACCTTGCATGTGTGCTCAGTTGCTCAGTCGTGTCCAGCTCTTTGCGACCCTTTGGACTCTAGCCCACCAAGCTCCTCTGTCCATGGGATTATCCCAGCAAGAATACCTTAGTTTATTCTATAATTTTCCTTGTGAGTAGCACTGTTCATGAGAGGCATTAAGAAATAATGTTCTGTTCTATTGCTTTTCTTCCTATCTGCCTGGAAAACATATCTTTCAAGGACCAGGAACATTAAAAAAGCTAGCAGAAAATATGGCCCTCCTGTCTTTTAATGAGATAGTAAAAGGAGTGAAAACAAGGATGCCTTGTGAATACTCTGAGATGGCAACTTTCCTTACCCTGCACCCACTGCCGCATTTAAGTGAAAGGACTTTGAAGTCTTAGTGCTGCTGCCAGGCCTGCCCGTCACGACTGCTCATGGTGGTTACATTTTCCTTTCTTTCTTGTGGTATCAGAACCATGTGCAACACTCCAGAATTGCTCTTGCTTATTTGGTATCACCTCACACCAGTCAGGATGCCCATCAACAGATAAAGACGTGATGGTACATATATACAATGGAATATTACTCAGCCATAAAAAGAAACAAATTTGAATTAGCTCTAGTGAGGTGGGTGAACTTAGAGTCTATTATCCGGAGTGAAGTTGAGTCAGAAAGAGAAAAACAAATGTTGTATATTGATACATATATGTGGAATCTAGAAAAATGGTACTGATGAACATATTTGCAGGGCTGGAATACACAGACATAGAGAACAGACATAGAGAACAGACTTGTGGGCACAGCCAGGGAAGTAGGGGGGATGAATTGAGAGAGTTGCATTGAAACATCTACATTACCATATGTAAAATAGATAGCTCATTATACAAACCATATGTATAACACAGAGAGCTCAACCCTGTGGTCTGTGACGACCTAGAAGAGTAGGATGGGGTGGTGGGGGAGGGAGGTTCATGAGGGAGGGGACATATGTATACTTGTGGCTGATTTCCTTTGTGGTGTGTCACAAACCAACATAGCATTGTAAGGCAATCATCCTCCAATTAAAAACAGCTGAAAAAGCATTGACTAAGATGGTATTTCAAGAGAGGGAATTGAGGTCACTAGGTTTTAAATGTCTTCTGTACAGCTCCATCTTGGTGTTTGTCATTGTGCTCAAAACAAAGTTGACTGAAGAAATTAATTGGTGGTGAATAAATGAAGGAGGTTCATATATCCCTGAATCTGTCTGGTCACCACCTAATTGAGTACCTTTTTCTGGTACTGCTAGGCATATTATCTTAGCTATTTTACAATACTCTCTAAAATGAAGAGATATAAAACTTGTTTTATAGGGACCTTCTATCAATAACACTTAAAGTAATATGTAGACATCAATACCTTAATTCCAAGCTACCTTGTTATTAAAGATATACAGGAAGAAGTGAAAACAATATTTTGCTATTCTAAATTAGAATCATAGTAAAAATGTATATATATACTCATATATCTATGTTATATATATTCTTATGGGAAAGAATGTAGTTTTCACTTCGCAAATAGCACTTACAAACAAGAATGGTATTACATAGTGGTATGAAGGCAAATTAAATACCAACTTTTTAAGCCTATATACATCCTTTTGTAATTTGAAGAAAATAAGTATTCATTCAAACCCTGAGTTTGGATTCTTAATATAGATTTTGTTTTCATTACACAAATGATTTAACCAGCTTTGAATTTATCACTATGCGAAGCACCCGAGACCAAGTGCTTGGGTATCAGGGAAGGTACAGGAAAACTGGGAGGGAGGAGTTCTCTGAAAATCTGACTATGCTGTTGGCCCCGTGAAGGTAGGAGAAGTGGATGAGGGAAAGATCCAGAGTGATGAAGGTGGGCCAGCCATGGTGTGAAAAGCAGAAATACTAGAAGTCCCTGGAACCTGAGTTTAGAAAAGACAGCCTGGTTAGTTGTTTGGGAAGATATTTAGAAATGTATTATTAATTTTGGCTGCCAAGCATTTGCACATCCTTCTATGTTTAAAGAATTTCCCCCGTCATTATGTGTTTAGGAATCCCCTCATAGAACTAAAGTTATTAGACATTTTGCTTTTGCTGTCTTCCATTCATTAGAAGGAGCAGTAGGTCCAGCCCACAGTCAAGGAAAAGGAATTCTAGAAGGGCATGAAAACCAAGACGTAGGAGCCACTGGGGGTATTTTAGAGGCTGCCTACCACTGTGACCTTGGCCACTTAGCCACAGAGCTTGATTCTGTCTCCCCAAATCCCCAAGATTTGGGGAGGGATTCAGTTTCCTATTAATTTTCCTTTCTGCTTGCAAGTGTGATTCTTTACCGATACAGATGGTTAGCTGCCCTAGCAGCTCTTATCAGGCCGCTGGGCCATGCCTTCTGGTTATTTACTTTTTCTTTTTCTGAATATAAATCTGGAAATGTAGAAAAGGAGAAAATAGCTATCATCCATAGTGCTGTTACCCAGAGATTTGTACTCTTAATAATGGACCGTATTTCTTGCCAGAGATTTTCCTTCAGTTTTTATACATCACTGAGATCATAATGAGCATGTACCTTTTGCCATAGGAATTCCCCCTTGTTTTCCAAAAGCCCCTGATTCCTGAAGTATGTTAGTTGTGAGGGGTATGCTCCAGCTGGGCAGGCATATCATTGCACTGTCCTGTCATAAAAACTGGCCTGCTCTGTGCAGAGGGGATCACCAGCAGGAGGGAAGGGCACTTTGAATCTGCTCAGGAGAACAAACTGCTCTAAGGACATGGGATGGACATGATGCCTATTATGGCAAGTCATTATTCTCAAACAGAAGCCTGGTCTGACTTGCATTTGTTAATATAGTAAGTACCCCTAATTGTTGTTTTTCAGTTGCTGTCGCATCCACCTCTTTGTGACCCCATGGACTGCAGCACCCCAGGCTTCCCTGCCCTTCACTGTCTCCCGGAGTTTGCTCAAACTCATGTCCATTGAGTTGATGATGCCATCCAACCATCCCATCCTCTGTACTGCCTTTCTCCTCCTGCCCTCAATCTTTCCCAGCTTCAGGGTCCTCTCCAGTGAGTCAGGTGGCCACAGTATTGGAACTTCAGCATTAGTCCTTCCAGTGAATATTCAGGGTTGATTTCCTTTAAGATTGACTGGTTTGATCTCCTTGCTGTCCAAGGGACTCTCAAGAGTCTTTCCCAGCACCACAGTTCAAAAGCATCAATTCTTTGGTGCTCAGCTTTCTTTGGAAGTAAGAAAAATGCCTTTTCTTTAAAGTCTCTTCTCTCCAGTGCGTGCGGGCGGGCGGGCTCTGGTGAGGGTCCCGGGGAGTGGCAGCCGTAAGGTGTGCCCCTGCCCAGGAGAATTTTTTTTTATTTGAAAAAAAATAAATAAATAAAGTCTCTTCCCCTTTTGTTTTGTCCCTAATTC
The DNA here is from genome assembly GCF_029378745.1 of Bos indicus. Classification (NCBI taxonomy): domain Eukaryota; kingdom Metazoa; phylum Chordata; class Mammalia; order Artiodactyla; family Bovidae; genus Bos; species Bos indicus. The sequence continues at coordinate 112,493,939 of NC_091760.1, forward strand.
AAGCAATCTGCCTTCAAGTCAGTCTGAAGTAAGGAATAACACATTTTATTTTCATTTTTCAATTTTTAAAAATTATTTTTAACTGTGTTAAAATACAGCATAAGACTTACCTACCATCTTAACCATCTTTATACCATCTTAAGTATACAGTTCAGTAGTGTTAAATACTTTCACATTGCCTTGTACAGAAAGCTCTTTCCTTGCAAACTGAAACTCCATAGTCATTAAACAGCTCCCCATCCTCCCAGCTCCTGGAGACCACTGTTTTACTTCTTGTTTCTATGAATTTGGCTACTCTGGGTACCTTATATAAGTGGAATCATATAATACTCTGTTGTGACTGGCTTAATTCCTTTAGCCTAATATCCTCAGGGTTCTTCCATGTTGTAGCAAGAGTCAGAATTTCCTCACTTTTTAAAAGCTGAGTAATATTTCAATGTATGTGTACCACATTTTGTTTATCCTTTCATCTGTTAGCAGACACTGGGTTATTTCCACTTTTTGGCTATTGTGAATTTTCATTTTTGTTTTGTATTTTATTTTTTAACTGAAGTACAGTTAATTTATATTATACTAGCTTCAAGTGTATAACATAGTGATTCAATATTTTTATAGATTAGACTCAATTTAAAGTTACTATAAAATAATGACTATTTCCCTGTGCTGTACAGTATGTCCTTGTAGCTTATTTTATACATAGTATTTTGTACCTCTAATCCTCATACCCCTATCTTGCTGAATTTTCATTTTTTAAAAATTTATTTATGGCTACACTGGATCTTTGTTGCTTTCTCTAGTTGTGGTGAGTGGGGACTACTCTTCACTGCGGTCTGTGGGCTTCTTATCATGGTGGCTTGTGGTGTTGCAGAGCACGGGCTCTAGGTGTGAGGGCTCAGTAGCTGCCCTGAAGCATGTGGGATCTTCCCAGACCGGGAATTGAACCTGTGAATAGCAGGCAGTTTCTGAACCACAGGACCACCAGGAAAGTCCCTGAATTTTCATTTTTAAATTGGGTGTTGTGTTTCATTTCAGGGCAAGAAGCTGCCTTACCACCTTGGAGATGATGCCGAAGAAGGAGAAGTTTCTGATGAAGACAGCGCAGATGAAATTGAAGATGAGTGCAAGTTCAAGCTCCATTATGTAAGTTACAGGCTTGGCCATAATTTTTACCCTCCATGTGCTATAATAAAAACTGCTGCTGTGCTGGAATATTCACAAATATGCTGGCTGTAGTGTAGAAAGAATATGTATTGAAAATCACGTTGTGTGCTGGCACACAGGACTCCCAAATGTTTACTGAGTGACTGAGTCAAGGATCGTTGTGTCTTAGAGTTGGAAGGAGTCTTAGTGATTAATCCATTTGACCCTCTCTCCAGGGACCAATTCCCTTCTATTCCAACTTGGTCAAAACTCAAATTGCAGTTGGAAATGTCACTGTTTGGTGAAATAAACTGGCTTTAGCATTGTCTCCCTGCCTCCCGCTAGCAGCCCCACCATGCTGCCATTCAAAGCTGGCTCACAGAACCCAGCTGCAAGAGGATCTGCTTCTCTAGAATGCTCGTCCCCTCCCTGAGACAATGCAGCTTGGACCAGAAGATCTCCAAGTTCTTCCAGACAATGAGACTCTTGGCTAAAACTTTAATTTGCCACATGTTAGACAAAATGGCAAAGAGCAGTTTGTCACCTGCATGTGGCTTCAGACTTCTGTCCTAGAACAAGGAGCTCTGTTTTTAAACAGAGCAGCACCATTTAGCCAGGTACCCCAGTGGAAATGCAAACCTGGAAGAAATGTAAGGCTTACAGATCTCCCTATCCCCCATCCCTTCTTGACCACCTCCACCTTCTATAGCTCACATGATTTCCAGGATCATGTGATGATCTGAGAGTAGCACCTGCTCATGTTAATTTGTTGTAGAGTTTACAATTTCATTTCTATAGAAAAGTAGTATTTCTCTAGATGTCAGAACTATTATCCTACCTCCTAAAAAAGAAAATATTACACAAAATCTTCTAATTTACAGTATTGCCCTGAATTCAATTATTACATCATTAAAAACAGTCTTCTTTCTTCGAGATAATAATAATGGCAGTGGCTTCCTATAGGTATTAAAGATAGCTGGTATTTTCAAAGAGGGCAAGAGCTTAATGACAACTGAAGTCTCAGTAGATAGTTCTTTCTTGGTGTTAATGCATTTTAGAAGGGATGACATGGACAAGATTCAGCCTTGAAATGAAAAGGAAAAATTACCATCTGTATTAATCTATTGCTTTTTAATAGTTTTTATTAGCTCAATTAAATACCACGAATAAGGCTATGGTTACAGAAAATTAATCTAAATAGATTTACATAAGTGAAAATACAGTTAATATTTTAGTTTCTTTGCTTTTGCTCTTATAGCTACTTGCCATTTTGGTAATTACTTGTGATTATAGGTAATCTAGTTCTTTTTCTAAGCTTTATTTTATAGACTAGATTTTTGTCTCTGAATTTCAGTATCTTTGCCTCTTTTTTTTTTTTTTGAACATAGACGTAAAAATCTTTAATAAAATTCTAGCAAACAGAATCCAACATTTTATTCTTTTTTCAATGCTGAATTTTTTTTTTATTTTTAAACTTTACATAATTGTATTAGTTTTGCCAAATATCAAAATGAATCCACCACAGATATACATGTGTTCCCCATCCTGAACCCTCCTCCCTCCTCCCTCCCCATACCATCCCTCTGGGTCGTCCCAGTGCTCTAGCCCCAAGCATCCAGTATCGTGCATCGAACCTGGACTGGCATCTCGTTTCATACATGATATTTTACATGTTTCAATGCCATTCTCCCAAATCTTCCCACCCTCACCCTCTCCCACAGAGTCCATAAGACTGTTCTATACATCAGTGTCTCTTTTGCTGTCTTGTACACAGGGTTATTGTTACCATCTTTCTAAATTCCATATATATGCGTTAGTATACTGTATTGGTGTTTTTCCTTCTGGCTTACTTCACTCTGTATAATAGGCTCCAGTTTCATCCACCTCATTAGAACTGATTCAAATGTATTCTTTGCCTCTTGTCTCCACTTGTTCTCTTGGTTGCCAGCCTCAGAGTAGTCCACAGTTTGGAAGCAATAAACAGAGTGTTTATTTTTATTTATTTATTTGACTACACTGGGTCTTTGTTATGACTCTTGGGATCTTCCATTTTCATTGTGGAATGTGAACTCTTAGGTGCGGCATGTGGAATCTAGTTCCCTGACCAGTGATCAAACCCAAGCTTCCTGTGTTGGGAGCACTGAGTCTTAGCCACTGGACTACCAGGGAAGTCCCAAGGAAGGAACAGTCTTGGCCAAGTTATGTGTTTAGGGAATGTAGTTTTTCGTGAAAAAGAGTGGTGGAAATTTAGCTACTATTACAATAGTACTTATTGCTCTGAGGAAACCCATTATTCTTGTTTCTAAATCCACCCAATAGTATAAAATTTCTTCTAATGTCAGTGAGCCTTCTAACTTTCTAAGTTAAATATCTATAATTACAAAAGAGAATTAGCTAAGGTGTTATGGAAGCAAATCAATTACTTCACTTGTGAAACTATCCATCTGGGTTCCTCTCAAGCTTCATAATCTCTTGGTTGATGTCTAGGCATCCATATAGGTAGACAGTTTAGAACATGAGTCCATAAAGATAGACATGACCTTTCACTTGGATTCTTTGATTTGGGCCGAAGTGAATGTGAAGAGCACCTTACCTATAACATTTTACAGGTGTCTCTTTGTTAGACTTTAGGAGAGAAAATATATGCAGAAACCAACATTCTAGCAGAAATAGATAAGATTTTTACTCATCCTTTTCAGATCTGTTTTCTCTATTTTTGAGCTACTCTGAGAAGAGGCAGTACTGTATTTAGAAAGCCAAAGCATTATCCTGCAATCAGTCAATTTCTAGTTTAGTTGTCAGCAGAGGGCTCAGATGCCTTATCTGAGTGTTGAATGTAAATTGCCTGATCTAAACCGAGTGATCAGATTTCTACAAAAGTGGATGTACTGTGCATAGTTGGTATGAAACCAATAATTACCTTAGAGGAGGTTCTTAACCTCAAGTTGGAGTTAACAGAATGTGGTTAGATTTATAAGTTATATCTGAATTATTGCAACAGATAAAGATTTTTAACTTAGCATTCAGGGATACTGAAATGCTAGTTGTCTTGGGGCTTATGCAGGATTCATTTGCACACTCGACAGATTTTTATGGAGGTGCAGCCATTGTGCTGTAGACATTGGGGCACATATCAATGAACAAAACAGAACAGCCTTTGCCTCTGTGGAGTCTATACCTTGGTGGGAGGAGGGAAGACAGACAAGAAACAAAGCAAATAAGTAGCACGTGTAGTAAGCAGTGATAAGTAATAAGGGGGAAAGGGAGAGAAGAAATGAGTAGAGGGTCTATGGAAGGTTTAGATGTGAGGGCCAGGAAAGGTCTCACAGAGAAGGTAACACATGGGCAAAGACTTGAAGGAAGTGAAGTTAGCCATATTGATATCTGAGGAATATTCCAGGCAGAGGGCACAGGAGATGCAAAGATCAGAGGCAGGATTTGCAGCTCGCCCAGCTTCACCTTGGGGTTAGAAGCAGGGTGGAAGGCAGGACCCTCATGCTGGCCCTCCTTCTCCTCTTAGTCTACTGTCTAAGGAATTCAAACCTACACCCACACTGAAAACTTTTGCTCTTTTAATAAATGCTTTCTGTTGTTGAATTAATTGAATCCTTTAGGCATCTGCCCTATTATTTTGAGGCTTCAGCCATAGAGAAAATCTGGCTTATGATGTAATAAGCCATAGATAAAGCTGATGTGTTCAGTGACCCAGGAAGCACACAGATCAAAGACTCGGGGGACAATTTCCTTTCAGCCACAGAGCAGTAATCTAACAGATGTGCTTCAATAAGGCCAGCTCACCATTATTCATCTTTTTGGGGTCCTCTAATGTCAGTGTGCCTTACAGACTTTCTAGCCCATGTTTCAACCTTACAGATTATTTTACTCTTCTGCTGAGTTATTTGATACCTTTTCTCCCCCTGCACTCTCTAAGGCTGAGTTCCGGTTTCTTAAGCACAAATATCAAACTGTCACGTATGTAAAGCTTATCCTGTGAACACCAAGCTTTCCAACAAGTTTAAGTGAGCCTTTGTAGAGTAACATGCAACCACTTTTTGTGTCATATGAATACCCCCAAATCATATTTACTCTGTGTATGTCTCACAGTAAACACTTTAATAGTCTGCTGCCTTCCTACCACCTTAGATTGAGCTTCTTTCATAAGTTATTCATTGTATGATTTGAGCCATTTTGAGGAGGATTAAGAATCTTGTTGGTTGAAGACTTGTCAGCGCTCAGGGAAGGGATGAATTCCTTCATGATGTTGTGAGATCCCTGTTACTCAGTAAATGCCCGTGTGCCAGGCCTGCTGTTGCATCCTGGTGATAAAGGGTGAGGAGTGGAAGGAGAGTTGAAAATTCCAGTTATTTTTTAATATGTGATACAACTTCTTCCTCCTTGCCCTGCCAGAGAGTTCAGGTAATGAACATTTAATGTCTAGTGTACAGTATGTGTTATCTACATGTATATGTAGATATTTCTCTTATATTTATAAGGTATTCAGTTCAGTTCAGTTCAGTCGCTCAGTCGTGTCCGACTCTTTGCGATCCCATGAATCACAGCACGCCAGGCCTCCCTGTCCATCACCAACTCCCGGAGTTCACCTAGACTCATGTCCATCGAGTCAGTGATGCCATCCAGCCATCTCATCCTCTGTCGTCCCCTTCTCCTCTGGCCCCCAATCCCCCCAGCATCAGAGGCTTTTCCAATGAGTCAACTCTTCGCACAAGGTGGCCAAAGTACTGGAGTTTCAGCTTTAGCATCATTCCTTCCAAAGAAATCCCAGGGCTGATCTCCTTCAGATTGGACTGGTTGGATCTCCTTGCAGTCCAAGAGACTCTCAAGAGTCTTCTCCAACACCACAGTTCAAAAGCATCAATTCTTCGGCGCTCAGCCTTCTTCACAGTCCAACTCTCACATCCATACATGACCACAGGAAAAACCATAGCCTTGACTAGACGAACCTTTGTTGGCAAAGTAATGTCTCTGCTTTTGAATATGCTCTCTAGGTTCATCATAACTTTCCTTCCAAGGAGTAAGCGTCTTTTAATTTCATGGCTGCAGTCACCATCTGCAGTGATTTTGGAACCCAAAAAATAAAGTCTGACACTATTTCCACTGTTTCCCCATCTATTTCCCATGAAGTGATGGGACCGGATGTTGAGCTTTAAGCCAACTTTTTCACTCTCCACTTTCACTTTCATCAAGAGGCTTTTGAGTTCCTTTTCACTTTCTGCCATAAGGGTGGTGTCATCTGCATATCTGAGGTTATTGAGATTTCTCCCAGCAATCTTGATTCCAGCTTGTGTTTCTTCCAGTCCAGCGTTTCTCATGATATACTCTGCATAGAAGTTAAATATGCAGGGTGACAAAATACAGTCTTGACGTACTTCTTTTCCTATTTGGAACCAGTCTGTTGTTCCATGTCCAGTTCTAACTGTTGCTTCCTGACCTGCATATAGGTTTCTCAAGAGGCAGATCAGGTGGTCTGGTATTCCCATCTCTTTCAGAATTTTCCACAGTTTATTGTGATCCGCATAGTCAAAGGCTTTGGCATAGTCAATAAAGCAGAAATAGATGTTTTTCTGGAACTCTCTTGCTTTTTCCATGATCCAGCAGATGTTGGCAATTTTATCTCTGGTTCCTCTGCCTTTTCTAAAACCAGCTTGAACATCAGGAAGTTCACGGTTCACATATTGCCGAAGCCTGGCTTGGAGAATTTCAAGCGTTACTTTACTAGCGTGTGAGATGAGTGCAATTGTGCAGTAGTTTGAGCATTTTTTGGCATTGCCTTTCTTTGGGATTGGAATGAAAACTGACCTTTTCCAGTTCTGTGGCCACTGCTGAGTTTTCCAAATTTGCTGGCATATTGAGTGCAGCACTTTCACAGCATCATCTTTCAGGATTTGGAATAGCTCAACTGGAATTCCATCATCTCTACTAGCTTTGTTCATAGTGATGCTTCCTAAGGCCCACTTGACTTCACACTCCAGAATGTCTGGCTCTAGGTGAGTGATCACACCATCGTGATTATCTGGGTCTTGAAGATCTTTTTTGTACAGTTCTTCTGTGTATTCTTGCCATCTTTTCTTAATATCTTCTGCTTCTGTTAGGTCCATACCATTTCTGTCCTTTATCGAGCCCATCTTTGCATGAAATGTTCCCTTGGTATCTCTAATTTTCTTGAAGAAATCTCTAGTCTTTCCCATTCTGTTGTTTTCCTCTATTTCTTTGCATTGATTGCCGAAGAAGGCTTTCTTATCTCTTCTTGCTATTCTTTGAAACTCTGCATTCAGATGCTTATATCGTTCCTTTTCTCCTTAGCTTTTTGCTTCTCTTTTTTTCACAGCTATTTGTAAGGTCTCCCCAGACAGCCATTTTGCTTTTTTGCATTTCTTTTCCATGGGGACGGTCTTGATCCCTGTCTCCTGTACAATGTCACGAACCTCAGTCCGTAGTTCATCAGGTACTCTATCAGATCTAGGCCCTTAAATCTATTTCTCACTTCCACTGTATAATCATAAGGGATTTGATTTAGGTCATACCTGAATGGTCTAGTGGTTTTCCCTTCTTTCTTCAATTTAAGTCTGAATTTGGCAATAAGGAGTTCATGATCTGAGCCACAGTCAGCTCCTGTGGCTTGTTTTGCTGATTGTATAGAGCTTCTCCCTCTTTGGCTGCAAGGAATATGATCAATCTGATTTCGATGTTGACCATCTGGTGACGTCCATGTATAGAGTCTTCTCTTGTGTTGTTGGAAGAGGGTGTTTGTTATGACCAGTGCATTTTCTTGGCAAAACTCTATTAGTCTTTGCCCTGCTTCGTTCCATATTCCAAGGCCAAATTTGCCTGTTACTCCAGGTGTTTCTTGATTTCCTACTTTTGCATTCCAGTCTCCTATAATGAAAAGGACATCTTTTTTGGGTGTTAGTTCTAAAAGGTGTTGTAGGTCTTCATAGAGCCGTTCAACTTCAGCTTCTTCAGCATTACTATAAGGTATTATCTTCTGAAAATTACTATTACTGAGAACTCAACTATTCCTTGTTTTCTTTAATTTTTATTGAAGCACAGTTGATTTACAATGTTGTGTTAGTTTCTGCTATACAGCAAGTGAATCAGTTACACATATGCATATATCCACTCTGTTTTAGATTCTTTTCCCATATAGATGGGTAGAGTTTTAAGTAGAGTTCCCTGTGCTATACAGTAGATTTTAATTAGTTATCTGTTTTATATATAGTAGTGTATATATGTCAATCCCAGTCTCCAAGTTTATCTCTTTCCTCCTTGTTCCCCCTTGGTAACCTTGTTTTCTACAATTATTCCTTGTTGGTAATTCATCTTCCCTTTCTATTCTAAATGTTCTGTGACTTCACTAGTAAATGACTGGGAGTTTATTTTTCTTAGCACTCAGTGTTCACTTCTTACTAGAGAACTTATGTTTTCTTTCATTCTAGAGAAATCTCAGCCATTTTTTCTTTGAATATTGTTTTTATGCCATTTCATCATTTCTCTTTTTCTGGCAGTACAATTAGATTTAGGTTCGAGTCTTAGTTTATTCTCTGTCTTAATTATCTGTCAATTTTTCTTTAATGTTTTATTTATGTCTCTGCTGATTCTGGGTACTAGCTATAGTATTATTTTCCAATTCATTAATTATCTCTTTGGCTATGTCTGATCTAGAATTTACCCCGGCTAGTCTTTTCATTTCAATGACTATATACTTGATTTATAACATTTTTGTATTGTTTTTTCATAGATACTTGTTTTTATTTTACTCTATGGCTTCTTAGTTTCTTGTTCTTTTTATGAGACTATTTCTTTCTATCTTTGAGCATCTGAACATATTTAATTCAAAGTGAGTTTCCTTTTCATGTGTTGGTATTTTTGGCACTTCATCTTAGCATTAGTCTTCCACATGAATTTTAGAATTTCGAGTTGAAGGTTCAGTTTTCAGTGGAATTTTTTTCCCGCTTCCATTCTCCTCCTCTATTTAACGTGCTTCTCTAGTGGTATGGAGATTGCTTCCACTTGAACTCTACGCACCACTCCACCTGGCACCCACACATATAAACACAGCCTACCTGTGTCCCAAGTTCCTAACTGGACCTTACATTGATTGATTGGAGTTCCCTGCCACTGGAGACGTTGAAGATATTTCCCATTCAGTCACCAGACAAGTGAACATTTTGGTTGTCTTCTTATTCTTAACTCTTTTGATATTCAATTTCAAATCTTCCTCACAGTAGTTTTTTTTTATTGCTTCCTATTATAAGTGAGGGGCTTCCTAGGTGGTGCTAGTGGTAAAGAATTTGCTTGCCATTACAGGCGACATAAGAGACACCGGTTCAATCCCTGGGTTGCAAAGATTCCCCCGGAGGAGGGCATGGCAACCCATTCCAGTATTCTTGCCTGGAGAATCCCCATGGACAGAGGAGCCTGGAGGGCTACAGTCCATAGGGTCGCAAAGAGTTGGACATGACTGCAGCAACTGAGCACTCATAAGCCCATACATAAGGCTTTCATTCCTGCTTTCTTCACCACCTTGGTTTCGTGTTGTGAGGCCAGCTCTAATCTCCCAAAGCGTGTGGAGCACCTTTAGTTTCTATTGTACTATAAAAGCTAAAGTCTTGGTCACCTTTGCCCTCTGTGGATATGGAGCTCACACATTTATGATCTGCAGTGATCTTGTTTATTTTATTTTTTTGATAAACTTATGACTTTTCTCTTTGTTTTTCTATCATTGGAGCAGGGAAGATATCAAAGCATGGAGGTACACTGTTGTATATAAACTCACATGTATGTACAGATGTATGAACCCAGACATATTCATTTTGAACAGTATTTTTTGTTAAAGTATCTAAAGAGTGGTTGCTAATATATTTTAGAATGTATGCTTAATAGCTCCGAAGAAACATTACCTTTTGCTATTTGCCTGTCATTGTACTGTTATTTTTTTATACCTAAGCTAAATTCAGCTTTTAAATGTGAAAAATTTGTTGAAAGCTTATTAGTACCAGCACTATGCTAATATACAATTTCTCTATTCAGATATAGGTCAATGGAACTATAGGATAGAAAGTCCAGAGATAAACAACACATCTATTGTCACCTAATCTCTGACAAAGAAAGCAAGAATATACAATGGAGAAAAGATAGTCTGTTTAATAAGTGGTGGTTGGAAAGCTGGACAGCTATTAATACATGTAAAAGAATGAAATTAGAATACTCCCTAACACCATACACAAAAATAAACTCAAAATAGATTAAGTACCTAAATGTAAGATTGGATACTTTAGAACTTTTAGAGAAAATCATAGGAAGAATACTGTCTCTCAGAAGTCGCAGCAATATCTTTTTTGATCCACCTCTTTGAGTAATGAAAATAAAAGCAAAAATAAATAATGGGACCTAACTAAACTTAAAAGCTTTTGCACAGCAAAGAAAGCCATAAACAAAACAAAAAGACAACCCACAGAATAGGAGAAGGTATTTGCAAATAAATTGACTGACAAGGGATTAATCACCAAAATATACAAACAGCTCATGTAGCTCAATGTTAAAAAAACAAACAACCCAATTAAAAAGTGGACAGAATATCTAAAGAGACATTTCTCCAAAGAAGACATACAGATGGCCAAGAGTCACATGAAAAGATGCTCAACATCACTGATTATTAGAGAAATGTAGATCAAAACTACAATGAAGTGTCACTTCACACCAGTCAGAATGACCATCATAAAAAAAAAAAACAAACCCTACAATAAATGGTAGAGAGGTAGTGGATAAAGGGGAGCTTTCCTACACTGTTGCTGCTGCTGCTGCTGCTAAGTTGCTTCAGTCGTGTCCAACTCTGTCATTGTGACCCCATAGACAGCAGCCCACCAGGCTCCCCCATCCCTGGGATTCTCCAGGCAAGAACACTGGAGTGGGTTGACATTTCCTTCTCCAATGCATGAAAGTGAAGTCGCTCAGTCATGTCTGACTCCTAGCGACTCCTACACTGTTGATGGGAATGTAAATTGGTGCAGTTCAGTTCAGTCCCTCAGTCATGTCTAACTCTTTGTGACCCTATGGACTGCAGCACTCCAGGCTTCCTTGTCCATCACCAACTCCTGGAGTTTACTCAACTCATGTCCATTGAGTCGGTGATGCCATCCAACCATCTCATCCTCTGTTGTCCCCTTCTCCTCTTGCCCTCAATCTTTCCCAGCATCAGGCTCTTTTCAAATGAGTCAGTTCTTCACATCAGGTGGCCAAAGTTTTGGAGTTTCAGCTTCAACACCAGTCCTGCCAGTGAATATTTAGGACTGATTTCCTTTAGAATGGACTGGTTGGATCTCCTTGCTGTCCAAGGGACTCTCAAGAGTCTTCTCCAACACCACAGTTCAACAGTATCAATTTTTCGGCACTCATCTTTCTTTATAGTCCAACTCTCACATCCATACATGACTACTGGAAAAACCATAGCTTTGACTAGACGGACCTTTGTTGGCAAAGTAATGTCTCTGCTTTTTAATATGCTGTCTAGGTTAGTCATAACTTTCCTTCCAAGGAGTAAGCATCTTTTAATTTCATGGCTGCAGTCACCATCTCCACTGATTTTGGAGCCCAAAAAAATAAAGTCTCTCACTGTTTCCCCTTCTATTTGCCTTGAAGTGATGGGACCAGATGCCATTATCTTAGTTTTCTGAATGTTGAACATAAGCCTACTTTTTCAGTCTCCTCTTTCACTTTCATCAAGAAGCTTTTTAGTTCTTTTTCACTTTCTGCCATAAGGGTGGTGTCATCTGCATATCTGAGGTTATTGATATTTCTCCTGGCAATCTTGATTCTAGCTTGTGCTTCTTCCAGCCCAGCATTTCTCATGATCTACTTTGCATATAAGTTAAATAAGCAGGGTGACAATATATAGCCTTGACATACTCCTTTCCCAATTTGGAACCAGTCTGTTGTTCCATGTCCAGTTCTAACTATTGCTTCCTGACCTGCATATAGGTTTCTCAAGAGGTAGGTCAGGTAGTCTGGTATTCCCATCTCTTTGAAAAATTTCTGCAGTTTGTTGTGGTCCACACAGTCAAAGTCTTTGGCATAGTCAATAAAGCAGAAATAGATGTTTTTCTGGAACTCTCTTGTTTTTTCAATAATCCATCAGATATTGGCAATTTGATCTCTGGTTCCTCTGCCTTTTCTAAAACCAGCTTGAACATCTCAAAGTTCACGGGTCATGTACTGTAGATTGGTGCAGCCATTATGCAAAACAGTACAGAGGTTCCTTAAATAAATACTTAGGAATATATCTACCTAAAGACACTAAAGACCTATATATAGAAAACTATAAAACACTGGTGAAAGAAATCAAAGAGGACACTAATAGATAGAGAAATATACTATGTTCATGGATTGGAAGAATCAATATAGTGAAAATGAGTATACTACCCAAAGCAATCTATAGATTCAATGCAATCCCTATCAAGCTACCAACGGTATTTTTCACAGAGCTAGAGCAATTTCACAATTTGTATGGAAATACAAAAAACCTCGAATAGCCAAAGCAGTCTTGAGAAAGAAGAATGGAACTGGAGGAATCAACCTGCTTGACTTCAGGCACTACTACAAAGCCACAGTAATCAAGACAGTATGGTACTGGCACAAAGATAGAAATATAGATCAATGGAACAAAATAGAAAGCCCAGAGATAAATCCATGCACCTATGGACACCTTATCTTTGACAAAGGAGGCAAAAATATACAATGGAGAAAAGACAATCTCTTTAACAAGTGGTGCTGGGAAAACTGGTCAACCGCTTGTAAAAGAATGAAACTGGAACACTTTCTAACACCATACACAAAAATAAACTCAAAATGGATTAAAGATCTCAATGTAAGACCAGAAACTCTAAAACTCCTAGAGGAGAACATAGGCAAAACACTTTCCGACATATATCACAGCAGGATCCTCTATGACCCACCTCCCAGAATATTGGAAATAAAAGCAAAAATAAACAAATGGGATCTAATTAAAATTAAAAGCTTCTGCACAACAAAAGAAACTATAAGCAAGGTGAAAAGACAGCCTTCAGAATGGGAGAAAATAATAGCAAATGAAGCAACCGACAAACAACTAACCTCAAAAATATACAAGCAACTCCTGCAGCCCAATTCCAGAAAAATAAACGACCCAATAAAAAAATAGGCCAAGGAACTAAATAGACATTTCTCCAAAGAAGACATACAGATGGCTAACAAACACATAAAAGATGCTCAACATCACTCATTATCAGAGAAATGCAAATCAAAACCACAATGAGGTACCATTTCATGCCAGTCAGAATGGCTGTGATCCAAAAGTCTACAAGCAATAAATGCTGGAGAGGATGTGGAGAAAAGGGAACCCTCTTACACTGTTGGTGGGAATGCAAACTAGTACAGCCACTTTGGAGAACAGTGTGGAGATTCCTTAAAAAACTGTAAATAGAACTGCCATACGACCCAGCAATCCCACTGCTGGGCATACATACTGAGGAAACCAGAAGGGAAAGAGACACGTGTACCCCAATGTTCATCGCAGCACTGTTTATAATAGCCAGGACATGGAGGAAACCTAGATGTCCATCAGCAGATGAATGGATAAGAAAGCAGTGGTACATATACACAATGGAGTATTACTCAGCCATTAAAAAGAATACATTTGAATCAGTTCTAATGAAGTGGTTGAAACTGGAGCCGATTATACAGAGTGAAGTAAGCCAGAAAGAAAAACACCAATACGGTGTACTAACGCATATATATGGAATTTAGAAATATGGTAACGATAACCCTGTATGCGAGACAGTAAAAGAGACACAGATGTATAAAACAGTCTTTTGGACTCTGTGGGAGGTGGGGGGGATGATTTGGGAGAATGGCATTAAAACATGTATAATATCATATAAGAAACGAATTGCCAGTCCAGGTTCGATGCAGGATACAGGATGCTTGGGGCTGGTGCACTGGGACGACCCAGAGGGATGGTATGGGGAGGGAGATGGGAAGGGGGTTCAGGATTGGGAACGTGTGTACACCTGTGGTGGATTCATGTTGATGTATGGCAAAACCAATACAATATTGTAAAGTAATTAGCCTCTAATTAAAATAAATAAATTTAAAAAAAATTAGAGGTACCATATAATTCAGTTATACATATATATATGTTTTTCAGATTTTTTTTCACTTGTAGGTTACACACCAAGTGTTGAGTAGAGTTCTCTAAGATGTATAGTCCCTGTTGATTATCTATTTTATATATAGTAGTGTGTATCTGTTAATCCCAGCCTCCTAATTTATCCTTCCCCCAGGACACCTTTCCCTTTTGGTAACCACAAGTTTATTTTCTGTCTGTGAGTCCCTTTCTGTTTTCTAAATAAATTTGGAAACAGAGCTTATTTAGACCTGGACTGCCAGGAAAGTCCCAGGACCTTGTTGTATATCTACATATATCAGTTTAAATCTGCTAATCCCAAACTAAATAAATTCATTTGTATCCTTATTTTAGATTCCCATATGGTATCAGTCAATCGGCTCTGTATTATAAGAGCCTATTGTATCAGTCAGTCAATTGATACATATGATATTCATCTTTCTCTGTTTGATTTACTTAGTATGGTAATCTTAGTTCCCTGTGCTGTGTAGTAGAACTTGGGTTTTTCTTTCTTAAATTTTTTGGCCATGTTGTGCAGCATGCAGGATCCTAGTTCCCTGATTAAGGATCAAAGCCACATCCCCTGCAGTGGAAGCATGGAGTCTTAACCACTGGACAGCCAGGGAAATCCCAGGATCTTGTTGTTTATTCATTCTATATATATCAATTTGTATCTGCTAATTCCAAACTCCCACTCCCAATCCTTCCCTCCTGTTCCCACCAAAGCAAAAATTTGTTTGCTAATTCCAAACCCCCCTTCTCCTCCCCCTTAGCAACTGCCCATCTGTTCTCTGTGTCCCTGATTCCATTTCACAGATAGGGTCATTTGTGTCATAATTTAGATATCACAATAAGTGATATCATATGGTATTTGTCTTGTTACACTGCTTAGTATAATAACCTCTAGTTGCATCCATTTTGCTGCAAATGGTATTATTTCATTCTTTTTTATAGCGGAGTAGTATTTCATTGTATACATGTACCACATCTTTATCTGTTCCTTTGTTGATGGACATTTAGGTTGCTTCCAGGTCTTGGCTATTGTGAATACTGCTGTTATGAACATAGGGTGTGTGTATCTTTTCAATTATAGTTTTGTCTGGATATATGCCTAGGAGTGAGATTGCTGGATCATATGGTAATTCTAGTTTTAGTTTTCTGAGGAACCTCCATACTATTTTCCAAAGTGCTTCTGCCCATTTTTTGATAGGGTTTTTTTTTTTTTTTTTTTTTGGTAGTGAGCTACATGAACTGTTTGTATATTTTGGAGATTTATCTCTTGTCGGTTGCATTGTTTGCAAATATTTTTTCCCATTCTGAAACTAATATAATACTGTAAACCAACTGTACTTCAATTTTTAAAAGGGAATAGTGACTTTTCCTGGTTGGAAATATCAGCCACTCTTATCCTCTGCATAATTTTGACTTACTATGTACTAAAGGAATGAAATTGCTGTTTAACTGAAGGAAAAAAAAGGAAAATGATTATCATGATGGCTGAGTTAAGTTCATACTCAGTAAAGAACTCAGAATAGTGCCTGGCACATAATTTATACTCAATAAATGTTAGCTAAAATCAGTAACAAGAATAGCAGCTGTGTCATGATTATTGCTAATGTAAGTCCTGAGCAGAAGAAGATGTTTCAATGGGAGCTAAAGGAGCAGGCAGGAGAGGACAGGAGTAATTGCAGAGCCTCGGATAGCTAAGAGGACGCTGCTCTTCAGCCCGACACTCAGGTAACCAGCTTGGAGAGCTCTAAGGCTGTCACAAAGGGCAGCTAAGGTATTATCCTTCCTGTCTGCGGCTCTAGTCCAGAGAGGGGAAAAGACATTTGGGGATGGTGAGATATTCCAGTGTTTTTGCTTTTTGTTTTTAAAGTCGAGGCCTTCAACTTTGGCTGCACATTGGAATGACGGGGAAGCTTTCAAAAATCCCACTGCACTGGTCCCAGCCCAGAGATTCTGTGTCTTCAGTCTGGGCTGTGGTCCCTGGCGATTCCAATGTGCAGCCCAGGTGAGCACCGGTGTCTGAGGGAGTTTCTCTTTACAGGGCAGCCCTCTATCTGACTCCCTCCTGCTTCTGGCTGCTCCCCAGCCTGGAAGTGGTCAGCTCTCTCTTTTTCCAGTCACTTTCATAGTACCCTGGAGATGAAACAAAAATGTGTTTTGTGTTTGATTTCTTATTTGTGGTCAATATTCCTAGGTCATATTTACTTCTGGAGAAGGCAATGGCACCCCACTCCAGTACTCTTGCCTGGAAAATCCCATGTACGGAGGAGCCTGGTGGGCTGCAGTCCGTGGGGTCGCTAAGATTTGGACACGACTGAGCAACTTCACTTTCACTTTTCACTTTCCTGCATTGGAGAAGGAAATGGCAACCCACTCCAGTGTTCTTGCCTGGAGAATCCCAGAGACGGGGGAGCCCAGTGGGCTGCCGTCTCTGGGGTCGCACAGAGTTGGACACGGCTGAAGCAGCAGCAGCATATTTACTTCTCAGAAATGGCAATTAGGAAGCCCGACTGGGGCTCAGGTGGAAACTACCCCAGACCATATTGAAGGTCTGCCCTCCCCTCTCCCTATTCCTCCTGCAGCATCCTCTCTCCCTTGTGGGCTCAGGGAACAAAAGAGCAAGAGGCATGACTTTCTGCTCTGGTCCCTGCAGCATCTGCAGAGTGGCTGACAAGTCACCAGGTCAAGTGTCCATCTCAGCTTTCCTTCAGTATTGATAATATACTAGTGAAACCTCAGCCACACATTTATTTATTCTCGGTGCTGTAAATCACAGGGAAGGAAAAGACCAACAGGCAGAAATATCATTCCTTCAGCTGCTCCAAATGTTGAGAGGATGTGAAATGAATAATTATAGCCTTTGTATTAAGTATTCATTATTTCACCAGCCCCATCGCCCCAGCTTTGTATTTTCAGCCTTGTTTGCTGCTGGTAAAAGTGTTTGGGCATAACTGCCACAGTTCATCTCCTCATTGTCTCCAACTCCTCACATATCCCTGAGCCGGGGAAGGAAGCTGATGCTTATTGGGGAGTGTTTGTGTAACACTGAGCACACTCATGCTCTTACACACTTTCTCCTTTGGACCTTCCAACACATGTGTTCCTTGCAGACTTTGGGTTACTTGATGAAACGTATTGGTACTTTGAGACCTGAACTTCCTTTCTCAGATTCATTTCTGACCTTAAGTGAAACCTACTGTTTTTCTCCAGTAGATTTGTGATGATCTATTCCCAGGTGTCACATAGGAAAAAAGATTATCTAAAATATGAGCCTGTTCATGATTAATTTCACTCAGAAATTTATCTTTTTCTGTAACAGTAGAACTTATCTTTTTCTGCAGCACCATGTAGTGAAATACACAGAATTTCGAATTGGAAGTCTTAGGCTCCAACTCACACACTTCATGTGTGTTTGGACAAGTCATTGAATCTTTCTGCCTGTACTCTTATGATTAAAACTGGACTAGACCTACACAGCCTTAAAGGGTCTTACACAGCTCAAAGGAAGCATTGTCATATAACCATGCTTTGTGAGCCACAATACAATGTATAAAGTCTTAGCTGTTTCATCGGTGTCCTCAGTATTTTCTCCATGTTCATGTGGTTACTAGTTCTCACTGATACTGTTTTCTCTAGGCTTTTGCTCACATTGGAATGATTTGTGGCCACCAAAAGATGTGTCTAAGTCCTACTCTCTGGTACTTATGACTATGACCTTAATTGGAAAAAGAGTCTCTGTAGATGTAACTAGGTTAAGAATCTAGAAATAAGATCATTCTAGATTAACTCTGCTGCTGCTGCTGCTAAGTCACTTGCTGCTGCTGCTAAGTCACTTCAGTCGTGTCCGACTCTGTGCGACCCCATACACGGCAGCCCACCAGGCTCCCCCGTCCCTGGAATTCTCTAGGCAAGAACACTGGAGTGGGTTGCCATTTCCTTCTCCAATGCATGAGAGTGAAAAGTAAAAGTGAAGTCGCTCAGTCGTGTCCCACCCTCAGCCATCCCATGGTCTGCAGCCCACCAGGCTCCTCCATCCATGGGATTTTCCAGGCAAGAGTACTGGAAAGCAGCCACCTTTTATTAATGTTAGGAGTGGGGACACACCAAAGGCCATGTGAAGACAGAGGAAGAGGCTAGAGTTCTGCTGCCACGAGCCAAAGAAAGCTTGGCACCACCATAAAATGAAAGAAGTACGGAAGGATTTTCCCCTTAGAGGTTATAAGAGGCTGAATGTAGCCCTGACAATAGCTTGCTTTCATAGTTCTGTCCTCTGATGCTGTGAGAAAATAAACATCTCTTGACTTTAAGCTACCAGGTAATTTATTACAGCAGCCACAGGAACCTAATACACTCTTCTTTTTTATTTTTTGCATTTAAAAAAAGAATTTTATTGGAGGATAATTTCTTTACAATGTTGTGCTAGCTTCTGCCATATATCATCATGAATCAGCCACGGGCGCACACATCTTTTAAGACCTGGCTCCAGTGTCCTCTGCCCCTGGAAGTCTCTGCTGCATTCCCAAGGCTGGGGGCAGTGGCCCTCCTCCTCACACCCATGAAACCCCTTACATCTGTCACCCTACTTGCACCTGTTATGTAATTATCCACTGACGTGTCTGTCTCCTCGGTGACACTGAGAGTTCTATGACAGTGGGATTGTGCATTATCAATGCTTTCATCTTGCATGTAACAGCTCAGTATGTGTTTGTTTTATGCAAAATGCTCTCAGACTCTGTCATCTTTATTAAATCCCCCACCAGCACATTGACCTTAATGCTTGTAGTGGGAACTGATGTGCCTGGGTTTCTGCTATAGTTATCTTTCATCTTTCTGCACACGCTGCCTGGTTAATATTAGTTCTACAATGTGATCCAGACACTTGTCTACTCAGAGTCTCTCAGCAACTCCATACCTCTTGACCACTGGCTTTCAGGTGTCTCCACAGCCTGGCCCCAAAGTACTTTTGCAGTTTTATCCACCATTACCCTCCTTCATGGGGACTTCCTTGGTAGCTCAGTTGGTAAAGAATCCGCCTGCAATGCAGGAGACTCTGGTTGGATTCCTGGGTTGGAAGATCCCCTGGAGAAGGGAATGGCTACCCTCTCCGGTATTCTGGCCTGGAGAATTCCACGGACTGTATAGTCCATGGGGTCTCAAAGAGTTGGACACGACTGAGCGACTTTCACTTCACACCCTCCTTCATGAACTTCTGCTCCATGAAAACAAAGCTGTTCCTGTGTTCATAAAACACACTTTGCTAATATAAAATCTTTACTAGAATGATGGGTGATAGGAAAGCCCATCTCTTCATCACTATTGAAGTTTTAGTTGCCATACAGAGTCCCCCCCTACCCCACCTTTCTATGAGGTCTTTGTGGTCACTAGGGCAAAAATGCCATGTTCCTTCTCAGAACCACTGTTGTGTGGTCATTTGTGCCTTTTGCAGGCAGCTGTGCAGACCAGGGTAGGTTATTTGAGGACATGCCTTTGTTAGCCTAATGCGGTCTTTGCTGATGTCAAGGGCCAGCTCTTTTCCATCTCTGCATCTCCTGCAGGACCTGAGGGCCTCTAGTGCCTCATTCACTGGGTATATTAAAGATATTCATACATGTGATGTTAATATAGGGAAATTCAATAACCTCTCCTGATGTAGCCTTTTTTCCCCTCCAATTTCCCTTTGTATTTATATTGCTTTGCCGTTATAAGATTTTGTGAAAATGAATGTTATTACTGAAAAACTGCCTGTTCTGTATTTTAAGTATAATAACCTCTTAGTAACAAATTTGCAAGCAGAAAAAAATGGGTCTTAAACTTTTAGTGAGGACTAGGGGAATTGTTTTGGTGGAGAAGTATTCCTTACCTTTGGATGCGTTGGCCTCTAACAAGTGGTTGAAGAGTTCACAGAAGAATGTTGGACACTGGGAGAGGGGTTAGGAGCTGAGAAGGAGAGGAGAGGTGGGCAGAGCTTGGGCCATTAGCTTCAGGTAAAACAAGGGACCACAAAGCTGTGCTGCTAAGCAGACTTCTAGGAAATCTGAGTCCCTTGATCATCTAAAAATTGTACAAGTTATCTGGACACAAGCAGATCTTTTTTATCCAAAACAGTTGAAGTTAGTTGTCATCTTAAAGTAATTACAGTGCCTAGTCATGGCACAGGTCAATAGTGAGTTCCCTCCAATTACATAGGGGTGCAGAGATAGGAAAGAAATTTTATCTCAGAATAATCCTTGCTTCCAGAGATTTCTACAGCACTCTTTTCCCCTCAGTGAAGGAAGCGATTTAAGTAGCATATGCTTGCTCAAATTTACCTGTGTATTGGGTTGGCCAAAATGTTTGTTCAGGTTTTTCCAGAACATCGTATGGAAAAATCCAAACACGCTTTTCAGTCAACCCAATAGATGTAGAAAACCTAGTCTCCAAAAGACCTGAGTTTGAATCCTGCCTCAGTTACTTACTGGCTTTGTAACCTGGAGCAACTTATTTAATTTCTCTAAGCATCAGATTCTGAAATGGAAATGAGGATAACACTATAAGGTTACTGAAAGTTGAATGCAGCCATAGTCATCATTATTTTATGGGATTGGTGGAGGGCTGGCGGGAGATGGACAAAACTGGTACAATAAGCTTAACTCCTTACGGGTAGTTGAGAGAGAAATTATAGCAGCAATGCTGGTTTGAGTGAAGGGTGCGTTCTAAGTGACTCTGTGTTTCTTAAGAGACATGATTTCCATTGCTTAATTCTTTGCAGAATAATGGGACCACTGAGCATCAGGTGGAATCTTTCATAAGGAAAAAACTGGAGTCGCTGTTAAAAGAATCTCAAATTCGAGACAAGGAAGATCCTGATAGTTTCACAGTGAGGGCACTCCTGAAGGCCACGCATGAAGGCTTAAATGCACACCTGAAGCAGGTATACAATTCCCTCTTGTGCTTGTCCTCAACAGGAAAAAGAAAGCACCTCATGCTTTGTTTCTGATCATCTGTCTCTTTTTGGAATGCTTCTCCAGTTTCTTCCATTTCTGCCCTTATATTGTGGGAAAAATGAAAGTCTCCTCCTGCAAAATGATGTTAGAAATAGTGAATAATAGATTAAAGGGCATGGGTTGGGGTAGACCTGCTTCACTGGATCCTTGGGACAAAGCCCCATGTCCCTGCAGTCACCCCTCAGTGAGTGCTCAGGTGAGGTTGAGGGCTCATTCAGGTGGCCTCCATGCCCTATTGATCACACCTCCTAAATGTGTATCTGTCCACCTCTCTTCTCTATGGCATGTCCTCATTCAGGCTAATGTCAACTCTCACTTAGACTTCTCTTGCCCTCTTTCAATCTAACCTCCTCTCTGAAATCAGCAAAAGATTTTAAAAATGCAAATCTGATCATGTCACTCCACTGTTCAGAATTTTTCAGTGGCTTCCTGTTATGCTTGGGATAAATGACAGACTGTTAAACAGGGCTTTCAAGGACCCACATAATTGCATTCTCACCTACCTCTCCAGTCTCATATCTCCCCATTTCCCCTGTCACACCACCATCCACAATTGTCACACCAGCCACAATCATCTAACTGCCTTGGTCTTCCTCACTTTCCGTTTTCTCTACTTGAAACACTCCATTCCCACATCTACTCTAGCTAACTTCTACTTAGGCTTTTAGATTCCAGCATCTATGTGGTATTCTGAATAAGTCTTGCCTTGACCCCTAGATTACGTTAGTTATCCCTTTTATATTGTTGATGGTAGTCTGCTGTATCTTCTTTTTAAAGAAGTTTATTTGCAATTACTTGTTCAATATTGATCTTCTCAACTAGACTATAAGATCTCATGAAGGCAGGAACCATGTCAGTCTTGATAACCATTATTTTTCTGACTTGTCTAGTGCCTGGGACTTGTTATGACCCTCATGCATAGTTGTTGAATGAATGAATGGTTTAGGCTCTGGGTGAGATTTTTATTCTTCCTCCTGATAAAGTACAAATGGGCAAGGGAAAGAGATGGTGGGTTTATTGATGTTATCATGGCAGGACATTGAGGGCATTTATTCTGGCTCAAAGGAGATCCATGTGGTCTCTGGCTAAGCTGATAGCAAAGGCCTCCCCTGCTACTGCTGTCTGTCCTCCAGGGCTCAGCACGCCCCAGCAGAGGGAAGATCATTACCCTTGGATCTGAGTGACCACTCAGCATTGGTGGTTACTTTCTAGACCCTACAGAAGTCCAGCCATTCAAACATCTTGTTGATTCTCAGGTCTGCTTTGCTTCCAAACATAGAAAAACCTCATTCAAAATGGCTTAAATAATGAAGAAAGATGTTGGATTAGGTAAGTGGCAAGTTCATTTGCAGAATGGCCTTCAAGGTGGGCTTAATTCAGAGGCTAAGCAGGGTCATCAAAGACATGTCTTCTGTTCTAGCTACCATGTAATTAGCATTATCCCCTGTCAGTTTTCCCCTCTCCTGGTGGTTGCAGGGTGACTGCCAGCAGGCCCCTGAACTATGTGTTTCTTGGTCCAAGCCTGGAGAGAGTGAAACAGTGGATATGCCTCATCCAACAAACCAGAATTTGTACTGACTTCTGGACGGGCAGCTTAGCTCATTTGATGACCCCTGAGCTGATCCCTGTGACCTTGTGTATGTGTTCTCCTTGGAACAGTAAATCAGCATGGGCATAGGATAACATTGGCTTGCTGATGCCAATGATCACTTATCCCTGGAACTGGCACTTCTGAAACTCCATGCTGGATGGGCAGAATGAATTGTTGGGGGACAAACAGAATGTCAATTACAGCATCACTGCCCTACAGTTTATCATACAGTTTTGTGTTTTCTTAAACATTTCTGTAAATAGCTGTAAGCCTCACCCCTTCCTCCCTGGCCTCCAGCCTCTATTTTCAACCACACAAATGTCTGTTAAATCACATTTGGTTTGCCCAGCTTGATTTTTCTGCTTCTTGTTCCTGGTGAACTCTCTTTGGCTAATCTGGACCAATCACTTCCCCTTATGCTTTTGGAGAAGTCTTTGCTCCATCCTGGATCATCCCAGCTGGAAAGGCAACAGCAGGTCTTAGAGATTTGTGAAGAGACAAAACAGGTTCATCTTTCTTTTATAGAAGAGATCCTAATGGTAATTTCCTCATCAAGTAAGATGGCAGGGGACTTCATATTTCAGATATATGGTAGGACAAAGCTCATCCTCCTTTTTCTTGTTTTTTACTCTCCCTTAAATCTGGGTGACTGCAAGAATGCATTAGACTTGCATAAAGTAAATGGAGCCTGTGACTTAAACTGACTACAAAGTGTTAAGATTTTTTAACCCTGCTGTCGTGTTAGTTTTTCAAATATGGTTTTGACTCAGTGGGCAAGCAAAGACAGGTTACTGTTGAGAGAAGTCTGTCTGTGTCAGATACATATGCATATGTGAAGCCAAGCCTGAGAACATGCTGTGGGGTTCAGGACGACACTCACGTCAGCTTCGTTCCCCCCGGATCAGCACCCAGCAGTGCAGTAGAGTGTGCTACTCTGCCATCTTTTTCCTGGAGATCCCTGACATAAAATAGCAATGAAATCTCATCCTTTACACTGGAAGAACTTAGTATATACAGGAAGGATGCTTACCTTAAGTCCTTGAATCCACCCCTTTTTTACATCCCAGTTCTGGTCATGTGGGTAGCCTTAATAGGTCCTTAAATAGACTTTTCCAGCTCTCCCAAGGTCCCACTCCCTCCATTCTCTCATTTATACAACTACTACCGTAGTGATATTTCAGAAATACGTGTCTGACCATGTTATTTTTCTATCGTAAACCATTCAGAAGCTGTTCATAGCTTGGAGGATAAAGTTCACATTGCAAGCTATAGCCCAAAAGACGATCCAACCCCTGCTCTGACTGGTCAACTAATGCATGTGTATAATATAAACACACACACCCCACTTAGTTTCCTGGAAGGTACCATGTTTACAGCATTTGGCCTTTGTGTTCACACTTTCCTGGGCCACAGCACCCTTCTTTTTCACATCATGTAGACAATGTCTACCTATCTTTGGCTTTAGCTTTTGTAACATGTGCCCTTAGAAGTCCTTCTTAATCTGCCTTCTCTGTCATGAGGCAGCATGCTGGACCTTCCCCATCATAGTCTTGTTCAAGTGTGTTATGATCATTTGTGTTCATCATTAAAGTGCAAGCCCTGGGAGGAACAGGGTCTGCCCCTCTCTTGCTTGCTGTCTCCGTTGTATACATGTCAAGCTCTTACCATGATGTCTGATCCATTAATTCAATTAACAGTGTGGTGTTGATGCTCAAGGAGAGGTCAAGTTGGGGAGAGATATTTGTATATACTTTTACATAAAGAGGGAATATAGAGTAGGGGAGAGGTAGCAAGTCAGACAGGAGACTTAGAACTATACAGAATCCCTGTTTTATCATCAACTGGCTTTGCAACTTTGGGCATGTTATCTAACTTTGCTATACTTTAGTTTTTATTATCTGTAAAACTGGGATTTTAATTACAGTTGTCTCTAGGCATGGTTGTATATATTAGAATTAGAGAATATATGTAATGTACTTGGTATAGTCCTTGGGGCATAGTAGGTGCCTGTTAAATACATGACGTTATACCTCAACCTGCCTGGGACAGCCCCACTTCATACCTGTTGTCCCAGTGTCATTACTAAAAGTGCCCCATTTTACTCTTCAGAGTCTTGTTTTGGACAATAGATGACATGTTCCCCTACTGAGGAATGAGCTACTAGAACTAGAAAGGAACTCAGAGGTTAATTGGTGTATTCTTCCCCGCAACTCACAGATAAGAGAACTGAGGTCAAGAGAGTGAGTTTTGCCAAAGACCTGTGACTACTTGGTGGCAGAATTGAGTCTTCTAACTTGGAGAGCAGAGTTACTTCTATGCCACATCTGAACTACTTTCTTAATTCCAGTGTTTTTGAAGGGTTAATGATCAGCTTTAATAGATCTTCAAAGGCAGTCAATACCTATAAACCAGCTAATATGTATAAACCTGTAAACCCGCTACCCACCCTTCTCCAGCATTTTCTGAACTACCTCTTTCCCCAACCCAGCCTCCCTCTTCTGAACTGCATCTTTAATTAGTTTCTATAGATATATGTAGATGCTCTCCCTGACCTTTTGATTTGGGGTGGTTTTGCTCACCCACCCACATTCTTCCCTTTTATGAGATGATCTCTGTTCAACTGGAAGTCCTAGGAGGCAGGGAGGGCCTATAGGTGTCCCCCTAGATCATGTGAATCACCTAATACATATTTTTAGGGATGGCAATTGGATAAGAGCCTAAACCCTTTTAGCAGGGTGGCTTTCTGTCCCCTGGGGTACAGACCTCTAGCCTGTGCATGTCCCCCTCTCTGAAGATGGACACAGCACCTGCAGGGAAGTGGAGGGCAGAGCAGGAGGAAATGAGCAGCACTTGCTTGCTGCCCACCTGGAGGCAGAAGGAGAGAGGGGCCCCATTCCCTTCCACCAGAATTGAGGACGAAACAAAAACAAAGAAGATAAACAATCAAACAATCGTATTATGCTTTATTTACTCAGCATCCAGATGCAAAGGAAAGTGGAAAGAAAGCACATGGACGATCCCTCATGACCAACTTCGGAAAACATAAGGTAAATGAATTAAGAGTGATAATTTGCATAACTCAGTTAATTTAAAGAGTCGAGAAGGTAACAGGAGAATATCATCATGACCTTGGAATAACTGTAGATTCCTTAAACAGGACCCCAGAAAAGGAAAAGATTGACAGTGAAACTACTTTAAAATTTAAGAACTTCTGTTCATCAGAAGTATGAAAGAGCAAATAGCATACTGGGAAATAATATTTTCACTACACTTATCACACAAAGGACTTATATCCTGAATATATTAAAATATCTCTACAAATCAATAGAAAGCACCCTAATTTTTAAAAAATGAGCAAAAGACTTAACTGTGCTTCACAATAGAAGATATTCAAGGGACTGATATGGAAAAACCCTGATCAGCCCTGGGGAATGTAAATTAGAATGATGTTGAGATTCTGCATACATCCTCCACAATAACACCCTCACAGTATCTACTCAACCACTCTGTGAACCATGAGCGGCTTATCAGCTCTATTGTTAGGTGTGTGTCATGAGACTGAAGCAATGATATTTATAGGGGTCTTATTTGTAATAGTACAAATAAGAAACAGTTCAAATGTCTATCGATGATCGAATGAATAAAAATGATGGTGTATTCGTGTAAGAGAATATCAGCAATGAGAATGACAAAACTACAACTACATGCAGTAGTGTGATCTTTGTAAACATGACATTGAGCAAAAGAAGCCAGACCCAGAAGAGTGCATATAGTTTGAGTCCATTTATATGAACCTCAAAAATAGGCTAAAAAAAAATCTATGGGGTTAAAGTCAGGATAGTAGTTACTTCTGGGGAGAAGGTGATGACCAAATGGGAGAATCTGAAGATTTGGGGGCAGATAATATTTCATTTCCTCATTTGGGTGGTTTCACATGTGGAAAGTCATCATGCTCTACACGTACAGTTCTTGTACTTTTCTAAGTGTATGATACGTCAATAAAAAGGTAAAGCAGTTATTAAGTGATGAATTTTATGCATGAGGTTTCCCAAGGCCATTTCTTGTACTTTAAAGAACGTTGTACCTAGAATTTCCTGCCCATCAACAGGATAATTTATTAAAAGTTTGGACAAAATAGTCATAATAAACTGAAAACAATAAAAATGTTCTCCCATATAGACTGCTTAAGTAAATTATGATTCATTCACACAGTGGACAATTATGCCATTGAAAGATGATCTCTCTAAAGAGTTCAACATGCAAAACCTTAAAAAAGTAAGATGAAAACTGATTATATGGTATACTAATGATGATGTATCAAAACTTCATATAAAGAAAATATATCATTGTTTCTCCAAATACCTGTTGTTGATGATTATTACTTATTTCTGCTTTTTGCATTTTATATTTTAAAATGAACCTGAGAAATAGATTTATTATTTTTGTAACTCTTCAAATTGCTAATTGTATATGGAATTGAATATTTCATTTCTTGATTACAACTACTCATTTAAATTAAAATTATTTTCCAAAGTAAAGCTTTTATGGAGTGCTTCAGCTACTACAGAATCAGACTTTATTATGTCTTAAGTCATAAGAATGAATGTCCTCAAGACTTTATAGGTTATTTTTTAAGAAGTTAATAGTATTTTAAACTGAAAGTTTATACAAAGTTTATACAATTTTCCATGCCATCTTATTTAACCACCACAAAAATAGTAATCCTTTAAGATAGATGTTATTTTTCTGCCCTTTAGAAAAAGTACAATAAGAAACTTGAGAGATTAACTGATTTATCAGCTTGGTGAGAGGCCAGTCTGAAACAGGAGCTCATCAGATGCTTGGGTTCCCACTCCAGGTACACTGTTGTGCTCAAGGCATAACCAAGACCTGAGAAGGTTCCAGACTAAATTGGCGCCTTGCTGCCAGTGCAGTAGAGTGCATTTATGGCAATAGTGTGGCTTGCTTTTTTATTGATTATGAATGAGGAAATCTGGAAGGCAATTTGGTCCCATGGTAATGTGGGGATGGAATCCCTTTCCTTTTCTAAGACATGTTCCCCAGATGTCCAAGGTACTTGTCTAAAAGTTTTACCTTTGTTTGTAGAAGCTGAGTTTTTGGTGACATGGTTTTCTGCAGTTGGGTCCCTCCCCATTGTTTGTGTTGTTGAGATATGTGTTGCCAAATATTGGATTTATTTCCAATGTTGTGGGGATGAAACTGCATCATTGCTAAGGTTTTGGGTCTAACAGCTAATCTGTCCAAAGACATCAGGTTAGTCCTACAGTCTTTCAGCCTGAATACCATAGGTAATAATCTTCATTCTGCTCTAGAAATTAAAATGGGTCAAAATCTCAAAAGAACAGTTTGACTTAGATGAGTTTTTGAGTCCATACTAAACAAAAGCAGGAATGGTAATTATTCATTAAAAAATTACTGCTTTTGTCTTTTTTTTTTTTTTAATAAAATCTGCCTTTTATAAGTAATTCAAAAGGAACAGTGAGCTTTCTATATGAGGACATTTTATCCCTTACAATCATTTAAATATATATTACAACTTGACTCTACCCGTCATAGAAACCTTTAATGCATGACTAATAGTCTAAAATCTATATTTTATGTGCCTTAGAAGTCAGTTTTACAGCATGAAACCATCAGTTTTGCCTTGATTATTTTAAGATAATTTTGGCCAAAGACACTCTTGTTATTAGGCTTTCCACATGGGTCAGTGGTAAAGAAACTGCCTGCCAATGCAGGAGCCACAGGAAATGAGGATTTTATCTCTAGATTGGGAAGATCCACTGGAGTAGGAAATGGCCACCACTCCAGCTTTCTTGCCTGGGAAATCCCATGGACAGAGGAGCCTGGCAGACTACAATCCATAGCGTCCCAAATGAGTCAGACATGGCTTAGTGACTAAACAGCAAATGCTTGTTGCTAAAGCAAGCTGCAATGTTTGGTCAATTCTTTTCCTCCAGGTTACTGTCCTTGTGTGTCTATGTATATTTTAAAGTTCATTTCATTTTCTGTGTATTATAGAGGTACCTGATGCAATGAGTTTGTGTTAAGTTTGCTCTGATTTTTCTGGCAGAAAACCACAAAATCACGGTCTAAATCTTATAGTACTGATGATGAGGAGGACGCACAGCAGAATCCTGGCAAGGAAACTGGCCAGCTGTACCGGTAAGAAAACTCCCCATGTTTCTTACTCAGGCTCCCAGGACCTCTATATCCCCATCAGCTTGGCTGGTTAGTTGTATGTATCTGGAAAATCAGATCACAAGGTAAAGGGCTCAGTGCAGTGGGACATGTGATCAGGATATGAGATGATAATATATGTAGGGGATTTTACAGCCTGATGCGCAGTGGGCTCTTAATAAATGCTGGCTGTAACAGGCAAGAATCCCTTAGAAGAAATGGAGTAGCCCTCATAGTCAACAAAAAAGTCCGAAATGCAGTACTTGGATGCAATCTCAAAAATGACAGAATGATCTCTGTTCGTCTCCAAAGCAAACCATTCAGTATCACGGTAATCCAAGTCTATGCCCTGACCAGTAATGCTGAAGAAGCTGAAGTTGAACGGTTATATGAAGACCTACAAGACCTTTTAGAACTAACACCAAAATAAGAAAAAAGATGTCCTTTTCATTATAGGGGACGGGAATGCAAAAGTAAAAAGTCAAGAAACACCTGGAGTAACAGGCAAATTTGGCCTTGGAGTACAGAATGAAGAAGGGCAAAGGCTAACAGAGTTTTGCCAAGAGAACACACTGGTCATAGCAAACACCCTCTTCCAATAACACAAGAGAAGACTCTACACATGGACATCGCCATATGGTCAACACTGAAATCAGATTGACTATATTCTTTGCAGCCAAAGATGGAGAAGCTCTATACAGTCAGCAAAAACAAGCCATAGGAGCTGACTGTGGCTCAGATCATGAACTCCTTATTGCCAAAGTCAGACTTAAATTGAAGAAAGTATGGACAAACACTAGACCATGCATGTATGACCTAAATCAAATCCCTAACTATTATACAGTGGAAGTGAGAAATATGTTTAAGGGACTAGACCTGGTAGAGTGCCGGATGAATTATGGACAGAGGTTCATGGCATTGTACAGGGGAAAGGGAGCAAGACGGTCCCCAAGAAAAAGAAATGCAAAAAAGCAAAATGGCTGTCTGAGGAGGCCTTACAAATAGCTGTGAAAAGAAGAGATGCAAAAAGCAAAGGAGTAAAGGAAAGATATACCCATTTGAATGCAGAGTTCCAAAGAATAGCAAGGAGAGATAAGAAAGCCTTTCTAGTGATCAATGCAAAGAAATAGAGGAGAACAATAGAATGGGAAAGACTAGAGATCTCTTCAAGAAAATTAGCAATAGAATGGGAAAGACTAGAGATCTCTTCAAGAAAATTAGAGATACCAAGGGAACATTTCATGCAAAGATGGGCTCAATAAAGGACAGATTACAATAGGTGAACCGTGAACTTCCGGATGTTCAAGCTGGTTTTAGAAAAGGCAGGGGAACCAGAGATCAAATTGCTAATATCCGCTGGATCACCGAAAAAGCAAGAGAGTTCCAGAAAAACACCTATTTCTGCTTTATTGACTATGCCAAAGCCTTTGACTGTGTGGGTCACAATAAACTGTGGAAAATTCTTCAAGAGATGGGAATACCAGACACCTGACCTGCCTCTTGAGAAACCTATATGCAGGTCAGGAAGCAACAGTTAGAACTGGACATGGAAAAACAGACTGGTTCCAAATAGGAAAAGGAGTACGTCAAGGCTGTATACTATTACCCTGCTTATTTAACTTATATACAGAGTACATCATGAGAGACGCCAGGCTGAAAGAAGCACAAGCTGGAATCAAGATTGCCAGGAGAAATAATAACCTCAGATATGCAGATGACACCACCCTTATGGCAGAAAGTGAAGAGGAACTCAAAAGCCTCTTGATGAAAGTGAAAGAGGAGAGTGAAAATGTTGGCCTTAAAGCTCAACATTCAGAAAACGAAGATCATGGCATCTGGTCCCATCACTTCATGGGAAATAGATGGGGACAGTGGAAACAGTGTCAGACTTTATTTTTCTGGGCTCCAAAATCAGTGGAGATGGTGATTGCAGCCATGAAATTAAAAGATGCTTATTCCTTGGAAGGAAAGTTATGACCAACCTAGATAGCATATTCAAAAGCAGAGACATTACTTTGTCAACAAAGGTCCGTCTAGTCAAGGTTATGGTTTTTCCAGTGGTCATGTATGGATGTGAGAGTTGGACTGTGAAGAAAGCTGAGCGCCGAAGAATTGATGCTTTTGAACTGTGGTGTTGGAGAAGACTCTTGCGAGTCCCTTGGACTGCAAGGAGATCCAACCAGTCCGTTCTGAAGGAGATCAGCCCTGGGTGTTTTTTGGAAGGAATGATGCTAAAGCTGAAACTCCAGTACTTTGGCCACCTCATGTGAAGAGTTGGCTCATTGGAAAAGACTCTGATGTTGGGAGGGATTGGGGGCAGGAGGAAAAGGGGACGAGAGAGGATGAGATGGCTGGATGGCATCACCGACTCAATGGACGTAAGTTTGAGTGAACTCCGGGAGTTGGTAACCCCAATTCATGGGGTCGCAAAGAGCCGGACAGGACTGAGCGACTGAACTGAACTGAACAGAAGAAGATTTAAGAAGAGGTGGCAAGAATGCACAGAAGAACTGTACAAAAAAGATCTTCATGATCCAGATAATTCATGATGGTATGATCACTCACCTAGAGCCAGACATCCTGGAATGTGAAGTCAAGTGGGCCTTAGGAAGCATCACTATGAACAAAGCTAGTGGAGGTGATGGAATTCCAGTTGAGCTATTTCAAATCCTGAAAGATGATGCTATGAAAGTGCTGCATTCAATATGCCAGCAAATTTGGAAAACTCAGCAGTGGCCACAGGACTGGAAAAGGTCAGATTTCATTCCAATCCCCAAAAAAGGCAATGCTAAAGAATGCTCAAACTACCGCACAATTGCACTCATCTCACACGCTAGTAAAGTAATGCTCAAAATTCTCCAAACCAGGTTTAAACATTATGTGAACTGTGAACTTCCAGATGTTCAAGCTGAATTTAGCAAAGGCAGAGGAACCAGAGATCAAATATCCACTAGATCATCGAAAAAGCGAGTTCCAGAAAAACATCTATTTCTGCTTTATCGATGCCAAAGCCTTTGACTGTGTGGATCACAATAAACTGTGGAAAATTCTGAAAGAGATGGGAATACCAGACCACCTGACCTGCCTCTTGAGAAATCTGTATGCAAGTCAGGAAGCAACAGTTAGAACTGGACATGGAACAACAGACTGGTTCCAAATAGGAAAAGGAGTACATCAAGGCTGTATATTGTCACCCTGCTTATTTATCTTATATGCAGAGTACATCATGAGAAACGCTAGGCTGGATGAAGCACAAGCTGGAATCAAGATTGCCGGGAGAAATATCAATAACCTCAGCTATGCAGATGACACCACACTTCTGGCAGAAAGTGAAGAAGAACTAAAGAGCCTCTTGATGAAAGTGAAAGAGGAGAGTGAAAAAGTTGGCTTAAAGCTCAACGTTCAGAAAACAAAGATCATGGCATCTAGTCCCATCACTTCATGGCAAATAGTTGGGGAAACAGTGGAAACAGTGGCAGACTTTACTTTTGGGGCTCCAAAATCACTGCAGATGGTGACTGCAGCCATGAATTTAAAAGACACTCCTTGGAAGAAAAGTTATGACTAACCTAGATAGCATATTAAAAAGCAGAGAAGTTACTTTGCCAACAGAGGTCCATCTAGTCAAAGCTATGGTTTATCCAGTGGTAATGTCTCGATATGACAGTTGGAATATAAAGAAAGCTGAGTGCCGAAGAATTGATGCTTTTGAACTGTAGTGTTGGAGAAGACTCTTGAGAGTCCCTTGGACAGCAAGGAGATCCAACTAGTCCATCTGAAGGGAAATCAGTCCTGAATATTCACTGGAAGGACTGATATTGAATCTGAAACTCCCATACTTTGGCCACCTGATGCGAAGAACTGACTCATTTGAAAAGACCCTGATGCTGGGAAAGATTGAGGGTGGGAGGAGAAGGAGACGACAGAGGATGAGATGATTGGATGGCATCACTGATTCAATGGGCATGAGTTTGAGTAAACTTCAGGAGTTGGTGATGGACAGGGAGGCCTTACGTGCTGCAGTCCATGGGTCAGAAAGAGTCAGACACAATTGAGCGACTGAAATGATCTGAACTCTAACATCTGTCAGGTAAAATGTATCTTCGGAGGAGAAGGGCCACATCAACTAGCACAAAGGAGCTTTACAGGAGATTGAAGTAGAAGACAGATGATAAGCACATGAGAAGAGCTGGGAATCTGAAATCAGCCAGACTTCAAACTCTTGTTCCTCCAACTTTTACATGGGGCTATGTAGGCTCCTCATTTGTATCTATTTCATAGGGTCACTCTAAGGATTAATGGACTTCAACTGTTTAGCCTGATGAGCCCTACCCCAATTAACTAAGTGCTGAAAAATATCAGCTGCTGCTCTATTATTTGTTGTTGAGTCATTAAGTCGTGTCTGACTCTTGTGACCCCATGGATTGTAGCCCACTGGGCTCCTCTGCCCATGGGGTGCTCCAGGCAACAATACTGGGGTGAGCTGCCATTTCCTCCTCCAGGGGGTCTTCCTGACCCTGGGATCAAACCCATGTCTCCTGCATTGGCAGGCGGATTCTTTACCACCGAGTCACCAGAGAGGCCTGCTTTATAATTGCTGGTAGAATTTGGGATGAGTAAAATGATCACAATTTTAGAACCCAAATTGTGATACATGATTTGATATAGGATTTTCTGGAAGATTATACATACAGTAAGTCTCACAAAGGAATATAAATTATATGCTTCATAGATAGATATACAAACATGTGCACATCCACGCACACACCTTGGCTTTATTGAAAGACTAAAGCAAAATTGGAGGCATAGAGGTCCTGTAGGAAAGAATCACTTAATGTTGAATTCAATTTTGTATTTGAGCCTCACTTCAACAGAATGTCCATATATAAGATAGTAGCTAATTAGTAAGGGCAAAGAAGATGTGTATGGTCCTTACCCTTAGGGTACAGAAAATCCAATATGTATAAATAGTTAAAGGACATAAGAGAATAGAGTCACTTTCCAGGAGACCTCTGCTGTGAATGTTCTCAAATATAAGTTTGACAAAGGCTCAACTCTGAATCATCTTCCAACACAGGGATCAAACCCACATCTCTTATGTCTCCTATTTTGGCAGGTGGGTTCTTTACTGCTAGTGCCTCCTGGGAAGCCCAATAGCCAGGGAAGCTATCGAATAAAGTCATGTTCCATGCTTCACTTAAATTAATTAGAAATTTGCCCGTAATAGCTACCAAGGCCCAAGCAGCTATGACTGTAGCCTTTTGGGACTTCAATAAACTAACTCAATTTTTAGATAAGAATTAAAAAAAGCAAACTGTATGTAGAAATTCTCTGTAATATGGAGTGTCTTGGGGGTTTTACTTGTCCTTTCTAGGCATGGCTTCCCTCACATTCATTTATAATCATTTGCTTTCACAAAACCAGATTTTTCACCTATGGCTACAGAATTTCCTAATTACATGGTAAAGGAGGAAGATGGACTGTTTCTTCCCATTGATTTTTATTCCTGTTTGTGCTCATGTCTTCTTTCTCAAATGCATTATTGACACATTTTGACTTTAATTTTTTTGTTGAATGTTTATAAATACCATCATGATAAGAATTTTTGTCTGATTTGTTTACTATTTTATCTCCATTAGGTGCTCAATAAATATTAACAGAGTGAATATATCATCACTATCTAATTCCAGAACATTTCACCACAACAAAAAGAAACTCTACCATTAGCAGAGATTTCCCATCCCTCTTTCCCCTAGCCCCTGATACCAACTAATCTACTTCTTTTTTTTTGGCTGCACCCTGTGGCATGTGGGGATCTTAGTTCCAAGACCAGGAATCAAACTTGTGCCTCCTGTTTTGGGAGTGTAGAGTCTTAACCATTGGACCACCAGGAAAGTCCCCCAACTAATCTGCTTTTTGTCTCTATAAATTTGCCTTTTCTGGACATTACCTATAAATGGAATCCTACCATATTTGGCCCATTTTGTCTGACTTCTTTCACTTAGTATAATATTTCCAAGATTCATCTGTGTTGTAGAATGTATCAGTACTTCATCATTTTTATTGTTGAATAATATTCCATTGTATGAATATATTGCACTTTATTTGTTCATTAGCTGAAGGATATTTAGGTTGTTTTTACGTTCTGGCTATTATAGATAATACTGCTATGAACATTCATTTCTAAGTTTTTTCTGTAAATATAGGTTTTAATTTCTCTTGGGTATATAGTTAAAAGTGGAGTTGCTGAGTCACATGGTAACTGTTTCATTTTTTGAACTGCCAAACTATTGGCAGTTGAAATTGAGCAAAGCAATTGAGCCATTTAAAATTCTCCAGTAGTGTGTGAACATTCCAATTTCTCCTCATCCTTGCCAATGCACATTATTACCTGCCCTTTTGGTTATAGCCAACCTAGTAGACATGAATAGTATCTCATTTTAGTTTGGTTTGCATCTCCTCAATTACTAGTGAGCTTCTTGTCATGTTCTTATTGGCCATTTGTGTATATTTGGTGAGGGCTGAAGTTTTTAATGATTATATGTTTTCTGGGAGGAGAAAAGTGCTTCTGTAAAGGGAATGTGTTATTCTGTGGAGAATTTACTGAGGCAAAGAGTAAGTGGTAGAATTTGTAAAGTTGTGGAGGAAAAGAAATCCTAGGAGTGGTTTATAGGATATATACTGTATAGATATATAGAGAGAATAAGTGATGTTTGTCTTAAAAAAGTTGAAGAATATATTAATAGAAAAAGCAAAGAAGAAAATCAAAATCACTATAAATTTACCTCTAGAAGATAATGACTATGGAAAGTTTGGTGTATTTCTTGTTAGATGTATTATTGTTCAGTCACTAATTCGTGTCTGACTATTTGTGACCCCATGGACTACCATACACCAGGCTTTCCTGTCCTTCACTATCTCCTGGAGTTTGCTCAAACTCATGTCCATTGAGTTGGTGATGCCATCCAACCATTTCATCTTCTGTTGCCCTCTTCTCCTCCTGCCATCAATCTTTCCCAGCATCAGGGTCTTTTCCAATGAGTCAGCTTTTTGCAGCAGGTGGCCAGAGTATTGAGGCTTCAGCTTCAGCATCAGTCCTTCCAATGCATATTCAGGGTTCATTTCCTTTAGGATTGACTGGTTTGATCTCCTTGCAGTCCAAGGGACTCTCAGATGTATAATATGCTTTTTAGTCTAGGGAGGTTCTCCTGCCAAAGTAGGGTGATTCCCTGGTAAACTCTGGTATTACTCCACAGTTGGGTACTGGTAGGAATCCAGCCCCTCACAACAGAACTCATAAATTCAGGAGAAGAGACTGTGGATAAAATCTGGCTGAACAGTGAATAAAGCCACATGAGTAGAGTGTTGTGGTGGAGACAGTGCTAAACTAAAATCACATTTAGGTTCTAATCCTGGCTCCATCAGAGCAGGTAGGGAAGGTGGAGTAACCAAAAGCCCAAACTTCTTCCAGCTCTAAAATGTCTTGACTCCTGGGTGTGTTTTACAGGTTGGGCCGCCGAAGGAAAACCATGAAGCTGTGTCGAGAGCTCTCTGATTTGGTTGTGTACACAAACTCTGTGGCAGCCCAGGACATTGTGGATGACGGTAAGGCCTGAGTGTTTTTACTTCTGGATAAACACCCCTGACCTTTCTTTGTCAATTGTTAATTAAACTTTTGTTAATCGAATCATCAGCACACATTGCTGGAACTGTGTAGAATCCAACTTGAGTGTCAGGAAACTGATTGCTGGAACAATGCTTAGCTCACAGGGAGCGCTCTATTGATCACTTTGTTTGCCTAACTGGCTAGAGGTCAGAGACATTTCCTGCAGGGCAGAGGAGGACTTTATTATTAAAAAGGCAGATGGATCAGAGCAAGGTCTTCCCTGTGTTTAAACTATGGAGACTTGACCTAGTTTGATGGTCAGATCACAGATGGCCATTCCAAGTGTGAATGACTAGAAGAAAGAGGAAACTAATTGGCGGAAATAATATCCTGAAACGCCCCATATTTTCTCATTAAGAGTTTTGACCTTGATGAAAATAATTTAACCCACAGATTGCAATTTTAACAAAAAGAGCAGAAATTTCAAAAGCATTGTCTCTTTCACAGTTTTTTACCCATCAATTGCCATATGTGGAACTGAGAAATCCTAGTCACAACTCTTCTTACCTTGACTTCCTGCTGGCTGCACTTTCTCCTTAGCCTCTTCTCTTCTCACTTGTGTTTTGTCCAGTTATTGAGTGCTTATGAAAATAAACTATGATCATGTGGGTTTTCAGTATAATTGTAGTTTCAGTGGAAGTGAAAATTACATCAGAGTCTTCCATTTTCTCAGTGATGCTAAAACAACATTGTGCTGAGTCTTGTGTCTTCACAACCTCCAGGATTTTTCCTCAGATCTTTCTTTTTTCTTCCCCTATTCTACAAGTATGTATTTTTTTATCTAAAGATTTTCTTCCCTTTGGTGTTGAATCCTTCTTCAGATGATGATAATTATTAAGAAAAATTGAACTTCGTGTATGAGAATATGAGAACCTGTAGACTTCTGAGAAAGTGAACATTCTTTTTTTCCAGATTCTTTTCCATTATAAGTTATTATAAGATGTTGAATTTATACCCTTGTACCACACAGTAGGACCTTGTTGTTTACGGTATGTATTTTGTTCTTGTTTTTATTCAGTTTCTTAGTCATGTCTGACTCTGTGACTCCATGGACTGCAGCACAGCAGGCTTCCCTGTCCTTCACCATCTCCTGCAACTTGCTCAAACTCATGTCTATCGAGTTGGTGATACCATCCAACCATCTCTTCCTCTGTCATCCCCTTCTCCTCCTGCCTTCAATGTTTCCCAGCATTAGGGTCTTTTCTAAAGAGTAGGCTCTTGCATCAGATGGCCAAAGTATTGAACCTTCAGCATCAGTCCTTTCAATGAATATTCAGGACTGATTTCTTTTAGGACTGACTGGTTTGACCTCCTTGCAGTCTAAGGGACTCTCAAGGGTCTTCTCCAACACCACAGTTCAAAAGCATCAATTCTTTGGTATTCAGCCTTCTTTATGGTCCAACTCTCACATCCATACATGACCACTGGAAAAACCATAGCTTTGACTATATGGATCTTTGTTGGCAAAGTAATGTTTCTGCTTTTTAATATGCTGTCTAGGTTTGTCATAGCTTTTCTTCCAAGGTACTTCCCTAGTGGCTCACACAGTAAGGAATCTGCCTGCAATGCAGGAGACATGGGTTTGATCCCTGGGTTGGGAAGATCCCCTGGAGGAGGACATGGCAACCCACTCCAGTATTCTTGCCTGAAAAATTCCATGGACAGAGGAGCCTAGCGGGCTACAGTCCACGAGGGTCACAAAGAATCCGACTTGACTGAGTGACTAACACTTTCAGTTTCTCCCAAGGAACAAGCGTCTTTTAATTTCATGGTTGCGGTCACCATCTGCAATGATTTTGGAGCCCAAGAAAATAAATTCTGTCACTGTTTCCATTAATAGTTGTATATATTAATCCCAAACTCCTAATTTATCCCTCCTCTTTCCTCTTTTGTAACCATAGGTTTGTTTTCTGTGTTTGTGAGTCTATTTCTATTGTGTAAATCAGTTCATTTGTGTCATACTTCAGATCCCACATGTAAATCATATCATGTAGTATTTGTCTTTCTTTGTCTGACTTACTTTACTTAGTATGATAATCTTTAGGTTCATCCATATTACTGCAAATGGCATTCTTTTGTTCTCTTTTATGGCTGACTTTTCTGTTGTGTGTGTATGTATGTATGTATGTATACACACACATACACACGCACCCCCCACATCTTCTTTATCCATTCATCTGTGGATGGACATTTAAGTTGCTCCCATGTCTTAGCTATTGTGAATAGTGCTTCTATGAACATCAAGATGCATGTGCCTTTTTGAATTAGAGTTTTTGTGTTATCTGGATATATGCCTAGGAGTGGGATTGCTGGATCCTATGTAGTTCTATTTTTAGTTTTTTAAGGAAACTCCACACTTTTTAATATAGTAGCTGCTACAATTTGCATCCCCAGCAATAGTGTAGAAGGTTCCATTTTCTCCACACTGTCTCCAGCATTTATTATTTGTAGACTTTTTGATGATGACCATTCTGAACAGTATGAGGTGATACCTGAATGTCATATTCTTATAGTAACAGCCTGGTAGCGGTGGTGGTGGTGTAGTCGCTAAGTTGTGTCCAACTCTTGTGACCCCGTGGACTATAGCCTGCTAGGCTCCCCTGTCCATGGGATTCTCCAGGCAAGAATACTGGAGTGGGTTGCCATTCCCTTCTCCAGGGAATCTTCCAACCCAGGAATCGAACCCAGGTTTCCTGCATTGCAGGCAGATTGTTTACTGACTGAGCTACATGGGAAGCCAATAACTGCCTACAGCTAGAAAATAAACTTGGGAAGTATTTAAATGGAGTTAGAGGTATATTTGGTTCATAGAAATATAATTTCTACTGCATGCCTCAGGAAATCATAATCCCATTAGCTTAATGGAAAATAATATTGAGGATTGTTTAGTTCTTGAACATCACCTATTTTTGTCTTGTGTGTGTGTATGTGTATGTATACCACAAAATAAGTAATAGATAATGAATGCATGGCTTATCCTAATGCAAAACAACTCAGCTCTATTAATATACTAATTGACATGTGCCTATTTAGCAAGGTCATCTTACTGATGATGTGGTGTGCCTAATTTATGTAGAGAGAGGAAAGAGTGGTACTAAATTTAGTGCTGTTACATCTGAAGGTGGTTTGTCAAAAAGACTATATTGTCTTTTATTATGTTCAAAGTATTCCTCATCTACAAGTATGATCATTTTTAGTATGCTTGAGATGTGTAATCTCTGCTAAAAAGTTATGTCAATAAGATATATACAATAAGGAGTCTATATGTAGGAAATCATCAAATTAAACACTGTAATTCTCTAATTTCTTTGCCTCTCATTTGTATTTATGAATGTTTCAAGTTCCAACTCTAGAATGTAGTTGCTAGTCAATTTGGCCAGTATTTAATATCTAAGACTGTACAACCCCGAGGACCACAGGGGCCCTGGGAGACTGCACAAATTAATTTGTACAGTCTGGATATAGTTCAGGTCCAGTAAAACAGTAATTCAACTCTGGTTCATGGGCCATGTCCTTCAGTCTGGGTTCAGAGTACACACTGGAATGAAAATGAGACTCTGGGTAAGTTTAGGTCTGTATCTAGCTAGGCTGGTCTTTTCCAACAGGTCCCGATAAGATTGGGTGGTCATTTGGGGATGAGGTATGAATATTTAGTGAAGGAGTGGGAGTGGGGCATTCTAGATGTGTGGCACAAAAAGACAGAATTGGGAGAAAGGGGTAGGATATTAAATATTTGGAGGTTTACTCCATCGTGACCCCCTAACTTGTAGCATCGTTGGTCCTAGATTATCCCTTTCTGATGATGCTCTAAGCAGAAAATTTAATATCGGCTTCCTCGTTTATTTTTTTTTACCTCCCATTTTTTCCCCATTATTTATAAACTTGGCTAGGTGAATGATGTTATTTCTGAAACTTTTACTTCCTCATAATATTCTTTTGAATTCTTTTCCATTATTATTCCTTTCTCCCAAACAGGTTTCGACTGGCTTTAAGATTCTATTCAAATCAACTTTAAAACCCAATTTTCCTATTTTGGAATTACTCTTTTCCTTTTATTTTCTTAAGCCACAAATGCAGTCACTTAATGTGTTTCACATGTGTGCTTTCTAAATGCTGCCTTCCATGATTGTCTCCCTTTTATCAGGAATGAGTTGCACAGATAGTTTTATTTATCCATAGGTGTCTTGCTCTCTGGCAAAGCTACTCTGTTTGAATCAGGCACCTAGAAAATGTTTCTTCTCTGCCCTCTTCCTACTAGCCAGATCAACATGAAGTAGGGAGATAAGAGAATTCTCTTGAGAGAATATGGGATTCAAAAATAGATAGTTATCTGAACAAGATGCAAAGCTCTGATCTGAAATGGCAAAAGAGTCCTGGGAGTAGGATTTTATAGATCTTTCTTGCTCAGGAGCTGAGCCTCTTCCGGTTGAATTCGCTCTTTTGCTCTGCCTTTTATTATTGGTGTAATCGGCCTCAGGATCTTTCATGAGTGGTATTTTCTTTGCTGCAGTTCTCACTTTTCTGTTTTCTTTGTTAAAAACTGTGTTAGGAACCACAGGAAATGTGTTATCCTTCAGTGAAACAAGAGCACATCAAGTGGTTCAGCAGAAATCAGAGCAGTTCATGATTTATAACCAAAAGCAGCTCACGAGGATTTATCCCTCCGCCTACCGCATCGATTCCAGTAACTTCAACCCTCTGCCCTACTGGAACGCAGGTTGCCAGCTAGGTGTGTATACCTCTGGGAGGAGCAGTTCTCCGTGGGTCTTGAGTCTAGGCTGCTATGTTACCTAATTCTCTTAAACTTTGAACTTGCACAGTGGCACTGAACTACCAGTCTGAAGGGCGAATGATGCAGTTAAATCGAGCCAAATTCAAGACAAACGGCAATTGCGGCTACGTTCTCAAACCCCAGCAGATGTGCAAAGGTGTGTGTTGATTTCATAGTCTTACCTCTGAATGCAAGACACCTTTACTGAAGGAGCACTCGGAAAAGCAGAGTGCCTCAGTGTTTTGCAACATGATTTTTAAAAACGAGAAAAATTATGTATTGGAATGTAAATAACGAACTCTTTTAAAAAAATACTTATTTTTAATCGAAGGTTAATTGCAATATTGTGTTGGTTTCCAGCCATACTTCAACACGGATCAGCCATTGGTATACATGTGTCCCCTCCCTCACACCTCCCACCCATCCCAGCCCTCTAGGATGTCACAGAGCCCTGGTTTGTGTTTCCTGAGTTATACAGCAAATTCCTGTTGGTTGTCCCATTTTACATATGTTAGTGCATATGTTTCCACAATCCTGTTTCTGTTCGTCCCACCCTCTCCTTCCTGCCCCCTCTACCCTGTCCATAAGTCTGCTTTCTATATCTGCATTTCCACTGCTGCCCTACAAATAGGTTCATCAGTACCATCTTTCTAGATTCCATATATATATGTTAATACACAATATATTTGTTTTTCTCTTTCTGACTTCACTCTGTATAATAGGCTCTAAGTTCAT
Source organism: Bos indicus (assembly GCF_029378745.1). Lineage (NCBI taxonomy): Eukaryota > Metazoa > Chordata > Mammalia > Artiodactyla > Bovidae > Bos > Bos indicus. Next base: position 112,536,209 of record NC_091760.1, read on the forward strand.
CCACCTCATTAGCACTGACTGAAATGTGTTCCTATTTAATGGTTGAGTAATATTCCACTGTATATATGTACCACATATTCTTTACCCATTCATCTGCCCATGGGCATCTAGGTTGCTTCCATGTCCTAGCTGTTGTAAATAGTGCTGCAATGAACACTGGGATACATGTGTCCTTTTCAGTTATGGTTTTTTCAGTGTTTATGCCCAGTATTGGGTTTGTTGGGTCATATGGTAATTTTATTCCTAGTTTTTTAAGGAATTACCATACTGTCTTCCATAGTGGCTGTATCAACTTGGAATGTAAATAACTCTTGTCACCAGTGTTTAATAATTTGGTAGCCTTCCCTAGTAGGCTGGTGTTTGGCCTTCCATTGTAGGTCAGCTGGTAAAGAATCTACCTGCATTGCAGGAGACCCCAGTTCGATTCTTGGGTCAGGGAGAAGGGATAGACCACCCACTCTAGTATTCATGGGCTTCCCTTGTGGTTCAGATAGTGAAGAATTTGCCTGCAATGCGGGAGACCTGGATTCAATCCCTGGGTTGGGAAGATCCCCTGGAGGAGGGCATGGCTACCTGCCGGAGTCCAGCCCTGGTGGATCCAGGGAATTCGAAGCGGGGACGGCGTCGGCGAGGATCAGGACACAATTGCTTAATTAAACGTTAATTAAGGATATAAAAAGTGGTGAAATAAGGATAGCTCAGTGAGGAAATTCAGCGGAGAAAAGAGGCTGAATAATTCAGCCAGAAGGTGAGAGAAAGAATGACATGGAGAGACCAAGCTTCGGTGAACAAGGCCCGCACTTTATTTTCCAAAGTAGTTTTTATACCTTAAATTATGCATAGAGGATAATGGGGGAAGGGGTAGAGTCATGCAGTAAGCCAAGCTTTCTTCCTGCAAACTTATCATATGCAAAAGTTTAGGTGATTTGCATCATCTTCTGGCCCGGAGGCCTGTTGACATTTTAAGACCCTTTCTTCAGAAAACTTATTTTTCTCTAAAGGTGATTAGTCAGGCGCCACCCTCCAAAAGCATTAGATAAAGTTGCATTCCTACAGGGCAAAGGTGTGGTGGGCTATAACAAGAAAAAGAATTAATTCAAGGGTCCAAGGTTACAAACATTAAAGCTACTACTTACACCAATGATATTAATCAATACACTGCCAGGGACACAGCAGGTAAGGGATATGGAAACTTAGCAGCAAACATTGGCCCAACAAGTGAAAAACCCTTCACCAATACAATTTCTAATCAGTCTTTTAACTGCTCAAAGGAATCTGTATTTAGACAGTTTAGAACATCTCATGCTTCTCACAGTTGGGAGGCTCTGAATAATCACATGTGGCCGGAAAAACCTATTCAGGCAGGCTAGAGGATTTCCAAAGGACTTTGTAGGTTGAAACACTATCACTCCCAGGAACTTTATTAACTGGAGCTGTAAGTTAACTTTTTTCAGAGAGAGGTAGTAGGGGACAGCCCTCTGTAAAGTCAGAGGTGTAGGTGAGAGCGCAAAGCAGAAAGTAGGCAGACTCTGGTTTTGGGTGTAAATGCTTGAGAATTTCCAGGGGGACTCCTGAGGCTCAATCCCGCCTTTGCATATGCCTAGCCTCCTTCCTCATGACCTTTGCCATGGGCAGAGTTCCTCACGCTGGCTCCTGACAGCTACCCACTCCAGTATTCTTGCCTGAAGAATCCCCATGGACAGAGGAGCCTGGCAGGCTACAGTCCATGGGGTTGCAAAGAGACATGACTGAGTGACTAAACCACCCACACAGTATATTTAATTCTTTAAATCCCAGGCTCCTCTGTCCCTGGGTATTCTCCAGTCAAGAACACTGGAGTGGGTTGCCATTCCCTTCTTCAGCATGTGTGCATATGTATGTGTAATTTCCATGCTACCAACCTTAGATTTTAACCTCTATTTCTCTTAGGTACCTTCAACCCTTTCTCAGGTGATCCACTTCCTGCCAACCCCAAAAAACAGCTCATCCTGAAAGTGATCAGTGGACAACAACTCCCCAAACCTCCAGATTCCATGTTTGGAGACCGAGGAGAGGTAAGCCATGTATGACCAAGTGGTTAGTTATGTGATTATCTTATTGTGTTTACATTTCATCTGAGGGTGCTGTGTATGTATGTGTGTGTGTGTTTGTAAATGAGCCCTGACCTCAGCTTCTCAGATATTAACTGACTTACTGGCAAAGTACACACAATTCCTTCTGGAGTGCAGTGCATCATCTATTTTGGAGGCATGAGTGCAATACAATTCAATTGACAATCCAAGAAGGACACTGGCGATGCTAAGTTGAGATGCAAGGAGCAATTTTGTTATTAATAGAAACACTGAACAGGAGAATGTCTTACGCTCTCTGCATTTTTCATCTGCTGAGACCCTCGTCTCTGCTACACATCGGCCACCTGCTCCCTGGTCACAGGCCACTCTTCCCTTGCTGCACTTCTGTTGCATGACTTTACAATGTCTCCCTCTGTGACCACAGCCTTCGCTCTTCCCAGGGCTGTCATTCCATGATTCCCACTATACCTGCTCTTGGCCTTCTTGGCCTCTGTTTCCTCTCTATCTGTCAGCCCCACCTCTGCTCTTGTCCTTCCTCTCAGGAGTTGTCCATCACTTCAGGCTATTTGCCACTCCCACCTATTAAACTATCCTTTCTGGATCTTGAATATCAATGGGGAAACCACATAGCTCTGAGTGGTCCCACCATCAACTCTGTCTCTAATCTCTAATGAATTCTGCAGTGCCGTCCCAGCTCCACCTGATCAGCCCTCCATCACATTTCCCGCAGCAGATATTGTCAACCTCTTCTCTCCTCATACATGTATTCTCATCACTTTCTCATCTTTAGCAGATGGCTCCATGTCCTGCCTCTTAGGAAGTAGAGCTTCAGGTGGGACCGTGTCTTCTGTAATGCCTCTGGCCTAGTCTCAGCCACCATCAGCTCTTGGCATTTCTGCTGCAGTAGGCTCTCGGCTCACTGGTCTCCCCTCTTCCATTCTGTTCTCTCAGCAGCAAGAATAATTATGTTGGTAGTATCAGAAAGTTTCTCCTTACTTCCTCTTCTTTCCCTTTTTTCTTTGTTGTCTGCAGAAGGGAAGAGTCACTTCCTATATTTCCCCTAAACTTTTTGCTTTGAAAAATTTCAGTCCTTAGAAAAACTGCAGGAATAGCAGAATGAACACTGTATCTTCAGCATCTAGATTCATCAGTTAAGTTACTAAATTTTGTTACTTTTGCTCTATCTTCCTTTCATGTGTAAATGAGTATATGGTAAACATTCATATACAGTTTTGAAAGGGAGACGTAAAGCAAATATAACAAAGTTTAATTATGTGTGTGTGTATTTAATTATACACACACTCATACATATATATATATATATATACCTTTTCTTTTCTTTGGAGAATTATTTGAGAGTAAGTTAACATCATGACCCAAACCCCTAAATACGTCAGCATTTCTCTCTCTCTCTTTTTAATTTAATGTAAATAAATATACTTATTTTTAATATTTGGCTGTTCCAGGTCTTAGTTACAACCTTTGGGATCTTTAGTTGCAGCGTGTGGGATATAGTTCCCTGACCAAGGATGGAACCTTGCACTGGATGCAAGGAGTCTTAGCCAATGGATCACCAGGGAAGCCCAGGCATTTCTCTCTTAAAGACAAGAAGATTGAGACTTTCCTGGTGGTCGAGTGGTGAAGACTCCATGCTCTCAGTATAGGAGGGGTCCAGGTTCGATCCCTGTTCAGGGAACTTGATCCCACATCCCACAACTAAAGATCCTGCATGCTTCAATGAATACCCAGCACAGCCAAATTAATTCATTAATTAATTTTTAAAACAGAACAAAGTTATCCTGTATAACTGCAATACAGTCATTACACTCATGTTATTAGATATTGGCACAATAATATATTTTTCTGCTATTTTATTTTATTTTTTATTTCTTTTAGACCCTCAGAACAACTTCATCCATCTTTTTAAAATTTTAAAATACAGTTTTGAAAGATTACTTTCCATTTACAATTATTGCAAAATATTGGCTGTATTTTCTGTGTTGTGAAGTACATCGTTGACCATATCTTACACCCAGGAGTTTGTTGGTACAATAATTTTATCTAAGATAATATCTGTATTCAGTTTTACCCCATTGTCCCAAAATTGTTCTTTTATTATTTTTTTTCTTTTTAGATTCAGAATCCAATTAAGAATCACACATTGCTTTCAGTTGTCATTTCTCTTTGGTCTTTTAAAATGTAGAATGGTTTTCCAGTTTTGTTGTCATTATATTGCTATCTTTTAAAATAAATGTCCAAGCTAGTTGTGTCCATAATGTCCTTCAGTTTGGATTTACCTGATTGTTTGTTCATGATTTAGTTCAGTTTCTCAGTTGTGTCCGACTCTTGGCAACCCCGTGGACTACAGCACACCAAGCTTCCCTGTCCATCACCAGCTTCTGGAGATTATTCAAACTCATGTCCGTCAGGGTCTTTTCCAACTCATGTCCATCAGGTCTTTCGCATCGGTAGCCAAAGTACTGCAGTTTCAGCTTCAGCATCAGTCCTTCCAATGAATATTCAGGACTGATTTCCTTTAGTATGGACTGGTCTGACCTCCTTGCAGTCCAAGGGACTTTCAAGAGTCTTCTCCAACACCACAGTTCAAAAGCATCAATTCTTCAGCACTCAGCTTTCTTCACAGTCCAACTCTCACATCCGTACATGACTATTGGAAAGACCATCGCTTTGACTAGATGGACCTTTGTTGGCAAGTAATGTCTCTGCTTTTTAGTATGCTGTCTATGTTGGTCATAGCTTTTCTTCCAAGGAGCAAGTGTCTTTGAATTTCATGGCTGCAATCACCATCTCCACTGATTCTGGAGCACAAAAAAATAAAGTCTGTCACTATTTCCATTGTTTCCCCATCTATTTGCCATGAAATGATGGGACCAGATGCCATGATGTTAGTTTTCTGAATGTTGAATTTTAAGCCAACTTTTTCACTCTCCTCTCTCACTTCCATCAAGAGTCTTTTTAGTTCTTCGCTTTGTTCCATAAGGGTGGTATCATCTGCATATCTGAGGTTATTGATATTTTTTCCGGCAATCTTGGTTCCAGCTTGTGCTTCATCCAGTCCGGCATTTCTCATGATGTACCCTGCATATAAGTTAAATAAGCAGGGTGACAATATACAGCCTTGACGTACTCCTTTCCCGATTTGGAACCAGTCTGTTGTTCCATGCCCTGCTCTAACTTTTGCTTCTGGATCTGCATACAGATTTCTCAGGAGGCAGGTAAGGTGGTCTGGTATTCCCATCTCTTGAAGCATTTTCCACAGTTTATTGTAATCCACACAGTCAAAGGCTTTGGCATAGTTGATAAAGCAGAAGTAGATGTTTTTCTGGAACTCTCTTGCTTTTTTCATGATCCAACAGATGTTGGCAATTTGATCTCTGGTTCCTCTGCCTTTTCTAAATCCAGCTTGAACATCTAGAAGTTCACGGTTCACTTACTGTTGAAGCCTGGTTTGGAGAATTTTGAGCATTACTTTGCTAGCGTGTGAGATGAATGCAATTGTGCATGATTAGAATAAACATATTTGTCAGGAATGCTACATGGGCAATGTGTTTCCTTCTCAGTGCATCATATCAGAGGCCACATTATGTCAGTTTATCCCAGGACTGATAATGTTACTTGGCTAAGGGAGTTTCTTCCAGATGTTTTTCATTGCATAGTTATCTCTTTATCTTTGTAATATATAGTTTGTGGTATTAAAGGATCTTTTAAATGTATGAGTATCTTTATTTTATGGTTAAAATCCAACCTCTTTATCATGGCTCACGAGGTTCTCTGTCAGAAGATTTTAACTCTTTCTTGAGCCACAGAACAAGATGGTATCAGATGAGGCCTTTGGGCACTTTCTCAGTGTTTTTAAATGCATACAATAAACAGATAAAGTGATACTTTAGGAAGCAGCTGCTGCTGCTGCTAAGTCGCTTCAGTTGTGTCCAAATCTGTGCGACCCCATAGACGGCAGCCCACCAGGTTCCCCATCCCTGGGATTCTCCAGGTAAGAACACTGGAGTGGGTTGACATTTCCTTCTCCAATGCATGAAAGTGAAAAGTGAAAGTGAAGATGCTCAGTCGTGTCCAACTCGTAGTGACCCCATTGACTGCAGGCTACCAGGCTCCTCCATCCATGGGATTTTCCAAGCAAGAGTACTGGAGTGGGTTGCTATTGCCTTCTCCATTAGGAAGCTAATTATATTGAAATTAACTTATCAATATATTAGAAAGAAGTTGTGACATACAACTATGTGTGCAATAAATAGCAGGATCTAGAGAGGGGTTGAATAACTATTAGATGAGTATGGGTGACATAGAGATTTCTGTCACGACCGTAATGTGACTTAAACATCTGTGATTTCTGTCAGACACAAAGTTATAGTACTAATATTCTACTATTTGTGCTTTATGGAAAATGAAAATGAAAATACAGTTTTCCTCTCGTCTTGGCTGGTTGAATTTGCCATGAACCCTACTTATTTAACTTATATGCAGAGTACATCATGAGAAATGCTGGGCTGGAAGAAGCACAAGCTGGAATCAAGATTACTGGGAGAAATATCAATAACCTCAGATATGCAGATGACACCACCCTTATGGCAGAAAGTGAAGAGGAACTAAAAAGCTTCTTGATGAAAGTGAAAGAGGAGAGTGAAAAAGTTGGCCTTAAAGCTCAACATTCACAAAACTAAGATCATGGCATCTGGTCCCATCACTTCGTGGGAAATAGATGGGGAAACAGTGGAAACAGTGTCAGACTTTATTTTGGGGGGCTCCAAAATCACTGCAGATGGTGATTGCAGCCATGAAATTAAAAGATGCTTATTCCTTGGAAGGAAAATTATGACCAACCTAGATAGCATATTCAAAAGCAGAGACATTACTTTGCCAACAAAGGTCCATTTAGTCAAGGCTATGGTTTTTCCAGTGGTCTTGTATGGATATCAGAGTTGGACTGTGAAGAAAGCTGAGTGCCAAAGAATTGATGCTTTTGAACTGTGGTGCTGGAGAAGACTCTTGAGAGTCCCTTGGACTGCAAGGGATCCAACCAGTCCATTCTAAAAGAGATCAGTCCTGGGTGTTCTTTGGAAGGAATGATGCTAAAGCTGAAACTCCAGTACTTTGGCCACCTCATGTGAAGAGTTGTCTCATTGGAAAAGACTCTGATGCTGGGAGGGATTGAGGGATGGAGGAGAAGGGGATGACAGAGGATGAGATGGTTGGATGGCATCACTGACTCGATGGACATGAGTTTGAATAAACTCCAGGAGTTGGTGATGGACAGGGAGGCCTGGCGTGCTGCGATTCATGGGGTCGCAAAGAGTCGGACACGACTGAGCATCTGAACTGAACTGAACTGATGGGACCAGATGTCATGATCTTAGTTTTCTGAATGTTGAGCTTTAGGCCAACTTTTTCACTCTCCTCTTTCACTTTCATCAAGAGGCTCTTTAGTTCCTCTTCACTTCCTGCCATAAGGGTGGTGTCATCTGCATATCTGAGGTTATTGATATTTCTCCCGGCAATCGTGATTCCAGCTTGTGCTTCATCCAGCCCAGCGTTTCTCATGATGTACTCTGCATATAAGTTAAATAAGCAGGGTGACAATATACAGCCTTGTCATACTCTTTTTCCTATTTGGAACCAGTCTGTTGTTCCATGTCCAGTTCTAACTGTTGCTTCCTGACCTGCATACAAATTTCTCAAGAGGCAGATCAAGTGGTCTGGTATTCCCATCTCTTGAAGAATTTTCCACAGTTTATTGTGATCCACACAGTCAAAGGCTTTGCATAGTCAATAAAGCAGAAATAGATGCTTTTCTGGAACTCTCTTGCTTTTTCCATGATCCAGCAGATGTTCGCAATTTGATCTCTGGTTCCTCTGCCTTTTCTAAAACCAGCTTGAACACCTGGAAGTTCACGGTTCACATATTGCTCAAGCCTGGCTTGGAGAATTTTGACCATTACTTTACTAGCGTGTGAGATGAGTGCAGTTGTGCGGTAGTTTGAGCATTCTTTGGCATTGCCTTTCTTTGGGATTGGAATGAAAACTGACCTTTTCCAGTCCTGTGGCCACTGCTGAGTTTTCCAAATTTGCTGGCATATTGAGTGCAGCACTTTCACAGCATCATCTTCCAGGATTTGAAATAGCTCAACTGGAATCCCATCACCTCCACTAGCTTTGTTCATAGTGATGCTTTCTAAGGCCCACTGGACTTCACATTCCAGGATGTCTGGCTCTAGGTCATTGATCACACCATCGTGATTATCTTGGTCATGAAGATCTTTTTTGTACAGCTCTTCTGTGTATTCTTGCCACTTGTTAATATCTTCTGCTTCTGTTAGGTCCATACCATTTCTGTCCTTTATCGAACCCATCTTTGCATGAAATGTTCCCTTGGTATCTCTAATTTTCTTGAAGAGATCTCTAGTCTTTCCCATTCTGTTGTTTTCCTCTATTTCTTTGCATTGATTGCTGAGGGCTTTCTTACCTCTCCTTGCTATTCTTTGGCACTCTGCATTCAGATGCTTATATCTTTCCTTTTCTCCTTTGCTTTTTGTTTGTCTTCTTTTCACAGCTATTGTAAGGCCTCCTCAGACAGCTATTTTGCTTTTTTGCATTTCTTTTTCTTGGGGATGGTCTTGATCCCTGTCTCCTAATGGAGTAGCCATCATGGTCAAAAAAAGAATCCCGAAATGCAGTACTTGAATGGTCATATTTATTAACTGCCCCCAAATCCAAGACCTCCAGTGGTACAGTTTTACCATATGGTTCTATTCTAAGGAAAAACTTCTGTTTGCAAAGAATTAATTCAAAATGTGTAAACTTTAGCTGACTTATTTAGTAAACCAAAAATATGTCTATCCATCTGTCTCAAAGTGTTCTTCCATCAGACCTCTATCTTATATTCTCTGACACTGCCCTTCCCAAACTGTATTTTTCTTACTCTCCAAACTCCTAAAACATTGTTTTCCCAGAGTTAGTAACTCCCTCCTTTCTGGGTCCTTTAGGATTTTATTCCTTCATTGCTCCTTATCTGGTACTGGAATGACAAAAGAGAGCTTACAAATGGCCAACAAAGGAAGATTCCTCCCCCAGAGGACAGGGATGTGGGGGAGGTAAAGGTTTTTTTTGGTCGTGCTACCTGGCATGTGAGATCTTAGTTCCCTGCAGTGGAACCACTGGACCACAAGGGAATTCCCTCATATTTTACACCTTTTTAAATATTTTAAAATTTGCATCATAGTACTCAATTGATTTAACTATGTTAAATTGCACAAGTGTGGATAACTTGATTGATTATTATGTACCCAGATCAAGATAGAACATATCCAGCACCCCCAGAAGGCTTCCGTACACCTTCTCAGTCAATATCTACTCCTAAGCCTCTGCTCCTTCCATCAAATACCAGCCCAATCACAATAGATTGATTTAGTCTGTGCTTAAACATTATGTAAATAGACTCTGACATATATGTAAATAGACCCTTATATATACATCAGTTCAGTTCAGTCACTCAGTCGTGTCAGACTCTTTGCGACCCCATGAACCGCAGCACGCCAGGCCTCCCTATCCATCATCAAATATTGGAGTCTACCCAAACCCATGTCCATTGAGTTGGTTATGCCATCCAGCCATCTCATCCTCTGTCATCCCCTTCTCCTCCTGCCCTCAGTCTTTCCCAGCATCAGGGTCTTTTCAAATGAGTCAGCTCTTTGCATCAAGTGGCCAAAGTACTGGAGTTTCAGCTTCAATATCAGTCCTTCCAGTGAACACCCAGCACTGATCTTTAGGATGGACTGGTTGGATCTCGTTGCAGTCCAAGGGACTCTCAAGAGTCTTCTCCAATACCACAGTTCAAAGCATCAATTCTTTGGTGTTCATCTTTCTTTATAGTCCAACTCTCACATCCATACATGACTACTGGAAAAACCATAGCCTTGACTAGATGGACCTTTGTTGAGAAAGTAATGTCTCTGCTTTTTAATATGCTGTCTGGGTTGGTCATAACTTTCCTTCCAAGGAGTAAGCGTCTTTAAATTTCATGGCTGCAGTCACCATCTGCAGTGATTTTGGAGCCCAAAAAAATAAAGTCTGACACTGTTTCCACTGTTTCCCCATCTATTTGCCATGAAGTGATGGGACCAGATGCCATGATCTTAGTTTCTGAATGTTGAGCTTTAGGCCAACTTTTTCACTCTCCTCTTTCAGTTTCATCAAGGGGCTCTTTAGTTCTTTTTCACTTATATATGTAAATAAATATATACCCTTTTATGACTTGTTCCACTATTTGGTTATGTAGAGAACTTTGTTATCTTTTCATTGTTCTATAGTTTTATTAAATGAATATTCCACCATTTATCCATCCAACTCATTATGGACATTTAATTTGTTTCCAGTGTGTGGCTATTATGAATTCACCTGCTCTGAGCATTTTTGCATAGACAGAAGCTCTCATTTCTGTTGGGTACATAACCTCAACTAGAGTCATAGATTCATTGGATAAAGTTTGTGTAGCATTAGTAGATATTGGTAAATAACAATGTAATCTTTTTTCTTTCATGCCTCATATCTGCCTCTGTTGCACCTGAAACAATTTTTCTTAGTAAGCACCTAAGTGGATTGCTGTTGATATATGACATTTTGGCTAATATTCTTCAATTAACATATGTGTAGAAATGTATCAGTGGTAATAACTAATGCTTTTAATCTTTTTATAGATCATCGATCCTTTTGTTGAAGTTGAAATTATTGGATTGCCAGTAGATTGTTCTAAAGATCAAACTCGTGTGGTAGATGACAATGGTAAGATCTCTGTTCACTTTTAATAAAGATGCTCTAGAGGTAGAATTTGCACCAAAAATGAAAAACGTGTCTGTGTGGGCTTCCCTGGTGGCTCTGACAATAAAGATCTGCCTGCAATGCAGGAGACCTGGATTCAGTTCCTGCATTGGGAAGATCACCTGGAGAAGGGGTAGAACGTCAAGAGGTTCATTGGAAAGACTGATGCTGAAGCTGAAACTCCAATACTTTGGCCACCTCATGCGAAGAGCTGACTCATTGGAAAAGACCCTGATGCTGGGAGGAATTGGGGGCAGGAGGAGAAGGGGATGACAGAGGATGAGATGGCTGGATGGCATCACCGACTCAATGGACATGAGTTTGAGTGAGCTCCGGGAGTTGGTGATGGACAGGGAGGCCTGGCGTGCTGCAATTCCTGGGGTCGCAAAGAGTCAGACACGACTGAACGACTGAACTGAATTGAACTGAGATAGGCTTTCAGAGGAGTTTAAAGAAAGTGATTTGAGGGTTCAAGAGTAGTAGAAACTTGTTACTTAGGAAATAACATGCTTAAAGTAAGTAAGGTTCCCATACTGCATTTTCCTACCAATGCTCAATGAATTTTTTTAGTCTCAGAAGTAATTGAGATGTCATCACTAAATCAACAAAAAGTATGAATTCTCTTGTTCAGGAGGGACATCTCAATGATTTTAAGTCCATAATTATTTCATTAGCTAAGGCATTAGGGTTAAGTGGCTGATGCCTCCTTAATACATATGTTTAATAACACTAATTTTCAGTTTTAGAAAAGAAAAACAAACTTATAGAGTACTTGAATTTTTATCTATTTAATTAATTCATCTGGGAGAATTTTACCAAGAAAGAAATGTTTTTGGCTTATAGAATTTTAGTTAAATTATATGCTTTTCCTATTTTTTTTCAGTACCTATGAAAATATATCATCTTTCTTGTATTAAGGTCTTGCTTCATGAGATGCCTCTGGGAGTCAACAGGGCCTCATCTCACTTGGCTCTGTCACTAGTGTATGACATTAGGCACATTATTTCCTCTGAATATCTGTTTTCTCAAGTATAACATGAGCATTATATTTCCTGTGTTAAAAAATGAGCATGGATTACTTGTATATTTTTTGTAAGAGCTACATATTTTTGAAAGTCAGTAATGTATATTTTTTCATCAGTTAGGGAAAGAACCCCTGCCCTACCACCCTTAGAGGATTGCCATAAGAATTAAATAGGATAGTATATGTATAGTGGGTCTCCCTTGGTGGCTTAGCAGTAAAGAATACACCTGCAATGCAGGAGACAAGGGCTCAATCCCTGGGTTGGGAAGATCTCCTGGAGAAGGAGATGGCAACTACTCCAGTATTCTTGCCTAGGAAATCCCATGGACAGAGGAGCCTGTGGGCTACAGTCTACAGGGTCACGAAAGAGTTGGACACAACTGAAAAATTAAACAGTGACAACAACAACATTTGTACAATTACATTGAAACCTTACAGAATGCTTGCTGGTGATGATAACAGCAAACATCTTGGTGGGTGAGAAGCATCGCTTTATTGGGGTGGGGTAGGGGTGGGGGAGAGGAATCATTCTTTATTGTTTTTGCTAAAACAGTATTCTTAGCTCACTACTATAGATGCTTTTTGAGCTTACTGAAACATTTTAAATATTGTCTAAAAGAGCCTTCTCTACAATGCAGTTTTGCTTCAAGGATTATTAGAATTGATGTAATAATTTACAGGCAATTTTCTTACCAATTATTTTCTAGCAGTGGGGGTAAGTTCCAAGGCTTTATTTCAGTAAGGCATCCTGGGGTGGCTCTGTTGTCTTCACCAGTTTAATAACCATTGCAAGCAATTTTCACTGTCTGCTTTGCAGATGTTGCCGCTAAATAATTTTTAGCCAACCGCTTTTGCTTTTTCAATTTGTTTTTTCCTATTTCTCTCAGGATTTAACCCTGTATGGGAAGAAACCCTGACATTTACAGTACACATGCCAGAAATAGCTTTGGTCCGGTTCCTCGTGTGGGATCATGATCCAATTGGACGAGACTTTGTTGGGCAAAGAACTGTGACCTTCAGCAGCTTGGTGCCTGGTAATTCTGGCTGAACTTTTCTCTCTAGACCATTCCTTGTTCTTTGGAAGATGTGATATGCAGTATACACGATACATGGCATATATGATATATAAAGTATGTGTTATATGATAATGTGAGTGTTAATATAACTATTGTAAAGTCAGGTATTTAATTCTATTTCACCCATGGAAAAGCCAAACATGAGTTCAACTAAAAGGTAACTACTTCTCTTTTATCAGGCTACCGGCATGTCTACTTGGAAGGACTGACAGAAGCATCTATATTTGTCCACATAACAATCAATGAAATCTATGGAAAGGTGAGAATGATCACAGGGCTTAAAGTCACATGCAACAATAATATTGTCCCTAACAAAGTTTTTAATTCATTGCATAAAAGGAACGTAAACCTCGACAAAATTTTTTGAAAGGAAACTCTAAGAAGGCCAGCCCACGCCATGCTCCATGTGCTCTCCTGCCCTGAGGTCCTCATTCATGTGCTCCTTTCTCTGTTTAGGGGTGTGTACATGTCCCCTCCACCCAGTGGCCCTTGCTGGGCTTAACAGACCTGAGAAAACTATTACCCTCTCAGGCAATCATTTGTTTGACTAAAACAGTCAAGCTGGAGTTACATGTTTGAATTTTATTATAATCCTTAAAAAAAAGACTCAGCTGGCTGCAGTTGGAAATGTAGTCTCAGATGTTTGAATTACCTGTACTAACTGGGTTGTGATCCCAGCCAGTTCTAGACAGGATGCATTCATTCAAGTGTCATGTATTTAACCGGAAACCTAAAAATCATGAATGAATTAAAAGCCACCCACTGAACTTAAAAGGAAGAGACCGTACCAGTGTCTTCGGGCTCTCTCCCAATGACAGTTTCTTCACTGTGGGGCTCACTTGAGGTTTACATATCTATAGGCTCTCGTCTGGTAATGCCAAGTCACTGGGGATTTAGTGACTGGAACCATTTTCAGGACTAGATGTGATTCGGAGGGCCTCTGGCCCAGGAGTGTCTGGTGCTCTTTATCAGAAGGTCAGCATATCAGAAGGTCTGGGGCTCCTCCTCCAGAGGAGGTTTATACATTTATTATACAGAGGTTTATACATTCTCTGTGCTTCTGCTTCCTTATCTGTACCTACTTCATGAACAAATACTTTATCTTTAAGAAGCTGCCTGGCACATAGTAAATGCTCAGAAATGTCAGCTAATATTAATATTAAAAAGACTACAATCTGACTGGTAGGGAGTAGACCAGTTTGCCCTGAAATAGGAAGTATGTGTTTATTCTCACATCCATCAGTTGGGAAGGGTGAGGATCCTAATTTCTAAGAGTGGTAAAGTTTTATGTCTTCTTGTGTTCAGTCCTAGATTGTGCTGCTTGCTGAGATCTCTCCTCTGGCCTAAACATACACAAATGTAAATTATCAAAAAGTGATTCTTGAATTTCTTAGGAATCCCAGGCAAACTAAGCACCATCTCTAGCATTTCACATGCTTGAAGGAAATAATAAAATTCAGAATTTGTTTAAAACTTGAGCCAGAAATAACAGGAAAGAGAATGTGTTCTCTAGGGCTTATGTCTCTCTCCTACGTAAATGTCCATGTATAGTGTAAGTCATTTATTACCTTCAAGGTGTGTTTGCATTGAGAGGCATAAACCACAATGTGGTGGTAGTGAACTGAGCAATGAATGAAACCTGCAACTAAAAATTCAAAGTGGGAGAAAGGGTTTACAGAGCATATGTGTTGTATCATCTTCTGGTTTTACTTGTGCAACCTTCTTGAATGAGGCCCAATTGTGTTTTGTTGTGCTTTTTTTCCCCCCTTGCAGTGGAGCCCTTTAATACTCAACCCCAGTTACACTATATTGCACTTTCTAGGAGCTACAAAGGTAGTTTCTCAGCATGGTGTTTGGTTCTGGCTGGCGTGTTTCTATCAGTGGTCATGGCGGCATGCTCTCTCACATCGCTCCATCGTCCTGCTTACCACTTTGAAACTTGCGTCTGTTGCTTTAAGGAGGCTCAAGTTCATAACAGTCTGTTCACTGTGGAAACTCTTTCTACCACCTTGTCCTACCTTCTTTGGGCAGGAAACTCGTGGGCAAGCTTGGTTGTGAAAATGGGAGGCTGCCTTCCTCCCAAAGTCAGGTTGATGAGACATGCATGATGTAGTGCAAACGTGCTGTGTGCTGCCGTTTTCTTGGTTTGAATATTCTTCAGTGGCTGTGAGATTTCGTTTTCTATCCATTTTTCATGCAGATGTCACTTGAGAGGCAAGTGGTTGACACAGTGGTATTTGCTTAACTTCTGCTTGGTCCTTTTGTGTCTTCAGAACAGACAGCTCCAAGGTTTGAAGGGGCTGTTCAATAAGAATCCCAGACACAATTCTTCAGAAAACACTTGCCATTACACTCGGAAGCGATCGATTGGAGATAAGATTCTGCGACGCACAGCCAGCGCTCCGGCCAAAGGCAGAAAAAAGAGCAAAATGGGCTTCCAAGAAATGGTAGAGATGAAGGATTCTGTTTCTGAGGCTGCAAGAGATCAAGATGGGGTCCTGAGAAGGACCACGCGGAGTTTGCAAGCGCGCCCTGTCTCTATGCCTGTTGACAGAAGTCTTCTTGGGGCTCTGTCGCTGCCTGTATCTGAAACCACAAAAGACACTGAAGGAAAGGAAAACTCTCAGGGTAAGATGCTTTAAGTTTCTCTGAGAATACACCATTTTAAGACACATTTTGGTGTCCCTAATTACCATGATAACATGGTTGGCATTTTGTAGTCAAAGTAAAATATTCTGAAAAATAGGTAATTACATTACAGTGTTACCTTTTAGACCAGATTTTAAACTTTGGCGAGAGGGTGCTGGAAGAGCAATTTCCTAGTCACCTACAGCCTCAAAATAACGTTGACATCTGAAGTCGACAGTGAGGGACCAGGGGCGATGGTGGAGAGCGTATGGGCCTATGAGGTACAACAGAGGGAGGTGAAACCGGCAAACTATGAGCAGGGAGAATGGTTTTCTTAGCGGGTACCATAGTTACTGATTTTCTGAGGAGGAATAGAATTATATTGACTTTTCTGAGGTGTAGTTTAGTTGTATTTCTTTCTCACTATGCAACATGTTTCCACAATTGGAAATGTTTATGGAGAAAGAGGAAACGCCAGCTGTTAAAAGTAAGCCACTTTCTTCACTTGAGAAATCTCTGCTTCCTCAAGAGGGAGCTTATTTGATGTTTTCCTGTGGCCTCTGTTTCCCTCCCCTGGATGTGGGCAGGGAAGGAAGCATGTCTGTAGCTCCTGTCCAGTTATAAACTCCTCAGGCACAGGGACCAGGTGTTACCTATCTTTTCCTCTAATGTGAGCATAATGGTTCACTTGAGAACTTGATAAAGAGTGGTATCTGTTTTACACGGTACCGAAGAGCTCTGTCCTTGTATCAGTGACTCCTCCCCCACCCTATTTTAGATAATTCAAGTGCCAAAACTGTATGCATTTGATGTCTCTGCAACAGATACGTTTTAATTAAATCAGAATCACCTCAAACAGTAGAAGGTGATCCCTGTTCCTTTTAGCAGAATTCTTTCATCATGCAGTCTAATTTCAGTGATTTCTTTTCTCATGAATACCACTTATCGATTTTTATTGTCAGATATGATAGGAGGACAAATCAATTTTTCAATGGCTTCTTTGAAGGAGAAAAGGGGAGTTTAATGTTTGAAATGTTGCTAAGAGTAGTATTGGAAAAGAGATGAATACATGCTTTAAAATTTATTTTAAAACTCCACTTTGGGGGAAGTAAACTATAAATAAAGTCCATTTGGGGAGGGAAATAAAGCAAAAAATGGTAATAATTAATCCCGTTAAAACCACAATTAAGATGCTAATACTATTTAGGTGAGTTAGAAAGCAATAGTTGATATTTCTTTCTTGCATTTAAAAAACAGGAACTTTATATAAGTTATTCATATATATATAGCATAATATATTTAGTAATACATAAATATAAAACTTGTAAATATAGAGCAATACATAACCATGCAATGATTCAAGTTACCATGTAGAAGAAAAATTAAGTGGAAAAAATTCACAATACAAAATTGTATACATAATTTTATAAAAGCTTACAGTATCTATCTGAGTGATAACACCATATAATATTTATATTTTTCCTTATAATTTTGGGGTTAATCAAGTTTTTATGATGATTTTTTTAGTTAGGAAAATAATAAGTTAAGTATATTCTTTTTCAATTTTCATAACTGAAAGCATAAAGTGCTATTAAAATAATGTGAGTAAAAATATTAGCACACCTAATATTGTCTTAACAGTATACTAAACAGGATGGGTTACCCTGAATTAATTTAAATTGTGTATTTTTTTAAAGTTTTCCTTCTTCTGCCCAAGATCTTGCTGCCTTTTTTAGGGGAGAATGAAATATGAAATTTATGTATTTAAACTCCAAAAAATATGATCAATGGGAAATTAGATATTAGCAATGCCATAGAATTGGTGACCAAGTCTTTATTTTTACATTTTGAAGTCAACAGATATTGATATTCTAATGCATTTATTGCACTTCCAATTTGGTTTTGAAATTAAATGGTCAAATTAAGTCTTTTGCCAAAATGTTTTTCAAAATGATTTGTGGGTTTTTTTGTTTGTTTTTGTATCTTGCTTACAGTTACCACAATACTTTGTTTAACAGAGCTGTCTTGTTCTGTTTTTATTGCCATGCTTCTGTGTAGTACAAATCTGAATAGGAAACAACTTAAGGTAATCTTCACTGTAAAAGTATGGTAACTCATTGACATTTTTTTTTACAATGAATATTACATCCTTAGCTGATGTAATAGCTATTCAAAGGGAGGCTCCAGTGAAACTATATAAATATATTTTACCATTTATTCATCACACAGACACTTTGTTGCAAATCTATGCAATCCATGATTCTGTCACAATGTAACAGATTTACATTTTCCATTTGTCTGTCTGAAGGCAAACATGAGTGTTTGCAGGTCCTATATAAAGTGATATATGTCACTTAAAATATTGTTTGTTTCATTCAGCAGAAGATAAGGATGCCAGGAGAGATGGGAAGGCAAGTGTAAAAGACCAGCATCTTCCAAATTTCAACAAAAAGTTATCCTCTTCCTCCAGCGCTCTCATCCACAAAGACATCAGCCAAGGGAACTCTGCTGTTTCTACTGCCAACTTGTCAATCACAGAACAGTTAGTGCCAGGTCCAAAGGGTGGGAGAACCAAATCAAACATGTTAAGTGATTGCTGGGAACATCAGTGCCTCAGCAGATCCCTCTCTCCAAGGCAGCATTTGGCTCATGATCCTGCAGTTAGCCCATCAAAAGATCTATGTGGTGTGAAAACCAAGGAAAATGGGAATGCTGGGGGCTTCGTGGTAGGGAAAAGCACATTGTCAGGAAGCATCCTTTCTCAAAGCAATCTGGAGATTAAGAAGCTGGAAGGTAACTGGGATAAGGGCAGAGCTGCAACATCCTTTTCTTTGTCAGACGTCTCTACACTCTGTTCTGATGCACCAGACTTACATTCCACTGCAATTCTCCAGGAGAGTGAAATTTCCCACCTTATTGACAATGTCACTTTAACAAATGAGAATGAGCCTGGCAGTTCCATCTCAGCACTGATTGGCCAGTTTGATGAGACCGGCAACCAGGCTAACCCTACAGTTGTTTCTCATCTTCAGAGCCCCAGTGTGATGTCGGGCCATCCTCCTGTGCCCACCATGGACCTAAAAATGCCCTTCAAGCCTGGCTTTTCCAATGGAAAACCCAAGTCATCCTTCCTGTGCTCGTCTCCTGAGCAGATTGCACTCTCTGGACACGAGACCTGTGAATGTTCAACACACACAGCTGTTGGTGAAACTATGTGCACTCCTGTCTCTAAAATGAAACCAGACAATGACCTTTCTGGGAAGGCCATGACTGGGGCCATAGAAAACAACCTGCCTCAGTCCTCTAATACTTCTCACTGCTGGTTACCAGAAAGTCCCACCCATGGGAAAGACTGGGAAATCCTGAAGAACCCCAGCCCTGCCACTTCCACTGACTTGACACTGGAGGATGTAATAGCTGCTCCTACTCTCAGTTTAAATTCTGGGGAGAGCAGTCTCGTAGAAATGGATGGAGACTCAGAAAATCTGTCCCTAACAACCTATGAATATAGGAGAGAGGGCACAAGTCACCTCACTTCTCCTTTAAAAGTGAAATACAGTCCAGCTGCAGTGGAACATTTTCAAAGAGGCTTGAGAAATGGCTACTGTAAAGAGACTCTCCACCCTTCTGTCTCTGAAATATTCAACAATACTCAAGATGTCAAAAATCAAAATATCTCTCATCTAGCCTATCAGGGTGCTGGGTTTATGCATAATCACTTCTCAAATTCAGATGCAAAAACGAACCAGACCTCTGGGCCCCTGCCTTGTGCTCATGACTTGCATGCCCCTGCCCCGGAGCAGTCCACACACTCTGCTCTGAAGCTGTCCAGTCCGTGCAAATCCAAAAGTCTTGGGGACTTAACATCAGAGGACATCGCCTGTAATTTTGAAAGCAAGTACCAGTGTATTAGTAAGAGCTTCGTTACCACTGGCATCAGAGACAAGAAGGGCATGACTGTAAAAACAAAGTCGTTAGAGCCTATGGATGCCCTGACCGAGCAGCTGCGGAAACTTGTGTCCTTTGACCAGGAAGATGGCTGCCAAGTGCTGTACTCCAAGCAAGATGCCAATCAATTCCCCAGGGCCTTGGTCAGAAAGTTGTCATCCAGAAGTCAGAGCAGAGTGCGCAATATTGCTAGTCGTGCCAAGGAGAAGCAGGAAGCCAACAGGCAGAAGAGTGTGAACCCCAGCACTGTGGGAGGGGTGGTTCTTCGAAGCAAGCCGTGCGCGCCGGCCCCCACAGGGAACAGGCACTCCACCGGTTCCTACATCGCGGGCTACCTGCGGAGCGCCAAGGGCGGCAGCTTGGAGGGCCGCGGCATCCCCGAGGGCGCATGTGCAGCCCTGCGCTCCGGCCATGTCGACAGGTTCTGTTCACATCATTCTGTTCTGCAGACCGAACCCAGCAGTGATGATAAACCAGAAATTTATTTTCTTTTGAGACTGTGAATTACATAAAGCTGCATTTTCACTGTTAATAAGATATTCTGTAGAATGTCTGAGTTTTTAGGAAATATGGTCCTTGGCTTTGAGATGATTTTCAGATGTATTTTTAAACTCGTATTACAGCCTCCTTTTGACTCCGTGTGTTCTTTTTGCGTTTGTATATAGACCCGGGTGACATTTCCTGTGTATCTCTGATCTTTCCTCACTGAGGTGTGAACTCTATTGGTATGATATATGTGCATGCCCTAGATGTGAAACTTCTCAGCAGTTTGGGTTCTATGCTTCACCAAGACGCTCTTTACTCTGTGCTCTCAGCTCACGGTCACAAATACAGTCATTTTTACTCTCTGCTAAGAGATTTTTACAAAGGACAAAGGGATGAATTCTTTATTTTAAAGCCATTACCATCTTTCCTAGTTTTCCTTCTTTATTGAGAAGCTCAGATGCATTTTTATAACTCAGTTAAAAGAAGATTTAAAAAGTTACCTACCTTACCTTTCAATATTTCTCTACCCCACCCAGAAGGAGAGTTCAGAGGAGATGGGTAGCCGCCCTCCCCACCCCCCAACCATACCCTCTCATTTTAGAGCCAGGTGTGAGGGTCTGAGGAATAAAGCAAACTTCTGTATATAAGGACAAAATTGTTTGTTTTACATAAATTTTGTTACATATTTTTGCTAATGGCTTTGTATGTAACAAGAACACAGTTGCCAAGCTATTTGTTGTATTTTTGAATTTTCTGATTAAATTATAGGCTGCAAATAATGGCTTTCAGGATGAAGGACTTCCAGCATATGCTAACAATGACAGTAGCACAAATTGAAAACTTCCCAAAGCTTTCAAGAAAAAAAATATTTTCTCATGCTAAAACCCAAGTGAATATAGATAATTAGAAGAAATCTTTTCCCTTCAGGGAGCCAAGTAATTCTATTTTAGTACCAACATACATTATTTTCACTGTGAATCCATTTTTTATTGCATGTTCAGATGTCCCTCTTTGCTTTTTTGTAATGTTAACTGCAATGATGTTCTTCTTGGAATTCATGAAAATATAATTAAAGGAGATTTTTAAACACTTGGTGATTTTTTTTTTTTTTTTTTTTCAAAATTGAAGTTCATGTGATGACTGTTGAGTAGGGAACCCAGAGCTCTTGGAAATATTTGCCTTTTCATCTCTTTGCAATAGAAGAGATCACTTCTACGGGGACAGTTTTAAGCAGCATTTTATGTCCTTGAGTGTTTTCACTCTGCTTTCAAGACAGTATTTGCAAGGTGACTTGAGAAGAAATGGAAATGTAATGAGTTTCTTTGCATTTGGTGATGATGTTGCAAGTTAAAAAATCCTTCCCAAATCCTGCCCATGGCAGGAGTGGAGTTGGTAAGCAGGCAATGCCGGCAAGAGGCTGTGTTTGACAAATTAGACCACCTGAAGCTTTGCTGTGTGGGGGGAGACTGGAGAGGAAAGCAGTTGGATCCTGCTTTCTCTCATCAGCCTGCTGCTGCAGAACCTGGATCCTGTGCTTCACCACCTCCTGATCCCAGCCAGGTGCCCACCCAACTCCTGCTCACCTTCAGTTGCTGCTGCCACCTCTTGGCACTGCAGCTGCTTCTCACTCCTATGCCAGGACTCCATGTAGTCCCTGTTTCTGGAATCGCATACAGGTTCGGAGCCTACCACCATGGCCACTTTGCTCATTAGTCCATTGCACAAGCAGTGAATCTAGCAAGGAGAGAAACTGACCGGCGCTCAGAAAATAGGTCATTCTGTCTCTCTGGTTGAAGGTCTCTTTGTGGCTACGCCTATTCTTTCAGAGTCACTCCTGAGAGACTGTAATGTGGCCGTGATCACAAACTGTCTTTGACCTGAGTTCAGGGTCTTTCTTTCTCCATCAGTTGGTTATGGGGAATAGGTGTGGCTGAGAGAGTGGCATTGATGCAACAGAGGCAGGTGATATGGAGATCAAGGCCAACAGGCATATTTTTTGCATCTTCTGGAGTACTTGAGTCTTCCTAAGTCTACTGTTTCTTTCATGTAATAGTTCATTTTTGTCCACTCAACCCTTTCCTGGGAGTTTCTGTTAACACTGAGCTCATGATGGGCCGCTTCAGCTGCACAGTTACTTGATGTGCCATTGTTAGGCTCTCCTGCTTTACTTCAGAGGGTATGGCCCTTCCTATTCCAGACCACTGGACCTCTAAAAATCTTACTGATGTTGCAGGCCCCTTGATCATCAAGGACTTGCTGCCTTCCCTCTGACACATTTGTGTTTTAATAGGACATTTGAATTACTTGACTGTTCTCCTTATTAGGTCCAATTAGTAAAATGTCAATCAGTGTAGAAGCCTGGCACAATGCACTGAAGAAAAGCAAGATGGTGGAGATCAGTATAGACTAGACCCTGACAGACAGCAGAAAATTGATCCAGACCTAGAGAGAGACAGTGAAGACTTACTGCTGTCCTTGCAACATGAAGATGAACTGCTTTTGATCCTCTCTTTTGATGAGAATCAGACATAAAGCATTCAGCAAAACAATAGTCACAAATGAAGTGCCAGAGGTTGAGTTGATCTCCTCCCATAAAATTCCTATCTAGCGTAGAAGCTGTAATTGGAATAGTATTTTAAATTTATAGTAGTCCACTGGCACCCACCATGATCAACATGGTTTTGGGGGGAAGGCCTGGTAGGTGAAATGAACAGATGTATTATGGGAATCACCATCATTGAATCTTTTAAGTCTTTTGGTACTGATTTCTGCAATTTGTCCTGGCAGATATGGCTCCTGATTTTACTATCTTGGCCTGGATGGAAGGTGCATTGTACCTTTTAAAATCATATTATTCCTTAATTCATAGGTCAGGAAACCAAGGGCCAAGTTCTAAGTGTATCTATCCCATCAGGCATTCAGAGACTAGAGACAGAGCAACAGAGTGGGTCCCTGGAACTATTGGATCCATTGCAAGATGAACCCAAACACCATTTACAATCTGGGGTCTCTAAGTCTCCCTTTTAATTGGAAGACCATGGTGGTGGTGTGGGTTCTCTAATATTGTCAGCTGTGATCTCATTCTAACCATCCTCAAGATGTCTAGAACTTCCCTGGTTGTCCAGTGGTTAAGAATCTGCACTTCCATTGCAGCAGGCACTGGTTCAATCTTTAACTGGGGAATGAAGGTCCTGCATGGTGCAGCAAAAAAAGAAAAAAAGATTTCTGGGAATTCCCTTTTCTGCAGTGCACAATTACTCTGGCAAGTTTGAGGAAAGGTTAGAGAGAAACTTGCCATGATCTGGTGGCATTGTGGGAACCCTACATTCCCTTTAATCAACAGGCTCTGGCTCTGTGAACTGACTTAGATCTAGTAACTGAGGATTACAGTTTTCCATCAGTGTCTGACAGCAGCATTATGATCATCAGTTTTCCATTCTTTTTGGTTGTATAAATCAAACAAAAGACTAGTCAGTGGTCTTCAAACTGTAGCATACTTTAGCAAATTAGAGGATTCATTCAAACATAGATTGTTGGCCCATATCCCCAGAATTTCTGCATTAGTAGATCTGGAGTGGGGCTTGAGAATTTTCATTTCAAAGAAGTTCCTAGGTGATGATAAAGCTGCTGATCTTAGGACCACTAAGAGCTCCCACCCAGGTGGCATGTTCCCTCCTAGAGAATACACTCAGGTGGTGGGTTTGCATGTCTTCATTCTAATATTCTCTTTTTCCTGAGCCTTCTGATTCCTTTCTCACTACTCTGCCAAGTAAGTTCCCACAAACTCACCTCAACTTACTGAGCCATTGTGAATCCAGGCTTAATGGAGTCATCTTAGCTAACTATTAGGACTGGTAGACATTAAATTTTACTAGGACATTATTAAGACTTGCTGGACTTTAAATTCCAACTTAAGGATGAGTTGCTCATTTCAACAAGTCTCTCCTGTTCAGTGGTACGTTCCAGGTCCACTTGAGGGTCCAACACCCTTAAGATCTACCGCCACAGATGTTTCTCTGGTTCTTTCTTAATGTGTTCATGATATGGTATTACTCCCTGCCTTAAAAGCATCTATGGCTTTCACAAAATGCCTGAAAATGACAGTCACTGGCCAGAACCTATCTAGGATTTCAGTGCCATCATAAGTAGCTAACCACTACAGAAGTACTAAAATTAGCATTACCCCTAATTTATTCAGTTGTTAGAGCTACTTGATATCCCCAATCTTACCCTAAGCCTCCACTCATCCCAATCAACCCCAAGTGAGAGCATTAGTAATTCACACGCCAAAGCATGCCACCTGCTATTACTACCCTACTTCTGGTACAGTTGTCTCTGGTACAGTTGTTCTCAGGTTCTTAGAGAAGACTGTCAGAGCGGATGGCTTTTGTGCTAATGTTTTATTGAGGCCCAGTCCTAGGGAAGTTAGAGTGAGAAGAAAAGGAAAGAGAGGTAAGGAAGTAGGGAAAGAAAGTATGAAGAGGAGTATAGCAGGCTGGCTGTGATGTCAGAACAAACATAGCTGGTTGCCTGACCTTATGAGACAAAGAGGCCAAATAAAATGACTGCCCTTCAGAACAGTCCAGGAGGGGAAGGAAAGACTGCTATCTGCTGACTATTTTCTGTTTCTTGCCTTTGTTTGTTGAATTCTGCCTCCTTAGGGTGTTAACTTTCTCACCTTTCCAGCTATGTTACCCAGCCTCTACCAGCTTCCCTGAGGAAGCCAGAGCTCTGTGGGTCTCCTCTAGTAAGTGTTCAAATGTAGTCATCTCTACTTGTCAGTAGGAGCTGTGTGTGGAAACTTCCTGATTCATGGTGGTGGCAGTGGCCATAGTAGTTGGGATGTAAAACTGTGAATCAGGTGTGATCCGTGGCTGGGGTTGTGGGGCTGGGATGCAAGGGAGACAGCCATGGTGGGGGTGTTGCCAGGGCCAAGCAAGGTTCATGTATAAATTGGCTTTTTTTGCTCAGCAAGTTGGTATAGGTGTCTGGTCATTTGAACACCTATCAAAGGTCTATGTGATTGTGTGCTAAGTTGCTTCAGTCATGTCTGACTCTTTGTGACCCTATGGACTGTAGCCCGCCAGGCTACTCTGTCCATAAGATTCTCCAGGCAAGACTACTAGAGTGGGTTGCCATGCCCTCCTCATCAAAGGTCTACTGATAAGCAATTTCAATACTGAGACCTAGAAATTAAAAAGAAAAAAGGATTTAGCCAAATTCCTTGACCTTATGAAGTTTACAAAATATTCTGTGAAACAGACAAAAAAGTAGATAAAGGAACACAGTGGGCTAAATGGAGTGATACATGCAAACATGGGGGTAAGCAAGGTGCACAGAAAGGGGCGGCTAGTTTGGTTTGGGGGGACAGGTCAGAGAACGTTTCTTGGAGGCAGGACCAGTTTCAAGGACAAACCACCAGTATCTCAGGTTCTAACACTCAGAAGTGCTCATGCTTGGGGTTTAATGCTGTATGGCCCCCTTTCGAAATTCTTAATCCTGCAGCTTTATCTTTGATACGTGTGTTTTGTATGAAGGACAGTGGGGCACGTGCCCAGGGCTTGGAGCCTCCCGCTCAATGCAGTCTCACCTGCTGCCTCCCTGTCTCCCCAGGAGGGGTTCTCAGCAGCCTGCCTTCGGCCGGTGGAGCTAGGGAGCAGTGAGCCTGGCAGGGAGAGGCCTGCACACTGCCATCACCCTCCATCTCCAGCAGAGACCAGGCATGGGGGCAAGGAGAGTCAAGGCTGGGCTTGTGCTCCACTGTGTCTTGGGTGGGGCAAGATGGCATTTGTTCCCAGCCTGGGTTGGCAGTTCCATAGTGTTCTTGTCTAGGCAGCTCATGGGGGCCTCTCTTTTACCCTCAATGAGGTTCCAAATATGTCCTGTGCAGAGGCTCCAGTTCCTTGGCTTGGGGTAGCCAAATGTGTGATGAGTGACTGACAAAGCCTACTTTTTCATTTTGCACTGGGCTCAGAAAATTTTGTGATCAGCCTGCTTGGGGGTGATGCTGGAACTGATTCTTGAAGGATAAATAGGAATTTTCCTGATATAAAGGGCAAGGGAGGGGCCGAAAGAGTCTCCTAAAACAACATGAACAAGTGAGTGAAGCATGAAATTGTACCACACATAGATACATAGAGTTCCAAATGCTGCTGCTGCTGCTTCTTTTTTTTTTTTTTCCTGTTTTTGAACATCTTGGTGGATGGTGTTCCATCCCCTGAGATGGGAAGGTGAAGGCATGCATGGGTGAGGGGAGAGCTCCCTCTTGGCCACTTTAATTTGAGATTCCTATTATATGGAGATGTCAAGGTGACAGTGTCCGGAGTGACAGGCAGAGCTTAGGGTATGGGTTTGGGAATCTGGCACAGGTGACTGAAAGCCATGGGATGGGTGAGGTTGCCCAGGTAGAGAAAGTAGATAGACCAGAGAAGGGGATCCGGGATACCCTTATTTTAGATGATGGGGAAAAGAGGAGGACCCAGAAAAGGAGATGAGGAGTATCTGATACAGGAGGAAGAAACTTGGGAGAATGTCATGGAGATGATGATGAAAGTGTTTTAAGAAGGAGGTCTGTACCTAGTTTGAAAGTTTTAGTAAATACTGGAAGGTCAAGATACTTCATATAAAAATGTAGGTTTTCAGTCTTTCACGAAGAATCAGCAACTCTGAAAACACAGGACTCACAATCTGCTTGGTAAAAAGCAGCTACCGGCCGCTGGAGCCTGAGCTCATCAGTGCGCATGCGCTGTGCATCTTCGCAGTCTCCCACCCACTGCCTCTTGTCTCCCTGACTATCAGGATTTGTCAGTCTGCATTTATCATCATGCTTACATTACTGAAAGTCCCACAGGAGAGGGACTGTCTCCCCATCAAAGCCAGGAAAACAAAAGATAGCCCCAACGAGCTGTGTGTTTTAAAAGCAAAGTTGGAGAGAGCATATTTCTGTGAGGAAGGGATGAATAGTCTATGTGTTTAATAAGAAAATAAAGCCTCTTCAAAAGAAACAGCTCTGTTTTACTCGATTATAATCTACTACCTCCATGTCTTCTGCAGGCTTTTGAGTTGACCCGATTTTAAATTCATTTGCAAATTCTGTTTCCAGAAAAAAATATTTCTCAGATGTTTCATCATGTCATTTTTCATATTTAATTAACCTCAGTGAGTCCTGTTGGTGTCCATATTGTCTGAACACAGAATATATGCACTGACTGAGGATGTTTTTCAAATCTAAATTCACACTTAGGAGCATTTTTCCACTGTCCTTTGCTGGCTCTCCTCCCAGCTGCCAATTTGGCGCCTAGAGGTACGTGTGACAAGGCCTGACAACACCAGTTCAAATCCTACCCCAGAGATCATTTTCTAATCAACAAGGCAGTGCCTGTGTGGCAGGAGGAGTTCACCCTGGTCCCTTTAAGAGCCCTGGATGGTACAGAGCTACAGGGAGCATCAGTGCTGGGATGAGGGCTGTGGGC
Source organism: Bos indicus (assembly GCF_029378745.1). Classification (NCBI taxonomy): domain Eukaryota; kingdom Metazoa; phylum Chordata; class Mammalia; order Artiodactyla; family Bovidae; genus Bos; species Bos indicus. Next base: position 112,563,765 of record NC_091760.1, read on the forward strand.
TTTACATCCTATGGTCTGAGCCTTCTTGTCACCCTTTCCCCCACTTCATCTCTTCATCTTGCCACACATGCCCTAGTGTATCACCTCCTGGTGACAGGAAGATTCCAATCCTGAGCTCTGATCATATTAAGGCATAAAATTGTATTGTAAATTAGAAGTTTCATCTCCCAGGAGAAGGGAAGACCAGTCTGTTCAGTCAAGTCTTTTGCAAATTCCCAGCAGTGGTTAAAAGTTTGTGATTAAAAACTTTATCTCTGGGCCAAACTGCTTGCATTCAAATTTCATTTTGCCCCATGTACATTTTACCATTATCTGTAAAATGGGAATAATAGTAGACTAATCTCATATGCTGTGAGGATTATGTGAATTGACATGTAAAGTCCTTGATTAATAGTGGTCGGTATTTGGTAAATGTTCAAATTTCTGCTGCTGTACTATAATTATCATCATCCTGATTGTTACCTTATGGCATACTCTTTGATCTTTCCACTTAGTTATTATGTAACTACTGAGTTGATCAGTTTCTTTCTCCCTGAAGTACAATCCATTTTTTGGGGAGGGGGGCAGAATTTTCTAACTTATACACAATTATAGAATTGTGTATATCATCCTTTTCTACTGACAGAGACAGAAATTTCTCTTTATAATTTATAGACACATGCATGCTTAGTAGAAGAAATAGAATATATTTGCCTATAAATACATACAATTTCTAAACAGAAATAGTCAAGGATGGAAATCACTCAGATGTCAAAATTCTTCACTTGTGTCCAGTCTCATTTTTCTTAAATCTTCCAAACCCCTATTCAATCAATTGTCTACTCTGAATTCCTTTCCATTCATGTGTTGAATAAGTGGTCATTTTGCCTTGTTCCTCATGCTGTTTCATGATTTTTTTTTTACATCGTTTCATTTCCATTTGGTTTTCACAGTGATAGCACAGAGAGTTTTGAACACAGTATGATTTCAGAGAGCCTAATCAATATCCTGAATTTTTTGTTCCAATTACTCCCTCAGTATATTCTCTATCTCCAGTTGCTATTTCAATGCATGTTTGTATAATTCACTTTAAATTATGCTTTGAACTTATTTCTTATTTTGGAATTTTTCATTTTGAGACTAGATAAGATTTATAAAATTGTTGTAAAAATAGCACAAAGAATTCCTGCATACATTTCACCCAGCTTCCAAAATGTTAATGTCTTACATAACCATAATATAATGATTAGAAACAGGAAGTTAATATTGATATGGTATCAGATCAGTTGCTCAGTCGTGTCCGACTCTTTGCAACCCCATGAATCGCAGCACGCCAGGCCTCCCTGTCCATCACCAACTCCCGGAGTTCACTCAAACTCATGTCCATTGAGTTGGTGATGCCATCCAGCCATCTCATCCTCTGTCGTCCCCTTCTCCTCCTGCCCCCAATCCCTCCCAGCATCAGAGTCTTTTCCAATGAGTCAACTCTTTGCATGAGGTGGCCAAAGTACTGGAGTTTCAGCTTTAGCATCATTCCTTCCAAAGAACACCCAGGGCTGATCTCCTTCAGAATGGACTGGTTGGATCTCCTTGCAGTCCAAGGGACTCTCAAGAGTCTTCTCCAACACCACAGTTCAAAAGCATCAATTCTGTGGCGCTCAGCCTTCTTCACAGTCCAACTCTCACATCCATACATGACCACAGGAAAAACCATAGCCTTGACTAGACGGACCTTTGTTGGCAAAGCAATGTCTCTGCTTTTGAATATGCTATCTAGGTTGGTCATAACTTTCCTTCCAAGGAGTAAGCGTCTTTTAATTGATATGGTATACTATTAGCTAATCTATAGTCTTATTCGAATTTTATTAGCTATCCCACAAATGACCTTTTTGGGGACCAGATTTCAACCAATGATCCCACATTGCATTCAGTTGCCACTTCTTCTTGGTCTCCCCTCATCTGTGAAGTTCCTTAGTCTTTGTCTGTTTTTCATGGCCTTGACACTTTTGAAGAGTACTGGCCAGTTATTTTGTAGAATGTTCCTCTGCTTTGGTCTGTCTGATATTTTCAGACATACTTTTTCTCTATGAGTTCTCATGTTCAGGTATGTAAGATGAATGTAATTAAAGAAGGTTTCTCTATGACTTCAGCATTATAGATTTCTTTACATAGAAACCTCTTAAGAACTTTTTATTCTTAAAAATGTCTTGAAAGGTTTTGCTCCCTATAATGGGAACTGAATAGTCACCCATGCATGCTAAGTTGCTCAGTCATGTCTGACTCTGTGTGAACCTAAGGACTGTAGCCCATCAGGCTCCTTTGTCCATGGGATTCTCCAGGCAAGAAAAATAGAGTGGGTTGCCATGCCCTCCTCCAGGTGACCTTCTCGATTTATGGATTCAACCAGAGTCTCTCAAGTCTCCTACATTGGCAGGCAGGTTCTTTACCACCAGTGCCACTTGGAAGTCCTAATAGCCACCCAGAGAAAAACAAAACAGCAACAACCACAATGACCTCTCCCTACAAAGTTATTTTTCTCTTTCAGATGAATAACTATTTGTGAGAATTGTAATTGAAATATTAGAAAGACCTTCTCACAAGCTAGAGATGCTAGTTCAAGTAAAATGTGAAGAAACATGAAAACATTGACATTTCAAAGTGATTTCTATGATCTGACTTTATGAATAACATACAGCATTTAGTGGTCTTATATTTTTTATAACTCATTCATTTTTACTATGAAATCTTTATAGCCAAAAGAAGTCTAATATATCATACATGTTCATTGATTTATTTGAATGCAAGTCACAGAAAGCAATTCTAGCTGCTCATCCCAACGTGAATCTATTAAAAGGATATGGCTTAAGTCATAGAACCAGGGGAAACAACTAAGATATTGGCTCAGAAAAGACAGTTGCCAGAAGGCCTGCAGGAATCTATAAAGAAGGAACTAATGAGTAGACCTTTTGAACAGTCTCTGCCTTCTTGAAGGTACTTATTGTGTGATCCTATTCAGGTTTGAATATAAAAGACAGAGCAAGTAATGCACCTTTACTGATGATCCCAGAAAGATTGGGTCCACATGGGGAGGGATAGTGTCTCTTTGGGTTCCCAAAGAGTCTGAGAGAAGAGTTCAAGAGCAAGCAGCTTCATTTGGGAGCTGCCCCCAAGGAGGTTTACTCAAGAGTGGGAAAGAAAGGCAAGGAAGGGGAAGAAGTCAATAAAAGATGTGTTATCAAAGCAGTTTCCATGCTTGGCAACTGAGGTTTACTGTCACAGCAAGAGAGTTTAGAACACACATCAGAGTTATTTCAACTGAACGATGAGGAAGCTAGGATATTTCCCAACCATTTCTCTTCACATGGTTGGTTGAAAGCCTCTGGGACATTATGTTGCTGTTGTTCAGTTGCTCAGTTGCATCCAGCTCTTTGTGACCCCATGGACGGCAGCATGCCAGACTTCCCTGTCCTTCACTATCTCCTGGAGCTTGCTCAAGCTCATGTCCATTGAGTCAGTGATGCCATCCAACCATCTCATCCTCTTTGCCCTCTTCTTCTCCTGCCTTCAATCTCTCCCAGCATCAGGGTCTTCTCCAGTGAATTGGCTCATTGAATCAGGTGGCCAAAGTATTAAAAATTCAGCTTCAGCATCAGTCCTTCCAATGAATATTCAGGATTGATTCCTTTTAGGGTTGACTGGTTTGATTTCCTTGCTGTCCCAGGGACTCTCAAGAGTCTTCTCTAGCACTACAGGTCAAAAACATCAATTCTTTGGTGCTCAGCTTTCTTTATGGGCCAACTCTCACATCCATATGTGACTACTGGAAAAACTATCAGTCAGTTCAGTTGCTCAGTCGTATCCTACTCTATGAGACCCCATGAACCACTGCACACCAGGCCTCCCTGTCCAAACCCAAACCAGAGTCTACCCAAACCCATGTCCATCGAGTCAGTGGTGCCATCCAACCATCTCATCCTCTGTCGTCCCCTTCTCCTCCTGCCCTCAATCTTTCCCAGCATCAGGGTCTTTTCAAATGAGTCAGCTCTTCGCATCAGGTGGCCAAAGTATTGGAGTTTCAGCTTCAACATCAGTCCTTCCAATGGACGCCAAGGACTGGTCTCCTTTAGGATGGACTGGTTGGATCTCCTTGCAGTCCAAGGGACTCTCAAGAGTCTTCTCCAACACCACAGTTCAAAAGCATCAATTCTTCAGCACTCAGCTTTCTTTATAGTCCAACTCTCACATCCATACATAACCACTGGAAAACCATAGCCTTGACTAGACGGACCTTTGTTGACAAAGTAATGCTTTTTAATATGCTGTCTAGGTTGGTCATAACTTTCCTTCCAAGGAATAAGTGTCTTTTTATTTCATGGCTGCAACCACCATCTGCAGTGATTTTGGGGCCCCCCAAAATACAGTCTGACACTGTTTCCACTGTTTCCCCATCTATTTCCCATGCAGTGATGGGACTGGATGCCATGATCTTCGTTTTCTGAATGTTGAGCTTTAAGCCAAATTTTTCACTCTCCTCTTTCACTTTCATTAAGAGGCTCTTTAGTTCTTCTTCACTTTCTGCTATAGGGTGGTGAAATCTGCATATCTGAGATTATTGATATTTCTCCCAGCAATCTTGATTCCAGCTTGTGCTTCTTCCAGCCCAGCGTTTCTCATGATGTACTCTGCATATAAGTTAAATAAGCAGGGTGACAATATACAGCCTTGACGTACTCCTTTTCCTATTTGGAACCAGTCTGTTGTTCCATGTCCAGTTCTAACTGTTGCTTCCTGACCTGCATACAGGTTTCTCAAGAGGCAGGTCAGGTGGTCTGGTATTCCCATCTCTTTCAGAATTTTCCACAGTTTATTGTGATCCATAGTCAAAGGCTTTGGCATAGTCAATAAAGCAAAATTAGATGTTTTTCTGAAACTCTCTTGCTTTTTTGTTGATCCAGCGGATGTTAGCAATTTGATCTCTGGTTCCTCTGCCTTTTCTAAAACCAGCTTGAATATCTGGAAGTTCACGGTTCACGTATTGCTGAAGCCTGGTTTGGAGAATTTTGAGCATTAGTTTACTAGCTTTGACTATATGGACCCTTGTTGTTAAAGTGATGTCTCTGTTTTTTAATACATGGTTTAGGGTTTGTTATAGATTTCCTTCCAAGGAGCAAATGTCCTTTAATTTCATGACTATAGTCACCATCTGCAGTGATTTCAGAGCCTAAGAAAATAAAGTTTGGAAAATTAACTCTTGGTTAATTCTGGCTTGTCCTCTGCATGTATCCAGCACGTTATTACAATTAGAAGTTTTCAGGCAAGGAGTCACAGGAGTTTGAAGTGAGCAGCTTTCTGTGAGTAGAAGCAAGTGCTGAGAAGACACAGTCAGGGAATGAACACATCTGCTGGAGTGGTTTCCTTAGGCAAAATTGAGATGTTGTTACCAGAAGGTGGAGACTAAAGTCTGAGCAGGAGAAAATGGTAAATATTCATTTCCCAACCAGTACAATCCTCTCATTTTACAGAAAGAGTTGTCTGCAGGTCAAATTGTTGTATATGTTGATTCAGTTAGGATACTTTCAGCTACAAGTAGGAGCATATCAAAATACAAAATAAAAGTGGCTAAAAGAATAGAGATGGTGTCTATTATTATAGTGCAGTAACAATTGCTCATCAGTAGCTTTATACAGCAGAAGTTTATTTCTTACACATGCAAAATCAGCTGAGGGTTCAGGCAGCTGTCCACAGCAGCTGACTTTTTTTAGGCATTGGCTTATCATTCCAGGCTTCTTGAATCTTGGGCAGCTCTGCAAATGTACATGTTCCCATGATTACCACTGTAGGAAAGAGTGGCTGGAGTCAATCACTGAACACAAAACATGACACTCCGGTCACACATCATTTCAAGTCACAGAGCCATGCTTTGGTGGAGGAGAGTGCTGTGCTGCTGGGGTCCAGAAGTAGAGAAGAATAAGACATTTGCAACCAGAGGTAACAGGTACTCCCAAGGGTTTATTTTTCTTTCCATTAGAAAATCTGGAGGTAGGTAGTCTCATGGTTGTTTCAGAGACTTGGCAATCATTGAAGACTCTGGCACTTCCTGTCTTCCCAATTTGGCATCCCTGATTTTCAGGGACATTGTTTTGTCACAAATGACTAGAGCAGCTCCAGAATGTCACATCCTCTCATGTCAATATCCAAAGGCAGGAAGAGAAAGGTGAGATCTCCTTGCTTCTTTACCAGGTAGAGTGGGGCCTCTCTCTCTCTCAATTCCCCTCTCATTCCAATCAAGGAAAAAAAAATCTCTCTATAACAGACTTCCCATTGTACCACACCAGAACTGGCTCACATGGCCTCCTGTAGCTGTAGGTGAGCCTGACAAAGTAAGCATTTGAAGTTTTCAGCCTTTCTTATGAGAAGCAGGCTCTGCCGGTGTAGAAAATCGGGTAGGGGCATGGCGGTTGGGTTCAACATCAATGGGATAAGACACAAGACAACAAGATTCTCAGTGTCCAAGAACAACAGTATCAAATATTTGCCCCAGATCACCATGCTGTTGAAACACATGTTCCTGAATTCCTACCCTGTGGAACTTAGAATTACAGTCACTGATGGTAGGGTTGTATTCAGTCACAACCTTCTATTTCTTAGAAAATTGAGTCTTTCCTGAGATCCAATATTAAGCAACCTTCTGGGAACAAGTCTGTTTGGCTGATAAGATGAGAAATAATGGCTCTTGCTTGATAATTCAAAGTAATTTAAAAGAAGCTTCCTTTATAGTGTTTTTTTTGGAACTCATAATCAAAATAGTAGACTATAAATGAGTCGGAAACTAGGACTTGATTGCAAAAAATTTTCCCTCCTGAAAGAAACCACAACTTGGCTTATTTTTCTAAGAATCAGCTCTCTGACTCTAGGCAGATAGATGAATAGCACTAAATAAACAGTTACTGTATATTTCAGAATCATACACATCTGGGACTTTAATAAGGGTTTTTTTTTTTTTAAAGAAGACACAGTAGCAGAGACTTTTGTTACAAATAAAAATTGTCTAACAGCTTCCAGTTAACTTGCTATGACAGCAAAAGAAAAAGGTTGCAATGCCATTAAAAGCTAAAACTTAAAAAGAATCATAATAAGCTAGGAAGAAATTCACTAAGTCTAAAACAAATGGAGCTGGACTGAGGAAAGAAATCTTATTTGGTCTTTTATCCTGGAAACAAAGAGAGCATAAAAACAGTAGGAAGATACTTTCTATCCCCTCTGTTGACACTGGGGAGTCAGAGTCTACCTACATCAACCAAAAACGAACACTGGCTTCTTTAAGAAGATTGTTTCAGAGATCCCACCTCTGTCGCCCTACCTTGCACACTGAGAATGCCACACAGCAGTGTGAAAGCTACCCTTCCCAGAATGCAGTGCACCACTGGGATTTCACAGACCAAGCACTGTGAGAAGGGAACTGGGTAGGAACCCCTGGTGGCAGTGTGTTGCTGGGACTGTAGAGTTCCTTGCTTTCTTCTACCCTGGGTATCAAGCACAGGATGCAGTCTTTTCATGGGTCACTGGGGATTTTGGGACTCTTCAATTTATGGGAGACTCCCCTTTTCTGCCCTCAGTATGCTGAATAACCCTAACCCAGTTTCAGAGTGCTATGGAAACACCATTTGTGAGCATTGCTTGCTGTATGTGCAATATCTGATACGTAACATTTACGGAATACCTACTATGTGCCCCTCTTGACTTTAAACACTCTCTATATTTGGATGCCTATGTCAGAAGCTTTCTCTATCTCCTTTATACTTTAATAAAACTTTATTACACAAAAGCTCTGAGAGATCAAGCCTCGTCTCTGGCCCCGGATTGAATTCTTCTCCTCCAGGGGCCAAGAATCCCGGTGTCTTCGCGTGATTCAACAACAACCTTTCATCTTGGGGGCTCGTCCGGGATCCTTCAGGACAAGGTAAGAATGCTTGGAGCTCTAGTTCTTTGTTCTCTTAGTGACCACGTTTTCTGCTGTGCTTTACTAACTCTACGGTGTGCTTGTGTGAATGAATGACATGCCCTGCATGAAGCAAGTAAGGAGCCCTGCTCTGTGGTTCCACGGTGATCTCACAGGGCTTATGGCAGAAACCTGTTGGGGGTTTATACCGACCTGCCAATGCCAAGAGGCACCCAATGTCTCCTTCCGAACCGACCAGAAATGGGCAAAGCGTGTGGACTGAACTCTCCTTTCTTGGTCAAACTTTTCTGTCTCTTTGACCATTTCATCGGAGAAGGCAATGGCACCCTACTCCAGTACTCTTGCCTGCAAAATCCCATGGATGGAGGAGCCTGGTGGGCTGCAATCCATGGGGTCACTAAGAATCGGACACGACTGAGAGACTTCACTTTCACTTTTCACTTTCATGCATTGGAGAAGGAAATGGCAACCCACGCCAGTGTTCTTGCCTGGAGAATCCCAGGGACAGGGGAGCCTGGTGGGCTGCAGTCTCTGGGGTCCCACAGAGTCAGACACTACTGAAGTGACTTAGCATGGATCGATGAGTAATCCTCACAATAACTGCATGAAGTAGGTGCTGCGATTATTGTTGTTTTACGTATAAAGAAACTAAAGCATAAGTAAAAGGGGCTTCCCTAATAGCTCGGTTGGTAAAGAATCTACCTGCAGTGCAGGGGACCCTGGTTTGATTCCTGGGTGGGGAAGATCTGCTGGAGAAGGGATAGGCTACCCACTCCAATGTTCTTGGTTTTCCTTTGTAGCTCAGCTGGTAAAGAATCTTCCTGCAATGTGGGAGACCTGGGTTCAATTCCTGTGTTGGGTAGATCCTCTGGAGAAGGGAAAGGCTTACTTTTTTTTCTCTACATATTTTTCTTTTACATACAAAGAAACTACATTTCCATTGTGTTTTACATATAAAGAAACTAAAGCATAGAGAGGTTAAATTGCTTGCTCAACTTTTCAGTAAGTGGCCAAAGTGGGATTTGAACCTAGAGACTCTAGCTTCCAATTCCAGACTCTTAACTTCCTTTAGTTAAAGCCATGGTTTTTCCAGTAGTCATATACCGATGTGAGAGTTGGACTGTAAAGAAGGCTGAGAGCCAAAGAATTGATGCTTTCAAACTGTGGTGCTGAAAGTCCCTTGGACTGCAAGAAGATCAAAGTAGTCAATCCTAAAGAAAATCAGCTCTGAATATTCATGGAAAGGACTGAATGCTGAAGCTAAAGCTCCAGTACTCTGGCCACCTGATGCAAAGAGCTGACTCATTGAAAAAGACCCTGATGCTGGAAAAGATTGAAGGCAGGAGGAGAGGGTGGCAGAGGTTGAGATGGTTAGGTAGCATCTCCGACTCAATGGACATGAATTTGAGCAAATTCTAGGAGAAAGTGAAGGACAGAGGAGTTTATCATGCTGCAGTCCAGGAGATCACAGAGTCAGACTGAATAACAACAAATGCTGTCCTTGAAATATATGTTCTTCTCTAGAGATAGAGAAGTTGTTTGTATTGGTGTGTGTATTTGTATAGGAATAACCAAATATACACAAACATATGTTCATCAACTGATCAAGATAATGACAGAGAAAATCACCAGCTAATAAAATGGTACAAGGCAGGGTGGGAATATGTTATAAGCGAAATCTGTCTTTTAAGCCAGGGACCCCAAAACACAGAGAAAATCGATGAGGAGCCCCTGGTGGAGAGATAGATGGCACAAGATGGGTATTCATATCAGGTAAAACATTGCAGCTGGGAGATTAAGCTCCTGGCTGTGACTTCATTGTGAGACTACACTCAGTTAATGCCATTACAATCCTAAACAAGCTACCTCAAGAAGAAATAACTTTCCAGGACTGCTTCTAACTCAGAATTCAATAAGAGGCATCTCTATTTGCCTCCTACACCTCATCTGCAAAGAAGTGTAGGAATATTGCTCTGTTTTGTTCTATTAGCTGTACGTTCTCTATCTCTCTGTGCCTGCCAAGACCAGGAGGTAGGTGAGAGAATTTCTCCCACCTTCCTCTTGTCTTCTTTTATGTTCTTTGGAGGTAAAAGGGCACATGGGGTAGGAAAGAGACAAGTATCCTTTCAGATATGCCTGTCTTTATGTTTGTTTTCAGATCTTAAATAACTGTTGATAGTAACAGCAATAGAAAGATATAAATTCATACATGTTAAAACTCTGGAAGGATAGAAATTGGTTGTATTAAAACTTCCAAACTTATCAAAGGGAAAAATGCAGGAAAAAAAATGCAACAAATTACCAAAAAGACCAAAGCATAAAAGAACAATATCAAGGGAAAATAAGATTGCAGAGGTAAGTCTGAAGTAGTTATGTATTTATGATAAATCTGAGTGACTCTGAAACTGGGTTAAAATCTAAGAGCAATGTGTACATGAGCTGTCTAAGATGAAATGACTTCTAAAGACTGAAAAATCAAGAAATGAAAAATGTATCCCAGGCAAATAGTGGTTAAGGGCATGTTCCCTCTCTCTGCCTCTTGCACCTGATTGTAGGGGACCCAGTAGAAAACAGCAGAGACGCTCAAAGAAATGCAAGAGCCATCAGGGGTTGCAAATTGTAACCTGGGGTTCGTGAACTTGGATGGAAAAAAACTGCATATTTTTCACTAATCTCTAACAAATTTAATATTATTTTCAAATATTACAGTAATATTTCAAAATATCACTTTTGAAATATTACTATGTTTGTTGTAGGCAATAAACATAGTAATTAGAAGTAATTTCTTGTCCCTTAGAACTCAAATGTATACTACCACCCTTTTTTCCTCAGCCAGAAATTTTCAGGAGTGCAGTAGATAGAAACAGAACAAAAAAGTAAGCAAGCAAGTAAGCAAATAAAAACCCTCATAGGAACAACAGAAACTAAAAGGGAAAAATTGATTCCTTTCCAAATCACAACTAAAAATATAAAATGCTTATTTAACCTCTCCTCTATAAGAAAGCTGAAACATTTTGCTGAAGGGCATAAAAAACTTGATTAGAAAGACAAAGCTGTTGAAGGAAAGGCCAGATTTTGTGAAACTGTCGATTTCCCTTCCTATTGTGTAAATCTAAAATATAGTGTAGTTCTGATCACATAACAATGAGATTTTTAAAAAACAAACCGGAAATTGCAGAATGACCTTAAGGAAGAATCTATGTATAGGAGGGGTTTATTTCTGGGTTTTTAAATTTTGCTGTTGTTTTTGTTTTTGTTTTTGTTTTCAGTTAAAAAGAGTGATGAATAGGGTCAAATTTATGTTGATATGTTGAAAGTATTCTTTATCCTTATTTAGTAAATCATGGACAAATTGGCCAACTTGCTGTGTGTGTGGGGTGGGGCATAGAGGAAGAGGTAGCTTCCAACTTCCATTTTAAATCTAAATAAATTCCTGGTGGATTAAAGGTATTAAATATAAAAAATCGTGAAAGTTGCAGAACAAAATATAGGTGAATATTTATAAAGATTCAAGGTAGAGAGTCAGTGCTCAGATAGACACCAAAGGTAGAAACAGTAAGGTACAATAAAATATATTTTATGTAGTGAAAACGAAAATCTTCAGGACATTAAAAACACTTCAAAGATATAAAGACAAATGATCAAAGTGAGAGAAAAGAAAAAGATTTTAGTAACATATGGATATGAGAGTTGGACTGTGAAGAAAGCTGAGCGCCACAGAATTGATGCTTTTAAACTGTGGTGTTGGAGAAGACTCTTGAGAGTCCCTTGGACTGCAAGGAGATCCAACCAGTCCATCCTAAAGGAGATCAGCCCTGGGATTTCTTTGGAAGGAATGATGCTAAAGTTGAAACTCCAGTACTTTGGCCACCTCATGCAAAGAGTTGACTCTTTGGAAAAGACTCTGATGCTGGGAGGGATTGGGGGCAGGAGGAGAAGGGGACGACAGAGGATGAGATGGCTGGATGGCATCACTGACTCGATGGACGTGAGTCTGAGTGAACTCCGGGAGTTGGTGATATACAGGGAGGCCTGGCGTGCTGCGATTCATGCGGTCACAAAGAGTTGGACATGACTAAGTGACTGAACTGAACTGAACTGAACTGAATGAAAGACAGAGGGTTAATATCTTTAATACAGACACGCTAGTGAGAACAAGGGTGAATACCTTACCCAGGGATCAAACCCAGCAGCAAATGCTTTATCATCTGAGCTACTATGTAAGAGAAACAGTTCCTGAATTGGTCATATATTTTTCAACTTACAATCAAAGAAATTCAAAACAAAACGTGAGCTACATTTTCCTACTATGTTGACAAAAAAGATCTGTATTTCTAAAATCATAGCCATTATGAGGTATGGTGACCCAAGGACGAAAGAGCAGATAAAACCAAGGAGGGTATTGGAATGTAGGAACAGAAAAACCAGACCTTTATTGTCTTTCCCTCCCCCATGTTGTAACTATTAACAGAACAGTATAACCTGTCTCCCCTCCTACCCCATAGGGAGAAGGCAATCACCCTACTCTTCCCCCACCCAGTATACATGCCTTAGCCAATCAGCAAATGGCCTGCAAGACCCTGATCCCACTCCTTGTACCCTGGGTATAAAAGTGAACCAAGGACCCCTGTTCAACCTCGGTTCTCCCTTGAGCTGGCCTGCTGTTCCAACAGCGTCTCCCATTCTTATAAACTTTATTTCCCTCTCCTTCTGTCTCATGTCTGGAAATTCTTTTCCAACTCGCACACAGACCATGACATGAGGGGAAGAAGATTTTCATTTAATGTGGTAGACACATACATGGGATTCCCAGGTGATGTGAGTAGTAAAGAATCTTCCTGCCAATGCAGGAGATGTAGCTTTGATAAGGAAGATCCCCTGGAAAAGGGAATGGCAACTGTGGAAAGCAATTTTTAAAATTCATCCAAAATTATTAATGATAAAAAATATTCAGATCACTTAGCTAAGTTAAGAAAAAGTCATTTATAAAATTATTTACACAGAAATAACATTTTTATATTTGAATTTTATATTCAATTACACATAATTGAATATAGGACATTTTATAATTAATACAAATTACTCTTTAATGAGAAAAGCAAACAATTTAATAAGTAGTAGTTCTGTAATTATAAACTGCTGTATTTAATGTTATTTTCTCCCTATGAAAATTTTAAATATCACTAAATTTCCATTACTCATTCAAATCCTGTACATAAATTTCTTTTACTTGCAGACCATCATGTGAGATGTATAATGAGAAATGATTTACTGAAATCTTATGAATATCTCTATCCTCCTATCACTAAGCATTTACCAAGAAGGAAAAAAAGGAGGAAGAGAAAAGATGTATAGTTTTTTTATTTTTTCAATATGTTGTCTAGCTAAAAGCTAATGGAATGTATCTCCAATGTTATGTGCAGTATAGTGTGATATTAAGTTATATAAAATTGTGGAAGGGAAATGAGACCTTTTTTTTTTTTTTTTTTTTTCAACTTGAAAGAATATGATTCCTCATTTTGTCTGTTCCATTCCATTTCTCTTGTGTTGGTGTTTCCCTCATTCCTTTATTAAGAATGAAGTTCTAGGTCAAGTTCAGTTCGGTTCAGTTGCTCAGTCGTGTCTGACTCTTTGCAACCCCATGAATTGCAGCACGCCAAGCCTCCCTGTCCATTACCAACTCCCGGAGTTCACTCAAACTCACATCCATCGAATTGGTGATGCCATCCAGCCATCTCATCCTCTGTCGTCCCCTTCTCCTCCTGCCCCTAATCCCTCCCAGCATCAGGGTCTTTTTCAATGAGTCACCTCTTTGCATGAGGTGGCCAAAGTACTGGAGTTTCAGCTTCAGCATCAGTCCTTCCAATGAACATCAAGGACTGATCTCCTTTAGAATGGACTGGTTGGATCTCCTTGCAGTCCAGGGGACTCTCAAGAGTCTTCTTCAACACCACAGTTCAAAAGCATCAATTCGTCGGCGCTCAGCTTTCTTCACAGTCCAACTCTCACATCCATACATGACCACAGGAAAAACCATAGCCTTGACTAGACAGACCTTTGTTGGCAAAGTAATGTCTCTGCTTTTTAATATGCTATCTAGGTTGGTCATAACTTTCCTTCCAAGGAGTAAGTGTCTTTTAATTTCATGGCTGCACTCACCATCTGCAGTGATTTTGGAGCCCCCCAAAATAAAGTCTGACACTGTTTCCACTGTTTCCCCATCTATTTCCCATGAAGTGATGGGACCAGTTTATTGAGGATTCTCTGTTCTGTTTTATTATCTCGCCTTACAAGGAATGAGAGAAAGCTTTAAGTTAGCTTATGTGTGACATGCATCATTTAGAGATAGTAGATTGAATCTGTATGAAGCAGTCACTTCTGACAGCAAGCATATGTGGGTGTCCAGTATTGCTAATTGTTAGTTTACTAAGAATTATATAAGCTGATGGGTCAGTGAGAAATAAACCCTCATTGCTGTGACTTAGAAGGAACCTAGTGAATGGGGAAGTAAGCTGTTTTTCATATGGTAGTTCCAGTGGATATGGCTTTTGATGGTCAGTTTTATGTGTCAACTTGACTGGGGAACAGATACCTGGTTAAAAATAATTTCTGGGTGTGTCAATGAGGGTATTTCTGAAATAGATTCACATTTGAATTGAGTAAAGCAGATGTCCGTCCCCAGTGTGGATGTGTCATCCAATTGGTTGAGGGCCTGAGTAGAACAGAGAGGTAGAGGAAGGTTGAATTTGCTCTCTGCTTCACTTCTTGCACTGGGGCACCAATCATCCTAAGCATTCCTACTGCCCAAGCCTTCAGACTCAGCGTAGAATCTGCAGCTCTCAAGGCTTTAAACTCCACCACCAGTTTTCCTGGGTCTCTAACTTGCAGAAGTCAGATTATGAGAATTCTCAGTCTCGTTAATAATGTGAGCCAATACCTTATAAAATATCTTCTTCTATATGTATCTCCTACTGGTTCTGTTCCTCTGGAAAAATCTGACCAGTATGTGGACCAGTGAGAAACAAACCCCAATTTCCAATAATTGATTTGAGGGAAAACACTAGAAGAGGACAGAACCCAAACTAACCTGCTCATTTAGAAAATACTCCAAGATCTGATTCCACTTCCCACTAAATCAGAAACTGAAGTGGGAACTGAGAATCATTTGAGCCATGCTCTAAAAAAGAGGTGTCTTCTGCTGCTGGCCATTCCATCTGAAACTGGGTCGAACTATCAAGTCACAAATCTAGGTGATGAAATTGCTTATAAAACTTCTAAATACTAATGTATTATCCATAATTTTCCAGAATAAACTTACTGCAAATTAGTTCACAAATTCCAAACCATGGAGATGCTAATAACTGTGTCCACTGGGTTAACCCAGGCAAAATAGGAGATGCTGGGTAGGGTTGGGGAACCCGGAGGTAGAGAAGCAAGGAATAGAAATGGGGGTTGCTCTTGAGGAACAAGGTGAACTGGACTCTCAGTTTCTCAGACTTGTATTTGATATGCCAGGCACACTTGTGCCTCCTTTGAGTTCAGAAGAATCAGCCTACTTTGTTTAACTACCTCAGATGTTCAGACTGAATAGTGTTGCAAGTAGATGAATAGACTGGGAGATCACGGAGGACACATTTTTGAGAATAGATACCAAGTCTAATAAAAGTTAGAAGGATATTAACTATGTGTCCTCCAGAGTGATATTGGACACTGATAAGCTGTCTCAGTTATTGAGTATGACACATTGTCTTGGATACTTCCCTTTTTCCTTCCCACCCCCAGGTTTCACCATACAATTGGCATGATTCAAGTACCTGAGGCACAGATGACGTAACCCTTCTGGAAACTTTGAGTCATTAAATTCTTCAGGGTCTTCACCTAAATATTAAAGGAGAAAATTAAGCTCGTGTTGCTGCCCAGGACTGATTCTTCTCATTGAGCTTTTATTTGATGGAATCTTCAGAATTCTTTAGGAGTTTATATGGGAAAAGATAAGTATTTAGACCTTTATGAATAGATATTTTTTTCCCTAAGATAGGGGATTTTAAGGGAAAAATAAGATTTAGGTTTTATCAAAACTTGAAAAGCTGATGGAAATTCCCTGGAAGTCCCATGGTTAAGACTTGGTGCTTTTACTGCTGAAGCCCAGGTTCAATCCCTGGTCAGGGAACTAAGATCCTGCAAGTGGTGTGGCCAACTTGAAAGCTGAAGGCAAAAAATAACTTTAGTTTCTGAAATAGATCCTGGGCTTGGGGGGCAGGTGTGATTCTGAAATTTCAGCTCTGTGTAAAACTAATATGCTTTCTAAAAGCCTATTTCCTGTTAATTTATCTTATGGTACTGTTTATTCAAAGGACAGTGGAAGGATTTTTTTGTTTTATTTTGTTTTGTTTTTGAAGAGCATACTTCTAAAGTAGGTGAAAAATTCACATTTCATTGAGCCCAGCTAAAATGGATAAATAGGTGAATGATAATTTCTTGGTCTTGCTTGAGTACGGAAGCAAGTAACTGCTCAGGTAACAAAAAACATAAAGTTGGCAAGTGGACAATTCATTTTCTGTACAGTTTTATTGACTCTGATGACTTGTTCAGCACATACTGTTAATTAAAGTTAATAAATTTCAAAAATATTTTTATAATTACAAACAATATTATGAGCAAAACTAATTGAAAAACACCATGAGCATTTGAAAAATAGCCCATTTAAAAGTTGAGTTTTACGATGCCCCAAAGACATATCTGTGTTAAAGATAGAAACTTGGAATAAAAAAATGTTCATAGTTTTTATGTAATTGGAGAGATCTATGAATCAGTGGGTGGGAATACAGTTTCCTTGCTGTTCATTTAGCAACAAAACAAGAAGTTGGCAGAGTTCATTTCTAATTACCCCTAGAGGCTGTCTTGTACCAGGGAGATGCTTTATTCCAGGGATTCTTAACAGAGTCAATGAGTGGGCAGTGTTGTGGGTTGGATCGTGTGATTTCTCCTCTCCAGAAAGATATCCAGGGCTGTCACAGAGGTCATCAAATTAAAATGAGGTCATTAGGGTGAGTCCTAATCCAATATGACAGGTGTCCTCACAAAAGGGGGACACTTGGACCCAGAGACAGACACACATAGAGGACAAGCAATGTGAACAGACACAGGGAGGGATTGGCCATCTGCAGGCCAAGGGGAGGGGCCTGGAACAGCTCCTTGGCTCACAGTCCTCAGAAGGGACCAGCCTGCTGACGCCCTGATTTTGGATTTTGTAACCTCCAGAATACTACAAGATAATACATTTCTGTTGCTTAAGCCACCCGGTTTGTGTCACGGTAGTCCTAGAAAATTAATACAGGTGGTTGGCATACAAGATGGTGCACAAGATGTGTGTGTGTGTGAGTGGAAGGACTTCTCCTTTCCCTTCCTCTTCCCAGCACAGGACATATAAAGCACCAGGATAATGGAAGGAGGAAGAGTCTTTAAGGAAAGTATAATATAAAAAAACGGGCAAAAATGGATCAAAGTACCATGCTGCAGATTCTGAATGCTTTAGATGCTGGGAAAGGAGCCAGTGTTCTCATTCTTATGTTGGAGGAGTGGTTGTATTGGAGACTCCTGATTGAGAAGACAAGGTACGCCCTGGAGAGATGCCCTTGCACTGCGGTGAATTTTTGTCAGGTCAGGCTCCTCACCACTGCCTCTGTGGGAATGGGGTGGGCAAAATCCTCAGTGAGAAGCCTCAGTGCTGTGGGCCGTGGTGAGCCCTGTAGTAGCTTTTCCAGGACCAGGAAGGCTCTGCTTCAGCAATGGCGTGTCATGTAAAGCCATTGAGCCCCCCAGAGGCGGGTGATATGTGATGACCTTCTAGGGCTCAGGGTGATGTGTGATGACTTGGGGAGAAGAGAAACACTGAGGGTTCTTAGGGCAGTGCTTCTGCCTCTGATAGTGGGGATGGGGTGACAAAATGAGACCACTGGGTTTGCTACATTCAAGAAAATACTTTCCCCTAAAGGCAGCCCATCTAGAAGTTATTTAATCACCAAAACCTTAGAATTAATTCACATTGACTTTTTTTTTTTGAGGTCTAGGCATCTGAATCCTTGGTGATACATTGTTGGCAATGGATTGTTTACTCATTCCCCCCACCCCCTACCCCCAGGCACATACCATACAGGTTCAGAAAAAAATCTTAGCAATTTAAAGATTTCTCTCTTGAGTTCCTTCTAATCAAGGAAAACATTTTGAGAGCTGTTTACCACCCAAAGTATTTCAGTTGTTTGGGATTAAAAAGCCTAGGAGTGGTCCATTGTCACCCATAGTGGCATCGACAACCCAGGATACTTAATAGACGGGTACTAACCAGTACTCTTGCCTGGAAAATCCCATGGAAGGAGGAGCCTGGTAGGCTGCAGTCCATGGGGTCGCTAAGAGTCGGACACGACTGAGCGACTTCCCTTTCACTTTTCACTTTCATGCATTGGAGAAGGAAATGGCAACCCGCTCCAGTGTTCTTGCCTGGAGAATCCCAGGGATGGTGGAGCCTGATGGGCTGCCATCTATGGGGTCGCACAGAGTTGGTCACGACTGAAGTGACTTAGCAGCAGCAGCAGCAGCAGCAAACAGTATTTGAACTCAATATTCAGTCTGACAAAAGGCCAGCTAGGATACCACCACGTTTATAGAGTTTGCTTCAAAGTTGCACCAAACCAGGGCTGGGGTTGCTCTTCTATTCAGCTTGGATCTGGCAGAGAGAGTGTCTGCTGCTTCCCAAGAGGCTGACTTGCCTCTCATGAAGAGGTTAGTGGTTTCTGCTACTAAACCAGGATAGTCCCGTCTAGTCTCCGTAGGACTACAGAGAGATGTACGGTGGGAGGGTGACATTTGAATTGAGGGCATGAGCTCAGAATCCCTCCTCTCAGATGCATGGGGAGATTTCTACCATTCCTAAACAAAGAAGAAGTACACCCCTTGTTAAGAACTTAATCTTGAGCCAACAGTGTCCAGATGGGGGCTGCAAATGGTACACTGGAAACAGAGTGACCTAGGATGTGTGTGGGTGTGGCAAAAGGAGTGGTGGAGTGTTGTGTGAGCTCTTGGTTCCAGGACCAAATGGTGTAGGCAAAGCATGTGTGGAGAAACCTCAGGACCTTTCACCCAGAAGTGGGGACAGGAAGGGATACTGACCTCTGTGAGGACTGAGGTTTCTGTGGAGGGGGGCATAGTCGGATGGGTCTGTTTTCTCTTACTCTCATTCTCATCGGTGGAAAAACACATAAGAACACATTGAAAATGCCCATAGGATTTCTGAGCATTGAACATACCAGGAAGCTATACATGGCTCTTTCCCTCTATCCCTTGTCTCTTCTCCCTCCCAAAATGCCCTGCCCAAGAACCATCTAGATGGCATTTGGTGGGGTGGAGGAAGGATTCAGTTCAGTCACTCAGTCATGTCCGACTCCTTGCAACCCCATGAGCCACAGCACGCCAGTCCTCCCTGTCCATTACCAACTCCCAGAGTTTACCCAAACTCATGTCCATCGAGTCAGTGATGCCATCCAGCCATCTCATCCTCTGTTGTCCCTTTCTCCTCCTGCCCCCAATCCCTCCCAGCATCACAGTCTTTTCCAATGAGTCAACTCTTCGCATGAGGTGGCCAAAGAACTGGAGTTTCAGCTTTAGCATCATTCCTTCCAAAGACATCCCAGGGCTGATCTCCTTCAGAATGGACTGGTTGGATCTCCTTGCAGTCCAAGGGACTCGCAAGAGTCTTCTCCAACATCACAGTTCAAAAGCATGAATTCTTTGGCGCTCAAGGATTACCTGCACATTAAATGAGAATATGCTAAAGTTCAAAATTAAAGAGAAATCTTTTCAGTGTCCAAGGAGCCTTGGAGAAGTTAAAACTGGAATAGGAGAGGAGGTTTCTCTCCTGTCTCTAAGGTGGTGGCTATGTGGGTGTGTGTCTTAAGCGTTAAGAACTAAGGTCCCACTCCGGTAAAAAGTGAAATCTGAGGAAATACACTGTTTTATATATTCTTTGGGGCTCTATGTGTCTGATAGGTTAATAGTAAGATAATTTAGATCTAGACTTTACTACTCCACTCTTTCCACAAGAAGCCAAAAATACTGGGGTTTCAGGAATATATGTGATTTTTTTCCTAGGCAGAGGACATAGAGATGAAAAACTGGATATAATTTAATAACTAGTACTGGAGTTCTTTTATTATTCCTTGCCAGCCTATAATAACTGGGGAGTTGGGAGGATGAAGGTGTGATGACCACCGTGGTAGGATGTGAACCTACTATGTGCCAGGTTCATGGACACATAATAGCTTACTTACCCTCGCAAAACTATAGGAGGTGGATATTACTATCTTCATTATCCAGATGAAGGACTTGCATTTCAACACAGTTAAATGGTTTTAACCATGATAAAAACTCATGTACAGATCCCTACTCATCCCTGTCCAGATTCTGTTCATTTTGTCACACTGTCTTCTAGAATGTGTATGAGTGTGTGCCTATAAAGAGTCCCTTTTTTCAGTAGAATGGTGCTGCTTCTATGGCTAAAGACTAGATGTCTTTTTCCCTTAGGTCTTCACCTTAGCAGCTTTAGGATAAGCAGTTATGACTGATCCTACCTCTGCCTTGAGGACCCAAATGAGACGTAAAGCTGGCCTTGTCTTGTTGAATTATGTTTTGACTACTTTTAGCAAGTGAGTCACTTTCAAAATGCATTATTCCTCTGAATGTATTCATAGGTGGAACACTGAGTGAATTCAGTGGGAGATTAAAAGGATTTGGGGGCCTTTACCAGAACTGTCAATTTAAATGCACTTGTTTTCCCAAGGGACATTTGTAAATTATCAATATAATATTTTATTCAATCCCTTTCTTCCTAGTCATGCAAAATATTCTGGAAACAACTTACCTCATTGCATCAAAGAGCAAAGAAAGAGCTCTGGAGGTGATGGTACCAGGTCTGTTTCAGTAAGGGTGGGGTTGGAGAGAATGAAGTAACCTTTAGTGAAATTGAAATCCAAATTACTACAGATGATGGAGTTGATATTGTGCCATTTAGCTTGTTTTGATGATTGCACTTTTCAACATCTCCCATAGTCAACAGTGGTAAACAAAACCTTTGAAAATGTTGCTTCACAGAGGTCTTACCGTGACAGGAAAACACCCTGAGTCTAGCCATTCTTGCCTTTGATAAGGAGAGCAGAGTTTCATTTGCTTATCCATTTTGTGCTGTACCTATAAACATATTTACCAAGTTGATTCTCAGTAATTTTTCTTCTTTCTTAATGTAAACACTGATGACTTATATAGGTGGAGATACTGACATTCCTCTGAATTTGGATGGGCCTCTGAATCTACTGTATCTTGCAAAGTTGTGCTTAGTTGTAACACTGTGTTGGAAATGCACAAGGAAGCTTTTCTCATTTAAGCTTAATATGCTTATTTAGTGGCAGAAAGCTAAGAATGCAGCAGATGGTATCTGAGAACCATGAAACCCATAAAATGTCTCTAAGAATTCTAAAACAAATTATTTTAATATATAATCGGTTGGAGGAGGAGTTTGTTGTTAGTTGCTCAGTTGCTCTTTGCAACCCTGTGGACTGTAGCCCATCAGGCTTCTCTGTCCATGGAATTCTCTCAGCAAGGATACTGGAGTCGGTTGCCATGCCTTCCTCCAGGAGATGATTAATGTTAATATCCAATGGGCTCTACAGCTCTCTAACAAGAAACTCTGAGAGCGAGAGTCAGTGACAAGAGAACTGGACTATAGTTACTTACATTTTTCTCTATGTAACCATTTCTGCCCATTTCCCAGCCCCCTGCCGACTCTAGTTTTGTGGATAAAATCTATAATCTCCTTAGAATCTAATGCATTTTTCAATCTTCAGTCTTGCAGCTGAGAATGGCAGCAGATACCATGCAGGACGCCCTTGTTAAGGCAGTTGAAACGGCCAGAAAGTTCCTGCTCGTAGAATGTTTCCTAAATGTTGCCAAGCTGCACAGTTCCTTAGTATATGGCTTTCTTCTCTGGGGTCTCCAGGCCTTTGGTTATACTTGAAGGCATTTTAACTTCCAGGATTTTGCCTCACTGCCCCACCGCTGTTGTAAAGTATTTTCCCTGAGTGGGGGTAATTACTTCAGTAAATATGAAACACTTCTGTGGCAGCCTCCTCATGTTCATTTGCCTGGAATGAATCCAGTTCTATTCAGAATATCTAGAACCTCAAAATGCAGGGTTTACATTCTCTCATGTCTGAGGTTTATAAGTGTTCATATATTAGAAAGGCTCTTCTTCCAGAAGATTTTAAATGATATTTGGATGTGCTAATGTTACATTTTTAAAAGCATAGGTTCTTGGCTTTTAGTTGCTTATAATAAATGCTGAGAAGTGTTCCAAGTTGAAGATGTCTGTTAATTCTCATACAATGCTCATTTTTCTTCTTTTAGATATTAGTTTTTTCCCCTCACAATTCCAAGAAAGCAACATAGGTGTGATTCCCCCCCCCCCCCAACTGTCTCTACTATATCTCTAGAGTGCACTAAAAAAGAGTTTAGCCCTCTGCCCATCTCCATCCACATTTTTTTTGGTTACAGCATTCTGCCTTTAAAAAGAAAGAAATATCATCATTTGCAACAATATAGATGGACTGAGAAGACATTTTATGTATATACCACATAGTCTTTATCAGTTTATCTATCAATGAACATTTGATTTGTTTCTATATCTCATTGTTGTTCAGTCACTCAGTCATGTCCAACTCTGCGACCCCATGGACTGCAGCACACCAGGCTTCCCTGTCCTTCACCATCTCCTGGAGCTTGCTCAAACTCATGTCCATTGAGTCAGTGATGCCATTCAACCATCTCATCCTCTGTCATCCCCTTCTCTTCCTGCCCTCAATCTTTCCCAGAATCAGGGAAAGTTTTTTTTTTTTTAGGGTTTTTTCTAATGAGTCAGCTCTTTGCATCAGGTGGCCAAAGTATTGGAGCTTCAGCATCAGCATCAGTCCTTCCAATGAATATTCAGGGCTGATTTCCTTTATAATTGACTGACTTGATCTCCTTGCTGTCCAAGGGACTCTCAAGAGTCTTCTCTAACGCCACAGTTTGAAAGCATTGATTCTTCTCATGTTCAATCCTTGGGTCAGAAAGATCCCCTGGAGAAGGGAAAGGCATCTGCTCTAGTATTCTTGCCTGGAGAATCCCATGGACAGAGGAGCCTGGTGGGTTACAGTCCATGGGATTGCAAAGAGTTGGACATGACTGAGTGACTAACACACATGTGCTATTCTAAGTAGACTGGAAAAGAGAATCTTGCCTTTCCAGCTATACCCTAGTTGAAACCAAAGGAGGCAGCATAGTTCTTTAAGGACTCCTCAAGCAGCTAGAGTGGACAGGATGGCCTTTTCTATCTGAAGCCCTCCAGAGAGCTCCATGCCATTGGTGTTAGTCAGGAGAAGGTAGGTAACACTGCAGTAACTAATAACCCTCAGTCACAATGCCACATACATTCATTTATTGCTCATGTCACATGAGGAAGGTAGGTCAGTGAAAGGCTTTACAGCACACCATAGAAAGGGGACTCAGACTAAGAGAGGTCCCACTATTCCGGGAGCTGTCCTATGGAAATACATGACCTTCTCAGTCTCTGCAACAGGAGAAGAGAGTACTAGAGTGACTTTCACTTGGCAATTAAATGCTTTGACCCAGAAGTAACTTGCCACTTCCATTCATAGCCCATGGCCTGAACTAATTACATAACCCTGCCTAACTGCAACCCTGTGTACCTGGAGGAAACATGAGCAGGACTTGAATAAGCACTCAGGATCTTTATGACCAATGGCAAGGGAAGCAACATGGATCAACGAATGCATGATAAAGGCATTGGCCTGGGTGGCCAAATGGACACACCACACATGCCCTCACCTGGTGCCATTTCCCCCATGCAACACTTTCATAATGCCGAAAAGGGAGACCCACAAGAGTCTCATATCCATATAAGGGAGCAGAGCCAGTAGTAGTGACTGGAAGCCATTTGAGAGATCTGGCTCCTTTGGTAGACGCCTGAGGATAAATGATGATTAGAAAAAAAACATGGCTTACATAAACAGTGGAAGCCAGCTAAGGACACAGTGCCCCATTTTCACTCATACAGTGGCCTACATAAGCCACCTCACCATTCACACACATAGAATTTAGGTGCTATTTTAGGCAGAAAGGGAGAGATCCTGAATTTATTTGAGAATATCCTAGAAGTGACTAGCCCTGCATTATTCAGGATTAAGTTTTGGCTATAAGTGGAATAAGAGTTCAAGATCAATGTTATATTATTTTGAGTAAAATCATACCTTCAACCATGGTGTGTAAGTATGACTGGTACATGATGATGAGTTACTAAGATAACTGAGTGACAGAAAGACATACCTTTCAGGAGGGGAACAGGATGGGAAAAGTGAAAAAAAAAAAAAAAAATGGGAGAGACGCCAGTGCCCAACCCTGACACACAGGCAGAAAACAGGTGTTCCTAGGAGTAGGCAAGAAGGATTTGACTAAGTGGGAATTATATTTAGCATCCTCCAATTTTATATTGCTTTGCCTCAGTGCTTTCTTAGGATAAGAACTGGAGCCCTGATGGAAGGAATAAGTTATCTCTGTTTGCAGATGACATGATCATATACAGAGAGAATCCTAAAGACTCCAACAAAAAACTACTAGGCCTAATAAACAAATTCAGTAAAGTTGCAGGCTCCAGAATCAACGTACAAAAATCAGTTTTGTTTCTATACACTAATAACAAATTATCTGAGAGATAAACTAAGAAAGCTGTATTTAAAACAGTATTGAAAAGAATAAAGTACTTAGAAATTTAACCACATAATGAAAGATCTGTGCACCAAAAACTGTGAAACATTAATAAAAGAAATTGAAGACACAACTATGGAAAGATATCCTGTGTTCATGGATTGGAAAAAGTATTATTAAAATGTCCACTACCCAAAGTGACCTACAGATTCAATGCAATCCTTATCAAAATTCCAAAGGCATTTCTCATGGAAATAGAACCAAAACCCTAAAATTCACATGGAACCACAAAAGACCAAATAGCTCAAGCAATCTTGAAAAAGAACAAACCTAGAGGTATCACAGTTCCTGATTTCAAATCACATTGCAAAGCTATCAAAACAGTATCATACAAGTATAAAAACAGGCACTTAGATCAGTGTAACAGAGTAGAAAGCCATGCATATAAGGTCAACTAATCTTTGACAGACTAACAAGAATACATAATGGGGAAAGGATAGTCTCTTCAATAAACTGGATGACCACACTCAAGAGAATAAAATTGGACCCATATCCAAGCATGCCTTGGATCCAGCAGAAGATTCTAAGCCATGGTTGTGAATTTGGGTTTGATTGGAGAAGGCAATGGCACCACACTCCAGTACTCTTGCCTGGCAAATCCCATGGACAGAGGAGCCTGGTAGGCTTCAGTCCATGGGGTTGCGAAGAGTCGGACATGACTGAGTGACTTCCCTTTCACTTTTCACTTTCATGCATTGGAGAAGGAAATGGCAACCTACTCCGGTGTTCTTGCCTGGAGAATCCCAGGGACAGGGGAGCCCGGTGGGCTGCCATCTATGGGGTCGCACAGACTCGGACACAACTGAAGTGACTTAGCAGCAGCAGCATACGGCCACAAGATTAAAATGTTTTCAGCAGGGGGAACATGACTTGATTGATATTATCAAATACCCTAGCTTCTGTGAGGAGACGGTGCTAAGAAAAAGACTGAAGAACGGATAGCAGGTAGGTGGCCCGAAGGAGAGATGCTGTAGGCCCACCCCACATGGTGCCCATGAAGACAGGCCAGGTGGGAACTTCTCCAACTGGTCACTAGCCCTCAGAACCATCCTGCCAGGAAAGTGCTGGCATCCCTCAGCTGGGTGGCTTCTGTTAATGCATCAGAATACCACAGCTGTCTGACTCCCAAGCCCAGCCTTGTCTGCTGTGCTGCCAGCCTCCTACTGCCTTTGAAGACTCCCTGTCCCACATCCATTTCCCTGCTCCTGATGAGAGCCTGAGATACCACTGTTACTGCCAGTAGAAAGAAATTCTTTCTCTTTTTTTTTCCTTTCTTAGAACATAGGTTCTCATCCTAGGCTACCTGTGCCCATTCAGCTAGCCAATAACAGTCAGGGGAATGTCCCCTAGATCTTCACCAGGCTTAGCTGTGACACCTATTTCCTCTGCCGCCTTCCTTCAGTCACCCAAAAAGGGTTAACAGAAATCTGGTGGTCTGTCTCAGGGTTTACTCACCCCTGTCTAAGTCTAATAATGACGACTGAGGTCCATGGATGACAAGCACACAGCCAGTGCATTGAGCCTTAAATAGTCCCAGAAGGGACTTCCCTGGTGGTCCAGTGGTTAAGAATTTGCCTGCCAATGTAGGGGACAGAGTTTTGATCCCTGGTCCGGAAAGATCCCACATGCCGCGGAGCAACTAACCCTATGTGCCTCAACTACTGAGCCTGCAGTCTAGAGCCAGCGAACCACAACTACTGAGCCCAAGCGCCCTAGAACCCGTGTTCTGCAACAAGAGAAGCCACCTCAACGAGAAGCCGGAGCACTGCAGCTAGAGAGTAGCCCCTGCTCACTGCAACTAGAGAAAGCCTGCAGGCAGTAATGAAGACCGAGAGAAGCCAATAACAAAATAAATTTTTTAAAAGTGCTGCATTATGACTGAATCACTTTGCTGAACACTTGAAACCAACACAAAATTGTTAATTGACTATGCTCCAGTATAAAATGTAGGAAAATTTCAGAAGTCCCAGAAGATTCTTTTTTCCAAACACCAGCTGACAAAACCAAAGGTGTCATGCTCAATCACCTCTAAAACCTCTCATTGGGAATAAAAATTATCCCCGTAACAGGCTTACTTTTTGATTGTGAGAAATGCACTAACACATGGTCTCTTAAAAGTCCATGTCCCTTTCATTATGCTTTTAAGAGAGTCAGAAATACTGGTCCAAGAAGGCATTCCTCCTAAAGAATTCTTTGGGTTTAAGGCCAGGTCTGCTCCATCTGCTATAATAAAAACTATAGACCAAGTGGCTTAAACAACAGACATTTATTTCCCACAGTTCTGGAGGCTGGAAAGTTCAAGATCCAGGTACCAGCTGACTCTATTCCTGGTGAAAGCCCTCTTCCTGGCTTTCAGATAGTCACTGTCTTGTGTCTCATTCTTATAAAGCCACTAATCCCATTGTGAGGACTCCACTCTCATGACCCCATCAACCCTAATTACCTCCCAAATGTTCCTTGTCCAAATACCACCATATTGAACTTCATGGTATGAATTTTTCAGGGGGACACAATTCAGTCCATAACACCATGTGATATTATGGTTTTGAAGCTGCTGTGCTATGCTCAGTCCTGCTCGACTCTTTGTAATCCCTTGGACTGTAGCTCATGGAATTCTCCAGGCAAGAATACTGGAACAGGTGCCATTTCCTTCTCCAGGGGATCTTCCCAACCCAGGGAGTGAACCCACATCTACTATACTGGCAGGCAGATTCTTTACCACTGCACCTCCTGGGAAGCCCACAGACTTGGAGAGCTTTCTCAATTTATATTATTTCTTGATTCTTATTTGTTTCCCCATTCCCAATACCCAGGGTGACTAATAGTGTCAGTGAGGCTATGCTGGGTTCATTTAGTTGGGCTTCAATAAGACACAGGATTTCAAAGCTTCTCAATTCAAGTACCACAATCAATTCATAGACCAGGGGAAACATCAGAGGCCCACAGTAGGTTAATTTACCCATTGCATATTCCATGTGGCTGAAATTCCATAAGTTCTCTGCTAAGAGGTATGAGGAATCTCAGAGAAATTTAGGTTTCTTGTGTGTTGCTTCACACTTCTCAAATAATGAAATGGATGTAAGAATTCAGTCTTCAGATCTCATTATCAAAACTGGTGGTGAGTCGGGTGAAGCGGATTGGACTTCCTGCCTGTCTACAAAGGCATGCAGGGGGCAATGCCTGAGTTCCAGCCCTGCTTCTGCAACAAATTGGCTGTGGACCTTGACAAGTCACTTCACTCTCCCGAGGCTGCTTCTCGATTTGCAAACAGGGGTGATAAGACATCCTCTGAGCACCTGACCAGAATGCTTAGAAGGGCCAATACCAAGGCAGCAGTTTAAGACTGTGATGCTGTTATGGTCACATCTAATACTCACCCTCTAGAAATTGTTTAAGGTCTTGGTTTCCCAGAATTACTATACAATCAGCATTCCAGAGCTGGTGAGTAGAAGTAATCAAACTTTTCTGCTGGTTTTGTGCACGTGGTTGTCCCCAACATTTGTTTAAGATCCTTAACATGATGACCAGGAATAAGATATGTCCCTAAAACCTGAGCTCTCCTCCAAGCACAGGCACTTGTCTCAAATGTCACTTAGGAGACTGTTATCAAGGAACTCTATTTTGCCTTTTTCTCTTCACAGCAAAAGGCTCTTAAAGGATTGACTCTTTAATGGTAACAAAACAAGCCACTGTTTAGCTCCTTATAAAAGGTTAGGGTACTTGGCAGGCACGAAGAGAAGGAAAGTTATTAATTTACACTTTTCCCTTTCCTCTGACTCTAGCTGTCTTGTCTCTCAACCAAATACATCAAAGTAATCTGTGCACCAAAATTGAGGTGATCAGTTCTAGAAAGGGGAACTTTAACAGGTAGGCAGATAAACCAATTTAGAAAATCTAGCTGGAATGGAAGGCAAACCGTGTGTGTACAAACAGAAGAGTAAAGCTTTGAAATGAAACCCGAGATGTTAGCCAAACCTGTAGACAGCTTGCCTGGCTCGGTGGATGTGGTGTGGTGTGGGAGACTGTGTTGGAAGGAAGGGAAAGGGTGACCAAGGTCCTTCCCTGGGTGGCCAGAGCATCTAGTTCAAAAGCAAAAAAATACAAATCTTAAGAAAAGGACTAAGACAGTCATCAAGCTGTTTAAAGTTTCAGGAAATTCCACTAACAGCTGAGTCATCCCAGGAGTCCAGACTCAGTTTCCAGCCTAGCTCAGGGCCTTCCTGAATACTGGACAGTCATTATGGACTGGGTTCTCCCTAAAATTAACACACTGAAGACCTAATCCCCAGTACCTTAGAATGTGGCCACATTTGGAGATAAGTCTTTTAAAGAGTTAATTTAATTATGGCTAAATGAAGTCACAAGGATGAGGTTCTAATCCAATAGGACTGGTGTCCTTATAATAAGAGGAGAAGATGCCAGGGATGCACACACAGGGAAGGTCCACTCAAGGACAGAGCGAGGAGGCACTATCTATAAGCCAAGGAGAGAAGCCTCAGGAGAACCCTCCAGAACTGTGAGAAATAAATTTTGTTATTTAAACCACCCAGTCTATGCTATTTTGTTATGGCAAGTCTAGCAGACTAATGCATATATGTGTGGGCTTCCCTGGTGGCCTAGACGATAAAGAATCTGCCTGCAATGAAGGAAATCCAGGTTCAATCCCTTGGTTGGGAAGATCCCTTGGAGAAGAGAATGGGTAGCCACTCCAGGTTTCTTGCCTGGAAAATTCCATGGACAGAAAAGCCTAACGGGCCACAGTTGTACATACAGATGCTACATATTACATATGTATATGTAGTGAGGACTAATTACAATCCATATACTACATACTGGGCTTCCCAAGTGGTGCCAGTGGTAAAGAATCCACCTGCCAATGCAGGAGCTGCAGGTTCAATCTATGGATTGGGAAGATCACCTACAGAAGAAAATGACAACCTGCTCCAGTACTCTTGCCTGGAGAACTCCATGGACAGAGGAGCTTGGCGAGTTATAGTCCATGGGGTCACAAAGAGTCAGACACAACTGAGCTCCGAGTGCACATGCTACATACATATATATAGTGGGGACTAATTACAATCCAGAAAACCATTACTACTTTATTTTTTAGGGTTCAATTTACAAGTAATTTCAGAGTCTGAACCCCCATATTTTCTTTACCCCAGAGAGGGAACAATTGAAGCATAGTCAAGGCATGGAGAAAGGGAAACAAGGACTATATCTGGTCCTTAGGTCTTATGACATCCTTTGTTCACACTGGTCCTTCAGGTGGGGATCTCTGTAAGACTCCAATGGTCCCATTGGCCTAGGTACACTGTTACATATTTTTTCTTTTCTGGAGTCACACCATCTCCCCTCAACACTGACAGAAAGCAAGATCTGGGACCCTTATGCAGGGTACAGGGGACACTCTCTCTAGTTTAACCAGATGTTCACCTTCACTACCAACTTTTTTTGTCTGAGTACAATTTCATTGACTGGGGTAGAATCAGAAGATGGGCCTGATACGCTGAGAAATGGGCTACCATCCTTCCATACTCTACTTATAGCTACAGGCTAGAGTGGTCTAGCTTGTTATCAACAACAAGCCAGGAGCACTGGCAACAAGCCTGGGAGCCTGTTAGAACTGCAATCTCAGGTCTCAATCTAGAATCAGAAGCCACATCTTAACCATACGCCCAGGAGAGTTTTAAATCCATATTAAAATTAGAGAAGCAGCAGTATTGCCCAATGACTCTCAAAGTTTAGAGGCACAGAGTCACCTGGAGCCACATGATGAGGCCATGTAACTTGGCTGCACCCCAGACTCTGACTGTATGTCTGGGTGGCCTGAGGATTCATGTTTGTAGCAATCTTCCAGGTAACGGTGATGCTGCCAGTTTGTGGATCATAATTTGAGTAGAATTAATATAGACCTGCAGCAGTCCCCAACCTTTTTGGCACCAGGGACTGGTTTCGTGGAAAACAATTTTTCCACAGATAATGGAGGGACGGTAGTTTGGGGATAATTCAAAAGCATTACATTTATTACGCACTTTATTTCTATCATTATTATTACATCAGCTCTTCAGATCATCAGGCATTGATCCCAGAGGTTGGGGACCCCTGGGTACAGAGTATATAAAGATACATTAGTAATGTATAAGTTAAGAGACCTCAGGTCACTTTTTCTAACTATTTCTTTATTAGTTGAGGCAGGCCTGTCATAACATTTGTAGAGTTTGGGGCAAGAATACAAAAGGACACCCATGTACCATTTGTATGAGTATTTAACAGTTATAAATCAGGCTGAAAGAAAATGGATTTAAAAATATTCTGTCCTCTATCTTGACAAATACATTTGCATGAAGATGCGGAAGATCAGATTCAAAGGTAGAATTATCAGGAGTTCTTAGGATCCTCAGAATTCCATGCCTATTTTTGCCTCAGCCTGCCCCTTTCTTTTCCCAGTCTCACCTCCTTCCTCAACCTGGAAAAAGACTCAAGAAGTGGGTTCAGGGCCTTTTGGACAAGGAATCATAGCATCTCAGGAATTCAAAGGAATGGTTTTAGAAGGGTGACATAGGCTCCAGGTGGCATATCACGTACCTCATGGACTCCGTGCCATGGGGAGGAGTGAGGCCAGAGAAGGACCAATAAGCACACAACAGAAACACAGAACAGGACTCAACAGGGTCAAATCTAAGTGTAATACAGACTGGAGTGCTTGAGGCAGCCTATGGTTTTCTGATAATATTCTCCAGTTCAGTCGCTCAGTTGTGTCCGACTCTTTGCGACCCCATGGACTGCAGCACACCAGGCTTCCCTGTCCATCACCAACTCTCAGAGCTTGCCCAAACTCATGTCCATCGAGTCAGTGGTACTATCCAACCATCTGATCCTCTGCCGTCCCCTTCTCCTCCTGCCTTCAATCTTTCCCAGCATCAGGGTCTTTGCTAATGAGTCGCCTCTTCACATCAGGTAACCAAATTATTGGAACTTCAGCTTCAGCAGCAGTCCTTCCAATGAATAGTCAGGACTGATCTTTAGGGTTGACTGGTTTGATCTCCTTGCAGTCCAAGGGACTCTCAAGAGTCTTCTCCAACACCACAGTTCAAAAGCATCAATTCTTTGGCTCTCAGCTTTCTTTATAGTTCAGCTCTCATATCCATACATGACTACTGGAAAAACCATAGCTTTGACTAGATAATATTAGAGTTATAAAATTATTTAGCACCACCCAGGAAGTCTGCCTGCTACGTGGGAGACCTGGGTTCAAACCCTGGGTTGGCAAGATCCCCTGGCGAAGGGCATGGTAACCCACTCCATTATTCTTGCCTGAAGAATCCCAAGGACACAGGAGCCTGGAGGCTACAGTCTATGGGGTCACAAATAGTTGAACATGACTGAGTGACTAACACATTCACTTTCACTTCCAGGAAATCTGCAGGGTTTCCCAGGTGGCACAGTGGTTAAGAATCTGCCTGTCAAAACAGGAGACGTTGGAGATAACCTAAATTTAATCCCTGGGTCAGGAAGATCCCCTGGAGAAGAAAATGGCAGCTCATTCCAGTATTCTTGTCTGGGAAATTTCATGGACAGAGGAGTCTGGTGGGCTACAGTCCATGGGGTTGCAAAGAGTCAGACATGACTGAGCGAGTGATCATGTGTGCGAGTGCACATATACACACACAGAAGTCTGCAAGATAAAAATGTAAGAGTTGACCTACTAATTTCTGTGACCTTCAGTTTGGTGCCCAGAGCAGCAGCATTGTTACAGACTGAATGCATGGATCCCTCCAAAATTCGTATGTTGAGTTGCTGTGAACAGAATGTTGGTAGAGTGGACAGTAAAGTCCATGCTGGTGGTAGACAGAAATGAGGAAAGGATTATTAGGAAAGGGACAAAAGGTGATCCTTGTTACAAAGTGGCAAAGAATTAGGCTCAACTGTGTTCTAGTGTTTTGTGGAAGACAGAATTTGTGAATGATAAAATTGAATACTTAGCTGAGGAGATTTCTAAGCAGAGTGTTAAAGGAGGGACTTGGTTCCTCCTGACCACTTTTAGTAAAATGTGAAGGCAGAGAAGAATCGAGGAAGGAATTGTTAAGCAAAAAGGAACCAGAACTTGGAGATTTTAAGAATCTAACCACATTGTGAAAATGAGATGCTTGTTCTGAAAAGAACACTGAACAATCATTTAATAAAGAGATTATGTTGCAACTCAGGGACTCACCAGTCATCTCTGAAGAAGTTAGGGATAGAGATAGGATTATACCAGCAGAAACAGTGCCAGCTGGAACTAAAGGGAGAAGGGAAAAAGTGGATGAAAGAAGATGGTCAGACTTCTGGAATTCTACAGGACTGGACAACAGGAACAGAGCTGTCCAGCTGCAAACATGTTTTAATCTTCAAGAAAAAGAAAGAATGACCCTGAAGGTAACTGAAGTTCATGAGGCTATTATCCTCACCATAGGCCCAAGGCCAAGGCTGCATCTTCCTTGGCTTCAAAGGGTAGGGCACTTTCAGAAAGCTGTGGGTCTGATGCCCTGTGAAGTCATAGGGGTGACTGTCCCACTGAGTCATGCTGGTAAACCTGCTACCCCAGTCAACCTAGAAGGCAAGAGCATCAAACCAAAGAGGATATTCTTGGGACTTGTAAGCTTGTGGATTTGTCTTGCTAAGTTTTCAATTTGCTTGGGGTCCACTGTATTTTTATTTTCAATTTCTCCCTTTTGGAATGGAAATGTCTATCCCATGCCTATTCCACTATTGTATTTTGGAAACACATAGTTTGTCTGGTTTCACAGATTCACTGTTGTGGAGGAGTTTTGCCTCAGGCTGAATCATATCTCAAGTCTCACCTGAGTTCAGTTCAGTTCAATTCAGTTCAGTTGCTCAGTCATGTCCGACTCTTTGCGACCCCATGAATCACAGCACGCCAGGCCTCCCTGTCTATCACCAGCTCCCAGAGTTCACTCAAACTCACGTCCATTGAGTCAGGGATGCCATCCAGCCATCTCATCCTCTGTCGTCCCTTTCTCCTCCTGCCCCCAATCCCTCCCAGCATCAGAGTCTTTTCCAATGAGTCAACTCTTCGCATGAGGTGGCCAAAGTACTGGAGTTTCAGCTTTAGCATCAGTCCTTCCAAAGAAATCCCAGGGCTGATCCCCTTCAGAATGGACTGGTTAGATCTCAGTGATAGTTAAACAAGACTTTGAACTTTAGACTTTAGAGCTTATGCTGGAATGAGTTAAGATGTTTGGGGACAATTGAGATGTGATTTCCCTAAGTTGAAGATGCTATTAAAATTCATTCCTTCATAGAAAGACAAGGACACACCTTCCAGATCCCCTTTTGGGAAAGAGAGGAAACTCAAGAAATTGGTTCTTCAAGGTTCTACACAAGTGGGACCTTGACAGTGGTTTTCATCATCTTCCTTGCTTCCAACCTACACAGGGAAAGGGGTGGGGCTGATGAAGGTCAGAGGTGATCATCATGAGCCACTGTGATGATCAGACAGAGGTTTAACCTCTCTGGAGGAAAAACAAGCTATATACATATGTGGTAGTTTCCAAGCACCATCAAGGGAGAAGGCAATGGCACCCCACTCCAGTACTTTTGCCTAGAAAATCCCATGGAAGGAGGAGCCTGGTAGGCTGCAGTCCATGGGGTCGCTAGAGTCAGACATGACTGAGCGACTTCACTTTGACTTTTCACTTTCATGCATTGGAGAAGGAAATGTCAACCCACTCAAGTGTTCTTGCCTGGAGAATCTCAGGGATGGGGAAGCCTGGTGGGCTTCCGTCTATGGGGTCACACAGAGTTGGACACAACTGAAGCGACGCAGCAGCAGCAGCAGCAGCAGCAGCAGCAGCAGCAGCAGCAAGCACTATCGAACAGCTAAGAATCCCCCTGAATCCAGTATTCCACTCAGAGTTCTTACTTCTTGGAAGAGCTAATTTGGTCTCCTAGAAAAGACAGATGACCAATGGCCTCCAAGAAACCTGCTAGTTTAAGAAGGGGATGGGTATTATCAAATTTCTCTCTTTCCCTTCAGAAGTGGCACTCCACTAGATTCAGGGCATTCCACCTTCTTGAGTATCTGCCTAAGGAAGTCCTAACACAGGAAGTTTTAACCTTTTGTCTAAAACCACAGAGTTTGTCTGGCCAGTCAATTGAAGGAAGTCTAGTTGACCACTGGCTAAAAGAGGAGCCAGAGAGCTCTGTGGCAGGACTTCAGGAAAGAGAAATCTTACTTTTTTTTCCCTGAATTGGAAGGGCAATGCCTGGCCATTAGGAAAACAAGCACATCCCTGGTGCTGGAATTGTAGCCGTTGCCATGGCACCCAGCCAGCCAAAGCTTCAGATGCTGTGGAGGCTCCACAGAGACCAGGTCCTCAGAGCTGACAGCAACAGTAAGATGCAGCTGCTAATTATGTATTAAAGCAACAAGAAAACCCCCTCTGACATGCCGCAGATGGTGTCATGTCCTGAGGTAAGCTTTTGGAAAGAACAGAGCTGCCATTGATAAATTCCCCTTGTTTGCCCTTTAAAAATGTACAGTGCCAGGTCATGTCTAGGGAAGCCAAACCCAGTCAGTGGAACATTGAAAAGATATACCTCCTCTGCTGGTCCCTGCAGTTTATGCTGTAATTCTGCCCTTAATTACGTCTGGCACATTAGGGCATCTTTTCTTTTCATGGTGTGATTTTGGCATCCATTTATCCAATTCCTTCATTTAACAGATGAGGAAATGCATGTTCAAAGATGTATATTCCCTTGTCCAAACTGTATAACTAATAAACAGTGGAGCCAGGATCAGAACCCAGGTATGTCTGATTCCAAATGAAACCCATGCATTTCCTCAATCTTCATTGTTTTTCTGGACTGGTGGAAACTTTATTTTGTCCTATATCAATTAGGAATGATTCTTAAGTATATTTAATTATTCATTAATTTATTTAGCTGACCAGATCTTCGTTGCAGCACGTGGGATCTTTAGCTGTGACATGGGAACTCTTAATTTTGGTGTGTGGGATCTAGTTCCCTGACTGGGGATTGGACCTGGGAATGTGGAGTCTAAGCTACTAGACCACCAGGGAAGTCTCCCAATTAGGAATGACTTTGAAACCGCAACCAAAAAAAGAAACCACAAGAAAGAAACCAAAAAACCACAACCAAAAAAACACAAAACAAATTAAGAATATCTTAAACCACACAGAAATGAAATCTGAACACAGGTAGTTCACAGCTGCTTCACAAGCAACACAGAATCAAGACCCCAAGTCAGCGTCTCTGCAATTCTCATGCCTTCATCATATAACCACAAGAGGGTCATTGCAGACGCTGGAATCAGGGCCACATGAGTGTGTCCAAGCCCTATCAGTGGACAGCTTTGTAATAAGAGGAAAATGGGCACTATTGCAATGGTCTCTTCTTTCCTCAGGGAGTAAAATCCATCTCAGTATCCCCTCAGTAGATGTTTACATTTCCCTGCATGAAACCAGACTATATGGACAGCTATAGATGCAAGGGAGGCTGGGACAGGGAGGATTTGGTTTTGCGCAACTGCTCTAGTGGAAAGTAGTTAACAGAAGTACACTGAAGCAGCAGTTAAGTAGCCAAACACAGATGTCTGCCGAAGGTCCCCTCAGGCTTCAGGGAAGCTGGCTCAGTGGCAGTTCCCTTGCTCAGTGCTCTTGATCTTTTTCTAGCACGTCTCTCTAAGAGCCTCCTAACTGATGTTCCCTGTCCAGGATTCATCCATTTAGTGGAAGGATTTGGCTGAGTTCCAAATTGTCTTACTCATACCCTCAAGCCTTTTCTGTCACAGGATCTAACTAACCATCTATACATTAAAAACACCAGCATTTAGAGAACTGTTGTTTAGATTTTCTGTTCTGTGCTAAGTGGAAAATATTTTCAGCAAAAATACATCAGAAAAACCTACTGTCTTTCTCTTCCCCACACCACCGTTCTCACCATTCTTAGCCCTAGAGGCACTTCAGACAGATTCTCCAAACGATCTCAGTCCCAGATGAGCTCGAAATGTACCTTGTCTGAAGGAAGGAATACACACACACACACATGCACACACACACACACACGCACACACACACTCCCTAAAATCAAGAGTGAGACAAAATCCTTACAGACTTACAAATTGCCTATGTGGAAAACTTAGAGGTTTTCTTTTTTGTTTCTTTTTAATATAATCACTTCAGTCTGGTTGCTGGTTTTCAAATTTACTGATTTAAAATTAAGTCTTGCCTATGGGACAGTTTATGCTTGTCACTTGAGAAAGTCCATGCCTGTCTGAAACCTGGGTTCGATCCCTGGGTTGGGGAGATCCCCTGGAGAAGGGCATGGCAACCTACTCCAGTATTCTTGCCTGGTGAATCCCCATGGACAGAAGTGCCTGGTGGGCTACAGTCCATTGGGTCACAAAGAATTGGACACATCTGAGCAACTAAGCACAGAACATCTGATTCAAAGCTGTAGACTCATAACTTCATCTTCAAAGGCACAGAACAATATTTGCATTTACTTTTTATCCATAAACTAAGGGCAGGAATGAAGTATCCATAAGAATACACAGCAACAACCCCATCCCCCCACAAGCATTATAAACTCCAGGAGTCACTCCACATATTACATGTAAATGCAGCAGCCCCCTTTCCCCCAGAGCTTTGCAGGTGGAGTCCTAACAGTAGCTGCTCCATGAAACGGCAAACAGTACACCAATTAGCCTGAGAGCAAATCTCCCCAAGGTCTGTGCTCACAGTGATGAGCCAGTCCTTTTGGCTCTTAGCAGAGGATGTGTGAGATAGTTACACATAGAAATTATTATCCTGTTCAGAGTCCAGGCTGATTGCACCTCAAGAGGTGCAGCTGCTCCTTTGGTTTTTGTATATGATGAAGAGCTCTTGTTTTTAAATGACAAAAAGAATGGTGATCCAAACCGCCCCCCCCCCGCCCCTGCCCCGTCTCCTCAGACAGAATAAAGACAAAGGACAGAATAAGGGAATGAAGATTAGGCGAGGGACAGAGGCCAGTGCCAGGAAGAGACTGAGCAGAACTGGGAGCGCGCGAGCAATTAATTCTCCGAGAGGAAGAATGCAGGTGATTTTTCAATCAGAGAGCATGCCAATTTGGGGGAAGCCTGCATAGAGTGTGTTGGAACAAAGAAGAGAAATTCCAGCAGTTCAATTAGTCCATAGGGAATCAGATTTAGCAGAAAAGAGCAGTCATGAAAGTTTTATTGTGCTTTTCATTCATTCAACAAAAATGTGTTGTCAAGTAGAGTTTTTTTGCCAGACACTGAGATGGGGATTCAGCAGCGGAGGCACCCACGGTCCTTGTCACCAGGAAACTGACAGTCCAGTGGGTAAGGAAAACATTTAACAAATAATTATACAAATACGTGTACGATTTGAATTGTGACAAGTGGCAAAATTCAAGATACACTACCCAAAATATGGCACTTTGGCAAATTAAACATCTCAAGCTGAAGGAATTTGAGAAATGGTGTATGTAAGAAGGGCTTTCTGACTTCCCCCTGAGCTAGATCATTAAACCCTACTGTGAGAGGTGCCCTCCCTATACCCAGACTTGAAAGGAACATCCTTATCTATCTCTGAAGATGGAGAGACACAGCGAAATCTGAACTAACAAGCCTTGCTGGGCTTCCTACAATTTACTACACTTAGCTCACCTTTGTCCTGTTATATCTTTCTACGACTTTCCACTCTCCATCAAACCTAGCATAAAACACTCAGGTCTAGATGTTTCTTTGGGTCTTCCCTTTCTTATGAAGGCTCCTGTGTCACATAAAACTTAAATGTATATGCTTTTCTTCTCTTACTGTTTGCCAGTTTAATTTTCAGACACAGCCAGAGACCCTAAGGAGACCGTCAAGGGAAATTTTTTCCTCTCCTACATGAGCGTTTCAAAGGAAAAATTCAGGGTACCAGAAGAGTGAAGAAGAAAGGAACATATTCAGACTGGGTAGAGTACACCCAGTAAGTCGATGTTTAAGCCCATGAAGGCTAAGCAGGGTTTGGTCAGTGAAGAAAACAAGTGTTGGAGGCAGAGGGAACAGAGTGTGGGAGAGTGTGGAAGAAGCTGGCACATTTGAGGAGAGGAAAGAGGCCAGTGCGAGCCAGGAGCACAGCACTGAGCTGAGAGCTCAGATCGGCTATAATGCAACAGGGACTTTTAGAGATCACCCTCTTCCAGAATCCTCTCTTCAGCTGTGATCATATCAAGTCCACTACAAAGGTATACCCTCTGGTCATCTCATCAAATACCAGGCAGGAACCCAAATCTTGCTTTGAGAACACCGTCCCCTGCTCTGAATCGTCAACAGAGTATAAATACATGCCCTAAAATACTTTAGCGCTATTAGCAGGGTAAGGGGCAGATAAGGGCAGGCCAATACCTATTCAATCTCTGATGTTCGGGGCGCTGCGTTGGGTTCTTAGGGCCTCCCTTGTGTCACATATGGCAACTGCCAATGACATCAGGTGGGCTTCTCAGGTGGCACTAGTGGTAAAGAACCCACCTGCCAATACAAGAGACATGGGTTTGACCCCTGGGTCAGGAAGATCCCTTGGAGGAGGAAATGGCAACCCACTCCAGTATTTTTGCCTGGAGAATCCCATGGACAGAGGAACTTGGTGGGCTACAGTCTGTGGGGTAGCAAAGAGTCGGACACGACTAAGCGACTGACTTATCAGGTGGGGGAACTGGCCTCAGACCAAAGCAGTAGATCCTCTGCAAAGAGCTCCCTCTCCTTTCTGCCTCCTCCCACTGCAGACTAGCAACAGCCCAAGGCAGCCTAGTTTCTGGCTGCCTTCATTTCCCAGTATTTGAAAAAGGAAGTCATTTCCATAACCTGAGATTTTAGAATCTCAGTCCCCTGTTACCTCAGGTATCAGCAATCCCTCCCCAGTAGACAGGAGAAGAGAGGAGAGCTGGGCAAGTGGAAGGAGGCTGTCATCCAGGGGTCCTCACAGGCACAGGCTTGACATTCAAGGACCCAAAAAGAATTTGCCTACCCTAACTTGCTGCTGCTGCTGCTAAGTCGCTTCAGTCGTGTCCAGCTCTGTGAGACCTCATAGACCGCAGCCCACCAGGCTCCCCTGTCCCTGGGATTCTCCAGGCAAGAACACTAGAGTGGGTTGCCATTTTCTTCTCCAATGCATGAAAGTGAAAAGTGAAAGTGAAGTTGCTCAGTCGTGTTGACTCTTAGCTGTCCATGGACTGCAGCCTACCAGGCTCCTCCATCCATGGGATTTTCTAGGCAAAAGTACTGGAGTGGGGTGCCATTGCCTTCTCCGACCCTAACTTGCACTAAAGTGCTAATGTGGAATCACCCAGAACTCTTCAGATCTGTACACCCCAGAGAGAGGCTGCTCCAGAACTCTCCAGAACAGCCTTGAGCAAAATAGCAAAGTGGAAGGCTTAACTGTAGTCTTACTTTGTTTTTTAAAACACACACACACAAAACCCAAAATTACTAAACTAAAAGAACTGAGTATTGAGAGGTGAAATGTTCAAACAGACAATGGCCAGACAATATAAAATAGAACTCTGACCCACAACCTGTAGCATCCAGGCCAGGAAAACAACTCTTTACTTATATTAGCCATGTCAGGAAGTCCACAGCTATCTAAGTCAGGCTTAACAGAAATCAGACAGCTCTCTAGTAAAACCCAGGAATCCAATCAATAACCCCTGTAACAATAGGCAAAAAAGGCCAGGACTTGGTTAGTAATTGACATCTTCTCATATTTGTCCCTGCTTCCAACTTAGGACCAATTGGAGGAAAACCTGCCAGGCACCCCTAATCAAGCCCAATGATACTACCTGCAACATATCTGACACCTTCCCTTTTTCCACTACAAATCCTTTTCATTCTTTTGCCAGCCTTTGAGCCTCTGCCTGAACGTAAGTGACAGAGGATGACTCCTTTGCTAGAGCAAGCGCTGACTAAATGGCCTTTGCTTGCTCTGATTTGGTTGGCCTGCCTTTATCTCCACATTAGAGTTCTATCTTTTGCTGGGTACCTGATGCCTATCTGATCATCATCTCCAGACCTCATTCTCTTCCTCTATAAAATAGGGTTCATGTTGCTAAGCTCTGCTTTTTCATAGTATTAGGAAGACGAAATAAGTGCTTTGGAAATGAAAGCTCTGAAGCAACAAAGTTACTACTTTGGGCATCAGTGCTGCCCTTCCATCACCTCCCTCTGCTCTCCTTGTTCCTCTTCTCATTTTCTCTTCTCTTAGTCTTAGTTCCGGAGAAGGCAATGGCACCCCACTCGAGTACTCTTGCCTAGAAAATCCCATGGGCGGAGGAGCCTGGTAGGCTGCAGTCCATGGAGTCACTAAGAGTCAGACACGACTGAGCGACTTCACTTTCACTTTTCACTTTCATGCATTGGAGAAGGAAATGGCAACCCACTCGAGTGTTCTTGCCTGGAGAATCCCAGGGACGGGGGAGCCTGGTGGGCTGCCATCTATGAGGTCGCACAGAGTCAGACACGACTGAAGTGACTTAGCAGCAGTCTTAGTTCAGTACTTCAGTTTTAGTATGCAATACATGCAAGAATCCATGTCAGTGTCTCAATTTAAAACGTTAGGAGTAGAGACATGTAGTGTTTTTCTCTACTGCAGTGCCTCTTTTAGCCCTTCTTAGCATCCTTCCTTATCTCTCTCTGGCCCTCCATCCCCTCCACTTTGATATTTCTTCCCCAAGATGTCTTTTGAATTATGAACTTCTCTTTCTCCATCCTTACTTTCCTCATTGTTGGTGATTTCTGTTCTCTGATGCTAGATTCAAGATTTTTTGATACCTTTCACTTTTTTGAAGAGAAATATATATATATATATATATATATATATATTCAAATATAT
Organism: Bos indicus; assembly: GCF_029378745.1. Classification (NCBI taxonomy): domain Eukaryota; kingdom Metazoa; phylum Chordata; class Mammalia; order Artiodactyla; family Bovidae; genus Bos; species Bos indicus. Next base: position 112,605,471 of record NC_091760.1, read on the forward strand.
ATATATGAAAGTGTCGCTCAGTCATGTCTGACTCTTTGCGACCCCATGGACTGTAGCCTACCAGGCTCCTCTGTCCATGGGATTTTCCAGGCAATAGTACTGGAGGGGATTGTCATTTCCTTCTCCAGGGGATCTTCTCAACCCAGGGACTGAATCTGGGTCTCCCACATTGTAGACAGACGCTTTACTGTCTGAGCCACCAGGGAAGCCCTGTCATATATATATATATATATATATATATATATATACACACACACACATATATATATATACATACACACACACATATATATATTGGAGAAGGAAATGGCAAACCACTCCAGTATTCTTGCCTGGAGAATCCCAAGGAAAGAGGAACCTAGCGGGCTACAGTCCATAGGGTTGCAAAGAGTTGGACACAACTGAGCAACTAACACACACGTACACATGTATATATTCTTTCTCAGATTCTGTTTCATTACAGGTCTTTATAAGATATTGAATATAGTTCCCTGGGCTGTACAGTAGGTCCTTGTTGTTTATCTGTTTTATAATAGTAGTGTATATCTGTTAATCCCAAACTCCTAACTTATCCCTCCCCTATCTTTTCCCTTAAGGTCTGTGAATTTATTTCTGCTTTGGAAAGTAATAATAAAATTTTTAAAATTATAAAGTCCTGCAAGTTTTCCCTATATGAGGACAAATGTTTATCTGGTGACTCTGAGAGTATTTCAGAAGAAATACAGTCTCATTACTCCCAAGGAAGAAAGATAATGCTGGTTGAGAAGGGAATAAGAAAGCCTTGTACTTGAACAGATCAGAGTTGTAATTAGCCTATTCATTGTTTAAATGCAAATTCAGGCTCATAAACTAATAAGCATTTCCCTTGTTTGTGCTTTTAATTCCATTAGCAAATCTTATTCTTTGAGATGCAGAAAATCCCATTACAGAGTAATATTCATCACAAAAATTAATCCCAGGGTCTCTCATAATCACAGCTATTAATCTCTAGAACTGGTCCAGTGCTGTGCTCACATGATTACAAGTTTCCACACATAATAACTTCATACAATAGATGCTGTCACAAAAAATGGCTGGCCTTGCTCGTGTGCCCAGAGTGGTGATTCCCCAGGGCACTGTTCTCAAACTTGAGGGTGACTCTGCACTGCTTCCTCTTCCCCTCACCTTCCTGACTTTCTGAGTCAGTGTATCTGCAGTGTGCAAGACATGAGCATTTCTAAGACGTTCCAGACTATGCTGATGCTGCCCATCCAGTGCCCACACATCACAGCTGCTGCTTTAGGTGCCTGAGAGATTGGGATAGACGTGAGACCAGCCAGACCCACTCTGTTCTGCTGATGCACGCTTCCAAGTTACGCGCTTTCCACCTGAGACTAAGACTCCTGTCCTTAGAAATCAAAAGGTAACCAAGGACTTCAGTTCATATTAAGACACAAATGATTGGAGGGAGGACAATGACAGTGGGCAGCTGAGATGGCAGTGCCAGAGGGCAGAGCTGAGGCCCTTTGAGCACAGAACAAAACTGGGTCCACACTGTCTGTCTGGTCCCAACTGGTCTTCTCAGTAAGATCCTCTCCCCACGAGGACATGCCTGTTTCTACGTCTTCTGGTTGTGAGTGAAATGATGAAAGGAGAGCTGCAAGTCAGGGCATGATTAAACGATTCTGGCTTCTTGGAGCGTTCTTACAGTTCTGCCTGTAGCTATTTCACTGTGGGATTTTAGAATCCAAGAGGATGAAAGTCACATTTGATGGCTGATGTGTTTGGTTTAGACATAAAAGAAATGGACAGATTTGTATTGATTCTCCTGACTTGGAGTTGTAAGAAGGCTTCGATTTTCAGGTATTACTTCATTGTGTGTATGGAGCCTGATAAAGCAGTAGATCCAGAAGGAGTTGGGTTCCAATTACTCTGAGTGTCTGAGGGTTACATAAGACAAGGCAATACGCTTCTGTTGCTAATGGAATAACCTGGAGTAGAAAGGTGTGTTTGGGGGATGATGAACAGGCTTGGAGTAAACTGAGGAGCCCTGGAAGAAGGCTAAGTGCAGGCAGGATACCTGCCTGTTGGTCACCTATGCATTTTTTGTCCATAGGTGATAGGCTGAGGCCATCTTGATTTCACTGACCTTTTCAGCAAGAAAACCAAGCAATCAAAATACAGTACGTGAGGTCAGAGACGAGTCTTATCCAGGGTGGAACTGAAGGGGCATGGCTGCTACCACAGGGCACTTTCTCAATGTTGGGGACTGTTTAACAGTTTTCAACATAATGTTGTATGGACACGGTAGTTGTTAAGACAGTGATGAAAGAACTTAAAAATGAAAGCAAGGCTTCCTTCATAGGTTCATTCCACTCCTGTAAGTCCTGGATTCATCTGTGAGTTGGTTAATAGTGGACTAAGAATACCTGCTATAAAAATCACAGTTTGTAGGTTGATTATGGAGGGAGACCAAGGTAGTTGTGAAAAGAGCATATTTCTAAGTAAAATAGTAAGAATCTAATTGCTTCTGTGAAGAATCTTATTGAAAATGGTAGGCGAACAGATCCTAAGGGGTCAAATCCATATTGGTGTTGGCTTGATTTTCCCGTGAATATGTTTAATTGTGATCTTCAGATTATGATAATTACTAAAACAGAAGTGAATGCTGTCTTAATTACTAGTGATCTTTCAAATTATTTCTCTCTTGGATTTATGTCAAAAGTACCTCATTTGATGTCAGTTATGCCATTAGTACTGGAAAAGTAGGCTTCTCATCAACAAATTTTTTCATAATAGAACAGTCATATGACATCAACCAAAGGTCAGTATCAGACAGCAGCTTCAAACCAAAAGCACCAATTAAATGTGAAGTAAATTTGAAGTAGTTGATTTGGAAAGCATATGATTAGGAGTGCTATGTCAATAATCACATGTGATCCATGACATCCCATTTCTCTGAGCGATGCTGAGACACAGATGCTGTCAATTCTTAGTTACTGCTGGAACTGGGATGAGAACATACAAAAATATTTTCAGTTCTTCTTCAACCAAAAATTCCTTCCACTTACTGACGTCTATCAGGTGGCACACTGTGCCTTTCAAGAGATGAGAAGTAACTGTACATCTCAATGGCCAACACAGGAGATTTCAAGACTACACCAAACCTTTGTGTGAACTCACCACAGTTCTTCCCCAGAAGCTTCTATTCTGAAATGTTAAAAGGTTGCTGAAAAGGAGAAAGGGTGAATTTTTTTCCCCAGAAAGCCTCCTCCTCTCTCTCTCTTTCCATGCCTACTTCAATTTTAGTTCTTAGATAAAATCATCTCACTCCATTCACAATAAAACTAAAAGACAATTCACTCAAAAAGTACTAATAATGACAGACATTGTCAGAGGAAAAAATAAATAGTATAATGATTTTTTCCCCTTGCTTTTGGCAAGAATTCATTTTTAAAGAAAAAAAAATGAGTATGTGCTTTGCAAAGTCAAAGTGATTCATCTTATTCCTCCAAGGTGAGGTGACCCACACCATTTCATCATTTCAGACTAGCAGTCATATGATATTTCAAAATGAAATGTGATCGCTCAAAGGTAAAAACCAAGCATACCACCATGAAAAGTCATAATATTCAAATTTTTCATTTCTCTGTTTTGCATTTTCCTGCCCTCCCTGCTTACATCTCTTTCTACCTTGCCAGAATAAGACTTAAAAAAAAATAATATTAAGCATTCAGATGTGGAACTGTCTGCCTCAATTTCACTGTATATGGAAGAAGTCCAGTAAGAAAAGCCTCAAATATTCTTTTGATCTCCCTAAACATCTCAGGATCTTGACTCATTTCCCTAGGAAAGATCAGAACCTAAGTCTTACATTCTAAATACTTATAATCCCAATACTGGGAAGGAGAATGGCAAATTTGCCTACTCTAAGTGGTATGGATTCCTCAAAACATTCCCACTAATGTATTGGATTTTCCAGCTTTCTTGCACAAACAGTGTAGAACTTTACAAATATTTCTTTGTCCCTCTCTTTTTATTCCTGGGTAACACTTTAAGACTTGCCTTAGGTTTTGCCTCTAAGCTTCTCTCCCTCTTCCTCTGAGACGGGTACTCCTCCTTTCTGCTCTCACATCCATGCATCGTGGATAAAGTATCTGAAGGCCGAGATTTGAACTCTGTTTTTTCCATTTATTAGTTTATAACTTAGAGGGGGAAAAAAGGAAAAAGAAGATATACTCTCTCAATCTGAGCTTTCTTATCTGTAAAACCCAATGAAATGAATTAAAGCAAACACAAGTAAGTGGAATGATATCTCATGTTCATAGCTTGGAAGAATTACTATTGTTAAAATGCCTATACTATCCAGAATGATCTACAGGTTCAATACAACTCATAAAAATCAGTTTTTTTACAGAAATAGAAAATCCTAAAATGCATATCTATCCACAGAAGACCCCATCCAGCCAAAACAATCTTGAGCAAAAAGAACAAATATGGAGGCACCATTCTTCCTGATTTCAAAATATGTCACAAAGCTACAATAATCAAAATAGCACAAAAACAGTTACTCAAAGCAGACACATAGACCAATGGAACAGAATAGATTTCAATTGATTTCATGCATATGAACATTGATTTCAATGCATATGTGGTTAACTGATTTTTGACAAGTGTGACAGAATACACAATAGGGGAAAGAATAGTCTCTTCAATAAGTGGTTTTGAAAAAGTGGATATCTACATCTAAAAGATTAAAATTGGATCCTTATCTTACACCACGTACAAAAATTAACTCAAAATGGATTAAAGACTTCAACATAAGATCTGAGACTGTAAAACTCTTAGAAGAAAACATAGGGGAAAGTCTTGACGTTGGTCTCAGCAACAGTTTCTTGGATGTGATACCAAAAGCATAGGCATCAAAAGGAAAAAGAGACAAGTGGAATTATATCAAACTAAAAAGCCTTTTTACAGCAAAGGAAACCATAAACAAGATGAAAAGCCAGTCTAAAGAATGGAAGAAACTATTTGTAAACCTTATATGTGATAAGGGGTTAATTCCCAAACTACATAAGGAACTTCAACAACTCAATAGCAAAAAATCCCCCCACAACCCTAATTTTAAGATGGCCAAAGGACTTCAGTACACACATTTCTCCAAAGAAGACATACAAGTATCCAATGAAAACATGAAAAGTTACTCAACATTACTAATCATCAGTTCAGTTCAGTTAAGTCACTCAGTCATGTCTGACTCTGCAATGCCATGAATCGCAGCAGGCCAGGCCTCCCTGTCCATTACCAACTCCCAGAGTTCACTCAAACTCACGTCCATCAAATCAGTGATACCATCCAGCCATCTCATCCTCTGTCGTCCCCTTCTCCTCCTGCCCCCAATCCCTCCCAGCATCACAGTCTTTTCCAATGAGTCAACTCTTCGCATGAGGTGGCCAAAGTACTGGAGTTTCCGCTTTAGCATCATTCCTTCCAAAGAAATCCCAGGGCTGATCTGCTTTAGAATGGACTGGTTGGATCACCTTGTAGTCCAAGGGACTCTCAAGAGTCTTCTCCAACACCACAGTTCAAAAGCATCAATTCTTCGGCACTCAGCTTTCTTCACAGTCCAACTCTCACATCCATACATGACCACTGGAAAAACCATAGCCTTGACTAGACGGACCTTTGTTGGCAAAGTAATGTCTCTGCTTTTGAATATGCTATCTAGGTTGGTCATAACTTTCCTTCCAAGGAGTAAGCGTCTTTTAATTTCATGGCTGCAATCACCAGCTGCAGTGATTTTGGAGCCCAAAAAGATAAAGTCTGACACTGTTTCCACTGTTTCCCCATCTATTTCCCATGAAGTGATGGGACCAGATGCCATGATCTTAGTTTTCTGAATGTTGGGCTTTAAGCCAACTTTTTCACTCTCCTCTTTCACTTTCATCAAGAGGCTTTTGAGTTCCTCTTCACTTTCTGCCATAAGGGTGATGTCATCTGCATATCTTAAGTTATTGATATTTCTCCTGGCAATCTTGATTCCAGCTTGCGCTTCTTCCAGCCCAGCGTTTCTCATGATCAGGTAAACACAAATAAAAACCAGGAAATATCCCCACATACCAGTTAAAATGGCTATTAAAAACAAAAAGGAAAATAAAAGATAAGTGTTGGCAAGGTTGTGGAGAAAGGAAACTCTGATAAACCACTGGTGAAAATGTAAATTTGTATAGGTACTAAGGAAAAAAGTACTGAGGTTCTTCAAAACAGTAAATAAAGAACTATCATATGATCAAGCATATGAAATGATATTCATTTCTGAGTATATATCCAAAAGTTTCGAAACCAAGATCTCAAGAAGATATCTGCAATTCCATGTTCATTGCAGTATTATTCACAAGATGGACACAATGAAGGACAGAAACAGTATGGATCTAACAGAAACAGAAAATATTCAGATGAGGTGGCAAAAATACACAGAAAAACTACACAAAAAAGATCTTAAAGACCCAGATAACCACAAAGGTGTGATCATTCACATAGAGCCAGCCACTTTTTTTCTTAGTACCTATACCAATTTACATTCTTATCAACGGTTTATCAAAGTTTCCTTCCTCCACAACCTTGTCAACAATTATCTTAGAGCCAGATAGTGTGACTTCTTGTAGTGCAAAGTTAAGTGGGCCCTAGGAAGCATCACTATGAACAAAGCTAGTGGAGGTGATGGAATTCCAGTAGAGCGATTTCAAATCTTAAAGGATAATGCTGTGAAAGTGCTGCACTCAATATGCCAGCAAATTTGGAAAACTCAGCAGTGGCCACAGGACTGGAAAAGGTCAGTTTTCATTCCAATCCCAAAGAAAGGCAATGCCAAAGAATGCTCAAACCACCGCACAATTGGACTCATTTCACATGCTAGCAAAGTAATGCTCAAAATTCTCCAAGCTAGGCTTCAACAGTATGTGAACCAAGAACTTCCAGATGTTCAAGCTGGATTTAGAAAAGGCAGAGAAACCAGAGATCAAATGGCCAATATCTGCTGAATCATCAAAAAAGCAAGAGAATTCCAGAAAAACATCTACTTCTGCTTCCTTGACTACGCTAAAGCCTTTGACTGTGTGGATCACAACAAACTGTGGAAAATTGTTAAAGAGATAGGAATATCAGACCACCTTACCTGCCTCCTGAGAAATCTGTATGCAGGTCCAAAAGCAACAGTTAGAACCAGACATGGAAAAACAGATTGGTTCCAAATTGAGAAAGGAGTACATTAAGGCTGTATATTGTCACCCTGCTTATTTAACTTATATGCAGAGCACATCATGTGAAATTCCGGGCTGGATGAAGCAGAAGCTGGAGTCAAAATTGCTGGGAGAAATATGAATAACCTCAGATATGCAGTTGACATCACCCTTATGGCAGAGAGAAACTAAAGAGCCTCTTGATGAAAGTGAAAGAGGAGAGTAAAAAAGTTGGCTTAAAACTCAACATTCAAAAAAATAACTTGGCATCTGGTCCCATCACTTCATGACAAACAGATGGGAAAACAATGAAAACAGTGACAGACTATTTTCTTGGGCTCCAAAATCACTGCAGGTGGTGACTGCAGCCATGAAATTAAAAGACGCTTACTTCTTAGAAGAAAAGCTATGACCAACCTAGATAGCATATTAAAAAGCAAAGACATCACTTTGCCAATAAAGGTCTGTATAGTCAAAGCTATGGTTTTTCCAGTGAGAGTTTGGCCATAAAGAAGGCTGAGTACCTTCTCTCATTAGAGGCAGATTCTTTACCATCTGAGCTACCAGGGAAGCCCAGAATAGATATGAACTGATGCTAATTCATTAGTACAGAGAAATCTCAATTAACCTGAACATTCAAATAATCAGGGAGAAAGCAATGAAAAATGTTAGGAAGAAATGATACTATGAATGGGGGATCCATAATTATACTATACCAGGGCCTCAACTGGAATGAAGAAAACGAAATCTTCCTAGCACATAATGATTTCAAGAAATATCTATTGATGAAGCAAAAGAGTTCTTATACTAAGAGTTTTTTTTTTATTTAATTTAATTTTATTTTGTTTTTAAACTTTACACTATTGTATTGGTTTTGCCAAATATCGAAATGATATACCACCACATGTATACCACCACAGGTATACATGTGTTCCCCATCCTGAATCATCCTCCCTCCTCCCTCCCCATACCATCCCTCTGGGTCGTCCCAGTGCACCAGCCCCAAATAGACATTATAGGGATTTCCCTGGTGGTCCAGTGGCCAAGACTCTGAGCTCCCAGTGCAGGGAGCCCAATTTCGATCCCTGGTCAGAGAGCTAGATCCCACATACTACAACTAAGACCCAGAGCAGCCAAATAAATAAATAAATAAAATAAAATAAAAAGTAAAAAAAAGACATTATAGACATAGTGGATTTAAAAAATATACTTGATAGAGACTTCCCTGGCGGCCCAGTAGTTAAGACACTTTACTTCCACTGCAGGGGAACACTTTACTTCCCCTGGATGGGGAATGAAGATTCCACATGCTGTGTGAGGCCAAAAAATAGAAAAAAAATTATATAAAAAAATTAAAACTAAATAAAAATATACTTGATAGGAAAGCTTACTTGAATTAAAAGTACCATTAATAACTAGAAGAAATGTTTTATAATGTATCCAAGAATGTTATGTATCTTTAGATCATTCTAAAATAGAATGAAGTTAGCCTTTAATTTCAGTTTGAGAGTCCAATGTAGGGAGAATGAGAGAAAGGGATGTATCCTACTGTTTTGAATAGGGTTTTATTTTAGTGGATTATTTAATATTAATAAACAATAGTCTCAGTCCAGCACACTAATCCTCATAGGATGTTCTCCTTTTACTTTAATTTCATTCATGGCTTTTTTGTGGTAAAGCAATTTAACAAAATTTAACAAAATTTTTTATTCTTAATGCCACTTTAGACTATTGAGTTACTGATATAGAAATCACACTGTTTCTGTGGCACCAACCATTCAGATCAATAAAAAAAAAAAAAGACAAGCCTGTTATTGTAATTCAGTATTTTACTTCTTTGCAGTGTACAAACAGTTTCTGAACCTGTAACTTGGGTCATAGTAATATTTCTTGCCCTATTAACAGTCATTTTCCTATTTGGTATGTTCATCCTCAAATAATTTCTGAAAATGACACAGGAATTTATGGTACTTAAATGCCTTCTTGTTCAGAAGAAAATAACTCTTACTTATGAAAATAGTCAAGTTAATGAAAAGACCAAAGGAAATATTAGGTGTGACATCTTTATTTGTTTATGTATTTATTTTTGGTTGCCCTGGGTCTTTGTTGCTGCAGGCAGGCTTCCTCTAATTGCAGCGAGCAGGGGCTACTCTTCATTGTGATGCATGGTCTTCTCATTATGGTGGCTTCTCTTTTTGCAGAGCACAGGCTCTAGTGTGTGTGGGCTTCAGCAGCCGCAGCACATAGGATCAATAATTGTGGTGCTCAGGCTTAGTTTTTCCACAGCATGGAATCTTCCCGGACCAGGGATTGAACCTGTGTCCCCTGCACTGGAAGACAAATTCTTATCTACTGTACCATGAGGGAAGTCCTAGGAGTGACCTCTTGATCTTGCCATTTGAGGTAACAACAGGGTACCTGTCATCGTTCGATTTCACTAAATGAGCTTTCCTCTTTGTCCCTCTGTCATTGCCTCACTTCATTGCCAACATTTATAGGAATGAATTTTGGGAAAAATGATTCTGTCTTAGCTTACAAACTAACCAAGTGAAACGCAAAGCTTCCTGCACATGGAATAAAGTATATTAACTCCTCAGTAAGAATGTTACTCTACGTGGGTGATGATGAGTTTTGACATGGGTATAGTTACTGTTTTCTGTAAGTCAGCAAAGAATACTAAGGCTCTGTCAGCCAGGGTCAAGGCCGGACAGACCAAAGGATGCCTTTCAAGGGCATTAGAGTCACATCAGAAAAAGCCACAGCCCACCGCTTGCCTAATTAGGTTGCCCATGGACATTCCATTTAGCATATTGAATCCCTATTATGAACAAACAGCCGTGTTTGATGTGTATCTGCATTAGCAGGAGAGGTCAATTGGGGTCAAGAAGAAAATCCTATGGGTTTATAAATACTTTGGTATCATCTAGTCCTGGACTCTTGATGTGCTGCTGAGGAAGCAGAGGTCCTCAGAGGTTAATCGACCTCACACAAGGTCACCCTGCTGCCAGGATGGGCAAAGTTGGGGCTTTCACACATGCCTCCTGAATTTCAGGTCAACTCTATTTCCACTCCATCACCTGTCTCCCCAGATGTCTGCCTTTTGCTTACTTTGCACAGTAAACAGATGCTAGCTCCCACCCTCTCATTTAATGGAATTTGCCATGCTGTATTCTTTGCAAGAATGAACTTGCCTCTCTCCAATCTTCTCCCAAATGGTAAGCATACTGATACTCAGCTCTCAAGAAGGGCTCATGAGAGCATCATGGCTACACTTTATATCAGTCAGTTACAGGCTATGAATATGCCCTCCCAGGACACAGACCTGGTGCACAGAACACAGCTGGTTTTCCAGGCACTAAGATGAAGTAGGGAACGGTGTGCGCTCAGATGAGGCCAGAAAGGTAGCAAGCAGGGAGCTGAGAGTGACAATGGGCTTTGGAAAGTATCTCTTCATCCTCCCAGCTATTTCAAAGAAAATAATTCAAAGTTAAAAGAATATAGTCATTGACTATTTTATTACTTTTGAATATTCCCATCAAAACTTATGCTTAAGACGTTCTTCCAAAAGCTCAGCTAAGTGAGAGTATTTCCAAAGTGGTGGTTCAAGAATGTTTTCAGGTATACCTGTGAGGCTCTGGTTGAAAATGTACTAATAGGATAGATCGTGGGACTTTTATTGTTGATTCACATCCATAAACATCCAAAAGAAACAGATGGCAAAAGTACTGCTATACATGCAAAATTTTAGAGTCTAAAGATGTAAATATATATCATATAAATGTATATATACGTGTGTGTGTATATATATATATATATATATGTAAAAGAATATGGAAAAAAGACTAGAATGTGATACTTGATTTACCTATTCCAAATTTGGTATCAGTAAAAAATATGCATCTTTATCATAAAAAATGACTTCAAATTAGAGGCAAAAATGATAACCCTGAAAAGCCATGTATTAAATGCATAACAAATAATGGCTGCCCCCAAACAAACCCTGATCATAAGAGGGTTGTGACTTGAATGAATGAAGTAAAAAAAAATTCCGTATGGAAAATAATTATATTTATACATAGCAATGGAACAAAACAATTAAAATGTTCACCAGTGTGTGACTTCAAAGATTGAAACAGATTGAGCCAAAATTTTAAGAACTTGCTTTTGGCCTGATCAGAATGTAAGTCAGGTCTCTTCCTTTCTATAACTGAAGTAATTTACTACTTTCTAGTGGACTATTCTGATTTATTAATATGGAAGTACAAAAGACAACACAAGAAACCTTTGTTTTTCCATTCTTTTATATCCTAGTTGATAAAGAATGCCAAATATTCTGGAAAAAGGAACTGTATTCATTAATTTATAAGAAGACACTTGTGTCTTTTGTTTTACTAAGATGAATATATTTATAATTTTCCATTTTTATTCTTTATTGATTAATCAAGTTTAGAAAGCAATCATGTATAATGCACGCAAATTTATTCATTTTTGCCTCATTAAGAAAAATAAAGTAATTATATAAGGTGCAATATCTAATGGAATTGTAGAGCTGTCTGAGAACATTCATTTCAAAGATGATGTTCTGAAGTTTGGCATATTCTAATTTCAGTGCTGCATTTTAATATAATATTGTATTATCTAAAAGTGAAGTGAAGGGTCTGGGACATTGGATGTGGTTCTTTGTCAAATGGGAAAATAATGTGATGTCTGCTCTGAGAATGACTTGGAGCCCAGGGGGGTAATGCCATATCTCAGAACAGGATTGTGAGAATGGCTTGAGGAGGTAGAAATGGCCAAGCCTCTTTATGCCAGAGGCAGGAGTGGAAATACAGGGGCTTGGGTGGAAGGGGCAACGGGTATGGTGAAAATGTGGGAAGCATGCATAGAGTAGCCTGGGGGAGTTTTCTTGTTGTATCCCACATTTCCCTGAGTGGACACTGCCTTCAACAAAACCACTGTGAGGAGGGACAATGGCAGACCAGCCCCTTAGCTGAAAGCTGCAGGACAGTGTCAAGCACTGTGGTCTGGCTGTCAGGGAGAGTGGGTGAAAGTGCAGCTTTGAGCTGGACCCTGAATGTCCCCTCCTTTCCTTGCTCTTTATCTTCTTTGCTGGATTATCACTGACGCAGCCACTGAGAAAGAGCAGTGCCTGTAAGTTCTTTTAGAGACAGCATCACTTGATGAGTGCTTTGGGAAGAGGTAGATGAAATGGCTAATAACTGAGCCTAGACTAACAAAAAAAAGGAGAGTAAAATTAGGGGAAAAAAATGAAGACAAAGGAAACTTGTCTAATGATCTAGAGAAGAAGTGTTTTAGTAGCAACATTAGACACAAAGTATTGAAGGAAGCAAACTTCAAAAAATGAACAGTGAGTGTAAAATAAAGATACTCTTGGTCATGCAAGGTCTCAAAAGTGTCCACTTTGACAACATGGTTGAAAGAATTATATGTTCTGAAAGAATAAAAATGAACCGACTACTCCAGGAAATAAATAAGTAAAGTGTATTATCTCAAAAAGCAATGTCATGTACACATTTATTCACATGGAAAAAAATCTACACGTTCAGAACGAAAGCTGAAGGTATTATTGCATTGCATCCATATACAACATTGTATGCACACACACACGTAGGTGCTCACAAATGCCCAGGATTCACAACTTTGTGCAGTCCCCTTCTCTACTGAAACTGTGCTGGCCCTGTGTAAGCAATAGAATATTCCAGAAGAGACACTGTGTGACTTTTGAAGGTAGGTCAGAAGAAGCCTGGAAGCTTCTGGTCTGATCTCTTCGAATGCTTACTTTGGTGAAAATGAGCAGCCATGTAGGGAGTTTTAATAACCTGAGAAGGCATGTGGAGACTGTCGAAGCTAGCAGCATGGAGAAGCCAAATGGGAGCAAGTCCTCAGGTATTTCAGTCATGTCAGTTGAGGCACCAGACATGTGATGAAAGGAACTATCTTGGATGTCTAGCCCAGTTGAGTCTTCAGACCACTCCAGTCCCAGCCATCCATCATCTGACTCCAGTAATGACATTACCGACCCCAGCTGAGAACTTTTCAAAAGATCTGGTTACCCTACCAACTAAGAAGATATAGTAGTGAATGTTGTTGTAAGCCATGAAATTTTGGGGGTTCTTTATTATAAAATAATAGATAACTGAAACAATTGAATGGTAGATTGATTACAAAAGTGATCCTGATTATGTTTCTCTCCCAGTGTCTGTGCCCTTTGCAATGTGAATTTGTAGTTAATTTAATCAAGAAGTGGGCTTCCTAGGTAGTTCAGTATATAAAGAATTTACCTGCAGTGGAGGAGGTGCAGGAGATCCAGTTTCAATCCCTGGGTCGGGAAGATTCCCCAGAGTAATGGCAACCCACTGCAGTATTCTTCCCTGGAGAATCTCCTCAAGGACAGAGGAGCCTTGTGGGCTACAGTCTATGGGGTCACAAAAAGTCAGACACAACTGAAATGACTGAGCACACACACAATCAAGAGGCAAAGTCTATTTCCCCATCCTTTGAGTCTGCATTGGTTTTGTGACTTGCTTTGGCCATTAGAATTTTGTTACATTAGAATGTAGCAAAAAGTGATACTGTGCTTAGTTCAGTTCAGTCGCTTAGTTGTGTCTGACTCATTGCGACCGCATGAATCGCAGCACACCAGGCCTCCCTGTCCATCACCAACTCCTGGAGTCTACTCAAACTCATGTCCATCAAGTCGGTGATGCCATTCAGCCATCTCATCCTCTGTCATCCCCTTCTCCTCCTGCTCTCAATCGCTCCCAGCATCAGAGTCTATTCCAATGAGTCAACCCTTCACATGAGGTGGCCAAAGTACTGGAGTTTCAGCCTCAGCATCAGTCCTTCCAATGAACACCCAGGACTGGTCTCCTTTAGGATGGACATGTTGGATCTCCTTGCAGTTCAAGGAACTCTCAAGAGTCTTCTCCAACACCACAGTTCAAAAGCATAAATTCTTTGGCACTCAGCTTTCTTCACAGTCCAACTCTCACATCCATACATGACCACTGGAAAAACCATAGCCTTGACTAGATGGACCTTTGTTGGCAAAGTAATATCTCTGCTTTTCAATATGCTATCTAGGTTGGTCATAACTTTCCTTCCAAGGAGTAAGCATCTTTTAATTTCATGGCTGCAGTCACCATCTGCAGTGATTTTGGAGCCCAAAAAGACAAAGTCTGACACTGTTTCCACTGTTTCCCCATCTATTTCCCATGAAGTGATGGGACCAGATGCCATGATCTTAGTTTTCTGAATGTTGAGCTTTAAGCCAACTTTTTCACTCTCCTCTTTCACTTTCATCAAGAGGCTTTTGAGTTCCTCTTCACTTTCTGCCATAAGGGTGGTGTCATCTGCATATCTGAGCCAATCTGTGCTGTCTTTTGGAACTCTGCTACCATACTGAAGAAGATATATACTGTACATTAACAAGGGCTTGATATCTATGACATACAATGAACAAATCAATCAATAAAAATGGTCAACAAAATCCACAGATAGAAATGTAAATGGGTATCATGTATGTAAAGAGATGTCCAATTTCAGGAGTAGAGAACTGCAAATGGGAACAATAATAAGACCTACTTTACAACCATCAGATTGTCCAAAGTGAGAAAGTTGGATAAAACCAAATGTGGGCAAACAGAAATTCTTGTGTATCCCTCCTCTCAACTCCGTGCTGTGGCAGGGTGGAGATTTGAGAGGGAGCTCAGAGGGACTGAAACTTTCCCACCCAACATCAATAAAACAAAGCTCAAATCTGGTTTTCAAGTTTCTTCCCAAAAGTCCTGCATCCTAATACATTGTTTATGAGATGGGAATAATTTGATAGTGAAAATACTAGAAATGCTAGGTTAGTGCTCACCACCATGACATGGTGTCTTAGTTGTAGATGCTATAACAAAGTACCATAGACTGGTGGGCTTCTAAACTACAGACATTCCTCAGAGTTTAGGAGGCTGGAAGTCCAAGATCATGGCCAGCATGTCAGGTTCTGGTGAGGTTCTCTTGGAGGTTGGTTGCAGATTGCTGTCTTCCTGTTATATCCTTACAGAGCAGAGAGCAGAGGGAGGGGGCGTACTTTCTCGTAACTCTATAAAGGCACTAGTCCCACTTATGAGGGCTGCACTCCCATGATCTCATATAATTCTAGTTATCCCTGAAAGATTCTACTTCCTATTAGCATTGCATTATGTCGTAGGGTTTCAAGACCTGAATTTGGGGAGGGTTACTAGCAGTCAGTCCATTACATGTTACATAATCTCATTGGCAATACATCACTGGGCAATTTGAGAGCATACCAAGCCTCTCTTTCCAAAAAAAAAAGAGCTCTTTAAGGAACAAAAGGCACAAAATGCACACCTCTCTCCAGGACCCTCACAGAATTTCACCTGGCCATCCTCTTATTGTTTGTGTGTGTGCTCAGTCATGTGCAACTCTTTACGACCCTATGGACTATAGCCTGCCAGGCTCCTCTGTGCATGGAATTCTCCAGGCAAGAGTACTGGAGTGGGTAGCCATTCCCTTCTCCAGGGGATCTTCCCAACCCAGGGATGGAACCCACATCTCCTGGGTCCCCTTGCATCTCTTGCATCTTCTGCATTGGCAGGCAGATTCTTTACCACTGAGCCATCTGGGAAGTGCCATACTCTTATTAGTCTCACGATGTTAGAGTGGTTCTTCCTCCTATCAGAGCATCATACCCAGAGACTCTGCATGCAGGGTGAAGGCCCCCCCTTCATCAGCCTTGGCCCACAGCATTGCATAGAACTTGGGATCCAGTTATAAATTAGTCCCTAAGGGGCATGAGAACATCCCAGTAATTTGTTCTGACAAAAGCTAGATTAAACATTTCTAGGTCATTTGGTGCTCAGTGTGGCTCAATTAGACATACCCGAACCCACAGGCATCTGGTTTGTTGTATTTTTGGAGAGCAAAACAATTTGAGATAGAAAGTCACCAAGGCAACTTCGTGTGTCTGAGAGACAGGAAGCCATAAACCCTCCTCATCCCAGGCTTTGGGACAGACACCCTTTAGGTACCATTTGCTGCCATCAGCTTGTTAGGTTCTGTTGGGTATATGCATTCTAAAAGAACATGGATTTGCTTATTATTTTCTTTTTCATATAGACTTCAAAGTGCCATTATTAATACAAGCACTGCTATCAAAGATGTCAGATCTCATTTTTTAAGATTTTAAATCTCAAATTTAGATTGTTTTTGCTATTTTATATTCAGAAGCTTTGTGTGATTCATCCCACAGCGTGTGTTATTGGATTCCTTAGGATTTCATATATTCCAGCAACTTGTAATGGTTTGTGTAAACATCATACCTGGCTTGCACTAAATGAAAGAGTTTAGTCATTTTAAATGCAGAGTAGTCCCCATTGGACCTCTATCTTTTAAAATTGATTTTACTTTTAAGCTAGTGGCTTCATTATTTTTCTTTTAAAACTCAACTTATTTAGAACCATTTTCCCCTGTGACATTAGTTTCAAACTAGCTTTTATCTTGTGTAATTTCCCTGAAGAATTTTTGGTCATAATGGGGGTGGCTGAGCAAATCTGACAAGCTAGATACATTTCCCCTGATTTACTTAATTTGAACAGCTTGGTATTTGCTTAGTATTCCATGGTATAAATAAGAGGACTTCCCTGATGGCTCAGTTGGTAAAGAATCTACCTGCAAAGCAGGAGACCCAGGTTCAATTCCTGGGTTGGGAAAATCTCCTGGAGAAGTAAATGACAACATACTCCAGTATTCTTGCCTGGGGAATCCCATGGACAGAGGAGCCTGGCAGGCTACAGTGCATGGGGTTGCAAGAGTCAGACATGACTTAGCGACAGACAGACCATGGTATAAAACAACAGAAGGATTTTACAAATTGTTTTCAGGTTTAAATTACCTAACAAAGTTCTATATATGTATTTTTTTACAGGTTTAATGGGTTTGATAAGTTTACCCTTTCAGTTCCTATTTGCGCAAAACAAAACAAAAACCAGTGGTTAGATGCTACAAAGTAGGTACCATATGCATGTTGCCAGGCCCGAGGACCTCTTCCATCCTTGTTAGGGGGAATGCTAACCTTCTCTCCTTTCATGTAACACCTATACATATTTTTAAAGGGGAATTAAAACCACCAACAGCAACAGTGGTAGCTCTTAAACATCAAGTTAGGATTCTTGTTGAAAAGTAAAGATGTGGACTAAATCCATCCAGTGTCTGATTGCACATCAGATGATAAAGATCAGCTTCCCCTCTGAGGGAATGCTAAACTATTCTCACTGCATCTCCTTTCCTTCCTTTTGAACATTTGCATGGGATATTATTTCAGTGCTATATAGGGAGCCAGCTACATAATAAGCACTTGTGTAATGCTCTGGGCTTGCCAGGAAGCTTAGCAGTTACTTGTCCAGTCAACCATTGAATAAAGTGTCATAGGACTTTTCTCAGGTTAGAGGATGTCTCTAGAGGGTTAGCAGTTATTGATATAATTTTCCTTGCAATGAGATGGACAGTTTAGGACTCTTCAAGTCAAAGGGTTTTGTCTACCCGTTTTTTGCTATCAAATACAGTGCTAGGAGATAATCTTATTTTGTCTACCTTGCTTCGAGTTTTCTGTCAAAAGTGAGATTTAAAGATATGAATAGCTCTGGAACTCAAGGTGGCAGAGCTTGGTGATGGGATATAGCAGAAAGGTTTTGCTCATAGCTCTCTCGTCTTTGGCAGAAATGCGGTAGATATTTCAGTAGAGAACAGTAGTAATGGGAAGATGGTCTGGTTCTTTTCTTGGACTTTATTCAGAGCAGAAATCTTGGGTCCACTGTGTCTGTCAATGATAATTCTCTTAATTCACCCAGGACGATGGGAGATGAGAGACAGACAGACAGGTTCTTCTGTCCTCTGGAAGAACCATAGGAAGCAAGTTAGCACAATCTTCTAACAAAGAAGCTTTTTGAAAAAGTATATGTTTATTTATTTTCGGCTGTGCTGTGTCTTCATTGCTACATGTGGGCTTTCTCTAGTTGCCACAGGCGGGGGCTGCTCTTTGGGTTGTGGTGCGCAGCTTCTCATTGCGATGTCTTCTCTTGTGGAGCACCGGCTCTAGGCTTGCAGGCTTTAGCAGTTGTGACCTGTGGGCTCAGTAGTTGTGGCACGTGGTCTCTAGAGGGCAGGCTCAGTAGTTGTGGTGCACAAGCTTAGTTGCCTCATGATGTGTGGAATCTTCCTAGACCAGGGATTGAATCTGTCCCCTGCATTGGCAGGTGGATTCTTAACCACGGGACCGCCAGGGAAGTTCTAATGAAGAGCTTTGAGCAAAGTTTGTGGCAGGTGTTATATTTTCTCCTCTTGCAGTGTATTCATCTTCTGGAAAGGAGGCACATAGATCTTGTAAATAGCTCACAAGCAATAGTTATGGTCTTATTAACTTCCTTTTGTTCCTCAAGGAAAAGAAAAACAATTCCATAGTTACATTAGATCGTCCCAAGAGTTTTGAAGGTCTCTTCTAACATCTCTTCTAACATATGGTTCTTTGATTTTATCAGTTGGAAACCAATGTCTGAGACATTATTCTTTGATGCATAAAATATCCTCTTATTTGATCTCTTAAGCTAAAAAAGATGGATGATTGTCTGCCTTGATGACAGTGTAAGAATACTAAGACCATAATCCCAAGTCCAATAAATGCTTAGAATTTCTACACAGGAGTATTTTCATCCGGGCAGTCTGGAGATGACCATTTACAGATTTCAGATTGGTCACAAGTTTGTATACGTATTTGACTTGTTGTTTTGCTTTCACTTAGTTTGCAACTTTAGGATCTTGTTCTTTCTTTTTTATTTTCCAAATGTGAAAATATAAAGGTTTATGATAAATCTGTAAGTAACAGTAGGGAGACCAAAGATATTGTCTATTGTCGGCTGTTGGTAGGATAAGGAGAGGGGCAAACTTTATTTAAGATGAGAAAAGAAACAACAAAAGACCAAAAAGTAGTAATATGACTATGCTGGGCAGAATGGAGATGGGGCAGTGTAAATGAGCTCATTTGTGAGAAGATTAGTTAATACAGAAAATTAGTAAATCAAGAAAGTATCAAAAGTGTATTGTTTAGAGATATCAAAGTAACCATCAGAAGAACTATAAACAATATTGGGAGAAAGTGGTTCCTTCTGAGGAGTGAGACTGTTTATCATGAAATCTGTACTATTCGATATTTTTTATGTACAAGCATCTATTACTTTGATGAAAAATTTAAGAAATTAACCTTGTGTATGGTTTAACTTTCCAAAGCTACAATACAATTAAGTCTCCACATCTTCACACTTCCTCTCTGCTGAAGTGACTGATGTGTTTTTCAGGTATTTACACGCAAGTATGTTGGTGTGTCATGTATATATTTCTATTCCATATAGGAGTCTTTTTCTTGTGTTATTTTTTCTTATTACAACAAATACATTTTCTAATTAAGTCAGATCTAAATTGGAGTCTAAAAGCGGAGGCAAGGTTTAATTCACCTCAGTGTACTGGATTTGAGGCAGATGTTACGGCCCTAAACACTGTTTATGAATCTTGAGCAGCACCATTTTCCTTCTGTAAATTAGGTACTACCTTAATTACAGACTCTTGGGTATCATTGTTTTTTGCATTTGCAAGGTACTGACTGTAACATAACTCAGCTTTATCTATCTATTTATATCTACTTATCTGTCTTATTGAAGTATAGTTGACATACTATTATCAGTTACATGTGAAAAAAGTGAAAGTGTTAATTTACTCAGTTAATTTAATTTATGTCCGAATCTTTATGACCCCATGGACTGTAGCCCACCAGGGTCCTCCATCCATGGAATTCTCCAGGCAGGAATACTGGAGTGGGTAGCGTTCCCTTCTCCAGGGAATCTTCCAGACCAAGGGATTGAACCCGGGTCTCCCGCACTGCAGGTAGATTTTTTTTTACCATCTAAGCCACCAGGGAGTCCCTGTGTGCAATTTTAAATGTCATACACTATATTATCATAAAATAATGGTTATATTTCCTGTGTTGGACAACATATTCTCATAGCTTGCCTATTTTATACATGACAGTTTGCTCCTCTTAACCCCTCAGCCCTATTGGTCAGCTTATTTAAATTAACACACATGGTTTCTTAATCCTGCTAAGGTTTTTCAGTGATTAACACTTCAATTATTTTGTTCTTATTTAGTGCCTAATTTATAACCTTGGTCATTTAAATATAAAAAACTCATTGGAAGGTCTGGTCCCTGCAGCTACTAGAATCAAGCATTTAAATCACAGTTGCAATATGTCCCTGGATTCTGTATCCCTCCACATTCTAGGGCAACATGAATTTCTCAAAAGGTCAAGGTAGGCCTCTGTCACGTCCCTGACACATGATCATCCTTCTTCTTCCTAAACATCCACAGAAATAAGAAGCTCACTACCTCCTAAAGCCAAGGGACTCGATGCTGAAAAATGTTAAAAGTGGGTATAGGGATTGAGAGATTGAGTGTACTCGAAGGACAGGAAATCATACTTAAGGATTGGAATCCTAAGAGTTTAAATTTGGGTCCTTTTTTTTTTTTTGGTCCTTGAATTATTGGGGATATAGGATATAGGATTTGGGCTACACCTATATGGATGATTGAAGTGGATAAAGCCTAATAAGGTAACTGAAGCTCATGAAGTTGTGGAGACAGGAGCCCTCCTGTTGGATAAGTGGATTCCTGTTGTCCAAGATGATGGCAGAGGTGGTTGGGTAGAATGGTGTCAAAGAGTCAGTGAATATTGGAAAGAAACCTAGAGGTCACTAATTGCCATCTACAAAGAAAGAGAGGAAAAATATCTGCAAAGTTACCACTTCAGGTGTTATTAGGATGATTTCATATTTCTCAGTCATATATCTTTCATAAATCAGATTTATAACTGTGATTCTCTTTCCTGAATGCCATTCTCCTATACATATACTAGGGCCTGGAGGCTTTTCCAAGAACAACAACTACTAGAAAAAAGTCATGGTGTGTATTTCCACATAGAAACTGGCAGCAAAAGATTGCACAGTGAGGGTGATGCACTCAGAACTTCTATACACTCAGCCCCTGGAAAAAGAAAACTAAACAACAACAAAAATGCCGTTGTCCTACAGAGAAATAGACTTAGTTTCACCAAAAAATGAACATGAACATTTTTTGGAGACTGCACCATTTTAGAAAAAGAAAATCATGGAACAATGGAAAAGCTAAGCTATGCTTTGTTGTGCATATAATTTGAAAATGTTTGTTAATTACATGATCTATGCCCAACGATGGGCTTATGTGCATGGTGTCCAGACTATGATAGTTTCCAAATCTTGGACCAAGTCTGGTAAGAATGGTGTTGATTTTGTTGCCATCTTTAAAGTTCCATCTTCTACAAAACTGGGACTTGGTGTGCTTTCCTTAACATTTTATTCAAATGCCAGGGTGCTCTCTCTTTATGGGGAAAACTGACATGTTTTAAACATAGACAAGTAGAAATTCTTAAACTGTGGAATGTTGAGACCAGGATATCTGTGTCTGCCTGAGGTTGAATTCCCAAGCCATCTGACTATCCCTGACCTAAGTTTGATTTTGGTGAGAATTGTATACTCCAAAAGAGGTGGTAATGCTCCTTCATATTCCATGTGCTCTCCTACTTTGCTGAGCCTCTTTGAAGTGAGGTTGAAAACCATGTCTCTGGTTTTGGCTAACAGATAGTGAATAGAAGAGAGATGTGCTTCTTTTAATCAGAGGCATTTCAGAAGCAGTGTGAGCTCTTTACCTTTTCTCTTCACAATCCTGAAATCATGATGGAGAGAGCCTGTATCTCAAGTCACCACGTGGGAGATAAGTTACCTTGGGGAATTGCTTATCTGTGTTGGCTTTAAATGACTAGAGAAATAAATTACTGTCATGTTAAGCCACTGAGATTTGGAGGTTTGTAATACTTTGTTAGAACAGTCCAGCTTAACCTGATTAATAAACCTCCTAGCCAGAAGACTCTTCTGTGGGAGCTGAAAGCTCAGGAGGGGTATGATTTGAACCTCTTCATGTCTCTTTTAATCTCTGGTTTCCTTTTAGTCCAACCCATCAGAAGATATGCTGGCTACTAAAGATTTGCTTAGGAAATTGGATATTTTTCACAAAAATGAAATTTGGGGCTTTATATATTAGTTTTAGTTATCTACGTCATCTTATTACTCGGATGCAAAATTGACTATGAGAAAAGTGAGAAATTTAATTTTTGAGGAGTGTGCAGAGAAATGGAATAGATAATTATATTGAAGCTACATGACTAAAGCATTGCATAGACTTCTTTTGCCTGTAAAAATGGTCAGTCTTTTTATTTTTGGTTAAAAATCTGAGATGTTTAGCAGAGGTTCTTGCTGCTGCTGCTTAGTCGCTTCAGTCTTGTCCGACTCTGTGCGACCCCATAGACGGCAGCCCACCAGGCTCCGCCCCTCTATTCTCCTCCTCTTTGTGGTAAGAAGGAATTGCATGAGTCATTTGCATTTTCCCCAGGGAAATAAGGACTCTGTTTCTTTTCTTGAGGATTTGGGCCATAATCAAGCATTTCACCCTGTCTTCATTGTCCCCTCTAACATCCATCACAGGACTCTGCTGATTCCCTGCATTCATCTGTTATAATCTTTTTTCTCTTCTTAAATATTGAAGTATTCAATATAATTGACTTACAATATTATATTAATTTCAGGTGTACAGCATAGAGATTGGATATTTTTATATATTGCAAAATGGTCACCAGCATGAGTCTAGCTACCACCCGTCACAAAGTTTTTACAGTATTATTGATTATATTTCCTATGCTGTACATTACATCCGCATGACTTACTTATTTTGTAACTGAAAATTTGTATCTCTTAATCTCCCTTCAACTATTTCGCTGAACCTCCCCACCCTCTTTCTGGCAACTACCAAGCTGCTCTCTGTGTTTACACATTTGCTTCCATTTTGTTGTTTTTTCAGTTGCTTTGCTTTTTAGATTCTACATGTAAGTGAAACCAGACAGTATTTGTCCTTCTCTGATTTATTTTACTTAGTATGTTACCCTCTAGGCCCATCCATGTTGTCACAAATGGCAAGATTTCATTATTTTTTATGGTTAATAATATTCCATTATTAACCACATTTTCCTTGTCTATTCATTTATTGATAGACACGTTGCTGCCATATATTGGTCACTGTATATGTTACAATGAGCACTGGGGTGCATATACCTTATCAAATTAGTGTTTTTATTTTTTGTTGAAAAATACTACCCAAAAGTGAAACTGTTGGATTGTGTGATGATAATTCTATTTTTAAATTTTGGGGGAAATCTCCCAAACAATCTATGCTGTTTTCTATAGTGGCTGCACCAATTTAATACTATCCCACCAACAGTTCATGAGGGTTTCCTTTTCTCCACATCATCACTAGCGGTTGTTTTTTTTTGTCTTCTTGATAATAGTCATTTTTACAGATGTAAGGTGATATCTCACTGTAGTTTTGATTTGCATTTCCCTTATGATTAGTAACACTAAACATCTTTTCAAGTGTCTTCTTGATCAGGTTATTTATTTTTGATGTTAAGTTGTATAAGTTCTTTGTATATTTTAGGTATTAACCCCTTATCTGATATGTGATTTGCAAATATCTTCTCTCATAAAGTAGGCTGTCTTGTCATTTTGTTGATAGTTTCTTTCACTATGCAAAAGCTTTTTAGTCTGAAGTAGTCCCATTTCTTTAGTTTTGCTTTGGTTTTCCTTGCCTGAGGAGATAACATGAAAAAAAAGTTTCTCAGAATGATGTCAAAGACCTATGTTTCTTCTAAAAAGTCTTATGATTTCAGGACTTACATTTAATTTTTAATCATCCAGGATACAAGCCTGAGTAATGAGGCTCCAGAATTTGTGCTCCTTACACAGGAAAGGTCATGGATGGAAGGGGTCTGTCTCCCACACATTCTCATAATTGAGATGATTTTTAAATTTTCTCTTTAAAATATTGCTGCCAACGCACAGTCATTTTCCCCTTTAGACATTTTCAATGACAAACAACTCACTACCTTTTAAAGTAGACCACTCATTTTCTGAAAAATTCAGATTTTTGAACAGCTTCTCTAATTATTGAAATAAAAGCTTTACTTCCCCTGTTCCTATTTCTTTCCTTTGGCACAGGAAACAGCTCTAATCCTTACTCCACTTGACAGTCCTCTGACACAGGACACCATCTTCCATGAGCCCCCTGAATTCTCTCTTCTTCTGATGGTACACCCCTAGCTTCCTGATGGTTGCCCATTTAAGACATGGTTTCACATGTAATGTCCTGGCCTCCGATACCTCTTCTGAAGGTACTCTACGTGCTTCAATGTTTGTCTTTCAACTCAAAGCTCTTCTTGAATTAAGCCTCTCAACTGAACCACACAAATCATAGTAACCTGTCCACTCCCTTTAAAGTTTCTCACCTTTGGCTTTGATTGTGGTATCTGAATATATTTCTTTTATTTGCTAATATGATGCCTTAGTTAGGTTCTTTTAGGTTTCAGGAAGCAAAGACAAAACTCGAGTTCAGGAGATGAAGAGTTGTGGTAAGGCTAGGTGAGGAATTGGGAGCTGTGGACCACACTGAGGCCACTGCAGCAACTCTGGGCACCGCAGGAATTTCAGGAGGTTTCCTCCGGGAGCTGAGCCTGTCCCTGCATCCCCTCTCTGCAGCCCGGTCACTACGGTGACTCAGCGAGTCTCTGCTGTGCACCTCTTCCTCCTGCCTTCTGGCTACTTGATGCTTTCTTCTTTCCTACCCTTGGCTCCTACTGCTCTGGGGCTTCTTCCTGCTGCTTCTCTCTGTAGTTTTTCAGGTTCACATTAAGACATTTTAGACCAGAAAATGTGTAGGCTGCCCTCCTTCTCCTGATCCGAATTTCAAAGTAAGTGCCATACAGAGTTTCATAAGATAAATATAAATAAATCTAGGAAAAGTTCTGATATTTTTCCTCCATGATGATGAATTTTTTATAAAATAAAATAGCAGTTATTTCTAAAATAATTTTTTTGATACTCTGGTGGTTAGATATGAACTTGGTTTGCATATTTGGTAAACAGAATGTTTTTTATTCCCTCTACCAACTGCTATTTATTGCTTCTTACTATTTTTTAATAATGTTGGGGTCTCGAAAGGTCTAAGCAATGAGATCTGACAGCTTAATTGGGTCACAGTTGTGCCTGTTGGGCAGGGTCCCTGAGCCAGGCTGCTCTTGAGTCAGGCATGCCTTCATGGTCCAGCCAGCTGTAACCAGGGTTGCAGGGCTACCTGGTACCAATTAACTAATTGGGTGGGTGCGGCTGGAATCCCAGAGCAGGTGATTGGCCTGGCAGACAGAGTGCCTGGCTGTTCATACATTTACTATACACACCACTGCAGGACTTGCTTATGGCCACATGCTACACCATGATCAATTCCTTCACTATGAAATGTGATACACTCAGCAAAGTTCAAACTGTTGCATGTTGCCAAGCTTTCCAGGGACACTGGTCTTTACAGACTAAGGCTCCAGGAAGCCATGTGGCCCTGGCCAGGCCATGTTAGTGTCTACAGGTGGCAAGGGGGCAGGAGCAGCCACCAGGCTCTCCATCTACATGGGCACTTTCACCCTCCTTTCATCTCCACCTGAGTTTGGAGGGCAGACCAGCTGGGAACCTTTGGAGGGTGCTAGGATTGTTATGACTTTATGTTAGTTGAAGATTTCAGTGATATTGGATTAGATGTATCTATTTTTTTTTTAATTTTTCCTTCTCTTTAATTTACAATATTGTGCTGGTTTCTACCATAAAACAACATAAGTCAGAAATAGAAAAACAAATTTCATAGACGTGTCTATTTTTGCTCTAATCTTGCCATAATCTTGTTTTTCCAAGGAGGTGAGATCTGTGTGTAGAAATAGTCCATGAATTGTCCATGTGAACACAGACATTGAACCACAGGCAGACCCCGGAGAGCCGTCTGCTGGGCCCTCGTCTTCCCTTGATGCTCCCTTATGCTTATCTGGAGGACCCTTTGGTGGGCACATTTGAACTCTCCTGATTGCTTCTACTTGGCCCTGGAGGTTTCCATTCTCCTTGCAGTCTGCCTGTGACAGCTGATATTTGTTGTGGGATAGCCTGTCAAGATGCCCAATGGCAAAGACCTTGTTTCCTGAGGTGTAAGGTTGGGGAGGTTGCTGGTAGGTTGTGGATAAAATGTGGATTGCTTTTATTTTCCTGCCTGGGAGTAATTATACAGAAAAGCGATGTCCTGGGCATGTTCCCCCACCAGCAGCAGCTGTCACTGCTCATGGGGGAAGAAGTGCAGGCTCTCCTCCCCTCGCTACTTCCCTTTCCCCTGTAAGCCCAAGGCAATAAAATCAAATCAAGCATTACTCTTTTTACATTGAAAATGCTCTTGAATTTGAATTATGGATTTAAGTGGCTCCTAAACAGAGTCCCCAAGGGGCTCCAAGTGCTGCCAGATGGCAGGGGAGCCAGCAGGGGAGCTGCATCGGCTGTCTCTGACAGAGATGATGGCTTCCTCCTTAGGGGGAATCTTCTCCTTCCTCCATGGGGGGAAACCAGTCACTCTCATCTCCAACTCAAGGTTTTTCTCACCTTTCTGAAACTGTATTTTGTATTTGGTCAGATTCCCTGCCCAGGGTGTATTCAGAGACCTTCTTCCACCTTTTGCACAGCTGGATCCATTTACAGGTCACATACAGGCCCCTGATGTTGAGTCAGATTATTCTCTTGGGCTTTGAAGACCCTTGATATCGGTTTGGGGAAGACTGGAAAAGCTACTGGTCTATAAACGTCTTTGAGGAAGTGGGAGATATGGGGAAGAAATGCACAGGGAGAAGAGAGAATCTATCAGAAATTAGATTCAATTTCCTTCCCAGGGTGGGGCTTCCCAGGTGGCGCTTGTGGTAAAGAATCTGCCTGTCAGTGTAGGAGACAGAAGAGATGTGGGTTCAATCCCTGGGTCAGGAAGATCCCCTGGAGAAGGGCATGGTAACCCACTCCAGTATCCTTGCTTGGAGAATCCCATGGACAGAGGAGCCTGGTGGGCTATAGTCCACAGGGTCGCAAAAGAATCAGACATGACTGAGCACATGGTATACACCTCAGGGTAGCCAAGGCTCTCTGGAACTGGATGTGGGGCTCAATTCTGCCACCTATTTCCAGACTCTGAACTAATTCGCAATTCTCTTTCAGGATCCTCTCAATCTTGCAGTGGTTCAGAACATCTTGCTTTCCTTCAGTGTCCACTGGACATCTGTTCAACTCACCCATGTTCCCACCAAAGATGGTAGTATCTTCTACTACAAACTGATGCTCTGCCACCTGCTGCATAAGAAAGGATACAGGATCAAGGGTGTGCTTGTCTAATGGGGAAACGTCCCGGAGTAACCTTCTCACAGAGGTTTCTCCTTGGTTGCAATGAGCATTTCTCCTCCTGACTCATCCTGTCCTCTAAATTGTATGTTATGCCAGTGATGGGTGTGATTCTGGTGCTATTCCTTTACAGTATTCTAGCAAAATGATTGTGGAGCATGCTGTCTGTGCCTAAGTCCTTTATTCCGCATCTTAAAATTCCCATCCTGCCTCGCAATGTTTAGAACAAATAGATTAAATGGATAAACACTTTGGGGAAAAAGCATAAGCGCTATTACCTAGGATGAGGTTCCCATACATAGCTGAGCTCCAGAATCCCCTCAGGAGCTTTAATTATTATTTAAAAAATTTTTTTTAATTTATTGGTTTTTGACTGCAATGGGTCTTCATTGCTACATGTGGGCTTTCTGTAGTTTCAGAGAGTGGCGGCTACTCTCTAGTTGCGGCGTGTTGGCTTCCCACTGTGGTGTCTTCTCTTGGCGTACAGCATAGGCTCTGGGGTGAGAGGGCTTCAGCAGTTGTGGCCCTCGGGCTTAGTTGCTCTGCAGCATATGGTATCTTCCTGGACCAGGGATTAAACCTGTGTCCCTCGCATTGGCAAGCAGATTCTTAACCACTGGATCACCAGAGAAGTCTTCCTCAGGAGCCTTTAGAGATTCAGCATCCCTGGGTTCCACCCCAGACCTATTGAGTCTGAATCTCCAGGTATGAGGCTTGGGAATTTCTGTTTCAAAAATTCCCCAGATGATTTTGATGTTCGCTTGGCTTTGAGAACTCTTGGTGGGGGGTGTGACAGTCACAGTCAAGAGGCGACAACTAAGCTCACAGATAAATGACAAGTGCTAGTTGAACCCCTGAACAAAGTTCTCTGGAAGCTCACTCCATGCCAGAGGAGCAAGGAGAGGTAAGGAAAGGAAGTGATATAGAGTGAGTTCTTGAAAGACGATAAGTTTTCCAAGAAAGGTATAGGTGCGAGGCGATCTCAGGCACTGGAAAAGCCACTCACCAAAGTGTGGAGGTGTTGAGGAAATGCGGGGAGTTGAGTATGGAAGGAGAATGGGGTACCCTTGGCAAACACAAAGAATGAGTCTGGTATTGGGGCCCACAAGCTGTAGTGCATGGTTCAGAGGAAAGTCTACGGCTTGAGTTTGGCATTTCTATACAGTGCCCCTGGGTTGATGTTCAAGAGAAAATGTTAAATGGTTTGAGATCCAGGAAAGCTGTCTGGCTGGAGACCTAATTTTGGAAGCCAAATCACATTGTTAAGCTGCTAGGGATCTGTGCTGCTGGGTGCTGCTATGAGAGTTGCTACATAGACTCTGGGGGTAGTCCTGGGAAACTCAGGCCTCTAAAACTCTGGAGGGCACCCAGCACTTTCTATGGACATAATTTCAGAGGATTCTCATGTCTAGACAGAGTCCTCTTGCGGTTGACTCTGCAGTGGGTGCAGGTTGTGGGGTGAGGTGCCTCATGGACTGTAGCCTGCCAGCTTCCTCTGTCCATGGGATTTTCCAGGCAAGAATACTGGAGTGCGTTGCCATTTCCTTCTCCAGGGCATCTTCCCCACCCAGGAATCAAACCCTTGTCTCCAACATCTCCTGCCTTGGCAGATGGGTTCTTTACCTGTCGAGCCACTGGGGCTTCTTTTGAAATATGATCCTCTGCTATCTTCAGCTGCCCATGATCACAAATGTGGTAAGGCTATTGACTGAACCCCTCTGACCACCATTTCTTCTTCCAACAAAGAGCTGATACCAGAGCACAGGATCTTCTCATTCATGGGTTTATTTGACAAACACTTATTGAGCATCTGCTCTGAGCCAGGCATTGGGTTTGGCTTGGTGGACATGAAGTTGAATAAGACATGATACGTGGGTATGTGTCTACTTCTGCCACAGGTGTTATTTTTAAAGGTCTGTGTTCCCTCCTGTCTGTTTTGTCTCTGAGCAGAGGAGGGTCAATAGCCTGCCATTTCTTACCAAAAAATGTGCTACGGGTTGAATAAACTCCAATGAACAAAGAAAATCTGAAGAATTTATTTTTAACTTATTTTATTCTTTAACAATGAGTTTTAATATTGCATCGAGGGTATAAGTCATTCCCCTAGGAGAGCTCTATTTGAGAAAAATTGGTTGAATACAGTTCCTAGTTTTGAATTATCTTTTTGGATAACAAAAACTTTTGGTGAACAATGATGATAATAATATGAAGAAATAGATGCTCTGGAAGATGCCATGTGTTAAAAGAGGGAACAAAAATCTCAGACATTTTTAATGCTATGTCCGGTCTCTATACAAAAACCTGTCAGCTTCATGCTGTTTTTTAGTCAATTTCACAGTGGGGAACAGAGAAAGGCTGATGGCTTAAGAGAAACAAGCTCAAAGTTGGCAACACAATTGCTGAAACATTTTCTCCAAAGGAGAGCTTTTTATTTGTAGCTAAATATATGGAAATAAAAACCAAATGGAAGTGTAGGCGCACTTTTGGGCACGGGGTAGAGGGCCAGGCGATGTTTGTGGGAACTACAGCCTCCAGGGAGGGTTGAGGAAAACGGGGAACTTTAGGTACCCAAACCGACTGTAAGTGTGTGGAGTGCAAGCTTTGCTCCTTTCTAGTCTGAGAAAAGGGCATCGCCCAGAGTCAGCACCTGCTCCTCACCCCAGCTCTGTCACTACTCAGTACCCATGGTAGGTCTCAGTAAATATTTATGGAGTGAATAATTTGTTTGTATTTTATTAATATTAGCATTAACAAGTGCTCTACGGTAATGATGGTTCTGGCAGTATTATCATTCTCCCGGAGTTCAGCTATTAGCAGCAAACCCGAGAGAAACTTAATTGAATTACTCTTCATTTCCATGTCGGCCTTTTTAAATGGAAGGGGGCTATTTAAGTTGTAGGAACCAGCACTTGGCCCTCATGATCACCAAGTGTACCCTGGGCTTTGCCAAAGGAATGTCACTAAAGGAAGGCTATGAAGGGAACGTGCCCCACACAGTCTGTCTTGTATACTGAGGAAAAGCAGCTGTTTGGATCTGACAAAGGAGGCCACATTAAATCTGGTGTGGCTGGTGAATGACGAAGGGGACATAGAGGCAGCAGTAGGTGAGGACAAGATGTCTGTGGAGGTGTCATTTTTCTTGAGAGAAAAGGAGGCAGGAGGTGTTAAGAGTGTTGAGAAATGAAAGCAGGACTCTTTCCTGGCTATGGAATGTCTCAAAAGTCCCTCCTTCTGGGAGTCCCTTTCTTTTTTAAAAAAATTTATCTTACTCAGGTATAGTTGATTTACAGTGTTGTGTTATTTCTGCTGTACAGCAAAGTGATTCAGTTATACATAAATGTATACATATATATATTTTCATATTTGTGTCCATTATGGTTTATCACAGGATACTGAAGATAGTTCCCTGTGCTATATAGTAGGACCTAGTTGTTTAACAACTCTATATATAATAGTTTGCATCTGCTGCTGCTGCTGCTAAGTCACTTCAGTCGTGTCTGACTCTGTCTGACCCCATAGACGTCAGCCCACCAGGCTCCCCCATCTCTGGGATTCTCCAGGCAAGAACACTGGAGTGGGTTGCCATTTCCTTCTCCAATGCATGAAAGTGAAAAGTGAAAGTCAAGTTGCTCAGTCTTGTCTGACCCTCAGCGACCCCACAGACTGCAGCCTACCAGGCTCCTCCGCCCATGGGATTTTCCAGGCAAGAGTACTGGAGTGGGGTGCTATTGCCTTCTACAGTTTGCATCTACTAATCCCAAACTCCCAATCTGTCTCTCCCCCCAACCCTGTTCCCCCTTGGCAACCACAAGTGTGATCTCTATGTCTATGTGTCTGTTTCCATTTTGTAGATAAATTCATTTGTGTCATATTTTAATTCCACATATATGATATCATATGGTATTTATTTTTCTCTTTCTGAATTACTTAGTATTAGGATTTCTAGGTCTATCTATGGTGCTACAAATTGCATTATTTCATTCTTGTTATGGCTGAGTAGTATTCCATTGTATATATGTACCACATCTTCTTTACCCATTCATCTGCCAATTTAGATTGCTTCAGTGTCTTGGCTATTGTGAATAGTGCTTCTATGAACATAGGGGTGCATGTATTTTTTGAATTAGAGTTCTTTTCTGGATATATGCCCAGGAGTGGGATTGCTAGATCATCAGGCAACTCTGCTTTTAGCTTTTTTTAATTTTTTTTTTTAATTTTTTAAAAAATTTTATTTTATTTTTAAACTTTACATAATTGTATTAGTTTTGCCAAATATCAAAATGAATCCACCACCGGTATACATGTGTTCCCCATCCTGAACCCTCCTCCCTCCTCCCTCCCCATACCATCCCTCTAGGTCATCCCAGTGCACCAGCCCCAAGCATCCAGTATCGTGCATCGAACCTGGACTGGCATCTTGTTTCATACATGATATTTTACATGTTTCAAAGCCATTCTCCCAAATCTTCCCACCCTGTCCCTCTCCCACAGAGTCCATAAGACTGTTCTATACATCACTGTCTCTTTTGCTGTCTCG
Organism: Bos indicus; assembly: GCF_029378745.1. Lineage (NCBI taxonomy): Eukaryota > Metazoa > Chordata > Mammalia > Artiodactyla > Bovidae > Bos > Bos indicus. The sequence goes on from NC_091760.1 coordinate 112,637,684, forward strand.
TACACAGGGTTATTGTTACCGTCTTTCTAAATTCCATATATATGTGTTACTATACTGTATTGGTGTTTTTCCTTCTGGCTTACTTCACTCTGTATAATAGGCTCCAGTTTCATCCACCTCATCAGAACTGGTTCAAATGTGGAACCTCCATACCGTTATCCATGGGCAGTCTTAAGTTGCTTCAGTTGTGTTAGACTCTTTGCAATCCTGTGGACTGTAGCCTGCCAGGTTCCTCTGTCCATGGGATTCTCTAGGCAAGAGTACTGGAGTGAGTTGCCATGCTCTCTTCCAGGGGATCTTCTGGACCCAGAGATCGAACCTGCAGCTCCTGTGGCTCCTGCATTGCAGGCAGATTCTTTACTACTGAGCCACCGGGGAAGCCCACTGTTATCCATAGTAGGTGCAACAACTTACATTCCCACCAACAGTGTAGGAGGGTTCTCTTCTCTCCACATCTCCTGAGAATCTCTTTCTGATCCATATAATAAATAGGATGCATAGTGTTTCTATCAACCAGCATGTGCACTCTTTAAGTCTACTGAAATATGTTTGAAATATTTTGTCTTCAGTGATACCAATAAAAATTCTAAAGGGAAAAGTGAGTCCATAATCAACTAACAAACGGTTGGTTTTGTTTACCATGTTTCTTTGCTGCTCTTTTCTGTGTATGTGCATCAAGGGCAGCTCCTGACAGGCCCAGCTGGTCACTTGGATTACATGTGGCGCAGATGGTATTGCGCTGTCGCCACACACCTTCCCTCACTGTGTGTTACATGCCTGACATCCCCAGGGCTCTTCCCAGAGGCCAGATGCTTTTGGCTGCCATGTGGCCACACTTTTCTGGTCCTGCGGGAGCCTTTCAACCTATCAGCTCAGACTCTTCCAAGCCCTGCTTTCACATAACAAGGCTGTTCATTCAAAAGGTTGCATTTTGGCGGGGGGGGGGGGGGGGGGGGGGGGGTGGGGGTGGGGGGGGGGGGTGGGGTGGGGGGGGGTGAGTGAGGTGTGGGGTGTAGTAACTCCTTGGCGGGGGGTGGGGTGGGGTGGGGGGGTGAGTGAGGTGTGGGGTGTAGTAACTCCTTATTCCTAGGACATGCATGGGAAATTCTATCAAATCTTCCTATATTTTGATTTATTTCAAGGTAATACCATTTTATTGATTTATGCATGCATGCTAAGTTGCTTCAGTTGTATCCAACTTTGTGTCCCCATGGACTGAAGCCCATCAGGCTCCTCTGTCCATGGGGATTCTCCAGATAAGAATACTGGAGTGGGTTGCTACACCCTCCTCCAAGTTGTTGATTTATATTATTCCAGAAATCAGTCTATAGTATCCTAAAGCACATATATCTTGCTTTGTTTAGTAACTTTCCTATTTGGGGATTGTTATACCACCTCCCAAATAATGCCAAAATAAACATTTGTAAATGTTTATTTTGTTATTATAATTCAAAGGACATGAATTTGAGCAAACTCCGGGACACAGTGAAAGACAGGGAAGCCTGGTGTGCTACAGTCCATGGAGTCACAAAGAGTCACACACGACTGAGCGAGTGAACGACAACAACAACAAACGTTTGTAATCTACTGTTCTTTCTTTTGGATTATTTTCTTATTTAATTAACCTTAATTCTTGAGGTTAAATCCCAAGTCCAATCATGAATCAAGGAACTTAAATTTATTTTGGCTTTTACCAAGATGCAGGTCACTGGGACCTGTCTGAAGCTTACAGTCCTGAGACAGAGACTCATAGGGGGTCTCTTGACAGATTTCCATTCTGTGGAGTGGGGAGTGCTGTTTCCCATGTTGATCAGTGTGTATGTATGTGCGTGTGTCAGGCCAGAGAAGTGAACAGCCCCCGATGTGGGTCTTCTTTCTGGAGCTTTTCATTGAGATTCTGTGAAAACAGATGTGAGCATGGAGAATTGGTGTGACTGAAAAAATAAGGCAGCCTGTGATTTATTTTAGCAACTTTGAGTCTTGAGGTGTGTAGTCTCTGTGGATTGGTCAGATACCTTTCTGCCTGTGCTGTCATTGGTTTAAATAAATTGGGGGGGAAATATCTACTTTCCCTCTAGACATAGTGCTGAGTGAAGTTACTTGCTTGGGTAGCCTATCCCTTCTCCAGTGGATCTTCCCAACCCTGGACATTTGCTTTAATATCATGTTAAATCAGCTGGGCAAAGCCTGGGCAGAGAAACCTCCTAGTCGATTCCCTGAGTGGACACAGTGTGAGCTCAGCTGGTGATGCTGGGTCCTGAGGCCTGTGGAAGGTGGTGGAGCAGCAGGCACTCCTCAACTGAGAATAGCAGTGCAGAGAAAGCCAGAGAGAAGGGGAAGTGTTAGCAGAGATGGGAAGCCATTGCCCAGGAAGCTACTCACCTCTGCAACAGAGCCACAGCTAACCCTGGTGAGCATGTGGCCGAAAACTCAGACAATCCCTTTTGTTCCACCTGAGGAAGGTGAGTCATCAGAGAGTGCCAAGCAAAAGGCCTCTCTACATACAAGGGATTCACCTTCCGTCTCCCCCAACCCCTGCGTCCTCTGGCTTTTAGAAATAAATGAGTACAATGAAATTTAGGCTTCCCAGTGGCACAGTGGTAAAGAATCTACCTGGCAGCACAGGACATGTGGGTTCGACCCTCTGGGTTGTGAAGATCCCTTGGAGGAGGGCATGGCAACCCACTCCACTGTTCTTGCCTGGAGAATCCCATGGACATCGGTGCCTGGGGGTCGCAAAAAGTCAGACATGACTGAACTCACACATACACACATAACAAAAACTAAAGCCACGTTAAAGCTAGTTAAAAGATTATATATATGGAAAGTATTCAAGTAAACATTATAGGTAAATGTCCGTGGTTCAGAGGTAAGAAATCTGAATTTAAAAATATCATCTTTTACATGGGGTATTAAAAACAAAGCAAACAAATGAGATTTCACAGCTTGTTAGTTTTGTTAATCACAAATTGCAGGTTCTCTGCCTATGGATCTATAGATTCGTGGCAGTGATGTGAAAGCCTCCTGCAATAGTCTGCTAGGGCTGCCACGACATGGGTAGAGTTCAGTAACAGAGGTGTGTCTTCTCATAGGTCTAGAAGCTACAGGTTAAAGATCAAAATGTCAACAAGGTTGCTGTCTTTTGAGGGCTCTCTTCTCAGCTTGTAGATAGTTGTCTTTACTCTGTTCTCATATGGTACTTCTGTGTGTGTGTGTGTGTGTGTGTGTGTGTGTGTGTATCTGTGTCCTAATCTCTTCTTATGCAGACCGTTATGCAGTCAGATTGGATTTGTTGTTGTTTAGTTGCTCAGTCATGTTGGACTCTTTGCAACCCCATGGAATATAGCCCACCAGGCTCCTCTGTCCATGGGATTTCCCAGACAAGAGTACTGGAGTGGGTTGCCATTTCCTTCTCCAGGGGATCTTTCCGACCCAGAAATTGAACCCGAACTTCCTGCATTGGCAGGCAGATCCTTTACCACTGAGCCGCCTGGGAAGCCCAGGTTGGATTAGGACCCACCATAATGACCTTATAAAACTTTAATTATCTCTTTAAAGACCCTATCTCCAAATACAGCCACATTGTGAGGTATTGGGGTTAGCTAATATGATTTTTGTTAGTATGAATTTTCAGGGAATAGAATTTAGCCCATCTCATTTCTTCATAAGAATTTTGAGGAACATTCTTAAAATTGTACAAATTTTACTGGAGATATTAGAGAGGAAAATTATTGTATCTCAGGGGAAAAAATCTAGTTTGTGATAAAAGCACTGAACTGGTAACCAAAATGAATACTGATAACTGCTTCTTGGGTAAAGGCAAATCAGGTTTTGTCACTAAGAAGATCTGTAAAATTTTCTTAGACCCAGGAAAATACAGAAATAGCATTTTAATGTGAGGATGAGAAAAGTCTGCTAAAACCCTAACCTCCATGGCGGGCCTCACTTGTGCTCACCAAAGTCTCTGGATCATGTTTCTGTTCATATTTTGCACGTTCTCATCCAAAGCCTAGTGTGAATGGCCTTTATCATACATTTACTCATTAGGTGTTCCACCTGTGAATTCTCATACAAGGAAAAAAATAATCATTTTTACTGACCGACACATTACTTCTCTATATAAATTTTAGGGATGCAGGAGTGCACTTCCACTGAGATTAGTGTGTATAATACTAGGTGCAAGAGTGTTCTGGTGGTGGACATTGTGCTATTTCTTCTACAGAAAGAAGAGATAAGGATGATGTAAGTAATAAAGGGAGGAGATGGAGGAAGGAAAAGGAAATTCAAACTTTCCTCCCACCTCAGTAGAGAGACAAGAACCACCAGATCCTAGAATTTTTGTTCTAATTAAACCCCAAAAAGATGTAGACATGGGTATGGAGTTGGTAGAGCTTGAAAAAGAAGGTTGGGGTAGGAGAGGGGAGACAGCATATTATCTGTGTTCTTGCTAAAAATTGACCTCTTCTGCAAAACCTGCCTTGAAAATTCCGACTGACATTCATTTAAGCAAATTGTTATAAATTATCCTTTTCACATCACATTTTTAAAGTTATCATTCATTTTAACTTCCCTTTGAAAAGTGCTTCAGCTTCTCCCCTTGAGTCCCATAGTGGACCTTGCAAAGTTCTGGGCACATACTTGGTAGGAACTTAAAATTTTTTTAATATCCTCTTTAGCCATAGAAATTATTCCTATCAATCAGACCACTAGCACAGATGGAAAAAACAATGAATTGACATACTTTGTGAATGCTACAATTGGAGTTCTTAGGAAAAAAAAAAAAAAACACCTCTGGGCCTCAGCGACTCTGCTGCTGCTGCTAAGTCGCTTCAGTTGTGTCCGACTCTGTGCGACCCCATGGACAGCAGCCCACCAGGCTCCGCCATCCCTGGGATTCTCCAGGCAAGAACACTGGAGTGGGTTGCCATTTCCTTCTCCAATGCATGAAAGTGAAAAGTGAAAGTGAAGTCGCTCAGTCGTGTCCGATTCTTAGCGACCCCATGGACTGCAGCCTACCAGGCTCCTCCGTCCATGGGATTTTCCAGGCAAGAGTACTGGAGTGGGTTGCCATTGCACTCTGCTAAAAAGACTGAAGTTCTCTTACTCAGTAAACATGTTTGTTGAGCACCTACTACATGCTAGGCATTGTGCTAGCTGATATGGTTCAGTTCAGTTCAGTCGCTCAGTTGTGTCCGACTCTTTTTGACCTCAAGAACCGGAGCACACTAGGCCTCCCTGTCCATCACCAACTCCCAGAGTCTACCCGAACTCACGTCCATTGAGTTCCTGATGCCATCGAACCATCTCATCCTCTGTTGCCCCCTTCTTCTGCCCTCAATCTTTCCCAGCATCAGGGTCTTTTCAAATGAGTCAGCTCTTTGCATCAGATGGCCAAGATACTGGAGTTTCAACTTTAACATCAGTCCTTCCAATGAACACCCAGGACCGATTTCCCTTAGGATGGACTGAAAAATACACGACTCTACACACAGGAGGCTCACATTTTGGTGGAAGAGATGCTCAAACATCTTAATATTATATAATGAGGATGATATTGTAACAGAGATATATAGAGTGATGTAGAAACCCAGAATAGAAAGTAACTAACCCAGAGTAACTAAGTAGCCAACCCAGTTAGCTACTAACAGGTTAGCAGGCAGAAGTGGTGACACCTGAGCTGGGACTTGAAGGGCATGTGGGAGTTTACCAGGCAGAGAACAGCGGGGAAAATGTGACAGGCAGGTGATAACATAATGACAGCAGAGAAGCACAAGGTGCACCTGATCAGTACACATTATCATAGTGAAAAAAGGAAGCCACTTAAATGCTGGGCATGGCAGGGAAAAGCCCAGGTGTATCACTGAATAGTCACACCATGAAATTTTACATGATGTTTACAGAGAGATTTTAACATCATGGGGAGGTACTTAGACTATAGAGTTAAAAGAAAAGTAAGGGAATGCAATTGTCTCTATGGAATGAGCCCACCTTTTTTCCTTTAAAATATAAAAGTCTAGAAGAAAAATGTACATATTGTTTTTTGCTCCGCTATATTTTTTGAACTCAACTTTTTACAAGTTTGTATTATTTTAATAGAAAAATATGATGTCAGAAAATTAAAGAAAATGTAGGGCAGATTTTAGGCCTCCTTGGTGGCTCAGACGGTGATGAATCCGCCTGCAATGTGGGAGACCTGGGTTCGATCCCCAGGTTGGGAAGATCCCGGGGAGAAGGGAATGGCTACCCACGCTAGTATTCTGGCCTGGAGAATCTCATGGACAGAGAAGTCTGGGCTATAGTCCATGGGGTCGCAAAGAGTTGGACATGACCGAGTGACTTTCATTCACTTCAGGGCAGGTTGCAGAATGAAGACTGAGGGAGGGAATGAAATAATGCCATTTGCAGTAACATGGATGGACCTAGAGACTGTCATACTGAGCGAAGTAAGTCAGAGAAAGACAAATAAGATACTGCTCATACGTGGAATCTAAAGAGTGGCACAAATGAACTTATTCACAAAACAGAGTCACAGAGGTAGAAAGCAAACTTGTGGTCACCAGGGAGGAAAGGGGGAGGGGGGATAAAATGGAAACTGGGACTGACATATATACATTACGATATATAAAATATGCTGTTGTGTCTGTGTTAATCTCTCAGTCATGTCCTACCCCATGGATTGTAGCCTGGCAGGCTCCTTCTATCTATGGAATTCTCCAGGTAAGAATACTGGAGTAAATAGCCATTCCCTTCTCCAGGGGATCTTCCCAATCCAGGAATCAAACCCAAGTCTCCAGCATTGCAGACAGATTCTTTACCATCTGAGCAACTCAATGGATAGGAGTTTGAGCAAACTCTGGGAGATAGTGAAGGACAGGAAGCCTGGCATGCTGCAGTCCATGGGGCTGCAAAGAGTCGGACATGACTGAGTGACTGAACAACAATATAAAAAAGATAATTAATAGGGACCTACTGGTGGCTCAGAGGTTAAAGCGTCTGCCTGGAATGCAGGAGACCCGGGTTTGATCCCTGGGTTGGGAAGATCCCGTGGAGAAGGAAATGGCAACCCACTCCAGTACTCTTGCCTGGAGAATCCCATGGAGGGAGGAGCCTGGTAGGCTACAGTCCATGGGGTCGCAAAGAGGCTGACACGATGAGCGACTTCACTCACTCACTCACTCACTGTATAGCATAGGAACTCTACTTGATACTCTGTAATTGAGTCCCATTGAATGGACATATGTATACGTATAATTGATTCACTTTGTCATAACCTGAAACTTACCCAACATTGTAAATCAACTACAGTCCAATAAAAATTATTAAAAAAGAAAAAAAGGCTGCAGGAGGGCAATGAGGCTGGTGGGCCATGCTGCTGTAGTCACTTACTTATCCTGTGGGTAACAGGGAATTACAATAACTCCAGTCTTATACTGAACACTGAAGAGCTGAGTTAAAATAGAAAAAAATGACTCATAAAGGGTAAAATATTGAGCTTTTCTCACACATTAATTCTTTCCCTTGAGTTACAGTGGAGTTGCATGCTCCTAGGTTTGTAAAGACTGTGGGCCTGGTTTTCTATGACTTCTTTTGCCTCTTGATAAGCCTACCCAGCAATTCTTCCCTCTAGAGTTGGAGTAAACTACTGCTGCTTCTACTGAACACTAGAAGAGGTGCTTGGCTTGTATTTACATAAATTATTTCAAAAGCAGAGACATTATTTTGCCAACAAAGGTCCGTCTAGTCAAGGCTATGGTTTTTCCTGTGGTCATGTATGGATGTGAGAGTTGGACTGTGAAGAAGGCTGAGCGCTGAAGAATTGATGCTTTTGAACTGTGGTGTTGGAGAAGACTCTTGAGAGTCCCTTGGACTGCAAGGAGATCCAACCAGCCCATTTTGAAGGAGATCAGCCCTGGGATTTCTTTGGAAGGAATGATGCTAAAGCTGAAACTCCAGTACTTTGGCCACCTCATGCAAAGAGTTGACTCATTGGAAAAGACTCTGATGCTGGGAGGGATTGGGGGCAAGAGGGGAAGGGGACGACAGAGGATGAGATGGCTGGATGGCATCACTGACTCGATGGACGTGAGTCTGGGTGAACTCTGGGAGTTGGTGATGGACAGGGAGGCCTGGCGTGCTGTGATTCATGGGGTCACAAAGAGTCGGACATGACTGAGTGACTGATCTGATCTGATCTGATATATATATTTCTATTTTGTCTTTCTACCTGTGTATAACTCAGTTTGCTATAATGGCTTTTCTGGCAAAAAGCTATGTACTAATGGACAGGGATTTAGGATTTCTAGGTTTTGAAGGAAACGGAGGGACAACGGGTTTGAGATGCTTTTTGCCATTAAAGAGTGCTTTCCTGGAATATCCTGGGAACCAGAGGGAGACCTTCAGTGTTGGGGTTGAAAGACCACCAGTAAAGATGGAGGAACCCTAAGCTCATACATGGGTTACCTGTTTCTCTAGTTTTTTTTTTTTTTTTTTCCCTAGGGTTGGAATGAAAATAGTAACAGAGTCATATTGTTACAATATGACATCAGTATGTCCAACTTGCTAGATTTTACTCAGGTCAGTGCCCACCCCCCTCAAAAAAAAAATCAAGAATGACAAATTCTGACTTTGTTTACACAGAGCCGTTCACTTGAGGCCGGGCTAGTTGCATCGGTCTCGGAGGACAGAGGCTGTTGCAGCGCCTTCTTGCTTCCACCCTTTGGACAGCAGTACTGTGGAGATGATCCCACACGGTTCCTCGCTTCCACCCTCTGTCCCCAGTCAGTGGGCACAAGCAGCCCTCAGAGAAAAGTCTCGAGACATAGCAGAGAGAGGGGTCTGCAATTGTGCTGATGGTTTATAGGGCGTGTTAGGGGCTTCAGATACCCAGCAATGAGTTTCCCTGGGATGAATGTGTAGCTACACAGAGCACATTACTGCCAGGAGACAGACTCTGGTTAAGATCAGACTGCAAGGAAAATACTTCACTAATATCTCTACCTCACTACAGCCCAATTAAGTTTGCAGAAGTTTCCAGAAACAAAACAAAACAAAACAAAATCTTCTGTTATCAGAATTGAATGAATAAAAAGCCTAGACTCAAAAGTTTAAGGAACTTAACCAGTCTCCTCTCCTCGCTGGTCAGGGGCAGAAATGGGGCTAAAACTCAGCTCCCCAAGTCTCCCTTTGTTGTTGTTGTTAGTCAGTCATGTCTGACTCTTTGTAACCCCATGGACTGCAGCACGCTAGGCTTCCTTGTCCTTCATCATCTCCCTGAGTTTGCTCAAACTCATGTCCATCGAGTTGGTGATGCCATTCAACCATCTCGCCCTCTGTCATCCCCTTCTTCTCTTGCCTTTAATCTTTCCTGGCATCACGGTCTTCTCTAATGAGTCGGCTCTTCACATCAGGTGGCCAAAGTATGAGAGCTTCAGCATTGGTCCTTTCAATGAATATTCAGGGTCGATTTCCTTTAGGATTGACTGGTTTAATTCCTTGCAGTCCTAGGTACTCTCAAGAGTCTCAAGTCTCCCTAGACTGTACTAAAGGTGCTACTGCTGCTTACCTCCATTATTTCTTTTAGGAACATGATATCACCCTCATCTTTTTCTCTTTTAAGATAGTGGCATTAATATGTTTGAAATGTTTTTTCCCGTTTGGATTCCAAAAAGGCTGGTGATGCCCTCTTTTTTAGAGATGCTAGCTGCTGCACACTGATTGAGCAGGCTAAAGCTGAAATGTGAAAAGTGCTTTTCCCCAGACAGTTAGAATACATAATGAAGATGGAAATTTCCAAGACCTGAATCCCCAAACTCAGGCTCATCTCCCCTCTCTCCTTGAAATATAAAACCAGCAAGATTTTAAAAATTGGACTCAAATAAATATTCATCATTTTCCTTCCTCTATTCTGGGTCCTATGGAGTAATACATGGTACTCTTTGCATTGGCGCTCACATATTTAAGTGTGTAAGTGAGAAAGTGTGTGCGACAGCATATGTGACTGCATGAATGTATGTGTGAATGTGTGTATGATTATGAGTGTGTGTAAGTGTAAGTACATGAGAGTGAAGGAATATGTGTGTAAATGCATATGTATGAATGCTGCTACTGCTGCTAAGTTGCTTCAGTCGTGTCCGACTCTGTGTGACCCCATATATGGCAGCCCACCAGGCTCCCCCGTCCCTGGGATTCTCCAGGCAAGAATACTGGAGTGGGTTGCCATTTCCTTCTCCAATGCATGAAAGTGAAAAGTAAAAGTGAAGTCACTCAGTCCTATCCGATTCTGCAACCCCATGGACTGCAGCCTACCAAGGCTCCTCCATCCAAGGGATTTTCCAGGCAAGAATACTGGAGTGGGGTGCCATTGCCTTCTCCTATGTATGAATATGTACGCATTTAGTTGCAAATAGGAGCTGAGATATTTATTTCTTTTGAAAACAAGTCAAACTTCTGTAGACCTTTGACACTTACTTTCAGTGCTTTTTAGAAGGGAAATTGCATCCATATTGACAGTACAGTTTTCAGAAGAGTGGTTTTGATAGGTTGAGGACACATTGATGGTATTTAAAGATGTTTGGCAAGGTCAGGAAATATTTGCCTTCATTTCTTCACTGTTCCAAGTTCTGATATAAGCACCAAGGCACATGTTAAAGGCCAAGATTTTACTTTCAAATACAGCAAAGCCTTTATTTATAGGAAAGATATCCATTCCAGTCTTGCCTTCTTGCATTTAAAATCTCACACTGCAGCCAAAATGACTTCAAATCCATGATTGGATGTCACTCTACTTAAATATCTTTAATTGCCTCTTCAGAGAACAAATATGGGTTTCCTACCCAATTCATCCCGATTCCAAATTCTTTTCCTTCAGTTGAATGTCCCTACCCTCAAAGCTCAAATCCTGATCCAGAGAAGGATGCTGAACAACTTAAGGCCATCGCCACCTTCACCCTTATGATAAGTCTCGGGTCCACAGTCATTGGCACAAGGCTGACGTGTGCTTTTAGCTGGGGCAACAGAGTGCATCTCAGGACCCTTTCTTGAAATTCTGGGACCTGTCACATTTTCCTTTGGGATGGAGTTGAAGCAGATGCAACCCTAGGAAATGACATCATGAAACCAGAATGCTAGGCAGCTTTGAGAAGACTTGATTGTTCAGAAAGTGAAGTGAAGGAAAAGAAGCTATTACAACAGTCTTGAAGTTCACCTACTTCAGGACTCCCTGGGATACTTGAGCATTATTGGGGAGAGTGCCAGTGACTCCACCCCTGCCCTTTCTTGCTCAGCCTCATTCATCTCTTGCCTGAAAGCATCTCTAGGTGAGTAGTGGGCCCCAGTCTCCACTCATGCATGTCTGCAACTCAAGAGGATGCTGGCATGTTCTCCTAGGTGCTCTCTCCCTGTGCTCCTCCTTGGAAGGGTGGGCCTGTGAGGTTCTGCAGCTTGGCTGATTCCAGATAAGGAGCCTGCTGTCAGGTTCCCCTCCCTGCAGGCACTTCTAACCTCCCAAGAGGAGCTCTTTGAGCTCTCCATCCCTTGGTTCCAGAGCGGGGAGAACCAAGGCTCTCTCCTCAGGGCTCTTTAATGCCTTCCTTCTGGATTGCTATTCTGTTTCTTACATGGGACGTAGAGGTAAATGAAGGTCTGGGGGGTCACCTTTTGCATCTTTCAGTGATTCTGACAAAATATGTCCAACAGCTTCTCTTTAGGATATGGGAACATTATCACTAATTACCCTCAGCATTGGGACTTACACCAAAAATTCTGAGACAAGAAGAAAAATACTATTCAATCTCCTATGATATGTCTCAAGACGAAAGGTACATGTTAAAGACTCCCGTTGTGAAAATATTTTTAACTGATACATTATAAATGCACAATGTTTCATAGACTAATAAAAAGCATACATGGATTTCTAATTAGCACTAAAAAGAACTTTTTCAGAAATACTTTGTTGAGTAAAAAGCAGATGTTGCGAATTCAAATGGTTCAGGCAGGTAATATAAAAGTGAAGTGTAATGGGTTGTGTGTAAGGCAGTAGAAGGTAGAGAGGACCATGGTGAATCAGAGGCACCAGGTTCTATCTGAAAAGATCAGCTGCCACTCAACTCCAGAGATTTTTGTTTCATGAAGAAATATAGTCCTAAACTTAGGAAATCTTATTATTTCTTAGGAGAAGATGGAAATACATTTTAAAAAAATTATGTATTTTTATTTTTCGGTTGTGCTGGGTCTTCATTGCTATGTGCAGGTTTCCCCTAGTTGTGGTGAGCAGAGGCTACTCTTTTTTATGGTGTGTGGGCTTCTCTTGTTGCAGAGCACAGGCTCTAGGCACATGGCCTTCAATAGTTGCAGCACCACGGGCTCAGTTATGATGTGGGGGCCCCAGAGCGTGCAGGCTTCAAAGGCTGTGGCACAGGGCCCAGATTGCTCAAGGCATGTGGAATCTTCCTAGACCAGGGATTGAACCCATGTTCCCTGCATTGGCAGGTGGATTCCCATCCACTGGACCACCAGGGAAGTCCTGGAAATCCATTTTTGAAATGTAAAGTGTCCCAAATTTTAGATGATGGTGACAGATTAAATAAAAAAAATATCCTTGGGCCCAAGAAAAGCCTGGCAACTGGCCAAACTTGGTATTTGGACCAATAATTTACCACCTCTGAGAAAGTGCTATGTAAATATTGGTTGTTATGATAATGGAGTTGATGAACGCTCTATCAACATTTTGTAAACAATGCTCCAAAATGTAACCATACATTTCAGTGATCTAAGAAATGCCAATCTCATCCCATTCTCCGAAGCTCAGCTCAGCTCTCCAAGGTTGCCTTGCTGGGAGGGCAGACTCTGCAGTGATTGGATGCATGCTGTGCGCTAAGTCACTTCAGTGTGTCCAACTCTTTGCCACCTTATGGACTGTAGCTTGCCAGCTTCCTCTGTCCATGGCATTTGCAGGCAAGAATACTGGAGGGGATCCCTCCTCTAGGAGGTCTTCCCGACTCAGGGATCTGACCTGCGTCTCTTACATCTCCTGCACTGGCAGGTGGGTTCTTTATCACTAATGTAGTGATTGGGTTTAGTTCAGTTCAGTTGCTCAGTCGTGTCCGACTCTTTGCGACCCCATGAATCACAGTATGCCAGGCCTCCCTGTCCATCACCAACTCCCGGAGTTTACTCAAACTTATGTCCACCAAGTCGGTGATGCCATCCAGCCATCTCATCCTCTGTCATCCCCTTCTCCTCCTGCCCCCAATTCCTCCCAGCATCAGAGTCTTTTCCAATGAGTCAACCCTTCACATGAGGTGGCCAAAGTACTGGAGTTTCAGCTTTAGCATCCGTCCTTCCAATGAAAACCCAGGACTGATCTCCTTTAGAATAGACTGGTTGGATCTCCTTGCAGTCCAAGGGACTCTCAAGAGTCTTCTCCAACACCATATTTCAAAAGCATCAATTCTTCAGCACTCAGCTTTCTTCACAGTCCAACTCTCACATCCATACATGACCACTGGAAAAACCATAGCCTTGATTAGATGGACCTTTGTTGGCAAAGTAATGTCTCTGCTTTTGAATATGCTATCTAGGTTGGTCATAACTTTCCTTCCAAGGAGTAAGTGTCTTTTAATTTCATGGCTGCAATCACCATCTGCAGTGATTTTGGAGCCCAAAAAAATTAATTCTGACACTGTTTCCCCATCTATTTCCCATGAAGTGATGGGACCAGATGCCATGATCTTCGTTTTCTGAATGTTGAGCTTTAAGCCAACTTTTTCACTCTCCTTTTTCAATTTCATCAAGAGGTTTTTAGTTCCTCTTCACTTTCTGTCATAAGGGTGGTGTCATCTGCATATCTGAGGTTTTTGAGATTTCTCCTGGCAATCTTGATTCCAGCTTGTGCATCTTCCAGCCCAGCGTTTCTCATGATGTACTCTGCATAGAAGTTAAATAAGCAGGGTGACAATATACAGCCTTGACGTACTCCTTTTCCTATTTGGAACCAGTCTGTTGTTCCATGTCCAGTTCTAACTGTTGCTTCCTGACCTGCATACAAATTTCTCAAGAGGCAGGTCAGGTGGTCTGGTATTCCCATCGCTTTCAGAATTTTCTACAGTTTATTGTGATCCACACAGTCAAAGGCTTTGCCATGGTCAATAAAGCAGAAATAGATGTTTTTCTGGAACTCTCTTGCTTTTTCAATGATCCAGCCAATGTGGCAATTTGATCTCTGGTTCCTCTGCCTTTTCTAAAACCAGATTGAACATCTGGAAGTTCACGGTTCATGTATTGCTGAAGCCTGGCTTGGAGAATTTTGAGCATTACTTTACTAGAGTGTGAGATGAGTACAATTGTGTGGTAGTTTGAATATTCTTTGGCATTGCCTTTCTTTGGGATTGGAATGAAAACTGACCTTTTCCAGTCCTGTGGCCACTGCTGAGTTTTCCGAATTTGCTGGCATATTGAGTGCAGCACTTTTACAGCATCATCTTTCAGGATTTGAAATAGCTCAACTGGAATTCCATCACCTCCACTAGCTTTGTTCGTAGTGATGCTTTCTAAGGCCCACTTGACTTCACATTCCAGGATGTCGGGCTCTAAGCGAGTGATCACACCATCGTGATTATCTGGGTCATGAAGATCTTTCTGTACAGTTCTTCTGTGTATTCTTGCCACCTCTTCTTAATATCTTCTGCTTCTGTTAGGTTCATACCATTTCTGTCCTTTATCGAGCCCATCTTTGCATGAAATGTTCCCTTGGTATCTCTAATTTTCTTGAAGAGATCTCTAGTCTTTCCCATTCTGTTGTTTTCCTCTATTTCTTTGCATTGATCGCTGAGGAAGGCTTTCTTATCTCTCCTTGCTATTCTCTGGAACTCTGCATTCAGATGCTTATATCTTTCCTTTTCTCCTTTGCTTTTCTCTTCTCTTCTTTTCATAGCTATTTGTAAGGCCTCCCCAGACAGCCATTTTGCTTTTTTGCATTTCTTTTCCATGGGGATGGTCTTGATCCCTGCCTCCTGTACAATGTCACGAACCTCCGTCCATAGTTCATCAGGCACTCTGTCTATCAGATCTAGTCCCTTAAATCTATTTCTCACTTCCACTGTATAATCATAAGGGATTTGATTTAGGTCATACCTGAATGGTCTAGTGGTTTTCCCTACTTTCTTCAATTTCAGTCTGAACTTGGCAATAAGGTTCATGGTTCATGGCAATAAGGCAATGGTTCATGATCTGAGCCACAGTCAGCACCCAGTCTTGTTTTTGCTGAATCTATAGAGCTTCTCCGTCTTTGGCTGCAAAGAATATAATCAATCTGATTTTGGTGTTGACCATCTGGTGGTGTCCATGTGTAGAGTCTTCTCTTGTGTTGTTGGAAGAGGGTGTTTGCTATGACCAGTGCGTTCTCTTGGCGTTCTCTCTCTCAGGCCTTGCCCTGCTTCATTCCATATTCCAAGGCCAAATTTGCCTGTTACCTCAGGTGTTTCTTGACTTCCTACTTTTTCATTCCAGTCCCCTATAATGAAAAAGACATCTTTTTTGGGTATTAGTTCTAAAAGGTCTTGTAGGTCTTCATAGAAGCATTCAACTTCAGCTTCTTCAGCATTACTGGTTGGGGCATAGGCTTGGATTACTGTGATATTCAATGGTTTGCCTTGGAAACGAACAGAGATCATTCTGTCATTTTGAGATTGCATCCAAGTACTGCATTTCAGACTCTCTTGTTGACTATGATGGCTACTCTATTTCTTCTAAGGGATTCCTGCCAGAATTCTGACACAATGTGGTCCATTGGATAAGGGAATGGCAAACCACTTCAGTATCCTTGCCTTGAGAACCCCATGAACAGTATGAAAAGGCAAAATGATAGGGTACTGAAAGAGGAGCTCCCCAGGTCGGTAGGTGCCCAATATGCTACTGGAGATCAGTGGAGAAATAACTCCAGAAAGAATGAAGGGATGGAGCGAAAGCAAAAACAATACCCAGCTGTGGATGTAACTGGTGATAAAAGCAAGGTCCGATGCTGTAAAGAGCAATATTGCATAGGAACCTGGAATGTTAGGTCCATGAATCAAGGCAAATTGCAAGTAGTCAAACAGGAGATGGCAAGAGTGAACATTGACATTCTAGGAACCAGCGAACTAAAATGGACTGGAATGGGTGAATTTAACTCAGTGATTGGGTGGTGGCATTTAATTCCTAGAGCAGTGGTCCGTGGAGTGACAGGCCAGCACGCCCTTCAAAAGAGGGTGCAGGAGGACAGTTCTCCTCACTTGCATATCACTGTCTTTCAATCAAGGAGGTGGGATAGGTGGGGAAAAGGATGAAAGGTAAATAACTTGGTCCCAAATAGAGTCTTACCCAACAAATGAATGACTAGGATAGAAGAGTCATGGTTATACTTGACTCGGTTATCCATTTACTTTTATCAAGTGATTTTAAAATTCAGTCTGATTCATTCATTTTCAGTTCAGTGAACCCTCTGCTATGGAAATGATTTTTGCAAACATCTCTCAGGCCAAGAGGCTTTTGTTTAGGCTTCATGAAGAATCAGCAATGCAATGCTCTTAGAAATTTTGCCCTCCAAGTCAATTTATGTGACGACGTTAGAATAATTGCTTGGGTGATATGCAGAGAAATATGCAGGAAGAAGTGGTTTCACATGAGAGCTTTTTGTAAAATGCACGATTCAGAAAGTCCACCAATGGCTTCCAGTAGTTCTGCTTGCTGAGATCCTTACTTGTCATACTGGAATCTGTTTCATTCGTGGTAGGAATATTGCTTTCCTGAATGTATATGCTTTTATATCAGCTCCTTTAAGTGGCAAAGAAGTGGCAGGCTGCTTCCTAGAGTTTTCCCCTCCCCTTCCCATTCTTGCTTGTCTATCTCTCCCTCTGTAACTCATGCGTGTGTGTGCATGCAGATGTATACACATACACATTACACAGCATATACCAACTCTTAGATTCTCACTTCACCTCCAGACTGGTACTGGGAGAGGGTTTTCTTGGGCAGTGTTAGCATTGGCATGGGGAAGAGGGAAGAATAGAGAAAGGATAAATAGCATCTTAACAAAAATCACAGTTCTCATCAAGTTTAAAGTTAATCTTTTAGAATCATTCTATTTTACTTAAAAATAACTTTTCACAAGGAAGAATGCCCCTGGTTATGTTTATAGCTCTAAAAGAGTAGATACTGACTTTTTAAAAAAACTGGTTGACTTTATCACTGATACAGTTATTATTTCTTGAGCCTCTTAAGTGTCAGGTACTGTTTGAGTCAGTGGGAAGAGCACAATAGGAAAATATCCAAAACACCGATCTTTCTGGTGGCTGTAAGTAAATTAGAATAAAGCAGTGAGCTTCTCATCAGAGGGCAAATTATCGGTAGGTGACTGGTGAGATCAAGCACCCATGACTAACGTGATTTGCATTTTAAGTGCACAAACACTGTTTTCTGCAATGAAGCATAGTTTCTTATTTTTTTTTTTTAATCACAATCTTAGAGAATGAGAACAGAGATAGGAAACAGAGAATGAGAACACACAGTCAACTCTATCATATACCAGTGTTAAAAAATAAACTGAGCATTATTAAACATTTTAAGAGTGCATTCCAACAAAAATCAATTTGAATCAGGCAGCATCCCATCTAGCAGATATAAAGGAGCTCAGAAAAGCTGTGTAATGTTAAGATTTCTGTAGGCAAAAGAGAAAGAACAAGGGACTCACAAAAAAAAGCTGGTTGGTTACTGCAAGTTTACTTTCCTTTAGGGGGTGGCAAGATCTATCAGGCAGATTGCCTAACTAGTGCTGATCAGGTGATTCCTGATTGACTGGTTTCGGCTTCCATTTCTGGGACATTTGAAACTGAACAAAGCTGTAATTACCCTTGGTTTGGTGATGCAGGGCTTAACATAAACTAAATAGAGCAGGACACTGTGGGGCCTCCCTGGGGACAGACCCCCTGTGTCCCTCAGCTGCTTGTTGTTTGTAGAAAAGCTTTAGTCTTCTAGGCCTTTCCCCAAAAAACAAATTTAATCAGAGAAGCAAGAAAATGCTGAAACAAAGGAAAACAGTCAAGCAAGACAAAGTAATAATAGTTTAGCCATGAAACAGTCACAGGCTTTTAGTTCCTCCTCAAGTGCTATAGGGTTCGATCCCTGGGTTGGGAAGATCCCCTGGAGGAGGAAATAGCAACCCAATCCAATATTCTTGCATGCATAATCCCATGGACAGAGGGGCCTGGTGAGTTCCAGTCCACAGGGTCACTAAGAATCAGACACAACTGAGTGACTGAGCACACATGCACGCAGTGGCTATAGATAATACTCTGTGCCACAGCCTTGAGTTGTTTTGCAGAGACTAAATCCTCCACCAGGGTGGAAGAAGTTACCGGCATGCTGACCACAAGCACTTAGACCCCAGATAGTTGGAACCACAAGGCTGATAATACTGATTCCCAATTACCTTATCACGAACCAAGCAGAAGAATGTTCAGGAGCTGATCAGGCACCCTGCAGCCCTCTCCTCACCTTGCCCTTCAAAACATTTTCCTGAAAGCCATTGAGGAGTTCAGGTCTTTGGCCCACTAGTTGCCCTGCCTGTTCTCCTTGCTCGGCTCTCCATGGGGTGCCTTGTAATAAACACTGCTTTTCTTCACCACAACCCACTGGCAGTAGATTGGCATTACAGGGCGCTAGCAGACCCACGTTTGGTTCAATAAGAAAATGAACTTGTCTTGTTTTTAACATTAGTCTGGCCACCTTGGGGGCTTCCCTCATGGCTCAGATGGTAGAGAATCTGCCTATAATTTGGGAGACCCAGGTCTGATCCCTGGGTTGGGAAGATCCCCTGGAGAAGAGAATAGCAACCCACTCCAGTATTCTTGCCTGAAGAATCCCATGGACAGAGGAGCCTGGCAGGGTACAGTCCATGGGGTTGCAAAGAGCTGGACATGACTGGGTGACTAACACTTTAACTGCCACCTTGGGAAGGTCCCCCTTCTCTCCTCAGTACCCTTGTTGGTAAAATTGAGTTGACCCCTAAGATAGCACTCAGGTGGAATCTAGGCAACGTGCTCTCAGGTAAAAGCATTTTATCCACTGTATAGTGCTATAGAGAATATTATTAAGTTCGGATGGAGTTAGGGAGAGTGGGGAAGAGAGAGACATGGCAGGCATAGGGAGACCAGAACTGAAATGGAGACAACCGTAAGAAGTGATATGACCCAGAGCAGGGCAGTGGCCATGGACGTGGCTGCTCCTGATCTCATCATGACTGAATGAGATTGAGGCAGAGGGAGCCTCTCTGGGGAGACACTGTCCTCACTAATCTGTGTAATGTGAGTGAATCTGATGGACTTTCAACTCCGGACAGATACTAATGAGAACCAGTCTGCCATCCATGTTCATTAACGAGCCAGGCAGCACTGGCAAGTCACTGTGTTTTTCCAAGTCCCTAGCAATTGCCTGCAGAGCAACATGGGAGCTCCCACTATTGGCAAGTAACAGGCCGGAGCGTGCCATCTGTCTGGAATAGAAAGCTGGCTGCCCTCCTCTTTAGACCCTTGGAACCTCCCCACCCAGTAGTCCACTTCGCCTTCTTTACAGAGTTGAAAGTTTTGGTGTGTGCAGTTTGATATGCCCTTTTCAAAAGGATGTTAGAAATAGAGACTATGCTCTAATGAAGATGTATATATCAGATTATAAAATCAGAGAGTGGCAGGGGACACTAGAGACCGCCTAATCCAAGTCCCACACTTTGTAGGTAGGGACTCAGGTTGACAATGATCCTCCATCTGACCTGCCCTACGGGGGTTGGCATCATGTCATCTTTTCTCCACACCCATTCTGACTGCCTAAATAGTCTGTTATTAGGGTATATCTTCAGCCATAAAGTTGAATTCATATCCATTTGTCAAAAAGGATGGGCTCCCCTGGTGGTTCAGTCGGTAAAGACTCCCCTTGCAGTGCAGTAGACTGGGGTTTGATCTCCGGGTCAAGCAGATCCCCTGGAGGAGGAAATGGCAACCCACTTCAGTATTCTTGCCTGGAGAATCCCATGGACACAGGAGCCTGGAGGACTACAGTCCATGGGGTTGCAAGAGTCAGACATGACTTAGCAACTAAACCACCATAACCACTATCAAAAAGAGTTATGAGTTTTCTTATTATTTTTAAGGTTTGTTGTACTAGTTTACTGAACTCTTGATTTGTGTGTGTGTGTGTGTGTGTGTGTGTGGTTTTCCCTAGCTGTGGTGGGTGATCTGGTTCACTGCAAATCCCAGTTTTTGGGAAAGAGAGCAGAAACCCTCCAACAAGCTCAGTGAAAGGCTAATAACTGCACAGCCCCAAGGGTGACCATTAGTTTCTAGTCACTTCAATTTTATCACAATCTTATTTTCATATTTGACTAAGTTTCACTCATTTTTAAATTTCAAGTTCAAGCTCCTTTGAAATTCTCTTCCCCAACCCCGCAGAGGTCATCCCTGTTGATTTTCATGGCTGTGTGTGTGTGTGTGTGTGTGTGTGTAGGGAGAAGCATGGCCTGTCCTTTATAAGCCTCACATCTCCCACCCACCCCCTCACTCCCCAGCCAAGCCCTCCAGTCCCTGGGACAGAGGGAGGGTGAGGCCCCCGGGCAGACTCTTCTCTGGCTCATCCAGGCTGTCCTTTCTGGTGCAGTCTTCATGGGGCTGGGGTTCAGTGTTGCCCTGGTGAGCATGGCTGCTGCAGGTCTGTCTACTCTGGAGCTCCCCACCCAGCCTGGGAGAGCCAGCTCCTGCTACGCACCCCCACCTCGCCCCTCAGACCCTCCGAAGACTGCCCAGCCCTGGCCCCTGTGCTGGGTTCTGTGCAATGCCTCCCTGCCCTGTACCCTCCCCCCACCCAGCTGGTGCACATTAGGCTGAGGATTGACGAGGCAGTGTGAGCTCAGCTACCATCTGAGGTGACCACCCCATCCTCGGGGAACCCTGGCACCCTGGCCATGGCCATCAGAGGGGTGTGGGCTGCTCTCCTGCCACCTCTCCCCAGCCTGGACCTCACCTCTTGCCTTCTGCTGGGGATGGATCAGCATGTCAGGGGCTAAGCAGACATGGGTGATGGTATGGACTGCCCTCCTCTTTCTTGCAGACACCCCATCTTAACAAGGGAGTCTCTTGGGGGTTCTCCCCCACAGTGGACCCTGGGGAGAGTCAGCACAGCCTGTTTCCCCACAGGAAGGCTTTGTTTCTCTCCATGGACACTGACAGACTCCCTCCCTCTTCTTTTCTAACCTGAGTCAGGGTGGGGGTGCTCTTGGAGCTCAGGTTGGTTTTGGGACCCCTCAGGAAGCCTGCAGGTCCTGCTCCAGGTGCAGGTGTCGTCAGCTCTGTGAGCTAAGAAGGGGCCTGTAGTGTCTTTGTTCTTGGATTTGGGCCTTTGCTCAAACGACTGGAAAACAATCCCTCTTGACAGCTTGCTCTGTTCTCGGCCAAAGAGTGCAATCGTGACCCCTGGTGGTCCAAGGCAAGAAGTGCAGTCCCAAATGCCACATAGACCAGCATGTAGTTCAGAGGAACAGGTTTTAGTTTTAATTAGCAAACATGTCTGATTTTTCTCTAGGCCTTCTATTACTGCATCAGTTCAGTTCAGTTCAGTTCAGTCGCTCAGTCGTGTGCGACTCTTTGCGACCCCATGAATCGCAGCACGCCAGGTCTCCCTGTCCATCACCATCTCCTGGAGTTTACTCAAACTCATGTCCATCGAGTCAGTGATGCCATCCAGCCATCTCATCCTCTGTCGTCCCCTTCTCCTCCTGCCCCCAATCCCTCCCAGCATCAGAGTCTTTTCCAATGAGTCAACTCTTTGTATTACTGCATAAAGAGCTAAATTTTCTTTAAGAAGTTATTTTTGTGTGTTTTTAATACTGAATAAAAATTGCCAAAAATAAGATTTTCAGCATAAGTTGAAAAATAGGTAACAACATTTGTTTGATTATTTTAATTTTAATTATTATTTACTTATTAATTATCCAAAAACTCTGTAGCTAGGTCATCTGGCTGGATCAGTGAGTGGCCAGGGAAGGCCAGATTCCAAGGCTTCCGATACAGGGGGCTTTGTATCCCACTGGGTTCATGGATCCCTATTGTATAGCCTAAAGCCAGCACAAGTCATTCTGATCCCCAGGCCCCCAGTTTTGTAGTTTAACTGCATGCTAAGTGTACCCCAAACTGTGCTTGAGAGTAACAGACCCCCTCATTACAAGGCCCCGAATGACATTCTTTAAAGTTCATGTAATGGTAGGTTAATTATTTTGGCACCAGTGTCTACCTGGAACACGCAAGCCAATTGTCAAACTAACCCTTTAGCAATGAGGCAAAATTCCTGCAATGATGCAGGATTATAGAAATAATCAACCCAGAGGATTTCAACAGAAAACAAACTTACTTTTAGTAGTGGTTAAAAATCAAAGCACCGGGCTTCCCTAGTGGCTCAGTGGTAGAGAGTCCTCCTGCCAATGCAGGAGACACAGGTTTAATCCCTATACTGAACACAAGTTCCGTATCCAGGAAGATCCCACGTGCCGTAGAGCAAGGAAGCACGTGGGGCACAGCTATTGAGCCTGTGCTCTAGAGCCCTGAAGCCACAACTACTGAGCCCACGCGCCCCAACTACGAAACCTGTGCACCCTCGAGTCTGTGCTCCTCAGCAAGAGAAGCCACTGCAATGGAAGCCCATGTACCACAACTAGAGAGGAGCCCCCACTCTCTGCAACTAGAGAAAAGCCTGCATAGCAACAAAGACCCTGCACAGCCAAAAATCAATCAATCAATAAGCAAAATTATTAAAAGAAAAAAAACCCCGAAAGCACCATGACTACTCACAGACAGAGTGGGGAGGGTGTTTCCAGTCTTCTGATCTTCTGAGCACATGGGGTTTAACCACAGGATCACTTCCTATGGTCCAATGTTGGGGAACCTGTTGGACCAGACAACACCTCCTTTATTTCATGACCAAAGAGTCTAAAATGTTTTTATATCTGACTTCATTCACCTTTTGCAGACATATTAATACATGCTTTTTGGGTGACAGAGGAAATAGTAAAAAAAAAATGCTGATGGGAGGAAGTAATTTAGAAAATTACTTCTTCATGGGGTATAAGCAATAATTTTGTTAAAGGACTTTTTCTGAAAAATTAAAAAGATAGACATCTGGCTTCATGGTGGCTCTAATTTCCCAAATCTCTAAAGTAAAGCATAAATGGAATCAGGAAGCCTCATGGTTATGGAGATAAAGCTGTTGATCTTGAAGCAGAAGCAGCTGAGTAAAGGTCAGCCAGCAAGCAGGTGAGTAGGAAGTAAGGACCTAGACAGATGCTTGGAAGCTAATCATTTAGGGACAGTGTGACTGACCACTGTGATGTTTCTGAGTCCCCACATTACACCAGACACTGCTTTAATGCCCTGCTTTGTGGGGTCCCTAAATAACCTCTTTGGAAAGAGTTCTTGCCTTATGGACAGCTTACAAAGACTTGTTGTTTAGTCACCAAGTTGTGTCCGACTCTTTATGACTCTCTGTAGCCTGGCAGGCTCCTCTGTCCATGGGATTCTCCAGGCAAGAATACTAGAGTGGGTTGCCATTTCCTACTCCAGGGGATCTTCCTGACCTAGGGATTGAACCCACGTCTCCTGCATTTGTAGGCGGATTCTTTACCACGGAGCCATCACTTTCAGGTATCTTCCTTTGCTTTGTTTGGCAGATGCTCAGTATTCCACAGTTATAGATTCAAGCTTTTATCTTGTGTGTACGTGTGTGTGTGTGTGTGTGTGTGTGTGTGTTTGCTAGGGCCTGCTTCTGCAGGCACCATACTGTGTAGCTTCTACAGGAAGACCAGAGTGCTTCTTAAACTAGGGCAGGGCCTGGTCCTTCCATAGAGACCCATCTTAATGGCTTGGGCTGCCACAACAAATTACCTCAGACTGGGTGGCTTAAACAATACATATTTATTTCCTTATGGTTCTGGAGGCTAGAAGTCCGCAGTGGACTAAATGTTTGGGTTCAATCCAAAATTCATAGGATGAAACTCCAATTGCAATATGATGGCATTTGGAGATGGAGCCTTCGGAGGTTATCAGGCCATGAGAATGGAGTTCCTTTGTAAGTAGAAGCCAGAGAGCTAGCTAGCTGTCTCTCTACCCTGTGAGGTTGCTGAGAAGTTTGTAGTCAACCCAGCCAAGGGCCCCCACCTGATCTTACTGGCACAGTGACCCCTGCTTCTGGCTGGTGAGATTGGAGAGCGTTCTCTGAGAAAGAGAATGCAAAAGCCAGAGCAGGCTTCCAGTGCGTGTGAAGCTTTGCTTTCAGAGCATGAGACTTGGGGGGCCCTGGGGACTCAGTGGGGGTGCTCAGAGTCCACTGAGACTGGGTGCCTGCTCCTTACCCTCTCCTTCTTTGGTGCCACCTTCTGCCTGAAAACTTTTCTCCTTCTGGCTGGCAGGTACTCGGGCCTTCCCTACATGCCTTTCCTCCTGAGTGCCTTGGGGGGGCTTCTCCCCGGAGCATCACTTTGCCCACCAGATCCACTGCAGGCTTTGGGCCTCGAGTGTGATTATTTGGTCACAACCTCTCTGGTCCTGCCCAGCCCCATCCCAGCCCTCCCTTTCTGTGCAGTCAGATGCAACTCTGCCCACCTGTCCCAAGCTGGTTCTGCGTGAGGTTGAAGAGTTGCTGCGTCTTGTCACTCCCTGACAGCTCTTCACTCAGAAGCTGCGGAGTCCTCACCTCTTGTAGGTCTGGACCATTCCTGGGAACATTCAGAACGTGAGGGAGCAGGAAGAGAACACAAGAACATTGTCATCACAAATCCTTTTTGGAAAGTAGATGAGATAGTAAATACAGAAAAAAAAAAAAAAAAAAATCAAGACACAGGTGGACACTTTCCCAGAGAGGAAACAGTACAGAAGCAGGGCTGGGTCTTTCAGGAGGTGCATTTTGCCCTCTTCATCATTTTGTCAAATTCAGACCAGAGAACCGTTTATGTAGGGTCTGGAGGAAACGTAAGGTGAGAGGCTCCATTTTCAAATGGCAATAACAACAGTAGCAGCTGATATTTCTTGAGTATTTTGTGCCAGGCACTAAGTGCATTGTGTGTATGGTCTCATTTAATCCTTACAACAATACCATGAGACACATATTGTTAATATTCCTTTTTATCAGATGAAGATGTGGTGATGTGGTGCTTAGCAGGTTACATGGCTTATTCATGCATCTCACAGCTCACCTCCAAACCTGGCTGCCCATTGGGTGTTACAGTGTGTACGGGGATGAAGAGTGTCCCCCACAATCCATGTCCACCTGAACCCTCAGACTGTGACCTTACTTGCGAACAAGATCTTTGCAGATGTAGTTAGTTAAGATGAGGTCATGTTGAATTAGGGTGGGCCCTAAATCCAGTGACTGGTGTCCTTGTAGGAGGCCACATGACGACAGAGAGACACACAGAGGAGGCACGTGAAGACCGAGCAGAGATGGGAGGGGTGCATCTCCAGGCCAAGGAAAGCCAGGGGTTGCTGACGACCACCCGAAGCTAGGAGAAGCTTGGAGCAGGTTCTTCCTCAGAGTCTCAAGAAGGAATCAACTGTGCCAACAGCTTAGCTGCTGACATCTAGCCTCCACAACTGTGAAGTAATACATTTTTGTTGTTCTAAGCCAATTGATTTGTGGTTCACTAGGAGTACATCATGAGAAACACTGGACTGGAAGAAGCACAAGCTGGAATCAAGATTGCTGGGAGAAATATCAATAACCTCAGATATGCAGATGACACCACCCTTATGGCAGAAAGTGAAGAGGAACTCAAAAGCCTCTTGATGAAAGTGAAAGTGGAGAGTGAAAAGGTTGGCTTAAAGCTCAACGTTCAGAAAACGAAGATCATGGCATCTGGTCCCATCACTTCATGGGAAATAGATGGGGAAACAGTGGAAACAGTGTCAGACTTTATTTTTGGGGGCTCCAAAATCACTGCAGATGGTGACTGCAGCCATGAAATTAAAAGACGCTTATTCCTTGGAAGGAAAGTTATGACCAACCTAGATAGCATATCCAAAAGCAGAGACTTACTTTGCCAACAAAGGTCTGTCTAGTCAAGGCTATGATTTTTCCTGTGGTCATGTATGGATGTGAGAGTTGGACTGTGAAGGCTGAGCGCCGAAGAATTGATGCTTTTGAACTGTGGTGTTGGAGAAGACTCTTGAGAGTCCCTTGGACTGCAAGGAGATCCAACCAGTCCATTCTGAAGGAGATCAGCCCTGGGATTTCTTTGGAGGGAATGATGCTGAAGCTGAAACTCCAATACTTTGGCCACCTCATGTGAAGAGCTGACTCATTGGAAAAGACTCTGATGTTGGGAGGAATTGGGGGCAGGAGGAGAAGGGGACGACAGAGGATGAGATGGCTGGATGGCATCACTGACTGGATGGACGTGAGTCTGAGTGAACTCTGGGAGTTTGTGATGGACAGGGAGGCCTGGCGTGCTGTGATTCATGGGGTCGCAAAGAGTTGGACACGACTGAGCGACTGAACTGAACTGAACTGGAGGAAAATAATACAATGGCTAAATGGTTAATTTCCCATATTATTTCCTAACTGTCAAAAAGATAATAGGTTTCCGGGTACTCTCCATCTTTCTTCATTTCAAAGTCGCGGATATGTTGATTTGACAAGGCTTATTTTAACCCAGATTCATTTCCTCCCTTCCACGATTTCCTTGGTTTAGTTATGTGGCAGTGTGCCATCCAGTGGCAGCAAGTGAGAATGCATGTCATTTTTGGAAATGGCTTAAAGATATTGGCTTCCCAGGCGGCTCAGTGGTAAAGAATCCGCCTGCCAATGAAGGAGATGCAGGAGACACAGGTTCGATCCCTGCTTTGGGAAGATCCCTTGGAGAAGGAAATGGCAACCTACTCCAGTATTCTTGCATGGGAAGTCCCATGGACGGAGTCCCTGGTGGACTACAGTCCATGGGGTCACAAAGAGTAGGACATGACTGAGTGACTAAACTCATGCACACACATGATTTGAGTGATCTCACATCACCCTCATGGCAGAAAGTGAAGAAGAACTAAAAAGCCTCTTGATGAAAGTGAAAGAGGAGAGTGAAAAATTTGGCTTAAGGCTCAACATTCAGAAAACTAAGATCATGGCATCCGGTCTAATCACTTCATGGCAAATAGATGGGGAAACAGTGGAAACAGTGGCTGACTTTATTTTTTGGGGCTCCAAAATCACTGCAGATGGTGATTGCAGCCATGAAATTAAAAGACGCTTACTCCTTGGAAGGAAAGTTATGACCAACCTAGATAGCATATTAAAAAGCAAAGACATTACTTTGCCAACAAAGGTCCATCTTGTCAAGGCTATGGTTTTTCCAGTGGTCATGTATGAATGTGAGAGTTGGACTATAAAGAAAGCTGAACGCAGAAGAATTGATGCTTTTGAAATGTGGTGTTAGAGAAGACTCTTGAGAGTCCCTTGGACTGCAAGGAGATCCAACCAGTCCATCCCCTTTAGGATCGGTCTTAGGTATTCATTGAAAGGACTGATGTTGAAGCTGAAACTCCAATACTTTGGCCACCTGATGTGAAGAGCTGACTCATTTGAAAAGACCCTGATGCTGGGAAAGATTGAGGGCAGGAGGAGAAGGGGACAACAGAGGATGAGATAGTTGGATGGCATCACCAACTTGATGGACATGGGTTTGCGGGGACTCTGGGCCTCCTCAGGGAGGCCTGGCATGCTGCGGTTCATGGGGTCGCAAAGAGTCAGACACGATGAGTGACTAAACTGAATTGAACTAGCCCCTGAAGAGAAAAAAATTCTGCAGTATAATCTTCCCTAAATATCTTTTGTAGTGACATGGGATGGAGAAGACAATGGCACCCCACTCCAGTACTCTTGCCTGGAAAATCCCATGGATGGAGGAGCCTGGTAGGCTGCAGTCCATGGGGTTGCGAAGAGTCGGACACAACTGAGCGACTTCACTTTCACTTTTCACTTTCATGCATTGGAGAAGGAAATGGCAACCCACTCCAGTGTTCTTGCCTGGAGAATCCCAGGGACCGGGGAGCCTGGTGGGCTGCTGTCTATGGGGTCGCACAGAGTCAGACACGACTGAAGCGACTTAGCAGCAGTAGCAGTGACATGGGATTATTCAAATAATTTCCCCAAACTGTATCTAGGTTTTAAAAGACAAGTAAAATTAAAATGTTAATTTTAAGTCAGACTTTAGGCAGAACTGAACTTTTTTTGCATTATCTGTATAATTCAAAGTATATGAGGCAGCTTGCATTAAAAATATATGAATATTGTGGGCATATTTTGTAGTCTTATTGGGGGTTAAAGTCTACACAGTTCTCTTTTTCTTTTCTTATATAATTGGAACAAAGCTATTCGATGGACATTTTTTTTTCTATTTGTAAAGATGAAGAAATTGAGCCAGACTAACTTGACCCCAAATAACATAAGTAAAGAATAACATCTCCAAAACTCAGCCCAAGTCTGTCTAACTTTTTTTTTTGCAGACTTAAACTTCTATCCATTGGTCTTGTCAGATAAAGCTGTTAATTTAAAAGGCTCAGAGTAATTCACGGCCACACTATTTGGTTATAAATTCCCAGTCTCTGAAGAAGCCTATATCCCACTAAAGTCTTGTTCCTATGGGAAAAAGTCAAATGAGTTTTACACTTATTGGCAGAAAAAAATTCCTATGAAAAGGAAAGATCATGCAGTTTTATCTTCCTGGAAGAAAAAAAATAAAAGTGATTGTAAAGTTCCAATAATAAAGTCCACTTCCTAAATACATTATTAGAATAAGAATTTAGAGGAAAGGAATAGAAACATGAACAGAACCATTTACGTTTGTGGCTTTGATTCAGTGGGTGACAAACTTTTATTCTTACTGGTTTATGAATATATTGATTAGTTACATCTTTTGGGGAAGTATATCATTCAAAAAGGGTGGCAAGAGATCACATTTGAATGTTTCATTGATTTAAAAAATTCCAAGGTGTGCTTTTAAGATATTTCAGAATTTAGTATTTCTAGAAATTTCTGAACAAAATGAGTTGGGGGAAATTATTTTACTGTTTAGAGCTCTTCCTTTTAGGACAAGTTAACATTTTACCCAAGAATCATATATATTCATACAAAATTAACATAAATCAGCCCAGTTAGAGGCCAGCACTATCAGCTTCCTCAAAGCTCAGTGTTTTCTCCTAGAAATGTTAAGTTCCTTCAATTAAAAAAAAAAAAAAAACCAATGTGCTTCAGAGGTTCTCTGCCCATCAGCATGGGAAATGAGCATTTTTAAAAGACACATCTGCTCTATCTTTACTAGACTTTTGAGGGAAGTTTGGAGTTGGGACATTGGAGAGGGGATGGATATCTACTCATTAAAGTAGTAGAAATGATTCCCATTGACCTTGAACCCCAGGATCTGAACATGTTTCTTCGATTGTTTAAAAGTTAATTCCCTCTCCAGGAAGACACGATTGAATTTTATGATAGTGCTGAATCTGCTTGGCTGAGAAAATTAAAAAACATTTTCCATTTTCTTGTGTGCTCTTGCCAGAAATATAAGGTAATCTGTTCTGTTTGGTGGGTATGCCTAACTTTAAATTATCTTTCAAGGTTTGCATGAAATGTATTTTATTAGCTACTTACTTTTTTTTAAGCAAGAAGTTGACTTCATTGTCGAAATTGGTAAGGTGATTCTGAAGTTCATATGGGATCATAAGGGACCTGGATTAGCCAAAACAATATTGAAAAAGAAGAATAGAGTTGGAGGACTCACATTTCCCAATTTCAAACTTAACTACAAAACAATGGTAATCATGACAGGGTAGTACTGGAACAAGGTTAGATCCCTGGAATAGAACTGAGAATTCTAGAAATAAACCTGCACATCTGTGGTTAACTGAGTTTTGAGAAAGTCACCAAAACCATCCAATGTGGGCATAAAAGTCTTTTCAATAAAAGGTTCTGTGACAACTGGAGAGCCACATGTAGAATAATGAAGTTGAACCCTTACATCACACCATACACACTATTAACTCAAAATGAGCCAAAGACCTAAATGTAAGGGCTAAGACTACAAAACTCTTAGGAGAAAACATAGGAGTAACCTTTCATACCCTTGAATTTGGCAAAGACTTCATAGATAAGATCCTAAAAACAGAAGAACCAAACAAAAAATAGATAAACGGTTCTTCATCAAAATTGAAAACAAATTTGCTTCAAAGGACACCATCAAGAAAGTGAAAAGGCTTTCTCTCAGGATGAGAGAAAATATTTGCAAATCACACATCTGATAAGAATCTAGTGTCTAAAATAAAGAGCTCTTAAAATTTAATAATAAAAAACAAATAACCTAATTAAAATTGGGCAAAGGAGCTGAATAGACATTTCTTCAAGGAAGATGGATAAATGGCCAATAAGCATTTGAAGAGATGCTTGATATTGTTAGTCCTTGCTAAGTCACTTCAGTCATGTCTGACTCTGTGTGACCCCATGGACAGCAGCCCACCAGGCTTCTCTGTCCCTGGGATTCTCCAGGCAAGAACACTGGAGTGGGTTGCCACCTCCTTCTCCAATGCATGAAAGTGAAAAGTGAAAGTGAAGTCACTCAGTTGTGTCCGACTCTTCGCAACCCCATGGACTGCAGCCTACCAGGCTCCTCCATCCATGGGACTCTCCAGGCAAGAGTACTGGAGTGGGGTGCCATTGCCTAGAAATGTTAAGTTCCTTCAATTTCAAAAAACAAAAAAAACAATATGCTTCAGAGGTTCTCTGCCCATCAGCAAGGGAAATGAGCATTTTTAAAAGACACATCTGCTCTTTCTGTACTAGACTTTTGAGGGAAGTTTGGAGTCGGGACACTGGAGAGGGGATGGATATCTACTCATTAAAGTAGTAGAAATGATTCCCATTGACCTTGAACCCCAGGATCTGAACATGTTTCTTCGATTGTTTAAAAGTTAATTCCCTCTCCAGGAAGACATGATTGAATTTTATGATAGTGCTGAATCTGCTTGGCTGAGAAAATTAAAAAACATTTTCCATTTTCTTGTGTGCTCTTGCCAGAAATATAAGGTAATCTGTTCTGTTTGGTGGGTATGCCTAACTTTAAATTATCTTTCAAGGTTTGCATGAAATGTATTTTATTAGCTACTTACTTTTTTTTAAGCAAGAAGTTGACTTCATTGTCGAAATTGGTAAGGTGATTCTGAAGTTCATATGGGATCATAAGGGACCTGGATTAGCCAAAACAATATTGAAAAAGAAGAATAGAGTTGGAGGACTCACATTTCCCAATTTCAAACTTAACTACAAAACAATGGTAATCATGACAGGGTAGTACTGGAACAAGGTTAGATCCCTGGAATAGAACTGAGAATTCTAGAAATAAACCTGCACATCTGTGGTTAACTGAGTTTTGAGAAAGTCACCAAAACCATCCAATGTGGGCATAAAAGTCTTTTCAATAAAAGGTTCTGTGACAACTGGAGAGCCACATGTAGAATAATGAAGTTGAACCCTAACATCACACCATACACACTATTAACTCAAAATGAGCCAAAGACCTAAATGTAAGGGCTAAGACTACAAAACTCTTAGGAGAAAACATAGGAGTAACCTTTCATACCCTTGAATTTGGCAAAGACTTCATAGATAAGATCCTAAAAACAGAAGAACCAAACAAAAAATAGATAAACGGTTCTTCATCAAAATTAAAAACAAATTTGCTTCAAAGGACACCATCAAGAAAGTGAAAAGGCTTTCTCTCAGGATGAGAGAAAATATTTGCAAATCACACATCTGATAAGAATCTAGAATCTAAAATAAAGAGCTCTTAAAATTTAATAATAAAAAACAAATAACCTAATTAAAATTGGGCAAAGGAGCTGAATAGACATTTCTTCAAGGAAGATGGATAAATAGCCAATAAGCATTTGAAGAGATGCTTGATATTGTTAGTCCTTGCTAAGTCACTTCAGTTGTGTCCAACTCTGTGGGACCCCAGAGACGGCAGCCCACTAGGCTCCTCTGTCCCTGGGATTCTCCAGGCAAGAACACTGGAGTGGGTTGCCACCTCCTTCTCCAATGCATGAAAGTGAAAAGTGAAAGTGAAGTCGCTCAGTTGTGTCCGACTCTTCACAACCCCATGGACTGCAGCCTACCAGGTTCCTCCATCCATGGGATTTTCCAGGCAAGAGTGCTGGAGTGGGGTGCCATCACCTTCTCTCTTAGTCCTTAGGGATATGCAAATGAACACCACCAAGAGATACCACTACACCACCACTATCCGCACTCGTATGGCTAGAATAAAAAATCAAATAATAACCAGTGTTGATGAGGATGTAGAGAAATCAGAACGCTCATTCACAGTGGGATATAAAAGGGTAGAAATGTCCCTTAAATTATTGAACATAGAGCTACCATATGACCGAGAAATTCTACTTCTACGTATAAATCCAGAATAAATGAAAACATGTCTACAGAAAAACTTGCACACAAATGTTTATTGCAATATTATTCTTAATAGCCAAAAGATGGAAAAAGTCCTGATGTCCATCAGTTGATGAATGGATAAAAAACAATGTGGAACATACCTGTATACAATGAAATATTATTTAGCCATAAGAAGGAATGAAGCAGTGACACATGCTGTGACTTGTATGAATGTTGAAACCATCATAAAGGAACAAAGCCAGTTTTTAAGACACCACGCATTATATGACTCCATTCATATAATGGAGAGTAGTAATCCAGAACGGAGAGTAGATTAGTGGTTGCCTAGAGCTGGGAGTGCACTGGAGAGGTAGGGGGTGATAGCAAAAGGGTTTTTTTTAGAGGTGAGAAAAATGTTCTAAAATTGACTGTTGTGATGGTTGAACATATCTGTAAATATACTAAAAAACACTCATTTTAAATGGGTGAGTCATATGCTGTATGAACTATCATCTCAAACCTGTTTTAAAAAGGCACACTGACATTAATAATCTTAGGACCTGAATCAATTCTTTCTCTCAATGTATATATGTGTACAGATATACATGCATGCATGTATATATACACATATATGTATGCTTTATAAGATTTGATGTTATTACAAGGAGTGAAGTGAAATGAAGTTAAAGTTGCTCAGTCGTGTCTGACTCTTTTCCACCCCATGGACTCTACAGTCTGTGGAATTCTAGAGAATATTTGATAAAGAGTACTCAGAAAAAGAAGATCATGGCATCTGGTCCCATCACTTCATGGGAAATAGATAGGGAAACAGTGGAAACAGTGTCAGACTTTATTTTTGGGGGCTCCAAAATCACTGCAGATGGTGATTGCAGCCATGAAATTAAAAGATGCTTACTCCTTGGAAGGAAAGTTATGACCAACCTAGACAGCATATTAAAAAGCAGAGACCTTACTTTGCCAACAGAGGTACATCTAGTCAAGGCTATGGTTTTTCCTGTGGTCATGTATGGATGTTAGAGTTGGACTGTGAAGAAAGCTGAGCGCCAAAGAATTGATGCTTTTGAACTGTGGTGTTGGAGAAGACTCTTGAGAGTCCCTTGGACTGCAAGGAGATCCAACCAGTCCATCCTAAAGGAGATCAGTCCTGAGTGTTCTTTGGAAGGACTGATGCTGAGGCTGAAACTCCAATACTTTGGCCACCTCATGCGAAGAGTTGACTCATTGGAAAAGACTCTGATGTTGGGAAGAATTGGGGGCAGGAGGAGAAGGGGACAACAGAGGATGAGATGGTTGGATGGCATCACCGACTCAATGGACGTGAGTCTGAGTGAACTCCGGGAGTTGGTGATGGACAGGGAGGCCTGGCGTGCTGTGATTCCTGGGGTCGCAAAGAGTCAGACACGACTGAGTGACTGAACTGAACTGAACTAACAGACTAGTTACATTTAATCTGCAGAAATAGGATAAATTTGCCATACAAAATTCGAATGAAAGTGGATTATGCTACCTTCAACACTGTCTCTTTTGGTTGATCCATGAACTATTTCTCAAAATTCCCCTGGGCTAGTCTTCCTGGCAGTACCTCTCACCTCACACCTCACAGCTGTGTGCTACTTCTGTGCTCTCCTCTGCCTTATATATCGCTGCTTGGCTCATCTTACAAAATGCTTACTTCTTTCTCCTGCCCTGTACATATGCATGTGTGCTCAGTTGTGTCCAGCTCTTTTGCGATCCTATGGACTGTGGCCCCCCAGGCTCCTCTGTCTATGGGATTCTTCAGGCAAGAATACTGGAGTGGGTTGTTATTCCCTTCTCCAGGGGATCTTCCCAACCCAGAGATTGAACTCGAGTCTCTTGCATCTCCTGCATTGTCAGTTGAATTCTTTACCATTGAGCCAGCTGGGAATTCCCTTCCCTTGCCTTGCCAGTGTATTTTTTCCTGCTACTTCTCCAGTTTTTTGGAGAAGGGAATAGCAATCCACTTCAGTATTCTTGCTTGGAGAATTGTATGTACAGAGGAGCCTGATGGGCTACAGTCCATGGGGTCGGGAAGTGTTGGACACAACTGAATACTCCAGGTTTTCTCCTCCAGAGCACCATTTGGAGCCCAAATAAGACATTTAGAGGCCCCAGGACTAAGGAGATAATGGTACCAGCCCCTCCACATCTCTTATCTGACATAATTTCATGTATCTTGGGGCCTCTGCTGTTCTTATATCCTCAGTCAGTTCAGTTCAGTCACTCAGTTGTCCCCTTTTCCTCCTGCCCCCAATCCCTCCCAGCATGAGTCTTTTCCAATGAGTCAGCTCTTCGAATGAGGTGGCCAAAGTACTGGAGTTTCAGCTTTAGCATCATTCCTTCCAAAGAAATCCCAGGGCTGATCTCCTTCAGAATGGACTGCTTGGATCTCCTTGCAGTCCAAGGGACTCTCAAGAGTCTTCTCCAACACCACAGTTCAAAAGCATCAATTCTTTGGCACTCAGCTGTCTTCACAGTCCAACTCTCACATCCATACATGACCACAGGAAAAACCATAGCCTTGACTAGATGAACCTTTGTTGGCAAAGTAATATCTCTGCTTTTCAATATGCTATCTAGGTTGGTCATAACTTTTCTTCCAAGGAGTAAGCGTCTTTTAATTTCATGGCTGCAATCACCATCTGCAGTGATTTTGGAGCCCCCAAAAATAAAGTCTGACACTGTTTCCACTGTTTCCCCATCTATTTCCCATGAAGTGATGGAACCAGATGCCATGATCTTCATTTTCTGAATATTGAGCTTTAAGCCAACTTTTCACTCTCCTCTTTCACCTTCATCAAGAGGCTTTTTAGTCCCTCTTCACTTTCTGCCATAAGGGTGGTGTCATCTGCATATCTGAGGTTATTGATATTTCTCCCGGCAATCTTGATTCCAGCTTGTGCTTCTTCCAGTCCAGTGTTTCTCATGATGTACTCTGCATATAAGTTAAATAAGCAGAGTGATAATATATAGCCTTGACGTACTCCTTTTCCTATTTGGAACCAGTCTGTTGTTCCATGTCCAGTTATAACTGTTGCTTCCTGACCTGCATACCAATTTCTCAAGAGGCAGGTCAGGTGGTCTGGTATTCCCATCTCTTGAAGAACTTTTCACCGTTTATTGTGATCCACACAGTCAAAGGCTTTGGCATAGCCAATAAAGCAGAAATAGATGCTTTTCTGGAATTCTCTTGCTTTTTTGATGATCCAGCAAATGTTGGCAATTTGGTCTCTGGTTCCTCTGCCTTTTCTAAAACCAGCTTGAACATCTGGAAGTTCATGGTTTACATATTGCTGAAGCCTGGCTTGGAGAATTTTGAGCATTACTTTACTAGCGTGTGAGTTGAGTGCAATTGTGCAGTAGTTTGAGTATTCTTTGGCATTGCCTTTCTTTGGGATTGCAACGAAAACTGACCTTTTCCAGTCCTGTGGCCACTGCTGAGTTTTCCAAATTTGCTGGCATATTGAGTGCAGCATTTTCACAGCATCATCTTTCAGGGTTTGAAATAGCTCAACTGGAATTCCATCACCTCCACTAGCTTTGTTTGTAGTGATGCCTAAGCCAGTGCTTAGTTTGCTTCTTTGATCATGCGCCTTGCCAAGCTGATTTTCCTTATTCATTCCCTCTCTCCTCACTCTCCTCCTCCACCATTGGTCTCACTCTCACCCTGACATGTGCTCCTTCTGGTCTGCATGGCAAACCTGAAAAGGCATGAGCCATAAGCCCAATGCCAGCAATTCTCTAAGGCCTAGCCCAAATCATGCCTCCTCTTAACCTGACTTTGGTGCTACCAGAATCAACATGAGTTTTCTGTTCTCAATAACTGAAAATTTGGAAAAAACAGGGAGCTGGCTTTCTATAACAATTCAAGATTTCTTTATAAATAGTTAATTTTAGAGAATTTATAATCTAAAGGACATAAACATTGGAAGTGCTATTTGGCTAAACTCAATAAAAAAAAAACAAGAAAGATTTTCCTTCACAGCTCTCTGTGATGCATGGTTTGATAGAGCAATCATTTTTAGACTGATAGTGTTTGGCAGAGCTTTCTGTAGGAAATATTCTTGACTCATATTCAATGAATAATTTTTACATTGAAATTCACATCTAAATTATCTGATGTTTCTATTTGCTCAGACATGTTAGCAAACATAAAAATGAAAAATATTGGCATATAATGAAAAGAATATTTTTAATCTAGCACTTTTACTAGAAACACATTATTGCCTTTTCAGACAGAAAAGTCAATTATCCTACATTAACAACAGAATCATTCAAGTCATAAAGGATTTTTAAAAAGCATTTAAAAAGAATAAAAATGATTGACATATAGGACTCATTGCATTTACACTATATGTTCTAGCTTACAAATTTTCTGATTTCAGAGAAAGGTCATTTTTCTGACACCACTTCTTTCCACATACATGTTTTTGGTGAGAAGGGGACAGTTACACACACTTAATGACATTTTGATGTGACATACCTGTTTTCCAATTCTTTGATTGGATTTTCAGTTTCTCCTACAGGCATGCTATATGATGCCAGAAATTGATCAACAGTTGTGGCTGTGGGGAAAAAAAAGGAGAATAAAACCTACTGTGTCGTGGTGCTTGCTATGGTGAAAATAGTAGATTCTGAACTGTTTGTCAGTGGAGATGCCTGTTAATCCATTGCCATGTGCTACAAGATCTGTAATCTACTTTAATATATTCTCTGCAGATCATGTGAAATGAGTATATGCTAGTTAACACAAGTTTTAAATCTAGGGCCAGAGATTTGCCCCATGGAGAATCCACATATCAGGGGTCATCAGCTTCTAGACTACAGCAGTCTCATATTAAATGTGGCTACTTTAAGTGTTATTGGTATCTTGAGAAAACCAAGTACCCTTGTAGCTTTTTAAAAAAAATCTAATTATTCTTGATAATTAGATAGACCGTTAAAACTGAACATCAGAACTATGCTATTGATAAAAATGGGAACCTGTGTATGTTAGAAATGGGCTCTTCTTTGTGAACTTTGAGGTGGTTAAGATAAGAGAACTGGTTATACCTCTGACATGACCAAGTATAAAAACCAGGGAAGGCCTATGGTCTCTGTCTATAGGGAAGGCAACCCAGGCTCATTCCCCACATGATCCTCTGTCCATTGGTTTCCTAGGGTTCTGGTTGCATGGTGATGTCAAAAACAACTAACAGAATATTGCCTTTGAAATGTTGTTGTGTCTGCCTTGAGAGAACTTGCTGGGTAACTTTAAAGGGATCCAGGGAGCTAGAACCTCTCTGAATTTACACAGTTTATCAGAGCTGTTTTGTGCTGCTTGCTAATGACTGCTCAATCCATACCTACATGCACGTTAGTCTTGCTTTTGTTATAACTTAAATAGCAAGTGTGGGGCATCAATTCACCCCCATCTACCTCAAATTGCTCTACAGATTATTGCTATCAACCAAAAAGGGGAGTTGTGTTTGACCTTGTTGGCTAAGGTAGGTAGTGTGTGCGCGCAGCTGCTTGACTGTGCTCGACTGTCTGCAGCCCCATAGACTGTACCCAACCAGGCTGTCCATAGGATTCTCCAGGCAAGAATCCTGGAGCAGGTTGTCATTTCCTACTCCAGGGATCTTCCCAACCTGGACCTGAGTCTCTTGCATCTCCTTCATTGGTAGGTGGATTCTTTACCACTAGTACAACCTGGGAATCCCAAGGTAAGTAGTAACAGTATGGAAACCTGTCCTTACCAGATACAGTAGCTGAGGGCATATGTATCATTTTATCAGCCAGGGCTGCTGGTTTGCTAAGCTAGGCTGCATTGGGGCATAACCCAATTAGATAGCATGCTAGATGACGAAATTATGGAAAGAGGTCAAGGTAGATGAGGGTAGGGAGAACAGGCAGGATAGCTGGCTCCTATGGGATCTTAGAGACTATTGTAGGGATTTTTATCTTTTCCTCTGAGACAAATAGGGAGCCATCACTGGGTTTTGAGCAGGGGAGTGATATAATCTGATTTATATTAGGGCCATTTTGATGGTTGGATTGAAAAGGCTTGGAATGCTGGGTTGGAAGCAGGTTCACTAGTTAGGAGGCTCTTGGAAGAATCCAGAGAGAGTGGAGAGTTACTCAGACAGTGGGTATTAAAGCATGGTTACATCTTGATCTGTTTTATAGTTAGAACTTATTAGATTTGCTGGATTGAATTGGATGGGAGGTGCATGAGAGGAAAAGGGCCAGTACTGACCTGGGCATTTGGGCTGAAAGTCTGGAAAATGGAATTTTCATCAGGTGTGAAACAGAAGACTGCATAGAGTAGGTTTAAAAAAAAAAGTGTGAATATCTTATAATTTATGAATTGCTATAAAAACATAGAGTTTGGCGTATTTATAAACTCTCTATAATTTAGCATGTGTTTAGTCTAGAGGGTTGCTTTTTGCCCAATTTACGCTTATGTTAATTTCCTAGTTTCTGATGGTCACGCCATACACCACGCAAGACATCTGCTTTCACTTGTCGTCTGAGTGTTTTCTGTCTCCCCAGCTTCCCATTTTGCCTGGTCCCACATGGTGCCGAGGTAAGGTTGTCTCAAAGATGCAATCACAGGATTTGCACTTGTTGACTAGCGAGGAAGCCTGCCATCTGCTTGGCTCATGAAATCATTCAGAAAGCAAAATGAGGTTTGTGTTACATTTGCCTCTTACAGTCATCAGTAACCTAAGATGTTTACTGAGATTGGGGTTCCTTGGGTCTGATCTGCCAGGCTCTGATTCACTCTTTAGTTTTCTCTTTTGTGGAGACTTCACAGCAAACCTACTGGTGCCAAAATGATACGTGATACGTTTCACATCTGTATGGAGTAGTGACATGGGATGTGCATTCCAGTTACTAAGAAGGGTAGGGAAGAAGGAACTTGAAAACACCATATCTTGTTTACTTAAAAAAACAAATAGCATACTTTCCTTCCAGCCATGATGTTGTAATAGGGACTGGATGCTATCTTCAACATAAAAAACAAAACAAAACAAAACCCAGAAAATCAGATAAAATATGTGAAACAAAGACTCCCATGAATTAGCCAAGGGCAGTGCAGGACTGTGATATTTGAGAAAAAAACAGTCAAATCAATAAAATGAACTCCACAATCGGCTCAATGTACCACCCAAAGGCAGTTTCCAGTTTGCAGAGCCCAGAGATCCGGCTGAGTAGAGAAGATAGAAATCGGAATTTTGAGAGAGAAAGTGCCTAGAATTTGTGGAAGAGAAGACCAGAGAAGAGAGTGTGACCCGGAGAATTCCTGAGATGGGCAGATGGGTCCTCTCCAGTGGTTGGCTGAGTCTTGACCTGCAGAAGTCTGAGAAAAAACTCCCCGAGGCTGGGGAAAGCCCATTGACAGCAACAAGTCAAACATTTCCCAGAGCTCATGCTGGGCTAGAAATAGTTCATGGTCCCATCAGCCAGAGTGGGGAAGCCTTGTAAGACCTGGGCATTGAGTAGAGGGCAAAGAAGGGTGTTAGCACTAGACTAAAACTTTGAAAACAAGTTTCAGGAATTCCTTGGCAGTCCAATGGTTAAGATTTTGCATATCCACTGCCAGGTTTGATCTCTGGTTTGGAAACTAAGATCCTGCAAGCCACATGGCATGGCCAAAAAAAAAAAAATAGTAATAATAATAAATAAAATGAAGTTTAAAAAAACAAATTTCACCAAGATGAGACTGTTCCTAAAATAATTTAATTGCATGCTGGAACCGAGTCCAATACTTCTTAAATCCAGTACCCAAACATTCAAAAATCACAATATCCAGCATGCAATCCAACTTGGCAAGTGTGCTGGTTTCCCAGGGATGCTGTAACTAAGGAACACAAACTAGGTGGCTTACAGCAACAGAAATGGATTCTGTCACAGTCTTAGAGGCTAGAAGGATGAAACCAAGGGCTCTGCAGGACTGTCCTCCCTCTAGGACTCTGGGTAGAGCCCTCTTCTTGCCGCTTCTGAGCTTCTGGTGGTGGTTGTCAACCCCTGGCACTCCTTGGCTTTTAAGTGTAGAATCCCAGCTTCTGCCTCTGTCATGTGATGCTCTCCTTGTGTGTTTCTGCCCTGTCCTCTTTTAAGGACACCAGTCATATTGGATTAAGGGTCCACCCATGTCCAGTATGACCTTATCTTAAATAATTACACCCACAACCAGCCTATTTCTAAATAAGATCACACTCTAAAGTACGAGGTGTAATGTGCTAAGCCTCTTCAGTCCTGTCTGACTCTTAGTGACCCTATAGACCACAGGCTGCCAGGCTCCTCTGTCCATGTGAACTCTTCAGGCAAGAATATTGGAGTGGATTGCCATGCCCTCCTCCAAGGGATTTTCCCAACCCAGGGAAGATCCAACCCATGTCTCTTATGTCTCCTGCTTTGGCAAGTGGGTTCTTTACCACTAGTGCCACCTGGGAAGCTCACCAGAGGTTAGGACTTCAACTTATCTTATTGGGAACAAAATTCAGCCCCAAATACCAGACATTCAAAGCAGTAGGAAAATAAGA
Organism: Bos indicus; assembly: GCF_029378745.1. Taxonomy (NCBI): domain Eukaryota; kingdom Metazoa; phylum Chordata; class Mammalia; order Artiodactyla; family Bovidae; genus Bos; species Bos indicus. The sequence continues at coordinate 112,678,735 of NC_091760.1, forward strand.
CCTATAACCAGAAGAAAAATTCATGAGTAGACACAGAGTAGAAAGTGTTGTGGTAACGGAATTAGCAGACACAGGTGGTGGCCCCAGTGGTAAAGAACTAGCCTGCCAATGCAGGAGACATGGGTTCAGTCTCTGGATGGGGAAGATCCCCCGGAGGAGGAAATGTCAACCCAGTCCAGTATTCTTGCCTGGGAAATCCCATGGACAGATGAACCTGGCAAGATGCAATCCATGGGGTTGCAGAGAATTGGATATGACTGAAGCAACTGAGCATGCAGATGCTATCACAACTATAATAAAAATGCACCATATGCTTTATTTTGGATAGTTTTATTGCTATGCGTTTTTTTTTTTTTTTTGGTTATTTTTTAGATAATTCCACTAATCTCTGTAATAGCATAAAGAACAGAGATAAATACTAGAAATCATAAAGTAACTCCTAAAAAAGATCTCTATGAAAGTGAGTGATGGATATTTTCAGAACTGCTTCTTCATCTCTAAAATGGGAATAATACTTCCCAGATAAGGTGCAATAATCAAATAAAATTTTTATAACTTACCTGGTACATAATCAACTCATAATAAATAGCAGCAATTCTTGTTACTAAAGCCTGAGGCAATGATTAAAGCAATTATAGGTCAAACGATTACAGACCTATGATGGATGAGGCTGAACACAGTCAGTGTAATTATAATGGGCTTGATTCATTGCTCTTGGTAAGAACTTTACTAATTTGGACAAGTTGGGATAGGGAAAAAGTCAAATCTGACTGATGAGCCATCTTAATTACAGAATATTTTTGAAGAAATGGCTTTTGATTACTTTTAACTGTATGCAGTAATTAGAACCAGGCTACAAAGTTTTGCCTAGTATATATCCTTAAGGGACTGGTTTTAATGATTACATAAAAATGATTTTTCATTAGCATAACAAGGCTTTCAGCTGTTGTAAATGAGTTTATTTTCATAAGCCATTTTTCTTTAGCAGTAGAGTAAGTTCTATTGGAATGATTTGTCCATCAATGACCATGTGGCAATTCCCTCATGGTTTTGGGTATCAGTCACAAGGCTCCAGCTGAGGGTTCTAGCCTTGGCTGTTGGCACATCTACATCCTGGGGAGCATTCCTGTGACTGCACAGCCTCCAGTGACACCACTTCTTTCCTGTGGTCCTCTCACCTGTGATGGTGGCTGCTTCCTGAAATGAGTAATTTCTGGGTCATTTCTGCCTGCTACTTTTTGCTCTTTCAGTGTTCCAATAACCATATAACCAAGTCCTTGAATTAAATTCCCTCTGTTTTATTTTTTAAAATTTTAAATTGGAGGATAATTGCTTTACAGTATTGTTCATTTCTGCTATACAACAAAGTGAGTCAGTCTTGAGTATACATATATCCCCTCTCTCTTGCGCCTCCACCCTCGCCATCCCACTCCTCTAGATCATCACAGAGCATTGAGCTGAGCTTCCTGTGTTATACAGCAGCTTCCCAGGAGCTATCTATTTTACACATGGTGGTATATATATTGGAGAAGGCAATGGCAACCCACTCCAGTACTCTTGCCTGGAAAATCCCATGGACGGAGAAGCCTGGTAGGCTGCACTCCATGGGGTCGCTAGAGTCGGACATGACTGAGCAACTTCACTTTCACTTTTCACTTTCATGCACTGGAGAAGGAAATGGCAACCCACTCCAGTGTTCTTGCCTGGAGAATCCCAGGGATGGCGGAGCCTGGTGGGCTGCCATCTATGGGGTCGCACAGAATCGGATACGGCTGAAGTGACTTAGCAGCAGCAGTATATATATGTCTGTGCTACTCTCTCAGTTCATCCCACCTTTATCTTCCCCTGGGGGCTTCCCTGGTGGCTCAGATGGTAAAGAATCTACCTGCAATACAGGAGACTCAGATTTGATCCCTGGGTTGGGAAGATCCCCTGGAGAAGGGAACAGCTACCCACTCCAGTATTCTTGCCTGGAGAATTCCATGGGCAGAGGAGCGTGGTGGGCTATAGTCCATGGGGTTGTAAAGAGTCTGACATGACTGAGTGGCTTTCACTCACTCACTCCCCTTCCCGCTCTGTGTACACACGTCTGTCTTCTGCTCCTGCCCAGTAGTGGAAATCCCCTCTGTTTTAAATACCTGGCCTAACTATCCTCTTGACTGGACCCCAGCTGACACCATACACAAGAGGAACAGCTGGAACTAACTAGAGAGATGCCAAAGGTGGAGCAGAGGGTCGGTCACCAGAGAAAAGGTCTGGGGTTGTGTGGGAGGCAGTCACTGGGGGCAGGTTTCTAAGGCACTTTAGCTGATGCCTTCTCTCTGGCAGGGAGCACTGTCATATCGCACACACTGCTGTCAAGCTGCGTGGACTTGTAGACATCTCATCCACTGTTTAGAAAATGAACTTTCAATTTGCAAAATGTGAGGATTAGTCTAGATGAATTCCAGGTTTCCTTTCAGCTCTATGTTTCTCTCAAACTAGCTGACAATTTTGCTCAGGGTTGGTTGGGAAAAGCTCTTCTATTCTTTCCATATGCTGAGAGAAGACAGGATTAAGGAGGCAGAATGGCCCACGGTGGGCACTGACTCCTGGACAGGTAACAGAAATGTTCTGTACAATCCCTGCCAGGTTTAGATAAGACGACGCAGCCAGAGGAGGCACAATGTGCCAGACTTGGCAAAAAGCACTGTCGTGTAGCAAGGAGCAGTCACAGGGCAGCGTGTTACATGTGAATGTGATTGTGCTTGGGAAGTGGTCATTCCAAAACTGTAGCAGCAAAGGTGATAATCAGAGAAAGCTAGTTAAGTTGCCTATAAAAGTGGGTGCTGGACCAGATTCCTGGGTGTAGTGTGATTAAAATGACTGTGTATTTGTCTTCCTGTATGTAAAATGTAATGCCTTTTTTGAACAAGTTTTCCAAGGGATAGTCATTTGTTTACCTCTTTTCAAAGAACCAGTCTTCCCTTTAAGTATGTTATTTTAAGTGGCAGCCAGGTTTTGCCACTTGATGTAGTTAAAATGGGCAGAAGCTTTGCATTTGTTCCTGCAAATTGCTGAGGACCTGCCTGTACCCTAGACTGCTATAGGCTTCTGGCAAAACCTGTTTTATATTGTGATATGAGGTGACCCAGTATCAAAACCTTATCCCCTCTGTAGGTAAAGAAGATGATATTAGAAACTGAGGAGATCTGGGCCACTGAATTATATCATTTACAATTAGCTTGAGGGTAGCCCAGCTGCCTGGCCTTCAGGTTGTCAGTTAATATAAGAAAGTTGCATCTGCTGGATAATGAACCCCTGTGACAATGATCATCTCCTGGGTATCCATCATTGAAAAATAAATCCTTTCAGCATGGATCAGATGCTGCTGGTGTTTAACTTTCATGGGCTGGACCATTTTCTGGTCCTATTGTAAGCAGTCAGAGGCCCTGAAACTCTACTTTCAAGAGAGGCTGACACAGCTGCCATCCATTTCTAGTTTGTATCACCCCCTGAGCCAACCCATGCTTAAAGCATGGTGGTCAGCTGATCAGACCCGACTTCCCAAATGGCCATGGGCTTGAGCTGAGTGAACGGCAAAGTGGTTGATGAGGGGTCTGAGCTGCTTGCCCACACAGCTTGCTTATGTCCTCTTCTCTGGCTGGCTTTTGACTCTTTCCATTTTGTGGTGAATAGCTGCTGGGCCTACTCAGTGGGTCTGACTAGCCCAAGCTCATGCTGAGCAGTTGGTCTGCATGGCTGCCTGTGGCCAGGCACTCTGTCTCTCCCAGAGCTCAGGAGTCAATGAGGAGCTGTCTTTAAAAAGGTGTCTAGATCTTCTGAAAGGTTGTTGTTGAATCACACGAATACACCAGGATTCTTGGCCCCCGGAGGAGAAGAATTCAATCCGGGGCCAGAGACGAGGCTTGATCGCTCAGAGCTTTTGTGTAATAAAGTTTTATTAAAGTATAAAGGAGATAGATAAAGCGTCTGACATAGGCATCAGAAGGGGGCAGAAAGAGTACCCGCTTGCTAGTGTTAACAATGAAGTTATATACTCTAAAGAATGTCTGGAGGTTGTAAAGACTTCCCATAATTTACATTTTAAGATAACAGAATTAGCCAGAAGGTTTGATCCAGAGACTGTCCTTAGGCAGGATACATTATTGTTAAATAATCCTAAGGAATGTGGAGAAAGAAAAAAAGATTGTCCTTTCTTCCTCCTTGAGAATTCCAGACCCCTCTCTCCTTGGGGACCCCTAGACTCCCTATCAACCTGCCTAGGAAATGACTCTCTCATTCCCCCCTTTTCTTTTAGGAGAATTATGTTGCCTAGGGAAAAGGGGCGTCGTTCTCGTTCCATAACTGCTTCCGAGCTGACAAGGGGCGTTGTCCCTAAATTGGTGAGGCAACATATTCTCCTAATCCTCATATTGAGGATATCTGATCCAGGGGCCCCAAATAGTAGCTGGAGGAAGCTACAGCAGTAGCAGGAGTTTGAGCAACCATTTGTAACTTAAAAGCTTTCATGCAGTTAGAAACAAATCCAGTTATACAGTTACAGATGCAGGGAGCAAACAGCAAGAACAAAACAATCAGAATCAAAATTAAAAGTCACATTATGTCCATAGTTAAAGTACAAAGTGTTGCACCAGTCCATTTTAGGGTTGGTAAATGTCATCAGATGAAGAAGAGGGATTGCATGTGATTGTTGTCGAGGGTATTCACAGACATGGAGAAAGTCTTTTCCTTGAAGTGGGGATGTCCACCATGGGAAGCCTTCCACTGATGAAGAGGGGAGTGCTCCACAGACCCAGGAGTTTATCCTTTAGATCCTCCCGAGCTGCATAGTTTAAAGTTAGGAATTGAGAACAATCATGATCAGGTGTTTCATCTTCCTTCTCAGGAAGGAAAATGGCAGGATTTAAATTTCCACAAACTTTAAGCTTAGTTACTGGTCCTTCTAACAACAATGACTGATACTTAAGAAGCCTACTGTCTGTCATCCAAATATTAACCTTAGAGATTCCATTCACATCATGAGAAGTCAGTACAGTAAGGTTTCATCCATTAATTATTTTTAAAGCTTCAGGTGCTAATAAAGCCGCTGCCCCAATTACTCTTAGGCAGTGGGGCCACCCACGTGAAACTACATCTAATTCTCTGCTTAGATAAGCAATAGGTTGCTGATGAGGCCCTCGGGGTTGTGTCAAAACTCCCAATGCCACACCTTTTCTTTCAGTGACAAACAAATTAAATTCTGACCCTGTGGGCAAGCTCAGAGCTGGAGCTTGCAGGAGAGCAGTCTGAAGAACCTTAAAAGCCTTTTGAGTTTCTGGAGACCAAACCAGTTTGTTGGTTTGGGCCTGCTGAGTTTCAGCTATAAGTTTATATAAAGGCTGGGCAAGTTCCCTGTAACCCGGAATCCAAATGCGACAGTAACCTGTGATTCCCCAAAATCCTCTCAATTGTCTTAAAGTCATAGGTAGGGGGTGATTTAGTATAGGTTTAATTCTCCCAGGGCCTATGGCCCTAGTCCCTTCTGATATGATTAGGCCCAGATATCTAACCGATTGTTGACAAAGCTGAGCCTTTTCTCTTGATGCCTTGTAACCACAGTCTGCCAGAAAGTTTAAGAAATCTTCTGAGGCTTGCGAACAAACTTCCTCTGTCTCAGCACAGAACCAAATATCATCTACATATTGTAACACCACTGCTTCAGAGCTATTAAAGTTTTGTAGATCCCGTGACAAACTTTGTCCGAATAAGTGAGGACTGTCACAAAATCCCTGGGGCAAAACTGTCCAGGTTAACTGAGAAGCTGGCTGTGTAGGGTCTTCAAAGTCAAATAGAAATTGACTTTCTTCTGCCAAAGGCACTGAAGAGAAGACATCCTTTAAATCAATTACTGAGAAATATTTGGTCCGTTCAGGAATTTCAGACAATAGACTATAAGGATTAGGCACCACGGGGGTGTAAAGGAACTACAGCCTCATTTATTATTCGTAAATCTTGAACTAGTCTCCATTTACCATTCGATTTCTTTATACCCAAAATAGGAGTGTTGCAAGGACTGTTACAGGGAATTAATAGTCCCTGCTCCTTTAAATTTTCGATGATGGGTTTTAACCCTTCCTTAACTTCAGGTTTCAGTGGATACTGCTTCTTATGTGGATATACATGTGGGTCTTTGAGCTTAACAACTACAGGAATAGCATTTTGTGCTCGACCCACAGATTTTCCATCAGCCCATACTCCAGGATTTACATTTTGTTCAACTAAAGGGAGAGAAAGGAAGGGCTCCATATTCATGAAAACAGAGGCATGGACCTTGCTCAGTATATCCCTTCCCAAAAGGGGTGAACTCAGAAACTCGTGTGAAAACAGCACAGAATCCCAGTTGCAAGATAAAGAATAAGTGAAATAATACCTTTTGGCTCGTCCAGACAGTCCCATTATGGAAGCAGATCAGGAAGAAAGTGGGCCAGGGGCTTCAGTAAGCACAGAATAAGTTGCCCCAGTATCTAAAAGGAAATCGATGGATTGGCCCCACACAATTATTAATACCCGGGTTCCTCAGGTGTAATTAGGACAGAGCTTGTGTAGGGACCCCCGGGCACCTTCAGTCCTGATTGTCTTGAGAATCCGACCCCAGAGACCTACACCTCTGGGGGCAGTCTCTCTTCCAGTGTGGTCCTTTGCAGACCGGACATGGAGCCGGGGGCGGCTTAGATGCCTTAGGGCAATCCCGCTTGAGTTGCCCCTCCTTTCCACAGTAATAGCAAGCCCATCCCTTTTCACCTGGGCCCCTCTGGGCATTTTTCTCAGGCTGTTTAAGAACATTTTTCATAGCCATGGCGAAGGCTTCCGCCTTTTCCTTTGTCTTTTTTTGCCTTTCTTTCTTTTCCTCATATTCCCTGCCATAATAGACTGTCAGAGCCAGTTGTAACAGAGTATCTAAAGACTGATGTGGTCCATATGCCTGTTTTAATAGCTTACGGTGGATATCTGGAGCCGACTGAGTGAGAAATCTATCCTTTAAGATCACTTTTCCCTCTTCACTTTCGGGATCAATCTCAGTGAATCTGCGAAGGCCTTCTCTCAGTCTATCTAGGAATTTACCAGGAGCTTCCTTCTCCTCCTGTTCTATGTCTGCCAATTTGCCATAGTTTAAAGGCTTAGAACGCGCCTGCCTAAGTCCTTCAAGAATACATCTAACAAAATGACTCTGATCCCATCTTCCTTTAGCTGTGTTGTAGTCCCAGTCTGGTTCTATAGTTGGGACCGCCTGATTCCCAGTGGGGAGGGCCGCTATCTCGTTCTCCCTCTTCCCTACTGATTCATTACCAAGCCATTCATCTCCATAAGCAACCGCTTTCCCCAAAACTCGAGTCTTTGACTCGGGAGTCAGCGTTTGTCCCAAGATATATATCACATCCTTCCAAGTGAGGTCATAAAGCAGAGTAACACCTTTAAAAGCTCTAATATATTTTTCTGGGTCCTCTAAATAGTCTCCCAGATCCTCCTTGATTCTTTGTATTTCTTGATAAGAGAAAGGCTTATTAACTCTCACAGACTGATTATTTCTCCCGGTGGGTGTTTCATAAAGAGGCAACAGCTTGTGTGGCTGTTCCTCAGTCTCTTTGGCTGCTCTGCACATATGATCCCAGGGATAGATTGGAGAAACCTGTTTTTCCTCTTCTCTTTGTCTCCTCTCCTCCATCTCATCTCTTACTTCGATGGTCTGAGTTTCTACCGAAATCAGAGTAGCCTGAGGTCGTACTGAGACAGGGGTTGTTTGGACCTCCATGTGGGCAGTTTGAATCCCAGTTTGGAGTCCCCAGTACGGGGGCAAAGTAAGAGGACAGGAGGGAGCTGAAGGTTTCACGCCCAAATCTAAACCCTTAGGACATAAGTCTGGCATATTTCGCAGAGAGAAAAAGGGCAACACATATGCTACTTCTACCCATTTCCCTTGTTCCTTACAGAACCGGTCTAATTGTAGAACAGTATTATACTTAAGAGACCCTCCAACTGGCCACCGTTCGGCATCCTCCAATGGATACCGTGGCCATGCAGTATCACATAGGAAGACCAGGTGTGTCTTCTTTAAGCCCTAGGGATCAAATCTATCCCAGTTTTTCAGGATACAGTTCAAAGGAGTGAGGCTGAAATTGTTAGCTCCCATCTGTAAGAGAGAAAAAAAGTGACCAAGGCCATTTTTCTACTGGAGGCGTCCCTCCCTGCTCTAGATGGGGGTGTAGACAGACGTTACACCAAAAGCTTTTCCTTCCTGGTCAGACTTAGTGTGTCCCTTACCGACGCAGGTGCCGTACTCGTCCCTCCCGGTTCTGCCACCGAGATGGGGTGGGGATGTACCAGGAGTAGACTTGATAGCATCCCTACTTGACGTCCAGCTCTTCACCCTTAACCTTGCTTGCCTCTGATGTCACCTGGGGTGAATTAGAGTAACCTTCCAGAATGCCTCCCAAGCTAAGACCACTGTGGGAAACATTCGTCACCTGAGTGCCTGTGCACAACCCTGAGTATTTCCTGACCACAATAAGACCGACGCGAACATAAAACTGAGATGTTCTTTCCAAGCATCACCACACCAGGATAACAGCCTCTTCTGATCTACTAAGAGCCAGCGTTACCAAAGAAAAAAACCCATTGCAATCCCAATCTGAGTAACCTTTTAACCTCAGAGATGTTCTGGGAGCTAGAGCTCCATCTAGCTTCCGAACTTTCAATTCCTAGCGAAGCTAGGCGCTTTATTGGCTACCAATCCAAGTTTGGGACCTAAGCCACAGTACACAATAACAGTATAGATCACAAGTCCCTTGAAAGTCTATGATCTGATAGATTAGGTTAGTACTTCTAATTCCCAAGGAGTTATGAAATGGTCAAAGAGACCGAAAAGTTTGACCGAGAAAGGAGAGTTCGGTCCACACGCTTTGCCCATTTCTGGTCAGTTCCTGAAGGAGACATTGGGTGCCTCTTGGCATTGGCAGGTTGGTATAATGCCCCGACAGGTTTCTGCCATAAGCCCTATGAGATCACCGTGGAACCGCAGAGCAGGGCTCCTTACTTGCTTCACGCAGGGCATGCCATTCATTCACACAAGCACACAGCAGAGTTAGTAAAGCACAGCAGAAAACGTGTTCACTAAGAGAACAAAGAACTAAAGCTCCAAGCATCCTTACCTTGTCCTGAAGGATCCCGGATGAGCCCCCAAGATGAAAGGTTGTTGTTGAATCACGCGAATACACTGGGATTCTTGGTCCCCGGAGGAGAAGAATTCAATCCGGGGCCAGAGACGAGGCTTGATCGCTCAGAGCTTTTGTGTAATAAAGTTTTATTAAAGTATAAAGGAGATAGAGAAAGCTTCTGACATAGGCATCAGAAGGGGGCAGAAAGAGTACCCGCTTGCTAGTGTTAACAATGAAGTTATATACTCCAAAGAATGTCTGGAGGTTGTAAAGACCTCCCATAATTTACATTTTAAGATAACAGAATTAGCCAGAAGGTTTGATTCAGAGACTGTCCTTAGGCAGGATACATTATTGTTAAATAATCCTAAGGAATGTGGAGAAAGAAAAAAAGTTTGTCTTTTCTTCCTCCTTGAGAATTCCAGACTCCTCTCTCCTTGGGGACCCCTAGACTCCCTATCAACCTGCCTAGGAAATGACTCTCTCACTTCCCTGCCATGGCATGGCCTTGCTGCATGGACTTGTGTTGTGATCCTCCACTGAGGCTTCTGTACACTCCACACAGCATCTCCTCCTACTATGATGTCTTTACCACTGTAGGTTCTGCTGGTTCGTAAGACTCAGGAGGCAGGGGTGTACCACCAGTTTGGACCTGTGGAGGAACTCTATCCTTCCTGTAGCCCCACTCAAGGCTGGCAGTACGTCATGTCACCTGGTACAGAGACTGGAGCAGTGTTCCCAAGTATGGAATATGCTGCCATCAGAGCCTGAATGCACTGCACTTCCTATTTCAGGGTAGAAGGTAAGTTGCAATCATTCTTTTACTTTGGAGAGGATTTATTGGCATGCCTAACACCACTGGACACCAAAATGTTTCCTGATGTAGCCCCTTGAATCTTTGTAAGGCTTGTCTACCACCTTCTGGGGCGCATGGGTCTTACCAAGGCCTTGAGTATGCTGCTACTGCTAAGTTGCTTCAGTCGTGTCTGACTCTGTGCGACCCCATAGACGGCAGCCCACCAGGCTCCCCCGTCCCTGGGATTCTCCAGGCAAGAACACTGGATTGGGTTGCCATGGCCTTCTCCAGTGCATGAAAGGGAAAAGGGAAAGGGAAGTTGCTCAGTTGTGTTCGACTCTTCCCGACCCCATGGACTGCAGCCTACCAGGCTCCTCCGCCCATGGGATTTTCCAGGCAAGAGGACTGGAGTGGGTTGCTTTCTCATTTATCCAGCCTAGCTGTTATGTGTGTAGTGAATGAATGTGATTCTTTGTGGGAGATCTAGATAGTCCAGATATATATAGCTCTTGGGCAAATTGTAAATGTACAGTGCGACCCGTTCATGTGAATGCAAATTGTTTCTCATGCTTGTTTATGATTAGAATAGAAAAAAAATTACCACATATGCCAAATGAGTAGTCACATACCATGTGATTACCTGAGGCTGTTTTCATCTGCTCTAGAAAAATACCATTTAGTGACTGCAACTGGGGCAGTTACCTGGTTGGATCTTTAAAGGTCTACTCTAAAACCCCTCTGCTGTTTCTTTTTTTTCAAACCAACTTTTTATTGAAGAATAGTTGATTTACAGTGTAGTATTAGTTTCAGATATACAGCAGAGTGATTCAGTTATACATATTTATTTTCAGATTCTTTTACACTATAGGTTATTACAAGATGTTGAATGTAGTTCCCCCTGCCATACAGTAGGTCCTTGTTATTGATCTACTTTATATATGGTAGTGTGTATCTGTTCATCCCAAGCTCCTAATGTATCCTTTACCGCCCCTGGTGGTAACCATAAATTTGTTTTCTATGTCTGTGAGTCTGTTGCTACCTTGTAAATAGGTTCATTTGTATCATATTTTTAGATTACACATGTAAGTGATATTACATCATATTTATCTTTCTGACTTTAGTTAGTATGATGATTTTTAAATCCATCCAAGTTACTGCAAATAGCATTACTTCATTCTTTTTATGGCTGAGTGTTATTCCACTGTATAAATGCATACCCCACACCTTCTCTGTCCATTCACCTCTTGATGGACATTAGGTTGTTTCCATGTCTTGGCTGGAAATAGTGCTGCTGTGAGCATTGAGGTGCAGGTATCTTTTTGAATAGTTTGTTTGTTTCCTGGATATATGTCCAGGAGTGGGATCGATGGATCATATGGCAACTCTATTTTTAGCATTTTAAGGAACCCCCATACCGTTTTCCATAGTAGCTGCACAAATTTACATTTCTACCAACATTGTAGGAGGGTTCTCTTTAGCACCCATCTGTTTCCCTACCCTCATGGGTCAAGCTAGAGAATCAAATGAGATCTAATGGGACCACCACCCCTGCATCCTTTAGATCCTTAAAGGTGGCACTGATTCCTACCATTCCCCCACCCCCTGAGATATGATAGTTTTTTAAATTGGGGGGTTGACTGTTCCAGAAGTTTCAATTTGACCTTCCCCACCATGAGATCCCTTATTTCACAGACTGAGGATCCAATGCGGGCATTATAGCCACTGACTAAGCATGCTGATCCCAACCATAAATTCATGAACAAGGTAGACACTCACTTGGTGGGTTTACAGACCCAGTGGACTCCTCTGATCACACCAAAACCCTGTCCCCCCAAGGAGGAGAGCCAGGGTGACACTTCAGCTAATGGCGCACCAATGTCGACATGGACAGTCTAACAGTCCCTTCTTTCTAACCTGGAGAGAGGACATAGCTTGAAAACAATGGTCTACCAGGAAGTGCTTAACAAAAAACAAAAACACCTACATTGTAATAAATCAGGAATATACAGAAAATGTCCAAAGAATGGCTTTGACAGTGATGATGCAGGAACCCAAAGGAGAACATTGGTGCTGAAGACCTTTATCCTAAGATGTCTACTAAGATGGCATATTCCTGGAGAGAATTCTTTAGGGGTTCATACGTAAACATAAATCTGCCAATAATCAGTAGAAATACATCATCATTTCTATTTCAGAAATAACATCCAAAAAGCATCTCAGACATTTCCATCAAAACTAACCAAATGACTCATTTGGAACTTAATAATTTTGAATTGACAAGCACATGTCCAATGGAAAGAAGGCATCAGCTACAGTTTACTTTTATCCTTAAGTGTGTATGGGCCTTGACAGTTTTAATAACTTTTTATCTAAGTCACAGAGCTATTTGGCTCTCAGTTAAAATGATTCCCTGAAAAGGGAATATAAGCCAATGCTCCGTGTTCTAATTACTTTCTAGTAAAGCAGATTAGCAATATTATGCATCCCGTTGCTTTCTGTTCTATAACTATAAATGTTGATATGTTTCCTCAAGAGTGTATTCACCACATATGGTGTTTTCTAAAAGACTGAAATAATGGCTCTTTTTTGGAAATGGCATAATAGCATTTTCTAACCTTCATGTTGATAATTGCCTTTGGTTGATTATATATATATATATTACCAGTGTTTGGATACATATGTGTATAGAAAACATGTTTTGAGGCCCATAAGCAGAATAGAAGGCCCACCTCTATTTCCAAATAGACTGCTTTCAAAACTCACAGGGCTCCCAGCTCTGGCTTCAGCTGATAAAGGGCCCAACAGGAGCTGGTTCTGTTGCCCTTGGCTGTCTCCCACGGTGATGAGGGTGCTTTATCTTGCAAGGGACATCAAAGGTTGTCGAGTGACAAGACAAACCCATTCCTGACATCAGGTTTATCAGATTCACCTGGGGAGCTTAAAAACACATAACTTTTCATGCCTATCTGCTTTGTAAATCAGAATATCTGGAAGAAGGTCTTGAAAAAACATCAGCCAGATCTGGGAACCACTGCTCTGCTTCAACCACCTTCATGATTTTATTAAGTCTTCACATTTAGAGTCAGAAGTAAGGTATCATTCAGTCACTAAGTCATGTCCAATTCTGTGTGGCCCCATGGACTGCAGCATGCCAGGCTTCCATGTCCTTCATTATCTCTCATATTTGCTCAAATTCATGTCCTTTGAGTCAATGATGCCATTCAACCATCTTATTCTCTGTCGCCCCCTTCTCCTGCCCTCAATCTTTCCCAGCAAAAAGATCTTTTACAATGAGTCGGCTCTTCGCATCAGATGGCCAAACTATTAGAGCTTCAGCTTCAGCATCAGTCCTTCCAATGGGTATTCAGGACTGATTTCCTTTAGGATTGACTGGTTTGATCTCCTTGCTGTCCAAGGGACTCTCAAAAGTCTTCTCCAGCACAATTCAAAAGCATCAATTTTTCAGTGCTCAGCTTTCTTTATGGTCCAACTCTCACATCCATACATGACTACTGGAAAAACCATAGCTTTGGCTAGTTGGACCTTTGTCAGCAAAGTGATGTCTCAGTTTTTAATATGCTGTCTAGGTTTGTCATAGCTTTTTTCCCAAGGAGCAGGTGTCTTTTAATTTCACAGCTGCAGTCACCATCCACAGTGATTTTGAAGCCCAGAAATAAGCAGGTCTCCTTAAAATTTATTCTCTTTAACTTCTGGTTGTTGGACTGTCTGTGATTGTCCCAGTGTGGATGGACCAGACCTATTTGTTTTGATCTGATGGTACATCACACATGTTTATCTCAGTATCCTTCCACAGAGCCTCCGCTGTACCTGGTTAGGAGCCATAGTGTAATATATTTGGGGTCAGATGAATGAATGAATAAAGTTAGATTTCAGATTTCTTTTTATTCAGACAAAGAGGGAAAAATAAATGTCATTCAGAAGAAAACAGTTTTCTTCTTAGATCTAAACATTGGTTAGATCAGAACAAAACCTGTTGTAATCCAAGTGTCCATCAGCACAATATGACTCACCCATATAGTAGAATGCTGCTCAGTAATGAGCAGGAACAAAATACTGAACCATGCTACAACAGAGATGATCCTCAAACATGTTTTGTTTACATTACAGAAACCAGACACAAAAGATTCATATTGTATGATTCAATTTGTATGAATTTCCAGAAATAAGCAAATCTGTAGAGACATGGAAGATCAGTGGTTGCCTAGGGCTGGGGGTGGGCACAGGGATTCACCTTAGATGGACACAGAGAAATCTTGGGTATGATGGAAATATTCTAAAACTTTATGTTGGTGATGGTTGAATGAGTCTATTAATATATTAAAAATTGAGTTGTTTAAAAAAAATTTTGTAAATCACTGAAGAGCATAAACTGCGTTCCTCATCCATTTGTGGGAATAAAGTTCTTCATTGCCATCTGTTGGAATCACTGTGCATTAAACCCAAACAAGCATAATTTACCCAAAGCTTCTCCCTTAAAATAGCTTATATGGCCAATGATGCTGGCATTTGGGTTCACCTTAGCGTGTGTGTATGCTACGTTGTCTCAGTCATGTCTGACTCTTTGCAATCCTATGGACTGTAGCCCACCAGGCTTCTCTGTCCATTGGATTCTCCAGGCAAGAATATTGGAGTGGGTTGCCATACCCTCCTCCAGGTAATTAGACCCCAGACTAAAACCCAGAAGCCAGCATGAGGCAGTGTGGGTGTGGGGTGGCAGGGGAAGAGGAGGCCTGGATTCCAGCTGGGTCTGGACCTCTCTGAACTGGTTCAAGCTTAGCTGTGTGGCCTTTCTGGCCTTCACTTAAGCATGTAAAATGAAAGCTTCTTTAGTGAATGATTCTGATCCTTAAACGCAAAGAGAAACACTCCCTTCTGCAGTTTCTGATGGAGAGCAGAGTTTGGAGGGAAGCAGGCTCAGTGTTGCAGGACTGAGAGCATGTGTGTGTGTTTGCACTTGCACACCTATGAGAGGCCTTGTGTACACTTGCACACCTATAAAAGGCCATATGTGATGGTGGAGATCCAAGGAGACCAGATATGCTCAAAGACTATTACATCCCATCTTTATGACAAAGTATTTGGAACCATCTGAAAAGTGAAAGTGAAAGTTGCCCAGCTGTGTCCAACTCTTTGTGACCCCATGGACTATACAGTCCATGGAATTCTCCAGATCAGAATACTGGAATGGGTAGCCTTTCCCTTCTCCAGGGGATCTTCCCAACCCAGGGATCAAATCCAGGTCTTCTGCATTGCGGGTGGATTCTTTACCAGCTAAGCCACAAGGGAAGCCCAAGAATACTAGAGCGGGTAGCCTATCCCTTCTCCAGTGGATCTTCCCCACCCAGGAATTGAACCAGTGTCTCCTGCATTGCAGATGGATTCTTTACCAACTGAGCTATCAGGGGAGCCACACCAATCAGGGGAGACACAGCAAATCCAAAGTGACAGCAGCAAGGGGGCTAAAGAACTGTTGTACGCTAGACAAAATTAAACATGTGCAGATGGCCTCACCTATAATAATTTACATACATAAAATCATTTATAAATATCATCTCATGAGATCCTCTCATTTCTATAATCTTTATTATTTCCACTCTACAGTAAGGAAGGGAGGAATTTAGATTAAATTACCCTTGGATAGTCCCAGTCTTTCTGGAGGGCAGAGTTTGAAAGCTTGGAGGGTGTGGTGGGCATGGACAGGTTACAGGCAGGGAACCATGCAGGAGGGAGTGGTGTCAGTAAGAGAACAGAAGAGGCCTGCTGGCTTGTTCTCAGCATGGTTTGGGTCCTTTTGGGCTTCTGTTGTTGATGATGTCAAGTTGTAATGTGGGGATTCCCTGGTGGCTCAGTGGTAAAGAATCTGCCTGCCAAATAAAAGACACAGTTTCAGTCTCTGGGTTGGGAAGAGCCCCTGGAGGAGGAAATGGCAACCCACTCCAGTATTCTTGCCTGGAGAATTTCAAGGACACAGAAGCCTTGTGGGCTACAGTCCATGGGGTCGCAAAGAGTTGGACATGACTTAGCGACTAAACAACAAAGGTGGGGCTGTGTCCTTGGAGGACTGTGGCCCCAGGTCTGTTCCACCCAATCTCATGCTTACAACAGGAGACTATTAGGAATGTTGAAAAAACAAAAGTTCATTCTATTCCCTATTTTAAGAAGGATGAGTCTTTTCCTGCTTTCCCAACATACATGAAATGTGATGATTCAAACCAAGTGAGCCTGAGCTCAAAGCTTCGAATTTGCTGGGAGTGTTGCTTCCTCCCTGGGCTGGTCATCACGAAAGAAACTCTTCTTCTCTGCACTATAGCTGTCACGTGGCCAATAGAAGGTCCATGCTTACTCGGAGCCCTAAGCACGGACGTGTCTTGGTGTAGATGTGTTTTACCTGCACGATACCCTTGCTCCTGGGCCCGCCCCGAGTTACACCTTGAAAGGGGAACCTGCAGCAGGTATTTGCTGCCCCTGCCTTGAGCCCTTTGCCTGTCTCTCTGGAGCATTTTGTCTTTCTCTTCAATGTCCTGTCCTTTGTGCTTTTTTTGTTTGTTTGTTTTTTCCCCTATGTCTACCTCCCTCTTGACTTCTGATCAACCCCTAGCTATGACTTAGTTCTGAAGGGTGATAGGCGCACACACACACATTCACACACACAAGGTATCTGTTGGAAGAGGAGAGGCTGGTGCAGAGGAGAATGGAGTAAGAATGAGCAGAGGAAAGATTTTGAGCTGAGTTGCTGTTTAAGACCCTGGCCACCTTCTCCCTGGGTCATCTGTGACAATGGCACCACTGCCTCCTCACAACCCCCTTCATTTGCAACTTTCACAGGAGCCTCTTGTGACATCTGCCTCACTTTACAGTTACTTACATACAGATGTGAGTGTCTTTTCTAGATGAGCAGTTGGCCTGTGGGAATTTTTCCATTTTCAACAGAAGGTTAGTTCATCTTTACATTCTATACATCATAATAACTTAACTTCTAAAGGGATCATAGTAGTGTTTGTTGAAGCAACAGATGTAGTAGATGTGGAATGGTTTTCAGCCTGAGGTTCATATGCCCTGAAGAGCCCTCCTCCCAGTCTAAAGGGAAATAAAAGACTGTGTGGACTTGCTGCTGGGACTTTCCTGGGGCAAAGATGTGCCAACAGTATCTCCATCAGGAGTGAGTCGACCTCAGGGAAGCAATGGATGATAAATCTAGTAAGTGAGTAAGATATAATTACAAATGAGTACATACATTAGATGTTCATTTATTCATTTAAAGCATCAAATTAGAATTTTCACAATAAGCTAAAACCACAGTAGTTCAACCAAAGGATAAACTGAAATTCTGTAAATGACTGATGTTGATAAAATTGCTGAATAAAAGCCAGTCCATTCTGAAGGAGATCAGCCCTGGGATTTCTTTGAAAGGAATGATGCTAAAGCTGCAACTCCAGTACTTTGGCCACCTCATACAAAGAGTTGACTCATTGGAAAAGACTCTGATGCTGGGAGGGATTGGGGGCAGGAGGAAAAGGGAACGACAGAGGATGAGATGGCTGGATGGCATCACCGACTCAAAGGACGTGGGTTTAGGTGAACTCCGGGAGTTGGTGATGGACAGGGAGGCCTGGCATGCTGTGATTCATGGGATCGCAAAGAGTCGGACATGACTGAGCGACTGAACTGAACTGAACTGAACATTAAAAGTCATGTTCTGTATCAGCCCCCAGCTTCATTGTGTGGCATTTAACCCTTCAGCCCATCTGTACTAGGTCACACATCTGGTTCTTCATGTCAGTTCTGCGCACATTCTCCCTGTAGCACGTGTACTAGGTAACAGAGGTAGGCTGCACTGAAGTGAGAAAGGTGGGGGACTGTCACAGTCTTTGTAGACCAGGACCTGGGGACTGGGGTCGATGAAAATGAGAGGGTAACAGGCAGGAAGGCCAGGGGTCTCCAAAAGGAGGAAATAGCCTGCAAGTGTCAGACATTTTTATCTCTCTTAAGCGGCAGGAGGAAACACACTAGCAATACTTTTTCCTTCTCTATACAAATTTAAAGGGAGGTTTCTCTTAAAATACTGTGTTGCCATAATGACACCTGGTTTCGCCTGAAGTTAGCTATTCTCGAGCCTAGAGATAACCAATGCCTTTTTCTTATGGAAATGTCCGTCTTAAGCTACGCTAATGTACTATGCCTTTACCCCAAACTCTGTCTCCAAGTTGGTTCCGCCTCTTGGCCCAGAACCTACTTGACAAACCAGTATGGATATTGTTCCCCTAATCTATGTAAATGAAACTATTTGTATGGTGGTCTGCCCTTCTTCAAGATTCAAGTTAATCATTTTATGGCCCAGGATAAACCATTTGGTGCCAAGATTATCCCAAAATGCATCTTATGGGTGAGGGGCCTGGTGCCATTCTGAATTTTAAGACATTCCTTTCTTTCATTAACAGACTGCTAGTGACTATATAACATCCAGCTGAAGACTAGCAGGGGGGTATTCTTCTGCCCTCTTCTGATGCTGATGTCAGAAGCTTTCTCTATCTCCTGTATACTTTAATAAAACTTGATTACACAAAAGCTCTGCGTGATCAAGCCTCGTCTCTGGCCCCGGATCGAATTCTTCTCCTCTGGGGGCCAAGAATCCCGGTGTCTTTGCGTGATTCAACAACAACCTTTCAAAAAGAAGGATGCAGGGGACCCAAGTCTCGGGTGAAACAAGGGTACTTTATTTGCAGAAACACATGCTTCTATGTCTTCAATAAAATGATTACTTAGTCATTAGAATTAAATTTCACCAGTTGCAACAAAATGGATAGTCCTTTAAGTACAAGGTCACTGAAGGGAGTCACAAGGGAATCCAAGCAGGTGCCCTTTCCCATGATCTCAGTCCTGACAACTGCGTGCAGCTCTGCTCGTTCCTGTTTTCCAGGAACTGATAAGGAACAGAGAATCCTTGAGAAACAGCACGCAAAGAAAGAAAACATATTGGATCCCTTAAAGTTAAATGTCCCCTGACAGGGGACCATCCAGCTAACCCTGGTGTCTTTAACATTGTGATACCATTGAATTGAAGCTAAGGACTGGACCCGTTAACAAAGGAGATATTGGACATGTTGGCCTAGGAAAATAAAAACAACTCATTTAGGAATGCGCTTGGAATATTCTGCAATTAAAAACTGCTAGAAAGAAGGCTGGCATCTTATGTGTGGGTCCTCTGTTTCCAAGTGCAGTTTCAAGAGTGAGCTGAGACTTTGCAGTTTGCTCACTAGAGGGAGTTAGATACTAAAGAGCTGCCTTCTCAAGACACATTGACCTGAATCTAATGCAGGAAATCCGACCCAGACTTTGGGACACTAGAAGCCAGATTCCCTGTGGCAGAGCCATCTTTTCATAGATTAAAAAAAAAATCTTTCCCAGTATGGTGAATAAACCACAGAACGTTTTCAATTGTTTTTCTAATTTAAACGTAAATGCTCAAGGTAGAAAAATAGAAAAGGTAACAGAAATACCTCAAAATACAAAGAACATTTACCTATAATGTTCACATCTAGAACTAAACACAATTAATAACAGGTTTAGCCAGATGGACTTTCTGGGAGCTGAATATTCTTTTTAATTTTTTTAAAAATTCATTTATTTTTGGCTGTGCTGGGTCTTCATTGCTGCACGGGCCTTTCCCTGGTCGCAGGGAGCTACTCTCTGAGTTGCAATGCGTGGGGTTCTCATTGTGGTGCCTTCCTTTGTTGCAGAGCACGGGCCCTAGGGCTTTGGTAGTTGCGGCCTGGGAACCTGGGAGCACAGGCTTAGTAGTTGTGCAGCATGGGCTTAGTTGCTCTGCAGCATGTCAGATCTTCCTGGATCAGGGATCAAAATGTGTCTGCGTTGCTGGGCAGATTCTTTACCATTGAGCCACGAGGGAAGCCCAGCTGAACGTTATTGAGGGGAAAAAAAAAAAAAAAACCCACACTTTCCTATAGTCTAATGTATTATCTGTCCTTATTTTTCTATACATATAGTGATAATAGTTTGATTTTCACTTGATATTATATAGAGACTGTGTATTAACATTCATGTATGAATATATTACTTACTGGTTTATGTTTAGGCTTTGCATTTTGTGTGGATTAAAGGTTATTGTCAATGTTTTGAGAGAGAATTTTCAAGGAAATAAATTCTCAGTCAAAATTTTATCTGAAATCACCATCTTCCCTCTCAACTGTAATTTTTTTTAGCTGCTTAAGAGCAATAAAAAAGGAATGATCAGTTGGTATCAGTAGATTGATGAAGTGTGTGACATATCAGTCACTCAGTCGTGTCCAGCTCTTTGTGACCCCATGGACTGTAGCCAGCCAGGAATTCCTCTGTCCCTGGAATTCTCCAGGCAAGAATACTGGAGTGCGTCGCCATTTCCTTCTCTAAGGTATCTTTCTGACCCAGGTATTGAACCTGGGTCTCCTGCATTACAAGGAGATTCTTTACCGTCTGAGCCACCAGGGAAGCCCCTAATAGACTAATAACTCATGTTAACTGCTATGTGGGACAGAGAATAAAGAGTGATGGTTCTTGATTTCAAGGAGTTTGTAATCTAGTTGGGGTAACGAGACCCTCTTGTGTTGCAGAATGGATGAAAATACAACAAGAGATACCAGTGGAACATACTCTAACACCTGGTTACAGACTCTTAAGTGCTATAGGAGCTCAAAGAAGAGAGGAAATCGGAGTTAGTCAAAATTTTCCAATAAGCTTCCTCAAAAAAGCAGAATTTGGAATCCAGGGATCGTATCCAACTTTCTCACTAATGTGTCTGTCCCCAGGGTCCAGGGAAAGGCCTGTAGTTCTTTTTTTTTTTTTTTTTTATCAGTGCCTCTGCTTTGTGTATATGGAAATAGTGCTACTGGCCTGTGGACATTGTGCCATTGGACAATGCGCCATTGAAGATAATTTCCAGTAGAGCCAGGAGGCCATTCCCTCCTTTATGGGGTTTTCCTAACATCTTTCACTGGAGGGTAGTTAGGTTCTGGAATACTGTCTAAGGACACAGGTCAGAGTCAAGGTCATTGACTCTTGTTGCAGTTGAACTTTTAACCTGGGCTCCATAAGCATGGAAGAAGCCAAAATGCCATACATAATATATAAAATTTGCTCAGCAAAAGTGTATCGTGTCTGGAAATGAGGATGAAATTATGGGAAATATGAGAATATATATATATATATATGTTTCCTTGTAAGACCCATAATAGCAAAAGCAAAAAGTAGTAAAAGAACTTTTAGAGGTTGGGAAGATATACGGTTATGGATTTTTTTCATCTGTATTTTCTTTAAAAGTCTTAACACAAAATCCCATTCTGAATAAAGTGGGAAAGCTAGAATGAAAATTACAGAGCAGACTTAGCCAGACATTCAAAATGCCTTACAGATTTTGAAGCTATATTCTGGTTTTAATTTTTCATGCTGTAAGACTGGTGCTGGCTTTAAGCCATGCATCCTCTCAAGCTGGAAGCCTCTTGCCAGACAGAACATCGCTGGCGGTTATTAGAGCTGCTGATTCCATCAATACATATGGGTCTCATGGACTCAATTCTCTTCCATGGGCCTGGAGCCTAGGTAAAGAACTAACATTAGATGCATTTAAAATTTTGTGACTTAGTAACCACATTACCTAGCTTTAAGAGCCATACAAAACACATAACCATGTTTATCTGAGATACAAAATCTAGCTACAGTTTCCTGTAGTGTTCACAAAATACTGAAGTAGCTTAAACATTAGCCACCACATTAGGAGCCACAGTCTCCTGCTGGATTAAATGTTAATTGCAGTGACACAGAAAACAAGAACACATTGAAACTTCCTGAAATGTTAATAGAGCTATTGTTGCAGAAAGAACACTGCTTTGAGAGTTGGATTCTTAGGTGGCAGTGGCTCTGATTAGCTCTGTGTTCTTTGATGAGTGGTTTCTCATTTACGGCCTCACTTTCCTTATCTGTAAAATGGCTAGATTTTACTAGATGATCTAAGATCCTTTCTTACTCTGAATCTGTATGCTTCACGTGTAATAGTTCGATGTATTTTATGTACCAACATATGTATATGTGTGTGTGTGTGTTTATATATATGTGGTGTTAGAGAAGACTCTTGAGAGTCCCTTGGACTGCAAGGAGATCCAACCAGTCCATTCTGAAGGAGATCAGCCCTGGGTGTTCTTTGGAAGGAATGATGCTAAAGCTGAAACTCCAGTACTTTGGCCACCTCATGCAAAGAGTTGACTCATTGGAAAAGACTCTGATGCTGGGAGGGATTGGGGCAGGAGGAGAAGGAGACCGCAGAGGATGAGATGGCTGGATGGCATCACTGACTCAATGGACATGAGTTTGAGTGAACTCTGGGAGTTGGTGATGGACAGGGAGGCCTGGCGTGCTGCAATTCATGGGGTCACAAAGAATCGGACATGACTGAGCTACTGAACTGATCATATATGTATGATTCTGAAACTAGGTGTCTTAGTCTTGAAAAAAGAGTAGGTTTCTGGTTGAGAAAAAAATGCACAATATATATTTCATCAACATCTCCACTCCAAAATTGTGCTACTGAAAACTGATTGGATTTCTAGTATTTTGTTCCTGTGACTTAAAAAAAATTAATGGTTTCATGTTTTTCAAGTTGATTTTAGTGAATGCAACTGAGAGCATCATGTAACTATCTTGTCTGTTTTATAGCTTGTTAATTTGAAAAAAATATGAGTGAATTTTGTGGGGAGATTGGTGTGAGCCATTTTAGATTTGAGATGCAGTGATGACTGAGAAATAGGAAATAGAGAGTTACATTTTACTTTTTATTTGGGTTAGGTGTTTGGAAATAGGACTTTCTCAGCGTCCAAAACCCTGTCACTGGGGAAAATAAAATGCTATTGCTAAACCAAGGTCCCTGTGCATTCGTATTACCTATAAGTGTGTGATTTTCATTTTGGCCCGAGTTAAATAATAGCCTGTGGATATCTGTTCAATAAAGTTGTGTCACATTTCTCTGACCAGGAGTTATGGCTAGACTAAATTTTCTTAACTAAAGGATCATGCTGTGTTTGGTATGTGCATATGTGTGAGGGAGAAAATCTAAATAAACACTTAACAGCAGACTTCAGCAGGTATCAATTGTCTCAGAATTACATCTATTGCTGGTCCTCCCAAACTTACACTCTAGCATTTATTTATTTTGGTTCTGCTGAGTTCTCTTCTTTGGATTTTACCTGAGTAGACAAGCATGAAATGAGTTTCTCATTGCATTTCACTAATGTCAGGAATTCTTGCAGCTCAATATCACAGATTAGTAACAGTCCCCACTCTCGAGACCAGTAGTGGATGCTCCCTGCAAAGCCTGGGTACCCCTTGTTTCACCAGCTGCCCAAGCATGCTGCTAGTTCACAGCTGAGTCCTTCCCTAGGCATCACTCTTGGCCAGAGGGTGTGAGCTTGTCCCCGGTGCCATCTCCTCCCTGGGTTCTGTGTCCAAAAACCAGTCAACGTGAAGATATGACGGCTTGGCTCCCTCGCCTCAAGTTTGCACAGCTCTGAAGGATCATCCCAGCTCTCAGTTTCCTATGGGATTCACTGGAGCAGACTGGGGCTTTGATCACAGCTGCATCACAATTCAACTTTCCCCTCTACCCAGTCACATTCCTTTCTACCTCCTGGTGTTCTGCCCCCCAATAAGCCTTCTGCATGCTAATTCTAGCCTCAGCATCTGTTTTCCTGGAACTGATCAAAGACGCGGACCTTTTACCATTTCATGGCATGAATTTTCCATGTCCACACTGAATCTTAATAAAGTGAACTCTTCTGGAAATGTTAATATTCACTGTCTGGAATTTTAACACATTAAATTCAGTGTTTGTGGTTTTCAATCCAGTGTCTAGTTGTTGTTTAGTCGCTAGGTTATGTCCAACTCTTTTGTGACCCCATGGACTGTAGTCCACCAGGCTCCTCTGACCATGGGATTTCCCAGGCAAGAATACTGGAGTGGGTTGCCATTCCCTTCTCCAGGGGATATTCCTGACCCAGGGATCGAACCTGAGCCTCCTGCATTGGCTAGTAGCTTTTTGGGGAAAAAATGTGATTTTATGATTCTGGAGTAAAAATTACTCCTTTTGCTTATTGCAAGCATCCTTAAAACCTTATTTCCTCTCTTGAGGGAATATTGAAGCAGTCTTCAAAAATTGCAAGATACTGCTCAGTGTGATAATCCCTGCTTCTTTTTGTAGTGTTGCTATATGATTTATCCACTAGTCTTTTTCATCTTCATTAGAAGAAAAAATTAAAATGCTTGATATTAGTGTCATAAGAAAAAAAATATAGCTGAACCACACACATAACTGTTTTTTTTTCTTAGACTAATAGTTTTTTCATGGTTTTGACTCAAATCACAACCATGAAAAACAATGAAAATTTTAAAGAGATAGCCTAACTCATGCTAATTATACCAGTCCATATGCCTATACCTTGTGTTTTGTGTGAAAAGACAATTTTTGGAAATATTTAGGAATTTATTTGGGGGGAGTCAGAATTGATCTAGAAACTTTTTTCCACCTTTTAACAAAGCCAAAAGAGATAATCAACTGAGATTCTTGATTTGTGCCTCTTAGACAAAATGTTGGGTTTTTAGTAGTAGTATCTCTTGCTAGTTTTAGAAATTAGCAAACAAAACAAAGTAGATTTTATATGCAAGTGATGCCTAGAAATTTTGATTGATGTAGTTTTTTTTTAATTGAGCTTTATGAGCTGTTTGTTTATTTTGGAGATTAATCTCTTTCTTTCTCCTTTTAAAAAATTTAATTTAGTTATTTTTAATTGAAGGATAATTGCTTTATAGTATTGTGTTGGTTTCTATCAAACATCAATATGAATCAGCCATAGGTTTATCTATATCCCTTCCCTCCTGAATCTCCATCCCACCTCCCTCCCCATCCCCCCCTTCCAGATTGTTACAGAGCCCTAGTTTGAGTTCCCTGAGTCATACTGATTGATGTACATTAATAAACATGACATACAGAAGTTTTATTTCTCTGGTAAATAGCAGAATTAATAATTTTGTAATATCTTTTATGAAACAAAATTATGACTCTTCAGTACTGAAATCAAGGTACATTTGAAAATTTATTTTAGGCTGAAGCTCTCCAAATTTTTGTGCGTGGAATGTAATACTTGACATTTTAAACTCTGGCTTATTCCAAGCCCAGCGTGTTCATAGCCCAATGCAGTGTGCATACTGGATGCTCTCCTTTATCAGATGCCAGCTGTCTGAGTGGATTGATATTGAGAGGATCATGGAGTTGTTCAAGCTGGGGCAAGGACACACTGAATCATTAGCATCTACTGTGAAGGCTATTTCCAGCTAGTGCCTGCCCTCTGCCAACATGAAACTAGCAGCAGAGAGGCATCATGGCTATGGACATGGTGAAACAGAGCCAGTGAGACACATGCTATTTATAGAGTTTAGAGAATAGTCTTGTTAAAAAAAAAAAAAAGTTACACAATCTGTCTGGAAGCTCATTCTCTTCCATCCTTGTCTTTCTACTTGAGTGTCAAGGTAAAGAAGATTCTGAGTAGACATTTCAAAAATGATTTCTGATTGGTCAAACCTTTTCTCTGGGGCTAATTCTGGATCTCCCAAATTTTACTTCTGTCTCTCAAAGCCAATGAAGAAAAAACAAACATAGAAACAAATTGCACTAATGCTGACATTTAAGGGACTAAAATGTCCTTTGAAAGATCTAAGCACTAATATAATGTATAAATGGAGAATTGTGTAGTACCTGTCAGGCTTACAAAGTGTTATCAAGTCATTATTAACATTTGAAGTAGGAGTTGTGGTCTGTGTCTATTCTCTTGATGAAATCTGATGTTTCTAAATTGACTTGGTCATCCCTAGGTAAGGTTTTTGCTTTAGGAAAGGTTTGGGGCCCCCAAAAGAGAGAGTGAGTGCTTGCAATCATTTAAATAAATTTGGGAAATTCTTGGTTACATTGGTGTCTTTACTGTAGAACTTCTTAGAGTCTTTTATATGAAAATGTTTTATGAGTCTTCAAGAAAGCGATGACATATGCAGCACTTTTCTAAGTTGTTTGATCATAAAATCTTTATTGTGTGTACACCATTCATTCATATGTATAAGAGGCATTTCTGGATCAGTTTCAGCAATGCTGACCTATAGTTTTGTTTTTGATTATATTTTTTTCAAGCTTTTCTAGCTTTGTAAACTGAATTTGGAAGCTTTAATTTTTTTTTTTCCTCCAATGCTTTGAAAGTCACTAAAATAATGCAAATAATTTGTACCTCTTTCAATTTCTTTTCTGGTAAGATGGGCCAGACAACAAAAGTCAGCTGCCAGGGCTGGGTTCTCCAACCTAATAGATCCCATATTTGAGGATCAATGAGAATTATTTATTAAGCAGCACGACTTTCTTTTCTTCCTTTTCTTTATTTTTTTAAAATTTATTTTGTTTATTTTTGGCTGTGCTGGGTCTTTGTTGCTGCACAGGGCTTTTCTCTAGTGGCAGAGATGGGGGTGCTGCTCTCTAGTTGCGGTGCTCAGGTTTCTCTTGTTGCAGAGCAAAGGCTCTAGGGTATTCAGGCAGCGCAGGGGCTTAGTTGCCCTGTGGCATGAGGAATCTTCCCAGACCAGGGATCGAGCCTGTGTCCCCTGCATTGGCAGGTGGATTCTTAACCACTGGTCCACCAGGGAAGTCCTCTTCCTTTTCTTTTTTGAAAACACCTATCTTTAGCAACACAGTTGTTTTTCATTACCCAGCTGACAAACAAACAATTCAGAGGATGCAAGGAGATGACGTATTTATGACAGTGTGAGTGCACTGGGCTTTTGGACACCACCCTTGCTCCTCATGGAAGGGTGCTGCCCTCTGGCCTCAGCTGTCCATGTGAAAGCAGGGCTCTGTTAGGCTGGAGAAGCCACCCCTGGGAGCTGACTGTTTGATACCATCTCCTGTATTGGGGGAGTGTAGGTGGGTTCTCAGCAGTTGGTACTAAAAAAGTGCATTTCTATTTTATTTACACCACGTTACTTAGACCCATCTTCTGGGTTCCAGATTCATATTTTTTTGAATGCCACTGAGGTCTCTGCTTTTTAATACACTGTCTAGGTTTGTCATAGTTTTCCTTCCAAGGAGCAAGCATCTTTTAATTTCATGGCTGTAGTCACCATCTGCAGTGATTTTGGAGCCCAAGAAAATAAAATCTGTCACTGTTTCCATTGTTTCCCCTTCCATTTGCTATGAAGTGATGGGACTGGATGTTAATGATCTTTGTCTTTTGAATGTTGAGCTTTAAGCCAGCATTTTTACTCTCTTCTTTCACCTTCATCAAGAATCTCTTTAGTTCCTCTTCACTTTCTACCATAAGGATGGTGTCATCTGCATATCTGAGGTTATTGATATTTCTCCCAGCAATCTTGATTCCAGCTTGTGCTTCATTCAGCCTGGCATTTCGCATGTACTCTGTATATAAGTTAAATAAGCAGGGTGACAATATATAGGCTTGGCTTACTCCTTTCCCAATTTGAATGAATTTGTTGTTCCATGTCTGGTTCTAACTGTTGTTTCTTGACCTGCATATAGGTTTCACAGGAGGCAGGTAAGGTGGTCTGGTATTCCCATCTCTAAGAATTTTCCACGGTTTGTTGTGATCCACACAGTTCAAAGGCTTTAGTGTAGTATGAAGCAGAAGTAGATGTTTTTCTGGAACTCCCTTGCTTTTTCTATGATCCAACGGATGTTGGCAATCTAATCTTTGGTTCCTCTGCCTTTTTCTAAATCCAGTTGGAACATCTGGAATTTCATGGTTCACGTACTGTAGAAGCCTGGCTTGGAGAATTTTGAGCATTACTTTGATAGCGCATGAGATGAGTGCAATTGTGTGGTAGTTTGAACATTCTTTGGCATTGCCTTTCTTTGGGATTGGAATGAAAACTGACCTTTTCCAGTCCTGTGGCCACTGCTGAGTTTTCCAAATTTGCTGGCATAGTAAATACAGCACTTTAACAGCATCATTTTTTTAGGATTTGAAATAGCTCAGCTGGAATTCTGGGTTTCCCTGGTAGCTCCCTGGTAGGTAAAGAATCTGCCTGTAATGCACGATACCCCGGTTCAATTCTTGGGTCAGGAGGATCCTTTGAAGAAGGGATAGGCTACCCACTCAAGTATTCTTGGGCTTCCCTGGTGGCTTAGATGGTAAAGAATTGTCTGCAATGTGGGAGACCTGGGTTCGATCCCTGGATTGAAAAGATATCCTGGAGGAGGGCATGGCAACCAACTCTAGTATTCTTGCCTGGAGAATCTCCACAGAGAGAGGAGCTTAGCGGGCTACAGTCCATCGGGTTTCAAAGAATAGTCACATGACTGAGTGACTAAGCACATAGCATAGCTGGAATTCTATCATCTCCACTAGCTTTGTTTGTGGATGCTTCTCTAGGTCCACTTGACTTTGCACTCCAAGATATCTGGCTCTAAGTGAGTGATCACACCATCACGGTTATCTGGGTCATAATGATCTCTTTTGTATAGTTCTGTGTATTCTTGTCACCTCTTCTTCGTATCTTCTGTTTCTGTTAGGTTGATACTGTTCTTGTTCGTTATTGTGCCCATCTTTGCAAGAAATGTTCCCATCTTTGAAAGAAATGTTCCCTTGGTATCTCTGATTTTCTTGAGATCTCGAGTCTTTCTCATTCTATTGTTTTCCTCTCTTTCTTTGCACTGATCACTGAGGAAGGCTTTCTTATCTCTCCTTGCAATTCTTTGGAACTCTGCATTCAGATAGGTATATCTTTCCTGTTCTCCTTTGTCTTTAACTTCTTTTCTCAGCTATTTGTAAGGCCTCCTCAGACAATCATTTTGCCTTTTTGCATTTCTTTTTTCTTGGGGATGGTTTTGATCACCACCTCTTGTACAGTGTTAAAACCTCCATCCATAGTCCTTCAGGCACTCTATCAGATCTAATCCCTTGAATCTATTTGTCACTTGCACTGTATAATTGTAAGGGACTTGATTTCAGTCTTACCTAAATGGCCTAGTGGTTTTCTCTACTTCAGTTTAAGTCTGAATTTTGCAATAAGGTGTTCATGATCTGAGCCACAGTCAGCTCCTTGTTTTTGCTGATTGTATAGAGCTTCTCCATCTTTGGCTACAAAGAATATAATCAATCTGATTTTGGTATTGACCATCTGGCGATGTCCATGTGTAGAGTTGTCTCTTGTGTTGTTGGAAGGGGGTGTTTGCTATGATCAGTGTGTTCTCTTGGCAAAACTCTGTTAGCCTTTGCTCTGCTTCATTTTGTACTTCAAGGCCAAACTTGCCCATTACTCCAGGTATCTCTTGACTTCCTGCTTTGCATTCCAGTCCCCTATGATGAAAAGGACATGTATTTTTGGTGTTAGTTTTAGAAGGTCTTGTAGGTCTTCACAGAACTGTTCAGCTTCAGCTTCTTCGGCATTACTGGTTGGGGCATAGACTTGTATTACTGTGATATTGAATGGTTTGCCTTGGAAGTGAAAAGAGACCATTCTGTCGCTTTTGAGATTGCACCCAAGTACTGTATTTCAGATTCTTCTATTAACTATGATGGTTACTCCATTTCTTCTAAGGGATTCTTGCCCACAGTAGTGGATATAATGGTCATTTGTATTAAATTCACCCATTCCAGTCCATTTTAGTTCACTGCTTCCTAAAATGTCGATGTTCACTCTTGCATTTCCTGTTTGACCACTTCCAATTTGCCTTGATTCACGGACCTAACATTCCAGGTTCCTATGCATCATTGTTCTTTACAGCATCAGACTTTACTTTCACTACCAGATACATCCACAACTGAGTGTTGTTTCTGTTTTGGAAACAGAAGGCCTGTCCTTTCTCTCTCTCCATCCACATCACCACCAAAGTGCCATGCACAGTGTAAACGTTTATAAAATGTGGTGAAATTGTGTCTGTACATCACTGTTATCATTTTCTTAGCACCATCGTGCATGCTTTATAGTGACACTGTGACAGTAAGAAACATGTATGTGGTTTTTATCCAATTCCTGGCATAGAGCTCCTAAAGCTCTTAGAATTTCCTGAGTGACTGTGGAGAGGGGAATACCTTTTTTATTCATAACTAGACTCTTTCAACTATACCTGAGTTTATGATACTGAAGTGATTCTTGGAGGATGGTTCCTTGTTGCTAGAGAAACCAACCATGTGATTAGAGGGTGGGAACTTTCAGCTCCACCCCCAGGTCACCAGGGAGGGGAGAGGGGCTGAACATTGAGTTGATCATTAATGACCAATGCTTTAACCAGTCATGCCTGTGTGATGAACTAATGAAAACTACAAAAATCCTGAACAATGGAGTTCAAAGAACTTCCAGGCTAGTGAAAACATCCTGTGCTGAGAGGATTGGGCACCCAAGGGAGGGACTGGAAACTCCATTCTGCCTGCTGTGCTACGCCTTTGCACCTTTTCCACTTGGCTGCTCCTCGATTATAAGACTTATGATAAACCAGTCATAGTAAGTAAACAGCTTTCCTGGAATCTGAAAAAATGAGCAAACCTGAAGGTCCTGGGAACCCTCAATTTATTTAACCCTCCAGTTAATCAGGAGGACAGGAAGTCAAGGCTTGCGATTAGTGTCTGAAGCGGAATTAGTCCTGTGGGACCAAGCTCTCAGCCTGTGGGGTCTATACTAACTCTAGGTAGTGAGTGTCAGACCTGAATTGTAACACACAGTGTTGGAGAATTTGTTGGTGTGGGAAAAACTATCACATGTTTGGTGTCAAAGGTGTTCTGAGAATAGAAACAGATCATGGTAGTAATAGCTATCATTTACTTAGTGCCAGGTATTTTGCCAATGCTCATCATATACTGTTTCCAGTTCCAATGATCTTTTAAGATCATTTTCTTGGCACCATTTTACAGAGGAGAAAAACAAAGACTTAATTACTCAGCAAAGGATATATTTCTGATAAAGTGGATTTTCAGTTCTTTCAGACTCACAATCCCTGCCTCCCCTCCTCTTCTCACCTGTACTAGGCTACTGCTGCTGCTGCTGTTAAGTCGCTTCAGTTGTGTCTGACTGTGCGACCCCATAGACGGCAGCCCACCAGGCTCCCCTGTCCCTGGGATTCTCCAGGCAAGAACACTTCTCCAATGCATGAAACTGAAAAGTGAAAGTGAAGTCTCTCAGTCATGTCTGACTCTTAGCGACCCCATGGACTGCAGCCTACCCAGCTCCTCTGTCCATGGGATTTTCCAGGCAAAAGTACTGGAGTGGGGTGCCATTGCCTTCTCTGGTACTAGGCTACTACATGCCTCTATAACCATATAAAATCTACTGTGGCTGATTTATTCAATAAATATAACTGAGTGCCGCCTGAGATACCATTATTCTGTAGGCCTCTGTGAGCCAGAACATACAGAAGGAAAATAATAGTAATAGGAACAAATGCTTAATTGATCCTCACAAAATAGAAATATAAGGATAGCTCTGTAAGTTGTCCAAGGCCACATAGCTAATAAATGGCAGAGCCATCACTGAAACCCAGGACATCTGACTCCAAAACTGAACTGCCTTTTGTGAATATGCAATCATTTATATCAATATATTTCAGTCTAATTTGGAAACAAACACATATGATACAGCCAAAGAACTATTATTTCATAGTGCTCATACAAATTTGAAACAATCAGTTATAAACTTCAATTCAAGGGGTTCAAGATAGAAAAATATCTTCATGGATTTCACGTGCTATTTTCAGTAGTTACAGTATGATTCAGTTGCTAAAAAAGATCATTTCAGTTAGTTACTACATGGTTTAACTTGGTTGAACCCATTCTTGTTCATTGATTTTTAGTTATATTCTGATTGAAATTCTCTAAAGAAAAGAAACTTCCATCATGACTATTCCTGCTTTTACTAATCTCAAAAAGACAAGGACCACGAAGATCACATATAAGCCTCTGAATAGAATATAATAGCTTTGGTGAAATGCAGTTGGCTCATTTAGACATAGTTCTCCCCAAAATAGCCTAGATGGACTGAATGGAATTTATTGCATTACTAATGTTCTAAAGGCAGATTTCCCAGTAGTTACTTACTCATAAAACTACTTTAACAAAAGGCTACTTGATAGCATAGAATAAACTGGAATGCATTTTTATAGCCAGAGATTTCCAAATCATAAATACATCCATCCCTGTAAGCAAACGTGTCAGAAATATCTGTGAGGCACCCTGCATTTTTATCACCTCTGTGATGGAATACAGCAATTTCATCATGACTACGTTCTATCTCTACCTTTACCCTGGTGATGGACTCCTTAGCATATCATAAGCAATCCATTAGTGAGACGAACTTTGGCATTCAGAAAGGAATGAAGAGAAAAATATCATATGGAAGTTGTTGAAACTGGTTATTTCTGAACAATATGTTATTTACAGCAAATTAAATCCAATAGTTAATTTCAGAACAGTGTCAGTATTGGCAGTTGAAAAGATGATTGCCTAGTAATTTAATTTATCTGCTGATGGTGCTCAAATTTATTTTTTTTCCCTAATAGAAATAAACATTCAACTGGGAATTGAGCTTGGAAAATTCCAGATTGCTGACATTTGGGATATGGTGTGAGACTCATAATTTTAAAGTAAGCCTTTTCTTTTCCTTTTTTAAAGGAAGCCTATGGAAGTAACTGCTTTAAAAATATCTCTTTAAAAATGTCAAAAGGTCGAATTAAAATATTATGCTGTCGATCATTGTCACTATTTTGTCTCTCTTTCTTGTTAGAATGGTAGACAGAAAAAACCAATCTTGATTTTACATTAATCTTAAAAGAATAATGTTATTTGCCTAAATGTTGCATGCGTTTTATTTAAAATTCAAGCAATTAAAAAATTCACAAAAAGGAAATCTTAAAAAATGAATTAGGAAAGAAACATATGACGTTAGCTAATATAAGAGTATGAAAAGTCTAATATATGAAATAAATATTGAGTAATATATACACTTTTGTTTTAGAAACAGTGCTTAAGAATCTGGTAAGTCAACAATCAAATCTTGCTATATAGTGTGACATGCATTGTTAAAAATAAAATTTGTAGATGCCCTTGAATTAAATGTTAGTTTCAGATTCTTCTAGCTATAATTTTTAAAAGGAAATATTGCTTTGTATTGATACAAGTTTCTTTGTATAAACTGTTATTAATTTATTGTTAATAAAAGTACCTATGAGCAAAATATCTTGTTAGTCACAAAGAAAACCAGACATAATGGCAGAGATGGGTAGGTACTCATCAAACTTAATTCCACTTTTTGAACACATAGCTAGGTTACATTTCCTGGGCTCCTTTGGCATTAGTACATACATGAGATGGAGTTTTAGCAGATGGAATGTAGGGAGACTGACCTACATTTACCTCTGGTTGGGTGGTTGGTTTATTCGCTAAGTTGTGCTCTCTTTAGGGAGAACCCAAAAGGTCTCCTGTGTATTTCTGTAAAGGGTCTTTTTCTGTTTTTGCCTCCCAAAAGATGTAGAAGATTTCTAAGCCTTAGGGGTAAGTGACTATAGTTACAGAGATAATGCCTGTAAGCAGAGACCCCCACCAGTGATCCACACTGAATTATAAACCTTTGCTGTGGCAAGTTGCACGGACAGAGGGATTTTTTGTTTTGTTTTTGTAGGCAGTTTTATTTTTTAATTTTTTAACAGCTCTTTTCTTGCCCTATGCCAAGTTTTCTCTACTTTGCACTATTAACTTATTGGACTAGGTAAATCTTTGCTGTGGTGGCTATGCATTATAGCATCTCTGGTTTCTATTCATTAGATGCTCACAGCACCTGTCCTCCTCCATCAGTGACAATCAGAAATGTCTCCAGTATTCCAAACATCCCCTTAAGGGTAAAATCACCCCTATTTGAGAACTACTGGTCTAATATAGTCAGGTTTCTAATATAGTCAGGTTTATAAAAGAGTTCTCTACTTTTTTATATAATGAGTTTCTGAAAAATTTGAATTCAGAGTCTGAAAGATGAGCAATATATTTATGTTATAAAGAGTTTTGTTATAGAAGACAAATAAAAGGGAGATAAACCTTTTTAACCTACCATTGCGTTCAGTAGCACATTACACGGAGAAGGCAATGGCATCCCACTCCAGTACTCTTGCCTGGAAAATCCCATGGGCAGAGGAGCCTGGTAGGCTGCGGTCCATGGGGTCGCAAAGAGTCGGACACGACTGCGACTTCCCTTTCACTTTTCACTTTCATGCATTGGAGAAGGAAATGGCAACCCACTCCAGTGTTCTTTCCTGGGGAATCCCAGGGATGGGGGAGCCTGGTGGGCTGCCGTCTCTGGGGTCACACAGAGTCGGACACGACTGAAGCAACTTAGCAGCAGCAGCAGCACATTACGAGGCTGTTGTTGCAGTAATTTTCCCATGTTTTCAAACTCTGCGTTTTTCCTTCACCACTGAACCCACATTTGATCACCATAAATCCATTGAACCGTAGCTTGAAGTTCAAGCATTATCACTGAAAGCATAGAGAAGGACTTTCATCTGTGTCACAATTTTGTAAGACCTGTGCTTTTTGTTTTTATAAGGTACATTTCAATCTTCCATTTTCCATTCATTTTTATGAAATGAAAATAAATATCAAATTAATCAAATAAATATCCCTATATAACAAAGATGGCCACAAAGCCAGACTGAAATTGGTGACACTCATTTTAATTTTTTTTAGTTTCATTCTTCTTTTATACTAGATTACAGTTGATTTACAGTGTTGTTAGTTTCAGGTGTACAGCAGTGATTCAGTTCTATATATACAGATGTCCAGTTTTTTCATTCTATTCCCATATAAATTATTAAAAATTATTGAGTAGAGTTTCCTGTGCTATATAGTAGGTCCTTGTTGATCATCTGTTTTATATATCGTACTGTGTATATGCTGATCTCAACTCCTAATTTACCCCTTCTCTGTCTTTCCATTTTGGTAACAATAAGTTTGTTTTTTGAAATCTGTGAGTCTGGTTCTGTTTTTTAAATAAGTTCATTTGTATCATTTTTAAAGATTCCATGTATGAGTAGTAGCATACAATATTTGTCTTTCTTTGTCTGATTTACTTCACTCAGTATAATAATCTCTAGGTCCATCTATTTGCTGCAGATGGCATTATTTCATTCTTTTTATTGGTTGAGTAATATTCCATTGTATATATATATTTCATCTTCTCTATCTATTCCTCTGTCAGTGGACATTCAGGTTACTTCCATGTCTTGGCTTTTGTAAATAGCGCTGCAAAGTACATTGAGGTGCATGTATCTTTTTGAATTACAGTTTTCTTCAGATAAATGCACAGGAGTGGGACTGCTGGGTCATTCTATTTTTAGAACTATTGTTCTTCATAGTGTGTGTGTATAAAGTTGCTCCTCCATATTGTTCTCCATAGTGTGTATGTGGGTGTGTGTAAAGATGCTCAGTTGTGTCTGACTCTTTGAGACATCATGGTCTATAGCCCACCAGGCTCCTCTGTCCATGGAATTTTCCAGGCAAGAATACTGGAATTGGTTGCCATTTCCTACTCCGGGGGATCTTCCTGAGCCAGGCATTGAGCCCACATTTCTTGTGTCTCCTGCATTGGCAGGCATATTCTTTACCACTGCATCACCTGGAAAGCCCTGTTCTCCATAGTGGTTGTATCAATTTACATTCTCACCAACAGTGCAAAAGAGTTCTTTTTTCTCCACACCCTCTCCAGAATTTATTGTTCATAGACTTTTTGATGATGGGCATTATGAGTGTGAAGTGATACCTCACTGTAGTTTTGATTTGCATTTCTCTAAAGATTAGCAATTTTCATATACAGCATATTTTCATGTGCTTTTTGGCCATCTGTATATCTTCTTTGGAGAAATATCTATTTAGATATTCTGCTAATTTTGGTTAAGTTATTTTGATGTTTAGCTGCATGCTAGTTTGTATATTTTGGAGATTAATCCCTTGTCTATTGCTTCATTAGCAAATATTTTCTCCCATTCTGTGAGTTGTCTTTTTAAAAAAATTTTTATTGGAGTATAGTTGGATGTACAATGTTATAGATTATACAAGGTTATTGGATATACAAGGTTATAGGTTGTTTTATCACTTTGTTTATGGTTTCCTTTGCTTTGTAAAAACTTTTTAAGCTTAAGTCCCATTTGCTTATTTTCATTACTCTAGGAGGTGGATCCAAATATGGCAAATAATGTTCTGCCCATGTTGTCCTCTAAGAGCTTTATAGTATCCAATTTTACATTTATTTAGGTCCTTAATCCATTTTGGGTTTATTTTTGTGTATGGTATTAGAGAATTTTCTAGTTTCATTCTTTTACATGTAGCTGTCCAGTTTTCCCAGCATTGCTTATTGAAGAGATTGTCTTTTCTCCATTGTATATTCTTGTCCCATTTGTCATAGGTTAATTGAGCATAGGTGCATGCATTTATTTCCAGGATTTTAATCCTAATCCATTGATCTAGATTAATGCTTTTGTGCCAGTACTGTTACTGTTTTGATTACTGTAGCTTTGTAGTATAGTCTGAGCTTAGAGAACCTGATTCCTCCAGCTCCATTTTTCTTTCTCAGGATTGCTTTGGCTATTTGAGGTCTTCTGTGTTTCCATACAAATTAAAATTTTTTAATTCTAGTTCTGTGAAAAATGTCATTGGCAATTTAATAAGGATTGCATTGAATCTATAGATTGTCTTAGGTAGTATAATCATTTTGGCAATATTGATTCTTCCCTCCAAGACCATGGAATTCTGTTTGCCTTCTGTGATTTTCATTGGCATCTTATAGTTTTCAGAGTACAGGTCTTTTGCCCCCTCAGCTATGTTAATTCCTAGGTATTTTCTTCTTTTTGATACAATAGTAAATGGGATTGTTTCTTTAATTTCTTTCTGATGTTGTGTTGTTAGTGTATAGAAATGCAAGAGTTTTCTATGTATTAATTTTGTATCCTGAAACCTTACCATATTCATTAACAAGCTTTAGAAGTTTTCGGTCAGCATCTTTAGGATTTTCTATGTATGGTACCGTGACATCTGCAAATAGATGCCAATTTCCAATTTGTATTTCTCTTCTTATTCTTTTCTGATTGCTGTGGCCAGGGTTTCCAAAACTATGCTGAATAAAAGTGTCAAGAATGGACATGCTTGTTTTGTTCCTGATCTTAGAGGAAGTGCTTTCAGCTTTTCACCATTGAGTATGATGTTAGCTGTGTGTTTGTCATACATGGACTTAATTATTGTGTTAAAGTAGTTTCTCTCTATGCCCACTTTTTGAAGAGTTTTGTTTTTTTTTTTAAACCATAAATGGATGTATGTTGAATTTTATCAGAAGTTTTTTTTTTTTGCATCTATTCAATATGGTTTTTATTCTTCAGTTTGTTAATGTGTATCACACTGATTGATTTGCAGATATTGAAAAATCCTGCATCCTTAGGGTAAATCCCACTTCATCATGGTTTATGACTCTTTTAATGTATACTTGACTGATGCTGAAGCTCAAACTCCAATACTTTGGCCACCTGATGTGAAGAACTGACTCATTTGTAAAGATCCTGATGCTGGGAATGATTGAATGTGGGAGATGGGGATGACAGAGGATGAGATGGTTGGATAGCATTACAGACTCAATGGACATGAGTTTGAGTAAACTACAGGAGTTGGTGATGGACAGGGAAGCCTGTCATGATGCAGTCCATGGGGTTGCAAAGAGTTGGACAGGACTGAGCAACTGAACTGAACTGGATTTGGTTTGCTAGTGTTTTGTTGAAGATTTTTGCATCTATTTGCATCAGTGATATTGGCCTCTAATATTCTATTTTTTGTGTGTCTGGTTTTGGTATCAGGGAGATGGCAGCCTCATAGAACGAATTTGGAAGTGTTCCTTCCTCTGAAGTATTTTGGAATACTTTTAGAACGATAGGTGTTAATTCTTCTCTAAATGTTTGATAGAATTCTCCTGTGAAGCCATCTTGTCCTCCACTTTTGTTTGCTGAAGTTTTTAAAATCAGTTTCAATTTCAGACTTGTGATTGGTCTGTTATATTTTCTATTTCTTCCTGGTTCATTTTTGAAAGATTGTACCTTTTTCAAAATTTTCCAATTTCTTTTAGGTTGTCCATTTTATTGGCATATAGTTGCTTGAGATTCTTTAAATCATAAAGAATGATTCTTATGATTCTTTGTATTTCTATGGTAACTTCTATGGCAACTTCCCTTGTAACTTCTCCTTTTTATAGATTTGGGCCCTCTCCCTTTTTTTCTTGCTGAGTTTAGCTAAAATTTTCTAAATTTTATCTTTTTAAAGACCCAGTTTTTAGTTTCATTAACCTTTTCTTTTTCTTTTTTTTGGTCTCTAGTTCGTTTATTTTGCTCTGATCTTTATGGTTTTTTTCCTTCTACTAACTCTGGGTTTTGTTCTTCTTTCTTTAATATCTGTCAGTGTAAGATTAGGTTGTTTATTTGAGATTTTTCCTATTTCCTGAGGTAAGTATGTATCACTATAAACTTCCTTCTTAGAAGTGTGTTTGCTGCATTTCATAGGTTTTTGAGCAGCATGTTTTCATTTTCATTTGTCTTTAGGTATTTTTTTATTTCCTCTTTCATATCTTATGTGATCTATTGGTGTTTGTAGCATATTATATAACCTCCACATGTTTGTGTGTTTTACAGGTTTTTTTTTCTTCATGTAATTGATTCCTAATCTCATAGTGTTATGGTTAGAGAAGATACCTGATATAATTTTAATCTTCTTAAATTTACCAAGGCTTGCTTTGTGGCCCAACATGTAATCTGTCCTGGAGAATGTTCCAAGTACACTTGAGAAGAATGTATATTCTGCTGCTTTTGGATGGAATGAATATTAAGTCCATCTAGTCTAATATGTCATTTAAGACCTTTGTTTCCTTATTGACTTTCTGTCTGGATGATCTGCCCATTGATGTAAGTGGAGTGGTAATGTCCTCCACTATTATTTTGTTACTCTCGATTTCTCTTTTTATGGCTGTAAGCATTTGCCTTATATATTGAGGTGCTCCTATCTTGGGTGCATATATATTTATAATTGTCCTATTCGTTGGATTGATTCCTTGATCATTAGGTAGTGTATTTCTTTGTCTCTTATTACAGTCTTTATTTTAAAGTCTATTTTGTCTGACATGCATGTACAATTAATGTAATTGTGAGCTTTCCCACTAATAATTTTCTTGTTTCTAGTTGTAGCCTTTTCTTTTCTACCTAGTGAAGTTCCTTTAGCATTTGTTGTAAAGCTCATTTGGTGGTGCTAAATTGTCTTAATATTTGCTTGTCTGTAAAGCTTTTGATTTCTCTACTGTATATAAATGAGAGCTTTGCTGGGTAGAGTACTCTTGGTTGTAGGTTCTTTCAATCATTTTAAATATATCATGCCTCTTCCTTCTGGTCTGCAGAGATTCTGTTGAAAGATCAGCTAATAACCTTATATGAATTCCCTTGTATTTTATTTTGTTATTTGTTTCTTTCCCCTTGTTGCTTTTAATATTTCTCTTTGTTTTTAATTTCTTAACTTGATTAATATCTCAGTGTGTTCCTCCTTGAGTTTATACTGTATGAGACTCTCTGTGCTCCTTGGACTTGAGTGTTTCATTCCCCATGTTAGGGAAGTTTTCAGCTATTATCTCTTCAAATATTTTCTCAGACCCTTTGTCTCATCACCTTCTGGGACCCTATAATGTGAATGTTGGTATGTTTTATATTGTACCAGATGTCCCTTACACTGTCCTCATTTCTTTTCATTCTTCTTTCATTCCCCTGTTGTGCAGCAGTAATTTCTACCAATCTGTCCTCCAGCTCACTTATTCATTCTTCTGCCTCATTTATTCTACTCTTGATTCCTTATAATGTATTTTTCACTTCAGTTATTATATTGTTCATTTCTGTTCTTTAAAGATTCTAGCTCTTTATTAAAGCTTCTTGTATTCTCTCAGTCTTTGCCTCTGTTCTTTTTCTGAGATCTGGATCATCATTACTATTACTACTCTAAATTCTTTTTCAGCTAGATTACCTACCTCTACTTCACTTATCTTCTGGAGTTATATATTGTTCTTTTGTTTGGGACATATATCTCTGCTGTCTCATTCTGTGAGAAAATTTTCTGTGTTTGTGGTCTCTGTTCCTCAGGCTGCAAGGTTGTAGTTCCTCTTGCTTCTGGTGTCTGTGCCCTGGTGAGTGAAGCTAGTCTAAAAGGCCTGTGCAGGCTTCGTAGTGGGAGAGACTGGTGCTTGCCAACTGGTGGGTGGACCTGGTTCTTGTTCTTCTGGTGGGTAGGCCCATGTCAAGGAGTGTGCTTATAGGTGGCTGTTGGCTCAGGATGAATATAGGTAACCTATCTGCTGATGGAAGAACCTCTTGATGAGAGTGAAAGAGGGGAGTGAAAAAGCTGGCTTAAAACTCAACATTCAAAATACTAAGATCATGGCATCTGGTCTCATCACTTCATGGCAAATAGATGGGGAAACAATGAAAACAGTGACAGACTTTATTTTCTTAGGCTCCAAATCTTTGCAGATGGTGACTGCAGCCCTGAAATTAAAAGACGCTTGCTCCTTGGAATGCTCAAACTACTGCACAATTGCACTCATCTCACATGCTAGTAAAGTAATGCTTAAAATTCTCCAAGCCAGGCTTCAGCAATATGTGAACCGTGAACTTCCTGATGTTCAAGCTGGTTTTAGAAAAGGCAGAGGAACCAGAGATCAAATTGCCAACATCTGCTGGATCATCGAAAAAGCAAGAAAGTTCCAGAAAAACATCTATTTCTGCTTTACTGACTATGCCAAAGCCTTTGACTGTGTGGATCCCAATAAACTGTGGAAAATTCTGAAAGAGATGGGAATACCAGACCACCTGATCTGCCTCTTGAGAAATTTGTATGCAGGTCAGGAAGCAACAGTTAGAACTGGACATGGAACAATAGACTGGTTCCAAATAGGAAGAGCAGTACGTCAAGGCTGTATATTGTCACCCTGTTTATTTAACTTCTATGCAGAGTACATCATGAGAAACGCTGGACTGGAAGAAACACAAGCTGGAATCAAGATTGCTGGGAGAAATCTCAATAACCTCAGATATGCAGATGACACCACCCTTATGGCAGAAAGTGAAGAGGAACTCAAAAGCCTCTTGATGAAGGTAAAAGTGGAGAGTGAAAAAGTTGGCTTAAAGCTCAACATTCAGAAAATGAAGATCATGGCATCTGGTCCCATCACTTCATGGGAAATAGATGGGGAAACAGTGGAAACAGTGTCAGACTTTATTTCTGGGGGCTCCAAAATCACTGCAGATGGTGATTGCAGCCATGAAATTA
This sequence comes from Bos indicus, assembly GCF_029378745.1. Lineage (NCBI taxonomy): Eukaryota > Metazoa > Chordata > Mammalia > Artiodactyla > Bovidae > Bos > Bos indicus. The sequence goes on from NC_091760.1 coordinate 112,720,146, forward strand.
AAAGACTCTTACTCCTTGAAAGGAAAGTTATGACCAACCTAGATAGCATATTCAAAAGCAGAGACATTACTTTGCCAACAAAGGTTCATCTAGTCAAGGCTATGGTTTTTCCTGTGGTCATTTATGGATGTGAGAGTTGGACTGTGAAGAAGGCTGAGCGCCGAAGAATTGATGCTTTTGAAGTGTGGTGTTAGAGAAGACTCTTGAGAGTCCCTTGGACTGCAAAGAGATCTAACCAGTCCATTCTAATGGAGATCAGTCCTAGGATTTCTTTGGAAGGAATGATGCTAAAGCTGAAACTCCAGTACTTTCGCCACCTCATGTGAAGAGTTGACTCATTGGAAAAGACTCTGATGCTGGGAGGGATCGGGGGCAAGAGGAGAAGGGGATGACAGAGGATGAGATGGCTGGATGGCATCACTGACTCAATGGACGTGAGTCTGAGTGAACTCTGGGAGTTGGTGATGGACAGGGAGGCCTGGTATGCTGTGATTCATGGGGTTGCAAAGAGTTGGACATGACTGAGTGACTGACCTGATATGATCTGATCTGCTTCTTGGAAGAAAAGTTATGACAAACCTAGACAGCATGTTAAAAAGCAGAGACATTACTTTGCTGACAAAGGTCCACCTAGTCAAAGCTATGGTTTGCCAGTAGTCATGTATGCATGTGAGAGTTGGACCATAAAGTAGGCTGAGCACTGAAGAATTGATGCTTTTGAATTCTGGTGCTAGAGAAGACTCTTGACAGTCCCTTGGACTTCAAGGAGATAAAATCAGTCGATCCTAAAGGAAATCAATCCTGAATATTCATCAGAGGGACTGATGCTGAAGCTCCAATACTTTGGCCACCTGATGTGAAAAACGGACTCATTGAAAAAGACCCTGATGCTGGGAAAGACTGAAGACAAAAGGAGAAGGGAATTATGGAGGGTGAGATGGTTAGATAGCATTACTGACTCAGTGGACATGAATTTGAGCAAACTCAGGGAGAGAATGAAGGACAAGGAAGTCTGACTGCAGTCCATGGGGTTGCAAAGAGTTGGGCACAACTTAGAGTTGGACTGAACAACTGCTGATGGGTAGGGCTGTGTCCCCACTCTATTGGATGTTTGGCCTGAGGCATCCAGCTCTGGAGTCTAGAGGCTGTTGGGTGGGGCCAGGTCTCACTGGCTAAATGGAGCCCTCCAGGATGGCTCATGTCAATGAATAGTCCCTTGGACCTCCGCCACCAGTGTTCTTGCCCCACAGTATGCCACAGCCATCCACTGCCTCCCCAGGAGTCCCTCCAAGATCCACAGATAGGTCTGGCCCCAACTCTTGTGGTTTTCTCTGGGTCCCAAAGCATGTGAAACTTTGTCTACACCCTCAGAGGCAGAGTTTCTGTTTTCACCAGCTCTGTAGAGTTCCTGCACACAAGCCCTGTTGGCCTTCACTCTAAGTGCTCTGGGGGCTCCTCCCCCTAATGCCAGACCCCCAGGCTGGGTAGCCTGATGTGGGGCTCAGAAGTCTCACTCCCATGGGAAAACCTCTCTGCTATGATTATTTTCCATTTGGGGTGTTGCTCACCCAGTATGGGATTTGATTATATTGAGAAAGTGCCCCTGCTATCATGTCTCATGGCCTCTTGCTTTGGATATAGAATATCTTTTTTTGGGTTGAGTAGGGTTGAGTCTTTTTTGTCAGTTATTATTTGGCAGTTCGTTGTGATTTTGATGTTTTTATGACAAGAGGTGAGCTCAGGTCCTTCTACTTCACCATCTTGTCTTTCTTCTATGACCTGTCCTTGATTTTCATTGAACTGTTCACTGTACAGACTGAATGAGATAGATGCTTGTCTGCTGATATACAAAAGCACATTTTACTTTTACTTTCCTTAGTCTTAATTCATTTTTCCTATGCCTAGTTTCTCCCTTGCTGAGTTTATTTCCTCTTTCCCATCTCAATCTCTAGACTAGGCAGTGTAGTGTTTGGACTATTTGTGTGGCTCAGCAGAGGCATCCTCAGGTCTCAGTACTGAGCACCTGATCTTATACACAGACCCCCCTGATGTTTAAGGCACTTTGCTCTCATTGAAGTTGAACACTTGCCTGGGAACACCCTCCATTGGCTCCTGCTTTTGTGGAGAAACATTACAGATAGTTGAATGTCTGATAAAACAAGGATAAAGAGGGCAGAGTCCTTGCTCTTTTAGGCATTTGTCATTTAGAGATGGAAACAGATGCAGCCTCAAGTAATACTTAGAAGAATTGTGTAAAAAAAGAGGGACACTGGAGTGACTAAATTCAAAGTAGAAATACTGGGGTTGAAGTGTGTTATCCAAGTGCACTCTAGTGGAGAGGGTTAAAAGAATATCTCCATCTGAACCAGCAGCACAGATCTGATGGAGGTCCTCTTTTAGAACCCAACTACAAGTATGGTCTTCCTCAATCAAACCTGTGATCAGAGCACAGAAAATATTGCATTTGAAATTCATTTCTCTGAATGCTTGGAAATGGTTTTGTTGAATTAGTGGATTCAATAGATCAGTCTTTGGTTAAGTCTTCTGATATTAGTAGACAGTGTGATTAAAGACCCTTTGGTCAGACCACCAGTGTTGGGATTAAAAATCTGCCATGTACCACTGTGTGACTTCCACCATATAATAATTTAAATTCTTTGCTTCAGTTTTCTTATGTGTAAAAATTGGATCAAGAAACTCTATTTGATAGAGTATTGTGAGAATTATGATCCTAAAGGAAATCAGTCCTGCGTGTTCATTGGAAGGACTGATGTTGAAGCTGAAACTCCAATATTTTGGCCACTTGATGCAAAGAGCTGACTCATTTGAAAAGACCCTGATGCTGGGAAAGAAGATTGAAGGCAGGAGGAGAAGGGGATGACAGAGGATGAGATGGTTGGATGGCATCTAGATTCAATGGACGTGAGTTTGGGTAAACTCCAAGAGTTGGTGATGGACAGGGAAGCCTGGTGTGCTGTGATTCATGGGGTCACAAAGAGTCAGACACAACTGAGTGACTGAACTGAACTGAACTGTGAGAATTAAATGTTAATGCCTGTCATGTGCCCAAAACAGTGTCTGGCACCTAGTAAAGTTCTTGATAATTGTTATCTCTTATTAATATTTATTTGTGATACCTTATAGAATTAATTTATTCTTTCAAGCAGTATACTATAAGAACTGATGATTTTATCTTTAAAAAAATCACATTTGTAATTATAATTTCTTTTTTGTATAGTGACTCAGTCCCAATAAATCTCTTCATCTTTTTGTTGTCGGTAACATGTGACTAGATATCCATCATTAACAGACTATTTCTAGAGATGCCAATGTCTCAGAAATCATTCTATTGTTTCAAAACAGGAAGCAACTTTGATGGACTATCTTTTTTTCCTTTACTTAAAAAGTGTGTTTCTACTGTTATTATAGAACTTGGGTGTTCATTTTATTTTTCTACTCTCAAATTTTTCTGACTTTTAAAAATAAGAATAAATGCACTCCACAAAGCACTGCAAAACTCTCAAATTCATTTGCTGTTCTTATGCTTTTCTTAGACATGTGCAGTTTTGATTTTCCTCAGCACCTTGAGTGTGAGAGATGGATGGCTAGTGTCTGGAATCTTCTGACCTAGGTTAAAAGGCCTCAAGAGGCATGAACAGACTAGACTCATAAATATCATAAAGTAGTCATATTACAGCCACCTTCTCTATGCAATAGCCCCTTAAAGGTGAACATAACAACTTTATGTAGGCCTCATAAACAGCATCTTTCTCTCCTGGCATAAAAATAACCACACTTTTAGAAAACATTTTTGAAAGAAAAAGATCAGATTTAGAGATTAGGAGTTTTTATCTCAGAGACAATTCCTAGGGAAGGCTTCAAGTTTATGAAGGGTATTATTGCAGAGAATAGGGACCAGCTGTTCTCCATCTCTCAAGAATCCCAAAGAAAGGGCTAAGCCTCAGCATGAAGTAATTAGGTTGGTATGAAGAGGAATTTCCTGATGGTGAGAGTAAAACATTGAAAGGAATGCCTTAAAATCTGAAAGAACTCCGAAAGCAGAATGATTCTCCTGGAGCACTCTCCACATCTGAAACCTACTAAAGCCTTAAGCTTTCCAGAAGTGTGAAATAACACATCTACGTTCCTCAACAGGCATTCCTAACATGCTAAAGGATCACATGTGGTGGTGGTGTGTTCGGTATATATTTTCTATAGATGGTCTGCAGTTTGTACTTTGCTTTCTCACGTGGTTCCAGTGATATAGTCTAGGAGGTAGAATTGTGTCATCTTTGAAATCAGACATATGTGGCAGGCATCCATGTTCTACTGTTTTGATTCAGAGGCTCACTGTGTGGTGTCTGACAAGTTGCTTCATCCCTCTGAGACTTAATCTTCTATAATAAAGGAGGATATGTGTGTGTGTTAGTCGTTCAGTTGTGTTTGACTCTGCAATCCCATGGACTGTAGCCCACAAGGCTGTTCTGTCCATGGGATTCTCCAGGCAAGAATACTGGAGTGGCTAGTCATTTCCTCCTCCAAATATAGGAGGACAGTTAAGGAAAAAAACTAATCATTGAATTTAGGTCACAGATAAAATGCTAGCACATAGTATTTAACATATATTAGTTAAAATAAAGTATGAAAGTGAAAATGTTAGTCACTCAGTCATGTCCAACTCTTTGCAATCCCATGAACTGTAGCCCACCAGGATCCTCTGTCCATGGAATTCTCCAGGCAAAATTACTGAGTGACCATTCTATTCTCCAGGGGATCTTCCCAACCCAGGGATCGAACCCAGGTATCCCACATTGCAGGGAGATTCTTTACCATCTGAGCCACCAGGGAAGCCTATATTTATGTATGCACATATACATATGCATACATTAAGTAGGAGTATTTTGTAGAAAAAAAATCCTTATGGGAGACAAAACTTAAATAGATGCATAAGTACATAGTACCTGACATTAAAGTCTTTGTCCTACAAAAATGTCACAGATTCATTTTAAAAGCAAAATGCCACCTGGAAATTTAAAAATTCTCTCAATTCTTGGTCAAAAAGAAAAACCAAAATAAAATGTCAGAATATCTAGAAAATATCATTAATTAAAACATTAAATGTCAGGACCCATGGGATACAGCTAAAACCATGCTTAGAGGAAAAACACAACCTTCGGTGTTTTTATAGATGAAGGAGACTAAATGAATTAAGCATCAATTTAAAAAATTAGTCAAAGACAAGACAATAAACCTAAAGAAAAATTGAATGAAAGAATTCACAAGTTAAAAGCAAAAATTAATGAAACGCAAAACAGAAAAACCCTAAGCCTGAAAAATTAATTCAAGAACTGGCTCTTTGAAAAGCTAGTTAAAAGGAGAAAAGCACAAAATAAGAAATAAGGATGGGTAAATGTTAAGTTGTACAGACTATTTTTTAAATCTTCATAGTCTCAATTTTCCCCACCTGCAAAAACGGGGATGTTTATAATAATGGCTTCATAGAGTCATGGTGAAAACAAGGAAATTAATCCTTATAATGGATTTATCAGAGTATCTTGAAATGAGATAAAGTTTCAATAAATGATAGTTCGTATTTTCATTATTAAAAATTTTCTTCTCCCCCCACCCCCCAAAAAAGAATGGATAAATGACGATACAGAGGAAATGGAAATAATTGATTCTTGTTCAACTCAAAACTGCAGTGAAATGGAATAATTTTTAGAAATAGGTAAATTGCTAAAACCATGCTCAGAAGAAGGCCATTTATTCAGAGTTCATTTACAATACAAGAGATTGATGAAATTTGTTTAAAGCACTAGTGATTCCTTATGAGATCACTAGCATTTAGATGTAATTATAAAGGTAAGAAAAAAAGGAGACAGAAATTTAAAAGAAAGAGGTAAATTAATGTTTATAAGCAACAATTTATATATTAAAACCTAAGAGAATCAATTAAAAAATTCCTATTGACCATAAAGAAAATTGGTAAGTTGTTTGTATACAAAATTCATGTTAAAAGTATGGTGGGAAAAATATATTAATAATAACAATGAATAAGTATTTTAAAAAGGAATAATCTTAAGAAATGTGTAAGAATTTTATGAAGAAAATTCTAATACACAAAAGAAGGCTTGAATAAATGGAAAAGTACCTGCTATTCTTGGAAGGAATATTAAAAAGCAGAGACATTACTGACAAAGGTCTGTATGGTTTTTCCAATAGTCATGTATGGATGTGAGAGTTAGATGATAAAGAGTGCTGAGTGCTGAAGAATTGATGCTTTTGAACTGTGGTGTTGGAGAAGGCTCTTGAGAGTCCCTTGGACAGCAAGGAAATAAAACACATCAACCCTAAAGGAAATCAGTCCTGAATATTCATGGGAAGGACTGATGCTAAAGCTGAAGCTCCAATACTTTGACCACAGGATGTGAAGAACTGACTCATTGGAAAAGACCCTTATGTTGGGAAAGATTGAAGGCAGATGGAGTAGAGGATGACAGAGGATGAGTTGGTTGGATGGCATCACCGACTTGATGGACATGAGTTTGAGCAAGCTCCAGGAGATGGTGATGGACAAGGAAGCCTGGTGTGCTGCAGTCCATGGGGTCGTAAAGAATCAGACACGACTGAATGACTGAGCTGAACTGATTCTTCAAAGGGAAGACTGAAAATTACAATGTTTCTTGTATCTCCAAATTAATCACTCTACTTAATGTAAGTCAATTAAAAATAATAACAAGTTTTTCCTTTTCTTTCCTTTCCTGTTTTTGAACTAAGGGATTTGAAAATTTAAGAGGAAAATTAAACATGCCATAATAATCAAAATAATTCTAAAAATAAGAGTAATGAAGAGGAATAAGAGATGCAGATTTTAAAACATTTAAAGCTAGAATTTTTATGTTTTTAATTTTTATTTTATATTGGGGTATAGATTTACAATGTTGTTTTAGTTTTAGATGTACAGCAAAGTGGTTCAGTTATACATACACATATATTCATCCTTTTTCAGATTGTTTTCCCATATAGGTTGTTTTCAGAATATTGAATAGAGTTCTCTGTGCTATTCAGTAGGTCCTTGTTGGTTATCTATTTTATGTATAGTAGTATGTATATGTTAATCCCAAACTCCTAATGTACTCCTCCTTCCTCACTGTTCCCCTTTGGTAATGATAAGTTTGTTTTTGAAGTTTATGAGCTTGTTTCTGGTTTGTAAATATGTTCACTTGCGCCATATTTTGGATTCCACATATAAGTGATATCATATACTTGTCTCTCTGGCTTACTTAGCATGAATCTCTAGGTCCGCTCATGTTGCTGCAAATGGCATTGTCTCGTTGTTTTTAATGGATGAGTAATTTTCCACTGAATATATGTACCTCATCTTCTCTCTCAATTCCTCTGTCAATGGACATTTAGGTTGCTTTCGTGCCTGGCTACTATAAATAGTGGTGTACTGAACATTGGGGTGCATGTATCTTTTCATGTTACGGTTTTCTCCAGGTTGACGTCCAGGAGTGGGCTTGCAGGGTTGTATGATACAGGAGTTCTATTTTTACTTTTTTAAGGAACCTCCATATTGTTCTCCATAGTAACTATACCAAGTTACATCCCCACCAGCAATGTATTCTCCATACCTTTTCCAGCACTTATTGCTTGTAGACTGTAGAATTTTTAATGATGGACATTCTGAATGGTGTGAGGTGATACCTCATGGTAGTTTTGCTTTGCATTTCTCTAACAATTAGTGATGTTGAGCATCCTTTCATATGTTTTTTATCCATCTGTATGTCTTTTTTGGAGAAAGGTCTATTTAGATATTCTACCCAGTTTCTGATAAGGTTGTTTGTTTTTCTGATATTGAGCCACATAGGCTGTTTGTATATTTTGGAGATTAATTCCTTGTTGGTTGTAAAGCTGGGGTATTTAAACCAGATTGTTATTAGGGCATGAAGAAGCAGATCATTAGTAAAAGCTAGCAAGTCAATAGATTCAGTTTTAGATCTTGACGGAAGTTTGGGTTACAAAGGTGTATGTAGTTGTCAAAACTCAATGAATGTATGGTTAAGACCTGTACATTTCTTGCACATTGTATGTAAAGTTTATTTTGAAAGAAAAAAATCCATGAAAATGAATTAGACTTTAGTCCAAAGGCATGCTTACTAAAATATTTGGTTTATGTTTAATATTTTTTATTGAAGTGTAGATTTATAATGGTGTGTTAGTTTCTGATGTACAGCAAAGTGATTCAGAAACACACACACACACACACATATATATATATGTAATTTTTTAGATTCTTCCCCATTATAGTTTATTACAAGATACTGAATATAGTTCCCTGTGCTATACAGTAGTACCTTGTTGTTAAAGCATTTGGAGCAAAGTACACTGATTGATATCTGCAATTTATTTGGAAACAAATCAGAAAATAAGATGGATTGATGATTGACTAGCAGATTGCAAAAATGAAAATTTTGTAATTAGTAAAATTATCTCAACATTGACATGAGCTTAAAATTTTCATCATGTATAGTATACAGAGAAATTTAGAATAAACTAAAGAAACTGTAGGATGTTTAGAGCACAACTTTCATTACAGAATGAAAGACTTCTGTCTCCGTAATAGTTTCAAGAACCAGAATGCCAGTGGGAAGGGTTGGTTGTGGGGAGCAGAGTTGCTCCTGGGGTGAATTTCCCAGGCTGTCTAGGGTGTCCTGGTGTCCTGACCTGTAAGGCTGCCCAGAAAGTTGGCTCCACTACCTGTGAGAGTTCTCTGCTGGGCAGAGGCTTTCCAGCCAGCAGCCATGTGGGTTAGCAAGGGGCGATCTGATCCCCAGGGGCTACACGTATTTAAAGGTCTAGGAGAAAAATGCGTCACTGTATCAGAGTGTATGTTGTTCAGGCCCAGAACGGTTCTGCTGTTCAAGCATGATGACTATTCACTCCTTTCAGTTTTTTGTTAAGTTGCTCTTTTTTACCTTAAAAGAAGTTATATCAGTTTATTCAGGAGTTTTGGGTAGTTCATAAAGTGCTATTATTTAACTATTTGTCTTATGAGGTTTTATGCTACTCAACCCTATATTTATATTTCTCAAAGACTGCATGGAGTGGGTGTTTTGGAAGGAGCATTGTTCTGCTGTTCTGTGTAGAGTTTGGAAACAGTGGGGTTCCAGGGAACTCAGCCCAGCTCCTGGCAGTTGTCACTTTGCTGCCAGGTGGAAACAGCCAGGTATCCTCAACCTTAAAGACGTGCTTAGACTCTGATGGGTAAAATGGGGCTCTTTTAGTTGCAGTGTGGAAGTGGGAAAGGGTGTATACATTTTGGTGGAAAAAGGGAAATATATTTTCTGAAATTTGAATATATGAGGACCTTATAGTTTTGAGCTTCCAGGGCTTCCCTGGTGGCTCAGATGGTAAAGAATCCACCTGCAATGCAGGAGACATGGGTTTGATCCCTGGGTTGGGAAGATCCCCTGGAGAAGGGCGTAGCAACCCACTCCAGTATTCTTGCCTGGAGAATCCCATGGACAGAGGATCCTGGCGGGCCGCAGTTTATGGGGTCTCATAGAGTCAGATATGACTGAGCGACTAAGCACAGCATGTAGTATAGTTTTGAGAGCTCTCAGGGAGGGAAAAGTGTTAAAACATTGTACAGCATATGATTTAAACTGATATATCTTCTCAGTATTTCTTCATTGAAAATATTATATCTCATGTCACGCTTTTGTCTCTTGAAAACTTTGCATTTGAAATATGGAAATGCTAGTGCAAAGTTTCTGAGAAAATCCTTTCTTGTCTTCTGGTTTAAATGTACTTCATTGACAACACTGTGGGCTTTTTAAACCTTTTGCCTGCCTGAGCCCTATTGGAAACAGCACTGGAAAGCTTTCAGTGATGAAGGTCACCCAGCTCTTACACAGAGTTCCCAGTGGGCATTATTTCCATGAGGTGTGAGGTATATAATTAGCAGAGAGTCAGCAAATAAGATTTTAAGGAATGTGATTATGGAAGCAGAAGAGTCATTTCAGGCAAGTTTGTAATATGTGTTTCAGGAAAGGAGCAGAAGTCAACCAGTGAGGGCCTGGACCACAGCCCTGATTCCAGCTGCCTTAATACCCTCGTTAGAAACTCAGATTTCAAGCTCCCAAGCTCCAGGCCTCATGTGCATTTCCTTGTCAACAGGTGCCGTGCTAAGTGTCTGGCTTGACCTACCACTCAATTCTTGTAGGTCTTATCTTCATTTTACAGATAAGAAAACTGAGGCCAAGAGAGTTAATCGTGCTAAAGTGTAATTCTCAAAAAGATAAAATCAGAACTCATGGGCAAATATAAAAAGGAAAGGAAAGGGAAAGGGTTAGTTGTTCAGTTATGTCTGACTCTTTGCGACCCCATGGACTGTAGCCTGCCAGGCTCCTCTGTCCACGGGATTGTCCAGATAAGAATATTAGAGTGGACTGCATGCCCTTCTTCAGGGGATCTTCACGACCCAGGGGTCAAACCTGGGTCTCCCACAGTGGAGGCAGATTCCTTATCATCTGAGCCACCAGGGAAGCACTAATATAAAAAGGGCAAGGTATAAAATATTTTATTGAATTTATTAGTTAAGGAGAGGAAAAGATGTGATGAATTCAAAGAGCTTGTAAGAAGCTAGTGTATTTGTTGGTAACTTAAAGAATTGTTAGGGTGAGATTGCAGAGTTAAACATATGAGATCTATTAATCGCCCAGCCATGTTTGACTCTTTGTGACCCCATGGACTGTAGCCCACCAGGCTCCTCTGTCCATGGAATTCTCCAGGCAAAATGCTGGAGTGAGTTGCCATTTCCTTCTCCAGGGGATCTTCCTGACCCAGGGATTGAACCCAGGTCTCTTGCATTGCAGGCAGATTCTTTACCATCTGAGCCACCAGGAAAGCCCCTAGAGTTAGATATAGAACTAATAAATGTTCAGCTGGCCCTTGATTTAGAGGGTTATCTATTTTACTACATGGAAATTATTTGTATCTCTACTGGACAAAAAAACTACAAGTTCGCAAGTAAATTTTTTATGTATGGAAACTTTAATCAATAGTAAAAATGAGATGAACTAAGTACAGGTCTTGACACTCCTTGGGTGATCCTTTGTCCCCCGTGATACTGAAAGAATCTGCCTCCACTTCTTTGCTTTCTTTCCGAGTTTGGAGAATTTTTCTGACAGTAGCCTGCCCCCAGGTCCTGCAATATTAGTTAGAGGAGCAAAGATTTGAACCCCTGTCACTGTATGAACCAGCCTTGGTAGTCAACTCTTTGTAATGATTCAGTAATGTTAACTTGTTTTTTATTCATAAAGAATGTTGGAATCTATCAGGTCTGTGCAGATAATTATCTCTCATAGCCAAGGCATCTCTGAAGCACAAGGGTTCTCTGGATGGCAAAACCATCTGAATCAATCAATAAACATCAATCTGAAGTAATAGCACCTTTTATTTCTACATTAGTGGAGACTGCTGAGACCACAGACCTCAGGAACATGAACATGGCCGTGAGAATGACATTGAGCATCTTTTCACATGCCTGTTGGTCCTCTATATGTCTTTTTTGGAAAAATACCTGATACTTCAGCCCATTTTTAAATCAGTCTTTTTTTGTTTTGATATTGAGTTGTATGCGTTCATTATCTATTTTGGATAGTAACCCCTTGATTACAAGGAAGCAATGTATGGCCCAGGGAATATAGCCAATGTGTTATAATAACTATTTATGGAGTATAATCTATAAAAATATTGAACCACTGTAATATACCTGAAGCTATTATTTTAAGTAATAACCATACTCCAATTTAAAAAATGGCACTTAAATGGCACCTAAATTTTTACTTCTGTATCTATAGTAAAACATTTGAGAAACAGAAAGGTTTAGGCAGGGAGCATATTCTATAAACTGCTTTGCAAGGTAGTGACTTGAAGTTTAGGGAATGTCTCTTGGAATAAGAAATAGATAAATAGATGCTGATATTTGGGCATTCTCCTGCCAACCTTCTTTCTTGTTTTACATTTGAAGTAGGCTAATAATAGGGGGTTTCCAAACTGGGTTCTCAGAAAAGGGGCTCTCATGTAATCACTGAACACGTCATGTCACCAGGATGAGTCATGAATGCCAGGAAAATAGCATGAAGGTTAGAGGTTGGGAGTCAGGAGGCTGACCCTAAGTTAGGAAAAACAGAAAAGTCACTTCACTTTTCTGTACATTAGCTTGTTTCTTCCTATATGTGTGATCGCAGCAGATGGGAGTTATCTAAGCTTTGTAAGCACGGAGAACACTATGGTTACAGGAAACAAGAATGAAACAGATGTGGAAGGCCCTGCCTTCTTGCTACCCCGTTGTCTCTTTTCCTTAGGGGAAGAATCAGGGCTGACGACAAGATCTGGAGGGCCCAGTGCAAGATGAAAATTCAGAAATGCTGTTCAAAAAATTAAAGAGTGGCATTAAATGTGCTATGAAATGTTTTCCTTTAGAAATATTTGATGACATTAAGTGTAAAGGTATAGTTGTGACACATGAGCATTAGCATAAACTTACAAACTGCAAAAAATATTTCAGGTGCCATAATTTTATGTAATATAATATATAATAACACTTTAATAATTTCATATCTTTATTGACCATAAGATTATTTTGGCTCGCTTTTCTGCAAATTATACATTAGATCATCAGAATTTATATTTTAAGCAATTTCATTTACTATAAAATTGACAGCAATGTTAGTCACTCTTGACAAATGCAAGATTGCAAATAATTTTTGATAATTTTTAAAAATATCTTTCTGCCAATGTAACTGTTACTGGAGAATATGAAGAGTATTTGATAGGTGGTGACAGTATTAGGACACATTTCCAATAAATTTATATAAAAACCCATCAAAACATAAATTTTAGCACATCTGGAGCTGATTTTCTAGAGAAAGAATAAAGATTTAACTCTCCATACAAATCAATTCTGTGTAAGTCTGAATTTAATTTTAAATGTATATTTATACAATGGCATTTCAGTATTTCTTCTGACATTTTTGGTAATTTATGGAAGTTGTGCAAGAAATCAAAAGTAGCTTTACAATTTGTATATATTTCAAAATTTCTGTTCTGCATCCTATTGTCTTATCTTCATTTATAAGAAAAATTTTTATCCTCTTCTTAATATTTGATTCATCCAAAGTTTCCTGTGAAAATATTGTTATTTTCCATCGAACATGGCAATCTTTACATTTAATTTCTATTTCAAAACCTGTGAATAGTTTGTCTTGCAAGGTTGTAGCAGTTTTGAAAACAGATTTCACAGTTTACTGCTGAAACTGTCCACTTATCCACCAGCAATTCATCCAGGCATGCCTGCTGCCATCCCTACTGGCATTCTGTGCCCAGGTCCTGGTCCTTACCTTCCCCATCCTTACACTCTGTATCTCTGGACCATTCCAGGCCCTGCTGTGCACTCAGGACTGACTGCTCTGTGGACGCAGTCTGCAGTGCCGGGAGCCTGAGCTTGCACAGCCACTGACTGCTGGAGGACCACTGCAGTTCAGATGTGCTGCCTCCCTTACCACCTCTGCTTGTGTGGATGCTCCACCATTCCATCACTGCCGACAAAACTTAAGTTCAAAGATAAAATTATTAAGAATTACAAGGCACTGAGAGCAGAGAGTATTAAAACAAATATGAGGTCCTTCTCAGCTTGGAGTCCTAAGTGACTATACAGGTTGCATGCCTGGTAAGCTCGCCCTGGGAGGAAGTCTCAGGCTCTGTAAATACACATGACAAACCTCACTTACCAGCTCTCTCCAATTCATTTCCCATATCATGAGAGCTCAATTCTGATATTTTAATCAAGAAGCCATTATTTATTGTGTAGGTAGATGAGGATAAACCTACAAGGCTAAGAATGAACTGTCAAAAATGGGAAAAGTCAGAAGAGTCTGATGCCAAGAAGCCAAGAGAAGAGAGGATTTCAAGGAGGATAAAGTAATTGGTGGTGTCAAGTGGTACCAAGAGGTCATCAGGTAAGGGAAATCAGGACTAAAAAATTTCCATTGACTTTAGCAACACGGAAGTCGCATGATCTTAGTGGTCTTCAAAATAAATTGTTTCAATGGAGAGATGCAGGCTGAAGCCAAATGAAAATTTGCATGGAAGAATGAATAGAAGCCAAAAAATAGACTCCTGCAACCCCTTTTCTGCTGGGGCCTGAGGGTCAACAGATACGAGCCTTCTACTTCAGCAGTTGCCAACCTTTTTGACACCAGGGACTAGTTTGGTGGAAGACATTTTTTTCCACGGTCTGGGGTGGGAGGGATGGTTTCAGGATAATTCAAGCACATTATATTTATTGTGCACTTTTTCCTAATCTAATGCCACTGCTGATCCAACAGGAGGTACTGGTTCATGGCCCAGAGGTTGGGGACCCCTGCACTTGAATTGACCCAAGTTCCTGCTTCTCCATCATCATAGTGCCACTTTCTGCTCTGAACTACCCTTCCCTTTTGGTAACATGAAGAAGGGATCCCAGAGAAGGAGATCAGGTAGTCTGTAATCCTTTGTTGACTCTTGTTAGTCTTGATACATTTCACATTTTGGTTATCTCAGATTGGATAAATCTTAATACATTCTGCTGCAGTTTGCTAAACTGTTTAATTGGAGTTTAAATATATAAACCTTTCCACATAGCAACTCAGTCAGCTAATAATAGAGGAAAGTTAGTCAGACCCACCACAATGACCACCTTACTTTGGTCTCATTGACAGTTCCCCTTCTTGAGAATTAATCAAGTACCACCCTGGTCTGGGTCTCCATCATCTCCTGACCCTTGTTTGGATTTTTACAATATAAGTATCTCTGCTTCTATCTTTGCTCTCAATCACAACAACCAGAATGATACTTTAAAAATTTTGTCAGATTATGTTAGTTCTCTCTTTAAAACTTTCCTTTGGTTCTGTGTTTCACTCAGAGAGAAAAAAATCTGACATCTTAACAATGGCTGATAAAGCCCTCCCTATTCACCTCTCACCTCTTCCCTTATAGCTCACTTCCTTGTTCATCTTGCTGGAGCCACATCAAGCCCTTGTTTTTCTTCAGTCCTGCCAGGAAAAGCCAGCCCTAAGATCAACCTAATTATTAACCTTAGTCAGCCCTACTTTTTCTTTTTCCATAGCATTTATTATTACCTTTCTAAATCATAACTCTGGGAGGGCAGGGATCTTCTTCACTGAAGTTTTGCAAGTGCCTAGAATAGGGTCTGGCCCACAGTAGGTACTCCACAAACATCTTTTTTAAAAACAAAAATTTCGAAAGAACAAGATGGTGGAGGTGTAGGTGGACATGGAGTACATCTTTCTCCATGGATACATCAGGAATACACCTTCACACACAGAAGTGCATGCAGAACACCAGCTGAGAGTAGATAGGAGTACCTGACCAGCGGAAAAGAAAATATAAGACCACGCAAAACTCAGTAGGATGAAGGAATTAGGGGGAAAAACAGGAGTGTCAGTAGAACTGGACCTACCTTTGGTGGGTGGGGGAACTGAAGCAGGAGTCTGATCCCCACATCGGGGCAATTATCTGAGTCAAAGGAGAAACATTTAAGGCCGAGAGTGAAACAGCTGATCTGTGGGAGCCTAAATGGAATGAGAATCAGACAGTCCTTGCCGCAGCCATACATACCCCAGACAGGGATGCAGGTCCCTAGAAGGTGCAGTGGCTGGGAGCTGGAGTTTAGGGATTGTGGAGCAATCCCAGGGCTAGGGCTGCTGTTGACTGTGCAGATACAATCAAGGGGATGTGAGGGAGGAGATCATGGTGGGGAAATGCCTGTGGAGGAAAGCCAAGCAGCCATGGAAGCAAGGTGATACTGCTGAGTCACATGTACGGGGTGGAGCCATCATCATAGCCTCTTCCCGCATAGGCCAGCATCAGCAGCTGAACAATAGAGAGGCTGGCCTATCAAATGCCTGACACACTGAACTACAGAGTAGGACCCCACCCAGGGTCCCCCTTTAAGTGCCCAACATGCCAGTCTACAGAGTAGGACCCCACCCAGGGGGGCTCCTCTATGTGTCTGATGTGGAACAGAGAAGGACCCCAGACAAGGGAGCTGTCTAAGTGCCTGAACAGCCAGAGCTATGGAGAAATACTGGCCAAAGAGGCCTTCTGATTGCCAGCTACAAGAGGCTTGAAAAAAGACTGATAGGGCCATAACTCCTGTGGTGGAGGCAGTCTATGTCCCTGCACACTTTGCACTGCCAGGGTCCCCGCAAGCCAAGCAGCTGTGTTACCTTCAGGCTTAGCCCTCACTGGGGCAGAGCTGCCACAGGCAAAAAATGTCTTGCATCTATTTATGCAGGATCGCTTTGGTCATGTTCAACTCTTTCTGATCCTGTAGACTGTGGTCTGCCAGGCTTCTCTATCAGGGGGGTTCTCTAGGCAAGAATACTGGAGCGTATTGGCCAATACTGGTTGCCATACCCTTCTAGAGCACTATGTTTCCTGCTGCCCTAGCTGCCAACCCCCCTGAGTACCTGGTGCTGCCAGAACCCCTGCAACCCAAGCAGCTGCACCACCTCCACACCTGGCCCTCACAGGGACAAACCCAAGTCTGCCAGGGCAGCCTCAGGAGCAAACCCCAGTGGATGACCCACATGCAGAGGTGGAAATAAAACCACAATTGAAACCCAGGGGCAGTGTGGCTAGGGAAGAACACCCAAACATTCCCACCAGCTGTGCAAGCTGCAGATTAAATCCACTCTGTGTCTATGGAGTATATATAAGATCATTGAGAGCTCCCACAAAAGAAAACACATTAGTTTTGATAGTGGTTGACATTGGAGGCTAGAACACACAAGGAGTAGGACCAGATTAGAATCTGAGCTGCCCCCACAGCAGGTCCAGAGACCAGCACAGTGTTGGAGGGCATCCTAGGGAGGTGAGGTGGACTGTGACTCCGAGAGGGAAAGGACTCTGACAGCAGTGATTCAAGAAAAACATTCATTATTTTTATGTTTTGACTACTTCTGTAGAGTCTTTTGGATTTTTTTTTTTTTTTTTTTTTACTTTTTTTCCCTTTTCCCAACCTCTGGTGTAATTGTTGATTTTATTGGCACTATGAAATCTAATTAAGCTTTTGAGCTTTTTTCCCCCTCAGTCACATTTTTTATTGTTGTTATAAACCTCTGCCTCTACACTGGGCATTTGCAGTTCTGTGGGGTTTTCCTTTTCTTTTCTTTCTTCTTCCGTTTTTTTTTTTTCTTTTCTCTTTAATTTTTTAAAAGCTATCATTTTTTCTACATTTATTCCTTTGTTTGCTTTACCTACTGTTCTTTTCCCCTTGCAGTTAAACTTTAATGTATATAAACTTCTTTATCTACCTCTATTTAACTTTGCATATCTATTCTTTCTTTCCTTTCCTCTCAACATATTCGTTAGTTTTGTTTTCATTGTTTTAGTCCCCAATTGGCACCTTGCTCTAGTTTTGTTTTCCAGTTTGTGCTTTAGTTAGTTTTTGTTCTTAACTGGTAGACATAATTTTTGATTTCCTTTGTTTGCCAGGTCAATCTACTGTACTTTATTTTTGTTGGACTGTTTTGATTTTGCTTATGGATGTATATATATATGTGTATATTCCATTATTTTCATTATTACTTGCCTGATTTTGTAACTGCTATTTGTCTGGGGTTCATCTTTACTTTCTCGTTTCTGGGTATTTGTTTTAATCTCACTTAATGCCATAACAAACCACTTGTGGAATCTTTGTTCCTGACCAGAGATCAAGCCTTGAGCCTTTGGTGTGGGAGCACTGACACCAAGACCCTAGAATACCAGAGAACTAACCCTTGGGAGTATCAAATAGTGAGAACTCATACAAAGGAAACCACTTGAAACACAAGACCTGGCATCACATATCACCACTAACACCCTGTGGAGGATGCCTCATCTAAACAACAAACAAAACAAAAATACAAACCAAATCATCAGCAGACAGGATTACCACACATTCAGCCTTGCCCATCAGAGGAAAAACAAAACTCAGCACAAATCTCACCCTATATGAAATTTACAGAAACCACTGAACCAACTTTAGGAGGGCACAAACCAAAAGGAAGAAATAATTCAACCTTGAAGCCTGGGAAAAGGAGACCTCAAACACAATAAGTTAAAAAAAAAATAATGAAAAGGCAGAGAAATACTACACAAATGAAGGAACAAACTAGAAACACAGACGTCCAAATAAATGAAGAGTAAATAGGCAAACTACCTGAAAAAGAATTGAGAATAATGATGGGAAAGATGATCAAAAACCTTGAAAACAGAACGGAGAAAATGCAAGAATTAATCAACAAAGATCTAGAATAAAGAATAAGCATACAGAGACAAACAACACAATTACTGAAATTAAAAATACTCTAGAAGGAATCAATAGCAGAATATCTGAAGCAGAAGAATGAATCAGTGAGCTGGAAGATAAAATGGTGGAAATAACTTCTGAAGAGCAGAATAAAGTAAAAAGAATTAAAAGAACTGAGGATAGCCTCAGAGACCTCTGCTGCTGCTAAGTCACTTCAGTCGTGTCCAGCTGTGTGTGACCTCATAGACGGCAGCCCACCAGGCTCCCCTGTCCCTGGGATTCTCCAGGCAAGAACACTGGAGTGGGTTGCCATTTCCTTCTCCAATGCAGGAAAGTGAAAAGTGAAAGTGAAGTCGCTCAGTCGTGTCCGACTCTTAGCGACCCCTTGGACTGCAGCCTACCAGGCTCCTCCGTCCATGGGATTTTCCAGGCAAGAGTACTGGAGTGGGGTGCCATTGCCTTGAGACAATGTCAAATGCACCAACATTCGAGTTATTGAGGTCCCAGAAGAAGAAGAGAAAAAGAAACAGTATGAGAAAAGTTTTGAAGAGATTATGGTTGAAAATTTCCCCAACATGGAAAAGGAAATAGTCAATCAAGTCCAGGAGGTGCAAAGAGTCCCATGCAGGATAAACCCAAGGAGAAACATGCCAAGACACATGCTAATCAAACTAATAAAGACTAAACACAAAGAAAGAAGGTTAAAAGCAGCAAGGGAAAAGCAACAAGTAACATACAAGGGAAACCCCATACATTTAACAGCAGAGTTGTTTCTTTCAGCAGAAATTCTGCAAGCCAGAAGGGAATGACAGGACATATTTAAAATACTGACAGGGAAAAATCTACAACCAAGATTATTGTACCTGGCAAGGATCTCATTCAAAATTGATAGAGAAATCAAAAGCATTTCAGACAAGCAAAAGTTAAGAAAATTCAGTACCATCAAACCAGCTTTACAACAAACGTTAAAGGGACTTATGTAGTCAGTAAATACAAGAGAATAAAAAGATCTACAAAATCAACACCAAACAATTAAGAAGATGGCAATAGGAACATATATATCAATAATTACTTTCAGTTAACCAGATTAAATACTCCAACCAAAAGACACAGACTGGCTGAATGGATACAAAAACAAGACCCATATATATGCTGTCTACAATAAACCCATTTCAGACCTAAAGACACATATAAACTGAAAGTGAGAGAATGGAAAAATATATTCCATGCAAATGGAAAGCAAAAGAAAGCTGGAGTAGCAATCCTCATATCAGACAAAACGGACCTTAAAGAAGATTACAAGACACTACACAATGATCAAGGGATCAATTCAAGAGGAAGACATAACAATTATAAATATTTATGCACCCAACATAGGAGCACCTCAACACATAAGACAAACACTAACAGACAAAAAAGGAGAAATTGACAGTAACACAATAATAGTAGGAGACGTTAACACCTCAGTCACACCAATGGACAGATCCTCAAAACAGAAAATTAATAAGAAAAGAGAAGTCTTAAACGATACATTAGATGAGATGGATCTCGTTGATATCTTCAGGACACTCCATCCAAATGCAGAAGAATACACCTTTTTCTCAAGTGCACATGGAACATTCTCCAGGATAGACCACATCTTGGGTCACAAATCAATCCTCAGTAAATTTAAGAAAATTAAAATTGTATCAAGCATCTTCTCTGACCACAATGCTATGAGGTAGATATCAATTACAAGAAAAAAAAAAAAAACTATAAAAAACACAAACACGTGGAGATTAAACATTACATTTCCAAATAACTAACAGGTTACTGAAGAAATCAAAAGAGAAATAAAAAAATTTCTAGAAACAAATGACAATGAAAACATGACAACTCAAACCCTGTAGGATGCAGCAAAAGCAGTTCTAAGAGGGAAGTTTATAGCAATGCAATCCTACCTCAAGAAACAAGAGAAACATCAAATAGACAACCTAACTTTAAACCTAAAACAACTGGAAAAAAAGGACAAAAACCCCCTAAATTAGTAAAAGGAAATAAATCCTAAAGATCAGAACAGAAATAAATGAAAAAGAAATGAAATAAACAGTAGTAAAGATTAAAAAGCTGGCTCTTTGAGAAGATAAAATTGACAAACCTTTAGCCAGACTCATCAAGAAAAATAGAATCAAATCAACAAAATTAGAAATGAAAAAGGAGAGGTTGCAACAGACAATGCAGAAATACAAAGGATTATAAAAGAGTATTATGAACAACTATATGGCAATAAAATGGATAATCTGGAAGAAATGGACAGATTCTTAGAGAAGTTCAATCTTCCAAGACTGAACCAGGAAGAAATATAAATTATGAACAACCCAATTACAAGCACTGAATTGAAACTGTGATCAAAAATCGTACAAAAATCAAAAGCCCAGGACCAGATGGTTTCACAGGAGAATTCTATCAAACATTTAGAGAAGAACTAATGCCTATCCTAAAACTCTTTCCAAAAATTGCAGAGGAGGGAACACTTCCAAACTCATTCTATGAGGCCACTGTCACCCTGATACCAAAACCAGACAAAGTCAACACAAAAAAGGAAAACTACAGGCCAATATCACTGATGAATATAGATGCAAAAAACTTCAACAAAATTATAGCAAACAGAATTCAGCAACACATCAAAAAGCCCATACACCATGATCAAGTTGGGTTTATTTCAGGGATTTGACGATTCTTCAATATATGCAAATCAACCAATGAGACACACCATAGTAACAAATTGAAAGATAAAGATCATATGATAATCTCAATAGATGGACAAAAAGTCTTTGACAAAATTCACCACCCATTTATGATTCAGTTCAGTTGCTCAGTCATGTCTGACTCTTTGCAACCCCATGGACTGCAGCAGACCAGGCCTCCATGTCCATCACCAACTCCCTGAGTTTACTCAAATCATTGAGTAACCATTACATCAAAATCATTACCTCAAAACCATTGGTCAGTGATGCCATCCAACCAACTCATTCTCTGTCGTCCCCTTTTCCTCCCACCTTCAATCTCTCCCAACATCAGGGTGTTTTCCAGTGAATCAGTTCCTTGCATCAGATGGCCAAAGTATTGGAGTTTCAGCTTCAGCCCTTCCAATGAATATTCAGGACTGATTTCCTTTAGGATGGACTGGTTGGATCTCCTTGCAGTCCAAGGGACTCTCAAGAGTCTTCTCCAACACCACAGTTAAAAAGCATCAATTCTTCGGCGCTCAGCCTTCTTCACAGTCCAACTCTCACATCCATACATAACCAGTGGAAAAACCATAGCCTTGACTAGATGGACCTTTGTTGGCAAAGTAATGTCTCTGTTTTTTAATATGCTGTCTAGGTTGGTCATAACTTTCCTCCCAAGGAGCAAGAATCTTTTAAATTCATGGCTGCAATCACCATCTTCAGTGATTTTGGAGCCCCTCAAAATAGTCTGCCACTGTTTCCACTGTTTTCCCATCTATTTCCCACGAAGTGATGGGACCAGATGCCATGATCTTAGTTTTCTGAATGTTGAGTTTTAAGCCCACTTTTCCACTCTCCTCTTTCACTTTCATCAAGGGGCTCTTTCGTTCTTTGCTTTCTGCCATAAGGGTGGTATCATCTTCATATCTGAGGTTATTGATATTTCTCCCGCCAATCTTGATTCCAGCTTGTGTTTCATCCAGCCCAGCATTTCACATGATGTATTCTGCATATAAGTTAAATAAGCAGGGTGACAATATACAGCCTTGATGTACTCCTTTTCTTATTTGGAACCAGTCTGTTGTTCCATGTCCAGTTCTAACTGGTGTCTCTTGATCTGCATACAGATTTCTCAGGAGGCAGGTCAGGTGGTCTGGTATTTCCATCTCTTTCAGAATTTTCCACAGTTTATTGTGATCCACACAGTCAAAGGCTTTGGCATAGTCAATAAAGCAAAAGTAGATGTCTCTCTGGAACTCTCTTGCTTTTTCAATGACCCAACAGATGTTGGCAATTTGATCTCTGGCTCCTCTGCCTTTTCTAAATCCAGCTTGAACATCTGGAAGTTCATGGTTCACATACTGTTGAAGCCTGGCTTGAAGAATTTTGAGCATTACTTTGCTAGCGTGTGAGATGAGTGCAATTGTGCAGTAGTTTGAGCCTTTTTTGGCATTGACTTTCTTTGGGAATGGAATGAAAACTGAGCTTTTCTAGTCCTGTGGCCACTGTTGAGTTTTCCAAATTTGCTGGCATACTGAGTGCAGTACTTTCACAGCATCATCTTTTAGGACTTGAAATAGCTCAAGTGGAATTCCATTACCTCCACTAGCTTTGTTGGTAGTGATGCTTTCTAAGACCCACTTGACTTCACATTCCAGGATTTCTGGCTCTAGGTGAGTGATCACACCATCGTGATTATCTGGGTTGTGAAGATCTTTTTTGTATATTTCTTCTGTGACCCAGTTTCCTCCTCAGTCAGTCTCTCCCATTGGGTAGCTTCCATAAGCCTCTTATCCTTCTCCATCAGAAGGCAGACAGGCTGAAAACCACAGTCACAGAAAACTAGCCAATCTGATTACATGAACCATAGCCTTGTCTAACTCAATGAAACTATGAGTCATGCTGTGTAGGGCCACCCAAGACGGACGGGTCATGGTGGAGAGTTCTGTCAAAACATGGTCCACTGGAGAAGGGTATGGCAAACCACTTCAGTATTCTTGCCTTGAAAACCCCATGAACAGTATGAAAAGGCAAAAAGATAGGACACTGAAAGATGAACTCCCTAGATCAGTAGGTGCCCAATATGCTACTGGACATCAGTGGAGAAATAACTCCAGAAAGAATGGAGAGATGCAGCCAAAGCAAAAACAACACCCAGTGGTGGATGTGACTGGTGTTCAAAGTAAAGTCCGATGCTGTAAAGAAAAATATTGCATAGGAATCTGGAATGTTAGGTCCATGAATCAAGGCAAATTGGAAATGGTCAAACAGGAGATGGCAAGAGTGAACATCGACATTTTAGGAATCAGAGAACTGAAATGGACTGGAATGGGTGAATTTAACTCAGATGACCATTATATCTACTACTGTGAGCAAGAATCCCTTAGAAGAAATGGAGTAGCCATCATAGTCAACAAAAGATTCCAAAATGCATTACTTGGATGCAATCTCAAAATGACAGAATGATCTCTGTTCATTTCCAAGGCAAACCATTCAGTATCACAGTAATCCAAGTCTATGCCCCAACCAGTAATGCTGAAGAAGCTGAACTTGAACAGTTCTATGAAGACCTACAAGACCTTCTAGAACTAACACCCCTCAAAAATGTCCTTTTCATTATAGGGGACTGGAATGCGAAAGCAGGAAGTCAAGAAATACCTGGAGTAACAGGCAAATTTGGGCTTGGAGTACAGAATGAAGCAGGTCAAAGGCTAACAAAGTTTAGCCAAAAAAACACACTGGTCATAGCAAACACCCTCTTCCAACAACACAAGAGAAGACTCTACACATGGACATCACCAGATGGTCAACATCAAAATCAGATTGATTATATTCTTTGCAGCCAAAGATGGAGGAGCTCTATACAATCAGCAAAAACAAGACTGGGAGCTGACTGTGTCTCAGATCATGAACTCCTTATTGCCAAATTCAGACTTAAATTGAAGAAAGTAGGGAAAACCACTAGACCATTCAGGTATGACCTATATCAAATTTATGATTAAAAGTCTTCAAAAAGAATGGGCATAGAAGGAACCTACCTCAACATATTAAAGGCCATATGTGATAAGCCTACAGCAAGCATTATTCTCAGTGGGAAAAAACTGAAAGCATTCCCTCTAAGATCAGGAACAAGACAAGGGTGTCCACTTTCACCACTATTGTTCAACACAGTTTTGAAAGTCCTAGCTACAGCAATCAGAAAAGAAAAAGAAATAAAAAGAATCCAGATTGGAAAAGAAAAAGTAAAGCTTTCTCTGTCTGCAGATGACATGATACTGTACATAGAATACCCTAAAGATGGTATCAGAAAATTACTGGAGCTAATCAGAGAATTTAGCAAAGTTGCAGGATACAAAATCAATACACAGAAATTACTTGCATTTCTAAATACTAACAGTGAAAAATCAGAAAAAGAAATTAAGAATTAATCCCATTCACCATTGCAACAAAAAAATTAAATATCTTGGAATAAACTTAATTCCAGGAGTTGGTGATGGACAGGGAGGCCTGGCGTGCTGCAGTTCATGGGGTTGCAAAGAGTCGGACATGACTGAGTGACTGAACTGAACTGAAGGAGACAAAAGAACTTACACAGAAAATTATAAGACACTGATGAAAGAAATCAAAGATGACATAAACAGATGGAGAGATATTCCATGTTCCTGGGTAGGAAGAATCAATATTATGAAAATGACTATACTGTCAAATGCAATCTACAGATTCAATGCAATCCCTATCAAATTACCAATGGCATTTTCCACAGAACTAGAACAAAAATTTTCACAATTCATATGGAAACACAGAAGACCATAAATAGCCAAAACAGTCTTGAGAAAGAAGAATAGAGCTGGAGGAATCAACCTTCCTGACTTCAGATTATACTACAACACTACAGTCATGAAGACAGTATAGTACTGGCACAAAAACAGAAATACAGAGCAATGGAACAAGATAGAAAGCCCAGAAATAAACCCATGCACCTATGGGTACCTTTTTTTTTGACAAAGGAGGCAAGAATATACAATGGGGCAAAGACAGCCTCTTCAATAAATCATTCTGTGGGAAAACTGGACAATTACATGTAAAAGAATGAAATTAGAACACTTCGTAATACCATACACAAAGATAAACTTAAAATAGATTAAAGACCTAAATGTGAGACCAGAAATTATACATCTCTTAGAGGAAAACATAGGCAGAACACTCAATGACATAAATCAAAGTAAGATCCTTTATGACTCACCTCCTAGAGTAATGGAAATAGAACCAAAAGTAAACACATGGGACATGATTAAACTTAAAAACTTTTGCACAGCAAAGGAAACTATAAGCATGGTGAAAAGACAACCCTCAGAATGGGAGAAAATAATTGCAAATGAAATAACTGACAAAGGATTAATTTCCAAAATATACAAGTGGCCCATACAACTCAATACCAAAAAAACAAACAACCCAATCAAAAGGTGGGGAAAAGACCTAAACAGACATACATACAGATGGCTAACAAACACATGAAAAGAGGCTCAACATCACTCATTATTAGAGAAATGCCAATCAAAACTGCAATGATATCACCTCACACTGGTCAGAATGATCATCATCAAAAAGTCTACAATGAATAAGCACTGGAGAGGGTGTGGAGAAAGAGAACAATCTTGCACTGTTGGTGGGAATGTAAATTGATACAGCCACTACAGAAGATGCTATGGAGATTCCTTAAAAAACTAGGAATAAAACCACCTGGGGGACCCAGCAATCCCACTCCTAGTCATATACCCTGAGGAAATAAAAATTGAAAAAGACACATGTATCCCATTGTTCATTGCAGCACTATTTACATTAGCTAGAACATGGAAGCAACCTAGATGTCCATCGAAAGTTAAATGGATAAAGAAGTTATGGTACACATACACAATGGAATGTTACTCAGCCATAAAAAGGAATGCATTTGAGTCAGTTCTAATGAAGTGGATGAACCTAGAGCCTGTCATACAGACTGAAGTAAGTCAGAAAGAGAAAGATGAATATTGTATTCTAACACATCAAGAGCCTCTTGATGAAAGTGAAAGAGGAGAGTGAAAAAGTTGGCTTAAAGCTCAACATGCAGAAAACTAAGATCATGGCATCTGGTCCCATCACTTCATGGCAAATAAATGGGGAAACAGTGAAAACAGCGGCTGACTTTATTTTTTTGGCTCCAAAATCACTGCAGCTGGTGACTGCAGCCATGAAATTAAAAGACACTTACTCCTTGGAAGGAAAGTTATGACCAACCTAGATAGCATATTCAAAAGCAGAGACATTACTCTGCCAACAAAGGTCCGTCTAGTCAAGACTATGGTTTTTCCTGTGGTCATGTATGGATGTGAGAGTTGGACTATAAAGAAAGCTGAGAGCTGAAGAATTAATGCTTTTGAACTATGGTGTTTGAGAAGACTCTTGAGAGTCCCTTGGACTGCAAGGAGATCCAACCAGTCCATCCTAAAGGAGATCAGCCCTGGGTGTTCATTGGAAGGACTGATGTTGAAGCTGAAACTCCAATCCTTTGGCCACCTGATGCGAAGAGCTGACTCATTTGAAAAGACCCTGATGCTGGGAAAGATTGAGGGCAAAGGAGAAGGGGACAATAGAGGATGAGATGGTTGGATGGCATCACCAACTCAACAGACATGGGTTTGTGTGGACTCCAGGAGTTGGTGATGGACAGGGAGGCCTGGCATGCTGCAGTTTATGGGGTCACAGAGTCGGACATGACTGAGCAACTGAAATGAACTGAAATGAACACACATATATATGGAATCTAGAAAAATAGTACTAAAGAATTTATTTACAGAGCAGCAATGGAGAAACAGACAGGGAGAGTAGATTTATGGACATGAGGAGAGGGGAGAAGAGAGTGAGATGTATGGAAAGAGTAACATGGAAACTTACATTACCATATGTAAAATAGACAGCCAACAGGAATTTGCTGTACATCTCAGGAAACTCAAACAGGGGCTCTGTATCAACCCAGAGGGATGAGATAGGGAGGGAGATGGGAGGGAGGTTCAAAAGGAAGGGGATTTATGTATACCTATGGATGATTCATGTTGAGGTTTGACAGAAAAACAACAAAATTCTGTAAAGCAACTATCCTTCAATTAAAAAATAAATAAATTTTAAAAAGCAAAAATTCAACTTTGTTATCATTTTGCCTGGCATTTCTGCCAATCCTGTTCTATCTCCCTTTCCCATTTCCACCTTGCAGGTCTGGGGGTTTTTCTCTAAATCTTTCTTGTTTCAAGAACCAATTTGAACTTAAAAAAATTAAGATAGGATTCACATACCATAAAATTCACTCTTTTGAAAGCATGCAATTTGGTGATTTTAGAATATCCATAAGGCTGTACAACAATCGCCACTGCCTAATTCCAGAATATTGTCATCACTCCTCAAAGAAACATCATAGCTCTTAGCAATCACTCCCCATTTTCACCTCCCTCATTGCCAAGTAACCACTGATCCACTTTCTGCCCCCATAGATTTGCCTGTTCTGGATTTTCATAAAATGAAATCATAGAATATGGCTTCTTTCATTTAAGATAATATTTTCAAGGTTCAGATGGGTTTCGGCATATAGCAGAACTTCACTCCTTTTTACTGCTGCACAGCATCACATTGTATGGCTATAACATATTTGGCTTATTTATCAGTTTATTTCTACTTTTTGACTATTTGATAATGCGGTTATAAACATTTGTGTACAGTATTTGTCTAACACCTGTTTTTAATTCTCTGTGGTATACATGTAAGGATGAAATATCTGGGTCTTAAGGTTAATTCCGTACCTCACATGAGGAAATGCAAAATTGTTTTTCAAGGTGACTGTACCATTTTACATTCCCACCAGCATCTCCATGTTCTGGTTTCTCCACATTTTTGCCAGTACTTGTTATTGTCTTTTTTTATTATACTCATCTCGGTGGAGGTGAAGTGGTAGCTCATTATGGCCTTGATTTGTATTTCCCTAATGACTAGTGTTTTAGGTATATTTTCATGTGTTTATTGGCCACTTGTATATCTTCTTTGGATAAATGTCTATTTAAATTCTTTGCTCATTTAAAAATTGTTTTTTCTTAATTATTTAAGAGGTTTTTAAAAAATGTATTATAGACACTAAAGCATTATCAGATGTATGATTTGCAATATTTTTCCATTCCAAAGATGGCTTTATTACTTTCTTGATGGTGTTCTTTGATGTACAAAAGTTTTAAATATGGATGAAGGTCAACTTATCTATTTTTCCTTTGATTGCTTCTACTTAGGTGTTATATCCAAGAAATAGTTGCCCGTTTCATCCCTGTTTTCTTCTGATTTTATAGTTTTAGATCTAACGTTTCGGTCTTTGGTGCATTTTGAGTTAATTTTTGAATATGTTATGAGGTAGGGAGTCTAGCATCATACTTTTGCATATTTAAAACTAGTTGTACCAGCACCCTGTGTTGAAAAGACTATTCTTTCCCTAATATTTTGTCTTGGCAGCCTGCTGAAAATCAACTAACTGTAAGTATTTGGGTGAACTCTTAATTCTATTCCATTGACCTACATGTCTGTCCTTATACCTGTACCACACATTCTTGATGATTGTAACTTTCTAGTAAGTTTTGAGATCAGTTAAATGTGAGTTCTCCAACATTGTTTTCCTCTTCAAGATTGTTTTGATTACTCAAGGTCCCTTGCAATTCTGAATGAATTTTGAGGTGAGGTTTTCCATTTCTGCAAAACAAAAAACAACCAAAAAAGCAACAAGTCATTGGTATTTTGATAGAAATACATTATATGTGCTTAGTCAGCTGGTCATGTCTGACTCTTTGTGACCCCATGGACTGCAGCCTTGCCAGGCTCCTCTGTCCATGGGGATTCTCTAGGTAATAATACTGGAGTGGGTTGCCATGCCCTCCTCCAGGGGATCTTCCCAACCCAGGTCCTCTCACATTGCAGGCAGATTCTTTATTGACTGAGCCACCAGAGAAGCCCAGAAAGACATCGAATCTGTAGATTGCTTCTGGTAGTATTGCCATCCTTAACATTATCAAGTGTTTTAATCTATAGGATAGATTAAAAAACATAATGGAATGTCCTTCCACTTATTTTTTCTCCTTTTAAATTGAAAAAGATAATTGCAACACTGTGTTGGTTTTGTCATACATCAACACAGATCAGCCATGGGTATACATATGTCCCTTAAGTGGCAACCCATTCCAGTACTCTTGCCTGGAAAATTCCATGGATAGAGGAGCCTGGTAGGCTACAGTCCATGGGGTTGCAGAGTTGGACACAACTGAGCGACTTCACTTTTTTTCTTTCTTCCCTCTTGATCCACTTATTTAGATCTTCTTTGATTTTCCTCGGCAATGTTTTATTTGTCTTCAGTTACAGACCTTGTATATCTTTGGTTAAATGTATGATGTTGGGTAGGGGGGAGCATCTAGTCTTTCACAATTCAGTTCAGTTCAGTAGCTCAGTCGTGTCTGAGTCTTTGTGACCCCATGAATCGCAGCACGCCAGGCCTCCCTGTCCATCACCAACTCCCAGAGTTCACTCAGACTCACATCCATAGAGTCAGTGATGCCATCCAGCCATCTCATCCTCTGTCGTCCCCTTCTCCTCCTGCCCCCAATCCCTCCCAGCATCAGAGTCTTTTCCAATGAGTCAACTCTTCGCATGAGGTGGCCAAAGTACTGGAGTTTCAGCTTTAGCATCATTCCTTCCAAAGAAATCCCAGGGCTGATCTCCTTGCAGTCCAAGGGACTCGCAAGAGTCTTCTCCAACACCACACTTCAAAAGCATCAATTCTTCAGTGCTCCGCTTTCTTCATAGTCCAATTCTCACATCCATACATGACTACTGGAAAAACCATAGCCTTGACTAGACGGACCTTTGTTGACAAAGTAATGTCTCTGCTTTTGAATATGCTATCTAGGTTGGTCATAACTTTCCTTCCAAGGAGTAAGTGTCTTTTAATTTCATGGCTGCAGTCACCATCTGCAGTGATTTTGGAGCCCCCAAAAATAAAGTCTGACACTGTTTTCACTGTTTCCCCATCTATTTCCCATGAAGTGATGGGACCAGATGCCATGATCTTAGTTTCCCAAATGTTGAGCTTTAAGCCAACTTTTTCACTCTCCACTTTCACTTTCATCAAGAGGCTTTTGAGTTCCTCTTCACTTTCTGCCATAAGGGTGGTGTCATCTGCATATCTGAGGTTATTGATATTGCTCCCGCCAATCTTGATTCCAGCTTGTGCTTCTTCCAGCCCAGCGTTTCTCATGATGTACTCTGCATAGAAGTTAAATAAGCAGGGTGACAATATACAGTCTTGACATACTCCTTTTCCTATTTGGAACCAGTCTGTTGTTCCATGTCCAGTTCTAACTCTTGCTTCTATATGACCTATATGACCTGCATATAGGTTTCTCAAGAGGCAGGTCAGGTGGTCTGGTATTTCCATCTCTTTCAGAATTTTCCACAGTTTATTGTGACCCACACAGTCAAAGGCTTTGGCATAGCCAATAAAGCAGAAATAGATGTTTTTCTGGAACTCTCTTGCTTTTTCGATGATCCAGCGGATGTTGGCAATTTGATCTCTGGTTCCTCTGCCTTTTCTAAAACCAGCTTGAACATCTGGAATTTCACGGTTCACATATTGCTGAAGCCTGGCTTGGAGAATTTTGAGCATTTAAGATATACTTTATGTTTTTATTGAAGTATAATTACTTTGAAATGTTGTGTTAGTTTCTGCTATACAACAAAATGAATCAACTATATGTATACATATAGCTCTTTTTTGGATTTCCTTTCCATTTAGGTCAGCACATAGCATTGAGTAGAGTTCCCTGTGCTATACAGTAAGTTCTCATTAGTTATCTATTTTATACATAGTACTGTATATACATCAATCGCTGTCTCCCAGTTCATCCCACTCCCAGCAATGGGATTTTTATATTGATAGATTCCCTTCATGAAGTTGAGAATTTATTCCTAATTCATTGATTGAGTGTTTTTATCTTGAAGTAGTATTTGATTTTTATCAAATGTTTTTTCTGCATCTACTGAGATGATCATGTGGTTTTTGTTATTCTATTAATGTAGTATATAATATTAACTTGTATTTGAAAGTTGTATTGACTATATACTCCTGAAATAAATCCTACTTGATCATGGTGTATAATTTTTATGCTACTGGATATGGCTTGTTGGTTTATTGCTGAGAAGTTTTGCATCTACTTTCATTAGCAAGATTGGGTCTGTAGTGTTCTTATAAGATCTTTGGTTTTGGTTTTAGGGTGACACTGGCAGCATGGGGTGAGTTGGGAAGTCTTCTTTCCTTTTCTATGCTTGCAAAGAGTTTTTAAGCGTTAGTATTAACTCTGCAAGTTTGGTAGTATTCACCAGTGAAGCCATCTATTCTAGGACTTTGGTTTGTGGGATATTTTATTATGACTTCAACTTCTTTACTTTTTATAAGTCTATTCAAATATGCTATTCTTTTTGAGTCACTTTTGGAAGTTTGTGTGTTTATAGGAATTTGTCCATATTCAGATCTGTAATATTGACATATAATATCTAATATTTATATTATATCTATAATTCTGGATATAAAAAAATGTTTGAAAAGTGAAGAATTCTGACTTCTTTTGAATAAGGAGACAAGTATTTGAAAATTTTTTAGCTTAAATACCCTAGAAGAAACTAATGTCACCTTGATAATAAAGGAAGTGAAGTCGCTCAGTCGTGTCCGACTCTTTGCAGGGCCATAGCCTACCAGGCTTCTCCATCCATCGGATTTTCCAGGCAAGGGTACTGGAGTGGGTTGCCATTTCCTTCTCCAACAATGTCACCTTAATAATAAAGGAACTGAGATCTAAATATTCAAGAAAACTTGCAAATTAAAAATAGAAAATGTACCTATATACCTAAGTGATATGCCCTAAGAAGATGATGAGAAAATGGTCAAATACAGGCCCTTGGGTTTATGAGTTTAAAGCAAAACTAGTCTAATAATGAATAAGACATTTTTTCCTGAATAAATATTATAAAACTTTTTAAAAAACTGATAACAAGGAAATGAGATTTTAGATTGAAACTTTCTCTGAGATCTGGGCAATTCATGTTCATTGAATTAGTTTTTCTTTTTTTCCCTCTCTCTATAGAAAACTAGCTTCCCTGGTGGGTCAGATGGTAAAGAATCCACCTGCAACACAGGAGACCTGGATTCAATCCCTGGGTCTAATATGTAGTCTATAGATTATAAGATGAAGTCAACCATGTATCTGCTGATACTTTATAAGTTGACCTGTCTTTATACTTAGAAATGTTTCTTAATAGTAGGCTTCCCTGGTGGCTCAGATGGTAAAGAATCTGCCTGCAATGTAGGAGACCCTTGTTCAATCCCTGAGTCAGGAAGATCCCCTGGGAAATGGCAACCCACTCCAGTATTCTTGCTTGGAAAATTCCATGGACAAAGGAGACCAGCAGCTTACAGACTATGGGGTTATGATGAGTCAGACACAACTGAGTGACTATCACTCCCTAACTCATAGAAAATTAAGAAAAATAATGAGTTGTAAAGTAATCCACCCTCAGAATCAAAATTTGTGTAATAATGTTAATATACCACATTAGAAAAGAGTTTAAGACATGTGACATGGAAATAACTATTTTTAATGTATACACTTTCATACATTCTATTTTTATCCATTTCAGGCAGATTATTTTACCCTAATACATATGTATCTTTGTTTGTTCTTTGGATGGTACTT
The DNA here is from genome assembly GCF_029378745.1 of Bos indicus. Taxonomy (NCBI): domain Eukaryota; kingdom Metazoa; phylum Chordata; class Mammalia; order Artiodactyla; family Bovidae; genus Bos; species Bos indicus. Next base: position 112,753,022 of record NC_091760.1, read on the forward strand.
TACTGTTTCTTTTGAATATCTTTTTTTTTTTTTATAAGTGTTCATTTGAGCCTATTTGTTTAAAGTGTTCAGCTTTTAATGAGATTGAACATTATGCTTTTCTTCTTTTTCTATCTATCTTGCCCTCAATTAAGTTTTGTTCAATATATAGCTATTTAATATTGGGAAAACACCTCCTGACTGTACCAGGCATTTTGTTACATAACCTCTCTTCTTATCTGGTAAAGCCAGTCATTCTTTCAATATTAAATTGGAGAGAGATGACAGCTTGGCTTAAGTGATATTAAACATGCAGTAACCTTATCAGATTTTTTGGCTGCACACTCTAATCTGTAGGTAGAAATTCATAGGTTATCCTTGCCTGTGTGGGTGGTAGCATTCTGGATTCATACAATAGCAAGTTCAGTGTGGCTGAAGCATCATTGCAAATGGGAAATTAGAGGGGTGAGATTTTTTAGGGATCTTAACAAGAAACCTGCTTTTTATTCTCTAGGAGATGGAGAACCATTGGTGGATTTTGATGAGTGATAAGATGTGGTCGTTTGCAAGAAACATTACTCTTGGAACTCTGAAGGTGGATCAGATCAGGTAAGTCTGTCTTTAGAGGAGGACACTCAGTCTTGTGCTGGATTTTTTCAAAGTCAGTTAAAGGTCATTTTGCAAAACTTTTCCATCCAGACCTAAAAGTTACTCCAATGAGAATCTAGGGCATAGTCTAGGTCATGTTACATAAACGAGGTTGGACTTGAAAAATGTAATGTCCCATTTTTATACATTGCTAATAAAAACAAGATTATAACTGCTCTCTGAAAAGTCTAGGCAATACCACAATTTTTTATTGTTTTCATTTCTAGGACATTTATATTTACAATTTTCTGTTTTTAGATTGGTTCATAGAAGGGGCACCATTTATTTTATCTTTTGCATTCTGTAATGTAATAAAGAATTGTCTAAATTTCATATAGCTTTTTCATCTTTTTGACACTTCCTTGGGTAGGTATTAGTATCTTCATTTTAAAACTAAAGAAGCTGATGCTCAATTAAGCTACTTTCATTTATTACAGAAATAGCAATTGTAATTTGAATCTAGGTCTCTCCAACTTCAAAGTCCTTTCTCTCCATCATACCACCCTTCTTCTTTAATAGGACTTGTCTAATTGAAATGTCATCTTTCCTCTGTACACCCACTTCCCTGAAGAGTTCCTTCATGTTGTCTGAGGCATTGAGTGAGTAAAAAAATCTGCATATCTCTGAGTTAGAATTATTCAGCTTAACTTTAGATCCTATAGTCCCTTGTTTCCTTCATAATAGGATAAAGAAAAAGACAGAGGAGTTCTGCTTTTCAGTGCCTTACATCACCCAGACAGTTGGCAGCCAGGAGTCAGGCAGCTGCCACACTCTTCACGTATCTATTTAAAGTTCAAAGAGACACTGGATAACAATAACAAAGAGGTAAGAGTGGCCCTGACCAGCCCACCCAACAACAGGAAGAATGGCTGAAAAAGGTAAGATTTAAGGCACCCAACTCTCTTGGCAAAAAACATTCCAGGCTCCCAGGTTTATTTTCTGTTTCCCTGTTATTCTGAAGAGCAAGGTATCTCTTCTAAAGGAGCATTAATCACATTATGTTAGTGTGACTGCAAAAATGCATTAGATATGCAATTTATGGACCGCATCTATACATTAAGTGAGTAACTTTGAAAGGTTCAAAGAAACAAAAGAGTTTAATTTGCTCATGCTTGTTTTGAAAATTGAGTTAGAAGCAGGTTATTCTCCAGCGTTGTACTGGATTTGAATTTGAAGTACGGTGGTGCACTGGGCTAGAATTAAGGATATTTTAATTTTGTGTTGGATGTGCTACTCAATGGCCATGTGAATTTGGGGAAATCCTTCTACCTTTCTGTGTTTTTTGACTGTCAAAAATAAATAAAATAGGCTTAGTCATTTCTAAGATGCTTCACATCTGAATTTCTTTTCTTCTGGTTTTTAAATGTTTTTTATATCTAAGAAAAATAATTGATAAGATGGGCTAAATATATATACTGCGTCCAAGAAAGCTTTAAATGTCTATGGAAATTAATGCTTTTAATGCTGACAACAATCTCATGAGATATCACCATTTCCATTTTACAGATAAGGAAACTGAGGCATAACAAAATTTAGTAACTTGCTTGTAATCATATGCAAGAGCGTGGGGGCACCAGCTTTTAAACCTGGATAGTCTTATCCCAGAGCACAGTGTTCTTAATATGTATAAGTCTACCTGCTTGGGCATGCTCAGGATCAGAGAGAAGTATTTTGAAATTATTCTTCATGTTTAAAAAGAGATTTTGTGCTTATTTGTACTATTGATGTAAGTGATATATGCAAATGTTATGTTCCTATATATTCCTATTTCGAACCAATGCTACAGATTATAATAAAACTTAAAGTACTAGTGTTAACAGAAGACAAATGCAGGTATGCTTTGAGTATTTAAAAGCACAATCAATGTTTGTTTTTTTTTTTTTTCACGGAATAATAAATAATGAGATACTATAAAGTGCTAAAAGTAGTAGTATTATGTACATTTTAGAATTGTATTAAAATATGCTTGTATAAAATACAAATGCTCAGTTAAAATATTGGTATTAATTCTAAGTTCCTGGAAATCAGGAAAAATACTAAATCAATATAGAAACAGTTCAAAAAAATTATTGTGACCTCCAGTGTAATGGTACCTTAATTCATAAAAAGGCTTTTATCCAAATGAGAGTAAAGAGCATCTCATAATGTTCCCTTTATCCTTAAGGCAATGCCACATGGCAGGTAAAGAGAAAAAAATTTTTCACATTGTTGTGGTTAATGCTTTGTTCAAGGTCACAGTGTGATGGAGAAGTTAAGTAAAGCTGTTGAACTTGTGAGAGTTGAGACACTCCAACAATTTTGGAAACCCACTCCAGTGTTCTTGCCTGGAGAATCCCAGGGACGGGGGAGCCTGGTGGACTGCCGTCTATGGGGTCGCACAGAGTCGGACATGACTGAAGCAACTTAGCAGCAGTGGCAGCAAGCTATTAAAATTCATATTAATTTCAGGAGATTTGCTATTATGTCTCCAAATTTTAGAAGTGTCTCATTTCTTGATGATTTTAACAGCATTAAAAAAACTTTATTTTTAGAGTGATAGAAATTGTAATAGGAATGCAGTTGCTAAGAATATGCATTTTCTTTGTTAACTAATTGCATAAAATCTAATTGTGCTTTCAGTTAAGAATATATCTGAGCCTTTAACACAGGGCATTATTCTATAATGATGTCTTTCTGTGTTTTGAACTATTTTGTGAGGTGTCTGAAATAAGATTGAGATGCAGTGAAAAAATAGTTTTATAAGTTGCCTTTTTACAGGTAAGGGTATAAGTAGGAAACTTATAAATATATAATATACATATAAATATAAAAATATAATAAAGAGGAGTTATTATACTTTTGTCTTCTATGTGTGTGTTGGATCAGTGTTGGTTGCTATACTGAACCAGTTGACAAAATAGAATCTCTTTGCTCTGTTCAGGAATGATTACATGATTACGTAAAGTGTAATGCTTTCTTTTCCTATGATAAAGTCAGCTATCAAATCTAAGAACAGTTTTCAACACCTTCCCTACTTTATGATTATTTAGTAGTAATTACCTCACTTTCCAGTGTTTCTATGTAAACAGCTGGTCTCTGTGTTGTTGAACAAATGCAGGAATGTGTTCTGTATACAGCAAACACACACATGGTGGTTAGAGTTTACAAAGTCTTGGCACTTACTCAATGTCATTTGATTCTTAGAACAATTCCTGGAGGTGGATATCATGAGTTTCACTCTCTGTATTTTACAAACCGGGAAGTTCAAGCTCAGGATTGCCCAAGGTCACCTAACTGTAAAAGGAAGGCATGTGGTTTGAACACAGTCCTCTGTCCATGGGATTCTCCAGGCCAGAACACTGGAGTGGGTGGCCTTTCCCTTCCCTAGGGGATCTTCCCAACCCAGGGGTTGAACCCGACTCTCCTGCGTTGCAGGCAGATTCTTTACCAGCTGAGCCACCAGGTGGCTTTCACACACACCCTTCTCTTTCAAATACCCAGCTGAGTCACAAGCACCCTTTGTAGAAAAGAAAATAATAATCATGTATGGGTATCATTAGAGAGTGTATTTTTTTCCCCTTGATATTATATCAAATTTCCTCTTATCCTCTTGATTCAGAAGATTTAATACCAACATGACCATTCTAATCTGATTTCTCTTGTTTTTCAGCAGAGGCTACATTATCTCGCTATGTGGTCCCTATTCTTCTCTTAATTGGCTGGATTGTGGGATGCATCGTAATGGTTTATGTTGTCTTCTCTTAGAAAGGTAAAGTTTTCAATAATTGAATGTTTATTCATTAAGAGTATACATTACTCCAGGAATAATGTTACTTGTTTTACTAATAGAACATTTTATCATGCAGGCCAGAAGACTTCAGACTGACATCATTTAGAAGAATTAAGAAAAGCATGAAATGACAGATTATTAAATGTTTCTCATGTAAATGACTGCAATGGTTGACATCAGTTTATAAACTTGCATTTGTAAACTGTTGCTTTGAACCTAAGAATCTCATCAGAAACATATTTTAAAATTCTGGGTACAAATAACTATAGGAAAATATAGATGAATTTCTTTATCACTTGAGAGTAAGAAAAATGTTCCTAACTATGACTTAAAATGCATAACCAATAGGAAAACATTTGGTAAATTAAACATAAAAAAGTGAGCCAGAAATAAGAGACATAGTTCATAGAAAACAAAATGTAAATGTAAACTTGTCCCTTAAAACTCTTATTACATAATAAGAGAACTGTAATTAACTCTGAACGGAAGAGGCATTATTCACCTGTCAGATGGGAAATATGAAGATATTTGACAGTATATACTGGTAAGGCTGTGGGGAAATAAGTACTCTTCTATACTGTTTTTAGAAATCCAAAATGATACAATACTTTTGGGAGTATTTAGCAATCACAGTACCAGAATTACCATATGCATTTAACTTTTGACCCAGCTATTCCTCTTCTAGGAATACTGATGTTTCCTCAGATACACTGGTAAAAATACAAAACCATATATGCACAAGTCTATTCATTATAGCATAATCTATTAGAGCAAAACCCTGGAAAAAGCCAAATATCTATTAATAGAAGACCAACTGAATAAACTGTAGTCAATCCACATACTGTGGCACTTAAGCATCTGTAAAGGGCTTCTCTGCTCTGGTGGCTCAGATTGTAAAGAATCTGCCTGCAATGTGGGAGTCCTGGGTTCGATCCCTGGGTCAGCAAGATCCCTTAGAGAGGAGAATGGCAACCCACTCCAGTAGGAAAAGGAATGAATGAAGGGGGTCTCTATACAGTGATATGATGTCATCTCTGGAAAAAACAAAAACCCCAAACAGGTACAGAACAATCTATGTTCTCTTTTGTGTAAGAAAGGAGGGGCTATACCAACATGCACACATACCTGCATGTATTAAAAATACCGGAACAGAGGAGCCACAAATGGATGAGAACTTCATAACTTCATTTCTAACAAGTTTTCAGGTAATGCTGATGGTCCTGGTCCAAAACCCATAGTTTGAAAACCACTGCTGTAGAAGTGCTATGGTTTGACTGTGTCCCCTCAAGATTCTTAAGTTGAAAACCTAACCCCTAAAGTTGATGATATTTGGCAGTGAGGGTGAAGTTTGGGAGGTGGTTAGAGCATGAATGTGGAGCCCTCACGAATGGGATCAGTGCCCGTTTCTTCCTCGTTAACTACAGCATCCTTTTCTGCTGCTGCTACTGCTAAGTCGCTTCAGTCGTGTCCGACTCTGTGCGACCCCATAGACGGCAGCCCACCAGGCTCCCCCGTCCCTGGGATTCTCCAGGCAAGAACACTGGAGTGGGTTGCCATCTCCTTCTCCAATGCATGGAAGTGAAAAGCGAAAGTGAAGTCGCTCAGTCGTGTCCGACTCTTCGGGACCCCATGGACTGCAGCCTACCAGGCTCCTCCGTCCATGGGGTCCTCCAGGCAAGAGCACTGGAGTGGGGTGCCATTGCCTTCTGTGCTTCTAGTCAACTAATTTTTCTATAGAAAAGAAAAATCTCTTACCAAAAAAATTAGGGAAAGCTTTGGCTTTGTTCAGTAATTTTTATCTTATAGACTTGATTAAACATTTCAAAAAAGCTTTTTAAAAAATCTGTTTAAAGCAGTATTTTAAAAATGCTAACAGAAAATGTATATAAAATTAGGCTCAACTATGCTCATGAACCACTTGACCTAATTTTAGTTTTCTCATGACTTGAGAAGATTGAACTCATCCTGAATCAGAGGACCACTGGATCTGGCTCCTGTAGTCTTGTGAAAGCTGATTGTTAAATTTTCAGGAATTTTCTAAGTTAGTCTCCGTCTCATTGGCAGCTTTAAATTGGCCACAGAAATCAACAAGTACTATAAATCAGGGCTTTCCCCCACTGGACAGCCAGTTTTTAAACATTCACCAGGACACTGCTGACCTGAATCCTCTAGACTTCCCTGACAGAGGTTTGTAGGGGTTTCAAAACCATCTACCATTTGCCCCCTTCTTCACATTGTTTGAATTAATTAAAAATATAGCTGTTCTATTCCCTTGACCTCTTTCTGTATGATAGACTTTAATGAGAAACCCATGAAAGCCATAGCTTTCTCAGAACACATACATTCAAACAAAACTGTAGATGCCATTTCAATGGATTTCCTGAAATCCATTAAAAGACTTGCTAGGTGAAGCAGCCTGTGGGCTGTCACCAACCTTCTGAAGGCTTTAGGCTTCTTTACAACTGGGCTCTGCTTTCACCTGGGTTAAAGACGTCGTCTCATATTTTAGCTTTCTTCCTAGAGACTGCGTTTTTCTCTGCTTCTTTCTGCTGATACCATTCCTGCATGACTTGTCAGGTTTCTGGCATTTTTATACCTCTATACCACAGAGTTCTGACATTAGATTAGAAAGTTAGAAAACAAGATTGAGGTAACCTATGTACTTTGTCAGAACAACTTTCTTTTCTTTAGTCTGGAGTATTTTTCCTCCCTACATGCTGGGCCTTTTCCTTAGTTTTTTGAAGCTACAGGATATCTCGTTTCTTGTTCAAATGTGTGTCCAACTTTTCCCTGAAACACAAAAGCTTCAGCATTCCCACACATCTTAACTTTCCACCTTGAACAAAGTCTTTCTTACTTTAAGAGCTCAATATTCTTTAACACTTTAAAACAGATTGTAATGTTGTTTTCAAGCAGTAGTAGAAATGAATTTTTCTATAATTATTTTAATGCTATGTTTTCATATCCAACCAGATCATTTGCTCAGAGAACAAAGAAATTTTAGTGCGGTGAAAAGAACAAAAGTTCTGAAAGTCAGATTGTTGTATTCTAGTTTAGGAGTCCTTTGAGGAGTTAATTAATCTTTCTAACCTTAGTTTTCTCAACTATAAAAGAAGAAGAAGAATGTTTTCATGGAATTGTTGTGAAGACTGCAATGTTTGCTAAGCCTGCCTGAACTTAAACAATTGAATCATTTATTAAAAAGACAGATTCTCAAACTTCTGCTCTGGAGAGTTCATCTCAGTAGGTCAAGAGAAGGCCTATTAAGAAATAAATTCCCCAGGTGATTTTTGTCATCACAGAAGTTTAGAAACATACCTATCATATATATGTGTGAGTCTATGTAGGCATTACTTCTCTGGTACATAAGACCCTGATCAATGACAGCTTATATTGGTAAACCTCAATCATGTTCCTGTTTATTGCTACAACAGAAAATCAGCACTTTGTATGAGCTTATATGACATCATACTTTTTAATTACATGAAGTATTAATGACTTATTATTTGTTCACTCATATTTTCATACATGTGAATTTTTTGTTAAATTTGAGCCCTTTATGAATGAATACATTTCTCATTTCTCCAAGTCATAGCACAAAGTATCAAAATACACAACTAATAAATGTGTCATGCAACTAATAAATGGGTAATTATTTTTCCCTTACAATATTCTTGAATGCACAATGTTAATGTTCTAACTTTGAACTTTCTAGATGTCTTTGGAGCAGTGTAAGCTGGATTGGAATTCTCAAAGAAGTGATTAGTGATCTGTGAACAGTAGGATTAGGTAGGTGGCAGCATACAGATTTCACAAGGCATAGAATCTTAAATGCTTTAAGTTTACAAAATCTTCAGCTTACATAAGTGCAGATGTAATTATTTGAGAAGAAGACTCTGAGTTAACTGTGTATCATTTTGGTTGCATAACTTCCCACCTTATATCATCACAGCCCTCACTCTGTGCCCCTCCCTCTCAAGGTATGTATTGATGTCAGAGCTAAAAATGTTAATTTCTCTATACCCTGTATTAGGACATAAAACATAAGAACCTCTTAAAGCTTTTTATTACTCACTATGTCTAGGAAAAGAAAGAAATTCCAACGAGTTCTGAAATATCTAAGGAAACTCATCCTGAGCAACCAAACCTGGTAGAGCTGAGGCGATTCCCTAGAGAACAGAAGGCTACAGGCGAGGTCCCTGTGCACAAGACCTGTAGCAGTCGGCCTTCTGTGCCCACAAGTTCTGCATTGTGGATACAACCAACTGCAAAACAAAGCATTTGAAAAAAACAATTCCAGAAAGTTCCTCAAATTGAATTTGCTACATGCCAGTAACAACTTACATAGATTTACATTGTATTTACAACTATTTGCATTGGATTTATTTTGTGTTTGGTATTATAAGTAGTCTAGAAATTATTTAAAGTGGATTAAACATTTAAATGTAAGACTGGATACTATAAGACTCTGAGAGGATAATGTAGACAGAACACTCTGACCTAAATCACAGTGATATCTTTTTGTATCTACCTCCAGGAGTAATGAAAATAAGAACAAAAACAAATGGGATCTAATTAAACTTAAAAGCTTTTGCACAGCAAAGGAAACAATGGACCAAATGAAAAATGGGAGAAAATATTTACAAATGAAGAGGTTGACAAAGCATTAATCTCCAAAATATACAAATAGCTTAGATAGCTCAATATAAAAAATAAAACCCAATTAAAAATGGACAGAAGCATGGATGGACCTAGAGAGTATCACACTGAGTGACGTAAGTCAGAGAATGGAAAATATCATATGACATCCCTTATATGTGGAATCTAAAAAGAAATGATACAAATGAATTTATTTACAAAACAGAAACAGACTCACAAACTTCAAGAATGAGCTTATGGTTGCTAGAGGAAGGATGGGGAGAAGGAACCATTAGGGAGTTTGGGATGGACATGTACACACAGCTATACTTAAAATGAATGACCAACAAGGACCTACTGTATACCACATGGAACTCTGCTCGGTGTTATGTGGCAGCCTGGATGGGAGGGGAGTTTGGGGGGAGAATGGATGCGTGTATATGTATGGCTGAGTCCCTTCGTTGTTCACCTGAAACTATCACAACATTGTTTATTGGCTGTCAGTCAGTTCAGTTCAGTTCCTCAGTCTTGTTTGACTCTTTGCAACCCCATGGACTGCAGCACACCAGGGTTCCCTGTCCATCACCAACTCCTAGAGCCTACTCAAACTAATATCCATCACATCAGTGATGCCACCCAACCATCTTACCCTCTCTTGTCCCCTTCTCCTCTCACCTTGAATCTTTCCCAGCACTGGGGGCTTTTCCAATGAGTCTGTTCTTTGCATCAGGTGGCCAAAGTATTGGGGTTTCAGCTTCAGCATCAGTCCTTCCAATGAACATTCAGAACTGATTTCCTTTAGGATGGACTGGTTGGATCTCCTTGCAGTCCAAGGGACTCTCAAGAGTCTTCTCCCCAATACAAAATAAAAAGTTTAAAAAAATAGGCAGAAGATCTAAATAGACATTTCTCCAAAGAAGACATACAGATGGCCAAGAGGCACATGAAAAGATGCTCAACATCACTAATAATAGAGAAATGCAAATCAAAACCACAATGAGATATTACTATCACTTCACACTGGTCAGAATGACCATTATCAAAACATTTACAAACAATAACTGCTGGAGAGAGTGTGGAGAAAAGGGAACCCTCCTACACCATTGGTGGGAATATAAATTGGTAACCCCACTATGAAAAACAGTAGAGGTTCCTTAAAGAACCAAAAATAGAATTGCCATATGATTTAGCAATACCATTCCTGGGCAGTTATCTGGAGAAAACCATAATTCTAAAAGATACCTGTACCCCAGTGCTCACTGTAGCACTATTTACAATAGCCAAGACACGGAAGCAAATGAAATGTCCAAAGACAGATGAATGTATAAAGAAGGTGTGTACATATATACAGTGGAATACTACTCAGCCATAAAGGAGGAGGAAATAATGACATTTGCACCAACATGTGTGGATCTAGAAATGATCATACTAAGTGAAATCAGACAGAGAAAGACATATGATATAGCTTATATTCGGAGAAGGCAATGGCAACCCACTCCAGTACTCTTGCCTGGAAAATCCCACGGATGGAGGAGCCTGGTAGGCTGCAGTCCATGGGGTCTCTAGTAGTCGGACACGACTCAGGGACTTCACTTTCACTTTTCACTTTCATGCATTGGAGAAGGAAATGGCAACCCACTCCAGTATTCTTGCCTGGAGAATCCCAGGGACGGGGGAGCCTGTTGGGCTGCCATCTATGGGGTCGCATAGTCAGACACGACTGAAGTGACTTAGCATAGCTTATATTGGAATTTAAAAACAGGGTAAATGAACTTATTTACAAAGCAGAAATAGACTCACAAACTTCAAAAACAAACTTATGGTTACCAAAGGGGAAGGTATGGGGGTGAATAAATTAAGAGTTTTGGATTAATATATACACTACTATAAAATAGATAACCAACAAGGATCTACTGTATAGCACAGGGAACTTTACTCAATATTCTGCAATAACCTATATGGGAAAAGAATCTGAAAATCAATGGATATACATATAACTGAACCTCTGTGCTATACACCTAAAACTAATACATTTTAAATCATCTATACCCCAATATAAAATAAAAATTAAATAAAATTAGATACATAAAAAGTAGAGTACACAGGAGGGTGTGCATAAGTTATATGCAAATACGATGCCATTTTGTACAGGGGACTTGAACATCTGTGAACTTAGGTATCTGCAGGGGTCCTGGAATCAATCCCTTGCAGATATGCAGAGATTGCTCTAATATCCACCTGTAAATCTTGTAATTAATTTCCTCAGAAAATGAAAAGAGAAAATTCATTTATCTCCTACTTTTAGTGTTTTATTTGCTACCCTTTATTTTTGCTACTATTATTTCTCAGACATGATCTCTCATTTTTCCTTTCTTTTCTTTTTTGACAAACAGAGGAATTCCGCTTAAAATATGCACTAGCTTAATATTCCTTTATAGGAAAAGAAAGGACACCAAAAGCTGAAGAATACTATTTTGAGTTGGTTATTTCCCAAAGATTGAGAGGGATGAATATTTTACTTTCGTTCCACTCTTATTTGAAAGTGATTTCTTGGTTTGTGATGAGTGAGATGGGTATGCAATTTCTTATAAATCATCGTGAATCTGGAGTGGGCCCAGAGTTGTGGATTTTTTCAGAAGGTCAGAAATAGTCCAGAGTTTAACACTTTGGTTATTATTCTAGATTTAAGTTTATTTTCAGTCATTTTCTTGGGCCGGGCATATATGCTCTTATAAATTCAAAATTCCAAACAACACAAATATATATCTGTCAAAGTTCTAAATTTTAGGGGTCTATGCCTATGAATATTAAAAGAAATAGGACATTGATTGGAATCTTGATGTTGAATGAAACAGCGTCATGGAGAAATCATTTGAGTTTTTGTAAGTTACTCATCCTGTACAATTGGTCCAGAAGTGAAAAGTAAATGGAAATAGGCTTCTCAGTGGTTTGCATATTTATGTGCTCAAAGCCCCATTTTCTCTCAGCTACACCTTGTGAAGGTATACTCAGGATAGGGTGCATTTTGATTTAGAAAATACAGTTCTTTAGTCTAACAAACATGCTAAGCTCATCAGCATATTGTAGACATTGAGAGTATTCCTCATTTATCTTTCTAAAGGTAGAAACTTGATTTTGAACCTGTTGACAATCAATGGACAGATTGCTCTGGAGTCAGACTGTAAACACCTTTTTAAGCAAGCAACCAGATTCATCTTTCTTTTTCCCCTTTCTGCTCTTGTCTTTTTATTTAATATCCACTCACTTTTCCTATACTCAGGTAATATGTAACCAACACTTCACTTCTGGTTTCAGTAGCCTATGTAAAGTAATGGGATCGCCTTTAGTATTGGGAGTTCAAACTTCCCTGGTTGTTGCCTCTCTCCTGATGAGGAACCCAGGAGGGTACATAAATGTCTGCTCCCTCTAGTCACCACTTCTCCTGTTTTTCCCAGGCACTATGGATGGCTTCCCACTTCTCCCCATCTCTCCCATCCCAGCTCTCATAGTTGTGGTCTATGGGTAAGTTGCTGTTTGTGGAGTTCTCCAACAGTGCTGCCTATGCCACATATATTACCACACGTAAGCAGATAGCTAGTGGGAAGCTGCTGTATAAATAGGAACTCAACCTAGTGCTCTGTGACAACCTAGAGTGGTGGGATGAGGACGTGCTGTGGAAGGGAGGTAAAGACGGAGGGAACACATGCATACTTCTGGCTGATTCATGTTGTATGGCAGAAACCAACACAGCACTGTAAAGCAATTATCCTCCAATTTAAAAAAATACTATTTTCAACTCACCAAAATGATTTCAAAATCAGTGGCTTGACCCACAGTTTGAAACACATTATTTAAAATTCAGTATTTTTAGACATTACCATCTTGGTAAGAGTTTTTTCTGACCACCCACACCTTCAAATACACACACACACATTACTTAAAATTCAGTATTTTTAGACATTACCATCTTGGTAAGAGTTTTCTCTGACCGCCCACACCTTCAAATACACACACACACACACCCATCCACCCACCCCTAAGCTTCTTTGTTCTTTCTAAGTGAGAACTTTTTCCTTTTGCATCCTTAATCAAATAGTGGGAATGGAACCCTTACTAGTGAGAGGGTAACAGGTAGGAAGGCCAGAGGTCCCCAAGCTGCAGGAGGAAATAAACTGCAAGTGGCAGATGTTTTTCTTCCCTTCTTTATACAAAATTAAGAGAGACTTCTTTTAATTCTGTGTTGACAACACCTGGCTCTGCCTTGAACTAACCAATTCGTTTTTCCTATGGAAATATTTTTCTTAAGCTGTGTTAATCAAACTATGTATTTGTTTTGGAAACCGCCTTTCTCCAAAGTGGTTCCACCTAAAACTAACTTTTTTTCTTTTCTCAAGCCTTGGGATGATAATGACTCAACAAACCAGTATTCTTGTCAATTGTTTTATGGCTGGAGATGACATACCTCATGCCTTTCTATCTCAAAAATGCATATTGTGGAGAGGAGCCTGGTGAAACTCCCTCAGCCTTGAGGTGTCTCTCTTATCTGTTTAGCAGCTCATGAACAGACATAAAACACCTTGCTAAAAAATAGCAAAATTCTTTCTGCCCCCTTCTGATGTCAGAGGCTTTCTCTATCTTTCTTATACTTTAATAAAATTCTGTTACACAAAATGTTGCAAGTGGTCAAGCCTGGTCTCTGGCCCCAGATCGAAGTCCTCTGGAAGTCACTAATCCTGGCACACTACTTGTAGCAGCAACCTTTCACTAGGTACTAAACTTTTTAAATATAGGATATGTGACAATGTAGGATTCATTGGGTATAACTAGAAAATGTCCAGTAGATATATGTCAAAGGAATGGAATGAATAAATGAATGAATGTCTAAACATTACCTTTAATCCAACAGCCTCATGAGATACAAGTATATGAAGCTCTTAGCAGAGCATCTAGTGATTAGTCATGTCATGTCCAACTCAGTCGTGGCCAACTCTTTATGACCCCATGGATTGCAGCCCACCAGGCTCCTCTGTCCATGGGGATTCTCAGGCAAGAACACTAGAGTGGGTTGCTATGCCCTCTTTCAGGGTATCTTCCCAACCAGGGATCGAACCCAGGTCTCTCACATTGCAGGTGGATTCTTTAAGGACTGAGCCACCAGAGCCTCTAGTACTTACTAAATGTCCAATTAGTACAAAGGATTATTTTAGTTATTATTAATATCACAATTTTCCTTATTATTTCTTACACACATTCTTATTTATTGCACCCAGCAACTCCCTGAAGTAGATGTCATCATCTCCATGCTGTGGAAACAGGAGTGCAGAGATATTGAGACTTGTTCATGATTATATAGTTAATATTGATATAACCAGAACTTGAACCTATGTCCTTTGATTCAAAATTGCTTTTCAACTATGCTGTATGATCACCAAATTACAGTTTTTTTCCAACTATACTGTGAGATGCACCAAATTTCAGAAGAAGGAAATCATCAACCTACATTTGTTTATTCTGGGCAACACTATTTTCATGCTTCTTGAACTCCACAGTTAAATTCTATAGCAAGATCACCCTTATCCCCTTTCTCTAACTTCCTTTCTGTTTTCTATTATTTTGGTCTCATTCTATGCAATGTAGTCAAGTTCTTAGATTTCTAAGTCCCTTGGTATAAGGCCATCTTGTATCACAGAACTTAAAGGTTCTTGATCAGCTATATCTGGGCTGCCTGCTCTAAGCCCATTTTGTACATTCTGTTCCAGAAAAGAACAACTGTTGGCCCTAACATACCTCACCCCCTTTCCCAGAACCTATATTTTATTCAACTACTTTCTTCCAGCTTTTCAATTTTGTCTCAACATGAGTCTCCTTCAAGAAGCAAAGGGACATAGAACTTTAAACCCTTCTCCATATCTGCAGATACAGAGAGTAAGTTGAGGGTTTTCACATTGTAAATCACTGTATGGAGATACTCATGCTTAGAAGTAAAACTAAAATACCTATATGTCAAGGGTTTTCAATGCTTACCTAGTTCTCACTAACAATAACATATGAAGAAGACTATCACTAAAAGATACATATGTAAAAAGTGACCTCTTTCCTCAAACATTTCAAGCAATACAGAAGAAAGTAAAAAGCTTAGATTCCCTTCACCTGTCTCCAATTCTACTCCCTTCCTCAGAGGTAGCCAACCACTATTAGCAATTCAGTGGGTATCAATCCAAAATCATTTTGATGCAACTATAAAATAGCTTGTATATTATAATTGTAAAAATACTGTCTTATACATTATTTTGTTTGATTCTCATGAAAGATAGGTGTATCTAGGTGTGTGTTATGAGACTTATGAAGGTGGACTTGTCCAAAGTCTCATAGCTGGTTACCAGCTCAGCATAACTTAAATTCTTGACCAAGGGCTCTGAATCACATGCCAGGTACTGTTCTAAGCATTTTGCACATGTTAGCTCACTTACTCCTTAGGACAGCCTTCTCAATTAGGGTGATTATTATGTCCATTTAAAGATGAAGAGAGATTCAGAGAGGTTAAGTAACGAGCTCTAGTCATGCAGTTAGACTGTATCAGAACTTGTATCAAGAAGTTGAACTTGAACCCAAGAAATCTCCTTGGGTATTAGAACTTGAACCCAGGAAATCTTTTGAGCCTGGAGATGACTGGTTATGTTGTATATTATTTCTGCTATAGTCAATTTCATCTTGAAGTCTGTGTATTTAAGCCTAGTAGAGCTGTAGTCAGCATTGTACTCTTACAGCAAATAACTTAGACCTTATTTATGCTGCTGCACATATCTATTGCTTTTACTTTTGTATCCCATTAGACTGTATGTTTGGGTTTCCCAGCTGGCGTGAGTGGTAAAGAACCCACATGCCAATGTAGGAGACGTAAGAGATGTGGGTTTAATTCCCGGGTCAGGAAGATCCACTGGAGGAGGGCATAGCAACCCACTCCAGTATTCTTGCCTGGAGAATCCCATGAACAGAGGAGGCTGGTGGGATCCCGTGGAGTTGCAAAGAGTCTGATGTGACTGAAGAGACTTAGCGTACATGCAGACCATATCTTCATGTATTTAAAACACTCTGAATAGCTTTGCTTGGTGTGAGATGCTCAATAGTGTACTTTCTTTCCTCCTCTTTCCCTCCCCCTTTTCTTTTTCTTCTTTTTCTATGACAGAGGTATTCACTTTCCTTCCATTCTTCACTGTGTATCCACTGAAAACAGCTTCAAGTGACAGTGATGTGGGAGCTCTGAAAGTCTCCCTGGGGGCTGCCTGGTAAATGTCTCCAGAAAGTGATGATTTAAAAACTTTGAAGTTTAGGGACTTTGCTTCACAGTCTTGGGACTTATATATGATGCAAAAATAATCCTTTAGAAGACTTTATAAAAACTATATCTATATAAAATTCACTTAAGAGAAAAGTGAAAAAATAAAGCAGTGGACATTTTAGTGGTGACTGTAATCCAGGAATCCAAAGAGGTTTTACAACAATAACAGCAGCAACAGCAACAACTCATCAATCTTTGTAATTTTATGGCCAGTTAGTGACAAGAAAACTTTTGAGAAGAAAAGGGGCATGGTGTATAAACATGTCAGGTCATAGGAACAGAATAGAGTCAAAGCAGACAGCAAGGTTTTGTGATGCATCACCTGGAGAAAAAGCAAATCCAAGGTCAAGTGGAGGGCAAAGCTCCATGTTACATTTTCAAACCATATCTGAGTTTTCATTGATGTCAAAGTAAGAAATTTAGCTACTGAGAAGCATTTGAAACTCACTGCCTGAGATAATTTTGCTTAACAGTTATCACTGGAATTTTATCTTTTAGGGAAAGGTCATAGCCCAGGGAGTGAAAACATTAGTGCCTTCAGATTAATCATCTTAGTCTAGGAAAGAGTAACCTGACTCAATACCCAGCTTTGGAAAAAATGGTTAGAATTCCTCTGCCCTAGGGGCTTCCCAGGTGGCACTAGTGGTAAAGAACACGCGAGCCCATGCTAGTGGTGTAAGAGATACAGGTTTGGTCCCTGGGTCAGGAAGATCCGGGCATGGCAACCCACTCCAGTATGCTTGCCTGGAGAATCCATCCCATGCACAGAGGAGTCTGGCAGGCTACAGTCCATAGGGTCACAAAGAGTTGGAACAACTGAAGCAACATAGCAGGCATGCATGCATGCCCTTGGGATAGATGGTATATGAACTAGTGATCGCTTGTAGAAGAACTTGAAGAATGATGGGAACCTAAAGGCTCAGTAATTGTCAATCATATTGTAATTAATTGGACTGATATCTGACAAAACCACTCAACTTATTGTTTCTTTTTCATGTCTGGTGCATAGTATGATAGAAGAGTGAAACAGATATTTTTTTTCCCAAGCAAGCTGATAAAGATGTGTTTTATAACCAGACCAGAGATCTGGGTAGTATGAATCATCTTTGCAAATAAGTATCCAAAGTTTTATTGTTTGTTGTTGTCTAGGTAGAGATTGGTTTATGTCAAGTCAGTGTGCATGTATGTTCAGTCTTGTCTATCTCTTTGCAACCTCATGGACTACAGCCTGCCAGGCTCCTCTATCCATGGGATTCTCTCAGTAAGACTATTGGAGTGGGTTTCCATTTTCTTCTCCAGGGAATCTTCTCGACCCAGGGATTAAATACACATCTCCTGTGTCTCCTGAATTGACAGGCCAATTCTTTACCTCTGAGCCACCCAGGAAGCCTGCAAGTCAGTGTACTCTGTATTATAAAACTGACCCCTCAAACCACCTTTTTAACCCATCCCTGAACTATACATCCCCTCTAAATCTTATTTACTGCTTTACAGTAACTCACTACTATCCTTGTTATCCCCACTAGGCTCTATCTAGTGGAATTTGCATCATTTAGTAAAGAAAATTAAGTCTGTGTGGCTGTGTGTGTGTCCTGAAAGAGAAATCTGACAAAGAAGTTTCCTTCCTTTTAAAACTATATCAATAATTAGAAATGAAAAAGAAGTTACAACAGACAATGCAGAAATACAAAGGATCATAAGAGGCTACTATGAGCAACTAACTATATGCTAATAAAGTGGACAACCTAGAAAAAAATGGAAAAATTTTTATAAAAGTATAACTTTCCAAGACTCAACCAGGAAGAAATAGAAAATATGAACAAACCAATTACAAGCACTGAAATCAAAACCGATCAAATATTTTCCAACAAACCAAAGCCCAGAGCCAGAAGCCTTCATGGGTGAATTCTACCAAATGTTTAGAAAAGAGTTAACACCTATCCTGCTCAAAGTCTTCCAGAAAATTGCAGACGAAGAAAAACTCCCAAACTCATTTTATGAGGCCACCATCACCCTGATACCAAAACCAGACAAAGATGTCACAAATAAAGAAAATTACAGGCCAATATCACTGATGAACGTAAATACAAAAATCCTCAACAAAATTCTAGCAAACAGAATCTAACAAACATTAAAAGGATCATACATCATCATCAAATGGGGTTTATCCAAGGGCTGCAAGGATTCTTCAATATACACAAATCAATGTGATACATCATGTTAACAAACTGAAAGATAAGCATATGATCATCTCAATAGATACAGAGAAAGCTTCCGACAAAATTCAACATTCATTCATGATAAAAACTCTCCAGGAAATAGGCATAGAAGGAACCTACCTCAACATAATAAAGACTATATATGACAAACCGAGATGAAACATTATTCTCAGTGGTGAAAAACTGAAAGAATTCCTCTAAGATCAGGAGCAAAACAAGGGTGCTCACTCTTGCCACTGCTATTCAATATAGTTTTAGAAGTCCGAGCCATGGAATCAGAGAAGAAAAAAAAAATAAAGGGAATCCAGATTGGAAAAGAAGAAGTAAGACTCTCACTGTTAGCAGATGACACAATACTGTACATAGAAGATCCTAAAGATGCCATCAAAAATTACTAGAACTAATCAATGAATATTATACAATCACAGGATATAAAATTAATACACAGAAATCCCTTGCATTCTTACACACTAACAATTAAAAAAATCAGAGAAATTAAGGAAACAATCCCATTTACCATTGCAACAAAAAGATTAAAATACCTAGGAATAAACCTACCTAAAGAGACAAAAGATCTGTATGCAAGGAACTATAAGACACTGATGAAAGAAATCAAAGACAACATATGGAGAGAGGTTCCATGTTCTTGGATTGGGAGAATCAATATTGTAAAAATGACTAAACTATCCAAAGCAATGTACAGATTCAATGCAATCCCTATCAAACTACCAATGGTATTTTTCACAGAACACAACAAAACATTTCACAATTTGTATGGAAACACAAAAGACCCTGAAGAGCCAAAGCAATCTTGAGAAAGATAAACAGAGCTGGAGGAATCAACCTTCCTGACTTCAAAGCTACAGTCATCAAGACAGTATTATAGTGGCACAAAAACAGAAATACAGACCAATGAAACAAGATAGAAAGCCCAGAGATAAACTCATGTATCTATGGACACCTTATCTTTGACAAAGGAGACAATAATACACAATGGAGAAAAGATAGTCTCTTCAATGAGTGGTGCTGGGAAAACTGGACAGCTACATGTAAAAGAATGAAATTAGAACATTTATGAATGCCATATACAAAACTAAACTCAAAATGGATTAGAAACTTAAATGTAAGGCTAAAAACTATAAAGCTCTCAGAGGAAAACATAGGCAGTACACTCTGACATAAATCACAGCAAGATCTTCTTTGGCCTACCTCCTAAAATTAAACTCGCTCAGTCGTGTCTGACTCTTTGTGACCCCCTTGGAATTCTCCAGGCCAGAATACTGGAGTGGGTAGCTTTTCCCTTCTCCAGAGGATCTTCCCGACCCAGGGATTGAACCCAGGTCTCCTGTATTGCAGGTGGATTCTTTACCAACTGAACTATCAGGGAAGCCTGATTTACCTCCTAAAGTAATGGAAATAAAAGAAACATAAAAAAGTGGGATTTAATTAAACCTAAAAGGTTTTGTACAGCAAAGGAAACAATAAACAAGATTAAAAGACAACCATCAGAATGGGAGAAAATAATTGCAAGTGAAGCAACTGACAAAGGATTAATCTCCAAAATATGTAAGCAGCTCATACAGCTCAATATCAGAAAAACAATCCAATCAAAAAATGGGCAGAAGACCTAAACAGACATTTCTCCAAAGAAGATTTACAGATGGTCAATAAACACATAAAAAGATGCTCAACACTGCTCATTATTAGAGAAATGCAACTCAAAAATACAGTGAGATATCACCTCATACCAATCAGAATGGCTATCAATAAAAAACTGCAAACAATAAATCCTGGAGAGGATGTGGGTTATAGAGAACCCTACTGCACTGTTAGTGGGTATGTAAACTGATAAAGCCACTATGGAGAAGAGTATGGAAAGAATCCATCTGTCAATGCAGGAGATGCAAGAGATGTGGGTTTGATCTCTGGGTGGGGAAGATCCCCTGGAAAAGGAAACAAAAACTGGCTCCAGTACTCTTGCCTGGAAAATTCCATGGACAGAGGAGCCTGGTGGGCTACAGTCTATAGAGTCACAAAGAGTTGGACATGACTGAGCATGCATACACACACACACACACACACACACACACACACACACACACGTTCCTTAACAAACGAAGAGTAAAACTACCATATGACCCAGCAATCCCACTGGGGGGCATATACCCTGAGAAAACCACAATTCAGAAAGAATCATGTACCCTAATGTTCACTGCAGCACTATTTACAATAGTTAGGACATGGAAGCCACCTAGATGTCCATTGACAGTTGAATGATAAAGAAGTTGTGGAACATATATACAATGGAATATTACTCAGATATAAAAAGGAATGGATTTGAATCAGTTCAACTGAGGTGGATGAACCTAGAGCCTGTCATAGAGTGAAGTATGTCAGAAAGAGAAAAACAAATATCATATTAATGCATATACATGGAATCTAGAAAAATGGTACTGATGAGGATATTTGAAGGATAGGAATAGAGATGCAGATGTAGAGAACAAGCTCATGGGCACAGTAGGGGAAGGAGAGGGTAGGATAAATTGAGAGAGTAGCATTGACATGTATATATACTATCATGTGTAAGATAGGTAACTAGCGGGGAGCTACTGTATAACACAGGGAGCCCAAGCTGGCACTCTGTGACAACCTAGAGTGGTGGAATAAGGTGGAGGGAGGCTCAAAGGGGAGGGGATACATATAAATATAAATATGACTGACTCATGTTGTTGTATTGGTTTACAGAATTGTAAAGCAATTATCTTCCAGTTAAAAAAAACTTCAGATACAATTCTACAAAAGAACCCAAAAAAACAAAAACGATAAAACTATACCAAGTCTCTGGGTATTTCTTATTCTAGTAGTTTTCAAAATTTGGTCCCTTAACAAGTAGTATCATCATCATTTGGAAACCTGTTAGAAAGGAAAATACTTGGTTGGACTCCAGGGCTACTGAATCAGAAACTTTGAGGGTAGGCCCAGCAATCAGTGTTTTGACAAGATTTCCAGGTGAATCTAATGTACAGTTGCTCAAGTCTGAGAACCACCGTCTCCAAGCCATCTCTCCAATATTCCTAAAAATATCACCTCAGCTTGGACATACATCAAAAATACTAACACAGGCTATTTCTTTGAAATCCACAAATTTCTTTTTAAATTAAAGATTACACAAATGTTTTTGCTCTCTTTCTGAATCTGGCACTAATTTAGTCATGGTGAATTCTATGTTATTATAATACACACATCAATAATTCATGGGTCCCCGACTCGTATGCCTTTGGGGACAGCAAGATAGCAGAGGTAAGAGAGATGGAAAACCAATGTAAGAAAGTAGAATATACTAACAACTTTGTTAACAAATGGAGGCTTTGCTCCTTCCTGCTCAAGTTCACTAAAATATATATTTAAAAGAATATTGCCTTTAGAACACATCTTTGTACAACCTTTTGTTTACACTGAAGTCAATATAACAAAAAAATCTATTTAAACTCTACTCTGAAGAATTTGTAAATAGTGATTTTAATTCTGATTGCTGTTGGAATTACTTATATTAATATATAATATACACACACACATATATATATATGAGTAAATGAAATAAAAATGTATAGTACAGTAAATTTCTTTGCTTTGTGTTAGACTTTGGGAAACCAAAGTAGGGTCTATAAATTTTAAAGACTTGTGCAACTTTGAGATCTTTTTTGCAATGATGTGATCTTATTTCCACATCTGATTTCACTTAGCATTAAGAAATATATGCAAGAGCAAATACAAGACAGCTGCAACTTGAAAAGAAATCACAGTATGGGGAGGCAGAGAAACTAATGTAAGATATACTTTTTTGATCTAAGATCACCACTATACAGGACTCTTGGGTTTTTGGATAAAAAGTTAATATAAGTAAACCAAATGTTACTAATTTTCTTTCATCTAGTGAATGTTTAGAAAAGAAAATTACATTTCTGGATTCCTCCCCCACCTTTTTCAAGAGACAATATTGACTTTCTTGTTAGCATGTATTCCCCTCATCTCCTTCAGCTCAAAATCTGAAAAATATTCTTTAAGCTAAAATGAATTTGTTTTGTTGGACTTCTGGAAACTATACTGTAGTTTTAAATATCATTTAGAGAAAGGGTCTCTTTTTTCTTCCAAATTTACTGAGAAATAATTGACATATGACACATGTTTTAGGTGTACAGTGTAATGATTTGACTTACATCATGAAATAATTAACACAATAAGTTGAATGAACATTCATCTCATATAGATACAAACTTAAAGAAATACAGATTTTTGAACAAAGAACTCTACTCTGAAGAGCTGGGTACAAAGCTTCTAAATGTGGGACCCAAAGAGCAAGTGAAACTAGATGAAGCACAAAAGAAAGAAAAGTCCACTTAGGAAAACCAGAAACTAGTGAAAAGTTTACTCAGGCAAAGCACTGGAGGAGAGACCTCCACAAAGACAGGAATGAAGAAAGACTTTAAGAGTAAAAACAGGAAAGGTTGGGCATAGGGAGCAGCAACCAAGAAGGCAGAGTATTAAGAACCTGAGCTCACTTCCTCTCACAAGCATACCAAAAATTACAACTATGTGCAGAAAACCATCTGTGAAAAAGATTGGGAGAAGGAACCACAGCAAGATGGGTACGAGGGGCAGAGATGGGACATAATCAAACCTTATAACCTCCAGGTGGGCAACCCACAAACTGGAGAATAATTACAGCAGAGGTTGTCCCACAGGAGTGGCAGTTCTGACTGCACACCAGGCTGCCCAGCCCAGGGGTATGGCACAGGGAGGATGAGCACCCAGAGCATTTCATGTTAAAGGTCAATAGGCTTAATTGCAGGAGCCCTCAGGGCTGGGAGGAATAGAGACTTCATCTTTAAAGGGTGCACATAAAACCTCATGTACACCAGGACTCTGGGCAAGAGCAGTAATTTGATAAAAGCCTGGGCCAAACCTACCTGCTGGTCCTAGAGAGTCTGCTGGAGACACTGGAGTGGCTGAGGCTCACACTGGGAACATAAGACACTGGTGGTAGATATGTTAGTGAACATTCAGTTCCATGAACATTCCTGGCAGCTGCTGTGTTGGGTTATTAGAGCCAAGATTGGACACACCCATTCCTCAGACCAAACAACTGAGTGGGGATACAATTCCACCCATCAGCAGACAGTCTCCCTAAAGACTTCTTGAGCCCAAAGCTGCCTAGACATGGTCCTGCCCACCAGAGGGGTCGAGACTTGGCTCTTCCCATCGGTAGGCAGGCGCCAGCCCTTCTAGCCAGAAGGCCCGCACAGGCCTCTAGACAAGCCTTACCTACCAGCGCGTTGACATCAGAAGCAAGAAAACTATGATCCTGCAGCCCACAGAATGAGACTGCCAACAATAAGTCAGACCATACCCTGGGACAAGCTGGGCCCTGGCCCTTCCCATTAGCAAGACAGTGCAAACTTTGGGACATATTAACCACAAACTCAACTGTATCAAGGACTGACCCCTCTCCATCAATGATCTAAAACAAGCCCTGGGATCCTTGGGCCCTGCAATCAGACTAGAAACAAGCTCTGCCTGCAAACAGTCAGGCACTCACCCCAGGATCTGTCTTTACCTGTTTACCTGACAGTTGGTGGACCTTGACTCCACCCATCAGTGAGCCAGTACTAACTCCAGGGAACCCTGCTGCTGCTGCTGCTGCTGCTGCTGCTGCTGCTAAGTCGCTTCAGTCGTGTCCCACTCTGTGCGACCCCATAGACGGCAGCCTACCAGGCTCCCGCATCCCTGGGATTCTCCAGGCAAGAACACTGGAGTGGGTTGCCATTTCCTTCTCCAGTGCGTGAAAGTGAAGTCACTCAGTCATGTCCGACTCCTAGCAACCCCATGGACTGCAACCTACCAGGCTCCTCCATCCATGGGATTTTCCAGGCAAGAGTACTGGAGTGGGATGCCATTGCCTTCTCCCCAGGGAACCCTAGGGCTCTACAAATATCCATCTCATGACCAAGTCCTGCTAAAGAGCAGTCAGCAGCATCTACACAAGGCAGGGCCTGACAACCAACCAAATTAGGAGCCAACCAAGCCTACCAGACAGCTTATCTAGTCAGTCTATGATAACAGGAGGACACACGCAGCCCTTTTAGGGGGAAAACCTAGAGCATATAGCTTGGGTGATGAGAAGGTAGAACACTGCTTGGATGCAAAGGACATTTCCTACAGAAGGCTACTTCTCTAAAATCAAGAAATATAACTAACCTACAAAATACATAAAAGTGCACATAGCAACTTAAACAAAATGAGGCAGCAGAGGAATATGTTCCAGATGAAGGAACAAGATAAAACCCCAGAAGAAGGGACTTCCCTGGTGGTTCAGTGGCTAAGATTGTACTCCCAATGCAGGGGGCCTGGGTTCAATCCCTGATCAGGGGACTAGATCCCAGACGCCACAACTAAGAGTTTACACGCTGCAACTAAAGAGTCTGCATGCTGAAATGAAGATCAAAGATTCTGCAGCCTGAAACTAAGAGCCAGTGCAACCAAATAAATAAATATTAACACACACACACATACACACACACACGAAGAACTAAGTGACCTTGAGATAGGCAACCTACCTGAGAAAGAATTCAGAGTAATGATTGTAAAGATGATCAAAGAATTTAGAAGGAGGATAGATGCATCAAGAGAAATTAGTTTCTTAACAAAGAGTAAGAAAATATAAGAAGCCCCAGAGAAGAAAAATACATAAATGAAAAAATACACTAGAAGGAATCTAGAATACATTAAATGATATAGAAGAAAAAATGGGTCAGTTGGAAAACAGTAGTGTAAATCACTGCCATTGAACAGAAAAAAAAAAATTGAGTGAAAAGAAATAAGAACAATTTAAGAGATCTCTGGGACAACATCAAGCACCTTAATATTTGCATTTAAGGAGTCCCAAAAGGAGAAGAGAGAGAGAAAAGTCCTGAGAAAATATTAGAAGAGATAATAGTCTTCCTAAGTGATCAATATAAGTCTGAATTTGACAATAAGGAATTCATGATCTGAGCCACACTCAGCTCCCTGTCTTGTTTTTGCTGACTGTATAGAGCTTCTCCATCTTTGGCTGCAAAGAATATAATCAATCTGATTTCGGTGTTGACCATTTGGTGATGTCCATGTGTAGAGTCTTCTCTCATGTTGTTGGAAGAGGGTGTTTGCTATGACCAGTGCGTTTTCTTGGCTAAACTTTGTTAGCCTTTGACCTGCTTTGTTCTGTACTCCAAGGACAAATTGGCCTGTTACTCCACGTATTTCTTGACTTCCTACTTTTGCATTCCAGTCCCCTATAATGAAAAGGACATCTTTCTTGGGTGTTAGTTGTAGAAGGTCTTGTAGGTCTTTATAGAACTGTTCAACTTCAGCTTTTTCAGCATCACTTTTTGGGACATAGACTTGGATTACTGTGATACTGAAAGGTTTGCCTTGGAAATGAACAGAGTTCATTCCGTCATTTTCGAGATTGCATCCAAATACTGCATTTCAGACTTGTGTGTTGATTATGAAGGCTACTCCATTTCTTCTAAGGGATTCTTGCTCACAGTAGTAGATATAATGGTCATCTGAGTTAAATTCACCCATTCTGGTCCATTTTAGTTCACTGATTCCTAAAATGTCCATGTTCACTCTTGCCATCTCCTATTTGACCACTTCCAATTTATGTCGATTCATGGACATAACATTCCAGGTTCCTATGCAATATTTTTCTTTACAGCATCAGACTTTACTTTGAACACCAGTCACATCCACCACTGGGTGTTGTTTTTGCTTTGGCTCCATCTCTTCATTCTTTCTGGAGTTATTTCTCCACTGATCTCCAGTAGCATATTGGGTACCTACCAACCTGAGGAGTTCATCTTTCAGTGTCCTTTTTTTTTTTTGCCTTTTCATACTGTTCATGGGGTTCTCAAGGCAAGAATACTGAAGTGGCTTGCCATTCCCTTCTCCAGTGGACCACATTTTGTCAAAATTCTCCACCATGACCCATCTATCTTGGGTGGCCCTACAGGGCATGGCTCATAGTTTCATTGAGCTAGATAAGGCTGTGGTCCATGTGATCAGATCGGTTAGTTTTCTGTGACTGTGATTTTCATTCTGTTTGCCCTCTGATGGATAAGGATAAGAGGCTTATGGAAGCTTCCTGATGGGAGAAACTGACTGAAGGGGAAATTGGGGGTCAGGGGGCATGCTCAGTAAATCTTTAATCCAACTTTATGTTGATTGGTGGGGCTGTGTTCCCTGTTATTTGACCTGAGACGAAACTATGATGGAGGTAATGAAGATAATGGCAGCCTCTTTCAAAAGGTCCCATGCATGAACTGTTGCACTGAGTGGACCTGACCCTGCAGCAAGCCACCGCCAACCCACATTTCTGCAGGAGACTCATGGACACTCACGGGCAAGTCTGGGTCAGTCTCTTATGTGGTCACTGCTCCTTTCTCCTGGGTCCTGGTGTGCACAAGGTTTTATTTGTGCCTTCCAAGAGTGTGTTTTACAGTCCTATGTAAGTTCTGGCAGCTCTATGGTAGGGTTAATGGTGACGTCCTCCACAAGGGCTTATGCCATACCCAGGTCTCTTGCACTCAGAGCCCCTTCTCCTGCAGCAGGCCACTTCTGACCTGTACCTCCACAGGCAACACTCAAACCCTCAAAGGCTGGTCTGGCTCAGTCTCTGGAGAGTTTCCCAGGTGTGCAGAAGGTTTTGTTTGAACCCTCTGAGTGTCTCAGGTGGGTATGGGTTTGATTCTAAATGTGATTTCACCACTCCTACTATCTTGCTGGGGCTTCTCCTTTGCCCTTTGATATGGGGTATATTTATTTGGTGGGGTCCAACATTCTCTTGCTGATGCTTGTTCAGCAGCAAGCTTTAATCTTGGAGTTCTTGCAGGAGAAGATCAGTGCATGTTCTTCTACTCAGCCATCAATAAATGCATTTATTTATCATAAATTAGATCTCTTACACTTATACAGTGGAAGTGACAAATAGATTTAAAGCATTAGATCACATCTGATAGAGTGCCTGAAGAACTATGGACAGAGGTTCCTGACACTGTACAGGAGACAGTGATCAAGACCATCCCCAAGGAAAAAAAAATGCAACAAGGCAAAATGGTTGTCTGAGGAGGCCCTACAGATAGCTGAGAAAATAAAAGAAGCTAAATGCAAAGGAGAAAAGGAAAGATATACCCATTTGAATGCAGAGTTCCAAGGAATAGCAAGGAGAGATAAGAAAGCCTTCCTCAGTGATCAGTGCAACTAATAATAAAGAAAATAATAAAAGAAAACAATAGAATGGGAAAGACTAGAGATCTCTTCAAGAAAATTAGAGATACCAAGGGAACATTTCAGGTAAAGATGGGCTCAATAAAGAAAAGAAGTTGTATGGACCTAACAGAAGCAAAAGATATTAAGAAGAGGTGGCAAGAATACACAGAATAACTATACAAAAGATCTTCATGACCCAGATAATCACGATGGTGTGATCACTCATCTAGAGCCATACATCCTGGAATGTGAAGTCACATGGGCCTTAGGAAGCATCACTAAGACCAAAGCTAGTGGAGGTGATGGAATTCCAGTTGATCTATTTCAAATCCTAAAAGATGATACTGTGAAAGTACTGAACTCACTATACCCGCAAATTTGGAAAACTCAGCAGTGGCCACAGGACTGGAAAAGGTCAGTTTTCATTCCAATCCCAAAGAAAGGCAATGCCAAAGAACGTTCAAACTACTGCATAATTGCACTCATCTCACACGCTAACATGGGATTTTCCAGGCAAGAGTACTTCACTTTCACCTTTCACTTTCATGCATTGGAGAAGGAAATGGCAACCTGCTCCAGTGTTCTTGCCTGGAGAATCCCAGGGACAGTAGAGCCTGATGGGCTGCTGTCTATGGGGTCACACAGCATCAGACATGACTGAAGCAACTTAGCAGCAGCAGCAGCACACGCTAACAAAGTAATGCTCAAAATCCTCCAAGCCAGGCTTCAACAGTACATGAATTGTGAACTTCCAGATGTTCAAGCTGGATTTAGAAAAGGCAAAGGAACCAGAGATCAAATTGCCAACATCCTCTGGATCATTGATAAAGCAAGAGAGTTCCAGAAAAACATCTACTTCTGCCTTACTGACTACACCAAAGCTTTTGACTATGTGGACCACAACAAACTGGAAAATTCTTCAAGAGATGGGAATATCAGTTACCTGCCTCCTGATAAATCTATATGTGGATCAAGAAGCAACAGTTAGAACTGGACATGGAACAAAAGACCAGTTCCAAATTGGGAAAGGAGTATGTCAAGGCTGTATATTATCATCCTGCTTATTTAACTTATATGCAGAGTACATAATATGACATGCCGGGCTGGATGAAGCACAAGCTGGGATCAAGATTGCCGAGAGAAATATCAATAACCTCAGATATGCAGATGACACCACCCTATGGCAGAAAACAAAGAAGAACTAATGAGTCTCCTGATGAAAGTGAAAGGGGAGAGTGAAAAAGTTGGCTTAAAACTCAATATTCAGAAACTAAAATCATGGTGTCTGGTCCCATCACTTCATGGCAAATAAGATGGGGAAACAATGGAAACAGTAAGAGACTCTATTTTCTTGGGCTCCAAAATCACTGCAAATGGTGGCTGCAGCCATGAAATTAAAAGACACTTGCTCCTTGGAAGACAAGCTATGTCCAAACTAGACAGCATATTAAAAAGCTGAGACATTACTTGCCAACAAAGGTCTGTCTAGTCAAAGCTATCGTTTTTCCAGTAGTCATGTATGGATGTGAGAGTTGGACTGTAAAGAAAGCTGAGTGCCAAAGAATTGATGCTTTTGAACTGTGGTATTGGAGAAGACTCTTGAGAGTCTCTTGGAGTGCAGGGAGATCAAATCAGTCAATCCTAAAGGAAATCAGTTCTGAATATTCATTGGAAGGACTGATGCTGAAGCTGAAACTCCAATACTTTGACCACCTGATGCAAAGAACTGACTCACTGGAAAAAAACCCTGATGCTGGGAAATATTGAAGGCAGGAGGAGAAGGAGATGACAGAGGATGGGATGGTTGGCTGGCATCACTGACTTGATGGACATGAGTTTGAGTACACTCAGGGAGTTGGTGATGAACAGGGAGGCCTGGTGTGCTGCAGTCCATGGGGTCGCAAAGAGTTGGACATGACCAAGCAACTGAACTGAAAAAGGAATACTGCCTTCTTGGAAAGATTTTTTTATGATAGACACACAATTTTAAAATGGATACCAGTAGGAAGAATATTTGGTGATGGACAGGGAGGTCTGGCGTGCTGCAATTCATGGGGTCGCAAAGACACGACTGAGTGACTGAACTGAACTGAAGGAAGAATATTGGGTATTGGCTATTAAAAATGTAAGGATACCATCTTAAAATGGCAACATCAAATGAAGTATCTTCTTGGTCTCAATAGAAATTGGTACTTTTATTAACTACTTCTAGAAGAAACGGGAATGAAAATATCACAAAGCTTGTATTCATGGTTTACTCAGATAGCTAAACTCTGGTTCTACTGTGATTTATTGTAATCCATTAGTATCAAAAAGCATGAGTTAGTACAGAAGAGCCTGACTTGACCTGGTCTTAGTGTCATGTATCATCTTGCTGTTTTTTTTTTTACTTTTTGGCTTGCAAGCAGTCTTGGAAGAACTAAAATATAGGGCAGCTAAGTTACTCAACTTACCAGACCTACAAAGAAATCAGAGTTGATTTTAACTATTCTATGAGACAAATAGAGAAAAAAAACACTCTTCAAATAAACCTCTCTTCAAATTACTTCAAGTTCTAGAAATGTTTTGAAACTTGTATTTCCTATGCAACTATAGAGGTTTTAGTCCTCCTTAACAATTTTATTACCCTCCAATTCTCATAGAGCCAATTGTGTGTATAGAAACATACTCAAAGCAGTATTAAGGGCAAGATTACAACAAACAATCCTTTCCACCTCGGTCTAAAAATATCCATTCAAGGGTAAGGATGGGCAAAGTCAAAAGAAGTGCTAGGTACCAAATGTGTCATAACATTGGTTCATTGATTGGAGGTATAAATGTAATTTCCTCTTAAATTGAATTGCATAAGTTTCAGTTTAGCAGTATTGGACTATGATAATCATATGAGCATTTGGGTACTTTTCAATTTAATTTGGCATTTATTTCAAGAGGAGCAGTCTACAGGGAATCGACATGAATAGAGCCTGCTTACAGGTGACACCTGGGAAGAATATTGACTAGATTGGCATTTAAAACTCCTAAAAGAATGGCATTGAAATACATATAATATCATATATGGAACGAGTCTCCAGTCCAGGTTCAATGCACGATACTGGATGCTTGGGGCTGGTGCACTGGGACGACCCAGAGGGATGGTATGGGGAGGGAGGAGGGAGGATGGTTCAGGATGGGGAATACATGTATACCTGTGGCGGATTCATTTTGATATTTGGCAAAACCAATACAATATTTTAAAGTTTAAAAATAAAATTAAACAAAAAATCCTAAAACTCCTAAGTCAAGTATTAGTGCTGGGTACATTTAAGCCCAAGGGGATGTCAGTACTTTCCAGGCATTTGTGAGTTTGGTGTGTGTGTTTGTGTGTATGTGTGTGTGAAGTATGCTCATCTCAAGGGAACTCAGTTGACATTAACAGTGGCTGGTTATGCATGATTCTACTGGAAATCATTCTGCCATGAAGGATGAAATGAGCAGTGTTACTGTACCTAACAGAGTTCTGCAGCATTTGGCAGCAGTGAATGTTACCACTCAATGTCTATTTTCCTTGAGCCAGAAAGTCACACAACCACTTAAGAATATAAGAATTTCTATACCATCTGACAGCCTTATATTCTCACTTCACAGAGATGAAATGACAAGGCCACAGGAATTGATGAGTAGGTTTTAAAATAGAATGAAGCTTTTATATATCTCTAGTATAAGGCATTAAGCTCCTTTTTGTTTAGTTCAGAGATAAGGATATAGCTCAAACTAAATATACTCTCAACAATACATCAGAGGTCTGCAGACATGGCTCTGTTGTTTGAACTACTTTGCTTTATAACACAAAATACCTATAAGTTTTGAAGACCATTCTCTTCAAATCAGTTGGTACATGTGTGATGCTATGGCTATCTGCCTTTGAAAAAATGAACCAATGCTGCGTTAGTTGGCAAGTGTTTAAAAAAAATACAGAAGCCACCATTGGTTCTAGCCATGCAGCAGATCTGCATAGGCATAACCTTGGAATTTCAATGTTACTTTAATGACCTGAGTGAAAAATTGTGTGGGGTTTTATTTAGGAATCTATTCTTATGTGTTGCCCAGATTTCTAGCTTGAATTAAGTAGGTGAAAAAAATGAGCCAGTAAACCGATAGAACTATGGATGCAAATGAAGTTTTCACACAGAATTTTCATTATTTAGTTCCATAGGATCTTAATAATTGTTGCATGTCCAAAACGGCTTTGTTGTCAAGTGAGTTTAGAAAAGTTGAGTTTAGTAAAGCTGAACAGATTTCTTTACCATATAATTACTTGGACTTTTTATATGATAATGCACATTTTGAATCTCTAACGATTATATATATATACATATGTATATATCTCTAACAACATTTTTTTAATAGTCTCGATAAAGTTGGGCTCCTCAGGTCTGGCATCCTGTTGAGAGTCATGAATTGGCTGTGTAATCTTATCTGAATCACTTAGCCTCTCTTGACCATATTTTCTTCCTTAGTAAAATTAAAAGAATGAACTACATGACATTTCAGGCTTTTGCAGCTCAAACTAAGTCTCTGTTTTGTGGAAGTATATTATATGCTGAATTTATTTAAACCCTTCCTTTAACTGTGAATCAGCATTTTAAAATAATAAATGCTTACTGAGTTTACTTCTTCTTCCACTTGACTCAAAACAATTCATACATTTTAGCTGGTATTCCCTAGCTGATATTTCCAAGATTTGCAGTAAGTTTGTTAAAACCAAGAAGCTCTCTTCTGAATTCAAACACCTGAAATCCCTTGGGCTTTTCCTTTGTCATTATGCAGTCAATTTGCTTTGGCTTCCTAAACCACTCAACATCACACCCAGTGGCATTGCCCAAAATAGATTAGAATCCTTGGTAAGTCTCTCCAAATCATTTGCTTTTCCAGGGTATCTGGTTCTAGGTCACAGAGTTAACAAGGTCATTCCCTTTGGGACCCAAGGACAAGACAGTGTCTGGATCCATGTAGGGAAAGGATGTGGTCCTCTCAATGTGGGCCAACAACTCAGTGGCTCATATTACAACATGAGGGCACCTGCTTAGACACCATAGCATTACTTTCTAGGGTGAGGTTTTATTGTCATTCTAGCAGTGCAGCTCACAAGATGGTATTCCTTTTGTATATTTTACCCTTTTGCTTAACTATCTCCTGGGACATAATTATCTTTGAAGGTTTTTTTTTTTTTTTTTTTCAGTTGATGGAAATAATCAATCAAGATGAAATAGATGGATATTTTCCTGCCAATGTCAACTGATGTAAACTGTCTTAGTTGAGAGAGAAATTATCCACAAAACAATGTTTTAGTTTATTTATAGAAATTGCCTCAAAAATAAGTTTCACAAGAATCTCACACCAACCACCTCAACTTTTTCTAAGAAGGAAAAACAGACAAGACTTGAAAAAGATTCCTCATAATATTGTATGTCTGGTGAAACTTAACAAAAAAAAAATAGTATGAATAAGCAATAGTATTGATGCTCCTCTTTTGGAAAAACATATATACTTATAATCTGGAAAGAGTCAATTTGTGGTAGACTAAGGAGCATGGCTGTTCAGCAGATGTCTGTGCTATTGCTCCAAATATTCTGCTTCCTTCTAAGTGGGAGCCAAGAATATGGTCTTATTTATGCCTTCTGGTTCCTTCTTTTCAATATTCACTCCCACTCATCTTTTTTCCCAAGAAAACAACAGTGCATATAATCAAAAGCAAATATTTCTTCTTCTGCTCTTTGTTGGATCAACTCATGATAATTAGAAAAGAATTACCACTTGTGTTAAAGAAAAAGGAATATTATGTTAATAAAAATTTTTCTTCTGCAATGCCCTCAAGGCTGATAAAATTGTCTGGGCCAATCTGTGGGGCAATCAGGACATTTTAGCCTTCTCAGAATAGCCTACATAAGTCCCCATTGTCCCAGAACAATATCTTAATCTGCTGGCGTGCTGGCCTATTGTTTCATCAGGGAGGCATGCTTGGCTTTTCAAGGGATTGCATGCAACAGAGTTCCTTCCCGGGAGTAATTGACCCCCAAGAATGTCCTGGAAACAGGCAGCTTGTGGCCTCATTTGAGTGGTGTGGCAGTTTTTGGGAACCAATCCATTATTCTTTGCCCCTATATAACATTGAGCCACTT
Source organism: Bos indicus (assembly GCF_029378745.1). Classification (NCBI taxonomy): domain Eukaryota; kingdom Metazoa; phylum Chordata; class Mammalia; order Artiodactyla; family Bovidae; genus Bos; species Bos indicus. The sequence continues at coordinate 112,787,078 of NC_091760.1, forward strand.
AGAGTTGGCTTCCTTGTTTACTCTTCTCAATTTCTCTTCTTTGGTTTGTGCCAAGAACAGTTATCTTAGGTCTTCATCTGCATTTATAAATATAATAAGATGGAAGGTAGACAAGTCACTAGAGACCTTAGAGGCAGGGCTAACTTGTGGCAAAATCATGAAGTAGTTGCGTGGGGAAAGAGGAGGAGGAAAGGTTTTCCAGTTCCTTTCTAGAATTGCCTCCTACCACTTCCTCCAAATTTGAAGATGCAGGCACACACGAGCATTCTTTATTCCTGCTCTCTCTCTGAGGTCTCTCCTGAATCCCCTTTATATCCTCTGCTGATAATCAATCCTTTCTAAAACTTCATTTTTTTCCCCCTCCAAGATACCCACTGAAAACAAAAAGTATGCTGTCTCTCTCTCTCTTATTATTTGCATCTTACAGCACTGAAGACCAAAAGCCTTAATAACTCCACAGAATCAAAGGGAAAATATGTTACAGTAGAAGAATTATTTACTGCAGGAGTCAGTTCTTTGTAACAAGAAATCCAGATTTGATGAGACTAAGAATTACTATTAAATCATTGCATGTCAAAGTGACAATCATGCAAATTTATGGCAACACATTTTATCTAGAATTGTCTTCTGTCAATACTATAATTGGATCTGGAAATAGCAGGCAGATAATTAAAAACTGACCCAAACAAAAATTTCCACTCTTCTAATATTACATGTAAATGCTTTTTGCCTTGAGACTTCCCTTTGTTACACCAGGCAGCCTTCAAAATAAGCATCTTATTTTGCAGGTATTTAGGTAAGAGAGCTTTAAAAGTTCCCAATTAGTGGTATTCATAGACTTGTTATGACTTTTTAGGCTTTTAACTGTCTTCCAAGACTTAATTATGGCTCAGATCTTTGGTTTGCTCACGAAGTATGCTTCAAATCAATTCAGTTGCTCAGTTGTGTCCAAATCTTTGTGACCCAATGGACTGCAGTATGCCAGGCTTCCCTGTACATCACCAACTCCAGGAGCTTACTCAAATTCATGTCCATCTAGTTGGTGATGCCAGATAATCATTCCATCCTCTGTTGTCCCTTTCTCCTCCTGCTTTCTATCTTTTCCAGCATCAGGGTCTTCTTCAATGAGTCAGTTCTTCCCATCAGGTGGCCAAAGTATTGGAGTTTCAGCTTCAACATCAGTCCTCCCCATGAATATTTAGGACTGATTTCCTTTAGGATTGATTGGTTTGATCTCCTTGCAGCCAAAAGGACTCTCAAGAGTCTTCTCCAACACCACAGTTCAAAAGCATCAATTCTTCGGCACTCAGCTTTCTTTATAGTCCAACTCTCACATCCATACATGACTACTGGAAAAACCATAGCTTTGACTAGATGGATCTTTGTTATTGAAGTATGCTTGATAAGTTTTTATGTTACATCTGCTGACCAAACTAGCTGGTTTAATTATCCCAAACACGTTAATAGAGGTTCACCCAGCAAGAGAGGAGCCAGCATTCCCCGGTGGCATCCCTCTGCCATTGCTGTGTGCTGTTTGCAGGGGACAGGCAGTGCCTGTGGTCATCACATAAATCACCATTTCTCCTTTGGCTGCAGCCCAAAGAACACCATGCCTCTCTCCATGGATGGGCTTGAAAGGGTTCAGGGTGAGGTGAATGCAAGAACAAGGGATTAGGGTGACTTTCACAGATGATGGGCTAAAAATGAGATATAGAAAGACCAGGGCTACAAGATGATATCATGCAGCCTGAACAGTTGTCTAGTAGAGAACTTTGTATATTACATTCATGAATGGAGAACAGGGTGGCTATTTCCTGAAACCATAAGAAAGTCATTTTAAGATAAGTTAAAGAAGTAGAATGAGACATCACTGATGAATCTCTCTGCCTTATGATAGCTTCTGAAAAGATGTTATAGCCATTGTTTTTAGGAGTTAATCATCTTAAATTGGAATTAGAGAGCCTGTGAGCAATTTACAACTGTGTGGCATAAGAAAAGAATTTAGATACCGACATTTAAGACACCACACAGGTTCCAAATAGGGATGTTATTTTTTCTAGCTGAGAATCATGGCCTTTTGGCAGGCAAAGTCTGTGCTCATAAGATGATAAAATGATCCCAGTGGAAAAAAAAAGAAAATCCCAGTGCATATTCAATTGCCTTCCCAGGTGACACAAACAGCTGTTGCAAAATCCCAGACCTCAGTCCCTGCCAGCCCTCAGGCTGCTGAGCACAGAAAACAAAACCATGACTCATGGTGAACATTCACTGCCCCCAAGGTGGATACAGTCACTTACACACACTCAACTTCAGGAAATTGGACTCAGTTACCTAGCTATCCATATCCCAGAGAGGAGGCCACCCCAACCTGTCTTTGACAGAATGCAAAGACATTTGGGGAGCCCATCTCCTTTTTACCCAACACTGAAGGAAGGAGTCTGTGTCCCTTAAGAAGAGGGTATAATCCACAATAACCTAGTTTAACCTCTTATTTCCTCTTTGCTTGATTTGCCTGGGACTCTGTGTTTGGGGAAGATGAATGTTTTGAGTTTGATTTTTTTCCTTGAAAGTAAGTCAGGTTATCTTGGGACTCTATGATCTCAGCAGTTATGTGGCAGCCTTCAGAATCCTATGACCATAATCAGAAAAGTGGGTCCATTCCAGCTCTATAATTGTGATTTGGAACTTGGCAGATAAAGTTCAATTTCTGGATCAGACTGTTAAGACTAGTATCCTGAAAGTTTTTTCCTCCTTTTATTTTGCATTTTATGAAATGATGGATGTTCACTACACTTACTGTGGTAATCATTTCATGATATAAGTGAATTCTGTAAACATTAAATTTATAAAGTGCTGTATATCAATTTTATCTCAATAAAACTAAAAGAAAAAGATAATCTGAGTACACAATCATAAAAAAAAAAGATTAGTATCCTGAAAATTTTAGAAACTTGGAAAGGTCAACATTAAATATTGAAAAATGACCCAAACAATTCAACCAAGAACTGGAGATGTACATTCAAACACTTCCCAGACCCAGGCAGGTACCATGAACAAAAGAAGCAGGCCACGAACCTGGTGTGTGGTATGGACAGGAAGTGGTGAGGACCATGGCGAGTACTGGGACCCGGTCTCAACTAAACAAGAGGAAGAAGCTGAAGCTTGGCAATAACCAATTGAGGACACATGAGGAGGTGGGCCCACGGTTGACAGTTCCACTTTTTTCAAGAAAAGCCAGAAATCCAACTTAGTAAATGACACACTGATTTTTAAATATCAGCCACTAATTTAATCACTCTGTAATTCAAATAAGATATGTCTATCAATTGGGTTATGAGCTACCAATTTTTGACCTGTGGTACAGGAAACATTACAATATAGACATTTTCACTGATGCCTTACATGGGAGTTTCTAAAACTCTGAATTCCTACTTCTGAGATTCTGGGGATAAAGGATGATGCCACTGCAAGGGTGAATGTTCTTTGAAGGTTCTTTTTTTCTTTAAAAATCTATGCTTGACATTTAATAAATGCTTTTTTATGATAATGGCAAAAAATGTGCTAATTTTACATTTCTTCTCCATAATATATTTGTGTTCACTTTCAAATTTTGTTTTGGGTTGCTTACCTTTGTGCCTAGCATAAAACAGCTCTTCAATACGTATCTGTGAAATGAATGTGTGGAGTACAATTGGTACTTCTGGAAGATACACCTTGTTGATTCTGTTGTTTTATGTCCTCCAGTGTGAGAAACATACCCTAGCATATAAAGTCCCATGGTCACTCAGTTGGTAGGTTCTGGAATTGGTGGCATCACCAGCAAGGCAGCATTGTACTGCTTGGAGCTCTTCACTAAATTCAACCCACAAGAGATTTCAGAGGGGTCTTGAATTGTTGCTTTCATCATTTGGGTTCAGTTTTCAGCCTCCTGCATCCCCTCACTCTCTTTTCCCCATATATTTATGAAGTACCCACTATCTTTAAGAAAAGGGAGATGAAGTAGTAAATAGACAACTTTATAATCCAACACGAATAATGAAATTAGAGGTGAAGTAGTTGAGTCTGGGGCCCTGGACATATAAAAATTATGCTGAGTTACATATTCTATCCTTTTCCATTTCAAGGGATTCAGTCCTACAGACTCTACCCTTGATTTGATTATCTACTGTTGCATAAATTTAGTGATGTAAAACAACAACAATACCTTATTATTTACTTCTCTTTGTTCTTTGAACTGAGTGGTCTGAGGCTGTTCTTGTTTAAGGTCTCCTTGCTGTTGCAGTCAGACAGTAAGTGAATCTAGAGTTATCTCAAAGCCTTCCTTAACAATGACCATGACAGGAGTCAGCTCAAAGCCTTCCTCACTTACCTGTCTGACAATTGATGGAGACTATGGCAGGAATCTTAGCAGAGGCTGCTAGCTAGAATGCCTACCTTCCACCTCTCCATTTGGCCTGGGCTTCCTCACACAATGGCAACTGAGCATTAATACATTATTGACCAGCGATGTATTAATCTGTCTTTTGTTACCCAAACATTATTGACTGGAGACATTTCAATATTCACTTACATAACAATTTGCTGGCCACAGGAATTGGTTTCTGCAAAAATCCCCTAGTCAATAATGTGTTAAGGTCAAAATTCCAAGCGGGAAGGTAGAAGCTGTATTGCCTTTTCTAACTTAGCCTCAGAAATCCCATAGTTTCACTTCGGCTGCATTCTCTTAGTCACAAAGCCCTGCCCTGTTTTAAAGGAAGAGGACACTGTATCCACCTCTTAAAAGGAGTACTGTCAAAGAATTTGCAGACATTTTTTAAAACTACTACAACTTAGGGGAAAATGTCCACGATGGCAGAGTAGAAAAACTCCGAGCTCACCTCAAATTCAACAAAATCACTACTATCTTCAGAACAACCAATGATGAAAAAGACTGGAACCTAAAAGAAAAGATCTTCTGCCACTAAAGACAAAAGAAGGAACCACAACAAGACAGGTAGGAGAGGTGGACTCAAGAATATAATCAAATCCTATACCAACTGGGTGAGTGACCCATATAGCAGAGGTTTTCCCACAAGAGTGAGAGTTCTGAGCCCACATCAGGATCCCCAAGTCTGGAGGTCTGGCACCTGGACGATGAACCTACAGAGCATTTGCCTTTGAAGGCTAGTGGGGCTTAAGTGCAAGACCACCACAGGACTGGTGAAATGGAGACTTCAGTCTTAAAGGGAACATACAAAATACTCATGCACAGTGGGACCCAGGGCAAAAGTAGTATTTTAACAAAAGCCTGGGCCAGACCTAACTGCTGGTTTTGGAGAGACTCCTGGAAAAATGGGGAGGTGGCTAACTGCAGCTCAGCTAGGGACATAGACACAAGTGGCAGATATATTTGGGAATGTTCAACACCATGAACACACTGCTGGAGGCTGCCTGCTTGGCTCATTAGTGCCAAGACCTGGCCCCACCCAACAACCTATAGGCATCAGTACTGGGACACTGCAGGTCAAACAACTGGGCAGGGACACAACCCCGCCTATTAGCAGACAGGCTGCCTAAAAATGGCCTGAGCCCACAGCCACTCCTTGACATGCCCCTAGGTATGGCCCTGGCCATGAGAGGACCAAGACCCAGATCCAGCCACCAGTGGGTAGGCACCGGCACTTTGTGCCAGGAAACCTAAACAAGTCTCTAGACCAGGCTCACCCAACAGGTGGCAGGCATCAGAAGCAAGAAAACTATGATCTTGCAGCCTATAGAAGGAGTCTGCCAACAGCAAGCCAGATCCTACCCTGGGACCAGCTGGGCCCTGGCACTGCCTACTATCAGGTCAGTGCAACCTTTGGGCCACCCTGGACTCCATACCCAACTGTGTCAGAAACCAGCTCCTGCCAGCGAATGATCTGAAATGAGCTCTGGAATCCCTGAGCCCTGTAGCCAGATTCCAGAAAACCAGCTCTGCCTGCCAGTAGTCTAGCACTAACCCCAGGAGTTGGTTTCACCTGCCAATGGGTGGGCAACAGACCTAGTGTTTTCAGGATCCTGACTCTGCCCACCAGTGAGCCAGTACTAGCCACTGACCAGGTCCTAATAAATAGCAGCCAGCCTCAGCCACTCAAGGTAGGACCTGGCAACTTACCAGACTAACAGCCTACCAGACTGCCCACCATGCAACCCTCTTAGGGGGAAGCCCTAGAGCGTATAGCCTGGGTGATGAGCAGAAGTACACTGCTGCGACACATAGAATGTTTCTCTAGAAGGCCGCATCTCCAAGGTGGAGAAACACAATTAACCTATCACAAATGTAAAAATGCACATAGCAACTTAAACAAAATGAGGCAGCAGAGGAATATGTTCCAGATGAAGGAACAAGATAAAATCCCCAAAGAAAAACTAAGTGAAGAGGAGACAGGTAATCTACCTGAGAAAGAGTTCACAGTAATGATTATACATATGATTGAAGAATTTAAGAGGAGAATGGATGCACAGAGCAAGAAGTTAGAAGTTTTTAACAGTCAGGAAATAAAAAGAACCAGACAGAGATGAAGAATATAACAACTGAAATAAAAATACTAGGAGGAATCAAGAGTAGACTAGATGATACAGAAGAGCTGGAAGATCAGTAAGCTGGAAGGCAGAGAAACAGAAATCATTGCCACTGACCAGAAAAAAATAGAATGAAAAGAAATGGGGACACTATAACAGACTTCTTATAGCTGTCTTAAAGGTGGATTTATAAAAGGCAGAGGAACCAGAGATCAAATTGCCAACATCTGTTGGATCATAGAAAAAGCAAGAGAGTTCCAGAAAAACATCTACTTCTGCTTCATTGACTATGCTAAAGCATTTGTGTGGATCACAACAAACTGTGGAAAATTCTTCAAGAGATGGGAATACAAGACCACCTTACCTGCTTCCTGAAAAATATGTATGCAGGTCAAGAAGCAACAGTTAGAAAGACATGGAACAATGAACCAGTTACAAATTGGAAAAGGAGTATGTTAAGGCTGTATATTGTCATCCTGCTTATTGAACTTATATGCAGAGTATATCATGCAAAATGCTGGACTGGATGAAGCACAAGCTGAAATCAAGATTGCTGGGAGAAATATCAATAACCTCAGATATCCAGATGACACCACCTTTATGGCAGAAAGAGAAGAGAAACTAAAGAGCCTCTTGATGAAAGTGAAAAAGGAGAGTGAAAAGGCTGGTTTAAAACTCAGCATTCTTGGTATGGGGAGGGAGGAGGGAGGAGGGTTCGGGATGGGGAACACATGTATACCTGTGGCGGATTCATTTTGATATTTGGCAAAACTAATACAATTATGTAAAGTTTAAAAATAAAATAAAATTAGAGGAAAAAAAAATAAATAAAACTCAGCATTCAAAAAACTAAGATCATGGCATGTGGCCCCATCACTTCATGGCAAATAAATGGGGAAAAAAATGGAAACAGTGACAGACTATTTTCTTGAGCTTCAAAATTATTGCAGATGGTGACTGCAGCCATGATATTAAAAAAACGCTTGCTCCTTGGAAGAAAAGCTATGACCAACCTAGACAGCATATTAAAAAGCAGAGACATTACTTTGCCGGCAAAGGTAGGTATAGTCAAAGCTATTGTTTTTCCAGTAGTCATGTATGGATGTGAGAGTTGGACCATAAAGAAGGCAGAGTGCTGAAGAATTGATGCTTTTGAACTGTGGTGTTGGAGAAGACTCTTGAGAGTCCCTTGTACTGCAAGCAGATCAAACCAGTCAATCCTAAAGGAAATCAGTCCTGAATATTCATTGGAAGGACTGATGCTGAAGCTGAAGGTTCAATACTTTGGCCACCTGATGTGAAGAAGTGACTCACTGGAAAAGACCCAAATGCTGGGAAATATTGAGGACAGGAGAAGAAGGGGACGACAGAGGATGAGATGGTTCGGTGGCATCACCGACTCAATGGACATAAGTTTGAGCAAGCTCCAGAGGGTGTGATGAACAGGGAAGACTAGCATGCTGTGGTCCTTGGGGTCGTAAAGTGTGGGACATGACTGAACGACTGGACTGAACTGTTAAGAGACCACTAGGACTATATCCAGCACCCTAATATTTGCATTTTATGGATCCCAGAAAGAATACAGAGAGAAAGGATCTGAGAAAATATTGGAAGAGATAATAGCTGAAAACTTCCCTAATCTGAGAAAAGAAACAGTCACTGAAGTCCAGGAAGTACAGAGTCCCATACAGGATGAACCCAAAGAGGAACACATCAAGACACATTATAATCAAAATTACAAAAATTCAAGTTAAAGAGAGAATACTAAAATCAGCAAAGAAAATGCCACAAATAACATACGACGAAACTCCTAGAAAGCCATCAGCTGATTTTTCAGCAGAAACTCTGCAGGCCAGAAGGTAGTGGCATAATATATTTAAATTAATGAGAGGAAAAAACCTGTAATTGGGAATACTCTATCCAGCAAGCCCCTCATTTGGATTTTTTGGAGAAATCAAAAGTTTTACAGATAAGCAAAAGCTAAAAAAATACAGCACCACCAAACTAGTTTTACAACAAATGTTAAAGGGATTTCTCCAGACAAAAAAAAAGGCCACAACTAGAAACAAGAAAATTACAAGATGAAAGATTTCACCAGTAAAGGCAAAGAGACTAAAGGTAGGAAATTATCCATATACAAAACTAATACGGAGGGTAAAAGAAAAGTAGTAAAATCTGTATCCATAGTAAGCAATTAAAGGATACACAAAGCAATCAGATGCAAAATATAAAAACAGTGATCATGAGGGGAGGAGAGTACAAATGCAAGATTTTTTTTAATGTATCTGAAACTAAGATCAGCATCATGCAAATCAAAAATCTAGAGTAAATATATACACAAAGAAAAAGGAATTCAAACATAACACGAAAGACAGTCAAGTCACAAGATCGGTAGTGATCAAGTCACAAGAGAACACAGAAGGGGAAAAGATTTTTTAAAAGTCCAAAATAATTAACACAATAGCAACAAGAAATACATATTGATAATTACCTCAAATGTAAAATGCACTAAATGCTGGAACCAAAAGATATAGATTGGCTGAATAGATTAAAAAAAAATGCAAATCTCTGGCCAGGCTCACCAAGAAAAGAGGATCAAATTAAGCAAAATAAGAAATGAAAGAAGAGAAATAACAACTGATACAGCAGAAATACAAAAAAGGAGAATAGCATGAACAATTATATGTCAAAAAATTGGGCAAGCTAGGAAAAAAAATAGGTTTCTAGAAACATACAGTCCACCAAAATTGAATGAAGAAGAAATAGATAATCTGAACAGATCACTAGACGTGAAATAGAACCTGTAGTAAGAAAAAAAAAACTTCCTACATACAAAAGTTCAGAACTGGATGACTTCACTGGAGAATTCCACCAAACATATAAAGAAGAATTTATACCAATCCTTCTCAAACTCTTCCAAAAGACTGAAGAGGAAGGAACACTCCCATAGTCATTCTATGAAGTGCCCATCATCCTGATACTAAAACCAAAGACACTACGGAAAAGGAAATTACAGGCCAATATTGTAATGTTGTAATTACAATTGTAATACTGTAATTCACCAATATTGTTGATGAATATAGATGCAAGAATTCTCAATAAAATATTAGCAAACTAAATCCAACAACACATAGAAAGAATTATACACCATAGGTGTATAATGGCATTTATCCCAGGGTCAAAAAGTGATTCAACATATGCAAAATTAATGTGATACACCACATCAGCAAAAGGAAAGACAAACGCCACAAAAAATGAAAGACAAAAGACACACAGTCATCTCAATAAAGGCAGAAAAAGTATTTGATAAAATTCAACATTCCATTCATGATAACTCTTGCCAAAGTGGATATAGAGGGAACATGTCTCAGCATAATAAAATCAATTTATGAAAAGCCCACAGTCAACGTAGTACTCAGTGAAAAGCTAAACGTATTCCTGCTAAAATCTGGAACAAGATCAGAATGCCCACTCTCACTGCTTCTATTCAACATAGTATTGGAAGTCCTAGACACAGCAATCAGAAGACAAAGAAATAAAAGGTGTCTGAGTTACAAGGGAAGTGGTAGAATTGTCATTATATGCAGATGACATGTTACCATATATAGAAAACTGTAAAGACTCCACACAAAAACTGCTAGAACTGATAAACAAAATTGACAAGAAATTGTATTGGCAGGAACCAATACAATTCTGTAAAGCAATTACCCTTCAATTAAAACACATTTTTTTAAAAATTTTATTTTATTTAACTTTACAATATTGTATTGGTTTTGCCATATATCAAAATGAATCTGCCACAGGTATACATAATATTTTTATCAACAACAAATTCAGCAAGGTAGCAGGAAACAGACTAACATAGAGAAATCAGTTGCATTTCTTTATGCTGACAATGAAATACCAGAAAGAGAAAGCAAAAAGAACAATCTCCTTTTAAAAAACTTAGGGATAAACCTGACCAAGGAGATGACTTATATGTTGAGAACTATAAAACATTGATATAGGAAACTGATTCAAAACAAAAGGGAAGGATATCCCATGTTCTTGGATAAGACAAATTAATATAGTTAAAGCAGCCATACTACCCAAAGCAATCTACAGATTTAGTGCAATCCCTATCAAATCACCCATGACATTTTTCACAGAACTAGGAGAAATAATCCTAAAATTTATATGGAGCCACAAAGACCCAGAATTGCCAAATCAATCTTGAGGGAAAAAACAATAACAACAAAGCTAGAGGCATAGCCCCCCGGATTTCAGACAATACAACAATGGAACATATGGTAAGCAAAACTGTGGTACTGATACAAAAACAGACACATGGACCAATGGAACAGAATAAAGAGCCCAGAAATAGACCCAACACATCTGTGGTCAGTTAATCTTCAACAGAGGAGGCAAGAATACACAATGGAGAAGAGACTCTTCAGCAAGTAGTGTTGGGAAAGCTGGACAGCCACAGGTAAGTCAATGAAGTTAGAACACACACACACAAACTCAAAATGGCTTAAAGATTCAAATATGACATGAAACCATAAAATTCCTTGAAGAGAACATCAGCAAAACGTTCTCTGACATACATGATAGCAAAGTTTTCTTAGGTTAGTCTCCCAAGGCAAAAGAAAAAGGAAAAGAAAAAAAAAAAAGTGGGACCTAATTAAACTTATAAGTTTTTGTCCAGCAAAGAATACCATAAACAAAATGAAAATACAACCTCTGGAATGGGAGAAAATATTTGCAAATGATGCAACCAACAAGGGGTTAATTTCCAAGTTATAAAAGCAGCTCAAAAAGCTCAATATCAAAAAACAAACAACCCAATAAAAAAATGGGCAGTATTTCTAAACAGACATTTCTCCAAAGACATACAGATGGCCAATAGGCATGCAGAAAGATGCTCAATATTGCTACTTATTGCTTTTGAACTGTGGTGTTGGAGAAGACTCTTGAGAGTCCCTTGGACTGCAAGGAGATCCAACCAGTCCATCTTAAAGGAGATCAGTCCTGGGTGTTCATTGGAAGGACTGATGCTGAAGCTGAAACTCCAATACTTTGGCCACCTCATGCGAAGAGCTGACTCATTGGAAAAGACTCTGATGCTGGGAGGGATTAAGGGCAGGAGGAGAAGGGGACGACAGAGGCCGAGATGGCTGGATGGCATCACCGACTAGATGGATGTGAGTTTGAGTGAACTCCGGGAGTTGGTGATGGACAGGGAGGCCTGGCGTGCTGTGATTCATGGGGTTGCAAAGAGTCAGACATGACTGAGTGACTGAACTGAACTGAACTGATTGCTACTTATTGGGCTTCCCTGGTGGCTCAGATGGTAAAGAATCTGCCTGCAATTCAGGAGACATGAGTTCAATCCCTGGGTTGGGAAAATCCCCTGGAGGAGGGCATGGCAACCCACTCCAGTATTCTTGCCTGGAGAACTCCCATGGACTGAGGAGCCTGGCATGCTACACTTCATGAAATCACAAAGAGTTGGACACAACTGAGTGACTAATTGTTAGAGAAATGAAAATCAATGGGGTATCACCTCACACCAGTCAGAATGGCCATCATCAAAAAATAGCCAATGCTGGGGAGGGTTTGGAGAAAAGAGAACCTTCTTACATTGCTGGCAGGAATGTAAATTGGTGCAGCCACTATGGAGAATAGCATGGAGGTTCTTTAAAAATAGAGTTGCCACATGATCTAGCAATTTCTCTCCTGGGCACATATCTGGAAGCAACACTACTTACAATAGCTAAGACAAGGAAGCAACCTAAATGTAAACAGAAAGATGAATGGATAAAGAATACATGATATGGACACCCAGGTAGTCCAGTGGTTAAGAATCCACCTGCCAATGCAGGGGACAAAGGTTCAATCCCTAGTCTGGTAAGATCCCACATGCTGCAAAGCAGCTAAGCTCACACTCCACAACAACTGAGGCAGAGCTCTAGAGCCTGTGAGCCGCAACTACTGAAGCTTAAGTGCCTAGAGCCTAAGAGAAGCCACAAGGAGAAGCTCACTGCAATGAAGAGTAGCCCCTGCTCACTGCAACTAGAAAAAGCCCTCATGCAATGAAGACCCAGCATGGCCAATAAATAAATAAAAATTTATAAAGAAAATGTGGTAGCTGAGAGACTAGCATTGAAACATATACATTACTATATGTACATTTATATAGCCAGTGGGAATTTGCTATATGATGCAGGGAGCTCAAATCTGGTGTTCTGTGACAACTTAGAGGGGTGGGATGGGAGGGGAAGGAGGTTCAAGAGAGAAGGGACATATGTATACCTATGGTTGATTCATGTTTTTGTATGGCAGAAACCAACACAATATTGTAAAGCAATTATCCTCCAATTAAAAATAAATCAAAACAAAAAAATGTCATATATATATAGATACACACACAATGGAATATTCATCAGCCATAAAAAGGAATGAAATAAAGCTATTTGCAGCAACATGTATAGATCTATAGTTTAGTATACTAAGTGAAGTAAATCAAAGACAAATACCATATGATATCACTTATGTGTGAAATCTAAAAAAACATCATTCAAGTGAACTTATTTACAAAGCAGAAATAGACTCATACACATTAAAAAAAAAACAAAAACAACTTACTATTACCAAAAGTTAAAGGGGCAGGTATGAGATAAATTAGGAGTTTGGGATTAGCAGACATACTGCTATATATAAAATAGATAAACAGCAAGGACCTATTGTATAGCTCAGGGAACTAAAGTCAATATCTTAATACTTATAATGGAAAAGAATTTGAAAAGATCTGTATTTTATATAGATTTGCTACTGCTGCTGCTGCTAAGTCGCTTCAGTGTCCAACTCTGTGTGACCCCATAGATGGCAGCCTACCAGGCTCCCCTGTCCCTGGGATTCTCCAGGCAAGAACACTGGAGTGGGTTGCCATTTCCTTCTCCAATATGTGAAAGTGAGGTCGCTCAGTTGTGTCCAACTCTTATCGACCCCATGGACTGCAGCCCACCAGGCTCCTCTGTCCATGGGATTTCCAGGCAAGAGTACTGGAGTGGGGTGCCATTGCCTTCTCCATTATATAGATATAAGTATAACTAAATCACTTCGCTGTACCTCTGAAACTAACACAATATTGTAAATCAACTATACATCAATTAAAAAAAAACAAAAAAAACCCACTACTTCAGATCTCTCTTTGTACTTGTGAAGTGTTTTCTGAAGGGAACTTGGCAGCAGCTTCTTCAGCATCACAATTAAATTCTCAGTACTGCTGACAATGCCATCCTCCTAGCTCAGGTCTCAGGGGGCAGACAGTGGAGACAGCAGAGCTATGGTTATGGCCTTAGAAGTAGTGTTTAGGAGGGACCAGTTCCTAGTTTCATAGCTGGACTATCCATGCCGTATACATCATTCAAATCAGAGAGTATTTGGAGCTAGATTAAAAGTGGTAAACCTTCCTGGAGCATCAATCAATAAATATTTAAGACGAGAAAATCACTCAGAGAACTTTAAAAATGAGTTTTATATTAAAGTAAATAACCTCGATTTAAAATAATAAAACCAACACTCAGGGAAATTTTTACTCGCATAGGGTCCCTGGTGAGGCTCCCAGGCCTACAGCATTCTTGTTCGGTTTCCTCTTCTATGATACTGGGCATTCCACGTGGAAGAGTTTCTGAAGCACCAGCTCTCTCATTTTACCATTGAAAACCAAGATTATAATGTCAGCTTTTAGTGGCACATTTGAGTTTAGTTATCACTGATCTTCAGACATGTGTTTTATTCTTTATAATTCTCTGATTTTCAGGGTATTAGAGCAGGAAAACAATGACTGTTACTTCTATGGAGTCTTGATTACCCAGGCCCAGCTGTAAGCCCTATAGCTGTTTGCCTCCCTTAGTGCTCTCCTGCTGCCTGACTCAGCACTTTTTCTTCTCCCTGCTGCTGCTAAGTCGCTTCAGTCGTGTCCGACTCTGTGCGACTCCATAGACGGCAGCCCACCAGGCTCCGCCATCCCTGGGATACTCCAGGCAAGAACACTGGAGTGGGTTGCCATTTCCTTCTCTAATGCATGAAAGTGAAAAGTGAAAGTGAAGTTGCTCAGTCGTGTCCGACTTTTAGCGACCCCATGGACTGCAGCCTACCAGGCTCCTCCGTCCATGGATTTTCCAGGCAAGAGTACTGGAGTGGGGTGCCATCGCCTTCTCCATTCTTCTCGCTAGTACTAGATTATGGTAGCTATTGCTTATAGAGTTGTTGTTTGCTTGTTAATTCTATTTAATTTATATAAGCCTCCTTTTCTATCCACTTGGTCTGTAACAAAGGAATTTTATCTGGGGGTAAATTATCCCTGATTTAATGTGGTCTTGATTATACCATCAGTCATGTACTCTCACCCACCTTACCCCCTGGCATCTTCCACCTTCATGCTTGACCACAGGTCAAAAATTGTTAACCAAATGGAGTCACATCAGGAAATACACTTGCAATAGTTTCTACTGCTGCTATAACAAGTTACCGGAAACTTAGTGGTTTAAAAAAAAAAATTAAACTTGTACTCTTACAGTTTTAGATGCGAGAGTCCAAGATGGTCTGATTCCATTGGATATTCTAGAGGAGAATCTGTTTCCTTGGCTTTTTCAGCTTCTATACACAACTTCTATTCCACGGCCTGCAGCTCCCGCCATTTTCAAAGCAAAACTCGATCTCCGCTTCCAGCATCACTCACTCTGACTCTGACTCTTACTGCTTTCCTCATCTAAGAGTCCTTGTGATTACATCATTGGGTCCACCTGTATAATCCTGACTACGCTCCTCTCACAAGATCCTTAAATTACCCACTTCTGCAACATCCCTGTGGCCATGTAAAGTAACGAATTCACAGGTGAAAGACATTAGAATATGAATATCTTTGTGGACAGGGTCATTTCTCTGTATAATGCACCACCGTTTGGAAAAGTAATCCAGCCAAAGGTGGACGTGTGACCTCAACAGGAAAATTAAGGCCTTCCCAGGGATTCTTATCAGATTGGGAGGAGAAGTTATTTTTCTAGGGAGTGGCTAATCTTTCAAAAATTACATGTGGCTGCAGGCTACTATCTTTATGATTGCATGGAGGAAGTTCATTGGCAGCAGGAGGGAAAGCAGCCAAGTAACTGAGAACTGCAGCCAAGGACAGGGCAAAAAAAGGGCAGTGATGATAATACTTGAACACCTATCCAGCTACACTTCAAATCAGACTCACGTAATTTCCCAGGCTTAGGAACCAATAGGTTCTCTTTTTGCTTGAGCTACTTTGAACTGATTTTCTATACTAACACTTCCCCATATTTTTTCTTAAACAATGAGGAGAAGGATATGAGAGCCAACTCTTGTCCTGATTTTTCTACTCCTTTGAAGGGGTATGATCACTACGTTTGAATAAAACTGAGGTTGAAGCTGTCAAAATAAATCTTTATAAATATCATTAGGCTTTGTTTTCTTATATCTATACCAAACTACAACAGAGAATTAGAAGCTCATTATATTTTTAAAAATGAGTGTGACCAAAACTGAATAAGTTATTGAAATAATAAATTTCTTGACACTTTGCTGCCATTTTTTCATTTCCAAAAAGAAAGAAAAGAACGATTCTTTTTCATAAGAAGCCTAATGTTATTAGTTCCCTTGCCTAGAAGGAGGCAGGTGGATTGTGTTAGCAATTTTTTGTGTTTCATGCCTAGAAATCTTTGCTTTGAGAAGTTAGGTCTATTATGGAATTATCATGGGTTTTTCCTGAAAGGATGCAGTATAAGGAAGCTGATGTTTAAAGGAAGAAGAGTGGTCTAACATCCAAGGCAGGCCATAGAATGGTGGATTACACTAGCCACATTCCTTCAAGAGGTAGAGGTTCTTCCCTTGAATTTGGGCTGGCCTTATGGATTATCTTGGCGGATAGAACATGGAGGAACACATATCTTGTCAGTTTCTGACCCAGTTCCTTTCAGGACTGTCAGCTTCTTATTACTCCTTCTTGGAAGCCTCCCTCTTTGGTTCCAGCTACCGTGGAAGAAGCAAAACTGGACCACTGGATCAGAGGCCATGCAGAGAGTCCCTGAAGGAAGAGAGAAGACCATCTTGGACTTTAGTGCTCCCAGCTGAAATTGACTGCATGAATGTTCCCAGTCAACACCCCATGGAAGGAAGATGAGATTTTCCCACTAAGGTCTGCCCAGATTGAAAATCATGAGCAAATATCTGGTGGTATTTTAAGCTATTCAATTTAGGGGTTACTTGTTATGCTGGAAAAGATGAGTGAAACAGGTAGTATGCCTAAGACTGGGAATAAGGAATTGGTGGTAGGTAACATGGTGGCTGAGACTTGCATCTTGTTCTAACTCAACAATGAACTTTCTTCAATGTATCCTAGAAGTAACAGAACCTCATATTCAAGGATGCTGCATGGTTATTGGGAAACTGAGCACTGAGTGCCAGGGATTAGGAGTCATGGAGGTTTCTGTGGCCACATTTGGTACAGAAGGAGGGGAATTAGATAGAGCGAATCTTCAGAAAAGTTCTTTAACAAGACATGTCCCCTCACCTTTTCTCCTTGCCGCCTGTCTGGAATTTAAATGCACCAAGTGGAGCTCCTGTAAGCCACCCAGGACCCTGAGACAATTTCATGAGTGAAACTTGTGCCCTAAAAATGGCAGAGCAGAAAACGGGAAGACTTTAGGGAATTAGAAGACCCGGTGGAGACTCCACATTTGGATTTCTTACTTTCAGATTTTTCTCACTTGATGAAGTAACTTTTATATGTCTTTCAGCCACTTTAAGTCCCAGTTAATGGGCAGCTGGAGGCTTTTCCTAACTGAAACATCCCACAGAATATCTGAGGTTATAATTCCCACAGACCTTAGTGAGTTATAGAATGAACCATATTGAACATGATTGAGGAAAGTAATGTTACGTTCCCCTACTTTTTTCCACAAAGGAGGTCATTTAGTACCAGGTCTCTGGAAAATAGTAGCATAAGAACCTATAGAGATGTTATAGCCAATTAGGTTTCTCCTACATAGATGCTGTGAGGAAAGCTTGGGATTTAAATGAAGTTTAGGTTGAATAAATTCTGGGTTTGAGTCCTAGCCCAGTGCCAACTGCTTGAACAGGTGATAGTAATCTCTTCAAACTTCAGTGTTCCTATATAAAAATTGGGATAAGGCACTTCATTGAGATTTGGGGAATGATTTAATGAGATACCTTATAAAACACAAATTATACTCCCTGACAGAACAGTCTGCAGTGGATGACAGTGTTCTAGACTGTGTGTAATGGAGAGAAAGGAGACTAATATAGACAGAAAAAAAGTAAGAGCAGAGGGATATCAGTGTCATGCATCAAGAGAAGAAGGCTGAAATATGATGAAAATGATTTTCAAAACTCTGCTTCCTGCAGATCTTCATCCTCCCGTGGAGCAGAGCAAGGAGATTCCAGTTAGCAGGTTAATAAATCAGCTACTAAACCAAACATCTAGCTATATGCCCAAGATCTGAAAACAAAACAAAAGCTCAAACCTGGGCAGTTGTAAAGAAAGCAGGTCAGTACTAGTAAAGAATTCAGTCCCAGGACTTCCCTGGTGACACAGTGGATGGAAATCCACCTGCCAATGTAGGGAACACAGGTCCTGGAAGATTCCACATGCCACTGAGAAACTAAACCTGTGCCTACTGAAGCCTGCAGGCTCTAGGGCATTCAAGCCACAACTACTGAGCCCACATGCTGCACCTCCTGAAGCCCGCACACCTACAGCGTGTACTCCACAACAAGAGAAGCACAATCAAAGGCCTGCACGCCACAATGAGGAATAACCCCTGCTCTTCAAAACTAGAGAAAGCCCTCAAGCACTGCAATGAAGACCCAGTGCAACCATTAAAAAAAAAAAAATTCGGTTTCAGTTATTCCTTCAGCAAATATCAACTAAGCCCTTTCAGTGTTCCCAGCCCTGGGGATATAGTGGAGAGGACAGACCAAGCACATGCCCTGGAGAAACTTCTATCTTGGCTGCAGAGGGAGGCAATACACCCATAGATTAGAGCACTACAGTCAGGCACTGAAGTGTACGTTGAGGAAACTCCAAGCAGGTGAAGAGATGGAGAGGGATAACGTAGGAGGGGTGCTTTTTAAAAACAGGCTTTTACGGTCTAAAACAGTATTTACAAGTATTAAATACATAAGGCTAAAATTTTCTCTATTACTTTATCTTCAAATGATCACAGGTATTGTTTGAAGGAGAGGTGCTGATCAATTATTTTCTTCTCTATGGCAAGATAACAAATCGAATCCCAAATACTTATTCTAGCACTTACTGAGTGCCCTTGGACTAGTTACATGATCTCTCCTAGCCTTGGCTTTCTTAACTGTAATATGAGACCATAGTATCTACTTCACGAGGTTTGTGGAAAGACCAAATTAAAACATTAAGGTATGTGAACTGCTTGGCATACTCTCAGACCTCAAGGAATAGTTGTTCCTTTCTCTTTTTTGGGGGTAGAGTTTATCCAAAAGAAAGTGATTCAAACTAAAGCCATACAGATCATTTGTGGAAAGACAAGAATTCTTGACTGTTGGGGTGGAGACTTTGAAATTGAGCTTTTGATGGCACTTGTGGGTTTCTGAGAGTTTGAAGGGACCAGCACTTTCGTATCCTTTAATTAGAATAGAGACAATGGGCTGGGCTCAGTCATGCCATCTCATTCTTTCCAGCTCTGGGGTTCTAAACTTGGCTTACTTGGCTTCTGCCTTTACCTTGGCAGAAATCAGAGGTCCCTAGATATAAGTTCACCGACTTTTGCAGGCCCATCTGCATTATGACTATGTGGGAACTTGTAAGAACAGATCCCCTGGTCTCAGGTCTAGATATTTTAATTCTGTAGATTAGGGTGTGGGGTCTGGAAATCTCACTGAGTCACTTTGTATCGAATTTTGTTTTAGGCTATTCATTCACTTATAATGAAAATAGCTATTTCCTCCAAGTCCCCTGTGTAATCATTGCTTTACATCTGTCAAAGGAAAACAATAAAAAGCCACAGTGATACTTTCTTAACATAACCTAACATTTTTCCTATAAAACTTTCCACATTTGTGTTCATCTGTTTACTGTTTATCTAAAGACAGACTCCCAAGAACAAATTCACATTTTTTGCTGCCATCCTCAGTGAATACTTTTCTAGACACTTTTATGAATATTAGCTTTGAAAGTAACAAAACCTTACTACATTTAGCCAGACATTTAAAATTCATATTTAAGGACACTAGAAACATGAACTTTTAGTAACTACCATTAATACAATTGGATAAATAACACCAGGGGAAAAAGCTGAATCTCTACCTCACACTGTTCACTGCTATAAATTTCAAATGGACCAGAAGTTTAAATGTAAAACAACAAAATCATACTATTACTAAAAAAAACCACAATAATAAATTTCTTTACAATATTTGAATGGGGAAGCTCTTTTCTATGATTCAAATTTCAGACTCCCTAAAAGATTAAAGTAAAAATCAAAAATTCTTCATGGAAAAACAATTCACCAGAAATATATGAAAACACAAAACAACAAACAAGGAAAGAGCTCTTCAGCTCATAGTACAAATGAGAACATCCCAAATATAGAGAGGACTCCTTTAAATGACAAGTCATAACTAATTTTTTAAAAATATAGAAAGAGAAATATAAATGGTCCCTAAAACTTATGAAGAGATGTTCAAAATCCCTCATAATCAAAGAAATACAAGTTAAAACTGTATTAAGATACCATTTGTCACCTATCGGATTGATAAAAATCTTAAGTTTGCCTTCAGGTACATGCGTATGTTGCTAGTGGGAATGTAAACTGGTACAACTCCTTGGAGAATAATTCAACACTAATGATCAAAATTACAACTGCATTTACCCTTTGATTTGGCAAGCCCACCTTTGGGTATTTGTCTTAATAGAAATTTTTTCCCTTGCAAGATGATATATGTTTGAAGTTTTTGGGTCCACCACTGTGTGCTGAAACAGGTCAAACATCCAACAAGGGAGGATAGTTAAACATCTCATGTACATTCAAACAATGGAATACTTTGCCACTATAAACATGCGATGCCATTCACAGAAGTGGAAATCCTCCAAGATATGTGGTTCCACAAAGACGGCAAGGCCCAGAGCAGTGTGTCTAGGTTCACTTTTCTGTAGGAAAGGGGGGAAAAAAAGTACACATCCCTATGACCTTGTATTTGAATGAAAAATCTTTGGAATAAATGAGAAACTAATAAAATGATTGAGGATGTGGGAGCAAACTGGATTCGGGCATGGGTGGGTTTTTCATTTGTTTGTTTTGCAATCACCATATGACCAACAGTTTATTTGAAAGAAAGATATCTAACAATAGTTTTTAAATTTGTTTTTTTTTTTTTTTTGGCCTTGCTGCGTAGCTTGTGGGACCTTATTTCCCCAATCAGGGATCCAACTTGGGCCAATGGCAGTGAAAGCCCAAGTCTTTAGTTTTTAAATCTGGCTCTAATGATGGAATAGACTTTTCATTGTAATCCTTTGTATACAATTTTGTTTTATGAACAGATGACTGTATTACCTATCTAAAAAATAAAATAAAATTTTAAAGCCTCTATGAAAAAGAAAGAATATGCAGATTTCCTATGGATAATTAGTGTTTTAAATAAAAATAACATTTTGCTCAAACTGAAGTGAGGAAACTACAGACTGTCCAACACCAAACACAAGAGGAAAACTTGCCAAGCAAATTGTGTAGTAAACAGGAAACTCCAGCTATATTTTTCCAAAGTGAGAGTGGACCAGACATGAACCATGAGTGGTGCAAGATTTTCTTTCCTGAGAGAGAGAGAAATTCATTCAGTGTAATGTTATTACAAAAATACTCAAAACCACAAAGAGATGTTACTAGTCCTCACCTGTGTACTTTGGCTGCAAGTAACAAAAAGCCTCATAGTCCCATAACCAGGATGAAGCAGGCCTCTGACATTGCTTCAGAGACTCAATAAAGACTCAAAATTGCTTCCAAAGCCCCAGACGTGAAAAGATATAAACATAAGCCCCTTCAAGGGGGATAAAAAGGAGGCAATGAATGCCAGCCACTGTTTGTACAAGGAAAAAAAAAACTTTGCCTAAATACCCCGACATAGTTCTTTCTTGCCTTGTTGGCTTAACTGTGTCACACAGCCATTCCTAAATGCAAGGGGGTGGGGGTGGAAAAGTAGGTATTTAGTTTGCCAGCTTTCATGGCAGGAGCAAAAACGGTGAAGAGCAGACATTGAGGGCTGGCTTACCTAACAAATAACATCCAATTAACTGTGAAGGACAGACCACCTGGTGGTCACTGCGTTGTGTCCGACTCTTTGTGACCCCTTGGACTGTAGCCCACTAGGCTCCTCTATCCATAGGATTTCCCAGGCACGAATACTGGAGTGGGTAGCCCTTCCCTTCTCTAGGGGATCTTCCTGACTCAGGTATCGAATCTGCATTCCTGCATTGGCAGGTAGATTCTCTACCACTGTGCCATCAGGAAAGCTCACATTAAAAGAGGGTGAAACACAAAGACAGAAATATAGATCAATGGAACAAAATAGAAAGTCCAGAGATAAATCCACGCACATATGGACACCTTATCTTTGACAAAGGAGGCAAGAATATACAATGGAGAAAAGACAATGTCTTTAACAAGTGGTGCTGGGAAAACTGGTCAACCACTTGTAAAAGAATGAAACTAGAACACTTTCTAACACCATACACAAAAATAAACTCAAAATGGATTAAAGATCTACATGTAAGACCAGAAACTTTAAAACTCCTAAAGGAGAACATAGGCAAAACACTCTCCGACATACATCACAGCAGGATCCTCTATGACCCGCCTCCCAGAATATTGGAAATAAAAGCAAAAATAAACAAATGGGACCTAATTAAACTTAAAAGCTTCTGCACAACAAAGGAAACTATAAGCAAGGTGAAAAGACACCCTTCAGAATGGGAGAAAATAATAGCAAATGAAGCAACTGACAAACAACTAATCTCAAAAATATACAAGCAACTCCTACAGCTCAATTCCAGAAAAATAAATGACCCAATCAAAAAATGGGCCAAAGAACTAAATAGACATTTCTCCAAAGAAGACATACAGATGGCTAACAAACACAGGAAAAGATGCTCAACATCACTCATTATCAGAGAAATGCAAATCAAAACCACTATGAGGTACCATTTCACGCCAGTCAGAATGGCTGTGATCCAAAAGTCTATAAGCAATAAATGCTGGAGAGGGTATGGAGAAAAGGGAACCCTCTAACACTGTTGGTAGGAATGCAAACTAGTACAGCCACTATGGAGAACAGTGTGGAGATTCCTTAAAAAACTGGAAATAGAACTGCCTTATGATCCAGCAATCCCACTGCTGGGCATACACACTGAGGAAACCAGAATTGAAAGAGACACATGTACCCCAATGTTCATCGCAGCACTGTTTATAATAGCCAAGACATGGAAGCAACCTAGATGTCCATCAGCAGATGAATGGATAAAAAAGCAGTGGTACATATACACAATGGAGTATTACTCAGCCATTAAAAAGAATACATTTGAATCAGTTCTAATGAGATGGATGAAACTGGAGCCTATTATACAGAGTGAAGTAAGCCAGAAAGAAAAACACTAATACAGTATACTAACGCATATATATGGAATTTAGAAAGATGATAATAATAACCCTGTATACGAGACAGCAAAAGAGATACTGATGTATAGAACAGTCTTTTGGACTCTGTGGGAGAGGGAGAGGGTGGGATGATTTGGGAGAATGGCATTGAAATACGTATAATATCATATATGGAACGAGTCGCCAGTCCAGGTTCGATGCACAATACTGGATGCTTGGGGCTGGTACACTGGGATGACCCAGAGGGATGGTATGGGGAGGGAGGAGGGAGGAGGGTTCAGAATGGGGAACACATGTATACCTGTGGCGGATTCATTTCGATGTTTGGCAAAACCAATACAATATTGTAAAGTTTAAAAATAAAATAAAATAATTAAAAAAAAAACTCTCAAAAAAAAAAAAAAAGAGGGTGAAACAAAAGATTTCTTTGAATTTCCTGGACTTTTCTATCTTTCAGGAATTGCCTAGCTGTCTGTGCCTCTGTAAAATGTAGTGCCCCTCATGCTGCATGCATGCTATCGTTTCAGTCATGTCTGACTCTTTGTGATCCCATGCACTGTAGCCCACCAGCCTCCTCTGTCCATGGGATTCTCCAGGCAAGAATACTGGAATGGGTTGCCATTCCCGTCAGTGCCCCTTATAGGAATAGTATTCAACCCCCATGCTCATATTAGTTACTATTATATTGTAAACTTTAAAAATGGTTATAAGTAAGCTCTTCACAAACCTGAGAAAATCTCTTCACTGAATGCTCTAATGGTCAAATGACACATTCTTTAAGAAATCTCCTGGGACTTCCCTGGTCCGGGGGCTGAGACTCTGCACTCCCAATGTATGGGGGCCTTGTCCAATCCTGGGTCAGGGAACTAGATCCCACATGCTGTAACTAAAGATCCCACATGCCACAACTAAGACCCACTGCAGTCAAATAAATACATATTAAAAGAAAAGCAATCTCCTAACAAGCCTGTCTGGCTTGGGTTACTTAGACTATTTCAGTACATTTGGTAGTTTGTAAGGCAGTTCTGATCACTTGACAATTAAAGATTTTCATATGACCTTTCAGTCCTATGAAATAATTAGTAAGCCAAGTCTTGTAAAGTGGAAGAGAATACTTTTAATTGGGAAACACAATTTTAATAAGGTGTCTATCTGCCATTACACACAGAACATGCCCTTATCTCCAACTGATTTATAATGCACTAAAGTGAAAGTGAAAGTTGCTCAGTTGTGTCCAACCCTTTGCAATCTCATGGATAGCCTCTCCCTTCTCCAGGGGATCTTCTTAACCCAGGGATCAAACCCAGGTCTCCTGCATTGCAGGCGGATTCTTTACCACTGAGCCACAAGGGAAGCCTATAATGCATTAAAGCACAATATAAATATTTCCTCTATTAAAATTCTATGTTGATCACTCTTTCATTACCAGCTTTTTCAAGAAATATACAACACTTAACATTGCACAACCATTCAGCAAATTGAAATTTATAGTAATCTGGTGCAGGTGGCATTTTAATGTCATGATTACCATGATGGAATTTTGGGTTTGATGGTTTCTTGCAACACTTCCTTCCAGTTCCAGCTAATGTTCTGTGATTCTATGGTTTTTCATTTTTGAATATGACCTATGATTTATTGAAATTTAGTTTGTTGGATTTCATTTAATCTTAAGTTCAAGACCCGTTTTTGGAGTAATAAGGTGTCCAACCCCAATATTTACCTGATTTCTGACTCTTGAACTCCCTACTAGAAGGGACAGCTTTCTCACGTCATCTTTAGAAAGTTGGTTAAATGTTGATTCCTTTGGAAGAGTTAATACCTAACCTTAACGAGAAAAAGCCTTGGTCCTCCTGGTAATGGAGTGAGGGTGAGATTCAAGAAGAGAGATATCAAAAAGGTGGAAAGAGGCCTTGATGGGCATTCTTCACTCATTTAAACACATACTTCTTAAGGGAAGGACAATTATCTGCTTAGAATTTACAAAGTCTGTCTATTCATTTACTCATTTAAAAGACTTATCGAGCAACTGTTACGTAACAGACAATGGTGTAGAAAGAAAGGTTAGTACTGAAGATTAGATGATAGAGGGCTCAGGCAAATTATTTTACAATGTTTTTAGAGGTGAAAGAAACTGATACTTTAATAACATTTGCACAGATATCCCACACCTAAAGCAGATGCTGTCTGGCGAGCATGTGTGGTAGACTCATGCCCCTTATTCCAGCTGCTCTCCTCACTCTCTGAAGTCTTTCTAGGGTGTACCTGGCACATTTTTTCTAGAGGGACTGAGATAAGCATCCGCACTAAGTGGTCTCCCTTCTGAAAATCTGCCGCTTCCAGCTTGACTGTTTCACATCAAGGCACCTACTGTCCACTTAGTGCCCTGATCACAGACATTGACAGTCAGCCTCAGGATTCTTGCAGTGGCTGTGATGTTCCCAGGGGAGGATGGGGAGAGGGTGGAGCCATCCTATCTCACACCAGGGTGGCAAACTGAAGCATTTACAGCAGCACATGCAGACAAAGCATTTAAATGAAGTGACACAGTGGGGACCAAGGTGAACTGTGCCGCACATGCTCCATCCAAAGAATGCATCAACTCAGGTTCATGGCTTCCCAGATGTTCACATGTTTCAGAGAAGCCAGAAATTTATGTTCTTATCCTAATAACTAACTCAACTCTTTAGCATTTTGAGAGTCAAACAAAATAAGTCTGTGGGCTGGCTGAAAGTTTGAAATTTCAGATTTAAACCTTTCTCACTTTCAACTTCCCCAAGCATCTTACTCACTGATGAAGATTATGTGTTTTTTTTAAAAATGTTTCTTCCATATGTTTCTCATAGATCAATATGCATGTTGCACAATATCGTAAAGCAATTATCTTCGAATTGAAAATAAATGCATTAAAAAAAAAACATAAAAATATGCATGTTGCATCATAGAAGACGTGTACCCAGTTGCTCAGTCATGTCCAGCTCTTTGTGATCCCATGGACTGTAGCCCTCCAGGCTACTCCATCCATGGCATTTTCCCTGCAAGGTTACTGGAATGGGTACCCATTTCCTCCTCCATCATAGAAAAGGAGTGAGAGATAAATAATAAAGGGATCCAAACATAAATACCATCTTATGAGATTCACTAGTAATAGTTACAATAGTACAATTAAATAGTGTGCACTGTTACATTCATTAAAATGTTGAGATCCAGTCACTTACTATGTAACCTTTGGTAAGCTATTTAATTTCTCTGTTTCAATTTCCTAGTCTGTAAAATGGGGATACATAAGTATCCACCTTGAAAGGTTGTTGAAGCTTAAATGAGATCATGTATGTAAAATATCATGAAGAATTCATGATACCTTCTGTTGAGGTTATGAGCAGGACTCAAAACAGCACCTCTCTTCACTGCCCAGGTTCTGAGCTAGTTAAAATATAATAAAGTTAGTCCACGAAGAACTAAGATATCAGCATTAACAAAGATGAGGACTAAGTTGCTAGACGCAACTTGGTTGGACCAACAAAATGGGCTTGCTAACTTCTTCCCATTCTTGACCTTGGAAGAATCTATCTGAGGGAAGTTGTATTTCACGGGAGCAGGGGTACTAACTCTGAACAGAAGACAGAACCCAGGGTACTAACTGCCCCTGGTCCAGATGCAGAGGAAAGACAACAGGCTTAGTGTCTTTGTTCCTTCCCACTTTTGACATGTTAGCTTCGTCTAACTGAGAAATGTTGACCAATGGCTATTATGATAGCCACCGATAGCTCTCCACCTCCAAGAAGAGTTCAGAGAGTGAGACAGAAAGTTAGGGGTATTGAGGGGAAATTCTGCTCAAGGAGTGGGGAAGAAGCATTTTCCTAAGATTTACTAACTGTTCCATAAGTGGTATCTATTATTATTGATACATGAAACACTGACAATTTTTAGTTTGATAGCCTTTCTATTAATTACAAGATGAACCCTGCCAAAATGTACTTACTGTGTCCCCAAACTGGAATCTGGCAAACTGTATTCTGTATGATGCTAACAGAGAGCTGGGAAAACTGGATTCCAAACTCAAGTAATTTTGGAAAAATATAGATTAAAGGACAAAATAGGTTTCTTCACCACAGAACAACTTAGTCTTTTCTATGCTAATGTGCTTTTGACATGCTGATAAATGTATGTAATGAAACCCTCTATTTCAAACTTATTTTGTGCTAGTGCATTTCTCTCCTAGCATATGTATTAGCATTTTAGGAACAGTGTTCTGTGGTTGATAGTTAGGGAAAGGCTAATTTAGATTAATTTTAAATCAATCGATTTATCTAAATACTCAGGGAAAACAACATTAACCATTGTATATTGTGTATGTCAACTTACCAGGGTCTTAGACCAAACATAATGAACAAATGGAAAGCAAAGAAAAATACATTTTATAACAAACTCCTGCCTTAAAACTATTGCTTTGTGTTTTCTGACCCAGAAAGGCAAATAAAAGTGGTTAAGCTAATTATTTGTTGTAGTTTAGTCACTAAGTTGTGTCCAACTCTTTTGTGACCCGATGGACTGTAGCCTGCCAGGCTCCTCTGTCCATGGGATTTGCCAAGCAAGAATACTGGAATGGGTTACCATTTCCTTCTCCAGGGGATCTTCCCAACCCAGGGATCACATCCATGTCTCCTGTATTGGCAGGCGGATTCTTTACCACTGAGCCACCAGGAAGTCCAATTGTCTCTTAGGCAATGGTTTATTCTTTTGTTCAGTTTGGCTTGCCAATGGTCTTTGTCATTGCCAAATAGACCCTCCTTCCTGAAAGTGTTATGGTTTCTGCATATGGGCCACAAAATACACTGTTGGGAAGGAGGAAGGAACTGAATAGTAGGGCCCATAAAACTCAGTTGTCTGGGAACTCTGCTCAATGTTAGGTGGCAATCTGGATGGGAGGGAATTTGGAGGAGAATGAATACGTGTAATGTATGACCAAATCCCTTTGCTGTCCTCCTGAAATTATCACAACATTGTTAATCAGCTATACTCCTATATAAAAATTTTTTTTTTAATTTAGGTTTCTGATAAGAGCAAAATATTCTTAAAACACTGGTTTTAACCTGGAAGTCTGTTGCTTTCTGAAGTTTTCTTTATAATATTAAAAAAATTAGAAGCCATATGCTTCTCTTTCTTTTATCATTCTAGTTCCCAAATGTTACATTAAAATTTGTCTAAACATTTAACTCTGAGTATATCTGACTTCATTCAACTAATTTATTCCAGTTTGGACTTGGCAGGTATAGGGGTCTAGCCAGTTTCTCAACTATGGACAATTGTTCTTGTAGTTTATTTGTATGACACTATTTTAGCTGAGATTATCTCATTAATTAAAAAAAAAACACAGCAACAGATACTTACGGAGTGTGTGCCAAACACATTATTTCATTTTATCTCAACAAATGTCTTCTGAAATAGGTACAATTATTTTGCCCATTTCACAGATGGGGACTGGGGCTTATAGAGAGCTGAATAGTTCCTGAGGTCACGCAGTCTTTATAATATGAGTGGTGGCTTGATGGGAACTCAGGTTGTCTGGACCATACTCTACTCTTAACCACCATGTCCCGTTTAAGAGTACTTGGAGATACGGTTCTTAAAACCCATCAGGGCTTCAAGGTCTTTGCAGAGTCATAAATTTGTGTGAATACAAACTTATTTTGTTTACTGTTCACATGAATGAGTCTGTATTTGGTAACTCCCAGGGCTCTCTCAATAATTTAAAAGCTAAAATGTTCAAACTGTCCTGGGAGGGAAAGATTAATAGGAACAAAGTGTTAGCCAATGATGCCTAATTAGGCCAGTGTGAGGAGCTGAGTAAGAAATGAAAAAGACAAGTTAAGTTACAGATGGGTTGCGACTAGGATGAAAGGGGAGATTGTGTTCCCAAAGCCTGAAGTAGAAATGAATGGAAAGCACAGCAAAAATTCATACCCCTTAGGAACTCTGAGGACACTTTACAACTGAGGCCACCGTGAAATAATAGCAGTCAAAATGCTAAGGCCTCAGATACCTGAACACTGCTTTCGAAATATTGCCACAAACTATGATTTATTGTACATAGGCATTTTTGAAGATATGTCAAAATTTATGCTTTATCCGATTCGAATTCTGAAAGGGCACATGATCACAAATGAGGATAAATTACCTCTTCACAGGCAGAAATATTCTCATTTTCATTTAGATATGTTGGAGTTTGTGTTTTTTCCCTCTTTCTGTTGTTACAGCTTGAGCAATGTTCTATCATGTGAAACAGAATTGGCTCTGTGCAAGCATCTGGAAGAATATTAAAGCCACATTTCAGCCTGGTATGGCATGTTGCTTACTTTGAGGGTGGGGCTGGGGGGAATTGTAGTTCATGGTTTTAATAATCAAATACTCCGAGATGAATATCAAATCTGATCTAGAAAGAACATCAAATTATGCTCTCCCATTCTCCTTTCCCCCTTTCCATCCCTCCCCATTGAGCTTAAAGATTTTCAAGTAACTTTTTCCTGAGTTTCTACCAAAGTTTCTATATGAAATGCTAACACACCTGAAAGAGAGTCCATGCCTCCACAGGACAGTCACATGGAGTGTCCAACTACACATCAAGTATCTATCACATGAAGGAGAGCCATAGCAAGGGCTTTAATGGAGAAATGAAATGTGATGAAATCCAGTGTAGGTAAAGTTTACATCAGCCTGAGGGTATCAGAGAAGATATCACAGAGAAAGAGACATCTGAGCTTGGGTTAAACAGTAAGCAAGAATGTGACTAGTAGAAAAAATATTAGGTAAGAATTTCAAGCTTCCAAGTAGCTTAAATCAAAAAGGAGGGATTTGCATGTAAAGGTTTTGTTCCCAGCTAAAGGTGCACAATTGTAATTGGAGAAAAAAAATGCAGCTGCATTTATTTCAGTCTGCAGTCAATTAGTTTTCAACCCTTGGGTTAAAGATCAAAAGGTATAAGACCACAGTCAACAAACCTTTCTATCACTCACTGCTTTTTTTTTTTTTTTTTACCTTTTTCTTAAAAGATGAGCAGATAATTAGATACCTGAGGAATCTTAACAAAAAAGATAAAGGCTAAAACACACACACACAAATAGACAACTTGAGGAAACCAAAACTATGCATAAATGTGAGAACATAGAAAGGAAAATTACCATTAATATTCTTAGAGAGATAAGAGAGGATATTATGTCCTTGAAATGTGAGCAAGATGCTATTATTAAAGGACCATTAAAAAAAATCCCTCAGAAATATTTGCAGCCAACTAATCCAACTGTGCTCTTTTCCTTTGGGGGGGCCCATTATGCAATGGCCTCAAACAGCAGCCTCCTCAGTGGTGTATGCAGCCTATTGCCTGTATCAGTTTCCTTATGGGACCTTGGGAACAAGCCTTTCCAGTGGACATTCATGCCTGATTGCATGCTGTCCCAAATCTAGGCTCCAGACAAGTATGTGTCTTTGGAAAGCCCTAGGGTACAGTGGCCACGGTCCACATTGGCCAAGTCATCATGTCCATCCGTACCAAGCTGCAGAACAAGGAGCATGTGATCAAGGACCTCTGCAAGGCCAAGTTCAAGTCTTCTGGCCACCAGAAGATCCACAGCTCCAAGAAGTGGGGATTTACTAAGTTTAATGTGAATGAACTTGAAAATATGATGGCAGCAAAGCAGTTCATCTCAGATGGCTCTGGTGTCAAATAAATCCTTAATCGTGGCCCCTGCACAAATGGTGGGCCCTGCACTCATGAGAGCCTTGGCTCTGTCCCCTCCTTACTCATGTCCACCAATAAATCCTACTTTCCTGTCAAAAACAAAAAAACTCAGAAACAAAAAAAAGTGATAACAGATATAAGAAAAGTATAAAATTAATATTATAAAGTAGAGAATGGCAGACTATAAATTTGTTAGGGCTGCCATAACAAAGTATCACAGACTGGGTGTCTTAAAGTGAAAGTAAAGTGGCTCAGTTGTGTCTGACTCTTAGTGACCCCATGGACTGCAGCCTACCAGGCTCCTCCGTCCATGGGATTTTCCAGGCAAGAGTACTGGGGTGGGTTGCCAGTGTCTTAAACAACAGAAATTTATTTTCTTAGTTCTAAAGGCTAGAAGTTGAAGATCAAAGTATAAGCAGATTTGGTTTCTTCTGAGGCCTCTCTCTTCAACTTGTTAGTGGCCACCTTCATGTTCACATGGCATTCTCAGTGTGTGTGTGTGTGTGTGTGTGTGTGTGTGTGTGTGTGTATTCTATCTTCCTCTTTTTATAAGGGCACCAGTCATATTGGATTAGGTCCCACCCTAATGACCTCATTTTAACTTGATTATTTCTGTAAAGACCTTATCTTCAAATACAGTCACACTCTAAGGTACTGGCAGATAGGACTTTAACTTATGAATGTGGGGGAACGCAATTCAGCCTGTTACATAGACCAAAAAGACTTAGAAACAGAAAACTGGAAAGAAGAGTAAAGAATAGTGGAGGATGGGTCAAGAAAATCCAACACCTGAAAAATATGAACTCTGGGATAAAAGCAGAGGAAAACCAGAGAAGAATAAAGCCTTTAACAAAAAAAAAAAATTAAGACAATTTCTCAGAATTATAATACTCAAGTTTCAAGATTAAAAGTTTCTAGGAATATGCAAGAAAATAGATGAAGACAGATCCACACCAAGGCAATTATTTTTAAAAAAATTAAAAATATGGGGACAGAGGGAAGATCCTATAGAAATCTAGAGGGAAAAATACAGGTTGTATACAAAATGGTAGGAATCAGAACACCTTCAGAATTATCAAAACCAACATTGAGAGATAGCGTAGCAATGTCTTCAAACATTTAGAGAAAAAATTATTTCTGAGTATGAATTCTACATTAGACAAATAAGTCAAATGGAGAGCAGAATGAAAGCATCACCAATAAGAAACATCTCAAAATTTTATCTTTTAAATACTCTTTCTCAGAGCTTCACCAAAATTAGAAAGTAAACAAAGAAAGATACAGATAGAATAGTGGTTCTCGTTCACAGCTGCCCACTGGAGTCAACCAGGATGCTTTAAGAAATACTGGCGGGGCCGGGGGGCCATCTCCAAAAGTTCTGAAGCAATTGGTCTGGATGGGGCCTGGGCCTTGTAAATTTCCCTCAGATGATTTTTATGAACATCCAAAGTGGATATGGATGAAAGAAGAGACAGGAAGGGAAATCCCCATGGTAAAAGAGAAGGGATTCTGGAACAAAAGTTTTACACCAAGAAAAGAGTGCAACCTATCAGAAAACCCCACGAGAAATTCCTTCAAATGGATAAAATAGAAACAATATCTATAGCAAGGTATAGGAAGCAAATTTGGACAACTGATATAAAGTTTTGGTATAGTTAGTGATAGGAATATAGGAAACAAAAGAAATTTAAAAAATAAACTAATTCCATGGATACAAAAACTATTCAAGAAGGAAAAGTTATCAGAGCTTTAGCTGTGAAAAAGAGTTTATATAAACACTGAATATCAGGGGGAAAGGAAAAGAAAGTGTACAGGTGTGCAATGGTGGGTTGGTTGTGAAAGAGTTGCTCTTCTTTTCCTACAGTGGGAGAATAAGACATAATGGTTAGAAATAAAACATCAAAAAGTAACAATACAAGTGTGCTATTTAGAAAGCTGAACATTTTGGAAATGGTTCCTTCTGGAGAGTGGGGAATAGGTTGGGAAGCTAGAGGACTGCTGTTTCTCATAAAAAGGTTTTTTTTAAACTATTTGACTTCTTAAACTATGCACATTTTTAAGCTTAATATACATTTAAAAAAAAACCCTATAAGAGCTAAAAAGGGGGAAAAAAGATAAGACAAATTACTGAGGGATGACAAAGGAAAACATGAGAACAGAGAAAAGCTAGATCATGTCTTGATCTAAACCTTGACATCAGGGAGATCAGAGTTTTCTACAGAAACGCTTTGGGTGGAGACCAATATTAAAGGCTTAAGTTAGGATGAAAAGAGCTGTAACTTTTTTCAGGGATAAGAACTGTTGTGGATTTCCTTTGAGGTCAGAGGGTTTTTATCAGAGAGTAGAGCCATCTAATGGAGAAGGCAATGGCACCCCATTCCAGTACTCTTGCCTGGAAAATCCCATGGACGGAGGAGCCTGGTTGGCTGCAGTCCATGGGGTTGCAAAGAGTCGGACATGACTGAGCGACTTCACTTTCACTTTTCCCTTTCATGCATTGGAGAAGGAAATGGCAACCCACTCCAGTGTTCTTGCCTAGAGAATCCCAGGGACAGGGGAGCTTGCTGGGCTGCCGTCTATGGGGTTGCACAGAGTCGGACACGACTGAAGTGACTTAGCAGCAGCAGCAGCAGCAGCAGAGCCATCTAAGGGGGCTTCCCTGATGGCTCAGCAGGTAAAGAATCCACCTGCAATGCAGGAAATGAGGGTTTGATCCCTAGGTCAGGAAGATCCCCTGGCAGAGGAAATAGCAACCCACTTCAGTATTCTTACCTTGGGCATGGGGTATCTCTTCACGGCTGCTCCAGCAAAGTGCAGCCATTGCTCCTTACCTTGGACAAGGGGTATCTCCTCACCGCCGCCCTTCCTGACCTTCCACGTGGGATAGCTCCTCTAGGCCCTCCTGCGCCCGCGCAGCTGAGATACCCCACGGCCAAGGTAAGAGAAACCCAAGTAAGACAGTAAATGTTGCAAGAGGGCATCAGAGGGCAAACACACTGAAACCATACTCACAGAAAACTAGTCAGTCTAATCACTCTAGGATCACAGCCTTGTCTAACTCAATGAAACTAAGCCATGCCCGTGGGGCAACCCAAGACAGGCGGGTCATGGTGGAGAGATTTGACAGAATGTGGTCCACTGGAGAAGGGAATGGCAAACCACTTCAGTATTCTTGTCTTGAGAACCCCATGAACAGTATTAAAAGTTCCCCAGGTCAGTAGGTGCCCAATATGCTACTGGAGATCAGTGGAGAAATAACTCCAGAAAGAATGAAGGGATGGAGCCAAAGCAAAACGAATACCCAGCTGTGGATGTGACTGGTGATAGAAGCAAGGTCTGATGCTGTAAAGAGCAATATTGCATAGGAACCTGGAATGTCAGGTCCATGAATCAAGGCAAATTGGAAGTGGTCAAACAGGAGATGGCAAGAGTGAATGTTGACATTCTAGGAATCAGCAAACTGAAATGGACTGGAATGGGTGAATTTAACTCAGATGACCATTATATCTACTACTGCGGGCAGGAATCCCTCAGAAGAAATGGAGTGGCCATCATGGTCAACAGAAGAGTCCGAAATGCAGTACTTGGATGCAATCTCAAAAACTACAGAATGATCTCTGTTCATTTCCAAGGCAAACCATTCAATATCACAGTAATCCAAGTTTATGCCCCAACCAGTAATGCTGAAGAAGCTGAAGTTGAATGGTTCTATGAAGACCTACAAGACCTTTTATAACTAACACCCAAAAAAGATGTCCTTTTCATTATAGGGGACTGGAATGCAAAAGTAGGAAGTCAAGAGACACCTGGAGTAACAGGCAAATTTGGCCTTGGAAGATGGAATGAAGCAGGGCAAAGACTAATAGAGTTTTGCCAAGAAAATGCACTGGTCATAACAAACACCCTCTTCCAACAACACAAGAAAAGACTCTATACATGGACATCACCAGATAGTCAACACCGAAATCAGATTGATTATATTCTTTGCAGCCAAAGATGGAGAAGCTCTACACAGTCAGCAAAAACAAGACCAGGAGCTGACTGTGGTTCAGACCATGAACTCCTTATTGCCAAATTCAGACTGAAACTGAAGAAACTAGGGAAAACCAATAGACCATTCAGGTATGACCTAAATCAAATCCCTTATGATTATACAGTGGAAGTGAGAAATAGATTTAAGGGCCTAGATCTGATAGATAGAGTGCCTGATGAACTATGGAATGAGGTTCATGACATTGTACAGGAGACAGGGATCAAGACCATTCCCATAGAAAATAAATGCAAAAAAGCAAAATGGCTGTCTGGGGAGGCCTTACAAATAGCTGTGAAAAGAAGAGAAGTGAAAAGCAAAGGAGAAAAGGAAAGATATAAACATCTAAATGCAGAGTTCCAAAGAATAGCAAGAAGAGATAAGAAAGCCTTCTTCAGTTATCAATGCAAAGAAATAGAGGAAAACAATGGAATGGGAAAGACTAGGGATCTCTTCAAGAAAATCAGAGATACCAAAGGAACATTTCATGCAAAGATGAGCTCGATAGAGGACAGAAATGGTATGGACCTAACAGAAGCAGAATATATTAAGAAGAGATGGCAAGAATACACAGAAGAACTGTACAAAAAAGATCTTCACGACCCAGATAATCACAATGGTGTGATCACTGACCTAGAGCCAGACATCCTGGAATATGAAGTCAAGTGGGCCTTAGAAAGCATCACTACGAACAAAGCTAGTGGAGGTAATGGAATTCCAGTTGAGCTATTTCAAATCCTGAAAGATGATGCTGTGAAAGTGCTGCACTGAATATGCCAGCAAATTTGGAAAACTCAGCAGTGGCCACAGGACTGGAAAAGGTCAGTTTTCATTCCAATCCCAAAGAAAGGCAACGCCAAAGAATGCTCAAACTACCACACAATTGCACTCATCTCACAGGCTAGTAAAGTAATGCTCAAAATTCTCCAAGCCAGGCTTCAGCAGTGTGTGAACCGTGAACTTCCTGATGTTCAAGCTGGTTTTAGAAAAGGCAGAGGAACCAGAGATTAAATTGCCAATATCCGCTGGATCATGGAAAAAGCAAAAGAGTTCCAGAAAAACATCTATTTCTGCTTTATTGAGTATGCCAAAGCCTTTGACTGTGTGGATCACAATAAACTGGGAAATTCTGAAAGAGATGGGAATACCAGACCACCTGATCTGCCTCTTGAGAAATTTGTATGCAGGTCAGGAAGCAACAGTTAGAACTGGACATGGAACAACAGACTGGTTCCAAATAGGAAAAGGAGTTTGTCAAGGCTGTATATTGTCACCCTGTTTATTTAACTTCTATGCATCATGAGAAACGCAGGACTGGAAGAAACACAAGCTGGAATCAAGATTGCCGGGAAAAATATCCATAACTTCAGATATGCAGATGACACCACCCTTATGGCAGAAAGTGAAGAGGAACTCAAAGCCTCTTGATGAAAGTGAAAGTGGAGAGTGAAAAAGTTGGCTTAAAGCTCAACATTCAGAAAAAAGAAGATCATGGCATCTGGTCCCACCACTTCATGGGAAATAGATGGGGAAACAGTGGAAACAGTGTCAGACTTTATTTTTCTGGGCTCCAAGATCACTACAGATGGTGACTGCAGCCATGAAATTAAAAGATGCTTACTCCTTGGAAGGAAAGTTATGACCAACCTAGATAGCATATTCAAAAGCAAAGACATTACTTTGCCAACAAAGGTTTGTCTAGTCAAGGCTATGGTTTTTCCTGTGGTCATGTATGGATGTGAGTTGGACTGTGAAGAAGGCTGAGTGTCGAAGAATTGATGCTTTTGAACTGTGGTGTTGGAGAAGACTCTTGAGAGTCCCTTGGACTGCAAGGAGATCCAACCAGTCCATTCTGAAGGAGTTTCTGGGATTTCTTTGGAAGGAATGATGCTAAAGGTGAAACTCCAGTACTTTGGCCACCTCATGCGAAGAGATGACTCATTGGAAAAGACTCTGATGCTGGGAGGGATTGGGGGCAGGAGGAGAAGGGGACGACAGAGGATGAGATGGCTGGATTGCATCACTGACTGGATGGACGTGAGTCTCAGTGAACTCCGGGAGTTGGTGATGGACGGAGAGGCCTGGCGTGTTGTGATTCATGGGGTTGCAAAGAGTCAGACACGACTGAGCAACTGATCTGATCTGATCTTATCAGTATTCTTGCCTGGGAAATCCCATGGACAGAAGAGCCTGGAGGGCTACAATCTAGAGTCTCAAAGAGTCAGATACGACTGAATGATTGAGTATGCAAAGCCATCTAAAGAGACCAGACAATCCAATATTTAATTACCTAGTGACTAATTAAATAAACATTGACTTACCATCTGCTCTACCCTGGATGTTAGATATAATAGGAGCAATGGTTAATTCCCCTTTGGGTATCAATTTAGTCTCCTCAAAGTACTTGGTTATTAGTCTGTTGCTGCTGCTGCTGCTAAGTCGCTTCAGTCGTGTCCAACTCTGTGCGACCCCATAGACGGCAGCCCACCAGGCTCCCCGGTCCCTGGGATTCTCCAGGCAAGAACAGTGGAGTGGGTTGCCATTTCCTTCTCCAATGCATGAAAGTGAGAAAGTGAAGTCGCTCAGTCGTGTCAGACTCTTCGAGACCCCATGGACTGAAGCCTACCAGGCTTCTCCATCCATGGGATTTTCCAGGCAAAAGAGTACTGGAGTGGGGTCCCATTGCCTTAGTCTGTAGTGGGCTTTAAAAAAGTCTCATTAACAGGGAACACAACCTTTTAGGGAAGAATTTTCCTTTGTTTAGGAAAAAGTCTTGATCATCCCCCAACACATAATTGAATAGCAAAAGATCTGGCAATATAGTATGTGGCCCAACTGCTTTGCATAAGAATAGGAGTTTGCAGTGAGTAGAGTAGAGGGGGTGAACCAACAAAGGTCCGTCTAGTCAAAGCTATGGTTTTTCCAGTAGTCATGTACAGATATGAGAGTTGGACTATAAAGAAAGCTGAGTGCCAAAGAATTGATGCTTTTGAACTGTGGAGTTGGAGAAGACTCTTGAGAGTCTTCCAACCAGTCAATCAAAGGAAATCAGTCCTGAATATACATTGGAAGGACTGATGCTGAAGCTGAGACTCCAATACTTTCGCCACCTGGTGTGAAGAGCTGACTCCTTTGAAAAGACCCTGATGCTGGGAAGATTGAAGGCAGGAGGAGAGGGGGGTGACAGAGGATGAGATGGTTGGATGACATCACTGACTTGAAGGACATGAGTCTGAGTAAACTCTGGGAGTTGGTGAGGGACAGGGAGGCCTGGTGTGCTGCAGTCCATGGGGTCGCAAAGAGTCGGACATGACTGAAGGACTGAACTGAACTGAACAGAGTGGGTGGAGGTTGGAGGAAACAGCTGAGTAACAGGGCAGAGGGGTCTAAAGCATTAAGTCAGGAATATCAATGTTCCATTTAAGGGTCTCTGTTTAAATGACGTACATTCTTACCTATATTCCTAAAGCCTTCAGTAAAGTATGCCACACATTTAAAGCCCTTATGAAAGTGAGGCTTTTTATCTTACTTTGGAGAAGTTTATTTGGTTCGAAACAGTTGAAATAAAGACACACTCCCCAAGCAGAGAGAGAAAGAAAAAGCAATCAGCAGAACAGAACTTGGTGACTGAAGATACTTCTGAGTCACAAGACAAAAATGGGGATTAAAGTCAATTTTCTTTACATCTCAAGTGACAGCAAAATCTTAGCTGCTATTTGGGTTTCAACTCAATTATACCAGTTACCATAATCCATTTTAGATTATAGATGATTGTAGGTGATGTGTGCAGTTTCATCGAAATCCTGGCTATGGAGTGGGGATGGAGTCAGTTCATAGAAGGAGAGGGATTCTAGGCAGAACTCCTAGACTAGCAATAAGTGTCTGTGACAGTGGTTTTCCTTAACTCAGCAGTAATTGTTTCCATCACTTGTTAGTCATTGTCTATAGTATTGTTATATGAGAGATCTTGGGTTGACTGGCCATGGTAATACACCATAAACTTCTTGTGAGAATATTATATTTCTTTGTAGTCCTTTTGCACTGAACCCAAGTTTACAAATGAGATCAAGGAATAGGTTTTATGAAAGCAGAAACTGTGCCTGTTCTGTTTTACCAGTGTTTCCCAGGATAGTGCCTGGCCTACTAAAGAAGCAAAATACAAGTATTTATTGAATTAATTAAAAAAATAGCTACCCAGTAAATAGTTTGTTGAATAATGCATTTTTATGAGTTAGAACCGGAAGAAATGTGGTGATTGGTGGCCGATGAGAAGTAAGACAGA
The DNA here is from genome assembly GCF_029378745.1 of Bos indicus. Taxonomy (NCBI): domain Eukaryota; kingdom Metazoa; phylum Chordata; class Mammalia; order Artiodactyla; family Bovidae; genus Bos; species Bos indicus. The sequence continues at coordinate 112,826,368 of NC_091760.1, forward strand.
AAAATACAGAATATGTTAATCTGTATAATCTGTTATCATGGTCTCTTTTCTTTTCTCAGTGTTCACTAACCCCAGTTGCTACAGAATGGAATCATGATTACCTAACTCTGTGTTTGGTGATTTTCCAACTAATTCACAAATGAATTTCAATATTTGCCAACAAATTGAACTGGATTCACAAAAACAAAATCTCATGGCCAACAAATTGAACTGAACCCACTAAAACATAATCTCATTTTTCATATTATTTGACTCCTTTCACATTGCACTCTTAAGCAGAGCAAAAATGCATAAGAAAGTATGGTTGGAGTTTAATGGTTGGAAGCTACTCCTAAATATTTTGGAGAAAGGTAGCTATAAAGGCTGTTCTTGCTTGTCACCCTTCATTCTCTAGATCTTCAGAATCACAACCTTCCTGCACTGAGCTGAGAGCTATGACTGGGTTTCAGTAGTTAAATATCTTTCTGTTTCGGGGCAATATCAATTTTCTATGTGAATTGAAAACATGCTTGTCAATTTCACATGCACAAATCTTGGAGAATATAGTTCTAGGAGGCATGAAAATTATCATACTAAAAACTTTTATTTTGGGGAGCAATTAATATAATTAAAATACTCGGTTACATCTGATGGCCTCATTTTCTGAATACTGTGCTGATCAGAGTAGAATACACATTGATCAAATAGTGGATAACTTTTGCCTTCTGAATTTTTATTTGAGTCTTCTGAATAATTTTGTGTTATGTAATTTGCATCTATTTTCTTATTGCCCTATGTATTAGAGTTCACTGCATGGTGGCTCTCAGTTTTCTGGGGCTGCCATAGCACAATACCAGAGTGGAGTGTCTTAAACAACAGAAATTTATTGTCTTATGGTTCTATAGGCTAGAAATCCAAAATCAAGGTGTCAGCAGGGATAGTTCCTTCTGAGAGCTGTGCAGGAAAGTCTGTTCTGGGCCTCTTTCCTAGCTGCTCATGGATTTCTGATAAATATTGGTATCCGTTGTCTTGTCGAAACATCACCCTGAACTCTGCTCTATCTTCACATGAACTTCTCCCCATTACCATGTCTGCCTTGGTGTTCAAATTTCCCCTTCTTATAAGGACACCAGTCATGTTGGATTAGGGCTCATCGTAATGAACTCAACTTGATCATCTACAAAGACTATTTCAAATGAAGTCATATTCACAGCTACTGTGGGTTAGGACTTAAACATCTTTGCAGGGTTGGGGGAGGTTGGGGGACAAGTCAATTCATAACAGTGGCATATTACTTTCAAGAATTGTTGTAAGGCAAAGCTGAAAAGAAATAAAAACCTCTTTCAAGTGTTGAGCTGGGTCTGAAGGGGCACAGTACAAGATGGTGGGGAAAGACGAAATATCTGACAAGCCATGGTAATGCAATTGTTGTTATTCCTTTGATTACTATGTCACATCTGAGCCAAACACAAATGGAAAGGTCTTATTGAAAGAAATAGTAAAAAAAAAAAAAAAAAAGCTGGATGTTAGTTCCAGCTCTGTCATTTTCCCAGTCAAGTAACCATGTATAAGCAAACCAAATTCTGCAAGCCTCTTTTTCCTTGTCAGTAAACAGAAGATCTAACAGCTTGAGGCTTAAATGAGACACTATGTAAAGCACCAAGAATGGTACCTGTAATTTAGCAGAGCTCAAAAATAGAACTTCCCTTCTCTCACAATCCCTTTCCACTCTCCTTCCCTTTTTGTTTTAAGCCTGAAATTTCTCATACTACTGGCTTAAAATACGTGAAAAATTTCTAGCACCCTACTGAAACTTTTTAAAATTAGTGTTTGAAGGATGAGGCTGCATATATCTTGTAAAAAGGCAATGATTCTGAATTCTTCTTCTGTCTTCCATTCCGACTCCTGGGTTAGGCATTAGCATGAAGGCATTTAGTCTCAATAGTTGTTTAAAAAAGATGTTTTCCTCTGACTTGGGTGGTTGTCACATGAACACATTAGGCTGTGACATAAGACTCCTGATGAATATGGGGGTGGATACTATTCACTGGAAGAGCCAAAAGGGTCTTGAGGGAATGTGATGAGATCAGGTTTGTTACATCTAAAATGCTTGTGAGCTATTGACCTGGTATCTACTGAGCTCCTTCTCTGTGCCAGGCATTTAGATCAGTGCTGGTGTCTGCTTTCAACAAGGCTTACCTTTTCCTACCACAGGAAGGCTATTTGTCTGTGGACAAGAGGTATCTGCACAGTCACAGTCCTGTTTGTGAGGGTGAAGGAGGCCACAGGGAGGGTGCTGAGGAAAAGATGCCATTAAAGTTGTGCTCAAGTAACATGATAGCAAGGTTATGCTCAAAATCCTTCAAGCTAGGCTTCAGTACTATGTGAATTGAGAAAGTCCAGATGTACAAGCTGGATTTAGAAAAGGCAGAGGAACCAGAGATCAAATCACCAACATTCATTGGCTCATAGAAAAAGCAAGAGAATTCCAGAAAAACATCTACTTCTGCTTCACTGACTATGCTAAAGCTTTTGATTGTGTGGATCACAACAGACTATGGAAAATTCTTAATGAGATGGGAATACGAGACCATCTTACTTGTCTCCTGAGAAACCTGTACGCAACTCAAGAGGCAATAGTTAGAACCGGACAAGAAACAACAGACTGGTTCAAGATTGGGAAAGGAGTATGACAAGACTGTATATTGTCACCCTGCTTATTTAACTTATATACAGAGTACATCATGCAAAATGCCAGGCTGGATGAATCACAAGCTGGAATCAAGACTGCTGGGAAAAACATCAACAAAAACATCAGATATGTAGATGATACCACTCTAAGGGACAGAAAGCGAAGAGGAACTAAAGAGGCTCTTGATGAAGGTGATAAAAGAAAGTGAAAAAGCTGACTTGAAACTCATATTCAAAAAATGAAGAACATGAAAAAAAAAAAAGAAGAACATGATATTTGGTTCCATCACTTTATGGCAAATAGATAGACAAAAAATGGAAACATAACAGAGTTTATTTTCTTGGCCTCCAAAATCACTGCAGATGGTGACTGCAGCCCTGAAATTAAAAGATGCTTGCTTCTTGGAAGAAAGGCTATGATAAATCTAGACAGCATACTAAAAAGCGGAGACGTCACTTTGTGGGCAAAGGGCCATATTCTCAGTTCAGTTCAGTCACTCAATCATGTCTGACTCTATGAATCCATGGGCTGCAGCACACCAGGCTTCCCTGTTCATCACCAACTCTCAGAGCTTACTCAAACTCATGTCCTTCAAGTCGCTGATGCCATCTAACCATCTCATCCTCTGTCGTCCCAGTCTCCTACTACCTTCAATCTTTCCCAGCATCAGGGTATTTTCCAGTGAGTCAGTTCTTCGCATCCAGTGACCAAAGTACTGGAGCTTCACCTTCAGAATCAGTCCTGCCAATGAATATTCAGGACTGATTTCCTTTAGGATTGACTGGTTGGATCTCCTTGCAGTCCAAGGGACTCTCAAGAGTCTTCTTCAACACCACAGTTCAAAAGCATCAATTCTTCGGCACTCAGCTTTCTTTACAGTCCAACTCTCACATCCATACATGACTACTGGAAAAACAATACCTTTGACTAAATGGACCTTTGTTAGCAAAATAATGTCTCTGCTTTTTAACATGTTGTTTAGGTTGGTCATAGCTTTTCTTCCAAGAAATAAGTGTCTTTTAATTTCATGGTTTCAGTCACCATCTGCAGTGATTTTGAAGCCCCCCAAAAATAGAGTCTCTCACTGTGTCCATTGCTTCCCCATCTCAGTTCAGTTCAGTCGTGTTTGACTCTTTGCGACCCCATTAATCACAGCACTCCAGGCCTCCCTATCCATCACCAACTCTCGGAGTTCACGCAAACTCACGTCCATCAAGTCGGTGATGCCATCCAGCCATCTCATCCTCTGACATCCCCTTTTCCTCCTGCCCCCAATCCCTCCCAGCATCAGAGTCTTTTCCAATGAGCTAACTCTTCACATGAGGTGGCCAAAGTACTGGAGTTTCACCTTTAGCATCATTCCTTCCAAAGAACAACCAGGGCTGATCTCCTTCAGAATGGACTGGTTGGATCTGCTTGCAGTCCAAGGGACTCTCAAGAGTCTTCTCCAACACCACAGTTCAAAAGCATCAATTCTTTGGCGCTCAGCTTTCTTCACAGTCCAAATCTCACATCCATATGTGATCACTGGAAAAACCATAGCCTTGACTAGATGGACCTTTGTTGGCAAAGTAATGTCTCTGCTTTTGAATATGCTATCTAGGTTGGTCATAACTTGCCTTTTTAAGGAGTAAGCGTCTTTTCATTTCATGGCTGCAGTCACTATCTGCAGTGATTTTGGAGCCCCCAAAAATAAAGTCTGACACTGTTTCCACTGTTTCTCCATCTATTTCCCATGAAGTGATGGGACCAGACACCATGATATTTGTTTTCTGAATGTTGAGCTTTAAGCTAACTTTTTCACTCTCCACTTTCACTTTCATCAAGAGGCTCTTTAGTTCCTCTTCACTTTCTGCCATAAGGATGGTGTCATCTGCATATCTGAGGGTATTGATATTTCTCCCGGCAATCTTGATACCAGCTTGTGCTTCTTCCAGCCCAGCATTTCTCATGATGTACTCTGCATAGAAGTTAAATAAGAAGGGTGACAGTATACAGCCATGATGTACTCCTTTTCCTATTTGGAACCAGTCTGTTGTTCCATGTCCAGTTCTAACTGTTGCTTCCTGACCTGCATACAGGTTTCTCAAGAGGCAGGTCAGGTGGTCTGGTATTACCATTTCTTTCAGAATTTTCCAGTTTATTGTGATCCACACAGTCAAAGGCTTTGGCATAGTCAATAAAGCAGAAATAGATGTTTTTCTGGAACTTTCTTGCCTTTTCCACGATCCAGCAGATGTTGGCAATTTGATCTCTGGTTCCTCTGCCTTTTCTAAAACCAGCTTGAACATCAGGAAGTTTACGGTTCACATATTGCTGAAGCCTGGCTTGGAGAATTTTGAGCATTACTTTACTAGTGTGTGAGATGAGTACAGTTGTGTGGTAGTTTGAGCATTCTTTGGCATTGCCTTTCTTTGGGATTGGAATGAAAACTGACCTTTTCCAGTCCTGTGGCCACTGCTGAGTTTTCCAAATTTACTGGTATATTGAATAAAGCACTTTCACAGCATCATGTTTTAAGATTTGAAATAGATCAACTGGAATTCCACCACCTCCACTCCTTTGTTCATAGTGATGCTTCCTAAGACCCACTTCACTTCGCATTCCAGGATGTCTGGCTCTAGGTCGGTGATCACACCATCATGGTTATCTGGGACAGGAAGATCTTTTTTTATATAGTTCTTCTGTGTATTCTTGTCATCTCTTCTTAATATCTTCTGCTTCTCTTAGGTCCATACCATTTCTGTCCTTTATTGAGCCCATCTTTGCATGAAATGTTCCCTTGGTATCTCTAATTTTCTGATCTCTAGTCTTTCCCATTCTATCGCTTTCCTCTATTTCTTTGCATTGATCACTGAGGAAGGCTTTCTTATCTCTCCTTGCTATTCCTTGGAACTCTGCATTCAAATGGCTATATCTAATTTTCTGATCTCTAGTCTTTCCCATTCTATCGCTTTCCTCTATTTCTTTGCACTGATCACTGAGGAAGGCTTTCTTATCTCTTCTTGCTATTCCTTGGAACTCTGCATTCAAATGGCTATATCTTTCCTTTTCTCCTTTGCATTTAGCTTCTCTTCTTTTCTCAGCTATCTGTAAAGCCCCCTCAGACAACCATTTTGCCTTTTTGCATTTCTTTTTCTTGGGGATGGTCTCAATCACTGCCTCCTGTACAATGTCATGAACCTCTGACCATAGATCTTCAGGCACTCTGTCTATCAGATCTAACTCCTTGAATATATTTGTCACTTACACTGTATAATCGTAAGGGATTTAATTTAGGTCATACCTGAGTGGTCTAGTGGTTTTCCCTACTTTCTTCAATTTAAGTTTGAATTTGGCAACTAGGAGTTCATGATCCAAGCCAGTCAGCTCCCAGTCTTATTTTTGCTACTGTATACAGCTTCTCCATCTTTGGCTATAAGAATATAATCAATCTGATTTTGGTGTTGACCATCTGGAGTCTTCTCTTGTGTTGTTGGAAGAGGGTGTTTCTATGACCAGTGCATTCTCTTGGCAAAATTCTATTAGCCATTGACCTGCTCCCTTCTGTACTCCAAGGCCAAATTTGCCTGTTTCTCCAGGTATTTCTTGACTTCCTACTTTTGCATTCCAGTCCCCTATAATGAAAAGGACAGACATCCTTTTTGGCTGTTAGTTCTAGAAGGTGTTGTAGGTCTTCATAGAACTGTTCAACGTCAGCTTTTTCAGCTCGAACCAGTGGTTTGAGCATAGACTTGGATTACTCTGATACTGAATGGTTTGCCTTGGAAATGAACAGAGTTCATCCTGTTGTTTTTGTGACTGCATGCAAGTACTGCATTTAGGACTCTTTTATTGACTATGATGGCTACTCCAATTCTTCTAAGGGATTCTTGACCACAGTAGTATATATAATGGTCATCCGAGTTAAATTCACCCATTGCAGTCCATTTTAGTTGACTGATTCCTAAAATATCCATGTTCACCCCTGTCAATTTCCAATTAGACCACTTTTAATTTACCTTGATTCATAGACCTAACATTCTAGATTCCTATGCAACATTGTTCTTTACAACATCGGACTTTATTTCCATCACCAGTCAGATCCACAACTGGGTGTTGTTTTTGCTTTTGCTCTATCTCTTCATTCGTTCTGGAGTTATTTCTCCACTGTTCTCCAGTAGCATATTGGGTACCTACTGACCTGGGGAGTTCATCTTTCAGTGTCCTATTTCTTTTTGCCTTTTCATACTGTTCATGGGGGTCTCAAAGCAAGAATACTGCAGTGGTTTGCCATTCCCTTCTCCAGTGGACCATGTTTTGTCAGAACTCTCCACCATGACCTGTCCATCTTGGGTGGCTCTACACAGCATGGCTCATAGTTTCATTGAATTAGACAAGGCTGTGGTCCATGTGATCAGTTTGAGTAGTTTTCTGTGATTGTGGGCTTCATTCTGCCTGCCTTTTGATGACTAGGGATAAGAGGCTTATGGAAGTTTTCTGATGGGACAGACTGACTAGGGGGAAGCTAGGTCTTGTTCTGATGAGCGCGGCCTTGCTCAGTTAATCTTTTATCCAATTTTCTGTTGATGGGTGGGGCTGTGTTCCCTTCCTGTTGTTTAACCTGACGCCAAACTATGTTGGAGGTAATGAAGATAATGGGGACCTCCTTCAAAAGGTCCTGTGCATGCACTGCTACACTCAGTGCTCTGAACGCTACACCAGGCCACCACCAACCCACGCCTCCACTGGAGACTCCTGGACCCTCATGGGCAAGTCTGGGTCAGTCTCTTGTGGAGTCATTGCTCCTTTCTCCTGGGTTCTGGTGCACACAAGGTTTTGTTTGTGCCTTCCAAGAGTCTGTTTCACCAGTTCTTTGTAAATTCTGGTGAATCTATGGTGGGGTTAAAGATGACCTCCTCCAAGAGGGCTTATACCATACCCCAGTCTGCTGCACCCAGAGCCCCTTCCCTTGCAGCAGGCCACTCCTGACCCCATACCTCTGCAGGAGACACTCAAATCCTCAAAGGCAGATCTGGCTCAGTCTTTGTAGAGTCTCCTGGTATGCACAAGGTTTTGTATGAGTCCTCTGAGCATTTCTGGTGGGTATGGCGTTTGATCTAAACCTGACTTTACCCCTCCTACCTTCTTTCTGGGGTTTCTCCTTTGCCCTTGGATGTGGGGTGTATTTTTTTGGTGGGATCCAACATTCTCCTATCAATGCTTCTTCAGCAGTGAGTTGTAATCTTGGACTTCTCACAGGAGAAGATGAGCACACATCCTTCTATTTCACCAGTTATTCAAAGTATACTCAAAGTATGGTTTTTCCAGTAGTCATGCATGGATGTGAAAAGTGAAAGTGAAAAGTCACTCAGTCATGTCCAACTCATTGCTCCCCCATGGATTATACAGTCCATGGAATTCTCCAGGCCAGAACATTGGAGTGGTTAGCCTTTTTCTTCCCCAGGGGATTTTCCCAACCCAGGGATTGAACCCAGGTCTCCTGTATTGCAGGCAGATTCTTTACCAACTGAACCACTGCACCATAAAGAAGGCAGAGTGCTGAAGAATTGATGCTTTCAGATCTTGGTGCTGGAGAAAACTCTTGAGAATCCCTCGGACTGCAAGGAGATCAAACCAGTCAATCCTAAAGGAAATCAACCCTGAATATTCATTGGAAGGACTAATGCTGAAGCTGAAGCTCCAAAACTTTGGTCACCTGATGCAAACAGCTGACTCATTGGAAATGACCCTGATGGTGGGAAAGACTGAGGATAGGGGGAGAAGGGGGTGACAAAGGATGAGATGGTTGGATGGCATCACTGACTCAATGGACATGAGTTCAAGCAAACTCTGAGAGATAGTGAAGGATAGGGAAGCCTGGTGTGCTGCAGTCCATGGGGTTGGAAAAAGTTGGACATGACTGAGTGACTGAACAACAACAAAGTTATGGGTGATAAGGGTAAGGCTCTAAGGACTCACTTCACTTATATCTTAGAACTAGTACTGATGGAAGAGGAAAAACCATAGACACTGCTCCTTATCATGGAAAAGTAAGGCTCAATAGTTTTCTCATGACTGTACTATTAAAAATACACTTTAGGGACTTTCCTGGTGGTCCAGTGGTTGGGAGTCTGCTTGTCAATGCAGAGAACATGAGGTTTAACCCTGGTCTAGGAGAATCCCTTATGCCTCAGGGTGACTAAGCCCCTTTGCCACAACTACTGAGCCCTTGTGCTCTAAAACCCATGCTCAGGAATGAGAGATACCACTGCAATGAGAAACCTGTGCACCACAATAAGAGAAATCCCAGGGCAGTCCTAAGATGGTGGAGGAATAGGATGGGGAGACCACTTTCTCCCCCACAAATTCATCAAAAGAACATTTGAACGCTGAATAAGTTCCATAAAACAACTTCTGAACGCCGGCAGAGGACATCAGGCACCCAGAAAAGCAGCCCATTGTCTTCATAAGGAGGTAGGAAAAAATATAAAAGATAAAAAGAGAGATAAAAGAGGTAGGGATGGAACTCCATCCCAGGAAAGGAGTCTTTAAAAAGAGAGAAGTTTCCAAACACCAGGAAACACTCTCACTGCTGAGTCTGTGGCAAGCCTTGGAACCACAGAGGGCAACATAACCGGGAGGAAAAATAAATATATAATTAAAACCCACAGATTATGTGCCCAACAGTAACTCCCCCAGCAGAGAAGCAGCACAGACGCCTGCATCCACCACTCCAAGTGGGCGCTGGGCAGGGAGGCTTGGGCTGCATTGCTTAGAGTAAGGACTGGGCCTGAATGCCCCAAGGGCAATCTGAGGGAACTAACTTGGGCTAGCAAACCAGATTGTGGGATAGCTACCACACGAAAAGCCCTAACCTAAGACACCGCCAGGCCTGCTCACAGAACAAAGGACTGACTAGAACTACACAAAAAGCCCTAGCCTGAGACAACATCAGACCCGCTCACAGAACAAAGGACTGAGCAGACTTAGCCAGCTGCAGACCATCCCCCTGGGTGACAGGCAGCCAGAGCCGGAAGGGGGCAATCGCAGCTCCAGAGAGGCATTATCTACCAAACTGCAAGCAGGCTTCATTGCTAACTAAGACTTCTTGGGATTCTGGATGGTCAACATCTGCCTGAGAAGGTGTGCCGGTTATACACCCAGAAAACCAAGCAGCAGGGACAGGGGAGTCTATAAGTTGCAGCAACCGCGCTTGCAAACACCTGGTCACCTGAGCTGCTCAGACCTGGAAAGGGCACAAAACGCAGGCCCAACAGAGTCTGCGCCTTTGTGGAGTACCCGAGTACCTGAACCTGAGTGGCTTAGACCTGGGAAGTGCACACAACCCAGGGCCAGCCTCATAGAGTTCCCGGCAGACCAACCTAGAGCCTAAGCAGTGTAGACAGGGAAAGCACACACGCCATGAGCGGGGGCAAATCCAGTGTGGCCGAGTCACTGCAAGCACACGCCAGTGTTATCTGTTGGCAGTGTCCCTCCCTCCCCATAGCACGACTGAACAAGTGAGCCTAAAAAAGTGTCCACCACCGCCCCATTGTGTCAGGGTAGAAATTAGACACTGAAGAGACCTGCAAACAGAAGAAGCTAAAATAGAGGGGACCACCTTGGAAGTGACAGGTGCAATAGATTAAAACCCTGTGGTTAGTACCCAAAACATAGGAAGGGGCCTATAGATCTTGAGAAATATAAGCCGGATCAAGGAACTATCCGAAACTGAACTAACCCCACACTGCCCACAATGCCAGAGCAAGTCCTAGATATATTTTTACTATTTTTACTATCATTCTTTATATTTTTTAAACTTTAAAAAAATTTTAAGTCCTCTGTTACTCCTTTAATTTTCATTTTTATAACTTACTATTACTTTGAAAGCCAGGAAGCAACAGTCAGAACTGGACATGGAACAACAGACAGGTTCCAAATAGGAAAAGGAGTACATCAAGGCTGTATATTGTCACACTGCTTATTTAACTAATATGCAGAGTACATTATGAGAAACGCTGGGCTGGAAGAAGCACAAGCTGGAATCAAGATTGCCGGGAGAAATATCCATAACCTCAGATATGCAGATGACACCACCCTTATGGCAGAAAGTGAAGAGGAACTCAAAAGCCTCTTGAGGAAAGTGAAAGAGGAGAGTGAAAAAGTTGGCTTAAAGCTCAACATTCAGAAAACAAAGATCATGGTGTCTGGTCCCATCACTTCATGGCAAATAGATGGGGAAACAGTGGAAACAGTGTCAGACTTTATTTTTGGGGGCTCCAAAATCACTGCAGATGGTGACTGCAGCCATGAAATGAAAAGACACTTACTCCTTAAAAAGGCAAGTTATGACCAACCTAGATAGCATATTCAAAAGCAGAGACATTACTTTGCCAACAAAGGTTTGTCTAGTCAAGGCTATGGTTTTTCCAGTGGTCATGTATGGATGTGAGAGTTGGACTGTGAAGAAAGCTGAGCGCCAAAGAATTGATGCCTTTGAACTGTGGTTTGGAGAAGACTCTTGAAAGTCCCTTGGACTGCAAGGCAATCTCACCAGTCCATTCTAAAGGAGGTCGGTCCTGGGTGTTCTTTGGAAGGAATGATGTTAAAGCTGAAACTCCAGTACTTTGGCCACCTCATGCAAAGAGTTGACTCATTGGAAAAGACTCTGATGCTGGGAGGGATTGGGGGCAGGAGGAGAAGGGGACGACAGAAGATGAGATGGCTGGATGGCATCACTGACTCAATGGACGTGAATTTGAGTGAACTCCGGGTGTTGGTGATGGACAGGGAGGCCTGGCGTGCTGCAGTTCATGGGGTCGCAAAGAGTCGGACACGACTGAGTGACTGAACTGAACTAATTACTTTGCAAAAAAAAGGAGACCCTTTTTTAAAAAAGTAAACTTCATATATATATATTATAATTTTTGTGACTTTTTTTTCTTTAATATTGTATTTTTGAAAATCCAAACCTCTACTCTGGATTTTTAATCTTTGCTTTTTGGTATTTGTTATCAATCTGTAACTTCAAGAACCTAATCTTCGGTACCCATTTTTACTTGGGAGCGAGATCACTGGCTTGACTGCTCTCTCCCTCGTTGGACTCTCCTTTTTCTCCACCAGGTTGCCTCTATCTCCTCCTTCCCCATTCTCTTCTCTACCTAACTCTGTGAATCTCTTTGTGTGTTCCAGATAGTGGAGAACACTTACTGGTAAGTCACTCCAGTCGTGTCTGACTCTGTGCGACCCCACAGATGGCAGCCCACCAGGCTCCCCCGTCCCTGGGATTCTCCAGGCAAGAACACTGGAGTAAGTTGCCATTTCCTTCTCCAATGCATGAAGGTGAAAAGTGAAAGTGAAGTCGCTCAGTCGTGTCTGACTCTTAGCGACCCCATGGACTGCAGCCTACCAGGCTCCTCCATCCACGGGATTTTCCAGGCAAGAGTACTGGAGTGGGGTGCCATTGCCTTCTCTGGGAGAACACTTAGGGAACTGGTTACTGGCTGGATCTGTCTCTCTCCTTTTGATTCCCCTCTTTATCCTCCTGGCCACCTCTGTCTCCTTCATTCCTCTTCTCTTCTCTGTGTAACTCCGTGAACATCTCTGAGCGGTCCAGACTGTGGAGCACACATAAGTAAGTGATTACTGGCTAGCTTGCTCCCTTCTCTTTTGATTCCACCTCATCTCATCCAGGCCACCTCTATCTCCCTCCTCCCTCTTCTCTTCTCCATGTAACTCTGTGAACCTCTCTGGGTGTCCCTCACTGTGGAGAAACTTTTCACCTTTAACCTAGATGTTTTATCAACAGTGCTGTATAGATGGAGAGCCTTGAGGCTACTGTAAAAATAAGACTGAAAACCAGAAGCAGGAGGCGTAAGTCCAAATCCTGAGAATACCAGAGAACTCCTGACACCAGGGAATATTAATCAACAGGAGCTCATCAAACGCCTCAATACCTACACTGAAACCAAGGACCACCTAAGGGCCAACAAGTTCCAGAGCAAGACATACCATGCAAATTCTCCAGCAACAGAGGAACACAGCCCTGAGCTTCAATATACAGGCTTCCCAAAGTCACTCCAAACCCACTGACATCTCATAACTTATTACTGGACACTTCATTGCACTCCAGAGAGAAGAAATCCAGCTCCACCCACCAAAACACCGACACAAGATTCCCTAACCAGGAAACCTTGACAAGCCACCAGTACAACCCCACCCACAGTGAGGAAACTCCACAATAAAGAGAACTCCACAAACTGCCAGAATACAGAAAGGCCACCCCAAACACAGCAATATAAACAGAGGAAGAGACAGAGAAATACCCAGCAGGTAAAGGAACAGGATAAATGCCCACCAAACCAAACAAAAGAGGAAGAGATAGGGAATCTACCTGATTAAGAATTCCGAATAATGATAGTGAAAATGATCCAAAATCTTGAAAACAAAACGGAATCACAGAAAAATAGCCTGGAGACAAGGATTGAGAAGATGCAAGAAAGGTTTAACAAGGACCTAGAATAAATAAGAAAAGAGTCAATATATAACGAATAATGCAATAAATGAGATAAAAAAACACTCTCTAGGGAACAAATAGTATAATAATGGAGGCAGAAGATAGGATTAGTGAGGTAGAAGATAGAATGGTAGAAACAAATGAATCAGAGAGGAAAAAAAGAAAAACAAATTAAAAGAAATCAGGACAATCTCAGAGACCTCTGGGAAAATGTTCAATGCCCCACCAGTCGAATCATAGGAGTGCCAAAAGAAGATAAAAAGAAAAACGATGAGAAAATACTTGGGGAGATAATAGTTGAAAACTTCCCTAAAATGGGGAAGGAAATAATCACCGAAGTCCAAGAAACCCAGAGAGTCCAAAACAGGATAAACCCAAGGTGAAATACCCCTAGACACATATTAATCAAATTAACAAAGATCAAACACAAAGGACAAATATTAAAATCAGTAAGGGAAAAACAACAAATAACACACAAGGGGATTCCCATAAGGATAACAGCTGATCTTTCAATAAAACTCTTCAGACCAGGAAGGAATGGCAGGACATATTTAAAGTGATGAAAGAAAATAACCTACAGCCCAGATTACTGTACCCAGCAAGAATCTCATTCAAATATGAAGGAGAAATCAAAAGCTTTACAGACAAGCAAAAGCTGAGAGAATTCAGCACCACCAAACCAGCTCTCCAGCAAATGCTAAAGGATCTTCTCTAGACAGGAAACAAAAAATGGTGTATAAACTCGAACCCCAAACAATAAAGTAAATGGCAACGGGATCATACTTATCAATAATTACCTTAAATATAAATGGGTTGAATGCCCCAACCAAAAGACAAAGACTGGCTGAATGGATACAAAAACAAGACCATTATATATGTTGTCTATGAGAGACCCACCTCAAAACAAGGGACACATACAGACTGAAAGTGAAGGGCTGGAAAAAGATATTCCATGCAAATAGAGACCAAAAGAAAGCAGGAGTAGCAATACTCATATCAGATAAAATAGACTTTAAAACAAAGGCTGTGAAAAGAGACAAAGAAGAACACTACATAATGATCAAAGGATCAATCCAAGAAGAAGATAAAACAATTATAAATATATATGCATCCAACATAGGAGCACTGCAATATGTAAGACAAATGCTAACAAGTATGAAAGGGGAAATTAACAATAACACAATAATAATGGGAGACTTTAATACCCCACTCATACCTATGGATAGATCAACTAAACAGAAAATTAACAAGGAAACACAAACTTTAAATGGTACAATAGACTAGTTACCTAATTGATATCTATAGGATATTTCACCCCAAAACAACGAATTTCACCTTTTTCTCAAGCACACATGGAACCTTCTCCAGGATAGATCACATCCTGGGCCATAAATCTAGCCTTGGTAAATTCAAAAACATTGAAATCATTCCAAGCATCTTTTCTGACCACAATGCAGTAAGATTAGATCTCAATTACAGGAGAAAAACTATTAAAAATTCCAACATATGGAGGCTGAACAACACACTGCTGAATAACCAACAAATCACAGAAGGAAAAAAAAAAATCAAAATATGCATAGAAACGAATGAAAATGAAAACACAACAACCCAAAACCTGAGGGACACTGTAAAAGCAGTGCTAAGGGGAAGGCTCATAGCAATACAGGAATACCTCAAGAAACAAGAAATAAGTCAAATAAATAACCTAACTCTACACCTAAAGCAACTAGAAAAGGAAGAAATGAAGAACCTCAGTGTTAGCTGAAGGAAAGAAATCTTAAAAATTAGGGCAGAAATAAATGCAAAAAAACACAAAAGAGACCATAGCAAAAATCAACAAAGCCAAAAGCTGGTTCTTTGAGAAGATAAACAAAACTGACAAACTATTAGCCAGACTCATCAAGAAACAAAGGGAGAAAAATCAAATCAGTAACATTAGAAATGAAAATGGAGAGATCACAACAGACAACACAGAAATACAAAGGATCATAAGAGACTACTATCAGCAATTATATGCCAATAAAATGGACAACGTGGGAGAAATGGACAAATTCTTAGAAAAGTACAACTTTCCAAAACTGGACCAGGAAGAAATAGAAAATCTTAACAGACCCATCACAAGCATGGAAATTGAAACTGTAATCAGAAATCTTCCAGCAAACAAAAGCCCAGGTCCAGACGGCTTCACAGCTGAATTCTACCAAAAATTTAGAGAAGAGCTAACACCTGTCCTACTCTTCCAGAAAACTGCAGAGGAAGGTAAACTTCCAAACTCATTCTATGAGGCCACCATCACCCTAATACCAAAACCTGACAAAGATCCCACAAAAAAAGAAAACTACAGGCCAATATCACTGATGAACATAGATGCAAAAATCCTTAACAAAATTCTAGCAATCAGAATCCAACAACACATTAAAAAGATCATACATCATGACTAAGTGGGCTTTATCCCAGGGATGCAAGGATTCTTCAATATCCGCAAATCAATCAATGTAATACACATTAACAAATTGAAAAATAAAAACCATATAATTATCTCAATAGATGCAGAGAAAGCCTTTGACAAAATTCAACACCCATTTATGATTAAAAACTCTCCAGAAAGCAGGAATAGAAGGAACATTCCTCAACATAATAAGAGCTATATATGACAAACCCACAGCAAACATTATCCTCAATGGTGAAAAATTGAAAGCATTTCCCCTAAAGTCAGGAACAAGACAAGGGTGCCCACTCTCATCACTACTATTCAACATAGTTTTGGAAGTTTTGGCCACAGCAATCAGAGCAGAAAAAGAAATAAAAGGAATCCAGATTGGAAAAGAAGAAGTAAAATTCTCACTGTTTGCAGATGACATGATCCTCTACATAGAAAACCCCAAAGACTCCACCAGAAAATTACTAGAGCTAATCAATGACTATAGTAAAGTTGCAGGATATAAAATTAACACACAGCAATCCCTTGCATTCCTATACACTAATAATGAGAAAATAGAAAGAGAAATTAAGGAAACAATTCCATTCACCATTGCAACGAAAAGAATAAAATACTTAGGAATATATCTACCTAAAGAAACTAAAGACCTATATATAGAAAACTATAAAACACTATTGAAAGAAATCAAAGAGGACACTAATAGATGGAGAAATGTACCATGTTCATGGATCGGAAGAATAAATATAGTGAAAATGAGTATACTACCCAAAGCAATCTATAGATTCAATGCAACCCCTATCAAGCTACCAATGGTATTTTTCACAGAGCTAGAACAAATAATTTCACAATTTGTATGGAAATACAAAAAAACCTCGAATAGCCAAAGCAATCTTGAGAAAGAAGAATGGAACTGGACGAATCAACCTGCCTCACTTCAGGCTCTACTACAAAGCCACCGTCATCAAGACAGTATGGTACTGGCACAAAGACAGAAATATTGATCAATGGAACAAAATAGAAAGCCCAGAGATAAATCCACGCACCTATGGACACCTTATCTTTGACAAAGGAGGCAAGAATATACAATGAAGAAAAGACAATCTCTTTAACAAGTGGTGCTGGGAAAACTGGTCAACCACTTGTAAAAGAATGAAACTAGAACACTTTCTAACACCATACACAAAAACAAACTCAAAATGGATTAAAGATCTAAATGTAAGACCAGAAACTATAAAACTCCTAGAGGAGAACATAGGCAAAACACTCTCTGACATAAATCACAGCAGGATCCTCTATGACCCACCTCCCAGAATATTGGAAATAAAAGCAAAAATAAACAAATGGGACCTAATTAAACTTAAAAGCTTCTGCACAACAAAGGAAACTATAAGCAAGGTGAAAAGGCAGCCTTCAGAATGGGAGAAAATAGCAAATGAAGCAACTGACAAAGAATTAATCTCAAAAATATACAAGCAACTCCTGAAGCTCAATTCCAGAAAAGTAAACGACCCAATAAAAAAATGGGCAAAAAAACTAAACAGACATTTCTCCAAAGAAGACATACAGATGGCTAACAAACACATGAAAAGATGCTCAACATCACTCATTATCAGAGAAATGCAAATCAAAACCACAATGAGGTACCACTTCACGCCAGTCAGAATGGCTGCTATACAAAAGTCTACAAGAAATAAATGCTGGAGAGGGTGTGGAGAAAAGGGAACCCTCTTACACTGTTGGTGGGAATGCAAACTAGTACAACCACTATGGAGAACAGAGTGGAGATTCCTTAAAAAACTGGAAATAGAACTGCCATATGACCCAGCAATCCCACTGCTGGGCATACACATGGAGGAAACCAGAATTGAAAGAGACACATGTACCCCAATGTTCATTGCAGCACTGTTTATAATAGCCAGGACATGGAAGCAACCTAGATGTCCATCAGCAGATGAATGGATAAGAAAGCCGTGGTACATATACACAATGGAGTATTCAGATCAGATCAGATCAGTCGCTCAGTCGTGTCTGACTCTTTGCAACCCCATGAATCACAGCACGCCAGGCCTCCCTGTCCATCACCAACTCCCAGAGTTCACTCAGACTTACGTCCATCCAGTCAGTGATGCCATCCAGCCATCTCATCCTCTGTCGTCCCCTTCTCCTCCTGCCCCCAATCCCTCCTAGCATCAGAGTCTTTTCCAATGAGTCAACTCTTTGCATGAGGTGGCCAAAGTACTGGAGTTTCAGCTTTAGCATCATTCCTTCCAAAGAAATCCCAGGGCTGATCTCCTTCAGAATGGACTGCTTGGATCTCCTTGCAGTCCAAGGGACTCTCAAGAGTCTTCTCCAACACCACACTTCAAAAGCATCAATTCTTCGGCACTCAGCCTTCTTCACAGTCCAACTCTCACATCCATATATGACCACAGGAAAAACCATAGCCTTGACTAGACGAACCTTTGTTGGCAAAGTAATGTCTCTGCTTTTGAATATGCTATCTAGGTTGATCAAAACTTTCCTTCCAAGGAGTAAGCATCTTTTAATTTCATGGCTGCAGTCACCATCTGTAGTGATTTTGGAGCCCAGAAAAATAAAGTCTGACACTGTTTCCACTGTTTCCCCATCTATTTCCCATGAAGTGGTGGGACCGGATGCCATGATCTTTGTTTTCTGAATGTTGAGCTTTAAGCCAACTTTTTCACTCTCCACTTTCACTTTCATCAAGAGGCTTTTGAGTCCCTCTTCACTTTCTGCCATAAGGGTGGTGTCATCTGCATATCTGAGGATATTGATATTTCTCCTGGCAATCTTGATTCCAGCTTGTGTTTCTTCCAGCCCAGCGTTTCTCATGATGTACTCTGAATAGAAGTTGAATAAACAGGGTGACAATATACAGCCTTGACGTACTCCTTTTCCTATTTGGAACCAGTCTGTTGTTCCATGTCCAGTTCTAACTGTTGCTTCCTGACCTGCATACAAATTTCTCAAGAGGCAGATCAGGTGGTCTGGTATTCCCATCTCTTTCAGAATTTTCCACAGTTTATTGTGATCCACAGAGTCAAAGGCTTTGGCATAATCAATAAAGCAGAAATAGATGCTTTTCTGGAACTCTCTTGCTTTTTCTATGATCCAGCAGATGTTGGCAATTTGATCTCTGGTTCCTCTGCCTTTTCTAAAACCAGCTTGAACATCAGGAAGTTTACGGTTCACATATTGCTGAAGCCTGGCTTGGAGAATTTTGAGCATTACTTCTCTAGCGTGTGAGATGAGTGCAATTGTGTGGTAGTTTGAGCATTTTTTGGCATTGCCTTTCTTTGGGATTGGAATGAAAACTGATCTTTTCCAGTCCTGTGGCCACTGCTGAGTTTTCCAAATTTGCTGTCATATTCAGTGCAGCACTTTCACAGCATCATCTTTCAGGATTTGAAATAGCTCAACTGGAATTCCATCACCTCCCTAGCTTTGTTCATAGTGATGCTTTCTAAGGCTTGACTTCACATTCCAGGATGTCTGGCTCTAGGTCAGTGATCACACCATCGTGATTATCTGGGTCGTGAAGATCTTTTTTGTACAGTTCTTCTGTGTATTTTTGCCATCTTTTCTTAATATCTTCTGTTTCTGTTAGGTCCATACCATTTCTGTCCTCTATCGAGCTCATCTTTGCATGAAATGTTCCTTTGGTATCTCTGATTTTCTTGAAGAGATCCCTAGTCTTTCCCATTCTGTTGTTTTCCTCTATTTGTTTGCACTGATCGCTGAAGAAGGCTTTCTTATCTCTTCTTGCTATTCTTTGGAACTCTGCATTCAGATGTTTATATCTTTCCTTTTCTCCTTTGCTTTTCGCTTCTCTTCTTTTCACAGCTATTTGTAATGGAGTATTACTCAGCCATTAAAAATAATACATTTGAATCAGTTCTAATGAGGTGGATGAAACTGGAGCCTATTATACAGAGTGAAGTAAGCCAGGAAGAAAAACACCAATACAGTATACTAATGCGTATATATGGAATTTAGAATGATGGTAACAATAACCCTATATGCGAGACAACAAAAGAGACACAGATATATGGAACAGTCTTTTGGACTCTGTGGGAGAGAGCGAGGGTGCGATGATTTGGAAGAATAGCACTGAAACATGTATAATATCATATGTGATATGAATCACCAGACCAGGCTTGATGCATGATACAGGATGCTCGGGGCTCGTGCACTGGGATGACCCAGAGGGATGTGATGGGGAGGGAGGTGGGTTGGGGGTTCAGGATGGGGAACACGTGTACACCCGTGGCAGATTCATGTTGACGTATGGCAAAACCAATGCAATATTGTAAAGTAATTAGCCTCCAATTAAAATAAATAAATTTATATTAAAAAATAAATTCAAAAAAAACAAAACAAGAGAAAGCCCACATGCAGCAATGAAGACTCTGGGCAGGCAGAAATAAATAAAATAAATTGAGAAACAATAAACTTCAAAACAGCACATTGAAAACTTCATAGGTTACTTGCATGATATCATGAATGTTATCTTTTAAACACTGGAAAGTGAAGTTGCTCAGTCGTGTCCGACTCTTTGCGACCCCGTGGACTGTAGCATACCAGGCTCCTCTGACCATGAGATTCTCCAGGCAAGAATACTTGAGTGGGTTGCCATTTCCTTCTTCAAAACACTGGAAACAATGTCTTATTAAGGGAGTGAGGATAGAACCCTGAATCTAGTTACTATGGGCCTAATTCAATGATAAGAAATGAAGAGAGCATAGGATTCCCATCATGTCCTTATTCTTAATGTAACCCTGTTTAAACACTTCACAAGTGTTTTGATGAAATACAATACTAAAGCTGGAACAGACTTAAGATATCACTTAGTCTAAGTGCGCCAGCTTGAAAGTAAAATTTAAGCACGCAGAGATTAAGTCACTTGCTCAAGGTCACAGCCTCATTTTCTTAGTTCTAGTCCTATTCTCTTTCCTTTTGGAGTTGTTAAGAGACAGCAATGAGATCATTTTAATTTTATAACTGTCAATTTCTATGTACTTCTACATGAGACATGCTTCTATATTTTCCTTATTTTGATCAAAATTAAGTTATTGGTTGGTCTGAGATCCTTTGTGATTTGAGCTTGGATTGTTTCAAATAGAACCCATTACCTTAGAAAACTTGAATCCTTTCCTTCTCATTGCAGTATTCCTTCTTTTTCTATAGATGCTTGTCTTGACAAGGTCTATTACTATGTATATTTCAACCATTTCATTAGCTATTCTTACACTTTAACTTTGATTTTCATTAACTGTCAGGTGTTAGGCAGCTGCTCTGCTCATTTTGGGTTCATTCTAATTTTTGTGTTCCACTTTTACTAGCCTGGCCTGTTTTGAACAGGCTATCTTAATGGCTTGGCCTAATTCCAAGTTACAAAATAGATTTGTAATTCGTTAGATACTTGCCAAATCTAGTTGATTTCAAAATGAACCATAGTTTTAAAATATCTTTCACTAATTTTTTACTACTGGTTTTACATAATTTTATTTGCAATTTTGGATTAAAAATATTTATTTCATAGTGATAAAGTCTAGGAATGCAAAGTAATTCTTAATTTCTTCTACATGATACATAAGCCACAGGCATTCCAACAAAGGTTTATGTTAGTTCTATCTTTCTTATTAAAGTAGGTATCTTGCAGACATTTATTGCATAAATATTCAATTTTATTAGTTTCAAGAAAGAAGCATTTCCTGTCTTCCTTCTGCAGACTCAAGTGACAAATAAGCTTACTGGTCACCAGGTCAACCTGTGGTTACAAACATTTTGAAAGTCTGTGTGATCAAAATGTTGTTTTATTTTGACTCAGTGTTATTAAGAATTTCTTGGGTTGACAAAGTCTTCACCAGCTCAGACTGTCTCATTGACTCGATGATTTTATCAAGGAAGAGCTGGAATCCTAGTAAATGAGCAGTATAAGGGGTTACTTGTCTGGCTGAGCTGAATCTGGGTTTATAGGCCATGCAATTTCCTGACCTCTGTTCAGGGACTGAAGATCCCTGGGCAGAAAGTCATTTTGAAAAGGTCTTGTTCTTTCCAAAAATCTCTTTATAGTATTGCCCTTCTAGGTGAAACAGCATATCTGCTGCTGCTGCTGCTAAGTCACTTCAGTCGTGTCTGACTCTATGCGACCCCATAGACGGCAGCCCACCAGGCTCCCCCGTCCCTGGGATTCTCCAGGCAAGAACACTGGAGTGGGTTGCCATTTCCTTCTCCAATGCATGAAAGTGGAAAGTGAAAGTGAAGTCGCTAAGTTGTGTCTGACAAAGAGCATATCTAGTCTTTAGCAATAATTCTCTGGGCTCATGGAAGTTGTACAAAATATTGATTGAGCTAACTGCCTAAACTTTTATAGGAAGGGTTCAACCCACTGAAGTTCTTTGGATTATAGCCCAATTAGTCTGATAACTCTTGTAATTTTTAAGGTGACTACTTCTCATTTTCTTGTACCTCGACTCCTGTAATGTTTTCACAAAAAATTCCCTTTCAAACCTTAGACATTTAAAATACAGCTAACTTCTTCCCACAGTCATATTCTGAGACCATATAAGAGCCATCAAACTGCTGACCCACATTGCTTGAATAGCTCTGAGTCTCTTCACTTTGGTAGGTTACCCTTTCTGCCAATCTTTACTTATTCCAGTTCCTTTGATTTTCCTAGTGAATGTAGTGACTTGCGTGGCTATTATTTCTTAAGAATAGAGTATTTTAATATATGTTCCATTTTGGAGCAGCTCTTCATGCTGGGACCCACCAAGTCAAACTGAAATGCATTTTGTAAGAATCTGAAGAATAGTTCTTTGGAGGCTCTATGTATCATTAGGACCCACATGCCTGTAGTATTAAGGTAAAAGAAATATTTTAGAACTAAAAAGTTATTGACTCAAAAATATGAAGCACATGTATAGATATATATAATTTATATTTCATGTAAAATCTGAGTACACTTCAATATGTTTGGTATGAAGTAGAATGAAGCAAAAAGTTAAAATATCCAAGGTCTAGAAAACTGTTAAAATGCCTTAGTTTCTAGGATAGACATTAAATTTAAAATTAGTGATCTATGTCTGAAAGCAGCAGAATACAAGTGCTTTGTATTGTAATGTACAATACATTCTTTTCAAGTGCACATGGGACATTCTCTAGGATATAATACATGTATCCGTGCTAAGTTGCTTCAGTAGTGTCTGACTCTTTGCAAACCTATGGACTGTAGCCTGCCAGGCTCCTTTGCCCAAGGGATTCTCTGGGCAAGAATACTGGAGTGAGTTGCCATGCCCTCCTCCAGGGAATCTTCCCAATCCAGGGATTGAAATCACGCTGCCTGCAGCTCCTTCATTGCAGGCAGATTCTTTACTGCTGAGCCATCAGAGAAGCCTAATACATTACATAATAGGCCACAAAGCAAGCCTTAGTAAGTTTTAGAAAATTAAAGTTATATCAAGCATCTTTTCTAGGCACAGTGCTATGAGATTAGAAATCAACTTTAAGGAAAAAAAATGCAAAACTCATAAACACATGGAGGCTGAACAACATGCAACAAAATAAGCAATAGATCACTGAAGAAATGAAAGAGGAAATAAAAAAACATCTTCAGACAAATGAAAACACAATATTCCAAAATCAAGCAAAAGCAGTTCTAAGGGGGAAGTTTATAATGATACAAGCTTATCTCAGGAAACAAGAAAAATCTCAAACAACCTAACCTTACACTTAAAGCAACAAGGGAAATAAGAACAAACAAAACCCAAAGTTAGTAGAAGGAAAAAATCATAAAGATCTGAGCAGAAATAAATGTAATAGAGACTAAGAAAACAGTAGAAAAGATGAATGAAACTAAAAGATGGTTCTTTGAAAAGATAAACAAAAGTAATAAACCTTTAGCTAGACTCATCAAAAAAAAAAAGCGGGGGGCGGGGGGGAGAGCCCAAATCAAAAAATTAGAAATGAAAAAAGGAGAAGTTATAAGCAACCCCTCCACAGAAACACAAAGGACCATAAGAGACTACTATAGATAACTACATGCCAATAAAATGGACAATCTAGTAGAAATGGACAAATTCCTAGAAAGGTACAATCTCCCAAGATTGAAACAGGAAGAAACAGAAAATATGAGCAGACTAATTACAAGTACTGAAATTGAAACTATGATTAAAAACAAAAGTCCAGGACAGATGGCCTCACAGGAGAATTCTATCAAACACTCAGAGAAGAGTTAACATCAATCTTTCTGAAACTATTCCAAAAAATTGAAGAGGAAAGGAACACTTCCAAAATCACTCTATGAGGCCACCATCACCTTGATACCAGAACCAAAGACTCTTCATTACAGCAGTTTAGTCTATGTGCAATCACATGCAAACAGTCATTATAAAGTCATCCATCTCTGGAAGGAAAACATATAGGTTTAAATATCTCTATCTTAATGACCAGAGCAATTATATGATACAACCTCAGGTACTGTGTAATCAATGTGAAAATAATATCTATTGAGAAAAAAAATTGTGGGCTTAAACTTTAGATAAATTATGTTACATACTGTACAACAGTCTGAAAGTCTGCATTTGATATGATGAAATAATTATTCAATATATTAGAGAAATTGTCTGATATCATCTAGAGCTACTGCTTCATGTTAATTCCCAGGCCATCACAGTCAAATTAATAACTAACATTTAAAAGACAGTTGGGGGTGTTTAGGTAATTAATATAAGTTATTGTAACAAACAGTCACAAACCTGGACAGCACAAAGTTTCACATGAAACCCTCTAAAAAAAAAAAAAAAAGAAAGAAACCCTCTAGAGTGGGACTGTTTTACTGGTGACCCTTCTCTTACCCATGACCGTTACCTGGCTCCTTTTAGAGTTTTTACCAGTATTACTGATGAGCATTAGACACAATAATTTAGCAAGCCAAATCCAACAATACATAAAAAAATCATATACCATGATCAAGTGGTATTTCTCCCAGGGATGCAAGGATTTTTCAATATCTGCAGATCAATCAGTGTGATATACCAAAGAATAAAAACCACATGATCATATCAGTAGATGCAGAAGAAGCTTTTGATAAAATTCAACATCCACTTAGGATAAAAAAAAAAAAAACCTCTCCAGAAAGTGCACATAGAGAGAATCTACCTTAACATAATAAGGTCATATATGCCAAACCCACAGCTAACATCATACTCAATGGTGAGAAACTAAAAACATTTCCTCTAAGATCAGGAACAAGACAAGAGTCCCCTTCTTCACCCCAAAACACTGATTCAAACAAGCAGGAGTTGATTTTTCTGTTATTAGTTCAGAATAGGCCCACAGTAAGGCTGCCCAGGCCCAGACCCTATCATTCTTGTTACTTTTCCAACCCAGGTGGAAGCACACTCATCAGCACCACATCTGTATGTCTGAGTCTGCACCATGGAGTGCAAGCAATCTCCTTCCTAAACTACATGGTGCAAAAGTTGAACGTATCACTTCTGTTCATACTCTATTTGCTGAAACAGTCACACATCCACCCCTGGCTGGAAAACGTGGTCTTAATCTCAGTAGCTGTGTGTACCTGACTGACTACGTTGGGACTTTCAGCCACATTTGACTATCAGAAGGAATCTGTCATATTTTGTACTATTCTATAGTGAATACCCTTGCAAATGAAAATCATTGACATCCCCAGAAGTAATTAACAGTACCTTTATTATCATATGGCAATCTTTTATTTTTTCCAATTTTCAAGGAATGAAGGAATAGAACATGTACTTTCCTGCAAAATTTTTTTAACGTGTTACTCTATGAGCCTTCATGTATTTTCTCTTGGATTTAGGAAGTTCTGAAGGCAGGAGACTAGTCAAAAGACTTATCATTGATCAATCAGAATGGGTGCCAGGGGTAAACAGATGGGACGCCCGTACAAGCACCTACCAGCTGAGTGTCAGTCCTGTTTAGGGTGGGGAAAACTCAACAGGAGTTTGTTTCGAGTGAAATGAAGGGTCTCGTGGAAATAATTTATTCTCAGGAAAGTGAAAGCAGAAATTCAAAAGTTTGGCTTGGAAGAAGGGAGACTGTCACTCAGAATGTTGCCATGAGTTCAGATTTTAAGTCCTAAATAAACAGGTCTGTAATAACAGGGCAAATAATATATGTGTGTGTGTGTGTGTACACATACATACATATATATATATTTCCCTCCTTCCCAATAAAAATAAAAGTATTTATAGGCTATGGGAACAAAGATGTCAGTAACATGGTAGTGATGCAATGGAAAGATTCCATGCTGGGATCTTTGGCAGTATCAAGAGACAGAGCCGTTCAATCAGATGACAATGCCCTCAGTGTCTGGCATCTGTAGCAATGGGGATGTGGTTGTGCCTTTGGTGGGGGTTAGTAGTAGTAGACCCAGTGTGCACAGGAGCAGAGCTGCTGCATAAGGAACTGGCATTAACAGAAGATGTTGCAGAAAAGTGGAGTGAGAGAGGAGGGAATTCTTGAGTGGTCAAGAATCCTGAAGGTGGTTTGATATGGAATGTGTGTGTGGTTCCCATTGGACTCTCAGAAATGTCTGAGAGGAAGTTGAGAAAATCAGGAATTTGTTCCTACACAATGGATGGGAGTGAAGATGGGGAGAGGCTGTTTAGTGACATTTACTGTGACACTTTCTCTACCCTCTCTCCCTGCTTTATTAATAGGGACTCACAGCTAGTGTCCTTGACCTGTTTGATCTAGGACTTGAGGCCTTATCTGGTAAAGCTCCAAGCCTTGCTGCCTGTCCCCCTTGGCCTTTGTCACTGATTTGCCTAGCCTCTCAGAGGAGGGAAGGGATCCAGCCTGGCACAATTCTCATTCAAGGAATAAGCATACTGAGGCTGAAATTAATGATCCTCTTTACTAAAGTATCACCCATTTCATTTAATTTCATTGTTTCTTCTGTTACCTTGGCCACTCTTTGAGCATTTGGTGCTTCTGATTCAAGGCTCTAATGACAAAATGGAAACCACACTATTAAGAAATTTCCTTTCTTCTAATCTTTGTAGAATAGAATTTTCTATTCTAATGATGTCTGCCTATCATTAGTCTTGTCTCTTAACTTTAACCTTTTAATGTTATTTGGCAAAATATCTCACCAGAGGGAAGAACGTAAAAGTCACTTAATAAACTGGCTTATGAAATGATTTGAGATTGGCTTAATTGTGATGTATTAAAAATGTTTTAACAAATGCATTTCATGGTAGAAAGATTAAGGACAATGGCATAAACTCAGCTCATGATCCCTAAATAGGAAAAAAAAAAAAAAAGAGTGCTGTGATGAACTGGGTGCTATACCAAGCCCTGAAGGTACAACGGTGAATAAAACAGACGTGAATTTTCACATTGTTCCCTAGGTCTCTTGTTTCATGTTAGAATAATTCCATTTGGGGCAGAAAAATCAGGCTTTAAAAATTCAAATGGACTTGTAAAATTTAAACTTCTTAGTTTGGAATTCTAGATCCCAACAATTAGGCCACAAAATATCCTGAGAAGTGAATTTTCTTCTGGTTAGTTTGAGACAATCCAATTGACTCTTTGAAGAACTGTCACAATTACCAACCTGGTTCTAGGTTGTTCTCTTCTCTTGGAATTCCTGGCCTGATATTTGTCCTGAAGTAAGTCTCTCTATCTTTAAAATCTAGTTCAATGATGCATCTTCCTAAAACCTTTGCAAATAGATGTAGTCTCATTTGTATCATGGTTAAATCCAACATCACAGTTATTCTGACTTAACTTGCTTAAATTACAATTAGCCTACACGTTGCAATTGGGCGAATTAGAAAAAAGTACTTCTTCAAGATTCTTTACTTTCATCTATTGGAAAATTGTTGTAATATGATACAATAAAGTAATTACAGTCATCTGTGAAAAAAGTTCAGTTCAGTTCAGTCACTCAGTCGTATCTGACTCTTTGCGACCCCATGAATTGCAACACGCCAGGCCTCCCTGTCCATCACCAACGCCTGGAGTTCACCTAAACCCACGTCCATCAAGTCGGTGATGCCATCCAGCCATCTCATCCTCTGTTGTCTCCTTTTCCTCCTGCCCCCAATCCCTCCCAGAATCAGAGTCTTTTCCAATGAGTCAACTCTTTGCATGAGGTGGCCAAAGTACTGGAGTTTCAGCTTTAACATCATTCCTTCCAAAGAACACCCAAGACTGATCTCCTTTAGGATGGACTGGTTGGTTCTCCTTGCAGTCCAAGGGACTCTCAAGAGTCTTCTGCCAACACCACAGTTCAAAAGCATCAATTCTTCGGTGCTCAGCTTTCTTCACAGTCCAACTCTCACATCCATATGTGACCACTGGAAAAACCATAGCCTTGACTAGACGGACCTTTGTTGGCAAAGTAATGTCTCTGCTTTTGAATATGCTATCTAGGTTGGTCATAACTTTCCTTCTAAGGAGTAAGCATCTTTTAATTTCATGGCTGCAATCACCATCTGCAGTGATTTTGGAGCCCAATAAAGTCAGCCACTGTTTCCCCTGTTTCCCCATCTATTTCCCATGAAGTGATGGGACCAGATGCCATGATCTTAGTTTCCCAAATGTTGAGCTTTAAGCTAACTTTTTCACTCTCCTCTTTCACTTTCATCAAGAGGCTTTTTAGTTCCTTTTCACTTTCTGCCATAGGGTGGTGTCATCTGCATATCTAAGGATATTGATATTTCTCCCGGCAATCTTGATTCCAGCTTGTGCTTCTTCCAGCCCCAGCGTTTCTCATGATGTACTCTGCATATAAGTTAAATAAGCAGGGTGACAATATACAGCCTTGACATACTCCTTTCCTATCTGGAACCAGTCTTTTGTTCCATGTCCAGTTCTAACTGTTGCTTCCTGACCTGAATATAGGTTTCTTAAGATTTACAGTGTTCAGATCAGATCAGTCCAGTCACTTAGTCGTGTCCGACTCTTTGCGAGCCCAGGAATCGCAGCACGCCAGGCCTCCCTGTCCATCACCAACTCCCGGAGTTCACTCAGACTCACGTCCATCGAGTCAGTGATGCCATCCAGCCATCTCATCCTCTGTTATCCCCTTCTCCTCCTGCCCCCAATCCCTCCCAGCATCAGAGTCTTTTCCAATGAGTCAACTCTTCGCATGAGGTGGCCAAAGTACTGAAGTTTCAGCTTTAGCATCATTCCTTCCAAAGAAATTCCAGGGCTGATCTCCTTCAGAATGGACTGCTTGGATCTCCTTGCAGTCCAAGGGACTCTCAAGAGTCTTCTCCAACACCACACTTCAAAAGCATCAATTCTTCAGCGCTCAGCCTTCTTCACAGTCCAACTCTCACATCCATACATGACCACAGGAAAAACCATAGCCTTGACTAGACGAACCTTTGTTGGCAAAGTAATGTCTCTGCTTTTGAATATGCTATCTAGGTTGGTCATAACTTTCCTTGCAAGGAGTAAGCGTCTTTTAATTTCATGGCTGCAGTCACCATCTGTAGTGATTTTGGAGCCCAGAAAAATAAAGTCTGACACTGTTTCCCCATCTATTTCCCATGAAGTGGTGGGACCGGATGCCATGATCTTCGTTTTCTGAATGTTGAGCTTTAAGCCAACTTTTTCACTCTCCACTTTCACTTTCACCAAGAGGCTTTTGAGTCCCTCTTCACTTTCTGCCATAAGGGTGGTGTCATCTGCATATCTGAGGTTATTGAGATTTCTCCCAGCAATCTTGATTCCAGCTTGTGTTTCTTCCAGTCCAGCGTGTCTCATGATGTACTCTGAATAGAAGTTAAATAAACAGGGTGACAATATACAGCCTTGACGTACTCCTTTTCCTATTTGGAACCAGTCTGTTGTTCCATGTCCAGTTCTAACTGTTGCTTCCTGACCTGCATACAAATTTCTCAAGAGGCAGATCAGGTGGTCTGGTATTCCCACCTCTTTCAGAATTTTCCAGTTTATTGTGATCCACACAGTCAAAGGCTTTGGCATAGTCAATAAAGCAGAAATAGATGGTTTTCTGGAACTCTCTTGCTTTTTCCATGATCCAGCGGATGTTGGCAATTTGATCTCTGGTTCCTCTGCCTTTTCTAAAACCAGCTTGAACATCAGGAAGTTTACGGTTCACATATTGCTGAAGCCTGGCTTGGAGAATTTTGAGCATTACTTTACTAGCGTGTGAGATGAGTGCAATTGTGCGGTAGTTTGAGCATTCTTTGGCATTGCCTGTCTTTGGGATTGGAATGAAACTGACCTTTTGCAGTCCTGTGGCCACTGCTGAGTTTTCCAAATTTGCTGGCGTACTGAGTGCAGCACTTTCACAACATCATCTTTCAGGATTTGGAATAGCTCAACTGGAATTCCATCACCTTCACTAGCTTTGTTCGTAGTGATGCTTTCTAAGGCCCACTTGACTTCACATTCCAGGATGTCTGGCTCTAGGTCAGTGATCACACCATCGTGATTGTAGCTGATATCAAATTACCAAGATGACATCAACTGGCTTTCGAAATCAGTGAAAATTTAAAAATTGGCTCTCATGAGACAGTGCTGACTCCAGCACATAATGGGCTTGGCTTTGAATTCATTTTTGATATCTACAGAACTCAATAAATATTGACCTAGCTGTCCCACCTCTGGGCCTATATCCCAAGAAAATGATTTTTTAAAAAAGACGCATGCACGCCAATGTTCAGTGCAGCACTATTTACAATGACAGCGCACAGGAGCAACCTAAATGTCCATCAACAGATGAATGGATAAAGAAGAGGTGGTATATGTATACAATGGAATATTAGTCAAGAATGAAATTGGGTCATTTGTAGAGACAGGGATCGACCTAGAGTCTGGCATACAGAGTGAAGTAATCCTAACAGAGAAAATGAATCAAATATCATATATTAGCCATATATGTGGAATCTAGGAAAATGGTACTGATGAACCTATTTGCAGGGTAGGAATAGAGACATAATTTGGACATATTAATATATACTCTCCCACGTGTAAAATAGATAGCCAGTGGGAAGCTGCTATATAGCACAGGGAGTACAGCTTGGTGCGTGATGACCTAGAGGAGTGGGATGAGGGTGTGTATGAGGAGGTCCAAGAGGGAGGAGATATCTATATATATTCAGATATCTATATATATACAGCTGTATATATATACAGCTGATTCATTTTGTTGTACACAGAAACCAACACAACACTGTAAAGCAACTATACCCCAACAAAAAATATATATAAAAAAAAACTCTCAGAAAAACACATTTGGGAAATGCTTCAATGACGTTGAATTTGACAACAATTTCTTTAACACCAAAAAGCACAGGCAATGAAAGAAAATATATAAAATAAGCCATATAAAAATTAAAAACTTTTGTGCATCAAAAATTACAGTGTCAACAAAGTGAAAAGACAAGTCATGGAATGGGAGAAAATATTTACAAACCATGTATCAGATACAGGGTCTACTATTCAATAAGAAATCAGCCTGATTAAAAAATGCGCAAAAGATTTGAATAGACATTTCACCAAAGAAGATATACAAATAACCATTAAGTAAATGAAAGGATGCTCAACATCAGTAATAATTTTTCTAAAATGCAAATGCAAACCACAATGAGATACTATGTCACACCCATAAGGATGGCAACTGTGAAAACCAAAATAAAACAGAAGCAAGTAACAAGTGTTGGCAAGGATGTGGAGAAATTGGAACCCTTGTGCAGCTGGGAGAAATATAAATGGTGTAACCGCTAAGGAAAACAGTATGGCAGTTCATCAGAAAATTAAACAGAATTACAGATCCTGCAATTTCACTACTGGGTATAAACCCAAAAGAATTGAAAGCAAGGTCTCAAAGAGATACTTGCACACTTGTGTTCATTAGCAGTATTATACAACAGCCAAAGCAGAATCAACTTAGGTTTTCATTGATATGTAAAGGGATTAATAAAATGTGGCATATATATATATATATATAGAGAGAGAGAGAGAGAGAGAGAGAGAGAAATTGAAAGAATGAATTACTCAATCTTAGAAAGGAAATTCTAATGCTTGCTGCAACATGGATGAACCTTAAGGACATTATACTATGTGAAATCAGCCAGAAAACTAGAACAAACATATTTCATTTGTATGAGGTACCTAGAAAAGTCACATCCATACAGACAGAAAATAGGATGGAGGTTGCCAGGAACTGAGGGAAGGGAAGAACAGAGAGTTATTGTTTAATGGTTTTGTAGTTTCAGTTGGGTAAAATAAAAAGGTTATGGAGGTGGGTGGTGATGACAATGTGAATGTCCCTAACACCACAAAACTGCGACATTTAAAAATGGTTAAGATGGTAAATTTTATGTTATATATATTTTACCACAGTTGAAAAAACAAAACAAAACCTTTGACTAGTATTGTAGAAGTTCTTAAATTGCATTTCACTGTCACTGAATGAGTACCTAAATGCAACTGGCTGAGAGTACATCTGCCAAAAAAGCAGATGGTACCTACCTTCCTAGAGCTGTCTGCCATCAGCCAGCACTTAAGTAGCCTCAGGAAAAAAAAAATAGAAATGAAGAAGCCCTAAGCAATGCAAATATGAAACTTACAGGTATTGTACCTGAAAAAAATCAAGAATATGCTTGGCATTGCTACCAAGGACAACAGCATTTGCTGGTGTAACTATCTCTTTAATATTTGAGCACTGGGGTAATATTTCTTTTTTATGACACACTTCTGAGGCTGAAGTACAGAAGTTCCTGAGAACATAGCAATTCATTAGCTTGCCTAAGGTAAAAATAATACCTATAAATAACCTTTCAGGAAAACACAATGTGCCAAGTGCAGTAAAATTTCAAGGCTGTCTTATGATTAGTATTTCCTCAGTCCTGGGTTTCTATTTTCTCAAAGCTTTGCCTAAACAATTTACATTTTAGCTACTTTAGTGGATAAAGCTATAAATATTTTCCTGACATATTAGCACTTTTACAAGGAAGGTCCTCTTCATGGTTAATTAGTTTGCATGCTGAGATGAGAGGTGGGTGATAGGCAAGGCTCGTTAAGTGTCAAACACCTAACTTCTATAAGATAGATTATGTTTATTTTATAAAGGTCAATGTTGGATTCTTTGCATGAGTGAATCAATTATGACTACGCACATTAGTTGAGAATAATGGCAACTTATATCTAGTTATCTCAAACTGGTGTTGTATCCATATACTTCACTATCTAGTAACAGATAAGCCAAGAATAATAAATATCCTTTGACCAACCTTTTCTAGTTGTATATATTTTGCCGTTAGAAGATAATAGTGAATATTTATATCGTGCATTTTCTGTAGCTGCTGTAACAAATTAACACAAAGTTATGACTTAAAACAACATAAATTTGTTACATTAGTTCTGTAGATCAGAAATCAGAGTGGTCTCCCTGGGCCAAAATGGTCCCTGCTTGTCCGGTCCCTCCCGGAGGTGCTAGGGAAGAATCCACTCCCTCACCTTTTCCAGCTTCTAGA
The DNA here is from genome assembly GCF_029378745.1 of Bos indicus. NCBI lineage: Eukaryota > Metazoa > Chordata > Mammalia > Artiodactyla > Bovidae > Bos > Bos indicus. Next base: position 112,859,505 of record NC_091760.1, read on the forward strand.
AAAGGGTAGGGAGAAGGCAATGGCACCCCCACTCCAGTACTCTTGCCTGGAAAATCCCATGGCTGGAGGAGCCTGGTAGGCTGCAGTCCATGGGGTGGCTAAGAGTTGGACACAACTGAGTGACTTCACTTTCACTTTTCACTTTCATGCATTGGAGAAGGAAATGGAAACCCACTCCAGTGTTCTTGCCTGGAGAATCCCAGGGACGGGGGAGCCTGGTGTGCTGCCGTCTATGGGGTCGCACAGAGTCGGACACGACTGAAGCGACTTAGCAGCAGCAGCAGCAGAAAAGGGTAAGGGTCACCCCTTACCTCAATGACCCTCTTTGTTTATCTTCAATCATCTACAGCTGGTCATTTTCTCATATTGCCTGGCTCCGAGTTCTACCTCTAGCATCCCTTTTAAGAACCCAGGTGATTACACTGGAACTACCTGTAATCCAGGTTACTCTCACCTTAAGATGAGCTGATCAGCAAAGTTAATTCCATCTGCAAACTTTAATTCACCTTTACCCCATGCTCTCACATCTTTACAGGTTCTGGAAATTAGGATGTGGATCTCTTTAAGTGGGGAGAGGGGTATTATTCTGCCTACTACAGAATCACAGGACAAAAATACATTTACATTTTTACACTTTACTTCTGAGCAAACTAAGCTTCAAAGGAGTTAAATAGCTTTCCTAGGATTTCTGTGCCAAGGCCATTTTCCAAGCAAAGCAAAGGTACTTGCATAACTGTTTTCCCCCAGATCATCATTTCACTCAAAACTTCAATTTTGTTTTGAGTGTGCTGCTTTTGCTTTTTTTTTTTTTTTTTACTTTTGAAGAAATCTTTTGCTATTTAAAGGATGCACATTTTTTGCCTTGTTTCAAGGGAGTCTAGAGAGAAAAATGATTTGACAGGGATTAAGTAAGTGACTCACCTAGAGCAACAGAACAAACAATATGGTAAAAATAAAAATCTAGTCTTTAAGCCAAAAGCCCTTATGTTTTTAAAGACCTACAGGTTTAATCAAGATATTAAATTTCAATATAGTTGAAAACACAATTTGCTGGCAACTGGTACAGTAACCTTTCCATAGAGGTATGTGTAATTGTGACCATTTTGAAGAATAAACTGAAGCTTAGAGGAGCCAAATGCTTGCTGTGTCAGCATTTGGCTAGTCCTTGCCCTGCGTGTCCCTGGGTCTATACGGAGCACTCTGGATTCCAATTTTTCCACAACACTGTGACCTAGTTCTTCTGCACTGTAATATCTTGAGCCATCTCCAAAAGGTTCGATTTGCAAAACATTCAATCTGCCTGACTTCTGGTTTAGAAAAGGTCTTGATCTTTACTGATTTTAATTCTGAGATGATAGAAATGCAGAGAAATTATTTGCTTAATGCAGTGATTTAGCAACAGAACTGGAATGAGTAGTATTCTAAATTCCCAGTAATGGAAACAAATGTTATCTTTATCACACAAATTCCGGCAAATGCAAGAAATGCACAGAACTTTCAAAGTAAAATGATAGTGAATAAACTTTGAGAATAGTTAAAGATACTTGGGGGGGAAAGCCCTTTTCTTGATATAAGACATGTCAAGAGCTGTGAATAATGAACAATTGTGTTAGAGTGCATACTCCCCTTGACTGTGTCCCTCTAGAATGAGCATTGCTACCTAGAGTCACTGGGTTCTTACGTACTTTAGTTGCCTAATTTTGTATGAGGTGTGTGCGTGCGGAGTTGCTCAGTCGTGTCAAACTCTTTGTGACCCCATGGACTGTAGCCCACTAGGCTCCTCTGTCCATGGAATTCCAGGCAAGAATACTTAAGTGGGTTGACATTTCCTACTCCAGGGTCACATAGCAATATTGTCTCATTTTCCAACTGTCAAAACCCCATCCATCCTGTCAAATACAACGTATTACTTCTAACAGAATGTCTTTGCCATACTAGGAAAATCCCTTGAATTCTCAAGTTGTGTTTTCTCTGTATTTCTTGGCACATCACATATTCAGCTGTGTAAGTATTTGTGTACATTTTAATGTCTGTACTAAAAGTCCAGCTGTTTTCATTCATTTTTATCTTCTAATGATCCTACTAGAGGGTAATCTTTTGAGGACTCTTTTATATGCAATATACTGCATCACACATAAAAGGTGGTCAACATTTGGTCAATGAGTAAGTGAATGTGTGTAATGGACAACTGCAGTGCTCACCAAAGAGTATCACTTTATCTTGCTTTTTAAAAATTTTTATTTTGTTTCTAATAGAGTACCTTGAATATAGCATATGCTCAATAAGTGTTTACTGCTATAATTGTTTAAAGCACTAAATATTCTTTTAAAAATAACAAAGGCTTATATAAAGTAATAAATTGGAAACTATATTGTTTCCTATAAAAGATAATTGTTTTGCCAAGACATGGCAAAAGATAGAATTCTGAGGAAAACTAATGAATAAAATTACTTAAGCTTTTTTTTTAAAAAAAGATATGTTTTGGGAATTTAGCTATAAGTGAGTTGATATTGCTAGGCTAAAATCCATTTTATAGTGACATAGAAAACTGATAGTAAATTTATATAGATTTTGGACTTCAACATATCTTGATTTGGTCCCTGGCCTTGTCATTTACTATCTTTGTGAATTTGGGAAAATTAGTTAAACTCTCAAATTCAAATTCACCATCTATAAAATAGGAGTATTAAAATTAACTCACAAGGAAGTTACAGTAAATGGAAACTTCATACAAACAACCTAAATCATGGGCCTTACTCACAATAAAATATATTATCTTCCTTCCCATCCTCTTATTGAAAATGTATATCTTAAATATTGTATCTAGGTAAAATGCATGTCTTCATTTGACACATTCAGAATTTAATATGCACAGTATAATCCAAACTGAGGCGTTTTGCAGTTTAAAAGAAATATCTAGTATAACTGGCATTTGGGACATCTGTGTCTTCCTTTCTCTTCTAGGGACAGTGCTTTTCTTCTTTTGGGAAACTGCCCCTCTCCTATTCTGTAGGGAATCAGTGATCATAATTTCTATAACCTCCTCACTTCCCCATGACCTATTCACATGGATAGGCATGTTTCCAAAACAGGCCAATTGGTTTTCTCCAGGATTTGTCAAGTGTATTGTAGCTAGAGGCGGTACTTCCCCTGGGAAGAAAGCAGAGACTCTTTGAGCCTGTCATGGTTGACCAGCAAGGTTTCCTTTGGCAAAGTTGACTGGCAATCATAAAGTAAACCACATGGAAAGAAGCCCCAGTTACTCGTTATTTAGTTGCTTAGTCATGTCCAACTCTTTTGCGACCCCATTCACGGTAGCCTACTGGGCTCCTCCGTCAATGGGATTTCCCAGGTAATAATACTGGAGTGGGTTGCCATTTCCTACTCCAGGGCATCTTCCCAACCCAGGGATCAAACCCACATCTCCTGTATTGACAGGCAGATTCTTTAACACAGAGTCACCTGGTACTCCTACTATCCCAAATTTGATTATGGGATCAACACAATCTCCAGTTTTGGCTAAACTAGAGTTTGATTTCACATTTATAACTAAAGTCAAATATAAGCAGTGGCTCACCTAGAATTAGCTGTATGCTGGTGTTTCCTCCTGCTCAGTCTCTACACATTAGCATCTGACCCCCTGGTAAAGCATTTAAGTTTGCTTACTGTATAGTTTACTGCCTTCTGTTTCAGTCCTAGACTGCATCCTTAACTTTGGTCGGTGTTTGGCAAATGATAGCATTTTGTATGGAGGGAGACCAATGGAAGAGTGTGGCTAGATCAGTCCTTTAGCATTTTCAGGGGAAAAAAGAAACCCAAGCAGACCTGTTCTTACAGAACCACTTCAAGTAGTCAGGGGGAAGTCCATCAAAGTCTCCTGCCTTATGTTAGGCAGCGTGTGTAGAAGCCACTTGGTAAATCTGAGAATTAGCCTGTTTTGTGTGTGCTTGTGTGGCAAGGCAGGTGAAGATGAGCGAAGGAAGCTCCTGACCCAGATTTTTTGCACTTGGATCTAAGTAGACTGAGATACCAAACTGACTAGCTTCTTAAATAAATCAACATAGCTTAAATCCAGGGGAATTATATTTCTCTTTTTTAGTCATTTCCCCCACCCCGCCCCATCATTCTTTCCCTTCCATCCTTGCTCCCATACTTCCTCCTTTCTTCCAAATGGTAAAATGTACCATTTTCACATTATAGAAATATTAAAATGCAAGAAAAAATGGAAATAAGAACCACCTGCAATATCATCAACTGGAGACATTCCCTACTAATTTCTGGCATATATTCTTCCAACTCTTTTCCATGCAACTCTATTTAAACATGATTGAAATCATAATGCATACTCAGCACTGTGTCCTTTTCATATTTTCTTTGAACAAATCTAAACATTTTCTGCTGTTTATTTTTTCCTTCGGTATCATGGATAAAGATGTGGTGACCATTTTAGCATTCATTGCATCTTTGACAACATATTGTAGGGAACAGAGAGCTTGGCGAGCATATGTGTTGAAGGATTAACACCAAGGTAATCAATATTCTTGCCTGAAAGATCCCACGGACTGAGGAACCTGGCAGCCCACGGGGTCTCAAAGAGTCAGACAAGACTGAGTGACTTCACTTTCAATCAATAATCCAGGTATGTGACAAAATCAATAATCCATTTTTATCTTCTCGGATGTAGAGTAGATCTTCAGGATGCATTAGAATTTGAGATGATCAGGTCAGAAATGACAGCAAGTGCATTTACCAAAGTTGAATCAGATATGACCTGAAAAAATGATTGTTAGTTTTGGCAAGAAGTATAAAAATTAGTCATAACGGCTAGATGTCATCTTTCTTCATTCCCCAAGCGGAGTCCATCCTTGTTTCCAGCAAGAGCCAATGCCCATTCTTCTGCTAGACTTTGCTTGTACAACCTAGAGGATCTGCTTTGTCAAACAAAATAGAAGCAGTTTGGCCATGAGGTTGAAAATGCTAGTAGTATTTCTCACTGTTTTAGAGGAAATGCAAAAACAAACAATCCCCCTCCTCTAAACAAATAAACAAAGGAGTTGAAATTAAGACAGCGTTGTTAAAGACTAGAATGAAATAAACACGTGCCACTTGGACACCAGTCACATGTGGCTTCTCTCGTCACCTGATCAACCAAAAGTCAAGTCTCAGTCCTGGTACATTGCACAAAAACACTTTGGTTCCTGCCTAAGTCATCTGATTATACCTGTAATTCTCTATAGCATTTGGCAATCTTTTTTCTTAACTTCTGAAAACAAATCAGATTAGAAAACTATGGTATATTTGCAAGATAGGTGTGGTGAAAACAAGAAAATACAAGTCAAAAACATCTGTCATTCATTTTTAAAAGATTCAATTTGAAGCTAGCAGGAAGTATAAGATTACAGTGACAAATGCTCCGTTTGGCCTTAATGTTTTTCCAGGCATAAATGCTGTGAAGGTTTACATGAGGGGTGATGGGGAGGCTGGAACAGAGACTAGAAATAAGAGCAATAGTATGAAATATATGTGTTTTCACTATATATTTTTGAGACTGGAACCTGATAACAAAGGACTCCTCTCCCAGGATAGCATCCTTTCCACTTTGCTTCTAGAATTTATGTAGACAGTGCAGCACAGAGCAGGCACCTCACCAAAGTTGTTGCCAAGAACTTTTTCCTATTTTCATTCATGAGTAACATCAGCCCCCAACCCTTAGTGTCTCAGCTTAGGAACTCTTTTCTTGACCAGGATTCAAGCATGGTTAGACTTATGTGTGAGATCATTACAGATAGCTTTTATCTGATGGGATAATACCAAGTGATTGGGCATGGTTAAGAGAGACCATATCACCCCATACAACTCAACACAGTGCCGCGTACAATGGATGATGTCCACATGTGTCAGGGTGGGGAGGCGTTGGTATTCTGACTTTGGTCTATTTGGTAGTCTTCTATTTCTAGAGATAAAAAGATCCAGTTGACAGTTGGGAGGAGGGGCTTCTCAGGCACTGGTAATGTTGAGTTTCTCAGAGTCCTAGGCTATAGGACGTGCTCGGCTGAAGAAAGTTCACTGAGTTGTATGCTTATGCTTTATGAAATTTTGGTATATGTATTTCAATACCATTAAAAAATGTAAACAGGCATTTTTCAAGAGGTAGGAAAACCAACACTTGTATTTTGGATATTCCATTTTCATGTTTCACTAGGAAAAATAAGGATTTTGGACCCCTTCTGTAAAATATTACTCAAGTAATGAACTGAACTAGCTAACAGGACAGGAAAAGAGAACAAAAAAGCTTCAAGAACTGAACTGCTCTCAGGGACTAGATCCCTGCTTCCAGAACTCTAGGTGAGTCAGAATTTTAGAAACAAGCCCACTGGATATGCAGAAGCCTCTTATTTCTATTCAGAAATGCACTTCCAAAGCTGGACGGCTGGTACAATAAGCTTAGTGAATAATGGGTTCACAATTTCAATTTATTATCAAAATATTTCCATCATGACAAATCTGAAAAGACAGGAGATGCAGAGCTACATAAATGCAGTTGTGCCCTTTTATCATAGCCACCCTCAGAGAAGATTTCACGTTGAAAATCCTGCTTTTAAACTACAACTTTTATGTTATCTTTAAACCACAACTCTTATGTACCTCTAGCCAACTGTCCAGGGGCAGTTTTTAACCCAAAGTTTGTGCTTAAAGCTTTTCATCAATATGATTTATAAGTTTAAAAAGTCTCAAATCTTTATCTGTACATCACTTTACAGTCCTTGTTGGTTCATTAACTATTTATCTTGATCTGAAGCTTCAATATTCAATGGTTACTTATAATAACAATTATTTAGTCATAAATGTAGTTAATAATTAAATATAAAAATTATTATTTATACATTACTACAAATCTCTTAAAAAGACCAAGTTTTGAGAGAGAACAAGAAACTGCTTAGAAAATTGCAGGGAGCCTCAAGAATCTCATTATCAGTGGAAATAGGTACAACAAAAAACAGTTTTAGACATTCATTTTAGCCCTAAGAGTGCTTAGAATACTCTCAGAATGAATAACTGATAACTGGTAAAATTAGATTAAAACTATGTTGAGTCCCAAGGCCCCAATATGTATAAGATTTCTTTGGAAGAGTTCTGAAGGAGTGTAAATGTTGCAAATAAAGGTAAAAATAGGTACACAGGCTTCATGTTTTTAACTCTTATGCTACTGCTGTACTTTTGGGGCCAAGTGAATTATTCTACCTTTTCTTTCTCCGTTTCATTAGAAATTCCAGTCCACATCAAGAGACAACATCAAACTGGCAGATCATATGGGAAACTGAAATGAATGGTAATATTCTGTCTAGAGATTAAGCATGATTTAGACACTGAGAATGAGTGATTTGATAGACAGTAGACCCTTCCTCCCTCCACACCTTTTCCAGAAAACCAAACTTCATTTTTATTGCCATGTTCTCACCCCTGTGAACCACCTCCATGTAATCAGTGACCTCTCTGACCCCTTCTCTCTCGGATAGAGTTCCCCATTTCTGTGATTTGGGCAAGCTTAGCCAAGGGCTGCACCACTTCTTCTGAAGATTACCAAACCCGGCATTTCTTTTCTGGATTCATGTATGAATTCTTGCGACAATGGAAGGCTTCTGAAAACTGAGGAGAGTTCTGCAAAGTCCCAATAATCCTGGGAAACAAACAAAAATCACCATCAGCATTTGATACTCATGTCCATGCCGTGTAAGAGCTCTACAGAATTTATGTAGATCAATTGAGTGAGTTTGGAACTTTAAGGTTAAAAGGAAACTAAAACAAAACAAAACAAAAAAACTGGTAGCCCACTCCTTTTCATTAACAGAATGTTTTAAATAGAGAGATAGCAAACTACAGGGGTTAAGTGCACAGATTTTGAAGACAGACCACATGCTCTGAATCCCAGTTATGAGCTGTTTTTATTTAGCCTGTCTGTGCCTCAGTTTCCTTTTCTGTAAAATGCATATAATAATATTACCTGCATTTTAAGCTTGGTTTGGGGAGTTAATTTATAAATACTCTCTATATTTTGGTAGGATAAATGAATAATTCAAGTTTGGAAGTGCAGTTATTTTAAGAAGAATTTGGTCAAAGAATAAAATTATGATTTCTTAAAAAGCAGAGACATTTCTTTGTCAACAAAGGCCCACCTAGTTAAGGCTATGGTTTTTCCAGTAGTTGTGTATGGATATGAGAGTTGGACCATAAAGAAAGCTCATTGCCGAAGAATTGATGCTTTGGAACTGTGGTGTTGGAGAAGACTCTTGAGAGTCCCTTGGACTGGAAGGAGATCCAACCAGTCCATCCTAAAGGAGATCAGTCCTGAGTGTTCATTGGAAGGACTGATGCTGAAGGTGAAGCTCCAATACTTTGGCCACCTCACGTGAAGAACTGACTCACTGGAAAACACCATGATGTTGGGCAAGATTGAAGGCAGGAGGGGAAGGGGATGACAGAGGATGAGATGGTTGGATGGCATCACTGACTCAATGGACATGAGTTTGAGTAAACTCCAGGAGTTGGTGATGGACAGGGAGGCCTGGCATGCTGCAGTCCATGGGGTCACAGAGTTGGACACAACTGAGTGACTGAACTGAACTGAATATATCTTGAAAGTATCACAGTGTAACTTTATGATAGATTTTAAATAGGTATCTGTTGATTTAATAGGAAAAATAATAATTATTTCCCTTTCCCTCTCAAAGAACCCCATAGATTATCAGAAACTGGATTTAACCTGAGAACCTGGGAAAGGTTGGAAAAATACCAATTTCCTCTTATCTCTGAACCCCAATGGGCAAAACCAACACTGTCCAACCCACTATTGGCACCAAGCAGTACTTGAAGGACACTGGTCAGTACAGTGATGGAGAGGTGATGTTTTCCCATCAACCATGAACCAGCTCCTTCCCTTCTCTTTCCACTGGGACCATCCCAACTCAGCCACCTTGGGTTGGGGGCATGGGGTCAAGAGGCAAGCAAACTGGAGTCATCAGAAGACTATGAACATGTTCTAACTTGCTGAGATCTCCCTACATGGCAGATATATGAACTTCATGACTGTTGTTTAGTTACTAAGTTGTGTCCAACTCTTTGAGACCTGTGGATTGTAGCCCATCAGGCTCCTCTGTCCATGAGATTTCCCAGGCATGAATATTGGAGTGGGTTGCCATTTCCTTTTTTGAACTGTATACATCCCAACATTTCTCTCCTCCTCCAACCCATTTTCCACACAGCAGTGAGAGTGATGTTGTAAGTCAGAAAGAGAAAAAACAAATATTGTAAATTAATGTATATATGTGGAATCTAGAAAAATGGGACAGATGAATCTCTCTGCAAAGCAGAAATAGGGACACAGATGTAGAGAACAAACCTATGGACACCAAGCAGGAAAAGGAGGGGTCAAGTGAATTGGGAGACTAGGACTGACATACATACACTACTATGTATAAAGCACATGACTGATGAGAACCTACTGCGTAACACAGGGAGCTCTACTTAATGCTTAATACTGAATGTGGTGACCTAAAAGGGAAGGAAATCCAAAAAAGACGGGATATATGTATGACAGGTTCACTTTGCTATACAGCAGAAAATAATACAACATTGTAAATCAACTATACCCCAATAAAAAGTTTAAAAGTATTTAAATCAGTAATTCTTTTACTTATAACCTTCTAGAGACTTGAAGAAAATCCAAACTCCTGTCCATCATCTCCAGTGTCCTGATGGCTCCAGCCTACCTTCCAGCCTCCTCATGATCTGTTTCCCCTATTCCTCATTAGGCTCAAACTACATGGATCCACCTTCCATTATGCAAACTGGCTAAGCTCTTGCCCTTGTCTGGCATTGTTGTGCCTGCTGACCCCACTCCCTACAAAGTTACTCCCCAATGACTATGCAGCTAACTCCTCATTGACTATGTGGCTAACTCCTCAGCCCCTGCTTCAACACATCATCTTAGAGGCCTTCTTGGAATACTGTCCATGTGAGCCCCTCTCACCTGTACCAGCCCCATCACAGCACTTATCATGAAATGTGATGATTTTTTTCTCCTTCTTTCCTTCCTGACATACTCTCGACACTGTAATCTCTATGAGGACAACATATGGAATATACTTTGCTCCCTGCTGCTCCACCACAGCTTAGCACAGTCCTTGTTTATTGCAGAACTCCAGAAATAACGAATGAGCCCGTCACCTGGTCATGGTGATTACATATAGAGAGTAACAGGACATTATGAATAAAAACAAAGCTCAGTGTTTTTGGTATATTTGTTATAATGAACCAACAGGAGGGAAAGAAAGCATTTCCTTCCTCTATTTCATTCCACATAGAATTTGTAAAAGTCCTACTTCCTAATGTGTAACCCATCACCACATCAGTTATTTCTCAAATTTCCCATTCAAGGAGGATGTAAATTTTTTTGGTTGTATGTTTTTGAGGATTCCTAGAGCGATCTTTGGGGAAGGCAATGGCACCCCACTCCAGTACTCTTGCCTGGAAAATCTCATGGACAGAAGAGCCTGGTGGGCTGCAGTCCATGGGGTCTCGAAGAGTCGGACATGACTGAGCGACTTCACTTTCACTTTTCACTTTAATGCATTGGAAAAGGAAATGGCAACCCACTCCAGTATTCTTGCTTGGAGAATCCCAGGGATGGGGGTGCCTCGTGGGCTGCCGTCAATGGGGTCGCACAGAGTCTGACACAACTGAAGGGACTTAGCAGCAGCAGCAGCAGCAGCAGCAGCAGAGCAATCTTGGGGCTACCCTGGTGGCTTAGACAGTAAGGAACCTGCCTGCAATTCAGGAGATGCAGAAGACACGGGTTTGATCTCTGGGTTGGGAAGATCCCCTGTAGGAAGGCTTGGCAACCCACTCCAGTATTCTTGCTGGAGAATCCCATGGACAGAGGAACCTGGTGGGCTACAGCCCATGGGGCTGCAAAGAGTCGGACACGACTGAGTGATCTCTCATGCATGCACTCAGAGCACTATTAAAGATCAAAAGGAATCTTCCCAGCATAAAGTGGAGTAGGGGAGAGAGGTAGAGCAGAAGAATCTATCTGTTCACTGGCTGAAGAGGGAGGTCTCCTCAAGCCTGAAAAAGGGCCCAGTAAAGGCAAGGATGTGTCTGCCTCTGAGCAGAGTCCAGAGAGGACCCCTGATAGGATGGTACGTGGCTGTCAGTGAGGCTGAACGTCAAGAGCAGTGGTTGCTGCCTAGCTTGACCATGACCAACGGAAGGAAAAGGAGCCACTTGACTTCAGATAGGACGAGAGGACTGCAAGGATGCCAGTACCCATGGCAGACCAGAAAAGGAGGTAATTTCTTGATTTCTAGGCTCATCAGATGCCTTTGGATTCCTGTATAACCCCAAGAAGGACTACACTGAAAATGACTGAAACTGAATTTCTCACCTCCTGGCTTAGGGTGGGAGCTTAGACTTTGAGTTAATTTGATTAATGATAATAATAATGTCCATGGTGTAATTTCTTACACTTGAAAGCTCATGAACAGATTTACTCGATACCTGGTCAAAGTGATCATACATATAACAATAGGAAGATTTCAGACATCAGGGATTTATAGGTGTACTTAGTCTTTAAGGTTGTAGGCTCATAGACTTGGAGTTGAGAAGGGCTTTGGTTCATTTAATCTGATTCTCTTCCTTTATTAGAAACCCTAAGTGCTCGCTGAGAGACAGTATGCTGGTGGTCTGACTATTCCTCTGAGGAGCAAGCTCCCTGATGGATGGGGTCATGACCATTTGAGCATCACTGGCTGGAAGAGCTGATCTCTTTGCTCTTACTTTATTAATATTTTTTCAAGGGATCATTATCTTAGACATCACCACATGGGGATAAGTACTTCAGTAAAAATGTCCAAACCCAAGACTTAATTCTACGTTTCTCTTAAAAATATTAAAGACATTTAAAAGAATATACCACAAAACAAGAAAGCCCACAAAACACCACTGGGAGTTGGCCATGCAATGACACTCAAAGTAAGGAACACTCAGCCCTCCATTTCCATTCCAGTTCCTTTCTTTCCATCCAAAAACTCCAGTTTAGATAATCTGATTCTGAAAAATTAGGTCAACAGTGTACCAGGGCTTCCCTTACTTTCCTAGGACTCTAATTAGTGCTTGTGTGTTTATAACATCAACTCTTTGGATGGATGACATAAATAATCTATTTCAAAAAGTAGATATATTATTGATAAATATAAATTTCTTCTCTAAGAATAGGATCATATTTCATAATTTTTAAATGCTATATGAAAACTATATATATTTGTGTTTATAATAAGAGGAGACAATAACATCTTTTATTATTTCCTAAAGTAATTTTCTTGAAACTTTTAGTTTATTATATAAAACATATATTACTGCTATTTTATCATATTCCTACTGCTTATTACCTTGGCAAATAATCACTTGTACTGAAAATATCTAAGAGATGTGCAGTTGAACATCATGTAATCAAGAATGAACTTTATCTACCACAAATCTGACTACTCCTGCTTGAAATTAACTGTTTTTTAAATTACTGAATGAGCTTTTAACAATTTATGAGTTCTCTGAAAATCTTTTGCTACTTGTTTAAAACACACAACAGGGATACAGGGTTAATTAGCTTCATTCATGAATAAACTGTTTAAAATTTATCATTAACTAACATTCATGATTCTTTTAAGGTAAGGTCACATTGGTCCACATGTGTTCCATTATAAATTCATCAAGAAATAAATGTGTGAATAGATTCGCAGGCATGGGCTAAAGATTAGTAAGTGCTAAAAGAAATTCTACAAAGCCCACTAATATCCACACCATGTATAAAATACCAGAAATGAATCCTAATATTTAAGGTAAATGGAGGAAACATCAGTATTTCAAAGAGGGCTTAGCTTCGACATGCTAAATCATAGAATGTGCTGTGTTGTGCTTAGTCACTCAGTCGTGTCCGACTCTTTGAGACCCCTTGGACTGTAGCCCACCAGGCTCCTCTGTCCATGGAGATTCTCCAGGCAAGAATACTGGAGTGGGTTGCCATGCCCTCCTCCAGGGAATCTTTCCAACCCAGGGATCAAACCCAGGTCTCCCACATTACAGGCAGATTCTTTACCATCTGAGCCACCAGGGAAGCCCGAGAATACTGGAGTGGGTAGCCTATCCCTTCTCCAGGGGATCTTCCCAACCCAGGAAATAAAACTGGGGTCTCCTGCATTGCAGGTGGATTCTTTACCAGTTGAGCCACCAGGGAAGACCAATCATAGAATAATAAGGAACAAAATAGCCACATTACTTTAAAATGTCTAAATAAATCATTAGAAAGAATATTCTTTTAAAAATATTAGATATTGCTGCTGCTGCTAAGTCGCTTCAGTTGTGTCCGACTCTGTGTGACTCTATAGACGACAGCCCACCAAGCTCTCCCGTCCCTGGGATTCTCCAGGCAAGAACACTGGAGTGGGTTGCCATTTCCTTCTCCAATGCATGAAAGTGAAAAGTGAAAGTGAAGTTGCTCAGTCGTGTCCAACTCTTAGCGACCTCATGAACTGCAGCCCACCAAGCTCCAAGCTGTGTTAAACATTTCTAGCATTAATAGTGGTATAGAATCTATCCAAGAAAAAGAACACATGACTTTCTGAGGAGGCCTTACACAAAAAAGCAACATGGCTGTCTGAGGAGGCCTTACAAATAGCTGTGAAAAGAAGAGAAGTGAAAAGCAAGGGAGGAAAGGAAAGATGTACCCATTTGAATGCAGAGTTCCAAAGAATAGCAAGGAGAGATAAGAAAGCCCTCCTCAGTGATCAGTGCAAAGAAATAGAGGGAAAAAATAGAATGGGAAAGACTAGAGATCTCTTCAAGATAATCAGAGATACCAAGGGAACAATTTCATGCAAAGATGGGCTCAATAAAGGACAGAAATGGTATGGACCTAACAGAAGCAGAAGATATTAAGAAGAGGTGGCAAGAATACACAGAAGAACTGTACAAAAAAGATCTTCACGACCCAGATAATCACAATGTGTGATCACTGACCTAGAGCCAGACATCCTGAAATGTGAAGTCAACTGGGCCTTAGGAAGCATCACTATGAACAAAGCTAGTGGAGGTGATGGAATTCCAGTTGAGCTATTTCAAATCCTGGAAGATGATGCTATGAGTGTTGCACTCAATATGCCAGCAAATTTGGAAAACTCAGGAGTGGCCACGGAACTGGAAAAAGTCAGTTTTCATTCCAATCCCAAAGAAAGGCAATGCCGAAGAATGCACAAACTACCACACAATTGCACTCATCTCACACGCTAGCAAAGTAATGCTCAAAATTCTCCAAGTCAGGCTTCAGCAATCATGAAATTCCAGATGTTCAAGTGGGTTTTAGAGAAGGCAGAGGAACCAGAGATCAAATTGCCAACATCTGCTGGATCATTGAAAAAGCAAGAGAGTTCCAGAAAAACATCTATTTCTGCTTTATTGACTATGTCAAAGCCTTTGACTGTGTGGATCACAATAAACTGTGGAAAATTCTGAAAGAGATGGAATATCAGACCACCTGACCTGCCTCTTGAGAAACCCATATGCAGGTCAGGAAGCAAGTTAGGACTGGACATGGAACAACAGACTGGTTCCAAATAGGAAAAGGAGTACATCAAGGCTGTATATTGTCACCCTGCTTATTTAACTTATATGCAGAGTACATCATGAGAAACACTAGGCTGAATGAAGCACAAGCTGGAATCAAGATTGCCGGGAGAAATATCAATAACCTCAGATTTGCAGATGACACCACCCTTATGGCAGAAAGTGAAGAGGAACTCAAAAGCCTCTTGATCAAAGTGAAAGAGGAGAGTGAAAAAGTTGGCTTAAAGCTCAACATTCAGAAAACTAAGACCATGGCATCTGGTCCCATCACTTCATGGCAAATAGATGGGGAAACAGTGTCAGAGTTTATTTTGGGGGAGGGGGTTCCAAAATCACTGCAGATGGTGATTGCAGCCATGAAATTAAAAGACGCTTACTCCTTGGAAGGAAAGTTATGACCAACTTAGATAGCATATTCAAAAGCAGAGACATTACTTTGCCAACAAAGGTCCGTCTAGTCAAGGCTATGGTTGTTCCAGTGGTCATGTATGGATGTAAGAGTTGGACTGTGAAGAAAGCTGAGCACAAAAGAATTGATGCTTTTGAACTGTGGTGTTGGAGGAGAGTCTTGAGAGTCCCTTGGACTGCAAGGAGATCCAACCAGTCCATCCTGAAGGAGATCAGCCCTGGGTGTTCATTGGAAGGACTGATGCTGAAGCTAAAACTCCAATACTTTGGCCACCTGATGCAAAGAGCTGACTCATTTGTAAAGACCCTGATGCTGGGAAAGATTGTGGGCAGTAGGAGAAGGGGACGACAGAAGATGAGATGGTTGGACGGCATCACTGACTCAATGGACATGAGTTTGGGTAAAGTTGGGAGTTGGTGATGGACAAGGAGGCCTGGGGTGCTGCAGTCCATGGGGTCGCAAAGAGTTGTACACGACTGAGCGACTGAACTACTACTACTAGGATCTGTAAAATATACTTTATTCTGACTGGTGGATGATCTCAAGCAATCTAAGTATCTAGATTAGCACCCGTACTATTTAGGAAGCAGACATGGGTATCATTTTTGTCTATTTGGATTTACTTTAAAAATGATCAGACCTTTATATCTTATACAGAAATATTATATCTGAATAACCTTAGAAACACATTTATAGATTGTATAATAAATAGTATCATAGCAACCATTCCCTGAAGTGAGTGTAGAGAGCTAACAAAAACTAGATTTCCAAATGAAGTCATTTAAATTTCCAGAATATCAGGAGGAAAGGTTTTTAAATACTAAAGTTTAAAGTACATAAGACTTTAGTTAGGAGGAATAAAATAATTATAGCCTAAACCTAGTGTTGTGTGTGAGCTTCCCAGGCGGCTCAGTGGTAAAGAATCCATCTTAAATGCAAGAGATGCAGATTCAATCCCTGCGTATGAAATGGCAACTGGGTCCAGTATTCTTGCCTGGAAAATCCCACGGACATCGGATTCTGGCGGGCTACATTTCATGGGGTTGCGAAAACTCAAACATGACAAAGCAACTGAGTGCACACACACACACACACACACAATGTGCTTCTATAGATTCAACTTAAACCAACTATACTTGGCCTTATACTTTTGATAGTGTGGTTATTTAAGTTACAAAATCCCCCTTCATTTCAGGTATATTTCTACAGAAACCACTATGCACAGTTTTTCAATAGCAACTCAGTGTCTATTGGTTTTTAAGGTTCTTTTAAAAAAAAATGTATTTTACTTTGTACAGCCAGGAAGCAGCCTGTTTCCAAAACTAACTATGACCTCAACCTTTTGCTGAGGAAATCCCTTTACCTCCAGAGAAAATAATAATTTTCCTGGAAAAAAGGTTGGCATTCCATTTACTCTTTTATAAAAAAATCAACACATACTTCTCTTATTATGAATGAAAAATAGTCAAAGAGGCATCTTTTGGGCCAGAACAAAGAAAACAAAAGTTACAAATAATTTTACATATTTATAACAAAATACTATTTTCAGTTTAAAATTGGGAGTGGAAAAAAATTCCTTGTTTACCTATATGATCACTTACTGGTGATCAGTTATTGACATTTTGAACTATGCAGACATAAGAAATGAGAGAAAAAAACCCAAAAAACCCTTGACTGTCAGCTAAATAGGGAATGACTGCAAAATCCATATGCTTTATTCATAGGAACTCTTATTCTGTTCACATTTCTCTCACATAAAAGTAATTCAGGCACTAATTTTCAAGCACATACATGTAATAGAGATTTCATATACATTAACATTAGCCCCCCAAGCAACTCTTATTATAATTTACTTCTCGTTTTATATATCAAGAAATTGAGACCCAGATGATTAAGAAACAGCTCATAAATGGCAGAGCCCTGAATGGAACTCAACACTTTTCTTAATTCAAGGTTTGCATTCATTTTCTACCATAAACTGTAGGATATGTTTTTTGAGCCAATAGGAATGGAAAATGGGATGGCTGAAGGCAGGCAATTTCATAATAAGAAAAAAAAAATACTAGGGAAGAGACAACAGGTAGAAAAATCCTAATAAAAAACCTTAACTGAAAAGTAAATAAAATCACCATAATGGCTCTATAGTGTAGGAATTACTCCACATGCTACAGCCTCTGAGGCCATCTCTAACCTAATAAACAGTGAAACCATAAGTATTACTCATAACAAAAATCTATATCATCAAAAAAGAAAGCTGAGGTTTTCTTCAGGATGCTGTGTTAATAAGGCAGGAAGTTGGAAAATTTATTTTAAGCACAGAAATTTTAATCCACTGGTTAAAATAAAAATGGTAATACTCAAGAGATAAACATTAGCTGTCAAAATATTAATATGCTACCCCTTGTTCTTTGAGGATGCTGTACATACAAAGTACTGGATAAAATTACTTAAATTAACCTGGGCATTTTATGGATATATGCTTTGGTTCATGATGCTCTATAGGGCAGAGCTTTGACAGATTAGTTATGGTCATTTGTGTGAGCTTATAAATACTCTGTTATCCCCAGATTTTTAGACCTTAACTTCTAAAGACTTCAGTAAGGAAAAAGACAACTTTAAAAAATTAAAGCTATTGAATCACTGTTTTGGAGCAGGAATTAACATGGTATTGTAGGTCAATTATACTCAATGCATGATACAGGATGCTTGGGGCTGGTGCACTGGGATGACCCAGAGGGATGGGATGGGGAGGGAAGTGGTAGGGGGGTTCAGTGGGGAACACATGTACACCTGTGGCGGATTCATGTTGACGGATGGCAAAACCAATACAATATTATAAAGTAATTAGCCTCCAATTAAAATAAATAAATTTATATTAAAAAATAAAATAAAGAAACACACTCAGAGGAAAATCTATCAGATTTGTGGTTATCAGGGGGAGGGGAATTG
Organism: Bos indicus; assembly: GCF_029378745.1. Taxonomy (NCBI): domain Eukaryota; kingdom Metazoa; phylum Chordata; class Mammalia; order Artiodactyla; family Bovidae; genus Bos; species Bos indicus. The sequence continues at coordinate 112,877,536 of NC_091760.1, forward strand.
GATGAAGGTAGTTGAAAGGTACAAACTTCCGGTTATAAAAGAAATAAATACTAGGGATGCAATGCACAACATGACAGATAAAATTAACACTGCTGTATGTTACACATGACAGTTAAGAGTGTAAGATGGAAGAGTTCTCATCATAAGGAAAAAGTATTTTTTAGTTTAATTTTGTATATATTTGAGACGATAGTTCAATAAAGTTATTAATGTTATGGTAATCACTTCATGATGTATGCAATTTGAACCATTATGCTATACATCTGAAACTTATACCGTGGTGTATGTTAATTATATCTTAATAAAACTGGAAGTAAAATTTTTAAAATTAAAAAAAAAAACAAAAAACACCTAAAAATTACAAAACCATAATGAGAATTGGTCCAGGGATTATGCTGCTCATGCCTCAGACAGTACAGGATCTGCCTGCAATGTAAGAGACCAGGGTTCGATCCCTGGGTTGGGAAGATCCCCTGGAGAAGAGAATGGCTTCTCACTCCAGTATTCTTGCCTAGAGAATTCTATGAACAGAGGAGCCTGGCGGGCTGCAGTCTGCGGGGTTGCAAAGAGTTGGATGTAACTAAGTGACTAGCACTTCACTTTTTTATCTAAAAAAGAACCTAATTTGTACATCTTAGCAAGGATAAATTTAGTTTGCACTATACATATAATAGGCATACAATAATCAATTGTTGAATGAATGAATTTGAAAAAACTGTTAAGGCAAATACTAAATGGTGATGATGCTACAAGAATAAGATGAGTAAATTCTTTAATTTTAAATATGCTTTTTTATTATTTCACAATTGAATGTGTATTTTTCTCAGGAATGAATGATCTGGGTAGTATGTTTGTGTTTGTTTTAGGAGAAGCTTTTAAAATTAGCCCATTAGTTTCCTTTTGTCCTCAAACTGTTTCCCAATAAGCCTACAGAAATTTTAATTTGTTTCTCATACATTCATGCCTGAGAGGTGCTGCTGCTGATCAGCAAATCAGTGATGAAGAGTTTAGAACCTGAGGAAGGGGTAGGAATTAGGAACTCGGCCCTAAAACAGACACACAGGGACTTAAATTTAACATTCAAATGATAGCTGGTTGATCTTCTTTCAATCTGGTGTTCTCTTAGATTTTCTGAATTGGGAAGGACTTTAGATACCTTATAATTCAACCTTCTACTCTGCACAGAGTAGAATTTTCCTCCAGCATCCCTGCCAGGCTATTCTCTGACCTCTGCTTCATCATACTCTTTCCTGGAGTTTTGGGAACAACTTTACTCCACGTTGGGACCTTTTAATTACTAGAAAATTTTCCTCTGTGTTGAATGGAAATCTTTTTGGAACAGCTACTCACTGGTTCTAGGCCTTTGCCTTTTGTAGCCTTAGAAATGTCTCTGCTAGCTTTAAATAGAGCCACTGTTCCGAGGTGACATCTTTGTTGGAATTCATTAACAACTGGGCCTAGGTTATATACAATCTGAAGATAAGAGCAGTCAAGGCTATGCTTGGGTAAACATGACATATATCTTGATGTGTTTGGTTAATTCTTTCTGAGACCCTCAAAAAACAAAGAGAAAAAAATGAAAGGAAAAGGAAAAGCACTGGATTTCCAAATTGTACAGAATCAGAGTCAAAAACAACCCTCCAAATCTGAAATAATGGAGCCAATATTGGAGCACTTTGACCCTATTGATACCCACACACCTGAAATTGCCTGGACTGTGCACATCTGTTTTAATGGAGTTGAGAGCATACTCCGTCCTGTAGGTTCCACACCACACCTAGGGACAGAAATGGAGAAAGGAAAGCAGTATTCTCAGGTTGCATCAAGGATTATTTGTTTGGGCAGTTTGGAAGAAAAGCAAACTTCCTATTGCAGAAATTAAATAGAAGTTCTGCATTCCACAGCCAATTACTCTTCAAATAATGTTTAATAATAGGCAACCAGAAACACAATTATCATTAATACGGTCTGACAGACTATTACACACAATGAAAGTCAGTCAATCAAATGCTCTGCCACAATCAATTAAAACAAGAAAACTCAGTATGCAATATCTAACTTAGTATGAAATTATAACTCAAAATGATTTTCATATCTATCAATCAAGAAAGATAACAATACCTGGGCAAAATTCAGGAAGAACAGTTGTCTGTGATTTAGGTCAAGTCCAGGAAGTAATTTTTCTTCACCATGCTTTTTAACATAGTTTTGATAGGCCTAGGCAGTTAACGAAATAGAAACATGATGTTTATAATTTTTAAATTTATACATAAACCTATTTGAAGATCATGTGACCAAGTAATTAATATCAGAATCACCATAATAATACATTTAGTTATGGCAACCTTCAAGTATTTAATGGATTAGAAAGAAAACTAGAATTTATTTACAAATACTCTGAAAAGAATAAGATTAATGATTAACAGATGATAAAAGCCTAGCTAATGTCAGAAAATCAACAAATGTTAACTGAAAGGATGGATTTACATAAGTGATAAAAAACTTATCTAAATGTTGTTCTATAGATGAGTAAGTCTAGCCAGTTGGAAGAAAAAGTAGCCAAGAGAATCTGTAATTGCTATACTTGACTGGGTTATCACTCTCGGTAAAAAGAGATTCACAACAGATTTCATTTGAGAGATACTTGAGAAAAGTTAAGGGCGTCTCCTGAGATTCCTTAGAGGTTTAGCACCATATGATTCTAAGAATAAGGATGAGCAATTATTATGGCCCCTGAAGACAGGGCAAAATAAATTGAACCTCAGTCATCCTACGAAGGAGGAATTTAGATTACTGAATGTCAGGAAATGTCCTTAATTCTTAAGGATTTATAGACACTATTGGAAAATATAGTTTTCCGCTACAAAATATACTTAAGAATGGGATTGACAACAAATTTCTGAGATGTGTTAGCTTTAATTGAAAAAAAGAAAGGTGATAATTAGATACACAGAAGATATATTTCATTTCTTCTTGCTTGTCATCAACATAGATTTTCTGCATCTCTAATGTGCAAAGATGCTGGAGATATAGGAAAGACATGAACCTACTCCTCTGAGGGATTTCACAATCTACCAGGGAGTATTACAAGTCAAGACTTCATATATAATAATATATTTGCACAATTGTAATTTGCTTTGTTATTCTTAACCTGTACTTGTTCTACATGAGGATCTCCATGGAATTACACTTAACTCAGACTTTGGCCGAATTTTTACAGCAGTGATTCTCAATCTGATTGTGTATTAGAATCACCAAGGACTATTAAAAGGGTCAATTCCTTCCACTTCCAGGCAAGATGGAGAGACTGAGACTGAATTTATCCTTCCGCTGAAACAACCAAATAATAGACAAAATATATTAAACAATGGTTTGCATGACGCTAGACATCAGGCAAAATCTGATCTCTCTAGGAGACAGTAAACAAGAGGAGCCCTATGACTGCCCTAGCTTATAACTTGAGCACTATGGACCACAAAATAGAGCAGGAAACCCCAGTGGAGCCTGGTGGACATTGCAAACGGGTGAGGAAAAGGCATTGAGAATTCAAGGACACCAAGGACAGGGTGAAGAGGAGAAAATGCAGAGAAAGAGACTCTCAGAAATCAAACATCCCCTCAGTATTCAGCTGAGTACCTGAGTATACATGTGGGCAAACTATCCAAGGCTAGGGAAGGGACTGCAGAAAAGGATTCGAGATAAAATGTCTGGTACTCACACAATACAAGAATGGAAGACCTCTAGGTTCACACAGGGTGTTGCTCAGCAGTGAAGAACTATCCCTAGACTGAGCACTACCCCAGACATACCTAACACGATGTAAAAGCAAGATCTAAAAGGATCTAGCCATTTCTGAGGGATTTAACTGCACCCTAAAATAAAGCTCAAGAATATTAACAGGAGAACAAAAATTTTCTCCACCCAAAGATGTAAAATGTACAATATGTGGCATCGAGTTTAAAAAAAGAAAACAGATCAAATATTCAAAGAAGCAGTAATCGACCATCCCCCAGGACTTGGCTGGGATTCATTCTTTAGGAAAATTTCCAGCCAGATTTATCTCCCAAGCCTCACACTTTGATCATTCGGGTCACTGCCAATTTACAGGCCTCACAAGTCACCTCTCCCACATTGTTCTGATCATTCCTTCTTCCTGACCCAACCACCAAGTCTCTTCTCCCCTCCAACCCAAACATCTCTATGGTGAACAAATAACACTACATCTTCATCCACTACAATGAACATTCCATCCATCTTATGTCAGTAGCCTGATTCTCTCCTGTGGACACCTTGTCCCGTGTCCTCTCACGTAGCCTCTGCTTTTTTCTCCCACATGTGGGCTATCTCAAGGTTGGGAAAACAACTCAAAATCATACTCACTCCATATTTACTTCCAAGATCATTATTCCCCCACTCTTTTGTGAAAAACTCTACTTTTTTTTGTACACATAGTATCCACTAGGCCATCTTTGGAGAAGGCAATGGCATCCCACTCCAATACTCTTGCCTGGAAAATCCCATGGATGGAGGAACCTAGTAGGCTGCAGTCCATGGGGTCGCGAAGAGTCGGACACGACTGAGCGACTTCCCTTTCACTTTCCACTTTCATGCATTGGAGAAGGAAATGGCAACCCACTCCACTGTTCTTGCCTGGAGAATCCCAGGGACGGGGGAGCCTGGTGGGCTGCCGTCTATGGGGTCACACGGAGTTGGACACAACTGAAGTGACTTAGCAGCAGCAGCAGCAGGCCATCTTTAATCCTGGTTCAGATCATCAAATAATGGCATCTTTTATGAAGGGTTTGAAGCTGGATCTCTAGCACCAAGAATAGTGCCAAACACAGAGTGAAGGCCTCAGAAAGTATTGTTGAATGCAAGCCTAAATGAGATTCTAAAGGATATTCCAACAATATACTCCTCTGCGTTTACGGTATGGACCATTACAAGGCTACTTGCAGGAACCATATCACTTCAATCCTTCACTTATCACTGTAATTGGACTGGGTTTATGTTGATTATTATTCCCAAATACTGCTTCACCTGCTAAGAAACTGAGAGTCCTGTTCAGTACGTCAGTGAATGATTCTATAATAAATCTTTTTGTAGACTATCTTTCCTAAAAAACTATCTCAGAGATTATTTCTTAGGAAAATGTTGCCTCCTCTATGGAACTTGCATACTCCTCAATTCTGTCATTATAATATTCTGTTTCCTTTTCTCTTTCCTGTCTTTGAAGCTTAGAGAATGGTATCTAGCTCAAGCCTATCAACTGTATTGTCCCTTCTTATTAGCATATTTACAATCCCCTTTCTCCTGTGTATTTTCAATTTTCTATTGTTACATGTATCTTTTGCAAAAAGCTTTAAAATGAATGATTAAATGTCATCAATATCCACTCTAACCACTAAAATGGAAAGAAAATATTACTCACTCTGTATGCTTGGCCAATACCACCATTATCAGCAATGTTTTCTCCCAGTGTATTAATTCCATTGAGCTGTTAAAAAAAAAAAAAAAAAAAAACCACTTAAAGATCCTTAACTATGTTTGGATTGTTAAGAAAACATCAGTAATTCACTTAAGGTTGAATACAACTTTTGAAGAGAATGCTGATGACATACATGCTGTCCATTTGCTAGGTCCCAGGAGAAGTTCCCATACTGGTACACCATGCACTGGGATAGGTCTTTAAAATTATTTGCAGACTGTTGAGTCCACCAGTCAACAAGGTCTCCATCCTTGTTAAAATTTCTGCCTGGAATATATATTTATCTAAGTAAAATGAGAACTCATTACATCAAGAGTTGCAATAAGATATCTTTAATTCAAAGTGCAAGGACTGAAATACCAAGCATGCAAGAGAACATTAACCTGGACAGATGAGTAGATAAACTGTTCTGCTTTCTCATCTAGGGTTGATAAAAACCAGACCATTTGGGCTCTCTATGCTGATATGCCCTAGTATTAATCCAGATTAATCCAATTTTACCCACTTGGTTGTTGATGTCTCAGCCAAGGCCACCAGATAAATACTCCTGAAATCATGACTTGTTTCTGTTGGATGATTTTTGCCTGAACCAAATCTGTTCACTTTGATGTTCTGAGATTTTTAAAGAGGTCAGTATTTCACTATGGCATTCATTTCCTATCTCAAACCCTTCATTAGTAATTGTGGACTCATAGTTTTGCCCTACTTCAAGCATGAACAAAAAGTCACCTTTACTCTTGGGGCTTTCTTGCTGATCCTAACTACATTGATCTTTCTCCTTCTTGAGCTTCAGCAGCATTTATATACATTATAGTTTTGACACTTGATTTTGTCATCTTTTAAACAGTTATCTATGATGTAGTGAATAAGGTAAGGGCTATAAAGACAGACTACCTGAACCCATATCCTGGTTCCACCAATTCCCAGTTTTGTAACTTTGACCAAGTCTTATGTGTCTCTATATTTTTCTGTTTGAAACGTGGAAATAGTATTAATATCTACTTGTGAAGATTGCTATATAGTTTAATTGAGTCAACAGACCCTTAGTATATCCCTCCTGTCTCCTTTTCTTCTTCTGAAGCTTTGAAGTTAGATTAAGGCTTAATTATTTTCTCTCTACTGTTTTTATTTTCTTTCCAATTGTGAACTGATCTTTGTTACAGCTTCAACTCCTACCTCTTTACATCTCTCATGTCTTTACTTCTATTCCTCTCAAATTTCATTGAAACTCGAAATCTATGTTGCTGTTTGGGGCAGCATGTAAACATTTAATTTCCTACTGTTTGCAAGGCTGTGAACTAAGTAGTAGATGTGAGATGCAGTCAAAAAAAAAAGTCTCTGACCACAGGAAGTTTAAAAGTCCTGGGGGCACCTTACTTTCTGAGTTTACATCTAATTTTAAGACATGGACTCTACCCTCTAAAATTCTGGAGAGATAAGACATAATCATGAAATGAGAACAAACATTATCATTGGTGTTGACAAATATCAGTGTTTTCTCAATGTGGATATTGTTTTATTCTGTCAGAGTAAAAAGCACACGTTACTAAACCTATTAGAAAATTCTTATCTTCTAAAGCAACAATTTAAAAGGAACATTAAAAGTGCAGTGATTGTTAGGCTAATGATACACTGATGAATAAATGTGTTTTATATCGATACATTATTATAACTCCTAATTAGGTTTACTAGGGTATATCTCAGGCAAATAAAAGCATCAGTTGTACTTTACCATTGTCATCGAAGCCATGGGTGATTTCGTGTCCTATGACCATGCCAATGCCCCCATAGTTCAATGACTTAGGCTGCTGGGCACTGAAAAAGGGTGGCTGCAGAATGCCAGCTGGGAAGACTATAAGCAAAGAAGATGGTTAAAGATTACTTGTAGTTTTTTTCTGTAATGGCAGGCATTGGATTGGCTGTTTGCCTGCTAAGCTGCTTTCCAGTATGTCAGTTTCATTTAATTGTATACAAAAATCTTCTGTGACAGAAACAAATGCAGGTTATCTATTGGTTTTTTTTTTAAAAAAGGATATTAAGATGCTGTTATTTCTTTATATTTTATTTTATTTATTTTGGGTGCACCGCCAAGGCAAGCGGGATCTTAGTTCCCCAACCAGGGATCAAACCCATGCTCCCTGTAGTGAAAGAGCAGATTCTTAACCACTGGGCAACCAGGGAAATCCCCAGGTCATCATTTATTGTTGATGACAGTAAAGAGTTTATCCCAGAATGCATCATATCTGTGATTTATAATTACAACTGACTGTATAACATCCGTTAAGATTGTTTTCATGCTACAAGGAATTTAGAGCAAGGGAAAATTATCATCTCATTCAGAAGGTCTTTCCACTGCAAATATTTGGGAGAAACAGTTAGTAACAGAAGTATTGTTTTTAACATGTCTAATAGTTTATCCATCTACAATAGCTTACTAAATAAACAGAGACAATCAAAAGTACCCCCTAATCACATAACTTCTTTAAATTTTCATCAAGGCATGTGACTATTTATTTATTTATGGTTGTTTAGTCCTTCATTTTTCATGTCTTCCTCAAAGCACCTCAAGTATTAGCTCTTTGAGAGCATAGATTTGTTTGCACATACATGTATTTGTTTATTTGTTTTTGAGTCCATTTGAATTTTTAATTATCTCTAGCACCTTAAATTGGATAGTGCCTGGAACATAACAGGTACTCAGGAAATGTGCTGAATAAATCAATAACTGATGAATGAATGAGTGAATTTTGTACAGTGTCCTAAAGACTTGTAAATAAATGAATTATGATTTTTATATCTACCCTGACATCTGTCTTAACTAGCTAATTTTCTATACTTAGACATTTCATACTGTTTAAATTTCATGTGTCACACATCAAACTCATTTCCCTTCTAAACCATCTGAGTTTATTATTTCTGCTAATAGCATGTGAAGAGTCTCAATCACCCAAAGTGAACATTTTTCTGTTTATCTTTCATGTCTCCTTTCTTTCTACAAAGTCCTTATATGATCTAGTATGGAAAACATCAGGTCCTGTGCCTTCTTTCCAGAAGCATTTCTTCTGTTTATCTCCTCCTATCAGTCTTACTGGCCACCTTCTGAGTTCATGCTCTCATTTCTTACCTGAAGAATTACTTAATTTCCTAATTGGCTTTCTTAGATCTTCTTACTTCCAGTCTCCCCCAACTTCAGTCTATCCTAAATCTACTCTATCCTGCCTGCCAATTAAAGTGCCACTGTGGTCATTATCACTATCCTGCTAAAACACCTTGGACAGCTTATCATTGTTTCCTAACTAAAGACAGCATATTCTTCCTGGCCTTTGTCTCTATGGTGTTCTACTTCTCCACCTCCCCTATGCCCTTCCCTTCCCTCATAACGTTCATAGTTTTGAGATTTTATCTTTCACATTGTAAAATTCTACTATCCACTGAAGTATTATGTTCTGTAAGCAAAAATAAAAAATCATTAGTATCAACATCTGCTACATGTAAAGGCCTGGGCTATTGCTGCATGGAACATTAACAGCACAAAACAAAGGCCCTTATTTTAAGAAATATAAGACCTAGTTAATACAGAGTAGCAAACGTTGTTTTGTGTCATTCAGCTGGTGTGTGAGTATGACCTTAACTTGTTAGTGTTTCAGGGATAAATACGAGCTATTTACAAAGGAGACCTTAAAATATACACTGGGCAATTTAAGTACTCGTTAGATCTTTAAAAAATATCTGGAAAGTTGTCTTAACAATCAAAATGACTAAGTTAAAAAAAACACACAAAATTTTTGTCCTTGGAGAATTCTGATGAACATTATATGTCACGTGTAGCTGCCTGAGCTATCAACGGTGCCAAGAAATTATTTTTAGCTTGAAGTATAAAAATTATGTGCAGTACTTTATTAACTTAAAGTGAGGACTATCTCCCACACTATGTACTTTGATTAAAATCCATCCATTATATAAAATGCTCTTATGAAACACACTATTAAGACTAAACATTAACTATAAAGATCCTGCTGCTTTAATTATACCCTGATATACATTTTTCAGGCAAGTGATAAGATTTTTATGGCTCATATTAAATACTAGTCTTCAAGTTCAACTTTGCAAATCATGATTTCTCCTTTTACTCTGTCAGCTAAATATTTATGAGGATTTTACTGATTAGTCTTATCGTTGTTACTAGTAGACATCACAACTGTTGATAATTACCAACTGCTTCGTTGTGCATTTTTTATGTTCATGATTGTCAACAAGTTAGTTAAATACACCATTGTTCCATGAAACAAAAGACAGTGTTTCTCCTCACGCCTATCCCCTCACTTCCCTGGTTTATTTTGTTAAGGCTGCAAGCAACTCAATTTTAGAATCTTTGATATAAAGCTCAAGAGTGCAATCAGATAAAATCAATTTTGGTGGAAAAGTTAAACATTGTTTTTATATTAAATGAAATAGCAACCTGTTTGGAAAAATTTACTCTTAATTCTCAAGTCTGAAAATAAGAATCCTAATGACACCACTCTTATGGCAGAAAGTGAAGAGGAACTAAAGAGCTTCTTGTTGAAAGTGAAACAGAAGAGTGAAAAAGTTGGCTTAAAGCTCAACATTCAGAAAACTAAGATCATGGCATCTGGTCCCACCACTTCAGGGGAAATAGATGGGAAAACAGTGGAAACAGTGTCAGACTTTATTTTTTGGGGGCTCCAAAATCACTGCAGATGGTGATTACAGCCATGAAATTAAAAAAGACACTTACTCCTTGGAAGGAAAGTTATGACCAACCTAGACAGCATATTCAAAAGCAGAGACATTACTTTGCCAACAAAGGTCCGTCTAGTCAAGGCTATGGTTTTTCCAGTGGTCATGTATGGATGTGAGAGTTGGGCTGTGAAGAAAGCTGAGCACCAAAGAATTGATGCTTTTGAACTGTGGTGTTGGAGAAGACTCTTGAGAGTCCCTTGGACTGCAAGGAGATCCAACCAGTCCATTCTAAAGGAGATCAGTCCTGGGAGTTCATTGGAAGGACTGATGCTAAAGCTGCAACTCCAGTACTTTGGCCACCTCATGCAAAGAGTTGACTCATTGGAAAAGACCCTGATGCTGGGAGGGATTGGGGGCAGGAGGAGAAGGGGACGACAGGGAATGAGATGGCTGGATGGCATCACTGACTCAACGGACATGAATTTGAGTAAACTCCAGCAGTTGGTGATGGACAGGAAGGCCTGGTGTGCTGGGATTCATGGGGTCGCAAAGAGTCGGACATGACTGAGTGACTGAACTGAACTGAAGGATGAATAAGACAATTTTACAAAGTTTAATTATGTCAAGGTAGTCATAGATCACCCAGGCTGAATATACTCTAAATTACTTATAAATTACCTAAAATTGGAAAAGAATTTTGTTGTTATTGAAAAAGGAGAATGCAGCAGTAGTAAGACTTCTCAAATGACTTGTCATTTCCTTGGATAAGACTTGAAAGTTTAATAAGATGACTGGATAGTGCCTGAAACTTACAGAGAAACACTTGACAAAACATTCAAGTGCAGCTTTTCTAATAACATGAAAGGTCCCTAAAGCTCTATGGTACAATTACATAAGGAAGAGGAACAAGTGAATTTACTGCTTTCAGCATGTCTTCCTGTCCTGAAAGTTGACTTTTTGTTTTTGAGAAGGGGCAAGGGTAATGGCACCCCACTCCAGTACTCTTTTGCCTGGAAAATCCCATGGACAGAGGAGCCTGGTAGGCTGCAGTCCATGGGGTCGTGAAGAGTTGGACATGACTGAGCGACTTCATCTTCACTTTTCACTTTCATGCATTGGAGAAGGAAATGGAAACCCACTCCAGTGTTCTTGCCTGGAGAATCCCAGGGACAGGGAGCCTGGTGGGCTGCTGTCTATGGGGTCGCACAGAGTCGGACACGACTGACGCGACTTAGCAGTAGCAAGTGTGCATAAAAATTGGAATGTAGCCTACATGTGTGAGTTATGACAAAAAGTGGTCATAACTTTTTGACCACTTTTAGCCTACATGTGTGAGTTATGACAAAAAGTGGTCATAACTTTTTTCTACTTTTTAAAAAGTAGAAATTTTTTAAAAGTAGAAATTATTAATATGGATAACTCCCTATATAATAATAAAACAAGTTCTTTTTTCACCATAACATAAAAAGATCAATCCTGCAAGAAATTGCATGTGATATAGTTTAGGGGATTTGTGTGAAGGTGGGAGGGTCATTTATGAGACATGTTATTCTATACCAGTTCTAATTCTGTGATGCACATGATATCAAATCCATTAAGAGAGTTGCAAAAGCTGTATATCTAGGTATGGATGGACATGGATAGGCATACAAATACACTTTTATGAAGAAGAAAGTGAGAGATCAGGATCTTCAATTGTTTTTAGTTAAGACAATCCCCATTTTGGAGATTCAAATGAATTGTCAAGGAGAAAATGTACACGTCAAAGCGTTCTCATGCATGACACTTTCCCTTTCTCTGAACTGCTGTTATTAGCAGATAAGCATATGAAAAGAGGTTAGCAATTTTTCAGATTTCTTATTTCCATCAGAGGAATTTATATTAAGCATCTTTAAGAGGTCTTTCTTATACATTAAGAATGCTTATTACAGCCAATTCTTGATTATTCAGATGATAATTGTCTGCTTTGTGAGATGTCAGGCCACTTTTAACTTCTTTTTCCTTTTGCTGTAGCTTGTTTGGTTTGAGGGTATTAAATTCAAAATGAGAACATACCCAGGTCTTCTCTGCTCAGGGAATCTCTGAGGCAGACCAATTTTGAGCCAGCTTCAGGAACAAGGGGTAATTTAGAGACAAACGAAGTCTGTCTTGACCTGCCCTAGAATACTGAGAGGATGAACATGCCAGAGTGGTCTTCTTGGGAATGCTTCAGCACTAGGTCTGATAGGATACTGAGCTGGATTAATAGAAAGCAGTATCCTTTAGTCTGCCCTAATGCACAATTGAAGTTGAGGCTGCCTCACTTTGCCTTGGGAATCCTTTAAAAGTCAATTATCCTATTTAGTCTAAGTCTTGAATGAACGAGAGGCTTCCTAGGTAGCTCAATAGTAAAGAATCCACCTGCCAAGCAGGAGATGTGTGTTCAATCCCTGGGTTGGGAAGATCCCCTGGAGAAGGAAATGGCAACCCACTCCAGTATTCTTGCCTGGAGAATCCCATGGACAAAGGGGCCTGGCAGGTTATAGTCCATGGGGTTGCAAAGGGTTGGACGTGACTTAGTGACTAAACAGCAGCAGCAGCAGAATGAACTAGACTTTACACCGACAGAACTACTGAACATCAAAGAGGTCTTCAAAGTAAAGACTCTCCAGAGAAAAAGCAAAGGTCTTTAATGATAAAGAGTTTCCCTGGTGGATCAGATGGTAAAGAATCTGCCTGTAAGGCAGAACTGGGTTCGATCTCTGGGTCAGGAAAATCCCCTAGAAAAGGGAATAGCTACCTACTCCAGTACTCTTGCCTAGAGAATTCCATGGAAAGAGGAGCCTGGCAGGCTACAGTCCATGTGGTCACAAACAGTTGGACGCGACTGAGCAACTTTCAGGAAAAGATCTGAATGGTTTCTAGGAATACTTTATAAAGGACAGAGCGCACGGGTTCTCAGTTGATAATTAAACAGGCTCTGATCTAGTTTCAGGTAATCATTTTACTAGCTGGGAGATGTATCAGACTAGTTTTAAAAGCAATGCTAAGAAGTATCATCAAACTTTACCTTCCCACTTGATTTTTGACTACACTTAGAAATGAAGGGCTGGACTGAACAAACCTGGAGAAGCTGGCTATACTGTTGAGAATACTTCCACTGAAGTACTAAATCAGTTGGTTGTCTTTCTTCATACTAAAATCCTTGGGGCAGGGGGAAATGTATCTATTTGTAAGATACTTAAGAGAGAGCTTCAAGATGACAAGGTATTCCCAGGAAGAGAAAAAATATATCTTTGGTTTATTAAGCCATTGCATTATTCATAGTGTTATTCACTGAGGTATTAATTTCTTTTTTTTTTAAATTTTATTTTATTTTTAAACTTTACATAATTGTATTAGTTTTTCCAAATATCAAAATGAATCTGCCACAGGTATACATGTGTTCCCCATCCTGAACCCTCCTCCCTCCCCATACCATCCCTCTGGGTATTCCCAGTGCACTAGCCCCAAGCATCCAGTATCGTGCATCGAACCTGGACTGGCATCTCGTTTCATACATGATATTTTACATATATCAATGCCATTCTCCCAAATCTTCCCACCCTCTCCCTCTCCCATAGAGTCCATAAGACTGTTCTATACATCAGTGTCTCTTTTGCTGTTTCATACACAGGGTTATCATTACCATCTTTCTAAATTCCATATATATGTGTTAGTATACTGTATTGGTGTTTTTCCTTCTGGCTTACTTCACTCTGTATAATAGGCTCCAGTTTCATCCACCTCATTAGAACTGATTCAAATGTATTCTTTTTAATGGCTGAGTAATACTCCATTGTGTATATGTACCACTGCTTTCTTATCCATTCATCTGCTGGTGGACATCTAGGTTGCTTCCATGTCCTGGCTATTATAAACAGTGCTGCGATGAACATTGGGGTACACGTGTCTCCTTCCCTTCTGGTTTCCTCAGTGTGTATGCCCAGCAGTGGGATTGCTGGATCATAAGGCAGTTCTATTTCCAGTTTTTTAAGGAATCTCCACACTGTTCTCCATAGTGGCTGTACTAGTTTGCATTCCCACCAACAGTGTAAGAGGGTTCCCTTTTCTCCACACCCTCTCCAGCATTTATTGCTTGTAGACTTTTGGATCACAGCCATTCTGACTGGCGTGAAATGGTACCTCATAGTGGTTTTGATTTGCATTTCTCTGATAATGAGTGATGTTGAGCATCTTTTCATGTGTTTGTTAGCCATCTGTATGTCTTCTTTGGAGAAGAAGAGCTAACACCTATCCTGCTCAAACTCTTCCAGAAAATTGCAGAGGAAGGTAAACTTCCAAACTCATTCTATGAGGCCACCATCACCCTAATACCAAAACCTGACAAAGATCCCACAAAAAAAGAAAACTACAGGCCAATATCACTGATGAACATAGATGCAAAAATCCTTAACAAAATTCTAGCAATCAAAATCCAACAACACATTAAAAAGATCATACACCATGACCAAGTGGGCTTTATCCCAGGGATGCAAGGATTCTTCAATATCTGCAAATCAATCAATGTAATACACCACATTAACAAATTGAAAAATAAAAACCATATGATTATCTCAATAGATGCAGAGAAAGCCTTTGACAAAATTCAACACCCATTTATGATAAAAACTCTCCAGAAAGCAGGAATAGAAGGAACATACCTCAACATAATAAAAGCTATATATGACAAACCCACAGCAAACATTATCCTCAATGGTGAAAAATTGAAAGCATTTCCCCTAAAGTCAGGAACAAGACAAGGGTGCCCACTTTCACCATTACTATTCAACATAGTTTTGGAAGTTTTGGCCACAGCAATCAGAGCAGAAAAAGAAATAAAAGGAATCCAAATTGGAAAAGAAGAAGTAAAACTCTCACTATTTGCAGATGATATGATCCTCTACATAGAAAACCCTAAAGACTCCACCAGAAAATTACTAGAACTAATCAATGACTATAGTAAAGTTGCAGGATGCAAAATCAACACACAGAAATCCCTTGCATTCCTATACACTAATAATGAGAAAACAGGAAGAGAAATTAAGGAAACAATTCCATTCACCATTGCAACGGAAAGAATAAAATACTTAGGAATATATCTACCTAAAGGACCTAAAGACCTATATATAGAAAACTATAAAACACTGGTGAAAGAAATCAAAGAGGACACTAATAGATGGAGAAATATACCATGTTCATGGATTGGAAGAATCAATATAGTGAAAATGAGTATACTACGCAAAGCAATTTATAGATTCAATGCAACCCCTATCAAGCTACCAACGGTATTCTTCACAGAGCTAGAACAAATAATTTCACAATTTGTATGGAAATACAAAAAACCTCGAATAGCCAAAGCTATCTTGAGAAAGAAGAATGGAACTGGAGGAATCAACCTACCTGACTTCAGGCTCTATTACAAAGCCCCAGTTATCAAGACAGTATGGTACTGGCACAAAGACAGAAATATTGATCAATGGAACAAAATAGAAAGCCCAGAGATAAATCCACGCACCTATGGACACCTTATCTTTGACAAAGGAGGCAAGAATATACAATGGATTAAAGACAATCTCTTTAACAAGTGGTGCTGGGAAAACTGGTCAACCACTTGTAAAAGAATGAAACTAGAACACTTTCTAACACCATACACAAAAATAAACTCAAAATGGATTAAAGATCTAAACGTAAGACCAGAAACTATAAAACTCCTAGAGGAGAACATAGGCAAAACACTCTCCGACATACATCACAGCAGGATCCTCCATGACCCACCTCCCAGAATATTGGAAATAAAAGCAAAAATAAACACATGCGACCTAATTAAACTTAAAAGCTTCTGCACAACAAAGGAAACTATTAGCAAGGTGAAAAGACACCCTTCAGAATGGGAGAAAATAATAGCAAATGAAGCAACTGACAAACAACTAATCTCAAAAATATACAAGCAACTCCTACAGCTCAACTCCAGAAAAATAAATGACCCAATCAAAAACTGGGCCAAAGAACTAAATAGACATTTCTCCAAAGAGGTATTAATTTCTATGCTTATTTATGTGATATTACTACTAGTGAACATAAATTTTGGGGGGGATCAAAAGTGGTTGCTGCTGCTGCTGCTAAGTCACTTCAGTCGTGTCCGACTCTGTGCGACCCCATAGACGGCAGCCCACCAGGCTCTCCCGTCCCTGGGATTCTCCAGGCAAGAACACTGGAGTGGGTTGCCATTTGTGGTTAAGTAAACACAATTCCACATGGTTCAACCTAGTAAAACCGACTTTGCAACTTTCTGAGCTTCTCTCTTGGAACCTTCTAGGAAAAAACAATGATACAGAGCAGGATCATCTCTACCAATGCCTGCATACAGAACTGAGAAAAAAATTGGATTTCTGAAACTTTGGTTCTTGAAACTTAAACCACTTAAGATGCTGATGCTTAGAAAGTCCTAAAGTTAGTATAACTTTATGGAGATATAAGGGAATTTTTTTAAAAAGCAGTTTGAAATAAAAGTACTTAACAATAAGATAAACCACTTAGCTATAAATGAGAATGTTATAAAAGAAACAAAACCACTTAATGTGACTTATACTGATTTAAATTTTGCTATTATAGTGAAAAGAGGTACATGGATACATTTATTTCCAAGGAGGATATTCAATAAATCAGTAACTCAGCCTCAACATTGCTTTTATAGGGAATATAATAAATTGGTCATGCAAAGCACTAAAGCGTGGGACCAACAGAGAAATATTATACAGTTATTTAAGAACAGACCTTACCTATCTGATTTCTGCCTGACGAGTAAAATGCATTGACTACAGCTGCTCCGCTTATCCACCTATAGAAAACATAAGAACTTGTTACAAAAGATACTAAATTATCTGATTCAATCTGTTCACAACCATAAAAGCATTACCACTATTCCAAGATGAATTTTAATTTTCTGTTTGAAATATGATCAACAAATTAAAATTAATTCACTAGATGAGAGCATTCATTTAAAAATATTTCCACTTCTTGAAAAATGAGTGTACACAGGTCTGCAATCTGTTATTTAATTTGCATACATTTTTAATGATGGCATCTCATAGTGCAAAACCCATTCTAACACATCTCTTTGGAAACTGCAATGGATTAAAATTATATTGAAATTTATTTAGTTCTGTGTTCCTGATACTAGGTGACTATGCCAACAATTCTGGAACAGTTGACAAAATATAGAAATAATGCTAAAATTTCAATTCAGCAGATTTCAGGTTGCTAAAAAGTACATTTAAACTTTTTAAATTCTTGGTTTACAAAGAGCATCTTTGGGGACTAAGAGATCCCCTTGACAGGTATTTAGCTTTGTGTAGTGTGCCTACTCTGATTATTGTCACTTAAAATTTAAAAAAAAAAATATGACAGATAAGTGAGCAAAGGTATATTTTTGTATAATGACTGCAAAATGAAATCCAGGTGATTCTTAAATAAATCTGTCTGTCTGTATATGCCATGAATTAGGCTCTATATTAGACCTAGAGATTTTATAAAATACAATTCTTGACTTCAGAAGACCCTAGTTGAGGAAATGATAAAGAAGCATAAATAGCTTATACAAGAGTGAGTGAGAAAAAAACCAACAATCCAGTTCCCCAAACAACAATCTGAGAGCAGCAGTAAGGTAAAGGATGGAGCCAGTGTTCCCATGTCTTTCTGCTAAGATGTTATGAAGACTGCATATCAACAATCACTGTTAAGCACTTTTGTGCAACAGGAGTAATACTGTCTTCATAGGCTGTATTCTTATATACTCATTAATAGACACATATCCTTATATTGAAAGTGTCAATTTACTTGAATTCTGATACCTTCTTAAATGTCAGCACACATACACACACACACTCAAAACAACCATATATTGTTATCTAGTGGCCGCATAGTTACCCCACTTTTAGGGCAACAATTCAAGTGAAAATTATTATCCTACTCATGAAACAAGTTTACAGTAATTAACACAATGAGGTTAAATCAGAACTGTTTCCAGACCCTGCTTTGCAAGGTAAGCAGTCCAAAGTCAGCTGCCCAAATCAGCATTTTAGTTAAATTTTCAGTAACTATTCTGGGATATCAGATGTAAGTCCTATTTTGATCTATTAAAAGTAACTCAGACAGGGTCACATATAACAACTGTTAGATAAATTCTAATTAAGCATGAGTTTTACCTCCAATAACAAGACTAAGACATTCATATGAAGGATATATGGCTTAAAAAAAAATTCAGATAGAGTTTCTGTAGATAAAAAAAATTCAGATAGAATTTTTGGGAATTTTTCTTTAGGAAGAAAATAAGTTTGAAGATGGAGGGTTTGGGTTGGGGGATGGTCAATCAATGTGTTTCTTCTTTAGTTTGATTTTGTTGTTTCAAATAGAGAAAAACATTTTCAAACAGGATGGTATGACCAATATTTCAGTCCTCCCTAATTTCACCACAGCTGAGTCATCAATATTTTAATTTCTTGCAGGTTGATGATTATAAGCATACAATTTTATTTATTTTAATTAAACTTGACTTGCTTCCCACGTGCTTTGTAGTGACTCACAACAAAAACATGTATTTGTAAACCCAGGGATGTTAGACTAAAATCTTGATATCAGAAGCTACATAGGAAAAGTTGATTTTGTGTGGCCCAAAAGTATTATGAAAGAAAATATATAAATAAAACTCACGATCAGGAAAAATGATGCATTAGGACTATGTTTAAATAAATTCACACAGAACCACATGACTCACATATGGTTCAAGGCTATCTGGCAGGAGCAGAAAATAGGAAACATGCTCACCCCACTCCTGAGCAGAAACACTGCTCCTTGTGGTGAGTTTAGAGGTATTTCTGATGTGTCATCAACATTCTGAAAGTGTAAGACAGCAAAACTTGCCACCCATAAAAAGTCTCTTTGGCATGAAGATAATTTTGAGATGAAAACAAATCTCCCGGAAGACTTAGGAAGAAACTTCGACCTGCCCCATGACTGCCTAAAAAAATTTAGATAGAGGAGACCTGTTCCTGAAAAAGAGCCATCACCAGAGGGATCTTCAGGGAATATGGACTAGATGTGGTGGGGTAACTATTCAGAGCCTAGAGATCAGAGTCCATTCTGTATCCCTTTGTGACAGCATGACGCACTGAATAAGCATTTCCCAAACATTTGATTTTCCATCTTCATGTGAATTGCCTTCCTCCCCTTTGAGGTCCCAAACCACTATTCTCAACATCCTCTTTTGTCTTTAGCTGAAGATGGTATTTAGGGTTAGGGGTTCAGCCTTGGCAAGTTACTCAGTTTTCCTGGGTCTCTCTTGTGTATACATGGTATTAAACCTTGATTTTTCTCCTGTTAATCTGTCTCATGTCAATTTAATTCATAGACCAGCCAGAAGATCCTGGAAGGGTTGAAGAAAATTTCTTCCTCCCTGATAATAGCCAACATAACAGATTTTATGCATAAATAGCTTATACCTATTAGAATTTCAATTGTTTAAAAATTACTTTAACATATTTCTAGGCCCCAGTTGTTCAGTTCTGAACTTCTGATTTAGTGATAATATACTCTGCATGGACATTAGTGGGTAATCACAGATAATATATACAAATTGTTGGTTTTGCACTCAGGCACAGTACTAATAATGAAACACAAAAGGTGCCAAGTCAACATGTTTTCTATTTTTAAATTAGTATATTAGAGAGGAATAAACTAGATACAGCAATCTGATGTTGCAGATAGCAACAGATCTCAAAAGTTGGACATAGATGAATGGAGTTTGTATTATCCATCTCATGTTTATTGCTTTTGTAAAAATAAATGTCCCACCTGTTGTTTTAATGATTTTTTTTTTCTGCTCTTCTGTTTAAAATTGTACTTTGATCAATGTTTGTAACTTCTTAGCAGGGAAAGTTTTACATATTAAAATGTCCACTGTGAATTACACCTTCAAGAAAATAGGTAGCTATTTATGACCACAGAACACTCACATAAAATTAGAATCATGGTGGTTAGTTTCACAGAGCACAAATGTGTAGTGTTTGCCTTTTCTTCCCCAAGACCTTTCACAGTGCATCCTCAGGCCAACCCTGGGTAATTATCCAGATCCAAAAGCACAGGGCACTTTGTCCCTGGGAATGACCAGAACTTAAGGTACTGTAATTGGATCATTCATCTTAAAGTGATGATAGCAGTTACAGACTCAGTGTCTAATATTTGTGGTCAATCATGAAATATCTCACTATGTTACAGCAGAAGCTAAATTAAAGGACAAAGAATATAGTTTTTAAAGTAAATGGTGATATAACAAAAACTGTAAGATCTTCTGATTTGGATGCAGCCTCAGAGTTTCAGGAGAGGCTTTCGTTTATGGAAAACAGACAAATGTGACCCTGAACAGCAGCACAGAAAAGAGAAAATGCACAACTAACGAGAGAACCAAGTGTCCAGTAACAAAATGGATAGTGCAAGTTATCTGAAGATACCTTTAAAGTATGGAGGCCAGACACTAGCATCTCCTACAGCAGGTACTGGAGCTGAGAGAGAGTGCACATCACTCTGTTCTTTGACTTCTCTTCCTGCCTCCACTATGTGGCTGTAGAAGGATGGGTATGTGCAGTATAAAGTGAAGGGTGGGGAAGCAAGAGGTAAGCAAACTTTACTTTCCATTTCTGAGAAACAATTTTGTCAAGTAATCTTATTCTGGTTTGGGGGCATTTACATAGAACAAACTGAACTAACAATGTAGTTGGGAAATATAACTGAAATCTCCTGGAGAGGCGGACCAGGTGCGTTTCTCCTCCACCTCTTAATTACCCTGAGGAACCTAAGTGATGATGAGATGAAAGCACAGGACACCGTTTTACCCAGGGCACTGAAAACAGAAGTCTACAGCCTGATCCTATAGCCTCTTGGATATAATAAACCGACTGGATTGCAAAAACATATGGAATAAAACTTCTTTCACTTATTCATGTGTAACTTTAAAACAAACATCTTTAAACAACAAAATCATGAATGCTCCTTTCCCTGAAAACATTTAATTTCCCAGCATCTAGTGGCTTTGAAGCAATTCCTTTGAAATCAGCAGTATAATACAAAGGTTTTTCTCTGTCTTCCTCAAATACTTCTGGAAAGGAGAATTCTCATTTGTAATGGTAATTATCACTGTAATTCTTTATATTTATTAATATCGCCTCAGCAGGACTTCAAAGTTTTCTATATATTTTCATTCATCTTTCAAACCACCCATATAAGATAGATGATACCTCAATTTTCATGTATAGAAACTAAGGTACATCATAGATCAAACTCTTTTTCCTAATTTA
Source organism: Bos indicus (assembly GCF_029378745.1). Taxonomy (NCBI): domain Eukaryota; kingdom Metazoa; phylum Chordata; class Mammalia; order Artiodactyla; family Bovidae; genus Bos; species Bos indicus. The sequence goes on from NC_091760.1 coordinate 112,899,094, forward strand.
TTTATAGAGTTAGTGATACAACTGGGAAAAGAATATATAAACTATGGAGAAATATGATACACTCATCTTCCAATCAATCCCCTACTTCTAACATGTCGATCTGCACCATGCATAAAATTTCATTACAAAAATCAATGCCATTTCCTTGCTAACTTCTTTAAAAATGAAGGTGTTCACATTTTTCATCGTTTTTAAAGATTTATTTTATTTTTTGGCTATACTGTGCTTAGGATCTTAGTCCCCCGACCAGGGATCAAAACCATGGCCCCTGCATTGGAAGTGCAGAGTCTTAATCACTGGGAAGTCCCAGTGCTCATTTTTACATTACTTTATATTTAGGGCGGCCCCTACCCTAACAAGCTTTAGGATGCTGGCTTATACACCACCCTGAAGTCTCATCATGACCCAATCATAACGATGGCTACTGTTTAATGAACACCTAAGTTATGTGGCACAATACACAATACACAATGACCTCACAAAGCAAAAGTAAATGCTATTATCCTCAGTTTATAAAGGGACCATTGAGGCTCAGAGGTATCATGGTGGTTGTCTAACTTCACACAGTTAATAAGTGGCAGAGCAGGAATCTTAACTCATGGTTGCTCACTCTCTCTACCATCCACCTCAGCCCCCTGGTTCCAGAGTACAAGCTCTTTCCATTGCTGCATAAAGTACAATATTTTATACAAAGGCAAAAGCATAGTAGGACCAAAGAGCCTCAATAAACTGGTCCTTTAAGAGTTGTTAACAAGCACTCTGAGTGATTCACCTGATCCTCGGAGGTGAGAGCCAAGGTTCTTTCTCTAATAGCACAATAAGAGAATCAACTTCTCTTTCAACCAAAAAAAAAAAAAAAAAAAACCAACCCCAAAATCATTGATTTTCTTCCTAGAAGTCATCAGTTGGTTGTGTATGGTTATACACTGGCAACAAGACGCAATCGCTTTAGTCTTCAGTAACTCTATGTGTGTGTACATGCATGATGTGCGCACTCATGTGAGCGCTATGTCAAATTCAGAGAAATTCCCAATTTGGAACATATAGGGGTGGGTGGATTTTTTTCTGTTAGAATTTTCTTGTAGTATTTATTCTCCTGACTGAGAATAATCTTGTGATCTTTCAGGAAAGAACTGAAAGCTCTTACATCCTATATACCCCTTAGCAAGGACATAACATTACAAGTCTATTGTCTGTCTAGCTCATGAAATAGTGACTCCATGAAGGCCGCAATGTTTCATGTTTTGTCCTTTTTCTAAATTATGGCAATAATACTTACCATGAGATCTACCCGTTTAATATATTTTAAGTACCTAGTACATTATGGTTGACACTTGGCACAATGCTGTAACTTACTCATTTTGCTTAACTGGAAAGTTTTTGCCTGTTGATTATTAACTTCTCATTTCCCTCTTCCCCCATCTTTTGGTAATAATGATTCCCTCCTTTGATTTTATGAAATTTGACTATTTTAGAAACCTCATATAAATGGAATCAGGCAGTACTTATCTTTCTGGGCTTATTTCAATTAGCGCATTTTCTTAATTTCGTCAATGCATACTGCATAATTTCCTTCTTTTTAGATACTGAGTAGTGTTCCACTGTATACACAGATATTTTTTTTCCAACCATTCATCTGTTGAGGGAAAGAGGCTGCCTCCACATCTTAGCTATTGTGAATGGTACTGCTATGAACACGGGACTGCTAATATCTCTGAGATCCTGAGTTCAACTAGTTTGGCTATAGGCCCAGAATTGCTGGCTCTTATGACAGTTCTATTTCTAACTTTTTAAGGAATGTCTATGTTCTTTTCCATAACTTTTGCACCCTTTTGCATTCCCACCAATTGTGTTCCAATTTCTCCCCATCCTTGCCAATACTTGTTGTCTTTTTATTTATTTTTTTAACAATATGTCATCCTGACAGGAGTGATGTGATATCTCACTAGGGTTTTGATTTGCATTTCCTTGATGATTAGTGGGGTTTCCCAGGTAGCACTAGTGGTAAAAAAAACCACCTGCTAATGCAGGTAGACACAAGAGATGCAGGTTTGACCTTTTGATGGGTGGGAAGATCCCTTGGACGAGGGCACACCAACCCACTCCAGTATTCTTGCCTGGAGAATTTCATGGACAGAGGAGCCTGGTAGGCTACGGTCCATTGGGTCACAGAGCGGACATGGCTGAAGTGACTTAGCACACATGCATGATGATTAGTGATGTTGAGCATCTTTCCATCTACCTGGTGGCCATTTGTACATCTTTGGAGAAATGTCTATCCAAATCCTTGTGTGCACGCTCAGTTGCTAAGTCGCGTCTGACTCTTAGTGACCCAATGGACTGTAGCGCACCAGGCTCCTCTGTTCATGGGTCATTTTAAATTGGTTATTAGGGTTTTTTTTTTCTGCTACTGAATTATAGGAGTGCCTTATATATATTGGAGATTAATCTGTTACCAGATATGTGATTGGCAAATACTTTCTCCCATTCCTTAAGATCAGATCAGATCAGTTGCTCAGTCGTGTCCAACTCTTTGCGACCCCATGAATTGCAGCATGCCAGGCCTCCCTGTCCATCACCAACTCCTGGAGTTCACTCAGACTCACGTCCATCGAGTCAGTGATGCCATCCAGCCATCTCATCCTCTGTCGTCCCCTTCTCCTCTTGCCCCCAATCCCTCCCAGCATCAGAGTCTTTTCCAGTGAGTCAACTCTTCGCATGAAGTGGCCAAAGTACTGGAGTTTCAGCTTTAGCATCATTCCTTCCAAAGAAATCCCAGGGCTGATCTCCTTCAGAATGGACTGCTTGGATCTCCTTGCAGTTCAAGGGACTCTCAAGAGTCTTCTCCAACACCACACTTCAAAAGCATCAATTCTTCGGCACTCAGCCTTCTTCACAGTCCAACTCTCACATCCATACATGACCACAGGAAAAACCATAGCCTTGACTAGATGGACCTTTGTTGGCAAAGTAATGTCTCTGCTTTTGAATATGCTATCTAGGTTGGTCATAACTTTCCTTCCAAGGAGTAAGCATCTTTTAATTTCATGGCTGCAGTCACCATCTGTAGTGATTTTGGAGGCCCCCCAAAATAAAATCTGACACTGTTTCCACTGTTTCCCCATTTTTTTCCCATGAAGTGGTGGGACCGGATGCCATGATCTTCATTTTTTGAATGTTGAGCTTTAAGCCAACTTTTTCACTCTCCACTTTCACTTTCATCAAGAGGCTTTTGAGTTCCTCTTCACTTTCTGCCATAAGGGTGGTATCATCTGCATATCTGAGGTGATTGATATTTCTCCCGGCAATCTTGATTCCAGCTTGTGTTTCTTCCAGTCCAGCGTTTCTCATGATGTACTCTCTATATAAGTAAATAAGCAGGGTGACAGTATACAGCCATGATGCACTCCTTTTCCTATTTGGAACCAGTCTGTTGTTCCATGTCCAGTTCTAACTGTTGCTTCCTGACCTGCATACAAATTTCTCAAGAGGCAGATCAGGTGGTCTGGTATTCCCATCTCTTTCAGAATTTTCCAGTTTATTGTGATCCACACCATCAAAGGCTTTGGCATAGTCAATAAAGCAGAAATAGATGCTTTTCTGGAACTCTCTTGCTTTTTCCATGATCCAGCAGATGTTGGCAATTTGATCTCTGGTTCTTCTGCCTTTTCTAAAACCAGCTTGAACATCAGGAAGTTCACGGTTCACATATTGCTGAAGCCTGGCTTGGAGAATTTTGAGCATTACTTTACTAGCGTGTGAGATGAGCGCAATTGTGCGGTAGTTTGAGCATTCTTTGGCATTGCCTTTCATTGGGATTGGAATGAAAACTGACCTTTTCCAGTCCTGTGGCCACTGCTGAGTTTTCCAAATTTGCTGGCATATTGAGTGCAGTACTTCACAGCATCATCTTTCAGGATTTGGAGTAGCTCAACTGGAATTCCATCACCTCCACTAGCTTTGTTCGTAGTGATGCTTTCTAAGGCCCACTTGACTTCACATTCCAGGATGTCTGGCTCTAGGTCAGTGTCGATTCCTTAGAACCTTAAATTTTTTTTTTTTTTTTTTTTTTGCTGGGCAGAAGCTTTTAAATTCCAAGGAGTCCCACTCCCACTTATTTATTTTATGCTTAGTTCTTAAAGCATCTCTAGGGCTTAACACAATATTGAGAACATGAAAGGCATGCACACACATATAGGTCTTGGGATACCAATGAGTCCTTCAGGCCCCAAGAGTACTGACTCTTTTCAATCTGGAAGGGTGATGCGTGGTAAGCCTAGGTGAGGCACTGCTGCCCTGCAGACTGTGGAGAGTCATGACAACCAGAAGCCATGCACTATCTGGGCATTGTCCTCTCAAGAGGGCACACTGGTATCAAGTTCTAGACTTCTTTTGCAAAGCTCTTCAGTTTAAACCTTTAACTTATTAGCCTTCCTTCTCTATCTCTTCTTTCCCCTCTGAAACAAACCTTCCTTGGTGCTAATTAAAATGCAAAAAAATTTTTTTTCACTGATAAGATATATTTTGCTTATAATCCAAAAACGTGTTGAAAAATCACAGTCTGTTATCTTAATGGGAATCTAAATAGATGGAACTTAATATTTTAATCTATTATTATAGGTGTAGAACATGAGCACACCAAGGCAGATACTGCCACAGGAAATCAGAGTGACTTGTCCAGGTTTAGTCTGTTAGTCTTTCTGACTAAGTAGTACTTGATGAGTCAAAACCATCTGCTTTATGTATCTTCCCATACATCTACACCATGGAGAGTCACTTGTGTCCCAAGTCTCCAGCACTCTAAATGCCCACCCTGCATGAGTCTTATCAATTTTCCACCTCTGGGCCATCTCATTACTTCACAGAAATCCTCTATAGCTATTCTTTTGAAATTCAAGTTCAATGATACAAGACTTAATTAGAAGACTAAGTCTAGAAACATCCCTGAAGGGGAAATAGCAGAAGAGATACTTCAGAAAGAAGTGAGGTACATCCCTACCTTATAAGAATATGGTCTTTCTCTCCTGGGTCACTTGTGGAAAAGCCAAGGACTAAAACATCTTGGCTCTTATCAAAACTTCACAGTAAGGGCCCGAAAATTTTAGTGCTGAAAAGAATCTTAAAGATGTTATAGGGTCTAAATCAACCTGCTCATTTCACAAATACCGAAACTTCAAGGCTTTTAAAAGGCTACAGATAGTAACTGGCAGAACTGAGACACTGAAAAAGGGGTAGCAAGTCACTGCAGCAGCAAAACAACAGTGGAACCAGCCACCCTGTCTTTTTGGTGCTGTTGGTTTTTCGGGAAGAACTACACAGAGCCACAGCTGTTGGCCGCCAACCTCCGTAGCACCACTTATTTCAGGGACTAGCAAACATCCAGTTGGTCCAGATTAGAAAAAACAGCAGACTTGAAGCAATAAAGGAGAAGAAACGAATCAATCATTTTGTTTGTTTTGCTCTAGTTCACCTCAACATTAATTTAAATGCTGACATGTTCCTTCCAGAGAATGTTTTACTAATAAGTAAAAGTTTAATTGTGGTTTTAGAAAAGTGCTATCCTAGCACCTTGTTGTCTTGTAATCGCAACAGCCAACTCCGCCTTCCATTGGCTTTCACTGTTACATACCTGCCTCTTCCATTAGATTGCTAGCTCTGAGTCTTACTCATCTCTGTATCCTCTACAAGGTAGCACAGTACTTTGCACACTGTAGCTATTTGGCAAAATGTTTATTGCTGCTGCTGCTGCTGCTAAGTCGTTTCAGTCGTGTCCGACTCTGTGCGACCCCATAGACGGCAGCCCACCAGGCTCCTCTGTCCCTGGGATTCTCCAGGCAAGAACACTGGAGTGGGTTGCCATTTCCTTCTCCAGTACATGAAAGTGAAAAGTGAAAGTGAAGTTGCTCGGTTGTACCCAACTCTTAGCGACCCCATGGACTGCAGCCTACCAGGCTCCGCCGTCCATGGGATTTTCCAGGCAAGAGTATTGGAGTGGGGTGCCATTGCCTTCTCCAATGTTTATTGAGTTGGCTGCTATTACTGTCAGATTGTTTTGAGTTTCATGAACAATGGCAGGAAAGATGCAGCAGTGAAATAAGTCATTGTAGTTTATGAAATGCAACTCCACATGCTCAACAGTCATAACTTACCAAGGCTGGTACTACTTGTCCAAATTATATTACAGAAAATCCTGTCTTGAGAAACTAACAAAATAATGTCAAGTCTAAAATTAAGGAATTCACTTTATTTTGTCCTAGTACGTTGCTTCTTTTTAAAGGTTTATGTTTGTTCCATAGAGTCTAAGTGAATACTCATGTTACTGAAAGTAAATTATTTCAGATACTTCGCCAAGTCACTTTGCCAATGGATATTACATTTTCAATCTAACATTATTACTATTTGATAACATGATGTGCTTGAAATTATTTACAAACTGTCATTAAGTCTGCAGAGAACATGATGTTTGAGGTAATTTTGGAAACATAAACTAGGTACTCAGAAACCCCATGAACCAACAGCCTTGTAAATTTAAATCTTTGTCCTTTGCAGTTGCCAGCTGCTTGAATGGGCAGAAGGAGGTTCTTTTAGCCAAATGACTAACTTAGGCATATCACACTCAAACTTTCTGACTTTCTCAATCTTTTGAATTCTTAAGCAGAGAAAACAGAGATCATATTGGACGTATTCACCAACGATGATGGTGAAATGCTTGGATATATCAGTATTTATTTTAGTGGCTGAGTTCACTTTATCAGCACTGTTACCAATTGACTGTTTTATCAATCATTCACTCTGTCATCATTGAAGGAAGGTCCACATTCTATTCATCAATGTTCAATCTCTGGTGGCACAAATACATGACTTCTGCTTTCTTTCAACAAGGGCTATTCCAGCTAAATGTAACATAATATACTGGTGACTAAAATATGTGTAAGGTATCATACAAGGACAAGGTGAAGAGAGAAATGTAAGGGATGCATGAGTAAGGAGATAACACTCAAGAAGAATTATAGTAAGTGTAGGTTTCTGATAAATGAACAAGGGTGGAAAGAGTGGTCCGAGGTAAGGGAAAAGGAGGAGGAAGAGATGGAGCAGTGATTTTAAAGTAATTCCTATGGCTGGAGATTTGGGACAATGCTGTGGGGTAGGGTGACTCTGAAGGGATTCTAGAGTGTGAGCAGTAGATTGTAGAGCTTTGTACAAGCTTCATGAGATGGGCAGAACACATTGAAAGGTTTTCATCAGAAAACAACATGACTCAGTCTGTGTTTTTAAAAGCTCTCTAAGGTGGTAGCCTGGAAAATTAGCTCAAGATTGACTGTGAGATGATTGAGAAGATTAGGAAAAATATTGTAATCACTCTGGTGAACAATGAGAAATGTCCGAATAAGGCATGACAATGGAGATGTAAGATGGATCCACATGCCCTCATGCCAATAAAATAGTTAATTAGCAGCTGGTGGATATAAACATTTTTTAAGATAGGATTTGTAGTAAATATCACAGCAATTGCAAGAGATGATAGAAAAGAACTGCTCTGAAATGATGAACCCACGTGTGTGTGTGTGTTAGTCGTTCAGTCGTGTCCAACTCTTTGTGACCCACGGACTGTAACCCACCAGGCTCCTCTGTCCATGAGATTCTCCAGCCAAGAACACTGGAGTGGGTTGCCATGCCCTTCTCCATGGGAATCTTTCTGACCCAGGGATAGAAAACAAACTCATATCAGGACCTCCCTAGTAGTCTAGTTTCTAACACACTGTGCTCCCAATGCAGGGGGCTTGGGTTCCAAGCCTGATCAAGGAACTAGATCTCACATGCCATGGCTAGGATCCAGTGCAGCCAAATAAACAAATAAATATATTAAAAAAAAAAAAAAAAAAAGGAAAGCAAACTTATAGTTACCAAAAGGGAAAGGGGGAGGGGGATAAATTGGGAGTTTAGGATTGACATATACATACTGTTATATTTAAGGTAGATAACCAACAAAGGCCTAGAGTATAGCTAGTATAGTATACTAGAGTATAGCTATACTAGAGTATAGTATAGTTCCCTAGCATAGGGAACTTTACTCACTATTTTGCAATAACCTAAATAGGAAAAGAATTTGAAAAAAGAATAGATATATGTATAACTGAATCACCTTGCTGTACACCTGAAACTAACACAGCATTGCAAATCAAGTATGCTGCTGCTGCATTGCTTTAGTCGTGTCCGACTCTGTGCAACCCCATAGACGGCGGCCAACTAGGCTTCCCGTCCCTGGGATTCTCCAGGCAAGAACACTGGAGTGGGTTGCCATTGCCTTCTCCAATGCATGAAAGTAAAAAGTGAAAGTGAAGTCGCTCAGTTGTGTCCGACTCTAGCGACCCCATGGTAGCGACCCCTGCAGCCTACCAGGCTCCTCCGTCCATGGGATTTTCTAGGCAAAAGTACTGGAGTGGGTAGTCCAATATAAATTTAATTTTTTAAAAAAAATCAAAATTCCTAAATTAAAAGTATCATCTTGTAAAAATATCTCACAATATTGAATATGAGCAAGTATGATTCAATATAAAAAGGAATTAACATTAATGCAAAGATTCTGACCTGAGAAGGGGGTGTGGTACTTAAAAAGAATACCAGTACCTGAGACCCCACCTAGAGGCAAGTCCATCACAATCTAGGGTGGGAAAGCTGGAGAATCAGTCTATTTCAAATGCTCTCCAGCTGAATCTAAAGTGCAATCAAGAGTGTTGAACCCTTGTATTCAGCATACAGGTAGAAGATGAAGAAGGAAGAAAAACTAGCCTCATATGGCAGTGAAGACCTTAAAAGGCATATTGCACTTGTCACTGACTGTCAGAGGCTCATGAAAAGATCCAAAAAGTACTACTGAGCTGTGCATGCTATTGAGAAAACATTCATTAAATCTTAGATACAGTCTTTGCTATTGAGTATCTGTGGTAAAGAGAAAAGAACTCAGAGAAGATCAACACATATGATGAAAAGGAGTGAAAATTACATACTACATTACAAAATTATTAAGGAACTGAGAATATATTAACTTCCAAAGAAAACATCAAGCAATAATTCAACAACGATTTTTTAAATTATGAAGAAATATTCTGATGTCAGGTGGATGCAGCTTATATTAGCTCTTTTCGGAAGGAATATTTGATGATAATTATATATAGGTATTTTACAAAGTGCTAACAATTATTAAATGTAAGTATATAGTATGTAACTATATTTTGTAAAGAAATAAAAACATTCAGACTTGATTATAAATTTTTCCACAAGGTATTCTTTTTGATGACTTTCTGTCAATTTCTACAGCTAGGACTTGACCACTGAGTATGACAGAAGCCATATGTACTCAATCTCTTTCTTTCCCACCTGGGGCACTAAACGTTCTCTGACATTTGCTGCCCTATTTTTAGTACCAGATAACATAACATTTGCTCCAGTGGAAACACAGGGGTCAGTAAAAGAAATTGCCGTCTTTTTCAGAATACCTGAAGGATTAAAAATGTTGTACAGGGATTGAAATGTATTGGCATTTTCATACTGGGAATTTTGTCCAACCTGTACTTGGTTTACTGAGAATAGAACACTCTGTCATCAAATAGTTCTTCTGCACTTTGTCCCTTTCTTGGCACATTTCCCTCCTGGAGGCAGTTTGTTATAACACATCTTTCCTACACTCTACTATTGTAATATAATGTAATTGAATCAAGGTTCACCTTTGATTTTTCCAGTTCCCATCTTGACTTGGTCGCTATTCCAAAATATTAACTTAATAAATGTTAGTGAAAGAATAAAGGAATATAGGAGTGAACCATACACTTCACTAGCATGGTATTGTGTCAGTTACCACAAAGATCAAGTTAGTATATTTACTTTGCACTTGCTCACTCATTAATTTAGTTTTAATTGAAAATCTCCTATGTATCCAGCACTGTGCTGAATGATCTCCTATTCTCTTGGAGCTGTGTGGGGAAAAGTCCACACAGTTCTAGGGACTTAAGTGCATAAACACTTATGTTGATAAATATTTTAAAGACATCCATTTAACCAAAAAATAAACATTAAGCTGATCATTACTATGATGTACTAATACCACTAGTAAGCAGAGACTGAATCATTTGAAAGCTATGAATGCGACTGAACCCTGATATCTCAGATTTGGTTCTCACAAGGTTGAGAGAAGTGTTACCTGGACAAGCTAGGTAGGGGATGGAGTTGCAGGATGGCTGAACAATAGAAAGGTAGGTGGGTCTGAGGGTAGATGATAATTCTGAGTACAGTAATAGACCCAAAGAAGGTTTGAAGGATCTAAGGACTGCTTAGACTAAAGTGTTCTAGGGAGCTCTGTCCACAAAGTAGAAGGGACAGACGATAATATGAGAAGAAACCAAGGGTAGTCTAACACCGTAAGGAAAAAATTTATATTTTGATTAAATCCTCCTATATTCTTAGATGCTCTTAGAAGTACTCAATAGAAAGAGAACATTTCACCTTTTAACATTTATTCTAAGTCAGGTTCTTAATCCAACAAAGGGCCTCTTCTGAATGAACATATTAGAAAATTGAAATATACATACTCATCCTTGTCCACCTTTTCTCGAAGCTTCTTTAGTTGTCTATTTTGGCCAAACTTCAAGTTTTGAATTATATTCTCAAAGTATTCTTCTTCCTGGTAGCTCAACTATATTAATTTAAAAGAATTTTGAGAACAATATTAAAAATGTGTCTCCAAAGTTTTGCTAAATAGCATTAAGAGATTATTACTTAATAAAGTTAGCAGAGAGCATTAAAACTTACCAAAGAAAAATTAAGTTCTAATTAATTCTATACAAGTCACTGCTGCTCTGGCTGAATTATTTCTTCAGTGTATTCTTTTCTAATTAATCAAATGAAACTAAGTGTCAAACAAGCTTTTCTATATTTGTATCAATCCTTACATGACAGATAACAGCATTCTTATTTACTGTGTTATAAGAACACTTATTCTTCTAATCCTCAAAATAATTTTATGAAGATGGGCTATTATCACCATTATTAAAGTTGAGGAAACTGAGGCACAGACAAGTCACTTGTCCAAGTTAATTAGTGATGAAGTTGAGATTTGAACCCTAGGAGTCTGACTTTGAGTTGATGCTCTTAGCCAGTTAGTGTGTGGTAGAGCTGAGATCTGAACCCATGCAGTTCAGCTCTGAGGCTATATGCTCAGCCACTAGACTCCTGCCACAAGGGCCCCAAGGATGCACATGCTACAGTGAGCTCATTTTTTTTTAAAGTCAAGCTTTTCTGCAATAGAAAAAGAAATGAGGACACTGTGCCTTGCAAACTCTCAAGTTAGGCTAGTAATCAACGATTAGAAATCATCATCACCGGATCTAGGCAAGGACCACCTTGTCACCAAGGTGGCAAGTAGTCGTGGAGACTGCAAGGTTAGCAATAAGCTCTTATGTGACTCTGAAATCCATACTTCAATCAACTCTGGTTTCATCATTTACATTACACAGGGGAATAAAACAGTTTCTTATTCTCGAATAATAGATGCTTTTTTTCCAAATAGAGAAGACATGACCAGGTTAATCCAGTGGAGAAATAATTAGAAATTGGAAAGAAACCTGAAGATTTGACTTTTCAGGCATGTATAAGAAGCCTGAGTACTGCCGGTTCATCACTTAAATATCCATGCCTTGATGCACTTAAAAAAAAAAACACCAAGTTTTTATCACTACTCTTAAAATGGACTATATAGAAAGCAAAATAAGAAAACCAAATACAGACCAGGCCAATGAAACAATAAGCTAACACTAAAACAAACAGTTCTGGCTTCAGTGTTAAAGGCTTAATATAATAAGAGCTCTCTGTGTAGGCCCTCATATGTTCTGGCCCCCCCATAGCAAGAAATGACATTGCCCCCAGCCTCAGGCATCATCAGTGTAGAGTCCTTTTAAGACTTACCTCAAGGTACTCTTTATTCAATTTGTCATCATTTGAAATAATGTCATCAGGATAGCCAATTCTTTCTTTAATTGCTAAGGCCTATGAAAATTATAATATTGAATGTGAGCATGATTATGAACTTTCAAATGCAAACTTTATGATTGTGCCCTTGACTGGAAATTGAATAACTTGATCCATACTGTTTACAAAATGAGTATTTGACCACACTTAAACAGAGTCTTTGCCATGGCTTCTTCCTGGAATTCAAAATAAAAGTGTCCTGAAATTTAGCTTCTAATACCCTATTCTCATAGTCTGAAGCTTGCCCAAGAAAATTAACATTAAAAACTGACAAATCTTTGTTCCACAGGTATTGAAACAAAGGTATTACAAACACAGGTATTACTCTTATGAACTTTTTCTCTATAAGGCTTTTTTCGTCAATCTTACAGTCCATGGGGTCGCAAGAGTCGGACACAACTTAGCGACTTAACTACTACGACTACTACTACTATAGGAGAAATAATATTTAGAACTTCCATTCTAGTAGCTTATCTTTCCACTTCACCAATTTGGCTGAGAAAACAGATGTGGGCTTACAGGTTCAGTGCCAAATATTCTTCTTGAATATTGGTTCCTGGAGTTTTTATGTTCTCTTTCGGTCTCCAGAGCTAGAGTACCCAACTTTCCACAGTTAAATGAATGATATTAGTTAAATGAGTAGAAAGCAGGGTTTTCCTTGTTATACCATCTCATGTTTACCACTTGCTTACTACTGTTTGTATATGTGCATGCTAAGTTACTTCAGTTGTGTCTGACTCTTTGCAACCCTATGGACTGTAGCCTTCCAGGCTTCTCTGTCCATGGGATTCTCTAGGCAAGAATACTGGAGTGGGTTGCCATGCCTTCCTCTAGGGAATCTTCCCAATCCAGGGATCAAACCTGAGTCTCTTAAGTCTCCTGCATTGGCAGGCCAGTTCTTTACCACTAGCACCACGTGGGCCATCCTTAAAATTGTTTACTTATAATTATTTCATTATTACCACTTGCTTGTGGGTGCTAAGTCACTTCAGTTGTGCACAATTCTATGTGACACTATGGACCATAGCCCACCAGGCTCCTCTGTCCATGGGATTCTCCAGCCAAGAATATTGGAGTGGGTTGCTAAGCCCTCCTCCACGGGATCTTTCCAACCCAGGGATTGAACCTGTGTCTCTCATGTCTCTTGCACTGGCAGGCGAGTTCCTTACCACTAGCGCCACCTGGGAAGCCCACTTGCTTACTACTTGCTATTTCTATTTTTCACTTCTCTCATTTTTCTCAAAGATATTTGATTCAATCATGCCACACTGTTCTTAAATAATTTAACTAATTTACATTTTTCATGAGGTATTAAGCTTGCATCTCTGAGTTATTTGTTTTGCCATCAAATGGATGTGGTTTTGTTACAAATCTGTTTCATGAGTCTAGGATTTCCCCAGTGGATCAGACAGAGGTGTCAGCTAATCTAATAGGCCCAGCCCATTTTCTTTCCATACTGTCAGCCCATAATAAATCACTCCCCTCTCAGTGGTATTTTCTTTTCTAGAAGATATTTCCCCCAAAAGTATTCTAAGGGATACAAAATCTACAGAAATGGGAGGTACTACATAAGAAAGGATATATTGTAAAATATTTGGGGTAAATACTGTGACCGCTTCCCAGGTGGTTCAGTAGGTAAAGAATCCACCTTGCTGGTGCAGAAGACTCAGGAGACATGGGTTCAGTCCTTGGGTTGGAAAGATCTCTGGAGAAGGAAATGGCAACCCACTCCAGTATTCTTGCCTGGAAAATTCCATAGACAGAGGAGCCTGGCAGGCTACAGTCCATGGGGTCGAAAAGAGTTGGACATGTCTGAGCGACTGAGCACGCGAGCACTATGACAGAAACATGAAGCAGGCTCTTTCACTGAAGGACGTCTTAGTCTATAATTAAGTAATTGCAAGTATCCAAGAGGATGAATTAGTCTGCCTATTTATTCACTCAATTTGTGTTCTAGGGTCTACAACAAACCAGGTACTTTGTGAGGGGTTGAGGATACAATGCAAAAATTTCTGCTCATGGAGAGTTTATTGTAAACGTCAATGGTAGGCAATAAAATGAATATTAACTCTCAAGTGTGATGTATGATGCCATAAAATCATACTCTAGAGGCATGTAACCTAATCGAGGGTAAGATCAGGGAAGCCTTCCTTCAGGAAGTGTTGCCTAAACTTTTTGAGTATGGGACTCTTTCACAAAGCAATTTGCAGATCCAGAGTTTTATATCACCTTGGGAAATTATTAAGTCTAGAACAACCTAATTGGTTACATCAAAAAGAATCATGTTATGACAGCTAGAACACTAAACGAGCAAATCCAGCCTGAACTTCTGAGGAGCTAGACACAGTGCTGCAAAGACAGCTATCCTGGGGTGCCAAATTCTAGATCTGAGTCATACAGGGTTCTATGGTCACTGAAGAAGATGATCCTTCTATGTGATCTAATCCTGAAAGAAAACTAGACTTCAGTTGGATTCTCTTATTATAAATAGATTTATGGACTCTTTCTGTGTTAAGTTTAGAGAATGGTCTGTTCTTCCTGCTACTCTAACTACTGAGGAATAATCAGGTTGCATGTGAATACTGCTTATAAAGCACATACAGTTTTCACTGGACATGTTCCTTCTAGTTTTATATAGTTATCAAGACAATGGCATAGTAAATTTAAACCTGGGATTTCCTTAGAATTTCCATTTTGCTTATTCTATGCAAGATGTTAAAAATCTCAATAAATGGTGAATAGTGGGGGTAAATAAGAATCGTTTATAAAGAGCTCCGTCAACATCTCTGTAACTGTAGGACACTCCATAGTATTCAAATAATGCACTACCTCACATTGGCTTAATAGAAATTTGGTATTATTTTCCCTAGGTTATATTAAAAAAAAAAAAAAAAAACAACTAAATAGCACATGTTTACAAATTTTTAGCTAGAAATTTGCATTAAAGATTACTGAATATTGGTAGAAGTCTTTTAAATATGTTTCATAAAAGGAAAAATATGAACCACTGATAATATCTTTTAATGCTTTCTTATTCACATAAGATTTTTCTCTTATTTTCTTGGTTTGTAAAGACTTATTTTTTAAAGAAAAGCAGTTTTTCAAAGTTTTGAGCTGAACATGGAGAGTAGGAGCTAGTTGCAAAGAAATAATGAAAGACGAAAATCATAGGAAAAAACTTCATCCATGAAAATTGTTCCTGGATATGTTACATCTTGAAAGAGTGTATTTTTATTTTATACAATTCTTGATTAGCATATTTTCCCCAAATATCATAAAAGTTCATCATTTCTTATAGATTTTTCTTTGGTAGTTAGCTCTGCCTTGCTCTTTACCTTTTCTTCAGCTTTCTTTTTTGTTTCAGCATCCATCCAAGTTAGGTCATCTAAAGTTTGAATAAAAACCGCCCGGATCTGGGCAATTAAATCCTCAACCTTAAACCAAAAGAACAGAAAGCAAATGTGAGCCATGAGATAATTTTTTGTAATAAAAATTAAGAAAAATAGAATTATAAGCTGTGTTGATGTGATTCAATAATATGTTAATAAATATAAATGTATAAATGGTCTAAACAAATGGATATATATGGATAATTATATTTTTAAAGCAGCACTTCCATTATCAACACTAACGACTGAATAGATCCTAATGTATACATTAATAAAATTCTTCTTTAGAATGTATGGTTTCCATTATCAAGAAAGAAGAACTAACATAAAATAGTAGCTGTCATTACTATTAATAGTTCAGTTAAGCATGAAGTAGCATTTCAATAGATTCTTTCACCTTGCCTATAAGTTCCTTTGTCTTCCCTTCAGTAACAATAAAATATACAGTACTTGGCTTATACTTCAAATGAACTCTGATTTACTTTCTGTTTTTTTTAAGAAAAAATACTAATTCTTAGTCAATTTTGCTAATAGAAGAGACTACAAATGACTATATTATAAGAACATGTGATTAGGTATTGTGAATACACTGCTTTTGGAAAATGGACAATTGCTTTTGGGTTAAACAATATTAGGATTAGAAAAACATGCAGACCCTTGGGGGAGGGAGGATAAGATTTATTGGGTAATAATGGCAAATGGTAATTCAGAAGTTCTCAGCCAATCAGTAAAATTTTAGGAAATGATGGACTATTGTGACTTCCCATTGATGCAAACTGATAGAGTACTGTGCTTAAAACATTACCACATGTTTACTATCTCCAGGAAATGCCGCTTCCACATAGAGCCTTCCCACGGCATTTTCCATATTCCCATTGACATAGTTTGCGCAGCGCCTCCAAGTTGCTGTTTCTGATGTTGTGCCATAAAGAGCCTATGGGAGAGAGAAAGGAAATGGCATTTGAGCAGGCGTAGATAGCCGAAGTGCGGTGAGAGCACAGATTTCATAGGACTCTACTCTTACATCTCAAATTCTTTCAATATTCATTGCTTCTCCTCACACGTCAGGATGTCCGTGCACAGGAAAAAATGTAATCCAATAGAATTATTACTTATATATGATCTGGAAATAAGGTATATTTTCAGTAGCAAGTCCTAGAAGAACTGTTGGCTACTGCAAGTTAATATCCTTCTGGACCACCTTAGGGAAAAAACTCTGCCCCGCCAAATCTCAAAATAATGCTGTTGCCACTGCATAAACATAAACATGAAGCAATATTCAATATATGTACCAAGGGAGAGACCTGGTATACAAGAAAACACATTGCTGTTTTTCAATGCTTTTGCTGAACTTCCAGTACTTAGAAGAACTGCATGTGTACACATTTAAGTACCAATAAAGGGATACATTTGTGGAAGGAAAATTTAGCAAAACACAGCTTTTATCTTCTTTAATTTTTAAAATATCTACATTTTCTTTTAAAGGGTAAAAAATTAAAAATTTCAATCAATGAGAATTATTCCCTTCCCATGACACCAACCAATACATTTGTGAGAATTTCTTCTTTTTCACATTAGGACTTTGTCTTTCCCCTCACATTAGGACCAAAATGATGATTGTTTAAATAATATGGGTACAGCCCAATAAAAGGTCTTAAGGGTATCTCCAGGTAGGTGTGTTCTCAGTGGGTAGTCCACACAATGTAGTCCATCTGTTTGTATGTCTACTGTGCTGTGAGTACTAGAAAAATCAAATTAATTGAGATAGATAGCCCTGAAATTACTTGGAACACAACACCAAACCAAGCCAGTACTCTTTCATGAACTGTGTAAATAACCAAATGCCCTTCCTTCCAGGGCAATTCAATCATGGTGCCAAAGTAGACAGGACAACAGAGCACCTGAAACCTGGCTTTCCTAGGCAACACGGCTTGAATACAGGCAAAGTAAGCAACATTTGGCCTTCTGTCTCTTCGCAAAGTTTACCACATTCTAGCAATGGACATGGCAAGCCTTCATAACCATGGATCTCTTTATGCTTTAAGTCTTAAGAAAAGAGAGATTTTTTCTTCACCTTGCGGAAAGCATTTCTGGACTCCTTGTAGTTTCGGCTGAGGCTGCTTACAAGATCCATTATGAACCGCCAGGACATTAAATTTTGAAGATCTCTGTATAAAAAAACCCACCACCCAGCAACAGAAAAGATGAGGCTGCAAAGCTTCTAAAGAATGATATTAAATGCAAACTTTGGGGACATGGGGACGCTGACATACCTACCTGGCAGAATATTTGGCAAGAATGAGCTTAAGATTGGTTAAATATTCTGGAGCATAAACAATCACTTCTTCCTCATGTGGAATATTGATATTCACGGTTGACATGATTTCATTTGTGAAATTTGACCAGCTGAATGGCTGGAAAAAATCAGGCACAAAACATTCAGTAATTATGGATTTTTCTTCTTGGTTCCAAGAATCAGTTATGGTTACATGGTCAGACATGGTTACAGTGTCAATTGTATCCTATATAATTATCACAATGGTCAGTGTGATATTTGTTTGGGCTTCTTCTTTAATTGCTTCTGTCAGTTTTTGAATAAAAATTAGTTCTGCAGCATAATTATTTAAATGCAGAATTAAACCAACCATTTAAGAGCAATAACAAAGCCTCTAAGAGTAGTAGTCATATGGTAGAAATCAGGCTCAATGTCATATTCTTGGTCTAGCCAGAAGAGAGAAAAAGAAATTTAGCTATAATGTTTTCTAGGTTTAAGCAAAAATTTAAATGGGTATAATATGCATATTCCTTAAAAGTGTATGTTAACAGACAATTCGTTTTAACACAGTAATCCATTTCAGTGGAGACTGTGTTGTACATGAAGGTGAAAGCACACTATTGTTCTAGCAGAGGTATAAGTAATGGTAATGACACAACACACATGGTCTCGTGAGGATGAACAAAACGTATTTTACGCTATCAATGTCAGGTCTATATAGACATGCAGTTTTCACACTTCAGAAGCTGGATTTGGAGTTACTGAGAGATAGAATCTTGTTTCTCTATTATTCTTTCAGTGGGAATTGTGGGTATTCAACCACCAATGGATATAAGGAAAGATAGCAAAAGTGAAGACTATGCAAATCTTGCTGAAATGTCACATTTCAATGCTTGAGAATGTTTAAGATTACAGATATATTAGGCTACCTAGAAGTACATAAATACACTGATCACTTACTCAGTATGAGGTGCTATGGCTTTTCTTGATTTCTTTTAGTGGCATGGACTATTTTTTCAAAACATTTATTAAACACTTATTAAAAAGCTTTATGTAAGAAATTCCTTGTTTATTGCAACTAGACAATAAACAAAACAACAACTGCAATTGTTTATTGCAATTCCAAATAGAATTCCATCACTGAATGTGGTAGTTTGTAGATTTTATGAATGTTGCTTCATTATTCAATTGTGTGCATCGGCTCACACACAGAATATATGCATAGCTTAGAAAAGATTATTAAATACTAGCTAAGGAATTACTACTAAGCAAAAAGATGTCAATTGACATTTATAAATGGTACCCACAGATTTTTCTGTTTCCTGTGTTCTATCTCTCCATTATTGCTTTGAACACCTCCATAGATGGCCCTGATGAGAACATGGCAAGTTCTATGAATAAATTATTCTTTTTTTGGAGGTAATAAGTCTGGTACATATTATATGACTGTCCAAGTCCCATAGTTATATAATGGCCTTTCAGAAGGATTTTCCCTTTTAATGTTTCTAAATCCTTTTTTATGATACTTTCTAATACTATTCCATAGCTGCTTTGAAAAGGCTTTTTATCTTTGAAATTCACTCTAATTAAATATAAATAGAATAGTTTTTTTCAAGTCTTTTCCTAAAATCAAATGATTGGTATCATCTAAATTCATTTTGATGTTCAATTTATCTCAATAAATTAAAAAATCATTGAATTTTAACTTCATTTTAATATTAACTTTGAAAATGACATAATAAGTACTTAAATCTTGCTACTTACCTTCCCACTGAATTCCAGTGAAAATTTATTTTGGACCTCAGCTAATGTCATTTTGTTATAAAGAAGCATTGGATCATTTCGATCTTCAGATTTAGTTGTAGCCTATGGATTTAATGTTTTATTATTATTTTAGATCAAGAATTCTTTTGAAAAATACACCTTTATACAAGGGGGAAAGAAATATGGCATTGGTACAACATAATTATATTTGTTTTTATATTCTGTATTTGTTTCATGATTTATCTTGTCACATCAAGAAGAAAAGAGAAATTAAGAGATTTTAAGTATATTTAGTAACAATCATCAAGATTTGGTTAGTGTTAAGTCTGAGGGCTTCTTTGCTGGCTCAGTCAGTAAAGAATCGGTGAGCAGTGCAGGACATTGCCTGCAATGCAAGAGACCTGGGTTTGATCCCTGGGTCAGGAAGATTCCCCTGGAGCTACCCACTCCAGCATTCTTGGCTAGGAAATCCCATGGACACAGGAGCCTGGCAGGCTACAGTCCATGTGGTCTTCAAAAATCATTTTGTATTTTTATAACAACGAAAAACATCAGCAATATTTGCAGCCCTCCTTCCTTCCATGGCTAATGGGCAGCACAGTTGTGCCTGTGGCTATTTCATATAATGATTTTCTTGAATAAAGTAATTTCCAATTAATCCCTCAAATACTCTGCTGCTGCTACTGCTGCTAAGTCGCTTCAGTCGTGTCCGACTCTGTGCGACCCCATAGACAGCAGCCCACCAGGCTCCCCCGTCCCTGGGATTCTCCAGGCGAGAACACTGGAGTGGGTTACCATTGCCTTCTCCCACTCTGTCTGCTACCCACCACCATTCAGTGTCCTAGTTAAAATTCAGACAGGAAAACACACATACACACACCCACAATGATTTCTGCCAAGAACTGAAGGCAAGTGAGACCAAGAAAATCCCTAGTACACAGTGTAGGTAGGTGCCAAATTATCTGAGGGGAGTGCTAGCACTTACTTCTGTGACTGTCCGCTCATGTGGCCTAACGAGTTTAGTAATATCATCATCATCCAGTATTACTGTTTTCACTGACTGAAAAAAGAAAATTTCAATAACAACTCCCCAACTAGTGGTTGAAAGGAGTAGAAGCAATTTTAAGTGAAGAGAGACAAAAGGTAAAAATGGGAATTATTTCTCTAGTTAACAATGACTTGTGATTTCAGTTCACGGATTTATTTATTTACTTCAAGAAAAATGCAAAAAGGCAAAATGGTTGTCTGAGGAGGCCTTACAAAGAGCTGAGAAAAGAAGAAAGTGAAAGGCAAAGGAGAAAAGGAAAGACATACCCATTTGAATGCAGAGTTCCAAAGAATAGCAACGAGAGAGAAGAAAGCCTTTCTAAGTGAACAAAGAAAAGAAATAGAGGAAAACAATAGAATGGGAAAGACTAGAGATCTCTTCAAGAAAATCAGATATCAAGGGAACATTCATGCAAAGATGGGTATAATACAGGACAGAAACAATATGGACCTAACAGAAGCAGAAGATATTACGAGATGGCAAGAATACACAGAAGAGCTGTACCAAAAAGTCTTAATGACACAGGTAACCACAATGGTCTGGGCACCCACTTAAGTGTGAAGTCCAGTGGGCCTTAGGAAGCACTGCTATGAACAAAGCTAGTGGAGGTGATAGAATTCCAGCTGAGCTATTTCACATCCTAAAAATTATGCTATTAAAGTGCTGTGCTCAACATGCCAGCAAATTTGGAAAACTCAGCAGCAGCCACAGGACTGGAAAATGTCAGATTTCATTCCAATCCCAAAGAAGGGCAACGCCAAAGAATGTTCAAACCTCACAGTTGCTCTCATTTCACTTGCTAGCAAGGTAATGCCCAAAGTCCTTCAAGCCAGTCTTCAACAAAAGGTGAACTGAGAACTTCCAAGTACACAAGCTGGATTTAGAAAAGGTAGAGGAATCAGAGATCAAATTGTCAACATCTGATGGACCATAGAAAAAGCAAGAGAACTCCAGAAAAAGTCTACTTCTGCTTCATTGATTACACTAAAGCCTTTTACTGTACGAATCACGAAAAACTGTGGAAAATTCTTAAAGAGGTGGAAATACCAGACCACCTTGCCTGCCTCCTAGAAGCTTGTATGTAGGTCACGAAGCAACAGTTAGAACTGGATATGGAACAACAACCGGTTCAAAATTGGGAAAGGATTATGACAAGGCTGTATATTGTTATCCTGCTTATTTAACTTCTATGCTGAGTATGTCATACAAAATGCCAGGCTGGATGACTCTCAAGCTGGAATCAAGATTGCCGGGAGAAATATCAACAACCTAAGATAGCAGATGACACTACCCTAATGGCAGAAAGTAAAGAGAAACTTAAGAGCCGCTTCATGAAGGTGAAAGAGAGCGAAACAGCTGGCTTAAAACTCAACATTCAAAAAAAATGGCATCTGGTTCCATCACTTCATGGCAAATAGATGAGGAAACAATGGAAACAGTGACAGACTTTATTTTCTGGGGCTCCAAAATCACTGCAGATTGTGACTGCAGCCATGAAATTAAAAGACGCTTGCTCCCTGGAAGAAAAGCTATTGCAAGCCTAGAAAGTATATGTATTAAAAAGCAGAGACATCACTTAGCTGATAAAGGTCCGTATAGTCAAAGCTATGGTTTTTCCAGTAATCATGTATGGATGTGAGAGTTGGACCATAAAGAAGGCTGAGTGCCAAAGAATTGATACTTTCAAACTATGGTGCTGGAGAAGACTCTTGAGAGTTCCTTTGACAGCAAGGAGATCAAACCAGTCAATCCTAAAGGAATCAACCCTGAATATTCACTGGAAGAACTGATGCTAAACTGAAACTCCAATACTTTGGACACCTGATGCGAAGGGCTGACTTATTGAAAAAGACCCTCATGTTGCGAAAGACTGAGGGCAAGAGGAGAAGGGGGCGACAATGGACAACTTGTCAATGGACATGAGTTTGAGCAAACTCCAAGAGATAGTGAATGATAGAGAAGGTTGGTATGCTGTAGTCCTCTGGGTCACAAAGAGTTGGATATGACTGAGTAACTGAACAACAACAACTTAAAGATTATGTTTGTAAAATCTGCCTGCAGTGATATGCTGGACATTGTTAGAGACACATAGGTGATTCAGAGAGCACTAAGACCCCACTAAATCTCAGTGTCTGAGAGGAGAGAAAATATAGACACAAAGAATTTTGAAGTAAGATACGACTATTATAGAGCTGAGGCTGATCAAAGGAGCACACAGTCTGATAAGGTACAAGTGGTAAAAACCCAGGGTAATAAACTATGCTTCTCTAAGAATTCTGTTTCCAACACAGAACCATGTGTAACCCATCAAACTGCCACTCATCCAGCTGCAGCTCCAACCAATGTCTGGTTCTGATTCTAGACTTTTAGTTTCATGTGGCCCCAGGAAAGCTAAAATTGCCCTCAAAGATCTTTCATTTTCAAGATTCTGATGGCAAACTGCCAAGCAGATGGGGATTTAGGACTGTAGGTTGCTGGTGGCAATGTCACAGCTCTGTGGATCCTAGACTGAAACTGACTATGAGATCAGTCAATAACCTGGATGCTGTTTAGACAGAGTTCACTTGCTTGAGACTGCAGATCCTGTCAGAGGAACGTCAGAACAGAATGTGCCAACTCAGCCTCTAAGGGCTGACCCAGAACCAGAGGAATCTCAGCAACAGACCCCTTTGGCTTTGCTGATAAACTCCTCCTGTCAGATCTCCCCTGAGCTAATAAGCAGCCTGACAGTCTGAACTCAGTGAATTTCATATGGTAGTGTGGCCATGTTAAGAGGCTAATACTTCTTAGCAAAGGGATAGAGACAATTTCTGTGGTCACCTTAAATTTTAAAACTTTAAAATAAAGCAAAATTGTATACATTAAAATTAAAACAGCTTTGCTGAATAGTCATCACATGTGTCCTGAATCTCAAGGGCATCTCAACAACAGTGTGACTGCAAATAGTTAAGATCTTGACGTGCTCCAGTTATAATAGGTCATTAAACAAATCTAGTTTAATATTTGTCAAACTTAGTATGTCTCCTGGATGTCTGGAATTTGGTTTACTGAAAAACTCCAGTTTCAAAGGTCCTCTTGAAGTCAATGATCCATTACTGAGCTGTACATTTTTATCACTTAGTTGAGGAGCTGTACCTTTTACCCTTAAAATACAATAGAGAGGAGAAAGAAATAAAAAGCAGTTGACATTATTCATTGTATAAGAGAATATGTG
Source organism: Bos indicus (assembly GCF_029378745.1). Taxonomy (NCBI): domain Eukaryota; kingdom Metazoa; phylum Chordata; class Mammalia; order Artiodactyla; family Bovidae; genus Bos; species Bos indicus. The sequence goes on from NC_091760.1 coordinate 112,922,805, forward strand.
TTTTACATTGGCAATTTCTTTTTCCAAATCCATAACTTTATTCATTTCCAAAGAAAGCTGGTTTTCATCTATGGGCAGTCCTCTTTCCTGACGAATCAATTTGGCCACAGAAATCATAAAATCCACATATGCCGTACAAGCCTGCAAGAAATAAATAACAGTACATTACTGAAGAACCTTCTAAATATTCATCATGGCACTTAAAATTAAAATTTATTTTCAATTCAATATTCATTTTTGGTAACAGATGAAGCACAAAATAGAAATTCGTTTCTGAATCTTAAAAGAAATGACCTGCACAGATTCAAACTCAGTGTGTCTTTGAATCATAACAGATTCTCAATGTACCTTTGAATTAGAACAGAACAATGAGGGATCACTCTAAAAGTACTAAGTCATTTAAAACTATGTGGTTATGGAGATTTTATAATCTTCAACTTTTAACCAAGTTATACTGCTTTAATAAGAATACACTCGCAAAACACTTGGTAAGCAGTAAACTAGTATTTTTTCCTTAAAAATACATTATTTTGCCAAATTTCCTTTTATCAGGTTTTCTCTGCTCATATAAATTTTTTTCAATTATCCATGAAGAGATGGCCACAAGCATATCATATTATCAAGACATCTTTTAATTGTCTCCTCTAGCCAAGCAATATTTTTTTTTAATGAGACTGTTTTCCCATGAGCTCCTCCAAGACAAATCTGTGGGCTTTAGTTAATTCCATAGCTGGTTCTCATTACTGTGAAATTTCTAATATGCCATTTTGACTATCAGCTTTCTTCCAAAAACTCAAAATTTTCCATTTTCTATTCACACACATTTAACTGTATGAAGATAACCTATAACCTAATTATGTTATTGACCTTTTACAGAATATATAAATCCCTTATTCAAGTTCTAACTGGCACTGAACCCAGGAAATTGAATAACACTTTCATAAATCTCAGCCCACTGCTATTTAGTTATTATCTATCAGCAGTTTAAACAACTTAAAATTTATTCAAAATTTCAAGTCCCACATCAAAATTTACTCAAAATTTCAAGTCCCAGCATCAATTTGGTAAGGGCTTCCTGGTGGCTCAGTGGTAAAGAATCCACTTGCCAATGCAGGAGACTAGGGTTCAATCCCTGGGTCAGGAAGATCCCCTAGAGGAGGAAATGGCAATCCACTCTAATATTCTTGCCTGGGAAATCCCATGGATGGAAGAGCCTGATGGGCTATAGTCCATGAGGTAGCAAAAAAAATTGGACACAACAGCAACTAGACAACTACAATTAGGAAGGCCATACCACACATTTGGGATCAATGGGTAGTTCTGAGCTTCAAATATATGTCCACACAGGATAAATATGAAGAAGAGCTGAAGAGTACTTAACCCTTTCACAGTTTCCAGGGGGTTTTATAACCCTACTGATTATCAGTGAAAGGGGCATCCTTCCTGTCACGCTGAGTGAAAAGGCACATTTAAATTCACAGTGACTCAAGAGGATCACACAAAAAATTTGTAGGGAAATGAAAATATTTTATCAAACAAGAACCTAAGCAAAATGTAAGCTGTTATTAATTTGAAATTCAAGAGGACATCTTTAAGTAACATTTAGATACTGGTATTCCATGACCATTATTAAATGCTAAGTAAACAATTTCCTGGGAGAGGGCTCTCTCTTCCAAGGATACCCTGCAATTAGGAGGCTGTCTAACTAGCATCTCTATCCTGGATCTGCTGTTCAATAAAAATTTCATCTGTTTCTGTATTAAACACTTAATCACTAAGGTAACAGGGATAAAAGGATGTTTTTATGTATAGTCCTGCCAACTCCATTCTTTTCCTATTAAAAAGTAATCAGAATTCTTGTTTCACTTTGAAGAAAATAAACATGTCTGAGTTCATACCTAATGGGACCAACGATTCCAAAGTACAAGCATGCAGTGTTTTGAATTAACTGTATTTCAAATCATATAAATTCATCTGCATTCAGCAGGGAATTACTACTTGACTGCAAAGAAATGGTAATTTGAATTTTCCAATATCAATCTCTAAGATTTTTTTGTACACTATGGGATGCTTTTTTGTTAATGAGGTGAGAAAACACTAGCAAGAGTACTCTCCTCCATTTCACTGACTCTGCAAGGGTGTTACTCCTGTGTCTTTATCCCTAAAGATGTGTTTAAAGGCTACAGAACTTGGTGAGCACAAGAACTTTGTACAATGCTTCCAACCTAATGAACTGGTAAGCTTCCCAGAAAGCTAGAAGTATATGATATCATGGACTTCTGAGATGCTTGAATATTAAATACAGTTAACACAAAATACACTCTTTCCTTTAATGAGCTCCATTACCTGGCAAAATTGTACAGTGTGACTGATTAAAACATGTTTCAGTATGTTTTTTTTTTAAATTGGAGGATAATTGCTTTACAATGTTGTATTAGTTTTTGCCATACAACATGAATCAGCCATAAGTGTGTATATATATATATATATATATATATATATGTATATATATTCCCTCTTGAGCCTTCCACCCACCACCACCCCCATCCCACCCCTCTAGGTCATCACAGAGCACCAGGCTGAGCTCCCTGTGTTATACAGCAACTTCCCACTAGCTAACTGTTTTATACATGGTAATGTATGTATTTCGATGCTACTCTCAATTTATCCCGCTCTCTCCTTCTTCCACTGTGTCCACAAGTCCATTCTCGACATCTGCATCTCTATTCCTGCCCTGCAAATAAGTTCATCAGTACCATTTTTTCTAGATTCCATATATATGCATTAATATGGTATTTGTTTTTCTCTTTGGAGATTTCCTTCAAAAACTAGGAATAAAACTGCCATATGACCCAGTAATCCCACTACTGGGCAAAGATTCTGAGAAACCGTAATTCAAAAAGACACATGTATCCCAAAGTGTTCATCACAACACTACCTACAATAGCCAGGACATGGAAGCAACCTAGATGTCTATTGATAGATAGTCGGATAAAGAAGTTGTGGCATATATGTACAATGGAATATTGCACGCTCAGTCACTCAGCTGTGTCTGACTCTTTGTGACCCCTTGGACTGTACCCTGCCAGGCTTCTCTGTCCATGGGATTTTCCAGGTAAGAATACTGGAGTGGGTTGCCATTTCCCCCTCCAGGGGATCTTCCTGACCCAGGAATCGAACCTACAACTTCTGTGTCTCCTGCAGTGGCAGGCAGATTCTTTACTACTGAGTTACTTGGGAAGCCCACAATGGAATGTTACTCAGCCGTAAAAAGGAACAAATTTGAGTCAGTTGAACTAAGATAGATGAACCTAGAGCTTGTTATACAGAGTGAAGTATGTCTTAGTATCTTGATTTTATCTTCTTTGGATTCCAAATTTATCCAGTAGCTGTCAAAACCCAGGCTTACTGCTGCTGTTAAATCCTTTTTACAAGAGAGGTTTCCCTGGTAGCCCAGTGGTTAAAAATCCACCTTGCAATGCAAGGGACACAGGTTTGATCCTTGGGTCAGGAAGATCCCATATGCCACAGAATAGCCAAGCCTGTGTGCCACAACTGAGCCTGTGCTCTAGAGCCCTCAAACCACAACTACTGAGCCCCTGCACTGCAGCTACCAAAGCCTGCAGCACCTAGAGCCTGCGCTCCACAAGAGAAGCCACCTCACTGGGAACACTGCACGCTGCAGCAAAGAGTAGCCCCCGCTCGCCACAACTAGAGAAAGTCTCATACAGCAGCAAAGACTCACCACAGTCAAAAAAGAAAAAGTGAATAAATCCTTAAAGTCTTTTCTACAAGATATGATTCTACTTTAACATATTAATTTTCTTCCTTGAAATACTACTAGATATGTAAAATGCCGAATAAGAGCAATTATAATTTGGGGAGAAAGTAATCAACACATATTTCAACCTTAAACAGTATATTAGCCAGAATATTTTTTAAATCAAAAATTTAATTTTTATTTTCTGTCACTAATAGAGCAACTAGATATTAGGACAAGGGTGAGAGGCAGCTATCTTCTTTGACAGTCGTAAGGTAGCCTAGTTAAAGCTTTGATACAGTGAATCCTTTACATGACAAAAAAAAAAAAAACAAAACAGAGAAAACAAAAAACCTAAATATCTATGTAGTCTTTCCTTTAAAAAATAAAACATTATAAATCCCAATGCTTGTAATAGCAGGTTCGAAGATGATAATTGGTTTTAAATGGTTGGGTAAAATCCACAATCGCAGTTTTGTGAGCTTTTAAGTTATACACTATTGGTGAGATATTTACCAATACCTAACACCAGGAACTGTTACTCTAACTCTTTAATCTGCAGGACCAGGCAATAATATTTTTATGTTGGCTCTGTTCAGAAATTAGATTCCTTCTGCTTAGAAAAAAAGCTGCCATTTGTTGGAGTTGCCAAAGAGCAAGAGAGCAATGCCATTCAACTATTGTCCTTCACACTTAATATCTTTGTTAATAAGTAACAGCAAGTCCCAGGGAGTAACAGAGAGCACTCTGGAAATACTGCCTGATATTTGTGCACCTTGGTATGCCAACAACCATGGACCAGAAGTTTCATTTCCCGGACACCTCAGTCTTAGCAATTTTCTGCCCTTCCCTTTCCCAGATATTATGTGGAGCATTAAACAACTGAAAAGTCACAGAACTGTCTTATTCCTAGCCGCTGACGCCAGGGGTGTTATTTAATAGTGTTACACAGGATGTTTCGTGAGGGAACACACAGGGCCCCCACCAGGAGAGATATGTTTCCTCTCAGAAGACTATGAATTTTTTTCCACTTGACGAAGCATGTCAGGGATCATGCAGCTGCCAGAACACAGAGACTTGCTCCCCAAAGATGGATACGAACATACAGAATCACACAGCGGATCCTGGAGACAGGAAGTGAGAAAGTCCCCAGAAGCTAACAGGGCTCAGAAACAGGAGAAACATAGGCACAAGAGAATCTACTGTGGACGAACATGGGGATGGTCAGAGGCTTTTGTCAGGTTACTAATGAGAGCACCTGCAGATTCACATGAGAATTTATTGTGTAACTTCTAAGGTTTGTTGCTTATGTTTGGGAAGGTGCATGTACTTCTTTTTACAAACTGAGTTCAGATGATCTAAAAAAATTTCCCTTGACATACCCACTAAGTCCCAAGTTCAAAAGCTCCTTTATGTTTTGTTAAATACAGATACTTGGGGGAAACCTCCTGACTATTAGTCACCTGATGCCCAGAAAGAACAAAACGAGGTCAGCAGTTTCCCTTGCAGGATCTGTTTTATCAAGTCAACCAAGCAGCAGTCAGAGCAATCCTTGTAAAAACCAAATCAAATCACATCTAAATTATCCACTGACCTGGAGCGCCAGTCATTCACCTTTTATAACACTGCCTCCATTCACCTCTTTCCTTAAATTATTTTTTATTGTCTATCTCCTCTGATTAGAACATGAGCATTCTATGTGAATTAAAGACCATTTCTCTCTTGTTTCCTTGATATCCTTCCTGTCCAGAGGAGTATCTGTCACATAGTAGAAGCTCAATAAAAATAGTTAATTGTAAGTATACTGAGTAAATATCCCTCACTTACTGTGTCATCAGCCTTCTAATCATAGTCCAAGTTCAGAGCAGTTTCTTTGAGGTTGCATTTTGGGTAAGCAGGCAAACAAAATCCTCTCTTGGTTTACCCTAAGTTCTAAAACCTGTTCATCTAAAGGACTGAAAATCTCAGTTTGTGCTATTTCCAGAGTAGGTACAGCTTAGAGAATTTCCCTGGATTGTGGTTGATTTCTCTTATTCAGTACACAAGCCTTGGATCATCTCTTTTTGGCTTCTAACCATCTCAGCCATATTCTAAGTCCTCTGTCTTCATCCCTAAAGTGTTTTCTTTTTACCTTTTTTTTTTTAATGAACATCATTTTTTTTAACTGCTCTAAATTTCTTCATAACTCTCATCTCCTCTTCCTACCCTGCCATGCCTCATAGCAATATACTATATAGCTTCTAATCTCGAACCCCTTTGCTACCTCCTCAGGCTTTCATGGGAGAAGGCAATGGCACCCCACTCCAGTACTCTTGCCTGGAAAATCCCATGGATGGAGGAGCCTGGTAGGCTGCAGTCCATGGGGTCGCTGAGGGTCGGACATGACTGAGTGGCTTCACTTTCACTTTTCACTTTCATGCATTGGAGAAGGCAATGGCAACTCACTCCAGTGTTCTTGCCTGGAGAATCCCAGGGACGGGGGAGCCTGGTGGGCTGCCGTCTATGGGGTCGCACAGAGTCGGACACGACTGAAGTGACATAGCAGCAGGCTTTCATTAACTAGATGAGAGATTTTCTCACTTTTATTTTAGCCCTGAAATGCTATATTCAGATGAATGTTTTGTTAATGTATAAACAAGTAAAATGAATCTTTAAGAATGTATACTTGAAGGTGTGGCTACACAGAGCATTGTCATTGGCACACGCCAAGTGGTCCGAACATTCAGAAGCCACTCCTGTGGCTTATTCTACCTTCTCAGACAAACAGAACATAAACATAGCTACAATCCAATTATGCTCCAATATGCTGGTTACCTAACCTGTAGATTTCCTTATGAAGGAGGACAAGATAACAATTAGCCTTGAACCACTAAGGAGGTAGAGAAAGAGAAGATTTGAAACCAATTCCATTCTCCCGAATAGAGTTTAAAAACTCTTCTGAAGGTGTGATTGTTCAAGAAAATTAAGGTTGCTATTCCTTTCAGTGAATCAATATGCAAGCACTTTCCCACACTAAGTAGTTGGTTGGTTCCATTTGAAAATTCTGTGAATGGGATGATTATTTTTTATGGGCAATGGGTATCTCTCACATTGTTTTGCTAGCATAGAAAAATGTATGCTCTTGTACAGGATGGAGTTGTCTCAAATCTCATTACTTCTGTCCTCTGAGGTAGCAGTGTGTCATTAAGCGATCTCTTCAGATAATCAGAATACCTCCAAAATAAAGTTCTATCTCTCCAGCCAGAGACTTCCAGCATGAGTGGCTCCTTAATGAACCCATTTTGAGAGCACAATTAAATCCCAATTTTTTAAATAAATGTATGTATTTGTTCGGTGTCTATACAGATGTCTATGTGGCCTTTCGCCTAATACTTGGCTGGAGGGACACTGTGTTATCAGTTTTACACTATAAACTCCTGGAAAAAGACAGAGTTTGTCTAGTTGGGCACCTTATGTCATCCACATGAGCCAGCTTAGTTCACTATTTTCAATGAGAGCTGCTCTCCAGGTCTTTTTTTAGAAATTGCACCATCTAGAAGTAAAACTAGTTGGGAATCGGAAGACAGGATCATGACAAGGGGAGCTACCCAGTAGCTATTTCTCGACAACTGCTCACAACAGAACCCTCTGTTCTCTTTCTTCTTGGTGGACAAGGGGTCTAGTTTCCTGAGCCATTGAGATGGGTTGACAGTCAATCAAGGGGTCTACTTTCCTGAGCCACTGAGATGGGTTGACGGTACCAACTAGCTGTTCAGAGAGCCTGGTTCCCTGGACATAGTGCTTGGTCAAAAGAAAGGCAGGTGGCTCAATCAGGATCAGAGCCCTTTCCTCAGAAATCGATAGACAATAACAGAGATGGGATTTCTTTTCTCTAGATTGCAAAGCTGCCAAGGATCATCATTTAGCTCTTAAAGTCTGTGCATAAGTAAATATACTATGAAAATATATGATACTATGTAAAAAATACAAGAATATATTTCTTTGAGTTGCTACTGCCTTTAAGGCCTATTCCCTCTTTAGGAAGGAAAGCACAGAAAACAAAAAGGAACTGAGGTATTTAGGTTCAGAACATTAACGAGAGGAATACAATATGCATTTCTCAAAATATAACATTCAAAACTACTGAATAAAAGCACACGTTTGAAAAGCAGCGTGTTTTTTGTTTTTTTTTAACAAGAGAAAAATAGGTTTTGTTTTAAGGAAGGAGGTTAGATATAGTTCTTTTTAAAAAATGCATTACCTATTTTCATCACTTAGTGGTATAATGACACATTTTACTATTTTGAATGCCAAACAAATATTTGAACACAAAAATTCCATTCCTAGGATATCAGAAGCCCCCAAATACCTCAGTGTGGTGGAATGGACTTCCTTGTAATCACAGGGGCTGTTTTCATTGCTCATAAGAAGTCTGGTTGTAGAATTGTAAGATGATTCCCTAGAAACAGGGATCAAAAAAGACCTGGGGGAAATGGCCTTAGGTAATGATTTGATCAAGGAAATCTACAATTAGGGTCCCTTTGATCAGAAAGGGATGCTTCCTCTTCCCCAGCCCCTGAGACAGATCTGCAAACCAGATGCCATATCATAGTGTGAAAATCACTGGCTACAGTGACAGACAAAGAAGCCAGTCTTCTCTAGTCAAAGATAAAGTACCTTTCCTGTCTTCCCTGACATCTTCCCTCTCAACCATTCATCCATAGATTCCGCTGCTGCTGCTGCTGCTGCTGCTAAGTTGCTTCAGTCGTGTCCGACTCTGTGCGACCCCATAGACAGCAGCCCACCAGGCTCCCCTGTCCCTGGGATTCTCCAGGCAAGAACACTGAAGTGGGTTGCCATTTCCTTCTCCAATGCATGAAAGTGAAAAGTGAAAGGGAAGTCGCTCAGTCGTCTCTGACTCTTAGCGACCCCATGGACTGCAGCCTACCAGGCTCCTCCATCCACGGGATTTTCCAGGCAAGAGTACTGGAGTGGGTTGCCATTGCCTTCTCCAAACCATGAATGATAAAATCCTAAAAAAAAAAGTACTTGAAGGGACTGAATTCTTTCAGAGACTGCAGAGTAGTGGAAAAACTAGAATGAACTTTAATTTGATATCTGGCTGGGGATGCAGATGAAACTAAGTGAGGGATTACAGGTAGTAATGAATGGGAAAGAGTAGCAATTATCATGAGGGAAATAGGTAGAAAATTGGAATTTTCTCCATAGTTATATACTCTTCCCCCTCCCCCTAACAGTCCAAAAAAATGGATTTTAAGATGGGAAGAGTACAGAAATGTTCTAGCAATTACCCATTTTCAGGATGACAGAATTTCATCTCATTAAAAAAAAAAAAAGAATTCCATATTATATGCAGACTCCTTGCAACTGGAAGCACATTGCTTGGAGCTTGGAGCACTAAGCTGAGGCATATTCTGAGGTCGGAGGTTAGGGGGAAAGAGTGCAGTGACCATATAGCCATAGTTATGGAAGCGGGGTAAGGCACCCAGCATGCTGTGTGTTTGCTTCTCTTATCCAGATCATGGGAAGGCACCTAATTTGAGCTAATAATAACTTCCTAGCTGAAAGTGCTACTGCTACTGAGTTTTCTAAATCATTTGTTCCCATAAAGAACTCTACTACTAGAAATACTACTCTTAGGAAGTTGGAATGATGTAACGGAAGGAACAGAAGATAGGGACTAAAGTTCTATCTCTGGTTCTACTATTGTTTGAGCGTTCTGACAAAGACTGACAATCTTTAGGCCTTGGATTTCTCACTTATAAACTCTAATCACATTACTAATTCCAGATTTAATCTCCACTCCATTGTTTGACTACAAATATTTTGACTATAAGTATTTTCCCGACCAGTGGATGCAATGGGTAGTACAGACTGCCAAATGTAAGTATCTGTGGTCTGAGCTCCTCTTCTTTTCAGTAATAGAACCTTGTTCCCATTAACCAAATTTTAATAAGGCATACACATGGCCACTTGTTTAACACTACATTTCTCAGCCTCACTGATACTTAGCTGTGTCCACATGACAATATTCTAAGCAATGAAATGTATACAACTCCTGCATCACGTACATGACAAGAAATTGCTTGTCTATCACTACCTCTTTTCTTTTTCCTATGAACTGAAATGTGAACAGGGCACTGGTCAACCAACTTTGACCAAACAGACTACAAATAAAACACTTGAGGAGGTCAATATTAGAGGTCAAAGAAAACAGTGCTCCTGGCCATTCCCATGAAGAGAGCTTCCTACCTCTCTGGAGACAGAAATGAACTTCTCTCCTGCTTTTTCAGTCTCTTTTTTACCACAGTTTAGTAAGATCCCAACTAATTTACAAACTCAAATGTCTAGAGGAACCACAAAGTCAATAAAAATCAATGAATTATCTCGATGAGGACTGCCCAAGTCTGGAGAACAAAGGCCCTACCTGAAGCAAGAACCATAAAAAAACTCTGTCCCATAACTACATGGGGATGTAGGCCTAGGGTTTCCAATTCTGCTAATTTATCAGGAGATCTGGATTCTCAAGTAAAATCTTCAATTTTTAGAAAATCTTGGCAACTAATATAAAATTTTAAAAAAATTAGCCACAGGTTAAACAAAATGTCTATGACTCAAACCTATGACCTAGATTATGACATTCTATTAATTATGAGACAATATTGAATACAAAATGCACATATATACCATCCTCTTAACAACAGGATCCTTTCCAAAAGAAAAAAATGCAAAAAGGAAACTTTATCACATTACGTGTATACACTGACTGCCAGGTATACCTTGATATCAGGAATTTAAAATACAAAAAATATGTATCCTTTTTGTTGCTGTTTAGTTGCTAAGTCACGTCTGACTCTTTTGAGTCCCCATGGACTGGAGCCGGCCAGGCTCCTCTGTCCACCGGATTTCCCAGGCAAGAATACTGGAGTGGGCAGCCATTTCCTTCTCCAGGGGATCATCCTGGACCAGGGACTGAACCAACATCTCCTGGATTGGCAGGCAAATTTTTTGCCACTGAGTCACCAGGGAAGTCCTCACACATCTTTATAAGGTTGGATAAATATAGTATGTTTTTAGGACAAAATCCTAAATTTGAAAAACATTCCAGTTAATAACAATGAAAAGGTAGTGTAATGAGCCAAAATTCTTCAATCACCCTCAACTCTGCAATAGGAAGCAGCTAGATAGCTTGTGAAGCCAACAACTGCAACCCACATGATACCTGCATTGTCAAGAACTCAAATATCCCACACCCATTTGATTGCCTATGACATTAATTGTGGACTTTCATATTTATCTTTTTCTTCATTTCAATGCTGTGTAGCCACTCATAAAGATACTTTATACTGAATTTATTTCATGGCTTTTGAACTTAATAATGAGGCAAAATGCACACTCAGTATGAACATATAGAGTTAATCATTTTAATTAAGAAGTAATTTCAGCCACAACACCTCTGACCCATTAGAATAAAAGGTAACTAAACTTACTTCTGAGCCTCAAATTAGGAAAGAAAACATTTATGGAACCAAAACCTTCCCCAAATACTTAATACATTACTCTGCTAAGTTCATCTTCTGTGGTTCCCTTATATCAACAAGCAAGTGCACACCAACACCAGCTTGAGCAAGGCAAGGCTGTGAGACAATAAGAAGCAGTGTTGTGGAGTGTGATGAACATCGTCAGAAGGTGGCCACAAAGGTTTGTCTAACCCAATGCCCCTATGTGGGCAGCCCTCTGAAAGTCAAATAGGAAGGCTCTAGAAGAATGGTGCTGAGCACAATGTCTGTACTTACTGGACCATTCCCCAGTCTTCACTGGCACTGACCTAGACTATGATTTATCTGTTCATTTTTTAAATCATTCGAATTTATAAAGAAAATAAGACATTTAAAATTGGCTTTTCAGGGAGAATGGATATACCATGATATGGTTGTTGATAACAACCTCAGATATGCAGATGACACCACTTTAATGGCAGAAAGTAAAGAACTAAAGAGCCTCTTAATGATGGTGAAAGAGGAGAGTAAAAAAACTGGCTTAAAAATTAACATTCAAAAACCGAAGATCATAGCATCTGGTCCCATCACTTCATGGCAAACAGATGGGAAAAAAGTGGAAACAACAGATTTTATTTTCTTGGGCTCCAAAATCACTGTGACTGCAGCCATGAAATTAAAAGACGCTTGCTCTTTGGAAGAAAAGCTACGAGAAACCTAGACAGAGTATTAAAAAGCAGAGACATTATTTTGCCAACAAAGGTTCGCTTAGTCAAAGTTGTGGTTTTTCTAGTAGTCATATATGGATGTGAGAGTTGGACCATAAAGAAAGCTAAGCACCAAAGAATTTATGTTTTTGAACTGTGGTACTAGAGAAGACTCTTAGGAGTCCCTTGGACAGCAAGATCAAATCAGTCAATCCTAAGGGAAATCAACCCTGAATATTCCTTGGAAGGACTGATGCTGAAGCTGAAGCTCCAATACTCTGGCTACCTGATGTGAAGAGCTGACTCATTAGAAAAGACCCTGATGCTGGAAAAGATTGAGGACAGGAGAAGAGTGCGAGAGAGGATGAGATAGTTGGAAGGCATCATCGACTCAATGGACATGAGTTTAGGCAAATTGTGGGAGATAGTGAGGGACAGGGAAGCCTGGTGTGTTGCAGTTCATGGGGTCACAAAGGGAAAGACAGAGCTTAGTGACTGAACAACATACGTATGCTGAGCCCCTTCATTGTTCATCCGAAACTATCACAACATTGTTAATGGGCTATACTCCAATATAAAATTAAAAGTAAAAATAAATAAGTAAATAAAATTGGCTTTTAAAAATGGGCCACATGACTTAAATACTAAGAATCAAGACACAAACAAGGAATTTCAAGTTTCTTTGTTTCTTAAAAGATCTTCATTTGTTCTGTTGAGAATACTCAGTCAGTTAAAGGAAGCTCGCTATTATGTATGATTTTCAGTATCTGCCTGAGTGAAGAAGACAGAGGGTTAAGTTTAAATTCTGTAGTTTAGTTTTGTTGGTTTTTTGTTTTTGTTTTTACCTCTTTATATGCTGCAGTGCATTCATAGTAGTCTCTGGAAGGCAGGCCAAGTTGAGGTTGGTCAATCTATAAAAAATGTACAAAGAAGAAAATATTCAGTTGACAAATTATAAGCATGCCTACCTATGTGTAAACAAGATCTTAGTGTTCTTGCTCTATATAACAAGCTAACACTGAATGAATATACAATTAAGAAATGGTTTCCATAATACTTCTCAGTGTTAAACTGATGGGTAGGTGAGACAATCTGGAAGATCATATTACAGATATTTGAGAGAAACCAATGAAATCTTAAACCCACAAAAACCATATGGGGAAGGAGTTTACTGTATAACAATGGGAGAGATAAACAAACACACATTAGAATCTAGGGCTGGGGAGTTTTATACTTTTATAGGACATTTCAGGTCCCTGAGTTTCTAATATACTCCCTTGCTGGATGTTTTCTTCTGCCCCTACCCTTAATTGTAATGGAAAAAAAAAAAAGGTGGAAAACCTCTATGGTGACTCAAGAAATTCTAAGCTAGTAGAAATCTTGCCAGAGATTTTTTTGAGACTCTCTACCCTAAGAGGGGGCTTCCTTGGTAGCTCAGTTGGTAAAGAATCTGCCTGCAATGCAGGAGATCAGGGTTCAATCCCTGGGTTGGGAAGATTCCATGGAGAAGGGAATGTGTTAGTATTCTTGCCTGGAGAATCCATACAGAAGAGGAGCCTGGTGGGCTATAATCAATGAGGTGACAAAGAGTCGGATATGACTGAGCAAGTAACATACACACACAACACCCTATGAGGACAGAGAAGACTCCTCTTCAGAGCTGCCCTGTTCAGGAGGTCAGCAGACCCAGCTGCCAGCTGAGCATATGAAAGAGGTAACCTATCTCTGCTCCAGCACGTCCACTCCACCCTGGATACCTCATGAAAGCTCCTAGACATCCTCGCAGCTTTGTGAGATTCCCTCCTACATGCTGCACGGTAAGTGAGTAACTAGAGCATTTATGGGTGGAAGTGAGAATCCTAGCAGTGTAAAGACACAGGCCAATATAAAAGAAATAGAACCTAGAAGACTGGCGGGGAAAGAGCCAGAAGACATCCCCACAGGAGGGGCCCTGTTCCTTCTCTAACCTTCTGAGCCTCCTTAGCAACCCTCATATGGTGATCAAGCAGGATGCTGGCATTCCACAGCCAAAGGAGAGACTCTAGGAAGACAGAAAGGGTCCACTGCAGACAAGAGTCAGGTTCAATTGTTTTCATGGTTTTAATAAAAATGACCATAAGGATTTATATAACTGTGACATACACAAGCTTCTATGATCTGTAACTTTTGGTAGTTTCTTTTACAGGAGACTAAGGAAAAGCTCTGTAAATGTTTTACTCCATTCCAAACATACTTATTAAGTACTAATCTCATCTTAGGTATTCTTCAGATCAGATCAGATCAGATCAGTCGCTCAGTCGTGTCCGACTCTTTGCGACCCCATGAATCGAAGCACGCCAGGCCTCCCTGTCCATCACCAACTCCCGGAGTTCACTCAGACTCACGTCCATCGAGTCAGTGATGCCATCCAGCCATCTCATCCTCTGTCGTCCCCTTCTCCTCCTGCCCCCAATCCCTCCCAGCATCAGAGTCTTTTCCAATGAGTCAACTCTTTGCATGAGGTGCCCAAAGTACTGGAATTTCAGCTTTAGCATCATTCCTTCCAAAGAAATCCCAGGGCTGATCTCCTTCAGAATGGACTGGTTGGGTCTCCTTGCAGTCCAAGGGACTCTCAAGAGTCTTCTCCAACACCACAGTTCAAAAGCATCAATTCTTCGGTGCTCAGCCTTCTTCATAGTCCAACTCTCACATCCATACATGACTACTGGAAAAACCATAGCCTCGACTAGACGGACCTTTGCTTGCAAAGTAATGTCTCTGCTTTTGAATATGCTATCTAGGTTGGTCATAACTTTCTTTCCAAGGAGTAAGCGTCTTTTAATTTCATGGCTGCAGTCACCATCTGTAGTGATTTTGGAGCCCAGAAAAATAAAGTCTGACACAGTTTCCACTGTTTCCCCATCTATTTCCCATGAAGTGGTGGGACCAGATGCCATGATCTTCGTTTTCTGAATGTTGAGCTTTAAGCCAACCTTTTCACTCTCAACTTTCACTTTCATTAAGAGGCTTTTGAGTTCCTCTTCACTTTCTGCCATAAGGGTGGTGTCATCTGCATATCTGAGGTGATTGATATTTCTCCTGGCAATCGTGATTCCAGTTTGTGTTTCTTCCAGTCCAGCATTTCTCATGATGTACTCTGCATATAAGTTAAATAAGCAGGGTGACAATATACAGCCTTGACATACTCCTTTTCCTTTTGGAACCAGTCTGTTGTTCCATGTTCAGTTTTAACTGTTGCTTCCTGACCTGCTTACAAATTTCTCAAGAGGCAGATCAGGTGGTCTGGTATTCCCATCTCTTTCAGAATTTTCCACAGTTTATTGTGATCCAAACAGTCAAAGGCTTTGGCATAGTCAATAAAGCAGAAATACATGTTTTTCTGGAACTCTCTTGCTTTTTCTATGATCCAGCGGATGTTGGCAATTTGATCTCTGGTTCCTCTGCCTTTTCTAAAACCAGCTTGAACATCAGGAAGTTCACCGTTCACATATTGCTGAAGCCTGGCTTGGAGAATTTTGAGCACTACTTTACTAGCGTGTGAGATGAGTGCAATTGTGTGGTAGTTTGAGCATTCTTTGGCATTGCCTTTCTTTGGGATTGGAATGAAAACTGACCTTTTCCAGTCCTGTGGCCACTGCTGAGTTTTCCAAATTTGCTGGCATATTGAGTACAGCACTTTCACAGCATCATCTTTCAGGATTTGGAATAGCTCAACTGGAATTCCATCACCTCCACTAGCTTTGTTCGTAGTGATGCTTTCTAAGGCCCACTTCACTTCTCATTCCAGGATGTCTGGCTCTAGGTCAGTGATCACACCATCGTGATTATCTGGGTAATGAAGATCTTTTTTGTACAGTTCTTCTGTGTATTCTTGCCATCTCTTCTTAATATCTTCTGCTTCTGTTAGGTCCATACCATTTCTGTCCTCTATCGAGCTCATCTTTGCATGAAATGTTCCTTTGGTATCTCTGATTTTCTTGAAGAGATCCCTAGTCTTTCCCATTCTGTTGTTTTCCTCTATTTCTTTGCATTGATCACTGAAGGTGGCTTTCTTATCTCTTCTTGTTATTCTTTGGAACTCTGCATTCAAATGTTTATATCTTTCCTTTTCTCCTTTGCTTTTCGCTTCTCGTCTTTTCACAGCTATTTGTAAGGCCTCCCCAGACAGCCATTTTGCTTTTTTGCATTTCTTTTCCATGGGAATGATCTTGATCCCTGTCTCCTGTACAATGTCACAAACTTCATTCCATAGTTCATCAGGCACTCTATCTATCAGATCTAGGCCCTTAAATCTATTTCTCACTTCCACTGTATAATCATAAGGGATTTGATTTAGGTCATACCTGAATGGTCTAGTGGTTTTCCCTACTTTCTTCAATTTAAGTCTGAATTTGGCAATAAGGAGTTCATGGTCTGAGCCACAGTCAGCTCCTGGTCTTCTTTTTGCTGACTGTATAGAGCTTCTCCATCTTTGGCTGCAAAGAATATAATCAATCTGATTTCAGTACTGACCATTTGGTGATGTCCATGTATAGAGTCTTCTCTTGTGTTGTTGGAAGAGGGTGTTTGTTATGAGTGCATTTTCTTGGCAAAACTCTATTAGTCTTTGCCCTGCTTCATTCCGTATTCCAAGGCCAAATTTGCCCGTTACTCCAGGTGTTTCTTGACTTCCTACTTTTGCATTCCAGTCCCCTATAATGAAAAGGACATCTTTTTTGGGTGTTAGTTCTAAAAGGTCTTGTAGGTCTTCATAGAACCATTCAACTTCAGCTTCTTCAGCGTTACTGGTTGGGGCATAGACTTGGATTACTGTGATATTGAATGGTTTGCCTTGGAAATGAACAGAGATCATTCTGTCGTTTTTGAGATTGCATCCAAATACTGCATTTCGGACTCTTTTGTTGACCATGATGGCCACTCCATTTCTTCTGAGGGATTCCTGCCCGAAGTAGTAGATATAAGGGTCATCTGAGTTAAATTCACCCATTCCAGTCCATTTCAGTTTGCTGATTCCTAGAATGTCAACATTCACTCTTGCCATCTCTTGTTTGACCACCTCCAGTTTGCCTTGATTCATGGACCTAACATTCCAGGTTCCTATGCAATATTGCTCTTTACAGCATCGGACCTTGCTTCTATCAAGCTCTTTAAGAAGAATGACATTTTGCTTACTTTAACTGGGAAAAAAAAAAAAGTACAGATGTAGCAAGCATCAAAATTATGTTCAATATCCCATTTTTGGGAGAAGTCAATGGCACCCCACTCCACTACTGTTGCCCGGAAAATCCCATGGATGGAGGAGCCTGGTAGGCTGCAGTCCATGGGTCACAAAGAGTCAGACACGACTGAGCGAATTCACTTTCACTTTCCACTTTCATGCATTGGAAAAGGAAATGGCAACCCACTCCAGTGTTCTTGCCTGGAGAATCCCAAGGACAGAGAAGCTTGGTAGGCTGCAGTCACGGGGTCCCACAGAGTCGGACACGACTGAAGCGACTTAGTAGTAGTAGTAGTAGTAGTATCCCATTTTTATGATCTTTTTGGAGTCAGTTAGGAATTTCTGATTTCCAAACCATATTACTTATATAAACTAGACCATGCTCCTTTCATGAATGTATAGAGAAATCAAGTGCTTTTTCTAAATTGTTATTGTTTAGTCACTAAGTTGTGTCTAACTCTTTGTGACTCCGTGGACTGTAGCCCACCAGGCTCCTCTGCCCCTGGGATTCCCCGAGTCAAGAGTACTGGAGTGGGCTGCCATGCCCTCCTCCAGGGGATCTTCCTGCCCCAGGGATCAAACTCAAGTCTCCTGTATTGGCGGGTGAGTTCTTTACCACTGAGCCACCAGTGAAGCCCCTTTTCTAAATAGGAGAGACCTAAAGTCTTTCATTTCTTATCTAAACAAAGATAGCAGAAAGGAGAGTTGAATGTCTAAAACACAGCATCAAGAAAAGTTTCAAAATTGGAAATCCAGGTATCTGTCCTTGAATTTATTACCACTTTGTTCCTACAAGTCAAATAAGAATAAGCCTTATTTTTTCTAAATATCAACAACAACAATGCATGTGAATGTTTTATCACATTAAAGATAACTCTGGCTGATGGCCATATAAACTTACATGAATTATATGATTCGTAGAGTTTTTATCATCAGTGCCAACAAAAAAATTAATAATGACTTTTTTTCCATATTTAGAATTCAGTTGTGCAATAGATTTCTCAGCTGTCCAAGAAGAACCTAAAGAAATGAAAGGTGAAGTATATCACTAGATGCTTAATGCAGTAATATGATACTGAAGTATAATAATAACAGATTTTATACAGAAATAATTTTTTTAAAGGGAAGACTGTCTTACCATATTTTTGCTCCCAGTTTTCTAGCGCCACTGGCCAATCATATATATCTGGCAACAGTCTAAGTAGAGGTTCCCCGCCTCTGCTCTCAATAGCAGCTTTTAAAAATAATGAATATAAATATATTATGAAGTCTATACATATTTTGGCATACTCTTAGTAAAATAAAATAAACAGCACTTACTTTCATTTATACAAGATCTATATAACATTTTTGCTTTCTGCACTGCTATTATATCTTCAGTTTTGGGTTCCTGAAGGACATCTGAAATGGAGTGTTGGTAAAATGCATTCAATATAATTGTTCATTTGCAGCTCTAAATAACATTTTCAATGCAAGTTTGGTTTAGAAAAAAAAAAACTTGTATGTGTTCATACCTCTCCCATTCCAAAACCCTATGAGAAAAACCAAACTCCTTATCAGATCATTATTGGTAGTGTAGAAGGAGGAGTTACTTTCATTAGCCAACTTAGATGAAAGTCTTTTTGACTAGATTATTAGTTTCTGGTGAACAGTGATATGTACTGCTCTGCCTTACAGAAGTTACTTTTTCTGATATTGAGATTAAAAAGAAAACAAATTTGTTTTGGAATTTGTAATTTAATATGATAGTCTTCTTGATGGTTGGAGGGTAATTATTTTTGTGTGGTCATACTGTTCATGCTCCAAATGAAATGTTCTACTTGCTTGGATATTAAAAAATAGTAAAAAAAAAAAAAAAAAGTTTTGATTTTTACAAAGTATTCTAAACAAGAACACAGAATGTAGGATAACAAAGGACTAGACACAACTTCCTCAGCTTCCCGGGCAGAGTGTCTTGATTATATCTGGATTAGAACAGATATACCTAGTCTGGGAAGGCAAATCTTGGTACTATCTTACAGCAACTTCAACACAGGGCCAGGGTAAACATGCATGTCCTGTTTAGTGGCAATCATTTAATTTCTCCTGTAAAATGCATAGATACCACCTTCATGGATAATAGAGCATTTATCATGTTATATTCAAATGAAAGCAGGAATGCTGAGATGTCAACATATTCATTTTAGTGTCTTCCATCCTTAGAGTGACTCAGCAATGGTCCACAAAACTTGGAGGGATTATCAACTTTTAATTTTGTGTGACATTCCCTGTAATGGCTTTTACATTCCCAAGTAAAATCTTGAAAATGGATGTTATTTAGTTGCTAAGTTGTGCCTGACCCTTTTGTGACCCCATAGACTATGGCCCACCAGGCTCTTCTGTCCATGGGATTTCCCAGGCAAGAATAATGGAGCAGATTGCCATTTCCTTCTTCAGGGGGTCTTCCTGACCCGGGGGACCGAACCCACATTTCCTGCACTGGCAGGCAGATTCTCTATCACTGAGCCACCTGGGAAGGCCTTAAAATGGATATATTAAGACAGAAATCTTTGATACATAGACTTAAACTTCACTAACCTTTCAAAACGACTTCTAATTCATCTCTTAAAATGTCAAAGTTACTGTAACGAGAGCTGGTCTCCGGAATGACGTTACGTTTCAACCAGCCTCCGCAAGCGTATTTGAAAAAGTCTGTACAAGGCTCAACAGTGGCATCCATGTTCTGGATCAGTCGAGCAGCTGAAAGACCAGAGAAAGGATGAGATAAAGTGAAGGGTTTGTTTTGTAAGTAGTTTGGAAGGGGGGAAAAAAAAGAGACACGTTACTTCTTTATGATCAAGTCAACTGGACTGATGCTCTTCTTTTTACTTGTGGAACTGTGGACTTAGGTTGAATGATGAATAGTACGTGTGTATACTTCTTCTTCCTTTACTGTAGTGGGTTGGTTTTATTCTTGAGAGGTCTGGGTCCTCCTATCCTGCATCTTATCTCTTTCTTTAAATAACCAAGTGTCTCGCTAGTTTCTACCTCAGATGAAAGAGAAAATGCAGGCCTGCCTTAGCCGTCCTGGGCCTGGAGTCACTCTGCACTCTGATAACTTTGGCTGTTGACTTTGTTCTTCAAGGTGCTGTGACCTTTGAACATCTAGGAGGCTCTACGGTATGTGGGATTGTTAAGGGATTTTATTGTTTCAGTAAAGATCTGAAGCTACAGTTAATACTTCTTGGACTCTGCTTACAATATTTCTGCAATTCATACCGGATATCCAATTTGCATTTGTTTATGTAGAGTCTGTCATTATAAAATTAGCTGTAAGCTTGTTAGTTTTTCTTTCATCCATGATTTTATCTTTGAGAATTATGATGAAAAAACAAATCAACTAATGTTGAGTATTTACAATGTGCAAAACACTGACTGTACTAGGTGTCTCAATTAATAGAAAGATGTATAAAGAGAAGATCTATGAAGAGAAAAATACTATATTATGTACAGGACTCCTGTGCTCACAATTTCTACACCTGGAACAGTGAGAAAACCCTACCATTGCCCTCCCCACATTCTTTCTCATACAAGTTGAACTGTTTTGCAAGGAAAACAAAAGAGCAATTGAGAATTCATCTGCATCAAGAGAGTATAAGTTCTCAAGTGAGCTTTTGAAAATACTTTGCCTTCTGAATAAATTAATTAAACACTTTTAAAGAACTGCTGAGCTGTGTGGATTTTTCCAGCTTGGAATGGTAAATCTGTCTTCCCGCTGAGCCTCGAGCCCCCACTTCTGACCACTTTTGGACATGTTTGCCTGACTGTCATCTCAGTCTCCAACTCTTTAAGACTAAACTCTGAGGGTCACCTCCAAACCAGTCCTCTCTGGATGTTTGTACTTTGGCATGTGGTACAATTGTTATCACAGCCTCCCAGGTTTCAAATCTTGAGTAGAATTCTGTATTTCATGCTCTCTCTTGGGCTATCAGTAACTCTTCTGCCTCTTTCTATCTATACTCTAGATAATCAATGTCAACCTAGTTTACATATTCCTCCCTTTTGACTAGACGTCACCCAACTACTCCTCTTGCTATTCATAGTATTATCTCTCTACTTGTATACATATGTTGTGTATCTTTCACAGGTTAAACTTCCCCAAAGACCCTTTTGCTCTAGCTACTCCCTTGCTCAAAAATGTCAGTGGCTTGACACTGCCCAGGTTAAATTACGACTCTTTAACTTGGCTAATGTAAAGTCTCTACCTTCTCTCTTTTTTCCTCCCTGCGTTTTCACAAAAACACTGTACTTTGGCCAGGTGGGTTTTGCCGCAAGGACCACAAACACTCCTGTGCTTCTCTACCCTGCATCTTTGTTTCTCTCCTCCTCACTCCACCCTTTTTTAAAAAACAGTTTTATTGGAGTACAGTTCCTTTGTAATGTTGTGTTACTTTCTCCTGTACAGCAAAGTGAATCAGCTATACATAAATATATATTCCCTCTTTGTCACCACAGAGCAACGAGTGGATTTCCCTGTGCCATACAGTAGGTTCCTGTTAGTTATTTTATACATAGTAGCATATACATGTCAATCCAATCTCCCAGTTCATCCCACCTTCTCTTTCCTCACTTTGGTATCCGTATGTTTGCGTCTTTATTTCTGCTTTGCAAATAGGTTCGTCTGTACCATTTTTCCTAGATTCCACATACATGTGTTAATATACGATTTTTTTTTCCTCCTTCTGACTTACTTCCCACTGTATGACATGCTCAAGGTCTACCCATGTCTCTGCAAGTGGCACAGTTTTGTTCCTTTTTATGGCTGAGTAGAAACTTGACCCTTTCAACTTCTCCCATTCTTTCCAAATTCTACCCACTATTCAAGGTTCAGCTTCTGTCCCATCTCTTCCAAACCATAGAGAAAATTTCTTTCTCTGAACTCCTGGGAGGTCACTGTCTCACTCAGTCTTAAATGCTCTTAGATTAGGCTATTTTGAATTTCTCATATAAATACCTGTTGAGTCTTCCTAACCATTCTGTTGATGAACTCAACCTCTTTGTATTCCTGTCACCTGGAATGTTCAGTAAAATGTGTTAAGTTTGTATGATGACATTACTGGATCATCAATGAGTCCCTTTACTTGTTCCTCCTACACATCTCCTTCCCTAGTTCCTGCAGGTCAGACCAGTTCTCATTTCACAGCCTCCAGGGTCAATCCCATACTTCCAGTTCCCACTGTTTCCATTCTTTCTTGGGCCTTTGTCTCTAAGGCTCTATTCATGCCCTTTCACCAAAGTATGGCCCCAGGCCTCTCCCCATGCCATCCATCCTGTGTGTCAATTGGATTCACACCATCTTAGCATTTCAGTATGCCATTTTCCACTCCAAAGTATTCAATATTTCCACTCCAAACTATTCAATATTCCACTACAAAGTATTCAGTCCTCTCGCATTCATAATAAAATCCAGATTCATAGTATATTCTAACCTTAACATACCTAGTGAAGCTTCTCTCATCACTTTCTTATATGAGCCATCTGCCCCAAGTAAATGAATGTATTCATTTTATGCTATGGAACATCTTACAGTTCTCCATTTCTGTAACTTTGACTTTGTTGCCTCAACCCTTGTCAAAATATCCTTTTTTATTTTCTCACATTCAGAAATTTCAGGCTTGTTCAAGGCTCAGTTCAAATCCTTTTTCTTCATGAAGGACTGTCCCTACAAAGCCCATTCTGGCTGACATTCATTTTTCTGTTGGAAAACCCATTGCCTCTTCACCTGGATTGTGGTTCCCACAAAGGTAGAGATACAATTTCCAGTTTTCTCTCAGAGCCTAAGATTGTGCTTGATCAAGACTTGTCAGTAAAAACTCTAACTTGAAACCTCAGGTAAAGATTAAGAAATAGATCCTAAAAAGGTAGAAAGAAAATGAAAATCTCTTAAAGTTTTAAGGAAACGAAGATATGATGACAGGGGAAATAAAAATAAAGACCCTAAATAATAGAAGATTATTATGTAAAGTGAAAAGCCAGAAAACTGGAACCTGAAAGGACTACTAGCTAAAGACATTCTCAGCACACATTTTTTAGCAATTTTATACAACTCTTGTCTTTCAACAGACTTTAAAAAGTGTAAGCTGAATGTTGTAAAGGCAACCACCATTTTGAAAGCACTTCTACTTTCTTCTATTCTCGGAGGAAATAGATGGCTTCTATCCTAACACCACAAAGAGCCATAGACTCCTAGTTAGGAGGGCATCGAACACATACTGACCCACCCTGAATGAAAAGGAGGAGCAGTGGCTGAAGTCCCACATTCATGAGTGCAAATACACGCCACGTTCACACAGCCTCACCTCCCACCACGAAAAAGACGATCCTTCCCATCTTAGGTTGAATTCCTCACTTGATACACAGTGAAACTACTTACATCTGGACAACAAACCAAAGAAGCAGCATTCAAGCAATTTGTGAGGTATGTGCAGACGAGAGAGAGAGAAAGAGAGAGAGAGAGAGAACCTCTGCCAACCCCTTCTGTGCCACTTTTAAAGTTTCCCTTTGACCAGAGAGCTCATCGGAGCGCAGGAGCTTCCAATCACATCAAAGAAAGTTCTGTTCTGATGAATATTTTGGGGCCATGGGCCAAGGCAAGTCATGGGCTAGCACTTTCATGCTGGGGCTTTGATCAACCTTCCTTTAATCTCTTATCGTGGGTTTTGATTCTCGTTTTGCACCTTATCCTCTGGACCTCCTCTGTGCTGGCTTTCCTTTGAAGTCAGCGGTAGACTCAGGGGTAGGAGGGCCATAGGAAACAGACGCACCACTGTCAAACTGACTGTAATTGTTTTTATATTTTGCACTTTGTTTTGAATTACTCAACCTCTCCACAAAGCCACACCTGGGGCTCTTCAGATGTTTCCGAATCTGTGAGTTTCTGACTTCTGAGTAAACAAATGTGGTTTAAAAACAAACAAAATTATTTTACCTTCATAAGCAGACACAAAAATGATGTAGTAAATACCAGTGTATTGACACAAAATGCTGTTGACCAGATGTTTATAAAGGTAAAAGAAAGTGTATATTATGACTTTTTGAAAATCTGCATAAAAACAGAGGAAGTCTAAAGGTCTTTAGAGCAATTGTATCTGGGTAGAGAGATTATGAGTGTGTTTAATTTTGTGTTATTTGCTTATCTATATTTTCCAGTTTGTATTAGATAAACATGCTTTGCTTTTACAATAAGAAAAGAGTTTATTTTTA
Organism: Bos indicus; assembly: GCF_029378745.1. Classification (NCBI taxonomy): domain Eukaryota; kingdom Metazoa; phylum Chordata; class Mammalia; order Artiodactyla; family Bovidae; genus Bos; species Bos indicus. Next base: position 112,947,231 of record NC_091760.1, read on the forward strand.
ATTTAAGAAAATAGTCACATAAAGACAAGAAAAGTAATCTTTTATTAATAATGAGCTTATTTCTCATGAATGACAATTCTGAATGTTCTAGGCTGATAATAAATGGCACACCGTTTTTTTCTCCAACTAATCTTTTTGTAACATTTGCCCAATGTATTTGACCATAGGAATTTAAAAACAAGCTCAACTACCATCTGGGACATTATTAATTGCTGTATTCATTACCAGGCCCTATTGTATGGGTATGGATTAGAAGATGCTACATAAGCTGAGAAAATGTTTAGAGTTCTTAAATCAGTCAGGCTTGTTTTGAATCCCTGAGCTTCCCCACTTTTTAGCTGTAAAAGACTAAGTAGTTCCTGGACTTCCCTGGTAGTCCAGTGGTTAAGAATTTGCCTTCCAATGCAGCGGACACAGGTTTGATCTCTGGTCAGGGAAGTAAGATCCCACATGATGCAAAGCAACTAAGCCCTCACTCAAGACACCGCAACTACTGAAGCCCACACACTGTAGAACCTGTGATCCACAACTAGAGAAACCTGTGCACTGCAACTAGAGAAAGCCTGTGTACCACAAGGAAGACCCGGGGCAGCCAAAAAGAAAACAAGCCAAAAAAGTAGCTTCCCCAAGATCCAGAAGCTAGTAAGTAATGGAGACCCAGAACTTCCACTTGGGTGTGTGTGGCTCCCTGCTCACACTCTTCCCTCCACACTCTGGCCATAGCCGGAGTGTGTGAGAAGCAGTGAGTGTGCTCCATCCCTCTCTCCTCCTCCACTTCTTCCCAATTACCCTTTATTCTCCCCTTGCCCTGCCCTCTTCTTTACTTCCTCTCCTCCCCTCAGTGTTGAGCTCATCACCAGAAACTAGTGCAGAGTCCAAGGAAGGAAAAGGCCTCAGAATTTGGAGTCTGTAGGGGCCAGGAAGAAGGACAGGGAAAGAAACAGATGAATTCTTCACAGGGTAACAAGCAGACAGAGGCACACCCAGGAGAGCTCTTCTTGAGGTGGACACGTAGCAGGGGTCTTGCCTAACCCTCCTCTAGATAGAGCAGGACAGATGACGGAGACTGAAGATTTTCCGTGATATATTTAACAGCAACAACTTTCAACTGTGGTTAACCATGTGAATCACCTTAGAAGCCTTTTAAACATAAAGATGCCAAGGATCAAGGATAGATCCCTGATCAATCAAAACCTTTGAGGTGGTTCCAGCATCTTTTAATGCTTCCTGAGTGATTTTAATGTCCATCCAAGGGAAGAACTATCAGATTAGACAATAGAGAAACATGGAAAATGAAAACAAGAGAACTCAGTATCAGCAAGTAAAAACAGTACTATGCTTAGATGTGTGTGTGTGTGCGCTCAGTTGTGTCCAACTTTTTGCGACCTGGCAGACCCATGGACTCTAGCCTGTCAGGCTCTTCAATCAATGAAACTTTCAAGGGAAGAATACTGGAGTGGGTTGCCCTTTCCTACTCCAGGCATACTTGGATGGATCAGGCCTATTCCTTCTCGCCTTTCCAGCCTGTAATTGTGAATGGGCTCGTGTCATGACAACCCAGATTTCTAAGTGCATTGATCCTTTCCGAGTCCCTGGCACAGTATGGCAAGGAACCACACAAGTGTCTTCTGTACAAGCCCACTCTCCTTAGCCCTCCACTATACTGGCTTTGCCTCCACAGCCTCCTTTCCTGGATCCCATCCACAACCTCTGGTGCAGGGAACATGCTCTCTTCCATCAGTCACTGTCTTAGGGGAGTCCCAAGAGGGCTCATGGCCCCTCCAGGTGAGGAGCTCTCTTGATTTTATCTCCATGCCTTCCTCTACCAAGAACCACAAGGACCAGTGGGCCTGGTTTGGGAGGAGGGCCAAAACAGCAAAAACTGGACTGCATACAGAATCACTTCTCTGATGGGAAAGATTTTCTTCAACAGATATTTCTGTTGAGCTTGACTTTTATTCCTCTGAGATGAGCTCTATCTATCTCGGGAGAACCCTGACCCTCTCAGCAAACAGACCCAAGACACAACCACTCCACTAGTTATCAGACATGATTAGGCATGGTGGAATTCTAGCTTCACTGGAAACCAGCTACTGGTCTACCTCAAGAAGGGGCAATCCATGATCTGCCTTTGAATGCCAATAGCTTCCAATGTTTTAGGATCCCCCTTTTTTATCTATATGCCATGCTTTCAAATAACATCAATGGTTTGCTGAGTGAAAATGGAATTTGGGGCACTATCAAAAGAAAGATTTCTAAGTTTATACATGTACATTCCATAGAGGCCAGTTTTCTGGTCCTGTGTGTATGAATCTGTATGTGTATTTTAAAGAGACTTCTGCATGTCTCAAGTGCTCCTAGGAAGACTCTCAGGAACATAATGTAATCTGAAATAAATGATTGCCACTGGATAGCAAGAAGCTTTGTGCTGTGGCACTTTGTTGTAAGTTTAATTTTCTTTAATGTTGATCTTTACTTAGTAGATCACTGATACATTCCCGTGCAAATGAATTAACAGGAATTATGAATAGGGTTCAGACTTAAACTGAAGAAAGTAGGGAAAACCACTGAAACATTCAGGTATGACCTAAATCAAATCCCTTATTGATTATACAGTGGAAGTGAGAAATAGATTCAAGGGATTAGATCTGATAGACAGAGTGCCTGATGAACTATGGACAGAGGTTCGTGACATTGTACAAGAGGCAGTGACCAAACCATCCCCAAGAAAAAGAAATGCAAAAAGGCAAAATGGGGGTCTGAGGAGGCCTTACAAGTAGCTATGAAAAGAAGATAAGCTAAAGGCAAAGGAGAAAAAGAAAGATATACCCAATCGAATGCAGAGTTCCAGAGAATAGCAAGGAGAGATAAGAAAGCCTTCCTCAGTGATCAGTGCAAAGAAATAGAGAAAAATAATAGAATGGGAAAGACTAGAGATTTCTTCAGGAAGATTAGAGATAACAAGGGAATATTTCATCCAAAGATGGGCACAATAAAGGACAGAAATGGTATGGACCTAAGAGAAGCAGAAGATATTAAGAATAAATGGCAAGAATACAGAGAAGAACTATACAAAAAAGATCTTCATGACTCAGATAATCACAATGATATGATCACTCACCTAGGGTCAGACATCCTGGAATGAGAAGTGAAGTGGGCCTTAGGAAGCATCACTACGATCAAAGCTAGTGGAAGTGATAGAATTCCAGTTGAGTATTTCAAATTCTAAAAGATGATGCTGTGAAAGTGCTGCACTCAACATGCCAGCAAATTTGGAAAACTCAGCAGAGGCCACAGGGCTGGAAAAGGTCAGTTTTCATTCCAATCCCAAAGAAAGGTAATGCCTAAGAATGCTCAAACTACCGTACAATTGCAGTCATCTCAGTCAGTTCAGTTAAGTGGCTCAGTCGTGTCCGACTCTTTGCAACCCCATGGACTGCAGCACGCCAGGCCTCCCTGTCCATCACCAACTCACAGGGTTTACCCAAACTCATGTCCATCAAGTCGGTGATACCATCCAACCATCTCATCCCTCTGTCATCCCCTTCTCCTCCCACCTTCAATCTTTCCCAGCATCAGGGTCTTTTACAATGAGTCAGTTCTTCGCATCAGGTGGCCAAAGTATTGGAGTTTCAGCTTCAACACCAGTCCTTCCAGTGAACATGCAGGACTGATCTCTTTTAGGATGGACTCGTTGGATCTCCTTGCAGTCCATGGAACTCTCAAAAGTCTTCTCCAACATCACAGTTCAAAAGGATCAATTCTTTGGCGCTCAGCTTTCTTCACAGTCCAACTCTCACAACCATACATGACTACTGGAAAAACAACAGCCTTGACTAGACAGACCTTTGTTGACAAAGTAATGTCTCTGCTTTTTAATATGCTATCTAGGTTGGTCATAGCTTTTCTTCAAAGGAGCAAGCATCTTTTAATTTCATGGCTGCAATCACCATCTGCAGTGATTTTGGAGCCCCCAAAAATAAAGTCTGCCACTGTTTCCACTGTTTGCCTATCTATTTACCATGAAGTGATGGGACCAGATGCCATGATCTTAGTTTTCTGAATGTTGAGCTTTAAGCCAACTTTTTCACTCTCCTCTTTCATTTTCATCAAGAGGCTCTTTAGCTATTCTTCACTTTCTGCCATAAGAGTGGTGTCATCTGCATATCTGAGGTTATTGAGATTTCTCCTGGCAATCTTGATTCCAGCTTGTGCTTCTTCCAGCCCAACGTTCCTCATGATGTGGTCTGCATATAAGTTAAATAAGCAGGGTGACAATACACAGCCTTGATGTACTCCTTTTCCTATTTGGAACCAGTCTGTTGTTCCATGTCCAGTTCTAACTGTTGCTTCCTGACCTGCATACAGATTTCTCAAGAGAAAGGTCAGGTGGTCTGGTATTCCCATCTCCTTCAGAATTTTCCAGAGTTTGCTGTGATCCACACAAAGGCTTTGGCATAGTCAATAAAGCAGAAATAGATGCTTTTCTGGAACTCTCTTGCTCTTTCAATGATCCAGCGGATGTTGGCAATTTGATCTCTGGTTCCTCTGTCTTTTCTAAAACCAGCTTGAACATCTGGAAGTTCACAGTTCCTACATACTAGTAAAGTAATGCTCGAAATTCTCCAAGCCAGGCTTCAACAGTATGTGAACCATACTGTTCCAAATAGTGTTCCAAATAGACTGGTTCCAAATAGGGAAAGGAGTACGTCAAGGCTGAATACTGTCACCCTGCTTATTTAACTTATATGCAGAGTACATCATGAGAAACGCTGGGCTGGAGCAAGCACAAGCCAGAATCAGGATTGCCAGAAGAAATATCAATAACCTCAGATATGCAGATGACATCATCCTTATGGCAGAAAGTGAAGAAGAACTAAAGAGCCTCTTGATGAAAATGAAAGAGGAGAGTGAAAAAGTTGGCTTAAAGCTCAACATTCAGAAAATGAAGATCATGGCATTTGGTCCCATCACTTCATGGCAAATAGATGCAGAAACAGTGGCAGACTTTATCTTTTGGGGCTCCAAAATCACTGCAGATGGTGACTGCAGCCATGAAATTAAAAGACTCTTGCTCCTTGGAAGAAAAGTTATGACCAACCTAGATAGCATATTAAAAAGCAGAGACATTACTTTGTCAACAAAGGTCCGTTTAGTCAAAGCTATGGTTTTTCCATAGCTTTGTGAGAGTTGGACTATAAAGAAAGCTAAGCGCCAAAGAATTGATGTTTTTGACCTGTGGTGTTGGAAAAGACTTTTGAGGGTCCCTTGGACTGCAAGGAGATCCAACCAGTCCATCCTAAAGGAGATCAGTCTTGAATATTCATTGGAAGGACTGATGCTGAAGCTGAAACTCTAATATTTTGGCCACCTGATGCAAAGAACGGACTCATTGGAAAAGACCCAATGCTGGGAAAGATTGAAGGCGGGAGGAGAAGGGGACGACAGAGGATGAGATGGTTGGATAGCATCACCGACTTGATGGACATGAGTTTGGGTAAACCCTGTGAGTTGGTGATGGACAGGGAGGCCTAGTGTGCTGCAGTCCTTGAGGTCGCAAAGAGTCGGACATGACTGAGCAACTGAACTCAACTGAACTGAACTGATGAATAGGGTGAATATCTATTATTTGATGGATTTGTTCTAAAGTCAACAGTAACACTGAATTAACAAATATTGATACTTATAGCTCAGGGAACTCAGTGCTCTGTGGTGACCTTAATGGGAAGGAAGTTGACAAAAGAGGGGATATATGTATATGTATAGCAGATTCATTTTGTTGTACATAGAAACTAACACAAATTGTAAAGCAACTATTCTCCAATAAAAATGAATTTTAAAAAATTCTGAAGCATTGACCCTTGGTAAATGCAAGGTTAGGTTCCTATGAGCCTCTGATCACACAGCATTTTCATCAACTGATCAATACATAACCTCATTTTATGTGTTCCTGTTTAATTTCTGATTTAATATATACATCATTGATTCATTAACATTGAAGTCAACAGCACTACAACTCATACCTGAATGAAGCTTATGTATCACATGTCTTTTCTCTGTAAGGCACATCACAGCCTTCTTGCACTTAGGAACACTAGATAGCACTTCAGCACTAGTCCTGGGGACCATTTTAAACAATAAAATAATTAACAAATAGTATAAAAAATGTGAAACATGTGGTGGTAAAACGACCAAGAGAAGGACCCTTGTTTACAATCTCATTGGACATCAGAAGGGTACACATATGCGGGTGACGGAAATGTTTCATCAATCTATAAATGATCTCAAAAGTGTGAAGACTGATTTGGAGGTTACAAATAAATTTTAACCCATAGGCAAATTAGCAAATAGAAAATTTGTAAATGACTAGGGTCAACTACAGTTTTGTCCATTTTTTTCTTTCAGGCTTTTAAAAAATATCCAGGAAAATGTGCAAAACAAGCAACAATATTAAGTGGAAATGGACTCAAATCATTTCTTTCTCAGTTACTATTGTATTATTAAAAACTCCTGGCCCTATATGTTTTAGTGTTGAACATTTTAAATAGACTAGCCATCTATTTATTTACAACATATATGAAACATTCCTAGCTTGGTGGCAAATTCTCTTAACTATTCTTTCCATGCTTAAATCAGGTTTAAGAAAGCTGTTATGAGCAAAACTGTTTTCAGCTTATTCTCTCTCAATCGGCTTATGCCCTTGGTTTTTTGTTCCCAACCACACGACATTTTCATTTTGATACCTTAAAAATTACTATAATCATCAGCCTGGTCTATGACCATTTTGGAAGTGTCCAGAAGACATCAGAGAAATGCTGGGCATCAAGGAGCAAACGCTCCTGTGAAGACCAGAGGACATTCATTTCTGACTCAACCTCCTATCCTGTCTCCTTTATTAACACATACCAAGCTTGATACTCGGGTTTCCCTGGTGGCTCAGTAGTAAAGAACCCACCTGTCGATGCAGGAGACACAAGAGATGCGGGTTCAATCCCTGGGTTGCAAAGATCCCCTGGAGAAGGAAATGGCAACCCACTCCATGTTCTTGCCTGGGAAATCCCATGGACAGAGGAGCCTGGCGGGCTACAGTCCAAAGGCTTGCAAAGAGTCGGACATGACTATGCAACTAAACAGCAACAAACCACAAAGCTTGCTATTACTTACTATACAATTTTTAACAATTTAAAAATCTCCTTTGAAAACATTCTGAAAGTACTGCTGACCTCATTCCCCTGCTGCCACCCTCCTCCCACCATCTCCCAACCAAAATCAAGGCGAAGTCAGAACGTTTTGAAAGAACACAAGGAAAATGCAATGTAATTACAACGGGTCACAAAGGACTCCATTCAGAAGGCAGCAATGTAGAAACTAGAATCCGGGGGACCATTCGTAAAGAGAAAATGACTGAAAATTAGCAAGCACACAGACTAGTGCTAATAAAACCAAACAGTTTTCATTACAAATGTTCAGATTCTTGCAAAATCCAATCCTCCCTTTTAAATGAAATCCCTGTTTCAAATGGCTTTTCTGATACCTTGGTTAAAGAAAGGTTGGGGGAAGCAGGTGAAGGAATACCTGATGCTAGATGTAATCAAGATGTAATAAGAACTGCTAGTTAATCATTTAGTTCAACACTCCCTGTCAACCACTGGGTAAGTTCAAGCTAAGCCAAAGTCAAGTCTTGCACTAGTCCAACTGGTCAGTGCCAAAAGCCACCTCTATACCACTGTTCAGAAACTGTGGATTTACACAAGTAGATTCGAAGAAAGTTTCAAGATAATGAATTTTCTCTGTCCAGTTGAAACTCCCAGGAAAGGAGATTCACTTTTTGTGTTTTTGCTTGAAGAGTAATTAGTTATATTTCATATACGACATGCATGTGTGCTCAGTCATGTCTGACTCTTTGTGACCCCATCTGGCACTGTAGCCTGCCAGGCTCCTCTGTCCAGGCAAGAATACTGGAGTGGGTTGCCATTTCCTCCTTCAGGGGATCTTCCCAACCCAGGGACTGAATTCTGCGTATGGCACATCTCCTGCATTGGCAGGCAGATTCGTTACCACTGTACCATTTACCTTGAATGCATAGGCACAAACATACACTTACAACCACGCCTCCACAGGCTCCATACCCACATACACACAGACACAAGCCATACATAGTTAACCTGGAATACATTTGCTATCAGATTTACAGATAAACTCACTGTCAAATTTATAGGTAAAATATGAACTATAGGATTTTAATTAAGGTTCAGCCAAAGATGTGCATGTCATAATAACAATAAAAAGTCAATGTTTGACATGTGTTAGGCACCAGGCACTTACTTCATGCATTTGCTTCAAACTTTAAGTCTGAAGTATGGCAACAATATTTTTGTCCCCACTTTGTATGCTTAGTCGCTCAGTCATGTCCGACTCTTTGCGACCCCATGGTCTGTAGCCCGCCAAGTTCCTCCATCCGTGGGGATTCTCCATGCAAAAATACTGGAGAGGGTTGCCATGCCTTCCTCCAGGGGATCTTCCCAATCCAGGGATCGAACTCAGGTCTCCTGCATTGCAGGCAGATTCTTTACCGTCTGAGCCAACAGGGAAGCCCACTTTAGAGCCATAGTAATTGAGTCCCCACTTTAGAGCTAAAGAAATTGAGGATAAGGAATCTGTATGTGAAGTCACACTGTTGGTAAATAGCAATGCTGAAGGTTTTAATTATTTTTCTTTCTTACAACATCTTCCCATTGCTCTATAAATAGGACATATTATGTTTATTTTAAGGAAACCTAGGCATTGAGTGATTACATGCTTGAAGTTATCAATACGACTTTAGAGAGAGCCTAGGTCTAACTTTAAGCTGATGTCTTTCTACAGAATCATCCTTCTGTAACTCCAAATAACACTAAAAAACATTTTGAAAGCTCCAAGAATCTAAATTAAATTATATAGCAGTCACTGTTTTTTTGATGCCCAATTAAAATTTTAATTGCTTCATAACATGAGTACAGCTACATAAAGTTTTTCACCTCGTTTGACCCTAGACTTTAAAACTTGTATAGATAATTACAGAAATCTCAAGTCTAATGGACCTACAGTAATAATCCTTAGCTGGCGTTTCCAAATTAGTGAAATTCTTCAGCCTTATCTTACAGCCCATTTAAATGAATGGCTCATAGCCAAGAGAGGATAGTCAATAATTTTCCAGTAGGGATTCCTTCAAAATTCACAACCCAAAACATCCTGTTAACAAATGGAAGCCCTGAAACTGTGTTACAATTAAGTTAAAGTGCCCTAAGTCTAAAAATAAATTTTCTTTTTCAAGTCCAATTTGCATTTTAAATCCTAAAAGATTCTCTGCTGGCAAAAAGCTATTAAAGATTATACTGCAATTTAAATACAATATATCACTTAAAATAAGTTATCAAGGCTGCATGTTGATTATAATATTAATGAATAATAATGTTCCTCATTTAAGGAAAGATACAGAAGGTTATGAAAAGGCTACATTGTTCCCTTAGTAACTTTATTAGGTAGATCTCAAACTCTGGACACTGGTAGGTATCTCTAAGGAGAAAGCAATGAGATTACATAGCCATGTTTCTCCCATTTAAAAATTTTGCTATTTTGGATCATGCTGTCGAACAAAAGTGATCAGTCCAACTTCAATGATATATAATTACTGGGAGTAATTCAAAACATTCTGCCTTTGCATCAATTTTGGATAGGGAGTGGTGCAAGATCACAATAGAAGGATAAACTGGGTCACTGGTGCTTTAGAATGCTGCCTAAAGTGAAGTCAAAATTATAAAAACAAAACAAAACTCTAGTGGGCACTATGACATTGAGTACATATTAACAAATTAGAAATTTAGTGGATACAAGGTAGCGTAAGGCTCCATATATTTATCTTTTTAAAACCTATCTCTCTTCTATTACAGAAGACGCAGAAGATTATGTTAAATCATTTGCCTTCTCCAAAAAAGATTTTTTTTCTTTGTGGACCATGAAAAGACTCTGAAACTTTTCGACAACTATTTTGAGTACCCCTACATGTCTGACACTATTGGGATCTGAATATATGTCATGGTGAATAAACAGGTATAATCCCTGCCCTCACAGAAATTGCAGGGTTTCCTCTGACACAAGACTATTTCTTTCATGATGCACACGAATTCCTATAAAGTAACTGTATCTAGAAAGGAAGGGTTGTTATGCTCCACTCTCAGTGTGCTTCTATAAATGAGCTTATTATGGGTGATTGTGTGGACTAACCAGGAGTCTGAATGAGCATACTATGAGTGAAACATATTCCTAGGATAGAGGAATCTTTAAGGATGATGGTCAAAAACCAGCCACACTTAGCCAAACAGAGACATTCAAGAGAAGGTGAGCACGGGGTCTCATTAAAGGAGAGCAGAGATGAGTTATTGAGAAGGGAGAAGCTCTGAGAGAGCTGGTGTTAGAAAAAGAAAGGCCAGACTAGTGGAGATTTTGGTCATATGAAGTTGGAAATGCTTATGTAAGTAGAACATTAGTTACAAAATCTCCCTGAAAGAAGAAAATAGTGGGAAGAGAAATACATACAGAAACTGTCTTCTTGTTGACCCAGTTCTAGCTTAGGAGGGTAGAATTAACAAGGAAAATTAAACCACCAAGAAGAGAATAATTGACTTTACTGCTAGCAAAAGAGATAGATCAAACAGAAAAGGGCTAAACTCAGGAAATTTGATGGGGAGATACAAAACTAAGAAATCTGATTTACATATGTGGAACAGTCAGAATGAGACCACTTCTTTGCTACTGCATTTATGTATAAGGTGCCCTGAAAACACCTTGCCTAGACAACAGTGGCTTTGTAACCAAGATAAGGAACCTGACAGAATAAATATAAACAAATATAAAATGTAAATAAAATATATAAATATAAAACATAAATCTTCATATATGCAATCAGTATTTATTGGTGACTTACAATTTGCGATGCACCTTGTTAGCTGCGAGAAACAGACTGATGAGTAAGATAGAAATAGTTATTATAGTGGGGCAAATCTAGACATTGGAGAACTAACTACAAGTGTGATGGGAGTTATGGGTAAACATATAGGATGTGCTGGGAGCAAAGGAGTTAGCTAGGCAAAGGTGAAAGAGGGAAAACATTTCGTTCATTCACTCAACAGATAGTGGAGTCAGGAACAGAGCTGCGGTCCAGGCAGAGAAGGTGAGTGACTGTTTTCACAAAAGAGGCAACTGAAAGAGGACTGGAGCGTAGAGCGGCTCTCTGTGAGTATGGAAAGGTAGGCCATCCTCAGAAGGAAGGATACAGCATGGATAAAGAATGAAGGGCTAGATCCCCAGGGCTTCAACATCCCCAGGGCAGAGCATCCCTGAGGAGGATCCCTGCCTCTTCAATTGGTAGAAAGAGATCTGTGGGAGCCAACAAGCAGGGCTTGGCCTTTGTCACCCTGTCCAGTTTAGGGAAGGGAGTTGATCACAGGAAAGGATTTCCTCTTGCTGAGCTTGCAGGAAATAGCCAGCCTTGTCCTAGAAGTCCTCATCATGTGCATCTAATAGAAATGGGCCTTTTGATCCTCAATCTATCTGAATGGCTGGTCAGAAAGTTATAAACCATCTTTCAGCACATGCCCTTGCCCAGTCAACTTAGGCTTTCAGGAGCCCTTGCTTGGACAAGGCCTCCCCATGAATCCAGACAGAGTTCTCATGGATTACAGACATTAAGCTGCTGATTGACCTCTTCTGTAAGATTTGTACACAAAGGCATCATTTGTATGACTGTATGGGCTAGGTTAGAGATGGAGCTTCAGACTATCAATCATGCAATAAGTTATCAGTATGAGATGTGCAGTTTCTAAGAATTAACTCAAGGTATATTTCCAGGTAAACCACAGACTATAAAAGCAATCATAATTACAAGTATACCCTTTACCCACAGCAATGATTCTAATTCCAATACCTTAAACAATGACTATTCCATAAGAGACACTCCCAAAGAACCCTTCCTTCTTGTCTTCTGTTAGTGAATTATCACCACCTGTTACTTTAAAGCTGTACTTTAACTGTATCAAAATCTTAAGATATTTTGATACTGGCTTCTTTTTTCCTGTTACTACAGTTAAATATGGCTTTTATTGTTCATTTAAAGTCAGATAGATCAAACCAGATCAGATCAGTCGCTCAGTCGTGTTGGACTCTTTGCGACCCCATGAATCGCAGCACTCCAGGCCTCCCTGTCCATCACCAACTCCCGGAGTTCATTCAGACTCACGTCGATCGAGTCAGTGATGCCATCCAGCCATCTCATCCTCTGTCGTCCCCTTCTCCTCCTGCCCCCAATCCCTCCCAGCATCACAGTCTTTTCCAATGAGTCAACTCTTCGCATGAGGTGGCCAAAGTACTGGAGTTTCAGCTTTAGCATCATTCCTTCCAAAGAAATCCCAGGGCTGATCTCCTTCAGAATGGACTGGTTGGATCTCCTTGCAGTCCAAGGGACTCTCAAGAGTCTTCTCCAACACCACAGTTCAAAAGCATCGATTCTTCGGTGCTCAGCCTTCTTCACAGTCCAACTCTCACATCCATACATGACCACTGGAAAAACCTTAGCCTTGACTAGACGAACCTTTGTTGGCAAAGTAATGTCTCTGCTTTTGAATATACTATCTAGGTTGGTCATAACTTTCCTTCCAAGGAGTAAGTGTCTTTTAATTTCATGGCTGCAGTCACCATCTGTAGTGATTTTGGAGCCCAGAAAAATAAAGTCTGACACTGTTTCCACTGTTTCCCCATCTATTTCCCATGAGGTGATGGGACCGGATGCCATGATCTTCGTTTTCTGAATGTTGAGCTTTAAGCCAGTAGGCAGTATCGAAAAAATTTTGAACTTTTGACACATAGATTTTCTTGTATTGAAATAAAATAAGACAAAAAATTGATTCCCCCCTCTCTAAATTTTTAAAATTAACAGGCATGATTGGCTGATAGTTGAGAGAAAAGCCAGATCCTTGGCTTTCTGTATCAGCATACAACATCACTGAGCTGTTTCTTCGTCAGCAAATGAAGAAACATTTTCCTTCCATATAAAATGTTGTCATGTACATAAAGTGGGCTCAGGTAGAAGTAATCTGAGCCAATCCTGGGAGACTGAATCCCAATTTAGATAGACTATGAGGGATCAGCAACAGAGGAAGTTCCTGCCTAATAGCAATGGAAAGAAGCTACCCAGGGACAAGAAGCAGCAGGCAGCTGTGATGAGGGCACTGTAACTAGCAGACTGTGTGCAAAAGGCAATAAGGTAGGTTCCAGTCCCAGAAGACAGGGGAAAAAAAGCAGAAACTCAATTTCCAAAACTGGGGGATGAGCCAGAAGTGAGGTCCCAAGGGACAAGGTAGGAACCCAGTCACTAGAGTTGGGTCAGAGGTAGTTCACCAGGCGCGAGACTGACCAGACACAGGAGCCAGAGCCAATGACCTTGGCTTAGTAAGTGCCTGGGGCTGGAATGGAGCTGATCGTACAACAAGGGGCTGCATGGAACTCAGCCAGTTTGTCAGCTTTGCAAATCTTTCCACTTCTTTAAGTTTATTACCATAGTTGTCAAAATATATCATGTTTCACAGCATCTGTAGCTGCTACCTTACATTCTCTTTTAGAGATTCATATTTGCATGGATATGAGTTTAAGGAGACTTTCAAGGTTTCACTTGTACCATTTTTTCTCAACCCATTGTCACTTCCTTACTACAGAATATTAATACGCAGGGCTTAGAGAAACATTCTGTTCAGTTAATGACTTTTTAAATATTGTTTTTTTCTTTGATTCACTTATATATAATTAAATTATTTCTCTGAACAAATATAATTTTAATACTTTGCTTTTTGGTTTCTAAGTTAGTGAAATCATTAATTACTATATATATGTGTTTGGGGATAATGAATTCATTCTGGCTTCAGATTGGCAAGAGATATCAGAAATATCTTAATTTCACTCAATTAATTTAATTAAAGCAGAAAATTAAGCCTCTAGATTTAACAAACTTTCTTTTCTGGTAGTAATTTAAAATAACTACTAGATCCTCAACAACGTTTTATTATAAGTCTTTAATGATTTGCGAGTTCTTTAGATAAGAAATTCTCATGGCATCTGATCCCATCACTTCATGGCAAATAGATGGGTAAACTGGAAACAGTGGCTGACTTTGTTTTTCTGGGCTCTAAAATCACTGCAGATGGTGACTGCAGCCATGAAATTAAAAGACGTTACTCCTTGGAAGGAATGTTAACCTAGACAGCATATTAAAAAGCAGAGACATTACTTTGTCAACAAAGGTCTGTCTAGTCAAGACTATGGTTTTTCCAGTGGTCATGTATGGATGTGAGAGTTGGACTATAAGGAAAGCTGAGAGCCAAAGAATTGATGCTTTTGAACTGTGGTGTTGGAGAAGACTCTTGAGAGTCCCTTGGACTGCAAGGAGATCCAACCAGTCCATCCTAAAGGAGATCAGTCCTGGGTGTTCACTGGAAGGACTGATGTTGAAGCTGAAACTCCAATACTTTGGCCACCTGATGCGAAGAGCTGACTCATTTGAAAAGACCCTGATGCTGGGAAAGATTGAGGGTAGGAGGAGAAGGGGGCGACAGAGGGATGAGATGAATCAATGGCATCACTGACTCGATGGACATGGGTTTGGGTGGACTCCGGGAGTTGGTGATGGACAGGGAGGCCTGACGTGCTGCAGTTCATGGGGTTGCAAAGAGTCGGACACGACTGAGCAACTGAACCAAAGTTCAATAAAATCTTAATTAACAAAGGAAACTACTTAAAAGGTATGGCCTAAGCCATCTTCACCACTTTATGGTTGGCTTCTTTATTCTTGCTTTAAGCATCAAGCCCAGAGAAACAGAGGTACTGCTGGCTATTGGTTACCTGCTAATCGATTTCAATTTGATTTCCTAATCCACCTAGTCCATGCTATGGACCAAATCCCTTTTTATTAGTTTCAGGTTAAGGTACTACTTTGAAAAGTTTTTTTAAAAGACGTGTTGTGTCTAAAATGTGACAATTTTGTTTGGGCTTTTTTTTCCTTTTGATTTTGAAGGAAGATTATGCCTTTGAAAAATATTTAAACAAACATTTTGCTTTAAGAACTCACTGGTTCACTTTGAGTTTTCATCTGGGCTGATAAAAAAAAAAAAAACGAATTCATGACTAATTCTAATTCCATCAAATGGAGTTCCCACACAACATGCTGGACGGGTGGCCCTCCAGCATCTCCTCTTACCCACTGCTGCAGACCCACTGGGGTGATACAATAACTGGTGACACATAGAAGTCGAAAACCCTAACGAGAGTGGGTTAATTTCCAAAGTACAAATGATACATTTTATTTCATCTCTGAAAACAAAAACAAAAATGTCCACATCTAATGAGAAACTGAACAACTATTCCCAAACTTTACCTGGAAATGATATGTACATAATTTCTTCACAGTAAGGCAGGGTATAGAGAAGGGTTTGGAAAGATACCTTTCATGAAATATTTTCCCATACTTATTTTAATAAAACATTATAATCATTGCTACTATGTCTGGCAGTGCTAACTTCTAGATCAGGTGGCCCATACTATGATTCTAGAATCTGATTCCTATCAGCAAACATTTACCTCCATTCAGAAGGGTATCTCCTGCAAGTCTGCCTTTAGAGAGTGAAAGAAAGCATTTTGGGTTGTGTGAGGAAGCAGGATCAGAAGAGCATTTCTAGAATTATCTTGGACAAGAAGGCATGATTTATTAATCCCTAAGCTTACTCACAAGTGGTAAAGAATCTGCACACGATGCAAGAGACCCGGATTCGACCCGAGTCAGGAAGATCCTCTGGAGGAGGAAAAGGCAACCCATTCCAGTATTCTTGCCTGAAGAAATCCATGGACAGAGGAGCCTGATGGGCTACAGTCCATGGGGTCACAAAGAATTGGACATGACTGAATGACTAACACACACACAGCCTACTCACAGGACGCTCCCCCAGCTCTCTGATTTAAGGGAGGCCCTTTTCCTTGAAGCTCTCTCTCCGTCAGCACTCCACACACTGAAAAACAAAACCAGCCTCCTACCGTCACTCTACGCAGCTTCAGATCATTCCTCTCTACTGGGTTTATTTAGGCTTCTGCCAGCTGACCATCCCCACTTCATCTGCTTTATCTCTGTTGTCTACTAAATTCCTAGACATTCATCTGTATTAAAGACTCGACATCTCGCTCAGTCTTCCCTGCCACAAATGTTCTACCATGTTCCCAGATAACATGAGGGACTACGTGGACAATTGCTGCTACTATCTAACTTAAGAATTTCTTAACTTTACAAAGTCTCAGGACCTTCACCTCCATTCCACATTCATATCTGCATTTTCAGGGTGATGTTCTGATGTTATCATATGGAATAGTTACCTTTGACATCTTTTACTTGCGTCATCTACACATCAGCCTTCCCATCCTCAGAAGCTTTTTCACTTCTTTAGTCCCTCTGCACCGGCCCTTTTACTTTGCTGAGAATTCTTACTTCAGGTCTACTCTGCTCTTTCTTGGCTTTTCCTTTACCTTCTATTAGGCTACATCCTATGGTGCCATCATTTAAACTGTCATCTCACCAGAGAGTTTATTCCCTTCCCCTTACAAATGAGCCCACCCTGAATGCTCCCTGCCACCTACCTTTTCCCTTCCAACTTTAGGTTAAGATAGTTCAGAATATTTGTATAGAATTATCAATTGACTTGTTTATTATCAGTCTCCCTTTTTACTGCATGCTCATTTTGAGCAGGGACTTTGTTGTTTACTTCTACATCTGCAGCAACTGGAACAATGTTCAGTAAATATCTGTGGAAGACATTATCTGTGATGCTGGGAAAACCCTGTAACTGCTTAGTTTAATGCCATTTCAAATAAGAAAACTTCAACAGGGCCATTAATTCTGTGCAAAGCCTTTCTACACGGGCCTGGTTAGTCTTTCCTTTCAACTCCACACACTGGCCCTTTACAGCCTTCAAAACCCGTAATTTCTCTTACAAAGAGAAAACTGAAGTAACTGGGTGATGTGTCACACAGGTTCCCATCCTTGCCAGCCTCTAACCATACTAGCACTCACACTATCATTACCACTTTCCGCCTGGTAAGAGAGGAAGAGGGGTTCCTCTTCTGTTTAATAGTAGCCCTGCTGTCTTTTCTCTGAATGTATCCTCTCTTATGTCCCCAGGAACAAGATCCATCATTTTTCCCATCTTCCAATGGAATCTTCAATCTCTTCCTTCATTAAAAAAAAAATTTTTTTTAATGTGGACCATTCTTTAAAGTCTTTATTGAATTTGTTACATTTTGCTTCTGCTTTATATTTTGGCTTTTTGGCCATGAGGCATGAAGGATCTTAGCTCTCAGATCAGGGATCAAACCCACACCCCCTGCATTGGAAGGCAAAGTCTTAACCACTGGACCACCAGGGAAATCCCAACCTCTTCATAGTTTCATAGTTTCATTTCTATCTTATCAACTTCTCAGCTGCATTTAACTCCAATGATCAGACTCTAGCTTTTAACATACTCTCTAATTTCTTCCCGTGTCCCCTGGCTGAGTGACTGGCAACACTTATCACCCAGTTTCCCAAGCCAGAAACGTCAGTTACATTTTACTCACTTCTTTTTCACAACCTCACATATTTACTTTATGCCTATATTTACTCCTAAAGAGCTCTCAAGTCCATTTATTCTCTCCACTCTGTTACCATCAAATCCAGGCAACCATTAGGGTTATGGTTAAGGGGTAGTAGACTAATTCCCTGCCCACAGCCCTTCTTTAGTTACAGTCAGTGAACCTTCTCAACAATTCTGATCTTCACTGAAAACTTCATTCCATAACTTTTCACTGGTATTGGTAGAAGGTTCAAACACTTTACCATGGAATTTACCATGGACTACAAAATCCTGTGCCAATGCTGACATACCCTTATCACCCCTACTCTCACATCCACACACACGTCACCTATGACTTAGCCTTATAGTCATTATTCTAGTTCTTTGATCTTGCTAAGCTCTCCCTCATACCCAGGACACAGAAATAGTATTCCCTTGTATGGGTAAAGCTCTGTCTCCGCTTCACCAGGTTGGCGCGAGCTAGCAGGCAAGCTTGACAATGCCATACCTCTGCTTAAATCCTTTAGATGCTCCCTAGAACATACTTATGCATTTTCTATACTTATGCATAGACTTGAAGAGGAATTACAACCCAGTGCATTCCACATTACACTCCAGTCATCATGAACTCTTTGCAGACCCTACACTTACCCAGGTTTCCCAGGCGTATTGCATCCAGCCTGTGCACATGCTGCCCTCTGCTCCACTGGCCTGCCAACCCCTGCCTGGCCTTCTGAACCAGCAGGCAATGTTTCCTCTTGCAAATGCTTTCCTGGCCCTGTTACAATCACTCTAGCTGCCAAGCTATGTAAGGATTGATTTGGTTTTAGGTGCTCTGTTCTCAGAGCGCCTGAGGCACACTGCTTCTCTCTGCCCCAGCACTTACCCAAACCACATGGTAACTTTGTTTATTGGTCTGTCATGCTGAACAGACTGTCACTTTCCTGAGGGCAGGGTATACCTAAGTTCAAACTCCCAGTGTCTAGAAAAGTGCTTAATATTTAGAAAGTGTTCAATTAATGTTTTGAGGAACTATAAATGAATGAAAAGAGGAATAGATGAGGAAAGATGTTGTTCTGAAGTCTCTATGGAAATATCTGTGCCTATATTATACTAGGAAATTCAAAGGAACAATCAGGTTCAGCTTCTCCATTATAATTAGTTAAAAAAAAAAAAAAAAACAGGCCCAGTGTCCCTCAGCTCTGACTTAGTTTTCACTGAGTAGCATTGTCCAAAATTGCACCTTTTAAAGCAATCAGTTGGTTACATATAACTTCTTGTAAAAATGCAAATGCCTAGGGAATTTCTATATACCTTAATGTCACTTTATTTACTTAAATTCCTTTTCTGCCAACACTCAGCAGAAACCACTCTGCTGAAGGACTGGGAACTTTGTGTGTCAGGGAAAAGAGAGAGGCTGGCATGGGTATATTTTAAAAGTTTCCCCAATTATCGTAATAAGCAGCCATAGTTGAGAATCACTATTGCTCAGTGCTTCTCAATCCTTACTGTGCAGTGTCCTCTCCTGGCAATTTGACTAAAAATGCAGTTGCAGATTCAACAGGTCTGAGTTGGGATCTGAGAATTTGCATTTTTGCAAGTTCCCAGCTAATGCTGATGCTGCTAGTATGTGGACCACACTGTGAATAACAAGAATCTAGTTATTCTCCTCTTACTGTAGCCCTCTGGCTTCTTTACTTTTAGAGTTTAATCCCTGGGGAGGGAAGGGATAACAGTGAGTGTCTGCAAGGGTGAGCACAGAAGAGCTATGTGTTCAAATCAAAGTGTGCCTGACTGATTTCACACACACCCAAAAATGTGGTTTGCTTTACAGGAAACATGGATGCAAGTGCCCATTACTAATTTTGCTCATTTTACCTGATTTGCAGGCTGAACTGTCACTCCTTGTGCTAAGACAGAGCACAGTAGTCAAGGAAAATGTTAATAAGAGATGACACATTTTTACCTGAGTATCTAAAATATACTACTTTCTCTCTCTCTCCCCCTCCAGCCCCTACCCTCTCTCTTTTTTAGATACACCTTCCACTTAAAAAAAATACATTGACTGCCTTTTGATTCTCAATAAATAGATTTTTACCCTTCAAAACTCAGCCTTAAATAGTGCATCTGCAACTTTCATGAAAGAACATATTAAATGGAATACATCTGTGCATTATACCTGTGGTGTATCTCCTTGAAGAATGCATAAAATGAAATGGGCTGTCATTAGTCTTTGCTGTTTCCCTGTAAAATGAGACACTTTTAATTTCAATTTTGTAGATAAGGAAAATGGAATGCAGAGAGCTAAACTGACATAATTAAGATCACATACTAGCAACACAGGATGTGGCCCAGACTTACATCTCAGTTCTTTGGTGCTGCTGGCTTTGTGGAAAAAGAAGCCATAATCTTTCAAAAGATTTTGCCTTAATTATTCATAACACATCTCTTTGAAATAAAGTTTACCCTTTAACAGTCTTTCTCATGCACATATCTATTACTGGAAGTTCTCTATATTCTAGTCATCTAATTATTAACCTATGTGGTTCATAAAAGAATTCAAAGTGGCCTTACAGGGATATATAAAATAAAATCATATACATCAGCTGAGAAAGAAAAAGGAGGGCAGGGATAATGCTAATGAATCAAATGTATACAAAGAGGTCCTATCATTAGAGGTTAAAGACAAATCTCTTGACATATTAGTAGTCAGGGTGAAAAGGGAAACAATTCACAGAACTCTCGGGAAAAACCAACACCTTTTCCCAGGAGCACGATTATCCCCAAGAACCACTCTGCGGTAGACCCTGTATCCTGCCTTTGATTAAGAGGTGGTTGATCTACCTGGCCTACCATACCACATATATCCCGGACTTCCTCTGAAAATGCAACTCCAACATATGCAAACAATGCTTCCCATGTCCAATTCTGAAATAATTTTAACTTCTTAGTTGACTTACTATTTCCATAGACTTTTCATCAATATAATGTTAATGTAATCAGATAATAGGTACTCACTCAAATTGAGAAGCTTAAATTATTTAGTGATTTGGTAGGCATAGAAAATGACACATAATTGCTTTGAATTGTGGATATGGGAATCAATGGACTCAACATTTACTAACGATTCCAAGTATAAGATCAAAACAGAAGATAACTACTTATAAATGGACACTGGAGAGATGGAAAAAAGGGATAACGGTGATTTTGCTGCTTTTAAATCATATACCATAAAATTCACCCAGTGACTTTTAATACATCTACATATTTGTACAATGATCACCACAATCCAACTCTAGAAACATTCCATCACCCCAGAATGTTTCCTTATGTCCATTTGTGGGAATCCTTGTTCCAATCTCAGCCTGTAGGCAATAGCTATTCCACTTTCTGCCCCTATAGTTTTGCCTTTTTAGTAAAATAAACCTTAAGATACCAAATGAACTTATCAGACATTGCCAATTTTTTTCCCTTTAGCCACTGAATCCAATTTATCTATGTTTTCCATACCTTGACCATGTACTAAAAAGAGACGGTGCATGACTGCTTAAAATCTACCTAGAACGTAAGAAAGATATGTTATATATGAGTGTACCTATCACATAATTGACTCCCTTTCTTGGAAAGGATCTGACTGACAAATGCTAATTTAGACTGGAGAATTTTTGAAGCTAGTATTTTTACACAATTGTCAGGAGAATGGTGTCAGGGAAGCCCAAAGCAAATTGCCACATGCCACATTTAAATTAACAAAGCTATGCTTCAGCAGTCTTCCCACTAAGATACCTGCTGTGTTCTTATTGCCTGAAGGATTTTTTTCAAGCTTAATTACATAATGAAATCGCCTCATCCACTCTGAAAGGCCGTTACATGGCTGGCAGCTCTCATGAGTCAGTCTGCAGTCTTCAGTGTACTTATCTAGTTGGTCATTTTTCTTCTTGGAGGTCTCGGGTGTCAGCAGACAAGGAGGGACCACGACCCATATCAATGCAGATATTCCCTGCTGTTGTCAGGAAAAGGCCAGTTGCTAACAAGATGCTTCACTGAGGTTACTACCAGGATCTGGCCCTTGCAGAAACGATCAGATATTTGGAAGGTTCATTTACTTCAAAGATTATAGCTTCAGCCACACAAAAGTGATTATATATCAGAATAGGAATACATTATCTCACCAAGCTGAATATATCTATCAAATGAATAGAATGCCTCCTTTCCTGTATTAATATTTAATACTTATCAAAAGTTTGCTTGGTAAGTAGAGAATTAAAGTAAAGAAAATGGATAGTTCTGAGAGGTTCATCCAGATCCTGGTGCTCCATAAATCTCTCAGGACTGCCACAATTGTGCAGTGTACAACCTGCACACCTGTACAGGTATTCCTGCTGTCTTGAGAACTGGACTGATCATGTATCTGAACTTGGTTTCTCTATCCCCTGGAGAGTTGAGGACCACACCACTAATGTTTGCTTCTATAAACGCCTCAATTCCAAGTTGAGTTTGATGTACTAAAGTCACTGATAAAGTTGCTTACTGTTCTCAGTAAAGTAGCTTGGTTCTTGGTTAAAGAGATATTCATTCTTCTCCTTCTCAGTTTGGATTTAATTATTTCAGGTCTCTGAGAGTCATTTATGTCCTTTAATTCCAAGTTCTAGCACGAGGGGAGGCAATTTGCTTTCAAATACTATATGTACAAGTATAGAGCATTAGAAGTTTGACAGATGCCTAATTTTCTTTAAGGCAACATGGAGAAGTGGTCATGAATACAGGCTCTAGAGCCAAGCTGCCTGGAGTGCAATGCTAGCTCAAGTTTGTTCATCTGTAAAAAGAATGTATGCTGCTGCTGCTGCTGCTAAGTAGCTTCAGTCGTGTCCAACTCTGTGCGACCCCACAGCCCACTAGGCTCCCCCATTCCTGGGATTCTCCAGGCAAGAACACTGGAGTGGGTTGCCATTTCCTTCTCCAATGCATGAAAGTGAAAAGTGAAAGTGAAGTCGCTCAGTCGTGTCTGACTCTTTGCAACCCCACAGACTGCAGCCTACCAGGCTCCTCCATCCATGGGATTTTCCAGGCAAGAGTACTGGAGTGGGGTGCCATCACCTTCTCCTAAAAGAATGTATAACGGTACCTAATTCACAAGGTCACTATAAGAATCAAATGTAAACTGCCTGCAACTGGGTCAGACACACAAACAGTCAATAAGTGTTAGCTATTATTATTCTATTTTATTATCTCCTATTTTTACTTTATTAGATTCGATTATTATTCTCCTGTATTATACCTCT
The DNA here is from genome assembly GCF_029378745.1 of Bos indicus. Lineage (NCBI taxonomy): Eukaryota > Metazoa > Chordata > Mammalia > Artiodactyla > Bovidae > Bos > Bos indicus. Next base: position 112,970,188 of record NC_091760.1, read on the forward strand.
CTATTAATCTTTTTAACATTTCTTCCTTATTTTTATATGTTACACACAATTTAGTAATAAAAGACTAGTTTAGCAAGAGACACTGTGTATGCATGTTTAACTCTTCAAAGACAGGCCTCAAATAAAGAAATTATAGAAGGGTATATTACTAGTTCCCTATTGCTGCTACAACAAACTGTCACAAACGCAGTGACTCAACAGAAATGCATTATCTTACGGCTCTGGAGGTCAACAGGGATACATTCCTTCTGGATACGCTAAAAAGAACCATGCCTTTCCTTTTTAAGCTTCTAGAGGCCACACACTTTCTCTGGCTTATGGCTGTATTACTCCAATCTTGGCTTCCTCTGCTTCAGTTCTCACATCTTCCTCTCTGATTCTGACCCTCCTGCTCCCTTCTCCTTATACTGGGTTGGCCAAAAGTTTCATTTGGGGTTTTCTATAAATGGTACCTGAGTGGACATTCTAGCCAACCCAATAAGAACTCCTGTGATCACATAAGACCATCCAGATAACTCAGGATAATCTCCCTGAGTTATCCTTAACTTAATAATCACATCTGCAAAGCATCCTTTGCCTTATAAGGTAACACATTTACAGGATCCAAGGACAGGAAGTGGACCTCTCTAGGGAAGCATTATTCTGCCTAGTACAAAGAGAAAGCATTAGATGATCTCCTGAGATTATTTAAGCCAGTGGTACTCAACTGGAGATGATTCTGCTGCCCCAAGGAGACTTCTAGCAATGTCTGGAGACATTTTTTGATTGTCACAATTGGGAAATGATGCTGCTAGTCACCTAGTGGTAGAAGCCAGGGATGCTATTAAACATCCTACTGTTCACAGGACAGATCTTTCCACACAGTAAAGAATGATCCAGCCCAAAATGTCAACAGTGATGAAACTGGAAAACCTTGATTTAAAGTTCATGATTCTTTGACATCTCAGTAAGTTTTCAGTGCAGTGGAAGCCAGTTTCAAGATATAGATTTACAGAGACATTTGAGAAATCACATTCAGGCTCTGTAACTCCATGTTTTTTACAACCTTGTATGGTAAATAATATTACTCAGACTTTAAGAGTAGGGTTTTGAACACTGCCATAACTTGTTAAATAGTAGTTGTTTCATTTTAGGTGTGGTGTAAGGCTCTGGCTTTTCCCTGTGGTCATGTATGGATGTGAGAGTTGGACTGTGAAGAAGGCTGAGCACCAAAGAATTGATGCTTTTGAACTGTGGTGTTGGAGAAGGCTCTTGAGAGTCCCTTGGACTGCAAGGAGATCCAACCAGTCCATTCTGAAGGAGATCAGCCCTGGGATTTCTTTGGAAGGAATGATGCTAACGCTGAAACTCCAGTACTTTGGCCACCTCATGTGAAGAGTTGACTCATTGGAAAAGACTCTGATGTTGGGAGGGATTGGGGGCAGGAGGAAAAGGGGACAACAGAGGATGAGACGGCTGGATGGCATCACTGACTCGATGGACACGAGTTTGAGTGAACTCTGGGAGTTTGTGATGGACAGGGAGGCCTGGCGTGCTGTGATTCATGGGGTCGCAAAGAGTCGGACACGACTGAGCAAATGAACTGAACTGAATCTTTGATAGTGATGCAGTTTTTACACAAGCAAGTTAAAGTGTGTATTATAAACATAATTTTTGTGTATATTATAAATACTGGGTTGGCTAAAAAGTTTTTCAGGTTTTTCCATAACAGCTTATGGAAACCCTGAACTAACTTTTGGCCAAACCAATATTTAATATTGGCCAAACCAATATTTAAATTTATAGAGGTTTAAAGAACAAACACTAAATTTCAAGATGACCCACAGCCTTCTGTAATATTTTATTTTTGCCTTAGTATGGCTTGACCTCCATCCCTTGACTTCATAGGATCAAAGAGAGAAGTATACTTGCCATGACTTTCCCTTCCACGGGGAGAAAGATTTAAGCTACAACCAACTTTTACTTAAACACCATGGGTATCAATACCTAAACATTCCAATGCTCAACAATTTCTGTGCTCAGATTTGAATCTTCCCAACTGCAGATAGTGACTGCAGCCATGAAATTAAGACACTTACTCCTTGGAAGGGAAGTTATGACCAACCTAGATAGCATATTGAAAAGCAGAGACATTACTTTGCCAACAAATGTCCATTTAGGCGAAGGCACCCCACTCCAGTACTCTTGCCTGGAAAATCCCATGAATGGAGGAGCCTGGTGGGCTGCAGTCCATGGGGTCGTGAAGAGTAGGACACGACTGAGCGACTTCACTTTGACTTTTCATTTTCATGTATTGGAGAAGGAAATGGCAACCCACTCCAGTGTTCTTGCCTGGAGAATCCCAGGGATGGGGGAACCTGATGGGCTGCCGTCTATGGGGTCGCATAGAGTCGGACACGACTGAAGCGACTTAGCAGCAGCAGCAGCAGCATGGTTTTTCTAGTGGTCATGTACGGATGTGAGAGTTGGACTGTAAAGAAAGCTGAGTGCTGAAGAATTGATGCTTTTGAACTGTGGTGTTGGAGAAGACTCTTGAGAGTCCCTTGGACTGCAAGGAGATCCAACCAGTCGATTCTAAAGGAGATCAGCCCTGGGTGTTCTTTGGAAGGAATGATGCTAAAGCTGAAACTCCAGTACTTTGGCCACCTCATATGAAGTGTTGACTCACTGGAAAAGACCCTTTTGCTGGGAGGATTGGCGGCAGGAGGAGAAGGGGAAGACAGAGGACGAGATGGCTGGATGGCATCACCAACTCGATGGACGTGAATTTGAGTGAACTCCGGGAGATGTTGATGGACAGGGAGGTCTGGCATGCTGTGATTCATGGGGTTGCAAAGAATTGGACACCACTGAGTGACTGAACTGAACTGGTCTGAACTGAACCTTTTAAAGTAATCTATAGAATTGCTGGTGGGAGACTTTATATTTTTGTCAACATCCTTTTCTCCATCTTTCTTTTCTTTTCCATCCATTCCCCTCTTTCACTTTCTCACTTTTTTTTTCTTTCCAAAATTTCCCCCAGAGTTTTCTTAATCTATAGAAACTTCCAAAACTGACAGTTGTATTTTCTGACACAGAAAATATTTTCTAACCAGTAGAGGACTGTGTGTGTGCATGCGCGTGTGTGTGTGTGTGTATGTGTAAGTAGAGCATGAAAACTCTATCCATAAGTGTAAGTTTCACCATTCTTCCCCCAGGGAGGAATAGTAACTAGGAATACAAATGTATTCTTAACAGCTTGTGAATCAACAAAGCAGAATGAAGAAAAACATACAGCTATTCAGCAATCTTGTTTATCACTGAAGTTATTCCTACTGTATACATTTCTCTGCCAAGATACAGTTCTGTGAGGTATTTTTTACATTTGGTATGATTTCTAAGCTACAATTAAAGGATCCAGTTTAAATACATTTTAATGAGTTAAGCCTGGCAGCCACTATCAAAAAGAGCCAGAGCCTTACCCCTAAACATTAAGTCACGTGTAAGATCTCAGATTCCAAATGTCACATTGCTCATTGGGTGGGTATCACTGAAGAAACCTGCTCAGATCTCTAGGGTACAATCACCTAGATTGTAGGTGATCCTACAAATCCTAGGAATCAAAGGATCTAGTTTCTTCAAAAATAAAATCCAAGAAAAAAAAGTGAGAGGGAAAAAAAGAGTGTCTGAGAGAATCTACAGATTAAGAGACTTAATAGGTCTGTCAAGTGTATTGAAAAACAGAGATAATTAGAAGTCAACACGTAAGTGGGGTTTTTTCAAAACTGAACAGCATGAGCATATCATAGGGAACTGGTAAAGAGAAAGGAGGGATGGGACCCAGGGAGAGGGCAAACAGTAATTCAGACAAACAACTTGAGCATTACCAGCTTTAGCACAGAGACCCTGGATACCACCCAGCCAAGGGACCTGTGTAGCCATTCCCCTGAGGAATAAGGAAACTCTTTGGTTTCTGGGAAGGCTTTTGGATGGGAAGTATGTGTTGTTATGCTGAGGAGCAAATGGCTGGTATCCTAATCAGGTTGCCCTTAAGCTACCCACATCATGTCCCAAAATGTCTATATGGCTAGTGCCCTTAAGATCCAGTGGTTGGGGAAGGGTAAGCAAAAAGAGCACATATACACTCAGGACATTAGACTACAACCTATAATCCCATAGTTTTCCTATCATTATTCTGCACAAATCAGTAAATAACAAAAAACCACATAAGACAGTCCAACAGAAAACGTTTAATTTGTGACAGGTTATTTCTTAGAAGAAATGTAGACACTAGAAAGGAAGTTTAGAACCTCTTGCTAAAGGGCATATATATTATGTCCATATCCAAGGTGTTCACATATCTGCGACCACCTTTCTTCTCTTTGTCAAAATGTTCTTTTTTTCACCACACTCTAATTGATATGACGTCTAAAAGCATCATATACTTCTCTGTTCCCTTTGCTGATTTTTCTTCTCCTTCTACTCTAATTCTTGATGTCCTCTTAATTTCAACCTTATACTTCTCCTTTTAAGAACTCAGCTATTCCCAAGGCTTCAACCATCCCCTCTTGGCTGACAGACCCTAAATCCACTGCATCTTTACTGTCTTACTGTCGAGCTTCACTTCGATATTACCCCTGACTTAGACCCAACAGATCTAAATCCACATTAATCACACCGCCCCCGAAAACAAACTTACCGAACTTCGTTGTTTCTGTGTGAACTGCCACAGTCGCCCAAGTCCCTTGAGGTTTCATACTTGGTGTCATGTTCAAATTATTCATATCCTTCCTTTAGCAAGTCAGTGCTATTGAGCCATCCAATTGTTTCATTGCTTTTTCATCCCACCGTAGGTAGCCCTCCTCAGTTCACATCTGACTTACAGAAGCAGTCCCTACCTGCCTACTCTCCCTAGCTTCTCAGTCAGTCCACCTACCCTAGCATTCCCAGAATCACCTTCCAACTATTGCCTTATTGAGTGATCTGTTTAGGAAAATATCCTTTCCACTCCTACTACAAAATCAGGGCTAAACATGAATTTTCAATGCTCTCTGTAACTTTTATCTATCAAGTCTATACTTTCACTGCTTTTCTACATGATTTATTCCTGTCTTTTCTCCTAGTTTAGAATTTTCTCTTCTGTACTTCCGTTTCCACATCCCAGCCCTGCTTTAAGACCCCTCCCAAATCTCAGTTTCTCTACCTTGCTTATGATCTGCATTGAGAAATTTAAAACTAAATGATACGACGTGTGCCATTTCAATGTGCTGATTTTCTTTCTCCAATTATAAGGCAAGCTTCATAAAGCTAGAGACACAGTTCTCCATCTCTACCCTACCATATACTCTGGGGTTCAAATGAGTGAATTCCTTTTTAGAATGAATAAATTAACTATCTACTACTTAAATGTATTTTTATTTTCTTTGACTATAAATTAGTGATTTATAATAAATAAAAATATACACAAATATAGAGATATATTAGCCTTTGATTTTTAAATATTTATACATTAATTATAAAACTATTCAATTTAAAAACCATATTCTTACCTGATTTTATGCACTCTGATGACTTGCAAATACCATCTAGAAAAAGGAAGATATATGCATAAATACTTGCAATACATGTTTTCTATTTTCTCCCTACCTTTTCTTCTTTTATAAACTATCAATTAAATAATCAATTCCTTAGAGCAAGAATTAAACCCCAAGTATTATATACCACTGACAGAAGTTAGAAGAAAATAAAGAGGAATAAAATAAGCAAATCCTACATTTTTAAATGAAGAGAATGTATTTCTTATATCATCTCTGTCCCCTAAGCCCTTAGTACTATTTAATTGAAATATCAGTTGTTTTAGTCTGATAACCATACCATTTTTTTTCCCATTTGTGAAAAACTTTTAAGACTCAAATTAGACCTCTTAAATTCTCGTAAAGCTGTTTAGAATTTCAATGACACAACAAAAGTTGACCAAACGAAGTTGGTTTTAAAATTGTGAACATTTTCATCATGTAAAATTATACATTAGAATCTTCATCAAATAAGTATGAGTGCACTCACTATACTTGGCAATTAATAACTTAGTTCAAGCATAAAAAAACATTGTACTTTAGTCAAAGTTAATTGCTCTGGCATATTGATATTACATTTTATAAATGAATCTTTATATCACACAGTCTTTAAGTGTCTCTCTCCTTAACCTATTGTTTAATAGATGGGGAAAGTCTAGGATAAAGACTTCACTGTCTTCTGCATGTTTGTGGGCATGAGTGTGGGAATAACTCACCATCATAGGTTGCATAGAGAGCTATCATTGTCACTGCAATGATGGTGAGCAGCAGGACGAGGACGGAGAGGCTGATCTCCAATGGGGTCCATCTCTGTTTCTTCTTTGGCTTTGGTGTGTTGATATCAGTTATATCCATCTGACTTTCTGATCTGCCCATTACCTAAAATCTGCAAAAAACTGTTTCTTAATTTTTAAAAACTAGTCATAACAAATAAATAAATAAAACGAAGAGATCTATACACAATTTTCTAAATGCCTAACGTGGCTGAATAAAAGTAAAAGGCTGCTGCTGCTGCTAAGTCACTTCAGTTGTGTCTGACTCTGTGCGACCCCATAGACGGCAGCCCTCCAGGCTCCGCTGTCCCTGGGATTCTCCAGGCAAGAACACTGGAGTGGGTTGCCATTTCCTTCTCCAATGCATGAAAGTGAAGAGTGAAAGTGAAGTCACTCAGTTGTGTCCGACTCTTAGCGACCCCATGGACTGCAGCCCACTAGGCTCCTCCGTCCATGGGATTCTCCAGGCAAGAGTAATGGAGTGGGTTGCCATTGCTTTCTTCAGTAAAAGGCTAACTCAGTATAAAATTAGAAATAGAAGTTTTTTTGCTGAAAGTCAAAATTTTGATTCTGAAAGCAAGGAGTATATAGTCATATAAATTAGACAGATCCTGGCCACAATCTTTCGGGGTTTTTTGACATATCACTAAAGATCCAAGCAAAATTAGACAAGGAAAGTTGCTTAAATACTCACATAGAATTTTTTCAGCGGTTCATAAGCAAGTAACTTCTGTACCATTAAGGAAATTTTTAAACTCACCCTTCTGAACTTTGGACAACATCAAAGGTGAATTTTATATCTTGTTCCACTGTCTTCTTTTACAAGCTTGGAAATCAACATCTAATACTTTGTGGTTTTGACTAAATAATAATTTGAAATGTGAATAAAGATAAAAACAAAAATGAACAAACATATGTGCTAGTTTTTTTTCAGTCTTAAAAAGTCTTTTATTTTTACAGTTCCAAATTACAACTGCTAACATGAGTATCTATTAACTAGTTAGACCGTCTTGGAGATGGTCATTCACTGGACCAAAAGTCATGGTTTACAACCTGGGATGAGAGATATTAACCACAATCACAGCTTCCTTGTGCAACTAAAGAAGGAAAAAATATGATTAAAAAAAATTCAACTTTGCAGGTCAAGATAACAAGATACTTATTTAACTTGTTTTTAAATTACTAATATTAATACTTCTACTAATAATAGGTGACATTTATTACTTCCCCTGTGTCATTCATAGTTCTTAGTGCTTTGCATGTGCTTATTCTCTGAATCTTTGTGAGTTGGATTTTAATATTCCAGTTCTATACCTTAGGAAAGTGGGGCAAAGAAAAACCAGGTAACTTGCCCAGAGCTACACAACTAAGAATACATTTACAATGAATACATTTCAAAGAACACAATTACAAAGAATACATTTTGAAATAAAATTGAATCATCATAGAAAGATAGCTACTTTAAACCTTATTGCAAAAAAAAAATAAAATAAAATAAACCTTATTGCAGAAGGCCAGGGGGTAAAATTAAAGGGATATAAGCCTAAATATTAAATTTCATTATGTTTCTTTTAGAGGCCTAGTGACTCTTTATCAGCCATTTACCAAAGCTTAGAACAGACAACTTCAATTTTCCTGGCTGATTGCAGAAAAAAGGATCGTAAACTAACAGATTAACTGTTTATAGCCTGATGCAAATTAAGCATATAATTTAGTTCCCAGATGAAATGACTGCTCAGAGATGCTCTTACTGTTAGAAATCTTTGTAATCTTCTGAGTGTGTTTTGTGGAAACTGAAGCACAGGATAAAGTAGATAAGGATTCTATGTTTAAAGGAAGGCCTGGATGATCCAGCAGATAACTAGGAATTTAATATGCCTAGTGAGTTATTACTAAGTGAACCACAACTGGACTTGAAATTTCTGGATACATATTTTTAAGTATGCTGTCCCCTTGATTACATGAGGCTATAACCAAGGACAGACTATCAAATAAAAATATTTTATTAGACCATGAAAACCGGGTCTACTCAATAAAAACGGAATGTAATGTACCTGAATGTTAAAATGTCTTAATGGTTATGTAACTCATGTTACCATAACATGAGGCTTCATCTCACAGCCTCTTTCTTGGGTTACGATATGGAATTGCACTGATAGTAGTCCTTGGAGTTTTAACAGGGGAGGTAGGTGGGGAAAGAAAATGGGCGACAAAGTGAACACTTGTATGCTGTACAGAAAGATAAACAATAAAAAGAATAATTTTCCCACTTCTCCCAGATGAATTCAAGACTGACTTCAAAAACATCTTAATATTAATCACATTTACTTGAGTATTTCCCTTTCCTGAATATTTCTCTCCCTTCTCTAATAATAGTTCAGAAGACAATTTAGAGAAACATTCTCTGATACATTATGACCCACTTCTCTTTTTAGTTCCTTCTTAGAAACGTCGGTTTCTCTAGCAAAACTTAGGGCCAGGAACCAGGGCAGCCATGGGGTTAAATTAAAGCTGCTCTTTGGCGCCACCAGGCTTCCACTATACAGGAAAACTAGCAGGCATGTGTATCTTTCTGTCTTCTGGGATACTTTTCCCAGGTTTCTCCTCCTTACCCATGAGATTGGGGTACTGAAGCAGTTGAGCTCTTAATGGTTCTGCACCTAAGGCAGCAGAAATTGTTACAGGGGTAAATGAAGGCCGTGACTGAGGCTGTTTAGTCCTTCTACCTGCATCAAAAGAATATCATTTTTTAACTACATGCTAACCCCTGGGATTTCTTTGGAAGGAATGATGCTAAAGCTGAAACTCCAGTACTTTAGCCACCTCATGTGAAGAGTTGACTCATTGGAAAAGACTCTGATGCTGGGAGGGACTGGGGGCAGGAGAAGGGGATGACAGCGGATGAGATGGCTGGATGGCATCACCGACTCGATAGGCGTGAGTCTGAGTGAACTCTGGGAGTTGGTGATGGACAGGGAGGCCTGGCGTGCTGCGATTCATGGGGTCGCAAAGAGTCGGACACGACTGAGCGACTGAACTGAACTGAACTCTCCATCTGCCCTTTTGTAAACGCCCAGTAAATTTGCAATCTTTGCTCCTAAGACACATTTTTCAACAGCACTTAGCAAAGCAAAAAGGAGGCAGGCATGTTTAACCACCTAATCAACTTTGTCATTCATTTCCAATCAATTCCAGTGGATTCACTATTTTCTTATATGAAAATAAGTGTCAATATCTTGAATTTCAGGAAGAAACTTACCACCATCTCTCAGATACTTAGATACCCAATGCAATCACACCCAACCCGTTTTAGAGAGGGGTAAAGGAGGCAATTATACAAAAGAATATAAAAATTATACAGCTGATACTTTTAGTCCCATATAAAGCAGGATATGCCAAAACATATCTACATCCTTAAAGTATTTCACCTCAATTGGAGATGTGTTGGCAAGTTCAAGCAAAAAAGTAGATACTTCTACGAGAAGAGAAATAGAATGTCTAACCTAACAAACTGCAGACTTCAGACAACATCTCCAAAAGAAAAAAATGATTATTTTGCCTAGGTAGAAACTGAGTTTCAAAGCAATATAAAGTAGCAATTTTTATGCCAGTTGAGCATACACATTACTTTTATCACATCATCAAAGAATCCAGAGGGTAACTGGTTTGTTAAAAAGAAGTCTATAAATCCAAGCAATGTTCATCTTCACAGTACATTAACATTTTTCTACTAGTCCCTGAGGTTAATCTATGCAATTACAGTTTGTATTATGGAAACTGAGGCATAGAAAGCAAGAGAAACAGGTTCCACCTGTAGGGGAGTATAATCTGCAAAAATACTGAACCACTATGCTATATGCCTGAAACTGACACATATAAATGAACTATACTTATGTTCAAAAAAAGATGGTAATGGGTCCCATATTTAGAGGGCAGCACATATACTAGAGGGTAGCTGCAGATCTGAGGAGGCACATATGCTAGAGAAATCACCTCCTTGTTTGCTCAGACATTAACTTGAAGGTATTTCCAGGATCTATTAATAATATACGGAGTTCTGAGCACAAAGTCCCAACCACATTACTCCCATATGCAGTATAGCAGCTATACAACAAAAGACACAGCATGGAGCGCAAGAAACTGTGGGACAATATTTCTGTAAGTGCTGAAACCCACCAATAATGCAAGGTAGATGGCTTCATAGCCGATTTGCGGATTAGCAACTTCCAAATGCTGACACTGCAAATCAAGGTACTACTTTTCAGTTTAATAAAATTACTATTTGCATCGTATATTGGGGAGGAATAGGCTTGATCAAGCGGCTAAAGAGAACAGTTCAGTTGCAATTACCCTTTTGTTCGAATAATACAAACTGGTTGAGACCGATTAAGGAAACTTTCATCTGCTAAAGAACTACCCACCCACTCCCACCAACCAAGCCTCGAGAGATTTAAGCACTCTATCAGCATAAATTATGTAAGAGGAAACTAAGGTTCAAAGCAAGAAGAAGAGGTGGGATAATAAAAAGATCTTCAGGTTAGGGAAAGTAAAAATAGAAAAGTGAGCTACAAAAAGGAAGAAAATCTGACAGAAACCAAAATGAAAACAAACCTTACTTTAAATATACAATAACACTGTCTGTCCAGCGGAATGGCAAATGCCCAGTCCCCAAATCAGCCCCGCTGCAATCTGGTACCGCTGAACTCAGTAACCAGACCTAACTCTCCGAGGAAGAGGCTGCAAGAAAGCTATGGAAATGAACCTGAAGAGTCGACCTCACATCACTTGCAGAGCCCTCCTCCAGGTTACCCTCTCTGCCCTGGTCCCTCACTCTTTAAGTCTGTTTCGGCTTTTCCCAGGGCACGCCTCCCTCGCCCGCAGGGTCGCGGGCGCTCTGATCGCGCCGGACCTGAGTCGTCAACCCGGTTCCGTGCACCTCCCGGGCAGCCGTGCCCCGCGGCCAGCTCTGCCCTCCAGCTGTCGTCCCAACAGCTCCCACCGCCCCAGGGGAGATCTCACGCCCTTTGGACCCATCTCCCTCAGCTCCCAGGTGCCCGCTCGCTCTCCCGGGACTCACCCGTGGGATTCGGGGGAAGTTGGCGGCTGCTGAGCAGACACATCCCCGACCAATGAGCGCACAGGGCCGGCGGCCGGCGGGGAGTCCCGCAGAGCGCGGGTGGGTAGGTGCGTCCGCCCAGGCGCGCCCGGAGCAGCGCGGGCTCCCGGCAGCTGGTGGCAGCGCAGAGCCCAGGCCGGACTCCAGGGAGGTTCCGGGCCCGCCTCGGCCGGGGCCCCGGGGGCCACGGGGAACCAGGGCATCTCCTGACCCGCATCCGGAGAGACTCACCGTGGCCTCTCAGCAGATCCCGCGCCGGGAGTTGGGCGGCTGCTCCCGCCTGCGCTGGGTCCAGCTTCGCCACTCGCACATCTCCGCGCCCCGCGCGTCTGGGCGCTCTCACCCCCCACCCCCCACCCCGCCTCGCTACTGCAGGACCAGCGAGAGGAGCAGTTCCCTGAGTGACCTGAAGGTTTCCTCTAAGTCTCCCAAATCCTGCCACATCCTGTGATGGGGCCAGGGCTGCGGGCTAGGGGTATGAGAAAGTCCCCCCCACTCGTCCCCTACCTCACCCTTCTCAAAAGGTCTTTGCCAAACATTCTTGGAATTGCTTAGCTTCTGGGCTTTCAAGAAAACAATACATTGCTTCTTCGAGATTCTGTTGTGCTGATAAAGGTTCTATTTCTCTTCCTAATGGACCTGAGACAAAAACAATTCTCCTCACACTCCCTTTTTCTCGTTCCCATCAGCGAAGCTTCCTTCCTTTCTCATTTTTTCTTTATTTTCTTTCCCTCCTTCATTTATGTGTTTCCTTTCGTTCTTTTCTTTCAATCCCTCGCTCCCTTTATTCCTTCTCTCCTGTTCCTTTTCCTCCCTTCCTCTTTGCTTACCCTCTCGTCTCTTTCTTCCCTTCCTTTCTTTTTCTTGGGGATGTCCAGAGCTACAATCTGTAGTGAAACTCTCCACTTCCATCTTCTGACTCTAGGGAATCTTGTAATGTGCATACCTGGGGGGCTGGAATGGGGAGTGAGAAAAAGAAACTCAAGTGTGTCTGCTCTACCTATTAAAATTAGCTATATAAAATAAAAAAAAAATTTTTTTTAATTAGCTATAATGTATCTGCTGGACCCTCATCATTTTAATGCAGTCAAGCAACATACCATTTTCATGTAAGACATGTGATTCCTTTTCAAGGGCACAAAAAACAGTTTAGCTTAGAAGAACTAAACCTCTTCTAATTTCGTTTTTTTTTAATTTTTTGCTTCAATAATTTTTGGTTCAGTTAATCAATGCCAGGTACATAGGTAGCTTTAACATCGATGTCTTTTTCCTTATATGTTTGTCAACATATGTACACACATATACACACATGACACATCCTGGGGTATTCATACTGGAATTCAGGTTGCGTTTTCCTGCATTTCCCGTTACTGTTTTTAACATCACAATGACTCAGTGCTTGTGAGAAGTCCCTTTGCATTAACAAATTTTGAATCTTTCTCATAACAAAGAAAGCTGAAAAGCTAAGAGAAAAAGTGATACTTGCTAATGAAAGGGCAAATGGGATACAATGGAGAGACATTAAGAAAAAGAACAATCATTGTATAATTAGATTATATAGCAAAATCAAAAGTACTCTCCTCAAACCTCTGTTCTCTACTCTTTCTAGATGCATGGTGCAGACACTACTTAATCCTCACAATACTACAATATGAATGTAATTACCCCACAAATAAGCATAAGGAACTCAGCTCAGGAATTTGAACCCAGTTCATTTTGACTCAAATAAGAGTTACTCTTATTCTCACTTTACAGAAAAGAGTGAAACATAGAAAGGTGATTTACTCAATCTGTGAGAAATCTAGATTTTTCTAACACTCAAGTACTTAATTTTTATTACTTTTCAGCTAAATCATCAGAATGTTATTTCAACCTTATGTAATTAACAATAAATTAAAATGAGCTAGAAAAGTCTTTTTTTTTTTTTTTAATGTAGTCAGTCCTCAGCTTCTTCATAAGGAGCCATGTACGTTAAAAGTTTAATACATTTCTTCTGATTAATATGTGATGAAAGTTGGTGGTGGAGGGGGAATACCTTGGCCAGAATAATCACCAAGTTTGCATATCAACAGGAAATGTAAGTAAAACTCAGTCCTGGTCCTAACATTTTTATTTGAATTTTTCAAGCTAGGTTCTGTTTTCAAATTTGCACAAAACTTTTAAAAAGAAAATTTTCCTTTGGAAGGTAATATTTATCCTTGCAGTTCAGGAATATCTTATTTCTGGTAGAAACAAAGATGGTCTGATTTGTTTATAGTGCCTCTGAACTTAGAGTTGAAACATAAAAACAAAGCTAATTCATTTAAATTGTCTTAAAAATTAAGATTTGTTAATGAAAACTTTTCAGACTATTCTTAACAGAGCATATGTCATAGATTTAAGTCTATTCAATTGCAATTAAAAAAAAAACTGCAGGAATCCAATTCAAAATTCACTTTTGATAAGGTTGTTTCATAGAGAAAAAGACTGGATATAGAGTATACAGTTAACAACAAAAAAAAGTGCCAAGTTATTTTTAGAATGAGACTTCTAGCTGTTGGTCAAGTGTGTATTTCCTACAAGAAAGCTTAATCTCATTAAAGTTCCCCAGAAATTTAAGGGTTATATCAAAAATGCCAAATGTCTTCCTAGACAGAGGTTAAACTGGGAAGATTTCTTTTATAATAGATCTAATAAAGAGTCAGGGGCTTCCCTTGTAGCTCAGTTGGTAAAGAATCTGCCTGCAGTGCAGGAGACCCAGGTTCGATCCCTGGGTTGGGAAGATCCCCTGGAGAAGGAAATGGCAGCCCACTCCAGTATCCTTGCCTGGAAAATCTCATGGACAGAGGAGCCTGGTGGGCTGCAGTCCATGGGGTCGCAAAGAGTCGGGCACGACTGAACGACTAACACTAACTAATAAAGAGTCGCTAGATAAGGAAACTCAGAAAACCGAGGTTTGTAGAGGTTTTCCAAAGTCAGGTAGTTTGATGAGTTACAGAGATGGAGGAGAAGATTTTAGGGAACTGTTGGCCAGGCATGAGTTGCTGCACAACAGGAGGTCATGATAAGGAACACTATGCTGCTGCTAAAAACTAACAGAGAATTTAGGAGGGGTCAAAAAGAGGTGAGAGATACCATCCCCTGATATGTCTTGTAAGACTAATTGGGAGAATTTGGGAAGGGACAAAAGGAGGGAGGGGATGCCAGCCCATAATATGTTCTGCCAACCTTCCAGAAGCCCTTGTGCTGGAAACCACTTTAATTAACAGATGTGTGCACTGCCAGGAAGGGTCTTGAATCATTTTGCAGGGGCAAAATGATTGGCCAGAGGCAACCCAGAAAGCAAACCCCATCACCATAAAACCTAAGACTGCAAGCCTCATGACAGCACAGTTCTCTTGAGTTCCCTTACTCTCCTGCTTTCCACCTCGTGCCTATTCCCAATATATTCTTTTGCTTTGTTAGCATGTGTTTCTCCTCAGACAATTCATTTCTGAGTGGTAGACAAGAGCTCACTCTCGGACCCTGGAAGGGGTACTGTTTTGGTAACAAAAGTAGTCCTCCCGGCTGCTATGCATAAGTTATTAAGAGTGGAACGCAAGTTCTAGAAGGATGCAGAGTAGACCCTTCAAAGCTGTCCTTGTATGCAACACTTACAAATTCTTGATATTTTTTAAAGGCCCTTTAAGTGCACCACTGAGCTAGCAAGAAATGGAAGGAAAATCTGAAAAGCCAAAAGCTAGGAATCCAGAAAGGCATTTGAGTGATGAAAGTGGTGCTGCCCTGGTGACATTTACCTATCTCAGGAGGTCTTATCAAACCCAGGTGATCTAGAGCTTCAATTTTAACAAAATCTTACAAAACCTCCTTACAAAACCTAGTCCAGAACAAGGTGAAAGCCAGGTCAGATTCCTACATAAAGTCGAGATGACTAAAAAGGAACATCTGCAGTGAAAAGGTGAACTAGAAAAAAAGAAAAAAACTCAAATCCCACTTTCACTCTTTCCTACTCCCTAAACATAAATACATAAATATATATGTATTTTTAAGCCTCCACTTCAGGTATGTAAATTTATACCAAAAAGCTTCCAGTGAAAATTCATGATCAGACCAGACCTCAGATGGATATAGGGCTGAGATTTATACTAATTGTGCAGCCTGAAAATTCCCAAGTTAAAAATTCTTAGTAAAGTGGTCCCAGCTAGACTATGCCAAACAAAAATTGAGAGAATTATCACTACCTAACTCTCACTAAAGGAACTTGTTGAGAATGAATTTCTGAAACAAAATAATACTAGATATGAGATCTTATATGCAAGAAGAAATAGTAAGCAAATAAAATAGTAATAATATAGGTAAATCTAAGGAAACACTGATGACAAAATGTATGGGAATAAAAAAGATCAACTAAAATACTAGGCAATGGTGATGTGTAACTCAGGAAAGTATTAAATAGAGTTCAAACACTCTAAAGCGCTTACTTAGTTGCTGGAAAGGAGGATAATGACATTAATTTTAGACCTTATTAAATTAATTATACATGTAAAAATTACTAGTTAACCATAAAAAAAAATGAAGTGTATAAGGTCAAGTTTTACATAAGGAAAATAACTAGAATTAAAGGCAATATAATTTTGAACTGTGGTATTGGACAAGACTCTTGAGAGTCCCTTGGACTGCAAGGAGATCCAACCAGTCCATCCTAAAGGAGATCAGTCCTGGGTGTTCTTTGGAAGGACTGATGCTGAAGCTGAAACTCCAATACTTTGGCCACCTCATACGAAGAGTTGACTCATTTGGAAAAAACCCTGATGCCTGGAGGGACTGGGGGCAGGAGGAAAAGGGGACGACAGAGGATGAGATGGCTGGATGGCATCACCAACTCAATGGACATGAGTTTGAGTGAACTCCAGGAGTTGGTGATGGACAGGGAGGCCTGGCATGCTGCGATTCATGGGGTCGCAAAGAGTCGGACATGACTGAGTGACTGAACTGAACTGAACTGAATGATAAGGAAAGAGAAAAAATGAAATTCTAGAAATAAAATTGTAAAAATTAATCCAAATATGTTATTTATGGGCTTTGCTGTTGGCTCCGATGGAAAAGAATATATTAATTATAATAAATATAATTTGATCCAATTTTCCAATTATAGGACAAAGATTGTAATACAACAAATAAAAGCCAGCTATCTTCTGTTTAAGAAACACGTGCATGCTAAGGTGTTTCAGCCGTGTCCGACTCTTTGTGACCCTATGGACTGTAGCCTGCAGGCTCCTCAGTCCATGTGATTCTCCAAGCAAGAATACTGGAGTGGGTTGCCATTCCCTTCTCCAGGAGGTCTTCCTGATCCAGGGATCAAACCTGGGTCTCCTGCATTGCAGGCAGATTCTTTGCTGTCTCAACCACCAGGGAAGCCCAAGAGACACACTTATAACCTAATAATATAGAATGGTTGAAAGCAAAATGATGTTAAAAAAAGATACTTCAAACAAATGTTAACCAAAAGATAGCTGGTATAGCTATATTGTAATCAGACAAAATAAACTTAAAACTTATCAAAGAAAGATACCAGTCAGTTCAGCAGGGTGATACAATTCTAAACTTTATTAGATCCAGTACTATAAAGTTTAAATATGTACTGTAAAAAAAATAACAGCAGAATTGCAAGAGAAAAATGATAATTCACCATGATAATGGGTGATTTTAATACATCATTCATGATATTTGACAAATCATGTACATAGCAGTAATGATACAAAAGATCTAAATAACAATATTAAAAGCATGCCTAATGGAATATATTGAACATTTTAACCAAGAACTGGAGAAAACACATTTTTTAAAGCACCCGCTGAATATTTATAAACATTGATTACATATCAAACCGTTAAACAAGTGCCAATGAATTTCAAAGACTTTTCATTATAAATAACAGATTTTTGGAACTTAACACAACTAAAGAAAGCTAAATCAAAATCACATGTACACTTAGAAATTGTTAAATGATGCACACAAACACTTTTACATATGTTAAAGACAAGAATACAGGCCCCAAATGGAGTGTAGCATATGTTAATTCCCACAACACTTAAAACTGTGCCTGGACTTAATTATAGTTTAGGCTATTCCAGAAACGGAATTTTAAACTAGTCAATCAGGATTGCCTGATCAGCACTAGGTAGCTAATCTGCCTGGTGGACTCCTGCCAAAGGAAAATAATTTTGCAATAACTAATCTGTCTTCTTTTTTTATTTTGTCTAGTACAACTTCCGTGTTCCTCCTTCCTTGTATCTATAAAATCTCTTGCCCTGTATAGAACTTCAGAACTCTTATCTACCTGCTAGGTTGAATGTTTCTGCTTTTAAGAATTGTTGATTTTTATATTTTACTCAGTTGAATTGTTTTTAAATAAATAACACATGAATCAAAGATGAAAGTTAAAAAACAAAACTGGATGACAATGAAAATACTGCCTATCAATTGACTTATCTATAGGGAGACTTACAGTCTTAAATGTTTTTAATTTAAAAAGAAAAATGTTGAAACTTCATGAGGTGAGCATTAACTTAAAAAGTTAACGAACAACAGGAAACATTCTAACAAAATGAAAGGAAAGAAATAACTACCTTAAAATAATAAAATTCATGAAATATAATAGAACGTGAAAGTGAAGTTGCTCAGTCGTATTCAACTCTTTGCAACCCCATGGACTGTAGCCTACCAGGCTTCTCCATCCATGGGATTTTCCAGGCAAGAATACTGGAGTGGGTTGCCATTTCCTTCTCCAGGAGATATCCCAACCCAGGGATTGAACCCAGGTCTCCCGCATTGTAGGCACTTTACC
The DNA here is from genome assembly GCF_029378745.1 of Bos indicus. Taxonomy (NCBI): domain Eukaryota; kingdom Metazoa; phylum Chordata; class Mammalia; order Artiodactyla; family Bovidae; genus Bos; species Bos indicus. Next base: position 112,988,455 of record NC_091760.1, read on the forward strand.
ATCTGAGCCACCAAGAGCAACAAATCCAAAATTGGATCTTACAAAAGACAAATAAAACTGCTACTGCTACTGCTACTGCTAAGTCACCTCAGTCATGTCCGACTCTGTGAGACCCCATAGACGGCAGCCCACCAGGCTCCCCTGTCCCTGGGATTCTCCAGGCAAGAACACTGGAGTGGGTTGCCATTTCCTTCTCCAATGCATGAAAGTGAAAAGTGAAAGGGAAGTTGCTCAGTCGTGTCCGACTCTTAGCGACCCCATGGACTGCAGCCTACTAGGCTCCTCTGCACATGGGATTTTCCAGGCAAGAGTACTGGAGTGGGGTGCCATTGCCTTCTCCAAAATAAAACTGGCAAGGCTAAATGTAAGGTAAGGGAGTTAGAGAAGGTGAGGTTCAGAAAAAGGAGACCGGCACTTTACAGGAACAGATCACCTTTAATGAGGCGAGAAGGGGCAGCAGTCAGATTATCGAGCTGCTGTACTTATCCAAGAAAAGAGTAAGTATATATAGGCATGTATGTGGAAAGTTACTGGCTGGGAACTGGGTGTAACCATCCTTAATGTCCATTTTTTTCCTCTGGATGAGAGAGTTCTTTGTTTTGCATAGAATGGTGGGGAGGATCTGGAAGGGAGTTTTAACTTCAGGCTATTTTGAGCCATGTAACTTTTCTTTTTTTTTTTTTTTAGCCATATAACTTTTCTTCACTAAAAAAGATGGATGAGTCAAGGTTACAATTGAACCTTGCATGGCTTGAATAAAAGAAAAAACAAAAAATAAACAGAAATTAAAGGATAATGAAAATGTTGTATGCTGTTATATCCAATATATTTAAGAAATTAGGTAAAATGAACAGATTCCTAGGACAATACAAATTACAAAAATTGTTTCAAGAATAAATAGAGAATCTAAATAATCTTATAATCATTATAAGTTTAACAGTTAGGAATCTTCCCATAAAGAAAAAAGAAATAGGCCTACACATTTTAAAGGCAAATTCTATCTTATTAATGGGCAATTCCATTCTCATACAAACTTTCCTAGCAAATAAAATAAGGAACAATATCTCCTAAGTCATTTTATGAGATTAATATAACCTTGATGCTAATAACAGAAGAGTATCTGAAGGGAAAATTAAGATCAAACATCCATGAGTTTTGAAGCAAAACCAAAATAATGGTAAACTGAATACAGGCAGTATATAAAAATGATCCAAAAGCTAGAAATACAAGTTTGTACATTAAGTGTTGTATTTAGAGAACTGAGACAATACAGTTAGAAATTAAACAAAGAAAGAGAGAGAGGAGGCAGGAAAAAGGAGAAAAGAAAAAAAGAAGGAAAGAATGAAGGAAAGAATGTCAAACTGTCATTGTTTGAAAATAGTATGATTGTTACCAAGTCCAAGCTTGCTCTGCTCACTGGACAACAGGCCAAGAAATTTACAAATGAGGTGTTGAGGCAAGGAGTAAAGACTTTATTCAGAAAGCCAGCAGACAGAGAAGGTAGCAGATTAGTGTTACCAAATACCCATCTCATCAGGGTCTGGGTGTCAGTTCCTTTTTTAAAATCAGGGAGTGGGAGGAGGTGAGGAAGTAAGATAAAAAGGCCATTTACCTCACAAAATAGGAGAGGATGTATTAATTTCTTCTTTTCGGTAGCCATTCACAGGTGGGCAGGGTTCTCTGAAGCACGTCATTATGTAAGATTATATAACAAAAGCAATGGTCAAAGTCAAAACAACAGATCCAACATGGAGTCAAAATTGGCCCTTCCCTGCTACATGATCATCAATATAGGAAAATGAATGCAATCAATAAAAAATTGTTAGTATTTGTAAAAGTGTAATAACATCATTGAATATAAAGTCAGTATTAAAAAGCTAATTGTATCTTTATACAGCAGAAATAAAATTTTAGAAAGTGTAACCTTTAAAAGACCTGTCTACAGTAACAAAGATATATATATATATATATATATATATATATATATGAGAAATGAAATATTTCTTGCCATATCAGTAAACAAGGATGTCCCAGTCATCAGTGATTGCAGCCCTTTAAGGTGAGCCCTAAGGGAAACTCTGGAAGAAGAGTATCTGTGAACTAGCAGCCATCAGGACTGCAGCCACTCCCTATGGTGAGCCCCAAGGAAGCTCAGGATGTGAAATAACACAGGATACTGACCCCAGATAGCTGAGATGCACACGAAAGGAATGATTTCAGTGAACCCAGACTCTTGCATTTTCCCATGCATAGAAAAGCACTAAATTCCTTAGCTTAGGATATCTGGTTTTCTTTAGTTAACAATAGTCTTTTGATGTTCAGACTATCTGCCCTTTGTTGCAAAATTTCTATATAATCTGCCTCCTCCCCTCATCTGCTTGGAGAAGTTCTCACAGGGTTACTTAAAATGCTGTCTCCCAGGCTTGAAGTCCTAATAATCCATACCAAATAAAACACAACTTTCAACTTTTAGGTTGTGACTATTTTTTTTAGGTTGATATATGTATAGATAGATAATAATATAATTATGGACATAGAAAGATTTTTTTCCTAGAAGTAAATCTCATAAAAAACATACAAGCTATAAATCTTCCCAAAAGTTATGAAGAAAACCAGGTAAACTGAGAAACAAATCAAGAACTCAGAGTTGAATATTTAATATTATAAGAATATAAATTCTTAATCTATAGATTAAATTAGATGTCAATCAAATGGCCAAAATATTTTTGGAAATATGATAAGCTGATTGTAAAATGATCATGAAAGAAACAGAAAATTATAGCTGAGACAATCCTGAAAAGGAGCAGGTAGAAGGAATTTAACCTTCTAGAAGATAAGACTTATAAATTAATTTTAATAGTAATTTAGTAATTAGCAATAGTTTATGGTTCAAAGAAAAATGTATCAAATGAAATAGGGATATAAAATATAGACTCATTTTTTTAAGAAAACTTGATATATCTATCAGATCAGATCAGATCAGATCAGTCGCATAGAGTTGGCTTATAGATAGAGAAAGAATTTTAAATTATTTAAATAGTGATAAAACCTCAGATGGAAAATACATTGCATTTCTATACAGTATACAAAATTAGCTATATGTGAATTAGAAATTTAAATGTGGTAAGCAAACATTTTTAAAGTGTTAAAAGTGTTAGAAATAAATATAAAAGCATATCTTATGAAATGGAATTATTTCAAAGCCCCAAAAGTTCAAAACCTAAAAAGACTGATAAATATAATTACAAATTGAATTCTATTTGCTTACCAAAAAAAAAAAAACTTTAAAGAAAATAAAAAGACAAGTAATGCACTAGGGAAAGATATCTCCAACACATAAAAGTGGAAAATTATTAGAGTATATAAGGATCTGCAAATAGAAGCCAAGTTAATCACTCCAAATGAATAAGAGACATAAACAGACATTAAATAGAAATGGGCTTCTCTGATAGCTCAATTGGTAAAGAATCTGCCAGCAATGCAGGAGACCCCAGTTCAATTTCTGGGTTGGAAAGATCTCCTGGAGAAGGGACAGACTACCCATTGCAGTATTCTTGGGCTTCCCTTGTGGCTCAGCTGGTAAAGAATCCATCTGCAATGTGGGAGACCTGGGTTCGATCCCTGGGTTGGGAAGATCTCCTGGCAAAGGGAAAGGTTTCCCATTCCAGTATTCCAGCCTAGAGAATTCCGTGGACTGTATAGTCCATGGGATCGCAAAAAGTTGGACAAGACTAAGCGACTTTCACTTTCATTTTAAATAAAAATGATACACAATCTCATTAATTAACAGGTAAATATCAATTAAAACTCCAAGATAAAACCAAATTTTACTCACCTGACTTCTTACATACCACGGATAAGAGTATCAATTTGTTCAGTCTCACAGGAGGAAAAAACAATTGTCCTTGTAAAGGACAAAAGAGATTATTTTTAATGGAATTGAGAGAATTGGCTAGCACAAAAGTAGGAAAACTTGTTCTGTAAAGGACCAGAAAGTTAATATTTTAGGGTTGCCCACATATGTTTGTTGCATATTTTTTTCTTTTTAAAAACTCTTTAAAAATGTAAAAAAATTGTATGTGGAATCTAAGAAGCAGGCTACTACTGGATTTGGCTAGCCAGTGGTAGCTTGCAGATCCCTGGCTAGCAGATCCTCCAGGACTATCTGATTCTATTGGTCTGTACAACTTTGGCTGACTCTTTATTGGCTATGCTATTTTACAACTCTGCAAAGATATCCATTTTTGGAAATTGATAGGAAAGTACGTGTATTCAAATATTTAGTAATTTGTAAGAAACTGATAGGAATCAAAATAATTATTGCTTAAAAAATACAAATAAACTTTTTCGGACAGAAATTCTGTTAATTTCCATTGAAAAGATAACCCCAAACATTACATTTAACTGGCACTGGCCAATCAGTTCAGTTCAGTTGCTCAGTTGTGTCCTACTCTTTGCGATGCCACAGACTGCAGCACACCAGGCTTCCCTGTACATCACCAACTCTCTGAGCTTGCTCAAACTCACGTTCATTGAGTTGGTGATGCCATCCAACCATCTAATCCTCTGTCGTCCCCTTCTCCTCCCCCTTCAGTCTTTCCCAGCATCAGGGTCTTTTCCAATGAGTCAGTTCTTCACATCAGGTGGCCAAAGTATTGGAGTTTCAACTTTAGTATGAGTCCTTCCAATGAATATTCAGGACTGATTGCCTTTAGGATCGACTGGTTGGATATCCTTGCAGTCCAAGGGACTTTCAAGAATCTTTTCCAACACCACAGTTCAAAAGCGTCAGTTTTTCGGTGCTCAGCTTTCTTTATAGTCCAACTCTCACATCCGTACATGACTACTGGAAAAACCATAGCTTGACAGACCTTTGTTGGCAAAGTAATGTCTCTGCCTTTTAATATGGTGTCTAGGTTGGCCATAGTTTTTCTGCCAAGGAGCAAGTGTCTTTTAATTTCATGACTTCAGTCACTATCTGCAGTGATTTTGGAGCCCCAAAAATAAAGTCTCTCACTGTTTCCATTGTTCTATTACTGGCCAATAGAATTTTGAAAAAAAAAATTATATATATACTTTAGCAAATCATTTTGAAAAATTTTTGCATTGTCTAGAAAAATTGAAGTACATGATTGACATTCCAGCAATTTTACCTTCAAATGCATACTTGTGTACATGTGCATCTGGAGATGTGTGAAAGACTTCATGGCAACATTGTCTATAATAATAATAATATACAAGAAACAAAAGTCAACTTATGGAAGATTGGATAAACTATTCTAATACATTCATAAAATGGAATCCTAGAATATTACACAGAATGTAAAATAACCAATTGCAGCTAAACAAATCAATATGGATGACTCAGAAAGAAATTTTGAGTGAAAAAGCAAGCAAATCCTTTGCAGGATTGTGTAGATAAAAAGAAAACAAAAGATAAGATGATTAGGTAATCAAGGAAGTCATAGTTTAGTGAGTAAGACAAATACAAACAAACTTTTACAATAGAACATAGTTATTTTTGTAATTGAATAATATACAAAGTTCACTTGAAATATGTGACAGGGCATTTTTTTTTTATCATTGGGTACATCAGAACACTTCATCACTTAATATATTTCTTATTTGACTTGAGGTATTTGGCAGATAAAAGAGAGGATAAGAGCAGTCAAGACAGAGAGAACATAGAGAACCTTTCTACGTCCTGAATATTGTATGAGATACCTTGCAATAGTCTGATGACTTTGAGTAGCTAGTTATTGCTGAAGTGTAAAAGACGTAGGGAGGAAGCAGGAGGTTTCTCAAGAGAAGACTGAAGAGAGGAACCAGATAATGAAGAAATTTGTATGTGCTACAAACTGTTTACATTTGGTTGCATGCAGTAGAGAGCATGGTAAAATCTGTACAAGGGAGAAATACTATCAGAGTGGTGCATGAGAATACCTCTGCTGCATGGATGGTAATGGGAAGCACGGCTGGAGGAGGCAAAAAATGGAGGCAGAGAGACCTGTTAGAAAGCTAGTGCAATAGTTCTTATGAGAGGTGTCTTAAAAGCAAATGATCTAAGGCAATCAAAGGAGAGATTTTTGAGGTGGAATCATAGGACTTTGGTTTTTTTTTTAATATTAAAGGTACAGAAGAAGGAATCTAGAATGATTCCTGTCGTTTGGGGCAAGGAGATGGATCTATCACTTCACTGAGACAGGGAACATTTGGTGGTGGTGAGTTATAGATAGAATGTAGAACAAATTGTTGAAATTGCTGTATTTCTGTGAAATGACAGAACGTAACAATGGGAAGTTTGTTGTTTCTGACAAACTGACAAAACATCTAAATATTTGTTATGTGCCAAAGGCAATCAGAGTCTTTCCTGGTGGCTCCAATGGTAAAGCATCTGCCTGCAGTGCTGGAGACCAGGGTTCGATCCCTGGGTTGGGAAGATCTCCTGGAGAAGGAAATGGCAACCCAACCTGGAGAATCCCACGGACGGACGGAGGAGCCTGGTAGGCTACATTCCATGGGGTCGCAAAGAGTCGGACATGACTGAGTGACTTCACTTTCACTTTCAAAGGCAATCATTAATTGTGACAATGATACAAATAAGGCTCAGAAACATTGTAACACCAAGCTCTACTCATCAAGCAATTTTTTGATTGACGTGAAAGTGAAAGTGAAGTCACTCAGTTGTATCCGACTCTTTGTGACCCCGTGGACTGTAGCCCACCAGGCTCCTCTGCCCATGAGATTCTCCAGGCTTAAGAATACTGGAGTGGGTTGCTGTTTCCTTCTCCAGGGGATCTTCCTGACCCAGGGATCGAAGCCAGGTCTCCCGCATTGCAGACACTTTAACCTCTGAGCCACTGAAAATTGCATTTTAAAACATGGAATCGAGCCTCTTCTCTGGCTAAACTGTTCCATATGCTCTGATATTGTGGGGCAGGAAAATCCGTCTGGGGACAGGCTGCACTTACCCCTCACCTAGAACGTGACTAAGCTCAGTTACAAAGATGTGCTCATCCCTCACATCCCCAAGATGATTACATGTTTCATCTCAGCAACACTCTAACATTCCATCGCTGACACTGTACTGAGAAGGGGAAGGAGAGGCGGTTTTCCAGCACAACTTGTGCAGACACTCGGCATTCACAAGCCTGGAAACAATTCTGGCCTGAGGGAGCCCTGCCTGTGGCCGGCACTTTGAGGATGCCCATCACCACATACCAAGGAACATGTGCATCTGATTCACTCCCCTTAGACCTCTCAGATGCATTTCCTGTGGACATCTGTGGCCCTGGCTCTGGGGTAAGAGTGGGGAGTTGAATACAACACAGCAACAGCCACAGGAAGAATCCAGACTGTGGACAGCTGTCCAGCCTTGGCACAGTTCACCTTTAAATATCTGGTACTTTCTGACTCTGACTGTGGAGGGGGAAGAGGGATGTTTACAAATAGTCAAAACCAGGAGAAGCACGATAAAGAAAAGAAATGTGTCTTCTAAGCAATCCTGAAGAGGAAAGCTGGTATCTTACCTTGATATACTCATATTTTAAATATAATTGATTCCCGACTTCTTGAATGCCTAATGTTTGCAGGAAAAGTGCCAAATGAAATAGAAATATCTTGATTTTAGACTCATGTTTTCTGCTTTAGTTTCTACCAATTCATTTGCAAAGATAAAGCTGACCTTTAACCCCATCCATCTTAATCCTTTCCACCAGACAGTCATTCTTACCAATCAGATTATTACATTTACCTACATTCTTTAAGTTCAATTGTAAAGAAAACTTTAAAAACTTCAATCGGATCTGTACAAGCAGATGTATGTACCTAGTGGCTTTCAGTGTATATTTTTAATAATGTTCAAAATTTCTGAATGCCAATTCCTAAATAAAACCAACTGCTCATTGCTACAAGATACTTTTTAATGTAAAAAATCTTTTCGAGTATAGTGATTGGGGAATATTACTTAAAAAGTTTGTTCAATGTACATTAATGCATTGTAACTTTCAAAACTGGGCCAGGAAAATTAAAGAAATTTCACTAGGGAAAAATTGATATAATTGAAAGCTTCAGACATATTAAACTGTGTGGTCTGCCATGTTTTTACTTCTATCAAACTAATTTTATTTGTATAGACAAGTTATTTGGAGAAGGAAATGGCAACCCACTCTAGTATTCTTGCCTAGAGAATCCCATGGTCAGAGGAGCCTGGTGGGCTGCTGTCCATAGGGTCGCACGGAGCCAGACATGACTGAAGCGATTTAGCATGCATGCATGCATTGGAGAAGGAAATGGCAACCCACTCCAGTATTCTTGCCTGGAGAATCCTGGGGACAGGGGAGCCTGGTGGGCTGCCGTCTATGGGGTCACACAGAGTTTGACACGACTGAAGTGACTTAGTGGCAGCAGCAGCAGACCAGTTATTGTCCCTTCCCCTAGTCCACCTGTGATATCTGTTGGTTTTGGGTAGAGGTGGCAGTTACATTCCAAAGGGAAAATAATCTCTTCCTGTTCTCTCTGGTTATGCTCATTTCTGGCTGCTTCTGGAGCTGGGTAGGAAGGCAAATCCCAAAGAGGTGTTTTTGCTGGGGTTGCCTGACATCACAAAGATAAGGAATAGGTTCAGTGTCATTCTTGCCAAATTGAGTCAGTATCTGGGTATTAAAATAGCTGAAGGTAATGGAGCCTAGTCTCAGTTTGTTAAGCTGATGGTATTGCTTCCTACTCATCTGAAACTCAATGAGTTTCTTTCTGCTAAGGAATTCAGGGCCAGATTAATTTCTCCAAGAACTCTTTGAAGTAGGAGTTAATATAAAAGTAAAAAAGATTTCTCCATAAAGTACAATTTTTCTCCTCCTCCAGTATCTTCAGTAAATTGCTAGGGCACCATTTCACATTCTAGCAAGAAATTAATACTCCTATAAAGTGCCTCAGAGCAAAAGGGTCAGGTTAGTGCTCTTCATTTACTGGAATGTTCATCTTCCCTCTAGCCTTATCCCGGGCCTGGACAAAGCTCTCAACTCTGAGTTGTCCACTCTCTTACTGAAAGCCTTCAATTTTCTCGATTATTTCTTCTCCTGAAACCCTTAACACATATATTTCTTGAACTTTTAACTCAGCTTCTGCCATGCTATGCTAACACTGTGCCTACACTGGCCTCCCCTGTCCTCTTTTCCCTCTGTGTGTCTAGTAAACAAAGCATCTTTTCTTCTCTTTTCATCTCTCTACCGTTTCTTCCTTGATTATTTTTATCCATTCCCATTATCTCAGCTATGATCTCATGACAGACAACTACCAAATTGATGTCAGTCTGTCCAGTGTATTTCCTGAGTGGTAGACCCAACTTTCTTTCCATCTGCAGGAAACTCCACATACCCATGCTCTTATGAACCCATACATTTTATAGAATTACCATTGTCCCAGGTCACCTAGGCTTTACACATTCAAGTGACCTTTAATGACTTCTTTATTACTAACCATACAATAGGTTTCCAAATCCTAATGTTTTTACCTCTATAGGATCTGCTGTATTCTTCCCCTATACCCTATTCCAAAGCTAACATTAACCAGCATGAATGCTCTTACTTTTTCTGAATTATTATACTAACATTTTAACTATTATTCTTACAAATGCACAATTTCATCTTTTCTTTATGCCAATTTATTGTTCACTATACTCTCTGGTAGATTGTTTTAAATAGAAGCTCAGATTATTTCACTCCTCAACTGTTCAAAAACTTTCAATAATTCCCTACTGCTGTAGACTTCTGCAGTCTAAAATGTTACTCATGCTACACTAAATTTAGTAAAACTTGTTAAGTGTGTGGTGGGCCAATTAGAATGGGAAAGGTGTTTATAAGTACAGAGACTTCAAGCAAAGTAGTTGATAATAACACCAATGATACTGTATCAGACACGCTTATGGTACCCAAGTTTTGGGGGGGCATTATTTTGGCTTCAACAACTTTATTAATGTTTAATTGACATATATTTAAGTGTACAACTTGATACATTTTGGCATATGTACATATCAATGGAAGAATCATTGCAAGATAACAAATTTATCCGTCACTCTCCAAAAATTCCTTCTGCCCCTTGATAATCTTTCTCTCCTGCCCCTCCTCTACCTTTCTCTTATCCTCAGGCAACATTTAATTGGCTCTCTGTCACTATATGATAGTTTTCACTTTCTAGAATTTATGTAAATATAATCACATATATATGTATATTTATTAATATGTAGTTAGTTACTTAGATTTATAAAAGTATACTCTTTTTTTGCCTGGCTTTTTCACTTAAAATAGTTATTCATCCATTTAATAGCAAAAGTCTGTTTTTTTTTTTTTAATTGTTGAGTGGTGTCATCGTATGGATACACCACAGCTTGCTTAGCCATTAGTCCTTGTGCTGTTTCCCATTTAGGCTACTACAAATAAAACTGCTATGAAAATTAATGTGCAAGTCTTTGTACAAGCATAGGAGCATATGTTTTCATTTCTCTTGGATAAATACCTAGGAGTGCAATGATTGGATATGGTAGGCATGTTTAACTTTTCAGCAAACTGCCAAACTGTTTTCCAAAGTGGCTGTAGCTTTCTTTCTTTTCACCAGTAATGTGTAAGGGTTCTGTTTGGTCCACATCCTTGCCAACACTGGCATGGTCAATCTTTTAATTTTAGCCATTGGGTCAGATACATAGTAATGCCTCATTGTGATTTCAATGTATATATTTTTTAATTACTAGTGACTTTGAATCTTTCCATGTGCCTGTTTTTTTATCCTTATATCTTGCTTGTTAAAGTGTCTATTAAAAAACAATTTAAAAAACTTTCAATAAGGTAAGTAATATTCAATTGATACTCAGATATGCCAAACTCACTAACATAATATACAAATGTGGCTAGCAGAAAGCAGTTGTATAGCATAGGGAACTCAGCTCAGTGCTCAGAGATGACCTAGAGGGGTGGGATGGGAGTGGATGGGAGGGAGGCTCAAAGGTGGGAGATATATATATATATATATATATATATATATATATACACACACACACTTATAGCCGACTCATGTTGTTGTACAAGCAGAAACCAACACAACATTGTAAAGCAATTTTCCTCCAAATACACACACATGCACACAAATGACTGAAATTTGGGAAAAGCTGCTTTAATATTTATCCTAATTACTTTAAAACTATGCTACCCAAGAAATGAGAGTTTACATGGGGGTGCCTTCACTATTGGCAACCGGTAAGCAAGGAGAGATGAACAAACAAATTTAGGGTGCCCAACCTTGGGACCAATCATAACAGCTCATAATATTTATTTATAGGAAATAGGAAATATCAGAAAATGCGAAGAAGACAATAATCATCTGTGTTCGTTTGTGCTATCATTTCCTTTCAGTGCACATCCTGTACTCTCTTTCTATGTCCATATGGATTATTTTGGGGCTTCCTTGATGACTCAGTGGTAAAGAACCTGCCTCCCAATGCAGGAGACGCAGGTTCAATCCCTGAGTTGCGAAGACCCCCTGGAGAAGGAAATGGCAACCCACTCTAGTATTCTTGCCTGGGAAATCCCATGGATAGAGGAACCTGGTGGGCTACAGTCTATGGAGTCTCAAAGAGTCAGACACAGCTTAGCTACTAAACAACAACATGTTATTTTATAAATAAGATTGTGTCATTATTTTATATATTTCTTTAAGAAATAAATACTGGAAAAGGTTTATTTTCTGTCATTACATAGTCTTTGAAAGTTGATTTTTGAAACAGAGTACTTAAACTGTGAGCCTCAGTTTCACTTCTACAAAGTGAGGGGTGGACTATATGATATCTAGAATACTTTCCTGCTCTAACACTCCTTGATTCATTAGGTGAATCAGCTAGAAGCTCTTGAGTGGCTTAAAAATATCAGTCCCTCCTTATTCATCCTGGAAGGCACTATACATATGGAGCTGTCCATGTAAAAGTAGCTCCATATACAGCAGTGACAGTAATTAGGAACATCAGTGCATATCAGTACAATTTGGGTTCATATTTAAAGCTACTGTTCTTTTACAACCACAGTGTCTTATTATGTATGGAAAGCTTCTTCTAGTTAATCTCTGACCTCTCACTTCACCTCAGCTTTGGTTGCTCTGGACAATGACTGCCTGTTTATTTAAGGCACCTCCTAGTGCTCTACAAGGTAGATTGTGTTTATGTCATATAGCTCATATTTTAAGTTAGATAATACAAAACTCACCCTGATGAAAGAATGCCTAAAGTGGTCAATTAAAAAAAAAAGAATTCACACAGATTGTCTTTGAAGAAACTGCCAAACACTACTTTATTGGGCTTAATAATGTTCCCACTCCAAATTCATGTCTTTTTGGAACCTCAGACTAAGAATTTATTTGGAAATAAGGTCATTGCAGTTATAATTCATTAAGATGTGGCCCTATTGGAGTGCATGCATGCTGAGTCATTCGGTTGTGTCCGTCTCTGCTACCCCATGGACCATAGCCCTCCAGGCTCCTCTGTCTAGGGGACTTCCCAGGCAAGAATACTAGAGTAGGTAGTCATTTCCTTCTCCAGGGGATCATCCCAATCCAGGGATTGAACCTGTATTTCCTGTGTCTCTTACACTGTAGGTGGATTCCTTACCACTGAGCCATCTGGGAAGTCTTGAAATAGAGTGAGTCTTAATTTAGTATGCCTGATGTCCTTGAAGAGAAAAGACTCAGAGCAGAGTCACGCAGGGAGAAGGTGACCATGCAACAGTCAAGGCAAGGGTTAGAGTGGTGCTTCTACAAGCCAAGGAATGCCAAGGGTTGCTACCAACAAGTACCAGAAGCTAGAAGAGGCAAGAATGAATTCTCCCTTACAGACTTTACAGGGAGCCTGGCCCTATTTACACTTGGCTTTTGAATTTCTAGCTTCTAGAGCAGTGACACAATAAATTTCATGATTGTTTTAAGCAGCCAATGGTGGTACTTTGTTAAAAATGTCCTTGGGAGACTAGGACTAGGTATCCTAGTCCAGATACCTAGGAGCTCACTGAGTACACTGAAGGGAAAGATTTTCTAAGTAAAGGTGCCAGCATGTTCAAAGGCAAAGGAATAGAAGAGTCCTATTAACACAATTGAGTTATAATTCAACATGCTATGTGTGGTTAAATGAATAATAAATACAACCAGTGATGTTCCTTATCATGCTGTACAATTGAGCATATGCCACAGGAAGAACACGAGAAATGAGATACAGACTTTAGCCTGTTTTTTGTTTTTTTTTTTAAGCTGGTCACCATGCCTCTCATCTGGAGAAGGCAATGGCAAGCCACTCCAGTACTCTTGCCTGGAAAATCCCATGGATGGAGGAGCCTGGTGGGCTACAGTCCATGCGGTCGCCACGAGTCGGTCGCGACTGAGCGACTTTACTTTCACTTTTCACTTTCACACAATGGAGAAGGAAATGGTAACCCACTCCAGTGTTCTTGCCTGGAGAATCCCAGGGACAGCAGAGCCTGGTGGGCTGCTGTCTATGGGGTCGCACAGAGTCGGACATGACTGAAGCGACTTAGCAGCAGCAGCAGCACGCTTCTCATTGAGTATTTCGCAAATTGGAGGGTTAATACAGTTATTAAATATAGTTTTTAAAAAAGCACCATGGCCCCAAACACTTCATCTGGTACTCAACTGAAGAAACAGTTCTATTCCAATATGAACTAAAATTGGATATCTTAATTACTCAGAGATCATTAATAAGTTTCCAGTTTAGCAACTTTCTAATGGTTTACAAGAGTAATTTTGGCTCTACCTAATTTTTGTCTATCACTGGACTGATCTACAGTGAAGATTCTACTTCACTGTAAAAGGTTATAAAATGACAAGTTTTCTGTTTCTATTCTCCTCAGAATTGGAGGGCAGGGTGTAGGTCATTAACAGGTAAGCAATTATTATTTTCTTCTTTATCAGGTCAATGAAGTATTGAGAAAGTTTACAAAGCTATTTTTCACAGTTTGTTCTTGTATGATCCTTTTAAGGATACTACAAACTGCCATATATATTAAATAGCTACATATATTTACCCACATTTGTATAGCATATGAACATATATATGCATCTGTGTGCATGTGTACAGTGGGGAAGCTGAGATGGGAGAAATTAAGGAATTTTCTGAAGTTCATTGATTAATAATGATAAAATCTAGCATATTAATTTAAGTATTCTAACTTCAAATTTAGCATCTTTCCCACTTGAGTTTGATGACTAATTATATATACATGATTTTCAAGCAAAGAGGTTCTCAACCAGGAATTTTTTGTTTTCTAGACAATATTTGACAATTTCTAGAGACATTTTTAGTTGTCCCACTGAGGGGATACTGCTGGCATCTGATGAACAGAGGTCAAGATAACCTCTGAAAATTTTACTATATATAGGATATTTTCTCAGAGAAAGTTATTCAGTCCAAAATGTCAAGAGCTAAGGTTGAAAACTGTGATCTAGCATAATGGCTAATAATAAATATCTTTATTAAATATTTATCAGATACCAAGCATTGTGCTAAATAAATCATTTCTAAACAATGGTTTCTTTATCCTCAAGATATTCTTGATTTAGTACATAGTATTATGAATACCATTTTACAAATGAGGAAACTAAAGGTTGGAGAAATTAATCTGTCCCAGCAAATGATGGGCTACAAGTCAAGCATGGGTGTTTTTGTTGCAAAAGACTCTGCGTTTAACTGCTACATTCTGTCTCATTGACAGAAAGGTCATCATATGACACTGTGTGATTCTAAATAATTTTTGTTAAATATTATTTTATAGTTTGGTTGCCTTTGCATGATAACAACTATTGCATCTTTTATAAGATGATGATATGGTATAAAATTTGCTGAGATCAGCTGGCATAACAAAATCAATCACATAATTAACACAGGATCCAGTTATTTTGCCTTAAAAATAAATATTTCTTCCTGAATTATATCTTGAAAAGCTAGAAATACAATTTTTAAATCCTTTTTTACCTCTTTTAAGATAAAATTTATAAAGTAATTCTATGATCAGCAACTTCTTTTTAGCTATATCATGGTTAAGAAATTTAAAAAAAAGGACCAGAAGACCTTATGAGTTTGAATTAGAAAGAATTGGCTTATCTATAATAGCAGACTAAATGCGCTCAGTCACTTTAGTTGTGTCCCATTCTTTGTGACCCTATTGACTGTAGCCTGCCAGGCTCCTCTGTCCATGGGATTCTCCAGGCAAGAATCCTGGAGTAGGTTGCCATGTCCTCCTCCAAAAGTGAAAGTCACTCAGTCATGTCCGACTCTTTGCGACCCCACGGACTATGCAGTCCATGGAATTCTCCAAGCCAGAATACTGGAGTGGGTAGCCTTTCCCTTCTTCAGGTGATCTTCCCAACCCAGGGATAGAACCCAGGTCTCCTGCATTGCACGTGAATTCTTTACACTGAGCTATCAGGGAGGATCTTCCCAACCCATGTCTCCTGTGTCTCCTATATTGCAGGCAAATTCTTTACCCACTGAGCCACCTAGGAAGCCCCAGCAGACTGTGTAATTCAGAGCAAAATTTCTATTGTGAACAACAGAAAAAGCAAGGAAGATAATATAATAAAATAGTGGGACATCAAAGGGTCAAAATCCAGGAGAAAAAGATCACCTAGGAAGTGAGCCCTCAGTTTGGAGCACTGTTCCTCCAGGGTCATACGCTCATATTTGAAGAGATGTCTGAGAGCCTGAGATGAAGCAGTGCTTTTCACAGTTTTGCACAACTAGATTTAAAAAAAAAACAAAAAACAAAAATTGAGTATAGCACCAGCCAATAGAAAACAAATGAAACAGTAAATGTCTCACTGCTTTGAGTTGAGACTGCACTTTAAGAATTAAAGTGTTTGAAAATAACCTGTTTCTTCTAGGAACTGAAGTTCAGTGTAAAACACATCTATCCCTTAAATTGAATTAAGGTAACCCAGCATTGTTAGCCCCTCACCAGTAAAGAAACCTGTTTCAGTATTCTTGCCTGGAAAATTCCATGGACAGAGGATCCTGGTGGGCCCTCTGAGTCACAAAGAGTCACAGGGGGTCACAAAGAGTCAGACACAGCTGAGCATGCATACACCAGTAAAGAAGCAAATCTAAATCCTCCATGGTTTAGAAAAATTATTTCAAAAAATAATATTACACTATGCTTAGAATTGTTCCACAGTTTTTAATACACAATTTTTAGCACTCAGTCAAAAATAAACAGGCACATGAGCAAAAGAGAGAAAGGAAACAAAACATTGGATAAACAATATACAAGAGAAGTGACTGAGAAGTAATGGACACTGGAATTATCAAAAACAGATTTTAAAATAATTCAGTTCAGTTCAGTTCAGTTCAGTTCGGTGGCTCATTCGTGTCCGACTCTTTGCAACCCCATGAATCGCAGCACTCCAGGCCTCCCTGTCCATCACCAACTCCCGGAGTTCACTGAGACTCACGTCCATCGAGTCAGTGATGCCATCCAGCCATCTCATCCTCTGTTGTCCCCTCCTCCTCCTGCCCCCAATCCTTCCCAACATCAGAGTCTTTTCCAATGAGTCAACTCTTTGCATGAGGTGGCGAAAGTACTGGAGTTTCAGCTTTAGCATCATTCCTTCCAAAGAAATCCCAGGGCTGATCTCCTTCAGAATGGACTGGTTGGATCTCCTTGCAGTCCAAGGGACTCTCAAGAGTCTTCTTCAACACCACACTTCAAAAGCATCAATTCTTCAAAATATGATTATTATGATCCAAGACATAAAAGCCAAGCTTGAATACTTTTTCATATAGCTGGAAACTTAAAAAAAAAAAAAGAACTAAATTTGAAGATAAATATAGGATTATTTACCTTGAATCTAAGTCAGAAAAACAAATCAAAAGAAAACAAAAATTACCCAGAACAAAACACTAGGAAACAAAGGGGTGGACAATAAAGAAAAGAAGGTAAAAGGCAGGAGGATACAGAATACATTGAGAAGATCTGACATACTTGTAACTGAAGTCCCAGAGGAAGAGAGAAAGTAGGGTAGAAACATTGTTTGGAGATAGTGCCTAAGAATTTTCCAAAACTGATAAAAGGTATCAATCAACTAATTCAGAAAGCTGAAGCTAAATTTAAAAAGAAATAAATATGAAAGGAATGGTTTCAGTGAGCCCAGAGTCCTGTATCTTCCTATACACAGAAAAAATAAGTCCTCGAGGTCAGTAGATGTCCAATATGTCTTATGGGGAAGAGCAGAGAAACACTCCAGAGGGAATGAAAAGGCTATGCCAAAGTGGAAACAGTGCTTAAATGTGGGTGTGTCTGATGGTGAAAGTAAAGTTGGATGCTGGAAAGAACAATATTGCAGAAGAACCTGGGATGTTAGATCCATAAATCAAGGTAAACTGGAAACAACAAGCAGGAAATGGCAAGACTGAACATTAAACTCTTAGGAATCAGTGAACTAAAATGGACAGGAATGGGTAAATTTAATTCAGATGACCGTTACATCTACTACTGAGGGCAAGAATCCCTTTGAAGAAATGGGGTAGTCTTCATAGTCAACAAGAGAGTCCAAAATACAGTACTTGGGTGCAATCTCAAAAACAACAGAATGACCTTGCTTCATTTCCAAGGTAAACCATTCAACATCATAGTGATCAAAGTCTATGCCACAACCACTGATGCCGAAGAAGCTGAACTCAAATGGTTCTATGAAGATCTACAAGAACTTCTGGAACTAACATCAAAAAAAGGTGTCCTTTTCATCACAGGGGATTGGAATACAGAAGTAGCAAGAGGTACCTGGAGTAACAGGCAAGTTTGGCATTGGAGTACAAAATGAAGCAGGGCAAAGACTAACAGAGTTTTGTCAAGAAAACACACTGATCATAGCAAACACACTCTTCCAACAACACCAAAAATGACACTACACATGGACATCACCAGATGGTCAATACCACTTCCCTGGTGGCTCATACGGTATATCATCTGCAGGCAATGCAGGAGACCTGGGTTTGATCCCTGGGTCAGGAAGATCCCCTGGATAAGGGAATGGCTGCCCACTGCAATTTTCTTGCATGGAGAACGCCATGAATAGAGGAGCCTGGCAGACTACAGTTCATGGGGTGTCAAAGAGTCAGACACAACTGAGCAGCTAACACTTTTTCACACATACTTTGGCTTTGGAATACAAAATGAAGTAGGGCAAAGGCTAACAGAGTTTTGCCAAGATAACATACTGGTCATAGCAAACATCCTCTTCCAACAACGTAAGAGATGACTCTACAAATGGATGTCACCAGATGGTCAATACCGAAATCAGATTGATCATATTTTTTGTACCCAAATATAGGGAAGCTCTATATAGTCAGCAAAAAGTGAGCTGACTGTGGCTTAGATCAATGGCTCCTTATTGCAAAATTTTGGCTTCAAATGAAGAAAGTAGGGAAAACCACTAGGCCATTAAGGTAGGACATAAATCAAATCTCTTAGGATTATACAGTGAGAGTGATGAATAGATTCAAGGGATTAGATCTGGTAGACAGAATGACTTAAGAACTATTGATGGAGGTTCATAATGTTGTACAAGAGGTGGTGATCAAAGCCATTTCAAACAAAAAGAAATTGTGGTTATCTGAGAAGTCTTTACAAATAGGTGAGAAAAGCAAAGAAGTACAAGGGAAAGGAGAAAAGGAAAGATATACTAAGCTGAATGCATAAAGCCTTTGGGCTTCTCTGGTGGCTCAGACTATAAAGAATCTTGTCTGCAATTCAGGAGATCCAGGTTCCATTCCTGGGTTGGGAAGAGCCCCTGGAGAAGGGAATGGCTACCCACTCCAGTATTCTTGTCTGGAGAATTCCATAAACAGAGGAGACTCACAGAACAGACTCACAAAGAGTTTGACATGACTAAGTGACTAACACTTTCTTAAATGAACAATACAAAGAAACAGAGGAAAACAACAAAATGGGGGAAAACTAGGGATCTCTTCAAGAAAATTGGAGATACCAAGGAAACATTTCAGGCAAAGATAGGTACAAATAAAGGACAGAAATAGCAAGGACCTAACAGAAGCAGAAGAGATTAAGAAGAGGTGGCAAGAATACACAGAACTATACAAAAAAGGTCTTAATGACCCATATAATCACAATAGACAGAGAAGGCAATGGCACCCCACTCCAGTACTTTTGCCTAGAAAATCCCATGGATGGAGGAGCCTGGTAGGCTGCAGTCCATGGGGTCGCTAGAGTCGGACACGACTGAGTGATTTCACTTTCACTTTTCACTTGCATGCATTGGAGAAGGAAATGGTAACCCACTCCAGTGTTCTTGCCTGGAGAATCCCAGGGACGGGGGAGCCTGGTAGGCTGCAGTCCATGGGGTCGCACAGAGTCGGACACGACTGAAGTGACTTAGCAGCAACCACAATAGGGTGGTCACTCACCTAGAGCCAGACATCCTTTAGTGTGAAGTCAAGTGGGCCTTAGGAAGCATTACTATGAAAAAGTTAGTGGAGGTGATAGAATCCCAGTTGAGCTATTTCAAATCATAAAAGGTGATGCTATGAAAGTGCTGCACTCAATATGCCAGCAAATTTGGAAAACTCAGCAGTGGCCACAGGACTGGAAAAGGTCAGTTTTCATTTCAATCCCAAAGAAAGGTAATGCCAAAGAATGTTCAAACTACCATACAATTGTGCTCATTGGACATGCTAGCAAGGTAATGCTTCAAGCTAAGCTTCAATAGTACATGAACTGAGAACTTCCAGATTTATAACCTGGGTTTAGAAATGGCAGAAGAACCAGAGATCAAATTGCCAACATTTGCATCATAGAAAAAGCAGGGGAATTTCAAAAAGCATTTACTTCTGTTTCGTTGGCTATGTGAAAGACTTTGACTGCATGGATCACAACAAATGGTGGAAAATTCTTAAAGAGATTGGAATACCAGATTATCTTACCTATCTCCTGAGAAACCTGTATGTGTGTCAAGAAACAACAGTTGGAACCAGATATGGAACAAGTGACTAGTTCAAAATTGGGAAAGAAGTATGTCTGGGCTGTATATTGTCACCCTGCTTGTTTACCATATATAATAGAGAGAACATCATGAAAAATGCCAGGCTGGATGAATCTCAGTCTGGAATCAAGATTGCTGGGAGAAATATCAACAACCTCAGATACTCAGATACCACTGTAATGTTAAAAAGTGAAGAGGAAATAAAGATCCTCTTGATGAGGGTAAAAGAGGAGAGTAAAAAATTTGGCTTAAAACTCAATGTTCAAAAAACTTAAGATCATGGCAGCTGGTCCCATCTCTACATGGCAAATACATTGGGGAAAAAATGGAAACAGTGACAGATTTTATTTTCTTGTACTCCAAAATCACTGCAGATGGTAAGTGTAGCCATGAAATTAAAAGACACTTGCTCCTTGGAAGGGAAGTTTTCACAAACCTAGACAGCATTTTAAAAAGGAGAGACATCACTTTGCCAACAAAGGTACATATAGTCAAAGCTATGGTTTTTCCCAGTAGCCATGTAGGTTAGAGTTGGACCACAAAGAAGGCTGAGTATAGGAGACACAGGTTCCATCCCTGTGTCAGGAAGATGCCCTGGAGAAGGAAATGCAACCTACTCCTGTATTCTTGCCCGGGAAATCCCATGAACAGAGGAGCCTTGGGAGCTATCGTCCATGGGGTCACAAATGAGTCAGACATGACTTCACAACTAAACAACAATATCATAATAACCATGTTGAGGGCTAAAGTCAAGGAGATAAATCCCAAAAGCAGTTAACAGAGAAGCAGTGGGGGTTGGAGAAACAGAATTTACCTTTAGTTTTGTCAGTATTGTTGACTGTTTCTTTAAAGTTTCATTTCTGTTCTCATTTCTTCTCAGATGCCTGGTTACTTTAAATTGAGTGTCGGAGATTGTATACAAAAATTTTGTGATATAGCTCCAAGCCTGTAAGTATATTACCTTCCTCCATAAATATTTATGTTCATTTCTTACAGGTAACTAGGGACAAACACTCTGGAACTCAAAGAACTAACAATTAGGGTAATAGCTGAATTTTCAACATGAAGAATGGAAGCCCAAAGGCAATGGAAAGATAGTCTTTAAAGTTTTGAACGAAATTTGTTGTTGCTTAGTCACTAAGTCATACCCAGCTCTTTTGCAACCTGTAGCCTGGACTTTAGCCTGCTAAGCTCCTCTCTCTGTCCATGGGATTTCTCAGGCAAGAATACTGGGGTGGATTGTCATTTCCTTCTCCAGGGAGTTTTCTCAACCTAGAGATTGAATCTATCTCTCCTGCTTGGCAAGGATATTCTTTGCACTGAGTCACCAAGGAAGCCTTTTTGAAAGAATAGTTTCTTCAAAAAAGAAGATAAATTAAAGGCATGCATGCTTTCCAGGTTGCTTCAGTCATGTCCAACTCTTTATGACCCTATAGACTGTAGCCTGCTAGGTTCCTCTGTCCTTGGGATTCTCCAGGCAAGAATACTGGAGTGGGTTGTCGTACCCTCCTCTAGAGGATCTTCCTAACCCAGGGATCAAATCTGCATCTCTTATGTCTCCTGTACTGGCTGGTGAGTTCTTTATCACTAGCAGCACACGAAAAGCCCCTAAACTAAAGGTATTTGTTACCAAAAGATCCATATTTTGCCTATGGAATAGGATGCAGGTGAAAGTTCAAAAAGGCTGGAAGGAATGATGAGCAAGATGAAGGTAAATAGGTAAATCTATATAAATGTTAAGTGTTTGAAAATTAACTCTAGAAAAAAAATTACAATATATGACAAGGATGCCAACTACCACCATTTAAATTTAAAACATGAAAGAAAATATTGTAACTAAGGCAATTAGTCAGAATGAAGAAAGAAAGTGTTACAAGTTTTAGAAAGGAACAAATGTAACTGTTGTTATTCTCAAATGTAATGTACCTAGAAAATCTAAAAGAACCTATAGATAAATTGTTAGAATTAATAGATGTGCTTATTAAGGATAAAATATATAAAAAGCAAATACAAAAAATCAAGTGCATTTCTATATACCTGTAACAAATACAAGTTTATAATTGTGATATTCTGATTTTTTTAGTAAGAAATACATATTTGATCTTTGTTTCCATCTGGCACAGAACTATGGAAACCCTCAGAATTTCCAAAGTGATGCGCATAATAAAGGTGTCTTTGTTAATGAGGTGACTTTTGGAAAGTCCCTAGTCATCTAAGGGTGGGAGTTGGTTGCCTGAGAAACCAACTGATGTTGGAATTTTCAGTCCCACTTCTATCCCTGGCCTCTGGAGAAGGGAGAGGGGCTGGAAATTGAGTTTAATAACCGAGGACCAAAGATTTCATTGATCATGCCTAGGTAATGAGGTCTCTATAAAAACTCAAAGTATCAGGGTTTGGAGAGCTTCTGGGTTGGTAAACACATGGAGATTTGGGGAGAGCGGTGCTCAGAGAAGGCATTGACGCTCCTCATCCTTTCTTCATACCTTGCCCCGGTGGACCTCTCCCATTGGGCTCTTCCTGAATTATACCCTTTTATGATAAACCCAGTTTGATCCCCGAGTCAGGAAGATCCCCTGGAGAAGGGAATGGCTACTCACTCCAGTATTCTTGCCTGCGGAATTTTATAGGCAGAGGAGCCTGGCAGGCCACAGTCCATGGGGTTGCAAACAGGCATGACTGAGCAACTAGCACTTTCACCTTCTTTTTCATTTTTCATAATAAATCAATAACCTTGTGAGTAAACTGGTTTCCTGAGTTCTGTGAATCGCTCTACCAAATTAACTGAAACCAAACAGGGGGTCGTGGGAAACTGACTGATAGCCAGTTTGTTAGTAGCTCAGGCAATAATCGGGACTTGCTATTAGCACCTGAAATGGAGAGCAGTTTTGTAGAACTGAACTCTTAACCATGGAATCTGGTGCTATCTGCAGGTATATGTGTCAGAATTGAGTTAACTTTACAGACACATAGCTGATGCCAGGGAACTATTTGGGAAAAAAAAAAAAAACAAACCACACTTCAAAAATATTATCAGGATCTTAGTAATAAATGGTTGCTATGGTAAGAGTCCCCTCCATGACTTCTTAACTCAGAACAAAGTTGAATAAAGAATGTGTGATACTTTTTATTTGTATGGCTGGCACATGTAGCCTTTTAATATGTTACATGGCAATTATCCTTTTGTAAATATAAGGCATACCTTAGACCAGTTCTAAAACATTCAGGTTTATCTTTAGCCATCCTTGCACCCAAGTCCCCTTCCCAACTCACCCTCATTGAGAAAGTTCTGTTCTTTCTCAACGTCATCAGGACCTCAGGACATTCCTACCATTACAACCATCAGTTTCTATCTGCTCTCTGGGAAGGATCTGAGGATCTAAAATCTTGACATATTAGGTCTGGGAAAAGTCTTAGGTTATTCTTGTTCAACCCCTTACATTTTACAAGGGAATAAACTGAAGACAAAAAAGGCCAATATACTTGCTCTAAACCACCTGCTCTATGGGAAAGATGCCTTAGTAAACCATCATGACCATAGGCATTTCAATGAACAGATTAAGAATGCTTCCAGCTATAAAGAAGGATCTTTAATAGCATGGTTTCAGCTTTTCCCTAGCCCAAAGGGACATTTGCGGATCAGAAGCAGTTTTACATATACAAAACTACATTCTTTTGCTGCAACTCTCAGGACATTGATTTTCCCTCAGTTTCCCAAAGATCAAGAATGAAGGTCTATTCTTGACGTCAATAACCTCTGACCAAGCGACCTAAAGCAATTTTAGGTGGCGTATAGTTACCTTCTACCCTTATCCTTATCAGTCAAGAGAGTGATCAACTGAGCAACAACTCCTGCTTTCAGACTCTGGATCTAGTTGCCCCTTAGCCAAATCCATTCAACAACCTCTTTACTGAATTTTCATATTATTAATTTTTTTTCATTTTGTTTTCCTCTGTTCACTATATTTTTATTAATAATGGTAACTGTTGCTTCTTTAATATATGGTTTATTCTGTTCTCTGAGAATGATTACATCAAATTGCTTTCTGATTGAATGAACACATAAAATTTTAAATTACTTAAAATTTAAGAATTGCATAAATTGTCTTTATACTCTTGAGTTTTTTCAATTTTCTTAAAAAAAAAACCCTCTTTTTGTCATGATATATATTTGTTTTCTTCTTCAAACTTTATATACTTTTGAGTTAAACTTGCTAGCAATTTATCTCAGATGGTGGCATCTTCATTCAAAAATGAAGTAGGGGTGTAACTTCTGTTTTCTATGAAAGGCAAACAGTGTAATGGTCGATAGCTTGTCTCCTAGAATCAAGTTACTCGACCTGCATTCCAGTTCTACAATTTATTAACTGTGAAATCTTGAAGTTATTTAGCATCTCTGTGTCTAAGTTTTCTTATTGACAAAGTTTTAATATGCATCTATCTCATAAGCATTTTGTGAGAGTTAAATGTGTTTATATTCCTAGGACCCTTAAATAATGCTTATTATATAGTAAAAGCTCCTTTTCGGTATTAGCTGTTGAGAATTGGAATGTTTTCTGCCATATCAATAAACAAGGATGTGACAGTCATCAGTGATTCTAGGTCTCCAGTGTAAGTTCCTGAGCGCTAAGGGTGCTCAGGGAGGAGAAAAATACCTGTGGTCTAATAGCCATCAGATTGCAGTCATTCCCTGTGGTGAGCCCAAGGAAGCTCAGGATAACGCAGGTTACAGGCCTCAGGATAGCTGAGGTCCATATGAAAGGAATGATTTCAGTGAACTCGGACTCTTGCATCTTCCCATACATAGAAAAGCACTAAATTCCTTAACTTAGGATATCTGGTTTCCTTTAACTAACAATCATCTTTTGATATTCAGACTACCTGCCCTTTGTTGCAAAACTTCTACATAACCTGACTCCTCCCCTCGCATCCTCAGAGTAGTTTTCTCAGGGTCACTTGAGATACTGTTTCCCAGGCTTGAAGTCCTAAAAAATCCCACCAAATAAAATATAACTCAACTTTTAGGGTGTGAATATTTTTTAAGTTGACACTATTATAATATCATTCTCTAGCCATGTTTTGATATCAATATGCTAACTTCACAAAATATCCTTGGAAGTGATCCTTCTTTTTCTAGATCTGGAAACACTTTAAAAAGCAGCAGAATTATTTATTCCTTGAAGATTTAAAATAACTCAGTTATGAAATCATTCGGAACCTGTATCCGTTGGAGAGGGTAGTGCTTTGACAAATGTGTATTTTCTTCCTCTTCTTGGAGTAATTTTGGAAATTGGTGTTTTACTGGAAAATTACACTATGTACAAAATATCAAGATGCTTTAAATATATCAATATTGAGTTTTATTTTCAATCTTTTTCCTGTTGAGGTTTAAACAATTGTGGTTCACTTTTGTGGCATTTTCAGAGTCAGGGTACAGTTTCATTTACCAACTTATTCATTGTGTGTTTGTTTTCCATTCATTTCTGGTGTCAATTTTAAAATTATTTTCTTTTCCTGGGTTTTAATTTTCTAACTTATTAAGTGAAATATTTAGTTTGGTTTTTGGCACAAATGCTGGATAACGGCTTTAAAAGTGTGAAGAAATGGCTAAGAGATGTTTCTTCTATTTTTCTAATTTTAGCATGATCTATTTACATGTTCTTTGTTATGATTACATTCCCATTCATTAGTTTATTTATTCATTCTTAAGTATTATTTAGAACTAGACATTGTCCGTGGTGCTGGCAGTGGGTGTAGGGCAGTGAACAATAAAATGGACCACTGTCATTGACAAGAAAAAAATCCAGTGGTTAAATGTCCTTTAAGAAGAAAGAGATGCTCTTTCTCTTTCTTGGGGTCTGAACTGAAAGGCTTCTACCATGTAACATTTTGAGTCAATCATGATCAGGCATCTTTATTAAAAGTCTTGACAATTTTAACTTAGCATAAATGTATTAATACTATTGTTATTATTTATAGGGGTTCATAAAAGCTTTTTGTTTTTAAGTCAACTACCTCCTAACATATTTTAAAAGATATGGTAACTAAGTAAGTTAGTTGGTAGTTAAGTAAACTTGACTTCTGCTTTCTGGGGAAAGACAGTGAAAAAAGTTATATATTAGATCCTTCTTTGTCCAAAAATAAAACAGTTAAAAGTAAGTTTCAAACAGTGACAACTATAGAAATGAATGAAGGAAAATTTTAGTATGGCAGCAGGAGTACAACAAATAGATATAAAACCAAGCTGGTTCAAAATTGGGAAAGAAGCATGTCGAGGCTGTATATTGTCACCCTGCTTATTTAAATTATATGCACTGTGAAAGTGAAAGTGAAGTTGCTCAGTCATGTCCGACTCTTTGCGACCCCATTGACTGTAGCCTACCAGGCTCCTCAGTCCATGGAATTTTCCAGGCAAGAGTACTGGAGTGGGTTGCCATTTCCATCTCCAGGGGATCTTCCCAACCCAGGGATCGAACTCGGTCTCCCACATTGCAGGCAGACGCTTTACCATCTGAGCCACCAGGGAAGACTGTACATCATGCGAAATGCCAGGCTGGATGAAGCAAAAGCTGGAGTCAAGATTGCCAGGAGAAATATCAATAACCTCAGATATGCAGATGACACCACCCTTATGGCCGAGTGAAGAAAAACTAAAGAGCCTTTTGATGAAGGTGAAAGAGGAGAGTGAAAAAGCTGGTTTAAAACTCAACAGTCAAAAAACGAAGATCATGGCATCCAGTCCCATCATCCAGTTCCATCACTTCATGGCAAGCAGATGGGGAAACAATGGAGACAATGACAGACTTTATTTTCTTGGGCTCCAAAATCACTGCAGATGGTGACTGCAGCCATGCAATTTAAAGACTCTTGCTCCTTGGAAGAAAAGCTATGACACATCTAGATAGCATATTAAAAAGTGGAGACATTGCTGACAAAGGTCTGTCTAGTCAAAGCTATGGTTTTCCCAGTAATCATGCATGGATGTGAGAGTTGGACCATAAAGAAGGCTGAGTGACAGAGAGTTGATGCTTTTAAACTGTGGTGTTGGAGAAGACTCTTCAGAGTCCCTTGGACTGCAAGGAGATCCAACCAGTCCATTCTAAAGGAAATCCACCCTGAATATTCATTGGAAGTACTGATGCTGAAGCTGAAGCTCCAATACTTTGGCCACCTGATGAGAAGAGCCAACTTATTAGAAAAGACCCGGATGCTGGGAAGGATTGAAGGCAGGAGGAGAAGGGAACAACAGAGAATGAGATGGTTGGATAGCATCACCAGTTCAATGGACGTGAGTTTGAGCAAGCTCTGGGAGTTGGTGATGGACAGGCAAGTCTGGCGTGCTGCAGTCCATGGGGTCCCAAAGAGTCAGACAAGACTGAGCAACTGACCTGAACTGAACTGAAAGGCAGAATACAATAGGCATTGTGGACTTCATTCATCCTGTAAGCAGTCGGGGGGAAAGAAAATGAATTACATCCTTAAAAAGATCACTGATCTCTACCCTTTCACTCTTCACCTCCCCTCCCATGCAAGAATATTGGAGTGGACTGCCATTCCCTTCTCTAGGGGATCTTCCCACCCAAGGGATCGAACCTGGGTCTCCTGCATTGCGGGCAAATTCTTTACTGTCTGAGCCACAAAGGAATCTTGAGAGTAGGCCTATGCAAAAAAAAAAATAAATAAAAATTCCAAAAACCTGTGTCCTGGCTAGGAGCAGGGAACTAAGGCACTGAAATTTTAGAAAAGACAATTTTTGTAATTTTTTCTCACAAAATGTACATTTAGAAAAATGCATACATCATAAATGCATAAATCAGAAAAATGCATTAGTGTACATCCCAATGAATTTTCACAAAATTAAGACATTCATGCAATCACACCAAGAACAGAGTATCCCTAGTGACTTAGGCATCTTTCTGGGCTCCCTTCTAGTTATTTCCTACTTCTCCCAAGAGTGACTATTATTTAACTTCTAACCGCATAGATTAATTCTGTCTGCTTTTGAATTTATATATTTGGAGGATTTATGTAATAAATTCTTTTTTAGTGTGATTGACATGCCATAAAAAGTATCATAATCTGGGCAGCTTAAATGACAGAAATTTAATTTCTCATAGTTCTGGAGGCCAGAAGACCTAGATCAAGGCCCCAGCATATTCAGCTTGTGGCAGGAGCTCTCTTCTTGGCTTGCAGGTGGCTATCTTCTTGCTATGTGCTCACAAGGCAGAGACAGAGAGAAAGTTCGAGCAAGCAAGATCCCCAGTGTCTTTTCTCTTAAGAACACTAATGTTATCTAATTGTGGCCCCATTTTTGACCTTATTTAACCTTAATTATCTCTTAAAGGTTCTATGGGCTTCATAGGTGGCTCAGAGGTAAAGAATCTGCTTGTCAATTCAGGAGACTCAGGTTCGAGCCCTGGGGCAGGAAAATCTCCTGGAGAAGGAAATGGCAACTCACTCCAGTATTCTTGCCTGGAAAATCTCATGGACAGAGGAGCCTGGTGGGCTACAGTCAATGGGGTCACAAAAGAGTTGGACATCATTTAGCGACTAAACAATAACAAAATGACTCTATCTCCAAACACGTCATATTGGGGGTTAAGATGTCAATATATGAATTTTGCATCAACACATTCAATCCATCAGATTTCTCTCTATTTTGCTCATCATTATCTTTGTGAGATTCATCCATGTTGTTGCACGTAGTTTTAGTTTGTTTATTCTTTTTGAAAGTGAAAGTGAAAGTCTTTCAGTCGTGTACGACTCTGAGACCCCATGGACTATACATTCCATGGAATTCTCCAGGCCAGAATACAGGAATGGGTAGCCTTTCCCTTCTCCAGGGGATCTTCCCAACCCAGGGATCGAACCTCGGTCTCCCACATTGCAGGCAGATTCTTTCCCAGCTGAGCTGCAACGGAAGCTTCTGTGTGGTATTCCACTGTGTGAACGTATCACCATTTATAGTTGAGACATTCTTAAGCAGGTCCCAGTTTACAACTGATATGAATCTTCTGTGTGTTTTTTAGTGAAAATGTGAATACACTTCTGTTTGGTATATATCTAGAAGTTGAATTTCTGGGTCATGAAGTATACATATGATCAGGTTTAATAGGTGCTAACAAACAATTTCCCATGATGGTTGAACTAATTAATATCAACAATCTACGATATTTCTGATTATTCCAGATTCTTGCCAACTCAGTCATTTTCAATTTAGCTATATGTTTATTGGCCATTTAGATATCCTCTTTTATGGAGGTACTCAATGAAGCCTTGAGTCCATTTTCTTATATAGTGAATTTCTAACAAAATGATATGAGAGGGAACATAGGCTAGGTCATCTACCTATAGTTGTCCAAAGCTGGACTTAACTCTTTCAATTCATGCATAATTAGGAAAATGAGGAAGAAAAACATTGGGTCTTAGCACCATGGAAGGAAGACAAGAAGAATGTATCAAAGTTATTTAGGACCAAAAGAAGGTTTTGATGAAACAACATAAATGAGTAATAAAGACAAAAAGAAGTGATAGGAAAGCTACATAAAAATTGCTACAATAAAAACCATTAAAGAAAAGAATATAGTGTAAAAAATCCCAATAGATGAAATACCTCATATTAAAAAGGGCAAAGAAATAAAAGTAAATTCCACACTGTATTAGTGTCCTGGGGCTGTCATAGCACATTACCACAATCCGGATGACTCGAAACAATGGAAATGTATTCTCTTATAATGCTAGATGAATAGTTTCTGGTCATTGCTGGAAATCCTTGGCAGTCTTCTCTGTATCTAGACTGGTGAAACCAGAAAACAAGTTCTGTGCATGCTCAGTTGTGTCCACTTCTTTGTGTCCCCCTGGACTGTAGCCTGTCAGGCTCTTTTGTCTGTGGAATTTTCCAGGCAAGAATACTGGAGTGGGTTGCCATATCCTACTCTAGGGGTATCTTCCTTACCCAATGATCAAACCCATGTCTCCTGTGTCTTCTGCATTAGCAGGCAGGTTCTTTATCATTGAGGCACCTGTGAAGCCAGAAAGCAAGTTATCCACTTCCAAAATATAATTGTGGGACAGGCATAGGATAAACATTCTTATTCTCATAGGGAGGCACTGGAAGGAATAAAGGGATCACTGATTCCAGGCAAATCTGAAATCCAGTTGGACAAATTCCATTAAGTTCAAAGTCTGAGAATAATCATCTAAGATTTGATGCTCTGTCCTCTGGGTCTATGTCAGTTGGTTTACCCTTTCAGCCTGTGGCAATGGTTCTATTTTTTTCTGGTCTCTGCCTTTACATCTATCTGCAGCTTTCCCCTGGATTCATTTTTTTTTTTTTTTTTTTTTTGACAATTAGTACACTTTTACAGCCAAGCAGCTTTGTCAGTTCACTTTTTGTTTGCATAGTCCCAGAAGTCTGACAGTCTTCCTTCATTTTGTCCCACCATTATCTCTTTCAGTCCAGGCTGGCAATGTTTCTGCTAGTATAACAGTTTCAAAACCCATGTTGGTCTCCCACACAATTCATAGTAATCTGTGCCATCAGACAAGAAAGTCCTCCATAGACCTTTCTTTGATAACCCTATATCTGTTCTTGGCTTTTGTTGACATGGTTGATTTGATTCACATGTTATTAATATATACCTAATCTCTTTAGCAAGGGTTTGTCCAGAATGCTTGATTCCCTCTCTAGAGCATGCCTTCTGTATAGACTGAGAATTTTCCAAATTATCAAACTCTGGTTCCTTATTGTTGAACAGTTCCTTCTTCAGTTTATCTCTTTCCTCTCACATTTTACTATAAACAGCAAGGAGGAACTAGGTGAAACCTTTCATACTTTTCTTGGAAGTATCCTCAGCTAAATATTCAAGTTCTTAACTTAGAAGCTTTGTTTTCCACCAAACTATAGAACACATCTCAGCCAAAGTTTCTTTGCTTTCTAAGGACAATTTTTCTGCCATTTGACAATAATTATCCTTCATTTATTTCTGAGATTTCACCAAAAGCATCTTTTATGTTCATTGTTGTCGTTCAGTCGCTGTCATGTCTGACTCGTTGACATGGACCATGGTCTGTAGCACGCCAGGCTTCCCTGTCCTTCACCATCTCCCAGAGTTTGCTCAAATTCATGTTCACTGAGTCAATGATGCTAGCCAACCATCTCATCCTCTGTTGCCCTTTTCCTCTTCCCCTCAATCATTTCCAGCTTCAGGATCTTTTCCAACGAGTTGGCTCTTTGTATCTGGTGGCCAAAGTATTGGAGCTTCAGCTTCAGCATCAGCCCTTCCAATGAATGTTCAGGACTGATTTCCTTTAGGATAGATTGGTTGGATCTCTCTGCTGTCCTAAGGACTCTCAAGAGGCTTCTCCAGCACAATAATTGGAAAGCATCAATAATTTGGCATTCAGCTTCTGTTATAGTTTAACTCTTATATCCATACACGATGAGTGGAAAAACCACAGCTTTGACTTCAGCAAAGTAATGTCTCTACTTTTTAATACACTGTTTATTTTGTCATAGCTTTTCTTCCAAGGAGCAAGCGTCTTAATTTCATGGCTGCAGTCACTGTCCACAGGGATTTTGGAGCCCAAGAAAGTAAAACCTGTCACTGTTTCCACTTTTCCCCATCTATTTGCCATGGAGTGATGGGACCAGGTGCCATGATCTTAGTTTTTTGAATGTTGAGCTTTAAGTCAGCTTTTTCACTCTCCTCATTCATATTTCTACCCATATTCTGTTCATAATGATATGTGTATTTGCTAAGATTTTTTTCTCCATCATGCTCCTAACTTCCATCTGAGTCCTCATCAGAATTACCTTTCACATACATATTTCTACTAATCATCTCTTCAAAGCAATCTAGACTTTTTCCAAGAAGTGCCTCAAAATTCTTCCAGCCTCTACCCATTTCTCAATTCTAAAGCCATTTCCACATATTTAGATATTTCTTACTGTAGCACCTCACTTTCTAGTACCAACATAAGGTGTAGATCCCTAGTGTTGCCATAACTAGTTATTACAAGCTAAGTAGCTTGAAAAAACACAGGTGTATTGTTCTCATACCTCAGGAGGCCAGGAGTACAAAATCAGCAAGGTCAGTTCTTTCTGGAGTTTGAGGGAGAAACTCTCCCATACTTTTTTCCTAATTTCCAGTGACTGTTGGCAATCCTTGGCATTCCTTGGTTCATAGAAGCACTCATTACTCCTACTCTGTATCCATTCTCACATGGCCTTCATGGCTTTCATCTCTGGGTCTCTCTGTCCTTTTCTGTCTTAAATGAAAGCAACCTCATAGGGTTTAGGACCCACTCTAATCCAGCATGATCTTATCTCAACTATTAGATTAATACACCGGCAAAGACCCTATTTCCAAATGAAGTCATATTCTGAGGTTTTGGATAAATATGAATTTTTTGGGGGGGCAGACACTATTCAACCTATGACAGATACCATAGGAGATTTGACCACAGGGAGATCAAGAAAAGCATGAATTCATGAATAAAAAATAAATAATGAAGTAACAGAAAAAGATGAAATGTGAGGTTTCAGGACTAGGGAAACAAACTGAGGGTGTGTAATACAAAAGTCATGAATAAATTAGAATTAGTAAGGATTAGAATAGACATGTTAAAGACAGACTTTTTTGGAAAAGTTTGGGATAATCACAGTGATTACATATAAAAGAGATAAGGAGATTAAAGCAATTAAAGGGCACGTGATATATATAAAGAACAAAAATAAATTCCACACAAAGATCTTCAACATCTATGAATAAGATAAACTAAATACTGAAATAGAAAAAAGTACTCAAAGATAGAATAATGAGTATTTTTATAAGAGGAAGGGAAGAACTGAAACTACAGATTAAAGTGTTCACCATGTTCTAGGAAAAACGAATGCAAGGTATTCATTATCAAGGGATGTTCTGCAGAATATACTAAAATTCAAGGCCAAAGAATTCTGTAAGGATGTAGGTTTTAAAAGTCTGCATTCAGGACATTGCAAGCTTTCTCTGATTTTACCCCAAGGCAATTTCTATTGAGCTCTGAGGAAAGAGTTAATAAAAAAATTTTTACAAGTCTTATTAAATAAACACAAAGGCAAAGAGTATAAAACCAATGCAACAATCTCAAGAAATATTCTCACTGTAGTCCATGTCTCCCTATGATTATAACGAAAACAACAACTCTGAATAACAAACAAACAAAAATGTTCTGAATTGTTCAAGAACTCCAAAAAGAAACAAAACCAATTAAATGTTGGAGAGTAAAAACTGAGTGAAATAATTCACATGGGGTGACTTCCCATTTATTCATGAATTTATCTTTCCTCTGTGATGTTATGCATGTACAGGTTTGACCTCAACCAACACATAGCAAGGTCTTCCAAATGGAACTGAGATTTAAACCACATGTACAAACTCAGCTTTAACCCAAAAATATGCCCTTCTGGAACAATGCCTACACAGGAACAACCCACACAAAAGCTTAAAAAGAGCTGAGTTGAAAACTGGACTACTCAAAACAGTCTTGTACTAACACATGAACTTTAAATGCATGGACCAGACCTAAAACAGATTAGCAAAGTCTCAGAAAACTTCACAGAGGTTTGAATTACCATTCATAAATATAAAACAGATCTTACTGTTTAAATCATATTGGTTTCTCTAGAGGATCACAATAGGACTCAGTCTACACAACATACCTTTTGTAATATCCAGGATACAATAGAAAATTACTCTACATACACAGAACCAAGAATATATGTCTAACTCTCAGAAAAAAAAAAAAAAAGACAAGGAACAGCTGTTGTTGTAGCCATGCATTCCGTGAAACAAACTCACTCAGAAGGACAATGCAGAGAGTGGAGTGCAATTTATTACACCAGTGGGCCTAAGGTAGAGTCTCTTAGCGAAGGACCCCGACCAGCATTTGTGAAAATCTTTTATACCACATGTGTACATGTCTGAACCCACCACTCCAAATTCCTTGAGACTTACATAAACCAAGGAAAATACAATCCCAATAACCCCATCACTCACGTGTTGTGCTCTTATGCTCAAACAGTCAAACAATTAGCCAGTAATCAATAAACCCGAGGTTACACTCCGATAGATACAGAAAAATTTATGGCCTGTCTGGAGGAAGGGGTGATTAGTGTATGTTTTCTCTTAGGCGATGAGTAACCTAGATACGATCTTCAAGGTTCCCCTGTCCGGAGGGGGTCTTATCCTTCTGTTGTTGTTTTCATAGGCACTAAACACAGAGTTCAGAGTCCATTGGAAAGGTGGCAGAGCATGATCAGCATGAACTAGCCTAAGATGCAGTCCAGGCCCTATGAATTCCTTCTTCACTGTCATCCCTGAGATACACCTAGGTGTTGGAATCATAGCTATTATATAGCTGTACAACATGATGTAGAAACCCTCAACTGAAAAAAAAAAAAAAATGGAATGAGTAAAAGTCTCATGTGACTAGTAGAGAATATAAAAAAGAAGCACAAGAAAATTTTAGAAGTGATAAATATAATAAATTAAAACAAAACTCTTACTGATAGGCTCACAAGTGGAATGGAAATAACAGAGGAACAGTTTAGTTTTTCAGTAAAGTTGAAGGTAAGTCAATACAAAGTTATCCAATTTAAAAATAAAGAGAAAAAAGATTAAAAATATTTTTTTAAACCGTCATCTCTCAGGAACCAATGAGATACCTCAAAAAGTCTAACATACATGAATAGACTCCCAGAGAGTCAGTGCAAGAGATACAGAGGCACAAAAATAAAGAAAATAATAGCTGAAAATCTTAAAATTTGGTGAAAAACATAGATTCATTTATTCAAGAAGATTAGCAAACCCCAAACAGGATAAACTTGAAAAATACCATGGAAAACAAGGGAAGTAAGAAAATACTTTGGACTGAATTATAATTCAAAGATAACATATCAAAGTTTATGAAATAAAGCTAAAGCTGTAATGAGAGGGAAACTTGAAATTTTAAATATTGATATTAGAAAAGAACAAGTATTTAAATCAATGCCTAACATTTAACAATAAACTGGGACTTCTCTGGTGGTACAGTGGATAAGAATCCTCCTGCCAATGCTGGGCTGCCGTCTATGGGGTCGCACAGAGTCGGACACGACTGAAGCGACTTAGCAGCAGCAGCAGCAGCCAATGCAGTGGATATAGGTTCAATCCCTGGTCTGGGAAGATCCCAGGTGCCATGGAGCAAGTAAGCCCATATATTGCAACTACTGAGTCTAGAACCTTCAAGCCACAACTACTGAGCCTATAGGCTGTAACTATCAAAGTGCGTGTGCCGAGAGCCTGTGCTGCAGCACAAGAGAAGCCATCAAAGTGAGAAGCCCACGCACCTCAATTAAAGAGTAGCTCCTGCCAACTACACCTAGAGAGTGTCTGCACGCAGCAACAAAGACCCAGAACAGCCAAAAATAAAATTTAAAAATAAATAAATAAAAAATAAACCCAAAGTTTATCTTATCTAATAAAGATAAGAATGGAAACAGACAAGAGAGAAAATTAACAAAGAAAAAGTTGGTTCATTGAAAAGACCTAAAAAATCAACCAACTCTAGGTAAAGTGTTGAAGAATAAAAGAAAAAGAGAATCAGTTGTTATGATGGGAAATAAAAAATAGATCAGCAAAGAGCCTACAATTATTAAAGGATAATAATTTTTAAAAAATCCTCAAACCAAAACTACCTGAAAATTTATGTACTTATAATACCTTTTTGGTAAGGAAGAAATCAAACCAAATTTGCTGAAAACGTATTAATAGTACTCTCTGAAGAAATGGTCCAAATGGTTTTATAGATAATTTCAGCCTAATTTACAATATTGTAATGAACACTAAGGAGGGAAGGCTTCCCAGGTGGCACTAGTGGTACAGAACCTGCCTGCCATTGCAGGAGACATAAGAGACTCAGGCTTAATCCCTGGGTCGGGAAGATCCCCTGGAGGAGAGCACGACAACCCACTACAGTGTTCTTGCCTGGAGAATCCTGTGGACAGAGGAGCCTGGTGGGCATGGGGTCACAAACAGTCAGACATGACTGAAGCGACTTAACACACACAAATGAAGGAAAGCTTTCAACTTTTACTTACTAGGTCAGGAGAAGAGTAATAACAAAATTTACCCCTCTTTCATTACAAAGCTAATCTCACCTACAATATTAATACAAATATCTTTTAAAAATGCATGAATAGCATAAAGTGGACAATTAAGGAACACTACTTCTTGGCCTGGTTAGGCACACCCCAAGAATGCAAAATTGTTTACACATCAGGAAATTAATTAATATAATTCCTCACAATACTAGGCTAAAGGAGGAAAAATGATTATCTTATTCCCAATAGGGTGTTTGTTGAAGATATTTGACAACAGCATAAAGAATCTACTTAATAAACATTCAAATTAGAGTCAGGAGAAAGGTAAGGATTTCTAGTGTTAGCTCTATTACTAATATTGTTCAGGAAGGAATAGCCAATACAAATTAAACAAGAAAAATTAGTAGTATTAGTAGTATAAATACTGGAAGGAAAAAAGAAATGGAAAAACAGAAAAAATTCTTTGCAGGTGAAATGATTAATCTACCTAGAAAATTTAAAAGAATCGCCCCAAAACCCTTTTATAATTAATAAAATAATTTTTATCAAGATGGCTACTTACAAAATTAAGACACAAAAGTTAGAAACTTTCCTAAGAGTACACAACAATATATTAGATAAAAAAGGAAGAAATGATCTCATTTACAATGGTTATAAAGAGATAAATAATGAGAAACTTACAGAATTTCTAAGACTTTTATAAATGCATCTAAAAAATTCTATTGAGATTGATAGAGGAAATGATACTTTGTCTATGGATAGGTTAAAAAACGATCACTTAATGATAAATTATTAACTTAAGTCAATCAATCTCATTATAACACCAGAAGATTTTATGGGATATCAGAAAAAATTTTTGTAAATATGTGAAATGTGGATTGGAGAAGGAAATGGCAACCCACTCCAGTATTCTTGCCTGGAGAATCCCAGGGACGGGGGAGCCTGGTGGGCTGCCATCTATAGGGTCACAAAGAGTCGGACATGAATGAAGTGACTTAGCAGCAGCAGCAGTCTAGGGACTTCCCCTAGGAGTCCAGGGGTTAAGAATCTGCATGCCAATGCAGGAGACAAGGCTTTGACCTGGAAGCTAAGATCCTCTGTGCCCCATGCACCACAACTATTAAGCCTATGATCTAGAGCCTGGGAGCTGCAACTACTGAAGCCTATGTGCCCTAGAGCCCAAGCTCCACAACAAGAGAAACCACTGCAATGAGAAGCTCATGTGCCACAATTAGAGAAAGCCCAGATGCAGCAACAAAGACCCAGAATAGCCAAAAATAAATAAATAAATTTTTAAAGAATTAAAGAAAAAAAGAAGACTAGTCTACCAGATAATAAAATATGTAATCAAGTTAAAAAAGAAAAAAAAAAAAAGAATTTGGTAGTATAGAAGAAATAGATCTAGGAAACATAAAAAAGAGTCCAGTAATAGATAAATTCAAGGGAAATCAGTGTGTTGTGAGGGTTGCATATCCAAACAGAGGAGAAAGAATAGATTCACAAATAGTGTTGGAAAAATATGCTAGTATTTTGTAAAAAATAAGGTTGATTCCTTAATATCAAAATGATTTCTAGGTAATCAGAGATTTAAAACTAAAATTATAAAATTACTAGAAGAAAAGTTGGATAAACTTATGTATAATCTTACTATGAGAAGACTGTAAGTAGGACACAAAAACACTAAAGCCATAAATGAAAAAGTTTAAAAATTGCACTGCAAAAAGACTGTAAGAGCAATTTTACAAGAGAAAAAAAGCAAAAAAAATACCCCCACAATGATTAACTTGGAAAAATATTTGTAAGAGATATAATTTACAAATGGTGATTTTTCTAAATTTATAAATGGTTTATGTAAATTGTTACATAAAGGAAAATATAGAAGAAAAACATATAAAGGTGATAAGTGTGTGTGTGTGTGTGTGTGTGCGAGTGCTCAGTCATGTCCGACTCTTTCAGACATGGACTATAGCCCATTAGGCTTCTCCATCCATGGGATTTCCTAGGCAAGAACACTAGAGTGGGTTGCCATTTCTTTCTCCATATCTCCTGCATTGCAATAACACTGCTGAGCCACCGGAGTAGTCCTTAAAGGTGATAAACATAAACACTTAAGGGAAAAAAGAAATATAAATGGGTAAAAAACATGAAAAACATGCACTGTCATTCATAATTAGTTAGCAAAAGCAAAAATGGTGCTTTATTTCATCCTTTAGATTAAAAATTTTGTTTTAAGTTTACTAACATTCAGTTTTGGAGAGGCTATGAAGAAATTCATGTATTTCTTCATGAATTCACGTATTTGGAGAGGTTATGTACAGAAATTCATGTATTTCTGGTGGGAAAATAAAATATACAATTTCTTTGAAAGGTCATGTTGGCAATGATTATTCAAACTGAACAATATTTGAATTGAGTGTTTGAAGATTCAAACACTCTTTGCTATACAATGCAATTTGTGTAAAACATTAAACACATATGTAACCTTTGTGTGTGTGTGTATATGTGTATTTTTCCCCTATTCTCTGAAGGATCCATAAGAAATTATTCTTACTAGTTACATTTGGGGAGAAAGATTGGGCATGAAATGGGGAGAAAGATTGGGCATGAAATGGGAAGAAAGATCTTTTTTTCATTGTATATGTTTTTGTCTACTGATTTTTAAATTTTTTTATTACAGGTCTATATCACCTAAAATAAAAATTAGCCAGACCCCCAACCTTTACACACACACACATATACACAGCAAAACAAAAAAATTAAAAAGTGGCTGACAGAAGGAATTCCATTATAAAAATTGTCTTCAACTAGTTTGTATCAATTGTTCTGAACTTTTCTGACAAGAGAAGGTGGGAACACTCTCATTCCTGACTGTTTATGAGTTTTATTTCAGCGAAGATGAAAACCAGAATGGTCATTATGACCATTTGGCAACTCCATTTGACTAATTTCTCTAAACTCCTGAGTTGAAATATTCTTTTGTTAAGATAATCTTTCAGAGCTAAGTAGTGTTCCTGTAAAATGAATAAGTCCAATTTCAAGAAGATTAAAAGAAGTGGCTCAATAAAAGTCTAGAAACATGTAGAGTTGCAACTCTTTCTTCTCTCGGGTTAAGACAGTACAATGCTGCTGACAATTTCCATTTCCCTCTGATTCGAAATGCGCATACTTTTCTGTGGCTTAAATTGACACACAGGCTTTAGGTCTTTGCCATTATCATAATTGGTGAGGTACTTGAGAATTTAAATCTTTTTCATTTTTTTCTTATTTCCTCATCTCTCACTCTTTGTCTTCTGTTAAAACTGAAGACAATTCCTTCTTCTCAGTCACTTTTCTAAGATGGTGCTCTGTGTACTTCTGTTTAAATAGAAACCCTGGAGTTTGAAGACCATTTTCAAAAGGGCTTTGGGTGAGTAGGCTGAAATGCCTTTAATATGCTGCAAAATGATCTGAACCACCATCTCACATATAAAAGTGACAATTGCCTGTTTTGCTTGCTTTATCTTATGGAAAAATCCTTCCTTTCTCAGAAAACTAAATTTATGGATTTTTCAAGCTTTCTGGTATCCTTCTATGAAATCCCTTTTTAAAATTTGCTACAATAGGAACAGTCAAGAAAGCAAAGAACTTGTGACCTTTAAATGCTTGTGGCTTTTGTATGATCTTTACTCTGGAATCAAGTTTAAGGTCTTCACTTCCACTATATTTAATACTGCCTGCCTGGGCATTCTGTGTCATATGGACTACTTTTATCTTTTTATAATACTTATCACTTCCTAAAATATTTTTGCTGTAATTGTTTATGATCTGTCTTGTTTACAGAATGAGGAGTAAATTTGCCATGAAGCTAGTGAAGTTTAAGCTTCAAAATTCCCGTCTTGCTTGAAAGTGGAAGTTACTCAGTTATGTCTGACACTTTGCGACCCCATGCACTGTAGTCTGTCAGGCTCCTCTGTTCATGGAATTCTCCAGACAAGAATACTGGAGTGGATAGCCATTCCCTTCTCCAGAGAATCTTCCTGACCCAGGGATTGAACCTGGGTCTCCTGCATTGCAGGCAGATTCTTTACCATCTGAATCACCAAGGAATCTGTCTTGCTTGGAGCCCTATAACTGCTGGGAGTTTCTGGAAGCTGTGCAGCATTCAGGGTGAAGAGGGGAAGGCAAGTTGTGTCAAGAAGCCTTAGCAGGTAAGCACATCTAGCGATTTGCTGAAGGATTTCTCAGAAGAAAGGGGTCTGAAACTCCAAGGCCAAGAAAGTGCTTGAAATTTCTTCTCTTATTCTAAATAACTACTAACTTCTATATCTACTTTTGTACTCACAATTTATAGCTGTTTTTTTTCTTAGTGAAAGCAGGCCAAATTTATGTTAACTTCAGGCTTTATGAATCCTGAGTATGTCACTGACAAGAGCACAAGCCCTGTGAAAAGACCATGAATGTGCTTTCACTATTGTTACCACAGAGCCTAGAATAGTGCTTGGCACATAACAGGTACTTCATAAATCTTTGTTGAATGAATGATGAAATGTGGGATATGAGAGACAAGGGCATTCCAGTCAAAAGTGCAGGTATGGGAACAGAGATGACTTGTTCCAGAAGTCAAGGAAAATTCCACGTTGTTGGAGTATGTGGAATGATGAAGAGAGGCGGGATGCTTGGAGGCATATGCAGGGCCCTGAAAATTCTAAATGCATTGGAATATTTTATGTGTATAACATGACTGGCTATAAATAGACTTTAGTTAGAATGTAGAAAATATATTGAGGGAGAGGTGATAGGGAAAACAGGTCTGCCGGGCTTTAATGTTGGTGACATGGACTAGAATGATGATCATAGAGATCATAGATTCAGAGTGAGGGAAGCAATTCAGAATGAATAAGGGAGATCAAAGCAACAGTATTTTCTGATG
This sequence comes from Bos indicus, assembly GCF_029378745.1. Classification (NCBI taxonomy): domain Eukaryota; kingdom Metazoa; phylum Chordata; class Mammalia; order Artiodactyla; family Bovidae; genus Bos; species Bos indicus. The sequence goes on from NC_091760.1 coordinate 113,029,521, forward strand.
CACTTATATATATACATAATAAACACATATAATATATCTATCAGTTCAGTTCAGTTCAGTTGCTCAGTTGTGTCTGACTCTTTGCAACCCCATGGACTGCAGCTCACCAGGCCTCTCTGTCCATCACCAACTCCCAGAGCTTGCTCAAACTCATATCCATCGAATCGGTGATGCCAGCCAACCATCTCATTCTCTGTTGTTCCTTTCTCCTCCTGCCTTCAATCTTTCCCAGCATCAGGGTCTTTTCCAATGAGTCAGCACTTTTCATCAGGTGGCCAAAGTATTGGAGCTTCAGCGTTAGCATCAATACTTCCAATGACTATTCAGGGTTGATTTCCTTTAGGACTGACTGGTTTGATCGCCTTGCAGTCCAAGGGACTCTCAAGTATCTTCTCCAACACCGCAGTTCAAAAGCATCAATTCTTTGGCACTCAGCTTTCTTTATACTCCAACTGTCACATCCATACATGACTACTGGAAAAACCATAGCTTTGACTAGATGGGCGTTTGTTGACAAAGTAATGTCTCTGCTTTTTAATATGCTGTCTAGGTGTTTCATAGCTTTTCTTCCAAGGAGCAAGTGTCTTTTGATTTCATGGCTGCAGTCACCATCTGCAGTGATTTTGGAGCTCAAGAAAATAAAGTCTGTCATTTTTCCATGGTTTCTCCATCTATTTGCCATGGAGTGATGGTACCAGATGCCATGATCTTAGTTTTTTGCATGTTGTGTGTGTGTAATCTCATATATCCATTATTCATTTTCTGAAACATTTAAGAGTAAGTTGCAGAAATAATGTCCCTTTCTTCTCGAATATTTCATTGTGTATTTTCTAAAACCAAGAAATTCTCTTACAGAGCCATGAGTGAGTGAGTGTTAATTGCTCAGTCGTGTCTGACTCTTTGCAATCCCATGGAGCCTGCCAGGCTCCTCTATCCATGGGATTCTCCAGGCAAGAATAATGGAGTGGGTTGCTATTTCTTCCTCAGGGGATCTTCCAGACCCAGGGATCAAACTTGTGTCTTTCATGTCTCCTGCATTGCAGGTGGATTCTTTACACTGAGCTACCAGGGAAGCCCTACAGAGCCATAGTTAAATGATTAAAATTAGGAAATTATCTTACAATAATTACAATAGCACAATTTAACTGGCAAATTTTATGGTCATTCTTTTGGTCAATTAAAAAAAATTAGAAGATCTAAGCTTATTAACTTTTCCCAACAATATTATTGGGATGAAAATGGCCATTAAAAAAAATGAGAGCTACTTATTAAGTATCAACTTGCTATCATTTTGCATGTATGATCATTACCCTCAAGCACACATCCAGTGCTACTACCTGGCAATTCTACTACATTTCTCTAATCTATTTAATTCTTACTCTCACAGAGACCCATGTTCAGTTCCTGGTTTGGGAAGATCCTCTGGAGGAGGGCATGGCAACCCATTCCAGTATTCTTACTTGGAGAATCCAATGGTCAGAGGAGCCTAGCGGGCTACAGTCCATAGAGTTGCAAAGAGTCAGACATGACTTACTGACTAAACCACCACCACCACATAATTGATACCTTTTCTACTTTCATCAAGTTTCTGCAATTTTCTTGCCTCTCTTCACTTTTAGCTGATGGTCCAACTTCTTCCTTCACTGAGAACAAATAAGCTCCCAGAAGAGCCCTCTCACACATTCCTACCACAAATCCTGTCAAACCACCTTGTACCACATCCTCTGCCTTATTATTCCACTACTAGGAAGGGCTTATTTCCCCTTCTACCTGCAGCTGACCCTTCTGCTTGGTACTGGGTCTTACTGTTATCTTCACTTGTCCCCTCCAGGATTTGTGTTCTTCAATTTCCTCTCCTCACTTTTGCATCATTAATATTTTCTTCTTCATTAGATTATCCACATCTTCATACAAACCTGACTTCATCTACCACCACCACTATCACTCCCAGCTACTACCCAGTCCCTCACAACAAACACAGCTAATGTGGCGTGTACACTTTCATTCTCCACTTCCTCTTCTCTGTTTTTCCCTTGATCCCACTGTATTAGCTCTAATACCCGCCTATGGTTCCACCACAGCTGTTCTTATCAAGATCATCAACAACCCATGTTGCCAAATCCCATGAGCATTTCCCAGCGCTCACCTCATTTGACCTACCAGCAGCATTTGACATAGTTGATCCTCCCTCCTTGGAATACTTTCTTCCCTTAGTTTCTAGAACACTCCTTTTTATGATTTTCGTCTTTCAAGGATTATTTCTTTTCAGTCTCCTTTGTTGATTCTTCCTCATCTTTCTGAGCTCTAAACTCCTTGCTCATTCCTCTGTTTTTTTTTCTTTCTGTTTGCATTCTGCATGAATTCACTTAGTGAGTTAAAGTTTGAATATCACTGCTGCTACTGCTGCTAAGTCGCTTCAGTCGTATCCGACTCTGTGTGACCCCATAGATGGCAGCCCACCAGGCTCCGCCGTCCCTGGGATTCTCCAGGCAAGAACACTGGAGTGGGTTGCCATTTCCTTCTCCAACACATGAAAGTGAAAAGTGAAAGTGAAGTCGCTCAGTCGTGTCTGACTCTTAGTGACCCCATGGACTGCAGCCTACCAGGGTCCTCCATCCATGGGATTTTCCAGGCAAGAGTACTGAAGTGGGGTGCCATTGCCTTCTCTGTTGAATATTACTAGTATAGTGATATTTGCTGGTGGCAAAGCAGAATGTTACAGGCAAATGCTCAGGAACTGGATTACCTGGCTTTGAAACTTATCTTTCACCACTTGCTGCTGCTGCTAAGTTGCTTCAGTCGTGTCCGACTCTGTGCAAGCCCTTACTAGCTCTTTATTTAATAGACAAAATAGTTAACTTCTCTGTGCCTCAATTTCCTCATCTGTTAAGTGGGGATAATTATAGTACTTTCTCACCAATTTTTTGAGACTTTATATTAGTCAATTTTGACCTGGAAACCACTTGAAGTATTTACAACAAATGGAATTTAATGTATTTGTTAGCAAGAAAACTAATTAGAAGCTGAGAAGTCAACAAAGGGCTGGTGAGAAAATCCAGATGTTAGTAACACAATAAGCCATTGCTACTACTTGGAGGGACAAAGCAAGACTTAGTATAAAATTAATATTTAAGACAGTATAATACTGTCATGAGAATACATAAAGATCAATTCAGCAGAATGTAGCATCCAAAAATAGTTTCTCACATTTATGGTCAATTGAATTTTGAAAAAAGGTGTCAACATTACTCAACGGAGGAAGTAAATCATTTTCAAAAATTGGTGCTAGAAAAACTGTATATCCATTTGGAAAAAACAAACTGTACATCATATATGAAAACTAACTTGAAATAAATCACAGACCTAAACTTGAAAGTTAAAATTATAAAATATTTAGAAGCAAACATAGAAGACATGTTGTAACTTTGGAGTATGTAAAAATTTTTTTGGTCATAAAATATACAAACCATAGCAGAAATGTGAAAAATCAGACTTCAACAAAATTAAAAGTTCTGCTTTTCAGCATACACTGTTCTTCAAAAGAAAAGGCAAAAAAAAGAAAAAAAAAGCAAACCAAAAACTGGAGAAGATATTTGCTTGCATGTATCTGAAAAAGGAGTAGTATTCAGAACTCGTGTGTGTGTGTTAGTGCTCAGCTGTGTCTGACTCTGCAGCCCCATGGACTGTAGCCCACCAGCCTACTCTGTCCACGGAATTCTCCAGGCAAGAATACTGAAGTGCGTTGCTATTTCCTTCTCCAGAGTATCTTTCCGATCCAGGGATCGAACGCAGTCTCCTGCATCAAAAGTGGATTCTTTACTGTCTGAGCCACCAAGGAAGCTCAGTAAGAACTCTTCCAACTCAGTAATAAAAAGGCAAATGATACCCAGCAATAAGAGGAAACAAACTACTGATACAACATGAATGAAATCACAAAAATATTGGTCTTGATTGAAAGAAGTCAGTCCAAAGATTATATGCTATAACATAATCTATGCTATAGGGACTGAAAACAGAGCAGTTGTTGCCTGGGGCCTGCAGTGGCTGGGGAAAGGACTATCACAAGTTTTGGAGGTAATGGTAAGCACTCTGTAGCTTGTTTGCACTGATAGTTACACAAGTGTCTACATTTGTCAAAACACATCAAACTGAACACTTTAAATTGGTACGTCTAATTGTTTATGAATTATACCACAATGAAGTCTATTTTTAAAAAATTTAAAAGAATTTAACATGTTCAAACATGAATTATATAATTTTTTTCCTGAAAACTGCAGCTTTCACAATCTTCCCATCTCAAAACATGACAAATATATTTTTCCAGTTGCTCAGGCCATAAATACTGGAGTCTTTCATGACATTCTGTGTCACATATCACTTCCAACCCATTAAAAAATTCCACCACTTTTACCTTCAGAATACATTCTTTTGATGGGAATATAAATCAGTGTAACCACTGTGGGAAAAAGTATGGGAGTTCCAAACAAAAACATTACTTTGAAAAAGAGATATGTATCATCATGTTCTCTGTAGCATATTTACAGTAGCCTAGATATGGAAACAACCGAAGTGTTCAACAATGAATGAATGAATAAAAAGTTGTAAAGAACTTTCAGTTTCCTTGAACTGTGCCTTAACAGACCCCAACTTATTTAAGTCATATATACAACGGAATATTATTCAGCCCTAAAATAGAATGAAATTTTGCCATTTGTGACAGCACAGACAGACCTTGACAGAGAAAGACAAATAACCATATAATCTCCTTTATATGTGGAATTTAAACAAATAGACAAACTCAAACTCATATATACAGAGAACAGATTGGTGGCTTAAGAGTTGGGGGGCAAGGAGTAAGAGAAATGGGTGAGCTGAGTTTTTCTTTCTAGTTTAAATAAATACAAATCTTAAAATGTAAATATTATATGGAAATATACATACACACATATATAAATGTAGTATATATATGTATGTGTGTATATATATAGAGAGAGAGAAAGAGAGAGCTATCTCCTGATATGATCACTTCTCCCCTTCACCACAACTAAACTGGTTCAAGATTATCGCAGGTGTCTCCTGAGTGTTTTTGCTTTTCTTTTCTGACTGGTCTTTTTTCTTCTATTTTTGCCCCATTTCCTTCCCTGCAGTTTTTCTCAACAACCACCAGGTCATTCATAGTAACTTTCCGCTCAGAACTCTCTGTTGGTAACTTGTCAAACTCGTATAAGGGACAGCTTCCTCAATAGCTGAGGAGGCTTAGCTCTCATCATCAGCCCCCATTCTCTCCTCATCTCCTTCACTCTCATCAGTGCTCCTTCCACCCACTGAAATCCTTGCTGTTCTTCAGACACCAAGAACACTCTGGCATCAAGGTCTTTGTGCTTGCTCCTCCCTGAAAGAAACGTGCCCTCCCTGCATGTGTCTACACAGCTCGGCCACTCACTTCTTTCAGGTCCTGCTTCCAGGCCACCTTCTCAGAGAAGGCTTCACCCCCTGTTCATGAAATAGCATTCCTAATAATCTCTGCTCCTTTTCATTACTTTATTTTTATTCTCAGCCTTTATAACTCCCAGAATTATTTGTTTAATTGCCTTTTTTTTGGTCTCTTCCTCACATGAAATGTAACAGAATGTTGTTTTAGTTTTTATTCTATCTCTAGCACCTGGAAAATACACTCAGTAAATATTTATTTTTTCATTATTCATATATAATGCATATCATGCCTGCTTTCCATGACAATATGTAAGTATATTAAAAGTATATTTGTATTATATGTAATACATGTTATAGTAATATTATTATTATATTTGCTAATTATTGTTAATAATTTAATTTTTTAAAACAAACATACAATAAACTTTTTAATGAATGAGTAAATGGCTTTACTCTGAAGTCACTATACACATATGTATTTTTATATTTTCTCCCTTATTGGTGGCACAGTGGTAAAGAATCCGACTGTCAATGCAGGGGACACAAGAGAGGCAGATTTGATCTCTGGGCTGAGAAGACCCCCTGGAGTAGCCTTAACTGATCCAGTAATGTTGTCTGAAAAATTCCATGGACAGACAAGCCTGATGGGCTACAGTCCATGGGGCCACAGGGAGTCAGACACAACTGAGCACCCACACACCATTCTTGGTATGGAAGTTTTATTTTTCATCCATCATGGTTCCCTGAAACAATCATCTGTCTTCATGTTTCTTTGAGTGTCTCCATCAAAGTCAGTGAACACATTGAGTGGGCCTTGTCATATTCCCTCCCTGAGTGCATGGTAAACATAAGTAACTCATCCTGGTTTCTTTCCCATGAGCTAGTGTACTTTACCATCCTGCTCGACCCAGAATTCCAGGCAGCCACCTCTAATTGATGAGATCTGGCAGGGCAGGCAATATGAAACCTGTTTGTTATCCTGGATATAAATTTAAACTTTCTTTGGTTGTTATTTTAGGCTTGATTTCCAAACTGACCAAGAGACCTAGACCCATGGGGTAAAATGGAAATCACATGTTCTTCAAAATTCTTCCAGTTTTGTTAGGAAGGACCAAAGAGGCAAATTGTGTGTTAATGACTACTGCATATTTTATTAAGACCCTAGGGGGTTGGCTTCAAAATAAAACTCCTGCTTCTCCTTCATCTGTGCCTTAACAAAAATCTCAACTTAATTGAGTTATATTCCTCCTTAGCCTCCTGAGGTCTAATCAATCACAGATCGCTAAGGCATGTACAGAAAACCTTAAAAATTGTTTGCTTTATTTATAAGGAGAGCCCTTTATGAACAAAGCTCTGCACCTCTTCTGAAGTGAGGCAGATTGTACAAAGTCAGAGAAACATCACTTCCAATCTTTGGCTTCTAAAGTCAAATTGATAACTATGGTCCTTATTTCTAATGAGGTTTCTGGATGTACAGTAAGATATTTATTACTACTGGGAGATCACTGGGACAGGAAAAGCATACCTGGAGGGAAAAATAAATCTCAGCAAACAGCCCATGCACATTCTGCCATGTGTCTAAGACTCAGGAATTTACTAGTGGTAACTTTTCCTTCTGGTTAAGGAACACACATGCCCAAATCCTCTTTATGATTTATGGTAATGACCTTAGATAGGTTAAAGTCCTCCTATACTAGTTTATCTCCATAGACAGTAACTCAAAACTTGAATCTCATTGTTGAGATGAAGACGTTTCTTAGATAAGACTCTGAAGGCTATCTTTTCCTTGTACATTCTAAAAATCTGCAGCTTGAATCTTTTAGGCAATTGGCCAAGTTTTCCATATCTATTCATTTAGATACTACCCTAATTTTGAATCTTTTGGTATCTTTGGTTTAAGGAATATCTCCCAGTGTCAGTGAATTAATTTCCATATTACTTTAAGTTTATTCTGGCCCAATGGAAGATAATTACATGGTATTTTAGTTAACCTTTAATTAGCCTTTTTGTGGTTACTGATCACTAATAGATTAATTTTAAAAAATAGAAGAGAGATGTATCTGTTCATTGTATTCACTATAAACTGAATACCCTTTTTGAAGTGTCCACAATTGTTTCATGGTTGCATTTTGTTATTAGTTTAGTGTGCTATGTCAGCCTTGAAGAATTGGTTGAATGTTTTAGCATCAACAGGAAACAATGCTTAACAACAACAACAACAACAAATGTTGTGTTTTAACATTGAATTGCCTCTTACTTTATCCTCAAACTTTAAAAACACAATCTCCTCAATAAACGGTGTTGGATAAACTGGACAGCTATACGCAAAAGAATGAAACTGGGTGACTTTCTGCACCATACACAGAAATCAACTCAAAGTGGATTATACACTTAAATGTAAGACCTGAAACCATAAAACTTCTAGGAAAAAACATAGACAGTAGCTCTCTGACATTGATGATATTATTATTTTCTTAGATCTGTCTCCTTAGGCAAGGGAAACAAAAGCAAAAACAAGCAAATGAAACTACATCAAACTAAATAGCCTTTGCATATCAACAGAACAAAAAGGCCATCTATTGAATGGTAGATAATATTTTCAAATGGTAAGTAGTTAACATCAAAAATTTATTTTGAATATTCATAAAACTCAGTAACCAAATAAAAAAGGAAGAAAGAAACCAATCAAAAATTGTAGAGGACCTAAACAGTTTTTCCAACAAACATTACAGATGGCCACAGACACATGAAAAGATGGTCAACATAGCTAATCATCAGGGAAACGTAAGCCAAAACCACCGTAAGTTATGACCTCACACCTGTCAGAATAGCCATCATCAAGGAGTCAAAAATAAAAGTGTTGAACTGGATGCAGAGAAAAGGGAAACTTTGTGCGTTACGGGTGGAAATGTAAATTGGTATAGCCTCTATGGAAAATGGGACAAAATAAAAAATAGAACTACCGTACAATTCAGCATTCTACTTCTGGGTATTTATTCAGAGAGACTGAAAACACTAGTACAAAAAGACAGATGCCACCCCAGTTCATTGTAGCAGTATTTAAAATAGCCAAGATGTGGGCTTTCCAGGTGGCACAGAGGTAAAGAATCTGCTTGCCAATGCAGGAGGCACAGGTTCAACCCCTGAGTTGGGAAGATCCCCTGGAGAAGGAAATGGCAACCTGCTCCAGTATTCTTGCCTGGAAAATTCCATGGACAGAGGAGCCTGGCAGGCTACAGTCCATGAAGTTGCAGAGAGTTGGACATGATTGAGCACACTTCAACCAACCAAGTTATGGCAGCAACCTGTGTTCATGGACAGAAGACATAGTACACACACATACTACAGATGAATATTAATCAGCCAATAAAAGGGATAAAATTTTGCCATTTGTGACAATATGGATGAATCTAGATGGTATTACACTATGTTAAATGAGTCAGACTAAAACAAATACTGTGTGATTTCACTTATTTGTATAATCAAAAAAAATTTAATATAACAAAGCAGAAACAGATTCATATACAAACTGGTGTTTGCCAGGACAGAGAGGGTAAAGGGATGAACAAAATAGGGAAGGGGGTTAAAAGGGACAAACTTTCAGTTATAAAATAAAGCTACTTCCCAGTGACTTATAAAAAGTAATATACAGCATAGAAAATATAGTTAATAATAATGCAATAACTTTGCATGAGACAGACAGTAACTAGATTGGGGTAATCATTTTGTAATGTATAAAAATACTGAATCACTATGTAATATACCTGAAATCAATGTAATATTGTAAGTTAATTAGACTTCAGTAGAAAAAAAAACTACTGAAATAATATATATTCTCATCAAACTATGAATTTTCATTTTATTGGTGTTTATATCAATTGACATTTTAATTTGGTCTATTAAAATGAAGTATGTTGTTTATAGCTCCTACCATGGTTTTAAACAGATGACAGTTGTTTTTGAAATATATAACTTGCAAATAAGGAAAAGCTTAAAATAGTACATTTATACTTTGAGGTAAGCAATATTGTCTTCTAACAATATATCAAGAGATTCCAGTGTATTTGCTTGTTTTCACCTCACAGTGGTTTAGCAAAAGACTGTAAAGACACAGTGATATCTAGAATCAGTTTACTCAAGTCTGAGTTTGATTCCGAACTTTTGAGACAGTCACAATTTGTTTAGAATAATTGTTCCTTCCATTTCCAGAAGAGAAAATTATTTCTCTTCTCTGACTCTCAGCTTCCTCTTCTATAAAATGTGGATAGTCTTCTTCCAAGGATGTGGTCAGACATAAAAGTAGAAACATGGGAAGCAGGTGATGGAGTATTTCATACACTCTACAGTCTTCTTCACTGATGATGTGCTAGCTACGCTTGTGGCCTTTTCTTTTCCCAATTCCTGTCTTTAGACTGCTCTGACTGTCCTCTCCATTCCTAGATCTTACGTGACAGGCTCTTTTCCAACATTTAGATCTCACCTCATCAGAGAAGAATCACCCACTCTAACCTCTATCCGTAATCTGTTGCAAAACAACATATCATTTTATGGTCCTTTTAGCCCATATTTAAATGAAGTGAAGTGAAGTGAAGTTGCTCAGTCATGTCCGACTCTTTGTGACCCCATGGACTGTAGCCTACCAGGCTCCTCCATCTATGGGATTTTCCAGCCAAGAATACTGGAGTGGGTTGCCATTTCCTTCTCCATTAGCCCATATTACTAGACACTATTACCTTGTTTTTCTGGTTACTTGATTATTTTCTGTCTCTTTAGAGAATTAAAGATCTTAGAGATCTTAGAGATCTTTAATTGGGCATCAACAGAGGGCATTGTCTGTATTTCTTTTCATGGAATCACCTGAGCCTAGAAGAGGGCTGACACATAATTAGCAATTAAATGAATGAATAAATGGTGGTCATCACCCCTTTCCTGTAGCTGAGTTCATTGGCATTCCAAAAGAAAAGCAGAACCATCTTTCTAGTGTGGCATTTACCCACGCATAAATAGATTGCTACCAATCAGTAAATAGATAATTTAAAACAAGCAAAATAATCAAACTTTTATTTGATTGTGCTGATGAAAAGTGAAAATATGCTGGAGGTAAATTTCACCCATTCTTTCAATAAACCTCTTTGAGCAAATATTATGTGCTAAGGATTGAGCCAGTTGCTGAGTTTAAGATATAGAAAGGAAAGAATTCATATATTTAAAAAGCACCCAATCCAACCTAATCTAAGCCATTTATGCATTTAATCTGTTGCCTTTAAGCCCTCTACGTCTGTAACACTGTTAAAATGCTATATAAATGCAATGCCAAAGGATTCTGTGGAAGGAACCCCAAGGCAAAGAAACCTCTATAGCAGTGATATTTGAGCTGGATCTCAAAGACCGAGTGGAGGTTTTCAGGGTAGAGAAAGGAGAAAGAGCATTAAGGAAAGAAACCAGCATGAGCAAAGGCCCAGAAGGGTCCTGGCATTCTATGTGTATGTGGGACTGGGGAGATCGTGGGGAAGAATTAACCAATAGCCTTCAAGTCTGAATAGCGCAGGAAGTGGCAGGACTAGAAAGGTAAATTGGAGCCCATCACAGTTTATCTCTGGCCATCATGCAGGCATAGTCAGCAGAGCAGATGCTCTGTTAATATGTCTCTGTTTTATTTGTCTTCTCCATTGGTGAGCACATGGCCACTGTGGCTAGGCTGCACATCCTGATGCTCTCAGAGTCAGAAGTAGAGATGTGAATGTCACAGACATTCTGGTCCATTTTGTCAGGAAACTGCATCTCTCATCATCTGTCCCTCAGGCCATACCTAACAAGCCCAATCCATTTTTTTTTTTTTAAATTCCAGAAGCCTCCAACTATTTGGAAACAGGTATTACATTCAGCAGGTCTTGCTTTCTCAAGAATCCTTGTTTTTCAGCTTCTTCTCAAGTAATATGATTTTCAGTGGCTTCATAGCTCTTTCTGTGCATTCAAAGATATTTGCTACAATTCTCCTCTGCTTCTATATAGATAGGACCACTTTTTTGTTGTTGCTGTTGTTCAGTCATGAAGTTATGTCCGAACTCCATGGACTGTAGCCCGCCAGGCTCCTCTGTCCATAGAATTCTCCAGGCAAGAGTACTGCAGTGGGTTGCCACTTCCTTCTCCCCCGGATCTCCCCAATCCAGGGATTGAACCTGTAGGTGGACTTTTTACCACTGAGCAATCAGGGAAGCCCCAGGACCACTTTTATTTTTTGTTAAAGAAAATTTTCTATTATGGTTTTTATACATATATTAATATGAATCTTTATAGGAAATTTATCCTTTGGACAAAAACTCCTGTTTCTGTGTTACACTCAAATACCTAAATTCCTTAACCACAATTGCCAAATCAGGGCAATATCAATGGAAAAGTATCCAAAAAACAGCCACATGTTCATAATAGCAATTCCAACAGAAACAAAAATGAAATAATATAATTATGTGAGACTAAGACTGAATAACATGAAAGTTGCCCTTTTTTACAACTTTATTTGTCCTCTTCTTAGACTACCAGCTTTATGTATTATTTTTGTGCAAATAACATGAATCATCACATATACTAAATTAAGCATGGGCAGAGAATATTTTGGCTTCTCTGGTAGCTCAGGTGGTAAAGAATCTCCCTGCAATGCAGGAGACTGGGATGCAATCCTTGGGTGATCCCCTGGAGAAGGGAATGGCTACCACCCCTGTATTCTTGCCTGGAGAATTCCATGAAAAGAGGAGCCTGGTGAGCAGCAGTCCATGGGGTCGCAAAGAGTCAGACAGACTGATTGACTAAGACACAGGGAATATTTAGAACAGCATAAAGTGAAATGCTGATAGCATAGGATATATCAGTGTAGAACAGATTTTAAGACTCAAGTAAACTTTGATAGTAATAATTAATAAAAGTAATAATAATAAAATTTAGTAATAATAATTAAAAAAAATAGAACTGAACTATTCAAAGCCAAGAGCCTGGGTAGTGTAAATTCCTCCAAACTCATACACTATACATCTTTATATACACACTTGGCACAAATCTCTCAATGCAGGCACAAATCCAGCCACTGCAGGCACAAATTCCTACCAGATAAGGAATCCCACTCCTCAGTTCCCAGCAATGACAGTGAACAACCCTAATTCATACTCAGTGAGGGGGCCACACCATTGTTCCCAACACTAAAAACCCCACTGCTTATTTTTATTCCCACCACATTCCACAGAGTTCCAACTCGTGTTCTGAGTAGTTTGCAAGAATGTCTTTGTGTTCTTATCTTAGTGCCCTCTGAGGCTGTAAATGCTCTGCCCAGCACCCTTACTCCCTCAGATGAACAGCTGAACCATCTTTGGAGCCGTTTTCCTTTCTTGGCCCTCTCCTTCCTTGCTCCACTGCTGCTGCTGCTGCTAAGTCGCTTCAGTCATGTCCGACTCTGTGTGACCCCATAGACTGCAGCCCACGAGGCTCCTCTGTCTCTGGGATTCTCCAGGCAAGAGTACTGGAGTGGGATGCCATTGCCTTCTCCACTGGATCACCTCAACTCCAGGTTCAATTGTGCATTTCCCTGAAGACCCAGCTGTTCTTTTTCTTTGCCTTGCAGCCACTCTCTTTCTGAACTTCAGGACTTGAAGGCTGGTTGTTAAGAGAGAGGGATTCTCTACAGACCGCTCTGTGATTCTGACCTCTTCTATCAGCAGGCTTCAGTGAACAGCTCTTAGAACGTGCCCAGCATACCGTACTTTGTGGCCATAATTTCACCCTCCTGTTTTCACTTTTAATCTGAAGCATTTTTTTTTTCCAAAACAAAATCTTTTTGAGAAACTCAAAATATTAATGATATAAAACTGAGGAGCAGATTCAGATGTTGGGGGCTGAAGTCCTAGTTGTCTTCTCTCCAGACCAATGTCAAAGGGAACTTGGAGACTCTATGAAGAGCAATGTCATAACCAGCACCCTTTAAGTCAACATAAAGTCTCTTTGCTTCTTTCTTCCTTCTTCCCTCCCCTCTTTTTATTTATTGTTTTGCACATGTGTGTGTTAGTCTCTCAGTTGAGTCCGACTCTTTGTGACCCCACAGACTGTAGCCCGATAGGCTCCTCCATTCATGGGATTTTCCAGGCAAGAATATTGGAGTAGGTTGCCATTTCCTTCTCCAGGGGATCTTTCTGAGCCAGGGCTCAAACCCAGGTCTTCCCCATTGCAGGCTGACTCTTTACCATCTGAGCCACCAGGAAAGCCTGGCGCATTAACTTCACTTTTCCTTTGTAGTCCTGAAATGTCCTTTCCAGTTTATTCTGAAAATATTTTCTTGTCTTTCCCTTCTTTGTCAACAGATCCTTTAATGTTGCCTTCACAAAAACACTGATTTTACTGAAGTTAGATCATTTCCCTGTACTATTTTTATTTTTTCAGTAAGTGTTTACTGAATACTTATTATGTTCCTGGTACTAGAAAAACAAACAAAAATCCCTGTACTTATGGTATTCCCATTGCAGCTGGGGTAAAATAGATGATAGGCACAATAAACAAGTCAATTATTTATTAGAAATTCATAAAGAGTAGAGAGATAAATAGATTAGGGAAGTGAATATGGAGTTGGGGAGAATTGTTTCCATTTTAAATCATGCACTGCAAAGAATGAGCAGCAGCAAAATCTAGGGCAGCAGCCTGGGGAGGTGGGGAGGTGCTTCCCCAGGTGGCAACACATTTGGCAAGCTCGAGGAATAGCAAAGAAGGCCGAGTGGATGGAGGGGTGCGAGCAAAGCTGAAAGTACGAGATGGATTCAAAGGGACACATGGGCCAATCTTGCAGAGCCTTTGAAACTGTTACGAGGACCTTGGCTTTTGTCCTGAGTAAGAATGGGAGTCATTGAAGAGTTCTGATGATAACATACTCTAGTTTATACTCTTCAAGTATCACTTGGTTGCCAGATGTGAAGAGACTGCAGGAGAGCAAAGGTGGAAGAAGGGGGGCTGTGAAACTGGCAATCAGATTCGGACTTGAAGCCACAACCTTTTAACTGAGATCACACACACGTGGTCTCAGTACTGAATGAAACTCAGTTCTTTATATCTTGTCACAGAAACAATTCGGTGAGAGACAAAGTGATAGATAAGAAGTGAATTTGTTTAGGAAAAATTCCTACACAGACAGAGTGTGGGACATCTCAGAAGGCAAGAGGTACCAGGGTATGGAGTTGTCAGTTTTTACAGAGGTGGGTAATTTCATAGTCTAATGAGTGAGAGGAGTATTTCAGCTATTTTGGGGGAAGGGTGGGGATTTCCAGAAAATTGGGACACCACCCACCTCTTGATCTTTTATGGTCAGCCTTGAAACTGTCGTGATACCTGTGGGTGTGTCATTTAGCTTACTGAAGTGTTACATGAGTGTATACTGAGGCTCAAGGTGTAGTGGAAGTCTCATCGGCCATCTTGGACCTAGTTGGTTCTTAGTTTATCTTCTGTCCTCGTGACAATGTCATTCTTTTAAAGGTTTTGCCCTGCTTGCTACCCTCCTCTTTCAGCCATTACTTTATAAAAATTTTTCATTCTCTAACTTATTTCAATTAATATATTGATGTTGTTTTTTTAATCACTCAGTTATGTCCAATTCTTTGCAACCTGAAGGACTGTAGCTTACCAGACTCCCCTGACCACTGGATTTCCCAGGCAAGAACAGTAGAGTGGGTTGCCAAGTCCTTCTGCAAGGAATCTTCCCAATCCATCGATCAAGTTTGCATCTTTTGTATTTCAGGCAGATGCTTTATTAACAGTTCAGCAGTAAAGCATCTGCCTGCAATGCAGGAGGAGACCATGAACAATGAAGGAGATGTGGGTTTGATCCCTGGGTCAGGAAGATCCCCTGGAGAAAGAAATGGCAAACCACTCCAGTATTCTTGCCTGGGAAATCCCATGGACAGAGTCTGGTGGGCTGTTGTCCATGGGGTTGCAAGAGTTAGACAAAACTTAGCAGCTAAACCACCACCAATACACCGTTAGCCTCTTACTTCAAGGCCCTGGGTTAGTGCTAAGGAGAGGATGGTTTAAAAAGTCCAGGAATTTTTTTGAATCAGTCTCTTTCCCCAGCAGGTTCTAGTTGAGAGAGCTGTATACATTAAGCAACTTTAATTTTTTTATCTTGTGTACCACATCTAGAGGAGAACGGGCATAAAATTTTCTATTCTGATTTAATTAATAAATCTTTGAATATACTCAGCAGCTCTAAAAAAGTCTGCCCAATTATGCTAAGTGAAAGAAATCAGATGAGAAAAACAAATACTGTATGATATCACTTATATGTGGAATCTAAAAAATACAACAAACTAATAAATAAAAAAGAATCATGCTTACAGATACGGAGAACAAACCAGTGGTTACCTGTGGGGAGAGGTTAGACAGGAGGGGCAATACAGAAGTAGACAGGAAAAAGGGGTAATTCCAGAATTATACGAAATCATGTGTGTAAAACTTCTGAAAATTGTAAAGCAGCATAGAATTTAAATAATCTTTCATCCAATAAAAAACAAAAACATTAAAAAAAATTAAAATTATTAAAAAAAATTCTGCCCACATCCCTTAAATAATCTAATTTCCTGAAATCTGACTCTGGTTTAATGAAACTGCTGAAGATTATCTGCTCCAGCAGTTATGCATGTGTACATGTTGTTCAAATTGTGTCCAACTCTCTGTGACCCCCATGGACTGCAGTCCACAAGGCTCGTCTGTCCCTGGAATTCTCTAGGCAAGAACACTGGAGTGGGTTGTTATTTCCTCCTCCAGAGGATTTTCCCAACCCAGAGATCAAACCCAAGTATCTTGTGTCTCCTGCCCTGGAAGGCAGATTCTTTACCACTGGTGACACCAGAGAAGCTTAGATAGCATCATTTCAGTAAAAAGAAAGCAATTTATTTGCCTAACACATGGTTGCTGCTGCTACTGCTAAGTCGCTTCAGTCGTGTCCGACTCTGTGTGACCCCAGAGACAGCAGCCCACCAGGCTCCCCTGTCCCCGGGATTCTCCAGGCAAGAATACTAGAGTGGGTTGCCATTTCCTTCTCCAATGCATGAAAGTGAAAAGTGAAAGTGAAGTCGCTCAGTCGTGTCCGACTCTTAGTGACCCCATGGACTGCAGCCTACCAGGCTCCTCTGCACATGGGATTTTCCAGGCAAGAGTACTGGAGTGGGGTGCCATTGCCTTCTCCGAACACATGGTTACACAGTTGATAATCTTATATAATTAGCAAGACTTATCAAGTTCCTACTTTAACACCAGTGAAAGAAGATGGAATCATTCTGGGATAAAAGTCGTTAGACTGGAATTTGCAGCTTCATCAGTTATTCATATTATGACTTTGAACTTAACAGGAAAAATCCTTAGTCTGTTTGACCCTTAGCTTCATCCTCTGTCAAATTGACATGGGAATTGCTTAGGTTTTTCTCTTGCTAATGACAAGGTTAAATAGGTCTCTGCAGAGGTTGGTCAGCCTGTTCTGGCTAAGATCCCAAGCTTTCTAAAAGGCCAGGAAAATCCTGGAGAGAGACTCTAAAACTGCTAACAGATTCTGCAGAGATCCTAAGAAGAGCCTTCACAGATGCAACTTCATATTCACAGCTTTCTCTAATGGCAACAAGGTGTAGGAGACAGGGCTGTATCAGGAGAGTGAAGTCGTTAACTGTGCATCGACCAACAAGAAGAACATGTACCAGAGAGCATAGTCCTTGCCATCCATTAGCATCGATTTTTAACAATTGTTACTGTGTGTCATATAGCAAACAGCAGTTTGATTCCTAGATCCTTATCTCTGTTTTTATGGGCCTTTAAGTCCCTACAAGCAAAAAACAAAGACCCAAACCTAACTAAATTAATCTAACAAGTGTTTAGTAGGTATTCTTTGGGACATAGGATTATGTAGTATCAGAGGATTTCTGTAATGCTGGTTTATGAATGATTATCTATTAATCAATTTCCTTGTCAAATATAAGAATGAATGAAGAAGAAACTAGGAAATTATCGTACTCTACCATTTCATGAAAAAATGATTAGAGTTGCTGGAAATACTTATAAAATCATATAAGTACTGATTCATGTAATTAAAATTATAATGCCTACTAAAAGTCTGTTTAGAAGTAGTTGTGTTGCCGAAAAACAGGTCTCTGCTTACCATAGCTGAATATAAGTATGGAGACAGAGTCTTGGAGGAGAAGAAAGGAGTAGCTTTATTACTTTCCCTGGCAAAGGGCACCACAGCAAGCTAATGCTTTCAAGACTGAGTCCCCCTTCTTGGGAAGTTGGAAGAGGTCTTATAGTTTTAGGATGGAAAATGGGACTGAAGATAAGGGTCAAGGTTGATGTGGTGCTGCATTCTTCTCTTCCTCCTAGGGGCACTGAGATCATTAGGGCTGGCATCAGGTGATTCCAAGACAGGTTCTGATGGTCCTTGAGATCATCTTCTGGTGACATTCTTTCTGGAATGAAGACTGTTGCCCTGGAAGGGTAAACATCAGGTGTAGCTGGAGGGCAATCATTTTCAAAAAGCAATTAAGCAAGAAAGAGAGAGAGAAAAAATGGTAGGTTAAATGGGTGAGAGAACAAGGGCTGGATAAGGGCTACCATAATGGGGTGTCTCAGTTAGTTTTTCCTAAGCAGTTGCCTGTTGATTATTAGATTGAAAATATGTTTCCATTAATAATAAACAATGTATCAATACAAGGAAGACTTAGACTATATATCTGATGAGCTTAATTGTGTCCCTCTCTAAATCTGTATAACCCCAATACTTCTTACTAGAGAGAGAGCCTCTGGAGAGATGACTGTGCTGTGCTCAGTTTTGCCTCTCTTGTTGAACTATATATAGCCCACCAGGCTCCTCTCTCCATGGATTTTCCAGGCAAGAATACTCGGGTGGGTGGCCATTTCCTACTCCAAGGGATCTTTCTGACCCAGGGATCAAACCTGCCTCTCTTGAGTCTCCTGTATTGTCAGGCAGATTCTTGACTGCTGTGCCACCTGTGATGCCTAAATTGAAATGAGGCTGTTGGGGGGGCCCTAATCCATTGTGACTGGTATTGAAACCGAATAGGACCAAATGCAATGGCACCCCACTCCAGTACTCTTGCCTGGAAAATCCCATGGATGGAGGAGCCTGGTAGGCTGCAGTCCACGGGGTTGCTAAGAGTCGGACACGACTGAGCGACTTCACTTTCACTTTTCACTTTCATGCATTGGAGAAGGAAATGGCAACCCACTCCAGTGTTCTTGCCTGGAGAATCCCAGGGACAGGGGAGCCTGGTGGGCTGCCCTCTCTGGGGTCGCACAGAGTCGGACACGACTGAAGCGACGTAGCAGCAGCAGCAGCAGCAGGACCAAATGGGGTGCCTGAGCACAAAAGCCTTTCTTTGTTCCGAAGGATAGGTTCAAACATTTGCTAATCAGGAATGGGAGGGGATGCAGAAAAAAGGGAAGAACAGTCAAGAAACAATAGTACAGCCTTGGGGCAGGGTCCTGCTTCTTCCTCAAGAGGTATTCACAACAATATCTTTGAGCTCTTCTGCAGAACTAAAATCTCCACCAAATAGAAGATGTTCCAGAGAGGAAGTCACAGTTCAGTAACCTGGAGAACCAAGAACCACAGATTACGAGACCATGAGATGCCAGGAGATCTCAGATTAAAGGAATACAGAGCTTGCATGCAACCTGGTCCTTAGAAGCAACCCTGTCCCTTGGCTATAAAACTCCCCACAAACCCCCCCAGTTTGGGACAGCGTTTTGGGGGCATGAACCTGCTATGTCTACCTTTGCCTATCAAAAGTGAAAGTGAAAGTGAAGTTGCTCAGTCGTGTCTGACTCTTTGTGACCCCATGGATTGTAGCCTACCAGGCTCCTTTGTCCATGGGATTTTCCAGGCAAGAGTTTGGAATCGGTTGCCATTTCCTTCTCCGGGGGATCTTCCTGACCCAAAGATTAAACCCGGGTCTCCCTCATTGTAGGCAGATGCTTTTACAGTCTGAGTCACCAGGGAAGTCCTATCAAAGCAATAAGTCTGTTCTTTACTACTTCACCCAAAACTCTGTCTCCAGGATTTTACTCAGTACCAGTGTGCACAAAGGCTAAGTTTTGGCATCAGTATCCTTATAAAAAGAGGAAATCTGGACACACTAAGAGACACCAAAGGCACACATGTATGCACAGATCGATGGCCACATGAATAGGCGGCAGGGAGGTGGCCATCTGCAAGCCAAGAAGAGAGACTTCAGGAGAAACTTCATTGGCAATTTAATCTTGAACTTCCATCCTCCAGAACTGTGAGAAAATAGATTTCTTTTGTTTAAGACACTGATGATTGTGGTATTTTGCTATGGCAGGCTTAGTAAAGTAATACAATAGTATTAATGTTGTACTTCCTTACTGTTTTCCTTAATAGTATTTCCTTACTATTTTCCCTAATAGTAAGGAAAAGCAACCATTTGGAAGATAGAAAATTAAGAGGACTTTAGGAATACTGCAGGTAACAAATGTAATAAAATTGAAGAAAAAAAATTTCCTAGAAAAAAATAGTCCTTACTCATTATATTTCTGTGTTTCCTTAAAAATTCTCTTTAAATTTCTTATCAATTAAACTATATTTATCAGTTTTTAAAACGTCTTGGAGACTATAAGGATGGCTTCAAATTTTTATAGAATGTTAATGTTAAATTCTTTCAGAGTGACTAAAGATCGAAATAATACAATATACAAATGTGAATCTTCAGATTTCAAAATGAAACAAACCATCAAACCATAGAATTAGGAAATTAAGAAAAAAATCAGGATAATTTTACCAGAATGGCTGTAGTAAATAAAAGTCAAAGGAAACACTGTTTCAAAATCTCATTATTTCCAGAATGGCAGTGTAAGGAGATCTAAGGACCCAGTGCCCTTACTAAAGCAACCATAAGTAGTAGCTAGTAATAACTGAACAATATAATCAACATAGGATTGAACTGACACTACTCACCACTCCACTCAACAGAGCAAATACATACTTGTTCAAGCACCTGTGAAAAACAAGCAAAACCACAACTCCCCCAAGCTGCTAGATATATCTATGTTTTTTCTGCTCATGAAAAAATGAAACTGAAGTCGTTCAGTCGTGTCCGACTCTCTGCAACCCCATGGACTGTAGCCTACCACGCTCCTCCATCCATGGGATTTTCCAGGCAAGAATACTGGAGTGGGTTGCCATTTCCTTCTCCAGAGGATCTTCCCAACCCAGGGATCGAACCCGGGTCTGGTGCATTGTAGGCAGACGCTTTAGTGTCTGAGCCACCAGGGAAGCCCCTATTCTGCTAATACATATATTCAAATATGTATATTATATTTATACGCACATTTAGATAGATATCCATATATCTATATCTGTTTGTGTGTGTTCTCAGTTGCTTAGGTGTGTTTGACTCTTGTGACTCCCAGACTGTAGCCCATCAGGTTCCTTTGTCCATGGAATTCTCCAGGCAAGAATACTGGAGCGGGTTGCCATTTCCTACTCCAGAGGATCTTCCCGACTCAGGGACTGAATCCGCGTTTCTTGCGCGCTCTGTATTGGCAGGCAGGATCTTTACAACTGCGCCACCTAGGGGCTATGTCTATATCTATCCAAAATCACTGCAGACGGTGACTGCAGCCATGAAATTAAAAGACGCTTACTCCTTGGAAGGAAAGTTATGACCAACCTAGATAGCATATCGGAGAAGGCAATGGCAACCCACTCCAGTACTCTTTCCTGGAAAATCCCACGGATGGAGGAACCTGGTAGGCTGCAGTCCATGGGGTCGCTAAGAGTCGGACACGACTGAGCGACTTCACTTTCACTTTTCACTTCCATGCATTGGAGAAGGAAATGGCAACCCACTCCAGTGTTCTTGCCTGGAGAATCCCAGGGACGGCGGAGCCTGGACTTAGCAGCAGCAGCAGCAGATAGCATATTCAAAAGCAGAGACATTACTTTGCCAACAAAGGTCCGTCTAGTCAAGGCTATGGTTTTTCTAGTGGTCTTGTATGGTTGTGAGAGTTGGATTGGGAAGGAAGCTGAGCGCCAAAGAATTGGTGCTTTTGAACTGTGGTGTTGGAGAAGACTCTTGAGCGTCCCTTGGACTGCAAGGAGATCCAGTCAGTCCATCCTAAAGGAGACCACTCCTGGGTGTTCATTGGAAGGACTGACGCTGAAGCTGAAACTCCAGTACTTTGGCCACCTCATGCGAAGAGTTGACTCATTGGAAAAGACCCTGATGCTGGGAGGGGTTGAGGGCAGGAGGAGAAGGGGACGACAGAGGAGGAGATGGCTGGATGGCATCACCGACTCCATGCACATAAGTTTGGGTGAACTCTGGGAGTTGATGATGAACAGGGAGGCCTGGTGTGCTGCGATTCATGGCGTCACAAGGAGTCGAACACGACTGAGAGACTGAACTGAACTGAACTGATACATCTCTAGCGCCCAAGAATATATTGATACGTAAAGAGAAAATATGATTAAAACAGCAGTCTGATTACCAAATTTTTCAAATAGCTACATAAAACAGTAAAGATTAAGTATAATCTTCCAATTTCACAAAATTTTCTCAGAAAAGTTAAGCAACTTTCCCAGTGTCACTCAGCAAACAAATGGCAGAACAAGGACCAGACTCCTTCATCTCCTGACTTCAGGTTTCATGCTGCTTCTCCAGTCTAAACTGCACTACAGCCTTTTTCCGATTAACATGACAGAAGGCACATTCCTATTCACTGTCCCATTCTATTTAGTTTATGCCTATCATTTGGAATCTTCATTGAAAGGGCAAAAGAAGCAGGGAACCTATCAAAGCAGTTTTACTCAGTGTGGGTGGCTGTCTGAAGGGCTTTGTCTACTTACACTGTAATGAAGTGTGACACAAAGGTCAGATGATAGACATAATTTTCACCTACAGGAATTTGCACTAAGGGATTTTTTTTGTACTGATTATTTGTACTCAGGGATATTTTTACTTATAACAGAAGCTGCCTCAGTGGGTAAAGAATGCCTGCCATGCAGGAGACACTGGAGATGCAGGTTACATCCCTAGGTCAAGAAGATCCTGCGGAGGAGGAAAATGGCAACACACTCCAGTATTTTTGCCTGAAAAATCCCATGGACGGAGGAGCCTGGCAGGCAACAGTCTTTGGGGTTGCAAAAGAGTCAGACACGACTGAACAACTAAGCACGCAAGCACTGCTTTCCTTCCTTACAAAGCGATGATTGTGAACCTTTGAAACAATTACTTAAATATATGTGTGTGCGGGTGGAGGATTTGAAAATCAAACCACATAGTTCAACTAAATATAGCTTTTGTCAGAAGTAATTTGTAAGCAAATAAAAATTAAGAACTAGAATTCACTGTAGATGATAACTTGGAAATACTGTCTGCTCTTTCCAGAGAATTTTCAGGCTGCAACCACTGTACATCAGTCCACACTGACCCAGTGATGTGTAACTCTTGAAAGATATCACCACAACAGAGAACAAATGGATACATCATTCTACTTTATAACGTGGTTCTTAAAAATGTAAAAACAATGTAAACTAATCAAGCTTGAAAGGCTTTGGGGTTCAACCTAGAAACAAGAGTTCAGTCTTTTGTGAATGATTCATCCACATTACCTATAAACGAAAAGGGTCTGCCATTTTCATTCTGGTCAAGGATAGCATTACTTATTATGGTACTATCTGTGTGGATGAATGTACATGAAATGTCCAATCTGCACCCCTTTCCCTCTTCTACTTAGCATTTCTGGGCAGTGGTGGATCCCAATTTGTAAGTTATCTTACTCTTTGTCATCATGCTTTTCTTTTTTCCTTCAGAATCTGAATATCTTGTCTGAAACTGAATCTGTTGCTCAACATTTTGAATTTAATACAAATATCATTTTCCCTCAGTTACATGTGTATCTACACGTACTTTTACATTCATCAATTAGCTGTTCATGGAAGTTTGCTGTCTTTCACATGGATATTTATGTTTAATTTGGCCCTTACTGGTCCCTTTGGATTTTTTGTTGATATCATATATATAAAATATTGGAAGAGAAATTCATAATCAAATTTCTGATAGTCAATATTTTCTTGTTTGAAAAGAAAAAGTGTTCAATTTGGGCAGTGCATCATAGGCCACATGTCACACAGGGTACCCTGGATGGATGAGTTACATACTTGCCCCGTTTCTTATTTAATAGTATTAACTGTGCAGCCAGTAAATATAGTAGACCAATAAATACAGTATGAACTTTTAAATTTAAATGTGTAGGAGGTGCTTCCTGCCTGAATACAATATTTTAAAACTTTGCATTATTCCATTAGGAAATATTTATTGAGTCCCCTCTATAAAGAAATTGCAGGAGCCCATTAAATATGCTTTTAGGTTTCAGATCGTGAGTTTCAAATGAAACAAGTCAATATAGCTTTATCTTGTTTGACATCTCCCCACCCCAACTAGCTTCTATGCATAGTTATTCATGTATCATGCTGAAAGAAATCATGAGGGGACTAGGGGGAAGAATTTATCCCATAGGAAAATAAAGCAAAGTAAAACAAACTCTAAAATAGGAAAAAAGGAAGAACCTTTTAAAATTGTGTATTTTGTTTTCATAGAACAGGTGTCCATACATTTCCCCATACCCTCCATGAGCATTAACCAAAAGGAACTTTGGTATTTAATCAGCAACAGGCTTTGTTCTCTTTGGGTAACTTGGGGAACATTACCATAGGCCTTGTGAAGATAATGACGTTCTCCCTTATTTAAAAAATACAAACAAAACTACAATGTTGTTTCTTGGCATTCCAGCAATGAGGACTCTTGATCAACTGATACATGTACTTGTCAGTAGCACAAAGATAGTGTAGACATTTAATAGCTGTTGTAGAGCTTTGAGAGAGATAGCAGGGCTATTAGAACCAGAGAAAGCATAAGGTACTTTATGGTGGGTTAGTTCTCATTTTGTCACCTATACATACAGAAAATGCTTATTAATTCTTGGATTAACCAGTACATCTAGTTTCCACATAATGCCATGCAACAAAGAGTTTACAGCATTTTGCAGTCATTTTCAAAGGAGATACAGAAAAATCATGTAGGATGGAAGATGCTCAGAATATGGTAAGACTATTTCTCCAGGCTACAAAGAGAAAGGACACTGAACTCATAAATTTTAGCAACAATTAGGCCTTTGTACTATGTCATTAGAGTCTATTAGATGTGTGTCTTTACTTCCTCACAGGCTCATTCCTCACTGCTGGCAAATTTATTAGACATATTACCCAGGATTATAAAGGAAAGCACTTTTTTTTTTCCATTGTTATGCTTACAGGATAAAAAAAATTTTTTTTCACCTTGAGCCACTGGAAACAAATCAAAGTAAGAAATATAAGTTACTCCAAAGAGAGGTTTGAGCATAGTTCAGAAATATGGAACAAGAATGAAAATGAGAAATGTGTATATTTCACTTCTTGATTCAAAATAAGCCTTCCCTAAAAATTCTAAATACAGCTCTACTATTGCCTGGAGAATCCCAGGGATGGGGGAGCCTGGTGGGCTGCCGTCTCTGGGGTCGCACAGAGTCAGACATGACTGAAGCGACTTAGCAGCAGCATTGCCTTCAATGTCACTTTTTTTTGGTACAGTGCATCACAGTTTTTGTATCCTAACCTCAACTATACAAGATCAAGTCAACTTTAAGTTTAGAATTGTAAGAAAAATTAAAGTAAATAAATTATATATTCTGGTTGCATATACTGGAACTTTGTTTTAAGTCTGGCTATTCATTGGGCTTCCCTGGTGGCTCAGACTGTAAAGAATCTGCCTACAATGCGGGAGACCTAGGTTCAGTCCTCGGGTGGGGAAGATCCCCTGGAGGAGGGCATGGTAACCCACTCCAGTATTCTTGCTTGGAGAATCCCCATGGACAGAGGAGCCTGGTAGGCTATAGTCTGTGTGGTGGCAAAGAGTCAGACATGACCAAGTGACTGAGCACATTCATTGGGTGCATAGGGAGGTTGTATTCATTGGGTAACTGGGATGGACCCTGAGACAACAGAATTGATGCCGGGTATACAGCTAAGAAATTAAAAGACACTTACTCCTTGGAAGCAAAGTTATGACCAACCTAGATAGCATATTCAAAAGCAGAGACATTACTTTGCCAACAAAGGTTCGTCTAGTCAAGGCTATGGTTTTTCCTGTGGTCATGTATGGATGTGAGAGTTGGACTGTGAAGAAGGCTGAGTGCCGAAGAATTGATGCTTTTGGACTGTGGTGTTGGAGAAGACTCTTGAGAGTCCCTTGGACTGCAAGGAGATCCAAGCAGTCCATTCTGAAGGAGATCAGCCCTGGGATTTCTTTGGAAGGACTGATGCTAAAGCTGAAACTCCAGTACTTTGGCCACGTCATGTGAAGAGTTGACTCATTGGAAAAGACTCTGATGCTGGGAGGGATTGGGGGTAGGAGGAGAAGGGGACGACAGAGGATGAGATGGCTGGATGGCATCACTGACTCGATGGACGTGAGTCTGAGTGAACTCCGGGAGTTGGTGATGGACAGGGAGGCCTGGAGTGCTGCAATGCATGGGGTCGCAAAGAGTCGGACACGACTGAGTGACTGATCTGATCTGATCTGATAAAGCTAAGGCAGAGCCTGGCCTTCAATAGGTGGCCCGCTTATCTATGATTGGAGCCTCCCTCTACTCTGGGGTTTTCCACTGGGAAGTTAGAGTTCAGGGGAGACATTTTCAATTCTTGATTGTCAGATCTTTTTGGCCATTCCTTCTACAAGTGTATGGAATGATAACGGAAGGAAAAATAGGAGTGTAGCTCTCTTGTCACTGAGGGTGAGAGTGGTGGGTGACACCAGGACTTGAGGTGAGAAGAGTTTAAAAATGAAATTCAAAGCAGAAGACAAGGTCTAGGGACTGCTCAAGATGGGTAGTGAGGAATACTGTAACTCAGGGGCCACGTGGATACCAAAGGTTAGCTCTGTCAGTCCTTGTCTGATTTAAGGAAACATAGGGAGCAAAACAGGAGCCTAGAACGTTTCTATATTATTATACTGCTTCATATCAAATCACAAAGATTGCAAGAGTGAAAGCAAACTAATCCCCTTTCTAGGTTTTATCAGTGCATTTATTGCTATAGATTGCTTTTTCAGAGCAATATTACCATATATATCCCTGAGTCAGGAAGATCCGCTGAAGGAGAAAATAGCAACCCACTCCAGTATTCTTGTCAGGCAGATTCCATGGACAAAGGAACCTGGTGGGCTACAGTCCATGGGGTTACAAAGAGTAGGACATGACTTAGTGACTGAGCACACATTCATGCACTACCATATATTAAAGAACAATTATTATATCTCAGACACCTTAAATAGAATGATTCCTCTAACTATATATTCCTGTAACTATACGTGTTACTTTTGTTTTATAGAAGAAACCAAGCTTCACAGAAGTTAAAGAAGTTGCCTAAGGTGACACATTAAATCGTAGACACAAGATTCAGTGTCATGGCAAAGGGTTGTGATTTTCCTGCCATGCCATGTATACTTCTATTTGCTAATTTTTGCTGGCCTGATTTTTTCATGCACCCAGGGTGCCTATTAGTCTAGTTCAGTTAATTCTTAAGCTACTCTTCCACTGTTTTGATATTCTGTGGGTTGCAACGACAACTAGGATGTCCTTGAGGCAGAAGTGTCCTCTTGTGTGTTCAGCATCACGGAAACCAGTACCCAACCCACGTGGCTAAGACCCAGGGGTTGACTCTGCCACACTTCAGAGCCGTTGACAAATTGTTCACAGCTGTCTGGGGTTAAAGAACTCATCTCTGAGAACTACTTTCTCATTCTCTTTTGAAAGAGACAAGTGTGCCTCCTTTTCTTCTGCACTTCTAAGGTTCCCTCTGCTTTGAAAATGGCCCCTACATTTGCAGTTTGGCCTCACTAATATCTCCACTCTTGCATTCTTCTCAGACTTAACTTTCATTTTTAACTGTGGCAGAATAGCTTCTCATGCCATTTGAACCTTTTCAGATGACACAAAAGAAGAGATATCATTACAGCTCTTGTGAAATGAGACTGTCGGCCACTTAGAAATGCTTCTCTGTTATTGCATTTAATTGGAAGGGGTGGCCTATTAGCACTGATGGTGGAAGAAAATGACCTCTGTATTCAACATGAAAAGGTATTGTGAACTGCTTGAGGTAGATGACTTATCAAATGATTGAGGTTAACTGATGTCAGCAGTTTTCAGAGTGTTGATATCAGAAATCAAAATGAAAGTAAAATGACATATGGGAATATATTTAGTAAACAGATAGAAGAATTTTGAAGATTGTCAGCTCTAATGAACAAATACACAAGAACTTAATTTTATTCTCACCCAAGTGCTTGCAGCAGCCTTGAAACGCCACTGATGTATCAGTATACAAAACTAGTATTTAAAATCTTACTAAATAAAAATTCCTTTCTATGGCATTATTTTTTAATTCCTCAAAACTATTGCTGCCACAGGAGCTCCAATTACTTTTTTTCTAGAGTTGGTTATTATAAAGTTTTTAGTTTTTAATTTCCTCATGCTGCATAAAGGACCCTAAACCACAACAATTTATAATTTGTCTGGCCTACAACTGAGTACTGTTTAAGGAACTAATTGTAGAGAAGCCACATGACAATACTTAAAAGTGTTTCATGTTACACTGTGAATTTCCAAAATATTCAACAGCTTGTTCTAAATAAGTGCTAAAAAATAAATATATTGTTTGGACTACATCAGGTATTAAATCTTTCTTTTTTCCTCCAACAAGCTTTTAAGAGGCCAGGGATTTCTACAGAAATAGAGTTTAAAGCATTCACTGTGCTAGCATAGTATAATTCTAGGCAAAATAACAACGTACGTCTATGAACAGGTCACATTAGCTGTGTACATTAAAAATATACAGCCAATTACCTGTGAGATTTAAAATTTTCTAGTAATTCCATTAAAAAAAGGGAAAAATGTGAAATTAATTTAATAATATTTTGGTGTGTGTGTGTGTGTGTGTGCGCGCGCGTGCGCTCAGTTTCTAAACTGTGTCCGACTCTTTGTGACCCCATGGACTGTAGCCCATCAGGCTCCTCTGTCCATGGGATTCTCCAGGCAAGAATACTGGAGTGGGCTGCCATTTCCTCCTCCAGAGGATCTTCCTGACCCAGGGATCAAAGGTGCCTCTCTTGAATTGGCAGGCAGATTCTTTATCACTGAGCCGAAAGGGAGGCCCATTTTATTAATCCAGTATGTCAAAAAAATTAACAATTCAACATGTAATCAATTTTTTACATTATTAATAAAAATCTTGCTTTTATTTGTACTAAATTTTTGAAGTTTGGTGAATATTTTATGCTTACGACACCTCTCACTTTTACTTGCAACACTTAAAATATGGCTAGTCTCAATATGGACTGGCTGTATTTTAAGTGTTAAATACTCTCATATTGCTAATGGCTATTGTATTGAACAACCTATGCTAATAATAGAGATAATCTGTTAGAGGAAAGTGAAGGAGGATGTGGCCAGCAGTGCAGAGTAGTAAGACCCTGAGCTCACCTCCTGCCATGGACACACCAAAATTACAACTATTATAGAGTAGCTATCCATGAGAATGGCCTGAAGACTAGCAGAAAGATTTTCCACAGCTGAAGTTGTAAAGAAGGAACCATAGCAAGATAGGTAGGAGGGCACAGATGTGATGCAGCCTAGACCTACACTCTGGCAGGCAAACCACAAATAGGAGGGTAATCACTAATGCAGAGTTTGCCCCCGAGAATCAGGAGTCTGAGTGCAACATCAGGCAGTCAGCTTGGGGCCCCTGCAAGGGAAAGAGGAGCCCCTATACTGTCTGGCTCTGAAGGTCAGACTGCTTCCACGCATGAGAAATGGAGGGCTTTATGAAACAGAGACTCTGCTCTTAAAGGACACATGCAAACTCTCACATATGCTGAGTCCCAGCACAGAAGCAATAATCTGAAGGCTCTTTACTGATCTTGGAGAGACTCCTGGCAAGGTGACAGGAAATTGGTACTCCCTCTGAGAACACGGATGTTGGAGACAGTCGTTTGGGAAAGTTTGTGGTACCCTGAAGAAGCTGGTGTTGACAAGTGCCATTTTGGAGTCTTCTTGTGTAGCCTATTAATGCTGGGAGCTTTCCCACCCATCAGTGGGCCAGGACCAGTCCCAACACCCACCAAACCTTGTAGCCAACTGCTTAGAGAACTGCCCCTTCCCACTGGCAGGTTGGCACCAACTCCAGATATGTCCATCATAGAAGGGCCCATGCAATTCACATAGGGAGTGTCACAGAGCGTATAGCTCTGGTGATTAAAGGGAAGTGCGCTGCTGGGGCCTATAGCATATTTCCTACATATGCTAAGATTAGGAAATGTTAACTTCTCTAAGTAGGAAATGTAACTAACCTATCTAATAAATAGAAATAAATACAGAGAATTAGGGGGAAATGAGGAAACAGAGGAATATGTTCTAAATGAAGGAAAAAGTGAAACCTCAGAAGAACTAAGCAAAGTGAAGATAAGTGATTTACTTGCTAAAGGGTTCAAGGTAATGATCATAAAGATGTGCAACAAAGTTGGGAGAAGAATTGATGCAAATAGTGATAATTTTAACAAAATGTTAAGAAATATAAAAAAAGAGCTAGATAGAGCTGAAGAATACAGTAAATGAGATTAAAAAAAATACACAGTAAGACACAAAAGCAGTAGATTAGACAGTACAGAGGAATGGATCAGCAAAATGGAAGACAAACTAGTGGAAATCATCTGAGCTGAAGAGAGAGAGAGAAAAAGAAAAAGAACTAAAATAAATGAGAATAAGAGATCTTGGTACAATGTCACACGTAATAACGTTTGCATTATGAGGAGGAGTGTCAGAAGGTGAAGAGAGAGACAGAAAGCAAAGGGCAAAGAGCTTATTTAAAGAAATAATAGCTAAAAGCTTCGCTAACATTTTAGAGAGGCAGAAAAAGGAGGAAGATATTCAGGTTCAGGAAACACAGAGAATCTCAAACAAGATAAAACCAAAAAGGTCTACACCAAGACACATTATAATTAAAATGGCAAAAATAAAAGGCAAAGAGAGAACCTTAGAAGCAGGAAGATAAAAACTGCTAGTTATGTACAAGGGAACTCCTGTAAGATTATCAGCTAGCTTTTCTCAAAAAACTTGTAGGCCAGGAGGGAATGGCACAAAATGTTCAAAGTGATGAAAGTTAAAAAACAACAACAACAAAAAACAACCCCTTATACCCATCAAGGCTGTCATTCAGACTTGAAGATGAGATAGAGTGTTGCTGCTGCTGCTGCTGCTAAGTCGCTTCAGTCGTGTCCAACTCTGTGCGACCCCATAGACGGTAGCCCACCAGGCTCCCCCGTCCCTGGGATTCTCCAGGCAAGAACACTGGAGTGGGTTGCCTTTTCCTTCTCCAATGCATGAAAGTGAAAAGTGAAAGTGAAGTCGCTCAGTCGTGTCCGACTCTTCGTGACCCCATGGACTGTAGCCTACCAGGCTCCTCTGTCCATGGGATTTTCCAGGCAAGAGTACCAGAGTGGGGTGCCATTGCCTTCTCCAGAGTGTTAAGCAAACTCAAAAAATTTCAGTAGCACTAAGCCAGCTTTATAATAAATATTAAAGGAACTTCTCTAAATAGAAAAGACCACAAATGGAAATATGAAAATTACAAAAGGAAGATTCTCATTGGTAAAAGCAAACATATGCAAATGTAGCAGATCAACCACTTACAAAGCTATGAGGAAGATTAGAAGATAAAAGTAGTAAAATCAGCTATATCCACAATTAGTAGTTAAGGGGATACAGAAAACTAAAAGACGTAAAATATGATATGAAAAGCATCAAACCTGGAAGGGAGAGTAAAAAATGAAGGGTGGTTAGAATCCATTTAAATTGAAGGGATCACCAACTTGAAATTGTGTTTGTGCACTTGCTCAGTTGCTTCAGTCGTGTCTGACTCTGTGTGACCCTATGGACTGTAGCCCGCCAGGCTTCTCTGTCCATGGGATTCTCTAGGCAAGAATACTGGAGTGGCTTGCCATGTCCTTCTCCAGGGAACTTCCAGACCCAGGGATCAAATCTGTCTCTTGCAGACAGGTTCTTTACCACTAGTGCCACCTAGGAAGCTCAACTGAAAAGTATATATACTTATAATTGTTTATATATTTATATGTATATGTATGTGTATATACATATATATATGGATGTATTTATTGCTATATATGTGCCTCATGGGGACCACAAACCAAAAAGCTATAATAAATACATACAGATACATACACAAAGAGAAAGGAATTCAAATCTAACACTCAAGGACAATGACAAGGAACAGCAAAAGAAAAAACAGAAAGGAACTACAAAAGCAACCAGAAAGTAATTTAAAAAGTGGCAATAAGTACATACCTACCAAAAATTAAATGTAGGACTAAATGTTCTATTGAAAAGAGAGCATGGCTAAATGAATAAAAAAATAACACCCCCACATATGCTGCTTATAAGAGACACACTCGGAGAAGGAAATGGCACCCCACTCCGGTACTCTTGCCTGGAAAATCCCATGGACAGAGGAGCCTGGTAGGCTGCAGTCCATGGGGTCACGAAGAGTCAGACACGACTGAGCGACTTCACTTTCACTTTTCACTTTCATGCATTGGAGAAGGCAATGGCAACCCACTCCAGTGTTCTTGCCTGGAGAATCCCAGGGACAGGGGAGCCTGGTGGGCTACCGTCTATGGGGTCGCACAGAGTTGGACACGACTGAAGCGACTTAGCAGCAGCAGCAGCAGCAGCAAGAGATTCACTTGTGACCTAGTGATGCACAGACTCAAAGTGAGGAGATACAAAAGAAATTTCATGCAAGACAGCTGAGGTAGCAATACTTAATTCAGAGAAAATAGATATTAGAACAAAAACTGTAACAATAGACAAAGATGGACATTACATAATGATCAAGGGATCAATCCAATAAACAGATATAAGAATTATAAAATGCATGTACCCAACATAGGAGCACCTAAATGCATAAAGCAAGTTTTAACAAATATAAAGAGAGAAACTGACACAGTATTAGTAGGAAAATTTAACACCTCACTTACATCAAACGACAGATCATCCAGACAGAAGATGATCTGTAAAGAAATACTGGTCTTAAATGACACACTACACCAAATGGCCTTAATAGGTATCTATAGAACATTTCATCCCAAAGCAGTAAAATATGCATCTTTTCATATAGGCTTCCCAGGTGGCACTAGAAAAAACAGAACATTAAAGGCCAATATAATATGCCTGATGAAATATAGATGCAAAAATCCATAATGAAATATTAGCAAATGAAATTCAACAATACCTTAAAAGAATAATACACTATGATCAAGTTGGATTTGTTCCAGGGATACAAGGATAGTTCAGCATTCACAAATTAAACAATATGATACACTCCATTAACAAATTGAGCAATAGAAACTATATGATCATCTCAATAGATTCAGAAAAATATTTGACAAAATTCAACATCCATTTATGATAAAAGTTTCATCATAGTGGGTATCAAGAGGACATACCTCAACATAATAAAGGTGAGGTATGGTGAGTCTACAGCCAACATCATACTCAATGGTAAAAATACCTGAAAACATTTCCAAGGAAGAAGACAAGAATGCCAATGTCACCACTTTTATTCTACATAGTATTAAAAGTCCTAGTCACAGCATTGAGACCAAAAAAAAAAAAAAAATCCAAATTGGAAATGAAGTAAAACTGTCACAGTTTGCAGATAACATGATACTATATAAAAGTATTAGAACTAATAAATAGATTCAGTGAAGTTGCACATGATATAAAATTAACATACACAAGTTTGTTGCATTCCTATACACTAACAATGAAGTAGTCAAAAGATAAATTAAGAAGACAGTACTATTTATAATTATACCAAAAAGATTGAAATATCTAAGGATACATCTAACCAAAAAGGCCTGTACTCAAGACTATAAGACATTGATGAAATAAGTTGAAGATGAAACAATGGATAGCTATACCACGCAGATAACCATCCAAATACCAAAGGCATTTTTCACAGAAGTTGAACAAATAATTCCAAAATTTGTATGGAACCATGTTAGCCAATCTTAAGAAAGAAGAACAAAGTTAGAAATATCATGCTCATTGATTTTAAATTAAACTACAAAGCTACAGTTATAAAAATACTACCGTACAGGCACCAAACAAGACATCAAGATCAATTCAACTGAATAGACAGCCCAGGAATAAACTCACACTAATATGGCCAATTAATCTATGGCAAAGTAGGCAAGAATATACAATGGGAAAAGACTGGATTTTCAATAAATTGTGTTGGGAAAACTGGATGGCTATATGCAGAAGAATCAAATTGGACTACTTTCTCATACCATATAGTCAGACATGACTGAGCACACACACACACACATACTCATACCATATACAAAAATAAACTAAAAATGGATTAAAGACACATTTAACTTAAATTTTAGACATTAATCTGTAAAATTTCTAGAAGGAACCATAGGTGATATGCTCCTTGACATTGGTCTTAGCAATATTTCCTTGCTAAACAATGTCTATCTCCCCACACAAGGGAAACAAAAGGAAAAACAAAAACAAAAACAAATGGGACTCCATCAAACTAAAAACCTTTTTTCACATTAAAGGAAAGTGCAAACAAAACAAAAATGTAGCCTCTGCAATAGGAGAATGTATTTACAAACAATATATCTGATGAGGAATTAAAATCCAAAATATACAAGGAGCTCAACAACTCAACATCAAAAAAAACCCAAACAACTCAGTTTTAAAAATGAGCAGAGGAACTAAATAGGCATTTTTCCAGGTAAGATATACAGATAGCCACAGTTACATGAAAAGATTCTCAGCATCCCTAATCATCAGTTCAGTCGCTCAGTCGTGTCCGACTCTTTGCGACCCCATGAATCGCAGCACGCCAGGCCTCCCTGCCCATCACCAACTCCCGGAGTTCACTCAGACTCATGTCCATCGAGTCAGTGATGCCATCCAGCCATCTCATCCTCTGTCGTCCCCTTCTCCTCCTGCTCCCAATCCCTCCTGGCATCAGAGTCTTTTCCAATAAGTCAACTCTTCGCGTGAGGTGGCCAAAGTACTGGAGTTTCAGCTTTAGCATCATTCCTTCCAAAGAAATCCCAGGACTGATCTCCTTCAGAATGGACTGCTTGGATCTCCTTGCAGTCCAAGGGATTCTCAAGAGTCTTCTCCAACACCACAGTCCAAAAGCATCAATTCTTCGGCCCTCAGCCTTCTTCACAGTCCAACTCTCACATCCATACGTGACCACAGGAAAAACCATAGCCTTGACTAGACGGACCTTCATTGGCAAAGTAATGTCTCTGCTTTTGAATACGCTGTCTAGGAAACCACAATGAGATACCACCTCACACGTGTCAGAATTTGTGTGTGCTTAGTTTCTCAGTTGCATCCGACTCTTTCCGACCCCATGGATTGTAATCCATCAGGCTACTCTGTCCACGGGATTCTCCAGGCAAGAATACTGTAATGGGTAGCCATTTCCTTCCCTGGGACACCTTCCCAACCTAGGGATTGAACCTGAATCTCCTGAATTGCAGGTGGATTCTTTACCATCTGAGCCACAAGGGAAACCCAATAATTTTCTGTGCATGCTCAGTCACTTCAGTTGCATCTGACTCTTTGGGACCCCACGGACTGTAGCTGACCAGGCTCCTCTGTCCATGGCATTCTCTAGGCAAGAATACTGGAGTGGGCTGTCATTCCCTTCTTCAGGGGATCTTTCTGACCCATGGATCAAACCCAGGTCTTCTGCATTGGCAGGTGGATTCTTTACTCACTGGGCCGCCAGGGAAGCCCTATCTAGCAAATCTACTTCTGGGTATTTACTCAAAGAAAGCAATAACACTAATTTGAGAAGATATAAACATTTCAATGTTCATCACACCATTATATATGATAGCAAAGATATGAAGCAACCTGAGTGACCATCGATAGGCAAATGGATAACGATATGGTATATATGTGTATATATATATATATACACACACACGCACACACACACAATGGAATAGAGTAAGTGAAATGGATTAAAAGGAGTAAACCTCCTGTTTCATAATTAAAAGTCATGGGGATGTAATATACAGCATAAGAAATGTGGTCAACAATATTGTAATAACTTTATATAGGGACAGGTCGTACTAGACTTATTATCATGGTGATCATTTCATACGTGAATGCCATATTATTATGTATCACACCTGAAACTAAAAAATCATCTATATTTTAACTTAAAAAGAAAATAAAAAGAAGTGAGAACAGTTATTAAGAGCTCATCTTGTATTAAACAACATTTCCAATATGTGTGTGTGTGAGTGTGTGTGTGTGTGTGTGTTAGTTCCTCAGTCATGTCTGACTCCATGTGACCCCATGGACTGTAGCCCTCCAGGTTCCTCTGTCCATGGAACTCTCCAAGCAAAATTACTGGAGCGGGTTGCCATGCCCTTCTCCAGGGGATCTTCCTGACCCAGGAATTGCAGCTGAGTCTCCTGCATTACAGGCAGAATCTTTACCATGTGAGCTACCCAGGAAGCCCCTCCAATACATGTATTTCTGTTTTTTCTATGCTATAAATATTTTAGAACAACTGCTAAATTCAAGACAACATTTTGGGACTATGACAACTAAATATATTAATAAAACAAAACCAGTTTCTGTCCTCAAGGAATTTGCTATCTGGTAATATGTAGAATTTCTGTAAACTGTACTAGCATTTGCTATTCAATGAAAATATGCCAGGAATAGTGCTCGAGCAATTAAAGTTGAATTCTTCTCTCATTGTGAAACATATCATGGAAGGTATTAGCTTGTTAAATTTTGTACAAGCAGAATAAAAATAAAAATATTTCTGAGTTATAAACTTGCTAATATGTATGGCAGGAATGATGGTAAATTTTAAATGCATTTTATAAATACCTAAAATGTTGGGTTAAAATAGTCTTACATTAAGTTTTTCAACTTTTTAATTTCACACTTATAGGAATTTATTCATAAATTTATTTCATAATTATTATTTATGTTTATTTAATAGGAAATTCTAATCAAGCAGTAGTGGCCTAGTTTTTCTAGCCATTGAACTAAAAATTATTGAAAAAATGAAAAACTGTTTTCTGAAAAAAAATTGCTTTCTGAAACACTGTATTAAACACTGTGTTAATTATTATCGGGAAAAATATAACCGGACACAGATCCCACTTTCAAGACAATTCTGTATTTAATTTTAAAAATGAGACCTGTAAGCAACTAAATTGTATATTGCTGTATATTGTCACCCTCCTTATTTAACTTCTATGCAGAGTACATCATGAGAAACGCTGGGCTGGAAGAAGCACAAGCTGGAATCAAGATTGCCGGGAGAAATATCAATAACCTCAGATATGCAGATGACACCACCCTTATGGCAGAAAGTGAAGAGGAACTAAAAAGCCTTTTGATGAAAGTGAAAGAGGAGAGTGAAAAAGTTGGCTTAAAGCTCAACATTCAGAAAACGAGGATCATGGCATCTGGTCCCATCACTTCATGGGAAATAGATGGGGAAACAGTGGAAACAGTGTCAGACTTTATTTTTTGGGGCTCCAAAATCACTGCAGATGGTGACTGCAGCCATGAAATTGAAAGACGCTTACTCCTTGGAAGGAAAGTTATTATCAACCTAGATAGCATATTGAAAAGCAGAGACATTACTTTGCCAACAAAGGTCCGTCTAGTCAAGGCTATAGTTTTTCCTGTGGTCATGTATGGATGTGAGAGTTGGACTGTGAAGAAAGCTGAGCACCAAAGAATTGATGCTTTTGAACTGTGGTGTTGGAGAAAACTCTTGAGAATCCCTTGGAGGGACTGCGAGGAGATCCAACCAGTTCATTCTAAAGGAGATCAGTTCTGGGTGTTCATTGGAAGGACTGATGCTAAGCTGAAACTCCAGTACTTTGGCCACCTGATGTGAAGAGTTGACTCATTGGAAAAGACCCTGATGCTGGGAGGGATTTGGGGCAGGAGGAGAAGGGGACAACAGAGGATGAGATGGCTGGATGGCATCACCGACTCGATGGACATGAGTTTGAGTAAACTCCAGGAGTTGGTGATGGACAGGGAGGCCTGCTGTGCTATGATTCATGGGGTCGCAAAGAGTCGGACACGACTGAGTGACTGAACTGGACTGAAGTAGCTAAATATTGCCAGGAAGGAGGTGACAGGTGTTTTAAGAGAGCCAGGAAGGTCCTATACATGTTCATCAGAATGAAAGAAAACAGATGAGAAATTAGTGTTGTACTTGAATTAAAAAAAAAAAAAAAACTCTGATGGTTTAATCTGAAAAGGTGTGAAAAATAAACATATTATTTGAAACCACTTCAGCTATCTACGATCATTTCCTTCTTCTCTGGATGAGCCTTTTCCTCCTCTGCTTCTCCTTTCAAGATGCTTGAATATAGGAGGAGGGAAGGGGTTTACAAGTCCTCATGGTAATAGGAAAAAGCAGGATTGTTATGGACTGAATTGTGTTAAAACTCCTTCAGTTCTTACGCTGAAGTCTTAATCTCCAAGGTGACTGAATTTGGAGAAAGGGCCTTAAGGAGGTAATTAAGGTTAAGTGAGGTCATAAGTGTTAGCCCTATTCTGATAAGACTAATGTCCTTATAAGACGATGAAGAGACACCCCAGAGAACTCTCTCTGTCTTTGTACATAAGCACAGAGGAAAGACCAGGTGAACACACAGCAAGAAGGCAACTATCTTCAAGCCAGGGAGAGAGCTCTCACCAGAAACCAACCCTGATGCCACCATGATCTTGGATTTCAGCCCCTGGAACTGTAAGAAAATATATTTCTCTAGTATTGCCACTAGTCTGGAGTATATCATTATGGCAGCCTTAGCCAATTAATGCATGGTCCTATGGAAGGAGGTGCTAATGTTGACTGGTTGTAACATTCACATAAGTTTGTTTTTCTGGAGTGATGTTAGGGTATGGTGGTGGGTAACAATCTTTGGGTCCTGGAAATATTGACAGGCATACTCTTAACCCTCAGTTTATTTAGACTTCTTATCTCTATAGGATTTTCTTTCAATGGCAACAGGTGTTTAATTTTCAAAACTACAATCCCAGGAAGGAGAAAAAGTGGAAAGTACAAGAGAGTAGAAGAAAGAGGTGAAGAGAAAGATAAGAAAAGCTAGTAAAAACTTGATTCTTGTATATAGTGACTTAGAAAATGCATGATAGCACAGATGCATTTCTGCTGTGTGGAAACAGACATGCTAAATACTAAATGATTGGAAACCTAGAATCTTGGTACATACCATGCCAACTCAAATGACTAATGGAAAGTATTTATATGTACTAATTCTGTTTAATAGTGACTTTTATTTACTATATGCCAGAACTTAAGCCAAAAATTTTTACATATTTCTGTTTATTAAATTCTTATAAGAAGCTTATAAGTGAGTCATTACTAGCATCTCATTTAGCAGGTGAGGTGTAAGACATGTTTAGAATGTCACAGTATTCAGTGATAGAACGAGGATTTAAATCCAGATATACCTTAAGTCTGAAGTCTTGGCCACTACAATTGTGTGTTCTCTTAGAAACAAATGGAGAAATGAAGATACTTTTAATATGACTTCTCCAAATAAGGTGGTAACATTTGGCATCTTACCCTCATAAAGCTGAGTATTTCTGATATGTTATATAGATGATTGTGATATTTAGTGGTCAATATGTGTATGTTTGGAAGTACATTCTAAAAGAATTATAATTAAAGATTAATCATAATTAAAATGTTTTGTATGTTTTTGGGCCACAAAACAAAGGAAAATAAACAAGGTACTAATAAATCTCTTCCCGGGGTCCTTTTCTGGTTTCGCTGTTTTATCAGATGACATGGAACATTATTTTAAAATTCCAAGGCAGAATGAAATAACTTACCCACTTATAAAAAGAGAGCCATATTTAAAGTATGGCCTTTTCAGAAATCATACTCTGAGAGACAATGTTTCTAAATTTTCATTAAAAAAAATTGTCTTTAATGGCAGGTTCTAAAATTTTTACTGTGTTCTTTTAAATTTGTTTTTCTATTTTTCTCAAAAGGATATGTAGCTACTAATTTTACATGTAATCTATCTGAGTTTCGTTTGAGGATTTATCTCAATAACTCTGCCAAGATTTATTTTTCACATCCTGATAGTCTTATCAAACAAAGAGAGAACACAACTTGTCTCCTGATTACCAAGAAAGGAAACATCCAGGTTGGTTTCAGTCTATTCACAACATGTTGTTAAAGAGGAAGCTGGTTATTAAAGGGAGTTAGAAGGGAAAGCTATAAATTCTTTAGACTGTCATAGTTTATGGAATTGGAGAGATTCTTACCCACAAAACACCAAATCAGTGATTTTTGTATCCTACAAGTCTCACTGCTACATTTATATATCTGTTCAAACCTAATCATAGCAATACCAAGGCACAGAAGTAAATTGGAAAGGGAATTAATTACCCTCAACTCAGCTTAAACTACGACTTCAGGGTTATGAATAAGTATTAAAGCATTAACTATGAAAACAACCAAAAAAACTTTAGCTTATTAAATGGAGATAAAGTATAATTTTTTTCATGAACAGAATTTCTCTAAAAGTGTTTCACAGAACAGAAGAACATTAATCTCCTTTCCAGGCTCTCATACATTGGGGAAACTATCATAGGGGCGTTCCAGATGGCGCTAGTGGTAAAGAACCCACCTGCCAATGCAAGAGACATAAGAGATGTGGGTTCAGTCCCTAGGTCTGGAAGATCCCCTGGGGAAGAGAATGGCTAACCACTCCAGTATTTTCACCTGGAGAATCCCATGGACGGAGGAGCCTGGCAGGCTATGGTCCATAAGGTTGCAAAAGAGTTGGATATGACTGAAGGAACTTAGCACTCACATACAGTTCACCACTCTCTTGGAGATTAACAAGTAGTGGTTTTAAAGAGGCTTGTAGTTAGAGAACCACTTTAAAGTCACTTAGCTTGAGTTTTTTCATCTTCTTGGGGCACAGAACTATTTTGGAATCCTACTAACTAATCCTACTAATATTTCTGGCACATGCCCAGGGTAATGTTACCATAACCTTATCATTCCAATTCTGTTTTAGGAATATTAGATTATAATACTAATTTAACCAAACATTTTGCTTTTCAACTGAGAGGACTTGACCAAAAAGTGAACCATTGGAAGGTAGTTGTCAGAATTTGATATTTCAAAAAAGAATTAAAAAAAAAGAAAACACATAGAAATAAAACTGAGCATCTTGTCAGAGGCCAGATCACCCAGGGCCTTATAAATAATATGACCTTTCATCCTGAGCAGGATTGTGTGTACTGTTCCTGTGTAATTATTAGTAATGTTCTCCTTTACTCTAAAAAATGTCCTGCTATGCACAATAAATTACATGTTCATTCACTTATGTGCTACTCTAAAGATCCGATGAGTCTGTCATATGCACAGGATTCTGCTTTTATCTCTAGTTGAGGAGTGGGGGAGCAGGATAGTGTGCAGTAAGGCCAGTATGAGTTAACCTAAAATGTTGGGGCCTCAAATAAAAGTTTGGAAGAAAGTTATGGTGAATGTTGCTAGATAAATTTTAATGTCAAAAGATGAATGGCTAAATAATAATTAAGAGAATGGAGCAGAAGTTTAGATAAATTAGGAAGCTTGTTTGTTAAAGAGCTAGGTAAGTGAAAATGAGTCAGGTATGATGAAGACCATGACGTTAGCCCTTCAAATAAATACAGAATGGCCTTGGAGATGATACAGATGTTCCACAGTTTTTCCTAGTATCTTTGAGGCAGGGGTTGTCTCCTGGGAAATTTGAGCTGACAGCTCCGCTCATTGTCTAGATGGGTGGTTTTATGTATCAGATGCTCGGTGTTAACTACAGGTCACTGTCAAGGTCATGATGACTATGTAGATAGACCGAAATGACATCTCATATACATTGGAGATTTAAGAAGTCTGCTTACAATGCCAAAGGGAAAAGGATATATATTTTGTTTTCTTTTTTTAGCAGTTGGTTATTTACAAAATTATATCCCTACACCAGAACTTTGATTTGATTGAATAGGAAATGGAGACAACAGTTAAAAAAAAAAAAGGCAAAACCCACAAAGAGAAAGTTACTTCTAACTCCTTCTCCCTCATCAGATCACATCTAGATGGATACTTATTCTCAATAAGTGTATATTTAAAATGAATCTTGACTTTCTTGAATGTCTAATGCCACTTCCATGGCTCATATCCCATATTTTCTTGTCTATACTGTTGTGTGTTGTGCCTATATATATATATATATAATATATTGCTGCTTTGTCATAAATCGTCCAACTCTTTTGCAGCCCCATGGACTGCAGCCCTCCAGGCTCCTCTGTCCATGGGATTTCCCAAGCAAGAATGTTGGAATGGGTTGTCATTCCCTTTTCCATATATATAGTAAACCACATATATTAGTATATCACATATATAGTAACTATATGAAAGGGAAAGTGTTAGTCCCTTAGTCGTGTCCAACTCTTTACAACCCCATCGACTATAGTCCACCGGCTCCTCTGTCCATGGGATTGTCTAGGCAAGAATAATGGAGTGGATTACCACTATTCTCCAGGGGATCTTCCTGACCCAGGGATCAAACCTGGGTCTCCATTGTGGGCAGAGGCTTTATCATCTGAGTCACCAGTGAAGGTCCTGTATACTATGCTATACATATATATATATACTATATACTACAATAAATATATATATATATATATCATAATACTATGTGTGCTTAGTTGCTAAGTCATGTCTGACTCTTTGCGACCCCATGGACTGCAGCCCTCCAGGCTCCAATGTACCTGGGATTCTCTAGGCAAGAATACTGGAGTGGGTTGCCATGTCCCCGTCCAGGGGACTCTTCCCAACTCAGTGATCGAACCCGGGTCTCCTGCATTGCAGGTCGATTCTTTACTGTCTGAGCCACCAGGAAAGCCCAAGAATACTGGGTGGGTAGCCTATCCCTTCTCCAGGAGAACTTCCCAACCCAGGAATTGAACCAGGGTCTCCTGCATTGCAGGTGGATTCTTTTCTAGCTAATCTCCCAGGAACCCCCATAATACTATATATATACAGTATATAAATAGCCTCCAGCTTTGTCACTGGACTCTACTCCTCCTGAATATATTCTTTATTTTTTATTATTATTATTTTTTTTTACGGTTGAAACCTTTATGTCAAAAATTTATAATAAATGTTTGGTGTTAGTCCACATACAATTAAGTTCTTGGTGTAAAGTTACTTGGCTTCAAGAAGGAACATTTGGTTTACTTCACTAATAGGAATATCTCTTAGTGCTGGGATGGCCTCTTCTTGGTCTTTCTTGTGCTGTTGGTTTTTGGCATAGTTATCTGTGATATTATGAATGGAGTCAAGTGGAGAGGTACTCATCATGTTTATTCCAAATAAGAGGACGTAATTGATGACTACGGTAATGAGGAGATACACAGGCAGAGCAACGGCCCAATACTTTTGAGGCCAATAAGTTAAGCCTAAGGAGTTTAGCCAAGATTCAGGAATAAAAGCCCACACAAGATACAGTATGAAGCCAAATTGGGAGCTTAAGAAAAGAACAAAGCCATAAATCGCTCTTTCTGGCAACGGCGACGGTGAATTTTCCACCATTTTCCCCGTGGCTTTAGATATTCTTGGGTCCTCCAAGCGCCGACTCCCCCAGCGGCAAGTTTGGCCACCTCAGGGCCTCGGCCTCAGCGCAGGCGCGGACTAGGGGAGCTGCAGGAGGGCGAAAGAGGACCCGAATATATTCTTTAGTATTTCACAGGAGACTGCTAAGAACAAATATTTAAAAATAATTTTGATTACATCACCTCCTTGTTTAAGCACTTAATATTGTGACCCATATATATTAAAAGCAGACTACCACATAGTTATTTTATGTATCACCAAGTTTAAAAACGCTACAAAATAATTCTTTCTTATTAGACTTTTTCTATCTAAAGACACTTTTAAATTTATTTGGCCAGATTTTTATTATATATCATTTCTGTAAATGCACAAGGAAGAAAATACAAGCTGTTGGTACTCACAATACAATTATGTAACAATCCCCGCTAAAGGACTCTGTAAATTGAAAGATACATTCTGATGCTAGAATTGTAAAAAATATACATCCTAGAATCAGTAAAAGATGGTGACTGTCCACCATATGACCCAGCAATTGCACTCGTTGGTATTTACTCAAAAATGTG
The DNA here is from genome assembly GCF_029378745.1 of Bos indicus. Taxonomy (NCBI): domain Eukaryota; kingdom Metazoa; phylum Chordata; class Mammalia; order Artiodactyla; family Bovidae; genus Bos; species Bos indicus. The sequence goes on from NC_091760.1 coordinate 113,073,408, forward strand.
GAAAATTTATGTCTATGCAAAAATTTGCAGACATATTTATAGCTGCTTTCACCATTGCCAAGATTGGAAGCAACCAAGTTATCCTTTAGTAGGTGAATGGATAAAAAAAAAAAACTGTGATATATCCAGACAATGAACTAATATTCATTGCTAAAAGTAAATGAGCTATCAAGTCATGAAAGGACATGAAGGAAAATTAAATGCATATATCTAAGTGAAAGAAGCCAACATGAAAAGGATACCATATGATTTCAACTATGAATATGACATTCTGGAAAAGGTAAAACTATGGAGACAGTAAAATGATCAGTGGTCATCAGGGTAGGGGGTCAGGAGAGTGACTGTTGGGTGGTGGTGACCATGGGGCAGGGTATGCATGTGTTGGGACAGGAGGAGTATGGGACATCTCTATGTCTTTCCCTGAATTTTATTGTGAATCTTCAATGTCTCTCTCTAAAAAAAAATTAAGTTTAAAGTTAAAAAATATGGTGAATACTAGTTTCATAACTCACTCTCCTCCTCCTCAGCCCTCTCACCTTTTACATAGTAAAAATAAAGTGTGAATCCCTCAGCTTGACATTCATGAATTTTAATTTCATAGTATGGCTCATAACTAATTTTTAACCTAACTTCTTTCCATTTACTAGTGTGTCGACATACGTGCACTTTCACACTCCTCTGCTTTTTGTCCCTTTCCTTCTCTCTCTAATGTCCTAGATTTATTGCCTCCTTTGTTTCCTCTCTCCATCCTAACAGTCCTAGTTCCTCCCTACTGTCCCAATAGCATTATCTGCACACTGATGGCCTATGGTTTGATCTCCTTGTTCTGTAGTTAGTAGAATACATGCCATTGACCAAGTCTTTATACAGGGCCTGGAGGAAAGGAGATGCTTCATAAACATATTTTGACTGAATTTAACTAAAATAAATTGGGAAGAAATTAATTCAAGGATAAAATAGTAAAATACATACAAAGCATTCTATCATTATCATCATCATGAACAAAACAAGACCTTCTATCTATATTTAAAATGATTAAAAATAGGCCTTGTCACTGTAGGTGACAAGCTTAGTGTTTAATATTTTTTTCTTTTTCTCAGGTGAAAACTTGCTAGGCAACTAGGAGTGATACTATAAGTCTTAGACAGGGAGCAGTGGCTGAAGGTCCCTGGGCTGCCTCAAGGTTATAGCATTGGGCTTCTCCCTTACCCCACATCCAAGGGCAAAGGAGAGGCCCCAGCAAGATGGTAGGAGGGGCGAAAATGCATTTAGAATCAAACCCCATGCCTGCCAGAGATGCTCAGAGAGCTCAAACATACTTTGTGTGCACCAGGACCCAGAGACCCCACAGAGATTGAGAAAGAACTGTGTTTGAATTCTCCAGCAATGGACTGCTGCAGGGGCAGGGGCTCTGGGTGCAGACTTGGGTATGGTATAAACCCTCCTGGAGGAGGTCACCATTAACCCACCATAGAGTTGCCAGAACTTACACTGAACTGGGGAAACAGACTCCTGGAGGGCACAAACAGAATCTTGTGCACACTAGGACCCAGGAGAAAGGAGCAATGACCCCACAAGAGACTGACCCAGACTTGCCCGTGAGAGTCCAGGAGTCTCCCATGGAGATGGGTCAGTGGTGGCCTGCTGCAGGGTTGGGGGCTTTGAGTGTAGCAGTGTATGCTTGGGACCTTTTGAAGGAGGTCAACATTTTCTTAATTACCTCCACCATAGTTTGGCCTCAGGTCAAATAAAGGGAGGGAAGACAGCCCAGCCCTTCAATAAAAAATTGGATTAAAGATTTACTCAGCATGGCTCTGCCTATCAGAACAAGACCCACTTCCCCCCTCAGTCAGTCTCTCCCATCAGGAAGCTTCCAAAAGCCTCTTATCCTTCTTGGTCAGAGGAAAGACAGAATGAAAACCACAATCACAGAAAATTAACCAATCCGATCACATGACCACAGCCTTGTCTAATTCAATGAAACAATGAGCCATGCCATGTAGGGCCAACAAAGATGGACGGATTATGGCAGAGAGTTCTGACAAAATGTGGTCCACTGGAGAAGGGAATGGCAAACCAGTTCAGTATTCTTGCCCTGAAAACCCCATGAAAGTATGAAAAGGCAAAAAGATATGATGCTGAAAGATGAACTCTCCAGGTAGGTAGGTGCCCAATATGCTACTGGAGATCAATGGAGAACTAATTCCAGAAAGAATGAAGAGACGGAGTCAAAGCAAAAACAACACCCAGTTGTGGTTGCGACTGGTGATGGAAGAAAAGTCTGATGCTGTAAAGAGCAATAATGCATAGGAACCTGTAATGTTAGGTCCATGAATCCAGGCAAGTTGGAAGTGGTCAAATAGATGGCAAGAGTGAACATAGACATTTTAGGAATCAGTGAACTAAAATGGACTGGAATGGGTGAATTAAACTCAGATGACCATTACATCTACTACTGTGGACAAGAATCCCTTGGAAGAAATGGAAGAGCCATCACAGTCAACAAGAGAGTCCAAAATTCAGTACTTGGATACAATCTCAAAAATGCCAGAATGATCTCTGTTCATTTCCAAGGCAAACCATTCAGTATCATAGTAATCCAAGTCTATGTTCCAACCAGTAATGTTGAAGAAACATTCCAATCAGTAATGCTGAAGAAGTTGAATGGTTCTATGAGTACCTACAAGACCTTCTAGAACTAACAGCCAAAAAAGATATCCTTTTCATTATAGGGGACTGGAATGCAAAAGTAGCAAGTAAGAAACACCTGGAGTAACACGCAAATTTGGCCTTGGCATACAGAATGAAGCAGGGCAAAGGCTAACAGAGTTTTGCCAAGAGAATGCACTGGTCATAGCAAACACCCTCTTCCAACAACACAAGAGAAGATTCTACACACAGACATCACCAGATAGTCAATACCAAAATCAGATTGGTTATATTCTTTGCAGCCAAAATGGAGAAGCTCTATATAGTCAGTAAAAACAAGACTGGGAGCTGACTGTGGCTCAAATCATGAGCTCCTTATTGCCAAATTCATACTTAAAAAAAGTAGGGAAAACCACTGACCATTCAGGTATGACCTAAATCAAATCCCTCATGATTATACAGTGGAAGTGACAAATAGATTCAAGGGATTAGACCTGATAGAGTGCCTAAAGAACTATAGACGGAGGTTCATGACATTGTACAGGAGGCAGTGATCAAGACCATCCCCAAGAAAAAGAAATGCAAAAAGGCAAAATGGTTGTCTGAGGAGGCCTTACAAATAGCTGAGAAAAGAAGAGACACAAAAGGCAAAGGAGGAAAGGAAAAGTATACCCATTTGATTGCAGAGTTCCAAGGAATAGCAAGGAGAGATAAGAAAGCCTTTCTCAGTGATTGGTGCAAAGAAACAGAGGGAAAATATAGAATGGGAAAGACTAGGGATCTCCGCAAGAAATAGAGATACCAAGGGAACATTTCATGCAAACATGAGTTCAATAAAGGACAGAAATGGTATGGGCCTAACAGAAGCAGAAGATATTAAGAAGAGGTGGCAAGAATACACAGAAGAACTATACACAAAAGATCTTCATGACCCAGATAATCACAATGGTGTGATCACTCCTAGAGCCAGACATCCTGGAATGTGAAGTCAAGTGGCTCTTAGGAAGCATCACCACGAACAAAGCTAGTGGAGGTGATGGAATTCCAGTTGAGCTATTTCAAATCCTGAAAGATGATGCTGTGAAAGTGCTGCATTCAATATGCCAGCAAATTTGGAAAACTCAGCAGTGGCCACAGGACTGGAATAGTTCAGTTTTCATTCCAATCCCATAGAAAGGCAATGCCAAAGAATGCTCAAACTACCACAGAATTGCACTCATTTCACATGCTAGCAAAGTAATTCTGAAAATTCTCCAAGCCAGGTTTCAAAAGTACGTGAACCGTGACTTCCAGATGTTCAAGCTGGATTTAGAAACGGGAGAGGAACTAGAAATCATATTGCCAACATCCGTTGGATCACTGAAAAAGCAGGAGAGTTTCAGAAAAACATCTACTTCTGCTTTATTGACTATGCCAAAGCCTTTGACTGTGTGGATCACAATAAACTGTGGAAAATTCTTCAAGAGATGAGAATACCAGACCACCTGACCTGCCTCTTGAGAAATCTGTATGCAGGTCAAGAAACAACAGTTAGAACTGGACATGAAACAACAGATTGGTTCCAAATTGAGAAAGGAGTACGTCAAGGCTGTATATTGTCACCCTGCTTATTTAACTTATATGCAGAGTACATCATGAGTAATGCTGGACTGGATGAAACACAAGCTGGAATCAAGATTTCCCAGAGAAATATCAATAACCTCAGATATGCAAATGACACCACCCTTAAGGCAGAAAGGGATAAAGCACTAAAGAGCCTCTTGTTGAAAGTGAAAGAGGATAGTGAAAAAGTTGGCTTAAAGCTCAACATTCAGAAAACGAAGATCATGGCATTTGGTCCCATCACTTTATGGCAAATAGATGCAGAAACCGTAGAAACAGTGGTAGACTTTATTTTTTGGGGCTCCAAAATCACTGCAGATGGTGACTGCAACTGCAGCCATGAAATTAAAAGATGCTTGCTCCTTGGAAGAGAAGTTATGACCAATCTAGACAGCATATTAAAAAGAAGAGACATTGCTTTGCCAACAAAGGTTTGTCTAGTCAGAGCCATGGTTTTTCCTATAGTCATTTATAGATGTGAGAGTTGGAGTGTAAAGACAGCTTCGCACTGAAGAATTGATACTTTTGAACTGTGGTGTTGGAGAAGACTTTGAGAGTCCCTTGGACTGCAGGGCAATCCAATCAGTTCATCCTAAAGGAAATCAGTCCTGAATATTCATTGGAAGGACTGATGCTGAAACTGAAACTCCAATACTGCAGCCACCTGATGTGAAGAAATGACTCATTTGATAAGACTGTGATGCTGGGAGAGATTGAAGGCAGGAGCAGAAGGGGATGACAGAGGATGAGATGGTTGGATGGCATCACCGACTCAATGGTCATGAATATGAATAAGCTCTGGGAGTTGGTGATGGACAGGGAGGCCTGGCATGCTGCAGTCCATGGCATTGCAAAGATTCAGGGACGGCTGAGTGACTGAACTGAACTCAACTCGGCAGAGGCTGTTACTAGGAGGTGAGGAACTGCGCCTTCTCTGAAGTCAAGTGTATGTAAGCCTGTGCAAAGGGACAAATACTCCCTCTGTTCCTCATTTCTCTAGGCTTATTTGCCCTAGAATATTTAGAACTGTTGTGTAGCTTGCTATTAATGTGCTTATTCCTAAAATTGTTTCTTCTGATTATTTAATACTTTTTTTTCATGAATAATGCTCTTTAATGGACAGAAATACCTCCCACAATATCTCACCTCCCTTCTCTCTTTGTGCATAAAAAGTATTATATGTCATTTGTAACCCTTGCCTTCTTTTAACACTTGAAAAATGTTGTCCTCTCAGGTACATGAACCAATATCTAACTAAAGGTAGACACAAATGGCATTTGACTAAAGTGACCATAACATTTTTAATAAAAATATGCTTTTGAATGAAGCAAGTTAAAATATGCATGTCATGAATTGAATTACATGTCCTTTTGATTTATAGAGAATTATTTGAGGTGTTCCCTGACAATACATACTCATTGTTTATTATTTATAGTACCAGTTATTGTCTTTTCCAGATAAAGCTTCATTCCCAGTGGCACTGAAAATGTATTTTGAATAAATCTTGGCAAGAACAAAGGTGTAAATTCTTGAACTTTGTTTAGTCAAAACAGAGTTGTATGCTTCATTCGAAAACTAGTGGACTAAAGCAGTGTCATTTTTCATACAATTCTACTGGTTTTATAGTAGTGATTCTTTAAAACAGTGGATCTACTTAGGTTTCAGGACTTAGCTGGCAGTTTTTTGGATATGGTCAAGATACAGGAGCAAGTTGATGAAGTTCACTTAGCCAGTTACTCTTTCATATTCACAATATTGATTCTTGATTCACCCAGGTGTTAAGCCTCTCTGTTGCAATACATTCACATTCATATATTCAAAGTAAAAAAGATCTAAGAATTAAATGTTCTTGTTGTTTTCAAATATAATTCTTTGGGAATTTTTTTCAAGATAGTATTTGTATTTATTTGAGGCATATATACTGAGTCAAAATTTGTTAAACAAACAACAATCAAAAAATGTACTGAAGCATCTACTCTGATTATGTCTAGGCTAATTATTGACATACATCCCTGGTGGCTCAGTGGTAAAGAATCTGTCTGCCAATGCCTGCCAGTTCAGGCAACTCAGGTTCGATCTTGGGTCAGGAAGATCCCCTGTAAAAGGAAGTGGCAACCCACTCCAGTTTTCTTGCCTGGAGAATTCCATGGACAGAGGAGCTGAGTGGGCTCCATGGGGTCTCAGAAGAGTCGGACATGACTTAGTCACTAAACAATAACAACAAATTTAGTGACATAGCCAAATTTTAGAACTCAAGTGTGTGAAACTACAGCTTACTTGATCCTATGTCATATCATGCTAAAATCAGAAAATCTGAGAAATTGCTATCACCACTAAATTGTCCGTGTGATGTAGGCCCCTTTGTTGCCAGGTAATGAAATGGTTCTCTGTGGGCAATGGATCTGGACCCAATTCTATTGGTCACAGATAACAGCCACCACCCAATCAAAGAACAAGTTCGCTTCTTCAAAAAAATTAAAACTTCTATCAAAATCAGTATCAATTCAGTCACTCAGTTGTGTCTGACTCTTTGCAATCCCATGGACTGCAGCATGCCAGGCTTCCCTGTCCATCACCAACTGCTGGAGCTTGTTCAAACTCATGTCCATCAAGTCGGTGATGCCAGCCAACCATCTCATCCTCTGTCATCCCCTTCTCCTCCTGTCTTCAATCTTTTCCAGCATAATTCAATATTTCCCAGCATAAAACTTCTAATAAATGTTTAAATAAGAAGGATGCTTTTGAAGTCCACTTCTGATTTATTTCTCATTTAAGTAATCTTAGATTTATTTCCAAGTGATACGGCATACTAAAATGGGCTCCTTCCCCCTAGCTTAAATATTTGTTGAATTTGTTGAGTGGACATATTTCATCTCTCTGTAGCTTCCCAAGTACTTCACACAGGTCCTTGCACATGACAGGAGCTCTACCAACAGTGATAAAATTCCATTTGTCTGCAGTTTATTCCCTCTTCCTCCCTTTTCCCCTTTCTCATTTTCTTTTCCTTGTCTATCCCCTCCTTGTCTTTATGCATCTCTTTCTTTATTTCCTTACTCCTCTTTTTTTTTAAAAATTATTTTTCCAAAGGCATGCTATTAATTATCCTTAAATTTAGTTTCATGTGATTTTCCCAGCAATTTCATAAGGTCAGTACATTGGGCAATTTTTAAGAAAATGTCAGTCAACTCTTATAAAATCCAACTTTATATAAATCTTCATATGAATCTTCATATTAATTTTAAATTTATATAATACATTTATATAATCTTTATATAGATCTTTAGTTATAGCCTATAGTTTGTCCCAGGAATCTTATTAGTGTTATTGAAAGAAATCAGCAATCATGGCCATTTTCAGCTTCTCTGGATACTTCATGCTATCCACTAAGTAAACAGTTCTGTTGCCATGACACTTACATCTGCTGTCCGTCTACATATCCAGAGGTCCAGTGAGGGGAATGTAGAAAGCTGTTTCCTGCTTAGCCAGTGGCAAGATTGGGGTAGGCATTATTTCATATCATACAGCACTGACTGATGACAATATGAGCTGCTCAATGTGCTCTACTTATATTCCTAAACAGGTTTACAGACAGATTACTTGTGGAAATCTCACAAAAGTGAAGCAGAGATTTGCATCTGTACAGACTCATGGTCAAGACACCAAAGAATTCAATAAACAGCTGTGTGTTTAGTGACTGAACAAGGATTCAGAAGACATGTTCTCTAGATAGTTTAGAAGAAACTATATTTTGGGGGATTGCACTCTCAATGCTTATTGTTTGCAGATGATGTTTTAAAATCAACTATGTCCTTGAGAACTTGGCAGACAATTGTATTTTATGTGTTCACTGTGTTTAATAGTTTATATATCACATTCCCATTTATTTTCTTCCTTTTACTTTTCACCATATGAGGAGAGGTTTATTTTCACATAAACAGCATATAGATATGAGGTTTATTTGTTTTACTAAAAGTCCTATAGGGACTTTGATCATTTTGCATCACAAGACCTTACAGATTTTAGAGTCACTGTGTCATATATTTAAATATTTATAGGTGAAAACATTCTTATTCATCTGTGATTTAGAAAACAGTAAACTTAAAGATCGTTCTGACTAACCAGGCAGGATGTTACAGTGGGAAAGGTATGGATTTGGAGTTTTGAATTCTGGTTTTGTCACATATTAATAGTATGATCTTGGGTTACTTATTAATCTGACTGAGTCTCATTTTTTCATCTAAGCATCATAACAATCATTCTATACAAGTACTGTTATGACAACATGAAATGATGTAGATAATGTGCCAGAGATGCAATAGGTGTCAATAGAGTCAGCTTCCTGTCAGGATTACTCTACATCTCTAGACTATCTTTCCAACACATCTCTAGACTATCTTTCCCAATCTCTTCATTCATGAATGAATGACGTTCTCTGAGACACAACCAGTGAACAATGTTGTCTATGGCTTTGAGGAAACAGAAAAGTATTCTGTCCATGCTGAAATCAAACCTGGAGCTCTGACCTCATGAACAGACAGTAAAGAAGGGTAACCAGTTGCAGGCTTGGGGGGTTTGTCGTTTGAACCACTGAGGAAAGTCTCAAGACTCATGTGTCTTCCTTATTCATGTCTCTGAGAGAAACTCCGGTGCACTGAGACCTCTCTAACATTCAGGTCTACCTCTGTTCTGGCATAATTGTGCCTCAGTCCGCTCACCTAGTACAAATGGAACAAATGTAAGCCACTAAACAGGTTGAACAACTAAGGAACACATCAGATTCTATCTTGAGTATTGTCTTGCTAATTAAAAACTCACACTGAGGGAGAGCTTTGATTAAAGAAAGAATTAATATATGTGTTTTGGAAGAAAGTTTACTAGAAAATTCTTTCCTACAACTTACCAATGATCATGAAAAATTACTGGTGAAGTTCCAACCATCATTGAAAATTTAATAGTGGTATTATTGAGTAATGTGATTATGAGTGATTTTTTAATCTTTGCTTCATTGTGCTTTTCTACATTTTCTTTAAAAAAACAGAATGGGATGGGGCAGTCCATAAACCAGCCTATCAATAATTAATCAACCCATATGGAAAAGAAATATTCTTTTGAGAATCCTTTTTGGATGAAATGAAAATATCTTCACTTAACTCCTAGAAATTGCTTTTGCTAGAAGAAGTACTTTTGTCCATCTATGTTCTGAGCCTTTTCTGTTCAGAAGTTAGATTTTCTTTTCCTGAAACAGCTCTTTCTGCCCATCCATGGATCTCATCAGCACAATCTGTAATATTTGTATGCAGCTGGCTTTCCCTGTTTTTACTTTTGAATGGGTAGCTTATTTCTTTCCAGCAGTTTCTTTTCTTTTTTTAAAAAATTGACCCAAAATGGGTGCAGATGTGGTAAGCATACACTGCAAATTGTCGAATATTATTTTCACCCTGAAGAAAGACCTGACATAAGCAGTTTCAGATTGTGTGAATTCTTGATTTCACAGTGGCCTTCCAACACCACCTCTGTTGCCAGTGATAACAGGAACCAGTGAGAGACCTTGAGAGGTAAACCACAGATTTACTTTGTTTCCAAGAACTGATGACCTCATGTTTCTTGGTGTGTGAGTTTGTGAAATGCAGAGGTGTAAAATGAAGTTTTCATTTTAAAAATTGGTACTAGGGTCTAAATCTAAGTGTAAGTTATTTCCTCTATATTTCCCCCTGTATTTTTCAGTACATACTTCTAGAAGCCAACTTCTGTTATTTGCTTATTTACACCAAAAATAGTTTCTTTGTGCCAATCCTAAATTCTGAATCTTTGTTTTTTTCCCTAATGCCTTTCTGTTAGCTGCATAGTATATTGAAGGACCATTAACCTGGGAATAAAAAACCTGCATTTTCCCTTATTTTGTGATATGAATATGTTGAAAAACAATTGAAAATTGCTAAAACAAAAAACAAGGATGTTCACTTCTACCTAATTCTAATTCACAACTACCAATCATATTGCTCATGGATTTTCCCCTAATACTTATAGAAACATGTTGAGGCAGGAGATAGATGGGCCTCAGGCTGAAAAGTTTCTCCCCTGTGGATAGAAACTTCATAAAAGCAAGATGATGGAAGAGGCTGGGCCATGACCAGATAAGAGATAAAAGGCCACATATTCTATTCCTCATTCTTGAAGTCAGGACTTCCCCAGCTACACCTGTGCAGAAAGGCTCCTCAGAGGTCAAAAGAGAGGGAATGCCACCACATACTAAGTGATATCAGCCTACCCACAGGCTTCTTCACTAGAATCCATCTTGGTTAAGAGATGTGCATGCATACATGGGAGGATTCTGAGATACACCAAAAACAGACTCAGAACCAGGCAAAGCAAGATGACTGGCCACAGGAAAACTGGAAAAAAATGCTCCATAAAAGTGATTTCAAACCATCACAAGGACACAACTCTCTCTCTCTGAGGCCACCTGTGTGTCTATCCACACATACTATACTCTTTCCTTCCTGCTGCTGCTAAGTCACTTCAGTCGTGTGCGACTCTGTGCGACCCCACAGATGGCAGCCCACCAGGCTCCTCTGTCCCTGGGACATCTGCTACACTACAGGTGGATTCTTTACCATCTGAGTCACCAGGGAAGCACAGGTCAGTATGGAGAAAAACAAATAAGTAATTGCAGTAAGAGTGTATTGGAGGAACACCTGAACCTAGATTTAGTGGTCAGGAAATAAATCTTGAGCAGAAGAGAGATCTGAAAATGAGCAGAAAATGAGATGTGAGTAGAACTTATACAAGTCTTTGTATCGTTGAGAAAGGGATGTGACAGAGTGTGCATGTGTTTGAATGTGAAGGAAAAGAAAGAGAAAATGCTAGCTAGCTAATGGTTTAAGTCTACATTTGGAATGAATTAAAATAACAATAAAAGCTGGTGGAAACTCATTCCACAATCATCAGTAGGCTCTTACACGCTTACTGGCCAGTTTCAAGCTTTGCTTTCTTGGAACACAGAAAGAGAATTTAATAAATTTCCCCTTAGCGGGAGGAGAAAGTTAATAGACCACTACAGGGGCCTAATTTACCTCCCAGCACTAGATTACTCACAGTTAAAATAGGGCAATTAAGATATGGATGCCATGTTTAAATGCTAGAAAGTATACTCAGTGTAAACCTACTCCAGTATTCTTGCCTGGAGAATCTCCATGGACAGAGGAACCTACTGGGCTACAGTCCATGGGGTCTCGAAGAGTTGGACATGACTGAGAGACTAAGCACAGCACAGCAGCATGCTCAGTGTAATTCTAAAAGATCAAAGTCCTTCAGAAAAGACTAGAGTTTGTTCAGTGCACTGAAGCTTTAATTTCTCAAGGACCCCACACCTTGGTCTTAGGTAAAAAGAGGAGAAAGCAAGTCATGCCATTCTGCTTCTCATCATCAGGCACAATCCTCAATGTATTAGATTGTTTGGTCTGGCTGGAGTGAGGATCAAATTCATGTTGTAAGAGGTAAACAAGATGATCTTTATGAAATATGTATAAAATTTCTCTTGCCAGCTCCAAATAGATGAATCATATTGACTTCTTCCTAGAGAGCCATGTTCCTAATCTTTAGATTATTCTTCCTGATTTTTTAGCCTATTTTCCTAATTTTTCATTTGGATTATTATTATATATTTTCTCACTCATCTCAGAGCCCAAGTAGACCTCCTGGAGTTGGCTCTAGGTTCTGTCATGGTCCCTTAGCATTTTGTAGAAAGAACAAATCTAGTTTTAAAACACCTGGTTTGGAGGGTTTTGAAGTTCCATAAAACTTTTAAGATGCTTAAATTTCCATTCAAGGACTGAGACATGGATTACTTTAAATTATTCAAAAGATAGAGGATGCCTCAACAGGGTACTTCAAACTTAGGATTTATTCATTCATTCAAGATATATTTACTGAACATCTATTATGTACCAAACAGTGTTTTAGGTATCATGTAGTATGACTGAAAGCCTATACTTGGCTGATTCTGAGTCAGAATTTCAATATCATCAGACAAAATCTACTGATCTTTCAAACACGGCAGAGATAATCAACATCCTGGCTCTGCCACTCAGTAGCTGTTTGACCCTGGACTCCTCTCTGAGCCTCAGTTTTCACATCCCTCATGTGCCCAGCAACTTCTACTTTCATCAGCATACTGCACGGGACAAGATTAATGGAGGGAGGAGCTGCTTTGAGCTCTAGTCACTCACTGTTCACCTGCCAAGTATTATCTTCCAGGGCCAGCCAAGCTAGAGGGAGGCCTAGAATAGTCCCCTCAGGAGTCACTACATTAACTCCTACTCTTACCTCAGACTTCCTCCAGAAGCCTGCCTTGACATCTTCTGTGATGACATGCCCCTGATATGAGTTTCTATGGTGCCCCGCCCTACTTCTAATATGTGCCTTTGCACAATTTTATCATGAAAGATGTTTGGTTTACCATCTATCTCCCTGTGAGAATCTAATCTTCAAGAGGGCAATTGACATGTGTGTTCTGCTTTCTGGTATATCCCCAATATTTAACAGAGTCCACCTATCATTATTAAATAAGTGATGAATGTATGTCTGTATCCAGAGACATCACTTAGCCGACAAAAGTCCATATACTCAAAGCTATGATTTTTCCAGTAGTCATGTATGGATGTGAGAGTTGGACCCTAAAGAGGGCTGAGTGCTGAAGAACTGATACTTTCAAACTGTTCTGGAGAAGTTCTGGAGAAGTTTCGAAGTTCTGGAGAAGACTCTTGAGAGTCCCTTGGACTGCAAGGAGATTAAACCAGTCAATCCAAAAGGAAATCAACCCTGAATAGTTATTGGAAGGACTGATGCTGAAGCTGAAGCTCCAATACTTTGGCCACCTAATGAGAAGAGCCAACTCATTGAAAAAGACCTTGATGCTGGGAAAGATTGAAGGCTTTGCTTTATTAGTAAAGACAAACAGAAGCTGCTAGCGGTGCTATTGATAGAGATTTCTGTTTGAAAATGAAATTTGGGGCATCTGTTCTGCTGTATTTTGCTTTGAAAAGAACATCTATTTTGGTTTTTTAAATTATTTTTCTCAAAAGATAATGCATACATATGGCAAAAAGGTAGACATTAAAAAAGGGCACTTTTTAACACATGGTAGCATATTATATATATCTCTGTGTACTTCACTTCTGTCACTGAAAGTAATATATCTTCAATAGAATTCTATAGAAAAATATATATTTAGTAATATTAATGATTACATGTAATTTCATTTTATTTGTAGCATATAATTGGTAGGTTTAATAATATGCTAACCACAGAAAAAGTAATCTAACATCAGGATTACATTGTTTACCTGGCAACACAAATACATTTTAACAAATATAGTTAATCAAGCAAAGCAACTGTTGAAAATAGAATTCCCATAGAGTAGGAAAGTACGATATTTTTTATATCGAAAGCAATAAAAGTACCTAAAAGTTCCATTCCTTTTATTGTGAAACATTGCAGCCAAGTATCATTTACAGTCACTCCAAGAGTGACTTTAGAGATGATTTAGTGGAGTGGTTTTACAGTACATTTTTGGGTGTGTGTGTGTGTGTGTGTGTATGAGTTTTTTTCAAAAGCAAGCTTATACAGAGACATAATAATGTCTTGTTTATTGAACATCTACTTTGGGCCTGGAAAATTATGAGCATTTTAAATTATTATCTTATTCCTTACAACAATCTTAGAAATAGGTACCATTATATTGATTTTATAGGTGAGAAACATAAATGCAAACTCTGTGGCATTTTATTAATCACAGCCCGAGCAGTTCAATATACTTGTCTTCCTCATAATCTGGAAACTAAGTCAAAGCCTGGCACACACAGGGGGCATCCCTGAGGGAACTGGCTCTGGTTAATACCCTTGTGACTATGCTCTGATAGTGGACATTTTGCTTATTTCCAACAAACACCATATCAATGAATTTTCTTGTAAATACATGTTCATATATCTATCATATGGATAAATCTATGTGAATATATATATACATATATATGTTCATTTGGGTATATATTTTAGTATGTATTTCTGGAAATGAAATTGCTGAATTGGTTAATTTAGAAAATTACTGAAAGTGTTAGCCACTCAGTCATGTCTGACTCTTTTATGACCTCATGGACTGTAGCCCTGCCAGGTTCCTCTGTCCATGGAATTCTCCATGAAAGAATACTGGAGTGGGTTGCCATTCCCTTCTACAGGTAGAAAATTGCTACATGTATGTTAACATTCTTCATAAAATACGTTTTAAAAAACTCATTGGTCAAAGCTACACTTGTGGAAAATACTAGTATGTTGGTTGAACTCATTTTGGCTTCTGGACCTTGCTTTTGAAGGAAAAAATTTCAAAGTAGAAAATATTTTAAATTCTTCACTGCTGCTGCTGCTAAGTCGCTTCAGTCGTGTCCAACTCTGTGCGACCCCATAGACGGTAGCCCACCAGGCTCCCCCGTCCCTGGGATTCTCCAGGCAAGAACACTGGAGTGGGTTGCCATTTCCTTCTCCAATGCATGAAAGTGAAAAGTGAAAGTGAAGTCGCTCAGTCGTGTCCAACTCTTCACGACCCCATGGACTGCAGCCCACCAGGCTCCTCCATCCATGGGATTTTCCAGGCAGGAGTACTGGAGTGGGGTGCCATTGCCTTCTCCGTTAAATTCTTTAGGGAGAGGGAATTTGAAACATTCCATCACCTGATAAATGAAGCCCAAAGCCACAAAGGGCAGAAATGCCCAAGAAGCTCTGAAAACAGCTTTAGGTGTGAGCAACACTGAAGAGCACCATTGCTGAAAATAGAGGTTTAAAATGATGCCTTTTCCCTCAGGCATCCTTTGCCCACAAAACTTATCCATGACAGTTTATATTATGTTCATTCCTTCAGGAATAATTACTGTGCCTCCATGTGGAAGTTTTCTCATTCCAAAGAAGCAGGATCATCCATCATATCAGTGTGATATGGTTTTGCCAGATGCCAGATGAATTAACAAATGGTATTCAATATACACATTCATCAATTCTGACTACCGCTTAAATAAAATCATAATGGTATATCTTCGGAAAATACTAGTGGGGTTTGAACATATTTAAAAAATTGTCCAGATAGACATATGGTTCTTTTAGCCACTTAAAGAAATTTTAGAATTAAAATAGCTTTTGTTGAAAGTTAGCTTTTCTTGAGTATAAACTGAGAAAAGCCAGAGGCAGAAATTTTCAAACTTGAGCATACATCAGAATCACCTGGAGGGTTTGTTAAAACACTTTACTGGGCTGCACCCCAAAATTTTACACTCAGTAAGTTTAGAGTGGGACTGTGGTTCTGCATCTCTAACAAGTTTTCAGGCAATGCTGGTGTTCCTGGTCTGGAAATCATACTTAAAAATGGCTGCTCTTGACAAGTTTTTTACAAAGTTCAAGTCACATATGAATCACATAGAGATCCTTTAAAAACAGATTCAAATCCAGTAGGAACTCAAGATTCTGCATTTTGACAAGCTCCCAAGTGGTGCTGATGCTTCTGATCGGTGCAATTTTGAGCATCAAGATTCTATACAAAGTGTAGCACATTGTAGTTAGTTGACAATTTAGGGGGTTCCTGATTAAAAGATAAGGGTACTTAGAGAAATGTGGGACTTCACCCACTCTCCCAGTTTCTCTGTCAAATGTTAATGAACACTTTGAAACTGATTGCCAGGTCTTTTAACATAACTTGGCTAATGGTCCTCTCATCCAGTAAACTTAATCCTTTGGAACCATTCTTTCCACTTCCTAATTTTCCTGAGTCTTAGTCTGATAGAATTTCAACTACATTTCAACATAGAGAAACTGGACATGGAATATTACTGGCCATTGACATTATATAGAAGCAGAAATTGAAGCTTAGAGTAGACAAGTAATTTACCTAAGACAAGAAGCCAAAGCAAGGTGGCTACTTTCCCTTTGTTCAGGAGAGGCAGTATGGTGAGGATAGATCCTAGACTGTGAAAAAGAGAGAAGGTCATACTTTAATAACACGGTGATAGAGTTAGGAGTAGGGTGTGGCCTTGGTAGAAGCTGGTGCTCAAGAGTGGGGCAATTACCCATATACCTACATTTTTGAACTCAGAGCTTTGAATTAAGAAAGGAGAAGGCTCTGTTTCCAAGCCTCAAAACAAAGTATGAACAGAAGGATTTCAGGCTTCAGGTATCAGATTCCAGGATCCATCCCTCACATACTAATTTCTTGTTGTTGAGTCACTAAGTCATGTCTGACTCTTTCGCGACCCCATGGACTCTAGCCCACCAAGCTCCTCTATCCATGGGATTTCCCAGGCAAGAATACTGGAGTGGGTTGCTGTTTCCTTCTCCAGGGGATCTTTCTGACCCAGGGATTGAACCTGCGTCTTGTGCACTGCAGGCCAATTCTTTGCTCTTGAACACCAGGGAAGCCCACATACCAGTTTACATCAGTTCATATTCAGATTATTAGGGTCTGGGGAATTGAATCATAAAACTATAGACTCTCAGAGTTGAGAGTCTTAAGGGATACAAGCAGTTTCTCCTCTGAGACTGTGATTCAGCACTAACAAAACTCACAAGAAACAGGTTTATAACCCATCACTAAGATTACATGGGAGAAGGCAATGGCAACCCACTCCAGTACTCTTGCCTGGAAAATCCCATGGACGGAGGAGCCTGGTAGGCTGCAGTCCATGGGGTCACTAAGAGTCGGACGTGACTGAGAGACTTCACTTTCACTTTTCACTTTCATGCATTGGAGAAGGAAATGGCAACCCATTCCAGTGTTCTTGCCTGGAGAATCCCAGGGACGGGGGAGCCTGGTGGGCTGCCGTCTCTGGGGTCACACAGAGTCGGACACGACTGAAGCGACTTAGCAGCAGCAGCAGCAGCAAGATTATATGTGCTGGAGATCAGAACACTTACATCTCAAATATGGAGATCCTCTGACTAGTATTAATAAAACAGTAACTGAATGAAAAGCTTGATAAGCATGGAATCAATTAGAGCTGGGGAACTGAGAATTTTTGTGAGACATTTCACCCAAACATGGAAGAATCTGAGGACTAACATGTTTCCCTATTAATATTGCAACTATTACCTCTAGATTTTCTGAACTGGCTCTAGATCCAAGCATTCTATCTATTGTACTCAGGTCTCCTTCTCAGGCTGCATGTAACAAATTTTGGTTTGAAAAATACAATGAACATAACTGGAGAATTCACCTTCCCTGAGGGTGGATTTTTTTCATCCACAGTAACTTTCTCTCTGTCCCCTGGAAAGAGCAGAAGGCCCACAGTGGGTCTTCTTTCTCTGTCCTGCTCTCCTGGCTCTGGTCTCTGTGCTGGTAGCCTCGTACTTCTTGAAGTCCTCAAGCTTTAGCATCAAACACTGGCTAAGATTTCTGAGCCTCATGCCATATATGATTCACAATTTTGGGGGACTCAGAAAGAAGGTTAGCCCATAGTATTGCAAAGAATGAAATATAGGCTTACAAGTGGGGAGAGTACTCCAGCTGTATTGGGGAAAGGGTGGGAATTTCTAGGAACCGGGCCACTGCTCACTAGTTGACCTTTTATGGTTAGCCTTGGAACTGTCATGGCACCCATGGGTGTGTCATTTAACATGTTGATGTTTTACAGTAAGCATATTCTGAGGCTCAATGTCTGGTGGAAATTGACTCATCCGCCTTCTTGGACTTAGTTGGTCCCAACCAGTTTCTTTTAAAGGTTGTGCCCTGCCCCCTTCCCTTCTGTTTTTTTTTTTTTTTTTCCTTTATTTTTGTTTTGGCAGAATAATGATCTTTAATTATACTAATTACAGAAATGGATAAAAATTAATGATTAGGGCATTACTCTGAAAATAATAGCTCTGTATTAATGATTGGATCTTCTTACAACTTATCTTCATCATCCCCCTACTTCTTTTTTTTTTTTTTTTAATGTTCTAAGATTTACTTATTTATTTTTTAATTTATTTATTTTAATTGGAGGCCAATTACTTTACAATATTGTAGTGGTTTTTGCCATACATTGACCTGAATCAGCCATGGGTGTACATCTCTTCCCTATCCTGAACCCTCCTCCCACCTCCTTCCCCATCCCATCCCTCAGGGTCATCCAGTGCACCAGCCCTGAGCACCTTGTCTCATGCATCAAACCTGGACTGGTGATCTGTTTCACATATGATAATATACATGTTTCAATGCTATTCTCGCAAATCATCCCACCCTTGCTTTCTCCCACAGAGTTCAAAAGACTGTTCTATACATCTGTGTCTCTTTTGCTGTCTCACATATAGGGTTATTGTTACCATCTTTCTAAATTCCATATATATGCGTTAGTATACCGTATTGGTGTTTTTCTTTCTGGCTTACTTCACTCTGTTTAATAGGCTCCAGTTTCATCCACCTAATTAGAACTGATTCAAACGTATTTTTTTTAATGGCTGAGTAATATTCTATTGTGTATATGTACGACAGCTTTCTTATCCATTTGTCTGCTGATGGACATCTAGGTTGCTTCCATGTCCTGGCTATTATAAACAGTGCTGCGATGAACATTGGGGTACATGTGTCTCTTTCAATTCTGGTTTCCTCCATGTGCATGCCCAGCAGTGGGATTGCTGGGTCATATGGCAGTTCTATTTCTGGCTTTTTAAGGAATCTCCACACTGTTCTCCACAGTGGCTGTTCTAGTTTGCAGTCCCACCAACAATGTAAGAGGGTTCCCTTTTCTCCACATGCTCTCCAGCATTTATTGTTTGTAGACTTTTGGATAGCAGCCATTCTGACTGGCATGAGATGGTACCTCATTGTGGTTTTGATTTGCATTTCTCTGATAATGAGTGATATTGAGCGTCTTTTCATGTGTTTGTTAGCCATCTGTATTTCTTCTTTGGAGAAATGTCTGTTTAGTTCTTTGGCCCATTTTTTGATTGGGTCATTTATTTTTCTGGAATTGAGCTGCAGGAGCTGCTTGTATATTTTTGAGATTAGTTGTTTGTCAGTTGCTTCATTTGCTATTATTTTCTCCCATTCTGAAGGCTGTCTTTTTGCTTATAGTTTCCTTCGTTGTGCAAAAGCTTTTAAGTTTAATTAGGTCCAATTTGTTTGTTTTTGCTTTTATTTCCATTACTGTGGGAGGTGGGTCATAGAGGATCCTGCTGTGATTTATGTCAGACAGTGTTTGCCTATATTTTCCTCTAGGAGTTTTATAGTTTCTGGTCTTACATGTAGATCTTTAATCCATTTTGAGTTTATTTTTGTGTATGGTGTTAGAAAGTGTTCTAGTTTCATTCTTTTACAAGTGGTTGACCAGTTTTCCCAGCACCACTTGTTAAAGAGATTGTCTTTTCTCCATTGTATATTCTTGCCTCCTTTGTCAAAGATAAGGTGTCCATAGGTGTGTGGATTTGTCTCTGGGCTTTCTATTTTGTTCCATTGATCTATATTTCTGTCTTTGTGCCAGTACCATATTGTCTTGATGACTGTTGCTTTGTAGTATAGTCTGAAGTCAGGCAGGTTGATTCCTCCAGTTCCATTCTTCTTTCTCAAGATTGCTTTGGCTATTCGAGGTTTTTTGTATTTCCATACAAATTGTGAAATTTTTTGTTCTAGTTCTCTGAAAAACACCGTTGGTAGCTTGATAGGGATTGCACTGAATCTATAGATTGCTTTGGGTAATATACTCATTTTCACTATATTGATTCTTCCGATCCATGAACATGTTATATTTCTCCATCTATTTGGGTCATCTTTGATTTCTTTCATCTGTGTTTTATAGTTTTCTGTATATAGGTCTTTTGTTTCTTGAGGTAGATTGATTCCTAAGTATTTTATTCTTTTCATTGCAATGGTGAATGGAATTGTTTCCTTAATTTCTCTTTCTGTTTTCTCATTATTAGTGTATAGGAATGCAAGGGATTTCTGTGTGTTAATTTTATATCCTGCAACTTTACTATATTCATTGATTAGCTCTAGTAATTTTCTGGTGGAGTCTTTAGGGTTTTTTGTGTAGAGGATCATGTCATCTGCAAACAGTGAGAGTTTTACTTCTTTTCCAATCTGGATTCCTTTAATTTCTTTTTCTTCTCTGATTGCTGTGGCTAAAACTTCCAAAACTATGTTGAATAGTAGTGGTGAGAATTGGCACCCTTGTCTTGTTCCTGATTTTAGGGGAAATGCTTTCAATTTTTCACCATTGAGGATAATGTTTGCTGTGTTTTAAGAGTCATGTATAGTTTTTGTTTTAAGGGTATTAAGGCTTAAAAAAATATATGGCCATTCCCCAAGTCTCAGAGTCCTTATAGCATCCCTGCCTTTGTTATCCTTTCTAAAACTGTGTAACTAACTTTACACAGATATTAATATGTTTAAGGTTAATATTATCCTATGTGTATAATAAAAAAATTTATTCATTGTTTACTCATTCATTAATGGGTAATTTATTTAGTGAGCATCGGTTGAACTCTTACTATGTTATTCCATGCTGACAGTGTTATTTATAAGGAACAAGGAATGCGTGAAGCATGGCCCCTGCCTTGAGGAAACTCACTATCATTGGTGGAGATAGGCATCCATTTTTTTCACTTATTCTAAAAATATTTATTGAACGCATATCATGATTGAGACACTGTCCTAAGCTCTGAGGAGCTTACATTGTAATAGAGTGGGTGAGGAGAGGAGGAAGGAGAAGACAGACAATAAACAAGTAAACAGATAAATAGGAACACATCAGTTAAAAAATAAAAGGTAGACAAAAACAACAAACAAACAAAAACACAAAACATTAAAGCAAGGTAATGGGATAGGGTAGTTGGAGAAGGTGTTTTTTCATCAGGTGATAATAGTAATAGACTTTAATGGTGAGAAAGACCAGGAGAAAGAACATTCTGCACAGAAAGAATCACATAAACAGGGCCTAAGTACTTGGACTTAGGCCAATCTCAAAAAAAATACAATGATCTCTGTTCCTTCTCAAGGCAAATCATTCAGTACCACAGTAATCCAAGTCTATGCCCTGACCAGTAATGCTGAAGAAGCTGAAGTTGAATAGTTCTATGAAGACCCACAAGACCTTCTGGAACTAACACCCAAAAAAGATGTCCTTTTCATTAGAGGGGATGGGAATGCAAAAGTAGCAAGTCAAGAAATACCTGGAATAAGAGGCAAATTTGGCCTTGGAGTACAGAACGAAGCAGGGCAAAGGCTAATAGGGTTTTGCCAAGAGAATGCACTGGTCAAAGCAAACACCTTCTTCCAACAGCACAAGAGAAGACTCTATACATGGACATCACCAGATGGTCAACATTGAAATCAGATTGATTATATTCTTTGCAGCCAAAGCTGAAAAAGCTCTGTACAGTCAGCAAAAACAAGACTGGGAGCTGACTGTGGCTCAGATCATGAACCCCTTTTTGCCAAATTCAGACTTAAATTGAAGAAAGTAGGGAAAACCACTAGATCATTCATGTATGACCTAAATAAAATCCCTTATGATTATACAGTGGAAGTGAGAAATAGATTTAAGGGACTAGATCTGATAGACAGAGTGCCTAATGAACCGTAGACAGAGGTTCATGATATTGTACAGGAGATAGCGATCAAGACCATCCCCAAGAAAAAGAAATGTCAAAAAGCAAAATGCTGTCTGAGGAGGCCTTACAAATAGCTGAGAAAAGAAGGGACATGAAAAGCAAAGAAGAAAAGGAAAGGATAGATATACCCTTTTGAATGCAGAGTTCCAAAGAAAAGCAAGAAGAGATAAGAAAGCCTTCCTCAGTGATCAGTGCAAAGAAATAGAGGAAAACAATAAAATGGGAAAGACTGGAGATCTCCTCAAGAAAATTAGAGATACCAAGGGAACATTTCATGCAAAGATGGGCTCAATAGAGGACAGAAATGATATGGACCTAACAGAAGCAGACAATATTAAGAAAAGGTGGCAGGAATATAAAGAGGAACTGTATAAAAAAGATCTTCATGACCTAGATAATCACAATGGTGTGATCACTGACCTAGAGCCAGACATCCTGGAATGTGAGGTCAAATGGGCCTTAGGAACCATCACTAGGAACAAAGCTAATGGAGGTGATGGAATTCCAGTTGAGCTATTTCAAATCCTGGAAGATGATGCTGTGAAAGTGCTGCACTCAATATGCCAGCAAATTTGGAAAACTCAGCAGTGGCCACAGGACTGGAAAAGGTCAGTTTTCATTCCAGTCCCAAAGAAAGGCAATGCCAAAGAATGCTCAAATTACCACACAATTGCATTCATCTCATATGCTAGCAAAGTAATGCTCAAAATTCTCCAAGCCAGGCTTCAATAGTACATGAACTGTGACCTTCCAGATGGTCAAGCTGGATTTAGAAAAATCAGAGGAATCAGAGATCAATTTGCCAACATTCACTGGATCATCAAAAAGGTAAGAGAGTTCCAGAAAAACACATATTTCTGCTTTATTGACTATCTTTGACTGTGTAGATCACCACAAACTGTGGAAAATTCTGAAAGAGATGGGAATACCAGACCACCTGACCTGCCTCTTGAGAAATCTGTATGCAGGTCAGGAAGCAACAGTCAGGACTGGGCATGGAACAACAGACTGGTTCCAAATAGGAAAACGAGTACGTCAAGGCTGTATATTGTCACCCTGCTTATTTAACTTATATGCAGAGTACATCATGAGAAACGCTGGGCTGGATGAAACAAGCTGGAAACAAGATTGCTGGGAGAAATCTCAATAGCATCAGATATGCAGATGACACCACCCTTATGGCAGAAAGTGAAGAAGAACTGAAAAGCGTCTTGATGAAAGTGAAAGAGGAAAGTGAAAAAGTTGGCTTAAAGCTCAACATTCAGAAAACGAAGATCATGGCATCTGTTCCCATCACTTCATGGCAAATAGATGGGAAACAGTGGAAATAGTGGCAGACTTTATTTTTTTGGGCTCCAAAATCACTGCAGATGGTGATTGCAGCCATGAAATTAAAAGATGCTTACTCCTTGGAAGGAAAGTTATGACCAACCTAGATAGTATATTCAAAGGCAGAGACATTACTTTCCAAACAAAGGTCCGTCTAATCAAGGCTATGGTTTTTTCAGTAGTCATGTACGGCTGTGAGAGTTGGACTATAAAGAAAGCTGAGCACTGAAGAATTGATGCTTTTGAACTGTGGTGTTGGAGAAGACTCTTGCGAGTCCCTTGGACTGCAAAGAGATCCAACCAGTCCATCCTAAAGGAAATCAGTCTGAATATTCATTGGAAGGACTGATGTTGAAGCTGAAACTCCAGTACTTTGGCCACCTGATGTGAAGAACTGACTCATTTGAAAAGACCCTGATGCTGGGACAGTTTGAAGTTGGGAGGAGAAGGAGATAACAGAGGATGAGGTGGTTGGATGGCTTCACCAACTCAATGGACATGAGTTTGAGTAAGCTCTGGGAGTTGGTGATAGACAGGGAAGCCTGGCATGTTGCAGTCCATGGGGTGGCAAAGAGTTGGACATGACTGAGCAACTGAACTAAACGGAAATCCAAAAGAAACACCATATATTACAGGAATATAAAATCCAGAGGTTCTGAGAATAATTATGCCTAATGACAATGGGAAGAGATACAAGATAAAAGATATGATAGTATACATTTCTTTGGAAAGATGGGCATGGAAAGGCAGGGGTATGTGGGGCTCTGTCATGGGAGTTTTCAAAGAAGAGGTGGCCTTTGTGAAGCTTTAGGAGTGGAAGCCTGTAATCATTTGTGCAAAACAAAAATAGAGACACAAATGTAGAGAACTAATGTGTGCACACCAAGCTAGGGGCCAGGAGAGTGGGATGAATTGGGGGATTGCGACTGATATATGTACACTATTGATTCTTTGTATAAAATAGATAACTAATGAGAACCTCATATATAGCTCAGGGAACTCTATCTACTCAGTGCTCTTTGGTGACTCAAATGGGAAGGAATTCCAAAATTAATGGGATATATATGCTTACTCCTTGGAAGGAAAGTTATGATCAACCTAGATAGCATATTCAAAAGCAGAGACATTACTTTGCCAACAAAGGTTTGTCTAGTTAAGGCTATGGTTTTTCCTGTGGTCATGTATGGATGTGAGAGTTGGACTGTGAAGAAGGCTGAGCGCCGAAGAATTGATGCTTTTGAACTGTGGTGTTGGAGAAGACTCTTGAGAGTCCCTTGGACTGCAAGGAGATCCAATCAGTCTATTCTGAAGGAGATCAGCCCTGGGATTTCTTTGGAAGGAATGATGCTGAAGCTGAAACTCCAGTACTTTGGCCACCTCATGCAAAGAGTTGACTCATTGGAAAAGACTCTGATGCTGGGAGGGATTGGGGGCAGGAGGAGAAGGGGACGACAGAAGATGAGATGGCTGGATGGCATCCCTGACTCGATGGACGTGAATCTGAGTGAACTCCTGGAGTTTTGATGGACAGGGAGGCCTGGCATGCTGCGATTCATGGGGTCGCAAAGAGTTGGACACAACTGAGCAACTGAACTGAACTGAAGGAGATGGAACAAGCGAATGGGAAGGGAGCTGGAGGGAGACTGGAAGTGGTGGTTAGGGCAACATTGCCTAAAAGCTTTTTATAATTTATACATTTCCATAAATAAAAATGTCCAAAAATAATTTGCAGACCTAGAAATACAGGTTTCTAATACAATTTTTCACACAATCAGATACACTTTGACTTAATCTTTTTCTTAGTGATCATAAATTCCAATTTATTAAAGTGTGCATTGATGAGATTTTCATATGGTCATATCCTATTGTCAAGGAAATTGAGGCCTGTGCCAAGAAAGCATCTTTCTTATCAAGTCTATCTATTTTTTATATGTCCTTAAAAAATTTATGTGTGTGTGTTGTGCATTTTTTTCTTTTTAATGGAGTTGTTTAGAGACAAGGAATAATAGTGAATTTAGTCATCTTGATTTGTCCTTCCTTATAAGAGCTGAGGGTTCTTTAGAAATGTTATCTACTCTGTGGCTGAAAATAATTTAATAATACTAATACTTTAAAAAAGGGGTATTTGATACAGTATAGGCTTAAAAATCAGAGGTATCCTTATGGAAGTCTGTGTGTGTGTGTGTGTGTGTGTGTGTGTGTGTGGTGAGTGAGAATGAGAGAGAGAGAGACAGAGATAGAGATAATCTGATATTTTAAGACAACAAATGAGCCTGGTGTGCCTGTGGGATTTAGTACCACCATCATCCCAGAGGCTTATTGTTCCTCTTTTTTATTTAATAGATCCTCAGCACTTCTGGCGCCTTACTGGTAAAAAAAAAAGAAAAAAAAGAAATGCAATGAAATTCATTTACTGTCACCCTAAACTATCTGATACATTCAAGCTTAATTTTGAAAAGAACATGATTCTAGATTTTAAAATCCTGCTCAAGTTTGTCCTCACTTTTGTAAGTGAAACTAAAAGTAAAGCTGGCACTGTCTGCTGCTGGCTCTGACAAATACAGGTGAGGGCATTATGAAATAGGTTTTATGATTACTTTAAAACTGCATTTATCTACCCTTCCTTGCATCTCTAGGCAGTTCCCTCAAAAACTTATTTCTTAACTAAGAGGATTTCAAAGTTTGGTATTTTTGAGAATTACTGTAGTGTTTGTGTTCTTTAAAAAATAAATTACATTCTTATACATAAACTAAGGCTAGGAAAGCATATAATATTTTATCTCATGTTTTATCATTTAATAGAAAGATTAGAATAATAGCACTTTAAATTGAACTCAGATAGCATTTTTAACCAGCTTTTAGGAAACCATACTTCTTGTTCCATTGTTTTTGTAAATAGTTGAATTACTTTTAAAATTCCAAATTCACCAGGTTCCCCAGAGGTTCCCCTCATGGAGGATGGTGCATTTTCCAGTTAACCTTGCTTAGGGGCTGAAGTTGTTCAAAGCAATTTGTCCAAGTCTGAACCTGAATTAATGCGGTGCATGGACTATATATTGTATTACTTTTAAAAATTCAAGACACAATGCAAACTTTTCAGTTATTCAGAGCCAGGATTAAGGTACAAGTGGAATAAATGACTTGACATATGATTTGAAGAGAGATGCTGGGAGACACTCTTTTCCATTTTGCGTCCCTTTTCTCTCTCCTCAGGTCTCTGTTATAAAGACTTTGAGTCTGGAAGTATCAGAACAGAATGCAAATGCCTTTATAAGGAGTTAGATGCAAAGCAATGATGAATCTATGACTCCTCAGTGGAACTGTATTCATCAGATTATGTAGCAAGAACTTGATGATGGGGATAATATTGGCAAGTGTGTCATTTATGAGAAAACTGGAGGAGGGGCAAGCCCTGATTTTCCTGCCCCCATTATTTAAAATCTAGAATGCATGTGAGGGGTTCAGGATCTTTAAAGGGAAAGGGGGATTAAGCAACTAGTAGAGGGATGAGGGCTTCTGACTTGCCTGTTTGATTTGATTCTTCCTGAGTCTCTTTTCTCTTTCCATCTCTGCACATTGATTCTGTTTCTCAGATTGCCCTTTCTGATCTCCCCCTCAACCCGCCTCTTAATGAACTTCTTCAATTCTCAGTTTGTCACTTGTTTCCAGAATTCTTCTCCAACCTTGAGTCCTTTCCTCCCTTCTTGATCAACTAAGTGCCTCCCCCTCCACTATAGTTAGTGTCCCTTACAATGATTTGTTTGTCTTCTCCTCCTTGACAAATTTCAAGCTCTTTAATGGTTGGGGTGATGGATCCCTTATCCTTTGGAGGAATGGTATGGTTATTTAATAAATGTGGAATAAATACATTTCAGTACTGCTTGTATATGCTTCCTGACTTATCCCCTATATTTGAAGATAAGCAGTGCTATATCATCCTCCATTTCAATGTCCAGTGGAAATGTGTAATATTTTGTCAATATATTAGTCATCACTATTTTTTTTTTACTCTGAGTTCCTCACAATCTTTATAGAATGGAAACTGCAAGTGTAGAGTCTAATAATATATTCATCACTGTTCTCTGGCCCTCCAGTTAAAACCACCCCATTGCCCTTCACCATCTCATTTAGAACATGGATGGATGGCTATTCCCTGCTTGATAAAGCAACAGCTACCAGCATGAAAACCTCCTACTCCTAACCTTTTTTTTGCTTACTTGATTTTACTCCCCTATTCCTTTAAAAGAGACTCCTTCAACATGCTCTTCTTCACTCATTTATTCTATATCTTTTGAGAGATTTCTCCATCATGTTCCTCTTCTTTTCTATATCTTCAATTACTGTAGTGAATCTTTCTTTTCAACATGTAAATATACCCAAATCTCCTTACATAAAAAGCTCTTTTAATCACAAGTGTTCCTGTATCTCTGTTTTTCCTCCAATCTATTCAAGAAAGTAATTATCATTACTTGAAATCTTAAACTCATTTTTCATTTACAATGAATCACTATTGCCAAAGCCAATGTTCATTTAAGCTTTTATCCCTACTTTACCACTGCTGCATTTGACTGTGTTGACCACAACCACATCTTTTGAATTTTCGGATTTTTATTATTTATTTTTTAATTGGAGTATAATTGCTTTACAACGTTCTGTTAGTTTCTGCTGTACAATAATGTGAATCAGCTATATGTATAAATATATATCCCCTCCGTCTTGAGACTTCCTCCCACACCCTACCCACTCTTGTGAATTTTTCAATCCTTAAAAAATATTCCCCTACTTCTTCCTGATTTCTACTTATGTCTGCAGCCAGTATATTGAGCCTACTCTATGAGCCTCTTTTTCCACTTGCTGTTTAAATACTGATGCTTTCCAAGTTCCCACTCTTGGCTTGCTACTTTTCTCATTTTACATACTCTGAAAGGGTAATGTTTTCATACACACCACATACACAACCAACTATGCTGGGGAGGAATTTTCTCAGCATAGTTGGGTATGTGTAATTGAGATGAAATACTGCCTTCCCTGCGCCTAGTCTAAAACTTGGGAGTCATCTTGAGTTTTTCCTCTCTGTCAGTCCTGTATCTAACAGTTTACAACTGATTACGGGGGTGGAAGCTGAGGCTGAACAGCTTCCTTCTGCTATTTCCTCCAAATGAGTGGATCAGGTTGAAGAGCAGGACTCCGGACTTCTTTGACAGAGAAACAGTACCAGAGACTGACCAGGTTCAGGAGCATTATGTTTGACCTTGCCCTTGTGGGGAGAGTGTGCATGGGTGGAGCCTTTTCAGGATGTGTTGTTCTCCTAAGAGCCTGCTGCGAGCTCCCAGGGCACCCTACCATATCAGCCATGTGTCTCCTCTTCTGTCCTCTCTTACCCAGCACCATGCCTTCTCCCAGATTCCCTTTTCTTCATTTGTTCCTTTCCCTCTTCACAGATGTGTCTTTTCTCCACAGTGGAGAAAGAATTACATTTTTCAACGGACTAGACAGAGAAGATCTTTCCTTCTGCTTTTAGTGTAGATTTTTAGGATTGAACTTTCTTATCTTTGAATCAAAATCTTCAGATAGAAACAAAATGGGTCTGGACTTCCCTGATGGTCCAGTGGCTAAGACTCCACACTCCCAGTCCAGGGGGCCTGGGTTCAATCCCTCGTCAGGGAACTAGATTCCTCATGCTGCAACTAAGAGTTCGCATGCCACAAATGAAAGATGCTGCATACTACAGTGAAGATTGAAGATCCTGTGGGCTGTAATTACAACCCAGCACAGCCAAATAAATAAATAAAATAAATATTAAAAAAAAATAAAGAGGGTAATTTTTACCTTGCTTGGCTCTCTGTGAATACATTTTTCTCTGGGAAATATGCAAAGAAGTAGGTAGCCAAAAACAAGATTCAATTATTCATGATCTCTGGTCAATACAATTTTAATGTCAGTATCTCTTCCTTTTCACCATCAGCCACCAGCTGTTTTGACTCTACCTTCTAGCTATGCCAAGAGTCTGTCTCTATGGTGGAATGCAAAATGATCACATTCTTTATGGCCCTCACATCAAAAGGCACAAAAGTATTTCTTTATCTCTTGAATCTGGGCTAAATTTGTGACTTTCTCTGACTCACAAAATGAGACACAGGCAACCGTGTTTGCTCTCTGAGACTCACAGCAGTGTTTACCCCCAAGAGATCCTGCATATTTCTTCTTCATCTTTTGGAGCCCTGACTTCAGCACATGAAAGACCCCTGGTCAACCTGCAGGAGGATAAGACTTGATAGGTATCAGAAAGGAGCTCTCACAGCAGAACCTCAGAGCAGCCAGCTCTCAGCTGACCATCTAGCTGACCACACATGCATGGACCACCCAGGTGAGGGCAGAATCCCTTAGAATCCCTGCCAAGATCAGACCAAACTGGACCTGTGGAATCATAAGCTAAGTAGTGCTTCTCAACCTCAGAACACTGACATTTTAGATTAGATGGTTCTTGGAGGGTGGTGGAGCTCTCCTGTGTATGGTTGGATGTTTAGTGAAATCCCTAGCTTCTACTTACTGATGCTGGTAGTACTGTTCTTCACTGTGATGCCCCAAAATATCTCAAGACACGGACAAATGTCCCCTGATGATCATGGTGGGGGAAAACCCCTCCCCTCCCATAGATAAAAATAAATGCTGGTTGCTACACACCTCTAAGATTCAGAGGAGGTTGTGGAAGAGAAAAAACTACCTAACACAGTTCCCTTCTTTCTAGAGCCATTCTCATTGTCTTTGTCTTAGGTCAAGTTCCTGTAACTTTGTTGTTGTTTTTCAGTCTCTAAGTTGTGTCTGACTCTTGGCGAGCCCATTAACTGCAGCACACTAAGCTTCTCTGTCCACCACTATTTCCCTCAGCTTGCTCAAACTCATGTCCACCCAACCGTCTCATCCTCTGTTGCCCCATTCTCCTCTTGCCTTCAGTTTTTCCCAGCATCAGGATCTTTTCCAATGAGTTAGCTCTTGCTGCTGCTAAGTCGCTTCAGTCGTGTCCGACTCTGTGCGACCCCATAGATGGCAGCCCACCAGGCTCCCCCGTCCCTGGGATTCTCCAGGCAAGAGCACTGGAGTGGGTTGCCATTTCCTTCTCCAATGCAGGAAAGTGAAAAGTGAAAGTGAAGTCGCTCAGTCATGTCCGACCCTCAGCGACCCCATGGACTGCAGCCTACCAGGCTCCTCCGTCCATGGGATTTTCCAGGCAAGAGTACTGGAGTGGGGTGCCATTGCCTTCTAGTTGTGCCTAAATCATTTCCAGTTGCCTAACGAAGTTATTTCCTGTGATTTGTTCCTTTAATCTAGCCTATCCATTTCCATCAGTGGTTAAACAAATGCAAACACAAACTTGATCATATCATTTCATACTTAAATAAATTTTACCGATGTCTCATTGCCCACATGGTAAAATTCCAAACTTTTGGTATACAAAGTCCATCATAATCTAAAATCTCTATTAATATAAATATGATTTCCCACCCTCTCCCCCATACACAAGTGCTGTCACAATATTTACTGCTCTGGAATATGTGTTATGTTTTCATGCTTTGTATCTGAGAGTTAAATATTAGGTAATTCAGATTCTCCTTTCTACTACCAATGTTCTGAAGGATTTTATAGTATAAGCTAATTGCATCCTAATAGCCTCTTAGTAACTTATTTTTTAAAAAACAATCTTGGTTTATGCACAGACAAGTATACACATATGGAGGTATAATTGTATATACAGATGCAATATATATAGAGTGAAAGTCTAATAAAATCAGAATTCGAATTTCAGAGTTTTAAAGGGAATTTTGAGGAAACTTATAGGCATCCCCCCTGAAGTATTTTATTAACTCTAAAGCTCCTCTGAATATAACCTACTATCATAGATAACTGTTTTAATAAGCATTCACTTAATAGGCAAATAACCCAAATTCTTTTTAGAAAATTACCTTCCTTCCACTGTGTGCAAGACTAATACAGCAATCAATCAAGGTATTTTGCCCCACCCTAGCTAAGGGGGGGAATTGTGAATTAAACTTGGCCAGTCAGCATCTCCTCTGGGATGCTGACTGTTGAGCAGAATGATGCAAAAACCTAAAAACTGATGGGAGCTTCCTTACCCTGTGGTGGTTGATTAACTTATTCACCCTGGTCCAGTTCCTGATGCACTAATTCCTGTTATTTTTCAAGCCTAGTGCAGGCTTCTCTTTGGTTCTATAAATTACCTGTGATCCTTTCAATATATTCCCTTTATGCTTTTGTAATTTAGAGTTGTTTATGTTATTTACAACTAAACAACCCAAAACGATGCCTCATGCTACCTAGTGTATTATTCTTATGATAGAAAAATAGCAGTTAAAACATAAGTAAAGCAAGAATGAATAGCTATAGCCAATAAGTCCTTTATGACTTTAGATGCATTAACTAAGCTATCATTACTTTTCAAGGAAAGTTAGTTTTTATTTCTTTGAAGACTATTCCAAACACAAATTTATCACAAAACTTCGTGCCAATCTGAGTCCTTTCTTGGTTCAAGGAAAAGTTGGATTGCCATGAAACCAGCAACAATATAGACATATCAATCATTCTTCAAGAGCTTGACTATGATATGCCAGATGTTTGGTATGTATTACATTCCTGGTTATTTAAGCTTACATATATGAACTCAATCTGATTATTTGGTGATTTATATAAACTATTTTCCATTAAGTCTTCTGGAATAATGGCAACGATGTCATTTTACTAAGGATTTGGAAAGATGGACTTTAGTTCTGAAGAATAAAGATCTAGTATTAGTTTTTCCTTTGATCAACTGTTAAAATACAGTTGACATCCCTGACTTTTTGAAAGAGGAAGTAGTAACTTATTTATCTTTTTAATACATGAACTTAGCTCTTAGTATATTCTTTTTTTTTTTTTCCTGTTGGGGAAATCTCCTTGAAAGTCTATTTTCAATGATAATTCCAACTAGTTCTTACTCTTATTATAAATAATAGTATTGAATTAATTTTCAGCTATTTCATAATACATAGCTGTTTCCCAATGGCTTAGTGGGTGAAGAATCCACCTGCAATGCAGAAGACAGGAGACGTGGGTTTGATTCCTGGGTCCGGGAGGTTCCTTGGAGGAGGAAATAGCAACTCACTGCAGTATTCCTGCCTGAAAAATCCCATGGACAGAGGAGTCTGGTGGGTTATAGTCCAAAGGGTTGCAAAGAGTTGGACATGACTGAGGAGTGACTGAGCACATAATGCATATCTTTGATTAAATTAATGTGGGTTTCCCTCAAGTCATGTTATAACAGTTTATTATATCTTTGTTATAGATGCATTTTCTAGGTGCTCCAAGATTTTTTTTAATTGAAGTATAGTTGATTTATAATAAGGTGTTAGTTTCAGTGTACAGCAAAGTGATTCAATACACACATCACACACATGCACATTCTTTTATATATACGTATATACATACAAACGCATATGCATTCTTTTTCAGATTCGTTTTCATTATATCTTGTTTCAAGATATTGAATATTGTCCTCTGGGATATTCAATAAGTCCTTATTGTTTGTCTATTTTATATATAGCAGTGTGTAGCTGGGCTTCCCTGGGCTCAGCTGGTAAAGAATCCATCTGCAGTGCAGGAGACCCTGATTCGATTCCTGGTTCGGGAAGGTCTCCTGGAGAAGGGATAGGCTGCCCACTCCAGCATTCTTGGGCTTCCCTGGTGGCTCAGACTGTAAAGAATCCACATATAATGCAGGAGACCTGGGTTCAATCCCTGGGTTGGGAAGATGCCCTGGAGGAGGACATGGCAACCTACTCCAGTTTTCTTGCCTGGAGAATCCCCATGGACAGAACTGCTTGGTGGGCTACGGTTAACAGGGTCACAAAGAGTTGGACACAATTGAGTGACTAAGCACAGCACAGCACAGTGTGTATCTGCTAATTTCACACTCCCAATTTATCCCTCCCTCACTGTCTGCTTTGGTAACCATAAGTTTGTTTTTTAGGTTTGTTTCTGTTTTGTAAATAAATTAATCTGTATTTTGTATATTCTACATAGTGGTATGTATGGTATTTGTTTTTCTCTGTTTGACTTCACTCAGCATAATAATCTCTAGGTCCATCCATATTGCTGCAAATGGCATTATTTCATTTTTTTTAATGGCTGAGCAATATCCCATGATATATATATATATATATCATGTATATATATATATGTAGCCTGCCAGGCTTCTCTGTCCATGGGATTCTCCAGGGAAGAATACTGGAGTGGGTTGCCATATACCAATCTTCTTTATTTATCTATGTATCTACTGATGGACACTCACATTGCTTCCATGTGTTGGCTATTGCAAATAGTGCTGCTATGAACACTGTGTTGCATGTATCTTTTCAAATATGAGTTTTCATCTTTTCTGGATATATGCCAGCATTGCTGAATCATTTGGTAACTTTATTTTTAGTTTTTTAAGGCAACTGCATAGTCTTTTCCATAGTAGCTTAGGTGCTTCAAGTATTATAAATTTTATTAGTATGAGCCAGATGTGGGGAATCAGGCAGTTTAGAGATTCTCTATAATATGTTGTATATAACTTCTGTTTTGTGCTCTCATATGCAAACAGAAGCAATGTTAGGAATAGTCTTCCTCTGGCCTGCAATGGGACTCCTTTAGACCTGCTCAGATTTTTGAGAGACATGAGGATGTTCTCTTTAAGTAGTTATTAGTCCTGGTCACTAACATTCTCTGTTATCTCCTGTTTGGGGCACATGGGATTGTATTTCTCATCCTCACTGCGTCTGAGTGGGGCAATGTAATTGGTTTTGGCTGATATGTCAGAGCAGAAGTAATATGTGTTACAATACTTAGAAGAAAATCATTTAATAGCCTGAGAGCTTTCAGAATTCTCTTTTCCCTCTCGCATGTTTGAGATGGTAGGGGCTCTACCAAGACTGTGAGATGGTGGGTGTCCTCTGAATGAATACTCTGAGCCGAGTAGGTAAACAAGCAGATTGAAAAAGAAGAAAAACTTTATTTTAAACCAGTAAAGCTTTGCTGTTGTTACTGTAGCATATTGTGGGTTTCTTTTCTGCCTGAAAGATCTCTATTTCTGGGGAACCATTCTCTTGAAATCTCTACGTTTTCTCCTAATGATAAAACTGTGGTACAAGTAAGAAGAAGAGCTTGAAGCTTCCACCGCCACTCTTGCCAACATCTAGATCTTCCATCTCAGCCTTCCATAGACATTTTGAAAGCACACATCATCTTCCTTCCTTCCTTTCCTACCTATCTCCACAGTCCCATAAATCTCCTGAAAGCTTGAAAGTGTCTTAGACAAATTTCCATCAACCAAATCTTCACTCCTAAAAGGTAGAAAAGAAAAAAAAATTTGCTTCTACCCTACATTAAATTTTTTTAGCTTTTAAAACTCTTTATTTTTGCCTAACAAAGTTTCTAACACTCCAATTTGTTTTATATCTTCTTGCAAAAGGAGAGCATAGTATTTGTCTTCTGTACTGACCCCTAGACTTAGTAATACTTTCCCTTGCTCCTTCAGTCTTTACATTTCTTTCTATTACTGTTAGTTTGATCTTGATGCCTGACGCATCCTTCTTGTGGAGAAGGTGGAAGTGAAATGGACATGGGGGCACAACATATGCTTTCTGTGACATTTTCTAATTCCAGAATGCTCTCATATTAAGAGAAGTGCTCTTGGAATTGGCACTCACACTAACACTGTTCGAACTGCATTTATGAAAGTGCAATAACCTACAAGATCTGTAATTCCAAAAGGGTTATACATCTGCACATTGACAGGAAGCCTACAGGAAGCTTTTTCCTTCTACTCTTTCCATTTAGTTGTGCTAAGTGGCCCAGTAGAGACCAATGAAAGCATGGGAGCAGAAGGAAAAGAGTGGAGTTATGAGTCACAGGTAACAGTGAAGGAAAAAAAATAGTAAAGGCCACAGTTTGATGGTTTTCTTCACTGGTTACCATGGCACAACTGAGATTTTTTTTTGTTGTTGAAAATTCAGGTTGAATTCTTTAAAAAAAAAAGTTGATCCTAGGAAAAAGTTTAAAAAAAAAGTATTTTTTTTTTAAATGGAAAAAGATCATGTATAAATAAAATTAAATAGTTCACATACTTGGTTGACTGGCTGAACTGTTGGGACTGTTCTGTTGAAAAATGTTCTAAGACTCTGGTTTGACCCAGTAGTGACTGAATAGCCATGATGGTCAAGGGCTTGAGTGCTCCACATTTGTCATCCTTATTCTGGATATCTGAGAAACAATCTTGTACATTTTTATACAACAGGAAGAAAAGGGACTGTACTCTATACTCAAAATACAACTGTCCATTTCCCCCTTTAACATCTCCAGAAAAAGAGTTAAATTGCACATTTTCATCTGCCACAGGTTTCTTTTAGGTCCAGAACGTCCAAAAGCTAATCTGGAAAGCAACGTCATATAGTAGACTTCTTGCACTTTTTCGGGAGAGTGTTTGTCTTTACTGAAATCTCACATAGATCTCTAGTACAAAACAAAGAACAAGTGGAACTATTTTGTTTAAAGATGAAATGGTGGTATAAGACCCAAATTCCTTAGACCTCTTTCTCTTGCCCTTTGGCATGCTGGAGGATCTATGGGGCTTTCTCAAACACGATCAAAAACCTCAGAAATGACATTTGAGCCAGGTAGACTTGGCTTTAAATCTCTTGCTTGCTTCCAAGCTATGTAAAACCTTGGGTGAGTTGTTAGCTCTTCTAAGGCCTGTTTTTCTTATCTGTTAAATAGAGATAACACTTCTCAGATTGAAAATTGTTGTGAGATTGAATTGAGATAGCAGAACACAGTAGATGCTCATTAAAGATTATTTCTGTTTCCTCTCTTCAGTTCAGTTCAGTTCAGTCACTCAGTCGTGTCCGACTCTCTGTGACCCCATGAAGTGCAGCACACCAGGCCTCCCTGTCCATCACCAACTCCCGGAGTTCACTCAGACTCACGTCCATCGAGTCAGTGATGCCATCCAGCCATCTCATCCTCTGTCGTCCCCTTCTCCTCCTGCCCCCAATCCCTCCCAGCATCAGAGTCTTTTCCAATGAGTCAACTCTTCACAAGAGGTGGCCAAAGTACTGGAGTTTCAGCTTTAGCATCATTCCTTCCAAAGAAATCCCAGGGCTGATATCCTTCAGAATGGACTGGTTGGATCTCCTTGCTGTCCAAGGGACTCTCAAGAGTCTTCTCCAACACCACAGTTCAAAAGCATCAACTTGTCGGCACTCAGACTTCTTCACAGTCCAACTCTCACATCTGTATATGACCACTGGAAAAACAATAGCCTTGACTAGAAGGACCTTTGTTGGCAAAGTAATGTCTCTGCTTTTGAATCTGCTATCTAGGTTGGTCATAACTTTCCTTCCAAGGAGTAAGCGTCTTTTATTTCATGGCTGCAGTCACCATCTGCAGTGATTTTGGAGCCCCCCAAAAATAAAGTCTGACACTGTTTCCACTGTTTCCCCGTCTATTTCCCATGAAGTGATGGGACTGAATGATCTTCGTTTTCTGAATGTTGAGCTTTAAGCCAACTTTTTCACTCTCCACCTTCACTTTCATCAAGAGGCTTTTTAGTTCCTCTTCACTTTCTGCCATAAGGGTGGTGTCATCTGCATATCTGAGGTTATTGATATTTCTCCCAGCAATCTTGATTCCAGCTTGTGTTTCTTCCAGTCCAGCATTTCTCATGATGTACTCTGCATATAAGTTAAATAAGCAGTGTGACAATATACAGCCTTGATGTACTCCTTTTCCTATTTAGAACCAGTCTGTTGTTCTATGTCCAGTTCTAACTGTTGCTTCCTGACCTGCATACAGATTTCTCAGGAGGCAGGTCAGGTGGTCTGGTATTCCCATCTCTTTCAGAATTTCCCATGGTTTATTGTGATCCACACAGTCAAAGGCTTTGGCATAGTCAATAAAGCAGAAATAGATGTTTTTCTGGAACTCTCTTGCTTTTTCCATGATACAGAGGATGTTGGCAATTTGATCTCTGGTTCCTCTGCCTTTTCTAAAACCAGCTTGAACATCAGGAAGTAATCCAACAAATATCTCCAATTCTTTATGGCAATGATTAAATGTAATTTGCTGCCATTATCCTTCAAATACTTGCAGAGTATAATAGATTTTTCTTTAGCTTTTCTTTGTTGCTCAAATCAGTCCTGATTTTGTGTCCTTTTAAAAATCTTGTTATTCATTCATCTGGTGAAACAATGGATAAAAATATTTTCTTCTTTATTTTATATTTGTCAAATTCTCATTAATGGCAATATTTTACTAATTCATATAATCAATGCCATAATATGAGAACTACTTTGTTGGATATAATTTAGTTTGTTTATTCATTTAATGAGTGGTGTTCAATGTATCTTCCACAATTGCTAAATGTGTATTTTGATAGTTTTCCTTTTCATAAATGAGTACCCTAGAATTTCTCTTTTACATAGATACTGTTAGGGGAAGCACACTGATTGAAACTGCCCACCCTGGCCAGGCACCATAGTAATGAGTTGCATGATTTGTTTCATGACAGGAGATTCTGATAAGGAATATGGAACTAATAAGCCACCACCAACCCGAAGAGTTCGGGAAACGTGGAAAGGAGACACCGTGTGTCTGTCCACTTCCCAGAATCCCTCTCGCTAGCATCCATCTTGGCTGAACGATGTGTGCGCCCTCAGGAAAGACTCTGAATTAGAGTGATTGGCCAAAGACCACCCAGAAACTAATCCCATCTTCATAAAACCCAAGACTGGGAGCCACACAGCAGAACAGTTCTTGGGTTCCCTTACCCTACTGCTCTCCACAAGGGTGCCCTTTCCCAATAGAATCTCTTGCTTTGTCAGCACATGTGTCTCCTTGGACAATTCATTTCTAAGTGTTAGACAAGAGCCCTGTTTCAGGCCCTGGAAGGGGTCCCCCTTCTTGCAACAATACTACTTCCATGTGTTTTAAGATGATATGTTGTTATGTATCATGTGCTTGTACATTCTTGATGTGAAGAAAGCATTAATGAAAATACGAAATTACAACTTAAAGTACTTTTCTCTGTACAAAACTAGTCCAATGAACAGGACGCTATTTGTAAAGCTTTGTTTTTCTCATGTTCCTTAGACTTAACTGTTACAAGATGCTTTTTCTTTTTTTATCTTCCTTTTATCTTAGCCCATTATTGGAAATTTTGCCATAGTCTCTAGATATTGCAGGTTATTTAATACTGAACATCATTATGTCTCTGTAATACATGTTTGCACTCATGCCTACTCTCTGCTTTCCTTCCTTAATATTATTGTTTAATTGTCAGGAAATTTGGAAAACAGATTCAGTGAAGAAAGTTAACAGTTCCTAGACTGACCTTAAAAAAAAAAAATCACTTTGCAACAACATGAATGGACTTGATTGGAGTTACACTAAATGAAGTTAGACAAGGAAAGACAAGTACTATATGATATCACTTACATGTGAGACCTAAAAATTACATCATACTAGTGAATATGACAAAGAATAAACAGACTTACAGATACAGAGAACAAATTAGTTGTTACTAGTGGAGAGAGGAAAGAGAAGGGGGTAATATAAGGGTAGAGGAGTAAGAAGCATAAACTCTTTAGGTATAAAATAAGCTACAAAGATATATTGTACAATGCAGAGAACATAGCCAATATTTTTAATACCTATAAATAGAGTATAACCTTTAAAAATGGTAAGTCACTATACTGTACACTTGTAATTTAAATTGTACATTAACTAAACATCAATAAATAAAGAAAAAAATCACTGTCCTATTTATTTACAGACTTACCAAATACTGATTTTTATGGGACTAACCCCTGGAAAAGTCCTATCTATTTAAAAATAGAGATTAAGCAGAATTTTTGTAAATAACTAAAGAATTTACTTTGGTCTTCTTCATTAGGTAGTAGACTATTCTAACCTGAATTCCCTGCCTAATAAAAGCACAGTCTTTTTTTTTCACTGCCTATGATTTTATTACATATTTGCTATTATAATATGGAAGAACATTTTTAATGAAATCAATGCCTTAAGAATTAGGTATTCCTTTTTTTTTAAATTTTGTTTTGTATTGGGATATAGATAATTGACAATGTTATGATAGTTTCAGGTGAACAGCTAAGGGACGCAACCATACACATGAATGTATCCATTATCCCCTAAACCTCCTTTCCATCCAGGCTACCACATAGCATTGAGCAGAATTCTATGTAAAAGTACAATCTTTTTTTTTTTTAAAGTACAATCTTTGATGCTATTCTTTTGTTATAATTTCTCAACAAAGTGTAGTGCATAAATGAAGGAAATTTGGAGTGACTTTGCTGACCAGGGTGATTACGATGTGTAAATAAATACCTCTTATAAGTAACACATAAACAGGAGGAGTTTAACAAAAAGTCCAGCTTCCATGATGACCAGAGAAAATACGATGAGAAGAAAAAAATTACCTTAGAATGAAATTATGAGATTTTATATATATATATATATATATATATATATATATGAAGTCGGTCAGTCATGTCTGACTCTTTGTGACCATTGACCATAGCCTGCCAGGCTCCTCCGTCCATGGGATTTTCCAGGCAAGAGTCCTGGAGTGGGTTGCCATTTCCTCCAAATTATGAGATTGGAAAGATCTAAAATGAACACTTTTTAGCAACCAAAGACAAGTTTACATTCCTGACCCATTAGCTAACTCTAAAAAGGAACTTGACATTCTAGTAAGAGGAGCTATTTGAAGAGTTTAGACATCTAATTTTCTCTGAGTAGATATTTAGATGAAAGAGAATTGATGAACATTTTTAACCAAAATTATTTTCTTGGTGACAGAATTTAATGGAAGAAATGTACTCTCTAGAGAAATAGGCTAGGGGAAAACAGCTGGAGTTTTTCTTATAAATGAAGTGCCTGAAGGTAATCTTAATATAGTTTGTAAGATGTTTCCAAATAGTTATAAACAAACAGGTCTCCACATCTTTGAACTAAACACACCAAGTTATTAAGGAAACTCAAAGTGGGTCCAAGCTGGTGAGTGGTTCTGGGCCATGTGATCCAAAGAATTAAATTTCAGTCATCATTTCCTAAACAAAGTGAATCTGAGGTTTTTATGTGGGCAAAACTTCTCATCTCAATTTTGAGTGCTGCTTTTGAAAGGCCCTGTATTGGAGCCCAAGAGAGTTTTGATTTGAGCATGACAGGAAATGTTTTTCCATCTTTGAATAAAATTCAAAATTTTTATAACATGATCATGTGGATTTTCTATAACTACTCTGCTGTAATAATTTATTTTGTACAGTGGGGTAAATAATTCACAGCACAGAATGAAAAAGGATGTGTGTGTAAAACTGTGTGGGAAACTTTTTTAGTAATTGGGGTCTTTTTTAATCCCTAAGCAATGTAGTAGAGATGAGTCATTTAGATGGGCATTTTGCTGTTGCTTAATTAAGGAGTGTTTCATTTGCAGAATTATCCCAAAAGAAAAAAAGTCTTGTGGTTGAGGCCCTCTTCTTAGCTAAGAAACAAATTGGCATTTTACTACTAGATTTGAAAACATCTGAGAAAGTTTTTCTCTGTAATTTAGAAGTTATTATTTTTATCTAACAGGCAAAATTTTATTTTGATTATATGTATACTAATATGTAGCATTTAAATATGCAATATTCAAATATTGCAAAAAAAAAAAAGACCCTTGGTTTTGAAATCAGGAGACCAATTTGACCCTCTTCTGCAAAAAAAAAAAAAAAAAAAAATCCCTTTAAACTTGTGGTTTTCACTAGTACTTTTAGTGTTTAGTCAACTGTTTCACAAGTTTTACATCCCATATATGAGACCATTTAATAAAAGAGTGGTAGATGCTTTTTCAGATTAGAAAAATTAATTTTACATTAAGAACCACAGAGATGTCATAAATTTTTATAGAAAGACAATGGTCTTCTACAAAATCTTGCTCCCATACACCTGTAAGTAAAATATTTGAGCATGTAAATATACATTCCTTTGTCTATTTATGTACCACATTATAAAGCACACAAATAAAATAAGGTGACAGTATGAGGTAAAAAGGGCTTCCCTGGTGGCTCAGTGGTAAAGAATCCTCCTGCCAGTGCAGGAAATGTGGGTTTGATTCCCTAGGTCAGGAAGGTTCCCTTGGAGAAGGAAATGGCAACCCACTCCAGTATTTTTGCCTGGGGAATACCATGGACAGAGGAGTCTGGCAGGCTACAGCCCATGGGGTTGCAAGAGTTGGATGCGACTTTAGTAACTAAACAACAATAGCAACAATGAGGTAAAAATAAAATAGCATTTTTTCACACCTAAAGGAGTGAATGCAATCACTACTGATTGGAAAAATAAAGAAAATGTAATATAGCAATTTCTTTCTTTCTTCTTTTCTTTTTTTTTAACTTTTGGACCATACCGCACAACATGTGGGATTTTAGTTCCCCAACCAGGGATCGAACTCATGCCCCCTGCAGTGGAAGCTCAGAGTCTTAATTGCTAGACCACCAGGTAAGTCCCTGTGGCAGTTTCTGGCACAGCTCTGCAGAGTCCTTCTAAGGCAGGGGACACATGCAGAATGGTTTCTGTGGCCTAACAGGTGAGACATGTCAGGGGAGATATAGGCGCTCCACATACCCACAGGGTGACCTTCAACACTCACTCGAATCAGAGTCACTTGTATCTTTTTAAAAAACACTGATACCCCTGCTCTAACTTCAGGGATTTGGTTTTCATTAGTCTGGCAGTGGAGGGACTAGGCATGGATTTTTAAAAAAATCTTCTTAGGAGAGATTAGTGTTCAGCTGGGGTTGAGAATCACTACCTCAGACCCTGGGCAGCTCTTCTTCCTTGTGTGGGCCCTGCAGGGAGTTTCTAGGGGGAAGTGGTACTGAACCATAGTGCCTGGTGGGACAGTGCCATGGTTGAGTGGCACAGTAGAAGCAGTGATATGACTGCCATGTCATGGGAATGTATTCATTTGAATCGGGACAAGCAACAACCATCCTTTGAGATGGTGCCCAGCAAAGGTTGTGCAGCTGAGGGTGAAGGTCTAATTGGTTTAAGAGCTCTGGTAAGTCATCAGGAGAATGCTTCCAGAGGCTGAGACCCCAAGTCAGCAGGCAGGAACAAGGACTATCTATTGCAGCTTAAATTAATGTCATTCCTGTGTCATTAAGCCTTCCACAGCCCAAGGACACCTAGGGAAACTCAGGTTACAGCATTAATATTGTAACAATAAGCAACTTTTATAGAGAGCTTCACAGCTTACAAAGCTCTTTTGTATATATTATGTTACTTGATCCACACTTCAGCCCTGGGAGGTAGTAGGGTAAATGCTATTAGTTCCAGTCTATAAAGGAAAATAATGAAGTTCAGTATTTGTCTGAAGTCATACAGTATTAAAGGGCAGAGCCAGAATGTCAACTTACTTCTCCCAGCTCTCCATCTTTTCTCCTTTTTTACCAAATCTTGGACTGGTAGAAAGTGCTTGGTGATATACAGATCAGGATTCCTATGAATGTATGTAGTTATTGATTTGTTTAGAAATGGGATACATCTCTCTTAGGACTTAACTATTTTTATTCTTCATCACAACCAGAGCTAATAATATTCAGCCATACCAGTTGTTAAAATGCTGAAAGACCTTTTGCTCATTTAGTAAGTAGTTAAGCCCTCTACCACCACAACCCCTTGTGGCCCAGTTCTTCCCCTGGACTCTGTTAGACCTCCTCACAGTCCAACAAATAAGGGGTTAATTTCTGGCACAGCAAGGGCATTCCTGGCCCTGGTTCCACATTGAAAACCAGTGTAAGTGCTTGCGCTATTAAATTTGTGGTTGTTAAATATTAGAAATATTACCCTTCCTCATAGGCATTCATTTTCAAATCCAGGGGTTTTACAAATTAATTTCATTGATAGTAATAAGGCCTGGAGGATGGATCAGCAAAGCATTGAACCATATATCTATCCAACAATTCATCCAATCTGTGATCAAGTTCTGTGGATTCTGCTTCCTATATCCTTTCTGTCTCCTCCTCTACTTCAAAGAGCACTGCCTTAATTCAGTTTTTACCACCATTCACTTAGACTCTTGCTATATAGTCCCTGTTCTTTATCTAACCCTCTCTAATTTGTAAAGTTTAAATATGATGATATCCCAACCAGTTTAGACTTTATCAAATGTTGCCCTTTATTAACAGGATTTTTTCCTAAACTTTATTGAGCGATAATTAATACAGAACATTGTGTAAGTTTAAGGTGCACAGAGTGATGATTCAATACATTTATGTATTATAAAATGATTACCACAATAAGGTTAGTTAACACACCTACTACCTCACCTTGTTACCTTTTTTCCCCTGTAATAACATGTAAGATCTACTTTCTTAGCAATTTTCAACTACACAATTCAGTATTATTGACTATAGTCACCATGCTGTCCATTAGATTCCTGGAACTTCATCTTATAACTAGAATTTTGTACCCTTTGAACAACATCTCCCCATTTCTCCCACTCCCCAGCCCCCGGCAACCACCATTCTACTCTCTATTGCTATGAGTTCACAGGGTATTGTTTAAGCTTCTGACTTGGGATACAAGGCCCTCTACTCTGATTTATGCTGTCTTCAGCTTGGTAGCTCACTGAAGATAGTTTTTCTTGTATCTGATGCTCACAGCACAGCAAAGTACCCCAAGTTCTCCAAGTGTTCCATACTGCAGTTTCCCACCACTGTACCCTGATTCATATGACTCTCCTTCATGGGCCCACACTACCTCTACTTGTTGATGAAAACTAGCATTTTCTCTAGGTTTAGTTCAAGCCTCACTTTCTCCACTTACCAGCATCCTGACTCCTGTGGCCCCATGCAATTGTCAGCCCTTACCTCCTTTATGAACCTGGTGTATTCCATATATACTTCCACCACAGCACCTACTAAGGCTTTGCTACATTTGTTGCTTTGGTGGCCCTCTCTTTTACACTGTATCTGCTCCTTGAGGGTATGAATCATGTCTTATTTGTCTTATCTCCAGCAACTAAAAGAGTGTCTGAATACTAAGTATTTAATAAGTGCTTACTAAACAGTCCATTCTGAAGGAGATTATCCCTGGGATTTCTTTGGAAGGAATGATGCTAAAGCTGAAACTCCAGTACTTTGGCCACCTCATGTGAAGAGTTGACTCACTGGAAAAGACTCTGATGCTGGGAGGGATTGGGAGCAGGAGGAGAAGGGGACGACAGAGGATGAGATGGCTGGATGGCATCACTGACTCGATGGACGTGAGTCTGAGTGAACTCCGGGAGTTGGTGATGGACAGGGAGGCCTGGCGTGCTGCGATTCATGGGGTTGCAAAGAGCTGGACACGACTGAGTGACTGAACTGAACTGAAACAAATACTTTGGGTTTCCCTGTGCCTCAGTGGTAAAGAATCTG
This sequence comes from Bos indicus, assembly GCF_029378745.1. NCBI lineage: Eukaryota > Metazoa > Chordata > Mammalia > Artiodactyla > Bovidae > Bos > Bos indicus. The sequence goes on from NC_091760.1 coordinate 113,118,122, forward strand.
CCTGCCAAGCAGGAGACACGGGTTTGATCCCTGGGTGGGGAAGATTCCCTGAAGAAGGCAATGGCAACCTACTCCAGTATTCTTGTCTGGGAAATCCCAGGAACAGAGAAGCCTAGTGGGCTACATTCCATGGGGTTTCAAAAAGAGTTGGACACAACTTAGCGACTAAGCAACAACAACAACAACAAAACAAACATCTTAATTCACTATCTCTTGATATGATTCAGAGGCTTTCACTCTGATATAGACTGCTGCTGCTAAGTCACGTCGTGTCCGACTCTGTGCGACCCCATAGATGGCAGCCCACCAGGCTCCCGTCCCTGGGATTCTCCAGGCAAGAATACTGGAGTGGGTTGCCATTGCCTTCTCTGCTGATATAGTCTAGAGCTTCTGAATTTTAAAAAACAGGTTAAAAGTTCTGACAAAAGCTTTCTTGAGCTTCTGTTTCAAATCTATGATAATGATATATCTATAAATGTCAGCTGCCAGACACTGCTAAATGTTTTTCAAACCAGTAGGAGTCCTGAATCCAGAAGTACATGCCAACTTCCAAACTACAAGTAAGTATATGCATACTGCAATTAATAGCTTATTTGGAGCTGAATAATCTCTACAAGAATGGAGATACATCATTTTCAATCAGTAAAGAACTAAGTTCTGGCAGTTTTCTCTTTTATGTAGAAAAGGATTGTAAGCATTATTTGGATACTTAAACCGTTAGAAATGCATTCATTTCAGCCATTATTTGAGTATAAGCCTGTGTCATAGCAAGACTAATCTTTTTTTTCCCCCCAGAACCTGGTCTGTAAGGTCAATTGCTGAATGGAATTTGAAAATGGACTTTACTCACTAAGATTCTGTGAAAAGTCACACAGTAAAAGGAACAAAAGGAAAAATAAAAACATTTTCCTACATCTATAAATGAGATAAGAGATTTCCATTTTAGAGATTAAAAATAAAAAAAATGCCCCTCAATTTATAAGTGCTTGGTTGAACATGTTAATCGTAAGCATTTTATGGTTTGTTTCTGAATACTCTTAATTGCTAAGACATTTCAAGAGTCTCTTCATTATTTATCCTATCTATAATCTTGAAAGAAACAGACTGATTGCTGCTGCTGCTGCTGCAAAGTCACTTCAGTCGTGTCCAACTCTGTGTGACCCTATAGATGGCAGCCCACCAGGATCCCCCATCCCTGGGATTCTCCAGGCAAGAACACTGGACTGACTGAGGCATGAACAATTTTTAAGTGAGTTAATATGTGTGGAATCTTTTCCTAATGGTTGATGAGGTTAAGGGCATTGCTTCAGACTGCTTTTGAAGAGGATGAGAAAAAGCATTTCTAGTATCTTATTCATAGTATAAGTAATCAAGATGTGTTCATTTCCAACACTTCCATTGTATGCCCTGAAATGATCATATAACTTCTTTTAACCTCAAACTGCAAACAAGGAATTATATGCCAAGAATGCAAGAAGTGTGTACATATAAACACATCTAAGTTTGACAGTATAATATGACTTTTAATGTCTTGTCAGAACAATAAAGAGCATTGAATAAGAGTAAATTTTAAGGCATAAATATATATTGACTTTTAAACTAAAAAGCATAGGTACTAAGAAACTCCATATAATTTCAAGAAATTTAGAATGTTATGTCCTTTCCTATACTGTGTTTACTTAGTTGAACAAGGTAATTGGTGAGCTTAGAGAAGGGAACTGGAGGACTGGAACTTTTATTATTTGCCAGCAGGGAGACACCAGGGGTAAAGTTAGCCAGAGGGAGTTTTGTTAAGATCTTGGGCAAAGTATGGGTGTCTTTAAAGGATTCTCATGTTTGATACTTTAACTATGTTCCCTGTAGTAGTTTCTGTATCTGCTCAAGGCTGACCCCTAAACCATCTGGTTGGTACTTTGGTTTCAGAGACTCTCCCTCAAATGTAGCCTAGAATTTCTGAGTTAAAAAAACAATCTGGTTAAAAGATCTGACAAAGGTTTTTTCACACTTTGTGATTTGGTTTATACAGTGCATTGGAATTAAGTCACTTTTATTTATAATCTCCTGAGCCATGTTAATTAGAAGAAGTAAAGTTTTGTGAAATTGGAATTATTTTGAAAAATTCCAGGATGGATCCAAGCATATCCTTTCCATTATCTTCTCAAATCTTTGAAAAGTCCTAAGTTTTAGATTATATCGTTGCTGGTTTTCTCCCTACCTAACCAAATATGAAGATCCTCTCTCTTCTTTTTTGAAGATCTTCTTTCCCTTTAGAGTTTGATAATACTGGATGGAAATCAATATACTAAATTGTAAGAGGAAAAAGTTTATTCACTTACCCTACTGCTGAAACTTTATTGAAAATACTGACATGCTTTGGTTTGAGATGGGAAATTATTGAAAGAGTCGCAAATTATAATACCCACTCAGTTTTAATTTAAAAATACTTAAATTTGGAAGCAAAGAGCAAATTTTCTACTAGCAATTCTATTAACTCTAACTATACTGTAATAGCTCATGTGGTGTTTTTCAGATACACAGTAAGTGGGGCATTTAATACAGCTAGGAGTTTTAGTCCTGATTCTGATACTTGCTTGAGTGCTGTATGATCCTAGGCAACTTCTCTGAGCCTCAGTTTTCTCATCTGTAAAACAGGAATAATACCATACCTCCAGTTTTCCTCCATAGGACACATGAAGTTGAGAGGGTCTCTTGGGCTGAGGCGCAAGAAAGCTTTGATAGCAGAGGATACTGCAGTTCCGCTGATGAACCAGCAGGGGGCTTGGTCCAGCACCTAGTTGAACAATGGTGTCTATATCCTTGCCTCAGCTCACAGCTTCTTTTTTTTTTTTTTTTAATTTTAATTCTTTTTTTTTCTAATTTTATTTTTAAACTTTACATATTTGTATTAGTTTTGCCAAATATCAAAATGAATGCGCCACAGGTATACATGTGTTCCCCATCCCGAATCCTCCTCCCTCCTCCCTCCCCATACCATCCCTCTGGGCCGTCCCAGTGCACCAGCCCCAAGCATCCAGCATCGTGCATCGAACCTGGACTGGCAACTCGTTTTCTACATGATATTTTACATGTTTCATTGCCATTCTCCCAAATCTTCCCACCCTCTCCCTCTCCCACAGAGTCCATACAGCTTCTTGTACAATTTGATTGAGACGCTATTTTTGTCCGTGTTCTTTCACCAGCTTGGAAGCCTCAAGTCAGCCTCTTGCTTAAAGTAGTGAGTATTTCTATTGCCTTCTGGCATTGGTTCATTTACTCCGTCTTGGTTAAATTCCTGGCTGTGATTGCCTGCTTCCAGCTTTGTCCCATCCTTTGTTTTGTATTTCTGTACAATAAAAATGCTGATCTTGTTTTTGAGGTGGGGTATGGTTGTTTTGGATCTCTGTTAGTAATCTGGATGTATTTCGAGTACAGAATATATATCAAAGCCTGAAAAACTATGCAGCTAAGTTGACTAGATTTCATTAGTACAAGTGTTTTATAAACTGTCAAGTTCAATCGATAATAAGATGCTATGTTTAAGAAAGAAAACCTAAGATTCATCTTTTTATCAACTGTACCTGGCATCATGGAGAATATCTGACAGTTTAACAATTAAGTCACTTCTACAGCGACAAAGATCCGTGATGTTCAAAGCATGGTCCTTAAACTGGGCTAGTCTGTGAACTGTTACTGATTTGGGGCAAGATAAGTTTAGAATGTAAGCAGCAGCACTGGGAAACATTTAGAGCAATTTGAAAAAGTAATTTTACATTTGTTGTACCTAACAATGTAAAGGATTAACTTATATTTTTGTTCTTTTGATTTAATTTTTCTTATAGTGTGTGAAATATCTATTTATGATGGATTAGAAATTAAAACAACTAGGTCTTTTACCACAGAAAGTTTAAGAAGTACTGGTTGATACTGTTACTGATGCTTATTATATTTTATAAACTATAAGATTCTATCAGTTTAATTTGTGCTATTATTTTATATATCACAAAAGAAGAAGATAATGCTGCCAGTATATGCCATATCTACACATCACTTACATTTTTAATATTTACTGAAGGAACTCTTTTTGACTTTGACTTAATGTAAAAAATCATGGATTCCTCTCCTTAAGTATAAAAAGGAAAATATTAATCCACTAAATTAGTAAAGGTATTTCTCAAACTTCTTCATGTTCTGAGTCCAATGTTTCTGACTCACTCTTCAGCTTGTGTTGTTAACGTCTGTTTTCCACACAATACCATGGAATGTTGTGATTTTCCCACATAGTTTTTCCCAACACAGTATTGCCCAACATAAAGTATCTTTTTGTAATACTATTGAGGGCATAGCACTTTAAAAAATATTTCTCCAAAATAATTTGCAGGTTTTCCCCCACAAACTGTAGACCTCACTAGAAGCGGTCAATAGACAGTTTTACGTATTTTGGGAACAAACTGTAACATTTTTATACATGTTTTAGCCTTTCTTAGATTCTAGAAAGCATTTGATGGATGAAAAAATGGAACTGTGACTATCGCTTCAAAGATGAATATCTGCTTCTTCAATGGCAGATGTATACCCAAGTGCCCTGTTTCCATACCTTTCTATAGACACAGCATCTTCTTTGTTTTAATACTGAGTTATACTGTCTTTTAATAATTTATTATGGCAATTAAACTCAACACGTATAGTATAAACCAGGCATTTAACTCAATGATGGGAATTTGAAAGCTAGGAAAGGATTGAGCTGTAGCATGTTTAGGCAAGGCTGGCTCATTGTGATTTACAATTTCAGATTGTAAAATGCATCCTAAGAGATGCCAAAATGTTGAAGAAATAGAAGAGTCTTTAAATTGATGAAATATGGTAATTTGAATTGAATGACTTTTAAGAAAGAGCTGTCATTTTACTGGAATGATTTAGAAACATGTAGGTTCATGATTAATATTTATTCCTAGGAGAGGCACTAAGGTTATTTAATACATCTAAATTTTATTAATTGAGCTTAAAGGAGTATGTGTATGGAGACTATAGCATTCTATTGATTAATTCAACCAGCCTACTACAGAGTTTACTAAATACCTAAGTGATTTAATTTATTGAATTACTCCAAAGACAGAGTGTATCTAGCACTCCATAACACTCAGCACTTACTGTGTATAAGTCATTACTCACAGTAACCTTTTATATTGGGTAACTATTGGTTTCCTTATTTGTAAGACTTGGCAATAAGGGTACAGAGAGGTCAGCAAGTTGTGGAGCCAGCACTCAAGCCTATATGTCTGGCCCAAGGGTCCAAAGTTTGAGCTGTTAACTTTTGCTATGTTGCTTTTCAACTAGTGAAGTTGTTTCTCTACATTTCTGGCTTTCAAAAGATCACATAGTTGATTAAAAAAATAATTCCCTAAACCTATCCAGATCATGAAAGCATGTAATGGGGGAAAAAACAACCTTGAATTTAAACAAATAAACTGGGCTAGTCAAGGTCTTGAGTATGAGTGGAAACAGCTGAAGAAAATGTGGTCCAATAAGAGCCTTTATCAAGTCTTGGTAATAAATGCCCTTGGCAAACACACACAATCAGAACAAAAATTACTTTCCAGTACCACTGAAAGGACAAAATGTTGGCAGGGACTATGGAACTGTGGTGACTAGTAATTATTCAGTTGAAGGGGAATATAAACTGGGACTAACATAGAATCTGGATGCCAAACAAAACTATTACAATGAAATTCTAGGAGACCAAATGTAAACCAAACCGCCCAGGCTAGAGTGTTTCCCCACTATTGTATACACAAAGGTGAAATTGAATCACCAAGGACAACAAGGCAAGTAATGACATCAGCTGTTTCTCAGAATGAAAACCTAATAAAAATGAAACTGAGTTTGTAAAACTCAATTGTCTGAAGTAGATGCATTTCCCCTTGTTAGAAGATTTAAATAGATTCTTCTTTACTCAAAGTACAGAATATAAAAGTATCCACTGGCCAAACATAAATGAATCTTAGACTTTTCTGTAGACCTTTGTTTAAGAAATGCAATGAATAAAATACTTAAACAACAGGGGATTTATATGTCATAAAAGGATGCAGTTATATTTTATAGAGAATTTAGTTTCCCGTGAGTTAAACGGCTTTCCAGATTATTGTTTGGTTATGTGGTTGGATTCTAAGAAACTTGAGACTAAATTTTAGTTAATGACCAAGTAAATATGAATAGAATAAATGAATAGAAAAACAATATTTGGAATGATAACATAAAGCAATACCAAAAATTTTCTTTTACCAAATTGTTTAAACTGACGCACCTTTTTCATTTCTATTAGTACTGCCTTTTAAAAATCCTTGCATCATTTAGGAAAAAATATACACTACAATATATTAAAAGACAACCCATTCTTGTTGGAAGGTAAAATTACAGCTTTAATTTGTAGTTTAAGACACATGGTGGACTTCTCTGGCGGTCCAGTGTTGAAGACTCAGCACTTCCACTGCAGGGGACACAGGTTTGATCCCTGGTTGGGTAACTAAGATCCCATATGCCACGTCACATGGCCAAAAATTTAAAAACCACACACATACAGAAAAGCAACCCCAAATATTTGGTGATGCAAAGATACAAACTTCCAGCTATAAATAAATCTAAGTGATATAATGTATAACAAGATGACTATAGTTAACAATAATGCATTGTATGTTTGAAAGTTGCCAAGAGGTAAATGTTAAGTGTTTTCATCACCACTAGAAAAATTTAGATTTGTGTGTGGTAATGGATATAAAAATAAACTTATTGTGATAATCATTTCACAGTATACATATCTTAAATCATTTTGTTGTACAACTGAAGTTAATACAATGTTATATGTCAATTATATTTCAAATAAATTTTTTTCTAAAAATTGGAATTTCAAAGAATGAAAAATTTTAAATATATACTTATATATATATATATATATACACACATTATTGTGAAGCATATTTAAATCTATAAAATTAAGACATTATGCCTTAATGATTTTTGTAAATTGTATTGGCCCAGGAACCCTTACTTAGTCAATATTGCAGAGTATAGTGGCCTTCCTGCAAGGAGGATGAATTCCACTCTCTAATGGTAAATTTTATGCATCAACATGGCTTAGTCAGGATGCCAGATATTTGGTCAAACACTATTCCATATATTTCTGTGAACATGTTTTTCATTTTATTTTTAACTGAAACATAGCTGACTCACAATGTTATGTTAGCTTTAGGAGTAAAACATAGCAATTCAATATTTTATAGATTATGCTTCATTTGAAGTTATTATAAAATAATTGGCCATATTCCCTGTGGAATACATTACATTCCTGCATATTATTTTATGCATTTATAGTAATTTTTACCTCTTAATATCCTTCCCCTGTTTTCCTCCTGCCCCAACCCACCTATCCACTGGGAACTACCACTAGTTTGTGAGTCTGTTGGTTATATTCACTTGTTAATTTTATTTTTTAGATTCCACGTATAATTGAAAATGTACTATTTGTCTTTCTTTCTTTGACTTATTGCACTGAGTGCAATATCCTCCAGGGCCAATCATATATATGTACACCACATCTTCTTTGTCTATTCATCTGTTGATGGATGAATAGGTTGCTTCCATATTTGGCTATTGTAAATAATGCTGCTGTGAACATTGGTACACATATATCTCTTCAAATTAGAGTTTTCATTTTCTTTGGATAAATACCCATGAGTATAATTGATAGATCATATGACAATTATATTTTTAAGTTTTTGAGGAACCTCCATACTGTTTTCCATAATAGCAAAATCAATTTACATTTCCACCAACTGTTCACAAGGGTTCCATCTCTCCACATCCTCACCAACATTATTATTTGTTTTCTTTTTGACAATAGCCATTCTGACAGGTGTGAGGTGATATCTCATATCAGCTTTGATTTCCTTTCCCATGATGGTTACTGATATTGAACATTTTCTTACATGCTTGTTGGCCACCTGGATCTTCTTTGGATAAGTGTCTATTTAGACCTTCTGACCATTTTTTAATTCGGTTATTTGCCTTTTGGCTGCTTGGTTGCATAAATTCTTTATATATTTCTGATATTAGCCCCTCATCAGACATCAGTTCAGTCACGCAGTCATGTCCAACTCTTTGCGACCCCATGGACTGCAGCACGCCAGGCTTCCCTGTCCATCACCAACTTCTGGAGCTTATTCAAACTCATGTCCATTGAGTCAGTGATGCCATCCAACCATCTCATCCTCTGTCACCCCCTTCTCCTCCTGTCTTTAATCTTTCCCAGCATCGGAGTCTTTTCAAATGAGGCAGTTCTTTGCATCAGCTGGCCAAAATATTGAAGATTCAGCATCAGCATCAATCCTTCCAATGAATATTCAGGATTGATTTCCTTTAGGATTGACTCATTTGATCTTGCAGTCCAAGGGACTCTCAAGAGTCTTCTCCAATACCACAGTTCAAAAGCATCAATTCTTTGGCATTCAGCTTTTTTATACTCCAACTCTCACATAATACATGACTACTGGAAAAGCCATAGCTTTGACTAGACAGACTTTGTTGGAAAAGTAATGTCTCTGCTTTTTAATATGCTGTCTAGGATGGTCATAGCTTTTCTCCCAAGAAGTAACCATCTTAATTTCATGGCTACAGTCACCATCTGCAGTAATTTTGGAGCTCCCCAAAATAAAGTGTCTCACTGTTTCCATTGTCTTTCCACCTATTTACCATGAAATGATGGGACCGGATGCCATGATATTAGTTTTCTGAATGTTGAGTTGTAAGCCAACTTTTTCACTGTATTCTTTCACTTTCATCAAGAGGTCTTTAGTTCTTCTTTGCTTTCTGCCATAAGGATGGTAACATCTGTGTACCTGAGGTTATTGATATTTCTCCTGGCAATCTTAGTGCAGCAGTGCTTGCATGGGACCTATTGAAAGAAGTGGCCATCATCTTCATTCAGTTCAGTTCAGTTGCTCAGTCATGTCTGAGTCTTTGCCCGTGAACTGCAGCATGCCAGGCCTCCCTGTCCATCACCAACTCCCAGAGATCACTCAAACTAATGTCCATCGAGTCAGTCATGCAATTCAGCCATCTCATCCTCCGTCATCCCCTTCTCCTCCTGCCCCCAACCCCTCCCAGCATCAGTCTTCTCCACTGAGTCAACTCTTCACATGAAGTGGCCAAAGTATTGGAGTTTCAGCTTCAGCATCAGTCCTTCCAAAGAACACCCAAGACTGATCTCCTTTACAATAGACTGGTTGGATATCCTTGCACTTCAAGGGATTCTCAACAGTTTTCTCCAACATCACAATTCAAAAGCATCAATTCTTCTGTGCTCAGCTTTCTTCACAGTCCAACTCTCACATACATACATGACCACTGGAAAAACCATAGCCTTGACTAGACGGACCTTTGTTGGCAAAGTAATGTCTCTGCTTTTGAATATGCTATCTAGGTTGGTCATAACTTTTCTTCCAAGGAGTAAGCGTCTTTTAATTTCATGGCTACAATCACCATCCGCAGTGATTTTGGAGCCCCCCCAAAATAAAATCTGCCACTGTTTCCACTGTTTCCCCATCTGTTCCCCATGAAGTGATGGGACCAGATGCCATGATCTTTGTTTTCTGAATGTTGAGCTTTAAGCCAACTTTTTCACTCTCCTCTTTCACTTTCATCAAGAGGCTTTTTAGTTCCTCTTCACTTTCTGCCCGGAGAAGGCAATGGCACCCCACTCCAGTACTCTTGCCTGGAAAATCCCATGGATGGAGAAGCCTGGTAGGCTGCAGTCCATGGGGTCGCTAAGAGTCGGACAGGACTGAGCGACTTCACTTTCACTTTTCACTTTCATGTGTTGGAGAAGGAAATGGCAATCCACTCCAGTGTTTGTTCTTGCCTGGAGAATCCCAGGGACGGGGGAGCCTGGTGGGCTGCCGTCTATGGGGTCACACAGAGTCAGACACGACTGAAGTGACTTAGCTTAGCTTCACTTTCTGCCATAAGGGTGGTGTCATCTGCATATCTGAGGTTATTGATATTTCTCCTGGCAATCTTGATTCCAGCTTGTGCTTCTTCCAGCCCAGCGTTTCTCATTATGCACTCTGCATATAAGTTAAATAAGCAGGGTGACAGTATACAGCCTTGACGTACTCCTTTTCCTATTTGGAACTAGTCTGTTGTTCCATGTCCAATTCTAACTGTTGCTTCCTGACCTGCATATAGGTTTCTCAAGAGGCAGGTAAGGTGGTCTGGTATTCCCATCTCTTGCAGAATTTTCCACAGTTTATTGTGATCCACACAGTCAAAGGCTTTGGCATAGTCAATAAAGCAGAAATACATGTTTTTCTGGAACTCTCTTGCTTTTTTGATAATCCAGCAGATGTTGGCAATTTGATCTCTGGTTCCTCTGCCTTTTCTAAAACCAGCTTGAACATCAGCAAGTTCACGGTTCACATATTGCTGAAGCCTGGCTTGGAGAATTTTGAGCATTACTTTACTAGCGTGTGAGATGAGTGCAATTGTGCGGTAGTTTGAGCGTTCTTTGGCATTGCCTTTCTTTGGGATTGGAATGAAGACTGACCTTTTCCAGTCCTGTGGCCACTGCTGAGTTTTCCAAATTTGTTGGCATATTGAGTGCAGCACTTTCATAGTATCATCTTTTAGGATTTGAAATAGCTCAACCGGAATTCCATCACCTCCACTAGCTTTGTTCGTAGTGATGCTTTCTAAGGCCCACTTGACTTCACATTCCAGGATGTCTGGCTCTAGGTGCATGATCACACCAATGTGATTATCTGGATCATGAAGATCTTTTTTGTACAGTTCTTCTGTGTATTCTTGCCATCTCTTCTTAATATCTTCTGCTTCTGTTAGGTCCATACCATTTCTGTCCTTTATTGAGACCATCTTTGCATGAAATGTTCCCTTAGTATCTCTAATTTTCTTGAAGAGATTCCTAGTCTTTCCCATTCTGATGTTTTCCTCTATTTCTTTGCATTGATTGCTGAGGAAGGCTTTCTTATCTCTCCTTGCTATTCTTTGGAACTCTGCATTCAGATCCTTATATTTTTCCTTTTCTCCTTTGCTTTTCACTTCTCTTCTTTCACAGCTATTTGTAAGGCTTCCCCAGACAGCCATTTTGCCTTTTTGCATTTCTTTTCCATGGGGATGGTCTTAATCCCTGTCTCCTGTACAATGTAACAAACCTCAGTCCATAGTTCATCAGGCACTCTATCTATCAGAGAAATAGAGTAGCCATCATGGTCAACAAAAGTTGACCATGCAGTACTTGGATGCAGTCTCAAAAACAACAGAATGATCTCTGTTCGTTTCCAATGCAAACCATTTAATATCACAGTAATCCAAGCCTATGCCCCAACCAGCAATGCTGAAGAAGCTGAAGTTCAACGGTTCTATGAAGACCTACAAGACCTTTTAGAACTAACACCCAAAAAAGATGTCCTTTTCATTAAAGGGGACTGGAATGCAAAAGTAGGAAGTCAAGAAACACCTGGGGTAACAGGCAAATTTGGCCTTGGAATACAGAATGAAGCAGGGCAAAGGCTAATAGAGTTTTTCCAAGAAAACACCCTGGTCATAGCAAACACTCTTCTCCAACAACACAAGAGAAGACTCTACACATGGACATCACCAGATGGTCAACACTGAAATCAGATTGATTATATTCTTTTCGGCCAAAGATGGAGAAGCTCTACAGAGTCAGCAAAAACAAAACTGGGAGCTGACTGTGGCTCAGATCATGAACTACTTATTGCCAAATTCAGACTTAAATTGAAGAAAGTGGGGAAAAACCGCTAGACCATTCAGGTATGACCTAAATCAAATCCCTTATGATTATACAGTGGAAGTGATTATCTTCATTACCTCCACCATAGTTTGTTCTCAGGGTAAACAACAGGGAGGGAGCCCAGCCCTGATCATCAATAGAAAATTGGATTAAAGATTTACTGAGCATGGCCCCGCCCCACCCATCAGAAGAAGACCCAATTTTCCCCACAGTCAGTCTCTCCCATCAGGAAGGTTCCATAAGCCTCTTATCCTTATCCCTCAGTGGGCAAAAAGAATGAAAACCACAATCACAGAAAACTAATCATCAGACATATCCTTTGCAACTATCTTTTCCTATTCATTAGTCTTTTTGTTTTGTTGATGGTTTCCTTTGCTGTGCAAAAGCTATTAAGTTTGATTAGGTTACATTTGTTTATTTTTGCTTTTATTTCCGTTGCCTGAAAAGGCAGGGTCAAAGATATGTGGCTAAGACCTATGTTAAAGAGTGAGCTGCCTGTTCTCTTCTAAGAGATTTATGGCTTCCAGTCTCACATTTAGGTCTTTAATCCATTGTTTATTTTTGTATAGGGTATGAGAAAATGTTCTAATTTCATTCTTTTACATGTAGCTCTTCAGTGTTCCCAACATCACTTATTAAATTGACTATATTTCCCCCATTGTATATTCTTGCCTGCTTTGTCACAGATTAATTGAGCAAATATGTGTATGAATTTATTTCTGGTGCTCTCTATTCTGTTCCATTGATATGTGTCTATTTTTGTAACAGTACCTTACTGTTTTGATTACTATGGCTTTATAGCATAGTCTGAAGCCACAGAGTATGATACTACCCGCTTTGTTCTTTTTTATCAAGATTGCTTTGGCTATTTGGGGTCTTTGGTGGTTCCATACAAATTTTAGACTTATTTGTTCTGCTGCTTCTGCTAAGTCACGTCAGTCGTGTCCGACTCTGTGCGACCCCATAGACGGCAGCCCACCAGGCTCCCCAGTCCCTGGGATTCTCCAGGCAAGAACACTGGAGTGGGCTGCCATTTCCTTCTCCAATGCATGAAAGTGAAAAGTGAAAGTGAAGTCGCTCAGTCGTGTCCGACTCTTTGCGACCCCATGGACTGCAGCCTACCAGACACCTCCACCCAAGGGATTTTCCAGGCAAGAGTACTGGAGTGGGGTGCCATTGCCTTCTGTTCTAGTTCTGTGAAAAATGTCTTGAGTATTTTGACAAAGATTGCATTAAATATATAGATTGCTTTTGATAGTGTGAACATTTTAACAGTATTAATTCTTTCCATCCATAAATAGGGAATATCTTTTCATTTGTATCATTTTCAATTTCCCTCATCAATGTTTTATAGTTTCCAAGTATAGGTCTTTCATGTCCTTGGCTAAATTTATTCCTAGGTATTTTATTCATTTTGATGAGATTGTGAATGGGATTGTTTTCTTGCTTTCTCTTTCTGATAGTTATTATTAGTATAGAAAAGCAGCATATTTCTGTATATTAATCTTGTATCCTGCAACTTTACCAATTCACTTATATTTCTAATTGTTTCTTGGTGGAAACTTCAGAGATTTATATATAGTATCATGACATCTGAGGATAATGATGGTTTTACTTCTTTTCTTCCAGTTTTGTTGACTTTTATTTTTCTTCCTTGTCCGATTGATTTGGCTAGAACTTTCAATACTATGTTCAATAAAAATGGTGAGAGTGGGCATCTTTGTCTTGTTCCTGATCTTAGAGGAAAGGTTTTCAACTTTCATGGCTAAGTACTATGTTAACTGTGGGTTTGTCATAAATGGCCTTATATTCTTCTATACCAGTTTTATTGAGAGTTTTTATCATGACTGGATGTTGTTTGGTTTTTATCCTTTGTTTGTTAATGTGGTGTATCACATAGATTGATTTGTATATATTGAACCATCCATACATTCCTGGTCTAAATCCCAATTGATCATGATGTATGATCCTTTTAGTGTATAAATGAATTCAGTTTACTCTTGTTAAGGACTTTTGCATTGGTTTTGGTATCAGGGTGGTGGCCTCATAGAATGAATTTGAAATGTGTTTCCTCCTCTTAAATTTTTTAGAATGGTTTGAAAAAGCTAGGTATTAACTCTATTTATGTGTTCGGCAGAAATCCCCTGTGAAGCCATGAGGTTCTGGAACTTTTTTGGGGGGAGTTTTTTGATTACTGATTCAATTTCAATGCTAGTAATCAATCTGTTCATATTATTTAGTTCTTCCTTATTCAGTCTTGGAAGATCACTCCCCCCCCCCCCCCCACCCCCCAGGAATTCATCCATTTCTTCTAGGTTGTCCAATTTGTTGGTATATAAATATGCAGAGAATTCTCTTGTTGTATTTCTGTGATATCAGTTGTTTCACTTTTTTCATTTGTGATTTTCTTGATTTGGGCTCTCTTTTTTTCTTGATGAGTTTTGATAAAGGCTTATCAATTTTGTTCATTTTTTCCAAAAAGCTAGATCATGGTTTCACTGGTCTTTTCTTCTGTTTTTAAATTTTTTTGGTTAAAAATTTTTTTTCCCACCCTGATATTTTTTATTTTTCTGACTTTGGGCTTGGTTTATTCTTCTTTTTTAAGTTCCTTTAGATGCTGGATTCAGCATTTTATTTGAGAATATTTTTCTTCCTTGTGTTAGGCCTGTATCTCTATAAATTTCCTCTCAGAACTGCTTGTGCTGTGTCCCATACATTTTGGAAATTTGTGCTTTTATTTTAAGTGTGTGTCAAGATATTTTCTGATTTCCTCTTTGATTTCTTCATTGACCTATTGGTTTTTTAGTAGTATGCTCTTTATTCTCCATGTATTTGTGTTTTATCCATTTTTCTTTCTGTAATTGATTTCTAGTGTCATACTGTTGTAATCTGCAAGATACTTGATACAATTCCTATCTTCTTAAATTTGTTGTGACTTTCTCTGTGGCCTACCATGTTATCTATCCCAGAGAATGTTCCATGTGTATTTAAAAATAATGCATATTCTGCTGTTTTTAGATGGAATGCACTGTATATATCTATTAAATCAACTGGTCTAATGTGTTATTTAAAATTTCAGAGACTGAAATTATCTCACCTCTCCCCTACCAAGCAAGAAAATATTCTGTCAGCAGACTGCCTTTGGACTCAAGCTGCAGTTCTCTTGGTCTCCAGCCTGAAGGCCTGTCTTGGAGATTTTGAGTTTACCAAGCCTATACCATTGCTTCAGTCAAATCCATTGTTTCTTGATCTGATTTCACAAGTAAAATCCATTGTTTCTTGATCTGGTTTCACATGTCTAGTGAATGAAAGTTCATTGAGCTGGGCTCTATGAATAGGCATTTTTCTATATGTTCATTAAACTTCATTGAAAAGTTAACAAAAAATGGCTTCAAATTTGGAAAATGTGTACCTACACACATTCTGAAAGAAGTGAAGCTAATTGTTATATAAACCAATTGTGACTATAGAAGTGAGAACTGGGAGCAACCACTTTACAATCAACAAAGACATAGGTTAGTACTTCAGATTGCTTAGAAATTTTGTGTTCATGAGGGGATATTATTGTGTAGTTCTCCTGTTTGTGTGTGTGTGTGTGTGTGTGTGTGTATGTAGTTCTCAGATTTTATTTTTAGGGTAATGCTGACATCATAGACTAAATTGGGAAGTGTTCTTTCTTCTCAATTTTCTCAAAGACCTTCAGGGTTAGTAATATTTCTTATGTCAATATTTGGTAGAATATTCTATATGGGAAAGTTTTAAACTATAAACTCAATATTTTAATAGGTACTGAACTATTCCAGTTACCAACTTTTCGAATGAGGGTTGGTAGACATTCAATGACTTTTTCCCTTTTCATCTAGTTAATTTTGTTGGCATAACATTGTTTATAACATTCCTTTATTGTTGTTTTTATATCTATTAATATCCTTTAAGTGTCTGTAAGATATAATATGATGTTGCCTTTATCATTTCTGATATTGGTAATTTATGTCTTTACTTTATTTTACTGGTCAGACAGGTTTATAAAGGACAAGCTTTTGATTTCATTGATTTCTTCTACTATTTTTCTGAATTTTACTCATTTTGTCTTTGATCATTTCCTTTTTTTATGCTTAGTTTGTGTTTAATTTGGTTTTCTTTATGTAGAAGTTGAAGTTCTTGATTTATTTCCTTTTTTCTTTTCAAATATAACCATTGTTGCTATAATTTCCCCCTAAGTATTGCTTTAGCAGCATCCCACATTTTTATTCAGTTCAAAGTATCTTCTGTTTTTTAAAACATTTCTTCTTTGACTTCTGGGCTATTTAGAAGTATAATATTTAATTTTCAAATATTTGAGATTTTTCAGATGTCTTTCTATTATTGATTTTAGTTTAACTACAATATGGTTACACAACATATTCTGTATAACACAAATACTCTCAAGTTTAATAAAACTTGTTTTTTGCCCTGAATACGATTTATTTTTGATAAATTCTTAATGTGTACTTGAAAAATGTGCATTTTGTTTCTAGGTGGAACAGTCTATACTTTTTAATTAGATAAGTTTGGTTGATAGTGTTTTCCAAGTGTTCTACATCCTTGCTGATTTTCTGTCTACTTGTTCTATTAGTTATTAAGAGTGGTATGTTAAAAACGCCATCTATAATTATATGTCTATTTTTCTTTGCAGATTTATTGTTTTCTTTCGTGTAATTTGAAGCTCTATTATTAGGTATAAAACCATTAGAATTCTATGTCTTTTGAATGAATTGAGTCTTCTATCATTTATCAAATGGGTCTCTATCCTTGATAATATCCTTTGCTCTAAAATCTATTTTATCTGACATTAATGTTTGTGATTAATGATGGCATAGTATATCTTTTCCTACTGTTTAGCATTTGGCCTATTTGTATTTTTATATTTAAAGTAGGTTTCTTCTAAGTAGCATATATTTGAGTCTTGTTCTTTTTTAAAATCCAATTTTTGCCTTTTAATTGGAATATTTTGATCATTAATGATTAATGTGATTCCTGATATAGCTGAGTGCAAATCTACCATCTCATCATTTGTTTTCTATTTTTCCATAAGTTCCTTATTCCCCTTTATTGCCTTTTTTTTTTGTTTGTTTCTTCTGGATTAACTATTTTCTTAAATTTTTTATTTATTTATTTGGCTAACCTGGGTCTTCACTGGTGTGTGGGCTGTTCTCTAGTTGCGGTGAGTCGGGACTACTTTCTACTGAGGTGCACAAGTTTCTCAGTGCAGTGGCTTCTCTCTTGTTGCAAGGCACAGGTTCTAGCACATTTGGGCATCAACAGTTGTGGCACATGGGCTCAGTAGTTGTGGCTCCTGGGTTCTAGAGCACACGCTCAGTTGTGGTGCACAGGCTTTCTTGCTCTGTAGCATGTGTGATCTTCCCAGACCAGGGATCAAACTTGTGTCTCCTGCATTGGCAGGCAGATTTTTTACTACTGGACCACCAGGGAACCTTGGATTAACTATTTATTATTTCATTTTATCTCTTCTATTAATTTATTGTTTATAATTCTTTTGTGTGTTTGAGTGTGTGTATATGTGTGTGTGTGTGTATAGAGTTGCTTTAGGTTCAAAGCATATGTTTAACTTACCACAGTTTGCTCAATGACATACCACTTCATGTGTAATATGAGAAATTTATAGCAGTGTACTTCCATACCTCCCCTCCGTGTGTTTGTGATATTGTTATCATACATTTTACTTCTACATGTTATAGACCCTAAAATACACTGCTATTATATTTCTTTAAACAGACTATTACTTTTTAAAGACATTTAAATAATAATATAGTAAGTTTTTCCACTTACTTATGTATTTACTATTCTTCTGCTTCTCATTCCTTTGCATGGATCCATATTTTCATCTGATGTCATTTTCCTTCTGCTTAAAATACTTTAGTATTTTTTAGAGCAGAAAATCCACTAGTGATAAATTCTTCTAGCTTTTGTATGTTAGAAATGTTTTAATTTTACCTTTGTTTTGAAAGATATTTTTCTTGAGTAAAGAATCTAAGTTGACAAGTTTTAAAAAACTTCAAAGTCTGCTCTATAATCTGTAGTATCTTCTTAGACTTACTACATCAAATCTAATTTCCTGTGCTTGAAATTTAAGGTTGATCATATAAATTGACTGATTTTCCCTCTACTTCTTAAAAGTAATCCTCAAGCTGAGAAATGCTATTCTTCCTAATCCTACGTTTATTCTTCTTCCTTTCTCTGTAACTTTACCGCCTTCATCCTTCAAGTTGTCTCAAAAGTTTATTTATTTATTTATTTTTTGGTAATTACCCAAATTTTATTTTATTTTTTAATATAAATTTACTTATTTTAATTGGAGGCTAGTTACTTTACAATATTGTATTGGTTTTGCCATACATCAACATGAATCTGCCATGGGTGCACACGTGTTCCCCATCCTGAACCCCCCTTCCACTTCCCTCACCGTACCATCCCTCTGGGTCATCCCAGTGCACCAGCCCCAAGCATCCTCTATCCTACATCGAACCTGGACTGGTGATTCGTTTCCCATATGATATTATACATGTTTCAATGCCATTCTCCCAAATCATCCCGCCCACTCCCTTTCCTACAGAGTCCAAAAGACTGTTCTATACTTCTGTGTCTCTTTTGCTGTCTTGCATACAGGGTTATCATTACCATCTTTCTAAATTCCATATATATGCGTTAGTATACTGTATTGGTGTTTTTCTTTCTGGCTTACTTCACTCTGTATAATAGGCTCCAGTTTCATCCACCTCATTAGAACTGATTCAAATGTATTCTTTTTAATTGCTGAGTAATACTCCACTGTGTATATGTACCACAGCTTTCTTATCCATTTGTCTGCTGATGGACATCTAGGTTGCTTCCATGTCCTGGCTATTATAAACAGTGCTGTGATGAACATTGGGGTTCACGTGTCTCTTTCAATTCTGGTTTCCTCGGTGTGTATGCCCAGCAGTGGGATTGCTGGGTCATAAAGCAGTTCTATTTCCAGTTTTTTAAAGGAATCTCTACACTGTTCTCCATAGTGGCTGTACTAGTTTGCATTCCCACCAACAGTGTAAGAGGGTTCCCTTTTCTCCACACCCTCTCCAGCATTTATTGCTTGTAGACTTTTGGATAGCAGCCATTCTGACTGGCATGAAATGGTACCTTATTGTGGTTTTGATTTGCATTTCTCTGATAATGAGTGATGTTGAGCATCTTTTCATGTGTTTGTTAGCCATCTGTATGTCTTCTTTGGAGAAATATCTGTTTAGTTCTTTAGTTCTCTCAAAAATTTAAAGTCTTACCTTCTCTAAGAGGCCTTTCCTTCCAAGTTATTTACCTTTTTTTCATCACCATCTGCATTTACAGCTCTTGAACCATCAGAATTTTCATCCTTAATTATATACAGCATTTTATGCAGTTCTTCCTGATCTTATCTTGCCTTTTGATGAAAGCTTTTTAAGAAAACTGAGTAAATTACACAGTTTATGTTCTCTGTACATCTCCTTTCTGTTCTGACTGCCCGGTCAGTTTTGTAGGTGCCTTTCAAGGGCTTGATTAACAAAGGTCTTGATAATTCACTGAACTAGGTGTTATCTTTGGGATATTGAAAGTATTAACTGGGTCAGGAGATGAACCAGAAAGGCCAATTTCCCCAACTCTAATCACAGCAAAAGATTTGCTTTCCAAATAGAAACATCAAGGTTTAGGGGAAAGAATTGCTATTTAAAAACCATGGTATACTTTTAGTTTCCATGATTTTCGTAATAGTCAAAGTGATCAAGTGACTACACTAATTTTCTAGAAGGGATTGTAACACTCATTTGGCCAGAACATTTTTTACAGCCAATGAGGACAAGTTAATAGTTGTTCTTGTAAAATATGGGTTATGTTAGACATCCTTAAGATTCCTACCAAGTTAGTTTCACAGGTAGGAAGACAGAGATCTGAAATACTGACACTTTTTTTTACATTCTCAGTCTCCAGGTTTAGAAATAATATTTATTTCTAGCCATGAATGTTCCACATTGATTTTAGGTGCACTCATGCCAAGATTTGTCAGATACTAAATATATATGTATATATGTCTCAAATTGAATAAATAAAAATATAATCATGATAAATTGACCATTTTGGGTTTTCTACACATCATCTTAATTTCTTAGCTGTAATGCCCATTAACAAAGACCTGCTAGGAATGATAAAAATATTTATAAATACTTTAAAATTTATCACCAACATCAGTTGGCAGTTTAGCCATTTTTGCCCCCTATGTAACATCAACAATCAGTTCTGTATTTACATCAGATTTGATTCAAGCCACATAAGGTATTCACTCAACTCCTACATTACAAATCCTAACAGAAAGACTCATTATGTTAAAAAAATACTGAATTTATACCAATTAATTTAACCTATTTTTAAAATACAAATACTTCCCTATATTATATCATGAGACATACATTCCCCCTCTGGATTAGGCTGGTGATGCTAAAAATAGAACAAGATAAGAACCCAATCCATTTATGTCAAAATCATAAGATTTCATTCATTCAAGGTTGTCTAGGGAGATGTACCATGAGCTAGTATGCACTTCCCAAATGAATACAAGGATGAATAACTCCCTTCTCTTCTGACTTGATAGTGTATGTTTGAGACCTAAACATATGAGAAATAAAGCAATAAGTAAGTGCAAAGTTTTACAGTCTATGGCATGTTTTTATATATGCCCATCTATTGGGATAATTAGTTTTCCTATTCTGTTTGTCAAATTACTCACTCTACTACACACTTATGGAAGTGACAGCTTAATCCCTTTCCTCTAAGAACACATGACTACAATTAAGGTAGGCTCTCAACACCTATATTTGTTTTACATGACTCTAATTCCAGGCAGAGTTGATCAGATCAGGATCAGATATCTGACCAAACCTAGACTCATCCATTTCTTGTGAAAGTTGGGAACTGAACTTGGAGCAACAGTTAATCTCTATGTGGGACTTAAACTGCATTCTTGTAACAATTTGCTATGTGAATGAAGCAGAGAAAACCAGTTTTAAGAGGGAGGGTAGAGAGGACTCTTCCTAGGGTCCTCAGTTCAGTTCAGTTGCTCTGTTGTGTCCAACTCTTTGCAACCCCACAGACTGCAGCACACCAGGCTTCCCTGTTCGTCACCAATTCCTGGAGCTTACTCCAACATGTCCATCAAGTCGGTGATGCCATCCAACCACCTCATCCTCTGTTGTCCCCTTCTCCTCCCTCCTTCTATCTTTCCAGCATCAGGGTCTTTTCAATGACTCAGTTCTTCTCATCAGGTGGCCAAAGTATTGGAGTGTCAGCTTTAGCATCAGTCCTTCTAATGAATATTCAGGACTGACTGCCTTTAGGATGGAATGCTTGGATCTCCTTACAGTCCAATGGACTCTCAAGAGTCTTGCCAACCACAGTTCAGTTCAGTTGCTCAATTGTGTCCAACTCTTTGCGACCCCATGAATCGCATCACGCTAGGCCTCCTTGTCCATCACCAACTCCCAGAGTTTACTCAAACTCATGTCCACTGAGTTAGTGATGCCATCCAGCCATCTAATCCTCTGTCGTCCCCTTCTCCTCCTGCCCCCAATCCCTCCCAGCATCAGAGTCTTTTCCAATGAGTCAACTCTTCACATGAGGTGGCCAAAGTATAAAGCATCAATTCTTCGGCTCTCAGCTTTCTTTATAGTCCAACTCTCACATCCATACATGACTACTGGAAAAACCATAGCTTTGACTACACAGACCTTTGTTGGCAAAGTAATGTCTCTGGTTTTTAATATGCTGTCTAAGTTGGTCATAGTTTTTCTTCCAAGGAGAAAGAGTAGTTTAATTTTATGGCTGCAAGTCACCGTCTACACTGATTTTGGAGCCCCCCAAAATAAAGTTTGTCACAGTTTACACTGTCTCCTCATCTACTTGCCATGAAGTGATGGGACCAGATGCTATGATCTTAGTTTTCTGAATGTTGAGTTTCTGAATGATGAGTTGAACACAGCCCTGCCCTTCAACAGAAAATTGGATTAAAGATTTACTGAGCATGGCCCCACCCATCAGAAGAAGATCCAGTTTCCCCCTCAGTCAGTCTCTCCCACTAGGAAGCTTCCATAAACCTCCTATCCTTCTCCATCAGAGGGAAGATAGAATGAAAACCACAATCGCAAAAACTAACCAATCTGATAACATGGACCACAACTTTGTCTAACTCAATGAAACTATGAGCCATGCCATGTAGGGCCACCCAAGACGGATGGGTGATGGTGGAGAGTTCTGATAAAACGTGGTCCAGTGGAGAAGGGAATGGCAAACCACTTCAGTATTCTTGCCTTGAGAACCCCATGAACAGTATGAAAAAGCAAAAGATAGTATATGGAAAGATGAAATCCCCAGGTCAATAGGTGCCCAATATGCTACTGGAGATCAGTGGAGAAATAACTCCAGAAAGAATGAAGGGATAGAGCCAAAGCAAAAACAACACCCAGTTATGACTGGTGATGGAATTAAAATCTGATGCTGTAAAGAGCAATACTGCATAGGAACCTGGAATGTCAGGTCCATGAATCAAGGCAAATTGGAAGTGGTCAAACAGGAGATAGCAAGAGTGAATATTTAGGAATCAGTGAACTAAAATGGACTGGAATGGGTGAATTTAACTCAGATGACCATTATATCTACTACTGTGGGCAGGAATCCCTTAGAAGAAATGGAGTAGCCATCATAGTCAATAAAAATGCAGTCCATGGATGCAATCTCAAAAGTGACGGAATGATCTCTGTTCATTTCCAAGGCAAACTGTTCAATATCACAGTAATCCAAGTCTATGCCAAGTAATGCTGAAGAAGCTGAAGTTGAATGGTTCTATGAAGACCTAGAAGACATTCTAGAACTAATAGCCAAAAAAGATGTCCTTTTCATTATAGGGGACTGGGATGCAAAAGTAGGAAGTCAAGAAATACCTGGAGTAACAGACAAATTTGGCCTTGGAGTACAAAATGAGCAGGTCAAAGGCTAACAGAGTTTTGTCAAGAGAACGTACTGGTCATAGCAAACACCCTCTTCCAACAACACAAGAGAAGACTCTACACATGGCCATAACCAGACGGTCAACACCGAAATCAGATTGATTATATTCTTTGCAGCCAAAGATGGAGAAGCTCTATACAGTCAGCAAAAACAAGACTGGGAGCTGACTGTGGCACAGATCATGAACTCCCTATTGCCAAATTCAGACTTAAAGAAAGTAGAGAAAACCACTAGACCATTCAGGTAGGACCTAAATCAAATCTCTTATGATTAAACAGTGGAAGTGACAAATAGATTCATGAGGTTAGATCTGATAGACAGAATGTTGAAAAAATGATGGATGGAGTTTGTGACATTGTCCAGGACAGCAATCAAGACCATCCCCAAGAAAAAGAAATAAAAATAGGCAAAATATTATCCGAAGAGGCCTTACAAACAGTTGAGAAAAGAAGAGAAGCTAAAGGCAAAGGAGAAAAAGGAAGATATACCCATTTGAATGCAGAGTTCCAAGGAATAGCAAGGAGAGAGAAGAGAGTCTTCCCCAGTCACGAATGTCAAGAAATAGAGGAAAACAATATACTAGGAAAGGCTAGAGATCTCTTCAAGAAAATTAGAGATACCAAGGGAACATTTCATGCAAAGATGGGCACAATAAAGGACAGAAATATTATGGACTTAACAGAATCAGAATACATTAAGAAGACGTGACAAGAAGACACTGAAAAACTTTACAAAAAAGATTTTCATGACCCAGATAACCACGTTGGTGTGATCACTCACCTAGAGCCAGATATCTTGGAATGTGAAGTAAAGTGGGATGTAAGAAGCATCACTATGAACAAAGCTAGTGGAGGTGATGGAATTCCAGTTGAGCTATTTCAAATCCTGAAAGATGATGCTATGAAAGTGCTGCACTCAATATGCCAGCAAATTTGGAAAACTCAGCAGTGGCCACAGGATTGGAAAAGGTCAGTTTTCACTTCAATCCCAAAGAAAGACAATGCCAAAGAATGCTCAAACTACCGCACTGTTGCACTCATCTCACACGCTAGCAAAGTAATGCTCAAAATTCTCCAAGCCAGGCTTCAACAGTATGTGAACCGTGAACTTCTAGATGTTCAAGCTGGATTTAGAAAAGGCAGAGGAGCCAGAGGTCAAATTGCCAACATCCACTGGGTCATCGAAAAAGCAAGAGAATTCCAGAAAAACATCTACTTCTGCTTTATTGACTATGCCAAAGCCTTTGACTGTGTGGATCACAACAAACTGGAAAATTCTTCTAGAGATGGGAATAACAGACCACCTTACTTGCCTCCTGAGCAATCTGTATGCAGGTCAAGAAGCAACAGTTATAACAGGATATGGAAAAACAGACTGGTTGCAAATCAGGAAAGGAGTACGTCAAGGCCGTATATTGTCACTCTGCTTATTTAACTTACACGCAAAGTACATCATGAGAAATGCTGGGCTGGATGAAGCACTATCTGGAATCAAGAATCCCAGCAGAAACATCAATAACCTCAGATATGTAGATGACACCACTCCTATGGCAGAAAGTGAAGAAGAACTAAAGAGCCTCTTGATGAAAGAGAAAGAAGAGAGTGAAAAACTTGGCTTAAATCTCAACATTCAGAAAATTAAGATTATGGAATATGGCCCCATCTCTTCACGGCAAATAGATGGGGAAACAATGGAAACAGTGAGAGACTTTTTTTTGTGCGGGGGGTGGGGGGGCTCCAAAATCACTGCAAATGCTGACTCGCAGCCATGAAATTAAAGATGGTTGTTCCTTGGAAGAAAAGCTATGACCTAGACAGCTTATTAAAAAGCAGAGACATTACTTTGCCAACAAAGGTCCATCTAGTCAAAGCTATGGTTTTATCAGTAGCCATTTATGGATGTGAGAGTTGGACTTTAAAGAAAGCTGAGCACAGAAGAATTGATGCTTTTGAAGTGTGGTGTTGGAGAAGACTCTTGAGAGTCCCTTGGACTGCAAGGAGATCCAAGCAGTCCATTCTGAAGGAGATCAGCCCTGGGATTTCTTTGGAAGGAATGATGCTGAAGCTGAAACTCCAGTACTTTGGCCACCTGATATGAGGAAATGACTCACTGGAGAAGACCCTGATACTAGGGAAGATAGAAGGCGAGAGGAGAAGGGGATGACAGAGGATGAGATGGTTGGATGGCACAATCGACTCCATGAACACGAGTTTGAGTAAGTCCGGGAGTTGGTGATAGACAGGGAGGCCTGGCGTCCTGCAGTTCATGGGGTCACAAAGAGTCGGATACGACTCAGTGACTGAACTGAACTGACCAAAATTTGTTATTTCATTATTGGCCTTTGTTCTTTTCCATTTTATGTCTTGAGACCCTGTGTGACATTTCAGGTTATGACATGCTCCATGGTTTGCTTTTCCCTGGTTTTTCACATACAGAAGGACATTTAACATCACTATTTCCATCCAAAATAACAGTAGTGCTCCTTTGAAAATGGTGAAAATCCCAGAGGTTTTCACATATCCCTATTTGACCTCCAAAGGGGGACAATATCTACTTTAGAAAATGTAAAAAGGCCAATCCATATCTTGACCCATGAAAAAATTTTCCCACAGTAGCATCACAGCATGATGTGGAGGTATAATGGATCCTGAAGGAATAGAAAATATTCTGAAGTTTATAATACCACTCATGGTGTATTGAAAGTTCTGACATTTAGATTTTCAAATTTTTGAAAACTGAAAAGACAAGCCTTCAGGGAAGTACCTTTGTCTAGACACATTATCCCTCACTAGCCGGCTGTCAGTCACTCTGAGTGTCTAGGGTGAGTCCTCCTCCTGCCCCTATGCTCTCTTCTGAGCCTTGTTTTGCTACTTACTTTAGGAGGAAGGTCTGTGGCCTTGGAGGTACAATTTGGGTGGTCCATAGTTTCACAGGCAAAAAGAAGTTTGATTAATAGAGTTTCCAACAGTTCCAATCAATTTGAAAATCACTGTACCTTTACTATCCCTGAGCTGAGAACTATTAGAGGTGCTTCATTCTGGTTCAAAGGTTGAATATGCAACCTTCAAAAATTGCATGAAAAAATTTTTAAAAATTTTAAGAAGAGGTTGAATCTGCCAGTAATAACAATTCATCATGTGTTTTTAATTAACATAATGACTTAATTAAGTAAAACACTGATTTCTTGTAAATGATTGGCCTTTATCTCATTTTAACTTTTTGTGTATTTGTAATCTCCCCTATTTTTATATTTCACTGTAGTAATATAAATCCACCTGCAAGGTGGGAGACCTGCATTTGATCCCTGGGTTGGGAACATCCCCTGGTGAAGGGTAAGGCTACCCACTCCAGTATTCTGGCCTGGAGAATTCCATGGACTATGTCCATAGGGTTGCAGAGTTGGACACAACTGAGCGACTTTCACTTCACTTAGAAATATAGGGAAGGGAACCTTTTCTTTTTCCTCTACCCATCTTAAATTCATTGAACAGAGCCCTGCAAGTAAGACAGACAAATGATAGATTAACAAGAGAAAATCACCAAGTTTTCTAACAGGTGCATTGCACACACACGGAGGTATTCAGTGATGAGTAACTCAAAGGCTAGAACTTGGTCTTATCTTAACAAAAGAAAAATAAATTTTTAGAGAAGTAATAAGACAAAGGAAAAGGACTTTGAGTTCCTAGGTAAACATACTGGGGAAAGAATGGAAGATAAAGACTAGTTAATAAGGTGTGTTATGTAGATTTTCCTAGTTCTGTCTCTGTGCTGATCAGATCAGTCACTCAGCCATGTCCGACTCTTTGAGACCCCATGAATCGCAGCACGCTAGGCCTCCCTGTCCTTCACCAACTCCCGGAGTTCACCGAGACTCACGTCCATCAAGTCGGCGATGCCATCCAGCCATCTCATCCTCTGTCGTCCCCTTCTTCTCTTGCCCCCAATCCCTCCCAGCATCAGAGTCTTTTCCAATGAGTCAACTCTTCACATGACGTGGCCAAAGTACTGGAGTTTCAGCTTTAGCATCATTCCTTCCAAAGAAATCCCAGGGCTGATCTCCTTCAGAATGGACTGCTTGGATCTCCTTGCAGTCCAAGGGACTCTCAAGAGTCTTCTCCAACACCACAGTTCAAAATCATCAATTCTTCAGCACTCAGACTTCTTCACAGTCCAACTCTCACATCCATACATGACCACAGGAAAAACCATTGCCTTGACTAGATGAACCTTTGTTGGCAAAGTAATGTCTCTGCTTTTGAATATGCTATCTAGGTTGGTCATAACTTTCCTTCCAAGGAGTAAGTGTCTTTTAATTTCATGGCTGCAGTCACCATCTGCAGTGATTTTGGAGCCCAGAAAAATAAAGTCTGACACTGTTTCCACTGTTTCACCGTCTATTTCCCATGAAGTGATGGGACTGGATGCCATGATCTTCGTTTTCTGAATGTTGAGCTTTAAGCCAACTTTTCCCTCTCCACCTTCACTTTCATCAAGAGGCTTTTGAGTTCCTCTTCACTTTCTGCCATAAGGGTGGTGTCATCTGCATATCTGATGCTATTGAGATTTCTCCCGGCAATCTTGATTCCAGCTTGTGTTTCTTCCAGTCCAGCGTTTCTCATGATGTACTCTGCATATAAGTTAAATAAGCAGGGTGACAATATACAGCCTCGACGTACTCCTTTTCCTATTTGGAACCAGTCTGTTGTTCCATGTCCAGTTCTAACTGTGGTTTCCTGACCTGCATACAGATTTCTCAAGAGGCAGGTCAGGTGGTCTGGTATTCCCATCTCTTTCAGAATTTTCCACAGTTTATTGTGATCCACACAGTCAAAGGCTTTGGCATAGTCAATAAAGCAGAAATACATGTTTTTCTGGAACTCTCTTGCTTTTTCCATGATACAGAGGATGTTGGCAATTTGATCTCTGGTTCCTCTGCCTTTTCTAAAACCAGCTTGAACATCAGCAAGTTCACGGTTCACATATTGCTGAAGCCTGGCTTGGAGAATTTTGAGCATTACTTTACTAGTGTGTGAGATGAGTGCAATTGTGCGGTAGTTTGTGCATTCTTTGGCATTGCCTTTCTTTGGGATTGGAATGAAGACTGACCTTTTCCAGTCCTGTGGCCACTGCTGAGTTTTCCAAATTTGCTGGCATATTGAGTACAGCACTTTCACAGCATCATCTTTCAGGATTTGAATAGCTCAATTGGAATTCTATCACCTCCACTAGCTTTGTTCGTAGTGATGCTTTCTAAGGCCCACTTGACTTCACATTCTAGGATGTCTGGCTCTAGGTCAGTGATCACACCATCATGATTATCTGGGTCGTGAAGATCTTTTTTGTACAGTTCTTCTGTGTATTCTTGCCATCTCTTCTTAATATCTTCTGCTTCTTTTAGGTCCATACCATTTCTGTCCTTTATCGAGCCCATCTTTGCATGCAATGTTCCCTTGGTATCTCTGATTTTCTTGAAGAGATCTCTAGTCTTTCCCATTCTGTTGTTTTCCTCTATTTCTTTGCATTGATCGCTGAGGAAGGTTTTCTTATCTCTTCTTGCTATTCTTTGGAACTCTGCATTCAGATGTTTATATCTTTCCTTTTCTCCTTTGCTTTTCACTTCTCTTCTTTTCACAGCTATTTGTCAGGCCTCCTCAGACAGCCATTTTGCTTTTTTGCATTTCTTTTCCATGGGGATCTTGATCCCTGTCTCCTGTACAATGTCATGAACCTCATTCCATAGTTCATCAGGCACTGTATCTATCAGATCTAGGCCCTTAAATCTATTTCTCACTTCCACTGTATAATCATAAGGGATTTGATTTAGGTCATACCTGAATGGTGTAGTGGTTTTCCCTACTTTCTTAAATTTCAGTCTGAATTTGGCAATAAGGAGTTCATGGTCTGAGCCATAGTCAGCTCCCAATCTTGTTTTTGCTGACTGTATAGAGCTTCTCCATCTTTGGCTGCAAAGAATATAATCAATCTGATTTTGGTGTTGACCATCTGGTGATGTCCATGTATAGAGTCTTTTCTTGTGTTGTTGGAAGAGGGTGTTTGTTATGACCAGTGCATTTTCTTGGCAAAACTCTATTAGTCTTTGCCCTGCTTCATTCTGTATTCCAAGGCCAAATTTGCTTGTTACTAGAGGTGTTTCTTGACTTCCTACTTTTGCATTCCAGCCCCCTATAATGAAAAGGACATCTTTTTTGGGTGTTAGTTCTAAAAGGTCTTGTAGGTCTTCATAGAACCTTTGAACTTCAGCTTCTTCAGTGTTACTGGTTGGGGCATAGACTTGGATTACTGTGATATTGAATGGTTTGCCTTGGAAACGAACAGAGACCATTCTGTCATTTTTGAGATTGCATCCAAGTACTGCATTTCGGACTCTTTTGTTGACCATGATGGCTACTCCATTTCTTCTGAGGGATTCCTGCCCACAGTAGTAGATATAATGGTCATCTGAGTTAAATTCACCCATTCCAGTCCATTTCAGGTCGCTGATTCCTAGAATGTCGACATTCACTCTTGCCATCTCCTGTTTGACCACTTCCAATTTGCCTTGATTCATGGACCTGACATTCCAGGTTCCTATGCAATATTGCTCTTTACAGCATCAGACCTTGCTTCTATCACCAGTCACATCCACAGCTGGGTATTCTTTTTGCTTTGGCTCCATCCCTTCACTCTTTCTGGAGTTATTTCTCCACTGATCTCCAGTAGCATATTGTTCTGATAAGCATCTACAATTATTTCTGGGGATTAACTTCTGTCCTCTCCTGAGAGAGGAGAGGAGGACACCTTTATAAATTTATTAATCTGTTCTTCTTTTAGGCATATGGGGGTGTGCACCTGCTTCTTCTCAACTGCCTTCCGCTCAGAATAATTCTTATATCAAAGTGGCATATTTGGGGGTGGTGTATTCTGCTACCCTTCAATAGGAATTTGAGAGAGAAACTTAAGTTTCTATATCATCATGTTCAAGGAAACACACTCTACTGTCCTGTCTTGGTGGCCAGATAAATTTATTTATTAATTCATGCAAGAGATTCTGGCTCAATACCTACTGTCTAAGAGCTGGATTCATGACTCTGACGCAACTCCCTGTGTATTGTTTAGGCAAGGATTAAACTAACAAGATAGAGTGAAACAGTCTTCTTTTGTTGATGTTTAAAAATACATTCATTCAACATTTAGACTAAGGCAATGCCCAATAGAATATCTCATGCTATATAAATAAAAGCAAGTTATGATAAGCTTTGCATTCAAAACTGACTGTATTGGGCTTAGGGATACACTGAATAGACGTAAGAATTATTATACTGCTATCACTGCTATTATAGTATAATTAAAAACATATTATTGTTAAAATGTATTTCATGTGCCAGATAATTATGTCTTTGTTAGGACAAGATATGTCAGCACTGACTGAACGAGATTGAGTCTCTGTGCTGTAAAGGTTAAGTGTTAGTAGCTCAGTCGTGTCTGACCCTTTGAGACCCCACAACTGTAGCCCTCCAGGCTTCTCTGTCTATGGGATTCTCCAAGCAAGAATACTGGAGTGGATTGCCATTCACTTCTCCAGAGGATCTTCTGGACCCAGGGATCGAATCTGGGTCTCCTGCATTGTAGACAGATTCTTTACTGATTGAGCTACAGGGAAGTCCTTCTCTGTGCTGTAGGCTGGTCATATATTTGAAATTTATCTTTAAACAAAGCACATCAGCGGCATCTTCAATAAGTTTGTTTTTTTTCATGAGACATAAGGACTGATGTCTGAGGCCTTCAACAGCAATCTAAAGCCAGTTGGTTTTTTTTTGTTTGTTTGTTTTCTCCACTGACAGTTTTCCCCTAAAAAATTACACTTTAATATTCGGGGGTGGGGAGTATTTTTTCTGGCTCAGTTTGAACGTTTATTCCTTACTAATAATTTTAAAATTGTATTTTGATTTAAATTGGCATCCTTTTGTTTTGATAGTATGTCATTCTTGCTTACTCCCCCTCTCCCAATCCTAGCACTGCTTATTACTGTTCTCATCTATAGATCTAGTGGATCGGTGTTGATTCAATGAACGTTTTGTTATACTTGAAGATATCAGCCCTGAAGTTTTCTCTTGAACATGTAGAAGCACGGCTCAGTTCAGTTCAGTTCAGTTCAGTCGTGTTGGACTCTTTGATACCCCATGAACTGCAGCACACCAGGCCTCCCTGTCCATCACCAACTCCTGGAACTTACCCAAACTCATGTCCATTGAGTCAGTGATGCCATCCAAACATCACATCCTTTGTTGTCCCCTTCTCCTCATACCTTCAATCTTTTCCAACATCAGCGTCTTTTCAAATGAGTCAGCTTTTCGCATCAGGTGGTCAAAATATTGGAGTTTCAGCTTCAACATCAGTCCTTCCAATGAACACCCAGGACTGATTTCCTTTAGGATGGACTGGGTGGATCTTCTTGCAGTCCAAGGGACTCTCAAGACTCTTCTCCAACACCACAGTTCAAAAGCATCAATTCTTCTGTGCTCACCTTTCTTTATAGTCCAACTCTCATAGCCATACATGACCACTGGAAAAACCATACCCTTGACTAGATGGGCCTTTGTTGGCAAAGTAATGTCTCTGCTTTTGAATATGCTATCTAGGTTGGTCATAACTTTCCTTCCAAGGAGTAAGCGTCTTTTAATTTTATGGCTGCAATCACCATCTGCAGTGATTTTGGAGCCCCAAAAACTAAAGTCAGCCACTGTTTCCACTGTTTCTCTATTTATTTTCCACGAAGTGATGGGACCGGATGCCATGATCTTAGTTTTCTGAATGTTGAGCTTTAAGCCAACTTTTTCACTCTCTTCTTTCACTTTCATCAAGAGGCTCTTTAGTTCTTCTTCACTTTCTGCCATAAGGATGGTTTCATCTGCATATCTGAGGTTATTGATATTTCTCCTGGCAATCTTGTGCTTCCAGCTTGTGCTTCATCCAGCCCAGCATTTCTCATGATGTACTCTGCATATAAGTTAAATAAGCAGGGTGACAATATACAGCCTCGAAGTACTCCTTTCCCTATTTGGAACCAGTCTATTGTTCCATGTCCAGTTCTAACTGTTGCTTCCTGACCTGCATATTGTTTCTCAAGAGGCAGATCAGGTGGTCTGGTATTTCCATCTCTTTCAGAATTTTCCAGTTTATTGTGATCCGCACAGTCAAAGGCTTTGACATAGTCAATAAAGCAGAAATAGATGTTTTTCTGGAAGTGTTTTGCTTGGTAAAATATATTAAAAGACAGTGTATGGCCTGTTTGAGGGACAGTGAGAAACAGAAGTGGTATGTGTTGAGACCCAAGAAGCATAGAGGGACCACATCATTTCAGGCCTGAGAGGTCATGTGTTTTATGCTGCAAAGGGTGTGGAGAAAAGGGAACCCTCCTACAGTATTGGTAGAAGTGTAAATAGGTGCAGCCACTATGGAGAACTGTCTGGAGGTTTCTCAAAAAACTTAAAATAGAGCTATCATATGACCTGGCAATCCTTCTCTTGGACATATATACAGAGAAAAACATGATCAAAAAGAATACATGCACCCCAGTGTTCATTGCAGCACTTTTTACAATAGCCAAAGGATGGAAGCAAACTAAATGTCTATAGACAGAGGAATGAATGGAGTAGAAATGGCACATATACACAATGGGATATGACTCAGTTATTAAAAAGAATGAATTAATGCCATTTGTAGCAACATGGATGGATCTAGAGACTGTCATACTGAGTGAAGTAAGCCAGAGAAGGGGAAATATCATATGACATTCTTTAGATGTGGAATCTAAAAAGAAATTATACAAATGAACTTACAAAACAGAAAGAGACTTACAGACTTAGAGAATGAATTTATGGTTGCCAGGGGGAAGGGAAAGTTAGGGAGTTTGGGATGGACATGTGTACATTGCTATATTTAAAATGGATAACCAACTAGCACGTACTGTAAAGCACATGGAACTCTGCTCAGTGGACTGGAGGCGGGGTTAGAGAAGAATGGATAGTTGTATATGTATAGCCGGGTCCCTTCTCTGTTCACCTGAAAGTATCACAACATTGTTAATTGGCTACACCCCAATACGAAATAAAAAATTTAAAATGTGACCAAAAAACAAGACAGTGTGGTGATTGTAGTGTTTATGAGCCCAGCCCTGAAGCCAGATTCCCAGGGTTGAAATCATTGTTTTCTGTGACTGTGAGCTGGTTTCTGTGTTTGAGTTTCCATATCCAAAGAATGGAATTCATAGGAAAAAACTAAGCTCATAGACTTCTTGTGAGGATTAAATAGGTTAAAATACATGAAGTATTGAGAACAGTGGCTGACCATATTAAATACTATGTAAATCTTTATTATTATACAGCTTTAAATTTAGTTTTATCTTTTTTCCTTAATATAACTGAGTTCTTTCCCTGTATCTTGATTTGTATCTTATACAGTCAAGCCAAGACAATCAGTTAAATAAATTTATAGTTCTGTTAAGAAAGAGCCACTTGTTTGGAATGAACAGAATACACTTTAGAATCATGCTATGTCGGGAATTACTAGAGAGACTCTAAATATCATAAACATCTTTCTCATACAATTTCAGGAATGAGACTTCCAGTTATAGGTATATAACTCCAACAAAGAAGTTGTGTTTTTCCTGAAACTACCCCTGATGAAGGATTTTCATGGGATTCTACCTTTGACAAAAGATAACCAATTGAAAGATTGAAGACAGGAGGAGAAGGGGATGACAGAGGATGAGACGGTTGGATGACATGACCAACTTGATGGACATGAGTTTGAGCAAGCTCCGGGAGTTGGTGACGGACAGGGGAGCCTGGTGTGCTGCAGTCCATGGGGTTGCAAAGAGTCAGACATGACTGAGTGACTGAATTAAACTGAACCAACTCTGAATTAGGCATCTAGTTTATGACTAAATGTCTAGTACACCCTGTTGATAGACTGACTGTAAATTTCTCCAACATTATGTATCTCAGTGACTTCTATAGGCTCATTCTACTATGGCCCATTAGCTGATGAGGGTTGTTCTGTGGAGACTCACTAAATCTGTCACACAATGAATACTTTTGAAACATCTGTACCATAAAAAACATTTTCTGTACATCTTTGACAGAATATAGGCAAGAACAGAGTTTTGAACTAAGAACAAAATCTAAAGGAGAAAGTTTTAAGAACAAAAATAGGTTCTTAAGGAATGCTTGGGGGGAGTTCAATTCCATTACTTAATTATGTTTTTTGAAGGGCACACCACTGCCAAGATATGAAATAACCAAGAGAAATAACCAGGTGATGACAAACTTTTCCAGTAATAGTGACAAATGATATCATTTTCTTCCAAACCAAGCTCTGAATATTTTAAAAGAGAGACCTGGTAACATTGCAGTATCTAGAAGAAAATAAAAAGGTAGGGAGCCATCCTCCCTAATTATACCTCAAAGACTGTGGAAGATTGAAAGCTATCTAGATGTTTCAGATTTGAAAGGAATTTTGAGGTGTCTGATAAATAAAACACATTAATTAGAGTGACATGTAAATAGAACTTTAAAAATTAATATAGCTTCTGATGTTCATTTAGTTTAAAATAAAAAACATTTAAAATTATAAAAGAACAAAATGCTATTAAATCAAAACAACAGTCTGGGATCAGACTCGAAACGAGACATTTTCATGGTGAGGAATAGGAAAAATATTGTTGATTTTACAGTAAAGCTAAAAATTCTCACAAGATCATGTGTTAGAACTGTTTCTAATCAATTACAACATTCATATTCTGATATTAATTTTTGAGCTATTTGATGCTAATTCAGACTTCCAAAGTGAAGTTAAAAGAACCACATTTAACTTAGCTTTGAACATTTGAAGTGTTATTATCAAAAAATGATTAGCTAAACATTTCCCAAAGGCTTTGCATCCAGTTATTTGGGGGAAAAATACAGCTTTGACAATGATCAGGCAGAAAAGATTTGTCCAAATTAGGTAAAATAGAATCTGAGTAATGAATATCTTTTATCAATGTAATGCCTGACTTCTGCTGCTGCCAAAATGATGTAAGCTTGGTCACGCTTCATAGTGTGCATGACCTTGCTGGGTGGGGCCGTCGCAGTGGAACTCTTAGCTCCGTGTTCACTCGGGAGGCTGTTTTCCCTAATACCGGTATCTCTGGATAGTCAGGACAATAGGAAGATGACACAATTATGGAAGGTCCAGAGTAGCAGCCTGGCTTTCCTCAATCAGCCCTCAGCTCTCAGTTCACAGAACTCATGAAGCAGCCCCATACACAGAAGGGCAAAAATGGGCCAGAATGCTAAGCTTTGTAGCTGTTTTTATTCTGAGAGCTTTTTAACTGACTTTACATGACTGCAATAAACTTTTGAATTCGTATCATCATTTTAATGTAGCAAGCAAAACATGTACACACACCCACTCTACTATCGGTTTATATTCTCCTCATATCCATTCTATCAAATTACCAATTACTAATTGGTAATTGGTATTACCAATTAGTAATAACAATATTATTTATTTAATTACCTTTTAGACTCCAGTTTAATTATCTGAAATCTATTTTGTTTTTTCTTACTAATTTATATAATTGTTTTCGATTGCTTTTTAACTAGCTTGCATTTATGCAATTCATTTGGGGCTTCCCAGTTGGCACTAGTGGTAAAGAACCTGCCTGTCAATGCAGGAGACTTAAGAGATAGGGGTCTATCTCGGGTCAGGGAGATCCCCTGAAGGAGGGCATGGCAACCCACCCCGGTATTCTTGCTTGGAAAATCCCATGAACAGAGGAGCTTGGCGGACTGTAGTCCATAGGGTTGCAAAGAGTCAGACATGACTAAAGCGACTTAGCATGAACACATGAGATTCATTTAGTTCTTTCATAACTTTTATTTTCACTCTATCTTGTCTATTTTTTCTGACTTATTATTTGCCTTTTTATCTGGTAGTATCTTCTTCCAGTTTACTTCATTTTCAAAATCATCAGCTAATATATTAGGTTCCCTCCCTTTAAAAAAAATTTGTATTACTCTCCCAGCTTATTAAACTAAAAGCAGGAATATGGCCTGTGCCATAAAGTGGAAGATGGAAAGTTAATTTGTGCTTCAAGAAGAGAGGATGATGATTTCTGACCCTTTTAACACAACCAAACTTCTGCTTAGTTTAAATTAACAATTTTTTTTTCTTTTTGGTAAGTGTATTTAATAGTAAAAGTTTGAATTTCACTTATAAAGAAATAGTCAATTCAACCTTTTAGGCTTCAAATGATCACATGTGTGTAATTCTGGCCTTGCTTTAAATATCACTGGTAGTGAAATTTTCCTATGAATTCTATCTGTTGGTTTCACGTACTGATATTATCTTTAATGGAGGGCTTGTTGGCATGTTTTTATATATTTAAACTGTGCTTTCATGTGTTTGTTTATTAAATTATAGTTGACATATTAGTTTCAGATGTACAACAATGATTGGATATTTGTCTATATTGTAAAATAATTATAAGTCCAGTTAATATGTATCACCATACATAGTTACAAAAAAATTATTTTCTTGTTAGAATCATATATTTACTTTAGAACTAAGGGAACAATGCACAACATCAAGAGGAAAAGTAGAGAGAGTATCCTTTCTAGATTTCAATAAACCAAACAGTGAACAAAAGAACAGATAGGAAAAAGAATAATTCACTACTGAGTCACACATTTCTTTCAACTGTAAAGTCAGATACTAGTAGTATCTTCTACTTGAGCTTGTCTTTGTTCCTTCATAAGCAAGTCTTCAACTTTTCTGTACAACATAAGAGGACAAGTTTGTTTGCAGGGGAACTCACTGATGTTAGCCAAAGATTTGAACATAGCCCAAAGCAAAAACAAAATAAACGTAGAAACTCACACTAAGAAGTGGAATATAGTTAGGATCCAAAGAGAACTGATCCCAAGTTTTCATATATAATGATTTTTGCAGATGCTAGTTAATGATTTTCACTTCTGCTTTTTTTGCGCAAGCCCTGGAATTCATCAGATCTGGAAACAAATGTTTCAACAGTTCCCAGAGAAATTCTGGCCTACCCATCTCCAGGAAGTTATGGGAGTCTCATGAGGAATCCCGCTCTTGTAATAGTTATGGCCCATTTTGCAAATTCCAAAAAGTTGAATTAGGGTCAGCAGCAGCTACTATTAATTTGTTGCCCATTAAGTACCAGACATTGTGCTAAGCATTTTCTATACATCCTACATTTATGTCTTACAACAACTTTATTAAATAGATACTATATACCATATTTTCTAATAACTCTGCAGCTCAGTTAACTTACCTCAAGCTCACACAGCCAGAAAGTAGAGCTGGGACTGGAATTCAGGTCTTTAAGACTATATTCTTAACCACCAGTTAACACTGCCCTATTAAATACAGCACAATTATAAATACAAATTTAAACGTGGAGAGGAGCAGGCATATAAGATTGTCAATTGTTTTCAAATTAAACCTGAATTGATTGGTAAATAAGCAGATACATTTGGAAAAAAATTCTTCATTATTTTTTCTGTGATCCTACCAGCATCACTTGAAATTTAGTGATACACGCTACCATTTTAATATCTATGGGCAAGGACAGGATAGAAGTCATCTGCTAAGGATATAAGATACCAAGTGATAAAACCAAGAATTTCAATGCAAAATTACACCTAGCGTAATTAAAGTTGCACAAATCACAACAGGTTAAATACTCACATGTATAACTTTTCTTTAGGATTCCAGGCTTGCCTTGGCTTAAGCATCCTAGGGTTTCTATCTCTCTTCACTTGGCTTTTCCCTTACCCTCTTGTTGTCAGGTTCTTCTCTCTATTTTACTGACAATATGTTGAAAAGCAGAGACGTTACTTTGCCAACAAAGGTCCGTCTAGTCAAGGCTATGGTTTTTCCAGTGGTCATGTATGGATGTGAGAGTTGGACTGTGAAGAAGGCTGAACATCGAAGAGTTGATGCTTTTGAACTGTGGTGTTGGAGAAGACTCTTGAGAGACCCTTGGACTGCAAGGAGATCCAACCAGTCCATTCTGAAGGAGATCAGCCCTGGGATTTCTTGGAAGGAATGATGCTAAAGCTGAAACTCCAGTACTTTGGCCACTTCATGCAAAGAGTTGACTCTTTGGAAAGGACTCTGATGCTGGGAAAGATTGAAGGCAGGAGGAGAAGGGGACGACAGAGGATGAGATGGCTGGATGGCATCACTGACTCGATGGACGTGAGTCTGGGTGAACTCCGGGAATTGGTGATGGACAGGGAGGCCTGGCGTGCTGCGATTCATGGGGTCGCAGAGTCGGACATGACTGATCGACTGAACTGAACTGAACTGAACTGAAACTAATTTATTCTGTGTACTGGGCTTAGCAAATTTATAATCTGAATAAGAAATATATATTTTTTTAAGTTGACATGAATACATACTCTTTGGAAAATTGAAATCTAGTGGGAATTTTATTTATTGTAAGCTTTTTGGAAAATTCTAAAATGAGGGAGGGGACTGCCTGTTTTTAATCTTACTCATTTAGTAAAATGCTTTACACCCTGTTAATTTTCGTGATTGTTGACATACCAATAGACTGGTTGAGGAAATCTTTAGACTTAAATTTTAGTAGTCAAGCTGTTGAACAAATGGAAAAATTACAAGAGCTCTTTATTATACATATGAATCTTTTTCTGGTTCCTTCTTTATTTTTCTCTTTTATAAGGCTACTGGGCCTGATTAAAATCAGCATACTACATATTGTGCATTTTTACTGATCTAACAGTAGATGTAAAAGAGAAGTCCTGAAGGACTAAGGGAGGAAAAATGTGAAGAAGCTGTAGTAAATGCTCCTAGAAGCAGCATTAGCAGCACTGGGATGGTTGGGAGCTGTGCAATTTCCACAGAAAGTTTCCCTGGAGGGTGAAAGGGGCTAGATTTCTGCTCTTGGACCTAGAAAGGAGCGGTGAAGTTTACTTGGCTTGCCCCTACAACAACTTCTCAATAATAAACTCATCAGGCTTTTCATCACCACCTGCCATCCAACATGGGACCTGGGGTTCTGAAACAGCCCCAGATGGGTAGAGTGAGAAGATGGCTAAGTAGTTGCAAAACCATTGCTGGGTATAATTTCACCAGGAGCCCAGAGACCTAGTTCTGATTCTTCCCTTCTTTCTAGCAATAGCGACTGACCTGTTCAGAGGGCAGTTTTCCTGGGACCACCGCAGTTCCAATGTGAAACCACATCACCCCTTCTAAGTTCTCCACTAGTCTCCTTCCCTGTGCTTGTGCTTCAAGTCTTTGCTTAGAGGTTATTAGACAATAAACAAAGGAAAAGCAGAATAGTAGAAGAAAATACCAGTTTGGGCAGGAAAAGGCACAATAAAGATTCTCAGCAAAGGTGGCAGAGTCCTCTAGATCAACCTGGATGTGGCACTGATGTGATTTGACTTATTTACCTGATTTGTGAAGATATCTTACTTTTAAAGTGATTTTTCTTTCTTCTTTCTGCTTATCCTGTTTATCTGTATCTCAGTTCAGTTCAGTCGCTAGTCATGTCTGACTCTTTGCGACCCCATGAACCGCAGCACACCAGGCCTCACAGTCCATCACCAACTCCTGGAGTCCACTCAAACCCATGTCCATTGAGTCGGTGATGCCATCCAACCATCTCATCCTCTGTTGTCCCCTTCTCCTCCTGCCCTCAGTCTTTCCCAGCATCAGGGTCTTTTCAAATGAGTCAGCTCTTTGCATCAGGTGGCCAAAGTATTGGAGTTTCAGCTTCAAAATCAGTCCTACCAATGAACACCCAGGACTGAACTCCTTTAGGATGAACTGGTTGGATCTCCTTGCAGTCCAAGGGACTCTCAAGAGTGTCTAACAGTGTCTAACACTGTGTCTAATAATGTCTAATAGTGTCTAACAGTGGACAAAATGCTTTCATGTATATTATTTCATTTAAACCTCACAAGCACCTTATAAAAAATACTATTATTTTTTGCAGATGAAGAATTTAGAACTCAGAGACTAAATGATTTTTCCAGCTGGTAACCAAAGGTGACTCAAGCTCATATCTCCTGATCGTTCTTCACCCATTTGGTTCCATAATTGACCTACATTATCCTATCATTTGTCCCAAATGACAAAAGTAGGGAGCTGACTTTTTTCCCACGAAGGTGTATCCCAAATTCTCTGAGCTCTTCCTTGGGCACTTTGCTATACTCCAGTTGTCAATGCTTATAAAACTCAGAAGCCTAAGTAGAATAGGGAGGATTATGAGAGACTGCTGCTTGGGTTCAGG
Organism: Bos indicus; assembly: GCF_029378745.1. Lineage (NCBI taxonomy): Eukaryota > Metazoa > Chordata > Mammalia > Artiodactyla > Bovidae > Bos > Bos indicus. Next base: position 113,158,342 of record NC_091760.1, read on the forward strand.
ATACGATTTTAACCTATTTGCACTATCCTAAAGTGGTAGATTGTTGGCAATACTTCTACTCTTAAGTCTTTCTTGATATATTTTCAGTAAGTATGTAGTTTTCCCAGTGCTTCACTGTTGATAGTAAAAGAAGAAAAAAAAAAGTGCTGTTTGAGGCCCAGAAGTAAAGACTAAGAAGGTTATGGGCAAAAAATACATTGTCAAAGTTCCTCAAATTTTACATAGGACTAATAAATATTTCCAATTCCCAGAACCCATGTTGGTTTTCTTCAAAGAACATCCAAAACCTATTTATAATTCAAAATACCTCTTTTATTCTAACACCTTGGTGACAGATTCTGAAAACACAGAGCTGCCAAGTGTCAACATTTTGTGGCGAGGGTTTCAATTAGCCTTTCCTCCTGAGAATTTTCTCCAGTTTTCCCTGTTATGGTTCTGGCACTCAAAGAAAGGCAGGGCTGTCTGTTATTCTTTAGACCTGGATGAGAAAGTACTCAGCCCTTTTTTTTTAGGGGATAGTAATGTTATTCAATGGAAAAAGTTCAAGAGGAATGAGAATTCCCAACCTTGGCTGTAATTTTGTCTAAGTTGGCTTATTCAATACAATACAACAAATCTTAGAAGGTGGTAAAAAAGAATTAACAAAATTATATTATTTTGAGTTTCACTGAAACATATTTTTATAGGATTTCATGTTTTTGATTCAAACATTTATTGAAGGCCTACTCTGTACAGGGCACTGAGGGAATAAAAAGATTACTTATTCAACCATGTTCTTCCATAATCCTTTCCAACACCTATCCCAAGATCATGTACAGTTATCACCTTGTATGCTTCAATGGTGGCCAACATTTACCTTGATCACAGTAGTTACATAAAAATATCTATTGAAGGTTTTTTAACTAGTGGACAGTGTACTAGGTCTTGAGATATAGCATTCCCCCTACTAAGCTGCAGGTAATCTGAGGGCTGAGATTTAAAGAGAAAACACATGACTTAAAATTATATTGGCTAGGAATTCCCTGGTGGTGCAGTGGATAAGAATCTACTTGCCAATGCAGGGGACATGAGTTCATTCCTTGATCTGGGAAGACTCCACATGTCTCTGAGCAACTTAGCCCCTGTGCCACAACTACTAAGCCCATGCTCTAGAGCCCATGAACCACAACTAATGAACCCACAGGCTTCAGCTACTGAAGTCTGAGTGCCTAGTGCCTGTGCTCTGCAGTAAAACAAGTTGCTGCAGTGAGAAGCCCGTGCACCACAACTAAAGAATATCCCCCACTCGCTGCAATTAGAAAAAGCCTGCTCAAAGCAACAAAGACCCAGCGCAGCCACAAATAAATGAAATTATAAAAAAAAATATATTGGCTAGGTCCACTGAACAAAAGGGAAAGGTGTTGATTCAGGGAAAGACAGGAACTAGGAGAAGGTGGCAGGAAATTTTAAAATTAAAATTATAGGCTTTAGGGCTTTCTATTTTGACTCAAGATGTATAGTTCTTCAAAGGAGAATCTAGTTGGCTTGGCTTAACTCATAAGCCTATCACTTAACTAGAGATGCTTGGAGAGACGATCTTGGCACACACATCAGTGAGAATGCATCAAGAGGAACAGATGCCGACAACAAAAACTCAACAAATACACTGTGTACATGGCAATGCTACACAAAGATATGTATGTTTAGGTTCTAAAACTTAGTAGGGGAATCCTTATTTAGGTTTTTTCCAGAAAGAATTAATTTCCTTCTGCTACCCAGCTCTTCTCAGTTGCCCTGGACTTCTTTCAGGAATAGTCTGGAATAAATGCGCACAAACCCATTGCTGATATGTGATACTGAACACAGGAGACTAAGAACAGTTAAGCCAGATAATTCTTAAGCAACGATAAACACTTTAGGCACTATGGTCATCTAAGGGTTCCTTTGCTTTTATCTGCATCTGTGCTGAATTATGTACTTTTTGCTGAATAAATAAATACTTTTTCCTTGTAATTCAGAAAAGTGAACTCTGTCACCTGACTCATTCTTTTAAGCTCGATCAAGCTAAGCTAAATACTTTCTTCTGGCCTAAATGCTTATGGTACTCAGGCATGTAGGTTCTTAATTTCCCTTCAGAAACCTTAACTTTCAGTCAGATTTGGTCCAAGGGAAAAAAAAATGAAAATAGGTCACGTTTAACTTTAGTGGTTATTCTTTTCCTTTCACTGCTATTTGTTTCCTCATGTCTATTTCCACATTTTCCCTTTCCCCTTTAGTGAGCTAAATAGTGTAAAAAGTGAACTGACACTTTTTTTTTTTTAGGATAGTAAGTCTGAGGAATACAGACATTTTATCCCAAGTTCCATTTTTATGCAAGTGGTACAAATCTCACATTTTCCATGGTCCATAAGGGTGGTTTTGCTTTTAACTATGAGAAAATGTACTCCAACATATCCAATATATAGACTGGCCAATCTGACAGTCTTAAGGTTTGTATAACCTGTCTCTTCTCAGTTCTGAGGGCTCAGTCATTCATTCCTCAGCAAGAGGGGGCATTCCAGGGCTGTTCATATCATACAGCACAAACTACATCTGATTATGTGATACAATGTGAGTTCTGTTGATCAAATCAAGGTTCTCAACAGTTTACAGTCATTTTTCAATGGCTTACATAAATTTTTTTTTTCTTGTAAATTCAAATATAAGTGATTTTTAAAAATTCCTAAATGGGTTATGATTGTCCTCATACATTTTTTATTTCTTATTTTTCTGCCTTGAGAAATAATGGCAACCCCTTGCTCCTTTATTCTTAGAACAGGCCTTTGGGCTTTTATTTTCCAATTACTCTCCTATCATTTGAGTGGCTGAATAGATTTCTTCACTGAATACAGAGTTTCATATCTAGAGTAAAATTATTTTCCAGTGGAGCTCTGGGACTCTCTGGTGATCAATAGAATTTTCCCTGATTGCTATTTTATAATATTTATGACGCATGACAAAAAACTATGAATATGATTGTATTTCTAGCTTTATCTACCTTCAGAGAATTTTTAAAGATTGCTTGTTTAACTCCTCTGGCAACCAACATCTGTATTAAATTGCTTTTGTTAATAGTATAAGATTCTAACACAATTTGAAGGACTAATAGCAATGCTATCTTATAGAGATTTTATAACCTTGAATGTGGTTGACCTAGGTTTGGGAGAAATATTAAAAATAGCGATTGAGAATCTACTCTCAAAACTTTTTTTTTTAACTTATTGTTACTATTTTACCTCATTTGCTTTATCATTTGTTATTTACTTTCACGGAATACCTTCTCTTTTACCATGGCCTTTATCTGCTTGTCATTTCTAATCCTCACCCCAACCATAGGTGACATCAATCATATTTTAATAATAAGGGAGCTAAGGCTTTAAGAGATAAAGCAGACATCTGTATTTTTTGCCTTTCTTCTCCTTAGAAGAATATCCTCATTTTCCTTTAGAGAACTCTTATTTACTGTCCATCCATGTGCTCAGACAGTTGGATTATTCCTTGGCTCTAGACCTGGGTTCCTATTCCAGTCTTAGCAAATGAGGGCAGTGGATTCTTTTTGCTAGAGTGATCGGCTCAGAGATGTGCGTATGACCCAACTCAGGTAAATTAGAGACAATCAGCATTAGCCTCAGGACACTTTTCTGGAAAAACTGGGAAAGAAATTCTCTTTCACTTGGAGTTGTTAAGCTATGGAATGTAAGTTTGGAGCTGCTAGAGATTTTTTTCCTTCCACAAATAGAAATATTGTAAGATTTGAGAATAAAGCCAACAGAGAGGAAGGAGAATTGACAGAAATAACTGGGGATTCCTGGAATCAGTATTTATAAGATAATGACTTAGTCATGTGAGCCAACAGTTTCCCTTTCTGCTCAGAGACGGTTGAGGTGGGATTCTGTCACTTGCCACTGAAAACACTCTGACTAATCAAGAAACTATGCTCTTCTCCATGGTTACAACAAGACTATTAGGTGTCAGGAGATGGGATTTGAACTAAGTTCTGACTTAGGTCAAACTCCTCTTGAATTTTTTGAGTACAGAATATGCCTTCTAATGGTCATTGAGAAATGGAAAACAAGGAGGAGAAAAGTGTACACATGTGATTTTTAAGAAGCATATCTCAGTAAACCAGTTCAATTTTTAGCAGATCTGGCATGCAAGTCCTTGCAGAATATCATACTCAGTACTATGGCAAATGAAAAAGGAAGTAGAAATCAGAATAACTCCCTGTGTAAGTTATAAATTAATATAGGATAAAAGACAAAAAGGTCATAAAAAGTAAAGTAGGAAAAAAAACAAATTGAGAAGTTTGAAATGGATGAAAAATTAATAAAACGTTTCAGTAGGTGATAAAAAGTAAAAGGCCATATTGTATCTTCGAATCATCACCCATTTCTAGTGTTTCCAACACTCTCCACAGAGTGACTTTGCCTTAGACCCTTTAGGTATAAAATACTAGAGTCATCTTCAGTTCTCTCTTGCCTCCATCAAAAAGTCTCTGTGTCATGATGGTTCAGTTTCTAGAACCTTATTTTGTGTTTTATATTTCCATCAGTCTGCGCATTTTTATATTAAACCAGGACTGCTGCAATAATATATTTGCTATACTTCTGTTTTCAAGCTGTGGACTTTGTAACCCAAGAATGTACTAATTTAGTATGTTTAAAACTATGGGCCGCTATCCATAAGTATATCATAGGATTGATTTACTTGATTATGATGAGTATTTCTTTTTTTTTAATGTAATAGAATATAAGTATAGTGGGGGGCTTCCCTGGTGGCTCAGACGGTAAAGCGTCTGTCTGTAATGCAGGAGACCTGGGTTCGATCCCTGGGTTGGGAACATACCCTGGAGAAGGAAATGGTAGCCCACTCCAGTATTCTTGCCTGGAAAAATCCCATGGACAGTGGAGCCTGGTAGGCTCCACTGTCCATGGGGTCGCAAAGAGTCGGACACGACTGAGCGACTTCACTTTCAGAAGTATAGTAAGGGTAGGTATTATAGCACAATTCTCTTTACATAAATGTAGCTATGGTTATTCATATAGATATAGGTAATGAAGTATATCTAGGTATATGATGTAAATGTATGTGTGGATGCTGAGTTGTTGTATAAAATATATTTCTTATAGAGTAAATTATGAACAAAAAACGTTTGAAAGCCAATGAACTGGACAGAGCAGTAATCAGCAATCAACCAAAGAGAATTTGTTAACAAAGTATCTAACTTGTGCAAGCACTGCTATATAGGAATTGTCATTTTAAAGTGTAAATTTGCCTTTTTTATTGTCGTTGCTGGGAAAATTACAGTAAATATAAATTTCCATAAGTTGTAAGCACTTTCAAATGTACTTCAAAGTTGGCCACCAGATGATGCTTACTGTGAAATAATCCTCATCTGTTACTGCTCTCTGAGCTCTGCTCCTCTCTGCCAAGTGAAAACACTACCTCTGTTCAGAATCTTGTTCAAAACACACCCCCTCCACAAAACTGTGAGGAACTTTGTCCTTGGGAAAAGTTAGCTTACATCTCATTTGATTAAAATTCTTTAACTTATTACTAAAACAATATGATTACTATAGAATATACAGAGAAAAAAGAAAGAAAAGGAAAATCATCCATTCTAATCTAGAATTATCCATGATTAACATTTTGGGTTAGCTATAAATCACCTCTAGACAGTCATGGAAAAAATTTCATTTTGAGACGGTAGGAATTATAATTCCCACTCGCAGTGTTCCCAATTAAAACTTGAATAAAATATAACCAATTCAGTCATAAATCGTTGATAATTGAACAACTAGTAATTATCACTCCTTAGTTTTACATACCAGAAGAACAGAGGTTTGACCAACATTATTTAAAATTGATTGTGCATGAGTGCTAAGTCGCTTGTCATGTCCGACTCTTTGTGACCCTATAGACCACAGCTTGGCAGCCTCCTCTGTTCATTGCATTCTCCAGGCAAGAATGCTGGAGTGGGTTACCATGCTCTCCTCCAGGATATCTTCCTGACCCAGGGTTTGAACCCCATCTCTTGAGTCTCCTGCATTGGCAGGCAGGTTCTTTACCACTAGTGCCACCTGGGAAGCCCTGTAATTACCTATAAGTGACTAAAGGACATTTATAAGAATTGATGTAACTTACTAGTTTCATTACTAGTCTGTGACAATTTTGCTTTGATTCAGAAAAGCTGATTTTCAGTGTCACAACGTTTTGGGTTGGCAAAACTACAATTTACAAAGCGCTTAAACCTGATGAGGAAGGAATGAAAAATCTGCAAAAACATGTTGAAAATGTTAGACTAATCTTTAGAGAAAAACAGGATTCCATCTGTAACTCTAGTTCAAGTTTCTATAGTTTTCCCCCATCCCCAAACCATTTCTGTTAACCATCTTTCTAAATAAATTAATGATAAAGCTAGCAAGAATAGCGAGAGTTTACTGAATGCTGATCTATTTTCATTCCTTTGCTTGAATATCATGGGAAGTAAATCTGAGGTTATGAATATTAAATTTCATGGCCTGGTTAACAGTCTTATCCCTGTGTCCTGTCCCCACATCTCTGGGCCAGGTTTGGAGCTCCCAGTAATGTCAAATGGTGCTTTGCCCTGAGGCAGGAAACTGATGGGTTTTAGGAACAGAATGAGGATTTGCCCAGTGGGAATGAGTAAAGGAAAAGGAAATTAGCTTTTGTTAAAGAAGCAAAAAAGTGTGTCTAGAAGTTGAAATAAAATTTTTTCAGATATCTTATTTATTTGATATAGAAGCTGTGGCAACATCTGACTCTAGTGATTTAGAAGTTTTCATTCAATTGCCTTTTAGAAATAGTAGTATCTGTAAGCAGTAGTGTCCTGTGGTCTCTCTAGTCTTTTTTGAAAGTCTTTTCTTATCAGAAATCATAAAAACTTGTGATAGGAATTTAACAAAACACTGACTGTTTAAGAAATAAAGATTCCATTTTGGACGTTCTTATGGTGGAAAAGAGAACACAAGTCACTGTGTACTTCAGCAAATATGACCCTTAGAGAACTGGGAAATGACCAAAGATATGGAAAGGAACTTATTTTATGTACCTCTAGAAAAGTTCTGTAAAAGAAAGGGCAGAGCCAGTTTTGGCTGAATGTCTATGAAAACAAAAGCCAAAAAGGCAAAGAAACCAACCATCTTAGAAAACCACAAAGATTAGTATCCTAGGCTTATTGTCCAGCTTGTTTTCTATGGAATTTGCATGGGGATATATTGCATTTTGCCTAAGGCAAGTCAGTTGGTTTGGAAAGCCCTTGCATGGCCTGCCTCTTTCCAGGGAAAGGACGAAAGGCAGTATTCATTGGGCTGAACCATTTGAAATTGATGGCAATAAACAGTAGGCACCTTAGATATTTTATTACTGCTTTAATCCCTACAATTCTGCTTTGAGGTAAGCATTACTCCCTACAGGAATCTGGCCAGAAAGGGAATCAGAAAAGTAATGTAATTTACCTAAACTAGGATCACTTGGTAGTGTAGGAGTTGGAGTTCAAATAAAATCTGACTCTGAAACAAGTGATGAGTTAATCAGAAAACAAAAGTTCTACAGACATTCGTGAAATGTTTCCTTGGAGGTCCAAAATTAAAAGTGATTCACTAAATGTGTTAAGGTAGAAAGAACATCTAGGGTTCCATGGTGGCTCAGACAGTAAAGAATCCACCTGTGATTCAGGAGAAGTGGGTTTGATCCCTGGGTCAGGAAGATCCCCTGAAGAAGGGAATGGCTACCCACTCCAGTATTCTTGTCTGGAGAATTCCATGAACAGAAGAGTCTGAAGGGCTACAGTCCATGGGGTCCCAAAGAATCAGACGTGACTGAGCAACTAAGCATGTGCATGTGCACGCACACACACACACACACACACACACACAGAAAGAAGATCTACTGTCTTTGGAAAGAAGAGGGGAAAGAATGAGGGAAAGCTAAGTGTAGTGTAGGAGCTCGAAATTAATTACTTCAGCAAAGGACAGAGTCAATCTTGATCAAGTTGTATACCTGGGACAAAATAAAAGCAATCATTTGCTTCGTAATGAGGAAAAGCAAGATGTAGTATATGCATGCAATGGTAATTTGGAATGCAAAAGGAAATTAAGAAATTAAAGAAAATACAGATTATTGTTTTAAAATAGTTTTAAAATTCTACTGTAAACAGTGAGAGGATCTTTTAACCATGTCTAGCGAATCAGACCCAAATTATTAGGTTGGTCAAAAAGTAATTGCAATTTTGGACCATGAATTCTAAATCATTATAACTAAGGTCAAATACATTTTTATTAATTAAAATAAGAACCATTACAATCAACACATTTTTGCCAGTGAGAAATAAGTTTGTTTATTCCTGTAGCATAAAAATCTGTGCTTTGGGATTCCAAGAACTCTTTGGGATTCCAAGAACTCTTGGAAAGCATATTCTGGCTCATGTTGGTTATGGAAGCATTTTCCCTGCAAAAAGTTGTTGAGATGCTTGAAGAAGTAGTAGTCATTTGGTGAGAGATCAGGTAAATATAGTGCATGAGACAAAATTTTGTAGCCCCATTCATTCAACTTTTGAAGGATTGGTTTAACAACATGCATGTGTGTAGTTATGGAGAAGAATTGGGCCCTTTTCTGTTGACCAATGCCGGCTTCAGGCATTACAGTTTTCAGTGTATCTCATTGATTTGCTGAGCATACTGCTCAGAGGTAATGGTTTCACCGGCATTCAGCAAGCTGTAGATGGTCACCAGACCACTAAACAGTGACCATTACCTTTTTTGGTGCAAGTTTGGCTTTGGAAATTGCTTTGGAGCTTCTTCTTGGTCCAACCACTGAGCTGGTTATCACTGGTTGTCATATAAAATCCACTTTTTGTAGAAAGTCACAATCTGATTGAGAAATGTTTTGTTGTTGTTGCATAGAATAAGAGAAGACAACCCTTTAAAACGACAATATTTTTGATTTGTGGTCAGCTTATAAGGCACTCACGTATTGAACTTTTTCACCTTTCCAATTGGCTTGAAATGCTGAATGACTATAGAATAGTCAAGTTTGAGTTCTTTGGCAGCTTCTTGTGTAATTGTAAGAGGATCAGCTTCAATGATCCTCTCAGTTAGTCATTGTCAACTTCCGTTGGCCAGCCACTGTGCTCATATCTTCAGGGCTCTTGTCTCCTTTGCAAAACTTCTTTAACCACCACTGCACTGTACATTCATTAGCAGTTCCTGAACCAAACGCATTGTTGATGTTGCGAGTTGTCTCTGCTGATTAACAACCCATTTTGGACTTGAATAAGAAAACAGCTCAAATTTGCTTTTTGCCTAACCTCATTTCCCTAGTCTAAAACAAATATAAAATAAATAGCAAGTAATGTCATTAGCAAAAAAAAAAAAAAAATAAAGTGAGAAATGCACATTAAAATGGTATATAATATAACAACATTTATTTAAGAATACATTCCAATATAAAAAAGCAAAGGTCAACAATGCAAAACCGCAATTACTTTTGCACCAACCTAATACAATGCAAAATATTTCTACCTCTAAACTCATTAACTATACCCACTGGGGTGAGTTGCCATTCCCTTCTACAAAATTATGACTCTAGGACATTAATTATTTTGTCAACTGTGGGAAACAAATGCATCAATTTTCTGAGTTCACCTACTGATATGCAGATGTAGCCAGGTTATACATTTTGCAACCTCAAATGTTTGCTCTGCTTTCTAAAGGACTTAGAGGGATTCATTCAGCCAGTTATTTTCTTATAGATAGTTTCTTCACTCTGAGATGTAGACCAAATACACTGAATAAATATGTTTTCTTTGAGTGAGCCTATTATGTATGCTAATAATCAGCATTCAATTTAGAAAAAAAAAATTCACCAAAAGGCAAACTTACTGTATCTCTACATATTTGATCTCTGCCACTTAGCTGAGTAAAATGTGTTCAGTTAAGTTACTCAAGAAATGGTATTTCCACTTGAACCAGTCTAGAAGTGAGTTAACCAAGATTCCTGTATGGACTCTGGTATATAGTGACATAAAGTCATAGCCAAAAAATCTATTACTTTTGTAATTCTTAATGATAATATTTTTTCCTTTCAAAAATTTTATTTGCTTTAAATCTACATTAGGGATCAAATATCTATAGCTGGGCTGTAAACAAAATAATTGTAATAGTATCTCTGAAAATAGAAAAGAAAACACTAGTAAATAGCAAACCTTAATGTTGCTCAAAATAAGATTAAACCATTCAAAATACCACAAGTGAAAAACTGTTAGGGAAATACAGTCAACTTTCACATATTAGTACATTGCTTTTTTGCTGTTTTGGTTTGCATTATCAATCTTCATTTTTAAAATTCCTTTCCTATCCTGACTTTTTAATCACCTAACTGTTCCAGAGAAAGTTTCCAAAGGCTTGGTTCAATGAACAAGCTGAATGGAAAAGCAACTTTGAAACTGAATTAAACCTTAACTTAATTACAACACTGGACAGGGCTGGACTAGCATTAGTACCACTTGCCTTGAAGTAAAATTTAAGGGGCACTCAAAAAATAAAGTTTTAATGCAATGTTTAATGCAATACACAAAACATCCGTGATGAACAAAATAAAAATTCTAAATAAAGGCAAGCTGTTGTTTGTTTGTTTTACCACCCTGCACTGTTGCACAACTGTTTCTAATCAGCTCAGAGTTCCCAGCCAGTGCCCCTCGTGCCCTCTGACAGGTGGTCTATGAGAGCTGACAGTTTTATGTGAACAGTATTTTGATCATAGAATTTTATTAACTTTTTTCACTTGGTTCAAAATAGGGAAAGATATAATACATAATTTTCCTTTTGTCCTATTCCAACATGGTCCGTCTAGTCAAAGCTATGATTTGTCCAGTAGGCATGTATAGATGTGAGAGTTGAACTATAAAGAAAGCTTAGCAGCAAAGAATTGATGCTTTTAAATTGTGGTATTGGAGAGGACTCTTGAGGATTCCTTGGAGTGCAAGGAGATCAAACGAGTAAATCCTAAAGGAAATCAGTCCTGAATATTCATTGGAAGGACTGATGCTGAAGCTGAAACTCCAATATTTTGGCCATCTGATGCAAAGAACATTGGAAAAGACTCTGATGCTGGGAAAGACTGAAGACAGGAGGAGAAGATGAGATGGTTGGATGGCATTACCGACGCGACGGACATGAGTTTGAGCAAGCTCCAGGAGTTGGTGATGGACAGAGAATACTGGTGTGCTGCAGTCCATGGGTTCGTGAAGAGTGGGACATGACTGAGCTACTGAACTGAACCCGAATGTGGCTCTGCTCGGCACTGTTAATGAAGTGAGTCCCCATCAGCTGATAATTCAGACTTCATCAGCATTTACCTTTGGGTTTGAAAATGAATGCATTTAATGTTCTGAGAATTTGTTGCAGACAAAGCTTGAAAATATTTCGCGGAGAAATAATTCCTTTAGACTAGGAATTAAAACATGTTCTAGTTTTCCTAGCAACATTTTGGAGTGCCAAGGTCAATTTTGGCACTGCTCTAAGCTGAAAGATGTATGACTAATCCCTAGTGTAGGGCCTGATGTGGATTAGCTGCCCAGTGCATATTAGTTTTCTGATCTCTCAGATTCTCACAGGTGGAAAAAACACTGTGGTTTTAGTTGTTAAATAGAAAGTAACAGCAATAACAAACAGTAATCATTCAAATTTATTAAGAACACTTGAAGGTCTTAAATTATTGCACTTGGTAACCTTAAAAATGAATTTCTTGCTAGTCTTTTATATTCTTTTTCAAGGCTATTTAGTCCTGGGTCCCATTTCTCAAAATCAAAATTAAGTATAACTAAGAATCCATTCGGAGAAGGCAATGGCACCCCACTCCAGTACTTTTGCCTGGAGAATCCCATGGATGGAGGAGCCTGGTAGGCTGCAGTCCATGGGGTCGCTAGAGTCGGACACAACTGAGAGACTTCCCCTTTCACTTTTCACTTTCATGCATTGGAGAAGGCAATGGCAACCCACTCCAGTGTTCTTGACTGGAGAATCCCACGGATGGTGGAGCCTGGTGGGCTGCCATCTATGGGGTCGTACAGAGTCGGAAACGACTGAAGCGACTTAGCAAGAATCCATTTCCCAGCTCCTTTCTCCTATAAGCAAAGATTAAAAGATATACCATGTAGGTTTCTGTGAGATTCTGCTTTATCTCAATGTGTGAAACCCCTTGAGGTCTTGTTCAGTGCCTTAAACATATTTTTCTTAAAAAATGAATATGGAATTAAATGCTATGGTTTGACTGTAGCAACAACCTGACTACCAATTTTTGCCATTTTTTCCCCAGGCTTCAAGGGGATGGTAGCTTTCATGTGCCTGGCTAATTTCAGCTTGGAACAACACAATTCTTCATGTGGAAACAATTAAAAATACCTGGAGAGAGCCAAATCCCCAGAAAACTCCACCTGCACCAAGCTCTGTGAGATCCCAGGGAGAAGTTCAAAAGAGTTCTAGGCAAAATAGCCTTGTTGCCTGGTTGCTGCTGCTGCTGCTGCTAAGTTGCTTCAGTCGTGTCCGACTCTGTGCGACCCCATAGATGGCAGCCCACTAGGCTCCTCTGTCCCTGGGATTTTCCAGGCAAGAGTACTGGAGTGGGTTGCCATTGCCTTCTGCATGTTGCTTGGTTAGAAGGGTTCAAGGTAGCCTCAATCCCTCTCCCACCCATATGAAGATCTTTTTTTTCCTGCATACAATATCAAAAAAGTAAAACAAAGCAAACCTAAATCAGAAATAGAAGATAATAGCAAGTTGTAATACAATTTCATTCAGTGAAAGGTTAGAGAGGAACTTGTCATTCAATAGCTTGAAGCTCTACAACTGCACTCTACGTTTCTGGTATTTCTCCTCTTCCTTTCAGTTTGTCAAATTTATCCCTGAAACAGAAAAATAACATAACCTAGAATAATAATAATAATGGTGGGGATTTTAGATCTAATTATTAGACTCATAGATCACAGATTAGGGGGTGGGAGATTTCAAGGCACATTGTAGAAGCAACCACCTTGAGGACAGGTAGTCTCAGAAACAAGCCAAGGAATAAGAAGGTTAAGGTAGAAGGTTTTCAAATAGCACATTCACCTTTTGGTTTTAAGGGCAGTCCAAGAAAATACATCTAAAGCAACACTGTTGAGGATACACAATGATGTGTATATACAATTTTTATACAATCTTCAAAATATGTAACTAGCCTCTGGAAAATAAAAAGTCAACTGTTTGATGCTGCTTAAAACAGTAGGATGTTCATGCTGCTGCTGCTGCTAAGTCACTTCAGTCGTGTCCGACTCTGTGTGACCCCACAGACGGCAGCCCACCAGGCTACCCTGTCCCAGTGGCAAGAACACTGGAGTGGGTTGCCATTTCCTCCTCCAATGCATGAAAGTGAAGTCGCACAGTCGTGCCCGACCCTCAGTGACCCCATGGATGTTCACAGTAGGTATTTAATACTTCTGAGGTTCAATTTTGTTACTGATTTTGCGTACATTTGTTTTTGTTCAGTCTCTCAGTCGTATCTGACTCTTTGTGACCCCATGGACTGCAGCACACCAGACTTCCTTGTTTTTCACTATCTCCCAGAGTTTGCTCAGACTCATGTCCATTGGGTTGGTGGTGCCATCCAACCATCTCATCCTCTGCTTATGTGCTAACCTCTTAAAAGCAATATGCTGTATGGCTTTGAGTTTTGCTCAGTAGAGAAATGCATTTTTTTCCCCAAATCAAAAGCTTTTTTTCTTTTAACTATAAAATCATTAATAATCCTATTATATTTAAAACATATTCATTAGTCATTACAATATAAATAATGGATTCCTTGGTGTTGTTTTCTTAAGGGATTCAAAATCTAAACTAAAACACTATTCTGTCTGCTTGCCAAAAAATAACTACAAACTTTACAAAACAATGTTAGTTATACAGGAAAAAAATTTAGCCATGTATTACTGATTTTGCAGAGATAATTTTATAGAGATAATCTTGAACAAAGCCAGCTTACAAAGTCCTAAAACACAAAGTTATTAAAGGAAATATTTTGGATGAGCATAGAACAATTTGACCTGGATTTTGAAAGACATGGAGCTTGTTTTAAAAGTGATAGGTAGTGATGTAGCTGGTACTACTGCTGTTCTAAAGAGAAAAAGAATTTAAGTAACATTTTTAACTTGAAACCCATGGATTGAAATGGAAGGAGAGTCTGTGAAAGAGGCTGTAATAGCTTAGGGTCAGTCGCATTTTCTTTCAGTCTAGTTGTCTGGGAAGATAATGGGTCAAAAACCTTAATGTGCAGCATTTGAAAATAAAAATTTGAGTACTTCTAGATCCTTTTGGTGGATCCACAATAGAACTTTCATGTTGTTCGTCCAGGGGAAGAATGTAGAACAGGGTAAGAACAGGCTTACTCAGATCAGTGCATTGCTCCATGAGAGAAATCTCAGGCTTCCCCATGTTATTAAAGGAGTCTCTGTGAAAATACTGACATTTAGTTTGGTATTCATCTGGATGTTGACAAGCTGTCAACTCCCCAGGTCAATTTGAGTCATGTTAAAAATACTTTGGTATGTGTGGTTTGTTAACTGCAGGTGTTTGGCTGTGAAAGTTGAAGAAGCAAAAACATGCAGCTAGAACACTGTGCTGACATGATGGGTTTACAGTGATTTGAGGGGAAGCTGAGAGAAAACATTGTTTGTTACCAATTTATTTATTTCCTTTTCACAAGGGTCTCTGTGAAGCCAAACATCTGGGTAAAAAAACCAAAAGCCTTAGAGAATCCTTTGCAAAGATTTTTTTCTTCACTCATCCAATTGTTTATTCAACAAATATTTATTGGGTGTTTATTATAGACAATGTCTTTCTGCCAAAGAGCTTAGAAGGGGAGAAAGTTATGCACATATTACGAATATTATTATAGAAGTTAGAAATAAATTGGAGGGTGCCACAGGAGAGATGTAAATAAACTGTCATACCTGAGCAGCTTACTTATGCATAGCTGGGAGAGTCAGGGACACCCTCTTGACAAGATGGCATTGAGCAGAGTTAAAAGGTTTTCATTCTAACTGAAGTTGAGGCTATGTAACAGAGACAGTTTTGATTGCAAAATGCAGAAAACACAACTCAAACTTGAATTAGGATGCAGGGAAGGGCAAAATCTATAAAGTATGCTGGTGCTCATTTAAATGTGCTGTGAATACTGTGACAGCATGTTCCGTAAGTTGGGAAGAGGACTGGTGTGCTTACTCCAGAGTGTGAGAAGTGTGGCTTCTCACACTTTACTCCAAGTGTGACTTGTAAAGCTGTATGTATCCAACAATAGCCTAAGATGTAAGGCTGTAAAAATAGATGCAGCTGCAAGTGTCAGAAAAAGAATTTAACAAGACACAGAACAGCAACAAAAAAGTAGGAAGTAGAAAATTATTGCAGTAGCAAAAGCAAGCAAAGATAGAGTGTTTGGATTATGATCATGAGAGTGAAGTTAGAGGGATGGGAATGTATTCTAGATCTGCCAGTTGTAGAACCAATAGCACTTGGCATCCAATTTGAATGCAAATATTGATGAGTTTCATCAATATTTCTGTCATAAACTGAATTAGTATACAGGAACATATGTGTGAGGGATGAGGCTTTATTTACTTTTGTGCATACTGAGCTTCAAGTGTAGGTAGGATATGCAAGTAGAAATATGGAGCAACTTTTTGGATATTAGTGCTGGAGCAATGTCAGGATGGGGTCACAGATCTAGGAGCTTTGCAGAAGTGATAATATTAACAGTAGTCTAGTGAATGTCAGGAGAGTATTGGTACATGAGAAAAAGAAGAGAAGATGATCAAAATATTTGATGACTTAAACACCAGGACATTTAGAAAAGTATAGATGTTTCATTCTCCTAAACCAACTGAAAACTTACTTGAATTTTCACTTCATTTACCTAGTTTTGTAGATGAAGACATTTATATTTGTTTGTGATTTTAAAATTTAGTATTGTATGTGTGAAAGTGTGGTGATGTTTAACCACACTTTCCCACATATAATGTAATATCACATCTTCTTCAAATCTTTACTTTTTCGGTCTGAAAAGTTTGAAAAAATCCAAGGATTTGTTTCCCTAATTAATCTCAAGTACGGACATAATTCATTCAGTCTTATGTGTTACGCCAAGCATATTTTGATATTTTGTATGTTGGAGATCAAACCAGTCAGTCTTAAAGGAAATCAACACTGAATTTTCATTGGAAGGACTATGACTGAGCTGAAGCTCCAATATTTTGGCTACCTGCTACAAAGAGCTGACTCACTGGAAAAGATGCTGCTGCTGGGAAAGATTGAAGGCAAAAGAGAAGAGGGTGGCAGAGGATGAGATGGTTGGATAGTATCGCTGACTCAATGGACAGAATTTAAGCAAACTCCAGGAGATAGTGGAGGAGATGGGAGTGTGGTGTGCTACAGTCCATGGGGTCGCAAAGAATCAGAAATGACTTAGCAACTGAACAATGACAACAACAACATTGGTCTTCTAAAGTACTTATCAAACCTCTCTCTGACTTCTTTATTGTTGATACTTGTAAGCGGCTCTAAATTTATAGTAAACATTTGAGAACATATTATTATATAATTTATATTGGTTGCTGCTGCTGCTGCTGCTAAGTCACTTCAGTCGTGTCCGACTCTGTGTGACCCCATAGACGTCAGCCCACCAGGCTCCGCCGTCCCTGGGATTCTCCAGGCAAGAACACTGGAGTGGGTTGCCATTTCCTTCTCCAATGTATGAAAGTGAAAAAGTGAAAGTGTAGTCGCTCAGTCATGTCCGACTCTTAGCGACCCCATGGACTGCAGCCCACCAGGCTCCTCCATCCATGGGATTTTCCAGGCAAGAGTACTGGAGTGGGGTACCATTGCCTTAGCTTTTGGAAAAAGGATATTTCAAAATGCAAGGCCAGAACAGTATTTGGGCATCAAATGTAGATTTAGCAAATATGTCTATACTTCCCTTGTGTTGATATTACTCACGAAAACCTAGGAAATAGTCTTAGTGTGTAAAGTAACTGGCCAGAACAGTATTTGGACATCTAATGTAGATTTAGCATATATGTATATACTTCTCTTGTGTTGATATCACTCACAAAGACCTAAAAAATAATCTTAGTATGTAAAGTAATCTCATTGAAGACAGTTTATATATATGTTAGTGAAAGCAGAAAGTAAGGTGCCTCATACATACTAGGCATTTAATGAGTGCTAGATAGCATATTAAAAAGCAGAGACATTAGTTTGCCAACAAAGGTCCATCTAGTCAAGGCTATGGTTTTTCCAGTGGTCATATATGGATGTGAGAGTTGGACTGTGAAGAAAGCTGAGCCCCAAAGAATTGATACTTTTGAACTATGGTGTTGGAGAAGACTCTTGAGAGTCCCTTGGCCTGCAAGGAGATCCAACCAGTCCATTCTGAAGGAGATCAGCCCTGGGTGTTCATTGGAAGGACTGATGCTGAAGCTGAAACTACAATACTTTGGCCACCCCTCATGTGAAGAGTTGACTCATTGGAAAAGACCCCGATGCTGGGAGGGATTCGGGGCAGGAGGAGAAGGGGACAACAGAGGATGAGATGGCTGGATGGCATCACCGACTCGATGGACATGAGTTTGAGTGAACTCCGGGAGTTGGTGATGGACAGGGAGGCCTGGCATGCTGCGATTCATGGGGTTGCAAAGAGTCGGACACGACTGAGAGACTGAACTGAACTGAATTGAAGTAAAAGTGACCTAAAAAGGAGATTGGCACTTATTAATACCCTAGAAATGTTAATGTTGTCTAGCTCTGTAAATGGAGAAACAGATCACTGTGGAGGGATGGACTGATGGAATAACTAATAATTGCCATGGTTAGAAAACAATATTTTAAAAATAATAGGTCATCTGTGCACAGAAATATGCCTATGTTAACAAGATAACTCCACTCAAAACAATAAATAATTTGACATCTGTGTTGGAAGTATGGGAAAAAAATACTAAAGAAATTCAGTTAAAGATTTTTAACAGAGTTGAATGATGAACACATTTCATAGACAGCAAGATAAAAGAAAATATGATATATCTGAGTATATTTTACTTCCTAGAATGCATTATTATACAAGGTTCTCAAAAGTGTATTTTGGAGAGAATAAATATAATTTTGAATGGCTAAGAAAGTTATCCAGCCTAGACACTGGGAGATAGACTAAAGGTTTATTTGTAACAAATTCCTCTAGTATTGTGGATCTTTAAAGCTTATTGTGGTCAATTTATTTCCTTTCATGCCAGAAATAATAAAAAAATTAAAGCTATTTTATTATTGCAGAGTTGAGTTAAAATTGGCTTTTTTAAAATGTATTTTCCTCTCAGTTTAGTGCATTTCTTTAACAAGACAACTGTAATTTTGCACTTGCAAGTCGCTTGAAAAAAAACTATAGTTTTTAAGTACAATATAATCAATGCTACAATAATTATATTTTCTGATCTACATGTCCTCAGCTTAACTTCCAAATATAAAATTGTTTTCACAAAATATAAAGCATTTGAGAGGTTTTGCTAATGACAATATAAAAACACGTAAGTTTCACTAAAAATTGCACAATAATTTTTTTCTTAGGACTTTAATCTCTCCACCTTCATCTTCACATGGTCTTCTTTTCTGTCTCTGGGGACAATAATTTTAAGCCAGACTACCTGTGTTCTCTCAAGGAATAAGTGAAATCATTACATGAATAAACTCTTTTCCCTTTCTCTGTAGGTGAATTCTTAAGACAAACCATACTTCACTTTCAAGTGAATTTTGGGTAAACATTTTACCTTTTTTTTCCTTCATGTGTGTCATCCTTGAAAATTCAAAGAACTAACTCAATGCTTAGGAAATGTGTCTCTTCTAATAAAAAACATAAGACCAGAAAGAATGCTTATTTTAAGGGAAATTTAATTATATATTTTTGGATTACTTAATTCTTTATACACACATGTTGTTTTGTATAAACTCAAAAGAAGTCTTTGAGTCATTGTCTTAAGAGCAGGAAGTTCTATTTTCCCACAGATAAGGGAGTTTCAAGTTTTACTTAAATTACAACTCATATTTGAGGAAAATTGGCAAAAATCTGGCAATATGTCAACATTGGAAACAAAAGCAGCTTTTGAGTGGTTGGTACCTAACAAAATAGTCAAAAGGACAATACAATCCATTTTCTTTATGATTGACAACTGAGCCATCATGAATTTCTGAGAAAAAACTTGCAAACTGGAAAAATTTTTAACATAAAATTTTATCACAAGTATACACCCACAATAGCTTACTTTCTTAAGTGCCAGGTGCTTTGAGAAGGGCTTTGTAAACCTGATGTAATTTAATCTCAAGAGCAGTAGGAGGTAGGAGCTATTATATGAGAAGACTAAACAAGAAAAATTTTGGGCAACATCTTGTTTATAGAGCTGGCAAGAAGTGGATCTGGGATTTGAACCTGAAGATGTGACAGTAGCCAAGCTCTCATCCAGTTATTATGATGCACTCCACTAAAATACAAATGTATATAAGGGAAGAGCATGAATAGTGATGATCAGTTTAACCCCTGGTGAAAATGCTGTTTAGTGTCCCTTCAATTCAGTGTGGAAAGTGGACATTTTCTTAATTCTAACATGTTACCTTTATACTCTTGATTTTAAAACATTTTCTAGGTTCCTGATTGCTTTAGCAATTAGACAAAAGCTAAGGATACTCTTTGCATAAAAAATGCATGATCATAAACCGTTGTTTAGAGTTTCAGAAGAATCACAGATAAAAGCCTCATCTTGCCCTCTCCTGGTAGCATCACCTTCCTGAAAAATCAAATTTTGGTTTATTACCAGGATGGAGAGTCCTATTTATCCTGTACACTTCTTTATTTATTAGATGTGTTACTCATTAGATCAGTAAAACTGCCTTGCTCAGTTACCCTTGATCTTTTGTAGATAGAAAACTCATCAACTTAAACAAGTACCTGTTTATGGCAGAAGGAAGACGTTTGAACTGAATTGGATAATCTCAAACACCACTTGAAAAGCTGACCAGAATTTCAATGATGCATTCTAAGTTTCACTGTATAAATGCCTGAATCCAACTAACTGTGAGTTCTCAAACTCAAAATGGGATTAGATGTGTGACTTGAAGAAGTTTAAGTTTACCTTTTTCCAGTCATCCCTTGCTTAGTAGAGACCTGTCCCTGCAAGTTATAGATTCGCCCCAGCACTCCCTGGGCTGTGATGCCAAATTCCAGAACTGAAGAGCTGTCAATTTGACAAGATACGGGTGGTTTTCTCCCCGCTATCAAATGGAGTCGTTCTCAAAGGTTATATATAGCGCTAGGAACATAATTATGAGCCCGACTTCTGTACACAAAGTCATCATCTTTCTAAATTGCTACCACTGTGGTGGTCTATGGTTACTTCCTGACACCCGGGTACACCAGCTTTGCTTTTTTTCACTGCATCCCAGGAGGAGCAGCAGCACCCGCGCCTGGCACATGGACTTTCTTTGTTCCACCCCCTCCACTCTTGGTGCCTCATATTCAGCAGAACTGCAATGACGAGTGGGCCTGTGACTTGGTAACTGGGACCAGCCAGGTCCTCCTCAGTGAGAGCGTAGAGGGGGATTCTTTACCTTGTGTTTATGTGTCACTCATTCCTGCTTGTCTTTCTATCCCTCAGTTTCCTCTTCTACAAAACTGGGAGAATAATAGGATTATCAGTGAAGACTGAATGAGTTAATGCATATGAAGAACTGAGAAGAATGTCTGGCACTATTGAAATGTTGTGTGGGTTGTTACTGACTAACAGTATTAGTATGATTACTGCCCAGGCTTGGGCTCAGTCAAGCATGACATGCGGTCATTTCTCAGCCACAGTTAATGGTAGCCACAGTTAATAATAAACAGTTTGAGTGGGAAAATTCAAATATACTCATTTGGAAATTTTTTTGTGATATTCACTATGTGCCAGGCCCAGTGTTATTTGCTGACAACTTCCTATAATCTAATAAAGTCAGAAGAGCTGTGTTCCAACAATAACTAAAGGTGTCACAAAGATAAACTTAGAATTTAATGTAAAGCATGCCTAGACACTTGGTCAGGGCCATGAATGACTTTGCTTGGTCTACCTTGGCTGAAGTAAGGTTCCCTTCCCTACTGAATTCTGGCCCTTTTAACTGACAACACTTATATTTTGTTCTCTTCTCTCCTCTTTGTTTGAGGAGAGCACATGTTACTTCATGGTTTCATCTTATTTCTTCTCTGAGCTTCCTGCAGACAACAACAATGTTTCACTTGTTTAAATCAGTTTAATCATTTCCCAGGTATGGTAAACAATCTTCCCTTCTTTTTTTTGTAAGTTTTTAAAAAAATTTTTTTTTTATTGAAGCATAATTGTTTACAGAATTTTGCTGTTTCCTGTCAAACCTCAACATGAATCAGCCATAGGTAAACACATATCCCCTCCCTTTTGAACCTCCCTCCCATCTCCCACTCCATCCCACCCATCTAGATGGATACAGAGCTCCTGTTTTGAGTTTTCTGAGCCATACAGCAAAATCCCGTTGGCTATCTATTTTACATATGGTAATGTAAGTTTCCACGTTACTCCTCCATACATCTCACCCCCTCCTCCCTCTCCCCAAGTCCATAAGTCTATTCTCTATGTCTGTTTCTCTATTGTTGCCCTGTAAATAATTTCTTCTGTACCATTTTTCTAGATTCTATATATATGTGTTAGAATACTATATTTCTCTTTCTGACTCACTTCACTCTGTATAATAGGTTCAAGGTTAATCCACCTCATCAGAACTGACTCAAATGCATTCCTTTTTATGACTGAGTAATATTCCATTGTGTATATGTATCACAACTTCTTTATCCATTCATCTGTTGATGGATATCTAGGTTGCTTCCATTTTCTAGCTATTGTAAACAGTGCTTCAATGAACAATGGAATACATGTGTCTTTTTCAATTTTGGTTTCCTCAGAGTCTAGGAGTGGGATGCTTAGGAGTGGGATTGCTGGGTCATATAGTGGTTTTATTCCTAGTTTTTAAAGAATCTCCATACCGTCTTCCATAGTGGCTGTATCAATTTACATTCCCACCAACAGTGCAATCCCCTTCCCTTTTTTCCACACCCTCTCCAGCATTTATTGTTTGTATACTTTTTGATGATGGCCATTCTGAGCGGTGTGAGGTGATATCTCATTGTAGTTTTGATTTGTATTTCTCTAATAATGAGTGATGTTGGGCATCTTTTCATGTGTTTGTTAGCCATCTGTATGTCTTCTTTGGAGAAATGTCTGTTTAAGTCTTTTTCCCACTTTTTGATTGGGTTGTTTGTTTTCCTGGCATTGAGTTGTATGAGATGCTTGCATATTTTGGAAATTAATCCTTCGTCAGTTTCATTTGCTATTATTTTCTGCCATTATGAGGGTTGTCTTTTCACCGTGCTTATAGTTTCCTTTGCTCTGCAAAAGCTTTTAAGTTTAATCAGGTACCATTTGTTTACTTTTGTTTTTATTTCCATCGCTCTAGAGGTGGGTCATAGAGGATCTTGCTTTGATTTATGTCTGCCTATGTTTTCCTATAAGAGTTTTATAGTTTCTGGTCTTACATTTAGGTCTTTAATCCTTTTTGAATTTATCATTGTGTATGGTGTTAGAAAGTATTCTAATTTCATTCTTTTACATGTAGCTGTCCAGTTTTCCCAGCACCATTTATTGAAGAGGCCGTCTTTGCCCCATTGCATATTCTTGCCTCCTTTGTCAAAAATAAGGTACCCATAGGTGCGTGGGTTTATTTCTGGGTGTCCTATCTTGTTCCATTGGTCTATATTTCTGTTTTTGTGCCAGTACCACACAGTCTTCATGACTGTGGCTTTGTAGTATAATCTGAAGTCAGGAAGGTTGATTCCTCTAGCTCCGTTCTTCTTTCTCAAGACCGAGGCTATTTGGGGTCTTTTGTGTTTCCATATGGATTGTGAAACTTTTTTATTCTAGTTCTGTGGAAAATGCCATTGTTAATTTGATAGGGCTTGCATTGAATCTGCAGATTGCATTTGGTAGTATAGTCATTTTCACAATATTGATCCTTCCTACCCAGGAACATCGGTATCTCTCCATCTGTTTATGTCATCTTTGATTTCTTTCATTAGTGTCTTATAATTTTCTGTGTACAGTTCTTTTGTTTCCTTGGGTTAGTTTATTCCTATATATTTAATTCTTTTTGTTGCAATGGTAAATGGGATTGATTCCTTAATTTCTCTTTCGGATTCTTTCATTGTTAGTATATAGAAATGCAAGTGATTTCTGTGTATTGATTTTGTATCCTGCAACTTTGCTAAATTCACTGATTAGCTCTAGTAATTTTGTGATACTATCTTTAAGGTTTTCTATGTACAGTATCATATCATCTGCAAACAGTGAGAGCTTTACTTCTTCTTTTCTGATCTGGATTCCTTTTATTTCTTTTTCTTTGATTGCTATAGCTAGGACTTCCAGAACTATGTTGAATAATGCTATGTCCTTCTTAACCTGTTTATTATGGTTCTTGACATCTACTGGTTCAAGTAAGTTGATTCAGCCTAATGGATTTGTTTAGTGTTTAAATTGTGTCATGTATAGTGGTAAAAGGGTGAATATAAGCTATTTTTGTTTCCTTAATAAGACTTATAGTTGGAGGAGACAGATCCCCAAATAGGGCCGCTCAATATGTTATGGTGAGTCTGAGCGCACAAGATGCCTTGGCACGCATCCATGTTACAGCTTCCCCTCCATACCCTGTTTCTCATTACAGATTATATGAAAACCTGGTGTTCCTGACTCATAATCTGTTGGCGTTACGCTTTTGAGCCTTTTTCCAGTACTAGTAATGGGTTGTACTGAATCATTTATTTACATTTCCTTGGCCAGTTTATTTTGATATATGACATATATTTACTGATGGAAAAAACACACGCAGTTTTTGATTGCAGTGTAAGGTTTTCCCTCGGAAACATAAGACAGACGTCATTTAAGTTTTACTGGCTGAATAGTTACCTTGGTGTTTTTAAATGGGTCCAAAATAGTACATGCTATGTACATCACTTCTGTGTGTATGTATGAGTGTAGGCAAACATACTATGAAGAACGTGACGAGCATAGGAACATCTATTCAATGCATAATTTGAATAATATTTGAAGCAAAGGAAAATAAGTGAAACACCATTAATTTGAAGTCTTTCACCTGTTTATGGTCAGATTTATATTTCAGGACTCAGCATCTATACCTTGGGGCTTCCCTCATAGCTCAGTTGGTAAATAATCTGCCTGCAATGCAGGAGACTCCAGTTTGATTCCTGAGTCAGGAAGATCTACTGGAGAAGGGATAGGCTATGTACTACAGTATTCTTGGGCTTCCCTGTGGCTCAGCTGGTAAAGAATCCACCTGCAATGTGAGAGACCTGGGTTCGATCCCTGGGTTGAGAAGATCCCCTCAAGAAGGGAAAGGCTACCCACTCCAGTATTCTGGCCTGGAGAATTCCATGGACTGTATAGTCCACGGGGTCACAAATAGTCCAACATGACTGAGCGACTTTCACTTCACTTCATCTATACCTTCATTAATCCTTAGTGCCTCCTATAAAATAATATCTTATTGCATATATTTTTTAATCAAACTGGGTCTAGGTTCAGTCAATATTCAATATATTATAGGAATTGCTTTCACTTTATTGATTTTGCATTGCTCATCTACTTCTAGAATAACATTTGCTTCTTTTACATTTATTTACTTATTTTGGGTTGCGCTGGGTCATCACTGCTGCACGTGGGTTTTCTCTAGTTCTGGTGAGTGGGGGCTCCTCTTCCTTATGCTGCATGGGCTTCTCATTGCGGTGGCTTCTCTTGTTGCGGAGCACAGTCTCTAAATTTAGGGGCTTCAGTAGTTGTGGTACATGGGCTTTAGTTGCCTGCAGCATCTGGAATCTTCCTGGACCAGGGATCAAACTCATGTCCTCTGCATTGACAGGTGGATTCTTATCCACTGTACCACCAGGGAAGTCTTAGAATAACATTTTCTTATAGCTAATGTGCCTGCAATTCTGGTTATTTCCACAAGGAGAGTGGGGATATCTAGTTATGACTTTGTAGGACCACAAATTAGATTTGCCATATTAGGATACATAATAGTAACATATTAGCACATGATCCTATCTTTCACATGATGCTTTGGCCAGAATATAAGTCTCTTAGTTTTCACCCACTTGTCTTCCGAGTGCTGCTTTTGGCACAGTGTTGTGTCTTGGTCCTCCTGTTGGCATCTTCAGCATTTCCAAGGATTCTCTCCTTGGCTCATTCTATCTAACTTTTTCTTACATATGCTCCATTGGTTATCTCGTTGACTCCTATGACTTTTAAGTAACACCCATTAGATATTGAACCCCTGATCTGTACCTCCAGGATGGATCTTCGGGGCTTCCTAATGAAATCAGCAGGATTTCTCACTAGCATTAAAAGCCTTATCTGACTCTACTGAAACCCATCACTTGTTCCTCCTCCTCATCCCCTTCACTATGCAGCATCATTCCTCTAGACAGAAACTAAAGTTACCACTGAAGCTCTTTCTCCTCCACCTTCCATATGATGTCCTATCACTCAACCCCAATAGCCCTCCTCATTTTCTCTGTGTCCCTGACACTATTTTCATTGAAGCCTTTCTTTTTCCTTACCTGCATGATAACAGGCCTTCTATCTTTAACCTCTTTCTTCTACCATCTACATTATTATGAGTGTCATTTCTCAAAAGCACACATCCTTCAGTGTGACTCATCCCCATGGCCTTCAGGATAAGGTTCTAACTCTTCAACAGGACCTACAAAACCCACTTCCACATTTGGCCAAGCAAGCCACCTCATCTCCAGGCTCGGGTCTCCTCACAATACTTCAGTATGTCCTTCACCTTAGACCCTTCACATTTCCCCAGATGGTCTCTGGCCTTTGATTTTTTATTTTTGTATTTTGTTGTTTTTGTATTTGCATTTTGTTCGTGCTGTTTATTCTGTGTGGACTGTCCTCTCTCTTTCTTCTTCTCTGCCTAGAAAACATTCCCTCCTTTTTCAAGGCTCATCTCAGATCTCACCTGCTTGGGATGCCTTCTCCATCATTTCCACTCAGCGTGGGCTGCTTCCTGCACTGTGCTTCCATAGCACTGTCTTCTTCCCCAGGACATGTTCAACATCCAGAATTCCGTGCTTTAATAATTTATTTCTTTTCTTAAAATCCATAAAAGTTTGAGCTCTGGTTGGATAGGAAACTTCAAGCCAGCCAAGATTTTTCTGATATCCAACACAGTGTCTGTCATATAGAAGGCTCCCTCAACTGTGAACAATATGTCAACTTTATAGCAATAGTAAAAGAAATATCAAAAAGTGTTATGTGGCTTTTTTTTCTCATATCCATCCCCAGCTGGATCAGTCATTGATTAGTCCATCTTTTGGCTTCCTCATTCTCCTCTAATGCTAACTTTTACTTTCCAATGTATTGGCTTTTAGTATTGCAAAGTATTAGAACTTGATATGCATATACGTTCCTGGTGGTTTGGGATGATATTAATATTTTAAGCTTAAACTTTTGAGTTTAATAGCCTGTCTTTCTCTAAATTAAATCCATCGGTGAGATAGTTCTGCATTCCCCCTTAGTGTTTCCACCATTGAAATGGCCTCACTATTCAGTCCTAACTGGAAACATTTTGGGGGCAGAAGTGGTTTTTGTGACCCTGACTTTACATTAATCTAAGGAAGGACTCTGAACCACGTTCACCTGCCTTAGTGGTTGCCCCATCTTTATTT
Organism: Bos indicus; assembly: GCF_029378745.1. Taxonomy (NCBI): domain Eukaryota; kingdom Metazoa; phylum Chordata; class Mammalia; order Artiodactyla; family Bovidae; genus Bos; species Bos indicus. Next base: position 113,185,249 of record NC_091760.1, read on the forward strand.
TTGTGTGTGTGACCTGAATTTATAAATCAAGATCAGCACATCTAATTTTTCTCAAACCATCCTAAACTATCATGATCCTGTCTTTCCAGTGAGAGCAAGATCTTCCTCACCATTTGTCCTTCTCACTCTCCCAACTCCTCCTTCTTGATGGAAACGTCATATACACCGAAGTGGCTCCATGTGTTCTGCTATTGTTTTAAAAGCTAGATTTTGTCAGATACATGCTTTCTGTTCACAAAGAAGCATTGCTATTTTCTTCTGAATGTACTGGAGCAGGGGGCAGATATCCTTCTAAACAAAAACATAAAGCAGTTTTTAACATATGCTAATAAGGAATGTAGGCCCAAAAGTATTTCCTTTTATGATAAATCAAACTCTAATTCATGAATTAAAAAAAAATATTCCTCTGACTGTGGACAAGAATTTCTAAAGTGTGTGTGTGTGTGAACACTGACAGAGTGGGGAATAGAACATATCATGGCCCTAAATTCCTTTTAATAATTAATGTATATATCTATGTCTCCTTTCTTTCCCCAATCTGGCTTCCTTATGGTTTTTGATTATTTTATTTGTTTCCACCTTTACTACTAATGCATGAATCTGCCTTTGCTAAACCATCTTTTTATATAGAAGGTAAAAGTTGTAAAATACAAACACACTTTCAAGTTAACAATAGTAGGCTAATATTTATTGAACACTTACCATGTACCAGGCACTCTAATAAGCACTTTACATAGATTGTCTCATTTTGGTTATGAATTATAATCAAAGTGGAAATACTAAATGAAATGCTTAAAAGCAAAGTGGAAGCAATGCATTTTTAAAACGTAGAAACAGCCTGAATAATTTCTTCTGTCTTTATAAAACCACAGCCTTCAGTCTGCTTTTTATCTTCAGTTGCCACAGACAAATTAATCACACTCTCTTTTCTGCTTTCATTTTAGTCAGAAAGCTTTAACAAAATATTTAGTATTTCTGGGATACCAGTCCGCAGCCAGGCAGTCTACGTGTATCAGTGGGCTACATACGCTCAGGAGAATTGTGAACAGTTACAGGAAACTAGACCCAGAGAAAAAAACTCACTTACCCACTTGACTTGTCAGCTATTTTAACCCCGTAAAACAGGCTGTATTATATTAGTATGTCTATTTTTAGTCAGTCTAAAGTAGCAAATTCACTACTGCTAATTGTTCAGCAGTAAATAGCAAAGAAGAAATGAAGAGATGCAAAAATGCCTTCTTTCAAAGAATTTGAGAATTTGAAGTGATTTTACAGGGTTGAAAGTGAAGCCCAGAAACTTTGGACATCCTGCAGAGCCACACAACCCATGAACAACAGGTGAGGTTGGAACCCGTGTCTTCTGTCTCATGCGCAAATGTCTTTTGACTTTAGAGAATACATTTTCCTTTAATTTCTCCCTTCCCATCTGATTTCCTTATGCTGACTCTATTTATGTATTTTTGTAGCAACATGATACCTTTTATTATTTTCTTTTTTTTTTTTTCTAATTTTATTTTATTTTTAAACTTTACATAATTGTATTAGTTTTGTCAAATATCATAATGAATCCGCCACAGGTATACATGTGTTCCCCATCCCGAACCCTCCTCCCTCCTCCCTCCCCATACCATCCCTCTGGGCCGTCCAGTGCACCAGCCCCAAGCATCCAGCATCGTGCATCGAACCTGGACTGGCAACTCGTTTCCTACATGATATTTTACATGTTTCAATGCCATTCTCCCAAATCTTCCCACCCTCTCCCTCTCCCACAGAGTCCATAAGACTGTTCTATACATCAGTGTCTCTTTTGCTGTCTCGTATACAGAGTTATTGTTACCATCTTTCTAAATTCCATATACATGCGTTAGTATACTGTATTTATGTTTTTCCTTCTGGCTTACTTCACTCTGTATAATAGGCTCCAGTTTCATCCACCTCATTAGAACTGATTCAAATGTATTCTTTTTAATGGCTGAGTAATACTCCATTGTGTATATGTACCACAGCTTTCTTATCCATTCATCTGCTGATGGACATCTAGGTTGCTTCCATGTCCTGGCTATTATAAACAGTGCTGCGATGAACATTGGGGTACACGTGTCTCTTTCCCTTCTGGTTTCCTCAGTGTGTATGCCTAGCAGTGGGATTGCTGGATCATAAGGCAGTTCTATTTCCAGTTTTTTAAGGAATCTCCACACTGTTCTCCATAGTGGCTGTACTAGGTTGCATTCCCACCAACATTATTTTCTTTATTCTATTTCAAATTTGTCTTTTTGGTTTCTCTATACCCTCTTGCCTTTTACCTTCTTTTCTTGGTTTATAAAAGGTTTTATTCCTGTGAAGACTTTCTTTACTTTCAGTATTTCAGTAGTTTTGAATTACCTCTTACTTTTTCTATTTCCACTTGGGGTCTCCAAAAGGAGCTTAGAAATGTTAAAACATTGAAGGTCAGCTCTCCAAATCAAATCAGCCAAAATAACAATGACCAAAAGTCAACAAAGAAGGAAAATGCTATTTAGCAAATATGTTCATCTTAGGTTTGAATTTGCCCCCCCCTTTTTTTTTTTGGTGTTACAGCTGCAGCAGCTGAATCCTGTATGTTGAAATTTGGATGTTTTTCATTTTGGAAGATAGTGATAAATCTGAGAGTAGAATAGTTATTCCAACAAAAATGGTTTTCAAAAGTATGTATTTACATAAGAGAGAAAAAATATGGCAGTATTGGGTTTTATTGCTTTTAACTAATAATTTAGCAGTTAGTTAGTATACAATCTGGTACTTATTCTCTGGCTATTTTATGTTGGTTCTATGTTATCCAACTAGAGTGCCATGAGGTGCTACTGTGATTAGTTTATATGCTAATTTTAAGTTTTAAATGTACTTGTACTAGACAGACATTTTCCCAAAGAAGACATACAGGTGGCCAATAGGAATATGAAGAGATATTCAGTATAGCTCATTAGTAGAGAAATGCAAATCAAATCTACAATGAGCTGTAACCTCACACCACTCAGAATGGCCATTATCAAAAAGTCTACAAATAGTAAATGCTGGAGAGGGTGTGGAGAAAAGAGAACCCTCTTGTACTGTCAGTGGGAATGTAAATTGGTACAGCCACTATGGAAAATAGTATGGTGGTTCCTTAAAAAACTGAAAATGGAGTTATCATATGATCCAACAATCCCACTCCTGGGCATATATCCGAAGAAAATCAATTTGAAGATACATGGCCCCCAGTGTTCATAGCAAAACTATTTACAATAGTCAAGACATGAAATCAACCTAAATGTCCAATGACAGATGAATAGATAAATAAGATGTGGCACATATATACGATGTAATATTACTCAATCATAAAATAGAATGAAATAATGCCATGCGGAGCAAAATGGATGAACCTACACCGACATGAATCCACCACAGGTGTACATATGTTCCCCATCCTGAATCCCCCTCCCACTCATGTCAATGTATGGCAAAACCAATACAATATTGTAAAGTAATTAGCTTCCAATTAAAATAAATAAATTTATATTAAAAAAACAAAATGGATGAATCTAGAGATTGTCATACTAAAAGAGGTAAATCAGAGAAAGAAAAATATACCACTTATATGTGGAATCTAAAATATGATACAAATGAACTTGTTTGAAAAACAGAAACACATTCACAGACATAGAAAACATACCTATGGTCACCAAAGGGGAAGAGGGTAAGGGATAAATTAGGAGTTTGGGATTAGCAGATACAAACCACTGTATGTGAAATATATAAACAAGGTCCTACTGCATAGCACAGGGAACTATAGGCAATATCTTAGACTATAATTGAGAAGAATATAAAAAAGACTGGTTATATGTGTATGTATAACTGAATCACTTTGCTTTACACCAGAAATTAACACAAACTTGTAAATTAACTGTCATTTTAAAAAACTGTACTAGTATTGCGTGTATGCATTAAAAAATGACATACATCTACTCAAATAAATTCCATTTCCTGTCTTGTCTGAATCACTTTGAAGCATCAAGTTCAAAGAAGAGGGCCAAGACTGACCTATATGCCCCTTTGACTGAAGAAATATAAAATGCTTCCTTGCATAGGAACTGAGATATGGTAAGATTCCCTTTATCTTTCTCTTATTTCCCCATGGCGATCTCCTCTAACCTGTACCTGTGACCTGCACACATGAGGCCTGCAATGTAACACCGAAAGGCAGAGACAGGAGAGGGACAGAGGGAGGCTTGGAGAGAACTTTGATGAGCACAAGCACCTCAGCACTTAAGTCACTACCACCACCATTATTAAAATGCAGTGGTTTGTTCAAGCTGTCTTGGGAAACTTTTTAAAAACACACAAAAACCTGAGGTATTTAAAAACACTTTTCAGCTGTGTGTGCATGTGTGTTTGGTTATTTTGTTTGGCCCAGAGAGAATTAAAGGGACCAAGGGAGTGTTCACTCACCCTATCCAACTTTGTCATTTCGCAGTAAAGTGTCATTTCTGATCACTGGTCTAGTTAAACATGTGCACAGAGCACATAATTGTCTGGGTTGATCTGAACAACACTTCCTCACATTCCTGGCAGGAGTTATGACCAGAACAGGACATTTATGAGAAATTAGCCTTGGCCCACAACATGCTCAGTGTAGAAAGGAATCCAGAAAGAGGGTTTAGTGGAAATGAGGAAGTGGCTCTAAAAAAATAGTATATAGTCATTTCTTCTTTGTACTCTTTTCAATGATGACTTTTATAAGAATTTTATTTTGTTTCCTATAGAACTGCCTTTAATAGTATCTACTCCCTCCTTAAATGTTCATTCAAATCTACATTACAATTGAATTAAAGAAAGAGCATTGAGGCATCTAGTTAGGAAAAGAGAATTTTAAAAGATAGAGAACAATACATTGCAATTTAAGGAAAATTCCCCTGCTATTTCTTTTATTTTTACTTTTTTTTTTAATGTTTCTGATTTTATTTTATTTTTAAACTTTACAAACTGTATTAGTTTCGCCAAATATCAAAATGAATCCGCCACAGGTATACATGTGTTCCCCATCCTGAACCCTCCTCCCTCCTCCCTCCTCCCTCCCCAACACTGGGACGTCCCCTGCTATTTCAGTCCAAACTGGTTTTGCCCTTCTTTGCCTTCTGCAACATTTAATCTGCCCCACTAAATAAATCTTGATTGTCTACTCTATTGTATTTATGCCAGTTCAAAAGAGACAATAATATATAATCAAGTAAAGCAATGTTCATGACTATGCTTTGTAAACAATCAAGTACTGTGTTGTATATTTAAAATTACTTTGTATGTTACTTCTGGTTCTTAATTCACGTGATAATTACTTTAAAATTCTTTCATATCTAGCATTGCACTGGACAAAATGAGGGCCTATTTTATTGACTTACTAAATAATCATTAATTATATTTTTAAAAAATTATCAACCATTGAAGAGCATTATCACTCAATGCTAATATTCTTCAGGGATGATTCCTTTAATGCCAGATATACCTTCTGAGAGAAGCATTCAATTTGAAAGGCAAGAGTTCAATTTCCCCTATTCCTAAATTCATGTTTCATTTCTTCTTTGAATGAATTAGTTAGATTTTTCAATTGGAAAATGACAATTATTTCTACATTGTTACATAGGTTCTAAAGATACCAAAAGACTTAAAGAAAAACAAAGTAATTTAAAAAATTGATTCCAATGACTATTAACAATCCCTGAAAAGTAATCTTGAAGACAGAGACTCTCCTGATATTATCTTTGAATTGTTTTTGGAAACTGGAAAACTATATTATAGAGGCAGGCTTAATTAAAGTATGTTAAACAAATGAATAAAAGTCCTAGAGTAGGGAAGTGCGTCTGTGACCAGCAGACCTTGTCTGTAACCATTGCTACCAAAAGAGAATTATCATCATGAAAGTTATCTGCTTATCAAATGAGAAATAGCGTGCAAATGGTTTTTATTTTAAAAATCAGACTCCTGGGTTAATAATCATGGAGCATAAATTTGTCTATTACAGGTTTCCTATGAAAATGATTTGTTAACTTTCATTCTGTGATGAGGTTTTATGTTGTACAATACTTAGCTTTGTTTTAATAAGGACATCCATTCAGAATTGCTACATTATTGAATGTTGTCTTAATAACGAAAGTGTGCCTAAATTAATTGGAAAAGACAAAGCATATACAAAATAGAGAAGGGAGAAATATCAATGATAGCAGGAAAAATCTGTAACCTGGAGACAAATGATTTCCTGACTCTTAAAAAATACTTCAAAAGAAGTATTATAGGGCACTTTTATATGACAATACTATATGCATTATCTTCTTAACTCCTTTGTTAAATCTAGTTCCTATTCCCATTCTGTACTGTTTCCCAAGATTTTCTTCTCCTCCCTCAATTTGCTCTATTTATCCCATTTCTCATTGAGGCCAGCCCTAGAGTTTGAGTACAAGTCTGTATTTGAAGCTACACGCAGGAAATTTCTTTTTAAACATCTAAAGAAAGTGAAAGTGAAGTCGCTCAGTTGTGTCTGACTCTTTGCGACCCCATGGACTGTAGCCTACCAGGCTCCTCTGTCCATGGGATTTTCCAGGCAATAGTACTGGAGTGGATTGCCATTTACTTCTCCAACATCTATCTTTTGGAGAGTTGGACTCCAACAACATCTTTTAAACATCTATTCTCATCTCAAATCCAAGAACAGAAAATCTGAACTCATTTTTTCAAAATAACTGCTGTATTATACTACCTTACTTATTTTCCTCTTTGTTCAGTCACCTATTAGGAGAGCTTGGTCTCATTCTTCTTTTATTTGCTATAGCTAAATTCTCTCCAAAACATTTATCCTTTCAAACAGGTGTGGGATATTTGTAGGCATAAAGACACATTTACAAGAGTTCCCCTCCCTGATAGCAGTAAAGCTAACCAAAAGAACTTTTTTTTAAAAAGAACAACTAAAACCATCTGTGCTGACCTTTAGAAAGGTCTTAACCTCATAATAAAAACCCAACAACATCATCAAGATGCAAGTTCAGTCTGATTTATACAGGACACTAGTTTCTCAACACAGTACAATAATTGTCACTTAAGTGAAAGAAATAAAAATGTTGCAGAAACAAGCAAACATGAATATGTAGAGCTTTAAAAATACTAATACCTACTATCTATAGAGGCATAGTCTATAAACATGAATGGATTGTGGGAAAGAACAGAAATATTGTCTTGAGTCAATTCCTTAATTACAACTCAGCCAGAATCTGAGAAAGCCCTAAACTAAGCAGGTTCTTACTTGAGAGGGGTATGATCTAAAAGCAGGTCTACTGTGAAGCAAACTTCACAAGGACTAAAAATAGAAGCACAGAACGTCAATCTGGCTGACTTTTCATTCAGAAGTGGACAGACTGAAGCAGGAGAACAAACCAATTCCCAGAAACACCATCTGTACTGTTGTGGTCTGTCAAGCTTGCTAGATGTGGAGCCTGGACTTCCAATAAACTGTGGGAGAAAGCAGGAGAAATCTCTTTGACCACACTGCCTATGTCCCCAGTTCCCTTCCTTTGGTCCTCAGAAAATGAATAAGAACTTAAGCCTGCAAACCTCCATCTATATAGTTTCTGAAGAGGAAGGTCTGAAGGGAGTCATGGAGATGTCTCCCTCCTTATTTTAAAGAAAATAGCAAGTAGATGGGGAAACAGTGGAAACAGTAACAGACTTTATTTTTTGGGACTCCAAAATCACTGCAAATGGTGACTGCAGCCATGAAATTAAAAGACACTTGCTCCTTGGAAGAAAAGTTATGACCAACCTAAGCAGCATATTAAAAAGCAGAGATATTACTTTGCCAACAAAGGCCTGTCTAGTCAAGGCTATGTTTTATTCCAGTAGTCATGTATGGATATGAGAGTTGGACTGTGAAGAAAGCTGAGCAGCGAAGAATTGATGCTTTTGAACTGTGGTGTTGGAGAAGACTCTTGAAAGCCCCTTGGACTGCAAGGGGATTCAACCAGTCCATCCTAAAGGAGATTGGTCCTGAGTGTTCATTGGAAGAACTGATGTTGAAGCTGAAACTCCAATATTTTGGCCACCTGATGTGAAGAACTGACTTATTTGAAAAGACCCTATGCTGGGAAAGATAGAAGGCAGGAGGAAAAGAGGATGACAGAGGATGAGATGGTTGGATGGCATCACTGACTCAATGGACATGAGTTTGAGTAAACTCCGGGAGTTGGTGATGGACAGGGAGGCCTGGCGTACTGCAGTACATGGGGTTGCAGGGAGTCAGACATGACTGGGCAACTGAGCTGAGCTGAGCAGAACATGTAGGTATGCCCCCAGTCAAAGGTAAGGAAGTTGCATGAGGGAAAGTACCATATGAGTTTGTTCATCATTCTATGCCCAGTACCTCTGGCAGCACCTGGCATAAAGGGGGCTTCTTAAAAATTTGATGAACAAATTATATTGCATAAGGTAGGAGCATGGATTCTGAAGTTAGAGGGATGGTTAAGAGGTCTACTTCTGCATCTTAGCTTTGTGCCTTGGACAAATTATATAGTGCTCTATAATCTTATATGTATAGTGCAAGTAATAGTAGCATTAACTTGTGGATATTAAAAGACATAACATATTTAAGATATTCAGCACATGACTCTGCTGGTTATTCTCTCTTTGGTCCCCCAGATTAGTTCTCAAGCAATGCCATTTCTCCTCTTTCCTCTTCAGACCAAGGAAGCAGTAAGTGTTCCCCATTGTAGCTGGTCTCTGGGCTTCTCAACATCCTTTATTGGTTTCCTTAATCCTGATCACAGCTCTGTAAAGGCTACTTCGGTAAACATTTCTTGAATCTTCTGAATTGGATTTTTTTTTTTTTTTTGCTAATAGAATTTTGAGTGATGCAGGGCCTAGAAATAAAGAATAATTTTAAAAGGGTTAACTTTTGGTGGTGATAATTAGCAGGAGTAGTTGTATTGGTAGTAGTCATAGCAATCATAGAGTAGTACCAGTAAGGACAGTGGCATCTGTTATTATTACTGTTATGAGCAGATCAAAATATAAAAGAAAATCTGCTAAAGCAAAAAAAGTTCCTAAAATGAATATTATATTTCCTAAGATGGGAGACAGCCTAGACCATAACAATATTGCATTATCAAGAAAATTGAAGATGATGTGGAAATTTTTTATTCCAAATGTCTTTAAAATTTGATGTAAAATGATCCATCAATAAATACAACAATACTAAGGAGAGAACTAGTGAAGAAAAATGTTGCTCAAAAATATAAGAATTAATTTTAAACCAGAACACATTCAGAAAATAGAATCAGTAACTGACTTGAGAACTTCATTTTAAAAATACCAAGAAAAAATTCTTAACCAAGAATTATAAAATATACAATAGGTTCCAATATATGGACACTTGATTTTCTGAAAAACAAAACAGAAAAAATATTCAAAGAAATACAAGAATTAAAATACTTTAATGAATTAACATGGTTCTTAATTCAGAAACTCTCACTGTCCATTAGAGACAGAGAGAGAACAAGACAGAGAAGGAGAGAGAGGTAACACTGGTGAATCATTTTCAATGATTTTTAAAGATTATTCATTCTGCAGGTAAAAGAAGTGGATCAACACAAAGATTAACAAGTGATATCAGACTTCTCTTTTAGCAATTTTGGATATAGGAAAGTAATAAAAATATTACTAACAGGTGTTGAATATTAATTTGTGAACCAAGAATTAAATATTCAATTAAGCTTTTCACATATCAGTTTAGAAAAATAGGCTTGAATACATGATTCAAAAGTCTGCATGTATCTGTTCTAAAAAAATTATTGCAAGTGTATTCTAGTCACACCAAAAAATGCATTAAAATGAAGAATTCCCAAATAAGCAAGCCAAGGGACTATACTGGTGAGTACGAGGTGATAAAATTGCTTTAATTTCTTTAACTATCATGGTAAAAAACCAACAGAGGTGTTTTTATACTCAAGTTTCTAAATGGAGAGATGTGTTTTAACGGGCAAAAGCAAACACTAAGGGAAAATATTAGGTAATCTGTGCCTTGCTGAATACTTAAGGAATGTGTGTTGATTTGGGGTCGTGGATGAGCATGTCTATGATGCAGGCACAGGGGTAAATAAAACAAATAAAAGAGATTGTATCACAACATATTAAAACCAAGGGAAAAAATAAAACGAAGGATGTAAAGTCAAATATGCTTGTAAATGGCACCCCACTCCAGTACACTTGCCTGGAAAATCCCATGGATGCAGGAGCCTGGTAGGCTGCAGTCTATGGGGTCGTGAAGAGTCGGACATGACTGAGCGACTTCACTTTCACTTTTGACTTTCATGCATTGGAGAAGGAAATGGCAACCCACTCCAGTCTTCTTGCCTGGAGAATCCCAGGGACAGAGGAGCCTGGGGGGCTGCCATCTATGGGGTCACACAGAGTGGGACACAACTGAAGCGACTTAGCAGCAGCAGCAGCAGCAATAGTTATAAATGAAATAGTCATCTTTTAAAGACACTTTAGAAAGGAGTTAACCATTCACCATCATCAAGTGGGATTTACCCCAGGTTTGCATGGATTTTTCCATATCCACAGACCACAGACCAATCCACATTAACACATTTAAGAATGAAAACCATATAATCATTTAAATAGGTGCAGAAAGAGTTTTTGATAAAATTCAGCATCCATTTTATGATAAAAGTCTTCCAAAAGTGGGCACAGAGGAAACATACCTCAACATAATAAAGGCCATATGACAAAACCACAGCTTGCTCCATGGAAAAAGGTTATAATAAACCTATACAGCATATTAAAAAGCAGAGACATCATTTTGCCAACAAAGGTCCATCTAGTCAAAGCTATGGTTTTTCTGGTACTCATGTACGAATGTGAGACCATAAAGAAGGCTGAGTGCTGAAGAATTGATGCTTTCGAATTGTGGTGCTAGAAAAGACTCTTGAGAGTCCCTTGGATAGCAAGGAGATCAAACCAGCCAATCCTAAAGGAAATCAATGTTGAATATTCATTGGAAGGACTGATGCTGAAGCTGAAGCTGAAGCTCCAATATTTTGGCCATCTGATGCAAAGAGCTGACTCATCAAAAAAGACCATGAAGATGGGAAATATGGAGGGCAGGAAGAGAAGGGTTGGACAGAGGATCAGATGTTTGGATGGCACCATCAGCTCAATGGACATGAGTTTGAGCAAACTCTGGGAGATAGTGAAGGACAGGGAAGTCTGGTGTGCTGCAGCCCGTGGGGTCGCAAATAGACATAACTGAATGCCTGAACAACAACAGCAGCTAACAAAATACTCAATGGTTAAAAGCTGATAGCATGTCTTCTAAGATCAGTTATAAGACAAGGATTCCCCACTCTCATGACTTTTATTCAATATAGGTTTGTAAGTCCTTAGCTATAGCCATCAGACAAGAAAAATAAATAAAATGAATCCAACCTAGAAGAAAGAACTAGAACTATAAAAGGTTGCCTAAACATAAAATCCTAAAGACACTATTAGAAAACTCGAGCTCATAAATGAATTTGATCAAGTTGCTGGATACATAACTATGATATAGAAATCTGTTGTATTTCTGTACACTAACAATGAAATAGCAGAAAGAGAAATTAAGGAAATAATCCCATTTACCATCACATTAAAAAGAATAAAAATGCCTAAGAATAACCCTACAGAGGCAAAAGGCCTGTACTCCTAAAACTGTAAGATGCGGATGAAAGAAATTGAAGATGACACAAACAGATGGAAAGACATACTGTGTTTTAGACTGGAAGAATAAATATTATTTAAAAGACCATACCACCCAAGGAGATCTACAGTTTCAATGTAATCCCTATCAAATTAACAGTTCCATTTTTCACAGAACTATTTAAAAAAGTTTAGATTTGAATGGAAACACAGAAGACCCTGAATAGCCAGAACAATCTTGAGACAGAAAAATGGAGCTAGAGTAATCAATGCTCCCTGACTTTAGACTATACTACAAAGTTATGGTAAATCAAAACAATATGGTACTGGAACACACACACATAGATCAATGGAAAAGGATAGAAAGCCCAGAAATATATCCACACACTTAGTTGCTCAGACAGTATGGAATCTGCCTGCATTGTGGGAGACCTGGGTTTGATCCCTGTGTTGGGAAGATCCCCTGGAGGAGGGCAGGGTGTCTGACTCCAGTATTCTTGCCTGGAGAATCCCCATGGACAGAGGAGCCTGGCAGGCTGCAGTCCATGGGGTCGCAAAGAGTCGGACATGACTGAGCGACTAAGCATCATGCTCCATGATCAATTAGTCTATGATAAAGGATGCGAAATATACTACTTCAATAAGTGTTGCTGGGAAAATTAGACAACTACATGTAAAAGAATGAAATTAGAACATTCTCTAACTGCCTATTAAAAAAAAGATCTCAAAAATGTATTAAAGACCTAAATGTAAGACCAGATACTGTTAAGCTCCTAGAGGAAAACATAGGCAGAACACTGCTGCTGCCACTGCTGCTAAGTCGCTTCAGTCGTGTCTGACTCCTAGCGACCCCATGGACTGCAGCCCACCAGGCCCCTCCGTCCATGGGGTTTTCTAGGCAAGAGTACTGGAGTGGGTTGCCATTGCCTTCTCCGAGGCAGAACACTACTCAGCATAAATCACAGCAGTATTTTTAGGGGGGCTCTGTATGCCACAGTGAACCAAGAACTTCTAGATGTGCAAGCTGGGTTTCAAAGAGCCAAAGGAACCAGAGATCAAATTGCTAACATTCGTTGGATAATGGGGAAAGCAAGCGAGTTCCAGGAAACATCTATTTCAGGTTCATTGACCATGCTAAAGCCTTTGACTGTGTGGATCACAAAAAACTATGGGAAAATCTTAAAGAGATGGGAGTACCAGACTACTTTACCTCTCTCCTAAGAAACCTGTATGTGGGTCAAGAATCAACAGTCAGAACAGGATATGAGACAACTCATCCTGGAATGTGAAGTCAAGTGGGTCTTAGGAAGCATCACTACAAACAAAGCTAGTGGAGGTGATGCAATCCCAGTTGAGCTGTTTCAAATCCTAAAAGATGATGCTGTGAAAGTGCTGCACTCAATATGCAAGCAAATTTGGAAAATTCAGCAGTGGCCACAGGACAGGAAAACGTCAGTTTTCATTTCAATCCCAAAGAAAGGCAATGCCAAAGAATGCTCAAACTTCCGCACAATTGCACTCATCTCACACGCTAGCAAAGCAATGCTCAAAATTCTCCAAGCCAGGCTTCAGCAATACATGAACCATGAACTTCCAGATGTTCAAGCTGGTTTTAGAAAAGGCAAGGAACCAAAGATCAAATTGCCAACATCTGCTGGATCATCAAAAAAGCAAGAGAGTTCCAGAAAAGCATCTATTTCTGCTTTATTGACTATGCCAAAGCCTTTGACTGTGTGGATCAAAATAAACTGTGGAAAATTCTTCAAGAGATGGGAATACCAGACCACTTGACCTGCCTCTTAAGAAACCTATATACAGGTCAGGAAACAACAGTTAGAACTGGTCATGAAATAACAGACTGGTTCCAAATAGGAAAAGGAGTATGTCAAGGCTGTATATTGTTACCCTGCTTATTTAACTTATATGCAGAGTACATCATGAGAAACACTGGGCTAGATGAAGCACAAGCTGGAATCAAGATTGCTGGGAGAAATATCAATAACCTCAGATATGCAGATGACACCACCCTCATGGCAGAAAATGAAGAAGAACTAAACAGCCTCTTGATGAAAGTGAAAGAGGACAGTGAAAAAGTTGGCTTAAAGCTCAGCATTCAGAAAACTAAAATCATGGCATCCGGTTCCATCACTTCATGGCAAATAGATGGCGAAACAGTGGAAACAGTGACAGAATTTATTTTTCTGGGCTCCAAATTCACTGCAGATGGTGACTGCAGCCATGAAATTAAAAGACATTTACTCCTTGGAAGAAAAGTTATGACTAACCTAGACAGCATATTAAAAAGCAGAGATATTACTTTGCCAACAAATGTCTGTCTAGTAAAAGCTATGGTTTTTCCAGTAGTCAGGTATGGATATGAGAGGTGGACTCTAAAGAAAGCTGAGCACCGAAGAATTGATGCTTTTGAACTGTGGTGTTGGAGAAGACTCTTGAGAGTCCCTTGGACTGCAAGGAGATCCATCCAGTCCATCCTAAAAGAGATCAGTCCTGAGTGTTCATTGGAAGGACTGATGTTGAAGCTGAAACTCCAAGCTCAAAGCTGAAACTTTGGCCACGTGATGCAAAGAGCTGATTCATTTGAAAAGATCCTGATGCTGGGAAAGACTGAAGGCGAGAGTAGAAGGGGATGGAAGAGAATGAGATGGTTGGATGGCATCACTGACTCAATGGAGATGAGTTTGAGTAGGCTCTGGGAGTTGGTGATGGAAATGGAAGCCTGGCATGCTGTGGTCCATGGGGTCCCAAAGAGTTGGACACGACTGAGTGACTGAACTGAGCTGAACTGACTGGTTCAAAACTGGGAAAGGACTACAACAAGACTGTATATTGTCACCCTGTTAATTTAACTTATATGCAGAGTATATCATATGAAATGCTGGGCTGGATGAAGCACAAGCTGGAATCAAGATTGTCAGGTGAAATATCAACGACCTCTGCAATGCAGACGATACCACTGTAATGCCAGAAACTGAAGAGGAACTACAGAGCCTCTTGATGGTGGTCAAAGAGGAGCATTAAAAGCTGGCTAAAAACTCAACATTCAAAAAATTAAGATCATGGCATCCAGTCCCATCATTTCCCAGCAAATAAAAAAAAGAAAAATTGAAAGCAGTGACAGATTTTATTTTCTTGGGCTCTTCACTACTAATTTATTACTGATGGTGACTGCAGCTGTGAAATTAAAAAATGCTTGCTCGTTGGAAGGAAAGCTATGACAAACCTAGACTGTGTATTAAAAAGCAGAGACATCACTTTGCTGACAAAGGTCTGTATAGTCAAAACTATACTTTTCCCAGTAGTCATGTATGGATGTGAGAGCTGGTCCACAAATAAGACTGAGCACCAAAATTTGTGCTTTCACATTGTGGTGTAGAAGACTCCTGAGAGTCCCTTGGATAGCCAGGAGATTAAAGCTGTCATTCCTAAAGGAAATCAACACAGAATATTCACTGGAAAGACTGTTGCTGAAGCTCCAGTACTTTAGCCACCTGATGTGAAGAGTTGACTCATTGGAAAAGACCTGGTGCTGGGAAAGATTGAAGGCAAAAGGAGAATGAGGCAGTAGAGGATGAGATAGTTAGAT
Source organism: Bos indicus (assembly GCF_029378745.1). NCBI lineage: Eukaryota > Metazoa > Chordata > Mammalia > Artiodactyla > Bovidae > Bos > Bos indicus. The sequence goes on from NC_091760.1 coordinate 113,200,583, forward strand.
AGCATCACTGACTCAATGGACATGAATTTGAGAAAACTTCAGGAGATAGTGGAGGACAGGGGAGCCTGGCAGGCTACAGTCCATGGGGTCACAAAGAGTTGGATATGACTTAGCAACTGAACAACAGCCTAGAATAATGAAAATAAAAACAAAAATAAACAAATGGGGCCTAATTAAACTTAAAAGTTTTGTGCTTAAAGAAAACCATAAACAAAATGAAAAGGCAATCCACCAAATGTGAGAAAATATTTGCAAATGATGTGACTGACAAGGGATTAATTTCTAAAATATTCTATAGCTCATACAGCTTAATATAAAGAGAAACATAATTTAAAAATGAGCAGAAAATAGGCAGTTCTAAAGTCTAAATATGCAGTTCTAAAGTCTAAATAGCAGTCTAAACAGGCAGTTCAAGGAAGACATATAGATTGCCAATAGGCATATGAAAAGATATTGACCATTCCTTATTATTAGACAAATGCAAATCTAAACTACAATGATGTATCACCTCATACCACTCAGAATGGCCATCACCAAAAAGTCTCCGTTAATAAATGCTGGAAAGGGTCTAGAGAAAAGGGAACCCTCCTACACTGTTGGTAGGAATGTAAATTGTTGCAGTCACTATGGAAAACAGTAAGGAGGTTCTTTAAAAAATTGAAAATAGAGTTACTGTATGATCCTGCAATCTTACTCCTGGGCATGTATCTGAAGAAAACTCAAATTTGGAAATAAATGCACCCCAGTGTTCATGGCAGAACTATTTACAATAGCCAAGACGTGGAAATAACCTAAATGTGCATCAGTAGGTGATGGATAAAGATATGATATATGTATACACACACACTGTGGAATATTACTCAGCCATAAAAGAGTGAAATAATGCCATTTACAGCAACATGAATGAACCTGCTGCTGCTAAGTCGCTTCAGTCGTGTCCAACTCTGTGCGACCCCATAGACAGCAGCCCACCAGGCTGTGCGACCCCATAGACAGCAGCCCACCAGGCTCCACCGTCCCAGGGATTCTCCAGGCAAGAACACTGGAGTGGGTTGCCATTTCCTTCTCCAATGCATGAAAGTGAAAAGTGAAAGTGAAGTCGCTCAGTCGTGTCCGACTCTTCGTGACCCCATGGACTGCAGCCCACCAGGCTTCTCCGTCCATGGGACTTTCCAGGCAAGAGTACTGGAGTAGGGTGCCATTGCCTTCTCCGATGAATGAACCTAGAGATTACCATATTGAGTGAAGTAAATCAGAGAAAAATACATATCATATGATATCACTTACATGTGGAATTTAAAAACAATGATACCAAGGAACTTATTTACAAAACAGAAATGACTCACAGACAAAACAAATAAACTTTTGGTTCCCAAGGGGACATTGTTTCCTTTCTAAAATTGCTTGTTCCGAGTCTAATTTGTGTCTGTGTTTATACCATTTGGTGTTCTATTTAATTTTTCTTTCTTTTAAATATTATTGGGCATTTTTCTGTCACTCAGCATGTTACTTGTAACAATTTGGTCCTTTGAAACCTTGCTTTTAAGGTTTGTTAAAGCGATTCTGGACAGCCTTTAGTCTAGGGTTAATTTGGCCCCATCACTGAGGCAATGTTTTATTAGGACTGACAAATTTTCTGCATACTAGTAAGGCTTTCTACCCTAGCTGCTGGGAGTACAAACTATGCTTGTCCCTGTGTACACTCTGGGGATTATTCTGCTTATTCCTTTCCAGTGGTTCTTTGCCCAGTGTTGGGCTGCTTCCTGATACACAGGTGCAGATCAACGCTGAGCCAGTAACTTGAGGGGACATTTCAGCACATCTCCTACGCTCTCTCTTCATACAGTTCTCTCCTTCCTGGTACTCAGCCTTGCAAATCCTATTTATCTTGGCTTTTCCAGAATTTTAAATTCTTAAACTCAGCAAGTCTTCCACGTCTGTCTTCCTTCTGTTGATATTCAGAAACTTGCTCTGAGAGCATTCAAAGGTCTCAATTTATTTGTTTCCCTTTTCTTACAAACCACTGACCTGTGTTATCTGTTGTTCAATGCCTGAAAACTGTTGTTTCATATATTCGGTATAGTTTTCTAGTTGTGCAATGTGGGAGATAAATCCCCATCTCTGTTATTCCATCAAACAGAAGCAGATGTCCTCATGCTAAAATCAGACAAACTTGGATTTAAGGTACATATCTTTAAGGTGGAGTGTTATAACTCATCACCCATTTCATAAATTTTGACTGTCTACCGTGTGCTGACACTTTTATATAACTGAGTAATTTTAAAAGAGTCAATATTTCTGTTCTCCAAAAATTTCTAATAGAATGCAGAAATAGACTAATAAATATCTCAAAATAAAATGATCAATAGTAAGTGCTGTATTATCAAAATTTAATAAATTTCATTGCTTCAAAAATAGTGCTGTAGAGAGAAGAAAAGAAGGGTGATATATAGTAAATATTAAGTGCCTATCTGATCAGAGATTTCTGAGACACTGCTATCTCAGCTAAGATAAAAATACAAGAAGGAAACTGCCATGCACAAAACTGGGCAAAGGGCATTCCAGAAGGTGGAAATCACTATTGCAGACACTCAATAGTGAAAAACTTCGACCTACTTGAGAAGTAAGGAAATGGCCAGTGTGTTCAGAGGTGATGGGGAAAGAGGAGAAAGATACCGAGAGACAGGCTCAAGCCGAATTTGAACACTTTGTGAGCAGAGCTAAAAGTGCGGATTTACTCCAAGTGGGGTAGGGACGCAAATCTGTTGGAAGGGTTAAGCAGTGAGGCTCGTTCAACTAAACAGCAGAGTTATTTTAAAATACTATGTGAGAACCAAGAGTAGAATCCAGAGATCACTTGAGAATTCACTTCAGTAATCTAGGCAAGATATAACTGGCTTATTAGGATTGTTAATGAAGAGAGTGCAAAGTGAATGGATTTAAAATTAGTGTAGACAATGGAATATGATTCAGTCGTAAAAAATAATAAAATAATTCCATTTGCAGCAAAATGGATAGACCAAGAGATTATCATACTAAGTGAAGCAAATCAGAGAAAGACAAATATGATATTTCTTATATGTGGAATTTAAAAGAAATATATACAAGTTATTTACAAAACAGAAAGAGACTCATAGACATAGAAAATAAATTATGGTTACCAAAGGAGAAAGTAGGGGGAGGGATAAATTAGGAGTTTGGGATTAACATATATGCACTACTATACATAAACTAGATAAATAGCAAGGACCTACTGTACAGCACAGGGAACTCTATTCAATATTCTGTATTAACCTATATGGGGAAATAATCTGAAATAGAATAGATACATGTATACGATTAACTGAACTGGGCTTCCCTGGTGGCTCAAATGGTAAAGAATCTCCCTGCAATGCAGGACACCTGGGTTCAATCCCTGGAAAATCCCCTGGAGAAGGGGATGGCAACCCACTCCAACATTCTTGCCTGGAGAATTCCATGGACCAAGGAGCCGGGTGAGCTACACTCCACGGGGTTGCAAAGAGTTGGATAAAGATGCAAAGATGGGCCCAATAAGGGACAGAAAGGGTATAGACCTAACAGAAGCAGAAGATATTAAGAAGTAGCAAGAATACACAGAAGAAATGTACAAAAAAGGGTCTTGATGACCTGGATAAACACAATGGTGTGATCATTCACCTAGAGCAAGACATCCTGGAGTGTGAAGTTAAGTGGGCTTTAGGAACAATTACTGCCAACAAGCTAGTGGAGGTGACAGAATTCCAGCTGAGCTTTTTAAAATCCTAAAAGGTGATGCTGTTAAAGTGCTGCACTCAATATGCCAGTGAATTTGGAAAACTTAGCAGTGGCCACAGGACCAGAAAAGGTCTGTTTTCATTCCAATCTCAAAGAAGGGCAATGCCAAAGAATGTTCAAACTACCACACTATTGTGCTCATTTCACATGCTAGCAAGGTAATATTCAAAGTCCTTTAAGCTAGGCTTCAGCAGTACATGAAACGAGAACTTGCAGACGTATAATCTGAATTTAGAAAAGGTTGAGGAACCAGAGATAAAATTGCCATCATCTGTTGGCTCATCGAGAAAGAAAGGAAATTCCAGAAAAAGTATTTACTTCTGCTTTATTGATGGTGCCAAACCTTTGACTGTGTGGATTACAAACAGTGAGAATACAAGACCAACTTACCTGCCTCCTGAGAAACCTGTATGCAGGTCAAGAAGCAACAGTTAGAAATGACATGGAACAATGGACTGGTTCAAAATTGGGAAAGGAGAATGTCAAGGCTGTATATTGTCACCCTCCTTATTTAACTTCCATGCAGAGTATATCATGCAAAATGCCGGGCTGGATGAAGCACAAGCTGGAATCAAGATTGCCAGGAGAAATATCAATGACCTCGATATGCAGATGAAACTACACCAATGGCAAAAAGTGAAGAGGAACTAAAGAGCCTCTTGATGAAGGTGAAAGAGGAGAGTGAAAAAGCTGTCTTAAAACTCAACATTAAAAAAACTAGGTTCATGGTATCTGGTCCTAATACCTCATGACAAATAGATGAGGAAACAATGCAAACAGGGACAGATTTTATTTTCTTGGACTTCAAAATCACTATGGACAGCAACTGCTGCAATGAAATTAAAAGACACTTGCTCCTTGGAAGAAAAGCTATGACAAACCTAGACAGTGTATTAAAAAGCAGAGACATCACTTTGCCAACAAATGTCCATATAATCAAAGCTATGGTTTTTCCAGCATTCATGTGCAGATGTGAGAGCTGGACCATAAAGAAGTCTGAGTGCCAGAGAAGTGATGCATTCAAACTGTGGTATTGGAGAAAATTCTTGACAGTCCCTTGGACTGCAAGGAGATCAAACCAGTTAATTATAAAGGAAATCAGTCCTGAATATTCATTGGAAAGACTGATGCTGAAGCTCCAATACTTTGGCTACCTTATGCAAAGAGCTGACTCATTGGAAAAGACCCTGATGCTGGGAAGGATTGGGGGTAGGAAGAGAAGTGGGTGACAGAGCATGAGATTGTTGGACGGCATCATTGACTCAATGGACATGAGTTTGAACAAACTCTGGGAGACAAGGAAGGACAAGAAAGCCTAAAGTGCTGCAGTCCATGGGGTCGCAGAGTTGCCACAACTGAGTGAATGAACAACAAATAACTGGATCACTTTGCTGTACATCTGAAACAAACACAACATTGTAAATCAACTATACTCCAACACAAAATAAAAATTATTAAAAGCAAAGACACATTGGAGATAGCCAGGGAAATCTGAAGAATGGTGAGGATATTAGATGATAGTAAAAATTTTCTGCTAATTTTGCTAGGTATCACAATATCAATACTGTGGTTATATAAGAAAATGCCATTTTTGTAGAAGTGCTTCTTAAATATTTAAGAATGGGGTTTTGCTTTAAAAGAAACACAGTAAATATGGCAGAATGTTATTAATGTTAAAAATCTAGGTGCTGAGGAAAAAAAAAACTTCAAGTTACAAATAACTCCTAAGTGATTTACACTATTCCATAGCACAAAAAAGGTTTCACAGGTGGTGCTAATGGTAAAGAACCTGCCTGCCAATACAGTACATGCAGATTCGATCCCTGGATTAGGAAGATCCCTAGAGGAGGGCATGGCAACCCATTCCAGTATTCTAGCCTGGAGAATCTCATAGAAAGAGGAGCCTGGTAAGCTATGGTCCACAGGGTGACAGGGTCGGACACACTGGAGTGACTTAGCATGTATGCAGAACATAAAGGACAAAAGCTAGCTCCACATTTTAAATGAAGTCAGCAAAACTCAAAAATATTACTTATCAATAAAAACAAAAAAAGGGTAAAATTTCAGTCCAGCCCCACTTATAAATATTCATATAAATATCCTAAATAAAATGTTAACAATTAGAATCCAAGAAAATATGGAAAGCCTTTATATCCATGATCAACAGATTCAATCCAAGAATGCTAGGCAATTCAGTAGAAAATCTATTGCTGTAAATGATCATTATTATAATGAGCAAGTGAGGAATATTATTGTTCCCATAGATTTCCCAAAAAGTATTTAGTAAAACTCAATATTCATTTCTGATTTTTTAGTGAAAGGATTATATGGGTTTTACCTAACACACTACACGCTCTCACATACACACACATACAAACTCATGGTATATATCTATACATAAAACTTAAAGTCCGTACTGGGCTTAATTGTGTATCTAAGAAGGTTAATTCTGGAAGATATGATCAAATAATCTTAGGAATTTCTCCATTAAGAACATCCTTAAAAGTTTGTGAAATGTAAAAGACATAAAAGACATCTTAAGAGCTCTGAGTCACCATATAAAAGAAAATTGTTTAAATTATTTAATGGATAAACTAACAAATCTGAGACTTCTTTTCCCAGCTCACCTATTATCATGGTTCAGAAGATTTTCTTCTCTCATTATCAGTTCTGAATATCTGTACTAAAAAATTTCCATTCAAATCAAGAACATGACTGTCATCTAGCCATTGCAGTTAGATAATAGAATAAAGTATGATATCTAGCTATTAAAGAAGTGAAATTATTATTATACAGATAATATACTTGAATAGAATTTTCAAGAAAACATTGAAAAATATGTTGAGTTTAGTAGATCAGTGAAATAGGATAGAAAACCCAGAAATAAACCCATGCACCTATGGTCAATTAATCTATGACTAACAACAGACTGGTTCCAAATTGGGAAAAGAGTACATCAAGGTTGTATATTGTCATCCTGCTTATTTAACTTATATGCAGAGTACATCACGTGAAATGCCAGGCTGGATGAAGCACAAGCTGAAATCAAGATTGCTGGGAGAAATATGAATAACCTCATGCAGATGACACCACCCTTATGGCAGAAAGTGAAGAACTAAAGAGCCTCTTGATGAAAGTGAAAGAGGAGACTGAAAAAGCTGGCTTAAAACTCAACATTCAGAAAACAAAAATCATGGCATATGGTCCCATCAATTCATGGCAAATAGATGGGCAAACAATGGAAAGAGTGAGAGACTTTATTTTGGGGGGCTCCAAAATCACTGCAGATGGTGACTGCAGCCATGAAATTAAAAGACACTTGCTCCTTGGAAGAAAAACTATGACCAACCTAGACAGCATATCAAAAAGCAGAGATATTACTTTGCCAACAAAGATTTGTCTACTCAGAGCTATGATTTTTCCAGTAGTCATGTATGGGTGTGAGAGGTGGACTATAAAGAAAGCTGAGCACCAAAGCATTGATGCTTTTGAACTGTGGTGTTGGAGAAGACTCTTGAGATTCCTTGGACTGCAAGGAGGTCAAATCATTCAATCCTAAAAGAAATCAGTCCTGAATATTCATTGGAAGGACTGATGCTGAAACTGAAACTCCAATACTTTGGCCACCTGATGGGAAGAACTGACTCCTAGGAAAAGACTTTGATGCTGGGAAAGATTGAAAGGGGGAGGAGAAGGGATGACAGAGGATGAGATGGTTGGATGGCATCATCAACTCGATAGACATGTGTTTGAGCACACTCTGGGAGTTGATGATGGACAGGGAATCCTGGCATGCTGCAATCCGTGGGGCTGCAAAGAGTTGGACACGACTGAGTGACTGAACTGAACTGAAAGAGCTTTCCAGGTGGTGCTAGTGGTGAAGAATCAGCTTGCCAACACAGGAGACACAGGAGAGGCGGTTCTGATCCCTGGGTCGGGAAGATCCCCTGGAGAAGGAAATGGCAATGCACTCCAGTTTTCTTGCCTGGAGAATCTCATGGACAGAGGAGCCTGGTAGGCTCAGTCCATAGGGTCACACAGAGTCTGACACAACTGAAGCGACTTAGCACACAAAGAGGCAAGACTACAGAGTATTGGAAAGACAGTCTTTTCAACAAATGGTGCCGGGAAAACTAGACAGCTACATGTTAAAAAAATGAAACTAGATCATTTTTTAACACCATACACAAATATAAACTCAAAATGGATTAAAGACCTAAATGTATGACCCAAAATATAAAACTCCTGGAGGCAAACATAGGCAGAACACTCTCTCACATAAATCGTAGCAGTATCTTTTTCAATCCATATTCCAGAATAATGGAAATAAAAATAAAAATAAACAAATGGGACCAACATAAACTCAAAAGCTTTTGCACAGCCAAGGAAACAATAAACAAAATGAAAATGCAACATACAGATTGGGAGAAAATATTCACAAGTGATGTGATCGACAAGCAATTAGTCTTCAAAATGTATAAATAGCACATGAAGCTTAACAGCATCAAAGCAAATGACCCAATCAAAAAATGGGCAGAAGACCTAAACAGACATTTCTCCAAAGAAGGCATATCATGGCTAAGAGGTATGTAAAAAGATGTTCAACGCTACTAATTATTAGAGAAATGCAAATCAAAACTACAGTCAGGTATGCTCTCACACCAACTAGAATGCCTATAATCAAAAAATCCACAAACAGTAAATCCTGGAAAGGGTGTGGAGAGAAGGGAAATCTCCAACACTGTGGGTGGGAATGTAAATTGGTAAGCAGCCAGTGTAGAGAGCAGCATGGTGGTTCCTTAAAACACTAAAACTGGCGCTACCATATGACCTTGCAATCCCACTCCTGGGCATATATACAGAGAAAAGCATGATCCAAAAGAATACATGTACCCCAATGTTCATTGCAGCACTGTTTACAATAACCAAGACATGGAAGCAACCTAAATGTCCATCAGCAGAGGAATGGATAAAGAACATATGGTACATATATACAATGGAATATTACTCAGCCATTAAAAAGAATGAAATAATGCCATTTGCAGTAACATGAATGGACCTAGAGATTGTCATGCTGAGTGAAGTAAGTCAGACAAAGAAGGAGAAATATCATATGACATCCTTTATGTATGAAATATAAAAAGGACTGATACAAATGAACTAACTTACAAAAGAGAAAGAGACTCATAGACTCAGAGAATGAAATTATGGTTACCAGGGGCAAAGACGGGGGGAAGGAATAGTTAGGGAGTTTTGGATGGACATACTCCTATAAATAAAATGGATAACCAACAAGGACCCACTGTGGATGGAACTCTGCTCAGTGTTATATGGCAGCCTGATGGGAGGGGAGTTTAGCTGAGAATGGATACATGTGTATGTGTGACTGAGACCCTTCACTGTTCACCTGAAACTATCACAACATTGTTAATTGACTATACCGCAATTCAAAATAAAAAAGTTAAAAAGAAAAAGAAAAATATGAGGTAAATTAAGAGTTTATAAAGGTGCCCAATAATAAAGTTAACATGTAAAAAGGTTATTTTTAATAAGTAAAAATTAATTAGAAAATATAATGCTGCTGCAGCTAAGTTACTTCCGACTCTGTGCGGCCCCATAGACAGCAGCCCACCAGGCTCCCCCATCCCTGGGATTCTCCAGGCGAGAACACTGGAGTGGGTTGCCATTTCCCTCTCCAATGAATGAAAGTGAAAAGTGAAAGTGAAGTTGCTCAGTTGTGTCCGACCCTCAGCGACCCCACGGACTGCAGCCTTCCAGGCTCCTCCGTCCATGGGATTTTCCAGGCAATAGAAGGATATAATTTATAATATGAATAATCCAAAATATCAAATTATCTAATAATAGAAATATGTAGCACAAGTATGAGGAAAACTCAAACTACCAAGGTCCATAAAAGACTTAAATAAAAAGACAGTTCTTAATCTTACATCTAATGATAAATATTAAAATGTCAATTCTTCCTATGAGGATTTATAAGTGCATTCGGTTCAGTTCAGTTCAGTGGCTCAGTCATGTCTGACTCTACACTAACTGGATGTTTCCTTAATTTGACAAAAATGATTCTAAACTTTAACTGGAAGTATAAATGTGGAAAAACATCTAGAGAATTCTAAAGAAAAAAAGTATATGCTTTCATATAGAAAAATATATTACTAAACAGCATTTATAAAAATAACTGTATTGTTTAGAAATAGACTAATGTTAATGCAGCTGACCAGAGCAACTATGAAATAAATTTAAACATGTGAGAATTTAATGTAATAAATATGACATCTAAAGTGATATGGAGGGAGAAAGATTCATTATGCAAAAAAGATAATGATATGATAACTGAGTAACAATTTAGAAAAATAAAACATTCAAAATATATTCTGGGTTCACCAAATATTTGAGGAAAATTAAATCTTAAAATTATTAGAATAATGTATGTCAAGATTTGTACAATATCTTGTTGAGGACATTCTTTCTAAGCTTCTAAGCATAATACACACACACAAAACAAAAGGAGATGGAGTGAGAAAGAAGAAAAGAAAGTATGAACAGAGCTTGACCAAATAACAAAGAGCTGCAGAAATATGGTAAGTGAGTTTGAAGATAACCTCAGGAAGCAAAAAGAAATATTTATAATACCTATCACATATAGAGAACTCTAATTTCAATAAATTGATTAAAAATATATTAAAACTATACACATCATGATAGGAAGAAAGACAGAAGAGTTGAAAGGCATTTCAGAAAGGAAAAGTATATATGACCAATGAACATTTGAAAGGATATCCATTTCAAAGAAAGAAACCAGGAATGAATATTTTGAAGAATGAAACACATGACAAAACTCAATATTTATAAGGCTTTGGAAACTTTATAGACAGTCTTAGTTGAAATATACATTTGAGTGACTTTTTAAAACAGCATTTAAAATATTCATGAAAATGGAAAACACATCTTTTTTTTTAGACTAGTGATCCAGCTACTATTGATAAAAACAAGAAAATAATCCTGCAAGCAACTCAACACTCAAATGAGAAGTGCATGGTTTATTTCGGTGTATTCTGTCTGTTTTGACATTAGCATTTTGGTATATTCAATTAATGAACTCAGATCCTCTTCTTTCTTTATGTTCTGAAGCATTTTAGTAAAAAGTAGAGACAACTGAAATGTTTATCAAAAGAGGCAAAAGAAAGCTACAATATCATTAAAATTGATGATGCAAATCTTTATTGATATTGTTGAATTTAAAAATGCAGGTTAGAAAACATTTCAAGTGATACAAGTTTTAGATTTGTAAAAATTCTCTTTTAAACTTTGAATTCCCTAATCTCTTCTCTGGGAAATAGCAGGTATTCAATAAATATTGAACAATTAACTAATTATTTCTATAAATTTTGCTTCAGGTTCAATATCAAGATTTTTTTAAGTTTAATGTTAAAATGAAATTATTTTAGTTCACATTTATAAACATGTAAAATTCATTGAAAATTAGAGTGAACATTGGATTCATTACCTTTCCTGCTTTAATACTGAGGAGACTACTGGAAACAAACATCACCATTAGTCAACTCATTGAGTTTAATTGAAATAATGTAAATGAAAGTACTTTGTAAATGGTTATGATATATACAAATAAGATAGTGTCATTAGTCATTTGTTCTGCCTTATGATATAATAGTTTTGATTATATAAATGAAATTTTACTGTGGAAAAAAGGCAAAACAACATGAACAGATAAAACTGCATACACTTCTTTAGGTGTGAACATGTACATACATATCCATGAAAAAGAATGTCAGTAAGCATGTTCATCTAACGGTTTGTAAGTTTTTGCCCTGAATTTTGGAATTTGGAGTGATTTTATTTTTACAAATATTCAGTATTATTTGTATGGTTAGTAAAACAGTGAAGCATTTAAATTTAGGGAAAAAGATGCATGTAACTTCATTTTAAAATGAAACAGAGAGAAAATAATTATGGAAAAGGCCTTTATCTTGAGGAACTAGGTCACCAAAGTCTAGGATAGCTTCAGGAGACTGGAGAGAAGCCAGATCGTAGGACTTGAAGAAAAGAATAAATAACAGAAGAGGTAGAAGAGATAAATTTGGAAATTTTTGGACTATTTGTCACTTTCCTCCTACTGCATTAAGCCCTTTGTTTTGCTCTAGTTTTAGCTACCTATTTCCTTGCTCACATCACACTGAGTGATTTATATCACTTCCTTATGAGGAGGACTGCAGGCATAGAAAATGTTTCTTAAGTAGTTTAAAAATGCATAAACAAGGTCTTGAAGAGAAATATCATCTACTGGAGCATGAAGTATGTTCATTTCAATGCTACTTTGCTATCCTTTTTCAAACTAATTTTTGAAAATCACTTTGTGTATGCTGTTTGTGTGTCTTCTGTCAAATTCCTAGTCATCTGCTGTTTTCTCTGTAACCTGCAGTCTTTCATCCATCTTTATATTTACTTCAGTTGTTTTCATTCTTTCTATCATTGCTTCCTTATTTGGGGGGGCCTATATGACATAATAAAACTGGAGACTTAGTGTTGTTTTCCTGACTGAAAAGTGCATTATGTAGAATACAGTAATCAGTTTAATTTGTAAAAGTCACAGCACATCAAAACAACAACAAAGGAAGGATGAACTAAAGAAATAAGACCACACAGAGTTAATACCACCTGATGAACAAATGGTGTACATTGGGTATTTATCCAAGTAATGGATGAATGTCATTTACACTTTCATCCTTTTTTAACAACACTGGTATCAGTCCAGTTCAGTTGTTCAGCCGTGTTCAACTCTGCAACCCCATGGAGTGCACCACATCAGGCCTCCCTGCCCATCACCAACTCCCAGAGTTCACTCAGACTCATTTCCATTGGGTCAGTGATACCATCCAACCATTTCATCCTCTGTTTTCCCCTTCTCCTCCTGCCTTCAATCTTTCCCAGCATCAGGGTCTTTTCAAATGAATCAGTCCTTTGCATCAGGTGGCCAAAGTATTGGAGCTTCAGCTTCAGCATCAGTCCTTCTAATGAATATTCAGGACTGACTGCCTTTAGGATGGACTGGTTGGATCTCCTTGCAGTCCAAGGGACTCTCAAGAGTCTTCTCCAACACCACAGTTCAAAAGCATCAATTCTTCGGGGCTCAGCTTTCTTCACAGTCCAACTCTCACATCCATACATGACCACTGGAAAAACCATAGCCTTCACTAGACAGACCTTTGTTGGCAAAGTTGTCTCTGATTTTTAATATGCAGTTTAGGTTGGTCATAACTTTTCTTCCAAGGAGTAAGCATCTTTTAATTTCATGGCTGCAGTCACCATCTGCAGTGATTTTGGAGCCCCCCAAAATAAAGTCTGACACTGTTTCCCCATCTATTTGCCATGAAATGATGGGACCAGATGTCATGATCTTCGTTTTCTGAATGTTGAGCTTTAAGCCAACTTTTTCACTCTCTTCTTTCACTTTCATCAAGAGGCTCTTAGTTTTTTGTTTTCTGCCATAAGGGTGGTGTGATCTGTATATCTAAAGTTATTGATATTTCTCCCAGCAATCTTGACTCCAGCTTGTGCTTCATCCAGCCCAGCATTTCACATGATGCACTCTGCATATACGTTAAATAATCAGGGTAACAATATACAGCCTTGACATACTCCTTTCTCAATTTGGAACCAGTCTGTTGTTCCATGTCCAGTTCTAACTGTTGCTTCCTGACCTGCATACAGATTTCTCAGGAGTCAGGTCAGGTGGTCTGGTATGCCCATCTCTTTAAGAATTTTCCACAGTTTGTTGTGGTCCACATAGTCAAAGACTTTGGCGTAGTCAATAAAGCAGATGTTTTTCTGGAACTCTCTTGCTTTTTTGATGATCCAACGGATGTTGGCAATTTGATCTCTGGTTCCTCTGGCTTTTCTAAATCCAGCTTGTACATCTGGAAATTCACGGTTCATGCACTGTTGAAGCCTGATATACTGATATAAGAATTACCATTTTACATGGGGGGAGGGGCAGGGAGAAAGGCATTGCATTATATAATAGTAATTTGTTCTTATTTATTGTAAATCCTAGTACATTGTTTGCTCCCTTGTTTACTCCAAGTTCTGTTGCTACTCTCCCTCCAGGTGATGTTGTTCTGTCTCTACAGCTCCACTCACTGGGTCTGTAACAGAAGCCTCCCAACAGCCTCCTTACCTTTGATCTGGCTCCCTCCTAAAGTGGATTCTACATGCAGCAGCCAGAGATGTCTTTTTAGATGCTAATTTAAGCATAGTAATTTTCAGCTCAAAACTCTTAAATGTCTTCCAATGTTACTTAGGAGAAAAACTATGTCATTAAATTTAAATTGTTAAAATTGTTAACATGACCTATGAGGTTCTCTATGACCTGGCCTGGGTCAGTTTTCACTTGTTTCCTCTGGAAGACCTTCTCTTGTACTTGCAGCAGATAATCTGATTCTCTGGCTAACTGCTGCTTCCAACCTTCTTTGCTGGGGCCTCTTGAACAAAGAAACTGAAAAGCTCAAAATTATACTACTCATACTTCCTTGCCACCTGTGTTCTGAATGTGACTTGTGTTTACCAAATATAAGCTCCCATGGATGGTTTGATTTTGGAACTGAGTTAACTGAAGAGAAAAGCAGGGTGCAAGGCACCTATTTTTATGGTATATATCTTAGCAGAGGGGACATGATCCTGTGGTCAGCAGTAAGAATGGTCCAATTCTGTGGTGTGGCTTTGGAGACAGTTCATGGCACCTCATTCTATGGTCTGTGGTTTCACCACTCATTCTGAAAACCATTTAATATTCTATAACAAATACCTTTCTGCTTAAGCTATCTAATATAGCTTCTGCTATCTTCAGCCTGAACCTTGACTGCTATAGGGCCTGTCCTCAGTGTAAATCAGGCCCTCTGTTCCAGTCTTTTATTATACTTGACATTTCTTTCAGAGTACTTGTTATAATTTGTAATTACATATTTACTTGAATATTTGTCTCAGTTGCTAGATTCTCAGCTTCATGAGAATATGGTAGGTGTTTAATACATAATGGTTGAAGAAGTTAGTAAAAAAAAAAACCAAAACCAAAATTGTTTGAGATTCTTCTTTATTTACTGTTTGATTATCTGCTTTCCTTGGGTTCCAGAACTTTAGATATATTTGTTGTTTAGATGTAACTGCTGTAGAGGCCCTTGGAGAACAAAGAGGGGAAACCAGTCCATCCTAAAGGCAATCAGTCCTAAATATTCATTGGAAGGACTGATGCTGAAACTGAAGCTCCAATACTTTGGCCACCTGATACAAAGGGCTGACTCACTGGAAAAGACTAATGCTGGGAAATATCGCAGGCAGGAGGAAAAGGGGGTAACAGAAGATGAGGTGTTGGATGGCATCACTGACTCAATGGACATGAGTTTGAGCAAACTCTGGCAGATAGTAAAGGACAGGGAAGCCTGGAATGTTGCAATCCATGGGGTCACAAAAAGTCAGACATGATTTAGGTATTCAACAACAACAGCAACTGCTAGTGAGCATCCTTATTCATTTTACATTCATCCAAAGCAATCTTGCATTATTTCACCTCAGCAGGATAGACTCCCTAGCAGTTCCTTCTTGAATCTGATCTCACTACAATGACTAGGGTTAAATTAAATTTTTACAACATCCACTACTGAAGATAAAATGTATGTTGCAGAGAAAGTATATGGATAGTTGAGCACAAGAAATCTGGCATGAGATTTGGATAATTTGATCAATGTGCCCCTGCTACACAAAGTATTGTCTGAATTTTCTGATACCAACTAAAAAAAGAAAAAAAGGCCAGTGACAGGAAAGAGTAGAATTATTATTGAAATATGTTTTTCCCTCTATTGTATCATATGCTTTACAATTTGGACAAATCAGAACAGATGTTTTATGTTAAAGGATGAAAAATATTTAGATTTAGAAAATCATCCATTGTTTTCCATTTCAGATGAAGAAGATCAGTGAATAGATGCTGCAATAGATGAAACAAAAGGAAACAAGGCAGCTAAATCATGGAAAGACTGAGCTAGCAGTCTCAGAAGTCTTACCTTTTATGATTGGCATTTACAAGTATTCTCATATGCAGATCTAACTCATCTTTTGGTGACCTTCGAAAACAGCAAATCTGTTCTTCCCAGATTCCTTATATTAGGGAATGAAATTATCCACCCAGAAACCCATCAACTTTGATTCTTCTCTCTTCCTCATGGATGCATCTTCTCCATCCAATTTGTCAATAGCCACAGTTCTTAAAATTTTCCTCTTAATCTTTTTACTTTGCTCTACTTTTGTCAGTATTATTAAAACAGTCTCCTAACTGGGTTTCCATCACTTCAATTTAAAATGATATGTCTAAAATCCAAATATTATCATGCTACTCCCTTGCTTAGAATCCTTTAGTGGACTCCCTTTTTAATCAGCCCAGATGCTTTATGATTCCTTCTCATGCCTTACACTCCCCCGCCCATGCACACGTTGCCCTGTCTTCACCGAAATACTTTAAATTCCCAGAATGCACTAGGTCATCTCCCTACTCCCTAGCCCCAAGGTTCCAGCACACACTGTTCTACATCCCTGATATCCGATCCCGTACTCTTTGCTTGGCTAACTCCAACTCATTTTACACTTCAGAGTTCAGTTTAGGCATCACGTCTTTTAAGCAATCTTTCCCAAACTTTCATAACTGGGTTATATTTTAGCCTCATAGTTTCCTAAAATTTCTATCCCCACCATAATTTGGCTTCCAAGGTGGTGCAGTGGTAAAGAACCTGCCTGACAATGCAGAAGATGCAAGAGCTGTAGGTTTAATCCCTGAGTTGGGAAGATCTCCTGGAGAAGGAAATGGCAACCCACTCCAGTATTCTTGCCTGGAAAATCCCAGGAACAGAGGAACCTTGCGGGCAATAGTCCATGGGGTCACAAAAGAGTTGGACATGACTGAGTGACTGAGCACCCTAATTTATCACCATCCTGAATTTCCCTCTTCACATTCTTGTCTATAACCATTAAGTTTGACTTAACATTAAAAATCATAACAACAGTTATTTAAACAAGTTGGAGGTTTATTTTTATCTTATGTAAAGAAAACCCAGAAGTGAGCAGCCCTGAACTTGTGTGACAGCTTCAAGCTCATCAGATTTCTAGGACCCTTCAATTTTTCTGAACTGAAACACTCAGCATATGGTTTCCATACCTAAAGTTGCCATATATCCAAGATAACTCCAGCCATCACATCTGCTTATCAGACAGCAGGAAGGAAGAGAATGCAGTAGATAAAACGTATATTCAAGCTGTTAAGTTTCCTGCTAAGGTACTTTCCTGGAAGTCTCACCCAATACCTTAGCTCACTTCTTGTTGGCTAACCCTAACTACAGAGTGACTAGGAAATATTATATTCTAATTGGGCATATTGCTGCTTGGCTTTATATTGTGATTCTACTAGAAAGGAAGAAAGGAAGGAGGGATACTGAGTAGGCATCCAGCAATCACTGCTACCCTGGGGTATCTACACTGTAAGGACAGAGATTGTCTCCTTGTATGGGGCTTCCCTTGTAGCTCAGTTGGTAAAGAATCTGCCTGCAATGCAGGAGACCTGGGTTCGATTCCTGGGTCAGGAAGATCCGCTGGAGGAGGACATGGCAACCCACTCCAGCATTCTTGCCTGGAGAATCCCATGGACAGAGGAGCCTGGCAGGCTGTAATCCATGGGGTTGCAAAGAGTTGGACACAATTGAACGACTAAACCACCACCACCATCATAGTCAGGCATGAGCGCCACACCACACACTGAAAAGATGTTCAGTAAATACTGGCTAAACTAAATATCTAAATAGTTTACAGATAAACAGTGCAACATAGGTCATGCTAATATATTAGATTGTGGTTCTTTTGTATGAAACAGAGAATCTCCAAAATATGTTTGTTTTTGAAGCTGTGTAATTCATTTTTATTTTCTAAATAAAATGTTACCTAGAACCCAGTATGAAGGAATAGAAATGGAATGTTCAGGTTAGAGACATGCAGCCTGCATGCTTAGTTGACTTATACTCTTAAATTTCCTAGGAGGAGCCCTGGGATATTTCCTTGGAACTCATCAGCTTCACAAATGACAATTTGAAAACAACTGAACTCATGATCCCACCAGAACAGGAGTTTATGAACTTAACAACAGAATAAAAGTTCTATCATATTACCATGAAATAATCAACCCAATTGGTTTTCAGTAAAAACTAAGCCAACTTCACTAAAAATGGAGCTACCGTATTATCCAGCAATCCTATTCCAGGGAATATATCTGGAGAAAAGCATAGTTCAAAATGATACATGCATCCCAATGTTCACAGCAGCACTATTTACAACTGCCAAGACATTCAGTTCAGTTCAGTCGCTCAGTCGTGTCCGACCCTTTGTGACCCCGTGAATCCGCCAGGCCTCCCTGTCCATCACCAACTCCCAGACTTCACTCAGACTCACGTCCATCGAGTCAGTGATGCCATCCAGCCATCTCATCCTCTGTCATTCCCTTCTCCTCCTGCTCCCAATCCCTCCCAGCATCAGAGTCTTTTCCAATGAGTCAACTCTTTGCATGAGGTGGCCAAAGTACTGGAGTTTCAGCTTCAGCATCATTCCTTCCAAAGAAATCCCAGGCCTGATCTCCTTCAGAATGGACTGGTTGGATCTCCTTGCAGTCCAAGGGACTCTCAAGAGTCTTCTCCAACACCACAGTTCAAAAGCATCAATTCTTCGGCGCTCAACTCTCTTCACACTTCAACTCTCACATCCATACATGACCACTGGAAAAATCATAGCCTTGACTAGACGGACCTTTGTTGGCAAAGTAATGTCTCTGCTTTTCAATATGCTATCTAGGTTGGTCAAACTTTTCTTCCAAGGAGTAAGCATCTTTTAATTTCATGGCTGCAATCACCATCTGAAATGATTTTGGAGCCCAAAAAATAAAGTCTGACACTGTTTCCACTGTTTCCCCATCTATTTCCCATGAAGTGATGGACCCAGATGCCATGATCTTAGTTTTCTGAATGTTGAGCTTTAAGCCAACTTTTTCACTCTCCTCTTTTACCTTCATCAAGAGGCTTTTTAGTTCCTCTTCACTTTCTGCCATAAGGGTGGTGTCATCTGCATATCTGAGGTTATTGATATTTCTCCCGAAATCTTGAGTCCAGCTTGTGCTTCTTCCAGCCCAGCATTTCTCATGATGTACTCTGCATATAAGTTAAATAAGCAGGGTGACAATATACAGCCTTGACGTACTCCTTTTCTTATTTGGAACCAGTGTGTTGTTCCATGTCCAGTTCTAACTGTTGCTTCCTGACCTGCATACAGATTTCTCAAGAGGCAGGTCAGGTGGTCTGGTATTCCCATCTCTTTCAGAATTTTCCACAGTTTATTATGATCCACACAGTCAAAGGCTTTGGCATAGTCAATAAAGCAGAAATAGATGCTTTTCTGGAAATCTCTTGCTTTTTCCATGATCCAGCAGATGTTGGCAATTTGATCTTTGGTTCCTCTGCCTTTACTAAAACCAGCTTGAACATCAGGAAGTTCACGGTTCACATATTGCTGAAGCCTGGCTTGGAGAATTTTGAGCATTACTTTACTAGTGTGTGAGATGAATGCAATTGTGCAGTAGTTTGTGCATTCTTTGGCATTGCCTTTCTTTGGGATTGGAATGAAAACTGACCTTTTCCAGTCCTGTGGCCACTGCTGAGTTTTCCAAATTTGCTGGCATATTGAGTGCAGCACTTTCACAGCATCATCTTTCAGGATTTGAAATAGCTCAACTGGAATTCCATCACCTCCACCAGCTTTGTTTGTAGTGATGCTTTCTAAGGCCCGCTTGACTTCACATTCCAGGATGTCTGGCTGTAGGTCAGTGATCACACCATCGTGATTATCTGGGTCGTGAAGATGTTTTTTGTATGGTTCTTCTGTGTATTCTTGCCACTTCTTCTTAATATCTTCTGCTTCTGTTAGGTCCATACCATTTCTGTCCTTTATCGAGCCCATGTTTGCATGAAATGTTCCCTTGGTATCTCTAATTTTCTTGAAGAGATCTCTAGTCTTTCCCATTCTGTTGTTTTCCTCTATTTCTTTGCATTGATCGCTGACGAAGGCTTTCTTATCTCTTCTTGCTATTCTTTGGAACTCTGCATTCAGATGCTTATATCTTTCCTTTTCTCCTTTGCAAGTAATCTAAATGTCCATTGACAGATGAATGGATAAAGTAGATGTGGTATTTATATACACAATGGCATATTACACAGTCATTAAAAAGAATGAAATAATGCCATTTGCCGCAACATGGATGAACCTCGAGATTATCGTACTAAGTAAAGCAAGTCAGAGAAAGAAACATTTCTTATGATACCACTTACATGAAGAATATTAAAAAATGATACAAATGAACTTATTTTAAAATGATTCAAATGAACTTATTTATAAACCATAAACAGAGAATGCACCTGTGGTTACCAAGGGGGAAGTGTGAAGTGATAGACTGGGAGTTAATATGTACATGGGATTGATATGTACATGCTGCCATATTTAAAACAGATAACCAACTTGTGGTAGGTCTAAGGACCTACCATAAGAAAAAGAAATTAAGCCAACTTCTTAAGTCTCTGACAATTACATCATCCATTCTTGGAACACAGAAAGGCTGTGTCAAAATTTTGAAGTAAGGAAGGATGGCATTGTGAGAGAAAACACAAAATAGAACTCTGTAGTCTATATGGAATATTGAAAAGCAAATGTACAGTCCCTTTAATTTCAGTTGTGCTCCTCCTTCAAGCTGTAGGTCATACTCTAGTTTATTCAGAACGTCTTCACTAATATTCCCTGACTGTCCACTTCTAAACTAGATGCAGGGACTGAGTGGCACTTGAAGATCATCTGCTCTAGAGGAGATACAGTATGTAGCATTGAGGAGTGAAGCTGGAATGAAGAAAATCAAGCTGACGGTGGATTACAATTATTCTTCAGATAATCAGACAGCTAAAAATTAAGTATCAGGCAAAAAGATAAACTATATTAGCACAGAGCTAATAGATTTTGAAAAAAAGGTAAGAGAGTACACAGAGTAGCTAGAATGTAGGAACTTTTTATGAGATACCTGTGACACCATTGTAATAGCTGCAGTTTATTGTAACTCTAATATGTGCTAATATTTTTATATGAATTTTATATATGCTATTCTTAATCCTCACAGCAACCTTAAAAGAATGCTATTATTATCCAATTTTAAAAATACCGAAGCTATGACTTTAAAAAGAGAAATATTTGGGTTAGAAACAAGGGACTAACTGTAGTTCTACCCCATGTTCTTTACAACACCAAGATGGTGCAGTGATTGCTGAATTATAGTGCTCTCAGCTAAGGTCCTCTTCTTTGGTCAGTTTGGCTAACCTCTCTGCAGAGAGATGTTTAAAACATCTCTTATAACTAATGTATTTTAGGGTGAGGACTGCAAAACTTCATATTTAATGGTAATTATTTCTATTTACTTTCACACTATGAACTAAGAAGTCTATACAAACATTAACTCATAAGCCATGAGCAAATGGGTGGTAAACAATATTGGCATTTATTATTTTTGATATTGGTATTTATTATTTTCATAGTGCAGTCTATCTCCTTCTCCTTCTTTTATCATCTCCTAAACGTAGCATCATATTCCTACTGAAAGAACCTCCTTTCATTGCTCAGAAATGACCTTGTGTCAGTGCACAAGGACTTTCTATTGGGGATAAAATTATGAGTTTAAATAGCAATTAATTAAGGAAAAAAGATGCTAGAGTAGTCCTTCCCCATTCATCACCACCCCACCACCCATATAGTTACCTCTTTTTCATCTTACATTTCCTCCTGTTTCCTCACTGCCTAGATTTCCACCCTCATCCTCACTGGAAACCAGGGTGAACCCAGCAGTGACTAAATCACTGGACCATCTCATCTCCATCTAATTCATTGGTTGCTGATTGACTGAAAGGCCAATTTCTCCTTTTTAGACTATCTCTGTTAAGTTCATCAATGAATCAGGCATCATCAAACAAATAGCCACTGGATCTGCTTAATAAAGAGACAACTATTACCAAAGCAGAAGCACTTGCACTTTTTCCTGGAGAAGTTGGTAGAAAGTTGCCCAAACCTTTCCACAGCTCTGCAGGACCACCACTTGAGTGGTCCAGTTTATCAAACTGTCTGAAATATTTTTATTTCAGACAGTTTGATTAGATTATTTCAGACAGATTAATTAGCTTCACTTTCCTCCCTCCCATAGGTGGAATGCCTCAGGCTCCTTCCCACCAACAACTCTTTATTTTCAGTTGAGCACCTTTCCCAGCCTTCTGGATTCTGAGGCTTCAAAGAACAAGATGGCATGTGAAATAATTAAAAAAAAAGCTATCTCAAGATTTTGTAACTAAGTAACACGATCAATTATTCATGTAATTTAAACTGAATAATTTACTTTCATTATTACTTCCATTACTATTATTATTTACTGACTTATTCAAATCTTTTAAAATCAATGTGGTTTTATTTATTTTTTTGTAACTTCAGTCATATAAACCACTGGCTCAAGTTATTCTGGGTAAGTAGAAATTATCCAAATTTTTAAATAGGTCCAATATACAAGATTTTGATTTTGAAATCCTATACTAGTTGAATTTCAAGCTCCTCTCAGGAACACATAGAAGAAGACAAATAAAGGGCTCGTGATTTTTGAATATTTCAGTCACTCCTCACTGGATTATGTTAGCACTTTTTCTGCATATGGTAAGCTACATTCTGCCATGCTTGCAGTCATTCATGTTTTTAAAAATGATCATTTCTTTGGTTATCCTTATCCACTTAGCATGGTGGTGGGTACACCCATGGCACTCAGTAAAAATGTACTTTGAGATCTATTTTGAAATGTATGACATTCTAGTGGGTTGGTTAAATAAATACCAGCTTCTCTTACTTCTTACACTAGTCATAATAATATAATGTATTCTCATGGAACATTAACAGTAGAACTTTGTTTTGTGATAGCCTTTCTCAAAAAGCAAATAATGGGCTATTTTTAAAGGCCCCAGACATTTATATTAAGTGCATCTGCTTCTTAATTGCCCTGAAAATCTCTCCCTCTCAGTCTAAGTGTCGTAAGTGGAATTTCCCTAAATGTAAGCAAGAGTTCAAAACTGACCACAAAGAAGCCAAAGCAGAATAAATTAAAAATGTGACTCCCTGCCATCCTGTAATGTTCTTACAGTAAAGGGGAAGTGCTGTGCTCTCTCCCTTAACTATTCCTTGGCTGATGGCTTTTCTTGGAAACATTTCCTTAGAGAAATCCTAAGAGCACATGTTTCCTTGAAAGGATGTATGCTTTTGTTTGTATATGTTGACTTAGGAAGAAGATGAAAGAAATGCGGAAGACTAGAAACCCTGCAGTTAGTGCAGGGAAGGGGGAAGTAGGGAGGGATTTGTGTTTGCAAGTCCCTATTTTGGCCAAGTGTTAGCACATAATCTAGCTTTTATTATCTTAGGTGATATTATTGCCCATTTTATAGATGAGGAAATCACTGAAAGGCTAATTAAATTGCTTAAATGTACATTTTTTAAGCAAAAAGATAGAACTTGACGTTAACAGATTAAAACAGAACAGTCAGGCTTTTGAGAATGAGCATCTGTGTGGCTTCTCTTCATCAATCAACAGAACAGATCAACCTGGACTGGATTTCAGTAGGGCAGGCATGAGTGCTACACTCCAGCTTCATCTCCTTTAACTGATGTCCAGTTAACAAAAGATTAATACCATAAGCAGAGAGGCAGCTTCACATGTGACTGCCTCTAGAAAAGGAGGCACATAGCTTTCAATTAATACTCAAATGTTAATAGCAGTTATGGTACTATGTTTATCAAGCATGGGTCAAGCTGTTTACATATAATTTCTATCTGATCCACAATAACCTTAAAAAATATTATCATTTACATTTTAAATATGAAGCACTGTAACTTAGAGGAAGTAGATAATTATCTTATACTAGATGGAAAGGCCAGTATTTGATACCAAGTTTCTATCCTTAAATCTAGTAGCAATCATTTTTCAGCATCACTTATGAAATGAAAAGTAATTATTATCTGGACATTAATTGGTTTGGGGGCCACCTAGCCCCACAAGGTTAGTATTTTTTGGTAATCTTACCCTTAGTTCCCTACTCTAAGCCCATGTGCTTTTCAACGGTTGACTAGGTTTCCAGATGCATAAGGGGACTCAAATTGATCTGAATTGGTCAGCATGCCCCATCTTGTCCATAATTATGGGTTCATTATAGGCTTGTATGCAAATGATAGCTGCTAAATCATGAGCTAGTATTTGGACTTCTGGGAAAGAGAAGTTTTCTCTGTTTCCTGTAGACTTGATAGTAAGAGAGTATGGATTTGAAGTGCAGTTATCTTGTGATGACCCAGATGAGTAAGGTTACCAGTGCCTATTTTCCGGTGTGTGAGAATGAAGAACAGAGTCAACTCTAATGAGTCTGAACAAAGAGAGGAATTCTGATGGTTATTTGCTCCTGGATCAAGCTGTACCAGAAGATATCATTACTAAAAGACTCTTGAAATTATGACACAATTTTTCTTTGTCTTTTTATGGCAAACAGTAGAACTGGACATGGAACAACAGACTGGCTCCAAATAGGAAAAGAGTACGTCAAGGCTGTATATTGTCACCCTGCTTTTTTAACTTCTATGCAGAGTACATCATGAGAAACGCTGGGCTGGAAGAAGCACAAGCTGGAATCAAGATTGCCGGGAGAAATATCAATAACCTCAGATATGCAGATGACACCACCCTTGTGGCAGAAAGCGAAGAGGAACTCAAAAGCCTCTTGATGAAAGTGAAAGTGGAGAGTGGAAAAGTTGGCTTAAAGCTCAACATTCAGAAAACAAAGATTATGGCATCTGCTCCCATCACTTCATGGCAAATCGATGGGGAAAGAGTGGAAACAGTGTCACACTTTATTTTCCTGGGCTCCAAAATCACTGCAGATGGTGACTGCAGCCATGAAATTAAAAGACGCTTACTCCTTAGAAGAAAAGTTATGACCAACCTAGATAGCATATTGAAAGCAGAGACATTACTTTGCCAACAAAGGTTCGTCTAGTCAAGGCTATGGTTTTTCCTGTGGTCATGTATGGATGTGAGAGTTGGACTGTGAAGAAGGCTGAGCGCTGAAGAATTGATGCTTTTGAACTGTGGTGTTGGAGAAGACTCTTGAGAGTCCCTTGGACTGCAAGGAGATCCAACCAGTCCATTCTGAAGGAGATCAGCCCTGGGATTTCTTTGGAAGGAATGATGCTAAAGCTGAAACTCCAGTACTTTGGCCACCTCATGCAAAGAGTTGACTCATTGGAAAAGACTCTGATGCTGGGAGGGATTGGGGGCAGGAGGAGAAGGGGACGACAGAGGATGAGATGGCTGGATGGCATCACTGACTCGATGGACGTGAGTCTGAGTGAAGTCCAGGAGTTGGTGATGGACAGGGAGGCCTGGCGTGCTGCGATTCATGGGGTCGCAAAGAGTCGGACACGACTGAGCGACTGAACTGAACTGAACTGAAGTTGTCTTCTGTTGCTTCCAAGTCAATAAATCTTGATATTTTAATTTTATTCAAAAATTACTGACTATAAAAGAAGTAACTGGTAAACTAGACAACACTAAAATTAACTTCTCTATCTGAAAAGTCTTCGTAAACTGGAAAAGTCTCAAACAGCAAAAATAATCCATAAAATTGATGGATTAGTGTCTAGACTATATAGAGAATTCTTATAAATCAAAAGATAATAAGAAACCAATGCATTTATTTTTACAATAAAGTTGTATTATTTACACAAAATTTCTAAAAAGAACACAAAATGTACAGAAAGAAGTTAAATGAAAAATGGTCTCTGTTTATCATCCTAGCTTCAGTCCCATTCCCCTACGAGATATTACATTTTTAACCTTTTTTTTTCATTGTCTTGGCAGCTCTACCGAAATAAATACTGAAATATACAGCTTATATTATTAAAACTGTGTCATGATGGGGGTATACAAATGAGGCAGGACCATCCAGCCTGGCTATTGCATACACAACAGTGGTCCTCAAACTTTTTGGTTCCTGGGACCAGTTTCAAAGAAGAAAAATTTTTTATGGACCTGGGCAGGGATGGTTGAGATGATTCAAGTGCATTAGATTTATTGTGCACTTTATTTCTATTATTATTACTACATCAGCTCCACCTGAGATCATCAGGCATCAGATCACAGAGGCTGGGGACCCCTGATAAACAGTACACAGCCCATAGCACATTCCCCCGCTAAGCCTGTTGACCTGGACATTTCGGGCTTTCCCCTCAGCTGCAGGCATCCCAGTGCCCCGAGTGGCCTTTTCTTAATTCAGTCTTCAGTCTTTACCTGTGATCTTCAGATGTCCCAATGATGAGTGCACTAATTTCACCCCTTCCCATTTTCAGTGTTGCTATGGATTCAATGTCTGTGGTACACCTTTATTTTTTTATTTCCATGGAATCTAGGAAGAGAGGTAAATGAGTTTCTCCAGGCTTTCATCTGGAAGCTGTGGTAGGGAGAAACTCTCAAATGATCCCTAAATGCCAGCCCTGGGTGTACACATTCTTTCTCCCACTTATTCACTCAAACACTAATCAAGGTGTTAAGTGATTTTGCAAATGTAAATAAAGTCCCAAATCAGCTAACTTTAAGATTGTCTGAATGAGCCCGCTTGAATCACACTAACCCTTTAAATTTGAGTCTGGATGTTAGAGATGGAAGAGGTCAGCACTATGAAGACTGGAAATGATTCTATCCATTATTACTGGCTTGAGGATGGAGGGAGCCATGTGGCAAGGAATATAGGTGATCTCTAGGAGCTGAGAGGAGTCTCCAGCTTATAGCCAACGAGGAAACAGGGTCCTTAGTTCTATAATTGCAAGGAAATGAATTCTACAAACAACCTGATGAACTTGGAAACAGATTCTTCCTCAGAGCTTCCAGAGGGGAAGTCAGCCCAGTTGATCTTGATTTCAGTTTTTGAGCTTTTAACAGAAAACTGAGCCATGGCATGCTTAGGTTTCTGATCTACAGAAGTGTAAGCTAATATATGGCTGCTGTTTTAAGCCACTTTGTGGCAATGCTTTAAGCAGCAATAAAAAATGAATTTAAAAGTCCAACTTTAAATACTAACCTCAGAAATTTGAAAAGCTCCATAAATGTTTCTGAAAGGCCTCCAAGTTTTAAGTTCTGGATAATGCATTTTACTACTTTTTATTTATGCTTGTATCCTGAAAGCAATTCTCCTGTGGAAGATTTTTTTAGTGAGGAAGCACTGTGAGACTAAATTTTGGGATTTACTATCTTTGTTCACAAGAAGAAATTTGATAGTAATCTTAGAAGCCTTGAAGGTTGAGAAAAGCTGAGAGTACTGCTTTGATGGTGAATTTTATGTCAGGTCAAGTTTTAGTCATTTATTTGAACAAAGGGGCTTCCCTGGTGGCTCAGATGGTAAAGAATCTGCCAGCAATGCAAGAGACCTGAGTTTGATTCCTGGGTCAGGAAGATCTCCTGGAGTAGAGAATGGCTACCAACTCCAGTACTCTTGCCTGGAGAAGTCCATGGACAGAGGAGCCTCGTGGGCTACAGTCCATGGGTTCGCATAGAGTCAGACACAACTGAGCCACTAACACACAGAGTTGTTCAATAGCATGTGTGGGCACCAATGATACTCCAACACTGTAGTCTATTGGATGAAATTCATATAAACAAAACATGTAAGCACAATGCAGTTAATGCTATGGTATTTTTCTACTCAAAGTGTGATGCACTTGGGAATATCATTTAAGTGTTGAATCTTAGATCTCACACCAAACTTATTAAATCAGAATCTGCATTTTAACAAGACATTCAAGTGATTTGTAAGTACATTTAAGTTTGAAGAGCACTTTCAACAACACTACAGCCGAAATAAAAAGAGCACAGGTGTTAGTGGGGTTGACTAATTCCACCTGGAAGGTCTTGTTCCTGATCTTACAGGAGATACTTTCAGCTTTCCACTGTTCAGCATGATACAACCCATGGCTCAGATGGTAAAGAATCTGCCTGGAATGCAAGAGACTGGGGTTTGATCCCCTGGAGAAAGAAATGGCAACCCACTCCAGTATTCTTGCCTGGAGAATTCCATGGACAGAGGAGTCTGGAGAGCTACAGTCCACGAGGTTGCAAAGAATCAGACATGACTGAGTGACTAACATATACTTTTGCCATATATGGCTTTTAGTATGTTCAGGGAAGTTCCTTGTTCTGTAGAGTTTTTGTCATAAATGGATGTTAGATTTTATCAAAAGCTTCTTCTGAATCTATGGAGATGATCATATGGTCTTTATTCTTTGTTAATGTGCTGTGTTATATTGACTGATTTGTGGATATTGAAAAATCCTTGCATTCCTGGGATAAATACTACTTGATCATGGTGTATGATCCTTTTAATGTATTGTTGGGTTAGGTCTGCTTGTATTTTGTGGAGGATTTTTGTGCCTATACTTATCAGTGATATTGGCCTATAAGTTTCATCTTTTGTAGTTTCCTTATTTGGTTTTGGTACCAGCGTGATGGTGGCCTCATAGAATGACTTTGGAAGTACTCCTTCCTTTGCAATGTTTTGAAATAGTTTCAGAAGAAGAGGTGTTAACTCTTCTCTAAAGGTTGGATAGAATTTACCTGTGAAGCCATGTGGTGCCAGACTTTTGTTTGGAGTTTTATAGATTCAGTTTCAGTACTTGTAACTGGTCTGATCATATTTTCTATTTCTTTCTGCTTCCAACTTGGGAAATTGTACCTTTCTAAGAATTTATCCATTTCTTGGAAAGAGGATTGTTCATGTTATTGGCATACAGTTGGTTGTAGTTATCTCTTATCATCCTTTGTATTTTTGTGGTGTCAGTTGTAATTTCTCCTTTATCATTTATAATTTTATTGATTTGGACCCTGTTTTTTCCTTGATGAATCTGGCTAAAGGTTTATCAATTTTGCTTTTTAAAGAATCAGCTTTTTGGTTTTGTTCATTTTGTTTTCTTCATCTCCATTGATTTCTGCTCTCATCTTTGTGATTTCTTTCCTTCTACCAACTTTGGGTTTTGTTTGTTCTTACTCTGATTGCTTTAGGTATAAGTTTAGGCTGTTTAATTGAGATATTTCTTGTGTCCTGGGGTAGGATTTTACTCCTATAAACTTCTTTCCCTCTTAGCACTGCTTTTGCTGTATACCATAGGTTTTGTATCATCATGCTTTCATTTTTTATTTGTCTCTAGGTATAAATGATACCCTGTTGGTGAGACTATAAATTGGTATAGTCATTATGGAGAACAGCATGGAGGTTCCTTAAAAAATTGAAACTAGAACTACCATGAAGTGAAGTGAAGTGAAGTCGCTCAGTCGTGTCCAACTCTTTGTGACCCCATGGACTGTAGCCTACCAGGCTCCTCCCTCCATGGGATTCTCCAGGCAAGAGTACTGGAGTGGGTTGCCATTTCCTTCTCCACGGGATCTTCCCGACCCAGGGATTGAACCCGGGTCTCCTGCATCCCAGGCAGACGCTTCCACTCGTGGGCATATATCTAGAGAAAACCGTAATTTGAAAAGGTACATGTTAACCCAATGTTTACTGAAGTACTATTCACAGTAGCTAAGACATGAGGTTCGTGGTGTCGCAAAGAGTCGGACACGACTGAGCAACTGAACTGACTGACATGGAAGCAACCTAGATGTCCAGCAACAGGTGAATGGATAAAGAAACTGAGTATATATATTGAAATATTACTCAGCCATAAAAATGAATGGAAATAATGTATTTGTAGTAACATGGATGGACCTAGAGATTATCATACTAAGTGAAGTAAGCCAGACAAAGACAAATATCATATGATATTGCTTATATGTGGAATCTAAAAAAGTGATACAAATACACCTATGTACAAAACAGAAAGAGACCCACAGACATAGGAAACACACTTAAGGTAACCAAAAGTTTTCCCTTTGGTAGGAACAAACAAGGACAAACAAGGAGTTTGGAATTAACATACACATACTGTTATATATAAAATAGAGCCTGGGTAGCTCAGTTGGTAGAGCATCAGACTTTTAACCTGAGGGTCCAGGGTTCAAATCCCTGTCCAGGCAACAAAAATAAATAACTAAACAAATGTACTTTAACCACCATAATGGTCACTGAATTTAAAATACCTAGCCAGCAATATATATTATATATAACTGAGTCACTTTGCTGTACACCTGAAATTAACACAACATTGTAAATCAACAATACTTCAAAAAAATTTTAAATAAAATTGAAAACCCAGTTGAAGTAAAAAAAAAAAAATAAGGCAAATATCCCAAGAAATTAGTATAATAAATCAAAATGTACTGAGGCAAAAAGATTAAATTCAGCTTCAGTCATATTTTAAAGATAATATGAAGTATAGTTTAAGGAAGAGATATTTACTATTTCTTAGAAATTTGAATGGTATTATTGATTGCTAATAGGTTAATAACTTTTACCAGTGTATTAACTGTCAACTTTATTCATACAAAAATATTTCTTTTAATATCTCTATTGTTCTAACCATCATACAACACATTTTATCGATTACATTCTTCAAATATTTCACCTAACCTTCAGGCTAAGAAATTATTTTGAATTATCCTAAAAAAAGTGAATAGAAATTTATAGAGTGAAGAGATGAAAGGGTAAGATAGATAATGTAGGTGAGTAGTGATGGGATAGATGATCAGAAAATTAAATCAGGTAAGATTAAGTCTTGGGCATTATTTCAATATGACAAAATGGATCAATGTGAGTAGTTTACACATCACTTCTTTTCCAAAAATTATCAGGGAGTTATTGAGACAAAAACCTAGTGGAGTAAATACCTATGGAATCTGAACCATAAAATTAACTGGACTGTTATTAATTGCTTTTTCTATTGTACCTAACTCAATCTTTCTAGCACTACTCAGTTAAATCAAGCCTAATTGTAGATACGTGAAACTATAATCAACTTAGAATACCACTAATCTGAAAGACTACTTTTCTACATCTGGGATAATCATAAATTTCTTAGAGAAAGATGTTCAATTTTCTTTTGTACTCTAAATTCCTGTGTTCCATACAAAAGGCATGGCTTAAATAAATGCTTGTTGATTAAAGAGTAAATAACAAAATAATATGGAAAATTTTTAGAGATGATGGTTTTAGCCTCTAAATATGTATTTGGACCCCAAATCTTTACATCCTGTCCTGCCCTTGAATTTACATCTGCTAACCTGTGAAATCCAGACTTAAGTTTCTGATAGTTCATGGTAATTATCTAAA
Source organism: Bos indicus (assembly GCF_029378745.1). Lineage (NCBI taxonomy): Eukaryota > Metazoa > Chordata > Mammalia > Artiodactyla > Bovidae > Bos > Bos indicus. Next base: position 113,231,848 of record NC_091760.1, read on the forward strand.
ACTCATCTGTTTTTTTCCCCCTCAATCATTCTCACACTGATGAAGCTCACTCTTAGAGGTTCCAGAATTGTTCTACTGGCTCTGTTATGATTAGAACACCCCTCTTCAAGTGGTCTCCAGAAACTAAACCTCTCATCCTGATTTGCCAACTGACACCCCATTCAATCTACTAGCTTTACGTGGGAGGAGGATGGCTTGATTCTGGCAAACTCTCTTTGAGCAAATCAGCTCTAATTTTCCTATCAATGTTAATTTTAAAGCAGCAACATTAATCTTTAAGAGTCCAAGGCTGTAGGAGAAAAATATAATGAGTAAATCTCTCCTTCTCCCCTTTCTACATTCCTCCAGACACATGGATGTTGTTAGACAGAAGCTGGAAAAAAAGTTTTCTTTCTTAGCCCTGTATGTCTTAATCTCATTGCCTATGGTTCTGACCTGTAGAACTGGTTTACTCTTCCATATTTTCCCAGCAGCTGCAATATCAAACGCTATGGTTCTGTTTTACTTCATTTTATGGAAAAGTAATATAGTAGAAATGTGAAAACTGAAGGTTTCTTCTGAATGGTTGGGAATGAGTTCTACCGGTATAGAGACAGTTGATCTATTACGGTGGTTTCCCGCAATATATGATCTATAGTTCCCATACTTCACTGAATTTGATTTTGATCAATGATTAAATTAGAAGTGTAGTAACATGGAGTAAACTATCTCTCTGAGAAAAAATACTGTATTTCATCATGCTATTTAAACCTGGGAATTAACTGTTTTCAAATCAGTAAACAGATAATTATATAGTAACATTTTTCACTTCAGTTCAGTCACTCAGTTGTGTTCCACTCTTTGCAACCACATGGACTGCAGCATGCCAGGCTTCCCTGTGCATCACCAACTTCTGGAGCTTACTCAAACTCATGTCCATCGAGTTAGTGATGCCATCCAACCATCTCATCCTCTGTCATCCCCTTCTCCTCCTGTCTTTAATCTTTCCCAGCATTGGAGTCTCTTCAAATGAGTCAGTTCTTTGCATCAGGTGGCCAAAATATTGGGGTTCAGCTTCAGTATTTGTTCTTCCAATGAATATTCAGGACTGATCTCCTTTAGGATTGACTGATTGGATCTCCTTGCAGTCCAAGGGACTCTCAAGAGTCTCCTCCAACACCACAGTTCAAAAGCATCAATTCTTCAGTGCTCTGCTTTCTTTATAGTCCAACTCTTATATCCATACAGGACTGGTGGAAAAGCATTAGACTTGACTAGTTGGACCTTGGTTGGCAAAGTAATGTCTGCGCTTTTTAATATGCAGTCTAGGTTGGTCATAGCTTTTCTTCCAAGGAGTAAACGTCTTTTAATTTCATGGCTGCAGTCACCATCTGCAGTGACATTGAAGCCGCCCAAAATAAAGTCTCTCACTGTTTCCATTGTTTCCTCATCTATTTGCCATGAAGTGATGGGACCAGATGCCATGATCTTCGTTTTCTGAATGTTGAGTTTTAAGCCAACTTTTTCACTCTCCTCTTTCGCTTTCATCAAGAGGCTCTTTAATTCTTCTTCCCTTTCTGCCATAGGGGTGGTGTCATCTGCATATCTGAGGTTATTGATATTTCTCCCGGCAATCTTGATTCCCGTTTTTGCTTCATCCAGCCTGGCATTACACATGATGTACTCTGCATATAAGTTAAATAAGCAGGGTGACAATACACAGCCTTGACATACTCCTTTCCTGATTTGCAACCAGTCTGTTGTTCCATGTCCAGTTCTCACTGTTGCTTCTTGACCTGCATACAGATTTCTCAGGAGGCAGGTCAGGTGGTCCGGTATTCCCATCTCTTGAAGAATTTCCCACAGTTTATTGTGATCCATACAGTCAAAGGCTTTGGCATAGTCAATAAAGCAGAAATAGATGTTTTTCTGGGACTCTCTTGCTTTTTTGATGATCTAGCAGATGTTGGCAATTTGATCTCTGGTTCCTCTGCCTTTTCTAAAACCAGCTTGAACATCTGCAGGTTCACAGTTCACATATTGCTGAAGCCTGGCTTGGAGAATTTTGAGCATCACTTTACTAGCGTGTGAGATGAGTGCAATTGTGCGGTTGTTTGAGCATTCTTTGGCATTGCCTTTCTTTGGGATTGGAATGAAGACTGACGTTTTCCAGTCCTGTGGCCACTACTGAGTTTTCCAAATTTGCTGGCATATTGAGTGCAGCACTTTCACAGCATCATCTTTCAGGATTTGAAATAGCTCAACTGGAATTCAGGATACAACTCAGTTATTTATAGTATATTCACAAAATTGTGTACCAATCACTACTATCTAATTTATGAGCATTTTCATCAAAAGTGCCACGTAAGCCAGAAATAAACCCACACACTTATGGCCAATTGATCTATCATAAAGGGGGCAAGAATATACAATGGAGAAGAGACATTAAGTGGTGCTTGGAAAACTGGATAGCTGAATGTTTAAAAAATGAAATTAGAACATTCTCTAACACCATATACAACAATAAACTAAAAATAGATTGAAGATCTAAATATAGGACCAGATACTATAAAACTCCTAGAGGAAAACATATGCAGAATACTTTTTGACTTATATCACAGAAATTATATTTTTTTGGATCCATCTCCTAGAGTAATGGAAATAAAAACAAAAATAAACAAATGGGACCTAACTAAACTTGAAAGTTTTTGCACAGAAAGGGAAACCATAGATAAAATGAAGAGACAACCATTGGAGTGAGAGAAAATATTTGCAAGTGATATTACTGACAAGGGATTACTTCTCCAAATATATAAACTGTTCATTCAGCATAATATCAGAAAACAAACATAATCAAAAATGGGAAGATGACCTAAATAGACATTTCTCCAAAGAAGACATACAGAAGTCTAACAGGCACATGAACTTTGCTAATTATTAGAAAAATGCAAATCAAAACTACAATGAGTTATCACCTTATACTGGTAAGAAAGGTCATTATTAAAATGTCTACAAATAATAAATGTTGGAGAGGGTGTGGAGAAAAGGGAACCCTCCTACACTGTTGGTGGGAATGTATAATGAATTGGTATGGAGGTTCTTTAAAACTAAAAATAGAGTTACTATATGATCCTCCATTTCAAATCCTGAGCATATATCCAGAAAAAAAAAGAAAACTCCAATTTATGAAGCTACATGCATCCCAGTGTTTACAGCAACACTAGTCACAATTGCCAAGACATGGAAGCAACCCAAGTGTCACTAGACAGATGAGTGAATACAGATTAGGAAAATATACACAATGGAGTATTACTCAGCCATAAAACAGTAAAATAATGCTATTTGCAGCAACATAATTAACATATTAAATGAAGTAGATCAGACAGAGAAAGACATATGTCATATGACATCACTTATATGTGAAATCGAAAAAAAATTATATAAATAAACTTACTATAAAAGAGAAATAGACTCAAACATGGTAAACAAAGTTATGGTTACCAAAGGGAAGAGAAGGAGGTAGGGGAAATAAATTACTAATTTGGGATTGATAGGTGGATACTATATATAGATACATACTATATAGAACAAGGAACTATATTCAGTATCTATCTATCTACATCCCTACCTACCTACCTACCTATCTGTCCATCTATATGTAAACTGAACCACTTTGTTGTATACCCAAAACTAATACAACATTGAAAATTAACTATAGTACAATTTTAAAAAATTTAAAAATGAAAACTTCCCAACACTAAAAATAATTTAATAACAGGATGAAAATAAACATTTCACTGAAGAAAGTATTAGGAATAGCTAAATGTATTATCCAACAAATGCAGTTCTTTTCAGTTTAAATGATTGTTTAAAATGATTTTATTAATTCTCCAATTAATAAAAATTTAAATGGCCCCAAAAATGCCTCATAACCATTAGCAGTCATTCTCCATTCCCCTTTCCCTCATTTCTTCTCAATGGCTACTCTATTTTCTGTCTGTATGGTTTTACTTATGCTGGATATTTCATATAGTGGAATCACAGAATATGTGGTTGTTCAGGAGAAGGTTAGCACATATTGCTTAGGTTACTTAAACTTTGCACATTCCCACGTAAGGTCTATTTTTAGACTGGCCTTTGGCCAAGTCCTAGCAGCTGTGTTTTGAGCCCTTGAAATGCTCAACCTGCTAAGAGTGTTTTTGAATGCTGGAGGACTTGAACCAAGGTGTATCAGATGATTTATGCTAACAATGTGATTTCTGGTGAACACCTATTTTTTGCTCTTGGGGTCTTGAGTCTGGATAGCCAAATTGAGTATCTAAGTGTGAGTAGATGTCCGTGTCTATGGACTGATTCTACATAAAAATTTTGGATACCACAGCTTATGTCAACTTCCCTGAATGGTAATACTTTGCTTGTGTTTTCACACATTGTTGTTATGAGAATTAAACGCATCCTAAAATCACTGCTGATGGTGATTGCAGACATGAAATTAAAAGATGCTTACTCCTTGGAAGGAAAGTTATGACAAACCTAGATAGCATATACGCCAATGTTCATCGCAGCACTGTTTATAATAGCCAGGACATGGAAGCAACCTAGATGTCCATCAGCAGATGAATGGATAAGAAAGCTGTGGTACATATACACAATGGAGTATTACTCAGCCATTAAAAAGAATACATTTGAATCAGTTTTAATGAGGTGGATGAAACTGGAGCCTATTATACAGAGTGAAGTAAGCCAGAAAGAAAAACACCAATACAGTATACTAACACATATATATGGAATTTAGAAAGACGGTAACAATAACCCTGTATACGAGACAGCAAAAGAGACACAGATGTATAGAACAGTCTTTTGGACTCTGTGGGAGAGGGAGAGGGTGGGATGATTTGGGAGAATGGCATTGAAATACATATAATATTATATATGAAATGAGTCGCCAGTCCAGGTTCAATGCGCGATACTGGATGCTTGGGGCTGGTGCAATGGGACGACTCAGAGGGATGGTATGGGGAGGGAGGAGGGAGGAGGGTGCAGGATGGGGAACACATGTATACCTGTGGCGGATTCATTTCGATATATGGCAAAACCAATACAATATTGTAAAGTTAAAAATAAAATAAAATAATTAAATTAAATTAAAAAAAAAAAAAAGCAGAGATATTACTTTGCCAACAAAGGTCCATCTAGTCAAGGCTATGGTTTTTCCAGTGGTCATGTATGGATGTGAGAGTTGGACTGTGAAGAAGGCTGAGCATCGAAGAGTTGATGCTTTTGAACTGTGGTGTTGGAGAAGACTCTTGAGAGTCCCTTGGACTACAAGGAGATCCAACCAGTCCATTCTGAAGGAGATCAGCCCTGGGTGTTCATTGGAAGGACTGATGCTGAAGCTGAAACTCCAATACTTTGGCCACCTCATGCAAAGAGTGGACTCATTGGAAAAGACTCTGATGCTGGGAAGGATTGGGGGCAGGAGGAGAAGGGGACAACAGAGGCTGAGATGGCTGGATGGCATCACCAACTCAATGGACATGAGTTTGAGTGAACTCTGGGAGTTAGTGATGGACAGGGAGGCCTGGGGTGCCGTGATTCCTGGGGTCTCAAAGAGTTGGACACGACTGAGCGACTGAACTGAATTGAGCTGAACTGATGTGACCTCATTTGGAGAGTACACCTGGAAGCTTATACCTGGTTTCTCCCAGAAGTCTGTCCATGAACTTTTTCATTTTTGCTGATTTTGATCTGTGTCTTTTCACTACAGTAAACATAACTATAAATATAATAGCTATGGCTCTTATGAGTTCTTCTAGTGAATCATTGAGACTGAGGATGGTCTTGGAAACCAATGACACAGTGACATTTGTGTTGGTTTCTCTCATTTAGTGAGCCTTTCAAGGTTCATCCATACCATAGCATGTATTAGTACTCCATTCCTCTTTACTGTCAAATAATTTTCCATTGTATGAACTTAGCTTACTTTGTTTATGAATTTTCTTATTAATGAACATTTTGGTTGTTTCCAGTTTGGGGATATTATAAATATTGACGTTGCAAAAATCCATGTACAAGTTTTTCCATAAACAAATGTTTTAAATTTTCTTTTGTATAACCAGGGTTGGAGTTTCTAGGTCATAAGGTAACTATATATTTAACTTTTTGAGGAACTGCCAAATTGTTTTCAACAGTGATGCATCATTTTACACAACTGTGTGTGTGTACTCAGTCGCTCAGTCATGTCCAACTCTTCGTGACCCATGGACTGAAGGAGGCCAGGCTCCTACTTTACATTTTATGTCTAGATTATTATTCATATTGATTTGATTATTCCATACTGTATAACTAAGGTATTCAATTGAATTTTTCCATAGAGACAGTCAAGTGTTAAAACACTATTAATAAATTAGTTTATCATTATATATCTCTGCTGACATAAGATATTATTTCACCTATACAACAAATACATATAAATTGTTTACTCATTAAGTTCTTGGATATCTTGTACTAAATGTATCTTAGATTCTTAATATATTTTGTTGCTTTTGTCAATGGCATCATATTCCTATTTTACTTTTAGTGGGATTTGCTATTTATATTTATGCTGATTTTTGTACTGAAAAAGCTACCTGAGTTTTAAAAAATTTCCTCCTGAAGTACAACCTTTAATAGAACTGGTAAGGAGGGAATGTAAGTGGCAAATTCTCTTAGTCTTTGACTAAAAATACCCTCCTTTTATCATCTTCATGATATATTTTGTGTATAAAAATTTTTGGTTAATTGATATTTACCTTTAGCACTATGGAGATATTATTCTAGTCTTTTGGGATTTATTTTGGTAATTGACTACTGCAAAATAAATTTTTGTTGTTAATTATGGAATTTTCTTTCTGATAGCATTTATATTTTCCTCATTCTTCTTTATTTTCTTTTAGATATGTAAAATTTCATGAGAATATGGTCAAAGTAAAATTCCTTTAAATTATTATAACCAGGGCTTTTCCAGTTCCTTTAATTTTAGGATTCACATCTTTTGTAATTGCAGAAATTCTCAGCCATTTTTAAAATTATGGCTTTTCACCATTTGTCTCCTCTTCTGAAACGTCTATTTTTACATATTGTCTTTTTATTATTTCTTCAGTGTTTCTTAATCTCTCTCACATTTTTCAGCTCTTCAACCTCCTGTGTTGAAATCTAATTCCCTCAAATATTTCTTCAAATACACTGACTCCAGCTATGTCTAGTTTATAAATATTTATTGGAGTTTAGTTGATTTACAATGTTGTGTTAATTTCTGCAATACAGCACAATGAATAACATATATATAGAAATACATATATCAACTGTTTTTTCAACTTTTTTTCTCATATAGGCCATGGTGGTTGTTGTTCAGTCACTCAGTCATATCCAGCTCTTGCAACGCCATGGACTTCAGCATGTCATGCTTCCCTGTCCTTCACTATCTCCTAGAGTTTTCCCAAACTCATGTTCAATGAGTCAATAATGCCATTCAACCATCTCATCCTCTGTCACCCCATTCTCCTACTGCCCACAATCTTTCCCAGCATCAAGGTCTTTCCCAATGAGTTGGCTCTTTGCATCAGGTGGCCAAAGTATTGGAACATCAGCTTCAGCATCAGTCCTTCCAATAAATATTCAGGGTTGATTTCCTTTAGGATTGACTGGTTTGATCTTCTTGCATTCTGAGGGACTCTGAAAAGTTTTCTCCAACACCGCAGTTGGAAACCATCAATTCTTCAGCTCTCACCTTTTCTTATGGTCCAACTCTAACATCCATACATGACTACTGGAAAAACCATGGCTTTGACTAGAGGGACTTGTGTCAGCAAAGTAATGTCTCTGCTTTTTAATATGCTGTCTAGATTGGTCATCGGAGAAGGCAATGGCACCCCACTCCAGTACTCTTGCCTGGAAAATCCCATGGATGGAGGAGCCTGGTAGGCTCCAGTCCAGGGGGTCGCTAAGAGTCGGGCACGACTGAGTGACTTCACTTTCACTTTTCACTTCTATGCATTGGAGAAGGAAACGGCAACCCACTCCAGTGTTCTTGCCTGGAGAATCTCAGGGATGGGGGAGCCTGGTGGGCTGCCGTCTATGGGGTTGCACAGAGTTGGACACGACTGAAGCGACTTAGCAGTAGCAGCAGCAGTAGATTGGTCATAGCTTTTCTTCCAAGGAGCAAGTGTCTTTTAATTTCATGGAGGCAGTCACTATCCACAGTGATTTGGAGCCCAAGAAAATAAAGTCTGTCACTGTTTCCATTGTTTCCCCATCTATTTGCCATGAAGTCATGGGACCAGATGCCATGATCTTAGTTTTTTGAATGTTGAGTTTAAACCAGCTTTTTCACTCTCCTCTTTCACTTTCATCAAGAGGCTCTATAGTTCCTCTTTGCTTTCTGCCATAAGGGTGGTGTCCTCTGCACATCAGAAGTTACTGACATTTCTCCTCACAATCTTGATTCCAGCTTCATCTTCATCCAGCCCGGCATTTCACATGATGTTACACTGCATATAAGTTAAATAAGCAGGGTGACAATATACAGCCTTGATGTACTACTTTCTCAATTTGGAACCAGTCTCTTGTTCCATATCTGGTTCTGTTGCTTCTTGACCTGTATACAGGTTTTACAGGAGGCAGGTAAGGTGGTCTGATATTTCCACATCTTTATGAATTTCCAGTTTGTTATGATCCACACAGTAAAAGGCTTTAGTGTAGTTAATGTAGCAGATAGTTTTATGGAATTCCTTTGTTTTTTCTATGATCCAATGGATGTTGGTAATTAGATCTCTCTTCCTCTGCCTTTTCTAAATCCAGCTTGTACATCTGGAAGTATTTGGTTCACTTACTGTTGAAGCCTGATTTGAAGGATTTTGAGCTTTGCCTTTCTAGCATATGAAATGAAAGTAATTATATGGTAGTTTAAACATTTTTTGGCATTTCCCTTCTTTGGGATTGGAATGAAAACTGACCTTTTCCAGTCTTATGGCCACTGCTGAATTTTCCAAATTTGCTGGCATATTGAATGCAGCACTTTAACAGCATCATCTTTTTGGATTTGAAATAGCTCAGCTGGAATTCTATCACCTCCACTAACTTTATTCATAGTGATGCTTCCTAAGAGACACTTGACTTTACACTCCAGGATATCTGGCTCTAGGTGAGTGGCCACTCTATTGTGGTTATCCAGGTCATTAAGGCCTTTTTTGTACAGTTCTGTGTATTCTTGCCACCTCTTCTTAATATCTTCTGCTTCAACAGAAGGTCATTACAAAGTGTTGATTAGAGTTCCCTGTGTTATATAGCAGTTCCTTATTAGTTATCTATTTGATAATATATATGTATAGTGGTGAGTATATGTCAATCTCCCAACTTATCCCTCTCCTCTTTTCTCTTCTGGTATCCATAAGTTTGTTTTCTACATCTGTGACCATATTTCTGTTTTGTAAATAAGTTCATTTGAATCATCTTTTAAGATTCTGCATGTAAGCAGTATCATATGATATCTGCCTTTCTCTATCTAACTTACTTCACTTAGTATTATAATCTCTAGGTCTATTCATGTTGCTGCAGATAGCATTATTTCATTCTTTTTTATGGCTAAATACTATCCGATTGCATATGTTCAGTTCAGTTCAGTCACTCAGTCACGTCTGACTCTTTGAAACCCCATGAATCGTAGCACACCAGGCCTCCCTGTCCATCACCAACTCCCGGAGTTCACTCACTCCCGTCCATTGAGTCGGTGATACCATCCAGCCATCTCATCCTCTGTCGTCCCCTTCTCCTCCTGCCCCCAATCCCTTCCAGCATCAGAGTCTTTTCCAATAGTCAACTCTTCGCATGAGGTGGCCAAAGTACTGGAGTTTTAGTTTTAGCATCATTCCTTCCAAAGAACACCCAGGGTTGGTCTCCTTTAGAATGGACTGGTTGGATCTCCTTGCAGTCCAAGGGACTCTGAACAGTCTTCTTCAACACCACAGTTCAAAAGCATCAATTCTTCGGCTCTCAGCTTTCTTCACAGTCCAACTCTCACATCCATACACGACCCCTGGAAAAACCATAGCCTTGACTAGACGGACCTTTGTTGTCTCTGCCTTTGAATATGCTATCTAGGTTGGTCATAACTTTCCTTCCAAGGAATAAGCATCTTTTAATTTCATGGCTGCAGTCACCATCTGCAGTGATTTTGGAGCCCCCCAAAATAAAGTCTGACACTGTTTCCACTGTTTCCCCATCTATTTCCCATGAAGTGATGGGACCAGATGCCATGAACTTCGTTTTCTGAATGTTGAGCTTTAAGCCAACTTTTTCACTCTCCTCTTTCACTCTCATTAAGAGGCTTTTTAATTCCTCTTCACTTTCTGCCATAAGGGTGGTGTCATCTGCATATCTGAGGTTATTAATATTTCTCCTGCTTAGGGGTCTATTCTACTGTTCTAACTATTGTTTTACCATTAATATTTGATTCCTAGATTTACTTAACAAGTCTACATCTTTTTTTAATGTATTAAATTATTTTTGCTTATTAAAGTATGTTATTTTGTCCCTCTTGCTTTCCTTGTTTGTATGCTCTATTTATAACTTCTTCAGTTCTATGCATTTTTCAATAAAGTAACAATAAATGGACCTCAGAATAGCTTTGCCCTCAATCTCCTGAATTTTAATAATCTTATTGCTGGCATTTTCTAGTTATGTGATATTTAAAATTTAAATTTAATCTTTGGCCAAAGAGTTATTAATGATATTTTTGTTTTTGTTTTAAATTTAACTAGTTTTTAAAGTACCTTTTTATTAATTACTAGTTTATTTTCTATGGTTAGAATATGCAATTTGCTCAATTTCTGCTCTGTGGTGTTTGTGAGAACTTTCCAACTTATCAAAATCACCTGAAAATACTATGTATTATGTTGTGTCTTTTTTTTTTTTTTTTCTAGCAACCCATATCAATCAAGATTGTCTAAGTGTTTTTTAAAAAATCAATAATGGTTGTACTAGTAGTGTTATTTGCTCAATCGTGTCTGACTCTATGCAATGACATGGACTGTAGCCCTCCAGGCTCCTCTGTCCATTGGATTCTCCAGGCAAGCATACTGGAATAATGGTTGTGGCTTAACTGAAATAATAAAGTTAATTTCCTGTTGCTACAATAGTCTAACACAGCTGTCATTGGACTGTTGATATGTTCTGAGAAATGGTTCAGGAATCTAGCTTCCTATTGCCTCCCTAGGGCAGTGCTTCTCCAAGGGTAGCAAGCTACAAATTGTTATCTGTCTGCAACAAAGTAAGGAGCCTGTGTGTTTGTTAGTCTCTCAGTAGGGTCTATTTCTTTGCAACTCCATGGACTGTAGCCTGCCAGGTTCCTCTATCCATGAAATTCTTCAGGCAAGAATCCTGGAGTAGGTATGTATTCCCTTTTCTGGGGGATCTTCCCAACCCAGGGCTCAAATCAAGGTCTCCTGCATTGCAGGCAGATTCTTTACTGTCCTAGCCACTGAGCTTGTGAAAATGAAAGTGAAAGTTGTTCAGTTGTGGACAACTCTTTGAGACTCCATGGACTACAGAGTCCATGGAATTCTCTAGGCCAGAATACTGGAGTGGGTAGCCTTTCTCTTCTCCAGGGGAACTTCCCAACCCAGGGATTGAACCCAGATCTCCCACATTATAGCATTCTTTACCAGCTGAACACAAGGGAAGCCAAGAATACTGGAATGGGTAGCCTATCCCTTCTCCAGTGGATCTTCCCAACCCAGGAATAGAACCAGGGTCTCCTGCGTTGTAGGTAGATTCTTTACCAACTGAGCTATCAGGGACTTTCACTTTCACTATCACACTGCTTAGTTCCATTGGTGTATTATTAATAGCAAGACTTTTCAATGAAGGAATCAGTGCCTGCCTTAGGAATTTGGGGTTCTTTACTGTGTTCTCTATCAGGGTGAACAGCTGAAAGAATTGTCAGGCTATATTTTTTACTGATAGTGATGCTAAGAGAACAACAGAGAATACTCAAACTACGGCACAAGTGCACTCATCACACACGCAAACAGTTAGAGCTGTACATGGAACAACAGACTGGTTCCAAATAGGAAAAGGAGTACCTCAAGGCTGTATATTGTCACCCTGCTTATTTAACTTATATGCAGAGTACATCATGAGAAACGCTGGGCTGGATGAAGCACAAGCTGGAATCAAGATTGCCGGGAGAAATATTAATAACCTCAGATATGCAGATGACACCACCCTTATGGCAGAAAAGGAAGAACTAAAGAGCCTCTTGATGAAAGTGAAAGAGGAGAGTGAAAAGTTGGCTTAAAGCTCAACATTCAGAAAACTAAGTTCATGGCATCCGGTCCCATCACATCATGGCAAGTAGATGGGGAAACAGTGGAAACAGTGAGAGACTTTATTTTCTTGGGCTCCAAAATCACTGCAGATGGTGACTGCAGCCATGAAATTAAAAGACGTTTACTCCTTGGAAGGAAAGTTATGACCAACCTAGACAGCATATTAAAAATCAAAGACATTATTTTGCCAATAAAGGTCAGTCTAGTCAAGGCTATGGTTTTTCCAGTAGTCACGTATGGATGTGAGATTTGGACTATGAAAGAAAGCTGAGAGCTGAAGAATTGATGCTTTTGAACTGAGGTGTTGGAGAAGACTCTTCAGAGTCCCTTGGACTGCAAGGAGATCCAATCAGTCAATCCTAAAGGAGATCAGTCCTGAATATTCATTGGAAGAACAAATACTGAAGCTGAACCCCAATATTTTGGCCACTTGATGCAAAGAACTGACTCATTTGAAGAGACTCCGATGCTGGGAAAGATTAAAGACAGGAGGAGAAGAGGGTGACAGAGGATGAGATGGTTGGATGGTATCACTGACTCAATGGACATGAGTTTGTGTAAACTCTAGGAGTTGGTGATGGACAAGGAGGCCTGGCATGCTGCAGTCCATGGGGTCACAAAGAGTTGGACATGACTGAGCGACTGAAGTGAACTGAACTGATGCCAAGAGTGGTATATATCATTCTGCTCACTTTGCATTGTTTTAGAACTCACATGACCTCATGAAGCTATAAGAAAAACTGGAAAAATATATGATATCTGAGTAAGAGGGAAAACAATAATGGATCTTTGTGAACATAATAATCTCTGCCACAACTTTTTCTGTGTTTTTCATTCCCCATGCTCAGCTTAGGAATATTTGCATCACTTCTTGTTCTCATCACATTATTAGTACACTACATATCATATAGATCTTTTTCAACTAATGATAGGATTCAGTTCAGTTCAGTTCAGTTGCTCAGTCATGTCCAATTCTTTGCTACCCCATGCACTGCAACACACCAGGGTTCCTTGTCCATCACCAACTCCCGGCACTTGCTCAAATTCATTTCATTGAGTCAGTGATGTCATCCAACCGTCTTGTCGTCTGTGGTCCCCTTCTCCTCCTGCATTCATTCTTTCCCAGCATCAGGGTCTTTTCCAAAGAGTCAGCTCTTCACATCAGATGGCCAAAGTATTGGAACTTCAGCTTCAGCATCAGTCCTTACAATGAACATTCAGGGTTGGTTTCTTTTAGGATTGACTGGTTTAACCTCCTTGCAGTCCAAGGGACTCTCAAGAGTCCTCCCCAACACCAAAATTCAAAAGCATCAATTTTCCAGTGCTAAGCCTTCTTTATGGTCTAACTCTCACATCCACACATGACTACTGGAAATTTATCATTCAAATTTATGATTCTGAAAGAGCCAGTCCAAGAATCTCCAAGCACACCAACAAACCCATCTTAGAGAATCTCTGTGATAACTCAGTCTTAAGTCAGAAATATAAACATAAAAACTAGTGGGCCATAAAAATCTGAAGAAGCAAGTTTACTGCAATCAGCCTCAGAAGAGTAAATATTTTCTCAGTTCAGTTCAAGCAATTTTACATTTAACTATGTTTGATTTCCCATTTTGAAAAGTAACTGTAATCATTTGTCTAACCTGCTTTGCTGCATAATAGTGTATTTTAAAGTGGTTTACTATATTTGACTAGCTTTGCCAAGAACAAATTTCTGATTTGTGGTAGATATGTAGTAAAGGCAAAACCCAGACTTGGCTTTTAGAAGCTGCAGTGAAGCTCCCATTCCTCTATATTTGGAGAAACTTAAAAAAGACAAATTACTCCATAGCATCTGAAAGGCTGTTTTCTGAGTGCTGTATAGTCCTTATTTTCAAAGATATGGATCATTTATGTTTTTTCTGGAAAACTTGACCAGGTTATCTCTATTTGGGTGCCAATCACTGACTCTTTAATGTCATGACTTATTAACCCTAATATCAGTTTTAAATGTCACATTAGACCTTGATGATAATACGTGTTATTCTTTCGAAGCAGTTCAATCTGTTTCAGAGTTATTACAAGGACACAGTTTTCACTGGATTTTCACTATGTCTCTCTTATATGACGAATGTGTGTTTTACTTCCTTGTATGTATTCATCATCCCTACCTTTCATTGTTTTAGGTGTAACAATGATAGATTACTCAGTGTCATAGAAACTGAGTTTATTTTCTTCAGAAATAAGACTAGAACTTTTCAACCTTTTAGTTTTCTTCTTTAAAAATCAACATCTTCTTTCTCAGAAATACTGAAGCTTGGTAGCCATGCCTTTTCATGTTCATCTAAGAAACTTGAAAGGAAAGCAATTTCCTCCATTTGGTCAAATTCCTGGATCCCCAAGGGATGAACAGGGCTTAGCCTTGAACTCTTATAGTATAGACTATGTTAGCAACACATTGGTATCCAGCAGATTTAATCTCAGAAATATTTTCACATTTTTGTTTATATTTTATCTTGGTACATGGGCAAATGTTTTCTTTTTTTTTTTTTCTTGGCTTTTTCTCTGAATTTTCATAAATCTATGTTTGAAAAGAGTTGAGAAAAATATACAATACAATTTAATTAAAAACAATGGAGTGTTGCAGAATTTTATCATCCCTAATTGGCTTCATTTGCTTACATCTACAGCAAGACCTGGTTAGCATATTATTTCAAGATGGCTCATTTTCTCTGTTTGTGTCATCACATACCAGCTAGCATTATGTAGTAGATGTAAAATTAAATATGTTTCTAAACTCAGTTGTGGGTGAAAGATAGTCTTATTTTAGGCAGCAGTCAAGAAATTCTGTTGGCTTTATTGAGAACTGACAACAGAGTTTCCATACTATATAAGAAATGTTTAGCAAGGATATTTCTTAGCCTCAAGGGTTCTGGGGTGAGGAGGTTATGTACATTTCAGTGACATAGTGGCTACAGGATATAGTTTAAAGGACACTGAGTCAGCAGGGCTGGGTGGCAATGCTGAGATTATGTCTCAACTCCTTGACCTTAGATTTCAATTATGACCTGGGGAGGCAGGACTATATTGCTATTGAGAGCACTTTCTGCCTCTACAATCATTCAATTTATAATAGACCCTTGAAATGTGTCATATTTTTTTTTTTTTGGCTGCCTCATGTGCAGCACGTGGGATCCTAGCTCCCCGGGCAGGGGTTAAACCCACACCTCTAGCACTGGAGCCACAAAATATGTCATTTGTGAAGTTGGATATTTCTCAGTCCAGTTCTAAATTATGACAAATGCTTTAAATTATTTAATTTACAGAATCACTGGGTGACCCATCTATTCACTATTACATATCTGATCTGCCCAAAATCACCAGGTATTTTCTGGTAAAGGAACTCAGCTTTTCTAAACAGCCTTAGCACTAAGGTTGATGAGACTTCCCTTCCCTGTATAGGCAATTGACACCATTGGGTACCTTTGATTTTCTATTCTGACTTGACTGCATCCTAATGTTTCTGTCAGCCTGCTAAGCACCCTGGATTTCTATCTTCTTAAAGATCTATCCTAGATATTAGAAACATTTTTCCTAAACCATGTGGCTTACTCTTTTATTAAGGATAATCCCTGGGGCATAAACATGTACATACACACATCCCCTCTGATCTGTCTCTGTAATTTCCATTCCCCCATTCTATCATTGCTAGCCCCATCTTTTGAGCCTTTAAACTTTTCCTAATCCATTTTCTGTCTTTTGGAAAATCATGCAGTCATTTTCTGGGTGCTTATTTCATTCTTGAAACACATTCTGAAATATTTTGCTAGTTTATTCCAAAAAGGAGAAGGTAACTAATTTCATTGAAAGTTGTTGTCTCCTTTTTTTTCTCCCTCTTTTACCCTACCTCTAGCTTTCCCCTTCTCTATTAAACCAGATCCCCTTTCAACTGCTGAAAGATCCCCTTTCAACTGCTCTTCCTCTCTCCCTTCCATGTAATTTTTCAGAAACAAATGTGACAGAAAGTTCTCATGTGTTAACTGACAACTGTGATTAATTGATAGTGACTAATTATCAAGATGCCAGCAAATTTGTAAAACTCAACAGTGGCCACAGGACTGGAAAAGGTCAGTTTTCATTCCAATCCCAAAGAAAGGCAATGCCGAAGAATGCTCAAACTACCACACAATTGCACTCATCTCACACGCTAGTAAAGTAATGCTCAAAATTCTCCAGGCCAGGCTTCAGCAATATGTGAACTGTGAACTTCCTGATGTTCAAGCTGGTTTTAGAAAAGGCAGAGGAACCAGAGACCAAATTGCCAACATCCGCTGGATCATGGAAAAAGCAAGAGAGTTCCAGAAAAGCATCTATTTCTGCTTTATTGACTATGCCAAAGCCTTTGACTGTGTGGATCACAATCAACTGTGGAAAATTCTGAAAGAGATGGGAATACCAGACCACCTGACCTGCCTCTTGAGAAACCTATATGCAGGTCAGGAAGCAACAGTTAGGACTGGACATGGAACAACAGACTGGCTCCAAATAGGAAAAGGAGTACGTCCAGGCTGTATATTGTCACCCTGCTTATTTAACTTCTATGCAGAGTACATCATGAGAAATGCTAGACTGGAAGAAACACAAGCTGGAATCAAGATTGCCAGGAGAAATATCAATAACCTCAGACATGCAGATGACACCACCCTTATGGCAGAAAGTGAAGAGGAACTAAAAAGCCTCTTGATGAAGGTGAAAGAGGAGAGTGAAAAAGTTGGCTTAAAACTCAACATTCAGAAAACGAACATCATGGCATCTGGTCCCATCACTTCATGGGAAATAGATGGGGAAACAGTGGAAACAGTGTCAGACTTTATTTTTCTGGGCTCCAAAATCACTGCAGATGGTGACTGCAGCCATGAAATTAAAAGACACTTACTCCTTGGGAGAAAATTTATGACCAACCTAGATAGCATATTGAAAGCAGAGACATTACTTTGCCAACAAAGGTCTGCCTAGTCAAGACTATGATTTTTCCAGTGGTCATGTATGGATGTGAGAGTTGGACTGTGAAGAAAGCTGAGGGAGGGCTGAAGAATTGATGCTTTTGAACTGTGGTGTTGGAGAAGACTCTTGAGAGTCCCTTGGACTGCAAGGAGATCCAACCAGTCCATTCTGAAGGAGATCAGCCCTGGGATTTCTTTTGAAGGAATGATGCTAAAGCCGAAACTCCAGTACTTTGGCCACCTCATGTGAAGAGTTGACTCATTGGAAAAGACTCTGATGCTGGGAGGGATTGGGGGCAGGAAGAGAAGGGGACAACAGAGGATGAGATGGCTGGATGGACGTGAGTCTCAGTGAACTCTGGGAGTTGGTGATGGACAGGGAGGCCTGGCGTGCTGCGATTCATGGGGTTGCAAAGAGTCAGACATGACTGAGCGACTGAACTGAACTGAACTGAACTGAACCATCAAGAGAAGTGTGTGAAGAAAGATGAAAAGGCTGCATCCATGTTTTTTGGGAAGGAGTTCTGAGGTCAGTATAAGTAAAGTTTGCTGTGGGCACGTGGCAACTAAATGAAGGAAAAGAGACATGCTTTTGGAGTCTTCCTACTCTGCCCCAGAACTACTCACTATGGGACAGTCCAATCTGAATGCCTCAAAACAATGACATGTTATGTAATGTAATAGATTATTTTTACTATTCCAGCCTCCTTTGTAATAATAAGTTCTATTTGTTGATGAGCTGGAAGATTTTAGTGATGACACTTTATAAGTATTTCAGCTTTCCCCTTGAGAAAGGATAGGCTACCCACTCCAGTATTCTTGGGCTTCCCTGGTGGCTTAGGTGGTAAAGAATCCACCTGCAATGAGGGAGACCTGGTTTCAGTCCCTGGGCTGGGAAGATCTCCTGGAGGAGGGCATGGCAACCCACTCCAGTATTCTTGCCTGGAGAATCCTCATGGACAGAGGAGCCTGGTGGGCAGCAGTCCATAGAGTTGCAAAGAGTTGGACATTACTGAGCAACTAAGCACAGCACAGCACAGCACACATTGTAGCTTTCATCTTGCTTTGAACTGTATTAAGCAACTTAACCAGTAACGAGAATACAGCCTGACCACTTGAGGAGGAGGATGTCTCTGATGAGTATAATAGGAATCAATTGTGTGTGTTAGTCACTTTCAGCTGTGTCCAGCTCTTTGAGACCCCATGGACTGGAGCCTGCCAGGCTCCTTAGTCCATGGAATTCTTCAGGCAAGAACACTGGAATGGGTTGCCATTTCCTTCTCCAAGGGATCGTCCCGACCTAGGGATCAAACCCTGGTCTCCTGCATTCCAGGCAGATTCTTTACCATCTGAACCACCAGAGCCAAGAGTCAATTACTCCTAAGATATTTCTTAACATTGAGATACTATGACTCGGACACATTTGTAGATATTTCTATTATTATCCAAAGATTGAAGGCAGGAGGAGAAGGGGACAACAGAGGATGACATGGTTGGATGGCATGACCAACTCGGTGGACATGAGTTTGAGCAAGCTCTGGGAGTTGGTGATGGACAGGGAAGCCTGGCGTGCTGCATTCCATAGAGTCACAAAGAGTTGGACACGACTGAGCAGCTGAACTGAACTGAATTATTATTCAAAGGTCAGTGGTTACCCGAAGATTAGGGGTTGACAAACTTTTTTTTTTTTTTGTAAAGAGCCAGTTGGTAAGTATTTTAGACTTTCTTGGCTGCTTGTGAGATCTTGATTGCATATTATTATTTTTCATCAAACACCCCTTGAAAATGGAAAAACTGTTTTTAAGAGTATAGGCCTTAAAAGTTTGCCAACTTCTGCTTGAGGTTGTAAACATCAGAGAAACTGCTGTACATAGAGTTTTATGAGTTTTCTCCTCTAAATAAGAATATTCTCACCTAATGGACTTAAAATTTTCAATTATGAAATTTAATTTAAATATATCCCAACATATGTGATAGAAAAATACAATTATTTTATGGTAAACAAAGCTTTGATTTTGTCTTCATCATAAATAAGAACATATTAAAAATTAAAAAGGAAGTGATTAAAAATATTCCTATTTCAACAAGTTCCCAGAGAGTACAATTTTAAACCACAATATAAAACTGATCGTCTTTGGTGTAATCAAACTTACTCTACTTGAAACTCATTGCTTTGTTCACATCTACACTATCTTACTATACATCAATGTGCAACAAAAGCAGTTTTTAACAAATTCCATTCTGATGATAACGGACACTAACGTATCAAATCAACATTCAAAATGCTGCTGGACAGTGATAAGAATCAAATATCGTTTAAACAATACTCCCTTTGTAGATACAAAAGTCTTTTCATCTAAGAAAGAGAAACAACAGATGCTTTCAGAAACACCAAAATTAGTTGGAAGAGCCTAAACATTCATTAGTAGCTCGGTGGTAAAGAATCCACCGACAATGCAGGTGACTTGGGTTCAATTCCTGGATCATGAAGATCACGTGGAGAAGGAAATGGCAACCCACTCAAGTATTCTTGCCTGGAGAATTCCATGAACAAGGGAGCCTGTCAGACTATAGTCCATGGGGTGGCAAGAGTCAGACACGATTTGGAGACTTAACACTCACTAGAAATAATCAAAACAAAAAGAAAGCTTGATTTATAGCAGATTTTGATATTATGTTCAATTATTCATAATTGTGAAAAAAAGGATTCACAATTTACTACTTGTAAATCATATGCTAATTGAAATAGGTAACCAATTGGAAATTAGCCCACTCCAAGTTGCTACCTTGCCTTTTCTGAATTCTACCTCTTCACATATAATAGAGATATAATGATAAATAGTTTAGTGATTTTGAAACAAACAAAATATATATAGGTTTAAGTCCTCTCAATTCTAAGTAAGAAGGTCTCTTTTTACTTTTGCAGACTGTTCATGGTAGGAGAGAATAATCATTTTGTTCTGTAGTGTAAATAAAGTCGGAGATATTTGTTACAGAATTTCTCAAACCATTTTGTGTTGGAGAGCCTGATCAATCATTCGTGTATGTGGGTTATTATTTTTATGTTGCTCCTTTTTTTCCACAAAATAAACAATTGATAAGTAATCTGAGTGAAGATTCAATACAAATCACAAATACACATTCAAGAACAAGAACTACTTGATTTTTAAAACTCCTGAACAGAAAGTTTCAGTTACTTTATGTGTTCCAAAGGAAATCCAATGTACTCATATCTCAAAAACCTTTTGGTGCAGACTTGTATTTTTAACAAGAGGATAAAAATCAATTACATGTTCTCTTTTCTAAAGGAGTTTTTTTTTTTTTTTTTTTACTTAATGTTTCCAATATTAATTTCTTCCCAATTTATGAGTTACTTTATTTGTGGAAAATTACTCTGGGCCAAACACTAAAGCATGGAAAGGTAAACGGGTTTCAGTCTCATCAAATTTGCTTTCTTTTATTTGGTAAAATGTATTTTCATTCAACAAATGTTAATTACTCACCAATTAAATGTAAAGCCCTAAGTTATAATAGGCATATTATAAAATACCAAGACAGATCAGGGGTGGTCCTTGCTCTAAAAATTCTTAGTTCTCATAAGTATGACAATTGAGGCATCCAAAACAATATTGAAATAAGCAGACCTCTTATCTGATATATTATAAACAAGATAAACCTCTCTATGTTGATTATTCACTGGATCTTGGTCTTGCTGTATAATGACTGAGCAGCTGCTGTCTAAATGTGTCCTTCTTAGATTTCTTGTTACATATGTGACAATAAGAAAG
Organism: Bos indicus; assembly: GCF_029378745.1. NCBI lineage: Eukaryota > Metazoa > Chordata > Mammalia > Artiodactyla > Bovidae > Bos > Bos indicus. The sequence goes on from NC_091760.1 coordinate 113,252,962, forward strand.
CTTACTCTTAAAATTAGTTGCTGATACATGAAGAAGAGAGCCGCACACAGATGTAGTTCATAAGAAGTTCATAAACTAGAAATAGATTGCCAAGCAACTCTGAAGCCAATTATGAAAATGGAACATTAATAGAAGTGCTTTGAAAACATGCCACATTTCTGAAATAAATAATTCAATCTTTTTAAAGGTCTGTTAATGCTCTAGTGCTTTTATATAGATTATTTACCTAGATAAAGAAACTTGTGATAGTGTTTTATCATTCTCTTTTATTTAGAAATGATTTTCTATTCTGTGGAGTGTGTAAAGTGTGATTACACATTTGGGGAGCAATTAAAGTTCTTCCTCATCCTCACAGTGACTCCTTCTAGACAGAACCATAAACAAACAGCCTAGTCATCTGTGGGAGTGAGGATGCACATGTTTGATTAATGGTTGGCACCGATGACACCTGGAATCCAAACAGTTGGAGTCATACCTCAGGAAATGCTTCAAGGACACGAGGAAGCACCATCTGAAGCAACAGAGATGCTGATAACAGAGACGTAGTTACATCCAGGATGAAAACTGTGAATAAAGGAAGTAACTGCATTTAAATAGAAACCAGAGGGCAGAATGCAGAGCAGGAAAGGGGCTAAAAAGGACAAAAGCAATGGGCCTGGCAAGCAGCACCTGCTCTCATGAGTCATCCCACAGTTCTACCCCTTCCCCTCCTTTAAGAGTCTCTGGCTGGCTGGCTCCTTTTCAGTCTTCTCTCCTTCAGACGGAGGTCCCCCAGTCATTCTCTCCTTTGACCTCTGTTCATTTAACTGAAGTATCTCCGTGGCTTGCTCATTTAGGATTTCTTTCTTCTTTGCTTTTTTCTCTTTCACTCTTTTTTAATTTACAGAGGATGAGATCCATATTTCTAAGCTTTTTAAAAAAAATGCATGGATTCATTTAAAAGAACTGGATATTTGTGTCTGGATAGTGGCATTTAGACTGACAACATTTTAATGAGCTCTTCCCTGGTGGCTCAGAGGGTAAAGTGTCTATCTGCAATGCAGGAGACCTGGGTTTGATTCCTGGGTTGGGAAGATCCCCTGGTGAAGGAAATGGCAACCCACTGCAGTACCCTTGTCTGGAAAATCCCATGGACAGAGAGCCTGGTAGGCTACAGTCTATGGGGTCGCAAAGAGTTGGACACAACTGAGCAACTTCACTTCACTTCACTTTAATGAGTTAAGACTCACTTATGAAAGGGGTCTATTACTGTGAGTCCCACCTGACCATGGTAGTCATGGCAGGATTTCTAAGGAAATAGAGGTTAAAACTGTGTATCAAGTATGTTCATGTGTGTTTTGTGAGGCTCAGTTTATTTGTATCTAAAATGAAGCTGATATCATGTTATTGAGGATGGAAATTGACCTCACTGAGAGGTGAGATTTTGAAATGACTACTTATGAAGAAGTATCTATGTTTTATAACCATGTAAAGGTTTTTGTCCTTTAGATATATTTTCAAAATTATGTTCTGATGTAGCTTGGATATGTATTTCCCAGTCCTCAAAGAAGATTTATTTCAAACGAAAGAAAAGCACATGATCCTACTAATGATGGTTACTGAGGAAACAGACAACATGAAGTTGTTTTATATGACTCTCAGCTAAGCTAGTGATCTGAAGATAGGAGAAAAAGCTTAGTTATCTTCAGAAAGTAAAAACATAGACTTATCTGATAGGAATAAACTATACTCTTACTGAAAGACACAATAGTTACAAATATTCATGTTGCTGCTGAGTGAATGTATCGTATAGCTGTGATTTCTTGTCAACCTCATGAGTAAAAATTGTGTAAAAAAAACCTACTTTTTTCTACAGTAGAATTAGTGAGAAACTGGATAGTAAGTGCTATTAATAGTAAGGTCTTTGACAGTCAAAGTCTCGTTGGTTAGAGAGTTAAAGAAAATCATGACTCAATGGTTTATATATTAAAATATAGATAACTTTCTAAAAAGTGGTTATAAAATTTAAAAATCCTTCACTATTGTCAATGAAATGGTACAGTGTGACTCTAACCTTGAGTAAAAGTCACTCTGGGTCTTCCTAAAGACTGTCCGCCTCATTGATTATATAGAACCCTTCATTTACTATGAGCTTTAACTCCTTAACGAAAGAGACTATAGCCGTCAAAGGCCTTACTACTAAAAGCACTTACTATATAGTTTCTCCCTAGTTCTACTGTAAAAAGTAGCCACATTTTTCATTCATGAAGCTGATAAGAAATCCTAAGTATATGATATATTCATAGTAAATGAACAAAAATTTATTTAAGTGTGCCCTTGGTATTTGAGATACAACTAAAAAAAGAAGAAAACACAGTTTCTTCCCTTTTGGAAAGGGAAAGAGAAAATCAAACCACAATTTATTTTGAGAAGGTAAATTCATGAAGAACACATAATTCAGCTTTGGATAGACAGAAAAGGGGTTAGTGCTTTGGTAATGAGTTGCAGTAAGTTGAAATTAAAACCTTTTAAGTAAGAGAGCAAAGTGGTCAGATGTGCAATTTAGAAAGACCTTGTTTTCTACAATGTGGATGATAGATTAGAGTGGAAACAGGAGTATCTTTGGTAGTTTTTCAGGCCCTTGATGATAATACCCTGGTCTAGGTAAGGAGAGGAAAGAAGAGACTCAAGTATATTTGAGAAAAACCGAGAAGTTTTGGTAATTTATTAGATGTGAGAGGTGAGGGAAAGAGAGGACTCAAGAATGACATTGAGATCTTGGGCACCTGCGTAGATGCTCAATCAAGTATATTCAATAAGTATTTGGATCTATAATCTGAGAGCAAAAATATAGACAATAGTGTCGCCAGCATAGCGATGGTGCTATGTAGATCTTAATACAGCCTGGAAAGCAGCACAAATGCTTTTAATGGTTGCTAATGGGAAAGTGAAATGAAAGTGAAAGTCGCTCAGTCATGTCTGACTCTTTGCAACTCCATGGACTGTACATTCCATGGAATTCTCCAGGCCAGAATACTGGAGTGGGTAGTCTGTCCCTTCTTCAGGGGATTTTCCCAACTGAGGGGTTGTACCCAGGTCTCCCACATTGCAGGCGGATTCTTTACCAGCTGAGCCACCAGGGAAGCCCAAGAATACTGGAGTGGGTAGCCTATCCCTTCTCCAGTGGGTTTTCCTGACCCAAGAATTGAACCAGAGTCTCCTGCATTGCAGGCAGATTCTTTACCAACTGAGCTATGAGGGCAGCCCCTGCTAATGGGAAGATATGGCAAATTAATAGGAATTCCGTAGGCCTGCAAACTGACTTTTCACTTTCTTTGGTTTCCAAGAAAATCCTTCATAAAAGATTGTGTTAATTTTATGAATTTATTTTAAAAATGGATTACTTAAAAATAGTAGTAAAATTATGAAAACTAACTTATTCTTAGTATACCCTAAATGGAAACATAAATCATATTTCAAAATCTTGCTTTTCTTACTTTTCCATTTTTAAGTGTATTTAAATATAACATTTTAAAACAATGTATATTATCAATCTTAGATGGTTTTATTATAACAGGAATTCCTAACAGGCAGTCACCAAATATTCATAGAAAAACCACAGTGCTCTCCATAAATTAGGCTCAAGGGAGTTTTATAATAGCTAAACATAAGCAGTTCATTTGATTCACTGAAGACAGCCATGGCATAGCTATTTTAACTTGCCCTGGTTGACAACTGTCCTTGGCACTGATGAGCAAGTTATAGCCAATGAACTTTCAGATAAGATTATTTAATTTCAATTTATATAATTTATAATATCTTTTCCCAACATTTTACTCAAACTCATCATCAATTTGCTCTTGATTTCCCAATGTTTGTCTTTGACCCATATCTATCTTTTGAACTCTAGACAAATTCAGTGGGATGTTTTGAGATATGATTTAAAGTTTTCTCCTCAACACTTTCTTAGAACTTTTGCTCTGCTATCAATTCAGTCACTACCTCAGGGGAGGGATGATGCAACAGAAAGCAGAAGTAAATCTTGGGACTTTTGATTTCAACAGCCTCTCTCAGGAGAGTGTAGGCAAGAACTCAGAACATAAAAAATAGATTTAGAAGGGTACATGATAAGTCAAAAGGCCCGGGTTTTCCATTATCAAGACTAGATTAAGTGTCTCTTGGCTGGGAAAGAAAATGAGTCAGAGGAAAAGTAGAGCAAGCTGGAATATTAATGGATCCCTGAGATAGATCCCTGTGCCCTCCTCTCATTCACCCCGCCACAGGAAACAAGAACCAAGTCTTATGGCGGCATCTGCAAAGACAACCTATTTCCTAGACCTTCTCTAGACTTCCAGTAGTAGGCATCAAGACTTACTAAAAAGCAACATGAATTAAAACAATGAAGTACTGACTAACATACGTCAATAATATAGAATAGAGAGCCCAGAAATGATAATATTAGGACTGCCAACCAATAGGGGAAAGACAAGCCTGAGCAATAAAATAACTGGGTCAATTAAAATATTAATATTGAAAAAATTGAGACTTTACTCCTACCTCAAACCAAAATACAAATTACCGGTGTACAGCATGGTGACCACACTACTGAATTGTAGACTTGAAAGTTATTAAGAGAGTAGATCTTAAAAATGTTCACAAATACACACATAACTGAGTTGGTGGATGTGTTGACTAACCTTATTTTGGTAATTGTTTTGCAATATATATGTATATCAAAACATCAACTTGTACACCTTAAACTTGAACAATGGTAATTACTTCTCAATAAACATGGGGGGAGAATTTTCCCCTTAAAGATTTGAAATGGTTGCCTCTATTCCTAAGCCTGCAAAGGCAGCCTTCACTACAAAGAAGTGTAGTAAAAATTAATACAGGAAAAATACAGTGTAAATATTAATATACAAATTAATAACCAAATAATCTGTATTAAAGGCTGCTGTAGTGTTGCTTGCTGAAGAAGTCCTTATCCATGGTAGTTGCTATTTGTGTGCTTGTGTGTTAGCCACTCAGTTGGGTCCAACTCTTTGTGACTCCATGGACTGTAGCCAACCAGGCTTCTCTGTCCATGAGGTTCTCCAGGCAAGAATACTGGCATGGGGAGCCATTCCCTTCTCCAGGGGATCTTTCTGATCCAAGGATCGAACCTGGGTCTCCTGCATTGCAGGTGGATTACTCATTGCCTGAACCACCAGTGGGTTGGAAAAGCCTGAGAAGCAGCTAACAACCCTTTGTAGAGTGTGCCAAGACCATTTGAGAATTTGTGGCTGAGAGACACAGTTGAGAGACACACTCGAATCTCGATCACACTCATATTTGGCTTTAAACATGTCCTCCAGAAAGTTCCTCTCCATTGCCAACTGATTCCAAGTATACTTGGCTGTGTGATGTTACTGCTTCTTTGTGTGTTTTGTAAAGCTGCTTCAGGGTTGCTGACACTCTGTCCTTGCTCTTGGTCCATGATACTCATAGTCTCTTATGAAATATAACAATTTTTGCTATCCATAAGCCTGGAGGAAGCCTGAAGAAGGGATTAATTTGACAGTTCCAAGTGTGAATTTGGGGCCCAATTTTAATTGTAAAATTTGACATTTTACTGTCTTTTTTGAGACTTCTTTTCCTTCTTTCCTAGTTTCCTTTTACTTTTACTCAAAGCAAATTAGTGATGCGGTAATGTTTCCCAGCAAAGAGACTCTCCACAGAATACATACTGTAGCAACATCAAACACAGCCCGAGAAACCACAGAAGCTAGAGGGGTGAATCTTGTTGGGAGGTCTGGCTGTAAAAAGCCAAGTCTTCTACGCTCGCTTATGGTTTCAGATATCAGCATAAACTGAGAGCCAAGATGATTTGGGTTTCTATTTTCAGTGTATAATTTAGTTCCTTGAGGTGATATTGAGCTATTTATATAACAAAAATCTAGACACTAAATCAATACAACTTTTCTGTGGTTGGGTTTGTTGTTGTGTTTTTAATGCTGAGGGGGAAAAAAAAGTTTTACACTGGAATTTTTAAACATGTAATTCTATTCAACAAGCAACAACATCAAGCAATATTCCCTGACCTCATTTTTAAAAATCATTTTGTTATCTCAGGAATCGTATGATATAAATACAAAATGGTTTCCTCCTGGAATTTATAGTGTATAGTTTATACACATTTTCTAGGGAACCTATTAGGATGGTGTTTCACAAACAACTTGTAGCAGAGACCAGACTTTTGGAGGATAGATATCTGAAGTATACAAGCTAATTCCTAGGTCAGAGATAAAGGGAGGGTGGCAATTTTGAATACAGTGGAGCATCTGTCTCCAATTTTCCTAGGGAAGAGTGAGAGAGAGATGGGAGAGAGTGCTCAGGGAAAAGGATTTGCAACCATACAATAAAAAGATTTACCTCTTTTTCGCCCATCAATCACCTGGGTATTTATTTGTTTGTGTGCTAAGTGTGTTAAGTTGCTTCAGTCGTGTCCGACTTTTTTCAACCCTATGGACTGGAGCCCACCATGCTCCTCTGTCCATGGGTTCTCCAGGCAAGAATACTGGAATGGGTTGCCATGCCCTCCTCCAGGGAATCTTCCCAACCCAGGGATAGAACCCACATCTCTTATGTCTCCTGCATTGGCAGGCAGGTTCTTTAGCATTAGCACCACCTGGGAAGCCTGGGTATTTATTTAGGAGATACAAAGGAGGGTCCTTGACCCACTTCTGGTCCTTGAGAACATCTGACAGCATGGGACAAAGCAGAACAGAGGCCAACCTTAGGGGTCTGAGCAAGACACAAGACCAGCTCAGCTGCCTCTTGATCATTGCGGCTCTCAGGTATTAGCTGAGCAAGTAAGGCAGAAAAAAGCAAGAGATCTGTTCTCACATGCATGTGAAGAGGCTGGTCCATGGTAAAGGAAGTTGACACACAAAATTACTGTTTCTGCTCTTCTGTTCCTGTTTTTACTCCCAGGCCAATATGACCTGGGAAATGCAGATTGCATAATCACTGAAATATCTCCATTGGCCAATATTCCTTTGCAATTTTCCATGCTCTTAGATAAGGTTTCTTATATATGCAACACCTCTCTGTTTCCTGAACCACCCACCCCACTCCACTCCAGCCCTGCTTATTCACGTTAGGGAACAGTTCTTATGTGAACCTTAGCCCCAAGTCACATCCTTTATCATAATATTGATCATTTAAATCCATTTCTTTTACTACTACATTATTTATATCTCTAATTATATCCATCTGTCAAGTCACCTAATGTAAGGACTGGAGCCATCTCCAAAGCCTCTTTCTGCTTCACTCTCTGCATCCTACACATTACATGTTTTCTCTGGCCTCTCACTGGGGTGTATGCCAATCTCATGCCTCACAGATGAAGTTTGCCCTAAACTCTAATGCAGCTTCCTACCTGCAGCCACTGTCCCCTCCAGTCTGCCCTCTGGAAGCTATGAGAATTATGTTTGCAGAATGCAAATCTCATTTTGTCAATTATTTAACTTAAAATTGTCTATAATTCTACAAAGAATACACTAGAGTTCTCAAACTGGAAGTGGGGTGATGAAGAAGTGCATGAATTTATGGAGGTCTGTGAACCCCCTGAAATTACACTCCGAAAATTGTTTTATGAGCAGTAAGTATGTTTTCATAAGAAGAGTGTCAATAAATTTCAATGGGTTCTCAATGTGCTGTGACATGGCCTCCTTTCCCCCAAAATAATATTCTCTGAAACTCATTAGTGTGGCAGGCAAGGCCCTTTACAATCCAGTCAAGTATAGCACTGTAGTTCAGTGTGAGGCAGAAGTCATGGGAAGCTGAGGATACTGAAAAATTTTAGAATCAAGGAGTCCTGGGTTTCAATTCTGGTTTAATCATCTGGTTGGTCTTAGGAATACATTCTCTCTGAGCTCTATCTGGCTTCTCTGGCAAATGGGATAATATTCTTCTTCTAGTAGGACTGTTTCAACATTAAATTTAATAACTGTGAAGTAACTGAGAAATAATAGATATAAATTCTAACTTCTTCACTATCATTAAGTTTCTGGACATCTAGAGATGGTATTATTAAAAATAGTACCCTACCCTCCCTAGTGATAAATTGCTCCCCTATCATTTGAAGTTACTTTTGTTTCAAGTTATTTAAAAAGTCTATATTCAGTTGGCTAAATCATTCAAGGGGATGTATTTGTTCACAGAGCTCAAAAAGTTCAGAGGTAGAGTACATTTCAGATATAACTTCTACTGGACTCTACCTACAATTTTCTACCATACTCTAGATCTGCTCTTCACTATGCCTCAGCTTTTTATTCAGGCTAGTTTTCTTCATGGTGACAAAGTAATTGCAGCAGGTCCAGCCCTCACAACTACCCCTCCCAATACCTAAAACTATTAACAGCCTTTCTGTCCTGAATTGCCAACCAATTTGAGATCACTTCACTTGCTGACCCTTGAGCAATCTCTGAAGCCAAGGCTACATCTTTAGTCTGAAGCATCTCTGGAGCCATCTGCAGTCCCAGCAGGAATTCAGGGTTACAGTGAAGGGCAGTGTACTTAAGATATTTAACAATTCAGATGACACAGGCAACAATTAATCTGAATATATACCAGCCCAAAGGGAACAGATGCTGATTACAAACAACCAGTATTTCCAGGGCATGTGATGGAAGCTGAACTTTAGCCTTTCCTGGGAGCAAGATGAAGATGGCAATAGCTGGCTGAGGTGGTAGCTCCAAGGGACCCACTCTGCATACCTACTCAGATCAGATCAGATCAGATCAGTCGCTCAGTCGTGTCTGACTCTTTGCGACCCCATGAATTGCAGCACGCCAGGCCTCCCTGTCCATCACCAACTCCCGGAGTTCACTCAGACTCACGTCCATCGAGTCAGTGATGCCATCCAGCCATCTCATCCTCTGTCGTCCCCTTCTCCTCTTGCCCCCAATCCCTCCCAGCATCAGAGTCTTTTCCAATGAGTCAACTCTTTGCATGAGGTGGCCAAAGTACTGGAGTTTCAGCTTTAGCATCATTCCTTCCAAAGAAATCCCAGGGCTGATCTCCTTCAGAATGGACTGCTTGGATCTCCTTGCAGTCCAAGGGACTCTCAAGAGCCTTCTCCAACACCACAGTTCAAAAGCATCAATTCTTTGGCACTCAGCCTTCTTCACAGTCCAACTCTCACATCCATACACGACCGCAGGAAAAACCATTGCCTTGACTAGAAGAACCTTTGGTGGCAAAGTAATGGCTCTGCTTTTGAATATGCTATCTAGGTTGGTCATAACTTTCCTTCCAAGGAGTAAGCATCTTTTAACTTCATGGCTGCAGTCACCATCTGCAGTGATTTTGGAGCCCAGAAAAATAAAGTCTGACACTGTTTCCACTGTTTCCCCATCTATTTCCCATGAAGTGATGGGACCAGATGCCATGATCTTCGTTTTCTGAATGTTGAGCTTAAGCCAACTTTTTCACTCTCCACTTTCACTTTCATCGAGAGGCATTTGAGTTCCTTTTCACTTTCTGCCATAAGGGTGGTGTCATCTGCATATCTGAGGTTATTGATATTTCTCCTGAAATCTTGATTCCAGCTTGTGTTTCTTCCAGTCTAGCGTTTCTCACGATGTACTTTGCATAGAAGTTAAATAAACAGGGTGACAATATACAGCCTTGACGTACTCCTTTTCCTATTTGGAACCAGTCTGTTGGTCCATGTCCAGTTCTAACTGTTGGTTCCTGACTTGCGTACACGTTTCTCAAGAGGCAGGTCAGGTGGTCTGGTATTCCCATCTCTTTCAGAATTTTCCACAGTTGATTGTGATCCACACAGTCAAAGGCTTTGGCATAGTCAATAAAGCAGAAATAGATGTTTTTCTGGAACTCTCTTGCTTTTTCCATGATCCAGCAGATGTTGGCAATTTGATCTCTGGTTCCTCTGCCTTTTCTAAAACCAGCTTGAACATCAGGAAGTTCACAGCAAGAAGAGATAAGAAAGCCTTCTTCAGCGATCAATGCAAGGAAATAGGGGAAAACAACAGAATGGGAAAGACTAGAGATCTCTTCAAGAAAATCAGAGATACCAAAGGAACATTTCATGCAAAGATGATCTCAATAAAGGACAGAAATGGTATGGACCTAACAGAAGCAGAAGATATTAAGAAGAGATGGCAAGAATACACAGAAGAACTGTACAAAAAAGATCTTCATGACCCAGATAATCACGATGGTGTGATCACTGACCTACAGCCAGACATCCTGGAATGTGATGTCAAGTGGGCCTTAGCATCACTACGAACAAAGCTAGCGGAGGTGATAGAATTCCAGTTGAGCTATTCCAAATCCTGAAAGATGATGCTGTGAAAGTGCTGCACTCAATATGCCAGCAAATTTGGAAAACTCAGCAGTGGCCACAGGACTGGAAAAGGTCAGTTTTCATTCCAATCCCAAAGAAATGCAATGCCAAAGAATGATCAAACTACCGCACAATTGCACTCATCTCACACGCTAGTAAAGTAATGCTCAAATACCTACTCAAGAATGAACTAATTCTCACCATTCTTCAGATCATCTTTTGTAGCTAGAAAATCAGCACTCAGGTGGAAGCTAAGTACCTTTACCTTGAAAACGAGGTTATGTACAAAGGGAGAAGAAAAGATAGCTCTTTGGTGTCCTATTCTCCCTAAAGGAATAAATCATTGGGGAAAAAATGATGTTTCTAACTGAAAATATTTTGGAGGATTCTACTTTAAAGCTTTGGGTTAGTAATGTATATCTCTCACATATACAGTATTTAGAAATGCATTACTTGTTAAATTATTTCAAGTCATTTCATAAGCTTAGCAATCCTGAATCAATATTTACTGTAATGGGAAGAGTAATTAAAAAAAAAAATCACTGCTGTTCTTTAGCTCGCCTTCATATTAAATTATTCACAAGCCACTTCTGACAACCAACTCAGGAATCCAAAATGTATCACAAAACAAAGCTTCACATTATGAAGGAGCATAACTGAGTTACTTTGTTTCTTCCTTTTTTCCTCCAAATTTTGCTTTCCTCAGCTAAGGGTCTGGAAGCTTTCCAGACGCCAGCAGGGTGGGGGAGTTTTAACACGGGTTTGGCATGTGAACCTCATCACAGATTCTTCAAGGGGCTTGTAGGGGGGAGACGTCAGAGCAATAATGTGCAATAATGCGCCTGCACTGGAATGTGGGGGAAGAGTGGCAGCTCCACTTTTATCTTATGTAGCATTTCCTTTTGAAAAATCAAATTTAAAAGAGAATGTGTGTCCAGAGAAACTCTTGGTTACTTTGAAAATACCAAGGGCCAGTAACTTCCAGAGGGGGTAAATCTGTTACTGTTGTGTTTGCCTCCAAGGGATGCTGTTACCTAGGAGTTCCATAAAATGAACTTATTTTGTAATTTCACATTAAATATATTAGGAGCACATGCCATTGTCTCATTTCACTCACTGATTCATTCACTCATTATCCAATTTGCGTGTGTGCTAAGTCACTCCGGTCATGTCTGACTCTTAGCAACCCTGTGGACTACAGCCCGCCAGGCTCTTCTGTCCTTGGGATTCTCCAGGCTGTATTGCCATTTCCTCCTCTAGGGGATCTTCCCAGGGATTGAACCCCTGACTCTAATGTCTTCTGCATTAGCAGGTGGGTTCTTGATCACTAGTGCCACCTGGGAAGGCCATTATCCCATTTAAGACATGTCCATTGAGCACCCACAAGTGTCAGGCAGTTGTAACTCCTGAGGATATGGAATACAACCAAACAGACTAAGTCTTTGGCCTCTTGAAGCTTGTATCCTAGGGTGACGTAGACAAGCAAATCTTTAAAATCTCAGACAAATAAACACGAAATGTATCAGGTGGTGATTAGAGAGACTTTAAAAAAATGTGTCAGCAGAGTTAAAGAATAGAGTGATGGGGTGGCAAGGTGATCTGTGGAGAAGGTCAGGGAAGATTCACATCTATGTCAAATCCAGAATGAAACAAGAGAACAAGCCCTGTGATATCTGGCTGGAGTGTTCCAGGCCACAGAAACAGATGGCATGCAGGGTCCTCACAGATAAGACTCTCAATGATCTTGTGATGGAGGTGGGACAGGTAATTTCATCTCAGAGACAGGAGGAAACTGGGACTCCAGGAACTGTGTAGCAGGCCCAGGAATAAGGCTCATCCTTTCAAACACCCAGCCCTTTGTTCTAGAAAGAACAAGTGCTAAATAAGTGCTTTATGAGAGTTCAGACTTGCTTTTTCAATGAGATGCTTTCTTCACATGAAATTTTAGGTGGAATCTCAATTTGTGATTTACGTAAAAATGGAATGTCTCTGAAAGAAGTGAGCAGAAGGTTTTGCTCATGCCTCATCCCCAACCTTACCTCACATGCTGAACCTTTCCTCTGAGGAACCTCTGCAGCTCCCTCTAACCTTCTGTGCCCCAGGGAAGGAGGGACTGAGGAGAGGGGCTACTGAAGTATACAGGAGGAAAAACAGAGACACGAGGAAGATTATGACAAGATCAGTCATCCCCACTTGCTCATGGTCCTGCAAAAGCAGACTTTTTATTTCTTTCAAGATCCAATTCAAAGTTTCCTCATTTTTGAGAGGAAGTGCATTTGATATCTATTGCTCCACAATTAATAGTTTAAAAGAGCTAGTATTTGTCATCTCTTAGTTTCTGTGGGTTAGGAATCTGGCTGCAACCTAGCTGGACCTCCGACTCAAGGCCTCCATGAGGGTATGATCAAGGTATTGTCACATCATTTGAGCTGTGCAGATCTCTGCTCGCCTGGAGGGGGATATCTTTACAAGCTTATCTGTGTGGTTGTTTCAAGATTACGTTTGTTATCAGTTGTTGAACTGAGGGCCTCATTTCTTGCTGTCTGTTGGCAGGGAACCCTCAGTATCTTGTCTTGTGGGGTAAGCTCACTCCATAGGGCAGCTGGTTTCACTCAAAGCAAGAGAGAGAGAGACAGAGAGAGAGAGAGAGAGAGAGAAAGATGAAGTTAGAGCCTTTGTGTAACCTAAGCCTGGTGTGCTGCAGTCCATGCAGTTGCAAAGAGTCAGACACAACTGAGCAACTGAACTGAATCTCAGGAGTATCATCCCACCACATTTGCTTAGTTTATTCATTAGAGGGGAATCACTGAGTCTAACCCACACTCAGGAGGAAAGGATTACACAAAGGTGTGAATGCCTGGAGATAGGGATCACTGGGGCACATTTTAGAGGCTACATAACACAGGGAGGAAAACGAAAACATAGAACCTACATAAACTCATGTAATCCATGACATGCAATATAGTTTTAGCATTTCTTGCTTCACAACAACCTGAGAATATGCATGCTGGTATTTCTTTCATCAATTACTTTTAATATGGAGTCCTTGTTTTGCATCCCACCTATTTATATTCTGGTATTAAGAAATAAAATTTCCTTTTGAAAAGGATTTGATTCAGGATTTTCTTGCTTATGTGGTTAATTAGAATTTTGCTTCAATACAGATAAACACATAAGTTAGAGATACAATTAAAAATTCTCAACACCTTTTCCAGAAGTACAAAGAAAGCTTAAGTAAATTGCCCTCAAAAGTAGTGATAAGCTAGTTTTATGGCCAAAATGAAAAAAAAATACCCTGACCTATTTCTGTGTTTCATAGTTGACATCATCAAGCAGTCTTTTGAAAGTTACCTCTGAAAGGATGAAGCTGAGTGTACTGAAGAGTTTGTTCACCTGTGTGTATTATTCAATAAACTGTAACTTTGAGGGCCATCCCTATTCCACAGTATCTGGAACACCCAAGTGCCCTGCAAGAATATGAGGAATGAGTGAGGCAGAAGTGACTTCATGGAAACCAGAGGAAAATGCTGCCAGAATAGCCAAATTAAACAAATTTAAAAAATTATTACAGTATTTTTGTGATAACAAACTTCAGAGAAGAATTCAAGGATTTATATACTAGTTAACAGTGCCAAAGGACTTCCTTGGTGGTTTGGGGTAAAGAATCTGCCTGCCAGTGCAGGAGACACAGGTTCAATCCCTGGGTCAGGAAGATCCCCTGGAGGGGGAAATGGCAAATCACTCCAGTATTCTTTTTTTTACTGGAGGATAATTTCCTTATAATATTGTGTTGATTTCTGCCACATATCAACATGAATCAGACATAAGTATACATATGTCCCCTCCCTCTTGAACCTCACTCCCACTTCTGCTCCATTCTGCCCCTCTATATTGCCACAGAGCACCAGTTTGACCTCCCTGCATTATACAGCAAATTCCCACTACCTATCTGTCTAACATATAGCAATGTATATGTATACTCTCTCAATGTGTCCCACCCTTTCCGTTCCCCACTGTGTCTACAAGTCTATTCTCTATGTCTGCATCTCCATTACTATCCTGCAAATAGGTTCCTCAGTACCACATTTCTAGATTCCATATGTGTGTATTAATAAAAGATATTTGTTTTTCTCTTTCTGACTTACTTCACTCTGTATAATAGGCTCTAGGTTCATCTACCTCACTAGAACTGACTCAGATACATTCCTTTTTATGACTAATATTCCATTGTATATGTGTACCAGCTTCTTTATCCATTCATCTGTTGATGAACATCTAGGTTGCTTCCATGTCCTAGCTATTGTAAATAGTGCTGCAATGAACATTGTAATTCCAGCATTCTTGCCTAGAAAATGCCATGGACACAGGAGCCTGGCAGGCTACAGTCCATGGATCACAAAAGACTCAGACATGACTGAGTGACTAAAACAACAGCAACAGTTCCAAAGGCTCCTGGATATCAGGTTTTAGCTCCTTTATGTGGCCCAAAATATAGATTGTGAACTCAGTGAATATAATCCAGAAGCTTCTCTAATGAGTGACATGTATCCTGTGACGGCTCTTGGAATGGAACATGAGGACATCAAGAAGATGAAATGAAGACCTTTCCAACCAATTCAGCAGAAGCATTTTCTGACAGTTTTGCTTAGTTAACTATTCATGTTTATGAGGACTAAGCAGTACTGAGTGGAGATGCAAGAAAGTTTCTTTTTGATAGTAATGCTTTTGAAATGCTAGATGTGGACCAGAAGGAAAAACAGCAGGGACACAGATTTCAGGAAATAAGGAGGTGCTGCGGCAGATGTGTCCATCCAAGTGCAGAAGGTATGGAAACCTGTGCTCTCTCCCTTCTCTCCTGGATGATAGAGAAGGGTGGGTGAGGGGACCATACCCGCATTTAGCCTCCCAAGTCCCAGATCCTATTTATCATCCTGCTGTGCCATCAGCCTCTCTCATTCTCTTTCCAGGTATTCCCTCTGCCTTTAAGCTAAAAGACTGTGAGGGAGTAGATTACTGGGCTAGCAAGGATGACCATAATTGGTTAAACTTGGCTTTCCCTCCAATCGCCACTGACCTCTTTGCTCCTGACATGACCACCGGCTATGCACAGTGCTTACTCCTAGAAACTAATAGCTAACCAAGTTAGGACTTCACAATTGTGTGTGTGTGTGGGGGGGGGGGGGGGGGGGGTGTTTGTTTTCTTAAAAAAAAAAAAAATTTTTGAAGCAATCAAATGCAATGACACCTATTCTGCAAAGCTTTCCCTGATCAACTCCCAGTTGACTCTCCCAGTTGACTTAATGACTTCTCTTTCTAACCTCCCTGCCCAGGTTGCCTCTATGCCAGAGCTCCCCACAATGCACTATCCTCACTGATTTCCCTGTTCCTCTCGAAACTAGGTTTTGTACACTTAGGACCCTGGCGTATTAGATGTGCCGGGTGCCACTAAGCATTTATATTATTTGATGAAAACAATAAACCCAAGAATGGAAGAAATAAATATTTAATTAGGAACATCATTAATATGCTTACCCCTTAAACTGAGTGGAAAAGAAATAAGTAAGAATTTCTAGATGTTCTCTTATTTTAACAAAAATTTCTGAAGCAACTTCTTCTAACCCTAGCACCACTAGCACCATGGGGTTGCAAGAATTGGACATGACTTAGCAACAGAACCAGCATCACCACCACCACCAAGTATTTTAGGAATGCCAAAGGGTTGAAACCTGTCACTTTGGAAGCAGTGAACTATGTTTTGATGAGCTGTTATTGGTATTTGGGCAGAGACTGAACCTAAACTGACCTTGCTGAGTCAGTGTGACTGTGAAAATCACAACACTTGCTTTTCCATTGTGATGCGTTGTGAAGACCAAGGTGATGAAGACTGTGAAACTGTTGCCTAAGTTACAAACTACAGTATGCACATTTTCTGCCAAGGGCCTCTTTGGGGAGCAAATAGAGGAAGTAAGAACTGACTGGCCACCGTGAGTATGAGATGTTAACACTCTTTGTTTTAAAAGAGGGACTTTCCAAAATCATAATGCTTGTATGAATCAGAAAAGCACTGAAGTTCAAACCTTCCTTTTATCTTTATTTAACATCTTGAGACTTTGGTGGAGAACAAATTCTGAGTAAACATACAAAGTGGACTTGTATCTCTGGCACCATTAATGAGTTTTATGTTTCAAGTTAAAGATCTTGGAAGATCTTACAAAACTGAGAGCTCTTGAGAAAAAAAGAATAATTTTAAGCAAATAATCCAAGATTATTGCCAACACTCCCAAAGATGTTACATATTTCCACAAGAGTAGATGTTTCTGCCTCAGTATGCTATATACTAGGTTTCCATGGTAAAACTTCATAGCTCAGTGTAAACACATTCCACTGAACTACATATATGCTCTCTTACTCGGGGATGGGAGTACTCCATCCCCAGTGGGCCCAGAGTCTCTTGGAAAAGAACCATAAACTGTGCACTCTTTCTTAGATCTTTTTTTTTATTATTGTTTTACCATAGACTCACTGCAAGCAGTACCTCTGGAAAGGAAAAGTAGGAGTGGGTTTTCCAGGAGGGATTCTTGTGACTTAAAGGAGGTGGTTTATGCTGTGAGAGTTATATATTGACCTTTTTAAGGCAATTTAAGCACCATTTTTCTTTGACCTGAAAAGGGAGAATAAGAAGAAGTGGCTTTTTACTCATATTCCATGGTTAAAATGAGAGTATAGGAAATGGGGTGGAGGTGAAATGGGTGAAGATAGTCAAAAGGTACGAACTTCCAGTTATAAAACACATAAGTCATGGGATATAATGAACAGCATTATGACTATAGCTCATAATTCTATATTGTATATTTGAAAGTTGCTAAGATAGTAGATCTTAAAAGTTGTCACCTAAAAAAAAAAAATCTGCAACTATGTATGATGACAGATGTTAACTAGACTTATTGTGGAAATCACTTTGCAATATATACAAATATCAAGTGATTATGTTGTATACCTATAACTAATATAATATTATGTCAAATATGTGCATGTATGCTAAGTCACTTCAGCACTGTCTGACCCCATGTCCTGTTGCTCACCAGGCTTCTCTGTCCATGGGATTCTCCTGGCAAGAACACTGGAGTGAGTTGCAATGCCCGACCCAGGAATAGAACCCCTATCTCTTATGTCTCCTCTAGCAGGTTCTTTACCACTAGCGCCACCTTCTTCAATAAAAAAATGAGAGCTTAACTCCTAGTCATCCTTAAGATATCAGTTGGTACTGACCCGGTTCCCCGTCTTCCCAAATTAGCTATTATATGTTCTTGTAGTACCATCTCTCTCTATTTCATAGCCCTTAGTATTTTGGTGCTTTTATGCCTCTGCATGCGGTTCCTTCATTTAAATGTAAAGGCTCTAGATCCAAAAACAACATGAGTTAAAATTCCAACTTCATCACTTAGTAGCTGGTTAACCAATCAACTTAGTAGCTCTGTACTATTGTTTCTTCATCTGTAAAATGGAGATTATAGCTCCTACCCCACAGAGTTTAGGATTAAACTTGAAGAGATGATATACAGAACCTTTACAACAATGCCTTCCGTTTCAGTTCAGTTCAGTTCAATTGTTCAGTCGTGTCCGACTCTTTGCAATCCCATGAAACACAGCACGCCAGGCCTCCATGTCCATCACCAACTCCCGGAGTTCACCCAAAATCAAGTCCATTGAGTCGGTGATGCCATCCAGCCATCTCATCTTCTGTCGTCCCCTTCTCCTCCTGCTCCCAATCCCTCCCAGCATCAGAGTCTCTTGCAATGAGTCAACACTTCGCATGAGGTGGCCAAAGTATTGGAGTTTCAGCTTTAGCATCAGTCCTTCAAATGAACACCCAGGACTGATCTCCTTTAGAATGGGCTGGTTGGATCTCCTTGCAGTCCAAGGGACTCTCAAGAGTCTTCTCCAACACCACAGTTCAAAAGCATCAATTCTTCATTGCTCAGCTTTCTTCACAGTCCAACTCTCACATCCATACATGACCACTGGAAAAACCATAGCCATGACTAGACGGACCTCTGTTGTAAATGTCTTTTAATTTCGTGGCTTCAGTCACCATCTGCAGTGATTTTGGAGCCCAAGAAAATAAAGTCTGACACTGTTTCCACTGTTTCCCCATCTATTTCCCATGAAGTGATGGGACTGGATGCCATGATCTTCGTTTTCTGAATGTTGAGTTTTAAGCCAGCTTTTTCACTCTCATCTTTCACTTTCACCAAGAGCCTTTTGAGTTCCTCTTCACTTTCTGCCATAAGGGTAGTGTCATCTGCATATCTGAGGTTATTGATATTTCTCCCAGCAATCTTGATTCCAGCTTGTGCTTCTTCCAGCCCAGCGTTTCTCATGATGTACTCTCTATATAAGGTAAATAAGCAGGGTGACAATATACAGCCTTGACGTACTCCTTTTCCTATTTGGAACCAGTCTGTTGGTCCATGTCCAGTTCTAACTGTTGCTTCCTGACCTGCATACAGATTTCTCAAGAGGCAGGTCAGGTGGTCTGGTATTCCCATCTCTTTCAGAATTTTCCACAGTTTATTGTGATCCACACAGTCAAAGGTTTGGCATAGTCAATAAAGCAGAAATAGATGTTTTTCTGGAACTCTCTTGCTATTTCCATGATCCAGCAGATGCTGGCAATTTTATCTCTGGTTCTTCTGCCTTTGCTAAAACCAGCTTGAACATCTGGAGTTCATGGTTCATGTACTGCTGAAGCCTGGCTTGGAGTATTTTGAGCATTACTTTACTAGCGTGTGAGATGAGTGCAATTGTGCGGTAGTTTGAGTATTCTTTGGCATTGCCTTTCTTTGGGATTGGAATGAAAGCTGACCTTTTCCAGTCCTATGGCCATTGCTGAGTTTTCCAAATTTGCTGGCATATTGAGTGCTGAATTTCACAGCATCATCTTTCAGGATTTGAAATGGCTGAACTGGAATTCCATCACCTCCACTAGCTTTGTTTGTAGTGATGCTTTCTAAGGCCCATTTGACTTCATATTCCAGGATGTCTGGCTCTAGGTCAGTGATCACACCATCGTGGTTATCTGGGTCGTGAAGCTCTTTTTTGTACAGTTCTTCTGTGTATTCTTGCCACCTCTTCTTAATATCTTCTGTTTTTGTTAGGTCCTTGGACTGTGAAGAAGGCTGAGTGCCGAAGAATTGATGCTTTTGAACTGTGGTGTTGGAGAAGACTCTTGAGAGTCCCTTGGACTGCAATGACATCCAACCAGTCCATTCTGAAGGAGATCAGCCCTGGGATTTCTTTGGAAGGAATGATGCTAAAGCTGAAACTCCAGTACTTTGGCCACCTCATGTGAAGAGTTGACTCATTGGAAAAGACTCTGATGCTGGGAGGGATTAGGGGCAAGAGGAGAAGGGGATGACAGAGGATGAGATGGCTGGATGGCATCACTGACTCGATGGATGTGAGTCTCAGTGAACTCCGGGAGTTGGTGATGGACAGGGAGGTCTGGCGTGCTGCGATTCATGGGGTCGCAAAGAGTCGGACACAACTGAGCGACTGATCAGATCTGATCTGATCTCTCCTTTTCACAGCTATCTCTAAGCCTCCCAAGACAGCCATTTTGCTTTTTTGCGTTTCTTTTCCATGGGGATGGTCTTGATCCCTGTCTCTTGTAGAATGTCACGAACCTCTGTCCATAGTTCATCAGGCACTCTGTCTACCAGATCTAGTCCCTTAAATCTATTTCTCACTTCCACTGTATAATCATAAGGGATTTGATTTAGGTCATACCTGAATGGTCTAGTGGTCTTCCCTACTTTCTTCAATTTAAGTCTGAATTTGGCAATAAGGAGTTCATGATCTGAGCCACAGTAAGCTCCTGGTCTTGTTTTTGTTGACTGTATAGAGCTTCTCCATCTTTGGCTGCAAAGAATACAATCAATCTGATTTCGGTGTTGACCATCTGGTGATGTCCATGTGTAGAATCTTCTCTTGTGTTGTTGGAAGAGGGTGTTTGCTATGACCAGTGCATTTTCTTGGCAAAACTCTATTAGTCTTTGCCCTGCTTCATTCCATATTCCAAGGCCAAATTTGCCTGTTACCCCAGATGTTTCTTGACTTCCTACTTTTGCAGTCCGCTATAATGAAAAGGACATCTTTTTTGGGGTGTTAGTTCTAAAAGGTCTTGTAGGTCTTCATAGAACTTTTCAACTTCAGCTTCTTCAGTGTTACTGGTTGGGGCATAGACTTGGATTACTGTGATATTGAATGGTTTGCCTTGGAAACGAACAGAGATCATTCTGTCGTTTTTGAGATTGCATCCAAGTACTGCATTTTGAACTTTTGTTGACCACGATGGCCACTCCATTTCTTCTGAGGGATTCCTTCCCGCAGTAGTAGATATAATGGTCATCTGATTTAAATACACCCATTCCAGTCCATTTTAGTTCACTGATTCCTAGAATGTCCACATTCACTCTTGCCATCTCCTGTTTGACCACTTCCAATTTGCCTTGATTCATGGACCTGACATTCCAGGTCCCTATGCAATATTGCTCTTTACAGCACCGGACCTTGCTTCTATCACCAGTCACATCCATAACTGCGTATTGTTGTGTCCAACTCTTTGTGACCCCATGGACTGTAGCCAACCAGGCTCCTCTGTCCATGGAATTCTTCAGGCAAGAATTCTGGAGTGGATAGCCATTCCCTTCTCCAGGAGATCTCCCACAGTCAGGGATCAAACCCAGGTCTCTCACACTACAAGCAGATTCTTTACCATCTGAGTCACCAGGCGAGCCACCAGGGAATCCCCAAGAGTCTTGGAGTGGGTAGCCATATTCTTTTCCAGGAGATCTTCCTGACTCAGAGATCAAACCCAGGTCTCCTGCATTGCAGGCAAATTCTTTACCACTGAGCCACCAGTGCTTAATAGATTTTAACTACTTGTTTTAGCTCTGCCAGCTTTAAGTTTTATGAGAGCAGGCATATCATTGCCTAACATTCTTCATACCAAAGTACCCTTTTAGGAAACATTTGTTGAGTAAAAGAATAACTAACTTAATCTGGAAGATTTCATCCAGGTTTGTTATGTATTCCTTTTGTGTGGCAACTCCAGACAATAAAGCAGAGAGCAAAATCATTGTGGGAGACTGTGGCTGTTTGGTTCTGGAATACTTGACATTTGACCTCAATTACTTCTTAGATTAACACAAGGGAAAATGAATAAAATGTAACTCATTGTAGACTAAGGGTAATATTTCAAGGAACTCATACATATTTGTTAATTTTTGTGTTATAGCTAAAGAAACCGTATGCTTTGAGGAAAAAGAATACCACTAGAATACATTTTTGGGCTTACCAGGTGGCTCAGTGGTAAAGAATCCACCACCAGTGCAGGAGATACAGATGTGGATTCCATCCCTGGGTCAGAAAGATCATCTGGAGTAGGAAATGACAACCCACTCCAAGACTCTTGCCTGGAAAATCTCATGGACAGAGGAGCCTGGTGGGCTACATGGGGTGGCAAAGAGTCAGACATGACTCAGTGAGCACAATACAACAACAGAATACATTTTTATATGAAGACATGGTATCTCCAGTATCTAGTAATAACAATTTATGAAAACTTTTAAGATCTATTCTCTTAGCAACATCTGAATATACAATATGATATTGTTAACTGTAAGTGAAGCATTAAAAGTTACAGTGACACATGGTTCAGATTGGCTTTGCCCAAAACAGGCTTTGATGACTTCCTTATACAGGGCTTTCATGGTTAACAGCCATGTTTATAATAAATACAGTCATTATCAAATAAAAAGTTATGAGATGCTTTTTTAAAATGCTTGGTTACAGTATCATCTTAAAAGGAAATAACACTCAGATGTGAAAGCTGAGAGAAAATAAGTCCGTATACTGAGATCACTATACATAATTCAAAACAGGTGATTTTTTAAAAGGGAGCCCTTGAAGGACATACAAAAGGATTATATTATTGTTCTGGCTTTCCCTGAGAGTAATTTCTTTACATTATACCATTTCTGCGAGAGAGGAGCAGCTTTACAAGCACCACTGTGTCACAGTTTAGGACAGTAGTGGTAGGTAGTGAGAAGGTTTGGCTTTCTTGTGGCTCTGGCTTTCAGCTCTGGGATCCCTTCTTTGAAAATAGTTCTATCCCTATCTCCTTGATGACTCTTAAATCTCTTAAAAGAGACAAAGTCTATTTACTCAATGATTGAAATGAAGGTTTAAAATGCAAATATTCTTATTGACTTCCAGTTAAAATAAGGTATTGATAACTGATATGGCCACTTTCTGAAGAGATTTTGATAGGAGGCAAAAGAATAGGAAAGGATTTCAGTGCTACTGACTAAATTAAATTCTAGAAAAGGGAGGCTGTTAACCTCAAAAACAAATGTCAACACAATAATTTTGATCAAAAAAATAATTTTGGATCTGATTAAACCTGAAGATAAAGCCATAAATGTTTTCTGAAACTAAACTCTGTTGGAAAAGACTTTTTCCCCTGGATTTTCTTAGCTTCCTTCCACTCTATTATTTTTAACCTACATTATGGGAAAATAAACACAATATTATTACAGCTCATCAAAGAAAGTTCAGGCTTTTTGCTCCTACTGCTTTTGGCAGAGATCAGATTTCAATAACATAAATATTTTCATTGAATTATTAGAAGCAACAGGCAGAAATGACAAGTCATAAATGTTTATTTACTCATTTAATGAATAACTGAGTGGATAGAAGAATAAAAGAATGATGAAGGAGGGAACTGACATACAGTCTTTGGAATGGACACAGCTTTCCACAGAGGCAGTCACAGAAGGAAGGACACTCATTTGCAGAAAGGAATTGGCACATAAAGACTAAATGCAAGCATCATTTATCTCAGTGTTTTCTTTGGCCCAGTGGTGGTTTATACTGGCAAAAAGGTTGACTTGACTTGTGCTGATTCTTTTCCAGTTTGGAGTTTAAGTCTAGAAATAATTTTCTATTTAACTCAATAAACTCCATAGTGGGTGATTAAGAGGATATCAACATGTAGGCACTCTGTTCAAGCCTATTATTTCCTAATTGCTTATTATTTCTTAATTTACAGGTTACTTCATTTCTTAATGCATATCCTCCTTGACCTTTTTGTAATAATTGACACTCTCGACTACTCTATCATTGAAGACATCTCCTGTAGTTTCTGTATCACTTTACCCTCCAGATTCTTTTCTATAGGTGGCTTTTCTTTTCCAAACTGTCCCCTGGTGATACACATTACTCTGGTTTCAGTTTTCTATCCTGCTCTATTTAATCCCTTTGAGCTCCCATTTACTCCAATCTTCTCAATAAATTCCCCTAGACTAAAGGCTGTATTTTATAGCCTTAGTCTGCCTCCTGAAATCTTGGTCTACATTTCCAATACTGGGATGAATATTTCTGCCTGGCATTTGCATTGATGATTTACATTTAACAATGAAATTCATTATTTTTATGAATTGGTTGCTCCATTTGGCTTCCTTTGTATTTTGAATGTTGTTTCCAGAAGATAGGGCTTCCCTGGTGGCTCAGATGGTAAAGAATCCACCTGAAATGCAGGAGACCTGGGTTCGATCCCTGGGTTGAGAAGATTCCCCTGGAGAAGGGAATGGCTACCCACTCCAGTATTCTTGCCTCTTCCATGGACAGAGGAGCCTGGTGGGCTACAGTCCACGGGGTGGCGAAGACTCAGACGCAACTGAGTGACTAACATTTTGACTTTTACCAGTAGAAAGGCTGGTAAGTAATAGAATGTTCTGCATCAGGAGTGGCCAGAAAGTGAAAACTAAACTGGTACTTGGAGGGTTAATCCAAAAACCAAGTGAGACAAGAAGTCTGGCCACCATATCCTGCTTCCTGGTGATACTGGAAGTTCTAGATCATCTCAACTTTAGTGTTTTGTTTTGTTTAGATGTTTTTGGTTTTGTTTTTGAATTTTTTGTTCCTGGAAAGATGTTCAAGTTGCAGGATCTTCCATAGGAACTAAAATAATACACATCAGGGTTTTAAGTCAAGGTGAGTTACTTAGTGTCCCTGAATGCCACTCTTCTCATCAGTTAAAAGTAATATTGCAACACTCACAAAGTTTTTTTGAAGGGTGAAAACAATATCCATCAAACATATAATACACGGGTGTTCTCAATATGTACTAGCTATTATTATTACCAATATTACTTGATTTTCCTAGTTTGAACTTGATTTGTTTCTATTCTTTTCTTTAACCAATAGCCCCAGGTCTTATTGGACACTAACTCTGTCAGTTTCTTTTTTTTTTTTTTTAACTTAATTTTGTTTATTTGGCTGCATCCCATCTTAGTTGTGGCATGTGGGATTTTTCTTAGTTGTGGCATATGAGATCTTTAGTTGCAGCATGTGGGATCTAGTTCCCTGACCAGGGATTGAACCCAGGCCCCCTGCATTGGGAGCATGGAATCTTAGCCACTGGACCATGAGGGAAGCCCCTAACTGTATCAGTTTCATAGTATTCTTTGTAACTTTTCACTGACTTCATCTTAGGGTAGGTTCTGAAACGCACAACCAAGTTTTCCAGTGGTATCATGACCCAGATAATTTTTTTAACAGCACAACTCATACTATGATAATCCCTAACTACATGCATTGTCATGACTTATCCTTGCTTTCCAGATATGATCTACTATTCTCAGCATGGCACATAGAACCACGTACTGTGTGGCCACATCCTAATTGTTCAGTCTAGCATAATTTGTCAACTCATTGCTTTATGAATTTTCTTTACTTTCTTCTATCTCTACGCCTTTCATCATATTTCACCCCCTTTCCCCACTACTCTTTCTCTTCCTATTTAGCTAATTAAATCCTACATACTCTTTAAGTTTCAACTTGAATTACTCCTTCAAAAACCTTTACCAAATCACTCAAGTTCACTAGTCTTTGCCTCTGAATTTATAGCACTTACTATCTAAAGCACTTAATTGGCTGTTTGTCATGTATATAAGCTTTGTCAATTTGTAGCCCATATTGTTAATTAATGTTTCCACCATCATCTGTCTGTCGTGCCAACTATTTTAAGTCATCAACATTGTTGACTCTCCTTGATTTAGGGACCAGTGAAGAGCATAATCAATAAACTGTGGGATCAATACCAAAATTTTGCATTTGTCATTCATTCAATATATGTCTCCTTTAATGACCTAGTATGTACGAGGCCTAATGTTGGCTGTGAGGTATAAGATAAATCAGACACAGGTTCAAGATCTCATGATCTAATGAGAAATATAGACAGGCAAGTAATTAATTAAATGCAGCAGAAATCCTGTAAAAGACATTGTTCAAAACCTATGGTATCACAGAAATAGGACACACAATTCTGCATTGATATAGGAAGAGTTGAGGGAATCTTCCTAGAGTAACTAATACTTGAGTTGCTATTGATAAGATGAGCATGGTTTCTCCATGGGAGGCAGTCAGGGAGAGGTTTACAGAAATATGGACCAAGGAAAACATGCAAAGACATGTATCCCTGAGAATAATTTGTATGATACATGTATAAGGTATATAGTTAGTGAGGTCTAGATAGAAGACTAAAGAGAAGGGTCCTAAAATCATATCATGAAGAAACCACCTGCTGAGCGGTTTGGTCATTATCTAGAAGGCAATGGTCCAAAGGAAAAAACAATGAAGGATCCTAGGCAGTGGCAGGAAATGATTCATTTGTGTATTATAGGAAGATCACTTGGAAAAAGAAGAGTATGAAAGAGCCTGAGGGTAAGAAGACATGATAGAAACAAATTTTGATAGTCTAAGAAGAGATGCAGTGTTGGCAGTACAGAGAATCCATCACATTTAAGGGGTGTTTTAGTGGCAGATTAAATAGGGGAATGTTTAGGCACAGGTGAGTTTGTGAGAAAATTCAGAATAAGCTGTTTTCTAACTTACAGATAAATGACAATGCGATTAACTAAGAAAAGGAAGAGAACACTCATAGTTCACTGTTTGTTTTGGAATATACTTTTCTTCCTCTTATTTTGAAAGGCTATATGTAAACAGAGAAGCCAAAGTCATTTGGGTGTAAAAGGTAATACTTCATGTTTTATTCACATTAATTCTTGGAAACAGCAGGGAGTGATTATCAGTTGGAGAGAATGCATTAAGCATAAAAATTTTATTGGTAAATAAGTATATACAGTAATTTAAGATAACATTACATTCTGGCAGTTCTAATTTTTAGTTCTCTATTTTTAATTGAGACCAAAAATTTAAAGACTAGAAAGTAAACTTTTGGGAAAATTTTACAAATTGCTTTAATATCATAAAGCTGAGCATCGAAGAATTGATGCGTTTGAACTGTGGTATTGGAGAAGACTCTTGAGAGTCCCTTGGACTACAAGGAGATCCAACCAGTCCATCCTAAAGGAGATCAGTCCTGGGTGTTCATTGGAAGGACTGATGCTGAAGCTGAAACTCCAATACTTTGGCGACCTCATGTGAAGAGTTGATTCATTGGAAAAGACCCTGATGCTGGGAGGGATTGGGGGCAGGAGGAGAAGGGGACGACAGAAGATGAGATGGCTGGATGGCATCACCAACTTGATGGACATGAGTTTGAGTGAACTCCAGGTGTTGGTGATGGACAGGGAGACCTGGTGTGCTGTGATTCATGGGGTTGCAAAGAGTCAGACACGACCGAGCAATTGAACTGAACTGAACCACATGATTACACATTCTTTCGCTGTCATTTTGCGGTTCAGTTAGTTATTCTTAGAGAAAAACAACTTAAGCACAAATATTGATACATGGTTAAAGAAATAACTAATTATGAGTAATGCTTCATGCTAGGTAAGAAAAACAGAAATCAGCTTTAATATTTTAGATGCTATGGAAATTGAGAGAAAGTTTGTTTGGTATTAGAACTATATAGCCAAGCAATCTAAAACCTGAAAAAGAATATCTAGCTCTGTTCTTTTATTTAGATGAAGGAACTAAGAAATATGAATGTTAAGTGACCTAACACAGGAAAAAACTGGGTTTAAAATGACTATCAAATCCTTTGAAAGTTTCTTAAATGCCAGTGACATACAGTTGAAAGGAAAAACTCAGTTCAGTTCAGTTCAGTTGCTCAGTCGTGTCTGACTTTTTGTGATCCCATGGACTGCAGCACTCCAGGCCTCCCTGTCCATTACCAACTCCAGGAGTTTACACAAACTCATGTCCATTGACTTGGTGATGCCATCCAACCATCTAATCCTCTGTCGTCCCCTTCTCTTCCCACCTTCAATCTTTCCCAGCATCAGGGTCTTTTCCAATGAGTCAGTTCTTCGCATCAGGTAGCCAAAGTATTGGAGCTTCAGCTTCAACATCAGTCCTTCCAAAGAACACCCAGGACTGATCTTTAGGATGGACTGGTTGGATGTCATTGCAGTCCAAGGGACTCTCAAGAGTCTTCTCCAACACCACAGTTCAAAACCATCAACTCTTTGGCACTCAGCTTTCTTTATAGTCCAACTCTCATCTCACATCCATACATGACCACTGGAAAAACCATAGCCTTGACTAGACGGACCTTTGTTGGCAAAGTAATGGCTCTGCTTTTTAATGTGCTGTCTAGGTTGGTCATAACTCTTCTTCTAGGGTGTAAACGTCTTTTAATTTCATGGCTTCAGTCACCATCTGCAGTGATTTTGGAGCCCAAGAAAATAAAGTCTGACACTGTTTCCACTGTTTCCCCATCTATTTCCCATGAAGTCATGGGACCAGATGCCATGATCTTAGTTTTCTGAATGTTGAGCTTTAAGCCAACTTTTTCACTCTCTTTTTTCACTTTCATCAAGAAGCTTTTTAGTTCTTCTTCACTTTCTTCCATAAGGGTGGTGTCATCTGCATATCTGAGGTTATTGATATTTCTCCCAGCAATCTTGATTCCAGCTTGTGCTACTTCCAGCCCAGCGTTTCTCACGATGTACTCTCTATATAAGGTAAATAAGAAGGATGACAATATACAGCCTTGACGTACTCCTTTTCCTATTTGGAACCAGTCTGTTGTTCCATGTCCAGTTCTAACTGTTGCTTCCTGACCTGCGTATAGATTCCTCAAGAGGCAGGTCAGGTGGTCTGGTATTCCCATCTCTTTCAGAATTTTCCACAGTTTCTGCTTCCCAGTCCTGTGTATGTTCTGGCAGCTCTATGCTGGGGTTAATGGTGACCTCCTCCAAGAGGGCTTATGCCATACCCAAGTCGACTGCTTCCAGAGCCCCTGACGCTGAGGCAGTCCACTGCTGACCTGTACCTCCACAGGAGATGCTCACACACAGTTCTGTCTCAGTCTCTGTGGGGTCCCTGGGTCCTGGTGTGCACGAGGTTTGTTTGAGACTTCTTAGCATCTCTGGTGGAAATGGGGTTTGATTCTAAATGCAAATTCATCCTCCTACCATCTTGCTGGGGCTTCTCCTTTGTCCTTGGATGTGGGGTATCTCTGCACAGCTGCTCCAGCACCTACCATCTTACTGGGGTTTCTCTGACCTTGGACCTGGAGTATCTCCTCTCTGCTGCTCATTGCTGACCCAGGAGAAAAGAGCAGTGACCCCACAAGATACTGACCCAGACTTGCCTGTGAGTGTCCAGGGCTCTCCAGCAGAGCCGTGGGTCGGTGGTGGCCTGCTGCAGGGTTGGGGGCACTGAGTGTAGCAATGCATCCATGGGATCTTTTGATGAGGTCACCATTATCTTCATTACCTCCACCATAGTTTGGCCCCAGGTAAATAGCAGGGAGGGAACTCATCTCCTCCCATCAACAGAAAATGGGATTAAAGATTTACTGAGCATGGCCCCGCCCATCAGAACAAGACCCAGTTTCCCCCTCAGTCAGTCTCTCCCATCGAGAAGCTTCCCTAAGCCTCTTATCCTTCTCCATCAGAGGGCAGACAGACTGAAAACCACAATCACAGGAAACTAACCAATCTCATCATATGGACCACAGCCTTGTCTAACTCAATGAAACTATGAACCGTGCCATGTAGGGCCACCCAAGACAGACGGGTCATGGTGAAGAGTTCTGACAAAAAGTTATCCACTGGAGAAGGGAATGGCAAACCACTTCGGTATTCTTTCCTTGCAAACCCCATCAACAGTATGAAAGGAAAAACTATTTCACATCAAAAGAAATCTATTTCAGTTCCAGCTCTAATGCTAGCTGTGTGGTTAAGGGCAAACCATTTAATCATTGTGACAGTTTCACTGACTAAATACAAGGATCATATTATTTGTTTCACATGATCATCAGGAGGACCAAACACAATGATGTATGTAAAAACTCTTTATGTAAACTCTTTAAAGGGCTTCCCTGATACCTCAGCTGGTAACAATCCACCTGCCCTGATACCTCAGCTGGTAACAATCCACCTGCAATGCAGGAAACACCAGTTTGATTCCTGGGTCAGGAAGATTCCCTGGAGAAGGGAGAGGCTACCCACTCCAGTATTCTTGGGCTTCCCTTGTGGCTCAGCTGATAAAGAATCTGCCTTCAATTCAGGAGACCTGGGTTCGATCCCTGAATTGGGAAGATCCCCTGAAGAAGGAAAAGGCTACCTACTCCAGTATTCTGGCCTGGAGAATTCCATGGACTCTTTAAAAACACTAAAAAATGTAACAGATTATATTTGTAGAGTAAATCTTTAGTTACCATTTAAAAAAAGAATTTATCTTTTACTGAGCAGCTGCTCTACGACAGCATCTTTTTTGTATACTATTTCATTTCATTCTTACATCAACCCTTGACGTAGATGCTATTTTCCAGTTTTATAGCTCAAAAAGAAAAGGAAGCTCAGAGACTAAATAAACATCTCTAGATCACACTGCAAGCAATTGGAGAATCAAGATTTGAAAATGACTTCACCAATGGAATGTTGGCTACTACATAATGTTTCTGGCAGTCCTGGAAAAGAAAACCACTCCCTATGTAGAGGGTAGCTGGTTTGAGGAGGAATGAAGGCTGGGAGAGAGAAATAGGCTTAAAGGACTGGAATGCTCCATGGATTCTAATCCAGACAATAAAGGATAATCCAGGTGAGGCAAGGTTATTCAGCAAAAGATTTAATAACTCATAGTCAGAAGCAGGGCTAGATGAAGACTCAAGGGCATCCAAGAAGGATGATAAATTGGTCTCTTGGAAGGGTTAATAATTGGTGCCCTTTCGAACTTTTATTCTTTGTGTATTTGTTCCACAATTTAAACTCCTAAGGCTGAGAGCTGTGTGGAGAAAGGAGAAAGCCGACACCGTCAGTGGAGATCAACCTCCCCTCCCCCATCAAGAAAGTTTGAATTTGTCGCCAAAATTACACACTTTTTTAGGCAAAAGAAAAACACAAATTAGAGCAATTTGGCAATTTGGATTGAGTTTGTTTACGGTATATGGGTGTGTGTGAATGTGTGTGTTCACATGCTATGGGAGGGAAGGTGTCTGTGAAACTTTCTCCTCTACCCTACTTTAAAGGTACCTTATTCTACTTTCCAAGAGAGAAGTTCACATAAACAAATTTTTATGTTATTATTTCATCAATAATTCACCACCTCTCAGAGATTAGTGCTCCAACAATTGTTTTTTTTTTTTTACCTTTACTCTGGTTCTTGTCAAAAATTTAAAGTTTGATCCAAAATGAATAATTGGGGAGATTGTGAGGGTTTGTGAGTAGAATGGAGTGGAAAGTGGTCTTCAAATTGAAACTCTGGACAGGTTTAATAGAGAAGAATAGAAGCTAAGAGCCATCCATATAGAACTGATAAGGACCAATAATTGGCAGAATTTAAACTGAAAAAAAAATAACTCTCACAAATTTTAGACCTGGTTCTTCCTCTTACAAACAATGCGATTTTAGGCAAAATCCTTACACCACTTACATCATCTAAAACCAGGGAATTAAAAAAAAATTTTCTTTGAAGTTTAGTTGATTTACTTAGCCATGTTAGTTCCTGATGGGCAGCAAAGTGCTGCAAGTCGGACATTGTTGTTTATCTATTTTACATATAGTTGTTTGTATCTGCTAATCCTAAACTCCTAATTTATTCTCCTCTAGCCCCTTTTTGCCTTTGGTAACTATTTATTTTCTATGTCTGTGAGTCTGTTTTATAAATAAATTGACTTGTATCATACTTTTTTTTTTAGATTCCACATATAAGTGATATCATATATTTGTCTTTCTTTGTGTGACTTACTTCACTTAGTATGATCATCTCTATGTCCATCCATGTTGCTGCAAATGGTACTATTTCATTTTTTATGGCTGAATAGTATTCCACTGTATGTATATGTGTATATATATATATAATCACATCTTCTTTATCCATTTGCTAATATCAAGTTTCCTTAAATTGTTTTATATTTTCACACATATGTTTATATATAAACATAAGGCTAGCCTTGCTACATGATACATTGCTGTTGTTTTTCAGTCACTTAGTCCTGTCTGACTCTTTGTGACCCATAGACTTCAGCACATCAGGCTTCCCTGTCCTTCACCATCTCCTGGAGCTTGCGCAAACTCATGTCCATCAAATCAGTGGTGCCATCCAACCATCTCGTCCTCTATCATCCCCTTTTCCTGCTGCTTTCAATCTTTCCTGGCATTAGAATCTTTTCCAATGAGTCAGCTCTTCACATCAGGTGGCCAAAAGTATTGGAGCTTCAGCATCAGTTCTTCCAATGAATATTCAGGATTGATTTCCTTTAGGATTGACTGGTATGATTTCCTTACAGTCCAAGGGACTCTCAAGAGTCTTCTCCAACACAGTTCAAAAGTGTCGATTCTTTGGCTCTAAGCCTTTGTTATGGTCCAATTCTCACATCCATACATGACTACTAGAAAAACCATAGCTTTGATGATATTGACCTTTGTCAGCAAAGTAATGTCTTTGCTTTTTAATATACTCTCTCTAGGTTTCTCATAGCTTTTTTCCAAGGAGCTAGCATTTTAATTTCATGGCTGCAGTCACTGTATGCAGTAATTTTGGAGCCCAAGAAAATAAAGTCTGTCACTGCTTCCATTGTTTTCCTGTCTATTTTCCATGAAGTGATGGGACTAAATGCTATGAGTTTTTTGAATGTTGAATTTTAAGCCAGCTCTTTCACTTTCCTCTTTCACTCTCCTCTTTCACCTTCGTCAAGAGGCTCTTTAGTTCCTCTTCATTTTCTGCCATAAGGGTGGGGTCATCTGTGTATCTGAGGTTATTGATATTTCTCCCTGCAATCTTGATTCCAGCTTGTGCTTCATCCAGTCTGGCATGCAACCCACTCCAGTATTCCTGCCTGGAAAATCCCATGGACTGAGGAGCCTGGTAGGCTACATGTGTCCATGGGGTCACAAAGAGTCGGATACGACTGAGCAACTTCACTTCACTTCACTCTGCATATAAGTTAAATAATCAGGCTGACAATATACTGTTTTGATGTAGTCCGTTTCCATTGCTCCATGTCTGGTTCTAACTGTTGCTTCTTGACCTGCATACAGGTTTCACAGGAGGCAGGTAAAGTGGTCTGGTATTGCTATCTCTTTAAGAATTTTCCACAGATATGGGAATGACAAATATACACATATATATCAGCTTCTTTAGGTCAGCTGTTTACATATATTTATTATACAGCCATGGCTAGGCACTTTATATATATTAACTCATTTTTCCTTCACAATCCTATGAGGGTTACTTTTCACTTTGCAAATGAGGAAAGTGAAGTACAGGAAGCTAAGACATGTAGTCAATGATCAGTAGAGCTGGGATTGGAATCCTGGCAGTCTGTTTGCAGATTACCTTTCCACTGTGCTACTTAGCGAATCCATAGAATTGTAGTGAAAATTAAGTGGAACAATTAACCTTTTCTGTAAAACAATTTATCTTACGTATCACTTTCAACATTTTTAGTTTCACAGACTTTGAGAGCCTGATGAAATCATGGATGTTATACCAGCAATAAACAGATAAAGATAATATAAAAACATGTGTGCCATTTCCAAGATGTCACAGCCTCCACAGAGGTTCAATCATCGACGTCAGGTTATAAAAGGCCTGACTTAAACTTGGTTGGGTCTCCTAAGCCTCAGTATCTTCCAACCAGAATTGAGACTGAAAATACAGTGATCTACCTCCCAGCCACCAGTTCTCAGGGCTGAGAGACGTACATATAATCTAAGGAAAATTCCACTTTGGATTGCTTAAGTAGGTGTTATTCAGAAGTCCTGTTTCAAATTTCCTTCAAAAGTACACATTCAGGGTTTAAAATGGAGTAAGAGAAAAAAAGACTTTGGCCAAAATCTTTCGTCTTTGTGGAATCCAAAATATTTGAAAAGTAGTATGGAGAGGTTTGTGGCATTTAGCCACCCTGAGCTCCCAGAATTGCATCTTGTCAACTTTTGCTAACGTCCCTTTTGACCTCAATTATCTCTACATCCCTTCTTCATTAAAGTACCTTGAGAGCCTAAGGATGGCACCATTCAGGACCACATTAAGGAAAACTATTCCTCCAAGTTATACATTTCAGCACTTTTTCTGGCACTCAAAAATTCTGACAAGTGTTTATCAAGTTACTTTAAACTCATTGTGATTCAAATCAACGAGTTCCATAAAGAAAACCTATTGAACAATTAACTGTGGTTTATAATAGCTGTTCATATTCTTCCTAACAGACACAACAACAGATACATATTGTCTACCACTGATTACCAAGACCAGAATGCAAGAGAGAAAAGGCATTGTCAGTTTTTTTTGTTTGTTTGTTTCCACTGGAAACCAAAACAAAGGTTTTAAACCCTTACACTTTCTTCCATTTCATTCTGATAGGTCTAATTATAATTAATGAGCAACTAATGAACAATTGTGTAAGTTAGCAATATTTCAAATTTGCTTGAGTTGATCCAAAGCAGCTGCACAGATACTGACAAGATGATTTTATGATTTTAAAACTTAAGGTGAACAGTTTTAGTAGGTTTAAGAAATCTCTGTTTAGTAGTCCCAAAAATACTATCAAGGGAGGTTTATAATACCTAGAATTAAAAAAAAATTGATGTGAGTCACGTAAGTCAGAAGTCAGCAAGGGAGACTGTGTGTGTTTAAATTGGTCAGTGAATGAACAAAACCTAATTCTTTGCTGCCTGAGATAACTTTACCTACTAAAATGCCACTCAGCTGGTCAAACACGTTTTACCAACTTAAATTCTATTTCTAAATTATGGATTTGCTCCACATAAAAAGTGATTCATAAAGAATTTATAAACATTGATATCTATGCACCAGAGAAAGTACAGAGAGACCATTTAGCTCAACTCTTAGTGAAACTTAGCAGGTTTTGTTCCAAATAAACATTCTCAAGGCAACACTGTGAATTTAGTAACTTCCCTGTCATACTTCCTAATATTAGCCAAAACTATTGGTCAATAATAGTTCATGAAATGATATAAAAAATTACTTTTATCCTTTGAGGGAAAAGCCATTATGTAATGCTGAACTGATCATACTATTCAGTTCAGTTCAGTCGCTCAGTTGTGTCCGACTCTTTGCAACCCCATGAATCGCAGCACGCCAGGCCTCCCTGTCCATCACCAACTCCCGGAGTTCACTGAGACTCACATCCATTGAGTCGGTGATGCCATCCAGCCATCTCATTCTCTGTCATCCCCTTCTCCTCCTGCCCCCAAATCCCTCCCAGCATCAGAGTCTTTTCAATGAGTCAACTCTTCACATGAGGTGGCCAAAGTACTGGAGTATTCAGCTTTAGCATCATTCCTTCCAAAGAACATCCAGGGCTGATCTCCTTTAGGACACATTAAAAAATAGGTATTTTTCATATATATCAATATGATAGAAACAATAGTTATAAAAGTAAATTTGGCTCAAATAATGTCAGATTCTCCAATATATATTATACATATAATATTAGTGCTAATATTTCACTAATATTTCATATTAGTGCTACCTTTCTGCCTCACACTAATGGGTATAACTCCATTTGCTCCAACATTCATTTATTTATTCATTCAACACATATTTTTAAGTTAACATGCTTTAAAGTAGAAGTCTGGAAACTTTTTATTTAGAGAAACAGTAAACACTTTAGTCTTTGCAAGGTATAATATCTCTGTCACAGATAATTATGCAGTTGCAGTGTGAAAGCACCACAGGCAATACTGAGATCATTAAATGTGGCTGTGTTTCAATTCAACTTTATTTACAAAACAGATAGCCAGTTGCCTACAGGCCATATTTATAATCCTTGCTTTAAATAAGCAGATACTTATCTTGTGCCTATAATGCAAAGTTGTTTAAAACATGTAACTTGTGTTCATCAAGTTTACAATCTCTGGAAAAAACAGACCACTTAGTTCAGTTTCTTCCAACTCTAAATAATAATGGCTGCCTAAGCTTAAATGCTTCTATTTTAATTTTACATTCACTGAAAATTAGACATTTCATAATAACAGGAATGTTATTTACTTCATTAAATAAACAGGCAATTTAACAGCAAAAGAAACCATCGACAAAGTGAAAAGACAACCTATGGAATGGAAGAAAATATTTGCAAATGATGTGACCAACAAAGGATTGATTTCCAAAATACACAAACTGCTCATACAGATCAATAAAAAATAATAAGAAGAATAATAAACAACCAAATCAAACAATGGGCAGAAAACTGAAACAGAGCTTTCTCCAAAGAAGGCATACAGATGACCAGTAGGCACATGAAGAAATACTCAGTATCACTAATTATTAGAGAAATGCAAAACAAAACTACAGTGAGGTATCACCTCACACTAGTCAGAATGGTCATCATCAAAATGTCTACAAATAATAAATGCTGGAGAGGATGTGGAGAAAAGGAAAACCATACTGTTGGTAGGAATGTAAATTGGTAGGACCACTATGGAGAATAGTACGGAGGTTCCTTAAAAAACTAAAAGTGGAGCTACCATATGATCCAGCAATCGTACTCCTCAGCATATGTCCAGAAAAGACAAAAACTAATTCAGAAAGATACACATACCCCAGTGTTCATGGCAGCACTATTCACAACAGCCAAAATATGGAAGCAACCTAAATGCCCATGGGCGGATGAATGGATAAAGAAATGTGGTACACACATACAATGGAATACTAATCAGCCATTAAAAAACAGAATGAAATAATTTTTGGCCACATGGATGGACCTAGAGATTATCATACTAAGTTAAGTAAGACAAAGAAAGACAAATATCATGATACTACTTCAGCGTGGAATCTAAAAAATGATACAAATGAATTTATTTATAAAACAGAAACAGACTCACAGACATAGTAAAATTACGATTACCAAAGGTGAGAAGAGGAGACAAATAAATTAAGAGTCTGATATTAACATATACACACCACTATACATAAAACAGATAACCAACATGGACCTACTATATTACATAATGAACTATATTCAATATCTTGTAATAACCTATAATGGAGAAAGAAGAATTTGAAAAAAAAGTGTATATATGTGTGAAATGAAAATATCTCCTGCCATATTAGTCACCAAGAAATGTCGCAGCCATTGGCAATTTCTGGCCTCCAAATGTGAATGAGGGCTCCCAAAACTGTGATCCAGAGGCTGCTGCCACCCACCCCTATGGTGATGGCTGAGGAGCTGGGGGAATGCAAGAAGCAAGGTGAAAAAGGAAACAGGATGAACCGCAGATAGCTGAGGTGCATACGAAAGGAATGAATCCAGAGGCTTGCATCTTCTCATACACAGTATGCTAAATTCCTTAAATTGACACATGATCTTTGATGTTCAGACTGCCTGCTCCCTTTGCTGCAAGCTTGTATATAGCCTGACATCCCCTGGGCCTCCTTAGAGCAGTTTTCTCAGAGCTACTGAGACGCTGCCTCCTGGGTTTGGAGTCCTAAACCTTCCCACCAAATAAACTAGCTCTCTACTTTCAGGTTGTGACTATAGTCCAAACCTTCCCACCAAATAAAACAACTCTACTTTTATGTTGTGACTATATTTTAGTCCACATATGTATAACTAAACCACTTTGCTGTACACCTGAAACTAATACAACACTGTAAATCAACTCCACTACAATAAAAAAAGTTTCAAGACAGGCAATTTAACCTTAATCTTGTTTTGTATTCTGAAAATCTGCTTAGCATATTTTTCAAACTGAACAATGACGGAAATTGTTTTAATGAAAAGATAAATTTAAAGAATAATTAGGGGCTCCCCGGTGACTCAGTGGTAAAGAATCCACCTGCCAATGCACGAGACATGGATTTGATCTCTGATCTGGGAAGATTCCACATGCCACGGAGCAACGAAGCATGTGCGCCACAACTATTGAGCCTTTCCTCTACAGCCTGGGAACCACAACTATTGAGCCCACGTGGTGCAACTGCTGAAGCCTGAAAAGCCGAGAGCCCATGCTTCACGACAGAAGCCACGGAAACAACCCCATGCACCACAGCTAGAGAGTAGCCCCCGCTCGCTGCAACTAGCGGAAAGCCCACACAGCAGCAAAAAATGAGCACAGCCGAAAATAAAATCTAAATAAAATTAAAAGAGTAATTAAAATACAATGATCAATACTACTACATGAAGTTAATAATACCCCACAAAAATAT
Source organism: Bos indicus (assembly GCF_029378745.1). Taxonomy (NCBI): domain Eukaryota; kingdom Metazoa; phylum Chordata; class Mammalia; order Artiodactyla; family Bovidae; genus Bos; species Bos indicus. The sequence goes on from NC_091760.1 coordinate 113,290,949, forward strand.
TTATTCCATTATCCAATTCAGAGTATGAAGGATTCTTTTGGGAACAGAAACGACAGTACTTTAGGGAAAACTTTCAGTTCATAAAGTAAAGAAATTACTATGAAGCTATGAGTTATTGGCAGAAAATGAGATTTGAAAGTTTTTTTTTTTTAAAAAAAACACATGAACAACAGGATCCTCCATGGGGTCGCTAAGAGTCAGACACGACTGAGCGACTTCCCTTTCACTTTTCACTTTCATGCATTGGAGAAGGAAATGGCAATCCACTCCAGTGTTCTTGTCTGGAGAATCCCAGGGACGGGGGAGCCTGGTGGGTTGCAGTCTATGGGGTCGCACAGAGTTGGACACGACTGAAGCGCCTTAGCAGCAGCAGCAGCATCTTTTTCTACAACCCGACTATAATTTTATGTAGAACCAGCTCCCTCTAGTGGTGACAATCATGCTTTCACCAAAAAAAGCAAGAGGCCTTGACTAAGTGCATAAAACTTGCTAGAATCAAATCTAAAAATATACATGTGAAGAGATCAACTTTCATTGAAAAGAAGATAAAAATTCTAACTACTTAATAAGTCATTTTTAAAAGTCTTTCTCAATTTAATACTATTTCAAAAACATGGTAATATAGGGAATGATCTTGGTGTTTTCCAATTCAACTTATTCTCTTTGCTCCTGGAAAAGGCAGGGCCAGACAACTGAATGGACTCTTATATTCAATAGGAACCAGTTTACAGCTTTAAAAAATCCATTTAAGAAGTTTATGATATGATCTAAAGAAATGAATTTTTAAATGCTAATTTCTGTACCTAGACATAGTCATTTTAATATGCATTTTTACCATCTAGTTGCTTTACTTGATATTGCTGAGGACAAAAACTAAGTGTGTAACTTCAGCAAAGTAAAACATCAGACAGCTGCTGCAAAATGGACTCCTCACCAGAACCCCTGCAGTTTGACTATGGTTGGAATGATGTAGACCAGCAGTTGGTAACTTGTTCTGCAGAAAAAGAAAAGGGGCAAATAGTAAATATTTTCAGCTTTACAGACCATATGGTCTCTGCTGTAACTATTCAGATCTGCTATTATAGCATGAAAGCGACCAGAGACAACACAGAAATGAATGGGTGGCTGTGTTCTGTAAAAAGATAATGTCCAGAAAAAGGTAAACTCATGACTCTTAACAAAGATATAAGAATGAACACATTTAAAGATTTTATTCTACGTATACAGGGGACTACAAATAGTTCAAAGGACAGCATTGTATATGGAGTATATGAATCAAATTACAAATGAAAACAAAACTTTTTTTCATGAAGTGTAAGAAGTCAATGAAAACTGTATTTAACAAGACAGGTTTGCATCTCTGTCAGTCATCTACAACTTACAAAGAGTTGAAAAATAGCTCAAAGAAAATTAAAGCCCAGAGTCTGATAACTCAAAAGGATGTGCAGTACAGAGACAATGCATATTTTCAATTAATTAGGATATTTTCTACAGTCTTAATAAACGTTTATAGACACTGAAAATTGAATTTTATATAATTTTCACATCATAAAATATTAGAGTTATTTCAATTTTAGTTTGTGTCTAATAAAAAAGAGGAAACACAAGCGGTGAGTGGGATTTGAGTTCTGGATGGTGGTTTGCTTAGCCCTGAACCTTTGATGTTAAGACTGCATTTTCTCAAATAAGAACTGAAGTATGTCATGAAGCAAGTAAATATATATTTAAAAAGCCAACAGACATAGATTTGAAGTAGTCATATCTCTGATACCTTTAGGACCAACTCAGGCAACAGGAAGATGTTTGAAAGGCAGGCCAGTAATATTTATTACTAACTTTCAAAATATTTTGTCTGTTTGCATACCTGGTGTATTTTTGTGTGTAGCTGTGAGTGTAAAACAAAAGAATGCAAGAAGAGGAGTTTTACAAATTAATATATAAAAGAGAAAATGTGTAAGTATAGAAAATAGAAAGTTAGGATGGTAGAAAGTGGAGAGAAAGAAAAGCTAAAAGGAGTACAAATTTCCTGAGTTTTAATAAAGGAAAAAGAAAGAGATATAAAACATTTTTTAAAAATCAAGAAAAAAATCTAACTATGAAAATGCTTACTAGAATTCTACATGCAATTTTATAGGAGATAAATAAGCCATGGCAGTTTCTGTAAAAGTTATGATTTCAAATTAGTGTTTAAAATGAAGAAATTTGGGGGAGGAGCCAAAATGGCGGAGGAGTAGGACGGGGAGAACACTTTCTCCCCCACAAATTCATCAAAAGAGCATTTAAACGTCGAGTAAATTCCACAAAACAACTTCTGAATGCCGGCAGAGGACATCAGGCACCCAGAAAAGCAACCCAACTCTTCGAAAGGAGGTAGGAAAAAATATTAAAAACAAAAAAAAAGAGACAAAAGAGGGAGGGACGGAGTTCCGTCCCGGGAAGGGAGTCTTAAAAAGAGAGAAGTTTCCAAACATCAGGAAACCTTCTCACTGCCGAATCTGTGCCGAGCTTTGGAAGCACAGAGGGCAACATAACAGGGAGAAAAAATAAATAAACAATTTAAAACTCGCAGATTGCGAGCCCTACGGTAACTCCCCCAGCAGAGAAGCAGCGCAGACGCCTGCATCCGCCATTAGCAAACCGGGGCTGGGCAGGGAGGCGCGGCGTGGGCTGCATCGCTGAGAGTAAGAATCTGGCCTGAATACCCTGAGCGCTATCTGAGCGAAATAATTTGGGCTAGCAAACCAGACTGTGGGATACCTACCACGCGAAAAGCCAGCCCTAACCTAAGACCGCCAGGCCCGCGCACGGAACAAAGGACTGAACAGAGATAGCCGGCTGCAGACCTTCCCCCTCCGGTGACAGGCAGCCAGAGCCGGAAGGGGGCAATCGCAGCCCCAGAGAGACATTATCTATAAAATTGTAAGCAGGCTTCTTTGCTAACTAAAACTTCTTGGGGGTCTGGACGGTCAACATCTGCCTGAGAAGGTGCGCCGGTTTTACATCCAGATAACCGAGTGGCGGGGAGGCGATAAGTCGCAGCATCGGCGCTCGCCTGGGAAGAGCAAATTGGCGCTCGGACCTGGGAAGAGCACAAAACGCAGGCCCAACTGAGTCTGCGCCTCTGAGGACTACCCGAGTGCCTGAACCTGAGCGGCTTGGACCTCGGAGGTGCATGCAGCCCAGGGCCAGCCTCGGATTGTTCCCGGCGGAACAACCTAGAGTCCAAGCAGTGTGGACAGGGAGGCTACACGCGCCGTGAGCGGGGGCAGACCCAGGGTGGCTGAGGCACTGCGAGCCCACGCCAGTGTTATTTGTTTGCAGCATCCCTCCCTCCCTCCCCACAGCGCGACTGAACAAGTAAGCATAAAAAAAAAAAAAAAAAAAAAAAAGTGTCCTCCACCGTGCCCTTTGAGTCAGGGCGGAAACCAGATACTGAAGAGACTAGCAAACAGAAGAAGATATAACAGAGGGAAACGCCTTGGAAGCTACAGGCAATAGATCAAAACCCTGTGGTGACTACGGACTACATAGGAAGGGGCCTATAGATCTTGAGAAATATAAATCTGACCAAGGAACTAGCCAAAAATGAACTGAACCCACAACACCCACAAAAAAAAAAAAAAAAGTCCTAGATATATTTTTATTATTTTTACGATCATTCTTTCTTTTTTTTAATTAAAAAAAAAAAATTTTAAGTCCTCTATTGTTCCTTTAATTTTCACCTTTATATCCTATTACTTTGCAAAAAAAAAAAAAGACCCTATTTTTTTCTTCTTCAGCAAACTTCATATATATATATTTTATAATTTTTTGACCTTGTTTTTTTTTGTTTGTTTTTGTTTTTTTCTTCTTTTCTTTAACATTGTATTTTTGAAATTTTAAACTCTACTCTAGATTTTTAATTTTCGCTTTTTGGTATATGTTATCAATTTTGTACCTATAGTTTTTTTTTTTATATAATTTCTGTGACTTTTTTTTTTTTTTCTTCTTCTCTGTTTCTTTCTCTTCTTCTTTTATATAACATTGTATATCTGAAATTCCAAACTTTACTCTAGATTTTTAATTTATGCTTTTTGGTATTTGATATCAATTTTGTACCTGTATTTTCTTTATAATTTTTGTGACATTGTTCGTATTTGTTTGTTTGTTTTCTCTCTTTATTTTTCTTCTTCTTTTTTTTTTTTTTAACATTGTATTTTTGAAATTCCAAACTCTACTCTAGATTTTTAATTTTTGCTTTCTGGTATTAGTTATCAATTTTGTACTTGTACTTTCTTTATAATTTTCGCGACCTTGTTTGTTTTTGTTTGTTCGTTTTTTCTCTCTTTCTTTTCCTTCTTCTTTTCTTTAACGTCGTATTTTTGAAATTCCAAACTCTACTCTAGATTTTTAATTTTCACTTTCTGGTATTAGTTATCAATTTTGTACCTGTACTTTCTCTATAATTTTCGCGACCTTGTTTGTTTTTGTTTGTTCGTTCTTTCTCTCTTTCTTTTCCTTCTTCTTTTCTTTAACATCGTATTTTTGAAATTCCAAACTCTACTCTAGATTTTTAATTTTTGCTTTTATGTATTTGTTACCAATTTTGTACCTATAAGGACCCAATCTTCAGGACCCATTTTTCACTAGGGAGTGAGATTACTGGCTTGACTGCTCTCTCTCCCTTTGGACCCTCCTTTTTCTCCACCAGGTCGCCTGTGTCTCCTCCCTAACCCCTCTCTACTCTACCCAACTCTGTGAATTTCTGTGTGTTCCAGACGGTGGAGAACACTTAGGGAACTGATTACTGGCTGGATCTGTCTCCCTCCTTTTCATTCCCCCCTTTTATCCTTCTGGCCACCTCTGTTACCTTCCTCCTTCTTCTCTTCTCTGTATAACCCCGTGAACATCTCTGAGTGGTCCAGTTGTGGAGTGCACATAAGGAAGTGACTACTGGCTAGCCCACTCTCTCCACTATTGATTCACCTCATCTCAGTTGGGTCACCTCTATCTCCCTCCTCCCTCTTCTCTTCTCCATGTAACCCTGTGAACCTCTCTGAGTGACCCTCACTGTAGAGAAACTTATCATCTTTAATGTAGATGTTTTATCAATGGTGCTGTATAGAAGGAGAAGTTTTGAAACTACTGTAAAAATAAGACCAATAATCGGAAGCAGGAGACTTAAGTCCAAACCCTGACTCCAGGGAACTCCTGACTCCAAGGAACATTCATTGACAGGAGCTCATCAAATGCCTCCATACCGACACTGAAACCAAGCACCACACAAGGGCCAATAAGTTCCAGGGCAAGACATACCAAGCAAATTCTCCAGCAACAAAGGAACACAGCCCTGAGCTTCAAGATACAGGCTGCCCAAAGTCACCCCAAAACTATAGACATCTCATAACTCATTACTGGACATTTCATTGCACTCCAGAGAGAAGAAATACAGCTCCACCCACCAGAACACCGACACAAGCTTCCCTAACCAGGAAACCTTGACAAGTCACCTGTACAAACCCACACACAGTGAGGAAACGCCACAATAAAGAGAACTCCACAAACTGCCAGAATACAGAAAGGACACCCCAAACTCAGCAATTTAAACAAGATGAAGAGACAGAGGAATACTCAGCAGATAAAGGAACAGGATAAATGCCCACCAAACCAAACAAAAGAGGAAGAGATAGGGAATCTACCTGATAAAGAATTCCGAATAATGATAGTGAAATTGATCCAAAATCTTGAAACTAAAATGGAATCACAGATAAATAGCCTGGAGACAAGGATTGAGAAGATGCAAGAAAGGTTTAACAAGGACCTAGAAGAAATAAAAAAGAGTCAATATATAATGAATAATGCAATAAGTGAAATTAAAAACACTCTGGAGGCAACAAATAGTAGAATAACAGAGGCAGAAGACAGGATTAGTGAATTAGAAGATAGAATGGTAGAAATAAATGAATCAGAGAGGATAAAAGAAAAACGAATTAAAAGAAATGAGGACAATCTCAGAGACCTCCAGGACAATATTAAACGCTACAACATTCGAATCATAGGGGTTCCAGAAGAAGAAGACAAAAAGAAAGACCATGAGAAAATACTTGAGGAGATAATAGTGGAAAACTTCCCTAAAATGGGGAAGGAAATAATCACCCAAGTCCAAGAAACCCAGAGAGTACCAAACAGGATAAACCCAAGGAGAAACACCCCAAGACACATATTAATCAAATTAACAAAGATCAAACACAAAGAACAAATATTAAAAGCAGCAAGGGAAAAACAACAAATAACACACAAGGGAATTCCCATAAGGATAACAGCTGATCTTTCAATAGAAACTCTTCAAGCCAGGAGGGAATGGCAAGACATACTTAAAGTGATGAAAGAAAATAACCTACAGCCCAGATTATTGTACCCAGCAAGGATCTCATTCAAGTACGAAGGAGAAATCAAAAGCTTTTCAGACAAGCAAAAGCTGAGAGAATTCTGCACCACCAAACCAGCTCTCCAACAAATACTAAAGGATATTCTCTAGACAGGAAACACAAAAACGGTGTATAAACTCGAACCCAAAACAATAAAGTAAATGGCAACGGGAACATACTTATCAGTAATTACCTTAAATGTAAATGGGTTGAATGCCCCAACCAAAAGACAAAGACTGGCTGAATGGATACAAAAACAAGACCCCTACATATGTTGTCTACAAGAGACCCACCTCAAAACAGGGGACACATACAGACTGAAAGTGAAGTGCTGGAAAAAGATTTTCCATGCAAATAGGGACCAAAAGAAAGCAGGAGTAGCAATACTCATATCAGATAAAATAGACTTTAAAACAAAGGCTGCGAAAAGAGACAAAGAAGGTCACTACATAATGATCAAAGGATCAATCCAAGAAGAAGATATAACAATTATAAATATATATGCACCCAACACGGGAGCACCGCAGTATATAAGACAAATGCTAACAAGTATGAAAGGAGAAATTAACAATAACACAATAATAGTGGGAGACTTTAATACCCCACTTACACCTATGGATAGATCAACTAAACAGAAAATTAACAAGGAAACACAAACTTTAAACGATACAATAGACCAGTTAGACCTAATTGATATCTATAGGTCATTTCATCCCAAAACAATGAATTTCACCTTTTTCTCAAGCGCACATGGAACCTTCTCCAGGATAGATCACATCCTGGGCCATAAAGCTAGCCTTGGTAAATTCAAAAAAATAGAAATCATTCCAAGCATTTTTTCTGACCACAATGCAGTAAGATTAGATCTCAATTACAGGAGAAAAACTATTAAAAATTCCAACATATGGAGGCTGAACAACACGCTGCTGAATAACCAACAAATCACAGAAGAAATCAAAAAAGAAATCAAAATTTGCATAGAAACGAATGAAAATGAAAACACAACAACCCAAAACCTGTGGGACACGGTAAAAGCAGTCCTAAGGGGAAAGTTCATAGCAATACAGGCACACCTCAAGAAACAAGAAAAAAGTCAAATAAATAACCTAACTCTACACCTAAAGCAACTAGAAAAGGAAGAAATAAAGAACCCCAGGGTTAGTAGAAGGAAAGAAATCTTAAAAATTAGAGCAGAAATAAATGCAAAAGAAACAAAAGAGACCATAGCAAAAATCAACAAAACCAAAAGCTGGTTCTTTGAAAGGATAAATAAAATTGACAAACCATTAGCCAGACTCATCAAGAAACAAAGGGAGAAAAATCAAATCAACAAAATTAGAAACGAAAATGGAGAGATCACAACAGACAACACAGAAATACAAAGGATCATAAGAGACTACTATCAACAATTATATGCCAATAAAATGGACAACGTGGAAGAAATGGACAAATTCTTAGAAAAGTACAACTTTCCAAAACTGGACCAGGAAGAAATAGAAAATCTTAACAGACCCATCACAAGCATGGAAATTGAAACTGTAATCAAAAATCTTCCAGCAAACAAAAGCCCAGGTCCAGATGGCTTCACAGCTGAATTCTACCAAAAATTTAGAGAAGAGCTAACACCTATCCTGCTCAAACTCTTCCAGAAAATTGCAGAGGAAGGTAAACTTCCAAACTCATTCTATGAGGCCACCATCACCCTAATACCAAAACCTGACAAAGATCCCACAAAAAAAGAAAACTACAGGCCAATATCACTGATGAACATAGATGCAAAAATCCTTAACAAAATTCTAGCAATCAGAATCCAACAACACATTAAAAAGATCATACACCATGATCAAGTGGGCTTTATCCCAGGGATGCAAGGATTCTTCAATATCCGCAAATCAATCAATGTAATATACCACATTAACAAATTGAAAAATAAAAACCATATGATTATCTCAATAGATGCAGAGAAAGCCTTTGACAAAATTCAACATCCATTTATGATAAAAACTCTCCAGAAAGCAGGAATAGAAGGAACATACCTCAACATAATAAAAGCTATATATGACAAACCCACAGCAAACATTATCCTCAATGGTGAAAAATTGAAAGCATTTCCTCTCAAGTCAGGAACAAGACAAGGGTGCCCACTTTCACCATTACTATTCAACATAGTTTTGGAAGTTTTGGCCACAGCAATCAGAGCAGAAAAAGAAATAAAAGGAATCCAAATTGGAAAAGAAGAAGTAAAACTCTCACTATTTGCAGATGACATGATCCTCTACATAGAAAACCCTAAAGAGTCCACCAGAAAATTACTAGAAATAATCAATGACTACAGTAAAGTTGCAGGATATAAAATCAACACACAGAAATCCCTTGCATTCCTATACACTAATAATGAGAAAACAGAAAGAGAAATTAAGGAAACAATTCCATTCACCATTGCAACGGAAAGAATAAAATACTTAGGAATATATCTACCTAAAGAAACTAAAGACCTATATATAGAAAACTATAAAACACTGGTGAAAGAAATCAAAGAGGACACTAATAGATGGAGAAATATACCATGTTCATGGATTGGAAGAATCAATATAGTGAAAATGAGTATACTACCCAAAGCAATTTATAGATTCAACACAATCCCTATCAAGCTACCAACAGTATTCTTCACAGAGCTAGAACAAATAATTTCACAATTTGTATGGAAATACAAAAAACCTCGAATAGCCAAAGCGATCTTGAGAAAGAAGAATGGAACTGGAGGAATCAACCTACCTGACTTCAGGCTCTACTACAAAGCCACAGTTATCAAGACAGTATGGTACTGGCACAAAGACAGAAATATTGATCAATGGAATAAAATAGAAAGCCCAGAGATAAATCCACGCACATATGGACACCTTATCTTCGACAAAGGGAGGCAAGAATATACAATGGATTAAAGACAATCTCTTTAACAAGTGGTGCTGGGAAATCTGGTCAACCACTTGTAAAAGAATGAAACTGGACCACTTTCTAACACCATACCCAAAAATAAACTCAAAATGGATTAAAGATCTAAACGTAAGACCAGAAACTATAAAACTCCTAGAGGAGAACATAGGCAAAACACTCTCCGACATACATGACAGCAGGATCCTCTATGACCCACCTCCCAGAATATTGGAAATAAAAGCAAAAATAAACAAATGGGACCTAATTAACCTTAAAAGCTTCTGCACATCAAAAGAAACTATTAGCAAGGTGAAAAGACAGCCTTCAGAATGGGAGAAAATAATAGCAAATGAAGCAACCGACAAACAACTAATCTCAAAAATATACAAGCAACTCCTACAGCTCAACTCCAGAAAAATAAACGACCCAATCAAAAAATGGGCCAAAGAACTAAATAGACATTTCTCCAAAAAAGACATACAGATGGCTAACAAACACATGAAAAGATGCTCAACATCACTCATTATCAGAGAAATGCAAATCAAAACCACTATGAGGTACCATTTCACACCAGTCAGAATGGCTGCGATCCAAAAGTCTACAAATAATAAATGCTGGAGAGGGTGTGGAGAAAAGGGAACCCTCTTACACTGTTGGTGGGAATGCAAACTAGTACAGCCACTATGGAGAACAGTGTGGAGATTCCTTAAAAAACTGGAAATAGAACTGCCTTATGATCCAGCAACCCCACTGTTGGGCATACACACTGAGAAAACCAGAAGGGAAAGAGACACGTGTACCCCAATGTTCATCGCAGCACTGTTTATAATAGCCAAGACATGGAAGCAACCTAGATGTCCATCAGCAGATGAATGGATAAGAAAGCTGTGGTACATATACACAATGGAGTATTACTCAGCCATTAAAAAGAATACATTTGAATCAGTTCTAATGAGGTGGATGAAACTGGAGCCTATTATACAGAGTGAAGTAAGCCAGAAGGAAAAACATAAATACAGTATACTAACGCATATATATGGAATTTAGAAAGATGGTAACAATAACCCGGTGTACGAGACAGCAAAAGAGACACTGATGTATAGAACAGTCTTATGGACTCTGTGGGAGAGGGAGAGGGTGGGAAGATTTGGGAGAATGGCAATGAAACATGTAAAATATCATGTAGGAAACGAGTTGCCAGTCCAGGTTCGATGCATGATGCTGGATGCTTGGGGCTGGTGCACTGGGACGGCCCAGAGGGATGGTATGGGGAGGGAGGCGGGAGGAGGGTTCGGGATGGGGAACACATGTATACCTGTGGCGCATTCATTTTGATATTTGGCAAAACTAATACAATTATGTAAAGTTTAAAAATAAAATAAAATTAGAGAGAAAAAAATAAAAAAAATAAAAAAAAATAAATAAATAAAAAATAAAAGTTTGTGAGATAAAAATAAATAAATAAATAAATAAAATGAAGAAATTTGGTTTGCTTAAAATATATTTTATAATATATGCTTTTTGTATATTTGTATACTTAAAAAAAAAAAGTTAATAAAAAGTGGCTAGAAACATAAATAAAAATTTCACACAGATAATAATAATGGCCCTTAAACATATGAGAAGATAATCAACATCACTAATACTTAGAAAAATGTAAAATAAAGATGCATTGTTTCACCTACCATTTTTACCTAACACACTTGCAAAAATGAAAATGTAGGATAATGCATTATGTTTGTGAGGATGTAGGTACTATCATTAACTTTTGGCAGAAATAAACAGATACAAACATTTTGGAAGTGAATTTGACAGTTGTGTCTATATGTACAATATGTATCTAACATGATTACATATGCATTTATATTTTGACTTAGAAATTGCACTTTCTGGAATTTACCTTAAGGATACACACTTCTACAGTAAACACACACACACACATATATATGTAGTTAACAACTGTAGCACTGTTTGTTTGAAACTCTTATTTTGTATTAGAGTATAGCTGATTAACCTGTCTGTCTTGGGTGGCCCCACACTGTATGGCTTAGTTTCATTGAGTTAGACAAGGCTGTGGTCCATGTGATCAGATTGGCTAGTTTTCTGTGATTATAGTTTCAGTGTGTCTGCCCTCTGATGCCCTCTCACAACACCCACCATCTTACTTGGGTTTCTCTTACCTTGGACGTGGGCTACCTCTTCACAGATGCTCCAGCAAAGTGCAGCTGCTGCTCTTAACCTTGGACGAGGTCACCCCTCCTGACCTTGAACCCAAGACGGACGGGTTGTGGTGGAGAGGTCTGACAGAAAGTGGTTCACTGGAGAAGGGAATGGCAAACCACTTCAGTATTCTTGCCTTGAGAACCCCATGAACAGTATGCAAAGGCAAAATGATAGGATACTGAAAGAGGAACTCCCCAGGTCGGTAAGTGCCCAATATGCTACTGGAGATCAGTGGAGAAATAACTCCAGAAAAAATGAAGGGATGGAGCCAAGGCAAAAACAATACCCAGCTGTGGATGTGACTGGTGATAGAAGCAAGGTCCAATGCTGTAAAGAGCAATATTGCATAGGAACCTGGAATGTCAGGTCCATGAATCAAGGCAAATTGAAAGTGGTCAAACAGGAGATGGCAAGAGTGAATGTCGACATTCTAGAAATCAGCGAACTAAAATGGACTGGAAAGGGTGAATTTAACTCAGATGATCATTATATCTACTACTGTGGGCAGAAATCCCTTAGAAGAAATGGAGTAGCCATCATGGTCAACAAAAGAGTCTGAAATGCAGTACTTGGATGCAATCTCAAAAACGACAGAATTATATCAGTTCATTTCCAAGGCAAACCATTCAATATCATGGTAATCCAAGCCTATGCCCCAACCAGTAATGCTGAAGAAGCTGAAGTTGAATGGTTCTATGAAGACCTACAAGACCTTTTAGAACTAACACTCAAAAAAAAGATGTCCTTTTCATTACAGGAGACTGGAATGCAAAAGTAGGAAGTCAAGAAACACCTGGAGTAACAGGCAAATTTGACCTTGGAGTACAGAATCAAGCAGGGCAAAGGTAATAGAGTTTTGCAAAAGAGAATGTACTGGTCATAGCAAACACCCTCTTCCAACAACACAAGAGAAGACTCTACACATGGACATCACCAGATGGTCAACATCGAAATCAGATGGATTATATTCTTTGCAGCCAAAGATGGAGAAGCTCTATAGAGTCAGCAAAAACAAGACTGGGAGCTGACTGTCGCTCAGATCATGAACTCCTTATTGCCAAATTCAGACTTAAATTGAAGAAAGTAGGGAAAACCACACGACCATTTCTGTATGACCTAAATCAAATCCTTTATGATTATATAGTGGAAGTGAGAAATAGATTTAAGGGACTAGATCTGATAGATAGAGTGCCTGATGAACTATGGATGGAGGTTTGTGACATTTTACAGGAGATGGGGATAAAGACAATCCCCACAAAAAGAAATGCAAAAAGCAAAATGGCTGTCTGAGGAGGCCTTACAAATAGCTGTGAAAAGAAGAGAAGTGAAAAGCAACAGATAAAAGGCAAGATATTCCAATTTGAATGCAGAGTTCCAAAGAATAGCAAGGAGAGATAAGAAAACCTTCCTCAGAGATCAATGCAAAGAAATAGAGGAAAACAACAGAATGGGAAAGACTAGAGATCTCTTCAAGAAAATCAGATACCAAGGGAACATTTCATGCAAAGATGGGCTCGATAAAGACAGAAATGGTATGGACCTAACAGAAGCAGTAGATATTAAGAAGAGGTGTACAGTTCTTCTGTGTATTCCACAGAAGGAATACACAGGAATTATAGGAATACACAGAAGAACTGTACAATAAAGATCTTCAGGACCAAGATAATCACGATAGTCTGATCACTCACCTAGAGCCAGATATCCTAGAAAGTGAAGTCAAGTGGGCCTGAGAAAGCATCACTACAAACATAGCTAGTGGAGGTGATGGAATTCCAGTTGAGCTATTTCAAATCCTGAAAGATGATGCTGTGAAAGTGCTGCACTGAATATGCCAGCAAATTTGGAAAACTCAGCAGTGGCCACAGGACTGGAAAAGTTCAGGTTTCATTCCAATCCCAAAGAAAGCCAATGCCAAAGAATGCTCAAACTACCACACAATTGCATTCAACTCACAAGCTAGTAAAGTAATGCTCAAAATTCTCCAAGCCAGGCTTCAGCAATATGTGAACCATGAACTTCCAGATGTTCAAGCTGGTTTTAGAAAAGGCAGAGGAACCAGAGATCAAATTGCCAACATCTGCTGGATCAAAAGAGCAAGAGTTCCAGAAAAACATCTATTTCTGCTTTATTGACTATGCCAAAGCCTTTGACTGTGTGGATCACAATGAACTGTGGAAAATTCTGAAAGAGATGGGACTACCAGACCACCTGACCTGCCTCTTGAGAAACCTATATTCAAGTCAGGAGCAACAGTTAGAACTGGACATGGAACAACAGACTGGTTCCAAATAGGAAAGGGAGTACGTCAAGGCTGTATATTGTCACCCTGCTTATTTAACTTCTATGCAGAGTACATCATGAGAAACGCTGGGCAGGAAAAAGCACAAGCTGGAATCAAGATTGCCGGGAGAAATATCAATAACCTCAGATATGCAGATGACACCACCCTTATGGCAGAAAGTGAAGAGGAACTAAACAGCCTCCTGATGAAGGTGAAAGTAGAGAGTGAAAAAGTTGGCTTAAAGCTCAACATTCAGAAAACGAAGATCATGGCATCTGGTCCCATCACTTCATGGGAAATAGATGGGGAAACAGCGGAAACAGTGTCAGACTTTACTTTTCTGGGCTTCAAAATCACTGCAGATGGTGATTGCGGCCATGAAATTAAAAGACGCTTACTCCTTGGAAGGAAACTTATGACCAACCAAGATAGCATATTCAAAAGCAGAGACATTACTTTGGCAACAAAGGTCCGTCTAGTCAAGGCTATGGTTTTTCCAGTGGTCATGTATGGATGTGAGAGTTGGACTGTGAAGTAAGCTGAGCACCAAAGAATTCATGCTTTTGAACTGTAGTGTTGGAGAAGACTCTTGGGCGTCCCTTGGACTGCAAGAAGATTCAACCAGTCCATCCTAAAGGAGATCAGTCCTGGGTGTTCTTTAGAGGGACTGATGCTGAAGCTGAAACTCCAACACTTTGGCCACCACATGTGAAGAGTTGACTCATTGGAAAAGACTCTGATGCTGGGAGGGATTGGGGGCAGGAGGAGAAGGGGACGACAGAGGATGAGATGGCTGGATGGCATCACCAACTCGATGAACATGAGTTTGGGTGAACTCCGGGAGTTGGTGATGGACAGGGAGGCCTGGGGTGCTGCGATTCATCGGGTTGCAGAGTCAGACACGACTGAGCAACTGAACTGAACTGAACTGATAGCTGATTAAGAATGTTGTGATAGTTTCAGGTGAATAGTGAAGAGACTCAGCCATACATATATGTATCCATTCTCCCCCAAACTCCCCTCCCATCCAGGCTGTCACATAAAACTGAGTAGAGTTTCCTGATCTATACAGTAGGTCCTTGTTGGTAATTTATTTTTAATTTAGCAGTGTAACACTATTTACAATGACAAAATATTAAAAAGAATTTAACTGCCATACATCAGAGTCCTACTGAAAGAATCATGACATACCCACGCAATGGCATCTATGCAACTATGAAAAAGAATGAAGAAGATCTCTCTTAACTGATTTAGAGTGATATTCAGAAATATTAAGTAAAGGAAAAAAACCTCACAAGTGAAGAGTATCTATAGTTGCTACTTTTGTACATGGAAGACTGAGAAATACGAGTATACACGCATCTGCTTATTGTGCAAAAAGAAACATGAAGCATAGTCAAGAAACTAACAAGACTGGTAGCCTATAGGATATAAGTGAGAAAGAGTAAAAAGGATGAGAGGAAAGATTGGGTAGGAGGGATGGTTTACTGACACTTCTCTGAGTATAACTTTGTGCATAGATTTTTTTTAGAAACATGTTACATGTTACACTCTAAAATCCCCCAAATTTAAAAATAAGAAAAGGAGAAAAACCCAAATATAGAATATAAGGAAAACAAGTAAGCCTAAGTCTATTGCAAATGAATACCATAACCATCCTGAAGAGGGGAAGGCAGGGAAGGAGTTAACATGAGTAACATTCAGAAACAGTAATCTGGTTATATAACTTCCACCTAAAGATAAAAAGAACTGTAACCCAATACTGAATTCTAGTTACTAGGTTTGCTTTTCACAGTGTTACAGATTAACAATTCCTTAATAAAATCTAGACAGTGTGTTATAAAGCAAAGACATCACTTTGCCAACAAAGGTCTGTCTAGTCAAACATGTGGTTTTTCCAGTAGTCATGTACAGATGTGGGAGTTGGACCATAAAGGAGGTTGAGCATGGAAGAGTTGATGTTTTCAAACTGTGGTGTTGGAGAAGACTCTTCAGAGTCCCTTGGACTGCAAGGAAATCAAACCAGTCAATCCGAAAGGAAATCAGTCCTGATTATTCTTTGGAAGGACTGATGCTGAAGCTCCAATATTTTTGCCACCTGATGTGAAAAGCCGACTCATTGGAAAAGACTCATGTTGGGAAAGATTGAAGTCAGGAGGAGAAGAGGACAACAGAGGATGAGATGGTTGGATGGCATCACTGACTCAATGGACATGAGTTTGAGCAAGCCCCAGGAGATAGTGAAGGACAGGGAAGCCTAGTGTGCTGCAGTCCATGAGGTCACAAAGAGTTGGACAAGACTGAGCAACTGAACAATAACAAATATATAATGTGATGTTGAGTAAATAAATATATTGTGTGTAAAGAGGTCAAGGCTTCTCATTGTCAGATGAAACAAGGAAGGCTGAAATAAACTCTTTAGTGCTGATTTAGAATTTGAATTATCAGAGTGAACTCGAGGCTTCTACTATATACGGGTGGTTTTATACATATGTTTATATAGATATATATGTATGTATATATACATACAGGGAGGACGGGTGAGTGTGTGTGTATTTCCTATCCTCTTCTGAAAAGACCTGGATACAATGACACTTCAGTAGTAATGAGATTGCTTAATGCCTACATCTTGGTTTCTAAATAACTTGCTTCACTGAAAGGAGCCACTCCTTGGAAAAATGGCTGAGTGCAGGGTGAGGCTGATAAAACAAAATGAACCTGAAACATCTTTCTGTGCCAGAAAGTGAGGAATAAGGTAATAATTTAAAAAATGTCAACACATCAAAGGACCGAGGTGTCAGCTTATATGGGTTCCCGCTGACAAGCATGAGACAAAGTTGAGCAAAATGATGATTAAAAAAATTATAACCATTTATAATATTTGAATCTATGAGTTCATACAAATATAACAAATAAATATGTAATTTGGGAAAAGAAAACATCTTCATAGTAGAATGTGCTGTTGTGCTTAGTCGCTCAGTTGTATCCGACTCTTTGCGACCCCAGGGACTCCCCTGCATTGCAGGTGGATTCTTTACCACCTGAGCCACCAGGAAAGCCCAAGAATATGGGAGTGGGTAGCCTATCCCTTCTCCAGGGGATCTTCCCAACCCAGGAATCAAACCGGAGTCTCCTGCATTGCAGGCGGATTCTTTACCAGCTGAGCTACCAGGGAAGCCCAAACAGTGGAATGCCAACTAATAAATGCAAAAGTAATGAAAGAATTAGAAAATCATCATTTATCAAACAGTAAGAATCATCATTGCATGCTAAATTAGTAACAGGAAATTTGATAAACAGGATATTTGCATGGTTATCAAGTATCTCTTCATAAATTAACAACTACAGATAGAAAAAGCAACTACAGCAGAGAAACTTAGGAGACAGCTCTTATCCAAATGACCAACGATCATCATTATCAGAAATGAGACAGATATCATGAATCTTAATATAACCTGACAGGATGTACGGAGAAGGACATTATATTGTTTCTCTAGTATTCTTGCCAAAAATTTACAGCCTGAATTTAATCATAAGGAAATATTAGACAAGCTCAAATTAAAAAATATTCTACAAAATCTTGCCCTTCATTCTTTAAAGGTGCTAATATCATGAAAGACAGACTGAGAAACTGTTCCAGAGTGAAGGAGACTAAAGACACATGGGCATTTGTGACCCTGGATTAGATCTTGGATCATAAAATTATTTGTTTACTTTTCTAATAAAAGCATTTACAAAAAAGTCATGAAAACTGAATGTCTGTAGATTAGATAATAGGACTGTATCAATAATTATTTCCTGATTTTGGACATTTGCATAAAGGTTATTTACAAGATACTCTTATTTATAGGAAAAGAGGCACAGTCTGTACAATTTGCCCTCAAGAGGATAGAGAAATTTTTTTCACATACGTATGTAAGGATATACACACACACATGCATATGTACCGAGAGCAGAGACAGAATGAGAAAGGAAGTGTGGTAACATGTTAATATTTGAATCTGAGTGAAGTTTTATGTCAATTTTTCTAGACAATTTATGAAAATGTTTTGTAAGTGTGAAAACATTTATTTTTAAAAAGTTTTGAAAAAATCTTTTTTGAATCAGATGGAACATTCTCAGCTGCAAATTGGCAAATGACCTGACTAAAGTAGTGTAAATAATAAAGAGGCTTTTTTATTTCATAAATCAAAAATTCCAGAGGAAAAGTAGATCCAGGACTAGACAATTTTACAGCACATTGATATCATCCAGGACCAAGTTCCTTCTATCCTTCTATTCTGTCAGCAACATGCCCTTGTTCACAAGTTTGCTATAGCAGTTCCAGGCATTATCTGTTCTCGCAGATAGAGACAATTCCACAATGTCCCTAGTAGACAGATTTCCTTTACATGTCACTGGTGAGGACTGGATGAAGATATCCAAGTGAGACATCCAGGCTGAAACCAATCACTTGGAAGAAGGGAATTATCACAGTTGGCTTAGACCAAAATTGATGCCTAATGTTAGGAAGGCAGGTACGGAACACACAACTTCCCAGTAACTGCATAATTCTATTAGCAAGAAAGTGGGAGGATGAGGAGGATTGGATAGAGCTCTTTGAACACCACTTAATTCGTCTACAAAGCATAATATTTATCATTATGCTTATCTTGTACCAACTCTCAGTCTAATTGTTTTGCCTTTCCTTAGCATTAAAATAGATCAATTACATACCAGATAAAGTAGCTGTTTTTTAATTAAAAAACAGATGGTACAAATTATAATAGCCTTTTTGGGAAGTCTAGTTTTGTTGGAGGAGGGGTGGTGACTGTTTATTTGCATGCTTGCTTGCCTTTTTAGTGACAAAATGCTTAATTCATATAAGTTAAATACTGTAGGATTCTACTTTGCCCTAATTTATTTTAATAGGTTCTGATTTTACCCATAATTAGTAAGCACAGGGTGCTAGGGGAGGACAGTCTTGGATGGGGGAGGACTGGAGGAGGTTTCTAAGGAGGAGACATCTAAATTGAAAGCTGAAGGATGGCTAAAAGGTTGGAGGCTTGGGTAATCAGTAACTGTAACAATCAAGAGATGAGACTGAGTATGGAATACTAGGGAAATTAATAGACCTAAAAGCTGGTGGTTATAGAGCTCAGTAAGGCCACAGTAAGAGGAAAAGGGCTTGAAGGCAGGAAGAGAAAGGGCCAACAGAAGATGAGATGGTTGGATCGTATCACCAACTCAACGCACATTTAATTCTGGGAGATAGTGAAGTACAAGGAAAACTGGTGTACTACAGTCCATGGAGTCACAAAGAGTTAGACACAACTGAGTGACTGAGCAACAACAACAAAAAGACAAAGAGATCTAAGCTCTTTATTTCTTAATTTTGAAAGGGGAATCACTGATGTGTTTAAGGTAGGGCAAACTATGTTTAAATATATGCCTTAAGAGAAACATTCTGGCTCTAGCTGGAGAAACGAAATAAAGGGGAGTGTCCTGGCTCAAGCTACTGAACGAAATGTCATATACTAAATGGTTTAAATAAGAGACACATATTTCTCACAATTTTGGAGGCTAGACGTCGAAGATCAAGGTTCTGGCATATCCAATTTTGGTGATATCCCTCTCTGACATGCAGGTGGCTCCTTCTAACTGTACCCTCACATGGTAGAGCAAGGAAGCTTGGATGTGTTTTCTTCTTCTTTTAAAGGCAGTAATTCCATCATGAGGAATTCACTCTCATGATCTCACTAAACCTAATTAATGTGATGGTGAGATTCCCAAAGTTCCCACCAGCACATTGGGAGTTAGGACTTCAACAAATGAATTTTGGAGGAACACAATTCAGTCCACAGCAGGGGACAAGACCAGAAGACAGGATAGCTTCATATTCAGGTGACAACCATACCATAGCAACCCAACTAATGAAAGGATGGTAAGGATGGAGAGCCAGAGGGTCAGAGTAGGGAAGAGTCCTTTTTAGGACTGAAAGGTTCTGAATATTTTAATTCCTGATGAAATGGATCTAATTGGAAAAGTTTAAGGTAAAAGAGAGGTAGAGGATGGCTCACTGGAAATCACTGGAAAATTGGGAGTGTGTGGGTCCAGGCTTTGGAGGAGGACTCAGAGTTAGACAGGAGTGATAAAATGAAAGATTAAAAGGATTACCAGGGATCATGCTAGTTTGTAAGTGTGATAATGGTTGACTACTCATTCCACAAATGTTTTTAAGACTTATGGTATGTTAAGAGCTGGGGATATATGAGGAAACAAAAATACTTTTTGTACTCTGAGTTTGCAAACTAATAAGGTGAGACAGATATTCAGCAAAATACAAGGGAAAAATACATACTGTGTTACATAGTGTAAGTGCTCAGAAGAATATAGATCAAAGAAATGGATGGACTTACAACTTGAAATGGGGTCATGAATGGCCTCTTTGGAATGGAACAATTGTGTTACAGACATAAATGAAGGGAGTGAGAAACTTATGAAGTTATCTAGAGAAAGGGAAATCCAGGATGAGGAACAAGGAGTGTTCAGGCCCTAAGATGTGAATACTCTTGGCAAATTGGTAGAAAAAATGAGACCAGTGTGGAGTTTGTGAGGGAAAAAATGGTGGAGATGCCCTCAGAGAAGTCATGAGGATGAGGGCACCAGATCAAATGGGCATTGTAATTACTGGAGTTGTCACAGGATGAATATAAGGCTTCAGAAGGATCATTCTGGCTGGTGTGTTGATAATGGACCTCAGGGATTGAAAACAGGAGCACTTTCAATACTCCTGGTGAGAGATGGTGGGCCAGGTAGTAGCAGCAGAGGTAGGAGCAGAGTTCAGATTCTGATAATGGATTATCTTTCTCAGTTATTTCGGCTGTTAAGTCATTTTCTCAAACTCTGATAAACATGTAAATGTGCGTTAAGAGTAAGGTTAAATGGAGAATGACCAAGTTAAAAAGGAAAGAATTGAGGGCAAACATTGGGAACTCAACTTAGGTTTGAGACATTGAATTATGATTGAAGATGCTCATTTTATAACTATCATCAAAATCATTTCAAATAGTTTATTCATGGCATCTGGTCCCATCACTTCATGGGAAATAGATGGGGAAACAGTGGAAACAGTGAGAGACTTTGTTTTTTGGGGCTCCAAAATCACTGCAGATGGTGACTGCAGCCATGAAATTAAAAGACGCTTACTCCTTGGAAGGAAAGTTATGACCAACCTAGATAGCATATTAAAAAGCAGAGACATTACTTTGTCAACAAAGGTCCGACTAGTCAAGGCTATGGTTTTTCCAGTAGTCATGTATGGATGTGAGAGTTGGACTATAAAGAAAGCTGAGTGGTGAAGAATTGATGCTTTTGGACTGTGGTGTTGAAGACTCTTGAGAGTCCCTTGGACTGCAAGGAGATCCAACCTGTCAGTCCTAAAGGAGATCAGTCCCGGGTGTTCATTGGAAGGTCTGATGTTGAAGCTGGAACTCCAATACTTTGGCCACCTGATGTGAAGAGCTGACTCATTTGAAAAGACCCTGATGCTGGGTAAGATTTAGGGCAGGAGGAGAAGGGGACTACAGTGGATGAGATGGTTGGATGGCATCACCGACTCAATGGACATGGGTTTGGGTGGACTCCAGGAGTTGGTGTTGGACAGGGAGGCCTGGCGTGCTGCAGCTCATGGGGTTGCAAAGAGTTGGACATGACTGAGTGACTGAACTGAACTGATGGCTCTTTTGAGGGGAAATTTTTATTAATTCAAGATGTAGAGGTATAGCGGAGCTATTTAAAATCCTAAAAGATGATGTTGTTAAAGTGCTGCACTCAGTATGCCAACAAATTCAGAAAATTCAGTCTTGGCCACAAGACTGTAAAAGATCAGTTTTCATTCCAGTCCCAAAGAAGGGCAATGACAAAGAATGTTCAAATTACCATATAATTGTGCTCATTTCACATGCTACTAAGGTTATGCTCAAAATCCTTCAAGCTAGGCTTCAGCAGTACATGAACCAAGAACCTGCAGATACACAAGCTGGATTTAGAAAAGGCAGAGGAACCAGAGATCAAATTGCCAACATCCATTGGATCATAGAAAAAGTAAGAGAATTCCAGAAAAACATTTATTTTGCTTCATTGACTACACTAAAGCCTTTGACTGTGGTTCCCAATAAACTGTGGAAAATTCTTTAAGAGATGGGAATACGAGACCACGTTTCCTGCCTCCCGAGAAATCTGTGTGCAGGTCAAGAAGCAACAATTAGAATCAGACATGGAACAATCGATTAAATTGGGAAAGGAGTAAAACAAGGTTGTATATTGTCACCCTGCTTATTTAACTTCTCTGTGGGATACATCATGTGAAATGCTGGGCTGGATGAATCACAGCTGGAATCAAGATCACTGGAAGAAATATCAACAATTTCAGATATGCAGATGATACAACTCTAACGGCAGGAAGTGAAGAATAAATAAAGAACCTCTTGATGAGGGTGAAAGAGGAGAATGAAAAAGCTGGCTTGAAACTCAACGTTCAAAAAACTAAGATTATGGTATCCAGTCCCATCACTTCATGGCAAATAGAAGGGGAAAAAGTGAAAGCAGTGGCAGACTTTATTTTCTTGAGTTCCAGTATTATGGCAGATGGTGACTGCAGACATGAAATTAAAAGACGCTTGGTCCTTGGAAGGAAGGACTTGGAAGGAAAGCTGTGACAAACCTAGACAGCATATTAAAAAGCAGAGACATCACTTTGCCAGTAAAGGTCCATATAGTCAAAGCTATGGTTTTTCCAATGATCATGTACAGATGTAAGAGTTGGACCCTAAAGAAGACTGAGTACCAAAGAATTGATGCTTTCAAACTGTGGTGCTGGGGAAGACTCTTGAGAGTCCCTTGGACTACAAGGAGATCAAACCAGTCAATCCTAAAGGAAATCAACCCTGAATATTCACTGGAAGGACTGATGCTGAAACTCCAATACTTTTGACTAGCTGATGTGAAGAGCCAACACATTGGAAAAGGCCCCGATGCTAGGAAAGATTGAAGACAAAAGAAGAAAGGGACAGCAGAGGATGAGAGGGTTAGAAATCATCATTGACTCAATGGACATAAATCTGAGCAAACTCTGGGAGATAGTGAGGGACAGGAAGGCCTGGTGTGCTGCAGTCCATGGGGTTGGAAAGAGTCGGGCATGACTGGGCGACTGAACAACAACAACAAAAAGTAGTTAAAACAAACTTGAATATTATGTTAGGGCAAGTCTGTGGTCTGTAGGGTTGTGTAGCAGATCCTAATGTAACATAATGATCCAGAAAAGCCTCCGTGACTGAAAGACAAATAATCTGACACCTGGAGGATAAACAGGAGTTAACCAAACAAAGCTAACACTGTAAAAAGTTTGACTCTTTTATGCTACAACACAGGTCTCATATTTAGTAGATGAGCACCACTATAGCTGTGCTGATTACTTAAAAGTATGAAAACACAGGATCAAAATCCCTTACCTAAAATTTCTAAATCAAAATTTTCTGAAAATAAGAATCTTATGTAAATTATCCGACAGTAAAGAATTGAATATGAGATATGGAAGATAAGAGATGAGAGATAAGATATTAGATTATTGATAACTTTATTTTTCCCACTTGGAGTGAATATTATTCATTTTGCTGCAGAAATGGTAATAAGTTTGATTATTGAATGTTCTTTCCAGATGCTGCTGTGCTGAGGGTACACATTACATATGTATATATATAATATTTTCTTTTATTTCATTAACAGTTTTATTGTGGAAAATTTCAATTTAATTTAAAAAGGGATAAAATATAATGAACTCCCATGTTCCCATCACCTGCTGCTGCTGCTGCTGCTGCTAAGTCACTTCAGTTGTGTCCAACTCTGTGCGACCCCATAGACGGCCACCCACCAGGCTCCCCCGTCCCTGGGATTCTCCAGGCAAGAAATGGAGTTGCCATTTCCTTCTCCAATGCATGAAAGTGAAAAATGAAAGTGAAGTTGCTCAGTCACGTCCGACTCTTAGCGACTCCATGGACTGCAGCCTACCAGGCTCCTCCGTCCATGGGATTTTCCAGGCAACCTAGCTTTAACAATTCTTAATGAATAACCAATTTTGTTTCATCTGTGCCATGACCTAATTCCTGTTATATTGCTTTGAAGGAAACCTAAGTCATGATGTTAATAATAATTCCTCTATATCACCATGTGGCTAACTGCTTCAAGAATTTCATAGCTTAGTTTTTACAATTTATTATTATAGACAAGATTCAGCAAAGTCCAAATAATTGCCATTGGTTGATTTGTCTGAAGTCTCTTTTTTTAAACAATAATTTCCCCTCCTATCTTTTTGAAAAACTTTTTAGGTTATTTACTGAAGAGGGGCTTCCCAGGTAGTACAGTGGTAAAGAATCCACCTGTCAATACAGGAAATGTAAGAGACACAGATTTGATCCTTGGGTTGTGAAGATCCCTGGGAGAAGGAAACGGCAACTACAGTATTCTTGCCTGGGAAATCCCATGGACAGAGGAGCCTGGTAGCTTCAAAGGGTCGGACATACCCCCCACCCCCCAAAAATAGTCAGACCCAACTGAGCAACTGAGCACAGGCAGGCATTCATTGAAGAAATCTAGGCATTTGTCTCAGAGTGCTCCACAGCCAAAGTCCTGTAGGTTCTATCTTCATAGTGACATTTAACATGTTCCTTGGACCTCTGTATTTTCTATAAATTGATAGTTGAATATAGAAGACATAGTATCCAAATTCTGAAACACACCTGGCTCCAAAGAATTCAGACTAAGGATTATGGGCTTATACTTCTGTACAATGGCAGATAATAATACTTCATTTCTAAGGCTCATAAAAATTACTTGCTCCCCATAGCTCCCAGAACTCAAATGTCCTATAACTAGCTGATGACTATCACAGAAGGAGATCCTGCAGGCCCTAGCAGATCTGAGGCCAGCTTTTGTTCCAATAATCAGTACCCCTTAAACACCAGTTGTTATATTTTTAATACATCACTAAAATTCTTTTAAGAAATATATTTTTCCTTAACTTCTTTTTTTAACATCTTGAGATATATTTCACATATCATAAAATTCTCCCATTTTCAATGGACTATTCAATGTTTTTTAGTATATTCACAGAGTTATATAAGTTATCATAACCTAACTTTAAAACATTTTCATTACCCCCCAAAGAAATTCTGTACCTATTAGGAGTCACTCCCTTTCCTCCACCCCTAAAACCTAAGCAACCACTAATACACTACAATATCTATGTAGCTTTGTCCAATCTTAACATTTCATTTCAATGAAATAATTTTTAAAAAATGGTCTTTTACGGCCGGCTTCTTTGTGTGTGTGTGCTCAGTTGTGTCTGACTCTTTGTGACCACATGGACTGTAGCCGACTAAACTCCTCTGTCCATGGAATTTTCCAGGCAAGAATACTGGAGTGGGTTGCTATTTCCTGCTTCAGGGGATCTTCCAATGCAGGGAGTGGACTGGTATCTCCTGGGACTCGTGCATTGGCAGGTGGATTCTTTACCACTGCACCACTTGGACTGGTTTCTTTAGTATAGCATAATATTTTCAAATTCATCCATGTAATAGCAGATATTGACATTTCATTTCCTTTTATTGCTGAACAATTTTCCATTGTATGGATATACCAGTTTAAAAAAATCATTTATCAGTTAGTGAATATTTAGGTTATTTCTACTTTGGATATTATAATTAGTATTGCTATAAACATTTGCATACAGGTTTAACTGTTCACATATATTTTCATTTCTCTTGGGTACAGGCACATCTTGTCTTATTGTGCTCCACAAATATTGCTTTTTTTTTTTTTTTACATAAATTGAAGGTTGTGGCAATCCTGCATTGAACAAATTTATTGATGATATTTTTTCCAATAGCATTTCCTCACTTCATGTCTCTGTCACATTTTCGTCAGTTCAGTTCAGTCACTCAGTCGTATCCGACTCTTTCTGATCCCATGAATCACAGCACACCAGGACTCCCTGTCCGTCACCGACTCCTGGAGTTTACCCAAACTCATATCCATAGAGTCAGTGATGCCATCCAGCCATTTCCTCCTCTGTCGTCCCCTTCTCCTCTTGCCCCCACACCCTCCCAGCATCAGGGTCTTTTCCAACGAGTCAACTCTTCACATGAAGTGGCCAAAGTACTGGAGTTTCAGCTTCAGCATCAGTTCTTCCAATGAACACCCAGGACTGATCTCCTTTAGGATGGACTGGTTGGATCTTCTTGCAGTCCAAGGGACTCTCAAGAGTTTTCTCCAACACCACAGTTCAAAAGCATCAATTCTTCAGTGCTCATCCTTCCTCACAGTCCAACTCTCACATCCATACATGACCACTGGAAAAACCATAGCCTTGACTAGACAGACCTTTGTTGGCAAAGTAATGTCTCTGCTTTTGAATGTGCTATCTAGGTTGGTTGTAACTTTCATTCCAAGGAGTAAGCACCTTAATTTCATGGCTGCAATCACCATCTGCAGTGATTTTGGAGCCCCCAAAAATAAAGTCTGACACTGTTTCCAGTGTTTCTCCATCTCCAAATTTATCAAACTTTTTCTTTTTTTTTTCCTTTTTTTTAATTTAATTTTATTTTTAAACTTTACATAATTGTATTAGTTTTGCCAAATATCAAAATGAATCATTACTATATTTGTTGTAGAGATCTATGATGTTACTATTGATAGCAAACACTGACTACAGTGTAGCATAAACATAACTTTTATATGTACTGGGAAACCAAAAAAATTGTGAATCTTTATTGCAATATTCGCTTTATTGAAATGGTCTAGAACATAAACCTGCCATATCTTTGAAGTATGTCTGTATATACCTAAGAATATATTTGCTTGGACATACAGTGAACATTTTAAAGAACTGCCAAACTGTTTTCCAGAAGTGGCTATTCCATTTTATAATCCTACTAGCAGTGCGTGAGGGTTACAATTTCTTCACATCTTTATCAATACTTATTACACTATTTCTTTTCTATTTTAGCCATCCTAGTAGTTTGAAATCGTAATACACTGTGGGTGTGATCTGTATTTCCCTAGTGTCTGCTTTATTGACTATGGCAAAGCCTTTGACTGTGTGGATCACAATAAACTGTGAAATTCTGAAAGAGATGGGAATACCAGACCACCTGACCTCCCTTTTGAGAAACCTATATGCAGGCCAGGAAGCAACAGTTAGAACTGGACATGGAACAACAGACTGGTTCCAAATAGGAAAAGGAGTATGTCAAGGCTGTATATTGTCACCCTGCTTATTTAACTTCCATGCAGAGTACATCATGAGAAATGCTGGGATGGAAGAAGCACAAGCTGGAATCAAGATTGCCGGGAGAAATATCAACAACCTCAGATATGCAGATGACACCACCCTTATGGCAGAAAGTGAAGAGGAACTAAAAAGCATCTTGATGAAAGTGAAAGAGGAGAGGGAAAAAGTTGGCTTAAAACTCAACATTCAGAAAACGAAGATCATGGCATCTGGTCCCATCACTTCATGGGAAATAGATGGGGAAACAGTGGAAACAGTGGCTGACTTTATTTTGTGGGGGCTCCAAAATCACTGTAGATGGTGATTGCAGCCATGAAATTAAAAGACACTTACTCCTTGGAAGGAAAGTTATGACCAACCTAGACAGTATATTCAAAAGCACAGACATTACTTTGCCAACAAAGGTCCTTCTAGTCAAGGCTATGGTTTTTCCAGTGGTCATGTATGGATGTGAGAGTTGGACTGTGAAGAAAGCTGAGTGCCGAAGAATTGATGCTTTTGAACTGTGGTGTTGGAGAAGACTCTTGAGAGTCCCTTGGACTGCAAGGAGATCCAACCAGTCCATCCCAAAGGAGATCAGTCCTGGGTGTTCACTGGAAGGACTGATGCTAAAGCCGAAACTCCAGTACTTTGGCCACCTCATGGGAAGAGTTGACTCATTGGAAAAGACTCTGATGCTTGGAGGGATTAGGGGCAGGAGGAGAAGGCCACGACAGAGGATGAGATAGCTGGATGGCATCACCAACTCAATGGACATGAGTTTGAGTGAACTCTGGGAGTTGGTGATGGACAGGGAGGCCTGGCGTGCTGCGATTCATGGGGTCACAAAGAGTCAGACACGACTGAGCGACTGAACTGAACTTAACTGAACTGAAGTGCCTACAGATAGTGAGCACTTTTTCATGTACCTATTGGCCAATTATGTATCTTCTTTGGAGAAATGTCTATTTGAAT
This sequence comes from Bos indicus, assembly GCF_029378745.1. NCBI lineage: Eukaryota > Metazoa > Chordata > Mammalia > Artiodactyla > Bovidae > Bos > Bos indicus. Next base: position 113,319,075 of record NC_091760.1, read on the forward strand.
CTTTTGCTCAGTTTTTAATTAGCCTATTTTTCTTTTTATTGTTGAATTGTCAGAGTTCTTTATATATATTGTGCATACAAACTTCTTATTAGATATTTGATTTGAAAATATGTTCTCTCACTATATGTATTGTATTTTTACATTATTGATAATTCTTTTGAAGCACAAAGTTTTTAATTTGATAAAGTTCAATCTATCTCTTTGTCACTTGTGTTTTAAGTGTCATACCTAAGAAACCATTGCCTAACTCAAAGTCACATAGTTTTACTCCCGTGTTTTCTTCTAAGAGTTTTACAGATTTTTGTTGTTAATGTTTGTATGTGTTATGAAGTAGAGGGTTCAACTCCATTCTTTTGCATGTGCTTAAACTGTTGTCCCTTGCTCCCTTAGCTCAGCTAGTAAAGACTCCGCCTGCAATGCAGGAGACCCTGGTTCAATATCTGGGTCGGGAAGATCTACTGCAGAAGGGATAGGCTACCCACTCCCGTGTTCTTGGGCTTCCCTGGTGGCTCAGTTGGTAAAGAATCCACCTGCAATGTGGGAGACCTGGGTTCAATCCCTGGGTTGGGAAGATTCCCTGGAGAAGGGAACAGCTACCCACTCCAGTATTCTGGCCTGGAGAATTCCATGGACTGTATAGTGTATGGGGTTGCAGAGAGTCGGACAAGACTGAGTGCATTTCACTTTCATGTAAGTTGTCCCAGAGCTATTTGTTGTAAAGCCTATATTCCCTCTTCAATTTTCTTGGAAGCTTTGACAAGAATCAATTTACCATGTATGTCAAAGTTTATTTCTGGACTCTTGACTATTCAATGAACTGTATGTCTATGCAGTGTTATACTGTCTTGATTATTCTATCTTCATACTAAGTTTTGAATTGGGAAATGTGGATCCTCCAATTTCATTCTTCTTTTAGATCATTTTGGTTATTCTGTATTCCTCGATTTTTTATATAAATTTTAAGATCACCTTTTCAATTTCTAAAAATAGGCAACTAGAATTTTGACAGGGATTATGTTAGATCTGAAGATCAATTTTGGGAGCATTGCCATTTTTTAATGACATTAAGTTTCAGTTTCATTCAACCAGTATTTTGTAGTTTTCAGTATACAAACTTTGCACTTCTCTCCTTATTCTTCAGTACTTTATTCTTTTTATGCTATTGTAAATGACATTATTTCTTCTTTATTCTTTTTATATTATTGTAATTGACATTATTTCTTCAAGTATTTTTTCTATTCTTTCCTCTCTCTTCTCTCCTGGTACTCTTGTTATACATATGTTGGTGCATATAATGGTATCCCACATTTCTCTGAAGCTCTCCTTATTTTTCTTTATTCTATTTTCTTTCTGTTTTTCAGATTGCCTAATCTTTGACCTATCTTAAAGATCCATTATTCTTTATTCTGCATGGTCAAATCTACTGTTAAGCCTCTATAGTGAATTTTTCATTTTCATTATTATACTTTTCTATTCCATAATGGCTAACTTCAAACTGTTGTTGTTTGTTGTTGTTGTTTAATGGCTAAGTTATATCTGACTCTTTGCAACCCCATGGACTGTAGCCCACCAAGCTCCTCTGTTCATGGGATTTCCCGAGCAAGAATACTAGAGTGGGTTGCCATTCTCATCTCCAGGGGATCTTCCCGACCCAGGGATCAAACCTGCATCTCATGCATTGCAGGCAGATTCTTTACTGAGAGTCACCTATGATATGATAAAACCAGGTTTGCACAGTTGCTAAAATTTGAGCTACCAGCTCCTTGGTGGCAGTGCAAGCCAACTCTGGCATACCAGTTTTCTCATTATGTTTGAGGAGTGATCATGCTGGGTCAGAAAATTTCCCCCCAAAGTGTTGTGGGAAATTTTTCCTGTAACGTCTTACAGTTCTCTCTGATTTTATGTAACTCCCTGCAATTTTCTGGTATCAGAGCCATAATTCAAATAACTGTGGGTGGTAAGGAGGAAGCCAAGGTTTTAAATTATGCTGAGTTTTCTTCCCCTTGAATACAGTGAAGGCCACTTTCTGTTTGGTTGGTTTCTCTACTGCATGCAGGGAGCGGCCTTGCCCTGACTCACCTTCTGTGATGTGTGTGTGTGTGTGTGTGCTCAGGCACTCAGTTGTGTCCGATTCTTTGTGACCCCATGGACTATAGCCTGCCAGGTTCCTCTGTCGGTGAGATTTCCCAGGAAAGAATATGGGGGTGGTTTGCCACTTCCTTCTACAGAGGATCTTCCCAACCCAGGGATCAAACCCATGTCTCATGCATTGGCAGGAGGTTTCTCTACCACTGAGTAACCTGAGATAGACAGTAATGCCTTCGGTATCAGAGAGAAGTTCCCTTACACTTTGCAGTGAGAAGAGGTTGAGAAACTTGCCACCCACAAGGTTTTTATTTGCTTTGTGTAGCTCTTTAGGGGTGGGGGAGGTTTAATATTTCTCATCTGTCTCTTGGTCTGCACTAACCCCCATCCCTTATCACACAAATTAGGAAAGTCACATATTTTCAGTGAAAATCCCCTCTCTAACTCCCCAGGACATATACAACTTTCTTAACCCGAACTGTCTGGTCCTATCTGCGTTATATATGGCAGATATACTAAATGTTTGTGGCATGTAGCTGGTACACTGCTCTAGGTTTCTATTGATGCCAGAGATTCACTGCTTTTTGCATTTTTTCCTTTTCATTTCAGTCAACTCTTAGAGAAAAAAGGGATAGTTTTCTTTCCTAAATTTTTATTTTATGGTTTTTATTACCCCTAAGCATTGTGACAAAGAATCCAAAATATTTTAGTTGGAAGAATTTAAGATCACTTCATATAACCTCTCATTTTATAACGAAGAGAGTAAGGCCCACAGCAACTTTAATTAAAGATTGAATCTACCTGTTTTGCTGCCTGGCCCAGCAATTTTTTAATACAGTGTGAAGTATGCAGGTCTTACTGCAATGGTATGCTTTTCCTATTGGAATTCAATATTACAGTCTTCTCTTCAACCTATATGAGGAACTCACATTTTAAAGTTTTCTTACAAATAGTCCTCTTTCCAACTCGAATTTGCCAGATTTCAAGTTTAAACACAATTTTATCATGATAGTGTTAAAATGTTTTAAATAGTTATATCATAAACATATTCACACTTCAATTATATGAATAGGACAGTGATGTATTAATGATACTGTTTTGTATATCTGATCTAATTAGTTTCTTTTTACAAATTACATAGGCAGATAAAAATGATTTTAAAAAGTTTAATAATGGTTTTCAAAAAGGTGTGGAAAAAACTCAAATCTTTTCATCAGGGTAACCTCATTTTCTCATTAATCTTTTCTGAGAGAAGATAATATCTTATCACTTCTCCTTCACTTGATAATGATGAATTAGCTAATACCATATGTTCTTTATCACTTATGCCATTTAGTTTTATTTAATTTGAACTGATTATTTTAAATTCAGAAAAAAGTCATTTTAGATAATACACAATAGACATATATAACACATAAAACATATATTAAACTATCAGATCAGATCAGATCAGATCAGTCGCTCAGTCGTGTCCGACTCTTTGCAACCCCATGAATCGCAGCATGCCAGGCCTCCCTGTCCATCACCAACTCCCGGAGTTCACTCAGACTCACGTCCATCGAGTCAGCGATGCCATCCAGCCATCTCATCCTCTGTCATCCCCTTCTCCTCCTGCCCACAATCCCTCCCAGCATCAGAGTCTTTTCCAATGAGTCACCTCTTCACATGTGGTGGCCAAAGTACTGGAGTTTCAGCTTTAGCATCAGTCCTTCCAACCAGGGCTGATCTCCTTCAGAATGGACTGGTTGGATCTCCTTGCAGTCCAAGGGACTCTCAAGAGTCTTCTCAAAGCATCAATTCTTCGGCACTCAGCTTTCTTCACAGTCCAACTCTCACATCCATACATGACCACAGGAAAAACTATAGCCTTGACTAGATGGACCTTTGTTGGCAAAGTAATGTCTCTGCTTTTGAATATGCTATCTAGGTTGGTCATAACTTTCCTTCCAAGGAGTAAGCGTCTTTTAATTTCATGGCTGCAGTCACCATCTGCAGTGATTTTGGAGCCCAGAAAAATAAAGTCTGACACTGTTTCCACTCTTTCCCCACCTATTTCCCATGAAGTGATGGGACCGCATGCCATGATCTTCGTTTTTTGAATGTTGAGCTTTAAGACAACTTTTTCACTCTCCTCTTTCACTTTCATCAAGAGGCTCTTTAGTTCCTCTTCACTTTCTGCCATAAGGGTGGTGTCATCTGCATATCTGAGGTTATTGATATTTCTCCCGGCAATCTTGATTCCAGTTTGTGTTTCTTCCAGTCCAGTGTTTCTCATGATGTACTCTGCATATAAGTTAAATAAACAGGGTGACAATATACAGCCTTGAGGTGCTCCTTTTCCTATTTGGAACCAATCTGTTGTTCCATGTCCAGTTCTAACTGTTGCTTCCGGACCTGCATACAGATTTCTCAAGAGGCAGATCAGGTGGTCTGGTATTCCCATCTCTTTCAGAATTTTCCACAGTTGATTGTGATCCACACAGTCAAAGGCTTTGGCATAGTCAATAAAGCAGAAATAGATGTTTTTCTGGAACTCTCTTGCTTTTTCCATGATCCAGGGGATGTTGGCAATTTGATCTCTGGTTCTTCTGCCTTTTCTAAAACCAGCTTGAACATCAGGAAGTTCACGGTTCACATATTGCTGAAGCCTGGCTTGGAGAATTTTGAGCATTACTTTAGTAGCGTGTGAGAGGAGTGCAATTGTGCAGTAGTTTGAGCATTCTTTGGCGTTGCCTTTCTTTGGGACTGGAATGAAAACTGACCTTTTCCAGTCCTGTGGCCACTGCTGAGTTTTCCAAATTTGCTGGCATATTGAGTGCAGCACTTTCACAACATCATCTTTCAGGATTTGGAATAGCTCAATTGGAATTCCATCACCTCCACTAGCTTTGTTCGTAGTGATGCTTTCTAAGACCCACTTGACTAAACTATAATATACTATAAAGTATTCAGAGAAATTATGCTTCTTGAGAGAGGTTCAAAAGAATTTCAGTAATAAGCTAATAAAGGAAAAAAATCTTCTTGGTTGCACTGAATAAAAACAAGTGGTAAAAAATTAAATTATATGTTAAAACTTCTGGTATTGCAATCTATTTAAAACACAGAGTACATTGCTACAGAAACTCTAAGCCTCAATATATTTATATTCAGTTAAACCCACCAAAATATTATAATTTTAGATTAGCTTTTGGAAATTTTTCCAAAAGCATTGTTCATGATATCAAGTAGCATTTTACTGTGTTCTTAAATGGATTAAACCTTATCCATTGAAAATAAAGGAAACTTTGAAAAATAATTTCCTTTTTTTATTAAAAAAAAAAGGCAGGCAGGAAGAAAAGAACTAAAGAGAAAGAGAAGAAAGAGAATAAATAAATATGAATTGAATAATTTGATACATTTTTAAATAGTTGCATTATTTGCCCAGGGTATAATTTCATAATGAATTTACATTTACATGATATGTTAAAAAGAAGAAATAAATTAAAGGGCAATAACTTCTATTGAATGGATAGTCTCCTATTAAAACTATGCTTTTCTACTTCATACTGAATCAAATGCCAAATCTGAATTATTTATGCTGATGGTATATGGTACAAAATATAACTGAAGTTCTTATTGAAGACCAGTTACTTTGGTTTTTAAACGTAATCATTAGTTTCAAAGTCTTCGACACTGAATGTTTTGCCAAGACCGTTAAAACTGCAGTTTAGACCGTTTACTCCTTTGTGTTTCTCTCCTGTTTCATCAAACGGTAGCAGCGTTCATGAGCGGTGTCATGGAAAAGTGCGTGAATGGAGAAGAACAGGAGTATGAGGGTTTGCGAACCAGGCTTAAGTAATGGAAGCTTAATTGCGTTTGAAAGCTGATGTAATGATGCAGAAATAGGAAAGGTGATTTTTTTTAAAGAATGGTGAATTGGAAAACACAAAGAGGGATAGTTTTTCTGACAAAATAAAGCTAAAAATAAGGATGTCTTAAATAGACACTTATTTTTAGCTTTATTTTGCCTTAAAAAAACTATTTCTGATGTTATTTTTTAAAAGTTTAGTATATGTAATACACACTGGAGTATATAGATAGATTGCCTTTAGGACTTTTGGGCAGCCTATTATGGACTGATTTATCTGTGATCTGCTATTTTCCAGTTATATTAAAGAAGGGAACGGTTTCATAGCATCTCATGCCTTTTCACAATTAATTCCAAATTGATGAATTATACTTTATTTGGGGCAATCAACTCAAGTCAGCTTGATTAGTGACAAAAGACATTCAAAGAAGAAATGTTAAATCAGAACTTTCATTCCAGAGAACAAACAAAAAATGGGAAGATTTTCAGGAAAAAAATAGCTGTATATTTTAATATAAAGTTCCCATCAATTCTTATAGCTTTCTTTATTTCTCTTCCTCCATTCTTCTCTTCCTTTCTTCTCATCACAGAGGCTTTGCACAGGTCTTTTTAACTGATTTTTTTAGTTGATGGGGGGGAGTAAAATATGAACAATTCAAAGGGCAATCACATGCCATTTTGAAAATGGTGAGCCTGTCCACAATTGGAAAGGGTTTTTATAAATGTTAGAATGTTCATGGGCAAACAGTGCCTAAATGCTCATTTTAGTATATCAACAAAAATAAGACTGGTTTTAAAAAATTTATAGCAATTAATGGTAACGTGGAAGTCCAGAGTGGCTTCCTATGACGTTATTTCTAATTGTCACTCTCCAACTTTTCCAGCAGTAACACTGGACCATCACACAGTTACCTTCTATGACACCAAAATTTAAAGAGGGAAAAGTGAGCAGAAAGTTTTCGAAAGGTAACATCCTTAAACTTGTGAGAGTTCACTGGAATCACTTTCAGACACCAAAAAGTGAATTAATCTTTAGAAAACTCCACTGACCAAGACAAAGTGAAATTTCCTGAGTTTTTGCTTATCACCTGAAATTCAACAAACACAATATTAATCCATTGTTTTTTCTCCCAATAATAAGTTAATGAAATGAGCCAGTACCTGCCAACTGAACAAGAAAACTCAGAGGTTTCCAGATTAATCCCTTCCTCTCATTCCTCCCATTTCTATTGGTTCCATAGATTTCCTGTTCATTTTGCTTTCTCAACACCATTAAGATCTGCTCCATCTTTTTCATTCCCATTGTTTTGGTGTAAGTTTTCATTATCTGCCTGAATTATTGTAATTTTCTTCTAAGTTACCTAATTTTAGTCTCAATATCTTAGTCTATTTGTCACATGACCAAAAAAGTAACCTTTCTGAAAAATAAAAATAAGATGATATTAATATCCTGATTAAATCATTCAAATAAGCTCTTTGCATAGTATGTAAGATCCTCCAGTATTTGGCTATTTTCCTCTCCAATCTTGTCCTCCATTGCCCACTGTCCCGCAATGTACTCTATCACGTTATTTACAGCACTCCCTCTCAAAAATATCCTTTCATGTTTCCATGAGTTTGAACATACTGTTCCTTGTACTTAAAGTCCTGCTCTCTCAACCCTTCCTAGTAAACTCCCACATAGAATTCAAGCACATTCAAGGGTTTCCTCCTCTTGGAACACTTCCCTGATCCTTCCTACCCCACATATTCCTTTGTTCCACCTCTGCACCTGGAGCATCTGTGATACATTCCTAGTCACAATCAATTGCAATGATTTATTTATATATTTATCTCTTTCAAGTCTATGGATTTCTAGAAAATATGCCTTTAGATCCTTATATGTGGGCACCTATGGTTACTCACTAATGTTGCAAGATTGAATGAACGAATTTAAAAATCAATGCTCTGATGATGCCAAAACACCAGAGGCATTTAGAAATTTGTCCAAATACACTGCATGAATTGGGGTAGATCTAGGAATAGATTCTGGTGCCTCCCACTCCTTTCTATTCCTCAGACGCTCAGACCATGATTCACTGTTCCATTAACAAGAGAAGATGGAAAGATTTTAAATTTTCTTACATAAAATTACCCACCATAAGAAACTATCCACTGTTTTGCACTGTCTGGCTTTTAGAAGTAAAATGGGTCTTGATGCTCTAGTTGTACTTTGGGGGAATGTTCTTTCATCCTAGGCACAAATAAGCCCAGAATAGATTCCAATAGCATTGATATTTGAATGAAAGAACTAGACTAAAAATGCCATAAAAACTAGAAAGAATTGAAGTCAGCTATCAACTACTGCCTATCTTTCTTCTTACTTTTATTCTGAAGTAGCAGATTAAGCACTCTTTACTTTTTCTTGCCATGAATTAAAAATTTGTCTGTGTATTCTAGCTAAGATGTCCCTTAAGATTCCAAATCCAGAAAAAACAAAACAATCCCTAGTTAAAACTGGTAGGTTGACATCTCCTTGCCTCATTAAATATGTCTACAATTTTGCACATTGTAACTGTATTTCTTAAGTAACTTTGACTTTGAAAAATATTTTATTAAAAAGAATTTCTAGTAGCATTTATCATGTGATTAGTCCTGTTTTACAGAATTAATTTTATAAAGCAGCAAAATGCATTACCTCTTCTCATAAGTATAAAGAAGACATCATAATCCCTAAAAAGAATTAAACATCCATGCAAGTAAAAAATGCAAGAATTATTTACAAACTTTATAAGCCTTAGAAACCTGTATCTCCTTGTACCTTGTCTCAGTGCATTAGAAACACATCTCATTTTGATAGCCTTGAAAAGTAGTGCTGTTCTTTCAGGAATTTGCTTGTAGAAATAGCACAGATGATTAGATAATACAGTACATTATAAAATTTCCTAAGTATCTTATTCCAATATTTCAGATTCACTCTAGGATTTCACTGCATGGCAGCTCTTCTATCACTACCCACAAAGTCTCCTCACTACCGTATTTTCCTCCATCCTTTTCTCCTTCTCCACTTGAGTTCTTTGCTCCTCTTCTCACACTCACAGCACATGACGTTTCCCACTGGAGAGCCCTAGGGACGTTCTTTCAGTTCCCTGCTCTAGCTGCTTATCATTAAAAAACAGCTTTTCTCAAATTCAGGTGAATAAAATCCCCCACTCTATTAAATATCACAGTACAGAATACAGTTGATTGCTTTAAGAGGAAAATAGATTGGTAGTGCTAAGATTTCACTGTTGAAAAATCACTCTGGATTGAACTGTGAAAGGAACACTTTGTAGAAGAGGAGAGAATCTGGTCAGCCTGAAAAAGAAGGATAAGGTGTAGCTAAGATGAGGTGAACATAGAGGAGGCATTCCAGGTGAGATGAGTCTCTGAGTAATATCATGTGAACCAGCAACAGCTATGGAGTTGGGCAAACAGCTAGTTGGGCAAACAGCTATGGGTTGGAGAATTTGAGAAGGATGATCATGACAGATAATACTGAGAAGTTAGCTGTGAATCTAAAATGTCTAAGATGTTTACATGTCTATCCTTTAGGTCATAAGCAGGTGTTGTAGATGTTTGGGTGCTAAGTGACACAGTGGAGGTAATGTGATAAAAATGTGATAAAGGAGGCATCAAAGAGAAGGCACATGAGAGAGGGATATCCTAAAAGCAAAAGGAGTCAGCTTAGATACAAAATAATGAGAGACAGTTGGGAGGTGTGGACAGAAATGGGAAAGAAAAGGTTTCTGTCTTTTATTCTTTCTAAACACATTGATGGTTTCACCAAGAAATCATTCGGTAGGCTCATTTAATAAATACAGTATCAACAATAATTATTTTTCATTCATTCTTATAAGGATTCAAATAATATAAGCACAGACATCCATTTTTTCCCTCTTTTTGTCATTCCCACTTCTACTTAAGAAACAAGAGACAAAGAATGACTTCATGATTAAATAAATATTTTTTAAATAGAGAAGACAAATACTGTATAATATCACCTATATGTAAAATCTAAAAAATATAAGAACTAGAACAAAATAGCAGCAGACTCACAGACTCACAAACTAGTGGTTAACAGGGAGAGGGAAAAGGGTAGGGGCAATATAAGGGTAGGAGGTTAAGAGGTACAAACTATTAGGTATTAAATAAGCCACAAGGATATATTGTACAACATGAGGAATACAGCAAATATTTTATGATAACTATAAATGGAGTATAACCTTTAAAAATTGTGAATCAGTATATTGTATACTTATATATCAACTATGCTTCAATTAATATTTTCAGGTTTTCTAGATAAGGTATGAAATTTTGAGGCAGACGTTAATCTAAGCCATTGTTTTCAACACAGTGTCATTTGTAATGAACATTATCTGTAATGTGTTAAAAACATGTTTCAGTTCTTGAGTATTTATGAAATCCCTGAGAATATTCAGTAATTTTTTAAAACCTAAAACTTCATATTTTAACACTCTGGGAACAATCAGTCATTGTTTTCTGTGTCTTTTAATTCCGATAAGTCATTCTAAAATAAGCCAGTCACAAGTATAGTGGATTCTTCAATACACTTAATGCAATTTAACAATAGTTTTACTATGACAAGTGCTAATATACATTTCAAATATTTTGACTAAAAGTTTTAGAAGGACTTCTTTCATTTTTCCTACAATTCCCCTAAAGACTCACTGGTTTAATGACCAACAATGCAGAAACTGTTACTTCAGTGTCATATAAAAAGGAAATATTTTGCTTTCAACTAGGAAGCACTTTATAACTCAGTCAGATGTGGGTGTGTATGCATAAGGAAGCATGAGTAAAGAGGAGAGAGCCAGATTATAGAGAATTTTAGATTCCTTGTCAAATTAATATCATTAAGTCCACTTCTGTGAATAAAATATAGAGTACCTGAAGGTGTTATGCTCAGCTGGTCACAGGAGAGTGCTAGAGCACCATTAAATTACCTGCTTCAAAATAGCTGGAAGAAATCACACACTAGAGAATGACAATGTGCTTGAAGAAGCTTTACCTTGCATGGTTGATTGAAAGAAATAATAGCACTTGCTGGTAGAAATTATAGTAGAATACCAAATCTGCCTCATAATATCTCCAGATGTTAAGAACAGAATGATGAAGTGTGACAGAACTATCTTGTGGTATAATTATTTTAATCGTTGCAGTGCTATTATAAAAGATTTCAATTTTGTTAAATTACCCTCTGCATTTTAAAATTCCCTTTCAGCCAGCTCTTAACACTTCTACTAAATTGTTATACATCTGATGCAGGCAGCATCCTCTTGAGCCAGTGAGAATGGAGAATGTGGACAAAATCACATTTAACAACCCAGTTCTTCCTTGAAATAAAGCTAAACAACTGAGGTGGGATTCTGAGTCCTTGAGTGCTTTGTAGTCAAATACTTCTCTCACAGGATTTAAATAACTTTATGTATGACAATTCATTTTTATGACTTAAAGTGATGAAAAAAATCTATGATTCCTAATTTCTAGACAAAAACACTAAATCACCTCAGAATCCAAAAGAATTCATGTCGGTAACTATAAGAACTGCAAGTCAGATTTTCAGGCATCTAGGTTCTGCTAGGAAAAAGAATTCTTCTTCATCCAATTTGATCATCAGTTTTATAAGCATCACCTTATGATACTAAATTCATTTAAACTTAACATTCAAGAGTGCTGAGTAACATTTACTAAGTACAAGGGCCCCTCTGAAAGATATTATAATTATATAGAACTTCCACAGAAATTGTGAGGTATTCAGTGAACCTATAGACACATTTCCCAGAGAAATGCAAAATAAATATAGATACATACAATTTGAGGAGTGTAAGGTTCAGGCTCTATCACAAGATCTTCAGCTGTAAGTGTACTGTCCCTTTAATACATGGATTGGTGTGGTCAGGTGCAGTTTCTACCAGGCTAAGTCACATCTACTTTTCTCTGAGGCCCATGTTAGGTTACTTCAACTCAATATCACATTATTAAACTATAGATTAAAGGATAAATAAATAGGAAATATTTCCTAGTATTTAAGAGGCTTTAATAAAATGCAGATGACACCACCCTTATGGCAGAAAGTGAAGAGGAACTAAAAAGCCTCTTGATGAAATTGAAAGAAGAGAGTGAAAAAGTTGGCTTAAAGCTCAACATTTAGAAAACGAAGATCATGGCATCTGGTCCCATCACTTCATGGGAAATAGATGAGGAAACAGTGTCAGACTTTATTTTTCTGGGCTCCAAAATCACTGCAGATGGTGACTGCAGCCATGAAATTAAAAGATGCTTACTCCTTGGAAGGAAAGTTATGACCAACCTAGATAGCATATTCAAAAGCAAGACAACAAATGTCCATCTAGTCAAGGCTATGGTTTTTCCAGTGGTCATGTATGGATGCGAGAGTTGGACTATGAAGAAAGCTGAGCATCAAAGAATTGATGCTTTTGAACTGTGGTGTTGGAGAAGACTCTTGAGAGTCCCTTGGACTGCAAGGAGATCCAACCAGTCCATTCTAAAGGAGATCAGTCCTGGGTGTTCTTTGGAAGGAATGATGCTAAAGCTGAAACTCCAATACTTTGGCCACCTCACGCGAAAAGTTGACTCATTGGAAAAGACCCTGATGCTGGGAGGGGTTGGGGGCAGGAGGAGAAGGGGATGACAGAGAATGAGACAGCTGGATGGCATCACCAACTCAATGTACATGAGTTTGGGTGAACTCTGGGAGTTGGTGATGGACAAGGAGGCCTGGTGTGCTGCAATTCATGGGGTCTTAAAGAGTCGGACACGACTGAGCGACTGAACTGAATGAATTGTCATTTTTGTCTTACTGTTTATGGGTTGAATTGTATTCCCCATAAAAAATATGTTTAAGTCCTAATCTCAAGTACCTCAAATTCTCACCTTTTTTGGAAATAGTGTCTTTGAAGATGATGTCAAGTTAAAAAGTCATTAAAGTGCACCCTAATCCAATATGACTCATGGCCCTGTAAAAAGGGAAAACCTGGACACAAACCAGACATTCATAGAGGGAAGACAAAGTAAAGAGACACACAGAGAACACACTGTGAAGACAGAGGATTGAAGTGATAAATCTACAAGCAAAGGAATTCTAAAGATTTGCCAAGCAAACCACCAGAGACTAAGAGGCAAGAAAGTACTCCTCTCCAGGTTTTAGAGTGAGAATAACCCTGCCCACCCCTTGATTTTGGGCTTCTACTCTCCAGAATTGTGAGACAGTAAGTTTCTGTTGTTTTAAGCCATCTAGTTAGTGGCACCTTGTTACGGCAGTTCTAGGAAAATAATACATTAGTCAAATTGAGCCTTTCATCAGCTAAACAATGTTCCCGTATACCTTTCTGAGAAAGGACTTATAGACATGCGCTCCTTCATTTCTGGAGAGAAGCTCAACTAATATGCAGCTGTGAGCTGTCATATCATTTCTCTCTGCCTTTCTGACATTTTCTCCCAGAGTTGCAATACAAGTAAACTACCAGGAAGGATCACAAAACAAATACAATCAGATTACCTAAGGTAAAGTTTAATTCATGTTGAAAGGACAAAAATTAATTCTCTAGAGGTCTCTGAGAACCACTTTGTATAATGTACCAAATGGATAAAAATTGGGAAGAGAAAACTCAAAGAAATAAATTTCATAGTTTTAAAAGCAAATAGGATAGAGATGATTAAATGATATTTTAACCTTATCTCTGTTATAGTTTTTCACATATTCATATTTTATTGTATAATTGAAAAGTAATTTTTAAAGAGTGAATAGAAACTTCAACTTTGCTAGTATTATAATTCTTTACATTTAGATAAAGATTAATACAAGAGAACACTCTATTAGCAGACTTATCACATAAAGTTATGTTAATTGAAGAAAGAAGAAGGCAAAAAGCTCTCCAAAGGGCCCCTAGTCATCTTTATTTAAGAGCATATCAAATCCATGCAAATTATCTCTTTACCAATTAAGTATGTCAATATTTATCAAGTCCTCATTCCTTTGAGAGATTGGTGGTGTCATCTATTTTCACTGCCAACTGCCCCCTTTCACTTTCTCCTTGCTAGACTTGAAGCAACATTTGAAGATGCATCAATAGAATGGAGAAGAAAGAATTAGTCCATGTGAAGCAGAACCAGGGTTGTATTCAGAAGATGGCTTCCTAGTACTTTTGCATGGAAACACAATGCTGCTCACACTTCTTACCATGCCATGGATAAGGGACCAGGGTTTCATGCCATATCCATTAACAGTGGTGGCCAGGCTCACAAAAGTTCCCTATTCAGCCCCTATAGCTTCTTCTGGGTCCTGAATAAAGCCAAAAGGTTAATTTGGGGGGCCTCTGGCATCTGTCACTGCAGGTCTGGGGCTTCAGAGTAGGAGAAGGGTGATTATACGCTCATAATTTATTAAAAGCAGCATGTCTATTCTCTCTCTTTCTCTTTCTTTCTCTCTCTCTCTCCTTACTCTTTGCCTCTTTTCTTTCTGACTGTGGAGTAAAACCTAAAGTCTCATTATCATAAACCAAGGAAGTAAAGAGGGTGAGAGAAGCAGGACAAGGACTGGATCCTATTCCCGATCAAATGGTCAGGCACTGGGTGCAAAACGTAACGATGGTAGAGTGCCAGGAGAGACAGGGCGTGGTGAAGAGAGCGCACAAATACTGAGCACAACTGAAGAAAGTAGTTGGAACCTAGTAGAGGGGTTAGGGATCCTAGCAGATGGACAGAATCCAGGTTGGGGTAATCTTGGGGCAGAAGCTACTAGTCATTGCCTGGTGTCTATCCACAGGAAATGAGAGTTTCAGGTACCAAAACTGGGTTTAGGGACACAGTGTCAGGCTGTAGAGAAGGTGAACTGCAGTGTAAAGAAAAGAGAATGACAAAAATATGGGGACAGGAATGAGATAAGAAGTTCACATTGAGAATTAAGACTTAAGATGCAGAAGGAGTTGCAGTTCAGGAAGCAGAACAGTAATCATCACTGAGGCACCTAGTACTGAAGATAATCAGCAGAGAAGTCTGGGTGGTCTACTTGGAGACACTCATGCTACTTTGTTGAAAGTGAAGGTGTTAGTCCCTCAGTCATGTCTGACTCTTTGTGACCCGACTCTAGCCCACCAGGCTCCTCTGTCCATAGAATTCTCCAGGCAAGAATATTGGAGTGGTTAGCCATTCCCTTCCCATGGGATCTTCCCAACCCAAGGAGTGAATTTGTATCTCTTGCATTGAATGCAGATTCTTTCCTGTCTGAGGGACCAGGAAAGTCCAAAGAGGGAAGCTAAAGCTGAAGTTTAAAACTGAAAGTGTTAGTCACTCAGTCATGTCTGACTCTTTGCAATCCTATCACCAGGCTCCTCTCTCCATGGGATACTCCAGGCAAGAAGTATCCCATGGAGTGTATAGCCATTCTCTTCTTCAGGGGATCTTCCCAGCCCAGGGATTGAACCAGGTCTTCTTCATTGCAGGCAGATTCTTTACCATCTGGGTCACCAGGGAAGCCCTGCCACTCTATTCCAAAGCGCTAAATCTCACCTGATTGGAGATAGAAGATTGAGGTGCTTAAGAATTCTTCACCCATGATCGGCTCAACACAGAAATTGGGATGAGATGGGACTTATAGAAAAATGGCTCTAATGAAAGCCTTAGGGAAATAGAATCAAGGCATTGGCAATAGTTTAGGGAGTGATGTCACATTTGGAAGATATCTCCTGAGCATGAATTTTTTAAAAGAGTGAAACGAGTTTTTATTTTCAGCTGAAGTTTCTCATTTTATGACATTCATAAACCGTCTCTTTAGTATGAATTGTCTACTACATTATGTAGTGGAATCATGGGGCTTTTCCACCTCCATTCTTTCCACTTTATAGTTTTTCATTTACAGTATACTACCAACCACATTCCTCATTATATCTTATGGAACTACTTCTTTTAAAACTCTGATTCTTGGTAGTATGTGTGTGTTCAGTCACTCAGTCATGTCCAACTCTTTGTGACCCCATGGACTGTAGTCTGTCAGGCTCACCTGTCCACAAGATCTGCCAGGCAAGAATATCGGAGTGGGTTGCCATATTCTATTCCAGGTGATATTCCTGACCCAAGGATCAAACCCACATCTCCTGCATCTTCTGACTGGCAGGTGGATTCTTTACCACTGCACCACCTGGGGAGCCCTGGTTGCTGGTACACTTCACCTTTTATTTGAGCCGCCTACAGGCATATCTCACTTCCCAGATGGCACAGTGGTAAAGAATCTGCCTACCAATTCAAGAGACACAGGAAATGTGGGTTCAATCCCTGGGTCAGGAAGATTCCCTGGAGGAGGATATGGCAACCCACTCCCGTATTCTTGCCGGGAAAATTCCATGGACAGAAGAGCCAGGTGGGCTACAGTCCACGGGGTCACAAAGAGTTGGACATAACAGAGCGACTGAGCATGCATGCATATACAGGAGTATCTAAGTGACTATCTTCAATATCAACAATATCATCACCATTCTGTACTCAACTCTGTTACACTGAAAGTTGCAACTATTTAAACAAGGATGAACTTTTGTGTTGCCATTCTTTTTTAAAATTAATTAATTTATTTTAGTTGGAGGCTGATTACTTTACAATATTGTAGTGTTTTTTGCCATACACCGATATGAGTCAGCCATGAGTATATATGTGTTCCCCATCCTGAACCCCTCTCCCACCTCCCTCCCCATCCCATCCCTCAGGGTCATCCCAGGGCACCAGCCCTGAGCACCCTGTCTCATGCATTGAACCTGGACTGGCGATCTATTTCACATATGACAATATACATGTTTCAATGCTGTTCTCTCAAATCATCCCACCCTTGCCTTCTCTTTTTTTCTTTTTTACCAAATATACTCTTGGTTAAAATTGGAAGTTAGATAACTTCTGTTTTGCTTGAATTATTTCCATACCCAATAAAATTTTGTCACTAATTTTTTTCCAAGTATTCATAAAACTTTCTGGGACAGAATGCACTAATAAAAAACACTGTATCTCTATGGTGTTGGAAACCATTGTCAACTGTCTTTCTTCTTGCCCCTCATATTCAGCTGGTCACAAAGAAAGCTCTGTAATTTCTCTTCCTTTCTACTAACACTAACAGTGCCTAACTCCAGCTTTCACCATCATTCACCTGAATATGTCACTCCTGACCAGTTTGCCTGCTTCCAGTTTCTTATATATTTTTTAATCTATCCATATTCTGCTTACCTTTCTAAAACATATATGTCTAAATATTTCCTCTCCTTAAATATCCACTAGCTTCTAATTGTCTACAAGACCAAAAACATACTCTTAGTGTGGCACAAAAACCTTTGCGACCCCATAGACTGTAGCCTACCCCTCCTCTGTCCATGGGATTTTCCAGGCAATAGTACTGGAGTGGATTGCCATTTCCTTCTCCAGGGGATCTTCCCAACCCAGGGCTCGAACCCAGGTCTCCCGCATTGTAGACAGACGCTTTATTGTCTGAGCCACCAGGGAAGTCCAGCGTCTAGCCCTAACCAACTTATGTTTCTGCTGCTTCTTTGATGTGACCTACTCTGGTCACATCAACATATTTACTGTATCTCAATGTTGGTATGTCATGAACTTATTTTGATTGACTTCTGTCCTTGAGAACTCTTTATCCCTCTTTTCTTATTACAAAGCCACTAACGTCCAGATCAAATGGTACCTCCTCTGGCAAGTCTGCGTGTCCTATCTCTTCTCTCTCCCCACCCTCAGCCAATCAAGTCATCCTTCTTGCTTCCTGGTTCTTTGTATAGATCTCTCTTAATAACATTCACCCTATCCCATCAGTTATAATTCATACATTCTTTGCTTCCACTCAATCAGTTTCTGAAAATCATGCAACATGTCTTATTAATATTTAAAGACTTAATATTTAAAAGGTGCTTACCACCTGCTAGGCACTCAATATGTATTTATGTTAATAAAATGAATAAAAATAAATTAATTCACATAGAATTTAATGCCATGATTATGATAGTACTAGCCGTTAACCTACTTCTCATCCATCTTTAAATGAATTGAAGATTTTTACAGAATTTAGGAGTTTTCATGATTTTTCACTGAAACAACAATCTTAACAAAAATATAGAAGCTATCTTCATACATACATATATATATTCAATACATATATATACATACATATATATGTACATACAATTATTCTGCTGAAGATCATAAACAATCAAACATTATAACAAGCCTCCACTAAAGATTTAAACAGTACTCTGGAATCATTTATATACTTCACTGCATTGTGTAGATTTTTCATGTTGTGTGCCTTTAAGATATCCTTGAATAGGTATGTCCATGGTAACCAGAACCATGTAGAGTCTAAGAAAATGTTACTGATTCTCTCTTTGAATTTCAAGAAGCACTTCTCTGTGATGCTTAAAGCCTAAATTACTAGATTTTCCTTCTTTGAAAGTCTCTTTTAAAGGGACTTTTCTAATATGGAAATTTTTTCTTATAAAACAGCAAAAATTACACAATGGAGATCTTACATTTACAGTGGATAATCTATTAGCTGCAATCCCAAGCTTCATATCTTATTTGTTAAAAAATACCTCTCCTAGACTTAGCAAAATTACCACATTTAATTACATTGTATTGTAAAAACAAATATGAAGGGACCTTGATTTAAAAAAGGGCTATGGGATTCTTTTCACAGCCTATCATATAGTCTTTCAAGCTCAAATATGCCAGCCAGAGCAGCAAAGCCTGAAAGAATAAAGGTATGATTTGGAAGGCTCTATAAATAAAAAGTTGAGCATAGTAAAACTGAGACATTCATTCTTTTTACTGATTTTACAGAGGGAAATGGACACTATTTCAAAAGATTTTTATGCATCCATAGATGAGAGCATTGAAGTTTGTCACCAAAGAAAGGATACTCAGAACCAAACTGGACTGTTGTGTATGATATTTACACTTGATATTAGTGAACACTTAATAAATGTCAAGAACTACTTTTCACCAGGGTTAGGTCAATCCATCCTCACAATAAATATTGGTGGTAAACAGTATTATTATCTCCATCTACAGAAGAAGAAATGGAAGCACAGAGAGGTTAGTAACTCTCCCAAGGTCACATTTCTAGCAGTTAGCAGAACTAGGATTAAAACTTAGGAAGTTGCATTTCCTTTTTTAGGAGATCTTCTGGACCAAGGGATCAAGCCCTTGTCTCCTGCACTGGCAAGCAGATTCTTTACCATAACACAGGGAGCCCAGCCTGGAGCTCTGTGATGACCTAGGGAGTGGGATGGGGGAGAGAGGAGGGAGCCTTACAAGGGAGAGGATGTATATATAATTATGGTAGATTGCACTGCTATAAGCAGAAACCAACACAACATTGTAAAGCAATTTTCCTCCAATTAAAAAAAAATTTTTTTTAATTAAAAAAACAAAACAAAACTATGAAGCCTGCTCCTGATCTCACATTTTATACTTAGGACTGCACTTCCAGGGAATATTCCTGAAGGAGTTTGATGCCATGCTAGACAGAACATAGGTCTGAAACTTAAGGTAAATCTTATTATTCATAGATATGAGGCTCTCATTTCAGAAGGAAAAAAATGTCAAACTTTATTTGAAAATTGATAGTAAGGCCAAGTTGTTTGCAATGGAGGATACACTTTATAGACAGAAACAATAATTTTATTGATTTCTTGATCACAGCTACTAAGAGAACTGAATAAAATTTTTTGGCCACTAGGGGCCTGGTGGGCTACAGTCCATTGGCAAAGAGTCAGACACGTGGAAAATGCACGCAGCAACACAGCTATTTGAAATAACATATGGATTACATAATTTCAGTATAGATTTAATTTAAATTTTGATTATTGTGGATTATAGGGTTTTTATGTATGGAGAAATTAAAATTGTAGAAGAAATACACTAATGAATATACAAATAAATCTATTCTGGTTTATATATGTAGCATCAATCCCTTTAAAATTGCACCACTAAAATAGATGACATTTGAACATTTTGGCACTGAAACTATGAGACATTTTCCACACATGTGCAAACTCACACACACAATTATCTGAAAACAAAGTTTCATTCCCCCTACACAAACTGATACATGAAAATCTTATTTACAAAATAGATGAATAACAAGAATATTTTAGAGCTTAGATCTTTTACTTCTAATCTGTTGTATCTTCTATGAAGAAACATTATTATCAAAACACATTTATAAAATATTATTGTTATCTGAAGTGATGCATTAAGAAAAAGCATGTTGAGAGCAATGAATGGTTTTTCACATTTTTCCAAGAGGATGCAGACACTGGATGTGTCAGGAACGTGTGGAGGAATACATGGACCTTCCCACAACCTCATGTGAATGTCTTCATGAAAACACAAGAAGATGTAGGCTTGAAGGAGAGACTCACAATTCAATGACTAGGCTTGGGCCTGTTTCTTATTGTCTGCGGCTTTTCCATAAACTATTTTAGAAGGAAAATGATGTATTTTCCACTTTGCATCCAGCTTATTTCAACTTCTTCATGAGCACATTTCAAATCAAGTAAGATATGACACTCAGCTTGAGTTAGGAACTTCAATAACCAAGGCTTTCATAAGGGGAAATTGGTAAAAAATAGTTACTCTAACTTTTGGGGTTTTATACACAAAAGCATTATAAGGTCATGTAATATCTCAAGATAAGCTCTTAGGAATAAATTCTTACAAAAGTTAACATGTTAGATTTGCTCACACAGAAATAGCTTTTACAATTCCCTGTTAGTTGCATTGTATTCTGTGATAAGAACAACCTCTATCCATAATGGTTAAAGGGCCACTGTAAGAGAAGATGGAAATAGAGAACCTGAAATTTCAACATTGCCCTAAAGGTCAGTGCTCTTTTGTTCTCAGGAGTCTCACAACAGAACTTGTGTGTTTTAATATGAACTGACTAACATCTATGCATACTCTACCTTTCACATCAAGGTGCAATTGAACTCTTGGTGCAAGAGATAGCAGGATAGATGCCCCCACTCCCCTGCAACTTGACATGCATGAGTAGATGGGGATCCACCAAGGTCAGAGAGTTCATATAGGAATATCAAGAACACCAGTTCTGACTATCTAAACATACTTCTGCTACAAAGAACCTGCAGAGGACACAAGATATGCGAGATGGTGCTATTGCATACAGAGTGTCCATGTGAGCAGAAGAGAAGGTGACTACAAAACCAAATATTGATAAAACCACTGATAAAAGATGCAGGATATTACAGAGCAAGGAGGCACTCTTCAGGGGAACAAAGAGGAGAGGAATGCAATCCAACACAGGTTCAAAATATCAGCTCGCGCTTACTCTGATTCTGTTGAGTTCACCTCCTCATTCCCTCAGTCCCTGGCCCCATTTGAAGCCCTTCCAACATGGTGATCTCTTTGAGAGGATGACATTAAGATTATGGCCAAACTAACTGAGCAGAAACTAGTCTGGTTGCATTTTAGGTTTTACTGCATGAAGCCAATTTATAGAATTATGGTTATATTATACACTTTCCTCTGATGAGCAATCATTTGCTGATCTCTCCTGATTGTAATCACATTTGCTGCTTCTATTCCAGATGATTAGTGCTGGCTTTGTAACACAATACAGTGCTGTGATTGTCCTGAAACCACATTCATTATTAATCAAGGATGGTCATATGCCTGGATGACTCTATTCCAAAAGCATAAATAATCTATCAAGATTTGCCAAGGGGTGATTTTGCTTCCTCCATTGTTAGAATTATTTATTTTAAGATTTTTTTAGAACCACGCAATTTCCTTCTTTTTAATAAAAATCATTTATTCTTCCACATGAGCCATCATTTTATAAATAACCTTCCTTTATGGGTAAAAATGGATCTAACTCAGCTTATCTTCTCTCTCTGTACTATTATGTGAAATGTATGTCTCTAAATGATTGAAAAAAATGGAGAAGAGCCTCATTTGTGGGCAGACTGATCAAGAGCTAGTGTACTGCATGTGCTTACATTTTCTACAGAAATGATCCAAGGGCAGATATGAGATTTTGCCCATCATTAGAGTTGTCTTTCTGTTGTAGAGTGAGGCTTTAATATGAGTTAAAGGTTTTTTTAAAAAAACTTCCTTGGTAAAATAAATTATGGTCTTAAAAGACTGTACTCTTGGAATAACAGACTGAGTCCACATTGTAGGTACAAATGTGGTTTCTGGCAACCATGAGTTGCTTTCCAGGCAAAATTTTCTCCTCCAGAAACTTTGCTGTTTGATATTCTCTGCAAGAAAATCCTTTCAGTTAAAAATCTGTAGGCAAAATAATAATGAGGGATCTGAGCCTCTAAGCATTCTAGAATTGTATATTCCTTGAAGGAAAAAAAATAAAAACAACAAGAAGGTGTTCTTTAGTTAATGAGTTAAAAGAACATAATAAAACATATACATAATTTTGTTTAAAAAAATAGAAGCTGAATAAAACCAACTTGTCAAAACTACTTTCAAGTAGAAATGGCATCTGAAGTGAAACTTCTGTTCTATCTGCTCTACAAATCACTTGTAAAAATGCTAATTGTTGCTTTAATTATAGCTTTATCTTGTTAAATTCACCATGTGTTTTCTCAAAAAAGGTTCGTTTCAAGGAAAGATTGACCTCTCTCACCACCTTGTGCTCTCCTGAAGTGGCATGGAAACTCAGAAGAATACTAATAATTGTGGTAGTAAAAATAATAATATATGATTTATAAAAGGAAAAGTAACTTTCTTCTCTAAAACAGTTAATTCATATATATATATATATATATATATATATATATATATACACATACACACAAACACACATAAATGTTGTCATTGTTCAGCTGCTAAGTCATATCCGCTCTTTGCAACTCCATGGACTGTGGCACTCCCGGTGTCCCTGTCCTTCACCATCTCCTGGAGTTTGCTTAAATTAATGTCTATTATATATAATATTAATATTTAACATTAGTGTTTTTAAAAAGTTCCTTTTCATTGGAGAAATTGAGGAACTGCAGCAAGCCACCCATGAAATAAAAATCTATGTTGAATGATATATATGCTTTAAAATATATGAAACATTATGCAAACCTTTTTATTTTTTTTATTGCATTATAGTTACTTACTCTTATTTTTATTTATTTATTTTATTATTATTATTATTATTTTTTACTTTACAATATTGTATTGGTTTTGCCATACATCAACATGAATACACCACGGGTGTACATGTGTTCCCTATCCTGAACCGCCCCCTACCTCCCTCCCCATACCATCCCTCTGAGTCATCCCAGTGCACCAGCCCCAAGCTTCCTGTATCCTGCATGGAACCTGGACTGGTGATTCGTTTCTTATATGATATTATACATGTTTTAATGCCATTCTCCCAAATCATCCCCCCCCGCCACAGAGTCCAAAAGACTGTTCTATACATCTGTGTCTCTTTTGCTGTCTTGCATACAGGGTTGTTGTTACCATCTTTCTAAATTCCATATATATGCGTTAGTATACCGTATTGGTGTTTTTCTTTCTGGCTTACTTCACTCTGTATAATAGGCTCCAGTTTCATCCACCTCATTAGAACTGATTCAAATGTATTCTTTTTAATGGCTGAGTAATACTCCATTGTGTATATGTACCACTGCTTTCTTATCCATTCATCTGCTGATGGACATCTAGGTTGCTTCCATGTCCTGGCTATTATAAACTGCTGCGATGAACATTGGGGTACATGTGTCTCTTTCAATTCTGGTTTCCTCAGTGTGTATGCCCAGCAGTGGGATTGCTGAGTCGTATGGCAGTTCTATTTCCAGTTTTTTAAGGAATCTCCACACTGTTCTCCATAGTGGCTGTACTAGTTTGCATTCCTACCAACAGTGTAAGAGGGTTCCCTTTTCTCCAGTATTTATTGCTTGTAGACTTTTGGATCGCAGCCATTCTGACTGGCGTGAAATGGTACCTTATTGTGGTTTTGATTTGCATTTCTCTGATAATGAGTGATGTTGAGCATCTTTTCATGTGTTTGTTAGCCATCTGTATGTCTTCTTTGGAGAAATGTCTATTTAGTTCTTTGGCCCATTTTTTGATTGGGTCATTTATTTTTCTGGAGTTGAGCTGTAGGAGTTGCTTGTATATTTTTGAGATTAGTTGTTTGTCAGTTGCTTCATTTGCTATTATTTTCTCCCATTCTGAAGGCTGTCTTTTCACCTTGCTTATAGTTTCCCTTGTTGTGCAGAAGCTTTTAATTTTAATTAGGTCCCATTTGTTTATTTTTGCTTTTATTTCCAATATTCTGGGAGGTGGGTCATAGAGGATCCTGCTGTGATGTATGTCGGAGAGTGTTTTGCCTATGTTCTCCTCTAAGACAAACCTCTTTTTAAATGATGGCATTGCTCTTTACAACTGAAAGTTAGTCTAGCAATTTGAGAAGCCTTATTCATAAGACTTAACATTCACCAGCCTTCCAATCTCAACAACAGTAAAATAATTTCTACTTTTGCTGAAATTAAAATACTAACTTCTGTAACCTCTCACAAAAAGGATTCTGACATATTTGAAGGACAAATAAAATATTGGCTCTGCCAGATCCCACCTCAATTCACATCTTTCCTGGACTATTCATTTGATTTTATAGGCCAATAATGTGGCTTCCTTTAGTCTCTGGTTTTGTACTCTTTTCAGGAAGTAGAGGCTACCATCTATGAACTCAAATGGGAAAGGTCACCAGGTAAAGCAAAGGTTAGGATGTCACCCATCTGTATCTGACTGTGTTATCATATAGCACCTGCCTACAAGATTTGGCAGTTAATTATCAACTATACCAGCCTCATTTCTCTAACTGCTTACAGTTAGTGTTCACCAAAGGGCATCAGATAAGGAATTAGATGCCAAGTCACTGGTAATTAAAGAATATATTGAACTTAGTTCCCTAAATAGAGTCCTCTGAAAAACCTTTTTAACCAGATTTCATTTGAGCTGCAAACCTGAAGACTTTCACTAGGAATTGTCCCAGCCCCACCTTCCCACAGACTGGCTCAGAGTTATACAGGTGCCACTCCAAATGCTAGCAAGTGGAGATGCAAGACAATGAGCTACTTCCTGAACATCAGGTCCTGGAGAGCACTTGGATGGACTGCAATGCATCTGTGGCAAGGTCATGAGCAGGTAGGTTTTATCAAGCTGGATAGGTAGGAAACAAGGTCAAGATGCTATAACTTTGTCTTTGTTTCTTTATATTTCACTGATCGGAGAGGCCCTCTTAGGTTGGATGGATAGATAAATAAATAAAAGAAAGGGCCCAGAATAAATGCCAGTTCCTTGATAGCTATTCTTTGTTTACACATCCTTTATCCATATTTAAACTTACAAACTGAAACAGAAACAACATGTTTCTACCTACCTAATGCAATTATTTCTTATGTAAGACACCCTCACCATCTATTAAAAAAGAGAAGACCCCAAATCCCATAAGTCTCTGTTTTCATTTTGAAGTAATGCTCATTCTTCTTCCAGTGAAGCCACACTCCTTCTTCGATATTTTTCAACTAAATATTATAGATTCACAACTATCAGTAAACCTAATTTGGGAAAGATTAGTTAATAGGTATAAATATCATTATAATAAAGCAAGAGAAACATATGATGGCTACTCTAATCATCATTTTTGCATTTGAATGTTGCAGGTGGTAGCTATAACCTTGTTTTTTAATATTGATTCAATGTTCTCTTTTCTCTCTGCCAGCCTCCAGGTGGACCTGTCTCCTTATGACTCATACCTTCATTGCTAAAGGAACTTAGCTCTTAATTGTATTGTTACAATTCTCACTTGGGTATAGAAGTACTAAAAGGCACTCCTGTAATGCTAGTTTCTAGAACTAGATTTCATTTTCACTGTGAAACACAAACACTATTTCTTTCTGATCATCAGATTCAAGATCCCCAGCTAATACAATAAACTCCTTCTTTGCCTGTTGGTAAAGAGGGACTAGAAACTCCAAATGGCCAGATGGCTGTCTCAACATCTAGATCAGTGCTTCCTCATGAAATCCTATATTAACTGTTAACAATATCACTCAATCACCAGAGTCCAAAGTAGTAGGACTAGAAGCAGAAATTCTGTAAGAGACTCATTGATGATAATGATAATGAGAGAAGTCACGAACATTTCTACCCTTGGTTCTATATCCATGATTTTTGGCTAAGAAACACTGCATACTGGTAACATCTGAAAGCACATATTGCATCTTATAGGAAAGGACCCCATCCTCAAAGATGTTATCCAACTGACTCCATACTTAAGCCTTTAAGAGGGCATTTCCTCATGCCATCAGACCATTTATTGCTGTATGACAAGGTAAATGGTAAGACAGGAAATCCTTTCTTAAAGTGTAGAATACTCTGTGACAATTAAGGCATTTCAAATCTATGGATTATTATAAAACTTATATGTACAGGCCATAAAGTAGAAAACAAGTTTGAAAAATAGAACAAATGCCTAATATATAGTTATGGTAATCAAAGCAGTGTAGTATGGATGGAAGGATAGATACATAGGTAAATGAAACAGAATAAAGAATCCAGAAACAGACCTGCACACGTATAGCCAACTGATTTCTGACACGAGTGCCAGAGCAGTTCAATGGAAGAAGAACATACTTTTCAACAAATGATATGGAACAACTGGACATACATAGGCATGCACGCGCGTGCGCACACACACACACAGAGTTAACTCAACCTAAACATTATATCTTTCACAAAAATTACAAAAAATAGATCACAGGTTAAATGTACAAGGAAAACTATAAAAAGTTTTAGAAAAAGTAACAGGGGGAAAACCTTTGGGATCTAGGTCTAAGCAAAGAGTTTGTGGAGTTGATAGCAAAAGCATGAACCATAAAAGGAAAAATTGATCACTGGACTTAATCAAAATGAAAACCTTTTTCTTTGTGAAACATCCTATAGAAGGTATAAAAAGAAAATGTTTATTCTGGAGAAAATATTTGCAAACCACACGTCTGACAAAGAACTATTATTTAGAACTCTCAAAACACTGCAATTTTAAAAAGAAACCAATTAGAAAATGGACAAAAAACATGAATAGCTATTTCACTCAAGAGAATACACAAATAATAAGTAGGTACATGAAAATATACTCAACACAATTAGCTAATGGAGAAACAGCTAATACAAAATAAAACCTTAATGAGATATCGCTATACATCGATCAGAATGGCTAATATAAAAAGCAGTAATAAAACTAGATACTGAGGAGAATGGAGAGAAACTAGGCCATAATTTTCCTGGTGGGATGGAAAATGGTTCAGCCATAATGGAAAAGAGCTGGCAGTTTCCTATAAAGTTAAACATTTAATTTCCATATGACCTAACAATTACACTCTTGAACATTTATCCCAGAGAAATGAAAACTTAAATTCACACAGTGTATACAGGAAAACTCATAGTTCCAAACCAGAAGCAATCCACATGTCTTTCAATAGGCAAATGGTTAAACACTGTGATGCATTCATACCACAGACTATTACACAGCAGCAAAAAGGAAAGAATTATTGATACATGCAACATGGATAAAATGCCAGGGAATTATACTGAGTGGAAAGAGCTAATCCCAAAGGTCATATGATATTTTATTTCATTACATTACATTTTTGAAATAAAATTATAGAAATGGAGAAGAGGTGAGTGATTACCTGGAGTCAAGGATGGGAGTATGAAAGAGAGGTGAGTGTGGCTATAAAAGGGCAACATAAGGGATCCTTGTGCTGATGAGATATTCTGTACCTTGACTGTATCAATGTCAATATCCTACTGATGGCAAGAGCATGACAAGCTGGAAAAGCAAATCTATACCTAGATAAATATCTGTTCCAGGGGAGCCAAATTGCCAAAAGCAATTTCACCTCTCCTTGAAATAGGTATATAATGCAGTCAACCTACATCAGACAGCTATGCAGTCAACCTACACCAGACAGCTGGCTGGTACTCCTGGGGCAAGGGTACCGCACTGTAGGCTCAATAGTAGACTCTACTGTTGACAGATTAGATATTCTGTGCACATGTTACTCAAGTTAGCCTTGGTGAAGAGAAACTCCTATTGTCAAGGTCATGCATAATCTCTGTCTCTCCATGTGGATTCTTTTGAGTTCGTTAAGCAAGTATTGCAGTTTGTAAGCAACCACTGACTCTCATCCATGTAATGGCTCCTCTTGTCCACTTGACTGTTGAGAAGTTCCTCTGCAGTGGGTGCTCTTTGCCGTCCTACCTTCTTTCTGCTACCATATAACATTTTTTAAAGCTTCTGTGTGTCATTTGTTGTTTCTTTTTTTTGGAGTCACTTTTATAGTTCATCCAAATGGGAATTCTTTTATTTTTATTTTGTTTTTACTTAACCTGACA
Organism: Bos indicus; assembly: GCF_029378745.1. Taxonomy (NCBI): domain Eukaryota; kingdom Metazoa; phylum Chordata; class Mammalia; order Artiodactyla; family Bovidae; genus Bos; species Bos indicus. The sequence goes on from NC_091760.1 coordinate 113,347,483, forward strand.
TTCTCAACTTTTAATTAGGAAACCTTACTCATTCACATTCTAGTGAACCAGCAAAAGGAAATAAAGGAAATAAATGTAATAACAAGAAACATGCTAATGTGGTTTGTATACCAACTATGTCCAAAAATAGCATCTTTGCCAGTAAATTATGCCTAAATGTTTATCATTTCATGTCTATAGTATGCCTTAATATAAAGCTATTGGAAAAAAATGTTACTAGACTAGTTGTCTAGTTTTGAATCACAAAATATAGTTACTATATTGTATAAATAATATGTTCCAGGCATTAAAATTAATACAAGGTAAATATAGCTTCATTTTTGCTTTCTCTTTGGAGTTTTCTAATAACATTTATTTTTACCATTAAATAATGATTCAGAGAGTAGATACAATGGTATCATCAAACTCATTTTATGAACATAAATAATGAGATAAATAAGCAGTAAGATATTCATGTCTGAGGCTGAGGCTGAGTGAGATCTGGGCTGAAACTTAATAGGGGAAGTGATCAGCATAAAATGGTATTTAAAGTTATGAAAATGAAGAGGATCCCATAGGAAAGGGTGTAAGCCAAAAAAGGGAAGTCAAAGAACTAAGCCTTGAGGTGTAAAATTTCGGTGTCAAGTTGTTCAAAAGCAACAGGGAAAGGAGTCTGAGACAGGGCATCTAGACAGATGGTCAAATTAGTCTCCTGGAAGGCATGTGCAGAAAATGTTTAAAGGAGAAGAGATCAACTGTGTGATGTCTTATAGAGTGAAGCCTAAAAATTAGTGAGTAGATCTAGCAATGTGCAAGACATGATGACTTGTTGACAGCAAGAAACCTTGCTGTCCTCCCTTCCAAACAACTTCCCAAAAGAGCCATAGACAGCAGCTGGACTATCTATATGTCCATCATTAAATGGAATCTAGTCACTTAGATTAAATGACAAATAGAGATGTAATAGTGAAAATGAAAACAACAACTCTGTATTGAGTATTTACACTGTCTGGCAGTGTTAGGCATTTAGAAGCTATTAACTTGGTTAACAAAGAGGTTACCAGCTATTGATGTGCAGTTGAAGAAACTGCCTGCTGGTTTGCCTATGAGGAAACTGAGGTCCAGAGAAATTAAATGATTTCTCTGTTAATAAACAGTAGAGGCAAACTTGAATCTGAATTTTCTTGATCTCAAAGTTTATGCCTTCTTCTCTACCATAATTAAATACTGACAGAGATATGCATCTAGTTACATGTATGTGTCATTACAACAATAACAAAAAAAAAAAGAGGATGAAAAGATAAAAATCTGGAGGGAAAATTTTTTTGCTACAAGTGTCAAAGTCACCTGGGAAACCTGTCTTCAAACCAGATAGTGCTGATTACTGTATAAACAACTTGGATGTTTTGAAGAAAAAAAATAACTGCATTTATAACTAGCTCAGATATCTTTCCATGACATCATTAGGAGAACTGTCCCAGTCAATTAAAGGAAAACAAGCTTGTTTCCATAAATAAAATACACATACTGACACAAACTTCTAGGATTATTAAGGATGCTAGATATTCTCCAATCATTGTCAGAAATCAAACTTCTATAAATAAATCAGCATGCATTTCTCCACCTAGGACTTACCTGCACCAGGATGGAACTGGGTTCACTGTCATTGAACAATCTCTCTTTCTTTCTGTGTCTGTCTGTCTCTTTCTACCTAACATTTATAATATTTTATATTCTCTCTCAATGTATATTTAAAATTTAAACATATATTTATAGGGAGAATATGGTAAGAATATATTGCTGAGAGAGTTTATTGCTGAGAGAGATTCAGCAATAAAAGCTGTTTTGCTACTGTTTTGCTACTGCTATTTCCCAGCTACTGCTGGGAATCTTACTCACAGGTGCATTAGTTATTTTCTTATTCTAATCTTGCTACCAGTTCACTGGGATTAGTATTTTGACAGGTTTGCTTTGTTTTTATTTGCAGTAACTTACTGTAGAAAGTTTACTGTTTAATAATAAATATAACCTCACTCATGAACAAATCAAAGTGATAAAAATGTCTGATCAGAGTATTTTATTTCAACTGCAAATTCTATGCATTGTTAAAATGCATATGGATGATATGGGTATGACTTACTGCTTTTTCTTTTCAATAAATCAAGTTGTCTCTTGATTTATTATTTATATGAGTTGCTTCCAGTAAGCAGTCACTTAGTGCTACTGCAGATACAAAACAAAAGAAAATATGAAATGAACATATAAACTTTAGGAATTCACATTTGACCACATCAAAATTTCATTGTTAATTATTTCACAGAAGAAAATGTTCATGGGTTTTATATAAAATATTTCAATAATATAAAAAGCCAAAGAAAGTGATTTAATATTATAATGATAAATTTGATGCTGGTATTGTTTCTAAAATAAAGAAAAACAGGAACTAACTTTTGATTAATTACATAAAACAACTTTAACAGATATTTCATGTATTTATTCAGCAGATATGTATTCAGATTCTATTATGGACCAGGACTATACTAGGCACTAAGAGTGCAGCAGAAAAAAAAAAAGAAAAAGAAAAAGAACAAGAAAACCCCACACACTTGTGGAGGTTTAATTTCCCATCTGCAGTACTATTATCTCTGTTTTCCAGATAAGAAAACTCAAGCATAGAGAAATTAATCAATTTGGCTAAGTTTGCACATCTAGTTAGGGGGCAAGTAGAAATTTGATTCTAAAGTTCCCCAATATTCTCTCTGTTTTCCACTGTGCTACATTAAACATGCTCCTCATTAAACTGCCTAAAATTAACAAAAGATTTATAGATCTGCTTTTTAACTCTCCAGAATAAGCCACAAATTTAACACAATATCAATAAAAATGACATTAGTGTATATTTCTTGAGTTAGACAAATTGATTATAAAATTTAGAAAGAAAGTAAACAATCAAGAATAGTCAGGAAATCCCTAAATAACACATACAATGTGAGCCAACTAGCCATACCAGCATCAAAAACATTACAAAATTTCTACAGTTAAAACAGTAGAGTACTTAGGATTAACTAGACCGACAAATAAAGGCAGAAAATGAAAAAAAAAAGACCTAAATGCACATAGGTCTATCCCATGAAATCAATTACCTTTATGGATATACAATTTATATACCATGAAATTCATCCATTCAAAGTTTATAACTTGTTGTTTTATAGAATATTCACAGAGTTGAGCAAGAATCACTACATTCTAATTGTAGAACATTGTCTCTCTCCTAAAGGTAACCCTGTACTCATTAGCATTCAGTTACTATTTCCCAACTCATCCCCAAACCCAGGAGACTAGACAAACACTAATTTAATTTCCAGTCTCTATAGATTTGCCTCTTCTAGACATTTTTCATGACAGTATCCAATAAGTGCTCTTTTGTAATGGGCCTCTTTCACTTAGCATACTGTTTTCAAAATTCATCCATGCCACAGCATGTATCAGTACTTCATTTTTTAAATTGTTGGACAGCTTTATATCATTTGCTATCCATTCATCACTTCTAGAACATTTGAATTGTTTTCATTTTTGGCTATTATGAAGAGCATATCTATGAAAATTCACATATGAGATTTTGTAAATACTTATATTTACAAAATATACTTTGTATTTTTCATATATATATACATATACACACACAGTTCAGTTCAGTCACCCAGTTGTGTCCGACTCTGTGACCCCATGAATCACAACACGCCAGGCCTCCCTGTCCATCACCAACTCCTGGAGTTCACTCAAACTCATGTCCATCGAGTCGGTGATGCCATCAAGCCATCTCATCCTCTGTCATCCCCTTCTCCTCCTGCCCCCAATCCCTCCCCAGCATCAGAGTCTTTTCCAGTGAGTCAACTCTTCGCATGAGGTGGCCAAAGTATTGGAGCTTCAGCTTTAGCATCATTCCCTCCAAAGAACACCCAGGACTGATCTTCAGAATGGACTGGTTGGATCTCCTTTCAGTCCAAGGGACTCTCAAGAGTCTTCTCCAACACCACAGTTCAAAAGCATCAATTCTTCGGTGCTCAGCCTTCTTCACAGTCCAACTCTCACATCCATACTTGACCACAGGAAAAACCATAGCCTTGACTAGACGAACCTTTGTTGGCAAAGTAATGTCTCTACTTTTGAATATGCTATCTAGGTTGGTCATAACTTTTCTTCCAAGGAGTAAGCGTCTTTTAATTTCATGGCTGCAGTCACCATCTGCAGTGATTTTGGAGCCCAGAAAAATAAAGTCTGCCACTGTTTCTACTGTTTCCCCATCTATTTCCCATGAAGTGATGGGACCAGATGCCACGATCTTAGTTTTCTGAATGTTGAGCTTTAGCCAACTTTTTCACTCTCCTCTTTCACTTTCATCAAGAGGTTCTTCAGTTCCTCTTTGGTTTCTGCCATAAGGGTGGTGTCATCTGCATATCTGAGGTTATTGATATTTCTCCTGGCAATCTTGATTCCAGATTGTGCTTCTTCCAGCCCAGTGTTTCTCATAATGTACTCTGCATCTAAGTTAAATAAGCAGGGTGACAATATACAGCCTTGACATACTCCTTTTCCTATTTGGAACCAGTCTGTTGTTCCACGTCCAGTCTATTTTTTTAAATCTTTAATTTTATTCAGTATTTTGTAGTTTTTAGTATACAAGCCTTGCACTTAAGTCGATTCCTATTTTATTCTTTTTTTTGGTATTAGAAATGGGATACTTTCATAAATTCATTTTCATTTTTTATATATATATTTTAAAAGTTTTTATTTGGAGGACAACTGTTTTACAATGTTGTGTTGGTTTCAGTGATACAAGGTGAATCAGCCATAAATATATATAGGTGCCCTCCATCTTGATCCTCCCTCCCACTCTCCACCCTATCCTACTCTTCTAGGTAGTCAGAGAGCACTGGTTTGAGCTTCCTGCATTATACAGCAACTTCCCACTAGTTATAGATGGTAATGTACATGTTTCAGTGCTACTTTCTCAATTCATCCCACCATCTCTTTCCCCTGCTGTGTCCACAAGCCTGTTCTCTATGTCTGCATCTCTATTTCTGCCCTCCAAATGGGTTCATCAGTACCATTTTTCTAGATTACACATATTTTTGTTAATAATACAATATTTGCTTTTCTCTTTCTGACTTATTTCACTCTGTATAACAGGCTCTAGGTTCATCCACCTCAGTTCAACTGACTCAAATTCGTTCCTTTCTATGGCTAAGTAATATTCCATTGGGCTTCCCAGGAGGCTCAGTGGTAAAGAATCCACCTGCCAATGTAGGAGATGTGGGTTCAATCCCTGGGTCTGGAATATACCCTGGATAAGGAAATGGCAACCCACTCCAGTATTTTTGCCTGGCAAATCCCACAGACAGAGGACCCTGGCAGGCTATAGTGCATAGGGTCAAAAAAGAGTCAGATATGACTTAGCAATTAAACACCACAACCAACAATATTCCATTGTATATGTGTACCACAACTTCTTTATCCATTCATCTGTCGATGGACATCTAAGTTGCTTCCATATCCTGGCTATTGTAAACAGCACTGCAATGAACACTGGGGTACATGTGTCTTTTTTAATTATGGTTTTTTCCACGTACATGTCCAGGAGTGGGATTCCTGAGTTATATGATGGTTTTATTTCTAGATTTTTAAGCGATCTCCATACTGTCCTCCATAGTGGCTGTTATCAATTTACATTTTCACCAGTGGTGCAGGACAGTCCCCTTTCTCCACATCCTCTCCAGCATTTACTGTTTGTAGGTTTTTTTTTATTATGGCCATCTGACTAATGTGAGGTGATATCTCATTGTAGTTTTCATTTGCATTTCTCTAATAATGAGTGATATTGAAAATTTTTTCATATGTTTATTGGACATCTGTATGTGTTCTTTGGAGAAATGTCTATTTACATCTTCTGCCCATTTTTGATCAGGTTATTTGTTTTTCTGATATTGAGCTGCATCAGGTGCTTATATATTTTGGAGATTAATCCTCTGTCATTTGCTTCATTTTCAATTATCTTCTCCCATTATGAGGGTTGTCTTTCATCTTGTTTATAGTTTACTTTGCTGTACAAAAGCTTTTAAGTTTAATTAGGTTCAATCTTTAAATTTTTTGTTCTTATTTCCATTACTCTAGGAGGTGGATCAAAAAGAATCTTGCTGCAATTTACAACAAGGAATGTTCTGACTATGTTTTCCTTTAAAAGTTTTACAGCTTCTGGCCTTAATTTAGGCCTTTTATCCATTTTGAGTTTATTTTTGTATATGGTGTTAGAAAGTGTTCCAGTTTCATTCTTTTACATGTAGCTGTCCAGTTTTCCCAGCACCACTTACAGAAGAGACTATCCTTTCTCCATCATATATTATAGCCTCCTTTGTCAAAGATAAGGTGGCCATAGGTGCATGGGTTTATTTTTGGGTTTTTATCTTGTTCTATTTATCTATACTTTTGTTTTTGTGCCAGTACTATACTGTTGATTACTGTAGCCTTGTAGTATAATCTGAAGTCAGAAAGGTTGACTCTTCCAGCACTGATTTTCTTTCTCAAGATTGCTTTGGCTATTTGGGATCTTTTTTGTCTCCATTACAAAATTTTGTAATTTTTTGTTCTAGTTCTGTGAAAAATGTCATTGGTAATTTGATAGGGATTGCATTAATCTGTAGATTGGTTTGGGTAGTATAGTCATTTTGACAGTATTGATTCTCCCAATCCAAGAACATGATATATCTCTCCATCTGTTCATGTAATCTTTGATTTCTTTCATTGGCATCTTATATTTTTCTGCATATAGGTATTTTGTCTCCTTCAGTTCAATCACTCAGTCATGTCCGATTCTTTGTGACCCCATGGACTGAAGCACGCCAGGCTTCCTCGTCCATCACCAACTCCCAGAGCTTGCTCAGACTCATGTCCATTGAGTCAGTGATGCCATCCAACCATCTCATCTTTTGTCATCCCCTTCTCCTCCCACCTTCAATCTTTCCCAGCATCAAGGTCTTTTCCAATGAGTCAGTTCTTCACATCAGGTGGCCAAAGTATTGGAGTTTCAGCTTCAGCATCAGTCCTTTCAATGAATATTCAGGACTGATTTCCTTTAGGATTGACTTTTGTCTCCTTAGGTAGGTTTATTCCTAGGTATTTTATTCTTTATTTTGCAATGGGATTGTTTACTTAATTTTCTTTCTGATTTTTCTTTGTTAGTGTATATAAATGCAAGGGATTTCTGTGTATTGATTTTGTATCCTGTGACGTTACTAAGTTCATTGATTAGCTCTAATAATTTTCTGATTGCATCTTTAGGGCTTTCTATGTATAGTATCATGTTATCTGTGAACAATGAGAGTTATACTTCTTATTTTCCAATCTAGAGTCACTTCTTTTCTTTTTCTTTGATTGCCATGGCTTGGACTTCCAGAACTATGTTGAATAATAGTGGTGAGAGTGGGCGCCCTTGTCTTGTTCCTGATCTTAGAGGAAATTATTTCAGTTTTTCACCATGGAGAATCATGTCAGATTCTTTAATGCAGTTGTGTAGTGTACAGTTGACTTTAGTATAGTGACCTTGTATTCTGCAACCTTATTGAAATAGCTAATTCATTATGATCTTTCTTTGACTCGGGATTTTCTCTGTGTAAGATCAGGACTTCTGGGAATAGAGATATTTTTACTCCTTTCTTTCCAGTCTGGATACCTTTTATTTCTTTTCTTTTTTTCTTTCTTAATTGCCTTGGCTATAATCTCTAGTATAATGTTAAACAGAAATGTCAAAAATAGATATTCTTGTCTTCTTCTTGATTTGCTAACTGTTTCTGATTGTTGTCTTTACTCTTTTACCATTCAGTGTCAAGGCAGCTAATTTTTTATAGAAATCTTTTAGTAGATGAAGTCCTCATATTTTTTATTTCGTTGAATACTGTTATTATGAAAGAGTGTTACATTTTGTCAAGTGTTTTTTTCCTGCAGCTACTCAGATGGGCTGGAAGAAGCACAAGCTGGAATCAAGATTGCCGGGAGAAATATCAATAACCTCAGATATGCAGATGACACCACTCTTTTGGCAGAAAGTGAAGAGGAACTAAAAAGCCTCTTGATGAAAGTGAAAGTGGAGAGTGAAAAAGTTGGCTTAAAGCTCAACATTCAGAAAACGAAGATCATGTCATCTGGTCCCATCACTTCATGGGAAATAGATGGGGAAACAGTAGAAACAGTGTCAGACTTTATTTTTCTGGGCTCCAAAATCACTGCAGATGGTGACTGCAGCCGTGAAATTAAAAGATGCTTACTCCTTGGAAGAAAAGTTATGATCAACCTAGATAGCATATTCAAAAGCAGAGACATTACTTTGCCAACAAAGGTCCGTCTAGTCAAGGCTATGGTTTTTCCAGTGGTCATGTATGGATGTGAGAGTTGGGCTGTGAAGAAAGCTGAGCACCGAAGAATTGATGCTTTTGAACTGTGGTGTTGGAGAAGACTCTTGAGAGTCCCTTGGACTGCAAGGAGATCCAACCAGTCTATTCTGAAGATTAGCCCTGGGATTTCTTTGGAGGGAATGATGCTAAAGCTGAAGCTCCAATACTTTGGCCACCTCATGCAAAGAGTTGACTCACTGGAAAAGACTCTGATGATGGGAGGGATTGGGGACAGGAGGAGAAGGGGACGACAGAGGATGAGATGGCTGGATGACATCAATGACTCGATGGCATCACTAAGTCGATGGATGTGAGTCTGAGTGAACTCCAGGAGTTGGTGATGGACAGGGAGGCCTCGCATGCTGTGATTCATGGGGTCACAAAGAGTTGGACATGACTAAGTGACTGAACTGACTCGGATGGCCATGCAGTTTTGTTCTTTATTAATAAAGTATATTACATTAATCAGTTTTGAAATGGTAATCCAACCTTGTGTTCCTGGGCCATAGTATATAATTCTTTTTGTATCTTGCTTGGTTGGTTTGCTAGTATATTGAGGGTTTTTGCAACTATATATATGAGATATACTGTTCTGTACTTTTCTTCTTTTTGCCTAATTTTGATATCAGGCAAATTGTGTGAATGAGTTGGGAAGCATTCCCTCCACTTTGAAACTCTTTGAAAGAGTTTGTGAAAGATTAGTAATGATCCTTCTTTAAATGTTTGGTAGAATTCACCAGTCAAGCCATATGACCTAGGTTTCTCTTTGTAGGATTTTTTTTTTTTAATTACTAGTTCAATAGCATTACTTGCTATTTATTTACTCTTATAATCTGTCCTTGAGTCAGTATCATATTTACATTTTGGGAAATGTAAAGAGAAACTTATTAAATGACACCACAGGAATACAGTCAATAATAATCAAGTGTTGGCAATCCCACTGGACAGATCATTTCCTTTCTTCAACAAATAAATAACAGAAGAAAAAACAAAACAAGAATGTGAGGAGGATAACCAGAGATTATTAGAGACTTAAGAGCCCCGTGTCAATTAGAATTTTGAATCTTATGTAGATCCTGATTCTAACAAGCTACAAAACAAAATGAGATAATCAAGGATATTTTTTAACACTAATAAAATACTGTACATTAGAGGTGTTGCAGGTTTGATTTCAGACCACTGCAATAAAGTAAATATTGCAATTTAGTTAGTTACATGAATTATTTGCTTCAGTGCATATTAAAGTTAGGTTTATGCTATACTCTAGTCTCGGAGAAGGCAATGGCACCCCACTCCAGTACTCTTGCCTGGAAAATCCCATGGATGGAGGAGCCTGGTGGGCTGCAGTCCATAGGGTCGTGAAGAGTTGGACACGACTGAGTGACTTCACTTTCACTCTTCACTTTCATGCACTGGAGAAGGAAATGGCAATCCATTCCAGTGTTCTTGCCTGGAGAATCCCAAGGATGGCAGAGCCTCGTGGGCTGCTGTCTATGGGGTTGCACAGAGTTGGACACGACTGAAGCGACTTAGCAGCAGCAGCAGCAGCATACTCTAGTCTATACAATATATATACAATAACAATATATATATATATATATAAAACAATAGCAGTATATCTAACAAACTGTACAAAAGTAATATAAACAAAAGGAGTATATCTAATGTATTTACCTTCCTTAAAAATACTTTATTGCCTAAAAAAATGCCAAAACAATTTTAAAAAGCATCAAAGATCACTGATCACAGATCACCATAATAAACATAATAATAATGAACATTTTGAAATATTGCAAGAATTACTAAAATGTTCCCTAGAGACATAAGTGAGCAAATGCTGTTGGGACAATGTCACCAACATAATTACTTAATGCAGAATTGCCACAAACTATCAATTTGTTAAAAAACCACAATATTAGCAAAGCTGAATAAAGTGAAGTGCAATAAAACAAGGTAAGCAATAAAACAAGGTATAATTATCTTATAGTGACCTATGTCTTTAAAAGTATTCTTACGTTTAGAGATACATACTGAAAATGATAAGATGTGAGGCATATGATTAAAAATGATTCAGGGATAGGGTATGTGCAGGGATAAAGATGAAAAAAATTGGTCATAAGTTGATTATTAAAACTGGTGATAAATTCATGGGTTCCTTACATTATTTTGAATTCTTCCATAATATAGAGCTAAAAAATGAGCAATAAATATTTACTAACTACTAATGATGTACTCATCATCATGTTAAGCAGTGTGTAATAATGAAAGAACTATACATCATGATTTCTGACCATAAATTTTTGATCTCATCCAGGTGACAGTATTAAAAGTCATGAGGACTTCTCTGGTGGTACTGTGGATAAGAATCTACCTGCCAACGCAGGGGATACAGGTTTGATCCCTAGTCCATGCCGCAGAACACCTAAGCCTGTACACCACAACTACTGAAGCTCACGTTCTAGAACCCATGAGCTGCAGCTACAGAAGCCCACGTTCCTAAAGCATGCGCTCCGCAACAAGAGAAGCCACACAATGAGTAGCCTGTGCACCACAGTGAAGGTAGCCCTTGCTCGCCATAACTAGAGAAAGCCCACATAAAGCAGCACAGGCCCAGAACAGCCAAAAAAAAATTTTTTTTTCTTTTAAAGTCATGAGACAACAAGTCAATGGAATTAATAGTTAAAATATTTGACACAGATTATAGGCATTCAGAGGAGAATTAAATTCTTGAGGCCTGGAAGTGTTAGAGGAAATATAGAAGGGAAGAGATTCAAATCAGCATTTTAGAGGATGAGACAAATTTGATCAGATATAAGGAATAGAGAAAAGGCTGGGCAGTTTACTAGATTCTATAAAGGTTAATAAGTAAAAATTTCCTCTTACTATTTTCTTTGGGATATACTTCCCAATGCTTCATCCCTGGGCTCTTTAAAGCAAACTGAAGATACTTGAAGGTTTAGGAGTTTTCCTTTGAAATCATCTCTGAATATTAAATTATGCAAATTTCATTGAGTATACATAGTCCCTCTGTCATCATATTTTTAAAGGTCATATGTTGTTCTCTTGCAGAAACATCATCTCTTCTCAGTAAAAACCACACTGAACCACATATTTCAAATAAAACTAAAGGTGGAAGTCTCTCCCTAAACACACTGCCAAAGAAAATCATTATGCAAATCATCTAGGAGTTGAATATATTTTTACACTCACAGCGGGCGAATGAAAAATTAGCACACAATAGAAGGTAAAGTTTTGATCAATTCAAAGAGAATGCATGTCAAGAGTAACTAATGGTGGCCCCATTATACCTCTCAATAATGTCAGAGAAATATTTCTTCCAATTTTTCAGCTTAAGCATAATTACTCTAACCACTAAGTTAGAGTGGTTATTCTAACTTATTCTCTTGCTAGGAAAACAAACCAACCTATATGCTTACCCCAAATCATCTAGTAGAACAGGTTACAAGATATGAACCTGAGACCACAAGAGGATAACTAATTTACCTAAATCAACAGTAAATAATAAAGTCAGGAATACTAAAAATATAACAGAATGTAAAATGTACTTTATATTATGTATGTTTTCCCTTCTCAAATTACACTTTAATATTCATCTACTTTATCACATACCTTCATCTTGCATTTAAGGACTGACTTCATCTGATAGGAAATAGTTTCACTCGATAAACTAGGCCATTTTTCAATCTATTATGAAACTACAACATAGAACATGAGTGGCCCACACATCAATCATGTCATATTTCCTGCTACTAGAATTACAAGTTTGTTCAGGAACTGGATGATCATATACTTCTAGGAGGGTTAGATCCCAAGGGTGAATCTCAATTAATTTAGAGCAGTAGTCTCCAATGGAGAAGGCAATGGCACCCCACTCCAGTAGTCTTGCCTGGCAAATCCCATGGACGGAGAAGCCTGGTGGGCTGCAGTCCATGGGGTCGCGAAGAGTCAGACACAACTGAGCAACTTCACTTTCACTTTTCACTTTCATGCATTGGAGTAGGAAATGGCAACCCACTCCAGTGTTCTTGCCTAGAGAATCCCCAGGGACGGGGGAGCCTGGTGGGCTGCCGTCTATGGGGTCACACAGAGTCGGACACGACTGAAGCGACTTAGCAGCAGTCTCCAAGGTGATGTTGCCATATCCAGTGTTACAGATATCAATATCATGAGAATACTTTGAAAACATCAAAATTATTTTCATAAAAGTACTAATGCCCTTATTACCTTTTTCACTATGTTGACACATGAACTGATGGTGCAAAAGCAGTGTTGGTTTTTAAAACTGCTAGATCCTCAGCACAAAGCAAGGCAATGGCCCACACTATGCCAGAAACCATTTTATTGTTCACCACTAAAGATCCAGGTAGTAAAAAAAAAAGAAAAGAGAGCTTCCATGGTAGTCCAGTGGTAAAGACTCGGCTTGCCAATGCAGGAGACACAGGTTTGATCCCTGATCCACCTGCCATGGAGCATCTAGGCCCATGTGCCACAACCGTTGAGCCTGTGCTCTAGAGCTTGGGAATCACAACTATTGAGCCCATGGGAGGCAACCCCATGCACTGCAGCAAGAGAGGCCACCACGATGGGAAGCCTGCACACCGCAACTAGAGACTAGCCTTGTTTTCCTCAACTAGAGGAAAGCCTGCATGGCAACAAAGACAGCACAGCAAAAATAAATACACAAATAAAATTATATTTAAAGAAGAATGAAAAAGAAAACCCAGTTTCACTTGAGAATTTCCTATATAAGTTCAGTTCAGTTGCTCAGTTGTGTCAGACTCTTTGGAACCCCATGGATTGAAGCATGCCAGGCTTCCCTGTCCATCACCAACTCCCAGAGCTTGCTCGGACTCATGTCCATCGAGTCAGTGATGCCATCCAAACATCTCATCCTCTGTCATCCCCTTCTTCTGCTTTCAACCTTTCCCAGTAACAGGGTCTTTTCCAATGAGTCAGTTCCTTGCATCAGGCAGCCAAAGTATTGGAGTTTCAGCTTCAGCATCAGTCCTTAAAATGAATATTCAGGACCAATTGCCTTTAGAATTGACTGGTTTGATCTTGCAGTCTAAGGGAGTCCAACACCACAGTTCAAAAGCATCAATTCTTTGGTGCCCAGCTTTCTTTATAGTGCAACTCTCACATTCATACATGACTACCAGAAAAATCACAGCTTTGACTAGATGGATGTTTGTCAGCAAAGTAATGCCTCTGCTTTTTAATATGCTGTCTAGGTTGGTCATAGCTTTTCTTTAAGGAGTAAGCATCTTTTAATTTCAGGGCTACAGTCACCATCTGCAATGATTTTGGAGCCCAAGAAAATAAAGTTTGTCACTATTTCCATTGTTTCCCCATCTGTTTGCCATGAAGTGATGGTACTGGATGCCATAATCTTCTTTTTATGAATGTTGAGTTTTAAGCCAGCTTTTTCACTCTTCTCTTTCACTTTTACTTTCCTATATGATGTAGTTCAAATGATTGATTTTACTAAAGTTTGATTCTTGAATTCCTGGCATTTTAACATTCTTTGTGACAAAACAAACCATTAGTATGTAATAAGTTTACTGTTACAAACATGAAGCACTTCTGTGCAATGATTGGTTCAAGGAAAAGCATTTGTATTACTGAATGGAGTACTGAATTAATCACCTTTTTCATGGAACAGCATTTTTACTTGAAAGATGATTCACAAGCAAACTATGGTTTCCGGACATTGGTATTTTGCAGATATTTTCTCAGTAATAAATCAACTGGGTCTCTCATTTCAAGGAAATTAGTTGTTAATATTTTTCCATTATAAATTTTGAATTTTCAAGTGAAAATTTAAATTTTGGAAAGCATAGCCTCTGTTGTGAGCATGCACAGCTTCCCAATATGATGAGATCAGTGGTAATACTAAAAATGTGATGATGAGATATTTTGATATTGTATAGGGAAATACATCAACATGAGAAGACCTGTATAACCAGAGAGCAAATAATTTATAAATGACCAATTTGACAGGCTAAAAAATCACGCATGTGTAAAATATCCATTCAAAGCACAAAATACACAAATAGGTTTTGATGTAAGGAAATTAATTGATAAAGCCTCAGATTCCACATTACAAATAACCTCGAAGATACTGAAACTTATTTTGTCATATGTAAAAACAATAGCTATAATTATCTGAAAAAGCTATTCAAGTACCCACCCTTTCTAGCTACATATGTCTGTGAGGCTAGATTTTCTTTATATCCTTCAATCAAAACATATTACAGAAGTTGAATAGTGGAACAGACATGAGAATTTAGATATTTTCTATTAAACCGTATATTAAAGAGATTTATAAAAATGAACAATAATCCTATGCTTCTCATTAAATATATTTTAAAATATAGTTTTTAATATACAGTTTTTTTAATAATATAGTTTTTAATATGTTATCTATCTTAATATGGAGAAGGCAATGGCACCCCACTCCAGTGTTCTTGCCTGGAAATTCCCATGGATGGAGGAGCCTGGTGGGCTGCCGTCTATGGGGCTGCACAGAGTCAGACACGACTGAAGCAACTTAGCAGCCGCAGCAGCATTTTAATATGTAATGGGTTTACTATTATTTTGAGAGCAATTAGTAAATAAATACTTTAAAATTTCTTTTAATTTCTATTATGGTACATATTGATAGATATACCACATTAACAAAGAATTTAAGAGGAGGTAAAGGAGTCTGAGGGCTTCCCTAGTGTTTCAGTGGTAAGAATCCACCTGTCAATGCAGGAAATGCAGGTTTGATCCCTGGGTTAGGAAGATCCCCTGGAGAAGGAAATAGCAATCCATTCTAGTATTCTTGTCTGGGAAATCCTATGGACAGTGGAGCCTGGGTTACAGTCCATGGGGTCACAGAAGACTCAGATACAATTTTAGTGGCTAAACAACAGCAACAATAAAGGAGTCTGAAGACTAAACCTTTGAGAACCACTGATCTAGAACAATCATGATCATTTCATTACCTTAAAAAGACTGGTCTAGAAATAGGCATATGACTTAATTGCTTGATGAGACTAGAGGAAATTTCCTATTTTATAATACTAGGAAGAGATTTTCTTTCATTTTAAAAGGGACACCAAAAAATAAATTCTCCTTCTGATACTTTATATTGTTATATGAGAACCGTGTTTTTGTATTGGTGCTCTTGACCTTGAAAAGACAAGCCTCAGGACAGGAGCCAACAGTAGAGAACAGTGAAGCAGAAAGATTGAAGGATCGTGGGTCCTTGACCTAAATCATTTCTTGACTTCTTTTGCAAGAAAACAAACCCACTAATTGTCCATGACATTTTGAGATTTTGGACCTGTGGATACGGCGGGGGAAGGAAAGGGTGGGTCGAATTGAGAAAGTAGCGTTGACACATATACACTATCATGTGTAAAACAGATAGCTAGTGGGAAGCTACTATACAACACAGGGAGTCCACCTGGTGCTCTGTGATGACCCAGAGGGGTGGGATGGGGAGAGGGGAAGGAGGCTCAAGAGGGGAAAGATATATATATATATAATTAGGACTGATTCCCATTGTACAACAGAAACCAATACAACATTGTAAGGCAATTTCTCTCCTATTAAAAATTAAAAAAAAACCATCCTAAATGACATAGAATGTTTTGTTATGTATATTATCTAATGTTTCCTTTTGCAACTGCTTATTTATAGTCATTCATTTGGAATATGTTTAACACCTATGCTAATAGCTAAAACAACTATGACTTGAGGGTAAATAAAATGATTTACTTAATAGGTATTTTACAGAAATATGCACATTAAGCATTCAGATAAGTAATAAACCTTTTTCAGTTTGATTCTATACTCGTGAAGTTCTTTTCTAATTGTAATTTAGTTTCCATGAAGGTCTGCTTACATGGATAGACTGCAATAGTGTAACACAAGTAAATATGGCTTATATGACATTGACATTTGTCTGTATAGTCCAAAAATCTTGATATGTATTCCAAATGTACCTTTTTTGGCTTGTGACCTTGGGCTTAATCTCAAATTTAATTTTATGATGATGCAATTTCAGAATTGAGTCTCTATTAAATCTGCATCAATATTTTGACTTTAATATCATAGAGATAAATGTTAGATAAACTAGTAATAATAGTTGGAGCGTTTTATTTGCCAATTCATGATAATCAGAATTTATCTCACAGAATGTTTATCTAGGAAAGTTTCTCAGCGTTGGCACTATTGAAATTTGGCGCCAGATAAATCTCCTTTGCAGGTAGCTTCTCCCTGTGCCTCTACCTACTAAATGCTAGTAGCAAGTACTCACTACCCCAGGCCCCGATGTAACAACCAAAAATGTCTATAGGCGTTATCAAATGTCCCTTGAGGGGCAAGTTGCTTCCTCCTCCACTCAGAACCATTAGTCTATGAGACAATCAAAAATTTTTCCTGATTTTGCCTGCCACAGATAGCATAACTCAGAAGCATGATTAGGTTTATTTGCTTTGACTATCTTTCTTCTATTCCTTATAAGGGATTGCAAAGTTTTCCTATCCTTCCCTCTCCTTTTTGTCCCAGGTTGATGGGACTCATGGCCTTAGGAAAGAGAGTCCTTAATTAGTATTCCCAGGTGGTGCAGTTGTAAAGAAACCCCTGGCAAATGCAGGAGATGCAAGAGATGTAGGTTCGATCCCTGGGTTGGAAAGATTCCCTGGTATAGAAAACGTCAATCCACTAGTATTATTGCCTGGACAATTCCATGGACAGAGGAACCTGGCAGGCCTCAGTTCTGCCAGGGTCACAAAGGGCTGGACGTGACTGAGCACATGCACACACACACAGGAGATAAAGGGGAGGAAGAGAAAATGATTCCTAAGTTTTTTTATAGTGGTATTAACTGTTTTTTAAAAAGCATCATTATGGCATGGACTGTTATATCTAAATATAAATGTCAGTAAATAATCATAACTGCTGGTCTACATATATTACAATTGTGGTGACCCTTATCTATCTTGCTCAAAATTATTCCCCCAGAGTCTAGCAGTGTTTCCATTCTTGTTATGGATGGATCCCACTGAATGTATATATCTAATGAATCCATGAATAAAATTCTCATTACCTTAGCATTACAATGTGTGTGCATGTTCAGTCACTAAGTCGTGCCCAACTATTTTGCAACCCCATGGACTTTTGCAACCCTGCCTGGCTCTTCTGTCCATGGGATTTCCCAGGCAAGAATACTGGAGTAGGTTGCCATTTCCTTCTCCAGGTGATATTCCTGACCCAGGGATTGAACCTGTGTCTCCTGCATTGCAGGCAGATTCTTTACCACTGAGCCACCTGGGAAGCCCTAGCATGACATAGCAAACCTGCTAATTACTAGCCTGTTAGTTTAAAAGTTATTCTTCTTGGAGGTGGAGATCATTTAACAATAAATACTGAATATTGCCATATAAAAACTTCTACATCAGGTGTCATCATTATCAAAAGATTCAGTCCAAAGGAGGTGATTAGCACCAAACAACAAAATGTTTAGCAATATATTATTGAATTAATAAGGGTAAATGTGAAGTCATATGGGAAAAAAGATAAAGAAAAAAAAATGACAAAAACTAGAACATTGTGAGAATGAGGTGGTAACTGGATTGAATCTTTGAAGAGAGGACTTTTACAGTGTAAGGCTTTGAAGACACCTAGGAGAACTTCATTGAGTCTTATACGGGAAGGTATAGCTGCACAATGTTGTCATGATGAACCCACTGTGATTACATAGAAATGAAACTTCAAGACTAATCAAGAAATGAACACTGCTTAGAAGCCCAACCAACCAACCTATTAGGAAGTAACATCAAAAGGAATTCCAAATATTTCAATTTAAAGCCTAAAATGGAATCATAAAAATACCAGAAAAAATATAAGCAATTTTATTTCTAATTCTTACAGTAGGGTCAGTGTTTTAAAAAATGATACAAAGCCTAGAAAGTATAAAAGAAATTAAAGATATGCTTTGTTTTATATATTAAGGTGTTCTTCATGGGAAAGCTACCATAATCAAACTCAACAGAAACAGTGGGAAAAATATTTGAAATATAAATGACTGACTTAATAAGTCAATTTCCTTCTTACACAAAAAGCTCTTACTAAACTTCCAATTTATCCACATTTTCATCTCTTCCTTCATATCCAATCTGTAAAATCCTCTCAGTCTCATATTGAAATTATATTCAATTTTTTAAAATATAAATTTATTTATTTTAATTGGAGGTTAATTACTTTATAATATTGTATTGGTTTTGCCATACATCAACATGATTCTGCCACGAGTATACACGTGCTCCCCATCCCGAACCCCCTTCCCTCCTCCCTCCCCGTACCATCAACCCTCTGGGTCACAGCAGTGCACCAGCCCCAAGCATCCTGTATCCTGCATCAAACCTGGACTGGCGATTCATTTCTTATATGATATTATACATGTTTCAATGCCATTCTCCCAAATCATCCCACCCTCATAAAATCTGACCACTTGTCACTACCCTGACTCCTATCTCTTGGGTCCAAAGCACCAGAGTCTCCACGCTGAATAACTGAAGTTACCTTTCACAAGATTTCCTGCACTTGCTTCCCAAACTGTCTCCCCCTCAATAGTCAAGTCTCAATACAGCAACTGAAGTGATACTGCCAGAACCAAAGTTATAGGTCACTTCTCTCTCAAAACCCTCAGAGAGCTTTCTGTCAAACTCAGAGTGAAAGCCAAGGTTGCTTACAATGGCTTGCAATATGTTAAAGCATCCTGCTTGATTTGGCCTCTCATTATCTTGTGTCCTACAAGGCTCCCCTCACTTGCTCAGTTTCACCCACCTGACATTCTGAAGCCATATTTCCTCAGGGTCTTTGCACCTGCCCCTCTTTGGTATGGATGTCCTTGCTCCAGATGTCACATGGATTTCTCCTTCACCTCCTCAGGTCTTTCATGCAATGTCACCTTCTCTCTGAAGCTCTCCCTGACTGTGATGTTTAATAGTTCAAACTCATGCCTTGAATCCCTTGTTCCACTTTACTTACTCATTTTTCACTGGTGAATTTATCACTATCCTGGTGGCTCAGTATCAAAGAATCTGTAATGCAGGAGACTCAGGTTTGATCCCTAAGTCGGAATGATCCCCTGGAGGAGGAAATGGGAACCCACTCCAGTATTCTTGCCTGGGGAATCCCAAGGGCAGAGGAGCCTGACAGACTACAATCCATAGAGTTGTAAAAGATTAGGACATGACATAGCAAATAGCAAAAACGTTTTAATACTGTAGTATCTATTATGTTAATTTTTCCTCCGGCTAGGATGAAAGTTTTATGGGGAAAAGCTTTTCTTTTGTTGACTTCTATGCTTCTAGCATTTTTAATGGAATGTGTCATAATACAAGCCATAAATAAATACTTACTGAATGAATTTTGAGTGAAATTAAGGAGAAAAAAGAAAACTCAATAGAGCACATGATAGTCAAAATTTAACAGAAATATGTTTATAATTAAAATATATTTTAAAATTTTGCCAAATATTAAATAATCTTATCATAGTGTGATGAAACAAGCACTTTCATGTACAGAGGCATGAACTGAAGAGTAATTTGACTCTATTTATTAAAATTAATATTCCACACTCTTATAGCCATGATTACTTAATTTAACAAAATCTTGAAACAACCGAAGTATTGAGAATTGGTATAAATTATGGAGCATAATTTAGAATTTAACAGAACAAAGTAGATATACAAGACAATATAGAAAAAGGTCCTAATATTATTAACTGAAAAGCTAGGTTCAAAAGAATAGCCACTGTAGGATACAATCTGTTTTCCTTAATGCATACATATACTCAGATGCCCACATTTACATATATGTAAAATATTTCTGGAGAGCTACACACATACTGTTCCACACACATTGGGAGTCATTTGCATGAGGAATGCTTTATTCAATTTTTTTGTGAGGTCTAGTTGATTATTTGGTCTTCCAAGAAATTTATTTCAACTTACATTATGAATAATCTCTCTAAGCAAACATGTACATTTGAGTGAATGGATTAATGGTAGAGTGCCAGAAGCCGGCATATTGCATATTGAGTGCATATTGCATATTGCATATTGAGTGCAGCACTTTCCACAGCATCATCTTTCAGGATCTGGAATAGCTCAACTGGAATTCTACCACTGCCGGCAGCCCGCGTGAGGAACTCCCCCCGTGGCAAAGGTGATGAGGAAGGAGGCTCGGCATACGCAAAGGCGGGATCGAGCCTCAGGAGTCCCCCTGGAAATTCTCGAGCATCTACCCCCAAACCAGAGTCTGCCTACTTTCTGCTTTGTGCTTTCACCTACACCTCTGACTTTACGGGGGGCTATCCCCCACTACCTCTCTCTGAAAAAAGAGTTAGCTTACAGCTCCAGTTAATAATTCCTGGGTGTGACAGTGTTTCAATCTACAAACTCCTTTGGAAATCCTCTAGCCTGCCTGAATAGGTTTTTCTGGCCACATGTGATTGTTCAGAGCCTCCCAACTGTGAGAGGCAGGAGATGTTCTAAACTGTCTAAACACAGATTCCTTTGAGTATTTAAAAGATTGATTAGAAATTGTATTGGTGAAGGGTTTTTCACTTATTGGGCCAATGTTTGCTGCTAAGTCTCCATACCCCTTACCTACTGTGTCCTTGGCAGTGTTATTGATTGATATAACAGGTGTATAGAAATGTAAGTAGTAGCCTCAGTGTTTGTAACCTTCGACCCTTGAGTTAATTCCTTTCTTGATTGAGCCCACCTCACCTTTGCCCTATAGGAATGCAGCTTTGTCCAATGCTTTTTTGGAGGCTGGCGCCTGACTTTGGAATAATCATCTTTAGAGAAAAATAAGTTTCTTAAAATGTTAACAGGCCTCCTGGCCAGAGGATGATGTAAATCACCTAAACTTTTGCATATGATAAGTTTGAAAGCCTGGCTTCGATTAGGACCAGGAACTGCTGCCCTTGCATGACTCCACCCCTTCCCCCATTATCCTCTATGCACAACTTAAGGTATAAAACTACTTTGGAAAATAAAGTACGCCCCTTTTTTGTTCACCGAAATTTGGTCTCCCCATGTCATTCTTTCTTTCACCTTCTGGCTAAATTTTTCCTCTGAGGCGGGGAAGCTCGTCAAGCCTACTAATTTTGCCTGGGTTTCTAAGATCTGACCAGGGAGGCCTTAGTGTCTCCTCTCCTTCGGGAGAACGGGAGGACGCCTGCGGCCTTCGTAGGTGACGTAAATTCCCTGCTTTGGAATTTTATCCAGCCTCTTTTCTTCACTGAATTTTCCTACTGAGCTATCCTTATTTCAGCCTCTTTTCTCCACTGAATTTCCTCACTGAGCTATCCTTATTTCAGCCGCTTTTCTCCACTGAATTTCCTCACTGAGCTATCCTCATTCTATTACTCATTATATCTTTGATGAATATTTAAATAAATAGGTCACCTACGCCGTCTCTCCTTCGAATACCCTGGATCAGCTGGGGCTGGACCCCGGCAGTAGAGTATCATATAAATTTCTACAGTCAAATTTGGTATTTGGAGAGTCTTTAAAAATCTGAAAAAAAGCCACTCAGTCGTGTCTGACTCTGTGACCCTATGGACTTGTAGCCCACAAGGCTCCACTGTTCATGGGATTCTCCGGGCAAGAATTCTGGAGTGGGTAGCCATTCCCTTCTCCAAGGGATCTTCCTGACCCAGGGATTGAACCCGGGTCTCCTGCATTGCATGCAGATTCTTTACCTTTTGAGCCACCGGGGAAACCTTAAAAATCTGAGGAAACTAAAAAAAAAAAAAGTCACAATTGTAGATTTTTAAAATTCCTTTTAGTTTAGAAGTATTTAAAAACCCTCAAAAAACAAAAGTATTAAAATATTCTGTATTTATAAGAAATAAACAGCTATTAGCTCACTATTATGTTTTTTACTACAATTGGTAGACTCTTCTAAATCTTGTTTAAAATATTCTCTCTGTTGTTCAACATCTGCTTCAATCTAGCTTCATTCTAGTGGAATAAATAATTGAAGACTGATCTGAACAGCAAATTTTGTATTCTGTGCACAGCATGTTAATCTGTAATTATACTGCTGCCTTTTCACTAAACTGGCTATAGGAAGTAGTTGACTTGAAGCTAATATTTAGTATTATAAACAATAAAAAAGATATAATGGAAAAGTTATGAAGCATATAAGGGATTCCAAGTAACCAACAGTGTCGCCAGTTTTCTGAATATCATGTGGATTTGATAACACTGAATGGAATAACAAGGTCCTTATTAAGTTTTCATTCAAATTTTTACCCTAAAAGAAAAGGTCCTAATTTTTCACTCCTAGGTCTTAGAGCAGTCATCGCCTAAATACAGTTGACTATTGATAAAATGTCACAACTATATAATATTTGATGGTTTGAAGAAACCACATTTTTTTAAATTGCCACATTGTCAAATTAAAAATTACAACTGTTTCCTGGTTCATACCATTTTAGTGAATTTTGCATAAAGTTGTGCCTGCAGTTGTTCAACAGTAGCTCATGAAGCTAGTATGGAGGGAATAAAGGAAGAGCCATATAATAAAGACTCAGGAATTGACATACATCATGCTAGGTAGATAGGGAGAGAAAATTATTCCATTCCAGAAGGGCATTCAAACATGACAGAATAGGGAAGTGAATGAACCAGAACAAACAGTAACTCTACGGAGAAAACAGCCTTAACAGTGAGCTTAGATCAAAGTTTTTTAGAAGAATCTATTGCAGAGATGCCTGAAGCAAAATGTACCTATCCAGGCTGAAAGCTTTGTGAAGGTCATGGGCAGAGGTCTGCAACCAGTGGCTCATGGACTACATCCATGTTTACACAGGCATGACTACTTAAGTGCTTAATTGAACAGTATTTAAAAATTAGAAGTCACATAAAATGCTGTATTTCTAGCTTCTTTTGAAATCAATCCATGTTCTCCAATCATAGAATGATATTTTTGCACTAAAACAACTGATTGACATGGAGGAGCAGCTGCCCCATAGAAAGGATGCCCCATAGAAAGAAACTCTACAACTAGTTCCTACCCTGCAACTAGTTCAAATGATTCCTTTGGGGAAATTAGAAAGGGTTGACCTTTCTTAAAATAATTTACTACCATCATCCAGAAAATCTACAACAATTAGAAATGTAAACGGGGCTCCTTGGACTTGTTCAATGCATAATCAGCCATGATGCTGCTTCACTCAGTTATGCCACCTGCCTTCAGGGTATTTAGAAACACATGGGATGAAATGAAGAAGACA
Source organism: Bos indicus (assembly GCF_029378745.1). Classification (NCBI taxonomy): domain Eukaryota; kingdom Metazoa; phylum Chordata; class Mammalia; order Artiodactyla; family Bovidae; genus Bos; species Bos indicus. Next base: position 113,371,237 of record NC_091760.1, read on the forward strand.
AAGCTAGACCAGCACAGGATCTATTCTTTTCGCCCCTCTGGTCAGAATTAGTGTCATTTTTCTCTATCTTTCTTTTTTTTTTTTTTTTTTTTGCTTTTTTCCCTCTTCCTTCCTCCCTTTCACTCTCCTTCCTTACACTTTTCCTCCCTTCTTTCCTTCCTTCCTTCATCCCCTCTTTCTCTCTTGTGTGTGCATGCACATACACACAGAGTGGTTTTAAAGGTTTTTAATTTGCTAACTCATTTCATGTGATTATTAATAAAATATTTATAAGGAGGTAAAATGCAATTGATCTGTAGTTCATTTTATTTTGCTAATATACCAAACCAAAAAATAAAAAACAAGTAAGTTTTCTTTCAAAAACTATTTCAGAAGCCTGAGGGGAAATGTACCTAAAGTATGTCCCTTTTATATACTGCCTTAAAGAGTACAGATCATATGCCACTTTTTCTTTCAACCAATTCTCCATATGTTGCCTGGGGAAGTATTAGAGGAGATACAATGAAGACACTTGCCTGAGGTATGTCTATCCAGACTACAGACTATTCAAATTTTACTTTCCGAAACACAAGGGCTGAAATAAGGTTTACAAAAACAAGAAACAAGCAGCATCCATATTCTTTGATTATCTGTTTTGTTTACTTCTATTCTATCAGGTCTTGGTTAATATATAAGCTCCTCAGTGAGGCCTTACCTGAACACCCAAGCTAAAGTTGATCTCCCATTTGTCTCTATGTCACCCTACTTGCTTACTTAATAGCTCTAATTAGTGTGTATTTGATCAGTCTATTTACTTAGCTTATTTGTTGATTGCCTGCCACATGTCAGACATTACTCCAGTCACTGGAAAGTCCAAGGTAAACCTTCCCACTAAGGTTTTAAGATTTATGTGGAAGATACACAGAGTAACAGGCACATAAGTAAAATCATTACACACTGTGGTAAGTGTAATCCTTAATTTATATTTCTATCTTTCTGTTCCACTGGCTTGGAGAAGGAAATGGCAACCCACTCCAATGTTCTTGCCTGGAGAATCCCAGGGATGGGGGAGCCTGGTGGGCTGCCGTCTATGGGGTCGCACAGAGTCGGACACGACTGAAATGACTTAGCAGCAGGTCCACTAACCTGTGTCTATATGGATTTTGTCTTCTATTGTATCCCAGCACCAATCACAGTGACTGGCTGAATGACTGTATTAACTTTTCTAGTGAAATGGATATCTGTAATAATATTTGAATAGGAGCCCCAGGGACTTCCCTAATGGCTCAGTGGTTAAAGAGTCAGCCTGCCAACGTAAGAGACATGGGTTAGATCTCCGGTTCAGGAAGATTTCACATGCCATGGGTCAACTAAGCCTGTAGGCCGCAACTATTGAGCCTGCGCTCTAGAGACTGGAAACTGCAACCACTGAGCCCTCATGCCACAACTACTAAAGCCCACATGCCCTAGAGCGCACGCTCAGTGACAAGAGAAGCCACTTCAAAGAGAAGCCTGCACACCCCAACCAGAGAGCAGCCTCTGCTTGCTGCAACTAGAAAAAAGCCTCCACGGCAACAAAGATCCAGCACAGCTTAAAAATAAATAAAATTATTTCAACTCTGGGAGATAATGAGGATAGGGAAGGATGGTATGCTGTTGTCCATTGGGTTGCAAAGAGTCGGATATTATTTAGTGACTGGACAACAATTAAAAAAATAAATAAATAGGAAACCCAGGATATCAGAATAATATCATCTACTTGGGAGCAGTGAGAATTTTGTCCCTGACACATATGAATTCATATAATGATCAATTACATATGTTATAACAAAGCTTGAAAGATAAATGAGAAACACTCTCACTGCCCAGACAGCTCTATTGTTAATTCTGTAGTATATGTATTTCCAGATTTTATTTTATGAAACACAAATTTACAAAGAACTTTGTATTTCTTCAATAAAACAATGTCATACCGTGTGTACTTTAAAACCTATATTTTTCAATTAACAATGTCCACTTTGACATTTCAGAAATATGAGGGGAGTTTTGCTTTATTTCTCTCTGAAAGGTTGACAGTTGAATACAATATAACAGGTATATAATTTTGAGTCATAATCAAACCAAACAAAAACTTATGAGCCATAATCTCCTATCTGTGCACATGAACTTTTAAAACAGAGTACATTTTCAAAGGCAAAGTGAGAGGAGAGGAGAAAATGAACACCCACTCAGCAAATCAGGGAGAAAACTAATATTATTGCTATTTCATGAAAATAAGTGACCCTGAAGCCACTCAAGTGGCTATTATCCCAGATGGAATGTCAGCTCTAACATTTCTCTATTTGGATTGTCTAACTTGTTTACTTGTACCCATATTGTTCCAGAAAAAAAGATTTCAAATGAAATGTCATCAACACTTCTCTACTTGAAGTATTTTCTTTTACAATTTATCCATGTGCCATCTCTGTCCAAAAACAAAGAACTTAGGGTAGATAACAAAGATAAAAAGCATAAATGAGAAAAATACATGTTGGAAAAGAAATAGAGCCAAGAACTAAGTTAGGAAACAAACCATATCTATTATGTAAACATTCAGTGCAGTTCAGTCGCTCAGTCGTGTCTGATTCTTTGTGACACTATGAATTGCAGCACGCCAGCCCTCCCTGTCCATCACCAACTCCTGGAGTTCTCTCAAACTCATGTCCATCGAGTTGGTGATGCCATCCAGCCATCTCATCATCAGTCGTCCTCTTCTCCTTCTGCCCCCAATCCCTCCCAGCATCAGAGTCTTTTCCAATGAGTCAACTCTTCATATGAGGTGGCTAAAGTACTGGAGTTTCAGCTTTAGTATCAGGCCTTCTGAAGAACACCCAGGACTGATCTCCTTTAGAATAGACTGGTTGGATCTCCTTGCAGTCCAAGGGACTCTCAAGAGTCTTCTCCAACACCACAGTTCAAAAGCATCAATTTTTTGGTGCTCAGCTTTCTTCACAGTCCAACTCTCACATCCACACATGACCACTGAAAAAACCATAGCCTTGACTAGATGGACCTTTATTGGCAAAGTAATGTCTCTGCTTTTAGGTCAACATTATTTATAAAATTGAAGAATGGAAAAAAATGTATTAATATCACTGGACTAAGTGAAAGTATCTTTTATTAAAATGTTGCTGGTATGTTTATTAAGACGAAACCAGTGGGGGAAAAAACTTCGTATGTTACTAGACTGGGTAGCTGTGAAATATAAGAGACTAGCACAAGCAGCCAAGATATAAAGTTAATATACAAAAGTCAGTTGTTTTCCTGTATACTAGCAATGAACAAATGAGATTTGAAATTAAAACCATATTCTATTTAAATAACACCCCCCCCCAAATCTAACAAAATGTGTATAAGATCCATATGAGGGAAACTACAAAATTCTGATAAATGAAATCAAAGAACTAAATAAATGAGAGATAGTTCAAGCTTTTGGAGAGGAAGTTTCAATATTGTCAAAATGTCTGTACTTCCAACTTGATTTATAGATTCAATGCAATCTCAATCAAAATCCTAACAAGTTATTCTGTAGATTTTGACAAACTGATTCTCAATATTATTTGGAGAGACAAAAGACCTAGAACAGTCAACATAATATTGAAGGAGAAGAACAAAGTTGGAGGACTGATACTATGTGACTTCAAGAGTTGCTAGGAAGGTATGAAATCGAGACAGTGGGTATTGGTGAAAGAATAGAAAACGTAGATCAATGGAGCAGAATAGAGAGCCCAGAAATAGACTCACACAAATATAGTGAATTGATCTTTGACAAAAGAGCTAAGGAAATACAATGCAGCGAAGATTTTTTTTCAACAAATGGTACTGGAACAATTAGACACCCACCTGCAAAAAAATTAATCTAGACACAAAACTTATACCTTTCACAAAAATTAACTCAAATGGAGCATAGACCTAAACAGAAATCATAAAACTATAAACTGCAGACAATAACAGGAGAAAACGTAGATGACCTTAGGTATGGCAGTGACTTTTCAGATACAACACTAAAGACACAAATAGCAAGAAATAGTTGATAAGCTTGACTCATTAAAATTAAAACTCTGAAAAAAAAAAAACAAAGTCAAGAGAATGAGAAGACAAGCCACAGATTGGGAGAAAGTGTTTGCAAAAATCACAGCTGATAAAAGATGATATACAAAATATACAAAGAAGCCTTAAAACTCAACAATAAGAAAACAAGCAACCTGGCTGAATAATGGGCCAAAGATCTGAATAGACATCTCATCAAAGATGGCAAACATTATGTGTTCATGGAAATGCAAATTAAAACAGCAATGAGATACCACTACATATCCATTATAGTAGCCAAACTCTCTTTGCTGGTGGGAATACAAAATGATTCAGCCACTTTGGAAGACAGTTTGACAGTGTCTTACAAAACTAAACATACTCTTACCACACAATCCAGCAATCATATTCCTTGGTATTTACCCAACTGGGCTGAAAACTTAGGTCCACATCAAAACCTGCTCATGGATGTTTACAGTAGCTTTATTCATAACTCTTGGTAGTAAACAAAATGTCTTTCTGTCAGTAAATCGATAAACTGGTATATCCAGGCAATGGGATATTATTCAGTGCTAAAAAGAAATGAGCTATCAAGCCATGATAAGATATAAAGGACATATTACTAAGTGAAGGAAGCCAATCTGAAAAGTTTGCTTAGTATATGATTCTAACTATATGCCATTCTGAAATGGGCAAATAGAAGACAGCTAAATGATCAGTAATTACTAGCATATGAGGTAGGGGAGGAATAAATAGGCAGAGCATAAATGATTTTCAGGGCATTGAAAATATCATAATGATGGGTAACATGTCATTATTGTACTTGCCCAAACTCATAGAATGTACAACACCAAGAGTGAACCACTGTGCAAACTATGTACTATGTGTGATTATGATGTGTCAACATAGACTCATCAGTTTTAACAAACATACCACTATGGTAAGGAATGTTGATAATGGGAGAGAGGTATACGGTGTAAGGGAAATCTCTGTATCTTCTCTTCAGTATTGCTATGAATCTAAAATTGCTATAAAATAGTCTTAATTTAAAAAAATAGATATTTGTAATTGAGAAATACAAATATCTATTTTTTTCTGATAAATTGAGAAATGATCTTCTTCATCCAATCATCGACTAAACTCAGGCTGAGGTCCAGTTTTGGTAAGATTCAGTCTACCTGTGGTTTGTATCTGTTCCTATGGTTGCCTTCAATAGACTTCTAACTGAGAATTTAGTGCCCTTGTCTCTTTAACACTAAGGAATTGGAAATTCCACTCTGCTTTTCAGAGCTATTTTAAGTTCTTGCTCTATACATCTTCAGAATATAGCAAAGTCTTGAGATGAAATGAGTTGTGTGCTTGGATTTCCAACTTTGTCATTCTAACCCACATAATTTCCAAAACTATGATTACTAGTATGTGCCTTAGCAGCAGCTCTCTGTCTCTTCACACCCATATTCTTAGCCTTATATTTACACCTAGAATCAACAAATATCTCCAGAGGAAAAAAAAAAAGGAAGCTATAGATCCTCAATCTACCTCTGAATTTACCTCTGATTTCTTTGGAATTCAAGTCCTTCTAAATATTTCTGCTTAAGCAGCTCTCTGAAAAACCTTAATTTTTTTTTTCATAATGTGCCTGGCTTTTCTAGTTGTGACAAATACTTCACCCTTCCTGAAGCAGAAATTCTAATATACATACTGCGTTTATTTAGAGGACTCCTAAAATTATACAATCAAATTTTAAATCTTTCCTATGCTACAGATTTGTTTTTCTAACTGCTTTCAGAACATTTTTATTTTAATGTGTTTAAACTTATCCCTTTATTCTCCTGAATCTCCTGGATCTGTGATGACTTAATCAGACTTCTGATCACTACTATGTTGGGGGTTAGGAGATGGTTGTGTATTAAATGGGGGAGTTGTGGAAGTCCTCATTGAGAAGGTGACCTTTGACCAAATACCTGACTGAGAGAAGAAACAAGCTATGGAAACTTCCAGGGGAAGCTAAGATGGCTATAGCAAGTTCAAAAGCACTGATACAGGAGTGTACCTGATGGTTTCCTATGATGGCAAGGAGTCTATGTGGCTGGGGCTGAGAGAGCAAGGGAGAAAGTAATAAAGAGTGTATTCAGACCAGGACTGAACTAAGTATCATATTTAATTCATTTTCTTTCCACTCTTCACATCCAATAAAGATCATGTCCTTCAGGTTCCTGGGAAATATTCTTCATATACATGCCTCATTTATAACTCTATTACCACCACTTTCATTTATCTCTTGTTATTCACAGATAACTGCAAATTGGAAACAGATCTTCCCAGTCTTGGAATTCCCCACTTCAATAAATGTCAAATAAAACATTCTTTTCTGCCATAACCATGATCATGGTCACAATATAAGACTTTAAAATTTCCTAACTCTGGATTTTTCCATTACTATACATGAATCAGAGAAGGCAATGGCACCCACTCTAGTACTCTTGCCTGGAAAATCCCATGGATGGAGGAGCCTGGTGCACTGCAGTCCATGGGGTCGCTAAGAGTCGGACACGACTGAGCGACTTCACTTTCACTTTTCACTTTCAAGCATTGGAGAAGGAAATGGCAACCCACTTTAGTGTTCCTGCCTGAAGAATCCCAGGGATGGGGGAGCCTGGTGGGCTGCCACCTATGGGGCTGCACAGAGTCGGACACGAATGAAGCGACTTAACAGTAGCAGTAGCAGCATACATTAATAGGTCAGTTGAAGAGAGGAAAATGCCCATTTTTCTATAGGAGGTGATTGGGATGTTTGAATATGAGTAAATACTCTATTTTAATGCCTTCCAACAATGTTAGAAAAAAATCTGAAAATTTTGAAATCTTTAGATCTATCCAAAGTCAAAAGGATTTGGTGAGTATAAGACTGGGCTAGTAAATGAATAAAGTTTTCAACTTCCTATTGCTGGGAAAATTCTAAAAATAACCATATAGCCTCAGTCAGTTTAGTCGCTCAGTTGTGTCCGACTCTTTGTGACCCCATGTCTGCAGCAAGCTAGGCTGCCCTGACCATCACCAACTTCCAGAGCTTGCTCGAACTCATGTCCATTGAGTCGGTGATGCCCTCTAAACATCTCATCTTCTGCTGTCCCCTTCTCCTTCCGCCTTCAATCTTTCCCAGCATCAGGGTCTTTTCTTTATCATCATCAGTCAATTCTTTGCATCAGGTGGCCCAAGTATTGGAGTTTCAGCTTCAACATCAGTCCTTAAAATGAATATTCAGGACTGATATCCTTTAGGATGGACTGGTTGGAGCACCTTGCAGTCCAAGGGACTCTCAAGAGTCTTCTCCAACACCACACTTCAAAAACATCAATTCTTCGGTGCTCAGCTTCTTCACAGTCCAACTTTCACATGCATACATGACTACTGGAAAAACCATAACCTTGACTAGATGGACCTTTTTTGGCAAAGTAACGTCTCTGCTTTTGAATATGCTATATAGGTTGGTCATAACTTTCCTTACAAGGAGTAAATGTCTTTTAATTTCATGGCTGCAGTCACCGTCTGCAGTGATTTTGGAGCCCAAGAAAATAAAGTCTCTCACTGTTTCCATTGTTTCCCCATCTATTTCCCATGAAGTAATGGGACCAGATGCCATGATCTTAGTTTTTTGAATGTTGACTTTTAAGGCAACTTTTTCACCCTCCTCTTTCACTTTCATCAAGAGGCTCTTTAGTTCTTCTTCACTTTCTGACATAAGGTTGGTGTCATCTGCGTATCTGAGGTTATTGATATTTCTCCCGGCAATCTTGATTCCAGCTTGATCTTCATCTAGCCTGGCATTTCGCATGATGTACTTTGCATACAAGTTAAAAAAGCAGGGACATGGCAAAAATTTCACAAAAAAAGCACATTACTCTGCTCCTTCAGACAACTACTTCCTAGAAAGCATCTTGAATTTCACATGATATCAATTTCTTTTTGTATATACATTTTGCTGATGCTTACAGTTTTCACAAAATACCCAACCTTTTTCTTTTAGTGAGAAAGTGTTTTAAGACACACAAGTGTAAATTGTCCACATAGCTTCTTCCTGAATCTTTCACAAACACAAAAACTGGCTCTGTAAGCTCCATATATATCCTTTGGAAAATATCCATGTTTTCAGTTAAATGAAACAACATCAATATGCCTTTTCAGCCATGGGTTTGGATCATTTGCCTGTAATTTGGCACATTTGAAAATCATATCATTTATCTGTTTGCAAAAAAAATAATAGTTCAAATGCTTAATAAAAAGCACAAAATTATCTGTAACAAAAATCACAGAAACTAAAAAAATATGTTTGAAAACAACAGTGATAGGAATCTGATTTCTCAGGGAAATGTTAGAACACTCCAATTTTTTTTGTAAGAGAGGCAAAAAATGGCTTCTATGGTTAACACTGAATTTTTTCCTTTGGAGCAGAAAAATTGAAGCTGCTTCAGCAAGGGAGAGAAGGAGGGAAAAGATGAAAAACAATGGTGGGTAAATTCTATACCATGTATTCTAGATGTTAATTAGGTTCAAAAATATTTGCAATATGTTGAAAGAATGAAATGTGATGGGAGTTAAGCAATGGGCATAGAATATTTATTAGAGTAAGTAAATTAAAAATTTTCTCATGTGGTTGATGCAAATTTTGTGAATCTATTCAATTAATAGAAACACGTCTTAGTCTGTTTCTCACTTGAGTAAATACAATTGACAACTTGATTTTTTCTGTAAAGAAATGTGACAAAACAATGGTCACCGCTATTATTGTAGATGTTACATATACCTTGTACATAAGTATACGTGTATAATGTAGAATATAACATTCTAACATAAGGCATATTTTTAAAGGTTGCATGAAAACAACTGATTTCTTCATTTATTTGCTTGTTTAGATTTTCAGAAAACTTCTACTGAACCTGAAGAGAAAGGAAATTTAATTTTTCAGGTGAACTTTAACTTTTGTGATTTGGAAGTTTGCTCAAATCTTAAATTTTAAAAGTGCATTAGACATTTAAGCTTTGGCTTATGAAATGGATATGTAAAAGTATGTTCTATTGTATCAAAAAAAAATCTCAACTTAAAATATTCCCCTGTCCTGAAACACATCTAATTTGCTTTACCTGTCACAATGTAAAACCCAAGGCCATCGATGGAAAAGGAGTTATTGTATGTATATGAAAACACAGCATAGTGCACGGAAGTCCAGGCTGAGGCTAGATGAAATAGGAAGAAAAGAACAATGCAGATTCTGAAAGGTTTACATGTCTAAATTCAGGGGAGCTGATTTGGGGGCGGATGGAGGAGGCTGGGGGGCTACAGTCCATGGGGTCGCAAAGAGTCAGACACAACTGAGTGACTTCACTTTTATCAGAGGGAGAATTTTCAAGGATTGAGGCATCATTAGGCAGAACAAGGTGGAAAAACCATTCTAGGTGAGAGTGGAAATGAAGTCATACAGGAAAAATGCAAAGCAACTGTGAGAAGATAAGATCTTGGAAGATGATATCTCCTCTTTGCCATGTTTATTTAATATTGAATTCAAAAAACATGAAAATTAAGAAAGTCTCTCAGAAACTACACCATTTACAAACTAGTATAAGTTAACCTTCTGAAAGCTTTCAGCACTTAAAACTTACCTTAAGTCAAGCCCTTAACACTATTGTGAAATGAAAATATCTCCTGCCATATCAATAAACAGAAATGCCAAAGGCACCAGAGATTTTGGCCTCCAAATATGAATGAGGGCTCCCAAAATTGTGATCCAACAGATGCTGCCACCCTCCATGGTGATTGCTGATGAGCTGGGGGAAGGCAAGAACCAGCCATCTGCCACTCCTTAAGTTTAACAAGGAAACAAGATTTGGGCCCATCCTGGAATGCGAAGTTAAGTGGGCCTTAGAAATCATCACTATAAATAAAACTAGTGGAGGTGATGGAATTCCAGTTGAGCTATTTCAAAACCTGAAAGCTGATGCTATGAAAGTGCTGCACTCAATATGCCAGCAAATTTGGAAAACTCAGCAGTGGCCACAGGATTAGAAAAGGTCAGTTTTCATTCCAATCCCAAAGAAGGGCAATGCCAAAGAATGCTCAGACTACCACACAATTGCCCTCATCTCACACGCTAGTAAAGTAATGCTCAAAATTCTCCAAGCCAGGCTTCAACAATACGAGAACCGTGAACTTCCAGATGTTCAAGCCAGTTTTAGAAAAGGCAGAGGAACCAGAGATCAAATTGCCAACATCCACTGGATCATTGAAAAAGCAAGAGAGTTCCAGAAAAAATATCTATTTCTGCTTTATTGACTATGCCAAAGCCTTTGACTATGTGGATCACAATAAACTGGGAAATTCTGAAAGAGATGGAAATACCAGACCATCTGATCTGCCTCTTGAGAAATCTGTATGCAGGTCAGGAAGCAACAGTTAGAACTGGACATGGAACAACAGACTGGTTCCAAATAGGAAAAGGAGTATGTCAAGGCTGTATATTGTCACCCTGCTTATTTAACTTATATGCAGAGTACATCATGAGAAACCCTGGGCTGGATGAAGCACAAGCTGGAATCAAGATTTCTGGGAGAAATATCAATAACCTCAGATATGCAGATGATACCACCCTTATGCCAGAAAGTGAAGAAGAACTAAAGAGCCTCTTGATGAAAGTGAAAGAGGAGAGTGAAAAAGTCGGCTTAAAGCTCAACATTCAGAAAACGAAGATCATGGCATCCGGTCCCATCACTTCATGGTAAATCGATGGGTAAACAGTGGAAACAGTAGCTGATTTTGTTTTGGGGTCTCCAAAATCACTGCAGATGGTGACTGCAGCCATGAAATTAAAAGATATTTACTCCTTGGAAGGAAAGTTATGACCAACCTAGACAGCATATTAAAAAGCAGAGACATTACTTTGCCAACAAAGGTCCATCTAGTCAAGGCTATGGTTTTTCCAGTGGTTATGTGTGGATGTGAGAGTTGGACTATGAAGAAAGCTGAGCACCGAAGAATTGATGCTTTTGAAGTGTGGTGTTGGAGAAGGTTTGAGAGTCCCTTGGACTGTAAGGAGATCCAGCCAGTCAATCCTAAAGGAAATCAGTCCTGAATATTCATTTTAATGACTGATGTTGAAGCTCAAACTTGAATACTTTGGCCACCTGATGCGAAGAGCTGACTCATTTGAAAAGAAGCTGATGCTGGGAAAGATTGAAGGTGGGAGGAGAAGGGGACGACAGGGGATGAAATGGTTGGATGGCATCACCAACTCAATAGATATGTGTCTGAGTAAACTCCAGGAGTTGGTGATGGACAGTGAGGCTGGCATGATGCAGTCCATGGAGTCACAAAGAGTCAGACACAACTGAATAACGGAACTGAACTGAGCTGAGGTGCAATGAAAGGAATGAATTCCGAGAGCCCAGAGGCTTGCATCTTCCCATACATAGTATGCTAAATTCCTTAACCTGATATCTGATCTTTGATGTTCTGACTGCGTTCCCCCTTTGTTACAAACTATATAGCCTGACTTCCCCCTCCTGCCTCGTTGGAGCAGTCTCTCAGAACTAACTGAGGTGCTGTCTCCCAGGCTGCAGTCCTCGTTTTGCCCCAAATAAAACTTATCTTGCAACTCTCAAATTGTGAATATTTTTTAGTTGACACTATAATCAACAAGGCAAAGTCTGAAATCCAAAATGTTATGAAAACTGATATTTTATTGATAACTCGTTTGATGGCAACGTCTAGCCTGGCACTGACATGAAGCTACCTGTAGTCTTTCCTCATCTTTCCAGATGATACTATTCATAGGTTTGACTGCAGAAATGTTGATGCATTTGATCGGAGTCCGGCCCTACTGGAGGATACAGTTCGTTTATGTGTTATATTAAATATACAGGTATTAACTTTTAAATATTGAACTTTTACTGGAGTCTGAAACACATATAGTTTTAATATTTGTGGACCCATTAGAATCAGTTAAATAATACCAATTCTTTTTATTTTTGAAAGGTAATTGTTTTAACCTTTAAATTAATGCTTAATTCCCTTTGACTTCTTTTGACATTGCTTTATGTCCATTTTAAAGATATTGAGTCCAAATTTGGACACAAAACTAAATTGAACATGTGACCAGTTATTATTCCTCTTTCCTCATTTCTGAACATCTTGAAGTATTACTTAAAGAATTGTAGCACATTCTATAAAAGTAGATGACACAGATACACTTATTCCTCAGTATCAACTAAAAAATAAACAGTATCCAGTTCATACTTTGCATAGAGTATTCTGTCAAGAAATAATTGCTGAATTATTTAAAACATGAATGATTATTAAGTACTATTCTTATTTGTGCAATGCTCTTATGTTTACTTTTTAAAATGCTGTATTTTTAGGTATATATATTGTGATTTCTCTATCTCCTCATTCAGTTTGTGCAATTCCTTTTTTCCCCTAAGTATGACCCACTAAACTAGTTTCTCTAACAACTTTATTTTTGATGACTCCTCTTTATTGAGGTTATTTTGAACTGTAAGCATAAGTCTTAGGATGACATATATTATTCTTAACTTATGATCGTCTTCAAATCTAATGTGTGCTTTCACTTTTTTTTATTTCCCAAAGGAATTAACAAGAAAGGCATAAGTTGATGCGAAATAACAAAATTTTAAATATTCTGAAACATTTATTTTGTACTTAATCCCACTACCTTCATTCTGCCAAGAAATAACAATAAAGACATATTCTCAATATCGATAACATATTTCATGTCATAAAACATGACATTAATACTTCAATTATGTTCCATTACAACTGGAAAATAAATGTGGTCTCTTCCCCTAAGAGACTAATGGTCCACTGAGGAGATAAACATGTGTACGTATAATTACATACTTGGGAGCAATCACCATACTTTGGAAAAGTTTAAATGGCAAGTACTCGAACAGAACAAGACTGAACTCCCCATGATGAGAGGGACAGAAGTTTGGGGGATATGAAGTAGCCATAACAAAGGTGCTAGCAATGGAAAAAATTAAATAGTACACAAACACATAGAAACATGAGGGGAAACTTTCAAGAAAATCTAGGACAACTAGTATAACTAGGGGAAACATATATGGGCCAAATCAAAAGGGACCACCTGAGGCTCTAGTAGGACTTCAGGCTTTGTCTAAAGACACTGAAGCAGATTAATTCAGAAACTTTGCATCTTAGAAAGATATTTCTGGCTACATTATTGAGAACAGATGAGGGGTTCAAGAACTGAATTTGGAGTGGAGTGAGAAATACCAGTGTCTGCACTGAAGTCATGGCTGTGAGCAGAAAGGGGCAGGAATGGTGAAGAGGACAGATCCCCCTGTGAACAAAGATTGGCAATTTGGAATCAGTCATGATGGGAATACTTATACTATAGAAATCAGCAGACTCAGAAACTGGCTCCCCTCATCTCTAACCCTCAACAGAGTCTTTTTAAAAGATTTACCGGCATAGCACTGAACATGTATTTGGAATAGAAACAAATTTATATTCCACTTTTCTTTGGTTTATAAAGGCAGTCATATGTTAGCGGCACTGACACCACATTGGCTATTAAATAATATTAATTATTTGAATTCTTAAAAAAAAAAAAGCTATTTCTTCTTTCTTTTTGTAAGGAGAGAAAAAGGAAAGAATTAGGTTTCAGGGCTACTGTATGACTGGAAAAATGTCAAAGAGGCCTCTGCAGGTCCCTGGATTTCAGGCAACTTCTGGGTTGCCAAACATGTTTTATTTGCTCAGAAGGGGATTTATAGTTGGATTTGCATACTGAATCTTTGAGTTTTATAATATGAAAAAAGAAAAGAAGTACACTCAAAGAAAAGAGTTAGTTTTAAGAATGTTGCCTTAAATATTAGTCCCTATATTCAAGAACAAAGGTTAATACTATAATTCGAGTGAATTTATTTTGAATGTAAGTATATGTTACAATTATTGGTATACAGTTCCATATAAAGTCACTCAATAAATAGATATGTTTACATTGTGGGCCTGACTCTTCCATTCTGGACAGGAATAACTATTTTTTTTTAATTTTTTATGTCTGATGGTAGATGCATTTATAATAGATCAGCTGATGTAAGTTATCTAAAATGTAATCAGTCACAAAAAGGGGAATTTGATACTGAAAGTAACTTTAACAATATACATAAAGGACTCTCTTTTTTCTACCATTTCCCGCATTAGAGACATGTAATTTATTCATGTTATAACTGTCCCCTTTATTCTTTATTCCTTTCTCCCTTCCTCTCTTCCTCTCTTTCTCCCTCCCTCTCTTCCTCCCTTTCTCCCTCCCTGTATTTTTATTAGATCTTAAACTAATATTCTGAGTTGATAATATCACAGGGTGAAATTTTTAAAAAATAAAATTAAAGTATATGAGGCCCAGACTCCCCACTCCCCATTCTTTATCCTCCTTGTCCCCACTTCACTGCCTTCCTGATATGAAAAGTATGACATATATTCTCATTTTTGTTTCAACCACACTATTATCTATAGCACCTGTGAAAATAGTTTTTGTTTAGCATTTTAAGTATTAGCTTGTTCCCTTACTTTTAGTAAGGATAAATATACAGTATAGGAAATGATCTATAATATCCTATATCCTAGTCCATTCAGGCTGCTATAAAACAAACTATCCTAAACCAGGTATATAAACAGCCAGTTGTTTATATTAATTATAAATTGTTGTCTATATTGTTGTTTACTTTGCTTACAGACAACAAAATTTTATTTATCATTGTTCTGAGGGCTAGAACATCCAAGTGGAGAGCATCAGCAGATTCAGTGTCACAGGGCGTGCTTTCTGGTTCATAAAGGGCTCTTTTTCTCTCTATGTCCTCACATGACAGGAGGGACAAGTGAGCCCTGGGGAACTCTTGTAACAGGGCACCAATACCATTCATGAGGGCTCCACAGTCTTGACTAATCGCCTCCCAAAGGCCAGGAGTTGTTTTGATGATTCAAGATTGTCTGCCTAGACAGTCATATCACCTGTGAACAAAGATAATTTTATTTCTTTCTTCTCTATCTGCATATCTTTCATTTCCTTTTCCTGTCTTATTGCATTAGTGAGGACATCCAGTACAAAGTTGAAAAGGAGTGATGAGAGGGAACATCCCTGTCTTATACCTGATTTTAGTGGGAAAGCTTTGAAGTTAGCACCATGAAGTATGATGTCAGGTATAAGGGTTTGGTTATTATTTTTTTTTTTGGTAGCTGTTCTTTATCAAGTTGACAAAGTTACCCTCTATTTCTAGGGTTTTGAGAATTTTTATGATTAATGGATTTTGTATTTTGTCAGCTTTTTTTCTACATCTATTTATATGATCATATGATTTTTCTTTTTTAGCCTGTTGATGAAATGGATTACTTTAAGTAATTTTCAAATGTTGAATCAGATTTACATAACTGGCATAAATTCCACTTAGTTGATAATGTATATATTTCTATTTGTTAAAAAGATAAAGCTGTGTCTGATGATTTGGATCAAATGGATAAATTCCTAAAAATATACAACTCTCCAAAATTTACAAGAAAAGAAGTAGAAAACTTGAATATTAAATACCTTTTAAACAATTTTAATTTGTTATACATTTTCCAACAAAGAAAAATCTAGAAAATTTGACTGATGAATTCTTCCAAACAAGAAAAGAACAACACTAGTGTTATTCAAAATCTATCAAATAATAGAAACAGAGAGAAAACCACAACTGTTTTTAGGAGGGCAACATAACCTTGCTTCCAGAACTAGATGAGAATATTATAAGCAATATTACAATCCTGAAGAAGGCAAGAGCTTAGGAGAATCAATGAATAAAATTGAAAGTCCATATTGCAGAAGTATAGCAAATGAGAAGAGGAGGAGGTAAGACTGAAGGGAAACAATGACCAGACATAAAGGATCCTATAGGCATGGAAGGGGGTTCTGAAATTTAGCGAGGGCAATAGTCATTGGTTTATTCACATTAATATATGCAGCCTATGAGATTTCAAATAATAATTAAATTTATCAAGGAGAAGTTTGACCTAATATCACTGTTTATTTATTAATTCTTTAAAATTTTTAAGAAACTATATTTATGTCACTTTTGCAACAAACAAAAGTAGAAAAGATTTAATATTTGCATTGTATATCATATTGTGATCAATTTTAATAATATTTATTTCATAGTACAAAATGATTATTTTTAATTGAAATATAGTTTGATTTACAATGGGTTTCCCTGATGGCTCATATGGTAAAGAATCAGCCTACAATGTGGGAGACCCAGGTTCAATCCCTGGGTCAGGATGATCCCCTGGAGAAGGAAATGGCAAACCACTCCAGTATGCTTGCCTGGAAAATTCTGTGGACAGAGGAGTCTGTCAGGCTACAGTCCATGGGGTCTCAAAGAGTGGGACACAACTGAGCGACTAACACTTTTACTTTTTACTTACAATGTTGTGTTAGTTTCAGATGTATAGCAGAGTGATATAAACTCCTAACTTATCCCTCCCTCCCATACCTTTCCCCTTTGGTAACCATTAGCTTTTGTCTGTGAGTCTGTTTCTGTTTTGTAGATTTTAAGTGCATTTGTATCATTTTTTTAGCTTCCACATATAAGTGATTTCATATGATATTAGTCGTTCTCTGGCTGACTTCACTCAATATGATAATCTCTAGGTCCACAGTCTATATATGTTGCTGAAAATGTCATTATTTCACTCTTTTTAATGGTTGAGTAATATTCCATTATAAATATATGTAACATATAATATATATGCTATATATATACACACATATCATATGTATAGTAACCCACTCCAGTGTTCTTGCCTAGAGAATCCCATGGACAGAGGAGCCTGGTGGCCTACAGTCCACAGGGTAACAACAAACAGTCAGACATGATGGAAGCAACTGAGCGCACACACACACATACACACACACACACACACACACATATATACGCACACATATCATATACACATACATACATATACCAGTCTTCTCTATCCATTCACCTCTTGGTGGAATTTAGGTTGCTTCTTTGTCTTGGCTATGTAAATAGTGGTGCAGTGGACATTGGGGTGCATGTATCTTTCCAACTGAGTCTTCATCTTTTCCAGATATACGCCCAGGAGTGGGATTGCTGGATAATACGCACTTAGCAAGTAAACCACTACCACCACCATGGTACCCCTACAAAATGATTTTTAAGCACATATATATAGCCTATATTACTAAAAAGCACATCACAATAATTTGAATCATCTTATCTAACTGACTGCTCATCTCCCTACCTCACAGTCAGTGTGAGTTTTTAAAGTAGGCTCAATAAAATTTCCTTTCTTCTTTTTCTTATCTGGCACCCTCTTTTTTGTTTTCGCCTGACTCTTTTCTTCCTTCTTTTATGCAATACAGCCTTGTGGCCCACATATATCCAAAAATATCAAAGAAAATTTCCCTTACTTCTTGAATACAGTCCAACTAAGATTTTTTTTAATGAGTCAAGAAAAATATGTATCATATTAGCTTATTCAGATAAAGTGTTTCTAAAACTCTGGAGTCAAACTATGACTCCAAGAATAATTCTGAAACTTCAGGCTATGTTTAAAAACTCTGGACGACATTTGATTCTATCTGCCCACAAAAATACATTACCTTTTAAGAAACTGCTGAAATCAGTCATGACTAACATTGGTGAGATAGTCTTGGTATAAGCTGTGCTAAGCAAGCAAATTAACCACACCCCCTCTGAAGAAAATTGCAGTTTCTTAACTCAATTAAAAGTCTGTCTCCTGCTTTTACAAAGTATATGTGGGTCAAGAGGACTTTCTAATGATTTACTTCGAAAGATGACTCAAGATTTAGGCTTCCTCTAGTTGTGTCTGTCATCTTGGGGTCTTTGCTCTTCATTTTCACTGATAAATTAATAATAGGCTGTATCCATTATTTGCACAGATAAACAGAGGTTAAAAAACAGTGCATCATTTACTTTGCCTCTAGGCTAATCATATATAAAAACTGCAACTCTTAAAAGGGTTTTCTCCTCTCTGGGAATATCTTAGAATACTTTGCAAAATAGGACAAATATTGAACAAAAATATACAAAAGTCCACTATCTTGCTCAAAAAACAATGTATAGTTATTTCTTCAGCAATATATATTATGGAAACTTATAGTTCAGTATAACCTATTCTCTAATCTACATTTAAGAAATCTATCATCTATGGATTACAGAAAAATTGAATCTGCTTTAGTTTACTAAAAATTAAAAGTTATAATTTCTATGGCTCAAACAAATAAAATCAATCATCAATCACAAAAACAACAAAACCTAGACCCAGTGGCTGTCAAAACAATAATTTAATAAGGGAGTTAGCATGCGAGTTCATTCTCTTATGAAAAGCCAGTTTTCCTCTGCCCTCTACAAGGCATTGTCAAAGTTAGAAATTTCAGGCACTAATTGCCTGAGTTTAGAAACTCTGGGGATTTATAAGTGTCAGAAGGTCAAAATATCAGGACAGGTAAGTGAAGTCTTGTTAGCATGAACTAGCAATTGAATTCTGGTGCTGCAGATGTTTCATATTAAATGAAAGGATGAAAAAGGAAAATAACCCAAGGGAATACTGAGTTAAAAGCTGGTGGCAGCAGGAGGGCTTGGAGCAAAGCAATCATTAAAAGGCCTTTGCGTTTGGCTTCTTTAAAAGAGCTAACAATGCTTGCTGACTACGTGCCTCATGGTCACATTCAGGTTTTTGGTTTTGATTCTCCTGCAAAGTTAGCTTACCTTACATGTATACCCAATATGTATTTTTCCAAGCTACTCTTATATACATGAAGGTTGCTGCAGACACAGGCAGAAAACCCTGTATGTGGAGATCTTACAGAATACGTTTTCCTTTCTGTGTTTGGCCTTTTATATATTTCTGCTGAAACTCAAAATGATTTTCTTACACACTTGCTATCCTCTCTTTTCTTTCCAGTGAGCTCAGTTTCTGAACAACATACCTTTCTGAACAGTCAGCCCTGTAGGTGCTCTATCCTTCACAATTTTCCCAGCCCCTGGTGGGGTTGGGGGAGAACAAAGTCAAGAGACAGTTCCCCAGAAAATACACCTATGTTAGAGCTGGGAGGCAGAAGGCCAGCATCAATGGAGAGCAGTTCTGTCTTAACCAATTGAAAGTCAGTGCCTTTTAGGAATCAAACTGCATTTCAAATTTATCTTTTGATTTTATTCATAAGAGTAATATGCTCCTAAAAATGGGCTTCCCTGGTGGCTCAGTGGGTAAAGTATCCATCTGCAATGCAGGAGGCCCAGGTTTAATCCCGGGGTTGGGTAGATCCCCTTGGAGAAGGAAATGGCAACCCACTCAAATATTCTTGCCCAGGAAATCCCTGGCAAGGCTGACAGGCTACTGTCCATGGGGTTGCAAGAGTTGGACATGACTTAGCAACTAAACCACAATGCTCATAAAAATTAAAATCAATATAGAATGTAAATCCTTTCCTTGAATACTCCCTCAATCTAAACATCTTGATATGCAGTCTTTTTCCAGCATTATCATATGAGTATGTAATCATATTTGTACAAATATACATACATCTGTACACTCATATAATTTTTGTAAATTGGGCTATAGTTTACATAAAATAGAATGCACACATTTTAGTGTACAATTTAATGAATTTTAACAAATGCACACTCCTGAGTAATCACCACCCCAATGAAGATATAGAATATACTTATCACCCCAGAAATTTCCCACTTGCTCCTTTCTAGTCAATTCTAACAGCCCCTTCTCATCACCCCAGAAGTAATTAACGCTTAGATTTCAAACATCATAGATGGTTTTGCCTTTTCTTAAACTTTATACGCTTTCTGGTATTATTCCCTTTGTTCAATATAATGCTTTTGATTTTCTACCACTTGTTGCCACATGTATCAGTAATTCATTTCTTTTTTTGGGAGGGTGAAGTATGAATCTAAGTTTTTTAAGATCTTCCTATTAACAGACATTTGCACATATGTCATTTTCTATACACAAAGGCAACTGTATTTTGCAGTTTTTTGGTGGCTTTCTTTTCATTTTTTCATTCAGAATTACATCTAGGACATGCTTTCTTAAATGTCCCTGTGACTTACCTGATTCTTTACTAAGGCTGCATAGTTTTTCTTCATATGATGCTCTACATATTATATACTTCATCTACTTATAATTATCTCCTCTCAATATTAAAACAGTTTTGCAAATTAAAGTTATCCCGGGAGCATTTGTGTACAAATACTTCTGTGTACTAAATACAGAATGTCTAAATAAAAAACCTATTACTCTGCAACCTTATTACCAAGATATGACCATACTTAAGGTGTTTTTTTTTTTAAATAATAAGCTGGTAATTATAAGACAATTACTTTGATATGAATATATATTTCAATTTTATTTTTATTAACTTTAAAAATACTTCTTAATTCTCTGATATAAAAGATGAGAAACTTAGTATTTTTGTACTACTCCCTCCATTCCGTCTCCACCTCCAGATACATATTTTGGTTATGTAGTTATTTTTATGTTATAAACATCTTTACATCCTGTTCCTCAACAATTTAATTAGTCATACTTATTTTATCTAGAATTTGCTTCTATAAATTAAACACATATAAGAGCATTTCACATCTATAATTGTATAAATTTTATTCACTCAAGAATCAAGCAGTAAAAATAGGACAAAAGAAGCAATAATTGTAACCTTAATTCAGTAAACCCTTTCTACTTAAAGGCAACAATTCCAAGTGTTAGAGAGTGAAGTAATCCATTTTGTCTATTTTTCATCAGCTTTCTCAAAAAATTTTATATAATAATCAACTAGAATTTGCATTTTATATTAACTATTATTTTTTGGTATTCCTGTTTCATTTTATAGAAATATCTTCATACAGATTACTTTTGCATGCAAGGTGAATGATAATTAGCTTTGAGCTTTCACAGTTTAAAATATTAACTTGCCCAGATATTTGAAAGTTTGGAATCGAATGGAGGGGTCTGATGCCCTTTGGTTTTCTGTCCTTCACAGTGAATGTCCATTTAATCTCTGAATGCATTCAGTTTTTTTCCCTTTATACATGGTGCTATCAAATTTCCAAGATCCACCAAGGCTATTCATATATCCTGCCTGTCGTTTAGTATACATTTCTGTCTACACACTACTTTTTTATTCTCCTTTATTTAAAGTGTTATCTCTCTTCCATTTTTCTTGCCATCAGCCTCTGCTGCTACTGCTAAGTTGCTTCAGTTGTATCCAACTCTGTGCGACCCCATAGATAGCAGCCCACCAGGCTCCCCTGTCCCTGGGATTCTCCAGGCAAGAACACTGGAGTGGGTTGCCATTTTCTTCTCCAATGCATGAAAGTGAAAAGTGAAAGTGAAGACGCTCAGTTGTGTCCGACTCTTAGCAACCCCATGAACTGCAGCCTACCAGGCTTCTCAGTCAACGGGATTTTCCAGGCAAGAGTACTGGAGTGGGGTGCCATTGCCATAAGATCCAACAATTCCATTTCTGGATATTTATTCAAAGGCAATGAAAACACTAACTTGAAAAGATACATGTTTCCACATGTTCACTATAGCATTATTTACAATATCCCAGGTATGGAAACAACATGAGTGTTCATCAATGGATAAAGAATATATGATGTATATACATGTAAACCTTTAAATTTAATACTGCTGCTGCTGCTGTTAAGTCGCCTCAGTCGTGTCCGACTCTGTGCGACCCCATAGACGGCAGCCCACCAGGCTCCCCCGTCCCTGGGATTCTCCAGGCAAGAACACTGGAGTGGGTTGCCATTTCCTTCTCCAAGGCAGGAAAGTGAAAAGTGAAAGTGAAGTCGCTCAGTCGTGTCCGACTCTTAGCGACCCCATGGACTGCAGCCTACCAGGCTCCTCCGTCCGTGGGATTTCCCAGGCAAGAGTACTCAGATAAAAAAGAAGGAAACCTTGCCATTTGTGACAACATGGATAAGTTTTGATGGTATTATGCTAAGTGAAATAAGTCAGGTAGAGAAGGACAAATACTATATGATTTCACTTAACATGTGAAATCTATAAAACAACAAACAAACAAAGCAAAACTCAGGTACAGCAAATGGATTGGTGATTATCAGAGAGGAAGGAGATGGGGGTGGGCAAAAGAGGTGAAAGGAGCTAATTGTATCATGACAGATGACAGTGACTTACTATGGCAATCACTTAGTATGTTGTACACCTGAAACTAATATAATTTCAAATACCAATTTTACCTCAGTTTTAAAAATCCACAATTATAAGATCTATTTCCTTATTTAAAAATCAAGCATTATACCTTACAACAAGAATACCTTTCTGTAGCTTTGAATTCATGGAGTATAAACTCTATTTTTCTTTCCATTTCTTTAAGTACAATTGTGCTTGGACTAAGGACATTTATCCTACACTAACTAGCAGTCTTTGGGATATCTTCCACTGATCAAAAGTGAAAGACAAATAGGCAACATTTACAAGAACTCCAAGGTACATAGTCTGTTCATATGAAAAAAAGACTGAAGTCTCACTGTGTGGTGTTACTAATGGCCCTCAACTGAGCAACCTTCTGAAAAGTACAATTTTTAATAAAAGACAGTTTACTTTTCTGTAGGTAATAAAGAAAGGAGAGGAAAGCAAACACGGGGGAAGGTAGTGGAAACAGCAGCTGCTAAGTGCAGAAACTGGAAATGCAAGCCTTAAGCAAATTCTTCAGGTCACTCACATAAATACTGTAAAAATATAGTCTCTGAAGCCATAATTTGAAGCCATGGCTGGTTTTAAGGGCAGTTTTGTTAAGGTTAATATGTAAGCCAAATTATTTGATATACAGTATTGGCAATGAACTTCATATATTCTGAGCTAAAATAACTTCATAACAAAATGGCAACAGCTTTGGCAACTACTCCAGACATCAAGCAATTAAATAAAAAAGACTCCCAGCCTTCTCTTTTACATAGTCACTAATTAGTTCATAAGATAATCTTTTGTTTTTCCAACTTTCTAAAATTTAATATCTTTCTAATGAATGACTTCAACTATAAAGCTGATGTCATTTTAAAAAATATTGCTGAGACACTCTCTTTTTAAAGGTTATTAGAAACCTCGCTTCAACCAACAGAGAAGGCAATGGCACCCCACTCCAGTATTCTTGCCTGGAAACTCCCATGGACCGAGGAGCCTGGTAGGCTGCAGTCCATAGGGTCGTGAAGAGTCGGACACGACTGAGTGACTTCACTTTCACTCTTTCACTTTCCTGCATTGGAGAAGGAAATGGCAACCCACTCCAGTGTTCTTGCCTGGAGAATCTCAGGGATGGGGGAGCCTGGTGGGCTGCCGTCTATGGGGTCGCACAGAGTCGGACATGACTGAAGCGACTTAGCTTCAACCAAAATAGTTAGAAGACACTTCTTTCCCCTCACCCCAAAAGAGGAAAAAGATTTATTCCTGAGACAAATTGAACAAAAGAGGATGTGGCTTGGGCATATCAGGCCTGGCAGAGGGAAATGGTGAGGAACCAGACTGAGACTAGGGGGATTAATTGAACAGCTGCAGGTTGAACAGCTGGTCCTGTCCCCTACTCCTTCCAGCTCCCTTCCTTGTTTGACTCAAAGAGCACAGGTAACTAAGCTTATTACCAACACACACACACACACACACACACACACAGCCTCAGCAGCAGATCACTGGAAGAATTCTCTCTAGAGAAACTTCATGGATCCAGACAGAAAAACTAAAGATTTACCTATTATCAAAAGCAAACAAAGCTTAGAAGAGAAATGTGAAAGGAGAGCAATGCAGGAACTCACAGAATAAAAAAAGAAACAAGTAAGGGAGAGGGGCTATTGGGAAGGAGGGAGGGATGGGTTGAGGGAAGTCAGGACTGAGAAAAGTAGGGAGGGAGAGATAGCAAGGAGGGAAAGAAAGAGAAAGAAAGAGAAAAAGAACAAGCAGCCAGGGAAACAGTAGAAACCCCTGGAAAGTAAAGTATGGCCAATTCAGAAAGATAGAGTAGAAGGATCCTGAGCTCAACTCCTCCAACGCGCAGCAAAACTACAATTACACAAACAACAACTCTCTCTGAGAATAACGTGGAGACTAACAGAAAAGATCTTTCTCCAACTAAGGATATAAAGAAAAGGCCACACTTAGACAAGTAGGAGGGGCAGGGACCTGGTGTGGTCAGAGCCCACACCCTTGATGTGGGAACCCAGAAGCAGAAGGATATTACAGCCGCAGGGGTCCTCTCTAGGAGCAAGGTTTCCAAGCCTCACACTGGGCTCCCTAGCCAGGGGAGCTGCACTGAGAAAATGAGTCCCTGTAATATTTGGCTTAGAAAACCAGTGGGGCTTACTTCTGGAAGAGCTAAAAGACTGAGAAACTGAGATGCTGCTCTTGAAGGATTTATGTAAAAACTCTATCATTCTGAGTACCCAGCACAGAGCAGCAGCTTGAAAAGTATCTGAACCATATGAAGAGACTCATTGATTAATTTTACGGCATTTACCAGAGGGACAAAGATCTGGCGGAACTTTCTCCAAAGATGGAAGAGTTCGCAGGCATTGTTTCTGTAAGTTCTGTGATATTTCCAAAGTCCAGTCAAAGTATAAAGTGTGGGCAGTTTTGTGAACACTTCACCAGACAAGTACAATAGGAGAAAATTTAAGGGATTTGAGATGTTCATAAAAGTGATATTAATAGAAGTAATGAACCATTGATCTAAACTTTAAGTGAATGCAGGATAGAACTGATACATAAATAATAAAAGGGTCAATGGACCTATGATCAAGATGAGATAGAAGAACTGGCATATTGAAAGTAAACTGAACAGAAAAATAAGGATCTTAGGAACCTCTGTACACCTCGAGATCAGCCGGGATTCCTCCATTATCACCATAAGCAAGTCTTGTTTGCTCCACAACTGAGGTATTTCCTGAGCCTTCTACTTTTCACCTATCCTCTGCTGAAACACTCATCTATGTACAGTAGACCACCGGGACACCTCTAACAGGTGTACTGCTCTTACTCTCGTCTCCCTGTTCTCATAATGCAGCCTCTACATAGAAACTAGAACGATCTGCTCTGATTATTAAGAGAATTAAGTATTCTCTTAATTGCTCCCAATCACACTTTAAATAAAACCTAAATTTCTACCAAACCCTCCAATACTCTAGATTATCTTTTCCTACAGACATTGCTGATTTTGGTCTCTTACCACACTTATTACTGTTGAGGAATTAATTAAGAGACCAGGATGCAAGACAGGTCATAAAGCTAGGGCTGAAGTCACAAAGAATATGAGTGAGGCACGATGCAATGAAAAGCTCTCAAGAGATATGTACACTTAATTGACCATTAATTTTAATTAAATGAATTAGGAAGTAACAGAAGCATACTGTACTATAAACCCTCTAAAGATAGATGACATCTGATTCATATTTGTATCTATGGCAGTTAGCACATTGCCTGGTAGAACAGGTACCCAATAAATTTTGGTTGGTTGAGTAGATGCATGAATGCTTCATTAATGCATGAGGTTTTATTGGATGGATGTATTAGAGTCTATTGTTCTTATCTGCTGGGTATCTATCTATTCCTTCTGATTTTGTTTTGGAAAATAACAGTCTTCATTTCATGAAGTCTTGTTAGAACTATCAGCCAAGGAGTCTCACCTGCTTCTGGCCATTGGCTCAGTCTAAGCCAATCAGAATTCTTTAGGGAATTTCAACTTTGACCAGAATGATGTTGAGACACCAAAACTATAAGAGCTGATTTTGTGTCAATGTTAACACATTAAGAAGACTTTCCCTTAATTCCTGCCCCCAGTATCCCTGCGGGACACCCTGATTTCTTTGCTTTTTGAGTGATGTTTCTTCAACTTTTTCTTTACTATTTTGAGCTGCATCATAAACTTTTAATAAAGTCATTTTGGGCATAAGTTAAGCAGAGCTCTTTTCTCTTGCTTGCAACCAAATAATGCTAACTAAAAAGTTGAAAATCTAATGCAACTACGAGAAAGCATGTTTACTTTAATAACTATTGAGTACTGCTATCTACAAAAAACAATAGTGAGTACCAAAAATTTTAAACTTATTTCTGAAACAGTTCTTATCTTCAAGTAACTTAAGATATTTTTAGGGAAATTAGGAAGATTAACAAATAAATTTAATTCAAGAAAAAATGAGATTAGTGGCATGATACAGGTAAAATGACAAGGTAATTGAGAAAGGGATCTTCAGTTGGGGAAATAATGGGAGAATCAACAGTTGCCTTATGCTTAGGATTTACGCATGCTGACTTCAGGCATTCAGGATCAGTGTAAGCAGGACACAGATGGGAAAGCATGAAGTATGTGTGATGATCAGTGAGTAGATCTATTTGCTACAGCATGGGTTTCATGGAGGACAATAATAAAAAAATTAGGTTGCAAGGAGTCGTTTGGAGCTGAAAAATCAGGCTGAAAGAAGTCTAGCTTGTATTTTGTATGCAATAGGAAGCCTCAACATTATTTGTTTAGAGTTGTTTGGAAAAGCAAGGCTTGTAAAGTCATATATGATGTGCTGGAGCAAGGTTAAGAACAAACTGAAGAGACAAATTTACAAGGCATTATGATAGTTCAATCAAGGTATAATTAGTACCAAAATGAAGAAACTTTCTATCCAATTGATGAAAGGAACAGGTAAGGAAAAAAAAAAAAAAGAAAAGCAGTGAGGCCTTTAACTGAATAAGGTGCTAAAATTAATGTAAAATATCCCACAGCTCTGTATTTCAAATCCACATTTTCCTGCTTTCCCTCTCCCGAGTTTCAATCATTCATCTCCAGCTGCCCACACAGCATCTTCACTCAGATAGGTCAGCACTGTCATAAACTAACATGCCAAAAATCAGTATCTTTTTTATCCTCTACCCCACACGTGGCCTCCCATTCTTTTTTCACTAACTTAGAAATATCTCTCCCTCTTCCTGTCTTTCAGCTCCCACCAATCTCTATATCACATCAGTCAGAAAAGACCTTTATTCACTTACGCCTGGTTCACTACATCTGCTTCCTGATAAATCTCCCTGTTTCCATTTCTCCCCACTACGTAGCAGGACATCAATAAACTCTGCCGAAAGTTGGTGAATTAATCTGAGAAGCACAATGCAGCTTTCACTGCCATATGGATCTGCTGAGACACTTAAAAATATTACTCTTATGCTCAATAAATTATGATGGATTGTACTTGCTCCAAATTTTATTGTTTTTGATTTTTTGAGGTCACTATTTTATTTGGGTATGTATGTGTGCGTGTGAGGGAGAGCAACTGTGGGCATATGCACATACTAACAATAGAGCCAAAGGAGATAAAGGACCTGGGCTTCACCAGGGGCAAGGACCATATTTCCCAGTTATTTACTATTTTTTATCTCTCAGTTCTAAGGAGTTATGAGGAGGAAAGACAGAAATTGAAAAGACAGCTGCCATATATATCTACTAGGTGAGTACTGTAAGGTCAAAACCCTCTGCTTATCTGTTCATATATTCAGTTTCTTGATATTTAGGGGAGAAGGCAATGGCACCCCACTCCAGTACTCTTGCCTGGAGAATCCCATGGATGGAGGAGCCTGATGGGCTGCAGTCCATGGGGTCGCTAAGAGTCGGACAAGACTGAACGACTTCACTTTCACTTTTCACTTTCATGCACTGGAGAAGGAAATGGCAACCCACTCCAGTGTTCTTGCCTGGAGAATCCCAGGGATGGGGGAGCCTGGTGGGCTGCCATCTGTAGGGTCGCATAGAGTCGGACACAACTGAAGCGACTTAGCAGCAGCAGCAGCATCAGTTGAACTCATCCTCATAATGTCTAGTATTAATCCATATTACTCCAGTAAAAGCCAATATCCTGTGGTAGTAGTAGATGCTTAAAAAATACCGGCTTAGTTAAGTTAATGAAAATCACCAAACACTAGAAAATTACCAAAATGCTAGAAAAGAACAAAATTAATTCTGTTAGAAAAGAAATAGCCAAGGATAGTTTAATATGATTTTTAGAATATATACTTGATGGGAGGAGAGTGATAGGTTTCTAAGTGCAAAGCCAGGTCTCTGCCATCTTGTTGCAATTCTGTACACTCAGGGCAGGGTTAAGATGAAATAGTAGTGTTCCCAAATTTAATGAGTTCAGAATGAACATAGATTTATGGGTATTTAATGCTGTCACTGTTTACAGTGGGTACAGGGCAATAGGATGACAAATGTGTTTGTTTAAGATAGTTTGAATATGAATTTAGTAATTAGGAGATTTGGAAGTTTTTTTTTTTTTTTAATTGAGTATAGGTAGTCCACTTAGAGATCTAATTTTTTACAAAGTCTTGCAATAGATTCATAATAAACTCAGGCTTAATTCTATGATTCATTATTCAAATATCTCCATGTTGGCAGATTCTGACTTCATCGTTTTTAAAACTTGACATTGTTTCAAACATCAAGGCTGTCTTAAAGCAAAAATAAAACAATGAAAAACTGTAAACAAAGCCACTTTTTTATGTTTAAAAAGTATACAGCATTGAGTTTTTTTTTTTACTAAAACAACTGATTGTTATTTTTCTGTTCTTTAAGCCTTTTTCTTTTCTTATCTATCACCAAAACATAATTCATCAGAACTACAAGGACAGATTTCCTTGCAGTTGTATTTCCTCCTGAGGAAAAAGAAACAGCTCCCTGGCTGTGATAAACTTGATCTACAGTGCTTTTGCATATAAACCTAGGTTTTGTGATAATAAAGCTGCTATAAACCTCCTTTTTAGTGAAAACCCCTTCAAGCTAATATTCATTTATTTATTCACTCTGTGTCTGAGCCCTCAAAATTATATGTAGCATGTTTCATGGAAAATTTTGAATCAATGATGAGCAAACAGGAAGGTCAGTTTATTTTTATGAATATGCAAATATATGTATTTATAATACTGGATGCTGTTTTTGTTCAGTTATTAAGTCGTATCTGACTCCTTGTGACCCCATGGATGCAGCAAGCCAGGCTTTCCTGTCCTCCACTATCTCCCAGAGTTTGCTCAAATTCATGTCTATTGAGTTAGTGATGCTATCTAACCCTTCATTCTCTGCTGTCCCCTTCTCTTTTTGCCTTACATCTTTCCCAGCACCAGGGTCTTTTCAAATAAGTTGGTTCTTCACATTAGGTGGTCAAAGGATTGGATCCTTGCAATCAGTCCTTGCAATGAATATTCAAGGTTGATTTCCTTTAGGACTGACTAGTTTGCTCTACTTGCAGTCCAAGGGATTCTCAGAAGTCTTCTCCAGCACCACAATTCAAAAGCATCAGTATTTTAGCACTCAGTCTTCTTTATGGTTCAACTCTCACATCCATACATGACTACTGGAAAAACCACAGCATTGACTATATGGACTTTTGTTGGCAAAGGGATGTCTCTGCTTTTTAATATGCTGTCTAGGTTTGTCATAGCTTTCCTTCCAAGGAACAAGCATCTTTTAATTTCATGAAACAGTCACCATCTGCAGTGATTTTGGAGCCCAAGAAAATAAAATCTGTCACTGCTTCCACTTTTTCCCTTTCTATTTGCCATTAAGTGATGGGACTGGATGCCATGATCTTAGTTTTTTTTTAATGCTGAGTTTCAAGCCAGCTTTTTCACTCTCTTCTTTCACTCTTATCAAGAGGCACATTAGTTCCTCTTCACTTTTTGCCATTGGAATGGTATCATCTGCATATATGAAGTTGTTGATATTTTTCCCAGCAATCTTGATTCCAGCTTGTGATGCATCCAGCCTGGCATTTCACATAAAGTACTCTGCTTAGAAGTTAAATAAACAGGGTGACAGTCCTGTACTCATCACCCAATTTGGAACCATGTCAGTTGTTGCATGTCTAGTTCTAATTGTTGCTTCTTGACCCACATACATGTTTCTCAGGAGACAGGTAAGGTGGTCTGGTACTCCCATATCTTTTAGAATTTTTCACAGTTTTTTATGATCCACAAAGTCAAAAGCTTTAGTGTAGTCACTGAAGCAGAGGCAGATGCTTTTCTGGAATTCCCTTGCTTTCCCCATGATCCAACAAATGTTAGTGATTTGATCTCTGGTTCTCTGCCTTTTCTAAATCCAGCTTGAATATCTGGAAGTTCTCAGTTCATGTACTGCTGAAGCCTAGCTTGAAGGATTTTGTGCATTTCTTTGCTAGCATGAGAAATGAGCACAATTGTATAGTAGTCTGAACATTCTTTGACATTGCCTTTCTTTGGGTTTGGAATGAAAATTGACCTTTTCCAATCCTGTGTCCATTGCTGAGTTTTCCAAATTTGCTGAGATAGTGAGTGAAGCATTTTAACAGCATCATCTTTTAGGATTTTAAATAGCTCAGCTGGAATTCCCTCACCTCCACTAACGTTGTTCGTAGTGATGCTTCCTACGGCCCACTTGACTTCACATTCCAGGATGTCTGGCTCTAGGTCAGTGATCACACTATCGTGGTTATTTGGGTCATGAAGATCTTTTTTGTACAGTTCTTCTGTGTATTCTTGCCACCTCTTCTTAATATCTTCTACTTCTGTTAGGTCCATCCTGTTTCTGTCCTTTATTATGCCCATCTTTGGATGAAATGTTCCCTTGGTATCTCTAATTTTCTTGAAGACATCTCTAGTCTTTTTCATTCTATTGTTCTCCTCCATTTCTTTGCTCTTTTCATTTAAGATGGTCTTTGCTATTCTCTGGAAGTCTGCATAAGGCTGAGTACTGATATCCTTTCCCTTACTGAGTGAAAGTGAAAGTGTTAATCACTTGCTCAGTTGTGTCCAATTCTTTGAGATGCTATGAACTGTAGACCTCTGTCCATGGAATTCTCTGTCCATTGAATCCTCTGACCATGGAATTCTTCAAGCAAGAATACTGGACTGGGTTGCCATTCTCTTCTCCAGGGGATCTTCCTGACAATAATCAAACCTGGATCTCCTGCACTGCAGGCAGATTCTTTACCGTATGGGCCACTAAAGAAGCCCCTTTCTGCTGTTGGGGATTCTCAATTGCTAATGTCAAGGATAACTGCAGGAGACAGACCTTTGTAAATCACAAAGATAATAAAATTGTTATGTAGATGGTACATATACACAATGGAGTATTACTCAGCCATTAAAAAGAATACATTTGAATCAGTTCTAATGAGATGGATGAAACTGGAACCTATTATACAGAGTGAAGTAAGCCAGAAAGAAAAACACCAATATAGTATACTAACGCATATATATGGAATTTAGAAAGATGGTAACCATAACCCTGTGTACGAGACTGCAAAAGAGACACCGATGTATAGATCAGTCTTATGGACTCTGTGGGAGAGGGAGAGTGTGGGGAGATTTGGGAGAATAGCATTGAAACATGTATAATATCATGTATGAAACGAGTCGCCAGTCCAGGTTCAATGCACGGTACTGGATGCTTGGGGCTGGTGCACTGGGACGACCCAGAGGGAGGGTAGGGGAGGGAGGAGGGAGGAGGGTTCAGGATGGGGAACACGGGTATACCTGTGGCTGATTCATTTCGATATTTGGCAAAACTAATACAATATTGTAAAGTTTAAAAATAATAAAAAAAAAAAGATAAGGTCTGTAAGAAATGGCATTTGAGTTGCTGCAAAACCACATGAA
This sequence comes from Bos indicus, assembly GCF_029378745.1. Classification (NCBI taxonomy): domain Eukaryota; kingdom Metazoa; phylum Chordata; class Mammalia; order Artiodactyla; family Bovidae; genus Bos; species Bos indicus. Next base: position 113,403,031 of record NC_091760.1, read on the forward strand.
AGAAAGAGAGGATACCTTGCCCCAATAAGTAGTTTTTACATTAGAAATTAAAGGATAAGTAGGAATTAAGAAGGGGAAATATAGTGACTTTAAAAAGGAAATTTGAGACAGATGGTGGAGCATCTACAGAAGTCATGTTGTAAAAGAGAGTCCAGTATTTTCCAGGAACTAAAAAAGTTCTTCACAGCCAGAGACAGAATGAGAAGTTTGAGACAGCATTGGGGAATCTAGAACTCTGGCACATTTCCTGATTGCTCATCTCTCTTCATACACCTCCAAAGTTTGGAGTCATCCACAACAGAGGAAAGAGTATTACAGTTTAGCTGGAGCTTATAGAGTGAGTACTGCAAATGTGTCCCTGTTCAACTGGAGCATGGGCAGGATCTTAAAAAGTGGTGAATGTCACAGTGATGACTATTGCCCTCAGACTTCCTCCCTTATCCCCGAGGCAAAGTTGGAGGAGCAGGGAATTGGAGTTTTAAGTTTCTCATGGAAACCAGAATCAAAGAAGGAAGAAAGTGTTAGTTGCCAGTTGAGTCTGACTTTCTGCGATCCCATGGACTGTAGCCCACCAGTCTCCTCTGTCCATGGAATAATCCAGGCAAGAATACTGGAGTAGGTTGTCATTTCCTTCTCCAGGGGATCTTCCTGACCCAGGGAACGAACCCGGGTCTCCTGCATTGCAGGCAGACTCTTTACCATCTGAGCCCCCAGAGAAGCCCCCAAACTTCTTCCCTTTACCCTGAAGCAAAGTTGGAGGAACAGGGAGTTGGAGTTTAAGTTTTTCGTGGAAACCAGAATTAAAGCATGTCTCAAATCAATGGCTGCCCTTGTCATACCACAGACACACATACACCAGGTCCTCCACCATGTTGGCGTGAGAGGAGCAAGCTGTCCCACAGCTGGCCACTTATCAACAATCCCATGGCTGCAAGGGTAAGCCAGCCTCCAGCACATGAGCAACAGCAGACATCAGAGCTCTAAGGACACAGCCTTGGGATCAGCTACTGCGGGTGCGGGTGGGGTTTGTGTGTGTGTGTGTGCGTGTGTGTATGTAAACTAATTTCCCAGTAATTTTTAAAATCACAGTTATATGTAGCATATATTCCTAACATTCTTTACTCGATTATTGTCAAAGGCTAAGGCAAAGCAGGGCTTCCCTGTGGCTCAAACAGTAAAGAATCTGCCTGAAATGCAGGAGACCCAGGTTCAATCCCTGGGTTGGGAAGATCCCTTGGAGAAGGAAATGGCAAGCCACTCCAGTATTTTTGCCTGGTGAATTTTGTGAAAGGGGAGTCCGGTGGGCTACAGTCCACAGGGTTGCAAAGAGTCGGACATGACTGAGTGGCTAAATTTCACTTTTTCACTTTCAAGCCAAAGCAGAAAAAATGCCCAGTTGTGGTTGTATCTGGTGGTGAAAGTAAAGCCCAGTGTTGTAAAGAACAATATTGCATAGGAACCTTGAATGTTAGGTCCATGAATCAAGGTAAATTGGATATGGTCAAACAGGAGATGGCAAGACTGAACATCGACATTTTAGGTATCAGTGAACTAAAAATGGACAGGTGTGGGCAAATTCAATTCAGATGACCATTATATCTACTACTGTGGGCAAGAATTCCATAGAAGAAATGCAGTAGCCCTCAGTCAACAAGAGTCTGAAGTGCAGACTTGGTTGCAGTCTCAAAAATGACAGAATGATCTCGGTTCATTTCCAAAGCAAACTATTCAGGATATACATCTTGAATTTGACTGGCTTAGAATTCTTGGTGTGTTGAGTGGGTATTTTGCTTTCCTTAAGGTATTCAGCTTTATCCCCAGTTTACAGCTGGAAAACTCATTCTGCTCTACGGTCTAGAAAAAGTAAAAATATAGCATAGAGTCGGGTATCTAGTGAGTAAAGTAACCATGACAAAAACTCCTTGGCCTTGAGCTTGTTCTAATATCAAGCAAAGTCATTGCGCTTATAGCATTATCATTTAAAATAAAATTAGATAAATTTAAAACTAAATAATTATCACTCTTCAAAGCTCAGGAAACTGGCCTGATTTCAGACATTAAAATGTTTGTACTTTATTAATATTGCATCATACAAATTAGCATATATTATGCATAGCACTTCATAGCTTTGTTCTTTTGAAAAATTTTTAAACCACGCTTAAAGTTATTTACTTAAGGCAGATGGTATTTTCTGCTCTTTCTTTTTAGTAAAAGATTATTTCATCCAAGATAATGAGAAGTGTTCCTTTGAGGACTGAAGTCTCATTTATTCCCTCAGAAAGAAGAGGCATATTTCAAGACTTTGAATTGCCTGGTCAAGTAGCTTGTGCATGGTTGGTATTTGTTGGTAAGCTGGTTTATTGAAAGAAGAAAAATGAAAGTGAAGTTGCTCAGTCGTGTCCGACTCTCTGCGACCCCATGGACTGTAGCCTACCAGGCTCCTCCGTCCATGGGATTTTCCAGGCAAAAATACTGGAGTGGGTTGCCATTTCCTTCTTCAGGAGATCTTCGCAACCCAGGTATCGAACCCAGGTCTCCCGCATTGCAGGCAGACGCTTTACCATCTGAGCCACCAGGGAAGCTGGTTTATTAGTAGATTTTAAATTAAATACATTTAAAAGTTTGGGAAATGTTAGTGAAAAGAAATATGATTGGTGAGCAAAGAGAAATAAATAGGAATAGGAATTTAGGAGATACGGAATCTTGAATTATACAACTTTCACTTTTAGAAAACAAAATCTTTTTAATGACTTTAACTTGAATTCATAATGTGGAGTAATGCTTGAGATGGCACCTAATACTAGAAGCATGAAATTAATTTATTCCTTAAATGAATATTTTTGAATGATTATATGCTTGTTTCCTTATTTGTTGTTATTGTCTTTGTTTAGTCACTAACTCATGTCCGATTCTTTGCAAACCCATGGACTGTAGCCAGCCAGGCTCTTCTGTATATGGGATTTCCCAGGAAAGAATACTGGAATGGGTTGCTATTTCCTACTCCAGGAGATCTTCCTGACCCAGGGATCAAATCTGTGTCTCCTGCATTGGCAATTAGATTCTTTACTGCTGAGCCACCAGGGAAGCCCTGTTTTCTTATTTTAAATAAAATTCTAATTAGTGTAAATTCAGGGTCCAAGATGAACTATTAGAATATGATACCCACAAAACATATTATAAATAATCTATTAAAAATAATTAATTTTGGTGTGAAAAACTAACCTGGATGGAAAATGTAATTTCTCCTTTATTTATTCCAAAGTAAGTTAGACCAGAATCTAGGTTATAAACATGTATTGATAACTGATTAATTCATGTTTATAACCACGGTTGATTTTTTGTGTCAGTTTGCCTAGACCACAGTGCCCAGATATCTGGTCAAAAACTATTCTGGGACGTTTATTTGTGGACATTTGGGGATGAGAATTATGTTAAATTAGGAACTCTGAGTACAGCAGATTGCTTTCCATAATGTGGGGGATTGGGGCTCATCTAATCAGCTGAAGATCTGAACAGAATAAAAGGCTGACATCCCCAGGAAAGAGAAAATTCTTAATAAGACTGCCTTCAGAATTTATCTTCAACACAGGATGTTTATGGTTTTATGGTATACTGCATTTGGATTCTAATTGCCACTTTTTCCTGAGTATCCAGCCTGCCGGCCACCTCCCCTGGCAGATTTTGGACTGTCAAAGCCTCTGTAGGCATGTGAGCCAATTATATAAGATAAATCTTTCTACATATACACATCTTATTGGTTATACTTCTCTAGTGACCCCTGAGTAATACACTAACATTTTATTTAATAACTTCAGAAGCCATTTCTTGTATAGATTTCATTCAAAGTTATCCAAACAGTAACCAAAGGAAGGACAATAGCAACAGAGTAAGAACAATAGCTTCCTGACACAGTGGTCAGGAAATCTGGAAATTCTGCTATCTGAGTGAACTTAGATAAATCTTTTAACTTTTGTTCCATTTCCGGTTACTCTATATGCACAATTCAAAATTTTTTTTCACACATATTATATTATTATTGTTAAAGTAGCCCAGAAAAAAACAGAGCAGCTTATTTTTAGGTTAAAAATGGGAAATAGGTCCTAAGGATCTGAAAATAATTTATTCAAAGTTAGAGTACTCAGAATAGAATCAGGGTCTTCTGAAGTATTTGATACCAGCAAATGAAATGTGACAAAATATATTGGAAAGAAACCAAGAACAAGCCTCAGAAGTCTAGTTCTGATGCTGGATAGTAGTCTCATTTTTGCCAGTAGATTTATGAACATCTTAGAAGTCTTTTTTTAAATGGTGTCGTCCAAGAGCCTTATATTCTTCCTGGAACACTAGATATACAATAGATATGTGAGGACTAAATAAAGAAAATACTCTCCATGGACCATGGAAAATTTACTCAAATTTTTAAGATTCAATTTCTCCAAAGAAGATTAAATGATTTCAAAGCTCACTAAGTGTGTAATTGTACCATCACTGGGGTTATTTCTTCCTCTAAGTTCAGTAGCTCATCCTCTATATTACTATGTTAAAACTACTTTCTACGTTAAAACATAAAACAGTCTTATTTTTGACGAGTGTGACTATCTCTTCTAAATTTAGGAACCATATTTCTGTCATTAATATTAAGTGCTTAGTGACCCATTTGTAGATTCTTAACTATGCTTGAAATTAAACAGTTTCAAGTATATTCATGTGAGTTGAGGGTGTCTTTTTCTTTGGTTTCTCATTGTCATGATACTTTAAGACAGTTTATTGAAGATTATGAAGATAAGTTTAAATAAATGCAGTATAAAAACTATACTTAGTTTTAATATTAGGAAACTCCAGATTCAATTTCTAGTCAACCAGGATCAAGACAACCAGATTGAGTGAGATTTATATCACACTTTTTAATATCCCTCATTCTTAGAGCAAGATATTCAATATCCTTTTTAGATGACTCTTTCAAAAACTATTTTTTACAGTGAGATAAAAAAATCTTCCTTGGAATAATGTTCTCTAAGGCCTTCTTCAGCTTTGAAACAGTTTATGTTTCATAAACTATTTCATGTTTCATAGCCTATAAAATAAACTATGTTTATCTAAGATACGAAGATTTGAATTGGTTAATATTAATAGTAATTCTATTCATCTTGAGTCCACATAACAAAAAAATGTAAATCAAAGTTTTTATAAAAGTATAGTAATAACTTGCTGATCTTGAAATCATAGAATAGAAATTTAAAGTGTTCAGAACCAGCAAATATATTTAAAAAGTCCATAAAGAGGAAAAATATTTCTAACAAATCTCATAAGATTAAATTCTTTCAGGTACTTATTTAAAGTCTAGTATTTCTACTTTCCATGTAATTAAATAAGTTTAGCTATATGATTTCCCAGTCCTGAAACAAATTAGAAACAAAAAACAGGAAGAAAAGGAGGACTGCCAAAGACAGACGTGTACACTGAGTGTGAAATGAGATGTTCTGACAATAAAAGAGGAGACCAAACAAAATCCATTCAGTTTTCTTCAGAGTCACTATACTACAGAAATTACCTAATTTTGATGTTCTTAACTCTGAGGGATAGATATAAGTACGTTTATAGTATGTATAATATGCATATTTCCTTTTATAAATGCTTCCATCAAATATGGCTGAAATTAAAGTAGTTTTTACTTGAAAAGCTTAACTTTCAGTTACTTTAGAATTTCACTTTTGCTGAGCTTAGTTCTCCAGGAAGCATTTACCTAGAAAAAATATTTTTATATGTAACCAAAGCCTTTAAAAGTCACCCTCTCCATATGGTTCAGTAGACTGTTGAGTTGAGTATTGTTCAAGTAAGTGTTGAATTACTAAGTGAAGGTAATAGATTTTATACCATCACAAGGCCCTCCATTGTTAGAAAAAGATGAACTTGTATCATCAGAAGTAATTTTTAAGCTTTTTTCCCTACTAGGAATTTAATAAATTATTGTTAAATATACAAATACCCAAACCTACTGGTATTTTCTGTGGATATAACATTGAGCCACTTGTTAGCTATGAAAGATTTTGGGTAGCATAGATTTTTACTGCTTAAAATAATTCAGAAATGTGTCCAGATAGCACTAGGAACTACAAAAATTCAGAAGACCCTCCAATGCACTCCTCCAAAGTGAGTCTCGTCTACTGCAGCTTCTGACTGCAGCATCCCGAGTGACTTGACAGTCCCACAGATTAGCTGTTCTAATCTCTCAATTCCTATAGGTTTTCATCCCTTGGTCTTCTTTTCTACGTTAGCTACCTTCTTCTGTAGTCATAACCTTGAACTGTTTATATTCATTATCACTTATTCAAATGTTTCCTTTTTCTAATCATAACTTTCTTTTTTCTAACTTATTTATTATTGTTAATTGAAATATTGTTGCTATATAATGTTATGTAACTTGTAGGTATACAATATTGTGATTCACAATATTAAAGGATATACTCCATTTATCGTTATTGTAAAATACTGGTTATATTTCCTTCCTTGTAGATAATATCCTTATAGCTTTTGTATACCTAATAGTTCATACTTCTTAATCTCCTACCCCTATTTTGTCCCTCTCCATCCCCTCTCCCCACTGGTAGCCACTAGTTTGTTCTCTATGACTGTGAGTCTACTTATTTTTTGTTATACTCACTAGTTTATTGTCTTAAGTATACCCATGACTATATTATTTCTAATGGCAATTTCTCAATATCCATCAGCCACCTTTTCTTGTTATTTTCCAACTCACTCATCTGCCTTCCATATTCTTGTACTTTGAAGCTCCATTCTGAAGGAGGAAATTTCTTAACAGGACAGGTTAATATCACCATTAATTTATAATCTCCAGTATTAACTGAGCCTTCAAATAGTCCTAATATTTAATATTAAGTTCCCTAATAAAGTTACTTTCCCAGCATATCAATTACCTGTTACTAGCTAAAAGACAGAGAAGGCAATGGCACCCCTCTCCAGTACTCTTGCCTGGAAAATCCCATGGACGGAGGAGCCTGGTGGTCTGCAGTCCATGGGGTCGCTAAGAGTTGGACACAACTGAGCGACTTCACTTTCACTTTTCACTTTCATGCATTGGAAAAGGAAATGGCAACCCACTCCAGTGTTCTTGCCTGGAGAATCCCAGGGATGGCGGAGGCTGGTGGGCTGCCGTCTATGGGGTTGCACAGAGTCGGACACAACTGAAGTGACTTAGCAGCAGCAGCTAAAAAGAAATGCAAAATATACAAATCAGATGGGGGTTGTCTAATATAGGCCAGACCCATCTGGAATGGTTCAGTTGTGGCAGCTCTCCTCCACATAGGTCTCATATTCCTCCTAGAATGAACAAGCCATCCTAGATATATTCTTAAGGTATTAGCAGCAAAACAAGAGATCCAGGGTCACTGTGCAAGACCTTTTAGGATATAAACTAAAAACTGGCATAAAGTCACATCCAACTTATTCTGTTGGTGAAAGAAAGTCATACAGTTATACCCAAAGTCAGAAAGTAAATATATCATCTGCCTGTTCTGTGGGAATAACTGCAACATTATAGGACAAAGAGTGTGACTATATGAAGCAGTGAAGAATTGGTAACATTAATGCAACCTAATATACCCAGTCTCTTTAATTACTGTTTCATGACTTCTTCAGCTCCTAAAAACCACTATTCCATGCCAGCTCAATCTTCCAGCAGACATGCTATCTAACTTTGCTGAGAAAATAGAAGGTATTTAATTTCTCTAGTAAATATGTCTAGCCTCCTGCATCTCCGTTTATGCTTTTACTCACTTGCTATAATTGAGGAATCATCTTTCCTATTCCCATGTAATTTGGATATCACTCATCTCATCAGCTCATGGAACTTTCTCAGTAAAGATTTTCTATGCCTCATCTAACATTTTCTTCTTCCTTTTAGCATTCAACCACCCACATCATCTCTGTATTGTACTCCATAGCTAATTACCTTGAAAAAATGTTTAAATATATTGTCTCTACATCTTCACCTACATTATTTACATGAGAATGATTTTGGTTTAAACAATAATAAAAGGTATGTTCTCACTGTCAGAAAGTCCAAAGGTAGGGGGAAGCGGTTGTTTTATGTGCACATAGGCCACAACATAATATCTCTGAAATCCATTGAGCTCTTTCTTCCTCTGTGTATTGACTTTGACACACTTCCTTCTTCGTCAGATGATGGCTTCTGGCAGATGGTGCTTCTTTATTCATATCCATCAGGAAAGATGGAGAGCCTATCTTTCAACCAAATAATAAAAGTTCTCTTCAGTTTGACTGGACAAATAAGATCTTGTCCCAATCTTGGACCACTAACAGTCACCAAAGGAATGTTATATAATGGTTAGCTTAAATCTGAATTCCTAAACCAGTAGAGATGGGAAACCACAATTTGTTTTGAATGATATTACCTGGGGCTGAAAATGGAGTAAGCATCTCTTTTGTTACATGGGCTGTTGCAAGTGGCAAAAGAACTGAATTTTTGTAGCTCCTACTGTTATTAGGATATACTTCTGAATTACTTTAAGCAGTAGGAAACTAAGCTACCCAAAATCTTTTACAGCTAACCTTCATGGCTCAATGTTATATCCACAGAAAATTTCAGTAGGATTGCGTATTTATATATTTAACAATAATTTATTACATTCCCAGTAGGGAAAAAGCCTAAAAATTACTTCTGATAATACAAGTTCAGCTTTTCCTAGCAATGGAGGGCCTTGTGATGGTATAAAATCTATTACCCTCACTTAGTAATTCAATACTTATTGGAACAATACCCAACTCAACAGTCTACTGAATCATATGGAGTCCTTGGCTTTTAAAACTCTGAAAGGGTGGTTACATATAAAATATTGGTTACATATAAAAATATTTTTTTCTAGGTAAATGCTTCCTGGAGAACTAAGCTCAGCAAAAGTGAAATTCTAAAGTAATCGAAAGTTACGCTTTTCAAGTAAGAACTGCTCTAATTTCAGCCATATTTGATGGAAGCATTTATAAAAGGAAATATACATATTATACATAGTATAAACATACTTATAGCTATCCCTCAGAGTTAAGAACATCAATTAGGAATTGCTGTAGCATAGTGACTCTGAAGACAACTGGATGAACTTTGTTTGGTCTCCTCTTTTATTGCCAGAACATCTCATTTCACTACTCAGTGTATACGTCTATCTTTGGCTTAGATGTTCTTCCTAATTGTTTTTTGTTTCTAATTTGTTTCAGGACTGGGAAATCATATAATCAAACTTAATTACTTGTAAAGCAGAAACTTATTCTGTCCTAATTCTGGTGGCCAGTAGTCCAAAATCAGTTTCATGGGTTCAAAACTGAGGTGTTGACAGGGCCATTCTTCCTCTGGAAGCACCAGGAGACAACCCATTCCCTTCTCCTTCACCTCCTAGTAGCTGCCAGCATTTTGTGACTTGTGGCCATATTACTCCAAACTCTACCTTCATGGTCACACTTCCTTCTCCTTTTCTGTAATCTCAGATTTGACACATGATCTCTCTTTGCCTCTCTTCTAAGGACACTTATGATTGGATCTAGGGCCCACTGGGATAATCCAGAATAATATTCCCATTTCAAAATCCTTAATTTAATGACATTTTATAAGACCCTTTTTCTTAACAGGTTCCAGGGATTAGAACTTGATGTCTATGGTTGGCCAATATTCAACCCATTACAAAAGGGTAAGCAAAAACTAAATGCACAAAAAATTCTTACCAAAGTGAACCACATGTAGTAGAAAGTCATGCATTCAACATTTTTAAAAAATTGAGCATCTACCATGCACAGAAAGCTATAGGTACATCAGTGAAAAAACATGAACAGATTTTTTTTCCATTGAGAGAAGTCTCATTTTAGTAGGGGAGACAAATGATCAAAAATAAATAGAAAGATTTTTAGCTTTTTTTTTTTTTTTTTAAATAGAGTTGCAGTATGAAACTGCAAGGAAATAGCAACCCATTCAGTATTCTTGCCTGGAAAATCCCATGTACAGAGGAGCCTGTCAGGCTACAAACCATGGGGTCACAAGAGTCGGACTTGACTTAGCAACTAACCACATGAAACTGCAGTCCCACTCCTGGGCGCATATCCAGAAAAAAATTTAATTTGAAAAGATACATGTACCCCAGTGTTTACTGCAACACTATTTAGTAGTCAAGACATGGAAGTAACCTAATGACCATCTACAGCTGAATGGATAAAGAAGATGTGGTATATATATACAATGGAATATTACTCAGCCACAAAAAACAATGAGAAAATGCCATTTACATTATCTTCAGGAAAATTGGAAACATCAAGGGAGCATTCTGCCCAAATATGGGCATAATAAGATACAAATGATAAAGACCTAGTAGATGCTGAAGAGATCAAGATGAGATGAGATGGAAAGAATACATAAAGAACTATATAAAAAAGATCTTAATGAACTGGATTACTATGATGGTGTGGTTAGTCACCTACAGCCAAACATTCTGGAGTGTGAAGTCAAGTGGGCCTTAAGAAGCACTGCTGTATAAGGCTAGTGCATTTGATGAAATCCCAGCAGAACTATTCAGATCCCTAAAGGATGATGCCATTAAGTGCCAGGAGCCGTCGTGAGGAGCGCCACCCATGGCAAAGGTCATGAGGAAGGAGACTCGGCATACGCAAAGGCGGGATTGAGCCTCAGGAATCCCCCCAGATATTCTCGAGCATCTACCCTCCCAAAACCAGAGTCTGCCTACTTTACTGCTTTGTGCTCTCACCTCTGACTTTACTGGGGGCTGTCACCCACCACCATCTTGCTCTCTCTGATAAAGAGTTAACTTACAGCTCCAATTAATAAAGTTCCTGGGTATTAGGAGTGTTTAAATCCAAACCCCTTAGATAGCTCTCTAACTGGCCTGATAAATTTACCTGGACTCCTACAGCTATGCATACAATTGTTTACAGTGTCTCAATCTCTGTAGAGGCGCGGGAAGCTTAAGATATTCAAATAGCTTAGAGCCTCTCAGAGAGTTAGAAACTGTCAGAATAAAACTAGTAAAAGATTTCATTGATGAGCCAATGCTTGCTGCCAAGTTTCCACATCCCCTGTATTGTATCCTTGCATGTGTATTAATTAATACAGTTGGTATGTAAAAAAAATAAGTAGTGGCCTTGGTGTTAGCAACTTTAGACCCTTAAGGTAATAAATTCTGTCCTTTGTTGTAAACCCACTGCACCTCTGCCCTAATAGGAATGCAATTTTATCTAACACCTTCGGAAGATGGCGCCAAACCTTAAAATAATTACTCTTAGAGAAAATAAGTCTTACGGTTGACAAACCTTTGTCAAGAGTCATAAAATGTCAATAGGCCTTCTGGCCAGAAGATGATGTAAATCGCCTAAACCATTTGTATACGATAAATTTGCAGGAAAGAAACCCTGGTTTTGATAAGGATCAAAGACTGCTGACTTTGCATGATTTCACACCCACTATTATCCTCTATGTACAACTTACGGTATAAAAACCCCTGTTGAAAACAAAGCTATGGGCCTTGCTCACCAAAGCTTGGTCTCTCCACGTCATTCTTTTTTCTCAATTTCTGGCTGAAGTTTCCATCTGGAGCGCGGAGGTCCTCTGCGACCATTTATTTGCCTGGGCTTCTAAGACCCACTCAAGAAGGTGCCTAAGGTGGGGCACCTTCCACTATTCGAGAGGGCGCCTGTGGCCTCTGTGGTCAGAGCTAACCTGATGTCACAGGTTATATTGATTTTCCGCGTAAACCAAGCTACTCAGCCTCTTTTCTCTGCTGAATTTTCCTACTGAGCTATCCTCATTCTATTACTCTTTATATCTCTAATTAATATTTAAATAAAGCTATTGTATCCAGTGAACTCGCCGAAGCTGTCTCCCCTTCAAATACCCTGGATCAGCCGGGGCTGGACCTCGGCAATCAAGATTTTGCATTCATTATGTCAGCAAATCTGGAAGACCCAGCAGTGGCCATAGGACTGGAAAAGGTAAATCCTCATCCCAATTCCAAAGAAGGGCAATACTAAAGAATGTGCTAACCATCAGACAATCACACTCATCTCCTATGCTAGTAAGGTCATGCTTAAATATACTAGGCTTCAGCACTATGCAAACCAAGAACTTCCAGACGTCCAAGCTGGGTTTACAAAAGGAAGAGAAAAGTGAAGTGAAAAGTGAAGTCGGTCAGTTGTGTCCAACTCTTTGCAACCCCATGGACTGTAGCCTACCACGCTCCTCCATCCATGGGATTTTCCAGGCAAGAGTACTGGAGTGGGTTGCCATTTAACTAGAGATCAAATTGCCAACATTTGCTGAATTATAGAGAAAGCAAGGGAATTAAAAAAAATCTGTCTGTTTCATCAACAATGCTAAAGTCTTTGTGTGGATCATGAGAAACTATGGAAAGCACTTGGAGAGATGGGAATACCAGACCATCTACTTGTATCCTGAGAAACCTGTATGCGTGTTAAGAAACAACAGTTAGAACCCTGTATGGAAGAACTGACTGGTTCAAGATTGAGAAAGGAATATGACTGCTTTCTGCTGTCACCCTGTTTGTTTAACCTGTACACTGAACACATCATGAGAAATGCTGGGCTGGATGAGTTACAAGCCGGAATCAAGATAAGCAGGAGAAACATCAACAACCTCAGATAGGTGGATGACACTCTAACGGCAGAAAGTGAAGAGGAACTAAAGAGCCTCTTGATGAGGGTTAAGGAGGAGAGTGAAAGAGCTAGCTTAAGACTAAATATCAAAACAACAACAACAACAACTAAGATCATGGCATCCAGCCCCATTATTGCATGCAAATAGAATGGGAAAAGGAGGAAGTAGTGACAGATTTCCTTCTTGGGCTCCAAAATCACTGAAGACAGTGACTGCAGCCATGAAATCAGAAGACAATTGCTTTATGGCAGGAAAGCAATGATAAGCCTAGACAGTCTGTTGAAAAGCAGAAACATTACTCTGCCAACAAAGGTCCATATATTCGAGGCTATCATCTTCGCAGTGGTCATGTAGAGTTGTGAGAGCTGGACCATAAAGAAGGCAGAATGCCAGAGAATTGATGCTTTCAAACTGTGGTGCTGGAGAAGACTCCTGAAAGTTCCTTGGACAGCAAGGAGATCAAACTAGTCAATCTTAAGGGAGATCAACCCTGAATATTCACTGCATGGACAGATGCTGAAGCTGAGCTCTAACATTTTGGTCATCTGATGCAAACAGATGACTCACTGGCAAAGTCCCTGATACTGGGAAAGATTGAGGGCAGAAGGAGAAGAGGGCGTCAGGGGATGAGATGGCTGGACAGCATCACCAATTCAAAGAACATGAACTTGGGAAAATTCCAGGAGATCGTGAGGGACAGGGAGGCCTGGTGTACTGCAATCCATGGGGTTGCAAAGAGTAGGACATGACTGGGCCACTGAACAACAAAAAGCCATTGGCAGCAACATGGATGGATCAAGAGATTATCAACTAAGGTGAAGTAACCAGACAAAGACAAATATCATATGATTTTGATTATACGTGTAATCTGAAAAAAAAAGAGATACAGATGAACTTATCTATGAAACAGTAATAGGCCTGAGGTCAGTGGAGGCGGCCGAGAGGAGCAATCCCACGTCCAAGAAGTGGTGGCTGCATTGGTGCAGGAGGGCCAAGACAAGCTACTCCACGTTCAAGGTCAGGAGGGGTGGCCCTGTGAGGAGATACCCCTCGTCCAAGGTAAGAGAAACCCAAGTAAGATGGTGGGTGTTGTGAGAGGGCGTCAGAGGGCCGACACACTGAAACCACAATCACAGAAAACTAGCCAATGTTATCACACGACCGCAGCCTTGTCTAACTCAGTGAAACTAAGCCATGTAGTGTAGGGCCATCCAAGATGGACGGGTCATGGTGGAGAGATCTGACAGAATGTGGTCCACTGGAAAAGGAAATGGAAAACCACTTCAGTATTCTTGCCTTGAGAACCCCATGGACAGTATGAAAAGGCAAAATGATAGGATACTGAAAGGGGAACTCTCCAGGTCATAGGTGCCCAATATGCTACTGGAGATCAGTGGAGAAATAACTCCAGAAAGAATGAAGGGATGGGGCCAAAGCAAAACAATAGCCAGTTGTGGATGTGACTGGTGATAGAAGCAAGGTCCGATGCTGTAAAGAGCAATATTGCATAGAAACCTGGAATGTCAGGTCCATGAATCAAGGCAAATTGGAAGTGGTCAAACAGGGGATGGCAAGAGTGAACACCAACATTGTAGGAATCAGCAAACTAAAATGGACTAGAACGGGTGAATTTAACTCAGATGACCATTGTATCTACTACTGTGGGCAGGAATCCCTTAGAAGAAATGGAGTGGCCATCATGGTCAACAAAAGAGCCCAAAATGCAGTACTTGGATACAACTTCAAAAATGACAGAATGATCTCTGTTCGTTTCCAAGGCAAACCATTCAATATCACAGAAATCCAAGTCTATGCCCCAACCAGTAACACTGAAGAAGCTGAAGTTGAACGGTTCTATGAAGACCTACAAGACTTTTTAGAACTAACACCCAAGAAAGATGTCCTTTTCATTATAGGGGACCGGAATGCAAAAGTAGGAAGTCAAGAAACACCTGCAGTAACAGGTAAATTTGGCCTTGGAATACAGAATGAAGCAGGGCAAAGGCTAATAGAGTTTTGCCAAGAGAATGCACTGGTCATAGCAAACACCCTCTTCAAACAGCACAAGAGAAGACTCTACATATGGACATTACCAGATGGTCAACACCAAAATCAGATTGATTATATTCTTTGCAGCCAAAGATGGAGAAGCTCTATACAGTAAGCAAAAACAAGACAGGGAGCTGACTGTGGCTCAGATCATGAACTCCATATTGCCAAATTCAGACTTAAATTGAAGAAAGTGGGGAAAACCACTAGACCATTCAGGTATGACCTAAATCAAATCCCTTATGATTATACAGTGGAAGTGAGAAATAGATTTAAGGGACTAGATCTGATAGATGGAGTGCCTGATCAACTACGGACACAGGTGCATGACATTGTACAGGAGACAGGGATCAAGACCATCCCCATGGAAAAGAAATGCAAAAAAGCAAAATGGCTGTCTGAGGAGGCCTTACAAATAGCTGTGAAAAGAAGAGAAGTGAAAAGCAATGGAGAAAAGGAAAGATATAAACATCTGAATGCAGAGTTCCAAAGAATAGCAAGGAGAGATAAGAGAGCCTTCTTCAGCGATCAATGCAAAGAAATAGAGGAAAACAATAGAATGGGAAAGACTAGAGATGTCTTCAAGAAAATTAGAGATACCATGGGGACATTTCATGCAAAGATGAGCTTGATAAAGGACAGAATGGTATGGACCTAAAAAAGCAGAAGATATTAAGAAGAGGTGGCAAGAATACACAGAAGAACTGTACAAAAAAGAGCTTCACAACAAAGATAATCACGATGGTGTGATCACTCACCTAGAGCCAGGCATCCTGGAAGGTGAAGTCAAGTGGGTCTTAGAAAGCATCACTACGAACAAAGTTAGTGGAGGTGATGGAATTCCAGTTGAACTATTTCAAATCCTGAAAGATGACTCTGTGAAAGTGCTGCACTCAATAAGGGAGCAAATTTGGAAAACTCAGCAGTGGCCACAGGATTAGAAAAGGACAGTTTTCATTCCAATCCCAAAGAAAGGCAATGCCAAAGAATGCTCAAACTACGGCACAATTGCACTCATCTCACATGCTAGTACGGAGAAGGCAATGGCACCCCACTCCAGTACTCTTACCTGGAAAATCCCATGGATGGAGGAGCCTGGAAGGCTGCAGTCCATGGGGTCGCTGAGGGTTGGACACGACTGAGCGACTTCACTTTCACTTTTCACTTTCTTGCACTGGAGAAGGAAATGGCAACCCACTCCAGTGTTCTTGCCTGGAGAATCCCAGGGACAGGGGAGCCTGGTAGGCTGCCATCTATGGGGTCGCACAGAGTCGGACATGACTGAAGTGACTTAGCAGCTTAGGAGCACAAGCTAGTAAAGTAATGCTCAAAATTCTCCAAGCCAGGCTTCAGTAATATGTGAACTGTGAACTTCCAGATGTTCAAGCTGGTTTTAGAAAAGGCAGAGGAACCAGAGATCAAATTGCCAACATCTGCTGGATCATCGAAAAAGCAAGAGAGTTCCAGAAAAACATCTATTTTGCTTTATTGACTATGCCAAAGGCTTTGACTGTGTGGATCACAATACACTGTGGAAAATTCTGAAAGAGATGGGAATACCAGACCACCTGACCTGCCTCTTGAGAAACCTATTTGCAGGTCAGGAAGCAACGGTTAGAACTGGACATGGAACAACAGACTGGTTCCAAATAGGAAAAGGAGTACGTCAAGGCTGTATATTGTCACCCTGCTTATTTAACTTCTATGCAGAGTACATCATGAGAAACGCTGGGCTGGAAGAAGCACAAGCTGGAATCAAGATTTCCAGGAGAAATGTCAATAACCTCAGATATGCAGATGGCACCACCCTTATGGCAGAAAGTGAAGAGGAACTAAAAAGCCTCTTGATGAAAGTGAAAGGGGAGAGTGAAAAAGTTGGCTTAAAGCTCAGCATTCAGAAAACGAAGATCGTGGCATGTGGTCTCATCACTTCATGGGAAATAGATGGGGAAACAGTGGAAACAATGTCAGACTTTATTTTTTTGGGCTCCAAAATCACTGCGGATGGTGACTGCAGCCGTGAAATTAAAAGATGCTTACTCCTTGGAAGGAAAGTTATGACTAACCTAGATAGCATATTAAAAAGTAGATATTACTTTGCCAACAAAGGTCCGTCTATGGACTCAAGGCTATGGTTTTTCCAGTGGTCATGTATGGATGTGAGGTTTGGACTGTGAAGAAATTGAGTGCCAAAGTATTGATGCTTTTGAACTGTGGTGTTGGAAAAGACTCTTGAGAGTCCCTTGGACTGCAAGGAGATCCAACCAGTCCATCCTAAAGAAGATCAGTCCTGGATGTACATTGGAAGGACTGATGCTGAAGCTGAAACTTCAATACTTTGGCCACCTCATGCAAAGAGTTGACTCACTGGAAAAGACTCTGATGCTGGGAGGGATTGGGGGCAGGAGGAGAAGGGGATGACAGAGGATGAGATGGCTGGATGGCATCACTGACTCTAGGGACATGAGTTTGTGTGAACTCTGGGAGTTGATGATGGACAGGGAGGCCTTGCATGCTGTGATTCATGGGGTCACAAAGAGTCAGACATGACTGAGCAACTGAACTGAACTGAAATGAATAGACCCACAGACACAAAAAACAAATTTATGGTTGCCAAAGGGGAAGAGGGGGGATATATTAGTTAATCAGATGGGATTAACATATACACACTACAATATCTAAAACAGATAACTAATGAGGGCCTCCTGCATACCACAACTATATTCAGAATTTTGCAATAACCTATAAGGGAAAAGACTCTGAAAAGGAATATAAATATATATATTAAACTGAAAAAGATATATATATGTATATACATATATATGTGTGTGTGTGCATTTATATATATATATATATAATATATATATATATATGCATACTTATATATATCTGAATCACTGGGCTGTACACCATTGATACCACATTGTAAATCAACTATACTTCAGCCCACTGGGATGTTGGAGGAATGGAGGGTATAGAGGATGCCAAAAAATTAAAAATTAAAAAAAATCAACTATACTTCAATTTATTCAATTTAAAAAATAGAGCGATCTATCAAATGATTGCAGGGGGCACAGAGTAAAGAAGCTAAGATATGCTAGAGGTAAGATGGGCAAGGAAGGCCACACCTATAACATGACATTTAAGCAGAGACCTGCTTACGGAAAAAATTCATCATTTTAGTTGTTATATTGTCTTATCATGTATCATAGTTTATAACTCTGTACTTATCCATGTCATTATTTAACATCTGCTGCTCCTACTTGAAGTTCTATAAAGGCAGAATTGGGTCTACTTAAGAAATTGCTGCATTGGTAGCATCTGGTAGAGTTCTTCTATGTAAAAATAACCAGATTAGCAAGCATTTTTATTTAATAAAACATGATGACACTTCGCTATAATGTTTTCTACTTTTGGCTCTGATGGAATAGGTTGAAGCAGACTAATATTTGTACTATATATCTAGATGTAAAACAAACAACAAAAAATCCATATCTGTTGGAAAAAGGAAAGACGAGAACCAGTATGAGGGAGGCTCAGATCAGAAAGAAAAGGGCATCTCCAGAGAAATGAACTGACATTCAGTAAGCCACTTTTTCTCTTAATGCATTTGCCAATTCTAGGCATAAGCATGGGACTAAGAAACCAAGCAGAGGAACTTCAGCTACGAATCAGAGCTTTCAGTAGATATTTGGATAATCTCACAGAACTAAAGAGATGTTGCAGGGGCTTTCCTCCTAATACCAATCAATTCTCTGATTGTCTAACACCAACTGGTATCCAACAATTTAATTCAGTTCTTTTATAATTGAGGTATAGTTGCTTTACAATGTTGTGTTAGTTTCTGTTGTACAATGAACCAAATTAACTATATGTATAAAAGAGCTTCTTGATGAAGGTGAAAGAAGAGAGTGAAAAAGTTGCCTTAAAACTGAAAAATCAAAAAACTAAGATCATGGCATCCAGTCCCATCCCTTCATGGCAAACAGATGGGTAACAGTGAGAGACTTTATTTTCTCGGGCTCCAAAATCACTGCAGATGATGACCGCAGCCATGAAATTAAAAGACGTTTACTCCTTGGAAGAAAAGCTGTGACAAACCTAGACAGCGTATTAAAAAGCAGAGACATTACTTTGCCGACAAAGGTCTGTCTAGTTGAAGCTATGGTTTCTCCAGTAGTCATGTATGGATGTGAGAGCTGGACCATAAAGAAGGCTGAATGCTGAAGAACTGATGCTTTTGAGCTGTGGTATTGGAGAAGACTCTTGACAGTCTCTTGGACTATAAGGAGATCAAACCAGTCAATCCTAAAGAAAATCAATCTTGAATATTCATAGGAAGGACTGATGCTGAAATTGAAATTCCAATACTTTGGCCACCTGATGTGAAGAGCTGACTCATTAGAACAGACCCTAATGCTGGGAAAGATTGAAGGCATGATGAGAAGGGGACGACAAAGGATGAGATGGTTGGATGGCATCACCGACTCAATGGACATGGTTTAAGCAAGCTCCAGGATATGGTGGAGGGCAGGGAGGCCTGGCATGCTGCAGTCCATGGGTCGCAAAGAAACTGAGCAACAACAAATATATATATCTCCTCCCTCTTGGACCTCCCTTGCTGGGAGCCAGTGAGAGGCATTCCACTCGTGACAAAGGTCATGCAGAAGGAGGCTCGGCATACGCAAAGGCGGGATCGAGCCTCAGGAGTCCCCCTGGATATTCTAGAGCATCTACCCCCAAAAACCAGAGTCTGCCTACTTTATTGCTTTGTGCTCTCACCTCTGACTTTACTGGGGGCTGTCCCCCACCATCATCTCATTCTCTCTGTCAAAGAGTTAACTTACAGCTCCAATTAATAAAGTTCCTGGGCAATTAGGAGTGTTTAAATTCAACCCCCTCAGATAGCTCTCTAACTCGCCTGACAAGTTTACCCAGACTCCTACAGCTATGCGTATGATTGTTTACAGTCTCCCAGCCTCAAGAGGTGCGGGAAGCTTAAGATATTCAAATAGCTTAGAGCCTCTCAGAGAGTTAGAAACTGTCAGAATAAAACTAGTAAAAGATTTCATTGATGAGCTAATGCTTGCTGCCAAGTTTCCACATCCCCTGTATTGTATCCTTGAATGTGTATTAATTAATATAGTTGGTATGTAGAAAAAATGAGTAGTGGCCTTGGTGCTAGCAACTTTAGACCCTTAAGGTAATAAATCCTTTGTTGTAAACCCATTACACATCTGCCCTATAGGAATGCAATTTTATCTAACACCTTCGGAAGATGGCGCCAAACCTTAAAATAATTACTCTAAGAGAAAATAAGTCTTACGGTTGACAAACCTTTTCCAAGAGTCATAAAATGTTAATAGGCCTTCTGGCCAGAAGATGATGTAAATCACCTAAACCATTTGTATACGATAAATTTGGAGGAAAGAAACCCTGGTTTTGATAAGGATCAAAGACTGCTGACTTTGCATGATTTCACATCCCCTATTATCCTCTATGTGCAACTTAGGGTATAAAAGCCCCTGTTGAAAATAAAGCTACGGGCCTTGCTCACCAAAGCTTGGTCTCCCCATGTCATTCGTCTCCTTAACTTCCAGCTGAGTCTCCATCTGGAACGCAGAGGTCCTCTGCGACCATTTATTTGCCTGGGCTTCTAAGACCCACTCGAGAAGGTGTCTAAGGTGGGGCACCTTCCACTATTCAAGAGGGCACCTGTGGCCTCCATGGTCAGAGCTAACGTGGTGTCACAGGTTATATTGATTTTCTGCGTAAACCAAGCTACTCAGCCTCTTTTCTCCACTGAATTTTCCTACTGAGCTATTCTCATTCTATTACTCTTTATATCTTTGATGAATATGTAAATAGTCGCTGACGCCGTCTCCCCTTCTAATACCCTGGATCAGCCGGGGCTGGACCTCAGCACTCCCTCCCACCCCCACCCCCACCCAACTCTCCTAGGTAATCACAGAACACTGAACTGAGCATCCTGTGCTTCATAGCAGGTCAGTACTAGTTACTATTTTACACATGGTGGTATGTATATTATATGTCAATCCCTACCTCCAATTAACCCCACCCCCACCCCATGTTCACATGTCTATTCTCTACACCTGCATCTCTATTCCTGCCCTGCAAATAGGTTCCTTGGTATCATTTTATAGATTCCATGTATGTGCATTAATATATGATATTTGTTTTTCTCTTTCTGACTTACTTCCCTATGTACGACAGACTCTAGGTCCATCTATGACTCTACAAATGATCCAGTTTCTTTTCTTTCTGTGGCTGAGTAATAATCCACATAAGACTTACGTTGTTGTTGTTTAGTCATTAAATCAAGTCCGATTCTTTTGTGACCCCATGGACTATAGCCTGCCAGGCTCTTTTGTCCCTGGGATTTCCCAGGTAAGAACACTGGAGTAGGTTGCCATTTCTTTCTCCTGGGGATCTCTCCAACCCAGGGATTGAACCCACGTCTCCTGCATTAAAAGTGGATTCTTTACCAATGAACCACTCCATAAGACTAACTACCTGGAGTTAAATCAGATCCCATACGTTACGGGCTTCCCTGGTGGCTCAGACAGTAAGGAATCTGCCTGTAATTCAGGAGACCCTGGTTCAATCCCTCAGTGAGGAAGATCCCCTGGAGAAGAGAATGGCTACCCACACCAGTATTCTTGCTTAGAGAATTCCATGGACCAAGGAGCCTGGTGGGCTATAGTTCATGGGGTTGCAAAGAGTCAGACACAACTGAGAGACTAACACTTTCTTTCCATACATTAAGTTTTTAGTTTCACAAGTCTGCTCCCAGCTCAGATGCCAGCCATAAATGAAGTACCCAGCTACTCATATTTCTTCCCAGCTGACTATAGAGGTTCCATTTCAGTTCAATAATTCACCAGAATGACTCACAGAACTTGGGAAAACACTTCTTTACCTCTATTGGTTTGTTATAAAGCATACAAGTCAGGAGCAGCGACATGGAAGAGATGCACAGGGCAAGGTATGGAGGGAGGGCACTGAATTGTCCTATCCTCTTTAAGTGACCACCTTCTAGCTTCTCAAAGTATTCACCAGCCCAGGGACCCTCTGAATCACACCTTTAGGGTTTTCTATGGAGGATTCATCATGTAGGCATGATCGACCACTAGCAATCTTCTCTCTCTTCCCTTTCCAGATAGTGGGGGGAAGGATGAGACTGAATGTTAAAAGGCTTCTAATTAAGTCTTAGATTTAAGTCTTGGATCTGGCAACCAGCTCCCATCTGGCAACTACTTATGGGATCACCAGTAGTCATCTCTTCAGCACAGAAGGCACTTCCTCCACTCCTATTTACTCAAGAAATTCAAGGTTTTAGGATGTCTGTGCCAAGAACCACAGACAAACACCAAGTATCTTTCTATAATACCACAGATACACAAACTGAACTTGGGGTTCAACTTCCACACCCAGAAAAATGTAGTACATGTAATTTACATATTCCTTTCACTCAACACAACTAAAAAGTCTGAAGATTATATGTAAAATGTACTTAAAAAGACTGGTATGACCACATGACCCAGCCAATCTACTCCTTGGTATTCATCCAGGAGAAATAAAACATGTGCTCCTACACACTTGTACACAAATATTCACGGCAGCTTTATTTGTAACAGCCAAAGCCAAAGGTAATCCAATGTCCATTAACATGTTAATAGATAAACATCTTTATGATGGACTATTACTCAGCAATGAAAAAGAATACAACAATATGGATGAATCTCAAAATAATTTTGCTGAGTAAAAGTAGCTAGCAAAGAAAATACTACATATTGTATGAGTCCATTCATATAAAATTTTAGAAAATGTAAACATAATGACAGAAAGGGGATTCCCAGGTGTCACTAGTAGTGAAGAACCTGCCTGCCAATGTAGGAGACATCAGAGACATGGGTTCGACCCCTGGATCAGGCAGATCCCCTGGAGGAGGGTATAGCAACCCACTCCAGTAGTCTGGCCTGGAGAATCCCATGGACAAAGCAGTCTGTCTGGCTACAGTCTATAGGGTCACAAAGAGTCCAACACGACTGAAGCGACTTAGTGTGAATGCACCCAATGACAGAAAACAACACAGTGGTTGACTGGCTATTGGGGGTCAGAACATGCTAGGAGAGCAATTAGAAAGTGACAGGAGGAAACTTGGACAGTTTTACAGATATACATAGATACCAAAATTAATCAAATACTTTAAATGTGTGTAGTTTATCTTAAACCAATTAGATTTCAAGAAAGCTTTTAAAATTAACTCTGTATTTTTTATGTATGTATGCAAATTATATGCCAATTATCTACAAACTTACATATTAAAAAATAAGCAAGGTTACTTTTGGAAAGAGATTGGAATTGGGGTTAGTAATCAAAGTGGAGTTTCTCATTATCTGTGGTTTAATCAATACAAGGAAAACACACTTATTCTCACAAGTGAAATTTAAGATAAAATAATTACAAAACAATGTAATGAATTCTATTATCCTGTTGGCATGGACCCAAATTAGGAAGTGACTAACTCCATAATATAGGCAGAAATAGAAGAAGAATGACTTTGGGGTGGGGGAAACTTGACAGAAGGAATGACACTTGGTCTGAATCTTAAAGAATAAGTAGGGGAAAAAAAAAAAAGTGGGAAATCTAGAGCTAAGAAGCAGTAGCAGGGAGGGCTGCCCGAGGGGTCAGTGTGCTGTAGAACCAGGAGAGGGGCCTGGGGATGATTAGAGTATGAGGTGGGAGGGGCTGAGGGCTCTGCCAGCAAGAAGCTTACAAAGGACAAGTAGAATACATGAGAAAGGAAGGGTCAGTCAGTGCTGCTGGGAAGAGTATGATGAAGCTTAGAAAGCAACAGACAGCCACTGACAATTTTCAAGCAAAAACATAATACAATAAAATTTGTCTTTCTATTTTTTTAAATCATCCTGGTGGCACTGTAAAGAGAGACCTTAATAATTTGTGTGGGAGAAGATGAGTTCCTTTAGCCCAGGCATTAGAGTAGAGAGAAAGAGATGGATAAACGATCATTAATGGGGCTTTCCTGGTGGTCCAGTGGTTAAGAATCTGCCTGCCAATGAAGGGGACCTGAATATGATCCCTGGTCTGGGAAGATCCCACATGCCATAAGCATCTAAGCCTGCATGCCACAACTACTGAAGCCCTCATGCCTAGAGGCAGACCGTGCTCCACAACAAGAGAAACCACCACAGTGGAAAACCTACACACCACAACTAGAGAAAAACCCTTGGGCAGCAGCAAAGACCCAGTGCAGCCAATACTAAATAAGTAAATACATAAGTTTTAAAATATATAAATAAATAAAAGACCATTAAAGTGTTAGAACATCTCACTGACTAGAAATGCAGCAGTTTGGGGATTAGGTGACTGGGGAAATTATGACACAAATAAGAGAGAGAAGGAAGGCATCTCTTTGTTGCATTTCTTTGTTTTACTTTATTTTGTTTCTTTGGGATTTCATTTCACAGAGGTGCCAGTGGTTGGTTCCTGGTATACAGATTTTTGAGATTTTTGCAATGTCTGTAGCCCAGCACATAGGAAAGAGGTTGGGTTATCAGCCAACAATATGTACATATTAGCCAAAGACAAAAGATTGGCTGGAATTACTCAAGGAGAGCATGCAGAAAGAGACTAGAAATTAGCTGAGAGTAGAACCCCATAGCACACATATACTTGAGATACAGGCAGAGAAAAAGAAAGAAGTTGATTGAGAAGAGAGATTGTGGCAGTTAGGGATTAAGATGGAGAGGTCAAGAGTTTCAGCAAGAGAGGACCACTGAGAAGAGTGAAAGAGATTATTGGAACTGACCATTGGAAGTCAGTGATGGTGTCTTTTGGGAGTGTCTTATTGGTAGAGTGTGAAAGTGGAAACCTGACTAGTGTTCATTTTGAGGACGCTGAGATGTTGACTAACAGATTAGACATTCGAGTGATCTGGAGGAGAAGGGAATGAGAGAACTGGGGACAGGAAGAGAGGAAGGACAGGAAGGCTGGCCAAGGAACAGAACATCAAAACACGAGTGGAGACAAAAGGACGGGGGATTGACCTGAGCAAAGTCCTAGAAGACAAAGAGATGCAGTCAAGGTGGTAACTGAGAAAGAAGGAGCAATCCAGGAGGTCACAGGTAATGAGGAAAAATTTAACAATTTCATACCAGGTGACTGCCTTTTTTTGAGGTGGGGTTAGGAAGTTTAATCATCTGCTAAGAGTGAAAACATAAAGGGTGAAATGATATGATACAGACGATTTATAAATGTTTTAGAACAGACATCCATGATATTATATGAGGAGTTAAATAAGAATATACTAAAGGACTTCCCTGGTGGTACAGTGGATAAGAATCTGCCTGCCAATGCAGGGGACACAGGTTCAACCCCTGGTCCGGGAAGATTCTACATACTATGGAACAATTGAGCCCATGCGCCATAAATACTGAAGCCTGCATGCTCAAAGCCCACGCTCTGTAAGAAGAGAAGCCACCACAATGAGAAGCCCACACACTGCAAGGAAGGATAGCACCTGCTCACTGTAACTAAAGAAAACCCACACACAGCAACGAAGACCTGGCTCAGCCAAATAAGTAAATTAAGTAAATAAAATCATATTTGAAAAAGAACATATTGACAGCCCAGAATGGCCTAGCTGGACTCCGAGATGTGTGTTTGCAATGGCACCTGTCAGGCCCTGTGATGGCACTAATCCTACAAGGCTTTATCACTAAGCCACGGTTCTCTGGTTTCATGATAAAATCAATTAGTGCACTTTAGAAAGCACTTTCGCCTGCTTCACATCCCAGAGTACTCTGATTTAACTGGTCTGGGGTATTAAGAATTTTAAAAGCTCATTAGGTCATTCTAATGTGCAGCCAAGCCTGGGAAACACAGTGCTCAACTCTCACTTTTTTCATTAAACCCAGAACTGAATTCAAAGCATTGAATATACTCGGATTTAAATTAAAAATTGAAACATGGGCCTCCAAGATAATAAAAAATAAATGTTTATGAAGAAACTTCAGGAATTATAACTATCTCAATACTGCACACTTCACATTTCAAAAGCTTTTATTTTCAACACCTAGGCTTGCAGTTTTTGTATCCCCACATCAGCAAAACTGTCATAAAATCTAAGAAAAATTTTAAAACTTATCAACTCTGCCAAATAGTAAAACAGGATGAATGATGTCAGGTTTACATTGTTCATCATGATTGATGCAGACACAGCATATTTATTCAGCAAAACTATCATCTTGATTGCTTTGGGTTTATTGTAGTCTTTGCTTGTTTCTCAAACTGTTGTTGAATTTAAAACAAATGCCATAAAAAGTAACATAATGAGTAAGACAAGAGGAAATTTCAGCCTGGGTTTTACAGCCCTGTCATTTAGAGTCTGGACCTCAGTGTGGCAAATTTACCATTGATGTTATAAAGCTGGCAAATTGAGTCAATCTTAACAATTTCAGGAAAAAAGAAAATTATTCACTCAAACCTGTTTTCAGATTTTGAACACATTTTAATTGGGATTACCTGGTTTGAAACAAGCCACAGGTGATTATAAATAGCAAATTAAAAGCAGAGGGGATTGTTAAAAGGAGTCACAATGCCAGAAGCAAGAAACCACAGCTAACACAGAAAAGAGACACAAACAGCTAACTCCCATTCAAAAAAGAAAAGCAGACATAAGATCTCATAAAACAAGGCATTTCAATTAAAGATAAATGGTGTTCACACTTCAATATTCTCTGAGGCCTAATGGAGACTCTGGAACAATAAGGACAAATTCATTTGTGTTTAGAATGTTTAGTTTACACACATATGTGTGTGTATGCATACACACATATGTATGTGTTATATATATAAATAAATAGGGGGTTACATTTTTTAATTTAGAGAATATATTTGGTCACATCACCTTTGAAGATCGTAGATATATAAAAGTGAAAGCAGTGAAAGTGATAGTCACTCAGTTGTGTCTGACTCTTTGCAACCCCAAGGACTATAACCCGCAGGTTCTTCTACCCATGGAATTCTCCAGGCAAGAATACTGGAGGGGATAGCCATTCCCTTCTTCAGGGGATCTTCTCCATCCAGGGGTCAAATCTGGGTCTCCTGTATTGCAGGTGGATTCTTTACCATCTGAGACACCCGGGAAGCCCCAAGATATATAAGGGACTAGTTATTCCAATCATGTTTTAACAGACTAAAGTCCTTGCCTCTGGTAAAAGCAGATATAACATCATTCTGTTAGAGCATCCTTTCTTCTACAGCATGCCAGATAAACTCTCTCTGGTCTCCATTTTTGGATCCATTATTCAATCAAATCATCATCACTTTTCAATCTGATACTTTTATTACTTGTTATTATGAATTTACATTAATCTTAGTTCATTTCTCAGAGATTAAAATTAATCCTTTTTCAGTCTAGTATCATTTATATCTTTCCTGTGAGTTCATTCCAAATAAAAATGAAGGATGAGTTACTCCTAGGACACTTCCCTATAGATAGCTGTCATCATGGTTCAGTTCAGTTCAGTTCAGTTCAGTCAGTCATGTCCGACTCTTTGCAACCCTATGAATCGGAGCACGCCAGGCCTCCCTGTCCATCACCAACTCCCGAATATCACTCAGACTCACATCCATCGAGTCGGTGATGCCATCCAGCCATCTCATCCTCTGTCGTCCCCTTCTCCTCCTGCCCCCAATCCCTCCCAGCATCAGAGTCTTTTCCAATGAGTCAACTCTTTGCATGAAGTGGCCAAAGTACTGCAGTTTCAGCTTTAGCATCATTACTTCCAAAGAACACCCAGGGCTGATCTCCTTATCATGGACTGGTTGGATCTCCTTGCAGTCCAAGGGACTCTCACGAGTCTTCTCCAACACAGTTCAAAAGCATCAATTCTTCGGTGCTCAGCTTTCTTCACAGTCCAACTCTCACATCCACACATGACCAATGTAAAAACTATAGTATATGCCATCAAATGACTTTCCTTACTTTTCCACAGACTTAGAGATGTGACTTTTGAGGGGAACCTGGAAATTTTTACCCACTGAGTTTACCAATGTTCATATAGTAACTCCATCAGCAGGCATATGAAATCTAGGACCTTTAGGAAAATACATGACCAAACCAAAGTGAACAGAATAACATATGTCCATGGAAAGCATTTATAAAGCATTTATTAAGATATTTACTAACAGTAAAAAATGCATATAATCTAGCAAGTTAAATATAAATGGAGTTGTAAACTTCAGAGGAGCACAAGAAACAATTCATGTATAAAACTAAGGGCTTAGTAGAATTCAGAATGTTTTTTCAATATCTGAGAATCTTAAACTACAAATGAGAAGACAAGGCCCCAGAATAAAATGATAAAGCATACTGAAACATTTATATATGAAATAAAAAGCATTAATGTTCCTTTACAGAAAAAATACAGAAGAGGTAAATAAACGTAGTGAATAAAATGTAATTATTATGCTTTTAAATGCATGAAAAGTGAAGTTGCTCGGTCGTGTCCGACTCTTTGTGACCCCATGGACTGTAGCCTACTAAGCTCCTCTGTCCATGGGATTTTCCAGGCAATAGTACTGGAGTGGATTGCCATTTCCTTCTCCAGGGTATCTTCCTGACCCAGGGATCAAACCCAGGTCTCCCGCACTGTAGACAGACGCTTTACCATCTGAGCCACCAGGAAAGTCCTAAATGCGTAGGTGAACTTATGAAAAGAAGAAAACTCCAGGGATCAAAGGAAAACAACTGAAGAATGAAACTTCACAGGCCTAGGTTCATATATACAGGACTCAGCTAGTCACTGAAGTTTAACTAATTGAGGGTCTAATACAAGTTACATTCTAGGACCAATGCTGATCATAGAACTCCAGGCAAAACACATGCAAACTCTCTCAGGAAAGACCTTCCCTTAATCTAGGTGAAAAGAATCACTATCTATACATTTCTGCCGAGAGCAAGCTCATTCTCATTATCCTACAAAAAATTAGCTGAAAGTATGGCAAAACCAATACAATATTGTAAAGTAAAAAATAAATAAAATAATATAGGAACCATAAAAAAAAAAAAGAAACAATACGCTATATTGAGTAGCTGTGCTTTCAGTTACTATTTTCTCTATGGTCACCCCAAATAAGCAAGCTCTTTTTGCAGACATTACTTTTCTTTTTAAACTTTATTCACTGTTCATTTTTCTCACTGTTCAGACATAATCTTTCTATATGACTTTTTTCCTATAATGCATCCTCAAGTCTTTACATGGTTTTTGAGTAGAAGGCAGGAAGCATGGAAGAACATAGAAATATGGTCTTTCTTTTAACATCAGGCTTATTCAATAATCTGTCAACTAGGAATGCATATTATCTCAACTAATATGGTAAAAGTTAAGCAGTTACATATTTCTGGAGGAAAATGTAAACAGCTTATGGCAATTATTTTTTAAAATAATTTTTTTTTGTGGTTGCCTCACAGAATTATTATGGATTCAGTGTAACCACCTGCACTTTCTTTATGCATACATAAGTAAAATGATAATGAATTAGATGTTTCAGGATCCTGAAGGAATGCAGAAACCTGAAAATTTTTCTCAGTCTTCAGTGGGGTAAATTGCTTTTACATAGTTCAAGCTTAAAGTGTATTTTATGTATTCCATTTTCTGAAACATTAGAAATCCCCACAAAGACTTCTGCTTACTAAAATATGTTATTTCATGACTCTGACCAGTTGGCATTCTTGTACAAAGATAATTTTAGTGACCGAAATTCTTCTTAAGGAAAGTGTAGGCATAACCTCTGAGAAGTCAGCTCTTCTCATAAATAACAAAGATAGCCACCCTAAAGCAGCAGCCCTGGATGCTTCTTGAAGCTAGAAAGCTATGGGTCTGTCAGAACCTAAGGGCTCTGTGGTGGAGTTCCCTGTGAATGTTCTAACTTCATGACTCCAAAGGTCACTTCCAAAAGACGTTCCAAGATATTCTAAAGGAAAACTTCAGGCAAAGTTCTGTCTCTTTTAGCAACTTCCCTGAGAGAATGAATCTGTTTACAGAACATCCAGCCACCTTAGTATATTTCAGTGCATGCAGGGAAGAAATATGAAATTTTAAACCAATCTTTTATTTCAGCATTTACTTTGTTGGACACACAAAAGAGGTGGGATGGGAGCGGGAAGGTGGGAGGCGATATATGTATGTATATATATCTACACATATACACACACATATATATAACTATGGCTGATTCACATTGTTGTAGAGCAGAAACCAATACATTGTAAAGCAATTATCCTCCAATTAAAAAAAAGAAAAAAGTCCGTAGATTTCACACATTCATACACTTTGAACTACATGGGAGGAAAATATCAGATATAATCAGTGAGTAAAAGAACAAATGTTTGGATTTCCTGACACAGATGTTGAAAGTTACTTTATTGTGCATTTATTTAGCAAATATTTATGTCATATTATTTGCTGGACATAGTGCTGGGCACCAAGAGAATCAAAGGTGAGTAAGACATTGTCAGTGTTCTCAGGGAGCTCATAGATAAAAATGTGAACAGAACACTGTGAACCTTCACTTCAGAATAATTATAATTGATTTTTCTCTTGGCTTCTCTCCAGTTTCTGCCAGAAGTGGGTTGCCTGGAACTATGTTCTGTAACTTAGCGGTAGCTTGGGACAAAGTGCTTCTACAAAGTGTTATTAAATGAAAAGCAGTCAGGATAACTTGTGCTCCACATTTTTAAGGCATAAGAAAATGACAAAAGCTAAGAGTGAAAACTTCTGCCATGACTCCCTGATGCCAAAATAACTATATTTATTTGGTACCAGAAAAGTATCATTCAGCAATCAGTTCACTCCCAGACTGGGGGGTTGGGAGGGGGTAGGAGCAATATCATGGAGAAGGCAATGGCACCCCACTCCAGTACTCCTGCCTGGAAAATCCCATGGTCAGAGGAGCCTGGTGGGCTACAGTCCATGGGGTCGCTAAGAGTCGGACACAACTGAGCGACTTCACTTTCACTTTTTACTTTCCTGCATTGGAGAAGGAAATGGCAACCCACTCCAGTGTTCTTGCCTGGAGAATGCCAGGGATGGGGGAGCCTGGTGGGCTGCCGTCTATGGGGTCGCACAGAGTTGGACACAACTGAAGTGACTTAGCAGCAGCAGTAGCAGGAGCAATATCAAGCCACTTATTACTCATTATAGGGCTTATATAACCCCATCAATTTTTACTACATCCATATGTAAACCATAGTTTCTGATTCTCAATATACTGAATTTCTGAAACACCTTTTCTGCATTATACATACTTCCCATACCTCAAGCCATAGTTTCAGAACCATGTCTTCATGCCTCCTGACCAAACCAAGGCCATTACGATCCCACCCCTTTCTGAGCTCTTACAGTAGAATCAGTCAGCTACTTGCAAACTACAGTGTGGTTCTCTATCCAGTCATGGTAACCTTAATGAGAACAGGAATCTCCTATCTTTATAACTGGCACCTAGCATGGCTCTGAGCAAAAGTGGGTTCTTATTCACACTAATTATATTTAATTCCTCAACAGAGAAAAACCTAAAATCTTATCAGAAAAATATTTCCTCCATATTATACAATAACCCTAAGAGCAAAACCTTTGAATCCTCTTTTTTTCTCTTAAGCACCCAGCATTGTGCATGACAGTAGAAAATTTAATAAACGTTTATTTCTTGGCTCATGGATGCACAATAGGAAATAATTAAATGCTATTAAATATGAGAAAGAGTATGCATCTAAAATCATCCTGTATTTTCAAGACAAATGGTAATCTGCTTGCTTAGCTAAGCAGATGTATACCTAAAGAATTACAGGTCAGTATCCAATGTACAGGGCATGTAATTAGGACTCCTGTTTATTTAGTGCATTATTCTTTTAAATATCATCACAGTTTTTACACAAAATGGACAACAACTTAGAATCAATGAGCCATAATCTCTAGATCATACTAGAGAAGTTGAAGTCTGCTCAAGAGACTTCAGTTTTTATGACATATGGTAAATGAATATGTCAGCACTAAATACCAGTAATATTTATTCTCAAGATCCAAGAAGAAAGGATTGGGATGAACATAGGAAGGAAAAGGGAATTCTGATTTTGGTGAGAAGTCTTTTATGTTGATTCAGTTTCATCAACAAAGTAAACCAAAGTTATATGTACAACTACCAGTGACTCACTCTTTATTGACTTGAATCTTTTTTATACTGTGATATTGACATTATAAAGACCACAGGACAGTCACTTTAATTTTGCATTTAAATCTGTCCCAAATTCATAATTATGTTTTTACAGAATCCATATTTAAAGTCTTTCATTAATATTTTATTTCTTGGCTTATATTATAGAACATATCCATTCTCTAAAAGCCTAGAGTATAGAGAGTTTGTTGTTTCATCAGAAAAATTAAATGTGATAATTTATTTGATTTGGTATACTATCACTGCACTTTAGAACACCAGGAACCTTTATTTCAGACCTTTTACATCTAGCATCTTTTCTCCTTGAGGGAAAATATTATTTTTGATAAGGATGTTGGTGTAATATGAGTAACCTGAGGAGCCATAGCTCATACTCTAATTCTAAATGTTTACTCTTTAAGAAAGATTTTGCTTATCCTTAATGCTTGTTTAAAAATGATGATTCTTGTTTGGAGAATGTTTCCAGATTGATCAGATCAGATCAGATCAGTCGCTCAGTTGTGTCCGACTCTTTGCAACCCCATGAATTGCAGCACGCAGGCCTGCCCAATTCCACCATTCAGATTGTTCAGCCTGCAGATTTCGCCTCTTTCAATGTATGCAATATTAGCCAGAAATATTTGTTTAAACCTGAGTCAGATCTTGGCACTTCTCTGCTCAAAACACCAGTAGCATCTCATCTCACTTGGAATTGGAATAAAGGCCAAAATCTTTAGAATGCCCTACCAAGCCTATTAACAAAGAAATGTCAACAACCTCAGATATGCAGACGATATCCCTCAGAGAGTTGGACTATAAAGAAGGCTGAGTGCCTAAAAATTGATGCTTTCAAATTGTGGTGCTGGGGAAGACTCTTGAGAGCCCTTGGACAGCAAGGAGAGCAAACCAATCTTAGAGGACATCAACCCTGAGTATTCATTGGAAGGACACATGCTGAAGCTGAAGCTCGAATACTTTGGCCACCTGATGTGAAGAGCTGACTCACTGGAAAAGACCTTGATGCTGGGAAAGGTTGAGGGCAGAGGAGGAGATGGTTGGGTGGCATAACTAACTCAATGGACATGAGTTTGCGCAAACTCCAGGAGACAGTGAAGGACAGGGAAACTAGGCATGCTGTGGTCAATGGTGTCGCAGAGTTGGACACAACTTAGTGACTGAACAACAGCGACAACCAAGACCATCAGAGCCTTATTGCTCACTACCCCTTCAGACCACAATTCCTACCTATCTCCCCCTTACCTACTCTTCTCCAGTAACCTGTTCCTTAAATACACCTCTTGTACTCTCATCTCAGGACCTTTGACCTCACCACTGCCTCTTCCTAGAATGCTCTTTGCCCAGATATCTGCAGTTTTCCCTTATTTCCTTCAGGCTTCTGCTCGAATGACATCTTTCCATGAAGGTCTTCCCTGGCTACTATATAATCCAACAACACCCACTGTCAGTACTATATTCTCTTTAAC
Organism: Bos indicus; assembly: GCF_029378745.1. Classification (NCBI taxonomy): domain Eukaryota; kingdom Metazoa; phylum Chordata; class Mammalia; order Artiodactyla; family Bovidae; genus Bos; species Bos indicus. Next base: position 113,436,526 of record NC_091760.1, read on the forward strand.
TGCCTAATTTTTCTCCATAGCACTTATTACTAAATGATCTCATAATATATTTACCTGTCTTTTATTGATTATCTTCTTCCCCACCAGAACACAAGCACCTACAAAGCAAAGACTTTTTATCTATTCTGTTTACTGCTGTGACTTCAGTACCTATAAGAATGCCTGGACATGGTTGGAACTCAATAAATATTTGTTAGATGAATGAATTCATTGTAAAAAGAAACATTAATACTTATGAAACTCCAAAATACAGATGTAATAACATGACATTTCTTCCTAAAATCAGTTCCCCCAAAATTATATCTACATTAAGCATAATCCATTTATCTGTCATTAAAGAATTAAACCATTTTAACACAATAAAAGAGCAAAAATGGAGGCCGACTTGTCATAAATCTAAACATTCAAGTGTTATTAAATAAGCTAAAAATGTTAATATACAACTTTCCAGCTTGATGATGTACCTCATTAATGACAAAAGCTTCAGGCCAGATTTTTGGGTAATTATTTGGGAATAATTTTTTGATAAACCAGTTGTATGTCTTATTGTCCTTGGTTATGTGTGTGTGTGCACACACGTGGTTGTACTAGGGAGTGAGAGACAGACAGACTGTATGCCTTGTTTGCTTTTGCCATGAACTAAGTCTTCCTCACAGTGACGGTTTGAGATATGGACTTCAAAAAAAATGCTCTAGTAATCTCATCTGTGAAAGTAATGGTCAACTTTGTCCTAATAGAACCAAATTTGAGTACCTTTTCATATTGGCCCACCATCCCTAGCTATTATTCTCTATGCAAAGAAACTGAACTGGGAATTGATACCAAAAGTATTTTTAATGTAATCCAGCAGCTCTCCATACTCTTCTGCCAAAATACAAAATGACTGAGAGAAACAAATATGCAAGTGGAAAAGACTAGAAGAGGGATCTAATTCACGTGAGGGAGAATGAGTCCCTTTGGGACTTAACAAAGTGCAGACAACACATCCTACCCCCAAAGGACCCCATAATCCAGATGCAAAAACAAGACACAAAGATATGAGTAATTCACTCAACAGCATGATTACAGAACAACTTATAAATAAGGCAAACCAGGGTGATTTGAGCTATAAGTCTTAAATGTAATTTATTATTATTTTATGTCATTTATTTTGTGCCAGGCATTTTTATAACTGCTTTTCATATATGAACTCATGTAATTCTAGGAACAATCACACGAGAAAGACATTATTATTATACTCAATTTTTAGGTGAGGAAAATAAGCCACTTAAAGTTCCAGTTACTTGCCCAAGGTTACAGAGTTGAATTCAAGCACTGTGGCTCTGGAATTCATGCTCTTTACTACTTTATATTGTCTTTGACCTAAACAGTACAAATATAATTAAAATAATAATAGTACCTTAGTTGTATAAAGTGATTTATGGTGCAAAAATGCCACTACATTCATTGCCTTATTGCAATGAGATAATGATTTTACAACTATTCCGTGAATTATACAAGACCATGTTATTCCTACGTTACAGTTAAGAATTGCTGAAGCAATTTTTTGAAGCAAAGACAAGAAAAAATATTTCACATGTGAGGAAAAATGAAAGATGTATGGGATTAATAAAGTAATGGGGTCTCTGGCCCTCATCTCCTAAGGCCATTACTTGGACAGAGCACAGACCCACCTCCCAAGCACAATCAATAATTTTCAGAGCTGGTCCCTTATAAAATTTCAACTAGAAAAACATTGCTGCTAAAATGTTTCACACAGGTGTACATATTTCCCTAATTTTGCAAGGGTACTTACCTGTGAATAGAACCATTCTTCTTGTTTAACAAAATATTTAAATTCTGAGTCAGAAGGAGGATTCTCCAAAGCAGTGTTTGTAGTTTATAGTCTCAACCAAAATGGACTCATCTGAAGAAAAGAGAATGCTCCCCCAAGTAAATTCTATTTTCTATCCTAGATTACCTGAGCTGATTGAAGCTTTAATATGGGAATTTTTGAATTGTGGCAGTTATAAGTGTCACTACTCAATGGCAACAACTAACATTAATTCCATGCTTTCTTGGTGCCAGGCTCTATGCTAAGCATTATAAATACAAATGCTGGAAAGGGTGTGGAGAGAAGGGAACCCTCCTGCACTATGGTAGCATGTAAATTGGTAGAGCCAATATGGAGAACAGTGTAGAGATTCCTTAAAAAACTAAAAATAGAGCTACCATATGACCCTGCAATCCCCCTCCTGGGCATACATCCAGAGAAAAAAGGCCTGAAAAGATACACGCACCCCAAAGTTCATTGAAGTACTGTTTACAACACCCAGGACATGGAAACAACCTAAATATCCATTGGCAGAGAAATGGATAAAGGTGTGGTATGTAACGGATAAAGAAGGAATGGATAAAGTAGAGAAGTAAAATGGAATATTACTCAGTCATTACAATGAATGAAATAATGCCATTTGCAGCCACATGGATGGACCTCAGTTCAGTTCAGTTCAGTCACTCAGTCGTGTCTAACTCTTAGTGACCCCATGAACTGCAGCACACCAGGCCTCCCTGTCCATCACCAACTCCAGGAGACTACCCAAACTCATGTCCACTGAATCTGTGATGACATCCAACCATCTCATCCTCTGTTGTCTCCTTCTCCTCCTACCCTCAAACTTCCCCAGCTTCAGGGTCTTTTCAAATGAGTCAGCTCTTCGCATCATGCGGTCAAAGTATTGGAGTTTCAGCTTCAGCATCATTCCTTCCAATGAACACTCAGGACCAATCTCCTTCAGGATGGACTGGTTGGATCTCCTTGCAGGCCAAGGGACTCTCAAGAGTCTTCTCCAACACCACAGTTCAAAAGCATCAATTCTTCGGTGCTCAGCTTTCTTCAGAGTCCAACTCTCACATCCATACATGACTACTGGAAAAACCATAGCCTTGACTAGATGGACCTTTGTTGGCGAAGTAATGTCTCTGCTTTTGAATATGCTATCTAGGTTGGTTATAACTTTTCTTCCAAGAAGTAAGGGTCTTTTCATTTCATAGCTACAGTCAACATCTGCAGTGATTTTGGAGCCCAAAAAAATAAAGTCTGACACTGTTTTTCCATCTGTTTGCCATGAAGTGATGGGACCGGATGCCATGATCTTAGTTTTCTGAATGTTGAGCTTTAAGCCAACTTTTTCACTCTCCTCTTTCACTTTCATCAGAGGCTCTTTAGTTCTTTGCTTTCTGCCATAATGGTGGTGTCATCCGCATATCTGAGGTTATTAATATTTCTCCTGGCAATCTTGATTCCAGCTTGTGCTTCTCCCAGCCCAGTGATTCTCATGATGTACTCTGCATAGAAGTTAAATAAGCAGGGTGACAATATACAGCCTTGACAAACTCCTTTTCCTATTTGGAACCAGTCTGTTGTTCCATGTCCAGTTCTAACTGTTGCTTCCTGACCTGCATACAGGTTTCTCAAGAGGCAGGTCAGGTGGTCTGGTATTCCCATCTCTTTCAGATTTTTCCACAGTTTATTGTGATCCACATAGTCAAAGGCTTTGGCATAGTCAATAAAACAGAAATAGATGTTTTTCTGGAAATCTCTTGCTTTTTTCGATGATCCAGCAGATGTTGGCAATTTGATCTCTGGTTCCTCTGCCTTTTCTAAAATCAGCTTGAACACCTGGAGGTTCACGGTTCACGTACTGTTGAACCCTGGCTTGGAGAATTTTGAGTATTACTTTACTAGCGTGTGAGATGAGGGCAATCATGCTCATTTTTGGCATTGCCTTTCTTTGGGATTGGAATGAAAACTGACCTTTTCTAATCCTGTGGCCACTGCTGAGCTTTCCAAATTTGCTGAAATACTGAGTGCAGCACTTTCACAGCATCATCTTTTAGAATTTGAAATAGCTCAACTGGAGTTCCATCACCTCCATTAGCTTTGTTCGTAGTGATGCTTCCTAAGGCTCACTTGACTTCACATTCCAGGATGTTTGGCTCTAGGTGAGTGATCACACCATTGTGATTACCTGGGTTGTGAAGATCTTTTTTGTACAGTTCTTCCTTGTATGGATGTGAGAGTAGGACTGTGAAGAAAGCTGAGCACCGAAGAATTGATGCTTTTGAACTGTGGTGTTGGAGAAGACTCTTGAGAGTCTCTTGGACTGCAAGGAGATCCAACCAGTCCCTTCTAAAGGAGATCAGTCCTGGGTGTTCTTTGGAAGGAATGATACTAAAGCTGAAACTCCAGTACTTTGGCCACCTCTTGAGAAGAGTTGACTCATTGGATAAGACTCTGATGCTTGGAGGGATTTGGGGCAGGAACAGAAGGGGACGACAGAAGATGAGATGACTGGATGGCATCACTGACTCGTTGGACGTGAGTTTGAGTGAACTCCAGGAGTTGGTGATGGACAGGGAGGCTTCAGATCAGATCAGATCAGTCGCTCAGTCATGTCCGACTCTTTGCAACCCCATGATCAGAGCACGCCAGGCCTCCCTGTCCATCACCAACTCCTGGAGTTCACTTAGACTCACATCCATCGAGCCAGTGATGCCATCCAGCCATCTCATCCTCTGTCGTCCCCTTCTCCTCCTGCCCCCAATCCCTCCCAGCATCAGAGTCTTTTCCAATGAGTCAACTCTTCACATGAGGTGGCCAAAGTACTGGAGTCTCAGCTTTAGCATCATTCCTTCCAAAGAAATCCCGGGGCTGATCTCCTTCAGAATGGACTGGTTGGATCTCCTTGCAGTCCAAGGGACTCTCAAGAGTCTTCTCCAACACCACAGTTCAAAAGCATCAATTCTTCGGGGCTCAGCCTTCTTCACAGTCCAACTCTCATATCCATACATGACCACAGGAAAAACCATAGCCTTGACTAGACAAACCTTTGTTGGCAAAGTAATGTCTCTGCTTTTGAATATGCTATCTAGGTTGGTCATAACTTTCCTTCCAAGGAGTTAAGCGTCTTTTAATTTCATGGCTGCAGTCACCATCTGTAGTGATTTTGGAGCCCAGAAAAATAAAGTCTGACACTGTTTCCACTGTTTCCCCATCTATTTCCCATGAAGTGGTGGGACCAGATGCCATGATCTTCATTTTCTGAATGTTGAGCTTTAAGCCAACTTTTTCACTCTCCACTTTCACTTTCATCAAGAGGCTTTTGAGTTCCTCTTCACTTTCTGCCATAAGGGTGGTGTCATCTGCATATCTGAGGTTATTGATATTTCTCCTGGCAATCTTGATTCCAGCTTGTGTTTCTTCCAGTCCAGCGTTTCTCATGATGTACTCTGCATATAAGTTAAATAAACAGGGTGACAATATACAGCCTTGACGAACTCCTTTTCCTATTTGGAACCAGTCTGTTGTTCCATGTTCAGTTCTAACTGTTGCTTCCTGACCTACATATAGGTTTCTCAAGAGGCAGATCAGGTGGTCTGGTATTCCCATCTCTTTCAGAATTTTCCACAGTTTATTGTGATCCACACAGTCAAAGGCTTTGGCATAGTCAATAAAGCAGAAATAGATGTTTTTCTGGAACTCTCTTGCTTTTTCCCTGATCCAGCGGATGTTGGCAATTTGATCTCTGGGCTTGGCGTGCTGCAATTCATGGGGTCGCAAAAGTTGGACACGACTGAGCGACTGACCTGAACTTGCATAAAATGTTCCCTTGGTATCTCTAATTTTCTTGACAAGATCTCTATTATTTCCCATTCTATTGTTTTCCTCTGTTTCTTTGCATTGATTGAATGGACCTAGAGAGTGTCATACCAATGATATAAGTCAGATAGAGAAGGATAAATATATGACATTTCTTATGTGTGGAATCTAAAAAGAAATGATACAAATAAACTTACTTGCAAAACAGAGAGTCACAGATTTAGAAAAAGAACTCATGGTTGCTGATAGGAAGGGATAATTAAGGACTTTGGGAAGGTCATGTACACATTGCTTTATTTAAAATTGATAACCAACAAGAACATACTGTATAGTACAAGGAACACTGCTCAATATTATGTGCCAGCCTGGATGGGAGGGATGTTTGGGGCAGAATGTATACATGTATGTGTATGACTGAGTCCCTTCACCGTTCACCTGAAACTATCACGACATTGTTAATCAGCTATATCCCAATAGAAAATGGGTTTGGTGTTTAAAAAAAAGAAAAAAAAAATTATAAAAGAAAAACAAAAAAATGCATATTTTCCATTCAATAAGCAAGAAAGTGCAAAACAAGAAACAATAGCTGTCCCCATTTAATAGATAAAGAAACCAAGTCTCAGAGAAGTTAAGCAAATTCCCTGAGATCACACACATTGTAAATTATAATATTATGAGCACTTACAACCAAATCTTTCTGTCTATTAACTCATGCTATCTTATTATCTGTTAGAAAACTATTTGAGGTTGTTTTCCATGTATATGATGGAAAGACTAACTATAGAATTTACAAATTCAAATATTTTAAAAAATATAACAATCAGTTCTTCTTATAGTAACTACAAAGAGTGAAACCCTTTGTGTGAGAGTCACTTCTGCTCCTTCAGTTCAGTTCATTTCATTTCAGTTGCTCAGTCGTGTCTGACACTTTGCCACTCCATGGACTGCAACACGCCAGGCCTCCTTGTCCATCACCAACTCCCAGAGTCCACCCAAACTCATGTCCATTGAGTCGGTGATGCCATCCAACATCTCATCCTCTGTCATCCCCTTCTCCTCCTGCCCTCAATCTTTCCCAGCATCAGGGTCTTTTCAAATGAGTCAGCTCTTCGCATCAGGTGGCCAAAGTATTGGAGTTTCAGCCTCAGCATCAGTCCTTCCAATGAACACCCAGGACTGATCTCCTTTAGGATGGACTGGTTGGATCTCCTTGCAGGCCATGGGACTCTCAAGAGTCTTCTTTAACACCACAGTTCAAAAGCATCAACTCTTTGGCACTCAGCTTTCTTTGCAGTCCAACTCTCATATCCATACATGACTACTAGAAAAACCATAGCCTTGACTAGACAAACCTGCAGTCACCATCTGCAGTGATTTTGGAGCCCCCCAAAATAAAGTCTGCCACTGTTTCCACTGTTTCCCCATCTATTTGCCATGAAGTGATGGGACCAGATGCCATGATCTTAGTGTTCTGAATGTTGAGCTTTAAGCCAACTTTTTCACTCTCCACTTTCACTTTCATCAAGAGCCTTTTTAGTTCCTCTTCACTTTCTACCATAAGGGTGGTGTCATTTGCATATCTGAGGTTATTGGTATTTCTCCCAGCAATCTTGACTCCAGCTTGTGCTTCATCCAGCCCAGCATTTCTCATGATGTACTCTGCATATAATCTGCTCCTTATGGAACTGTATTTAGTTAAACCATGTGAAATGTCCAGTGTTTAAGATCACAACTAAATATAGGTAACTACATATAGTTCAACATGAATAGACATGAAATAAGGGGACCTGAGCTCTAGGTCAAAGATTGCAATGTTAAATTCAGCTGGTGATTATAAATGTGTATTAAAATAGCTAGCTCCAAAGTCTGGAGTGAAGAAAGTATTTCTAGTATGAACTTGTGTTACCTTTGGCCCCAGTGTTCAACTCCTTTATAGAATAACCTAAATTTGCATCAGGAGATCTGTTCTTCCATTGGATACAAGCTGGTGGGACACTTCATTAAGATATTTTTTCTCTCTTTCCTGAGAAGGGTGGTACAAGATTCAAGCCAGATCAATAACACACTGGAAAGCTCTGGAGTGATTTCTGCCCTAACCCTTCCAACAAAGCATATTCCTGCAATTGCTCTTTAGTTCCTATCCTTTAAAGATTGATACCTTACCTCTTATTCCATTGTTTAAGCTCTCATATCCAAAACAATATTTTTTTTCAAATTGACTAAAAGTTAATTCTTCCAGTTAATTCTACTTAATTTCATTAAATTCTCTTAAATCTAATTAATTCTAGTGAATTCTGATTAGCCTCAATTTCTGATGCTTGGAACCAAAGAAATATAAAAGATCATTCATTTTATCAAGACATAGCTTACAGACTAAGGGTAGTGGATGAGACTGAGATATATGGGAAGGATAAAAATCAGGATAACAGAGTATTTGGGTAGAGAAATAACATAAATTCATGATACAAGCAGGTTTGAGATCATTTGGGACAGCATAGGGTACTAGTTTTTGTATCGGATGATGGGTTCTTAGATGTTTATTTTAAAATAAGTAAATACAGACAATCAAGTAAAATAAATAAATAAATATCTTAAATTAGTAGTCCTGACTTTTTTGGCACCAGGGAGCAGTTTTGTGAAAGACAGTTTTTCCATGGAAGGGGAAGTGGACAGGAACGGCTGGTGGATGATACAAGCACGTTACATGTATTATTTCTACTACTTTTACATCAGCTCCACCTCAGATTATCAGACATCAGATTGTGGAGGTTAGGGACCTCTGCCTTAAACCACAGACCACTGATGTAAATCTGTGATGAAACAAGAATTATGATTATCCTAAATTTTTACACTTAAAATATATATTTGAAGAGGCATAAATTGTAAAAACAAAAATTTAATTAAGAAATGACTGAAAACAAAAATACAATTTGCTGCTCAACTAACCTCTCCAAGGACTTTAGATAAACAGTTGCAACAGCTATAGGAAAAACAGTTATGTTTATTCCAAAAAACTATGAAACTTGAAAATAAATATTGAATGAAATTATATTCACTGAGTTTCCTCTCTGGTCTTTCTGGTCTTCTAGAGCATGATTCCTTAACTCAATAATGAAATGTATTTTAGCAATCTTATCAGTAGGGTCATCATCAAAAATCTTGTGTTCTTCACTTTTTAAATTAGTTTTCAACACAGTGTTATCCTTACAGAAGCCTAACTTGCTATTTTAGGAAAAAAGAAAAAGGGAGGGAGGGTGATATGCAAATGATTCTGATTGAAAGAAACAGTGAGGAGTGGATGATTACTATCTGAATAGACTCCAAGTCATGGCTTACATTGTTGATCATTGATCATAATACTAATCAAGTTTCTACCTAAAACTCTAAGAAAAAAATACTTTAAAAAATATCATTGTGAAGCTTAAAAATTTTGCACTGTTTAGCAAATATACAGGTATAATAGTCACAGAATGCCTAGGTCATAAGTAATATGACTGGTCAGCAGAAGAAAAGAAATACTGTATAAGTGTTCCAAATCCTATATGTTTTTATACATATCTGCACATATTTCTATGTGACTACATGTAGAACAACTGAATATCAGCTATACATCAAAAACTTAGATACATTAAATTTTAGAATTGTAAAGAATTTAAATTCTTTAGTCACACTCTCTCATTTCCTTATTTTAAGAAAATAATGTATCTGAAAACTCTGTGGATTCCATAGTTTTGCTATTATTTTAAAAGATGAGAATTCTAAGGTCCACAAGAGTTAAGTAACTTGTTACATTACACGGCTAGTTGGTGGCCAACCTCAAAATGGAACTGAGGTCTCAACAGCTTAATATTCTTCCAACAAATATTTGTTGTGTGTTAGTCTCTCAGTCATGTCCAACTCTTTGTGACCACATGGACTGTAGCCCGCTAGACTCCTCTGTCCATGGAATTCTCCAGGCAAGAATACTGGAGTGGGTTTCCTTTTCCAGGGCATCTCCCTGACCCAGAGATTGAACCCAGGTCTCCTGCATTGTATGCAGATTTTTTACTATTTGAGTCAACATAACAACTATATATCAAGGGTTAGAGATGTGAAAAAAGATAATATCCTCAGAAGAAGACAATAAGCAAGCAAACAACAATAGCAAGGATCAGTAATTTAAATAATAACATGGTATTAAAATGTTGCAACTGGGGAATATGGTAGGCAGTAGTCTAAACCAAAAGACCATATTAAATAGGGTATTCAGAGAAGGGAGCTCTGAGAATTTAGGCCTGAGATATAAATCACAAAGAGGAAATCAACTGCCATAACTTATGTTATAAACAAGGAAAATAACAAAGGCACAGCCATGAATCCCTTTCCAAGGTAACATCTTAGAGAAACCATATTTTAACCTCTTCCCAACTGATCCTAAAAATCAAGTCTTTCAATAAGACAATATGTGGCTTAGTTTCTCATCAAATCTCCCTAAAACAGAGAGATCACATATATATTTAACATACATACACAGAACTTCACAGTTTTATAAAATGCTTTAAATTAAACACACTATTCTATTTGATGCTTACAATAATCCTATATAGTAAGCAAGGTAGTTATTATTGGAAGAAACCACAGTGGAGTGAAATGAACACTAGGTTTAAAATTAGGGTTTGAAGCTGGTCCTACCATTTAGTAACTTGATTCCTTAATTTATATAACTTGAACTCTGAAACCAGATTTCCTCATTGGTTCAACTAGATTTCTTCTTTTTGTAGGCTGATATAAGAATAAAGATAGTCTTTAAAATGGCAGTTGACTTATTAGGAAGTATGGAAGAATTTTAAATAACAGTTCTCAATAAACACAATTTTAAATTAAGGAATGAATATTAAACGATCAAAACTTTCAGTAGTATACTAAAGTCATAGTAGAAGTGTCTTAGAAATTAAAGTTTTGGCGTTTAGAGTTTTATTCTTCCTATTTTCTCCTAATATTGTCTAATTACATATGAACTGAGTCTTCATGCTACTGAAACATGGTGATGTCAGTGATATCAATTATTTCTAAATATCTACTAGCTATGGTTTGGACTTAGCTTTTTGTTGTAGTTGGTGTTGATATTGGGGTTTTTTTTTCATTATTTACACTGGAGGTTAGTTTGTTTTTCATTTTTGTTTGCTTTACTTTGGGATTGTATGCAGGACTTCTGAACATACAGGAAGAATGGGAGAATTATGATATTAATGAAGCAGTGGTATTGGTTGCTTGGATTTTGTGCTAACTTACTCTCAGTTTAGAGGATTTATTCTTTATGAAGCTAGGGAATGCTAACATTTATAAGTAAACTAGAATACATATGTATGATGGTGTTTTCTCCTCATATTTTCATTTAAGCTATTTCATATTCATCGAAGTCATCCAACCAACCTTTCCCATCACTGATATCTGAAGGAAGAAAATTATTCTGTTTTTAAGATTTACTTAGAACTTTGAATACCTTCAACCCAAAAATATCCCAGTTGCTTTTTGAAATCTTTCCTCAAATGAACTCAGATTTATATAAGAATAATCCCATAGAGACAAAAGGAATAGTTTTCAAAGCTATAACCATATAAAAACTGCACATCTTGCATGTTTATCAGACACCAACATTATACTCTTTATCTTAAAACTACACTAGAGAGTAGCTGTTACATGTCCTTGATCTCTGCATCAAATAGTCAGTACTGGTCCTCTGGAGGACAAAATGATGTAGAAGAAGCGATCAAGATGAAGTCCTAATATTAGAGAGCACCATGCAATGATATTCCATAATCCTTACAGTCATTTCAAATGTTAAATCACATCCATGCTACAATGAGGAAACTGAGATGCAGAAAAGATAAGTTGTTTATACACAAAAAGTGGGAGAATTGGCATTTGATCCTCAGTTTCTTCAGACAGGATCTTCCTATTGTATAGGGTCTTTCCAGTTTAGAATATCTTAAAGATTTCATAGCATGTTGCATATAGTAACTCATCTCCAGCCCGAGTTCATTTAGTTAGCAACGATGGAAACAGGAGGCCAAATGCTAAGTTTAATCAGTTCAGCCAAACCTTTCCATACTCTTTAATCTCACAATTTCAGAACAGAACTCATTTTCTAGGGGAAAAAAGGAGTTGGGAAGAATTTATAAGCACTAATTAATTTTTCAAATATATAGCTGTAAAAGGCAAATTGCTTTCCTGCTTTGTTCCTAGCTAAGGCTTATCATTTCATACACACGTCAAATGCTAATTGATGAAACTTTGAGAGAGGAAAGGAAAGAACCGTATCTCACTTTGAAATATCTTTGAGAACTGAAAATTAAATTGAACATACAATAATTGGGGGTGGAAAGAAGCTCACATTCTTCATTTCAAACCAAGAGTTCATAAAAGACACCAACTGAAACCTCCCACCTGTTAGGCAATTTGAGAAGAAAGACCAATTTACTAATCTATTTTGGATTAATTCTAACATCTTTGATGATAAATTTACTTGTTTTCATTTGATAATTGTTTGTATCACTTTCCACACAGTAAACCTACCACTCAAAACAAGTTGGAAGTGTATTTTTAATAAAGCTAATTAGGCTTCAGGAACTTTGGAAGATTCCTCTGCAAAGCACATTAGCAGTTGGGTAATTTCTCCAGGGAAGAGTGGGAGGAGCTCTAGATCTTTCAAAATTCCAAATAGATCTTTATTGTCATTATGTCTGTTTTTTTCCTTAACAATGTTAACTTCTTTAAGTGTCACTGAGAGAAAGAGCTATGGTTGTCTTGAAAATGAATTCTGATTCCTTGTTGTAAGCTCGGGATCATATATTCATGGTTAGAAACTGAACTATATTTCTGCCCAACTGCTTCGCAAATACATTTCATTTTATATAATTTGGAACTACCCAACGTGTAAATAGCTCAAGGCAATCCCCCTACCACAAAATAGGCAAGTCAATTCAAGTTTCCCACTCCATCAGTTGTTTAGTAGATGCAGCATACTGAAAATTGCAGAAGGGACCAAATTTATACGACTATTGAACACTTATGCACTCATTAATTTTTCCAGGCATTGCAGAAACTGTTTAATGTCACAGAGTTTGGCGACTAGTACATTGTTTCCATTTTCCTTTTTTAAGGTCACTGAAATGTTGTAGTGAAATAATGGTGCTCCAGTTGCCTCAAGTAATTAATGTGTCTCTAATGTGTCTTTCCAAAAGAACATGCTTTAGCTATTAGTGAAACTAAAGTCTCTTATTAGTGCTTCCATCAGCAACCAAAGATTTCTAGAATGTCATAGGTTTATGAAACTGAAGACTACAGCTTTATAACATTCCATTTTATATGATTTCTTTTAATATTATTGTAATTATCTTGAATACAGAACAATTAGCTGAGGCTAGTCCAAAATTATTTTGTCTGAAGAATTCACCAGTTTTAAAAAATGAAATTTTATTACTTTAGTAGTAACATATAATTATACCAACAAATAACTGTCAAACTCTTAGGCAGGATTTTTCAGCTAGAAACCAGCTTTTCTTTTACTGACTGCATGAATTGATTGAAAACATTTCCTAAAAAGAAATTTTTTTCTCTCTCTTTTTAACTGAAAAGTTATTTAGTTACAAAAGACACAATTTTTAACAGAAAATATAAAGAAAAAGTTCAAATGAATTCAAGAAGAATCATTACAAAGTCTGCATTTGTAAAAACTAAGATTGTACTAGAATGAAAAAAGATTCAGTCATTACTTCATAATTTACTGACATTTAATATATGTAAGATCCTTCTTACGTGTATTCAATATGTTATTGAACAAAATAATCCGTGACTGAGGGAGAGAGAAAATAAGCACGTTAGAGAGTGCTAATTGAAATACAAATGAGATAAATGAGGACAGGATGTGGGAAATGCGAGTGTTTAAATGCACAAGTTGTAATTCTAGATGGTCTGGCCAGGGTAGGCAGCACAGAGAAGGTAACAGGTGATCAAGATTTAAAAGAAGTAAGGAGGGAATCGTGCTGGGTCAAGAGCTACCAGCAGAGGGAAGGCAAGTGTAAGTCCCCAAAGTGTAAATATACTGGTAGACTTGAAAAACATCAAATGATTAACATGACTACAGGAGATTCAACAAAGGGGAGCACAAAAGAGATGAAAATAAAGAGGCAATTTGGGGTTGGTAAGGAGAAGTCAAACAGAAGGGACTTGGAAAGACTTTGGTATTTTTCTTAAACAAAAGGGGAGCCAGTGGAGAGTTTTGAGCAAAAGAGGGACATTGTCTAATATATTTTTGAAAGTAACTTCTGGCCATTGTGTTGAGAATAGACTACAGGAAGGCAGGAATAGAAGCATGGTGACCAGGTGGGGGCTGTCGCACCAAACAAGGTAAGAAATGATGGCTGGAACCAGAAAAGAAGTAAAAGATACAGACTTCAATGACCTTTTTTGGAGAAGGTGATGGCACTCCACTCCAGCACTCTTGCCTGGAAAATCCCATTGACAGAGGAGCCTTTATTAAGATCCTATTGAGCCTTAAGTACTTTTGTTCTCTCCAGTGGTTTTTTTGTGCTGTTTATCATATATATTTTTGTAATATTTCTCCTTCAATAGACTGTGAGCACCTCAAAGACAGGGATCATATCTCATTCATTTTTCTTTTTTACTTTCAGAGTATTTTGCAGAATCTGAAGGAATTGTATAAGCTTATGTGAAATAAACAAGTTAAAATTCATCTCAATGAACAATGTTTGTATTTTTCACTTCAGAATAATATTTAGTATGCAATTGAGATGTAAAAAAGATAAGAGAGGGCTGAATATTAATAGACCAACCAAACTCACTAAACTATGAAGTAGCAAAATGGATATATTTTGTGCATTATTCCCTTGTGAAGTAATTCACATTTAATGGTAATCTGTAGCTCTTTAATAGTATCACATCTTTTCTACAAAAGTATAAGGAAATTTACATTCTTTAAAATTTTGTATTCTTGCATTCTTTAGCCTGTTAAAGACTGCTAAATCTTTGAGGTCCTAATTGGTTAAAAAAAAAAAAACTATTTTCAGAAGTAATTATTTAGAAGAGAAACAGTTCTTTCTAAAAAACCAGACAGCTGATAGGATGGAGTTACATTACATACAGAATTACATATGATACATGATGTAATACAGAATTACATTAGTATTCATGGGTGTTCTCCAAACCTAGTATTCTCCAAATCTAGGAGACACTATATTAGTTTAGGATTGCTGGATACAGTTTGAAAAATGTTTTATGTGTCACAAAGAATATAAAAATGTCAAAACCTTCCACCAAAAATAACTAAAAGGAATTGTAAAATAATGTTTTTTTTAATCTTTTTTTTAGCAATACAGAAAAGAATATTGATTTTCCTTTTAGAGTAATTTTTTTTCTGATTGTAAACTGAATATAAATTGACTATGAAAAATGAAGAGTTTTTTTTTTTTTAATCCCATAGTCTTTTTGCCAACAAAACATTTTGGTATATTTCTAACCTTTTTTGGTGTAAAAATTTGCATATTTCTTATTTTACAAAACTGAAATTGCATTATATGTAATCTAATAGTGTAATACTTTTAACTTGTCATATCTGACCATCTGCCCACGTCATTAAATATCTCTGAAGATATGTTTCACTGCATTTGTGTTACTGTTTTTCCATTGTTTTAAGCTGATCAAATATATAATGAGCACCTACTCTGCACTAATACACTAAGCACTAGACACAGACTCATGGAGTACTTGCTCTTGCCGAGAGCTTACATTCAACCAATAGTGAGGTAAGCTGCGATGAATGCTAAAAGGACACTATGGAAACAGTGGCCCACCTAACTAAGTCCAGGAAAATCAGGCTGAATTGAAGATGAGACCTGCAGGATAAGCAGGAGAGTGTTCCAGGCAAAGGTCTCTGATCAAGAAGACCATGTCTCGGTCAAGGTATTGAAAGAAGTTTATTGTGGCAAGAGGAAAAATAAAGTAGTTAGGAATCTGGTATGGAGTTTGAGGTTCCAAACGACAGCATCCATCAAACAGCTTAATATATAGGTCTAGTGTTCAATATATTAAGATGTTTAATGGAAGCTGTCATTTATGTAGATTTAGTGTTCAATGGGGCTTCCCTGGTGGCTCAGATGGTAAAGAATCTGCCTGCAATGCGGGAGACCCAGCGTCAATTGCTGGGTCAGGAAAATCCCCTGGAAAAGGGAATGGCTACCCACTCCAGTATTCTTACCTGGAGAAGTCCATGGACAGAGGAGCCTGGTGGGCTACAGCCCTGGAGTCACAAAGAGTAGGAGATGACTGAGTGACTAACATTCGTGTTCAGTAGAGGTCACTGAGCTATAGACAGGGATTTGGGAGAGTTTAATATGTATCTGGTGATTATTCTATTAACCAATCTAAAATCATTTGATTATTTCAGGAATGCAAGAATGTATTATATACATGGTTTGTGTATTACAATAATATGACATTTTAAATAGTAAGTACAAAAATATAATTTAAGCAATAAATATTTGTTATTTGAATATTATAACAATTATTAGTGATTATTGTTGGAGCTACAAGCTGGTACATTAAAGAGTCTAATTGTTCTCAGATTATCAAAACTGAGCAAAAATTAAGAACACAAAAACTTAAGAAAATACCAAAAGTTATTTTCTTTTCAAAAGTATATTCTTTCTAGATTTCAGCTGAAAACAAATAATAAACAAAAAATAAATAAATTCTAAAAGTTTAAAACATTAAAAGATGATAAGTACTATTTAAAAAGAGAAAGAAAGTAAGAATGTGGGGTAGGAGAGGAGGGGGCTGTAATTTTTAATAGAATGGTCAGAGGAGGTCTACTAAGATTTTCAAGCCAAGATTTCATGGAGATGGGGGAGTAAGTCACATAGATATCAGGGTTAGATGTTTCCAGACAGAAGAGCAAGGAAACCAGTGAGGCTGGAACAGAGATAGCATAGAATGGGGGATTATAATTGGAGATAAAGTCAGACAGGTAGAGGGGGGGTGGGTGGGCAATGGTGTGGAGCTTCAGAGTTCATTCTAAGGAATTCGGGTTTTACTCTGAGTAAAACAGGGCTTCCCTGCTATATTCAGGTGGTGAAGAATCTGCCTGTAATGCAGGAGACCTGGGTTTGATTCCTAGGTTGGGAAGCTCTCCTGGAGAAGGGAATGGCAACCCACTGAGTATTCTTGCTTGGGAAATCCCATGGACAGAGGAGCCTGATAGGCTACTGTCCCTGGGATCGCAAAGAGTCGGACGCAACTTTCTTTTTCTGACTAAATTGAAAAATTAATCCTGCAATGTGGGAGACCTGAGTTCAGTTCCTGGATTGGGAAGATCCTCTGGAGAAGGAAATGGCTACCCACTCTATATTCTGGCATGAAGAATTTTGTGGACTGTATAGTCAAACTGCAATATTATTAGATGCTTTGAGTGCTAATGGACACTTGTAGTCAGTAACTGCATGCTTATTAAGTTGGGGCTTCAATTGTCTTCAAGTAAAAAATTATATAAAAATTTATTTCCAAAACTGCCCTATCAAGTAAGCTGGAGAAGGAAATGGCAACCTACTCCAGTATTCTTATCTGGAGAATCCTGTGGACCGAGGAGCCTGGTGGGCAGCTGTCCATGGGGTCGCACAGAGTCAGACACGAGTGAAGCAACTTAGCATGCATGCATGCATGCACTGGAGAAGGAAATGGCAACCCGCTCTAGTATTCTTGCCTGGAGAATCCTGGGCACAGGATGCCTGGTGGGCTGCTGTCTATGGGGTAGCACAGAGCTGGACACGACTGAAGCGACTTAGCAGCAGCAGCAAGTAAGCTAACAATTTCAGTTTTGAAGATGAGAAGCATCTTTACTTTGTTAGAAAAAGTAAATCTTTTGTTCCAGTAGTCCTTTTTTTTGTTCGTTTTTATGATTTTTACTTTTAATTGAAGGAAAATTGCTTTACAATGTTATGTTGGTTTCTGCCATACAAAATGTGATCAGCCATAAGTGTGTGTGTGTGTGTGTGTGTGCATATATATATATATATATATATAGGTACACTATTTATATATATATTTATCTGCCCTTCCTCTTGAGCCTCCCTCCCACTGCACCCCCATCCCACCCCTCTAGGTTATCACAGAGCACTGGTCTGAGCTCCCTGTGTTGTTACAGCACCTTCCCACTAACTATTTTACATATGATAGTATATATGTCAATGCTACTCTCAATTCGTCCCACCCTCTCCTTCCTCTGCTGTGTCCACATGTGAAAGAATGAAGTTATAACACTTCCTAGCACTACACACAAAAATAAGCTCAAAATGGATTAAAGATCTAAATGTAAGGTCAGAAACTTTAAACTCTTAGAGGAAAATGTAGGCAGAACACTCTTACATAAATCTCAGCAAGATCCTCTTTGACCCACCTCCTAGAGTAATGGAAATAAAAACAGAAGTTAAAAAATGGGACCTAATTAAATTTAAAAGCTTTTGCACAGCAAAAGAAACTACAAACAAGATGAAAAGACAATCCTCAGAATGGGAGAAAATAATTGCAAACAAAACAACTGACAAAAAATTAATCTCCAAAATATACAAGCAGCTGATGCAGCTCAATATCAGAAAAACAACCCAATTAAAAAAATAGACAGAAGACCTAAACAGACATTTCTCAGAAGAAGCCATACAGATGGTTAATAAACACATGAAAAAATGTTTAATGCCACTCATTATTAGAGAGATGCACATCAAAACTACAATGAGATACCACCTCACACTAGTCAGAATGGCCATCATCAAAAAATGAACAAACAGTAAACGCTGGAGAGGGTATGAGAAAAAGGGAGAAAAGGGAACTCTTTTTTCTTGAGATACAGATGATGTATAATATAAGTTTCAGGTGGACAGCATACTATTCACAGTGTATAGTTATTATAAAACATTGGCTATTTTCCCTGTGTTGTACAATATAGTCTTGTAGTTTATTTTCCACATAGCAATTTGTACATTTTAGTTCACTACTCCTATCAGGACCTTCCCCCTTCTCCTCTCCCCACTGGTAGCCACTAGTTTATTCTCTATGAGTCTGTTTCTTTTTTATCACATCTGCCAGTTTGTTTTCTTTTACCTGCTAGTTTGTTGTTTTTTTTGGGGGGGGGGAGGGATTCCATCATTTATTTAACTATTCACCCTCTTGTTATACATTTAGATTGCATTCTCATTTTCACCATTGGAAACAGCACTGCAAGGAAGTTGTTTTTTTGTTTTTTTGTTTTTTTAATACAAGAAGCTTTGGCTACACTTAGAATTGCCACCTTTCCACTGGTCTTTTCTAAACTAAATCCTGTCCACTTTTCTTCCAGAGCTGTCTGGACTTTGTGTCTTCCACAAATTGATCTGACAGTAGTATGGCAAGTGGCTTTCGTCCACTATCTTGTTCCTACTTCCTTATGTACAACACTGCTCAACAGTTATTTACTACGTATTTCATTTAGGTTCATCTTTCATCCTCAAATACCTGAACACCTTAACCAGGAGAAACAGTCATACCTCTCTTATCCTCTGGTACTACTGACATTTTGGCTGATGGTTATTCGTTGTGAGCTGCTTTCCTGTGCACTAGAGGATGTTCAGCAGAATCCTTGGTCTGTACCTAGGAGGTGCCAGTAGCAAATCTCTGTATCCCATAGCACCCACCCCCCAAGTTGTGACAACCAAAATCATCTTTAGACATTGCCTACTGTCCCTTGGGGGACAAAAATCATTCCAGTTTAAGAACCATTGCTTTATATCATATCCTCTAGTCTGGAGTAGAAGAAAACCTTCTTTTTTAGATAATTCAACCAATTTATTCAGTCAATAATTAATATACATATGAATTAGATTCAGATCTCCAAAATCCTAATATAACACACTAGGTGGCTGCTTGCTCTGTCTTCACTGTCAGTGTTCATAAAGAACAAAGTATTCTAGTTGTTAAGGAGAGAAGTCAATGCAAAATTGATCCAAATAACTACCTAGGTAATAGTTTTTAATGTTTTTATAACAGAAGAATTTCTAAACTACTCTTAGTTACTATAAAACAAGTTGTAGCATTTACCTATTTGTATTACAGTTCTTCTTTTTGCTTGCTTGCTTGCTAAGTCTCTTCAGTCGTGTCCGACTCTGTGCGACACCATAGACAGCAGCCCACCAGGCTCCCCCATCCCTGGTATTCTCCAGGCAATAACACTGGAGTGGGTTGCCATTTCCTTCTCCAAAACATGAAGTGAAAAGTGAAAGTGAAGTTGCTCAGTCGTGTCCGACTCTTAGCGACCCCATGGACTGCAGTCCACCAGGCTCCTGCATCCATGGGATTTTCCAGGCAAGAGTACTGGAGTGGGGTGCCATCGCCTTCTCCGACAGTTCTTCTTTAGATGGGTGGTATTACATAAACATCTTAATTTTTTGATTCTCTTGACACTCAAAGCATGGTCCAGAGACCAGAAGTGGTGACATAAGCTGGAGTCTGTCAGAAATTCAGAATCTCAGGATTACCCCAGATGGAATCAGAATCTTTAACAAGATCCCGAGATTTGTATACACAGTAAAGATTGAGAAGACTTAGATGATTCTTCTCCCCAACTTTTCACTCTAAATTTAGTAAAATAAAATTATCTTCTGTCCAGATAGGACTCTTTCATATTTTTATGCTAGTAATTCTTTTATATTTATCAACTTATTTGAAAATGACAGAAAATTAGATATAGCCAGCAGAATAGCCAGTGTTTTATTAAAAGTGCTTTGAAACATCAATTAGCTGAATCATGTATTTATCTATTAAGACAAAATTGAGATTTAGCTGGTATATAATTAGTATTTCAATTAATGTGGCTATAAGCATTTCCCTTGTGGCTCAGCTGATAAAGAATCTGCCTGCAATGCAGAAGACCTGGGCTCAGTTCCTGGGTTGGGCAGGTGCCCTGGAGAAGGGAAAGGCTACCCATCCCAATATTCTGGCCGGGAGAATTCCATGGACTGTATAGTCCATAAGGTCACAAAGAGTTGGAAATGACTGAGTGACTTTCACTTTCATATGTAGATAAACATATTTCAGGAGATTCTTGATCCTTGTTCTTCAATATTTCTTACTTTTTCAATATAATAATGTTCTGCTACCAGATATATTACTTTTGCAATAATTTTGTACAATTTTGTTTTTTTTTTAAAAATGAACTTTAGACTTGGAAAGTGGTTTCCATGGCTAATCCATTTTTATATTATGCTTAATGAGTTTTAGCGTCAAATACATTTTCAAATACAGCATCATTTTAAACAAAAATAACTTTTACTTGAAGAATCCCTTCCCTTCCCTCCTGATAATTTTATTCTCAATTTAGCACTGGTGAGGGCAGCAAGCATGATATTGAAAGTCAAAGAAAAAGGAGGAATCGTAAGAGTATTTTCTGTTTTCTTTTCCTGTTCACCACCTACATTTAAAAACACACAGTGACTTTCCACAGTGCAGAAATGCTAGTGACTGAGTTCAATAAAGTCATTTCTTTCTTGCCGCTGAAAAAACTAAAAGATGGTTTTGCCTAGAGCTTCACATTAACTGAGAAATAGATGAGAGAGAGGTGATATGCAAATTTAAAAGGTGACTTTTTTAAGGATCCTTCTCAGTCTCATTTTTTGGAATTAAATACCCAGATGATGAAGGACCAGATGGCCAAAGCCCTGTAGAGTTGGGAAACCTAACATCCTTGTTATTCTGTGCCCTCAAATCTCCAATTTAAAAATCAAAACACAGGGAGAGAGAATGGATTGGAATGTGAGGCAGCTCCGCAAACACAGAAGTGTAACTGCTGAGTGTCTCCCTGCCATTTTATCTGCCAAAGGCAAAAACCTGACTGCTCCTGCAATTCCCTGGTCTCCCCCTATGAGGATTATATATACATACACCCCAAAGTGCTGGAAAAACCAAATTCCTACCTTGAGTAAAGGGAGACATAGAAGACATTGAATGGCAAAGAGAGAACACAGTTCTTTATTTTCTTTGTAAAGAACATAAGTGCAAAATAGAAATACATAGGGGAAGATCATGTTAGTAATATAAATGAGTTCAGCATTTGTCGTGATGTAAACATTTACATTACTTTTGAGTGACAGATGCAGAAAACATTGCCTCCCACACTAGACAGCCAGAGCTTTTCCTCTGCAGATTTACACAGGCTCAATAACCTATCCTTACTTCATCTCACAGTCTGTTCTGACCTTTACAGCTTTGCTTCTTTTATTGTCTCTTATTCTCCAGTGTCTGATGCCTTTATTTTACAGTTCTACATTCCGTCAAACTGAATTCTTCTTACACATTATTAATTCTTTATCCAATTATCCATATAGCTGTGAACATGTACATTTTCAAAGAACATTTAATGAACTGAGACTTAGTTGATTTAATAATTGAAGCATATATTAAAAGAATATGTGGGCTTCATAGAGATTTTGTGGATGTCTCTGAAATCCTCTGGTAATATATTTTTCATGAGAATGGAAAGGTTTTTTTTTTTTTTAAATATTTAAGAATGAAAAGAGAAAGAAATAAAGAACAGATATTAGATAAAGAAAAACAACAAAAAAGAGACAAATCCATAAAAAAATATGATATAGATGTACACCCAGAATACCCTTGGCTATAAAAAAAAAAAACTTTAGTGTTTATTCTTTGAATCCTTATTTCTGGTAATTTGGGCTTCCATTTACTGATAGTAATAGGTGAAATTTCCAACATCTGCTGGATCATCAAAAAAGCAAGAGAAGTCCAGAAAAACATCTATTTCTACTTTATTGACTATGCCAAAGCCTTTGACTGTGTGTATCACAATAAACTGTGGAAAATTCTGAAAGAGATGGGAATACCAGACCACTTGACCTGCCTCTTGAGAAACCTATATGAAGGTCAGGAAGCAACAGTTAGAACTGGACATGGAACAACAGACTGGTTCCAAGTAGGAAAAGGAGTACGTCAAGGCTGTATATTGTCTCCCTGCTTGTTTAACTTCTGTGCAGAGTACATCATGAGAGATGCTGGGCTGGAGAAGCACAAGCTGGAATCAAGATTGCCAGGAGAAATATCAATAACCTCAGACATGCAGATGACACCACCCTTATGGCAGAAAGTGAGGAAGAACGAAAGAGCCTCTTGATGAAAGTGAAAGAGGAGAGTGAAAAAGTTGGCTTAAAGCTCAACATTCAGAAAACTAAGATCATAGCATCTGGTCCCACCACTTCATGGCAAATATATGGGGAAACATTGGAAACAGTGGCTGACTTTATTTTGGGGGGCTCCAAAATCACTGTGGAGTGATATGATGGTGATTGCAGCCATGAAATTAAAAGACGCTTGTCCTTGGAAGGAAAGTTATGACCAACCTAGACAGCATATTAAAAAGCAGAGACATTACTTTGCCAACAAAGATCCATCTAGTCAAGGTTATGGTTTTTCCAGTGTTCATGTATGGATGTGAGAGTTGGACTATAAAGAAGGCTGAGCACCGAAGAATTGATGCTTTTGAACTGTGGTGTTGAAGAAGACTCTTGAGAGCCCCTTGGACTGCAAGGAGATCCAACCAATCAATCCTAAAGGAAATCAGTTCTGAATGTTCATTGGAAGGACTGATGCTGAAGCTGAAACTCCAATACTTTGGCCACCTGTTGTGAAGAACTGGCTCATTGAAAAAGACCCTGGTGCTATGAAAGATTGAAGGCAGGAGCAGAAGGGGATGACAGAGGATGAGATGGTTGGATGGTATCACTACCTCAATGGACATGAATTTAAATGCACTCCGGGAGTTGGTGATGGACAAGGAAGCCTGGTGTGCTGCAATCCATGCGGTTGCATAGAATTGGACATGATTGAGCAACGACCTGAACTGAACCAACTCTGAACTAGGCATCTAGTTTTCCTTCTTTTCTTCCATTTGGACCTTCCAGCACTTTCTTCTATTGCTTAAGCATTTTGAGAAAAGATTTGGAAGTTGTAGAATGCAAATATACAGACTCAGAACAAGATCAAGCCAGACCTTCTTTTATTCATCCAGTGCTTTCAGGATCTCTTCAGTTCTCTGGGCTTTCTCATTTATTCCCTAATCTTCCCTTATCTTTTATAAGTGAATGGAAATAATTATTCCAACACAACAGGCTGAATTTTAATGCAACAGATAAGTTTCAAATCAGCTAAGTTGCCATTCCCTTGTTTACTTTCTTTTAATGCTTTTCCATTTCCTAAAAGTATTGAAAAACATTTACTTCTTTCTCACCATTCTTTATTCTTTAAATGAGAACAGATCATGACCTAAAGGACTAAATGGGTGAGATTATTCTGAGTACCATTAAAAAAGACAGGAAATTTGGAGATGATGATCACTTGACTAGAGCGACAGAGTGTAGAATAATGAAATGTGAAACAGAGAAGGCAAAACTACTGCACACACATTCGTGTGGTTGAATGCTCAAGGATATCCTGGAGGAGAGAAAGCACTCCCCTTCAACCTCCACTCTATAAAATATCATTATTATTATATGTCCACCATCTTGGTAATTTTGACTAATGGATTTGTAAGATTCTTATAAGAGAAAGAATTTTGATGATTAAAAAAGTTGTCATTTAGTCTGTTCATAACAAAGACTCTCCATTACCATCACTATCAGAGTCTTGGGAATAAAATAAGAACATTAGAGCACTTTTTGCCAGTCACCAGTAGCAGACCCAAGAGGCTCTTGTTCCCACAGAGAGACAAGGGCAATTAGACTTATTGTTCACCACCCTTCAAAAAACTCAAGTAATTTCCAGTAACAGACTTAAAACCTATTTCCCCTCCTTAGCCATTCAATATGATAAATTCAAAGACTTCCAGAGAAAGAATGTATAAGAAGCCCTAATTGTTAAAATTGGATTTTTAGCAAAGCTTTTGCATTTTTTCCAAGTGCTCAATAGGATTAAATATTCATCAGCTGAAATGAACAAATGCCTGCAAACCCAGTGCCCTGTGTGCTTACTTCATGGCTTCCCAAACATTTACACTGCTAACAAACTATTTATTGTAGGAATGTTGGGGGATTCAGAGTATCTAATATTCAGCCCTAGCGGCTCAGTGGTAAAAAATCCACGTTCAATACAGGAGACCAGGATTCAATCCATGAGTCAGGAAGATCCCCCAGAGAAGGAAATGGCAACACATTCCAGTATTCTTGTCTGGGAAATCCTATGGACAGGGCAGCCTGGTGGGCTATAGTCCATGGGGCTGCAAAAGAGTTGAAAATGACTGAGTGAGTAAACAACAATATTCAGCAGCATTAACAAAATTTTTAGAAGCACACATAAAGACTGGGCACACAATCCTGCAGACTGGAATGTGGAAGATCATAAAAAAAAGAGAGAGAGACTAATTTCCTTGGTTCCTTCTGCTATCCTAGATCCAACCTAAGGTCACTGTCTACTTCTAATTTCCAGTAGAACCAGAGAAAGCAGCAAAGCTCACTAGATCACTAGAGATCTAGGGATCACTAGAACAAGCATCAGCTGAAAATTACTAGTAAGTAGATATAACATGTAGTCCTATCCTCAAGACTGAAATTAACAACAAATGAAGTAAATCAACATATATAGATACAAACTAGGATACATTGCTGCCCTGGGGGGTTTTTATTGTTATCATCCAAAAAACTTCACTATAAAATGCCCATTTTTCATAATAACTTAATTTCAGTTTAAAAATATGTATGTGTGCAAATATAGGCATTTCCCCCTAACAAATGGCTTATATTCTAATAATTAGTTAATAAACCATATAATTCAGAAATTAATAATTAAAAAAAAAAAAAAAAGACCAGGCTCAAGCATTAACGCTTTTGAGGATACGTTTGCTGACTTCCCTGTACTAAACAGTTGTTATCCTCACTATGCATTTACAGGGCACTTCATGAGAATTGCTGTTTCACTTTGCATTGTCGTTATTTATCCAGACATTTCTCTTTCTTATTGGACTACAAACGGAGTAGGCTGCGTGTCTTTTTAATCATTGACTCTCTTGTGCCTAGAAAAGGGGCTGACTCATAACTGGCACTCCACAGATGCTATCTGAATGAATTAATTCTGACTTAAACTTTTTTTCTTCAATGAGAGAATTTTTATCTGAATAATTTGGGGTGCTTGTTCAATAGTTCAACCATACAGGTGATAGTTCAAGGAATATATCTCAATCCAATATTGGTTTGCTTACATCAATTTAAAAAATAATGTGTTCAGTCAACTTTAATTCATTGACTGCATGTTTCGCATTTCATGTTTTTATGCAAAGGCATGGGAGACACACTTTAATAGTACTTAAATTCTTATTCCCAAAATACATTTTAGGATGTATGTAGCTGTGATACATGCCTTGGGAGGATGCCTGAACTCTCTTTAGGAATTTTTCAATATCCCTAGAATGCATGATATTAAAAGAATACAGTGAATATTAAATATGTAATAACCTTCGCAGAAGCTATGTTCACAGCATGAAAAACTATAAAAGGATTATAGAATGTCCTCTTCACCTATTCAATTGTGGGAATTAAAGGCTTTTCATCATGAAAAAAAAAAAAAATATGTATGTGTGCAAATATAGGCATTTCCCCCTAACAAATGGCTTATATTCTAATAATTAGTTAATAAACCATATAAATCAAGGCCAACATTCAGGTCACAAATAAAGTCACATATTCTATAAATTGAATAGTAGTTTTCCAAAATAATTGCTAAATTTTTATCCAGCATTGAATATTTATGAACCCTTTAACTGACAGTGGATCTTCTTATCACAACTTCTTAACTCTAAAAATAAATCTTTTTAAAAATAGTCTTTCAAAAATAGAAAGCATTTTAAAAATATCTGGTATGATTTGTTCCTTTTATGATTTTGAGCAACTGTTATGAATATTCTCTTTGTAATACGCTGATAATTTTTTAGATGGTGTGGGACATGGGATTGTATAGGCACTGCTGCTGCTGCTGCTGCCGCCGCCAAGTCGCTTCAGTCGTGTCCGACTCTGTGCGACCCCATAGACGGCAGCCCACCAGGCTCCCCCGTCCCTAGGATTCTCCAGGCAAGAACACTGGAGTGGGTTGCCATTTCCTTCTCCAGTATAGGCACTACTCACTGTTTTTGTTCATTTATCAAGTCTTTTGAAGTTGAGTGAAACAAAGGCAGCTACAAAATCTCCATAGCAAAATTCCATGAGAACTTCCAAACAAAACTATCTAACAAAATTATTTAGTAAATTAAAGCCAGAGTTCCTCTTCTGATAGTCTTATCCTCCAAAAATGCATTTTTTGTTGTTTTCAGTGATTTGTGCAGACTTCCCCTTTTAAAAAAATTGATTCTAATGCCTTTAAAATTATCTGAAAATCAGAAATACATGAAAGAGATTACTGCTGCTGCTGCTAAGTCACTTCAGTTGTGTCTGACTCTGTGCGACCCTATAGACGGCAGCCCACTAGGCTCCTCTGTCCCTGGGATTCTCCAGGCAAGAATACTGGAGTAGGTTGCCATTTTCTTCTCCAATGCATGCATGCATGCTAAGTCTCTTCAGTTGTGTCCAACTCTCTATGGACAGCAGCCCACCAGGCTCCCCCATCCACAGGATTCTCCAGACAAGAATACTGGAGTGGGTTGCCATTCCCTTCTCTGAAAGAGATTACTGAGTGTTCTTAAATCCAGTATTGGACTAGACTTTCTATTGACTGAGCCATATAAAAAAATTTAGAGGAAGAGGTTAACTTGTAGACCTGTGTCCTGTAGAGATGTGAAATATACAGTATAATTCCCCCCAGCTGCCAAAGATGGCCACATCCTAATCCCTGAAACCTGTGGATATATTATCTTACCTAGTAAAAGGGATTTTGCAGATATAACTAAATTAGGAGATGGAAAGATAAGCCCAGTTTGTCTAGGAGGGCCCAATGTTCAGGCTAATGTCTTGATCTTTCAGAAGTTTTGCATAATGTTGTACTGAATAAAATCTAGGCAAATAAAATACTGATGTATATATTCAACATTTCAATATATATTTGAAGTCTTTATTGAGTACAGTTCAGATGCTTTGAATTTTAACTTTCAATGAACATTTTATATTTATATTTTACATTTATATCCAGAACTTCAGAGGGTTTGGGAGCAGAATTGTGCTTTGTGGGGAGTTGTAGCCATAGAAGTAGTGGTTATATAGTTTTCTTGCCAATGAATAGATAGATGTCTTATGACTCACTTGACATTAGCATAGTACATCTGCATTCTTGAAGGAAATCCAATCATAAGTGACTTTCTGAATTTGACTCTATATCTTTTCCTGTAGTCTCCTAAGTCAAGGATATATTTACACAGATCTCACCAATTTCAGTTGTAGAATTTGAAAAAGAAATGAAGTAAAAATTCCCAGTCATTTTCAAATCTAAGTTTCCATACATCATTTTTATTTGGTCCAGGCAACAAAAAAGTAGTCAGCGAGTTTAATGTTTGCTTTCACTACTTAGGTCATTTAATAAACACTTATTGAGTTCCTGCTGTGGGCCTGACACTGTTCTAGGCACAAAGGTTATGGCAATAACCAACAGGCTTTACTGGTATAGAGCTTAATTGCTAGTGGAGTAAAATAAACACATAAATCAATATAACTATAGTGTCAGGTTGCATAATCATTACTAAAAATATTTAGCAGGATAAGTAGGAAATAAGAATCTACTTCAATATCTCAAACATCTCTTCTTTTAGAATTATTTTTAATCTGTATTATTTATATAGTATTTCAAATTTTACACTTGTTATATCCTGAGCTTTTTTAAAAATTATTATTATTCTTTTCAATTGTGCCAGTTCTTTGGCTTCTTGCATCTATTTTTAAATGGAGTTTCCTCTTGAATTATTCTGAATTATTAACTAGTTCAACACCTTCAGAGGATATTAAGTATATAATATACTAAGTATATTAAGTCAATGCTAAGAGACTTCAGTAAAAAAAAATGCCACCATTTTTAGTGCTCTTGACAACAGAGATGAAGAGACAAACACTAATGGTATAGTAAATAAAACCTGAAGTATGAATTTAGCAATGCAAACATTATGTTTCTATATTAGCATTTCCAATGGATTTTGTTCTATGAGGCCGAAAATTGTTAGCCCACAATAATCCTTCCTTCTCTGAGAACAGTTCTGGGCAAGAAGGGCTGGACCACTAACAGCTCTGCCTTGCTGCATCACCCTATATTCAGCTACTTTATCTGAAAGGTCCAGCAGTGGACCCTTGATGTGAACTGAACCAATCATATTCTTTTTTCTTTCTCAGGTCTATGATATTCATAATAAAGGGACCCAGAAGCAGAACAGTGTTAGAACCGAGCCATTTTAAATGACAGTTGTTCAGATATGCTCTGTAAGGTAATGTATTTCTTGATTCTTCATTATCCATTTCTTTTGTGGTTCATGAGATAGCCTAATATTATTCAAAAACCTTCACTTTCTAATTTAAACTAGTGAGAATCCTTTATATTGCTTGATTTTGCCACAGATAACATCATATTAAATATTGAAAGACTGAAAGCTTTCTCCCTTAGATCAAGAATAAGACAAGAATGCTCACTTTTGCCACAACTATTCAACATCATCTTTGAAGTCCTAGATAGAGCAATTTGGCAAGAAAAAGAAATAAAATGTACCCATATTGAAATGGAAGAAGTAAAATCATCTCTATTCACAGATGTCTTATTTCTCTATGTAGGATATCACAAAGAATCAACCATATAAGAAATTATTAGAGCTAATAAAGAAATTCAACAAAGGGGTGGGGCACAAGATTAACTTACAAACCTCAGCTGTGCTTATTACACACTTCTAGCCATGTGCCATCCAGTAGGGTAGCCACCAGCCACTTGTAGTTACTGAGCACTTGGAAGTGTGGCTACTTAAATTATGCGCTGTTACTGTAAAATATACCCAATAATTTTTATATTGATTCTGAACTGAAATGCTAATATGTTGTATACGTTGGGTTATACAAAATGTTATAAACTTAATTTTATATGTTTTTTTACCTTTTTAATGTGGCTACTAGAAAACTTAAAATTACTTATAAGGCCCAGGCTCACATTATCTTTCTATTAAACAGCACTACGTCTATACTCTGTGGAAGGATATAATCCCATTCAAAACAAAATTGGACAACTCTGAGTCCTAAAACTTCCTTAGTATGGCTTTTAAATGATTACAAATGTAACATGCTGGAAAATGTAGCCAAGCTGAATATGCATACTGAATTCAGAATTCTCTACTCAGCCTCCTCTCATTCTGGAACTGTCAATGCAGGGACAACTGTCCTTCCTGCCTTAGCCCTTCCTTCCCTAAGGGTGCACTTAGCATTTTAATCCTTGGGCTAAAGTCTTTTTGCTACTACTAATAAAAATGACATAACTCCATGAGTAATTTATGTAGTTATCATGAACACTTTGAGAACTTTTCCAAGATACAAGGAATAAATTTATCTCCTTTTATGATATGTTTAGGTAAAAAGGAAAATCACAAGGTCTCTGAAAAATCAGGGACCAGCTATCTTAGAATGCACATTATAAGTTATCTCATTTTTACATAGATTCCCAAATACAGTGCCACCAACAAATTGATATCCCCTCCATGTAGGTAGATTAAAATACTTAAGAGACTTTTAAATGGTCTTAGGTGTTCCATTAGGAATTACATTGACTCCACTCCAAAAACAATTCCCCTTTTACTCTTTATGTAAGAAGCTAGCTTTCTTTTCATCATGGCACTTATCACTATCTGATACTATAATCTGTATTTGTTTACTTCCTTTTTGTCAAACTCACACTGTAGAATACAAGATATTGAAGGGCAGGGACTTTGCTTTACTCATTGCTGTGTTCATTGCTGTATTCCTCCATCAGTAATAGTATCTGATGCATACTTATTTCTCAATAAACATAGGCTATTCATTGAGAGAATGAATAGTACTTTTGTGGAAACCATTATGGTTCTTTACTCCAAATTCACTACTCTAATGTGGTGGTTGGCGAGTCTAAGGTTGTAGAACCCAGTGTATTTATAAGAAAAGTTGCCATTCAGAGACAAAATTAAATGTCTGTATTCTACTGATTTTCCATGTTCTCTCTCTGATGGAATGAAAATGATTCTCAGTAAAACAACAACGACAACAAATTGTCTCTGGGCATTGGACACACACACAAAAAGAGTGGAGTAGCAAGAAAAATGAAACTCTATTCAATTAGCTAAGAAATTTTCAGTTCAGTTCAGTTCAGTCACTTAGTCATGTTCAACTCTTTGCAACCCCATTGACTGCAGCACGCCAGGCTTCCCTGTCCATCACCAACTCCCAGAGTTTACCAAAGTCATGTCCATTGAGTTGGTGATGCCATGCAACCATCTCATCCTCTGTCATCCCCTTCTCCTCCTGACTTCAATCTTTCCCAGCATCAGGGTCTTTTCAAATGAGTCAGCTCTTCGCATCAGGTGGCCAAAGTACTAGAGTTTCAGCTTTAGCATCAGTCCTTCCAATGAACACCCGGACTGATCTCCTTTAGGATTGACTGGCTGGATCTCCTTGCAGTCCAAGGGACTCTCAAGAGACTTCTCCAACTCCACAGTTCAAAAGCATCAATTCTTCGGTGCTCAGCCTTCTTTTATAGTCCAACTCTCACATCCATACATGACTACTGGAAAAACCATAGCCTTGACTAGATGGACCTTTGTTGGCAAAGTAATGTCTCTGCTTTTTAATATTCTGTCTAGGTTGGTCATAACTTTCCTTCCAAGAAGCAAGTGTTTTTTAATTTCATGGCTGCAGTCATAATCTACAGTGATTTTGGAGCCCCCAAAAATAAAGTCTGACACTGTTTCCACTGTTTTCCCATCTATTTGCCATGAAGTGATGGGATCAGATGCTTAAAACATGACATTAGTTTTCTGAATGTTGAGCTTTAAGCCAATTTTTTCACTCCTCTCTTTCACTTTCATCAAGAGGTTCTTTAGTTCTTCACTTTCTGCCATAAGGATGGTGTCATCTGCATATCTGAGGTTACTGATATTTCTCCTGGCAATCTTGATTCCAGCTTGTGCTTCTTCCAGCCCAGCGTTTCTCATGATGTACTCTGCATAGAAGTTAAAAGCAGGGTGACAATATACAGCCTTAATGTACTCCTTTTCTTATTTGGAACCAGTCTGTTGGTCCATGTCCAGTTCTAACTGTTGTTTCCTGACTTGCATACAGA
The DNA here is from genome assembly GCF_029378745.1 of Bos indicus. NCBI lineage: Eukaryota > Metazoa > Chordata > Mammalia > Artiodactyla > Bovidae > Bos > Bos indicus. The sequence goes on from NC_091760.1 coordinate 113,468,501, forward strand.
TTTCTCAAGAGGCAGGTCAGGTGATCTGGTATTCCCATCTCTTGAAGAATTTTCCACAGTTTATTGTGATCCACACAGTCAAAGGCTTTGGCATAGTCAATAAAGCAAAAATAGATGTTTTTCTGGAACTCCCTTGTTTTTTCTATGATCCAGCGGATGTTGGCAATTTGATCTCTGGTTCCTCTGCCTTTTCTAAAACCAGCTTGAACATCTAGAAGTTCACGGTTCACATGTTGTTGAAGCCTGGCTTGGAGAATTTTGAGCATTTGTTGCTAGTGTGTGAGATGACCGCAATTGTGTGGTAGTTTGAGCATTCTTTAGCATTGCCTTTCTTTGGGATTGGAATGAAAACTGACCCTTTCCAGTCCTGTGGCCACTGCTGAGTTTTCCAAATTTACCAGCAAATTGAGTGCAGCACTTTCACAGCATCATCTTTCAGGAATTGAAATAGCTCAACTGGAATTCCATCACCTCCAGTAGCTTTGTTCATAGTGATGCTTCCTAAGGCCCACTTGACTTCACATTCCAGGATGTCTGGCTCTAGTTGAGTGATCACACTATCGTGGTTATTTGGGTCATGACAATCTTTTTTTCTATAATTCTTCTGTGTATTCTTTCCACCTCTTCTTAATATCTTTTGCTTCTGTTAGGTCCTTATCATTTCTGTCCTTCATTGTGCCTATCTTTACATGAAATGTTCCCTTGGTGTCTTCAATTTTCTTGAAGAGATCTCTAGTCTTTCCCATTCTATTGTTTTCCTCTGCTTCTTTGCACTGATCACTGAGGAAGGCTTTCTTATCTTTCCTTGCTGTTCTTTGGAATTCTGCATTCAAATTCTACATTCAATGGGTATGTCTTTCCTTTTCTCATTTGCTTTTCACTTCTATTCCCTTCACAGCTATTTGTAAGACCTCCTCAGACAGCCATTTTGCTTTTCTGCATTTCTTTTTCTTGGGAATGGTCTTGATCCCTGTCTCCTGTACAATGTCACAAACCTCCATCCATAGTTCATCAGGCACTCTATCAGATCTAGTCCCTTAAATCTGTGTCACTTCCACCTTGTAATCATAAGGGATTTGACTTAGGTCATACCTGAACGGTCTAGTGGTTTTCCCTACTTTCTTCAATTTAAGTCTGAATTTGGCAATAAGGAGTTCATGATCTGAGCCACAGCCAGCTCCCAGTCTTGTTTCTGCTGACTGTATAGACTTCTCCATCTTTGGCTGCAAAGAATGTAATCAATCTGATTTCGGTATTGACCATCTGGTGATGTCCATGTATAGAATCTTCTCTTGTGTTGTTGGAAGAGGTTATTTGTTATGACCAGTGCATTTTCTTGGCAAAACTCTACTAGTCTTTGCCCTGCTTCATTCCGTATTCCAAGGCCAAATTTGCCTGTTACTCCAGGTGTTTCTTGACTTCCTACTTTTGCATTCCAGTCCCCTAAAATGACCATAGAAGAAGAGGACAGAAAATAATAAGAGACTCATAGGAAAGTATCAGACCATAGAGGGTCTTGTTTGCCATGTCATGTCCTTAGAACTTACTTTTTAGCAGATAAAAAATCAGTGAAAGTTTAAATAAGAATAGCAATGAGACCCAGTTTTCATTTCTGATTGGTCATTCTAACTACAGTGTGAAGAGCTTTCCGAGGAGGAAGACTGGAGGCAAGGGAGAAGACTGGCCATGAAGGAAAGCAGAACAACACCAACAGAGAAATGGAGACAAAATCAATACTTTTATTAAATCCCTACAACCAACTGGGAGCTTAGGTAGGGTGGGCATTTTTATTCTACTTTTACAAGTCAAGAGGCAGAAAAGGAGCAATCAAGGTGATTCAGCTGGTTTCTGGAAAATTTGGAAACAAAACAAATTCTTCACTCAGGGACTAGTGTTCTTAGAGCTGAAAAACTTGGACTTCAATTACAAAAGCTTTATAATCAATTTCAGCCCACCAGGTGATCAAGGTATCAATATAAACTTGTGTTTGCTTGCTTGCTATTCAATGGATAGATACAGAAAGAAATATAGATGTGTGCATATATACATTTATTCCTAAGCTTTATCCACTGAGAGGGCCTAGGAACAATGACATATACCTGCCACTTAGATCCTGGTTTTTAAATACCATTCTCCAAAAAAGAAACCAGAGCTCTTTAAAATGGGTTGATTCCAAGATTGAAGCAGGAAAAATGAAAAATGAGCCTGAAGCATTTTGTGGTTTCAGGAAGTAAAAAGTGCTTAAAAAGGAAAGGAATGAGAGCATATCAAAAAGACACATAAATTAACCTGAAAAAGCTCCAATGACCAAAGCTAGAATGACATGATTAATAAAATAAATAACAATGATTTTAGATAACTTATAGCACAAAACATATACTCATGAAGCTATAGTGATAAATATAAATAACAGAATAAATAAATAAAGCCACTGTTCCATACAGAAGAATTCTAATTAATAAATGTAGAGGAGTAATATAAAATTATCTGAAACCGAAATAGGGATCAGTTCAGTTTAGTTCAGTTGCTCAGTCATGTCTGACTCTTTGCGACCCCATGAACTGCAGCACACCCAGGCCTCCCTGTCCATCACCAACTCCCTGAGTCTACCCAAACCCCTGTCCATTGATTTGGTGATGCCATCCAACCATCTCATCCTCATTCATCCCCTTCTCCTCTGGCCTGCAATCTTACCCAGCATTAGGGTCTTTTCAAATTTGTCAGTTCTTTGCATCAGGTGGCCAAAGTATTGGAATTTCAGCTTCAACATCAGACCTACCAATGAACACCCAGGACTGATCTCTTTTAGGATGGACTGGTTGGATCTCCTTGCAGTCCAAGGGACTCTCAAGAGTCTTCTCCAACACCACAGTTCAAAAGCATCAATTCTTCTGCACTCAGCTTTCTTTAGAGTCCAACTCTCACATCCATACATGACTACTGGAAAAACCATAGCCTTGACTAGATGGACTTTTGTTGGCAAAGTAATATCTCTGGTTTTTAATATGCTATCTAGGTTGGTTATAACTTTTCTTCCATGGAGTAAGCATCTTTTTATTTTATGGCTGCAGTCAACATGTGCTGTGATTTTGGAGCCCCCAAAAATAAAGTCTGCCACTGTTTCTCCATCTGTTTGCCATGAGGTGATGGGACTGGATGCCATGACCTTAGTTTTCTGAATGTTGAGCTTTAAGCCAACTTTTTCACTCTCCTCTTTCACAACACAGGGATAAGGTGATATTGTTTCAAGAAATGTCTACCAATGGATGCTAAAATTAATAGATGAAAGTTTCAGGAGAAATAGGATATTTACATAGCCTCAAGGTGTCCCTCCCCTCAAGACATTTATTGTTATAAAGGGGAAAGCAGTAACTTTAAGTTGGAGAAGCTTGACAGACACCACCTTAACTAAGTAAACAAAGTCAGTATCATCATAAGACACGATGGCATTATGCACTCCTTGATGTGATTCACTGAGAAGAGCAAAATATCCCTTCAGTGGTGTTCTTGCCAAAAATACATTAATCAAATCATGAGAAACATGACACAAACCCAAACTGAAGGATATCCTACAAATTAACTGATCAGTACTTTCTGTAATATCAAGATGATGAAAGACAGAAAAGACTGAAAAAATGTCAAAGATTGGAGGAAAGTGACAAAACCGAATAAGTATATGCACTGTGGGATGTGGGTCTGGATTACAGAACAGAAAAAGGATGTTGGTGAGAAAAACTGGTGCAAAACTGAAGTCTATAGTTTACTTAATAGTAATCAGCTTCCTGGTTTCAACTAATGTACTATGGTTATGTAAGATGTTAACATGGGTGAGAGAATATAGGAACTTTCTGATCCATTTTTTGCAACTTTTTTAGGTCTAAAATCATTTCAAAATTAAATGTTATTTTAAAAAGTGATGGCAGAAGTATAATATTTTTCAGAAAATTTCTAGACTATACTAAACTCTATCCAATAAGCATAAACATTCCTAAATAATCATCCAAATATCAAATTAATTTTTTTCATCTGTCCATCTTCCCCTCCATTAGAGTGTCAATTCTTCTAAGAGGCTGGCTCATTGCTGGCATATAATTTAAATTAGCTTTATGGAGCTATAAGAATCTGAGAAGGCATGTCAGAAGCCCTGCAATGAGGACAGGAGCTGTCACAAATAAGGCTTTTTATAGACAGGAATCTGGATTCACAAGACAAACAAGCACATTTTAAACCATTAGAAAAGTCCAATGATCAAAGACTAGAGCATTTGAATACCAGTTTGAAAACCAGTCCTTGCACTTGTAGATGTGTAAAGGGAACAATTTGCAGCTTCTGGCCCTTTAGTGGTTAACTGGAGATAAAGCAAACACTGACCTCATAGGATTCTTGTAGGAAGTTCATTATACATACACTGTAAAAATCACAATCTGATTGCACCGATTAGATGTTATTGAAAAATGTAAAGATGATATTTAAAATGCTCTTTGAAATAAAGATCTGAATTAAAAGTAGTCCATTTTGAATTTTGTTGCTTTTCCTGAAGTTGAGGGAACATTTGGGGAAGCAGAAGTGCTGCTAGCTTCTCTGACTTGCAGAGTTCACGGTCATATTTATTTGGCAGCTAATGAAAACAACTGCTAGGCTTTAGAAGCCTCCTACTTAAAAGGATTGTGATAGACTGTTCAAACGAAATCTAAATGTTGTTAATAAATGTCTGAAGTTAACTTGAAGATGGTAATTAATTATAGAGAGTCTCTGGAACTACCCCATTTACATTTATCATCACTGCATCTCTGAAATAGCATAATGATGCTGATAGATTAGCTTCATTACCCGGACAAATCCCAACAAGTCTCTTAGAGAGTCTCCCATCAAGGAGGTTTGCTAGGTTTTCTCCAATTCCCTTTCCTGAAAAACCTATCCACCTATTGACAATTGACAAAGGAGTAGTGATAATTTATTAGATGCTATGCTTTCGTTTTAAAAAGGGAACCGTTCATTTATTTTCACCTAATATAAATATTAAGCAAAGATGATGATGTTTACAGTAGGAAGAGGCAATTTATAAATGAGTTTGCTCATCAGAGAATACATGTAAAGTTAGTAGGGAAGAGAAACAAATTCTTTGCAAAATAGCATTTGAAATTTGGGTTGATGAAAGAGAATGTAAAGAGTAGGAATGTCTGACTCTATGTGACCCCATTGACTACATCTCTCCAGGCTCCCCTGTCTATGGGATTCTCCAGGCAAGAATACTGGAACGGATAGTCATTCTCTTCTCCAGGGGATCTTTTCAATCCAGGGATCGAAATCACATTTCCTGCGCTGCAGGCAGGTTCTTTACAGTTTGAGCCACCAGGGAAGCCCAATACAAATATCAAAACTTTTTTATCTCCAGGCACATAAGTAATGTGTGCATCATTTAGATTTGAGCTCCCTCAAAACAATCTCCCAGTTTTACTCTCATGTCTCTAGCCACTCTTTTTAGTCATCATTTTGCATTCTATCTTATCAGCCCAAATATCAAATGTTATTTCGCTAAGAATTTCAGATTCTCTTCCCTCGTAACTCTACACATACTCTCTGACGAGCAGACTTATCTACAAGTTGCCTCTTCCTACTGTAAACATCATCATCTTTGCTTGAATTATTATAACAGCCTCCTAACTAGTTGCTGTACTTCCAGTTTCTTTCCAATCCATTCTCTGCATGGTAGCCAAAAGTGATCTTTCTAAAATAACAGCCTAATTATGGCAATCTTTTGATTAAGTCCTAAGAGTTCCCCATTGCCCTCAAGATGAAGCACAAACTCTCAGTTGCAGCTTCAAGATCCGGCTTCTGTTAAAATCTTTAGTTCCAGATCTTAACTACTCCATCTGTTACCAGTGCATTCTACAATCTTGCATACTTTTCTGTTCTATGTATTCCTATTTGAAAATTTCCATTGTATCCATGGTGCCTAACACTATTCTAGGCATATAAGTATTCAATAAATAATTATTAAATAAATCAATGGGTTGAATAAACAAGGCAAGGCATTGTAAAAAGTAACTACGTAAATTTAAAAAATCAACAATTGGACAATATAATTTTACAACAATTATAAAGAAAGGAGAATAAATAGTAAAATGATCATCCTAATGTTATAGGTTTAAAACTATAAAAAGTAGCAATATATTCTTACTAAAAGTCTATTACTAAGAGAATGTGCAATTTTATTCCTTGTAAAACAAACTCAAATGGTTTCAGGATAACTTACTTTGGCACATAAAATATAAAATGTGTGTGGTATGGACATTTATATAACTGCATAGTTGAACAAAACCACTGCCTATTCAGCTTTATAGAGGAAATTTTTTTTGCTTGTTTCATAAGAAATTTAAAAGAGTTGCTGCCTCAAGAGATGAAAAATAGCCTCTTGAAGGAATACTAAGGACTGCTTGCTTTATTATACTATATTTCTATGGAAATATGAGCACATCCCATCAGCATTTCATGAATCTGTGTGGACATGTGAGAGCTTTCAGTTGTTTCCCAGGGAAGTTTCATATTACAAAAAAGCCACTGCCTAAGTCAGTGAACTGCCAATTATGGTTAACTGCCCTCTATCTTCCTCCTCAGAGACAGGCAGCAGGCATTTAAATTCTTATCCAATGACCTTCTCATTTTAACTCATTCTAAACTAATGACTTTTAAGATTTAATTTTAATACCATAATGAGAGGAAAAAATATAAGAAAAAAATTGCAACTTAATACATAATCGCAGCCCTAGTTGGAATATGGAATAGGAAATTCCATTCCTAATATAATTGCCCATTATTTATTGATTGATAAGCATTCATACTCAAGTCACTGAAGACATCACATTCATAAGTTCTCAATCATTATCACTTTAATTTTTAATAGATAAGACTTCAGGTTCCTATCCTACCCGTGTGAATTATTTTAATGCAAAGCTACAACTTCAAACAACATGATGCTATATAAATGACACATACAACATGGACAGAAAGCAAGTCAGCTGTTAAGGTAAGAAGACATCCAATTTACAAGTCCCCTCCAGTAACTGTCCTAGGCTCTATGTATGTACATGAAGATAGACACTAGCTCTGTTACAGATTGGTCTGCTTAAAAGTATTCCAGAAGGTTCTGCAGTGTAACACCTCCCTCGTTTTATGACTTCTGATCTCAAATTATTTTTTCCTGTGCAAACTCCTGATACAATATGAATTGTCATCAGACAATATTTTTTCATGTTGCCGTTTAAAAATTTAAGCCCATCATGCTACTACATTTGAGTTCACTTGTTGAAATGTAATTGATTTCAGTGGAAAAATGTGAACAAAGAGTACATGGATCATGACCACAGATACACTGGTTAGATCATTTATATATTAATATCATCTTGTGTTTATTCTAGATAAAGCACTAAAAGAGAAAATTGACAAATACGGTAGTCTCAGTGAAGTGATAAAGAGTAAAAAGTTATGTAATATGAGGAATTTTAAACTATTTGAATGTAAGCTCCATGATGACATGGGCTATATTTTTCGTGATAGTTTACTGAGTATCTAGAATGTTACTTGGCACACACCAAATGCTCAACAAATATATGTTGATTAAATTAACAAAAGAACATGAATGAAGATATGGAAAATATAACTTAACTTACAAAACTATCTTCAAAGATTTAAAAGCTATGAGGTGAAAGAGAAAATATTAGACATATTGTGTGGAACTTCAGATAGCAAATATAGATGCCACAGATAAGAATTACAGAAGAACCTCTACCAAATAAAGTTAAAATAAACTAACAATAAAATCAGAAGCTTTCTGTTCTGAATGAGAACTTAGATTATATGACTATCAATATCTTTTCCAACCTTGACTCTATAAATACAAAGAATAAATTTCTTTTCCAGTATTTTTTTCAGATGATTACTAAGCCTGCTGTTCTAATTTTGCAAAGCTGGCAGTTACTTGTGTAGTTTTCATCTATTATTTTCAGAACTGTATCTCTTCATTATGAGTAGACTCCAGCTAATATGCATAATAATCAAAATATGTAACCATTTTATCCAAATAATGAGTTCCTACAATAATATAATCCACATATCAAAGGTCTGGTGACAAATTTTCTTCAAATTAGAAAACATATATTACAAATTCAATACAATCCCTATTAAAATGCCAATGGTACTTTTTTAAAGCAATAGAATAAATAATCAAAATTTCTATGGAAATACAAAAGACCCCGAGTAGCCAGAGCAATCTTGGGCAAGAAGATAAAAGCTGGAGGCATCCCACTTCTTGATTTCAAACTGTATTACAAAGCTATAGTAATCAAACATTTTGTATTGGCATAAAACAGACACATAGATAAACAGAACAGAATTGAGAGCTCAAAAATTAACCTACACAGATACGGACAATAATTTACCACAAAAGGGTGAAAAATATACAATGGGAAAAGGACTGTCTCTTCAATAAATCGTTCTGGGAAAACTGTATAACAATGTAAAAGAATGAAATTAGGCCATTATACTAGGCCCCTGTACTAGAACTTACACAGAGATCAACTCAACACAAATTAAAGACTTGAACATAAGACCTGAAATCATAAAACTCCTGTAAGAGAAGATAAAGAGGTAAACTTCTAGACATTAGCCTTGGCAAAGATATTTTTGGATTTGACACCAAAAGCAAAGACAAGAAAAGTAAAAACAAGCAAGTGAGACTACATCAACTAAAAAGCTTCTGCAGAGCAAAGGAAATGAGGTGATCAATGTAAATTTACTGTAGTAATCATTTCACAGTGTATACATACGTGTAATAATTATGTTGTACACCTTAAACTAATGCAAAGTTATTTGTCAATTATATTGCAATGAGACTGGTAGGAAAAAGAAAATATATAAATATTTCTCCATTTGGAGCGGAAGGCAGAATATTAAGGCTAGAATTTATAAAGTCAAATAATATGATAAATTTAATTACAAAGAATTTAAACTCCATATGGCAAGAAAAAAAATACTAACAAGATTAAAAGAAAAACAATATATACAATACATATTACAAAGTTCTGATATTCTAAACTTATAATGTACAAAGCCATATAAAAGGAACAATCTAATAGAAAATTGGTCAGATACAAAATAAAAACAAAAATAAATGAATAGGACCTAATTAAACAAAGGTTTTTGCACAGCAAAGAAAACCATAAACAAAATGAAAACACACTCCTCCGAATGGGTTAAAATATGTGCAAATGAAGCATCTGACAAGAATTAATTTCTAAAGTATATAAGCAGCTCATGCAGCTCAATATCAGAAAAAAACAACCCAATCAAAAATGGGGAGAAGACCTAAATAGACATTTCTCCATAGAGACATACAGATGGCCTACAAACACATGAAAAGATGTTCAACATCACTATTAGGGAAATGCAAATCAAAACAACAATAAGACATTACCTCACACTGGTGAATATCAGATCAGATCAGATCAGTTGCTCAGTCATGTCCGACTCTTTGCGACCCCATGAATTGCAGCACGCCAGGCCTCGCTGTCCATCACCAACTCCTGGAGTTCACGGAGACTCACGTCCATCGAGTCAGCGATGCCATCCAGCCATCTCATCCTCTGTCGTCCCCTTCTCCTCTTGCTCTCAATCCCTCCCAGCATCAGAGTCTTTTCCAATGAGTCAACTCTTCGCATGAGGTGGCCAAAGTATTGGAGTTTCAGCTTTAGCGTCATTCCTTCCAAAGAAATTCCAGGGCTGTTCTCCTTCAGAATGGACTGGTTGGATCTCCTTGCAGTCCAAGGGACTCTCAAGAGTCTTCTCCAACACCGCAGTTCAAAAGCATCAACTCTTCAACGCTCAGCCTTCTTCACAGTCCAACTCTCACATCCATACATGACCACAGGAAAAACCATAGCCTTGACTAGACAAACCTTTGTTGGCAAAGTAATGTCTCTGCTTTTGAATATGCTATCTAGGTTGGTCATAACTTTCCTTCCAAGGAGTAAGCGTCTTTTAATTTCATGGCTGCAGTCACCATCTGCAGTGATTTTGGAGCCCAGAAAAATAAAGTCTGCCACTGTTTCCACTGTTTCCCCATCTATTTCCCATGAAGTGGTGGGACCGGATGCCATGATCTTCGTTTTCTGAATGTTGAGCTTTAAGCCAATTTTTTCACTCTCCTCTTTCACTTTCATCAAGAGGCTTTTTAGTTCCTCTTCACTTTCTGCCATAAGGGTGGTGTCATCTGCATATCTGAGGTTATTGATATTTCTCCCGGCAATCTTGATTCCAGCCTGTGTTTCTTCCAGTCCAGCGTTTCTCATGATGTACTCTGCATATAAGTTAAATAAACAGGGTGACAATATACAGCCTTGACAAACTCCTTTTCCTATTTGGAACCAGTCTGTTGTTCCATGTCCAGTTCTAACTGTTGCTTCCTGACCTGCATACAAATTTCTCAAGAGGTAGATCAGGTGGTCTGATATTCCCATCTCTTGAAGAATTTTCCACAGTTTATTGTGATCCACATAGTCAAAGGCTTTGGCATAGTCAATAAAGCAAAAATAGATGTTTTTCTGGAACTCTCTTGCTTTTTCCATGATCCAGCAGATGTTGGCAATTTGATCTCTGGTTCCTCTGTCTTTTCTAAAACCAGCTTGAACATCAGGAAGTTCACGGTTCACGTATTGCTGAAGCCTGGCTTGGAGAATTTTGAGCATTACTTTACTAGCATGTGAGATGAGTGCAATTGTGCAATAGTTTGAGCATTCTTTGGCATTGCCTTTCTTTGGGATTGGAATGAAAACTGACCTTTTCCAGTCCTGTGGCCACTGCTGAGTTTTCCAAATTTGCTGGCATATTGAGTGCAGCACTTTCACAGCATCATCTTTCAGAATTTGGAATAGCTCAACTGGAATCCCATCACCTCCACTAGCTTTGTTTGTAGTGATGTTTTCTAAGGCCCACTTGACTTCACATTCCAGGATGTCTGGCTCTAGGTCACTGATCACACGATCATGGTTATCTGGGTCATGAAGATCTTTTTTGTACAGTTCTTCTGTGTATTCTTGCCATCTCTTTTTAATATCTTCTGCTTCTGTTAGGTCCATACCATTTCTGTCCTTTATCGAGCTCATCTTTGCATGAAATGTTCCTTTGGTATCTCTGATTTTCTTGAAGAGATCCCTAGTCTTTCCCATTCTATTGTTTTCCTCTATTTCTTTGCATTGATCGCTGAAGAAGGCTTTCTTATCTCTTATTGCTATTCTTTGGAACTCTGCATTCAGATGTTTATATCTTTCCTTTTCTCCTTTGCTTTTCGTTTCTCTTCTTTCCACAGCTATTTGTAAGGCCTCCCCAGACAGCCATTTTGCTTTTTTGCATTTCTTTTCTATGGGAATAATCTTGATCCCTGTCTCCTGGACAATGTCATGCACCTCATTCCATAGTTCATCAGGCACTCTATCTATCAGATCTAGGCCCTTAAATCTATTTCTCACTTCCACTGTATAATCATAAGGGATTTGATTTAGGTCATACCTGAATGGTGTAGTGGTTTTCCCTACTTTCTTCAATTTCAGTCTGAATTTGGCAGTAAGGAGTTCATGGTCTGAGCCACAGTCAGCTCCTGGTCTTGTTTTTGCTGACTGTATAGAGCTTCTCCATCTTTGGCTGCAAAGAATATAATCAATCTGATTTTGGTGTGGACCATCTGGTAATGTCCATGTATAGAGTCTTCTCTTGTGTTGTTGGAAGAGGGTGTTTGTTATGACCAGTGCATTTTCTTGGCAAAACTCTATTAGTCTTTGCCCTGCTTCATTCCGTATTCCAAGACCAAATTTGCCTGTTACTCCAGGTGTTTCTTGACTTCCTTCTTTTGCATTCCAGTCCCCTATAATGAAAAGGACATCTTTTTTGGGTGTTAGTTCTAAAAGGTCTTGTAGGTCTTCATAGAACCGTTCAACTTCAGCTTCTTCAGCGTTACTGGTTGGGGCATAGACTTGGACTACTGTGATATTGAATGGTTTGCCTTGGAAACGAACAGAGATCATTCTGTCGTTTTTGAGATTGCATCCAAGTACTGCATTTATGACTCTTTTGTTGACCATGATGGCTACTCCATTTCTTCTGAGGGATTCCTGCCCGCAGTAGTAGATATAATAGTCATCTGAGTTAAATTCACCCATTCCAGTCCATTTCAGTTCGCTGATTCCTAAAATGTTGACATTCACTCTTGCCATCTCTTGTTTGACCACTTCCGACTTGCCTTGATTCATGGATCTGACATTCCAGGTTCCTATGCAATATTGCTCTTTACAGCATCAGACCTTGCTTCTATCACCAGTCACATCCACAGCTGGGTATTGTTTTTGCTTTGGCTCCATCCCTTCATTCTTTCTGGAGTTATTTCTCCACTGATCTCCAGTAGCATATTGGGCACCTACTGACCTGGGGAGTTTCTCTTTCAGTATCCTATCATTTTGCCTTTTCCTACTGTTCATGGGGTTCTCAAGGCAAGAATACTGAAGTGGTTTGCCATTCCCTTCTCCAGTGGACCACATTCTGTCAAATCTCTCCACCATGACTCACCTGTCTTGGGTTGCCCCACGGGCATGGCTTAGTTTCATTGAGTTAGACAAGACTGTGGTCCTAGTGTGATTAGATTGACCAGTTTTCTGTGAGTATGGTTTCAGTGTGTTTGCCCTCTGATGCCGTCTTGCAACACCTACCGTCTTACTTGGGTTTCTCTTACCTTGGGCGTGGGGTGTCTCTTCACGGCTGCTCCAGCAAAGCACAGCCATTGCTCCTTACCTTGGATGAGGGGTATCTCCTCACCACTGCCCTTCCTGATCTTCAATGTGGGATAGCTCCTCTAGGCCCTCCTGCACCCACGCAGCCACGGTGAGATTGGCCACTATCAAAAAAAATCACAAACAATAAATGCTGGAGAAGGTGTGGAGAAAAGGGAACCCTCATAATTGTTGGTGGGAATGAAAATTTATACAGGCACTATGAAGAAGAGTTCCTTAAAAGACTAAGTATAGAACTACCATATGACCTCACAATCCCACTCCTGGCATGTACACAGAGATAATCATAATTCAAAAAGATACACATACCCCAGTGTTCTTTGCAGAACTATTTACAATAGCCAGGACATGGAAGCAACCTAAATGTCCATTAACAGAGGAATAGATAAAGAAGTTTGGTACATATATACCATGGAATATTACTCAGCCATAAAAAGAAATGAAATTGTGCCTTTTCGTATAATATCACCTATTATGGAATTTAGACAAATGATACCGATGAACTTATTTGCAAAGTAGAAATAGAGACACAGAGAGAGCAAATGCGTGGATACCAAGGGTAGAGGGCAAGTGGGAGGAATTAGGAGATTGATATTAACATATATATATTTTTGACACTATGACTAAAATAGATAACTAATGAGAATCTATTATATAGCACAGGGAACTCTACTCAAGGCTCTATGGTAACATAAATGGGAAGGAAATCTCAAAAACAAGGGGAATATATGTATATGATTCACTTTGCTGTACAGAAGAAGCTAATACAACAATTTAAAGCAATTATACTCCAATAAAATTTTTAAAAAGAAAATTTGTAAAATACAAACAGGTAAATTATACACGATAGGCTAATGACCAGGGAACACTCCAAAAAATGGCCAAAAGTTTCTAATAATAAAGAAGTGCAAACTAAAACTAAAGGAGTCTTGGGTTTTTTATTTTTACCCATCACAATAGCAAAATTATGTGAACAATGTATTGGGTTTGGTCAAAGAAACAGAATCTCTGAGAGTTATAGGGAATTTATTAACAAGGGATTGGACCCATAACTGTGCAAGCTGGTTAAACAGCCTGAGTGAATTACTGTGAATCTGTTTCTGGCTCTGCAGTCAGCAGAGCCGGCAGTCAGAAGGAAGATGGATGTGACAGTAAGGAAAACTAGAATCCATGAGAACATGCAGGAACACACGGCTCTTTCTCCAATTACAGAACCCAGGTAGGTTTTCATTGCTTCCAAAACTTTGACTTCAATGATGGGGTAACAGAAGAAATGTCAGCACGTTTCCTCATGGGGCTAAACAAGCACATGGCAGTGGGCTCAGGAGTGAAGGAGGCTAGAGCTGAAAGGCTACAGGCAAGGCAGGAGCCCTGCTCCAACAAGGTGAGCCAGCAGAGTCGCGACCATGCGCATGCACTGCAATAGCCTCTGTCTCAGGCCTGCTGCTTCACTTCCCCTTTCCAAAGGGCTTGCAGATTTCTTCTGTGGCCAAGAGAATCCATACCATGCAGGCAAGGGGACTCTAGGCAGTGTTATTTTCAATTCAGCTGACACACTGCAAAGCCACCACAGATAGCTCCAGTAATAATGATAACAGACATGTATTGAGTGTTTTCCACACGCCAAGCATAGGTCTGCTTCTTGACAGCAGTCCTCTTAGGGAATTCTAGTGCTATCCTTGAATCTTTCAGACACTAACGAGAGACACAGAAAGATTAAACAATATCTGAACCAAGGCAATCTGATTTTAGGGCTGTACTTTTAACTACTGCTCTATAATTAACAAGATTTGATGAGGATGTAGGCAAAAAAGAAGAGCTTTCATATTGTAGAAGGAGGCTTTGAGTCATGTTTGCACTTAGAATTGCCAGAAGCACTGTTTATTTTGAGCAGGGTGCAGGTGAAAATAAGATTTGGGAGTGATCAGAGGTTTTCTGAATATTAAAGCAAAAATTAAAACAAAACAAATGACAAAAAAAACTCACCTACACAATTCATATTGTGATACATCAAAGTTAAATTCTTTTACAATTAAAACAAACACATTCATTTTCTATAATAAATATATATCCTAAAGATTTTAAAAGAGTGTCATGATATTATATAAGCTTTGGGCATATTCTTTATGATTAAAAAGCCAGATTTTTGAACCATTAGAAAAACCTTTTTGGTTAAGTACTAAATATCCCAGGATGAGCTATCCAGGATGAATCTGTTTTATAAGCAGAACAAGAGACAGACAAATCCTGTATTTATTTAAATTTGATAAGATCTTTTCCCACTTGTTTTGTAGAACAATGTTCTCATTTCACACAGTCCTTGTGCCCTAGAAGGCCCAGAGCATCTAATATTCAGAGTTCAAGATGATATATTCCTGAAGGGCACATATATGTGCTGCATTTAATCATCTCCTGGTTGTCTAGCCAAAGAGGACAATTTCACCTACTCCACATTAAATCCACAAGCTTTTAATACTAAGTTCATTGTAGCTTACCATTTTTCAACTAAAATCAGTCTTTGAAATTATTTCTACTTCTACAATATACTGTTAAGTAAGCAACTTTTTATATATCCTTTCTGGAGAAAAAGTTTTTCTGTATTCCCAAGTACAAAATGAGCCTACGTACCTTTTGATGTACAAATTTTATATGTATAAATCTACACTAAGGGAAAATTAAACAAGAGTGTGCAAAAAAAGAAGCTGCAAGAATTGTTCACTGTAACATTTATGAGAGCAAGCAGGTAGACATCTTTATATCTGTTAGCAAAACATTAGTTAAATCAATTATGGCATATCCATGCAACAGAACACAAAGCCATTAAAATGTATAGATAGCTCTATACATACGGATGTGCACAATATCCAAGATATATTATGTTTAAAAAGCAGATTGCAAAATAGTATATATTTATATTGCTGTTGTTGTCACCCAGTCATGTCTGACTCTTTGTGACCCCATGGACTGCAGCACTCCAGGCCTCCTCGTCCCTCACAATCTCCTGAAGTTTGCCCAAGTTCATGTCCATTGCATCAGTTCAGTTCAGTTCAGTTCAGTCGCTCAGTCATGTCTGACTCTTTGCGACCCCATGAACCACAGCATGCTAGGCTTCCCTGTCCATCACCAACTCCCGTAGTTTACCCAAACTCATGTCCATTGGGTCGGTTGCATCAGAGATGCAATTTATATACTGTGATGTATATTTATTGTGATAATCATAAATGTAATCTAGACTCACCAAAAAGCATATATATTAGGAATTAAAGGTCTTTGTATATGCTATTTCCAAAATGCAAACGCTGTGTGATTTACAAAGTGTTATAGTATAGATGGTATTTAATTTTAACAAAACTGATTTTTTAAAGTTTCAGGGTGAACCCAACTGCACTTGTAGAGAAAGTGAATATTAATATTCAAACGTACAATCTTACTTAAGGTAAAACATAATGGTGACTTACATTTCCTTTCATATGGAACTCCTGAAAATAAATATATATTCTACAGATACAAATATATTTCATTTCTTTTTGTATATCAGCAGCAGTTGGCAAGGTACACAACAATGTAATAAAAGTCCAGGATAAATTTTGGGTGTTTTAGTACAGATGTACCTAAATTTAGAGCTTATTTTTATGTCTTTTCCCTCAACCAGCTTTTAACCATCTCTTTTCACCAGAATTGTACCAAATGTTTTCATTGTTTTCCAGTCCCGCAAACCAATGTTGCTTTTCTTGTAATCTCTTCAACTCTCTCAAATGCCATATTTTTTTAAGTCTAAAGTGCCACTGATTTTAAGAAACTACTATTTCATGTAGTGCTAAGAAACAAACAAAAAGGTGACAGTTAAATTAATAATTTGTTGTCTAAAATTTTTATTCAAAAGGTTTCTATAGACGTGTGTGTGTGTGCTTAGTTGCTCAGTCATGTCCGACTCTTTGAGACCCAAGGACTATAGACTTGCAGGCTCCTCTGTCCATGGAATTCTCCAGGCAAGAATACTGGAGCAGGTTGCCATTTCCCACTCTAGGGGATCTTTCTGACTCAGAGACTGAACCTGCATCTCTTGCATCTCCTGCACTTGCAGGTGGATTCTTTACCACTGTGCCACCTGGGAAGTCCTTTTATAGACTTACTTAGACATAAATTTCTATCACATACATCACTCCTGTGCATACTCTAAATGGACAATAAGAGGTAAATCAGCTAAAGCAGTTTTTTCAATTATTTTCTTGATTGGCTTGACTCTTCTGGAATCACTTCTCAACTCACCCTTGTTTTCCACTCAGTGTGTCCTTTGTGCCACCAGGAGCATGGATGTTATAGCATTTCATAAAAGCAAACCTTTCTGTCTTTAGAATTTTCTTCCTAGCCGTGGACACCCATTTTGCAAGTATTGATGTGGATGTTTTTTTAATCTTACTAGATGTCAATAAAAGTTTTTAGACAAACAACCAGAACGCATGTTTCTTCTTTATGTGGTCTTTAAGTGGTCTATTGCCTGAATCATTGATGGGTTGTAGTTGTCTAATCATGATAGCAAGAACCAAGTTTGTGCATAGCATACAATAAAGACTGTATCACAAAAGCTACGTCACTCACTGGAGTTGCAAGATGTCATCAACTATGATACTCACCTTCATTTCAGAGGCGGTAAAATGTAAACACCTTGGAATCAACAAAATTTAGTATTAGTACCATCACTTTAGGGCTTCCTGGGTAGCTCAGCTGGTAAAGAATCTGCCTGTAGTGCATGAAACCCCAGTTTGATTCCTGGGTTGGAAAGCTCCCCTGCAGAAAGGATAGACTACCCACTCCAGTATTCTTGGGCTTCCCTGGTGGCTCAGATGGTAAAGAATCCACCTGCAATTCAGGAGACCTGGGTTCGATCCCTGGGTTGGGAAGATCCCCTGGAGGAGGGTATGGCAACTTACTCCAGTATTCTTGCCTGGAGAATTCCCGTAGACAGAGAAGCCTGGTAGGCTACAGTCCATGCGGTCACAAAGAGTCGGACATGACTGAGCAACTAGGCACAGTACATCATCACTTTATGGATAAGAAATTAGGATGCATAATCTCTTACTGCCCATAAAAATCACACTACCAATAAGTGGTCAAGCCAGGGCCCAAATCTAGGTTTCATAAAATGCTGTGTTTCAGATCCCACATGGGGTGGTACTCAATAGATATTACATTGGGCTTGACCTCATTTTAATATCAAGTTATTCTTATTGATTAGATGTGCGTGAATTATTCCTATCACCTACTCCCAACCATGTCTTATTCTCTATTTTCTCAGCAAAATTTAACACTTCTTCAATAGACATCTTTACTTTATATTTACTATTTCTAATTTTTCTGCAAGCTAGGAAAGAGATACCTAATCATGTATAAATTAGAGTATTGCTTTTAACTGAATTCAGTACATGAGCTTTAACGTATTGACTCGAGTTTTCCATTTAGTCTCCTTAAGGCATTTTCTTTTCATTTTCTCTTCATCTCTAGCTATTTTCCAAATGCCTGCAGATGCCAAATGTACATCCTATACATAAGATAGCAGCCTACAGCTATACTCTTTTTCTCAGTTTCTATTTTTGACATGTTTTGTATGGTCCT
The DNA here is from genome assembly GCF_029378745.1 of Bos indicus. NCBI lineage: Eukaryota > Metazoa > Chordata > Mammalia > Artiodactyla > Bovidae > Bos > Bos indicus. The sequence continues at coordinate 113,486,947 of NC_091760.1, forward strand.
ATAATTCTTTGATAATTTAGTCTGTAACTATAAAATTTGTCATCTCTACCATTCAAGACTTACTGGTAACAATTAGTATTGCTCTTTGGTGACACCATTTTGTTTTAAACAGCAGGGATGGACACATAAATTACCCACAATTTATGAATTTGAAAAAAGATAATTATAGGTACTAGATTACTCCTACAATTATCCAAGTACCCAAAAGAGAATATTATATATAAAAGTTATTTTTAATCACTTGGTTTTCAATTTGCTGTGCATTTTCTGTTAGATTTACTATATACTACTATATACATAAATTTTTTCACCACTAATGAATGCTCCCTTTTCCCTTTTCCTGGAGTTGCTTAAAAAGCTGTAATAAAGCTTGTCACAACAGAATTCTGAAGTAAAAGAAGCTTTCAGGGTTTTTGTTAATATTGAAAAAGAATTTTCTGAAGAAAAAAATGAAGCAGACACTTATCTCAAATCTAAGTCTGGCCATATCTGTCTCATAAAGCAGAGAGATCTTTTCCATCCTATCAATTTAGTCCTGCTGAAATGGCATTTCTGCATTCACTTGCTAGCTACCTTCAGTTATTCAGATGTTTCCTCATTCTAAATTAAGTATTGGCGCTTGCCTATCTTCCTGTAGGTTATTTTCATCAATCTGAATACATTGACGTGTCTCATATAGATTTGTTCTTCCTCTCTCAAAGAAATGCTAATAAATTGAAATCTGTGCCTGCTGCTGAATTTCAGTCTTATGCTGTGACAAAAGGCCCAGAGCCTTGTAATTTATAGACAGTCACTCCTCTTGTACACATCACCGATATTTGACATGCTTGCTTTGATGTTTATGTTCTAACAGATGGGGCTTTCCATCTAACAGTAGGGCAGAAAATCCCTAAGCCACATTGAACAGTCTGCTTCTCTGGATAAAACACAAGAGTAAGGAAGAAGAACATGCTCTAATCATTCAGCAAGCTCACCATGGATCCTTCATGCTATCAACTGTATGCCTGTCCTTGACATACCAAAAGCACTTGCTCATCACCTTCTGAGAATTTGTGCAATTTCCAAAGGCTGTATGTAGAATTAAAGAACAGTTTTCCCGTCTAAGGCGTAGGCCTGGAACCCAAATAATGTGGCTTCATGCTGTCCTAGTCTAACCCGAGGGGCAGAGCCAGGGGCATTTATTCCAATATTAGTTTCATTTAATATCTAAAACATCAATGTCCTCAGCTTCCTTACAGACATCTTTTTTGATGAGTGTATGCCACAAATTCCCTATCACATTTCTCTACTCCTAAACTTGGAGACTGAGGACTACTTTAAAAAAATTTTAAACCTGCAATTTGATAGCATTATAAATTAATGATTTTCAGCCTCCATGGAAATGTCAGTATACACAGGCATTCTGAAATGATAGTTCTTTACTAATTGTTTCTTCTCCAAAACCCCTGAGGTCCACTCTATTCAGTGACCAAAACCACTACTCCAAGAAATTGCTATTACCAGCCTGGCCATGACCTCCAGTATAAGCAATTCAATGGATAGATTTCAGTTCTCAGTTTTAAGTCTATGAAATCACTTACAATACTGTTTCTATCTCTTCAGTGACTCCTTTGCAGTGTGCTTTTCAAATATCTATTCCTTAACCAAATCAAATAAATATTGATATCTTCCAGGCCTCCTTCTCAACATCCTTTTCTTCTTACTCACCTTGCCTTCTTTAGCCATTTCATTCCCACTTATGATTTCAACCACCACCAAAATATAGATCACAATATCACATATATCTCCAAAATCTATTCTTCTACCTCAAATTTCTTTTGGACTATCAAATCCATACTCCCAACTTCCTACAAAACACCTCCACTGAATGTTTAACAGGTATCTCAAATTCAGCATATTCAATCTGAATTTGTCATCATTCATATCAATCTGCTTTAATTTTGTGTTCCCTGTTTCAGAACCACTTCAGTTCAGTCACTCAGTCGTGTCTGATTCTTTGTGACCCTGTGGACTGCAGCACACCAGGCTTTCCTGTCCATCACCAACTCCCAGAGCATACTCAAACTCATCTCCATCGAGTCGGCGATGCCATCCAACCATCTAATCCTCTGTCATCCTCTTCTCCTCTAGCTTTCAAGCTTTCCCAGCATCAGGGTCTTTTCAAATGAGTCAGTTGTTCACATCAGATGGCCAAAATATTGGCATTTCAGCCTCAGCATCAGTCCTTCCAATAAATATTCAGGATTTATTTCCTTTAGGATTGACTGGTTGGATCTTCTTGCAGTCCAAGGGACTCTCAAGAATCTTCTCCAACACCACAGTTCAAAAGCAGCAATTCTTCAGCACTCAACTTTCTTTATAGTCCAACTCTCACATCCATACATGACTACTGGAAAAACCATAGCTTTGACTAGATGGACCTTTGTTGACAAAGTAACGTCTCTGCTTTTTAATATGCTGTCTTGGTTGGTCATAGCTTTTCTTCAAAGGAGAAAGCATCTTTTAAGTTCATGGCTGCAGTCACCATCTGCAGTGATTTTGGAGCCCCCAAAACTAAAGTCTCTCACTGTTTCCATTGTTTCCCCATCTATTTGCCATGAAGTGATGGGACTGGATGTCAAGATCTTAGTCTTCTGAATGTTGAGTTTTAAGCCAGCTTTTTCACTCTCCTCTTTTACTTTCATCAAGAGGCTCTTTAGTTCTTCTTTGCTTTCGCCATAATGGTGGTGTCATCTGCATATCTTAGGTTACTGATATTTCTCCCGGCAATCTTGATTCCAATTTGTGCTTCATCCAGTCCAGGATTTCACATTATGTATTCTCAATATAAGTTAAATAAGCAGGATGACAATATACAGCCTTAACATATTCCTTTCTCAGTTTGGAACCAGTCTGTTGTTCCATGTCCAGTTCTAACTGTTGCTTCTTGACCTGCATACAGACTTCTCAGGAGGCAGGTCAGGTGGTCTGGTAGTCCCATCTCTTTAAGAATTTTCCACAGTTTGTGATGATCCACACAGTTGAAGACTTTGGTGTAGTTAATAAAGCAGAAGCAGATGTTGTTCTGGAACTCTCTTGCTTTTTTGATGATTCAACGGATGTTGGCAATTTGATCTCTGGTTCCTCTGCCTTTTCTAAATCCAGCTTGAATATGTGGAAGTTCACGGTTCATGTATTGCTGAAGCCTGGCTTGGAGAATTTTGAGCATTACTTTGCTAAAGTGTGAGATGAGGGCAATTTAGCAGTAGTTTGAACATTCTTTGGCACTGCCTTTCTTTGGGATTGGAATGAAAACTGACCTTTTGCAGTCCTGTAGCCACTTTTGAGTTTTCCAAATTTACTGGCATACTGAGTATAGCACTTTAACAGTATCATCTCTTAAGATTTGAAATAGCTCAACTGGAATTCCATCACCTCCACTAGCTTTGTTCGTAGAATACAGCTTATCATTTACTCAGTTGCCCAAGTGAGAAATCTAGATGTAGTCTTTTTCTTCTTTCTTGCCCTGACTCCCCTATAACCAATTAGTCACTAAATCCTAGCATAACTATTTCCTCAATACCTTTCAAATCTACTCCCAAAGTCCCATTCCTATAGCTGAATAGAACTCGGCCATTGTCAGCTCTCGATTGAATTGCCACACAATATCCTAACTCCCAGCTCAACAGTCCTTAAACTTCTGACAGAGTGATATCTAAATTCACAAACCAGATCACATCATTCTGCAGCTTAACATCTTTCATGGCTACCTTTTAACTTCAGTGGGAAAGAAATGATGATCTTTCAGGAATGAAAGGTTAACTCTTTGTACACCTGTATCACTCTATATGGGCTACCAGGCACAGTGGTAAAGAATCCTCCTGCCAATGCAGGAGACACAGGACATGTGGGTTTGATCCCAAGATCAGGAAGATTCCCTGGAGTAGGAAATGGTAACCCACACAGTATTCTTGCTTGGAAAATTCCACGGACAAAGGAGACTGTTGGGCTACAGTCCATAGGGTCGGAAAGAGTCAGACATGATTGAGCATACACACACATACATACATCACTCTATATACCTTTCATACCACCATACACTTTTTGTGGACCAGCTTCAGTGTAGTACTCTGAGTCCTGATGCTGAATCAGATACACTTGTAAGCTGTATTCAAACCTTAGGAAAATCTCTGGTAGAGGCCTTATTACATGCTATCATAAGTATCTTTCTTCCCCTGTTCTAAGTCCCTTTAAAGGAAGAAATTTATTTCATTTCTGGACCCTCCCCTAACACCTGGCTCATAATAAAAATTCAACAAGTCTTTGTTAAGTGCAGGTCTGATTATAATTGTGAAAGTATATTTTTGTTCTTAGTATGTTCCATGTCTATTCTTTATTGAAAAAAATATGGTATAAGGAAACTTAATTCAGAGATTGAATAATCACAACTAAAGAATAATAAAAAGGTCAAAGTGAAAAAAAATCCAATGTTATAATAACCAAAATTATGAACTACACAAAGTCTCTATGAATAATTTTATTTATTCTTTTCAAAGATGATTTTAAATAGATTTAATTGCTCTGTGCCTCGAGGTGATATTTAACTTTATATTTGAATTTAAAGTGTTAAAAATATAAGATTTGATATGCTTAAAGCAAGAACAGGGACAAATATAACCTATTTCACCCAGCAACTACTTTACAGTCTTCCAGATTTGTAAAGACAAACGTGCTAAGACTTAAAACAAAATTTGCCTCCAGTGGGTAGGTGGCCCGGTCAGACAAACAGAGAGCAAAAATGCAATGAATCTGAATTTCAATAGCATTAATAATTTACATTTCACCTTCCACAAATATCAACAACAGAAAAGTCTGAAGCTGTGACTCCCAGTTATGATCATGTATCATCTCAGTTGTACTTAAAATAATCTCAAGAGATAACAAAAATTTTTTTAAATCTAAACTACAAATTCACTTTCATGTTAAGAAATGAATGTCACATTTTAGATTTTATACTAAGGATTGCCAATCCAACAATGATTTGGGAATATAGCAGGTAGAAAATCTAGAGACTCACACTGAAAATGCTATATAGAATGATAAGACCTATTTGCAAATAAGAGGGAGTCTATTGTTTAATTTTGTTAGGATCACATTGTGTATTGATTTTAATATTTTAGACAAAACTTGAATAACAAATCAGGCAGAAATTTATAATTATGCATATATTTCAGTGATAAAATAGCTACTCATATAAATGTTTTAGTATACAGAATAGTTCAAAACTATTCCCATAGGTAAAGAGATCAGTATAGCACTCAAGGGTAAACTAGACAAAATAGAGGAAAATATAAAGCTGCTACATGAGTACACAGGAAATAGGCTCTCAGAAATTAAAATAAACTTAAGTAGTTGTAGAATCTAATTAAAAAATGTTACATATGAACTTATCTTATTTACAAAACAGAAACAGACTTACAGATATCAAAATCAAATTTATGGTTACCAAACAGGAAACGCGGAGGGAAGTAATAAATTAGGAGATAGGGATTAACATATGTGTGCTGTGCTATATGTAAAACAGGGGCGGAACACTGTAATGTTTTACATAATGGCACTTATGTAAAACATGGACTTCAAAAAAATAAGTGGAAGCTGGGAGATCCATTAGAGGATAATGCAGTCATTCAGCTGAACAAGGATGGCAACTTGGACTAGAGTGATGGCAAATGGAGTCAGAGAGAAGTAGCTAAATTCAAAAACTATTTTAGAGGTAGAATTTACAGGACTTGCCAATGGATGAGGAAAGGAAAGTGGAAAACATTCTTCAGAATTCTTCAGAATTTGGCTTAAATAATGGTCGTATTTTTTACGACATGAAGAAACTGAGGATGATACAGTTTGGGAGAGTAGAATCAAGGGTTCGACACTGGATATACTTTGTGTGTTTGTGATGCCTCTTAGACATCCAAGTGTGGCTGTCAGGCATTTGAGTTCTCAGGAAAAACTTTTTTGATGCAGATATAAAATAGAATATTTATAGCCTCAAGCCAGAAAATATCGCCAAGAGAAAGAAAGAAGACGAAAGACTAGGCTCTGATTCCTTTCGTCTTTAGAAATTAGATAGGAGGGAGGCATTAGCCAAAAGGCATGAGAAGAAATGGAGAGTTAAAGTATGAAGAAACCCAGAAACATGAAGTGTCACAAAAGACAAGAAAGACAAGTGTCCCAAGAAGATGTCAATGGACAGTTGTATCTCATACCAATAAGAAAAAGAAACGACAATTAGGTCTGGTGAGATGGGAGCCACTGGTCATTCTGACTGACTAGGGTAGAGTAACAGAGTGAAGCAGGTTCACGCCCGTTTAAAATAAGTGGAACAGGCAATGAAGTTGAGGAGATGGAGACAGTTTAGACACCTCCATTCATGAAAATATGTGAATTGTCTCCTGAAACTAGAGTCTATTCTCTCTATGACTTCCTAATCTACTTCTTTAATTAGAAAAAAATGAGGCTAAGTTTACATATTGTCTGGCACACTCATATGACTAGATATTATTTGCCCTTCCAGATGAATTCTGCAGCCTTCTCTATGCTGCTCTGTGCACTGGCTTCAGCCAGGCTCTATTACATTCTAGTTTCTGGTTGGATACTGTCAACAGGAGATGCCAGTAGGAGAGAGAGGGCAGAAGGAGACAGAGAGATCAGAGCATTTAGTCTCTGTGTACTGTCTGCTTATCCAAAGTTTGGTAGTAGCTTTCTCCCTTACCTGAGGCCTCAGCTCCTGTTAAGCCCCTATAACTATGGCCACCTGCCAGATTTCAGTGATAGTTATTTTTCCTTGTCCTTTCAAGACCAATGATGACAGTGGATTCCCACTATTGCTAGCCAGCCCCTGTGTTTTCACTATTCTTGATTGGTTCCCTCAGCCCTACCTATTCTTTGTAAACTTCTTAATTATTTCAACTGCCCTTTAGGGTGTTATCTCTTTACCACTGGAACTCTGATAAAACTCTCAAAAAGGATTTGTTGAAAGAACATGGGCTATATTTTTCTTAGAGAGCACATGCTTTACAATCATCATCAAATATTTCTATCTTTTATGGATTAAGGTAGGGCAGTCAGGAATATTGGAGAAGGAAATGGCAACCCACTCCAGTGTTCTTGCCTGGAGAATCCCAGGGACAGGGGAGTCTGGTGGGCTGCCGTCTATGGGGTCGCACAGAGTAGGACACGACTGAAGCGACTTAGCAGCAGCAGCTATGAATAGTGAAAAAAACAGAGAATAAAGGGAGTGAAAGAAAGAGAACAGGTTACCTTTTTAGCCACCAGAATTTTTGCTCTGTTTTCACCAGTTTGCTGTCTCAATCCCCAAGTCAATCCTCTTTTGGCACAAAAGCCAGTCGTTCAGAATGTAAGTTCTCACATGTTAAACAGATCCCTTTTTCTGGAATTCCAGACCCCTTCATTTAAATAGCTTTAAATTATTACACTGTTATACTCAAATACACTAAAGAATAAAATGTTCTCATTTCTCTAGATTGATAATTCAATATTTCAGCCCCCTAGACCACATGATGGAATTCCAGTTGAGCTATTTCAAATCCTGGAAGATGATTCTGTGAAAGTGCTTCACTCAATATGCTGGTAAATTTGGAAAACTCAGCAGTGGCCACAGGACTGGAAAAGGTCAGTTTTCATTCCAATCCCAAAGAAAGGCACTGCCAAAGAATGCTCAAACTATTGCACAATCGCACTCATCTCACACTAGTAAAGTAATGCTCAAAATTCTCCAAGCCAGGCTTCAGCAATACGTGAACCGTGAACTTCCAGATGTTCAAGCTGGATTTAGAAGGCCAGAGGAACCAGAGATCAAATTGCCAACATCCGCTGGATCATCGAAAAAGCAAGAGAGTTCCAGAAAAACATCTATTTCTGCTTTATTGACTATGCCAAAGCCTTTGACTGTGTGGATCACAATAAACTGTGGAAAATTCTAAAAGAGATGGGAATACCAGACCACCTGATCTGCCTCTTGAGAAATCTGTATGCAGGTCAGGAAGCAACAGTTAGAACTGGACATGGAACAACAGACTCCTTTTCCAAATAGGAAAAGGAGTTTGTCAAGGCTGTATATTGTCACCCTGCTTATTTAACTTATATGCAGAGTACATCATGAGAAATGCTGGGCTGGAACAAGCTGGAATCCAGATTGCCAGGAGAAATATCAGTAACCTCAGACATGCAGATGACACCACCCTTATGGCAGAAAGTGAAGAGGAACTAAAAAGCCTCTTGATGAAAGTGAAAGAGGAGAGTGAAAAAGTTGGCCTAAAGCTCAACATTCAGAAAACTAAGATCATGGTATCTGGTCCCATCACTTCATGGCAAATAGATGGGGAAACAGTGGAAACAGTGTCAGACTTTATTTTTGGGGCTCCAAAATCATTGCAGATGGTGACTGCAGCCATGAAATTAAAAGATGCTTACTCCTTGGAAGGAAAGTTATGACCAACCTAGATAGCATATTCAAAAACAGAGACACTACTTTGCCAACAAAGGTTCATCTAGTCAAGGCTATGGTTTTTCCAGTCGTCATGTATGGATGTGAGAGTTGGACTGTGAAGAAAGCTGAGCGCCGAAGAATTGATGCTTTTGAACTGTGGTGTTGGAGAAGACTCTTGAGAGTCCCTTGGACTGCAAGGAGATCCAACCAGTCCATTCTAAAGGAGATCAGCCCTGGGTGTTCATTGGAAGGACTGATGGTAAAGCTGAAACTCCAGTACTTTGGCCACCTCATGCAAAGAGTTGACTCATTGGAAAAGACTCTGATGCTGGGAGGGATTGGGGGCAGGAGGAGAAGGGGATGACAGAGGATGAGATGGCTGGATGGCATCACCTACTCGATGGACATGAGTTTGTGTGAACTCTGGGAGTTGGTAATGGACAGGGAGGCCTGGCATGCTGCAATTCATGGGGTCGCAAAGAGTCGGACACGACGAGCAACTGAACTGAACTGAAACTGAACTGAGACCACATGTAAAATTATAATATCAAGTATTTGCTTCCTAGCACAATGGTTTGACCTCAAGACAACTTACAAGAAAGTTTCCCTCACTAATTTAAATTCTCATTCTATAGTCATTGATCTTAGTCACAAAGATTTTGGGGGAAATAATTTTCTCAAGTTTGCAAATTAATAAAAGAGAGGCATGAACTCTTTTGGGTATTTCCTTTATGAAATGTAGAGAAAAGAACTCTTTTCAGTGAAAAATCATGCTTTGTAGATAAAAGATAATCAATGTTTGCCAGGAAATTAGAGAGAGGATCTTTTTTTTTTTCTTTTTTACATTTTATTTATCCTTTTGTGTTGACCTACAAAATTGAATCTAAATTTTTACAGGAAAAAAAAAAAAAAAACCTCTATACTGAAAAAGTCGAAAACATATTCAAGTCCTTCCACTGGGGACAAGTCACATTGTCAGTCACAACTAGTTCCCTTTTTCATGTTAACCTATGTTTTGCTTTTCAACCTCAAATAAAAGAAATTCAGTTGAACATCACTAGATTTTATTCCTTGCAACTATCCTTACATGAATAACTCTTTAAAGGCACTGTCCTAATTACCATACAGAATCACCAAGTTTGGTGTGAATGGCCTAGGAAACCTAATTTTTAAAAGAAACTTTGCATGAATAGGTTGGGGAAATAATTTTACCTGTTGTCTGGTAGATATTATCAAGCATTCAATATGATATCCCTGGGAAGTAAGCTTTTATCAGAGATGTTCTCAGTCAGCACCAGAAATAGAGTATTTTCATTTGGAAGGCCAAGAACTGGATTTGCTGCTTTGGAAACAGATATAGACAGATGTATTTGCCAGCACAAAGGATTTTCCAGGTAATTTATGAAGAAGCTTTCAGGCTAGTATCCCATTATTCAACTTTGATTTAGACCTTGGGGGATATTTAGGAGCCCAACAGCAAAGTGGCATGGATGGTACTTAAACAAGAAAGGTAAGCAAATTTTGCTTTGTTTTATGATTAGGTTGCCAGCATTCCAGCTACAGATTGAATGAATTGTGAAAAAGATTTATTAGGAATAAACCAAAAAGATAAGTTGGTTTACCAGTAAGAATTTTTTCTACAAGAACTCCATAAATAAGTGACAATATGGATATATGTAATTTTTCCTACAAACTAGCTTCATAAATGCCTTAAATCTGTATTTTTAATAAAAAGAAAGCTATACATCAGTAGCATTTTTATCACCTCTACCATCCCTACTGCTTTCAGAATTAATAATTACTGATTGTATTAGTTCATCCAGACTGTTATAACAAAACACCACAGACTAGGTGACTTGGAACTGTCTTGCACTGTTGCTGGGAATGCAAACTGATATAGCCACTGTGGGGAACAGCATGGAGATTCCTTAAAAACAACATCACTCATTATCAGAGAAATGCAAATCAAAACCACAATGAGGTACCATTTCACGCCAGTCAGAATGGCTGCGATCCAAAAGTCTACAAGCAATAAATGCTGGACAGGGTGTGGAGAAAAGGGAACCCTCTTACACTGTTGGTGGGAATGCAAACTAGTACAGCCACTATGGAGAACAATGTGGAGATTCCTTAAAAAACTGGAAATAGAACTGCCAAACGACCCAGCAATCCCACTGCTGGACATACACACCGAGGAAACCAGAATTGAAAGAGACACATGTACCCCAATGTTCATTGCAGCACTGTTTATAATAGCCAGGACATGGAAGCAACCTAGATGTCTATCAGCAGATGAATGGATAAGAAAGCTGTGGTACATATACACAATGGAGTATTACTTAGCCATTAAAAAGAATACATTTGAATCAGTTCTAATGAGGTGGATGAAACTGGAGCCTATTATACAGAGTGAAGGAAGCCAGAAAGAAAAACACCAATACAGTATACTAACACATATATATAGAATTTAGAAAGATGGTAATGATAAACCTGTATGCGAGACAGCAAAAGAGACACAGATGTATAGAACAGTCTTCTGGACTCTGTGGGAGAGGGAGAGGGTGGGATGATTTGGGAGAATGGCATTGAAACATGTATAATATCATATACAAAACGAATCGCCAGTCTAGGTTCGATGCATGATACAGGATGCTTGGACCTGGTACATTGGGATGACCCAGAAGGATGGTATGGGGAGGGAGGTGGGAGGGGGGTTCAGGATGGGGAACACGTGTATACCTGTGGTGGATTCATGTTGATGTATGGCAAAACCAATACAATATTGTAAAGTAATTAGCCTCCAATTAAAACAAATAAATTTATATTTTTTTAAAAAAGACATAATAAAAAAAATAGGAATAAAACTACCTATGATGCAACAATCCCACTAATGGGCATATACCCTGAGGAAACCGTAGTTGAAAAAGACTCATGTACCCCAATGTTAATTACAGCACTATTTACAATAGCTAAGACATGGAAGCAACCTAGATGTCCATTAACAGATAAATGGAAAAAGAACCTGTGTGGTACACATACACAATGGAATATTACTCAGCCGTAAAAAGGAACACATATGAGTCAGTTCTGGTGAGGCAGATGAACATAGAGCCTATTATACACAGTGAAATAAGTCAGAAAGAGAAAAACAAATATTGTATATTAAAGCATATACATGGAATCTAGAAAGATGGTATTGATGAACCTATCTGCAGGGCAGCAATGGAGATGCAGACATAGACAACAGACTTATGGATACCGTAGGGGAAGGAGAGGGTGGGACAAACTGAAGGCATGTCATTGAAACATACATATTACCATATGTAAAATTAGATAGCCAGTGGAAATTTGCTGTATGACACAGGTAGCTCAAACCCAGTGCTCTGTGACAACCTAGAGGGGTGGCATGTGGTGGGAGGTGGGAAGGAGGTTCAACAGGGAGGGGACATATGTATGTATACCTGTGGTCGAGTCATATTGATACATGGCAGAAACCAACACAATATTGTAAAGCAATTATTTTTCAATTAAAATAAATAAATTTAAAGTTAAAAAAACAACAGAAATTCATTTCTTACAGTTTTGGAAGTTGGAAGTTCAAATCAAGTCGCCAGCACAGTTGAGGGAGGGACTTCTCCTGTTATAGAGTACCAACCTCTCTCTGTAACATTATGTAGTAGAAGAGTCAAGGAGTTCAGTGGGAACTCTTTTATAAAGAATGCTAATTCCATTTATGAGGATGTAACCTTTATTTTGCTATGCTGTGCTATGCTAAGTCACTTCAGTCGTGTCCGACTCTGTGTGACCCCATAGACGGCAGCCCACCAGGCTCCACCGTCCCTGGGATTCTCCAGGCAAGAACACTGGAGTGGGTTGCCATTTCCTTCTCTAATGCATGAAAGTCAAAAGTGAAAGTGAAGTCGCTCAGTCATGTCCAACTCTTAGCGACCCCAGGGACTGCAGCCTACCAGGCTCCTCTGTCCATGGGATCTTCCAGGCAAGAGTACTGGAGTGGGGTACCATTGCCTTCTCCGAACCTTTATTTTATGACCTATTAACTTCCCAAAGGCCCCACCTGTAATTGTTGTTGTGTTTAGTTGCTACGCCGTTTGCGACTCTTTTGCAACCTCGTGGACTGTAGCCCATCAGGCTCCTCCATCCATGGGATTTCCCAAGCAAGAATACTGGAGTGGGTTGCCATTTCCTTCTCCAGGGGATCTTCCCAACTCAAGGATCACATCCATGTATCCTGCTTGGCAGGTGGATTCTCCACCACTAAGCCACCAGGGAAGCTTCCACTATAATACCACCACTTTAATGGGCAAGGTTCTCTCACCATATGAATTGCAAGTGGTGGGGGGAGGTTGGGAGAGGACACAAACATTCATTCCATAGCACTGGTTATTCCATGACAGTGCATTAGAAAGCATATGGGAAGTACACAGGTAAAGGAATGAGAGACTAAGCAGAAAAAACATTAACAGTTCATAATTAATAGTGTTTAAATTACTATACAAATATTTATATATGTTTTTCTTCCACAGCTTCTCCTTCAAATGGTTGCCATGTAAACTGAGATTTAGAAGGCTGAAGCCCTTGAGATTCTCAATGTTTATTGGTTAAAACCATGCATTTTACTCATTCATTTCAGGGTAGTGCTAAACTCACTCACATAACAGCTGACAACTGTCCTTGGAGCTGCTGCCTTGAAGTCACTGGTTAGAGAAGGCTGCAGAAGCAAGCCCTGAAAAATCAAAAGTAGACAATTTCTCAGCAATTATGGTACAATAGTTATAATACTTCTTTCTATACTTGAATTAAAGAATTACAATATGTCAAGGACAGAATATATTTGGCACAGAGTTATCAAAATACGTATGCATGTGTGTGTGTGTATGTACATATATATGAAAACAGAAAAAATATCATTCCAGAAGCTTGGAATCAAGAGGGAGAGTTACAGTGGGACATTGCTGAGAGGTTTAAATAAATTCTATTATTTAATGTCTTGCCAAGGGGGGCTTTGGGCCAATTTTAATCATTAACTGATGTTTAAGATGTGAATTATCTTTAATTCACTTCTAAACTAATTTACAAAAGGATAAATTCCTGAATTATGTTCCTCTGGTTTTCCTGTTTTACTCTGTATAGGCAGTCTCTGAGTTCTACTGCTTCTTCAGACATAGCATTTTCCAGATCCATCAACTTTTTCTGCACAACTCACAAGCCTCTGCCTGACTTGAAACTTTTATCACAGAATCAAAGATTCTTTAAATTTCAAGGACATGAAATGGCATCTAAATAAACCCAGGATATAAACCCCCCCTATATTAGAGCATCCCTGACTGACAGGCACCCTGTCTCAACAGAAACAATTGCAACAAAAGGGGTGAGGGAGCAAGCTCCAGTTCATGGGCAGCCTATGGTACTTGCTAACCGGATGCCTATGAAATAATCACTTGACTGTTTGGGCTTCCCTGGTGGCTCAGAGGTTAAAGCGTCTGCCTGGACTACTGGAGATCCATGTTCGATCCCTGGGTTGGGAAGATCCCCTGGAGAAGGAAATGGCAACCTACTCCAGTACTCTTGCCTAGAGAATCCCATGGAGGGAGGAGCCTGGTGGGCTACAGCCCATGGGGTCACAAAGAGTCGGCCATGACTGAGCAACTTCGCTTTTCTTTCCTTTCTTTCATTTTGTTTGTCAAATAAAAATAAAAATATTATCCATTTATACTGACCCTATGTAAAATTCTTTATAACCTCTGAAAAATCTGTAAAAAGTGCTATTAAAATTTAATTCATTCTTTATTATTTTACCAATCAGCCTACTCTACTTCTATCCATCTCTGGTTATTTTAAGTCTCCTATCCTCCCTTGCTGCTGCTGCCGCTGCTGAGTCACTTCAGTAGTGTCCAAATGGCCAAAAATGTTTCCCTAAAGTTCCACCTAGAATGACAGAACTGCTGCTGCTGCTAAGTCGCTTCAGTCACGTCCGACTCTGTGCGACCCCAGAGACGGCAGCCCACCAAGCTCCCCCGTCCCTAGGATTCTCCAGGCAAGAACACTGGAGTGGGTTGCCATTTCCTTCTCCAATGCATGAAAGTGAAAAGTGAAAGTGAAGTCACTCAGTCATGTCCAACTCTTAGGGACCCCATGGACTGTAACCCACCAGGCTCTTCCATCCATGGGATTTTTCAGGCAAGAGTACTGCAGTGGGGTGCCATTGCCTTCTCAGTCTAGTAGTACTGTTGCCTCTGAATGTCATGAGGATGAGAGGTTCTTGCCATGGCCACAAAATCAGGCATAGCTATGGCATCAGTGAGGAACAACATTTATTAGATAAAAACAAGCTGTTAACTTATTCCAAAATCTTGATGGAACATTATTGATTGTGCCAGTAACAATGTCTTAGTTCATGATTTCTTCCAGCCAAGGCCTGTACCTCTTAAAACTAAATATACAAGATTGATGTATGGTATAATAAAACTGCTACTTTAAAAGGGGCCTAGACAACTAAATCTTGGACTTCTCTGCTGAAGGTTGCTCAAACTCTGCAATATTCCACTAGGCCCCACATATAGCAGACACTTATTTCTAATTCTGTATCCATTATTTGCTGCCATAAACTTGTTTGATAGACCTTCACTAACAGATTGGTGGTGATTTTTTTACCCCAAACTTTTCAAACCCAGCACTTCAGTTAGCTGCATGCATGCACACCTCCCTCCATAAGGCCATCCCCATTCTCAGTCTCTATGTTCAGCTCCTCCTGCACACCCACACTAAGATTCTCACCCCTATCACAGCACACACATTCTGTCTTATGCCATGGTAAACCATTTTCATGTCTGTCTTTCCTAATGAGTCATAAGCTCCTGCTGCTGCTGCTAAGTCGTTTCAGTCGTGTCCGACTCTATGCGACCCCATAGACGGCAGCCCACAAGGCTCCCCCGTCCCTGGGATTCTCCAGGCAAGAACACTGGAGTGGGTTGCCATTTCCTTCTCCAATGCATGAAAGTGAGAAGGGAAAGTGACGTTGCTCAGTCATGTCTGACTCTTAGCAACCCCATGGACTGCAGCCTACCAGGCTCATCCATCCATGGGATTTTCCAGGCAAGAGTACTGGAGTGGGGTGCCATTGCCTTCTCCTAGATGCCTGAAAATATGATGAATGAATAAGGTAAACAACAAAGGACTCATTTAACAAATGGCAATAGAATATCTCTGTTTTTCCTTCTACTATATTTATAATATTTTCTATATAAGAATATATTCCTGATACTGATTGATCCATCAAGAAATCTAAATTCATTTATTGTCATTTGAATTTTATTTTAGTACAAATTCAAACTCAGAAAAAGCCTAATGATATAGACATGTTGTGTAGGGAAGCATTCAAGATGCTCACGATGGGAAACTGACCTTTGTTTCTAGATTGTTGAAGAGAGATATCTCAATGCCATATCTATCAGTCAGAGTTTATAACAACAACAACAACAACAAAAAAAAAACTTGCTGGAGAGGGTGTGGAGAAAAGCGAACCCACCTACCCTGTTGAGAGTGTAAACTGGTATAGCCACTATGGAGAACAGTATGGAGGTTCTTTAAAAAAACAAAAATGGGGCTTCCCTAGTGGCCGAGTGGTAGAGAATCCCCCTGCCAGTGTAGGAGACACAGGTTTGATATCTGGTCCGGGAAAACCCCACATGAAGCAGAGTCACTAGGCCCGTGCAGCGCAACTACTGAGCCTGAGCTCTAGAACCAGTGAGCCGCAACTACTGAGACCGCATGCCACAACTCCTGAAATCTGTGTTCCCAGAGCCCGGACTTCACAACAAGCAAAGCCACCACAATGGGAAACCCGCACGCTGCAGCGAATAGAAGCCCTGGCTCACCACAACTAGAGAAGTCCATGCAGCAGCAAAGACCCAGCACAAACACAAATAATGAGCAAATAAAATTGCAAACAAAAATCAAAATGCCCATGACCCAGCAATCCCAATCCTGGGCATGGACACAGAGAACCCCATAACTCAAAAAGATACATGCACCCCAACGTCCATCACCAGAGGAATGGATAAAGAAGATGTGGTACACATGGAATAGTAGTGTACACAATGGAATACTATGCAGCCATGAAAAAGAATAAATAATGTCATTTGCATTGACATGAAAGTACCTAGAGATTGTCATTCTGAGTAAAGTAAGTCAGACAGAGAGAGAGAAATATCATATGATATCCCTTATATGTGGAATCTAAAAAGAAATGATATAAGTGAAATTATTTACAAAATAGAAACAGACTTACAGACTTAGAGAATGAACTTATGGTTACCAGGGGGAAGGACAGAGGGAAAGGATAGTTAGGAAATTTGGGATTGACTTGTCCACCCAGCTATGTTTAAAATGGATAACCAACTAGGACCTGATGTATATAGCACATGGAACTCTGCTCAATGTTATGCCACAGCCTGGATGGGAGGAAAGTTTGGGGGAGAATGGATACATTTCTATGTATGGCTGAGTTGCTCTGCTGTGCACCCGAAACTATCACAACATTGTTAACCAGCTATACTCCAATATAAAATAAAAGTTAAAAAAAAAAAGGATAAATGTAAAAACTAGGCCTGGACTATCTAATGTTTATACTTACATACAATGTCTATAATAAACACATATAGTAGAAAGGAATTTTCACATTTTTAAATAAGAAATATAAAAGTACTGCGATTATCAGCCTAAGCTTCCAGCCCCTGGGAGCTCTAGTTCATTCTTCTGTCTTTCTAGAACATGGGGTAGAAAACTGCAGTCTATAAAAGGAATGAAAATAGCTGTCAGAGCAAATGGAGGACAATGATTGATACATCCAAGTAAGCTGATATAGTACATGATTACACAAGAGTATCTTACTCCTCTTTTTAATCTGTTTGTTGTCCCTCTGGAATTTAAACCAGGGGTTGATTTATTCCATAGATATGCCTTCCCTCACTATAATGCAGGCACTGACCAGGCAGTGAAAGTAACAAAGATAAATGTGACAGGGCTGCTTGTCTGAAGGATTTCTGATGAGTCAGTGGGGATGGGCATGCATCCAAGTGGCACAGGAGTTATGATGCAGTGAGGCCCAAGAGAGAGGGCAGTCAGAACAGTCTTCCTGAAGCAAATATCCATGCGTTATATATTGGGATTTTAAATTTGCACACATTGGAGAAAACATGAATTCTAAAGTAAGCCCCAGAGAAATCTTTTCTGAGTTCCCAGCACTTCCGTGTATAAATATTCAATAGTTGATCTGCTGCAGATAGAATTCTGTAAACAAATTCAGACATGACCTTCATTTGCTATGTGCTGTGGCAGGAATAACGAAGCTCCTACAGACACTGAAAGCTCCTGGTTCCATTATAATAGCAACACTGGCTTCTTAAAAGAGCCACAGACCACTGGCAGAAGGAATTCTGAATACTTTAATATTTCTTTTAAAGCCATGGCAACCATGAAACAATTGTAGAAATAGAAGGTGTGAATTCTTGACATTTTTTTTGTGTGTCTAGTATTCTGAATTTGCACATAAAAAACTCATAAAATGTATAATGTTGAAAGGGAAAGACAATATTATACTTAATATTCTACTTAATGAATGTGAAGTGGCCAAAGGATCTTTTGTCAGAGAGTCACCGAATAATTTCAAGTTCACAGGATTTTTTTAAAATGGTTTGTCATTTTGAAGGTATTTATTATTTTGCCAAAAAAAAAAAAAAAATCAGCCATTCAGACACTGAGGAATGTCATAGGTTTTTCTAGATTTTATTCCATACCTTTATATTAGACCACAGATAAGACAAATGACCACATTAATGAACAGATTTTTACTTCACTGAAAATATCTGGATTTTTCAGCTCTTGATTTTTACAGACCATGGACAATGGCCTCAAAATAGCTCCATGAGTTACTGAAAAACATATTTGAGGATTCACTAATCTATTTAGAAGCAGCAGTATTGTTTTCATGATTGAAAGTAAACAATGCAATAAATTTCTCTTTTGTACATCTTTTCTCTAGGATTTAATACACTAGTGCTTAATATACTTCCTTGGTGGTTCAGATGGTAAAGCGTCTGCCTACAATGTGGGAGACCTGGGTTCAATCCCTGGGTCGGGAAGATCTCCTTGAGAGAGAAATGGCAACCCACTTCAGTACTCTTGCCTGGAATATCCTATGGACAAAGGAGCCTGGTAGGCTGAAGTCCATGGGGTCACAAAGAGTCAGACACGACTGAGTGACTTCACTTTTGACTTCACTTTCACGGCTTAATATTAGTTCAGTGACCTTTCTTGTCATATTTATTCACATCTGAATGAGAATAAGAGTGAATTCTTAAACAGAATAAAAAGACAGAATTCACTTCTCTTAAAAAAATAAAAGGAAAAAAACCACATATTTGTCTTGATATTTTTTATCAACAGCCAAAATGTATGCATGTCATCTAGCTTCATAATGGAATTATGTATTTTTCAGAGTACTAGGTACAAATATTTTATTACTCTTAATGATTTTTAACATCACAATGACTAATGCATTGTTTCTTGAAAATCAATTGCTTGAAATAAGTTTAGAAAATGATTCAGTTGAAAGATGATTCAGGCTGTATCTAAATAAAATTTCTAAGTACTAGTGAAGCATGAATCATGACCTTTAACTCAAAGTGTATTGTTTCACATTTCCCACATAGTCTCTAACGACAAGATCTTCTATAAAAACAAATGAGTGGAAGTTCTCTCTATATACCTAATATTGCTAAACACCGAGAATTTTACATTTTAATATTAACATGCTGAACTTTCCAAATATTAACTGAAGAATCACTATCAAATCTGGGCTTTCACACTTACTGATTTCAATGGAAGCAATGGCTGTTGGGACACTCTTTTTAACAGATTAGTCAAAGCCCCTATACCAAACATTTTATTCTGTGTTTCTTTTGTTGCTATATAATGACCAGTTTAGTTGCTCTGTTCCCTCATTACAACTTAAACATGACCACTAATATCCATATGTATGCTGATGGTCACAAACTAAATCTATGATAAAGCCTTAAAAGAAAATCAAGACACATGTCCTCCTGATTATAGCCTTCTAAATCATGAATCCCTGGTAAGGAAGAACATTGTTGCCTTTATTGTTGAATCACCAGTGCCCAGCACATAGTTTTGATAAACAAATGTTTGCATAATAAAACTTCACCACTGGTTAGTCATATCAACATAAAATATGAAGAATGTCCCAATTTCTAAAGTTAAGGTTATGGCTACTTGCCCTTCCTCTGAATTTCTATAGCGTTTCTCTAAAAAACACATATGACACTTTGCACTACCTTCAATGAGATACTTTTTTTTTTTCTTTTCTTCTATTTCCTTTTTTTTTTTTTAAAGGTTTTTTATTTGTTCTTGTGCCATACCGTGCAGCATGTGGGATCTTAGTTCTCTTAACCAGGAATAGAACCCAGGCCCTCTGCACAGGAAGCACAGGGTCTCAACTACTGGACCATCAGAGAAGTCCCATCTCTTTCCTTTCTTTTTAAACCTAATAAATGTCATCTCTTTAAACAGGCAGTAAACACTTGGAGAATAGGAGCTCTGTCACATGTTTCTTTATAATCTCAAATATTCTTATAAAGTACAAAGCTCAAGAAATGAACTCAGATTGAAATGTAAGTTCTACTTTCTTCCCATATATGCTTCCCATATACTACACTCTTTCTTTTATAATCTTATGGTTTTATTCATGAATTTGAGCACTCACAATAAGGTCAATCTATTAACTAAATCTACTGAATTTGCATGTATATCAAGATAAAATTACTCAGAGTCTGATGATTTTAAAGCTATTTGCAGATAGAAAGATCATTTTCAAGAGGAATTTCTTGGAGCATAGTGACCTTTAGAGTTCCTTCACGCTCCACTCTCAACATTAAGCTATATGCCTTTCTTGGCCAAATATCTCCTGGGATCTACCAATGTGAGCCTTTGAGCTCATTCTGCATAAATAAGGAACTAATGTGGGAATTTATTCAGGTGTCAGGCCAAGAACAAAGATTGAAAAGCAACATGTACTAGGAAGATCTTACCATTCAGAGTTTCCAAGGCAAAGTTGCCATCAGCCCCTTAAGAGTGTTACAGGTGGTTTCTGACCTTAGAAAGGCCAATAAAGAGTTAATGGGAGGACTGAATTTATCCTGCAGTTGAGGTTTGGAGAACACAACAAAGAGGCTCTGTCAGGTCCCTCAGTAGGCAACTGACAGCCTGCTTAACTCCTAAAACAAAAGGCCACAGGGATGCAAACCACTCAGCCTTGTCCCACCATCCCTGGAAGCCCACAGTTTAAAACACCCCTCACAGCCAGACCTGCACTGTACTAAACCAAAAAAGAAAAATTATTTCTACAAGAGGCCATTAGTCAAAATTACAGAACAAATTCCCAAAGAAACACAGCTTCTGGAAGAGAGACAGTACCCTAAATAAAAAAAATAATAAGAGCATCAAAAGAGATGCCCCAACTGGAGTACTCACTACCTCCACCACAACTACCATATTCCACGCCACCATCCTCTCTTGTCAGTGTTTTTGCAGTACCTCCTATTGTTCTTCTTATTGTTTCTTCTTCACATAAAAGCCATATTTTTCTATCGAAAAAGCAAGTCAGAGAGGAGGCATTGTGGAAGATTTTGGCAGCAGAGGCTTGTTTTATGAGTCTCACAAGACCCATCATAAAGACAAAGAGAATAACTAGGAAAGCAAATACAAAGACTCACAGATAACATCTATAATAAAGCTAGGTGACAAGATATCTTCACAAATCACAAAGTGTAGGGAGGTGATAAAAACCACTGAGATTTTTGTGGTATCAGCATTTGTGTGGGAAGAAGTAGAGAGAAAGCACACAGGCTTCTGTTACCTCTGAGCATGGAAGCCCTAAAACTATGAATAAATATCCTCTGGGAATTGCAAGGGATCAATCTAAGAGTTTCAGTGGAAACTTTTTAAAATCACAGTGAGTGAAGAAAATTATAATGGGCTATACTATAGTGGCGCTGGAACAGTCCGGGCCCTTTAAACTCTTGACACTGACAAGTCAAAAGTTCTTTTCAATAGAAAACCTTACATTATAGAAAAATTGCTTTTAGTAGGATCTAAATTGAACAAGTCGGGAGGACAAAGAGACAAGACAGGGAGATATGAACAAAGAGATCCGTGTAATACTATAGGAGGGAAACGAGGTAGATGTCTGAAAATATAAGGCTGCATGTTAATCACTTAGCAAAAATGACAGAAGAACTATTTAACAAGAAAACTACATTGGGCAAATGTATCCTGTGCACTCTTTTTCTCTACAGTCCTACAAGCAAGAGTGTGAAGATGGAGGAGGAGGTAGATGAGGAAAGGTCTTCTGAAACCAGTAAAGCACAATATATTTACTACGTGGCCTTTTATATGAAATTTTGCCAACCTCTGCTCTAGCAGAATGAAGCTATAAATGCTATGTTGAATACTCTTCCTTCTAAAAGTAGATTAGAGAGTAAGCAATATGAAATAATCAAGGTAAAGCAGTTATGAGAATAAAAAGAATAAGGAACAATGTTTCTACATACATATCCACAAAACAGATGAAAACTTGAAGTCTACAGCCTAATATCTTAAAACGAGAATAAAGAAATTTTTAAAACTTATCAAAACTATATGTCCTTTGTCTCTTATAGTCATTGTTTTAAAGTTTATTTTGTTTGCTATAAGTATTGCTACTCCAACTTTCTTTGGATTTCCACTTGCATAGAATACATTTTCCCATGCCTCAACGATCAGTCTATGTTTATCTTTAGATATGAAGTGAATTTCTTATAGGCAGCATATCTGCGGGTTTTGTATTTTTTGCTTAGCGTTCCAGTCACTCTATATGTGTTTTGGTTGGAACCTTTATTGTATATATATTTAATTATTGATACGTATGTACTTAGTGCCATTTTAATTGATTTTGGGTTGTTTTTGTAGTTTGTTTTGGTTTCTTTCTTCTTTTTTTTTTTTCTTTCTTCTTCTTTTGTTCCTTTCCCTCATGATAACTATCTTTAGTGTTATATTTGGATTCTTTCCTCTTTTTAGTGTGAGTATCTATAACAGATTTTCATTTGTGGTTATGATGAGGCTTATAAATAGCTGTGTGTGTGTGTCTGTGTGTGTATGATTATTTTTGTTGAGTTCGGTCGCTTAGTCATGTCTGACTCTTTGCAACCCCATGGACTGCACGCCAGGCTTCCCTGTCCATCACCAACTCCCGGAGCTTACCCAAACTCATGTCCATCGAGTCGGTGATGCCATCCAATCATCTCATCCTCTGTCGTCCCCTTCTCCTCCCACCTTCAATCTTTCCCAGCATCAGAGTCTTTTCAAATGAGTCAGTTCTTCACATCAGGTGCTCTAAGTATTGGAGTTTCAACTTCAACATCAGAACTTCCAACAAATATTCAGGACTGATTTCTTTAGGATGGACTGGTTGGATCTCCCTGCAGTCCAAGGGACTCTCAAGAGTCTTCTCCAACATCACAATTCAAAAGCATCAGTTCTTCAGCAGTCAGCCTTCTTTATGGTCCAACTCTCACTTTCATACATGACTACTGGAGAAACATTAGCTTTAACTAGACCTACCTTTGTCAGCAAATTAGTGTCTCTGCTTTTTAATATACTGTCTAGGTTGGTCATAGCTATTCTTCCAAGGAGCAAGCGTCTTTTAATTTCATGGCTGCAGTCACCATCTGCAATGATTTTGGAGACCAAAAAAATAAAGTCTCTCACTGTTTCCATTGTTTCCCCATCTATTTGCCATGTAGTAATGGGACCAAACACCATCATCTTCGTTTTTTGAATGTTGAGTTTTAAGCCAGCTTTTTCACTCTCCTCTTTCACTTTCATCAAGAGGCTCTTTAGTTCTTCATTTTCTGTCATAAGGGTGGTGTTACCTGCACATATGAGGTTATTGATATTTCCGCCAGAAATCTTGATTCCAGTGATTATTTTAAGTTGCTGATTAAGATAAATGCATTTCAACAACCCTGCATTTTTTAATTCCCTTCTCCCATGATCACTGCTTTTGATATCATATTTTACACCTTTTTGTTTTGTGTGTCTCTTAACTACTTATAGCAACATATAGGTGATTTTACTACTTTCATCTTTTAACTTTTCTACTAGCTTTGTATGCAGTTGATTTACTGCCTTTACTATATATTTGCTTTACCACTGAGATTTTTTTCCTTTCATAATGTTCTTGTTTCTAGTTCTGGCCTTTTATTTTTCATGTTGAGAAGTCCCTTTAGCATTTCTTATAAATTATAAAGCTCATCTGGTGATTCTGCACTCTTTTTACATTTGCTTGTCTATAAACTTTCAACCAAGAATACTTCCTCTAGCAAGGATTTTATTAAGATTTGATAGTAAGATCAAAACTTTTGGAGATAAGCAAAAGATGAAAGCAGCAAAATTACTGTATTTTCAAAACTTACCTCCTCACTATTCATTTCTGGGCCTCCAACTACAGTGATGTTAGAATTTTCACTACGGCTGTATATCCATATGGCTTGTACCTTACTTTTCTGTAATAATTCTTCAGTAAGAATTCACTCTTATTCACTCTTGTGTTCATTCTTAGTCTTCATTTATGAAATAATTTTTGGTTCACTTGTAATTCTTCCCAGAGTCTGTCACCTCTCTTTTCAAATTTATCCTTTCTCTAATCACTATGTTTCTATGACAAAGGAGGCATGAATATCATAGGGAAAAGAACCCTCTTCAATAAATGGTGTCTGGAAAATTGGACAGCTACATGCAAAAGAACTAAACTGGATAACTTTTTCATACCATATACAAAAGGAAACTCAAAATGAATGAATAATTTAAATGTGAGACTTGAAACCATAAAACTCTAGTCAAACTTAAAAGCTTTGCATAGTCAAGGAAACCATCAACAAAACAAAAAGGCAACCTACTGAATAGAAGATAATTGCAAAAGATATATTTGTTCAGAGGTTAATATCCAAAATATACAAAATGCTCACACAAGTCAATATCAAAGAAACAAACAATCTGATTAAAAAATGAGGAGAGAACCTGAATAGGCATTTTTCCAAGGAAAACATACAGACAGCCAACTGACATATTAAAAGATGCTCAAAATCACCAATATCAGGAAGATGCAAAATAAGGCCACAACAAAACACCATCTCTTCCTTGTCTGAATGTCTGTCATCAAAAAGACAGCAAATAACAAGTGTTGGCAAGCATGCAGAAAAAAATGGGACCCTTTGCATTACTGGTGGGATTGTAAATTGGTGCAATCATTATGGAAAACAATGTGGAGTTTCCTCAAAAAGTTAAAAATAGAACTGCCATATGATTCAGCAATTTCTCTTCCTGGTATTCACCAAAAGAAAACAAAAATATTAATTTGAAAATATATTTGCACTTCAATTTTCACTGCAGTACTATTTACAGTAGCCAAGATCTGGGAGCAACCTCAGTGTCTATCAATAGATATATAGATAAAGATGTGTGATATACATACATACACATATATATACACACACACACACGTACACATATAAAGTGGTTTAATACTCATCATTTAAAAAGGTTAAATCTTATCATCTGGGACAAGATGACTGGATCTACAGTATACTATGCTATGCAAAATAAGTCAGACAAAGACATATACTACATGACCTCACATATGTAGAATCTAAAAACAAAAACAAAACAAAAACATATCATAGATACAGGGAACAAATGGGTAGTTGCCAGAAGGTGGGTGGCTGGGTGGGTGAAACAGATATAGGGGTTTAAGCTATATATTAAGTCACAAGAATGAATATACAGCATAAGAAATATGGTCAATTACACACGGTAATAACTTTGTGCAGGGACTGAAGGCTAGTAGACTTATCATGTTGATCATTCCATAATGAATGCAATTGTCACATCATTATGTAGTACACCTAAAACTAATAAAATCGTGCACATCAAATATATTTCCATTAAAAAATTGTATGTTAGCTCTATAAGTTTATAAATTTCTTCATAAGGATACTCAAATCAGTTCAGTAGCTCAGTCGTGTCCGACTTTTTATGACCCCATGAACTGCAGCACGCCAAGGCTTCCCTGTCCATCACCAACTCCCGGAGTTTACCCAAACTCATGTCCATTGAGTCAATGATGCCATCCAACCATCTCATCCTCTGTCGTCCCCTTCTCCTCCCACCTTCAATCTTTCCTAGCATCAGGGTCTTTTCAAATGAATCAGCTCTTTGCATCAGGTGGCCAAAGTATTGGAGTTTCAGCTTCAACATCAGTCCTTCCAATGAACACCCAGGACTGATCTCCTTTAGGATGGACTGGTTGGATCTCCTTGCAGTCCAAGGGACTCTCAAGAGTCTTCTGCAACACCACGTTCAAAAGCATCAATTCTTTGACGTTCAGCTTTCTTTATATTCAACTCTCACATCTATACATGACTACTGGAAAAACCATAGCCTTGACTAGATGGACCTTTGTTGGAAAAGTAATGTCTCTGCTTTTTAGTATTCTGTCTACATTGGTCATAACTTCCCTTCCAAGGAGTAAGTGCCTTTTAATTTCATGGCTGTAATCACCATTGGCAGTGACTTTGGAGCCCTCAAAAATAAAGTCAGCCACTGTTTCCCCATCTATTTGCCATGAAGTGACAGGACCAGAAGCCATGATCTTAGTTTTCTGAATGTTGAGCTTTAAGCCAACTTTTTCACTCTCCCCTTTCACTTTCATCAAGAGGCTCTTTAGTTCTTCTTCACTTTCTGCCATAAGGGTGGTGTCATCTGCATATCTGAGGTTATCGATATTTCTCCCGGCAATCTTGATTCCAGCTTGTGCTTCTTCCAGTCCAGGGTTTCTCATGATGTACTCTGCATAGAAGTTAAATAAGCAGGGTGCCAATATACAGCCTTGATGTACTCCTTTTTCTATTTAGAACCAGTCTGTTCCACATCCAGTTCTAACTGTTGCTTCCTGACCTGCATACAGATTTCTCAAGAGGCAGGTCAGGTGGTCTGGTATTCCCATGTCTTTCAGAATTTTCCACAGTTTATTGTGATCCACACAGTCAAAGGCTTTGGCATAATCAATAAAGCAGAAGTACATGTTTTTCTGAAACTCTCTTGCTTTTTCGATGATCTAGCGGATGTTGGCAATTTGATCTCTGGTTCCTCTGCCTTTTCTAAATCCAACTTGAACATCTGGAAGTTCATGGTTCATGAACTGTTGAAGCCTAGCTTAGAGAATTTTGAACATTACTTTACTAGTGTGTGAGATGAGTGCAATTGTGCGGTAGTTTGAGCATTCTTTGGCATTGCCTTTCTTTGGGATTGGAATGAAAACTGACCTTTTCCAGTCCTGTGATAAGGATGATTTCCTAGCAAAAGAGAATATTATTAAATTTGACTAATAAGTCAAAAATTTGAATAAACATAATAATAAAGAAATTGGAAAATCTTCATTATGAAAAAAGGGATTCCACGAGGGGATTCAAAGGAGCATACTTGTAAGCATTGATTTGAAGGAAAACACATTTTTATGTTTGTATCTATTTAAGTTGCCTCTCTGCTCAATCATGTCCTGCTCTTTGCAACTCCATGGACTGTAGCCAGCCAGCCTCTACTGTCCATGAGATTTTATAGGAGAGAATAGTGGAGTGGGTTGCCATTTCCTACTCCAGGGGATCTTCCCGACCCAGCAATGGAACTTGAATTTCTTGCATCTCCTGCATTGGCAAGCAGATTCTTTACCACTAGCACCACCTGGGAAACCCATTTAAATTAGCAGCTCTCAATAAAACACAACTTCCAGGAAGAACAACTTTACCAGTATCTAGAAAAGTGGCATTTGGGCATATTCTATTACCTAGTAACTCCGTACAGAGGTTTTCCGCAAGAGCATAAGGAGCCATGATCAGATCTTCACTGCAGCAATACTTGAAATAGTGAAGGTTTGAAAGTAATTAAATTTCATGTGAGAGGGTTGGATTGATACAGTGTAATACCTCGTGGTTCAGATGGTAAAGCGTCTGCCTACAATGCGGAAGACCCAGGTTCGATCCCTGGGTCAGGAAGATCCCCTGAAGAAGGAAATGGCAATCCACTCCACTACTCTTGCCTGGAAAATTCCATGGATGGAGGAGCCCAGTAGGCTACAGTCCGTGGGGTTGCAAAGAGTTGGACATGACTGAGCAACTTCACAACCAACAACCAATACACTCAAACAAATATAATGCACCAGTAAAATGGATACAGCTCAAAATATATGAAGTGAAAAAAACAAGTTATTGAAAAGTACATAGGTATATGAAATCACTTTATGAAAATTTTTTAAAAAATAAGACATTGACTAAATATTTGCTTCAGACATATATATGTAATGAAAACATAAAAATGTGGACTGGATACACGTAACATCACAAGGACTGCCTCCAGAGAAAGGAGGAAGCCATACACTAACAGGGAAATGATGGGATTTCAAATTTAACTTTCATCATTTGAAAAAAGATCTGTAATAAATATGACAAAATGTCAACATGTTTTAAAATTCTGGAAATATCAAAATGTTGTATGATTTTTAGTCAAAGTTTTAAATTTCTATTAACTCCCCTAAAGCCCTTTCTGCCTCCCTTTCCATCTGTTTGGGTCCCACTTTCCTGAGAACTTGTTGTTCACCAAGTTGTGTCCAACTCTTTGCAACCCCATGGACTGGAACACGTCAGGCTTCCCTGTCCTTCACTATATCCCAGAGTTTGCAGAAAGTGATGCCCACTGAGTCAGTGATGCTATCTAACCATCTTCTGAGAGATGCTTAGTGCTGTTTCCTTCCCCAGAGCAACTCTCCAAAAGCAATCTTTACCACCTGGGAAGCCCATTTAAGTTGGCAGCCCTCAATAAAACACGACTGCTAGGAAGAACAACTTTACCAGTATCTAGAAAAGTGGGATTTGGGCATATTCTATTACCTAGCAACTTCCTAGAGAGGTTCTCCCACAAGAGCATAAGAGCCATGTTTCTAGATCTTCTGCCATTTGTATTTATTGTAAACTAAAGCAGATTATTACTCTGAAGTACCTAATTATCTAGTTGTTTAATCTCTATCCATATATACTTTCCAAACATTACAAATATCAGAGAACAGGTGGTTGCATCTTTGTAATGATAGGGCTATTATTCTGGGAAAGTGGTTTTTCCCAAGTTCCTGAAATCACATCTGCCAGGTAACATTTTACATATTGCATGTAATTCAAGGCTAGCTCAACAGAAAGTAATTAACTTGCATATTGTTTTATCATTAATGTAAGAGAATTGCATAGGGGGATTCTAGTATTCATAATACTGCATAAAACTGCATGAACACACGTCTCAGTTCCCCAGATAACTAGATTGACAAAACATATGGCATATGTTTTATTTAGAGAGACCGTGTTTTGCTGGAGGATATATGGTTAGAAAAATATAGGTAGAGGGATGGTTCAGCTTAGAATTAGGCACTTGCTCTCAAGGATGCTTCTCTTTCAGAGTGACCAGGAGACTATGTCCCTATAATGTACAAGCTGCAAAGTATGATATAACTCATTGACCGTGCACTTGCAGGCAGACTTCCCTGAGTTGGAACAGAAACCCAGTAACCTTCCTATGTGCATTGGATTTAGACTTTCACCTCAGTTTATTTTCCATAGTTTTTAATATAATTCAACATTATTTTAATGAGTACACACATTTTTGTAACAAAACAAACAGTTTCTCAATTGGCAGATTCACTGGAAATTTCCCAGAATGTAATTTCTTTAGAAAACTGCTTTGTGAATCCTCCCAAAGCCAATATGTCTATGCAAAAAAAAAAAAAAAAATCCTCAATTTAATGGACCATGCAATTTAATAGACTATTCAATGTCTATCCATTATTTAAACTGTAAGGAAAAAGTCAATTTAATATATGAATTCAATATTAGGGAAATTATTCTAAGTTAACAGAATATAAAAAGGTATGACAATTTATTATGTTGATTTTTAAAGTGCAATCTATATATGTATTATATGATTGGTATGGTAAAGAAAATAGGTATTTATACTAAGATTAATTTTTGCCAATGTTTGGAAAAAACAGTTATAAAAAGAGTAACTTAAAGCAAAACCTCAATTCTAAGATCTTTACAAGTATAACAGGAATTAGTAAATTTGATAGTTCTATTCCAAGTATAATGAGAAATTTTAATATAAAATTAAAATATGACATAATTTATGATGTGGCTAGACTAATGAAAGGGGCTTCCCTGGTGGCTCAGTGGTAAAGAATCCACCTGCCAATGCAGGAGACATGGAGTCAATCATTGTCAGAAAGATCCACTAGAGAAGGAAATGGCAACCCACTCCAGTATTCTTGCCTGGGAATCCCATAGAGAAGCCTGGAAGGCTGTAATCCACGGGATTGGAAAGAAGTCAGAAACAACTATAGAGACTAAACAATGACAACAACAAGAGAATAATGAGAAGTAAACAATATTGAAGAATATTTGTGCCTGGTTTATCAAATTCCAAGGCTATAAAATGAGTGGTAAACAGTATTTATATAACTTTTTGTATTTATATAATTATACTTAAAATTTAGGAAATATCTGGTAAATAAATTTTAATACTTCTCCTCCCTAACCTTGGCAGTGATCAAGACCATCCCCAAGAAAAACAAGTGTAAAAAGGCAAAATGGTTTTTAAGGTCTGAGAAGTCCTTAAAAATAGCTGTGACTAGAAGAGAAGTGACGGAGAAGGCAATGGCAACCCACTCCAGTACTCTTGCCTGGAAAATCCCATGGACGGAGGAGCCTGGTGGGCTGCAGTCCATGGGGTTGCTAGGAGTCAGACACGACTGAGCGACTTCACTTTATTTTTTTCACTTGCATGCATTGGAGAAGGAAATGGCAACCCACTCCAGTGTTCTTGCCTGGAGAATCCCAGGGACGGGGGAGCCTGGTGGGCTGCCATCTATGGGGTCGCACAGAGTTGGACACGACTGAAGCGACTTAGCAGCAGCAGCAGCAGCAGCAGAAGAGAAGCGAAAGGCAAAGGAGAAAAGGAAAGGATATGCTCATTTGAATGCAGAGTTCCAAAGAATAGCAAGGGGAGATAAGAAAGCCTTCCTCAGTGATCAATGCAAAGAAACAGAGGAAAACAACAGAACAGGAAACACTAGATATCTGTTCAAGATAATTAGATATACGAAGGGAACATTTCATGCAAAGGTGGTACAATAAAGGATGGGAATGGTATGGACCTAACAGAAGCAGAAGATATTAAGAAGAGGTGGCAAGAATACACAGAAGAACTATAGAAAAGATATCTTCATGACCAAATAACCATGATGGTGTCATCACTGACCTAGAGCCAGACATCCTGGAATGTGAAGTCAAGTGGGCCTTAGAAAGCATCACTAAGAACAAAGCTAGTAAAGGTGATGGGATTCCAGTTGAGCTATTTCAAATCCTGAAAGATGATGCTGTGAAAGTGCTGCACTCAATATGCCAGCAAATTTGGAAAACTTAGCAGTGGCCACAGGACTGGAAAAGGTCAGTTTTCATTCCAGTCCCAAAGAAAGGCAGTGCCAAAGAATGCTCAAACTACTGCACAATTGCACTCATCTCACACACTAGTAAAGTAATGCTCAAAATTCTCCAAGCCAGGCTTCAACAGTACATGAACCATGAACTTCCAGATGTTCAAGCTGGATTTAGAAAAGGCAGAGGAACCAGAGATCAAATTGCCAACATCCACTGGATCACTGAAAAAGCAGGGGAGTTCCAGTTAAACATCTACTTCTGCTTTATTGACTGTGTGAAAGCCTTTGACTCTGTGGATCCCCACAAACTGGAAAATTCTTAAAGTGATGGGAATACCAGACCACCAGACCTGCCTCTTGCGAAATCTGTATGCAGGTCAGGAAGCAATGTTTAGAACAGGACATAGAACAACAGACTTGTTCCAAATAGGAAAAGGAGTATGTCAAGGCTATATATTGTCAGCCTGCTTATTTAACTTCTATGCAGAGTACATCTTGCAAAATGCCAGGCTAGATGAAGCACAAGCTGGAACCAAGATTGCCTGGAGAAATATCAATAACTTCAGATATGCAGATGACACCACCCTTATGGCAGAAAGCAAAGAAGAACTAAAGAGCTTCTTGATGAAGGTGAAAGAGAGAGTGAAAAAGCTGACTTAAAATAAAAAATGCAGAAAACTAAGATCATGGCATCTGTTCCCATCACCTCATGGCAAGTAGATGGGGAAAGAATGGTAACTGACAGACTTTTTTGGGGGTCTCCAAAATCATT
Source organism: Bos indicus (assembly GCF_029378745.1). Classification (NCBI taxonomy): domain Eukaryota; kingdom Metazoa; phylum Chordata; class Mammalia; order Artiodactyla; family Bovidae; genus Bos; species Bos indicus. The sequence goes on from NC_091760.1 coordinate 113,518,864, forward strand.
GCAGATGGTGGCTGCAGCCATGAAATTAAAAGACACTTGCTCTTGGAAGAAAAGCTATGACCAACCTAGACAGCATACTAAAAAGCAGAGACATTATTTTGCCAACAAAGGTCTGTCTAGTCAAAGCTATAGCTTTTCCAGTAGCCATGTACTGATGTGAGAGTTGGACTGTAAAGAAAACTGAACATCAAACAATTGCTGCTTTTGAACTGTGGTGTTGGAGAAGACTCTTGAGAGTCCCTTGGACTGCAAGGAGATCCAACCTGTCCATCTTAAAGGAAATCAGTCCTGAATATTCATTGGAAGGACTGATGGTGAAGCTGAAACTCCAGTACTTTGGCCAATACACCTAATTTGAAAAACTCACTCCTTGGAAAAGACCCTGATGCTGGAAAAGCTTTAAGGTGGGAGGAGAAGGGGATGACAGAGGATAAGATGGTTGGATGTCATCACCAACTCAATGGACATGAGTTTGAGCATGCTCCAGGAGTTGGTGATTGACAGGGAAGCCTCTTGTGCTGTATGTAGTCCATGGGGTCACAAAATCAGACATGACTGAGCAACAGAACTGAACTGAACCTTGACAAAATTTGATTAGGGAAAATGAAAATTGGACGAAGAATAAAGAGAAATACAATTTTTGACAATATACACTAAAATAGTAATCCAAATATTATTTACTAACCTAAAATTTCTCTCAGGCAGCAGAAAATTATTTAAAGAGGTCAGTCTTTTTTTTTTTTCTTTTTACCCCTTCTGCCCATTTTTCCCACTGCCAACCCCTATCTCTGGCAACCACTAACCTGTTCTCTGTATCTATAAGCTTGAGTTTTTGTTTGTTTTTATTTGAGATCCTACTGTAGGGAATATGCTATGCACAGGCCTGTACTATAATTAACAGGGCTTCTTTGAAAAATAAATATGACTTTCTCATCACCCAGGCTAAGGGCTGGGAGCAGTAAAAAATACATGGTGGAAAAACATCTTGTAAAGAAGATGTTGAAGTACTGATGTGACTGATGGAAAACCATTAGTGACTGTTCCTGTAACCAGAGCCTTGAGGGAGTTTCTGAGAAAGGGTGTCACTAGCCAAAGGGCTAAACAAAGTCATGAAAGGCCTGAAAGTTTGACATTGAGGACTGTGCATTGTATATCTTTATCCCAGATCTGAGACTGTAAAGAACAGATATCTCCAGAGCATGTACAAGGAAGTAGATGTTAACAATAAAAGCATGCAAGGATTAGGATCTGGGCTTTTGCCTGAGAATGGTATCAGCTGCTTGATCCCCACTTTATTTCTGAGTCTTTTTCCTTATTACTTGCTCCCTCAGGTAGGTTCATTGTTGGGCTGGTCCCGACATCCTACATATAAGATAATATGGTATTTGTCTTTCTGTGTCTGATTTATTTTACTTAGCATTATATCCTAGAGGTCCATTAATACTATTGCAAATAGCAAGATTTCATCTTTTTTCTGGTTAAATAATGTTCCATTTAACATAAATACCCTAATATCTTTATCTACTCATCCATCAATGGACCCTTAGGCTGTTTCCATATTTTGGCTATTATCTTGCAAACAATGCTGAGGTGAACATAGAAGTGTTGAGTTAGTGTTTTCATTTCCTGTGGATAAATATCCAGAAATGGATTGCTGAATCATATGTAGTTCTATTTTTTAATTTTTTGAGAAACCTCTATACTCTTTTCCATAGTGATGATACTAATTTACTATAATTTCCTTAATGCAGACCAGTTTTACTTAATGAGTAAATATTTCATTTTATTTTTTTTTGCATATTGCTCAAGAACTCAACTGCAAAACAGCCTGATGTTTTTAGAAACATTTAAAGTATATTCTTTTATCCAGTTAATACTTATTGAGTGCAAACAATCAATTATGTGTGCTAGGAATTTGGTATAGAATATGGTCCCTGCTCTGAAAAAGAACTTGAAATGCATAGGGTTCAATAATTGAAAAGATAAGCCCATCACCTCATATTATTCCAGGAATCTAACGTTTATTAATGTGTGATAAATGATATCATACCTATTAGCTTATCCTTGGTTTAGATGTCAGTAGAAAAACGTTTCACTCTCGTTAGCCAGAAAACCATCATTGAGAGTAATAAAATTATTCATGTTGTAACTCTGAGACATAGAAAGAAAAGTAGATACACAAATAAAATTGCGTTTTACCAGTAAGGAAGAGGAAGAATAATTATGGAAAGGGCATCCTTCACGTGTGACAGAGAAGTGATGACTGCTCTCAAAACAAATGTATGGTTAGTGTTAGGGAAATTACATCTAGAAAGGAAACTTTGACCAAGGATCTCCTGGAACAAGCATGGATTTAGTGAGGGAAGGTAGTAAGGTAGGTACAGTTCAGTTCAGTTCAATCACTCAGTCGTGTCTGACTTTTTGCAGCCCCATGAATCGCAGCACACCAGGCCTCCCTGTCCATCACCAACTCCCGAAGTTTACCCAAACCCATGTCCATTGAGTCGGTGATGCCATCAAGCCATCTCATCCTCTGTTGTCCCCTTCTCCTCCTGCCCTCAATCTTTCCCAGCATCAGGGTCTTTTCAAATGAATCAGCTCTTCGCATCAGGTGGCCAAAGTATCAGTTTCAGCTTCACCATCAGTCCTTCCAATGAACACCCAGGACTGATCTCCTTTAGGATGGACTGGTTGGATCTCCTTGCAGTCCAAGGGACTCTCAAGAGTCTTCTCCACAGTTCAAAAGCATCTATTCTTCAGCGCTCAGCTTTCTTTAAGGTCCAACTCTCACATGCATACAGTTAAGATATAAACCCCTTAATGCAAGTCTGAAGCTCAGTGACCAGAATGCAAGGTTTGGGAAAATTGGTGAAAACACAGTTCCATTTTTCTAGGAATTTAATTCAGGTTAGAAAGGCATGAACATGAATCAGAGTAAAGTGACTGGAATTACTGAACATGAGAGAAATTTTGTCAAAGAAAATGCTGCAAGTCCATCTCCTTGGTATAATACCCAGGAAAGAATGGGTTAACTATTGAACTAGACTGTCTGCCAGACATAGGCACACTCAAGTAAAGCTTTACCCTTAAACTTTTTTCCAAACCAACTGCAGTTATATCCAGTAATTCTAATGGATATTTCAATATCCATTGGAAACATGTCTCTGAGTATACTGAACCTGGCTGTCAGGACTGTTCATTGTGTAGCCTGGTAATGTATGGACCACAGCTAAACTAATGAATGAAAGCTAAATCCACATTCCTTCAGATGCTAGAGAACTTACAAAGTATTTATGTTGAAAAGATCCTAGACCTTGATGTTTTCCTGTGTTGATGCAAACCAAACGCTTGCCAGTTGTCAAACCTAATAACTAAAACACATCCCACATAGTAACTGGCACAGTGAAGCTGCAACTGGGAGTCTGAAACTTCCATGTTGCTGCCTTATGCATGATTTTGTGGGCCCTGGATTCTATACTTTCTTGAAATTAGTAAGTTTTTTTGCTGAGCAAGCCTATTCTATTCATGAGTTTGAATAATCAAAAACTGAAACCCACTCTGCTAGTCTTATAGACATTTAATATGAATAAAATGGCCATGAATAAAATGGCTAACTTGATATTGAGCCAACTACTAAGCAGGTGTTACTTGATGTACACCTAACCAGTAGTACCACTGGTTCCCTGGTCTTGGTTGAGAATGAGTCTCAAGATGAATGGACAAAGTTTAAATGCCCCAGATTTAGCTGTTAAAGAATGGTTGGAAAGGTGTTGTTGACAAAGAAACAAGTAGAAAACTTCAATTCTTTCATATGTTTATACCTTAGTGAATTAACACTATAGAGAAGTGAGAAGAGTCCTTCAAAGAGATGCAACATTAGAATGTGAAGTTGATAATGTCCTATTCTGGAGAAGGTACAGAAAATGCCTTTCATCTCTAAGTTTAACAATTGGATAGTCATTTGCTTCAAATCTTTTAAATTTTTCCTAAAGGCATTAGCAAACATTTACTGACCCAGATGAACCCTACATTACTTTCTGAGTTGAAATATGACATTTTAGTTCATATAAAAGTTAAAAATATAATTACTGTATCATCCAGCAATTCTACTTCTGAGTATATGCCCCAAAGAACTAAAAATGAACTCAAAGAAATATTTATACAATCATTTTCATAGCAACATTATTCACAACAGTCAAAAGGCAGAAGCAACCCAAGTGTCCACAGATGGATGACAGATAAACAAAAAGTAATATATAGATGCAATAGAATATTATTTGGCTTTAAAGAGGAAGAGAATTTTGACATATGCTACAACATGGATGAACCTTGAGAACATTATACTAAGTGAAATAAAACAAATACTGTATGATTTCCCTTACAGAAGGTATATCTAGAGTAGTCAAATTCACAGATACACAAAGTAAACTGGTGGTGACCAGGGTAGTCAGAATGGACAGTTAGACTGGCACACACTTTTGCAAGATGAAAAGGGTTCTGGAGACAGATGGTAGTGATGGTTACACACAACATGAATGTACTAAATGCCACTAAAACACACTCTTAAATGTTTAAGACAATTTTTATGTTTTGTATATCTTAAAACAGTTTGGTAAAAACTGGTGTCTTAATACTCTGATGCTGTAAGAGCAATATTGCATAGGAACCTGGAATGTTAGGTCCCTGAATCAAGGCAAATTGGAAGTGGTCAAACAAGAGATGGCAAGAGTGAATGTCGACATTCTAGGAATCAGCGAACTAAAATAGACAGGAAAGGGTGAATTTAACTCAGATGACCATTATATCTACTACTGTGGGCAAGAATCCCTTAAAAGAAATGGAGTAGCCATCATAGTCAATAAAAGAGTCCAAAATGCAGTAGTTGGATGCAATCTCAAAAAAGACAGAATGATCTCTGTTCATTTCTAAGATAAACCATTCAATATCACGGTAATCCAAGTGTATCCCTGACCAGTAATGCTGAAGAAGCTGAAGTTGAATGGTTCTATGAAGACCTACAAGACCTTCTAGAACTAACACCCAAAAAAGATGTCCTTTTCCTTATAGGGGACCGGAAGGCAAAAGTAGGAAGTCAAAGAATACCTGGAGTAACAGGCAAATTTGCCCTTGGAGTGCAGAATGAAACAGGGCAAAGGCTAATAGAGTTTTGTCAAGAGAATGCATGAGTCATACCAAACACCCTCTTCCAAAAACACAAGAGAAGGCTTTACCCATGGACATCACCAGATGATCAATACCAAAATCAGACTGATTATATTCTTTGCAGCCAAAGATGGAGAAGCTCTATACAGTCAGCAAAAACAAGACTGGGAGCTGACTGTGGTTCAGATCACAAGCTCCTTATTGCCAAATTCAGACTGAAATTGAAGAAAGTAGGGAAAACCACTAGACTATTCAGGTATGAACTAAATCAAATCCCTTACAATTATACAGTGGAAGTGAGAAATAGATTCAAGGGATTAAATCTGATAGAGTGCCTGATGAACTATGGACAGATGTTTGCGACATTGTCCAGGAGGCAGAGATCAAGACCATCCCCAAGAAAAAGAAGTGTAAAAAAGCAAAATGGCTGTCTGAGGAGACCTTACAAATAGCTGTGAAAAGAAGAGAAGTGAAAGGCAAAGGAAAAAGGAAAGATATATCCATTTGAATGCAGAGTTCCAAAGAATAGCAAGGAGAGATAAGAAAGCCTTCCACAGTGATTAGTGTAAAGAAATAGAGGGAAACAATAGAATAGGAAGTACTAGAGATCTCCTCAAGAAAGTTGGAGATACCAAGGGAAAATTCCATGCAAAGATGGACTTAATAAAGGACAGAAATGGTATGGACCTAACAGAAGCAGAAGATATTAGGAGAGGTGGCAAGAATACACAGAAGAACTATAGAAAAAAGATCTTCATGACCCAGATAATCATGATGGCATGATCACTCACCTAGAGCCAGACATCCTGGAATGTGAAGTCAAGTGGGCCTTAGAAAGCATCACTACGAACAAAGCTAGTGGGAGTGACGGAAATCCAGTTGAAATATCTCTTAGGATATTTCAAATCCTAAGAGATGATGCTGTGAAAGTGCTACACTCAATATGCCAGCAAATTTGGAAAACTCAGCAGTGGCCACAGGACTGAAAAAGGTCAGTTTTTATTCCAGTCCCAAAGAAAGGCAATGCCAAAGAATGTTCAAACTACCGCACAATTGCTCTCATCTCACATGCTAGTAAAGTAATGCTCAAAATTCTCCAAGCCAGGCTTCAATAGTACATGAACCATGAACTTCAGATATTCAAGCTGGATTTAGAAAAGGCAGAGGAACCAGAGATCAAATTGCCAACATCCGTTGGATCACTGAAAAAGCAAGAGAGTTCCAGTTAAACATCTACTTCTGCATTATTGACTGTGTGAAAGCCTTTGACTGTGTGGATCACCACAAACTGTGGGAAGTTCTTAAAGAGATGCGAGTACCAGACCACTGACATGCCTCTTGAGAAATCTGTATGCAGGTCAAGAAGCAACAGTTAGAACTGGACATAGAACAACAGACTGATTCTAAACAAGAAAAGGAGTACATCATGGCTGTATATTAACACCCTGCTTATTGAACTTATATGCAGAGTACATCATGAGAAATGCTGGGTTGGATGAGGCACAAGCTGGAATCAAGATTGCCAGGAGAAATATCAATAACCTCAGATATGCAGATGACACCACCCTTATGGCAGAAAGCAAAGAAGAACTAAAGAGCCTCTTGATGAAAGTGAAAGAGGAAAGTGAAAAAGTTGGCTTAAAGCTCAACATTCAGAAATCTAAGATCATGGCATCCAGTCCCATCACTTCATGGCAAATAAATGGGCCAACCATGGAAACAGTGACAGACTATTGTTGGGGGCTCCAAAATCAATGCAGATGGTGACTGCAGCCATGAAATTAAAGGACACTTACTCCTTTGAAGAAAAGCTATGACCAACCAAGACAACACATTAAAAAGCAGAGACATTATTTTGCCAACAAAGGTCTGTGTAGTCAAAGCTATGTTTTTCCAGTGGTCATGTATGGATATGAGAGTTGGACTGTAAAGAATACTGACCACCAAAGAACTGCTGCTTTTGAACTGTGGTGTTGGAGAAGACTCTTGAGAGTTCCTTGGACTGCAAGGAGATCCAACCAGTCCATCCTAATGGAGATCAGTCCTGGGTGTTCATTGGAAGGACTGTTGAAGTTGAAACTCCAATACTTTGGCCACCTGATGTGAAGAACTGACTCATTTGAAAAAAACTCTGATGCTGGGAAAGATTGAAGGCGGGAGGAGAAAGGGAAGACAGAGGTGAGACGGTTGGATGCCATCATAGACACAATGGGCATGAGTTTGAGTAAACTCCAGGAACTGGTGATGGACAGGGAGGCCTGGCATGCTGCAGTCCATGGGGTCGCAAAGAGTCAGACATGACTGAGTGACTGAACTGAACTGAATACTCACTATCTATTCTAAGTTTCTATCAAATTAAACCCTTTAAAAATTAGGTACTTTAAGAAAGAAATGAGAAGAGGGAAGGAGAGAAGAGTGGGCAGGAGGGGAAGTTGGGAGGAAGGGTCCTCACTAAACTATTTCAGGTGGTTGTGTTTCAGTTCAGTATGCCAGGTACCCTGGAGGAGAATTTCGTAACAACCAGGAGTCACAGCACCTTCTTCGTTCCTTCATGTGGATGCAACTTATACCAATTTACATGCACCCAAATCAGTGTCTGAACTCCTGGATTATATTAAACTACTCTCACGATTAAGTGGTATAGAAAGAAACTGCAGATTTTGTATGACACTAACAATGCAAGCACAAGAAAGAAACAAGAAAATGAGGTGAAACTTTCCATTTCTAGCATGAGTTATGATGTCATCAGTAACATCTGAAGTTAAAAAAATGAAATAAACACAGTTTAATCATATCTGATAAGAAGTATGCCAGTATCAAAAACTGTAAAAAAAAAAATACTGCTTAGAATACAAATATAAGTCCACTATACTTGGAGATGAACATGAATCTAAGTATATGCCATAGTTTGGGACATTAAACAATAATTGGCATATTTCTACTATATATAATTTTAGTAAGTACATATGTTGAGGCTGTAAACTCAAATTTTGAATGAAGGAGTAAGACATCAAAATAATATGGCGATTACTGCTTTGGGCAAATGGGCTTATAAACAATAGATCATATTCAGGTTTGTTAGGAATTTTAGTTAATACCCATTCTAATAAATCTAATAAATCTAGATTTCTGTACCATTTAATAATTAAGTAGTATGCAACTTATATATTAAATAAAAGTCTAATCAACTATAATCATTAGTTTTTTAATTGGTCCATTGCCCTTGTTTATAAACTCTGAAATATTCTTATTAAAATTAGAAACTTCTGTTTCTATTATGAAGTTAGATAAATTAGTCATGGAAATGTTAGAATCATATTGATTAATATAAGAGTATAAATGTAAGTCATATGATCAATTTCCTAAATTTAGTTAGTTTTTGGTAAAAGTGAATTTAAATATATAATACAGCTATGCATTACTGATCCTAAATATCAATATCCATACTTCATAGTAGAAAAATTGCGTACATAGTTTAAGAAAAAAATTATACTTAGGGCCATTTGAGTTAATTTATATGATTTTTTTGGCTTGGAAAGATATTCATACAGACAATTTTTTTTTTTAATTTTATTTTAACTTTACAATATTGTATTGGTTTTGCCATATATCGAAATGAATCCACCACAGATATACATGTGTTCCCCATCCTGAACCCTCCTCCCTCCTCCCTCCCCATACCATCCCTCTGGGTTGTCCCAGTGCACCAGCCCCAAGCATCCAGTATTGTGTATCGAACCTGGACTGGCGACTCGTTTCATATATGATATTATACATGTTTCAATGCCATTCTCCCAAATCATCCCACCCTCTCCCTCGCCCACAGAGTCCAAAAGACTGTTCTATACATCATTTTTGAAACATATTCTGGATTTAATATCAAGAAGCTTTAATCTTTTGTTAACACAAAATATTTGACAGATCTGTGAAAACTGTTCTGATAAAGAGAAATTTTACTAGTCTTAGAGTGAGAAAATTTGAGTAGATAAATTTATATACTATAATCAAGTAGATACATTTATTACTATAATCAGTCACTATAGAATCATTGTTATTTTATTTGCAGAGGAAATAAAATGTGAAATATTCTTCCTCTGAGGGCAAAAATATGCAATCATATTTTCACAGGAATGAGGAAAATAAAGCAAACATCTACCTCTAAATATTCTATATCCGTCCAAGGAATTCAAAAACTTTTTGTGAATAAATCTAAAGTGCGATACTTATCAAAATGAATTAATCTCAGTATCAAATGTACTCCCCAAAATATAACTCTTTCTTGCATAGTCTAAAACTCTGAAGGCATTAAGTAAAAGTATTTCTGGAGTTATTAAAAAAGATGAGAGACTGATAAAAGAAGTGATATTGAGTACTCTAGCTCTGAATAAATGTGTTAACAATCTTTTTTCCCTTAAAAAAAATGGAATTCTTTAAAAGCGCAGTGTATCATTGAAATTCATATGTACTATGAATTTTGTGCAAGGAAATTTGCCTTGTTCACAAAATGATTTTAAACAAATGGCTCTAACTTGTTTTAGAATAAATGCTTTTAAAGATCATTTTTGTTTAATTTTCAATGTACTAGTTAAGGAAACACTAGAAACCATTAAACCCAAAAGAACCTAATGACTCAAATCTTAGTTTGTTTCTTAGTGTAACAGTCTACTTCTAATCAAGAGAGAAAAACCACACAGTGATGTGAAGGTGGAAAGTTTAACATAAAGAATTATTAACTGTAACAGAGAATTTGAGTAACAAGTGATTATCAAGTAAGAAGTAAAAAGAACACTAAAGAACATAGAAGTAGAATATAGGAGGAGCAGCCAGTGATTTTAGCACTGAGATACAGCACCCAAAGAAGAGGCTCCTTCTCCTAGGACTGAGATCTTGACCTCACTGGAGATGGGATGGTCACACCTCACTGAATGGCAGAGAAGTCACTGTGGTACAGTGTAATCAAAACTGTGCAGAAATCTGCTCTTGAGGGTGCCAGAAAAAGCTATTTTCAAGATGTCTCCCCAGAGGCAACCTACTCTAAAACCACAGGGGGACGCTGCTGGCAGTTACTGGTGCTGCTGACCATTGTGTACCAGTAGGAAGCTGCAAATGCACAGCCTGCTGAGTGAGCACACACTGGAACCAGAAAACACAGCCCTTTCCTCATTCAATATCTCTCTATCATCTTCCTGCAAAGCCTTAATGGTAGGCAACAATGGAAAAATAGATAAGGCACCCTAATCCATTTTCATAAAGTAATACAGTATGTGAATTTAGAGGTGAGAGGTACTCAACCAATAACCAGTACACTTGCTTAGGTCAAGTTCACATGGCTGTCATGATATGTGTGCAGTGTTCCTCTAATGGGTGATCGGAAGGTCCTGGCTTTTTCTTCTTTGTGATTTTTCCATCTTTTACATTCAGTTTTCAGTGTCACAGTACTTGGTTATATCAAATTAGTCAATGAGGAAAGAGCATGTAGAATTTCATAATAAAGTTTTCTAAGGGCACAGTCTAGACGTGGCACATACCTTTCAGCTTATATACCATTGATGAGAACTCAGTCATAATCTGAAGTCACATCCAACTCCAAGACAAACTAGAATATGTAGTTGAGGTGGTATGCAGGACAAACAAGAAATGGTTTTGGTGACCAGCTAGTCAGTCACTATTATCAGATTATTTCTCTTATTGTTTTATTATTCTTGGCAGCAATGTATCTTACCCATGGTCACCATTACCCCTAGCCTGGGTGATGGTAATGTGTGTGTATATATATTTAGATGTCAACTAAGATCCTTATTCCCACTGAGTTCCAGATAAGATTTACCCAAACTTCCAATTTTTTGCTCCAGAGAGACCAGCAAATTCCCAGAGTTATTGTATTCTCACAGTTTTCTCCATGCTTAATTTCTGCTTTCACACATACTGTTGCCATTCCTCACTGCTTTGATTCAGACATGAAATCTAGACCTTTCATTGATTTCCACCAAAAATTCCTTAGCACAGCATTTGTGGATATTGAAAAACTGCCTAAAGATTTGAGAATGACAGAGGAGGTGTAAATTATAGCAGCAGGAATAATTTCAAAGTACATACTAGGCAGCCTACCACCCTTTAGTAGCCACTTCTGTGAAATTTTGGTGGCTCTTCACCTCATCTGGTTTCTTTCCTCACTTGTTTCACTGCTCCCTTTCTCACCAGAGTCTCTATACGTCTCAAGAGAAAAACAGATCCCCCTTGCTTTGTCATGCCTAACATATTAACCATTTTGATTTAGTTGTTTAAGATCCTGCTAAAACACCAGTGTTCATGAGGGTCTTTCTTTCTATGTCCCCAAAATTTGTATGCACTCTAAGAGAAATCCATGTTCTAGTGGTTAAAGCTAGTTTTCACATTATTTCATACAAAGTCAAAATGATTTGATACAGACCACAGAGTATAATAAATGAATTCTACCAGGTCAGCATTTCCAAAGTGTGTTCTATGATACACCAGTCCTATGAAATTAATTTGTAGATGATAATAATAAATAAGAGCTATGATCAAGCAATTTTGAGAATTCCTGTATACTATATCCCCCCTCTTGGAAATTCATAATGCATATTAAACATATTGAAAGCCACAAGAAGTCCTATGCTAAGAAACTTATTTGGCTATGATAGTTAAGTTACTTGATGACATAACTTTTTTTTTTTTTCCCCACAAAATGCCTTCTAATGTACAGAATGCAGAAAGTCCCTTCTAGCTGCAATGTTCTGAAACACTGAGATCCTTAGGCATTTATGTAACTAACAAGGAAATAATCATAAGAAAGTCAGTTCAACAGCATGGGCAGAATGGGAGCTGTCATGCACTCTTTGTTAAGAGTCTTCTCAGGTGACCACTAACCCCAGCCAGAGCTTTGAGCCATCTGATATTCTAAAGTAAGGCAAAGCCCCTCAAAGACTAAGCAGAAATGAACAGGGAAGAGAGAAGGCAAACTTCCCAGCTGGTGCTGAAATCTCCCTATCTTTCTATTTTCATCATCAAGGCTCCTCAGGCAGGATTTGGTTATAGGCCTGACATATGTCCTCTCCTTTCCTCTCTGGATTCATCTATTCTGAAATTCCTGTGTTCTCCTGAAAGGAATTGATTCTGCTCCCTGCACCCCTCTCCAAGCCCCATGACATTTAACCTTTTACTAATGCTGATCTTGACTCTTGATCCTTTTGGTCAAAAGTACACTTGGTTGTAACCAAATTTTATAGCAAGTCAGCAGTCTAGACAGTGGAGGACCTTTACTGCCCCTTCTATCCTTGACACTATGAAATAGTTTGACTTTTTTTTCTAGCAGAACATATTGACTAGCGACATTTTTAAAAAAATAAGAAATACTGCTGGGCAGCACAATTCACTTGAATATTGTCACCAAGGCATGGGTTCATGTTTTTATCAGTCTGAAAGTGTCTTGACAAACACCAAGTATGATATAAATATGAGTAAATCATTATTATTTTCTGTAACTTACAGTGAGGAAGTCTCTTTGCTGTTTTGGTACTTCAGACACTGGAAGTCAAATGAGTCAAAGTCTCATTCCTCCTCTTCTCAAATAAATTAACTGTTAAAAAAAAAAGTAAAATGATTAACATGTTTGGTGAATTTCAATTTGATGTCCTAATGAATACAGGATAGAAAATGAGTTCCTCTTTATTGTCAGGATTGTGAACCACTTTGAAAATAGGATAAAAGAGGACAGAGGGAAAATGGTTTTACATTGTATCAGTTAAGGTATAATTGGGCTATTAAAAAAACAAGAAAGCCAGACTGGTATGGAGCCAAGCAAGGGATGATTTTTTCCCAGAGTAAAGCTATCCGGAATAACAATTCAACAACACAAGCAGACCTGAGAACCTTCTCTGTTTCTGCGCAGCCATCTTTAGGAAGGTGGATGTGCCATCCCTAAAACTGAATCTGTACTTCAGGCAAGGAAAGGAGGAAAGAAAAAGGGCAAAAACTTTTGCCAGCCCTGACACTCTAACTGAGTTTAGTTGAGTCTTACTGTATATTCCCAGCTGCTTCAATCCAGTAACTTCTGCTTACAGCCCACTGGTCAGAATTTGGGTCACATGGGCACTTCTGGCGGTAGGAGATGCTGAGAAATGTAGAATTTTAACTGGGCACATTACTGCCCTCAAACAAAATTCAGTGATGTCTGCCAAATTCCCACATACACAACGTGGAACACCTTAAAGGAAATATCCTTTCACCAGCAAAGCCCAGCGGGCTCTCAGGAGGAAAATGAGGGAATCTAGTAATAATGTCTAACCTTTTCTTTCATGCTCTCTCTAGTTTCAAGCCTGGCACCTAACCTGTCAGATTAGTTTCCAGGACAGAATCTATTCCCAGGACAGAGTCAGACACCACTGAGCAACTGAACAACAAGAACGGAATCTCTGAGTCCGACACCTCAGCTTCGCAGTCTGAGTGCGGAAGCGCTGTGTAGGACACTCAATTCAAAATGGCTGCTGCAGCAGGTCGTGTGCAGCATGCTGCCCCTGTTCTGCGATGTGGAGCGTGAGCAGTACAGCCGTGCCCTATGCAGGAGAACCCCGCCTCTCCGCCCTCACGGGAAGCCCAGGGCGTTCTAGGAGAGCCTGTGCTCCAGAGCCCCAGCTCACACTTGTTTATCTTTGCTCAAAGAGGGAAGCTTTCCTCTGCTTCTGAACTGAATTCGGTCTCGATCTCTAGGCTCCAGCGACACTGAGGAGAGGGCCCTTGTTGGAGCCGGATTTGAAAGGCTCCATAACAATTCCAGGTTAACCATCATTGACTGAAAGACAACCCACAGGTAAGGCAGCAAGTGACTTCCTATTTATTAAAATAGTTGGTGGTCTGAAGATTGGAAATGAACGTTTCAACGTGAAGGTGGTAGGATGATAGTTGCGTTGCTGGAGAGGGAGATATTACATCCTGGAACCCACAGAGTCTTGGTTTAGCACACAAAAGAATTCCAGATGAGCCAGAGTAAAGGAAAGTGAGTTTAGTTAAACACCTTCCACAGGCAGAATGTGGATGGTCTCAAAATTACAGCAACCCCAAAGCATGGAGTCATAGGTTCTTAAGGGTTAAGAAATTTCATAGGCTAAGGAGTGGGAGGAATATTCTTGCTATTTCAGGGTAGGGTGAGGAATTTCCCAGAATTGAGCCACTGACCACTTTTTTGCCTTTTTTTTTTTTTTTTGGTCACACCATGCTGCTTACGGGGTCTTAGTTCCCAAGTAAGGGTTAAATCTGGGCCCGTGACAGTGGAAGCGCCAAGTTCTAACCACTGGATTGCCAGGGAAGACCTTTTTGGCCTTATGCCCCCTCAGAACTGTCATGGTGTAGGGGGAGTGATTTTTACTATTACCATGCAGGTGCCTGCATGGATGCTAAATTGCTACAGTCATGTCTGACTCTGCAACCACATGGACAGTAGCCCACCAGGCTCCTCTGTCCATGGGGTTCTTCAGGCAAGAATACTGAAGTGGGTTGTCATTTCCTCCTCCAGGGAATCTTCCTGAGTCAGGGATCGAACCTGCATCTCCTGAATTGGCAGGCAGGTTCTTTACCACTAGTGCCACCTGGGATGCCCTACAGTGATGGTATGGGCCAAAGGTCGAAGACTGGGATGTTTTCAAATTTACCTTGGTTTCACCTAATTTTGCTGCTACTACTGCTGCTAAGTTGCTTCAGTCGTGTCCGACTCTGTGTGACCCCATAGACGGCAGCCCACCAGGCTCCCCCGTCCCTGGGATTCTCCAGGCAAGAACACTGGAGTGGGTTGCCATTTCCTTCTCCAATGCATGAAAGCGAAAAGTGAAAGTGAAGTCGCTCAGCCGTGTCCGACTCTTCGAGACCCCATGGACTGCAGCGCACCAGGCTCCTCCGTCCATGTGATTGTCCAGGCAAAAGTACTGGAGTGGGGTGCCATTGCCTTCTCCGCACCTAATTCTAGACAGCCTTTATTGCATCCGCAGAGCTACACCCCCTCTTCATTATCAAGCGTTTCTGTCCTGCCCCTTTCCCTTCTGTCTCAATTAAGTGCATGCAAGTATGCTAAGTCACTTCATTCATGTCCAGCTCTTTTCAACCCTATGGACTGTAGCCTGCCAGCTCCTCTGCCCAAAGGATTCTCCATGCAAGAATATTGCAGTGGGTTGCTGTGCCTTTCTCCAGGAGATCTTCCAAACTCAGAGATCAAAGGTGCATCTCCTGCATTGGCAGGCATGTTCTTTAGCACTAGCACCACCTGGGAAGCCCTTCAATTATGTATAATAGCCTAAAGCAATGCCTGTTGAAGTCTAGCCCATAGTATCTGTTGTATACATCATCTGTGATGCTGCTTCTGGAATGCACAGATTATTTGGCTCAACCAGATGCCTGAATCAGAATCTCTAGGGAAAGTGCTCAAGAGTTTTCATCTCCATTAGTGGTTCTTACACATACTAAAGTTAGAGAACTCATAGCCCAAACTCAAATGCTTACAGAGATCAGAAAGTAACACAAACAAGTTAATACACCAAAATACATATAATGCAATAGGAAAT
Source organism: Bos indicus (assembly GCF_029378745.1). NCBI lineage: Eukaryota > Metazoa > Chordata > Mammalia > Artiodactyla > Bovidae > Bos > Bos indicus. Next base: position 113,534,595 of record NC_091760.1, read on the forward strand.
GGAAGACAGTGGAACATATGACCTAGCTATAGGAGGTAGAAACCACTCAGTGCCTGCCTATAACTGTCACATGACCATGTTGACCCTGCATTCCCAGTTCTTTTCATTTTTTTAAGGAAGGATAAACATCAGATTTTTATGTAAAATCTCCTGATTTTTTAATGGCCAGGAACTAGTTTTAAAATATTTAAAGGAACTACCATAAGATCCAGCAATTCCACCTCTGGATATATATCTGAAGGAAATGAAATCATTATTTTGAAGATATATTGGCACCTCCAGGTTCATTGGAGCATGATTCACAATAGTTGAGACATGGAAACAACTTATATCCTGTAGTGTATGAGTGGATAAAGAAAATTGTGTGTGTGTGTGTGTGTGTATGTAATAGTCCCTCCTTATCTCCAGGGGATATGTTTCAAGACCCTCAGTGGATGCCTGAAACTGCCCATAGCACTGAACCCTATGTATACTATGTTTTTTTTCTATATATACATACACGTGATAACATTTAACTTAAAAATTAGGTACAGCAAGAGATTAACAATAATAAAAGAGAACAATATACTATAATAAAAATTATGTAAATGTGATCTTTCTTTCCCTCTCTCTCAAATATAATTTAATTTCTTATACATCTTAACTGAACAGTTATCACTCACTGTGGCTGTAACTTCTGCAGTTTAAGATATCACAGCAAAACCAGCATAAATTTCTTTTTCACAGTTCTACCAATAGAAGATTCATTCTTATAATAGATCTTAGCAACCTCAGCATATAGTTTTTTTTCTTTTCCTATTAAATTGAGAACATTCAGCTTTTCACTCAAAGGAAGCACTTTATAGCTTCTGGCCTATCTGAGTTGCCAGCCTCACTACTCTTGCATGGTGGGGCTATTATTAAGTAAAATAAGAGTTACTTGAACACAGTTACTCTGATACCAAGACAGTGGATCTGGTAATTGAGATAACTAGGAAATCCTGCAATTTGCAACAACATAGATGGAACTTGAGAGCATTATGCTAACTGAAGTAAGGCTTACAGAGAAAGACAAATGCTGTATGATCTTAACTGTGTATGGAATTTATACAAAATTAACTCTTGGAAACAGTGAGTAGATTTGGGGTTGCCACATGCTGAGGTTGGGGAAAATGGGAAGATGCTGTTCAAAGTGTACAAATTTCCAGTTATAAGATGAAGTTATGGAGATCTAATATAAAGTAGGTGACTATGGTTAACAATATTATATAGTACACTTGGAAGTTGCTAAGAGTAAATCTTAAATGTTCTCACCACAAAAAAAATATGTGAGGTGATGATTGTGTTAATAACCTTCTTGTGGTTATCATTTCACAATATATACAAATCTCAAATCATTATATTTTAGACCTTTTTCATACACATTAGTTGTCAATTATATCTCAACAAAGCTGAAAAAAAAAATATTTAAAGGAAAGCCTTTTAACAAACGGCTCAGAAACAAATAGAATTTTCCATTTGTAGGCAAAAATATGAATCTAGGTACAGACTTTATGCCTTTCACAAAAACTGATTGTTCAAAATGAAGTAATTAAAAATGGACCATGAAACATAGAACTATAAAGCCCCTATAAGATAACATGGGCTTCCCTGGTGGCTCAGACGGTAAAGAATCTGCCTGCAATGCAGGAGACCGGGTTCAATCCCTGGGTCAGGAAGATCCTCTGGAGAAGGAAATGGCAACCAACTCCAGTATTCTTGCCCGGAGAATTCCATGGACAGAGGAGCCCGGTGGGCTGCAATCAATGGAGTTGCAAAGAGTTGGACATGACTGAGTGACTGATACTTTCACTTTCAAGATAACAAAGGAGAAAACCTACTGACCTTGGGTATGGCTTTTTAGATGCGACAGAAAGGTACTGTACAAAAAAGAAATAATTGAGGGCTTCTTTGTTGGCTCAGTGGTAAAGAATCTACCTGCCATTGCAGGAGACATGGGTTCAATTCCTGATCAGGAAGGTCCTACATGCTGCAGAGCAACTTAAGCCCATGCATCGCAACTATTGAGCCTGTGCTCTAGAGCCTGGGAGCCACAACTACTGAGCTCACATGCTGCAACTATTGAAGCCATGCACCCTAGAGCCCGTTCTCCACAACAGGGGCGGTTGCGGCAATGAGAAGCTCACTCATCAGAACTAAAGAGGAGCCCCAGCTTGCCACAATTAGAGAAAAGCCGGTGCAGCAGTGAAGACCCAGCACAGCCAAAAACAGTGTTTAAAAAGAATAATTGGTAAGTTTGGCTTCATTAAAATGAAAAACTTGTTTTATGAAAGAAAATATCAAGAGAATCAGTCACTAAGCCACAAATTGAAAGTATTTTCAAAAGACATATCTGATAAGAGTATTTTCCAAAATGAAAATTAAGAACCCAATTAAAAAATGAGCAAAAGACCTGAACAGATACTTCACTGAAGAACATATAGATTGAAAATAGGCATTTAAGAAGATGTTCAACGTTAGGGAATTGCAAATTAAAACAACGACATACCACTGCACACTTACTCTGTGTGTGTGTTCAGTCACTAAGTCATGTCTGACTCCTTGCGACCCCATGTACTGCAGCACGCCAGGCTTCCCTGTCCTCACTATCTCCTGGAGATATTATTAGAATGGCCAAAATGCAAAAAACTGACAATACCAAATGCTGATGAGGATGTAGAGCAACAAAATTGTCATTCATTGCCGGTGTGAATACAAAATGGTACAGCCATTTTGAAAGACGGCTTGCAGTGTCTTATGACACAGTCCAACAGTTGTGCCCTTGATATTTATCCAAATGATTTGAGAATATATATCCACACAAAAAGCTACACAAAATGTTTATGGAAATTTATAGAAGCTTTCTTAATAATTGCCAAAACTTGGAAGCAACCAAGATGTTGTTCAATAGGTGACTAGATAGTGTGGTACATCCAGACAATGGATATTATTCAATACAAAAAAAGAAATGAGCTCTCAAGTCATGGAAAGACATGGGGAAAACTTAAATGCATATTACTAAGTGAAAGAAGTAGTCTGAAAAGCCTACATACTATATGATTCCAACCATATGACATTCTGGAAGAGGCAAAACTGGAGACAGTAAAAAGGATTAACATTTGCCCTGGGTTATAGAGGTTGAGTGGCAGGGCAGGGTGGGTGTGACAAGAGGAAGAGCTCAGAGGATTTTTAGTGTGGTGGAACTGTTCTGTATGAAACAATAAAGATAGATGTATGTCATAACACAATTTCAAAATGTATAGAATGCACAATGCTGAGACTGAACCGTAATGTAAACTATAGACTTTAGATAATGATATATCAGTGTAAATTCATAAGTTGCAACAAATGTACCACTGTGATGTAAGATATTGATAGTTGGAAAGGTTTGGGGAGGCAAAACAGAGGCTATATGAGATCTTTCTTTAGTTTCCGCTCAGTTTTGTGGTGACTAAAACTGCTCTAAAACATAAAGTTTATTAATTAAAAAAATTTTTTTAAAGAAATGGTACTGGTAAATCAAAGTATGTCTTTGGGCTGCCAGATCACAACATCTACGATAGAATATAAACTTGCAGTTTTGGAATAAAAAGCCCATTAGAGATTATCTGACTGAAGCCAATAATCTTATAAATGAGAACATTTAGGCTCAAAAAGTAAATGATTTGACCACGAGGGAAGAACTTGTGTTGACAGAACCTATTCAAGTACCAGACCACTAAATCCTTATACCAATTGACTTTCTTGATAAACTTTACATGCGGTAGTCCTTAAATCTGAGCTTTAAGAGATATTATCTTTCTCTGTAATAATATTAAGAATATTGATAGTATTTTATATTTATATTAAAATCTTAAGAAGCATATCTTACTTCCATCAGTACAATACAGAATATCTCCCCACAAAACACCCTCCAACAAAGATCAATAGAGATAAATGGTTTAACTTAAAAATACATTTCTCTGGGGGAATTCCCTGGTGCTCCAGTGGTTAGAACTCTGTGTTCTCAATGCCAGGAACCCTGGTTCAATCTCTAGTTGGGGAATTAAAAAAAAAAAAAAATGTGTCTCTCCTTAAAAGTACATTGGCCATGGGCAGAACAGAAGCAGACAGTAAGAGAACCGTCTCTTGAATGTAGAGCTCAGGGTATCCCTGTTAAGAGGCAGGGATACCCAGAGTCTTCTGGAGTTATGGTGCTGAATTATGGTGCTACATATAGGCGGGCCCTCTGCAAGCAGTAGATGGCTTCTCTGGCTAAGGATGCAACCTCCAACAAACTGCAACCCTCATCCAGGACTCATTGCCTTCAGTTGTGGTAAGAGCAGGGAGCACATGGGTCGAGTCATTTTAAGACTAAATCTGTAACTTTCTTTGACATCACCATGGGATGACATATTTAATGAGAACCTCAAACCACCAGTTTCTGAGCCACACATCCAGGGAGGAGTCTCAGAGGTGTTAAATATTTGCCAAGCATCCAGTACCAGAGTCAATTTCAAACCCAGGCAGTCTGACTCCTGAGCTTGCACTCTTAACCTATCTCACAGTTATAGGTTATTATGGACTATCACACAGCCTCACCAGTGAAACAATGACCTAATCTACAGAGCCTAACAACTTGATTAACTGTTGATTTTCACAGAAGCAACTACTTTATTTTGCAATCTACATTGTAGTTTTGATAACACCCTGCCACAGGCAACCGTTGTTTTGATTTCTATCACCATAGATTCATTTTACCTATACCTTAACTTTGTTTTTCATTGTTCCTTGTTCAGTTGCTCAGTCATGTCTGACTACTTGTGACCTCATGGACTGCAACAGGCCAGGCTTCCCTGTCCTTCACCATCTCCTGCAGCTTGCTCAGACTCATGTCCATTGAATCAGTGATGCCATCCAACCATCTCATCCTCTGTTGTCCCCTTCTCCTCCTGCCATCAATCTTTCCTAGCATCAGGGTCTTTTCTAATGAGTCAGCTCTTCCCATCAGGGGGCCAAAATATTGGAACTTCAGCTTCAGCATCAGTCCTTCCAATGAATGTTCAGGGTTGATTTCCTTTAGGATTGACTGATCTGATCTCCTTGTTGTCAAAGGGACCCTCAAGAGTCCTCTCCAACACCACAGTTCAGGAACATCATTTCTTCGGCGGCCCTCAGGCTTCTTTATGGTCCAACTGTCACATCCATACGTGACTACTGGAAAAAGCATAGCTTTGACTATACAGCCCTTTGTCGGCAAAGTCTCTGCTTTTTAATACACTGTCTAGATTTGTCATAACTTTTCTTCCAAAGAGCAAGCGTCCATTAATTTCATGGCTGTAGTCACAATCTGTAGTGATTTTGGAGCCAAAGAAAATAAAGTCTGTCGCTATTTCCATTGTATCCCATCTATTTCCCATGAAGTGATGGGACTGGATGCCATGAACTTCACTTTTTGAATGTTGAGTTTTAAGCCATGTTTTTCACTCTCTTCTTTCACTTTCATTAAGAGGCTTTTTAGTTCTTCACTTTCTGCCATAAGGGTGGTGTCATCTGTGTGTCTGAGGTTATTTATAATTCTCCTGGTAATCTTGATTCCAGTTTGTGCTTCATCCAGCCCAGCATTTCTCATGATGTACTCTGCATAGAAGTTAAATAAGCAGGGTGACAATATACAGCCTTGATACACTCTTGTCCCAATTTTGAACCCGTCTGTTGTTCCGTGTTCAGTTCTGTTTCTTTCTGACCTGCTTACAGGTTTTGCAGAAGTCAGGTAAGGTGGTCTGATATTCCCATCTCTTTACGAATTTTTCACAGTTTGTTGTGATCTACACAATCAAAGGCTTTAGCATAATCAATGAAGCAGAAGTAGATGTTTTTCTGGAATTTCCTTGCTTTTTCTATGATCCAGTAGATGTTGGCAATTTGATCTCTGGTTCCTCTGCCTTTTCTAAATCCAGCTTGAACATCTGGAAGTTCATGGTTCACGTACTGTTGAAGCATAGCCTGGAGGATTTTGAACATGACCTTGCTAACATGTGTTGCTGCTGCTGCTAAGTCGCTTCAGTTGTGCCTGACTCTGTGCGACCCCAGAGACAGCAGCCCACCAGGCTCCCTCGTCCCTGGGATTCTCCAAGCCAGAGCACTGGAGTGGGTTGCCATTTCTTTCTCCAGTGCATGAAAATGAAAAGTGAAAGTGAAGTCGCTCAGTTGTGTCCGACTCCTAGCGACCCTGTGGACTGCAGCCTAACAGGTTCCTCTGTCCATGGGATTTTTCCAGGCAAGAGTACTGGAGTGGGTTGCCATTGCCTTCTCCATGCTAGCATGTGAAATGAGTGCAATTGTACACTGGTTTGAACATTCTTTGGTATTGCCCTTTGATATTGGAATGAAAACTGACCTTTTCCAGTCCTCTGGCCACGACTGAGCTTCCCAAATTTGCTAGCATACTGAGTGCAGCACTTTAACAGCACCATTTTTTAGACTATGAAATAACTCAACTGGAATTCCATCACTTCCACTAGCTTTGCTCATAGTGATACTTCATAAGGCCCACTTGACTTCACATTCCAGGATGTCTGGCTCTAGGTGAGCCGTCATGGTTATTCAGGTCATTAAGAGTTCTTTTGTACAGTTGTTCTGTGAATTCTTGCCACCTCTTCCTAATAGCTTCTGCTTCTGTTAGGTCCATACCATTTCAGTCCTTTATTATGCCTAATTTTGCATGAAATGTGCCCTTGGTATCTCAGTTTTTTTGAAGAGATTTCTAGTGTTTTCCATTCTATTGTTTTTCTCTATTTCTTTGCATTGTTCACTTAGGAAGGCTTTCTTACCTCTCCTTGCTATTCTTTGGAACTCTCCATTCAGATGGAAATACATTTCCTTTTCTCCCTTACCTTTTGCTTCTCTTCTTTTCACAGCTATTTGTAAGACCTCCTCAGACAACCATTTTGCCTTTTTGCATTTCTTTTTCCTGAGACAGTGTTGATCACTGCCTCCTGTACAATATCACGAACCTCCATCCATAGTTCTTCAGGTACTCTGTCTATCAGATCTAATCCTTTGAATCTATTTGCCACTTCTACTGTATAAGGGATTTTATTTAGGTCATACCTGAATGGCGTATTGATTTTTCCTACTTTCTTCAATTTAAGTCTGAATTTTGCAACAAGAAGTTCATGATCTGAGCCACAGTCAGTCCCAGGACTGTATAGAACTTCTCCATCTTCAGCTGCAAAGAATATAATCAATCTGATTTCAGCATTGACCTTCTGGTGATGTCCATATGTAGAGTTATCTTTTGTGTTGTTGGAAGAGGGTGTTTGCTATGACCAGTGTATTCTCTTGGCAAAACTCTGTTAGACCTTGCCCTGCTTCATGTTGTATTCCAAGGCCAAACTTGCCTGTTATCCAGGTATTTCTTGACTTTCTACTTTTGCATTCCAGACCCCTATGATGAAAAGGACATCTTTTTTGGGTTTTAGTTCTAGAGGATCTTGTAGGTCTTCATGAAAGTGAAAGTGAAGTCATGTCTAACTCTTTGAGACCCCCTGGACTGTAGCCTACCAGGCTTCTCTGTCCATGGGATTCTCCAGGCAAGAGTACTGGAGCTTGTTGCCATTTCCTTCTCCAGGGGATCTTCCCAACCCAGGAATTGAACCTGGGTCTCCTGCATTGCAGGCAGATGCTTTACCATCTGAGCCACCAGGGAAGCAATCGTTCAATTTCAGCTTCTTCAGCATTACTGGTTGTGGCATATACTTGGATTACTGTAGTACTGAATGATTTACCTTGGAAATGAACTGGGATCATTCTGTCATTTTTGAGATTGCACCCAAGTACTGCATTTTGGATGCTTTGCTGACTATGAGGTCTACTCCATTTCTTCTAAGGGATTCTTGCCCACAGTAGGAGATATAATGATCATCTGAATTAAATTTGTGCATTGCTGTCCATTTTAGTTCACTGATTCCTAAAATATCTATGTTCACTCTTGCCATTTCCTGTTTGACCACTTCCAGTTTACCTTGACTCATGGACCTAATGTTTCACTCTTTACATGAATGCAATTATAGTTTGTAGTCTTTTGCATCCTTCACTCAGTGTTTTTAAGTTTCATATATTGTACCATGTATCAGGTTCATTCTTTTTGTACTCCATTGTATGAATACACCACAATTTGTTGTTGATGGACACTTAGGTTACTTCCAGTTCTTGGCTGTTATGGATAAAGTTGCTATGGGCATTTTTTACATGTCCTTTTTTTTTGGACATATATTTCCATCCCTTTGGGGTAATGCCTGAGAATAGGAGTCATAAAGTAGGAATTGACAAGCAGTTTTCCTGAGAAATATTATCATTTTATACTCCGAATCACATTGTTTCAGTTCCTTCCCATCTTTACCAACTGCCTCTAGCAGGGGCAGAATGATAACCTCATTGTAGTTTAATTTGCATTTCCCTTATGAATAATGATACTGAGCAGTGTTTCATGTGCTTATTAGCTAATCATATATCTTCTTTTGTGAAGTTTCTATTTAATCTTTTTCCCATTTTAATTGGGTTGGTTGTCTTCTTAATATTGATTTGTAGGATTCCTTTATATTTACTGAAATCCAGTGCTTTGCCTGATATATGTGTTGCAAGTATTGCTGCTCAGCCTATGCTTATCCTTCATTTTTCTTTACGGTTGTCTTTTAAAAAGCAGAGTTTTAAATTTTTGTTAAGTCCTATTTATCCACTTTCTTCCAGAATACTTATAGCATTAACCATTGTTTGAGTCTATGATTTATCTCAAAATAATGTTAGTGAATGATACAAGGTAATGATCAAGGTTAATTATTTTTCATGCATTTATCTAGTTGTTCCAGAATCAGTTGTTGAAAAAAATTTCCTTTCTTCACTAACATTCTTAATACCTTTGTTAAAAATCTATTGACCATAAAAAGTGAGTCTGTTCTGAATTCTATTCTGTTCCATTGACTTTTTTGTCCTTGTACTAATATCACTGTGTTCATTACTGTAGCTATATAGTAAGTCTCAAAATCAAGTAGTGTAAGTCCTCCAATCTTGTTTTTTATTTTCAATATTGTTTTGTTTGAAATATAGATTCTTATATTTCAAAATAAATTTTAGAAACATTTTGTTGGTATCTACACTCCCCTTAAAAAAAAAAAAAGGTCCATTGCTATTTTAAGTGAGGTTGCACTGAATCTCTAGGTCAATTTCAGAGAATTTACATCTTAACCATCCATTAAAATGGTATAATCTTCCATTTATTTAAGTTTCTTGAAATTTCTTCTACAAATATTTTAGTCTACCATGTAGAAGTTGTGCACACTTTTATTAAATGTATTCATAAGTATGACATGGTTTTGATACTATTATAAAGCATACTATTTTAAAGTTCCACTTTCCAAATGTTTGTTGCTTGTATATGGAAACACCAATATTTCTACTGCTCCAGATTTACCATATAAAACATTTTAAATATTTAAAAAGCAAATCAATAAGTTTAACTATGAGAAATGTATATCAAACATAGTTTACTTATTCATAAAATTGATTTTTCAGAATTTACTTCCCAGTAATTACTTCATCTATTGATAGTCTTTTCATCGAAGCTAAAATTATTAATTGGGATGTAATAGGTGACACCAGAAATAAAAATTCGAAGTATTTAACTAAATGCTTCAGTTTCTATGTTCTCTGCCCTAGGCTTATCAACCAAGCCTTAATCTAGTAAATTTTAATTTAATTTTTTAATCTAGTAGTTAATCCATGTTCAAATTCATGTTAGAAGTTAAAAAAAAGTATTTTAAGCTAGTTTATAAAATATATTTGTAAGACATAAAAGTTGATCAATTAATCTAGTTTCTATGATAGAAAATTCATATATTGCCTCTTCAGCATCTTTCTAATTTTATAACTATCTCCTGTTCCTTCTCAAATCTCTAAAGTCCCTACATATTCCCATATTTTTTCCTTTACTTCCTAATATCCGTATTATTTTTACCACTCCGTATACACTGATTTTCTTACTTCTATCTTAAAGTAACTAGATTTTACTTTTCTTGAATGAACGTTCATGAGAGGGGCTTCCTCCAACCCCTACCATCTTTTTCTCTCAGCTAAACTCCTTGAATGTCTTTATCAGGCCCTCACTAAACAAACTGTCTTATCAGCCCATGCCTGAAACTTAGAAGGGGTTCACTTTATTTCATACATGTGAAATAAGTCTGAGTTCTATTCTAAACTTTCCCTAAATTCCCAAATTAACATCTCCATAATTAATTTCAATAATTGTTTTCCAATCTTAACACCTGTTGAACATTTTTGGTATCTTTGGTACCAGTGGTCTCTCTCTCCTTGACATGGTCATCTTGTGTTTGCTTTAATTGCTTCTGTTAATGTTATGTATCCACCCTGTTCTATTCCTTATATTCCTCCAACTCACTTTTATTGATCTTCTAGTTATTTTCCTTTACCTTCATTTCTCAAGAGTTCATACAATTTCCAGTTTAAATTAATTTTATGGGTCAGACCTTCCACTATCTTTCAGAGTACCTGTGTTAATGCCAAGAAGACAGATTTTCTAGGAAGACAGTTCTATAGATTTTTACCTTCCTTAGACTGAGTCAGGTGTGAAACTGTGTACAGAAGTCCTTTGAATGGCTCCCAATTCTACATTTCTAGCTAGGATACCAGGCCTGGATTACCTGTAAAGGGTTCTTATGAATACTCTAAGGTTATTGATTTGACACATCAATTCAAAATTTGTTCCTTCTATCAAATGTATTTTCCTTTCTAATTCCGAGATTGCAGTAATTTATCAATGACCAAGCTGTTCTGACACATACTGAACTTTCTAATTTGTAGTTTCAAAGAATACCACACTAAGACAAGACCCTACAATCTGATGATTTCACTATTCCGGTGGTCTGTAGTTATAGGTTTTTATTTTTAAATGACTACTTTATGACTTTTCATTGCTCTCAACATAAGATTGACTGAAAGTCTACCAAACTTGTCATAATCTGGCACTCACTTCCCTTCCCAAATCTTCATATAATCAGTGTCCCTGATATATCATAAATCTGCATCATCCCTTGACAGTTATCATTATTATAATCAAATAGATATTTGTAAAATGATGTCAGTATTATTTTAAAAATTGAAAGGGTCTGATTAAATATAGCTTCCAGACTCACATTCATATGAAAATATAAGGATTGTATCAACTTATTTAATCTTTATGCCCAGAGCCTTGTGTAGCACCTTGCACACAATAGGCAACATAAGTTAGTGAGAGAATAATGTACATATCATAACAGTATCATTTTAAAAATTGAAAGAGCCTGGTTAAATATAGCCTGTATCTAAAAAGCCAAGAATAATGAAGTGCAAACTCTGCCGTATAAACAGAAGATGAAGTAACCATTAATCATTCCCACAATTTTCAGAGGTCTTAATTCCTCCAAGAACAATATCCATCATTGCTACTGGCCCAGACTTCACATTTCAGTATCTCACAAGGGAAAAAGTGCCTAGCACTTACCATTTGACATTAGCATTTAACTAATCCATCTAGCTTTATTAATGAGAGCTAGCACTGACACAAACAGCTGGAAGAAAGAAAAGAGCTGTTTAAAAGTAAAACATAATTTTTGTTCGTCTGTTTAATATTTTAAAGGGGGGCATGGCAGAAAAGCAAATGGAAATACACATGAGCAAAATGCACAGTAGTTTAACTGTGCATACTGATGGAAAAGGAAATGAGTGGTCATTTATTTATTACTTGTTAAGTGTGTGAAACATGAATGCCAGAGTTAAAACTCCCCTAGCCCAGTCCACTCAGGCCTCCACCAAGTCGTCTTCTCTTCCTTCTTTGGCCTATAGAACTCCTTATATACAACTTTACTACTTACTGAATAACCATATACTAATGTCTCTGTGCCTGAGCTTATTCATTTGTAAAAGTGGGGATAATACTGATCCTTACCTGGTTGCACCTAAGATATTTAATCATAGTGCTTATTACATAACAATTAATCAATACCTGCTAACTCATTATTAGTAGTATAGAATATTTATGGATGGAGATTTGATCAATTTCCTTGGCATCAAATTCCAGTGTCAGTCAGCAGTTCTATCAGTTCTTTCTCCAGTTAACCTAAACATTTTTATCTACAATCTAAACTCATGGGAACCATTCCTAAAGACATTATTTAGACCCACTCACACCAGTCATTGCCCTTTGTTAAGAAGGTCTTTGTTTAGTAGGCTATCCAATTACCTGGCCTTTTATCCTGGCCCACAATTTGCATCTTGGCTTTATGGGGTTACCATTTTTAAGTTCCCTACTTTTGCAACCCTCTATATGCTACTCATCCTTCAAATATGGATGGCCAACCTAAGCATGTCACCAGAACAACAAACATTTCTTCCCTTATACTGCTTTCCCATAAAATGCAATTGATCTACCTCCCAAATCACTGTGGGATGTAAATTCTATATTTACAGCTTTTATCATAGTTATTTCCATATTTCCTTCTTTGACCATTTTTTCCCAACAACATAGACTAACTGGCTGTTTTGTAACAGAATTAAGGAATTTTTCCATCTGTAAAGAGACTTACAAGCACATTCTAGCACATACAGAAGGAGAATATCCAAGAGGAAACAATATCTGTCTTTCCTCCTGACAAGCATATCACCCATCCATACGGAACATGGCAGACTCATCACCCTAGGCCTATCAAGATGACATGTCAACTTCAACTGGCTTCTTCCATGGCAATTACTCATATGGTCCCACTCCATAGCACATGACATTCTAGTCTAGTGGAATTGACTAGACCCTTGTTTGCCCTTTTATTTCTCTAACTTTCCAATTCTGATCCTCCTTGAATTCTTGTTTAGGCTCCTCATTTTAGAAGCCTTATACTGGAAATCCATTTCGGACACATTCTTTTAGCCAGATCCTCAGCAATATTTTAGGGTCCTGACCTAGTTTTTTTCCCAAGATTTAAATGCTAAGGATGACAAGGACTGTTTCTGTTCTTCTCCCCAAGTTTTACAGGCCCCAGTAGGAATCAAACAGACCCCAGTTATAACCTTAAATTCAATGTATAGGGATGAAGCTTTACTCCTATAGCTGGAATAGTATAAACAACTATGTAAAAGTCATTATGCATGACATCAATATAAGTATTAAACGAAAACAGTTAAGACATATATTTTCCTACTTTCTTATATTAATCTTTGAAAGAGACTAATTATTGTTACCACCTATCAACCAACTCTCTTCAAATTCAACAGAGCTACATTCTTACATGAAAGTGAAAGTGTTCACCACTCAATTGTGTCCACCTCTTTGTGACCCCATGGATGATAGGCCACTAGGCTCCTCTGTCCTTGTAATTCTCCAGCATGAATATTGGACTGGGCAGCTATTCTCTTCTACAGGGGATCTTCCCAAACCAAGAATCGAACTTGGGTCTCCCACTTTGCAGGCAGAGTCTTTACTGTTTGAGTCACCAGGGAAGCCCCAAAATTCTTATATAATTGTAATTTAAAGCCAAATACATACTTTTTAAAATGTTTTCTTCTGGATTTCCAGATCTATTTATAGCCCTCTTTTAATTTGCATAAAGTATGTATATAATTTAGAGTCAGTTTTACAGGGCTTCTATGGGGAAAAACTCTCTCCACCCCATTTCTTGCCCCACCTAAGCAGCCAATTACAACTTTCTTTGATGATTCTTATGCTAGATATCAAACATGTTCTTTGTTTTTCAATTTTAGGCATTTTCTATTAATCTAAAAATAATCAATAATTGTACCACTGTAAATAAAGTTTTACCTAACATAGTAATTAACACATAAGTTTTCATTTAGAAATTTTTCACAATTGTTTCCATTGTATAATTGAGCCATATGTTATAATTTAGTATTTTATCTCCTGTTGAATATTTAAGTTATTTCCAACTTAAAGGAGAGATAGACCTATGTGAAGTAGAAATTAAAATATAATCTTCATTTAGGAAGTCAGGAAGAAAGATGACATTTTCTCACAGAAGGATTTTCAAATGTGGAGTGAGAATTCTTTTGGAATTCTTGACAGATGGATACTTGCTTGAAGGGCTCCAGAGAACTGGAAGATTTACTAATGTGTCCTTAAGACCTAACACCCAGAGTGCCAGCTGGTTGGAAAATGTGACTCTTGATGTCTCTCTGAAACACAAAAGAAAAAATAACTAAAAAAGATAACCTGTTGTCAAGCAATACTTTAAATATGATCCAAATCAAAATACTTATGGAATTTAAGGTTATCTTTTTCAGTAGGAACACTGTAGAAGGTGGTGAGTCATTTCAAATAGGGCAATTCCTCCTCATTCAGAACAGAAAGAAACCATCCTAACTTTGCCAGACAGCTGTCCTGTCTTGACAGCCAGAGTATGGATGGCCCACAGGGAGAAGAGATGGGTGATGATGAAGATGACAAGCACTGACATCACCACAAGTCTTGTTAAAGGTCAGAAAAGCCAGCCAAGAAGCCATGGCTTAAACAGCCATCAGATGGCAGGTCTCAAGTCCAATCATTTCAATGATGTGGATGTTTTACATCTCAAATTTTTAAGGAATAGTCATAAGTCCTGTCACACAATTGGTATCAGGAATTATTTTTCAACTTATTAACTAAAAATTAAAATACACAGTGCTGTAAGTGTTTAATGGCATTAAACAAAGACTGTGGAAACAGTTTCACCAAAGTAAATACATGAACCATTTTAAGCCTCTACACCTTTGCATATTCCATTTTGTCTACATAAAGTCCTCCTCCTCTCCCTGTACCTCTTTACCTTGTTGGCCAGTGAAGTACTTACCATTCAAGACCCAGGCTCCACTATTCTCCTCCCCACAGATGGCTAGAAGCTAGGTCGCCTCTGTCCAGATGACAAAAGCTGTTCTACACCTACCTCAGGATAGGCTGCCCCATCACTTACTTGTATTTCCATTCCTCAGATGTCCTTGCTCATCCTTGTCTCAAGATTGCTGTCCTCCTCCCAACAATCTCCTCCCACATCCCTATGTATTTCTGAGAGCCTTTCACCTCGAAGTTGGAGAAGACATAACACAGAGAGCTGGTACGGGAGGCTCAGGAGGATGTTCCTATTGTCCACTAAGGGTGCCACATTCTGAACTCAGAGAATCATCAAAGACTATGCCACCGACTTTACTGCAGGACTGTTTAGGGGTATCAGTTCAGAACTGTGTCCTAATGCCAACCAAGACTCCACGTACAGCTCAAGACATTTTAAAAGGATGGACTAAGAGAGAGAACCTGCCTTACTGAGGAATTCAGTGTTTTGTTTTTGTTTTGTTTGTTTTTTATCATCCAAACTGGGAATATCTCTACTTATTTAAGCCAATTATTACAGCGTGCCCCTTCTATGATACAGGGAAAATACAACACTCAAGACATGTACATTAAAAAAATTATATAGGATTAGAAAAAAAAATGACAAATGGAGAGTTTTCTCTAGCACTGAATTTAAAAAATTAGATTCTCCTACCACCCATTTTTTCTCTTTTGCAAACTGACTCACAATTTTTAAATAAATACACAAGAGTATCCTTTATAGCCTTACTTGTAAAAGCAAATATAAAAATATAAAGAAATCAGCATAAAAGGAATATATTCCCACCACCTCAGCCCCACCCTTCCACAGTGATATAAATGCAGGAGGCTCCTTCCACTTCACAATGCAAAGGAAGGCTTCAGAAGCATCACTGATGATATAACTACAAATTTAATGTACAATTTTATTTTCTTAATTTTGGTTCTCCTAAAAAAAAAAATTCTTGAAACAAGAATTCCAATGCAAAAATTGTTTACTTGAGAGGTACAGAACGTATTGGAAAGGGAGAAGGGAAGTAAGAAAGGGAAGAGAGGCAATTGGAGGTTAATCTTTTCAAGAAACTCAGTCAGTGTAAATTTCTCAGTCAGAATTTTCCCTGAGGAGCCAGGAAGCTGGGGTATTTATACACCAACTCCAGTTAGTAATTTGTTGAAAGCTTCCTAGGGTCGGGGTTGTGGTAATATCTCAACATTCTGTCTTGGGTGATACAAGGACGGCAAAGTGGATTCAGTAGAAAGAGATAAGGCCCTCAGGTGCCTGGTTGACTAGAGTTTTATTAAGGGTGTTACCCCATAATGGAACAGGAGGCCAACTCTCCACTATTCCGTCAGTGCTTCAGCTGCACCAAATAAGTACTTCTAATGTCTAGTACTGGGCTTCCCTCATAGCTCAGTTGGTGAAGAATCTGCCTGCAATGAAGGAGACCCCAGTTTGATTCCTGGGTTGGGAAGATCCCCTGGAGAATGGATAAGCTACCCAGTCCAGTATTCTTGGGCTTCCCTTGTGGCTCAGCTGGTAAAGAATCTGCCTGCAATTCGGGAGACCTGGGTTTGATCCCTGGGTTGGGAAGATCCCCTGGAGAGGGGAAAGGCTACCCACTCCAGTATTCCGGCCTGGAGAATTCCATGGACTATAGTTGCAAAGAGTCAGACATGACTGAGTGACTTTCACTTTCACTTTTCAATGTCTGATATTAATTTTTATTAATATTAAAACTGGAATGACCCAGAGGGATGGTACAGGGAGGGAGGAGGGAGGAGGGTTCAGGATGGGGAACATGTGTATACCTGTGGCAGATTCATGTTGATATATGGCAAAACCAATACAATATTGTAAAGTTAAAAAATAAAATAAAAAAAAATAGAGAAAAAAACTTTTAATATTCATTGTCTTTTTAAATTTCATTTGACCTCCTTCTGCATATAACACTTCAGAAAGGAAACTGAATCATGTATTCATGAGTTTTTGGAGGAGTCACACAGCTAGCAGATGTTTGACTAATTATCTAAAACTCCTAACTTTCAAGTCAGTTTTCTTTACACCTGTGAACCTCCTGGGTCCTTCCTTGACATTCAATTTTAAATCAATATAAACATTGATAATTTTTAAATGCCAGTATCAATATACTGCTCTTGCTTTGAATATGATGATATTGATTTTCTTGTCAAACTGATGTTCATTTGATGATAGCCCTACTGAAATAATACACCATACAATCTCAGACATATGAGGATGAATCTGAAATCAATATGCTTAGATGGTCTGTGTTCTAAGTCTCTTTGACATATGAGTACTGAAAAGATCCACTACATTCTCAGTATGAGTTGAGAGACCTCTCTGGCAATATAAACAGTGATAAGCTCTTTTTACTCCCTATGTTTTCAGATAACCCTATGGTGGAAAGAAATATTGTGAAACAGAGAAACACTAGCAGTATTAAGGCCTGCACAACAGGAGTGAGTCCATTAGATGGGCTTCCTTCCAATCAGGCATATTTCTATATTCCTGAAAGGGAATATTTGGGAATGTAGAAAATGGGAAGAAGTCTAAAACATGACCCTGTTATAATCAATGAAATTTTTCCTTATGAGTAGTAGCTTTCCCTTTCAAAGGAGCAGCACAGAGGTTTATGCTGCTCAATATCAGAAAAACAAACAATCCAATAAAAAAATAGGCAGAAGACCTAAACAGAAACTTCTCCAAAGAAGACATACCTATTGCCAAAAAGCACATGAAAAATGTTCAATATCATTTATTATCAGAGCAATGAAAATCAAAACTACAATGAGGTATCACCTCATTCACACCAGTCAAATGTCTGTCATCAAAAATTCTACAACCAATAAATGCTGGAGAGAATGTGGAAAAAAGGGAACCCTTGTACAGAGTTGGTGAGAATGTAAATTGATACAGTCATTATGGAGAATAGTGTTGAAATATTTCTTAAAAATTAGGAATAAAACTACCATATGACACAAACAATACCACTACTGGGCATATACCCTGAAAAAACCATAGTTCAAAAATACACAGGTACCCCAACGTTCAGTGTAGCACTATTTACAATAGCTAGGACATGGAAGCAACGTAGGTGTCCATTGACAGATGAATGGATAAAGAAATTGTGGTGCATAGATACAATGCAATATTACTCAGCCATTAAAAGGAATGAATTGGAGTCAACTCTAATGAGATGGATGAATCTAGAGCCTGTTATACAGAGTTGAAACAGAAAGATAAAAACAAATGTCATGTAATAACATATATATGGAATCGAGAAAATGTTACTGATGAACTTTTTTGCAGGGCAGGAATAGAGACGCAGACACAGAGAAGAGACTGGTGGATGCAGTGGGGGAAGGAGTGGGTGGGACAAACTGAGAGAGTAGCTTTGAAACATATACATTACCGTATGTAAAATAGATAGCTAGTGAGAAGTTGTTGTATAAAACAGGGAGGTCAACCTGGTACTCTGTAACAAACTAGAGGGGTAGGATGTGGCAGGAGGAAAGGAAGGAGGTTTAAGAGGGAGAGGACATATGTATACTTGATGGAGAAGTCTGGTGGGCTGTAGTCCATGGGGTCGCTAAGAGTGGGACACAACTGAGCGAGTTCCCTTTCACTTTTCACTTTCATGCATTGGAGAAGGAAATGGCAACCCACTCCAGTGTTCTTGCCTGGAGAATCCCAGGGATGGGGGAGCCTGGTGGGCTGCCGTCTCTGGGGTCACATAGAGTCGGACACTACTGAAGCGACTTAGCAGCAGCAGCAGCAGCAGCATAGCTGACTACTGTTGTATGGCAGAAACCAACACAATATTGCAAAATAATTATCCTTCAATTAAAAATTTAAAAAAATAATTACTTCAATTGATATTTTGATTTTTATTTTTGACTTTTGGGAGTTTTTCCATTGTAGAGGTATCAAGAGCTCACATTGATTTCTACTCGCAACATTTGATTTCGGTATTTCATTGAGACCAATAAAATGATGACTGATAGTTGTTTAGTAACAATGGGACACAAGAGAATAATTCATGGATGTCTATGTGTTTTCAAGAGTTTCAGTCATACATCTGAAAGAAAGACAACAAACACCACAGAGAGCTATGAGGCTTATATATTAATGCATACAGATTCCACCTAATACCTAGAAAAGAAACAAAATACTTACTAGGAAGATCATCATTATGTATAAGATTTTCTTAAAATATTAGAATACAATTTGAACATCTATGTATGAGTGGGGAAAATGTCCGTCTATTCTTCAAAACTGGAGCTGTTTTTGTGGTTTAATTCAGAATAATCTCCTAACCAAGCCTGCATAGACAATGGCAAGCTCACCATTATGGCTACAGAACAAAAGTTTTCTGCTAACAAAATGGTGAATCATTCATCTAACAAATATTGCTGTGAGGCAAAAGGATACAAGAGTTAAAATTTCATAGTCTTTGACCTCTTGGAGATTGCAAAGGTGGAAGGCAGGTCACTAAACAGGAAACTGTAATGCAAAATAAATACAAATTAAGTTGTAGGGGAATATGTAGGAGGGACAGCCAACCCAGTCTCTGGTATTCAAGGAAGGCTAGCATTTGGCTTTGTGAAACATGGAGGAGCTAAAAATATATTCCAGACAAGGACATTGTTGCAGAGGCAAAGGAAAGCACAGCACCTTTGGGGAACTGAAGCTAGTTCTGATGGGCTACACAGTGATGAGCAAGGACTAAGTCTGGTAACCAATGGGGCTGGAAAGGCGAGGGGCTTACAAACCAGGTTAAAGAGTTGGAAACCTGTCCAAATATGATTCATTAAGGGGACTTTCAGAACAAAGTGTCTATTATCTTTTGCACTTTTGAACAATTGCTCTGGCTGGCACCATGCAGACTACTCTTGGAAAATGTAAGACGTAGGCAAGGAAACACATAAGGATGCTCTAGCAATCATTCAGACAAAAGACAATGATGGCCTGAACTAGAGTAGTAGTGATAAGTGTAGTGAAAACTAGATCGATTTGAAAGATATTTAAGAAGCAGACTTTGTAGGCTCTAATGATTGGTTGGATGTCAGTAGGTAGGACAGAGAATGATCAGGACTTCTGTCTTGGGCAACCGGATAGCTGCTGTGAACCTACTGAAGACAGGAAACTAAGGAAGAGATGCCATTTTAATGTATATAAGATACTCCCTGGAAATAAAATTGTTGTTTCATAATAACAACATAAATAGTTGTTTAAAAGTATCTCAAGTTTCTTTATTTTGTCACCAATTACATAGAATATACATTTTACAGGTGAAAAATTCAAGGCTTTAAGAAACTAAATGACTTGCCCAAGATTACATAGGTTGCAAGTGGTGACAAAAGGCCTGAAGCAAGATCTTATGTTTTAAAACCATTGCTTATTGTTCTCTGTCTCCCTTCCTTGGAAGCTGCATTAACTCTTATGAGTCACAGGGATAATATCTCTAGTAGTATTATCAGTGAATTTTCTAAATGATGTTCTGATGACTTGACTGAAATGATGCTGCCTTCCAAGCTATTCAGTCCACTCATCCAGCAAGGCAATTTCAGTTTTTCAGAGCTTGCTGTCTTGACAGATTTTATTTTTAAAAAGAACATCCTTGAAATAGTTTTTTTTTTCCTACCTTTTCCTTAAAAGTGTTCCACAACTACAGTAGAAATAGATACTTTTTTCAAAAGTAATAAACATTCAGAACTAGGTCCTCATCAGATAAATCATTTGCATGACAAAAATATCATGAAGTCTATTTTATGACTATACATAATTTATCATGGAAATTTTAATGTATTATTCTATTTTCAGTAGCTATTCTTTTTGTGTTACTGTCTCAGTACCACAAAGGTTTTCTGAGATCAGTATCCAGTATCAAAAGTTGCTTGCTGATAGAAATCAAGTGAAATTCATTTTCCCCAAGTTTTCAAAATGCTATTACTAATAAATAATGGATAGAATCTTCTCAATCTTAATTTTCTTCCATACATATTTATTAAAATATGATACCTGCTACAAATTATCTATTTGCTAGTGGTAAAGAACCCACCTGCCAAAGAAAGAGACATAAAAGACATGGGTTCAATCCCTGGGTTGGGAAGATCCCCTAGAGGAGGGCATAGTAAACCACTCCAGTATTCTTGCCTGGAGAATCTCACAGAGGAGCCTGGCAGGGCTACAGTCCATGAGGTCATGAAGAGTTGGACAAGACTGAAGCAATTTAGCACACATGCACAAATTATCTATACCAAAATCTAGCATAAAAGAATTCTGGGAAGATGGTGGCAGCAACAAGCATTGAACTCCAACATAAAAACAGGACAGCCACACAGAATAAACCTTGAACAGCATTCAGTGATAGACTGCCTTCAAGAACCTCAGAATATTGGGTTGGCTAAAAAGTTCATTTGGGTTTTTCCCTGTAATGCTTGATGTTATTAGCATTTGAGCAGGAGAAAGTAAAAGGAAAACAAAACAAAACACGGGGACTCTGATGGAGAATAGGAAAACCCCAAAAGAGCCAACAGCTAATCGCTGGAAAGCACATCAGACTAATTTGGAAGCAGCAGTTAAAATTGAGAGAGGTTTTGCTCAATTCAATATGGGATAAATGGAAGGAGTCCATGAGGAGAGCCAAAACAATTGAAATCTAGCCAGCCCTAGGACTCCATGCACTCTTTAAAAAAAAAAAAAAATGTTTTATTTTATATTAGAGTACAGCAGATTGGAGAAGGCAATGGCCACCCACTCCAGTACTCCATGGACAGAGGAGCCTGGTGGGCTGCAGTCCATGGGGTCGCAAAGAGTCGGACACAACTGAGTGACTTCACTTTCACTTTTCCCTTTCATGCATTGGAGAAGGAAATGGCAACCCACTCCAGTGTTCTTGCCTGGAAATCCCAGGGAAGGGGGAGCCTGGTGGGCTGCCGTCTATTGGGTCGCACAGAGTCGGACACGACTGAAGTGACTTAGCAGCACAGCAGATTAACAATGTTGTGATAGTTTCAGGTGCACAGCAAGGGGACTTAGCTAGAGATATACATGTATCCATTCTCCTCTCTCACCCAGGTTACCACATAACACTGAGCAGAGTTCCCTGTGCAATATAATAGGGCCAGTAGATTATCCATTTTAAATATAGCAGTGTGTACCTATCAATCTCAAACTTCCTAACTACTCCTTCCCCCTATTCTTCCCCTGGCAACCATACATTTGCTAAGTCTGTGAGTCTGTTTCTGTCTTGTAAATGAGTTCATTTGTATCATTTCTTTTTAGAGTCCACATATAAGGGATGCCATATGATATTTCTCCTTTTCTGTTTGACTTTCTTCACAGAGACTCCATTCACTCTTTTCTTTTCAGTTTTTATTATTTTATTTCATTTTGATTGCATTGAGTCTTTGTTGCTGCACAGGCTTTCTCTAGTTGTGGTGAGCAGGGGCTACTCTGTTGCAGGGTGCAGGCTTCTCCTTGTGGTGACTTCTCTTCTTGCCAAGAAGAGCTTCCGTAGTTGTGGCTTGCAGGCTCTAGAGTGCAAGCTCAGAAGTAGTGGCACACAGGCTTAGTGGCACACACGGCATGTGGAATCTTCCTGGACCAGGGATCAAACCCATGTCCCCTGCATTTGGCAGGCAGATTCTTATCCACTGCACCATTAAGGAAGTCCTCCATGCACTCTTGAAACCAATTTGCCGTGGTTCTCTTTCAGGAGACAGCCCACATTGAGGAGTAACTGCTGGGAGTAGAATCAAAATCAAGCAGAGCATGTGAAACAGAGATAATGGAAACAGAAGGTCCAGATAAATGTCAGGAAAGAAAAGAGAGAGGGAAATCTGAGAAAATAGGTTGCCATCATTTTGAACATTACAAAAAAAAAAAAAAAAGCAAGAAAGGAGAGAGCACTGTGAAAGGAGAAAAGCTGTCTAGGCAAAGCCTCCTTCAAAAATTAAGGGAAAACAAATTTCACATGAAAATGATGCAAAGATTAGGTAGTGAGATCAGTTCCCATAGAAATCTATTATATACTAAAAAATAAAATAAGGGGCAGGATAATATCCTTATGGGTAATTTGTTTAAATGCTGGGAAGATACTCATAGAATAGACCAAGAGAATAAGCATCTACTCTAGACAGAGCTAAAAGACAGTAAGAAAATTATATATAAACAATAAAAGAATAATGTAAATCAGTGTTAGAAAACCTTAGAGGTTAAATAGCAGTTCAAGAGGGGCAGGGAACAGATTGAAAAGAAAATGAAGACTGAACCAGAACACAAAGTAAGTAAATACCAGAGATGATGAGAAAATCTCTTTAAGAGAAATACATAGTGAAAAGGAAGAAAAAAAATTTAAGTTGAAGTAGAAATAATGGAAAAGAAAAAAATTTTTTGAAATGAAGTGATAAATATTTAAGATGGGGTAAAAAATCCAATGTATGAATAAAAGGAATTCTTGATGAAGAAAAATACAAAGTAAGGGAACAAAACAAATACTGAAATTCTGTAAGTCAAGAAAAGCTTTAAAAAATGTTGAATCTATATATTAAAAGACCAGTCCATGTACTTCAGATTATCAATTTAGGAATGCCAACTCATATTTTATTAAAACTGTTGGATTTTAATAAAATGAAAAAAATGCTTTGACTGCTAGGCAAAAAAAAAAAAAGCATAGATATTAAATTTTTAATAGACTTTTCAAGAGTCACAATCATGCTCTCTTTCATAATAAAATGGAAGACATTTAAGAAAGTGAGCCAAGAATTTGAAATACAAACTATTACCAATGTATAAAATGCAGGAAATACTGTCCTCATGAGCCTTTCCTAAGGAACTTACTAGAGAATGAATAACGAAAATGACTAAAGATAATTAAACATGTATAATATGTAGTCACTTTTAGAACAATGATTAAACAAGAGTTAGTGTACTGTATGTTATGGTGGTAAGTTGAGGCAAGATTGATACAGTATAGCTATAAAAAATGGAGAGTAAGGCAAACATGTGCAAAAAATATTTTAACTACCTTTTTAATTATAGTGGTCATGAGAGAATTAATATTGTCATTCTAAAACAGATATGTGTATGACATGAGATAAAAAAGTTTAATAAGCTGCTCTAATTTTAGCATCTCCTTTGCCTTTGAAACTGGTGATACAAATAATATGGATGAGGTTATGCTAAAACCCTGTAGACCTGAATTTGAATTGCAAATATAAGTATGAAATCATGAGGTATTCATCTTAAAAATTATGTATATTTTCTGTTTGCTAAGGAGTTCAGAAGCAGTATCAATGAGCATTCCTAGTACTCAGATTGTGGTCTTCAAATGCCATTCTCTAGTAAAGAGAAACAGAGTTTCCTATAAAAACAACTGATTCAGGCCTATGGCAGGAAATGTACATGATGAATCTAAAAGCTTGTCCAACCATATAGTGAGAAAGCTATAAAAAGACTTCTAGGGTCATGCCAAAAGGAACAACTTGAAGATCTTTGGGCATTAACATCTTTTAACATCACAAAAGAGAGAGAAGCAGACACTATATGCCTTCTGATAAGGCACACATCACTACCTAGTAGAGTTTATTGCTAAAGACATCCAATCTGAATTTAATTCGTGGATTAAACTCCATGTTCCAGCTACCAATTTACAAAGGACAGAGGTATATAATGACATTCACCATGAAAATGCAATCAACCAAATCCAGACAGTAGGAAACTGCACTAGTCAAATGTCTGGGTCTTTCAATAGATACAGTGTAAAGATAGGAGTGGGTGGGAGAAGGGGGAAATTAAAAGGGAAAACTGTAAATTAAAAAAGACTTCAGAAACGTTTCAAAGAAATTTAAATAGAAAGATTGAACTAGGGATTCCCACTTGGGTGATAAAACTATAATAAAAAAGGAGTGATTATTTTAGCAGTCAAGATAGTGATTAATTTGGGGATAGTACATACATGAATGTGAAGTCAAGTAGGCCTTAGAAAGCATCACTACGAACAAAGCTAGTGGAGGTGATGGAATTCCAGTTGAGCTATTTCAAATCCTGAAAGATGACGCTGTGAAAGTGCTGCACTCATTATGGCAGCAAATTTGGAAAACTCAGCAGTGGCCACAGGACTGGAAAAGGTCAGTTTTCATTCCAATCCCAAAGAAAGGCAATACCAAAGAATGCTCAAACTACTGCACAATTGCACTCATCTCACACACTAGTAAAGTAATGCTCAAAATTCTCCACGCCAGGCTTCAGCAATATGTGAACCGTGAACTTCCTGATGTTCAAGCTGGTTTTAGAAAAGCCAGAGGAACCAGAGATCAAATTGCCAACATCTGCTGGATCATGGATAAAGCAAGAGAGTTCCAGAAAAACATCTATTTCTGCTTTATTGACTATGCCAAAGGCTTTGACTGTGTGGATCACAATAAACTGTGGGAAATTCTGAAAGAGATGGGAATACCAGACCACCTGACCTGCCTCTTGAGAAACCTATATGCAGGTCAGGAAGCAACAGTTAGAACTGGACATGGAACAACAGACTGGTTCCAGATAGGAAAAGGAGTATGTCAAGGCTGTATATTGTCACCCTGCTTATTTAACTTCTATGCAGAGTACATCATGAGAAACGCTGGGCTGGAGGAAGCACAAACGAATCAAGATTGCTGGGAGAAATATCAATAACCTCAGATATGCAGATGACACCACCCTTATGGCAGAAAGTGAAGAGGAACTAAAAAGCCTCTTGATGAAAGTGAAAGAGGAGAGTGAAAAAGTTGGCTTAAAGCTCAACATTCAGAAAACGAAGATCATGGTATCTGGTCCCATCACTTCATGGGAAATAGATGGGGAAACAGTGGAAACAGTGTCAGACTTTATTTTTGGGGGCTCCAAAATCACTGCAGATGGTGACTGCAGCCATGAAATTAAAAGACACTTACTCCTTGGAAGGAAAGTTATGACCAACCTAGATAGCATATTCAAAAGCAGAGACATTACTTTGCCAACAAAGGTCCGTCTAATCAAGGCTATGGTTTTTCCAGTGGTCATGTATAGATGTGAGAGTTGGACTGTGAAGAAAACTGAGCCCCGAAGAATTGATGCTTTTGAACTGTGGTGTTGGAGAAGACTCTTGAGAGTCCCTTGGACTGCAAGGAGATCCAACCAGTCCATTCTGAAGGAGATGATGGAAGGAATGATGCTAAAGCTGAAACTCCAGTACTTTGGCCACCTCATGCGAAGAGTTGACTCATTGGAAAAGACTCTGATGCTGGAAGGGATTGGGGGCAGGAGGAGAAGGGGACGACAGAGGATGAGATGGCTGGATGGCCTCACCGACTCGATGGACATGAGTCTGAGTGAACTCCGGGAGTTGGTGATGGACAGGGAGGCCTGGTGTGCTGTGATTCATGGGGTCACAAAGAGTCAGACACGACTGAGCGACTGAACTGAACTGAACTGGACATACATGAAGAATCTAGCAGAGTTCTATTTCAGAGCCTGCTAGTGATCCCATGTGTGTTCACCTTTAATACATGAATAAGCTATCTGTTCATAGAGATTTTCCATATCTGTTTTACTTTTAAATAAAATGGTTTTATAAAAACCTACTATAAAAATGTAACTGATCTTAGGAGGAAAAAAAACTATTTTGTTATTTTGAATATTTAAATAATTTTTATAATGAAATTATGAATCTTCTGTGACTCTAGTTTTGAGATAATTCATTATCTGACATTTGAGAACAATTTCAGTAAGCAAGGACTTCCCCATTGGTGCCATCCTGCTTCATGGTGATACTCCTACAACCGGGCATGTAGTAAACAGTCAATAATATTTTCAAAAAGAATAATGACTGCTTTTCAAATTGGCCTTGAATTTTAAATCTCTTCAAATAGACACTTTTTCATTTGCCAGCCTTCATAAGAAAACACTCCTATTGCATGATAAAGCCAGCTCATTCTTTGTAATCTCACTATTAATCTAGGGACAATTCTATTTTTTAACCAGAAATCCTAATCATTTGAATAGAAAGTATGAATCTTGTTTTTTTCTTATATGAAAAATTTCCTACAGAAACAATATCAACTTACTTTAATATTTTAATCCTTTGGAAAAAAATATATATAATAAAAATTTTAATTAAAAAAATTAAATAAAAGTAAAATTCTTATGTAAATAACCAAACCAAAACAAAAAAGTTTTTTTTCTGATGTGGGAATTTATTCATATGGGAAGTCTTAGAAAGTCAGACAAATTAAGTTACATTCATAAATTTAACAATATTTATATATCTGACTGAATTAAACAATATTGAAATTGTTCCCCCATGTCTATTAGATATGTGTCCCACATTTTGTGGGCAGTAGGGCTAGAAAAAGAAAAATCAACTAATAAAGAAAAGATTTTAAGCTACAAGTAAGTGTGTGTATATATATATGAATAGGAAAGTAAAA
Organism: Bos indicus; assembly: GCF_029378745.1. NCBI lineage: Eukaryota > Metazoa > Chordata > Mammalia > Artiodactyla > Bovidae > Bos > Bos indicus. The sequence continues at coordinate 113,561,968 of NC_091760.1, forward strand.
GAATGGTATGTATCATTATATAAATATACTGCTCATGATATTTGACATTAAAAATTTAATTTTAGTTGGTGAATAGGGCCCATAATATAAGTATCTTCCAGTTATCACCAGAAAATGCACATCAAGATTATATAAAGTAGGAAAATGATAACCAGTCTGAAGCTTTCAAGAAAAATAATACATACTTATGGTTATTTAGTTTGATGTTCAAACCTTAGGATTTATTTCAGATATATATTTATTTTTAATTATGACCTGAGAGTCTCCTAATAACTTTCATCATGGTTATTTAACTGCTTCCTATACTTTTTCTCTCCTTGGTTCTTTTTCTTTAGAACTCTGATATCACTTTTTAAAGTATAAAATCTATATTTCCTGAATATGATAATTACATTTAGATCTTCTTAAAAGAAAGCTATTTTGAGCTGTTGCTTTTACTTTCAAAAATTTGTCTTGGACAGAGAACTTCAGAATAGCCAAAGTATCTAAAAAGCAATTATCTTTGATTTTTTTTTCCTTGAGAATTCAAAGGTATTTTTATCCTGTGCCCTAGATACTATCTCCCTGACCAATTCTATTTTGCCGTTTCTGACATTGTTTCTAAGATTTGGCAAATTTATACCATTCCTCTTAGAAATAGCTTGGCAAAAAATACAAAGATGTTTTAAAGTTTATCATCATAAGCTTTTCTAGCCCTGGGTGCTAATTTTGCCAGTAGAATCATTTTTGCATACCTTCGTGTTTGTGATCACAGAATATTATTTCAAGCAAACCTCAGTAAATACTGGTCAATTCAGAATAGGCAACAAATTTTCCAACTTCATAATGATTAGCATTAAAAATAAAGCTATTAATTATTCAATCATGGAAACTTTAGATAAATATGAAACTTAGAAATGCACAAATGGTTTATAAGCAGATAAATATACTAAAGTAAATATACTATCATATAGACATAGGTAGTATCATATAGGGTATCATATAGACATAGATGATGGAGGGGAGTCAATTCCGTACATCATTAGAACATATCCAATAGAAAAAATAACTCAGAAGTTCTAGTATCCCAATACAAATATACACAATGATCAGAGATATAGAAGCCTGTAGCCAACATTCAACTGAAAGGAGTATTTAGTATGATAGCTCCTCTAACAGTGATAGAAGGAGGGCATTTTCAGATACCAAGTCCCGGTTCTGCTGTTTTGGACTCTGCACAGTGAATGACCAAGGAGATAAAGGGAGATGAAATCCATCCTGTACTCTGCTCACTGAACCTGACACCCTTGCATGGGACTGTCTTCTAATAAGCAAGCCACCACCAACTGGCAGCCCAGAGGGTGTCTTTTCCTATGGCCATAAAGGAATAGAAGGAACACCTCCACCCTAGAACCACAGAAAGAAAATATATAGGAGTGGACCCCCATCGCTTTTTACTTTTTAAATCCCCTGGTGATTCTTAAGGACTCTCCATGGCTAAGGGCAGTTTTAGAAATAGCACTGTTTCTCGTACAACATACTTTCAATACATAAGAATCAGAATGTTATGCAGTGAGAGATGTCTTCCAAGTTCAGTGTTGCCTGTTATTACACAGAGGTCCCTTTCACTGTGGTTGTCTTTGGTGCCTTTGTCTGTCATGAAATGTATAGTATACTACTGAAGGACAAAATTGAGTCTGTCCTGCATTGTATCCACACCACCTAGCACAGTGCCTGGTATGAATTCAGTAAAAGTTTCCGAATGACTGTATGCATGAATGAATAAATGGGTGAGTGGATGCACAGATGAATAAATGAACATGTTCAACTGAACCAGCAGTTTTGTACTAAGCTACTTTATCTTCATAATATATGGGTTAAATCTAGACAGGACAAAACCAACCCAATGATAGTTTAAAAGTCTAGTCTCTCTATCAACATAAAGATATAACACTATTAAACAAATACCTTGATTTTCCCTCCAAGGATTTAATAAGAAGTTGGGCATTTTGCACTGTGTAAAAATGACTTGTTGTTGTTCATTGTTCAGTTCCTAAGTCATGTCTGACTTTTTCCAACCCCATGTACTGCAGCATGCCAGGCTTCCCTATCCATCACCAACTCCCAGAGTTTACCCAAACTCATGTCCATTGAGTCGGTGATGCCATCCAACCATTTCATCCTCTGTCGTTCCCTTCTCCTCCCACCTTCAATCTTTCCCAGCATCAGGGTCTTTTCCAATGAATTGGCTCTTCGTATCAGGTGGCCAAAGTATTGGAGCTTCAGTTTCAGCATCAGTCCTTCCAATGAATATTCACGGTTGATTTCCTGTAGTGTTGACTGGTTTGATCTTGTAGTCCAAGGGACTCTCAAGAGTACTCCAGCACCACAGTTCAAAAGCGTCAATAATTCAGTTCTCAGCTTCTTTATGGCCCAACTCTCACAAATCTATGGAGTCGGGAGGCCAGAAGGGGGAGCTCTCACACCCCATGATAAAAGCAAACCCCATCTCCCTCTTCTTGCTTGACAAGAGCTCAGCCAATGAGAGACCATCACAACTCAGCCAATAAAAAGCAACCATACTTCAAACTCTCAATACCTCCAAAGGGACTTGGCATTTATCATAGCCGTCCCAACTTTGCTTTGCTCTGTTTAAAAGAGTTCTCCCCTTGCTGTGGAGAACTTTGCAAGTGGATTGCCATAGTTGCAGACCCCAAACTGCAATTCTTTATTGGTCCCAAATAACCCGATTTTTGCTAGAGAAATAGCTGGCAATCTATTTGTTAAAACAAATTTTCTTTTTTATTTTTTTCAGCCCAGGTTCGATGCACGATACTGGATGCTTGGGGCTAGTGCACTGGGACGACCCAGAGGGATGGTATGGGGAGGGAGGAGGGAGGAGGGTTCAGGATGGGGAACACATGTATACCTGTGGCGGATTCATTTTGATATTTGGCAAAACTAATACAATTATGTAAAGTTTAAAAATAAAATAAAATTAAAAAAAAAAGAAAACTGTGAAATAAAACAAATTTCCAATTTGTCAATTTATTTTCAAATTGTCAACACACACTTTATAGAAATTATAGCACTGAGAATGATTTAATGGCAGAGAGATAAAGAAAGGCACAACTTCCAATATTCCCCCAATTCTACTAAATTGGGGGAATACTTTTTTTCTTTAAAAAAATTTTTTTATTGAAATATAGTTGATTTCACCGACTCAATGGACATGAGTTTGAGCAAGCTCAGGAAATGATGAAGGAGAGGGAGGTCTGGCATGGCGCAGTCCATGGGGTCACAAACAGTTTGATGCAACTGAGCAACTGAACCACAACAGTAGTTGATTTACAATGTAGGAGAATATTTTATTTAGATGGTCTCAAAATTGCTTAAAACTAAGATTGCTGGCTCAGGGGAAATAAAAACACAGGGGAAAAAAAGAAAATTAAGTGTCAGCTGATTTAATGAACTATGGCAAAATTAAAAGAAATTCATGTTTTCATTTAATTTAGCAATATGAATGGATTTCTTCAGGGAGTCATCAACAATGACCATAGTTAGGCTTGTGTATAAACATATCCTACAAAAGGTGGTAAAATAGTAAGACTCCTGGCCAGGGTTAGAGTGGGAGAAAATACATGGTTTACAGTCTAACCTTTTTAAAAATTCTATTTCTATTAGGTGCTACCTATATTACATTAATCTTGCTAACTTCTCTCTTATAGCTTCTGTTTATTCATCAAGTTGCAGTGTATTTTTTAAGATTACATGTGAAAGACACAAAAAAGGTGCCTAATCATGCAGAGTGCATAACAAACACACAGTATATGTTAATTCCCAGCCATTGTCTTACTCATTGACATGATTGCTACTCCTAACAGCATGTATCTCTTGAATACTGAGTGCAAACCCAACTTTCTGTCTTCAGCAGGAATCAGAAGCAGAGAATATGATTAGAGTGTGTGTGTGGTGTGTTACACATGGAAGTCTAGGAAGAAGAGAGAAAAGAAAAGAGGGCATGATTTCAATGTTAATATTTTAGAGTTGTAAGCTTATAAATGATTATATTCTTTGCAGCCAAAGATGGAGAAACTCTATACAGTCAGCAAAAACAAGATCAGGAGCTGACTGGCTCAGATCATGAATTCTTTATTGCCAAATTCAGACTTAAATTGAAGAAAGTAGGGAAAACCACTAGACCATTCAGGTATGACCTAAATCAAATCCCTCATGATTACAGAGTGGAAGTGACAAATAAATTCAAAGGATTAGATCTGATAGACCGAGTACCTGAAGAACTATGGATGGAGGTTCGTGATATTGTACAGGAGGCAGTGATCAAGACTATCCCCAGGGAAAAGAAATGCGAAAGGCAAAATGGTTGTCTGAGGAGGCCATACAAATAGCTGAGAAAAGAACAGAAGCAAAAGGCAAAGGAGAAAGGAAAGATATACCCATTTGAATGCAGAGTTCCAAAGAAGAGCAAGGAGAGATACGAAAGCCTTCCTCAGTTATCAATGCAAAGAAATAGAGGAAAACAATAGAATGGAAAAGATTGGCGATCTCTTCAAGAAAATTAGAGGTCCAAGGGAAAATTTCATGTAAAGATGGGCACAATAAAGGACAGAAATGGTATGGACCTAACAGAAGCAGAAGATATTAAGAAGAAGTGGCAAGAATATTCACTCAACTAGAGCCAGATATCATGGAATGTGAAGTCAAATGGGCCTTAGAAAGCATCACTATGAACAAAAACTAGTGGAGGTGATGGAATTCCAGTTGAGTTATTTCAAATCCTAAAAAACGATGCTGTTAGCATGCTACATTCAATATGCCAGCAAATTTGGAAAATTCAGCAGTGGCCACAGGACTGGAAAAGGTCAGTTTTCATTCCAATCCCAAAGAAAGGCAATGCTAAAGAATGTTAAGAATGTAAATGTTAACAATTGCCCTCATCTCACATGCTAGCAAAGTAATGCTCAAAATTCTCCAAGCCAGGGTTCAACAGTTCACGAACCTTGATCTTCCAGATGTTCAAGCTGGATTTAGAAAGGCAGAGGAACCAGAAATCAAATTGCCAACATCCATTGGATCACTGAAAAAGCAAGAGAGTTCCAGAAAAACATCTACTTCTGCTTTATTGACTACGCCAAATCCTTTGACTATGTGGATCACAACAAAGGGTGAAAAATTCTGAAAGAGATGGGAACACCAGACCACCTGACCTGCCTCCTGTGAAACCCATATGCAGGTCAAGAAGCAACAGTTAGAACTAGACATGGAACAACAGACTGGCTCCAAATCGGGAAAGGAGTATGTCAAGGCGTTTTATTGTCACCTTGCTTATTTAACTTATATGCAGAGTACATCATGCGAAATGCTGGACTGGATGAAGCACAAGCTGGAATCAAGATTGCTGGGAGATATGCAAATGACACCTCAGATATGCAGATGACACCACCCTTATGACAGAAAGTGAAGAACTAAAGAGGCTCTTCGTGAAAGTGAAAGAGGAGAGTGAAAAAGTTGGCTTATAACTCAACATTCAGAAAACTAAGATCATGGGATCCGGTCCCATCACTTCATGGCAAATAGATGCTGAAACAATGGAAACAATGAGAGACTTTATTTTGGGGGGCTCCAAAATCTTTACAGATGGTGACTGCCGCCATGAAATTAAAAGAGACTTGCTCCTTGAATGAAAAGCTATAACCAACCTAGATAGCACATTAAAAAGCAGAGGCATTACTTTGCCAGCAAAGGTCCATCTACTCAAAGCTGTGGTTTTCCAGTAGTTATGTATGTATATGAGAGTTGGACAATAAAGAAAACTGAGTGCCGAAGAATTGATGCTTTTGAACTGTGGTGTTGGAGAAGACTCTTGAGAGTCCCTTGTACTTCAAGGAGATCCAACCAGTCCATCCTAAAGGAAATCAGTCCTGAGTATTCATTGTATGTACTGATGCTGAAGCTGAAGCTCTAATACTTTAGCCACCTAATGCGAATAACTGACTCACTGGAAAAGACCCTGATGCTGGGAAAAGATTGAAGGTGGGAGGAGAAGGGGACAACAGAGAATGAGATGGTTGGATGGCATCACCAACTCAATGGACATGAGTTTGAGTAGGCTTCAGGAGTTGGTGATGGACAGGGAAGCCTGGCATACTATAGTCCATGAGGTCCCAAAGAGTCGGACACAACTGATCGACTGAACTGAACTGAAGCTTATAAATCTCCCTGTAATATTCACTTGCTTCTCACTCCCTTAAGGTATAATTTCCATTAGTGTGTTTTAGAATATTTTTCTCTCTCTCTAGTCCATCTCCCCTCTCTCCAGTTTATTTATTGTGGGGTCCCTAACTCTACAAATACATCCACCTCATCAGTTCAGTTCCGTTCAGTTGCTCAGTCATGTCTGACTCTTTGCGACCCCATGAATCACAGTATGCCAGGCCTCCCTGTCCATCACCAACTCCCGGAGTTCACTCAGACTAATGTCCATCGAGTCAGTGATGCCATCCAGCCATCTCATCCTCTGTCGTCCCCTTCTTCTCCTGCCCCCAATCCCTCCCAGCATCAGAGTCTTTTCCAATGCGTCAACTCTTCGCATGAGGTGGCCAAAGTACTGGAGTTTCAGCTTTAGCATCATTCCTTCCAAAGAAATCCCATGGCTGATCTCCTTCAGAATGGACTGGTTGGATCTCCTTGCAGTCCAAGGGACTCTCAAGAGTCTTCTCCAACACCACAGTTCAAAAGCATCAATTCTTCAGGGCTCAGCTTTCTTCACAGTCCAACTCTCACATCCATACATGACCATCCACCTCATGGAAACCTCCTCCTATTCATTGACCTTGCTACCTGATGATAAAGGCCTCATGTTCTCATTTCCTTTTTCATCCTGCTAGGTAATGGGAATCCATCTCTAGCATCATCCTTCTGTGTAGATCATTCATTCCCTTGCTCCTCTCTTTGTTTACCTTACTCTTTTGAAAATCCTAACTCTGGTAAATGCAAGTCTTCACTCATTCTGCAGCTGAACAGAGCAGGAGAAAGACACAAAAACGTGGTGTTCAAGTTTGAAAATACATGTGGACACCTGGCACTGCTCTGCAGTCTAGTTGCATTCTCCTAGTAAATTAACTTTCTTCTTCTCTTAGAAAATTAATTCACACCTTCTTTCTTATACTCAAATTTCCAGTATCTCCTCCTTCCTTTCTCACTCTCTCCTGATGACTTTATTTCCTTTATCACTCAGAAAATTAGAAGAAATAGCAAAAGTGCTTCTACAACCTCAGTACCATATCTACTAAACTTGCTGCTTCTGTTTCCATATACTCTACTTTCCCTCCTGTTACAATGTATATTCTTAACCTTTTGCATGTGTGTTGTAAGAACTTTTAGCAGTCTGGTGAAACCTATGGACTCTTTTCAGGACAATGTTCTTAAATGCATAAAATAAAATGTCTAGGGATATAAAACTTAAAATTTAACTATCAAAATGTTTAAAAATTTGTGTTATAGTAATATATGTGCTTCTTTATTAATGCATTATATAAGACAATCTAGCATGTGGCCTAGCAACTACCATATTTTAATGTAGTGAAGAGAGAAAATTATATTTTAAGATATTTCCAATACTTATGTGATTTGAAATTGTCTATATTAGTAACCAACTCTGACTTGTTGATTACATCCATTATTGAAGTAAGTACTGAATTTCAATCAAAGATTAATAACAATAAGGATGTAGTTTTTTGCCTATTCAAGTTCACAAGCCTGAACTCTATCTTTGGACTCTTGGAAGTTGGTGGATACCAGAATTAAAACCTCAGATAAAGCTTCCAACTTGTACAAAAATTGACCAATTCACCAAAAAACAAATTTCAATGAATTAAATCTAGTTAAACTGGAAGTCAATAATAAGATAATCAGATAATATCTCTCTATTTGAAAATTAAAAAATACTAAATGTGTCAATTCTCCAAGCCAGTCTTCAGCAACACATGAATCATGAAGTTCCAGATGTTCAAGCTGGTTTTAGAAAAGGCAGAGGAACCAGAGATCAAATTGCCAACATCTGCTGGATCATTGAAAAAGCAAGAGAATTCCAGAAAAACATCTATTTCTGCTTTATTGACTATGCCAAAGCCTTTGACTGTGTGGATCACAATAAACTGTGGAAAATTCTGACAGATATGGGAATACCAGACCACCTTACCTGCCTCTTGAGAAACCTGTATGCAGGTCAAGAAGCAACAGTTAGAACTGGACATGGAACAACAGACTGGTTCCAAATAGGAAAAGGAGTACGTCAAGGCTGTATACTGTCACCCTGCTTATTTAACTTCTATGCAGAGTACATCATGAGAAACGCTGGGCTTGTAGAAGCACAAGATGGAATCAAGATTGCTGGGAGAAATATCAATAACCTCAGATATGCAGATGACACCACCCTTATGGTAGAAAAGGAAGAGGAACTCAAAAGCTTCTTGATGAAAGTGAAAGTGGAGAGTGAAAAAGTTGGCTTAAATCTCAACATTCAGAAAACTAAGATCATGGCATCCAATCCCATCACTTCATGGCAAATAGATGGGGAAACAGTGGAAACAGTGTCAGACTTTATTTTTTCTGGGCTCCAAAATCACTGCAGATGGTGATTGCAGCCATGAAATTAAAAGATGCTTACTCCTTGAAAGGAAAGTTATGACCAATGTAACTTTGGATATTTTTTACTTTTTCTTATTTTTTAAAATGGATGCTTATTTCATTAATTTTCATTAAATATCCAATAAGACAGCATATTCAAAACCAGAGACATTACTTTGCCAACGAAGGTCCGTCTAGTCAAGGCTATGGTTTTTCCAGTGGTCATGTATGGATGTGAGAGTTGGACTGTGAAGAAAGCTGAGTGCTGAAAAAATTGATGCTTTTGAACTGTAGTGTTGGAGAAGACTCTTGAGAGTCCCTTGGACTGCAAGGAGATCCAACCAGTCCATCTTAAAGGAGATCAGTCCTGGGTGTTCATTGGTAGGTCTGATGTTGAAACTGAAACTCCAATACTTTGGCCACCTGATACGAAGAGCTGACTCATTTGAAAAGACCCTGATGCTGCGAAAGATTGAGGGCAGGAGGAGAAGGGGATGACAGAGGATGAGATGGTTGGATGGCATCACCGACTCAATGGACATGGGTTTGGGTGGACTCCAGGAGTTGGTGATGAACAGGGAGGCCTGGCATGCTGTGGTTCATGGGGTTGCAAAGAGTTGGACATGACTGAGCGACTGAACTGACAGAAATGTGTCAAATAACTAATTTAAAAAATTAGAAAAGATTTTTATTTGAATTAAAATTACTACAAAGGATTAAACATCATCATGTTTGTGGTAAAGATTAAAAGGCATAAAAGTAAACTTACAGCCTTTAAAATTAAATACATAAATTTCAAAAGAAGTGTTGAAAACTAATGAAATAAGCATCCAATTTAAAAAATAAGAAAAAGTAAAAAATATCCAAAGAACATAAAAAGTAGGAATTAATGAAATAAATGACTATATGTTAGAAGAAATAAACAAAGTCACAGATTGATTCTTTGAAGACTAATAAACTGGTAAAACTCTTGGAATAACGATCAGAAAAGTATGAGGCAAAGCATATAAACTAAGAAACATCACTATAGATCCTACAGATACTGAAAACATAAAAACAAGTTACAGGCTGAAGTAATGTGGACAAAATTCTAGTAAAGAACATTTAACAATATAAACAGATGAGAAATTAATATGATAGTCCTTTGACTATTATAAAAATTAAACCCCATAACTAAAACCTTGCCTAAAGGGAAACTCCAGGCCAAGATAGTGTCCCTTGGTAAAAATTTTTCCAAGCATTTAAGGAAGAGTTGTCCCCATTATTACAAAAACCCTTAGAATTTAGGAGAATAATAAATAATGCTCAAGTTGTTTTGTGAAGCTATCAAAGTCTTGATGTCAAAACCTGATCAGAAAACCACAGGAATAGAAAATCAAATCCAACCCCTCTTATAAAATAGAAAAATCCTAAACAAGATGTTAATTAGCAAATCATATTCCACAGATATAAAATGAATAAAATATAATAATCAAGATTTATTCCAGGAAAGCAAGGTTTGTTTTTACCCTTGAAAATCAATTAGCATAATTTACCACATTAACAAAATGAAGAAGAAAAAAGCATGGGATTTCAGCAGATGCAGGACAAAAAGATATGATAAAATTTGACATCCATTTATAATCACCAAAAGCTTTCAGCAAACTAAGAGTTTATTTAATATGATTTTTAGATAAAGATGACCTACAAGATATTAAATACATTTATTTAGGTTAATGAGTATGAGACATTCAAAACAGCCATTTTTTCCCCAGAATACCAGCAATATCAAAATAGACGTCTCAAAATAGCATCAGAAAATATTAAATAAGCATGTTTGGTCCAATTTTCTCGGTGATGGAAAGCCAAAGGCACCCCAGGAAAAATGAGTAGGAGGATACGAAAACAGAGTACAGTACAGACGGCATTTAAGGTAAAGATGTGTGAGGAGCTATTTAATGAGAAAACTCTACAGACTGACTAACCACACATGAGGAGAGCAGGTGCTGCAATGATGGCAGCAGCTGTGGCAGTCTCTCTACTGACATTTTATGCTATATTTCAAGTACTTGAAATAAAAATGTAAGTTTAGGAAATCAATTTGCAAGATTAGAACACAACTGCAAGTTCTACAAGATCTCCCAGATTAAAAGATTATACCAAGAAATTTCTTTTAATAAAGTTAAGTTTATTTAGCTACAATATAAATGCAGTAAAATGGACTCCTCTTGTATATGTGTTCTGACAAACACATTCAGTCACGTAACCACCACCACAGTTAGGACAGAGAATATTGGCATCACCCCCAGAAGCTCCCTTGTGCCTATTTGTTGTCAGTCCCATCCCCTTCCCTCTAGTCTTTGGCAAAGATTCATATATTTTATATTTTTAGAATTTTATCTTTTACAGAATGTCACATGCCTCTTTGCTTCCAGAAATACATTTTAAAAGAAGCTAGTATTTCTAAAACACTTCAAAGTATACAATAGCATTTTATCATTGAAATTTCTAACAACTTCATATTCTAACCACTATTCTGAGTAAAAATACCATGCCCAGTATAGTCATGTATATTCAGTTCAGTTCGGTTCAGTCACTCAGTCGTGTCCAACTCTGCAACCCCATGAACCACAGCATACTAGGCCACCCTATCCATCACCAACTGCTGGAGTCTACCCAAACCCATGTCCATTGAGTCAATGATGCCATCCAACCATCTCATCCTCTGTCATCCCCTTCTCCTCCTGTCCTCAATACTTCCCAGCATCAGAGTCTTTTCAAATGAGTCAGCTCTTTGCATCAAGTGGCCAAAGTACTGGAGTTTCAGCTTTAGCATCAGTCCTTCCAATGAACACCGGACTGATCTTTAGGATGTACTGGTTGGATCTCCTTGCAGTCCAAGGGACTCTCAAGAGTCTTCTCCAACACGACAGTTCAAAAGCAGCAATTCTTCATTACTCAACTTTCTTTATAGTCCAACTCTCACATCCATACATGACCACTGGAAAAACCATAGCCTTGACTAGATGGACCTTTGTTGTAATGTCTCTGCTTTTTGATATGCTGTCTAAGTTGGTCATAACTTTCCTTCTAAGGAGTAAGCGTCTTTTAATTTCATGGCTGCAATCACCATCTGCAGTGATTTTGGAGCCCAGAAAAATGAAGTCAGCCTCTGTTTCCACTGTTTCCCCATCTACTTGCCACGAAGTGATGGGACTGGATGCCATGATCTTAGTTTTCTGAATGTTGAGCTTTAAGCCAACTTTTTACTCTCCTCTTTCTCTTCCATCAAGAGGCTCTTTAATTCTTCACTTTCTGCCATAAGGGTGGTATCATCTGCATATCTGAGGTTATTGATATTTCTCCTGGCAATCTTGATTCCAGCTTGTGCTTCCTCATCTATGTTAAAGCAGACAAAATTTATATAGACAAAAAAAATAAATATTTTAATAACACTTAATATAGTGTTTTCTGTGTGCCAAAATCTTTCTAAATACTTTTATATATGTTAAATCATTTCATCCCCAACTAGTACAAATAGTTTTACATGTAATAACTCATTTAATTCAACAAAGCTATAAGGTGGTTTACTTGCTAAGTCATGTCCAGCTCTTGTAACCCTATGGACTGTAGCCTACCAGGTTCATCTGTCCATGGGATTTTCCAGGCAAGAATATTGGAGTGGGCTGTGATTTCCTTCTCCAGGAGATCTTCCAGACCTTGGAATCAAACACAGGTCTCCTGCATTGTAGGCAGAATCTTGCCTCATAAATGGTTTTTTCACCGACTGAGGTTGCCGGGAAGCCTGCTATAAGAAAATTATCATAATCCTAATTTTATGGATGAAAAAACTGAAGCTCAAATTAAGTAATTTTCCCAAAGCACAAAGCTAGTAAGTGGCAGAGCCAGAATTTAAAAGCAAGTGTTTGTTCTGTATTCCTTCTTTTAGGAAGAACAGGAGAAAATAGAATATAATATTCAACCATAATAGATTGAATCATAGCAACCTGGAGATTAAGGCTGACCTAATCACGTACCTCTTTGGAGAAGGAAATGGCAATCCATTCCAGTGTTCTTGCCTGGAGAATTCCATGGTCAGAGGAGCCTGGCAGGCTACAGTCCATGAGTAGCAAAGAGCTGGACAGGACTGAGCAACTAACATGTTCATGTTCAGTCATGTACCTACATATAAACAATAATGAATCAGGTTCATCAAATCACTGAGTGCTGTATACAGAAAGGAATGTGCAGCTCATCTTGTCAAATTCCCTCACTTTATAACTGAAGAAAATGAGGGCAAGAGAAAAACAAAAAAAAATATTGTCTAGTATTATTAGGCTAGTTTATGGCTGGCTTGGCAATAAAATACAGGTAATTTCTCCTACACTATTTCAAAATATCCCTAATCACCTTGAAGTAGATCCTCTTTACAAGTTATCTAATATGTGCAGAAGTGAAAGTCACTCAGCTGTGTCCAACTCTTTGTGAACGGACACTCTTTGTGACCCTACACTCTTTGTGACCCCATGGACTATACAGTCCATGGAATTCTCCAGGCCAGAATACTGGAGTAGGTAGCCTTTCCCTTCTCCAGGGGATCTTGTGCAGAGCCTGCTTGTAAAAACTCTCAAGTGCTTTCATTTTCACAGACCCCTTCTGAACAAAAATAGACAAAATACCTTATACATAGGCAATTGTGTTTTATTCCACATGACCTTGCTATTCCAGGATCTTTGTATGATCAAAGTGGCAAGTAAAGTGTCTAATATAAGAGCTGTGCCCTGCAGAGGCTCTTGGTACTGAAGAGTGACTGGAATATCCAACCAAACCACTAACACCCCCAGGACTTTTTAAAAGTATTTATTTATTCATTTGGCTGCACTGGATCTTAGTTGCAACATGCAGGACCTTTTAGATGGGACATGTGAACTTTACTGTGCCATACAGTATCTAGTTCCCTGACCAGAGATTGGATGCAGGGCCCCTGCATTGGGAGCTCAGAGTCTTAGCTGCTGAACTACCAGGGAAGGCCCTCCCGCAGGACTTTATAGACACAGGCACAGTTGGCAGGTACAACTGCAGAGGGTCCTAGAGAGAAAAAAAACAAAAAGCAGAAGTCATGAAGTACTAGATTCTATGAAGTTCATGGCTTCAGGATTTGAGATAAAAATGAGAACTGATATCAGAGTAAGATCAAACAGGAATATGGAAGCTGAGTGGAAGGAATCAAGTCTCTAGCCCTAGAATGCCCTGAGGTCAACACAGCAGCTTTTATACTACTAGATATAAGTGCATTAGAATCACATGGGAACTGTTTAGAAGTGCAAAATTTCAGGCTCCACACAGACTTACTAGATCCAAAATGGGGTGGAGCCCAGGAAACTATGTTTTTAATAAGCACCCCAAGTAGCTCCAATGTACCATGAAGTTCAAGAACCGTGAAACTAGGCGAGCAGGTGTACCCTGAACATTGGTCAGAATGACATTCCATTTCTTTTCTCCCTTAACTTACTTTCCCCAAATCCTTTGAGCTAAAAGCCTGAATCTTGGAATAACCCTGCAGTTTCTGTTCCTTGCAGCAATCTAATTAGCAATCAATTTCAGGTGGTGGAGAACTGCATATAATCAACTTTAATGAACTGTTTGAACTTTATTCAAATTATGCTGCTATTTTGCATATTAATTTCTTCTTTATTTCATTAATTCATTAATAAATATTTATTAACTGCTCACCATGTGCCAGACAGTACATAGCAATGAAAATCCCTCCATTTGTAGCACTTAGATTATGACAAGAGGAAACAGACAATGAATAGTTAAATAAATAAGGTAGGACATACATCAGATAGTGATAAGTGCTATGGGGGAAAAAAAAGAGAGAAAATGAAGAAGCCAAGAAGGTGATAAGGACTTTAGTGGGGGCTTTATGATTTTAAATAGGATAGACAGGAAAACAACACTACTAATGTGCCATCTGAGCAAACACCTGACTACGTAGAAGCATATTGTAGATACCTAGGGGAAGGGAGACCTTAGAGGATTATAGGAATGGCAAGGAGCCCAGTGTAGCTAGAGCTGAGAGAGTGATGAGAAGAGCCAAGCCATAGGCATAAAGTCAGAAGGACAAACAGGAGCCTGAATGGTTAGGACTCTTTACAAGTGATTATGAAGATTTGGGGGCTTATCCATTAGTTTTATAAGTTATAGATAATTTACTTCTCCAATCACATAAACTGGGATTCTTTATTTGATGGGAATAAATGGTCTAGCCTTCTAACCAACTTGTGAAGTACAATTGTGCCGTTTGTTGAGGCAGCTTTACGATCATAATTCCAGGCTGGCCCTGGAGAGCGGAATACCAAGAGAGTAGGCTATACAATCTTAGCCACTGTAATAGGGCGAATCAAAAAAATAAATCTCTCTTCTGGTTCTCCAGAGATAAATTCTGTGCAGCATTTTGAACAAAGTGACTTTATCTGAGGTGAAAATGATCCCACAGAGAAATCAATTCTCTTTAGAAAAGAATTTATCATTGGGTTAGAAGGATAAACAAGTTACTTCTGAAACCTTTTGTTACCAAGTACATGGAAAGTTAAAGTTATATGAAAACATTCAGCTTGACACAAGTATAAGACCTAAATCCATTAGAATAGACATGCATGGAGACAGAAGTGATTGTGGAGAACAC
Source organism: Bos indicus (assembly GCF_029378745.1). Classification (NCBI taxonomy): domain Eukaryota; kingdom Metazoa; phylum Chordata; class Mammalia; order Artiodactyla; family Bovidae; genus Bos; species Bos indicus. The sequence goes on from NC_091760.1 coordinate 113,577,263, forward strand.
ATCTCTTGATTGTACACCATCCCAGACACACTGAGTGGAGAGTGATATGCATGTCTGCAATAGGTGCCACAGACCAAAGTCCTTGCCAGGTGGAGATCCTCTTACAGGTTAGGGATGCAGACAACAATACCTAAACAATAAATAAGCTGATTGCAGATAGTTATAAGTAGGTATGAAAGGGACAAGGAGTGGAGAAATCCCTGGTGCTTCAGTGGATAAGAATCTGCCTGCCAATGCAAGGAAAATGGGGTTCAATCCCTGGTCTGGGAAGATTCCATATGCCATGGGGCAGCCAAGGCCCATGTGCCACAACTCCTGAGCCCCTGCACCTAGAGCATTGCTCTGCAACAAGAGAAGCCACCACAATGAGCCCACACATGGCAACAAAGAGTACCCCCCACTCACTGCAAATAGAGAAAGTCTGTGCACAGCAACAAAGACCCCGCACAATCAAAAATAAATAAATAAGCAAACATAACAGAAAGACATCTTAAAAAAAAAAAAAAAAAACAAGAAAAGAACAAGAAGTGACTAGTAGAGTTTGTAGATTTCTACTTGAGATTAACTGCTCAGGAAACACTCTCTGAGAATGTGACATTTAAATTAAAACCTAAATGATGAGAAGAAGCCAGGCTTGCAAAGAAATATCTGGGGGCCAAGAACAATGTAAATGGTTTATGATCCACAATAATCCTTAACATTTATACTGTGATTTACAGTTTTCACATCTGTTTCACATACATTTTTTTTTTAGTCCTCATAATAATGCTGTGGAAATACATGGTTGACATTTTTTGCCTGTTTTGCAGATGAGTGACTCAGTTTCAGAGAGGTCTAAGGGTGTGCCAAAGACAGGATTAATAGATGGGCTTTGGCAGGCATTTTTCTTCCTGACCCAGTTTGTTGCTATTGTGACTCCAAAGAAAATTAATATTCTCAAATTGAGAAACAGTGATGTCATATAGAGGACAAAAAAGAAAGAAAGAAAGTAAATTCTATTTGCTGCTGCTGCTGCGAAGTCGCTTCAGTCGTGTCTGACTCTGTGCGACCCTATAGACGGCAGCCCACTAGGCTCCTCTGTCCCTGGGATTTTCCAGGCAAGAGTACTGGAGTGGGTTGCCATTGCCTAGGTTTCAGCTATTTGTAAATAATAAAATATAAGTCACCTGTAATTCTTTAACTATGTTTTAATTGCTCTTTATTTTTCATTTAAGTGTTTTCACTTGGGTCATCTAGGTTTGAGGGGTGATAGTAATCTCTTCTGCTAAGTATTGATTTGCATTTCCTTTTAATTTTAACCATAATAGATACTTAAGGCTGTAGCCTACACAGGTTTTTGCTACATTCTGAGCTTATGCATTCCTCATATGCACAGATTTACAGAATAAATTGAGGTACAACTTCCATATTGAGGGTTACCAGAGCAAAGATACACTATTATCAAATGAGAGCATTAAAAGAATTGTAAAATAAAAATATTAACAATTATGCTCTATCATTGATATTAGTATTAAAATCTGTGCAAGGATAAGTTTATCTTCAATTCTTAGAGACCTATGTAATGGGCCTCTGAAAAGACATTTTCCCAAGAATCCTTTGTTTCCTAGGATTCTAACACTGTATAAATAAGAAGGTATTTTTTTCTAACTCTTCTGGAAATGTATAGTTGTCTGTCATTTTACAATGATAAATTTCAGGGAACATATTTAAGAAATGTTCTTGTCACCTTTTCATGAAGGTAGAAATTCCTAATTTTTGTCTCATGGATCTCAGAAGACTACAATAATAAGTTCAGCTGCTGCTGCTGCTGCTGTTAAATCGCTTCAGCTACTACACCACAATTATGAGAAATATTTTGAAAATTTACTGAAATATATTTTGAAATTATAGTATAAAATATTATCCTATTTAACAAAAAGATTGATTTTGCATACAGTAATCTATATTGGTACCTAATAAGCCAGGGTGTATTTTCTAGGTTTTTTGTTTTTGTTTTAATTTAATTTTATTTTTTAACTTTACAATATTGTATCGGTTTTGCGATATATCAAAATGAATCCACCACAGGTATACATGTGTTCCCCATCCTGAACCCTCCTCCCTCCTCCCTCCCCATACCATCCCTCTGGGTCATCCCAGTGCACCAGCCCCAAGCATCCGGTATCATGCATCGAACCTGGACTGGCGACTTGTTTCATATATGATATTATACATGTTTCAATGCCATTCTCCCAAATCATCCCACCCACTCCCTCTCCCTTTCCCACAGAATCCAAAATGTTCTATACATCAATGTCTCTTTTGCTGTCTCGCATACAGGGTTATTGTTACCATCTTTCTAAATTCCATATATATGCGTTAGTATACTGTATTGGTGTTTTTCTTTCTGGCTTCCTTCACTCTGTAGAATAGGATCCAGTTTCATCCACCTCATTAGAACTGATTCGAATTTATTCTTTTTAATGGCTGAGTAATACTCCATTGTGTATATGTACCACTGCTTTCTTATCCATTCATCTGCTGATGGACATCTAGGTTGCTTCCATGTCCTGGCTATTATAAACAGTGCTGCGATGAATATTGGGGTACACATGTCTCTTTCAATTCTGGTTTCCTCAGTGTGTATGCCCAGCAGTGGGATTGCTGGATCATAAGGCAGTTCTATTTCCAGTTTTTTAAGGCATCTCCACACTGTTCTCCATAGTGGCTGTACTACTTTGCATTCCCACCAACAGTGTAAGAGGGTTCCCTTTTCTCCACACCCTCTCCAGCATTTATTATTTGTAGACTTTTGGATCACAGCCATTCTGACTTGCGTGAAATGGTACCTCATAGTGGTTTTGATTTGCATTTCTCTGATAATGAGTGATGTTGAGCATCTTTTCATGTGTTTGTTAGCCATCTATATGTCTTCTTTGGAGAATTGTCTATTTAGTTCTTTGGCCCATTTTTTGATTGGGTCATTAATTTTTCTGGAGTTGAGCTGTAGGAGTTGCTTGTATATTTTTCAGATTAGTTGTTTGTCCGTTGCTTCATTTGCTATTATTTTCTCCCATTCTGAAGGCTGTCTTTTCACCTTGCTTATAATTTCCTTTGTTGTGCAGAAGCTTTTAAGTTTAATTAGATCCCATTTGTTTATTTTTGCTTTTATTTCCAATATTCTGGGAGGTGGGTCATAGAGGATCCTGCTGTAATGTATGTCGGAGAGTGTTTTGCCTATGTTCTCCTCTAGGAGTTTTATAGTTTCTGGTCTTACGTTTAGATCTTTAATCCATTTTGAGTTTATTTTTGTGTATGGTGTTAGAAAGTGTTCTAGTTTCATTCTTTTACAAATGGTTGACCAGTTTTCCCAGCACCACTTGTTAAAGAGATTGTCTTTAATCCATTGTATATTCTTACCTCCTTTGTCAAAGATAAGGTGTCCATTTTGAAAGTCACAGCACAAGGCAAGAAAATAAAGGGATAATGACAAACAATGATTGTGATAAAGTAAATGCAGGCTGTGGTAATAATAGGCTTTTAATAAAGACAGTATCTACTGGAGTTGGACCATAAATAAGACAGAGTGTCAAAGAATTGATGCCTTTAAAATGTGGTACTGGAGAAGACGCTTAAGAGTCCTTTGGACAGCAGAGATCAAACCAGTCAATCCTAAAGGAAATCAACCCTGAATACTCACTGTAAGCACTAATGCTGAAGCTGAGGCTCCAGTACTTTGGCCACCTGATGTGAAGAGCTGACTCATTGGAAAAGACTGAGGCAATGGAAGATGAGGGCAGGAGGAGAAGTGGGCGACAGAGGATGAGGTGGCTGGATAGCATCACCAGTTCAATGGACAGGACCTTGGGCAAACTCCAGGGACAGGGAGGCGTGGTGTGCTGCAGTCCATGGGGTCGCAAAGAGTTGGACATGACTTGGCAACTGAACAACAACAATCTACTAGCAGTTGCAATGTGCCAGGTACCAGGCTAAGCACTTTACTTACACTACCTTACTTAATTCTCACAACCCCATAATATAATATAGGGACTACCAGAATTATTGTATCCATTTTGTATGTGAAGAAACTGACTTGCAAGAGATTAAGCAGTTTGCTCTAGATCACATATTAACTGAGCAGTAAATCCAGAATACTAGCCAGAGGTGTCTGACTCTGGAGCTATCCTCTGTAGTAACCATATAATTCTGTAATGTAATGTGGCGTATTTGCTTACTACTACAACATTGTTCAAATAGTATCCCACAAAACACTGATGTAAGGTAACTGGTATTTCATATCAAAAGATTCCATGGTCAGATGATTTTCAGAAGCCCTGCATATCAAATCCCCTTCTTGCAGATTCACAATGCACATGACTACGTGAAGATGCCTCAGATGGTAAAGAATCTGCCTGCAAAGAGGGAAACCTGGGTTCGATCCCTGGGTTGGAAAAATCCCCTGGAGAAAGGAATGGCAACCCACTCCAGTATTCTTGCCTGGAGAATCCCCATGGACAGAGGAGCATGGGGTCACAGTCCATGGGGTCACAAAGAGTCAGACATGATTGAATGACTAAGCACAGCACATATGAAGGCTCAGAGCATTCCTGTAGCAAAGCAATCTGTTTCACCAGCATTTTCCAAAGTGTGTATGTGTGTGTGTTGTAATATTTCACTAAATCCTAGGGGAACACACTTTGGGAAACACAACACTTAGATTTTTTTTTTTTTTTACCAGTATCTAGGTACATTCAGATAGATTCAGCGTAGGTGTTCAAATCCATGTGAGCATAGTTCAAAGCTTGCCATTAAAATAAACTATTGAAAATTTCCAACTGTTTTTCACCCACATCTATTTCCCTACATCATCCCCTTCCCAATTATCAGCATGCTGAACCTTATTCCAATTACAATGTGATTCTTTCTGAATATCCCACATCCAATATTCTCCAAACATGTAAACCCTCAACATTGTTCACGCTCTAGCTTGAATCTACCTCACCCATGGAACTATTTGCCACCAACCTGAAGTGATCACTTCCTTCTCTGATATCTTAGAACACAAAATCATGTTTTATCATTTAATTGTTTCTGTCACTTTACATGGGCTTCCTTCATGGCTCAGGTGGTAAAGAATCTGTCTGCAATGCAGGAGACTCTGGTTTGATCTCTGAGTCAGGAAGATTCCCTGGAGAAGAATAAGAACTATCCATACATCTTTAGTATTTCCCACCTAACAAACTAAGAAACATATGAAGCAAGAAATGTATTCCAAAAGAATCTTCCAGTTTAGAAATTGGCATTGGTAGTTTAGACTGGGTCTACAGAGTTCCTAACTGTGACACTGGTGTTACCTTAGGTGGCATAGTTTCATATCCCACAGAAGCTAGCTTCTGTTGGACTGGAAAATTCTCTAAAGTGTACCTCTAAGCCATGAGTACCTTTGGATGCAAGAGGGCAGGGTCAGAGGAATTGCATGGATTAAAAAAAAAAAAAAAAAGGAAGTCGTCTAAAGCTTTGGGAGAAAGAAACAACTCTAGGGAAGGGCATTGTCTTTGGATAATTCCTCAGCTCTTGAAGGCCTGATCTTCAGAAATATCCATCAATACTTTCTTTCACCATAGCAAGAGGCTTATGTAGTTCCAACCCAACCCTCAAAAGTGTCTCTGAGTTAACTTGAGACATTTATGAAATTTATTATAGTCTTGCTGCCATCAGTTGAAGGTATCTGGAATTCCAGGGTCACCTCATTTTATCCTAGGGTAGGAGACTACATATATCTTGAAGACCCTGTTCACAGAACCTTGGGTCTCTCTGCATAAAAACAAACATGAGTTCTAAATTCTCCAGGAAAACTAGACTGGAATGCTCAAGATTTAGGGCACTTATTGACTCCCTGTCTCTAGACAGGCAAGGGTCTGGTATAATTTAACAGAGCCAAGGTTCTAGGTGACAGGGCTTGGGATGGAGTAGAAAAGTACTGGTTCAAGAGCTGTAGAACATAGAACCAAGGAGGGAAAACTGGAAGAGAGACTAAGGACAAAACCAGAATCAGAAAGACTGTCTAGTACAAATAATGATGATAGTCAGAAGAGAAACTGGAACCGTAAAGCAGAGCAAGCTTAGGGTTAATGAAAAGTGGAAGGCACAGCCAGGCGTGATTCCCTGGGATATAGGAGGTTACTACAGGACTTTATGGGGTGTCAGAGATCTTACCCATGGGAGAAGAAGAAGTTGTTACAAACACTTCACACACTGGAACTATAAGATTTTGGTCTAAGTTGCCTATATATCATCTGGTTTTATAGAGAAAAAGGTGGAAAGGATAACATCAGTCTATAAGCCCTGTAGTTTCCTCTACATAATGGACATCACAATAGTTTTTAAAAACTTTTTCATGAATGGTTTCTGGGAAATTTAGATTCATTAACTTTTAAAAGGAAACATTTAAGTTTCCTTCCCTGGCCAGCTAAGCCCTTGTCCATTCTCATCGAGAATAAAGACTGGCACTAAAACACAGAGAAATCCCATCAGAATTGAGGCTTAGCAGCCACAGTTCAGTTCAGTTCAGTTCAGTCGCTCAGTCATGTCCGACTCTGTGATCTCATGAACCACAGCACACCAGGCCTCCCTGTCCATCACCAACTCCCGGAGTTTACCCAAACTCATGTCCATCGAGTCGGTGATGCCATCCAACCATCTCATCCTCTGTCATCCCCTTCTCCTCCTGCCCCCAATCCCTCCCAGCATCAGGGTCTTTTCAAATGAGTCATCTCTTCGCATCAGGTGGCCAAAGTATTGGAGTTTCAGCTTCAACATCAGTCCTTCCAATGAATATTCAGGACTGATTTCCTTTAGGATGGACTGGTTGGATCTCCTTGCAGTCCAAGGGACCCTCAAGAGTCTTCTCCAACACCACAGTTCAAAAGCATCAATGTTTCAGCACTCAGCTTTCGTTATAGTCCAACTCTCACATCCATGCATGACCACTGGAAAAACCATAGCCTTGACTAGACAGACATTTGTTGACAAAGTAATGTCTCCGCTTTTCAATATGCTGTCTAGGTTGGTCATAACTTTCCTTCCAAGGAGTAAGCAGCTTTTAATTTCATAGCTGCAATCACCATCTGCAGTGATTTTGGAGCCCAGAAAAATGAAGTCAGCCACTGTTTCCACAGTTTCCCCACCTACTTGCCACGAAGCGATGGGACTGGATGCCATGATCTTAGTTTTCTGAATGTTGAACTTTAAGCCAACTTTTTCACTCTCCTCTTTCACTTTCATCAAGAGGCTCTTTCATTCTTCCTCACTTTCTGCCATAAGGGTGGTGTCATCCGCATATCTGAGGTGATTGATATTTCTCCCAGCAATCTTGATTCCAGCTTGTTCTTCCTCCAGCCCAGCATTTCTCATGATGTACTCAGCATATAAGTTAAATAAGCAGGGTGACTATATACAGCCTTGACATACTCCCTTTCCTATTTGGAACCAGTCTGTTGTTTCATGTCCAGTTCTAACTGTTGCTTCCTGACCTGCATACAGGTTTCTCAAGAGGCAAGTCAGGTGGTCTGGTATCCCCATCTCTGTCAGAATTTTCCAGTTTATTGTGATCCACACAGTCAAAGGCTTTGGCATAGTCAATAAAGTAGAAGTAGATATTTTTCTGGAACTCTCTTGCTTTTTCAATGATCCATCGAATGTTGGCAATTTGATCTCTGGTTCCTCTGCCTTTTCTAAAACCAGCTTGAACATCAGGAAGTTCATGGTTCACGTATTGCTGAAGCTGGCTTGGAGACTTTTAAGCATTACTTTACTAGCATGTAAGATGAGTGCAATTGTGCTATAGTTTGAGCATTTTTTGGCATTGCCTTTCTTTGGGATTGGAATGAAAACTGACCTTTTCCAGTCCTGTGGCCACTGCTGAGTTTTCCAAATGTGCTGGCATACTGAGTGCAGCACTTTCACAGCGTCATCTTTCAGGATTTGAAATAGCTCAACTGGAATTCCATCACCTCCACTAGCTTTGTTCATAGTGATGCTTCCTGAGGCCCTTTTGACTTCAGGTTCCAGGATGTCTGGCTAATATTATCAGTTTCTCTTCAAAGAAATCCCATTAGGGAGGCATTAGAAAAGCAGTGGGTTAGTATTTCAGAAATTACCTATGCAAAATGGTACCATAAATTATAATAATGAAATAAAATTAACTTTGATTATTTACAATATACCAGGCCTCAGTATTCTATACAGATGTTCTCATTGTTTCCTCACAAAATTAAGTGCCAACATATTTCCCATTTTGTGGATGAGAAAGCTGAAGCTCCAAGAGGCAGATTTACACAGAGGCAATCCAAGCCTCTGCATTTAGCCACCACACAGATGGCACCCCACATAGTTTGGGTAATGTTGGTATGGTGGGCTAGATGACACCTTCCCAAATAATATATCTGCATCCTAACCCTTGGAATCTGTGAATGTGACCTAATTTGGAAAAAGGGCCTTTGTGGATGTAATTAAGAGTCTGGAGATGAGATCCTTCCATGTTATCCAGGTGAGCCTTAAATCCACTTAAAGCCATTTTTATAGGAAATAAAAGAGAGACACACAAGGAGAAGAGGAGACATCTGTGTAAAGACAGAGGGTGAGACTGGAGTGATGCGGCCATACTGTAGGGATGCCTGGAGCCACCAGAGTCTGGAAAGGCAAGGAAAGAGTCTCCCCTAGAGCACTCAAGAGGAACACAACCCAGTCTACATTTTGATTTTATATTTCTAGCCTCCAGAACCACGAGAATAAATTTCTGTTGCTTTAAACCACTAGGATTGTGGTAATTTGTTATGGCAGCTTTAGGAAAATACAATGCAGGGGTTAGGAGATTAACAAGGGGTTAACAAGTTAGCACCTTGCTCTGCTGAAAATCCAAGCGTCACTTTACAGTCTGCCCTCAACACCACAATCCTGCATCCCCAGGTTGTGCATACAGATTGTGTAGTGCTATAGTATTTATACTGAAAAAAAAATCTATGTGTAAGTGTATCTGTACAGTTCAAACCCATTTTGTTCAAGAGTCACCTGTAATACAGTTGGTTTCTTAGCTTAGGCTGCCAGAACATAATTGCATAAACTGAGTGCATCATCAGCAACAGGAATTTATTTTTTCACAATTCTGGAGGATGGAAGTCTAAAGTCATGAAGTCAGCATGATCAGGTTCTGGTGAGAGCCCTCTTCCAAGATCTCTTTTATAAGGGCACTAATCTCATTTATGAGGGTTCCAACCTTATCACTTTCCAAAGACCCCAGCTTTTAATACCATCACACTTGGGGTAGGATTTTACCATACTATCTTGGGAAGACATAAACATTCAAACTATGGTAATTGGTAAAGGTGGGTTTTTTTTTTTTTAATTTGGGGGGCTTCTGGGTGGCCACATTTTAGAAGAAAGAATAATTCCAAGGAATCAATTGAATGATTTTTTAATTAAAAGCTTTTTTATTATTGCTATTTAAAGGATCATTCAGTTCAGTCACTCAGTCGTGTCTGACTCTCTGAGACCCCATGACACACAGCAAGCCAGGCCTCCCTGTCCATCACCAACTCCTGGAGTTCACCCAAACTCATGTCCATTGAGTCGGTGATGCCATTCAGCCATCTCATTCTCTGTCGACCCCTTCTCCTCCTGCCCACAATCCCTCCCAGCCTTAGGGTCTTTTCCAATGAGTCAGCTCTTTGCATGAGGTGGCCAAAGTACCGGAGTTTCAGCCTCAGCATCATTCCTTCCAATGAACACCCAGGACTGGTCTCCTTTAGGATGGACTGGTTGGATCTCCTTGCAGTCCAAGGGACTCTCAAGAGTCTTCTCCAACACCACAGTTCAAAAGCATCAATTCTTTGGCTCTCAGCTTTCTTCAGAGTCCAACTCTCACATCCATACATGACCGCTGGAAAAACCATAGCCTTGACTAGACGGACCTTTGTGGGCAAAGTAAAATCTCTGCTTTCTAATTTGCTATCTAGGTTGGTCATAACTTTTCCTTCCAAGGAGTAGTGAAGTCGCTCAGTCGTGTCTGACTCTTTGCGACTCCATGGACTGTAGCCTACCAGGTTCCTCAGTCCATGGCATTTTCCAGGCAAGAGTACTGGAGTGGGTTGCCATTTCCTTCTCCAGGGGTCTTCCTGACCCAGGGGTCGAACCCAGGTCTCCCGCATTCCAGGCAGACACTTTAACCTCTGAGCCACCAGGGAAGACTCCAAGGAGTAAGCGTCTTTTAATTTCATGGCTGCAATCACCATCTGCAGTGATTTTGGAGCCCCAAAAAATAAAGTCTGACACTGTTTCCGCTGTTTCCCCATCATTGCTATGTGTCAATACACTTTTTAGAGGATCAAAAGTGTTTTATCATTTGAACTTAATATCATTGGTGGAGCAAAACCTCATAATATTATAAAATAACATCAAAACAGTGCTTTTCAATGAAAGCCTTTGATTACTATTAAAAACAATTGTTTTAAAAAACAGAATATTTTCTTTTAATGTTTTAGTACTCTATAGCAGTAATCAACTGTCTTTTAAAATCATATTTAACTAAATTTTTCCCAGAAAAAATCATTTATTCAACAGCAGTGAGATACTGTAGTATCACATAAAACTGTCTTGAGCTTTACTATTAGAATATATGTTATTGATCCCTAACCAATATTTTCTCAATGGGTCAAATTTAAGATTTCTAGCATATAAAGGGGGAAATCTCTATTTTAAAATTTTCAAATTTATTAAAACTTCTTTCTCTATGATAATGTGTTCTCGTTGATGGATCACCAAAGATAATACATACTCTTCTCCAAAGGCAATTTAGAGACCTCACATTATTCTTTCACCAGATTAGAAAGGATAAATGACTCTGATACATGGCTTCATTCCCTCTTACTCTTTACCACTATGGCAGATCCTGATTTTAAACACCATAACTCACTCAACATAATTATGCCTTATTTTATAGCTTGCTGCATTATATTTGAAAAGTACATTATTCATTGTGATTTGAAAACATTCATAAGTATGACTGTGTTAATTTAGTTAATGCTTCAAGCAAGTGCAGATAATATTAAAATGAATGTTTTCTTTGCTAGCAACACACACTGGAGCAAAAAAGAAGTCATTTATTTTGAGGATTAGTCATGTTATACTAGTATCTAACAGTGAGATAAATAGCAGACATACATTTTATTTTAATGCATCATAAAGAAAAAAGGAACAGGAGATGCGGTTAGTTCATTAAAAATAAGTACAATTTTACCCTCTTACAGTAATTTCAAGGGTACTGTGATGTGATCATGAGCCTTCTAATCAAATAGATATGCTTTTAAATTTTGCCTCACTACTAAATCACTGAGCAATTCAGCATATAGTAATTCATCTCTCTGAAACTTTATTCTTACCTGTATAATGGGAGAGTATCTACTAACTTCTGGGTCAATGTGAAAATTGAATTCAGCAAGTGAGAAAGGAAGTTAATAATGACTGACAGATAGTAAATAATCATTACGTGATTGACAGTGTTGCTGTTTTTGAATCTACCTTTAGAATCTGAAGCACCGACAGAACAATTGCATGATTTGTGAGTCTTCTTATCATTCCTTTTCTCAATGTCTCTTCTCAGATTCTATTACCATTTCTTTGTATATTTACCTTATTGCTTATAGATTCTATTATTGAGAATTAATCATAAATTTTAGATGTCTTACACAACTGACTATATCATTATCATGTGACTTGTTAATATTTTTAGGCAACCAAGTTCACTTAAGAGATATAGAATCCATAATAAATGAAGAATAATACACAGCTGACCCTTGAATAGTGCAGGGGTGAGGGGTGCTGACTCCTGCACAGTTGAAAATTTGCACATGACTTTTGACTCCCCAGAAACTTAGCTACTAATAACCTGCTATTGACTGAAAGCCCTGCTGATAATATAAATAATAAGTTAACACACACTTTGTGTGTTATATATACTCTATACTATATTTTCTTACAATAAAGTAAGCTAGAAAAAATGTTATTAGGAAAATCATAAGAAAAAAAATACTTTTACAGCACTGTACTGTATTTACGGAGATCATGTTTTATGTCATCTGTTTATATCATCTGTCAGTACCTACATCAACATTGAATGTACTGAATGTTGAAACACTAAAACTCTGTAGACGTTATATGTATTACTAACACTAGACATTAGAAATGAAAATGTGGTGTGATAAATCATATTTATTTACAGATGCAACAGTTCATGCACTGATAATGAAGAAACAGCAATATGATGGCTTTATGGTAGCCTGGTATAATTGATAGGATTGCTTCACAGTAGCCTACCTTATACACTAATGGATAAATTGTTATAGAAATGTTATGGTATACAATATTACATTCATATTTATAACAACATTGGAAACATTGTTATATTTTTTAAAAACCACTCACTTGTGATGATAGGTTAATACACAGTTTCTCTCATTATGAGAGAGGGGCTTACTCTACAGTAATTTAATTCTTTGAAAGTAAAACAATAAAACAGTAAAAAAAAAAACTAACACATTACTAAGTTTATATTAAATATCACTTCCCTTACACCTATGTAAGGATAGGCTGTCCACTTCAATACAAGTCTTACACACAATGTTCTCAGTTCAGTTCAGTCGCTCAGTCGCGTCTGACTCTTTGCGACCCCATGAATCGCAGCACACCAGGCCTCCCTGTCTATCACAAACTCCCAGAGTTCACTCAAACTCACATCCATCGAGTCAGTGATGCCATCCAGCCATCTCATCCTCTGTCGTCCCCTTCTCCTCCTGCCCCCAATCCCTTCCAGCATCAGAGTCTTTTCCAATGAGTCAACTCTTCGAATGAGGTGGCCAAAGTACTGGAGTTTCAGCTTCAGCATTATTCCCTCCAAAGAAATCCCAGGGCTGATCTCCTTCAGAATGGATTGATTGGATCTCCTTGCAGTCCAAGGGACTCTCAAGAGTCTTCTCCAACACCACAGTTCAAAAGCATCAATTCTTCGGCTCTCAGCCTTCTTCAGAGTCCAACTCTCACATCCATACATAACCACTGGAAAAACCATAGCCTTAACTAGATGGACCTTTGTTGGCAAAGTAATGTCTCTGCTTTTGAATATGCTATCTAGGTTGGTCAAAACTTTCCTTCCAAGGAGTAAGTGTCTTAATTTCATGGCTGCAGTCACCATCTGCAATGATTTTGGAGCCCAAAAAAATAAAGTCTGACACTGTTTCCACTGTTTCCCCATCTATTTCCCATGAAGTGATGGGACCAGATGCCATTATCTTTGTTTTCTGAATGTTGAGCTTTAAGCCAACTTTTTCACTCTCCACTTTCACTTTCATCAAGAGGCTCTTTAGTTCCTCTTCACTTTCTGCCATAAGGGTGGTGTCATCTGCATATCTGAGGTTATTGATATTTCTCCTGGCAATCTTGATTCCAGCTTGTGTTTCTTCCAGCCCCGCGTTTCTCATGATGTACTCTGCATAGAAGTTAAATAAGCAGGGTGACAATATACAGCCTTGATGCGATGATGATAGTGACACTTAAACATCTCATACAGTTCTTGCCATGCAGTATTACATTTTCACACTCACAGACATACACAACAGATAAGTTTACTAACTATACTGCATGATGATTAATTTCTATTCATTAAGGGAAACTGGATCATCGTAAAGGCCTTCATCCTTGTTGTCTTCACATTGAGTAGTGTGAGGAGGAAGAGGACAAGGAGAGGTTGATCTTGCTGTCTCCAAGGTGGCAGAAGCAGAAGAGATAGAAGAAGTGGAAGGGAAGGCAGGAGAGACAGATACACTCAGCGTACATAGTAATTTCCACCTGAATATTTTGCTTTTCCATTTCTCTAAAAATGTTTCTGTATGGTACCAATTCTTTTTTCACCATTTCCTTTAGTTTCAGTGCCTATATCACAGAAGGTTCTGTGTCATAAAAGAAGTCAAAAGTAGTCTTGAATAATCAAAACCCTTCTGCCAGATTGCCTAATGTCGATCTATTTTTTGGCACTGCTTCTTCTATGTCTTCTTTCTTATCATGTGGCACTGGTTCAGAAGCACTCATCTCCATTACATGGGCTTCTGTTCATTTCTCTGGGGTGGTGTCTATTAACTTCAAGAGCCATATCTCGAAACCTTTCACCCTCATCTTTTTTCCCCATATCCATAATCTTTTTCATGATTCCCTTGTTTGGCTCTGTAATAAATCCTGTGAAGTCATGCACAACAGCTGGGCACATTTTTTCCAGCAGGAATTTATTGTTTCAGGCTGGGTGGCTTTCATGACATTTTCTATTACAAAAATGATATCCTCAATGGTGTGATTTTTTCAAGCTTTCATGGTGTTCTCTCTGTTGAAGTTCCCTTCCATTGCACTGACAATCTTTTCCGTAGAGTACCTTGTGTAATGAGACTTAAAGGTTCTTGATTTACAGGCGGAATTAGAAACATTGTGTTTGGGGGCAAGGAGACCACTTTGATGCCTTTGGTGTTGAACTCATGGGGTTCAGGGTGGCCAGAAACATTGTACAATAGTGAAAGAACATTAAAAGGCAGCCCTATACCCTAAGTTCAGGGACAAAGCATCAGAGGAATAAATCCAGAAAATTTGATCTCATTGTTCATGGCTTCTTATTGTACAACCAAAAGACTGGCATCTGGTATTTATCTTTTTCTCTCAAGACCCAGGAGTTTGTGGCTTTATAGATAAAGGTAGTCCTGATCATAAGCTTAGTAATTTTCTTAATGGTGTCTGGGAACTCGTCTGCTGCCTCTTGGTCAGCAGAAGCTACTTCTTCTGCCATCTTGACATTTTTAAAGCCAAACCACTTTATAAAATGATCAGACCATTCTACACTTGCATTAAATTCTCCAGTTTTAGATTCTTCCCCTTATTTTTGTTTTAAGTTGTCATATAATGACTTTGCTTTTTCTTGAATCATATTAGAGTCTACAGATGTGACTTTTTTAGAGCAATCCTGAACCCACATAAGAGCTGCATTTTCAATAAGAGATAAAAAGGTATTTCTTGAAAAGTACAAGGTTTTCATGCATTATGTCCTGGCCAGAGTGACAGTTTCATGGGGGAATTTCTTTTTTTTGCAGGGGGTGGTGGTGGTGGTGGTGGTGGTGTCATTTTGCTGGATTCATCTATCTTGGAATGGTGGGCAACCATCATTGCAGACCTCAATCTACAGTACATATTAAACAATTGAACTTTTTCTTGTCATGCCATGACTTTTCTCTGTTTCTTGGAAGAACTTCTAGCATCACTGGGGCACCATGGTGTTATTCAAGGTTATGGTATTGCACTAAACACTATGAAAAATACACACGAATCTCAAGAGTACAGTTTTTATTGCAATATCCAATTTCCTGGAGAGATGAGCTGTTCATGTGGAGATGATTAGAGTTACAAAGTGTCTCAAGAAAATACTTGCAACGCTTGAGTTCTCTGCAATAGCAACAGGAGGTGGCTGCACAACTATTACAGCAAGACAGTGTGTACTATTTACATTATGTAGATTTGGGCTTCCCTGGTAGCTCAGCTGGTAAAAAGTCTGCCTGCATGCAGGAGACCCTGGTTCAATTCCTGGGTCAGGACGATCCCCTGGAGAAGGGATAGGTTCCCCATTCCATTATTTGGACTTCCCTAGTGGCTCAGATGATAAAGAATCAGTACTTCGTCTTTATGTTTGTTTACATTTCCTTCAACTGTGAATGCTACCATGTATAATGTGTATGCATAAGTTTTTATAAAGTTTCTCTGTAATAGATTTGTATATATTTTATGGTGGTAAATGATAGAATAGCATCTACTTCTGGGGTGGCACAGAGTCAGACATGACTGAAGCGACTTAGCAGCAGCAGCAGATTTTATGCATTCCTATCATAACTTTTTCTTAATTTTTTCAACATTTCAAGGCTATACAATTTATCAGCAAGTATTCTCAAATTCTTAAAGGTCTCCAAATTTTTTTTCCATAATATTTATTGAAATAAAATCCACATATAAGTAGACCCACACAATTCAAACCCATATTTTTCAAGGGTCAATCATACTTAGGAAATGATTCCACAGATGCTTTACTTTCATCTAAGGTGAGGTAATGATAAATCACACAATAATTTAAAGTTTTGAGTTCCTAAAAATATACATCATTATCTGCTTTCTAATGTCAATTTGAGAATGTGTCAATTTCTCACAATTTATATCAACTGAGTAAAATTTCACTGTCAAAATTATAGGATAAGTTTTTGAACAAAATGCCCAAGATTATAAATCCATTATTGAAAGACTACAATTTACTCTGCCATGCACATTTAAAAAGTGTCTGACTACAATGAAAAAAAAAAACACCTCAATATTTGAAATTTTGTTCATATGATGGCTTATAATCTGATTTGGAAAAAAATGTTGACTTTTTTACATGGTTACAATTTCAAAAGTGCTTAATTTCTTACAGAAGTCAGTCTGTATCAGAAAACATCACTACAGCAATCATTATATTAGTAATGGTGAAATTAAACTTGTTTACTGAAGGCCTCACTAAAAATTTGTTCAAAAGATATAGGAGGAACTTGGCGGGGCTGGGGGGGTGCAAATTATTTGAAAGATACAACACAGTAATGCAGCATATATTTTTCAGATTCTTCCTTTCTCCAAGAACTGTCCTAAATCTTTGGCATACAATGATGAATAAGGTAAAATACCATCCCCTCCTTTAGTGCACAGTAAAGAGAAGATCTCTGTCTAAAGAATGATGGTATGATCAAATGAATGTCATGGCAGAGGCGAAAACTCAACGCTGAGCAGGATGGAAAAGAAGTGCTAAGGTTTTGTTGAGGGCTGGGACTAAGGAAAGTTGTCGAACAGATAGTAGACTGTAAAAAGAGTCATTAGATTACATACTCCAAATTAATAATTCAAACTTGTAGAGTCATGGTCACATAATACATATATTTTTAGAAATATTACTCTGGCAACAATGTGGAAATAGATTAGAGTGAGTGAGGCTGAAACAAGAGCACAAGAAGAAAGATATTTCAAGAGGGAAGAATTAGGAGAGAGATGGGTAAATGGACAAGAAAATTATATGTGAGGATATTTAGAAGGTAAGATTCAGAAAACTTTGTGAGTGAGCAAAAAGAGGGAAATGGAATAAGAAAAGCAGTTAAGTCAATGGTTCTTATAGCAGGATACCTAGAACAGCAGCAGTAGCAGCCCCTGGGAACTTTTTAAGAAATATATATTCTTTAGCCTCACTCCAGACCTTCTGAATAATAAACTCTGGGATCGGGGCCCAACGGTCCATGTTTAACAAGCTTTCTGGGCAATTCTGATGCATGCTACAGTTTGAAAAGCACTTTCAGCTACAGCTGGTTCTCAAATCAGCTGCAAATTGAACAGGAATCTTAGAAAAAGAAAATTCCCATCCCAGAAATTCTCGTTTCACTGGGCCAGACTGTAACCTAGATGTCAGGATTTATATATTACTGGTGGTGGTTTAGTCTCTAAGTTGTGTCCAACTCTTGCGACCCCATGGACTGTAGCCCGCCAGGCTCCTCTGTCCATGGGGATTCTCCAGGCAAGAATACTGAAGTGGGTTGCCATTTCCTTCTCCAGGGGATCTTCCCAACCCAGTAATCAAACCTGGTTCTCCTGCGTTGCAGGCAGATTCTTTACTAACTGAGCTACAAGAGAAGCCTTGTGGCTTTCATGTTTCTTAAAGGGGATGCACCCAGATTTTCATGGACTGGACTGTAGGTCCTTACACTCTCTTCCCATTTAGCCAGTTACTGGAACACATGCCCGTTGGGAACAGGCTTATCCATTCTACATTGCTGCAATCTCCTCCAGTCCCTATTAACCCAGTCACTGTTTCTGTATACAATATGGTTCCCACCCTAGGCCTTCTTAGATCTTAAGTTCATGGACATACACCTACATGGTTTTTTTCTTCAGGACACACAACTTCTATCGTGGGTCTCAGAAGACAGGTATCTCTCAATTTTACCATGGGATGTCCACTAAATTCAAGGGCCCCAACTCAGGCTACGGCCAAATACTACTGTTTCCAAACCATTTGCCCCAAATGATTATGGATGGATCCACAAATAATCTTCACATCTAGGGCATGAGATCCTGGTGCAGGGGCCCTTCAGACTTTCCTAGGAAGCCTCAAGAAGCAATATGAGTAGGCCAAATTTACACTGAGAGCTGTTCATTGCCTTCCTGCTATTTCTTTTGGGACACAAAAAGTTAAAGAGTAAAGGTAGCTTAAACAATAAGACCTAGGAGAGGAATGGAATAGGAAGTTGTCAGTTACACACACACATACATATATACACACATTCTTTTTGTATTCTTTTCTATTATGGTTTATCTGGAGAAGGCAATGGCAACCCACTCCAGTACTCTTGCCTGGAGAATCCCATGGGCGGAGGAGCCTGGTAGGCTGCAGTCCGTGGGGTCACTAAGAGTCGGACACGACTGAGCAACTTCACTTTCACTTTCCACTTTCATGCATTGGAGAAGGAAATGGCAACCCACTCCCGTGTTCTTGCCTGGAGAATCCCAGGGATGGGGGGGCTCGGCCTGGTGGGCTGCGGTCTATGGGGTCGCACAGAGTCGGACACGACTGAAGCAACTTAGCAGTAGTAGCAGCAGCATGGTTTATCATAGGATATTGAATATAGTTCTCTGTGCTGTACAGTGGGACCTTCTTGTTTATCCATTCTATATATACATAAAAATTTACATCTGCTAACCCCCATCCTACCCCATCCCTTCCTCATCCCTCCTCTTGGAAACAGTCTGTTCTCTATGTCCATGATTCTGTTTCATCAATAGGTTTATTTGTGAACCTATTTTAGATTCCACATGTAAGAGATCTTGCATTTGTCTTTCTCTTTCTGACTTTCTTTACTTAGTATGATAATTTCTAGTTGCATCCTTGTTGCTGCAAATGGTATTATTTCATTCTTTTTATAACTGAGTAGAATTCCATTGTATATATGTACCAATTCTTGTTTATCCATTCATCTGTCAATGGACACTTAAGTTGCTTATATATCTTGGCTATTGTAACAGTGGTGCTATGAACATACTGGTGCATGTACCTTTTTGAATTCAGTTGTTGGATCATATGATGATTCTGTTTTTAGTTTTTTGAGGAACCTCCATACTGTTTTTTATAGTGGCTTCACTAATCTGCATTCCTACCAACAGTGTAGGGGTGTTGCCTTTTCTCCACACCCTCTCTGCCTTTGTTATTTGTAGACTTTTTAAAAGTGGCCATTCTGACTGGTGTGAGGTGGTACCTCATTGTAGTTTTGATTTGCATTTTCATTGCATTTGATTTGCAATAATTAGCAATGATGAGCATCTTTTCTTATACATCAGGATATTTAAAGTTCTCCCAGGTAATTTCAGTGTATGTGCACTTATGGTAAACTGCTGGTTCTGGCTGGGAGGCTGGGTAGACAGTGTTAATGCCAAGGAAAGAGGGGAGGTTTAAGAGAAAATCTGATACTGAATCTCAAAATAAGCACACAAGACCTTATTTAACTAGCTTTCTTTAGTCATGACCAATTCTTTGGGACCCCATGGACTATACAGTCCATGGAATTCTCCAGGCCAGAATACTGGAGTGGGTAGCCTTTCCCTTCTCCAGGGGATCTTCCCAACCCAGGGATCAAACCCAGGTCTCCCATATTGCAGGCAGATTCTTTACCAGCTGAACCACAAGGGAAGCCCAAGAAAAACTGGAGTGGGCAGCCTATCCCTTCTCCAGTGGATCTTCCCAACCCAGGAATCAAACGGGGATCTCCTGCATTGCAAGTGGATTATTTACCAACTGAGCTATGAAGGAAGCCCTTACTCTAAGCCAACAGATGAAAAATAAACAGCAGTATCAAAACATGAGCACATTACAAGGGTATCAAAACTTCAAAAGTTCTCAATAAAACTCTTTTCATTCTCTGAATCTTTTGCCAACTAATCTCCAAAAGCTTTAATGTTCTTCTACTCTCCTCTTCCTTTTATTGCTAAATATGGAACTCATCAGTGCTCCCTCTTCATTTAGTCAACATTTGGTCCTTAATGTAGTGGGTAAGTACACATGCTTCAAACCCCTACTTTACCACTTGCTAACTCTGGGGGTTTAGCCAACTTAAATTCTCTATCTGTCAGTTTCTCCATTTTTAAGTGGGAATAACAATACAACCTGTTAGGATTGACCAAGGATTTAAAGCATTAATAGAGCTTTCCTGGTGGCTTAGTGATAAAGAATCCACCTGCCAGTGCAGGAGACATGGGTTCAATCCCTGATCCAGGAATATTCCACAGGCCATGGAGCAACAAAGCCTGTGCAACACAACCATTGAGCCTGTGCTCTAGAGCCCAGGAGCCGCAACTCTGAGCCCATGTGCTGCAACCACTGTAACCCAAGTACTCTAGAGTCTGTGTTCTACAATGAGAGAAATCACCGCAATGAGAAACCCATGCACTGCAACTAGAGAAAAGCCCGCACAGCAACAAAGACCCAGCGTAGCCAGAAATAATAAAATTATTTTAAAAATAAGGCAGTCTACGAACAATAAATGCTGGAGAGGGTGTAGAGAAAGAAAACTCTCTTGCACTATTGGTGGGGATGTAAATTGATATAGCCACTATGGAGAACAACATGGGGATTCCTTAAAAAACTAGAAATAAAGCTACCATATGAAAAGACACATGCACCCTGGTGCTCATCATAGCACTATTTACAACACCCCGGACATGAAACAACCTGGATGTCCATCAACAGATAAATGGATAAAGAAGATGTGGTGTATATATATACAATGGAATATTACTCAGACACAACAAGGAATGCATTTGTGTCAGTTCTAGTGAGGTGGATGAACCTAGAGCCTATTATACAGAATGAAGTAAGTCAGAAAGAGAAAAACAAATATCATATATTAATGCATATACATGGAATCTAGAAAGATGGTACTGATGAACCTATTTGCAGGGCAGCAATGGAGAGTCAGACGTAAAGAACAGACTTTTGGACATAGTGAGGGAAGGAGAGGGGGGGATGATTTGCAAGAGTAGCATTGAAGTATATACATTACCATATGTAAGACAGATAGCCAGTGGAAATTTGCTGTTCGACTCAGGGAGCTCAAACCTGGGTGCTCACTGACAACCTAGAGGGGTGGGATGGAGTGGGAGGTGGGAGGGAGGTTCAAGAGGAAAGGGACATATATATACCTATGGCTGTTTCATGTTGATATATGGTAAAAAACCAACAAAATATTGTAAAGTTATTATCCTCCAATTAAAAGTAAAATTAAATTAAAAATAAAGCATTAATAATCATAAAGTTTTTGGAACAATGCCTGGCACATGGTAAGTTCCATGCAAATACTATTAAGTAATTTTTTAAAAATTAGCTTTGACCATTTGGTATATAAACCAAGAGGCAATTCAAGGGCTTCCTAGTCCAAGAGAGGTAATTAGCATCAGGTGAGCCTCACTCGTGTCTCCAGGAAACACATACAACATTATAACTCCTGTAACTAGACTGCCAAATCCTTGCAGACAGTGTCATGGCTTACTCACCTTGTATTCCCACTTTCTATCACAAAGCTTAGCTGACGGTAATTAATAAATATTCATTGAATAAAGGAACTAAAAATGGATTATTCACTTCAGTCATTAATTTTTACTCTATGTAGAAAATAAGATCTCATATGGTATCTTCCTTGGAGAAGGAAATGGCAGCCCACTCCAGTGTTCTTGCCTGGAGAATCCCAGGGATGCAGGAGCCTGGTGGGCTGCCATCTCGGGGGTCGCACAGAGTCGGACACGACTGAAGCGACTTAGCAGCAGCAGCAGCAGCAGCATGGTATCTTCCAAGAGGCTATAACCATTTGGGCATGGTGATTGAAGCCAAAGTGTCCCAAGACAAAGCTAGAAGATAAAGAGAACCACTCTACATACCTTACCTCATTCAGCTCTAGCCAGAAAATCTGAGCCTGCAGAAGAATCTATCAGAGATTTTGGGAGGGGCAGAAGCAGGGAAATGGGCCTAGGGCTAACGTTTGGAGTGGATGGGGAAAAAAGATTTAGACAATCAGAAAATCATTCTGAAGCAGTTTTCATTAGCATAGCAGAAGAATAGCACAGTTTTCATTAGCATAGCAGAAGAATAGCACAGTTTTATAAACTCAGAAATTCTGCCAAAGAAATTAAAGCATTATTTAAGACTTGATGGACTTGGAATCAGGGCCAACTTTGCCATTAGCAAGCTCCTGACCTTGGATGAGTCACCTAGCCTCCCTAAGCCTCAGTTTCCTCCTCTCCAAAATAAGGCATTGATTAATGATTCAAAAGGTTCTTTATAGTTCTGTAGTTCTTTGATTCTAACAGCTGACTGAAAATTTCAGCTCTTCAAGGAAAAATAAAATGCTTTCTTCTAATTCATGGAGCTATTGTGGGGACTCTATATCTCTTTTCTGTGTGTAATAATACTATTTCCTCCTAAAATTCATTCTGTGTTTTAGACTTCCATTTGTAATATATGGACTGACACCCAGCTTAGAATAATTACCAAAATATAGAGCTTAATACACCAGACCAAATTTATTTTTAGCTTTGAGTCATCCATCATGTCTATAATAGCAATATGCTATGAAATTCATAACAGTCTCTAAAGAGCCTTTGAAAATATTATAATACCTATTTAGTTCTTGAACAATTTATTAATAAAACTTAAAACTTAATAAAACCTTTATCTGAGTTAAGTTTCTCTTTTAGGCTTACAAAAATAAAACAAAACAGAACCACTAACTCTGAAGCATGTAGATAAGAATGAGTCAAAATTCTATGACTTTTATGTTTCAATACAAGTTGTGTGTAACATACCTCAGGATTTGTGTCAAACTCCAGGCTTAAACAGTGGAAACCGTTTTATCTATTTACTTGGTTCAGAAAGGCTCAGTGCCTCTAGGCAATCAATCTAACTCTTTGCAGCAAGACATAAGTTATTTGAGATTTCTACCTCAAAACCTATTATGCCCCCAAAGTGCTATCTCTGATTATTGTTAAACGAAGTCTCAGTTGGCAGAAGAGTTCACCATACTAGAACTCTTGATAGCTTCAGAGAAATACTTTATTAAATTCTAAAGCACTCAAGCCATACCTCCAAAATACAGGCAAACCTCCAGAGTCTCCTTGAAAAATTACTCATGGCCCAAGCACTATTGGAGCCATAAAAGGCAAAGCCTCAGAACCCCAGAGTTAAGGTAGAAACCACATCTTTGCTCTGCTAACTCTATAAGGAATCTTTTTTGTTATTGGGATCTCTAAAGCCCCACAAAATACCATGTTCTTGTCAACACCAACTTCAGACAAATAGTCCAAACAAGAAAGTAGTTCCCAGCTACTGTAATTCAGTTCTTGCTTTGACATATAAGTGGAGCTTGTCATTCTCAATGCAACATTTATCACATTGAGTATGTCTAAGCAATCCAGAAGGCTCATGCCACATATCAATGTATCAATAGTTTTGCCCAGTTGTACATGACAAGTCTCTCACATAAGAGTGAGACATTAAGCTAGTGAGTAAATCTAGCTGAACACACAGCACCTCAAACTCTACAACAGTTTTATTGTTATCTACTTGGAATCATAAAAACATTGTTCTTTATTAAAAATCTCCTCTGAAGGATAGTCAAATGCTCACAATGGTGATTAAAATGCAGAGAACCAAAGCTCCCCATAGTTCCTAACCAGAAAGAAGTTCTTTGGAGGAAATTATATGCTCTGGTAAATTACTGTTATGTACATGCTAAAATTTTTGAAATGCAGCAGTTGCAAGTGTTAAATGTCTGCTTTCCCAAGCAAAAGGCAAATGATAGTGAACACTGGTAACTCTTTGTTAAATCAACTATACAGTATTAAGAGTAAACAAGATCACAATGTAGGTGAAATTGCTTAGTAACCTGTAAATCACTTTAGAAAGAGAAAAAATTAAGAGTTACACAGAGACAAATACTGAGATGCATGATCATTTAAGATGCTGGAGTGTAAGAAAAGATGAGACCATTTCTGTAATCTTTCTGAGAAAACAAAAATTCCTAGTTGTATTTTGCCTCTATATTTTTCATACTTCCACAAGTTCCTGAACGGAAATCCTGTGTTTGGAAGAGCTACATGAAAAACAAAAAGAGAGAGAGAAACAGAGAGAGAGAATCTAGGATTAGAAATTTTATACATTGCGTGTATTTAACGATGGACAAGTGGAACTATAAAAATAACATCTTATAGTTAATGTGTGTCATCGTCTCAATAAACTAATGCGAGTTGCATGTTTGCTATTGGCTATGTTAACAGTATGGTAAAACTCCCTTCTGAGAAAGCATTTAAGAGAGACAAGTGTATTTTATTGGTTTATATTAGTCAAATATTAACCAATCCGAAAATTTATTACTTTGTGTTCCTAAATCTTAAAAAAGTTTAAATCTACTGATAAAATCAACACCTCAATTGAGAGCCCATATACATATTTAAATTTTATGTAAATATAGTTGATATACTATATTATGTACAAAGTGATTCACTTATACATATATATTCTTTTTCATATTCTTTTCCATTGTGGTTTATCACAAGATATTGAATATAGTTCCCTGTGCTATTCAGTAGGACCTTGTTATTTATCCATCCTATATATAATAGTTTGCATCTGTTAATCCCAAATTCCCAGTCTTTCCTCCCTCCAACTCCCCCCACCTCTCCTTGGCAACCACAAGTTTGTTCTCTATATCTGTGAGTCTGTTTCTGTTTTTGTAGATATGTTCATCTGTGTTGTATTTTAGGTTACACATACAAGTGATATCACATGGGATTTGTCTTTGTCTTTCTGACTTACTTCACTTTGTATGATAATCTCTATGTTGCTGCAAATATCATCATTCTTTTTCCTGGCTGAGTAATATTTGATTTTATATATATATATATCTCACATTTTTTTAGCCATTCATCTGTCAATGGACATTTAGATGCTTCCATGTCTTGGTTATTATATTAATAAAGAGTGCTGCTATGATATAGAGGAGCATGGATCATTTTGAATTATAGTTTTGTCTGGATATATGCCCAGGAATGGGATTGCTGGGTCATATAGCAATTCCATTTTTAGTTTTCTGAGGAACATCCATACTGTTCTTCATAGTATCTGAACCAATTTACACTCCCACCAACAGTGTAAAAGGGATCCCTTTTCTCCACATCCTGTCCAGCATTTGTTATTTGTAGACTTTTTAATGGTGGCCATTCTAACTGGTGTGAGTAGGTATAGCTCATTGTAGTTTTGCTTTGTCTATTTGTTAAATTAATAGAGAATTCTATTAATTAGCAGTGATGAGCATCATGTGTTTAATGGCCATCTGTATTTCTTCTTTGGGGAAATTCTTATTTAGGTCTTCTGGCCACTTTTCAATTGGATTGTTTTTCTATTATTGAGCTGTATGAACAGTTTGTATATTTTGGCAAAAGCCCTTTTGTGCACATCAGTTGAGCTATTTCAAATCCTAAAAGATGATGCTGTGAAAGTACTGCACTCAGTATGCCAGCAAATTTGGAAAACTCAGCAGTGGTCACAGGATTGGAAAGGGTCAGTTTTCATTCCAATCCCAAAGAAAGGCAATGCCAAAGAATATTCAAACTACCGCACAATTGCATTCATCTCACATGCTAGTAAAGTAATGCTCAAAATCCTCCAAGTCAGACTTCAACAGTACATGACCCATGAACTTCCAGATGTTCAAGCTGGATTTAGGAAAGACAGAGGAACCAGAGATCAAATTGCCAACATCTGTTGGATCATCAGAAAAGCAAGAGAATTCCAGAAAAATATCTACTTCTGCTTTATTGACTATGCCAAAGCCTTTGACTGTGTGGATCACAATAAACTGGAAAATTCTGAGAGAGATGGGAATACCAGACCACCTGACCTGCCTCCTGAGAAATCTGTATGTAGGTCAAGAAGTATCAGTTAGTACTGGACATGGAACAATAGACTGATTACAAATCTGGAAAGGAGTATGTCAAGGCTATATGTTGTCACCCTGCTTATTTGACTTATAGGCAGAGTACATTATGTGAAATGCTGGGCTGGAGGAAGCACAAGCTGGAATCAAGATTGCTGGGAGAAATATCAATAACCTCAGATATGAAGATGACACCACCCTTATGGCAGAAAGCGAGGAAGAACTAAAGAGCCTCTTGATGAGAGTGAAAAAGGAGAGTGAAAAAGTTGGCTTAAAACTCAACATTCAGAAAACTAAGATCATGGCATCTGGTCCCATCACTTCATGACAAATAGATGGGGAAACAATGGATAGAGTAAGAGACTTTGTATTTTTGGTATCCAAAATCATTGCAGATGGTGACTGCAGTCATGAAATTAAAAGATGCTTGCTCCTTGGAAGAAAAACTATGACCAACTTAGCAATTAAAAAGCAGAGACATTACTTTGTCTGTCTAGTCTTTTTTTCAGCAGTCATGTATGGATGTGAGAGTTGCACCATAAAGAAAGCTAAGCGCCTAAGAATTGATGGTTTTGAACTGTAGTGTTAGAGAAGACCCTTGAGTCCCTTTGACTGCGAGGAGATCCAACCAGTGCATCCTAAAGGATGTTAGTCCTGAATATTCAGTGGAAGGACTGATGCTGAAGGTGAAACTCCAATACATTGATCACCTGATCCAAAGAACTGACTCATTGGAAAAGACCCTGATGCTGGGAAAGATTGAAAGTGGGAGGAAAAGGGGACAACAGAGGATGAGATGGTTGAATGGCATCACCAACTCGATGGACATGAATTTGAGTAAGCTCTGGGAATTGGTGATTGGAAGCCTGGCATGCTGCAGTCCATGGGGTCGCAAAGCATTGGACACAACTGAGCGACTGAACTGAACTGAAAGATGACTTGCTGTCTTTAGTGAGACCCTAGAAACGAATTCTAGAACAGTATTTTTCAGAATTGGAGAGTCTTTCTGTGTCATCTATATAACTTGAAACTGAAATTCTGAATTATCTCTAAAATATCTCAAGCCACTGGAAACCCAAGTTCTCTTTGGAGACCTCCCATAATGAGGAATCTCACTGCTTCAGGAGATCTTCACTTAAATTTCAAAGAGTTCCATGGATTCTTTTAAAAATTCATATATTCACTTTAAATCTGCTCTTTCTACAGCTAATTTCACAGCTTAGTTCCAGTTCTCCATAAGAACCAAAGAATAATCCCACTTCTATATGAAAACTCCACAAATGTTCAGAGGTAAGTATCATAAGTAAAGCACCTGTAAGACACTCCAGCTTGTATTCAAATAAATGCAAGCTATTATAATTTCTATCATCAAAGTCATAAAAATATTTCTTTCTCAGACTCCACATAACTAGTTTTTTCATGCCTCTATTGTTAAATCAAACAAGGAGTCCATTAGATATAGGAGGTTCCATGCTATAGCAGCATACATAAGCAAACTAAAATTAATCCTGTAAATGCCTCAAGCTTACAAAATTGAAATGTAAGGACAACCATTCACCAACAGCCAACCAGGCTTTATGCTATAGACAACCAATAATTTTCTTTCTTTGCTTATGCACCTTTTCTATATTAGTAATTCTCCCAGCTCCTGTTGGTGAAGCACTCCTAAACACTTCTGGTTTGAGGCTGCCAAATTCCAATCAATTCTCATTCAAATGAATTCTTAAAAATTTTTAATATACTTTAGTTTATCTTTTAATACTGTAGTCCAGTACAGAGTTATACAAAAATCTGTTAAATTGTGTATTTTGAAACAGAGAATATGTCTTCTCTTTAAGTATTCAAAATCTGTCATTGAAGTGAACCAAACATTATACCACTAAGGAAACCTAAACATTCCAAAAGTTAGAAATAATGTTGGCCATTTTCTCACATCCAAAGTAATAAAAACTAGAAAGAATGTAAAAATAATTTTTAATTCATCTACCTGGAAATTAAAATGAAACTCTTTCAAACAATTCTGGATCAAAGTGAAAAACAGTCCAAATTACATATGATTTAAAAAATAATGATCATGAAAGTAATATGAACCCCTATATTCTCCTTCATCTACCTCTCCTCTGTTGCTTATTCCATGTAAATCTTCTGTTTTATAATAAGGCATCTAAGAAGACCTCAGTGTTCACCATACCAGAGAAAAGCCTAAGGGAAAAATCAAAACCCCAAACAGAAAGTTATGTCAAGCAGCAGGCAAGTCATATTGTAATTGGAAGGATTTGCCATTGAGATTAGAGTGAGATTCTAATTTGATGGTCAGTCATTCAATGAAATAAACACATCCACACAGTTGGAAATGGAGAAGCAAAATTCTCCTGAGCTCAAGAAAAACGCTACTTTACTCTTGAATTATTTTCCCATTGGCAACAATATAGTCACAATTAGAAAACACCATCTGGTTCTAGACAAATACTTCCATTCTGACTCCAAATTAGGATTTATGGGGTTTAGCTATAATAGAAAATAGATTTTTAAAAAATAATATATATGTTTACCTATATGTATATCTTCAAGCATTCATATTACCAAATAAGAACAAATAGTATTAACTATAATTATGCAATGGGGCTTCCCTGGTGGCTCAGATAGTAAAAAATCTGTCTGCAATGTGGGAGATCCGAGTTTGATCCCCGGGTCAGTAAGACCCCTTGGAGAAAGGAATGGCAACCCACTCCAGTATTCTTGCCTGGAGAATTCCATGGAAAAAAGAGCCTGGCATGCTACAGTCCATGTGGTCCCAAAGAGTCAGACATGATTGAGTGGCTAACACTTTTATGCAATCTAAGAATTTAAAAAATAAAAATAAGTTGATTTTTTTAAATTCAGCAAATTAAAAAGAAGAGAAACAGTGAGCTGATAAATATACCTAGAAACTGGTACTTTGAATAAAGCAACAAAATATATTACTAACTATAATCAAATCAAGGAAGAAAAATGCCAAAACACAAATAGTCCAAATGGAACAGATGGAGGCAGCCAAGACACTGGTAAATTTTAAGAATTATTTGCTCAACTCTATGCAGATATACTTGAAAACTCCCATGAAATAGATTATTTTTTATTTTTTCTCTTTATTTTTATACCCTATTCCCATTTTCCTTACCCCTTAGAGATCTAACTTACTGTATTTAATATTGACACTTTAATTTGTAAAATGTCTTTACAAAATGTGAGTTGATGTTTTATGTGCATTTCTTTCTAACACATGTAAACAGTATTGTACCATACATTTCCCTTCTTTTACTTAGTGTTGTTTTAAAAACACAAGTTTCTAAGATCCATCCATGTTGCCCTGTGTGCAACACCAGCACTTCTCATGGCTGCTTGTGTGTACCGACCACATTTTGCCTATCTTCTCTTCCAGCTACGGGCACCCAGGTCACCAACTTACCACACTGCTAAGACTGCAATGAACACACTGTGGCATGTCCACATGAGTATGGATGAAAACTTCATACAAATACCAGATTGTAGGATGAATTTCCTTAATCTCTCTGAAGAGTGCTTTCTCAAAATGGTTACACCACTCTACACTCCCACCGGCAATGCAAATGTGACTCTATTTTCATATCTCTGCTAAACTTTGGCATCTTCCAGCTTTCTTATTTTTGTCAGTTGACTCGGTGCAAAATGGCATCTCATCACTTTTTAAAATTGAATTTAAAATTGAATTTTTTGCATCTCTTCATCTTTGATAAATTGCCAGCTCATACCCTTTGCCCATTTTTCTTTGGGGATGGTTGTCTTCTGAATGTTGACTTAAAACTATTGTAGCAAGAACACATCATGAGGTCTATGTACCCTCCGAAATTTTTTCAAATGTGTAATTCAGCATTGTTAGCTATTTCAAAGAAATATTAGCACTTTCATGCTCATTGACACACTATTCACAATAGCCAAGATGTAGAAACAACCAAATGTCTGTTGATAGATGAACAGATAAAGAAAATACAGTATATGTGTGCATGCTAAGTTGATTCAGTCATGTCTGACTCTTTGCAACCCTCTGGACTGCAGCCTCCCAGGCTTCTCTGTCTTTGGAATTCTCCAGGCAAGAATACTAGAGTGGGTTGCCACTACCTCCTACAGGGGATCTTCCCAAGGATTGAACCTACATCTCTTATGTCTCCCACATTGGCAGGTGAGTTCTTTACTACTAGAGCCACTTGGGAATATTGTTCAGCCTTTAAAAAGAAGGAAATTGTGTAATATGAGCCAATATGGATAAACCTTAAGGATATTATCCTAAATGAAATAAGCCAGTTAGAGATGGAGCTCTTCCCGTTAATTGATTTTAATCATCTTTTGTTTTTCTCAGGTTTTAGCAATTGCAAAAATTTGCTTTTGTTGTCTCTCCAGAAACCATGTCCATGGTATTCATCTTTTTAGCAGAAATTCTTCATTCTTAGTTTTGAGGTAAAAAGTTGCATCAATATTTTTTCCTTATGATTTGTAAGTTTTCTGTTTTAATTAATAAGACCTTCACTACCCTGGCTTAATGAGAACATAATAGTTTGCCTTTTATGTTTAAGTGTTTGATCCACCTACGATTATCTGTATATACAGGATCAAGATCAATTTTTATTTTTATCCATAAAGTTAAGTGATGATGTTTCATGGGGAAATGCTTGTAATATGTTGTTGTATAAATGTATAGGCCTATCTTCAAACATTCTGTTCTGTTGCACTGGTAGTTTATATGTTTTTGTACTAATATTACACTGTTTTTAGAATAATGGCTTCATTGCATGAATAACTGCTTTTTATAGCACTGACTTAGCTCTTCACGGACCTCTATCCTTCCAAATAAATTTAAGTTTATTGAGTTTTTCAAAAAATTCAACTAGAAATTTAATTGGGATTATGTTGAATATATTGGAGAAGGAAATGTCAACTCACTCCAGTATTCTTGCCTGGGAAATCTCATGGACAGAGGAGCCTGATGGGCTACAGTCCATGGAGTTGCAAAGAGTTGGACACCACTTAGTAACTAAACAACAACAAAATATTGAATATATAAATTTAGAACAAATTTACATCATTTTAATAGTAAATATTTTATCCAGAATCATGGAATACCTCTCCATTTATTTAGATCATCTTCCATGATCTTTTATTAATGTTTTCAAGTTTTATGTAAATAGGGGTTCAGTGTTTTTGATTAAAATAGTTCCTTAGATAGTTCATGATTTTTATCACTTCAAGGATTTAAATTATGAAAATATATATATTTTATTACACTTTCTAGTTAGTTTTTACTGCTATTGATTTTAAAAATTGATCCTTTGCCTAGCAATTGAATTCTCTTTTTAGTTGTAATCATTTGTCTGTGAGTTCTTTTGCTACCCAGGTATATGATTACAGCATCTGCACACAATGATAATTTTCTTTCTGAACTTCCACCCTGTCCAATCTCTTCTTTCTATTTTTTTCTTCATAGCATTGGCTAGGACCTCTGTCAAAATGTTAAACAGTAATTGTGGACTTATTTGTCCTGTTTCTCCTGAGAGTTAATTATCCATGCATATCTTGCATTTCTGCATGTCTTACAAGCAGAAATGCTGACTGCTTCTATATTCTCTTTTTAGAGATGCTTGTATCCAAAGTAAAAGGCAGATTTGGCTACATCCTTGGGATTAAGGGATAGTGTCTCTCTCCAGAGAGAAGGACAGGCATACTTCTCATGATACACCATTTGTGTTCCTAAATTAGTTCAGGGTTTCTCTCCTATAACACAGCCTTCATTGTGTATGCAGTGTCACTGAGTCCTCTGCATGTAACCTGTGGGAATTTGGGCTTGGGAAACTAGCACAAGAAAATACTGATTTATGCTGTTGTAAATAATAAAGTCCTATATTTCTAAACCAGCAATCCCCTGTAGTCTGCTATGAAACTGCAGCAAATTAACTTGTAAGCCTGCAAGGATAAAATCTACAAGCATTTGTTTGTAATCACCCTAAATTGATGACACAAATGTTTATCTATGATGGAACTGATACATAAATTGTAGGCTGTTCATAAATTTGGAGTGTGATAAATCAAAAACAAAGAACCACTGTATTAAAAAACATGGAAGAATCTTGCACATATGATTCTGACCAAAGGAAGCTAGACTCAAAGGAGCACATACTTTCTTTTCAAGTAAAACTAGTATCTGACTACAGATTAGAAGTCAGGACACTAGTTATCCTTGGCATGCACTGTTGCAGAGGTGGTAAGTGATAGCTAGAAGAGATACATGGGGGCTTCTAACATTCTGGTTATGTGTTTCTTCATTTAGGTGCTATAACACAGAGAGCTCACTTTGTGAAAGTTTATGTATTTATCACTTGCACACTTTTCTGTATGCATGTTATATTCTAACAAAATTTATAATATATATATTATTTCACTAGAAAGGAATCAACAGAGAATAATTTGTATCAAAATAGACACAATTCATAGGGGAAATGATTATACCTTAAAGGTGTCATATCAAATCAGTTGAGAAAAGATAGACTACATAAAATTATGTTGAAGCAACTGGATAATGACTTAGGAAATAAAAATCAAGCAAAATCCTTTTCTAAATCCTTGTACCAAAATACATTTAGCAGAAAAATTTCAAATGCAATACATGATTCAAATATGGATTCAATATGGATTCAAATGCAATTCATAGTAGTATAAAAATGACATAACTTATTTTACACTTTTGATGTGAAATATTTTGTGGGATACAAAGGAAAATGTCAATCAATTTGCCTAAAAAGTAAAAACTCCTTTTAAAAATAAACCATAATAAGATTAACAAGTACCCTTGAGAGACTATTTCTTAGACCCTGCTTCAACTTACCAAGTATTTGATTACCTCTAACTTGTTCAGCCATGAAATTAAAAATGCTTACTCCTTGGAAGGAAAGTTATGATCAACCTCGATAGCATATTCAAAAGCAGACACATTACTTTGCCAACAAAGGTCCATCTAGTCAAGGCTATAGTTTTTCTAGTGGTCATGTATGGATGTGAGAGTTGGACTGTGAAGAAAGCTGAGCGCTGAAGAATTGATGCTTTTGAACTGTGGTGTTGGAGAAGACTCTTGAGAGTCCCTTGGACTGCAAGGAGATCCAACCAGTCCATTCTAAAGGAGATCAGTCCTGGGTGTTCATTGGAAGGACTGATGCTGAAGCTGAAACTCCAATACTTTGGCCACCTCATGCGAAGTGTTGACTCATTGGAAAAGACCCTGATGCTAGGAGGGATTGGGGGCAGGAGGAGAAGGGGATGACAGAGGACAAGATGGCTGGATGGCATCACCGAATCAATGCACATGAGTTTGGGTAAACTCCAGGAGTTGGTGATGGACAGGGAGGCCTGGCGTGCTGCAATTCACGGGGTCGCAAAGAGTCGGACATGACTGAGAGACTGAACTGAACTGAACTGAAATTGTTCAGCAACATAATTTATTTTGAACAAAAGGAGAGAATGACAATTTTCAACTTTAGCTGAACCCTTTGCTCCCAGAAAGCAGTAATGGTTGAGAGATTTCCACTCTTTATTCTCTGGGAAATGGCTAAATCCAATGATCCACCATATTCTGGCATTTCCCAAGATAAAACCCACCTTCATCCTTATCAATAATTCCTTCGTTTACTTCCCTCTGTACAAACAAGGCCCCTTCCTTTTCTTTGAGTGTACTTGGTCGCTCAGTCATGTCCAACTCTTTGCAACCCCGTGGACTGTAGCTTACCAGTCTCCTCTGTCCATGGGGATTCTCCAAGCAAGAATACTGAAGTGGGTTGGCATGGCCTCCTTCAGAGGACCTTCCCAACCCAGAGATCAAACCCAAGTCTCCTGCATTGTGGATTCTTTACCATCTGAGTCACCAAGGAAGCCTTTATTTGAGTAATTTCTCATTAATGAATGCTTTCCCAATTGCAATAGTCTGAATGAAATAATTTCCTAAAATATTAATAAACAAAATTATAATAGAAATGATAAATTCATAACAAATATCTGAACATATAATGTTATTTCCTTAATACCAACAGACACTTATAAATCAATATTTTTTAATTAATTTATTTTTTAATTGAAGGATAATTGCTTTACAGAATTTTGTTGTTTTCTGTCAATCCTCAACATGAATCAGACATAGATATACATATATCCCCTCCCTCTTGGACCTCCCTCCCATCTCCCTTCCCATCCCACCCCTCTAGCTTGATACAGAACCCCTGTTTGAGTTGCCTGAGCCATACAGCAAATTCCCATTGGCTATCTATTTTATATTCGGTAATATGTTTCCATGTCACTCTCAACATACATCTCACCCTCTCCTTCCCTCTCCCCATGTCCATAAGTCTATCCTCTATGTCTGTTTCTCCACTGCTGCCCTGCAAATAAATTCTTCAGTACCATTTTTCTAGATTCTGTATATATGTGTTAGTATACAATATTTGTCTTTCTCTTTCTGACTGACTTCACTCTGTATAATAGGCTCTAGGTTCATCCACTTTATGAGAACTGACTCAAGTGTGTTCCTTTTTATGGCTTAGTAATATTCATATTGTGTATATATACCACAACTTCTTTATCCATTCATCTGTCAGTGGACATCTAGGTTGCTTCCATCTTCTAGCTATTGTAAATAGTGCTGCAGTGAACAATGGGATACATGTGTCTTTTTCAATTTTGGCTTCCTCAGGGTATATGCCAAGGAATGAGATTGCTGGGTCATATGGAGGTTTTATTCCTAGTTCTTTAAGGAATCTCCATACTGTCTTTCATCATGGCTGTATCAGTTTACATTCCCACCAACAATGCAAGAGCGTTCCCTTTCCTCCGCACCCTCTCCAGCATTTATCATTTGTAGACTCTTTGATGATGGCCATTCTGACCAGTGTGAAATGATATATCATTGTAGTTTTGTAAATCAATATTTTTTAACCTAGCAGATTGATCAAAAAACTTTTATTTTTTTATTATTATTTTTTTATTTTATTTTTTAACTTTACAATATTGTATTGGTTTTGCCACATATCAAAATGAATCCACCACAGGTATACATGTGTTCCCCATCCTGAACCCTCCTCCCTCCTCCCTCCCCATACCATCCCTCTGGGTCGTCCCAGTGCACCAGCCCCAAGCATCCAGTATCGTGCGTCGAACCTGGACTGGCGACTCATTTCATATATGATATTATACATGTTTCAATGCCATTCTCCCAAATCATCCCACCCACTCCCTCTCCCTCTCCTACAGAGTCCAAAAGACTGTTCTATACATCAATGTCTCTTTTGCTGTCTCGTACACAGGGTTATTACCATCTTTCTAAATTCCATATATATGCATTAATATACTGTATTGGTGTTTTTCTTTCTGGCTTACTTCACTCTGTATAATAGGATCCAGTTTCATCCACCTCATTAGAACTGATTCAAATGTATTCTTTTTAATGGCTGAGTAATACTCCATTGTGTATATGTACCACTGCTTTCTTATCCATTCATCTGCTGATGGACATCTAGGTTGCTTCCATGTCCTGGCTATTATAAACAGTGCTGTGATGAATATTGGGGTACACGTGTCTCTTTCGATTCTGGTTTCCTCAGTGTGTATGCCCAGCAGTGGGATTGCTGGATCATAAGGCAGTTCTATTTCCAGTTTTTTAAGGAATCTCCACACTGTTCTTCATAGTGGCTGTACTAGTTTGCATTCCCACCAACAGTGTAAGAGGGTTCCCTTTCCTCCACACCCTCTCCAGCATTTATTGCTTGTAGACTTTTGGATCACAGCCATTCTGACTGGCGTGAAATGGTACCTCATAGTGGTTTTGATTTGCATTTCTCTGATAATGAGTGATGTTGAGCATCTTTTCATGTGTTTGTTAGCCATCTGTATGTCTTCTTTGGAGAAGTGTCTATTTAGTTCTTTGGCCCATTTTTTGATTGGGTCATTTATTTTTCTGGAATTGAGCTGCAGGAGTTGCTTGTGTGTTCAGTATTGGTGAGAATGTCGGAGAAACAGTCTTAATATATTTGAGTTTATACTACCATTGTTGTACAACTTTTTGGTAGGCACATAGATAAATATGTCAAAACTGAAAAAAAAAAAAACTGGCCCAGCAATTTCAACTTTGGGAATTTACCTTGAGTATGTACTTGCAAAAATGTGCCTTGGCTTGTGTACAAGGATGTTCACTAAACATTATTGTTTTAGAGCAAAAAAAAAAAAAAAATAGGGGAAAAATCCTTACATGCTCTTTAATAAAGAATTAACTAAATAAATTCTAGTTCATCTATGCAGCCAAATGGCTTCCCCGGTGGCTCAGTGATAAAGAATCCGCCTGCCAATGCAGGAGATTTGGATTTGATCCCTGGGTTGAGAAGATCCCCTGGAGAAGGAAATGGCAACCCTCTCCAGTATTCTTGCAATCTGACCCGTCTTACTTACTAAACAACAACGACAACAATGTAGCCAACACAGCCAAACATAAAATAGATTCCCACCATCCCCATGGCTCAGTGGTAAAGAATTTGCCTGCCAGTGTGAAGGTGCAGGAGACATGGATTCGATCCCTGGGTCAGGAAGATCTTCTGGAGAAGGAAATGGCAACCCACTGCAGTATTCTTGCCTGGGAATTCCATGGACAGAGGAGCCCCTGACTACAGTCCATGGAGCTGAAAAGAGTCAGACACGACTGAGTGACTGAACAACAGCAACAACAACATATAATAGGAAATGAGTGCTTACATGAAGTAATTCACAAGATGATTTCATACATTTAACAACAACAACAAAAAAACAAGATGTAAGTGTGATTCCATTTATGTATCAATTCCATTTGTGAGTACACATGAAACTGCTGATAGTCATCGCTTCTGCACCCTGAGAGCAAGATTTTCTTTTGTAGTTTTGTATGTCTTTTTTTCCTTTGACATATCTTTACAGTTACATTTAACCCATTTTCATGTCTGACTTACTGGTTTTCAACTCCAGTCCTTTCTGGAACAAGTCGATTTTAAAATATAGAATCTGTGTCTATCAGTTTCTCTTTGTCTTCTATCCTGACCTTGCTGGGTCAGCCATATTCCTTCCAACTCCAATGCCTGTCACCAGCAGTGCCCCAGTATATTAGTCCAGATGCTTTCCTACTAGGCATTCATTTATCCTCATTCTCTCTCTCTCTGCCTTCCTCTCCCCATCATTTCTCCTTTTCCTCTATCCTCTCTCCATTGCACATTTCATTAATTTGATCATCAAATGAGAAATAACATGATGTGTTCAGTGACGTTTATGGTTGTGATATGCATCAGATGTGGAAATAGAGTGGAATGGAAAGGATAAATGCTCCATCACAACAGCTTCTCCTTTATTGTCATCTACTAGACAACCCAGAGCTGGTGCTGGCGTAGCATTTCACTGCGAAGAAAACCGCCACTTACAGAAAGAAGTACATGGAAACTCATCATTATATATTCTAAACTTTTATGATGCTTTTCTTCTGAGCTTTTAAAATTCTGCTGCATAGGTATCATTTTCCTGTCTATGAAGACAGAGGAACTGAGCCATAGGTGAGATTAAGTGTCTTGTTGTAAGAGTTCAAAGCAAGCCTGATAAGAGTTAGAAATCATTCTGGTTGTTGAGCCCAGCTTCTCCACCACAGTGATCAGAGGATCAATATCACTTTTCACCTCTGCAGGACGACAATTTCTAAGCCTTTACTGTGTCTCTCTGTCATGCAAAATTTTAAAAATGCTTCATAAATATATAACCTTTTCATTTCAAATACACCCCAAACCCTGGGGTATTTCTCACTACATAGCCCAGAGACACTGCTGCCCCTGGGTGTAGAGACAAATTGAGAAAAGGAAGAAAGTACATTTAATTTCCACCTCAGTCCCTGAATTACAGCATCTTCAACAAGTGATTTTGCTTGTATGCTCTGACTTCTCAGCTACAGAGTTTGGATAAAACTTTACTTCTCCTTAACTAAAAGCTATGGAGATAATTTGTTTAAAACCGTTGGACCTCAATGATATGAAATGAAAAGGAAGAACAGGAGCCATCTGTATCATTCTATTACTGAGTTAGGACCTCAGAAATCTGTATTGCTTCAGGAAGTTGTCTTCCCCAGCAATCCCTCTGATTTATTAAAGCTCACAGCGTGTTTGCAAAGGCAAGAAATCTAAAGAATAGGGCAGAAAAATGAACCACATACAACTTTGCCTCTGTAAGCCATTGTTATGTCTCTGAATAACCTGGGTCAAATCCATTTACAGGCAGTGAAATTTTAGGTGGGTTATTTACTCACTGTGTCTCAATTCCTTTGTTTAGAGAAAGGGGTCTAAAACTGTTATCAACATCCTAGTATTGTGAAATTAAATTAGTTGATATGTATAGATAACTTAGAAGAATGTCCAGCACATTATATAGACTAAAAATGTGTTAGCTATTGCTATTGTTGTTATTGATATTAATTATATATTTATGTACAAATATATATAATTTATTATATAATATAGTATATATATTATATTATTGTTACATATGTTAGAATACATGAGATGTGGATTTGTCTAAATCTCACAAATGACCCAGTCATTCTATTAATTGGAGTTACTTTGCACTGAAATGTTCCTGTTTTAGATAAGCCAAGGATCAACAAATTTTTTTCTGTGAAGTGCTAGATAGTAAATATTTTTGGCACAGTCTCTGTCACAACTACTTAGGATTCAACTGTTTTTGTACCTTGAAAACAATCATAAAAAGACTTAAACAAATGGGTGTGGTTATGTTCCAGTAAAACTACACTTCTAAAAACAAATCATAGCTTGCCAGCCCCTAAAATGAACTGAGAAACCTTTCATAGTCGTTGTTTTTACTTAGTGAAGAAAACTGGGACCTCAAGAAGGAAATTACTCTTCCTCCCAAAAGACATGAGATAAAACATATTTCCCATTATTATGCCCCAGATATCACCTCAAAGCAAAACAATGATACTCCTACAGGACAGAGTGCTCAGATTAGAAAGTAAAGCCATAGCACTGAGAGAGAAGCCACTCCTAGGGCAATGAGTAGATTCATTTTGTAAAGAATCAGAAAAAAAAAATCATCTCTGAAAACATGGTTGATGAAGTTTTGGTACTTAAAATGAATCTTGAGCCTTATTAAATGTAGAGACTGAGAAATTTCTGAAATACTAAGAAATGCTTTATTTAAACGGCTTCCCCTGTGGCTCAATGGTAAAGAACATACCTGCTGATGCAGGAGACACAAGAGACAGGGTTCGATCCCTGGGTTGGGAAGATCCCCTGGAGAAGGAAATGGCAACCCACTCCAGTATTCTTGCCTGGGAAATCCCATGGACATAGGAGCCTGGCGGTCTACAGACTATGGGGAAGCAAAAGAGTCAGACACAACCAAGCAATTAAATAGCAAACAGATCCCAGCACACATTGGTGTGGGTCAGGAACAATGTGGAGGTGGCAGGGGTGAGGGGGCATCACAGAA
Organism: Bos indicus; assembly: GCF_029378745.1. NCBI lineage: Eukaryota > Metazoa > Chordata > Mammalia > Artiodactyla > Bovidae > Bos > Bos indicus. The sequence continues at coordinate 113,616,910 of NC_091760.1, forward strand.
AAATTAAGGATCCAGCATAACACAAGCCATGCAGGATGAAGAGAAATCTGGACCAGAACAGAACCAAGAACTATTCTCATAGCTACTTAAGAGTTTTTATCAGGTCTATAGTGAAAAGAAGCTAAATAATAATATCGCAACTGCTTCATATGTCACTTACAGTTTTAGTACTTCGCTGAGGATATTATTCCGTCCTCAGGGTATTAGCTGCTCAGTTGTATTCAACTCTTTGATACCCCATGGACTGTAGCCTGCCAGCCCCATGGACAGTAGCCATGCCCGCTCAGTTGTGTCTGACTCTTTGTGACCCCATGGAATTCTCCAGGAAAGAATACTGGAGTGGTTTGCTATTTCTTACTCCAGGAGATCTTCCCAACCCAGGGATTGAACCCAGGTCTCCTGCATTGCAGGCAGAATCTTTACTGGCTCAGACGGTAAAGAATTCTATCCTCAAGATACTGAGATATTGAAATAATGTCATTGAAACCTTGGAGACCTGGTGGCTCAGCTGGTAAAGAATCTGCCTGCCAATGCAGGAGACGCAAGAGTTGTGGGTTTGATACCTGGGTTGGGAAGATCCCTTGAAGAAGGAAATGACAACTTGCTCCAGTATTCCTGCCTGGAGAATCCCATGGACAGAGGAGTCTGGCAGGGTATAGTCCACGGGGTCACAAAAAGTCAGACACAACTGAGCAGGCATGAACAGCCCAAATGGGTCTAGGGAAAATAAGATGCAGGGCTCCTCCTGCATTACCTCATTACTAATTTAAGACTTGGTCAATTTGTTGTGCATAAGGACATTCTCATCCTAAGCATTAAATATTTACTGTATGGAATCCCTTTGGGATGAGAGGTTTTTGAGAGGAATTTAAGGAAGAAGATAATTTGAAAAATGACTGGACCATAAGCTTCTTAAAGGCAGGAACTCTAATGTTCTGTTTACCATTAATGTACATTGTCTGAACTTTAGACACCCAAACAGATGTTGAATGAATGAATGAATGATAGTTTACACTGTATAGTTATATTTGGAATGACTGTGTCTGCACTCAGTTGTATCCTACTCTTTGTGAACCTATGGACTGTAGCCCACCAGGCTCCTCTGTCCATGGAATTTTCCAGGCAAGGATATTAGAGTGAGTTGCCATTTTCTCTTCCAGGGGATCTCTCCGATTCAGGGATCAAACCCACATCTTTTGTGTCTCCTTCATGGCAGATTCTTTACCAACTGTGCCACCTGGGAAGCCCATATAATTATGTTTAGAATAACTATATATTATTTATGTTTTTATTCTATTGGATAAATTCGATCATTCTCAATCCACTCAGTGCTTCACAGAGCTCTATATTAAAATTCTCCTCCAGATATTATCTTTATTATATGGCAAGGTGGACCTTCAGAACTACCATGGTCAAGAGCATTGCCCAGATTGAGTAAAAAGAGCAAGCATTAACAATAAATCTATTTCTCTCTATAAATGTTCTATATTAACATATATAAGACTTCATAAACTAAAAGCCTAATGAAATGTTTTCCATGTAATTCTCTCTAGGTTGTTTTATAGTCTGTAATGCTACATTTTTAAAGTAACCAAAACAGCACTGGGGCAATAAATGCATCTTCACCTAAACTATTCTGCCATAATCATAATTTTAATTTAAATCAATATAAATTTGCATTATTAAATAATTTGAAGACAGGATTTTAAATAATTGAGATATAAGCTTTACCATAAGTGAGACAGAGGAACAAGGCTCACTCACAAGAACTAAGAAATCTTTCTCCTCAGCCTCCTAAATGTTATCCTGGTTAGCTGAAAGGCATTTAGAGTGTTTTTTTTCAGTGCGGGAGGATATTGCAGAGAGATGGAGATTTTGGTAAATGGAAGGCTTACAACTTTCAAGAAACTCATAATATACATATATATATATACATATATATATATATATATATATCCCTTGGAGATATATATATATCTCCAAGGGATCTTCCCAACCCAGGTTTCAAACCCAAGCTTTATGTTTTATATATATATACATATATATGTATATATATATAAAATACAGGAGCCTGGCAGGCTACAGCTATGGGGTCACAAAGAGTCAGACACGACTAAGCGACTGAACACACTTGCAATATGTGTGTGTGTGTGTGTGTGTGTGTGTGTGTGTATATATATAACATAAAGCTTGGTCAAAGGTTGTCTATAAATTAAAACTTTGAAAAATTAGATATATCAAATATTCTTTCTGAGAAAGAAAAACAAACAAAACTTTATAATTGTCAAAAGTCATTGGAAGTGTTCCCAATCACGCGGTGCTAAAAGTGGGCAATTAGAAAATGTTTGTATGTGTTGTAATTAAGAATGCAAAGCCAGTCTACAATTTTAAAAATTGGCCCCATCACTTTCTAAGTGTGTGGGGACAACCATGTGCTTAATGGCATTAGGATAAGCTAGGCTACCATCCAATAACAGCCCCCCTAAAACACAGTGACTTACACAATAAACTTTACTTCTTAATCATACAAAGCTTACTATAGGTTCTCACAGCCCTCCAGGGCAGCTATGATCCTTCAGTTGACCTAACATTCCAGACTGCTTGAATCTGATACATTCTTCATGTTGGCAAAGGCCTCCATGTCATCATAACAGGGAAAGAGAAAGCATGGAGAACCCAAGCATCAGTTCAATATTGATTATTGTGAAGTAGGCAGAAAAGAAAATTAAGACAAAGTTAACCTGAACTATTTAAAAACCATATCATCAAAATTCAGAACTTGAAAGGGCATAAAAATGATCCAGTCAAGCCCTGTATTTTACAGATGTGGAAACAGACACCAGAGAAAGTATAAGAACGTTTACCCAAGGTTATACAATCAGCAGTAACACAGTCTGGAATGGAATCCAGATTTCTCTCCTAGCCCCCTACTGGCAGAAAATTCTACCACTAACCTTTGGAAGTGTAGTAACTCTCTTGCCCTTCTGTCATGTGGTAGAGACCCGGGCAACATGATGCTTAGGTATCCTATCCCTTTTCCAAAATTACCTTTAATAGAAAACCCAGAAATGATGGTAATGATAAGGAGAATGTCTGCAGGCCTCAAATGTTATTGTGCCACTTATTATTTATTCCTACTCATGGCATTTTAGCAATGTGATACATATTATCCAACCCAACTACAAAGCCAAGGTTAAACACCATATTGAAAATTAACTGAGAACCTTTTTACTCACACTACTCTGCAAGGTCCATTGCTATCAGTAGGAAGAGTCAGAGTGCTGAGTTAGCTGTCACAGGTGACTTTTGTTTCCATTTGCTGAGTGAAAGAGAAATTGAACAGTATGTCAAGATTAGTGAAGGGTCTACTGTGTCTATTGAAGGGTATGGCCGGCAATGACTAATACAGTCACTTTTCATTTGCATAAAGTCAGGTTCAAAATGTAGCTCCACTTATCTTTAATATGAAAGGAATGATCAGAGTTCTATTACCACATCTATTTACTTAGATCATTACCATATGAACCTCGTCCTTTCCCTTTCCCTGCTTTGCTTCAGACTCCAGCACTGAGTGTGAAAAGGCAGCCTTCATTCATGTCACGAAGCTGAGCTGTGAAGGAATACTACCCTAGAGCATCCTGGGAAATATTGGACCAGAGCTATTGCTGTTACTTCTTTGTTAAGCCCCACATCTTTCAAAATTGATGATTCTTAAAATGAGTTAAGAAATTCATTTATTGTACAAAGCACCCCAAATACTCTGGTTAAAAATGTTTTTGTGAAGTAACCTCCCTTGTATGCCCTATATACTGTTATCTAACTTTAACAACTAGAAATTATTTATTCAAAAAGCAGCTTGCTTACTTTATGACATTGGCATAAAATAGTTACATGCCTAAAGTTAGAATGTCTCCACCCGAAGAGTCTCCAAAATCTTGTTTAGTGTAGTAAGGACCATAATGACATTCTTAAGTACAATAGATATTTTAAAAACAAACAAAGCTGGTACCTCCTATTTTCTTTAAAATAGCATTGATGATATTCTTCCTCCAGTGGATTATAGATCAGAGAGTTCTATAAGAATTTTTTAAGAATTTTATAAGAATAAAAGCAGCCCCTTAGCAGAGTAGCTTGGGCCTCTGAAATGAAAACAAGATGCTATTTTTCATTCACATCAAGCCTGAGCAAGTATTTGGGTTAGTTTTATATGTCAAAACCAAAAGGGTAGGCTTAGCAAAGACATTGTCTCTTGCTTCAAATAAGGCAGGCTGAGGAGATGTACATCATTTCGCTCACACACAGAACTCCCCTCCCTTTTGTTCCTGCTTCTCTCCTGCTTAGAGCTGACTGACTCCTCCTTCCTGCAGCTCTGAGGATCACAGGCTGATTGAAGAACACAGCAATTCCGATGGGGAGCTGTGCTCAGTGACTCTCTCTCGTTTTCTGTCTCCCAGTCTGTGAACCGGCCAAGCTGAAATCTACCTGATAATCTCTCTGCCTTTGAATCCAGCTCTGGAACCAAATGCATCATTTTACTGCTCTTAAAAAGTGAATAGAGTTTGATTACCTCAAGCCAAAGCTGCTTTGCTCCAAAGAAGGACCCAAAAGGATCCAGACATCATTGTTTTCCAGTCTACTTGAGGAGCTTTTGCTTTCATGCCTGAAACTTGCTGGTTTCAGGAGGGAGTTTTTGGCTTTTTTTTTTTAATTGAAATGTTGAAAAGTTTCTTATTGCTGCTTTAAGTGGAACCCATTTTTCAAATATGAGTTGAGTCAGGTCTAATGGAGACTTGTCTGACCGTTTTCCGCAGGAATGACCGTGGAACATTTTGAGGGAAACTTGGTAGGAGAAAATGAGATCTGATTTGCAACTATTAATGCTTATTAATCGTGAGACTATTTACAGACCTATTGAAAAAGAAATTGAATATTGACCAAGGATAATGTCTGTGTTTCTCAGTAACTTATCAACAAATGACTCTAACTTGTGGAAAGGAAACCATAATTCGACAGACCCTTTAAATCCGCCAGGAACCGTGAATATCTATCTTTTTTGCCTGACATGCCTAATGACTCTGGCAGCCCTGGCAGGCAGCATTTATTCACTAGTTTCTCTGCTGAAAATGCGGAACAGAACTGTTGTGTCCATGCTTGTGGCTTCCTGGTCTGGGGATGATCTCATGAGCGTCTTGTCGGTGACCATCTTCATGTTTTTGCAGTGGCCAAATGGGGTCTCTGACTACTTCCAGTCTCTGTGCACCATCTCTGCCTTACTTTATTTATGCCAGGGCCTCTCAAGCAACTTGAAGGCGACTCTCTTAGTCTCCTACAACTTTTACACGATGCACAGGGCTGTGGGGAGCCAGGCAACCTCCAGAAGATCCGGCCAGGTGCTCGGCGTGGCGCTGACCGTGTGGGCAGCCAGTCTGCTGCTCTCGGCGCTCCCTCTGTGCGGCTGGGGCGCCTTCGTGCGCACGCCTTGGGGCTGTCTGGCCGACTGCTCCAGCTCCTACGTGCTGCTCCTCTTCGCTGTGTACACTTCGGCTTTCGGAATACTAGCCGGCCTCTCGGTCCCGCTCACTTACCAGTTGCTGTGTTCCGAGCAGCCGCCAAGACTTCACGCCAACTACCAGGAAATTTCCCGTGGCGCTTCCACTCCAGGGACCCCTGCAACTGGAGGGAGAGTGCTTTCCCTGTCCCCAGATGAGGCTCCAGGTCCGGCCCCGCGGTACTCTGGAGGATGCTCCCCAAGCTCGGACACCGTGTTTGGAGCGGGTCCACCCGCGAGGAGCTCAGGGCCAGGGCAGGAGCCGGGGCACGGTGCTGCCGCTGTGGCTGGAGACTGCAGGCGCGAGAACCGGGGGACTCTCTTTGGCACCAGGAGCTTCACCGTGAGCGTAGCGCAGAAGCGCTTTTCTTTGATCTTAGCGCTGATAAAAGTCACCCTTTGGCTGCCCATGATGGTAAAAGTGCGGTTGCTCACGGTGTGCGGATGTGTGTTCCAAACAGTATGAGTGCGTGTTGAGACCAGCGCCCCTGGTTTGGAGGGTCACCCAGAGATGTTCAGTTTAGTCCGTTTACAAATGTATCTCGGTTGGTTTTCAAGTAGCACTTGGAGGAAAGCAGTTCACGAGTAGGACTAGCAGCCGCGAAGCCTTTGCTAAGTGCTTCTCAATTCAAAATTAGGGAGGAGGGCGGGGAGCGCTTTCAGGCGCGGCAGACTTAGTTTTCCCAGATCTGTCATGGTCAAGGGTGTTCTCTCTCCGAGCAACGTCTGGGAGTATTCAGAAAAGGAGGGAGGCAGTGAAGGAAAACAGTGTATGCCTCTATTATTCCCAGAGTCTCCTGTCCTGCTCTCATCTTTGCTCCATTCCTCCATAGTAAGGTCGCAGCCCATCCCCATCAGGAAGAGAGGAGAGGCATAACCACTAGTAGAGAGAACAGAGAGTAGACAAAACCGGCTTTTGTTCACGCCTCCAAGAGAGAGCCAGAGGAGAGAAGTGGCAGGTGGTGCCCTAGAGTGACAAGCATGGCCTGGCAGGGCTGAGGGGCTAGGGATATGACAAAGGACATCTGGAGTACCAGGTACAGGTTTCACAGATGCTTGCCTGTTTTCTGGGATAGCGTTTTTTCATGTTGTGAACTGTGATTTTCTGGTGGAAACTTGAGCTGGCAGCCAGCACAGACCAGGCACTCAGGAGTGGAAACCCTCAAAAGCCTGTGCAGTCCGAGGAAGCTGGCCTCTTCCCAAAGGATCCTGGTAGCCCAAAACCAATGATGCCAGCTCAGGAGCGGAGCTTCTAGCTCTCAGATAGGAAAGGGGCCTGGAGAAGGGAGCTGAAGGGAAAGGAGCCTTTCCCCTTGGGGGAAAAGGCTTGGCAAAGTGGAAAACATTTTCTTGGGGTAGGTCTGAAGCTCTCTGCTTTTACAGATCCACATGGCGGTCCAGCACATCTTGGGGTTTAAGAGCCTTCCCTTTGAGATGCTCAGCTTTATGCTAACCCTCCTGGCCACCACTGTAACTCCAGTGTTTGTCTTGTCTAAACATTGGACACACTTGCCCTGTGGCTGCATCATCAACTGCAAGCAGAACACATATGCAGTGACATCGGATGGGAAAAAACGTAAGTCCTGGATAGTGCAGAGGTTGAGAACAATATGCAGAGGGTCAAATACAGAAAGGTGGTCTTTTGAGAAAGTTGCCTTAGTAGGTGATGAAGAGTCCAAGGACAAGTGAAATGGTACATAAAAGGAAGAAATGTTAAACAATTATCAGCACAGTGCTGGAGTAAATTTTAAATGAGACGGGTTTAAAACAACTCTGTGGACTGCATGTACATTGAATGGTTATTTTAGGTGATTAAAAAAAGAGAGAGAATTCATTCAACCCAGCATGAAATCAACAAAGGACTTTAGATGTTATATCCACCATAACTCTTAGCTGAGTAGAAAATCAATCCCCCTCCCAAGTCTACATAGGAGAAGCCTGCATTTTTGAAAAGTTAAAATTTATTATGTTAAAGTTTATTATTATTGAGTGGAACAGTAAAGAAAAGCATTTCCATTATTTTGCAGATTGTATTCTTCCAGGGTGTTGGAAAGTTTTCAGAGTAAGCAATAAGAGCACCTAAAAACATTTCCAAAACAAATTTTAAGTGTATGCCTCTGCCTTTAGAAAAAATACAGATATATACACAAATGACAACCCCCACCCCCAGCCCAATACCTGTAATTTCAAGAAAGGACAAAGGTTGGCAGAGTTGTTCATGTATAAATCTCATCATTAGTTACTAAAAAAAATCTGTTTTAAAAACTGCATCTTTAACAGGAATGGAGTCAATTATAAAGCTCACTAGAGTGTAATTGTTCCTATACTAAGACAGGAAAAGTTGAGGAATGACCTGTATATTTTTACTCTATCAGGAAGGAAAAGGATATCTTTTTTGTCATTCCAGAAAAAAGATAGGATGTTCTACCATTTAATAAATCCAATACACTAATAAATGCATTAGTGTATGCTGAATTAACTCTTCCATTAATTGTCCTTTGCTCAGAATAAGCAAGTATATTTTTGTTTAACAGAGAAGAAAGAGTGAATGAAAACAGTCCATCTCAGACTATATTAGGGCTATAAAAACTGGAGACTATTAAAAAATACTCTGTAATCAATTCTTCAACAGGGTTATTTTATAACATTCAATAGTCATGAACTGCTCATTTTCCATGTATTCATGACATTTAACGTCTAGATAATTTTCAAATAACCTGAAGATTTTTTTAGTGTTAAGGGTGCCATAAAGTTTTATTGTCAATAGGCGCCAAATTTGTCTATGCCCTTAAAATACAATAACCACAGAACTTGTAATAGTATGTGCTTCTGGAGATTAATATCCAGAGCAACTGTGACACAGAAAATGAAAAATAAATCTTTTTGATAGAAAACACAGAAGAACATAGAACATATAAAAATTACTTACAGACCTGAAAGTTCTACCATTCTATCAAACATTAATATTTTGTCAGTAAATTAATGAAACAATCCCACCTTATATATTTAAAATTGTAAGAGAGACAAAAAGAATTTAAGAATAAAAGACAAAAAGAATGTCCTTTTTAAGAACTAAAGGACACTTCTATCAAAGTCAAAAAACAAGCAGTACAACATATCTATCACTGTAAATCATCTAGGAAGCAGTGTCTCTGGTACTACACAGGACAGAAGAACCTACAGCAGGCTAGTAGAATCAATAATCAAGTTAATATCTCATGTTTGAAATTCGAACCACACCTTTCAAGATCAAAGTAATATTTTTCCTCTAAAATTCCCATTGCCCTTATTTGTATAGGGCCATACAGGGAGAGACATAAAAATTCAGGGAAGATGTTGAAATGTAAGCCTAGAGAAGCATGGCTTCAGAAACAAAACGTGAAAACATTCATTTAAAATGGCTTCATTCTCTTTTGATCCCAGGCTCTGCCACAGGGAAATTATAAGAATAAGAATGGTGTATTTTCACTGTCTGACCCACCATAAATTTTCCTTTTGCTAGGATGACACACAATTTTGAAACTCCAAAAATGGCTCATCCTCAGGTGGGCAGGAGCTTGGTCAGTTACTTGATATAGTACTTTGATTCTATATAGTTATAGTACTTTGATGGCTCCAGTTTCACACTTAAGCTTTTTCTCCTTAACAGATTAATGTTCCCCTTTAATGTTTTTTTGTTGCCATTGTTTTGTTTTTTGCTGAAAACTCCAGGAACAAGAAAAGGAACATATTTTTTCCTAATTCACACTTACCGTGAATATGATATAAACATGATTCTACATCTCAGCTTCACTATACGGAAACTGAGAGACATGCAACCAGAAAATGAAGTTTCCAGGGATAATAGTTCTCTCCTTTTTCCAACAATAATCTGTATTACTAATGTCTCAAGACAAAAGTGGTTTTAAAACAGGATGATTTTAACACAGAGGTCTCAGGTGGCAGACATATGTATTGGATATGCCTTTCACACCCATTTTGTTTTAAAATTAAACAGACAGTTCAAGTAAAATACTTTCTAAGTATAAAAATCAGATTTTCGGCTTCCTTTTTTTGATGGAGTCAAAGTATCTGGTGGCATATTACGCTGAAGAATTGTATTTATACGCTGACAAAATTACTTATGTCTAAAACTGTCATTGGCAAAATGTGATTAAAATCAGAAGACTAGAGCTAATTCATGTCCTAAATAGGATTTTGCTTTTCAGAACAAATGAGCGTTTGTGCTCAGTTGTGTCCAATTCTTTGTGACCTCGTGGACTATAAGCCCACCAGGCTCCTCTGTCTGTGGAATAGTCCAGGCAAGAATACTAGAGTAGGTTGCCATTTCCTCCTCCAGGGGATCTTCCCCACCCAGGGATTTAACTCATGTCTTCTGCATTGGCAGACGGATTCTTTACCATTGTGCCACCTGGGAATCCCCAGAACAAATATAACAGTGTACTTATTTCTCATAAGTGTAGTATTGATTTCCAAAAGATCCTGACTCTATCCTGATGGTCCTTAAGCTTCTTATAAGCTACTAGTCAGTCATTGACCACCCTGTTATATTGTTATAGCCAATACCTTCATTAGTTAGTCAGAATTTACCTCTAGTGTTAAGGAAAAGTAACTAACAAGAAATATTTCTATTGGTTACATTTTATAATTAACATACTTCCCTTAACTTAAAGATAGCCTATTGGAGACATTCTGCTTTTATTAACATATTTCTCTTGCGAGTCTGATTAGCAGTACAGCAATGTCCCATAGAAGCTAATAACTGCAATTCTGGAGTCAGCTTTAAATTCACATCTCTTTAAGTAAGTAATCTTAGGTTTCCTTTAACAGCCTCAGTTTTCTCAAACGCAAAATAGAACCAATTTGCCTATTATTATGTAGGGTTGTTGTTTTGTTAAATGACATGACCCCTGTGCCTAACTGGCCCTGGAATGCTCTAGTTCCCCATCGTATCTTTCGCAATCAGACTTCCTTCTTGAAGCCTACCTCAGACTGCCTCTTGCACCTCATAACATGCAGGTAAATTGTCCATTGAATTAATTCTTTAAAAATCTTGCTCATTTTTTCTTTCTATACTTTATAGTTGTGATGTGTAGCTAATAAGATATATAGCTACAGATATCAATTTACGTGATAAAATTGGAGTTTTATGACAGTTTTTGTTTGCTTAATATCTTTGAATTGACCACTTGTCACTTTGTATCTTATTTTAGAGAAAAAGAAAACCTATCAATAATTGAAACATCCCTTTATTCAGCTTTCATACTATTAAAACAAACTAAAAATTCTAATTTAATTTTATTGAACTATATTATTAGAAAAACTTAAGTAGTACTATAAATGAGACAGTGGATGGTGTTAACATCTGTTTCTACTTTTCCATTTTCTTTGAATAGAAATTTTTATTTGTGTCCTGGTTCAAACAAAGAGTGTTTTTGGCTCAAATAATGAATGATAACTATAAATTCTATCTTTCAGTCAGTGAAATTGGTTTGTAAATCTTCAGTTCTCAGACAATTTCAGTAATAGAATCAGCATATGAATGACACAAGGGTGTACTATGAAATAAATCAAACTTTACCTGTTGTTTTCATAGACAGTTTATAGTTTTTAATAAACTTTTCCCCCAAGGATCTCTCAATGTGTGCTAAGGGTGTGCTATAAAACACAGAGCTATCCAAGTAGAAAAAGTTTTGAAATGAGCCATATTTGAAAGATGAAAACCAAAATATTACATGGTATTTTGTCTACCATCTTGATATAGCTTCATTCTTAATACTCAAAAACTATCTAGTATTTAATGATATTCACACAAAACAATTATATCACTTCTGTCATATTCTCACTTGTTATTTTAGTAAAACTTTATACTGTATTCACTAAATAGTAGTAGTGTATATAGGATATCATCATATTTCATCTGATTTAAACCATAGAAAGTTTTACGCATTCCTGCTAAACTCATCTTGTAATTAATAAGGTATAGACATGTTGTAAAATGCTTCATCTCACAGAAATATAAATATATGCATATTTTTACAGTTCATTTCAAATTATTCATGCTATTTTTAAACGTTTAAAAAGTATTTCAGCATTATCTAATTTTTAATGTATTCATTTATAAACATAAATGTCAGCAATGATATACATTAAAATATTGAAAGCAGTTATATCTATTGTTGGTATTGCCAGCTGAATAGCTCAAAGAATATTAAAAGCTTCCTTCCCAAGTTGTTTTTTTTTTTTAAGGATAAATTGCTTTTGTTATGTTTATTTATTTATTTGGCTGTGTTCGTTTATAGTTGTGGCATGCTGGAACCTCATTGTATCATGTAGATCTTTTGTTGAACACACAGACTTTCTCTAGTTGTGGCACATGGGTTCAGTAGAAGTTGGGGCAACGTGGACAATCTACTTGTGGTGTGCAAGTTTAGTTACCCTGACGCATGTGGGGTCTTAGTTCCCAGACCAGGGATAGAACTCACATCCCCTGCACCAAAAGGCAGATTCTTAACCACTGGACCACCAGAGAAGTCTCTATTAAGAGCTTCTTAGTTAATATCTAGTAAAATAAAATTTATAAACTATGTATTTTATCCTAAAATAAAGAAATGCACAATTGGTAGACCAATATAGCTACTCTAAAACTGAAAGTATATGAGACTTTTTAAATTTATAGCTAAAGTTTTAAATAAAATTTGTTTAAAGACTTCAGGGTTCTGGATCTGTATGTATGTCAAGCCTTTCATTGTGTAAGTGACAACAATTAGGCCCAGAATGATATGATGGCTTGAACTTGTAAGGACTATTTCTTTGCATAATTGACAAGATCATTTTAAGATTTCATACTAATCAGGTAACTCACATTCTTATTTTTATTCACTTTGTATATTCAACTGCTGTTTACATCTACCTTCCTAATCATGGAATTTTGTTTTTGTTTTTACGTAGCCAAGAGGAGATGCTTTGAATTCAATCTATCATTCCAGCAAAGTTATGGAATTTATAAAATAGCACATGAAGATTACTATGATGATGATGAAAATTCTACAGCCTGTCACAATCTCATGAACTATGAGTGCACAACTACAAAAGACTCTCAGAGAGACACTCATATCTTCAGTGCCATAAAAGTGGAAATCAGCACCACACCCTCTCTGGACAGCTCCATACTAACAGGCATCAACAAATGCACAAACACTGACATTATAGAAGCTGAAGAGGAGTCCCACAATGAAAGACGTGTTGATCCTCTACTCTCTGAAAAAGCAGAAGGTGATATTAAATATGATGAAACCACCTTTTTGGAAGGGCCAGAAAGAAGACTTTCTCATGAAGAGAGTCAGAAACCAGACCTTTCAGACTGGGAATGGTGTAGGAGTAAATCAGAAAGAACCCCTCGTCAGGTACAGTAAAGATTGCTATTATTGTAAAGTAAAAATGAGACCAAGCATGACAGCATGCAAAAAAATTATCAGTTGTTTATTTCATTCAAGATAGCATTCACTTTCAATTAATTTACATAATATTAGATTTATTTCAAAGTGTCTTTTGAAGGACTTCTAAATGTTTTTAATTAGTTCTATACTTTCATTCAAATTCTATATATTTGGGGATTGGCAGAGTTAAATATGCTTTTTGAGAAGAGTAGAGCATTCTAACTTCATGTAATCCGTATAAATTCAGTCTAGACCCTTGAAACTTATCTCAAGTTAATTAACTTACAGGTTTTATTTTTCTTCACCTTAAAACTTTACACAAGTCCCTGAAAGAGGTTTGGGGGCAAAAGTTTATATAACTAGTGATGAAGAAATAGTCCTATTGCAACTGTATTAGATAGCTTACCTATTAACCTTGCTGAAATTAGTCCCTCTAATACTCAGGAAGGAAAAAAAGATCTATTTCAGAATACACCCAAGTGAACCTTTACAAAACCCTGCTTAATGTTCCATCTTTTTAAGGATTTAAGAATGTTTATATAATGTTTTTTAATGAAAGAATTTGTATGGTAAGCTCATCTCATTCTTTCCTAGATTACAGCCTGCCTATAATGGTGAGGAGTACTTATTTTATTAAAATCATAGTGTGATATTGATATGATTGTTCTTTCCTCTAAATGCTCATATCTGATAATTAAAGTTGCCCTTGCTTTCCACACAATTGATTTACTAGGAAAAGATACCTTTTTATACCTGACAGTGTAAATCAAAGTCCACTTGCCCATAGTCTCTGAAATTAAAAATACAGTTCTTCAAATACCCACTAGTAATAATGCAATCATTGATCACAAATATGACCATAAAGCACCAATTATGAATATGAACAGAATTATCTGAGATTTCCTTTATTCTTCTAATTAATTAAAACTACTAGTTTTACTTTGATATCATCAGTTTTAAAAGTTGGATAATAAAACAAAGCATACAAAACATATGATTAAAAATAATTACACATAGTGTTCAGTGATTGGATATCTCAAAAAAAAAATCACCAAATATTTACTGTAAATTGAAAAATATCATAAAAAGTATACTACTAATAGGACATATTGTTCTGTCAGTGTGGACACACGGACAGGACACACACAGTTTTAAAACAATGTGGTATCCCAGCTAAAAGGGGCCTCCCTACAATATCATCATCAATTTGCTCCTAAATAATCTAAGCCTCCTGGTTTTCTTGCACTTAAAAATTAAGTAATATTCATGATGAAGTGAGTATGTATATGTGTCATTGTGCACCCATCTTCACCCAGGAACTTGGAGCTACAGTACCCTATGTTACTCCTCTGTTCCATCCTCATGCTTACCTCTTATCAGTTACAGGACAGCTATCTTGACTCTTGCTCATGCTTTTTGGTTTTACTATTTTATCACAAATGAGTGTGTTTCTAGCATAATATAGTCCTTACTTTTGCTTGTTTTGAGTTTCCTAAAGATAGCAACATATCTGGGTGGGACTTGTGTTTTTTTTCCATACTACCTTACTTTAAATAACTTCATTTTCTAATTTATTTTGTCAAAACAATGGGAAATTCTGCCTCAGTTATCACAACTTATAGCTCTTATTTAAAAGCCTTAGTTATATTTTTGGAGAATATAATCCATTCTCTTAGAATTGGGGGAATATGTAAAAAGATCAGACACTGCTTACAACTAAGTATATTGTCTCATGAGAATACTAAAGTACAACTTACAAACCTCTGTAAATCAAAAACCAAAATGATATAAGGAAAGCAAAAAATAAATCCAGATATCTTTTAACTACAAAGATTGCTTATTAAGTATTAATATTGTAACATCTGTGAAGAACAAATAATTCAGGAAACTGATTTTAAATGATCCTTTAAAAATATTTAGTGGTAATATAGATAATACAATGCTTAGGAAAGGTAAATTTATATTTTAAGAGACTAATTAAAATTAAATGAAATACTATCATAAATTTTAAAACAACAGCAAGAAATCCTTAAGCTACAGGCTCATGTTATTGGTATGACTTTTCCTTAGCATATCACCTACAGACTTTAAGGCTAACATTATAACCAAAATGTGTTTTAGGGTTGAAAAGCTTTTTCTCTGACCAAAGATTGGTTTTAACTCTTAACCTATTCTTCACCAGCAGATATTTCATGGGAAAAGGTAATGACTTAAAAAGCACTTTTCATTCTCTCCTTCCAAGTTCTTTCTTTGCTCTGAAATCAACTTAACTTGTATATCTTATAGTGATACATTAAACTTTGGTAGATATTGTAGTAATTATGAAAACACTATCTTTTTATCTTCTATGGTTGTATTTTCAAATATTTAGGTTCAATTTATCAGTTCATTGAATTATCCACGTTCTTTGTTTTGGGGCTATAAAAAACACAGGTTTGATTTAAAATGTATTTAACTGTCCCTACCATATTTTTACAATGTGCTCAATCATTCAGTTGTGGCTGACTCTTTGCAACCTGATGGACTGTTGCCCACCAGGATCCTCTGTCCATGGGGTTCTCCAGGCAAGAATACTGGAATGGGTTGCCATTTCCTACTCCAGGGGATCTTCTCAACCCAGGGATCAAACCTATGTCTCCTGCATCTCTGCACTGGCAGGTGGATTCTTTATCACCTCACCATCTGGGTAGCCTTTTTTTTTTTTTTTTAGAATACAATAAACATTGCTTTTTTTTTTTTAGCGTTTATGCAAGTAAACAAATTCTCAGTATATCGTGTTGGAAATTCTGGTAGGCGTGAGAGTGTCAGATCAAGGTTAAGTTATAAAGAAAATGGTAGAAGAATGACTTGAGTAGGTTTAAATGCTGTCCGATAAAATGTATCAGAGTGAGAGTGTTTGTAAGACTAAAATTCAGTGTTATACTTAGCCACACAATTGCTTCTTTTTGGACCCCTAGTAGGTTGAATCCTAAGCAGTTTATTGTTTTAAAGTTCAGGAAAAAAAATAGAAATGTCAGAGGTCTTCAGTTACAAAGATTTAGTGTGACTGTCCCTCAAATGAAATAACGATTTTCTAGAACCTCAAAGTTTTGTCATCTCTGAATAAAGAAAACTGTACTTATAAAATAACTTGCTAGCTTATTGGAGATCACTTTGGGCTTCCCTGGTGGCTCAGAGGGTAAAGCATCTGCCCACAATGCGGGAGACCTGGGTTCCATCCCTGGGTCAGGAAGATCCCCTGGAGAAAGAAAAGGCAACCCACTCCGGTACTCTTGCCTGGAAAATCCCATGGACAGAGAAGCCTGGTAGGCTACAGTCCATAGGATCGCAAAGAGTCAAACACGACTTCACTTTCACTTTTTATCTTTTAATACTAATCTCATCAGGTTATCCATGGATTTCATTTTCTTTTCTTTTAACTTGTTGTCTTAGAGCCCTAGAAATTCATTTATTACTATGAATTAGCAACAAAGATATGCTGTTATCATGCACTTCAGTTCAGTTTAGTTCAGTCGCTCAGTCGTGTCTGACTCTTTGCGACCCCATGAATTGCAGCATGCCGGGCATCCCTGTCCGTCATCAACTCCCGGAGTTCACTCAAACTCACATCCATCAAGTCGGTGATGCCATCCAGCCATCTCATCTTCTGCCGTCCCCTTCTCCTCCTGCCCACAATCCCTCCCAGCATCAGAGTCTTTTTCCAATGAATCAACTCTTCGCATGAGGTGGCCAAAGTACTGGAGTTTCAGCTTTAGCATCATTCCTTCCAAAGAATACCCAGGACTGATCTCCTTCAGAATGGACTGGTTGGATCTCCTTGCAGTCCAAGGGACTCTCAAGAGTCTTCTCCAACACCACAGTTCAAAAGCATCAATTCTTCAGCACTCAGCTTTCTTCACAGTCCAACTCTCACATCCATACCTGACCACTGGAAAAACCATAGCCTTGACTAGATGGACCTTTTAGTCCCACTTGTAATTCTTTATCATCATAGCATTTAAAAGATGAAAGGTCCTCTACTACACCAGTAGAATATAGAAAAACAGATTCTGAAACAATCCTCAAAGGAGAGTCAAGTGCTGGAAGTGACTGCTTTTTGAATTAGCCATACCAACCATTTGGAATAATGAAGAATAAACCAGTAAGAACTAACTTAAAAGTCACCAGGGAAATCAAAGAAATTTTAATTTTAAGGAAAATGTTTTAACTATCTAAAAATAGTTTTACAAATCAAAGTTGAGTACTTCTTTGTAATATTTAAGTACAGCTTTAATAACTAATCACCAAGAGATAGATATTAGTTTAAAGAATGGGGCAAAGTCATTCATATCAATGTATGGCAAGAGCTATCACAATGTTGTAAAGTAATTAGCCTTCAGTTAAAATTAATTAATTAATTTTTTAAAAGTAAAACAAGAATGTGGGGATAAAACATTTAAGTGATGTAACATCAAAACTCTAATAAAGAAATACACTGTAAAAAAGAGAATGGGACAAAATCAATCCTTGTCACTTCATATATGCCCCAAAGTGAAATAAGACTTGAATACCCCAGTGTACATATCTCTTTCCTCTCCCTAAAAAAGTGCTTCTTCCCTTTTCATTTTAAAAAATCAACTATTAAAAATTTAAATCAAGCATAAGATGTTAGTGTTTCCTCTGACACTGTCACCTTGGTAATTGCAAATGCTTCAACTTGTTCTCTGAGTAATTTTTGGCATTTTTAAACTGAAGTGACATAAGGGGAAAACGCACATATCACCTCCTGTTTGTAGCCTCAAGGCAAAGATGTAGCCTCATCTAAACACAAAATGAGTGTTTGGAATATAGATTTTTTTATATTTAGCTACATCTGTTTGTTTGGAGTGGTTAATTCCACTCACTATTCAGAGATCTGAAAATTGTTACACTGCTTTCTTTTTTCAAAACATTTATAATCCTTTTTGTTTTATGATTACAAGGTAATATAATTATTGTAGAAAAAGTTTAGAGATTGCTGCTAAGTGAAGAAAAACACCCACTTGTAACCACCCAGAGTTAATTACTGTTTACATTTTATCATATAAAATTTTAGGCTCGTTTCTAAGCATATATTTTCACTTTTGACAGAAATGGGATTGTAGTGCACGTATTGTTTTGAAATCTGTTTTTTTTCCACGTAAGAGTATAATTTTCACCTGATTTAAATTGTTTGAGCCATTTGTGTGATTATCTGGTATAGTTTAGAATGGATGTTTAGAGTGTGGTTTAAAAACTTGTTCACGAATATAAATTTGTTCTCAAGTATTTAAAGTCTTGAAAGTTGAAACTAAGGAAATTTCATTGTAAGCTAATTTGAATATTTCATAACACATTTTGCGATTCTCACAGCACGTACCATTTGCTAAAGTGAAATAAGTTGGGCTAACTGTTCAATTTCTATGGATTCAAGAGGATTAGCATTGGGTCAAAGCTTATGTAGAATCTTACTCACTTTTTAAGCTAAGGGTTGTGTTAATATCCTCAAAAAACGCTCATGGTTTAAACCTTAAAGGCTTTGTGTTGGACCTGCCCAGTTATAGCTTAGATCTCTTCTACAGCTCCAATTGTTATCCCTTATTTGAACTCAAGTAGCTGGAAACACTACATTTTAAAATCTTTTTAAATACGAATTCACTTATTTTAAACACTCATTTTAAACACTATTTTAAAACACTCATTTTAAAATAGTATGAGAGTTCTAATATATCCTTCATCTAGTTCTATTAATGTTAACATGCTACATGATGATAATATAATTATTAGGGAATTAATAACTAATTTATAGACCTTATTTCAGCTTTACTAGCGTCCTGCTTATGTCCTCTTTTCTGGTCCAGAACCTGTTCCTCAATTCATTACTGCAGTTACTGTCATGCCTCCTCAGATTCCTCAGTCTCCAGCAATTCCACAGTCTTTCTGTGTCTTATTACAGATGACTTTGACACTTTTGAAGACAACCAGCCAGTTTGTTTCACTTTGCTTTGTTTCTAGGATATCCTTGAGTTTGTAATTAACACATGTTTTCTATTAATCAAATTGAAGTTATAAATTTTTGACAAGAATAACACAGAAGTGATGTTTGCCCTCCCCAGCACACCATATCAAGAGGTTTGTGATGTTGATATGTCTTATGACAATGATATAAACTTTGATCACTTGTGGTGTCTGCCAGATTTCTCTATGTAAAGTTACTATTTTTCCCTTTGTAAATTATAACTATTTTGTAGGGAGATATTTTTGAGGCCATGCTATGCAAATATTGTTTCCTATCATACTTTTGCCCACTAATTTTAGCATTAATTTATGAATCTTGCCTGTAACAATTATTATGTGAAAGTGATTTTCTATTTCTATAATTTCTCTATATTTATTATTGGAATTATCCTGCAAGAAAAAAATGATCTCTTCTCCTGTTATTTGTGTTAGTATGAGATCAGATACTTATTTTAATCTATATGTTATTAGTAATACTATTTATTTTATTACTCCAGTTAGCCTACATTTGGCCATTGGGCTATTTTGACTTATTCAGGTTTATGCCTTTATCCATTCAATATGCCATTCTCCTCTCTTTTTAGCACGTCCTTACTTTCTAGCAGTACAAGGTATTAGTCAGTATCATCTTGTATTTTTCCTGACCCATCCCTAGAATCAATCATCTTCCTAAGGAGTTCTAGTTCCTTTTGTTAAAGAATGGGATTTAGAAACCAACATCTGGGTTCTAGTTATTGTTACTAGTTATTGTTATTGTTACTGAGATGTCTTGCTTCTAGACTCTCTCATTGGACAGATCTAGGAATATATGTATGTATGCTCATGTGTGTGTGTGTGTGTATATATATATATTTCCATATCAATTTCTCTTTAAAAATCATTTAAAACCATGAGTTTAAACTGATAGCTCCCAGTCCAATCGAATATCACAGCATTCATTCAAACCCTTCCTTTTTCTTTTTCTGATAGTGAGAAAACTGGTTCTCATTCTCCACAAATTTATTTACTTATCTGCTCAATCCTGATATACACATAAAGTAGTTTTAGAAATGCTAACCCTAGTGGTCCAGTGACTAAGATCCAGGGCTCCCAATGCAGGGGGGTCCATGTTCGATCCCTGGTCAGGGAACTAGATCCCACATGCTGCAACTGAGAGTTCACATGCCTCAACCAAAGAACCCCCATCTTGCAACTAAAAGAAAACACATGCTGCAGTGAAGACCGAAGATCCTATGTGCTGCAACTAAGATCCAATACAGCCAACTAAATAAATAAATTTTTGAGAAAGAACTACTAACCCATACTGCTGCTGCTGCTGCTGCTAAGTCACTTCAGTCCTGTCTGACTCTGTGCGACCCCATGGACTGCAGCCTACCAGGATCCTCTGTCCATAGGATTTTCTAGGCAAGAGTACTGGAGTGGGTTGCCATTGCCTTCTCCCCTAACCTGTACTAATGTAGGAAAAAATATTAACTAGAATATAATAGTTGTGTATAGTTCTTTTTATTTTTAACCTTAGAGTTGACACGGTTGTCCACTTTTAGTTAGGTTAGTTATTTTCATTTCCATTCCCTTCATTTTGTATTACATATTGAGTTTCTCTCACATTCTTTTTTATTTTGATTATTTATGTTTAAGTATGTGAAATTACTGGGTTTTCCAGGTCACTCAGTAGTAAAGAATCTGCCTGCCAATGCAGGAGACATAAGAGATGAAGGTTCAATCCCTGGGTCAGGATGATCCCATGAAAGAGGAAATGGCAACCCACTCCAGTATTCTTGCCTGGGAAATCCCACAGACAAAGGAGCCTGGCAGACTATCGTCCATGGGGTCGCGAAGAGTTCAGTTTGACTTAGCAACTAAGCAGCAGCAGCAGCAGCAGCATGTGAAATTATTACCATGTTTCCAAGAGTCAGAACTATTGAAAAGGTAGACCATCCACTCTCATTCCTTTTTCCCACTCTCATTTTCCCATTCTTACCTCCTGTTCCCACCTAGTCCCTGTAAATAATCAATATCATACTTTCTAGTTTAATCATCCTGTATTTCTTTTAGCACAAAGAGCAGATACATGCATATCTTCTTATATCTTCTTCTTCCTTACATATATTCTTTTGTACTTTGCTTTTTTCATTAAGTAATGTCCTAGAAGTTTCTATATATCAGTCATAGATATTTCTCATTCTTTATATAGCTGCATAATAATCTATAGTGCAGATACACTATAGTTAATTCCACTACTCTTTTATATGAGCCTTAGATTATTTCTGATACTTTGCAATTAAAAATAATATTGCAGTGAATAACCTTATGCAAATGCATTTTCATATTGTTGGAAGTGTGTCTTTAGGATAAATGCCTAGAATTAGAATTTCTAGGTTAAAAATTAAGGGTAATTTTGTTAGAAATGGTCATACAAATTTGCACTGCCACCAGCAGGGTGTAACAGAAGACCCTTTCCACCACCTCCTCAATAATAGAATATATTATCGTGCTTTTTAGTTCTTGCCAGTCTGATAGTAAAGAAATGCTATCTCAGGGTTGTTTCAAATTATAGTTACATAATTATAAATGAATTTAAGTTGTTTTCATTTAAGAGCCTATTTATCTTTTCTGTTTTTTGTAAATTGTTTTTATCTTTTCCCATTTTTCTATTGGATTTTTGTCCCTTTAGCCTTTAATTTTTAAAGGTTCCTTACATATTGGGGATATTAGTTCTTTGTGACATATGCTGTAAATATTTCTGCAAGTTTTCCATTTGTCTATTTAACTTTACTTACGCTGTCTTTAGTATGTATAATTTTTAATATTTTTATAGTAAAAATATCATTTTTTATTACTTGTCTCTGGATTTAGAAAGTCAGTTTTTTATTTTATTTTAATGAAGTATAGTTGTTTTACAATGTTATGTTGGTTTCAGATGCATAGCTCAGTGGTTCAGTTATACGTTCTTTTTCAGATTCTTTTCTTTATAGGTTATTAGAGTATGTTGAGTATAATTCCCTGTGCTATAGAGTAGGTGTTTGTTGGTTATCTGTTTTATATAGTATAAATATGTTAATCCCAATCTCCTAATTTATCCCTCCCTGACTTTCCACTTTGGTAACCATAAGTGTGATTTCTATGTCTGTGTGCCTATTTCTGTTTTATAAATATGTTCATTTGTGTAACTTTTTTAGATTCCACATATTGGTAATGTCATATGATATTTGTCTTTCTCTGTCTGCCTTACTTCATTTAGTATGATAATCTCCAGGTCCATCCATGTTGCTAGAAATAGCATAATTTCATTCTTTTTATAGCTAAGTAATATTCCATTGTGTGTATGTATATGTGTGTGTGTGTATACACATACACATGTATATCTCACATCTTTAATTCATTCATATGTCAATGGACATTTAAGTTGCTTCCCTGTCTTGGCTACTGAGAATAGTGCTGCCGGGAACATTGGGGTGAATATTTTCAAATTATAGTTATTTCTGGATCTATGCCTAGGAGTGAGATCGCAGGATTGTACAGTAACCCTATTTTTAGTTTTTGGGGGATCTCCATACTATTCTCCATAATGGCTGTATATAGTGGCTTCAGTATACATTCCCACCAACAGTATAGGAGGGTCCCTTTTTCTCTACAATCTCTTCGGCATTTGTTGTTTGTGGACTTTTTGATGATGACCATGATGACCAGAGTAGAAAGCCAATTTTAAATGGAGTTTACTCGAGTTTTCTTACTTGTAGGGTTTCACTTTTTACATTTATATCTCCAATCCATTTGGAATTTATTTTTGTGTTTGGTATAACATATGAGTATAATTTTATCTTTTTTCCAAAGGTTGACCCATTATTTTCTAAAAGGAGTCATTTATTTAAAACTCAAATATTATCCACAGTGTTTTGAGACATTATCTTTATCTTATAATAAATTTCCATATTTACTTGGGTCTACCTCTGGTCTTTCTATTCTATTCCACTATTTGTCTATTCGTGCACTGGTATCTCACTGTTTCAATTAGAGAGACTTTTAGATTATAATAAATTTTAATGTCTAGTAGTCCTGACCTCCCCATTCCCCTTACATTTTTCTTTCTCAGTACTTTTCTTGCTATTCTCGTATGCTTGCTTTTCCATAACAACTTTGATTTCAACTTGTTTACTTCCTTTAAAAAAGCTTTATCAGGATATTGTTAAGCTTATAAGTTGGTCCAAAGAAAATGTTATCATGTTAAGTTGTCCTATCCTTTTCATTTGTTCTAGTCCACACTTGTATCTTTCTTATAAAAGATTTTAAAATGTTCTTCCTATAAGCTTTACACATTTTAGTTAGGTTTATTCATGAATACTTGATCTTCTTTTTTTAATTGTAAACGAGGTTTTTCTCTAATGTCAGGTACTCTAAATGTTTATTCTTTGTGTATATTAAAGATATTGATTTCTGCCTCTTAGTACTATATCTGTTATACTACTACATTATTTTATTGTTCAAATAAAATCATTGGTTATCATTAATTATCTAGGATTTTCTGTGTACCATCATACCATCAACAAATAGAGTAGTTTTACTTCTTTATCAGTACTTATGCCTCTGTTTAATTTCTTCTCTCTAGTTGTATTTGCTGATCCCTCTAGAATAATATTGAATAGGGAAAGAGACAGGGAAATCAATCTTGCCTTGTTCCTGATCTCAGTGAAAGATTACTGATGTTGTCCCATTGAGGAAAATCCTGGCTCTTGTTACTTTCTAAGGCAGTTAATTTAATCTTTGGTGGTGATGATGATGACTATAATTAATACTTATGGAGCACTTGCTATGTGTCCTACACAGTACATATAATTGTTTATTTAGAATTCATAAGGGATTATCTAGCAAATCAGTTTAATTCAGTTCAGTCGCTCAGTCATATCTGACTCTTTGCGACCCCATCGATTGCAGCACACCGGGCTTCCCTGTCCATCACCCAACTCCTGGAGTTTACACAAACTCATGTCCATTGAGTCGGTGATGCCATCCAACCATCTCATCCTCTGTCGTCCCCTTCTCCTCCTGCCTCCAATCCCTTCCAGCATCAGAGTCTTTTCCAATGAGTCAACTCTTCACATGAGGTGGCCAAAGTATTGGAGTTTCAGCTTCAACATCAGTGCTTCCAGTGAATATTCAGGACTGATTTCCTTTAGGATGGACTGGTTGGATCTGCTTGCAGTCCAAGGGACTCTCAAGAGTCTTCTCCAACACCACAGTTCAAAAGCATGAATTCTTCACCACTCAGCTTTTTTTATAGTCCAACTCTCATTTCCATACAAGACTACTGAAAAAACCATAGCCTTGACCAGACAGACTTTGTTTGGCAAAGTAATGTCTCTGCTTTTTAATATGCTGTCTAGGTTAGTAATAGCTTTCCTTTCAAGGAGTAAGCATCTTTTAATTTCATGGCTGCAGTCACCATCTGCAGTGATTTTGGAGCCCCCCCAAATAAAGTCTGTCACTGTTTCCACTGTTTCCCCATCTGTTTGCCATTAAGTGATGGGACAAGATGCTGTGATCTTTATTTTCTGAATGTTGAGATTTAAGCCAACCTTTTCACTATTCTCTCACTTTCATCAAGAGGCTCTTTAGTAGTTCTTCACTTTCTGCCATAAGGGTGGTGTCATAAGGGTGGTATCTGATAGATATCATTACCCAATTTTATAAATGAAAAAAACTGAAGTAAGTTAAGTCTAAAGTCTATCAGAGCCTGGGTGCAAACTCAGACCATGTGACTCCAGAGATGGTCCACATATCCATTAACATAACTGCTCCAGAAAGATCGATTTGATAGTTAATACATCATTTCTTACACTAAATTCTAATCTATTCCTCTCACATAGTCAGATTAATATCACTTGGGACACTTTTTAAAGTGTCTTGACCCTACCCACAGAAATTTTGATTTAATTGATAATTTGATTTAATTGGATATCAGCATTGTGTAAACCTTTCTAAGGGTGGGTATTTGCAAAATATATAATCAACAAACTTGTATGTAGAATATATAATTCAAAAAGAACACCAATAAATCAATAAAAACATGACAGATAACACAGTAGTATATAAGCCAAAGATTTAAACTGATACTTCTCATAAGAGGAAATTCAAATAGCCATATGCATATACAAAGGTATACCACATCATGAATAATATGGAAATCTCATTTAAAAAAGCAATGAGAGACCACTGCACGTCCACAAGAATAGCTAAAATTAAACAATATGACAACGCCAAGAGTTTGGGAATGTAGAAAAACAGTAAATCATATGAACTGCCTATGGAGTAAATTGTTAAAATCACTTTAGAAAACAGATAATAGCTACAAAAGTTAAATATGAACAGGCATTATGCCCTAGCAGTTCCACTCTTGGATATGCACTCTAGAATGCACTGTCCAATACAGTAGTCACTGCTGCTGCTGCTGCTGTGTTACTTTAGTCGTGTCCAACTCTACGACCCCATAGACGGCAGCCCACCAGGCTTCCCGTCCCTGGGATTCTCCAGGCAAGAACACTGGAGTGGGTTGCCATTTCCTTCTCCAATGCATGAAAGTGAAAAGTGAAAGTGAAGTCGCTCGGTTGTGTCCGACTCCTAGCGACCCCATGGACTGCAGCCTACCAGGCTCCTCCGTCCATGGGATTTTCCAGGCAAGAATACTGGAATGGGGTGCCATTTCCTTCTCCACAGTAGTCACTAGCCACATGTAACCATTTAAATCTAAATTTCTATAACTTTTTTAAATTTAAAATTCAGTTGCCTATTTGTACTAACCACCATTCAAAGTGCTCAGTGTCTAAACATGACTAGTGGCTACTGTATTGAACAGGACAAATACAAAACATTTCCTTGACTGCAGTTATATTGGACAATTCTTCAGTTTAGTTCAGACGCTCAGTTATGTCCAACTCTTTGAGACCACATGGATGGCAGCGCGCCAGGCCTCTATGTCCATCACCAACTCCCAGAGTTTACTCAAACTCATGTCCATTGAGTCAGTGATACCATCCAACCATCTCATCCTCTGTCATCCCCTTCTCCTCCTGCCTTCAATCTTGCCCAGCATCAGGGCCTTTTCCAATGAGTCATTTCTTCGCATCAGGTGGCCAAAATATTAGAGCTTCAGCTTCAACATCAGTCCTTCAAATAAATATTCAGGACTGATTTCCTTTAGGATGGACTAGTTGGATCTCCTTGCAGGCCAAGGGACTTTCAAGAGTCTTCTCCAACACCACAGTTCAAAAGCATCAATTCTTTGGGATTCAGCTTTCTTTATAGTCCAACTCTCACATCCATACATGACAAAGGGAAAAACCATATCCTTAACTAGATGGACTTTTGTTGGCAAAGTAATGTCTCTGCTTTTTAATATGCTAAGTTGGTTATAACTTTTCTTTCAAGAAGTAAGCATCTTTTAATTTCATGGCAGCAGTCCCCATCTGCAGTGATTTTGGAACCCCCCAAAATAAAGTCTCTCACTGTTTCCATGTTTCCCCATCTATTTGCCATGAAGTGATGGGACTGGATGCCATGATCTTAGCTTTCTGAATGTTGAGCTTTAAGTCAACTTTTTCACTCTTCTCTTTTACTTTTGAAGCCTGGCTTGGAGAATTTTGAGCATTACTTTACTAACGTGTGCTGCTGCTGCTGCTAAATCACTTCAGTGGTGTCCAACTCTGTGGAACCCCATAGACAGCAGCCTACCAGGCTCCTCTGTCCCTAGGATTCTCCAGGCAAGAATACTGGAGTGTGTTGTCATTTCCTTCTCCATTGCATGCATGCATGCTAAGTCGCTTCAGTTGTGTCCGACTCTGTGCAACCGTATGGACATCAGCCCAGCAGGCTCCTCTGTCCACGGGATTCTCTTGACAAGAATACTGGAGTGGGTTGCCATTTCCTTTCCTGTATGAGATGAGTGCAATTGTGCGGTAGTTTGAGCATTCTTTGGCATTGCCTTTCTTTGGGATTGGAATGAAAACTGATCTATTCTAGTCCTGTGGCCACTGCTGAGTTTTCCAAATTTGCTGGCATATTGAGGCAGCACTTTCACAGCATCATCTTTCAGGATTTGAAAGAGCTCAATGGAATTCCATCACCTCCACTAGCTTTGTTCGTAGTGATGCTTTCTAAGGCCCACTTGACTTCACATTCCAGGATGTCTGGCTCTAGGTGAGTGATCACATCATCATGATTATCTGGGTCATGAAGATCTTTTTTGTACAGTTCTTCTGTGTATTCTTGCCACCTCTTCTTAATATCTTCTGCTTGTTATGTCCAACCATTTCTGTCCTTTATTGAGCCCATCTTTGCGTGAAATGTTCCCTTGGTATCTCTAATTTTCTTGAAGAGGTCTCTAGTATTTCCCATTCTATTGTTTCCCTCTATTACTTTGCACTGATCACTGAGGAAGAATTTCTTATCTCTCTTTGCTATTCTTTGGAAGACTGCATTCAAATGCTACCTTAGAACACATTTATGTTTTTGGAAAATCAGTTCATAATAACCGTAGCATTTAGGGATAGACCAAAAGTCCATCAACATCAGAATAGGTAAATAAGTTGTGGAATTTTTTTACAATAAAATACCACAACCAGAATACATTTTTCATAAAGCCAACGAAGCTAAACTTTAAGTCCTTGGCTTGCCCTGATCTCTTCCTAGGCTGGCAGTAGGCTTAGCAATGTGTTCATATGAACATACATTTTTATTAAATTAAGAAAAACAACTTTTCTTATCTTTTCTCTTAATAAACACCAATACTAGTTTCAAGTCCCTCAAAATCTGTTTCAACCCCTAACCAAAATAACGTGCAATTTAATAAACTAGAGTTATGCATAATGTCTCCCAAAGAAAGGCAATGTCAAAGAACGCTCAAACTAGTGCACGATTGCATTCGTCTCACATGATAACAAAGTAATGCTCAAAATTCTCCAAGGCAGGCTTCAACAGTACCTGAACCATGAACTTCCAGATGTTCAATCTGGATTTAGAAAAGCCAGTGGAACAAGAGATCAAATTGCCAACATCTGTTGGATCATCAAAAACGCAAGAGAGTTCCAGAAAAACATCTGTTTCTGCTTTATTCACTATGCCAAAGCCTTTGACTGTGTGAATCACAACAAACTGTGGAGAATTCTTCAAGAGATGGGAATACCAGACCACATGACCTGCCTCCTGAGAAATCTGTGTGCAGGTCAAGAAGCAATAGTTGGAACTGGACATGGAACAACAGACTGGTTCTAAATTGGGAAAGGAGTATATCAAGGCTGTATATTGTCACCCTGCTTATTTAACTTATATGCAGAGTACATCATGAGAAACGCTGGGCTGGATGAAACACAAGCTGGAATGAAGATTGCTGGGAGAAATATCAATAACCTCAGATATGCAGGTAACACCACCCTTACGGCAGAAAATGAAGAAGAACTAAAGAGCCTCTTGATGAAAGTGAGAGAAGAGTGGAAAAGTTGACTTAAAGCTCAACATTCAGAAAGCTAAGATCATGGCATCCAGTCCCATCGCTTCATGACAAGTAGATGGGGAAACATGGAAACAGTGAGAGACTTTATTTTTTGGGGGGCTCCAAAATCACTGCAGATGGTGACTGCTGCCATGAAATTTAAAGACGGTTACTTCTTGGAAGAAAAGTTATATCCAACGCAGACAGCATAATAAAAAGCAGAGACATTACTTTGCCAACAAAGTTCCATCTAATCAAAGCTATGGTTTTTCCCCTTGTCATGTATGGATGTGAGAGTTGGAATATAAAGAAAGCTGAGTCCAGAAGAATTGATGCTTTTGAACTGTGGTGTTGGATAAGACTCTTGAGAGTCCCTTGGCCTGCAGGGACATCCAACTAGTCCATCCTAAAGGAAATCAGTCCTGAATATTCACTGACAGTACTGATGCTGAAGCTGAAAGTCCAGTACTTTGGCCACCTGATGCGAAGAACCAACTCATTTGAAAAGACATTTATGCTGGGTAAGATTGAAGGTGGGAGGAGAAGGGGACGACAGAGAATGAGATGGTTGGCTGGCATCACTGACTCAATGGACATGAATTTGAGTAAGCTACAGGAGTTGTGATGGACAGGGAAACCTGGCATGTTGCAGTCCATGGGGTCACAAAGAGTCAGACACAACTGAGTGACTGAACTGAACTAACATAATATGAATGAATTTTGCAGATATAATGAAAGAAACATAACAGAAAAGGAGCATGTAATTTATTTATTTATTTTTGATTGAAAAATAATTGTTTTACAGTATTGTGTTGGTTTATTCAAAACATCATCGTGAATCAGCCATAGCTATACCTATGTCCCCTCCCTGTTGAACCTCCTTCCCACCTCCCTCCACATCCCACCTCTCCAGGTTGTTTCAGAGCCCTGGTTTGAGTTCCCTGAGTCATACAGCAAATTCCCACTGGCTATCAGTTTTACATACGGTAATAATGAATGTTTCCATATTACTGTCTCCATATATCCTACCCTCTCCTTCTCCTCCTCCTCCATCTTCATAAGTCTGTTCTCTATGTCTGGGTCTCCATGGTTGTAAATAATTTCATCAGTACCATCTTTCTAGATTCCATATATGTGTGTTAGTATACAATATTTCTTTTCTTTTTCTGACTTACTTCACTCTGTATGATAAGCTGTAGGTTCACCCGCCTCATTAGAACTGACTCAAATGCATTCCTTTTGTGGCTGAGTAATATTCCATTGTATATATGTACCACAGCTTCTTTATCCATTCATCTGTCAATGGACATCTAGGTTGCTTCCATGTTCTAGCCATTGTAAATAGTGCTGGAGTAAACATTGGGTTCAGATCAGATTAGATCAGTCGCTCAGTTGTGTCCGACTCTTTGCGACCCCATGAATTGCAGCACGCCCAGCCTCCCTATCCATCACCAACTCCCGGAGTTCACTCAGACTCACGTCCATCGAGTCAGTGATGCCATCCAGGCATCTCATCCTCTGTCGTCCTCTTCTCCTCCTGCCCCCAATCCGTCCCAGCATCAGAGTCTTTTCCAGTGAGTCAACTCTTCACATGAGGTGGCCAAAGTACTGGAGTTTCAGCTTTAGCATCATTCCTTCCAAAGAAATCCCATGGCTGATCTCCTTCAGAATGGACTGGTTGGATCTCCTTGCAGTCCAAGGGACTCTCAAGAGTCTTCTCCAATACCACAGTTCAAAAGCATCAGTTCTTCGGTGCTCAGCTTTCTTCACAGTCCAACTCTCACATCCATACCTGACCACAGGAAAAACCATAGCCTTGACTAGACGAACCTTTGTTGGCAAAGTAATGTCTCTGCTTTTGAACATGCTATCTAGGTTGATCATAACTTTCCTTCCAAGGAGCAGGCATCTTTTAATTTGATGGCTGCAGTCACCATCTGTAGTGATTTTGGAGCCCAGAAAAATAAAGTCTGACACTGTTTCCACATCTATTTCCCATGAAGTGCTTGGACCGGATGCCACGATCTTCATTTTCTGAATGTTGAGCTTTAAGCCAACTTTTTCACTCTCCACTTTCACTTTCATCAAGAGGCTTTTGAGTTCCTCTTCACTTTCTGCCATAAGGGTGGTGTCATCTGCATATCTGAGGTTATTGACATTTCTCCTGGCAATCTTGATTCCAGCTTGTGCTTCTTCCAGCCCAGCGTTTCTCATGATGTACTCTGCATAGAAGTTAAATAAGCAGGGTGACAATACAGCCTTGACAAACTCCTTTTCCTATTTGGAACCAGTCTGTTGTTCCATGTCCAGTTCTAACTGTTGCTTCCTGACCTGCATACAAATTTCTCAAGAGGCAGATCAGGTGGTCTGGTATTCCCATCTCTTTCAGAATTTCCCACAGTTGATTGTGATCCACACAGTCAAAGGCTTTGGCATAGTCAATAAAGCAGAAATAGATGTTTTTCTGGAACTCTCTTGCTTTTTCTATGATCCAGTGGATGTTGGCAATTTGGTCTCTGGTTCCTCTGCCTTTTCTAAAACCAGCTTGAACATCAGGAAGTTCACGGTTCACATATTGCTGAAGCCTGGCTTGGAGAAGTTTGAGCATTACTTTACTAGCGTGTGAGATGAGTGCAATTGTGCGGTAGTTTGAGCATTCTTTGGCATTGCCTTTCTTTGGGATTGCAATGAAAACTGACCTTTTCCAGTCCTGTGGCCCCTGCTGAGTTTTCCAAATTTGCTGGCATATTGAGCACAGCACTTTCACAGCATCATCTTTCAGGATTTATAATAGCTCCACTGGAATTCCATCACCTCCACTAGCTTTGTTCGTAGTGATGCTTTCTAAGGCCCACTTGACTTCACATTCCGGGATGTCTGGCTCTAGGTGAGTGATCACACCATCGTGATTATCTGGGTTGTGAAGATCTTTTTTGTACAGTTCTTCTGTGTATTCTTGCCATCTCTTCTTAATATCTTCTGCTTCTGTTAAGTCCATACCATTTCTGCCCTCTATCGAGCTCATCTTTGCATGAAATATTCCTTTGGTATCTCTGATTTTCTTGAAGAGATCCCTAGTCTTTCCCATTCTGTTGTTTTCCTCTATTTCTTTGCATTGATCACTGAAATAGGCGGGTTACATGTGTCTTTTTCAGTTTTGGTTTCCTCAAGGTATATGCTGAGGAGTGGGATTGCAGGGTCATATGGTGGTTTTATTCCTAGTTATTTAAGGAATCTCCGTACTGTCTTCCATAGTGGCTGTATCAATCTACATTCCCACCAACAGTGAAAAGGGTTACCTTTTCTCCACACCCTCTCCAGCACTTATTGTTTGTAGATGTTTTGATAATAGCCTTTCTGACTGGAGTGAGGTGATATATCATTGTAGTTTTGACTTGCATTTCTCTAATAATGAGAGTTGTTGAGCATCTTTTCATGTGTTTATTGGCCATCCGTATGTCTTCTTTGAAGAAATGCCTATTTAGGTCTCTCCCACTTTTTAATAGGGTTATTTGTTTTTCTGATATTGACTTATATGAGTTGCTTGTATGTTTTGGAAATTAATCATTTGTCAGTTGTTTCACTTGCTATTATTTCATCCCATTCTGAGTATTGTCTTTTCACCTTCTTTATAGTTCCCTTTGCTGTGCAAAAACTTTGAAGTTTAATTTGGTACCACTTATTTATTTCTATTTTTATTTCCACTACTCTAGGAGGTGGGTTGTAGAGGCTTTTACACCTGTGTTTTCCTCTAAAAGTTTTATAGCTTCCGGTATTACATTTAGGTCTTTAATCCATTTTGAGTTTATCTTTGTGTATGGTGTTAGGAAGTGTTCTAATTTTGTTCTTTTACATGTAGCTGTCCAGTTTTTCCACACCACTTATTGAAGAGGCTATCTTTGCCTCATTGTGTATTCTTGCATCCTTTGTCAAAAATAAGGTGCCTGTAGGTGTGTGGGTTCATCTCTGGGCTCTCTATCTTGTTCCATTGGTCTATATTTCTGTTTTTGTGCAGTACCATACTGTCTTGATGACTGTAGCTTTATAGTCTAAAGTCAGGAAGGTTGATTCCTCCAGCTCCATTCTTCTTTCTCAAGATTGCTTTGGCTATTCGGGGTCTTTTGTTTCCCCATATGAATTGTGAATTTTTTTGTTCTAGTTCTGTGAAAAATACCATTGGTAATTTGATAGGGATTGCATTGAATCTGTAGATTTCATTTGGTAGTTTAGTCATTTTCACAATATTGATTCTTCCAACATAGGAACATGGAATATCTCTCCATCTGATTATGCCATCTTTGATTTATTTCATCAGTGTCTCATAGTTTTCTGTATACAGCTCTTTTGTCTACTTAGGTAGGTTTATTCCTAGATGTTTTATTCTTTTTGTTGCAATGGTGAATGGGATTGATTCCTTAATTTCTTTTTCTGAATTTTCATTGTTAGTATATAGGAATGTAAGTGATTTCTGTGTGATTTTGTATCCTGTGACTTTGCTAAATTCACTGATTAGCTCTACTAGTTTTCTGATATATCGTTGAGGTTTTCTATGTATAATATCATGTCATCTGAAACAGTGAGTTTTACTACTTCTTTTCTGATCTGGATTACTTTTATTTCTTTTTCTTCTCTGATTGCCATAGCTAGGACTTCAAAAACTATGTTGAATAGTGATGAGAGAGGGCACCCTTGTCTTATTCCTGATCTTAGAGGGAATGCTTTCAGTTTTATACCATTGAGAATAATGTTTGCTGTGGGTTTATCATATGTGGCCTTTATCATGTTGAGGTAAATTCCTTCTATGCCCATTTTTTGAAGAATTTTTTATCATAAATGGGTACTGAATTTTATCAAAGGCTTTTTCTGCATCTATTGAGATTTTCATATGGTTTTTATCTTTCAGTCTGTTAATATGGTATATCACATTAATTAATTTGCATATATTGAAGAATCCTTGCATCCCTGGTGCGAACTTGACTTGATCATGGTTTATAATCTTTTTGATGTGTTGTTGAGTTCTGTTTGCTAGAATTTTGTTAAGGATTTTTGCATCTATGTTCATTAGTAATATTGGCTGGTAACTTTCTTTTTTTGCATGTTGTTTTTGTCTGGTTTTGGTATCAGAGTGATTGTGGCCTCCTAGAATGAGTTTGGAAGTGTTCTTTCCTCTACAAATTTTTGAAAGAGTTTTAGAAGGATAGGCATTAGCTCTTCTCTAAATGGTTGATAGAATTCACCTGTGAAGCCATCTGGCCCTGGGCTCTTTTAGGAGTTGGGGGGAGACTTTTGATCACAGTTTCAATTTCAGGAGTATGTAATTTATGTTTGTATTTAATAAAGTTTGAAAGCAGACACATCTAAATTAAGTGATTTAGGGATAAGTACAAAAATAGTAAAACCATAAAGAAGAGTTTGGAAGCAGTTATCACAGAAATCTGAACAGTGTTTGTCATTAGAAAGAAAATAAACTGGAAAGTACACATGGGGCCCCCGTGGGTGCTGAAAAGGCTCTATTTCTAATCTTGGGGAGTGATGATTATACTGTTTTATACTGTGTATTAATCTTTAATGCTCTTTCACAATTTTAAAGTTAAAAATAAATACAGTTTGTCTAGATGATTCTGATGAGCACCCATTGCCCTAGGCCTCTCATCCTGCTTTGCTTCTGCTGCTTGGGCCACCCAGAACCATTCTGCTACCTTTCTGACTTGCTGTTAAGTTAATGAAATATGGTTACCTAATTCTTCACATTGCTGTCCTTTCTCATCTAAATATTATTACTTTGCTCAGTCTTTTTTTGTGTGACAAATTCACTTAAATTAGCCCATAGCCAACTAGGCCACTAAGCATATAGAATCAAACAGAATGTTCAGTCTGTCTTCTTCACTCTATGAGCTATACCTCTCTTAATGCATCTTAAGGTCACATTCAATTATTCGGCAGCCATATCACACTGCTGGTATGTTTAACATCAGCTGATACCCTTAAGCCATTTTTGCTCATGCTGCTGCTTAGCCATCTTGTTCCTTTGTAGTCTATTGTTAAGACTCATATCTTATCTGTTCAAGTTCATCTAGTTCCATTTAGTTCACTCTTCCATTTTTTCAGCAATCTTTTCTAATGCCATCAAAATGCTTTCACATGCTGATTCTAAGACCTTACTTCTATACTATAATTCCAAAATTTGTACCACCCATGAATTTAATAAATCACCCTTCATATTTTTCATTAAACTGTTGATTAAAGATGTAGAGCAAGGCAGAGCTAAAGAAAGAAGCCTAATGTATACTACCAGAAACAAGTCCCTCCTTTTGTCTGGTTTGTTTAAAAACACCTTTGGTACTGTGGTTCTAATAGTTATTTATCTCCTTCATTACTTTTGCAATGAATATATTTTTACTCCCTCTTTTTCACATGAGTGTCATTAGGATATTGTATGATGCTTTAATGAAATACGAATATAAAATTTTCTATTGCATCTCTTTTATTTGCCATTAGTTAGTTTGTTTATTCAACAATTATTATTAATAGAAACACTATGGATATAAAAGAGCTTCCCAGGTTGTGCACTAATAACGAATTCACCTGCCAATGCAGGAGACTCAGGAGACATGGGTTCAATCCCTGGGTTGGGAATATCTCCTGGAGTAGGAAATGGCAACCCACTCCAATATTCTTGCCTGGAAAATTCCATGGACAGAGGCGCCTGGCAGGCTACAGTCCATACAGTCAGTCTACGGGGTCACAAAGAGTTGGAAACATCTGAGTATGCACACAAACATGGATATAAACACGTAAGCTTCTTGCCTTCAAGTTAGGAAATAGACTTCCAAGCAAATAACTGCACCTCAGTGAGGAAAGAATGGACAGAACACAGACATTTTTAGACCATAGAGGATGACATGATTAGGTCCAGTAATGCTGAAGAAGAAATGAATTGGTCAAGTAAGACATAGTGTCAGTAAACTCATACTGTGTCATCATCTTAAATCATTTTTCTTGACTTTCAAACTCTATCTTTTCATCAAGTAAATATTTGAAATTTTCATGGAGTTAATGAAATATCACTGGTCTAGTTTATTAATTTCACTTTCTTCCATTTGACAAAGGAGAAACATTTGCACATTTCCAGTGTTCAAATTCTCATTTGCTTAAAGGTCATCAACCATGTTTATATAGCAAATTTTCCTGGTAACTTTGAATATGATTATTTTGAGGGATATATCTTACACCCTTGCAGTTGCAAGATTCTCCCCTATTATTTCTTATTTCAAGTTGTACTTACTTTATTCTCACAGGTGTCTTCTTTACATTTTAAAATTCTTTGCAAAGGACATATAAGCAAATTAGGATCTGGGGATATATTCTTTTCTTGTATCATCCTTCACTTGATGACATTGACTGCAAGCAGTGGCCTACCCCTTTCTTTGATCTTCTGATCTGAATGTATTCCCATAGTTTGTTGCCCTCAATATTTTCACAAGCCACAGATAATTTTCTTCATTTATCCTTCCAAAAACTAATATTCCCATCTTTGGTGATGAGTCATTTATTCTAGAGGTCCCCTTAAGCCTGACCTGACCTACAGTGAATTTTTAATATACAATTGTTTCTTCTTCCTCAACTAGATCACTTATGACTACATAGCCAGAATTGTAATCTTGATGCTCATATCTATGTTTGTTTCTCAGTTTTTCTTTTCAAAGTTGGCTTATGAAAGTTTAAAGCTACATCCAACGTACAAGCTACACCCAAGCTTTCCCTCCCAGTTATCATGTATCCTAGAAATAAACATTTTTCTCCTTACATGTCCAACTCTTCTAATTTGCCACTCACTTCCCTTATTGGTCAGAATTAGAGTCAAAGATACTGTACCCTTGAGAGTACTGCCTGTACTCTCTTTGAGGTGAAACTATGAGCAAATCAAGGCAAAAGCACGCTAGATGGCCTGCTTTATGTTTAAAAATACCTTCAAGTCGAATCTTCGGAAAACATTGCCTTGCCTCTGGGCAAACATATACACTCCACCTTCCTGAACATATATATGTTCAAGAGCCATCTTTCCTGTATCTTTAGCTATGATCTAGAAATCTAAATTCAGTTCACAGACACTATCTGCAAAGCCAAACAGTTTTGAAATAACCACTAAACTAATTTCACTTCTGACCAATTCATGATAGCAAGTGATTTTAAGCATCTACAGGAATAAAGGGGGAAAAGACTTTTAAGAATTTAAGAAAATAGCTAATTGTGTTTTGCCTTTCATCTTTCAAAGAAAGATAACTTTTGAACCAATCCCCTCCTCCCATGAATCCTATAGCGAGAAGTGGTAAAACAAAGGCTCAAACACATGGGCCATCCTGTGAAACAACAATTCAATCATATTTTAGTGTAAAAGTCTAGCAAGCATCTTATCAACATCCATTCATTTTGGAGCAAACATTACTCTAAGCAAAATGAAATTTAATACTAGATTGTAATCATGGGTTATAATGTATTTTCACTCTAGTAGTGACTAGTCTTTGATGGACTATTGTAGATAGAGCATGAGCTTTGAAAATGGGCAGGCCTGAGTTGTCTTGCCTCCACCTCCCTGTACTCCTATATCTTCATAGATAACACAAATAATAAAACAGATGTTGAAAAAGTTAGATAAGATAATCATATCAAATATTTATTTCAGTGTTTAATGCATAATAATATAATAAGAATGTTTGATGCTATTATATTATTCATTCTTTCATTCAGCAGCTGGTCAATGAATGCATACTAGGTGCCAGGCACTATGCTTGGTGCTGATGGTAGAATAATCAACAAAACACATCCTCTCTTTCATTGTGGGGTTAATTCTTAATATACAAGAGAAAATTTAAATTAATGAGTATTTAATAAGTAGAGGGCATAATAAGAGTGTCTAACTGAAAACCTAGCCAAAATATAAGGCTCTTGTTTAAACAGAGACCCAATGACAAGTAGGATTTAGCCATACAAAATGGGAGAGAACACATCCAGGAAAAGATCTGTCAGACTTAGCTTATCTTTGTAGAATTTCCTCATTTCTATTTTTTTTTTTTTTTTTGAATTTCCTCATTTCTATAATCCTATAACAAATGAAGGACTTCCCTGGTGGCTCAGATGGTAAAGCGTCTGCCTACAACGTGGGAGACCCAGGTTCAATCCCTGGGATGGGAAGAACTCCTGGAGAAGAAAATGGCAATCCACTCCAGTATTCTTGCCTGGAAAATCCCATGGACAGAGAAGCCTGGTAGGCTACAGTCCATGGGGTCGCAGAGTCGGACATGACTAAGCGACTTCACTTCATAACAAATGAAAGTAGAGGATATACATTCTAGATACATTTCCCCAGATCTTCTGAGTAGTTTTAAATTTCCTATGAAGATATACAAGGTTACCTATAAAATGCTTCTCAACTTATTTCCAAGAACTGAGGAAGGTAGTTTTACAACTTCTGTTTCATTGCAGTAAAAATGAAGCAGGAATTACTCCAGAAACGATGTCACCTAATTCAATAGAATATAGTATTGTATCACGAGGGGAGGCTTTCAGATTTTTATATAAGCAGAGCATCAAAATGACAATCTGTTTGTAGAAGGGACTTATGTTAAAGTGGTATTTAACTCACTGATTATGTTAAGTGGTAGTAAGCTCACTGTTTTCTATTGGAGAGCAAATATATTGAAGTAACTTGGGGAGCATCATTGAAGAATATTGAGGAGGACTGAAAGAACTTCCCCTAGATTGTCCATTGGCACAACTACTATATGCTATAAGAAGTATTGTATAAGACAAGTAATGTAATCTCTGGCCATTAGTAAGCTCATAGGACTACTACAAGGATTTTTTAAAACATTTATTTAGTTAGTTAGTTACATCGGGTCTTAGTTGTTGCAGTGCGTGGACGGTGATAATTGTGGTCTGCAGGCTTTACTAGCAGCATGTGCACACATGGTCTTAGGTGCTCCACAGCATGTGGGATCTCGTTCTCCTACCAGCAAACAAACCCTCGCCCCCTGCATTGGGAGCATGGAGTTTTAGCCACTGGACCACCAGGGAAATTCCTGCTATAAGGATTTACTACTGTAATATAAAATGATTTCAAATACATGAAACCTTTTACACATGTATATGATTATGATATGACATATATATGCCTTCCCAAATAAGGGCAATGCTTATTTCACATGCTAGCAAAGTTATGCTCAAAATCCTTCAAGCTAGGCTTCAGCAGTACATGAACCGAGAACTTCCAAGTGTACAAGCTGGGTTTTGAAGAGGCAGAGGAATCAGAGATCAAATTGCCAATGTTCATTGGATCATGGAGAAAGCAAGGGAATTCCAGAAAAATATCTACTTCTGTTTCATTGACTACACTGGAGTCTTTGACTGTGTGGATCCCAACAAACTGTGGGAAATTCTTAAAAGGATGGGAACACCAGACCACCTTACTTGTCTCCTGAGAAACCTGTATGCACAGCATCAAGGAACAGTTAGAACTGGACATGGAACATCTGACTGGTTCAAAACTGGGAAAGGAGTGTGACAAGGCTGTGTATTGTATTTAACTTTTATGCAGAGTACATCATGCAAAATGCTGGCTGGATGAAGCACAAGCTGGAATCAAGATTGCTGGGAGAAATATCAACAACCTCAAATATGCAGATAATACCACTCAAATGGCGGAAAGCAAAGAGAAACTAAAGAGCCCAAAGACAAATGGTCCATTTACCTGGACAGGACTGTTAGAAGTATCTGAAGACATTACCTGAGGTATATTTGTGGCGCTATTATTCAAAAGTCTTTGTCATTTGACATCCTGACCCTGATGGTGGGAAAGATGGAAAGTAAGAGGAGGAGGCAGCAGAGGATGAGATGATTAGATAGCATCACCAAGTCAGTGGATGTGAATTTGAGCAAACTCTGGAAGATAGTGAAGAACAGAGAAGCCTGGTATGCTGCAGTCCATGGGATCACAAACAGATGAACAGGACTTAACGACTGAACAACAACAACAATGGTTATGATAACATAAAAGTATCAATCAGAGAAACTTTTGGATATATATGTATGTCATATAGGGACTCTATATGACAATATAGACAATTATATTTATAATTATATAGATATAATAATATAGAATACATCATGAGAAATGCTGGGCTGGAAGAAGCACAAGCTGGAATCAAGATTGCCAGAAGAAATATCAATAACCTCAGATATGCAGATGACACCACCCTTATGGCAGAAAGTGAAGAGGAACTCAAAAGCCTCTTGATGGAAGTGAAAGAGGAGACTGAAAAAGTTGGCTTAAAGCTCAACATTCAGAAAACGAAGATCATGGCATCTGGTCCCATCACTTCATGGGAAATAGATGGAGAAACAGTGGAAACAGTGTCAGACTTTATTTGGGGGGGCTCCAAAATCACTGCAGATGGTGACTACAGCCATGAAATTAGAAGATGCTTACTCCTTGGAAGGAAAGTTATGACCAACCTAGATGGCATATTCAAAAGCAGAGACATTACTTTGCCAACAAAGGTCTATCTAGTCATGGCTATGGTTTTTCCAGTGGTCATGTATGGATGTGAGAGTTGGACTGTGAAGAAAGCTGAACGCTGAAGAATTGATGCTTTTGAACTGTGGTGTTGGAGAGGACTCTTGTGAGTCCCTTGGACTGCAAGGAGATCCAACCAGTCCATCCTAAAAGATACCAGTCCTGGGTGTTTGTTGGAAGGCCTGATGTTAAGGCTGAAACTCCAATACTTTGGCCACTTCATGCCAAGAGTTGACTCATTGGAAAAGACCCTGATACTGGGAGGTATTGGGGGCAGGAGAAGAAGGGGATGACAAAGGATGAGACGGCTGGATGGCATCACCGACTCGATGCACATGAGTTTGGGTACACTCTGGGAGTTGGTGATGGACAGGGAGGCCTGGTGTGCTTCAATTCATGCGGTCGCAAAGAGCTGGACATGACTGAGTGACTGAACTGAACTGAATAATATAGATATGATAATAATAGTGTATTATGCTATTGAATTAATGGATAAATGTCAGTGAAAGTAATTATGTATTTCAAGCTGGATAGTGGAAATGACTTAGGTATTTGTTAAAGAGTTATTTTCCTGCTCTCTGGTAAGGAGAACTCAGGATGTCAAATGACAAAGACTTTTGAATAATAGCACCACAAATATGCCTCAGGTAATATCTTCAGATACTTCTAACAGTCCTGTCCAGGTAAATGGACCATCTGTCTTTGGGCCAGAGGAAAGCTGCCAACAACTCTGGAAACACTCTATGGGAATTTTTGTTTCAAGTTCTGAGATGGATTTGGGTTTTAAAGATAGGAGTGAATAGAAGGGAGGAGTCCAAAACCAGTCAAAGGATAAAGGTGATATTTATTACACAAAATAATAATTGACAATTTTTAAACATTTATGGAAAAATATGTTACAACTTGCTTTTCTTATTCTCAAAATATTAACTTTTTAGTAGCATTTATTCACTTTTTAATGTTGTTTAAGATCAACTTTTACATGAAAATTATAGTTTTATACAAAAGTGAGAAAAAATCATTGCAGTCTGAATATGTGGCAAGATATTCATGTTATGAATACAAGCTTTGCTTTATGTTTAATGAGCCTAATCTCTGGAGAAATAATTAATGAAGAAAAGCACCGTAAACCCAGTGGTCCTCAACTCTGTGTGAGCTGATAAGTTATATGAGGTATTTTCAAGAAATACCAATACAAAGTCCCCACTTCAAACCAACCAAGTGAGGATCTCAACTGATCAGCTCTAGTATTCAATGTTTCTTAGGCTGTTGATTTCAATGAATAGCTTAGCTTTAGTACTACTAGTCTGTACTTTATAAACCAAAGTTACAAAGTAGTGAGAAAAACTGCCCCACCTGTAATTAATCCTTTCCTCTGCCTCTTATTGTTACTGGAATCACGTTCAGCTCTATGAATGGGATGAGACATCATTCTTCAATGGTGAAAACTAAACAAGGTTGACTTGCT
The DNA here is from genome assembly GCF_029378745.1 of Bos indicus. Taxonomy (NCBI): domain Eukaryota; kingdom Metazoa; phylum Chordata; class Mammalia; order Artiodactyla; family Bovidae; genus Bos; species Bos indicus. Next base: position 113,658,433 of record NC_091760.1, read on the forward strand.
CCAGTCATTCTTCAGTCAGCCAAGTCAATCAGGTGTTAATGTCACTGAACAAATGGCATTGCTTCCTCTGAATCAGTTCCTACATTGATGAGGTGAATCATGGCCACTTTTAGTTATTTTAAGATCCAAGAGCATATATGGAAATATTTGGGTCTTTGAACTTGTCATTTCAGCCAGATTTCAATTATGGTAACTATATTCTGCTTACCTCATTTCCCCATGATTTTTCAAGGTCATTGTTTCTTTGTTTCTTCTTTCTTCCGGTCTTTTCTTTTTAAAATTACACCCAAAGCTTCCTGTTCTCAGTTGCATATATTGAGAAACTATAATGGTTTCAATTCAGCTAGAAATAATCATTCTAAATGGTCTAATTTTTAATTTAGGATAAAAGACTATAAAAATAAGCAAGAAAAATATCAGAGATGGATGAAATTGACACTTTACCTAATCAATAAAGCGATTTTCTTCCCTAGTGAGTCTTTATTTCATAAAGGTTCTTTCCTTTTAAAGCCTTTGAGAAAATCTGGATGAAAAGGAAAAAGGATGCTTTAACTTCTCTAATCATAATCTTAATGGGAATTTGTATAGCACTTCACAGTGTATAAAGAACTTTCACATACGTTGCAAAATTTTATCTTTCCCCTAGACAGTCACAGAAGATGTTTTCATCTGTTTGAGGGATAAATAAATTGAAATGAGATTAATATTTCAGTGGTGTAAATATATATCTAGGGATATAAGTGGGCTTCCCTGGTGGCTCAGATGGTAGAGATTCCGCTATAAGTACACGAGATTAAAAATTTTGGTGATATAAAGGATATATGGCAAACAATTCTTTTACAAATAAAACATGCTGCTCTTAATTGTACATTCCATATAGCCACTTGATTCTCACAGAATACTTTCATTGATTTCTACCAAAATTTTGAATTCATATTTAAGTCGCAATTGTCAAACAGATGTATTTCTAATAGGAATATTGGTTAGCATTCTCATATGGTAACGAGTAGATTAAAGTAAAACAACAAAGGTGTGTTGTCCTTTGTTTGTCAATAATATAGGAAAAACTTCATTGAAATCAGATAACACTTTTTAATTTTCTGTGCTTTTCGTAATGTAATTGGCTATAGACAAGACACACTTTAATTCTAATAGCATTGTTAATATTTTCTCCATTACTTTCTTAAGTCTAGGCAATTAATAAAACAAAAAAAAAATCAAAATCAAGCACCAATTTATAGCATTTGCTAAGTTCCATGGTACAAATACTCCCTCCCTGACTGATTTCAAGTTATCAAAGTAGTATCACTGAGTGCAGAGTTAGGAAGAAATGTGCAGTAGCAATTTATATAGTATTTCCAACGTACAGATACAATAGATATAAATAACATCCAGAGCACATGAAATAACAAAATGTAGTAAGATAAATAGGAAATGATAAATCTTGAGCATTCCTTACCTTTGTTTTTAATGTAATTTTAGCTTACTGTTAAATTTAATATATAAATAGTATTTGTTATATAATATATAATATACAATAATTTAATGTATATATATAATGTATAATTTATATGATTTAATTTTTAACAACTGGCATTCAAGATTGCTGAAAATTTCATGTGTTAGTATGAAACCAGCTGCAGCACACCGTTGGCATACTCCGTTAAGAAGACTCAACACAAAACACGTTAACACCCAGTGTCTGATCACATGAGTCATAGTCCTTCCAGGCTGACTGTCTTGAACCCCTTCTTCCCTGCCTGCCTTCTCTTGGCATGAACATTTGACTCTGTCTCTTCTTAGAATCGTTGTTTTCCCATGAGTTTGTCCTTTACCAGGCACCTCACCCAGAACTGATTTAATTTAGGCATTTGGTCTTCCTAGCATGACTCTCATCTTTTCCCAAATAATAGGAATTAGATTTGCTTCCATTTCAAATGTGCTCTCTAATTCACAAACCCTTACTTCCCTCCCTGCCCCACCACTCCCAGTGGATATACAGAATAGTGGGAAGGATTCAACACCCAATTTACGTAGCTAACATTAGAAACTTTAAAGTTAAGGCCATGTCTCCTAGTTCAGTGTTTAGGCACCATTTTTAAAAATGTATTTTTTAAAATAAGAAGAAACTAATTGACAGAAGAAATAATTCTCACTTTTTAACCTATCTCTCTCCCTATCCCAGGCTAGTGGAAATGATTGTAAAAGGATTAACAAGATATAAGAAAGAGAGAAAAGATCTCTATCTCCTAAGTATACTTATTTATATAAATAGTATACATTGTTATACATAATATAAATCTGAAAATATATTTTATATATAGTATTATCATATATTCCTAAAAATATTTTATTGATGTCAAGTTTTATTTGAAATTCTAGTTTCAGAATCATGATATTTTGTTCACCTTGAGATATAATTTATATTTTTAAACCCTCTTGAGTATGACTTAGTAGTTATGTATGGATGTGAGAGTTGAACTGTAAAGAAAGCTGAGCTCCAAAGAATTGATGCTTTTGAACTGTGGTGTTGGAGAAGACTCTTGAGAGTCCCTTGGACTGCAAGGAGAGCCAACCAGTCCATCCTAAAGGAAATCAGTCCTGAATGTTCATTGGAATGATTGATGCTGACACCGAAGCTCCAATACTTCGGCAACCTGATGTGAAAAGCTAACTCATTAGAAAAGACCGTGATGCTGGGAAAGATTGAAGGCAGGAGGAGAAGGGGACGACAGAGGATGAGATGGTTGCATGGCATCACCGACATGATGGACATGAGTTTGAGCAAGCTTCGGGAGTTAGCGATGGACAGGGAAGCCTGGCGTGCTGCAGTCCATGGAGTCACAAAGAGTCAGACATGACTGAGAGACTGAACTGAACTCAGTTTGACACCCTTTCAAATTATGTAACATTTAACTTAGATGGATAGTTCCTATATTGAATCGCAAGAAGTTTTAGATTTAGGGAAACTTTGAAGCAAAAGAAGAGTAATAATATCAACTCATTACAGACCAAAAAGTTTTTAAGACTCTCATTATAGTAAGTTAAAAGTCACAAAAGAAAAGAAATATATACATATATTTGAGCATATATATTTATAGTTAAGAATACTGTTTCTTTAGTTATATCATAAAATATAAATTCCTTAACAGAAATAACCTGTGACCTGTGAGCAGTTTTCTAAGAGATACTGAGATGCTATCTCCCAGGCTCAGAGTCCTAAACCTTACCACAAAATAAAATAACTCTCTACTTTCAGGTTGACTGTATTTTTTAGTCGACAGTTTTCGTGACCAACACGAAGGGACCCAGAGCAGAATTCTCTTCTCCACCTGAACTCTATGAGAAACCAGAGCCATGGTACCAGCAGAGGCTCCCTGTGCTCATCCACTTCCTGGGGAGTTTGGGTTGGATTTGAATAAGTCTCTCCTGGTCCTCAGATCTCTGGTTGAGATCCTGATTTTTTATTTGATGGAAGTATAGCAGCTATCTGCCCCCTCTCAGTAGGGTACTAGTGGGTAGCCGGTGGGAAGACACTGGGAAATACCCACCCAGGCTCGGTTGGAAGATACCAAGAGAATTCCCACCTAGTTGAAACACACTGAGAGCGGGAGGGAGTCAGTTAAGGACACTCAGGGCTTGGTTGAAACATAGCAAGAAAACACCTACCTATGGAAAGGCACAGGTTGGGGCAGGCTCGGTTTTTACTGAGAAAAACCCGGGGCTTGGTTGAAAGACACCGAGGTGGCTCTGTTGTAGAAAAATGTAATCAATGGAGCTCACACTTGAAAGTAACTAGTTAACTGGAGAAATTAAATCTTGCCCTAAATATTGAGGGGGCTCTTTAATGCACGGGCAGTTAAAAATTAAAAGCTGGCCTGATAGAATCTTGAGCAAGGCCTTATAGAGAGAAGCTCAGATTTCTGTGTCTTTGAGATGTAAATATCCTATCTGATCTTCCTAGGTTGTACTATTGTGTGTTTTTTTGTTTATATTAGGCCTATAAGAGGTCTTTTTGCATTCTTAATTGGTGGCCAAACGATGACCCTTTTAAAATTACAGAAATTAAAAATTATTAAATCTAGAGTGCTCTTATTGTAAATAGCTGTTTTGTTGGTAACCTATAAAACAAAAGTCAAGTTAACTTAAGAACTTTTCTGAATGAGAAAAACCAGTTTAGGAGGCTTCTTTGAGGCCTTCTCAGCGGGTGTTACAGATACTAATAAGAGCAATTAAGAATATCAGCAAAAAACTTGGGAAAAAATATCTAGCTATTATTTCAATAAGGTAAAAAATTTTTTTCTTTTTAAAAAAAGGAGTTATCACAAATGAATTTTTAAAAATTCTTTGGATGGTTATTTAAAATGGAATAAATAAAACAGATTTTATGATGATTAAAACAATATTTCATATTACTACGCTACCTAAAGTTGGCTTCCCTGGTGGCTCAGACTGTAAAAAATTCGGCTGCCAGTGCAGGAGACCCAGGTTTGATCCTTAGTCAGAATGATCCCTTGGAGAAGGGAATGGCAACCCACTCCAGTATTCTTGCCTGGAGAATTCCTTGGATAGAGGAGCCTGGCAGGCCTCAGTCCATGGGGTCACAAAGAGGCGGACACGACTGAGTGACTAACACTTTCAACCTGTGACCTCCCCTAAGTCTTGACAACTAATCATCTGCTTGGCTTTATTTCTTACTGTTTAATTTATCTGACATAAAAATGGAAATAGCTACATTGGTCTCACACTAAACAAAGGTTCCTTAATAAGAAATGGAAGTTGATCTGAATAACAATATCAGTTGATCTGATTTAAATATAATTTATAAGTTTAAGCTTGTCTAGGCAACATTAAAAAAAAAACTCTGCTTGGAATTAAATGATCCAGTGAGAATCTTACATGTCTCCAACCACCTCAGTACTCTAGATATTTAGATTCAAAACTGGACACACTTTAGTGCATTTATAATTCTTAATAGCTGCTGTTGTTCCTATATAAGACTCCCTGGAGAAGGAAATGGCTACCCACTCCAGTATTCTTGCCTGGGAAATCCCATGGACAGAAGAGCCTGGTGGGCTACAGTCCACAGAGTTGCAAAAGAGTTGTACGTGACTTAGCAACTGAGCACGACTATACGAGTCTAAAAGATCAGGAAAACTATTAATAGTCAAGAAACATACAGCTTTCAAATATTACATAAATATTTTGAAGGCCCTGACTGTGTTTTCATATCAATAAATTTAAATTACTTTTACATGATTTCCTGCTTTCCCACATATGGTTTGGTTTTGTTGTTGCTATTGGCTGTATTCATCAAGGTTTGGAAAACATTGTCTTTACTTGACAGAGTGTATGACTTATTAGGTATCCACAGTTTTAGTCTTGCTCTAGAAACTACTGAACAACCTGATTTTAAATATACTAGATTTCCCCAAATCTACCTCCTGACTTTTCTATTCACATCCTAAGAATAAATCAGTTCTTTAAGAGTATTATTTGGGAGAAGGCGATGGTACCCCAGTCCAGTACTCTTGCCTGGAAAATCCCATGGACGGAGGAGCCTGGTAGGCTGCAGTCCGTGGGGTCGCTAAGAGTTGGACACGACTGAGCGACTTCACTTTCACTTTTCACTTTCATGCATTGGTGGAGGAAATGGCAACCCACTCCAGTGTTCTTGCCTGGAGAATCCCAGGGACAGCGGGGCCTGGTGGGCTGCCGTCTATGGGGTCGCACAGAGTCGGACACGACTGAAGCGACTTAGCAGCAGCAGGAGCAGCAGCAAGAGTATTATTTATTTGCTTTTTTAGGGCAGTATCTACAAGTCTGATTTTGCTTCCCAGGTTAGTATCCCAACACTCACATTTTCTCTAAAATATGCCAACTTTTAAAATTTCTTCTCTATGATAGCTTTTCACATATATGAATTAGACTTGCTGATCTAAGACAATATAATTCAGATACGCAATATGTAAGAAAGTATTTACTCTTTTTACAAAGTCAAAAGGAAGGATCAGCTTGAATGATAACTAGGAGACAGAAACTACTTACTGAAGAGTTGGAATGCAGACTCCTTAGAAGATAATTATCATAAGGCCTCTGGCAGCTGACTGGTTAGTGCTAATCAATGAACATCTGCATATCTATATAACTGGAATGTTTAAAGCATTTAGATTTGTATAGAAGCCTATAGTATCTAAAACTTTCTTCCAGATGTATTCTAGAGTAACTAATCTTGTTAACGTAGTTGTTAATCTAAATTGGACTTTTCATCTCAGTTTTCTGGGACCAGATCTTCTATACTCTAAAGATGCACTGTCTAATAATGTAGCCACTAACCAAATGTAGCTTAGATTACATTAATTAAAATTAGGTAAAATTTAAAAAGTCATTTTCTCAGTATCATTAGTCACATTCCAAGTGCTCAGTACTTCATGTCTCTATGGCTACTTCATTGGAGGAGAGTGAAGTCAGAATGTTTCTATCATTGCAGAAAGTTCTACTGGATGGAATTCATCTATGACTTCCATGTTTTAAAGCTTATTTAAATAGCTGAAGTGCATTTTTTTTCCCTCATCTGTTACTGCCCAAATCAGGTTATTAAAAGGAAGAAATCGGGGAGACTCAGAACTCAAATTTCATCCTACCCGTTCCCAACCCAACAGTAGTGCCAGCCCAAACTCAGGAGGCTTCAGTCTGCACTAAAACACCTACAAAACATTTGATCTTATATATACTAATCGCAAACAGCCGGACACAACTTAGCAACTGAACAACAACAATACTAATCCCAGGAGACATATGTTTCCCTTGCTTTCTCTGATCTGGAAGTCTCATAGGAGAAAAGGTCATTTCCAACGATGATTTGGACCTATCTCCCAGGTGGCTTCAGTAATTCAGATGGACTCTGCCCCCAGCCTAAGCGAAGGTTCTTTCCTCTGTGCCTTTGTAAAGGCATCTTGTGCTTGTGTTCAGTTGCTAAATTGGGTCCAACTCTTTTGCAATCCCATGAACTGCAGCCCTCCAGGCTCTTCTGTCCATTGGGTTTTCTAGGCAAGAATACTGGAGTTGGTTGCCATTTCCTACTCTGTGGGTTCTTCCCAACCCTGAGATAGAACCTGTGTCTCCTGCATTGGCAGGTGGATTCTTTGCCACTGAGCCACCTAGGAAGCCTAAATACAGCTGTGCTCAGTCGCTTCAGTTGTGTCCAGCTCTTTGTGATCACATGACTGTAGCCCACTAGGTTCCTCTGTCCATGAAATTCTCCAAGCAAGAATACTGGATTGGGTTGCCATTTCCTTCTCCAGGGGATCTTCCCGACCCAAGGATCAAACCTGCATCTCTGTCTCCTGGATTGGCAAGTTCTTTACCACTAGCACCAATTATAAAGCCCAGGTGCATCTAACCTGTCTTTAAACATGTGCTTTTGTAATTATGTATTTGCGTGTCTGCCACCTCCACCAGACTGTGATTGAATCTTTGTGCCTCCTAGAGTCTTTATATGGTGCCTGGCATAAGCCTGGCATGAATTCCATAATGATGAAAAAAATGAATGAATAAATTATCTGGGACTCAACTACTCCCAGATTTTCTACAAGTGGTTACTTTTTCTCAAAACTGAGGTAATCCATTCGTTCCTTCTCCTCTCCTGTGTTAGTTCCCACTCACAGTCACTAGGAAGTGTCCTCATACAGACAAAGTGGTTTCTTTACTTTATTTGAATATATATTTGTATTCATGAAGTGTTTAGCTTAACAGTGGGATCCTGGTTTTCCTGACAGTGGCCAATTCGTGAGTCAAAATTCTGCTCTCCCTCTGTCTGTGCAATGAATGATACGGTTCTGTGCTCCTGTAGTCCACCTGCAGGTCTCGTTGATTGGAATCTTCAGAGCAATAGAGTTGAGTGGAATAGAGTCACAGGATGGTTAAATAATTATAGCCTGTCTGTCCCTGTTCCTGCCTTTCAGCTCTACAGACCTTGCTATAGTCGTATTTTCTTTGGAAGCACAGAGTCCTAACCACTGGACCACCAGGGAAGTCCCATATATTTTCTGAATACTGCTTTCAAGGAACCAAAAAGTCATTGCTTAGACAGTCCTCAGGTAAGAGCATATAGTTAAAAGCTGAAGTATTGGGCTTCCCTTGTGGCTTAGCTGGTAAAGAATCCACCTGCAAACAGGAGACCTGGGTTCGATCCCTGGGTTGGGAATATCCCCCGGAGAAGGGAAAGGCTACCTACTCCAGTATTCTGGCCTGGAGAATTCTTGAGGTCGCAGAGTTGGACACGACTGAGCAACTTTCAGGTTCACTATCAAGTATTTATAGACTCAGAAATAAGAGATTAGATGCATGGAAAAATGGGGGGGGGGGGACGGATACAGGGACAAAGACAGACAGATGTTTGAAGTTCTCCTAATACACACAGGAAAAACAAAAGGAAAATTAAATTCCAAATTGGTACTTTTCCCACAAATTACAGTTCATAACAGTCCACAGACTTTGAAATGCTGTTATTTTCCACAGTTCATTTTATAGATGAGAAAAACTAAATGTAAATGTACTTAAAATGTAAGGTAACAGAATCATTGGGATTTTCCAAATAAGTTATTAACTAAAACTTAATTTTCCAAAACAACCTGAAAAAACAGTGGTATTGTTTCAAAATACATGTTATTAGAAACTGTGTATGGTTCACACATCAGTGTGCTTCCTCCAACTCAAAGTAGGCAAAAAAATTTTATTTCTTTTAAAAGCCTTTGCCTCTTGAGGCAAATTATAAATATCATTGGTCCTCCACAAAAGTAATGCTCAGGCTTATTTTTCTCACTGTCTTATTTTTTGCTTCATATTTCTAGAGTCATACCATAGGGGTTCACAGGATGTGTACTGTTTAATAATAGAAAGCGCAAGTATAGTGAAAATGTTTCCAGGTTCTTTTCTCTTCTCAGGGTAAATTTTTCAGCACTGGAGAGTGCCAGGAGCTTGCTTGATGTGACAATAATAGACTCTATAATAAGAAATCCTGGTTCTCTAAATGTGGTTTTATTTATTTTCCACCATTCCTGTGAGGTAGGAGAAGGTATAGTTTTCTGAAGTTTAATAAGACATCTAGATATAGAATATAATTGAAACGGAAATCGTTTAGGCTCACTGACTCCTGCTCTACCAAAATTAAAGAAGACAATGAACCCTGATGTATGCTTGGGCCCAGTCAGGTTTGAGTTTATGTGAGGTCACTGCATCTTGACCTTATGGGGAGAATGTTAAGGTACATTCGACTGGGACTGTATTATTCACTCAAAAAAAAAAAAAAAAAAATTCATTGAGTCCAGGACTTAGGTATTATTATTCAAAGGCAATAAAATAGAGCCTTTGCTCTCAAAAGGGATCAGGAAGGGAGGAGGGCACAGATAATGATACTATCTCAAGATAATTGATTACTATGGTTTGGGCAAAAATGCTACAGGCACACTTAATTCTACTGAAGAGAAAACTAAAATAATCACATCTTTCTCTGTCAGCTTTGAAGAGAATAATAGTTCATCCTGAAGAAACAGTGGGAGGAAGAGAGCACACAGAAGCATGAAAAGTCCAGGAACTTTCCACATTTTTGTTTCAGTACAAAATTTCTATTAAAAAATTGCACTTATAGGTATTGTTTATATATATTCAATTATGCATTTTAAAACTGAGCATGTGGTGAGCATAATTCTGAGATTTTCTTAGATACTTCTTTTAAAGGGGAAAAGAGAAGAAAAATACACTTCAACCCTTCTTCTAGAAAAGCTGAATTTACCACAGATGGATAGAAAGGAAATACATATTTAATACATTATTGAACATATTAAAATGCAATATTTTAAAATATTATAATATTTAAAAATATTGACTCTCCTATTTAGACATTCCTAACTTTATTAATTAGATATGTCTTTACAAGAAAAAGATAATATTTTTAGATGACCAAATCTCAGTGTCAGCTCCACAAGAATTAAATCTGCAGTGGCTATGTTTCTTTTTTGTCCCCAGTCCTGTGTTTTTTTCAGCAGCATCTTTAACAGGAGTATCTTGCCTATAGAGAATGAATAGTCCCTCTAAGGCAAGTGGCCGGGTGGACTCAAAGAGTTAGAGGTGGTCTCTTCTGAAGATATGCTGAATGTGGCCTTAAGGAACTGGTTTATACTACAAAGGGCTTCCTATTCAGTCAGGTAGATGGATACAGGCTCCACTGTGGAAACATGATCTCTTTTAAAATTTCTGTACAAACAGCCCTTTCCTATGATCACAGAGTCACACCGTGAGACACCATCATCCTTCTACCTCAATAGGCTATTCTGTTAAGGTCATGTCTGAATTGGGGCTTCCCTTGTGGCTCAGCTGATAAAGAATCTGCCTGCAATGAGGGAGACCTGGGTTCGATCCCTGGGTTGGGAAGATCCTCTGGAGAAGGGAAAGGCTACCCACTCCAGTATTCTGGCCTAGATAACTGCATGGACTGTATTGTCCATTGGGTCGTAAAGAGTCAGACGCGACTGAGCAACTTTCACTCACTTGAATTTGGGGGTGGGGAAGTCACCTGTCAGGCTGATTCTATACTGGTGCAGACAAAGGTAGAGAGGCACTCTTTGTCTTAAGGAACAATGTCTAGCTTTTTGCAGTTGTGTTAAGTTGTAATTGTGGTCTCATAAGCACAAAAGCTGACACTTTCTAGTTCTGATTTATGACCATTTTTCAACCTTGACTTGACATTCAATTCCTCTAACTGTGAAGGGAGATAAAAACATTCACGTCACAGGGTATTGATGTGAAATAAGCTAAAAGTGGGATGCATCTTTCAAATACTAGGTGTTTATTGTTGATTAAATACCTATTTATTCATGTATTCACCTAACTAATATTTGTTATGAGCCATTAGTCATTCCCCTTATCTGTACCAAAGAGTCAGAAGGTTACAGAAATTTTCAAGTTATCACATCAGAGATCTTTGAATTCATGCCTGTCTCTCAACCAGTTCTTAAGGGTATATAGTTCATCTGTGGACTTGATGGTAAACAGATCAAAAGGAGGCCCCCTAAAATCACATAGCTGGTAAGTACCTGGACAAGATTGTAATCATGGTGTCAGACTCCAGGGTTCTCTTTTACTTCTCTTCTTGTCCTACTCTGCTCCATAAGTAGCCTCGAGAGGACTAGACAGTTGCTCAAATTGAGGACAGTGATTGGTTTATTGGAATTTTACAAGAAATTTGTACCCAGGGCTGTCATGCCTATGGTAAGAGTTCCTCTTCTGAATTTAAGCTTAAGTTTAACAAGGTAAACTCAGGTGTCTTCCAGCCCTAAAATGCTATGGTATATAATTCTTTCACACACTGGACTTATCACCAGTCCAAAAAAATATTTGAGTGTCTACTCTGGATTTTCCAACTCCAAAGGGTATACAGGGTTTGAATAACCTCCAAACTCATTGTCCTTGCTCGCCCTATAGTAGGCATGCTTCAAGTTTCTTTGCAGTGAACAAATTCTCCACCTAACATCTAAAAACCCAAGACCTCAAACATCAGTTCAGTTCAGTTCAGTCACTCAGTCATGTCCAACTCTTTATGACCCCATGAATTGCAGCATGCCAGGCCTCCCTGTCCATCACCAACTCTCAGAGTTTATCCAAACTCATGTCCATCGAGTTGGTGATGCCATCCAGCCATCTCATCCTCTGTCGTCCCCTTCTCCTCCTGCCCCCAATCCCTCCCAGCATCAGGGTCTTTTCCAATGAGTCAACTCTTCGCATGAGGTGGCCAAAGTACTGGAGTTTCAGCTTCAGCATCAGTCCTTCCAATGAACACCCAGGGCTGATCTCCTTTAGGATGGACTGGTTGGATCTCCTTGCAGTCCAAGGGACTCTCAAGAGTCTTCTCCAACACCACAGTTCAAAAGCATCAATTCTTCAGCACTCAGCTTTCTTCACAGTCCAACTCCCACATCCGTACATGACCACTGGAAAAACCATAGCCTTGACTAAATGGCCCTCAAACATAGACTGATTCATATACAATCCATAAGCTCAGATATGCACTATAAACTCATATAATTAAAGAAATAGTATTTCTCAAAACATAGGCATACATGCAACCATACTCACAAAGCAAATAATACACATTCACAGCTGTAGCTTTCTTACCTATCCATTTGGGGGAAGTCCATCAGATAAGAGGTAGAAGAGAAGATGAAGAAGAATCAGCAGTGACTCATACATCGTCCTCTTCTGCATAGAAGTACTAATAGATAGTCTATAGTTAGTCAATGACCAAAAAGGAGTAGTCATCCTGATGATGGAATTTCAACCATGATCCCCAAGTTAGCTCTGTTGTTGTTGTTCAGTCACTAAGTTGTGTCTCTTTGTTACCTCATGGACTGCAGCACTCCAGGCTTCCCTGTCCTTCACTACTATGTCCCAGAATTTGATCAAACTCATGTCCATTGAGTCGGTGATGCTCTACCCTTACACAGAGTAATTACACACAAAGTCACATAAGCCCCAGGATCTTGGTTGGCTTTCTTGTTGCTAGGCAGAATTTGGATTCTGTCTCTGGCTTGGGGACTGATGTGTGACATGGGGCAGACTCTTTGCCTTTTTATCATACATGAAAAATGAGACATTTGAGAAAATAAAAAGATTGGAACTAGGTAAACTCAGGTCTCTCCCAGCCCTAGAATGCACTGTCCCCAGATTTCATTTCAAAAAGCTTCTCCCCAAGGTAGTAGGGCTTCTCTATCCCAGTTATGTAAGCTCAAATTTTAGGCTTTCTCAGCTTACTATGGAAGATACCACTAGGCTAGGTGGCAGTAACGGTAAAGAACCCACCTACCAATACAGGAGACATAAGAGACACAGTTTCAGTCCCTGGGTCAGGAAGATCCCCTGGAGAAGGAAATGGCAACCCACTCCAGTATACTTGCCTAGAGAATACTGTGGACAAAGAAGCCTGGCAGGCTACAGTTCATGAGGTCACAAAGAGCTGGGAACAACATAGTACACACGCACATGGCAACTGAATTATTGCCCTGATATTTCTTATTGAAGATGTTTGTATCTATTAATACTACTTAGCTGTGCACCTTGAGGTAGTGATTGGTGAAGCAAACAGACTTCCATTTTGAATAAATCTTTCCATGTTTGAGCAGTTCCTAATTACTTTATGTGATAAAAGAGTCTGAAAATGTTTCTACATGAGAAAATGACTAGACCTTTGCTTTGCTAGTAATAGCTATTTATAACTTTTATTCTTTTGAGTTTCCTGGAAACAAAGTCTCACCTGAGGCTTCAGGAAAATGCCTGGAGCTTTAAAATCGTCAGTTTTCTGAATCTCCTCTGAACTTGCAAGCGCAGAGGGCTTGGTTTCAATTCAGCATCTGTATGTAACTTTCTTCCTCAAAGGTCAAGGTCAAACCGTAGCATCTCTGTGTCTCAAGCATATGCCTGTGAAATATGGGACTCTTACTACTGGGAAATTTGCCAAACAAAGCATAAATTAGAACTTTGTCAGGAGAAAACCCATAAATGATTTGACTCGAGTTTTCAAGAGTCTACATATAACTATATCAAGTCAACAAGCACTTTTTAACCCATTTCAGTGCGCCCAATACTGTGTTTTGTACTCACTGCTGGGGACTGAAACAAAATAAGAACTGAAAATACTGGTTCTTGGACTTCCCTGGTGAGCCAGTGATTGAGAATCCACCTGCCAATGCAGGGGACATAGGTTTGATTCCTTGTTGGGGAGGATTCCACATGCTGTGGGACAACTAGGCCTCTGCAACACAACTACAGAAGCCTGTACCCTAGAGCCCATGCTCCAAAAGAGAATAGCCCCCACTATCCACAACCAGAGAAAGCCCCTGTGTAACAAAGAAGACCCAGCACAGCCAATAATAAAATAAATAAATAAATAATTTTTTTAAAAAGTCTCAACATCATCATTCAAGAAGAAAAAAATTTTTTTCGAATACTGCTTCTTTTTAAAGAGAGAAATCCACATAGAAGTAGGTGCCTACAGCCTCAACCAAACCCTATTTAAATTACCTCCTATCTTGGGACCACCCATGACTTAAAGGAAGTAGAGATGAGCGTGTGCTCTGAGATGGTTCAACTGTGGCCTGCTCAGTAAAGATTCTCAGCCCCAAGCCTATTTTCTGAGTTTCCTCTTTGCCCAGTTCTCCCACAGCTGGGTCAACTAATTTCATCTTCTGCAGATCCAGCCTATTTATTTTCAGAGCAATTGGAGTTTTAGAGGCTATAAATAAGTGGCCTCTGGCCCAATGCCTCCATTCATCCAGGATTATTATAACAGCCCTTTTCAGATATGGGGCATAGGCAGTGTGTCCTGGGCTACCCTCGCTATGATCTAAACCAGAGCCATTTTCTACTCTTTCCAGATCTTGACTTCCTTATCTCAGCCTTAATCCTACCCCAAATTCCAGCTAACAGCAATTTATCAAAAATCAGTTCTCTGAAGAAGCAATTTTCTGAATGACTAATTCACTGAATTTAATACATTTATCAACATATCAACAATTTTTTAGAGAAATTTCTTTTTGAGTATATTAAATGAATTTGGATATATTCTTTGTGAATATATATTTGAAAATATATTTTAGTTGAATACGATCAAGCATATGTTGTTGTTTATTTGCTAAGTCATGTCCAGCATTTTTTGTGACCCCATGGAATATATTTCTTATAAAATTATTCTTCATAAAAATATTCATAAGAAAAATGAACGACACATATGACCTCCAGCATTTAATAAATTGAGCATTATTTAAAATAAAGCTAGAGTGAAACATTAATAAATTTTAAAAAAACTGTTGATCTGTCTGAGCTTTTGATAATCAGCAGCTTGATTAAATGGTTAAATTTGACAAACTGATCTCCAACTGACTTTCTGCAAAATAAATTTTGGTGAAAGAATCTAGATTGACCACGGTGCTGTGTCTGTGTTTCCATGGACAGACTGATGGCTAACCTTCCTGGATTTCTATTTCCTTCACCATCCACCTGTGGCTGAACTCAGCTACATGGCCCCAGGTGTTGATGGGAGAATGGATGCCACTTCCTGAATAGCTGAGATTTACTCATGTGACTGAAATGCCTTTGCTGGCTATCTTATATCATCAATGTACTCAACTCCCCTTCTCCTCACTCCCTCCTGCTCAGCCTCACTGGCAAATTTCAAGATACAACAGAGCCAAAGGCCTGTCCTCTTTTTCTTTCAAACTTGAAGTTTTTAAATGTTAACTTGTCTTTCGTAGTAATGCCAGAGTTCTAAGAATTCTTGAAACCCAAAGGGAAATATCAACTTCCTGTGTTGAAAAATACTTTCCGGGCTTTTAACAGAATAAGCTCTGTTGGAAGATGTCTTATTGTTTGGAGTATGATGGAAGTAGTTGGGCAGGAAAATAGGTAATTGTAACATCAATTGGACTCATTTAGGTTGAGAATTACTCCTTACTCTCTTCTAAAGACAAATGAGTATTTCTAAGAAACTTGTGCTAGGAAGTAATCACATCTTTTAAAACAGTGCATATCATGACATTCCATTTTAAGTGCTATCACAATAACATATAACTCCATGCTCTTGCATAAAAGGACTTCAGATCATCAAATCATTATCTTTATTTCTCTGATTAGCTCTTAGTTAAGGTGTTGGAGAAGGAAATGGCAACCCACTCCAGTATTCTTGCCTGGAGAATCCCAGGGACAGAGGAGCCTTGTGGGCTGCCGTCTATGGGGTCGCAGAGTTGGACACGACTGAAGTGACTTAGCAGCAGCAAGGTGTTAGTTCCACATCAAATATCTTTTTTTTTTTTTTCTTCAGCTATGCAGAGCCTGAGTTGTGGCTTTCAGACTCTTAGTTGCAGCATGTGGGGTCTAGTTCCCTGACCAGGGATAAAACCCGGGCCTCTTACACTGGGAACACAGAGTCTTAGCCACTGGACCACCAGGAAACTCCCACATCAAAAGTCTTAAAACAAAAAAGACTGTTTTAATCTTGAAGCTTCTCACTCCCACTAACACCAAATACATTGACTTTATATTAAAAATCTTAAAGCAACTAGAGACTTCTGGTATGGTAGGGAAAATTTCAAAACAGTCATTAGTTGTAAGAAAAATGAGATCCTAAATATTTGGAGACCAACAGAACTGAATTATTAATTAACAGAACTGAATTAATTAATAATTAATTAACAGAACTGAATTAACTTAAAAATACAGCAATTCAAACAATAAAACTTTATTTTGTCAGCACTCTTGAAAAATGCTACTTGAAAAAGACAACTTGAAAAATCTTTATATCTCAAATCAAAATTGTGTAGTGATTGTTGATCTACAGCATTTATAACGTACAGTTATTTGAAAAGCAAGTATGCACTGAGCAATAAGAACACCAGTTCTTTAGAGTATTATCTGTCAGACTGTGGCCACATGAATGGAAGAGACAAGCTCACATGAATAGAAACAGGCCTTGATGTCTAGTGAATGCACCTGGATAGTCTGCAGAGACCGTCTCCCAAGGGCATCCATGTTGTTTTTCAATATATTTTAACCGGGGAAAAAAAATCTCTCTTGCATCCATTATGTTGTTGCACTTAACCACCACTTTGAGGTTTTGCCTAGAACAGTGATTCTTAAGCCTGACTGACCATTAGAATTACCTAATAATGCCCAGTCCCCACCTAGACTAATTAATTAAAAATTTCTGAGTGTGATATCCTGGTATTTGTATTTTTTTTAATTTTCCTGAAGAACTGCTGGTGCTTATCTAGATTTGGGAACCACTGGTTTAGAGTATAATATCTGCTAAATGCAAAAAGTAAATTAGTTATAGGATTTTTCCCCCTGCTTGTTCAACCCTTGGGCTTTGTTGTTAGCTTTCAAGGTCCTACTTTTAAAATCCCGTATATGACATTAAAGTAGCTCAATAGGTGGTGTGCTTGGGTTTGCTCAGAATTTATTTGGACATATGGCCTAATAGCATGCAGTTAAGCTAACAAGTGTTTTTTTCTTTTTTACTCTATATGAATAATCTTAGCCTTAAGTGCTTTTACAGAATCAGATATTGACAGTTTGGATTTAATTTACTTAGGCACAACAGTTTTGACCTTGAAATAGTCAAAATTTAGTGCTAATTATTAATTTAAACATTAAATTTGAAGCATGGTAAGTTCTAAAAGAAAGATGGGAAAGAAATTAATCTGGGGTGATATTAAAGGGCTATTTGCAGAATAAAGGAGTCTATTTGATGAAGCACCTGATGAAAGAATGATCTCCGTTTTTCTTAGTCATAGTAAGGCTCACAAAATTCTCATCAGTATAAAGGTTAATCATTAATGAGCAATTATCTCTACATTTAGTGAAATTAGGTACAAAGAGAATCACGAAATGCTTTGAGAAGATTCAGCAAATGGATTCGTCACTTAAGTGACACTTCAAGGTGGTTCCTTGAACACACCTGATATTAAGGAAATCAGACATCTAGATAATAAAAATCACTACATTTGTGAGTTATCTGTTTAATATTTCCATTCTGTGAGAGCAGTCAGCACCATGCTGGTGTGATCCTGTAACAGTAAACTGAGCATGGCATCTTGTGTGCAGATGGAGCCCTGAGGTGAGGTGTGGAGGAAAGGACAACAGCTAAGTCAAAGAATGTGTCATGGTAATCTCAATTATTCTTCATGTAAAAGGCATTACATGGAATAATATTGATTTACATCTATAAATTATGTGAATAATAATTTAATGTAGTTACATAAATGTAGGAATTAATAGTGTAGAAACAATTCTCTTGCAGAAAGGACAGTTTTCCAGCTTACCTAATTTTGTTTTGTGCCATATTTGTGTTAAATGGCAAGAGTAGGGGTTTGGGAAATGAGCATCAGTTCAAATAGTAGGAAAAAAATCTTTCCACCAAGCAATAATTATATGGATTTTTCTGGTACAAAATAACGCATGCAGTTAACTCCCTGGCAGTGGACTTTCAGAATAAAAGTTCAGCCCTGTAAGGAACGGTATATCATTGATGCTTACAAGTTTAACCAATAGGAAAACAGACACTCACTTTATCAGAGGAGTTAATGAACAAGGACTAGCTAATGTGTGCCACAACAAAAATATTTATATTTATTTACCATACAATCTTAAACCTTTGATTTTATAGGATATATGTGAGCGTTGGGGGTATTTTGTTGGTTTTTTTGTTTGTTTGTTTGAGTGTTTCAACCAAAAAGATGAATAGAAAACACACCCCCCAACATTTACATCTTAGATTTTTAAATGTAAAGAATGCTATGATGGTATGAAGGATGAACAACAGAGTCATAAGTCATGCACTCCCCAGTTTCAAAACTTACTATAAAGGCACAGTAGTCAATTCAGTGTGGTGCTAGCATAAGGATAAACATATAGATAAATGAAACAGAGTTGAGTCCAGGAAAGAAATCTTTACATTAATGGACAATTGATTCTTGACAAAGAAACCAAGCAATTCAATAGGGAAAAGGTAGACTTTTCACCAAATGGTGCTAAGAGTTGGATGTCAATATGTTAAAAAAAAAAAACAAAAAAAAACTTAGACCCTTACTTTATACCATATACACAAGTTTGGACTCTGTGGGAGAGGTGGAGGGGATGATTTGGGAGAATGGCATTGAAACATGTATAATATCATATAAGAAACGAATCACCAGCCCAGGTTCGAGGCAGGATACAGGATGCTTGGGGCTGGTGCAGTGAGATGACCCAGAGGGATGGTATGGGGAGGGAGATGGGAGGGGGGTTCAGGATTTGCGAACACATGTACACCCGTGGCAGATTCATGTTGATGTATGGCAAAACCAATACAATATTTTAAAGTAATTAGCCTCTAATTAAAATAAATAAATTTTTTTAAAAAGGTCAAAGATATAAATAAACTTAAACTACAAAACTTGTAAAGGAAAACACAGGAAAAAATATAACTTTGGATTAGGCAAAGAGTTCTTAGATATGATATCAAAAGCATAATTCATAAAAGAAAAAAATTGATAAAATTGAATATGAAAATAAATAATTAAATAGGTTTGAAATTAAAATACACTTGCTCCTTGGAAGAAAAGTTATGACCAACCTAGACAGCATATTAAAAAGCAGAGACATTACTTTGCCAACAAAGTACTTTTCCATCTAGTCAAAGCTATGGTTTTTCCAGTAGTCATGTATGGATGTGAGAGTTGGACTGTGAAGAAAGCTGAGTGCTGAAGAATTGATGCTTTTGAACTGTGGTGTTGGAGAAGACTCTTGAGAGTCTTTTGGACAGCAAGAAGATCCAACCAGTCCATCCTACAGGAAATCGGTCCTGAATATTCATAGGAAGGACTGATGCTGAAGCTGAAACTCCAATACTTTGGCCACCTGATGTGAAGAACTGACACATTTGAAAAGCCCCTGATGCTGGGAAAGATTGAAGGCAGGAGGAGAAGGGGACGGCAGAGGATGAGATGGTTGGAAAGCATCACCAACTCAATGGACATGAGTTAGAGTAAGCCCAGGAGCTGGTGATGGACAGGGAAGCCTGGTGTGCTGCAGTCCATGGGGTTGCAAAGAGTCGGACACGACTGAATGACTGAACTGAGCTGAAATTTATAAAAGAAAGTAAATAGATAACCATGTGCTCCAAAAGGCAAGACTAAGAAAATTAATAAAACAGCCACAGACTGGGAGAAAATATTTGCAAATTATTCTTCTGATTAAGAAACTTGCATCCATGATATACAAAAAACTCTCACAAACCATTATGAAGATAAAAACAACTAAATTTTTTAAATGAGCATAATATTTGAAAAGATACTTAACTAAATAAGATACAGAATGATTAATAAGCAATGATCCTTAACATTATAGAGAAATGCAAATTAAAGCCACAGTCAGATGCCACTACACACTTACTAAAATGGCTGCAATTTACACAAAATAGTAATAAAAGTTGGCGAGGATGTAAAGAAAATGGAACATTTCACATTGCTGGTAGGAATGTAAAATAGTATTCCCACTTTGGAAAAAAATTCAATGGTTTCCCAAAAAGGTAAACATAAGTTTATATAATCCAGCAATCCTAGGATTATAACACAAGAGAAATGAAAACATGTACCCGAAGACATGTACATGAATGTTTATAGCAGCACTATTTATGAGAGCCCCAAACTCCATCAAGTAGAGAATGGATAGAAGTTGTGATATCCAAATATCCATCAAGTAGAGAATGGATAATGGCACCCCACTCCAGTACTCTTGCCTGGAAAATTCCATGGATGGAGGAGCCTGGTGGGCTGCAGTCCATGGGGTCACTAAGAGTCGGACACGACTGAGCGACTTCACTTTCATTTTTTTCACTTTCATGCATTAGAGAAGGAAATGGCAACCCACTCCAGTGTTCTTGCCTGGAGAATCCCAGGGGCAGGAGAGCCCGGTGGGCTGATGTCTATGGGGTCACACAGAGTCGGACACGACTGAAGTGACTTAGCAGTAGCAGTAGCAGTAAAGAATGGATAAAAGTTGTGATATACTCAAGCAAAACAAGATTCTATTCAGCAATGAATAGGAATGAGCTACCAATAGATACTACCACATGAAACCAATTCAAAAAAGTATGCAAAGTGAGAGAAGCCAGACCCAAAAGACTATATATTGTATAATTCCATTTATATGGAATGTCCATAAGATTTAAGTCAATGTAAATAGCAAATTAGTGGTTGCCAGGGGCTGAAAGCCAGAATAGGAATTATCTTCAAATGGTCATGAGGAAACATCTTGGGGTGGGAGGAGTGATGGAAATGTTCTAAAACTAGATTGTGGTGATGGTTGTACAACTCAGTTTACTAGAAATCCTTGCATGGTGCATTTACAATGGGTGACTTTAGCAGTATGTAAATTATACCTTACTAAAGCTGTTTGTAAAAGCAAAAAATAATTGTAGACCAAGATGTTCTACCCCAGAGCACATTGCTCATACTGGCTTACACAAATATGTTTTATAGATTTAAAACCAAAACACCCTTTACCTAAAACCTTTCTTTTCTTTTAATATTTTATTCTCGCTCAAGGACCATACTATCAAATATTCATTAAGTAATGATACAACATTGGAGAAACATATAGCAGCCTATTCCAGTATTCTTGCCTAGGAAATCCCATGGACAGAGGAACCTGGCAGGCTACAGTCCAAGGGGTCGCAAAGAGCTAAGTCATATGACTTAGCAACTAAACAGCAACAACAGTACAACATATTTTCTTCCCACACACTTTAGAATTATTTTGTTTCACTGCCATTTCATATCTTTTTACTTTCTAAATACCAGCCATGATCTACCATCCCCATTTACCCTCTATATTTTATTATTATCTTCTGTTTTAAAATTCAGGACTAGTGGTGCTTTCTTCTTGTTGCTCAGTCATGAAGTCGTGTCTGACTCTTTGTACCCCCATGGACTGTAGCAGGCCTCCCTGTCATTAACCATCTCCTGGAGTTTGCTCAAACTCATGTCCATTGAGTCGTCCCCTTATCCTCCTGCCTTCAGTCTTTCTCAGCATCAGGGTCTTTTCCAATGAGTCAGCTCTTCACATCAGGTGGCCAAAGTATTGTAGCTTCAGCTTCAGCATCAGTCCTTCCAAGGAATATTCAGGGTTGATTTCCTTTTGGATGGACTGGTTGGATCTCCTTGCAGTCCAAGGGACTCTCAAGAGTCTTCTCCAACACCACAGTTCAAAAGCATCAATTCTTTGCTGCTCAGCCTTCTTTATGGTCCAACTCTCACATCTATACATGACTACTGGAAAAACCATAGCTTAGACTATATGGACCTTTGTCAGCAAAGTGATGTCTCTGCTTTTTAATATGCTGTCTAGTTTTGTCAGCTTTTCTTCCAAGGAGCAAGCATCTTTTAATTTCATGTCTGCAGTCACTGTCCACAGTGATTTTGGAGCCAAAGAATAGAAAGTTTGTCATTGTTTGCATTGTTTCAGCATCTATTTGCCATAAAGTGATGGGACTGGATGCCATGATCTTTGTTTTTTGAATGTTTTAAGTCAGCTTTTTTTACTGATTTTTTGAGTAAAAAAATTACTAATGTTTTGAGTTTTAAGTCAGCTTTTTTACTCTCCTCTTTCATCTTCATTAAGAGGCTCTTTAGTTCCTCTTCACTTTCATCTGCATATCTGAGGTTGTTGACATTTCTCCCAGCAATCTTGATTCCAGCTTGGAATTAATTCAGCCTGGCATTTCACATGATGTACTCTGCATATAAGTTAAATGAACAGTGTGACAATATACAGCCTTGACATACTCCTTTCCTGATTTTGAACCAGTCTGTTGTTCCATGTCCGGTTCCAACTGTTGCTTCTTGACCTGCATACAGGTTTCAGAGGAGGTAGGTAAAGGGAGTCTGGTATTCCCATCTCTTTTTAAGAATTTTCCACAGTTTGTTGTGATCCACACTGTCAAAGATTTAGTGTAGTCAGTGAAGCAGAAGTAAATGGTTTTCTGGAATACTCTCACTTTTTCAATGATCCAACAAATGTTTGCAATTTGATCTCTGGGTTCCTCTGCCTTTTCTAAATCCAGCTTGTACATCTGGTGCTTACAATAATAGTTAACCTTTTTGGAAACATAGCCTCTTCTACATACTTTATGGCTTCCCTGATTGCTCAGTTGATAAAGAATCCACCTGCAATGCAGGAGACCCTGGTTCGATTCCTGGGTTGGGAAGATCCCCTGGAGAAGGGAAAGGCTACCCACTCCAGTATTCTGGCCTGGAGAATTCCATGGACTGAATAGTCCGTGGAGTCACAAAGAGTCAGACTTCTTACCTTCATTTAATTCTCAAAATATTCCTATGAAACAGGCATTATTGTAATCCCTTTATAATATGTTAAAGGAGACGGAAGCACAGGGAAATTGCCCAGTGTTACCCCTGTCTAAAGTGATAGAGCCAGATAT
Organism: Bos indicus; assembly: GCF_029378745.1. Classification (NCBI taxonomy): domain Eukaryota; kingdom Metazoa; phylum Chordata; class Mammalia; order Artiodactyla; family Bovidae; genus Bos; species Bos indicus. The sequence goes on from NC_091760.1 coordinate 113,681,456, forward strand.
GACTCCAGAGTCCAGCCTCTTAACCACTGAGCTGAATGTCTCTCAAGAGCATTGCCAGGTAGGGAGTGTTTTACAGTTGTCTCCATTTCTGTTACAATGGACTTCCCAGATATCACAGTGGTAAAGAATCCTCCTACCAATGCAGGAGACACAAAAGACCCAAGTTTGATCCCTGGGTCAGGAAGATACCCTGGAGTAGGAAATGGCAACCTACTCCAGTATTCTTATCTGAAAGATTTTATGAACATAGAAGCCTGGCAGACGATAGTTCATGGGATCACAAAGAGTGGCACATGACTGAGCAGCTGCTCATGCATGCATTTCTGTTATAATGGCCTTGTTTACTTGAATATTTTTATATAAAACTCTCTAAGACAGGAATGCCCTAAGTGTATGCTGCTCCTTTCTTCGTGTTTCCCTAAGACAAACAGTGTGTGGGTATATTATATGAATTTGTTATCCACTCCTCCAAAATGGGCTTCCCTGGAGGCTCAGACAGTTAAGAATCTGCCTGCCAGTGCAGGAGACCCAGTTTTGATCCCTGGGTCAGGAAGATGTCCTGGAGAAGGAAATGGCAACCCACTCCAGTATTCTTGCCTGGAGAATTCCATGTATAGAGGAGCCTGGCAGGCTACAGTCCACGGGGTTGCAAAGAATCAGACACAACTGAGCAACTAGCACACACACACACACACACCACCAAAATAGCATTTGTTTGGTATTAGTAACTGGGAAAAAGTATACACATACATATATATGTTATGAATATACACACATTATTTGACTTTCTGGTAGAACTTTAAATTTAATCCCAGTAACTAATCTCTTTGTACACATTGCTTCATCCTGAAATGTATAATGTACATAACAAGGAATAACTTGAACAGAGAGAATTGGCTTATTAAAGAACAAAGCTACTACAGATGCAGTTTTAGAAACTTTAGTTGTAGCAGAAGAAATGAGTATCTTTAAGAAAATCAAAGCCCTGACTCTAAGTCTTCTTTTTAAACAATGAGATGGGTATTGTAAAAAAAAAAAAAAAAGCCTCTTTTAGCAATTAAAATTTGAATAACGAAGGAACTAATGATGAAAACAAGGGAATTGTTTTATACTTTTAATCAGGGATATGTACAAACACCTAGTTCCAGTATAGCTCATCTTTTATGGCTTTTTTAAGATTGACTGCCACTATGGGTTATGAGTTATGACAAAATATAATTTGGTTCATGATAATTTTCACTACTAGGGTCTGTTCAGCATGTTAAAAAATTAACATTCTGGCACATCTAGTCCTCTGGTGAAAATAATGTCCCAGTTTCAAGTTGACAAAATAGCCTAAAGGTGTTTTGGACAGGAATTTATACGTGTTTAATACCGACAAAGATGCCCTGTAGTAAGTTTTGATGATAGTATTGAAGAGAGTTCACAGGGGAGAAAAAAAAAAACTTTTAAAAGAGATGAAAGTCACTTGAAAAAATACAATATTTACACAATGTAATATTTTGGCATGCAACTGTTGTGGACAAAATGTTCTCAAACCATTTAAAATTTTTTCAGGGAATGTTTCCTACTTCAGTTCAGTTCACTATCTCAGTCGTGTCTGACTCTTTGCGACCCCATGGACTGCAGCATGCCAGGCTTCCCTGTCCATCACCAACTCCCAGAGCTTGTTCAAACTTATGTCCATCGAGTCAGTGATGCCATCTAGCCATCTCATCCTCTATTGTCCCCTTCTCCTGCCTTCAGTCTTTCCCAGCATCAGGGTCTTTTCCAATGAGTCAGTTCTTCGCATCAGGTGGCCAAAGTATTGGAGTTTCAGTGTCAACATCAGACCTTCCAGTGAATATTCAGGACTGATTTCCTTTATTATTGACTGGTTGGTTCTCCTTGCAGTCCAAAGGACTCTCAAGAGTCTTCTCCAACACCACAGTTCAAAAGCATTAATTCTTCAGCGCTCATCTTTCTATATAGTCCAACTCTTACATCCATACATGACTACTGGAAAAACCATAGCCTTGACTAGACAGATCTTTGTGGACAAAGTAATGTCTCTGCTTTTTATTGTGCTGTCAAAGGTGGTCATAACTTTTCTTCCAAGGAGTAAGCATCTTTTAATTTCATGGCTGCAGTCACCATCTGCAGTGATTTTGGAGCCCCAAAAAATAATGTCTGCCACTGTTTCCACTATTTCTCCATCTATTCGCTATGAAATGATGGGACTAGATGCCATGATCTTTGTTTCCTGAATGTTGAGCTTTAAGTCAACTTTTTCACTCTCCTCTTTCACTTTCATCAAGAGGCTCTTTAGTTCTTCTTTGCTTTCTGCCAGAAGGGTGGTGTCATCTGCACATCTGAAGTTATTGATATTCCTCCCAGAAATATTGATTCCAGCTTTTGCTTCATCCAGCCCAGCATTTCTCATGATGTACTCTGCATATAAGTTAAATAAGCAGGGTGACAATATACAGTCTTAACGTACTCCTTTTCCTATGTGGAACCATCTGTTGTTCCATGTCCAATTCTAACTGTTGCTTCCTGACCTGCAGATTTCTTAACAGGAAGAATTTCCCAAGGGCTTCTCAAAATGGATTTCATAAGCTGCTGTCCTCACCTTGGGCCCTGAGTAGGAAGAGTATATGCCTCTTTGCATTGACTCCATCTGGATTGACCTGATTTCCCATCTCATTTCTTACCTGTCCCTGGATCAATGGACTTTTGGGTCATTATCCTAGCTGGCATCCCAGTAGCATTTGACATTATTATATCTTTATTCTAGAAAGTGAAGAAGAACTAAGGGGCCTCTTGATGAAAGTAAAAGAGGAGAGTGTAAAGTTGACTTAAAGCTCAACATTCAGAAAACTAAGATCATCGTATCCGGTCCTATCACTTCATGGCAAATGGATGGGGAAAAAGTGGCAGACTTTATTTTTGGGGGATCCAAAATCACTGTAGATGGTGACTGCAGCCATGAAATTGAGACTCTTGCTCCTTGGAAGAAAAGTTATGACCACCCTAGACAGCATACTAAAAAGCAGAGACATTACTTTGCCAACAAAGTTCTCTCTAGTCAAGGCTATGGTTTTTCCAGTAGTCATGTATGGGTGTGAGAGTTGGGCTATAAAGAAAGCTGAGCAGCGAAGAATTGATGCTTTTGAACTGTGGTGTTGGAGAAGGTCTTGAGAGTCCCTTGCAGAACAAGGAGATCCAACCAGTCAGTCCTAAAGGAAATCAATCCTGAGTGTTCATTAGAAGGACTGATGTTGAAGCTGAAACTCCAATACTTTGGCCACCTGATGTGAAGAGCTGACTCATTAGAAAAGACCCTGATGCTGGGAAAGATTGAGAGCAAGAGGAGAAGGGGACAACAGAGGATGAGATGGTTGGATGGCATCACCAACTCAATGGACACAAGTTTGGGTAGACTCTGGGAGTTGGTAATGGACAGGGAGTCCTCGTGTGCTGTAGTCCATGGGGGTCACAAAGAGCTGGACATGACTGAGTAATTGAACTGAACTGAACTGAACTCTTTCCTTGGTTCCCATTACATTCTACATTTCTGATTATTCTCCTTGCTCTTTGGCTTCCCTTCATGGAGTCCTTTATGATCTCTCTTATCTCTGCCCATTCCTTAAATGTTCATGTTCTTCAGGTTCCTCTTCTCATTTCACATACTCTCCTGATTCAGTCTCATCTCAAATATATAAACAGGTGGATTCTTTACTAGCTGAGCCACAAAGGAAGCCCAGACAAATGTATATTTCAGGTCAGTTCTCTCCTGAACCCCAAGCCCCAATATCCAACTTCCTGCTGAATTTCCCCAGTTGGACACTCATCAAGCACCTCAGTTCCAGCTTTCCAACACTGAATTCTTAATTTCCTCCTGACCCTTACATCCCATCCCTCCAAACTTGCTTCTCCTCTGTGTTCCTTCTCTGGAAATAAAACTACCATCCATCTAGTTGACTAAGACAGATATCTGGTCAACCTTCTTGATTCCTATTTCTCTGTCATAGCTCCCATGAAAGCAGTCTCTAAGTCCTTCATCATAAACATATCTTGCTATTCCCATGTCTTCATAGCCATTGTTTCTCCCCTGATTTAAATCACTATTCTCTCTCCTTTGATGGCCTCTTTGCTGGTCCTCCTTCAAAGTCTGAACCCTTCCAAGATGTTTACTGACCACGGACCAGAATAAATGTGCAAAAATGCAATTTTCATCATATCAACCATTTGTTTAGAACACTTTGTGGTTCCTTCATCATTCAGGACAGGGTTGAAAGTCCTTAATGTGGCTCAAGTGATTGGTTCCTGTGTTTTCATCTCTCCTCAATCCTCTCTTAAACTCCTTGCTCCAGTTTTTCTGACTATTAATAACTTTACTTTTTGAATGTGTCCATGCTTTTTCTTTCCACCAGACCTTTGAACCCTCTAGTCAAGTGTTCCCTCTAAGAAGTGTTTTTAGAGGATCCTTCAAAGATGATCTAGTACTGCATACTATTATGTGATCTCATGTCTAATGCTTCACCAGTGGTGGTGGTTTAGTCACTAAGTCATGTGCAACTCTTGCCACCCCATGGACTCTAGCCTGCCAGACTTCTATGTCCATGGGACTTCCCCAGCAAGAATACTCAAATGAGATGCCATTTTCTTCCCCAGGGGATCTTCCTGACCCAGAGATCTAACATGCATCTCCTGCACTACAGGCAAATTCTATACCATTGAGCCACCAGGAGAGCCCAACAGTAGTGTGTCTCTAAATAAGCCTGATATTCATTCTATGATTTCTTACTACTATCACTTAAGACATGTATACAGGTTATGTGGGACTTGAATATTACATATTTGGAGGAGATATCTTTTTTAAGTATACAAATCATGAATAAAAATAAGGTATGAAAATTAATATTTATTTAGAATAAGAGAAGAAATCACAACAAATGTATCAGTACCCTGGAGATTCAGGCATCTTTTTTTCTGAGATCTCTTTAGGCCATTTCCCAGGCACACTTACCTAGAAATGCTTTTTAATTGTAACCTCATTTCTCATTCCCCACTCTGAGTACTTCCAACAATAATCAGTTCTCAGAGTAGCCCATTTCTTGTGAGTGGCTCTGGAACATTAAGTTTATGATAGATTCGTCTCCTCCCTGAAGTTTTGATATTTTTAATAGATTTTTACGTCATAACCAATGCACATACTCATTTGCTTCTTTTAAAATTTGTAATTCTGACTAAAGCTTTGAAATCAGAGACTAGGAGCTTGTAGCAAGATATTTCTTAACATCCTTATCTGAAGTGTTCAGTAAATTAACCAGGAATTATTTACTTTGTGTGACATCACAGCTCTATCTTCATTTTCTTGTATTTTCTAACTCAGTGGTTCCCAAATCAGGCTTTATATAGGAATCATTGGGAGAGCTCTTTACAAATTAAATTCTTGGTTCCAGTTGTAAACCTACTTAGTTAGATTCTTCCTGAGTGAGACCAAAAATCTATATTTTTAACGAAATATGCTGGCAATTCTTGTGGAGTCAGTTCAGCACAAATCTTGGCATTTGAAAACCACTGGTCTAAAGAACTGAAGAAGGCAGGTTGAAGGCCTGACTCATTGAAGAACAAACAGTGCCAATCAGTAAATTAAATTTTCTTCAAACACTTTCATAATACAGAATCATCAGTTCTCAGAACCTAGATGCTCTACTGCAAATTTCTAGGACTGCCACATTAGGATAACCAACTTATTCTGAAACCTTAATTGATTGGGAAGAGAGAAAAAACACTATGAATTGGCCTAAAAATTTTTTTAAAGACTTTGGAGCATCACCAATTTTCACCGTGTAAAGTCAAAAACATGCATTAGTGCATATGGCTGTCCTGTCACCCACTACACAAATAACTTACATAAAACAAAAATTCAGGAAAAGTTTAAACTTAAGTGTCTGAGTAATTCCATCATTTTATACCCTCCCTGGAATAGTGTCTGGCTAAAACATGTAGATTTTATTAGCACAAAGATTTCAATCTATTCCTGATGTTGTTATATATGTGTATGTTATTCTCTCCCAGAAATAAAAACACTATGTCAGATATGCCCTTTCCACTTTCACAAGACTCATTTCCTCTGAAAGCAAGTGGTTTCTGAGAAGTGTTCAAATGGGTGATGTATAACTACATCACTAACATTCTCCTCTTTGAGATCTAATAATATCACTAAGACTTTTTAGTTAATATTTTCTAAAGATCATTTGTAATAATGTTTTTAAAAGAATTGCTTTAGTATTTTCTGTGTGGAATAGAAAGGTTTTGGAGACCTTGACTTCTAAATCAGACTGATAAAACAATTTCCACATGTCATATTCTATTGCTTTGCATGTAGTGAAAAGAAAGAATGAAGCAGTCTTTTCATACTCCTTTGAATTTAAGTTTGAAAATTTTCTTTGTGTTTTCTTCAAAAGAGAAATGAGTCACATTAGGTTTTCTCTTAAGAATAATGACCTTATTGTTTTAATAAAAATAACTTATGATTCTATTTTATAAATTCAAGCAATACAGAAAAGTACCAAAAAGAGAAAGACAACTAACCTTAAATTATGCAACCAAGGAAGAACCATAGTTTTCCATGCACATATACAGAGAGAAAGGTGGATGGATGGATGGATGGATGGGTGGGTGGGTGAAAATCACTTTATACCCTCCCTGGAATACTCTCTGGCTTATAGTAGATACTCAGTAAAAACACAGTAAATGAATGTATGAATAACATAAATTAGCTTTTTTCTGGAACCATACTGCCCAAATTAGAATCTCACTTCTACCAGTTAATATAGTTTGGCCTTGAAAAAGACACTTAACATCTCTGTGATTCAGTTAATTCATCTGTAAAGTGGGGATAATAATACTACTCACCTTAATCAATGACATTCTTAAGTGATACTGGATTGTGTGTGTGTGTGTGTGTGTGTGCGTGCGTGCGTGCGTGCATATACATACATGTACGGTGGTGGAAGGCACAATGCCTACTAGTAGATTTAGGGCCGACTGCCATGAAACTTGTTAAAATGCAAGCAGTTTTAGCAATCATTGCTTTTGTACTAGCAATGAACATGTCAGCACAATGAAAATAGCAAACAAAGCTTTCATATTATTATAAAAATTAGTTTTGACTATACAGATCTCCCTAATTTCAAGAACTACTTCTTGCCAAAATAAAATTTACAGCCAGAATTCTCAGGATATTTTCAAGTCATCTTCTTTCTGTACAACTGCTTTTGGAAGTGGGTATCTCCTTTGTTTCTTTTTGGGGTCACTACTCTGCATGAGGCCGAGCTCTTCATTTGGTTGTTGCTTGAACTCATGGCTGTTATTTTTTCCCCTCATTTTATTACTGGATGAGAGAGATTCTGTGACTGGACTGCATTCTACCACCTTCATCCATAAATATATTTTGGTTTTTGAGTTAATTATAAATAATTGCATTTTTTAAAAACTATTAAGGTTGGGGTTTCTCTTCCATTGAATGGGATTTTGATCAGATAAGGTTTAGTCAGGAGAGCAGAAGCACAATAGTTATGGGATAAGAGACTTATTTAGAATTGTGGGAAATCTGGGGAAGAGAAGAGTTTAGAAGAGAAGTTGGAGGCTCAGATCTACAGTTAACAATCAGTCAGTTTAAGAAGCCATGTATGTCTTGTCCCCAAGTAGGAATAGGAAGGGGGAATTTGTATAGAGTTCTATGAAAAACTGTTGCCTGTGAAAGATCTGGGTTAGACTGTAAAGAATTTGCCTGCAATGCAGGAGAACCGGGTTAATCCTTGTCTCAGGAAGATTCCTTGGAGGAGGAAATAGCAACTCACTCCACTATTCTTGCCTGGAGAAACCCATGGACAGAGGAGCCTGGCAGGGCCAGGAGTCCATGGGGCCCCAAAGAGTCAGACACGACTGAACAACTAAATTTTTCACTAAGAAAAACTGTTCCTATGAATAAGCCACAGCCTCTGTGGGTCCACAGCCAAGTATCCAAGGGCGGATCTGAGCCACTGTTGGTGTCAGAAGCTACTGCCAGGAGTCAGGAAGCAAAGTTAGATGTGGAGCAAGGGAGTCAGATGACATGGTGGCACATGCTATGTATGTCTGCTTCTGTCTGTCTCTGTGCCTGCTTGTGAAAAGAATTCCAGATGGTTGTGGTCGCTACCTTTTCTCTACCTTCCAAATACTGAGCAAGCCCTGTCTTGGCCAGTTCTAACCTGGAAGCATACAAGGAAGACATAGAGAAGGTAATTCTAAAGTTAGCTACACAGATAGAGCAGAGTTTGATGACATACACTGTCTTTTGTTAAGGTATAAATATTAGATTTATCAAATGATTATCTAGATAAAGATGTATAGGAAACTTTCCAGAGAATTTTGCCACTGTTTTACTAAAAATAATTTTGCAAAATATTAGGAGAAATTCCCATTAATTTAGGTAACTCATAATATCTACATAGGCTGTAGAGTTGAATGATTCTTTTATTCAAAAGGATTAAAGTTCTTAAAATTATAGTCACATGGAAGTCATCCTTAATTTTCTATGACCTGAGAGCTATTTGGTGCATATTCTTAAGATAATTTACAGTAATGTATTATTTTTATCATTGAAGAAAGTTAACTATAAATTATTATACATACATGTATAATACACACATACACAAACACATATATACTCATATATGTAGGATTCTACATGGTCTCTTAACTATATCTAGTGTTCAATAGATATTTCCTATGGTTGAAGATTTAAATTAGAACTATATAACCATCACGTAACTCTCCTTACAGGTTTATTTCTAAACAATGGCTTATAATCTGCTTCATTTTCTTCCTTGCTGCTTTATTTTCCCACCACAGGCATTTTCACTGAAGAGAAAGCATGGCAGCCTAGATTGAATATACTTTGAAAGAATAAAAGTGTTCCATCAACAGCAATGTCCTATTGATAAAGGAGGGGGGTGTGTCTTTGAAGGGTCTTAGATCCCTAATTTGGGGGGGCACATTTTTAAAGGAAATTTTTATATTTCAATTTCTTTCAGAAGAGCATCTCTGCTTAGATATTTTTCAAGGAACAAAATGCTTTCTTTGAGGTTAGCTTTGCCAAAGTAGAGTCAAAGAATATTGAAATGCAAGAACCAAGAGATAGTTTGGGGGTCATATGCTTGACCCCCTCTTTATATGGATAATGAAATAAAGGCCTAGAGGGAATATGCTACTTGTCTAGAGTCACATAGTTATTATTTATTGGAGAACAGTGGTTTATTTCAGGGTCTCCTGAAAATGCTCTTTTAAAAATACTTGTTTTTTAAGGAACTTCCATACTGTTCTCCATATTGGCTGTATCAATTTACATTCCTACCAACAGTGCAGGAAGGTTCCCTTTTCTCCACACCCTCTCCAGCATTTACTGTTCATAGATTTTTTGATGGTGGCCATTCTGACCGTGTGACATGATACCTCATTGTAGTGCTGATTTGCATTTCTTTGATGATGATTGATGTTGACCAATTTTTCAAGGGTCTGTTGGCCATCTCTGTGTCTTGAGTGGGGGAGGAAAGAGAGGGCAGGACGAATTGAGAGAATAGTATTGACATATATGAGTAAAATAGATAGATACAAGGAATCTGCTATATAGCACAGGGAACTCAGCTTGGTGCTCTGCGATAACGATGAGGGGTGGGATGGGGAGGTGGTAAGAGGAAAGCTTATGAGGGAGGGGATATATGTATACATATAGCTGATTCACTTTGTTGTACAGGAGAAACTAACACAACTGTGTAAAGCAATTATACTCCAATGAAAATAGTTTAATTAAATAAATTTAATTGAGGAACATTTTATATAATATATAATTCTCTCAAGTGTACAAGTCAATGATTTCTAGTCAATGTGTTTTAGAACATTTTCATTGCACTGGTTAGATCCCCTGTGGCCACTTATGCTTAACCTATCACCATCCCTGTCCCACGATACCCCTAATCTTCTATCTATCTCCATGTGTTTCTTGGTTCTTTTTCCTATATTATGCAGTCTGATAAAAATATTTTGTCTACTACATTTTTATGAATACCATCAACATGAATTTTAACACATTTTCTAAAGTATAGTCATCTTACTAAAAAAAAATTGTATTTATCCTTTGAAACTGTCTTACGAATGAAAATATACATTCATTCTTGACCTAATTCAGGTTCATGAAGTGTGAGAAAAGAAATTTGTGCAACAGTTTTTAGTAGGATATCCCTAAGTGATACAACACCAATTGAATGGTGTTTATTATTTAGATGAGAAAAACCACTTCATTTCTTATAATTCATTATTCCTGATAAAATTGTATATTCTAAATAGAATCAATGCATGTTGATTCTTTTAGAATCATGATGTTTTCTTTCAAATTACAGTCTATTCTCTATTTGTTAGAAGAACAGAAAGAGTTGGTAGCACATGGAAATAAATTTGGATACATACCATGTTGTCACGGAATGTTTAACAGGATTCCTATGTGCTGTTTCTCATAAATCCTCTGTTCCTTATCAGTTTCTGGCAACAGAAACGAGTGGAACGGCACACCGCTCCCAGGACTGAGGTCATAGGATGAGACATGTATGAATCTCCTTCAGTAAACATTCTCCTTATGACAAAACTGCTTAGTCTCAATCCTCTTTCTTGAGATATGGATTGTCTCCTGACCTTAGGACCATTGTTAATCCCTGTTCCCTTGGTAACAGTTGCTGTATGTTTGGTATTCTGATCTTTATCATTGTCAAAAGAAATTCCTTGTTCAACAGCCTATATATACTCACAGAAAGATCATTAAAGCACTTTTGCTCCATCAGAGCTTGGGGCCCTGTGTCTTTCTTCCTTTCTTTCTCTCTCTCTCTCTCTTTCATTTTCTTATCGTCGACTCTGGACCACCAGGTTCCGGTCCGCTAACGGACCACAACACCATGTCTAAACCGAAATGTCATTATTAGAGATACAACAAGAGATTCAGTTTCTATTAGACCAGAGAATGGAAAACCTAGCCAACAATCCCAAGAGCTACAACACAGTTAAATTCAGAATACCCACAGAATTTCTTATAGCCTGTGATGATTGTGCTCATGGGTTCAGATAAAGTCCCAAAGTATGAACTGAAAATATGAGAAGAATAATTACCATAAATAAAAAATAAAGCAGTTTAAATGCAAAGATATATTCATTTCAGAAGCTTATGTTTTGGTCATAAGATCAATGTAAAATTAAGATTCATGCTGAAACATGATCATTTTTCATCAGATGGTTACTCATTTATAATAGATGTCATTTGAATAAAATATTAGAATAGATGAAAGGCATGTGAAAAGATAAGAGTTTGTTTCTCATCGCATTCAGCTATAAATTGGCTCTTGGGGCCTTTCTATTAACCTGTCAACTGAAATTGAATTCTCTCCTCTACTTCTCTTAACTGCTAACACTAGAAAATAACAAAATCTGTTCACTTGTGAAATCATATAATTTGAGAACCATAAAGTGTATGTCCTTTGCTGCTTAAAGTGTGGCCCATGGACCAGCAGCCTCAGCATCATCTGAGAAATCTTTTTAAGTACAGAATCTCGGACCACCACAGACCTACTGAATCAGAATCTGCATTTGCACAGAACGAAAGTTTTTAATTTTGATGGTCTAATTTATTAATTTTCCTATTACAAATTGTGCTTTTGATACCACATCTAAGAGCTCTTTGCCTAGCCTTAGGTCTCAAAGATTTTCACCTATGTTTGTACTAAAATGTTTATAGTTTTACATTTTATATTTAAGTCTGTGATCCATTTTGATTCAATTTTTGAATAAAATATGAAACTTAGTTCTAGGTAATTTTTTTTACCTATGGATGTCAGTTGTTTCTGCATCACTTGCTGAAAAGTCTATGGAATTGGTTTTGCACCTTTGTCAAAAAGCAGTTGGGCATATTTGTGTGGGTCTACTACTTCTGGGTTCTGTATTCTATTCCATTGATCTACATGTCTATCCCTGCACCAATAACACAGTCTTGATTTTTGCAGCTACATTGAAATTAGATAGACTGACTGCTCTCACTATATTAACTTTTTTTCAGAATAAGTTAATGATTCTGTTCATTTGTCTTTTCATATTAACTTTAGAATAAACATGTCTGTATCTGCAAAAAACTTGATATTTTATTAGGAATTACATTAAATCTATCGGAGAAGGCAATGGCACCCCACTCAAGTACTCTTGCCTGGAAAATCCCATGGAGGGAGGAGCCTGGTGGGCTGCGGTCCATGGGATTGCTGAGAGTCGGACACGACTGAGCGACTTCATTTTCCCTTTTCACTTTCATGCATTGGAGAAGGAAATGGCAACCCACTCCAGTGTTCTTGCCTGGAGAATTCCAGGGATGCAGGAGCCTGGTGGGCTGACATCTATGGGGTCGCACAGAGTCAGACACAACTGAAGCAACTTAGCAGCAGCAGCACATTAAATCTATATATCTATTTGTGGAAAACTGAAATATTTAATGAGTCTTTCAACCCATGTACATGATATGTCTCTCCGTTTATTTGGAGCTTCTTTAATTTTTTTTATGCATCATATAGTTTTCCAGCATATAAATTCTATATAGGCTTTGTTAGACTAACAGTTAAGTATTTCAATTTTTGAGCAATTGTAATTTCCAATTTTGATGTCCGTACAGTCATTTGCTTGTATATAGAAATAGAATGATTTTACATGTTTAACTTGAAGGCAATGTTGATTAGCTCATGTATTAGTTTTAGGAGTTTTTATAGATTCCTTGGGATTTTCTGCCTAAACCAAATAGTTTTTCTGCATCAACTCATTTAATTATATGACTCTTCTTATTTAACCTATTAATATGGTGGGTCACATTAACCTATTCCTGAGTAGTGAAACTAGCTTTGTATTTGAAATAAACCTCACTTAGTCATGAAGTTTAATTCTTTTTATTGATTGCTTAATTCCATTTACTTATATTTGTTAAAATGTTTGCATTTATATTAATGTTATATCTTCTGGAGTTTTCTTTTGGGGGATTGTCTCTGTTTAGTTTTAGTTTCAGGGCAAAACTAGCCTTTATAAAATGATTAGGAAATAAAGACTGTTACAGTAGCATTAAATTATCAACATCCTCCTAAGGCCCTTATCTCAACTACTAGTACTCGACACTAGCAAAATCATTGTGGTTTCCTCCCTTTTACTTGCCTCCCAAAACAGCTAATAGTTTTGGAGCACTTAGTGAAAGGCACTCAGCTTACATTTTACATTCATTAACTTAACTTAATCATTTTACATTCATTAACTCATTTATTCTTCATATTTTGCAAATGAGACAAAGATACTGACTCGGCTGATTTCAAAGGTAGGTATACATGACTCCATAGCTGTATTTTCCCAGGACCATCCACAATCACAAGAGTTTTGCCTCTGCAATTCCCCTATAGTCCATCCCACATATGCATTTTCTACTACCTGTACTGAAGTTCAGATCTCCTTTTCTTTTGTACATCTGCATGCTCAGTCACAATGAGTTAAAAAACTTCCTAATTGGTTTCCCTAAAACCACACTCTTCTTCCTCCAATCTGTCTTTCACAGGCTACCCAGTTATGTTAGACCAGAAGAAGCATAGCAGAAAGCATATGAACTCTGGGATGAGTTTAAATCACAACTCAAAACTTAACTTTCTATCTAACCTAAGTCAATTAACTTCTTCTCACTTCATTTATCTATAAAATGAAAATAATTTTTCCTTCCTTATGGATTATTATATTACGTTTCGCCTGTAAAGTGCCTGTATAAAATGCAGGGCCTCTACATAGTAGGCCCTTCATACATCTTGATTTCCTTCCTTTTTGTAAACAAAAATGAGTGGTCCCTTCTTGCTTATGAGATGCAGTCAGAGCTTGTTATCCTGGTGGACAGAGCTCTTGACCCTAAGCCCAACCTCTGTTTTCAGTCTTATTTCCCTCTGCTACGTCATTTCCTCCAAATTCCAATTTGTCTTCCCTCATCCTGGAGTACATTTTTCCTATTTTCCTGCCAACTTGTCCTACTTACCTGCCAACTTGTCCTACTTAGAAATCATTCTCTCTCTCTCTCTCTCTCTTTTTTTCCAGTTTGGAAAATGGCATTTGACTTTATACTTGACAATGTTTGGGTGGGTTTACAATAAACTTATGGAAGCACATTAAAAATTCCATGAAGATTACCAGGGAGCCTGGTGCTCTTCACTAGTTATGCCATAAATGCTTGTGAGATACGTGCAAAGTGCCTGATAGTAATGGTCTGAGTTTTCTAAGTTTAAATTTATTTTTAAACCAAGTGTTTTGTATGTTTCTTTTCAATAAGCACCAAAATTTGTCAGTATTACATGTAAATAATTGGGTTATTTACTTATTTATATATTTATTTGCCACACGATGTGGCTTGCAGGATCTTAGTTCCCTGACCAGAGATTGAACCCATGGTAGTGAAAGCACCAAGTCCTAACCACTGGACAACCAGGGAATTTCCATTTAAAAAATGTTAATTCTTTTATTGTAGCATAGATTCTATTTAGAAAATGGTTATAAAGTTTTATGGACTTTTACAGTAAAGTGTAGAAAGGATTTTCTAAAAGATCTCTAAATACTCCCTTCACTTCCTACAGTGCATAAATCCCTCCATCTCCTTTGTTCCCACAAGACATCACAGGTTCCAGCTGGATTAGGAGAGTAAAGTGTTACTCATATTTTATTCCCTAACTCTACTCCTTGAAGTAGCAAAAGGGCAAAAAACAGAGTGCTTGAGACAGATAGTCCTGGATCTGGATTTGACCATCCCATTTCCTAACAGGTGCTTCCCTGGTGGTTCAGACGATAAAGAATCTGCCAGCAATGCAGGAGATCCAGGTTCAATCCCTGGGTCAGAGAGGACCCAGTGGAGAAGGACATGGCAACCCACTCCAGTATTCTTGCCTGGAGAATCCCATGGACAGAGGAGCCTGGCGGGCTGTAGTCCATGGGGTCACAAAAAGTCAGACATGACTGAGTGATTAACACACACACATATTTCTTAACTGGAGTTATTGCCCCATGATCCAGTTATGTCATCTATAAAATTAGGATGATGAGAGTCTTTATTTAAAAAGGTTGATGTGAAAATTAAATGAGAAAATGTACATAAAGTGTTTTAGTAAGAAGTCTAATATATGTTCGGCAGATCAGTAAATATTTGTTATGGTGATTATCAATCCCAAATTTGGTACTCAGTTGTGAGACTCTTCATCACTATAAAGACAAATCTTAATTTATAGCTCAAAGGTCTGTGAGAATTGAAGGCGGAATATGCTAAAATACCTAACACTTTCTGTGCCAGATAGTAGGAGCATAGAGGCCCTGCTTTCTCACTCTTACTCTCTTCTTTGAGCAATTCATGTGTCTCCTTCATTTTGGTTTACTAAAGATTTAAATGAAGGTGACGAGATGACACAAGGAATATTTGGGAACTTGAATATATGAAAATATATTAATCACATAGTTTTAAATACATTTCCAAATGTAAATTATTAAAAGTATAGTTTGTTATTTTTCTTACAAAGTTTTCACTCTCCCTGCTATTTAAGTGTCCCTATATCTTCTCCTCCAATCTATCTTTGATACACTGCTTAATTCCTCAGTGTCTATACTTTGAAATGCCTAAAATTCACCTAAATCACCTCAAGATCCATCTATATATTTTTAATTTGGATTAAAATTGTCAGTCGCTTGGATTATTTGTGAGTTAGTGATAGAATTCTAGCTTCTAGGGCAGAAAAATCCATGATCCACCACTTCCGGCGAAAGCAGATTTCTTTCAAAGTGGCAACATGGTGAAGTGGAAAGAGCATTTAACTCAGAGTTAAACCACCCAAGTCCTGGTGCCAGTGCTACTGTTACCCATGTGGCCCTGGGCAGATTCACTGCTCTGGCTGCCAGGTCTCCTTTTATAAAATGGTCTCTTATGAGCCCTATGATCCCACGTGTTGTAATACCGCTTTCATAAATTGAACGACTCAGATAATCATCAGAAACTTCACCTGTTAGGAGAGATATTTTAGAGCAACTCTTTTATATTATAATTTCACCCTGGATTCACCTAGAGGCTTACAGTGAAGAAATAAAAAGTTCACTATGCTCAAGGTCAGTTAGTCTGAATCAATGATCACAGCAGATTATTTGTGCTAATGTGTTTACATGACATGCTGGCTCCTCCTGAAGCATTTCTGAGCAGACTGCTTTTCATTTTCAGATAAAAGAGCTCCCAGCCACCTACGCTCAGGAATACAGAAATAATGGATTATCATTAATCCTGACAGCATATGCTAATTCATAGACTTTTAAATGAAAAGAAAGCAGAGACTACGAAATGAGTAGGTTTATGTTCTCTGAATCTATCATTTTTTATCATGCAAGAAACTTTCACATACAATTCAGTCCCTCAATATTCTATTTGAATTTTAAAAAGAGTATGGTCTGACACGACCTTCTGATGCACTTTAACTATCATTATTTATTGTATAAGACTGTTAAAATAAAAATAGATAAATTTTAAATGGCAATACAGTTATCCTCTGCTTTTCGAAAATTCACTGTATTCCACTTCACTTTTATGAAAGACCTACACTAGTACCTTTTTTCACTAACTGAAAGAAATCCAAAGAGGATTTTTTATTTTAATAAGAAAGGCAAAAAATGAAAATAACATTCAGTGTTTGTTTTGCAACAAGCCTTTATAGGAGCAGCACACACCCAGAGCTGCGGGAATGGCACCACTCAGCTCCTTCTCTGGAAAATATACTCAGCATCTCAGCATCAAGCTGCCATAGCTTTGAACTGTGTCTGTGAGCATCTGTGCTTTATCTTAGTTTATTTTGTGTATCTATTGGTAAGATGTGTCCTAGAGGAACTGCTTTTTCACTTTACACCACTTCAGCTTATGAAAGCGTTCATAGGAATGCTCTACTTTCAGATAGCAAAGGAAATCTGAATTTTTAAAAGTTGATCTTATGTTTTGTGCTTTAGAAAGTCAAGATAAACAAAGCACTACTGTATAGGACAAGGAACTATATTCCATATGCTATGATAAGCCATAATAGGAAAGAATTTTTAAAAGGATGTTATGTATATATATATGAACCACTTTGCTGTACAGCAGAAATTAACATTGTAAATCAACCATACTTCAATTTAATAAAAAGAAAGAAAAGATATGGAATCTAAAAACTCTACAAAGTCAATGCTGTGGATTCATTCATTCATGGAAACATTTATTCACTCAACAAATATTTTTTGAGGGGTTGTCATGTGCTAGCCACTGTTAGAGATAGCAGAGAAAATTAAGATCAACAAGGAAATGTTCCTTTCCCTTGAGGAGATTACATTCTATGTGGATTTGACAGACTTGTAACAGTTCCAGTCTCCATAGGCAATAGGCAGTTGTACAACTTAGCAAAACATTTATATGCATATTTATTTTTGTGCTTCTTTGCATAAAATATTGTATTAGTTTTCTAGGGCAGCTGTAACAAGTTATCACAAACTTAGATAGCTTAAAACAACAGAAATCTATTGACACATGTTTTTATGCTCCTCTGAGGCTCTAGAGGAGCCTTGGTTTATGACAGCATAACTCCAAATGCTGTATCCTTTACATGTTCACCTTCTTTATGTGAATCTATATCCAAAATCTTGGGATTAAGGTTTACTCTAATCCAGTATGACTTCATCCTAATTTGAGAACATCTACAATGATGCTAGGCTTCCCTGGTGGCTCACTGGTAAAGGATCCGCTTGTGATGCAGGAGACACAGGTTCAATCGCTGGGTGGGGAAGATCCCCTGGAGAAGGGAATGGCCACCCACTCCAGTATTCTCGCTTGGGGAATCCCACGGACAGAGGAGCTTGGCTGGCTACAGTCTATGGGGTCGCAAAAGAGTCAGACGGCACTTAGCAACTAAACAACAGCAACAAAGATTCTATTTCCAAATAAGGTCATATTTATGACTATCAAATTTTATCTTCTATGTGCTACAAAAATATTGTCTCCAAGACTACCAATTGTCTTTACCATTGCTTTCAGCATATACTTCTACACAGACATTTTGAAATATATATATTTATTATTTATTTGGCTGCACTGGGTTCTAATTGCAGCATGTGGGATCTAGTTCTCTGACCAGGGATCAAACTTCAGCCCCCTGCATTGGGAGTCTGGAGTCTTAGTGACTGGACCACCAGGGAGGCCCCCTACACATTTTTAATTATTCTGCAATCAAACCTGTCCATCTTGGACTTTGTCATTTCTAATTTTCATTCCAGATTTGCAAAGATCTTCTTCACTCAGATTTTTAAAGAATTACTAAGATTCAAGAAATAATTTTTGCATATTGAAAAGGGAGTCTGATTTCATTTTGTAGTGAATAGCCAATAATATGTAAAGGCCCACTTGAATCCTTATTTTGAAATGCCATCTTCGTGACATACTATGCCTGGTTTCTTGACTCAGACTTGCTTGATCAAATCTTGCCATTAACATCTTGTATTAATTACATAGCTTCATATCATGTTTGCAAAGTCCCCTCATTAGTCTGCTTTCAAATTTCTTGGTTATCCATAAGCATTTACTCTTTGAAATAAATCTTAGAAGAAATTTTTCATGCTCTAAAATAAAAGTCCATTGGTATTCCATTGGAATTTTTATTAAATTGTATTAAATCAATAAAGTAAAAGAAAATTGTCATATTTAAACATAGAGTTTTCCCATATGGAACCATTGTTTCTTCTGTCTCCTATTTATTTTGAACTTTTTTTTCAGGCCTCCTTTTCCCTCACTTCACCTAGGTTAGGTGCTGCTTTTCCATATTTTCGTAATAGTCCAGCCTGGGTCTATTATACAGCTAATCACAGGGAAATCCAATTGTTTATAAGCTTCGGTACTCTGCATTTTATGGGCTCTTAAGAGAGTCTCTTCATTCCATTACTATAGACCTACCAGCTAGCCAAGTCCCAGTATACAAATCTATCTGTTCTCCTACTTCTAATCTGTCTCCATTTGAGTCCTTCTTCCATAACCATAGTCCTCCTTCCATATCCTTGGGCTTCCCTTGTGGTTCAGCTGGTAAAGAATCTGCCTGCAATGCAGGAGACCTGGGTCCAATCCCCAGGTCCCCAGGTTGGGGAGATCCCCTGGAGAAGGGAAAGGCTACCCACTCCAGTATTCTGGCCTGGAGAATTCCATGAACTGTATAGTCCATGGGGTTGCAAAGAGTCCGACGTGACCAAGCCACTTTCACTTTCACTTTCCATATCCTAAAAGAGGTGGAAAATCCTGCTGTTCTATTCAAATTCTTTCAGCTCCCTCCTTGAATCTCTATTATTGCTCCATTAGTTCAAGTTCCATTTTCTCTCACTTAGAGCAATGTTTCTCTAACTTAAATAAAAGACAAAAGAAAAAAATTATATAAACCTCTTATGATATTGCTTAAAGACATGCAAAATTTGGTGTAAACTCCTTACTCTTGTACTTCATATACAACTCTAAACAACTTATATATTACTTTCATAACCAGTAAAATTTAAATTACTGAATTAGCTTAAAGTAACAGTATGATTTTCCTGAAACTAACCTTCCAACTTTGAATTATGAGTATAAAGTATGCTCAGATATATTTCTTTATAATCTGCCTCTGTGTTTTTACTTCTGTAACTCTCAATCATAGCCTTTGGAATATTTCACAAAATAATTTCGATAACTGGGGACTCTGTACTATTTCAGAATAACCAGTCTTCATACTTAGCTAAACTCTGGCACTATGCACCTCTTAAATGCCAGTTTTAATGAGTTGTCATTTGATAACTCAATAAAGCTTGTTTTCTCATTCAAAAATAAGGTTAGCATGGAGGAGCTATTGAAATCTGCAGTATTTAGATGTATAAAATCAGATACAAAAAATGTCATATTTGCTTTTGCTTTGATATTAACTGCTCATCAGTGATGCAAGTTGGTTACATATAAAAATAATAGCTACACTGTTGATTACACAGTGAAAATTCTTTTTAAGAGACATGCCAATACTTCTGGGCACTGACAACTTAGTTTTCTCATCCCATCTTTTTTAAACTAGCATACTCCATAGGAGTTTGTTTATAGAATGTACCATGCTAATGAGAAAACTTAGGAACAATTTTTAGAGTACCGATGTAGGGATTTTTTTTCCTTGCGATAAAGTATAATGTAAGAAGGGTCACTTTCATGTTAACTAGCTCTCAGAATAAAGAAGGCTGTACATATAATTCACATTATTAAATGACAGCCACATTTTCTGATTAAATAATGTGTTGGTCAATTTTGATTTAGAAAAAGAAAAGAAGTTTCTGGATTTTTCTCAGGATGGAAAGTTTTTAGGTTGGCCCTTAAACTCACAACTTACTACTCAGAAAGCAAGGCTTTAAAAACTGTCAATCTTTTCTTGATTCTTAAGATCAATTTCAAATGACACCCCTACATAAAATCTAGCAGAGGTCCTAGCTCTACTGTTGCTGTTCAGTTGCTCAGTCATGTCTGACTCTTTGCAACCCTATGGACTGAAGCACACCAGGCCTCCCTGTCCTTCACCATCTCCTGGAGTTTATTCAACCTTATGTCCATCAAGTCAGTAATGCCATCCAACCATCTCATCCTCTGTGATCCCCTCCTCCTGCCTTCAGTCTTTCCCAGCATCACGGTCTTTTCTAATGAGTCAGCTCTTCGCATCAGGTGGCCAAAGTATTGGAGCTTCAGCTTCAGCATCAATCCTTCCAATGAGTATTCAGGATTGATTTCCTTTAGAATGGACTGGTTTGATCTCCTTGCAGTCCAAGGGACTCACAAGAGTCTTCTTCAACACCACAGTTCAGAAGCATCAATTCTTCAGCCTTCGGCCTTCTTTATGATCCAACTCTCACATCCATACATGACTACTGGAAAAACCATAGCTTTGATTAGACAGACCTTTGTTGGCAAGGTAATGTCTCTGCTTTTTATTATGCTGTCTAGGTTTGTCATAACTTTTCTTCCAAGGAGCAATCGTCTTTTAATTTCATTGCTGAAGTCACCATCTGCAGTGATTTTGGAGCCTAAGAAAATAGTCTGTCATTGTTTCCATTGTTTCCCCATCTATTTGCCATGAAGTGATGGGACCAGTGATCCCATGGTCCATGATCTTTGTTTTTTGAATGTAGAGTTTTAAGCCAACTTTTTCACTCTCCTCTTTCACTTTCATCAAGAGGCTCTTTAGTTCTTCTTTGCTTTCTGTCATTAGAGTGGTGTCACCCACTTATCTGAGGTTATTGATATTTCTCCCAGAAATCTTGATTCCAGCTTGTGCTTCATCCAGCCTGGCATTTCACATGATGTACTCTGCATACAAGTTACATAAGCAGGGTGACAATATACAGCTTTGACATATTCCTTTCCCAATTTTGAATCAGTCCATTGTTGCATGTACAGTTCTAACTGTTGCTTCTTGACGAGCATGTAGATTTCTCAGGAGGCAAATAAGATGGTTTGGTATTCCCATCTCTTTCAGAATTTTCTAGTTTGTTGTGATCCACACAGTCAAAGGCTTTAGTGTAGTCAATGAAGCAGAAGTAGATGTTTACCTGGAATTCTCTTCCTTTTCCGATGATCTAACAGGTGTTGGCAACTTGAACTCTGGCTCCTCTATCTTTTCTAAATCCAGCTTGAACATCTGGAAGTTCACGGTTCACGTACTGTTGAAGCCTGGCTTGAAAAATTTTGAGCATTACTTTGCTAGCACGTGAGATGAGTGCAATTGTGTGGTAATTTGAACATTCTTTGGCATTGCCTTTCTTTGGGATTGGAATGAAAACTGACCATTTCCAGTCCTGTGGTCAGTGCTGAGTTTTCCAAATTTGCTGGCATATTGAGTGCAGCACTTTAACAGCATCACCTTTGGGGATTTTAAATAGCTCACCTGGAATTCCATTACCTCCAGGATCTTTGTTCGTAGTGATGCTTCCTAAGGCCCATTTGACTTTGCACTCCAAGATCTCTGGTGCTAGGTGAGTGATCATGATCACACCATTGTGGTTATCTGGGTCATTAGGATCTTTTTTATATAGTTCTTCTGTGTATTATTGCCACCTTTTCTTAATATCTTCTGCTTCTGTTAGGTTGATACTGTTCTTGTCCATTATTGTGCCCATCTTTGCAAAAAATGTTCCCTTGGTATCTCTAATTTTCTTGAGGAGATCTCGAGTCTTTCCTATTCTATTGTTTTCCTCTATTTCTTTGTACTGATTGCTGAGGAAGGCTTTCTTATCTCTCCTTGCTATTCTTTGAAACTCTGCATTCAGATGGGGATATCTTTTTTTTTCTCCTTTGCCTTTAGCTTCTCTTCTTTTCTCAGCTATTTGTAAGGCCTCCTCAGACAACCATTTTCCTTTTTGCATTTCTTTTCTTGGGGATGGTCTTGATCTCCACCTCCTTACTCTATTAGGATAGGTAAAGCTGAAATTTTTATTTTTTACACATCTTTCCCACTCAGTCATCTGTGAGGTCTTCGGATGCATGTAGTGAAAATTTAGAATCTTACAGAAAGTATTCAGAAATATTTAACAAATGATGAATACATAATAAATAAAGTTTACCCAAAGTCGCCACCACTCTAACGATGCTCTGCTGCAGTACTGAACTTAGGTATTGTCTCTCTGTCTTTCCTGTTTCAGTCATACAAGTAAAATTGGTAAAGTTGTTTCTTTGCCTCAGTAGAAGAGCAAACTTAACTTTATGGTGTAAATTTTCAAAGTTTATGTCCCTTTATGGTGCAAGGCCTTAAATCTAGGTCCCCAGGTTCTCTTATGGATAAACAGAATTGAAGCCTTCTCTTTAGTATTTAACTGGGAAAGACTAGTGATGTGTCTCACGTGTCCTAGACTGTATTTTTCTTGGTCCCTAAATTCAATGGGTGTGATATGAAGGCACCTGAATGAAGCTCATGATGCATCCTCCCTTAAAAATTTTACCTAAGTAGATAAGAATCCACACTGTTCCTTAATAGAGGATCCCAATTCTAGGCTTCCCCTAGCCACTCATAGGTCCATGGCAAATAGGGTGACCAACTGTCCTCATTTTCCTCAGACTGAGAGGCTTCCTAAATGCAGGAATTTCAGTGCTGGAACTGAGACAGCCACAGGCAAACTGGGAAGGGCAATCATCCTAGACTGACAAAATGCTATGAGCCCTCATGCCCATTCCCCTGATGAAAGAAACATTTAAGCTGGTCCAGTGAGTAATTCCAGTCTCTCTCTCTCTCTCTCTCTCTCTCTCTCTCTCTCTCTCATTCTCTCTCTATATATATATATATAAAGTGTCTGCTAACTATCCCCTTACCCCACCTTCTTCTGGACTAACGACATTTCTTTAGTTACAGCAATGGGTTGTGAATCTTACCCACATGATAGAATTGCCTGGAGGGCTTGCTAAGTACAGATTATTTTGAACCTCACCCCTAGAGCTTTTATTTCAGTAGGCCTGGAGTCGGACTCAAAAATAGCATTTCTTGTACGTTATGAGCTGATGCTGATAATGCTGCTCTGGAGATCTAGCTTTTAGAACCAATGCTCTAAAAGTTTGCATATTACTGTCTTCTTCTGAAACTAACTGGGCTTCCCTTGTGGCTCAGATGGTCAAGAATCTGCTTGCAATGCAGGAGACCAAGTTTGGGTTGGGAAGATCCCCTGGAGAAGGGAATGACAACCCAGTTCAGTATTCTTGCTGGGAGAATTCCATGGACAGAAGAGCCTGGTGGGCTATAGTCCTTAGGGTTGCAAAGAATTGGACACAACTGAGTGACTAACACTGTCACTTGTCTAAAACGAACATGTAATCAAAAAAGTCAATTGAAAGTATGAAGGCATGAATCAATAATATAAACTACACACTATTGGAAGAATTAATCTTTATTTCTTATGCAGTTCTCAGTGGTGAGTACAGTTTAAAACCAAAATTTTAATACTTTAAAATGTAATATAAATTTTTGTAGGGGTGTGGGGGAGTTCTCTATTACCAGGTTTACTTTAATGACTGTGATTTCTCTGTGGAAAAGTAAGCACACTGTACCACACAGTTCTGGTGACATTTGGTTCCTCTGTGCACATTTGAGCACTGTGTGCTCAAATCTGCAGTTGAAATACTCTTTATATTTAATCTGAACCACAGTTTCACAATTGTCACTGTCTCTGCTTCCCTAGTGGCTCAGAGGCTAAAGCGTCTGCCTGCAATGCGGGAGACCCGGGCTTGATCCCTGAGTCTAGAAGATCCCTTGGAGAAGGAAATGGCAACCCACTCCAGTACTCTTGCCTGGAAAATCCCATGGACAGATGAACCTGGTAGGCTACAGTCCATGGGGTCGCAATGAGTTGGACACGACTGAGTGACTTCACTTACTTACTTACTGGCATACAAAGGGAGGGAAAGTGCATTCAAATCACAGTCTGCACTTCTCTCAACCTATGAAAAGTTTTTAACAAAACTGAACATGTAACAAAAATATAAAAGCAATTCCGAAGTGTATACATACATTTGATTTTATCCTTATATTCTGCCCAACTCCTGCTGGCCACAGTACACACACTTTGCTTTCAACTGTAGAAATAGATCCCTTATCCTCAAAGGTAGGTTTCTGACTGCCCTCATTTAGATGTAGTATTTGACCTAGAAGAAACTAAGTACAGAGCTTTGATGACAGAATTTCAATCCTGTATCTGTAAAAGGTTTCCATGGAAATGAGTCTGAACCAGAATAACGTTACCATTATCATGAAAAAAAAAAATGATGAAAAAATGAAATGGCCCCCTCTCAGACACTAGTTTTCAATAATAACCATTTTTGTCTTTGTCCCCAGCGTTCCGGAGGTGCTCTGGCCATTCCCTTGTGTGCATTCCAGGGGACCGTGTCTCTCCAAGCCCCGACCGGGAAAACCCTATCTCTGTCTACCTATGAGGTGAGCGCAGAAGGGCAAAAAATAACCCCAGCCTCTAAGAAAATAGAAGTCTACCGATCCAAAAGTGTTGGCCATGAACCAAACTCAGAAGATTCTGCCTCCACATTTGCGGACACCAGTGTGAAAATACACTTAGAGGTTCTTGAAATTTGTGATAATGAAGAGGCCCTGGACACGGTGTCAATCATTAGCAACATCAGCCAGTCCTCCACGCAGGTCAGATCGCCTTCCCTACGCTACTCACGGAAGGAGAACAGATTCGTTTCCTGTGATTTAGGGGAAACAGCCTCATATTCTCTCTTTTTACCCACAACTAATCCCGATGGTGATATCAACATCTCCATTCCAGACACTGTGGAGGCACACAGGCAGAACAGTAAAAGGCAGAGCCAAGAGACTGTTGGCTACCAGGAGGAAATCCAGCTGTTAAATAAAGCTTATCGGAAAAGAGAAGAAGAAAGCAAGGGTGACTAGTGATCATTTAGCCTGATAAAGGCAAGAATGGCTCTGCAACTTCAAATGACTAAACTAACACCTTTGTTCTGAGGCTTATTGATTTTCTTTATTATTTGTTGGTTTACATAAGCTTAACAGACTTAATTATTTTTAGCACAAACAGCTGAAATTAGTGCAAACACTTAAGTGCTTTTGATGTGTTACTTATAGATCACTCACTGTGGCAATTAAAAGGTTCTGTTTCTTATCCGATTTCTAAAAATCTTTTCTAAATCAAAACCCTGGTCTAGTTTACTAATGTTTTCACCTATATCTGTCAACCTCAGAGTAAACAGAAAATTGTATAAAGTCATTGAAAATATTGTTCTCATGCATGTGTCTTGACACATAATGTTGGCCCTTACTGCAAGGGGGAAAATGACATTTTGGGAATGGAAAGAATGTAGCAAAACTCTGAGTTGTATGTGAAGAAAGAAAGAGAGAAAAAGAAGTCTCTCCATCGTGTCCGACTCTGTGACCCCATAGACTGTAGCCTACCAGGCTCCTCTGTCCATGGGATTTTCCAGGCAAGAGTACTGGAATGGGTTATATGTGAAGAGGCTTGCCTAAATGTGGCTTGCAAAGCAAGCTTATTACAGTTACTGCTTTAGCTTCATACTGATATCTAGGAAATACATTCCTGCATAAAATAGCAAATAAGCTTCCAACTCTGAAACATGCATGTCCCTAGTCTGTACCTAGTTGTTCCCTTCATTTCTATAAAGTACAAATTGTTTACTGATTTTTTTATTTCTCTCTTAAATATGAGTGTTCTCCTTTCATCTTTTCAGTATGTTGACTGCTCTTAAATATATTGTATGTTAGAAGTAGAATTGGAAGTAGCTCTTAAACATATTGGAAAATGTTGTAAATATATACTTATCATTTCTAGAAGTGTTTTGTTTATTTGAACAGAAACTAGGAAAAAAACACTCCAAGTTCTGTGAGGTACACCCAAGTAGAGTAACAAAATTCTGGGTAGAGCAGAGGAAAAATCCTCTAAGTCCAAATTAAAGGGTCTGTTTCTAAAGCTGCAGATTTGGCAAACCTCCTTAGCTGCTCTTGAAGTATAGAAAATTTTAGTTCACCTATCTTCCAAGTTTAGGTGCTTTTTCATTTCCTTCCCAAAGATGTGTGTGCCTCAAGCAAAGAAACAATTCAATATAATTTATTGATTGTGAGGTATATGTTTCAAGATTAATTTTTAAATGTGTTACATTGCAAAAATGCAGATATCACCTTGTTAGAATAATAGTAACATACGTATCAAAAATTAAGAAGTGATTTTTCTTTAAATTGCTTTATTCTGATCTTTGTGTAAATATATATTAAATGTATTACTTAAATGTTTATTTTTCAAAGTTATTAAGTTGACATTCTACATTTTTAAACTTTGTACTCTCTCACTTTACTCACATATCTTTATTATTAATTACAGACTGAATTATTTTTTTAAATGATTTATTTTGGCTCCCATTTCATTATGTTGAATCAGAATGCTAAATTACTTCACATAATCCTTCAGATTGTTTTATCTTTAGATTATTTTTTTTGCTACCAAGAAATCATTTTCAAAATAATTCAGATGTATTCACTACAAATGTAGTTAATTTAATATTTTTTAAGATCAAACTTGAGGGTTAATTTAATATATGACAAATGGCCAGATTAATCTGACAGTATAAATCAACAGTGTTAAATGCCTGTTATAAAAGCAAAAGTTGAATATTCTAATAATGCTTTGTAAAAGATGGGTTTTGATATATTAAACTTAGTTGTATAACTTTATAAAACAGAAAAGTGATTTTGCTGCTTAAAGTATAATTTCTACCAGCAAGGAAATTACAAACAGAATCATAATAAAAATGAAGAAATGCAGCACTTTGAGTGGAAAGGAGGAGATGACAAAAATTAATGTTTAATGAACATAAGGACTTGATTGTAAGACAGTAACAGCCCTTTCTCTCCTGTGTGCTATTTTCTTTTCACTGGACTTGGGCCTATGCCGGAGGAACTGAATACAAAACAAAAAAACACTAGCATATTCCCATTTAATTGTCTTTGGTTGTTGAATTAACTATATGATGGATACACTTAAAAGTTCTGTTGTATTGATACAATACCAGGATTATTTACCCTCAAGCCATAGACTAATCAGCATCACAATGGTAACCTGTAACACTTCAAACTCCAAGGCAACAGGAAGTGGATCTCAAGAAAAATCTACAGGGGCCTATGCCAAAGCATGAACGGCTCCTATCAATCCCTGTTAAGAGAGGGGAAAGTTTGACTACACCAGTATAAAATCTGCTTACTCTTTAATGTGATTATGATTGTAAAAATGTGTTCTGGTATAGGACATATCCTTATAGATATTTTGTGCTATGTTTAAATATATTACCTTTGCATTGTTATATTGTTCTTATTATTAATAAATGCTCTACTTCATATAGTTTATCTCTTTTCTACACAGACTGATATAGCTGAAGACAAAAACTGTTTACTTAATAAAAATATCACCACCTGGTGGTGACTCCTATAAACTGAAAAGTCATAATACCTATAATTTCCCAATAATATAAAAGCATATTACATAATCCCAAAGACTTCCAAGAGTTATGACTGACAGAGGCAACCATTTTGAAGATAGCAAATATCACAGTATTAATTAAAACAATTTTTAAAAGGCTTGGTAATGCATTGTTTGGAAGTTTTTTTCTCAATATAGTTCTGTAGTACTGAATTTAATAAATAGATTTTCTCTTAATTTCTTGTACTATTCAGCTACTTTCATTCATGTATTCATCATAATATTTAGTGAATGCCTATTTCATGCTAAAAATTATTCTAGGTACACAGGATTATAACTATGTAATAATTATGTAATATTTTGCAAAAAAAAAACAAAAAAAATGTGTGTGTATATACACATATATACTGTGAATAGACTGTGAGCACACACGAGACTTCTTTGACTTCCTTTTTTCTTGGGGAGTATAGTTGTTTTACAATGTTGTGTTGGTTTCGGCTGTAAAGACTTTCCTCACATCTGACATCATGTGTGAGTTCTGGTGTTCCCCAAACCACTATCAATTTTAATAATTCACTAGAAGAACTCATAGAACTCCTTGAAAGTTGTATAGTCACAGTTATGGTATGTTACAAGGAAAGGATACAGATCACAATCAGCCAAGAGAAGAAGCACATACAGCAGAATCCAGAAAAAAGGCCTAAGTATGGAGCCTCTGCTTTCCTTTCCCTGAGGAGTCATGAACAGCACTACTTCCCTAGCATCAATGTGTGACAACACACGTGGAATATTGCCAATAAGGAATGAATCTTGTTGTGCAGTCTTTAATGGGACTTCATCATGTAGGAGTAGGGCAAAGATGGTTGACTTCTCACAAGACTGATCTCAGTTTCCATCTCCTCAGGAGGTCAAGCTTATATGGAATGAATAACTCAAAGGTACTACACTAAATCACATTTTTACTATCTGGCTGATCTAAGGACCTCAAAGTCACTTCTATCACGTATAACATTCCAAGGGTTTAGAGCAAAGGTCAGGCCTCTCTTTGGATAGGATTAAGCTCTTCACTACATATATGTACATTGGTCATATACAGCTCTTATACAGGTCATATACAGAGCTTCACTACATATATATGTATATATGCATATATGTCTGGAAAAGGCAATGGCACCCCACTCCAGTACTCTTGCCTGGAAAATCCCATGGAGGGAGGAGCCTGGTGGGCTGCAGTCCATGGGATCGAGAAGAGTCGGACATGACTGAGCGACTTCATTTTCACGTGTCACTTTCATGCGCTGGAGAAGGAAATGGCAACACACTCCAGTGTTCTTGCCTGGAGAATCCCAGGGATGGGGGAGCCTGGCGGGCTGCCATCTATGGGGTCGCACAGAGTCGAACACGACTGAAGAGATTTAGCAGCAGCATGCATATATCTCAGGTAATGCTAAGTATTTTGACATAAAATAGGCACCAGATGTAATTTTTAAAAATTAGAATAAAGGAATAATGACAGAAGAAGTGTTGTTTTCAAATATTTCAGTGAGGAAAGCATTCGCTGATTAAGGTAACATTTCATCAAAGATGCAAGTCAAAGACCAAGGTGTTAACTGATTTGGTTCTTGGTAAGAGCTCTCTTCTTGGCTTGTAGACAGCCTCTGTCCTCACATGGCCTTCCTTCTGAGGAAAGAGAGCAAGCTCTCTGGTGTCATTTGAAACATTATCTCAAACAATCCACACTATTTCCTTCTTCTTTTGTTCCTATCATCTCCAATGACTATCTACTCCTATACTGAAAAATTCACATACTTGTGTATCAGGTGTGCCCAACGGGTACATTTATTTGAACTCTCCATTCCTATAATTTTAATATTAGCTAAGAACTCCCCAAACATACACTCTCAGTCTTCTCTCTCTACACTTTTAACTCATAAAACCAACTGCTTTCTAGACATCAATTTGTATGTTTCATAGGTGCTCAAACTCTACTATTATTAATTATATATATTAACTCAAGCCTCGCCCTCCAACTTCCCCCCACCAAAATCTTCCTCATCCTATGTTCTTTATATTTTAGGATACAGTACCTCTCCGTTGGATCATCTTTCAAATCTTCAACTTAGGAGTCACCTGACCCTTTCCTCTAATTCTCCACATCCAAGTGAATTACCAAATCTTGATCATATTTTTTTCATTAGTATTTCTTAATTCCAGTCCTTCCCATATTCCATCTTGTTCTGTCATCCCATTCTGTCTCCCCAAAATCACAGCCTAAGTCTCTCTACATACATTCTTGCCTTCTCCATTCCTTTCTACTCAAAGCAGTCAAAAAAATAGTTCCCTGATTTAAAATGTATTATTCTTTCTGTGACATGTAAGGTCTTTTATGGCCAGGCTCCTTTCTATCACTTTGGCCTTAACCATCAATTTCTTAAGTTTCAGTGTGGAATTTTCTCACTCTCTAACATTTCCGTCGTCTTTCTTCAAGCACAATGTTCCATCCACCTGTAATAATTTACTGCTTACTCTCTCATTCTTTAGAAAGAACCTGATTCCAAAATTATATTCTTTTTCCATAACATCTCACGGCTATTGGTGGGTGGGGGATATTTTTTTTCCTTTACCCTCCTATGTTTAGTTCTCTGGGACTTGGCATACTAAATTGACAAAAGACGGATTAGCAAGTGAAGGAAGTGAAAATCCAGTATTCTTGTCTGGAAAACCCCATGGACACAGGAGCCCAGTGGGCTACAGTCCATGGGGTTACAAAAGTCAGACACAGGTGAGCACACCCATATGCACACAAAACAGATTAAATCACATATCTACAGGAGTTCACAGAATTGTGCCTCAAGGCAGGGGTTAGAACTTGGCACTTATGTATCATCTTTTAGAGAAGGGAAGGAGGAGAAAGCTATTTATGGGAAAACAAATGGTTTTTATGAAACATAAATGTGCTTTTATGAGGATAGATGGAAGATATTTTTGTTACCAAGTCTTTTTAGGTGTGATGCTGATTTGCAGTCTCCAGTGACAAAAGTCCATCTAGTCCATCTTCTCTGATTACTCTCCCAAGGAAGGGATTTATGACAAAAAGATCTGAGTTCTTCTGGGAGGCCGTGTTTTTAGGCATTTAAAAGATTTTAGGAATTCAATTGCTACGGTTCAAAATAATGTTTTCTGCCACAGTGAAGTATTCTGAACCCCTTCATATGGCATTTTCCTTTAACTCACAATGTACATTTCTTTTGCCTTTATCTTCTCTTAAATACTGCAAGCAAATGAAAGTTGATGCCATACTTGTCTTGTTGAGTGAATATCTCCAGCACCTTTAAATCAGTGTATGTATAAATGAACCGGATAGTCCCAGGGAAATTTGCAAGCCTGTGTAGCCAAGCCACTTGATTCTTCAAGAATAGCTCGTGGAAGATACTCAATGGCCTGCTCAATCAGCAATAGACAGCTTCACCTAAACATAGGAATCTTCAACTGCTGTTTTACTTAAATTGCCTAAGTGCTCTACACTGAATTTGGGTAAGCAGGCTCATCTTATGCCTTTAGATAAAGGTAGTAAACGACGACAATCCTTTAAGAGAGGCAGGAACGTTCTTATACTTAATCATTGATTTGAAACAGGTGCGAGGCTGTTTTCATGCCATAGCCACTAGTTCAAAAATTTTTAAAGGAATTAATTTCTTAAAGACTTTAGGGGGAAAAACATTCGACTCACAGGTTCTTTTACTGTGCCAACCGACATTTACAGGGCCTACTGGGAAGCAAACTCCCAAGAGAATAAACTAAAACCCAAAACCCGTTTCCTCACATGCTGGACTTCCGGAAAGAAAACCTATAAGCCTCCTGCTGCCTCTCCCTCCAAAGGTATAAAGGTAAATATCTCTGAGGACAACACAGATTTCACCTGAGCCAACCCGGGGACCTCCCGGGCCGACGTCCTGTGACGTCACCGGAAACGTCTGCTTGTGACATTTAATGTCCCTCCCTCTTGCGCTGGGCGCCGGAAGCAAAGCGGAAGTGGACGCTCACCGGCTTCCGGCCCCGGTCGCCATTTCCAGCGGTTGCAGGTACTCACGAGTTGAGGTCTGCTGGGACAATGAGCTATGACTACCATCAGAACTGGGGCCGCGATGGTGGCCCCCGCAGCTCTGGCGGGGGTTACGGAGGAAGCTATGGAGGCAGCCATGGAGGAGGCCATGGGGGGAACCGAGGCTCTGGAGGTGGCGGCGGCGGAGGTGGTGGTCGAGGCGGCCGAGGCCGACATCCCGGGCACCTGAAAGGCCGCGAAATCGGCTTATGGTACGCGAAGAAACAAGGCCAGAAGAACAAGGAAGCAGAGAGGCAGGAGGTAAACTGAGACTCGGTAGTGGAGGGAGGATGGGGCTGGACAGGTTTCTTTTCCAGCCTTCTGCCCACCCCCCCCGCCTTTTTTTTAACTTTTTTTTTTTTAACTGGTGTATGTGCTTTGTGAAGTGCAAGTGCTAAAGCTTCCTGTAGTGGATACTAGAGCGGTAGCGGAAACGTTGGCCACGTGCATCTTACCTGGAGCTGTTGAGGTTTATGCGGGCCAAGAGTACACTTTGCTTGAAAGACAGAGAACTGGGAACCAAATATTAAATTGAAGGTCCATCCGGAATTAACTTTATTGGGTATCACGTAGTATCTGTAGCTACCCTTTCCGTTATGATGTTACTTTCATTTAAGTTCTTTGCCTGATGAACTCTAAAATAGCGGTTTTATACATTAAATACAGGTTTGCGTGGAACAAAAAGCACTATTTTGAATGTAGATCCTTCCAGCTTTCATTTTAGTATTAAGATAGGCACAAACTTAGGTTTTTTATTATTACGGTGGGCTGCGGAGATTTCTGCTGATTAAGAGCTCTTTGAGAAGGAAACCTAGGATCCTAGAAGTGGAAGAAGTTTCGAGAGTTGATTTGGTCTTTTGTCTTCAGCTGGCAGTTGTTCCTTTGATTTGTATACTAAACACCTGTCTGTAGTAAAGGAACCATTAAAGTTCCCCGAGTGGCCTATTGTAATAATTATGTATATATGATTAAACCTAAGTCTTCTTAATATGAGCTCTACAGTAGCTTTCTACTTAAAAAGCCACTTAAAAAGCATCTTTCATATTAGATGCAGAGTGTGATTGAATCACCATTTAGGCTTCTGTGTTTCAGTTATCCCATTTCTTTGTTTTCCTTTTATCTAACTGAACTGATGTCATTTTTATTGAATTTCGGGGGAACGTTATCCATTTACCTTAACAATTTACCATTATTCTTCAAACGACATTTATTTGACATGCAAATAATTAGAGTATTCATCGAGCGAACTTTTTTTTAAAGTTAAGGGAAGCACATCTAAGTTGTCTTGAAATTGGGAGAATGATTGAATGATTAGTATTTGAGAATATACATAGTAACTTCCCAAGAATTCTTTATCAATTTTTTTTTTTACCCTTTTTTCACACAAGGTTTTATGCATGTTGCTATGGAGATCTGAAAAGTATTCAAGGAACTTACAGTCTAGTTGAAAAAATAAGAACTAAAAGGATGAAACGTTAAGCAAATCAGGAAAATCTGTTATTTCCACCTGAAGCCAGTTGTACATTGCATGATTATAAACTAAACTCTTGACTTCCGCCACCTCCCAAAACCTTCTCCATTTTAGTACAAGTCACTGCCAGTTTTTCATTTGTCAAGGCCAAAATGAGATTGGTTTTGATTCTTTCATTTCAGCAAATCTGTTTTCCTTCATATATCTCAACTCTAACCACCTATCTCCACAGTAGTTACCATAGATCAAGCCACTATTTTGTTGTCTTTCCCTGAATCTTAACTGCCTGGTCTTCTATTTCTACTCCTTCCCATAAAATCTGACTCTTGTAGAGCCTTCAGTTCAGTCATTCAGTCGTGTCCGACTCTTTGCGACCCCATGAATTGCAGCACTCCAGGCCTCCCTGTCCATCACCAACTCCCGGAGTTCACCCAAACTCATGTCCATCGAGTCGGTGATGCCATCCAGCCATCTCATCCTCTGTCGTCCCCTTCTCCTCCTGCCCTCAATCTTTCCCAGCATCAGGGTCTTTTCAAATGAGACAGCTCTTCGCATCAGGTGGCCAAAGTATTAGAGTTTCAGCTTCAACATCAGACCTACCAATGAACACTCAGGACTGATCTCTAGGATGATTTCTATTTCTATTTCTACTCCTTCCCATAAAATCTGACTCTTGTAGAGCCTTAGATCATCTCATTCTCTAGCTGACAATTTGAAAGCCAGGTCACTTCTGTCTCAGTCTCATACATTTCGGTCGCATCCTAATGTGTTTTCCAGGAATCTTGGCAATTTAGATTCTACATATCAGGTTTCCTTCTATGACCCATACCTTTCTGAGCTCATTTCCCAATCTGATGTAATTAAAGCTTTCATAAACATACTTTTTTTTTTTTTTTGCTTTTTTATTATAGTTCTCATACCATTCTCTAAAATTATCTCTCCATTTTCTCTACTAAATATTTCAGTTTTTTGAAATATTTCAATAATTTGGCTCAGCCTCTCTTTTTTTGATCACTTTCAGCCCTGCATGATTGCTTGCTTCCCATTCAAGATTCCCAAACCTTTACCTTTTAAGTAATCTTTCTGCTTACAGTGACTGTGTTCTAATGATGCATTGTTACAGTTTCAAAAGATATTTTTGAGGCTCTAATGTATTTGAAATAGTATTAGAGGCACCTTACAGAAATTGTGGTGTGTTAGGTGCTATAGGGCAGTTAGAATACAATGTTTAAGTAGTACAGTAAGGAAGCTATGGGCTTATCACCTGACTCAAATTAGGAAGAGCTTAGTAGGTTCCCTAGAAAAAAAAACCCTTAAGCTGAAACTTGAGAAAGTATATTTGTGTTTTTGACTTGGGGTCTTAGGCAGAAGCAGCAGCATGCACCACAGCCTAGAGGTCAGGAGGAATGTGTTCAAAGAACTGATCAAGTAAGGGCATGGCTGAGGAGGGCACAAAACAGACTATATTTTAATTTGCAACCCAGTACTTATGTATAACTGAGCAAGGCGTTTCATAAAATAATACTTAATTACCTGTACATTGCCCTGGGGCTTTTGTTTTTGTTTCTACCTTTCTGCCCTCTCCTCCTGCCCCCCTTTAATGCTGGTCACGATACTTTCATTGCACAGATAGCAGTATGAAAGGTCCTGGACTAGAAGATAAGTAGAGCTCTGACGTTCTTTCCCCTAAGAACTCTAGCAAAGTCATTAAAGCATTTTAAGCAAAAATGAAGTGTTAGATTTGTGTTTAAATTCACTCTGGGTACCCGTATAGAGAATGGATTGAAGAAGAGACAATTCTGGGACGGGGAGACCAGTTAAATAGCCCCTGCAGTAATTCAGGTGAGGAATGACACCTTGAATTAGGACATTGGCAGTAGGGATGGCAGAAGTGGACAGCTTCAAATGTTTTAGGAGATAGACTCAAGATGATTTTATCCGGAGGAAGGGGAAAGCAGGTGTGAATGAAGGACACTAATGACCACAAAGAGCACACTTATTGGAGGAAAACGATGGGATCAGCTTAAGCACACCAAGTGTGGTATTATAGGGCATATAAGTGGTGGTTTCAGGGAAGTAGAAGGCTGTGTGGATCTGATGCCTAGAGGAATCTAGACTGCAGGTGAACACTTGACAAGTTTGTGGGACTATGCCTAGTAGTTGAGATATAGAAGTGAATGGGAATAGTGATGGGACAGGCCTGAAATCTGTAGACCATTGCTTCTCAAACCTGAATCACCTGGTATCTTGTAAAAATGTAGAACTCGCGCGGGCTCAGATACAGCTTTTCTCACAGGCTCCCAGATGACGTCAGTACTGCTGGCCTGCTGAGCACTCAGGCTGTATAATGAAGAACAAGAGAAACAAGGTATGGGCTGAGGAGGAGAAGCTTGAAAGATCTAGGAAGGAGCCTTCAGAGAAGAGAAAAATAAGGATGTGGATGTTGTTTTGGAATCCAGGAGAATCCTTTAGGGAGAAAAAGAGTATATAGAAAAGTGAAAGTAATCAGTAGTGGCAAATGCTGCACTAATGTCAAGTAATATAAGAGTTCAGAGTGTCTTGGATTTAGCAACAATGTAATTGGTAACCTTGATGAGAGCACTTTTCATGGAGTTGTGGAATTAAAAACCAGATTACAGTGGAGTGCCTGGAGAAGGAAAGAGGCAGAAATGGGGTACTTCCAGGCAGTTCTACAGTGGAAAGGAAGGAGAAAAGTTAAGGGTGGGAGAATTCAAGGGAAAATATTTGTTTTTGTTTTAAAAGTGAAGAGGTTTGACTGTGTTCAATTCCTACCATCATGAACTGATGGTAAGGAGCCAGTGGAGAGGAAAGGTGTATTAGAGAAGACTAAATCATGTTACAGTAGTAGTAGATAGCCCACAGATCTTAATGAATTATCACAGTAAAGGTTTTCTGCTCACATTACTTGACCATTGGAGTTCACTGAACAGTTCTCATGAGAGTAAAGTCCACAGAGCCTCTGCGCAATAATTTGGTCAACATTGTGAGTCTCCTTTGCCAGGAGTTTCCAATTATAAGCTGAAAGAATATTTGAGAATGTCCAGAGCAGGAAAGGGATAATCAAAAAATCAAATACCTTGATAAGTCATGAAACCTAAAATATGTGTTTGAGATTCTTCAGGCAGAGGGTGAGGTAAAGTGAAAAGTAATGTAACTGGAAGAAGGTTAGGAAGGAGACACCTACAGAAAAGGGCTAGATTCAGGTTTGGAATTTCAGCATTCTTGAATTAACTGCCACAGCCTCTGGGGCCTCATTGTACAGAAAACCTCATTAAAAATAATTTGCCAAAAATGTTTTATATGTTTTTCAGGGGCTATTTTGTCTTTCAATCATCTCACCTTTTTGTGAATATAAAATTAATATTACAAGTTGAGAACTTTTTAAGTGAGACTATTTATAATGTAAGAGATTTAAATGCTCATTGCCACCAAAACATTTCTTGCATTTTTTAACTTTTGTTTTTATCAGAACATTTGCGTTTATTAAATTTAATTGTATCTTTTAAATTTTAAGATAGGAAAAAAGTAATAACAGTATAATGTAAGGGTAGAAAGAGCACCAAAGTTTTAGTAAAGGACATAATTCTTTCTTCACCAGTTATAGTAGAGATGATTTTATAGACACATAGTAGAAAAGTGTTTGGAAGGCAAGTGGGGGTGGGTTTAACTTTCTTTTATATGTTTGTTGAACATATATTGTGTTGCTTTAATTTTTTTAGTTGTCAGATGATTTTGCACGTTTTCTCATGTTGATAAGGGTGCTTTTTCCTTTGCACAACATAGAGAGCTGTAGTACATATGGATGAACGTCGAGAAGAACAAATTGTGCAGCTGCTACATTCTGTGCAAACTAAGAATGATAAAGATGAAGAAGCACAGATATCTTGGTTTGCTCCTGAAGATCATGGGTAAAACAAAAAGTATTCTTTTTAAAAAAATTAACAGAGTGACACTTGTTTTAGAGCATTTGCTTGCAAAAAATGATAATAAATATTGTTAGACTCTTCTATAAGTGTAATTTAGCCTCAAAGTATTTTTTCTTCTTATGTATATTGAGCAGGGTTAGTGAAAGATTTAAAAATCTAGGTGGTATCATTCCCACAGAAGAATTTAATGGTAGGAATAATCTACTTACATAGTAGGCTGATGAAGTTATTATTTATTGTTCTAACTACCCACCATTGTATTTCCAAAATTCTCTTGTGGAAGAGATCTGTAAAAAGTTAAATTGCTGTTGTAGGAAATTCATAGAAACTATCATCAGGGCAAATTAGAAGTAGTTTTTCTGGGACTGCGTAGTATAGCATCCCATTTGTAGCTCAGAAAGGGTAGCAGGAAGAAAATGAAGTTGTGTAATAAAACAAGGCTCAGAAAATTAGGTAAAGAAAAACACTAAGTCATTGCTATGAAGGAATGACTATTGGGTAGATTTTTATTGTTTAACTACCACAAGGAATAACCTATCTGTCAGTATCTATTTGTAGGGTGGAAATTGAATTTATTATAAGAATCTAAGTATTTTCATATTGCTCTACTAAGATAAAAGAATAAGCACTTGATTTTGGTGATTTTGAAATCATTAAACAGCATATTGTTCTATTGTTTCAGGGCTTGAGTGGATCTTTATTTAACCTTTATCATTTTTTTATTTTTTCAAAATAGATATGGTACTGAAGCTCCTGCTGAGAACAAACCAAATTCAGTAAAGAATGTGGAGCATCAGGAAAAAAAAATGATAAATCAAGAAAAGAGGCCATTTAGAATCAGGGACAAATACATTGATCGTGATTCTGAATATCTCTTGCAAGAAAATGAACCAGATGCAACTCTAGACCAACAATTATTGGAAGATTTACAAAAGAAAAAAACTGACCTTCGGTATATTGAAATGCAGGTAATGGAAAGAAAAGATTTTTACTTGTCATCTCTTCTGACACTTGATAAAAATGTATTTATGGTTAGAGGTAGCTGCCTGATACCTAAATGAGTTGAGATTTTTCAACAAGCCATCCTCTGAGAGTCCCCCACCCCTACCCTATCCCTCCCACCCACCCCCCCCCCCATAGTACAGAAAAGTAGTGAGAATGGAATTACACATAAGGAGCCTGTCTCACAGTTTATATGATGAAGAGAAGAAATATTTAAGAAATGGGTAGTGCAGATGGAAAAAAAATCACTCTTTAATATTTTTAGACTGTTAGTGAGATGTTATAAGAGACAGGTTGGTTAGAATTGTAAAGTTGTTTTCTTCTGGAACATCTAATCCACTCTTTCCTTTTACAGATGTTAAAATTAAATCCCTCAAAAGTCATATGATGTGCTTAGGTACACTGACACTTTAAAGACAGAACTGTGGCAACTGAGTTCTCTTGAAATTTTTTCAGTATTTCCTTATCCTGGGCAAGGTCCCTCCTGCTAAAACATGAAATTGAATGCTTTGTGGATGGATGGATGCTCTAGAGATAGATGTAATAAAATGTTCATTTTTTTTTTTTTTTTAAAGAAACTAGGGAATTCTGAGAGCCATGTCTTTAATGTGCAGATATGTACTGCCGTTTTTGAGAAAGGCAGATCATTGTATCTCCTGTAGGAAAGAAAGGATCTTTTGGCTCAGTGAAGGTTGAATATCCTTATTAAAACAGATCAGCTGAGGTTGTCTAGGGACCAAATGCTGTAGCTCTTTGATGCCTTTTGAGTGAAAATATGTATTAGGGGCAGAGAAGATTTCAAGATGAAGTTATTGAGACTATTTTACCTGAGAGCTGAGCTGCTTGTATAAACTTAGGAACACAGTGTTAGCTGCCATCTCTGCTTTGTATGGAGGACAGAACTCAGATATTATTGAAGATGAGTAATTGATCTAGTGCAGAGAAAGTTAGAAGAAGTGGTTGGTCTTCCTTTTGGTCAGGCATGTTGTAAATGCTTCCTGTGTACCATATCATTTAAACCTCTCAGCAGTCCTGTGCAGATTGCACTTGTCTGTTTCACAGGAGGAAAAAGAATCTTAGGTTTAGTGACCTACCTGTGCTTTGTGCTTGCACAGCTAGTACCAGAACCAGGTTTAAAATTTAAGTGTTTTTAAGACCTCAACTTTTTTCATCCTTGGTAATATGCCATATTTTTTTTCCTTTAAGTTACAAATTTTTGATAAACATTTTTCCACTTGCTTGATGCCTGTCATTGTGCTATTTTCCAAGATAAGTCTTGACACCTCAAGCTATGTGGTAAAAAAAAATACTTTTGGACTCTTAATATGTTTATCTATGATATATTCTATTTACCAGGATTATAATTTGAATATATTTCTCTTGTAAAAAATTAAATTTTTTTTTTCTTTTTATAATTTCAGCGTTTCAGGGAAAAGCTGCCATCGTATGGAATGCAAAAGGTAAAATTTATATACACTATTTAATATGATTTGCAAAATGCTTAAATCCATTTCTTTTAAGCTTTGAATCAAGAAGAAATATAAATTAATGAACCTTTCCCTAAAGGATAGTCTTGGAAGTTCGTTTTATTCTTTTGAATTGTTGAAAGACCAAAAAAAAAAAAAAACATTTCTGAAGCAGTTTTACTGAAAATTTTTCTTTATTTATGTCCATGATAGAGTTTAAAAACAGAATTTTCACTTGTAAGTTTGTTTCCTCATACAATCACCCTGTATAGAATAATATAGTCTCCCATCCTTCCCTGACCTCTCAGTCTTCCTTTGTTCCGACTTTACTTTTCTTAAGGAGGGTCTGTTTTGGTCACTCTGTACCTCTTTACTCAGAACAGTGCTTTACATTCTGTAGACCCCTAGTAAATACCTTTTGAATGAATGAATCATGGTCTGCTTCTAAATACTTCTAGCTGTTACTTTGTTGGAATTTGTTCTGATATATATGAGGTATCAGATACATTTTTAAATGGTGAGTTTTCAAGTTAGACTGTTCCATAGATTAAAAATAACTCCTAACACCCTTTTGAAGTAGTGGTCGGATGGTTTTATTAGTACTACTAATTTGAAAATATTCATGTTTATCTATAAGAAGATCTTTCCTGAGTAGGCAGTTTTCCAGATAGTACCTGAATTTTAGTCATTTGATGTAGTTATTTAAAACTTCGCTCTGTTTTAATTATTTAAAAGGGAATAGTCTTAAATTATATTCTTCCTTGTTCTCAAACAGTATACAAAACTTATCCTGTAGACAAAGCCGTATTTATGATTTATAACATAAATCCTTGATGTTCTGAGTAGTTTTTTTCAGGGGATTTGCCTTATATTCAGTAGACCCACATGTCAACATTCTTTTTAATTAATGTTAATTCTTACATGAATTTATAAGCTGTCTCCTTTTCCTTGTGTGCTTTTCTTTAACAGAGCCATGGCTCTGTTCTTAAAATTTGGTGCCTCATATCTTGAAAACTGGTAGATCCAGATACCTAAACTGTCAGTATTGCATATAACAGAATTTTCAAGTATTAATATGCTTATTAAAAACAATTAACCTTCAGTTCGGTAAGATTCAGGTAACTTTTCAGACTTAGTCATCATGTGATGGATGTTCTTCACTTTTTTCTCATTTTGAAATAGGAATTGGTAAATATGATTGATAACCATCAGGTAACAGTGATAAGTGGTGAAACCGGTTGTGGAAAAACCACTCAAGTTACTCAGTTCATTTTGGATAACTACATTGAAAGAGGAAAAGGATCTGCTTGTAGGATAGTTTGTACTCAGCCAAGAAGAATTAGTGCCATTTCAGTAAGTAAGCTCTCACTTGTTAAAATTCCCAACTTTTTTTTTTCCCATTCTTCTATGTAGTCTTGCTAGAAATTACTGATTTTGAGTGTTGGGGTGATTCTTAATTGGGTTTAAGATATGTTGCTATGAAAGCAAAATTTGGTTAGCAAGTATTTTGTAGTAAAGACCAAGAAATTGAATGACCTCTCTCTTATTGATAACAGATGTTTAGGAGTTCAAGATAAATTGCAAATCCAGGCAATTTCTATAAAACTAAATGAAAAGCTGATAATGTTTATAGAATTGAGTATGAGCTTCAAATAATCTCCATCATTAGATACTTTACCTTTTACTCCTTGATTCATTTAATACTGTTTTCAGCTGTTTTTTTTCAGTGTATAGGTACTGAATGATAGCAGTATTTCTGATTTTTTAGT
Organism: Bos indicus; assembly: GCF_029378745.1. Classification (NCBI taxonomy): domain Eukaryota; kingdom Metazoa; phylum Chordata; class Mammalia; order Artiodactyla; family Bovidae; genus Bos; species Bos indicus. The sequence goes on from NC_091760.1 coordinate 113,723,311, forward strand.
GCAATTCAGTATTAGGGAATTAGTCATAGAAAAATAAGGTGTTTGGAGTTTATTTTGAAACAGGTATTAACTGCGTGTTTATTATAGATAACATTGTGTTTAGTTAGATGGCCTAGTTAAATATATGAGTTATATGTTCTGTAAAGATGTTTGGGGTTTCTTGCAGCATCAGGTGTACAGTACATTTACTTCAGTGTTATGTAATTCTTTGTGTAAATTTAAATTATGAAGCTTTCCAGTTGTATTTGATTTTATGATAGTGTGCTTTATTACATCTCTAAGTCATTTTATACAGAATCTGTGGTCAGGAACTGCATTACCAATTACAGCAATATTTTGTAGCAACTACAGTATGTATTTAAGTTATAGTTTCTAAGAAATAACTGTTTTTAAAAAGTAAAGCTGCCATGTTTGTGGGAGGATAATATTCCTAGAAATGGCATAAGTTCATAGAATGGTGAAAAATAAACCACTTTCATTGTAACACTGTTATATAGCTAGACTTTGGTTAAAAATCTAATTTTACCGTTTTCACTAAAATATGACTGTCAGTTCAGTTCATTTGCTCAGTCGTGTCCGACTCTGCGACCCCATGGACTGCAGCATGCTACTGTAAATTGACAGTAAGGAGAAATGTTAATTAGGTTATTTCGTTGCTTTCCCCCCCCCCAAGATCTGTTGATATTTAAATAGGCAGTTTAATTAACAGTAAAAAGTGAAGTAATGGTCTTAATGTATTCAGGATATGATGATTGGGAAATTTTACATCTGAAGTATTTCTTAAAAGCTAATTGTCATTTTCTATTTCTAACCTCGTAAATCACTGATCTGTCACTAAATGACTGTTGGTTACTTTCAGTTGCACAAATCAGTATTAGTTTATAGGATTTCATCTGTCTAGAGCTTATCTTTAGCAGCCATAATTCTAAGAACTTAACCAAGAGTTAAGAATTAAGCCTGCTAATCTACAAAAAAGAATCAGATAAGAAAATGTATCAAGTATATAGTTACTCTGAAATTATATTCAACCTTTATGAGTTTAGATTAGAATTTCCAACTGTTTTTAAGACAAAGATAGAGAGGACTTATAGAAAGTTGCTTTGGAAATAGGAGGCAGAATTTGAGAGGAAATGAAAAGTAAGCATAAGCAGGTAGTCTTCAGCTCTTAAAGGGAACAGTTTTAGATACCTCAGACTTTAATATGTTTCTCTTGTTATCTAATGAGTAGTGTTTCAACAACTCCAGATTTTCACAGACATTTAGGATATTTACTCTAAAGGAAATGTTTTCTTTGTAACTGTATTTTATTTTAATTAAAGGTTGCAGAGAGAGTGGCTGCAGAAAGGGCGGAATCTTGTGGCAATGGTAATAGTACTGGATACCAAATTCGGCTCCAGAGGTAAAGAGTGTTCACTTGTTTTGTTTTTGGCCATGCCAGGCAGCTTGGGAGATCTTAGTTCACTGACCAGGGGTTGAACCTAGGCCCTCAGCAATGAAAGGGCTGAGTCCTAATCAGTGGACCACCAGAGAACTTCCAAGAATGTTCACTTCTTGTTTACAGGTAGATTTTTGTGAAACTTTGAAGTTATCAGAGATTTAAAAAAAAAAGATTTTCCCCCAAATGTTTATGCTCATTATTGTTTTTAGAATTAACATTTGTAGTAACTGCAACATAGGCTTGCAACCCACAAGATCATTTTTTTTTGATCCAAATTCAGATTTGAATTGCCATTTTAAGATGTCTTTCAATTCCTGGGTTGGGAAGATCTCCTGGAAAAGGGAATGGTTACCCACTCCAGTGTTCTTGCCTGGAAAATTCCATGGACAGAGGAGCCTGGCATGCTACAGTCCATGGGGATCTCAAAGAGTCAAACATGACTGAGGAACTAACACTTTCACTTCACTTTTTTTTTCCACTTTAAGATGTCTTTTACACTAGGAAATGTTCAGAAGGATAACATTTTTCCTGGATATGTTAGTAGACCGTTACTCGCCTAAAGGAGTGGTACCACCACACAGCCTCTGACTACCTTAAGCTAGTTTGTATTCACAACCCCCATCCCCCTCCACTGTATTTTTGTAGTCCTCTGAAGCTCAAGATTCTGTTTGTCTTTTTAAATGAACTGATTTTCCAGTCACTAAACTGAAGTTGAGTTTCCTAAATATTTGGTCTTTTTCTGAATGGTAGGTCTTGTAAAGAAATCATGAATGTTGTATTTATAGCAAAAATAATGTATAATGAACTTGAAGCTAGTATTTCTCATTACTGTGCTGTAGTAGTTTTGGTAACTGAAAAATTAAGGATGAAGTTTTTCATTAAAACCAAAAGCATTTTTTAAATTGAAGATTTTCTCTTAAACATTTGTGGTATTTAATAGTTCATCAGTAAAGAAAACCAAGAATTAATTCATGTCTTTTATTCACAGTCGGTTGCCAAGGAAACAAGGTTCTATCTTATATTGTACAACAGGAATCATCCTTCAGTGGCTTCAGTCAGACCCGTGAGTATGTTTCAACGCAGGACATCTAGTTAAACATCATCAAAAGATGTCATTATTACATTGGATTTTATTATTATGTAAAATTAAGATGGTTCTGTTTTTGATTTTGTGCTGAGTAGCAAACTTTATGCTTCTGTTGTAGCCATCTGTCCAGTGTTAGTCACATCGTGCTTGATGAAATCCATGAGAGAAATCTACAGTCAGATGTTTTAATGACTGTTGTTAAAGATCTTCTCAGTTATCGACCTGACCTGAAAGTAGTATTGATGAGTGCAACATTGAATGCTGAGAAGTTTTCCGAATATTTTGGTGAGTAGAATTTATGATTGTTACTTTACAGAGTTATCACAAAACCACTGAATTTAGAAGCAGTTTTTTAAAAAATGTTTTCAGATGTTTAGTGATGCAAGTAGTCAATGTTTAGCAATGCATTATATTTGAATATTTATCTACCCTCTGCCACTGCTACTAAGTCATTCCAGTCGTGTCCGACTCTGTGCGACTCCATAGATGGCAGCCCACCAGGCTCCTCTGTCCCTGGGATTCTCCAGGCAAGAGTACTGGAGTGGGTTGCCAGTCTCCAATCTACCCTCTCATAGTTTTTAAAATACTTATTTATTTTTGACTGTGTTGTGTCTGTCGCTGCACGGGCTTTTCTCTAGTTGCAGGGAGTAGGGGCTACTCTCTAGTTGTGGTATACAGGCTTCTCATTGCACTGGCTTCACGTTGCAGAGCACAGGCTCTAGGTCCTCAGGCTTAAATAGTTACAGTATATGAGCTCAGTAGTTGGTGGCACATGAACTGCTCCAGAAGCATGTGCTGCTGCTGCTAAGTCACTTCAGTTGTGTCCAGCTCTGTGCGACCCCATGGACAGCAGCCCACCAGGCTCCTCTGTCCATGGGATTTTCCAGGCAAGAGTACTGGAGTGGGTTGCCGTTGCCTTCTCCGCCAGAAGCATGTGGGGTCCTCCCATACCAGCGTTGAACCCATGTCTTCTGCATTGGCAGGCAGATTCAGTACCACTGAGTTACCAGGGAAGCCCTCTCTAGTAGTTTTTTAAATGGTGGCATCATCTCTCGTCTTGTAGTAAAGAGATGTAGCCTTTTGGTGCTACCACCAGATAATTAAGGTGACATTAATAAAGTCAAACCACAGATTTGAAAAATTTATAAACTTTTTTTGATAGTCTTCTGTAGCTTTTATGTAGTTCAGTTCAGTCGCTCAGTTGTGTCTGACTCTCTGCGACTCCATGAATCGCAGCACGCCAGGCCTCCCTGTCCATCACTAACTCCCGGAGTTCACTCAAATTCACGTCCATCAAGTCAGTGATGCCATCCAGCCATCTCATCCTCTGTCGTCCTCTTTTCCTCCTTCCCCCAATCCCTCCCAGCATCAGAGTCTTTTCCAGTGAGTCAACTCTTCGCATGAGGTGGCCAGAGTACTGGAGTTTCAGCTTTAGCATCATTCCTTCCAAAGAACACCCAGGACTGATCTCCTTTAGGATGGACTGGTTGGACCTCCTTGCAGTCCAAGGGACTCTCAGGAGTCTCCTCCCAACACCACAGTTCAAATGCATCAATTCTCGGCGCTCAGCTTTCTTCACAGTCCAACTCTCACATTCATACATGACCACTGGAAAAACCATAGCCTTGACTAGATGGACCTTTGTTGGCAAAGTAATATCTCTGCTTTTCAATACACTATCTAGGTTGGTCATAACTTTCCTTCCAAGGAGTAAGCGTCTTTTAATTTCATGGCTGCAGTCACCATCTGCAGTGATTTTGGAGCCCAAAAAAATAAAGTCTGACACTGTTTCCACTGTTTCCCCATCTATTTCCCATGAAATGATGTATCTCAGGCTAAAGTGGCAATTTGCTAATAACAGTGATAACTGTGGTATCAGTGATAACTGTGGAATACCCTCAGCTTGGCTGGGTAGAGTATTTGGCCTATCTTCATCAATGCTCATTGATACCTTGTGAAGTAGGTGCTATTCTCATTGTTACAGATGGAAAACAACCTCAGAATAGTTAAGTAGCTTACCCAAGGTTGCATAATTAACAGAGGGTCAGGATGATTTGAAACTAAATTTGAGGGAATTCCCTGGGAGTCTTAGTGCTTTCACTGCTGGGGTCTGGGTTCGATCCCTGGTCAGGGAACTAAGATCCCACAAGTTGCATGGAGTAGCCAAGAAATAACAGAGAACCTAAATTTGAGTAGCTGCAGAGTACATTCTTTTAAAATATGCCTCACTGTCTCTACTGCTCAAATTGGGGAAGGAGGAGAAATGGGAGAACATTAAAATGGAATAGCACTATATTTAATGTGTTTGTAATCAGCCCAGTTGACCCTCAGAGCCTTACTTTGTTTTTGTCTGTCTCAGTCCTTATGATGAGAAAGCCAGAACTAACATTGAGTAAACTTACACAGGTCAGATACATAAGTGTACTCAAAGTTGTGGTGCCACTTCAGTTACTTCCATCTGTGCTGTAACTTTGGCCTTTGTTTACAGAGAATATGGTTTATTTTGTTTGGTATAGAACCTAAATAACATTTAAGTAACAGTACTGAGAGACTTCTTTTTTAACTAGTGATTCTAAAATAGTAAGCAGTAGTTTAATACTTGGTTAGTTCTTGCTGTAACTACTCCTTTCCCTAATTCTGGATGCTACAGAGGTCATTTCACTAAAGGTAGGTTTCACTAAAACTTAGGTTCTCATGGCACCATCTTGGCTAATGATGAAGAGAAATAGACTTAATAGGTCTTGAATCCAACTTAAAATACGCTATTTTTTTTGTATTCTGGGTTACTTTGTAGAATTGTGAGGTTTGCATACAGTTTGATAACAGTAAATTGCTACTGAATGAAGACTAAATGCTGTTTTTATTAAATGAGATATGGAAAAATAAGGTATAGCTGTAAAAGTTTCAGGACCCTTTTCTGAAGTTAAAACTAATGTAGTCATTGTCCTATTCACAGTTAATTTTTTTTTTTTTTTACATTTGAATACAGATTTATGTTTTATCTACCATAATAGGTAACTGTCCAATGATACATATACCTGGCTTTACTTTTCCGGTTGTGGAGTATCTTTTGGAAGATATAATTGAAAAAATAAGGTAAGTAAATATTAGTAAGTAAAAGATTAAAAGTACTAATATACTTTAGTATATTAGTATCACTATTTTGTCAAACTTTAGTCTAAGAAACTCACCCTTAACTATTTCTTTCTAAAACATTGTTTTTCCTTAAATCAGGGATTCCCAAACTTAGTTGCACATTGAAATCACTTGGAGTCTTTGAAAATCCACATTGACGCTCATACCATATTATATTACAGAGCCTGGGCTTTAGCCACATATCAGTATTGTCTAAAGACTCCTGGGCAGAAAAGTTTGTGAATCTCTGTCTTTAGTGTTGAACTTCTGTTCTGATTCTCCTTCCTGGTATTCCTTTGCTGGCCTCCATTTCCCACCCTTTAAATATGATATTCCCCTAGAGTTCTCACCTTAGATGTTTCTCACCGTTTTATGATTTCATTGTGCAATCCTATTTCCATGACCATAGTTCCAGGTTTTCAGAACTATTTTCCTACAGCTTTCAGAACTATGGTTTCAAAACTGAATTCTTCCTGAATTCTAAACTTAACTAAATCTATACTCAGCAGCATTCCAGTATCACAGATTTCTTGAACCTCACATTTTTCAAACAAAAACTGTCATCTTATATTTGATTCCCACTGTGCTTCCACCAAAAAAAAAATCTATGTTGCTTAGTATGCTTTATAATGGTTGCTCCCATTGTCTTCCACCCGGTTGTTTAAACTCTAAATCAAAGTAGCTGGATGTTTCAAGCAGTTATGTTCCAGGATACGTTAACTGCTTTACACGCTTAGTAACCAAAGTACTGTAAGTCATTCTGTATCCCGTCCCACTTTCCCCCATGAAACCCTGAGAGCTTTCTCCTTGAACATACCTTCTCGTTTTTATTTTTTCTACTTAAGGGCCTTATTGTCTCTCCTATGTTAGTATAAGAGTTTCTCCTGGGCACTGTGGTTTTCACTGTCACAGATGCTGCCATCTGTTTTCCCCAAAACTCTGGTCATGTAAGCTTTCTTCCCTAGGGTATTCCCCTTGAGATTTCTCTTTGAAAACTAGTTGAAGAACCTTTGTTGCTTTGTCATGGCCTAGAGCAGAGCAGCTCAGCTGGTATGCCCAAGTTATGATCCCATTCACGCTGGCCTTTAGCTGCTAGCAGGCTTCTCGAGGAGCCATCAAAATTACCTTAGTATCACTTGATGAGAGAGGGCTGAAGGCACAGACCCACAGGATCAGGTTCCAGCTTCTTAGCCTGTCACCCCAAGGCTCTTTACAGTCTGGCCCTGTCTGTCTAGTGGCATGCATTATGCCACTTCTCTTATGCACTGTCTCTTCTATGCCAGCTTGTGCCCTTTCTTTCATAGTTTTATGCTTTGTTACATGCTGTTTCCTCCTTTATTTGCCACCTTCTCCACTTTTCATATGTAAACTATTATGTAAGAACAAATCCCTGCCCATCAGCCTTCTCTGATAACCTCTCACAGTGAGTTACCTTCTCAGCAAGACTGCCAGAGCACTTTTATCATATCTCTTGTACCGCTTACCTTATTGCCATGTGATATGTCTTGTTATATATGTCTCTTGCACTAGATTTCAAATTTTCAAAGTGGAAGATTTTGTCCTATGCATCTTTGTAACTAGTACATAGCACAGTGCCTGGCCTATAGTAAACATCTGAAAACTAAATGGACAGATGTAGAAACATTTGTGCTGAGATTTTTCAAGATTCCACAGCTTACTTGTTAAAGGAGAAAACCAGAAAGTGATGGTGGGAAGGTGAGAACAAAGATCCTACTGCATATTTTACATGGGGAAAAGTCAGCTGAATTTTGAATGGACATCTATATAACATATTTTTGAAACTATATGGCTTGCACTGTGCACTAAGATCTGAGAAAAAACAAGGGAACAACAACTCATTGCACAACTTTGGAGCTTGTATCTCGATAGGGATACATACAGGCTATTATTCTTAAGGAGTACACTCTGGTCATACTCTCATGACCAGAGTTTTGGGGAAAACAGATGGCAGCATCTGTGAGAGTGAAGACCACAGTGCCCTCAGAGAAACTCTTATACTAACATAGGAGAGAGAATAAGGACCTTAAGTAGAAGAAGTAAAAACGAGAAGGTATGTTCAAGGAGAAAGCTCTCAGGGTTTTCATGGAGGAAGGTGGGACGGGATACAGAATGACTTAACAGTTCTTTGGTTACTGTTCTGGGTAAGTGAAGAGTGTGTAAGGCAGGGATAGCGTGGACAAGTCAGGAAAGCAGTGAGGTCGGCAGGCCAAGGAGGGAAATGTGTGTCAGGGAGGAACATGTTAAAGTGAAAGAGTGTATGTTGGTCTTCCATGCTCTGGTTAGATCATCAATGCTCATATATTTTTATGCTCTCCCTCCTCAGTTCCACTTTCAACCACGTGGCCCCGTTTCTTACCATAGCACATTAACCAGTTGTTTTCTAAGGTAATAACAGGCAACAACCTGACAGTAGAACAAGATTCAGGGACCAGTAATCTAACATAACATAAAGATGAATTGCTTCTTAAGGTCTCCAGAAGGCAGTGCATGTACACGGAATTGTAGTTAAGGGGAGTCTCTTGAAGCAACAGATAGTATCTGTGCACTTGTTCTGTAGCCAGCGCAAGAGGGGACGTGAAGTAGGGTAGTCATTGGATAGAAGTTTTCAGCAGAGGCCCCACCTATTCCTTTTCCAGAGGAAGAGCTGCTCTGCAGGGAAGTAGGAAAGAAAATAGGTGAGATATTATGGAGGGTTGTGATTGGGTACTTGGGGATGGGGGGCTAAAGGTTACCTCTGATCCTATAATTGCTGGGAAGGGAGCCAGCTGTGGGTCCATCCTGCTGACTAGATTAATTTCTGTCTCAGGTTGCCCTACCTCACAGTGGTGCCTCTATATGTATCGAAGACTTAGGGGAGTCCTGGGTCACAGGTACTGAATAGGGAAGGGGATTGATGAATTCTTTGGGGTGTCCGCTATATGTCAGGCACCATGCTTTATCCCTTCTTTTTCATTCTCATGTCAGTACTGTTAAAAGAGTATTAATCTCTCAAATAAGAAAACTAAAAGCCAGAGCCTTATACCTTTTCCAAGGTCACATAGCTAGTCAGTGGCAGAGCACGGACATCAGTCCCATTCTGTCTGACTCACAAAGCCCATGCTTCACACCCCCCGTTCTTTCTAGATGCTCTCATCTAGGTTAACTCCGAGAGGCTTTGGGGTTAAAGTATAGGTTTATTTTTCTTTGTCTCTCTCCACTCCCATGCCTCTCACAACTCACTTATGGTAGGTGACGTGCACTGCAGCATAGTGAAGTCAAAGCATAGCACTGGACTGACTTGTAAGACATCTGAATGCTGATTCTGGTTCTGCCATTGTCTTTAAGACCTAGCAGAACTAAGTAGTTCTCAAGCATGAGTCTATGAATCTACAGACCGCTATAAATACACTGAATCTCCTGGGGCACTAAATAAAATTGCTGGATGAGCAGACCCCAGCCAGACCTATTGTATTCAAATCACAAGGTATAGGATTGAGGAATCTCTTTTACAAACTCCACAGGCAATTATTTGTGCTCAGGTTTAGAAACCTCTTATATTCAAAATCTGAGTCTTCTAGGCAATTGTTAACTATTATTTTGAACCTGTATTAATGTTAACTTTTGATATAAAAGTAAATTCAAACTTAAAGATGGTAGTTACTCAACCATTTAAATTTTTATTGCTGATAGAGCTTTTACATACTTTCATAAAGAATGATTTTAATCTAAAATGTTACGTGTTCATATTTGTAGATAAAAAATTTAACTAGTATTTACTAGAAAGTATAGTGAAGATGTTCTTTAAAATTTTTTAAAATCCTAAAAAGTCAGAGATGTTAGTGAAAACCAATTGTAAACAAAGTGAAGCTATTTAAGAGTATTTTTATTTTAGATATGTTCCAGAACAAAAAGAACACAGATCCCAGTTTAAGAAAGGTTTCATGCAAGGGCATGTGAATAGACAAGAAAAAGAAGAAAAAGAAGCAATCTATAAAGAACGCTGGCCAGGTTATCTAAGGGAATTGAGACAAAGGTAAGTCTGTTTTTGTTTGAAAGTGAGAACATAGTGGCTAAACAAGATGCAGGTTTGTCTTGACTTTGTACATATTTAAGGGTAGCATTGTTGTTTAGTCACTCAGTGGTATCCAGCTCTTTTGTTATTTAGTCACTAAATGTAGCCTGCTAGGCCTCTCTGTCCATGGGGTTTCCCAGGCAAGAATATTGGAGTGTCATCTACATTGGCAGGCGGATTCTTTACTGCTGAGCTACCAGAGAAGCCCTGAGGATAACATTTCGAGTCTCATATTCTAGCTGGATACTCTACTGATTTGACTTGTAAACACTATCATAATCGCAGTATTTCTTTTTATTTATTATGTTTTCCCATTTGCAGATTGAGTTAATTTTAAAATTTTATAAGTAAGTTAATTAAATGTCAGGAAACTGTCAAGTATTTCATGACTTTATATTTGACTTGATAGGTATTCTGCAAGCACTGTAGATGTTGTAGAAATGATGGATGATGAAAAAGTTGATCTGAATTTGATTGCTGCCCTTATTCGATACATTGTTTTGGAAGAAGAGGTTAGTTTTGTTTTTTTTTTTAATTTTCAAAAGTGAAACATTTCAATTTCATATCAAGGACTTGAAAAAATTTTTTCTTAAATGCTTTTAAAAAAATAATCTTTGGAGGAAACAGCTTTTGATACCAGGAGCAAGAATTTCAAAATACCAAAATGATTTAGCAGTTTGACCTATTTGAAGAAAAGACTCAACAAACGAAATGTCTGGATTATAAATCCTATTTTTAAAAAGCAAACTCTTTAGTTATAATTAGTAACTAAAAGTTATCTTGAGCTAATATAATTTTAACAAAGACTTAATTGTGCACAGAATTATACTCTTATTTTGTTATGTGATCCTTTATAACAGTTATTTCCCTTCTGCATAGGATGGTGCAATATTGGTCTTTCTACCAGGCTGGGACAACATCAGCACTTTACACGATCTCTTGATGTCACAAGTGATGTTTAAATCAGGTATTTTAGAAATGTATTTTTATTGCCGTTCTAAGAATGGTACTTGAGTTATGTGTAGCCTGGTTATTTTCTTTGATTTGAGTCCAAGTTGAGTTTTTTCAAAAGTTGGATTTTTTTTCCCCCCCTAAAGTTCTGGGTCAGAGATGAAGATGGTAGATACATAGTGAAGTTCCTTATTTAGATTTATGGTGAGACTGTTTCCCCTCTCTGCCTAAATTTGCCCAATAAAATCGAGTCTTTGGCATTTGAGGTTTTTGTTTCTTCACTCACTTCTGCAATTAGTTGGGCAGAAAAGAAGTTTGAATTTATCCTCTTAGGCCAATATTTCTCAGCTCTAACTGTACAACAGTCACTCATGGCACTTTAAAAATGCAGACCCAGATCGCACGCTCACGCCAGATATTAGAATGTGACCTGCCAAATGTTAAATGTGACCTGAACATCTGAAGTTTAAAAAAAAAAATTCTCAGATGATCTGATTGTTTAATAGGATGTTTTGAAAGATACAACCTCTTATGTTTTAGAGAAATGCATTGGAACATTTTTCTCCTGTGAAATTATAGCTTTTTCCGGAGTCACTGTTAACTTTAGTAAAATCAAAGCAAATTCCATTTAGTATTTTAAATAGTTCTGAATATACTTCCTAGCCTTACTCTGTTGAAGTGCTTTGATACATTTTACTTTTTTAAAACACTGAAAAATATTTTGATCTAATTTTATTGGCTAAAATACTTTTAAAATCCCATCATGGCAATGCCCTCAAATCATTCACTATAATTAATTTTCTATTCTCTCACTGCAAAAATATTTTGTCTGATTACTATGACTTCTCTATAATGAAATTCTACTTTCTGTTTTCCTCATCATTGGTAACTTGTGTATAGAAAAAGTATAGGTCGTGATTCAACTATACAACCATATATATTTTTTAAAACAGAAATACTTCTCTGGCAACTTTGGCCTTTCCTTCCCCCATCATAAACTCTATTATATGATCTACTTTTAGTTTTAAAAATGTGAGTGTGTATGTGTTTTCCAAGAAAAATGTGGAGATCATTTTGGAGGAAGTAGGGAAAGGGTATAATTCATTGTCTTTCTGATTCTGATTTAATTATACTCAGGGATGGAAGTATTAATTTATAGTTCTACCACCAGCTTCAGTTCAGTGTCTGAGTCGTGTCTTACTCTTTGGAACCCCATGGACTGCAGCGTGCCAGGCTTCCCTGTCCAAACACCTGGAGCTTGCTCAAATTCATGTCCATCGAGTCGGTGATGTCATCCAACCATCTCATCCTCTGTCATCCCCTTCTCCTGCCTTCAATCTTTCCCAGCATCAGTGTCTTTTCCAGTGAGTCAGTTCTTCGTATCAGGTGGCCAAAGTATAACCACCAGCTTAATTTCTTTTAAAGAAAATCTTTCAAAAATTAAACATTCCTAATCTTTATCATTGTTTTGACTTCCCTGGTGGCTCAGAGGGTAAAGTGCCTGTCTACAATGTGGGAGACCTGGGTTCGATCCCTGGGTCGGGAAGATCCCCTGGAGAAGGAAATTGCAATCCACTCCAGTACTATTGCCTGGAAAATCCCATGGACAGAGGAGCCTGGTAGGCTACAGTCCATGGGGTTGCAAAGAGTAGGACACCACTGAACTACTTCACTTTCACTTTTCACTTTCAATCTTTATCATCATCTGATAATCCAATCCATAATCAGATTTTCCCATTTTTTCCCCCAAAGTATCTTTCACAACTAGCTTGCTTAGACTGTAGAAAAAGTCAGACTGATAAATCGTTTAGTTTTAGAATGGTACTCCCATCTTCCCTTTTCTTTCCCCATGGTGGAAAAGACTAGGTTCTACTTTCTGAAGATGTCTAAATCTCTATAGTATCATTTCATTTGATCATCTCTTAATCCTGTTTTCCTGCCAGCTGGAAGTTATATCTGAAGGCTTGATTCAATTCAAGTTAAGTTAGAGTGGATGTATTTCATACTGTGTCACAGAGATAAGTAATTGAAGGTATTCTTTGTCAAGCACTATTTGACAGCTTTTTACAGTTGAGAAGGGTCATAAAGGCTGTGGAAAGCACTGTATCTCCTGAGTAACAGCAGTTCTCTTTCTTGGAAAATACAACTACAATACAGGAATGTCTTCTGGACATTCTTGCCAGAGATTTAAGTTAGGTTACACTTTGGTAGCTATATCTGGCTGAAATTTACCCTTGTTTCTGTGACTCTCTCTCTCCTTCCCATTACAGTACTACATCAAACTGTCTGTTGACTGATAATCATGAATGGGCTTGAGCAACTTGATTTTGAAACCTAAAACTTCCTATATTCCTAACAAAATTATTTTTTTTAATGTGGGCGACTTTTGGAATGTATTACATTTTACCAATGCTATTTCTTTATTTTAAGTGGACATGAAAATTTAATAAGTAATTTGCTTTAAAATTTTCTTTGATTAAAGTAGGATTACCCAAAGTCTACAAACATATTCACCCATATTAAATAAAATCCTTTGATCTTTAGTTAGTGGTGGGAATGGAGTTAATGTTTTGTTTTGTATTTTTTGTAATATAATTTGAAAAGGTTGCTACCAACTTTTCAGCATTGTATAAGAATTGAGAATTTGCAGAAAAAATATTAACAAGTATATAAAATGTATATACTTGGTCTGATTGTACATAAGAATATAAATTAAGAATTACCATGTATTTTTTATGGAATTTTCTGCAGCTGTTTATCTTAAAGTTTAATTTTCTTCTTAATTTTCAGACAAGTTTATTATTATACCTTTACATTCTCTGATGCCTACAGTTAACCAGACACAGGTATGTTGTTAAATTTATCTTTCAAACTGAGGCAAGCTTTAAGGACTGCTTATTGTATGTTTTGTTTTATTTTTGAAAGCACATTTTAAAATAGTAATCCATACAAAAAATACTTCTTTGAGAACCTTTGCAAATGAGTCTTCAGGGAATGACTGCACAAAAATTTGGATAAGAGAGGGTAATCCATGAATCACATTAGTTTCATCAGCATTAGGGAAACATTTAAAGGTTGCTTTTATCAATAGCTTGTTTGGGTTTCCTGAATAAAATGAAAAGGTATGTGAAAGCCAATAAAAATATTCAACCTAGCAATGAATAATCTATGACATACACAGTTTGATACTGAGATTTTGATTTAACAGAATTAGTACATTTATAGGCATGAGATTTCAGTGATGTATTATTAATTATGGTTTTGGATGTTTTGACTTTGTCAGATTCAGAGATCTCTAGTTAGAATGAACAGTGCATTCCCAAAGGAAAGGTAATTTTCTACTGTGTTTGCAGGCCCTGGTAGAATGAAATGGATCCATTTTTTCCACTCTGTAAGAAATAATATACATATTTTTAATTGAGGGCTTTTTACTATCTCTACTAGTATGATAGTTCTGAGTAAGGCTCAGCTAGCTAGATTAGGTACAGTGTGCATGTCTGAGGGAAGAGAAGAGGAAAGACAGAGCTCTTGATCCCAAAGATTGAACAAAAGAGTATGTGGTGAGAGGATATGTGACTAGACTGGCAAACAACATTTTCTCTTATTACCATTTTTATAAATGAGACGAGTTTATGATTTTTTTTTTGTTTGCTTTTCAGCCAAGTGGTGTCTACCATCATGACGTAGGATTTATTATGTGAAGGGGATCTTTTTAAGTCCATTTCAGTCTAAGTAGCTGGTATACAGTGGTACAGCTAGCTGGCATGCATTCTGATGATTGGGCATGTGCCTTATTGGTTGGTGTCATCTGTATGTCTGTACATGCTCAGTTAATCAGTTGTGACTGACTCTTTGCAACTCCGTGGACTGTAGTCCACCAGGTTCCTCTGTCCGTGGAATTTTCCAGACAAGAACACTGGAGTAGGTTGTCATTTTCTACTCCAGGAGAATCTTCCCGACCCAGGGATCAAACCCTGCATCTCTTGTGTATCCCCCATTGGCAGGTAGATTCTTTACCGCTGAGCCACCTGGGAAGCCCTGTTTTTATCTGTATAGTTTTTAAGTAATTCATAATTCTTTACACTTCTGTCCCTTTCCCTTAAAAAATTTGACAGCACAATAAACGTTTGCATTCTGCAGCATTTAAAAAAAATTTTTTTTAAGTTACCATATTTAAATATTAATAATTTTGTATACCACTTAAATATAAATTAAAATAATCTTTAAATTATAACCTTTCATTTGAAATCTTTATTTGTGATAGGGTTTTGATATCTAAGGGAGATTTGGTTTACCATAAGGGAATTTTGTGATATTAAAGATGATGTATAAGATATGACTGTATCTATAAATATTAGATGCATATGTCAGTGAATAAACACAGAATTGCTAAAAGTGAGCAGTACTTGAAGTAATTACTTTAATTGTAAGAATGGATGTATCAGAAATTCACTCTTGGGATTTTGATGTATGTATTCTTGCAGGTGTTTAAAAGAACTCCTCCTGGTGTTCGGAAAATAGTTATTGCTACCAACATTGCAGAGACTAGGTAAAAATTATTTTTTAATTCCCAACTACAAATGATTACATTTGTTTTGAGCACTATTAACAGTTAACATACCTTAATCTTTTTTCTACAAAATACTTTGTAATTTCTTTAAACCTATTTTAATTTAGTTGCAGTGAACATGGGTTGTTTTTTGTTTGTTTGTTTTAGCCTCTTCAGAAATAGGCTTTTAAGTGATTGTTTTAAAGCTTCCCTAAAGAAGCATGGGGACTGAGGTCAGTACTTCTGGTTGGGAGTAGAATTGATAGATTGTTTGGTAATCAGTTATATATACTCTTAAAATTATTCCATTGGAGATACTAATATACCAGTACAATCATTGCAACAGATTGTTCTGCAGAAGCTGGTGTTAATTCATGGCACTGGAGGGCTCACAGAGCTAGTTACAAAAGTCCTCAGGCAAGCTGTGAAGTTTAACTGAGGGCAGATAAGAATTGTGCACGTGATCTGTAGAAAGGGCACTGTGCTGCCACTGAAGCTGCTGATGCTGCCTGTGATGCGGTGTCTGATCCCCACTTGTAAATGTGGAAGAGTGGTGAAAATCCTAAACTACTGATTCAATAAAAAGTGTTTTAAGATCCCTGTCTGTAGATCTGGTATAGGCTAATATGCTTTAGATGTGTTTTTAACAATTTTTATGTATTTGTTTTCCAAACAGCATTACCATTGATGATGTAGTTTATGTAATAGATGGAGGAAAAATAAAGGAGACGCACTTTGACACACACAACAACATCAGTACAATGTCTGCTGAGTGGGTCAGTAAAGCCAATGCTAAACAGAGGAAGGGTCGAGCTGGAAGGTAAGATCAGACCTTTGAAGTCCTTACAAAAACACCAAAAATTTTGTGTACCAAATTTACTTAAGGAAGTTCCCTTTCATCTTTTTAAAAACTTAACTGCAGCATGTTTTTACTCCCCAGCAGATGGGGGAGTCGTTTTAATCATAGTTGTTTTGGGAAAAGTATCTGTCTGGTTAATTAAAGTTAATATTCTTATTAGCTATATTATCTGTGATTGTGTTTCTTTTTTAAACATATTACTAATAATGATTGCTATTAATAATACTTGAATGTCAGATCATCCTCTAGAGACTTATACACATTAACTTGCTTAATCCTCCCACAGTGCTGTGAAGTAGGTTATTATCTCTCTTTTGAGGGTAAAGAAACTAAAGTATAGAAAAATAAAGTCATCTAAAGTCATCTCTCCAAAGTCACACAGCGTTACAAGTAGCAGAGCCAGGAATTTGAATTTAGGTGGTTTGGTTCCACAGCCTGGGCTCCTAATCACTATACTTCACAGCTGTACTGGTTTTTCACTATGAGTTACCAAGGAAAATCCTTTTTCCCACTTATGTGATAGCATGAGAAATAAAAATACCTTTTTTTTGTTTGTTTGGTTGCCCGTGGTATTTTTTGTGGTGAGCAGGAGCTACTCTTCCCTGAAGTGCATGTGCTTCTCATGGTGATGGTTTCTCTTTTTGGGGTGCACAAGCTCTAGGCGCACGGGATTCAGAAATTGTGGCATGTGGGCTCTAGAGTGCAATCTCAGTACTTGTGGTGCACGGGCTTAGTTGTTCTGCAGTATGTGGGATCTTCTTCGACCCAGGGATCGAACTTCTGTCCTCTGCATTGGTAGGCAGATTCTTACTCACTGTACCACCAGGGAAGTCCAGTACCTCTGTTTTAATGATCAGAGAAAAGATTTGCCTATAACACAAATAATTGCCCTTATTACTTGTTTTAATGCATACTTCAGAATATTTTACACCCTAACTCATACGAGTGATAGAATCATGTCTGGAGTTTGAAGAGTTTTTATTTTACCTCTTACATGTAGAATAAACAAGATTTCCCTTAATTTTCAAGGAGTTAAAAAAAAATCTTTTGACAGACCATTTATCAGCCTTTTAATAAGTTTATACTATATATTTAAAGCTGTCGCTCATTATGTTTGCAGATTATTCCAGTATAACTTGTCTTCAGGTAGTGTATTGGATTATGCAGTTGGTGCTCTTGAGTCATAGTCCTGGCTTAGTCCAAGAAGTGTACCTTCTACTCTATTAAGAGGGGATAATTTGATTGGGAGCCTAGCAAGATTGAGGTTTCCCCATGCAGACCAGTCACTAAATGTAAAGTATTGCATTTTATAGAATTCTTCATCCCCACTAACCTGGTGAAAGTTAATTGTGGAATTGCAGTGTTTTTGTTGATGTTTTTAATTGAAGCATAGTTGGTTTACAGTGTTGCTTTAGTTTCTGCTGTACCACACAGTGATTCAGCTTTTATATATATATATAGTATTTTAATTCAAAGGGAAAATAGTCCCCTGTGGGCTCTGTGATACAAATTTCCTTTAGCAAAGCTAATTAAGATTGATAATTATTTTGAAGGCCAGTGCAAACTGTTTATTATGTGGTCCTTGGTGGATATCCTATAGATAGGTAATGGGTCCTCTGAACCACCAGATAAGCCCATCATTCAGATCAGTAGATGCAAATAAGGGAAAAAATTGTTTCCAACATCTCTCTGAGAGTTCACTAGATAGCACATACCTAAGAGCTTTTATTAAAATAATAATAGGTTAACCTAATAACAGGATTTGTTACATAAAGTGCTCACAAGGCCCAGAGATTAACCTATGTATACTGCTGATTTTGTGTCAACCAGTCTGGAGTCTGTGAGAAACAGGTAACCAAATTTTATTGGTAGGAGGAGGGAACCTTGTCTTTTTTAGCACTAGGACTTAGGATTAGTGGATTTAAGCTTATTCAGAAAAGATGAGGAAAAGGAATATATGAATAACAATGAAGTAACAAGTAAATTAGTTATGATGTGGCTTGTAAGAAATAGATATTGACTGCTTTCCCTGCCTTTTCTTTTCTCTGGAATTCTAAAAGTCACTGATAATACTTACCTGCCCACCCCCCTCCTTGTTGTTGGTTTTTTTTCTTTTTAAAGAGTTCAACCTGGTCATTGCTATCATCTATATAACAGTCTTAGAGCAAGCCTTCTAGATGACTATCAACTGCCAGAAATTTTAAGAACGCCTTTGGAAGAACTTTGTTTACAGATAAAGGTAAATTAAGTGGGAGAATTAAAGTAAATAAGGTTCTAGTTTTCAGCATGTTTTATAGAGGAAAGTAATACGTTAATCTGCCAGAAAGAATTTAGACCACCATTTGTTTTTGTGTTAGTACAGTTTGACCCCTGAGCAGCCTGAGGGTTAGACTTGCAAGGTATCCCTTCTCTGCCTCAGAAAATGACTCACCCAAGGGTGGGTCATTAAAACAGCTTGGTTAGAATCCAGAGTCAGACCCTAGTCCTGTTGATTCTACATGTTGTGTTTGCTGATTGAACACAAACTTTGCCCTGCACTTAGTTAATTTAAAGGTCTGTAAAATGAAAATGCAAGTACTATATTTTTTGGAAAAAAAATCTGCATAGACATGAACTTATGCAGTTCAAAATCGATAAACTGTAAACTGTTTTTAAGCTTCTGTCACGTGTATATTAAACAGCTTTTAATTACATACCGCTCCAGAGCCAGACTATCTGGGATTGAATCCCAAGTCTTGTGGCAAGCTAGTTCTTTTATATTGGGCAAGTTATTTAAATTAACTTCATAAAATTCTTAGAACAGTGCCTGGCACATGGGAAGTGTTCAGTAAATCTTAGCTACTGTCACTACATCTTAAGATTCCCTCATTATAAACTACTTACCGTTTTTTTTTTAGCATCATATATTTGATAAAATTAGCCACCTTATTTTGAAGATAATCAGTGATCAACCTTTTGAGATTTTAACCTGCTACTTTTCTCATTAATTGAGTTAGTGGGTGTTGAAAGTAGTATGTTGGCCTTTAAACATTTAGAATCACAAACATAATTTTAACTTATTCTGGTGAAATAACTAACTGGAAAATCGTGTATAGGTTTGCTTTATTTGAGTGAGTGACATGGGGAAGACTAAACTCTATATCCATATATGACATGTTTAATTATATTTGTCTCTCCCCAGATTTTAAGACTAGGTGGAATTGCTCACTTTCTTAGTAGGCTAATGGATCCACCATCGAATGAAGCAGTGTTACTCTCCATAAAACACCTGATGGAACTGGTAAATTTGTTTTTTGTTTTTTAATAAATTCTAACTTAGATTTAGAGTGCTTAAGTAAAGCAAGCTAATTATAAAATTTACTCTTAATTATTGCAAAGTAGGCCAATGAGTGTGTAGGACCAAATTGATTCCCTATTTGGCTGTTCAGCTTTAAGTATGAAATAAGTTATAAAATGATACTGTTGTGATTTACTTGTCATACTGGGCTCTTTCCACACAAGTTTTTTCATTGTAGGCATGACTTAAAATTACATATAATTTTGAAATCTTTCCATTTCAATCTTTTAAAACTTTGGAATCTTTCAGTTTCTTGTTTTGATCCTCTTCACTTGTATTCTTGAAAGGAATTTGGTTGCTGTATTCTTTCTGATTTTCATAGTGTTTTTATAGCTTTGTCAAATCTAAGCAACTTAATGACAGTATGGACATCTTATAAAGGCAGCTTTTCTATTTTTGAAGGAATACTAGCACGTGACTTTTCCCCAGACTATATCCCACTACCTATCATTTTCTTAACAGCTTTTTCCCTTAGTTTATTTTATGAAGTCAGTGTTTTGAGGAACAGGTTTCATTGTCTTGCTGCTGCTAAGTCACTTCAGTTGTGTCTGACTCTGTGTGACCCCATAGACGGCAGCCCACCAGGCTCCCCCATCCCTGGGATTCTCCAGGCAAGAACACTGGAGTGGGTTGCCATTTCCTTCTCCAATGCATGAAAGTGAAAAGTGAAAGTGAAGTCGCTCCGTCGTGTCCGACTCTTCACGACCCCATGGACTGCAGCCTACCAGGCTCCTCCATCCATGGGTTTTTCCAGGCAAGAGTACTGGAGTGGGGTACCATTGCCTTCATTGTCATAGGTGCCCACTTAGTTGGTAGCCATCCCTATACAATACCACTTTGAGAAGCCACACACGACTGGCTGCAAGTTCGTGCCCAAAGTAGAGAGAAAGAACAGAACTGTGCTGTCCAACTCAGTATCCACTAGCCACAGGTGACTATTTAAGTTTTGAATTAAATTACAAATTCAGTATCATGGTCATACTCAGACATTTTAGAAATTGAATTAGACACATGCGGCTAGTGGTTACTGCATGAACGGTGCAGAAATGACACTCCATCAGTGCTGCAAGTTCTGTTGATCAGTGATGGGTTAGAGGATGCTGATGGGTGTATTTTACATATTTAAAAATATTTTTTTTGAGCCGTCTATATAGATAGTTTTGAGAATTTGGTCCATATGAAAACATTGAAATAAGCTTGTAATGTGAGTTGTTTAAATGAAAAGTATTATAACTGATCTGACCATTTTTGTTTGAATTGGGGTTAGATTTAGTGAGGTTGCTGATATTAGGGAACAGTATGGTTTTATTGACTTTAAAATTAAAGTCTTCCCCTTTGGATTTTTCTCTAATAGAACATAGCAATAGAGAGCTAGGTGGTGATCAGAGAATCAACTTATTTGTGGTAGAGACAGATGACCAGAGGACAGCTGGAGTCTGAAGCCAGAGTGGGATAACTTCCTTTCTCCTGACTGAATTTAAGAACCAGTCTTGACTGAGCCATTTACAAGCAACAAAATTGTGAAAAGTCCTGGGACATCCTTGCCAACAGTAGCGTCCGAAGCCTGCATTATGAAAAAACTTTTTTATTATGCAATGCAGAATGCCCATCCAGGATAAAAGAGCAAAACAAAGCATTCAGCTTAATGATTTATTACAAAGTGAGCACTGTTATTTTTAATCATGTCAAGAAGTTAAGAACATCTCTGGGATACTAAAAGGCCACTGCCTACCCTCTCCCATCACTCCCTGAGTCTCAAAAATAACATCTGTCATGACTGATGGTAGTCTCTTGCTTTTCTTGATGATTTTACCAACCAGAATACATCTCTATAAAGAGCTCAATTTAATTTGATCCTTTATAAACTTTACAGAAATCCACATGGGATGTTGGGAGTTTTGGAAGAATGGGGTTCTGAATTTTTTCAGTGAACATTGTGAAATTCATGTGCATTACTGCTTTTAGCTGTGTATAGTTCATTCATTTTCATTTCTTTATATGGCTCCTGAAAGGTATTTTTGGTTGTTGTTTAATCAATAAGTTGTGTCCGCCAGTTTTGTGACCCCATGAACTGCAGCCCACCGGGCTCCTCTGTCCCTGGCTTTTCGCAGGAGGGAGTACTGGAGTGGCTTGCCATTTCCCTTCTCCAGGGGACTGAACCTGCATCTCCTGAATAGGCAGGTGGATTCTTCACCACTTAGCCACCTGGGGCTTCTGGTGGCTCAGATGGTAAAGAATCTGCCTTCAATGCAGGAGACCCAGATCTGATCCCTGGGTCGGGAAGATCTTTTGGAGAAGGGAATGGCTACCCACTCCAGTATTCTTTACTGGAGAATTCCGTAGAAGAGCCTGATGGAGCCCATGGGGTTGCAAAAGAGTCCAACACAACTGAGCGACTAACACTCACACTTTCACTTGGGAAGCCCCAAAGGCATTTTACTTATTTCCAATTTGAAGGAATTACATACACTGGTATGAATATTCTTCAGTATTTATTGTTTCTCAGTGTACATGTTTAAGTGTTTCTCATAGGTATACGTGTAGGAGTGAATTCAGTAGGTAATGCCCAACCATTTTCCAAAGTTGTCAGACTATTTACATTCCTACCAGGGCCAGTGGTAGGTTGGTATTCTCATTGCTCTATAGCATCACCAACCTATAGTCTTTTATTGTAAGCATGTTGATAGGTATGTTGTAGTTTAATAGTTTTAATTTGCATTACAGTGAGTGCCATTGAATTTGTATGCAGCTTTTCATGCTTCCAGCCCATTTGGATAGTCTCATTTGTAAATTTCTGGTGCCAGTTTTTGTGTTATGTCATAGGAGGTCATTATATATACTTTTTGTATACTATTGATCTGAGCCTTTTGTCAGTTGTATATTGCATATGTTTGTATTTTTACCTTATCACTTTTTACTTGTTTTTTTGTGAACAAATTCCTAATTTTAAAGTGAAATATATATCAGTTTTTTCTTTATTGTTACTGCTTTTTATCCTTTGATGAGTCTTTATCTACCCTGGAGTCATGGTGATAATACTGTTTTCAGTTTTTCTTCTTCACACTTAGAAATATAATCCACGTGCAATTGATGTGTGCGTGTCTGTGTGTGTAGGCGAGGTAAGAATCAGTTTTTAGATATGTGGAACAGTTGACTGAAACTGTGAGAAAAAAGTTTATCCTTTTCCTTCTCTTTGTTCTGTAGTGTTGTCATCGATCAAGTGTCTATGGGTTTGTCTATTTGTAGGCTCTGCTTTATTCTATTGATGTATATTTTTCTTGAGCGGGTATCACACTGTCTTAGTTACAATATTGAGTCTTAACCAAGCAAGAACATGCTCTTTCCCATTGATTGAGTTATTTAATCTCTTGGTATTTCAGCATTTTCTGTGTATCTTACAACTCTTTAAGAGATTGATTTCTTCTTGATTAATGATATTTTTGGATTTTATTCAAACTTCAAAATTTTGCATTTTCTTGTGTCTGCTATATAGAAATCAAGTTGGTTTTGAATGTTGACCTTGTTTTCATTAATGCTGTGAAACCCACTTATTCTGATAACTGTATGTAGATTTTTTTTGCATACAATCACATCTATAAATAATTAGAATTTTATTTATTTCCAGCTGTCATCCAGGATCCTTAGTACAATATTGTGCAGAAGTGATATGATAGTATATGTTTTTATCTTCTTATTCTCAAAGGAAAAGCTATCAGTAATTCATTGAGCATGTTCTTTGAAGATTTTTTTGTAGAAACTCAAGGAAGATTCTGTTCTTAGTTTATTAGATTTTTATTATGCATGGATAATTTTATTATGTTCGGTTTTATCAAATACCTTTTCTTCCTCTACTGAGATTATCCAGTTATGCTGCTTTTTATGTTTAATTTGTAATGTATTGAATTACATCAGTTTTTCAAATGTTAAACCAACTCTCATTCCTGAAAGAAACCTAACTTGCTGTGATTCAATTTGCCATTGTTTTAAGTTTCTCATGTATAAGGTTATTTAGCTTCCCTTTCTCCAGATGTCCCTGTGAAGCAGGTACCAAGATTATGCTAAACTCAGAAAACAAGCTTGAAAGTTTTTTTTTTCCCCCTAGTCTCTGAAAGAGTTTTTGTAAGATTAAGGTAATTTCTTTCATAAACTTTTAGTAGAGCTCAACGTTGGCTGTGTTCCGTGTTGTACAGTACATCCCTGTGTCTGTCCTACACAGTGCATTAGTTTGTGCCTCTAATTCCCCTACCCCTGTAACAAACTACCAGTGGGTTGGCGGAGCAGTACGAGTTCTATCGTTTGCTGTTTTTGTTGTTGTTCAGATTTTGTCATTTTGAATGTGTACAGGACATTGTATTTACAGAGATCTTTGTGGATAAAAACTTGGAACTTGGGGTGATAATTTCTTCCAGAGAGGATTTATGTTGCCTTCTCTGGGAAAAGATGCTCCAGTGTTGTTCACCTCTGTAGACTTCTTTCTGTCTCCAATTACTGTACTTGTAATTTTTGTAATTCTTTTGTAAAAGACTTTTGTAATTCTTCTGTCAGTGTCTTCAGGCAACTTTTCTAGCTGTGCTCAGCGTGATGATTGGATCACATTACCTAGGGAATCAGAGCAGAAGTCACCTCCATTTTGGAGGATTCTAGATAAATCTTTTATCTCTTGCCCTGCTGTTGGTTTCATGTCTCCGAAAGTACTGTAATTGACGGGCTGGGCATTATATACTCCAAGTATATGTTTTGTCTTTTGGTTTCCCCGCCCCCAACAACTCTTGTACTTAGTGATTTTCTTTATCTTATTGAATGCTGGCTAATACATTATTTCTCATTTTTCTTTTAACATTTATAGTAAAGCTGAATTGTGAGTTAATTTTATTTTTGTTTGTTTAAATAAGTTTCTAACCTTTGCTGACCTCAAAACTAATGTTTTGATGACAAGAACTAAAGCTGAACAATATAAGGGCATTTGGACATGAGTGGCCTGTCACTTTTTTTTTTAAGCAAACTAAAATATGATGCTTTACAATGTCTGTTTTAAACATAAACTCTTACTTTACAGAATGCTCTGGATAAACAAGAAGAATTGACACCTCTTGGAGTTCACTTGGCACGATTACCAGTTGAGCCACATATTGGGAAAATGATTCTTTTTGGAGCTCTGTTCTGTTGCTTAGACCCGGTACTCACCATTGCTGCTAGTCTCAGCTTCAAAGATCCCTTTGTGATTCCACTGGTAAGAAGTATACAAATACAAAGCTAGGTTTTTCTTTTCTTTTTTTTTTTTTTACAGGGTAGTTATTTGCTTAGATACACTTTTTATTAGAATGCCATTCTCCTTTATATACCATCAGAGCAATTTAAGCTGCCTTCATCTGTTTTTAAGGGAAAAGAAAAGGTCGCAGATGCAAGAAGAAAGGAATTGGCAAAGGATACTAAAAGTGACCACCTGACTGTCGTGAATGCATTTAAGGTAAAATGGACATATTTTCAATTTAAATTTTTAAAATATGTTATAGTTATCAGGAATAAGTTAAATTAGTGAAAATGTTTAAAATTAGGTGAACATTTGAAAAAAATTATATACTTTCCCATTTTGTGATAGTGCATTATTACATTTTCCCTTTTGGAAAAAAGTCTGTTCTTTGTGTTTTGATAACAGAACAAGTGAACAATTTATTTATTTATTTATTTATTTTTCATTTTATTTTTAAACTTTACATATTGTATTGGTTCTGCCATATATTGAAATGAATCCGCCACAGGCATACATGTGTTCCCCATCCTGAACCCTCCTCCCTCCCCATACCATCCCTCTGGGTCGTCCCAGTGCACCAGCCCCAAGCATCCAGTATCGTGCATCGAATCTGGACTGGCGACTTGTTTCATATATGATATTATACATAGTTCAATGCCATTCTCCCAAATCATCCCACCCTCGCCCTCTCCCACAGAGTCCAAAAGACTGTTCTATACATCAGTGTCTCTTTTGCTGTCTCGTATACATGGTTATTGTTACCATCTTTCTAAATTCCATATATATGCATTAGTATACTGTATTGGTGTTTTTCTTTCTGGCTTACTTCACTCTGTAGAATAGGCTCCAGTTTCATCCACCTCATTAGAACTGATTCAAATGTATCCTTTTTAATGGCTGAGTAATACCCCATTGTGTATATGTACCACAGCTTTCTTATCCATTCATCTGCTGATGAACATCTAGGTTGCTTCCATGTCCTGGCTATTATAAACAGTGCTGCAATGAACATTGGGGTACACGTGTCTCATACACACTGAGGAAACAATTTATTTTACAACATTATTTGCTATTATTCATTTCCATCTTTGTCTTATTCACATTTATGACAGAAGGTTCTTTCCTGTTCATTAATAAACTATGCCTGTATTCAGATTTAACATTTTGATAGAGAATGATAATCTTGTATACTCTTTAAGAAAGAGAGATGTTTTCTCTTACAGCCAGGCTTTCCTGAGGATAAACATGCCTCATCCATCTTTGCAACATTTAAGTGTAATTTGGGGTATGGAGACAGCATCTTTTTATTGTAGTTCTAGACTCAGTTTCCTGTTATGGGATTGTTTATGTATTTTTTTTGTTCCTTTGAGCTAATGCAGTATTTTTTCACCCCATCGTCCTTCCTTTTCTAACTTAAAGCAAAACATATTTGTGAAGGTGAAAATATATAATAGCGTTGAAATTTGTCTAACAGGGTGTTCTTTTTGATTAGTACATCATGTGCAGAATGGTGCTATTTTATGTAAATGAATAGTACATTCCTTTATAACTTGCTCTTGTGTAGAGAAAGGTCTGTAAATTCAGTTTTGGATACCTCTTAATGACTAGGATCATGGGGAGTTCACGTTTTTGTAGTTTGTTATTTTTTAAATTATTTGGGTTTTTTTTACAGAGAAAATTAAAAATCAGAAGGTAAACATTATTACTAAAATAAAGACAAACGAGTAAGTAATCTTTACTTTGGGGGAGAAAATGAATACTTTATTTTTTGCCCCCTAGGGATGGGAAAAAGCTAAACAACGTGGTTTCAGATATGAAAAAGACTATTGCTGGGAATATTTTCTATCTTCAAACACATTGCAGGTAATGATGAGTGTTTTGAAGTAATTCTTATATATATTAGATTAGGGGATATATGTATCCATTCTGTATAGTCAGCTCTATACCAAAAAGTTAATTGTGAGTTTGTCTTGTGAAGTTGAATCATACAAAATCGTGGAAGAGACTATTAAATCAGCTGCAGTAGCACAAGAAAAAGATGTAAAGCATAATAATGGCTAAGAAAAGAAACAAGTCCAGAGTTTAGCAAGAAAACACAGAAGCTCGTTTACTCTTTCTGCACCCATCCTTTAGTTGCCATTTTGAGGATTTGTTCTAAAATTTTCATTGATACTTCTAAAATCTGTTTTAAACTCAAATAGGGCAAGTATCTCTTTTTAAACTGTAGATAGGTATTTTTATCCTGAACTGACTTAGTGTAGTGAGAAAACACTATTGGAGACATTTGTGAAACAGAAGAAAGTAAACAATTAAGGCAAATGCAACATCAGACATTGCACTGAACTAGAGAAGTGATCTCAAGCCAGCAGGCGTAGGAATATCCACACCTTTTCAGCTATGTGGCATGAACTCTGGTAATGGACATTTAGCAGATCTACAAGGGAGTAAAGAATCCAGAATCCAGCATATTTAATTAAACTTGCCCAAACATTAATGGAATTAAAAGAAGGGTAATGACAATTCTGAAAGATTCTACAGCCAATGGATAAAAGAAGGGAACCTGGCATATCTCAGCAGAAAATACAACTGTTTCATAGTTAGGAACAGTTGAAGAATGCAGTTTCAGTAAAAGGTAAGAAAATAAACCAGTAAAAGGAATGAAAAGACTGCTGAGCCAAGAAGACAAATTGAAGGCCATAGCATCATAAGGAACAAAATGGGCAATCTTTTAAAACAAAATATTACCCAGAAGGAAGGCTTGAGATAATCACAGCCTGTATATGCAGCCATGAAAGAAAAAAAATAAAGCAATAAGTAAAAAGCTCATAAACAGGAGGATAGCATTGATCTATCATGAAGGTAACAGGTGTCTCTTCATAGAAAATCCAGGAGTAATTGAATATGTATTCAGAGATATATGTAAGAACATGTCCCTTGAGTAGGAAAAAATGAAGTGAACTACAGTACGAAAAGATAGTTAAATCCAAGTGTTATTTGAGAATACTATATTCTGTCAAGATATTCAAGTATAAAGAAAAATGACAGACATTCAAGAAAGCATTTGAAATAGACACTCATGAGCTGACCTTGAAAAACTTAATGAGAGTAAAATGCTGCGTATTAAGAGGTGAATCAAAAAGAATATAGGAATGGAGAATACATGCTGAGTATACATTGAAATTATTTAAATATGGAAAAATGCAAAATGGTATTGAGAATTATGGATATAGAAAAAAAGGTATTGTCCTGAACAATATAAAATAATGGTGATAGAAATCAGGAGGTGGCCTGGTGATTCAGTTGTAAGAGAAATTAGGTAGGAAAACTAAAGTCACACAATTCGTAGAAAGGATACATATTTTCAAATGACTTGGGACTTCCCTGGCAGTCCAGTGGTTAAGACTCTGAGCTCCCAATGCAGGGGACCCTGGGTCAGGGAACTAGACCCCACATGATACAACAGCAAGATCCTGCATGCCACAACCAAGACCTGGCACAGCCAAATAAATAAATTTTTTTTAATGACTATATTTCATAATCTATTTAAGCTCACAAGCCTTCTTTATTAAATATCTCTTACGATCATAAAAATGTTACATTCATCTAATTCAGTTTTGTTTAATTGCCTTAAATTGAACTAAGATTAAATGCTTTTATTAAAACAGCTTCTGTACTGTTATCGTAGTTAAGATGGCATTTTTTTCCAATTCTGACGAGTATCTGCATTATTGCTTATTTAATGATATTTGTGATGATATTGAGATTAGGGAAGTCTTTTGCACTTTCCTATATTATTTGAATGCTTTTTATAACAAAGCATGTATTATTTTACTCATGGTCGTTTTCTTAAAAACAAGAAACAGGCCCTAAGCTTTTGAACCAGGATGTAATGGTAGTTAGTTCTCAGTAGTACATATGTGCGGAGAAGGCAATGGCACCCCACTCCAGCACTCTTGCCTGGAAAATCCCATGGGCGGAGGAGCCTGGTAGGCTGCAGTCCATGGGGTCGCTAAGAGTCGGGCATGACTGAACGACTTCACTTGCACTTTTCACTTTCATGCATTGGAGATGGAAATGGCAACCCACTCCAGTGTTCTTGCCTGGAGAATCCCAGGGACGGGGAGCCTGGTGGGCTGCCGTCTATGGGGTCGCACAGAGTCAGACATGACTGAAGTGACTTAGCAGTACATATGTGAATGTTATTTTACTGTATGCTTTTCTGTATTTTTTTTCCCCCCAAAATATGGGGTGGAGAGCAATTTTGAAAATTAGTCTTTTTGCTGAATAAAGTAATTCTGAAACATCAGTTGTTACTCCCTACAGCAGCCAAGCCTTTTCTATAGAAGATAGGACGATAAATATTTCCAACTTAATATCCACATGGTTTCTCTGGCAGCTGCTCATCTTTGCCATTGTAATGCAAAAGCAGCCAAAGATAATACATAGACAAGTGGGTGTGGCTTTGTTTCAATAAAACCCTGTTGACAGAAACAGATTTTTATAAATTTGTAGTTAACTATCCCCTGCTGCAAAACATCAGATTTTTGCAAGAGTATTTTATAAAGCAGGGAAAGCTCACCATGAAATTTATTTATGAGTGCACACTTTATAACCCCTATAGATTTGTGTGAAAGGTGTTCTAGTTCTGTTTGTTACCATTGCTCCCTAGATGCTGCATAACATGAAAGGGCAGTTTGCTGAGCATCTTCTTGGAGCTGGATTTGTAAGCAGTAGAAATCCTCAAGATCCAGAATCTAATATAAATTCAGGTACAGCAGGAAATACAGTGTAAATAACTTGCTGCTGTTGTCGGTTGTATCAGTAGTTTACTTTTTTTTTCCTCTCCCTTCCTACCCCAAATAGATAATGAGAAGATAATTAAAGCTGTCATCTGTGCTGGTTTATATCCCAAAGTTGCTAAAATCCGGCTAAATTTGGGTAAAAAAAGAAAAATGTAAGCATTGAAGACTATTATAATTACTTGTTCTCTCAAACTTTTGAAATCATCTACTATAACACGGCTTGTATTGTACATTTGTTCTTACTTGTAATAGGTCCCTGTTCTTTACTTTGGCTATTTAAGGGAAGGCAAACTGTTTACGGTAGATACCATTGTCCCTCACTGCACATCCCGAAGTCTGTTCCTTTGTCACCCAGTATTCACAAAGAATATTAGTAATGCCAGTGTAAATGTGCTTCCCTGGTGGCTCAGATGGTAAAGAATCCTCCTGCAGTGTGGGAGACCTGGATTTGATCCCTGGGTTGGGAAGATCCCTGGAAGAGGGCGTGGAAACCCACCCCAGTATTCTTGCCTCGAGAATCCCCATGGACAAAGGAGCCTGGTGGGCTACAGTGTATGGGGTCACAAAGAATCGGACACAACTGAACGACTAAGCACATAAATATGAGAACAGTAAGCCAGCTGTTAAAAAGCAGTGGCTCAGTGGAACTTGCTTTGGAGTAGATTATGCTTCAGGATTTTTTTTTTTTTCCTTTCTTATGAAACAGATAATCTTGTACTTTAGCTCTTTGGATGAAATTGTGAGGGTTTTACCTATTTTGAGAAATAAAGTATAGCTTTAAATATAGGTCCACATAGAGTCAGCCTCAATGGTAATTGGAGACAACAATAAGGCATATTTTTGCCCAGTAAGCTAACTCATTCTATTGAAAAAAGAAAAACTGAAAGTCAGATATGGCTTGTAGTATGTGAATTGGTGCCAGACTTTTGGAAGACACTTTAGAATTAGGTATCAGCGGTCATTAAAATAGTCACTGGCCCAGTGGTTTCATATGTTCTAAGGAAGTCATTCCAAATGTTTTTTGCCAAGTATATTGTAAGCAACATAGATGTCTCATAGCAGTGGGAAAATTATGGTTTTATAAGACCTTATTGTATGGCATTTCTGTTAGGTGTAAAAAAAAATCATTGTATATTGACATAAAATATTTGAACTAATGTTCGGTGAAAGAGTTGGTTGTTCTATACACATGAAAAATATAGACCTCAGAGGTAGCCTAAAGTGCAGTCATTGTTCTAGTGCAGTGGTTCTCAGCATGGGTAATTTTTCCTTCCCAGGGACATTTGACAATTTCTGCAGACGTTGTGGTTTTATAACTGGAGACGCATGTGTTACTGGCATTTAGCACATAGAGGCCAGGGATGCTGTTAAGCATTCCACAGTGCACAAGACAGTCCCCCATAACAAGGAACTCAGCAGTTAAGAGTGCAGATGTTGAGAAGTCTATAATGTTGTACCTGAGAATAGGGTAACATGAATGTTAATCATTGTGATTGGATTATTCACATTTTAAGTGATCTGAGTATTTTTTGACTTTAGTACTTTTTCAAATTCTTCTTCATATATATCCCTAAAATGTACAGGTAGCTTGACATGTTACAGGTAGCTTAAATGTTTGAAATACATTTTGTATATCCCTCTGCCATCCTGGGAAGACTTGATGAAAAAATGTATCAATAGTTCTCTTTGGATTGATGCTTTGTTTTGTAAACGTGCAGGGGTCAGCACATTTTGGCATACTGGCTAAAAAACATCTTTGTGTAAATTTTTGTTGGAAGACAGCCTTGCCTATTCTCTGCCTGCTTACTAGCTACATTAGCAGAGTTGAGTAGTTGTGACAGAATGCCCCCAAAGCCTATAAAATACTTTGTCTCTGGTCCCATATAGAAAAAGTTTGCCAAATCTGCGGTTCTAGTGATGTAGGGTTGCAGGATGACATTGGTTAAATTGACTGTGTGGTGAGGAAAAATAATTGATTTTATTCTAAATAATGGCTTATGACTATGGTTGATGATTTTATGGATCCCTAAAACCATGAAAAAGATACCCTCAAAAACAGAGGAGGGATTAATGGATTAACCCTTTTTAATGTAATTACCAATGATTATATAACAATACTATCTCATATCTCCTTGTTGAATAATATTAACTAAAGACTCCTACAGATTGAGGTGAAATCTTTAACTATCAAGGCAAAGACCCCCTAAGAATGGAGAGACTGTTCTGGAGCTGTGTATGTTTATTTCAAGTATTCCTGTTTTGAAATGGGGCTGGAGGTTCAGTGAATGTGAGGCCATTTAAAACATATTTTAGAACAGGTTTTTAAAAATCAGAACTACGTTTTAAACAAAATTCTCCGTTTTTTAATTTTACTTGTCTGGGTGTGTAACCTGTGGATTTTTTTTTTTAATTGATCATTTCAGTTATTCCGTAAATTGAGGGTGGTTTATCAGTCCTTGGGGTCACGAAGAGTTGACACGACTGAGCGACTTCACTTTCACTTTTCACTTTCATGCATTGGAGATGGAAATGGCAACCCACTCCAGTGTTTCTTGCCTGGAGAATCCCAGGGACGGGGGGAGCCTGGTGGGCTGCTGTCTATGGGGTTGCACAGAGTCGGACACGACTGAAGCGACTTAGCAGTAGTAGCAGTATCAGTATCATGGTTTATCAGTATTATGATTTACAGTAAAATGTACAGACTATTCTCTTGGTCTGATTCACTTAGAATTCTCTCAGGTATTTATTTCATTCTTTGTCTTTTAATGGTGTATATATATAAACATGATGAGGGAATATTTTGTCACTTTTCTAATATGTTGAGTAATTATACCTATAAGAGGATTTGTTTTATGATTTAGAGTGTTCATATTTATCTGATACTTTTCCATGTCTTATTAAAATAAAAATTCTCTTTCCTTAAATATAAGTTTGGAAAATATAATGCAGAAATAAGCTAAACTCATCTGGAGTTTCTTTTGATTCTGGGATGGTTTGGAGTTCTCCAGAGTGTTTTGTTTTTTTTTTTTTTAAACTACATTTTAACTTTTTTTAAAGGGTGAAAGTTTACACAAAAACTGATGGAGTAGTTGCTATTCATCCTAAATCTGTTAACGTGGAACAAACTGAGTTTAACTACAACTGGCTTATCTATCACCTGAAGATGAGGACAAGTAGTGTAAGTGAATGTATAAAATAGCCATGGATCTGAATAACAGTCTTGTGTTTTTAAAATTGTTTAGTTTTCATAATTACAAACAAAGTTGTTTTCTTAAAGAAATTTTTTTTTTTTTATTGGCGGATAATTGCTTTACAGTGTTTGGTGGTCTCTGCCGTACATCAGCGTAAATCAACTATAATTATGTATGTATACCCCCTTCCCGCCATTCCATCCCTCTAGGGCATCGCAGCGCGCCAGGCTGTGTTATATAGCAGCTTCCCACTAGTTACCTGTTTTATATTTGGTAGTGTATATATGGCAATGCTACTTTCTCAGTTTGTCCTGGCCTCTCTTCCCCCAACTGTGTCCATGAGTCTGTTCTCTACATCTGCATCTCTATTTCTTCTCTGTAAATAGGTTCATCAGTACTATTTTTTTTAGATTCCATATATATGTGTTAATATATGATACTTGTTTTTCTCTTTTTGACTGACTTCATTCTGTGTAACAGGCTGTTGGTTCATGCACCTTACCACAGTTGACTCAAATTCATTTCTTATTATGACTGAGTCTTATTCCATTGTATGTATGTGCCACAGCTTCTTTATCCACTCACCTGTGGATGGACATCTAGGTTGCTTTGTCCTAGCTATTGTGAACAGTGCTGCAGTGAACATTGGGGTACATGTGTCTCTTTGAATTGTGGTTTTCTCAGGTTATAAATGCCCAGTAGTGGGATTGCTGGGTCATCCGGTAGTTTTATTCCTAAGTTTATTAAGGAATATCCTAAAAATTTTTTTTTCCGACAAGACTTACAATGTCCTCAAGCAAATAACCTGTACTTTTAATAT
Source organism: Bos indicus (assembly GCF_029378745.1). NCBI lineage: Eukaryota > Metazoa > Chordata > Mammalia > Artiodactyla > Bovidae > Bos > Bos indicus. The sequence goes on from NC_091760.1 coordinate 113,756,803, forward strand.
GTGCAAATCTGTTGTAATGGATCTATCTATTTTAATTAACAGAAGGTTATTTGATTTTCATAATTTTCTTTCAGAACCTATTTTTCAAGAAATACTGACATTTTATGGTATATAGGAGTTCAGTGTATGAAGAATTTTATTGACTTGTCAATATAACTTATAAATACTGCTCAGAATATTAAGTGGGAATTTTGTTAATATATAAATAAAAAGAACTTCAGCTACATTATTGTTTTGGTTTTATCACTTAGAAAAATACTTTGTTTCCAGAATAGTGCTATTGATTGAATTGAAACAAAAATATAAAACTCCTTTGTTGTCTGAAGTAATGAAAAATGACTTGTTTAAAATTATATATATTTTAAAATTAGTCTGTATTTTCACTGACAGGATAATAATAATACCTGTTTTAGAAGAAAAACACTATAATTGATACTAGTGATTTTACTGGATTAGTGTGACAATAATCCTTTCTGATTCCTTGACTGTATTAACTTGCCTTACTTTTCATTATAGATATACTTGTATGACTGCACAGAAGTTTCCCCGTACTGTCTCTTGTTCTTTGGAGGTGATATATCCATCCAGAAAGATAATGATCAGGAAACTATTGCTGTAGATGAGTGGATAATCTTTCAGTCTCCAGCAAGAATTGCCCATCTTGTTAAGGTGACTGACTTTACATGATTGTCTTTGATTCTGCATGCAAGTTAGTATACAGTCTTGTGTTTTTGTTTATCCAAGTGTTGTACATGTTACATTAAATATTCCTTGCTTTATTTCAACAGATGAAATTGTGTTGAGAAATCGATTTATAGTTTTTCTGAATTGGTTTTTGAGATAGTTACAAATGACTAGCTAATAGCTTATGAAATTTCTTGTACCAGATCAAGTCACTTTTATTTATTACACTGTTTGATAGTACATCTGCCTTCATTGAATGTGTATACTTTTTCCAACTTCAGGAATTAAGAAAGGAACTAGATATCCTTCTGCAAGAGAAGATTGAAAGTCCCCATCCTGTAGACTGGAAGGACACTAAATCAAGAGACTGTGCAGTACTCTCAGCTATTATAGACTTGATCAAAACACAAGAAAAAGCAACTCCCAGGAACTTGCCACCACGTTTCCAGGATGGATATTACAGCTGACAGGTTTTCTCTGGTGCCCTGAAAAGCCAATTTTACAGCCATCTTCCATCACGGTTTAACTTTGGGCCAGATGCCAAACCCTAGGACATGAATAATTTAGTGTGTATAAGGTAGAAACCTTTAGTAGGTAGTAAAGACTTAATGTGCATGAATTAACAGTTGTCTGTAGCTACTATAAATACACCATATATAGCAGTAAGTTCTCTGATCATACACTCTTATTGTGGTCATGTCCACATTTGGAGAATATTCCTTTTATGTACTTCGAATGTTGTACCACTTGAGAACGTCCTTTGTTATGAAATATTAATCTTTCTGCCCTTAATGACTGAGTATAGAATCAGTAAAACTAGAATGATTAGCCAAAAAGCAGTGTCAAATAAGAATTTCAGTACATCCACATTTTTTCTAATGAAACTTCTATCAGAAGTTAATTAATTTGTTGTAATAAAGTCCAGTATGTAATAAAATGTACAGTGTATAAATCTCAGCTAGCTTTTTGGCTTGGTTTCTGCATCTCCACCTGTCCCTTGGTTTGTTTAATTTTTTTTTTTAATCTTTTCAGAATATATTTTTATCCTTTTTATATCACCCTGTGTAGCATAATGTAGCAATAGAGAGCATGAGTCTAGAGCCTGACCACCTAAGTTCAAATTTTAGCACTGTCACTTACCCCGGATCTTAGGCAAATTACTTGGCTTCTCTCTGTTCCCATTTTCTTTATCTGTAAAATACAGATAACAGTTGTGAGAATTAAATACCTTGTTATATGTAAAGTGCATAGCTTAGTATCTGGCACGTATTGGGTACTCACTAAATGGTAGTTATGTACTCACTCAATGGTAGTTACTCGTCCATGAAACTTTTTGTTAATGATCCATTAGGTTACACTTCTCCTCATGCTCTGAGTGCTATTTTATACTCTTAGCCAGTGGTAGCTAGTCTGACATGTACTGTGCAGCCCTGTCAGATTTAGACAAATACAAATACTGTCCTTTGTCAAACAGCCTTTTTGTCCTTCCCTTCCTGTTTGTTTGTCCATGTGTCCCCTTCTCTGTGCAGCCTTGTTCCCAGGGATGTTGGACCCTCTTCCCCAAGGGTGAGTCATGCTTGGTCTAAGCCAATCATGCATGGTCTTCTCCTTATAAGTAACTCTTGAGGCATGCATATGTGGACCTGTCCTGTCTGATGTCAGCTGAGAAGAGGGCTGCACTGGGGGCATCTGAGAAAGATCTTCCTCACTAATACTTTGAGGAGAAGTTCTGCACTCCTCCTTTGGACATTATTTTGGCTGTATTTGGCACTTAAAACTGCTATAGCCATCTTAGAATTACTAGGTTGGCTCAGCAGGCAGGTGGAAATCAGCCTTGTCCTTGATAACACCAGTGAGCTGTTGAATTATCCAACTGTGCAACTGCCCTGCACATTGACTTACTCTGATGACAGTAAACCCTTTATTGTTTTAATTAGCCACTTTTAGTAGAAAGCGTGGTAAGTGCAACACCTGACTATCCATCATTGAGTGGTGTTTGCTGAGGCTTCTATCTCTATCATTTATTTTGTGATCCTAACAGGTTGACCTTTATATCTGAGAAAAGATGTAAAAGTTGTAGTATTGGAAATACTGTAAAAAGACAAACCTTGGAAGAACACCCTGGTATACACAGATTTTGTTGTGCCTTCCAAAGAAGCCGGGGAAAAGGAGTATCATATGATGACTGTGATGATCTTAATAGCACTGCTTCAGGTAGTGCTCCCATTTGGGGGAATGTATGTCAACCTATCATTTCCTCCTAGGGTCCTGAATATTTTTGTGTTCTAAGTCCATTCTCTTGGCCAGTATCCCCAAAGTGATTTGTCTCTCACTGAATTCTTATTCTGCGTCATATTGTGGCATGTTAGTTTTGGCCCTAAACTCAAGGTGATAATTAGGTACTATTTGTTCTATTAGAATGTTTTTATGTTTGTGGTTTTTTTTTTTTCTTTTACTATACAGTTTAAATTCAGTTATTTGGCCAAAATGGTCTTTGCAGAAAGCAGTTAGAAAAGATTACTTGTTAATTAGTTCTGTGTTCACAGACCAATATTTAGTCTCCACAAATGGGGAAGATGTTCCTGAAGGACTGTTTAACAGATGAGCTATTTAAAGGGGTCAAAGGACTTACTTATCACCTCTAATTTATGTCTTCTCTGCAACCAATCAAGATGGAAATTTTAACTGATGGTGCTATTTATGTTTTTTGTTTACAGAATAGGATGTAACTTAGTGAAAAATGTATTCCATGTCTTAGCATTATCTGTTATTTTGTAGTTTTAAAGAATAAGACATTAAGAAGAAAAATCTGTTTGGCTCACCATTCTGATACCAAGGATAACTCTTGGAAAAAATAACTCTGAAACAGAAACTTATGAGAGGAAAAGGCACTGAATAATCTTTTTTTTAAAAAAAGTCTTTGAAAAGTGAATCCATATAACACCTTCTTAATCATTAACTTGGGCAAAAGCTCTAGACGCATTTGTACCAATTAATGCAAGTGATTTTCTCTTCTTCATTTTTAAAACAAAGTCCACCCTACAAGTTTGAATAATAAGAGAGTTGTAGGAGGAATTTATGTACTCTATTGCCCAAAGTAAATGGTAATCCTTCTGCTCTTGAGCTCTAGTTTGTGTATATATAAGTAATTGTGATCATGTAGTATAATCATATTTATAATATACTAATTGTTTTTACATGGCATTTTTATTCCGATTTTAAAAATAAATATTCATTATAGAATATTTGAAAATTCAACATATAAAAAATGTTACTGTTACATACTTTTTTAATAAGCTTGAAGATATTATTTTAATAAAGTTACCCACGTATAATTCTGTTAATTTTGTCAAATGTTTTAAGTCATAATTGTTACCCTGATACGGAATATTCCTGTCACCTAAAAATGTCCTTTGTTTCCCTTGCAGTCAGTCCCCTGCTCCCACTTTCACCCATTGGAAACCATTGATCTGCTTTTGGTCACTAGAAAATTCAAAAGTTTTCCCTTTTCTAGAATTTCAAATAAATGGAACAATATATAGTCTTCTGTGTTCGGCTCTTTCAGTTAACAAAAAATGCTTTTGAGATATTTATGTTGCTAAATGTATCAGAAGTTAGATCCTTTTTATTGTTTAGTAGTATTTAGTAGTAGTGTTTGTTACACTGTAGCTTGTTTTATTTTGTTTAGGATTTATTTTTGTCTTTATTTATAGCTACACTGGGTCTTAGTTGCTGCGTGCGGGCTTTTCTGTAGTTGCATTGAGCAGGGCCTGCTCTCTGGTTGCAGAGTACAGGGTTCTCATTGCAGTAGTTTCTTGTAGCAGAACACAGGCTCTAGGCACGCAGGCTTCAGTAGCTGCAGCTCATGGGCCTTGTTGTTCCACGGCATGTGTTCACGGCATGTGTTTTCTTTCCGGACCAGAGATTGAACCTGCATTGGCAGGTTATTTCTTTACCACGGAGCCACCAGGGAAGCCCATCACAGCTTGTTTATTGATTCACCAGTTGATGGACCTTTGTGAGTTATCTTTAATTTTTTTTTGCTGTTACAAGTAAAGTTATTTTTATATGTATACAGGTCTGTGTGTAGACAGATAACTTTCATGTCTCTGGGATAAGTACCTATGGTTAGGATTGCTGTGTTATATTGTATTTAAGTTTATAAGAAATCGCCAAACTGACTTCCACAGTAGGTGTTTCATTCTACACATCTACACTCCATATGTTATGATTCCAAGTGTTTCAAACCCTCACCAGTACTTGCCTTGAACGGTTGTGGAGTCTCATAGCCCACTGTGATTTTGTTTTGTATTTCTATAATGATCGGTGATGAACATATTTCATGTACTTACTTGGCTGTTTTCCTTGGTTGTCCTATATGTGTGTTCTGATCTGATTTTCCACCTCATGTTGTTAAGTAATTGGGACTTTAGGGATATTAGAGAGGAAGGATTATTCTCTGTGAATTTTAGAAGTGCAGAAAATTTAAAGCCATTGACCTGAATATGGCAAAATGTGCCATTCTTCACTGGCCAGTACAGTGGAAGGGTTAAGCCACTGTTACCAGGTGCCAGAAGAGAATTCAGAAGGAGCTTTTTTAAAGATGTGGCAAAAACACCGCAAAGCAAGCAGCTACAACCTTAGAGAGGGGTTTCTCTTCTGGGCATCAGCAAATATAGGCATATTTACAGCTGATGGAAATGCAAATAAATAGTCCTATGTGAACACTGGTGCAGCAGAACAAAATAGCACTAGAAACTACAGGGTTCAAAAGCGGATTTTCTCTGATCCCTGGGAACCATGCTATCCATGCAGAGTCCCTGAATCTTTAGTCTTAGTACCTTAACTGTTAAACTGAGAACAACTAGAGCAGCCTTCTGTGGGAGAGAAACACCAGGTTTAGAGGTCATGATGTCAAGAGGTTGCACATCCACCGTGAGGAAAAGAACAGGGCATAAGACAAAACTTTTCTTGTTTGGGTAAGGGATGGGCGTGAACGAAGACAGCTGATGCAGAAGCACTGCAGAACCAACCTTTAAGACTGCTTAGAGTTTTGGTAGTTTGTGGTTTTCAATGAACTGGCCCACTTTGTCAATGTTGTGGAATATATGTGAAGTTGAGTATCTTCTTACCAATATCTGTCAAATCTACAACAATATGTATGTAGTCTTCCATTCCTGACATTGACAGTCTCTTTTTTGGTCAGCTTGCTAAAAGGTGTATCAATTGTACTCGTCTTTTTTCAAAGAACTAGCTATTTGTTTCACTGATTTTCTATTTTCACTTTCATTGATTTCTATATCCTTTTTTCCTTCCTTCTGCTTGTGTTTACATTTTTTTTTATTTCTAATTTCTTGAGGTGGCAGCTTAGATTTAAGTGTTTAGTGCCATAAATCCCTTTCTAAAACACTGCTTTAGCCCCAACATACATGTTTCAATGTCTCATGCCATTCAATCAGTATATTTTTTATGTCCTCAATATATTTCCCTCTTAACAGATTGAGTGTGCTGTTTAATTTTCAAGTGATTAAAGATTTCTCTGTGACATTTCTGTTAATTTCTAGTTTGGTTCTTCTATGGTAGTTGGAAAACAGTTCTTTTAATTATTTTTTTAAAATAATTTTGACTGTGGTGGGTCTTGCTGCGTGGACTTTCCTCTAGTTGCAGGAGGAGGGGCTGCTCTCTGATTGCAGTGCACAGCCTTCTCTTGTGAAATTTGAGCTCTAGGGTGAGCAGGCTTCAGTAGTTGCAGCTGCCAGGCTTAGTTGCTCTGTGGCATGTGGGATTGAACTCTGCTGCATTGGCAGATGGATTCTTTACCTCTCAGGCACCAGGGAAACCCTGATTTCAATTCTTTTAAATTTGTCAAGTTTATTCCCCAGAGTGTGATCTATCTTGGTGAATGTTATATATCCGCATGAAAAGAAAGTATAATCTCCTGTTTCTGGGTGGAGTGTTCCCTAAGTTGATGTCAGTTAGGTCTCATTCCTTGATGTCGTTCAGTTCTATATCATTACCAACTGTACTGTGGATTTGTCTGTTTTCTCCCTTGAGTTCTGTTAGTTTTTGATCATGTATTTTGAAGCTCCAGTATTTGGTACTTACACACTTGGGGTTACATCTTTTTCACAGAATGACCCTTTTATTGTTAGGTAGTATTCTTTGTTCCTGGTAATTTGCTCTGCTTTATGTTCTAGTGTAGCCCCTCCAGATTTCTTTTGATTGGCATTTGCTTGATACTACCTTTTTTCCATTCGTTTACTCTATACTTACCGTTATAATTGCATTTGAACTGTTTCCAAAAGTTGACAGCATATAGTTAGGTCACTTTTAAAATCTGTCAGTATCTCCCTTTTAATTAATATATTTATATCACTTAGATTTTCTGTGTGCCATTTTGTTTTTTGGTTCTCTCTTCGTTCCTCTCTTTGCTTTTTCTTGCCTTCCTATGGTTAGTTACCTGACAGTTTATTTAGTATTCCACTTTACCTTGTCTGTTGTTTATCAGCATATCTCTGTAAAGTTTTTGCTTGCTCTGTGGATTACAGTGGACTTCCCAAGTGGCTCAGCAGTTTAAAAAAAAATCCCTCTGCAATGCAGGTGATAACGGGTTCGATCTCTGGGTCAGGAAGATCAGCTGGAGGAGAAAATGGCAACCCACTCCAGTATTCTTGCTAGGAAAATCCCATGGGCAGAGGAGCCTGGTGGGCCACAGTCTGTAGGGTTGCAAAGAGTTGGACACAACTGAGCACATGATTATAGTATACATGTATTGCTTTAGTTTTTCCTAAATATTTAGTTTTCCCAAACGAACTGTTAGTGAAGGTAGCTCAGTTGTGTCCAACTCTTTGTGACCCCATGGACTATACTGTTCATGAAATTCTCCAGGCCAGAATACTGGAGTGGGTAGCCTTTCCCTTCTCCAGGGGGGGGTCTTCCCAACCCAGGGATCAAACCCAGGTCCCCTGCATTGAAGGAGGAACTGTTTAAAGACTATATTTTTTAGAGAAATCTAAGGTTTACAGGAAAACTGATCAAACTGTATACTTTTACTCCCTTTTAACTTCCCCTATTATTAGCATTTTAGTACATTTGTTACAATGGATGAGCCAACATTAATGCATTATTAACTAAAATCCATGGTTTCCATTAGGGCTCATTCTCGGTATTGTATATTTGAACAAATGTATGATGACATATATTCACCATGACTTAACCATGCAGAATACTTTCACTACCCTGAAAAAAGTCCTCTGTGCTCCACTTAATCCTCCTTTCTTCTCCCTGAACCCCTAGCTCTCATGGATCCTTTTATTGTCTCCATGGTTTTGCCTTTTTGAAAATGTTACATACTTGGAGTCATTTAATGTATAGCTTTTTCACATTGGCAACTCTTCCTTACTAATAAGCATTTAAGGTCCTTTCATATCTTTATGGCTTGCTAGCACATTTATTGCTGGTTAATATCCCATTGTCTGGATGTACCACAGTTTATCTGTTCATCTATTGAAGATTATCTTGGTTGCTTCCAACTTTGGCCATTATAAATAATGCTGAGATAATTTTTGTGTAGATATTTCTGCGGACATAGTTTTCAACTCATTTGGTTAAGTATCACGGAATGTGATTGCTGCATTGTATGGTAAGTGTTTAGCCCTCTAAGAAACTGCCAAACTGTCTCCCATTGGCTTTTGCATTCCCACCAGCAGTGAATGCCCCGAGTCCTCACCTGTATTTGGTATTGTCAGAATTTTAGTCATTCTCTCATTTTAATATTGTAGTTGCATAATAATATATGATCTTGAACATCTTTTTCATATGCTCATTTGCTATCTATATATCTTTGAGTTTTCCATATTTTTGCCCATTTTTAATTGGGTTTTCTAATTATTTAGTTTTAAGAGTCCTTTGTATACTTCAGATGCTAATCCTTTACCCAGATTTTTTTCAAGATTTTTTCTGTGGATTGTTTTTTCATTCTCCTTTTAATGAAATTCACCTTACCAGTTTTTTCTTTCATTGATCATGTCTTTGGTGTTTAAGAAGTCATCTCCAAACCCAAAATCACCCTGACTTTCCCCTGTATTATTTTTTAGGAGTTTTACACTTTTACATCTTAAAAAGTTTCCAAATAAATGGATAGTTCTTAATTTTTGTTACTGATTTCCATTTTAACTATTTTATAATCAGAAACCATTCTGTATAACTTCAGTCCTTTAAAATTTGTTGAAACTTGTCTTACAATTTAGGAAATAGTCAAATTTAAATATTCTACCTGTGCATTAATGTATGTGCTGAAATTGTTGCAGCATGTCCTAGAAAAGCCTATTATATTATTTCCATCTTATACACTTTCATTGATTTTTATCTATTTTTTATACTTTTTATTTTTCACATCAAATGAGACAGCTATGTTAAAGTCTCAAGCTGTGACTTTGGACTTAAGTTATATTTTTGCTTTTACTTATGTTGAGAACATATCATTGCATGCTAAGTCACTTCAGTCGTGTCCGACTCTGCGACCCCATGGACTGTAGCCCGCCAGGCTCCTCTGTCCATGGGTTTCTCCAGGCAAGAATACCGGAGTGGGTTGCCTTTTCCTTCTCCCAACATATCAGTGGAAGAATATATATTTAAAATTGTTACATAATATCTTCCTGGCTAAGTGAAACTTTATGTAGGCTGTATCCCTAGTCATACGTTTTATTTTACAGATGGTTGTATCTTGACATAGCCACAGGTAGTGAATGTTACCATGTTCTGCCCAAACCTCCGTCAGGAACTGCCAGCAACCAACAGCTTTTGCTCATCAGCCATGTACAGGAATTGTCCTTGGCTGAAGGAAGTCGTCTCAGCCAAAGGCATGTCCCCTTTCTGGACACAGCCAGCATCCTTTGTTAAGAACAAAATTGCCAAGACCCACCCCCTTGCCAAAGCCCCTCTTTCTCCTCTCCTCTGAGACTCCAGGTAAATCTTTGCACTCACCACCTGTCCTCTCCATGCTTCCCTGTGGGTTTCTTCTAGCCTCTCTTCCAGTTCTCCAATAGCTTTTAACTGTCAAATCTGACATTAAACCTACTTCCATAATTTCTAGTTTTTTCTTTTTTTTCTGTCACTTCTTGTGGTTAATTATTTATTGCTTTTTGAAGTTTGGCTTTATCTCCATGTTTAAGCATGCTCAATCATGTCCAACTTTTCGCTACCCTATGTTGTAGCCTGCTAGGCTCCTCTGAGGTTGTTTTTTTTTTTTTTTTGCTTACACTTTAATTTGAGAATTTGTTTTTTGGAAATAATTGAGAACTAAGATGATGGTAGCTTTCTTCAGAATGAGGTTTTGTTTCCTCTGAAGGACCTTGGTATGCCATAATCCCAAAAAGTGAAGCTTGAGATTCTTGAGTTTCCTCTCCAGAGTAAGCCCTTTGGGGACCACACCCACAAAAAGGAAGCGGTGGTAGGTACTGTGGCCTGTGTTACTTAGCGCACGGAGGATGGGCTAAAGAGGAAGGTGCATCTTGCTACTCCAGAGATGATACTCCGTATCGCTCTGCTCCCCTCCTCTGTCACTACCTGAGTGAAAATGCAACAGAGATGCCTTTATAGCTCCTATCACACAGCTCTGTTTTAGCTGCAAAGACTGCTGGAAAACTAGCATTTTAAGGTGTTGTAAAGAGTGTTGCAGACAGAATCCTAAGACAAGCCCCATGATCTCTGCTTCCTAGGTGTTGACATCTCCAATTAGGTTTACTGCATGGCCAAATTACGCAGATCTAATTAAGGTCCCAAATCAGCTGAATTTGAGTTCATAAGGGAGATTTTTCTGAGGGTCTAATAACATGAGTTTTAAAAAAGTTTTCTCCAGCTGGTAGCATAAGATGAGAGAGATTCCACATGTGAGAAGGACTGAACATGCCACTGCTGCCTTGAAGGTAGAAAGAGCCACACGGCAAGGCAGTCTAGTCCCTGGAAGCGGTGAGCACTGGCCCACCTGCCCTCCCTCCAGCAGCCAGCAAGGAAACGGGCTCCACACAGCAATCACAAGGAATGGAACTCGGCAAGTAATGGGTAGGAGCTGCAAAGCAGTCAGGCCACCGCTGTGATTCCCGTCTTACGAGACTAAATGCAGAGAATTCAGCCAAGCCATCCTAAACTTCTTACGTTAGAACTGAGAAACCATAAAGGAATGTTATTTTAAGCCACTGAGTTTGTGGAAATAATAGTCATTCTTTGTCTTCCACCAAGATTCACAAAGGGGTAAAATGTCCCAAGTACAAAGGTTCAGATACTGGGTGGCCAAAGTGAACAATGGTGTTTATTCCAAGGGTTAATAACTGAATGATTTGAGATAAGCTATTCAGTCATGAGGTTTTGTGGAAACTCTTAAGAAATAGGATGGCCCAGTTCTTAAAAATGCCCCAGCGTTTTAGAGCAACTGAGGCCCACATGTATCCAAAAAAGATCAGACAGACAGCTTTCATACTAGCTACAGATACCTTTTGAGTAGAAGTCTGATTTAGCTCAAAATGCAGCAAACTTAAATGTACTAAAATGAACATGTCCTACAGTAAATTAAATCACATCAGCACGAAAGAACAAGTATATACAAAATCTTTATAAACTCACATTTTTGCCAAAAGTGTACAAGCAGTCTCATTTCACTGGGACAAAAAATATTTTTGTTCTCCACAGGTCACTGAAAGAAGTCATTGTACAATTCAGAGAAGCTATACATAGAAACTGAACTGGGTGTGAAAAACAATACTGTGTCACTTACAGTTGAACTGAAACATTGTGAATGTGTTAATACCTGCTATAAAACAATGTTTTATCTAATAAACGGTATTAACCCGCTTGCTAAATAGGCTTTGACTTATGCACGTATTTCCAGAACTGTTCAACATCTCATACTGATACAGGATCCATACAGTTGCTAATTTTTAGTTTTAATAGGATATAAGCAAAAAATAATAGAACTGGTCTCTTTGCAAAGCCACACATTTACTTTCCTTCTGTGAAAATGACCCATTAGTTAAATTTTTTTAGCCTCTCCTCCAAAAAGTCTGTGGTGTTTTACCAACCCTGAAACCTCACTAGCTGAGTCCATGGCTACTCTCCACTGACAGACTTGCCCAGACCTCAAGTTGCTCAGGACCTGGAATATCTATACCCAGAAATGTTCCACTGATAAAGGACAGTGGTCCGGGGTGACGCAGCCACAGGTGCCACCCCACCACGGGCTCAACTGCTGCAGTGACAGGACACAAAGCAGGTGAGCCAGGCTCGCTCGCCTCCGGCACTGGGCTTCTGCAGTCACTCACACAGGTAAACTGGTTGGCAGACAGCAGCTGGGGACATGGCAGGCAGGACCTGAGTCCTTGAAGGGTGTTCCCTTTGCCAGGCCCTCTGTGGAAGAGAATGGAGTAGGGGTGGAAAGTAGCTGCCCATAAAAAAAATCATTCCTCCCCCTCACTCTTCCAAACCCTCCATTCCCTCTTTATGATAACATTCAATTATAAGAACTCTTCTCTCTCCTTGTACTAGTGGAAGAAATAAAGTTCTACAGATAAGAGTTAAGAGACTTCAGCAAGCAAGGCCTTTAGTGCAAATAAAATGAGTTCCCATTAAGGTCAAAATGTTATGTTGTAATTAAGTACCATGCTGGCTTCTTGATACCTTTTAAGGTCCAATTTTACCTTCTTTGAAATGGTTAAAGTATGTTTCAGCCAATTTCCTTCTGCAAATAGGAGTAGGAACTGTCCAAAACTTCATGTTATTGAAGGCAAAGCGGCCTCACGTCATCTAATCAGCTCAGTTGAGTCTGTTTTTAAAAAGCAGGACCCTTGTCCTATATTCAAGATTTTCTCACGTACGTGAGGCATCTAAATTCTATGTTGTTAGAGTAGCCTATGTTTTATTAGAATATATTTACCTAAGACCAGAGTTAGAAAGAAAAATCTTCTAAGGCTCCTTCCCTTCCAATGAGGAAAGGGGTGACAAAAATTCAAGTGTCAATTTCCCTTTTCTGAGAAGAGGTTTAGAAAGGCTGGGCTCACCTTCAGAACTCTAGCAGTTCCTTTTGAAATCTATCAGATCTAAAATATAAAAGTCAGGAAAAATAGTTACAAAACTGGGCATTTCTTAAAGACATAAAACCTTGGTAATACTGGAAGAACCATGTGAAGGAGATGTTTAAAGAGAGCTAATATACATTCTTGGTTAAATGAAGATAGAGAAGATGAGGATGCAACATCTTACATATATTTTCTTTTTATGTCAGGACATGATACAATGAGGAGTCGCTGAGGCAGCCTGATCCCTGAAGTGAACTGCTCAGCTATTCTGTTAACCTAAAGAGGTGTGCAAAAGGATTGCTGTGCACAGACTGAGCTTTGCGGACTAACCGTGTCCAGTAGCTGTTCTCCTGAGAGAACAGAACCACCTGGCAAACTTAAAGGCAAGTGTTTCCATTCTTAACTAGGCTATGTTAAAATTAACATCAAAACCAGCTCTGAACCAACCAGCCCACCATGATGTAGTGCAAATCTCGCAGTGGCAGAATACCCTCGGAAAGGCTACACGTTGGTCTCCAGTCCCAGCAAACGTCCCATTCTCTCCACATTCTTATCAATTGTAGCTTGGCACGTTATCTCCTTAGCACATTCCATAGGAAACCAGCCCCGTTCTCCATCTCGAAGTCTTTCCCCTTCATACCAGCCTGCAAAAAAGAGCAGAGGTCTCAGGGGACACCAAGTATTTGGAGGAATCTTGATTGTGTTTGGCTCCAAGGGAGGAGCGTAGGGGCAAATTTCAGAGCCAGCATTCTGCCCCAGGTTGGGTACCACAGATGACGCAAGGTGAGGAGAGAGGTGGAACAGAGGGAAACCTTTCAAGAGGGGATCAATGGCATGTCATGATGAAAGGCAGGACATGATCAGAGGCCCTGAAGTCAGCTGGTTGGGAGAGTTTAGGAGCTTGGGCTGAGTTGAAGAAAGGAATGTTGATGCTTTGGGTAGAGAGAAAGTAATTTTTTTACTTTTATTTTTTATTGAAGTATAGCTGATTTACAGTGTTTTGTTAGTTTTAGATGTACAGCAAAGTGATTCAGTTATATATATATATATATATATATATTTTTTTTTTTTTTCAGATTCTTTTTTTCCCTTAAAGGTTGGTTATCTCAGAAGTCTCGAACTGTCCTGATTTGTTTTCATTCCTTTATTCTGTTCCATGGCAGTGATTTCCACTACTGTGTATTCCAACTCACTTATCCATTCTTCTGCCTCATTTATTCTCCTGTCGATTCCTTCTAGGTATGTTTTTCACTTCAGTTATTGTATCCTCCCACTCTGGTTGTTATCTTTTATAACTTTTTAAAACTCTGTAACTTCTCTGTGCATCTGTTCTTTCCCATATTCTTGGGTCATCTTTATGATCATTACTCAGAATTCTTTCTTGAGTAGATTGCTGATCTCCACATCAGTTAAGTTGCTTTTCTGAGGTTTTATCTTGTTCCCTTGTCTGAAACATATTCCTGCGCCATCTCATTTTGTCTAAACTTCTGTGTGTTTTTTTCGTATATTTGGAAGGTTAGTTGTGTTTCTCAAACTTGGAGAAGTGGCGCTCTACAGGGGATGTCCTGTATGTCTCAACAGTACACTCCGCTCACTCACATCACCCAAGGGCCAGAGGCTAGCTGGTGCCTTCCCACTGGTAGGTGGACCTGGGTCTTGGCTCTCTGGTGGGCCAAGTTAACATGGCCAATCAGCAGGGCCATGTTATGGGTTGTGTCTACAGGTGGCTGTGGGTTCAGGAATTCTTTAGGGAGCCTGTCTGCTTATGTCTGTGGCTGTGTTCCTGCTCTGTTGATTGGCTGGCCTGAGGCTTCCCATTACTGGAGCCTCTGGGATGTTGGGTAGAACCAGGTCTTGGTACTAATAAGCCAGTATGTCAGGCACCAGGATTATCATGTGGTTGAACATAACCCAGTATGCCTGCCACCAGTGTCTATCCAGACAGTGAGCCACAGCTGACTCCTGTTTCCTCAGGAGAACCTCCAAGACCCGCAGGTAGGTCTGATGTAAATTCCTGTGGAGTCACTGCTTTTGCCCTGGGTTCTGCTTACACATGACCTTGTGTATGTCCTCCAAGAGTGAAGTCTTACTTCCCCCCGACCTGTGGAGAGCCTACACTCCCACTGGTTTTTGAAGCCAAATCTCTGGGGGCTACTCCTCCTGATGTCAGACCCCCAGGTGAGGAGCTTGAAGTGGGGCTCAGCACTCACTCCTGTGGGAGAACTCTTGTAATATAATTGTTCTCCAGTTTGTGGATTGCCCACCTGGGCGGAGGGCATATGAGATTTGCTTGTATCGTAAGTGCACCCCTTGATCTTGTTGGGTTTCTTCTTCTTTGTCTTTGGATATACAGTATCTTTTTTTGGTAGGTTCCAGTCTTTTTATTGATGGCTGTTTACCAGTTGTGATTTTTGTGTGCTCAGGAGAGGAGGTGACCTTAGAGTCCTTCGACTGTACCATCTTGTCCCCCATCTGACTTAAATGAGGAAGGAGGAAACTCTGGAGCTGAGAACTAGGTCACTGGGGGACCAGGAAGGAAGGAAACCTTTCATGGTTCCTTTTGACTAACAGCCATGTAACTGCAGCCTATTAAAAAACATTTAGAAACAGTAATGTGTAGATAAAGGAGAGAAAGGTGCATAGGAGAAAACCAAAAAGGTTAGGGAACATAAGCATTGACAATAAAATGAGACCCTGAATGCCGGACCACCACCACCCCACTGAAGCACTCCCACTCACCATCGCTAACACGCTGATAAATAAGGACCACATCCGCCACCTGCAGAGAGAGTTCATCTGGCTGCTTGGCAGTAAATGATCGAATGATTTCCACTTGGGTCAGTGCTGAGGGGGAAAGAGGACATAATGAGAAATGAAACAGGGACAAATCAATAATTTGCATTTACTCAGCCAGCATGGATAGAAAAAAGGTAGGCTCCAAAAAGAAGCAGAAATGAGTTTCTAGGAACTCCCTTACTCGGCCCAGAGCTTCAGTTAGAAGCTCAGAATCAAGAGAGGCCTTTTATGATACATGAATCCCCTCAAAAATAGCCTTGATAAGTCATTAGATACATCACACAATACAACTAGAAACAGCCACGGGGGAAACTGAGGCAAGACAGATTGGGTATGTGCCAAGGCCATGCAGCTGAGGATAAAATCCAAAATCTATGCAGTTCTCCTGGTTCTCACCCAGGGTGCTGCCCCAGCCCACCTAGAAGCACCTGCGAGCTGCCAGAGAAGTGTAGAAATAAAAGAAGTTCCAGCCAAACGTTAGATCCTAACAGACAAACTTTTACTTCAGTGATTTGGTCCTGGCTGACCTGAGTTCTTACTTTGTTTTTTAATATAAAACTTGATTCCAGAGAAATTTCAAGCCAGTCACTAAAGCTTTGACTTTAAGCTGTGATTTGTGAGTGCTCCAGGAGATCCAGTTTTGTTGCCCCAGTTCTTTGAATTTGCCCTTCCAGCTAGAATCACCCAGAGCAGCATAACGTCAAAGCAGAATGCTTAGCACGTGGCACTACCCTTCACTGTGTCAGTTCCTAGCTCCCTAGAAAATTAAAACATTTTTAATATTATTTAATAACAAAAAGTCAAAAGGAAGGGTAAAGTGATTTACCTTAAGGTTAAAAGTACACTTTAGTATGGAGAAGGTTTAAATATGCTACTACTGCCCATTAACAAACTAGAAATGGAGGAGCTTGATAGTATAAGCAAGGCGGTCAATGTACATTTAACTTTATTCTATCATATTATATAAATGGTGCACCTAACTTGCAGGTGATTTAAGAGACTCAGGAAGGCTATGCAATGATGTGCCACATTTATAGAGCAAAGAACTGCACTTGAGGTTGGAATTTGTCCCCTTGTCTTCCAAAGCGGGGTGCACCCAGTGCTGATGTGGGGCAGCAAGAAGGAAACCTTGGAACTTAAAAGCGGGTAGTGTGGAATTTAACCACTAACAACCCAGCAACCAGCAGGGGGCAGAGCTCTCTCTGTTTCAGATTGTCAGCCCTCCGGGTACTTACAGGTCCGATCTGGAGGCTGCTTCCCACTGCTGTGTCCCAGGGCGGTTATCCAACGGGCTCGCTCACTCCTAAACGCAGGGAACATCCAGTTTAGAGATTCGACAGTGCTTAGATACAGAATGAGGTATATTCTAGAATGTAAAGGCTTCTTTCCCCCAAAACAGGGCAGAGATTCTCTAGAAAGGTAAGCACTGGTCTTCAAAACCAATTTTAAAATGATAATCTGGAAAATGTAAATAAGCCCCAAACAAGTCATTGTCAAGAGATTCTGAATGACTCTGTCTTGTTATTAAGTGGAATTTCTCATATGATGGTTTGTTGTTGTTGTTTAGTTGCTAAGTTGTGTCTGAATCTTTTGTGACCCCACAAACTGGAGCCTGCCGGGCTCGCCTGTCCATGGGATTTTCCAGGTGAAAATACTGCAGTGGGTTGCCATTTCCTTCACTAGGGGATCATCTTGTTAACAAATAGCTGATTACACTAATAATCGCAAAAAGATACTCTGTACACTCACAATCTGACATTTAACATTTCAAAATAAAATTTCATGAAAAAAAAAAATCCTAGTAAATCTATCTCTTGCCACTCCCTCCTCTCTTTTCCCTGCACACACACACATTTCCAAATAAATGAGAAAACTGGAAAACTGACATATTTAAAGTTGTTCTGTCCTCCTACAACAAACATTGCCAAATGTAAGCCTTAGTGAACTAGAAATTCTCTGTTCTCAGATGCTTAAAGTGATTTAGTGATTACAGACAAAAGAAATTTTTTAAGGTTTAAAAAATTTTTTTTATATTACGCTATAATTATATGAAACAATAATTATTTAACTAAAAGATCAAAAGTTTAGATGAGCAAACATTACTCTGTAATACAGTAACCCCAAGTTTCTGATTTGGACAGTCAAATATTAGGACTGTGATTAAATAAACCACACAAACATATACACTTTAAAATCTTTTAGGAAGCATTTGTCAGACATACCACTTGAGATACATTATTTCCTTTAAGTTTCCCAAAAGCCTGTTCAAAGGATGAGAAGACTAAACAGAGGTTCCAAGGTAAGTGACCCAAACCAAGGTCAGTTTCTACTACTATACTCTACCTAAGTAAGGGATTAAGAAAGGGATGCCTTATAATAATACAAAATAACCAGATGGGACCTAATAAAACTTAACAAGGTTTTATACAGAAAAGAAAACCATAAACAAAATGAAAAAATAACCTATGGACTGGGAGAAAATACTTGCAAATGATGGGACCAACACAGGCTTAATCTCCAAAATATACAAACAGCTCATACAGCTCATAGGGCTTCCTTGGTGACTCAAGAGAGTGAAGAGCAATGAAGGAGATGGGTTCAATCCCTGGGTCTAGAAAATCGATCCCTGGCTCGGGAAGATCCCCTGGAATAAGGGAATGGCTACCTACTTCAGTATTCTTGCCTGGAGAATCCCATGGACAGAGGAGCCTAGTGGGTTAGAGTGCAAGGGGTCACAGAGTAGGACTCAACAACTAACTTTCTCACTTTCATACAACTCAGTTAAGAAAAACCCAATCAAAAAATGGGCAGAAGACCTAGACACTTCTCCAAGGAAGATGTACAGGTGACCAGTAGGCATATGAAAAGATGTTCAACCTCACTAATTATCAGGGCTCCCCTGGTGGCTCAGACAGTAAAGAGTCTGCCTACAGTGCAGGAGACCCAGGTTTGATTCCTGGGTCGGGAAGATCCCTTGGAGAAGGAAGTGGCAACCCACTCCAGTATCCTTGTCTGGAAAATCCTATGGACAGAGGAGCCTGGCAGGCTACAGTCCATTGGGTCGCAAAGAATCAGACATGACTGAGTGACTAGGCACATAAAAAGATAGCCTCACTAACTATTAGAGAAATGCAAATCAAAACTACAATGACGTATCACTTCACACCAGTTAGAATGGCCATCATTAAAAAGTCTACAAATCACAAATGCTGGAGAGAGTATGGAGAAAAGGGAACCCCTCATACACTGTTGGTGGAAATGCAAGTTGGTACAGCCTCTATGGAGGTTCCTCAGAAAACTAATGAGAACTACCATAAGGATGCCTTAATAGCCTGGACGTGAAAGATGCTTCTGTCATTCCATCTTTATTCTCTGACATGTATCCATCCTTCCATCCAGACCAACTTGTTATAGTTGGGAATTTGACATGCTGTTCCATACCTTTCCTATTCTTCTCAATCTTGAGTGTGACCTTTCCTCTATTTTTAACCAAGCTGTGTCCGCTCATTATCACTACTTAGTTCCCTGTGGTGGCTCAGTGATAAAGAATCCACCTGCCAATGCAGGAGACGCAGGTTTGTTCCCTGGGTCGGGAAGATCCCCTGGAGAAGGAAATGGCAACCCCTTCCAGTATTGCCTGGAAAATCCCATGGACAGAGGTGCCTGGCAGGCTACCGTCCATGTAGTCACAAAAGCACTGGACTAAACAAGATCATATTATTGAAGAACATGCATAAAAAACTGCACTATTAAGTGTATACAGATCTGTAAGTATTACTTAGGTACAACCATGTACTCACACCCCCAGATCAAGACACAGACCTACCAGGAGGTTCCTTTCTGTTCTTTTCCAATCAATGAACTCCCGCAAAGGTAACTGCTGTTCTGATTTCCATCACACAGACAAGTTTTGCTTATTTTGAACTTTATGAAAATGGAATCCTATATTGTTGTCCACTTTGATATATCTGGCTTCTTTTGTTCAAAACATTCACCCAATATTGAAAACACAAGGCTCATCTCCTCCAGGTCGGCCTCCTCTGAAGCATGAACCACATTTCTGATGTCATCTCGTTCTGGTAATGCTGTCCCCAGGCCCCCCTCCACATAGCTCTGTCACACTGCTGGGCAGGTACATACTTCCTGAAGGCAAGCACCTTATTTGTGTATCTGCCTGCACATAACAGGAACTAGTAAACACTGACCTCTGCTAAATTGTTACTACGCATTGCACACTGACCCCATCTTTTATGGGCTTATCTGTTTCTCCAACTGGGCCATAGACTCCTCCAGGACAGGAACTGGATCCTGTAAATAGTATAAGGGATTGTGTATATGCCAGGTATGGTGCTTTTTTGTATTTAGTGAGTACCATCTCATCTTTAGAACAGTTTTGAAAATTATTACCATTTTTTTTTTTCAGAGGATGAAGCTGAAGTCTGGAGTGTAAAGCACCTGCTCATAGTAAAACTGCTAAGTGGTAAAGTCAGACTGTAAGCCAGGCAGCCAGGGATCAAAGAGGTGGCGCTCCTTAGCAAGTGCTCACAAAATAACCAGGGAGGCAGGAAGGATAGAAACTGCAATTTCCTGAAAGACAGACTTACTTAAAAGAAAAAAATGAGGCCAATCCCTGGTTGAGCTGCTGTGTCAAGTAGTAATATGCAAAGTTCATATAGAAACTCGTGACACAGCCTTGCTTTTAAGAACTTCATCTCTCTCTAATACAGGCCCAGGGCTTTAAGGAGGTTTTATAAGGAGCCAGTAAAGCACTTCCTCTCTCCATATAATCCCTTTGTTAGGTAAGGGATTTTTTTTAATTCAAGCTCAATGAGAATTTCTAAAGTACAAAGGCAATTGAAAACTAAACAGTATCTTAAGGATGGAAGCGCTGTTTGCCAAGCGTAACCTGAAACGATCCATCTGTGTCTCCACACGCCATATCCAAACCTGTCCAGCTCACCATAGCATCTTCACATGGCCCTTACTGCCGTCTGCAGTCCTCAGCGTGGACCCTCTCTGGCCCTGAGTGACTGGTCTCAGCAGCAGCCTCACCCCGCAGCCAGCTTCCAGAAGTCCAGATGAAATCTCGCTCCTGTGGCATACTGCCTGGATGCTAATGGCATCCTTTAGACACAGCGGCCCCTCACAGGGACTCCAGGGCACAGAACAAGACACTCCTTGTTGCCTTGCTGAAAGGAGCCGCTTCTTGAAAGGGCTTCAATGGGATCAGCCCCACCCCCTCTGAGATGCCATCAAAACCGCACGACATTACCCGGGGCTTCCACAGACTGTGCCAAGGAGCTCCCGCCTGTCATGAGGCGGAAAGCACTGCATCTCTAAAGCAGGGAGGAGACTTGCTCCACGTAAAATGGAATTCTAAGAACAAGAAAACCTTGGGTGTAGACATACCCATTATTAAATTTAGATATCAGGTCCAGGGCTCAGAAGCAGACAGCTATTTTCTCTAGGGACAATGAGACAACACAAATTAACAGTCCACACCAAACCTAGTTCATTGAGATTTCCCTCTGCCCAAACAAAGTGCCAGAATCGACAGTCAATGCCACTAATGGAGACCCGAGGCAGGTCAACTTTTAAGGCACTTCTGACTCCTCCTTTCAACCGGCATTCACCAAGTCCTTGCCTTTGCAGGAGCCCTGTGGTAGGCAGGGGTTGCTAAGTGAGTAGTACGGGGTCTCTTGCTCTTCACAGCCATCAATGAGGGATCAGAGCAAAAGACAAACACACAGAATCCAACGCATCCTGCATTGTGCTGGGATGGCGCCTTCTCTGTAAAACCCATCTGACCAGGAGAGAAAGGGGACTGAGCTGAGGAGAGACCCCTTTGACACAGATATCTGGAAACGCAGTCCTTTCTCTCTACATGCGTGAAATGATGCACCTCCAGTTCCCCACTCAGGAGTCAGCCATCGTAGCACCTTGACCTGTCCCTTATATGATTATGCACAGGTTTAAACTTAATTGCACAAAGGTCAAAGACATAGCCAAGCTGGACTTTCATTGAATATCAGGCATCTGCTAGAAAAGACTGATACATCCTGAGAAAGTGGAAAGCAGACTGAAACAGGCAGGAGTGTGGATGAGATAGAAGGGAATGAATGTGCCCACGGAGGGCTTCACTACTGGAGGGGGTCGTCCTGGTTTTTCAATAGAAGCCCAGAGACTTCAGCTGCTGTTTGACCTTCCTTTATCCCTTTTAAAATGGCATTTGACCAGACCCCTTTTGTGCTCCTTTTCACAGCCTGCAAATTTACTTATGGTTCCTTTTGAAACTCCTGTACCCATGGCCTTTGGAGAAAAAGTCTCCTGAGCCTTCCTAAGGTGACCATGCAGACCGCTGTTTCTGTTCATTCTCTCACACATTCAGTTCAACTAGATGAATTCAATATGTGATCCAAAGAAAACCCGCAGGGCAGAAAACATTTTCATGAATGCTGTGCAACAAAGCCTTATAAAGCTGTACCAGCTCAACTTATTTTAAAAACTCTAACCAAAGCAAAGTAGTTCCCCTAGCTCACTAAGAGTTGTAAAATTCATATTCTGTGACATGTCATATAGTTAAATCAATTGTTTCTTGTCTGTCCTATCAAACAGCTCATGAAACCTAGTCTGGTCCATACATCCTAGAGTTAACTTGAAGTGGGTCAACTACCTGTTTCCTTTAAAAAAAAAAAAAAAAAGGCCAACGCCATCACCTGCTCTCGTTTTCCTGGATATTAATGATGAGGAATCACGAAAGATTAAGTATCCTGATGGGCACCTACAAATGTAAAAGATTATTAGACGTAGATTCAAAAAATACTACAACCTAAAATAATTTTTTCCCATACAAAGTGTCATCTCTGGATTTTTCTTAAAGGGTGAAGAGTAGGTTAGACACACTATTTACAGTTTTATTCCATCCTATTTACTTCCTGTTAATTAAGTCATTAACAGAAGCAGGAAGAGAGCAAAAGACTGCCTGCAAACAATGCCCCTTTATCAGGAGGCCCAGGAGTGGGCTGTCTGAATGGCTGACAGGACTAACGACATCCATTAGGCATCTAGTTCATCTTGTGAGACAAATTTTGAGAAGGACCTCTGATTACAGCTTAAGGTGATTATATCTTATAGCAAAATAGAAGATAAAAGTTTGTGTTCATTACTAAACATGTCCTGCACAGGCTGGACCCAAATGCCATCCAAATTCCACTGAGAACACAGGAAGCCAAGGACACCACTTGCCACAGCCTCACTCCATGCCAGCTGCAGCTGTCTGGGCTTCCTTTTAATGAAGGCAGACAAAGGGGGCTCCCGGGCTCCAACATTCCTCTTGAAAGGCCAGGGGGAGAAGCGACAGTAGGAAACCATTCTGCCCTCGTCCTTTTATCAAGGGTCAGCTTCTGTGTTTTCCACAGACTATTGTCTCATTAATAATACAGTGACTTAAGATCTTTAAAAAGCAAACAGATATAACAGTATGGCTTAGAGGTACATCCTTAAAATGGTTTAACCACATCCCTGAGAACAAATGTTGCAAAACAGGTGGAATTTAGATAACACTTGCTCTAGCAGCACAAAACTAACAACAACAAAATCCCAGTGAATAGAGATTGAGAGAGAAGCAGTATTTCCCTGCACTTGGTTGCAAGTCCACCTTGGCTTGGATATAGAAAAATGAATTAGATTAATTGTGGGGCAACTCCAAAAAATACTCATTGGGAACCTGCTATGTACCGAGTGAGAAAAAGACAAAATAAGCCGAGTGTGGGCATTAGTAGTAAAACCATGCAGAAGCGGAGAGAAGAGTTAGAGGCTCTGAGGATGCCTCAAAAGGTAAAGGATATGCGGTTGTCCCGGGGGGAGGTGGTGGGATGGAAACATGTAGGAAGATGCAATACACTTTCATTCAAGAAGAACCAGTCCAGGATGGATCTGTTCAGACCTAGAAGCATCAGAAATGGTACCACGTCTCCCAAATGGATAATGTGAAATTAAAGAAAGGCGCATGTTAGGGGAAGCAGAAGGTACCAGTGATGACCAGTTTCAGAAAGGCTGCATTTCTGAAGGGGAAGTGGAGAGGAAAGGTTACATGTGGGGAAAAAATGGGAGTGCACAGATAACAGGTTGAGAAAAATTCAAAAAAGAAGGGTCAGCATAAGAGAGCTGGATGGCTAACGAAATGGCATTAAAAGTAAAGAAAAAGGAAATCTGGGCTGCTGGGGGTGTTCCCCAGGAAGCCATTGCTCATCTTCTGATGCAGTGCCCTCAACCGGGCAGCAGAGGAAGACACCATACTGAAGATGGTTAAGGAGTAACTCAGTGTAGGGCATCAGCTGCTCAAACCAAAGCATCATCGATTCCTCTTTCCCTCCCGGCTACCCCAACTCATCCAGTCCTGAAGCTGGCCCTGTTGCCTCTGCCTCCACGGTATGTTTCCATCTCCTCTCACAGACCACAGTCCATGCTGCCATTTGACTCATATAATAGGACCCTAACTGCTCTCCCCCATGAATTTCCTGCCTCCACACCTGCCTCTCCAGCTTATGCAATTCTAAACCAGTGCTTCTCGAAATATCTGGGGTGAACTGGTCTTCACCACCCCAAGACCCCCACCCCTGTTCCAATTCAGTGTGGACCAACTGTTCTCAAATACAATGAAAATGAGTTGCTGTTGAAATAATCACACACTCTGATACTGCAGAAATGTCAAATTGCTGTATGTTTTTAACTGTTTCCCTCAGGCCGGGCCAGGAACAGTTTGAGGACTGGCAGCCCACAGAGCCTACTGGAATAGCTCTGCTGGAATGCTCCAGGCTCCCAGTGTCTCAACTACCCACTCTCCCCTGACTTACTCTGATCTAGTCACTTTCACTACGTTCAGGCCAAGTTTCATGGCAGTTGGGACATGCTGTGCCCTCTGCATGGACCATTCTGGCCATGCCCTTTCCCACAGGTATTCACCTTCATCCCTCAGGGCTCAGTTCAAATGTCCCCGGAGACGTCTTTCTGCGCCATCTAATTTGGAGGACATTCTCCACCCTAGCACCTAACACTCACTCCAGAACACACTGCCTGACTTTACTGTTGCCACTGCACTTTTTTTTTTTTTCCACTTATTTTTAATATTAGGTGAAGAGGGCTTCCCTGGTAGCTCAGTGGTAGAGAATCCACCTGCCAATGCAGAAGACATGGGTTTGATCCCCAGTCTGGAGAGACCACACGTGCTGCGGAGCAACTAAGACCGTGCGCCGCAACTACTGAGCCTGAGCGCTAAGGTCCTGGAGACCTCGGTTGGGGGCGGGGGGCGTGGTCAGGAGTGGGAGAGCAGAGGGCGGGTGAGACGGGACTGAAGGGGAAAAATGAACCAACAAGCATGGCGCCTGCAGCAAGCGCTTGGAATTCTCGGGAACAAGGCCGCTCAGTGCTCTCAGGAGCAGCGCTGAGGGGCTCCCTGCAGAGGAAAGACCTGGCACCGGGAGCGAGCCCAAGGACTGAGACATCTGGTAACTTGAGGAGTTCCAAGAAGGGTATTCCAGGAAGTGGGAAAAGTGGGCAAAGGAACAGAAAAGGAAGTTTTTAAGTGGAAAATAACCTGGGGGGTGCAGCATCTATTCAGCCTTATAAAATATTTCAAATCACATGATGCCCTAAATTTACCGCAGACCTTTTCCTTTTTTGAGTCTGTGGACTTACACACTGCACATTTTAGTAGTTTTTCACATTTGATGGCAACTGGCTTCCTGGAGTCTCCCCTTCAGGTCCAGAATAAGGCCAGGTGGGAGTGGGATAGTCTCCTGGCTGGCAGCTCTCAGGAAGAAGCTTAACGTTATTAGAAGGCTAGAATCAGAAAGGTCAAGGTCGAGTCGCATCTTTGTCGGCAACCCATTTCCTGTGTGATTTCAGGCAATTCACTTCACCTTGTGGAATCTCATCTGATATCTGGGGAAAAAGCCGAGGGAGCTGGACATCAGGCTTATAATGAGGGTCACTACATATTGTCTAAAGATGCTCTGGAGAGCCAAACGGGGCTCTTCTTAATTTTGCCAGAACAGACATAACAATGATCCCGAAGAAACCAAGATGCTGTCTTACTTATATGTCATCTTACTTATTACGTGCTTCAAAACTCTGAAGCACCATCCTCGAGAGACACCCACAGCTCCCTTCTTCATGCTCTCTGGCTGGCTTAGTGTCTGGCCCATCCCAGATGCTTGCCAAGTGTTTGCCCCACTTCCTTTCAGTGAGCTTTTCTGCATTCTTTGTGTAATCAAAGCTATTAATCTGTTCTTGCACAATTCCACTGTCTTATGACAGCCGAACTGTCCCTGTGCCAAAGAGCCGCCCCCTTCCTATTGCTGCTTCCTATTCCCAGGTGGCCTCTACTAAGAACAGTTTTTCAAAGAAGGTAAATATTTAGGTACAGACCTCATTCTTTTTCAAACCAAAGAATAGCCAAAGAATGTAAATAATTGATCTGAAATTCTGCAATTAATCAAGGCCAGGGTGGTGATAAAAACCTTGTTTTCTCAACTAGATTGCTAATGGACTATTTTAACCACATATAAAAGCTAAAAAACATTCTCACCTATACCTTTTGCAAACCTTAGATGCAAGGAAAACATTCTACAAAACCAAAACTCTGACTGTTCAAAACCATGTAGCCCAGTGTCAACCTGCACATTTCCAAATACAGCATATGACAGCTTGCCAGGATTTTAAACAGCTGATTTGAAAACAAAAAAAAAAGTGCATTTTGACTGTCCTGTTTTTTTTCAGCACCAAAGTATTTGTCCAGATTTTTACTTTGCAACTGTAACTGAGTTGGGATCAGGGGAGAATGAGGGAGTCATTCCTTCCATACCCAAGGAGAGAGCTACCCGTTCACATCTTCTGGAAAGTTCTCTTGCTATTAAAGAGCTACAAATATGAGTCATACCCACGGGTTTATGGGTGACACAACTAGATATTCTGAGAATTTCTGGTTGAGGAAATGAACATCCATTCAGTCCACGGCAAGAAAAAGGGTGGAACATGGATACAGAAAGTCCCAGGAAAGGACTGAGCGTTGGTATAAAAACTGGACGTGCCGGCTTACTGCCTACTCTCTTGGAATAATCTCAGAAACCAGCAGCAGAGATTACATAAATTATGGATGAGACAGTCAGGAAAAGATCTGTTGATATGTTGGCAAGATCTGAATAAAGAACAAACAATCCTTATAAACACAGAGAAAAGGAAAACATAAGCGAAACCAACAACACTTTCTCCCTTATTAAAAATGACACGAATGTCTTCATTTCTGAATAATTCTTTAGAATGTCTGGACAAGCAGTCATCTCTGAAGTGTTTAAGACTTATTTTCATCCTTAAAGTTCTTTAAGATCTAAAGTTCAGACGTACTAAATTCTCTTTTTTGAGAGAGGCTTCCCCCAAACAGAGGAGATCTAGGTCTGTCTTTACACGCTAAGGGATTTAATCATCTTTTTTAATATAAATTTATTTATTTTAATTGAAGGTTAATACTTTACAATATTGTGTTGGTTTTGCCATACATCAACATGAATCTGCCACGGGTGTACACGTGTTCCCTATCCTGAACCCCCCTCCCTCCTCCCTCCCCGTACCATCCCTCTGGGTCGTCTCAGTGCACCAGCCCCAAGGATCCTGTATCATGCATCGAACCTGGACTGGCGGTTCGTTTCATGTATGATATTCAGTCAGTTCAGTTCAGTTCGGTCGCTCAGTCATGTCCGACTCTTTGTGACCCCATGAATCGCAGCACGCCAGGCTTCCCTGTCCATCACCAACTCCTGGAGTTTAATCATTTTTAAGAGTTGAAGAAATGTCTTCAAGAAATGCCTCAGCCCTGGCCTTAGGTGTGTCCCCCTGCTGGTCACCTGCACAACCCAGTAAGCACCACACCCACCAAAGGTGCCCTCCCCAGATGTGCAAACACAGAGGAGCATCCTTGGAATGCGGCAGGGCTTTCCAGCCCTTTCCTGGAAGAATTCTGGGGCCTGAGGAAGAGGCATTTCTTTGTTTTATAAACAAACACAGGGGATGGCGCTCCTTTTCTTATTCATTCCCTCTGTCAGCTTGAGAAGTGCATTTGGAATACTCCCTTTCTGCTGTTTTTAAATCTCAAATAGCTTTCTATACCCTGCCCCTCTTGGTTTTCTTTACCCTTTGAAAAGTTACTTCTAGTGCCCAAAACATGAAATGATCATTCATCGTTTCACGTGGTTAGCTTTTCCCCTTCTTTTTCTTTTCTTGTATCTCTAACAAACCAGGGTCCCTGTTAAATATTCTTAGAAGAATATTTAAGAAGAATTTAAGAAGAGGGTAGACTTGACAATTAAGCCCCCTTAGCTTACGAATTCTTATATATTAAGAATATTTAAGAAGAATTCTTTCATTAAGATTTTGTTACAGTCTTAGGGTTGTTATTCACCCTGATTCATTTTCATCACACCATGTAAGAGCCAAGTAGGAGAGAGTATAGGAACCCCAGAGAACCAAGGATTAGGGACCTTCTTTCCCTCCAAGGCTTCAACCTCTGACCCAACATAATACCTGCCTATGATGCTATGGTTTTTCCTGTGGTCATGTATGGATGTGAGAGTTGGACTGTGAAGAAGGCTGAGTGCCGAAGAATTGATGCTTTTGAACTGTGGTGTTGGAGAAGACTCTTGAGAGTCCCTTGGACTGCAAGGAGATCCAACCAGTCCATTCTGAAGGAGATCAGCTCTGCGATTTCTTTGGAAGGAATGATGCTAAAGCTGAAACTCCAGTACTTTGGCCACCTCATGCGAAGAGTTGATTCATTGGAAAAGACCCTGATGCTGGGAGGGATTGGGGGCAGGAGGAGAATGGGATGACAGAGGATGAGATGGCTGGATGGCATCACTGACTCGATGGACGTGAGTCTGAGTGAACTCCAGGAGTTGGTGATGGACAGGGAGGCCTGGCGTGCTGCGATTCATGGGGTCGCAAAGAGTCGGCCACGACTGAGTGACTGATCTGATCTGATCTGATGATGATGATTTTAAGAGGAGGCTTCCAGTTTCCAAACAAATTGGTCAACTATCTCTAAGTGGACAAAACTGCAATGTAACCGAATAGGATCCTACAGGGCCTTCTCAGGACAGAACCCCACCCCCAGTGTCCTCTGCTGCAGCTCCTTCCAGAGGTACCTAAATAACAGTATCTGATGCACAGTCTTGAGCTATGTCACAGATACTAAAACCACCACCAAAATGGAAGGAATTAACTACTTGATGATCATGCACCCCCAGACCCACCGGTACCTAAGGATTGATAAGGTAAACCACCCTGTTACCTGAAATCAACCAATCAGAACTGTGCACCAGCTGACCACATACCCTGTAACCCCTTCCCTCACCGGGCCTTTAAAAATGCTTTGCTGAAATCCATCTGGGTGTTTGGGGGTTTTCAGAGCATAAGTCACCCATCCCTGTGTTGGCACCTTTACAGTAAAGGCTGCACATCCCTTCATCACAACCCGGTGTCAGTAGATTGGCCTTACAGTGCACAGGCAAGCCCCGGACTCAAGTTTGGTCAATAAGAGCGAGGGTAGACGACATTTAAGTCCCCTTAGCTTCATCCCATATGGGCTTCCCTGGTGGCTCAGATGGTAAAGAATCTGCCTGCAGTGCAGGAGATCAGGTTCGATCCGTGGGTTGGGAAGATCCCCTGGAAAAGGGAATGGCAACCTACTCCAGTATTCGTGCCTGGAGAATCCTATAGACAGAAGAGCCTGGCAGGCTACAGTCCACAGGGTCACAAAGAGTCGGCCATAACTGAGCAACTAACACTACCGCTACTACCTTCATCCCGCATGAGAATGGACTGCCTACTAACTGCTGCTGAAACCATAGGCACAAACGCGATGACTGTTCTGCCTCTGCATAAACTCTGGACAGGAAAGAGGGTTCATCAAAATGTTCGGGAACCACTGAAGAAAACCACCCACCTTGACCAGGCAAGACGATAACCACTTGCATGAGTTGTCTCACAACAGGAGGGTCCTGATAAGGAACGGGGTGCTGCCCCAAAAAACTAATCAGAAGAATTTGGGAGGGGCCAAAAGGAGGGAGGAGATGCCACCCTATAATGTGAGCCAGCCTCCCAGAAACTGTCATGCCAGAATCCATCATGGCTGAGAGATGTGCATGCCACCAGGGAGGACCCTGAGTCAGACCAGGCATGAGCCAAACAAGATGACTCCTCATGACTATGAAACCTCAGATCGTGCGCTCTGGCAGAGAGGCCCTCCTGGGTTCCCTTACTGCTGCTCTCCACCTGGGCCCCACTTCCCTATCAAGCCTCTTGCTTTGTCAGCACATGTGTCTCCTTGGACAGTTCATTTCCAACTGCAAGACAAGAGCCCACTTTCAAGCCCACTTTCCAACTGCTAGACAAGACCCACCTGCAGGAGGTCCCCCTTCCTATAATAAATATATTTCCCTAAACCCAGTGTCTCTTTTGATAAATCACTGGGCTTTCTGCTGCCTGGCTGAAGGTAGGTGGTTGCAAAATGACTTCAATTTCAGTAGCTAAGGAAACACAGGGCCTAGAATCAAACTACCAGTAAGTCATATTCTAGGGCTCCTGGGTCATATTTTTATCAATAATTAAACTGATTTTTAAACCATTCTGTACGTATAAAAACACACTACCTAAAGCAAAACACATCCATCAGGACTCATGGGGACAAAAATAACATCTCTCTCTCTCAGTACGTTGAGAGGATCAGAGTGAGAAGACGAGTATCTGTATAAAACACCCAGATGCTACGCTTGGTGCATAACAGGCAGGCAATAAAAATACACAGTAGGTAGAGTTTTACTGTTTCTAGGGAGTCTGTGGACCAAGGGTAATTAGACCATCAGCAAATATGCTGAAACCCTCGCCCTGCGCATACTTACTGCGTCTCTGCTCCCAGCAGCATCTCCACTTTCTCATTTGCGTGGTTACTAAGGACGGTCAGCGTAAAGAGGTGACTGGCAGAGTTCTGTCTTGAATAAAGCATTGTGGAGCTGTTCTTCCCTGGAGAAGAATTAAGCTCTTCACTGTCACAAGACTCCACCAGTAGCTGATCTCTTAAAGAATAATCATTGACATTGTAACTTTCTTCACTGTTAAGAAAAGGGAAAAAGAACGTTATCAGGAATTCAGTGGATGAGACTGTGACACTGTCGATTTTCAAGTCACACTTTGGGGGATGTGGAGGGGAATGGAAGGAGGACAGGGAGAGAAGGATTTATTTTAAATAGGAATTGAACTCTGAATTATTCCTACTGATTCTGAGTCAGTATGTGTGCTCATTCACTTCAGTTGTGTCCAACTCTCTGTGACCCCATGGACCGGAGCCCGCCAGGCTCCTCTGTCCATGGGATTCTCCAGGCAAGAATACTGGAGATCTTCAGACCCAGGAGCTGAACCCACATGTGTTATGTCTCCTGCATTGGCAGGCGGGTTCTTTACCTCTGAGCCACCTGGGAAGCCCTATGAGTCAGTATAACCCTCCAAAATGAAAACCTGTTAATTACTATTTTTCTGTTGTATACTGAATTGTATCTTAGGTATCAAAGCAATATCAGGACTCCCCTGGTGGTCCAGCGGCTAAGAGTCGATGCTCTCAATGTAGGGGACCTGGGTTCAGTCCCTGGTCAGGGAACTAGATTGCACACGTCACAACTAAAGATCCCAAGTGCTGTAACTACGACCTGATGCAGCCAAATAAATATCTTTTTTAAGTAATTAAAAGCAATATTAAAAACAATTATTAAACCCCCCAGGTTTCCTTTTCCACTATCCTGGCATTGCTGCAAAAAGTAAAACATACAGACATCATGGTACTGCTTGAACAGCTACTCCCGTCTCACCTCCATCTGCAGGATGAGATCTACTCACACTCTGGGTGGCAAGGCCGCACTACCAGCCTCCAAACCACCAGGCACAGGAGGGAAGACCAGTCCTCTGGCAAGACCCCCAACCCTTCCTCCCAGCATGCACAGCCTCACCACCTGCTTCAGAAAGCACCCACTGATCCCACCACACCCTCTATCCCTGCTTGTGCCCCAGACTGGCCCCCTGGCGGTCTTCATTCCCCCGGATGCACTCTCACCTGCACAGCCTAAGCACGTGCCTAATTGGGCCTCACCTCCCCAAACCTTCAGCTGGTTGCCAAACCCTTCCACTGCGTCTTCTGGAAATCCAGCTAAATCTTCTAAATCCTCAGCCTCTTCTCTGAGCTCTCTCTCTTTACCTTCTTGCCTTAACAGATACTAGGCTCCTTCTAAAGAGCACCGCCTCCCTAGAAGGCTTTCCACCTGCTTGAGTTTCATTATTCCAGACAACAATCACTTCCTCCTCCCAGAATGCCCCCCAGTTTTGTGCTCATGCCATCAGTCTCTATTTTATCATCAAAGTCATCTCCAGGCCCCTGGATCCTGCCTCATCCTCATTCATGAGTGTAGCTGCTGGCTTCCTGGAACTGTCCAACACTCCTTTCTTGAATTTCCATGTGGCAATCCTTCCCCAATCCTGGCCTCTCAGTTCCTTGATTTCCCCTTCAAGGATAGACCCTGTTATCACCAACTGCAACCTCTCTTCAATCCCAATGTCAAAACCACTTCCTAACCAGCCCTGCTAGTCTCTTTGACTCATCTCTTCCAATCCTCAACCCCAACAATTTTAAGCCACCATTCTAACAACCCATTGATTCCACCGCCTTTCCCTCCATCCTTGAACCCTCATGTCCTCTCATTCACTCTTATTCAATTATCCAACTTGAATTTCCTGATACCTAGTTATATAATCACTCCTTGTATACAGTCATTTTCTTGGCAAATCCAACTCTAGTTAGATACAGCTCTCCTCTATCTCTGTCTGTCCTCACAGTTGAACATGGCAGAGCTCAAAAATAACTGGTGAATAAATGGATGACCATGCAATACATTCTAATGCATTCTAAGAACCATATTGAGCAATTAACTTACCTAATAACAAATGCAAATGTATGAACTCAGGAGAGCTAACAAAAGTCCTAGTGCTTAACTATACTAGGAAATTTCAAAAAAGGCCATTTTGCTCAAGATTTCTGAGAAATTTTTTCATCTGGTAGTGGGCATCTGTCAACCATTCCCTTGTAACTCTCCTTTAAAAACTTTATGGTCTTTTTAAAATTTAGTTTGATAGATCCTTCCCCCACCCCAAACCAGCAAATACAGTTGTATCATCCAAAAAAATGCCTTTTGATCAAGGCTGTTTGTTGCTAGGGTAATAATCTGTATTAACTGGAAGTTCACAAGGCAACATCATCTCTGAAACCCGCTGAGACTGCATACTGACCAGCACAACTGTTCTCAGAATATATAAAATATTTCTCATATCAAAATGAGGGTTATCAAAGTTCATGTGACTTTTATAAAAGGAGGAAGCAGGAGGAAATATAACAATATTATATTTTTTAAAGATCTTGTGTACCAGAACCAAAGCAGTCAATTTTGGGCAAAGCAGGTGTGGGGTTGCAGCCTGCAGGCCTACAAGCCTCGTAGTTGCCCAGCCTCAAGACAGACCCAGCAATGACAGAGACGTCAATGGTTTATGGGAGAGGGGATCTCACATCTGAAACAGAAGGGTCCCAGAGTGACAAGTGTGTTGCAGGCGGCAAGTAGACCAGGGCAGCAGTCTTCAGTGTTCGGGGGGAAAAGCTACCATTTACAGGGGGAAGTGACATCAAGTGGGCTCACTGGTTTCCATGAAAATGTCCCTCACAGCACCTCTGGTTAACAATCGTCATGAAGGCAGATGTTTCCCTTAACAGACTAGCATGTGGAGCTGTTCTGGCCAAAGGATCAGAACAATCACCAGCTGGGGCAGTGGGCAAGCACATTCCTGTGAGTTGGGTATAGGTGAGGGAGGGATCCAGCAGGGCATGTACAGAGAATAAGAGAATAGCCATCTTTAGTGGCCTGACCATACAGCAGGTAAGGCTTATAATACTGTCTAGACATCTGAGACACAGATTTAATAAAATCCAGGACTCAGGATAAGACCAAAAGGAAAAAGAATAAAAACGAAAGCAAAACCTCAACAAGAGCTGCAAAAACGAAAGAAAAAAAAATACGAAGCCTTCTTTTGTACTGTCCTCTCTCTTTTGTACTGTCCTCTCTCTGCACCCCTGAGCTACTCTCTTGGTCCAACTCACAAGCTTAAAAAGATCATCTTTTAGTTAAAATCATTTCCAGTTAAAAACAATTCTGCTCAGAGAACTCCAAGCTCCCTAATACTGTGCACATGGAGTATTTAGGCAGTGCCCTATGCCAGGACATTGCATAGGTATTCTCTGTATTCCCAAAGAAATAAAAGGCAAAGAAATCTGCATGCTATGAAGGCATCATTCAAGATGATGCAAATTCCGAAAAGGCTTCAGCATAAAGTGGCTTTACTTACTAGATGGTCCCCAACAGGATTCCAAACCAAGAGTTCATAGGAAACTCATGCAAATGGACATGAATAAGCTACTTAAATCTTTTTTTTTTCCCCTCTTAATTTTCAGAGTTATTACCCCCTGTGTTTGCCTAAATGCAAACAATATCAGCTAGTGTGTTTCACTGATGTGTTGAATCTCTGACCTCAGGAGTAGGTAATTAGAGACAGAAGAAGAAGAAAAATTAATAGAATTTGTTTAAATTGTTCTCTTAAGCCATGACAACTACAATCCCCTTAAGACCTGGGGTGCCCATTTGATCCAGTTTATGCCTGTTGTCCTCTCAAATGTTCAGCCGGGATGGTAAAGAGCGGCCACCTCATTTATAGCCATGCGAGTTCACCTCAAGATATCTGGTTTCCGCATATCTGGGTCACTGAACTTTCCCACTGTTCTAACTTCTGTATCCAAAATAGGGCACAGGAAACAAGTGTGCTGTTTCCTTAACTGATTCAATAGCAGTCACCCAATATCATTATTTTATCTAGACCTGCGAATGTCTTCATTATGTAATAAATAATGTCCACAGCTTCTTCACCCCTCCTTTAACTCACTTAATATAAAAAAAAACTTGATTTAACAGTAGTCAAGTAAGCTATTTATCCTTGTCAGCTACTATTCAAACCCAAAGGAATAAACAAGGAAAAGGAACTCGCTCTTGCTAGCATGTTTGTGCTCTCTCACACAAAATACACACTCACACAATCTCATAAAGGTTCAAATTACTATCTCCCCCTCTCCAAATCTGCTGAATACTGAGTGAATTTCATTCTCCTGATGACAACCAGCACCTACTAACTCTCTCACACTAATACAAAAGGATAACTGTTAAAATATGTGCTTAAGGATTTCTCTGGTAGTACAGGGACTAAGAAGGTGCCTACCAACGGAGCAGACACAGGTTTGATCCCTGGTCCGGTAAGATACCACACGCCTTGGAGCAACTAAGCCCGTATACCTAGAGCCCGTGCTCCACAACACGAAGCCACTGCAATGAGAAACCTCTGCACCGCCACAAAGAGTTAGCCCCTGCTGGCTGCAGCTAGAGCAAGCCTGTGTGCAGCAAGGAAGACCCAGTGCAGCCCAAAATAAATAAATAATGATAAAAATACGTGCATAAGCAGAAGAGGGGGGAATCCAGAGACAGACGCAGCCATTCACAACCCCATTCCCTCCTCTGCTGACCCACCTGTGTCCAGTAAAGTATAAAACAAGCTCAGCTGGGTTGGGAAAGATCCCCCTTCCCTAAGGGAAGTCGATGCTAATCAGACTTCCCCATGTTTGTTTCTTTCATTAGCAAACATATGGTTTCATAGCCTCTGAAACAATCTGGATCATGTATTTAGGAAGTTAAACTGCTCAGAAAAAGGCAAATGGAAAAACCACCTTTCCTTGAGCGGAGCAGTTTACACGTAGACTTCCTCTAATTGTCTTAGCCGCACTCCAAGTTTACCAGCTGCTCATCAAAGAGCAGACGCTTTGTGCAAGCACAGCCTCCTATCAGGCGCAGCAATCAAATCGATACAAGGCTGTGGCTCTGTGGCATAAACAATGATGGGTCTCCCTGTCGAAACTTACAGTCCTAGTATACTTACAGTCCTAGTAACCTTTGGGAAGCCTTTTCTTTTTTTAACATGATAAAAAACTATCAGAAGAGAATGGGATATGGTGGTAAATAAATACCTCAATTATTCTTCCCTCAGAAGGCATTCTTTTGTTAAGCAGCTCAGATACTGTTTGGTTCTACTGCATGCAACCTAGCAGCATGCACTGAATACTTTTCAGCCCATGATACACCTTTTCTGAGAATAGTTGATTCTTAAAGTGAATATTAGGGAGCACTTTTAACTTTCTCTCCTGTCAATTTCTATAAAAGTTGGAATGCTTTCATGATGGGCATATATTTGAAAAAATAAAGCAAAAGTATTAGTCGCTCAGTTGTGCCTGACTCTCTGGAACCCCATCAACTGTAGCCTGCCAGACTCCTCTGTCTGTGGGATTTCCCAGGCAAGAACACTACAGTGGGTTTCCATTTCCTTCTCCAGGGGATCTTCCCTACCCAAGGATCGAACCTGGGTATCCCGCATTGCAGGCAGTCTTTACCATTACCCAGGAAGACCTGGGCATATATTTATTACTTTTAAATAAGGGCAACATTTACAACTTCATACATGCATGAAGTAAAAGTCGCTCAGATGTGTCCGACTCTTTGCATCCCCATGGACTATACAGTCCATGGAATTCTCCAGGCCAGAATACTGGAGTAGGTAGCCTTTTTGTTCTCCAGGGAATCTTCCCAACCCAGGGATCAAACCCAGGTCTCCCGCATTGCAGGCAGGTTCTTTACCAGCTGAGTTACTAGAGAAGCCCACATACATGCATGATGCTAAGTCGCTCAATTGTGTCTGACTCTTTGTGACCCTGTGGACTCTAGCCAACCAGGTTCCTCTGTCCATAGGGATTCTCCAGGCAAGAATACCGGAGTGGGTTGCCAATTCCTCCTCCAGAGAGATCTTCCCAACCCAGCCATCAAACCCCCATCTCCTGTGTCTCTTGCTTTGTAGGCGGGTTCTTTACCGCTGAGCCACTGGGGAAGCCGGTTGCATACAACATACATTTTTAGAATACCAAATTTTACATATTTAGAATATTTAAAATAAAATTTACATATTCAGAATACCAACTTTTAGAATACCAAAGCTGAATGTGTATACACACATTAGTGAGTGCAGGATGACAGACACCCAGCTCAGCACAGGACTTACTTTGGGAAGCAGGGGGAGAAAGAAGGGATGATGATGAAGAGGCTCTAGGTAAACCTGCAATATTATATCAGGACTTTTTTTTTTTTTAAGAGACCTGGCAGTGATATAGCAGGGGAAAAAAAAAAAAAAAAAAACTTGTATCTGTTAAACCTGGATTATAGGCATGTTGGTGGTGGTGGTGGTTTAGTCACTAAGTATGTCTGACTCTTACAACCCCATGGACTGTAGCCTGCCAGTCTCCTCTGTCCATGGGATTCTCCAGGCAAGAATATTAGAGTGGGTTGCCATTTAGTGTTTGATAATTTTCTGTACATTTGAAATATTTTGCAATTCAAGGTAAAAAAAAATCTAAATAATAAACGCATAGACGTGAAGACTGTCAGCATTCCAGGTTTTCTGTGGATGCCTGAGGGTACAGGTGAAGGGACTCTTGGGCAATGGAATATTTTTTGCCTTACAAACAACTGATTACTTGCAGATAACATCATTGACTGAAATATATTACAAGGTAAGAGTGAATTCACTAAAATGGCTGGGTTAAAAAAAGGCTTTTCCATATATGAATAACACTCAGAAAATATAATGGAAGAAGCTCTTATTTATAATAGACACAAAACCCACAAAAGATTTAGAATTTTAAATTGAAGTTTCTTCTATATGAAGACAGACTTGAAATACTTTAGAAGAAGGCCTGAATGGATAGAAAAGTTTGATATTAAAGAGATATTAATTCTTCCTGAATTAACATATAATTTTAACATAATTTCCTTGAAAAATCTCGGTTTTGCAGGGGCAGAGAGGAGGGGGAATAGTCAAGCTGATTCTAAAATACGCAGAAAATAAACATCTAAGAACATCCAGATTGTGAAAAAAATGAGAGTGACTAGCCATATGATATATTAAGAACATATTCTAAAGCTACAGTAATTCAAAGACTGAGACTAATGGATATTAGTTGACAGAAGGAGCAGTGAAACAGAACAGTGGGTTCACAACTGACCCTAAATACATCTAGGAATTTTCTACATGATGTAAGTGATATTTCAAATCTGTGGAATATTGATCGTTTAATCAACAAATAATATTGGGACATCTGGAGAAACACCTGAAAAGTTTTAAGAAGCTGGATCCCAACTTCATTCCATTAATCAGGGTATTTCCTTGAACCCAAAGTACGTAAGCATCATGAAGGAGAGGTGGTGATAGAATGAGTCTTTCTGTAGAGCCTTGTGATTAGAGATGAGCTTTTATACATGCAAATACCACAGGAAGAGTTTCCACCTCAACCCTTATGAGCAAACCTCTTAGGTACGTAACAAGGATGACCAGTAATGAGAAACGGGCTGGATAACCAAATGGAACCAGGAGTACAAAAGCAAAGACAGAGACGAGGAAAGCAAGAAGCGTTAGACTTTAAAAGACCAGCTTTCTCCATGCCCTGCTCAAGTCAGCCTTAACTGTCAGTTGTCTTACCTGCCACCTTGCATTTTTCTGGAACTTTCTTTCAGAGCCAAAATCTGACAGACTAGAAGGAGAGCTTCCAATTATTCCTTTTGTAGAAGAATTAAATTTAAAAGGAAAAATGCAAGCAAGGATTACCCAAAACAAAACACAAGGATTTTCTGCCATCTATCGTCAAGAGTAAGATTTATTTTTACCTATTCAACACCTCCCTTTCCACAGGCTTTGTTTAAAACATGCATGCAGCTTCCCTGTCCTGAAAAAATCTTCCCTTGAATCTGTTGGTGAAAATACAAATGTCTACTGAGCTAGCAGCTGCCTGGCATTTTCTCAGACCCTTGTGCCCACCTACCAATGAAATCGCTCTCCAAAGTCATGATGGCCATCACCCCAACAAACCCAGTAACCTGCATATCACCACTGCTCATCTAGGCACTTGACGAGGTTGAGCACATGTGACAACCTGAAACTCTTCCTCTCCTAATGCCTTCCACCACAGTTCTAAGTCATCCTTTTTTTTTAGTGGCCATACTCCAAGTTTCTCTCCTAGACACTCTTGCTTTCCTCAGGGATCTGTAATGGCTCTGCCATGCTCCCTGTATGTGGATTCACAGAAGTTCCTGGGGTTTTACAAAATCAAAGAGATTCTTCCCACTTCCCTTCAAGACATGTACAAGAATTCTTCCTCTGCAGATTTCAACTTGTTTCTCTTTCCCTTCTGAAAACATGATTGCTATTCCCACACTTGATTTTGTGCTTAACTGGAACAAGAACACCCTAGTTTAACATTTCTAGGAAGGAGGAGATAGGATTATGCTGAAGTCTACTTTGAAGTTAAGAGGTTAAAACACTTTCTTCACAGTGACTGAAGTTGATTTTAATTTTAAATCTTGGTATTAGAATTATACAAATTTTTTTACTAGAATAATATACAATTTTAAAGCCGTGAAGTACAGTATAACAGATAAGAGTATAGACTTGATTGAGCGTGTCTGGCTCAATTTCATCACTCATGCACTTTGTGATTTTGAGTAAGTTACTGATCCTTTCTATGTTTTCTCCTATGTAAAAAAATCTCCTGGGGATTACAATACCTCTTAGGATTGTTGGGAGGATTAAATGAAATAATACATTTATTATCTTTTTGCATGTAAAGCTCTTACAATCATGCATGGCTTACAGCAAATGTTGTTAGCTAATATTTTAAATCTTCCTATAGAATATCATGCCTTTATACTGCTTGACATCTTGTTAAAAGCCTAATAATTATATGTACTTTGCAAATAAGCAAGTGGACTAAGCATAATTAGAGCCAAATACCTGGGTCAAAATATTCATTATTTGGCATAGGCTCCAACCAGCAAAACAAGGCATGAAATTTGCCCCAAAACTGGTTTCAAACAGCCTATGTGCTCAATGCCTCAAAATAATTATGAAGACCAACAAACACGCCACACACAGGTTATGAATATTTACTACAAGCCTTTATGAACAGTTTTTATTTCTCTTAGAATGAAACACTGAATGGAATTACTGGGTCATATGGTAGGTTGCTTAGCTTCTTAAGAAACTACTGGGCCACTTTCCAAAGTGGTTGCATCACTGTACATTCCGATGAGCAGTGTATTAGGGCTCCCGTTTCTCCACATCCTTATCAACGCCATCTTTGTCTTTATTATAGTCATCCTAG
The DNA here is from genome assembly GCF_029378745.1 of Bos indicus. NCBI lineage: Eukaryota > Metazoa > Chordata > Mammalia > Artiodactyla > Bovidae > Bos > Bos indicus. The sequence continues at coordinate 113,796,787 of NC_091760.1, forward strand.
TGGCTGTGACCCTACTTATTTAACTTATATGCAGAGTACATCATGAGAAACACTGGACTGGAAGAAGCACAAGCTGGAATCAAGATTCCCGGGAGAAATATCAATAACCTCAGATATGCAGATGACACCACCCTTATGGCAGAAAGTGAAGAGGAACTAAAAAGGCTCTTGACGAAAGTGAAAGTGGAGAGTGAAAAAGCTGGCGTAAAGCTCAACATTCAGAAAACGAAGATCATGGCATCCGGTCCCATCACTTCATGGGAAATAGATGGGGAAACAGTGGAAACAGCGTCAGACTTTATTTTCTTGGGCTCCAAAATCACTGCAGATGGTGATTGCAGCCATGAAATTAAAAGACGCTTACTCCTTGGAAGGAAAGTTATGACCAACCTAGACAGCATATTAAAAAGCAGAGATATTACTTTGCCAACAAAGGTCCGTCTAGTCAAGGCTATGGTTTTTCCAGTAGTCGTGTATGGATGTGAGAGTTGGACTGTCAAGAAAGCTGAGCGCCGAAGAATTGATGTTTTTGAATTGTGGTGTTGGAGAAGACTCTTGAGAGTCCCTTGGACTGCAAGGAGATTCAACCAGTCCATCCTAAAGGAGATCGGTCCTGGGTGTTCATTGAAGGACTGATGCTGAAGCTGAAACTCCAATACTTTGACCACCTTATGCGAAGAGTTGATTCATTGGAAAAGACCCTGATGCTGGGAGGGATTGGGGGCAGGAGGAGAAGGGGACGACAGAGGATGAGATGGCTGGATGGCATCACCAACTCGATGGACATGAGTTTGAGTGAACTCTGGGAGTTGGTGATGGACAGGGAGGCCTGGCGCACTGTGATTCATGGGGTCGCAAAGAGCTGGACACGACTGAGCGACTGAACTGAATTGAGTGGCTGTGAAACCTAGTTTTGGTTTTAACTTTCATTTCCCTACTGACTAGTAATGTTGAGCATCTTTTCAAATGCTAAGACATTTAGATATCTTATTGGCTGAAATGTCTATTCAAATGTCTGCCCACTTAAAAATTGAGTTGTCTTACTTTTGAGTTTAAGAACTCTTTATGTAATCAGGGTAAAAGTCCCATATCAAGTATGGCTTGAAAATATTTTATCCCAGTCGGTGGTTTGTAAATTCATTTTCTTAGTTTTAAGGTCCACTTCATAGCACAGCCAGCTTTTAAAGGATAAAGACTAAGTCCAGTGGTTAAGAATCCACCTGCCAATGCAGGGGACATGGATTCGATTCCTGGTCCGGGAAGACTCCATATGCAACTAAGTCTGTGCACCACAGCTACTGAACCAGCATTCTAGAGCCCACACGCCACAACCACTGAGCTCACATGACACACCTACTGAAGCCCCCTCACCCTACAGCCCGTGCTCTGCAACAAGAGAAGCCACCGCAACGAGAAGCCCAAGCACCACAACGAAGAGTAGCCCCTGCTCACCGCAACTAGAGAAAGCCCATGCACGGCAAGGAAGACACAGCGCAGTTAAAAACAAAAAAGTAACTCTTAAAAAAGACTAGACTTCCAAAAACCCAGAAATGTCACACACTTTCTATTTCATTCTTGAGAACGTGACAAATAGTGGAGATGAGGGTCACATTTGTTGGTAAGAATCTGTTATGATTTACTGTCACCCAAAAAGACAGCCAGTGATTCACATAGGATCAGAAAGCCCCCAATCCAGGTTTATCGTCACTGACCTCTCCAAACGAAGGGAAAAACATACTGAACTCACTTCTATCAGCCACGAAGTTACAGTGTCTCCTAATCAAATACGAGGGATGTTACAAGACAACTGCTAATACAAACATGCACACATGAATCAGATCACCATACAAAAGAATAAAAGTTGATCAATGATTATCCCTCAGTCACTTGCCATCTGACACGGGTTCTTGATAGGAAGGGAGAGGCATGGTGTTAAATGCATTTACTCCTAAAGGCCACATTTCAGAGGCCATAATCCAGGTTTGGAGAAGGAAATGGCAACCCACTCCAATATTCTTGCCTTGAAAATTCCATGGACAGAGAAGCCTGGCGGGCTACGGTCCAGGAGGTTGCGAAAGGGTGGGACACGACTTAGCGCCTAAACAACAACAACAATCCAGGTTTGGCCTTGGAGGGCGCCAAACTTTCAGCTGTACAGCAGTGGCTTAAGGTTTCAAGGGTTTCCCTGGTGGCTCAGACGGTTAAGAGCCCATCTGCAATGCAGGAGAACCGGGTTCAATCCCTGGGTTGGGATGATCCTCTGGAGAAGGGAATGGCTACCTCCTCTAGTATTCTTGCCTGGAGCATTCCATGGACCGAGGAGCCTGGTGGGCTACAGTACATGGGGTCAGAAAGAGTTGGACACACTGAGCGACTAACTCTTTCTAAGGTTTCAAACCGTTTTTTAAAATAAGAAAATGTTCTAGAAGTAAAAGAGCAATAATCTGATTTGTGCCAAATCTTTAGAGAAAGACACCCAGTACTAGGAATAATGATGATACCAGCAGGTATCAGTCCCTCAGCAGGGGCCATTCACTGCGTTAAGTGCTCTGTGAGCACTATCTCAATTCTCACAGACACTCCAGGAAGACCATGACATTGCTTGCCTCATTGTACAGATGAGAACACTGAGACTCTGAGAGATCAAAGGCAACCTGCCTAAGGTCAAACGGCCAGGATTTTGAACACCGTTCTGTCTGACACCAGGATATTTATACTGTGCACTTGGTGCAACTTTTGACACTGAATGGCAACAATGACTCTTCTTACAGAGGCAGAGGAAGTAAATACTCTTAGGTCCCAGATGTCAGAGGATCAAGGATGTGTGGGGCAGCAAGAGAAAGAGAAGAGGAAGAAGACGAGAGAGGGTTCTCACATCTCTCCCATCCCATCTCCCATCTTGATCTTAAAATCTGATCCAAGTGATCACAAACAACCAAGCTGTATATTCTAGGAATAAAAGTGATTTGAGTCAGAGCCTTATTGCCTTTTCTTTATCCAGGATACTCAAAAGTTAATTTGCCGAGGAAGGAGTTTATTCTGCAGAGGCAGAGGGACAATGTCAGGTAGCCTCAGCTTTCTATAGCGGCAAAGCTGTCAAAATAGAAAAACTCGAAACGGGGCCAAACTAGGTCATGACCCTTTCCAGGGAGCCCACACCACTTTAAGCTACTGGACATTCAAACTACTTAGGAAAAGGCAAGTTCTAATAACTCTCTGAACTCCTGATAATGATCAGGTAGAATTCTATTACAGAAAAGCCTTTTCTTTAAAACTTGAAGATTTGTAATGTGTCACGGAGTTCAAGTTATGTCAATATACACAATATTTATGGAACTAGGGATCAGGAAGTGGAAAGCTCCGGTCTTAAATATCTGAGGGAAGGAAATGTGAATAGGAAACGCTCTTCCCCACACTCGGATGCTAGATTGGCTAAAGGTAGAGGAAGGCTCACCGTGCACCTCGGGACCCCTTCTAATTTCCTCTCACGACCAGTAAGACTATGAAAATATTCACTTAAACAAAAACCCTCTTTGAAAAATGTGTTATCAAAGCAAATAAAAAAAGGTGCCAGTTTCTAGGCTATTTTTCCAAGAACATTACAGGATGGTAGAAAGGTAAAAATATTCTAGAAAAATGAAATTAAGAATTAATGAACATAAACTGTTAGAAGAGGTTCTGGAGTCAGACTCAGATGAGAATCCTGGCTTTGCTGAGAGACCTTGAAAAAGAGACTTTAATCTTTCTGCCTCAGTGTCCTCATCTGTAAAATGGAAGTAATACTTGATTACTGGGCTAACTCAATGATAGATTCACAAACACTCTGAGCACGGTGAATGGTAAACTATAATGCTCAATAATATAGGCTCTTACCATCATTATCACTACTACTACTCATCTAACTGTAGAGAATACCCCAAACCATCATGGATAGATCATCTGTAGGGACAGAATCCAGGAGAAACTGAAAGAGACACATCACAACATGATTGCATTTACTAGTATGATAAAAAGACTAGATTTCTACATTCCTTTGGTCTTGTGCCCAACACCCACACAAGGTCAATCTATCTGCAGCTCTAAATGTGCTCACGGGCACAGTGGGGCTGGCGGCAGCAAAAAGGCACAGCAAGCAATACACTCACGTGACCACACTGGAGGCCTAGTCCCAGCAAAGGGACGTGGGTTCTACATCTCCAGTCATTTCTGTCTTTTTTGAACCTACCCCCAACCCCATTTATCTTAAAGGCAATGTGTTAGTTCTTTTAAAGAGCTCTTGGGACTTCCTTGGCTGTGCAGTGGTTAGGTCTCTGTGCTCCCACTGTAGGAGGCAACAGTTTAATCCCTGGTGAGAGAACTATAATCCTGCAAGCCATACAGAGTGGCAAAAAAAAAAAAAAAAAATTTCTTTCTCTTTTCCAAACTATCCATTGTCAATTGAGCATCTGTGGAAAAGAAGGCTTCCCAGTTGTGGCTGTAAATGTCTACTACCTAATCCTCTGCCATCTTCCCTTGCTTCGCGGCTAAACTAAAACAATCATGGTTGTCCTATTCCTCTCTGCTATATGCTGGCTTTCCCAGCCTCCTTTGTAAGGTCAAGTCTTGTGACCCAAGACAGATGGGTAAAACACAAGAAGTCTTCTGAAAACTTGTCTGGGAAAGGTTCTCCTCTGCTGAGGAAAAGAAAAGGCACTTGAGAAGAGAGTCCCTTCGTGGTCAGGCTGTATGCCTTGCTCCCCTCCTATGTCCTTGAGTGAAATCGTGATGCCTGGACTTGCAACCATGGCGCTATGAGCACACGGGGCAAAAGCGAACAGCGCACAGAGCATGATGCGGCCAAAGAATGGGAAGGGGCTGGGTTACTGGTGAGCCCGCTCTCGGTCTTCACGTTTGGTGCGAGAGGCAAATGTCTTAATTGCTTGAGCCACTGCAATTTGGGTATCCAGTTACATACAGCCAAGACCCTTCCTAAATAATTTAATAGTAAATTTCCCAAAGTAGAAGAGTATGCAGGGTTTCCCAAGCTCATCTGACTTCTTATGTGTGTGTGTGTGTGTGTGTGTGTGTATGTGTGTGTAATAAATGAACATTTTTATTGCTTAAACCCTTTTGTATGGGTAGCTCAAAACATTAGTTGACACAATAGTACAAAATAAAAGCAAGCCAAAAAAACCAAAAACCAAAAACCCTTCCTCTGCAGAGCGCAATTTTGCAAATACAATCCAAAGTGTTTTTCAGATTGAGGTTATATGTCATTTATGGGTAAGTTTACAGGTAAAATTCTAGAAGATGTGAGAAGCCACATGATAAAGCCCCAGATTTGTTTTTGCCCCGATTAATTAAGCGTGAATCTATAATGGAACAGAACACAAAAATCACATATCTTTTAAAAATAAAAGAGAATTCAAAGAACTTTTAGCTTGGGTGTGGAATGGGGGAAGGCCGCCCACTGAGTAATACTGTCACTGTTTATATTTAACCATCTTCACGACTGGTTCACATTTGACAGATATTTATTAAACGGTCATTATGGGCCAGGCAAAGGCTCAGCACTGAGGATGCAAAGGTCATCACGACAGACATGAGCACATAGTAACATAAATATTATGACAGAGAAAGTGCAGGGCTCTATGGGAACACAGAGCAGTGGAAATAAACCCACTCTGGAGGAATGGATAAGAGCTCCCAGTGGATGTGGCAATTAATCTAAAACCTAAAGAATGAAAAGGACTTTGCCTAGAAAAGATCTGGAGTGGAATGGGGTTATGGGCTAGACAGGAGTATTTAAGGCAGAGAAAGAAGCATGTGCCAGGTTTGGGGGACTAAAAAGGGGAGCATTATTCAGTGAGGCATTTATGCTGAGTGCAAGGTAAATCACGGAAAGGCTGTTTGCAAAGCACAAACTGAGTCTTTTAAAAAGCACACTGTGGCTGTGGAATGTAAACAAATGGAGGGATGGTGGCATGAATCCAGTTCTGGGCGAGTTCAAGGTGGCGGTACAAGGGCGTGGCAACAAGTGAGGTCAAAATCCATCATGGGTAGAAGACTGGGGACTGGACAGATGGGGAGTACGATGAGGAAAAGGGCAAGGAGGGCTTCCAGGTTTACTGAGGAGCAACTGGGTGGATGGAGGCACCTTTTACTAAGGAGGGAATAAACCCTGGAGAAGGGACAGTTTGAAACAGAAGATCTGTATATGAGGGTAACCTGTGAAACCCCCAAGAGCTCTTCAAGTCACATGACCATGATGACATTCAGAAGTGAATGAAAAATGGCATCGTGCATACGTGTTAAGTTGCTTCCGTCATGTCTGACTCTTTGTGACCCCATGAACTGTAGCCCCCCAGGTACCTCTGTCCATGGCTTCTCCAGGGAAGAATACTGGAGTGGGTTGCTGTGCCCTCCTCCAAGAGATCTTCCTGACCCAGGGATTGAACCTGAGTCTCTTATGTCTCCTGCATTAGCAGGTGGGTTTTTTTACCACTAGCACCACCTGGGAAGCTCATGAAAAATGGCATCAATGTTAAAAAAACAAGCAAACGTGTTCTAGAACTGGCTAAGACATTATAGCACACTCCTTCATTCTATGTTTAAGTGAGGCGGTGGTGATTGGCCAAGCAGTACAAGAGACTGAACTCTGGCCCCAAATATATGCTGAAACCTAAACTCCTGGTTCTGTGCACATGACCTGATTTGGAAATCAGGTCTTTCCAGATGGAATCTGTTAAGATGAGCCCATTCTGGAACCTAGAGTGGGCCTGGATCCCAGTAACTGGTGTTCTTACAAGGAGAGGGAGATTTTAAGACACACAGACACACAGGAGAGAAGAAAGCCAGTTGAAAGTGAAGGCAGAGATTGGAGCCACCAAGAGCAGAGGCAAGGAAGGATTTGCTCCTGGATCCTTTGGAGGTGTGTGGCCCTGCCAGCTTCCTGATTTCAGAATATTGCCTGCATGACCATGAAAGACTAAATGCCTATTTTAAGCCACCCGGTTTATGGCACTTTACTACAGCAGCTGTGGAAACTATTACAGGGAGGAAGACTTTGTTTTAGCTCAGAAGAAATTGGAAAGGAAGGCCTAAGGTAGATATAAGGCACTGAATGAGACTGGCAAGACCATTGCAAACTGTTTGGGGAGTCTGGCCCAAGTACTTAGGTCTTGAATTCAGTTTTTATATTTCAAACCTGAAGGCAATAGTACTTAATCTGTGAAGTTGCACATGGGGGTACAGTCTGTGCACTGTCATGGATAATTAATTACAAATATGCTATCGCAAGGCACAAATTAGATAGTACATATATTTATATAGATTATTCTGAGCAACTTCACTTTCACTTTTCACTTTCATGCATTGGACAAGGCAATGGCAACCCACTCCAGTGTTCTTGCCTGGAGAATCCCAGGGATGGGGGAGCCTGGTGGGCTGCCGTCTATGGGGTCGCACGGTGTCGGACATGACTGAAGCAACTTAGCAGCAGCAGCAGCAGCATATAGATTATTCAGTAATCTATGAACACAACATGGCAATCCCTTCCTCTTTTATTATAATATTACTGCTATTGCCATGTCGAGTCTGAGAGATCTGAACATATTCATTCTTCTGAAGGCAAAGCTGGTTGGCAATCTGCCATCATTCTAGCACAGTGATCCTCAACTGGGAGACATATGACAATGTCTAGAGACATTTTTGGTTGTCACAGTACGAAGGAGGTCCTACTAGCAAGCAGTAGGCAGAGGCCAGGGAGGCTGCTAAAACATCCTACACAGAATACGGCACCACCCCCCCACCCACCCCCCCGCCACCCCGCAACAAAGAACTGTCCAGCCTCAACTGTGCCTCTAGAACTCTGATCTGGAAGCACCCGACAACCTGCAGCCAAGCTTCAGGTACCAAGAATACACTTTCTCATCCACAGCAGTCAAACTGATCACATATTCTTCTAAAATGTGACACAAAAGACTATTAATACAGTGACTCACAAGTAGCCAGGAGCTAATGGAAACTTAAGTTCTTCTTGATATCCTAAAAAAGTGAGGATTTCTGTCTTAGAAGCAGCTAGTGACCATGCCGCTCTGAAAGCACCAGCGGGGATACACTTACACACGCTGCAGAGCCGAGGCGTCCACACACCCCACCCGTCAGCATAAACCCTCTGCCAGACTGGATTGGAGGAGGAACAGCAACTGTCCTCCTCAACAGTCCCTCCCAGTAGCTGGGAAACCTCCCTGAAGCTGAGAAATCACTGGAGACCCAGCAGCTGAGCTACCTGACTGAACCCTGGAATTAGGTATTCAGCAGTGGGTAGCTGGATCAGTCCCGCAGTGCTGGCACAGGTAGTTGGTTATCTTTTATCTGGACCTTGTAGCCAAGCCTGAAATACTGCCTCGTTCAAGGCTGCTGTATCTTCTCTGTGGCCGCCTCTGGCACGCGAAGCATTTGTAGTTGCCTCCTTGTAGCTATAATGTAAATACGGCTGTGCATACTGTACATTTTTAACCAAGCCTGTTTATCAAGCCTCTGTGGTCTGCTTGTCTCCCTCACCATGTATTCAAGTCATAAACAACTTGAACCTCCAGTGCTATTCTTGGCGTCAAGAGCACCTTAGAAATAGGATGAGCTAATTGTTAAGGGCAAGAAAACCCCAATTTTGGTAAAGGCAAAATTAGGTACTCAGGGTTGCCCTCTCTGCTGAAGCTGTATGATTTTTTTTATTGACATAGAAGTTCAAACATATCTAAGGAAATAAATGTGCGATAGCTCATAGTGCAACATTAAATGGAAAAATCTCCCAAGGAGGGCAAAGCACACTCCTAAGTAGAACAGCACATAAGTTAATTCTAACTTTGAAAAGTCTGTATTTATTGGTTTCTAGGCAAGTTCAAGGATAAAAGTTGTGCCATACTGGTTTAAATACCCTGAATTTTTCATCACCATAATCAAAACTACATTTACATTTAAAATTGGCTTGGTACTGCCAATGTATCTTTTATCATCAAAATCAAAAGTTTAGTTAAAGCTTTTAGTCCATTGAGACAGAGCAAATATTTCAACAGATGGAAAATGTTAAAAGTCAAGAATTCTGGCATTTGAAGATTCATATATAATTACCCTCCTCTAAAAACAAAACATCATGAAGAAAGCCAAAGAAACATGTTATCTCATAGGAAACCAACAACAAAACACAAAAATACAAAAATTACAATTCCTCTCCAATCTGTAAAATAAAATTTACTGAGCTACTTGAACTTTTTAAACTGCTCCAGATAACAGAGATGATTTCTTCTTGAAGTTATGGGAACACTATTTTCCTAAGTATGAAAAATACTCATCAGCATCTTACTCTATTCATCACAGACACATGGCTTTTCAGGGCAGAACACACAAAATTTTCATGTCACGTTGACAACCAAGCAGCTGAAGCAATTCATAATACAGTCTGATTTGAAGGAGCAGAAAGAAAAGCTCAACCTCTGTTTCAATTCAGTTTGAAAAAGGAGAATTCAAATAACTATTTCATGATAATTTGGACGTTAAATTTATATATTCATAGAAGCCTGTTTCCACGATTCCCTCTGGGCAGTAGTGTGTAGTGCTAGTCGCTCAGTCGTGTCCAACTCTCTGCGACCCCACAGACTGTAGCCCACCAGGCTCCTCTGTCCGTGGGGCTTCTCTGGTGGCTCAGACGGTAAAGAATCTGCCTGCAATGCAGGAGACCCAGGTTCTATGCCTGGGCTGGGGAGATCCCCTGGAGAAGGGAACGGCAACCTACTCCAGTATTCTTGCCTGGAGAATTCCATGATTCCCTCTATCTTGTCTAAACCATACCCTGTGAACTAACAACTGCTATTCCTATTATATGCCATCAAGTCAGCCTACCTTCATCACCTTCATATACGGAAACAAAAACCCCACAGATTTATATTTTAATTCTAAGCTCATATTCTGGGAAAGATAGACTGTCTACAGAGAAATAGCAAGAAGACATTTTATAATCCTATCTATGTAGAGTACATTTAATAAAGAATGCTCCCTAGGGCTTCCCTAGTAGATCAGTGGTAAAGAATCCACCTGCCAATGCAGAAGATAATGGGGTTCAATCCCTGATCTGGGAAGACCTGACATTTCAAGAAGGCACTAAGCCCATGGGCTACAACTATTGAGCCTGTGCTCTAGAGCCTGGGAACCATAACTACTGAGCCCTCACGCTGCAACTACTGAAGCCCACGTGCCCTAGAGCCCTGCTGTGCCAAGAAGAGAAGCCACCGCATTGAGAAGCCCGCACACTGCAACTCGAGAGTAGCTCTCATTGGCCACAACTAGAGAAAAGCCTGTGCAGCAATGAGACCCAGCACAGTATAAATAAATAAATAAAGTTAAAAAAAAAAAAAAAAGAAATGCTCCCTAGAGAAAGGTAGCACTAAGGGCCAAGGAGACTGTGTATGTGTGTTTTGAGTGGGGACAGTTAGAACAAATGTCAGGAAAAAAAGGCTTGTACAGTGGTCCTCCTGGAAGTTTCCCTAGAGTAGGCCCTGACGACCCAACCAGAAGTCTAAAGTAAGAAGAAAAAACACTCTGCCAACCATGAGACTGACTTTCTTCCCCAAAGAGGGGAGTACTGGAGCACTGCTAACGTCTTCCCCATCACAGGGAAACTTTTTTGGACTGACAATTTTTAAGAACACTGAATTTTAAATTAAGCTACAAGAAGCACTAGAGTTGCACTTCAGCCTGCTCTCAATCACAGCAACTTTTATCTGTTTCATACAAAGGTCCTACAGCAGAAGTGTGAAAAATGCTGACAGAGAATAATACCATTGAATAATACCATTGCCTCCCTAGGGATGTCAAGAGAATCCAAGGACATAAACGTGTGAAATGCTTAGCACAGAGGTTTGCAGGCTATCAAAGCTCAGCAGCGGTTGGCTAGAACGATGATGCCGATAACAATTCGAATCTGCTGCAGAGGTAATTTAAAGAAAATGAAGCACAGATGTTCGTATGATTCCCTGTGTAGAAATTTTACACTTAACATCTCAAAAGCTTTTAAAAGATGATCACCTTCAATAGTTGCTTGCACCACAGAGTTTTAAAACTGGACGCACAGAGGGCAATGCCACAAAAAGGCTTACCTCTTCTTCTTGGTGATAATGAGCACATCATTAAAAAGGAAGAAGTAGACTTGCTGTTTGGACGTCCTTTTTGAGAAAAGCACCGTGTCTTCCACGTAGGCTGTCAACTCACCTCTTTTTACCAACCACCGGGAAGAGGAGACTAGAGGAAAAGGCTACAAAGAGAGAAACACTCAGTACCCAAAGCCAAAGTTAAGTCTTTTTAGGATTACTGAAAGTAAAGTATAAAACTTACATTCAAACAAATGATATGCCATTATTTTATAATAGTTCATATAATAGGTACATAATGGCAAAAACATAATTAGGGAACACATTCTTCAAGAGAAAATCAAAAGGAACAACTTATTTTCCAAATATAAAAAAACTATTAATATTAACTTGTCTATATAAAAACTGAAAGTCAGAAAATGTTACTGGGTCAACCAAAAACTGTTACCCTTCCATTAACTCTCAACTTTTTGAAAAAGACGACTGATAAGAAGTCACTTAAAAACGAAAAACCTCAAAATGAAATGTATTGGTATCAACTGCAGCCATTTCAAATACCACAAATCAGAATCTAAATATACCAAAAAATATTGTTAACTGTACTTAAAAAGAGACAAATGTAAAATAAGAGATAAATATAAAGGTTTGCATTTAATTCATGAATTAAAAAGACTTTATTCAAAAGGAAAGAAAAAAAAATCCCTGCAAATGTATGTTATGTCTATTGATTATCTACTTAGCTGTATTCTGGAGAACACATATTCTTAAAAGTTTATGGTAGTTTCCCTCATGGAAGTTAGTTCCTGAAAGCATCATGCCACTTTCTGGTTTTGAAAATGAACTTCTTCCAGAATAATCCATCTTAATCTCATAGAAAAGGCTATATTCAAGGAATCACATATTGCCTTTTCTTTATTCAGTTTACAGTTTCCAACTGGAAAACTCTCAAAACCTCAGAATAATCCTTACCCTTGAGAGTTCTTTTTTTTTTTTTTTTAATTACCAGAAATGCTTACTGCCAAAAATCTGATTTGAAACACGACATCCATAAAGTAAGCAAAAGTTCTTGGACACACAAAAGATAACTCTAGTAAGTGTGGTGCAACCAAATGTCAACCATTTCAGAGAATAATGATTAAAAATAGCCAAAGGAAATTGAGGATATAAGGGAGGAAATTTGAAGGCTAAGAAAGGATTTCATTTCTGTTTTTTTTTAATTTATAAAGGACGTTTCTAAGAAGTCTGCTCACCAATATATACTTTTTTGGTTGGCCAAAAAGTTCTTTCAGTTTTTAAGTAAAAATAAAAGACACATTTTTCATTCTCATCAAGAACTTTACTGAACAGAATATTCACCATTTTGTTCCACTATCATCTGTCATTTTTCAGGCAACTTCATAATTTCATCTTCCCAAAACTCTTAATTTTTTTAGGCAAAGAACTAAGTGCCTAGAATTGAAATTTTTTTCCATTAAGAGAATTTTGTAAAGAATGAATTAGATGGAAATTCAAAGGTGCAATGTCTTGTGAATATGGCAGATGAATCAGAACCTCCCAGCCACGTTCTAACAGTTTTTGCCTGGTCATCAAAGAAACAGGCGGTCTTGCGTTATCCTGATGAAAGATTATGTGCTTTCTGTTGACTAATTCTGGGCACTTTGTGTTGAGTGCAGGTTTCAGTTGATCTAACTGGGAGCAGAACTTGTTGGAATCAATCCTTTGGTTTTCTGGAAGGAGTGCATAAGAGAGGTGAGCCAATCCAATCCCATCATACACACAACATCACCTTCTTTGAATGAAGACCAGCCTTTGGTATAGGTGGTGGTGGTTTATCATTTGTCCAGTGATCTCTTCCATTTATGTGCAGTGTTCACTTTTCATTGCCCATCACAAAAATGGGGCATTTTCATTATTTAAGTAGAGAATTGCATGGGGAAAGACGGTCAAGAAGTTTTTTTTTTTTCATTTTAACTTATGTAGAACCCAAACATCAAAGCAATTAATATAATCAAGCTGGTGTACATCATTTTCAATGCTTGACTTGGATATTTTGTGTATGTCAGCTATCCCCCATTTGGTATAACATTGAGCTTTCTTAATTAATGTCTTGATTTGGTCGCTATCAATTTCAACTGGTCTACAATTCAGCAAGAAACTTCACAAACCACATCTGATATACTCAATCAGTCACAGCATCTTCTCCATATACCACACCAATCTTTTTTTATTTTTGCATTTTAGTCGCAATTTTACCTTTCCTGAAATAATAAGGCATAATATGCAGAAAACGTTGCTTTTTCTTCCATCTTCAATATTAAAATGGCTACACAAAAATTCATCAATTTTGATGTTTTTTTCCCCTAAATGCACACTGAAGTGACAGCTGTCATAGTACAATCTAACAAAGTTGTTTTGAATTAAGTTAAAGACAACTAAGCATTATTAGAGCTATCTTGTGAAAAAAAAAAAAAAAAAAACCCAACAACAAAAAAAAAACATTTTGGCCAATCCATATTTTCCTGAAGATTTAACAAAGGAAGATGAAAGATTATGGCTGATCTTAAAATTTCAAAAGTGTCTAATAAAAGAGTTCATATAGTTATCAGCCTCCAAAGTCAAATCAGTCTATGGCTGAGACTTAAAAGTAATTTAGGAGGATCCCCACCAGCAAACACGAGAGGTCACAAATAATCAGCGTCAGGTTAGGTCCTGCCACAGGACTATAATTTACAAGATAACACTGCAATCGTGCCATAGACTGTATAGGACGAACCAATATGTACGTGCCACCCTATGTCTATTCTTAGTTTAGAGGACAAGGGGAGAAAAAGTTTTTTAAACTTTTATTCTTGAAATAGATTGAGTTTTTGTTTTGTCTTATTTTTTAGATTGAGTTTTATGGACACATGGCAACCCACTCCAGTGTTCTTGCCTGGAGAATCCCAGGGACAGAGGAGCCTGGTGGGCTGCCGTCTATGGGGTCGCACAGAGTCGGACACGACTGAAGCGACTTAGCAGCAGCAGCAGCATAACCCACTAGGCAAGAATAAATTTCCCATGTATACCTAAAATTGACAGTGGCTTTCTCCAAAGAAGACATAGAAATGGCCAATAAGCACATGGAAAGATGTTCAACATCACTAGTTATTAGAGAAATGCAAATCAAAACTACAAGAAGGACTTCCCTGGTGGTACAGTGGATAGGAATCCATCTGCCAATGCAGGGGACACAGGTTCAATCCCTGATCTGGGAAGATTCCACATGCTGGGGAACAGCTGAGCCCATGCACCACAACTACTGAGCCTGTGCTCCAGAGCCTGCGAGATACAACTACTGATACTGAGCCCACGTGTTCCACCTACTGAGCTTGTGTGCACAACTACTAAAGCCCACACTCCTGGAGCCTGTGATCTGCAACAAGAGAAGCCACCGAAATGAGAAGCCCACGCACTTCAATCAAGAGTGGCTCCCACACACTGCAACTACAGAAAGCTCACACATGGCAATGAAGACCCAGAGCAGTCAACAAGAAAGAAAGAAAAAACTACAATGAGGTATTACCTAACACTGCTCAAAATGGCCATCATCAAAATTTATACAAACAATAAATGCTGGAAAGGGTGTACAGGAAAGAGAATCCTTCTACATTCCTGTTGGTGGGAATATAGATTGGTACAGCCACTATGGAGAACAATATGGAAGTTCCTGAAAAAATTAAACCATATGAACCAGTAATCCTATTTTTAGGCATATACCCTGAAGAAACCATAATTTGAAAGGATGCGTGCACCCTGATGTTCACTGCAGCATTACTGATGACAGCCAGGACATGGAAGCAACCTAAATGTCCACTGACCAAAGAATGGATAAAGAATATGTGATACATATATACAATGGAATATTACTCAGCCAAAAATAGGAACGAAATAGTGCCATTTGTAGAAACGTGGATGAACCTAGGGACTGTCATTCAGGGTGAAATAAGTCAGAAAGAGAAAAACAAATACTGTATAATATTGCTTATATGTGTAATCTAGAAAAATGGTAGAGATGAACCTGTTTGCAAAGCAGGAATAGAAACAGACATAGAGAACAAACTTTCAGTTACCAAGGGCTGAAGGGAGAGTGGGATGAACTGGGAGACTGAAGTTGACATATATACACTACTGTGCATAAAACAGATAACTGATGAGAATCTACTGTACAGCACAGGGAACTCTATTCAATACTAAATAACAGGAAGAGGGCATTATAACAGACGTGCGTGTGTTGTTTTTAGCGAGTACTCAGCATCTTCTAAGAAAAATCATGGGTCATGTTTCTGCATTTAAAATGTTACAGTCAGGATGTCATAGCGGAACAGTTTACATTAATCTTCAAGTCAGGACATCTAGACCCTCGTCCTGATTCTGCCACCATAAGTCAAACGACCCTATTAGTGATTAATTATTCTCTGGGCTGTATTTTCCTCATTTATAAAAGGGTGTATCAGTGACCCTGAAACCATATGACACAGTAGAGAGTTATCTGCATAAAGCCATCATTACTCTAATTCCGCCACACAAACAAGGAACCCGTTTACTATGAAAAAAATATGACCAGTCACTTAAATTAAATTCAAGAGGCATCAAGAGAAATAAAATCACAACCATGAGCACTCATATCCATTAAGGATTCAACTGTGAGCAACAAAGGACTTGACAATGGCCTAGCTGTCATTTCCTTCTTTGTTTATCCTCTCGTTTGCCCCTGAGCAGTAAGAGACACGCAGCAACATGCAGCACACAGGCAAAAAAAGAATTATGTAGGAAAAACAAAAGTGAAAAGAATAATCCACTAATAATCCTTTCTGCCAACTGGGAAAGGAGCCCCCTTATTTGACTGAGGAGAAATACCCTAGTCCAGTTCATGGGATACCACTATTTTGCAGGACACTTTGGCTCAGACACTAAAGAATCTGCCTACAATGCAGGAGACTCAGGTTCAATCCCTGGGTTGGGAAGATCCCCTGGAGAAGGGAATGGCCACCCACTCCAGTATTCTTGCCTGGAAAATTCCATGGACAGAGCGGCCTGCTGGGCTACAGTCCATACAGTCCATGGAATTAAGAGTTGGACACGACTGAGCAACCAACACTTTCACTTTTTTTTTTTTTTGAGAGCAGGAAAGAAATCTCCTTTCCAGTCTAAAAATTCTATCATTTTACTACGTTACCTCAAGTTTAATCTCTTCTGAGGAGGAAAAAAAAACTTCTAGTTAGATAATACCTAACTCATTGGTTTAGAGAAAGGTCACTTTACCTGGGATAAGCAAGAGCAGAATTACCCACAACAAGGTATCTGCTGCTCTGCCTGCCAGCCTCTGTGTAATCAATTTATGACCCCGCTTTGACAAGCGAATTCCTCTACACTTTGTTATTCTCCACTATCTCCCTATTCACTGAAGATTTCAACAAAAGCAGTAATAAATCTGTTCATGAAGAAGTACGAGAGAGTACCTTAATTTTAAATTCCAGCTGGGAGTTAATTGTGTACATCATTTCCGTCCTTTCCATCTTCCGGGCTCCTTCATTGCAGAGTCGCACCAACTGGAAACAGAATAATCAGGGAGGGTTAAGAGGTGAAGGAGAGAAACCTCACTTTCAAATGCAGATCTTGCAGGAAATAATTAGCACTTTGGAAAACTCCAGACAGTTCAAGAATTTACAGCTTCACAGTCGAGACTCTGCACCCAGTGGGAAGTGGTGTCATTAGGATGTGCAGACAGAGGAAGAATGTCCTGAGAATTTTCAGGGACAGACAGCCTCGTGTTATGTGTGTTACCACATGACATGCTTCACATACATGAGGCAGGTTCGTCGCGTGGTCCAATCTGTCCGTTCTGCCCCCGGTCCTTGCCTTCACCCATGGGAACCCCACCAACCTCAGGGCAAGCTGCACCTCTCTCTCTTCAAATCAGAGCAGCTGAGGGCAGAATACCGGACTTCAAAGGCAAATTCTCAGCTGAATGCTACGCTCAAAACAAGTGACAGGTAAGCTGGATGCTGGAAGAGGACAGCCTTCCACTGGGACCTAATAGTCAGTGATTCTTCAAGCTGAGGGGAATGCAGTTTAATTAGCACTACTGAGTTATCTACAAATAGATGGACTAATAGTCCTTGGATGAGTAGTTGTGATACTGTGATTTGTAATAAAACAGATATTTTTGTCTTTTATCCACTGTTTCTGGCACATGGCTCCTAAAACCCTTGTAATGTCCTATATAAGAGCCTTGGGGGCTTCTTTGGCTATAATTTAGTATTGTTACCAGTTTCTGAAATAGCTCCAGGACATAAAAGTGAAGTGGGTATCTTCTGTTATTCATAACAAGCCCCTTTCAACCTTGTCTGAATTTATATTAATCAGGCGACTTTTGGAAAGTCCCTAAAGATGGGGTTGGTTGTCAGGGGAACCATTCAAATAATTAGAGAAAAGACTGGAACTTTCAGGCCTACCACCTGACCTCCAGGGAGGGAAGAGAGGCTAGATATGACTTGATCACTACCGAGCAGTGGTTTAAATAAATCATGTCCATGTAAAGAAGCCTCCATAAAAACCGCTGAATTTTGGAAAGGGGAGAATTTCCGGGTTGGTAAGAAGATGGCCATCTCAAACTCTGAGGATAGGACATCCGGAGCTTGGGACCCTTCTGGACCTCACCCTATCTCTTCCTCTGGCTGTTCACTCATATTCCTCAGCATCCTTTGTAACAAACCACTAATCTAGTAAGTAAACTGTTTTCCTGAGTTCTATGAGCCCCTCGAGCAAGTTAATCAAACCTAAGCGGGGGGTGGGGGGTGGGAACTTCTGATTTATAACCAGTGGGTCAGAAGCACAGGTAACTTGTGAAGAGTAACTACAGTGAAGTCTGGGGTGTGGCCTGCTGGGCCTGAGTCCTTATCCTGTGGGATGGGCTATCTCCAGGGGGAGTGAAAACTGAATTGAATAGAGTAAGCCACGTGGGCTTCCCAGGCGGCACTAGTGGTAAAGAACCTGCCTGCCAATGCAGGAGACGTAAGAGACACGCATTGGATCCTTGAGTCGGGAAGATCCCCTGGAGGAGGGCACGGCAACCCACTCCAGTATTCTTGCCTGGAGAATCCATGGACAGAGGAGCCTGGTGGGCCACAGAGTCCGTGGGGCCACACAGAGTCGGACACGACTGAAGTGATTTAGCACGCACGCATGCACAAGCCACCCAGCTGGTAGGGCAGAATTGCTCAGTGTGGGGAAAGCCTGCACACATTTGGTGACCACAAGTGTCAGAAGTGAAGCGTTCTGTGGGTAGAGTATTGAGCACAGAGGATCCACCCAAGAGTTTCTCCTTTACATTGTACTTAATATATAATTATTAGTTTGCTGACCTAAACCAAAAGAAATTTTGTATTGTTAATTTCTCATTAACTGAAAAATCTATAAAACATGCCCATAACAAGGATCATTGGCCATAAAGACAGTGTGATTGTTAAAAACAGAAGCTAGAAATTCTGGTTAGATTTACTTTAATATTGGTGCTTTATTATAATGTAGCTCCCACTATCAAAAGAAATGTTAACACATAAGTAAACAAAACAGGCCATAAAAGGCTCTGACCTAGTCCTACTTCATGGAGGTAACTGGAAACAAGATAGGTTACACACTTCCTCTTTTTTTCCCATGATTATATGAACATATAAGTACATACATATAATGTGTAAAAATTCTTTTATTTTTGTAAATGGATTGCCCAATGCTTGTCTGTGACTTAATTTTTTTCACTTGACAATATTTCTCCTTATCATTCACTGAAAAACAAGTTTATTTTGTACCTGGTATATGTCAGGTGCTAGGGTAGGAACATTTAAGAGATATACAATCCCTACTGTCATAAAAGAAGGGCAGACACAATAATCAGAGACTGAAATCTTAAGGAAGAAACTGGGGGGCAGGGGTCCAGGGAGGAAGAAGGTGGGGAGAGAGGCAGGCCCTCTCCTTAAAGGCCCTCTGAGCTGCACCGAAGGACAAAGGTAGCGGTAGCACACAATCAAGGGACAGCACTGTGAACACAGTGCACAATCAAGGGTCCAGGCAGAGTGAACATCAGAAGCAGATTGCTGTGTGCCTGAGAAAGTAAGATCCTGACGCAGGAAAATGGCACAAGAGGAAACTGAAGGACCAGCCAAGGTCAAAGCATGCAGGTTCTTTCGGCGTGTGCGTTGTATTCTAAGTGCAAAGAGAAGCCACCAGCAGGCTTTCAGCAAAGCAGTGGCAGGATGCAATACATGCTGTGAGCACATGTGCTTTCACAGCACACCTATTCCATTCCCAATTGATGGACGCTTGGACGATTTCCAAGCACTTAACAGATACTCTGGGCTTAAAGTGTATGCCTATCTTCAGTTCCAGTATATCTTTAGGTCCCAGTGGTATGAAGAGTTCACTGATGCAGGGACTGATGGTCCACCTGATCAAAGCTAGGAGCTGAGGGACTTCCCTGCTGGTCCAAAGAATCTGCCTTCCAATGTAGGGGACACAGGTCCCATCCCTGGTCGGGCAACTAAGACCCTACATGCCTTGGGGCAACTAGACTGCCCGCTCACAGTAACTACTGAGCCCACACACCACAACTAGAGATGCCCATGTGCTGCACTGAGGAAAGCCTGCACACCTCAACAAAGACCCAGCACAGCCAAACAAGACAACTCAGAAAGCACAGAGCCAAAAACACTCTGGCTGGGCTTAGGAGCAACCTGCAGTTAAAGTATCCTAAAAGGATTCAGACAGATAAATAGCTGAGCTGCTTGGGACATTTTTAAGATTTCTTTTATTTGTAGTTACCCAATCTGTGTTCCCAGACTTCCATCGTGGCTTGTTCCCCAAGCTCTACCTCCAGCTACCTGGATGGTATCTCTTCTCAGATGTACCACTGTCATCTGAAACTCAAAATGGGAATGCCCAAACCTGAACACCACCTTCATCTCTCCCTGTTCCAGCCCCATGTTCTCTACGTCAGTGACTGACCCCAGCATAATCCATTTCCCCAAGTCAAAAAGCTAGGCCCTCACCACTCAGGCGTGCCCCTCTCCCTTGTCCTCTATCCAAACAGTTCATAGTATCTCCTTAATGCTGTGACCTCCAGAAAAACATGTTCAGTCTTTATAAGTTCAAATCTGATCATGTTACTCCTCAGCTTGAAATCTTTAAAAGGCTCTTTGAAGCTTCCAGAATTAAATCTCACCAAGACCAGGATCTGGCACCTACTTACCGGATCCTGCTTCTGCTAAAGGCCTGTCTTGCCAAAGGCCCTCCCTCTCCCATGTCCTTCACACTTTTGATGTGTTTCCCTCCACCTGAATGCCCTTCACCCCACTCTGTCCAACTGACTCCTTCTTATCTAGATTTATACCACTCTATTTGCCTTTCAGATCTCATCTTGGGTATTACTTTTCTTAAAAGACTGGAGAACAGAGACCGAAATGTCCATATCTGTTAGTTAAGTGCCTGGCCCAGTGCCTAAGACACAAGGAATACTCAGCAAATAGCAAATGTTAATGTGTAAACTTTAAGAATTCTTAAAGAGATGGGAATACCAGATCACCTTACCTGCCTCCTGAAAAACCTGTATGCAGGTCAAGAAGCAAGAGTTAGAACTGGACATGGAACAACAGACTGGTTCCAAATCAGGAAAGCAGTACGTCAAGGCTGTATATTGTCACCCTGCTTATTTAACTTATATGTAGAGTACATCATGTAAAATGCCAGGCTGGATGAAGCACAAGCTGGAATCAAGATGGTAGGGAGAAATAGCAATACCTCAGATATGCAAATAACAGCACCCTAATGGCAGAAAGCGAAGAGGAACTAAAGAGCCTCTTAATGAAGGTGAAACAAGAGAATGAAAAAGCTGGCTTGAAACTCAGCATTCAAAAAACTAAGATTATGGAATCCAGTACCATCACTTCATGGCGAATAGATGGGGAAAAAGTGAAAACAGCGACAGACTTTATTTTCTTGGGCTCCAAAATCACTGCAGATGGTGACTGCAGCCACGAAATGAAAAGACACTTGCTCCTTGGAAGGAAAGTTATGACCAACCTAGACAGTGTATTAAAAGCAGAAACATCACTTTGCTGACAAAGGTTTGTCTAGTCAAAGCTATACTTCTTCCAGTATCATGTAGGGATGTGAGAGTTGGACCATAAAGAAGGCTGAGTGCCAAAGAATTGATGCTTTTGAACTGTGATGCTGGAGAAGACTCTTGAGAGTCCCTTGGACTCCAAGGAGATCAAACAGTCAATCCTAAAGGAAATCAGTCCTGAATATTCATTGGAAGGACTGATGCTAAAGGTGAAGCTCCAATACTTTGGCCACATGATGCAAAGAGCTGACTCACTGGAAAAGCCCCTGATGCTGGGAAAGATTGGGGGTAGGAGGACAAGGGGCAACAGAGGATGAGATGGTTGGATGGCATCATCAACTCAATGGACATGAGTTTGAGCAAACTCTTGGAGATAGTGAAGGACAGGAAGCCTGGCATGCTGCAGTACACAAGGTTGCAAAGAGTAGGACACAACTGAACAACAATGCATAAACTGCATTCAGAGATCATTTACAAATACTTTAAAAAAAGGGGGGACATATAGACCAATGGAACAAGATAGAAAGCCCAGAGATAAACCCAGGTATCTATGGACACCTTACCTTTGACAAAGGAGGCAGGAATATAAAATGGGGAAAAGATAGTCTCTTCAATAAGTGGTGCTAGGGAAACTGGACAGCTACATGTAAAAGAATGAAATCAGAACACTTCCTAACCCTATACACAAAGATAAACTCAAAGTGAATTAAGACCTAAATATAAGACCAGAAACCATAAAACTTTTAGAGAAAAACATAGGCATAACAATGTATAATATAAAACATAGAAAGATCCCCTATTACCCACCTCCTAGAATACTGGAAATAAAAACAAAAATAAACAAGTGGCACCTAATTAAGCTTAAAAGCTTTTGCACAGCAAAGAAACTACAAACAAGGTGAAAAGACAGCCCTTAGAATGAGAGAAAATACTAGCAAATGAAATAACTGACAAAGGATTGATTTCCAAAGTATATAAGCAGCTCCTACAACTGAATACCAGAAAAACTCAATCAAAAAGTGGGCAGAAGACCTAAAGAGACATTTCTCCAAAGAAGACTTACAAATGTCTAACAAACATATGAAAAGATGCTCAACATCAAATTGCAAATCAAAACTACAAAGAGGTATCACCTCACACCAGTCAGAATGGCCATCGTCAAAAAGTCTACAAACAATAAATGCTGGAGAGGGTGTGGAGAAAAGGGAACCGTTTTGCAATGTTGGTAGGAATGTAAATTGATACAGCCACTATGGAAGACAGTATGGAGATTCCTCAAAAAACTGGGAGTAGAACTACCATATGATCCAGCAATCCCAGTATTGGGCATGTACCCTGAGAAAACCAAAATTGAAAAAGGCACATGTACCCCAATGTTCACTGCAACACTATTTATATAATAGCTAATACATGGTAGCCACCTAGATAGCCAACATCAGATGAATGGATAAAGAATCTGGTACATGTATACAATACAATATTACTTAGTCATAAAAAATGAATCCATTTGAGTCGGTTCTAACGAGCTGGAAGAACCTACAGCCTATTATACGGAGTGAAGTAAGTCAGAAAAACAAATATCGTATATTTCTCATATATATGGAATCTAGAAAGACAGTACTGATGAACCTATTTACAGGGCAACAGTGGAGATACAGACATAGAGAACAGACTTCTGGACATGGGTTAGGAGCAGGAAGGTGAGGGTATGACAAATGGAGAGAGTACAGAAGCATATACCCTGCTATGTATAAAATAGGTAACCAATGGGAATTTGCTGTATGACTCAAGGGCTTTGTAACAACCTAGAGGGGTGAGAAAGGATGGGAGGTGGGAGGGCATTTAAAGAGGGAGGGGACACATGTATACCTGTGGCTGACGCATGTTGATGTATGGCAGAAGCCAACGCAATATTGTGAAGCAATTTTCCTTCAATTAAAAACAAATAAGTTTGGGGGAAAAAAAGGTGGGGAGACAAACTCATTGTAAAAGACCCTGATGCTGCGAAAGACTGAAGGCAAAAGGAGAAGGGAGTAGCAGAGGGTGAGGTGGTTAAATAGCATCACCAACTCAATGGACATGAATTTGAGCAACCTCCAGGAGATAACGGAGGACAGAGGAGCCTGGCGTGATGCAGTCCATGGGGTGGAAAAGAGCTGAACATGACTCAGTGACTGAACAACAACAACTGGCTACTGGCTTCTGCACTGGGTAGTGCAATTCTACAACTGTTTTCCATATCATCTGAGCAAGAAATTGCACCGCTGTTCTTGTGCTGGGAAGTTGCCAGCCCTGAGAAGAGCACAGCTCTAGAATTTCTCATAAGAAAATGGTCTCAGACTTGCTCATGTACCTATGTAGTGTATTCTCTTGATCAACGTTCCTCTTCCTCAAACTACAAGGATAAATGTTAATTTTATACTCTTCGGGTGGGAAATGGTGGCAAACTAATAATGAAAAATTTTCCAAAAGGTAAAAAAATAAATAAATAAATAAAAAGGGGGTGGGGGACAATTCCTTTATCCCTTTTTAAAATGGAAGAGAAAATGGAAAATAAATTCATCATCTTTATTTCCTAAACTTCCAAATATCAAGTTCATCAGCCACCACTTTTGAAGGCATATTAAAAACAAAAACATTCCCCAAGCATCTCAAGCAATGGTATCCTCAGTGGACTCTGTTTAGTGACTATTTTAAGGGACAAGCACTAATTAGGATATGTGTGCTCTCGTATTTTCCGTAAAATCAGCCTCTGCATATTGAAACTGTGCCTTCCTTCAACATCTGTCAAAGCTTTATTAAATTTAGTTCACTAAATTTTTTGCTTCAGGCAAAACTTATGTGGGGAAAAAACCTCAATCTCTCTAATGAAGTATAAATAAAAACAAAATATTTTCAGTTTGTCAAATTCACAAAGATGAAAAGAATATTAGATGCTGGGGAGTATGGAGAAAGATAAGATACTTAGAAATACTTCCGGTTGTCATGGACACAGGGACAATTTTTCTTACAGGTACTTGGGGGCCCTTAAAACATACCAAGCTTTCCTCCCCAATAAACCCACTTCTGGAAACTTTACAACAGAAATCATCGGAGGAGCACAGTCATTTATGCAAGGCCACGCAGCACAATTAGAGCAGTAAATGAAACGGGCACCACATGAATCCATGTTTAAATGTACATTTACATTCACTGGAAGCACACACCATAAAATGACAACAGTCATTACTTTCAACAAGACTACTAATACATTTTGTTTTCTCTTATTTCAAACTTTCAAATTTTCTGTAATGGGCACTTACTACTTTTAAAAATGTACCTTTGTAAACTTTACATACATTCTTTCAGAGCAATACTTAAAGAGTGAAAACAAAACAACAAAACATTAATTCCTCCCTGCCACACTCCTGTCTCTTCACCATCAGCAATCACAGCTGAAAGTTTGAGTGTGATTCTAAATACTATTTCTGACACACATATGGATATAAACGCATTTTATTATCTAGATGTCATTAGGCTATTTGTTCTCTTCTGCAACTTCATGTTCTTCACTTAACAATACAGCTTAGAGATCTTTTCATGTTAACAGATATCTACCTCTTTGTAAACAGCTGAAGCAGTAAGTTACAGGAAAAGATTCAGGAGGACTTGGCTCTTCTGCCACTAGCAGAAGAGCTTAGAACTTAATACTATCTCCAAATAGAAGTAGAATTTTTATGAGGTATGAAGTAAAGCAGTTATCCTCTTTCTGTGGGAGAGTAAATAGAAGACAACAGCAGGGGAGATTTCACTGGCATCAGAAACCATCTCTTAACCACCACTCCTTAGAAACAGACAGCTCTGCACCAGCTAAACTATCAGGCTCCCAGGAAATTTCCCTCCTCGCAGCTTCACCTCCCGCACAGGAGCAGAAAATCAGAAAGTACATACATGTTTCACTTGATAGAAACATCTTGTTTTTGGGTTGTTTGACTAAGTTAATAAGTCTCTCCAAATGCCCCAATTCAGAAAAATTGTCACCATCATTTCATCAATCAGATCAGTCGCTCAGTCGTGTCCGACTCTTTGCGACCCCATGAATCGCAGCACGCCAGGCCTCCCTGTCCATCACCAACTCCCGGAGTTCACTCAGACTCACATCCATCGAGTCAGTGATGCCATCCAGTCATCTCATCCTCTGTCGTCCCCTTCTCCTCCTGCCCCCAATCCCTCCCAGCATCAGAGTCTTTTCCAATGAGTCAACTCTTCGCATGAGGTGGCCAAAGTACTGGAGTTTCAGCTTCAGCATCATTCCTTCCAAAGAAATCCCAGGGCTGATCTCCTTCAGAATGGACTGGTTGGATCTCCTTGCAGTCCAAGGGACTCTCAAGAGTCTTCTTCAACACCACAGTTCAAAAGCATCAATTCTTTGGCACTCAGCCTTCTTCACAGTCCAACTCTCACATCCATACATGACCACAGGAAAAACCATAGCCTTGACTAGACGAACCTTTGTTGGCAAAGTAATGTCTCTGCTTTTGAATATGCTATCTAGGTTGGTCATAACTTTCCTTCCAAGGAGTAAGCGTCTTTTAATTTCATGGCTGCAGTCACCAACTGTAGTGATTTTGGAGCCCAGAAAAATAAAGTCTGACACTGTTTCCACTGTTTCCCCATCTATTTCCCATGAAGTGGTGAGACCAGATGCCATGATCTTTGTTTTCTGAATGTTGAGCTTTAAGCCAACTTTTTCACTCTCCACTTTCACTTTCATCAAGAGGCTTTTGAGTTCCTCTTCACTTTCTGCCATAAGGGTGGTGTCATCTGCATATCATGAACAATTTCACTGAAGTATTACTTGCACTAGGCAAATACATTTCATTAGCATTTTAATCACCAAAAAACATATTACTCATTTTTCCCCAAGAATGAATAACTATTTAGAGAGACTTGCCCAAGGGCCTTAGGTGGAATCTGCTTCTAAAAAATTTGGGCCTCAACACACAAAATTTCACTGTAAAATAAGTGCTGGGAACTCTCAGTTTCTCTCATTTCAGAAAGAGCAAGCAAGTGAAAGTCTGCATTTTGATTTCGAACCATAAACACTCTATGTGCACAATCTTTTTGTTAAGAATACTGACATTGTTTTCCCATCTATAAAAACTCATTGGTAACTTGCACAAATGAAAAAGAAGATGAATCCTTGAGTTGGCGGTACTGATGACCTCAGTTTCCTACAACACTTAGAGACTGAGGTTATAATCCTGATGTTCATGACTCCTACGCAAGAGAGAAAAATGCTGTCCTAGAGAAAACACTTGCTTAGGCCACTCGAACAGCAATTCTTCACAGAGGGTCTTCCATATAGTAAGTATCAAGGTAGTGCCTGCTTAGTTGCTTCCGTCGTGTCTGACTCTGTGCGACCCACAGACTCTAGCCCACCGGCTCCTCTGTCTATGGGATTCTCCAGGCAAGAATACTCGAGTGGGTTCTCATGCTCTCCTCCAGGGGATCTTCCCAACCCAGGAATCAAACCCACGTTTGTTAAGTCTCTTGCATTGGCAGGCAGATTCTTTACCACTACCGTCACCTGGGAAGCCCTGTGTCAAGGTAAGGCAGTTAATTTTTGCCAGCCTGCCCTAAAAGCACCAGAGCCAAATCAAGTGAAACAGAGATGCCTAAAGGAACATAGCAGTCTACTCAAACTGGGACGTGAAAGTCTCGAAAAAATTAGGTATCGTTCCTAATTCAGTTCAATCACTACTACCTTCCTCCTTTTTCTGTGTGAATTTTTTTTCCAGCTTCTCAGTTACAACCAAACAGAATCTGACAATCTCTTTCATATCCAAGACTCAACTTCTCCATGTAGCTTCTCCTAAAGATGCCCCCATCCACTACAGGATTTGGGGTCCTGGAGGAGAAACCCACAGGCAGTAGGACCATAGGCAACTTCATACCTGTCAGGCTAAGTTTCTTCACTTAGTGTTTCGCAAAGTGGGATATGTGTATCTCCTTCTCTGATGGAGCAAGAGATGCATTCAAGTGGTTGGCAGATCACTATGGTTTAAATGTTCACATCCTCCCAAAATACATTTTGAAATCTTAACTCCCAAAGATGATGGTACTACGAAGTGGGGACCTTTGGGAGTTGCTCAGAAGTCATGGTATAGAGCCCACATGAATGGGATTGTGCTTTATATAAGAGGCCCCAAAGAGCCGCCTTGCTTCCTTCTGCCTTGTCAAGGCTATGAGAAGTCTGCAATCTGGCTGCAAGAGGGATCCCAGCCAACTCTGCTTGTTCCCTGCTCTTAGACTTCCATCCTCCAGAACTGAGAAAGAAATTTGCTGTTTATAAGCCAATCAGTCTGTGGTACTTTGTTCTAGCAGCCCAAATGGGCTAAGACACAGATAAACTAATTTTTAGTATAAAAATATGTTAGAAAAATGAACAACTAGCTTATAAAACTCATGATTTTGTAGTAATTATTGGCAAGGATGAGGATAAATAAAATGGAGTCAGTTTAAAGTTGACTGAGGGACTTCCCTGGTGGTCCAGTGGTGGCTCTTTCTTTGCCTTCCAAAGCATGGGGTGCAGGTTCAATCCTTAGTCAGGGAACTAAGATCCCACAAGCCTTGGGGTCAAGAACCCCAAATATAAAAAAGAAGCAATAATGTAGCAAATTCAATAAAGACTTTAAAAACGGTTCACATAAAAGTATTTAAAAAATAAAGTTGAAACAATGAAATTCAACATAAAGTTCAATTGATAAAGTTGATAGAAAGAAACAGTGCTTCATAGTCAAGTATCACAAAGACGCACAAAACTCGAGGCAGCTTAGAGATGCTTAGGATGCTTCTGTGATCATGAGCTTTGCTCTCCTGGGTCTAGCTCATCTCATATCCTCACTGATTCTCAAACCTTCAGCTGCTTTTTCTCAGCGAACTGTTCCTATTAGCATTTAAACATACCCACAATTTTCTAATCTTTAAACAAAAGACCCTCCCTCACTTCCCTTTCAACTATAGCTTCTCTTTCAACTCATTTTACCCTCACAGCCCAATAGTTGAAACAGCTATACTAACTGGCTGCACAGTTTCATCCTCCACTTATTCCTCAACATGCTCCAAACTGGCTTCCACACCTACCCTGCAAGGACACAACTCACCTGATAATAAATACACCCGGTGAATGCATTGATCATTATCTCACTTTGTCTTGGCAGAGCAGCCAATGGGGCTGCCCTTCCTTCCACCAAATTACATGCCATTTGCCAGGCCATTAGAGGGCTTCCCTGATAGCTCAGTTGGTAAAGAATCTGCCTGCAATGCAGGAGACCCCAGTTTAATTCCTGGATCAGGAAGATCCACTGGAGAAGGGACAGGCTACCCACTCCAGTATTCTTGGGCTTCCCTTGTGGCTCAGCTGGTAAAGAATCCGCCTGCAATGTGGGAGACCTGGATTCAATCCCTGAGTTGGGAACATGCCCTGGAGAAGGGAAAAGCTACCCACTCCAGAATTTTGGCCTGGAGAACAGTCCATGGGGTCTCAAAGAGTTGGACACGACTGAGCAACTTTCACTTTCCTACTTTAGTACTTCTGTTGTTTTTCAAGTTTCCTCTGCTGTTTCCTTTTCCCTACACAAGATGAAGCCTGGTGTTCTTCATGGCTGAACCTCAACATTCTTCTTACTCTTCACACTGCTGGGTACTTTTCATCTACTTTTCCAGCTTCAAAAATCATCCCCATACTGATGATCCACAAACCCATGTCTCCAGTTCAAGTCTCTCCACTGAGCTCCTGACTTGGATATTCTATTGGAACCTCACTCAATTCCAACACACCCACAATGGAATCCTCAGCTTCTCCCTATGCTCGTACTATGGAAATAAGAGCATCCATCTAGTTGCCTAAGACAGGGATGATTTTCCTTGGCTCATGTCCATAAATATACCCACCCAAGTCACCTCCACGCCTACCTCCCCAATGTTGTAGGCTTGCTTCTTTGCCTTCTAGTATCATATCAGAATAGGCTCCAGTCATCTGTAACCTAAGCAACTATAAAGGCTTCATCACTGGGGCCCATTCTCACTGTCAACTTCACAGCACACGAATCTGTAGCTTCCACAGCATCCTAGGATAAGGTTCACAATTCCTTAACATGGATCCTCTGTGCTCTCTCTCCTGGACTGGGCTCTAGTCACACGAAGAACATTCTAGTTCAAATTCTACAAATAAGTCTTTGGGTCTTTGCATGTTCCTGAAACACCCTCCCCAGTCCCTGGCTCAAAGCTGCTCTTGCTCCAGGCTTCAGCTTCAACATTTCTATGTTATTCCTCTCATGTCACTCACCATCTTTTATTGTAACTCTTATTTCATGTCTGCCTTCCCCTTTATACAGCACATTCCATGAGGGCAGTAACCACACATGTCTTACTCATCCTCACATTTTCAGGCGCTGGCATTGTCCCTGGCACTGTAGTGGATATGCAATAAATATTTCTTGAATGAGAGAATGAATAAACAGCTATTCAGACACCAAAAGAAAATGAGATCTCTAAAGGCCATTAAGACTGTCTGAAATAGTAAAAATACCAATTTCATTTGAGTGTAGAAAACATAACTTTGTTTTTCAACTACTTAATGAATGGTGCACAAATGGCTGTGAGAATCAACCAGTTTTTAGCATCAAATCCAGACAGGTTCTCTTTGGAGAGATCTGAGTGTTTTACTGTCTGATAAACTACTCAACGGTTACCTTGCTCACTTCCTTTAAGGCTCTTTTGCAGACTTCATATTTCGGAGAATCCTTAGGAGTCTTTTGACAGATAGTCTGCAATGAAATAAAAGAAAAACAAAATCAGCTGATTTATTCTTTTAAGTAAAATAAAACCAATGTCCAGCCATATACTTACTCATAGCAAACTTAACAATGCTGAACACAATACTATGGATTAATATAAAGATGACATTAAAATAGTCTTTAAAAGCATAGGATCCATGTTCATCCAGAGGATGATTTAATAAGAGGATAGACTTCAGAGGTGGGTGAATCTGGTTTCAAATTCTAGATCTGCTCCTTATGAGCTATTTGACCTTGGGTAAGTCACCTTCCCTTATAAGCTACTATAAGCCTAAGTTTTCTCATCTGTAAAATTGGGATAAATCCACCTCTAAAGCCACAAGGCTGTTAAAAAAGTTAAATGATAATGCATGGAAAGTTCTTTATGAATAACCTGCATACATAGGTCTTCAATTAATGACAAAGTTACTTCAATGATCCCTGTTATCATCATCATTATTATTAGAGGTTATTATATTTGCAGATGATATAATGCGAATAAAAAGGTCAAGAAAAAATGGCTGCTGGGTTTTTCTTGATATGCTTATACTGCAATTTTTGTGATGGTAAAATTGAGTTCAAAAAACATCAACTGAAGATATACTGAATTATATATAACTTTTGAAACTATATCTGTTCAAAGCCAACAAAACCATTTCAATTGTTAAAAATGTTAATCTCAATTAACAAGTTTAACTAAATCTCCAAATGAAGTAAAATCGAAGGGATCATGTTTTAAGTACATTTAGATTCTTCCCAGGTGGCCAGATTCTCACACATGGACAACAGATGAGGGCAACTGGCATCTAGCAGAAGCGGAAGATACCAGAAACTAGCAAACCACTGAACCTTACATGCAGAGGAACACCAAGCCTATGAATCTGAAAGTCAGGTGTCAGGAATATTATGTGTGATATGTAAGAAGTACAGACTGGACCACTGGTGGTTTTATATTAATGTACTCAAATTTTTTTCGACTATGACCCCACTGTAAGAAATACTTTTACACTGCAACTAGTACACATGCACACAAAATGAAAGTTTTTTGTGAAATAATATTTAATCACATTATGAACAATGTATATATCATATACTGTGTGTTCTACTCTATATTCATTTTCTAAAAACACTACTCATGTTCCAAAAGTCAACTTCATGACCCACTAATGAGTACAAAAGCAGTTTGAAAAATATTAGTTTTTATTTCTGGGAGCAGGCCACAGTTTCTTTTGTACACTTCAGTTTTATAAATCTTGCACACACTAGGAAGTCATTCTTAAGAATGACTACAGCTTAATCTACAATCTCAAAAGAGTCTCTGACCCCAAAAAGTATCATTTCTTTTTAGACTCTGTGTGATAGACATGATAAATACTGATACAAAAAATCAGAGCTGGATTTGCAAAACTGCAAGTTTCCCAATATTTACAAGAAGAGAAGTCTCTAAATCACACAAGACGGACAAGGATGGGTGTAAAGGTAGCGGACTAGTAGACTGAGGTGGCCCAGGAGAGCAGAAGGTGCTGTGAATTCTGAAAAGACAGCTGAACCTCCTCAACACTGTGCGGCTGGGCCAAGAAAGTGACCATAATCCCACCTTTTTACTAGTTTCTAAATTTCAGTGCTTCTTTGAAATTATTTGGAATTTCAAAATTCCAAAAATTATAATGGAATAGAGAAAATGGAATTTATTTTGTAATCTTAGACAATCATAATTTTTGCTATATTTCTATCCTGTATTTTGACTTATAAAAAGCAAGCACGTCAAAACTGACATTATATTATCATCCAAATTCAAAGCAGAACTGTGCCAAGATATTTTAACTTGATCAAAAAGATACTTTTTGAACTATCATATGATCCAGCAATCCCACTCCTGGGCATATACACGGAAAAAACAAAAACTATAATTCAAAAAGAGACATGCAACCTGATATTCATAGCAGCACTGTTTACAATAGCTAAGACATGGAATCAGCCCAAATGACCATCAACAGACAACTGATTTAAGATGTGGTACGTATATGTAATGGAGTATTGGCCATAAAAAGGATGGAATAATGCCATTTGCAGCAACATGAATAGACCTAGGGATTATCATACGAAGTGAAGTCAGTCTGACAGAGAAAGATAAATACTATATGATATAACATATGTGGAATCCAAAAATCAATACAAACGGATCTAAAGATAAAAGAAAAAACTCATAGACACAGAAAACAAACTTAAAGTTACCAAAGGGGAAAGGAAAGCAGGGGAGGGATAAATTAGGAGTTTGGGATTAACAGATACAAACTACTACACATAAAATAGATAAGGAACAAGGAGTTACTGTATAACAAAGTAAATATCCTATAATAACCTATAATAAAAATAATCTGAAAAAATATATACATATAGTATGTCTGAACCACTTTGCTATACACCTGAAACTAACACAATATCATAAATCAACTATAGTTCAATTTTATTTTTAAAAAAAGGCGCTTGTTGGCATACTAGCTGGATGGGAGTCACGTCAGGGCACCCCATTCTCTTGTGGCTGCCACTGTGGTTTTAGCCCAGCCAGTGTGCGGCCATCCTGGGCCACTGCCTGGCTGTCCTCCCAGCTGTGCTTCCCACCAGTCCGTCTCTGCTCTTCCCGCAGTCACGTCCTGCACTACTCAAAAGCAAATAGCATTTCTTCATGAATGCTCCCTACAATAAGATCAGATGTCTGGATTTTCCTCACTCATTCTGAGCAATGCAAACTAGGGCAGGTTTATGCCTTGTGATGCTGAAGAGACTCCTTCCCGTGTGAAATGGGAGCACTTCAGCAGCTTGGGGCAGCCCAGGTGGCACTAGCGGTAAACAAGCTGTCTCCCAATGCAAGAAGAGATGCGGGTTCAATCCCTGGGTTGGCAAGATCCCCTGGAGGAGGGCATGGCAGCCCACTCCAGTATTCTTGCCTGGAGAATCTCATGAACAGAGGAGCCTGGTGGGCTACAGTCTGTGGCGTTGCAAAGAGTCGAACGTGACTGAAGCAACTGGGCACACACGCAGCAGCTCGGAACATGACCCAACCGAGGAAACTGAGGCCCAAAGAGATGAAGACGTGCCCAAGGTCTCGTGCCTGGTGTTTCAGACGCAAAGGAATTCAGGACTCCTGACTTCAAGAAGTCAATATTCTTCCCATTTCAAAAAATGTTAAGTGAGGGTTGTAATCTAACTTCTTTAGAGTGAACACACAAGCCTAAATTGAAGAGCTTCCCATGTGGGACTTTCTAACCAAACAGCAACTTCTCACGGAATTGGGAACTTTTATAGAAGGGATATAATTTAAGCGGAAGAAGAATAATTTTCTTAATCAGATTTGTTGCAGCAACAATTATCCACAGAGGAAAAAGATACCAGGTCACATCTTACATCCATCAGCAGGGGAAGGCGGGTCACCCTCTGCATGGGAAGAATGAGAAACGAGATCATGGGTAGGTTCCTACAGTCTTCATGGGACTCGATTCGGGACAAAACTTCCTTGAAAGATGGGTTGGTGGCTCTGAGGGGAAAAAAAGAGACAAAACTTCAAAGTATTTCCTCTTTAAGAAGCAAGTCAAAATGTATTATAAAACACTGTGGTAAACTTATAGATTATCAATGATTTTTCAATATATAAACAACATAAACACATAATTTCATAGGTGGACATGGATGGTTTGATTGCCTTTTACAGTCAAGACTGAACATAAGTTTAAGGCAGTAATAAGAATAATAAGATGAAAATATAGGTGCCAGAAATTTTTAGAAGTAGAAAGTAAACAAATGAAGAAACAGTGGTATCATAATGGTGAATATATACATTAAAAATTAGTATACATACTACATCTCATATCTGATCATCTACAAACATTCCACTAAAAAGATGACACATATGCTTTATACCACATCTCTAGCCTGAGATAATAATCCAAGAAAGAAATCTCAGGATTTACTTACTAGGAGGCTTTTGGACTTTTCTAAAGCTTCTGAGACAGAAAACCTTCTGACTATGTCAGCCAGAATATCCTTCCTCTCCCAGGGACATTAGAACAGGGACAACACTGTCACATTTCTACAGAATTTAGCAGAATACACGACATAAAGGATCTCATGTGGCACCATCCATATAACTTTGAAGGGGATTCCAGTAAGAATGTGGAGTCTCAGCAAGGTCCCCAACTTGCCAAATAAAAGACCTAGCATTCGGTGTAGACAGAAGTCCAACCAAGGTCTCTGACTTTCAGTGGGTCCCTGACACAGCATCTCTCATTCTGTCACCTCACTTCACCCTAAGGGTAGCTCTGTGGAGTTACAGTGTGACCCGAGAAGGGGAGGTGGAGGAGGGGTTGGCCCCAGATTCCGTGATCCCCTGGAGAGGGGAGGGGGAGGCCAAGAAGCAGGGTAACGGCAATTGAAACCTTTCTTCAAAAAAATATACTTTGAAACTTAGATGATTTGGTTCAAGGCTGCTAGAAAGAAATCAGGAAATACCCAGAACAGCCAGTTAAAAGAAAGTACTCAGAAATGTTATAATTTCTTTTTCTTAAACTGAGGAGTTAAGTTTCCTGCTAACTTTGAAAAAAAATTTTAGGAAATTAAAAAAGAATCAAATTTTAAGCCAGTTGCATATTTAAATCACTTCTGCCACCTCCAAAGATTCTGAGGAAACCACCCAGTCTAGGATGGACCCCAGGCACTGTTTGTTTGCTGGTTTTCAGATTCCAAAGTTGCAGGTAAAGCTCAAAGTCACAGCCCAAAATGTAAATTTACATTCTGAACACACAACTACTAATTTCCATGTAAAAGCTCAAATGATGATGTCATTGAGCTAATTTAAATAAAACCTTTATTTTTCAAGAGTTACATAAAGTACAACAGTACTTATTCAAGTTTTTTTGTTTTTTTTTTTTTAATCTTGCAAAACAAAACTTAATTTAGCTCTAATTCCAGGCTTCGGCTTTTACATGTGTCACTTGGATTTTCCAACCATTAAAGAGTAACATTTACATCGCAATTCCCATGGCGGATGAGGGCATCAGGTAACCTCTGGAGACATTCCTGGTTATCAAGGCTGAGGTGAGGCTGTGCTACCAGCAGCTGGTGGACAGGAGCCTGGGGTGCTAGAATGTATAGAACAGTCTAAATGCCCCAGAGTACAGACAAATCCTGCTTTGTGCTAATAACCTCATTTAGGGCTGGCAGCTGTGGGTTTTCCTCCCTGCCTGTACAAGATTTTAAGGAGGATGTGGAGGGGGAATGGGGCGTCATCAGCTCTTCTTGCCCACATGGGGGCTGTTTCTCTAAGTGGCCATGAGGTAATCATCATCATAGGGTCTCTCACATTGTCTAGAGACTGGCCAGCGTGCCACGCTTCGGTTGTAAACACCACAGCTCACAGAAGGATGATAACAGCCAGTCAGCCCCCAAGCTGAGTTTACAGCGATGTCCAACTGTACACGGAGCTCCTTGTGATAAACAAGCCCCGGCCCCAATAAAGCAATACAGACATTGCTGAACCACTGCTGAATGCTTTTCAGACTAGAGATGGCATATTCATCACACCAAAACTCTCAGTAACCTAAATAATACAAAGGGAAAAGGAGTGTGTGGAAATTTAAGGTTTACTTCTTTTTCGTTTCACAATTAGAGCCTTTAAGAACTTAAAAAAAAAAAAAAAAAAAAAAAACCTTCCTTCAGCCCATCCTTGTTCTCCTCACACCTAACCACCTAGAGGTAAAAGATGAGTTATTCCAACTAAATACAGAGTTGTCATTCGAATGGAGGAAGATTAGAATACCAGAGGACACTTTGGCTCCTAGGCACTAGTTCAAGAACTATATCTTGGCCTCAGGCAAACTATTTAATGACCAGATAACAGCTTAGAGAACAACCTTCTCACCATTTAGAATGATGATCACTGATCATCATTACCCGCCCCCACCCCGAGACCCAAGTCTTGCAGGAATTAAAAAAAAAAAGAAACAAAGAAAAAATCAACAAGCTATAATTTCAGAAGAACTTTAAAGAAAATTCTCCACAACTGGGTTTTTCTAATCTAACACCCCTGCCCAAAAGCACTTCTGTTCCCAAAAGACATTTAATTTAAGAGATCAATTAATTTCCATCAACGTGACCCAATTAAAACATGATTAGATCATTAAACCTGCAACATTCAATACTGCTTACAACAATTTTTGCAGTGTCCGCTGTTGGTAGACTTCATTTGTGCAGTATTTCACGTATGGGTCAAATGTGGATGTTGTGTGCTTTTCCACAATGTCACTTATGTCTTCTATGAAGATATTATTCTGATGCCTTGCTTCCAACTCTGTAAAGAATCTAAAAAAAAAAAAAAGAAAAGCATTTACACTGCCTTCCATATGCTTTAATAGACAACAGATTATCCTCATGAAATGTTATTATACAGGGTTTGAAAATACCAGAAGTACACGGTACCAAAAAAATACAAGAAAAAACTATAAAACAGTCTAAATTTAATCTATCATCAGTTCAGTTCAGTTCAGTTCAGTCGCTCAGTCGTGTCCGCATGTGACCCCATGAATTGCAGCACGCCAGGCCTCCCTGTCCATCACCAACTCCCGGAGTCCACCCAAACCCATGTCCATCGAGTCGGTGATGCCATCCAGCCAACTCATCCTCTGTCGTCCCCTTCTCCTCCTGCCCCCAATCCCTCCCAGCATCAGAGTCTTTTCCAATGAGTCAACTCTTTGCATAAGGTGGCCAAAGTATTGGAGTTTCAGCTTTAGCATCAGTCCTTCCAAAGAACACCCAGGACTGATCTCCTTTAGAATGGACTGGTTGGATCTCCTTGCAGTCCAAGGGACTCTCAAGAGTCTTCTCCAGCACCACAGTTCAAAAGCACCAGTTCTTCAGCACTCAGCTTTCTTCACAGTCCAACTTTCACATCCATACCTGACCACTGGAAAAACCATAGCCTTGACTAGATGGACCTTTGTTGGCAAAGTAATGTCTCTGCTTTTCAATATGCTATCTAGGTTGGTCATAACTTTCCTTCCAAGGAGTAAGCATCTTTTAATTTCATGGCTGCAATCACCATCTGCAGTGATTTTGGAGCCCCCAAAATAAAGTCTGACAATGTTTCCACTGTTTCCCCATCTATTTCCCATGAAGTGATGGGACCAGATGCCATGATCTTCATTTTCTGAATGTTGAGCTTTAAGCCAACTTTTTCACTCTCCTCTTTCACTTTCATCAAGAGGCTTTTTAGTTCCTCTTCACTTTCTGCCTTAAGGGTGGTGTCATCTGAATATCTGAGGTTATTGATATTTCTCCTGGCAATCTTGATTCCAGCCTGTGCTTCTTCTAGCCCAGCGTTTCTCATTAACATCTTATTCCTTCATATGAAAGTGAAAGTGTTAGCCACTCAGTCGTTTTGGACTCTTTGTGACCCTATGGACTGTAGTCCACCAGGCTCCTCTGTCTATGGATTTTCCAGGCAAGAACACTGGAGTGGGTTGCCATTTCCTTCACCAACCCAGGGATCTGAGCCACTGGTGAAGCCCATTACTTCATATGGTTAGCTTAAAACACTGATAGTCCAGGACATTTCTGTGCTTTCAGGTATATTTTGGAATGTACAGATTTCACTATTTTTTCAAGAATTCCCTAGATACTTGGGGACGGGGTGCAGCATTAATCCTTACATATATTATTGTATTGAAAAGCATATGAGCAAAATACCTAAATAAGTGCCTAAAAACAAGTCTGAAACAAACCTAATTCTATGGGGCCTTTCTCTCCAAATAAAAATAATCATATCATTTACATCTAATACAATACATGACATTTAAATGACTTTGTAAATGATTTAGATTGCAATTTAGAGTTGCCTTGTGTGTGTGTCTTGTGTGCACTCACACACACCTATATTGTGTCTAGCCCAGTCAAAATTAAATTTCAGATAAACAATGAATAATTTTTAATACAACTATGTGCCAAATACTGCATAGGACATCTTGGGTGTCTTGCATTTCTTCTGTCAACCTTATATTGGATCCAATTTTAACAAAGTATCAAATCAGCTATTTGAAACAGAGTGTTCTTCCTCTGGCCCCCAGACCAGCAGCATTGATACCACTTAAGAGCTTAAGTAAAATGCAGAATTTCACCCCTCACCTCTCCCAGTCTGAACCTGTACTTTATCAAGACTGCCGGATAGTCTGAATCCACGCTAAAAACTGAGAACTTCCCTAGAGCACACTTACTGACCATGTTCAGAGCAGCAGGCAAATCTATCAAAAATAACTATTACCCAGAGACTAAAGGGTTTTCTTAAGAAGGTGAAATCAACAATAATGTCTAATGTTGACTCTAGAATATTAGTACAAGGGAAGGTTAGTTTTGGTATTTAGCACGTCATTGCTCCTTACCAGTTTGTTGGGTGGACTCCATAAAACAAAATTCAAGACAGCCAGTGAATGAGACAACAGAAATTTATACTAGAGTATTAATGGTAAATATGGGCTAACATTTTCTCACATTTATATCTCAGTTCTTTTCAAAGAAAATCCTGGCACTCAGAAACAAAACAATTAAGACATTAAAGATCTTATTTTTATAAGGGTTGGGAAGATCCCCTGGAAGAGGAAATGGCAACTCACACTAGTATTTCTGCCATGAACAGAAGAGCCTGGTGGGCTACAGTCCACGGGGTTGCAAGAGTCAGACACGGCCAAGTGACTGAGCATGAACGCATATTGACACATACATTAAACTCATTTTAATACAAATTGTATTAGCTTGTCATCATTATCTATTCTATTTTTATTTATTTATTTTTTGACTGCACCACACAGCTTGTGGGATTTTAGCTTTCCAATCAGGACTATGCTGAGAAAGTGAAGGGAAACTGCTGAGTCTTACCCACTGTACCACCAAGGAATTACCTTTACTCAATTTTTAAAAGTCTCCAAAGAAGCTTACGAAACAAAGAAATATATTTTAACTTCTTAGAAGAATTAACATTTATATTCTGGGAAAGCACCTACATGTTTATTACCTTTAAAAAGGACTCAGGAAAATAGTCAATATGGCTCCTATCCACATGACCTCATCATCCAAACTCCTTGTTTAAAGAGCAAGAGGAGCAACTAAAAGCACCCTGTGCTAAACTATTCAGCCTTCCTTCCAATGGGATCAGGCTGAATACGCACAGTGTCCCTCAGGATTAGCAGGTCAGAAGAACAGATAGCCGGTCAGAAGAACACATCTATGTTTCAAAACTCAGTCAGTGACTTCATGTCACTTTGTCACGCTGAGTTTATTCATCATTCAAATAAAACATCAAACCCTCTCTAAAAGGTTTCAGAATTTCAAAAATATCCAACTACAAACCCTAAACAAACAAAAACCATGTTATTTCCTATTTAGACTAGTCCTTCACTTCAAGAAATCTGTGATCTATTAAGGCGGTAAGAATGATAAATATAAATGATACACGAAAACAACATGCTTATATATAACTATATGTTGAAACATATATGCATAAGAGTGCTGGTGGCAGTATCTTTTTAAAAAATTATACAAGCTATATATCTTTTATTCTAGTAAAATATATATTACATAAATGTTGTCATTTAAACCATTTTCAATGGCTTTAATTACTGTCACAGTAATTAAACCATCATCAATTATCATCACTATTTCCAACCATCATCATCTATTTCCAAAATACTTTCCTTTCCCCAAACAGAAACGCTGTACCCATAAAGCAACAACTCCCCATTCCCCCCTCTCCTCAGCCCCTGATAACCTCTCATATACTATCTATCTCTGTGACTTTGCCTATTCTAGATATTTCATTGAGTGGAATCACACAACTTCTTCTCTAGCTTATTTCACTTGGTATTGTGTCTCCTAGGTTCATTCATATTGAGGCGTATATCAAAACGTTTTCTTCTTTATGGCTGAATAATATTCCATTGTAGGTACTTACTATAATTTGTTTATAATATTAACAGGTTGTTTCTACCTTTTAGCTACTGTGAATAATGCTTCTGTCAACATACCCATCTGGGTATCTGTGTGAGTGGCAGTTTTCAGTTCTCTGGGATATATATCTACAAGTTGAATTTCAACCTTGCTGACTCTGCTACTAATAGTGTATTCCAAGAAATAATAGTATAATAACAAGAATCAATACAGAAGAAGCTGAGTTAGATGCCAAGGGGAGGTTATTTCATTAAATGAAGGTTGAGCAAGAAATAAAGGATAGAAATGGTACGGACCTAACAGAAGCAGAAGATATTAAGAAAGAAGTGGCAAGAATACACAGAAGAACTGTACAAAAAAAGATCTTAATTTCCCAGATAATCACGATGATGTGATCACTCACCTAGAGCCAGACATCCTGAAGCCAGAGGTCAAGTGGGCTTGAGGAAGCATCACTACGAACAAAGCTAGTAGAGGTGATAGAATTTCAGTTGAGCTATTTCAAGTCCTAAAAGATAATGCTGTGAAAGGGCTGCACTCAGTATGTCAGCAAATTTGGAAAACCTAGCAGTGGAACTGGACTGGAAAAGGTCAGTTTTCATTCCAATCCCAAAGAAAAGCAATGCCAAAGAATGTTCAAACTACCGTACAATCACATTTATCTCATATGCTAGCAAAGTAATGCTCAAAATTCTTCAGGCCAGGCTTCAACAGTACATGAACTGTGCACTTTCAGATGCTCAAGCTGGATTTAGAAAAGGCAGAGGAACCAGACGGAGAAGGCAACGGCACCCCACTCCAGTACTCTTCCCTGGAATATCCCATGAATGGAGGAGCCTGGTAGGCTGCAGTCCATTGGGTCGCTAAGAGTCGGACACGACTGAGCAACTTCACTTTCACTTTTCACTTTCATGCACTGGAGAAGGAAATGGCAACCCACTCCAGTGTTCTTGCCTGGAGAATCCCAGGGACAGGGGAGCCTGGTGGGATGCCGTCTATGGGGTCTCACAGAGTAGGACACGACTGAAGTGACTTAGCAGCAGCAGCAGAGGAACCAGAGATCAAATTGCCAACATCTGTTGGATCATAGAAAAAGCAAGAGAGTTCCAGCAAAAAATCGACTTCTGCTTTACTAACTTCACCAAAGCCTTTGGTTATGTGGATCACAACAAACTAGAAAATTCTTAATGAGATGGGAATACCAGACTACCTTACCTGCCTCCTGAGAAATCTGTATGCAGGTCAAGAAGCAATAGTTAGAGCCAGACATGGAACAATGAACTGGCTGCATATTGGGAAAGAAGTATGTCAAGCCTGTATATTGTCATCCTGCTTATTTAACTTATATGCAGAGTACATCATGAGAAATGCTGGGCTGGATGAAGCACAAGCTGGAATCAAGACTGCTGGGAGAAAGATCAACAACCTCAGATATGCAGATGACATCACTATTATGGGAGAAAGTGAAGAGGAACTGAAGAGCTTCTTGATGAAAGTGAAAGAGGTGAGTGAAAAAGCTGGTTTAAAACTCAACATTCAGAAAACTAAGATCATGGCATCTGGTCCCATCACTTCATGGCAAATAGATGGGGAATCAGTAACAGACTTTATATTTTTGGGCTCCAAAATCACTGCAGATGGTGACTGCAGTCATGAAATTAAAAGCCACTTGCTCCTTGTAAGAAAACCTATGACCAACTTAGACAGCATATTAAAAAGCAGAGACATTACTTTGCTGACAAAGGTCCATCTAGTCAAAGCTATGGTTTTTCCGGTATCATATATGGATGTGAGAATTGGACCATAAAGAAGGCTGAGTGCTGAAGAATTGATGCTTTTGAACTGTGGTGTTGGAGAAGACTCTTGAGAGTCCCTTGGACTGCAAGGAGATCAAATCAGTCAATCCTAAAGGAAATGAGTCCTGCATATTCATTGGAAGGACTGATGGCTGAAGCTGAAGCTCCAATACTTTGGCGACCTGATGCAAAAAACTGACTCATTGGAACTGACTCTGATGCTGGGAAAGACTGAAGGCAGGAAAAGAAGGGAATGGCAGAGGATGAGTCTTGCTCAGACTCATGTCCATCACCGACTCGATGGACACGAGTCTGAGCAAGCTCCAGGAGTTGGTTATCGACAGGGAAGCCTGGCATGGTGTGGCAAAGGGTCAGACACAACTAAGTGACTGAACTTAACTGAGTAAGAAATGGTTCTTTACCTCCTGATGCTCAGAGGTGAGTGGCCCATGGGAGGCAGGGAGCCAATCACTTGCAATATGAGACCTATGACAGGGTCATACAGTGACGACAGTGTAGGGCAGGGCACCTGGAGGCCCGAGGTGA
This sequence comes from Bos indicus, assembly GCF_029378745.1. Lineage (NCBI taxonomy): Eukaryota > Metazoa > Chordata > Mammalia > Artiodactyla > Bovidae > Bos > Bos indicus. The sequence goes on from NC_091760.1 coordinate 113,839,214, forward strand.
GGAAAGGCGTGAGGGGCCATCAGTGATGAGGACGGTAATGCAGGAGGCCAGGGGACAGAGCAGCTGTAGCAGCACACGATGTGGGCAAAGACATGAATCTCCTTCAGAAAGAATGTGGGGTTAGCAAGGCGAGACGTCAACCACAGGAGGAGCAGGAGCAGAGAATGGGAGTGGCAAAGCAAGTGGGCCTGGGCTAGACTGCACAAGTCTGACTGTCTACTGAGGAGCTTGAACTTAATCTATGGACAAAGAGAACCTGCTGGAGTTGTTGAAGCCAATAAACCATCCCGTTGGAGAGATACAACTGACACAGAAGTGGGGAAGCCCATTTGCAGGCCAGTGAGACGCTAACCTAGGCAAGTAACAATAAAGCCTGCATGGGAAATCAAAAGGAGAGGACACATTAGGGTAACAGTTTGGAGGGAAAGTTAATACAATGGAGAAACTCATTAGATAGAAGAGTCAAGGAAGACACTGCGGTTTCTACTCAAAGTTTCCAGCTGGGCAATAAGTTGGGTCATTAAGCCACCCATGAAGACAGGAACTTAGAAGGAAGAGGGAGAGGAGAGAAAAACACAGTTTAATTTTCCCTGAAAATATACATCTGTGAGAATTCAGAGCCACAGGAATTCTAGGTAGTATGTAACCAGGACTAGTTCATTTTTAGCTGGTTTTCATATAAATGCAAACTATTTGTAATTTCTTTTAGCTCCAAGTGTCCTTTAAGAAAATGTTCAAAGAAAATTGAAAAAATAAGAAACCATTCATAAGATCATTATCATGTAAATCTAAGAAATATCTCAGAGGCAAAGCTCTCTTCCAATTTCTTGTCTTCAGCTAACTGTTAGTCGGAAAGAATGCAACTATATGACCAAAAACAACAGTAACTTGGCTTTTCCCAATGAAAAGGGAAATTCATCTATCACTCTTGAAAGTTTGCCAAAGTACAAGATTAAAAACAAAGCACTAATGAACTATCTGTTTACGCTACTTATTTTGATACAATAGAAACGAAGCCGCCCATCTTTTATTTTGACATAAGCATAATTCAGACATAATTCAAAGCCTTCTATGTTCAATTCTCTATTGGTTATTTTGGGCAAATTTGCATATTTCACTAAAAGAGCTGAGCTACCAACAGGCCAAGAAAGTATTACTAAAGAATGAGGTATTATTTCAATAACCGAGACTGCTGGAGATCCAAATGAAACCTGAAGCAAAAATAAAAGCATTCTGATTCCCTGGGTGAAATCTGAATGGAGTCTGTGAAGCAATCTGGCTTACTTGAAGAACAACTTTTTAATGGAAATCTATTTCAGCCCAATGAATTTTTTTTTCCTGGCACAATACCTTCATTATTTCTTCTTTGTAGCAGTACCAAGATGATCATGTTTTACAACCGATCATGTTACACAGCCTTTCATTTTTTTTTTTCCAACCAAAATTTTAATGTCATCACTAACATCTAGACTTTGAGAAACCTCTGATGGACCAGGAAAGGCCTCTTGGAAGCACTGCCTCTTAACCAGACGCCCCGGTTAACCCTGTCTGACTCTTGACTAACCATCGCCAGCATCCGGTAGCTCCGAATTCTCACAGATGTGTCTTTTCAGCATCTGTTTCACCTCTCTAAAGGGAAATTAAACTGACTGCTTCTTGCTTCTTCTCCCTCTACCTAATCACATCCATACTTCACAGGAGGGCTGCAAATGATTGCAGCCCCTCCAGGAGAGCTCCTTGGCTGAGCAGAGAAAAGGTCGGGGCCACCAAGAAACACCAGGCCAGCCTCCCAGGAGGTGGGGACTTCAAGATGAGAATCACATGGTCATGTCTGAGGAACTGCTCGAGGCCTGTAGCCTCTCCTCTAATATTTCCTATAACTACAGGGACTGCATATTCTTTAGGCCTTTCGTGGTTGCTTTATCAAATGATGGTTTTAATTGTAGCACGACATTTTCAGGGAAAAAGCAAAGTCAACAGGGAAGTAGCCGCTTCTGACACACTCAGTACATATACTTCTGTGAGCATCATTTTCTCCCTTCTGTAGTAGGTGGAAAAGACCTACCATATGAGGATAAACGTTGCCAGACCACAACTAACAGCCTCTTCAAATTCAACTGGTAATGTCAGTGGCATGTCAGGGATGACTAATCCTGAGAGATCTTTGGAGACAGTATATCCACTCATCTACAGAGGAGAGTAAAATTTATTTAATACAGACAACAAATCTGGCTTCAACTGTCAGCCAACAAAATCTCCTCCCATGTGTTTAGCACAGGATGACATGCTTTGACGGATGTCAAGTAGCCAACAATGGATAACCATGAACACCACTCACTGTGCCAAGTCCAGCGCTTCCCACACACTGCCTCATCTAACTTAACCCTCAAGTTGACTTTATGACTGCCAATGAACCCATTTTACAGATAAGAAAACCAAGGCTAAGAGAACTTAAGTCAAAACTCTAAACACGCTTCCATTTGAACGCAGAGCCTGAGTCCAGAGCCTGCTTGAACTACTTCACCTACTGCCTCTGCTCACAAGTACCCACTGCTCTGTTACTACTGGCCAGTCCTCAATCTGAATATCCAGCAAGAAGGCTTACAGCTGGATCTTAGAGAGGAAATACATTACTTTCCAAGAATGACTACCGAATTATCTCAACAAATGATTTACACACATCTACAGAGTAAAGACTTTCACAGTGGATTTATGCCGTGGCAAGAGGTGCGAGAGAGCAGAGGAGCTGACCGTCTCCCCAGATGCTGCCTCCAGGAGGGTGGCAGCCAGTGATGTGTTCTGGCCCTGGTCCACGGAGTGAGAGCCGATATTGGTTAGGGGTGGCTGGTGAAACCCTCTGGGAGTCATTCCTTGACACCCCTCCCCATTCCCTGTTACCTTCCCCTTTGCCCCACTCATCCTTCAAGTCTCAGATTCACTTTCACCCCCTCCAGGAAGCTTTCCCTGACCCTTCTGAGTCGGGTTAGGTCCCCTTATTTTATGTCTTAATAAACCTCTATGCTTTTCTTTTGGTGTGTCTACTATGACTGTAATTAATTATATAATGATTTCGTTTACCTTTATCTCTCTTAGCAAGGGGGCTAGAGGACAGAAGTCATGTCTGTTTTGTTCAACACTCTATGCTTGGGGCCTGGCCATAGGACTTGAAGTATAAAAGACAATTAAATAACTGATGGATGAATAAATCTAATTTGTGTTTTAAACAGTAAATATGAAGATGGAATCCATTCAAGGAATTTTGTTCTAATGCTATTTATACGACACCTACAAAGAAGTCAGTCTCTACCTTGATCTGTGCTGTGTTGTGCTTAGTTGCTCAGCTGTGTCCGACTCTTTGTGACCTCGTGCACTATAGCCCACCAAGCTCCTCTGTCCATTGGGATTCTCCAGGCAAGAACACAGGAATGGGCTGCCATGCCCTCCTCCAGAGGATCCTCCCAACCCAGGGATCAAACCCAGGTCTGCCACATTGCAGGCAGATTCTTTACCCTCTGAGCCACCAGGGAAGCCCCTACCTTGCTTTATTCACTCGTAAATATATATTAATATTTACTGACCACAAACTGAGTTCCCAGAGTTATTCCAGGCACAGTGAAGGTTTCAATGAAGACACAAACTCCCAGCACAAACTTTTACAATCCTGTCAAGTATGGTCAGCGCTTCCCAGGTGGCTCAGTGGTAAGGAACTCACCTGCCAATACAGGAGACGAGGGTTTGCTCCCCAGGTCAGGAAGATACCCTGGAGAAGGAAAAGGCAACCTACTCTAGTACTCTTGCCTGGGAAATTCCATGGACAGAGGAGCCTGGTGGGCTAGAGTCTGTAGCTCACCAGGCTCCTCTGTCCATGGGGTTCTCCAGGAAACCCATGAAGTGGGTTGCCATGCCCTCCTCCAGGGGATATTCCTGACCTAGGAACTGAACCTGCGTCTCTTAGGCTACAGTCCATGGGGCTGCAAGAAAGACAGGATTTAGAGACTCAACAAGTAGGATCACTAAGATGAGACGCAGTTTAGCCCAAGTTTCTTCAGTGCCAGCTGCCCTTACTGAAAACCTTGCCAGACTGGCTCCAGCTTCACCAATTTAGGGAGGATTCCAGGTGACTAAGAAGCTCAGCAGTGAGTGCTCGGGCTGAGGAAGCAGAGAGCAGGGCTCTGGTTATGATCAGCGCAGCCTTGTGCCTTTCTGAGAATGGCATCCTTTCAAGGTACTTTCCCTTCATTAATATGCATGTGCCTAGCAAACTCAAATCATTCCTGGATACCTTCCTCCCTTGGATGAGCTGACAATCTAAGTGGCTATTGTATAGCACTGGAGAGGATGTTACGCCAGAGGCATGTAACATACCAGGAAGGTTTCACATGTCTAAATTGCTATTATATAATAAAAAATATCTTCACTAAACAAAGAAATATTCCAGATAAGTAGCAGCAAACTATGTGCTCCTGGAAATACTTTCCTAACAGATCAACAAGAGAACATTCTGTACTCCACCAAAATGAATTTCTACTCTGCTGAGGATAAGTGAAATTTGAGGCTTATTTGTTTGCATCTTTTGGGGGTTTTGGGGTCTTTTATTTTTTCGGTTTTTTGGTGGTGGTCACGTTGACATTAAAGCAATTTCTTTTAATACAATAGACTGTGGAGAGCAAACTCATGGCAAGAATACCACCACTAACCCACAGCAGATATCATTAACAGATTATGGTGCTCTGCCCATATGCAGAAGCTGTACTCAAGGGAGCCATTATCAGTCAATTAAAATCAATGATGAACATGATGAAGCTCACCTATAAATCCTTTACTGGACTCACTGATGAGAAATCTGTTAATTCAACAGAAATAGAGGGCTGTTGCTGCTCAGTAAGAATACCCTACATCCTGATCTGGTAATGGTCTCACAGGGTTTCCTCCCCAGCAGACTATACATCTTTTCCCATTCCATTTTAGTGTTTTGTGAAACTTTCTCTCTGGATTAATAATAAAGGGACAAGGGCTGAATCAGAAGTGTTTTGGGAATGTGAGAGAAAAAAAAAAATTCTCAACAAAGATGTCCATAACTTCCATCCTGAGAGCGACTGTTTAATCCTGAAAATCTCTAGGATGGATTTTGTTAAAAGATTCTTAACATCTTATCAAAACCTTTTAAATCAACCTGGACCTAGGACAGAGGTGACGGAGGTGAAAGAGATAAACAAAGGGTTTTTTTCTTATCCTTAATACCACACAACACAGAGCCTGCTAGGTTTAAATCCAGCTCCCCGCAGATGCCTTCAGTCCAGGGCATCCAGCAAATCTCAAAGATGAAAGGCGGAGCTGGGGGCTGGGGGAGGGACGGTAGGGAGCGAACACAACACCAAGTGCTCCCGACACTTCCCTGCATCACTTAAGGTTCCTGCTTGCTTAGTTCTTTCTCTCACTGATCACAGACAAGCTAGAGGGAGAAGAAACAGGACCAAAAAATTGTAAAAAAATACTATTTTTAAATTTCTTGAAATTTTAATACCATTAGAACAAGTTTTTACTTAAAAATGAGAATTTAAAGTATTTCTCATATGAATCTGCTTCACAGAAGCTGGAGGAAAGAGGTCTCGTTCCCATGGTAACCTTCTGCATACTCGATTCTTTTCTTTCAGCACTACTCATGAATTCACTCACATTTTAACTTCACTCAGAATGAAGATAACGCTCTAATGAATGACAGGAAGCATTTGCCAGAACTCTTCTCAAAAGACCCTGAGAAGAAGCTTTGTGTAGGCATAGGCCTGGGACGCTTGGGCTATGATGGACAGTTTTGCAGTTTTTAATTATGGTTTTTAAAAATCTGAACACAACTATACATTTCTATCTGAAAGAAAAATCATACACCCTCCCTACAATTTTATATATAACTGTGAAGACGGAATATGCCTGGCTCATCACTGGATTTCCAGGACCTAACAAAGAATGAGGACTCCATCGCTCTGCTGTGCCCCTGAAACTGTCACAACACTGTTAATCAACTATACTTCAATATAAAATAAAAAGTTTTTAAGAAAAAGAAACCTTTAATTTATTATACAATTAGTTCAGATGTGGAGGTGAGAATGTGGAGGTGAAATTCGCCTACTGTTTTCAATCTGCTGACCTAACCAGAAACACTGTTAGCTTATCTTGAAATTTATTTTGATTACAAAATTGAAGGTTACTAATATACAATAAACTTCAAGTGTGTTCAGTTCAGTTCAGTTGCTCAATCGTGTCCGACTCTTTGTGACCCCACGAATTGCCGCACGCCAGGCCTCCCTGCCCATCACCAACTCCCGGAGTTCACCCAAACTCAAGTGTGTTACACACTGTAAATAAAGGGAAAAAAATCATGATTGTTTATTTTCCATGGCTGACCTGATCGCAAACTTTTATTTAGTGTTGTTCTTGAACATTGTTTCCTCGTGATGAATAAAGATTTGGGGCTAATTTAAAGAAAAAAAAAAAAAGAATGAAGACTTGATAACTGAATTGATTGAATCAACACTAGGTTCCTATTATTCCTCCTTGCTCCACTGTTAAAGTGCTGACTTCCAAGGAGAGGAGCAGTGGGTGATAATATGAAACAAGTATCTCCCAGGAACATGAGTTAATAACTTCAGACATGAGTTAAATTATCAGGGTCCTCACAGGGGGGTGGGCAGGGCCGAATGGCCCTAACGGCTGGCAAGCAAGGCAGGTGTGTGTGTGTGCTCCTGACACAGCATGCAAGACACAGGGCATGTAACTCAAGAACAGTTTTGCTAATCCACTGCCTGGCCAAAATTCTTTGAAAACTCCAAACCTAGAAAAAATTTATGACTTTCGGAGGGACTGTTTCCTTTTATTAGATGACAGTTACATAACCAATTCCATGACCCTTTCCCCTTGGCCGCCTGGAAGGGTGTTTTTGTATTTAACCCTCACTCGAGCTAGCAGCTCTAGCAGGAGAGCTGGCTGGGCACACTGGCTACCCCTGTCCTCGCCCTGTTCCCCATTTCCCACTCAAACAGATGGACTGTGTACATGGCATCCACTGTGGGTAGTCTTGAGCCTTTGGTGGATGCAGTTGGAGGATAAAATATCAATTATGAACAAATAAGCCAGGAAAATGTGGATGCTTGGGTGTGCTTGGAAATAGCACCAAGAATAAATTTATAGAACGTTTGAACAATATCAAGTAAAACAATAACATCTTTTCATGCTGAAGCCCCCTTTCCTATTGTGAACTCATCATTCTTGAATAAAATCAACACAGAGAAGGACATGTTTGCCTTCAGACACTCTATCCAGATGCTTTTTAGGTAAGGCCCTCGGTATTTCAAGTGAGAATTTAACCCACAAGGAAGAGTAACATTTCCAATAAGCCCAAAAGCTTTGCATCTTCACTTTTCTTTATTAAATATGCCCCCAAAAGTTGTCTTCCTAAAAGGAGGCAATGTTTTCTATAGTTCCCATCAGTTTCAGCAGAAAGAAAAAGGAACCAGGACACAGAACTTTGAAAAACTCTAGCAGCTGGTTTCCTAAGCCATAATATCCTAAGAAAAAGGATGCCTGTCTGAACGAGGGAGACAGAATTCCATGTCTTGGCTGACATTTTTCAAACCTGCTCCAGTTTATCGGCAGCTGGCTCCAGTCAGGCCCTTTCTCATACAACCCTCTCATTCACCTTTCATCATGGATTTTTTAAATACTTTCTTTTTAGATGGCTATTAGCACTGGCCAGCAAAGTAGCCAAAGAATATGATCTACAGGGTAAACAAGTTCTTAACCTGGTCTTAAGTGGATTTGCGATGATGATAAATTTGTTCCTGCATTTATTAAAATGGAAGGAAACGAGTACAGAAGACTGGTCAACCATTAGCCCTGCAACATGCAGAAATCAGCTCAAGACCAGTGGCAACACAGGGAAGCCAGAAACCACAAGGAAGAGGGGAACAGATGCTACGGCCCAATGGCAGGGGAGCATGAAGACATGAAAAGAGAAAATGTGCAGATATTAAACCTCCTCAATACCAAAGACCAGACTTTTCACTTTCTTCTTTTTCTCAGTCTTTATACTTTTCTCCAACATTAGCTGTATGTGATCTCTTATCTCATGAGTATTAGATAACAGTATCTATAAATCAACACACTTCCAGCTGAAGTCTGTTTTGCGCTGTACCTACTATATAGCAAGCCTATCATGTACCATTCCATCACACCTCCGGAAGATGGATGCAGGGTACTGGTTACAAGTGCAGGCTCTTACAAGACCCAGATGGCCTGGGTTCAAATCCCGACCTGTCTTCTGCTAGCCTTGTAGCCTGAGGCTACTTAATGTCTCCATGACCTATTTCCTCATTCGAAAAGTGGGAATAATAATAGTATGACCTCATGTGGTTCTCACGATGACTTAATGAATTAAAACAAGTGGCCAGAATGTGGTCTGGCATGAGGTATGTGCTCGTTAACACTAATTATTACTCAAGTGCAATAAAATTCCTTTCCCTCCCATGTGAATTTACACAATTCACATGTCTTTTAAATGAAGCCGCTAAGCTTTCTCGATTTTCCAATCCACTCTGTTCAAGGACACCAAGTCTAGCTCCTATATTTCCATCAATTAAGTCCAGGTGGGTAGGTGTAATATCATCTTGCCATACACCAAATCTGCTCAGAGTCATAGGCATACACTTCTTCATCAGCTTACTAGAAATTGTAATAGGTACTTATCAGTGACAAAATTAGAGGAGGATTAGCTCAGTTCTTCATTGGGCTTAAGAACCACTGGCTTTGAATCAAAATAGTTTAAAGTTAAATTTCTAATTATTTGAGAATTTTATATCTCATTAAATTTAAAAATGTCTTCTCACCATAAGTTTGTTTTGGGGGTCTAGGAGTCTGTTTCTGCTTTGCAGATAAATTCCTTTGCATTATTTCATTATTTTTTTAGTTTAGAGAACTCACGGTTACCAAAGGGAAAGGGGAGGGGGAGGAATAAATTAGGAGTATGGTATTAACAGATACACACCACTGTTCAGAAAATAAACAGTAGGATTTACTGTATAGCACAGGAAACTTTAAGGGCTTCCCAGCTGGCACAGTGGTAAAGAATCTTCCTGCCAATGCAGGAGACATGGGTTCCCCTGGAGGAGTAATGGCAACCTACTCTAGGATTCTTGCATAGAAAATTCCGTGGACAGAGGAGTCATGGGGTCATAAAGAGTTGAATGCAACTGAGTGACTGAGGACACACACACAGGAAGCTGTATTTGATATTTTGTAATAACCTATAATGGAAAAGAATGTGAAACCATACCCCTGGAAAAAGTCTGCTCACAGTTCTAGAGTTCAATATCCATCTCATCGATCTCATATCCTACCCCAGTCCTTTCTCTTTCCCTTCATTATCACAGACATCACTTCCATATGAAGAGGTCAGATTCATTCCAACCCTGTGCAACATGACTTTTGCCCATTTCATCCCATAGACATCACTCCCTCAAAAGTCTCTAGAGTTTGACACTATCATTAGGTACTGCTTGCTTTTTAACCTAAACAGATAATTGTAAACGATGTAAAAGAACACCATTTTTACTGAAACCATGATAAATAATTATAAAATCTGCATGTTCTTTAATTTACATTTTAATGACAATATATTAAAATTTTGTAATTTTTAAAGTAATATTTATTCTTATTTATTTATTTGACAGTGCCAGGTCATAGTTGCAGCATGTGGGATCTAGTTCCCTGACCAGTGATCGAACTTGGGCACCCTGCATTGGGAGCATGGAGTCTGAGCCACTAAACCACCAGGGAAGTCCAATTTCATGCATTTTGAATCTAATGCCACTTTACTTTTTTATTGTTTAGATTAGGACTATCCAATAGAAATATAATGTGAGTCACATATGTGAGCTACATAAGTAATTTAAAATGTCCTAGTAATAATATTTTAAAAGTTAAAAAAAAATAGGGGTAAAACTAACTCTAATAATATATTTACCAGTATCTTAAAAACATTATCATATCAAAATATAATCAATATAAAAGTTATGAATTAAATATTTTACCTTTACATATTAAGTCCTGGAATCAGTGTATATTTTACACTTATAGCCCATTTCAATTTCGACAAACCATATTTCAAGTGCTCAGAAGCCACACAGGTCTAGTGGCTACCACATAGGAAATGTATCTTTAGATCACTGGAGTCAACAGAAATTATAAAATATATGAAAAGCTTTATTATAACAACTAAGTTCATGATTTTGCTGACATGAAGGCAAAGAAATCAAATTTTGTGACATAAATGTATAATAATAAAAAGAAAAAAGAACCATTGGCTTTGTATAATGAAAAACCTAACACAGAAAGATTCACAGAAACAGAGAAATTACTGGAACTTGAAATTTTATACCTGTTGCCAGGGCCTAGATTGGGGGAAACTCAGACCGCCATATCAAATAGCTTCAATTCCTTCCTTAAGGAATAGAGAACCACTGAAGTTTCTTCTGTTTTAGGAGAGAAATCTAGAGGTAGCAGGGTGAAGGACAGGATACGGGGCTGAAGATTAAACTGAGGTACTAACAAGAAGGCAAGGAAGCCAATCACAGTCTACACACATGATCCACTTAAGACTAGAGGAGACTGGCAGTTCCTCAAAACGTTAAATGAAGGGTTACCATATGACCCAGCAATCCCACTCTTAGGTATACACCGGGAGAGAAATGAAATGAGAAATGAAATGAAATAAAAGAAATGAAAACATATGGTCACACAAAAACCTGTACACAAATGTTCACAGAAGCATAAGATATAATACCAAAAAGGGAAAACAGCTCATGTCCATTAACTAATGAATGGACACATAAAAAGTGGTATATGCCTACAACGGAATATTACTCAGCAATAAAAATAAAGACTTGCATATATTGCGACATGTATGAACCTTGAAAATATTATGCCAGGTGAAAAAAGCTAGTCATAAAAGATCATATATTATATGATTCTATTAATATGAAATGTCCAGAACAGCTAAATCCAAGAAACACAAAGTAGACAGGTGGTTGCCGAGAGCTGGAGAAGTCTGGGGGGAAATAGGGGTGAGTGCTAATGGATGTTGACTCTCTGTTTGAGGTGATGAAAATGTAAAGTTGATTGTGGTGATGTCTGCTCAACCTGTGAATATGCTGCTGCTGCTGCTGTTGCTGCTAAGTTGCTTCAGTCGTGTCGGACTCTCTGCAACCCCACAGACGGCAGCCCACCAGGCTCCCCCGTCCCTGGGATTCTCCAGGCAAGAACATTGGAGTGGGTTACCATTTCCTTCTCCAATGCATGAAAGTCAAAAGTGAAAGTGAAATACTAAAAATCACCAAATTACACAACTTAAATGCATTATTTGTATGGTATGTGAATCATTCTCTAATAAATCTCTTTTAATAAAAAGGGCAGCCACTGGGAAATGTACAGAAGGGGTAAGAGCTGATATGCACGCATTCTGTTCATGGATAGAGTCCTCTTTTTCTACTTTCCCAGAGAGTGAATTCTGTGTGTGTTTCACCTCTCTTCAAGAGACTCTTAGGAAAAGTCGCAAGATTTAAACAATAAATGAGAGCTGCCCTGGTTCAGGCTGGGTCAGGAGGCCCAGAGTCCAGTTGTTTGGACCAACACCCAACTCAGCCGACCCTAAAACGCCTTCAGGGAATTCCGGGCCCCTGGGAATGCAATCTGAAACCACTTGGTGGATCCAAAGGGCTGAGAGATGTGGGAATGTGAAGCATCTTTGTAGGGTCAGCAAGAGGGAATCCAGCCAGACTCTGCCTAGTCACACCAGGGAACTGGAGACAAGAGTGTCCGCACCAAAGCAGCCCTGCCCACTGCTCACACCTTCAATACAGTGACAACTGTCTGCCCTCTGCCCTCTCACCATACACACCTCCTTGTAATGGGTTCATTTATAGAAAGCTAAGAAAGGTCTGGTTTTACAGCCTCCCTTGAGGTTTTCAAAGTGCTCCAATGATGGTAACTATGTTCAGAAGAGTCAAAATGATCCAAAATCTTACCTGGTATTTGACTATAACCAAGATGCTAGCAGCCTTCAGTTTTCTTTAGTAACAATGAATTTAGAATTACAAAATACATTATAGCATGCATAATGGAGTTTATGTTTCCTGCTGCCAATCTGTAACCTATAAACCATGAGAAGTGATATTTCACCACTGTTTGTGTTCTGTTTTATACATGTACCCCTTTTCTTGCACTTATTTCTCTACCAAAATCCTGGTCCCCAAACACAAGTCTTCAGGAAAAGTATTTTGCGCTTCATGTTACTCCCCACCCTTTTTTTTTTTTTCCTGCTTCAATCCCACTTTTTCAGAACTAACAAAAACCACTTCTAAAAGCTCTGGCCCCATCATCCCATTCCTCAGGACTATCAGTGAGATCCAGCTGTCCGAATCACATCTTCGATTGCTAACTTCTAACCACACAACTGCCTCTGAGAAAAGCCCATGGACGCCCTTCTCCTGTTTCCTTTCTAACCAGCTCTGTGAGCCACTCTGAGCCACCAAGTCAGCCTACTACCTGCACTCACCTACATCTTGCAGAAGGGCAGTGCCATTGCAGAACCTTCATTGCTTCTTAACAATGTTGACAGTAGATCATCACAACTATTCATTCACTAGAATGTGCAATGGCTGTAGAGAGGTATCTATTTGTTTGTAGGGAGTTAGTCACTCCCTCGGAGAAGGCAATGGCACCCCACTCCAGTATTCTTGCCTGGAAAATCCCATGGGCGGAGGAGCTTGGTAGGCTGCAGTCCATAGGGTCGATAAGAGTTGAACACGACTGCGTGACTTCACTTTCACTTTCCACTTTCCTGCATTGGAGAAGGAAATGGCAACCCACTCCAGTGTTCTTGCCTGGAGAATCCCAGGGACGGGGGAGCCTGGTGGGCTGCCATCTATGGGGTCGCATAGAGTCGGACACGACTGAAGCGACTTAGCAGCAGCAGCAGCAGCAGTCACTCCCTAGTTTTCCCTCTTTTTTTTTTTAATTTAATTTTATTTCCAAACTTTACATAATTGTATTAGTTTTGCCAAATATCGAAATGAATCCACCACAGGTATACATGTGCTCCCCATCCCGAACCCTCCTCCCTCCTCCCTCCCCATACCATCCCTCTGGGTCGTCCCAGTGTCTTCACGGTTGTGGTAGAAACAGTTATCAAAAGCTAATCTGGACTTTTAAAAATTTATTGGAGTATAGTTGCTTTACACTGCCATGTTATTTTCTGCAAAGTGAATCAGCTGCACATATACATTATTGTTTAGTCACTAAGCCATGTCCAACTCTTTGTGACCCCATGGACTGTAGCCTGCCAGGCTCCTCTGTCCATGGGATTTCCCAGGCAAGAATACTGGAGTGGGTTGCCATTTCCTTCTCCAGGGGATCTTCCCAACTCAGGTATCAAACCTGCATCTCCTACATTGCAGAGGGATTCTTTACCACTGAGCCACCAGGGAAGCCCATATACACATGCCCCCTCTTTTTCAGATTTCTTTCCATTTAGGTCACCACAGAGCACTGAGTCGAGTTCCCTGTGCTACACAGTAAGTTCTCATTAGTTATCTATTTTACACACGGTAGTGTATATATGTCAGTGTCAATTTCCCTGTCATCCCACCCTCTCTTTTCCCCTTGGTGTCCACATGCTTGTTCTCCAAGATACATATACACTCGCCTTTGGTCACTTCGCCATAGTAGCTCCCAACCATCTTCACTTTCTGACACAGAAGCAGGGAGGGCAGGCTCCCTGCAAGGTGCAGGAACTAGAAAAAGAAACTGCCTACTTTGGCTTACTCGAGGGAGAGCTGCACTGTGATACCTTCATAAGGGGATGGTCTGATGGTCTGGAGTTTAAAAGGAATGTGAGCAGCTATACCTGGAGGAGGGGAGGGAGCAGCTCCCGGAGAGTTGGACCACAGGATCCCCTGCCGAGGCATGTGACGGCTCAAGTTGTCAGCAGCTTCTCTAGTTTCTCTAGAAACTGAAAATGCCTGGGCACCTGTGCTAATACGGTCAGCACGAATTTCAGCCTCAGAACTGTTACCTGTTATTACACCTGATAGCTTAACTAGACATTGTATAGTACTTCACAGTTTCCAAGTGGCTTTCTTCATCTTTCTATTATACAGTAGTACCTTTTCCAAGGGCTGTCTTTGGCTTTTAGCTATGAAAACTAAATCCCCACTGGCTACTTTCTAAAACAAAATGAAACAAAACATACAGTATAAATTCTTTCTAGGAGATGAACTGAAAAATTGTAATTCAGCAATAGAGAACTACTCCATGAGAAGCAATTTCTCAAACAAAAGGTCATTTAGAGGTTTTATTATTTTTAATGCATCAGTGATATCATAAATAAATCAGAGGCAGTCAGCTTTTAATCTCTAGGAATTTTAAAAGAATTCAAGACCTTTGAAAAATATAATTGTATTAAGGTTTGCTTTTCCTTTATAAACCTTCAGGTTTCACTGTATATATATATATATATATATATATTTTTTTTTTTTTTTAAGGTTGACTTTAAGATAAACAATAGGAAAAAAAGAAGGAAGTTCTTCATTTCCATGGAAAGTTGATGGACATATGAGGTTCTAGGTAGGAAGAGTCACCACCGTGCCTGCCCTCCTTCCCCAGTGGTCTAAACGGCCTACAATATGGCATGTCCATGCTCTCAGCATTATGTGCAGGCCGCAAGCCAAGTTAAACTTGAATTGTTTGAAGTGCAGCTGCAGGTATGAGGATACAGATCAAAAGTCTAACCCTCCCCTCCTTTTTTTTTCTTTTTGGCCACACCACCCTGCCAGGTGCAACTTTTAGTTCCCCAAACAGGGATCAAACCAGTGCCCTCTGAGATGGAAGCTCAGAGTCCTAACCTCCGGACCACCAGGGAAATCCCTGACCACGTCCTTCTACAGAGACCGATCAAAGGGATGTCGGCACTGTTCCTTAGATTTTCAAAACCTGGACTTCACCCTCTGCTCTATGACACAGGGTAGTAAATTCAATTTTCTAAAAAGTTAACTCTTCAAGCATTCTAAAGTAGGACACTCTTCAGTGGTAAAATCCCGATCTGCAGGTGGATGGTGCTTCCACTACATCTAGGACCTCCAGAGTCAGACTAATACCTTGAAGCCAACTCAAGTTTTTTAACTGTTTTAAGCAGGTGAGGAAAAAAAAAAAGTGTGCATATGTATCTTTTGGGTTTTTTTGTTTGTTTTCCTGTTCCTTTTTTATTTAAAGGGCATTGTTTTTACTCCCATATTAATACTGTAAAAAAAGACAAATCAACCTGATCCCTCAGTTGCTCTAATATTAAAACTTGACAAAGGAGTATTATTTAACCCATCTAATTTTAACAGAGGGGGAAAAATAAAGGAAAAATAAGCATGAGTTATTAAAAATTAAATAACTGTACTTTCTTAATTGGAGAAGGCAATGGCAATCCACTCCAGTACTCTTGCCTGGAAAATTCCATGGATGGAGGAGTCTGGTAGGCTATAGTCCATGGGATCGCAAAGAGTCGGACATGACTGAGCGACTTCACTTTCTTTCTTTCTATAGTTCCTTTTGGAGAAGGAAATGGCAACCCACTCCAGTGTTCTTGCCTGAAGAATCCCGTGGACAGAGGGGTCTGGTGAGCTACAGTCTATGGGGTTGCAAAGAGTCGGACACGACTAAGCAACTAACACACACTTTCTTAATGCCTCAAATTATACAGTATTAGAGACAAAGGTATATTGAAAGTCCTTATGCTTAATTTCCCTAAGTCCTGGTGAAAGCATTCACCCTAATACATGAAAACATATTCCCCTTCCACCCCCTCCATACTTGCTGAGTTGATAGAGAGGGTCTCTGAGGAGCTTCAAGATTGTGACCCTGTGCATTCGCACAGCCCCATCGATTTTCAGGCTAATTCAGAACAAATGATCAAACCAACAAAATGAACACCCGAGCTCTCAAATGGGTGGCTGATAGGTTGAAACTGCCCTACATATGTGTATTTTTAAAAATCTGAATTATCTTCCAACACTTAAAAATCAAGAGACTGTATCCACACACCCAGATTTCCCACTTTTGAAATATCAGCTCTCAACACTGAGCTCATATTCTCACAACAGCCACAGTGGCTGGGGCTGCACTCACAACCCCATGTACAGTGATCCGCACCCCCCCTGCCCCCACCACCACCACTCAGAACCCATCCTGCTTTTCAGCTATGTGACCTGGTCACCAAGACAATTTCTCCCTCTCTAGAGAGGGCTCAGAGTCAGGTTTGGCTCCCAGTTTTGGCTCATCCTTTAGCATCTAAGTACTTACTCAGTCAGCTCAGTTCAGTCACTCAGTTGTGTCTGACTCTTTTTGACCCCATGGACTGCAGCACTCCAGGCTTCCCTGTCCATCACCAACTCCTGAAGCTTGCTCAAACTCATGTCCATCGAGTCGGTGATGCCATCCAACCATCTCATCCTCTGTCATCCCCCCTTCTCCAAGTCTCTAAGTTCCCTTCTTCTCCAAGTAGTAAGTAATACTTACTACTTGGGTGCAATTTACTTAACCTCTATGCTTCTCATCTGCTTAAAAAGATCTATTTCCTGCACAGATCATGGCAAGCATTAAATAACACAAAGTCAAAAAGGACTTAGCATAGTACCTGGCACATGGGGCTGAATAAATGATGATAAATGTTGTCATTAACATCATCATCAAATGAAAAAGCATCCAAGGGACACTTGAGAAGATGCAAATTTCCATGCAAGTCAGAAAGTTTCTGAAATCACTATTTCCACTTTCTTAAATGTATATATTATTTAGAAGAAATCTAAGTTACTAGGGACTCATTAAACTTTTGCTTCCATGTATCAGGATCTTGTAAGCCCAGACTCCACATATGTGGGGAAAAAAAAACAAAAACCTACGTAACACCTGGTTTTCATTTAATTCCTCAGAAGAGCAACATATTGTTCAGAAATTTTTTTTTTACACAAATCAATCTGCCCTATACACAAATCAATCTGCCCTATACCCCTGAGAAACTTCTCCTATTAATATAAAAAGAGAGAATACAAGCTTTTATCAGCTTGAAAAAAACATTATTTAACTGTGAAGAAGAATTAATTGCAGCAATTAGCATCAAATTTTAACAAACATATGGCTGTAAAATGTTTGTCTTTCACTATAAAGGCTTTGGAGTTCACAGATTGCCATAACTGATACCTCTGTAAGAACTGTAATTAATTGGGAACTTTTACAGTTCAATTACAGCAGAATAAAGGAAGAAAAATTCAGCCATCACTTCATAATCTTAATGCAACCTATGTGAGTGGAAATCAGTAGGAAAGTCTTGTCAATTATATTCATAATTTGAGCCAGAAGAAATTAGATGAGAGGCTAAATCCAATTATTTATAGCATTCTGGCAAAAGTCCATAATGAATTTTTAGACGGACTGGGGGAAGAGGGGAAAAAAAACCCCACAGAAACCTTACTAATAAACTCTCTTGCAATGGCCTATTTGGATATTAATAGCACCTGGCTGAACACATCATATTCTGATGGTAAGTTAACTGTGCTATAAAGCCTTCAGTTTTCCTCAAATGTTGATTTTGGCTACTGAATATTTAAGAAAAAAAGAAAATTGGTATAAAAGGGGTTAAATTATGATCCTTATAACCATTTTACTTCAAAGTCAGTAATAGTAAAGCACAGCCCAACCCCTACACAATAATGTGAAGTTATAAGAACAGGCACCTTGTTTATGCAATAGATGTTTTTATAAAGCTAACTTGTTTTTTGTTTTTATTGCAAATCAAGTCACTACAAATGACTAAAAAATACCCTGGATGTTTCATCTTGTAAAAAAGAAACGCAATCTGGGGGTGCAAATGCTCCCCCTTAGAAGGCATCTGTGCTATGTGTCTGGCTCTTAAGCCGGTCTGTTTTTAAACACAACCAGTACTTCCTGCATTCAGAAAACAAGTGAGACCAGAAGAAACGTCCACTCCCACTGCCGCAGCGAAACTCCAACAACAGCACTGTTGCCTCATAGAGTATGCGCTCTCCCTTCCTTTCTCTGTTTAGAAATGATGCCAATTACTCTGACAATCCTGTTAGTCACAAAAGCCACGTGGAGACTAAGGGGTTCTGAAGGTGCATCCTTGATCACTTGGTCCAGAGCAGATTCATCTATTGCTTCCTGTGCAGAACTTTGCATCTCACAGACACGATGCCAAATACAGTTCCTCAAAAGGATTCCACAAGAGACTAATGTCATCGTTAAGGTATGTTGATTTTTTTTTCCATAAAGGAAAAGAACAAAACCTAGATGCCACTTGGCTTCTAGAGCACACCATTCTTCTTGGGTTTCCTTCTGCCCCCACTGGCTGTGCCATCTCAGTCTCCTTTGCTGGCTCCTCCCCCATCTTCAAAATCTCTTAAGAGCTGGAAGGTCCAAGCACTTGGTGCTTGGTGCCCTCTCCTCTGTCTCCATCCTTTCTCCAGGAAACTCATCCACACCATCGCTTGAAATTCCATCTACAAGCCAACCACTCCCCAGTATGTCTCCACCATTCAGACTGGCCCAGTCCAGATTTATATAACGAAATGCCTCTTCAGCAGTACCTCTGACAGCTCCCAGCCATGTCCAAAGGTACAGGGCATGCAGGACAAAGAACATCATCAGTACTCAATGCTTTGTTAAAGGCAAAACTACAGAGACACTAAAAAGATCAGTGGTTGTCAGGTGCCTGAGCAGAGGGAAGGATGAACAGATAGACCACTGAGGATTTTTAAGGCAATGAAAACCATTCTGTATGTTACTGTGATTGCAGATATATGTCATTGTACATTTGACAAAACCCAGAGGCTGTACAACACCAAAAGTGAACCCTAATGTAAGCTAGGACTTTGGACAATGTCAAAGTAGGTTCAGAAGTTGTTTAAATGAGCTTCTCTGGTGAGGATGCTAATAATAAGGGAGGCTGTGCTTGTGGGAGCTCAGAGGGGCTATATAAGAAATCTCTGTACTTTCCACTCAATTTTACTCTAATCCAAAACTGTTCTAAAAAATACAGTATAAGGACTTCCCTGGATGTCCAGTGGTTAAGACTCCACACTTCCAATGCAGGGCACATGGGTTAAATTCCTGGTTGGGGAATTTAAATCCTACATGCTGCATAGCAAAGTCAAAATAAAATTGCAATTTGTTAAAAATAATAACAGCTCAACAGTGAATGAACAAAGTGAAAGACATCGAAAAGCTTATCATTCCATGTCTGTTCCACTGTCCCAGGGTGTATTTCCAGCATCCCAATTAGACAGGCACATAATGCTTTTCCTAAAAGACCTCCAGAAGAAAGGAGAGTCCTAGGCCCCCTTCAGTAGTGTGACATCACTCACCAGTGTATACTTGCTGACATCCACAGGCAACCTGACTCTTCTCATGAGGTTAAAATTTAACACAGGCTTCATGAGAACTTTCTTAACAAGACTCCGATCTCAGCTCCCTTGACCAGCGGTATTTCCCACAAGTTTCTCCCGGCTCCTGAAGAAAAAACTGACCAGTGGGAAAGACATAGACTCTCAATTCTGGTACCAGGGCCAGACTCTGGACCACTCTTTCATAGAGCAGGAAACAAAATGAGTAAGACTCACATAGCTTCGTGCCACATTGTCTATCCCTCTCCTTTTCCACTTCTCCAAGCAGCTGTCCAAAACTAAGAGGAGTGAGTTCTCAAGTTAGTTCTTGAAGAGGATAAAGAAATTAATCATCCCAATTTGTATTTGCAAAAGTAGCCACTGATTAGGTATTAAGTCATACTTAAGAATCATCCTCACAGCTGACTGGCATCACCACCTAATTTATCCTTCAAACTGGGACACCTCTTGAGTGAGAAAAGAGTAATGAATGATTACACCCAACTACTGAAATTAAACTGGGCCATCAAGGATGTGTAGTTATCCTAATAAATTAAAGAGCACTTCTATATACTAGGAACTACTCTAGCTGCTTTTCAAGTATGGACTAATTTAATTTCCACAACAACCCAAAGAGTAGGGACTGCCATCACCTCCACTTTGCACACATGCATACTGAGAAATGACATTAGGAAGCTTGCTCGAGGTCGCACAGGGCAAGTGGAAGAGCCAGGATTGGAACCCAGACGGACTGATGACACTGCTAGTCACCTCCCCAATACTGTCAGTACCACTATGCTTAATGACATTCTAAGAGTCCCAATGTTTACAGTGTTTTAGAATAAACAAGAGTTAATTGTTGTTTTTCACAGTGCTGAGTTATTTCATTCCTGAGAATTTTTTTTTTTCCTCTCACCATCTAACTGAAATTAGTCCTGCCGTACCTCTGGATAGAATGAGCAGAAATAAACCCAGCTAGAGCTAGCAAGCAGCTGGCCACTTAGGTTTTGCACGTGTTGCCTGTTCTTGTTATTTGCGGTAGTTATGGTCTATAAAGTTACTGTGAACACTGAATTAGCAAACACTGAACCATTACTCCTAAGCAGAAATACAGAGATTCCTATAAGCCTCTGATCACAGAAGTTTCATCAACTGATCGATACATAACCTTTGATTTCTTAGCACTACATTCATGCCAACAGCACTGTCAGTTACGCCTGAACAAAGGTTATCTAACACACGTTTTCTCCGTATGATACACTGCAGTCTTCCTGCACTTGGGAACTCGACACAGCGCTTCAGCACTACACGTGAGGGCCATTTTAAACAGCAAAATCACCCACCTCAAAAACCCATAAAAATGCAAAAAATGTGGATTTAAATAGACCACAAGTCTGAATGACTACAAGAGCACAAGCATTGATTTGGCGTTACAAATAAATTTTAGTGGGAGGCAAATGAACAAATATGGATACCACAAATAATAAGTATCAGCTCTTCATGTCCCTCACTCACTAAGGTACCAAGCCTGTGATACAAAAGCAGCACAGAGACTTCAGTTCTAGCCAGCAAATCTGAGTACAAGTCATCAGTCAGACACCCACGACTTGATGGCTGTGGGTAACTTGCTTTAACCTCCCTCCGAGCTGTCTTTCTTCAACTGTTAACTAATCCTGCCCCAAACCTTCTCTTCCTTGGGTCATATAAGAGCGATTTCAGTAGCTTTCAATCTTGAGTTTTATTTTCCATTTCTCATCGTTCTTCACTACCAAGTCTTTACAGAGCTAAGTTCCCATATTTGTCATGTGCTATGGAATTCAGGCTGGGGCTTCCCCAGGGTCTCAAGATGATAAAG
Organism: Bos indicus; assembly: GCF_029378745.1. NCBI lineage: Eukaryota > Metazoa > Chordata > Mammalia > Artiodactyla > Bovidae > Bos > Bos indicus. Next base: position 113,860,559 of record NC_091760.1, read on the forward strand.
AATCTGCCTGCAATGCAGGAGACCTGGGTTTGATCCCTGGGTCAGGAAGATCCTCTGGAGAAGAGAATGGCACCCACTCCAGTATTCTTGGCCTGAAGAATTCCATGGACAGAGGAGCATGGCAGGCTACAGTCCACGGGGTCACAAAGAGTCACACAATTGAATGACTAATACTTTCACTTTCACTTTTTTTTTTCCTTGGAGTCAGGCTAAACAGAGCAACATGGTCCTGCTCTAACTAGCAAATGAAATATGATCTGTAGGTACAGAAGCTTCTCAAAACTTTTCACTTAAACTTCAATGAGAGGGGAAAAAAAGATGCAGAATAGTGTGTATCATCAGTATGCTACATTTTTTAAAAAGGGGGATAGTAAGAACTAATTTGCATTTGCTTGAATTTCCATAAAGAAATGCTGGAAGCTGAAACAAGACATCTAATACATTAATAGGAAGTGAAGGGTTAACAGGGTTGACAGAGAGAGGGAGTGAGCAGGTGTCTCCGAATACAAGTAGGTATCATTTGATATGGTTGTACTTTTACACCATGTCAATATATACCTTATTAAAACCACAATGAAATATCCTTTCCTGTAAAATAATGAGCCAAGAGTTAAAGGTTCCAGGTTCTAGCCTTACCTCTGATTCTAGTTAGCTGTGAGGCCTGAGGTAGTCTGTGAGTCCCAGAATGGGATAGATGGCCTCTAAGCTCCCTCTCTATCCCAAAACTGCACAGAAGTAATCAGTCACAAGACAAAATAAAAGAGTAAACCGAGCTTGTACCAAAGTGTTTACTAAGAGAATAAATTAACAGCAGGTGAGGTCTCTCTTAGCCAAGCTAACATGACTGACATGTTTTACAATTTCTATCTCCTATTTCAAATAAATTATCTGAATTTTTAAAAACAAGATAGTAATCATGAGAAATTTTAACAAAACCAAATGTTACCTAAGGACATGATACAAAAGGAGTTCTTAGTAAAACTGAAGCATAAATGACTTTCCCTTAAGCTAGATTAACTGAAGGTGTCCAAATCTCCCAGATTTGTAAATAATTCAGAAGCAAGGAAACTGAAGAATTATGCACTCTAGCTAGAAGTATGTTCAGTGTTTTGAACCAAGACATAACCCAGACTCTATTATTTTTCAAGTAAAAATCTTCATATTGTAGTTAAATGACCAATTTAATATGCTGTAGAAATGTTTATTAAGTTCCACTCTGTACATCCCAATTGCCCATTCATTAAAGTTACCAGCAAATATAAAATCAATAATAACAAATGACTAGTGTGGGACTTCTACATATACAGACTAGGTTGACTTACATTTGACCTAAAACATCTATTAACAAAGTACAGCATGGGGACGTACAGCATGGGGACTATAGTTAATAACATTTTACTGTATTTTTGATAGCTGCTGAGAATGAAGCTCTTAAACATCTTTATCACAAGAAAAAAATGTTACCACTATGTACAGTGATGGAGCTTAACTAGATTTATTGTGATCACTTCACAATAGTTTATACGAATATCAAATCATTACATTGTACACCTGAAACTAATGTTATATGTCAATTGTATCTAAATTAAAATTAAAATATATTAAAGATCATTAATATATTAAAGACCAGGCTTCCCTGGTGGCTCAGAGGTTAACGCGTCTGCCTGCAATGCAGGAGACCTGGGTTCGATCCCTGGGTCGGGAAGATCCCCTGGAGAAGGAAACGGCAACCCACCCCAGTATCCTTGCTTGGAGAATCCCATGGACGGAGGAGCTTGGTGGGCTACAGGTCGCAAAGAGTCAGACACGACTCAGCGACTTCACTTAAAGACCATTAATCTTAGGAGACTAATATGATGAGGGAGCATAAGGAGAGACAAGTAATTAAGAGTTAGAGAAAAGACCCTTCCCTGGTCCCCCCACTGCAAGGTCTTGCTTTGAGGGGTATCCTGTTCTCAGGTTTCTGTACTATGTGCATCTATCCCACCAGATCACCAGGACAAAGATTTTTGCCTGCCATCTTCACTGTTGTACTTCCAGTGCCTAGCACGTTGTCTGGTACACAGCAGGTCCCCGATAAATGACATTAAAGACAGTTAACTCTAAAATACTTCATTAAAGAATAAAGACGTAATGCTCAATAAAAATCTCATATTCAGAATAATGCCTAGCTCCCCAAGAAAATAAACCCCATAACTCGTGTGGAACCACTCATTTAAAGTTCCTGAATAGAAGAAACTAGGCAGAGGTCACCCTGGCTTACTTTAAGTATAGGAAGAGAAAAAAATGGATATCTACTGTTTGTCTTCATTTAAGACTCTGGCTATTTTAAAGACTGAAAGAAAAGTAAAACATCAGTGCATAATAGTGTGGACAATAGGCTATCATTGTATTTTTTAAATAATTTATCTTTGGCTGTGCTGGGTCTTCACCGCTATATGGGCTTTTCTCTAGTTTCAGCAAGCAGGGGCTACTCTCTAGTTGCGGTGAGTGGGCTTCTCATTGAGGTGGCTTCTCCTGCTCTAGGGTGCGTGGGCTTCAGTAGTTGCGGCACATGGGCTCAGTAGTTGCAGTTCTCAGGCTCTAGAGCTCAGGCTCAACTGTTGTGGCACACAGGCTTAGTTAATCCCCTGTATGTGGGATATTCCCAGTTCAAGGATCGAACCCAGGTCTCCTGCATTGGCAGGTGGATTCTTTACCACTGAGCCACCAGAGAAGCCCTATAACTGTATTTTAGAAATCATACTTATATATGCAGAGAACATCTCTGGAAGCTACATCACAAACCAGCTGTATGGGGGACTTCTCACTGCATACCCTTTGGCAGAATTTGAATTTTTCACCAGGTTATGTATTATTCTGGGCAGTAGTGGGTGGGATGTCTCACCCACTGTCTGTTGGATGAAAGCAGAGCAGCCTCCCCCACAGGAATCAACACCAAGCCAGCCCTTGACGAGGACATACAAGGCTCACGAGGGAAAAGCACACAGAAAATGTCAAACGGACCACAGACGTTCTAGACAAGTCGAACAGGTATCATGTCAAACTTTGCCTACTGCTCAATCCTAGGCTTGTTGAAAGAAACATATCCACTGAGATTATCAAAATGCCACGCCACGTTTCCCCAAATGCGGTCAGTGTTCAATGGTTCCCAGGGGAAGGAAAAGGCAGCCCTGCGTCATCTGTTTTTCATAGCTTGGATGTTCACTCTCAGAAAACTGTTTCCATATATCACCCTCGTATTAGAGGATTATTCACATCTCTACTTCCTCCAGGCTCTCTTTCCCACATTCAAAAGACGCAACGTGTACATTTTTTCATACCGTCCCTGAAAGGCTTTTTACTATAACCAGGCTCTCTAATGGAAGTCAGATTTCTGAGCTTAAGCTGGCATTTGCAAAGTCCACCCTCTGTGAGACCAACCTGCCCAAGTTCATATGCTGTACAGAGAATATACTGTGTAGAAAAAGCACTGATAGGAATAAGTAATTCTCCAGTGTGAGCTGTGATAATAGACTCACAGCAGGCTAGGACCTCAGTGACCTGGTTTTTGATTCTTCAGTTATTCCCATCACCATTAGCTTGCTGCTTATGGAGCAGCTGACATGCAAAGGGATGAAGTGATCTTCCTAAGGATATTAGGAGAATTCCTTATTCAGGCCTCAGGAAAGAGAAACGTGTTCAATAAAGACTCATCTTCAATGTTGGGAATTAAGTTCATGCCAAGAAATTCTGCAATAAAACAAAGGAAGACAAAGTTCCTCCAATTTGAACATCTAAGTTTCCAAATACAGAAGGTCTTCAAGGAGTCCAGAAGAATCTGTTGTATTCAACAGTATGCAGGGGAAGAGTTTATGGAGTCTAAAGAACTATACTTCCCTCGCTAAGTTGGAAATGATACCTCATGAGCAAAAAACAGATTGCTCAGTCTACCTTTCAGAAGTATCAATAAAATAATACTCTGATCTTTAAATGTACTAATAAATCGGTAAAATTCTGATACTCTAAAAAAATTTCATTCTGGTCACAAAAACTGTTCTATGGAAGTAAACTGGATATTAGCCAGGAAGACTAAAAAAGAAAAAGGGATTAAGGGATAAACAAAGGTTAAAACAGAAATGATTTTAACACAAGTGAGCTCCTGGGACAGCAAAAACACAAACAAGGTAAATTCTTAACCCGTATTTAACATGAATTCTCAAGCGACTCAGATGCTCCAAAATTTATACATACAGTAGCTAAATCATATAGGTTTTTAAAAAACCTTCCTCCTAAAGTTTTTTAACTTAATGCCACTTAGTGAAATCCAAGAGAACAAATTCACGGTTTAATCATTTCTGATCTCTTTGGAACTGGACAGATGCAAGGAAAATTGCAATTTGTTGAGAACGACTTTCAAAGATATCCTGGAAAACATCTTATTCCTGGCAGATTTTTCAAAGATATCTGCATGCACACACAAATACATACCTAAGTATCTATATAACTAAGTGTCATGCATCAAATAGACACGCGATAGAAGAAAAGTAGGAGTTACATGGCAGGACAACTTCAGCAGATAAACACAAACACTACTATTGTAGCCTGTTCTGGTTGTTCATATCACTTCTCTGCTAGAAAAGAAATTCCAATGAACTCCCGATATACAGACAGTTTTCTCGCTACAAAGGGACTTTTGTTTGAATCCCCCACAAGTGACAAGGTCAATCTTAACCAATCTTGACATTTCTATGGAACCTTTCCACCAAATTTTTTTCCAAGTTCAAATCATTTCCTGAAACCTATTTGAAATCCAAAGAAAACACTTCATAGATAAAGTATAGGGTAAATTCTTTAACAAATGCCATTCATGACACACATTTTCCTCAGTATTTTTCTACAAATATACTTGCAAAATCTAAAATCACAAGGCTTGATTGTGATTTAATCCACATCCTTAAAAAGTTAGACTCAGAGTATGGTAATAATACACTGAATTAATATTTAAAACTGTGTTCACCTGTATTCCTAGCATATGGAAAGTGATTTCAGAATTTTTTTAATAAAACCATATTTTCACAGCTTTTACACAAGTTGACATTTTCAAAAGTTAAAACATTTTACCATGGGGTTTCTCTGTATTTACATAACTAACTAAGGGATAAAGAATTCTTTCATTTAAGTCCTAAGAAAGACTTGCAAACTCATTTTTTATGAAAGTTTATTTTGGAAACATTAGTTTTTCAAAGAAGCAGAAAAGTATAATCTGAATTCAGACAGCATTTCCCAAATAAGCATTTTCTTTTCTTCCTTGGAGTTTACTATAAGCAACTTGGATATCTTTTTAATTTTACTGTACTGTTGAATGTTGGGGCATCTGATGAGATAGCAACTATGTAGGGCACTTCTGTAATCAACTGGCTTATTTCTAGAGAATACTGCAACATTTCAACCATGGAGAAGCATTCAGATACTGCTTATGATAAAGATACTGGAAAATACCCCTCACTTAGAGAACACTATCCACAGGGAAATGACAAGCCAATGATGTCTATGACATGCCTCGGAGCTGTGTCAGACAACTGGATGCTCTTTGCTTTTAAGGTATCCACATTCTAAGGGGTCAAAGACATTCAAGTTGAAAATGCGTCTCATCACTCTCCACGACTAGCTTCATGGGTGATATATATCAAAAAGAGCAAATCCTAATATTTTTCCAGATAAGTAATCCTTAGCAGAAGCCCAAAGTGAAATTTAGTTCTTTGGGCTGAAACCTTAAACATACTTAGAATACATGTAATTTTGCAAACATGGTCTAGGAGAATGCATTCTAAAGAAAGAAAAAACTCACTATGAGTTTCAATTTCATTTAAGTAAATTATCTTAAGTTTTCATAAAAGTAATTGGGGTCTCAGTCTCCTCACCTGCAAAAGGGAAATGATGGTGCATCACAGGACACTCTAAAGGATTAAATCAGATAAAACAAGAATTGTTGGAAAAACACACAATTGATGCCCAGAGGCTGAAGAGTAATGCACAGCAATTAGAGGCAAGATCCCACAATAAACAAGCAATCAGAAAGCTTGAAAGAGCTTGCTTTTGAAACATAATTCATCAACCATCTTCCTTGTTCTTAAATCAAGTGCTAGATTTAACTTGGCTAAATCACAAAGTTTACATTAAAATCTTTTCCATCAGCCAGAAAAACTGTGTGGTCCTGTGCTTGTTTAACTTACAACTGGCAAAGTCAAAAATCCATTTAATGGTTCAAAATCCACAGTTGCAAATGCAGTGCAGATGAAATACAGCAACTAAAATCCAGCCATTGTTTCTTTTTCCACAAAGTTCTACCCTAGTTTAAGATTGATAACTGCTAGTGACTAAGCTTGGTAACACTTTCGTCTGTCCCAACCAGGATCGTTAGCCAAGTTTAAATCTCCATGTGACAACTCAGAATCCACAGACTCTTGGAGCTTGCAAAAGCAATGCAAAAAGGCAAAAAAGTACATAATGGCCCAAATGTCTGCAAAAAATAACCAGGAGAACAGCCTGGTTGGCAGCTGGAGCATGTCAGGGCCTGTTTTGAAGCCCTGGTCCAAAGAATGTACTACACACAAGCAAACACCAGTCTGAAAAGAAGCAAATAGCTCAGCTTTAATCCTAAGTCATGATTAATACACTTTATGATTAGGGAAGAATCCATTTATTTTGAAATCATTCAACGTCAAAATAAAGATGATCACTACATGTTGCAAAGCTCGCCACAACCGTCTTGAATTATAAACATGCACACCATTGCCCAAGAGTCTTTACAAAACAAGACCTGTTCTTTAACCTAGTCCTAGACCAATGCCATCAGAGGCTAATACAGACAGGACGTACGATATATACCAAAGTCAATAAATACAAAATCTAGAGATAGTTCAGATTACCAGATTAGATGATCAAAATGACAATAACAATATCAACAAAACCATTGCTATTTGAGAGCTTACCAAGTATTGAACTAACCCCTCTACATGTATTATCTCATTTAATTCTATACCAACCCAAGGAGGTTAGATATACTATTATCCCCACTAGACATCAGGAAACACTTAAGATTTAGAGTTAATAAGTACTTGCCTAACATATTACTGAAATGGCTATATATATATATATATATATATATATATATATATAAATTTGTATTTTTTTTTTACATCTTGGCTATACCACAAGACATATAGGATCTTAGTTCCCCAGGGATTGAATCCATACCCTCTGCAGTGGAAGCCAGGAGTCTTAATTGCTGGACTGCCAGTGAAGTCCCAAAATGGATATATACTTTAAAGTTTGAGGCTTTATTTGTGCTGTACACCTACAAAGCTTAATAATAATAACAAGTTTGAATATAAACATTCTAGTTGAAAATTATAAAATATTACTTAACTTGAATTAATGCCAGTCACCATTTGACAAGAATAGGGTGAAGGTAGCACGTATGTCTTGTTGCCAGGGTTCCAAAAGGAGAGTTAGGGCAGAAGCCTTCAGGTGTCAATAATCAGTATATCCTTGTTTCCTGTACGCTGGCCACTTCCTCACCTGGAGCTGGGTCTCCTGAATCTCTTGATCCAGTGTTCATCTATTTCGCCCCACTGCTGGGTTGAAGTGAGGTATCCTCCAGTGGTGTGGAGACAAAAAGGGAATCTGGGCTCTGACTACAGCTCAAATAGGCTGTGACGAAAACTCCTGTTTATAGTCACACCTTTACTCCAACTTCATCAATTCCTGCACCTTCCAGAGGTGCTGGGTTTAAATCTGGTTCCTTCTTGGCTTTCTTCACTCCCAATTTAAACTTTCTCAGATTACCTGAAGTAATCACTGCGAGTCTTTATGCTTTTTTTAGGTTTCAAAATATCATTCATTGCTGATATCTCTTTCTTGGTTTTGTTTAATTTTCTAAAAGCTTTTGTGCCTTTGTGCATTGACTATCCCATCATTTTTAATGGGATATCAGAAGGGAATAAACGTTAGAGCACATGGCTACTCAGTCATCTGCCTTCCATTAACTTTTACAGAGACTTTAGATACCCTCCCTGCTTTTCTTCAGTCTTAACTAAAAGGACTGGATCTACTAATAAAATATTTGGGGGCTCCCTGCCAGTCAAGTGGTTAAAACTCCATGCGTCCACTGCAGGGGGGCTCAATTCCTGTTTGAAGAACTAAGATCTTACACGCCGTTCAACATGCAAAAAACAATTAAATTTAAAAAATAAATATTTGTTGTCTTTATGCCTCTACTTGAAATGATACTTAAATAATGACTATTTATTACTTCAGACACTGGTTATTAGTAAAAGCTGAATAATGGGGACTAAAATACCCACATTATTGTAGAGTTCTTGAGGTGAATTTCAAATTAATTTCTTTGTTGATTCATCTCAGAATAGAGAAAAAGTCATCATATAAGTAACTTCTGAATGTCACTGTCTCAAATGTCAGCTAAAGATGTTTGGTTTTAGAAAGAACAGTTTTTCTGTTACATCTGTGAAATCGGGCAATTGCTTTAGATACCAAAAAGCTTTGTAAAGTTGGTACCAAATAAAGTTGGTAAACTTATACTGGATATTGTGGAAGCAAAGAACATTTGCTAATGAAAAACAATGGCAATAGCCATTACTTCAGGGCAAAACTTAAACAGGTTCTACAACGTAAGGAATTCCATACTCTCTGGCCAAGTTAAACTTAATATATTTTTCTTTTAAAATTTAGTTTTATGAACTAGTCAGGAAAGACGAAATGCTAGTATTAATACTACAAAACTTTTGATAGTTTACTATCGATGTCTTCAAGCTGACAATTCTAATTACCAAATAGAGAAAACACTGCACAATATAGATACATTGTGCTGTTACTCGAGTAAAATGTCATTTTCTGTGTAATATAGTCATTTTATAAAATAATATTGAAACGTGCATTTAACAGTATCCAGGGTTCCATGATATTTTAATTTTAATATAATCTGATTAAAATTAGATAAAAGAATCTTCTGGAGAAGCAAGTTCTGGGCGAGTCCCATTTTGTCTGTTTACTATTACCGTAATTTACTTCTCCACACAAAGCAGAAACTGGAGAATCTGGCATTAGCTGCTCATTATATGTTGGGAACAAATTCAGTTCCTCAGGACACAAAAGCACATTGATGGATATTTTTATTCTACTCGGCAGAAATTGAAGACAGCATAGTTTTAGCTTTCAATTACTTCCCAAAGAAATACCAATGTTTTAACTTTGTAATGAGAACAAGAAAAACAGCATGTCCCAAAGTTCTTTAGCAGCATAATTTTATAGGTTACAAATAATAGTATATACTATTATTGAAAAATGTAAAAGAAATAGCATAATCTAGACATTTAGAATGAAAACTCAGAATTAAGATTGAAAACATATTGTGTTATAAAAAATCAAAGAGAGTTTCATCTAGTCTTCATTTTGCAGAAAACTTTTTAATACAGAAGACCTTACTTAGACCTTAACCCCATAGCAGTGGGGTTAATAATTTAGCCTTACACAAAAGGCAATTTCCTTTTCTGACAGTATCAGTCCTTTACCATCAGTAGAGCTTAAACTTAAAAACAAGTGGAATTAAGATCATATTCTGTCCCAAATTCATGTAAATTAATCATACTTGGTCTTTTTCTATTAATGTGACATCTAGCTATAAATTACTGTAAATAAACAGATATGTGAAAGCAGAACCCCACCCCCCAAAAAAAATCAAAACAGTTGAAAGTGTTAGTTGATCAGTCGTGTCCAACTCTGCAATCCCATGGACTGCAGCCTGCCAGAATTCCTGTCCATGGAATTCTCCAGGCAAGAATACTGGAGAGGGTTGCCATTTCCTTCTCCAGAGGATAAGGATGTATACAAACAGACGAAGTATGTACTATATGTGATGTTTTATAATGAATTAAGCATTCATTCCTAAACAAAAGATATCTAGTACTACATTTTTTTCATGGGATGTTTAGGGTTTTAGGACATCTTTGGGCCTCAAAAGACAGAGAGCCATGAACCCAGGGCGATTTCCTGCATCTAAGTCAGAGGGAAATGGGCACAGTCACAGGGGGAAGGAAGTAGATCCACAGCTGGGAGGTCAAAGACTCTGCCTTAACACTGGGACAGGATTTAGCTCTTAATCATCCCAAGAAAAAGAAAAAAGCCACACTCTTTGTAGGAGGGGTCAAATACAAGACCAGTGGGGTTCCAACTGCCTCCCCGTGTATGCTTTTAAAGAAGGTTACAAAGCTAACAGCTGCCTGGCCTTTGGCACTGACACAGGGGGTGACAGGTAGGCATTAAAGAGAAGGGCAATTCTCCACAGTCAAGGGGTTTGAGAAAGGTCCATGCAGTGCTTCTTACCCTATCTGCTTCAATTTTGCCCCACCCTCCAGGTTCCTTAAATGTTTCTGTGCCAAAATTCTGACCATGGCTTTCCTTTTCTCTATCCATGCTTCTCAAGGAGGACACAACTAGCATTTGGGTGGGACAATTCACGCTTGTCTGGGGGCAGTCCTACTAACATATCTGGCAGTTTCAGCCCCCATCTACCGATGCTAGTACAGTCCCAAGGTCACTGGAGCAAGCAAAAATACATTCTGAATGCCCCAAGGAGGCAAACACAACGAGCACCACCAGTTCAAAACCAATGCTACAAGCTCTAGTATCTCCTTCAAACCCACAGTGCCAAGAACGTACACGACTCAAATCTACATCTTGTGTCAAGATTTTCCTGGATTTCTAAACTCTTTCTCCTTTCAACTAGACATCTTCCCCTCATGCTCCACAGTTATTTTGCACTTGCCCCAAATTGAATTCCCTTATCTCCCTCAATAAGCCTCAACCTGCTTTTCTTACACCCTGGCTAATAAAACCATCATTCAAGGTCAACGAGGCAGAAACTGGGAGGCAAACAAAACTCTTCCTTTTTCTCGACAAGTCCTCAGAATTGTAAGTTCTAAATATCCCTCAAGTCCTTTCTCTTAGGACTGCTATCAGATTCCCATCATCTCTGGCTGTGTTTAGCAATGGGCCCAAATTTTTCACCATCTTCACCTCCTCTCTAATGTAAACACTGTACTACTATCATCTCCCAGGCCACCAGTTCACTTCCCAACTTAATTGCTCATTGTGCCCACCCAGCCTTCAGGAAACAGAAAAAGATCCTCAGCAGGAACACAAAAGCCTTCACCACCTCGTCTCATCTTCGCCTCTGATTCTCACCAGGGGCTCTAGGCGCACAAACTTTAGCTTGACCTAAATCTGCCCAACTGGGGGAAGCACCCTAGTCTAGGATGCCTCTGCACACACACTGGGGAAGCTTCACTGGCAACCACTGACCAGTGAGAACCAAGAGCCACAGGGCAGATGCTTCCTAGCCGAAATGCTCTAGAACCCAGGCATCTGGCAGAATAAGAGGCTCCACATGTATTGACTGAAATGAACAATTCTTTATATAGAAAATTCAGTAGGAATATCCACTGACAAATGCATACACCCAGAATCAGAATGGTCTTGTCTGTTTTCATATAATGTCATCTTACACAGAAAGGCTTCTTGGTGACACTTACTGGCAAACAGTGAAGAACTCAAGGAATTTATAAGGAGGACCAGACATCACACTATTGAGTCAAATGCTGAGTATGCAGTGAGCTCAGTCTCCACTAAATATCCCATCACCTACAGCGACAATTTTTCATCAGGTAAAAGTAAAGCAATGAAGACAGTCTTGATTATGCCACACTTAATAATGCCACACAATCAGTAATCAGTTTAGACATTGTTCATTAGTTTAGTCAAGGAAAAAAATGAAAATTTTATGATTTCTTAAGACTGGAAACTCTTTCATGGGTAGCACACTGAGAGTCACTCTTGGAGCCCAAACGCTGAAAATTCAACAAGCAGGCATTACATAATTACATAGGTTTTGTAAATCTTCTGAGCACTTTGAATTTTAAAAAGGCCATATTTAAGCCTTCCCTGGTGGGTCCAGTGGCTACAATTCTGCATTCCCAATGCAGGGGGCCCACGTTCAATCCCTGGTCAGGGAACAAGAGTTCACATGCTGCAACTAAAGATCCCGAACGCCACAACTAAGACTCAGCACAGGTGAAGTTGCTCAGTCATGTTTGACTCCTTGCAATCCCATGGACTGTAGCCTACCAGGCTCCTCCGTCCATGGAATTTTCCGGCAAGAGTACTGGAGTGGGTTGCCATTTCCTCCTCCAGGGGATCTTCTCGAACCAGGGATCAAAACCAGGTCTCCCACATTGCCGGCATATGCTTTACCATCTGAGCGATCAGGGACTCAGCACAGCCAGATAAAAAAATTAAAATAAAATTAAAAAAAAACACTGTATCTAAAATGAGTGTTTCAAACTTAAACTTTTGTAATGTAAGTTATTATGATACAGACATAGGATTACCATGTAGAAGCTAATCATTCTTAGTTGAAATATAACAAGAGATTAAATTACACAGGTAGGCATCTCTCCAAACTAAAACACTGCATTTCAAATAAAAACAGAAAAAAAAAAAAAATGTAAAGGATAACGATGTTTCTTTTTTATCATTTAATGGAGGTTGAGATGTTTTTGTTTTAAAAATTAAAAATAGACAAAAAATGTCCAGAATAGCCTCTTAATTATAAGTTACTATCAAAATGAAAACATTTAGATAAAATCGTAAGAGATTTAAATTTTGTCAGGGAAATTAAAATAATAAAATGTTCATCTATAATTGAAATGAAATGACTTATTTCAGGGTTAACCAATTATGCTTTTTTTTTTTAATCTCCATTTTATAGCTAAGTTGGAGAGGTTCAGAAACCTTCTCAAGCCTAACCTACTACCTGCTGGGGACCAGGCTCTTTCTAAATCACGCTCTGATACATGAGCAGTGTGATCAAGGACCCAGAACATCCTCTGTTCAAGAACTTGCTGTTACTCAACAATCAGAATTGACTAGCAGCTTTCTCGAGAGCCATTGATAGGCTGTGAGAAGTGGACTCATGGCCACACAATTCAAAGAACAGTTCCAAAGAGGAGTAAAAATGTGCACCATGATTTTCAGAAAATAAATTCTAATTAAAATCATAACTTACATGTTATAGTTATCAAAACAGTAATAATTCTGTGTAGCAATATAACTAATATAGAGATTTATTGTCATAGTTAAACCAAAGTACAAGTTAAAATGAAAGAGACTCTTTGAAATCTGAACACCTGTTGAACCAGGACACACCATCTAAGGCTCTCCTTTTGTTCTCTTCACTAAAAGGAGAACGATTTTTCATTTCTCTTAACAAAATGGGCGTTCTCTTAACAAGAATGGTGCCCCCCAAAAAGCAATGGGCTGAACACAAGCAACGACTCAGGTTCTAAAGAGGACTTTTCAAGCTGCAGCACATGTCACCACCTGCACACCACAGGCCTTTCTTCTCTAAGGTTCAACGGGTCCTCTGAACATGAATTTTTAAGTATCCGTGTCAGACACAAGATTGCCAAGATCTTTTCTTGTGGCAGAATCTGGCTTCAGAAGTTGTGTAACTAGCATAAAATACTAGGAGCACTCACTGATCTGACCATGAATCCCATCTCTGCAGTAGCCCAAACTCACACACTAACCTGTTCATCACAGAATGTTCAATCTTGTAATTCCAAAGGAAAATCTATTATACCTGCACACAGAGATGGAGCCAGGAACACCTTCGCATTACCATCACTGCCTACCTGGCTCTGTCCTAAAGTGACAAATGAACAACGTCCAGATTCACCAAGGATATTCACGCCCTTGTGGCAGGTCCAGCCTTTGTGGGCCCTGAAGCCTATACAATTCGGAGGCCCTCTAAGAAGAAATCAGGCACTATAGCAAATATTTAAAAGATGCCCTTGCAAAGTAAGCAGACTTAAAGCTTAAGCTTCACAAGTTGAACGATAAACCTACCTTTGACTCAAATAAAAAACTGCCAATATTCAAGCCATTTTGACCACCCAAAACAGCAACTTTGCACAGCTCAATTTAGTGCACTGCTGCACAAGGCTCCAGTAGAACCATGTAGCTCCTCAGGGCAGAAGAGTTCACAACTGAGGTACAAACTGAGCTTCCTGCCCTCATTAAAAATGTAACAATAATGAAAGCTCTTCTAACAGTGCTTATGGAAAGTAAAACAAGGAAAACCTACAGAAATCATTATGGACACTATGACTGCACTTTAAAAATAATATATACATATCTTAACAAAGCAAGAGTGTGAAAATGTAAACAAATAATTTTTGTATTTAAATGTTATGATCGTGAGTTACTTTTTTCTTTTCCAACTAAATGTTGTTATATTACTGGCATAATTAAAAAGGGAAAATAAAAGGGATAAAGTAGGGAGAAAAACAAGGAATATGGAGACCTCAGATACAAACGTCTGCTGTGTCGATTTACTATACACTCAGCATCTATTTACACATCAGCAACTTGAAACAGACCTTAAAATTTACTTCAAGGGACAAAGATAAAAGCCAATTGAACAAATGAGAGGCTTCACACCTCTCCTTTTTAGAGAACCCAGATGTTTGTTAGTAAGGAGTATCTAAAGGCAAATGAAAGTGAACTTACTTTTTGCTTGCCTCACAGACATCTGTAATATTGGAGAAAAGATGGTGACTCTCGGTTTTGGTCATTGTATCACTCAGTGCTTTAGAATTTTTAAACATTCGTATCAAGATCTCCAAACTGAGTAAATATGAATGTTCAGAGGATATGACTTCAAAAATAGCCTGAAGAGGAGGAAGAAGAAATGAACTGTTAATTCTTTCAATTAAAGAATTTAAATCGAGCTCTCATAATTCTGCTGTAGGAATAACAGTATTTTTAAAAATGCAAAACTGTAAGTATTAAAAAAAAAAAAGTACATTACCAAACTACTGTCTTTATACAAGGCACATATATATACCCAAATTTTGAGAAGCACAGTCACTGCCTAGAGTGTAAATAGGAAAATATGAAAGCACTTGGCATCCTGAGGTCATGTTTTGCCAGAGGGCAGAATCTCCGGGAGGAAGCTAGGGCAGGTCGTAAAACCTCAGGGTGACATTCATTAACCTTTGGGGTCATCTCCTCCAGCCCTGATTTCAAAGCAAGCTGTTCTGGGACAGTGAAGATTTATGGACCTCCCTTGGGATTCAGAGACAATTTCTCACAAATCCATTTCTTCCCTCCCCTGTGGGTCCTTTCTCTCCCTGTGTTTTAATTCAACTAATTTGTAGTTAATATGAGCAAATATTCTGGGTGTATTAAAGAGCATGACTGGACCTACCCTCAAAAGGTTCTTATCAGCCACAGGAATTCTTTTATATAAACTCATACAATCGAAAGTAATTCTGTCCAATAAGCCACTCTTTCTGCCCTCTTCAGTGTCTCAAGAAGGAGTGAAGGACCCTCAGCAGAAACTCTTGGTGTCAGGCATACAGTGGTGGTTCACCTGATAGGCCTTCATTAACGATGAAAAGCTAACCCACATATGTGGAGAGATACCAACGCCCTGTGTAAGGAATTCATCTCGGGCCTTAACAAAATCAGATTCTCCTAGAATGGCCAGGCAGAGAGAATTCCTCCTCAGGGAGGGGTGAACATCCTTGCAATTCCCATCCTTCCTGGAGATCTTCCCTAATAACAGAGCCATCATCACCTTGGCCTCCAGGGCTCCTCCCCTTAGGGCTTGGCCCAGAGGGACCCAGAAGAGTCTCCTTATAAGAACTAATGCTCCAGCTGAGGTCAGGTGGGAGCAGGCAGGTGGATGCCCCGCTGCTGGTGGGTGGGCCATACTCTGTAAATCTGTAAATACTCTGTAACTGTAAATCAGGTTAGTGGTGCTAATCTCATTGTCCACCTCTATTCTTAGCATCCATAATCATTTAGGTAAGTCTTACTTCAACCTGCTGATCTAACATTGGTTGTGTTCCAGGGACTTTAAGTGATATAACCATCCAATGATTATGTCATTAGATGTAAAGACAAGGATGTTAATAAGAGTTTCATTTAACTTGTATCTTGTGTGATTCTACTCAATTAATAAAATTATCCCCAGGAAATGTAATACAGACTAAAGAAAGTTCACTCTTCCTGACCAAAAATAATGGATTTCAGGTTGTTGATGGATATGGTGCCTTGGAATGATTAAAAACATTTCAAAGTAGGGGCTTTTGTAATCAAATCCAAAATGTGAAGATTCAAACAAAATGATATGATAAACTATACAGAATCGATCACAGGAAAACATGAGTATGTGGTAGTTTAATATACTACATTTAATGTAATAATTTAAAACATCCTGCAATAGAAACATCAACTACTTAAAGGCAAATCACATTAGATCTGTTAAATATCAGTATAAGAACAGAAATAAATCATAATTAGATTTGCTGCTATCATTACATTTTTATATCACAAATCTGAATAAATATTCTCAAAATGTAGGGGAAATGGAATAGATCTAAAAGAAAAGAAATATTCTAATGGGATCAGGACCCTGGAGAAGCTCTTGAGCTGTTTATGTCACAATGTTAACAGTAAAAAAAAAAAAAAAATACCGCCTACCGTCCATCATTAAGAGAACATATTTTCTTTAGAAGTATTTATAGAATGGAATACTATATAGTAGTTTGAATAAATGACCTAGGTTAATATGTCTTTACATGGATAAATCTCAAAAACAATGTTAAATGTAAAAAGCAGTCAACCAAAACATACGTTCAGAATCATATCATCTACCTACATCTTAACAGGCACACACAAACATATGTACATAAATAGATGTAATACATGAACAGATGGATACACATAGATCCATAATTATAGTTGTCTCTAGGGAGGAGAGGAAAGGAATGAAAGGAGGAGAATGTAAGACTTCTATTTTATTGAGAGTCATATTTTCTTTAGAAAAATTAGAAAAATTATAAATGTAATACTTTTTAAAATTCTCTGTGATGTATACAGCAATGTTATACACTATTCTGATTTTTTTTTAATAGTCCTATAATTCACCCTTATATTTTTGTGTTATTGCAAGCCAATGAAATAAGAAAGGGGTACTTCATATCCTCTATGGAACTTATTTATACGCATATATATGGCTAAGCTTATTTATCTCCAAACTCATATGCATAAGACAGAAAGAAAGTGCTTTGAGAACTTCAAAATATTATTACAATGAGCAATTTTCTTAAGCTGCATTTACTAAATTTCAAGTTATGAAACTATTGCTATCTGTTCTATTTTTTATTAAGCAAATGTGTTTTGGTATAATTTTAGATTTCTAGAAATCTTGCAAAGAGGGTTCAGAGTTTTTCCACTATCGTCCTTTTTCAGTTCCAGAATCTAATCAATGTCTTTTCCGTTTTTCAACATATTTCTTCCAATGTAAATATTATACCTGGACTAGGTGCTTTGTTAAGTTAAAATGACATTTTGTTTTTAGTTTTTCTTTGCTTAATTGCTCAGTCATGTCCAACTTTTTGCAATCCCATAGACTGCAGGGTCCTCTGTTCATGGGACTCTCTAGGAAAGAATACTGGAGTGGGGAGCCATTCCCTTCTCCAGGGGATCTTCCTGACCCAGCAATTGAACCTGGGTCTCCTGCATTGCAGGCAGATTCTTTACAGTCTGAACCACCAGGGACTAGGTGCTTTGTTAAATTAAAATGACACTGGGATATTTTAAATTTTCTTTTCTGGGAGCTTACATGTAATTTTATTTGACAATAATCACATAACCTTTTTGTAAAAAAAAGAAAAGAAAATGCATACGCTGTCAGAGGAAAATGCTCAACAAAACAGGTACCCCTGAGAATCCTAAAGAATCTGCTTGGTAGAAAATATACCTTTTGGAACTTCCCTGGTGGTCCAGTAAGACTCTGTGCTCCCAATTCAGGGGACCCGGGTTCAGTTCCTGGTTAGGGGACTTGATCCCACAAGCTGCAACTAAGATCCAGCACAGCCAAATAAATTAATTAAATTTCAAAAAAAAAAAATACCTCTTGTCGCTTTCTTTCCTCCTGGCTAACTGTTTGAGATAATCCATTTCTTTTCACCTAGAGCAAAAAGCAAAATAAAGTTGAGCTCATTTACTTTCATAAACAACTTATTTATTATGTAAGGCATAATTTTATGCCCTTCAAATATGAATTAACTGCAAAATGCTGAATTCAGTACATAATAATTTTGAGTCTCATATCCCTCAGATGACATTTAATCACATTAATAAATTAGCATAGTACAACATTAAAGGAATTAAAAGTGTCTAGAACACTACCCAATGGGTTTGAGTTAATTTGTTCTGGTCTTAGTTCTGGCTATTCCTAAAGTACTTATGGAATTAATCTCCCAATTCATAAGAAGTCCCTGATAATAAAAGAAAGGAAGCCACTGCCTAAGTTTACTGCTTAGAAATGCTGGTCAGTGATATAGTGTCCTTATTACATTGACAGTGTAATTTTAAAACTATGTGAACCCTCTGTGAAAACAGAGACTCAACGGAACACCAATGCTCTTTATAAAAACCCAATCAAACAAGAAAACACAGTCCTCTTGGCCCAATTTCAACAGGTTTTGGGGCGTATTTAATTTTGACAAATAAGGATGTTAATCTGATATTCTTTGATGAAGCAAGAGTACCTGCAAGAGCCAAGAATGCCAGTACCATACCTGGAATAATGCAGTTGTGTCCCTCGTTGAATTCCGAAGTCCTTATCTCAACTGTTATACATTTCTACTTGATTGCTGCAGTTCCTACCAAAATTCAGTCTCTAACTCAGAACAGAGGTTGAATTATGAACCCCATGAAGGCAGGACCTGGAGTCTGTTCTAATATACCTGGCCCTGAGTCCAGCACGTGAAAGATATTCATGTTTTTCAGTTAAAGTTTAATTAACGAAAAGTAAGGCATGTACACAATACCAACCAATTAGATCTTGCACTTAACAGAAGAGCAGCAAAAAAGGAGAATGTCCTCCCCTTGTGTGAAAAAGCAATAGCAATAAAATGCAACAGAGGTCTTCAAACGTTTTGCTATCTACTTCCTAAAAAAACTAAAAAACCATGTTTCCTTAGACCCATTTTATGTTGACATTTCAAATTTTCATCCAAAATTTAAAGAATCTTAAAGACATATCTTCCACTTGATTGTAAATCTAGATATTTTAACCATGTGCTATCATATTCTTTTAAATGGGTCGCCAAGAGTCAGACACGACTAAGCGACTTCACTTTCACTTTTCACTTTGATGCATTGGAGAGGGAAATGGCAACCCACTGCAGTATTCTTTTTTTTTTTTTTTTCTCCAATTTTATTTTATTTTTAAACTTTACATAATTGTATTAGTTTTGCCAAATATCAAAATGAATCCGCCACAGGTATACATGTGTTCCCCATCCCGAACCCTCCTCCCTCCTCCCTCCCCATACCATCCCTCTGGGCCGTCCCAGTGCACCAGCCCCAAGCATCCAGCATCATGCATCGAACCTGGACTGGCAACTCGTTTCCCACATGATACTTTACATGTTTCATTGCCATTCTCCCAAATCTTCCCACCCTCTCCCTCTCCCACAGAATCCATAAGACCGTTCTATACATCAGTGTCTCTTTTGCTGTCTCGTACACCGGGTTATTGTTACCATCTTTCTAAATTCCATATATATGCGTTAGTATACTGTATTTATGTTTTTCCTTCTGGCTTACTTCACTCTGTATAATAGGCTCCAGTTTCATCCACCTCATTAGAACTGATTCAAATGTATTCTTTTTAATGGCTGAGTAATACTCCATTGTGTATATGTACCACAGCTTTCTTATCCATTCATCTGCTGATGGACATCTAGGTTGCTTCCATGTCTTGGCTATTATAAACAGTGCTGCGATGAACATTGGGGTACACGTGTCTCTTTCCTGCCTGGAGAATCCCAGGGACGGTGGAGCCTGAGACCCCATAGGCTGTCGTCTATGGGGTCGCACAGAGTCGGACACGACTGAAGCGACCGCAGCAGCAGCAGCAGCAGTGGAATATAAAAACCATGATGACAATATCCACCATCAACCATTTAAAACATATGGAGATTTTACATTATTCTTCTTTCTCCTTGAAAACCCATTTCTATGTCAATTTTCCCTCCAAATTTCCTGATGTAATTCTGTGTCAGAGCATTTAATTAGTCACTTTAGCATATTTAGGGCATAGGTTTTTACATTTAATTTTCTAAAATTTCTTGTGATCAATGAGCTTTAAGTATAAAGACTCTTCTGGATTGTATAATCACTACAAACACCATTAATAATCCATAATCAAAATGATGCAATTATTTCCAATTTCAATGCATTAAGCACTAAAAGTAAAATTTTACTAAGAATGCAAGTCTGAGTGAGACAGGGATAGGGGTGTATGGTGGCTTCATTAAAGGAGGTTTTGCTGAAACCAATATTTCAAATTGACCCCATTTTATTTTGTGCTGTGATTTAACATGCTGACACAGGGCATCAAACACCAAAGTAAGATTTGAGATGGGCTTTCTTTAGAAAAATGGCAAAATGGGTAACTGAGAAAACTGGAATTTGGACAACAAAATCTGGTGTAACACTTTAACTGCAGATACACTCTCAGTTTTACAGAAAAGAATGCCTAGGAATTGAGGATCTGGAAAATGGTCCCCTTAAAACTATTCCTGCCCACCTCGCCTGGTCTTGCTGAATGCAGGTGTGTGATGTGTACCGCAGTATGAAGACCGCTGGCATACAGTTCTTTACATGGTGGGGTCAGGGAAATAAAGACAACTATATGTTACTGCCTTCAATCTGGTTGTTAGAAAAGATTATAGAGAGTAGTACGTTAGAGTAGAAAGAGTCCTAAGTCAATAGTAAAATCAACAATCATTTACTGACTGCCAGGAAATACGCCAAGTATTTTATATCCCTGTGATCACTGAATCCTCAGAAAAACTCTAAAAAGCCAATACTATTCTTATGCCCATTTCCCAGACAGTAATAACAACGAAGACTTAGGATTCCAGATCACATAGCTAACAGATAAGAAGGCCAGGATCCTCATCCAGGTGTACCAACTCAAGGGCTCCCGCTCTTAATCATGATTTTATCAGGGATAGGGGACCCCCAGTTTTCCATGAAGGCACCTTACTTCTAAGGTTGGGTGACTGTCACTAATGATGATCCCTTCTAATGCCAGGTCTGCACCAAGTCTCCATATGTTTGTTGTCATTGCACATATCACGGAATGTTCTCAGCCGTATCTACCATGCTGATACTGGGTCAGCCTGTCAGCAAGAATTCACGGTTAAAAAGACTTCTTCATACATTTTAATAAGGGAGGAGACTGGCCAAAAGAATGAAACCGTTCAGAGCTGCTCCCATTTGGTTAACGTTGAGCAGGAATTTCACAGGATTTCCTGCCTGACTCAAAGCCCAGCAGATCAATATCCTGGCGCTGTGCCCACAGTCTTGGCAGGTGATGTCACCAGCAAGAATTTCCACGCCACCAGCATCTCCATCCACAGCTACTACTGAGTTCAAACCCGGAAATCTTAAGGGGAAGAAAGTAAAGCATGTGGGCTTAGAGACCTACCTAGATACAGCTAGGTCACTGAGGGATTAAGAATACCTCTACCTATCAAAAAGAAAAAAAAAAAAAAAAAAGAAATCCCCAGCTGAAGTAGTTGTCCTTCTGAGGGAGAAGAGAGAAGGCAGTTTTGAAAAAGGCAAAACACTCATAGATAGAATTATCATCTTTCACCAACACTAATAAAAAATGATCAACACTCCTTTAACCAAGAAGTCATCAACTAGAAACGAGTAGCCCATACAGAACTGACCGATTAAGAAAACAAAAGGTTCTAGAAAGTATATTCTTGGGTTATAATTAAGAAAACTGACACACTCAAGGATCCAGAAGGCCAGGTCTGGAGTTATGACAAGCCAGCTCCACCTGGCTGACTGCCAGACCACGGCTTGGGGCCCGGCTGGACAGGTTCTTCTCCGGAGCCAAGAGGAAGCTTTTTTTCCACCTGAGATCTTCCATATGCAACTCTAAATTACACAGTACCTGAGAGCAGGTGCCTGGAGGCAGAAGATCAAGAGTGGGCAAGAGGATTTCAGAGACTGAAGAATGTGGAAAACGAAACCGGAAAAAGAAGGGGAGAGGGGATATATAAGAGGGCCCCACAGAGACTGGCAGAAGACAGGCAGGAGAAAACTGGGGAGAATGAAAACATAGAGCAAAATGTCAAGTGGAAAGAAACAAGGAAAGAAGGGGGAGGAAGGGAGAGAGGGAAACAAAAGAAGGAGAAAGACTGTGTACAACGATTTTAATAGTATGTATCTCTGGAAATTTTCTATTCAAAACCAATGACCTATTGCTAAACCGAAATAAAAATCACTGGTAAGCCCAGGCTTTTCTTTTGCACAAGCACACAAATATCTGTGTAAAACATATGTTTACAATAATATCTACAGTTTTTACATTTACATGTTTTCTGCAGTTTGCACACTTTTGCTAAGAGAATTAAAATATCAACTTTATCACAATTCTCCAAGTGTTCTCCTTGTTTTCACGTGTGGAAAAGATAATACACCAGCTTCCAAAATGGGATTCCTATTCTGTCATCTAAAACGAAATAAACTAAATCATACAGGCTCTTTTTTAAAACTTTTTACATATGTATCTTGTGGCGGCTCCAGCCCAGCACAAACAGGAACACACTGACTGCCAAGCAAAAAGCCCTTACAACTGTCTTCTGACCTCACTAGAACTTGCTCATTGCTTTATTTTTCCTATTTAACTATATCATCAATAAGTACAGTTACAAATGTAGTTGAATGAAACATTAAGTACTATACTCAGTTTGAGGTTCTTGGTTTTATACAATCCAACTAATTCACAAAACTGTTCAAATCTTGCCATGGCAGATTCTATACTCTTAGGAGAACATGTGAATATATGTTAATATCTATTTGACATATACGACATATATTCAAATAAAAGTGGATAAAAATTAATTCAAATAAAACAAAACTGTAGCCCACAACTACAGTTCTGACATATGTTAAAAAATATGAACATATATTATGCGACTTGTCAAGGCAGTGAATGCAGGGAACTAACTAATCTCATAATAGTTCTAAATTAATAATTATAAATTATATTTTTACTGCTGTAATTGGTATTAAAATTCTCCACCTATGATTTTTTGTAATCAACATATTTTCCATGTTCAAAAGAGACAAAAATTAATGATTACCTAAAACTAATAAAGAACAGTAGGAGATACTTCTCCAATGGATATACTGTCTAACTGGCCCCAAGATACAGTTTTTGAAATTTAAGGTAAACTCCCCAAAGGATAGATCCAAAAGTTACTCCACCTAAAACTGATGCCAAGTTACTCTGAGAAAGACAAATATCATATGATATGACTTATATGTAGAATCTACAAAAATTACATAAATGAACTTATTTACAAAATAGAAACAGATTCACAGACATAGAAAGCAAATTTATGGCTACCAAATGGGAAAGGAGAAGGAGAGATAAATAAGGAATTTGTGATTAACAGGTGCACACTTCAACACAGAAAACAGATAAACAGCAAGGACCTGATATATAGCACAGGGAACTATACTCAGTACTTTATAATAATCTATATGGGAAAAGAATCTAAAAAGGAATAGATATATGTACATGTACAACTGAATCACTTTGCTCTACACCTGAAACATGACATTGTAAATTAACCATGCTTCATTTTTTTATAATTAAAAAAATTAATAAAATGGATTCTAATTTCCTTCATGATCTTTTGCAAGTCTGAGCTTGTTAGATGACTATCTCATGAAGGAACAAGCAGGCTTTAGGCAGTAATTCCACTTCTGCACTCATCACAGCTACAGGTGATTTCACCTTGTGAAAAACTGTCTTAAGAAAACCTAGGCAATGTTCCTTGGCTTCTGACGCCATTGACTACAGTAGGTAGTAAAAGCCGGGTTCTCTAAGTCTCTAAAAGAATCCTGAGGTTGCCATGTATAACTAAGCCTATCTACAGGATAGAGCCTGCCCTGTAACTGTGTACAGAGCCAAGAGGAATTACCCCAGTCTCTAGGCTGATGGGATCATTTTCTATGGGGTAAACAGGGATATGACCTCAGGCCCTCTATGACTTGACGTTGTTTCTATATAGATAAGATGGGTGCACATTCTTTCTCTTTTTCCCACCAGCCAAAGAAACCAGAATAGGAGGGCCTGCAAAAGACTGACCAACCAAAGAGGCTCAGAAAAGTAGTCAATTAAAAATGAGATCAGATATTTATAATCCAAGTTCACTCAGGCTCCATAAAGCACTGATGTCCACTGAATACCCACTGGAGCTAAGACCTTCAAACTTAAGAGTTATCCATTCGCTGAAAACCAGCTGGTTTATTCATGCCTCCTGGTGACTTGCTATTCATGGGCTTCTATTCTGGAGAGTTCAAGTGGGAAGAGAATGAATTGCAAAGTAAAATTATACCACTAGACACAATCACTCCTAGGTCTTTTCTACAGACTTAATACAAATTGAACAGTCCCAGAATTTCCAATGAGTTACGAGTTCTTTCACTTCAACAACATAGAACAGCAGCTCTTTGAGAATATGCTTGAAGTTCCTAAAATGAAAAATCTGCCGAGAGCCTGAAACCGTCTTCTGAAAATAGCCCCCGCAGGTTGTCTCAGGCCCCGCCGCGTCCACTGAGAAATCACTGAGACACTGTCCACCTAAGTCACAAGCTGCTGCAGAACACCCATACCAAGGGCCAGAAATCCAGATGATCAAAGATGAGATAACTGAGGTCAAGATGGGGACGGTGCCATATTTTTAAGGAGAAACAGGTACACAGATCACTATTTTTTAGAATAATGAGAGGTAGAAGACAATGGCCCATTTAATAAAATCATATGCTTAATTTAAAAAGATCTCCAGTGACATGCCAGGGATCTCATCATTTGTTCAAAACACCAGAGTGCCTCTCTCATCTACTGCTGTTAAAACAGTAAAATTCTATAATCTTAAAACTATAAATTCTATAAACTTAAAACTGAAAATTCTATAATCCTCACCAAAATTCTTGAATCTCAAGAAACAGCAAGCTCGCCAGCCTCCCAAAGGTAACTTCGGGTCTGCTAAAACTGTGGCAAACTCAGATAAGGCAAGGCAGGGCTCGGGGCTTTGACCCTGCAATGGCCTGTGTCACCCTCTATAGTCAGAGCCAGCATTCCTGACTGAGTCCCAGCTACTTCAATACAGATATGAGGCAGAGAGTACAGACCACAAACAGCAAGGTCATTAAATAAACTGCTGTGCCTTGTAGAATTTAGGAGACAAGAGTACATGTGTTACTTTGTAGCCAGCCCCTGTAAACCAGCATCCTTTATTTAGCCAGGACCTGATTCAGAGTTCTGCTGGTTCCTCTTGTATTTCTCCAACTACTGATGTATCCAATGCTTACCATGCACCAGGCATGTTCTTTCCATGCATCTAAACCTTCTAACAATTCCACAAGAAAGGTATTACTACTGCTGTTTCACAAATAAGAAAACAGAGACAAAGGCAAGTTAAGTCATCGTGAGCCCTAATAAGTGGGCAAGCTGGTATTCAACTCAGGCGTGCCTGCTGCCCACAAGGACTAACTTCTTTACACTAACTTCTCACACTTCTGAATTTCTTCGAGGTGTGTGTGACCCGCAGCTACCCTTCCTTTAAACTAAGGTCCCCCCCTTGGATACCTCAGAAACTGCCTCCCCAAATGAATTCTCAGCTCTTGCTCCAGAGACAGCTAAGCTGTTGGCAGGGTGCCTGGCAATTTAACTTGTTGATTAGTCCTGACAGCCGTGGAATCTCCACAAATTCCTCTACTTGCGGCTCTCAATACCATTCACTCCTCTGTGCGCTACTGAGCCTGGACCCAGGTGGACTCAATCTCTATCCCCCAGTGAGAGAGAAACCCACTTCTGCTTTTTCTATCAGCAACCAAGGGGAGAAAATGAGATCAGGACATACATGAAAAGCTAATGTCACAGAAGTAAGATAAAAAGGAAAACTGGTTTTAGGGGGAAAAGGCAATTCTATAAAATTATTTCATAAAAGGTGAGCAGTTTTTAAAACTGGAATATTTAATAAAATACTGAGGAAGAGACCAGACTAATAATGGTGGTGAACAGTGAAGGGAGTTGGGAATGGCGGTAAAACCATTTTCAGTCTTTTGTGTTTTGTGTTTTGTGCA
Source organism: Bos indicus (assembly GCF_029378745.1). Taxonomy (NCBI): domain Eukaryota; kingdom Metazoa; phylum Chordata; class Mammalia; order Artiodactyla; family Bovidae; genus Bos; species Bos indicus. The sequence continues at coordinate 113,886,881 of NC_091760.1, forward strand.
ACTTTCAGTCTTATTGTGTTCAGTTTTGTAATAAGGTGAATGCACCTGCATTACCTTTGTAATTTAAAAATGACTATTTCAAAGAACTTAATTTAAATTTTGTATTAAGAACAAACTAATGACTAACTAAGGGGAATTGGTTAAAAGAACCAAACATTAAAAAAACAAACAAACAAACATCTACCTATTTGATGAAATATAAATATGGGCTTTACAAAGGTTGTTATGGAAGAAAGTTTAATGACATGAAAAGTCATTCACAGCGTTGTTAAGAGAAAAAAAAATGGGTTAAAAAACAGCAGGTTTATTGATGAGCAAATATTTACAACATTATTAAAGGGAAAATATGAGCAAAAAGACAATATTATTTTATTAATTTTTGCTTAAAGGAAGAGGAAAATTCTAAATACACATTAAGGGAAAAAAAAAGTCTGAAAAGTTATATACCAAAATATCCACAGTGACTACACGGGAAGGATTTCAAACAATTTTTATTTTCTTCTTTTTATCTATTGGTAGTTTTTAATTTTTCACTAATAAACATCTCTTAGCTTTGGAATTAAAGCATCGCTTTTAATAAAAACTAAGTTTCAAAGTCTTCTCTCAAAAAAAGAAACAAAGCAAGTAGGGTAGGCAAATGGAACTGTTTAGAGATGCCAACAATACCTGCATTTCTTAGTTGCTGCCCACAGGAAAGCTCATGAGAGGTAACCATTCACAGATAAAAGTAGCTAAGATAAACACAGGCAATGAGAAAGGTTTCAGTCAAGCCCAAACCAGGCAGTGGCTTATGAGGCAGTGTTGACAATGAGTGATGACAGGCAGGTGCGCAGATGGGCGAACAGAGGAGGACAGGGCTAGAGGTGCGTAACTGACAGTGAAGCCGACGACACGTGGCTGAAGGCATGAGTCAGGAAGGGGCTGACGAAGGCAGAACAGGTCTGAGCGCTCTTCTTGCAGAAAAGGACACCTGTTTATAAAGGAGGTGCCAACATCTTTGTTGCCATTCTGTTTTTGCTTGTTATTTTTGTCAAGTGGCAGATGGATAGGAATGATCACCTCCAAACAGTAAACTCCTTAGAACAACACTGACACTGAAGTTAGTTTTCTAGATTTGCAATATAATCTAAACTTGAGCAAAACTGGTTTCGGAAAAGTGGGTACTAAAGTGAACTGATGTTTTACATGCAATGTTCAAAGCACGCCAGATCCCACTGGACAGGAATTACCTTATATGGAGGAGATCTGAGAAACAGGCATAGAATTACCAATATTCTCCCATTTACCTATATTTCAAGTTTCATTTTCAATTCAATTATTCAAGCAATTATTTTATACTTCTATTGTTTTTATTTTTGACTCTTCACCCATCTAGCCCATCTAGATTTAGTCATAATCTTTAGAGAGCACTTTCCTGACCTTTACTGCTTTCCATGACCTCTATCTGTGTCACTCATTTCTGCATTTTGCCCTAAATTCTTTCAAAAACATCTCTTAGACCTTTCATTTCTATTGTCTCCTAAACCAGCTTCTAAGTTCCCACGGAGTAGGTACTGGCTTTAGGTTTGTTTTGTTTGCCCCATTCATCCCGATGCAGTGGAATACACACGAATTTTGGAGTCAGATACTGGCGTTTCCAAACTACAAACTTATAATCACTTAGTGAATGGCAAAACACAGCCCCAAAATTTCTGATTGTCATCTACGTCAGGGTAACAAAACAGAAAGGACAGGACAGAAAATACCATAGTGCACTGTGTGTATTAAGGGTAACTTCTACTTTGTGAAGCTTTTGTTTGACATACACAGACACGTGCACCCATGAACACACATACTAGGTGATAAGTAAAATGTATTTCTCATTATGTTAAGCTACCGATATAGACCATGGTTGCAGGATAACTCCACCATGTGTAAATTCCCAGTAGATATGTCAGTCATGTCACTTTACACTCTCATTCACATGTAAAAGAAAAGCTGTAGTGCTCAGAGATTCTGCAGAAGCAGCAGCCCAAGTGGCCAGATTTCTCATCATGTGGGAGGTCAAAACAGATTGGAACAGGGCTGGTTAAGCACCTGATCAAATAACAGTAAATGTTTAAATGACCTATTTAAGTGGGGGGGGGGGGGGGGGGGGGGGGGGAGGGGCAGGATTAGTGTCTAAGTCTATATGATTCTCTCTTAAGAAACTCAACAGGTAGCTATCCATGGAAGCTGAAAGAGTAACATGAGGAGGGCCAGGACATGCTAGGTAATCTCAAGTCTAAGTTACAAGAAGTCAGAAACTGTGTGTGTGCAGGAGCTCTCAGTAGAGCAGACAGACCAGGCGAAAAGGGAAAATAAGAAGACAGCCAACAGGCCACTTCTGAGATGAAGTCACGTTATTAGCCAGGTACCCACCTGATGGAAATGCGGTTTCTGCTCTTTCAGGGCCCTAGGTACATGTCCGTTATTTAGACAAACTTGAAAGGCTCTGCTCCAGGTAACCTCAAGACCATAAGAAAAACAGTAGGAGAGTAACCATTTTTGTCATCTCAGAGTCTCAGCTGCCTCAATATATGGTGGAGAAACAGCAGTCACCCTCATGGTATTGTCACAAGGATGATATAAGCTGAGTGAAATGACCTAGTTCAACCCCCGGAGCACGGTATCCTCTGCAAATACTGGGTTAATACTTCACCTACATGTAAAAAAATTAATATCATGATGATCCAATGACAGGTCCCAGAGCTACAGCCACCCTGCAAGTCAGCCTCTACACTGCCTGTTCACACTGAGACCAGCGGAGTATGAGTTTAGCAGACAGCAGCCATAAACCTTTGTATATCACTACCAGAAGCAGGGTTTCCTGCTGCCCCAAACGGGTACTGTTCCATTTTTATTATTGCAGTCAGATGAGTAGTCGAGTTTATCTCCTACACCAAAGGGGAAAATAATCTTCAATTTCCTTTCACTGGCAATAATACTTCCTTCTGCAGAAGCTGTCCACTGGCTATATAGTCCTTATGCCCCCAAATAACAGATATATAGGTAACAAATGCCAAAATGATCCTAAGACAGAAGAGTACAGATTAATCATGCAGAAAATCAACAGGCTTTAAGTATTCTGGATAAATCAAACAAATTTAGAAACAAACTTTTAAGCACTAGCTCCATATTTATAGATTCAGTAGTAATTTCAATGACGACAATTTCTCTATTCAATCATCTTGGAGACAAATGGCTCTGTGGATGTGGAATGGCCCCATCACTGGACCAAGAGAAGACACACCAGAAGGGGACATCTTAAGGTCAAGAGGGCAAACACAAGAGTCTGATGGATGATTTCCACAAGCCCAAGCTTAGTACTATAGAGCTCTTCCCCATAGTTATTCAGAACTCCTCAAGCAACTGAGCTGGGACTTTCCCTGGTGGTCCAGTGGTTAAGAATCCACCTTGCGATGCAGGGAACATGAGTTCAATTCCTGGTCGGGGAACTAAGATCCTATATGCCGTGGAGCAACTAAGCCCAAGCACCACAACCACTGAACTGGCATACCACAACTAGAGTTCATGAGCCTCAATGAAAGATCCCACGTGCTGCAACTGAGACTAAATGCAAATTAACACATAAAAAAGTAAAAGTAACTGAGCCTTCTTTCCTTTTACTTAATTACACTGTATTCCTATAGACCCCTATTGTTCTTAGATGCATCCCACCTGCCTCCCCAAAAGAAATTATCAAGTGGAGGACAAGGCTGTAATTTAATTTGATTTCATAGTGTGCAAACACCTAACATAGGTAGTTTTAAACTATGAACATACCAAATTTCCTAATGTATCAAAGACATTTATTAAATCCAGGATGTAGCCAAGCAAATGTCAAGAACTTTTCTTTTAAAATAAAAATTTAAAACAGTCTTCCACATAGTCCCTAAATAGGAAACTTTCTGGCTATTTTAACTGCTGGGTAACTTTCTGTTATTTTCACTTATGGGATTAGGTTTTGTCTTCATTCATTCACTCATAAATTCATCACAGATTTACTGCAAGCCTACTGTAATTCAGGCACTGTTTCATGTGTTAGGGATAAAATAGAGAATATAACAGATAAAAATCTGCCTTCATGGAGTTTTTATTTCGATGGGAAAATATGGACAATTAACAAGAAAAGTAAATCACATAGTATGTTACAGGGGTAAGTGTCAGGAAGAGGATAAGAAAAGTTAAGGAGGTGGTAGTGAAAGAGTCATGTGTAAGTTGAGGAGACAGCAAGTGCAAAGGTCCTGAGGCAGAGTGCACCTCGCCCTGGAGGAACATCAGTATAACTGAGCAACAAGCAAGACAGAAGCAAGAGAGGAGTTCAGAAGAGTAACCAGGGGCCGACACACAGTCTCACCAGCCTCTGTAAGGCTTGGTCTTTACTTTGAGTGGAGTTAAGAAATCACTTAGCACTTCAGAAAAAACATGATAACTTAGTACACTGTAACAGGATCACAAATCAACAATATAATTATATAGCTGCTGTTTGGAGAAGAGACCTATAGGCACAGAGGCAGATGCAGGGAGCTGAGCTGGGAAGCACAGGGGACAATGCCCCTCCATGCTGACAGAATGGCAGCAGCAAAGCAGCTCTATTCTGAAGGTACAGGCAACAGGCTTTGCACCAAATTGGAAGTAGGTTATGGGAGACAGAGAAATGTGAGGAATGGCTCCAAGGGTTTTAATCTTCAAGACTGGAAAATGCAGTCATTATTTGCTGAGGAAAAGAAGAGATTGTGAGAGAAGCTGATTTGAGTGGGAGAGAAGGGAGTGATCAGAAGTCACCTTTTGGACAGGTTAACTTTGAGATGCTGGCTGCTGCTGCTACGTCGCCTCAGTCATGTCCAACTCTATGTGACCCCATAGACGGCAGCCCGCCAGGCTCCTCTGTCCCTGGGATTCTCCAAGCAAGAACACTGGAGTGGGTTGCCATTTCCTTCTCCAATGCATGAAAGCGAAAAGTGAAAGTGAAGCTGCTCAGTCGTACCCACTCTTAGCAACCCCATGGACTGCAGCCTACCAGGCTCCTTTGTCCATGAGATTTTCCAGGCAAGAGTACTGGAGTGGGGTGCCATTGCCTTCTCCTGAGATGCTGGCTAGATACCAGAAATGAAGTTGGAGATCCTTGTGTGATGCTCAAGGAAAGGTCCAGTCTACAGATAGAAACCTAGAGATCATCAGATGCAGATGATGTATTTAAAGCCACAAAACTAGAAGCAATCAACCTGGGAGTGCAGATCAGGGAGGAGCCCCAAAGATGGAGCCTTCGGACTCCCATCAGTTAGTGACTGGAAGAATAAGAAGTACTCACAAGGAGATCAAGAAGCTCCAGGTGCACTGACTTGATCTCAAATCCCCTGACCCTCTATCACCTCAAAGGGTCTGTGTACGTGATGTTTCCCTGCCTGGGACTCCTCCACCCTGCACCCACCCCCTCCAACAACAACTCTGCCCTGACATTTATCTTGCAGCTGATCAGATGGCAGCTTTCGTCACCTTCTTTGCCACCTTCCCTTGACTGACAGCAATGTGCCCAAACAGATGCCCTTCCCCACAGGATCTCAGAGCAGCACAAGCACAGCCTTCATGGCAGTCACACAGCAATTCTGCATGTATTTATGGGATTATTTGGTGTCTGTCTTACCAGTTAGGGTGTCTGCAAGGACAGGAAAGCAGGTGGGGTCTATTTGTACTCCATCACCAGTGTCTAGAATAGGGCCCTCCATAAAGAATAGGGGAATGAAGGAATCCTTGATCAACATCTCTCTCATCAATTTTCTGTTAAATGAAATAAGACCCTCTTTGTGTGGGTCCCAGGTCAAGGTTTTCAGTTGAAACATCTCCTTTTGTACTTACGCCAACCAAAATAAAATTCCCTTGTGCTCATGTCCTCCCACTTTCTTGGAGCACCTGTCTCTTCTGCCCCCTACCTCCCCTTGGGGCCTCAGGGATACACACCCATATTTTCACAACCCATTGTTCTCCCCAGAGAATAAATATTGGCACATAAATTAGTGTACTTATTTGCCCTTACTTACTAAGCTCAAGCCAGAATATTTATTTTTATTCTCAATCTCTATATATTTCCAAAAAGGGTTATATAGTTCAAGTTCCACCATCACTATTATTGAGAAAAAATACCATTTCTAATAGTGATATGAACAACATGAAATGCACTGAGCTATACTGATGTGTCCCCAGTATTTGGAGATAAAAGAAAAAACACTCCCAAACTGGAACTGAAAAAAAAAAAATTATAAACACACACTTCAAATATATATGTGTGTACATTTTTCTAAAGAGAAGGTCTGTGGCTCATAGCTTTTACCAGATTCTCAAAGCAGATAACAGCTCCCTAGAAAAGAACGATGACAAAGTGCACTTCCATCCTACAGACTAACACTGAGACTAGAAAGAACACTGAAATCATCATGTATAGACATGAAATAATTTTTAAGAACAAGTTTTAATATCTGCACAGGCTTCCTTGGTGACTCAGTGGTAAAGAACCCACCTGCCAACACAGGAGACTTGAGAGACATGGGTTTGATCCCTGGGTTGGGAAGGTCCCCTGGAGTAGTAAATGGCAACCCACTCCAGTAAAACCCCATGGACAGAGGAGCCTGGTGGGCTACACAGTCCATGGGGTCGCAAAGAGTCAGACACAATTTAGTGACTAAACAACAGCAACAATATCTGCACAGTATATTATTTATGTAAATGCATGTATTCTTTATTTCTTCTCCTTACATGTATATACATGGATTTTGAGAGGAGTGTTACCAAATTGAGAAGAAATTTCTCTCCCTAGAGAGAAAGGGAAAGACTGGGATTGAAGATATGATCAAGAGAGACTTTGGTCTTATCTGAAATGGTTTAATTTTTTTTTTTCATGGAGAATGTGTTAAGTATTGCTTATATAGTCAAAATTAGCTTTCAAACATGTTAAGGGAATACCTTAATTTAATTGTACTCAAATGGCAAGAGAGTAACAGAGCTCTGTCCTTGCCTCAGACTAAGCAGACCCCAGCTCCAGCCCTCTTGGCTGGACCAGGATCTCTGCTAGGGGTCTCAGGTCATGCCCACATAGACCTCCAGTTCTGCTTATAAAGATACAAACACTCCAAGAGACCTATTGTCCAACTTAAAAGCTTGCACCAGTACACACCTAAAGCCCTGACTGTTTACATGGTGAGTACTGAAAGTAAGCCAGATGTGAAAAATGAGAATTTTTTTTCTATTTTTTTTAAACATAAAAGATAGATATGATAAAAGACATTAATCACCATTTAAGGTAAAAAAAATAATTTTATGAGGCTGCTGTGTTGCAAAAATGTAAATGGAAAACTCTATGACTAAAGAGATTATTTTAAGCAGCAAGTCACTGAACAACTGAAAATTAATTCAGACAAGTGTGAAAATGTAAGGGGAAACGATGAAAATTTCAATGACCTCTAAATACTTTAAGCATTTCTGCAAACAGAAGGATATTCAGGTTTATTACATCTGCTGAGCACTGATTTTCAGTAGAAAACAGTCTGTCTTTTACAATAAACATAGTATAAATTCTAAAAGAATAAGTCCCACCAGATGGAACTGCTAAGACTCCAAAGTGTGTTATATTATAAGTATAATGAAATTATACTTATAATCAAATAGCCAGTTTTCAAATCATCCTTTCTAGTTCAGCAGTTCCAGAAAATCATCCAGAGCAAACTATGTGTGTCTTAGGAGCGAAGTCCAGTACTCAAGAGATCAAAGTCCTAATTCTGGTTACGAACCTAGTTGGCCACACTAGGGACAGCCGAAGACATACCTCACAGAACACGTACAGAAGCAGTTCCAGAATAAAGTGTTTAAAATTTCTGAGCACACTGAAAAAATATGCAAAGCGAGCAGGATTACTGAGAAGTCGCCTGTCAGCAAGTCCAAAGGAATAGTCCAGTAAGAGGGTGACTGTATGAGGCATGTATCTGGTGACTGCATTCGGTATTGAGCCCAAGTAGAGTTCTTGCCTCTGGAGCCTGAACACCCTTGTCAAAGGTACCTGGCGTGTCAAGGCTATGGGAATTACACAAACACTCCATGGCAAACAAATGGGGTCAGGGCAAGTGTGGCTTTGGGACTGTCACCAAACTTAACAAATACTAGTTTCGCAACTGTCATTTTTTCAATCTAATGCATAGTACCTGAAAGGGGGAAGGGTCGAGTTATGACAAAAGGCAAAAAGACACCAGGCAAGGTTTATTTTTTATTTTCTGTAATACTGTAAAGCCTTCCGGGATCCTATGAAAGGATAAAACTTATTAAAAACCGGAAGCTCTCTGCAGGGGGTGCTCAGCTGCTATGCACCTGGCACTAACTGCTACAGGTATGTAGTGTTCTATCCCATACCAGTAACACAATCAATATTTTTCTTCAAACCCACAAGCCCAGAAATCCAAGCACTGTGCTCTTAGTCTCCACAATGCCAGTTTAGGTGAGTTGTTGAGTAAATCACCTGTGGATGGCAGGTTCCTTTGTCTCTGGGCACAGATCTCCAGAGGACAGAAAATTAGTTTTTCAAATTGAAACTTCAAGTTTCATTTCAAACCAAGAAAAACCTGAAAACCACGATCATTTAAGTTATTTTGCATACATTAGTATTCCCCAAGACCTGAAGTGAAAGTGAAGTCACTCAGTCATGTCTGACTCTTTGCGATCCCATGAACGGTAGCCTAACAGGTTCCTCCATCCATGGGATTTTCCAGGCAAGAATACTGGAGTGCGTTGCCATTTCCTTCTCCAGATCTTTCCGACCCAGGGGTTGAACCCTGGTCTTCCACATTGTAGGCAGACACTTTACCATCTGAGCCACCAGGGAAGCTCAAAGAGCAGCGAAAAGTTATGTTCCCTGGAATAATGAAGAAATCCTGTATTTCCAGTGAAGAAAAGATTGATGTACTCTGACAATCAAGTAAAGGAAAATAAGTCTGGCACCATCTGATGACATTAAGGAGCCCAGGCTGTGTTCCTGACACGGGAGAAAACCCCACTTCTACGTGGGGGGGGGAACCTGCCAACAAAGCCACATTGATACACACATTCACCAAGTCACTGTAATCCAATCAGGGAAGCCCGAGGCAACCTAAACTTTCTCTACTATGTTAAGGCCCAATTAAAAGCCTCTCTTACTCATTCCTAGGTGACGACAACACTCCAGTTAAAACTGTCGCAACACCTTACACGGAGAACCACCTCTTGCCTATGTGGTTGTCCAATGAAACTGAAGGAGACGCATCATAAACAAATGCACTAAGACAAATTTCACACAGACTGAAGGTTTCAACACCTTACAAAACAAACAGAAGTGACTGCAAACTGCTGCTCTTTTAAAGTCTCCCACACACTGGATGCTTCTTACAGTTAACTGATAAGACAAGTTTCATCATCTCAGGAGGCAGTCAGGAGTTGGCAACAGAGATAAGTCGTTTTCACAGCATAGGACAATCAACAGCAGCTAACACACAGGTGTGCTCATAAGCACCCCTTCCCAAGTAGAAAGTCAAGATAGATCCAAATAGAGAGCTAACCGCTTTGCCAGAAAACCCTTTGTGCTACTCCCTTTCTGGAATCAAGGCCCCACTCAGAGAAGAGTTTTGTGTTAAAGACTGGATGGGGACAACCTTACTTATTTGGTATTATTAAAAATTAAGCATGGAAAGATGATGCAAAAAAATACAAAAAGTCGAAGTGCTCCAAAACCTACCTTAAACACTGTAGCCCCTTTACCAGAAGAAATCAGGGCACAATATCAGACCGAGATAATGGAGGTGCTGACTGCTTATGGAAAATATCCTGACATTTTTCATAATTCACGAAGCCTCTTTTCTTTAGGGTCCTAACTGCCACCTGGATATTTACTAACTACTAGAATTTTTAAAAAGTAACAGCTGCTTTTTGTTGTTAAAAGTATCCAGTTTTTAAAAAAGCCTAAGTGGACTGCCACTTTTTAGTGGACAGGAAACCCATGTGGGAAGGACAGAATACAACTTCAGGACAGTAATGACACCTGGGGAGGCAGGAAGGAGAAAAGGACTGGAGAGGAGGATGGTTAACAGGATCTGCCTTAAAAACTAGAGGCCTGAATATTAAAATGTTAACATCTGTTCAAGCTGGTACTTGTGTGGCAGGTACATGGAGATCTATTACACAGACTTACATGTTAGTTTATCTGCACGCTTGCCCTCTTGCCTTTCAAGATGGCCCACACTCTTGTCCATGGAGTGTGTTTCTCTCTAAATAAATCCACGTCTTACCTATCACTCAGTCTCCTACTGAACTCCTTCTGCCACAAGACATTGAGAGCTTCAATAAATCCTGAGACGAGGCATGATCTCAGTTAAAAGACCATGAGTTCAAGTTCCAGATCAGGGATTTAGCTAGGGTCAAGTTCAAGGCCCAATTTGAATTACATGGTTTCAGAGGGTACATTACAGATGAAACGACTTAAGAAATATGATTAAGTAATCACAATGTACGACCTTATGCAGATTCCCATTTAAATAAATCTTAAAAAAATATGAAAATTGAGAAAATGTGAATACTGACTGGGCACTGGATGGTATTAAGAATTTTTTTCTGAATTTTTAGTTGTAGCAATTTTGATTATTTTTTATTTGAAAAATCTGTATTTCTCTGAGATATATAATGAAATATTATTTACAGATAATTTTTCTGCATACTTGAAGTTGTTGTTGTTCAGTCACTAAGTTGTGTCTGACTCTTTACAACCCCAGGGACTATAGCCTCCAGGCTCCTCTGTCCATGGGATTTCCCAGGCAAGAATACTAGAGTGGGTTGCCATTTCCTTCTCCAAGGGATCTTTTTGGACCAGGAATCAAACCCACATTTCCTGCACTGGCAGGTGGATTTTTTTACACTGAGCCACCAGGGAAGCCCCGAGCTTGAATTTAAAAAAAAAAAAAAAAAACTTAAAGTGTTTAAAAGTGAAACAGAGACACAGAAGGGCCAAAGAAAACGCAGGCTGGAGCCCAAGTGATGCAAAGGGCAAAGTCCAATCATGATGCTTTGGTTAAATGTAATTGCCAAGCAACACAATAAAAACATACAAGCCCTGGGAACATTCAAATCCAAGATAACACAGTTCTGCAGTCAGAATCTACATTTTATCACCAGATAGTCTTCTAATATCAATTTTGTTAACAAAAGGCACAACAGTACATTGATCCTTTGCCAAATAAAATGCATGCCCATATTTGAAGTACTGAAAGTTTGAAAGATACAAAGTGTTATTTAAATTTCCATATGTTAATCTAAATGAAAGCCAAACTCCAGGAAGCATAAATATGGCAGCCTGACTTTCGGTACTAAAGCTAAGTTGGAGAAGTGTGTAAGTGACAGAGAAGTACATGTTTTTATTGAGTATTCAGAGATAAACAGCAAGATTTAGGCCTGGGCTAACAAATACAGCTGCTGCCCTAGAGAGAAAACTCAAAAAATTCAGTTTTCTTCTCGAGTATCCCCTACCAAATGGGCTACACCAACAATAGAATGACAGTCATCTAGGGTCAACTTGGCCTGTTACGTTGCCAACAAAGGTCCATCTAGTCAAAGTTTTGGTTTTTCCAGTAGTAATGTATGGATGTGAGACTTGGACTATAAAGAAAGCTGAGTGCCGAAGAACTGATGCTTTTGAACTGTGGTGTTGGAGGAGTCTCTTGAGAGTCCCTTGGACTGCAAGGAGATCAAACCAGTCAATCCTAAAAGAAATCAGACCTGCATATTCATTGGAAGGACTGATGCTGAAGCTGATACTCCAGTACTTTAACAACCTGCTGCAAAGAACTGACTCACTGGAGAAGTCCCTGATGTTGGGACAGACTGAAGGCAGGAGGAGAAGGGGATGACAGAGGATGAGATGGTTGGATGGCATCACCAACTTGATGGACATGAGTTTGAGCAAGTTCTGGGAGTTGGTGATGGACAGGGAAGCCTGGTGTGCTACAGTCCATGGGGTCAAAAAGAGTCAGACACGACTGAGTGACTGAACTGAACTGGCCTGTGTGGGGGCCTCCCAGGTGGCACTAGTGGTAAAAAATCTGCCTGCCAATGCAGGAGACACAAGAGACACAGGTCTGATCTCTGGGTCAGGAAGATCCCCTGGAAGAGGGCAGGGCAACTCATTCCAGTATTCTTGCCTGGAGAATCCTATGGATAGAGAAGCCTGGTGGGCTACATACAGTCCATGGGGTCGCAAAGAGTCGGACACGACTGAGCAACTACTGGCCCAGAGATAGTCTTGGGCTCATGAAACATTTTTTAAAACTTAAATTAGGATGATACTTGAAGGGACTTCCCTGGTGGTCCAATGGCTAAGATTCTACGCTCCGCATGAAGGAGCTGGAGTTTGATCCCTGGTCAGAGAACTAGATCCCACATGCCGCAACTAAAGATCCTGCATGCTGCAACAAAGATTGAAGATCGTGTGCCACAAGTAAGACCTGGCACAGCCAAATAAACAAACATTAAAGAAGACAAACAAACGGGATTTTACTGTTGTTGTTCACTCACTGAGTTGTGTCCAACTTTTTGGGACCCCATGGACTGCAGCACACTAGACTTCCTGTCCCTCAATATCTCCCGGAGTTTGCTCAAACTCAAAAGTCTGACTTTCTGTATTCTCTTTTCTAAATATCAGAAAATATTGCAACACTGAACTGGTTTGAACTAAGCGGCAGCTGTTCAACTTATACAAGGCCTGTGGATCACATTTCCCGCCACTGCCCATCACCCACCCTCACCAGCATCACTTATAACACTACTTGGCCTGCCTCCCTGTGGGCATTTTAATCTGTGGTGTAACACTAAGGATGTCACTCCATGGTGTGACACTATTAATACATAACTTCCCCTTAGCACAAAATTAGGGGGTAGAAGGGAGAAAAGGTTTGGTTTTTTGAATTCTGAATTCCAATGCAGTGCAGAGAGGGGAGGAAAAACCCGAGCCAGATGTCATCTCCATAATCAACATACACGCATTTCCATGGTCAAGTTTACAAGTGCTTCTTCACTTACGCTGACGGTACACTTAGGGAAGTACACTTACGTACTTCCCTAAGTACGTGAGATTCCTCATTCTGGACTACGCTCATTTCGGCTTAAGAGAGAATCACTTCTGCTTCCATGTTGCTAAATGACTCACAGAGGTGCACTAGCTTGTTTTTCATGCAACATTCCCACCACCCAAGCCAGTTATGGGAACTCTTTCCTACCTACAAACGCTGTACCCAAACTCACATCACATAAACTAAGCGTCACACTGTGACACTGTTAAGCCAGGAGGAAAAGAAATTATGGCTAAACACTAAAGCGGTTTGATGCAGAGAGGAGAATTTACTCAATACAAAAGTAAGTATCAGACACTGGCCCACAAAAGATGCACATGTAGAGACAGGACAGATGCCATTCATTAACCAATTTCAAGAAAATATAAATGTGTCTCTATCAAATGAAATTTCCAAGGAAGAAGTGTAACACATTCCCTGTTTTACATAGGTACTATACATACAAATATCATACATACATATATATTGTTGTCATTCAGTCGCTAAGTCATGTCCAACTCTTTATGACCCCAGTGGACTGTAACCCGCCAGGCTCCCCTGTTCATTTTTCAGGCAAGAATACTGGAGTGGATTGCCATTTCCTTCTCCAAGGGATCTTCCTGGATCAGGGATGGAACCTGAGCCTCCTGCATTGGCAGGTTCATTCTTTACCACTGAGCCACCAAGGAAGCCCCCAAACATACGCGCACACAGCCATAATTATGATACAGTTTAGATATATTAAGAGATATTAAGCTATCCCTTAATGTAGATATATTAAGCTACCACTACATACACACTATATAAAAAACAAGAAAATATGCTGAGAAAGAACAGTTTCCAGAGTCCATAGTACATCAGTCTTAAAGCACTTTATTTTATAAAAACATGATAAATTTTCCTGATCAGAATTGTCAAAGCTCACTTTCTCACTGCAGAGTTTCAAGAAATATTTCACAATCTAAAAGGAAGAATCTTTCTCCTTAGAGTTACAGGATCACTGGTAAAAAAAAAAAATTAAAACCACAACCAGGTATAATTTCCACAACTTGGTCTCTTTACTCCCACAGATAGAAAAACATAAGGTACACACTCACCGCAGACAGCTGGCTCCACGTGGACCTCAGAGGCTTGTGGTGAATCACAATTTTTTCATCGGATTTCTGTTCTTTTGGCTCTGACTCCTCATCGGAGTCGATGTCAAGGGCCTTTTCTTTGTAGTTCTGATACAGGACAGCGTTTTCTGCAAAAAAGGAACCAAACCCTACACATCACTAATTGTCACCACCCCCCATCATGTTGCTACTTGTTCTAAAGAAACCCAATATTTATATAATGTTTGGCCTCCAGTTTAATAAACAAGAGATAAATGGATTTCTTCATGAAGAGTCATGATCAAAAATTTATTTTCTCACTCATACAGCTCTATCCCCCCATTCATCTGCAGGGGACAGGGAAGTGCCTGTACATCAAATGCCAACTGAAGCAAAGTTTCCATGACTCTGTCTACCACTCATGAAGGTCATGTCTATTACCTAATTGTTTTTTAGGTTAAATTGAATTTACACCCTTTTATTTTTCAATTTAACAAATATTTATAGTACATCTACAATGTGCCAAGGGCTGGGAGTAAATAGAAAATAAAAGACACTTTCCGTGCCCTCGTGAGCCAAAAATTTAATTAGAAATATAGTAAAAGTCAGTCATTCATGAATTCATTCAACTGATACTTAGAAAATGTCTACTAGACGCCAGTAAATGCTAGGTGCTGCGGATACAACAAAGAACAACAACAAAAAAAGAGAAAAATCTCATTCTTCAAGGAGCTGACATTAGAGTGATGAAAGAAAGAAAATAAATAAACAAGCAACTTTTATAATATGGCATATGCTGAAAAGTAACATGGCGAAAAATCAAACAGAGAAAGGGTGTTATAAAGGGTGACATGTAGATTTTAAACAGGGTAGTTTAGGAAGGTCTCATAGAGGTGACATTGAAGCAAAGATCTAAAAGAGGTTAAGGAAAGAAACCATCTCTACAACTGGCAACAACAGAGACATCAGCAAACAGAGACAACAGCAAGTACAAAGGCCCCGGGGCAGGAGTCTGCTTGGTGTGTCTTACGATTTGTACAACGATCAGCAAGGAGGCCTGTGTGGCTGGAATAAGTTAAGGGAGGGGAGGAAGTATAGGAGATGGGGGTTGGGATGACTAAAGGGCTGACCATATAGGGTCTTGCCTCAATGCCATTGAAAGGACTTTTGTTTTTTACTCTAAGTAAGACAGCAAGTCATTTTAAGGTTGAGGACACAATGATCTGGCACAAATACATATCTACAAACCAAAAGATTTATACACAAGTACTCTGAGAACAGACTGTCAGCAGGACATGATTTAGTCTGGGGGTCAGAGAGGTGTTAATGAAGAAAATCTTAAGATCTGAAAGCTGAGAAACCACGGAGCTACAGGAAAAAACCACCTCCAAAAGCAAGAGGAAATAAATTACCTTAGAAGAACAAAAGAGGTCACGAACTGGAGTGCAGGTGTCAATCAGACAAAGGGTGTAAGGTGAGTTTAGGGAGAAGAGCCAGACAGTTCAAACCAGACAGAACTGGGTTTTATCCTGAGCCCAAAAGCCAGAGTTTCTTTCATACTGTAAAAGTTGTATTTTATCCCGACTGCAATGAAAATCCACTGAAAGACATTTTTAGATTGGAAGAGCAAAACATTGACTAGTTAAGGAACTAATTAGGGTGCTCTTGAAGTGGTCAGTGAAAAGCAGTGGAGACTTGAGGGGGTCGGACTGGATACAGGGGTCAGACTGGCTGTGGTGGTCAGGATATTTTCTAGCTCTGTTAAGTCCCACAACTGAAGTGGAAGAAGGGAACTCCAGAAGAGATTCAGCTTTAGTGGAAAGATTATGAGTTTGGTTTTGGAACATACTGAGTTTGAAATGCTTTTCCCATCTACTGAAGCCAGCAAACATCTGCCTCATTTCTCATCAACTATGGCATGTTCTGTATGCATCATCACTAAATACTGAGAGTTCATGCAAGATTTTACTGTTCTTGATTGGTCTGCATATGAAAGCAGATTGTAAGGGTATAGATCTCTGCAGAACCCTTTAAAGTACTTAATGTGTGACATAAAATGCATTTGGACATTGTTGATATGATGTCTCATTCATCTCACAACAATGTAGGCAATTATTAGCTTCATTTTACACAGGATAAAACAGGCTCAGTGAAGTTGAGAGGCTTGTTTAATGTCACTCAACTGATGACTAGAAGCAGCAGGACAGAAACTCAGGTCTCCGGTTCCAATATCACAGGATCTTACCACTCAACCACACAGCTTCCTGACTTACATTCTTGTTAGTCATCAACTGCTAAGACTCCTGCATTCCTCATGTACATATATGTGAAAAAGAATGTCTAGGTCATCATATTTAAGAAGAGAGGAGAGGGTGCACAGAAACAGCTCCTTGTAAAAGGAAACAGCATAAAACTAGTTATAATGAAGGTCTGTCCTCAGACTTCAAAAAAGCTCAACATTTTTAACTATTTGAAGCAAAGGTCTCAAAACTAATGCCAAATTCCAGAAGATGCAAAACATCTCTCATGATTGATATTAGATAGATGCTCTGTTCACTTCACAGTCATAACAGGGTACAAGAGAAAGCAAAGTGCGTGAGAACCAGGTGTCTGTCCTGGTCCTGGCTGTGCGACAGTGGATAAGGTACTAAGCCTCTTTGAGATTTCCAGATTCCTCGGTTATAAAATCTGGACGATGACTTTATCCCAGCCAGCAAAAATACTCTATCTGGGTTTCTTCCCCATAGAAAACATTTTTCTAAGATGAATACAATAAGTACATTTTTATAAACTGGTCATATTTAAATGATAAAATGGGAACTGATTTTTATAAGAATGATATGGGGAAATGTTTTGTAATCAGCCAAGTTGATATAACTTTGGGTGGTTTTACCTTTGATTTACTTACAGAGGGGCATACCCTTCTTCACTGTTCTTTTAAAGGCAGGAAAATCTTACCATTTCAAAGAATGACAGGAAGTAACTACCCTCACCTCCACCACACTCCCCCAGCTCTACAAGCTCTTCTGGTCCATTGACACTGGATCCATTTACACAAAGTCCCCTAATCTGATTAGGGTCTGAACACCTGGTGAAAGCAGCTTTTTTTTCCATCCTTCACAAAAACACTATATGAGGTTGAAACTCTTAGCAGTAGGGTTCTGTTAATGAAGTGAGTTCAATTTCCTCCAAATTGAAACTTGGTTATGAAACCATATTAATGATATTAAAATGTAGAAATATGGGGATAAGAACATTAAGTCAAAGGATATATGACCTAAGGAAATACGGACATAAGATCTACATGCCAAACCTTCAGAATTTTAAATTGAAGAGCTAGAGTTTATCCTTAATCTTTCTTCATTTTTTGAGGGAGGTGGGGATGGAGCCAGAGTAGAGGAGAATTAAAAATCCCAGAACACTGGTCTGACAAAGTCATCGGCTTACAAAGAATGCCATTAATTTTATTCACTGCTGGTATTACTGGATGAAAATTTAGCTTAGTGCAGAGCTTTGTGCTGTATAATTTGAGAAGTTGTACATTTTTCTCATCTTGTGTTTTTGTTACTTCAGTTGGATTTCAACTTATAATTGATATTCCACATTGAAACAGCAATAAAAGTCTGGAAAATCAAATGCTTACCTTCCCCATCAAATGTTCCTTGTCCTTTCAGCATTTTTTTCTAAGAAACAAGAAAAGCAAAAAGAAGAAAAGCAAAGCAAACTATGTATGAATGAGCCAAACAGAAAATACAGCTATTTCAAGAAAAAGTACTTTTTTTGTGGTCACATTCATTAGATTTCCAACAGCATGCACAGATGATCCCTGGAGCAGTCATATGACTACTACCACTCACTAAAAAGATGAAATAAAATGTACAATATCCCCCATGCTCAGCCAATACAGCTTGAGAATCCTCAAATGACCAATAGTTTTTAGCTTATTACTGATGATTCACCATCACTGTTAAATTGAACTCTGCTATACTTGCAGAGTTGGAGGGGTGGGGAAGCACATAAAATGTTATGTAATTTCTTTATTTAGA
The DNA here is from genome assembly GCF_029378745.1 of Bos indicus. Lineage (NCBI taxonomy): Eukaryota > Metazoa > Chordata > Mammalia > Artiodactyla > Bovidae > Bos > Bos indicus. Next base: position 113,905,148 of record NC_091760.1, read on the forward strand.
AATTAGTTTGCTTAGTCGCTAAGTCATGTCCTATTCTTTGTGACCCCATGAGTTGAAGCCCTCCAGGCTCCTCTGTCCAGGGGACTTTTCAGGCAAGAATACTGGAGTTGAGAAGACATTCCCTTCTCCAGGGGATCTTCCCAACCCAGGGACTGAACCCAGGTCTCCTGCATTGCAGGCGGATTCTTTACCATCTGAGCCACCAGGGAAGCCCACTCATGATTCACCACCACTGTTAAATTGAAATTTGTTAAACTTGCAAAGTTGGAGGGGGAAAAAAAATACACATAAAATGTTATGTAATTTAAGGCCATAGGATCTAAAATAAAACAGGCTCACTTGTGTATTACATATGTGACATTTATATAGACTGGTTCCAGCTTTCTGATTAATCAGAAAAAGATGTGGCTGCCAAAATGAATTTCTGCCCTATTGCTGAGATCTGTCTTGTGTCTGGAGAAGGCAGCACATGCACACTCCAAAATCTCCTTCCCTAGTCTTCCCTATTTCTTCATGTCATATTTGGTAATATTTTAAGGAGTGCAACTCCTAGGTCTTTATCTGGGAGCAACGCCACACCATTCACTCCAACCTGAAGTTTCAAGCTACCAACTTGTTAAATGCACTCAAGGGTCAAGTGGGCACAAAATGGGAATGAGATGCAACCAAAGCCACTGGTGAAAGAAGCCAGAAAGAACAAAGATGACTACTATGTCTTTTGTGATTCTGGCAATTGACTTTTACGATTCACATTTTACCTGGACGGTATTTAGTATGTGGTCATTACGGAAAGGAAAAATATTTCAGTAATTAAATCACTAATGTAAGTACTTAAAATAATCAACCGGCTGAAAGGAAATCAGTGTTTTCCTGTATCAGCTGTGGTGAATCAGCAACCAGTAATAGACACTTCTAAACAAGCACCACACTGGCGTGACCACTTAATCAAGAGTGCAGATCCACGCCTGCTTGCCACCCCCTTTGCAGCTACCTGTATTAAAAGTGTTCAAGATTCACTCCACCAATACCTAATTTGCTGGGTTTTTTCTCCTACTTGTTCCCCACATTTTGCCAAACTTAGAAAATGAATACAGTGATAAGAGTTTCAGTTCCTCCCATGAAACTGCATTAACCTGGGCTGTGCCTACCAGCAATAAAATGGCCAAGAGATAGATTGCAGGGGTCTGATCAACAAACAATAAAATTAAAAAAGAACAATAACCTTTGGTTCCCTCTGTGCCCCTCCTCCCCACCCCAAACATCTTCACTGGCGGCTTAATGCCTGCCTAACATGCGACACTCTTGCCCACTTTTACCTTTATCCTTCCCAGGCTGGAAAACTTCTCCTTGTCTTCCATCACTGCTTTCAGAACCGGCTGGGACATCCTGTTCTTCTTCTTCGAGGTGCCAGGACTGTCAAAATCAACGCCACTGACCACCGCCCTGCGATAGGAGGTGGACCGCAAGCCTCTCCGCAGAGACCCGGGGCTGTCCAAGTCGTGCTCCGCCTCGCCCTCGTCCTCTGCTGGGCCCAGGGGGGCCCCAAGGCCCTCCACCATGCTGCGCACCTTGAGCAGTCTCTTGTGAGGTTCCACGTTCAGACTGTTGGATTTACTAATTTTAATTTCCGAGGCCAAGCTCTTCGGAATGATCTGCTGTTTTCCCACTTTGAGGGCGGCGGGGCTGTTTGTGCTCAAAACCACCGAAGGATTCTCCAGGAGTTCGTTTTCCGGTGAGGGCAGCCTTTGGAGCGGCAGTTTTTGTTCCAAAGACCTTTTGGGGAGCGAAGGAGAGAGTCTCGAGGGTCCTCGTTCAGGGTCCTTAGCCATACTGCCGGAGAGCGAACCGGCGCCTTGGGAGGAGATATTAGGGGAAAGCCCATTTGCAGCCGGCGAAGGCAGGGGGCTGGTGGGGAATCCGGTCTTGTCCCCCTCGGGGCTGCAGGGGGAGGGCGCTCGAGGAGTCCGCGGGGGGTGCAGCTGCTGAGGCGCTGGCTTGGTCACTGTGCCGTTCGCTGGGGACTTGGGGGAGCCGCCTGACGCCACTCTGGGTACTTGGGGTGACTTAGGCCGTCGAAGCCGAGGAGAGACAGCCCTGTACTCCTGGGAGACGGTCCTCCCATTGGTCACCGCCCTCCGATGGGCGCATAGAAGCAGGGGGCTCCTCTGGACCGTCCTGCCGTCTGAGGCGCCGGGCACTTCGGCCAGAGTCTGCGCCGCAGGGAGCGTCTCTCGGTCCTCCACCGGGAAATCCGTGATCAGCAACCCGCTGGGGCTCTGATAGGACTGGGGCCTCGGCTTGCTCCGGCCCAGGAGCTGGAGCTGAGGGGTTGAACGCCTCCGCCACAAAGGGGTTAAGCTGTTGCTGGAAAAATCCACTTCGCTCTCGGTGTCCATAGCGGAGCCTCGGGGGTCAGCCCCCGGGGGGGTGGGGGACAGCACCTAGTCAGTCTTGCCTAAAGAGGAAAGAAGTCATGGAGCTTGGTCTCCGGACTACCAGGCACGCCTTGCAGACGCGCGCGCTCTGAGCCCGGGGATCACCCGGCTGCCGAGGGACACAACTGCGTTCAATTACCCACCCTTTCTGGGGCAAAAACTGCGCCCACCGCGGCGAGGGGTCCAGTACAGAAACCTGGGTCGCCCCCAGGCGAATTAATCCAATCACCTCCACGCCTCTCTCGCGGCCCAAGACCACCCGCACAGAAACAGACCGCCACCAAATCGCCGGTGCAAACTGATGCACAGGAAACTTGGGACGAGTTCAGCTTTCTTGGGAAACTTGTCGCGGGACGCTCCCCTCCGCCGCCATCCAGCGGCCCGCCCCCGTCGTAGGTCCCCTAGAGCTCCAGCAGCCCGTCTCCCAGGCGGATTTACCTTCAGGGCTTGTAGCGCCCGGGGCCGACGAGCACCCCAGCCCAGTGGGTGGCCCGGGTCCCGGACCGAATCTTTGCAGCCGGAGTTCTGGAGAGCTCAGCAGCGGACCCAGCGTCGGCTCCGCCCCCAAGCTTGATCCCGCCTACGGCATTGGCCACGCCCCGGCCCGCCTCAGTCGCTGCCTTCTGGGAGCCGCTGTCTTCCCGCCCTGGTCTCTCGTTAAAACACTCAAGCGCACCTGGGCTGTGTGCCGAGCTCCGGGTTCCCGGCCACGAGATGCGGGGAGGGGGCGGCGTGGGAGCTGCGGGCGCGCAAGGCTGTTGCTCGGAGCACAGCGTGGGAACAAACGTAGGAGCCCTGCCAGAATGTAATTTGCGAAGTCCTGGGCCCCCCGGGGGATCTCCCTGGTAGAAGCTCGGAATGCCGAGCGTAGTGAGGTCCGTGAGGCTGGAACGCGTAGCTCTGAACGCAGAAAGCCAGGCGCCTCTCAGTATTCGGGGGGTCTTAAATCCGATGTCCTACTCCTCTGCTTAAAATATCTTATGGACTGATAGGCTTGCTTGTGCCTGGAGTATTTCTGGAGAGATACTTATAGCCAGTTCGGGGGAGGACAACTGGGTGGCTAGGAAACCGGAGGGACGGAGTGTTTTCATTCAGTCATCTTTGGATCTTGTATGCTTTACCTATTAAAAATAACCATAATTTAAATTGCAAAAAAAAAAAAAGCGTACTGGTTTCTAAGCGTACACAGGATAAAATTCAAAATCCTCTCCAAGGCCCTATAGGACTTGGCAACTGAGCACAAGCACACCAACAGGAAGTGCTTACCTCTGTAGCCTAGACTCCCCCAACCCCTGCACTTGTTCCTTCACTAGTTTTAGGCCGTACCCACCAAGTTTGACAGCCTCAATCCTTCCCTTTTGTTTCTCCTTGACCTTCTGACCTGTCCGTCAGAGAGGACTTCCCTCCTGAATCTGATTATGGCTCGCTTATTTACTTTCCCGGCCACCTTTTCTCATCTATCGACACTCATCGCAAATGTGTTTAATCATATATTTAGTTTTATGTTTATTATCTGCTTTGTCTTCTTTTGACTGAAAGCTGCAAGAGGGCAGGGGCCATGTTTCTGTATTGCCCCCTCTGTATTCCAGGCACAAAGAGTGGCACTTAATGAATATTTGTCGAATGTATGAATGAATGAGAGGGTGACCTGAATGAAGACAGTGACCAACCACCACAGAGTACTCTGTTGCCAAGTAGTAGAAAGCTGGCTGTGTCCTGGACAAGCTCCAGCATTGTGAGAAGAATAAGGCAAACTTGAGAAGACAGATGATTTTTAGAATGTAAGATCTGTGTAATTAATTCTATTACCAAGACATATGGGCTGTTCTCCAAACTCTTTTTTGGCATTCACAAATTCAACAAGGGGTGTACTGCACATCCACGAAGTGTTCCTGTTTTCCCTGGATAGGCTGAATTTGATGACCAAAAATAGTAAAAGGCAGTTTCTGGGTGGTGATGAGATGAATGTTTTTCATGCTTATTTATACTTTGCTATACTTTCCAAATACTGTACATTAAATATATGTTGCTTTGATTTGAGATGTTTTCATAAGTAGAAGAAATGGCATCAAAATATTTATAAGAAATTTTTCTAAAAAAAGAAATTTACCAAATATTTTGATTAGAAGATATGGCTGATTATATACTCATACCTATGCACTTTTTAATATAGGGTATTTTTCATACTAACGTGTATTACTTGTATATTGGGAAAATATAATAAAGTTAATTTTTAAAGTGCTTAGTTAATGACAGATGAAGTGTTATCTAATTCAGGATGCAATCTGTGACTTACATTAAGAAGTTTTAAATGGTGATGTGAGAAACTAGCTTCTCTTCAAATTATGCTGGTTCTGCAAACAAGCGTAGCTGATGATTATGAAGAAATTGCAGGATATTCATACCTCATTCCTAAGCAACAACATAATACCCACCAAAACAACAACAAGGAAAAAACATGAAGTTCTGTTCCTTCGCTAAGCTTTGAAATCCACAGATCTACTGCCCATTTTATGGTCTATTCAATTTATCATAATTATTCAAATCTAGGGCATTTTTGATAGCATGTGCTATCAAGAAAAAAAAGAGCTGTGAATTAAATTATGACGCAGTGTGTTGTAACATAGGATCTTTATAATACTTATGGTTTTAAATTTAGATATGATTTTTTCAGTAATGTACATATTTAGAAAAGGAAAATATAAGCAAAAGAAATTGATTAACTATTTCTACAAATTCTGTACACGAGTCTAATTTTCCTAAATCCCTCTTCACATAGAACATCATGCACTTGTCCACACAGTATCATTGATATACATGCAGTATTTCCTAAAAGGATGGCCTAACCATGTCTCTGGGATTTGCTTCCTAGCCAGACATTCATTCTTCAAGTTTGATGCTGGCACATTCCTATTAGATTAAAAGCATAGTTTTCTTGTTCAACTGAATTGTATGTCACTACAACCTATGTAGGGCTTCCCTGATAGCTTAGCTGGTACAGAATCCACCTGGAATGTAGAAGACCCTGGTTCAATTCCTGGGTTGGGAGATCCCACTCTGGTATTCATGGGCTTCCCTGGTGGCTCACATGGTAAAGAATCTGCCTGCAATGCAGGAGACCTGGGTTCAATCCCTGAGTTGGAAAGATCCCCTGGAGGAGGGCATAGCAACCCATTCCAATATTCTCGCCTGGAGAATCGCCATGGACAGAGGAGCCTGACGGGCTACAGTCCATGGGGTTTCAGAGAATCAGACACGACTGAGCGACTAAGCACAGCACAGAACAGCATAGTACAACCTACATATCCTCTCTATTAATGGCCAGAAAGAAGTTTCTGACAAACTGAAGTTCCAGGCCCTCGCTGCAATCCTGTGTGATCCATGAGTTGGTTATATTACCCTCTTGTTCCTTTGCAATTTCTTTCATCTAATCTGACACATCTGGCAATTTCTCCTGCCTTCAACTGCAGTTCTTAGCATATGGTTTTGACACATGTAGTATTAAATTGCATAGAACTCAGTGAAATGATGACAATTCAAATAGTTATAACTATGTTCACAAATGCAAAGGCAATGCCAACTATATCAGGACTGCCCCATGGCCAATGGCTATTTCTTAACATTATAGTAAGATGAGTCGCTGGTAATGCAGTTGGTAAAAAAAAATCCACCTGCAATGCAGGAGGCCATCTGCAATGCAAGAGGCCTGGGTTTGATCCCTGGGTTGGACAATCCCCTGGAGAAGGAAATGGCAACCCACTCCAGTATTTTTGCCTGGGAAATCTCATGGACAGAGGAGCCTGGCAGGCTACAGTTTATAGGATCACAAAAATCAGACATGACCTAGCGACTAAACCACCACCACCACCACCATCATCACACACCCCAGTTTCAGAGATGTTAAAAATGTGAGACCAAAGTGCTTCTTAGAATTGGAGAAATACAGGTCCGTCTAGTCAAGGCTATGGTTTTTCCTGTGGTCGTGTATGGATGTGAGAGTTGGACTGTCAAGAAAGCTGAGTGCCAAAGAATTGCTGCTTTTGAACTGTGGTGTTGGAGAAGACTCTTGAGAGTCCCTTGGACTGCAAGGAGATCCAACCAGTCCATTCTAAAGGAGATCAGTCCTGGAAGGACTGATGTTGAAGCTGAAACTCTAATACTTTGCCACCTTATGCGAAGAGCTGACTCATTTGAAAAGACCCTGATGCTGGGAAAGATTGAGGGTAGGAGGAGAAGCAGACGACAGAGGATGAGATGGTTGGATGGCATCACCGACTCAATGGACATGGGTTTGAGTGGACTGTGGGAGTTGGTGATGGACAGGGAGGCCTGGGGTGCTGCGGTTCATGGGGCCGCAAAGAGTCGGACACAACTAAGCAACTGAACTGAAGTTGAGTAAGGTGTATGATGAAGCTCCCTGTTCCCTGAAAGCCTCTGTGAAGGAGTCTGGGTGGAAGTGGACCTGAAGAATATGTAAAATGTCATGAGACAGAGGGGAGGAAAAGGATATCTTAGAGCCATGTCCCAGAATGAATAGAAACACAAGGGCATGGCTTGAGAACTAATATTTACTAAGTGCCAACTATATTTCAGGAACTAATCTCAAATTAATCCTCTCTCCACTTAAATAGGAAGAAGCCGAGGGTCTAAAAGCTTTTCTTGTACTGTTGGTAAGCGGTTGAGTCAGAATCCTATTAATAACTGGGATCTGTCAGACTCCAGAGCTCTGGAGCTCCACATACCAGAAACTAAAGTCACAAGAACAGGGAATTTGCATTAAGAAGTTGTCGGAGATTGATTTGGCTAAATAGAGACTAGATTGCGGTGTGTGACATAAACTGAGGGGTCTGAATTTTACTTGGATAACATCTGACACTCTGAAAGTATTTAAACTTTGCTGTCTTTTAAAACAATATACCTGATAACACCAATTTCAGAGATAAAATAAATAAAAATAAACAGATTTGTTTGTGCATTAAAAAAAAATCCACCTAAACCCATAAAATCTGAGGGAAATCTTCTCTTGGAAAGAAACTATAGAAAAATACTTAAATATATGCATAACAGACAAATATTAGTATCTAATCACTCACAAATCTTTAAGGAGAAGACTAACAGTGGAAAAATACGCAGAGTGAGAATAATTTTAGAGTAGACACGAGTGCTTTCTATACATAAAAATACACTCAGCCCCAATTGGTAACAACAAAATTAAAACAGTAATGAGATCATAGTTTTTCATTCATTAGATCAACAAAGATTAAAAAAAAAAAAAAAAACATGGTAAAAGTGCACGGAAAAGAGGATTCTAACTCATTCATGGTAAGAATGTAAACAACTTTTCTGAAAAGCAATTAGATGATACTTAATCAAAACCTTGAAAACAGGCATATCTTCAACCAAGTAATTCCATGCCCAGGAAATAACCCTGAGGAAATCATCTTTGATGTGTAAAAATATATATGTTCAAAGATGTCTATTAAAGCATTTCTTACAGTAGCAAAAAATCAGAATCTGACTCTTTACCAAGAGATTTGTTAATAAATCATGATGTAAAATGCAACAACCAAAAATAATAGTGTAGACATAAATTACTCATACAAAAATTCAAAATACTGTATGGTAAGTAGGAGAGAAGAGTTATTTTTGAACGCATTATGCAGAATGTCCTACATTGAGTTTTTTTTTTTTTTTTTTTTTAATGCAAACAGCTGTGTATAACTACTTAATGATAGAGAATCTGCCTGCAATGTGGGAGACCCAGGTTCGATCCCCAAGTTGGGAAGATTCCCTGGCAAAGGAAGTGGCAACCCACTTCAGTATTCTTGCCTGGAAAATCCCACAGAGAAGCCTGCTGAACTACAGTCCTTGGGTTGCAAAGAGTCAGACACGAATGAGTGAATTAACACAACTACTTAATATCTAGATTTGTAATATTCAAAATGTTAGCATGTCTACCTCTGGGACAAAATTAAAGGTGGTATTTCGTGCTTTGCTGTAAAACAAACCACCTCACCACTTAGTGGCTTAAAATAGCAAATTGGGAGAATGGCATTGAAACATGTATAATATCATGTATGAAATGAGTTGCCAGTCCAGGTTCGATGCACGATACTGCATGCTTGGGGCTGGTGCACTGGGACGACCCAGAAGGATGGTATGGGGAGGGAGGAGGGAGGAGGGTTCAGGATGGGGAACACATGTATACCTGTGGCGGATTCATTTCGATATTTGGCCAACTAATATAATTTTGTAAAGTTTAAAAACAAAATAAAATTAAAAACAATTAAAAACAAAAAATAAAATAAAATATTTTCCAATTTAAAAAAAAATAGCAAATTGTATTATTTTTATTGTTCCTCACCTCTCTGTGAACTGGTATGGTGGGTTCTTCTGAGGGTCTCCCCAGGCTCTCCCACATGGCCACATCCAGCTGTGGGGTAGGCTGGATCAGATGCACAGATGGACAAGGACAGCCTCACTCAGTTGGCTGAGGGTTGGTTGGTGCTGGCCGTTAACAGGTTCCTCAGTTCTCCCATTCTCAGATCTTAAACATCCTGGACAAGCTTAGTAACCCTGGTACAATGAAGTAATGAGTCAAAATGACAAAGAAAAAATTGGAAAGGATATTTGAAAAAGAGAATTTGAGAACTGATTAATTCTCACTGGGAAAAAAGTTCTTAAAAAGATACTTTCTTACAGCACTTATAATAATGATTAATATATTACCTTCTGCTTTTTAAAACATTTTTTGAGCATTTGCAATATGGCAATGGCACCCCACTCCAGTACTCTTGCCTGGAAAATCCCATGGACGGAGGAGCCTGGTGGGCTGCAGTCCATGGCGTCGCTAGGAGTCGGACACGGCTGAGCGACTTCACTTTTACTTTTCACTTTCATGCATTGGAGGAGGAAATGGCAACCCACTCCAGTGTTCTTGCCTGGAGAATCCCAGGGACGGGGGAGCCTGGTGGGCTGCTGTCTATGGGGTCGCACAGAGTCGGACACGACTGAAGTGACTTAGCAGCAGCGGCAGCAATATACCAGACACTCTTTGAAGTGCTTCAGCTATATCATTAATACATGACTTAACCTTCACAATGACCTTAGGAGGTAGGAACTACCACTGTCTCCAGTTTATAGGAAGGAAACTAAAATGCAGAGAGGTTAAGTACACATGCAGTCTGGCTCCAATCTGCCTCATAACTATCACTGCTGCTGCTGCTGCTAAGTCGCTTCAGTCGTGTCTGACTCTGTGTGACCCCATAGACGGCAGCCCACCAGGCCCCGCCGTCCCTGGGATTCTCCAGGCAAGAAGGCTCCTCCGTCCATGGGATTTTCCAGGCAAGAGTACTGGAGTGGGGTGCCACTGCCTTCTCCGCATAACTATCACGTCATTATATTATTTGTGATTCCATTATTCACTTATATTCTTTTCCCACAAATAAAACATAAGCACCCCACTGTCGGTTCTTCCTCTATCTCCTATAGAACTTCAGTAAAATGAACAGATTGATCAATCAGTGATAATGTTAGTCCAGAGGAAGAGGAGGCACACCAATCAGGGTCATCCAATCAGAAAATAAATGCAAACGCCTTGGAAAGGAAGACTTTCTGAAAGGAAAGTCAGTCCCGTTGACCAGCTAGTATTTTTTTGGCTCCTGATGGGTATCAGGCTCTGGACTTGTAGATATAGTGGTAAAGAACGTAGGCATGATTCTGCTAACTGTCCCTGCCATAGTCTTGCTAACAACCTATCAGGAAAGACCAACCCCAGGTGGCATCTAACCCATGGTGCTCACATAGTGCTCTTTCAACCAGCCCCTCTCGTCTTGGTGGGCATGGAGCCCAACATACAGGGCTTCTGGAGAAAACGGGCAGCCTGAAAACAGTGCAGGCACTTAACTGCAAGTGTGGGAATTCTGACAGTAAAAGGAAAAGAGAAAACAGAGCAGTTGCTGGAGGGAAAGGGAGAAATAAGCAGTTTTATTTCAAGACTGGGGACACTTGGCTGGAAGTCAGGCAGCTGTCTTTTAGTTTGTGTCTGCTGCTTTCTAACTGTGGGAATGAGGACAAGTCACTGAACTTCTAGACTGCAGTTTCTTCAACTGCAAATATGAAATTGTTCCTCTTCTCAGCACAGTTTGAGAAATACTGGTCAGTTAGAATAATTTGGATGTGGCCAGCCCAATGGCTGGGGAAAATGGGGTGCAGGAGTCAGGGGGAGAGGAAGGGAGGCCATCTGAACTGTACAAAACAAATTCCTAATCACCTTTTCTCTATTTTGAACAGAGGGGCTTCCCTGATGGCTCAGATGGTAAAGAATCAGCCTGCCAAGGCAGGAGACTTGGATTCGATCCCTGGGTCAGGACGACTCCCTGGAGAAGGAAATGACAACCCACTCCAGTATTTTTGCCTGGGAAATCCCATGGACAGAGGAGCCTGGTGGGCTCCAGTCCATGGGGTCCCATGAGTTGGACATGACTTAGTGCCTAAACAACAACAATCTTGAACAGAACATAATCAGAATAAAATTCTGTTGTTTCCAACTCTAGTATAAAGGAAAAGGATCATAGTGAGAAAAGGATGCTGAAAATGGCTCAGAGGACTCTTGTTATAGGACCCAAGGAAATTATAAGAGAGAAAAGGCTTCTTTTAGCCAGTCTTAGCCAGCAGCATCTAACCTATTAATTCATAGCTATGACTCTGAGAATGAGTCACATCTGATTGACCCCCCAGTGATGCTGGGTTTTTGAGGGGAAGCTCTCCATTTAACTAGGGTGATTAAGATCCTAGGTAAACTACAAAGTCAAGGTAGACAGTGACTCCCTGAACTGTTAGGCCCCTAACAGTTAGGCTCCCTAACCTGTTAGGTCCCCAAAGAACAACTGTTCACTGTTGTTCTTTGAATTATAGGGATAAGAAAAACCACTGAGCAGCCACTTTCTTCAGTAGATTCTAGTCTGAGGTCACCTCATGGCTTGAACAGACCTTTCACCTCTTTAAGCAATAGTTTCCTTGCAGTTTTGGTCTTTTTTTTTTTTTTTCCTTTTAAAATTTTAATACATTCATTTGGTAAAAATTGGGATTGTACAAAAGTAAAACATATCTCCAGCTCTTGTCTCTGGTTTCCTACCCCGCCCTCTAGAGGCATTCACTGTTAACTGTTTGTGTATTTTATGATTTTCAGATTTATGGTGGGACATAAATAAGCATATATATCCCCACATACCTTGGACACCCCCACACGCACTAGCATCCTATAACGACGTTCTGTAATTTATCGTTTACGTGGGATATTATTCTCCACCAGTAATTACAGAGCCACTATCTATTTTCAACATCTGAACAGAATTAAGAAGAATCAGATGCACTAACAATTTCATATGGTTCCACCTAATCTTACATCACTTATTGGCAAATTTCCTGTTGATAAACATTTAACTTACTTCTTCACAAAATCTGAGCACCAAGAAGGAAAAAAAAAGTTTTAAATTTTTAGTTTTAAATTTCCATAATTCTTTTTTTATTCCCATTCTTCAATGCCTGGGTCAGGTAAGGTAGTAAAAGAGAACACTTTATTGAACAAAGATACAAGGATGATTTAATTCTGTGACGAGTAATTAGGAGTCTGCTCTTAACACAGTTAATGGTGATATATGGCGAACATCCTCTAAGTGTGTCTCTTTTGGGGGAAACTAGATTAGCCGTGCCATCATCACTATTACTGATTTCCCTTGCTAATAATTTCCCAGTCTCTCTCTCTTTAGTCTCCTGGTTTACCCAATTCTTCGCAGTTCCTCTGTCCATGGAATTCTCCAGGCAAGAATGCTGGAGTGGGTAGCCATTCTCTTCTCCAGAGGATCTTCCCGAACCAGGGATCAAACCGGAGTCTCCTGCATTGGCAGGCAGATTCTTTACCATCTGAGCCACCAGGGAAGCCCTATGCCCCTTCTATACTGTCCTTCTCTGAATCCTGCTCTTTCTTTGAATTATCAAAGCAGTATGAAGAATCACAACTCTTGTTTCATGAAGTTTGCTAAGTAATTTGAACAAAGAATTATCTGAATAGGCCATAATGTTCCTTTTGTGTGAAGTATTTGATGTTTGCAAAAAGAACTCGAGATAAAAAAAAATTCTTCTGTGTGCCCTCATTTTCCAGGTAAAACTCTATCAGGAATCACGTGGGGATACATAAAGCTAGCCAACACATTTCAAGTTTTCTTCTGCCCAGATTTGTTTGGAAGAAGTCCAGTCTTACCTATCTCAAAAATTCAGCAGGGAAAAATAGCTGAAATAAATTAAAACCGTGATTACTAAATTCTGTGTTTACCTAGACAGTCTGGCATTTGGCTTAAAAGACAAAGCTTTTTAGAAAGTGTTATTTAAACTCGGTTTCGCTACAGATTTTAAATTGGAAGAAAAATGGTGAGAGGGGAAAGCTCTATAAGCCATACACGTTTAGGCTCATTACCAAGTACTCCCACCAAGCAGTACTAATAGAATTTCAAAAATGCTTTCCTGAGTTGAAATCTGCCACCTAGCAACCACTGTGAAATGCTTCCTGCGCTGGCCCAAGACAACTCAAAGTGCCCAGCTTTAAAATTGGTGAGGTGTTTCTTTAAAATTGATGGGGTGTTTTGCTGTGCATGGGCCACAGTCATTGAAGGGAGGATTTAAACTTTGTTTTTAGGGCAAAGATATGCAGATTAGAAGGACTGTTTAATTTAACTGCTCAGCTGAGTTTTGGAACAGAGTTGGCCGATTAAATGCAGATTAAAGATGGCAGTAGACCGATTATAGTAAAGATTATTTGTAGTTTATCTGAAATTCAAATTTGACTGTGCATGCTGTATTTTTATTTGTTCAATCTGGCCACTCAGTTCTGAAGAAAATTTTGTAGTACAGAGCAGGGGAATATTTATAGAATATACATCACTTATGGGCTTCCTCTGTAGCTCGGCAGTAAAGAATCTGCCTGCAATGCAGGAGCCGCAGGAGACACAGGTTCGATCCCTAGATTGGAAGATCCCCTGGAGGAGGGCATGGCAACCCTCTCCAGTATTCTTGTCCGGAGAATTCCATGGACAGAAGAGTCTGGTGGGCTACAGTCCATGGGGTCGCAGAGTCGGACATGACTGAAGCAACTTGGCACGCACGCATGCACACAGATACGCATACATCATATATATTAACTTGATCCCCAAAGCTAAAGATGTTATGGATCTAAAATGCCTTTACAAGAGCACTGGCAATTGGATAGGAGGGAGCATGAAGCATAGGAGGCCACAAGTAGGGTGGGAGCTAACAGAAGGGGACAAGCAATCAATCCAGTGTTGCTCCTGTGAAAGCTAAATGAGAGGAGGACAGGCGAAGGAAGGGGTTAACTGTGTGAGAGCAGGGATGCCCCAGAGTGTAATGGTGCCAGGTGAGGAGAGGGGGCTGCCTAGACTTCTGGGAGGAAGAGGAAGTGGGGTGATGTCAGCATTCATTTCATTTTTAAGGGGTGGAAGGAGGAGAAAGCCCACCATGTAAATGTGCCTTCTGAAGCTTGGACGAAGATGGAGTAGTGCAAGAGGTCACTGCCACCTCCAGGCAGCACCCAAACAATCCTCAGGCTGCTTGCAGATGCAGAGCCAGCCTGGGGCTGAGAGGCTTTGTCAAGGCCCTACCCTTCCCGCTTCACCTGGCCCAACTCTGAGCCTGGGAGAGGCTGTCACTTTGTCTTCAATCCAGATCACAGCCCCTCATCCCCACCTGAGAAATCTGCAGCTCATTAACTCAGCAGCACAAAATACTTTAGACAGAATGCATATATAATTCCTATGTGTTTGCACATGATTGAACATCTCCTAAAGGACACATAAGAAACTGCTAAATGGGGTGTGGAGAAAAGGATTTCCTTCTACACTGTTGGTGGGAATGTAATTGGTGCAGCCACTATGAAGAACAGGATGGGGGTTCCATAAAAAAAAATAAATAAAACATAGAGTTGCCATATGATCCAGCAATCCCACTTCTGGGCATATATCTGGAGAAAACTCTAATTTGAAAAGATTCCTGCACCCCAATGTTCATTGCAGCACTAATTACAATATAATTACAATAGATAACACATGGAAGCAATATAAATATTCATCAATGGAGGAATGGATAAAGACGATATGGTATGTATACAGTACAATTGGGATTCCCTGGTGGCTCAGAGGGTGAAGCATCTGCCTGCAATACTGTTGTTGTTTAATTGCTAAGTCGTGTTCGACCCTTTTCTGACCCTATGGACTGTAGCGCCCCAGGCTCTTCTGTCCATGGAATTTCCTAGGGAAGAATATTGAATGGGTTGCCATTTCCTTCTCCAGGAGATCTTCCTGACCCAGGGATTAAATCCATGTCTCCTGCATTGCAGGAGGATTCTCTACTGCTGAGCCACCAGGGAGCCCCACTGGAATATTACTCAGCCATAAAAGAATGAAATAATGCCATTTGCAGCAATGTGGATGAACCTAGAGATGATCATACAAAGAGAAGTCCAACAGACAAAGACAAATATATGATACCACTTATATATGGAATCTGAAAAAGTGATACAAATGAACTTATTAACAAAACAGAAACAGACTCACAGACATAGAAAACAAACTTCTGGCTACCAAAGGGAAAAGGGGGTAGGGATAAGTCAGAAGTTTGGGATTAACATATTTACACTACTATATATAAAAAAGATAAATGACAAGATCCTATGTGTGGTACAGGGGGAAATATTCAATATCTTGTAATAAGCTATAATGGAAAAAAATCTGACAAAGAATATACGTGTATACATGTGTGTGCTTGTGTGGTAAGTCGCTTCAATCATGTCGGACTCTGTGTGACCCTAAGGATTGCAGCACACCAGGATCCTCTGTCCAAGGGATTCTCCAGGCAAGAATATTGGAGTGGGTTTCCATGCCCTCCTCCAGGGGACCCTCCTGATACATGTGTATATATTTATATGCATATGTGTGTGTGTGTAAACTGAATAATTTCTCTGTACACCAGAAATTAACACAACATTGTAAATCAACTATACTTCAATTTAAGAATTATTTTTTTAAAAAAGAAACTGCTAACTGTGGCTACCGGGGTGGGGAGGACTGGAGTAAGGCAGTGGTTGCAGGGGGGGCGTGGGTTCCGAAATGGAGGTATATTTGCTCACATACTTTACATACCCACTGATTTATTTTCCTACGTGTGTTTATTACTCACTCATAATAAAAATTCAAATTTAATGACTATAATAAATTCAGTCCAGAATCTGATTCATGTTTCAACTTGAATCTTTGATTTAAGATGACTCATGGCAATAAGGTGTTTTAAAATAAATATCTCTATACACAGTGTCTGTTAAAGAGCTGACATTTCGGCACACTTTCTGGAAAACTTGCTGTTGAAATCAATGACAAAAATCAACCCTTGGCAGAAAGTTTTGCTTATTGTTTTACACGTTCACTCTGAATTATGTGCCATGTTGTTTTATATATAGGTATGTAAAAGCTCAAAATGAAAATCTGATGGAGATTAAATCTGAGGCTTTTTTTTTTTAAAGTAAAAGCAATATTAAATCCCACCTTGTAAGTTCTGCTAGGTCAGGTGTCAGCTTCTGTTCAGTAATGGAGCCCTAGGACCTAGAGCAGCTTATTGGCACATATTAAATGCTCAATAAATAATTGTTGAATGAAGCAATATATGATTCATATAAAAATTCAAATATTACATAAAAAGATTGTCTAGAATGTACAATACCCTCTAATCTCTTTCCTCTTTATAATCTGCTATTCTAGTCTTGTAAAATAAAAGAACAAATCATTTACTTCTTAAAGAGTGAAAGTTTCATCCTAAGTATGCTTTTAAAAGATAGTTAATTGAATGATGCCATAAAGAATGAAAAGACAAGCAACAGAATGCAAGAAAATGTAATAGATATAACTGGCAAAGGACCAGCACCGAAAGTATGCAAGAACTCCAATCAATTAGAGAAACTGGCAAAATACTTGAATACACATTTCATGTTAAGAGTAGCCCCTAACTGCCAAAATCAAACGAAAAGCACTCTTTTATTTAGTCAGGAGAGAAATGAAAATTAAAACTACATAGTCGGGTTTCCCTGGTGGGCCAGTGGTAAAGAATCCACCTGCCAATGCAGGGGACACAGGTTCAATCCCTGGCCTGGGAAGACCCCACATGCCAAGGAGCAACTAAGCCTGTGTGCCACAACTACTGAGCCGGTGCCCTAGAGCCCATGCTCTGCAACAAGAGAAAACCACTGAAATAAGAAGCCCTCCCATCGCAATGAAGAGTAGCCCGTGGTCACCACAACTAGAGAAAGCCCCTACACAACCAAAAATAAATAAACAAAAAGCACATAAATCTAAATTTTAAAAAACCTACACAGTCAATAGATGGACAAAATTGCTTAAGTCTTACAATAGGAAATATTGGTGAGGATCCTGAGCAACAGGAATGCTCATATATAGTCTTGAGTGAGGAAACTGGTTAACCCAGTGTAGAAAACTACATGACATTATCTTCCAAAGCTGAAGATTCAGCAATTCCATCCCTAGTGTGCAAGAGAAATTCATTAACATAGCAAAGTTGAAATAGGCCAAAATTGAAAAATACCCAATTACCTCCCAACAGAAGAATGGATCTAAAAATGTGGTATCATCTCACCATGAAATTCTATATGGCAATGACAAGGAACAAAAAGCATCTTCAGGCAACAATATGGATGAATCTCACTGCTTACAGTCATCACAGAGCTCTGCTATGATTTCCCTAAGGGGATCAGCAGCTCATTTCAGAGGGCAGACCATTCTAGCAATTCAGAAATGCCCCAGTGCTGGAATAGTTCCTTGGAGACAGCAAGCTCTACCTGAGGGCTGAGGGGTTATGGAGGCTCTCTGCTGGGAGGAGAGGCGCACACAATTTCACTAAAGGGATGTGTGGGTGGAGGGTAGACTGTGAAGCCAGGGACACATTCTGACAGTGGCATGAAGTCCCTGACACAGAGATGAGAGGATAAGTCTGGGCTAAGGTTGTCAGAACCTCTACTGGGGGGTCTCTGCCCTGGGGCTCCCAGGACTGCTGTGGGTCAATAAACATGGGCTGTAGAAACCCTCACATTCAGGGATCCACAGAGGCAGAGGCTTTGGTGCTCGATCCTTGTCTATAGCCTGGAGTCATTACTTCTGTTCTGACTGCTGCTGCCTCTACAGCTGAGGGTCTTTGGTTCAGTTGTTCTTGAAGGGCATGTGAACTTGTGCTCAACTCAGGTTTTGTTTCAGACACGCCTCCCTTTCTTTGTAAAATGGCCACCTTGTCTTCCCCAAGTGTTTCTGTTAACTCCTATTGCTGTCTTCTGCTGCAGTGGTGTGTTCCTGGCCCTGCTTTGCTTTGGGAACAACTGTGTGGTCATGTACCTCTCTCTTACCTGTGACACTGGCTCTTTCCTCTAGACCACAGGTGTCTGAGGTGCTCTCTTCCTTCACTACTGCCATTTATGCCTGTTGTCATCAGTCTGTTCTGAATAACTGCCACGAGTTTGTTCTACAAAGAGAAAGAACTGTGAATTTTAGGGGGTTTCTGTGAGGGGTGGAGACGGAGTTTGTACTTGTGAAAAGAGGAGTAAAATCTGAGCTCCACTATTCTCTAGGTTAGTCTCTGAGCCAGTCTAAATCTCTCAATTTTATTTCCTTATCTTTCACTTCAGTTCAGTCAGTCATGTCTGACTCTTTGCAACCCCATGGACTGTGGCACTCCAGGATTCCCTGTCCATCACCAACTCCCAGAGTGTGCTCAAACTCATGTCCATCGAGTCAGTGATGCCATCCAACCATCTCATCCTCTGTCATCCCCTTCTCCTCCCGCCTTCAATCTTTCCCAGCATCAGGGGCTTTTCCAATGAGTCAGTTCTTCACAATACTTCCTGGCCAAAGTATTGGAGTTTCAGCTTCAGCATCAGTCCTTCCAATGAATATTCAGGACTGATTTCCTTCCTTATCTTTAAGTGGGGCTAATAATACCTGCCATGACAATCATCCTGATGTAATGTGAATTTGGAATTAGAAAACTACTTGTGTAAGAAGGTTCCCTTACACTGTTGGTGGGAATGCAGACCAGTACAGCTACTATGGAGAAGAGTGTTCTTAAAAAACTGGAAAAAGAACTGCCATATGACCCAGCAATCTCACTGCTGGGCATGCATACCGAGGAAACCAGAATTGAAAGAGACACATGTGCCCCAATGTTCATTGCAGCACTGTTTACAATAAGCTAGGACATGGAAGCAACCTAGATGTCTATTGGCAGGTGAATGAATAAGAAAGTTGTGGACAATACACACAATGGAATATTACTCAGCTATTAAAAACGCATTTGAGTCCGTTCTAATGAGGTAGATGAAACTGGAGCCTATTATACAGAGTGAAGTAAGTCAGAAAGAAAAATACCAGTACAGTATATTAACATATATATATGGAATTTAGAAAGTTGGTAATGACAACCCTATATGCAAGACAGCAAAAGAGACACAGATATAAAGAACAGACTTTTAGACTCTGTGGGAGAAGGCAAGGGTGGGGTGATTTGAGAGAATAACATTGAAACATGTTTATTATGATATGTGAAATAGATTATCAGTCCAAGTTTCATGCATGAAACAGGGCACTCAAAGCTGGTGCACTGGGACAACCCAGAGGGATGGGATGGGGAGGGAGGTCGGAGGGGGTTTTGGGACAGGAGGACACATGTACACCCGTGGCTGATTCATGTTGATGTATGGCAAAACCCACCACAATATTGTAAAGTAATTAGCCTGCAATTAAAATAAATTAATTTTTAAAAAATAAAAATACTTGTCGAAAACACTCTGTAAACTCTATGCAAAACAAAGGTGAATATTTTACTACTGACTCACTGCAATGTGGGAGACTTGGGTTAGATCTCTGGGTTGGGAAGATCCCATGAAGAAGGGAAAGGTTATCCACTGCAGTATTCGACCTGGAGAATTCCATGGACTATATAGTCCATGGGGTTACAAAGAGTCAGACACAACTGAATGACTTTCACTTCACAGGGGTAGAATTCTTAAAGGCAAGTCCCATAGGAATCGCCTTGAGAAGTATTTTCAAAGGACTCAAGGTCAGCTTGCCTAGACAACCATGGTCTTCTGGTGTCCAGGAGATTTTCACTTTGTAGTCTGAGTCAGTGCCCATGAATCTGTATTTCATAAAGCATTCATATGAGTTTAATGAACGTGATCCTTTGACCTCACGTTGAGAAAACACTGGTTCCACTTTAGGTAATATTACCTTTGCCTTCAGCTTTTAGCTTCTAAAACATCTGGGAATGCAACATCCAGGCATCGTGGAATGTGAAGTTAAGTGGGCCTTAGGAAGCATCACTAAGAACAAAGCTACTGGAGATGATGGAATTCCAGTTAAGCTATTTCAAATCCTAAAAAATGTGTTATGAAAGTGCTGTACTCAATATGCTAGCAAATTTGAAAAACTCAGCAGTGGCCACAGGACTGGAAAAGGTCAGTTTTCATTCCAGTCCCAAAGAAAGGCAATGCCAAAAAATGTTCAAACTACTGCACAATTGCACTCATCTCACATGCTAGCAAAGTAATGCTCAAAATTCTCCAAGCCAGGCTTCAACAGTACGTGAACCATGAACTTCCAGATGTTCAAGTTGGATCTAGAAAAGGCAGAGGAACCAGAGATTAAATTAACAACATCCACTGATCATCAAAAAAGCAAGAGGGTTCCAAAAAAACATCTACTTCTGCTTTATTGACTATGTCAAAGCCTTTGACTGTGTGGATCACAACAAACTGTGGAAAATTCTGAAAGAGATGGGAATACCAGACCATTTTATGTGCCTCCTGAGAAATCTGTATGCAGGTCAAGAAGCAACAGTTAGAACTGGACATGGAACAACAGACTGGTTCCAAATAGGGAAAGGAGTACGTCAAGGCTGTATATTGTCACCCTGCCTTTTTAACTTCTATGTAGAGTACATCATGAGAAATGCTGAGCTGGATGAAGCACAAGCTGGAATCAAGATTACCAGGAGAAATATCTATAACCTCAGATATGCAGATGACACCACCCTTATGGCAGAGAGCGAGAGCCTCTTGGTGAAAGTGAAAGAGGAGAAGTGAAAAAGTTGGCTTAAAACTCAACATTCAGAAAACTAAGATCATGGCATCTGGTCCCATCTCTTCAAGGCCAATAGATGGAAACAATGGAAACAACGAGAGACTTTATATTTTGTGGCTCCAAAATCACTGCAGATGGTGATTTCAGCCATGAAATTAAGATGCTTGGTCCTTGGAAGAAAAGCTATGACCAACCTAGACAGCATATTCAAAAGCAGAGACATTACTTTGCCAATAAAGGTCTGTCTAGTCAAAGCTATGATTTTTCCAGTAGTCATATATGGATGTGAGAGTTGGACCATAGAGAAAGCTGAGTGCTGAGGAATTGATGCTTTTGAACTATGGTGTTGGAGAAGACTCTTGAGAGTCCCTTGGACTGAAAGGAGATCCAACCAGTCAATCCTAAAGTAAATCAGTCCTGGTAATTCATTGGAAGGACTGATGCTGAAGCTGAAACTCCAATACTTTGGTCACTTGATGCGAAGAACTTACTCATTGGAAAAGACCCTGATGCTGGGAAAGATTGAAGGCAGGAGGAGAAGGGGATGACAGAGGATGAGATGGTTGGATGGCATCACTGACTCAATGGACATGAGTTTGAGCACACTCTGGGAGTTGGTGATGTACAGGGAAGCCTGGCGTGCTGCAGTCCATGGGGTCGTAAAGAGTCGGCCATGACTGAGTGACTGAACTGAACTGAACTGAATATTACCTATTTCATATACAGACATTATTTGTTGAAAGAAATGTGCTCATTGCTTTACTCATCCAAATAAAATATTTCAGTATTTTCTTTTATGTCATAATTAAAAAGGTCTATCCCATTCTATGATTGTTTTAAAAATTACCCATGGTTTCTTCTGGGCAGTTATGGCCAGAGGGTATTTTGGCACTAGCCATAGGGACGTCAACAAATACGGTCTTTCCCTTCTTTCCACTTAAGGTCTATAAATCATTGAATCAGTTGCTTTATTTATAATAACTCTTAATTTTACTATCTCATCGGATGTTACTGTCTGAACTTTACTATGAAACCTAGAGAAGTCTTCAAATGAATAGAATTCTCCTTCTTCCCCTATCCTCTGAGACAGCTTAAATAGCACAAGACCTGTGTGTGTTTTAGAAGCTGGAAAAGTTAATAATGAAACAGCTTGAACCAGACTTTTGGGTGGGCAGTTTTTTATACTCCTTGCAGAATTACTCAGCTACTTAGATTTTACACCTTTTCTTGAGTCAGTCTTTGTTTCTGTATTTTCCTAAATTCATTTTTTTCTTAACCATCTTAAGTGCCTCTAAGATCAGTTTTATTTTATGTACCATTATTAATATTCTGCATTTTTTGCATTATTATTTAACACTGCCATACAAGTTTATCTGTTTATATACGGCATTGTTTTCCAAATGATTCTCAAGTTTATTTAATCAATCCTACTGACCTAATCTTTCCAAATGTATTAATTTCTGTTATCTTTAATCATGTTTTTATTTTTCTTTGTTTTGTTCTTTTTCTAATTTCTTGAACAGTTTGTTCACACATTATATCGATCTGTATCCAATTAGGAGAGGAAAAGCATATAATAATTTACACAGGAAAGGTTTAGTATGAAGAATTATTAACCACAACGAACGATTAAAGTGATTACAGATTGTTTCAGTTCAGTTCAGTTCAGTTGCTCAGTTGTGTCCGACTCTTTGCGACCCCATGAATCGCAGCACGCCAGGCCTCCCTGTCCATCACCAACTCCCGGAGTTCGCTCAGATTCACATCCATCGAGTCAGTGATGCCATCCAGCCATCTCATCCTCTGTCATCCTCTTCTCCTCTTGCCCCCAATCCCTCCCAGCATCAGAGTCTTTTCCAATGAGTCAACTCTTCACATGAGGTGGCCAAAGTACTGGAGTTTCAGCTTCAGCATCATTCCTTCCAAAGAAATCCCAGGGCTGATCTCCTTCAGAATGGACTGGTTGGGTCTCCTTGCAGTCCAAGGGACTCTCAAGAGTCTTCTCCAACACCACAGTTCAAAAGCATCAATTCTTTGTCTCTCAGCCTTCTTCACAGTCCAACTCTCACATCCATACATGACTACTGGAAAAACCATAGCCTTGACTAGATGGACCTTTGTTGACAAAGTAATGTCTCTGCTTTTGAATATGCTATCTAGGTTGGACATAACTTTCCTTCCAAGGAGTAAGCGTCTTTTAATTTCATGGCTGCAGTCACCATCTGTAGTGATTTTGGAGTCCCACAAAATAAAGTCTGACACTGTTTCCACTGTTTCCCCATCTATTTCCCATGAAGTGATGGGACTGGATGCTATGATCTTCATTTTCTGAATGTTGAGCTTTAAGCCAACTTTTTCACTCTCCACTTTCACTTTCATCAAGAGGCTTTTTAGTTCCTCTTCACTTTCTGCCATAAGGGTGGTGTCATCTGCATATATGAGGTTACTGATATTTCTCCCAGAAATCTTGATTCCAGCTTGTGTTTCTTCCAGTCCAGCGTTTCTCATGATGTACTATGCATAGAAGTTAAATAAGCAGGGTGACAATATACAGCCTTGACGAACTCCTTTTCCTATTTGGAACCAGTCTGTTGTTCCATGTCCAGTTCTAACTGTTGCTTCCTGACCTGCATACAAATTTCTCAAGAGGCAGATCAGGTGGTCTGGTATTCCCATCTCTTTCAGAATTTCCCACAGTTGATCGTGATCCACACAGTCAAAGACTTTGGCATAGTCAATAAAGCAGAAATAGATGTTTATCTGGAACTCTCTTGCTTTTTCTATGCTCCAGCGGATGTTGGCAATTTGATCTCTGGCTCCTCTGCCTTTTCTAAAACCAGCTTGAACATCAGGAAGTTCACGGTTCACATATTGCTGAAGCCTGGCTTGGAGAATTTTGAGCGTTACTTTACTAGTGTGTGAGATGAGTGCAATTGTGTGGTAGTTTGAGCATTCTTTGGCATTGCCTTTCTTTGGGATTGGAAACCTATTAAACTGATTTCATGACTATGCATGTTTGAAAAACATGACTGTAAACTTTCTCTTTTTTTCCTTTATTTCAGATACTTCTGAGTTCAATCTGTTTTTTTTTTTTCCTTAGAGAAATAACTTGGTTTTTTTTCCACTTGGGTGCTCTTAGAAATGTTTTTCCTTTATCTTTGAAAGTAATTTGAGTTTACAGATATTTTATATGTACTTTCAGTTTGAAGAATGACATGTTTTCTGGGTACAGGGATATTTTCTCCTATGTATTTTATTAAATCAAAAAGTTTATTATCATTTTTCATAGCTTAATGTCTTTATCTTTTGCTCTAAAATCTGGGAGAATTTCTTGAATAACCTTCTAAATAACTGATTATGTTTTCTGTAATATTTAATGGGTTTTTCATTACTGAAATCATATTTTAAAATTGAATTTGCTTTCAAATATGTATAAGCTTTTTTATGCCATTTGATTATCCCCATACATACTTGCATAACATGTATTTCATAAAGGACTTTTATCTATAATATATAAATTACTCATATGTAAAGCTACTCAGTAAAAACATGAGCAAATAATGTGAACATACACTTAACTAGAAAAGATGTACAAATGGCAAATATGCACATAAAAAAATGTTCTACACCATTGGTCATTAGGAAAATGTAAATTAAAACCATAATGAGATACTGCACACCTACTGGAATGGCTGAAATTTAAAAGACTGATAATATCAAGGGTAGACAAGTTGCAAGTAACTCAAAACCACATAACTTGCTGATGGAAATCAGTTTGGCAGTTTCTTATAAAGTTAAATACACAATTTACCATGTGACCTAGCAATATTGTTCCTAAGAATATAACCAAGAGGAACAAAAATATATTCCTTCAAAGATTTGTATGTTTATAACGCCTTTATTCATAGTAGCTCTAAAGTGGAAACAACCAAAATTTCCATCAACCAGTGAATGAATAAACAAATTATAGTGCATTCACACAATGAAATAGAACAAACTACTTATACATGCAACATGAATTAATCTCAAAATCATTATATTAAGTGAAAAAAGCCAAACACAAAAGGCTATATTCTGTGGAAAAGGCAAATCTATAGTGACAGAAAAAAGATCAGTGTTTCTTAGGGGTCTCAGTGTGAGGGCAGGGGTTTGACTACAAAGGAGCTGGAAGAAATTCTGTGGAGTGATAGAAATGTTTAATATGTTGATTGTGGTACTGTATACATTTGTTAAAATCCAAACTTTAACAAATTTTACATTTGTTAAAATTCATGGAGACTTTTCACTTTAAAAAGGTGAATTGTAGTCTATGTAAATTATATCTCAATAAATTTGACTTTAAAACCAGATGAAGGGGAGAGCAACCAAGATGTAGAAGTAAGTAGAAAGATGCTGAACTCACCTCCTTTCATGAGCACACCAAAATAACTATCTGCAGAACAACTACTGATGAAAAAATAGTGGAACCTACTAGAAAAGATCTTTGACAACTAAATATGTAAAGAAGGAACCACAGCGAGATGGGTAGGAGGAACAGACTCATAGTATAATCAAATCCCATACCACTAGGTAGGTGACTCACAAACTAGAAAATAATTATATTTCAGAGGTTACCCCACAGGAGTGAGAATTCTGAGCCCTATGTCAGGCTCCCCAGCCCAGGAGTCCAGCACCTAGAAGATGAGCCCCTATAGTATTTGTCTTTGAAGGCCAGTGGGGCTTAACTGCAGAAGCCTCCTCTCCACATCCCCCTAAAAGGGTTTAACTCTTAAATGGTACATACAAAATCTCACATGCACCAGGACCCAGGGAAAAAGCAGTAATTTGATTGGAGCTGGGACCAGACCTACCTGCTGGTCTTAGATAGTCTCCTGAAGAGGCAGAGGGTGGCCGCAGCTCACCCTGGGGGTGTAGACTCAGGCATTATCCAAACTCCTAGGGATATATCTGGAAAAGATGAAAACTCTAATTTGAAAATATGCATGCACCCTAATGTTAGTAGAAGTACCAATTATAGTAGCCAAGATATAGAAGCAAACTAAATATCCAAAGACAGATGAATGGATAAAGATGCGTATGTGTGTATAGTGTGTACACACACACACACACAAACAATCAAGGAATATTCAGTTTGGTTCAGTTCAGTTCAGTTGGGAATATTACACAGTCATAAAAAGAAATGAAGTAAAGTCATTTGCAGCAACATAGATGGATCCAGAGATCATCATACTAAGTGAAGTAAGTCAGAGAAAAATAAATGCTATCATATGATAGCACTTATTTATGGAATCTAAAAAAATGATACAAATGAACTTCCTTATAAAATAGAAATAGACTTCAGTTCAGTTGCTCATCGTGTCCAACTCTTTGCAACCCCATGAATCGCAGCCTGCCAGGCCTCTCTGTCCATCACCAACTCCCAGAGTCCACCCAAACCCATGTCCATCGAGTCGGTGATGCCATCCAAACATCTCATCCTCTGGTGTCCCCTTCTCCTCCTGCCCTCAATCTTTCCCAGCATCAGGGTATTTTCAAATGAGTCAGCTCTTTGCATCAGGTGGCCAAAGTATTGGAGTTTCAGCTTCAACATCAGTCCTTCCGATGAACACCCAGGACTTATCTCCTTTAAGATGGACTGGTTGGATCTCCTTGCAGTCCAAGGGACTCTCAAGAGTCTTCTCCAACACCACAGTTCAAAAGCACCAATTCTTCGGCGCTCAGCTTTCTTTACAGTCCAACTCTCACAGCCATAGATCACCACTGGAAAAACCATAGCCTTGACTAGATGAACCTTAGTTGGCAAAGTAATTTCTCTGCTTTTGAATATGCTATCTAGGTTGGTCATAACTTTCCTTCCAAGGAATAAGCGTCTTCTAATTTCATGGCTGAAATCACCATCTGCAGTGATTTTGGAGCCCAGAAAAATAAAGTCAGTCACTCTTGCCACTGTTTCCCCATCTATTTGCCATGAAGTGATGGGACCGGATGCCATGATCTTCGTCTTCTGAATGTTGATCTTTAAGCCAACTTTTTCACTCTCCACTTTCACTTTCATCAAGAGGCTTTTGAGTTCCTCTTCACTTTCTGCCATAAGGGTGGTGTCATCTGCATATATGAGGTTACTGATATTTCTCCCAGAAATCTTGATTCCAGCTTGTGTTTCTTCCAGTCCAGCGTTTGTCATGATGTACTCTGCATAGAAGTTAAATAAGCAGGGTGACAATATACAGCCTTGACGGACTCCTTTTCCTATTTGGAACCAGTCTGTTGTTCCATGTCCAGTTCTAACTGTTGCTTCCTGACCTGCATACAAATTTCTCAAGAGGCAGATCAGGTGGTCTGGTATTCCCATCTCTTTCAGAATTTCCCATAGTTTATTGTGATGCATACAGTCAAAGGCTTTGGCATAGTCAATAAAGCAGAAATAGATGCTTTTCTGGAACTCTCTTGCTTTTTCGATGATCCAGCAGATGTTGGCAATTTGATCTCTGGTTCCTCTGCCTTTTCTAAAACCAGCTTGAACATCAGGAAGTTCACGGTTCACATACTGCTGAAGCCTGGCTTGGAGAATTTTGAGCATTAGGTCCTTTTATTTTCTTTTTTTTTCCACCCTTTTTATATATAGCACTGTGTATCTATTAATCCCCAAATTCTAACTTATCCCTCCCCACTTTTGGTAACTGTTAAGCTTGATTTCTGTGTCTGTTCAAGAAAATTAGAGATACCAAGGGGACATTTCATGCAAAGATAGGCTCAATAAAGGACAGAAATGGTATGGACCTAACAGAAACAGAAGATAGTAAGAAGAGGTGGCAAGAATACACAGAAGAACTGTACAAAAAACATCTTCATGACCCAGATAATCACCATGGTGTGATCACTCACCTAGAGCCAGACATCCTGGAAAGTGAAGTCAAGTGGGCCTTAGAAATCATCACTATGAACAAAGCTAGTGGACGTGACGGAATTCCAGTTGAGCTATTTCAAATTCTAAAAGATGATGCTGAGAAAGTGCTGTGCTCAATATGCCAGCAAATTTGGAAAACTCAGCAGTGGCCACAGGACTGGAAAAGGTCAGTTTTTGTTCCAATCCCAAAGAAAGGCAATGCCAAAGAATGCTCAAACTACCGCACAATAGCACTCATCTCACATGCTAGCAAAGTAATGCTTAAAATTCTCCAAGCCAGGCTTCAGCAATACGTGAACCATGAACTTCCAGATGTTCAAGCTGGCTTTAGAAAAGGCAGAGGAACCAGAGATCAAATTGCCAACATCTGCTGGATCATCGAAAAAGCAAGAGAGTTCCAGAAAAGCATCTATTTCTGCTTTATTGACTATGCCAAAGCCTTTGACTGTGTGGATCACAATAAACTGTGGGAAATTCTGAAAGAGATGGGAATACCAGACCACCTGATCTGCCTCTTGAGAAATTTGTATGCAGGTCAAGAAGCAACAGTTAGAACTGGACATGGAACAACAGACTGGTTCCAAATAGGAAAAGGAGTCCGTCAAGGCTGTATATTGTCACCCTGCTTATTTAACTTCTATGCAGAGTACATCATGAGAAACTACAATATCTTGTAGTACCCTATAATGGAAAGAATCTGAAAAAGAATATCTATATGTCTATATATATAGATATATATATGGCTATGTGAAAGTTGCTTAGTCGTGGCCAACTCTTTGTGACCTCATGGACTATACACTCCATGGAATTCTCCAGGCTAGAATACTGGAGTGGGTGGCTGTTACCTTTTCCAGGGGAACTTTCCTAACCCAGTGATTGAACCCAGGTCTCCCACATTGCAGGCAGATCCTTTACCATCTGAGCCACCAGGTATACCAAGCTATAGAAAAAGAACAAAATAATGCCACTTGCAGCAACACGGATGGACCTAGAGATTATGCTAAGCCAAGTAAGTCAGAAAGGGAAAGACAAATACCGTATGATATCAGTTATGTGTGGAATCTAAAATATGACACAAATGAACATAGCTACAAAATAAACAAACTCACTGACATAAAGAACAGACTTGTTGTTGCAAATAGGGAGGGAAGGATTAGGAGTTTGGGATTAGCCGATGTAAACTATTATATATAGAATGGATAAACAACAAGGTCCTACTGTATAGCACTGGGCATTATATTCAATATCGTGTGATGAACCATAATGGAAAAGAATGGAAAAGCATATATATATGTATAACTGAACCACTTTGCTGTATAGCAGAAATTATAAATCACACTGTAAAGCAACTACACTTTAATAAAAATTTTTAGAAGAATATATATATATGAATGACTTTGCTGTACACCTGAAATCCTATAAATCAACTGTACTTCAATTTAAAAAATTTAAAGAAAACAGATAAAGAAAATTTGGTCATTGCTTTTTCTTCTGTTAAAACCTCTTCAGACCTTAGAATGTACTCACAATAGAAACAATATCCTTTAGACATTTACAGAGACTACGAATTAGAAATTTCTTAGAAAGATTTTTGGTTTCTTGAAGTAAATTTGCTTGCTAAGGAGTACAATTTCTCAGATTAATCCCTTCCCTTTGTACTTTTGATCCTTTTGACTATTGATTTTTTTCTACTCATACTTAAACAATTAGGATTACGATTTGCCAATTAAAGAAAAACTTTGTCATGTTAAAACTTAGCCTATAATGATAAAGGGGAAAGGAAGAAGTTTCCATTCTCTGAAGTTTTCCATTCCAGATAGGGTATTCAGTTGAGTCTGCACATAGAGCCTGTGCAAAGTAGCTCTGGATTAGGCTGTTACTTCCTTAGCCACAATTTACAGCATTTCTGCCATCTGGAGTGCAAGATCAGTGCTGGGGAAGCTCGATTGTTACCATATTGAGGGCATGAGCACTGTGGGTGGGCAAGTTCATATCCAGGCCTTGAGACTGATCACAGACTAATGAGTCTACAGAGGCCTAAAGGTAACTTACCTGTGCAAAATAGCCTGTGGAGATCTGTGGGAGTCTGGAAAATGGACGCCTTGTCTAACAGGAGTGGCTGCTACTCAGCTTCAGTGTATTGTTGCCACGTGGGAATGTGGGCTTGGCACTGCCAGAGGGAGAGCTTCTGATTCAAGAGAAGCCAGAAACCTAGATTTTTTTTTTTTAATGCAAAATCTCCTAATTTTTAAAGCCTTAGTAGCTAGTTTGAAATCTTAAAAATATTCTGTGGACCAGCAATGTGTGGTCCTAACAAAATCCATCTGTGGCCTACCAGTTTCTGACCTCTGCACTAAGAATTGTTTCAGAGGAGGCTGCATTTATTTAGAGAAGGTGGTGGTAAATCAAGGTTTAATGGCTAAGAGCCTGGACTAATTTTTTAAAATGCTGAACAGCTTCATCATCCCTCAGACAGAGATTCCTTTTAAAGGCATTACATGGTCATTGTGATTGTGTTTTTGGTATCTGTTCTGCTCCTTCTCTTATGTGCAATAACCATATGGTTTTGTTACCAAGTCCAAGCTCGTACTGCTCACTGAATGACAGGCCAACCAATTGAGAGACGAGTTGCTGGGGCAAAGAACAGAGACTTTATTTGGAAAGCCAGAAGATGGCTTCATCCTTCCAGCAGATGCTTCCTGTGAGCTAAAAAAGATATTTTTTTAACTTTATTTTTCATCGAAGGATAATTGCTTTACAGAATGTTGTTGTTTTCTGTCAAATCTCAACATGAATCAGCCATAGGTATACATACACCACCTCCCTTTTGAACCTCCCCCACCTTCTCCCTCCCCACCCCACCTTTCTAGGTTGATACAGAGACCCTGTTTGAGTTTCCTGAGCCATACAACAAATTCCCGTCGGTTATTTTACATATGGTAATATAAGTTTCCATGTTACTCTTTCCATACATCTCACCCTCTCCCCATGTCCATAAGTCTATTCTCTATGTCTGTTTCTCCATTGCTGCCCTGTAAATAAATTCTTCAGTCCCATTTTTTTTTAGATTCCATACATATGCATTAGAATATGATATTTATCTTTCTCTTTTTGACTTACTTCACTCTGTATAATAGGTTCTAGGTTCATCCACATCATTAGAGCTGACTCAAATGCGTTTCTTTTTAGGGCTGAGTAATATTCCACTGTGTATATATACCACAATTTCTTTATCCATTCATCTGTTGATGGACATCTAGGTTGCTTCCTTGTTCTAGCTATTCTAAGTAGTGCTGCAATGAACAATGGGATACGTGTGTCTTTTTCAGTTTTGGTTTCCTCAGGGTATATGCTTAGGAGTGGGATTGCTGGGTCATATGGTGGTTTTTATTCCTAGTTTTTTAAGGAATCCCCAAATTGTCTTCCACAGTAGCTGCATCAATTTACATTCCTACCAACAGTGCAAGAGTGTTCTCTTTTCTCCACACTCACTCCAGCATTTATTGTTTGTAGACGTTTTGACAATGCCCATTCTGACCAGTGTGAGGCGATATCTCATTGTAGTTTTGATTTGCATTTCTCTGATAGTGATGTTGAGCATGTTTTCATGTGTTTGTTAGCCATCTGTATGTCTTTGGAGAAATGTCTGTTTAGGTCTTTTTTCCACTTTTTGATTGGGTTGTTTGTTTTTCTGGCATTGAGTTGTCTGAGCTGCTTGTTTATTTTGAAAATTAATCCTTTGTCAGTTGTTTTATTTGCTATCATTTTCTCCCATTCTGAGGGTTGTCTTTTCACTTCGCTTATAGTTTCCTTTGCTGTGCAAAAGCTTTTAAGTTTAATCAGGTTCCACTTGTTTACTTTTGGCTTTATTTCCATTACTCTAGGAAGTGGGTTATAGAGGATCTTGTTTTGATTTATGACATCGAGTGTTCTGCCTATGTTTTCCTCTAAGAGTTGTATAGTTTCTGGTCTTACATTTAGGTCTTTAATCCATTTTGAGTTTATCTTTGTGTATGGTGTTAGGAAGTGTTCCAATTTCGTTCTTTTACATGTAGCTGTTCAGTTTTCCCAGCACCATTTATTGAAGAGGCTGTCTTTGCCCCATTGTATATTCTTGCCTCCTTTATTAATAATAAGGTACCCATAGGTGTATGGGTTTATCTCTGGGCTTTCTATCTTGTTCTATTGGTCTATATTTCTGTTTTTGTGCCAATACTATACTGTCATCATGACTGTAGCTTTATTGTATAATCTGAAGTCAGGAAGGTTGATTCCTCCAGCTACATTCTTCTTTCTCAAGACTTCTTTGGCTATTTGGGGTCTTTTGTGTTTCCACATGAATTGTGAAATTTTTTGTTCTAGTTCTGTGAAAAATGCCATTGGTAATTTGATAGGGATTGCATTGAAGCTGTAGATTGTGTTTGGTAGTATAGTCATTTTTGCAATATTTATTTTTCCTACCCAGGAACATGGAATATCCCTCCATCTCTTTATGTCATCTTTGATTTCTTTCATTAGTGTCTCATAATTTTCTGCATATAGTTCTTTTGTTTCCTTAGGTAAGTTTATTCCTAGATATCTAATTTTTTTTGTCGCAACAGTGAATGGTATTGATTTCTTAATTTCTCTTTCTGATTTTCCATTGTTAGTACATAGAAATGCAAGTGATTTCTGTGTATTGATTTTGTATCCTGCAACTTTGCTAAATTCACTAATTAGCTCTAGTAATTTTCTGATACTATCTTTAGGGTTTTCTATGTACAATATCATGTTATCTGCAAACAGTGAGAGCTTTACTTCTTCTTTTCCAATCTGGATTCCTTTTATTTCTTTCTCTTCTCTGATTGCTGTAGCTAGGACTTCTAGAACTATGTTGAATAATAGTGGTGAAAGTGGACACTCTTGTCTTGTTCCTGATCTTAGGGGAAATGCTTTCAGTTTTCCACCATTGAGAATAATGTTTGCTGTAGGCTTATCATATATGGCCTTTACTATGTTGAGGTAGGTCCCTTCTATGCCTATTTTTTTGAGTTTTAATCATAAATAGGTGCTGAATTTTGTCAAAGGCTTTTTCTGCATCTATTGAGATTATCATATGGTTTTTATATTTCAGTTTGTTAATATGGTCTATCACATTGATTGATTTGCATATATTGAACAATCCTTGCATTCCTGGAATAAACCCAACTCGGTCATGGTGTATGAGCTTTTTGATGTACTGCTGAATTCTGTTTGCTAAAGTATTCTTGAGGATTTTTGCATCTATGTTCATCAGTGATATTGGCCTGTAGTTTTCTTTTTTGTGTGTTGTCTTTGTCTGGTTTTGGTATCAGTGTGAAGGTGGTCTCATAGAATGAGTTTGGAAATGTTCCTTCCTCTGAAATTTTTTGAAAGGGTTTTAGAAGGATAGGCATTAGCTCATCTCTAAATGTTTGATAGAATTCTCCTGTGAAGCCATCTGGTCCTGGGCTTTTGTCTTTGGGGAGATTTTTGATCACAGCTTCAATTTCAGTGCTTGTAATTGGGTTGTTCATAATTTATATTTCTTCCTGGTTCAGTCTTGGAAGATGGAACTTTTCTAAGAATCTGTCCATTTCTTCCAGGTTATCCATTTTATTGCCATATTGTTGCCCATTATAGTATCTTATAATCCTTTGTATTTCTGCATTATCTATTGTAACCTCTCCTTTTTCATTTCTAATTTTGTTGATTTGATTCTTCCCTTTTTTTCTTGATGAGTCTGGCTAAAGGTTTGTCATTTTGTTTATCTTCTCAAAGAATCAGCTTTTAGTTTTATTAATCTTTACCATTGTTTCTTTCATTTCTTTTTCATATCTTTCTGCTCAAATCTTTATGATTGCTTTCCTTCTACTAATTTTGGGGATTTTTTTGTTTTGCTTTTCCCAGTTGCTTTAGGTGTGAAGTCAGGTTGTCTATTTAATATTTTTCTTGTTTCTTGGGTAGGATTGTGTTGTTATAAACTTCCCTCTTAGAACTGCTTTTGCTGTATCCCATAGGTTTTGAGTTGTCATGTTTTCATTGTCATTTGTTTCTAGAAACTTTTTGATTTTCCTTTTGATTTCTTTAGTAA
Organism: Bos indicus; assembly: GCF_029378745.1. Lineage (NCBI taxonomy): Eukaryota > Metazoa > Chordata > Mammalia > Artiodactyla > Bovidae > Bos > Bos indicus. Next base: position 113,938,781 of record NC_091760.1, read on the forward strand.
CCTATTGGTTATTTAGAAGCATATTGTTTAATCTCCATGTGTTTGTGTTTCTTACTGTTTTTTTCTTGGTATCTAGTCTCATAGCATTCTGGTCAGAGAAGATGCTTGATAACAATTTCAATTTTTCTTAAATTTACTGAGGTTTGATTTGTGACCCAAGATGTGGTCTATCCTGGAGAATGTTCCATGTGTGCTTGAGAAGAAGGTGTATTCTTCTGCATTTGGATGGAATGTCCTGAAGATATCAATGAGATCCATGTCATCTAATGTATCATTTAAGACTTGTGTTTTCTTATTAATTTTCATTTTGATAATCTGTCCATTAGTGTGAGTGGGGTGTTAAAATCTCCTGCTGTTATTGTGTTACTGTCAATTTCTCCTTTTATGTCTGTTAGTGTTTGTCTTATGTATTGAGGTGCTCCTATGTTGAGTGCATAGATATTTACAATTGTTATGTTTTCCTCTTGGATTGATCCTTTGATCATTATGTAGTGTCCTTCCTTATCTCTTGTAATCTTCTTCATTTTAAGGTCTATTGTCTGATATGAGGATTGCTACTCCAGCTTTCTTTTGCTTCCCATTTTCATGGAATATATTTTTCCATCCTCTCATGTTCAGTCTATATATGTCTTGAGGTCTGAAGTGGGTTTCTTGTAGTTGGCATATATGTGGGTCTTGCTTTTATATCCATTCAGCCAGTCTGTGTCTTTTGGTTGGAGCATTTAATCCATTTACATTTAAGGTAATTATTGATATATAAGTTCCTATTGCCATTTTCTTAATTGTTTGGGATTGATTTTGTAGATCTTTTTCCTTCTCTTGTATCTCTTGACTATATAAATCCCTTTAACATTTGTTGTAAAGCTGGTTTTCTGGTACTGAATTCTCTTAACTTTTGCTTGTCTGAAAAGCTTTTTATTTCTCCATCAATTTTGAATTAGATTCTTGCTGGGTACACTAATCTTGGTTGTAGATTTTTCCGTTTTACTACTTTAAATATATCCTGCCATTCCCTTCTGGCCTGCAGAGTTTCTGCTGAAAGATCAGCTGTTAAATGTATGGGGTTTCCCTTGTATGCTTTTGTTGCTTTTCCCTGGCTGCTTTCAATATTCTTTCTTTGTGTTTAGTCTTTGTTAGTTTGATTAATATGTACCTTGGTGTGTTTCTCCTTGGGTTTATCCTGTATGTGACTTTATGTGCCTCTTGGACTTGATTGACTATGTCTTTTTCCATATTGTGGAAATTTTCAACTATAATCTCTTCAAATTTTTTTCATACCCTTTTTCTCTTCTTCTTCTGGAACCCCTATAATTTGAATGTTGATGTCTTTGATATTGTCCCAGAAGTCTCTGAGACTATCCTTAGTTCTTTTCATTCTTTTTACTTTATTCTGCTATTTAGAAGTTATTTCCACCATTTTATCTTCCAGTTCACTGATTCATTCTTCTGCCTCAGATATTCTGCTATTGACTCCTTCTAGAGTATTTTTCAGAGAAGGCAATGGTAATCTACTCCACTACTCTTGCCTGGAAAATCCCATGGATGGAGGAGCCTAGTAGGCTGCAGTCCACGGGGTCGCTAAGAGTTGGGCACGACTGAGCGACTTCACTTTCACTTTTCACTTTCATGCATTGGAGAAGGAAATGGCAACCCACTCCAATGTTCTTGCCTGGAGAATCCCAAGGACGGCAGAGCCTGGTGGGCTGCGGTCTATGGGGTCGCACAGATTCGGACACGACTGAAGCGACTTAGCAACAGCAGCAGCAGAGTATTTTTAATTTCAGTAATTGTGTTGTTTGTCTCTGTATGTTTATTCTTTAATTCTTCTAGGTCTTTGTTAAATGATTCTTGCATTTTCTCCATTTTGTTTTCAAGGTCATCTTTTGATCATCTTTACTATCATTATTCTGAATTCTTTTTCAGGTAGTTTGCCTATTTCCTCTTCATTTATTTGGACTTTTGTGTTTCTAGTTTGTTCTTTCACTTGTGTAGTATTTCTCTGCCTTTCCATTATTTTGTTTTAACTTATTGTGCTTGATGTCTCCTTTTCCCAGGCTTCAAGATTGAATTCTTTCTTCCTTTTGGTTTCTGTCCTCCTAAGGTTGGTCCAGTGGTTTGTATAAGCTTCCTATAGGGTGAGATTTATGCTGAGTTTTTGTTTGTTTGTTTTTCCTCCAATGAGAAAGGCTGAATGAGGTGGTAATCTTGTCTGCTGGTGATTGGGTTTGTATTTTTTGTTTTGTTTGTTGTTTAGATGAGGCGTCCTGCACAAGGTGCTACTGGGGGTTGGGTTGTGCCCCGCCTTGTATTCAAGTGGTTTCTTTTGTGTGAGTTCTCACTATTTGATACTCCCTAGGGTTAGTTCTCTGGTAGTCTAGTGTCTTGGAGTCAGCGCTACCACTCCAAAGCCTCAGGGCTTGATTTCTGGTCAGGAAAGAAGATTCCACAAGTGGTTTGTTATGGCATTAAGTGAGATGAAACAAATACCCCAAAATGAGAAATCAAAGATGAACCCCAGAAAAATGGCAGTTATAAAATCAGGCTAATAATAATTAAAATAATGGAATATACACATATACACATACACCCATAAGCAAAGTCAAATAGTCCCAACAAAAATAAAGTACAGCAATTTGACCTGGCAAACAAAGGAAATAAAAAATTATATTTACCAGTTAAGAAGAAAACTAACTAAAGTACAAACTGGAAAACAAAAGTAAAGCAAGGTGCCAAGTGGGGAATACATCAATGAAAACAAAACAAACAAATATGTTGAGAGGAAAGGAAAGAAAGAAGAGATATGCAAAGTTAAATAGAGTTAAATAAAGATTTATATACATTAAAGATTAACTGCAAGGGGAAAAGAATAGTAGGAAAGGCAAAAAAAGGAATAAATGTAGAAAAACATAGTAGATTAAAAAATTAAAATTATAAAAAAGAGAATAGAAAAAAATAAAGGACAACTCCACAGAACTGCAAAAACCCCAACATGGAGGCAGAATTTTATAACAAAAATAAAAAGTGTGACTGACTATACATATCCACATATACACCCATAAGCAAGATCAAAACAGTCCAACAAAAATAAAGTACAATAGATTGACCTGGTGAAGAAAGGAAACCAAAAATTATATCTACCAGTTAAGAACAAAACTAACTAAAACACAAACTGGAAAACAAAACTATAGCAAGATGCCAATTGGGGAATAAAGCAATGAAAACAAAACTAACAAATATTGAGAGGAAAGAAAAGAAAGAAAGAATGTATATGCAAAGTTAAATCAGATCAGAGATTAGATCAGATCAGATCAGTCACTCAATCGTGTCCAACTCTTTGCGACCCCATGAATCACAGCACGCCAGGCCCCCCTGTCCATCACCAACTCCCGGAGTTCACTCAGACTCACGTCCATCGAGTCAGTGATGCCATCCAGCCATCTCATCCTCTGTCATCCCCTTCTCCTCCTGCCCCCAATCCCTCCCAGCATCAGAGTCTTTTCCAATGAGTCAACTCTTCACATGAGGTGGCCAAAGTACTGGAGTTTCAGCTTTAGCATCATTCCTTCCAAAGAAATCCCAGGGCTGATCTCCTTCAGAATGGACTGGTTGGATCTCCTTGCAGTCCAAGGGACTCTCAAGAGTCTTCTCCAACACCACAGTTCAAAAGCATCAATTCTTTGTCTCTCAGCCTTCTTCACAGTCCAACTCTCACATCCATACCTGACCACAGGAAAAACCATAGCCTTGACTAGACGGACCTTTGTTGGCAAAGTAATGTCTCTGCTTTTGAATATGCTATCTAGGTTGGTCATAACTTTCCTTCCAAGGAGTAAGCATCTTTTAATTTCATGGCTGCAGTCACCATCTGTAGTGATTTTGGAGCCCAGAAAAATAAAGTCTGACACTGTTTCCACTGTTTCCCCATCTATTTCCCATGAAGTGATGGGACTGGATGCTATGATCTTCATTTTCTGAATGTTGAGCTTTAAGCCAACTTTTTCACTCTCCACTTTCACTTTCATCAAGAGGCTCTTTAATTTCTCTTCACTTTCTGCCATAAGGGTGGTGTCATCTGCATATTTGAGGTTATTGATATTTCTCCCAGCAATCTTGATTCCAGCTTGTGTTTCTTCCAGTCCAGCGTTTGTCATGATGTACTCTGCATAGAAGTTAAATAAGCAGGGTGACAATATACAGCCTTGACGAACTCCTTTTCCTATTTGGAACCAGTCTGTTGTTTCATGTCCAGTTCTAACTGTTGCTTCTTGACCTGCATACAAATTTCTCAAGAGGCAGATCAGGTGGTCTGGTATTCCCATCTCTTTCAGAATTTTCCACAGTTTGTTGTGATCCACACAGTCAAAGGCTTTGGCATAGTCAATAAAGCAGAAATAGATGTTTTCCTGAAACTCTCTTGCTTTTTCCATGATCCAGCGGATGTTGGCAATTTGATCTCTGATTCCTCTGCCTTTTCTAAAACCAGCTTGAACATTAGGAAGTTCACAGTTCACATATTGCTGAAGCCTGGCTTGGAGAATTTTGAGCATTACTTTACTAGCGTGTGAGATGAGTGCAATTGTGCAGTAGTTTGAGCATTCTTTGGCATTGCCTTTCTTTGGAATTGGAATGAAAACTGACCTTTTCCAGTCCTTTGGATTTATAAACATTAAAGATTAACTGCATGGGGAAAAGAATGGCAGGAAAAACAAGGAAAAGAATAAATGTAGAAAAAGTACTAATAGGTTTAAAAAATTAAACATTAAAATAAAAAAAGAGAGAGAGAGAAAAAAAAAGGAAAACTCCACAGAACTGCAAAAGCCCAACTTAGAAGCAGAGGTTTATAACAACAGTAAAAAATGTGACTGGGGAAAAAAAAAAACTCAAAAGCTTAATTGGATTTCATAGTGCCAATAAAATCGATATCTACAAAAAGAGGGGGAAGAAAAAGAAAAAGAAAAAAAATCCAAAAGAATCTACTGAAGAAATCAAAACATAAGAATAATAAATGTTTTTCTTGAGTCACTGCTGTCAGAGTCCTTTCCCTTGCTGGGAGTCACAGTCCACCTCACCTCCCTAGGATGCCCTCCAACATTGTGCTGATCTCTGGACCTGCTGTGGGGGCAGCTCAGATTCTAATCTGGTCCTACTCCTGTGTATTCTTGCCTCCAATGTCCACAGCTATCAGAACGAGTGCATTTTCTTTTGTGGGAGCTCTCAATGTCCTTTTATATACTCCATAGACAGAGTCTGCCTAGTTGATTGTGTGGATTTAATCTGCAGCTTGTACAGCTGGTGGGAAGGTTTGGGTCTTCTTCCTTAGTCACACTGCCCCTGGGTTTCAATTGTGGTTTTATTTCCACCTCTGCATGTGGGTTGTCCACTGGGGTTTGCTAATGAGGCTGCCCTGGAAGACTTGGGTTTGCCCCTGTGAGGGCCAGGTGTGGAGGTGGTGCAGCTGCTTTGGTCGCAGGGCTTCTGGCAGCACCAGGTACTCAGGGGAGTTGGCAGCTAGGGCAGCAGAAAATATATTGCTCTAGAAGGGTATGGCAACCAGTATTGGCCAATACGTTTCAGTATTCTTGCCTAGAGACCCCCCCCCACCCCCCAATAGAGAAGCCTGGCAGACCACAGTCTACAGGGTTGCAAAGAACTGGAGACGACCGAAGCAACCCTGTGTGCATAGATGCAAGACTTTCCTTGCCTGTGGCAGTTCTGCCCCAGTGAGAGTTGAGCGTGAAGGTGGTGCAGTTGCTTGGCCTGCAGGGACCCTGGCATTGCCAAGTGTGCAGGGACACAGATTGCCTCTGCTACTGGAGTTATGGCCTTATCAGGGTCTTTTTTCAAGCCTCTTGTAGCTGGTGATCAGAAGGCCTCTTTGGCCAGTCTTTCTCTGTAGCTCTGCCCATTCAGGCACTTAGAGGGCTCCCTTGCCTGGGGTCCTTCTCTGTTATTTGGCATGTTAGGCACATTAGAGGGGCCCCCCTGGCTGGGGTCCTACTCTAGTTCAGCACATCAGTCACTTAAAGGAGAACCCTGGGTGGGGTCCTACTCTGTAGTTCAGTGCATCAGGAACTGATGGGCCAGCCTCTCTATTGTTCAGCTGCCGATGCTGGCATGTGGGGAGAGAGAGACTATGGTGATGGCTCTACCCCCTACACATGACTAAGCAGTATTGCCTTGCTTCCATGGCTGCCTGGCTTTCCTCCGCAGGTATTTCCTGCCACAGTCTCCTCCCTCACATCCCCTTGATCTATCTCTCCACAGTCCAAAGCACCCCTCACCCTGGGATTGCTCCACAATCCCTAAACTCCATCTCCCAGCCGGTGCGCCTTCTAGGGGACCTGCAGCCTTGTTCAGAGTATGTATAGCTCCAGCAAGGACTATCTGATTCTTATTCTTCTTAGGCTGCCACAGATCAGCTGTTTCACTCTCGGCCTTAAAAGTTTCTCCTCTGGCTCAGACAATTGCCCTGATATGGGGATCAGACCTCTGCTTCAGTTCCCCTACCCACTGAGGGCAGGTCCAGCCCTACTAACACTCCTGTCTTTCCCCCTAGTTCCTTCATCCTACCGAGTTTTGTGTGGGTCTATAAATTCTTTTCCGCTGGTCAGGTACTCCTGTCTGCTCTCAGCTGGTGTTCTGCATGCACTTCTGAGTCTGAAGGTGTAGTCCCGATGTATATGTGGAGAGAAATGTACTCCACATCCACCTACTCCTCTGCTGTCTTATTCTCTCTCTTAAAAAAAAGGTATTTTAGCTTTACACTAATTGCCTGGGAGCAGGGTTCCCAGAGAAGGGCCATTATATATAATTTAAGCTTATAGGCAACACCCCTTTAGTGATTAACTTGTAATAGAATACAAAGTTTCTTTCTTATTACATTTTAGGGGCAATTGATCCTTTCTCTACTTCTGGTACACTATTCCCCTTTCCCACATCAACAGATAGTAACTCAGGCCTGAGCCAACCAGCAAACAATATTTCTGAGACACAGATAAGACCACGGTGACTTTACTGGGTGAGGTTCACAGATTTTAGGGGCTTCCTTGGTGGGTCAGTGATAAAGAATCCCCCGCCAATGCAGGACACACAGGTTTGATGTCTGGGTTGGGAGGATGCCCTAGAGAAGGACGTGGCTACCACTGAGAAATCCAATGGACAAAGGAATTTGGTGAGTACAGTGAATGGGGTCGCAAAAGAGTCAGACATGACTTAGCAACTAAACACCATCACCAAGAATAGATTTAAGAACTAAAAGAGACTCTGGAGTCTAACCAGTTACTTTCAGATGAGGAAATGAAGCTTCAAAGAAGTGATATGATTTGGCCAAGGGTGTGCAGCTGTCTAGAGGTAGAAATGAGGCCATAACTAGTCTCCATACTCTACCCGCTTCATTTATTACGTTACCTTTAAATACAAACAACATCCTTAGAGGTATTTTGCATTGATAATTCTTTTACAACTGTTACTACTTATGTACTTTTATAACTTGACCTAATCCCCATCCTACTATCATATTTCATTCATATAAAACACTTCCTTCCTCTGAACTCTAGATAATATGTTGTTAATACCACTCATTTGACAACTGTATCAATCGAGCCTCAATTACTAGAGGCAAAAAGCCAAGCACACTTGCCTTAGCCCCAAACTTTTTTTTTTCCCCCCAACTGAGCAATCCACCGGTGACACTGCTGGAAGCAGGGATTCATGATGTCACTAGTTGTCTCTGCTTCTCTCGGTGGGCTGGCTTCTTTCATTCTGAAGCCAAAAGCTTCCTCTATGCAGCTGGGAAGACGGCTGCCAGAAACTCCAGGCTTAATCATACTTTAATAACCATGTGGAGGGAAGTCTATTCTCTCAAATTTGTATGTCTCTCAGAGGGAGACTTCTTGCATCTTGTGTCTGGCCCCTGGACCAATTTCTGTGTCCGGAAGAACATGCTACTATTTTCTAGGTTCAGATTGGATCTTGTTTCCCTGTCTCCTGCCAGGGAGAAAGAGGAGGTACTGAGATGGAATCCTTCACTAGGAAAATGGGGATGGTCAAGAGGATTGATAAGAAATATCTATCAGAGACCAGGAAAACAATTGCACAACCAATACTGTTGCATCCCAGGATGGTTATGTTTGGGAAATAAACTGGATCCTGCTCAGTTCCAGTGCATCCGAGAGTTAGGCTTGGCTGAAGTCCAGGAGAGTATATCCAGTGATGCCAAGAATGGTTAGTGATGAGGAAATAGAATATTCTTTTTATTTATTGATTTTTGGCTGCATTGGGTCTTTGTTGCTGGGTGGGCTTTTCACTAGTTGTGGTGAGCAGGGGCTACTCTATAGTTGTGGCGCATGAGCTTCTCATTCTAGTGGCTTCTCTTGTTGTAGAGCAAGGGCTCAAGGGTGCAAGGGCTTCAGTAGTTGTGAGTCCTGGGATCTAGAGCATAGGCTCAATAGTTGCTCTGCAGCATGTGGGATCTTCCTGGACCAGGGATTGAACCCATGTCTCCTGCATTGGCAGGCAGATTCTTTACCACTGAGCCACCAAGCCCTGGAAACAGAATACACTAAGGAGAGATATAAAGCCATGTCAAGAACAGGAGAGAGAGATGTGGGTAGGAGAGATGGAGATGAGGCAGGGAATGCTTTCATGAGATGTGCACAGAGCCGTCTTGGTTGGTCTTAGCATGACAACAGTAACTTGTCCTACAAATGGGTTTTTAAGTTAATAGAAAACTCCTGACAAATAACACTTTCGAACAGATGCCAGATGTAGAGCAATTGCTGGGAGAAAGTGTAAATTGGTTTAAACTTTTTGAAGTTTACAATGAATATGCCCTTTGACTCAGCCATTCTTCTTCTCAGAATTAACCCTAAGGAAATATTTATATATGGAGATTGTGCTGTAAACTGTTAATTGCTGTTATAAGTCAAAAAAAGATGGAGACAACCTAAACATTTCACAATATAAGACTGGGTAAGCAAAGAAATCATTACAAATACAAACAAAGGAATGTATTGCAGCCATTTAAAATGCTATTATGAAAGCGTATTTAAAGAAATGAAAATCTGTTCATAATATGTTACATGAAAAAACAACTTCCAAAATGGCTCAAGATTAATTACTTTTATTATACTCTACTATATACCAGACAGTTGTATGATCTGATTTAATCTTTACAATTCTAGGCAGTGGTTATTATCTTTTCTCCCATATTACTTAACTCCTCCTAACTTCATTTCCTTCTCTATAAATGTGATATAGTTGAGGCAGTCAGCTGGAAGCCACATGCCTGGATTTAGAGCTGGCTCTGTTACTTACTATCTATGTGACTTTGGACAAGCTGCTTTTTTCATTACCAGCACTTTAAAAAATATGCTTTATATTGCAAATCAGGACTCACATGCACACACAGATGCAAAATATAAATGGAAAGAAAAATTTGCAAACCAATACTTATTCTTCCTATCTTGGATGCATTCTTGTATTTTCTTTTCTATACAAATCCATTTCATTCTGATCTACTTTATTCTATTCCATTTTATTTTTTTAATGATGGTTATAGCCCATCAAAAGAACCCACTAATGGTAGCATGACTGACATTCTTTAGATGCTCAATAAATGGCAGCTACTATTTTTTCTGAGTTAAATTCACCCATTCCAGTCCATTTTAGTTCGCTGATTGCTAGAATGTTGACATTCACTCTTGAATTTAACTCAGATGACCATTATATCTACTACTGCGGGCAGGAATCCCTTAGGAGAAATGGAATAGCCATCATGGTCAACAAAAGAATCTGAAATGCAGTACTTGGATGCAATCTCAAAAATGACAGAATGATCTCTGTTCATTTCCAAGGCAAACCATTCAATATCACAGTAATCCAAGTCTATTACCCAACCAGTAATGCTGAAGAAGCTGAAGTTGAACAGTTCTATGAAGACCTACAAGATCTTTTAGAACTAACACCCAAAAAAGATGTCCTTTTCATTATAGGGGACTGGAATGCAAAAGTAGGAAGTCAAGAAACACCTGGGGTAACAGGTGAATTTGGCCTTGGAATACAGAATGAAGCAGGGCAAATACTAACAGAGTTTTGTCAAGAGAACGCAATGGTCATAGCAAATACCCTTTTCCAACAACACAAGAGCAGACTCTACACATGGACATCACCAGATGGTCAACACCGAAATCAAATTGATTATATTCTTTGCAGCCAAAGATGGAGAAGCTCTATACAGTCAGCAAAAACAGGACTGGGAGCTGACTGTGGCTCAGATCATAAATTCCTTATTTCCAAATTCAGACTTAAATTGAAGAAAGTAGGGAAAACTACTAGACCACTCAGGTATGACCTAAATCAAATCCCTTATGATTATACAGTTGAAATGAGAAATAGATTTAAGGGACTAGATCTGATAGACAGAGTGCTTGATGAACTATGGACGGAGGTTTGTGACATTGTATAGGAGACAGGGATCAAGACCATCCCCATGGAAAAGAAATGCAAAAAAGCAAAATGGCCGTCTGGGGAGGCCTTACAAATAGCTGTGAAAAGAAGAGAAGTGAAAAGCCAAGGAGAAAAGGAAAGATATAAGCATCTGAATGCAGAGTTCCAAAGAATAGCAAGGAGAGATAAGAAAGCCTTCCTCAGTGATCAATGCAAAGAAATAGAGGAAAACAACAGAATGGGAAAGACTAGAGATCTCTTCAAGAAAACTAGAGATACCAAGGGAACATTTCATGCAAAGATGGGCTTGATAAAGGACAGAAATGGTATGGACCTAACAGAAGTAGAAGATTTTAAGAAGAGGTGGCAAGAATACACAGAAGAACTGTACAAAAAAACATCTTCACAACCTAGATAATCACGATGGTGTGATCACTCACCTAGAGCCAAACATCCTGGAATGTGAAGTCAAGTGGGCCTTCGGAAGCATCACTACAAACAAAGCTAGTGGAGATGATGGAATTCCAGTTGAGCTATTTCAAATCCTGGAAGATAATGCTGTGAAAGTGCTGCACTCAGTATGCCAGCAAATTTGGAAAACTTAGCAGTGGCCACAGGACTGCAAAAGGTCAGTTTTCATTCCAATCTCAAAGAAAGGCCACGCCAAAGGATGCTCAAACTACTGCACAATTGCACTCATCTCACACGCTAGTAGAGATGAGGGCTTCCCTGGTGGCTCAGAGGTTAAAGCATCTGCCTGCAATGTGGGAGACCTGGGTTCAATCCCAGGGTTGGGAAGATCTCCTGGAGAAGGAAATGGCAACCCACTCCAGTATTCTTGCCTGGAGAATCCCATGGATGGAGGAGCCTGGTAGGCTGCAGTCCATGGGGTAGCAAAGAGTCGGACACGACTTAGACTTAACTTTCACACGCTAGTAAAGTAATGCTCAAAATTCTCCAAGTCAGGCTTCAGCAATACGTGAACCGTAAACTTCCAGATGTTCAAGCTGGTTTTAGAAAAGGCAGAGGAATCAGAGATCAAATTGCCAACATCCACTGGATCATCAAAAAAGCAAGAGAGTTCCAGAAAAACATCTATTTCTGCTTTATTGACTATGTCAAAGCCTTTGACTGTGTGGATCACAATAAACTGTGGAAAATTCTGAAAGAGATGGGAATACCAGACCACCTGACCTGCCTCTTGAGAAACCTATATGCAGGGGAGGAAGCAACAGTTAGAACTGGACATGGAACAACAGACTGGTTCCAAATAGGAAAAGGAGTACGTCAAAGCTGTATATTGTCACCCTGTTTATTTAACTTCTATGCAGAGTACATCATGAGAAACACTGGGCTGGAAGAAGCACAAGCTGGAATCAAGATTGCTGGGAGAAATATCAATAACCTCAAGTATGCAGATAACACCACCCTTATGGCAGAAAGTGAAGAGGAACTAAAAAGCTTCTTGATGAAGGTAAAAGAGGAGAGTGAAAAAGCTGGCTTAAAGTTCAACATTCAGAAAACGAAGATCATGGCATCTGGTCCCATCACTTCATGGGAAATAGATGGGGAAACAGTGGAAACAGTGTCAGACTTTATTTTTGGGGGCTTCAAAATCACTGCAGATGGTGATTGCAGCTATGAAATTAAAAGACGCTTACTCCTTGGAAGGAAAGTTATGACCAACCTAGATGGCATATTGAAAAGCAGAGACATTACTTTGCCAGCAAAGGTCCATCTACTCAAGGCTATGGTTTTTCCTGTGGTCATATATGGATGTGAGAGTTGGACTGTGAAGAAAGCTGAGCGTCGAAGAATTGGTGCTTTTGAACTGTGGTGTTGGAGAAGACTCTTGAGAGTCCCTTGGACTGCAAGGAGATCCAACCAGTCCATTCTAAAGGGGATCAGTCCTGGGTGTTCATTTGAAGGACTGATGCTAAAGCTGAAACTCCAATACTTTGGCCACCTCATGCGAAGAGTTGACTCATTGGAAAAGGACCTGATGCTGGGAGGGATTGGGGGCAGGAGGAGAAAGGGACGACAGAGGATGAGATGGCTGGATGGCATTACCGACTCGATGGACATGAGTTTGGGTAAACTCCGGGAGTTGGTGATGGACAGGGAGGCCTGGGGTGCTGCAAATTCATGGGGTCACAAAGAGTCGGACATGACTGAATGACTGAACTGACTATTTTTTCTGTTCTACTTCTTTCTTCTTCTTCTCCTCCACCTCCTCCCTCTCCCCCTGCTCATCTTTCTTCTCCTTCTTCTTGTTACTATTATTGGTAGTAGTAGTAGTAGCATGATCGTGACAGAAGGTGGTAAAGGCAATGCCCTTTGAAAGAGTAGATTCCCAGCTTCAGAGTGTGGAAGTTTATAAATACAAGTCAAATTGCCACAGTCATTATAAATGTAACTTCTAACAAAACAGATGGGTTTATCCTGTACTTAAGAAGTCCAACTGTCATTGGTGGCTATAAAGCTGAAAATCTGTTGTAGGAAGTCAGCAATACTCCCTGGAGGAGTCAGAAGACTAGACTGACTGTCAAACTTCAGTGGTACTAGGACTCATTCAGTTACAGGTGACCGAATATCAAAACCAGGATTTTTGGAAAAAAGAATTTATTGACTTACATACAGAATGAGGCAGTAGTAAATCTACCGGCTTCGGCATTGTTAATGCTTCCCTGGTGGTCAGACAGTTAAAGACCTTTTTGCAATGCAGGAAACCAGGATTCGATCTCTGGGTCAGGAAGATCCCCTAAAGAAGGGAAAAGCAACCCACTTCAGTATTCTTGCTTAGAGAATTCCATGCACAGAGGAGCCTGGCGGGCTACAGTCCGTGGGGTAGCAAAGAGTCAGACATGACTGAGAGACTTTCTCAGTACTGTTAGATCCAGATGCTCAACAGGGTCCTCAGAAAATTCTTTTCTAAGTTTCAGTTATACTTTACTACATTGGCTTCCCTCTCTGCCAGATATTTTTTAATGGTGGCCCCTGACGACTGAAGCTTTAAGTCTGGAAGAAGGAAACAATCTCTCTTACCAAGTTCCAATAAGTCTTGGGCCTGGCTCTCCTTCACTCACATTGTGTTCCATCTTGGACCTAGCTGCTGCAAGCAGGGGGTTAAGTTGCTCTGGCTGGCCAGGATCCCCAGAACCATATGGGCTAAATGAAAAATAGGTGGGCTGTCAAAGGAAACCAGGTTGCTGCCACCAGTAGTAGGGAGTAAAGATGTGGGTGCACAAAAATGTCTACTATAGTTAGTAATGGGCTTCCCAGGTGGTGTTAGTGGTAAAGAACACGCCTGCCAATGCAGAAGACATAAGAGACGTGGGTTTGACCCCTGGGTCGGGGAGATCCCTTGGAAGAGGGCATGGCATCCCACTCCAGTATTCTTGTCTGGAGAATCTCATGGACAGAGAAGCCTGGTGGGCAAAGAGTTGGACACAACTGAAGCAACTTAGCACACACACATGAATAGTTAGTAATATTTCAGAGTAAGACAGAGGATCTCAGAAACCCACATAAAGTGAGTGGTCAGAAGGGGTTAAAATCCAGGCATGAGCCACAGACAAATGTTCGAGCATCAATAACAAAAGAACTCCAGAAATCCCTATGTACTTTGTCCATCTGCACGTGCAGAGATCAGGAGCATCCTTCTGAGATAAGGAGTAAGGAAGGGAACTAGGGCTAGGAAATTGCATTGAACTAGTTAGGTTGATTAAATGAGATAATACTTAACGTATTATCTCATTTAATCAACCAAAAGTTGGTCCTTAGGTGGATAGTGGTATTTCCATATAGGCACAGGGGAAAACTGAGATCATACATCTAGAAAGTGATGGAGTTGATATTTCAACACAAGTTTTGTCTTACCCAAAGCCCACACTCATTGCCTCTGCCTGAAACTCTTTCCATATTTTCCTGACTATGAATTTCCAATTACACTTAAGCTTGTCAAGATTTATCATGCATCTCAGGGCTCCCTTACACTCAATTCACAGCCCTGCAGAATCTTTTAACAGGTCTCCAGACTTCATTAATCATACACTTCTATTGGTCAGAACTTTGGGGTAGCCTACTCTATTTTTTTTATTTATTTATACTTACATATGTTTATAATAGAAATATACTTATTACATGTTTATCATACTGACGTTGGTATTTACATAAGATGGTGAGACCCTTGAGGGCAGTGGCTATTATGTCATCTTCAGCCAGTACCTAGCACAGTATCTGATACATGCTATGATGACAAAATTCTCAAATAAAAATTTTTGAACATCTGCTTTTGCACATGATCATGATATAATCACTTGGTGTATATAGACATTTGTTCTAGGTTTCAGAAAATGTAATCCTCATATTAATTCTAAAAGGTAAGACCTATGTTTCCCATTTGACAGCTGAGGAATCTGCCACCTAGTTGATGGCAAAAATCATATTCTAGTCCAGGTTCTTAGATGCCTAAATGGTGTTACTGCTAAACACATTGTTAAGGTCTGTTTTAATACATAAAGTGACAATGAGTCAGAATTTAAATTGATGCTGTCCTGGAGAATTTAGAATATATGGCTAAATAGCCTTGTGTTACGGACATTTCTCCTAGTTTCCTGTTTTGCCTTCCTAACTAGATCGTAAGGGCCTATGAATGCAAGATGTTTTACTTTTTTCTACCCCTCCTTGCATTGCTCAGATGCTTCGCTGAGCCACTGTTTTTGGCTGGATTATTTCTGAGAATGACCAGGGAAAGGTGTGCTCAGGAGTGTGGAGATATAGGATGTAGGGGTGGAGAGGTGTCAGTCAAGTGGAGATGAAGTAGTTGACAATGGGCCTGCCCTTAAACCACTTTCCACATATCACACACCATAGGCTGCTAAGCCTGGTGGCCATGGGGAAAACTCTTGTTCCCAACTGCTTGATTAACAGGAGTATCTAGTTGAAAAGAGACACTTCTACAGAATATTAGGTACTAAGATTTCAAAATTCATGGGTGAGAGAGACATAGAAATGATCACTCTGAGTTACTGAGAATGTTTATTTTTTAAAAAATTCTTCAAGATTAACTGTCAGTAAGAAGTTGAAGGGAAAAGAAATGGGAAGATTTCAGCAGGGAAACGGTGTCTGTGGTACTGACTAGAAGTTGTGAAAAGCAAAGGAACTGGTTAAGAATGAAATAGAAATCAGAGGTGAGTAGACATATTGTCCCATTTTAAATGTTACAACATAACAGAGAACCAGAAAAACTTAAAAATGACATTGGAATCCAGAAACTGGAAAGTGCTTGACTTTGCTGACAGCACTTTTTTCCTGCTACTAAATCATCTGTATCAGGCAAGGCACCTACTTGGAAATGAACTCATTTATCTATTATGTTGCAACGGTGAAGTGAAGGTATAAACCTTTAGATATAAAATTGGAGAAATTCCCTTATTTTCACATGGCTGCGAACAGCCCAGCTGTGCCCTCTAGTGATCATGCTGTCCTGTTGCTTTATTAGGAGACGAAAAATACTGAAGCAAATGCATTCTGAGTGCCTCTTCCACCTTAGAAATTAGCTTTCTTAGAAATTAGAAATTTCTGTGTGGGATGATTGCTTCTATGGAAAATAAATGTTTCTAAAGAAATATATATAGTGAAGGTAAATCACAAATTTCTTTAATTCTGTTCCCTGGAGCACCCTTTTCCTTCACTTATAGATTCCTTTATAAATTTGGGTCATTGGTGAAACTGATGTTTTCAATTTCACCTAGTCAGTTACCAGGGGATTGGATTGAAGTAAAAAGAATTTTTCACAGATCCAGTATTGCAAATAAATCGGATCAGGTTAGGACAATCATTTCTAAAAGGGGGTATTACCTTACTTATACACGTTGGGATATATGGTATGGCAAGAGGCTGCCAGGGTAGAGGAATTTTCAGTCAAATTCGACTCTCAACTTGATTTAATTTTACCAGGAATATGTGTGTACCAGTCTTAATTTCTTTGCTTGGTTGTAATTTCTATGTATATAAGTCTTGTATATTCCAGAACTTGGTATTTTGTACTGTATTTCAAATTAGGCCTTGCATACAGAAGGTTTAAAAATTTTTGAAACTTTCATAAAAGGTACAAGTATTCTTCTTTTTTTTTTTTTTTCTGGACCACTTAAGAGAATGTTGCATATACAATGACACTCCTGAGTATTTTAACATGTATTTCCTACAAATCAAGATATCTCCTATACAACCACAATGCCATCCAAATCAGAAAATTAACATTGATGTGTTACTAAACCTCATACCTATTTAAGTTTTGCCTGTTGTCTTGTTAATGTCCATTAGAACACAAAGATCAATTTCAGTATAATGTGTTCAGTTCAGTTCAGTTCACTCACTCAGTCGTGTCCAACTCTTTGCGACCCCATGAATTGCAGCACGCCAAGCCTCCCTGTCCATCACCAACTCCTGGAGTTCACCCAAACTCAGTCCATCGAGTCGGTGATGCCATCCAGCCATCTCATCCTCTGTCGTCCCCTTTTCCTCCTGCCCCCAATCCCTCCCAGCATCAGAGTCTTTTCCAATGAGTCAACTCTTCGCATGAGGTGGCCAAAGTATTGGAGTTTCAGCTTTAGCATCAGTCCTTCCAATGAACACCCAGGACTGATCTCCTTTAGAATGGACTGGTTGGATCTCCTTGTAGTTGAAGGGACTCTCAAGAGTCTTCTCCAACACCACGGTTCAAAAGCATCAATTCTTCGGCGCCCAGCTTTCTTCACAGTCTAATTCTCACATCCATACATGACCACTGGAAAAACCATAGCCTTGACTAGACTTTGTTGGCAAAGTAATTTCTCTGCTTTTGAATATGCTGTCGAGGTTGGTCATAACTTTCCTTCCAAGGAGTAAGCATCTTTTAATTTCATGGCTGCAGTCACCATCTGCAGTGATTTTGGAGCCCAGAAAAATAAAGTCTGACACTGTTTCCACTGTTTCCCCATCTATTTGCCATGAAGTGATGGGACCGGATGCCATGATCTTAGTTTTCTGAATGTTGAGCTTTAAGCCAACTTTTTCACTCTCCTCCTTCACTTTCATCAAGAGGCTTTTTAGTTCCTCTTCACTTTCTGCCATAAGGGTGGTGTCATCTGCATATCTGAAGTTATTGATATTTCTCCCAGCAATCTTGATTCCAGCTTGTGCTTCTTCCAGCCCAGTGTTTCTCATGATGTACTCTGCATAGAAGTTAAATAAGCAGGGTGACAATATGGAGCCTTGATGTACTTCTTTTCCTATTTGGAACCAGTCTGTTGTTCCATGTCCAGTTCTAACTGTTGCTTCCTCCCCTGCATATAGGTTTCTCAAGAGGCAGGTCAGGTGGTCTGGTATTCCCATCTCTTTCAGAATTTTCCACAGTTTATTGTGATCCACACAGTCAAAGGCTTTGACATAGTCAATAAAGCAGAAATAGATGTTTTTCTGGAACTCTCTTGCTTTTTTGATGATCCAGCAGATGTTGGCAATTTGATCTCTGATTCCTCTGCCTTTTCTAAAACCAGCTTGAACATCTGGAAGTTCATGGTTCACGTATTGCTGAAGCCTGACTTGGAGAATTTTGAGCATTACTTTACTAGCATGTGAGATGAGTGCAATTATGCAGTAGTTTGAGCATTTTTTGGCATTGGCTATTTCTCTGTAGTCTCACTCTGGAACAGTTTTTCATGTTTTTCACTTTCATGACCTTGATAACTTTTGACAAATATTTGCTGATTGTTTTCTAGAATCGTCCTTTATTGGATTTGTCTGGTGTTTCTTCACGATTAGGTTTAGGCTGTACATCGTAGGCATCAGTGTGACAGAGTAATGCTGTATTTATCTGTCAGGTGACACTTGTTTTCATTTTGTCCCATTATTAATGATTTTCACTTTCATCACCTGATTAAAGTGGTGTCTCAGGTGTTTCCAGTGTAAAATTACTCTTTTCACTTGGTAATTTATATGTGCTTTGTTTGGAGTTCTTTTTGCCTATATATTGTTTTTTTTATTTTTTAAATTTTATTTTATTTTTAAACTTTACATAATTGTATTAGTTTTGCCAAATATCAAAATGAATCCATCACAGGTATACAAGTGTTCCCCATCCTGAACCCTCCTCCCTCCTCCCTCCCCATACCATCCCTCTGGGTCGTCCCAGTGCACTAGCCCCAAGCATCCAGTATCGTGCATCGAACCTGGACTGGCATCTCATTTCATACATGATATTTTACATGTTTCAATGCCATTCTCCCAAATCTTCCCACCCTCTCCCTCTCCCACAGAGTCCAAAGCCCAGAGATAAATCCACGCACATATGGACACCTTATCTTTGACAAAGGAGGCAAGAATAAACAATGGATTAAAGACAATCTCTTTAACAAGTGGTACTGGGAAATCTGGTCAACCACTTGTAAAAGAATGAAACTAGAACACTTTCTAACACCATACACAAAAATAAACTCAAAATGGATTAAAGATCTAAACATAAGACCAGAAACTATAAAACTCCTAGAGGAGAACATAGGCAAAACACTCTCTGACATACATCACAGCAGGATCCTCTATGACCCACCTCCCAGAATATTGGAAATAAAAGCAAAAATAAACAAATGGGACCTAATTAACCTTAAAAGCTTCTGCACATCAAAGGAAACTATCAGCAAGGTGAAAAGACAGCCTTCAGAATGGGAGAAAATAATAGCAAATGAAGCAACTGACAAACAACTAATCTCCAAAATATACAAGCAACTCTGTTTTTCATTAAACTTCCAATTTACTCACTTACTTATATCTCTTTAGATTCATTTCTTAAAATTTTATTCAATTGAATTAATTTTATTCAATGATTCATTAGTAACATTATTTATTCTGCTCAAAATTTCCCAGTTTGGTCAATGGGAACCCCCACAAGTTGATTTCTGTGTCCTGATATGTTTCCATTGTTTTTTGAGAGTTTTAAAATAGTTTATTTATTTTTTATTGAAATATAGTTGATTTAAAATATTGTATTGATTCCAGGTATACAGTAGTTAATATATATATATATATATTTTTTTTTTTTCAGATTCTTTTCCCATTCTGGTTATTGTAAAATATTGAATATAGCTCACTGTGTTATACAGCAGGTCCTCGTGTATTTTATATATATAGTTGGACTGTGAAGAAGGCTGAGCGCCGAAGAATTGATGCTTTTGAACTGTGGTGTTGGAGAAGACTCTTGAGAGTCCCTTGGACTGCAAGGAGATCCAACCAGTCCATTCTGAAGGAGATCAGCCCTGGGATTTCTTTGGAAGGAACGATGCTAAAGCTGAAACTCCATTACTTTGGCCACCTCATGCGAAGAGTTGACTCATTGGAAAAGACTCGGATGCTGGGAGGGAATTGGGGGCAGGAGGAGAAGGGGACGACAGAGGATGAGATGGCTGGATGGTATCACTGACTCGATGGACGTGAGTCTGAGTGAACTCCAGGAGTTGGTGATGGACAGGGAGGCCTGGCATGCTGCGATTCATGGGGTCGCAGGGAGTCGGACATGACTGAGTGACTGATCTGATCTGATCTGATCTGAATGTGTACATTTTACTCCCAAATTCCTAATTTATGCTCCCAATCACCTTTCCCCTTTGATAACCATAAGTTTGTTTTCTATGTCTGTGAGTCTGTTTCTGTTTTGTAAATAAGTTCATCTGTATCATTTTTTAGATTCCACATATAAGTGCTATCATGTGGTATTTGTCTTTGTCAGACTTACTTCACTTACTATGATAACTATGGGTTACTATCTGGGTTACTATCAGGGTTACTATCTGTGGGTCTATCCATATTGCTGTAAATGGCATTATTTCATTCTATTTTATGGCTGAGTAATATTCCATTGTATGTGTGTATGTATATATACACACACACACCCCACATCTTCTTTAGCCAATCACCCACTGATGGACATTTAGCTTCCTTCCATGTCTTGGCTATTGTAAATAGTGCTGCAGTGAACACTGGGTATATGCTCAGTCGTGGGATTGCCAGATCATACGGTAGTTCTTCTTTTACTTTTTAAGGAAATTCCATACTGTTCTCCATAGTGCCTATACCAATTTACATTCCCACCAACTGTAGGAGGCCTCCCTTTTCTCCACACCCTCTCCAGAATTTATTGTTTGCAGAGTTTTGATGATGGCCCTCCTGACTGGTATGAAGTGATACCTCACTGTAGTTTTGATTTGCATTTCTAAAATAATTAGCACTGTTGAGTATCTTTTCATTTGTCTTTTGGCCATCTGACTCATTTGAAAAGTCTCTGATGCTGGGAAAGATTGAAGGCGGGAGGAGAATGGGACGGCAGAGGATGAGATGGTTGGATGGCATCACCGACTCAATGGACATGAGTTTGAGTAAACTCCAGGAGTTGGTGATGGACAGGGAGGCCTGGCGTGCTGCAGTCCATGAGGTTGTGAAGAGTCGGACACAACTGAGTGACTGAACTGAACTGATGTCTTCTTTGGAAAAATGTCTATTTATATCTGCCCATTTGTTGATTGAGTTGTTTTTTTATTTTTATTTTTTATTTTATTATTTTTATTTTTATTTATTTATTATTTTTTATTTATTTTTTATTATTATTTTTATTATTTTTTATATTTTTATTTTATTTTATTTTATTATATTTTATATATTTTATTATATTTTATTATATTATTTATTATATTTATTATTATATTTTATTATTTATTATTTATTTATTATTATTATTTATTATTATTTATTTATTATTTTTTATTTTTTTTTTATTTAATTTTTTAACTTTACAATATTGTATTGGTTTTGCCATGTATCAACATGAATCTGCCATGGGTGTACACGTGTTCCCCATCCTGAACCTTCCTCCCTCCTTCCTCCCTGTACCATCCCTCTGAGTCGTCCCAGTGCACTGATGTATAGAACAGTCTTGTGGACTCTGTGGGAGAGGGAAAGGGTGGGATGATTTGGGAGAATGGCACTGAAACATGAATAATATCATATATGAAACGAGTTGCCAGTCCAGGTTCCATGATTGAGTTGTTTTTTTATTTGATATTGAACCATATAAATTTTTTTTATATTTTGAAAATTAATCCCTTGTTGGTCATACCCTTTGCAAATATTTTCTCTCATGGTGTAGACTGTCTTTTCATTTTGCTTATGGTTTCCTTTGCTGTTCACAAGCTTTTAAGTTTAAGTGGGTCTCATTTGTTTAACTTTGTTTTTTTGTTTTTGTTTGGGGGTATTGATCATCTTATACCCTTTCCCAGTCCCAGTCCTGGAATGAGTCATTTTTCCAAGGAGGTCCTGAATCCTTTTAGTACAGAATGGTATTTAGAAACCAAGATCTGGGCAAGGTGCTCTTTTTGCCCTCTCAGAAATCTGAGCTAAAGACTAGACGTGGTACACCCCCTCCCCATATTTCTATATCTATCTATATTTATTCAAGACTGTAAGTGCATACTGATTCCAGTTCAATGTGGAGTTAATTCTAGTTGTGTTTTTTCCTTTGTTGTAGTTCCCTTCTATGAGAGTGAGAAACCTGGCCCTTGTTTTCCTTGGTAGATTTACTTAATCAGCTTGCCTTGATGTTGCTCCTACACATGTCTGCTCTCCTCAGCCCAGTTCTAACACCCTGAAGGGTTACCATCATATGGGCATCCTCTGTGTCCAGGTGGCTCCCTGACTTCCCATTTTGAGCTGCCCCTGGCATTCCAGCCCTGCTCACCTTCATCAGGCTCTACCATCCCATTCCAAGTTTCCCACATTCAAGAACACACTCCTCACTTGGGCTCCTTTAGACCCTGTGGTTGGTAGGGGGAACAATAATGATCCCTGGAGCTTTAGGACTAACATTCAGGAAAGAAAAGGAAAGTAAGGATGAAGGGAAAGAACTTTTAAATTTTTTCCTTGAGATGTGTTTGAATGACTAGCTGAATGAGTGAATGGTATATTAGTTTCTTAGGGCGATTAGAACAAATTGCCACAAAGTGGCTATATTAAAACAATAGACATTTGTAGTCTTACCGCCCTGGAGATCAGAAGTCTGAAATTAAGGTGTAAGCAGGGCCATGCCCTTTCTGAAGGCTCTAGGAGGGGATTCCCCCTTAACTCTTCCCAGCTCCTGATGGTTGCCAGCCGTCCTTGGTGTTCCTTGGCTTTTAGCTGCATAACTTCAGCCTCTGCCTCTGTCACATGGCCTTCTTCCTGGATGTCTGCATCTCTCTGTGCTTCTTTTAAAAAAACTACCATGTTCAAAATAAACAAGCCACAGAGATATACTACACAGCACAGAGAATATAGCCAACATTCTACAATAACCCTAGATGAAGTATAGTCTACAAAAATACTGAATCACTATGTTGTACACAAGAAACCAGCACAATACTGCAAATCAACTATACTTCCATAAAAATAAAATAGAAGACGTAGTTTTTGAATTTATAAAAAGAACTTCACACATCAGATTTTTCTAGGGCACAAGACAAAAATAAAACTTGATTATTTAAACCATGATTTGTTTTTCTATGCATCTCATATCTTCTCTTCCTATAAGGACACCAGTTTTATTAGATTAAGGGCCCACTTTACTTGTTAACTAACTGAATCTTATCAACCAACTAACTAAAGAATGATTGAATCAATGGTATTTAGAAATCAAGATCTGGGTGCTAGGGATTCCTGTCACTTGGCCACTTTTAAGTCACTTCCCCCTAACTTGGAGATGCTAATGCTTAGGGCTCCATGTTGAGTCCCTTTTATCTTTACCATCAGCTCTCTCAACTATTTCTGTGCTTTCCTATATCATCTCTATAACAATTTCCAATACTATACCACTTCCAACGTAGACCTCACTTCTAAGCTTCAGATTTTATATCACACACTACCTACATACCCCCATTTGACTGTTTTACATATTCAGAACCAAATTTTTATTTCTCCCTACTCATCCACCTCCATCTAAAACTGCACCTTCTCCCATATTTTCCATAATAGGTAGATTAAGCCACACCTGCCTGTCATACTCGATACTAACCTTCCCTCTAATATCTTTTCCCAAGTCATTGCCACAAATTGTCATATCTGTTTACTCTTTGTCATCTTTCCAACTTAGCAGTCACCATCCTAGTCAAAACTTCCAGTATTTCTCATCTCATTGACTGCATTTGCCCCTAACGTATAATCCCAATTCTGATTATTTCCCCTTTCAATCTATTGTCCACCATAGGGTGATTCTTTAAATAAATGAACAAATTTTTTAAATAATTTTTTTTAGCCATATCCAAAAGTAGAAAAAAATAGTGCAATGACCTCATATAACCCATTAACAAGAATCAACAATTACCAGCATCTTGCCACACTTGCTTAATTGATTAATCTATGCCTTTTTTTCTTCTTTCCATCCTCCTTCTTTTCTTTTCTTTCTTCCTCCCTACCTCCCCCACTTATTTCTCTCTTTATACCTCTTCTTTTTACTTATTTATTTTTGCTGGTATATTCTACAGGAAATTCTTGACATCATAAAATTTCACCTCTACTTGAGAAACACCTCTAAATAATAAAGAATAAGGATATTTTTCTTATATAGCCAAACACCACTAACACTATACACCAAATTAAAAATAATTCCTCAACATCATCCACTTCTCAGTCCATATTAAAATTTCTCTAATTGTCTCAAAAATCTTTTGACATTTTGCTTGTTTGTTATAATACTCATTTAAAAATAAGAATCATGTTTAAGATTGGGTAGCCCCATGCTTTCCAACTCCTCCCCTTACAACTAAAAATACCCCTGAAGACAACACAACAAACAGCATAGAAGATTCTGAAAAATGGAAAGAAGGCAATGGTCCAAGGACCTCAGGACTTGAGGAAGGACACAGCAATGAGTCCCTGGGTTTCTTTATTGCCTTTCATGTGTTCCAGACAGGTTGTTCCCTCCAAACTGGAACTGCCAACAGGCACAGACAGAAAAGCTCCAAGAAAAATCCTGTTTCCATAGCCAAAGGATCAGGAAAAGGATGGCCAAACAACAGAAAATCTTTTTGGCAATACCTGCCCTACTCCAGCCAAACATCTACAGAAATACTGCCTGGCTTCCTGTGGTTTCAATGGGGTCAAACAGCAAGCTGATTTTTCCATTTCTCCTCTGTGCTCACTCGTGGAAGCAGACAGTGGTACTCTGATTCTCTTGCCTGTGGGGGTGAAGTCGGTGAGACTGAACGAGGAGCTGACCTTCTGTCTTCCGCTCGGTGGAAGCAGCTGATGCTCTGACCCCCTTGCCTAGTTAGTGTCAGCTGGGCTGAGTGAGGAGCTGATCTTTCCACTGGAAGTTGACTTTGCTCCCCTTCTCCTGCCAGGGTAGTATTGGGGAGGTCCACAGTATCAGGGAGGTTCAGTGGCAAGTTGAGCCTCCATTCCCATCAGGCAATGAGATTGAATGTATTAGTACTTCATTATCTCCCAGCCAGGCAACAGCAGGGGTCAGTGGGGAGGGGAGCTTCTGTTCAGAAACTGCAGCAACAATGTGTGTGACTTTGCACTCTCATTCCCTCTTCCCTGAGGTTAGTGGAGCCTAACAGAGAGCTGAGCTTACACCCCTACTAGGATACAATGAGACAGAATCGTTAGTTCTCCACTTTCAAGAGGAAGTTGTCACCAGGGCTGAGGAGGAACTGAAGTCTCCTGCTCCCATGTGGTACGATAAGGCAGTGTAAATTGGCATTCTACTTTTGGGGGGTGTTGTTGGCAGGGCCCAGAGTCAAGGCAAGCCTGTAGAACCACACAGCTCCTGCATTACATCTCAACAGGGAGTTGTTGTGATTCAGTCACAAAGTCGTGTCTGACTCTTTGTGATTCCATGGACTGTAACCTACCAGGCTCCTCTGTGCGATTTTCCAGGCAAGAATACTGGAGTGGGCTGCCATGTTCTTTCTCCAGATTATCTTCTTGACCCAGTGTCTCCTGCATTGAACCCGTGTCTTCTGCATCGGCGGGCAGATGTTTTACCACTGAGCCACCAGGGAAGCCTCTCAACAGGGAGACTGCTTGCTGAAAAAGAAGATTAAGGAGGATCCATAGTTTTATTTAGGGCTGCTGTGGATCTTTGTTGCTATGCACAGCCCTTCTCTAGGGGCAGCAAGTGGGGGCTGCTCTCCAGTTGCAGTGCACAGGCTTCTCACTGCGGTGGTTTCTCTTATTGTGGAGCATGGACCCCAGGCCCACGGACTTCAGTAGTTGAGGTGAACAGGCTTAGTTGTTCCATGGCATGTGGGATCTTCTCAGATGTGGGATTGAACCCACGTGCCCTGAATTGGCAGGTGGATTCTTAACCACTGGACCACCAGGGAAGCCTCTACATGGGTTAACTTAATCAATACCCGTAACAACACTGAGGTGAGTGCTATTATTATACTCACCCATTATTTTTATCTTACTTTGAAGAATGCTGTTGTAGAGTGACTAACTCACCCAAGGTGACACATCTTGCCCGTGGAGGAGGAACCAGGATGCAGGCCAGCAAAAGGAAATCACTTTGAGACTGGATGACTGAAAGACAGGCCAGTACACTTGGCTTGGATGCAAAATTTTTAAAAGACTTAGAGAAGGGGTGTGACCAAATATAAAGGTCAGTTAGATTTTAGTAAACAGGTTGGGTGGATCAGACTAAGAGAGCTTCTAATGAGGAGATTATGGAACAACAGGGGTCCAGGACACTTGGTGGCTATGAGAATGAACCAGAAAGTACTGAATAACAGCATCTAGTAACAGATGAGAAATAGATGTGAAGAGGATAAAAATGCCTCTCATGTCAGAAATCAAGGGATGTCAAAGATCCCTGGATTACGACATGAGAGATGTGAGCTTGGTCAGGGTTTTGTCATTTACTAGTTGTGTGTGCCTTTTGGCATGACACTTCAACTCTTAATCCTGTCTTCTCAGTTTTCAAATGAAAGTCTATTAGAGGCTCTAAAGCAGAAGCTACCAGGACTTGCCTGGTGGTTCAGTGGTTAAGACTCTGTGCTCCCAAGGCAGGGGGCCTGGGTTTGATCCCACATGCTACAACTAAGACCTGGTGCAGCTAAAAAAGAAATAAAAAAGGTAATCATAAAGTAGAAGTGACCCTAATTTGGGACTTCCCTGGTGGCTCAGATGGTAAAGAATCTGCCTACAATGCAGGAGACCCAGGTTTGATCCCTGGGTCAGGAAGATCCCCTGGAGAAGGGAATGGCTACCCTCTCCAGTATTCTTGCCTGGAGAATTCCATGTACAGAGAAGCCTAGTGGGCTACAGTCCATACAGTAAGTCCATGGGGTTGCAAAGATTCAGCCATAATTGAGAGACTTTCACTTTTCCCCTACTTTATTGTTGCTGTTTTCATTAAAGAAATCAATAAACCATTTTTATAGTAATTTAAATTATATCTGTCAACATTTGAACATTGAGATTACACACAAATCTGGATTTCTGTCTTTTCATGAAAAACCAGAAGATCTGGTAACACCAGGCTCCTGATCTCACATGATAGCCATGTGCTTCACCTTGAGAAGCAGCTATCCCTCTAGCCAGGTCACCTGCTTTCTGCCTTTCCATCCCTCAAGTTTGCTTCAGCTGTATCAATCATACATCTCTGGGCTCTGTAAGTATTCAAATATTTTTAGCCCTGAACTAGTTGATTTTCCAGTTTCTTTTATTTGTGAGACTTGCAAATCTGTAACTTTCATATGTATCCTAAAAGCAGGGCGAGGAAGAGGTAACAGTAATAGGTTTAAGAGCTTACCTAGTGCACTATATTTTAAGTGCTTTACATATATTATTTCATTTAATCCAAATTTCATTTGGCTTCATCACTATTATTTTTTGTCATACCCAAAAAACACCCAGAAGGCTAATTTGCCTAAGGTCATACGATAGTTGTGTTGTTAAGTCAGGATTTGAACCCAACTGTCTGACTCCAGATCTAATGCTTCATAATCATTAAGCTCTGAAATTTGAAGGTCAGTGAATTTTGGAAAAAGACTAGTTGGTTCTCAGTGTATGAGAGGCTGATAGTCTGTGTACCCTGGCCGTGAAGGTGATGAAGTGATCCAGATACTTGCTACCCTAGGCAGAAGAGTGAAAACCCTTAGCCCTTATAATTCTTCACACCACCTGTTCAAGTGCTAGAACAAAGACTCCGTGTAGTCCTGGTGGTAATGAAGTGTTAAGAGCTGGGGGGATGAGAAAGGCTTTGAAGGGATTTAAGAATTGGAGGGGAATGGGAGCCAAAGCGACAGCTTGAAGTGAGGGGAGCTGGCATGGTAAAGCTGGACGCATGCTCGTCCTTTTACTCTGCCAAAAGCTGTAGGTGCAAACCTGAGGTCTGGACAAGGCCAAACAGGTGAGCTACTGGCTGCACACCCATCAAAGCAAGTTTGCAAACTATGGTGAGAGAGCTATTTTTCCAAAACTATCCCAAGTACTGCTGGGTAATAGAGTTACAGGGAGGGTATAATGGCTGTTTTAATTTGCTGCTTTATCAACTATGATATCTATTAATAAAATATAACACAATTCAGTAACATATAGAAAAATGTACATAAGTCTTCAGGAACTTATAAACTATGAAAAATCTTAAATATGAGACCACAGGTGGCATATTTTCCCTCAATCGTATATGTGAGCATTTTCCTTCTTGGATTATCATAATTTTCCTTTTTCTGTTTCATTTTGTATTCCTTTTGTGGGATAAAACAGTTATGAGAAATTACTTTAAAGTTATATAATTAATGAGAGTCAAATGGAGCATATACATAAATGGAAATAATAGCCTTTTATAATAACTGGGCCCACTGATATATAAATTAGAGAACCATTTTATCTGCTATGATATATTTTTCAAAGAGTTGCTAATAAACTAAATTCATAACTTTTATTTTTCTACTTGGGAAATATTTCTTAAGCACCTGTTTTATGCTGGGATCTAGGTGTGAGGCAGAGGGAAGAAGATAATGCTGAAGACTCAGCACAGGCTTCAAAGAATCTATAATATGCTCCAGTTCTCTGAGGTCTGGTGACAGTGACTGATATTTAGTTTGGCTCTTTTGAGGTGAAGGATTATCTGCCCCAAGGTTTGGATTGATCTACTGCCCTAAAATCTTCCCCTATTTACCTGACACTGTGGGCTGTATGTTAGGATGGAATCAGGGACCATCCTGAGCTAATAGCTGATCTCTAGTCTGATACATAAGCAATGACTCACTTCCTTTTTTCCAAATTGTGAAAAATATGTGTAAGTTGTAATTTCTGTTTTTCTAATCAACTCATAAAGTGAAAAATGGTTAAGCCAGCTCTGTATAAACTGGCCCTGTTCTCTACGTCTGTTAAAACTGCTTTTAAAAGTATACAGAGTGTTTTTAGGCCAGTACTCATGGCTTATGCTGTTTTTTAACTTCAGGAAAAGATTAAGACAACCATGACCAGGATTGGCAAGCCAGGAATTTGTGAAAAAAGTGAAATAAGATTTTGGATCAGCTCCTGTGACCAAATCCTACCAGTTTCTAAAAGTACTATAATCAGCTGTGGCTTCCCTGGTGACTGCAGTGGTAAAGAATCTGCCTGCCAATGCAGGAGACGACGCAAGAGACATGAGTTTGATCCTTAGGTTGGGAAGATCCCCTGGAGTAGGAAGTGGCAACCCACTCCAGTATTTCCTGGAAAATTACATGGACAGAGGAGCCTGGAGGGCAACAGTCCATGGCGGCCTAAAGAGTCAGACATGACTGAGTGAGCGCACATACAATCAGTTGATGTGTCTAAGGGGTGGCTTGGCCTGATTTTTATCACTGTCCCCAAAGTCATTCCAAGTAAATTTCCTGTACAATCTATGGAAGAACTGGGTTTGCTAGGCAAATGAAGGTTGAAGGAAAGCCCCACGGTACCCCCTTTTCAGAGAATGACTCCTCTGAGTGCCTCTTACAAAAAAATTCTGGAGCAGCCACCAGCTAAAATTCATTTTACAGAAGTTGTAAACCAGCTGCAAAGATCTGACCCTGACTTTGTCCAGTGTTATCAATAGAGTCCTTCATCAGGCCTAACAAAGTTTTTTTTTTTTTTTTTTTAAACAAGCAAACCCTCCTGCAAGGACTAAATAATGATGTACAGTGAAGGAAGTTTTGGTTTGACCAATTAATTAATTTTTAGGGTTTTATGTATCTGGGAAGACTAGAGAAGGAAAGTGTTCTGATGGTGGAAAACAATGTGAATCTTTATCACTATCCAGAAAAGCTGGCCTGCTTGGGTGTGGGGCTATATGAAAACCTGCAGAATGGAACCAAGACCCTGAGATATTTTCCCTTCATTTCAGAATTCTGTCTTGAATGGTGAGTAACAGTGAATCAAAGAGAGCTGACCCTTAGAGCATAGTAGGTCCTCATCCTAAAATAGGTCACGTGGTCTTTCATTTAGGCTCCTTTATTGATTTGTATGTACACTTGGGCAGATCACTCAATGCAACTTACCAGAGTGTTGTCCTCATCTGCTAAGTGAAGGCCCTGGACTTTCAATATTCATGCCTTCTTCCAATTCTGGGCACCTGTTTCTAGTTAGGATCCTTTGCAGTTGACAGGTTCAAAGGATGCGATGATGTCCATATCAGATGTTTGGAATGGTTCTCTTTATCACAAATGATAAAGGGCTGTCCTAATATAAGAAAGGGGAAACAAAAAAGAGATTAGCTTGGTATTCTGAGCTTCAAGCAGAATCTACATTTTGGTGAGTGAAGTGAGTTTCATTTGGTTTAGGGTATTCAGAATGCATGGGTTTCTTTATCTCATGCAGGGCCTCTAATTACAGAGAACTGGCTAAGTTACAGTGTGGTGGTGGTGGTTTAGTCGCTAAGTCTTGTCCAGCTCTTGTGACTCCATGGACTACAGCCCAAGAGGCTCCTCCGTCCATGGGATTCTCCAGGCAAGAATACTGGAGTGGGTTGCCATTTCCTTCTCCAGGGTATCTTCCCAACCCAGAGATTAAACTCAGTTCTCCTGCATTGCAGGCCGATTCTTTACCCACTGAGCCACCAGGGCAGTTGCAGTGAATCCACTGCAATTGTCAAAGAAAATGTGATTTAAACCTTCAAGAGTGAAACAGGCTATAACAGGAATAAGCTGATTCTTTTAGTCTGACTGAAAGACTTAAACGTTGCCATTCTTGAGTTCTTTACACTGTTCATACAAACAAAGCTTCTTAAAACTTTTTTTGAGAAACAAGAAATTTAATACATAAACCCTAAAAATTAATGTGACTAAACCCCCATATTTATACATCTCAGATATGTCTGTGCTATGTTAAAACAAGGATGTGTAACTAATATTGTAAGAATATGGCAAGTGGGGTGGAGAAGGAAATATATTTTAAAATAAATTTTCGAGTCACTGTAATTAATAGAAGGAAATACATAAGCTATTTTCACGTAATCAAATCCACATGGACAGTTTCCACTTGCATCTTGGGTGTGGATCTGAAGGCAACATGAAATAAGGAAGGAGCCAGCTTTAAAGATGTTTATTTTTTCAGTTTATGTGGAACATGTGGAGTTAACTCTATAGAAATACTCATCTGAAAACTAAATAACTGCACCAACAAGTCAACATTCAATTCTTTGTGGGCAGAAATGGCCTCATTCAGTTTTTAATTCTTAGTATGGCCAATAGTACTTGCTAACCAAAAGGCATGTGGTACATTTTGAGAGAGGAAGCAGAACTTTTTCCCCGAAAAACAGTTAGGAAAGAGCTCACTTTTGCTTGACTCTGAGGAAGAACTAATCATTTTCAAAAAGTGGATTTTTAAAACTTCACAAATAAAAGCCAGATCATTTTATTGAATACAGTTGAAGTTACCCTTTTGCCAAAGGTTTATTTTTTGATTCCAATGGGCTGGATAATGTACAAGGGCTGACACAGCTCAGAAGAGGAATAAGACACTCCTTGCCCTCAGGGGATAGTGAATAGTGAATCAAATAGTGGAGAAAAACATGCACAATCAAACGGTAACAAAGATATAGTGGTATAAAGGTGTGCTATGCTGTGTACATGTTCAAGAGAGCAACTACTTTTGGCTGATTGAATTGGTTGATTACCTATTACAGGCTGGGCACTTTAAAAATTATTTCTTTCGCAAAGATGGGCATTATGATTTCTACGTAACAGGATGAGACTGAGGCTCAGAAATGTATGCAAGTGAAGAATTCATAGCTGTCACTTAATGCAGGATGCATGGGGCTCTTTTAATTAACACATGTGGCCTTTCAGGAGCAGAGAAGGTACATGCGGGAAGTAACTTGGGGGCTGGGCCTTACAGACCTTGTCCTTAGCAGATTCCTGTCCCCTAAGGTTTCCCCTCTGATCAGTGCTCTGTGACCTTCTTTTTGTCCCTTCCTCCACTGTCCCACTTTAAGCCAGGTCAGTTAGAGTCCTCCCTTGAGAATTAGACTGAATTTTAAGGAATAGAAGCAATCACACTTGTGTGTAGGAACTGTGGAGAATAGTGTATTCTCATCTTCTGAGATGGTCCACACTCTCCCTGTGGAGTATGTCTCTCTAAACAAATCCATTTCTTACCTATCACTCTGTCTCTCACTGAATTCTTTCAGCAATGAGACATCAAGAACCTGAGTTTCATTGTCTTGAAACCAGGCATGTGATCTCAGTTAAAAGATCATGGGGTCAAGTTCCAACTAGAGTTGCATGGTTTCATTACGATTACTTTATTACTTGTACTGCTACTACTGAAGGTCTTCAAAAAAAGTAGTGTTGCCATAAGGGTATATAAGATGGGTTAGAATGGGAGAGAGATTGGAGGAGGAGAGACCAGGGGTGCATATTTGAGTGTATTAAATGAATTAATCTGAAGGCTATTGAAATAACTCAGATAAGCAGGTAAATAAAGCTGGTTAGTGCATTTTATAAAATCCTGTGGTTCTCTAGATGTCTTTGGTTTTCTTTTTTTGATTAAAAAAGCATGGATATAGAAAAACATTTCTATACCAAAAGAAGATCAAATATAAGTGGCAACTGAATCTTGGTCTTGGTATTAGAGAGATAATAGGAAGCAGTAGGGACCGAGGGAAACTGGAGAGTGTACACACACTGTAAAGAAACTACTATTGCTCAGAAGCAGTTGATTAATTCCATGTGAGAAATCGGGCCCAGTGCTGGCACACCTTTGGATTTTTGGAATGGCTGAAATCCTGAGAATTGCATGAAATCACTCACATTTTAAATGTTGGCTCCAATTTTTCTATAATATCATGTGAGCCAAAGAATACATTTCTAAAGGCCTCGTGTAGGCCATGATTGTTAATTTGCAATTTCTGTGAGTAGCGGGGAGGCTCAGAAACCAGAGTATAAGGATGTGACTTCCCAGAGTGCTGCTACCATATCTTATTGTTTATTTATTTTTAGAGTTCTATTTATTTAGGCCGCACTGCATGACCTGTGGGGTCTTAATTCCCCAACCAGGGATTGAACCCGTACCTGCCGCACTGGAAAATGGACTCAACCACTGGACCACCAGGGAAGTCCCTACCGTATCTTACTGATATTTGTGTATTCAGTGTTAGTAGCACTTCTCAGGTACAAATATCAGTAAAATGATCCTTCTCTTAAAACTTAGGTGGGAGATAGACACATAAGCATATATTCATAATACAATGTGATAAATGTGATGACAGAGTTGTGTCAAGATATTAGGAGAGCACAGAGGTAGAGCAAAAAACAAGGCAGGCTATATCTAGCAAGTCTTCTTGGAGGAGGTGATGGGGCATTGCTAGGCAGTAATGAGAAAACCTAAGAGGTCAGATATACATCTTTTTTCAACATTTATTTTAATTATCATTTAGAGTGGTAAAAGCAAATTTTGAAATTTGAAGAATCATTTAGTAATTCTATACCTTATTCTGCTTCACACTGTGGAAAACAATCAGTGCATAATATTTTAACTCAGGAATGAAAATGTTTGGGGAAGCAAGAGAAAGTTGTTTGCCAAATAGTGAAAAATTTTATTTCCTTAGAAAATAATCACATCATCTGACAGGAAAAGTTATTTCAAAATTACAAGAGTGGCTGTTCAGTCAACATTAAAGGAGGCCGATGTTATAGTTATTCTTTCATTTACTTCTCAGACTCTGAAAATATGTCAGACCTTTATCTGATTATCAGATAAGACTACTTTTTCCTTAGTAAGAGAAACAGATTTTATTGTCAGGAGATAATACAGAATGTTTATATGCATATTTCAGTCGTGGAATAATTAAATGTTTTAGAAAAATCAGTCAAATGTACGGTTGCTTTTGAAGATCTTCATGATCTTTTTGAGATCTAAAATTCTGCTTTCTTTTTCTTTTTGTATGAAAAAGACATTTTGTTCTTGATATAGATGTATCCTATTAAAAAAGAAACCTGAATAAATGTGCAATAAAAAACCTGCTGGACTAGTTTAATTAGCATTTTAACAATCATTAACCTGAGCAACACAAAGGTTTTGAAATGGAAAGATCACATTGTTTTGAGTCAACTCCTATAGTGTATTATTTTTAATTCTTTTTCTTTTCTTTTTTTGATGAAGGATGTAAGAGAGACATTTTAGAAGAGAATGGAAGACAGAAATCTTCAGAACTAGAAACTACATAATTTACCTTACCTACTTAGAATTCTGGCTCCAAGAGCTAGTTCCTGTAAAATGGTTCTGTAAAATGTTAGTAATTCTGGCTTTGGATAATTCATAATTTATAATAAACCAGATGGGTCACGAGGTAAAACTTGTTTTTGAACCATGTAAGACAGGGTAAAAGAATTTTAAAGCAGCTTAAGGTTATAAATGAGTCTGCAGATGAGATGTTTAAGATGATTTGAAAAAAAGAACAAGCTGTTCTCAAACACTTTGGAAGTATGGACTTAAACAAACAGATGAGCCATGTGCAAATTATTTCAACTTTTCCTAAGCTCTGTCATATTTGAAGGGAACCTTGAAAGGTTATTTCATGGCATTCTAGTTTCACAATCATAAATATCTTTATTTGAGAATACTTTGCTTAAAATATCACTAGTTAATCATATAATTACTTTTCTTAAAGTACTCTATAATGATCACTATTCTTTTTAGAAAGGAGTCTAAATCAGTGTTTTTTCAAAGTAATATCTGTAAACTATTTTGAATTTTATTTAGATTTTCCCTCTTCCTAAAGATATAACTTTAAGGTTTAAAAAATCTATTTGTTTACTTATTTTTTAATAACATATCTTGGGTTTGGTGCAGCAGCACCTCAACAAACTATGACAGGTGGACTGGAGTGCAGAGTTGGAGGTAGCCCTTCACTTGGCCTGTGAATAGACCTGGTGACAGATGCTCAGTGGATCAATCTGATGAGCAGGTTAGGGTAGTCCAAATGGTATAGATAAGGAAAATTAAGTGTTGAGGTTTCAAGAAAGTATCCTCAGAGATTCATGGGGCAGAGTAAAAAGAAATCAAGTGCTGGTCTATCATCCAAAGCCCAGATATTCAACCTCAGTGAAGTTAGTTAGTAGATCTCAGTACTCAGATCTATAGCAGAAGTGTTGGAAAGAATAAGGAAAGACCCATCACTATATAGCATGGGTAAGAAAGCAGGCAACTAAGAAAAAAAAAAAAAAAGACTAGGTCCAGAGTCAAGGCAAAAAACACTGACCCAAGAACTGAGGTAGTTGGGGTGGACAACTGTCCACAGTGCCCAGCGTCCATTCCCTTTTTTCTTACCATAGGTCTGCTTTGAGAAGCCAGACAGATAATGAGCATGGAATTGATCATACCCAGTTCCTGGGATGAGCCCTGGATGACTTAAGCTGAGCAGCATAAAGTCTATGGCTAAGTTGGATTAATCATAGTGACTGATGGGACTTTAAGACTATTAGCGTTACAGTCTCCTCTCTTTGGAACTACTGAAGTCAACTCTAGTTTCATGGCGGGGACCCATATTAAGGAAAAAACTGACAAGGTTTATGGACATGAAAGACTGGAAAAAGGGCAAGGAAATGAAGACAAATCCCTAAAGATACAGCAAACCCATGTATCTTGTGATGACTAAAGATAGCACTATTCCCCTAGACCTGTTAGTTGTCTGGACCAATGAATTCCCTTTTTGTTGCAGCCATTTGGGTTGGGATTTCTGGTACTTGTGACTGAAAGCACCTGGTACATTAGATGCTGGCCAAGAATAAAGAAGAAACCCAGTTGTTAGAAGATGATTCATGGTGGGGACCAAGTCTCAGGGATAAGACCAGTCTGGTTATGATTTGAGTGACTTGAGGTTAGAGACGTCCTGATGTTAAATCCCAAAGTACTGAACAAGAACTACTTAAATTTCTTTTGCTGAAGATTAGGATTGGTTGCATCTTAATTGGTTGAATTTACAGTGAAAACTGAGCCTGAAGATGGCAAAAAATTTGCCAGGAGGAAGATGGTCTAAGAAATAGGCTGCGTGAGTCCACTTACAGCATTCCTCAGTTAGTCAGTTCAGTTGTCAGTCATGTCCAACTCTTTGTGACCCCATGGACTGCAGCACACCAGGCTTCCCTGTCCGTCACCAACTCCTGGAGCCTACTCAAACTATGTCCATCGTGTCGGTGATACAAGCCAACCATCTCAGCCTCTGTTGTCCCCTTCTTCTTCTGCCTTCAATCTTTCCCAGAATCAGGGTCTTTTCCAATGAGTTGGTTCTCTGCATCAGGTGGCCAAACTTGATTTATTCTTGGAACTGGGGGCAAAGATTTTGAGAGACACTTAGGATCCTGGAATGTGAAGTCAAGTGGGCCTTAGGAAGCATCACTATGAACAAAGCTAATGGAGATGATGGAATTCCAGTTGAGCTATTTCAAATCCTGAAAGATGATGCTGTGAAAGTGCTGCACACAATATGCCAGCAAATTTGGAAAACTCAGCAGTGGCCACAGAACTGGAAAAGGTCAGTTTTCATTCCAAATCCCAAAGAAAGGCAATGCCAAAGAATGCTCAAACTACCGCACAATTGCACTCATCTCACACGCTAGTAAAGTAATGCTTAAAATTCTCCAAGCCAGGCTTCAGTAATACATGAACCATGAGCTTCCAGATATTCAAGCTGGTTTTAGAAAATGCAGAGGAACCAGAGATCAAATTGCCAACATCCACTAGATCATTAAAAAAGCAAGAGAGTTTCAGGAAAACATCTATTTCTGCTTTATTGACTATGCCAAAGCCTTTGACTGTGTGGATCACAACAAACTGTGGAAAATTCAAGAGATGGGAATACCAGACCATCTGACCTGCCTCTTGAGAAACCTGTATGCAGGTCAGGAAGCAACAGTTAGAACTGGACATGGAACAACAAACTGGTTCCAAATAGGAAAAGGAGTTCGTCAAGGCTGTATATTGTCACCCTGCTTATTTAACTTCTATGCAGAGTACATCATGACAAACGCTGGACTGGAAGAAACACAAGCTGGAATCAAGATTGCTGGGAGAAATATCAATAACCTCAGATATGCAGATGACACCACCCTTATGGCAGAAAGTGAAGAGGAACTAAAGAGCCTCTTGATGAAAGTGAAAGAGGAGAGGAAAAAGTTGGCTTAGAGCTCAACATTCAGAAAACGAAGATCATGGCATCTGGTCCCATCACTTCATGGGAAATAGATGGGGAAACAGTGGAAACAGTGTCAGATTTTATATTTTTGGGCTCCAAAATCACTGCAGATGGTGATTGCAGCCATGAAATTAAAAGACACTTATTCCTTGGTAGAAAGTTATGACCAACCTAGATAGCATATTGAAAAGCAGAGACATTACTTTGCCAACAAAGGTCCGTCTAGTCAAGGCTATGGTTTTTCCAGTGGTCATGTATGAATGTGAGAGTTGGACTATAAAGAAAGCTGAGCACAGAAGAATTGATGCTTTTGAACTGTGGTGTTGGAGAAGACTCGTGAGAGTCCCTTGGACTGCAAGGAGGTCCAACCAGTCCATTCTAAAGGAGATCAATCCTGGGTGTTCATTGGAAGGACTGATGTTGAAACTGAAACTCCAATACTTTGGCCACCTTTTGCGAAGAGCTGACTCATTTGAAAAGATTGCTGGGAAAGATTGAGGGCAGGAGGAGAAGGGGGACAACAGAGGATGAGATGGTTGGATGGCATCACTGACTCAATGGACATGGGTTTGGGTGGACTCTGGGAGTTGGTGATGGACAGGGAGGCCTGGCGTGCTGTGGTTCATGGGGTCGCAAAGAGTCAGACACGACTGAGCGACTGAACTGAACTTAACTGGGTCTAATTCATAATGTATGACAAAGGAAGACATAAATGTACAAAAATACATTAATTGTTTTGAAATAAAATATTTTATATATATCTATATAAATATATATATACACCAACTTTTCCAGTAGTCACATATAGATGTGAGAGTTGGACCATAAAGAAGACTGAGCACTGAAAAATTGATGCTTTTGAACTGTGGTGCTGGAGAAGACTCCTGAGAGTCCCTCACAGCAAAGAGATCAAATCAGTTGATCCTAAAGGAAATCAACCCTGAATATTCATTGGACACTCTGATGCTGAAGCTGAAACTCCAATACTTTGGCTACCTGATGTGAGGAGGTGACTCACTGGCAAAGACCCTTATACTGGAAAGAATGAAGGCAGGAAAAGGATACAACAGAGGGCAAGGTGGTTGGATGGCATCACTGACTCAATCGACCTGAGTTTGAGCAAGTTCCAAGAGGTGGTGAAGGACAGGGAAGCCTGGCGTGCTGCAGTCCATGGGGTTGAAAAGAGTTGGACAGGACTGAGTGACTGACCAATTTATCAGAAAGTGAGGCAGACTTATATAATCAATCTCTTTATTTTAATTTGTATGAAGAATGCACATGAGACTAATATGGTGACAATTTTAATTAATTAGAAGTTAAATTTCCTTGCTATTCTCTCTCAGAAAGACCCTTCTAATTATGTTTATAGTATCTAGAAAAATTATTGTTTGCCAAATTGAATAGATAATTTGGTTGTCTTCTTATAGGCTCTCTCAAAAGTTGACTTTGACATAAGGACTTGGGCAGAGGTGGTTTATTTCAGATGTGAATTCAGATGGCCAAGCAAGGAAGTAGAGAACTGAAATAGGGGAAGGAGAGGAATGAATAAAAGACATGTTAATAAGCCAGCCACCACTATAGGCAACAGGACTTCAATCACACAGTGGATATTGAAGAAATCATGTGGAACATGCCTCAGAATTTTTTCCCGTGGATATTGGGAAAACTACAACTACTTTGCCTTCCACATCTCATTTCTCACTAGGTGGGGCTGACTCCATTCTAGACATACTTGTGTTGCGTCTGTCTGTGGTGGCCTAAGCTACTACAGTGTACAGAAAGCCCTCTGGCAGAGGAATGGAGACAGCCAGGAACTTGAGATGGGGAGCTGAGTCTCTGCCAGAAACAATCTATCACAGCAACAGGTGAACTTTGAGGCAGATCAAGAGGACATCTATGGCATCTGCCACACTGGTAACCAGGACATCTGTTTTCATCTGGCCAATATCTCTTCCCCACCACTTTAGGTCATGGCATTTCCCCTTTACCTGGTAGACTGATACTCCTCCCCACCATGCATTTCTGTGTCTGTCAATGAAGCATTTCTGGATTCCCTCTTACTGCCTTAGACTCTTGTATGTGGAACTTGGGAAGATGAGAAGATCTCTCTTTCCTCTGAGTTCACAAACTTAAATGATTCATAACTGGACTCATGAAATTAAAAGACACTTGCTCCTTGGAAGGAAAACTATAACAAATCTAGACAAAGTATTAAAAAGCAAAGACATCACTTTGCTGACAAAAGTCCATTTAGTCAAAGCTATGGCTTTTCCAATAGTCATGTACAGATGTGACAGTTGGACCATAAAGAAGGCTGAGTGCCAAAGAATTGATGCTTTTGAATTGTGGTGTTGGAGAAGACTCTTGAGAGTCCCTCAGACAGCAAGGAGACTAAACCAGTCAATCCTAAAGGAAACCAACCCTAAGAATTCATTGGAAGGACTGATGCTGAAGCTGAAGCTCAAGCTCCAATATTTTGGCCACCTGATGCAAAGAGCTGACTCATTGGAAAAGCCCCTGATGCTGGGAAAGACTGAAGGCAAAAGGAGAAGAGGCCAGCAGAGGATGACATGGTTAGATAGCATCACTGACTCAATGGACCTGAATTTGAGCAAACTTCAGGAATTAGTGAAGGACAGGGAAGCCTGGTATGCTCCAATGCATGGGGTTGCAAAGAGTTGGACATGACTTAGTGACTGAACAACAATAACATGTGCAGCCATGCTGCAAGAGGGAAGCCATATATAGAGAGATGGAACCAATATTTACAGAGAGAAGCAAAATTAAAGAATGGAGAGAACCATAACATAGACAAAGTTGAGTTCTAAAGTGAAGTTATTTCTTTTTTTAAAATTTATTTTTAATTGAAGGATAATCAAGATTGCCGGGAGAAATATCAATAACCTCAGATATGCAGATGACACCACCTTTATGGCAGAAAGTGAAGAATAACTAAAGGGCCTCTTGATGAAAGTGAAAGAGGAGAGTGAAAATATTGGTTTAAAGCTCAACATTCAGAAAACTAAGATCATAGCATCTGGTCCCATCACTTCATGGCAAATAGATGGGGAAACAGTGGCTGACTTTAGCCATGAAATTATAAGATGCTTACTCCTTGGAAGGAAAGTTATGACTAACCTAGACAGCATATTAAAAAGAAGAGACATTACTTTGTCAACAAAGGTCCATCTAGTCAAGGCTATAGTTTTTCCAGTAGTCACATATGGATGTGAGAGTTGGACTATTAAGAAAGCTGAGCAGCGAAGAATTGATGCTTTTGAACTGTGGTGTTCGAGAAGATGCTTGAGAGTCCCTTGGACTGCAAGGAGATCCAACCAGTCCATTCTAAAGGGGATCAGTCCTGGGTGTTCATTAGAAGGACTGATGTTGAAACTGAAACTCCAATACTTGGCCACCTGATGCAAAGAGCTGACTCATTTGAAAAGACTCTGATGCTGGGAAAGATTGAGAGCAGGAGGAGAAGGGGACAACAGAGGATGAGATGGTTGGATGGCATCACTGACTCAATGGACATGGGTTTGGGTGGACTCTGGGAGTTGGTGATGGACAGGGAGGCCTGGCGTGCTGTGGTTCATGGGGTCGCAAAGAGTTGGACACGACTGAGTGACTGAACTGAACTGAACTGAAATTGCTTTACAATATTGTACTGAGATTTGCCATACATTGACATGCATCAGCCATAGGTATACATATGTCTCCTCCCTCTTTAACCTTTCTCCCACCCCATCCCACCTCTCTAGGTTGTCACAGAGTACCAGTTTGAGCTCCCTGAGACATGCAGCATATTCCCACTGGCTATCTATTTTACAAGTGGTAATATATATGTTTTCATGCTACTCTCGCCATTCGTCTCACTCTCTCCTTCCCTCCTTGTGTCCACAAATCTGTTTTCTCTGTCTGTGTCTCCATTCTGCCCTGCAAATAGGTTCATCAGTATCATCTTTCCAGATTTCATATATATGCTTTAACATATGATATTTTTCTCTTTCTGATTTACTTAAAGTGAAGTCATTCCTTAAGGCTGATCTACTCCTGTCAGGAAAGTTCCCCTGACTCACCTAGTCTCATGAGGAAATCAGTTTTCCACTCTACTCCACCCCCAGATTTTGTCTTTGGATATTCTAAACTGAATTAGCTTTTTCTAACTAACAACCAAGATAGTATTACACAATGTACTTTCTTTCCTGTTGGCTCAGGCAGTAAAGATATCGCCTGCAATGAGGGAGACCTGGGTTTGATTCCTGGGTGGGGAAGATCCCCTGGAGAAGGCAATGGCCACCCACTTCATTATTTCTTGCCTGGGAAATCACATGGAGAGAGGAGCCTGGGGGGCTACAGTCATGGGGTCACAAAGAGTCAGACACGATTAAGCGACTAACACTTTCAACTTTCTTTCAACATACTTGCTTAAAGCAAGAAACCACGTGGTTGAAATAGAGTAAGGATTAGTTTCTAGGAGGCAGAGAATCCTAAAATGTACAACACAAACCTCATCTATCCTAATAGAAAAGCAGCTGGGAAGAAAATACTTACCTCTGCTCCAGGGAGAGAGAAAAATGACACAAATCTTGTGTGATCTACAGAAGAACAAATCACTGTAGAAGATCCTGAGTCAAGTACATATAAAGGTGGGTTTTATACACGTTTTGTTGTTTGTTTGTTTTAAGATGCTAAAACACTGAGGGATCATGTTGGGAGGAATCCTTCAAGAAAAGCTTTATGTCAGCAATTGTCCTTGTCTTTTGTATGTTATTCTAAAGGTCTTTTTAAAAGTTTTACTATGTATTTATTATCTTAATTATAAATTAGTACTTCACAATGACATCTTAAACACTCCTGCTTTTGCCTCTTCAACTACTATAAACAAATAGAGAAAT
Organism: Bos indicus; assembly: GCF_029378745.1. Classification (NCBI taxonomy): domain Eukaryota; kingdom Metazoa; phylum Chordata; class Mammalia; order Artiodactyla; family Bovidae; genus Bos; species Bos indicus. The sequence continues at coordinate 113,980,796 of NC_091760.1, forward strand.
AAATAGCTTAACAACATTGTTACCTACCTTATAAGGCTTTTAAAAAATTATTATTTTTCTTTGGCTAAATAGAAAATTCCTATACTTCTTTCAATCTGTTGCTATAAAACCCTGTTACTTGATTTTCTGACACTTTCATAGCATTTATTCACATTGAAAAAATAGCTCCAATTATTTGTATTGTACACAACCCAGGAAATTTCACATAAAAACAGGAAATCAGGTTTTGAGAATGCATAAAAAATTGACAAATGCATGATTCTGATGAGAAACCATGGTGCTTAATATCATTTAAAAAACTTTTGAGTAGCTGATGCTGGGACTATGATAGACTGAAAATAATAGGCTGCATGTCTAGGTTTCATATAAAGCCTGGCAGATAATTCTTGTTACTGGAGAAGTAATATCAAGAGATTACTGTGAGGTTTGGTTATCTTCCCTGCAATGGAGTTCTGAGAAAGCAAATCTAGAACCATGGGATCGATAACCTGATATTTCCATCCCACTGCCACGGGGACATTGACCCCTGCCCGTGAATAGTTATGTTACTCTGAACAACTGGAGCCAGCAAGTTGCAGGGAGAGCACAAGGAACAGTTAAGAAGAAAAGGAGGGAGGTCGTGGTGGGACTGAGTATCAGGTCTGGAGGAGGTTAGGGCAGTAAACAGGAAATGAGTTTTGAGATGACAAGAGGGAGTGCTGAGAAAAAACTGGATCAAGAGAGTGAGTGTTAACTGTGTAAACAGAGGATTGAAGATCCACTTTTCTGGTATGCCCACAGGAAAGAACCTGATAGCTCAAAGGAGCCATTCACAAGCAGATATCATCCACAAATCAAAGAACTGAAAAACAACGGAAGCAGTCTATCAGTTTACTTACAAAATGCCAAACGACTTGCTAGATTAAATTGCTTCTCTCAAAGTCATTGAAACAACTTACATTCCCACCTGAACTGTATGGAAATTTTAGTTGCTCCACATCCTCACCAACAGTTGGTATTGTCAGTCTTTTTTATTTTAGGATCATCAATATTAAAAGAAAAGGACCTCACATGTCTCATGAGGAGCAAGGTTGAGAACAAGTTTTCTATAATATGAGAGAATCATACTAGATAGATAAGAATATTTAATAGAAACTGACATTTAGAATAGACAGAGGGAAAATTACTTGATTGCTTCATGTTTAGCGATTCTCATTTATAAAATTAGGATAATACTTCATAATGTTGCTGTGAGCATCTGAGTGTGTAAAGACAAGCAAAGCACAATGTGTTTGCAGTTTTAACTATTGCTATTATATCTGCCATGCTGCTGCTAAGTCACTTCAGTCGTGTCCGACTCTATGCGATCCCATAGACGGCAGCCCACCAGGCTCCCCCGTCCCTGGGATCCTCCAGGCAAGAACACTGGAGTGGGTTGCCATTTCCTCCTCCAATGTATGAAAGTGAAAAGTGAAAGTGAAGTCGCTCAGTCGTGTCCGACCCTTAGCATGCACTGCAGCCTACCAGGCTCCTCCGTCCATGGGATTTTCCAGGCAAGAGTACTGGAGTCGGGTGCCATTGCCTTCAACCAAATAGTAGACAAACATTCCTGGTACGTTCTCCCACAGGTTATGTGAGACCTCCCCAAACACTCCTGCCTTCTATAGGTTATGCAGTCACTCACTCATTCATCAGGCAGGAAGGTTACAAAAGGCATGTTTTTTGTCATTATCTGATAATGACAGACCAAGAAAAAAAAATACATGATGAGAAAAAATGGTTGAATAGGTGACAAGGGAAAATGAGGACAGATTTATGTTCTTTATAATTTCCATTATTATATATAAACTCATGAAAATTATGAACAGCCAGAAACATTCATTTTCTCTCAGATTTGAACCATTGTTTTAAGAGATATGTGTCTTAAATTTTAAAGTCTTCAAAATAAAATGGAGAAAATGACATTTGAAAATCACTTCTTACATGTACCCCATCTTCTTTATCCATTCGCCTGTCAATGTATATTTAGTTTGCTTCCTTGTCTTGACCATTGTAAATAGTGCTGCTATAAATATTGGGGTGCATGTATCTTTTCAAATTAGAGTTTTCTCTGGATATATGCCCAGGAGTGGGATTGTTGGATCATATGGTAACTCTATTTTCAGTTTTTTAAGGAACTTCTATACTGTTTTCGATCATTGCTGCCCCAATTCACATTCCTATCAACAGTGTAGGAGGGCTCCCCTTACACCACACCCTCTCCATCACTTATTATTTGTAAGCTTTTTTATGATGGCCATTCTGACTGGTAATAGGTGATACCTCATTGTAGTTTTGAATTGCATTTCTTTAATAAGTAGCGATGCTGAGCATCTTTTCTTGTGCCCATTGGCCATATATCTCTCTTTTGTTGAGAAATGTCTATTGGGACCTTCTGCTTACTTTTTCATTGGGTTGTTTTTATATTGAGCTGTATGAGCTGTTTGTATGTTTTGGAAATTAAACCTTTCATTTGCAAATATTTTCTCCCATTCTGTAGGTTGTCTTTTCCTGTTTATGGTTCCTGTGTGGTGCAAAAGCTTTTAAGTTTAATTTGGTCCCATTTGTTTATCCTCATTTTTATTTCCATTACTCTAGGAGACAGATTCAAAAAGATATTGCTGCAATTTAAATCAAAGAGTTTATACCTATGTTTTTCTCTAGGAGTTTTATAGTATCTGGCCTTAACTTTAGTCTTTAAACCATTTTGAGTTTATTTTTGAAAAGAGTGTTAGAGAATGTTCTAATTTCCTACTTTTATATGTGACTGTCCAGTTTTCGCAGCACCACCTTTTGAAATTGACCATGGGTCTGTGGATTTATTTCTGGGCTTTCTGTCCTGTTCCATTGATCTTTATTTCTGTTTTTGTGCCAGTACCATACTGTTTTGATTATTTATAGCTTTGTAGTATAGTCTGAGACCACAGCACCTAATTCCTCCAGCTCTGTTTTGTTTCTCAAGATTACTTTGGCTATTTGAAGTCTTTTCTGCTTCCATACAAATTAAAATTTTTTTCTTCTAGTTTTGTGAAAAATACCAGTTAAATACCAATTAATTGGTAATTTGATAGACTTAACAAATTGAATAATCTGATTGAATCTGTAGATTGCCTTGGGTAGTATAATCATTTTGATAATATTCATCCTTCCAATCCAAGAACACAGTATATCTTTCCATCTGTTTGTGTTGTATTCAATTTGTTACATCAGCATCTTAAAGTTTTTGGAGTACAGGTCTTTTGACTCCTTAGATAGGTTTATTCCTAGGTATTGTAGTTTTTTTTGTTTTTTTTTTTTTAACATGATGGTAAATGAAATTGTTTCTTTAATTTCATTTTCTGATCTTTTGTTGTTAGTATATAGAAATGCAACAGATTTCTGGGTTATTAATTTTGTATGCTGCTACTTTATCAAATTCGTTTATGAGATCTAGTAGTTTTCTGATGGCAGCTTTAGAATTTTCTATTTATAGTATCATGTCATCTGCAAACAGTGACAGTTTTACTTCTTCTTTTCCAATTTGGGTTCCCTTTATTTTTTTTTTCTTTTCAGATTGTTGTGGCTAGGACTTCCAATAGTATGTTGAATAAAAGTGGCTAGAGTGGGCATCCTTGTATGGTTCCTGATTTTAAAAGATATGCTTTCAGCTTTTCATTGTTGAGTATGATGTTAGCCATAGGTTTGTCATATATGGCTTTTATTATATTGAGGTATTTTCCTTCTATGCCTTCTTTCTGGAGAGTTTTTAATCAGAAATTGATGTTAAATCTTAACAAAAGCTTTTTTCTGCATCTATTGAGATGATCATATGGTTTTAGCTTTCCAATTTGTTAATGTAGTATATCATATGAACTTATTTACACACACAGATGAACTTACTTACAAAACATAAATAGACCCACAGACAGAAAACAAACTTATGGTTACCAAAGGTGAAAGGGGTGGGAGAGGAATAAGTTAGGAGTTTGGGATTAACGTATCCACAATATTATATATAAAATGGGGCTTTCAGATGGCTCAGTGTATAGAATCTGCCTGCCAAGGCAGGAGATGAGGGTTTGACCCCTGGGTTGGGAAGATCTCCTGGAGAAGGAAATGGCAACCTACTCCAGTATTCTTGCCTGGAAAATTCTGTGGACAGGAGAACCTGGTAGGCAACAGTCCATGGGGTTGCAAAGAGTTGGACACAACTTAGCAACTGAGCATAGCACCAGCATATATAAAATAGAGAGCCAAAAAAAAACTTACTGTATATCACAGGGAGATAGACTCAATATTTTATAATAACCTATAAGGTAAAAGAATCTGAAAAAGTATGTTTTATGTATATGTATATATATACATACATACATATATATCTTAATCACTGTCATGTACACCTGAAACGAACACATCTTGTAAATCAACTGTAACTTCAATTAAAAAAATACCATATTTTGCTTGTGGTTATTCAGTATGCAGGAACAAACAGATCAAGCTTTACTCTTGAGGCAAGGTTGTGAATAAATCAACAATTTTAACTTGCTACCTACATCATAACCAGAACAAATTACCTTTCCATGTAAGAGTCCAACATACATTATCACATTTTTTGCTCTGATTATGTATATATTACTTTATAAATAACTTATATGTAACCCTATAACAAAGATATAACTTGAAACCCTACTACCACTGTTTTGGTGTTCATATTTGAATGTTAACACTAACATCTCTCTTTGTCTTATTGGGTTCTCCAGGTTCAGATACAATACCTTCGAATAGACAGTATAATATGTTCACCTGTTGGATGCTCTGCTCTATCCATTCTTTCCTTCCTCTTTTCCAAAAATACTTCAAAACCATCAGTGGATTGTTGTGGTTCTTGGTCACTGTCAGCCAGACAGCATATTAGCCCAAGTGGGTACCAATAAGCTAGGCCGATTAGGAGGACCCATGAGACTAAGTTCTTGGATTCCAATTGTGGGAAGTGACTTGCCCTTTTCTGTTGGAAACATGTAGCCTGGAGACCTTCTTGAAATGTCAAGAGGAATACCTTTTGAGAATGGAGAAACCACCAAAGAAATACTGCTGAGGAATGAGGGCAGCAACTACATTCCACTCACATTGTTTTAATCATTTCATCAAACTTCTGAAACAAAACCTACTCTGGACTTTTCAGTTATGTGAGACAATAAATTCCCTGTATTGTTTAATCTAGTTTGAGCTGGATTTTCAGTTATTTGCAGCAAGGAAGGAAGAAAGGAGGGAATGAAGACAGTCAGTCCTTGTTGGAGATAAACTTGAAAATTTAAAACACTCAGAAAAGCTGTTGGCCATTTTCAAAACGGAATATTTTAATCACTGTTTCAGTGAACTTTTTAGACAAGGGCAGATACAGTATGGCATTTTGTACTTCTTGCTCCCATGTATTTGCTCCTTTCTTTTCAGGCTCTGTTCAACTGACATTTTCTTCCCAGAAGTCCTCTCTAATCCTGTCAGCACAGAGGAATCTGACAATCTTAAGATGCACACAATAGTCACTGTTATGTTATTTATTATTTTTAAGAGCCAAATTCTCCTTACTTGGTTGCAAACTCAGAGAGGCGGGATTTGTCTGGTGCATATCTCCCCCAACAGGCCAAACATGATGCCTCAGAAAGGTCTGTTGAATGAGAAAGCTTTGTTTTCTTTCCCTAACCCTATAATGAAAGACACTATGATGCAATTCTGCTCTTTCTGGCTCTTGTTGTAAGAAGCAACCACAACAAATTTTTCTATAAACCTCCTCATTTAGAGGCAGCAGTTCCAGTCTGCAAGTTCTGAAACCAAAGCAGGAAAGGACATTATGTATTGATGTTAGAAATCCACAAATGCTTCAGTTTCAAATACTTTCCACTGTTTTTTTCCCCTTTTCATCAAATGAAATCTTTCCATGTTTTTTTTTAAACTCTCAGAGAGATTAAGCACATTCAATCTAATTATGCAACTCACTGACAAAAGCAATCTAAATGTGAAACACTCTGCTAGTTGTATTTCACAGTTGCCATTGGAAACAGACAAGTTTGGAAAACTGCAAGTCAAGTCTGAGCCTTGGCATTCTAATGCCTCTGAGGGAAGGCATTACCTGGCTGTATTCTTTCTTCCCTTTGTTTGTGAGCTGTGTGTGTCCAGTCGGCCTCTACAAATAACCAGAAACAACTGCATTGAGATGGGACTACCATATATGCTTAAAAAACGAAGAAGAGCTCTAAAAGTTAAACAAATAAGCAAACAAACAAATAAGACTGCCAGGGAGTCTGAGACTTGATATCTTCTGAAAACAGGTAGAATACGATTTGTCTGATGTTGGGGAATAACAGTCTTCCTGGCATTAAAAAAAAATTTCCATACTTCATCATTCATGGGAGCTCCTCAGGCTCCCAATTCAACCTGATGTATTACAGTTGCAGCTGTAGGTTTTGTCTTTTACCCTGGCAGTATGTTATATTCAGACACAGAAGAGATTCACTACTTCTCAAACACATTTCTTAATTAATTTTTACTCACTTGAGGCTAGCAAAATTATGAATAGTCTATTTTCTTAGTAAAAATAATTTTGCAGACTATTTTGATTTCTAGGCTGAGTTTATAGGAGAGCTCTAATATATTTTGGAAGTAGAAAAGTGAATGCTGGCATCCATGTGGGAATCCATTAAGATGCACAAAATGGATTCCTTGAAATGAGAGCGCTCAGCCATGGAAAGACAGTGGGTTTGACCGGTTTCTCTTGCCCTCAACTCTCCAGCCTCTCATATGTTATCCGACTGGAACAGTCTTTGGAACTGACTGACAGGTCTGACAAACCCTTGCAGGATTGCTCTTTGTAATAGAAACCAAGCTCCGTGTTAACTTCTCCATAAACTCTGAGCACCCAAGCATTCGTCTCAGCAGTCTGGACTGTTTTCCTGAGCTCCTCACCTCACAGCAAGCCCCGCGCTCATATGTGCTATAGAGGAGGCAAGATTTTCTCCGGCCCTCGCTTCCTCCGCTTTTCTTCTGGCCTGGGATACTGAAGTCCCAGAATGCCTTGAGGTGGGACCCACCCAAGGGATGGCTTGAATAGACTAATTTGCACAAATCTTGAAACCATTAAGAATGCTGTTTCTACATTCTATTTCATGTCTCAGTCTTGTACTATTAGCCTCCACCCAAGACCTCCCAGCTGGAATCACAGTGCTTCCCAGCTGTAGGATTAGCACTGACAATTTCCATTCATTCATTTATATATTCACTCATCCAGTTATCTCTCCATGCTGTCACTAAACAAATATGTCTGTGGATCACTGCTATAGACTGAATGTTTATGCCCCCCCAAATCTGTATATTGAAACCTAAATCCCCAGAGTGATGGTATTTGGAAATGGGAACTTTTGGAGGGCTCTGCCCTCATAAATGGAATTAGTGTCCTCAAAAAAAGAGACTCTAGAGAGCTCCTTAACTTCTTCACCACATGAGGACACAGCAAGAAGACTGTAGGCCGTAAATCAGGAAGAGGGCTCTCACCAGACGCCAAATCAGCCGGCACATTAATCTTGCACTTTCCATACTCTAGACGGTGAGGAATGAGTGTCTGTGCTTTATAAGCCTCCTGGTCTCTAGGGTATTCTGTTAGAGCAGCCTGCACTAAGACAATCTTGTATCATACACAGTATGGCAATACAGTGATAAGCAAAAGCAGACACAGTGATCTTACAGTCCACTGAGGGTGGGGCATAACCATACTCCTGCAAAACATTTAAAACTAGAAATGAGGTAGGTTCTGTGAAGACAAGGTACATCTGGCTATGAAAGAGCTTATCAAGTTGAAGCAGGGAGAGGTGGGGTAAGCAGAAAGGTTTTCCAGTTTGTGTGAGGTGAGCTGGAGTTATACTGACAAAGGAGTGAGTTGGGGGTGGGGAGAGTACTTCCTACAGAGGGAGTCATCCACAAAGCTCCTCCGTAGGAAGAGGCTCGGCTTCCCAGGAACTGAAGTAACAGCAGCCTGACAACAGTGCAGAGTGAGAGGAAGTAGCATGGGAGAGGATCCAGAGGAGGGCTTGTAGATCAGGACAAAGACTCTGAGGAGTAGGCTAAGAGAAATGACTGGAGACTTTAAATTGTGACAGTGGACTGGTCAGACTTATGCATATTTTTTTTTAATTTAATGTAATTTTATTTTGGCCATGTGGCATGCAGGATCTTAGCTCCCCAACCAGGGATCGTAGCCATGTTCCCTGCATTGGAAGCTCAGATCTTACCCCCTGGACCACCAGGGAAGTCCCTGGACTTATGCTTATTTTTAAGATTATCTTGGCTACTATGTTGAAAACATAAGTTGGAGTGGAGGTAGGAATGAGAAGGGTGATGATAACCATGGTACAGATGAAGATCCTGGGACCGTGGTGGTTGTGGATATAAACAGTGGTAGAGGGATGTCAGAGATTTTCCAAGTCAACTTCACTGGCAAGTTATGTATTACATAGGAAGTATAAAGGACAGGATTCTGGGATCGAACTTTCTGACTAGGTCAATCACTCATGGAAGGGGAACTGGAGGTGGGTCCATCTGGAAGAGAAAAACCATCAAAGCACTTGGGGACATTTTGAGTTGAGTCACTTAACTGGAGATGTCCAGTAGGTATTTGGACATTCAAGTCTCAGGTTCCGGGGAGTGATCTGGGCTGGAACGACACACTTGTAGATTACTGCTGTATATACATAGGTGTTAATCACACCTGTAAGTATGGATGAGCTCTGCTAAGGAGATGCTGTGGAGTAAGAAGACAAGAGGACCTAGAACTGGAACATTCCAACGTCTAACTAACAAAGAGAATGGAGAAATGTTGTCAGACAAATTAGGAGAAAACCAGGAGAGGAGTGTGCTGGCTATTCTCCATTTCTCTTTCCTCCCTTCTCCATGCTGTTCAGTGCCCTTGGGAACTCATTTCTATGAGCTGTGTCATCCAGGCTCCCTTGCCTCAGTTTGATGCTGGGCTCAGCCAACAAGAGAAGAGAGAGATCAGATATATGTCCCCGGTTCCTTCCTGTTATGCTGTAGTTTTACAGTGGTTTCATTTCTCTGACATCAACAGTTTGTATTTTGGCATGAGTTAAAAAGTATATTGAAGGAAAAAAAAGAGTGAAAGAGAATATGTACTGATGAATCTTAAGAGACATTCTATATGGCCTTAAGCAGAAGAATACAGCCAAATCAGATCACAGCACAGCAGCCTGGGTTTGAGGATCCTGTACATAAAAAGCATCTGTTGAGATTTTCCTGTCCTGTGTCTTTATCCTTTTCCACATCTCGCATATTGCTCTTCAGCTTACTCTAATCTGTGAACTCACCAACATCTTGCATAAAAGGGAAGAGTCATAAGAAAATACCTAGAGGTGACTATGGGTCCAAAGGACAGTTAAACACCACCACCAACAATCCTTAATCAGGTCAAGAAGTATATTTAAGCTTCAGGATCAACATACGGTAGAGATCTGGAACCAATGCAGTCTGTAGGTCTAGTGTCTAGTGTGCAACGGAAGAGCCTCGCACACACATCCAAACAACCTGGCGTGTGTTGCTTTTCTCCATTCCTCCCCCCGATGTCCCAGTGTGTCTGATCAGGTCCCTGCTTGCTTACCTTGTTTGCCTCTCTGGGGCAAATGAGGTCTTTATTTGGTCTTGACAAAAATAAAGAAGTGGGTCTATTTAGTTCTAATAATCCTAAAGGCTGGAGGGTTCTTAGTTTGAAATGCTTTAGCAGCAAAAATCGGACACGATGGAGTGACTGAACTGAACTGAACTGAGCAGCAAAAAGAAATTAAAATGGCTAAGCCTATATTTTGGAAGGCTAACTATATAAACTGTTCTGTAGAGTTAATAATGAATCATGAATGATGAACTAATTGTGAAATTAATATTTATATCTTACCTTTTAAGTCCTTGCTAAAACTTTGAGCCGAGTGAAGTGAAGTGTTAGTCACTCAGTCGTGTCCGACTCTTTATGACCCCATGGACTGTAGCCCACCAGGCTCTTCTGTCCATGGGATTCTTCAGCGAAGAATACTGGAGTGGGTTGCCATTTTCTTCTCCAGGGGATCTTCCTGATCCAGGAATTGAACCCAGGTTTACTGCATTGTAGGCAGATTCTTTACCATCTGAGCTACTGGGCAAGTCCAAATGAAGTTATACATTTATCTCTGATCTTGTTTTCTTTACTTGGGTTATCTGTGTTGTTCTGACATATGCCTCTTGCTTTCTGCTTATCTGTGCTAGGAAGGTGATATCCTTGAGTCTGTGCCTTAATTGCCAATAACAGAGGGTTTTAAATTATTTTTAATTATAGTTCTGAGTTCATTTTAAGTATTGAAACACTTTATTTTTAAAGGAAGGGGCTTCTACCCAGGCTTTCTGCAAAATGCCTTCCACTAAGTCCAATTATTCCCTGGAAATGGTTTCTTTTTCAGTTGCTGGAATGCAACATTTGGCTTAAAAAAAAAAAACAAAACTCTCTATGGCCTCTGAATTCTACCTGTGTGTTGCAATGTGAAGGGATTTATTTCACTTATTTTGTGATGGGAAAGTAATTTGCAGTTTGAGTTTGAGCTGCAAAAGACCTCCCGCTGGGCAAGAACAGTAATGCTATGCTCATTCCTGTTTAAGTCTGTTAAGTATCCTTTCTGGATGCAGGAGCTCGGGAGTTTGTTTTACAGCCAATATCATGTGGGCTATTTAGATACCAAAATTTGGATATAGACAAAGGAGTTTTAAAAAGTAAGGGTACAGAAAAGGAGTTTTAAACTAAACTGAATTTCAAATATGAAACATTCCAGTTCCAAATTCTCTAGCTCGCTAGGTATTTTATACTTGGGGGATAAAATAGTCCTCATAAATTTTATGTTGTCAGAGCTTCTTATAATGGGCCCATAGCCACCTCTATGGAGTAAGCACACACACACACAAAAGTCTGTGGATTTGGATCAAATTTGCCATTCTGGCTTAGCACTTCTATTCATACTCATCCATAACCTGGACCCTGGACTCTGCCCAGGTATCTGCTTCCTGACTGCTTTACATTAGCTGAGATTCCCTAGATTCTACTACTTGTCTACCCAAACTCTATCATGACCCTTCTGATTTGTCCAAGTTCCCAATCTGGGCCCTTCGTAACCAAGGGACTTCCTGACCCTTGCCACATTCTGTATGGCACTAGTGAGACCACAAGATATCATGAAAAGGCACTGAATTTAGGATGAAATTACAGGGTGCACTGGCACATTAAAGCAGATGAGCAAATGATTATTGTTAATAAAAACTGACATGCAGTTCTACTATCCTTACTTACGAACATAGTATAAGCATACAGCATGTAGACAAATTAACACATGCCATTTGATGCAGATGTTCAGCCAAGATTTAAATATCAAGGAGGAGACTTGGACACTTCACTATAAATATCCTGGGCTACAAACATGCTCATTCTTAAAGTTAAGAAGAAAGAGAGTATATATTTCCTTAAAGAGTGTTGTTATAACTAAGTGAATACGATCTTTGCAGTCATTTGGGGATTTTGAACAAAGGGTGGAGTTTTTTTTTTTCTTTCAAGTCACCTGTGTAATAGGAATGTCCAGTTCAGTTCAGTTCAGTCGCTTAGTCGTGTCCAACTCTTTGTGACCCCATGAACTGCAGCATGCCAGACCTCCCTGTCCATCACCAACTCCCAGAGTTCACTCAGACTCAGGTCCATCGAGTTGGTGATGTCATCCAGCCATCTCATCCTCTGTCGTCCCCTTTTCCTCCTGCCCCCAATCCCTCCCAGCATCAGAGTCTTTTCCAATGAGTCAACTCTTCGCATCAGGTGGCCAAAGTACTGGAGTTTCAGCTTCAGCATCAGTCCTTCCAAAGAACACCCAGGGCTGATCTCCTTTAGGATGGACTGGTTGGATCTCCTTGCAGTCCAAGGGACTCTCAAGAGTCTTCTCCAACATCACAGTTCAAAAGCATCAATTCTTCGGCACTCAGCTTTATTCACAGTCCAACTCTCACATCTATACATGACCACTGGAAAAACCATAGCCTTGACTAGATGGACCTTTGTTGGCAAAGTAATATCTCTGCTTTTCAATATGCTGTCTAGGTGTCATAACTTTCCTTCCAAGGAGTAAGCGTCTTTTAATTTCATGGCTGCAGTCACCATCTGCAGTGATTTTGGAGTCCCCCAAAATAAAGTCTGACACTGTTTCCACTGTTTCCCCATCTATTTGCCATGAAGTGATGGGACCGGATGCCATGATCTTCGTTTTCTGAATGTTGAGCTTTAAGCCAACTTTTCACTCTCCTCTTTCATTTTCATCAAGAAGCTTTTTAGTTCCTCTTCACTTTCTGCCATAAGGGTGGTGTCATCTGCACATCTGAGGTTATTGATATTTCTCCCGGGAATCTTGATTCCAGCTTGTGCTTCTTCCAGCCCAGAGTTTCTCATGATGTACTCTGCATAGAAGTTAAATAAGCAGGATGACAGTATACAGTCTTGACATGCTCCTTTTCCTATTTGGAACCAGTCTGTTGTTCCATGTCCAGTTCTAACTGTTGCTTCCTGACCTGCATATAGGTTTCTCAGGAGGCAGGTCAGGGAGTCTGGTATTCCCATCTCTTGAAGAATTTTTCAGTTTGTTGTGATCCACACAGTCAAAGGCTTTGGCATAGTCAATAAAGCAGAAATAGATGCTTTTCTGGAAATCTCTTGCTTTTTCAATGATCCAGCAGATGTTGGCAATTTGATCTCTGATTCCTCTGCCTTTTCTAAAACCAGCTTGAACATCTGGAAGTTCATGGTTCACATATTGCTGAAGCCTGGCTTGGAGAATTTTGAGCATTACTTTACTAGTGTGTGAGATGAATGCAATTGTGCAGTAGTTTGAGCATTCTTTGGCATTGCCTTTCTTTGGGATTGGAACAAAAACTGACCTTTTCCAGTCCTGTGGCCACTGTTGAGTTTTCTAAATTTGCTGGCATATTGAGTGCAACACTTTCACAGCATTGTCTTCCAGGATTTGGAATAGCTCAACTGGAATTCCATCACCTCCACTAGCTTTGTTCGTAGTGATGCTTTCTAAGGCCCACTTGATTTCACATTCCAGGATGCCTGGCTCTAGGTAAGTGATCATACCATTGTGATTATCTTGGTCGTGAAGATCTTTTTTGTACAGTTCTTCTGTGTATTCTATTGCAGTATAATTACACATTTAATTTAAAGAATCTCAAAGTTTGGCTTTCTTCTCTTTATAATTTAAATGAGATTGTCTCATTTAGTTTATAAATACTAAAGTAATAAACTGTAGAAAGTATGAATTTTTGACCTCTTTTAATTACACTGAATTTTCTCAAAACTTTTGTAATTTAATGGTTTTATATATTTTGATGTCTTTTTTAGGTGCATACAAATTAGAATTATTATCTCTTATTGGTTAATTGATACTTCAAAAATTATCAGTCCTCTAAGGAAAAAGCAGCTTCAAATTCTTCAAAGACTCACTTCTCTTATTGTTGTTGTTTAGTCACCAATCCCAAAGAAAGGCAATGCTGAAGAATGTTCAACTACCACATAATTGCACTCATCTCACACACTAGCAAAGTAATGCTCAAAATTCTCTAAGTCAGTCTTCAACAGTATGTGAACTGTGAACTTCCAGATGTTCAAGCTGGACTTAGAAAAGGCAAAGGGACCAGAGAATCTGTTGGATCATCGAAAAAGCAAGAGAGCTCCAGAAAAACATCTATATTGACTATGCCAAAGCCTTTGACTGTGTGGATCACAACAAACTGTGGAAAATTCTTCAAGAGATGGGAATACCAGGTCACCTGACCTGCCTCCTGAGAAATCTGTATGCAGGTCAAGAAGCAACAGTTAGAACTGGACATGGAACAACAGACTGGTTCCAAATCGGGAACAATGCTATATATTTTCACCCAGCTTATTTAACTCATATGGAGAGTACATTATGTGAAATGCCAGACTGGATGAAGCACAAGCTGGAATCAGGATTGCTGGAGAAATATCAATAACCTCAGATATGCAGATGACACCACTCTTATGGCAGAAAGAGAAGAACTAAAGAGCCTCTTGATGAAGATGAAAGAGGAGAGTGAAAATGTTGGCTTAAAATTCATCATTCTTGATGCAGGATACAGGAAGCTTGGGGCTGGTGCACTGCGATGACCCAGAGGGATGGTATGCGGAGGGAGGTGGGAGGGGGGTTCAGAATGGGGAACACATGTACACCCGTGGTGGATGCATGTTGATGTTTGGCAACCCAATACAATATTGTAAAGTAAAACAAAAAATAATAATAAAAATTAAAAAAAAACCTCATCATTCAGAAAATTAAGATCATAGAATCTGGTCCCATCACTTCAGGGCAAATAGATGGGGAAACAGTTGAAACAGTGGCAGACTTTATTTTTGGGGGCTCCAAAATCACTGCAGCCAAGCTTGCTCCTTGGAATAAAAGCTATGACCAACCTAGACAACATATTAAAAAGCAGAGACATTACTTTGCCAACAAAGGTCCACCCAGTAAAAGCTATGGTTTTTCCAGTATCATGTATGGATGTGAGAGTTGAACCATAAATAAGGCTGAGCACTGAGGAATTGACTTTTGAACTATGGTGTTGGAGAAGACTCTTGAGAGTCCCTTGGACTGCAAGGATATCCAACCAGTCAATCCTAAAGGAAATCAGTCCTGAATATTCATCGGAAGGACTGATGGCTGAATCCGAAGCTCCAATACTTTGGCCACCTGATGCAAAGAACTGACTCATTGGAAAAGACCCTGATGCTGGAAAAGATTGAAGGCAGGAGGAGAAGGGGATGGCAGAGGATAAGATGGTTGGATGGCATCACTGACTTAATGGACATATGTTTGAGCATGCTCCAGGAGTTAGTAATGGACAGGGAAGCCTGGTGTGCTGCAATCCATGGGGTCACAAAGAGTTGGACATGACTCAGCAACTGAACTGAGCTGAGTCACTAACTTATATCTGACTCTTTACGAATCCATGGACTGTAGCTCCTCTGTCCATAGGATTCTTTGGGCAAAAATACTAGAGTGAGTTGCCATTCCCTTCTCCAGGCAATCTTTCTGATCCAGGCAGTTTCTTCCAATCACAGATCTTAGCTGTTCAACTTCTCTTTGTGTCATTAGTTATTTGATGCCTCAAAAGTATACTTTATGTTTAATTTATCTTTTCTAACTGTTCCCAATGAGTAGATTTGTACAAAACAACTTAGTCATTGCTCTATGACAGAATTTTAAAAATATACATTTTTGTATTGCACAGACATTAAATTTGCAATAAACACACACATGATTCCAAAGTAAATTCTGTAATTCAAGAGAAATATTCGATATCAATTATGTGGCTTCTTCTTTATTGAAATAAACATGGTGTGTTCAGTGCCAACTGGATTTATTCTTTTCCAAACATTTTCCAAAGTATTTCTAACACCATACACCAAAATAAACTCAAAATGGATTAAAGATCTAAACATAAGACCAGAAACTATAAAACTGCTAGAGGAGAACATAGGCAAAACACTCTCTGACATACATCACAGCAGGATCCTCTATGACTCACCTCCCAGAATATTGGAAATAAAAGGAAAAATAAACAAATGGTACCTAATTAAAATTTAAAGCTTCTGAATAACAAAGGAAACTATAAACAAGGTGAAAAGAACAGCCTTCAGAATGGGAGAAAATAATAGCAAATGAAGCAACTGACAAACAACTAATCTCAAAAATATACAAGCAACTCCTACAGCTCAACTCCAGAAAAATAAACGACTCAATCAAAAAATGGGCCAAAGAACTAAACAGACAGTTCTCCAAAGAAGACATACAGATGGCTAACAAACACATGAAAAGATGCTCAACATCACTCATTATCAGAGAAATGCAAATCAATACCACAATGAGGTACCATTTCACGCCAGTCAGAATGGCTGTGATCCAAAAGTCTACAAGCAATAAATGCTGGAGAGGGTATGGAGAAAACGAACCCTCTTACACTGTTGGTGGGAATGCAAACTAGTACAGCCACTATGGAGAACAGTGTGGAGATTCCTTAAAAAACTGGAAACAGAACTGCCTTATGACCCAGCAATCTCACTGCTGGGCATACACACTGAGGAAACCAGAATTGAAAGAGACACGTGTACCCCAATGTTCATCGCAGCACTGTTTATAATAGCCAGGACATGGAAGCAACCTAGATGTCCATCAGCAGATGAATGGATAAGAAAGCAGTGGTACATATACACAATGGAGTATTACTCAGCCATTAAAAAGAATACATTTGAATCAATTCTAATGAGGTGGATGAAACTGGAGCCTATTATACAGAGTGAAGTAAGCCAGAAAGAAAAACACCAATACAGTATACTAACACATATATATGGAATTCAGAAAGATGGTAATGATAACCCTGTATGCGAGACAGCAAAAGAGACACAGATATATAGAACAGTCTTTTGGACTCTGGGAGAGGGAAAGGGTGGGATGATTTGGGAGAATGGCATTGAAACATGTATAATATCATATAAGAAATGAATTGCCAGTCCAGGTTCGATGCAGGATACAGGATGCTTGCGGCTGGTGCAGTGGGATGACCCAGAGGGATGATACGGGGAGGGAGGTGGGAGGGGGGTTCAGGATGGGGAGCACATGTACACCTGTGGCAGATTCATGTTGATGTACGGCAAAACCAATACAATATTGTAAAGTAATTAACCTCCAATTAAAATAAATAAATTTAAATTAAAAAAAACGCATACATGCAGCTGATGATGAATAAAGTAATTTAGAGGAAATGCACTATAAACATATTTTCAGATGTTAATGTATTTTCAGGGAGGGATAATGCAAAATTACTGAAATACTTTATATTTTGTGACTGTCCCATGGAATTTTAAAGAAAGAAATATGCATTTAAAAATTTCATTTCTACTTAATTTTTTCCACTATAAAAGCAAGATAAAATTCTTGTCAAGTGTATTATATGCTGCTGCTATGACACTTCACTCGTGTCCAACTCTGTGCAACCCCATAGATGGTAGTCCACCAGGCTCCTCTGTCCCTGGGATTCTCCAGGCAAGAATACTGGAGTGGGTTGCTATTTCCTTCTCCGTAGGTCATGCTTTATACTTATTTGATATATCTAGAGGCAAACATCAAGTGTCCTATTATAGTGAATCAAGTTTGATAACCTGCTTAAAGTGATGTCAGCCAGATATCTCTATTGTAAAAAAAAAATATTTCTTTGTTATTAAGAAATTTGTGGGAGGATATGAGATTTATGGGTATAGTCTTGTCTAACAGAATTATAAGGGCTTCCCCATTGGCTCAGCAGCAAAGCATCTGCCTGCAATGTAGGAGACGTGAGTTTGATCACTGGGTTGGGAAGATCCCCTAGAGGAGGGCACGACAACCCACTCCAGTGTTCTTGTCTGGAGAATCCCATGGACAGAGGAGCCAAGCAGGCTATGGTCACAAAGAGTTGGATATGACTGAAGTGGCTTAGCATGCATGCACAACAGGATTATAAGAAATGATTTTTGTAACAACTGGTGGTCTTTGCTGAAAGAACGTATAAATTGTGGATTATAAAATGATGATTTTCTAATGCTATCATTCTTTCTCTTGGCTGGCATTTGCTAAAGAAGATTCTTTTTTGAGAATCACAGAGAGTTCTTTCTTCCTTGACACTGTGAGGAGCACTGGCTCCAGGTGACCCTGGCATACATCCTCAGTCCTGTATTCCACAAAGAATAGTCCTTCAGTAGTTCAGCTACCCTTTTAATAATAATCCTTCCAATCTTTCTTTTTATTTAAGTTGATCAGTCAATTTTTAAAGTTGGCACCAATTTTCAAAACCACTAGCAGTGTTTGAAAATACAGTTTATCTGTACAGTATTATATGTTTCTCTGTTAAATACTAAACCCATCATAAAATAATTATATCTACCTTTAAAAATATTTTCACCTACTGGAAATATAAGCTTAAATTGTGAGAAGATTAAAATGTTGCTGTTTCTATTTAAACATTTTATCAACTTTTTAAAGAAGTAAATTCTTCTTGGACAATTCCACAAATATTCACTGAGCATGTTAGCTAGGGATTGGAGCCTTAGTAATGACAGAGAAAGACATGGTTTGTATTTTTGTAGCTTTCAATCCAGTGGAAGAGACAAACTAAACAAGCAATTACATTATAAAGAACTTGTGTTTCAAAGAATCGCAGGTACTTTGATGCTTTTTCAATTACTGTATATCAGAAGCTCCCAGCAGAAAGCTTTGATACAACTATGCCATGATTGCCACCTGGCTGACAACAACTGCAAGATGTTATCAATTATATGACAACTCCTCATTTCAGAAATGTAAAAATATGAATTCCATCTTGAAATTCATTGGGAAAGACACAGAAATGGTCAGGAAGGTGGACATCCACAGTGGAAGAAGTCTTTTCTGAAGGAAGTAAGGTCTAGTCTGAGATGTGAAGGATGAGGGGGAAGTTGTGAAGAAAGTGGGAAAGAGGGTTCCAGGCAGAAATTACTTTCCATGACATTTTCCTCATCTTTGAATTTGGGAGTTTAGGGGGATTAGGATATATGTATTATTTTAGTTCTTTATTTTGTGTTGGCAGCAAATTTTTGAAAGGAAATTCTATCTGTAATCCTAATACATAACACATATAAATGGGTAGTTGCTTTTATCAAGAAGGTGGGGGTGGGGTTGAGCTCTATTCATTTCCCTCCACTTCTCCCCTTGAGGGGGCTCCCAGGAATGTAGTTTGAAAGCCACTGGACTAGATGATACCAAGATCCCTCCTACTTGTAATACTCTATAATGCAGTGTGACAAGTTCATCTGGACACTATCCAAAGCTCAACTCAGCTTCAGAAATTTATATAACTGGTAAGTGACAAAGGCTAGCAGATACCCTGATTCCAACATTTGCACTTTTAACCTGATATTATACTGACTCCAATAGTATTACTGGTATTTCTTTGATATGTAAAATGGGGATAACACTATATTCTAAGGCCATTGAACACATGAGTTTCATCTGTGCATTAGTGGTGTTTGGGTATGCCCATAAAGACATTGTGCATCACTGCATAACAAATAGCCCCTGAATTCTGTGGCTTTGGACAATACTAATTTTATTTCTTACATGAGTTTGGGAATTTAGGCAAGTTTTGACTCCACATGATGCAGACTACCCTTAGGATCTTCCTTGATGGTCTCTCCTCTTTTATCTAACGGCTGTGGGTGCCAAGAGTGAATAATTCTAAGAGAGAGAAAGTGGAAGCTTTCAGTCTCTTAAGGGCTGGGCCCAGAGACTAACACAGCATCACTCTCGCCATATGCTACTTGTCTGCACATTCACAGAAGCAGCCATATTCAAGGGATGGGACCACAGATATAATCTTTTGATGAGCAGAGTACCAGAGAGTTGAAGCCATCTTTAATCTGCCAGAGACTCAGCTGAGGAAGAAGTCCATCAGTGCACAGGCAGCAAAGCACAGATGGACCGCAGTCTGGATTTATATTTTCCCCCTTTGCTTTCAGGGGTGTGGAAATTACAGTATGCTAGAGGATTTATGAAGCAATTCACTTAGTCAACCAAGTGTGAAGTTAGTTCTTTATCTTGGGGAAGGAAAGGCTCAATATAGGACTGCCACGGCCTGTTTGAGGAAGTCAGTGGTCTCAGGAAAAGTGGGGGGCCACTGTGAATAAGGTAACTATGGCAAAGGCAGAAGAAGATATTGCTCAGATGGAAAAGGTTTAAGGTTAAATGTTCTTTTACTGCAGCTCAAGAAATGACTTCATTGTCAAATATGGAGCTCTTGGGATAGAGGAAAGGGATACTATCTTTAAGTGTCTTCTTTAAGAGATGGGGCTGTGGTAACCTATGAGAAAAGATGACTGGTTATGTAAATACTCATGATTGGCACGGGAAGAAAGGAGAGGGTAGAAAGAATGTAAAGTGGAAGAAGGTCAAATAGAACAAATGAGATGGTAACAGCTATTAAACGAATGGAGAGAAACTACCTGAAGCTTGAAAGGAAGAGGAAAAATAGTGGATTTCATTTCAGGAATTAATACAAACAAGTTGTGGATTTTGGAAAGCATATGGGGAAACGTGAAGGTAGAATTGAGTGTAATGTAGCAAGAAACTCAGAAGGGAGCTCTTGCAGTCAAAGGGAAACAGTGGAACGTGGCTTTGTGAATAGAAGAGAACAGGAAGATGGGAAAAAAGTGTAGAAGAGCTCACAGATGGAAAGACCAGAACAAATGACACCAAGAGACCCAAGGCTGACAGAGCAAAGCCCTAGAAGTAGGAACACGAAGTAGGAACAGTTGGAGGAGGTGGAAGAATCTGACAGCTGAGGTGAATGAGAGGGTTAAAGAGAAGACTGCAATTATTGTCAATGCCACTATGGTTGTCTTTATCAATGTGGTTACTGGTATTGTTGTTATTTCTTCGTAATTTCCTAGAGGAGTTAGGAAACCATTTCAGGAAACCATTTCAAACCTAGAGGAGTTTGAAACCATTTCAAATGGTTTCCGCTCTTTAAACTATAATCTTTTTTTTTTAACTCTAATTTTATTCTCAGCCAGTAACAGTAATGCCTATTCTATTGAGAAGGGTGAGGCAATGATATGAACTCCACCAACTTCCGTCAAGTTTACATCAAATTGTCAATGTATCTAGTAATCATCTTTTCTTTTTTTAATAATTTTTAAATGTCCCTTCTTTTTCAAGGTACCTTGGTGCCACTCCCTCCAATCTGTTGTAGGAGCTCTTTAATTATCCATTTTTTTCCCCACGTATACAACACCTTCCTTCTTTCTGGGGAGAAGCATTTTCCTGTCTCTCCTGGGCTGAAAATATCTTGTTCCTTTATTTTCTATAACCATGAACTATACATTTTTATTTATTTCATTTCACTAATAGCTTCTTGTAAAAGAAAGGTTATATATTTTCAATCCACAGGTTAAATATTTAGTTTTAAAATGGGAAAGAAAAAGTGTACCATTGCTAAAGAAAAGAAAGTCATGCAGAAGGAAAACTGCAGTCTACTCTTCCACCCTACTACATCTCAGCCAAAGATGAAGACAGTGGAGCCAGTTCCCAATGGTTCTTGGTGGATGAAGGAAGTGAGAGGAAGGATTTTGTCAGACTGCGTACTATACACTACGTCTGCAGTCTATTCTGAAGAAAGAGAACAAGGTAGACAGGAGAGTCATAATCATGAGGATAAAGACCACACTAAACCTAATTCCATGGAAAATGAGAAATATATAGAAAGTAACGCACATACTCCTAGGTGGCTCTGTGGTAAAAGATCCGCCTGCCAATGCAGGAGATGCAGGAGACATGAATTTGATCCCTGGGTAGGAAAGATCCCCTGGAGAAGAAATAGCAACCCACTCCAGTATTCTTGCCTGGAAAATTCCAAAGAAAGAGGAGCCTGGTGTGCTACAGTGCATGAGGTCGCAAAGAGTCAGACACGACTGAGCATGCAGGCATGCAACACACACACACACGCATGAAAAAGAAACAGAAGGACACGTGTGCCTGTGTGGATATGTCTTTGAGTGTTTGTGGTGTTTTATAAGTGATAGAGAATATTTTTGAAATTTTGTCAGTTTGAAAGATAAATTATAAATATATACCATAAGTAAGTATTCATCTTAA
The DNA here is from genome assembly GCF_029378745.1 of Bos indicus. Lineage (NCBI taxonomy): Eukaryota > Metazoa > Chordata > Mammalia > Artiodactyla > Bovidae > Bos > Bos indicus. The sequence goes on from NC_091760.1 coordinate 114,002,578, forward strand.
GCCACATGGCCAACTTTGCAAGACAAGTGCATTACTTTACTTCCTTCAAATCAACTTAAACCATACCCTGGTTTCTCCATTCTGAGACCTGGCTGAGAAATGAAGAGTCAGTTCTGATCTTGACTCTCTCCTCTCTCTAGGACAAGGCAGAGATTCAGAGGTTTCTGTGGTACTTAGCAAATAAAGGCTGGGTCTCAGATCTCTTGTCTATTGTGGTTGCTACTGATATCCTTATAGCGCAAGCACCCATGAACCCTTGAATGCAGCAATTTTATTTTTGGTGCCATCTGTTGAACAAACCTCCTGTCTGGGCTTGCCATGTGCCCTGGACCTTTGCCAGGGAGCAGGATGTAGACTTTCCAGAACTCTCTCTCCTTCCCCAAACTGCTTCCCCCACCAAAATCCATGTCCTACCTCCAGTGCAAACACAGATGAACACATACACACACACCCTCAAAGGGACTCCAGGAGAACTAGTGTGGTATATCTGCTGAGTATAGACTTTCACAAAAGACTGCCTCCCAGCCACCCTACAAATATCCCTGTGGAGGCAGGTTTGGGTCTGAGGATAGGTAAAAACTATAATCCAGACCCTGTTTACTTCTGAAGCAGAGTAAAAGCAGAGCATAAATGCACGGGCAATGTCACAAGTGTGAAGATGCAGCTCTCCACTGCCTACCTTGTATCTGACAGACATATATCCAATCTCTGGGATCTTAGCAGGCCCTGAAAAGGGAAATATCCACCAGGTTGGAGCGTCACTGCCTTCTATATTTCTAGCCACATCAGCACCCAGAAACAAGAAGTTACCATAAAAGGTAATTCTTCAGCCTCCTTGGCAAACCAGTTCAGAAATATGGGTTCCAGGCCTTGGAATGGTTGTTCTGCCAGCACATAGACTCTCCTTATCTGAGTTTCCCATTTAAGTCTGCTTAGGGATGTCTGTGGGCAGCCCTGGCAGCAGCCACCACACTGAAGGAAGGATATTAGAGAGAGCCTGTCTACCTTCTTGGAAAGAAAGAAGGGAAAATACAGAAGGAAAAAACAGATTAATCCACCAATAACTTCTGCCAGACATATGTAAATATCTTTTATTATGTAGGGGGAGAAAATTAAAGTATGTATGTAAAAATGTTCAGATAAATGGATTGCTGCCCTTGAACATGTTTGATTTCTGTTTTTCAAATTACAGCTTCCAAATATCCTGAGTAAGGTTTATGACAAAGACATAACTTCCATTTAGACAGTTGGATTTGTAGCAGTTTATTTTAATCATCTATTTTAGGAATTCATTTCTTGCATAATGAGTAAGATAATGTTTTATTTTGAGCCTGAGTGTTGCTCATTGAAAGAGAAATATTGTCAAAACCATAATTAACTGGCAAGTAATTAACTAGAATTATATACAGGGATATTGGCTACAATAATTGCTCAATTAATGTCATGCTTTCTTTGAAAACATCACTTTGATTGATGAGATTTCTGAAGCACCTTTACTCGGAACATTTAGGAAAATAATCAATAGAGATCAGTTGTCAAACTCTAATATTTATATACAGACTAAGCAATTATTTCTAATTCCTCTTATAAGTAACATAATTCTCTTCATTTATGATACAGCAACATAGTCTTTCACAGGAAATTATGGCTTACTGTACCCACCATTCTCAGTAAGCGGTAGATTTTGAGTTTTCCCTTAGTGGCATGGAATGGATTTATATTGAAGAATTCATGTTTCTCCAGTTTCCACTGCAACTAATTTCACATATCTGTAGTTGGCTGACTGTCCATCAGAGTGCTGTCCCAGAAAGTCCCTCCACTATAAGAGGGACCAGAACACAGCAATCTGCTGGGCTAACCAGAAGTTAATTCCCACCTACCCCTACTAAGGCCAGAGTAGGAAGAATGGAAACAGACAATGTGTGAAAAGATTTCTTAAATGTGATGAAATACACAAATTTAGAAATTTTGATAATCACAACAAATTCTAATCATACTTGGATAAACCTTGGTAGAATGACAGAAATCTAAAAGTAAAGAGGAGATTTTAAAAATAAGAGATCAGATGCAATTTTTTTAAAAATTAGATTAACAGCAAACTTTTTAGGAACAATAACAGATCCAGAATGTGGTGGGGATATTTATTTAAACTGTTGATGCAAAATAAACATTAATCTAGAACTATAATCTATGGTAAATTTTTAAGAACAAAAATAAAGACATTTTCAGACATAAAGAATAAAAAAATTGCAACCACTAGGTATCCGCTAAAGGAAAACGCGGGCTTCCCTGGTGGCTCAGACAGTAAAGAATCTGCCCACAATGTGGGAGACCTGAGTTTAATCCCTGGGCTGAGAAGATCCCCTGGAGGAAGGGATGGCAACCCCCTCTAGTATTCTCGCCTGGAGAATCCCATGGACAGAGGAGCCTGGTGGGCTACAGTCCGACCCTTGGGGTCACAAAGAGTCGGACACAATTGAGTGACTCAGCACACCACAATAGCAAAGGAAAACTTAGGAAATGTGCTTGAAGATAGTGTTTCTTTTAAGGAGTGAGAAAAGTGTTCTAGAATTGATTGTGGTGATGGCTGCAAATCTCTGAATATCAAAAAAATCCCCATTGTATTGTACATTTGTGTGCAAGCTAAGTTGCTTCAGTTGAACAGTTGCTTCAGGCAAGAACACTGGAGAGGGTTGCTATGCCCTCCTCCAGGGAATCTTCCCAACTCAGGGATTGAACTCCTGTCTGTTTATGTCTCCTGCATTGGCTGGTGCGTTCTTTACCACTAGTACCCCCTGAGAAGCCCAGGTTCACTTAATTGTGTACGAATGGTTGAATTGCATGATATGTGTACAGGTTTGAATGCGGTCCCCCCATCCCAAATTCATGTCTACCTGGAACCTGATAATGTGACCTTATTTGGAAATAGAGTATTTGCAGATGTAATTAGATAAAGTTCTCAAGATGAATGGAGTCAGAGAATGAATTATGCTTCCACAAGCCAAGGAATACTGGAAGCTATCAGAAGTTGGAAGAGGAAAAAATTGGTTTTTGCCCTAAAACCTCTGGAGGAAGCAAAGACCTGTCAACACCTTGATTTCAGACTTCTAGCCTTTGTACTGTGAAAGAATAAATTTATATTGATTTAAGTGGTAATTTGTTATGCAACCCCAGGAAATTAATACAATATGTGAATTATATGGCACTAAAGCTGATACACATGATGTTCTTGAAGAAGAAAGTAAAATTTCCAAGATTTATGAGAGGCAAGAAGGACTGATGAGCAAGGAAATTGGGAAATTTAGAGGTAAATCTGGAAAAAATGATTTGATTGTAAAAATACTAATATTTGAGTTGGATAATTAAATCAAGATAGAACATAAATATGGAGCATAATTAACATGTAAAAAGAAGGAGAGATAATAGGAATTAAAGGTAAAATATTTGTGCTTGGGAAGAGGTTTGAAATAGTGAGAAATTTTAGATGTTAAAATAAGTTTGCATGTTGAAATCTTAAGGCTAACAATTGAGTATAAATAGTATGTTCAACTTTCAAAACTATATAAAGAAAAAAATTAAACTTACAAACGAAGAAAGTGAGAAAAGAGGCTAAACTCACAACTAGAAGACAGATGTTGTTAAGTTAAATTAAAACAGGGTTTAAGATATGCAGTCACCAAGAAGTATCTAAAACGAAAAAAAGACATACACACAAAAGCAACCTAGATGTCCATCATCAGATGAATGGATAAAGAAACTGTGGTACATATATACAACAGGATATTACTCACCCATAAAAAGGAATGTGTTTGAGTCAGTTCTAATGAGGCGGATGAACCTAGGACCTATTATACAGAATGAAGTAAGTCAGAAAGAGAGAAACAAATATTGTGTATTAACACATATATATGAAATCTAGAAAGATGGTACTGATGAAACTATCTGCAGACCAGCAATGGAGACACAGGCATAGAGTACAGACTTGTGGACACAGCTGGGGAAGGAGAGGGAGGGACGACTTGAAAGAGTAATATGTAAAAGACAACCAGTGAGAATTTGCTGTATGATGAAGGGAGCTCAAACCCGGTGCTTTGTGACAGGGTAGAGAAGACAGGGTAGAGAAGTGGGATGGGATGAGAGGTGAGAGGGAGGTTCAAGAGGGAGGGGACATATACATACCTATGGCTGATTCATGTTGATGTATGTCAGAAACTAACAATATTATAAAGCAGTCATTCTCCAATTAAAAAAGTAAACAGATGTAAAATTTTAAGGAAAGTCAAAATGAAAAGACAGAACCAGTTATACGGTGACTACATTTTGATTTGCCCTAATCTCTCTGCTTTTGTGTTGTGTATGTTTGGAAATGTCCATAATAAATAGGCAAGCCAAAGAAAAAGGGTGTCATTGGAAGCAAGAGTCTGACATGACTTAGCGACAAAACAACACAATCCTAATTATTTCTACAGTTCTTCCTTGTCATTGCTTTTTGGTATTCAACTGAATGAATATATGACAACTTCTTTATCCATTTACTTTTTATGGACATGAGTTGTTTTCAGTACTTGGCTGTTACGACTGCTATTATGAACATTTGGCACAAGTCTCCTAAGCATATGAGGGGCCATACCTAAGAGTGGAATTGCTGAGTAACAGGATATGTGTATGTTCAACCTTGTAGTTAATGCCAAATGATTTTCCAATTTGTTGACCAATTTGTATTCTTAGCAGTGGAGTGTAAGAATTTTCACTGTTTTCATTTTAGTCATTCGATAAGTACACAGTGAGAACTCACTGTGACTTTAATTTGCAATTCCTTGATTACTAATGAGGTTGAACCTGTGTTTTTCTGTTTGTTAGTCATTTGAAAGTCTTTTTAAAAAAATTTCTTATTCAAGTTTCTTGTCCATTTTTTCTGTGGTCATCTCTCTTTCTTACTGGTTTGCAGAAATACTTAGCATATTCCTGATATGAACCCTTGGTTAGATTATGTCTTTTCTGTCATTCAATAACTTGTATTTTCACTCTTTAATGGTATTTTGGATTATCAGAAGTTCTTCATTTTAATGTAGTCCAATTTATCAGTTTTATCCTTTTTATTTATTCCCTTTTCATTATTTAACTGGCTTGGTCAACCAATATAATGTTGAATAGAAGCAGGGACAGCAGGTATCTTTGTCTGGTTCTCAATCTCAAAAGGAAAGTACACTTTCAATTCTGTATGTAAGGAGTCCAGAAGTCATCACTCTGTCCTGATAAGTAAAAAGCCAAACAAATTGAAAAATCAACTCTTCTTAGACATGTAAGAAAAGTGAATTCATAAGGAAGATGATTGCCTCCCAAGTTGAAAAGACAGACGGGAGGATACAGAGAATCACAGTATATTGGAACAGAAATTTCTGTTGGAAGCAGTGCTGTGGTAGGAAAACCTGAACTACAATTAATGAATTGCTGGAAGCTCAGTGTGGACAAAATTGAGAATTAAAAACTCCAGGAGGTCCCACTAATGGAGGAGCCCCATTCTTTTGCAGCTTTATCTCCAGGTGCTCAAACAGATTTTCACAGTAAATATCAGAGAAATTTCCCCTCATGTTTCTAGCAGGAGGAAGGGAAAAGAAACTTTCAATTTTGCAGTGAACCTAAAAATGCTATAGGAAAAGGAAAACTTACATTATTTTATCATAGTGTACAAATGTTTTCTGTTTGAGATTGAAGTCATCATCTCTATTCTTACCTGCTGCTGCTGCTGCTGCTAAGTCACGTCAGTCGTGTCTGACTCTGTGCGATCCCATAGGCGGCAGCCTACCAGGCTCCCCCATCCCTGGGATTCTCCAGGCAAGAAGACTTAAAATAAAAAAAAAGGATTACAATTTGAATTTCATTAGTTATATATTTATTTTTGTAATGATTGAAATTTTTGTATGATTTTTAAACTGTGGTTTTAAAGATAAACTTCATTGAACTTAAAATTGTTGGCTGATAGCATTTTTATTTTCTGCAGCCGTTTTAATGTTGTTCCAATGTCTTCTGGCTTTCACAGTTTCTGAGAAGTCAGCTCTTAATCTTATTATTCTATATAGGTGTAATTTTTCTATAATTGATTTTGAGGTTTTCCCTTTGTCTTTGACTTTCAGCAATCTGACTACAACATGTCTAGGGGGGGATGTCTTTGTGCTTTTCTTGCTTGAGTTGTTGAGTTTCTTAGATATGTAAAATTTTTCATCAATTTTGTTCAAAGTTTTCAGCCATTGTTTCTTCAAATGTTTTTTTCTGCTCTTTTTTCTCTCTCTTTTCCTGTGATTCCAGCTACTCATGTGTTACACTATTTTTTACTGTCTCGTTGGACCCTATGGTTCTATTTACTTTTCTTTAGTCTTATTCTTTTTTCTATTTTTCTAACTACAGTTGCAGTCCTTAAGTTCTCCTTGTTTTTCTACCATCTCCAGGCTGCTGTAGTGTTCATCCAGAGATTTTATAACTTTAATATTTGTACTTTGCAGCTTGATAATTATCATTTAAAATAGTATTTACAAGTTTATTGAGATAGCCTATCTTCTTAATCATTGATACCATATTTTCCTTTAGTTCTTTGAACATATTTATAGATATGATAATTCTCTCTGTGGTGAAGCCTCCATAAATGCCTAAATACTTGGATCACGACCAAAAGGACATAGGAGAAATCCACAGAGGACTAGGTTAAAAAGGAGGGCAAAAAAACAAGAACAGGGCAAAAAAGCAAGGGAAGATTCTAAGGATACAAGTAATTTGTTTGCTTTGGAATCTACATTCTGTTTGCTTTGGAATCTATATTCTGACCTTGAGATTTCTGCTACTTGATCGTCCCAAAATTTGGAATGCGTTCCTTTAAGAAGGGGATTAAATTCACATATCCAGCTCAGCATCACTCTATTTACAAGAATAGATTTCTCTCTGTTTTCTATCTGCTTTTCTGTGGTTTCCCCACAACACATGAATAGTTTAGCTTTGAGTCAGGGATCTGGGAAGTTTAGTTTCTAAATTTGGGTCTGTTGTTTTCATGCTGTGAGTTCAAAACTCTTAGTCCTTTTAGTGCTTGTAGTTTTCTTGAGTTTATTTATGCTTTTAGATATTTCTTAGTGAATTTAAATAATTTTATTTAAAAATTTCCCCTATGTTTTATAATTGTTATCTGTTGCAGGTTCATGAGACCACCTTTTCCTCTCTTTCCTCTACCATTACTAGAAGTTAATCTTGAATTAACTTTGAATAGTCTCAGTTTTTTATAACCTAAAAATGTACTTTTCCACTCTATATTTGAAGAATAATATTGCTGTGTATAAAATTTTACATTGTCAGTTATTTTTCTCTCAGTATGTTAAGATATTTTACTCTTTAAGCTTCCATTGTTGCTCTTGTGGAGTCAGATGTTAGCTTAAATTTCAAATACTGTTTCCCTCTCACCTGATATACTGCCTATTGCTGTATTGTTTTATCTCTTTCCTTAGCAGGTATTACCATCTAACCTACTGCATGTTTTCATATTTTTTATAAATCTTATTGGATGCCTCTCTTTCACCTAAAATGTGGTCTATGGAAGCAGAATTTTTTCCTATTTTGTTCATTGCTTTACCCCCAAGAAAATAGAGGATGCCATATGATAAGTATTTGGTAAACATTTGTTGAAGGAATCATAGGAGAAGCTTTGTCCTTAAGGTGGGCTAGCCATGAGTTGTAGTCTATTTAAGGAAAGTTTCTCTAAGTTCCTTAAGAAACTTAATACTGGTCAAGTATTATTTTTATTAAGATTAAAATGTAAAATGAAAAAACAATGATCTATGGGAGCTGGTGACTAATATACTAGTAATTAATAAACAGTAAAGAAATAGTTATTAAAGTTTAGCTTGTTTAAAAAGATAAGGATTCTTAATAAAATAAAGGTTCCTGGAAAGTTCCTTTAGCAGAGATTCTAAGTCAGCTAGGAGGGAGAAATGGCCATTTTACACTAACATCTCAAACTTAGAAAACTTCGGTATGAAGAATCACAATTTGTTCCTTGAAGCATGGAGATGAGTCATTAGTAGCTGAATTTGATAAAATATTTCTTTCTCTGACCATTGTGATTATACGACTAGTGCATATCCTGTTTCAGTGTCCAGTTTATAATCTCCACAATACTTTGCTGGAATTCCCAGGAAAAGGCCAACTTCTTCACATTCTAGTTTTCTTTTCTGTGAATTAATTATGGACTCACACCTACTATCTGATATTTACAAAGTGGTGAAAGTGCATTCCTGGAGTGGAACTGAATACATTAAAATATCTGATAATAAATAGAGATTGCATTGTGGAGAAGTTCATGGGGCAGTACTTCATTCTTTTGGACTAGTAATATTTAAATGCTTACCATCTGTGTTCAATCAATATTTATTTCTTTCACATTTGAATGTAATTCCCAACTTGGAGACAAAGAGCTAAGAAATATATTCTAAATTTGATCAGAAAGAGAATTAACCACCTAACCTCATACCTCTTCTCCACTGACCTATTTTTTTCAGGCTCCATTTCAGTAATCCACAAATCTGATACCCGAATACCAAGTATTAAAGTGTTGATCGCAAAGTCTTTGTTTTTAGGGGTCAGGGAAGGGTTACAACATCCTGGGACTGGATTTTATTCTTTTCTAGACTTCCTGTGTAATATTATACCCTTTCCATAATATTGCACTAAGTGTTCTAATAGAATAAAAGAGAGATTTCAGTCACTTTCTTTCATTGGGTTGTAACTGCATTTCTAATAACAACTTTCCAACAGAGGTGCAGGTGCTCATGTAAAGAAAGGCCATTCTTACAACATCTTGAATTTAAAATACATTTAGGAGAAGCTTTCTGCTTTCCGCCCTGCCTGCCCTTACAGCCACTATGGAGAACAGTGTGGAGATTCCTTAAAAAACTGGAAATAGAACTGCCTGATGATCCAGCAATCCCACTGCTGGGCATACACACTGAGGAAACTAGAAGGGAAAGAGACACGTGTACCCCAATGTTCATCGCAGCACTGTTTATAATAGCCAGGACATGGAAGCAACCTAGATGTCCATCAGCAGATGAATGGATAAGAAAGCAGTGGTACATATACACAATGGAGTATTACTCAGCCATTAAAAAGAATACATTTGAATCAGTTCTAATGAGGTGGATGAAACTGGAGCCTATTATACAGAGCGAAGTAAGCCAGAAAGAAAAATACCAATACAGCATACTAACGCATATATATGGAATTTAGAAAGATGATAACAATAACCCTGTGTACGAGACAGCAAAAGAGACACTGATGTATAGAACAGTCTTATGGACTCTGTGGGAGAGGGAGAGGGTGGGAAGATTTGGGAGAATGGCATTGAAACATGTAAAATATCATGTATGAAACGAGTTGCCAGTCCAGGTTCGATGCACGATACTGGATGCTTGGGGCTAGTGCACTGGGACGACCCAGAGGGATGGTATGGGGAGGGAGGCGGGAGGAGGGTTCAGGATGGGGAATACATGTATACCTGTGGCAGATTCATTTTGATATTTGGCAAAACGAATACAATTATGTAAAGTTTAAAAATAAAATTTAAAAAAAATAAAAAAATAAATAAAACAAGTGAGTCTTCCCCTTATCCCAAAACTATTGTGAGAATTCTTCTACTAATCTATTGAATTGAAACATTTTTTGAGGGTCTATGAGGATAGTGGCATAAATATGTGACAGTTATTGTTTTTAGACATACAGTAAGTTTTTCTATGTGCTCCGCCCAACTTCATAAAATGGGTACTTTCTTTATCCACCCCAACATTCATGAATAGGAAGGAGATCCAATCTTATCCAATAGGTGAACCTATTCCCCTGGCCATATAAATATGTTCAGAGTTGAGTTAAATGACATCAGCCAACCAAATTCTTTGGGATATTTCTACTGTACAAAGGTAGAAAATTCTTTCCTGTTTTGTGATCCCTTTGCTAGAAGAATATAAATCTAAGATTGCTAGCAACTACCCTCCTCAGCATGTGGATGGAATCTGCCAACAACAGAGAAAATGAGGCCCAGCCTCAGATGGAAGAAAGTGAAAGTGAAGTCACTCAGTTGTGTCCAACTCTTTGTGACCCCATGCACTGTAGCCTACCAGGCTCCTTCATCTATGGAATGTTCCAGGCAAGAGTACTGGAGTGGGCTGCCATTTCCTTCTCCAGGGGAATCTTCCCAACCCAGGGATTGAACCCCAGGTCTCCTGCATTGCAGGAAGATGCTTTACCATCTGAGCCACCCGGGAAGCCTCAGATGGAAGAGCCAATACCCAAATGAAAGGATCCTCATGACATGGTCTGGAACATGTTTATGCTTGATGCTGTGGCCAGGCTTTCACTTCCCAGTGACATGGTCAATAATTTCCTTTTTTTTTTTTTTAAACTTAAGCTAGTTGAATTGGGTTTTTGTTACTCATAAATGAAAATGTCCAGACTAAGCAATGACAAAAAGCAATAAACAGAAATGGAAATTTTTAAAAAAAATGAAACTACTTAATAATCTCTTGAATTGTATAAATGAATTTTTTGGATACATCACAGACCTTGCCATTTTCATTTGTACCTTAGTTTTGTGTCAGAATTCCTTTACTCCTCATGTATCCAACATTAATAATTTTCTATTTTTCAGTGAGGGAAACAGGAAACTTTTACAATATTAAGTTTAGGTAGATCTCAGAAAATTAGTCTTCGCAAACTCTTTCATAATCTGGCTACACTGTCACCCTAATCTTAGGAAGCCAAAAATAATGGAGATAAAAGAGTCTCTTTCCTGAGGGGAGAATTCCAGAGTAGCTGAACAGGTTTGTTCTCTTTGGGAATCATGATTCCTGGCTCCACCTTTTTAACACTTTAAGGGGAATTTTACATTTGCCACTGAAGATGTTATTTCAGTGCTTACAAATCAGATGGATTAAAGACAGAGTGTAGTTTATCATACATGCTGGGACACTTTTAATGAAAGAGGCCTTTGTTAAAAAATTAGATGTGGGACAATAGAGTCACATCAAGAACATGCTGGGGAAAGAGGGGGTATATGGTCATTCTAGCCCAAAATAGTAGTTTTCAAACTGGCTTTGCATCATATTTGCCTGGGAAAATAAAAAAATAAAAAGAAGCCAGATCTCTCTACCTGAGATTTTTGATTGAATTACCTAGGGTGAACTCTGAGAATTTCACTTTAAAACAGTAATTCCTCTGCTGATTTTATTGTACAGCCAGATTTGAGAAATATAACATCTCTGGTTGAGTTTAACTATTTTAACTACAGTATATAAGTATATAAACCTGAGACTCAAAAGGTTAGGACCTGGTCCCTCTTCTTCCGTTAACTACATAGGTGATCTTGGACAAATAATTTTCTGGGTTTAGTGGCTTCATCTATTAAATGAGGGACTTACACTAGAAAAACTCTAAGACCCATTGAACTCTACAATTCTGATCCTGTTAAAGAATTCTTCTTTCAAGGGATTAAAAACTCTTGAAATCAGAATCTACTTCCTCCAATCTTGGATCACAATGGAACATTACTTGGAGGAAGGATAAATGAAGTTGATTTTTTAAAAGCCAAGGATTGGATTTGTGGTATAAGTGAAGTGATAGAACATACCCGCACATTTGTTCCAGGGCTGTTTGACAGTGCTTAGCTGTTTTTATGCCAGCTAAGAGGATGAAAGGACTGCAGCCCTCAGAGAGATTATGTAATTTTTGCAATCTAATCTGCACAACATTCAACAACTAAAATGTCCAAGGATGGGGTTACTTTCCCCAGAAAGAATGTTTATAGTTTTACATAATAGAGGCACCGCACTGGGTGTCTTGTTAATGGTCTAATTCTGTGTGTTCTTCTGTCTACAAATAGAGACAAACTGAGGGATACACAGCTTGTTTAGAACAGAAGGCATAGTTCAGGGTGTGAAATGTATTTTGTTAAGTCATTTTATGACTCAGTTTCTCATTCTCTTTAAAAACAAGATTCTTTAAGGCCTTAACACTAGTACTGAATTACTTTAAGAACCATAATCCCATAAAACCCCTCTCACCCGTCTGCTCCTTTTGCCCTGTCTGGGTGAACGTATCAGGTGTGTGCATGCTCAGTTGCTCAGTCATATCTGATTCTTGTGACCCCATGGACTATAGCTTGCTAGGCTCTTCTGTCCCTGGATTTTCCAGGCAACAACACCGGAGTGAGTTGCCATTTCCTTCTTCAGGAGATCTTCCTGACCCATTGAACCCATGGGATTGAACCCATGGCTCCTGAGTTTCCTGCTTTGGCAGATGGATTCTTTGCCATTGTACCCTGGGAAGCCCAATGTACCAGGTAAGACATGTTAAACCTGCCCTTTTCTGTCCCACTCTATGGAAGTCTTTTTCAAACTCACTAACTAGCAATTCTCCTTTTCCTTAAATATCCTTTTCCATTCTTCTATAGAATAATCCCTAATAAATAAAAATGACGGGACCACCTCACTACTTAACATTTAACTCCTGAGTTAACCATATATAGCTTATTTGTCCAAACACATGCTTGAGTTCATACTAGACCTTTAAGTTTAGTATTGCCCCAAGATTTTTTTTTTAAATGTATCTCTGTATCAAGGCCTATAAGACCCCACAAAGTAATCCATGCTGCAAAACACTATTCTTCTAGGTCTAAAAACTTCAAAGAACCACCCCCTTTCCTGGCAATAGTATCAGCTAAGAATTAAGGGAAAACAATCAGACTTAATTAATGTGCATTACTCTTTAAATAGGATAACCAATTCTATGCATTCTATTTAGCTACTTATAATCCTTTGTTCTTTTTCCACATGTTCTCTATAACAATTCTAAGCTTTCCCCTCATATGCATTTCTCAGAACAAGCTGAGTTTGCATTTGGGGGCACTTGGTGCGTATTTCCCCAAAAAGTGAAGCTATTCATCAGTTCCCCCGAAATCCACTTAATGCTTCTTGTAAAGTATAAACAGAACTATTAGTAAGTGTTGCGTAAGTGAAAAACTGAATAGAAGCTAGGCAAGACTTCTTTCCATTACATCCTACATTCATCACTACAGCCTTGCTCACAGAAGGCCTCTTTGCTCTAGTATTGCCTATTTCTTCTCGAAGTGTTAGTCACTCAGTCATATCCAACTCTTTGCGATCCCATGGACAGTTCAGTTAGCTTCTATTTGTTTATTTTTGCTTTTCTTTCTATTGCCTTGGTACACTAATCTAAGAAAATGTTGCTACAATTTACATCAGAGAATATTCTATGTTCTCTTCTAGGAGTTTTATGGTGCATGTTTTATATTTAAGTCTTTAAACCACTTCAAGTTTAATTTTGTGTATGGTGTGAGGGTGGGCTCTAACTTCATTTATTTTCATGTGACTGTCCAACCTTCTCAACACCATTTGCTGAAGAGACTGTCTTTTTTCCATTGTATATTCTTGCCTCCTTTACCGAAGCTTGCTGGTAGGTGTGTGGGTTTATTTCTGGGCTGTCTATTTTGTTCCGTTGATCTATATGTCTCTTTTGTGCCAATTTCACACTGTTTTGATTACTGTACCTTAATAGTATTTTCTGAAGTCTGGGAGGGTTATGCTTCCTGTGTTATTCTTTTTCCCCAAGATTGCTTTAGCAATTTTTGGTCTTTTTACGGTTCTTATAAATTTTGGGATTAGAAAGTAATTTGATTTAAATATAAGACTCCAAGATTGTTTGTACTTTAAAAGAACATATATGTAACCCCAAAATGTGCCTAGTAGAGGCATTTTACACAGCCTGCCTAATTAAATCACCCAGTCCAGGCAGTGTGAGGGACTATATTTTGGTCAAGGGGCTAACCTACCTAGAGTCCTGCCTATATCTCTCTCTCCAGAGCTACCTCCCCTTTCATATCTTTTCGTCTTTCCTTTAAAATAGTAAATTATGGAATTTGTCTACATAGCTCATTGATCTGGACAATAGAATGAATTTTTCAAATATTTTAAAATTTATTCATCATTTTCATTTTTTTAAATCCATGCAAGAATAATTGTCTATTTGCTCTTAGGCATCAGTGCATTAGTACCAGGTAATGGTGTGATCCAGGAGGCTGAGAACCTGGGGCAGGAGGCAGTGGGTGCTGAACCACAGCATGGGTGCTACTGTTGCCAGAATGGGTGTGACCAAGTAGATTATCATGGGGAGACCAAAGATACTCTCAGAGGCCATTTTATGAAATAAAAATCATTTATCACTGAGCAGGAGGTATCCAAGTTATAGAAGCCAAAGGAAAAATTTGCTAAGCAAAGATGAGGAAGATCACATGGCTTGGTCTTTCCAAGTACTGCTACGTCATTTTTTCCACAGTCTTGTGTGTGTGCTGCATCTACATACACGTAGTCAGTGATTCTGACACATTGCACATGCACATCAGCACAAACTTCCCCTAAAGTACACATTACAAAGAGCTTCAGTGATTGTGAAATGTTTTTGTTAGTGCCACTTTTTTAAGGAGGTAAATATTCATTTTGACTTCTGATTTTTGTTGCAAAAATAAGTAAAATGTACTCGCTAAGGTTTTGTGGGTAACCACTTAGTTTTGTTTTTTTTTCTAGAGGTGAACCTGGGATAATTTCAAGTGAAGCAAAACTATTCAAGAATCAACTCCTAATCCACTAGTGTTCTCCCCCTCTACCTATATTCATCAATACAGCTAAAAAGGGCAAGAGGCCGGAGGACCCAAGGAAAGGGTTTGAATCCTTACATAAAAGAGAAGGGACAAAGAAAGAAACAGTTCTGGACCAGGGCTTAAAGAGAAAATAATTTCTTTTTTTCATTTTGTTTTGTTTTTCCCTTCCCTTTGTTTTGGCAAATGAGAGGCTCTAATGGGTACGACTGAGTTCCTTCACTTTCACTTTTCACTTTCATGCATTGGAGAAGGCAATGGCAACCCACTGCAGTGTTCTTGCCTGGAGAATCCCAGGGACGTGGGAGCCTGGTGGGCTGCCGTCTATGGGGTCGCGCAGAGTTGGACACGACTGAAGCGACTTAGCCGCAGTAGCAGCAATGGGTATGTAATTTGAGAGGACTAGAAAGGAGGAAGGAAGTGAGACATGTCAACAGCAAAGTTGGCCAAGCCCTCAGAAATGGAGCCCCTTTGCTGTCTTTACAGAGATTTAACTAAGAATGGAATTTGCAAGTCTGGATGGATATCTTTGTTAGATGCTACTCTGGGGCTAAATCTCATGGGTTACAATCAGAAAGGGTTAGACTCCATTTCTTCTTCAATTGAATACATGAAATAATTGTATTACATAAAAAAGTGAAGACAAATACATTTAATACTCATTTTTATACCTTATATCCCTTAGTACACCTCTAAAGCTCTGAAATTTTTCCTTCCCCTCCACCAATACTGAGCTTTTGTCTAAAATTCAAAAATATGAATCCAGAGAAGTATATATTCTCTGAACATTCCTGAAAACAATCTTTCATTATAAAAGTAATATAATCAATTTATAGAAAATTTGGGGGAAAAAAGAAAAATACCACCTACAATAGTATTATCATGATGTAAACTGCCACAAATGAATATGATACTATTTTGTCTATTTTATCTCTCATTTTTTGCTTAATAAAATCCTATTAATTATTATATTAAATACTTTACCTTAGACAAAGCATTCAGGTTCACCTTACAGAGTAATACAATGAGTCTCAGGAATTTGGGATCTAAGGAGGATGATTGTTAATAGCTATTTTATACATGTGTGCTATGCTGTGCTAAGTGACTTCAGTCATGTCCAACTCTGTGGGACCCTATGGACTGTAGCCCGCCAGGCTCCTCTGTCCATGGGCATTCTCCAGGCAAGAATACTGGAGTGGGTTGCCATGCCCTCCTCCAGAGGCTCTTCCCAACTCAGGGATTGGACCCAAATCCCTTATGTCTCCTGCATTGGCAGGCAGGTTCTTTACCACTAGTACCACCTGCAAAGCCCACTATTTTATACACATCAGGAGTTTATATGTCAGAATCAGGTTGTTCAATAGGTTCATGTTAAGGTCTATTCAATTCTGAAAGTCCTGGGACAAAGTCTACATTTATCCTTAGAAAAAAATGGCAATCCTGATAATGCCAAAAAAATAAAATTTCTTAATGAGACATCATTATAATGCCCATATTTTTGATATACCTAACATTATGAGACTGTATATTTGCCTCTTACATTCTTGTCCGGATAGCAAGATGATGTGCCAAAGCATCTTGTCAGGATGTTGCTACATCATGATGTAGTCAAAGATACTGGAGTAGGTGCAGAGACACTTGTTTTACCCTTTGGGGGGGTCCAATTTCCACATTTTGTAATAATTTCCACATTTTGTAAGAATTAGATGATCTCTAAGGTTCTGTCCTATTTCAGCAATATAGGCTGTAGAGTTGAGAACTTGAAGAGTTTCTTTGGTTTAGTACAGGATTATTTTTAGACAGAAATGGCTTTTGTGTTCTCAAGACACATGAGACTAGGCTTCTAACATTTTCCCCTTAAATATCTGTTAAAAGAATTTTGAAAAAATATACATTCTCTTGCCCATCTAAATGTACATTTAAAATTTCTCAACATAATTATAAACAAAGGATACAATTTCCAGTACAATGTAAATATTGCCTTTTTAAAATAAAGCTATTTAAAAAGCACTCGGTATAACTTAAAATCATACCAGTGTGCTGCTAACCATAATCCATTAAAAAAAAAAAAAATCACTGAATAAAACCTTTCAAACTAGAAATTCCACTTTTAGTTTGCTTTGTGCTTATGTTTCCATTCCACACCGCCCACAGAATTTCATCCAAATGTAATATATTGTATGCTTAAAAATCTTTTATTAATTATTAGATTACTCTGTAATAAAGTTAAGTGTACCAATTTGGAAGTACGTTTTTAAAGATTTGTGTCCGTGAGGGTCTAACGATTCTTTGAAGTGAGTTTTGTTACAGTTGTGCGTGCATGCTAAGTTGCTTCAGTCATGTCCAACTCTTTGCATCCCCATGGGCTGTAGCCTGCCAGGCTCCTCTGTCCATGAGATTCTTCAGGAAAGAATCCTGGAGTGGGTTGCCATGTCCTCCTCCAGGGGTTCTTTCTGACCCAGGGATCGAACCCATATCTCCTTTGGATCCCATATTTCAGGCGGATTCTTTATTGCTGAGCCACAACAGAAGCCCTTGTTACGGTTATTAGTACACAATTGAACTAAGCAGCAGAAATATATATTATAAAAGTTGATACATTATTATTCAGGAAACGCATTCCTTAGGAAGTACATGCATGCATGCTCAGTCATTCAGAAGTGTCTGACTCTTTGTGACCCCATGGACTGTAACCTGCCAGGCTCCTCTGTCCATGGAATTTTCCAGACAAGAATACTGGAGTGAGCTGCCGTCTCCTCCTTCAGGAGATCTTCCTGACCCAGGAATCAAACCCACGTTTCCTCTGTCTCCTGCACTGGCAGACAGATTCTTTACTGCTGAGCCACTGGGGAAGCCCTTTTAGGGAGATAGATGGACATTTTTTTTTACAAATAATCCTATGTAGACATAGACAAATAATCCTATGTAGATGTTTCTGTGAAGGCACTTGTGAAAATGATTAACATTTATCATCATCTGACTTTAACATAATGGGTCTCATCCAATCAGCTGAAGGCTTTAAGAGCAAAGACTGAAGTTTTCTAAAGAAGCAGTTCTGCTTCAAGATTGCAGCATAGAAATTCTGCCCGAATTTTTAGCATGCTGGTCTGCCCTGCAGAGTTTAGGCTCAGTTGCTAAAGTTAGATAACATGCTGCCCAAGAAGAATAAATCTAGTCAAGATACTCTGTAAATCTTTCCTTAAGAAAGAGACATATCCATCTCCATAATTATTTTTGACTCCTTAAGCTTTAAGGTGACAGTGTAGCCAGGTTATGAAAATATGTGGAAAGACCATTTTTTTCTGGCATTTGCTTAAATGCTATAATGTAAAATATGTATTTCCTACTGGTTCTGTTTCTCTGGAGAACCCTGACAATCTTAAAAATATGTTTAATGATCTATCATATGACATCTGATTTAGGTCCTTTTAAAATTTTTTAAGACAAGGAACTGAATACTCCCTGATTAAAAAAAAAGAAAAAGATTTCTTACCCAGTGTTTAACTTTCTCAACACCTACACCAATATGTCAGATTAGTGTCTTTGGTGCTCCAGAGGTTTTTATATCTCTAAAGCAATGCCCTTTCTCCTGTGAAGCAGAAGGACAATCATGAAAGAGAACTACTTTAAGCAGATTTATTTTTGTAAAACAATCTTTGTCCCAATACTCTATGGGAAATCTATGGTAGCCTCAGGATTACTATATTCTAGTTGGAAAACAGCTGATATCAACCATCTTGCTACCTACCTAAGTATCATTCTACTTGCTACCTAAGTGTCATTCTTAAATATGTCTTCTATTATATATTTGTGAACAGCATTTCAGCTGTGGTAGAAATTAAACATACTAAGAATGACTAAGCTTAGAAATAAGAAAAAATCCAATGACGATCATTTATTTGGAAGTAGTGATATTTTAGTAATATTAATGATATTATTGATATTCAGTTAAATGTATTTCAACACTAGAGTACTTTGACCAAATTCCTTCTGGTACATTTGTACTTAATAATAAATTTTTACACATTTCTAGTTAAATATACCAAACTCAACTGAGTAATTGATGTTCATCACTTATTTTACTACCAAGAGCACACATTTAAGTTATGCTTTGGAATTATTGTTTACTACAATATATCTAAAACTCTCTTTTAAGTCATTCATCAGGAAAAGGATATAAACAACATTTTAGGACATCTAACTCAAGAATTTTTGAGGCAATAGCCCATGGTTTCTCCTAGACCTAACATGAAGTAGGGGCTTCATAAACATTTGATGATTAAATGAAAGTACAAAAGTCAGATTCTTCAGTATTAAGTACTCAGAATTATGGCTGTATCTGAAAGTAAGAAATCACTTTCAGGATAATAACTCCTTTTATAATTGACATGATGTTAAAATAATAAACTGTCTTTTTAAAAAGGGACAACAGGGGCTTCCCTGGTGGCTCAGTGGTAAAGAATCCGCCTGCCAATGTAGGAGACACGGGTTTGATCCCTAATCCAGGAAGATCCCACACGCTGCAGAACAACTAAGCCCTTGGACCACAACTACTCAGTCTGTGCTCTAGGGCATGGAAACTGCAACTACTGAGTCCATGTGTTGCAGCTACTGAAGCTTGCCTGCCCTGGAGCCTGTGCTTGGCAACAAGGGAAGCCAGCACAATGAGAAGCCAGCACACCACAACGAGAGAGTGGCCCCTACTTACCACAACTTGAGAAAAGCCCATGCAGCAGCAAAGACCTAACACAGTCAAAAATAAATAAAGTTTTTTAAATTAAAAAAAAATACAAAGGGCCAACAGATAGCAAAAGTTTGACACTTATTACCTGTAAGCTATTTCATTTCCCTTAGATAATTAATGTACCAGTACTGTGGAATAATCTTACTAGTGAAATGTAATCTTAATTAATTTCATAAAATATAATCTAAAAATCCTTAAGTGGATTAATATGTGTAAGTGTTAGTTACCATTACTGTGGTTATCATCCACTAACTTGCTTTGTTCTTTTCATAGGTGGGATGCCATCCTACTTATCAAATTTCCTGGCTGTGCTAGTTAAACTGGCAGTATTGATTAATGTTTGACATATCATCTAAATTTCTTTCTTTTTGAAAATTCTGTATTTAAGAACTGGTATAATTAATAAAATCGAATAGAACAAATTTGCCAATGTTTAGAAAATGATGTCTTGTTTCAAAACTTTGAATAGCAATTAGATGATAGAATAACTTAAGGAAAAACCAGGTTTCATGCCCTCTAGCTTCCCAATTAAAAGGAGCTCATTTCTAGGCTGGGAGAAAATGCTGGTTAGATCATTCCTCCTATTTGAAAATCATACAAAACTTTTCAGAGTCACACAGACTGGGAGTACAGATGAATGACGTCCCTTCACATCTATAAAAGCTGTTGTCTGCTTTAAAAGGAAAAGCTCTCAGCATGACTTAAAAGTTGCATTTCTGAAATACAGCTTGAGGCTCTTCTCAGGGCTGAGCAGAACCATGAAGGTAATGATTATTATCTACTTCGTATTAAAAAAAAAAAAAACCCACTGACTCAAAGATCTGCTTATTGTCTTTAGGCTCTGCTTTAAGGAGCCCGATAAAATATTTCTTTAAAATCTGCTTTTATTCTTTAGAGTTACCTATGACTATGGTGTTGATTTTTCTCTTGTGCTATTATATTCACTCATCTCCAGATGAGGTCTGATAGTATAAAAAGATGATACTTGTGCTACAAAATTTTTACCTAGGTAAAAATATAATGAGTAGATCATAAAAGGTTACATTTACCATAAATCACACCCTGAACTACATATTTAGATTAGCAAGATACAGATAGGACTATCAATTCAATTTTGATGGTACAAGAGTATCCCCCACTATTCCCCCAACACACAAACAACTGGTGTGCTGGAATTGGTTTGCACTGGCTTTTGAGAACAGATTGTGAAATTTTCAGGACTCATGTAGGCAGCTTGATATCTGTCATGAAGGGAGTATGAAAACCAGCAAACATTATAAATCAGCACTTTTCTTTTCCAGAGAAGCCAGTTCTTAAACATTAACCAGCATATCTATGTGTACACACACACACACACACACACACACACACACAGTGAAGTTTGTATGGTTTGGGGTTAAAAAAAAAAAGAACGATTATTATCCAATTGTCTATTTCTCTGTTAAATTATGAATCAAATATTTTTGGAAGATAAAGGCTGTACAAAAGATGAATATCTTACAGAAAATTTATAAATTGATTTTAGAACATACAGTTGTAGATTTTCTCTTCAACTGAAAACATGTTCAGTGAAAATGAATAACTGGTTTATCAGCTTAAGAAACAAGGGCTCTATTTACAACTAAGCCACTGTCTTTTTTAGGGGAAACTTCTTATAAGATTCTTCTGTCCTCAAAAAGGAGCCCAAACTTAGATTCACTTCCCATTTAATCTGAGACAATGTTTCTTGGCAAAGCAAGAGAATTATAAAGCTATTCTGCCAACATGGCATTAGCCTCAAGGCACCCTGTCCCCAGTACTATTGCTTATATTGTTCCCAGTTACAAGGGCCTTCATTGTAACTAATGGAATACACACACAGGGAAAGGAAAGAGTCAGTACTGGTGGTGGTCTTATGAATTGCACACATTTGCTTCCTAGGCAGTTATGTGCAGCAAGACTGGGCAATGTGTGAATTAGCTGACATTAGTATCCATTGTGCCTAAATAGCCTTCCAAATGTAATACTGAAATTGCTCTCTTCTACCCTAGAGTTCACATGTTAACAGTTGTTGATTTTAGAGGCTTGTGAGATTGATACGCAGACCAGTGAAATCCAAGATTCTCTCCAGGCTGCTTTTAAGAAAACTTCTGAGACTTTAGTTCACATTTCTATTCTTTCAAATTTTTGTTTTCACAATGACAGCTCCTAAGCAACAATTAGAGCTTTATTACAGTCTTGTATAATTTTATCTTTAATAAATCAGAGTGCAGTGTAATTATTGTAGAAATCAATTGTTCACTCATTATTGACAGGCACCTATAATTATATGATAATTTGGCTTCTTATCTTCAGTAAAGGGTTTTAAAATTTTATTTTTACATAATTTGAAATAAAATTATGTAGCATGTAATTACATTTTGTAAATATCCCATTTATTTTTGAACAGAATGTATATTTTCTGTGTGAGAGAACTCATGAAAGTTTCTTCACATGATAAGGTCTTGCCAATTTCTCAACTGATTTCTATACTTTGAAGACATACTTGGCTGTTTTTCCTTCTTGGTAAAATTATTTCTTTGATAAATTTGAAATAACTGTGTCCTTATTAAGTATCTTAAAATCTACTTTAAAAATATTAAACACTAATATTAATACATAAGATTTGTCTTTGTTAATATTCACCTGTTATGTTATTTATATAGATTTTTTCATCAACTATCTTAAATCTTTTGTATCAGTCTCCTTAAATGGGCCTTTTAGAAATCCTACAAAATAGATTTAGAACTGAACTATATCTCAGAATTTCTGTCTTTTAAGAAGTAAATTTAAGCCACTTGCATTTAAAAAGAATTACTGATAAGTTTGGACTTATTTTTACCATGTCATACTTTGTACTCCACTTACCA
The DNA here is from genome assembly GCF_029378745.1 of Bos indicus. Lineage (NCBI taxonomy): Eukaryota > Metazoa > Chordata > Mammalia > Artiodactyla > Bovidae > Bos > Bos indicus. The sequence continues at coordinate 114,024,908 of NC_091760.1, forward strand.
TGTTTTTTATTTCTTGGTGTTCCCTTTTCTATTTATTTTTGGGTTGGTCAATCATTCTGTTTTTATTTGTTTTTATTTGCATTCATAGTTTGAAAGTTCTAAATTTAAATACATTCTATTTTTAAGGGTTCTCTAAACTTTTGAAAATTTACTGATTTAAAGGCAAGAAATCACAAACATACAACTTGATTTTTTTAAAAGAATGTATCTTTAACAGAAGTTTTGGGTTTTAAAAAAATGAGAGAAAGGTACAGAGCTTTCCCTTATGCCCACTACTCTCACATAGGCACTCATCAGAATGGTACATTTATTGCCAAGGATGAACCTACATTGACACATCTTAGTTATCTAAAGTCCATACAACTGTAAGCTTCACTGTTGATGTACCTTCTACACTTTTGGACAAAAGTATAATGACATATATCCAGCATTGTAGTATCATACAAAGTATTTTCACTGCCCTAAACTCTTCTGTGCTTGGCCTGTTCACTCCCCCATCACTCTCTTTTTCCTAGCAACCTAACCACAGATCTTTTTGTTTCCATAGTTCTGCCTTTTGCAGAATGTCATATAGTTGGAATCATACAGTATGTAGCCTTTTCAGATTGGCTTCTTTCGCTTAGTAATATGCATTTAAGATTCTCCTATTTCTTTTCTTGGCTTGATAGCTCATTTCTTTCTAGCACTGAATATTACATTATCTGGATGTACCACAGTTTATTTATCCATTCACCTACTGAAGTACAGCTTGACTGCTTCCGAGCTTTGGCAATTACAAATAAAGTTGCTATAAACATGCATGTGCAGGGTTTTGTGTGGACATAAATTTCCAACTCCTTTGGGTAAACAGGAAGAAGTGTAATGGCTGAATCATATGTTAACAATGTGTTTAGTTTTGTAAGAAACCTCCAAACTGTCTTCCAACATAGTTGTGGTGCAAAGTTTTGGCCACTCTAATAGGTATATAGTGGTATCTCACTGTTGTTGTTGTTTTTTTAATTTGTAATAAATCCTGATGACATAGGATGACCACATGCTTATTTGCCATCTGTTTATCTTCTTTGGAAAAGGTGTCTATTAAGGTCTTTGGCTCATTTTTAAATTATATTGTTTCTTATTGTTGAATTTTAAGAGTTCTTTAACTTCATGATTTTTCATACTCAGATGAAGACCAGAGATCTTTAGTAGCGTCCAGAGGTTCCCTGTACCTGCATGCATGCTAAGTCACTTCAGTCATGTCCAGCTCTTTCCGACCCTATAGACTGTAGCCTGCCAGTCTCCTCTGTCCATGGGATTAAACAGGCAAGAATATTTGAGGAGGTTGCCATGTCCTTCTCCAGGGGATCTTCCCAACCCAGGAATCAAACCCAGGTCTCCCACATTGCAGGCAGATTCTTTACTGTCTGAGCCCACCAGGGAAGTCCTGAGATTCCCTGTTGTTGTTCAGTTGCTAAGTTGTGTCTGACTCTTTGCGACCCTATGGACTGCAGCACGCCAGGCTTCCCTGTCCTTTACCCTGAGCCCCCTTCAGTTCTAATCCTCTTCCCAAGAATAACCACTTTTCTGACTTCTACCATACAGACTTTTGAACTTTATACAAATGGAGTCATGTAGTATCTTTTTTTGTTGTTGCTGTTAACATTATGTTTGTGAGATTCTGTTACATGTAGTTTTAGTTTGCTCATTCTCATTATCGCACAGTATCATATCACTATGCCAAAATCCATTCTACTGTTAATGGACACTTGGATCATTTCTAGTGTTTGGCAGTTACATATAATGCAGCCATGAATAGTATGTGAAAGTGAAGTTGCTCAGTCGTGTCCGACTGTTTGTGACCCCGTGGACTGTAGCCTACCAGGCTCTTCTGTCCATGGGATTCTCCAGGCAAGAATACTAAAGTGGGTTGCCATTTCCTTCTCCGGAGGATCTTCCTGACCCAGGGATGGAACCTGGGTCTCCCGCATTGGAGGCAGATGCTTTAACCTCTGAGCCACCAGGGAAGCCATGAATAGTATGGCTATTTGTAAATAGTAGTACAAGTCTTTTGATGTACATTTGTACCATTTCTGATATTGTATTTCTATAAACAAAATTACGGAGTCATACAGCTTTTGTGTAAGTTTAGCTTTTATAGACAGGACCAGTTTGCTAAAGTGATTGCACCAATCTGAGCTTTCACCACGGTGTAGGAAAGTTCTATTTGCTCCATATTCTTGTCAACACTTGATACTGCATGTCTTTTTCATTTTAGCATATATATTTTATATTTTAAAAATTTACCACATATTTAAATATACTTTTAAAGTAACGCTGGGTTAATACTAGCCATCCTCTTCATGGATCAGTGCCTCGTCATGGTGAAGGGGCTAGGGTAATTCAATGAAGCTATGAAGATGCCATGCAGGGTCACGCAAGATGGATGGGTCATAGTGGAGAGTGCTGATAAAATGTGATCCACTGGAGGAGAGAATGGCAAACTACCCCAGTATACTTGCTGTGAGAACCCCACAAACTGTATAAAAAGGCAAAAAGATATGACACCAAAAGATGAGGCCCCAGGTCAGAACGTGTCCAATATGTTTTGGGTAAGAGTGGAGGACAACTCCTAATAGCTCCAGCAAGAATGAAGTGGGTGGGCCCAAGCTGAAATGACACTCAGTCGTGGATCCATCTGGTGATGAAAGTAAAATCCAGTCCTATAAAGAACAGTATTGCATAGGAACCTGGAATGTTCGATCCATAAATCAAAGTAAATTGGACATGGTCAACCAGGAGACAGCAAGAATAAACACTGACATCTTCGGAATCAGTGAACTAATATGGATGGGAATGGGAGAATTTAATTCAGATGACCATTATATCTACTACTGTGGAAGGTAGTAGAAGTAGATGTGAACGGCCAACTCATTGGTAAAAACTCTGATGCTGGGAAAGATTGAAGGCAGAAGGAGAAGAGGGCAATAGAGGATGAGAAGGTTGGATGGCATCATCAGTTTAATGGACATGAACTTGGGCAAACTCTAGGATATGGTGAAGGACAGGGAAATCTGGCGTGCTGCAGTCCATGGGATTCCAGAATTGGACACAATTTGGTGACTGAACAACAACAATCCTATCCAAAAAGCCTGTCTTTTTTTCTTACTTCCTCTTTCTGTCCATATTGTGATCATCTGGGATTTTGCTTGCAATTTTTATTATTACTCTGTATAAACAATATTTAACATTTAACATTACTTCTTTTTGTTTTATATCTGATTTTTTCTTAAGCAAATTTCTTAATCTTTCAGGGAGAGTTTATGAATATTATATTAACTGAGAATGTCTTTGCCTTTTCATGTAAATGATATGAAATCCTGGCTGCAAAATTATTTATCTATGAAGAGTTTTGTAAAAGGGCACAAACTTTTAGTTATAAGATGAATAAAGTTGAAGATCTAAATGTATGACACGGTGACTATAGTAGATAACACTGTATTATATAATTGAAACTTGATAAAAAAGTAGACTATAAAAGTTCTCACACACACAAAAGGAATAAATATGTGCGATGATAGATGTGTTAATTAGATGGAGAGGATACATTCACAATATATAGGATACCAAATCATCATGTTGTATACTTTAAATAACTTACAATTTTATCTGTCAATTATAACTCAATAAAGCTGAAAAAAACCTATTTCTCTCTTAGACCACTGGAGATATTTTTTATGTTGCTATGTACTCATTTTTACCAGAGACGTTTGTTATATGTCATTTCAATTCTTTTCTCCTCTCTGAAGGATTTTGAGAATTTTTTTTTGGTGTCCTGAAATTTTACCATAATGTGTCCAGGAAATGGTTATTTTTCATGTATTCTACTCACTAAGCATTTTTAAATTTCCTGCCTTCTAAAAATTATGAAATTAAAACAAAAATTATAACTATTTCCCCTTTCTATTTCCTTTGGTCTCTCCATTTGTATTTTCAGTGACATTTTTGAAAGCTTTAGATGTACTTCCCTGGCCTTTTTATGCTGCCCTTTCAGTGAAATATTAAGCCTATATGTGTGTATATGTTTTCTGCCTGTATATATTGAAACCCCATACATCTATCAATCTCAAAATTGTCAACATTTTCCACTGTGTTTGAATCTATTTCTACACATGTACCATATACATATATACCTATGGACACATATGGTACATGTGTAGAAAGAAAATATTATATATTACACATATAATTATTTGCTGAGGTATTTTTAAAGCAAATACAAGACATATCTTATATTGCAACCTTGTACATGAAATTTATAGTTTTAAATAAGTAACAAAAGAAAGTAATAAGTAATTTAGGTTGAATTTATTTATTTTATAAATAAGTATTCTTTAGGGATTAAACTTGAATTCAGCTAATGGGATTTAGGGTATTATTAATCACTCTAATTTAAAAAATTAAAGTATAACTAAGTATATTTGACACAGGCTTCCCAGTTGGCACAGTAGTAAAAAAATCCACCTGCTATTGCAGGAGACACAGTAGATGTGAGTTCAATCCCTGGGTCAGGAAGATCCCCTGGAGAAGGAAAGGGCAACCTGGTCCAGTATTTTCGCCTGGGAAATCCCATGAATGGAAGAGCCAGGTGGGCTACAGTCCATGGGGTCACAAAGTTGGACAAGACTTTGTGACTAAACAACAGTGACAACAAGATATAGCACTCCATTTATAAGTTCTTAAACATTTCTCACAGAGAAAGATTTTCAATTTAACTACAGTACCATTATCATTCTTAAGAGAATTATAATCTAATTCCTTAATATCATTTAAAACCCATCTAGTAAACAATTTTCTCTGAGTACATATATCAGTTGGATTGTTCAAATAAGAGTAAGTTTACATAGCACATTTGGTTAATTTGTCTCTTAAGTCCATTTAATCTATAATAGTCCCCACTCATTTAAAAAAATGCTACCTGTTAATTGAATGAATTATTTGTTCTGTAGAACTTCTCATATTTTGGATTTTGTTCATTATATTTTGTGGTATCATTTAACACCATTTTCTGTCATCTGATTTTTCTGTAAACTAACATTTTGATTCAATTACTTGATGAGATTCAGATTCAGTTTTTGACACCTATGTATTAGGTTATATAGGTGATGCTAGGTGTGTAATTGGAGAAGGCGATGGCGCCCCACTCCAGTGCTCTTGCCTGGAAAATCCCATGGATGGAGGAGCCTGGTAGGCTGCAGTCCATGGGGTCGCTGAGGGTCGGACACAACTGAGCGACTTCACTTTCACTTTTCACTTTCATGCATTGGAGAAGGCAATGGCACCCACTCCAGTGCTCTTGCCTGGAAAATCCCATGGACGGAGGAGCCTGGTGGGCTGCAGTCCATGGGGTTGCTAGGAGTCGGGCACAACTGAGCGACTTTGCTTTCACTTTTTACTTTCATGCATTGGAGAAGGAAATGGCAACCCACTCCAGTGTTCTTGCCTGGAGAATCCCAGGGACAGGGGAGCCTGGTGGGCTGCCGTCTATGGGGTCGCACAGAGTCGGACACGACTGAAGTGACTTAGCAGCAGCAGCAGCAGCAGCAGCAGGTGTGTAATACAAAAACAGCTCATTCTTAGTGATGCTAAATCATTCACTGGATTCAGGTATTGTCTACTTGATCCAGCCATTAGAAAGATCCTTATCAACCTTTTATCTAGTATTTTTTGCAACCATTAATAACCTTGTACTAACCATTATTAGCCCCAGAAAATGTTGATTTTTCTAGTAATAGAAATAATTATTCTACAAAGCAGAAGATTCCCTTATCAACTTCTTAGTTACCCTGCAATAGTTTGTGCAGAAAAGATAAGATAAATACTGATAATTTCACTTTATTTTATAGTTTTCAGAATGAGATTTGATGGCTCTAACAACCTCTCAAGATTGTTAGGCATAGAGATTTTGGAGTTTTGTTATGAACTCATGGATTTTTATATATATTATGTGTTTCTATCCATTATAGTTATGATTATTTTCTAATGTTCAAATGTCTATTCTTTAGCCAGTGGGAGTCAAACTTGGCTTTGGATCTTTTTTGAAATGATACCAATAGTCCTTGATAGCTTCCTTGCTTTTTAGCACAATAAGATGTTTCAGACTTATCCAGTACATTTTCTGCCAGGCTCAGACTGAGCATTCTTAGGGGAATCTTGGTCTTTTTCACTGATAAAAGATATTTGGAGATCATAATCTGGTATTAGGCACATCCATCGCTATTGGGTTTTCACTGTCCTATGCCCTTTAAGCAGACAGAGCTAAGAAATGTGTTATCTATTGATATCTTCAACTCAAAGAGATTTTTTCTGGAATTTTAAAAAGAATATTACAGAGTTTTAAATTTCTTTGATTTTATTTTCTATTTCACTAGAATCTTGATTGTTAATGATAGCATAATTTTTATTCATTTTTTCTATTATATATTTAAGCATTCTAAACTAAAAATATTATTAAAATAAGTATGTTTTACTGTTATTATGGAATAATTACATTTTATAGTCAATTCTGTCATTTTTTTTCATGGATGTGGTAATATCTTGTATTTATCTCAGAATGTTATACTTCATTTATAGTTTTCTTTCTTTTGTTCTGTTGACTTTTCTGCATCAGACTCTATTTATTCTACCTTTTTTGAGGCCTCACTTTAACAGTTTGGTTTTTCTTGAAAAATTGCTTATCCTTGAATTTCAGATTCCTTTTACCCTGGTGAATGTACATGTAGTACCGCTTCCGTTCAGTTCAGTTCATTTCAGTCACTCAGTCATGTCCGACACTTTGCGACGCCATGGACCGCAGCACGCCAGGCCTCCTTGTCCTTCACCAACTCCCAGAGTTTACCCAATGTCTATTGAGTTGGTGATGTCATCTAACCATCTCATCCTCTGTCATTCCCTTCTCCTCCTGCCTTCAATCTTTCCCAGAATCAGGGTCTTTTCAAATGAGTCAGCTCTTTGCATCAGGTGGCCAAAATATTGGAGTTTCAGCTTTAGCATCAGTCCTTCCAATGAACACCCAGGACTGATTTACTTTAGAATGGACTGGTTGGATCTCCTTGCAGTCTAAGGGACTCTCAAGAGTCTTCTCCAACACCACAGTTCAAAAGCATCAGTTCTTCTGTGCTCAGCTTTCTTTATAGTCCAACTCTCATATCCATACATGACCACTGGAAAAACAATAGCCTTGACTAGATGGACCTTTGTTGGCAAAATAATGTCTCTGCTTTTGAATATGCTGTCTATGTTGGTCATAACTTTCCTTCCAAGGAGAAAGTGTCTTTTAATTTCATGGCTGCAATCACCATCTGCAGTGATTTTGGAGCCCAGAAAAAAAAGTCACCCACTGTTTTCCCATCTATTTGCCACGAAGTGATGGGACTGGATGCCATGATCTTAGTTTTCTGAATGTTGAGCTTTAAGCCAACTTTTTCACTCTCCTCTTTCACTTTCATCAGGAGGCTCTTTAGTTCCTCTTTACTTTCTGCCATAAGGGTGGTGTCATCTGCATATCTGAGGTTATTGATATTTCTCCTGGCAATCTTGATTCCAGCTTGTGCTTCTTCCAGCCCAGCGTTTCTCATGATGTATTCTGCATAGAAGATAAATAAGCAGGGTGACAATATACAGCCTTGACGTACTCCTTTTCCTATTTGGAACCAGTCTGTTGTTCCATGTCCAGTTCTACCTGTTGCTTCCTGACCTGCATACAAGTTTTTCAAGAGGCAAGTCAGGTGGTGTGGTATTCTCATCTTTTCAGCATTTTCCACAGTTTGTGATGATCCACACAGTCAAAGGCTTTGGCATAGTCAATAAAGCAGAAATAGATGTTTTTCTGCTTACTTCAGTACTTAAGTAAGTACAGCTTACTTCAGCCTATATTGAGTAATTATGGGATAGAGGCAGGGTTCGATATGCCAGGAGCTAGAAAGATTTCCTTCTTCCTCCTGGGTCTTGGGAGCCACCTTGGTTTCTCCCATTCCACCATAAGCACCTCCCAGCACTGTTACCACCTCTGTTCTGTAGTCCATTTGGCACATCAAGGAAGAGGCATGAGGGTCTCAGTGGTTTGGAGCAAACTGGCCACCTGCCACCTCTGCAATCTCCCAATCGATTGCCCTGATCACTGTCCTAGAGCTAGCTCACAATTGAGAAGTTTGGCCCAGTTCTTACTGTTTCCTACTTTATTGGCAATAGGGCTCTCTTGTGTTTTGGGTGTGCTTTTGCCTTTCAGTTCAATCATATCTACCTGTTTCGTCTTTCAGAAACTTATTTCTGGTCATCCAGTGTTCTCACTTCTTATTTTTTTTTTTTTTGCTTTTTTCTGTTTCTTTAGTGTGTGTGTATGTGGGGGCCGGGGGGGGCCAAGTTGTATGGCTTGAGAGATGTTAGTTCCCAGACTAGGGATTGAATCCAGGTCTTTAGCAGTGAAAGAGCATAGTTCTAACCACTGGACCACCAGGAAATCCCCTCACTGTTTTTCCTTTGAAAATTTTAAAGCATATAATAAGTTTAACAAGGGCTTCTCAGGTGGCACTAGTGGTCAGAACCCGCCTGCCGATGCAGGAGACATACGAGACATGGGTTTGATCCCTGGGTTGGGAAGATCCCCTGTAGGACTGCATGGAAACCCACTCCAGTATTCTTGCCTGGAGAATCCCGTGGACAGAGGAGCCTAGAGGACTACAGTCCCAGGGCTGCAAAGAGTTGAACACAACTGAAGCGATTTAGCACGTATGCAAGCTGAACATATAATAACTATTCAAATATATCTGTTATCATATGGAAACATATGCTATCATACAGAAATACATAATATGCTCTCATAAGGAAATAAATCATTCATTGTCATATAGAAAATTTAAACACATGTTCAGCAGTCATCACAACTGTGGTAGCCTTGCTTCAGACCCAACCTCAACTTTTTTTTCTAGATTATTTTATACAAATTGTATGCAAGTCATCTTTTTGTCTAAATATATGTATTTAGGCTATGTAATGGGATCATTGGAGAAGGAAATGGCAACCCACTCCAGTGTTCTTGCCTGGAGAATCCCAGGGACAGCGGAGCCTGGTAGGCTGCCATCTATGGGGTCGCACAGAGTCGGACACGACTAACACGACTCAGCAGCAGCAGCGGGATCCTAAATTATCTTACCCAAAATACTTTCCTCAGGACTAAAAAATGAGTCCAGGGGCAGTTGGGTTATGATCCTCTCTAACAAAAAACAATTTCATCTTGGATCCACATTTAAATGTCTATGCTGGACAACAAATAATCTCAAATTAAGTAAATTAAAAACAGCACTCATTTATTATCTCACAGTTCTGGAGATGAGAAGTTCAGGCAGTCTTCAGGTCCTCCACCTAAGCCTCACAAGGCTGAAACAAAGTGTCAGCCTGAATAGGTGCTTATCTGGAAGATGTGAGGAAACTCACAAGAAGTGTCCCAGAAAGAATCTGTTTCTAAGAAAATTCAGGTACCTGGCAGAATGTAGTTCCTTGTGACGGTAGGACTGAGATCCACATTTCCTCAGTGGCTGTCTGCTAGGAGTCACTCTCACTCCTAGAGGTCTCTCTCCAAACAATGTACACAGGTCCTCTCCATCTTCACAGCCATCAGTGGAGCTCCAGGTCCTGTGCTGCGAGTCCTCTGACTTCTTCTTCTACCACCAACCAGACAAACTTCTCTGTCTTTGAAGGGCTTGCGTGATTAGATCAGGTGCATGGAAATAAACTTGGCTTACGCTGAGCATCAAAATATTGATGCTTTTGAACTGTGGTGTTGAAGACTCTTGAGAGTCCCTTGGACTGCAAGGAGATCCAACTAGTCCATCCTAAAGGAAATCAGTCCTGAATATTCATTGGAAGGACTGATGCTGAAGCTGAAACTCCAATATTTTGGACACCTGATGTGAAGAACTGACTCATTTGAAAAGGTCCTGATGCTGGGAAAGATTGAAGGTGGGAGGAGAAGGGGATGACAGAGGATGAGATGGTTGGATGGTATCACTGACTCAATGGACATGAATTTGAGTAAACTCTGGGAGTTGGTGATGGACAGGTAGGCCTGGCGTACTGCTGTCCACGGGGTCGAAAAGTGTCGGACACGACTGAGCAACTGAACTGAACTTGGTTATTTCAAAATCAAGTGATTAGAAACTTTAAATCCTTCTGGAAATCCCTTTCCCATGTAAGATGATATATCACAGGTGTGCTAGTTCATTATATTAACAAATCAGAGTATTAGGGAAGAAAGTCTTCAGGAGTGATTTTGGAGTCACGCCTACTGCAGAACTGCTCATTTTTACTTCCCTCTTCATCCTTTAAGGATGATTTAGCTTCCAAAAACCTTCTGAAAAATAGGCTTCTGATGGATCCCCACCCCTAGCTTGAAAGTTTGTATCAGAATTTCAAATGATGCTGTAGTTGAAACATGCACACTTCATATATTCAAAGGATAAGTACATATTCAAAAGAATTTTTGACTGTTAATATTAGTCTCTCATTTGGAGGAATGCTTAAATTTTCCTCCATAAAAATGTTTAGTTCCTTTTATAATGTTACTTTTGAGAAGAAGACTATCATTGAAAAAAACATGCTCAAATATAACTATTGAGAGTGTTGCAGTAAGCACAGAAAACTATTTTCTAAATCCTTTCAAAATGCCAACACTTTCTGATAAATGAAAGGTCATGTTAATTCTTTTGGCATTTAAATCAGCACCTTTAACATGATTAATTGATGTGGCATTTAATACATGATTGTACTTGTATTCTACTGTTATTATATGGAAATACTGATTTGAATCCAGAAGAATATTAAACAATCATTAGTTGATTCTTATTGTGCTAATTCCTGCAATTAATTCTGTCCTGTTATTTTAATGAAATGAAAAAAAAATTTGCTCTTATAAAATGAACCTGGTTTGGATTTTAGTTTATGCTTATGAAAATTAAATGTATAGAAAGTCTCATAATAAAGACATGACCATGATACTGACTATTTCCAATGTGAAAGTTATATGACCATTTGTGTTCAAAGGACAAAGGCTTTAAAAAACAGTATTTTATTTTCAAGGAAAAACAACTGCAGAAAGAACTTTGAGTTTTTTTGCCATCTAGAGATGATTCATGCTAATTTAGAAAGTGGAAATTCTCTTATAATCTATTTTAGTTCCTATCCTTTACATTAGGAAGAATAATGTAGATGAGTCTATTGAATAGAATGCAAGCTCTGTTTTGACCCAGAATCTCTTTGCAAAACTTAACTCCCAATAAGATTGGTACGTTGTCCTCCCCAGGGAAATTGAGTTCAGTTCAGTTCAGTCACTCAGTCGTGTCCATCTCTTTGTCCGACTCCATGAACCACAGAATGCCAGGCCTCCCTGTCCATCACCAACTCCTGGAGTCCACCCAAACCCCTGTCCATTGAGTCAGTGATACCATCCAAATATCTCTTCCTCTGTCGTCCCCTTCTCCTCCTGCCCTCAGTCTTTCCCAGCATCAGAGTCTTTTCAAATGAGTCAGCTCTTTGCATCAGGTGGTCAAAGTATCGGAGTTTCAGCTTCAACATCAGTCCTTCCAATGAACATCCAGAACTGATCTCTTTTAGGATGGACTGGTTGGATCTTCTTGCAGTCCAATGGACTCTCAAGAGTCTTCTCCAACACCACAGTTCAAAAGCATCAGTTCTTCTGTGCTCAGCTTTCTTTATAGTCCAACTCTCACATCCATACATGACCACTGGAAAAACCATAGCCTTGACTAGACTTTGTTGGCAAAGTAATGTCTCTACTTTTTAATATGATGTCTAGGTTGGTCATAACTTTCTTTCCAAGGAGTAAGCATCTTTTAATTTCATGGCTGCAGTCACCATCTGCAGTGATTTTGGAGCCCAGAAAAATAAAGTTACCCACTGTTTCCACTCTTTCCCTATCTATTTCCCATGAAGTGATGGGACTGGATGCCATGATCTTAGTTTTCTGAATGTTGAGCTTTAAGCCAACTTTTCCACTCTCCTCTTTCACTTTCATCAAGAGGCTTTTTAATTCCTCTCCACTTTCTGCCATAAGGGTGGTGTCATCTGCATACCTGAGGTTATTGATATTTCTCCCAGCAATCTTGACTCCAGCTTGTGCTTCCTCCAGCCCAGCGTTTCTCTTTATGTACTCTGCATATAAGTTAAATAAGTAGGGTGACAATATACAGCCTTGATGTACTACTTTTCCTATTTGGAACCAGTCTGTTGTTCCATGTCCAGTTCTACCTGTTGCTTCCTGACCTGCATACAGATTTCCCAAGAGGCAGGTCAGGTGGTCTGATATTCTGATCTCTTTCAGAATTTTCCACAGTTTATTTTGATCCACACAGTCAAAGGCTTTGGAATAGTCAATAAAGCAGAGATATATGTTTTTCTGGAACTCTCTTGCTTATTCAATGATCCAGCAGATATTGGCAATTTGATCTCTGTTCATTTCCAAGGCAAACCATTCAATATCATGGTAATCCAAGTCTATGCCCCAACCAGTAATGCTGAAGTAGCTGAAGTTGAACACTTCTATGAAGACCTGCAAGACCTTCTAGAACTAACACCCAAAAAAGATGTCCTTTTCATTATAAGGGACTGGAATGCAAAAGTAGGAAGTCAAGAAACACCTGGAGTAACAGGCGAATTTGGCCTTGGAGTACAGAATGAATCAGGGCAAAGGCTAATAGAGTTCTGCCAAGAGAACGCACTGGTCATAGCAAACACCCTCTTCCAACAACACAAGAGAAGACTCTACACATGGACATCACCAGATGGTCAACACCGAAATCAAACTGATTATTTTCTTTGCAGCCAAAGATGGAGAAGCTCTATACAGTCAGCAAAAACAAGACCAGGAGCTGACTGTGGCTCAGATCATGAACTCCTTATTGCCAAATTCAGACTTAAATTGAAGAAAGTGGAGAAAACCACTAGACCACTCAGGTATGACCTAAATCAAATCCCTTATGACTATACAGTGGAAGTGAGAAATAGATTTAAGGGACTAGATCTGGTAGACAGAGTGCCTGATGAACTATGGATGGAGGTTCATGACATTGTATAGGAGACAGGGATCAAGACCATCCCCAAGAAAAAGAAATGCAAAAAAGCAAAATGGCTGTCTGAGGAGGCCTTACAAATAGCTGTGAAAAGAAGGGAAGCAAAAAGCAAAGGAGAAAAGGAAAGATATTCCCATTTGAAGGCAGAGTTCCAAAGAATAGCAAGGAGAGATAAGAAAGCCTTCCTCCATGATCAGTGCAAAGAAATAGAGGAAAACAATAGAATGGGAAAGACTAGAGATCTCTTCAAGAAAATTAGAGATACCAAGGGAACATTTCATGCAAAGATGGGCTCGATAAAGGACAGAAATGATATGGACCTAACAGAAGCAGAAGGTATTAAGAAGATGTGGCAAGAATACACAGAAGAACTGTACAAAAAAGATCTTCATGACCCAGATAATCACAATGGTATGATCACTAACCTAGAGCCAGACATCCTGGAATGTGAAGTCAAGTGGGCCTTCGGAAGCATCACTACGAACAAAGCTAGTGGAGGTGATGGAATTCCAGTTGAGCTATTTCAAATTCTGAAAGATGATGCTGTGAAAGTGTTGCACTCAACATGCCATCAAATTTGGAAAACTCAGTAGGGGCCACAGGACTGGAAAAGGTCAGTTTTCATTCCAATCCCAAAGAAAGGCAATGCCAAAGATGCTCAAACTACTGCACAATTGCACTCATCTCACACGCTAGTTGATGCTTAAACTGAGCCTGGGATTTTGTAATTTTATCATTATGGTGAGCATTTCTTGACTTCACTCAACATTCATGGGCTGTTCCTTTCATAACAGCCACTACATTTCCTTTAGGAAATTCCCTTATGCCTTTGCCTTAGTTTTCCCCTAGCCATCAGATGCTTTCTTCCTGGATGAAAACAGTTGAGACTGATACATTCCCAGTATTAATACTCTCAAGAAACAACCTATTTACTGCTACTAGAAGTAGCCTAATTACTGCTACTAGATCCCTGGAGTTTTTCAGATTTTTATCGTTCCTAAAGCCTTCTATACCTTTTCTTTCAATTCTTTGAACCATGTCTATAGACTTTCAGTATATTTCCTTCCCTCCTCCCCTCAAGTTAGCAAGAGTTACATTCCTTTTCCTGCAGCCAAGGAAATCTAATTGATACATTCACTAAGGTGTATGAAATGAAATTCAATTCCATATTCACTAAACTTATCATATAATCATCATGTTACTATCCTCAAAGGCCCCAATATCCCAAGGCAGTAAGAATTCAACTGAACTTGGCCAAGATTTTTCCCCACTGCTGTTTTAATTGATGAGAGACTCAAATGTTAACACATAGGGACTACTCAAATTTTCTTTTTGTGCTGCTGAAATCCTAAACACTAAGTCTGGATAACAACAAAAGGACATAGAGATCAATTCTACATTTTGGGGGAACATTACCTTTGTTTGGAGGTGTGTGCTCAGTTGCTTCAGTCGTGTCCAACTCTTTGCAACCCTATGGACTGTAGCCCACCAGGCTCCTCTGTCCATGGGATTTCCCAGACAAGAATACTGGAGTGAGTTGCCATGTCCTTCTCCAGGGGATCTTCCCAACCCAGGGATTGGACCCACATTTCCTGTGTCTCCTTCTTGCAGGTGAATTCTTTGCCACTGAGCCACAGGGGAAGCCCATATTTGGAGGAGATAGTAGGAAATCATCTGACAGGCTGAAGAATGAGGGTAGTTTCTGGGAGTCTGAGAAACTTGGTCAGTAGCCCATGGCAAGCCAGATCTAGAAAGTAGAAAGGCAAAGGGGGCAGGTACTTGTTGCCTCCTGCCACCCTCTCCTGATGCTATCTCTGGCTCTCTGCTGGGTATTCCCCTGATCACCATTGTACGTTCTAGTGATTTCCAGCATCCTCATTTAATTTTAACTGATATTAAGTAAAAGAAAAAGAAAAAGTAATGGCATTTTTGTGGGTGCTAAATATAGAGTGTCAAGGTTACATCTCAGCTACTAAATGTAATAATCAAAAAGGTTAAAGAGTAAATCATACCTAGTGAAGTCAGAAAGAAAAACAAATAATCATATATTAATGTATATATGTGGAAAAAGGGTATGCTGCTGCTAAGTCACTTCAGTTGTGTACAACTCTGTGTGACCCCATAGACGGCAGCCGATCAGGTTCCCCTGTCCCTGGGATTCTCCAAACAAGAAAATTGGAGTGGGTTGCCATTTTCTTCTCCAATGCATGAAAGTGAAAAGTGAAAGTGAAGTTGCTCAGTCGTGTCCAACCCTAAGCAACCCCATGGACCGCAGCCTACCAGGCTCCTCCATCTGTGGGATTTTCCAGGCAAGAGTACTGGAGTGAGGTGCCAGTATAGATTATCTTATTTGCAAAGCAGAGAAAGAGATACAGATGTGGAGAACTAACGTTTGGAAACCAAGGTGGAGGGAGGTGTTAGGAAGAATTGTGAGATTTTAATTGACATATATACACTATTGATACTATCTATAAAATAAGCAACTAATGAGGACATACTTCATAGCACAGGGAACTCTGCTTAATGCACTGTGGTGACCTGAATGAGAAGGAAGTACAAAGGGAGGGGATCTATGTATATGTATGGCAGGAAAAGAAGGGGACGACAGAGGATGAGATGGTTGGATGGCATCGCCAACTCAATGGACATGAGTTTGAGCAAACTCTGGGAGATGGTGAAAGACAGGGAAGTCTGGCATGCTGCAGTCCATGGGGTCCAAACAGCTGGACACAACTGAGTGACTGAACAACAACATGGCTGATTCATTTTGCTGAACAGTAGAAACTAACACAACATTGTAAAGCAACCAATTCCCAATAAAATTAATTTTTAAAAAGAGTAAATGAATTAAGACTGAAGATGTAAAACTAAACCAGAAATAAGAATCTTAAATTAATAGGCATTATGAGAGCCTATTGTGGGCAGAGTCCCTTGAAGCAATAGTTACTGACCAAAATCAGCAGAGGAATTGGAGCACAAAGCACATGGGAGAATATGCAAGGTTGATGTGGCCCAGGAAGGATGAGACGGGAAAAACTGGCGTGAAGTCCCAGGTACATATCAAGAATTGGAAAGTCGGGCTTGTTTCTGATGTTTTTTAGAGCATTTTTGAAGCAACTTAGAAATTATTTTTAGTAAACTAGGCTTTGATGTTGTTGTTTATGTTTTTCTTCTAAAATCCAAGCTGTCCATCAAATCTTAAATAATACATTTTAGTAACATTGGCTCCATACTCTTCCCATCACTTTGGAGTATTTATAGACCTCAAATATAAATGTGATTATTAAAAACAAGGCAGATTTTTGGCTCTCAAACAGAACATCATGAAAACATGCCTTAAAGGCAATTTATCAAACTTATAGATCAAGTCTTTTTTTCTATGAACTCTCAAATTTAAGATAAAGTTTCTTGGAATCTAGGTCACATATAAAATGAGTATGTTTGTGTTTACAGTATGTATCTCGATCAGAAGGTAGAGCATAAAATAAAAAAGCATGAATTAGATCATGGAAGACCTAAATTCTACCATTGGCTCTAGTACTAATTTGACTCCTCAATTTGTGTAAGTTAATTAATATCCCCGAGCCTCAGCTTATGTATCTGTAAAGCTGATTGTGGAACAATCATACTATTACTTTATTTTTAAGAAAAGATATGCTTATAAACTAATACTAAAGTGACAGAAGCTCACAGTAAAAAGGTCAAATAGTATCAAAATGGCAAAAGTAAAATATTTGATTCCTTCATCAGATCCTCAATTCTTACTTTTTTTTTTTTTTTATTCTTCCAATTTTATTTTATTTTTAAACTTTACATAATTGTATTAGTTTTGCCAAATATCAAAATGAATCCGCCACAGGTATACATGTGTTCCCCATCCCGAACCCTCCTCCCTCCTCCCTCCCCATACCATCCCTCTGGGCCGTCCCAGTGCACCAGCCCCAAGCATCCAGCATCATGCATCGAACCTGGACTGGCAACTCGTTTCCTACATGATATTTTACATGTTTCACTGCCATTCTCCCACATCTTCCCACCCTCTCCCTCTCCCACAGAGTCCATAAGACTGTTCTATACATCAGTGTCTCTTTTGCTGTCTCGTACACCGGGTTATTGTTACCATCTTTCTAAATTCCATATATATGCGTTAGTATACTGTATTTATGTTTTTCCTTCTGGCTTACTTCACTCTGTATAATAGGCTCCAGTTTCATCCACCTCATTAGAACTGATTCAAATGTATTCTTTTTAATGGCTGAGTAATACTCCATTGTGTATATGTACCACAGCTTTCTTATCCATTCATCTGCTGATGGACATCTAGGTTGCTTCCACGTCTTGGCTATTACAAACAGTGCTGCGATGAACATTGGGGTACACGTGTCTCTTTCCCTTCTGGTTTCCTCAGTGTGTATGCCCAGCAGTGGGATTGCTGGATCATAAGGCAGTTCTATTTCCAGTTTTTTAAGGAATCTCCACACTGTTCTCCATAGTGGCTGTACTAGTTTGCATTCCCACCAACAGTGTAAGAGGGTTCCCTTTTCTCCACACCCTCTCCAGCATTTATTATTTGTAGACTTTTGGATCGCAGCCATTCTGACTGGTGTGAAATGGTACCTCATAGTGGTTTTGATTTGCATTTCTCTGATAATGAGTGATGTTGAGCATCTTTTCATGTGTTTGTTAGCCATCTGTATGTCTTTTTTGGAGAAATGTCTATTTAGTTCTTTGGCCCATTTTTTGATTGGGTCGTTTATTTTTCTGGAGTTGAGCTGTAGGAGTTGCTTGTATATTTTTGAGATTAGTTGTTTGTCGGTTGCTTCATTTGCTATTATTTTCTCCCATTCTGAAGACTGTCTTTTCACCTTGCTAATAGTTTCCTTTGATGTGCAGAAGCTTTTAAGGTTAATTAGGTCCCATTTGTTTATTTTTGCTTTTATTTCCAATATTCTGGGAGGTGGGTCATAGAGGATACTGCTGTGATGTATGTCGGAGAGTGTTTTGCCTATGTTCTCCTCTAGGAGTTTTATAGTTTCTGGTCTTACGTTTAGATCTTTAATCCATTTTGAGTTTATTTTTGTGTATGGTGTTAGAAAGTGGTCCAGTTTCATTCTTTTACAAGTGGTTGACCAGATTTCCCAGCACCACTTGTTAAAGAGATTGTCTTTAATCCATTGTATATTCTTGCCTCCTTTGTCGAAGATAAGGTGTCCATATGTGCGTGGATTTATCTCTGGGCTTTCTATTTTATTCCATTGATCAATATTTCTGTCTTTGTGCCAGTACCATACTGTCTTGATAACTGTGGCTTTGTAGTAGAGCCTGAAGTCAGGTAAGTTGATTCCTCCAGTTCCATTCTTCTTTCTCAAGATCGCTTTGGCTATTCGAGGTTTTTTGTATTTCCATACAAATTGTGAAATTATTTGTTCTAGCTCTGTGAAGAATACTGTTGGTAGCTTGATAGGGATTGCGTTGAATCTATAAATCAATTCTTACTTTTTATTCACCAGTAATAATCTCCTTGGGCTTCCCTGGTACCTCAGCTGGTAAAGAATCTGCCTGCAATGAGGTAACCCCAGTTCAATTCCTGGGTCAGGAAGACCCCCTGGAGAAGGAATAAGCTGCCCACTCCAGTATTTTTGGGCCTCCTTGGTGGCTCAGATGGCAAAGAATCTGCCTGCAATGTAGGAGGCCTGGGTTCGATCCCTGGGTTTGGTAGATCCCCTGGAGGGGGGCAAGGCAACCCACTGCAGTATTCTTGCCTGGAGAATCCTCGTGGACAGAGAAGCCTGGCAGGCTACAGTCCATGGGGTGGCAAAGAGTCGGACGTGACTGAGTGACTAAACACAGCACAATAATCCCTCTTACTAGAAACTTGCAGACTTTCAGTAATTTTACCTGCATATCCAAATGGAGAAATTCTTAGGCCCAGATGGAAAAAGAGATCAGATCCTAGTTCCCAGACTGGCCCATGGTTGGGTCTCAGTAAAGGACTTGAGAATGACTGATGGATGCCCGAATGCCTTCATCCTTGTGCCCCAGGTCCTGCCTTATAAATGGGGTGGCACTCAATTTCTCCTCCTTCCTTGTCCTGCCTTTTTTTTTTTTTTTTTTGCATCTCCTTCACTGCTGGGCCTTTGAGGTCTGCCCATGAAGCTCAGTCTATGGCTGGGACTCTGCTAACTCCTGAAAAAATTTTTCTGAGCCAAGAACGGCTTCCCATCTGGTAGCAGCATGGCACCACTGGGCACACCCAGTACTTGTTTTCATCTAAGCCATCTCCCCTGCAATCTTGTTAACTCTTCCAAGCATGGTGGCTGTGCCATAAGAAGACACATAACAGTATGGGTATTTTTAGGTCTGTGGTATTTTTTCATGTGTCTGCTGTACAGTTGGACCATAAATGGGCAACCCAGGCCAGCACAATCATCTGGAGGCTATGACATAAGTACAGTGGGGCTGCAGTTTATTGGCTCTGAGTTTTCCCAGCATGACCTCAAACTATCACTTAGGTCTTTATAAAAGCAAACAGACGGTTGGCTGCCTACACGTTCTGGTACAGATGCCTAGAGGAGTGACATAAAATATGCAGCAGATTAACCGTCTAGAGGGACTACATGTGGAATTTGAAACCATCAAAATATCCTTGGGCTGTCTCAAAATAACTGTTCTGGAAGTGATGTTTCTGTGTCAGCTAATCCATCTGTCTGACAGGCCACTGTAATAAATGCACAGGGTCATGAAAATGCTTTTGCATATTCGGTTTGAATTTAAAATTTCATTAAATATAAATGGTTAGCTGCTAAACATTATTCTTTTGTAACTTATTGTCCTTCACATTATGTTAGACATTCATTTATTCTGATACATTTGGCTTTAGTTCTTTAAACTGATGTGTAGTATGCCATTATATGAATACGTTAAAATGTCATCCATTCTCCCCTTGAGCTACGAGCATGAGGATAATTATAGCTTCACACCACTGGCTGTTGAGTGGTTTGTTATGCAGCTTTATTTTGGCAATAGCTAACTGATACACAAGATATGTACACCAATTTCACTAAATACTGAAAAATTGCTATTCCAGCTGTTTGTACCTTTTGTAGTCCTATGACAGCTTCTCAACATATTTGCCAAAACTTGATTGCTATATATTGTTACATTTGTGTTAATTTGATGAGTGGGAAATGGTATCTCATTGCTTTAAATTGCACTCTCCTGATTGTTGGTCAGTGTAATTGTCTTTTCCCATGTTTCCTTTTTTGGTCATTTAGATTTCCTATTCTGTGACTAGTATCTGTTCTAATTCTTTATGTATTTTAAAACTTTATTATGAAAATTATTTTTTATATATTTTCTTTAATACTTTTTTGTTTGACTGTACCTGGTCTTAGCTGTGGCCCTTGGGACCTAGGTTCTCTGACCAGGGATCGAACCCCGGTCTCCTGCATTGGCAGCACAGAGTCTGAGCCACTGGACCAGCAGGGAAGTCCCATGAATATTACTTTTATTAATTTTAGGAATTCATGTGTTTATTCTGGGTACCAGTGCTTTTTCAGTAATGTGCTGCAAATATCTTCTCCTACCCTTAGCTTTTGATCTAAAGCTTTTAATCATGTCAATTTTTTTTTACTTCTTCTATGATTTGTGCAGTTTATGTCTTGTTTAGGGAATTTTTTCTTATGCCATGCCATAAAAATTCTATATTCTGTTCAAAAGTTTTAAAATTTTGTTTTTAA
The DNA here is from genome assembly GCF_029378745.1 of Bos indicus. Taxonomy (NCBI): domain Eukaryota; kingdom Metazoa; phylum Chordata; class Mammalia; order Artiodactyla; family Bovidae; genus Bos; species Bos indicus. The sequence goes on from NC_091760.1 coordinate 114,045,765, forward strand.
CATTTTAGCTTTTAATTCTTTGACATTTATTTGATATATATGGTATAGGGTAGAAATATGAGTGACTTTTCATTTTGAATAACCAATTGTCCTAGCCCTATTTACTGAATTATTTGCAATGCCACCTCTGTTATGGATGAAGTCCATATATTCCTCTGCTTCTGAACTCTATTCTGTTCCTGGCCTGTTAGTGTTCCCCTGTGTCAATGCTCTCCTAGCTTAAATGATAAAACTTTAAAAATTAAATATCTTAATATCTGTTTAGCTTTTGTTCTTTATGTTTTTTGGTTATTATTCTTTCCCATTTATTTTTCACATGATTTTTAGGATGAAAAACTCTGTTGAGCTCTAGGTTGGAATTATGTTTATATATTGATTTGGGGACTTGTTACATTTAACTGGTTTTAAGCCTTGTCATTCATAACTACAGTACTGCTACTCTTTTCTTTAGATCTTCAATGATGTCTTCCAAATTTCTCCACAGTTTTTGTTAGTTTTTATTTTTGGATTTTAAAAACATTTTTAAATGTTATTGCTGTAGAGAATGGTATTTTTTCCTATTACCTTTTAAACTACTTATTAATGTCAATAAAAGGCTATTTTAATTTGCTGATTTCTATTCAGCAACCCTTCTGAACTCTCTCATTAATCTGAATGAAAGGTCTGAAAGCTCTTCTAGATTTTCCATGTAGACAGTCATATTGTCAGCAGAGGACTGTTTTGTATATTCCTTTCCTATTATTATCTTCTTTCTATGGCCTAGTTTCTCCCTAATGATGAAGGGAAGCAATGTGGCTTTGAGAATTTTGTTTTCATGCCTCTGGACTAAAGAGAGAGGCAGGAAAAATAGAACCATAAATTACACAGCTGGAAATGTCCTTTCATAAATTTATTCCTTTGGAAAATATTGTGCCAAATCTTCAACAAAAATTATATTTTTCAAATGATAATAAGTTAATGGCAGAGTTAGGATGAGACTATAGGCTTCTGCAGTATTCACTCTTCTAAAATTTGACATAAATTTATTTGTTTTACCTTTATCTTGTGAATTATGTATGAACATTCCTACCTACAGATAAGAAAACTGAGGCACAGAGAGGTAAAATGATTTCACAAAGGTCACACAACTAGTAAGTGGCTGAGCCAGAATTTGAACCCAGGTTGTTTCATGAGGGAAAGAGTTCATTTTTCTGCTTTGCTCAATTATGATATCAAGTCTAATACTTGCAAAGATTTCCCCAATTTGGGCAGGAGGGCCCTATGGAGGGTGAAACCCATCTTTAGAATTAGAGAGGTTTGAGTTCAAATTTCAGCTTTAGCCATACAGCTTTGCAAAATTCCTTACAACAACTTGAACCTCAGCTTCCTCACTCATAAAATGGGCATATAATCTCATCTTTCTTCAAGGGATGCAAAAACTCTCCCATGGATTATTCCAGAGCATGGGGTGTGAGCACAAAGAGTAACAAAGACTCTGCTTTGTCTGATGGGGTGCTTGGATCACCTAGGAAATGAGCATCCTTTGGGTTCTGGGCTTTGGCTCCCTACCCACCTGGTTCCTCTTTCCTTTCACAGGTTCTCTGCCATGTCAGTTCTGGTGATCATAAAGTAACCCAGGGGTGCTATTACAGAAGAGTGAGGTGAGAGCAGGACAGCAACGAGGGACAACGGGAAGGCTGTGTTGAGAGGCAGATGGGGAACTGGGAATGAGCCACATCATCTTTTCATTGTTTTTCTGGATATTTCAATAGGATGCTGAATAAAAGTGGTGATGGGTGTGTTCTTGTTTTTGATATCGAGGGGAAAGCCTTTAATGTTTCTTTGGGTTGCTGATAGATATCCAGCATGCTGATCATTTGTGTATTTGTTCTCAAATCTCTGCCCTTTTCCTGTCATCTATATCTCCCAGACACTCTCAACTGGATTTTGGCTATTCTTGGCTAATAGAATGCACAGCTAGGAGACTAGAGTGGCAGGAAGGGAGAAGTCACAGAGTTTCTCCCCCTCTCTTGACTCAGCAGAGCTCTATCTTCTCCATGGTGTTACCTCCTGCTAGACAATCCCTTACTTTGTGGTCACAGCTTATACATGATAGCCTCCCTGTAGCTCTAGCTGCCTGGAGGCTTCAGATCTTGGACTCTACTTACCCTGCTTCCTCCCTCTGTCTCTTCACTAAGGATGTTAGAGCTTCTTGAGCTTTACTAATGTCTGTCACCCCTCTGGCTTCCAGCTGTCCCCACGTCTTGAACTTGTTCCCTAAGGTAATTTCCTTTATGGGACTTTTGGCATGGGCCCTATATTCCTGACTGGATCCCAACTAAAACATTAGATTGGAAAAGTTCTAAACCATTCTTCATTTGTTTATGGCTTTATTTGTTTTTCTTTGTTTTAATAAAAAAGTTTAATATTATATTTTACCAAATACGTTTAGTGTTGAGTTGCTATATGTTAGCAACTTTGGAGAGCTTTATATGTTATTTCTATTTTCTTCTGTTAATATGGTATATTAAATTTAATAGACTTCCTCAATACAAACCATCTTTGCACTCCTTGAGTAGACCCTGTTTGTTATTATACTGTTGTTTAAAAACAGTATGCTGAATTGTTTGCTATATTTCAAAAGATTTGCATTTATATTCAGAAGCATAATTGTTCTATAATTTTCTGTTTTAATACTTCTGTTAGTGTAGTAGTGCAATTTCTATATTCACAGCTTAATTTCTGCCCCATTTTCGTTCTATATAAAACAAATAGAAAAAAATAGTTTGCTATTTGTTTTTGCTTTTAGAATTAAGTCTTCACTTTTGATGATTACAGTTTTACCATGATTTTATATTTTGAGATATTTATCTTTTAAAAATTTACTTCTTACTTTCACATTGTTTTATCTATCCTTTTCTTGTATTCCTATGAGATTTACATTGGACACACTCTCACCTCTATGCTTTTTAAAACTTAAGTGTTTATAACATGTTTTTATTTAATTTTTGCAAGTTTGGATTTCTAAAGTCTTTATTTTTAAAATTTTTACATTTTCTCACTCTTAAAACTGAAGCAGAATTGATTTACAATATTATACTAGTTTCAGGAATATAGCTAGTGATGTAATATTTTTTGCCAATTATACTCCAATATAGGTTATTACAGGATAATGAGTATAATTCCCTGTGCTATTCAGTATACCTTTGCTGTTTATCTATTTTATATATAGTTTGTATCTATTAATCTGTTAATACCCTTAATTTGTTCATTCCCTACTATCCCTTCCCCTTTAGTAACCAAAAGTTCATTTTCCATATCTGAGTTAGACTCAGATATATTCGCTTATATATCTATGTAAATGAATGTTTACATAGACATTAATTTGTATTACTTTTTATGTTCCAAATATAAGTGATATCATTTAGCATTTGGGTTTGTCTGACTTATTTCACTAAGGATTTTTCAGTTGTTTTTGAAGTTCTTCTCTGTTCATTTCTTCTTTTTGCTTTTCCTATTGTGGTTTGATGATTTTCTTTTGTAGTATGCTTGTGTAAGAAAGGATTTCTTTCTGGTTTTGTGTATATATTTTGGGTTTTTGATTTGTGGTTACCGTGGAGTTCACACATGTTGACCCATAATTATATCCACTAGATTTGAACTGTTAGTAATTTAAGTTCAAACATATTCTAAAAGAAACACATTTTTTACTCCCCTCCCTCACATTTTGTTTTTGATGTCATATTTTCCACTTCATACTTATCCCTTTTTCTCTAAACTTTTAAATTAATTTTTTCCATGGGTAAGATTCCTTTTTCAATTTCAATATCATCAGTTCAGTTCAGTTCAGTTGCTCAGTCGTGTCCGACTCTTTGCGACCCTATGAATCGCAGCATGCCAGGCCTCCCTGTCCATCACCAACTCCTGGAGTTCACTCAGACTCATGTCCATCGAATCAGTGATGCCATCCAGCCATCTCATCCTCTGTCGTCCCCTTCTCCTCCTGCCCCCAATCCCTCCCAGCATCAGGGTCTTTTCCAATGAGTCAACTCTTCGCATGAGGTGGCCAAAGTACTGGAGTTTCAGCTTTAGCATCATTCCTTCCAAAGAACACCCAGGACTGATCTCTTTTAGAATGAACTGGTTGGATCTCCTTGCAGCCCATGGGACTCTCAAGAGTCTTCTCCAACACCACAGTTCAAAAGCATCAATTCTTTGGCGCTCAGCTTTCTTCACAGTCCAACTCTCACATTCATACATGACTACGAGAAAAACCATAGCCTTGACTAAATGGACCTTTGTTGGTTCAATACCATAATATATGATTAAAAATTCTTTGTCAGTTTGCTCAACAAAATTAATTTTGTCCTTAGTAAATTAACATTCTGATTGTATATTTTGCTGGTTGTCTTTCTGAGCATTATATTTTGTTGTAATATTTAGATTTTCAGTCTCATTTTGAATGGTATTTTTTTTTTTTGGCCCCTTCTCTCTTCTTCTAGATTAGTCTTCTCTGATGAGTATATTGCTGTTGTCTTCAGGTAGGCTGCAGACCCACACTGAGGACTAGATATTCTAACATATATTGATGCCTCTGTACTGAGGCAAGTTTAGTGATTTTGCAGATCCTATCATTAAGCCTATTACTAAGTTGGTTTAGTTTGTAAACTTGAGCCTGTGTTTATGTCTTACTGATATGACAACTGTATCAGACAGAAAAGTGGCCCCTAATGATGCCTAGATCCTAAGCCTTAGAACTTGTGAGTATGCTACTTTATACTGTATAGTAAAAGAAACTGCAGATGTGATAAAGGCTAAGGACCTTGATTTGGGGAGGTTATTCATGTGGACCCAATATAATCATAATCACATAAACCTTTAAAATCAGAGAAGCTTTACCATCTGCACTCAGTGAGAGAGAAGTGTGATGACTGGGAGAAGGGTCAGAGAGTTGCTGGCTTTGAAGATAGAGGAGGGAGACCAAGAGTTAAGGAATGATGGATGAACAGTGTGTAGGAGCTGAAAAAATAAGGAAACAGAGTCTTCTTTACAGCTTCCAGAAGGGCATGCTGACATCTGGTTTAAGCCCCATGAGAATTGTAAGATAATAAATTTCAGTTGTTTTAGGCCATTATCAGAGAAGGCAATGGCACCCCACTCCAGTACTCTTGCCTGGAAAATCCCATGGACGGAGGACCCTGGTGGGCTGCAGTCCATGGGGTCGCTAAGAGTCGGGCACGACTGAACGACTTCACTTTCAATCTTCACTTTCATGCATTGGAGAAGGAAATGGCAACCCACTCCAGTGTTCTTGCCTGGAGAATCCCAGGGACGGGGGAGCCTGGTGGGCTGCCGTCTATGGGGTCGCACAGAGTTGGACACGACTGAAGTGACTTAGCAGCAGTAGCAGCAGCAGGCCATTATGTTTGTAGCAATTTGTTACAGCAATGATGGAAAATTAATACCAATTATAAGATATATCTAAAGTTGGAAATTGGTATCATTTTAATCAAGTAATTAAAATTTTCTATTTTATTTCTTCTATTAGCTTTTTAGCTATACTCTCCTTATTAAACATTTTCTTTAGAAATTATAATATACATTTTCACTCAGTCTATCTTTAATTAATGTTATACCACTTCACACATGATGTAGGAAACTACATTCGCCCCTCCTCTCCTTTGTTTTGTCATATATTATACCTCCACATGTGTTATAAACCCCACAATGCAGTCTTTTCACTTTAAATAATTATTTTGAAAGATTTTAAAAGAACAATATTTTGAATTTTCCTACATATTTACCATTTCCACTTTTTCCCCAAGCTTCCATACAGTATACTTTCTCTTCAAGTTGAAGACTTTATTAAGTGCTTCTTATTGAATGGATCTATTGGAAAAAATTCTCTCAGCCTTCATAATGCCTCTATTTCACTTTAATTTTTAACAGAGACTTTTTATGAATATGACATTTTAGGCAGGTTTTTTTCAGTACTTTAAAGATGTCATTTCATTTTCTTCTGGCTGTCTTTCAAAAGTCTGATATTATACTTATCATTGTTCCTCTTTATACACTAAGACTTTCTCTAGCTACTTTTAAAACTTGATCTTTTAGCAAGTTGACAATGACATTTAGTTTCTTTTAAACTGTGATTTTAAAGATGTGGTTTTTTAAAAAATACTTACTGTGCTTGGAATTTGTTGAGTTTCCTACACCTGTACTTGATGCTTTACCACCAAATTTGAAAAATATTTAGCTGTAATTTCCAGTATTTTCTGCTCTACTCTTTACTCTTTTGTAACATCAATTATACATGTGCAACACCACTTAAATCTCTCACAAACTACAGATGTCTTATTTTTTTCAAACTATTTTCATTTTCTATTTCAGTTTAGATAATTTCTGCTCATCTGTCTTCAAATTCACTAAGCTTTTCATCTGCAGTATACAATTTGTTGTTAATCTCATCCAGTGAATTTCTAAATTACAGTATTTTCACTTGGTTGTAGAACTCTATTGGTTCTTCTTTCTTAAAATATGCTAGGTTCTCACCTAATTTGTTATTCTAAAATGTATTTACAATATTTGTTTTAAAGTCCTATCTGATTTTTAATTAACTGGGTCACCACAGTTTGTCTTCCATTGAATGTTTTCTTTTGATTAAGGAGAACAATTTCCATGTGTGTCTTAGAATTTTTTATTGTACGCCAGACATTGTGTACAAAACAAAGAAAGAGTAGAAGCTTTTTTTTTTATTGGTCTTTTACAGAAAGTGAGCTGATCATGCAGATTGCTGTTAAACTTAAGTTGTTCCAAACTGGGCTACAGCTTTAATTAAACTGAGTTCACTTGTGATTAACCTAACCTTTCATATCTAGGACAGTTGCCTTTTTTAAAATTTTAAATCTTTTTAATCTTTTCTGTGTTTGAGTTCAGAAGGGACTGAGCGGTAGTTTTGATATTTTTTGCTTTAGAGTCACTCAGACTATGTTCTAGGAATCCAGTCACTGTGAAATCACACAGGACTGCAGTTCTAGCTTCCTCTACTCTTCCTCTAATTGAGTGACAGAAGGTGAATTTGGGGCCTAATGAAAAAAAATTTTTTTTGGAATTGCATCTCTTCCAGTTTTCAACCTGTCTTTCTGGCCCACCCTGTTTTCCATAAGCTTGACTAATTTCACCTCTTCACTGTAAAATGTCTCTATCTATAGAAAGGCTGTTACTTTTTCCTCCAGTATGTAAACCAGGTACCCATCCCAAGGTATGGAAATTACTGTGGTCTCTGTTCTCCTAAGAATGAGTTTGGCTGAAATTTCTTTCACTGAACAACAAATAAATGTTGAATGGTTTGATGCTATATTAAAATATGCTATATATTTTAATTGGGGCTTAAATTTTCTCATGTAGATTGTCTTTTTCTCTTTTTCAGAAATTATAATGACTTTTTAATAAGTGAACTTTATTCTTTTTACATAGAATTAAGATATTCTTTTGCCAATCTCTCAATTGTGTCCAGATAACATGACTTTTATTATCATTTAGAAAAGTGGGAAATATTTCCTTAAATGGTCCAGAGAGTTTTGTTGATGTGAAACACTTTAGAATGGTTATTTCATTAAGTATTTAAAAGACTCTTATAGTGAGAATTACAAGGAGGCTGGAGGAAAGTGTGCAATTTACTTTCACTTATTCTAATCTCTTCAAATCTCTGAACACACATGTATTAAAATACGGGGTGTGAGTTCTTCTCTTCACTGAACTGTTGCTAAACTATCAAAACTGAAAATAATTGCTGATTTGTATAACTCCTTCTAGGCATATATCGTTTTGATCATTGAAAAACCAAGAGAGTTCCAGAAAAATATCTATTTCTGCTTTATTGACTATGCCAAAGCCTTTGACTGTGTGGATCACCACAAACTGTGGGAAATTCTTCAAGAGATGGAAAGACCAGACCACCTGACCTGCCTCCTGAGAAATCTGTATTCAGGTCAGGAAGCAACAGTTATAACTGGACATGGAACAACAGACTGGTTCCAAATAGGAAAAGGAGTATGTCAAGGCTGCATATTGTCACCCTGCTTATTTAACTTATATGCAGAGTACGTCATGAGAAATGCTGGGCTGGGGGAACCACAAGCTGGAATCAAGATTGCTGGGAGAAATATCAATAACCTCAGATATGCAGATGACACCACACTTAAGGGCAGAAAGTGAAGAAGAACTAAAGAGCCTCTTGATGAAAGTGAAAGTGGAGAGTGAAAAAGTTGGCTTAAAGCTCAACATTCAGAAAACTAAGATCATGGCATCTGGTCCCATCACTTCATGGAAAATAGATGGGAAAACAGTGGCAGACTTAATTTTTTGGGGGTTCCAAAATCACTGCAGATGGTGACTGCAGCCATGAAATTAAAAGACACTTACTCTTTGGAAGAAAAGTTATGACCAACCTAGACAGCATATTAAAAAGCAGAGACATTACTTTGCCAACAAAGGTCTGTCTAATCAAAGCTATGGTTTTTCCAGTAGTCATGTATGGATGTGAGAGTTAGACTATAAAGAAAGCTGAGTGCCAAAGAATTGATGCTTTTGAACTGTGGTGTTGGAGAAGACTCTTGAGAGTCCCTTGGACTGCAGGGAGATGCAACCAGTCCATCCTTAAGCAAATAAGTCCTGAATATTCATTGGAAGCACTTATGTTGAAGCTGAAACTCCAATACTTTGGACACCTGATGCGAAGAGCTGACTGATTGGAAAAGACCCTGATGCTGGCAAAGATTGAAGGCAGGAGGAGAAGGGGATGACAGAAGATGAGATGGTTGGATGGTATCATCGACTCAGTGGACATGAGTTTGAGCAAACTCTGGGAGTTGGTGATGGACAGGGAGGCTTGGCGTGGTGCAGTCCATGGGGTCGCAGAGTTGGACATGAGTGAGTGACTGAACTGAACTGAACTGAGTCACATATCAAGTGCCATGTAAGAATGGAACTGTTAGGGGACCCTCTCTATTTCACGGCTCTATTTCTCTGTCTTTCTTAAAAAGTGTATTTATTTATTTATTTTGGCTGTTTTAGGTTTTTGAAGTTGCACAGTCTTTTCTCTAGTTGCAGCGTGCAGCTTCTCATTGGCGTGGCTTCTCTTGTGGCTACCAGGCTCTAGAGCACAGGCTCAACAGTTGTGGTTCATGGGCTTAGATGCTCCACAGCATGTGGGAACCTCCCAGATAAGGGATTGAATCCATGGTCTCTTACCTTGGCAGGCAGATTCTTTTCCACTGAGCCACAAGGGAAGCCCTATTTCTCTATAACAGCTGAATTCAGGTGTGGATTTACTTTTGTCTGTACTACTCAATGGGCTTCCCTGGTGGCTCAGCATTAAAGGATCTGCCTGCAATGTAGGAGATGCAGGTTTGATCCCTGGGTCTGGAAGATCCACTGGAGAAGGAAATGGCAACCCACTCCAGTATTCTGGCCTGGGAAATTCCATGGACAGAGGAGTCTGGCAGGCTACAGTACATGGGGTTGCAAGAGTCAGACACAACTTAGTGACTAAACCACCACCACCATACTTGACAACAGTCAGTGTGCACATTATAGGTGAGGATTCGTCAGGGAAATTATCTGTATTGTGTTTTCAGTTATTGCTTCCTATTCATTCTCACTGTTCTTCATGTCTGGAGCTCTGATTAGTCTAAGGTTGGAACATTTACATCTATCCCCCCAAGACTCTTAACTCATTTTCATATCTCAAAAAATTTCTTTATATCTTTGTTCAGGCTCTGCCTTTTCTGCACTCTCTTCCAATTTATTAGTACTCTCTTTGGCTAGGATTGATATCATCTATTAATTTTCCAATAAGAATGATTAAAATTTAATTTCTAAGATTTCTAAGTACTATTTCTCCTCTCATTCATGTTCTGTCCTCCTTTTCTTCCTCCCTTACTGCTTTTTCAAAATCTCTACTGTCCCTAATGCATAGCTACTTATTTTGTTATATAGTCATTAATTTACCTTTTGGGAAGAAGTTATTCCTTTTTAAATTTTTTTGAGTGCTTTAAGGACATAAAATTTTTTTTTTCTAGGAGACATCTTTATTTTTGCATTTAGTTGGAATTGGGTCTTCTCATTTGCTAAGTGGTTTTAAATTGTTTTTGTTATTTTCATTTTGTTATCTTTTTTTTTTATCATATTATCTTTATGTGCTCCTGAACTTTCGTTTGCAAGTTCATCTTGTGAAGAAATTTCTTATGTCTTTCCCTCCAACTTCTTACCATTTTCCCACATACTGGTGTCTTTGGTAGCTTTACAACTGCTTCCACCAGTCTCTGCAGGGCCCACCGTTAAAAAAATTACGTATGCTGTTGGACCAGGACTTTTGTTTGAAGAGATATCACAGATCAATTTCTGGGCAGTAATCATTTGGCCGAGCTCTTGCTACTTCTTTCTGGTCACTCTAAACAATGACTCCTTCTAGGCCTCTACAGAGGCAATAGCACTGACTCTGGTTAATGAATGGGAAAGTCCCCATGGCAGAACAATCAGGCTTGACACAGGAGGTCTGTCTGCTTTCTTTCCCCACAATGACTGGGGACTTCCATCCCGGCTACCACAGTAGAGGTGAAAATTCTCTGCTTGTTTTGGATCTCAGAGCCACTGCTTATAACCTTGTATTTTTGTTCTTTTTTTTCCCTCCCAGTGGAACCATTTATGAGAATGACTATGGGTTTTCATATTTTCTTGTATTATATCTTTGCTATTTTGGGATGGAAGTGGGCAGTGGAAGTGGTCTTCCAAGAAACCCCACACCATGTTGACCAGAAGTCCAGATTTGTGTTTTAGAAATGTAAATCTGGAATGACTATGTAGTGAATTCGAAGACACTGAGGTTTGAGACATGAGTTTTGTTCCAAAGAATTCCAGGAAAAGAGATAAAGGATAGTTTGTGATAAGAATAGAGAAAAGAGAGGTAAATTACAGAGAGTTGGAAACATTATTCAAGTAAAGCTGGATTTACTTTAAAGCCCTGGTTCTCAACAGGGCTATACTGCTCCCTAGAGGGTGTTTTGGAAATGGGTGGTAGTATTTTTGGTTGTCGTCATTACGGGGGAGCGTTTCTGATATTTGGGGCTTCCCTGGTGGCTCAAAAGGTAAAGAATCTGCCTGCAATGCAGGAGAGCTGGCTTCAACCCCTGGGTTGGGAAGATTCCCCAAGTTGGAAGATGTCCAGGAGAAGAGAATGGCTACCCACTCCAGTATTCTTGCCTGGAGAATCCTATGAACAGAGGAGCCTGGGGAGCTACACAGTCCATGGGATCACATAGGGTCAGACACAACTAAGAGACTAACATTTTTCTGATATTTAATAGGTGGGAGCCAGCCATGGTTAATTTCCTAGCATGTGCAGAATGCTCTTACACTTTGAAGGACTATCTAATGTCTTATATGACTTTCAAATATCCCAGACATTTATGTGGGTGAAACACCTATTTAAAATTAGGTAATTTACATATTAATTTTATTCCACAGAATTTTATTTCACACTGAATTTTTCAACAGTACAACTACCATGTTAATTCAGTGAAGACTTTGTTTTGTTTGAAAGCTAACCAAAATTATTCATCATTACAGAAAATCAATTTGTTGACAGCAGCAGTGCTCATGGTATATCAATCTCCAAAACTGGTGATCTGAAATATTTTTTTCATCTGTGACTTTCATAGGCAATAGAGAAAATAAGAGATCATTTTGAAGAGACTTAGAATCAAATCTCATGTAACTAATGAGATCATATGAACATGAGGATCTAACTGAATTTTGTTAATAAGCTGTTGAAAGTTTCATATTATATCATTATACACTGAATATATATAATTATACATCATTTCATATTATATCATTGATATATTTTTATTTATGTGTGGCACAATGTGATAAATACATATTTCAAAAATTACATAATGGAATTAATTATTGTTTGGGGCTTTTGCCTTTCAACATTACTCTGATCCTGTCTCCAGAGGTCTAACATACTAGTTTTCTTGTGCTAAATTGCTTCAGTCATATCCAGCTCTTTGTAGCCCCATAGTCTGTAGCCCACCATGCTCCTCTGTCCATGAGATTCTTCAGGCAAGAATACTGGGGTGGGTTGCTGTGCCCTCCTTCAGGGGATCTTCCCAACCCAGGAACTGAACCATCATCTCTTGCGTCTCCTGCATTGGCAGGCGGGTTGTTTACCACTATCCTCACCCCGGAAGCCCACAGTTCTTTTGAGTCTTTTGCATTCAGTTCCCTTGTGGAAATCATACCTTATTTTCCATCATCCAACAAAATCTATGCTTTCTAGAGTCTTTGTAAATTATGAGATTAAATGTATGCTTCAACATGTGGAAAGAGATTTCAAGAGAGATGTTTTAATACTACTCTATCTCATGTCATAACAAAAGGATCATTTTAATGCTGTGTTTATAAATATGGTCTAGCTCATTTGTGAGAATATTTTACTCATTCTTTCCTTATTGAGTGTGTAATTAACCTTGGCATTTATCCCTCCTTCATCCAATGTTACTCTCTTCTTTCTCTATTCTTATACAAACAATTCCAGTCTATTGTTCCTTATCTCAATAGGTTTTATTCTTTTGCTATTCATGCTGCTACTTTTTTTTCCCCTCCAATTACTCTGTAGAGTTCTTCATCATCTTACTTTTCTTAAATCTCAGTGTTTTTATTATATGTAGATGCAAACATCTGACTACTTCAATATATCATCTATTGTAGCAATGCCTAAGAATTTATACATTGAAATATATATATATATATATATATATATATATACATGATTCCATGATAATTTAGTTGCTTTTATTCACTTTCATATTATAGGTATGATATTATACTGCTTAATATAAGTATGTACTGAATTGTGTTCCCTTAAAATTCATATGATGAAGTCCTAACCCACAATACAACCCCCAATGTGACTATATTTGGAGATGAGGCCTTTAAAATGGTAATTAAGGTAAAATGAGATCAGAAAAGTAGGGCTCTGATCGAATAGGACTGGTATCTTTATAAGATGAGGAAGAGACACAGGGGATGGGCACACGGAGAAAAGGTTACGTGAGGACACAGCACGTTGATGACTGCCCGTAAGCCAAGGACAGAGGCCTCGGGGGAAACCAAACCTGCTGACACCATGATCTCAGACTTCCAGCCTCCAGATCTATGCAAATAAGATTCTATTGATTAGGCCACCCAGGCTGTGGTGTTTGTTATGCTAGCTCTAATAAACTAATACAAATATTAGGTATGTAGACAGGTGAAATTGTCTATGGTTACCTCCTTCAAGTTATTTAACAGGTACTACAAAACATTTGTTGTAAAAGGGGTTTGGCAGAGTCAGAAATAGCCACATGCTTCCCCATATTTTCTGCCCCCTACACAGCTAGGTGGGGTCAGTTCCAACATGGACTGTGAGCAGAAATGACTTCTGTTACTTCTGAGATGAGCCATAGATGAGTCCTGGTGTGTGACCTTCCAGCTCCACCTCTTTATCTATTGCAACAACCAGCAGGGCTCTGGTTTTGTCAGTGTTTAGCTGATAGAATACAAAGAGCTGTAGCTCTGAGATAGCTGCTCTTGAGAGATGTGAAACTCACAATGGTGAGAACCAGAAACCCCTTCTCAGGTTCCCAGGGTTAACCTGTTAAGACAGTATAATTTGCTGTTACCCAGACTGTATAAAATTTGGTACTGTAAGAAGGATGTTGCTTTCTAAACCTAACATATGTATCATTGACTGCACTCGTATGTAGTAGGTGACAAGGAAATTTTTATTATAGGATGAGAAGATGAAGATCTGTGTATATAGTATCAAAATCTTTCATAATACTGAAGACTAGCAAGCATAAAGAAATAGTTGGGAAACTCAATGTTAATTGTGTGTGCTATTGGTTTCATTTAGCAAGGTATTATTATAAAAAAAGACAGATGACCTGAGTAAAGCATTCTGGCAAACAGGATCTATGGCCTTGCATTATTGGAAAAGTCAACTGCTTTTAGATCCTAACTGTAAGAGAGACTTTACCAAGGCATTCAGAAATAAATGCTTTAAAAATCTCTCAAGTAACTAAATAGCTTTAAGGGAAAGGTAAGTTTAAGTGTATGATTTTCCACTTAAATGCAAAGCATGACACCCTAAAACTCCCAGAAAAGAACATAGACAAAGCATTCTCTAATATAACCAGTGGCAATGTTTTCTTAAGCAAAAATAAACAAAAGGGACCTAATCAAACATAAATTTTGCATAGCAAAGAAACCCATAAACAAAGCAAAGACAGCCTATGGACTGGGAGAAAATATTTGCAAATGATGTGATCAAAAAGAGCCTAATTTCCAAAATATACAATAGTTCATACAACTTAATAACAAAAAAGACCCAATCAAAAAATAGGCAGAAGATCTAAACAGACATTTCCCCAAAGAAGAGAGAGATGGCCAATAGGGACATGAAAAGATGCTCAACATCTCTATTAGAGAAATGCAAATTAAAAATGAGGTACCACCTCACACACCATTCTCACAATCAGAATGGCCATCATTAAAAAGTCTACAAATAAAAAATGCTAGAGAGTGTGTGGAGAAAAGAGAATTCTCCTACATGTGGTGGGAATGTAAATCGGTACTATGGAAAACACATGCTGCTGCTGCTGCTAAGTCGCTTCAGTCGTGTCCGACTTTGTGCGACCCCAGAGACGGCAGCCCACCAGGCTCCCCTGTCCCTGGGATTCTCCAGGCAAGAACACTGGAGTGGGTTGCCATTTCCTTCTCCAATGCATGAAAGTGAAAAGTGAAAGTGAAGTTGCTCAGTCGTGTCCGCCTCTTCGAGACCCCATGGACTGCAGCCTACCAGGCTCCTCCGTCAATGGGATTCTCCAGGCAAGAGTACTGGAGTGGGGTGCCATTGCCTTCTCCAATGGAAAACGTATAGAGGCTCCTTAAAAGAATCTAAAAACAGAGTTACCGTATGATCCAACAATCCCACTCATGGGCATATATCTGGATAATCATAATTTGAAAAGATATAGGCCTCCCAATGTTCACTGCAGGACTATTTAGCCAGAACATGGATGCAACCTAGATGTCAATCAACAGAGAAATGGATAAAGAAGTTGTGGTATATATGTATGTGTGTGACACACACATACAACGGAATATTACTCAACCACAAAAGGAATAAAATAATGCCATCTGCAGCAACATGGAAGGACCTAGAGCTGTTTTACTGAGTGAAGTAAGTCAGACAAAGAATGGCAAATATCATATGATATTGCTTATATCATAAATATGACCACAAGTGAACTTATCTATGAAACAAAATCAGACTCACAGACATGGAGAACACACCTGAAGTTGCCAAAGGGGAGGGGCTGGTGCACGAGGGGTGGGCTGAGTGTTTGGGATTGGTAGATGCCAACCGTTACATAAAGGACAGATAAACAACTGACCCTTACTGCACAGCACAGGGAACTGTCAATATCCAATATTATAGGATATTGAGATATCCTGTAATACACCATAGTGGAGAAAGAAAAAGCATTTAAAAACAAAAGAGTATGGTCTTCCCATGTAAGCCAGAGACTTCAAGGTGGCAGTCACTAAGTCAAAATCCAACAGATGAAAACCAAAGAAGCCACCTCACATGAGAGAAAACAAATATTGGTGAGATATCAAAAAGAACTAAAGTTGAGCAAGTCTTTACATTTGCTGATCATTTGAATTTCTTCTTTTGTATATTAGGGTTTTTTTTTTTTTTTTGGTTGTGGCAAGTGAAATCTTTAATTGTGGAATGTGAACTCTCGGTTGCGCATGCGGAATCTAGTTCCCTGACCAGGAACAGAACCTAGGCCTCCTGCATTGAGAGAGCAGATTCTTAGCCACTAGACCACCAGAGCAGTCCTTGTACATTAGCTATTTATACTCTTTGCTCATTTTTCTCTTGGGTATTCATTCTTTTTCATGGATCTGTATGTTATGGATATATGTTTTATCTCTACATAGGCTCCAAATATTTCCCCCATCCCCTACTTGTTTCCTAACTTTATGTTGTCATTTTTTTTTAAACTAAAAGTTTTGTTTTTTCATGTGGTCCAAATCTGTTAGTCTTTCACTTTATGGATCTTAAAAACTATTTTCTCAGTATACCTTTCTTCTACATAAAAAACTTTTTCTTGTCTAAGTGGCCCTAAGAGGGCCTCTAGGCCCTCTAGAATGATGAAAAAGAATGGCAGTGATAACAAACATTATTGTCTTATTCCTATCTTTGACTAGAACGTTTCTAAAGTTTCACCAAAAATTAAATATTTACTGGAGGACAGATTTGTTTTGAGTATCAAATGACTTCATCAGCTCATAAGCTATGAAAAATAGCTATTATTTATTATTTGTCAAACCATTTAAATTCTTTACTCTGAATCTCCTTACTTAATAAATAAAAAAATTGGACCTGGAAAATCTCTAAGCTTCTTTCCAGCACAGTCTTAAAATTCCATGATTAATTTTGAAAAGGTCTCAAGTCATTTCATCAACCTAAATAAACAGCAATCCTACCTGTGGAATAAAACACATAAGCCCAAAGAGCAAGGAAGCCCCTGCATCAACTGAGTAATTCACATTTAGCTTTGTAAAGTAGCCTGAGGCCAAAAAAAATGATCTTAACTTTGGTATGTTTCCAGTTACTTTATAAAGCTGTTTGGCAACTTTTACTAAAGGAAAAAATATGAAGTTGAGAGGAAATGAAAGTTGAACAATGATTGGAAAATCATTGGTGAATATGGCAATACCCCAGTTTCAAAAGCCAGTTGCAATCTGGTCAGTTTGGCATGAAAGCAAGTTTATTATTATTATAATTTCCCCCTCCAATGGGTGGAGACTCAGTATCTGGGACATAGAAGTTGGGAGAAGAACCAAACTGGAAATAAAACCACAATTCTCGATGACCTATAGAGATACAAGAAGCAAAGGGAGGAAGAGTATATGCTCATGGGGAAAGTGATTAAAATTCCCAGAGGCAGAAAGGAGAAGCCGCCAGAAAAGATGCTGAGCGGAGGAGCAGACAAAGATCGAGAAGTTGGCAGGGAGTCACGAGAGAGACAAAGCCAGAAAGGAACACACAGGGACTGAAATGAGTCAGACTCTATAAAAGGAGTTCCAGCGAAGGAGCACGAAAGCGTGTGTGTGGGCGCCCGGGACAGAGGAGGTTGAGAAGAGCAAGGCAAGGGTCAAAACGCAGCAGCTTCAAAGATAAAAAGCTCCTTGGAGAAGTTGCCTAGAGACCAAGATCTGCTTTGCAGACTTTTCTGAGAACAGACTGGGAATGCCCAGTACACTGGAATACATGATATCATCTAAACTCTGCAAGGCAGAGGAAACGTAGTTGAGGTATAAAGGGGTTGAGAGCAATGCCCCCTGCACTGAACCAGATTAGGCAAAGGCTACATAAGGGTAAAGGCTTCCCAAGTGGCGCTAGTGGTAAAGAACCTATCAGACAATGCAGGAGACACAGGAGATGCGGGTTAAATCCCTGGAGGGCTAAGATCCCCTGGAAGAGGGCATGACAACCCACTCTAGTACTTTTGCCTAGAGAATCCCATGGACAGAGGAGCCTGGCAGGCTACAGTCCATATGGTTGCATAGAGTTGGACACAACTGAAGTGAATTAGTGCACACACATGATGGCAGGTGGGATCGGGTGAGCAGTCAGTGAAATCACTTTCCCCTTGTTTTATATGTGGGAACTGGGCTCTGAGATCAAATGGAAGCCCATGTACCACATGCATAAGTATTTTAAAAGTTGCAAATCAAATTATTAAACTGTTAATGAAAATGTTCTATCTGCCTATCTTGACAAAATACCTTCATAAAGATACAGAAAGGCCAGGTTCACATTTAGAATTCTTGGACTTCTGGAGTTAGCCAGAAGATGGCAGTATTTGGAGAGCCGACCAAAGGCCCAGGGCCTTGATCTACATCTTTCTCACCCAGCCATCCATCCTTCTCTCCCATCCTTTGTTTTGTCCTGTTCCATGAGGGCCTGGCTGGCTAAGTGTGGAAATCCTTGGTTGCATCTCCAAACCCCAATCCCCATCATCATCTCAAATGTAAAATAACATCATCTCATCATGTAAAATAACTACATTTTGCTCATTCCTGAGGTCTAGGTGTTTCTGGGGAAGAAAGAATAGACTTGTGGAAAGGATAACAGCATCCTTAGAAGTGTATTTGGCCTGCTTGGCAAGGAATTCCAGGTACTGACCATCTATAGCATGGCCTGAGGGCAGGTGGGCAGGCCTGGCTCTGTTGCCTCCCTCATCGTCAGAGCAGGGAGGGCCAGAGACAGGTTCCTGACATCTCCAGAATGTGAGGATCAGAAGAGGTGCCCTCTTGCCCAGGTCTAAGCTACTTCTCTTTCTGAATCTTGTAAAATTAAGCCAGGAGTTCTTATCCCTGAGATGGGAAAAACAGTTCCTATTAGAGCAAATCTCTGTGAACCAGCAGAATTTACAATGCCTGGATACGTGTTAGAGAGGCAAATTCTTGGGGCCCATCCAAGACCTAACTAATCAGAAACTTTGGTGCTCAGCAATAACAAGTCTTCCATGTGATTCTGATGCATGCTGAAGTTTGAGAAGTACAGATTTATGAAAACTTGTTCTCAGCTGAGGCTGCAAAACACTACTTCGAGTTTTTTTTAGGGTTTTTAAAATTGTTAAGGAAACAAGGGAAAACAAATTTAGGTACCAAGAATTTAACTGTACCTTGCTAGTATTCTCTCTGAAATTTAACCCATCTTATTCTCCATTGGTTTATCTCTTATTTGATATTTCATTTGTTGATTCAAGTTTTCCGGGCATCTTTAGCTTACATTGGGTTCCAAAGGCTTTCTTGGTTTCCATCTGCTGACCATCAGTCGAATGCTTGTCATCTACAGTGATGAGATGGAACCAAGCATTGATAAGTCGGCCAGTCTTTTGATAAATGAAATTGTCTGCATTCAGCTGCATATGGAGCTTAAGTGGCAGCACACATTAGTATAGTACAAAGATATGTTATATAACTGAATATTTTTTTATTTTCAACAGGCAAATACTGATTAATTTCCATTGAGACTTTGTGGCTCCAATTAGTGCTCACCTCTCTTCCCTCTCTGAAGATATCATCTGAGTGCTTCTCAGCTCAGGCCTGGTTGATACTGGGGCTTCTGAACACTGCACAGCATGGAAATTATGTCAGTGTACTGATTGTGAATGCCAAGCTGACAAAAAAGGGGGATGGGGAGGGCAGACACACTCACATGCTTATTCTTCAGCAACCATATTGTGAAATGTCACATTCCACTTTGTGTCTGAGAGTAAAGAGCATTATTTAAATTCTCTGACAAGCTATGGGCATGTGTGTCTTCCTGAGTCAAGAATTGGATGCAACTGAGTACACGCTCATATTCCTCTTATTTGTTCATTTTTTAACATAAAGAAATGAAAACTCATGGAGGTTAAGTAACTTATCCAAGCTCACACAGATGTTGTGCAATTGAGATTTGAACTTTCTAAAGTATTACCTCAGATTTTATAGTCTTGATATTATTTTTGACTCCTTAATTTTCTGCCTATTCTTAATAGCAGCGTTATTGTTATTATTTAGTTGCTAATAGGCAGAGTTAGCTCTGGGACATTTTTTGAAAGAGCTGAAATTTTGTCTTGTTTCTGTGCTGCCTTTACTTTCTCCTTGTAATCTCCTTCCCAGAAACCCAAACATCCAGTGTTCTTGCTGTATCCAAGTATGAACATCTAGTTGTGCACTTGTTAACCATTCCAGGGCTGTTTTTGTTAACTGGAAAAATGGCTGATACTTCAGACCATGTACAGGGGCTCTACTTGGTGGTGATGATGGGAGTGACAGAAAGTGTACATATCAGCTCTGAAGATTTCTTTGTGAGCCCAAAAGACTGGAGATTGGAGAGTCTTACCATTTGCCTGGCAGGGAAGATAAAAGTATCTTGAATTTTCTAGAAACTTCCAGATGAGACCAAACAAGTAGCAAGGAGCCAAAACAGTACTTTCTTGGTTCCTTTGTTGAACTTCCTACTTTTTTTCTTTTTTCCCCCTCTTCAACCCTGTGCTGTCATCAGAGAATAAGGGAGACCCAGCTGCCTGGTTTTCTTTGGCAGGTTCTTGAAGCAGCTTTTTAGTCTGTCTTGTTCTCTCTCTCCCCAGCTGACCCCAGAAATGCTTAATTTGACTATGTGAAAGTCATGCTAATTTTAGTCATTTATGCAATCATTTGCCATTTATGCCAAATTGCTGTGTAATACTACAGTGATACGCATATCATTAAATATGTGTCACTAGCCTTGTGGTGGCTTTTATTTGATTATAACACTAAATCATGCCCAGGATTTCTAGACTTCATGGGCTGTTGCTTTCACAATATTGTCATCATTTCATATCTTAAAAATTTGAATGTTGCCACTGAGGGAAACTTTGAGGGAACATATTTCTTCTCCTTCCAGACTCAATGTAATGTCAAAATTGACAGCATGTGCATCATTGCCATTTTGGGGGTTTCTAAATCTACCATTTGCCCGCACCATGTTAACTGACTCCACAAATTCATCCTTTTGAAATATTTCAGAAATAATCTTTTAAATTACACTTTAAAAACAAGGCTCACTTACTTTTCCTATTGGATCAGGTTTTTCTAAGTTCGCCATAAGTCTTTACCCAAATATGCATAATATTAATACATACAAAATAATAATTTTTCTCCTCAGGATATAAATAATTACTTTTATCATAGGAATTATACCTTAAAAGATTTATGCTGCTGCTGCTGCTGCTGCTAGTCGCTTCAGTCGTGTCCGACTCTGTGCGACCCCATAGACGGCAGCCCACCAGGTTCCCCTGTCCCTGGGATTCTCCAGGCAAGAACACTGGAGTGGGTTGCCATTTCCTCCTCCAATGCATGAAAGTGAAAAGTGAAAGTGAAGTCGCTCAGTCATGTCCTACTCTTAGCGACCCCATGGACTGCAGCCCACCAGGGTCCTCCGTCCATGGGATTTTCCAGGCTAGAGTACTGGAGTGGGTTGCTGTTGCCTTCTCCATAAAAGATTTATACTAAATATTAACAGTGCGTATCTTTAAATCTCATATTATGGTTATCTTTTACCTTCTTTAAGTTAATATTTTTGGGTACTATAATTTTTAACAACAAGCATGTTGTCAAATTTATCTTCAGAAAGTAAACATTCATTTAAAACTGGAATGTTTCTTGGGTATATGTTAAGCTGTAATTTTCTAATTGATTTGTTTTAGTATTAATTATGTACTTGAAGATTATCTTTAGCAAACATGTGATATTTTAACCCTTAGGTCATTTTACTTTGGGGGTACAACCATATGCTTAATATCTTGTAACTTATGTATTAAAAAGCAACCAAATTCTCGTCCTCTATGTCCAATAAATTGTAATTCAATTCAGCCAATTCCATCTCTACCCCACGCCCAGACGTATCGTGGGCCCAGATTTACTCCACCACTGGATTCTTCATCTTTTTTATACTTGATTTTACTTATCCTTTTCGATTTATTCTAACATACTTCACATTATTTGGGGAAGTGGAAATGTATGGGAAACAGCAAGATTTTGCCTCAATATACCAGTTCTTGCAAGAAAAAGGCCACTGTTGTTCCGAATGCTTTATGGCGAATTAGGAGCCAGTAGCTGCTGCTCTTCATTTTTTCCACATGGTGTCCTGTTCATACTCTGCAGCGCTGTGGAAACAACTGTCAAAGGCAGGGCACCCCAGCTGCCAGGGGGCAGTTCATCTGGCCATAAGAAGAATGACAAGATTCTGACTTACAGTTCAGTTCCAGATTTTTCTTAAAGGCAGGAGAGGGGAGAATGGGGGGAAACAAAGAAGAGTGAAGCTAAAAACAGGCTACGGTGTATACTTCTGTTTTGAACAAAGTTATCTACCAAACACAGTTTCACAAATAAAAATCCTTTCTTTTTAAGCTAAATTACTGAGCTGGGTTTTGCACCTGTCTCTCTTAATTGCTGAAAAAGACACAAATGGAGATGACATGACTGATGGCTTTTATCCATTGCATCTCCTGAGTTGGGACAAAAGAGCCACCTCCTGTCAAAGTCCTTTGCCAAGTTTTAGACAGATTATTTAAAAAGGTCTGACTTGAATACTGTTTTGACTTTGACTGCAATGATCACATTGGCCACTAGACAGAGCTGTTTGTCTTAATTTTGAACACTACAGAGTAGCATTTTCAAGAGAAGTAGAAGCAATGAAAAGAGAAAACTATAAATAATAATTAATATGTTTTATGAGGCAGGTACTCAAGCACACACTTAGTGCCCTTTTCTCTGCTGGTAGTACATAATTTCCAGATTGTTCTGTCATTATCATTCAGGAGGCCGCAACTCAGTTTTCAAACTTCCACTCATCACCAGGAAGATTTCAATAGCTAATAAAGAATAATCAGCATGTATTATGCAATTTGTTCCTTCTTTTATAGTACAGTGGCTAAAGTCACAGTGACATCCTAAATCCTGAACTTTTTCTGGAAACTTCTTGGGAATTTATTCTCTGCTCTTTCCTATGAAAACTGTTTATTATTTTATAAGCATACATTTTAGAATTATAATGGTTCATATTATTGTACATATTATCAATTTTACTCACATAAAATATATTGAAGAATTGAAAATCCTGCCATTCACAAAGCACTGAGCCCAATTCACAAAGCACTGAATTCTGGGGTTTGGTTAGAATTACAGCGTCAAGGGGTTCTGCTGAGGAAGGCCCTAAACAGAGAACCCAGAAGCAGGCCCTTAACCTGTATGGGTGTGTGTGTGTTAGTTGCTCAGTCTTGTCTGACTCTTTGCCACCCCATGGACTGTAGTCCGCTAGGCTTCTCTGTCCATGGAATTCTCCAGGCAAGAATACTGAAGTGGATTGCCATTCCCTACTCCACTTAATCTGTATACATGTCAGTACTTTTTACTTTGTGAAGTATACAACCCCATGTGACCCCAAACAAAAATTCTCAAATGTGATCTCTGTCACAAGTTACATTTGTTAGAAATGCAGATTCTCTAGCCCCATCTCAGCCATACTGAATCAAACATTCTAGGGAAGAGACCCTGTAGTCTGTGTTTTAATAAGACTTTCAGGTGATTCTGATGTAAGTTAATATTTGAGATCTGTTGATATAGAGAAATAGCTTTCAAATGAAAGAGAGAAATCCAATTACTAAAAAATAAATTTGGTGAAAAAGAAATAACATATGAAGCAGCAAAAAACACCCAAGAAGCTGTAATAAATGATCTCAAGATATAAGAGGATGTTCTGAAAGATAGATTCTAGAAATTAAATACATGATAAATATTTAATACAAATAATTAAATTTATTAAAATAGATTATATACAAAATAAAATAAAGTTTAATTAAAATAAAAATTCAAAGAAGGCTTTGAAAATAAAGTTGCAAAAAGTATCTATAAAGCTTTAAAAAACATGAGATGAAAAATTGGAAAGAGTAGATACAAAATTTAAAGGATAATAAAAGACCCTTAGAATCTACTTATAGGAGTTCTGCAGACACATATGGAAAATTTCTCAGAGTTGAAATGTGTGAGTTCCTCAATTGAAAAAGCCCACACGGTGTGTAGCCCATAAGAAAAACCCACAATAAGGCACATTAATATGAAAGTTTATAACACCTGGTGAAAAAGAAGATCCTAAGAGTTTGAGAGAAAAGTCAAAAGTCACATAGAAAGAAAAAGAAAATCAGAATAGCATCTGAATTTGCACAAGCAACACTGGAGTTAGAAAACTAAATAGAGCAAAATCTTAAAAAGTTGAAATGAAAATAAATTTTAGTCAAAATACTGTACCCATCTAGTTAAGAATGTGCAATTTTTCAGGCATGTGACAGCTGACAAAATTAATCTCACCCTGTTTTCTTTCTTGTGATGCAGCTGAACTAAACGCTCCAACAAAGTAAGCAAATAAATCAAGAAATAGGAAAATATGGGATTAGGAAATAGTGGATCCAACAGGAAAATGACTAAGGATATTCTAGGATAATAACTATGCAGCCAGCCTGGAAAAGGACCTGTCAGACTAGAACAGAAAGTTGGAGTGGGGTTTCTAAGGAAAAAAAAATTGTATTATTTGATCATCTGGAAAATATCAAGAAGCATTGGAAAGATCTATCACATTAGTGATAGATCATATTGAAAACTAAGCAGATTAAAAATGAAGCTATTACTAACTTTAGGAGAAAACAGGAAGTTAATATAAGAGAGAAAACATAACGCACATGGTATTGTGGTTAGCTCAGGAATGAACAGTATTTGTTCCATCATACACATGTAAATGCTCACTTCCATTTTAACCACAAATTACCAAAAAAAGAGAAGAAAAAAGAAACTGACAGACTATATGATGAAAAACATTAGAATTAAATGAAATTAAGTAAAAAAAGGTTTAAAAAATAATTTGCATTAATTTTATACCATTCAGTGGTTCCATATTCAGATATTGAACTCAACCAACTTCAGTTGGGAGTCAGTAAAGAACCTAGTTGAAATGGACAAAAGGTCTCAAATAGGCCCAGGATTACAGTGACTCTTAGAGGGTGGTCCCTGCACCAGAAGCACTTACACCATCTGGAAACTTGCTAGAGATGCAAATATGGGGGCCCATTCAAGATCTACTGAATCAGAACTTCCAGGCTTGGGTGCCCAGGAATAAAAAGTCTTGTAGGGGATTCTGATACATGCTAAAGTTTGAAAAATACAGACTTGTGAAAACTCGTTCTCATCTGGGGCTGCAAAACACTGTTTAGAGTTGATCAGGGTTTCTAAATTGTTAAGGAAACAAAAGAAAACAAATTTAGGTACCAAGAACTTGATTCCACTTTACTAGCGTTTTCTCTGCAAGTTAGCTCATCTTATTCTCCATTAGTCTACTTCTTATTTGATATCTGATTTATAATTTGGGGAGTAAATGTTAACCTTTGCTAGGTGAAAAATTGAGTACATTGCCTCGAGATTATCTAATGATTATTTGTCAATCCTTTGTCTAGATATACAAGATATACAAGACCTCAAACAGAATCCCTAATGTAATTATTCTGAGTATCCACACCACTGTATGACTTACGCCACTTTGAACAGTCCAGGGTTGCTGACCTCTTCTTGAGGTATATTGATTGACCGTCTTATTGGCTGACTTGCAGGGAACCAGGCACATGCCTCATCAGTGAGAGCAGCTTTGGAATTCTGTAGGTTGTTCTCTTACAGAAGAGTTTGGCTCCGTTTATCTAAGAAAGTTGAAATTTTGCTAACAGTTTTGACTTATATAATAATATCATGCTGTTAATATAGTTGTGGTACTGAGCAAATGATCCCAAACTGAATTCATAAGCTTTTCTGTGCAAACCTTCCCCATCTCTCATACTTCCAGACTAGTAATTAGAACCACCATCTGACTGGTTGGTCAGGCTACAGACATGGGGACTGCCCACTAATTCATTCAATAAAAATTGAGTGCTTACTACATCCTGGGTATTCTAGGAACTGGGGATACAATAATGAACAAAACAAGACAAAAACTCCTTCCTTCACGGAGCTTACATTCTAAGTGATAACCAAAATATTATTTCTAGTAACAAAACAATAAGTAAATTACTCTATACCATAAATCAAAAAGTGATGGGTAATAAGAAAACTTGGGATACTGTCACAGAGGTTGGAATGTTTAGTAGGATGACGATGAGAAACCTCATTGAAAAGGTGATATTTAAAAAAAGACTTGAAGAAGGCAGGGGTATGAGCCATACTGGTATCTGGGCAGAGCGAAAACAAAAATTTTAAGGTAAGTTCATGCCTGGAATGTTTGAGAAGTGAAGTGAAGTGAAGTTGCTCAGTCGTGTCCGACTCTTTGCGACCCCATGGACTATAGCTTACAAGGCTCCTCTGTCCATGGAATTTTCCAGGTAAGAGTACTGGAGTGGGTTGCCATTTCCTCCTCCAGGAGAGAATGTTTGAGAAGATCAGGATATTGGAGTGGGTGAGGTAGAGTGAGCTGGCAGGAAGGCAGGAGGGGTGAATCCATTGAGGCAACAGGGCTAGGGTAGGGATGTGGTGTATAGACTTTTTCATCCTTGTGGCCCACTGTGAAGATTTTAGCTTTCATTCTGCATGAGATGGAAGCCACTGCAGGGTTCTGAGCTGAGGAGTGACATGACCTGACTCATCTGTTGAAAGAGATGAATTCCTATCTCTTTCACTGCCCCAGCCAACTGCCATTGACAATCAAGTCTATTTCCTCTCTATTTCTCAAATCTGTCCTATCTTTTTTCCCCCCCATCATCACTGTCAGCACACTAGTCCAGGAAGCCTTAATTTCCTACTTGAATCATCTCAATAGCTTCTTAGATTTCTTGCCTCTGTTTTCTTCCCTCAAATTCATTCTCCACAATGTATCCAGAGTAACCTCTGAAAATTTCATTGATTTACGCCTGTTGTTAAAGCTGTCAATAGCCTTGTTTCTCCTGTAAATAAATTCTAAACTCAACATGACTTTCCATGGTCTGTTTCCCAATCTCTAGCTTCATGTATCCTCTTGTCTCCTTCATAGGATACACATATAAACTTCGTTTATAAACTGCCCATATAAACTTCGTTCCTTGACAACATGATGTTCTCCTGTTTCTGAAACTTCACAGATTGTTATTACACAGAGACTTCCCTGATTTTAAAATTTGGATTGGTTTACCTTGGGTTTTTGCTCTTACATCACCCTCTACTTTCCTTCCACTGAATTTGCCATTCCATATTCCCATTGTTTCATTATCTCTTTCCCCATTCTGCCCTGTGGCTTGGTGAGGACTCTCTGTCTTGCTCATTTTATCTCCGGTGCACTGTTTGTGACATACAGAAAATCAGAGGTGAATGGAGAATGGATGCCAAAACTTCCTGATGGATGAGAACATTTTAAGGCCATTAATAAACTCCTTTTTGTTATAGCCAAGAGAGACTCAAATATTTGTTGTATGCATGAAAGAAGGAATAAATGAATGAAAGACCTTTCTCGATCCTTTGTGTTCTTCTTATTTCCACCATTGTCCAAATGCGCCTCAGTAATATGTTGTGTGGGCTCCCACTGGTCATATACATATATGGAGCAGGTAATGGCTCACACAGTGTAACCTGGTGGTTTTGCAAGCAGTCCTCACCAGGAATCCTTCCCGACCTCAGCCCTGGAGGCACTGATATGAGCAGCACTGATTCTGGCCACCTTTGGACATGTGATCAACTTCAGAAGACTCAAACAGCAATGACCTAAGTGGTGGGCAGCAGAAACAGTGACTTTAGGGGAGGCTGATAGTTTCCACACACAAAGAAGAAGCTTGATAATGGGTTCCAACTATAGTGCCATTTCCTTTTTTTTTTTTAAGTTTGAATTCAGCAGAAGCCTCAGCATTGAGTGGATACTGAGATTTGTTCATGAGTACATCTAGAAGACCCTTAGATCTTCTAGCAATAGGTGGGCAGTTTTGGAGAACTTGAGATTCCTCAGTTATTACTAGATGGGCATGCATGATTTCTGTCTTTGCCATTAACTTGTTGGAACTCAAAAGTTTTATTCTCAGCCTGCTGTGACCTAGAGAAACATAGGTTACCATCTTATAGTACCGTTGGACTCCCCAGCAAATCATCAACCTAAAAAAAGGAAAGCTAAATGTATTAAAACTTGCTGTAGCAAGGGAGACCACCACCTTACCAATCCCAGCAGTGTCTCAGAATATGGAAGTCAGAAGTTGTCTAATTTTAGGGCTTTGGGGTCTGAGCTCAAAGTAGTTTTGAGGTAGGTCTTTCAAGACGAAGACCTGATCTGGACTGGGCAGCGTTTGTAATGTACTAGTTTGGAATTAGTAGACCCTATGACACAAGGGTCTTGAAATAAGCCTTCATGAGGAAACTTTGTATGATAAGCAAGTATTTGCCAAGGTGAGAAGACTCTTGTTTCCATTAATTATCTGTGGGAAATTTCCTGAAGCAAACAGTGCATTTTTTTTTAATTGGTTTATAGCTTTATCTTTCCCAGGCAAAGTTTCCTGGAAAAAACAACTAATTCATGTTGACAGAGCTGATCTATATTCTTCTTTTTTTTTTTTTTGGTGACAAACAGTCTTTTCATTGTTTGCTGGAAAATACTATTGAATGTACTGATTAGTGCTATATATGACATAAGAGTATAACGTAAATGAAATGATAAATATTGTACATAAAGACAGTGCCCACTCCTCTGAACACTACATTTAATGGAATGAAGTCTCTTATTAAATGAGAATTTAAAAGCTACAATCATAAAATAAAGCGTTCTCAGCAAAGACCTTTAAAATTCTTTAGTTGTGACATCTAGTTTGTCTCTCTTGTTAGGAATGGTGGGGCCCAGAGAAAACTTAGCCAACAAAAAGCCAGCACTCTCAGGACCTCTTCCCAGGAAGCATGCTGCTGGTGCCCGAGACAGCCTGGCGCCCTGGCTTCCCTGGAGCCCTCAGGCCCACTCTGACCATTAGTCCCTGTTCTGGGGCTAGTTTGAGGCGACCAGGAAGAAGATCATGTAGGAGGAAGCTTCTGTGAAGACCCCTTGTACTGCACCAACTCAATAGATAAGAACACCTAGCATTTTTGATGTGTATCTGTCACTCTCAGCAAACACTGAAAAGTGGTTGACAACAAAAACACAATATTGGGAACAAAAGCCATTTTCTTTTCTATACAGTATAGAGACACCATTTATTCCTTTCAGCTATGTGTTCACAAAGATGCTCTAAAAGAGGCTGCTCCTATTATACTGCCAGGCAGGCAGGCCAGGATCGAAGGTAACAAAACTCCAGCTTCAACTCCTAGTTCAAATGAGTTAAAAAAATACAAATTTATTAGAGAGTCAAAATCAGTCTCTATGATGTACATGGCAACATAGTCAAGTGCTGCAACAATATTCACTTTCCAAGGTCAACTTGGAACATAGCCACATTTTCCTCCAAACTGAGAAAGCTCTGTGTGGAGAAGAACACAAGATTAACACCGTCACCTCCTCTCCAAACACTGTCAGGGATCAGAAAACTCATCACAAATAACAAATGCAAAAAAATAAAAATAAAGCACATCTTAATATATACACAGCAACAAAGGAAGACTACTCTCCTTCTGGGTTTCCTTGGCTCTCACTCAATCAAGGATTAGCCAACAATTTCCTAACCTAAGACATTAGTCTCAACATCAAAGAAAATTTTCTTGTCCAAGATGTTTTTCTAAATGATATTTCACAGTGGTCCAGATTGCTTACTTAAGATTAAACTACTAATGCACAGAGGACATCCTCTGAGCTCAAGTATGAGTAATACTAATATTCTCAGATTTTTCTAGACTTCAGTTCAGTTCAGTTCAGTTGCTCAGTCTTATTTGACTCTTTGTGATCCCATGAATCGCAGCACGCCAGGCCTCCCTGTCCATCACCAACTCCTGGAGTTCACTCAGACTCACGTCCATCGAGTCAGTGATGCCATCCAGCCATCTCATCCTCTGTCGTCCCCTTCTCCTCCTGCCCCCAATCCCTCCCAGCATCAGAGTCTTTTCCAATGAATCAACTCTTTGCATGAGGTGGCCAAAGTACTGGAGTTTCAGCTTTAGCATCATTCCTTCCAAAGAAATCCCAGGGCTGATCTCCTTCAGAAAGGACTGGTTGGATCTCCTTGCAGTCTAGACTTCACAGATCCACAAGTGTTTTATCAGACTATCCATTTAAGGAATCGTAAGTCAACAGTAATAAACCAACTCTACATTTTTCTTACCCTGTTTATCAAAGAACACCGTGCTCCAATAGGAATGAAGCCTAGTTCAATGGGTATCTTATTCCCTTCAACTCTGCATAATAAATGTCACTGTTTAGTCTCTGTCTTTGACTCTTGTATGACCCACCTAAAGAAAATCTTGTATAAAAGTGGAAAACAGCAAACCCCAGCAGGAGCAGTGGTATTAGTGCTCAAGTAGACTTTATGGGAATAACTGTAATTGCTTATGGGACTGTTTACAGCCTTCCTAGAAACCTTAGTCCTCTTGAAACCCTAGATGAAAAAATTTGAATTATGTAAACATAAGAGGGGATTTCATGGATAAAGGTCTAGTTTATGTGTAAGGTTCTGGTCCCTGGACAGATGTGCAGCTAGCCCAAATTAACTGGCCATGTTTCCATTTTAAACATGTCCATTATTCTTCCCCCACCATAATATTACCAAATTCTTCCATCCTTCATGTCACTGGTGAGCCCTCTCATTGCTGCTTCTATTTCTTTTGGCTGTTCTACTGCACATACAAGCTTCATCATATTCCCACTTGAATATGTAGGGAATTTCCATTTCTCACAGAACATCAGCTCCCTAGAAACCATCAACTTGGAACCATTTCTAATTAGTAAAGGCACAATTCTCCTTTATAAAGGAAACCAAAAGTGATGTTTGGAAGTTGAACAAACATCTTGTGTGCTAAGTCACTTCAGTTGTGTCCAAGTATTTATGACCCTGTGGACTGTAGCCCTCAGGCTCCTCTGTCCATGGGATTCTCCAGGGAAGGATACTGGAGAGGGTTGCCCTGCCTGCCCCAGGGATGGAGTGTGCTTCTCTCATCTCCAGCATTGGCAGGCGGGTTCTTTATCACTAATGCCACCTTGGAAGCCCAAACAAGCATCTTTGGTACTCCTAAAAAGTGAATGCTGTACGTGCTACCAAAACCTAAGGGCGTTTACCCTGTCTAAAGAGTATATGGATTATGTACAAGCATGAATCTGGTATTTTAGGACATATTTCCAATTTTCCACTATACAATTTGGATGGAAGTGTTAGTCAGTAACACAGGACAAGCTAAAAGTGTGAACACCACCCTCCTGGCTTGTTTTCCGCCCAAACTTCCACTAGCTTCCAGTGAATCCTGTCCCAGGGTAATCACTCAGCAAACCTGCAGAGCTGCTCAGAGATAGAACAGTGGGCTTCACCTCCATGAATCCAGCAGCCAGCATTCAGCAGGTAAATGCTGTGTGGGGATGAGAGGGTAACAGGCAGGAAGGCCAGGGGTCTCCAAATAGAGGAAATAGCCTGCAAGTGTCAGACATTTTTATCTCTCTTAAGCGGCAGGAGGAAACAAACCAGCAATATTTTTTCCTTCTCTATACAAATTTAAAGGGAGGTTTCTCTTAAAATATTGTGTTGCCATAATGACACCCGGCTTCGCCTGAAGTTAGCTATTCTCGAGTCTAGAGATAACCAATGCCTTTTTCTTATGGAAATGTTTGTCTTAAGCTATGCTAATGTACTATGCCTTTACCCCAAACTCTGTCTCCAAGTGGGTTCCGCCTCTTGGCCCAGAACCTACTTGACAAACCAGTATGGATATTGTTCCCCTAATCTATGTAAATGAAACTATTTGTATGGTGGTCTGCCCTTCTTCAAGATTCAAGTTAATCATTTTATGGCCCATCTGAATTTTAAGACATTCCTTTCTTTCATTAACAGACTGCTAGTGACTATATAACATCCAGCTAAAGACTAGCAGGGGGGTACTCTTTCTGCCCCCTTCTGATGCCTATGTCAGAAGCTTTCTCTATCTCCTTATATTTCAATAAAACTTTATTACACAAAAGCTCTGAGCGATCAAGCCTCGTCTCTGGCCCCGGATTGAATTCTTCTCCTCCGGGGGCCAAGAATCCTGGTGTGTTCGCGTGATTTAACAACAACCTTTCAGGGATGCACCCAGAAAAGACTTAACAGCAGTTCAGTTCAGTCGCTCAGTTGTGTCTGACTCTTTTTGACCCCATGGACTGCAGCACACCAGGCCTCTTTGTCCATCACCAACTCCTAGAGTTTACCCAAATTCATGTCCATTTAGTCAGTGGTGCTATCCAACCATCTCATCCTCTGTCATCCCCTCTTCCTCCAGCCTTTAATCTTTCCCAGCATCAGGGTCTTTTCCAATGAGTCAGTTCTTTGCATCAGGTGGCCAAAGTATTGGAGTTTCAGATTCAACTTCAGTCCTTCTAATGAATATTCAGGACTGATTTCCTTTAGGATGGACTGGTTGGATCTCCTTGCAGTCCAAGGGACTCTCAAGAGTCTTCTCCAACACCACAGTTCAAAAGCATCAATTCTTTGGCACTCAGTTTTCCTTATAGTCCAACTCTCACATTCACACATGACTACTGGAAAAACCATAACCTTGACCAGATGGGCCTTTTTGGCAAAGTCATATCTCTGCTTTTGAATATGCTGTCTATGTTGGTCATAACTTTTCTTCCAAGGAGTAAGCGTCTTTTAATTTTATGGCTGCAGTCACCATCTGCAATGATTTTGGACACCCCAAAATAAAGTCAGCCATGTTTCCACTCTTTCCCCATCTATTTGCCATGAAGTGATGGGACCAGATGCCATGATGTTCGTTTTCTGAATGTTGAGCTTTAAGCCAACTTTTTCACTTTCCTCTTTCACTTTCATCAAGAGGCTCTTCAGTTCTTCTTTGCTTTGTGCCATAAGGGTGGTGTCATCTGCATATCTGAGGTTATTGATATTTCTCCCAGCAATCCTGATTCCAGCTTGTGCTTCATCCAGCCCAGGGTTTCTCATGATTTACTCTGCATATAAGTTAAATAAACAGGGTAACAATATACAGCCTTGACGTACTTCTTTCCTGATTTGGAACCAGTCTGTTGTTCCATATCCAGTTCTAACTGTTGCTTCCTGACCTGCATACATATTTCTTAGGAAGCAGGTCAGGTGGTCTGATATTCCCATCTCTTGAAAAATTTTCCAGTTTGTGGTGATCCACGCAGTCAAAGGTTTTGGCATAGTCAGTAAAGCAGAGATAGATGTTTTTCTGGAACTCTCTTGCCTTTTTGATAATCCAACAGATGTTGGCAATTTGATCTCTGGTTCCTCTGTCTTTTCTAAATCTAGCTTGAACATCTAGAAGTTCACTGTCCATGTACTGCTGAAGCCTGGCTTGGAGAATTTTGAGCATTACTTTGCTAGCATGTCAGATAAGTGCAATTGTGTGGTAGTTTGAACATTCTTTGGCATTGCCTTTCTTTGGGATTGGATGAAAACTGACCTTTTCCCATCCTGTGGCCACTGCTGTGTTTTTCAAATTTGCTGGCATATTGAGTGCAGCATTTTCACAGCATCATCTTTCCGGGTTTGGAATAGCTCAACTGGAATTCCATCACCTCTACTAGCTTTGTTCGTAGTGATGCTTCCTAAGGCCCACTTGACTTCACATTCCAGGATGTCTGGCTCTAGGTGAGTGATCACATCATCATGATTATATGGATCATGAAGATCTTTTTTATATAGTTCTGTGTATTCTTGCCACCTCTTCTTAGTACCTTCTGCTTCTGTTAGGTCCCTACTATTTCTGTCCTTTATTGAACCCATCTTAGCAAGAAATGTTCCCTTGGTATCTCTAATTTTCTTGAAGAGATCTCTAGTCTTTCCCATTCTATTATTTTCCTCTATTTCTTTGCACTGATCACTAAAGAAGGCTTTCTTATCTCTCCTTGCTATTCTTTGGAACTCTGCATTCAAATGGGTATATCTTTACTTTTCTCCTTTACCTTTAGCTTCTTTTCTTTTCACAGTTATTTGTAATGCCTCCTCAGACAACCATTTTGCTTTTTTGCATTTCTTTTTCTTGGGGAAGGTCTTGATCTCCATCTCCTGTACAATGTCATGAACCTCTGTCCATAGCTCATCAGCCACTCTATCAGATCTAATCCCCTGAATCTGTTTCTCACTTCCACTGTATAATCTTAAGGGATTTTATTTAGGTCATACCTGAATGGTCTAGTGGTTTTTCCTACTTTCTTCATATGCACATAAATTCCTGGTTTTATAATATCTTCCCAGGAAGTCAGGAATAATTGGTTTTTTAGTTAAAGAAAATGAATCTATGCTCAAAATAATGTAATGCCTCAAAAAAGCAAAATCTATAAGGGAAAAACTACAAAAAAAATACAGTTTAACAATCAATAGCTTACTTTGGTTAAATTGGCATAGTAAGTCAGTGCAATTTTGTAGTTAGAAGCACATCCTTTCACATTCTTAGAAATCAGAGTACTGTGAAGTGAAACTGTTCACAGAGGTGATAGCCCTTTAGCCTTCTGTGACTTCAGAACTCAGAAAGATGAAGGTTAACCAGGATTTGATACTCAAGATAGTTACTTGCTCAATGCAGACTGGAGACAAACTCAGTCAGAAGACAGCTAAACATCTCATTTTTATTTACTTACAGAATTCTCAGAAAGTTCCTACTTGGACATCAGTGGTTTTCCACCTGGATGCACATCAGCATTATCTGAGAAGCTTAAAAAAATTATCAAATACCAGATCAATTAAACCTGGAGGTAGAGCCCAGAAATCAGTACTCTGCGTTTTACTAGGTGATTTTGACTTGCAGCCAGACTACATTCCACTGATGTATCCTTTTCAGAAAGTTGTAGCATGAAGGCTATATCATATCTAGACAGTTTTTTTGTTTTTTCCAAATTTCACCAGTAAAAGATATTTATAGAAAAAGACACAGTTGTGCTTCTTCTAAAGATGCAACTTACCATTTCAAAAGTGCTGGTCCTTGGAGGTTGTCTGGAGCACTGGTTGAAGAGGAGCAAGTCCTAGTCTTGGCAGAGCAGGCAACATTTCAGGCTTTGGCAGAAATGGAGAATGGCCAGATGCCCGTGAGTACCAGCATGATGCACACTGACACCAGATTTAATCCACAGTGAGTATTCATGAAGCTTGGGGCTGACACCAGCAGATAGGTGAGAATGACAAGAAGGGTGTACCACTTTTTCTTCTCACAGGCACTTCCAAAAACACGACGCTCTAGAACATGTGCAGCAATGTGTTCACCAGTGTCATGAAAGCTGAATTTCCGAAGCACTGGAGAGGGTCTCAAAGAATGCCTACTGTGCCTGGCCCCAGAGAATCAGACAGAGTATTTACAGAGGAAAATGCTCCACTCATGATTTCAAAGCCCACGCCAGAGACATAAGCCAGCAGTCCGTAGAGGGTGCTCTCACCTGGGTTTATCCTCTTCAAGCCCTCACTGGCTTAAAAAAAAAAAAGGTTTATAACATGCAAACCGGCACATTTCTTGCCTAAGGACAGACTAACACTCCAAAAATCAGCAGACATTTCCGCACTGGTCCATCTTTGATGTCAGCAATGACTGCTGTCATAAACCAAACAAGGGAGGAAAGCAGCAGAGACACCAACCAGAAGAACTCTGCGATGAGGAGAAAGTTGATGCGCAGTGGTGGCCATGGTGAAGACGTAGAACTCGAGCACAGGTGCAAAGCCAAGTGCAGCCCAGAACAAGGCCGCCGTCATGGCAACCGTAGAAGCCTGCGGGCGGCGGGGGAGGTGTGTGTGTGGGGGATGGGTGGCTCAGCTGATCCGTATTCTTAATTAAGCCATATTAACACAGATGGTCTCAGCACTCATACCTTTTAATTGCTCTCACTCTTAAATACTTTGGGACGTTTATGTGTCCCAGTAGTTTCCAAGGACAGGTTCCAGAAAGGAGAGAGGATGCAGTTTTATAAAGCCTGACGATTGAAAGACGGAAGTATGGGCAGCGTTGAGAAAATGAGGGTAACAAAAATCAACTTACCTTTGTACAGTTTTGCTTGAGGTAAAGTTCTTGCTTCAGCCAACAGAATACTTAGTGAAACACAGGTTTGATCTTCCCTCCCAGAGAATCACTTGTAAAAATCAAGCACCGCTTTTTCTTTTTGATGTTTTAAATTGAGGTATAGTAGATGTACAATATTAGGTAAGTTATAAGTATACACCTGGAGAAGGCAATGGCAGCCCACTCCAGTACTCTTGCCTGGAAAATCCCATGGATGGAAGAGCCTGGTAGCCTTCAGTCCATGGGGTCACTGAGAGTTGGACAGGACTCAGCGACTTCCCTTTCACTTTTCACTTTGCTACATTGGAGAAGGAAATGGCAACCCACCCCAGTGTTCTTGCCTGGAGAATCCCAGAGACTGCAGAGCCTGGTGGGCTGCCGTCTATGGGGTCGCACAGAGTCGGACATGACTGAAGCGACTTAGCAGCAGCAGCAGCAGACGATATCAATTAATTCAAGGTCTGGAATGAGATGGAATTGGATATAAATCCTTACCCTAAAAACCTTTTAGTTTTATGATCTTAAGTTGCTACTTAGATGTGAAGAGCTAACTCACTGGAAAAGACTCTCATGCTGAGAAAGACTGAAGGCAGGAGGAGAAGGGGAGAATAGAGGATGAGATTGTTGGGTGGGATCACTGACTCAATGAACGTGAGTTTGAGCAAACTCTGGAAGCCAGTATGCTGCAGTCCATGGGATTGTAAAGAGTCTGACACGACTGAACAACTTAGTTGCAGCCTTAATTTCCCATATATAGATATTAGCTTCATTTTTTTTCACATAGACAATGGTGATCTTTTGTAGCCACTGGAAATAATTATGGTAAACAATAGTAGCAGTTATGTAAAACTGTCAGCCTAGTTCACAATGTGGACTCAGTAAATGTTAGATATAATTATTACTTTACTAAGTATAAAGTGTACTTTGGTGTTCATTTGAAGATGAGAAGCATAGAAACCTAGAATCAAAGAGTAGTAGAGTCCAGACAGACCATAGAGGTGTTCTGATTGGGCATCTTTATTTTACGGGAGAGGAAGCTGAAGACCAAAGTGAAGTGAAGTGAAGTGAAAGTCGCTCAGTCGTGTCCCACTCTTTGCTCCAGGCAAGAATACTGGAGTGGATACCCTTTCCCTTCTCCAGGGGATCTTCCCAACCCAGGGATCGTACCTAGGTCTCCTGCGTTGCAGGCAGATTCTTAAAGAGGGCAAGTAATACCCAGGGTGAAAACACCAGTTAGTGGAAAAGGCAGGCATCACGTTTCCATGGCTTGCCTTGCAGCCAACATGTGCCTGTGAAGGACAACTGTGGGAGACAAGCCTCTGGGCCTCTGGTTGATAGCCACTTGTACAGTCTTTTGTTCACTCTAGATGGTTAGAACCTGGTCTAATTTGCAGCATTTTCAGAGGAGAATTGAAAGCAGTCTGACATAATTTGACTCCTGGAGCTCAGATCTTTTAGTTTATTGGGCACAGTCTCATTACTTGGCAATAACTGATGTCTTTAGAGTGTGAAGTAAATATTTAAGATTTAAATAAGCCCTATGTGAATGCTACGCTCCTCATTTGTTGACAGATTCTTCCCATACCCAGCAACTATTCCAGCAGCTTCTCTTGCCAAGGAAATACCAGATATTGTTGAAAGAAAAAAACAGCTGCAAATATAAAAAAACCTGGCTTTTTGAGGGGCTTTCCAAAATAAATGGTTGAAGAACCTAGAAAGTGATTTTACAGGGATGTAAAACAATCCTTTAAGCAATTTTAACTTTTAGTCTTAAAAATTTTATTCAGCACATCCTTTTGTATGAAGTACTGTAGGTAATTTAAAGACATGTTATTTTTTTGCCTTTGAGGTACTAACAATTTAGTAGGAAAAATAGCATGTAAGTAAATTAATCAAAAGTTACATAATAAAATGCAAATCAAATAACATTTGAAGATGAACACTGGAGGGCATTGGTAGGCAGAGCCTGACGAATTACCAAATGAATGGTGCAGGGGATGTTTGTTCATTTTGCTTTCCCCCTTCTTTCAGGACACTGCCTGATTCTGGTCTAGGATTCATCTTTCCCTTGCAATCTTGGGGCTCTGTAACTACAGGAGCTCTGCATTTCTCTAGCCCAGATGTGATCTTGTGAACCAGGTCATACCCACCAGCCTGTCTTCTAGAGTGACTCAAGGATTGAAATTGTGGATAAAATTGTTTTCCTCTTTGGCTGACAATTGCTGATCTCTGCTGAGCCATGAATCTCCAGCCTTCTAGTCAATTCTCATGGGTTAGCTGGGATTAAACTCCTTTTCTTCATGGGTTCACTAGATTTGGTGTATATGGTAATGGCAGCTTGAAGGGAAAGGAGTTGCCACTTTGCATATATGTGTCAGGGAAAAGAGAAGGTGATATTTGAGTGGGACCTAGAAAAGGGGTGGGGGTAAGTAAGTAAGGATTTTCAGTTTGGGGACACCCTATTATTTCTAATTCTAGACCACTATCAGAGCAATTTCTGTAGTTTGTGAACTAATTAGAAAGCTGTTCACAAATCTTGAGAATTCAATGCTTTGCTAAGTGCAAACCCAGGGCAGTAGAGTTGGAAAATACTTCAGGACTGGTTAGGTTAAAAAATGGAAAAGACTGGGTTACAGGTGTCACTATTGTAATACAATTGAGATGAGGTTTATTTCTACTCTCAGAATCACTGTAGTGGTCTCTTCTCACTATGTGTAAGTCTCTGTTTCTTATTTTGCTTCTATGATAATCCACATCTAAGAGAATAAATTCATTCTGTAGCTTATCAAGATTCAGTAAAATCTAATCTATACTTTCTTCACTGAACAGAGTATTTGAAAAATCGTATTCTCTCTCATTCAACAATTGTTGTTAATATTTGAAACCAGATATGGTGCTTGTAAAGAGCTCTCAGACACTACTGAATGTAATTCCCCAAATTCACTTTACATGCAAAACTGTTGTATAGTTTGATTAAATAATGTCTGTGAAATTCTGTCTGGAGATACAAATGCTTCCTAAGCCAGGAAGAGACAAATACCAATATTCTGCGCTAGAATTTGGTCCAATTTCACTCCAAAAAAACAATTTTGCTGTTAACAAAATGGAAATGTTCTGAAGAACTGGGAAAAGGAAAAGGGAGAGATTAGTAAGGTCCAGCTCCCCCCTTTCTCTTCTAAATGTATCATTTTATTTTTCTAAACTAAGCTCTTCCTAAATTCCAGAAGAGAAGAACATTTTTTCGAAAGCATGATTTTTGAAGGGAAAATAGGTGCATTTTGTGCTTCTGCTTGTGGGATTAAAATACTTCCTACCTCGATTTTTATAGCAAACTGGTAATGCCCACATTTGAATTTCTGGCAAACCTTAGAACATAACACTATACTTGTTTTGCTTTTATTCCTCACTGGATGGACAGATTTTTAAAACATGAGGTAAATCAAGTGGGAAGATTAAAATCAGATGGTTCTGCATAGACTATCAGTAATGACGGTAAAACTGGCATTTTTCCATCTGCTTATTTGATTATACATTTGTACTTATTTTTAAAGGCTAAACTAGAGGAGTTGGAAAGTGTTACTGAAGTCCACAATGGAAAACCTTTCCTAGTCATGTTCATAGTGAATTCTGAATCTTTAAAATGCAATGGCCAGACCGTGTTGGGATATATGATCAAGTAGGCTTTTCTTTCCTCAAGGACTTTATTTAAAAATGTATGTGGCAGAGGCTTCTCATTTAGCATATCTAAGGGAGCTCTTTGGGAATTTTACCATTGTTTTCTTGTGTTGCCATGGGAATGTCCATTTTTATATCTTCAGAGAGATACTGTTTTTCAGTGCGGTAGAGCAGAGAGAAAGTGGGCCTTATATTTAGGAAACAGTGTGTTCTACCCTGGCCTTAACTCCTTATGAGCTGTACCACTGTAGGTAAATGATTCAAGCTCTCCAAGCCTCAGGTTTTTGTTTTTTAAATGAAATTAATTTTTATTCTGAAGGGTTATTCTAAGAATTAAAAGTGACGAGTGCATCAGAAGATGTTTACTATGTAATAGTATTATTATACTGATGTGATTGTGAAAAGGCATCTTAACATGCATTTCCTGCCTGACTCCAGGCTTGCATCTCTCTTAGACAGCTTTCAGTCTTTGTCAGCTCAGTCTCTGGATATATTGGTGTTGTAAAATCAAAAAATATACTAGAGAAGGAAGTGATCTGACATGTAAGGATAAAGGGCTGAAATAGAGAGTTGCCGTTTTATTTCAAATTGCTGAGAATGTTGGAGGTGCAGATGGCAACTTGGGTGAGTGTCAGAAAGAGTTTGGTGTTTGTTGAGGTGGGGCCCTAGCGCAGTGCTGTCCAGCAGAACTTTCTGCAGTTACGGAATTGTTCTCTACTTGAAATGTCAAACAACTTCACCAATAGCAACATGTGACTGTTGAGTACACGAATGTGGATTGTGTGAACTGAGGAACTTCTATATCTCATTTAATTTAATTCATTTAAATTTAAATAGCCATATATGGCTAGTGGCTACTTTATTGGACAGCACAATGCCAGAAACTCTAGGGGATATGAGAGACTGAGGAAAGAAAGGTAAGGAGAGCAGGTTTTAACAAGTATTGTCATGAATTGCGAATCAGATCCTTAGTATTTCTTGAGAGATGTAACCAAAAAATTGAAAATTCATTTGAAAGTAGTTCTGAGAGCCAGATTACACATAAATATAGATAGAGATATAGATATATAGCTATGACTCACAGCAGAGGATAGGACACATGGGGCCCTGACTACATGGCTACATATGGGTAGTAATAAAAATTTCCTTTCATTAACATGATAACTGAGGGTTTTTATAGATGTAAAGCTCATAAGGAAAGAGGTTATTTATATAAACTTTTTTTATTTTGAATACACAGCCATACCCATACTTCTCATCTAGAACTCAAACTGTTATATAAATAAGTCTAAATATTTGATATAGAAAATTAGAGCTAATTATCTATGGACTTCCTATTATGTAGCAGGATTTGTTTTCTCAAATGATGATGACAACTGCCAGCACTTCCAGGACCATTTTATCTCTAGGAGCCCAACGGATGAGTCTTGAAAGCTCATGAACCTTCATAAATGCATAATATTGTGTGTGTGTGTTTTGGGGGTGAAGAATCTATATTCATTTTGTATTAGATATTTATCCTTTTAAATTTCCCTCATATTCCTGGGAAATGACAGCATTGTTCACTTTTCATTGCTGAACCTAAAAATACCAGACAGATGCAGAGCTGGAGTTGTGAACACTGGTCCCTTTATCACTGGATTGGAGATGAAAACATGAGGGGAGGGGTACGTGGGGAGCACTCTGCTGGTGGTGGCAGGCATAGCAAGAGTCAGTCCTGACGTCATGGAGGATGTCAGAGAGGCCCCAGGGCTGTCCTTACTGGCATGGATACTGCAGAAAGATTTTGGATGGAGTTTCTGTTTGTCTAATCCCAAAGCTAAACCCAGAAATTCTGTGAGCTACCCAATATCCAATTACTGAATCAATATTTCACTTAAAAACACTTAAAGTTGGCAGAATAGACTTTTGTTACTTGTAACTAGACTCCAACTGATACAGATACTCAAAAGGGTCTGTAACCCTAAAACGATTAAGGATTATCTCATAAAACTGCATTTATTATTGACCACCACAAATGATACAATGAAGACAGAATCACAAAAATCCAGAGCTGGAGAAAAGGTGTATTCTTTCAATG
Organism: Bos indicus; assembly: GCF_029378745.1. Classification (NCBI taxonomy): domain Eukaryota; kingdom Metazoa; phylum Chordata; class Mammalia; order Artiodactyla; family Bovidae; genus Bos; species Bos indicus. Next base: position 114,087,319 of record NC_091760.1, read on the forward strand.
ACAGCTACCATTTTTTCAAGAATATAAACTGCATTAAAATGTTGACAGAAAAAAAGAACAGTGGTAAGGCTTGCCTATATGCCTTTAATTTGTAAAGGAGAATACCAAACTTCCAAATGATCTCCATTATGGTGAAGACCTTAGTTATGAAAGAACCTATTCTATCTAAAGGCTTATAATGCCAGGAGTCTGGTACATGCCTTCTGCCCAAATACGTGAATCCAGTGACACTCAGCATTCTCTATCATCCACTTTCTCTCCCCAGAGTTGATCAGCAATGTTTCCAGTCAATACTATGACATCCTATCTAAAAATTCAAAGTATTCAAATATACTTTGAATTCAAAGATCAAAATCAAAGATTCATATATTAATCTCAGCCTACAGACTTGTAGAAATCAATACAAATATATAGATTAACTCTTGGAAATTGATATGAAATAAGTGGATTATGAAAGTACAATTTTCCTCTGCATATTTTAATGGGAGTTCAGTGAAACGAAGATTGTGCTAGAATTTTAATGATGCTGGATAGTTTTATCTTGGGGCTAAAAGTCCAATATACAATCCCTTCTTTACGAACAGAATAATGGGGTTTTATTAAAGCAAATATATTCTTCCATCACTTGCTCTATGTTTATAGAATGTCACTGAATAGTCAACATATAAATCAGGAAAGGAATAATGAGCATTCCTTTCTTTTCACATAATGAAAGTTCTCAGTTGCCACATACTTCTTGTTTAATTATGAATAAATTCAGAGATGTGTGCTATATTTATAATTAAATCCATTCTGCATTCATGTTCTCACACATATTATAAACTAAAGTCTCTTAATATTCTCATTATCTCCCAGAATAGTAAAGAAGAACCTCATGAAACTTGGAAAATGATTTTCTGTCTTTAAAAATTTGTTGTGAAAATTTCAAAATGTACAAATAAGTAGAGTCAACGGTCCTGTGTGCCCTTGTATTGATTACACAGCTTTTGTGATTGCCAATAGTCAGTGGTATTTGTTTCATCTCTTTTCCCCATCCTGGCCACCTTACCCTGCCTTTTCTTCTTTTTGGCTGGAGTAGTTTATAATAAATATGAAATATGATGTCATTTTACTTCTCAATATTTTAATATTAATTTGCAAAAATTTTGGATATTTTCTAATATTGCCACAATGGCAATTTTATGCTTAAAATTAATAAGTAATTCCCTAATATTATTTAATACCCACCCCATATTCAACTTTCACTGATTTTCTTCAAAATGTCTTTTTATAGTTTGTTTAAATTAGGATCTAAACAAGACAGTTCATTTGTTGTTTATGGCTATTATTTATCTTAAGCCTCCTTCCCCCCATCTCCCTCGCATTCATCTTATTTTTTTCAGGCCATCGGCATACTGAAGAAATATGACCCACTTCCTGGATTTGACTATTGCTTCTTTGTGGTGCAGTTTAACTTCTTTGTCATATTCTGTAGACTTAAATTTAGATCTAAAGTCAGATTCCAATTTTTTTTGACCAAAACTCTTCTTAAGTGGCATGTGTACTTCATTTGCCCATAATGTGCCACTTTTATGATACTAAAATTAATTCATGACTTTCACGTGATGACACTCTGATCTTTTCAGCATATCCCTTAATAAGTTTGGCATCTATTGATGACCATTCTCTGAATCAAATTTTTATAAAATGTGATTCTACTGAAACTCCAGTACTTTGGCCACCTCATGCGAAGAGTTGACTCATTGGAAAAGACTCTGATGCTGGGAGGGATTGGGGGCAGGAGGAGAAGGGGACGACAGAGGATGAGATGGCTGGATGGCATCACTGACTTGATGGACGTGAGTCTGAGTGAACTTCGGGAGTTGGTGATGGACAGGGAGGCCTGGCGTGCTGCAATTCATGGGGTTGCAAAGAGTCGGACATGACTGAGCGACTGATCTGATCTGATCTGATCTGATTCCTTTTGTAGTTGTTAGCTAGGATTTTCCTTACAGAAAATTTCCCCTCATCCATCAATGCTTTGTTGTTATTCTGCTAGTTCATTTCAAAAAGGCCTGATTATTTTTAATGATCACTCTTCAGAGGTAAAAGCTGGAGTCAGAAGGTGATTCTGTGATGCAACACCAATCTCCCTGCAGGACCGAGACACTCACTAACCCAGCTGTGGGGGAGTTTGGATGCTGCCAGATCACAGTTGAACCCGTCTTAGTAATATCCTCAGTGGAGGACTTGTCTTACTCAAGGCCTTGCTGGGGACAGCCAGACTCAATGACTGGTCACTGGTTTGGGGAGTGAGCAATGTCTTGACCTATTCTCCCTAAATTATGACAAATCTAAAAGACCATTCCAGCTCCCACACAAAATACCTAAACACAAGGATAAACTAAACTTTTTATCATGTTGAAGAAGAGTTATGGTGATTCCAACAAATGGCTTATTTGAAATTTCCTATAGTACTAATCACACAATAGAATGTTTGCTTACAATGCATTATGCTCTGTTGTATTGATTTGGTAATAACAAGTGCATGAGCTAAATCATAATTAAACTGGAAGGAAAGTGATCTGTAGTACATAATTGATAAGATAAAGTAATAAGAAAGTAATCTTACATATGAAGGAGTGTATAATGATGCATGTACAAAAGAATCACTCCTTTCAACACTGTTTATTTGTATTTCTTTATCATAAATATGAATATTGTTTATTATGTTATATTTGGTTTAGTGCAGCACTCTTTTGATAATAATATGGCATTCTACTAGGTGGAATTCTCTATTTACAAGCATATCTATATTTTTAATAATAAATGTAAAATTAATGTTAGGAAGGATGTGAATTTGAGTCTTCATAGACAAGTTAGCATTATTGGCAATGTCATTTTAATTCCAAGAGCCCCCTACTTTTTTGTCCTTCCATTATAATTGGCAATAATATAGGGCAATTGTTTCTAAAGTCCTTCATAGACCGGGTTCATCCACCCCTCCAACTGTACCAATTTCTACCATGGTGAGAAGTAGGACAAAACAAGAAACAGACAAAAATAGGTGGCACTTCTGCTTCAGTCAGAGCAGTTCCACTTTTTACTTGTTTATATATGAGCATTTCACTCAAGCTTTCATTTTAAAAAATGTTCCTGTGCTAACATCATTGTGAAAACTATTAATAAAGGGTATAGGCACTATAAGACATATTTAAATAAACAAAACATACAATTGTATGGATGTGAGAGTTGGACTGTGAAGAAAGCTGAGCACCGAAGAATTGATGCTTTTGAACTGTGGTGTTGGAGAAGACTCTTGAGAGTCCCTTGGACTGCAAGGAGATCCAACCAGTCCATTCTGAAGGAGATCAGCCCTGGGATTTCTTTGGAAGGAATGATGCTGAAGCTGAAACTCCAGTACTTTGGCCACCTCATGCGAAGAGTTGACTCATTGGAAAAGACCCTGATGCTGGGAGGGATTGGGGGCAGGAGAAGGGGACAACAGAGGGTGAGATGGCTGGATGGCATCACTGACTCGATGGACATGAGTATGAGTGAACTCCGGGAGTCGGTGATGGACAGGGAGGCCTGGCGTGCTGCGATTCATGGGGTCGCAAAGAGTCGGACACGACTGAGCAACTGAACTGAACTGAACTGAACCATTGATTGACTCAGAAAATATTGAAGGTTTAAAAGATTTTCTATCTTTCTACCTTCTGTACTGCAAAAATGCATGTATATCTCATGTTTGCTGGAACTCTGTTGAATTTCACCTTGAGCCTTATTAGAAAATTAATAGTCCCTTTTTCTCTGGTCAAAATGGTTCTGTGAATATGGTGCAGTGCAATCATACTCAATTGTATATTAAAGGAAAATCAGTATTTTCATAAAAATATCTCAATAAACTATGATATTTTAGTACAATTAATGTTAAAGGATTTTAGTACATTGATATTAAAGTACAATTCAAGTACTTTATATAGAATGAAATGACAGAGTATACTGGATTAGAAAACATAGCAAACTCTGTGCCTATTATCATTAGCTCAGATTTTCTGCTGGATGTAGAGGACCTGATCTGTTTCCTATTTAGCTTTAATTTGCCACTTTTACCTTTTCTTAAAAAACCTCTTTTTCATGTAAATTTCCCATCCAAAACCCTAGTTCTGAATCCTGATTCGTCTAAATGAGGATGAGCACTCGGGACACACCTAATGACTCTCATTGGTACATGCAGTGCAGGTTTGCCCAGTTCAACAGAATGAGTATCTTATGTTTTCCAACTGGGGGGGATGTTTTCTTCACCCCCAGTAATTAAGGAAGCCCCTTGCTCCAGTTCCTGTTCCCTGCCAGCCACAAACAAAAACTACACCAGTCTCCAAGGGAAGAGAAAACCAAGGCCAGCAGAACAGAAAATGGAAAGAGCTTGTACACTTGTTAGCATCACCAGACTGCTGAATTGATCTCTAGACTTGGCTTATGCAACATAACAAATTTTCTTATTGTTTGCTGCTGCTTCTAAGTCACTTCAGTTGTGTCCGACTCTGTGCAACCCCACAGACGGCAGCCCACCAGGCCCCGCCGTCCCTGGGATTCTCCAGGCAAGGACACTGGAGTGGAAATGGAGTTGCCATTTCCTCCTCCAATGCATGAAAGTGAAAAGTGAAAGTGAAGTCGCTCAGTCGTGTCCGACTCTTAGCGACCCCATGGACTGCAGCCTATCAGGCTCCTCCGTCTTAATTGAGGTTCCTGTTATTTTCAGCAAAACCTCCCAAAGCATGTCCCCTCAAAACCCCACCAAACAAACAAAATGGCATTACGGGTATAAATATAGAAGGCAGTTCATTATATTTTTTAAAATCCTAGATTTTACACGGGAATTCTTTTAATCCTATTTTGGGTTTAAACTCAGCTCTGAGCAAACATGTTTTCTGGGAATTCTGGGGAGACCATTGTGCTGGAATTTAGTGTTGTCAGGAAGAAGCGGAGACTCATACGAGTGGGACCCTGGAGCCCTGCTTCTACCTATTCTGTCCTCTTGCCTGGTTCCTTCTGTCTTTATTCCACTTGACTGTCCAGTCCCTGACATCCGGCTTGCACCTTGCATTGTTTGCTCTGATTAACACTGGTCCCATCAGTGAGCACACAACTCTATTGCATGCCAAAGTTTTTTATGTTTTAATTTATTCGATGACTCAGGGGTTTTAAGATATGAATTGGCTCTCTGTTGTCAATAAGACTGGGGGCAATTTTAGATAATGCAGTAGGAAATAAAGCAATAGGTAGATACATTTGCTGTAGCTTAAGTAATATCAACAGTGGGGAAAACAATAAGAATCACTGAAGGGATGAATAAGATAATAAGGTGTACCTGTGGAGCTGAGAAATAGCTTCCTTTCCAGACAATTTATTCTTGTTCAGACTAGTATAGTTTAAAAGTATATACAATTTTTCTTAAGAAAATCTACTAAGAAAATGTATGGGCATGAATTACACTGCCTGCTTCCTACTGCATTGTTTAGCCATATCCTCTGCCCTGGAAGGAAGGACCACCAGCCCCTTCCTCACCTGTTTTGCTTCCTTTACATGTGCCCTCTGTATACTCTTGGCCATTCTCATGACTTCAGAGCCTCTATTCGATGACATTCTCTATTGACTAGCATTTCTATATCATTATTAGTGAAATGTATAATTAATGTTAGGAAGCGGGAGCTAAATCACAATCAAGCTGGAATTCATGACTTCAAATCTTAGGTTTAGCCAAGATGTTTCCCCAGCTCAAGATGCATTTACTCAACTGTTCATAGGACACTTCTCCAGAATTCCTGCAAGCAATTCATTTTTGTCATGTCCCAAACAGAACTTACAATTTTTTTTTCCAGAAACTAGCTCTTTCATTCCTTCCCCAAGCAAGCATTTACTGAATATTTAATGTATTCCAGGCTTTGTCTTAAGAGCGCCAACCATCCAGAGGTACAGAATAGTGAGGAAAATAATACACAAAATGATAACTATAATGTTATTGGTAATGCAAAGTTAGTTACAGGATGGGATGTGTGATCTTGGACACTCTGCATGACCTGTCTGTGTCTCAGTTTATCTGTAAAATGGAGCCAATAGAACCTTCTCAGAGACTGAATGTGAAGATTAATTCAGGCACTGTATATGAAGGGCACAGACCACACTAAGCATTCAGTAAGTATTAGCTATTGTGATTATTATTATTAGTTACATCATACAGAAACTGCAAACTAAGCCTTAAACATAATGCTTAATGGTGAAATATTAGTTATTCTACCATTATTATTATTTAATATTTTTCTGGGAGTACTTGCAAATGCAATTAAATAGGAAGAAGATGAAATATAAAAATGAGAAGGAAAGAAGCGAATGACAATTATTTGTAGATGATTTGACTACTGTCTTTTTCAGCTCAGGCTGTCATAACAAACTACCATAGATGGGGTGCCTTAGCAATAGAAATTACTTTTCTGATGATTCTGGAGGTTGAAAGTAAGAGATCAGGGTTCTAGTGTGGTGGAGTTCTGGTGAGAACTTGCAGATGGCCTGGCTGGTAAATGGCCACTTTCCTGCTGTGTCCTCACAAGGCTGAGAGACTAAGGAATCTCTGCAGTATCTCTTCCTATAAGGACACTAATCTCGTCACGAGATTAGTCATGACCTCATCTAAACCTAATTACCTCCCAAAGGGCCCACCTCCACATAGCATCACATCGGTAGTGAGGGTTTCAACATATGAATCTGAGGGGAATACAATTCAGTCCATAACTATTGTATATAGGGAAATTCCAAATAATCAGATGATCAAAGAATAGAAGCAATAGGTAAGAACTTTCTAAAGTAGCTGACTACAATATTAAATGCAAAAGGCAATAGTTGTACAATATATAAAACCCCCGAAACTTAGTGGAAGGATTACATTTATAATAACAACCAATAATATAAAATATCTATAAATAAACCTTACCAAAATTTATAAAATCTATGTAAAAATAAATTGCTTCTGAGTGCCCAAGACAATCTGACCATATGTAACGATATATACTTTGTTCTTAAAGAGAAAGATATTATTGTAAAAATACCAATACTGCATAAATTATAAGTTTAATATGGACCCAATAAAAATGTAACATATTGATCTTTGGTCTAACTTAAAGTTCATATGGGAAAAAAAAATGTAAAATAGCCAGGAAAATTAGAAAATGTAACATAAAGCAGGACTAGTTATACCGGACACTAAAATGTGCTTATTTTATTTAATAGATATTTGATAGTATTTACTGTGTGCCATATATGTATTAAGTGCCTTATATATATTAAATATTATCATGTAATAATCCTTCAAAGAGGAAGTGATTACTTTCCCCATTTTATAGACAAGAAAACAGGCACAGAGAGGTCCGGTAATTTCCTCAAGATCTCACAGCTTGTAAATTGAAAGAACCAGACTTCACACCCAGGTAATCTGGCTCCAGATTCTATGCTCTTAACCCGGGCACTGTGCTACAATAAGTAAAAATTTTGGTATGAGCTCGAGAATAAACATAAAAATAGAGGAAATGAAACTGTGAAGAAACAGACATGTATACATACGAAAATTTAGTCTATAATGAAGTACACATTTTAAGCAAGGGGAAGTGATAGATTATCCAATAAATTGTGTTAAGAAAATTAGAAAAAAATAAAGGTGGATCTTTGCTAATTTTTTCCACCAAATTCCATGTGGGTCAAAAGTTAACTGTAAAAATAAATTGAAACCATAAGAGTAAATGCCGTAAGAAAATACATAAAATTGTTTTAAAAAGCATATGTAGTCAAAAGTAACAAATTTTATCCTTTTAAATTTTGCTCATTTTGCATTTTAAAACTTTTAAATTGTGAGCTATAATATGGAAAAGTATACAAACATAGTTTACAGCCATTTCAGAGTTGAAATCTAGAGATATTAACATGCATCCTTATCAGTCATTTATTTTTACACACATACTTAATCTTTTGATCAGTATTCCTTCTTGTAGCTTTCAATTTTCATCTAGGATCAATCGTTAACTGCTTAACTAACATTTTTTAGAATTTTATTTAATGTGGGTCTTTTGGTAACACATTTTTGTTTTTGTGTGTCTGGAAATATTTTTACTTCAAATTCATTCTTTAAAGATATTTTTACTGTATATAGAGTTCTAGTTTTGTAGTTTCTTTTTGTACATTTATTGTCTTCTGGCTCCTTTCATGTCTCATAAGATGGCTATCAAATCTATTGTTCCTTTGAAAATAATCTATACAGCCATAACTTGTTTTATTATATCAATATTTCACTTTATTGCACTTTGCAGATATTGCATTTTTAAAAAGTTAAAGGTTTGTAGCCACTCTGCATCAAGTCATTTTTGAAATAACATTTGCTCATTTAGTGTCTCTGTGTCACATTTTGGTAGTTCTTGCAATATTTTAAACTTTTTCACTATAGTTATACTTTTTTGGTGACCTTTGACCAGTAAATTTTGATGTTACTAGTATGACTTGCTTAAGCCTCAGATAATGGTTAGCACTTTTTAGCATAAAGTATTTTTAAATTAGGGCTTCCCTGGTGGCTCAAACAGTAAAGAGTCCACAGGTCTGTACATTTTAAAAGACATAATGCTATTGCACACTTACTATATTATAGTATAGTGTAATCATAACTTTTAAATGCACTGGGAAACCAAAAAATTTGTGACTCGCTTTATTGAAATATTTGCTTTATTAAGATCACCAGGAACCGAACCTGCAATATCTTCCAAATACTTCTGTATTAGTTGCAATTGTTGTTGTTCAGTCGCTAAGTCGTGTTTGACTGTTTGTGACTCCATGGACTGTAGCACACCAGGCTTCCCTGTCCTCTATTATCTCCCAGAGTTTACTCAGATTCATGTCCATTGAGTCACTGATTCTATCTAACCATCTCATCCTCTGCTGCCCTCTTCTCTTTTTTGCCTTCAACCTTTTTCCCAAGATCAGGGTCTCTTCCTATGAGTAGGGTCTTTTCCAATGAGTTGGTTCTTTGCATCAGGTAGACAAAATATTGGAGCTTCAGCTTTAGCATCACTCCTTCCAATGATTATTCAGGGTTGATTTCCTTAAGGACTGTCTCATTTGATCTCCTTGAAGTCCAAGGAGATCAGTTAGTTTGCAATTGCTGCGTAACAAGTTACTGCAAACTTAGTACCTTAAAACAAGAAACATTTATTATCTCACAGTTCTTGTGGGTTAGGGTCAAACAAAGTTGAGCCAGATTTTTCTTCTCATTGGGACTGCTCTCAGTTGCTAGAGGCCATCAGGTTCTTGCCATGTGGCCATCTCAAAACATGGCAGCAGCTTACTTACTGAAGGCCAGAAGATTCACTCTCCACACTCTGCTACTAGTGAGTCATATAATATATCATAATCACTGGTATGGCTATCCCACCACCATTGTTATGGGATATAAAGCTAATCAAGGGAGGACTATTCCATCATATTCACAGATCTCTTTCGATGAGGGGTGGGGGGTGGACAGATTATACAGGATGTGTATCTCAGTGGGTAGGAGTCTTGGGAGTCATCTGAGAATTCTGCCTACCACAGCAACTTTTAAGATTTCTTGTCTTTTATTTTCATTGGTCTCATTATGATATATCTAGATATGAATTTCTTTTTATTTATCCAACTTAGAGATCATCAGTCTTTAATCTATGAATTATACAGTTTGTCTAATTTTGAAAAATTCTGAGGCATTATCTTCTAATATAGTTCCTGATCCATTCACTTTTTTGCTTTCCTTTCGAAACTCCAAATTTCGTGTATAACATACTTTCATTATATCCCTTTTGTCTCTCAGCACTTTTCTGTGTTTTCTAATCTTTGTCTTCATTCTGGATATTTTACTCTGAGCTATTTTCCAGTCCATGAATTGTTTCTTCAGTCATTTATTGAAACCAAACATTGAGTTCTTAATTTCTGTTATTACAAGTTTTGGTTGTGGACTCCCATTTGGTTCTTTTTCATACTGGATGTGTAATTTTTTATAGTTTTAAATCTTTTGTCACAACTTTTCTTAGTTCTTGAATGCAGTCACTTTAAAGTCTGTGCCTGATAATTCTACTTTATGGAGCCCCTGGAGATCTGTTTTCACTGTTTTTCATTCATGATGTTTTCTCATCTCATGTATCTCCTCATTCATGGTGCATCGTCACTGATGGTACACTTGATACGATATTTAAAACTTGTTTGTGGAAATCATTTGAATTCTAGGGTAATATTTTCTTCATACAAGAGAAATGTTTCTTCTGATTCTTCTAGCCTCAGTTCAATAGCAATTTCAGATATTTTTCAATTCAACATGATGCAAAGCTGGTCTGTAGTCTCTGCCAACTGTTGTTCACCTCTGGCTCTTCCTGATTATTAGGGTATAGCCCTTCAGGATTCCTACCTAAAGAGATCTGGACTTTCATACTCAGCTATTATACTTCAACCCTTGCTCCCTAACTTTATCAAGCTTTCAAAGGTGCGACTTAGCCTTTCAGCTGCATCAGCAAAGGCCAAAGTGATCTCAAATGATGGGCTCATATCTCTCAGTTTCACTGCTTCCCGAGGTGCTGGGTCACCAATTCTTTACTATTTTTAGCTTTTCCATGCTTTCAAGTATATGTTTTTAATTGTAGTCACCTTTTCTAATTCTCAATAAGAGGCTGATCCAAATTACCTAATACACTGTTTTTGAAAGTAAAATTCCACAATTTTTATTTTATGAGACTTTTGCATTTTTATTTATCTTATGAGATTTTCAACTCAGGAAGTTTTTCCTTTGGAGATGACAAATATTCAACTTTTTAAAAATGTTGCTTTTACATGTTTTATTTAATTTATATATCTATATCAATCTGTCTCTATATGTATTATTTCTACATTCTATTTCCAATCAATATTTGGGTATGTAATTCTTTGTTTATTACTCATATATACACCTGAGGGAAACTAAATTTATCATTCTATTACTGATTTTTTCTTTAGTTAAATCTGAAATTACTTAAATAAAATGAGAATATGTAAGGCTAACCAAGGAATTACTACCAGAATATAATGAAAACATGCTCTCTAATAGATAAGTTAGTTGCTTAAGCTAATGACTAGAAATTTATACACATTTTTTTGCCCACATTTTTTTAGTTTTATATTAGAATGTGATGTATTGCAACACTTCTACAGACTATGGAGACTGCTTTCAAGATTGATGAACCAAGATTAAAAGTAAGGATAACCAAGAGTTTAGTTCAGGATCCTGTTTAATTGATTTTTATCAAATTGAATATATTTTTGATTCTCCTCTGTTGCTGCCTTAAGCAAAAATAATGAGAGAAAAAAGTTTTTGGAAATAAGAAAGCAGGTCAAATAGTTTTAGGCATTAGCTTTGTGTACTTGTGGCTATCTCTGTAGGTATTTTTTGGAAATGAAATGAAAAGTACCATTATTTTGATAAAACTCCAACTTCAAACACATTAATCTTATTACATAAGGGTCGAGTTACAAAAAATCATTGAGGTTTAATATAGATGTATGACAGGTAGATATCACTCATCTAGAACTCTCTGTGTGTTCACACACTCGTGTGCACACATGAGCCTGTATGTTTATGTGGTAGCATCTGGTGAGGGCAGATGCCAAGGGGAGATGTGTGGATAGAGTATAGTTTAGGGTCCATGGAGAATTGGAGGCATAAAATATTCTTGTTTCTCTGTGACTCAATAATTCATAGTAATCAAAACAATTCATAACCAGAGGTACCACTGACATTTTCTGAAGTGATCGAATTTAACATTTGGGTAAATTTATCTCCACTCTCTTGACCTCTGATTTAGATATTGTACAGAATAGTTTAAGTCAGACCTGGATTTTCATCCCAGCTCCACTGGTTCCTGCTGAATGATTCTAGGAAAGTTTTATTACCCTTTTGTGTCTCCTTTTCTCATTTGTAAAATGTCAATAATAATAGCACATAGCACATGGAATGGTTGGCAAAACTGAATGAAATAATATACGTTAGATGCTTTACAATGCACTGGTCTAACCCCTTGGTTCTAAAGAGTAAAAATCTTAGTTACTGAGGTACTAAGTTCTATTTCAAAGGTTTTATACCATTCAGAGTAGAATTCAAACTTGGGGCAACTGACTCCTAGAAGTGACTATATCTTCTATATGCAAAAATTATTATATAAATGAATACATAAGAAAGTTAATGTTTTAAATAAACTTTACAGATAATAGATAATACAGATTATAAAGATAATACAGATAATAGTTTGGCCCCAGTAAATAACAGGGAGGGAACACAGCCCCACCCATCAACAGAAAATTGGATTAAAGATTTACTGAGCATTCCAGATCCCAGATCAGTTGCTCAGTCATGTCCGACTTTTTGCGACCCCATGAATCCCAGCACGCCAGGCCTCCCTGTCCATGACCAGCTCCCGGAGTTCACTCAGACTCATGTCCATCGAGTCAGTGATGCCATCCAGCCATCTCATCCTCTGTCGTCCCCTTCTCCTCTTGCCCCCAATCCCTCCCAGCATCAGAGTCTTTTCCAATGAGTCAACTCTTTGCATGAGGTGGCCAAAGTACTGGACTTTCAGCTTTAGCATCATTCCTTCCAAAGAAATCCCAGGGCTGATCTCCTTCAGAATGGACTGGTTGGATCTCCTTGCAGTCCAAGGGACTCACAAGAGTCTTCTCCAACACCACAGTTTAAAAGCATCAATTCTTCAGCGCTCAGCCTTCTTCACAGTCCAACTCTCACATCCATACATGACCACAGGAAAAACCATAGCCTTGACTAGATGAACCTTTGTTGGCAAAGTAATGTCTTTGCTTTTGAATATGCTATCTAGGTTGGTCATAACTTTCCTTCCAAGGAGTAAGCGTCTTTTAATTTCATGGCTGCAGTCACCATCTGCAGTGATTTTGGAGCCCAGAAAAATAAAGTCGGCCACTGTGTCCACTGTTTCCCCATCTATTTCCCATGAAGTGGTGGGACCGGATGCCATGATCTTCGTTTTCTGAATGTTGAGCTTTAAGCCAACTTTTTCACTCTCCACTTTCACTTTTATCAAGAGGCTTTTTAGTTCCCCTTCACTTTCTGCCACAAGGGGGGTGTCATCTGCATATCTGAGGTTATTGATATTTCTCCCAGCAATCTTCATTCCAGCTTGTGTTTCTTCCAGTCCAGCATTTCTCATGATGTACTCTGCATAGAAGTTAAATAAACAGGGTGACAATATACAGCCTTGACGTACTCCTTTTCCTATTTGGAACCAGTCTGTTGTCGCATGTCCAGTTCTAACTGTTGTTTCCTGACCTGCATACAAATTTCTCAAGAGGCAGATCAGGTGGTCTGGTATTCCCATTTCTTTCAGAATTTTCCACAGTTGATTGTGATCCACACATTCAAAGGCTTTGGCATAGTCAATAAAGAGGAAATAAATGTTTTTCTGGAACTCTCTTGCTTTTTCTATGATCCACCGGATGTTGGCAATTTGATCTCTGGTTCCTCTGCCTTTTCTAAAACCAGCTTGAACATCAGGAACTTCATGGTTCACATATTGCTGAAGCCTGGCTTGGAGAATTTTGAGCATTACTATACTAGGGTGTGAGATGAGTGCAATTGTGCAGTAGTTTGAGCATTCTGTGGCATTGCCTTTCTTTGGGATTGGAATGAACACTGACCTTTTCCAGTCCTGTGGCCACTGCTGAGTTTTCCAAATTTGCTGGCATATTGAGTACAGCACTTTCACAGCATCATCTTTCAGGGTTTGGAATAGCTCAACTGGAATTTCTATCACCTTCACTAGCTTTGTTCATAGTGATGCTTTCTAAGGCCCACTTGACTTCACATTCCAGGATGTCTGGCTCTAGGTCAGTGATCACACAATCGTGATTATCTGGGTCATGAAGATCTTTTTTGTACAGTTCTTCTGTGTATTCTTGCCATCTCTTCTTAATATCTTCTGCTTCTGTTAGGTCCATATCATTTCTGTCCTTTATTGAGCTCATCTTTGCATGAAGTGTTCCTTTGGTATCTCTGATTTTCTTGAAGAGGTCTCTAGTCTTTCCCATTGAGTTGTTTTCCTCTATTTCTTTGCATTGATCGCTGAAGAAGGCTTTCTTATCTCTTCTTGCTATTCTTTGGAACTCTGCATTCAGATGTTTATATCTTTCCTTTTCTCCTTTGCTTTTCACTTCTCTTCTTTTCACAGCTATTTGTAAGGCCTCCCCAGACAGCCATTTTGCTTTTTTGCATTTCTTTTCCATGGGGATGGTCTTGATCCCTGTCTCCTGTACAATGTAACGAACCTCATTCCATAGTTTATCAGGCACTCTATCAGATCTAGTCCCTTAAATCTGTTTCTCACTTCCACTGTATAATCATAAGGGATTTGATTTAGGTCATACCTGAATGGTCTAGTGGTTTTCCCTACTTTCTTCAATTTAAGTCTGAATTTGGCAATAAGGAGTTCATGGTCTGAGCCACAGTCAGCTCCTGGTCTTATTTTTGCTTCTCCATCTTTGGCTGCAAAGAATATAATGAATCTGATTTTGGTGTTGACCATCTGGTGATGTCCATGTGTAGAGTCTTCTCTTGTGCTGTTGGAAGTGGGTGTTTGTTATGACCAGTGCATTTTCTTGGCAAAACTCTATCTGTGGTCCTAGCGTGATTAGATTGACTAGTTTTCTGTGAGTATGGTTTCAGTGTGTTTGCCCTCTGATGCCCTTTTGCAACACCTACCGTCTTACTTGGGTTTCTCTTACCTTGCGTGTGGGGTTCACTCTTCACTGCTGCTCAAGCAAAGCGCAGCCATTGCTCGTTACCTTGGATGAGGGGTATCTCCTCACCGCCGCCCTTCCTGCACTTCAACGTGGGATAGCTCCTCTAGGCCCTCCTGCACCCGTGCAGCCATGGCTCCTTGGACGTGGTGTTGGTCCTCCCAGCCTTACTGAGCATGGCCCTGCCCATCAGAAGAAGACCCAGTTTCCCCTCAGTCAATCTCTCCCATCAGGAAGCTTCCATAAGCTTTTTATCCTTCCTCGTTAGAGGGCAGACAGACTGAAAACCACAATCACAGAAAACTAAACAATCTGATCACATGGACACAGCATTGTCTAACTCAAAGAAACTATGAGCCATGCCCTATGACCACCCAAGAGGGACAGGTCATGGTGGAGAGTTCTGACAAAATGTGGTGCACTGGAAAAGGGAATGGCAAATCACTTCAGCATTCTTGCCATGAGAACCCAAGAACAGTATGAAAGGCAAAAAAATAGAACACTGAAAGATGAACTCCCCAGGTCAGTAGGTGCCCAACATGCTACTGGAGATCAGTGGAGAAATAACTTCAGAAAGAATGAAGAGATGGAGCCAATGCTCCATCTATACCACCCAGTTGTAGATGTGACAGGTGATGGAAGTAAAGTCTGATGCTATAAACAGAAATATTGTATAGGAACCTGGAATGTTAGGTCCATGAAACAAGGCAAATAGGAAGTGGTCAAACAGGAGATGGCAAGAGTGAACATCAACATTTTAGGAATCAGTCAACTAAAATGGACTGGAATGGGTGAATTTAATTCAGAAGACCATTGTATCTACTACTGTGGGCAAGAATCCCTTAGGAGAAATGGAGTAGCCATCATAGTCAACAAGAGTTTGAAATGCAGCACTTGGATGCAATCTCAAAAACGACAGAATGATCTCTTCATTTCCAAGGCAAACCATTCAACATCACAGTAATCCAGGTCTCTGTCCTGACCAGTAATGCTGAAGAAGCTGAAGCTGAATGGTTCTATGAAGACCTACAAGACCTTCTAGAACTAACATCCAAAAAGATGTCCTTTTCATTATAGGGGACTGGAATGCGAAAGTAGGAAGTCAAGAGATACTTGGAGTAACAGGAAATTTGGCCTTGGAATAAAAAACAAAGCTGGTCAAAGGATAATAGAGTTTTGCCAAGAGAGCACACTGGTTATACAAAAACCCTCTTCCAACAACACAAGAGAAGACTCTACACTTAGATGGTCAATACCAAAATCAGATTGATTATATTCTTTGCAGCCAATGATGGAGAAGCTCTATACAGTCAGCAAAAACAAGACTGGGTGCTGACTGTGGCTCAGATCATGAACTCCTTATTGCCAAATCCAGACTTAAATTGAAGAAAGTAGGGAAAACCACTAGACCATTCAGGTATGACCTAAATCAAATCCCTTATCTATTTGTCACAGTGGAAGTGACAAATAGATTCAAGGGCCTAGATCTAATAGACAGAGTGCTGAAGAACTATGGATGGAGGTTTGTGATATTGTACAGAAGGCAAGGATCAAGACCATTCCCAAGAAAAAAAAATGCACAAAGGCAAAATGTTTGTCTGAGGAGGCCTTACAAATAGCTGAGAAAAGAAGGGAAGCAAAAGTCAAAGGAGAAAAGGAAAAATATACCCGTTGGAATGCAGAGTTCCAAAGAATAGTAAGGAGAGATAAGAAGGCCTTCCTCAGTGATGAACGAAAAGAAATAGAGGAAAACAATAAAATGTGAAAGACTAGAGATCTCAAGAAAATTAGAGATACCAAGGGAACATTTCATGCAAAAATGGGCACAATAAAGGACAAATGGCATGGACCTAACAGAAGCAGAAGATATTAAGAAGAGGTGGCAAGAATACACAGAAGAACTATACAAAAAACATCTTCACTATTCAGGTATTCATGATGGTGTGATCACTCACCTAGAGTCAAACAACCTGTAATGCGAAGTCAAGTGGGCCTTAGGAAGCATTACTACAAACAAAGCTAGTGGAGGTGACGGAATTCCAGTTGAGCTATTTCAAATCCTGAAAGATGATGCTGTGAAAGTGCTGCACTCAATATGCCAGCAAATTTGGAAAATGTGGCATTGGCCACAGGACTGGAAAAGGTCAGTTTTCATTCCAATCCCAAAGAAAGGCAATGCCAAAGAATGCTCAAACTACTGCACAATTTCATTCATGTCACACACTAACAAAGTTGCTCAAAATTCTCCAAGCCAGGCTTCAACAGTACATGAACTATGTACTTCCAGATGTTCAAGCTGGATTTAGAAAAGGCAGAGGAACCAGAGATCAAATTGCCAACATCCATTGGAGCATTGAAAAAGCAAGAAAGTTCCAGAAAAACATCTATTTCTCCTTTTTTGACTGTGCCAAAGCCTTTGACTTTGTGGATCACAATAAACTGTGAAAAATCTTCAAGAGATGAGAATACCAGACCAACTGATCTGCCTCCTGAGAAATCTGTATGCAAGTCAAGAAGCCACAGTTAGAACTGGACATGCAACAACAGAGTGGTTCCAAATTGGGAAAGGAGTATGTCAAAATACATTGTCACCCTACTTATTTAACTTCTATGCAGAGTACATCATGAGAAACACTGGGCTGGATGAAGCACAAGCTGGGATCAAGATTGCTGGGAGAAATATCAACAACTGCAGATATGCACATGATACCACCCTTATGGCAGAAAGTGAAGAGGAACTGAAGAGCCTCTTGAGGAAAGTGAAAGAGGAGAGTGACAAAGTTGGCTTAAAGCTCAACATTCAGAAAACTAATATCATGGCATCTGGTTCCATCACTGCATGGCAAATAGATGGGGAAACAATGGAAACAGTGACAAATTTTAATTTGGGGGGCCCCAAAATCACTGTAGATAGTGACTGCAGGCATGAAATTAAAAGACACTTGGTCCTTGGAAGAAAAGTTATGACAAACCTAGACAACATATTAAAAAGCAGAGACATTACTTTACCAACAAAGGTCTGTCTAGTCAAAGCTATGGTTTTTCCGGTGGTCATGTATGGATGTGAGAGTTGGACTATAAAGAAAGCTGAGCACCAAAGAATTGATGCTTTTGAACTGTGATGTTGGAGAAGACTCTTGAGAGTCCCTTGGACAGCAAGGAGGTCCAACCAGCCCATCCTAAAGGAAATCAGTCCTGAATATTCACTGGAAGCACTGATGTTGAAGCTGAAACTCC
Organism: Bos indicus; assembly: GCF_029378745.1. Lineage (NCBI taxonomy): Eukaryota > Metazoa > Chordata > Mammalia > Artiodactyla > Bovidae > Bos > Bos indicus. The sequence goes on from NC_091760.1 coordinate 114,105,391, forward strand.
AATACTTTGGCCACCTGATGCGAAGAGCTGACTCATTGAAAAAGACCCTGATGCTGGGAAAGGTTGAAGGCAGGAGGAGAAGGGATGACAGAGGATGAGATGGTTGGATTGCATCACCGACTCAATGGACACGAGTTTGAGTTAACTCCAGGAGTTGGTGATAGGGAGGCTTGGCCTGCCACAGTCCATGGGGTCGCAAAGAGTTGGACAGGACTGAGTGACTAAACTGAACTGATAACTCAGTTGGTAAAGAATCTGCCTGCAATGCAGGAGACCCCAGCTTGATTCCTGGGTGGGGAAGATCTGATAGAGAAGGGATACGCTACCCACTCCAGTATTCCTGGGCTTCCCTTGTGGCTCAGCTGGTAAAGAATCCACCTGCAATGAGGGAGACCTGGGTTTGATCCCTGGGTTGGAAAGATCCCCTGGAGAAGGGAAGGCTGCCCACTCCAGTATTCTGGCCTGGAGAATTCCACGGACTGTATAGTGCATGGCATTGCAAAGAGTCGGACATGACTGAGTAACTTTTAGTTTCACTTACAGATAATATTCAAATTAATTCTAGGTCTAATGATAATTATAGAATGTAGGGAATTAATCAGGTTTTCTGGAATGGGTGAGATTCTAAAAGTATTTTAGACTGTCATAATTATGAACAGTTTAGACAGGGCTTTGGAACACATATGACAGTTACAGTGTCTGTGTTGGTGGGGAGGAGCAGAAGGGAAGCTAGTATATAATAATTTAAAGGAATACTACAAATTGTATGTTCATACATGAAAAATGACTGCATATATCTGAAAATGTCGAAAGTCATAATATTACATCATTATTTTACAAAAAATTTTTAAAAGAGAGCAAAAAGAAATAAGGACTAGGTGGTTAACTTAAATTAGCACTAAATCAGACCCCCATTACAAGTGATATGCCAGTATTTGCCATTTCAAGAGCTAGAATGTTATCTAGACTTATCGTTCCTGACTTATGGCCTCAGCCACGTTTGTTTCCACTAGTGTCACTGAGATTTCATCCTAGACTTTTCTCCTTAACTGTCACTGAAGTTGAATCTAGAATGCAGCCTCTTCTAGGCAGCTGTGTAGTGGGTGGAAAGCCCTCTGCTTCTAGGGAAAGGGGAGAAGTGAGCATAGAAAGAACTACATTTCACAGACTACTTTTAGCATCTAATTTTAAATCCTTGGAGATGTTTACCTTTTGCTTTAATCCATTACCATAGAGATACAGAATTACTTTTCTATAGTTTAGGTTATTTTTAAAGTGCACGGTAAAACTGGGCGAATTCAGGTTCAGGAGACGGTCTGTGGTGTTTCACCAGGGTGATCAGTGTACAGGGAACTGTGCAATTATTGTTTATGGCAGAGACACCAGGAGAAAATGCGGAAGCCTTGTGTCTGCCTTAGCAGTCTCCCTTCTCTGAAGTTTCCCTCTCAGGGATCCTCCAATCTCAGCTGCAGAATAATTATTCCATATTATTCTACCATATCAGATATGGTTTAAATTTTTTAATATAACATGAGTTGTGTTTTAGTGCTGGACATTGTGTGAAATGTTTAGATGGGCAGCCTCAGAAGTTATATAAAAAGAAGATAATTTTGATGAATCTTATGTATAAGTTATGAAAGTTAAGATAGAGTGGTCTGTTTTGGTTCTAATAATATAGTCAAGACTGTTGAGTTCTTTTCCCCTCCAGCAGGAAATACATTTACTCCAGTGCCTCCATTCTATCCATCTTTTGACTGACTTGTGTATTTACCCCCACACTTAATCATTCATTAGCCAACATCTCTTGAAGACCTACTACCAAACTGGTCCTTGACTGAGCTCTAAGGATACTTTGGGAGACAGCCATTAACCTCATACTCATGCAAATGCAAAACCAACTATGACATGTACTACGTGGGGCTAGAAAGAGAGTATATTATGGAGACATTCAAATCCATGGAGACCTATTCAGGGAAGGCTTCTCTGAGGAAGTGATGTTTGAGTGAGATCTGAGAGTTGACTAGAAATTAATCAAAGTTGGGTGATCACAGGGAAGGGAGGGAAGAGGTGTAAAGTGATGAATGTTTTCTTTTGGGAAACCTCAGCCTCTGTGTTGCTGAATGGGAAAACCACAGTGCATTCTACCCACAGATGATGACTATGTGCCCTGACACAGGAAAATATCCTGACTTGGCATCATCAGCTCACTCATGCATATCATTTCCTATGTGCATTGCAGTCTTTTCCTCAGGTTTCTTTCAGAAATTTTAGGACTGTCTTGAAAATTTAATATATTCTTGCTGTGCAAAAATTTTGTCTCCTGTATCTGACCTCAACTTAAAATTCTTCTTTCTAACCACTGTTAACAACAGAGTGCAATGGAGGTTTAACTAAGCTACACAATGTAAGATTACTGGTGGTAGAACGGACTCCATACCATTCAAGGTATGCATTTCACAGGAGCTAGAAACAAACCCTCTTTAAACCCTGAGTCATTTGCCCCAGAGATGCACATATTGTGCCCAACAAAACCAACGACATGGAAAACTGAACACTGAAATTGTTCCTATTCTCTAAAAGAAACTTTTTCTTGGTCAAGCAGCTTTTAAAAGCGTGACCTAGAATTTCTTTCCCTGCTGGGCTTTTTTTTTTTTTTTTCTTCCATTTATTTTGTACATTTCAACAATTTCTAAGCTGGCTACAAATCCTGAATTAACAATTGGGAACACTTTTATAAGTTTCAGTTAGGAGCTTATGAACCATTATGTAGCTCAGCAAGAAAGTGCATGACAGAGATGTACAATTACTTTTCCACTGGAGTTCCATTTTTTTCTTCCCTCTTTCCAGCTAAAGGTAAAAAGGCTCTTCAGGTCATCAAATGAAAGAATGTTCTGTCTCTCAAAAGAAGAGGTTCTCAGTAAACCAAAATGTTCCAGTGAAAGCACTTCCTGGTAAAAATGGTATGAAATTGTTGAAACCATGTTTCATATTTGGTTCAGGTCCCTCCCAGATACTGTTCTTTTTTCATAAAGCTGGGGAGGCAAGCGTGTTAAAACTAGGAAAGTGAGAATCTCTGCTGGAATTGCACTGAAAAACCCGCCAGGTAATGATGCTGTTTCCCTTTTATTTCTGTTTGAGCTGCAATAAAGCTGGCACTTTCAAAACACAAAAGCCAAGTTCCTGCTGTGACTTCCCAAAGTGTTTCTCAAAATACCCGTGCAGCATCTGACACATAAAAAAATGTACATGGATGTCTGGCTGGCTTCCCAGAACCTTTCTGAAAGCACACAGCCCTATTTTCAGGTAGGTTTGGTTTATGATGCTCTGCAGTCTGTTTCCCAAGAATCCTGATATTCCCATGTAGCTTGAAGCTGTGCTGTAGCCTGACTCATGGTCCTGGATTCAGGAATGTCCACAGGAAAATCCATCATCTATGCGGTCAGGATTACTTCCCCATCCTAGAGTTAGTCAGGGAAGGTGGGTTGAGTCCTTGGGAGCCATCAAGAGTCCAGGATTCTATCATGATTCTGCTAAGTTGGTGTTTAATGATGGTCTTTTATTAAATGCATTTCCTCATCGTAAAATGAACAGATGAACATACAGATGACAAATGTAGAAGTATAACACAGTTGTCAAGCATTGTGCTCAGTTGCTCAGCCATGTCCAACTCTTTGTGACCCCCAGGGACTGTAGCCTGCCAGGTTCCTCTGTCCATGGGATGTTCCCAGCAAGAATACTGGAGTGGGTCTCCATTAAAGACCTGCCTGGTTGATGCCATGGCCATCTGGGCACCAGGAAGACTTTATTCAGGCCAAGTTTCTATCAGTTCCAATCACTTGAAGGAATCTTTCAATCAAAGTTTTAAGAATATATCACAATGATTAGTTGAGGATGAATGAGAACTACATGGATTACAATTCTATGCATTAATATATACACATGGGTTTTCTGACACCATGGTGTCTGGATTTCAGTTTCTCCTCTGTAAAGAACTTGATGTAAAAGAAACTAGACTCTACCTCTTCCTGTTTTTCTCAAACTTAGGCCACTTTTGAGTTTCTAACATGTGTTATTCAAAGCTATTCTGAAATGAAGTAGCACATTTGGAAATTTGCTTTCTTTTGCTATAATTCTGACTACTAATTTTGAAAAAAATTGTCAGGCCAATATTATTAGTCAAAATGTTCCCCATATATGAAATTCTGACATGGGAATTTCTAAATAATAAATTCTGTAAAATACCAGCTACCCATGTTGTTGATCAGTCTTCCAAAAACTTCATTTTCTGCTCAGTGCAGCCACTCTTCCTGCTAACAGCTAATATTTGCTGAACTGCTGGTGCGAACCTGGGTCACTTCACTTAATGATCACAACTCCATGAAGTCGGGATAATAATTATTCCACTTTACAGATATGCAAACTGAGGCTCAGAGATGTTCACTGACTCGTCCAGGGTCTCATAGCTAGGATATGACTAACAAGTCTGATTCTAGGACCAAAAAGCTGAACTATTTTCCTGAACTAACCTGTGGCCTTTTGAGCTTTCTGTGTTTCTTCCTGGGTTCTACTCTCTTTACTTTCTGAGTGATGTTTTGATAAGCAAGGAGTTAAAACTACTTTTTTTCTTATGTGTGTGAGAAGTATAACTTTCTGAATTGGAGAAGGAAATGGCAACCCACTCCAGTATTCTTGCCTGGAGAATCCCATGGACAGAGGAGCCTGTCAGGCTATAGTCTATAGGGTCGCAAAGAGTTGGATACGACTTAGTGACTAAACAACAACACTAACTTTCTGATTAGGGGAACAACTGAAAATAAATTCCCCCATTGGTGATCCTGTGCAACGTCATAACTGTCTTCCCTTCCTGAAGCAACAGCTACTATTTAACCTTTCAACACCAATCAACATGCAAGCATAAAAGTACTATATATGTATATTGTAGTCATTTTCAAAGTTGAAGTACATCCCACCAGGGGCTTTCCATATGTATGCCTCTTTTTGATTTACTAACCTTCAAATGTCCTATAGTTTCTGATAAGCCCCTGAGTTGGAAATACCTTCTGGGTTGAGCCCTGTAACTAATGGGAGTGTGCATCCTGTGTGTTGGGGCAGAAGAAGGTGGAGCTCCCCTGATATGTAGCAAATCTTCCCATCACCATCAGCATGAAATACAGACCTTCACATAGTCTAGAAGGAGAACGTGCTTATTCACCAGGGTCAATGGACACAGTGCCACGGTTCTCAGCAATTTTTAGAGCCTTACAAAAATGTTTGGAACTAGAAAAACAACTAATGGCCCCAAAATATGAAAAGGAAACTGCAAAATGAAAAAAAATACATTTAAGTGAGTGTCTAAACACAGCGACGGTCTCAGCCTTCGTATTTCATATTTTCACTGCATATGAAAACAATTTATGAGTTAGATTTATTTCTTAGTGTGTAAAATGACTGTTTAGAAATCACAGCTCACTGTAAATTAAACGACTTAATTACTGTCTCTGAGGGACTTCCCTGTAGTTTATATGGTAAAATATTTGCCTGCAATGGAGGAGATCTGGGTTCGATCCCTGAGTTGGGAAGATCCTCTGAAGAAGGGAATGGCAACCCACTCCAGTATTCTTGCCTGGAGAACTCCATGGACAGGGGAGCCCAGTGTACACTCCATGGGATCACAAAGGGTTGGACATGACTGAGCAACTAACATGATGATGACTGTCTCTGAAACTATCTTGTTTATTTTTTCCCTTGCTTATTATCTTCTTCTACTAGAATACCAGCTCTACAGGAACAGGGACCTAGGCTCTCTTTTTAATTTTTTTTTATCTCCATTGTCTGGGCTGGGTCTAGTGTATTTATGATATACTCAGTAAGTATTTGTTGATGAATGAAACACACACCCACACACACACACACAAAGACATATACACAAGATTAGTTACTATGTGATACTCTTTACCTGCTGTTGCTGCTGCTAAGTCACTTCAGTCGTGCCCGACTCTGTGTGACCCCATAGACGGCAGCCCACCAGGCTCCTCTGTCCCTGGGATTCTCCAAGCAAGAACACTGGAGTGGGTTGCCATTTCCTTCTCCAATGCATGAAAGTGAAAAGTGAAAGTGAAGTCGCTCAGTCATGTCCAACTCTTAGCGTCCCCATAGACTGTAGCCCACCAGGCTCCTCCATCCATGGGATTTTCCAGGCAAGAGTACTGGAGTGGGTTGCCATTTCCTTCTCCAACCCTATACCTAGGAGGTAGTATATTTCTACTTAGAGCAGGTGGTAAGTGAATTGGCTTGTCTGAGGGCAGGATAACCCTGGAGAGAATAGTAATACAATGGAAAAGAAAATAAAGTTGTCCCTGGAACCCGCAGTTGGGATGTCGTGTTAATCCCACAGTTTCCCAATGCACACAGTTAATCGTGTGCTGCACCATCTAGAGTAATTCTGAAAATTTGGTGACGCCATGTGGATTAGTATGTAAATGGGTCCACTCCCGGCAATGCATAAACAGCAAGATTTCATCGCATAACAGACAGAGTGAACTGTGAAGCATATGCTATTTGGAGCACTGGATTGTTTTTTTTGTTTGTTTGTTTTTTAACTGGGGAAACAGTCACTTTTACAGCAACAAGGCAGATCCTGGGAGGGTGGCTGAACTTCAGGGTACTGTCACAATGCACAGAAGTGCCTCGTTGTTTGACTACCTAACCCTTTGCCCAGACAGCAACCTCTTGGCTTTCTCATGTCCCATGTTTTTTTCCTCAGCTGCTCTTTCTTCAGAGCTAACATAACATTTGTTTCAAGCCCTTGTTCAGAACCAAATCTTTTATTCAAGTATGTCCACTGAATCAAGCCTCCAGATGGCCCAGCCTGTCCTTGCTTCAACCCTGACTTCCTCATTCACTTACAGACCCAGAATATTCACCTCTAGAATTATCTTCTGGAAATGGTATTACTAAGCAGAGACAGCCTTCGCAGAAGATGGGAAGAAAACTATAATGAGTGTTGGTTTTTTTAGGAACTATTTTACATTTGCTTCTAAAAATACAATATAAAAATTGATTTTGAATATCCATAGGGCAAGTCAATTTACAATTGACTGAAGTTTTTAACAAAACCTAAGTCATTTGAGAATTTGACAGTATTTGGACATAAGTTAAAATCTGAAATTGAGGCTTGGGGAAATTTAGTTTGAGTAATTATTAAATCTTTGGGGGGGTGGTAAGAATAGCTCAGAATTTAAGTAAAATATGGAAAAATGCTCATTAGTTCTAAGTTTATCTGAACTTTTGATCCTAAGAAATTAAGTTTTGTTATTCACTATGTCAGACTTTAACAAGCTTTCATCAGATTTTTAATCAGAAAATAATATTTATCCTTATTCAAGAACTAAATTTCTTCCTAAAAAAAACCTAGACATGATTGAGATTGTTTCATATGAATATGTGCATATATATTATTTCTGGGAAAAAAATGCTTAAATGGTGTTTACAGCTAGGAGGAATATTTTATGTAAATTAAATCTACTTGCCTATGGCCAAAGAATAAAATTGGGCAGTAGAAAATTTCCCAGAGGATAGGGGTAGAAAATATTTTCTAATGATATTTTGAAACCTAATAAGTATATAGATGGATAACAACAAAACATGTCTTGGTAACCTCTTTAAAAATGACTCTAACTTTTGGTAGGGGTGATTTAGGGCTTGTTGGGATTTGGGACTTTTAGCCTGTTAAATGGAGAAGGCAATGGCACCCCACTCCAGTGTTCTTGCCTCGAGGATTCCAGGGATGGGGGAGCCTGGTGGGCTGCCATCTATGGGGTCGCACAGAGTCGGACACCACTGAAGTGACTTAGCAGCAGCAGCCTGTTAAATGGTTTGAATAATGATTTGGCTATAATGCTTCATTACCCATCGCTCTGTACTAAAATGTGCATTTTTAGTGTTCAAACTGCATTTTGGTCTATCAGCTCTTAAAGTAACAAATATCATTTTTAACTTGATGGACAACCAAAATCTGATGGTCTTTAGGGGAACATCATATATGAAAAGAAAGCAAAAATAAAGTTTTAAAACTTTCCGGACTTTTTGCAGAGATGTTTGAATGAGCTGAGACAAAACAGTTGATTTTAACCTTGGGCTGGTCTGCAATGTAGGGAAACCTTGGGAAGGCACTTAACCTCTCTGGGCTTCATCTGCAAAATGGGATGCTCCTATTTTAACCCACCTCATAGTAAAAATAAAAACTAAGCACTATACATGGTGAAGGAAACCAGAATACATTACCCAAAATGTGCTGCTCTGGTGTACTGATTATCTTGATATAAAGGCACTTAAAAACCAGCAGGGGCAAGAAAGACACTCTGACTTTCCTTTTTCTTCCTGAAAGCAGGAGAAAAAACTATCAAATGAAAGGTACCCTCCCTGTCCCGGGAGGAAAGAAGACATTCTTATCACCAGAGATGGGGAATTGGGGGCTGAAAAATCCATATAAACAAATCTTGTTAAATTCACTCTTGTCTTCCTAGTTACTTCTTCATCACTTGCTGCTGTTGTTTAGTCACTAAGTCATGTGCAACTCTTGTGACCCCATGGACTGTAGCCCACCAGGTTCCTCTGTCTGTGAGATTTCCTAGGTAAGGATACTGGAGTGAGTCGCCATTTCCTTCTGCAGGGAATCTTCCCGACCCAGGGACTGAACCCATGTCTTCTGCGCTGCAGGTGACTTCTTTACTGCTGAGCCAGCTGGGAAGCCCTCATCGTTGCTGCCCCAGCCCAAATCCCTCTATCTTGCAAATTCTTCACAAATTTATCATTTCTTTGTCTAAGGTATAAAAAAGCTTCCTGCTCTGGTTACTTCTTTTTGCTTTATTCTCTTGTGAAGTTTCCCATGTATATGTAAAAATTTAATAAAATTTGTATGCTTTTCTCCTGTTAATTTGTTTTCTGTCAGTTTATTTCTTAGGCTCAGCTGGAGACTCTAAGAGGTGGTAGAGAATTTTTTCCTGCTAAGAAGATGCCTTGAAAAATATAAATGTTATAAAGCCAAAATGAGTTATGAAGTTGAACCACTTGGAACTGCCATTTTTCCAGGTAACAGTGGTCCAATAATTCTAAAATAAAGTTTATTATATTTTTGCTAAACCATATATGTGTTAATACCTAACAGTAAAAGAAAAAAAAAAAAAAAAAAAACGGGACAGTGGTATTGGGCAAAATATCAAATTTAGGAACCTGGTAAAATGCCTTTAGTAACTTTCAACAATTTTATCAACAAAACATGATCAAGCACCTTTTTTTTGTGCTATAGTCTCTGCTGGGTACTAAAGATATAAAATGATAAGAGAGAAAGTTTCTGCCCTGAAGGAATTTGAATAAGTGCTAGTAATAAAATATATCAAAATTTTCCTTTAGTTAAGTTGAATGTAGCTTTCCGAAAAATCTGAAGTTTAATATGAAGCAGTGAATTTGGGCAGTTAAAGGGCATCTTCGCAACACAGAGCCTTAACAGCTGAGACTGGGATAACACAACCCGGATGCTGCTCTCTGTATTGCTGGCCTTGGAGACTCCCAGCACTCTTTCTGGTTCTTCTTTCTGCAGTCCCTGGAAATAAACCCTATGTTCAAGTGTGGAACTAACACAGGTACTAGGAATGACCTTAGGTCGTTTCCAGCAGTTTATATAACTGCCAATTCAAAAAATAGTCAATTTAATTACTCCCCTGGGATTTTCCTGTCTTCACCTTCTATGAAATGGATTGCTGCTGCTGCTGCTAAGTTGTTTCAGTCACGTCCAACTCTGTGCGACCCCACAGACAGCAGCCTACCAGGCTCCCCCATCCCTGGGATTCTCCAGGCAAGAACACTGGATTAGAAAAGGCAAATATTGGGTTGGTCAAAGGTTCATTTGCATTTTTCTGGACAATGTTACAGAAAAACCTGAATGAATCTTTTGGCCAACCTGATACTTTTCGTAAGTTTTCAATGGTGGGGGAAACTTGGTATGGAATTTGCTATCACTAAAACGACTAACTGGAGAAATTTTGTGGTAAGTTGTATCAAAAAATCAAACAGCTGAATGTTCCTTTTCATACCCATCAGTGCTCATCGGTGAAGCCTGATTAGGGTCCTAGGTGTCATCCAACGATGCAATTCTTACGTAGTTTAAAAAAGCTCTGAGCATTTGCAAAAAGACTCACATGTAATCATTCTATTTTATATCCAGAAATACATGTTAAGTGTCAGAACCCAGTTGCTCTAATAAAGGGGGAGGGGTCTCTTTTTATTTGCTATTTGTAGGAAGAGGCAGAGGTTATTATAGCATCTTTTTCTGAATTCACCACAACGTGGCACTCTAGTAATTTCTGTATCTCAGGATGTTTCTAGTTGATGGAGATGCCTTCAAAATATTGGACTTTTAGCAAGAAATCTCTGCCTGAAAATGTGAGTCATTCTCAAAGATCTCCACTTATGAAGTCATGGAGGGTCCAACTGACTAAGTATTCAGGCTCCATTTCCAAGGGTGTTTCCCTGTTTTTGCTCTTGTGTTTACTTAGAACACAAGAGCAAAAATAAAACATAACTGCTTGATTCCTTAGTATTATATTTTCTGTTTCTTTCCTAAAAGCAGTCAAGAATAATAAAAATAAAAATCTTACTGTAATGACCATAAAAACAAATCTCAACATAAGTATGTGAAATAGAGGTGTGTCATGGAGCAATGCTTTTTTGTTCATGGAGGATACTAAAGTACACAGAGAGAACGGAATTTATTTCAAAGACAGGAAAATACATCAGTTTTACTCAGCAATTTTAATGAATTATCACTAGACAAAATGATTTCCTGATGTTTGTAGGCTCAAATAGTGGCCTCTTCATGACCTGTAGGACTGAGACCATTCATCATACTTTTTAGGGAGAGATAATTCCAAAAGGCTGGGAAGCACCCAAGGCAGTATATGAAAGCTCAGCTTATTGGCACTTTGTCTAACCCAACATGAAAGCAATTTACGAACATATTAAACACTGATTCTGAGGAAAGACTTAAACCTAAAATGAAGACTCAACCAATGGTAGTAAGTAGTCAAACATGCCTCTTTCCTGACCATGTTACCTTCATTGCAAAGGAATTTCTAATTCTCCCTTCTTCCTTTCTCCCTCATATTTACATTTATATAAAAATGAAGTAGTAAGGAGTGAGAAACCTGAGGAAGGAATTGAGAGAGCAAAGTTCAGAAATAAGGTTTATTTAAAAAAAACAAGTTTTTATCAGCTTCTAGAATTTCAGCTTCATGTCAATTCCCTTCAGTTCAGTTCAGTCGATGAGTTGTGTCCGACTTTTTGTGAACCCATGAATTGCAGCACGCCAGGCCTCCCTGTCCATCATCAGCTCCTGGAGTCACTGTTTCCATTGTTTCCCCATCTATTTGCAATGAAGTGATGGGACTGGATGCCATGACCTTAATTTTTTGAATGTTGAGCTTTAAGCCAACTTTAAGCCAAGTCACTCTCCTCTTTCATTTTCATCAAGAGGCTCTTTAGTTCTTCTTTACTTTCTGCCATAAACGTGGTGTCATCTGCATATCTGAGGTTACTGATATTTCTCCCAGCAATCTTGATTCCAGCTTGCACTTCCTCCAGTCCAGCATTTCTCATAATGTACTCTGCATATAAGTTAAATAAACTGGGTGACAATACAGCATTGACGTACTCCTTTCCTGATTTGGAACCAGTCTGTTGTTCGATGTCTAGTTCTAACTGTTGCTTCTTGACCTGCATACAGATTTCTCAGGAGGCAGGTCAGGTGGTCTGGTATTCCCATCTCTTGAAGAATTTCCCACAGCTTGTTGTGATCCACACAGTCAAAGGCTTTGGTGTAGTCAAAAAGCAGAGGTAGATGTTTTTTTTGAACTCTCTTGCTTTTTCAATAATCCAATGATATTGACAATTTGATCTCTGGTTCCTCTGCCCTTTCTAAATCTAGCTTGAACATCTGGAAGTTCACTGTTCATGTACTGTTAAAGCCTGGCTTGGAGAATTTTGATTATTACTTTGCTAACGTGTGAGATGAGTGCAATTGTGTGGTAGCTTGAGCATTCTTTGGCACTGCCTTTCTTTTGGATTGGAATGAAAACCGACCTTTTTTAGTCCTGTGGCCACTGCTGAGTTTTCCAAATTTGCTGGCATATTGAGTGAAGCACTTTCACAGCATCATTGTTTAGGATTTGAAATAGCTCAACTGGAATTCCATCACCTCCACTAGCTTTGTAGTGATGCTTCCTAAGGCCCACTTGACTTTGCATTTCATGATATCTGGCTCTAGGTGAGTGATCACACCGTTGTGCTTATCTGGGTCATGAAGATCTTTTTTCTATAGTTCTTCTGTGTATTCTTGCCACCTCTTCTTAATATCTTCTGCTTCTGTTAGGTACATACCATTTCTGTCCTTTTTGGAGCCCATCTTTGCATAAAATGTTCCCTTGGTATCTCTAATTTTCTTGAAGAGATCTCTAGTCTTTCCCATTCTGTTGTTTTCCTTTATTTCTTTGCATTCATCACTGAGGAAGGCTTTCTTATCTCTCCGTGCTATTCTTTGGAACTCTGCATTCCAATGGGAATATCTTTCCTTTTCTCCTTTGCCTTTAGCTTTTCTTTTTCTCTCAGCTATTTGTAAGGCTCCCTCAGACAACCATTTTGCCTTTGTGCATTTCTTTTTCTTGGGGATGGTCTTGATCATTGCCTCCTGTACAATGTCATGAACCTTTGTCCATAGTTTTTCAGGTACTCTATCATATCTAATCCCTTAAATCTATTTGTCACTTGATTTAGGTCATACCTGAATGGTCTAGTGGTTTTCCCTACTTTCTTCAATTTAAGTCTGAATTTGGCAATAAGGAATTTACGATCTGAGCCACAGTCAGTTCCTGGTCTTGTTTTTGCTGACTGCATAGAGCTTCTCCATCGTTGGCTGCAAAGAATAGAATTAATCTGATTTCAGTATTGACCGTCTGGTGATGTCCATGTGTAGAGTCTTCTCTTGTGTTGTTGGAAGAGGGTTTTTGTATGATCAGTGAGCTCTCTTGGCAAAACTCTATAAGCCTTTGACCAACTTTGTTTTGTACTCCAAGGCCAAATTTGCCCTTTACTCCAGGAATCTCTTGACTTCCTACTTTTGCATTCTAGTCCCCTATAATGAAAAGGACATCTTTTGGGGTGTTAGTTCTAGAATGTCTTGTAGGTCTTCATAGAACCATTCAGCTTCAGCTTCTTCAACATTACTGGTCGGGGCAGAGACCTGGATTACTGTGATATTGAATGTTTGCCTTGGAAATGAACAGCGATCATTCTGTCATTTTTGAGATTGCATCCAATGGCTGCATTTTGAACTCTTTTGTTGACTATGATGGCTACTCCATTTCTTCTAAGGGATTCTTGCCCACAATAGTAGATATATAATGGTCTTCTGAGTTAAATTCACCTATTGCAGTCCATTTTAGTTGGCTGATTCCTAGAATATCGTTGGTCACTCTTGCCATCTCCTGTTTGACTACTTCCAATTTGTCTTGATTTGTGGATCTAATGTTTCTTGTTCCTATACAATTTGCTCTTTACAGCATCAACTTTACTTCCATGACCAGTCACATCTACAACTGAATGTTGTTTTTGCTTTGGCTCCATCTGTTCATTCTTTCTGGAGTTATTTCTCCACTGATCTCCAGCAGCATATTAGGCACCTACCGACATGGGGAGTTCATCTTTCAGTGTCCTATCTTTTTGCCTTTTCATACCGTTCAGGACATTTTGTCAGCCATTATTAGTCAAAACTATGGATCAGCCCTTTGGTGTCCTTTGTAATAAAATAAATGTGAGGGACACAGATTGTGGTAGACTTTAAAAAACCACAATTCTTTATGGTGTGGTGGCTGAAACAGCTTAGATTTTTATACACTAAAACTTGTTGGCTGAGAGTCTACAGTAGCTCTCAGAGCTGGAAAGATCTATGCTTACCATTCTTCTGTAATAAATTGCTCATGTGTGTGTTATAATGTGTATACATATTAATATATATAGCATATTAATATATGTAGCTTTAAGATATATTAATATATATAGCAAGTTTATACACATTCACACACATATAAATTTTAGGTAAATTATTTCAGAGACAAATAGCATTATAACATTAGTAGAATAGCATAAGCAAGTGTCATCTTTCATCTTTCCCACTCCACTGACTACTCACCCTTTGACTTCCAAAATGTTCAGATTCTCTTTATACATAAATAAACTTTTCATCTATCTTGATTTTCTAATTTTCTCCTTTTAAAATTCAAACATCTCAAAATAGGATTTGTTTTCAGTTTCTATACCTCTTGCTCCTCAACTCTTTATCACCTCATCGCTGAGGAACTTTAACCATCTTCACTGAAGAACCAACAGCTCCTAATCCCAGAATCCTTTGCCAGATCATGCGCTGATCTTCTTTACCTTCCAGGAGTGTTTGACCCTTTATCCTTCCCCTCCTGCATGAAAACCTCTCTTCTCTCACTTTCGGTTACTTTTTTTATCCTAGTTTCCCTCTTTCCCCACATCTTTAAGTGATGTTTTTCTCCTGTATTTTTTCTTAAACATAAGTGTTCCTCCTAATCCTCTATCTCATCTTTTATATCCACTGCTCCCTGTCCCCACTCCCTATTAGCAAATTTCACCCTGTTGTCTTCAACTATCACCTCTGTGTGTACATCAACATCAGTTCTGATCGCTCCTAGCATCTCCATTTTAGTATTTCCAGCTGCCTGGTGTATTTCTCCACTCAAAATGCCATGCAAGTATCCCTGTCCTACGTCTGAAACAAATCTTTTGACCCTGCAAATAAGTTTTTTATTTTGACTTCCGTATTTGGGAGCATTCTATTTTCAGAAATTCTAACTTATTCTATCTCCTCTCTCTTTGTTTTCCCATGTTTAGCCACTTGTCAAAGTCCTGTGGATTTCTCTTCTTCAGTATCACTTATTTCCCTCTTCATTTCCACTTTGTATCCAGATCATTTCCACTGAATGGTCATGTTCACCCTCACTGATTTTACTTCACTAAATGGATATATTTCTTAATGGATCTTGCCTCTTCTGACAGTTCAGCCAATGTAACTGCATTAAAACACAGAAGTTTTAATATCTTTACCTTGCTTAAAATTCCTATGTTTTAGTTAATCTAGTCTTACTTAAATAATAGAAACCTGACATAATTGCTTAAAATAATAAAGTTTATCTTAAATAATCAGAAATTGGAGGAGATAGAGTAGTTCCAAGGCTGATCAGTTGATTGTTTTGTGATGGATCTGGGAACCTATTTATTTTTCATCTTTCACTTCACTGTCCTCAAGTTGGACAGTCCAGCTATGTTTTCTAGATATAACAACATCTGAACATTTCATTGTGCATCTTTATTTTTTTTAAAGTCGGATGAAACCTTTCCAAGCTTTATCCCCTGCATAATATTTCTCACATTTTGCTGTCAGAATGTCATAAAATGTGATTGCCTAAATATTTAATTGGCTTCCCAGGTGGCTCAGTGGTAAAGAACCCACCTGTAATGCAGGAGATGTGGGTTTGATGCCTGGGTTGGGAAGATCTCCTGGGGAAGGACACAGCAACTCACTCCAGTATCCTTGCCTGGGAAATCTATCAGAGAAGCCTGGTGGGCTATAGTCCATGGAGTCTCAAAAGAGTTGGTCATGACTTAGCAACTAAAATAACAAAAAATATTTAACTGGCAAAGGCAATGAGATTACAATGATGGGTTTAAAATAATCAGGAATTATCCCCAGATTTTTATGAGCTGCATCCTTGTACAAACTTAGAGTCTTTATTAACAAGGAAGAAGAGTATACTGGTTGTTGGACAGGAAACTAACGAGTTTGAACTGCCACGTTCATATGATTCCTTTTCTTTCTCTCCTCCTTTCCCTTCTCTTTTCCCCCATCGTCTCTATTGTTTTTCTCTTTCTTTCTCATTTTAATTTTCTTTTTCTTTAGTCTGTTCTTAATAATGCATCATTAGTGACATTCAGTGAAGAAGCTTCTGATTTACTAAAAGAGTGTCAGAGAGGGCGATTTCTTTCTACAATATGTTTGTCATATCCAATAGATTAGCCAATACAATATTATCATTGTCATCCTTACACTGCAAAACTTTATATACTGTAAGGGAAAGAAAGAGGAGTGTGACAAGGCTCTTTCAAAGAGTTTAAGACTGAGGTGGGCAAATGCTATACGAAAAGTGTGAACGGAGAGTACATTTAAGTATCTATCAATAGTGGGAAAATACTGAAACACATGAAATCCATATGGACTATAGCAATGTCTCCCATTTGTAAATGTACTTTCCTCCCCTTTTACTTTAACAACTGAGGGAAATATACTGAATTTAGAAACAAACAAACAACAAAAAAAGCACTGGCTTTGTCTGAACTACATTCAGGCCTTGGCTCTATTACTCAATATGTGCCCTTATTACATTTACTAAACATTCAGGTCTTTATTTTCCTCACATGTAAACTGATCATAATAATACTGGCAGTGAATATCATGGCAAATTTTTATCAGTGGGACAATAAATCTGGCTCTAAATTGTGCACGCATGCTAAGTTGCTTCAGTCATGTCCGACTTTTTGTGACCCTATGGACTGTAGCCCACCACATTCCTCTGTCCATGAGATTCTCCAGGCAAGAATGCTGGAGTGGGTCACCATACCTTCATCCAGAGGATCTTCCCAACCCAGAGATCAAATCCACATCTCTTATGTCTCCTGCATTGGTAGGCAGGTTCTTTACCACTAGTGCTACCTGGAGAACCTCTTAGGAATTAAAAAAAGAAACAGAAAATTCAAAGAGTATTCCACAGAAAAGGGGATATTGAGAGTTTTGAGGGGAAGAAGGGAGTTCAGCCATATGGCAAGATCATGGACCTTGGGGAGAAAATGGGAAAGTGAGTGATTTCTCACTTCCTTCACAGGGAAGGGAGTCTGCTTTGAGATGAAGGAAATTGAACATTCACTGCTTCTATAATTTAAATGCCCTTTACTGCTCCAAATCTGAAGTACAGTCTTCTTTTGTACTTGTTTAGGAGGACTCCAAGGAGCCCCATGTGTGAGCGACTATGAAACAGAACCTACAGGTAAGGATAGAAAGAGAAGAATGAGACTGAAGTTTTAGAAGGAACCAAAAGTTGAAACCAAGTCATGGCACTGAAGCTCCAAGCTAGAACTTTCCAGAAGAGAAAACAGTCCTGGAGCAAGACTAGCCTTTTGGTAAAGTACAAAATACATAGCTTTATAAAATTTTATTTCTCAAAGGGTAGAGCAACCTCAGCTGCCATCAGAATTTTAGGCAGGAGTACACAATTAACTGGAAAAAATGAGACCAGTTTAGGGCTTGCTTACAATAAAACATTCTGAAAATGTATTTTCCTCCTCTTTTACTTTAACAACTGAGGGGAATATGCTGAAATTAAAAACAAGCAAACAAAAGACATCGGCTTTGAAATTAGGTTGAACTGCCTTCAAGTCTTAGCTCAGTGTCTCAGTGTGTGGCCTTAGGTATGTTTCCTAACCATTCAGGTCTTTATTTTTCTCACGAGTAAACTGATCATAATATCTGCTTCACAAGGTTATGCAGGGCATAGCATCTGGCAGATAGTAAGCGCTTAATTAATCGTGACTGTTGTCACTGCTTTTTCTGCTAATGAAAGAGAACAGTTATCATACACTAGGTATGCTGGGCATGACTCCTGGCACTTCACTTGATTTATCTTATTAGTACTTACAATGACCTCATAAGGTAAGTGAAAACATCTCTATTTTACAGATGAAAAAATAGAGACAGATTGGTTGGCAAACTTCCCAAGGTCATATAGAGTCCAAGACCGGATCTGATACCATGTGGAGCCCATTCTCACTAACCAGGAAGCTGTGGAAGAGAGAAACAGGTGTAGGGATCCTCAGTAGAGTTCCCTGATGAGGTGGGCTTTACCTTGATGTGGAAGGATCTGGAAGGTTTTCTGAGTCATGCTTCATTTTCAAACAAACATGGGGATGCAGAAATACCCAAGGCATGTCCAGATGAGAAGGAAGCAGTAGGAATGCAGGAAGCTGAGGGTGGAGGAGGCACATATAAGAAAGCTGTGGGAGGGAGGGAGGAAAAGTCTGTGGAACTTCAGGCAAGAGATTTTAAGTTCAGTGTGGGCAAGGTTAAAGAGAGACATATTGTCTTGAACTAGAGTATCGCTGGTGGCTCAGATTGTCAAGAGTGTGCCTGCAGTGCAGGAGACCTGGGTTTAATCACTGGGTTGGGAAGATTCCCTGGAGAAGGAAATAGCAACCCACTCCAGTATTCTTGCCTGGAGAATCCCATGGACAGAGGAGCCTGGTGGGCTACAGTGGCAAAAAATCGGACACAACTGAATGACAAAGCACGCCCACAAATATTGTCTTGAACTTCTAGAGTTTCAACAGGTTGTGAGCTGTGTGAACCAACTGATTGATTAAAGTTAAAATTAGTTAAAATTAAAGTTAAAAAGTTAGTTAAAATTAAAGTTAAAACGTTAAAATTAGTACATCTCAGACTCCATGAGGCCAAACCTTAGTGGCTGGATGATTCATTTGTATGTTGTGCAAACTGAGCTTCTTTTCCTGAGAACTTATATCAGACAGGTTACACAATCAGCTGAGAGCAATCTAAACACAGGTCAGCTGATGCAAGTTTATCCCACCTATGCCTTAACAAGATCAGATGAGTTTCTGGAGTGAAGGGCAGGAAACGTAGAGAGGAAGGGGTAGGAAGGAGAAAGGAGTTGGTTCAGCAAATCAAAAGGTCCCACAAACAAGCCACACACATTTCAGTGCTCCTAGCTTTGTCCATGTGGGGTAGGCGATGGCACCCCACTCCAGTACTCTTGCCTGGAAAATCCCATGGATGGAGGAGCCTGGAAGGCCGCAGTCCTTGGGGTCGCTGAGGGTTGGACATAACTGAGCCACTTCATTTTCACTTTTCACTTTCATGCACTGGAGAAGGAAATGGCAACCCACTCCAGTGTGCTTGCCTGGAGAATCCCAGGGACGGGGGATCCTGGTGGGCTGCCGTCTATGGGGTCGCACAGAGTCGGACACGACTGAAGCGACTTAGCAGCAGCAGCTTTGTCCATGTGCCCCTGAGCAGGATTCTTTCTGCTGTGGCTCCTCTGCTCTTCTGGACTGCATTGGTGCATCAGATCAAGTTGATTCCACCTTTCTCTATTTATTTTTTAGCTATATTATAGATAGCATTAAGCTATACACTACCTCCTACTATTGTGCTTGAAGACTTATGAGTTATGCATTTGAGGTGAATTATAGGGGCCATGTTTGAGTCATTATCCCCATTTCCAGAGGAGATTATGAGACACACCAAGGCAGGTTCTTTGACTTCATGCCCTATCAATGATCAGAGCTGAATGGTATTGAGGTGGAACACTGTGCTTCTACACTGTTTTGTAGTTATATATTGATCTGACTAGTCTCCCATTTGTGCAGCCACAAGGAAGGGGCCTAATAAACCCTTACTGAATGAAAGAATATAATTATATTAAGATGTAGCTACATGAAAAATTACTGTAAAGTGTGACAAAATGAAATGTTTGGTAATACAAATGGCTTGACCCATCAGCTGTCTAGGTAAATTTGTATCATTCACCTGTTAGGATTATTTGCTTTGAGTTCTCTTCGTCTCTTGATTTCTCTTACATGCTTGACATTTCTTTCCACTAAATCTATGCCCTAGCTTCTGCTGCATCATTGCACCAGCAAATGTTTGTAAATTTGGTATTGTGAACAATTATAAAATGCAGCAGTAATACCATGGGGATGAAAGCTGACTTTTCAGAATATGTTCTATTTGTAAATCAGATTAATTATTTAGAAAACCATAAAAATAGCTACCAGAACCATTAAAGCATGGCTTTTCTTCCACTTCAGTCAGTTCGGTTCAGTCGCTCAGTTGTGTCTGACTCTTTGCGACCCCATGAACTGCAGCATGCCAGGCCTCCCTGTTCATCACCAACTCCCGGAGTCCACCCAAACCCATGTCCATTGAGTTGGTGTTGTCATCCAACCATCTAATCCTCTGTTGTCCCCTTCTCCTCCTGCCCTCAATCTTTCCCAGAATCAGGGTCTTTTCAAATGAGTCAGCTCTTCACATCAGGTGGCCAAAGTACTGGAGTTTCAGCTTCAGCATCAGTCCTTCCAAAGAACACCCAGGACTGATCTCCTTTAGGATGGACTGGTTGGATCTCCTTGCAGTCCAAGGGACTCTCAAGAGTCTTCTCCAACACCACAGTTCAAAAGCCTCAATTCTTCTGCACTCAGCTTTCTTTATAGTTCAACTCTCACATCCATACATGACCACTGGAAAAAACCTTGACTAGACGGACCTGTTTGGCAAAGTAATGTCTCTGCTTTTGAATATGCTGTCTAGGTTGGTCATAACTTTCCTTCCAAGGAGTAAGCGTCTTTTTTAATTTCATGGCAGAAATCACCATCTACAGCGATTTTGTACTCCAGCAAAATAAAGTCAGCCACTGTTTCCCCATATATTTGCCATGAAGTGATGGGACAGGATACATGATCTTTGTTTTCTGAATGTTGAGCTTTAAGCCAACTTTTTCACTCTCCTCTTTCACTTTCATCAAGAGGCTTTTTAGTTCCTCTTCACTTTCTGACATAAGGGTGGTGTCATCTGCATATCTGAGGTTATTGATGTTTCTCCCAGCAATCTTGATTCCAGCTTGTGCTTCTTCCAGCCCAGCATTTCTCATGATGTACTCTGCATATAAGTTAAATAAGCAGGGTGACAATATGCAGCCTTGACATACTCCTTTTCCTATTTGGAACCAGTCTGTTGTTCCATGTCCAGTTCTAACTGTTGCTTCCTGACCTGCATACGGATTTCTCAAGAGGCAGATCAGGTGGTCTGGTATTCCCATCTCTTTCAGAATTTTCCACAGTTTATTGTGACCCACACAGTCAAGGGCTTTGGCATAATCAATAACAGAAATAGATGTTTTTCTGGAACTTTCTTGCTTTTTCGATGATCCAGCAGATGTTGGCAATTTGATCTCTGGTTCCTCTGCCTTTTCTAAAACCAGCCTGAATATCTGGAAGTTCATGGTTCAAGTATTGCTGAGGCCTGGCTTGGAGAATTTTAAGCATCACTTCACTAGTGTGTGAGATGAATAATAACTTTCTGAAAAAATAACAAGGCACTCAGATTTATCCTACAGGTGTAACTGGAGGGGACATTATGGATAATTCAGTTCTATGAGGACAAGGCTTATTTATGCTGCTTAATGTTAAATTTTACTCTGAATTATAATTATGAAGATAAAGGTGGTGGTGGTTTAGTCACTGAGTTGTGTCTGACTCTGTGACCCCAGGGACTGTAGCCCGCCAGGCTCCTCTGTCCATGGGATTTCATAAAACTAAGCCATTATTTTGTGGAAAAAATAAGAGCTTACAAGATTACAGAATGCACTGATAAAATGTTACAGGATTAAGAACTCTATAAAGATTTTCCTTTCCCAAGCACTGCTGCTCTCTCTCCAACTAGTAGAAATGGTATCTATTCTTAAGTAAAAATTATTTTTCACCCAAATGTGTCTAACATATAACTTAAACATTGAACTCTTTTCTAAAGTGATGATAGATGACATAATAGATCAGCAAATTTTCATTTTATTTTCACTCTTTCTGACAAGTCGTATATTTCATATGATTATTTCAGAGCCTGTAAAATCCAAAGAGAGAGTCAAAGATGCCAGTGGATGTTTGGTGACCTGGAATAGAGCCTGACGTAGGTGAGGCACACCACAGCTGTTGGAAGGCTTCACTCGTTGGCTACTGCTCACCGAGCCCTCAGACAACTTCTTAGCTTGTGGCATCTCTGCTCTTTCCAATGACCTGCAAATCGCAGGGGTTAAATTTCAGCTTAATTATTTTTTAAGTCTGCCCTGGGGCTTTTCCTCCATCCTAATATGCTTGTTAGGAAGTCAGAATCCTTAAATTTCTTACTTTCTTTTCTGTTTCTTTTTTTTTTACCACTCTGTACAATGCAGAGGATTACCTTCATTTCAAGGATCTTAAAGCTAATTTTAAAAGCAAAGAGATAGGGGACAACAACAAAAAGTCACACAATACACACACACACACACACACACACACACTTTTCTCAGAGTCACTGAGATAAAATACGAGAAAGTTAACTGGCAGAACACCTGGGCAAAGACAAGCCTAGACAAAATTCCAAAGGAAGGTGGCTTATATTGTGCAATTTTGAGTGCAAAAACCTTAGATCTAATAATCAATCCAATAAGATCAATCTGGTTAAGGAAATCATGCTTAATAGTAATTGAAAGAGTTACTTAATTCTAGACTTGTTAAAGAAAATTGTTTGAAAAATTTGTTGAGAAAACTAAATTCACACTTTGTAACAAGAACTGTGTGTATGCTCAGTTGAGTCCTACTCTTTGCAACCCCATGGACTATAGCCTGTCAGGCTCCTCTGTCCATGGGATTTCTCAGGGATACTGGAATGGGTTGCCATTTTCTTCTCCAGGGGATCTTCCTGACCCAGGGATTAAACCCATACCTCCTGCTTGGCAGGCAGATTCTTAACCACCACTATGCCACCTGGGAAGCCCGTAGCAAGAATTAGATGCTTTTTAAGAACTATGGTCTGATTATGAATGGTCAAGAGTATATATGATAGTAATAGCTATCATCTAATGAGTCATTATTATTATAAGAATTATATTAAGTGATAATGATCTTGTCCCCAAACACCTAATGGTGTACCTATCCCCTCACTCTTAGTAGATGACCTTGTCACCTTCCTCACAGAGAAAACAGAAGTCCTCAAGTGCTAGTCATATACCTGTTCTTGCTATTCATTTATTTCACATGACAGAAGTCCCTGAATCTTACATGGATAAACATTCTTACTAGCTCTTTAAACCAGTAAAATGGCTTTAACAAAATGGTTTTCAATAAAATGGAAGGAGCTACTCTTTAAAAAAAAACAAACTGTTTTTTTCATTCAGACTAAGCTCTAATCAAACAAACATTTCCTATTAGATTTCTGTGCCTGATACAATTCATGTCTCCTCCTTGGGATGCTCTCCTTTCCTGTGCTCCCCCACTCACCTCCAACTTGCACGTATCTTGGATTTTCAAGACCTATCCAGCTTCACTTTCTCCTTGGAAAATTTTTTCTCATCTATGACCTAAGCTTCCTCCTATCCCAGTAATCCCTCTTACTTCAGAACTCACATTTTCTGTATCTCTCTTATATTCAACTCTGTGTTTTAGTCTTATGTATATAAGCTTTGTCTTTATTACATGTGAGATCCTGGGAGCTATGTTTTATATTTTCTAAATTCCTCATTGTACTCGGCACAGTACCTTACTCAACAAAGCAAGTCAATCAATACGTATTGAATAAATAATTCAATTTAATGAACAAAGGATTCTGATGATCAGGGCTTCCTTGATGGTCCAGTGGTTAAGACTTTTCCTTTTGATACAGAGGATGCCTGCTCCACCGCTGGTTCTGGAAGATCCCAAATGGCCCAGGGCAACTAAGCCTGTAAGCCACAACTACTGAAGCCTGTGTGCCCCAGAGCTGTGCTCCCCAACACGAGAAGCAACCACAATGAGACAACCTCACACTGCAGCTAGAGAGTGGCCCCCGCTTGCTGCAACTAAAGGAGGCCCAGGTGCAGCAACAAAGACCCAGCACAGCCAAAAATAACTAACTAAATAAAATTATATATATATATATACACACACACACATACATATGAAACAAAGTGCATTGTAACTTCAAATAAAGCTTAAAAAAAAAAAAAGATTTTGATCAGTGAGGAAACAAGGACCACACAGGAGCCAGGGATTAAAGAAATAAATGATTAAATAAATAAAGTAAGGGACAAAAAAACAAAGGTGTCAAGAGAAAGGAACAAGGAAAGGAGGATATTGAGAATAAAGTTCGACATTAGATGATTCAGTTGAAGTAGTTGAAATTGTAGAAATTCCAAAGTCAGGGACAAGTTAGGTGACTCATGTTATGGAACCTCCCTGTTTGAAAGAAGGGTGCTGGTTGGTTTAAATACTTATATTATTTTAAGTGGTTTTCCTTTTTTAATCTAGAGTTGGAGGAAGAAAATGGTGTGTCCTATGACTGGAAAGATATGAGGAGACATTTCAGAAGTGAAACCAATCTTGGGAAGTAGAAAGATAGCCTAAACACAAGCAGACCAAGAATTCTGACAACTTTCTCAAGGAATACAAAGGGAATGCAATCTCTCACTCCAAAACTTTGAAGTTCCAAAGAAAGAGAGGGTACAAAGTTAAAAAGATTCAGTGGAGTGCTATTAAATGAGATCCTAGGGCGGTAGACAGCGCAGCGACAAAAAATAAAACATAGACGTTTTCTGTGAAGCTTTAGGATTTAATTTTGCTACCCTCCATCTGTATTTTTGGTAATGTAATCAAAAATTTCTGGTTGACTGAATTCAATTTTCATCCTGATGTTCTGATATTATGTAGGTGCAGTTCAAAAAATCCACTGAAAACAATATAAAATACATCTTTAACAAGCACTCACTGATTCTTCTATGTTTTCTTTTGATTACAGTAGTCACTTTGAACAAAAGGTATTGAAAGTTGAAAAATTTAGATTTCATATGACTGTAACCACATCATTCAATCCTGTAGTCCTTATATTCAGAGTCAAGGGAGATAAAGATCTTTATTTGACATCAAGGCATACCAATTTTCAATACCTCAGTTCACACTAATACATTTTATGCATGAGCTCATCTCTTCTTTCATATTATATGCATTCCTTGGTGCTTGTAAAAGTTTCTCAACACAAGACTCATTGTCTTTGTATTCTATCACTCTAACATTCTAGAATGCAGGCACCCAAATAGTAATGATCTCATAGTTGATGAATCAAGTCTTAGATGCAATATGAAAAGGCCAGATTATTGCTAGAACAATTGGAGAACATGAAACACACTGGTAGTTTGAATTATACATGCACAAACAAAAGAGAAGCTTGATTTTGTGCAATATCCATGCTCATACATAGGAATGTCTTCCCTTTTCCTTGAAGGCAGTCTTAATAGCGTACATATTATTAACTTATCAAAGTAAAAACTAAAAGTACTAAGTATAAGCAAAATAGCTGCAGTAATTACAGGAAAAAGTATTCTAACTTACAAACTATTTTTTCAGAAAAACAAGAACGCTTTGGTTATAGCTTGGCATTCAGTCTAGTTGTGTAGAATACTGTATGAACCTGTTAAATGTCAGAAGAGAATAAGAACAGCTGCAGCAAGTACTTTCTTGGTCTATAATGTATGTATCATTTTTATACAGTATTTTATAATTTCTTGTTACATAGCATGAAACAATTTTATCTTTTATCCCAATAATAACCTTAGAGTGTTTCTGACTTTGCTTTCTTTATTTTTTCATTTTGTGGGAAGAGAAGTTCAGAAATACTAGCTTATAATGTCAACACAAACAAATAACTTCTGGCATTATCTGAGACTTCTTGGGGAAATGATTCCCAGAATATCTATTATATTGAATGTCTCACAGAATCAGTGGGACTTAACTATTGTTATATAATACTAAGTTTGTCATTAGGATGCAAAGATCATGTGAATTAGTCATTTTGGATAATTGTTCTTACTTGGGATTAGTGGGAGAATTGAATGCACATGGATAGCACACCGACCAGGGCGAAAAACTTTCTGAAATGACTGTTGTTTTATGAGAGGATTTTATATTATGCCAGGCTCAAATTACTTTACTTTCAATTTTAACTTTTTGAAATGATATATGCACATAATTTAAGAGGCAAGGATTGCACTAGATTGTTTACAAAACAGTATCAACTCTTTTTCTTTCCTCTTCCCCAGAAGCAACCACTTTTACCTCCTTTAGTTGACTTTCTTTGTGTCATGTGTTTAAACAACATGCTTTTTAAAATTGTTACTCCTTGATTTTTCAGATTTAGCCATTTTATATTGAATTTGCACTATGCATGACGAGGATTAAGCTCTCCCTTCTCCCCTAGCTCTAGCTACCCTCCTCAAGTACTGTAATTTTTGCTTAGATGAATATTCAATATTTATATTTGCAGTCGTGTCCGACTCTTTGCAACCCCATGGACTGTAGTCTACCAGGCTTCTCCGTCCATGGGATTTTCCAGGCAACAGTACTGGAGAGGATTGCCATTTCCTTCTCCAGGGGATCTTCCGGACCCAGGAATTGAACTCCGGTCTCCTGCACTGCAGGCAGACGCTTTACCCTCTGAGCCACCAGGAAGTCGGACCATCATTAAAGGTACAAAATGCAATTCAAACGTAGGAAACTGTTATTTCCTTTTTCTATACAACTGTTTTCTCTGGAGTCAACTGTCACTCTTTATCTTCTTTCTCTTAGTTTCCTAATGAATTCATTGCTAATTCACCCTAAAACCTTTTTGGTAAAGTTTTTCTATAAAGACCCTTAAATCTTTTAGACTTTTAGTGCTTTAGACTTTGTGGTCTCCTGTCACAACACTCCATACTGTCGTTGTAGATTTGACCCTCACGCTGCAGTTTGCTGACCTCTGGTCTAAACCATACTTCAAGATTTTAGTTGCTTCAGATTTCTATCAATCTTCTTTCTTCCCCTCCAGAAAAGTTGCTCACTGGGACTCCTAGGTTCCTCTCTACACCTGATCACAGATGCCATTCTGGTGTCTCCTTCAGCATGATTCTGGGGATTTCCTTTGCTTCTTTTCTTTAGTTGGATCTCCTGTTATTTGTATCCCATGACTTTTATCTTTCTTGGCTAACTCCTTACATAAATAAAAACCCATTTCCAGAAGCTTTTAGAGAAAGGGTGCATAGCAGATAATGCAAATTCTTCCTTAACACATAGTTCCAAGAGTTCACTATGATGTGAGAAACTTTTGTTTGCTTTTAGCCACACTTTTAACTGGATCCATCAGAATGTGACTAAAAAAGGCTAATAAAAGCTAAATTAACTTATGTAAAACCTTTTATTCCATTTTTCTTACTTTAAGATAAAATCAGGAAACAGAGTTAAACAAATGTCTGAGACTAGTTAACTACAATGTTCCACTGACATTGTAGTTACTTCTTCAAGTAAAACCTTCTTGGAGGTGGAAAGGAAATGCTAGAAAGGAATGTGAGAAAGACAATGAGTAAAATTTGGGATGCAATGCAACAGATTTCTGTATATCAATCTTAGATCCTGCAACCTTGCTGAATTCACTTGTTAGTTCCAATAGTTTTTGGGTAGAAACTTCAGGATTCTCTATGTGTGTGCTTAGTTGATCATCACAACCCAGGGATGGAACCCTCATCTCCAGTGTCTCCTGCATTGCAGGTAGATTCTTTACCTGCTGAACCACTGAGGAAGTCCAAGTGTTCTCTACACAGTATTTATCAAATCATCTGCAAATAGTGACAGCTTTATCTCTTCCCTTTCAATTTGGGCTCAATTTTCTTACCTGATTGCTGTGGCTAGGACTTTCAATACTATGTAAAATAGAAGCAGGAAGAGTAGGCATCGTTATGAAAGTAAAAAAGCAATCCTGTTTGAAGTCACATAAAAAAAATACCTAGAAATAAACTTAACCAGTAAAGAGAAAGACTTACACATATTCTGAAAGCTACAAAACACTGAGAAAGAAAATTGAAGATGATTCCAAGAAATGGAAGGATATGCTCTGTTCTTGGACTGGAAGAATTAATATTATTAAAATGGCCATAACCCAAAAATTCAGTTCAGTCCAGTCCCCAAGTCATGTCTGAGTCTTTGTGACCACATAGACTGCAGCATGCCAGGCTTCCCTGTCCATCACTAACTTCCGGAGCTTGCTCAAACTCATGTCCATCGAGTCAGTGAGGCCATCCAACCATCTTGTCCTCTGTCATCCCCTTCTCTTCCTGCCTTCAATCTTTCCCAGAATCAAGGTCTTTTCAAATAAGTCAATTCTTTGCATCAGGTAGCCAAAGTATTGGGAGCTTCAGCTTCAGCATCAGTCCTTCCAATGAATATTCAGGACTGATTTCCTTTAGGATGGACTGGTTGGATATCTTTGCAGTACAAGGGACTCTGAAGAGTCTTCTCCAACACCACAGTTCAAAAGAATCAATTATTTGTCACTCAGCTTTCTTTGTGGTCCAACTCTCACATCCATACATGACTACTGGAAAAACCATAGCTTTGACTAGATGGGCCTTTGTTGGCAAAGTAATGTCTCTGCTTTTTAATATGCTGTCAAGGTTGGTCATAGCTTTTCTTCCAAGGGACAAGTGTCTTTTAATTTCATGGCTACAATCATCATCTGCAGTGATTTTGGAGCCCCCCAAAATGAAGTCTGTCACTGTTTCCATTGTTTCCCCATCTATTTCCCATGAAGGGATGCCATGATCTTCATTTTCTGAATGTTGAATTTTAAGCCAACTTTTTCACTCTCATCTTTCACTTTCATCAAGATGCTGTTTAGTTCTTCTTTGCTTTCTGCCATAAAGGTGGGTTCATGTGCATATCTGAGGTTATTGATATTTCTCCCGACAATCTTGGTTCCAGCTTGTGCTTTGTCCAGTCCAGTGTTTCTCATGATGTACTGTGCATCAAGTTAAATAAGCAAGGTGACAATATACAGCCTTGACGTACTCCTTTCCTGATTTGGAACCAGTCTGTTGCTGCGTGTCCAGTTCTAACTGTTGCTTCTTGACCTGCATATAGATTTCTCAGGAGGTAGGTAAAGTGGTCTGGTATTCCCACATCTTTAAGAATTTTCCAGTTGGTTGTGATCCATACAGTCAAAGGTTTTGGCATAGTCAATAATGCAGAAGTAGATGTCCTTCTGGAACTCTCTTGCTTTTTCTATGATTCAATGCATGCTGGCAATTTGATCTCTGGTTCCTCTGCCCTTTCTAAATCCAGCTTGAACATCCAGAAGTTCACGGTTCACATACTGTGAAACCTGGCTTGGAAAATTTTGAGCATTACTTTATTAGTGTGTGAGATGAGAGCAATTTTGCGGTAGTTTGAGCATTCTTTGGCTTTGCCTTTCTTTGGGATTGGAATGAAAACTGACCTTTTCCAGTCCTGTGGCCACTGTTGAGTTTTCCAAATTTGCTGGCATATTGAGTGCAGCACTTTCACAGCATCATCTTTCAGGATTTGAAATAGCTCAACTGGAATTCTATCACCTCCACTAGCTTTGTTTGTAGTGATACTTCCTAAGGCCCACTTGACTTCACATTCCAGGAAGTCTGGCTCTAGGTGAGTGATCACACCATCGTGATTATCTGGGTCATGAAAATCTGTTTTGTATAGTTCTTCTGTGTATTCTTGCCACCTCTTCTTAATATCTTCTGCTTCTGTTAGGTCCTTACCATTTCTGTCCTTTATTGTGCCCATCTTTGCATGAAATATTCCCTTGGTTTCACTAATTTCTTTGAAGGGATGTCTAGCCTTTCCCATTCTATTGTTTTCCTCTATTTCTTTGCACTGATCACTGAGAAAGGCTTTCTTATCTCTCCTTGCTATTCTTTGGAACTCTGCATTCCAATGGGTATATCTTTCCTTTCTTCCTTTGCCTTTCATTTCATATGGCCATAATCCCAAAATTAGTATTTAGATTTAATGCAATCCCTATTAAAATACTCATGATGTTTTTCACAGAACTAGAACAAACCATCCTAAAACTCATATGAAATGACAAAATATGCCAAATTGCCAAAGCAGTTCTGAGAAAAAAAGAACACAGCCAGAGGTATAACTCTTCCAGACTTAAGTACAAAGCCGCAGTAATCAAAATAGTATGGTACTGGTACAAAAAGAGACACGTAAATTAATGGAACAGAATAGAGAGTCCAGACATAACCCACCCACTGATGGTTACTACTACAAAGGAGACAAGAATATATAATGGAGAAAAGATCTGTTCAATAAGTGGTACTGGGGAAACCAGATAGCCAAATATAAAAGAATGAAATTAGAGCATTCCCTCACACTATATACAAAAATAAACTCAAAATGGTTTAAAGACAAATGTAAAACCTGAAACCATAAAACTCCTAGAAGAGAATATAAGAACACTTCTTGATTTAAATCTTAGAAGTATTTTCTTGAATTGGTCTCCTAAGGCAAAAGAAATGAAAGCAAAAATAAACAAATGGAGCCTAATTAAACTAAAAAGATTTTGCTTTTATCAATAACTCATACAAATCGATATCCAAAAATCCAAGCAAAACTCAGTAGAAAACTTGGATATTTTACCAAAGAAGACATACAGGTGGCTAACAGGCTCATGAAAAGATACTCAACATCACTAATTATTAAAGAAACACAAATCTAAGCTACATGAGGTATCACCTCACAGCTGTGAGAGTGGCTCTCATACAAAAGCTTACAAATGACAAATAATGAAGAGGACATGGAGAAAAGGGAACCTTTGTACACCATTGGTGGGGATGGAAATTGGTGAAGCCACTGTGGAAACAGCATGAAGGTTCCCTAAAAAATTAATAATAGAAATACCATATGATCCAGCAATTCCACTCCTGGATATATTTCTGGGAAAAAAAAAATGAAAACTATAATTAAATAAAAAAGATAATGTACTTATTTTCTAGAAGCATTATTTACAATAGCCAAGACACAGACGCAATCCACATGTCCATCAACAGACAACTGGGTTTGGAAGACGTGGCATACAATGGGGTAGTACTCAGCCACAAAAAATGAAATACTGCCATTTGCAGCAAAGTGGATGGACCTAGAGAATATTATGCTTGGTGAAATGTCAGACAAAGAAAAGTACTATATTATATATATCACTTATATGTAGAATTTAAAAATTATACAAATCAAAGTATATGCAAAAAGAAAGAGACTCACAGATATAGAAAACAAACTTGTAATTACCAAACAGAAGGAAGGGGAGAGGAAGAAATCAGGAGTATGGAATTAAGAAGTACAAATTACTATAGATAAAATAGATAAGCAAAGAGGATACACGGTATAGCAAATGGAATTCTACCCATTATCATATAATAACCTATAATGGAATTATAATCTGCAAATATACTGAATCACTATCCTGTACACCTGAAACTATTAATAACACAACACTGTAAATGAACTATACTTCAATAATAGAACATTGGAATGGAATTAAATTGCTGTTGTTCATTCGCTCAGCTGTGTCCGACTCTTCGCAACCCCATGGACTGCAGCAAGCTAGGCTTCCCTGTCCTTCACCATCTCCCAGAGTTTGCTCAAACTCATGTCCATTGAGTTGGTGGTGCCATCAAACCATCTCGTCCTCTGTCATCCCCTTCTCCTCCTGCCTTCAATCTTTCCCAGAATCAGGGTCTTTTCCAATGAGTTGGCTCTTTGCATCAGGTGCCCAAAGTATTGGGAGCTTCAGCTTCAGCATCAATCCTTCCAATGAATATTCAGGATTGATTTCCTTTAGGATTGACTGGTTTGATCTCCTTGCTGTCAAAGGAACTCTCCAGAGTCTTCTTCAACACCACAGTTCAAAAGCATCAATTCTTTGGCTCTCAGCTTTCTTTATGGTCAACTCTCATATCCATACATGACTACTGGAAAAATAGCTTTGACTAGATGGACCTTTGTTGGTAAAGTAATATCTCTGCTTTTTAATATGTTGTCTAGGTTTGTCATAGCTTCTCTTCCAAGAAGCAAGCATCTTTTAATTTCATGGCTGCAGTCACCTTCTGCAGTGATTTTGAAGCCCAAGAAAATAGTCTGTCACTGTTTCCATTGTTTCCCCATCTATTTGCCATGAAGTGATGGGACCAGATGCCATGATCTTCAATTTTTGAACATTGAGTTTTAAGCCAGCTTTTTCACTCTCCTCTTTTACCTTCATCAAGAGACTCTTCACCTCCTCTTCACTTTCTGCCATAAGGGTGATGTCATCTGCATATCTGAGGTTATTGATATTTCTTCTGGCAGTCTTGATTCCAGCTTGTGCTTCATCCAGCTGGCATTTTGCATGATGTACTTTGCATAGAAGTTAAATAAGCAGGGTGACAACATATAGCCTTGACGTACTCCTTTCCCAATTTGGAATCAGTCTGTTGTCCCATGTACAGTTTTAACTGTTGCTTCTTGACCTCCATACAGATTTCACAGGAGGTAGGTAAGGTGGTCTGGTATTCCTATCTCTTTAAGAATTTTCCAATTTACCTTGATTCATGGACCTAACATTCCGGGTTCCCATGCAATATTGTTCTTTACAGCATCGGACTTTACTTCCATCACCAGTCACACCCACAACTGGGCATTGTTTTTACTTTGGCTCCATCTCTTTATTCCTTCTGGAGCTATTTCTCTGCTCTTCTCCAGTAGCATACTGGAGATTTATTCTTCCCTTAACCTTCTGATAGTTCCAGAATGACCTTCATTGTGAGTCCATTATAATGGTGGACAAAATGGTCTATTGTATAATTTTACTAAAAAGTTTCAGAGAATTAACAATGATGCCTTGTACAAACATTTGTCAGGAGCAGATGAGATTGGATATGTACTTTGGGGTCTTTTTTAAGAAAGAAATAACTTTATCAAATTGAAATTTGTTCAGCACTTTGAGTTAATTCTCGAATATAGTACTGAATATATTTTAAGCATTTGGTTTCCTACAAATAAGAAAATCAAATACAAAAAATATATTAAACTAAAATATATTAAATCAAGAAATAATTCTGTGGCAATTCAATTGGAAAATCAACTGGAAATTTTATAGTATATTTGATGGCAATGAATCCTAGTTTGTATTGTGCTAAGAGAATGTTGGTGTTCCCAGAACATGTTCACAGCATGAATGCGTGAGACAGGAACTAGGTATATTTCTGAACTCCACTATTCTATGCTAATATACTTGATGGTTTATTTAAACACAGACCAAGTAGAAACAAAGAATTTCTGAGGCTGATACATGGCTTCAACTTTGACCTTTGTGGCCTTCCTTGGTAGATTTCCATAATGTTAGTTTTATGATCTTTAGTTTTGGGTGTAGTATGGGTGTAATTGCTTCCCTGGTGGCTCAGATGGTAAAGAATCTGCCTTCAATGCAGGAGGTCTGGGTTTGATCACTGGGTTGGGAAGATCCTGTGGAGAAGAGAATGGCTACCCTCTCCAGTATTCCTTCCTGGAAAATTCCACGGACAGAGGAGCCTGGCCAGTTACAGTCCATGGGGTCACAAAGAGTTGGACACAACTAAGCAACTAACACTTTCACACTTTCATGGGTATAAATGTGTCATGTGATCACAGCTTTACTGTGGTAATTGCTCAGCATAATAGTAAATTACCAAACAAACCCCAAAGCAGTTGTGCCTGTAAATTAGACCTATCTCTCACTAGGGATTTTCTACATGGTTTAAAAAGGGCTTCCCTAGTGGCTCAGCGGTAAAGAATCTGCCTACTGACACAGGAGTTGCAAGTTTGATCCCTTGGTTGAGAAGATCCCCCAGAGAAGGTAATGGCAACCCACTCCAGTATTTTTGCCTGGAAAATCCCATAGACAGAAGAGCCTGGAGTGCTACACTCCATGGGGTTGCAAAGGGTAAGACATGACTTAGTGATTGAAAAACATCAACAAACAACATCATATGGTTTAAAACTAGACTTAATATTGATCTTGCTATTCTCTTCCTGATTAAGAAAGCTATGAAGCTCATAAAAGCCTCACTGCAGAATATGTCTCACTGTACAGAATGGGATTCTACCTTTGATAAACTTCTCTGAAAAAATTATTTATTTAATGTAATTAATTCTTTTATTGAAGTATAGTTGATTTACAATGCTGTGTTAGTTTCTGGTATACAGCAGAGTGATTCATTTATATATATATTCTTATATATATTATATAGAACATATATATTCTTTTTCATATTCTTTTCCAATATGGTTTATTATAAGGTATGATAGAGAAATTATTTTTAATCCTATTCTTCTTTTAGATATAAGTAATATAACTCCTTGGCTCTATTTTAGAATGTTATATTATATATCTTACCCAGTAAATTAGAGGTACTCTTTAAAAAAATAAGAGTCTTAATTACTTTTGGGTAAAATATCACTCTCATATTTGGAAAATTATGGAAAAAATGGGATCATGTTTTTTAAGAATGTCCAGTTGACTTATGGAGGTTGTCCAGAGTCATATAAGAATATATTGATAAAAAAGAGTTATAAACTTAAACAATATGGCTTAGAAAAATGTAGTCTATTCCTACATATGGAAATAAATGAAGACCATTCAAGCAAGAACCATTAAGGGTTATTTATTCAGAACCTGCTACAGCAAGAGAGTCAGCCATCATAATTTGCATTTGACAGAAACTCAAAGACTGGCAACGAAGTGGGACAGCTTTATAGTGGAAAAAAGCAGGGCTCCAGATATGCCCTGAAGGAAGACAATTGATGTGGAGAATCTGGGGGCCAGGAAACTAGAAGAGGGACCTCCTATGAGGTATGTTAGGGTCATATATTTGGCTTTATTCCATTGGTCCCGTTCCATTGACTTTATCCCTTTAGAATCAGGAGTAAAAATTAGGAAAGCTCTCAGTTTTTCAACAAGTCCTAACCATTTGGGGCTGATGGCTAGCAGGTTGTGGTCTGGCTTGCTGGACTAGCCTCTGAAGGTTATGGGTCAGAGTTATATTTTAATATCTGATCCAGGTATTGTGTGTCTAAATACTTAATTTCCCACAAGGAACCAGAAATATCTGTCATCATATGAAAAGTTAACAACAATTCATAAGAACTTCAAAAATCAGGCTAATTTTTCAGATTATCATATCATTCAATCATCATATTTTTATTCTTCTTATTAGTGAAGTAAAACATGGTTAATTTGCTCCTTTTTTTTCCAGTTAAGGAGGATCCGTGACAACTATCTCAAGTAATTACAGAGTAGAAATCAATTTCTGATTCAGTAAAATCATGAATCAGTAAAAAGACTTAATCATAAAAGACTTTTCCTTATTCTTGAGAAAGAATGAAGATGACACTTTCTCTCATCTATTTCAATGTTTGTAAACACAGCACACTTTGAATCACTTACAAAAAAGTTTCTATTCTTATAAATAGAACCAAGCAAAGCCCATTCTGTAACACTTTTCATCATTTTGTTTTGACTCAGCATTACCAGTATTTTTGCAAATCAGAAATACTTCTCTTCTACAATGTTTAAATGTCCTCGAATGTTACATTTTTGTCATTGGATTTGAAAATATGTTTGTTAAATATGGGTCAATAAAAAAATACAAAAGAAAACAAAAATTGTGTTAACAGGCAGAGTGTACTATTGGTAATTCTACTTTCTTGAAATAGATTGCTGTAACATGGTAGTTAACAGTAATTAATAGGTGATAAACAAAAAAATAAAATGTCAGCTTGCAAGTAACCTTGTCAGGTTCCTAATGTTGTCTGGCCCCCACAAATCAATCAAGCTAGTTAGGAGGTTCAGACAGCAATTAATATCCTAACGCCTGTGAGACCAGCAGCATGTCATGAATACTAGAGTTGAAGAGGCTGTATTGAAGTGTGGCTATCCCAAGGGCAGAATCCAGTAGCAAAGAAGAAAATGCTTCTCCAATTGTTTCCTCCCTGGCTGCTATTTGCATCTCTTTTAAACAATGTGTTATTCAGATAAAGCACCTATGCATATAATACAATTACTCAGTGGTATCCTTTAAAACTGAAAGAATACATCAATGCAATTTCTGCTCTGATGAATATTCATTGAGGGAGCTTATAACTATAAACAAAACTAGCATCCACTTTACCTTTGTAGCTCCTCATTTTAGCAACAGAGAATGTGTGTTAGTTTATTTGCCTTTTTTTCTATCTAAATTACTAGAAATGAGAAATGATCAACTCATTCTGCCTAGTATAATATGGATGATCAATAATTAATAATCAGAAAATATAAGTTTACAGTGCATTTTCAAGACATTATTGGGCTGATGCCTCAGATGAAATCATTTCTGTTTTGAATGTGGCAAATTTGCATTAAACATTCTTGGCTTTAGCTCCAAACTCTGAACCTTTGCAGTAAATACAGACAAGGTGTTAATTAAGAGAACTGCCAATCCAAATGAATAATGGACCACTGGAAACTGCACGGGTGAGGGCCTGACCTTCCACATCAAAGATGAGTTCCAATGCTGAAGTCTCAATTTTGGAATTATGACTACAGAATAATGAGAAAATGGGAGGGAAAGAAACAGAGAGTGGGATCTCCATTAACTCATTCAGTTTTGTAAAAACTCATTCAGTTTGTAAAAAATGCTAGGAAGTGTTTAATGAAAGGCTTTTCAGAAATAAGAAATGAATAAAGGTCACTGTGTGTATGTATGATTTCTTCAACCCAAAGAGTGCCAACTAAATACAAAGTGAGAACAGACACTTCATAATGGCCCTTCCTAAATGCCCCGCTTTAAGCAGCAGTATGTAAAACTGTCCTGTCTTCTTCAGGATACGACACAGGCCGAGTTAATTCAGCCTTCTCAGCTCCTCAGTGGGTGGGGAGGTGGGTGTGCCGAGAGTGAGGCACTGTGGGAAGTAGAGGTCCACCGTCAACCCAAAGACAGTCACCTTTGACTCCTATACAGCCTGTGCATCTCAGTCACCTGACTGTCCAGGGCAGTCCAAGCCAGAAACCTTTCATCAGGCAATTCTCCTGATTCTAACTTGACTAATTTGACAACTCTCTTCTGGACTGCGGGTCCTTCCAGCTTGAAGGTGAGACCAAATCATCATTGACTCAGGACTCTGAATTGTAAATCTCGGAGTTTTTTCAAATATTTGAAAAACCTAAATCATTGTGAAGATGCTTCTGAAGCTACTAAATATCTCAGGCCATGAGAATAAAGAAACATATCAGTGGGGACAATACTACAAATAACTCAGTTGCTTTAAGAAAGAAGCTTGGGCTTTGGCCTCCTTACTAGGGAAATCTCCAGGTTGGATAGAGAATAAGAGGAAAATCAGCTTGTGAAGACAAGTGGCATTTACTGAAAGCCAGTTATGAACTTGTGCTGTTCTATGACCGCTTTAAACCTTCATGACAACTTTATGAAGTAAATGCCATTATTATACCCATTTTACAGATAAGGATTCTGAGGTACAAGAGGTAATTTGCCCAAGAATACTATTCTATCCAAGTGCCTAGTTTTAGGCATGAATTCTGGTGTTTGGGGTGTTATAGGGATCTACCACCATCACTTGTTCTCACATCGATTCTAGACACTGTGGCTTTGGTTTCTCTAGGGTATTTTACTCAGTTTAAATACCCAAGCTCACAGGAATATCTAGCTGTTTCAATTCAACTCCACGCACCTATGTAGATAAACTAAGTGGTCACACACCCAGTCTTTCAAAGTAGAAGGATATTTATTGTAATAAGGAAGAAAACAGCATCTTGTCCCCACCTGAGGACCCAGGATAGGGATTTTTCCGAACTAAATACCTTCTCCCAAGTTGGCTGTCAAGGGAAAGTGGAGCTGGGTAGTAATTCCTTCAGGACCACAGCTTGGCCATACTGGATCTCTGGCAAAGAAACGACAGAGGAAATGATAGAGTGAATTTCGGCTTTAGGGTATCACCTGAAAAGATTTTTGCCTAGCCTTTGCTGGTGACCAGGGTTTAGCAATTTTAGAATCTATTTCCTCTATTTCTGTGTTAAAATGTTCAACCACTTAGTTGTCCATCTTTCCCAGATGGAACTTGGAGACTCACTTCCCTATGGTTTTTTTTAAAATCCATATTATATTCTATATGTAGAGTTACCAGGTAAAAACCACCTGATACCCAGTTAAGTTTGGCTTGCAGAGAAATTCAAGTTTAACTGGGCATCAAGTACTTTTGTATGCTAAAGCTGGCAACTGTATTCTATAGCTAACTCATTAGAAGTGAGGGGAGGGGCAAGCCACTTTTCATTGAGCAAGTCATCTTATTGAATGTAGATTAGCTTAATAACACTAGAAGCAAAAGTATTTTCTGTACAGATGGATGTAAAATTCTCTTATTTTAAACTGTATATTATAAATTAATTACATTCAGGCTCTAAATCTAAACATATTTAGTATGATTCCCACCATTCATTCTTCCAGGCTAAGATAAGCACTGCAACAATTTTCAGGAACTTTCCTCCTATCACATGTGATTAAGGGTTCCAGAAAGATGAATTTTCTTAAACACCAAAACTTTTCAATTTTAATTTCCCCTAGAAATTTTTCTGAGGGGTACTTCACTCTGCTTTCTCTACTTGGGGGTGATTATTGAACATGACTTCCTCTGGAAAAATCAGTGTTATTATTACTAACATAAATTCTTTGAGTCCTTAATACAATAATACACCCCACAGTCTATAGGCACATACAGGACTGTTTTTCTGTCTGTAAATGGTCTCACTCTGCTGTGCTTTTATGGTTGCATGATGCTGTTTGCTTTCCTCTCTCTCCATCTCCAGGAGATGGGTGTGTGAATGAAGAACCTAGGGGAAGTTCATTTACAGACTCAGGGGGCTTTCTAGGTGGCTAGTGGTAAAGAATCCACCTGCCCATGCAGGAGACATTGGAGACTCAGATTCAATCCCTAGGTCAGGAAGATCCCCTGGAGGAGCACATGGCAACCCACTCCAGCAATTATCCCATGGATAGAGGAGCCTAACAGGCTACAGTCCATGGGGTCGCGAAGAGTTGGACATGACTGCAGTGATTTAGAACGCAGCACATGCATTTGCTATGGGCCAGCTGTGATTTTTTTGCAGCTACTTCAGAGGCCTGCTTGCACCTCGAGGTCTAGTTTTGTTCCTGACAGGTGACCTTTTTTGCATATGTGAAGGGCTGCTCTGTGTTTGTGTCATTATTACTTTCCAAAAGGTGTTTTACTGGACACAAGTTTTCTAAAAATGTTAATAGATGCCTCAAAAAAAACTTTAATAGTTGAGGAGTTTGAGAGACAGTGAACCTGTAAAAAGTTAAACCTGTAAAAATTTAAAGCTGCCTCTAAAGAGATTTTCATTATGTTAACAGGGATTATAAAGCCCCAGGTGTTTAAAGTGTTGTGTGGCATATTTTGATTTTATAATCTCTTTTGGTGAAAAATCATACTGGACACATTGTAACATCTTGTCATCACTCATAATTTTAGTTGTATACAGAAGTAAAAACCTTAAGGATGATGTAAGTTCCATTCTAAAAACTTAAGAAAAAGGAATGAAATAGTGGAATGATTTATAATGGGATGAATTAATATCCTTTATGGATTCAACTAATTATGCGCTGGAGACAGTTCTTTGAAAGTAACAGCAAATGTACAAATCTTCAGGTCAGGACGTTAACTGGAGGACAAATTTCTTATTTAGAAGTAAAGGGTTGAGTTTCTGAATGCTCATGTATTAAAAACAACGTGTTAGGGTTTAGAACCCATAAAGTATACTAATAGAACTCCTTCCTGCTCTATGGACAAGTTCAATGAGAAGCTAAAACTAAAGGTTAAATAGAATTTAATGCTTCCAAGAGAAACTGCCAAAAATGTCAAATAATCCTGGCTTCTTTTTCTTCCTGAACTGCAACTTGTTTCTCTCTGTGCCCTTAGAAATATATATATAATATAAAATATATATAATATATTTTAGGTGAATATTATTGCTTTTAATTAATGTTTGATATTATTTTGTCATTAGTTTGGAAGTTATTACTACTAACTATTGAAGGAAAGGACTGTACACTTTGTTGAGAGGAACACACTAATATCTGGTTTAAGCACGTGTGCCATCTGTCTTTTCCTGAAGACACACACACACACATAATGCATTTCTATTAATTATAAACATTTAACCATGTATAACAATGGCCTCTGTTCTTCATTTTGTCTCATGTCAGAAATATATTTTTATGGCTTAGCATCAATGATAAATTGTAAGTTGAATACTTAATTTAATCTGGGTTTAGATACTTGTTGCAAAGACAAATCCATAGCTTCCTGCAGCTATATTGTCACCTACTGGGCCCTACATCCTTATTGATCTGTGTGGACAGGATCATTTTAGTAATAGTGAATTCCTATGTCAGTCATGCTTCTAAAGTGTATTACATGTATGGATATTATTTAATTCTCACAATAAAGTGTTCACAATTTCATTTTAGAGATGACAAAACCAAGGCTTATTCACCCCGGAGCAACAGTTAGTAAGTGGCAGAGCTAGAATATGAACATACAAGTAGTCTGATTCCAGAGGTTGTTAATAACCACTGAAAATGGAACTATGGGAGTGATACTTAGATTATTCCATACAACTCTAATTCTGCATTTCTAGAGCCTTTCCATGGGTTTTCCAGCAGCAATGTGACCAGTGAACTGAATTCTTACAAAACTTTACAAATATAAGAGGAACAGATAGAGATTCTTCCACTCACCTGAGCAGAGCTGATGAGGTCTGATGTCTTGATTGGGAATAGTAAAGTGCTGCCGGGCTTGGTGCCTGGTGCCTAGAGCCCCAGTTACTCTGGAGGCAGAGGCAGGAGGATGGATTGAGCCCAGGAGTTCCAGGCTGTGGTGCGCTATGCCGATGGGTATCTAAATTAAGTTCAGCATTCATATGATGACCTCCTGGCCACAGGGGACCAGCAGGTTACCTAAAGAAGGGTGAACTGGTCCATGTCAAAAACAGAGCAGGTCAGAATTCCTATGCTGATTAGTAGTGGGATGATGCCTGTGAAGAGCCACTGCAGTTCAACCTGGGCAACACAGTGAGACCTTGTCTCTTTTGTTAAAGGAATCTCGTATCCGCTGGCTTCTCAGGTGGCTCAGCAGTAAAGAATCCACTTGCAATACAGGAGATGCAGGAGACTGGGGTTTTATCCCTCGGTTGAACCTGGGAGCCTGGCAGGCTACAGTCCATGGGGTCTCAGAGTCAGCTGAGCATGCGTACCTCTTAAATGTTCCATATATTCCCTAAAAATATATGGAATTCCATATATGCCCTAAAAAAAGAAAAGAATGGTGAAGTGCTAACATTACTGATAGCCAGTGTTTCTATTTCCTTGAGTAGGAATATATATTATTCTAAATCCTGGGAGAGGGGTGGGCTCTGTCTTCTTCTACTTTTAATATCCTACAATGCAGAACCAAGTGCTTAGTAGTTGTTCCACAAAGACTTTCTGAGTGATTCTAACTTTACTGATAAAATTGAGGCCCTGGGACATGAAGACCTTGACTAAGGCATTAGAGTAAGTGGTAGAAATTCCCACCCATGGTCACAGGTCCATTCCATTTTTCACTTTGTTGATGCTTGGTGTTGATCTCTTGAGTTAATTTATAGGAATGTTAAATTGCTAGAATGCTTTAAACATACTGACGTCGTGCCTGCCATGATCATACTAGAGTAAACACAGATAGCTTCATTATTGTGACTGGGTCTTGCTTGTGATCAAGCTGATACTGTTGGTGGTTTGCTAAAGCTAATTACTCTCCAGATGTATTTGGGCCAGTAGCACTTTTTGGCTTCCTTACAGAGCATCCCTATCTTCAAGCAGGCTGGACAAATCTCCTTCGTATCTTCACTAAGAGTCTCAGGTGGTAGCAAACAAATGCTTTTTCTATTTTCCCTCTGA
The DNA here is from genome assembly GCF_029378745.1 of Bos indicus. Classification (NCBI taxonomy): domain Eukaryota; kingdom Metazoa; phylum Chordata; class Mammalia; order Artiodactyla; family Bovidae; genus Bos; species Bos indicus. Next base: position 114,147,177 of record NC_091760.1, read on the forward strand.
AAAAGCTATGAATGATGGTAAACTGTTTAGGGTTGATAGATCAGCCCACACATCCTACTCCCTTCTCTGACAATGCATTTTCAAAGACAATGAACCTTCTTTCCAAATAAGAACCATTTTACATGGGAACTTCCCAAATATCCTAACAACTTGCATCTTGATGGATCTTTTATTTCTCGTTGCCCACTCATTATTACTGATGTATATACATTTCCATTTTTTTTTAAACTTCTGACAAATTTTGGTAGTATCTGTTCTTTCCTGCCTCTGAATTTTACCATCATGCTCTCTGTGATGTTGTTCAGTGGCTAAGTTGTGTCTGACTCTCTGTGACCTCATGCACTGTAGCCCACCAGGTTCCTCTGTCCATTCGACTATCCTGGCAGGAATACTGGAGTGGGTTGCCACTTCCTTCTCCATTATCATGCTATTAAAATGGCCAAAAATACAGTCATCACACTTCAGATACTCTGTTATGCCCACCTTGTCCTGTTTTAGAAGAACATGTGTAAAAAAGAATTTTTTAAAAAAAATCTGTGGAGCATACTTTGTGTAATAAAGGAGTTTAATTGTCACTGACTTTGAAATCAGATTACACTTGGATGGCTCTGATAATTACCGCATGAACATGCTATTTAACTTTTATACACTCAGTTTTCTATACTGTACTTTCCTTATCTATAAAATGGTACTGAGAATAAAACTTATAGGGTTGTGGGCATTAAATTAGATAATGCAAGAAAAGTGCTAAGCAGAGTACTAGTTTGTACAGAGCATGTGTTAATTACTTATTTGCATCTTCCATATTGACTGATATAGAAAGCAGGTCTTTCCAGGTCTGGGAAGGGTAATGTGTGCCCAGAAGTCACAATGAAATCTCCTCCATTATAGTAAGGAAAAATACTTGCTCCTATACAAAGCTATAGGAGTTTTGTAAGTATGAATAAATACTAATGGCACTGTTAGCCTACTTAATGTGATACACACACACACATACATACAACAGAAGCAAAAATTGTTATTCTGAGAGTCACATAAATGCAATAACAACAAAACAAAGAAAAACAACATAAAAACTCTACCATATTACTTTTTGGGAGCTAGTATCTTTATAATCATATGTCCTTAGGTATGATTCATACCTTCAATTCCACATGCCACATTAAATGTCTGCATTGTAATTATACTTACAAATACTAATATAAAATTATACTTTTGTGGCTGTATATATACTGTGAAAGTATATATTCATTTGTGGGAGAAAAGAATAGCAAACGAAGCAACTGACAAAGAATTAATCTCAAAAATATACAAGCAATTCCTGCAGCTCAATTCCAGAAAAATAAATGACCCAATCAAAAAATGGGCCAAAGAACTAAACAGACATTTCTTCAAAGAAGACATACAGATGGCTAACAAACACATGAAAAGATGCTCAACATCACTCATTATCAGAGAAATGCAAATCAAAACCACAATGAGGTACCATTTCACGCCAGTCAGAATGGCTGCGATCCAACAGTCTACAAGCAATAAATGCTGGAGAGGGTGTGGAGAAAAGGGAACCTTCTTACACCGTTGGTGGGAATGCAAACTAGTACAGCCACTATGGAAAACAGTGTGGAGATTCCTTAAAAAACTGGAAATACAACTGCCATATAACCCAGCAATCCCACTGCTGGGCATACACACCGAGGAAACCAGAATTGAAAGAGACACGTGTACCCCAATGTTCATCGCAGCACTGTTTACAATAGCCAGGACATGGAAGCAACCTAGATGTCCATCAGCAGACGAATGGATAAGAAAGCAGTGGTACATATACACAATGGAGTATTACTCAGCCATTAAAAAGAATACATTTGAATCAGTTCTAATGAGGTGGATGAAACTGGAGCCTATTATACAGAATGAAGTAAGCCAGGAAGAAAAACACCAATACAGTATACTAAAGCATATATATGGAATTTAGAAAGATGGTAACGATAACCCTATATGCAAGACAGCAAAAGAGACACAGATGTATATAGCAGTCTTTCGGAATCTGTGGGAGAGGGTGAGGGTGGGATGATTTGGGAGAATGGCATTGAAATATGTATATTATCATATGTGAAACGAATCGCCAGTCCAGGTTTGATGCATGAGACAGGGTGCTCAGGGCTGGTGCACTGGGATGACCCAGAGGAACGGGATGGGGAGGGAGGTGGAAGGGGTGTTCAGGATTGGGAACACATGTACACCCGTGGCGGATTCATGTTGATGTATGGCAAAACCACTACAATTAACAAGAATTAGAAAATTTAAGAAGGAAAAAAAAAAAAAGAAAAAGAATTATACTTTTGTGGCTGAAAGTATATATTCATTTGCGAACATACCACACTACAATTAGATTATGAAGGTAAGAAGTACTTTATATTTGAACAAGGAAAGGGGTTTTCCATGGGCTTAGGTCCCCTTGTTCTTTGTTCTCGGTTTGTGTGACAGAACCCCTAAACTTGTAGATGCACCCCAAACTGCCCGCCTGCCAAGTTTTCTATGCTTGACTTTCCTCAAAACTGTACTTCATTTTGTTTCACTGAGTTTATGCCGCTGCTGCTGCTGCTAAGTTGCTTCAGTCGTGTCCGACTCTGTGCAACCCCATAGACCGCAGCCCACCAGGCTCCCCCGTCCCTGGGATTCTCCAGGTAAGAACACTGGAGTGGGCTGCCATTTCCTCCTCCAATGCATGAAAGTGAAAAGTGGAAGTGAAGTCGCTCAGTCATGTTTGATTCTTAGCAACCCCGTGGACCACAGCCTACCAGGCTCCTCCACCCATGGGATTTTCCAGGCAAGAGTTCATGAGTGTACAGATATTTATAGTTTATTTCAGTATTGAAAGTGAAAGTGAAGTCGCTCAGTCGTGTCCAACTCTTTGCAACCCTGTGGACTGTAGCCTACCAGGCTCCACTGTCCCTGGGATTCTCCAGGCAAGAATCTTGGGAGTGGGTTGCCATTTCCTTCTCCAGGGGAATCTTCCCAGCCCAGGGATCAAACCCGAGTCTCCCGCATTGTAGGCAGACGCTTTAACCTCTGAGCCATAAGGGAAGCCCTGTATATATTTCAGTATTAGCACACAAAAAAATGTTAGGCAATTCTCAGGCCAAAAAAAATAAAATTAGATGCTAGGTTGGTGTAAGTCAAAGGTCAAGGTCTTTAGGAGACCTTCACTGCCCATCTTTTGATTTATTCTTGTTCTTAGTGACTTTGTGGGAACATCACTTTTGAAAGGCTCTAAAAATATCTGTCAATAGCCTCTTTTCTTCTAGGTAGGGTGACCATATTATCCAAACAAATGTGAGTAATTATGACTTGATAAAGATTTTACTTCTACCTGTGATGAGCTGTCTTAGAGGTGACATATGGGAACCTTGAACATTTCAAGGTTTATGGGAGTGGTTCATAAGCTTTTGGAAAGTGAGGAACCATTTTTTGAGTGCCTCCTGTATGAGGAGCTAAGCTAGGGGGTTATCAGTTAATTCATGTTATGATTCAATGAGCTGGCTCTTTATATTTTCCTATTCTCTAAGGAAAATTGAAGCTTAGAGAGCTTTTCCCAAAATCACATGGCCAGTAAATAAAGCGGTTGGATTTGAATCCAGGGACAGTTCCACCATGTAATAAAGCTTCATTAGATTCTAAAGATTTCAAAAAAAAAAAATCTACTTAGTAAATTCTTTAAAACTAGTAGATTTTTATACATCCGAAACTGTTTAAACACGGGAATTTCTAGAAGCAGGGGAAAGTCTTTGAGGCTCTTTGAAATCTTCACAATCTGATTTTAACAGGTGGTGCAAAACTCTCTTTATCTTAACAGAAGCTAACTTCAAAAAAGATCTGATTTGGAGTATTGACATAATTAAAGCTATCAGGTAATTTTCTTATTTTCTTTATAAGATATTAGACATCTTGGATCATTGCTTACAATAATCTCGCTATATGTGAACCATAAAGTCTATCTACCATAAGGATAAATGGAGTTTTCATAGTGAGCGAGGGTAATTTTCCTATGTTGTTAAAAATATATTTATACTGCTTTGCACATCAGCTTTGGTTTATAACCATGATTCATGAAAGCCTTGACATGTGACTATAATCTAGACACATAATGAATATATTTATAATTTTGAAATAACAAGAGAATCACCCTAATGTATTAGAAACAACATAGCCCTGGGCTTTGTTCTCATATTGTCACAAGGTGGGTGTAGAGGTTTGGGTAATGGCTTGGTCTCTCTGGAGCCAGTCTCTTCAGCTATCAAATTTATTGGGTTGGACCAGATGATCTGCAGGTTCCTTCCAGTTTTAAGGTTAATAATCCTCAGAATGAAGGGATCAGAGGGGAAAAACACTATATTGAAGAGGTTTTTTGTGCTCTGAGCTGCCTTTTAGAAAGTTGGCAGTAGCCTTTAATCAATCATGAACCAGAGGGCAGAGCTGCAATGTAAGAACTGAAAAGCTTCTCGCTCTTAAATTTTAGGTACATTTCTGATACTGCAGGGTGGTTTAAATGTCTCTGAGTGCCTGAATGCCACACAAAGCTCACATCACTCGAATCATTATGAAACCTTCACAGATGTGCACGGGAAAGATTTTTCTGAGGAAGTTGGAAAAATGAAACTGTAAATGTCTTCCAGCTGGCATGCCTAAATGTTCTTCATCTCATTGGAGACATGTTCAGGTTAATTTCCGCTGATGACTGATAGCTCATCCAAATGTTACTCAAGATAATGTGAAGCAATTTTTCTCTCCTAGTGATGAACGCAGATAAGAGGGTGATTATTGGGGGAAAAAAAGTAACTAACATTTCTTAATTGAAAAAAAATGGTATCATTACAAAAACACAAAATTAAATTATAATAACTTTTTTAAAAAAAAAAAGACTCAAGGTTGGAACATAAAAAGCATAAGGCTAATTACACACATGCATATGGTGTGCATTCTAGTTAAGTACTGAGGGAGTTAACACCTTCGTGCCTAGGTGGTTTAGGTCATGCCATTTACATCCTGCTGTTCACAATAATAATGACAAGAGATGGGCTGCCTGCTATCACTAAGTACCAGATACAGACCATATGGCAACAAGGCAACATCAAATTTAAAAAAAATAGCAGTTTTCTCAAGATTTAAAAGAGTTTGATAGGTTAAGACATGCAATTTATTGCACATTTCCTTAATTCCTTTAAATTCCTCTTCCCATCGTGGCATTGTTGCTGGCTGCTCTTCAGCCATTTAATGTGAATGTGAAAACAAGCAAAGAGCATGATTACAAAAATCACATATCCTGGAATGTAAGTTCTTTACTTTGGACAATTTCCTTCTTTAAATGACAGCTTCTCTCTCTATAGAAACAGCAGAGTTCCAGGAAGAAAAACATAAAAAGGGATGACAAGCTATTTAGAAATATGCATATAGGCAAACACATATGATGTGAAGTGATTTCTTGAAAGTAAAGATAAAAATAATGTAATCATAGAATGTTAAAGCTGGAAGCGATCCCAGTGCTCTTCAGATGCACCCCATTGCTTTACAGAAAAGGAAACTGAGGCAGAATTGTGTTAAACCACCCGTCCAAGAGCACATGAGAGTTATTGACAGAAATGAGTCTATCATTTAGGCCTACTGACTTCCAGTCTAGTGCTACTCCAAAATCTGTATATTATATGTTTATAGAGTTAAGGATAATACGATTTCAAATAATTAATTTATGATGATTGATTGAGAAACTGTTTGGTGTACAATAGGTAAGCAAACCCGGGACTTCATGATTAAAAACAATATATTTCTAACAAATACAATCTATATTTTGAGGAAAAAGTTGAATACCTCTTTAAAATGATTTTACCTGTTAGCTGAATTAGTGAGTTGCCCTAATCACTCTATGCATCAAAAAAATTTGGTATCAATTTCATAGTCATTTCACCAATTGTTTTCTCTAAACAAATTAAAAATGGTGTATGTTTTGACGATGATGTCCTCTTCTGTAAAATGCATTGCTGTGGTCTAAAAGGTCCTTCTCCACTCCAGCAGATTATGGTTGTAGTGTACCCTGTTCACAGGGAAGCTTGACTTTTGAAGCTGTGATCAAAGCACTCAAGGTAATTTAACTTTTGCTGATTTAAAAAAGCCATCACTCTACAGTGTTGGTTAAAGTTATATTTTTGTTTAAGATAGCTTTATTTATTTATTTATTTTAAGATAGCTTTATAACTTCAAATTATACCTAGATATTTTAGAACATCATTCTCAAGATAAATGTTCAGAAATTTCTACCTTCTATTGATAGGCCCATTATCCATTGGAGTTTTTCTGTAACTCACACTTAAGTGTATGAAATAAGAGGCCATTGAGACTATTTGCATCTGTGCAGAATTTTCAAACTTTTTTTGTGTGTGTGTGAGTGCAATGTATTTTTAAAAGCATTTGAAATTAAACTGTTCTCATCAAGATTGCATTAGACTTTTTGCCTCTATATTTTCCTATTCAAACTCCATGAGTAAAACCAATCCCAGATATCAGAGCATCAGGAGGACAGGTAAGAAAGCGAGAGGGACAGTCATGGCTAACAGAAGTTTCAGTTACAAAGCTGAGTAAAAAATTGAGCTTAGAAACTTAAAGCTAACAACTGATTTATTAAGGAGTGTTTCTGTTATTCAATTTTGATTTGATTGTAAACTACTCAAGGACCTCAAAGGGTAAAGACAAATGATTATTAAAGACTAGTCAGTAATTATGTAAATATCTATCATTAAATTTTAGGAAAGTCATTATCCACTTCAAGTTTTGTCAAAATGGCTGATTCTGGGGCTGGAGAAAGGAGAGTCTAAAACATCTTGTAGTTCTAGAAAGAAAAAAAAAGCTCAAAAACTGAAAACCACATGGGTGGGGTATACTGCAAAGATACAGGAGCCAAACTGAAAGAATTCCCAGTGGGCAGAGTTGGATCAATCTGAGCCACAAAATGAATAACATAGTATTGGCTTATAACACAAAGTATAAAACATCCATGAACATATACCAATATAAATAAGTGATTAAGTAAATGAGGAAGAGATGAATTTCTTGCACAGAAGAATTTCAAATAATTTATGTAGCTACTAATCCCTCAAGAAGGTGAATCTTAACTCTGTCCCTTAAATGTGAGCTGTGCTTAACAACTTACTCCCAAAGGGTAGAGAAACAACAACAGCAAAAAAAACAAAAAAAAAAAAAAACACTTTATAGTGAGAAGCAAATGCTATCTCAGTCAAATGACCAGTGTCAACCTTATCAGTGATAATGGTAGCATGTACTGATAGCATGCATTCCTGATGTGACAAGAAATGCATGTCACCTCTATGGTCTTCTTCCCACAAACCCTCAGTCTCAGCCTGAAAGAAAACATGATACACACCTAAAGCAACTTCTCCAAAATGCATGACCAGTATTCCTTAAAACTACCAAAACAAGACAAAAAACAAGAAAAGCCTGAGAAACTTTTAAAACCAGAGGCGACTAAGAAGCATGATAACTAAATACACTATGTACCCTGGATTGGATCCTGTAACAGAAAAAGGAAAAGGATGCAGAGAATGAATGAAATCTAAACTAGGTATGGAGTTGAGTGAATACTAACATAATGGTATTGGTTTATTAGCTATGACAAATGTATGATACTAACATACTAACAACAGGGAAACTGGGCGTGGGATATGTAATAACTATCCATATTATATTTGCAACTTTTCTGTAAATCTAAAACTATTCTAAAATAAAAATTTTAGTTAAAAACAAAGAAATTTGATATTTTGTCCTCTTAAGGTTTTCACAAGGTATGTGGCAAGCTTTGACTGGAAGTTTCTATTTAAGTCTTTTTGCAAAAAAAGTTCAGAATAACTAAGCAATAGAAGACTTGCTTAATGTAGACAGTTTATATGAATATCTGACAGAGAAATAAATTATGTTTCAAATTATCTTGCCCCCTACCACAAAGCCCAAAGCATTTTTAGAGTCATCATTCGCTTTTTAATGTGATAAAACTTATCAAAGTGTGTTGTAAATAATCAAACTATAAAATGTATACCATAATTAGTATTACCATATGATTCCTTTTATTATTATTTCTTAGATCTCAATAACATATTGGTTGTTAAACAAAGTTTCTATAGGTTAGATAATTCTTATCTTTATAAAGTTAATGCCAACAAAATGGTCCCATTTAACCCCATAAAATAATACTTAATGTGATTTTAATTGTTCAGTTGTGCCCTTAGGAGAATTATGTGTTAATGTCCAATTTAGTTGTTTTGTCTTGCCTTGGTCAAACCAAGTACTTCATATTCTGAGTGTCATATTTAATGAGCTATTTTAATAAAGAAGGCCGATAAGACTGATCATATTTTTATGTACGTATGATTTGACCTTGAGCATATAGACACAAGGTGACTGACCTCAGTAAGACAAAGCTGTAGACAAGTAAGGCAAACTTCAGTCAGTTAGTTCAGTCGCTCAGTCGTGTCTGACTCTTTGCGACCCCATGAATCAATGCTTTCCAAGGCCCACTTGACTTCACATTCCAGGATGTCTGGCTCTAGGTGAGTGATCACACCATCATGATTATATGGGATGTGAAGATCTTTTTTGTACAGTTCTTCTGTGTATTCTTGCCACCTCTTCTTAATATCTTCTGTTTTTGTTAGGTCCATACCATTTCTGTCCTTTATCGAGCCCATCTTTACATGAAATATTCCTTTGGCATCTCTAATTTTCTTGAAGAGATCTCTAGTCTTTCCCATTCTGTTGTTTCCCTCTATTTCTTTGCATTGATCTCTGAGGAAGGCTTTCTTATCTCTCCTTGTTATTCTTTGGAACTCTGCATTCAGATGCTTATATCTTTTCTTTTCTCCTTTGCTTTTCACTTCTCTTCTCTTCACAGCTATTTGTAAGGTCTCCTCAGACAGCCATTTTGCTTTTTTGCATTTCTTTTCTGAATATTTATTTTCCTGAGAACACAGTTTTGGAGTATGAGTGGGTGGTAAAACATTTTTTGGATGAATTTGGACTTCAGCCATATTTTAAGATAAATCAGTGGTTGATGTGAGAAGAAAAAGAAAGCTGAAATGAACCACACTGGTGAGACAGATTGACAGTGGTGGGAAACTACACTCCTGCTGTGAACTCTCTCTGTGGATTTTTTAAAAAGAATCTAATTGAGGTATAACTGCAGTACAATATACTTCACATAGTTAAATTGTATAGTTTGGTGTTTTTTGACATATGTATGCAACCATGAAATAATCACCACAATCAAACAGTGAACATATCGATCACCCCCAAAAGTATCCTTGTTCCAGTTGTAGTTTTTCTCTCTTGCCCGCACCCCCCCACCATACTACCTCCATCCTTGTCCCTGATCATTGATCTGCTTTCTGTTACTCTAAATTAGTTTGCATTTGTTTTAGATTCTCTGGATTATTTTTATTCAAATAGAATCATGAAGTATTTACTCTTTTTAAAAGACATCTAAATTTTTTTCACATAGTATTAATTACTATTGAGATTCATTCATGTTGCAGCATGTGTCAATATTTTATTCCTTTTAATTGTATGGATCTAGCACAATCTGTGGAGAAGGCAATGGCACCCCACTCCAGTACTCTTGCCTGGAAAATCCCATGGACAGAGGAGCCTGGTAGGCTGCAGTCCATGGGGTCGTGAAGACTCAGACACGACTGAGCGACTTCACTTTCACTTTTCACTTTCATGCATTGGAAGAGGAAATGGCAATCCACTCCAGTGTTCTTGCCTGGAGAATCCCAGGGACGGGGGAGCCTGGTGGGCTGCCGTCTATGGGGTCGCACAGGGTCAGACACGAAAGAAGCGACTTAGCAGCAGCAGCACAATCTGTGTATTCATTCACCTGTTTATGACTATTTGGGCTGTAGTTTCCTCTTCTAAATATTAGTTTTAGCATTGTATTTTATCCTTTTACTTTCAGTCCATTTGAGCTTATATTAAAAGTGCATTTCTTATAAGAGCATATTTGGTTCTTGCTTTTATGTTCAATATGAAAATCTCTGCCTTTTGACTTGGGTGTTTAGATCATTTCCATTAATATGATTATTAATATGGTTACATTTACACTTATTTTGTTGTTACTTGTGTTCTCCCATTTCCCTGTTTTCTTTGTTACTTCCTTTTCTGCCTTATCTAGGATTAACTGCATTTTTTATAATTATATTTGCCTTTTTAATTTATTTATTAGCTATAACTTTTTTCAGTGGTAGCTTTAGGGTTTATGGTATAGCTCTTTAACTTACCACAGTCTACCTTCATAGTGGTCGGTAAATTATGGTCAATAAGCCAAATCTATCCCACTGCCTGTTTTTGTAAATGAAGTCTGGCTTTGTTAGGTGATCTCACTGAAGCTGCCAGTTGTTAACAAGATCTGTTTCCCAGTTCTTACATAATTTTAGAATTGTAGCTGCATATGGTTGCCCAGTTGAGGATTACATTTCCAGCCCACTTTGGTGTGTCTGGATAGCTAAGTCCTCAGTTTTAGAATGTAAGCCCCAGTGAAGACTGCCAATTCCAGTAATGGGTGGGTGGGGAGGATCAGGAATGATACTAAACTTCAGGTTACTCAGACTCTTTGAAGCCAATTCTGACTACAGCTAAAGGCATTCAATAAATATTTTGCAATTGATTGAAGAACCTTGTGATATTTCAATATGAGTGAGAGAAGTCACATAAATTATTCTCCTGTGAGATCTTCATGACATAGAAAGACTGATATGGCTATTAATGTTATAGCCATGTGCCCCAGATTCAGCAAGTTAAGCTTCATCATAACAAATGAACTGTACATACTGAAACTGTACAGAGTATAAAGTTAGAGCTATAGAGGGCCCAAACGTTTAATTCATAAACCCTTTCTTCAGTTCTGCTTTACCGTCCCAAGGATAATGTGAATCCTGAAGGAATGTTAATGGACAGCACTCAATTCCAAATTAGATTCAACAAGACAGTGGTATCTTTCTTTTAATAAAGATCTTCCAATAAGTATAAAAAACTGCCAATTCACTAATAGCTTTTGTATCCCTATAGAAATACATCTACAAAACATACATAGTCAATGTTTTCTTAATCACCTAGTATAAAAAGTATTACTCTTGAGTGAGTGAGTGAGTGAGTGAAGGCTGGTGGCATGGCCATGTTAACGCCTCCCAGGTATGAGTTATTATTTAAAACTGTTAATCAAGAGTTCACACACATGACAGGTCACAGGAAAAGGTATTCTGTCGCTTGTATGCACATAAAACCCACTAAGTGGGTCAATTCTCTGCCCTAAACACTAATGGTTTGATGTGACAACTGCTGAGCCAGTTTCTTTACAAAAGCCTTTTAGGACATTCCTATCCTTCTGTCTGCCTTGCCCTTTCTCACTTCTCTAATCAGAATCCAGAAAATACTTAATTCCAATGTATTTGTTTCTACTACCAACAAGATTCATAGAATAAGAAGTCATATGCTATTGTTGCTCTTTTTGTTTTAGTCACTAGTCGTGTCTAACTCTTTTGTGACCCCATGGACTGTGGCCCACCAGCCTCCTTTGTTCATGGGATTTTCCAGGCAAGAATACTGGAGGGGGTTGCCATTTCCTTCTCCAGGGGATCTTCCTGACACAGGGATTGAACCTGGGTCACCTACATTGGCAGGAAGATGTTTTTACCACTAAGCCACAAGTATGTGTATAAATATATATATGTATGTATATATAAATAGCTATACAATGTGTGTGTAATTGCAAACCTGCCAAAAAATGATTGATTAAATGCCACTTCTTATAAGAAATTAAATCTTAATATAATATGACATGAAAGAACTATTAGAAGAGAAAAATTAATAAATTTCATTAAAAACACTCTCTTTTTTAGCAAGTGTAAAAGGCAAGAGTGTAATCAAGAGTGTAATATCTATGTCAAAGTTAACTTTATGTGTCAAGTTGACCAGATCATGAGGTGACCAGACATTTGACTAAACATTATTCTGGGTGTTTGTGGGGTTCTTGCTGGATGAGATTAACAATTGAGTTAGTAGACTGAGTAAAGCAGACTGCTCTCCCTAATGGGGGTGAGCCCCATCCTTTCAGCTGAAAGTCTAAGTAGGGACAAAAGACTGATCCTCCCACAAGTAAGAGGGAATTCCTCCTGCCTGACTGCCTTCAAGCTGGGACATCAGATTTGTTCTGCCTTTGGGCTTGAACGGAAACATTGGCTCTTCCTGCATCTCAAGTCTACAAATCTTGGGATGGGAACCATCCCATTGACTCTCCAGGGTCTCCAACTTACCAACTGCAGATCTTGGGACTTGTCAGCCTCTTTGACTGCATGAGCCAATTTTTCACAATAAATTAATAAGTAAGCCAACAGACAAACAAATATTCAATTTGTTCTGCTTCTTTTGAGAACCCTGACTAACACACTATGTTAGGTAATGAACTCAGATAACAAGATGCAATGATATAACTGGAAATATAATTAATGAGCAAAATTTTAGAGTAACGATCTTCCTACCCAACAAAAAAGTGTCACTTTATACTTATTAAAATAGTTTAAAATTTTGACATTTATACTCAAGTCTGGAAAGGTTTTGTTGAAACTGCTAAAACAATCCATTACTGTAAGTGATAATTTGTCACAACTCTTTATGATAGTAATGCAGAAAAATATATAAAAGTTGGAGAACTGTTTATATCCCTTGACCCCAGTCATCTTAACATATAGGAACTCTTCTTAGGGAAATAATGCTAAAGAGGAAAAAAAAGCTATCTGCATAAAGAAGACTGCAGTTTTATATATAACAGTGAACAGTGGAAACAGCCTAAGAAATAAATAATACAGAAATGGTTTAGGAACCTAGTCAAATGAGTATTATGCATCCACTAAAATCATAATTGTGGTGATAATTTAAAGGATATTCCTTATAATCAAGCTTTGTTCCTACAAATTTTAGGTAAATATAGGCACCTATAATTTTAGGTACACAGAAAGATACATATATTACTATAAAAATAAGATTCTGTTTAAAATGTATGTGAGTGTCAGGTGAAATGAAAATTAAGGTAGGAAAAAATAGATCCTAGGCCATGGTTAGTATCCAACATACCTACCCATTGTCTTGTTTGATTTATTGGGGGTGGGTCATTGATTTGGCACAAGAAAAGATGCTCAAAAGCCCTGATTTCTGACAGTTAATCTGAAATAAAATCCACATGGTCTAAAAAACTTTAAGAGCACACTAGCTATTAAACAGCTATTTTCAGCATGAAATCTAAGAGATATTTTTGCTTTTGAGTCTCTGCAAAGAAGACACTGTGTGAACCTAGTGAACAGGATCCTACACTTTAGTGGGAGGGGATTCTCCCTCCCTTCTTCCAAGTTTCCATGGAGAAAGGAATGTCCACTCCCCTCTTCAGGAAGGAAGGTCAGAGACCTACACTAGAAGCTTCTCTTTCACCCCCTCTCTACATAGGGAGGAATGATACAGCTGGTTGAGAAGTTTGAGAGAAAGAGAATGTATAGCTAATCTCCTTCCTCCCTAATAATTCTTGAAACCAGCCTGTCTTCTGGGAGTCTGAATACTCTCTAGCTCCAGGGCAAATTTCAGGGTGCAGCTCAGCCTCAGAGAGGTGGGGGTAAATTGCTACTGTTTACCTTTGCCTGTGACTCAGCTGGTAAATCTCTCTCAATCATGGGTGAAGATTCAAGGAGTCCATTATGCCACAAAGACAGACCCTCCTCCATCAGCCCTCTCAATAAAGAGCTGAAATAGTGACCTTCTTCCATTAGGTGTCACTGATTCTCTTGCAATTGGTCAGACTTTGGATTTGAAGAAGAAGGTTATTTATTGGCCCCTAAAATTCATGCATTTGACAATATCCTCAGAGAAGGCAATGGCACCCCACTCCAGTACTTTGCCTGGAAAACCCCATGGATGGAGGAGCCTGGTAGGCTGCAGTCCATGGGGTCGCTAAGAGTTGGACTCGACTGAGTGACTTCACTTTCACTTTTCACTTTCATGCATTGGAGAAGGAAATGGCAACCCACTCCAGTGTTCTTGCCTGGAGAATCCCAGGGACGGGGAGCCTGGTGGCTGCCATCTATGGGGTCACACAGAGTTGGACACAACTGAAGTGACTTAGCAGCAGCAGCAGCAGCAATACCCTTGTACTAGATATATTATTGAGACTTTCAGGGATATTTCTTACAATGTACCCCCAAACAAGACATGTTGCTATTGGAGAAGTAGTACAGAAACCTGTGTGGCTGGAGGGTAATGACTGATGAGGAAAGTAACAATGCGAGAAGAGGTAGAATGGTAGTTTAGGGACATATTGTAAGTGCAATGTGACAGCATGGGAAGGTTTTAATTTATACCTATAGAGCATTCCATCCAAAAGCAAACTACACTTTCTTTTCAAGTAGACATGGAACAGTCTCCATGACAGATACATGCTGGGCCACAAACAAGCCTCATTAACTTTAAGACAACTGAAAGCATATCAAACATCTTTTCTAACCACAACACTATATCAAGTCACTCCAAAACCATAGACATCTCATAACTTATTACTGGACACTTCATTGTCCTCTAGAGAGAAGAAATCCAGCTCCACCCACCAGAACACTGACACAAGCTTCCCTAACTAGGAAACCTTGACAAGCCACATGTACAAACCCACACACAGCGAGGAAACACCACAATAAAGAGAACTCCACAAACTGCCAGAATATAGAAAGGATACCCCAAACTCAGCAATTTAAACAAGATGAAGAGACAGAGGAATACCCAGCAGATAAAGGAACAGGATAAATGCCCACCAAACCAAACAAAAGAGGAAGAGATAGGGAATCTACCTGATAAAGAATTCCGAATAAGGATAGTGAAATTGATCCAAAATCTTGAAATCAAAATGGAAATCACAGATAAATAGCCTGGAGACAAGGATTGAGAAGATGCAAGAAAGGTTTAACAAGGACCTAGAAGAAATAAAAGAGAGTCAATATAAAATGAATAATGCAATAAATGAAATTAAAAACACTCTGGAGGCAACAAATAGTAGAATAAGAGAGGCAGAAGATAGGATTAGTGAATTAGAAGATAGAATGGTAGAAATAAATGAATCAGAGAGGATAAAAGAAAAATGAATTAAAAGAAATGAGGACAATCTCAGAGACCTCCAGGACAATATTAAACGCTACAACATTAGAATCATAGGGGTCCCAGAAGAAGAAGACAAAAAGAAAGACCATGAGAAAATACTTGAGGAGATAATAGTTGAAAACTTCCTTAAAATGGGGAAGGAAATAATCACTCAAGTCCAAGAAACCTAGAGAGTCCCAAATAGGATAAACTCAAGGCAAAACACCCCAAGACACATATTAATCAAATTAACAAAGATCAAACACAAAGAACAAATATTAAAAGCAGCAAGGGAAAAACAACAAATAACACACAAGGGAATTCCCATAAGGATAACAGCTGATCTTTCAATAGAAACTCTTCAAGCCAGGAGGGAATGGCAAGACATACTTAAAGTGATGAAAGAAAATAACCTATAGCCCAGATTATTGTACCCAGCAAGGATCTCATTCAAGTATGAAGGAGAAATCAAAAGCTTTACAGACAAGAAAAGCTGAGAGAATTCAGCACCACCAAACCAGCTCTCCAACAAATACTAAGGGATATTCTCTAGACAGGAAACACAAAAACGGTGTATAAATTCGAACCCCAAACAATAAATGGCAACGGGATCATACTTATCAGTAATTACCTTAAACGTAAATGGGTTGAATGCCCCAACCAAAAGACAAAGACTGGCTGAATGGATACAAAAACAAGACCCCTACATATGTTGTCTACAAGAGACCCACCTCAAAACAGGGGACACATACAGACTGAAAGTGAAGGGCTGGAAAAAGATTTTCCATGCAAATAGGGACCAAAAGAAAGCAGGAGTAGCAATACTCATATCAGATAAAATAGACTTTAAAACAAAGCCTGTGAAAAGAGACAAAGACGGTCACTACATAATGATCAAAGGATCAATCCAAGAAGAAGATATAACAATTATAAATATATATGTACCCAACACGGGAGCACCGCAATATGTAAGACAAATGCTAACAAGTATGAAAGGAGAAAGTAACAATAACACAATAATAGTGGGAGACTTTAATACCCCACTCACACCTATGGATAGATCAACTAAACAGAAAATTAACAAGGAAACACAAACTTTAAATGATACAATAGACCAGTTAGACCTAATTGATATCTATAGGCCATTTCATCCCAAAACAATGAATTTCACCTTTTTCTCAAGTGCACATAGAAACTTCTCCAGGATAGATCACATCCTGGGCCATAAATCTAGCCTTGGTAAATTCAAAAAAATAGAAATCATTCCAAGCATCTTCTCTGACCACAATGCAGTAAGATTAGATCTCAATTACAGGAGAAAAACTATTAAAAATTCCAACATATGGAGGCTGAACAACACCCTGCTGAATAACCAACAAATCACAGAAGAAATCAAAAAAGAAATCAAAATTTTCATAGAAATGAATGAAAATGAAAACACAACAACCCAAAACCTGTGGGACACTGTAAAACAGTCCTAAGGGGAAAGTTCATAGCAATACAGGCATACCTCAATAAACAAGAAAACAGTCAAATAAATAACCTAACTCCACACCTAAAGCAACTAGAAAAGGAAGAAATGAAGAACCCCAGGGTTAGTAGAAGGAAAAAAATCTTAAAAATTAGAGCAGAAATAAATGCAAAAGAAACAAAAGAGACCATAGCAAAAATCAACAAAGCCAAAAGCTGGTTCTTTGAAAGGATAAATAAAATTGACAAACCATTAGCCAGACTCATCAAGAAACAAAGGGAGAAAAATCAAATCAATAAAATTAGAAACGAAAATGGAGAGATCGCAACAGACAACACAGAAATACAAAGGATCATAAGAGACTACTATCAACAATTATATGCCAATAAAATGGACAACGTGGAAGAAATGGACAAATTCTTAGAAAAGTACAACTTTCCAAAACTGGACCAGGAAGAAATAGAAAATCTTAACAGACCAATCACAAGCACGGAAATTGAAACTGTAATCAAAAATCTTCCAGCAAACAAAAGCCCAGGTCCAGACGGCTTCACAGCTGAATTCTACCAAAAATTTAGGGAAGAGCTAACACCTATCCTGCTCAAACTCTTCCAGAAAATTGCAGAGGAAGGTAAACTTCCAAACTCATTCTATGAGGCCACCATCACCCTAATACTAAAACCTGACAAAGATGCCACAAAAAAAGAAAACTACAGGCCAATATCACTGATGAACATAGATGCAAAAATCCTTAACAAAATTCTAGCAATCAGAATCCAACAATACATTAAAAAGATCATACACCATGACCAAGTGGGGCTTTATCCCAGGGATACAAGGATTCTTCAATATCTGCAAATCAATCAATGTAATACACCACATTAACAAATTGAAAAATAAAAACCATATGATTATCTCAATAGATGCAGAGAAAGCCTTTGAAAAAATTCAACATCAATTTATGATAAAAACTCTCTAGAAAGCAGGAATAGAAGGAACATACCTCAACATAATAAAAGCTATATATGACAAACCCACAGCAAACATTATCCTCAATGGTGAAACATTGAAAGCATTTCCTCTAAAGTCAGGAACAAGACAAGGTGCCCACTTTCACTATTACTATTCAACACAGTTTTGGAAGTTTTGGCCACAGCAATCAGAGCAGAAAAAGAAATAAAAGGAATCCAAATTGGAAAAGAAGAAGTAAAACTCTCACTATTTGCAGATGACATGATCCTCTACATAGAAAACCCTAAAGACTCCACCAGAAAATTACTAGAACTAATCAATGATTATAGTAAAGTTGCAGGATATAAAATCAACACACAGAAATCCCTTGCATTCCTATACACTAATAATGAGAAAACAGAAAGAGAAATTAAGGAAACAATTCCACTCACCATTGCAACGGAAAGAATAAAATACTTAGGAATATATCTACCTAAAGAAACTAAAGACCTATATATAGAAAACTATAAAACACTCATGAAAGAAATCAAAGAGAACACTAATAGATGGAGAAATATACCATGTTCATGGATTGGAAGAATCAATATAGTGAAAATGAGTATACTACCCAAAGCAATTTATAGATTCAATGCAATCCCTATCAAGCTACCAACGGTATTCTTCACAGAGCTAGAACAAATAATTTCACAATTTGTATGGAAATACAAAAAAACCTCGAATAGCCAAAGCTATCTTGAGAAAGAAGAATGGAACTGGAGGAATCAACCTACCTGACTTCAGGCTCTACTACAAAGCCACAGTCATCAAGACAGTATGGTACTGGCACAAAGACAGAAATATAGATCAATGGAACAAAATAGAAAGCCCAGAGATAAACCCACACACATATGGACACCTTATCATGACAAAGGAGGCAAGAATATACAATGGATTAAAGACAATCTCTTTAACAAGTGGTGCTGGGAAAACTGGTCAACCACTTGTAAAAGAATGAAACTAGACCACTTTCTAACACCATACACAAAAATAAACTCAAAATGGATTAAAGATCTAAACGTAAGACCAGAAATTATAAAACTCCTAGAGGAGAACATAGGCAAAACACTCTGACATACATCACAGCAGGATCCTCTGTGACCCACCTCCCAGAATATTGGAAATAAAACCAAAAATAAACAAATGGGACTTAATTAAACTTAAAAGCTTCTGCACAACAAAGGAAACTATTAGCAAGGTGAAAAGACAGCCTTCAGAATGGGAGAAAATAATAGCAAATGAAGCAACTGACAAACAACTAATCTCAAAAATATACAAGCAACTCCTACAGCTCAACTCCAGAAAAATAAACGACCCAATCAAAAAATGGGCCAAAGAACTCAATAGACATTTCTCCAAAGAAGACATACAGATGGCTAACAAACACATGAAAAGATGCTCAACATCATTCATTATCAGAGAAATGCAAATCAAAACCACTAGGAGGTACCATTTCACGCCAGTCAGAATGGCTGCGATCCAAAAGTCTACAAGCAATAAATGCTGGAGAGGGTATGGAGAAAAGGGAATCCTCTTACACTGTTGGTGGGAATTCAAACTAGTACAGCCACTATGGAGAACAGTGTGGAGATTCCTTATAAAACTGGAAATACAACTGCATATAACCCAGCAATCCCACTGCTGGGCATACACACCGAGGAAACCAGAAGGGAAAGAGACACGTGTACCCCAATGTTCATCACAGCACTGTTTATAATAGCCAGGACATGGAAGCAACCTAGATGTCCATCAGCAGATGAATGGATAATAAAGCAGTGGTACATATACACAATGGAGTATTACTCAGCCATTAAAAAGAATACATTTGAATCAGTTCTAATGAGGTGGATGAAACTGGAGCCTGTTATACAGAGTGAAGTAAGCCAGAAAGAAAAACACCAATACAGTATACTAACGCATATATATGGAATTTAGAAAAATGGTAACAATAACCCTGTATACGAGACAGCAAAAGAGACACTGATGTATAGAACAGTCTTATGGACTCTGTGGGAGAGGGAGAGGGTGGGAAGATTTGGGAGAATGACATTGAAACATGTATAATACCATGTATGAAATGAGTTGCCAGTCCAGGTTCGATGCATGATACTGGATGCTGGGGGCTGGTGCACTGGGACGACCCAGAGGGAGGGTATGGGGAGGGAGGACAGAGGAGGGTTCCGGATGGGGAACACATGTATACCTGTGGCGGATTCATTTCAATATTTGGCAAAACCAATACAATATTGTAAAGTTTAAAAATAAAATAAAATTAAAAAAAAAAGAAATCAACTACAAAAAAACCTGCAAAAATCACAAACATCTGGAGGCTAAATAATATGCTAACAAACAGCCATTGGATCACTGAAGATATCAAAGAGAAAAAAAAATCTAGAGACAAATGAAAATGAAAACACAATGATCTAAAATCTATGAGATGCAGCAAAAGCAGTTCTAAAAAGCATTTATAGCAATACAAACTTATCTCAGGAAATAAGAAAAATCTCAAATAAACAATCTAACCTTACACCTAAAGCAACTAGAGAAAGAAGAAACAAAATCCAAAGTTAGAAGGAAAAAAGGAACACATGTATACCTGTGGTGGATTCATTTCGATATTTGGCAAAACCAATACAATATTGTAAAGTTTAAAAATAAAATAAAATTAAAAAAAAGAAAAAAAAGAAAAAAAAGGATAAGAACAGAAACAAATGAAACAGAGACTAAGAAAACAATAGAAAATAAATAAAACTAAAAACAGGTTATTTGAACGGATAAACAAAATTGATAAACCTTCAGCCAGACTCATCAAGAAAAAAAGGGAGAGTGTTCAGATGAATAGATTAGAAATGAAAAAGGAGAAGTTACAACAGGCACTACAAAATGCAAAGGATCACAGAGACTACCACAAGCATCTATATGTCAATAAAATGGACTAACTAGAAGAAACAGACTAATTTGTAGAAATGTACAATCATTCAAGACTTAATCAGGAAGAAACAGAAAATATGAACAAACCAGTCACAAGTACTGAAATTGACACTGTGACTGAAAAGCTCCCAGCAAGCAAAAGTCCGGGACCAGATGGCTTCACAGGTGAAGTCTATCAAACATCTAGAGATGAGTTAATACCTATCCTTCAGAAACTGTTCCAAAAAAAAACTGAAGAGAAAGGAACACTCCCAAACTCACTCTCTCTATCATACTGATACCAAAACCAGACAAAGACACACAAAAAATAAAATTATGGGCCAATATCGCTGATGAACATAGACATAAAAATTCTCAACAAAATACTAGGAAACCAAATCCAACAAGACATTAAAAGGATCTTACATACCATGATCAAGTGAGATTAATCCCAGGGATGCAAGGATTTTTGAATATATGCAAATCAACCAGTGTGATATACCACATTAACATATTAAAGAATAAAAACCATATAATCATCTCAATAGATGAAGAAAAATTTTTGACAAAAATTCAGCACACATTCATTTATGATAAAAGCTCTTCAGAAAATTGGCACAGAGGGGACATACCTCAACATAACAAAAGCCATGTATGACAAACCCATAGCTAATATCATACTCAGTAGTAAAAGCTGAAAGCATTTCCTCTAAAATCAGGAACAAGACAAAGATGTTCACTCTCACCACTATTATTCATCATAGTTTTGGATGGCTGAGCCACAGCAATCTGAGAAGAAAAAGAAATAAAAGGAACACAAATTGGAAAAGAAGTAAAACTGTCATTATTTATTCAGATGACATACTATCCACTGAAAGATGGATGTAAAGATGGTACCAGAAAACTACTAGAGCTTATTAATATATTCAGTATAGTTGCAAGATACAAAACTCATACACAGAAATATGTTGCATTTCTATATACTAACAATGAAAGATCAGAAAGAGAAATTAAGGAAACAATCCCATTTAGCATCACATCAAATCACATCACATCAAAAAGAATAATATACCCAGGAATTAACCAATGTAAGAAGGCAAAAACCTGTACTCTGAACACTGTAAGATGCTGATGAAAGAAACAGAAGATGACACAGACAGACAGAATGATATACCATGTTCTTGGATTGGAAGAAAAATATTGTCAAAATGTCTATACTACCCAAGGCAATCTGCACATTCAATGCAGACCTTACCAAATTACCAATAGCATTTTTTTTAGATCTAGAACAAAAAACAAAAATTTATATCGAAACACAGAAGATCCTGAAAGCAATCTTGAGAAGACAAAAACAGTCAATCGGGCTCCCTGACTTTAGACTATATTATAAACCTATGGTAAAAAAGAAAGTATAGTACTGGCACAAGGACAGACTTCTGGATCAATGGAATAGGATAGAAAGCCCAGAAATAAACCTGCACACTTATGGCCAATGAATCTACAACAAAGGAGGCAAGAAAACCCAATGGAGGAAAGACAGTCTCTTCAATGAGTGGTGCTGGGAAAACTGGACAGCTACTTGTAAAAGAATGAAATTAGAACATTCCCTAACACCGTACACAAGAATAAACTTAAAATGGATTAAAGACCTAAATATAAGACAGGATACTATAAAACTCTTAAGATGAAAACAGAAGTAGATTACTCTGACATAAATCACAGCAAGATCTTTTTGGATCTGTCTCCCAGACTAATGAAAGTAAAAATAAACAAATTGGTCCTCATTAAGGACCAAGTTTTTGCACAGCAAAGGAAACCGTAAACAAAATGAAAAGACAACCCACAGAATGGGAGAAAATATTTGCAAATGAAATGACTGACTAGGGATTAATCTCCAAAATAGCTCATGTAGCTCAATGTCAGAAAAACAAACAACTCAATCAAAAAATGATCTAAACAGACACTTTTCCAAAGAAGACGTATGGATGGCTAAAAGGCACAAGAAAAGATGTTCTTTTAATTAAAGAATTTAATTTAATAATTAAAAGGCTACAAACAATGAATTCTGGAGAGGCTATAGAGAAAAGAGAACCCTCTTACACTGTTAGTGAGAATGTAAACCACTAGGGAGAACAGTAGGGAGGTTCCTTAAAATACTGAAAACAGAGTTACCATATGATTCATTAATCCCACTTCTGAGAGTGTATCTGGAGAACACCATAATTCAAAAAGACACATGTACCTCAATGTTCACCGCAGCACTGTTTACAACAGCCAAGACATGGACACAACCTAAATGTCCATCAACAGAGAAATGGATAAAGAAGCTGTGGTACATATATACAATGGAATATTAGTCATTCATAAATTAGAATGAAAAAACACCATTTTCAGCAACATGGATGGACCTAGAGATTATCATACTAAGTGGAATAAATCAGACAGAGAAAGACAAATATTGTATGTCACTTACATATGGAATGTGAAAAATGATACAAGTGAACTTCTTTACAAAACAGAAACAGACTCACAGACTTAGAAAACAAATTTATGGTCACCAAAAGTGAAAAGTTGGGGGAGGGAATGGAAAAATTCAGTTCAGTTCAGTTCAGTCACTCAGTTGTGTCCGACTCTTTGTGACCCCATGAACTGCAGCACGCCAGGCCTCCGTGTCCATCACCAACTCGTGGAGTCCACCCAAACCCATGTCCATTGAGTTGGTGATGCCATCCAACCATCTCATCCTCCATCGTCCCCTTCTCCTCCTGCCCTCAATCTTTCCCAGAATCAGGGTCTTTTCAAATGACTCAGCTCTTTGCAAAGTATTGGAGTTTCAGCTTTAGCATCAGTCCTTCCAATGAACACCCAGGACTGATCTCCTTTAGGATGGACTGGTTGGATCTCCTTGCAGTCCAAGGGACTCTTAAGAGTCTTCTCCAACACCACAGTTCAAAAGCATCAATTCTTCAGCGCTCAGCTTTCTTTATAGTCCAACTCTCACATCCATACATGACCACTGGAAAAACCAAAGCCTTGACTAGATGGACCTTTGTTGGCAAAGTAATGTCTCTGCTTTTTAATATGCTGTCTAGGTTGGTCATAACTTTCCTTCTAAGGAGTAAGTGTCTTTTAATTTCATGGCTGCAATCACCATCTGCAGTAATTTTGGAGCCCAGAAAAATAAAGTCAGCCACTGTGTCCACTGTTTCCCCATCTATTTCCGATGAAGTGATGGGACCAATGCCATGATCTTAGTTTTCTGAATGTTGAGCTTTAAGCCAATTTTTTCACTCTCCTCTTTCACTTTCATCAAGAAGCTCTTTTGTTCTTCTTCCCTTTCTGCCATAAGGGTGGTGTCATCTGTATATCTGAGGTTGTTGATATTCCTCCTGGCAATCTTGATTCCAGCTTATGCTTCCTCCAGCCCAGTGTTTCTCATGACATACTCTGCATATATTAGGATGTTGTAATTAACATATACACAATGTGTGCTGTGCTTAGTCACTCAGTCATGTCCAACTCTGTAACCCATGGACTGTGGCCCACCAGGCTCCCCTGTCCATGGGATTCTCCAGGCAAGAATTGTGAAGTGGGTTGCCATGCCCTCCTTCAGGATACACAATACTATATGTAAAATAATCAACAAGGACCCTACTGTATAGCATAAGGAACTCTACTCAACATTCTGTAAAAACCTATATGAAAAAAAGACTCTGAAAAAGAATAGATATATGTATAACTGATTCACTTTGCTGTACACCTGAAACTAATACAAGACTGAAAATTAACTACTAATATAAAATAAAAATGAAAAAATGAATAAGTAAAATAGAGATTAAAAAAACTTAGTCATATGAATGCCTGATAACCAACAACATGGTCCTAGGATGATGTTGCCAATCCACTAGCTTTAATGTGACATTTCTCATAATTACGGCTTTCTAAAGAACTTCTGCATCTTTTATAATAAAACCATTCAACAAACAAATACACATAAAACAAGCATTCCCACTATTCTCCTTTCCTCACTGGCAACCACTTTCACTTCTTTTAGCTAATTATTTTGGAATTTCTTTTCACGCTTTAAAATTTCATGCTTGTATTGCTACTTCCTGACTCAGTTTGAGGCTTTACCACTTGATTTCCTATTATATAAAGCAAGATTTTTGATCAGGGTCTTCCCATATCATAAGCAGATATCACTCTCACTAACCACTCTTCTGTCATATTATAATTTGGGATAGATTAGTATGTCGTGTTTACATTGTTGTCACTATTAACAGCTCAACTATATTATCAAAATGGTTTTCATTTTTGTGCCCAACTTTTCCTTCCCCTGGAGATTTAAAAATTTTTTCTATCACAGCCTGTTTACACGTACTTTTCTTTATGCTTGCAATACCTGCCTTTCTATTTTCTATATTTTTACAAACATGCATTATTATTTTCTTCCCTTTTGACTTAAAGGGTAGCATATTGCTAACGTGGTAAATTCTTAGTATTATAGTCTGTTTATCGGTGGATAGATGTTCATCATCCAGAGATATTTACTAAGTGCCTACTCAGAGGTAGGCACAGTATTATGTCCTGGGGAGAAAGCTGTGAATAAAACAATGTCCCCACCTTGCATCCCAGGGGAACTCAGATATTGTAAGCTTCAATGGTGACAACTGCTTCTAAATGCAGCGCTTTTTTTGTTGTGTTTTTACTTTTAAAAAGAAACAAATTTAATATCATCTAATATGAAAATATATGCTTATCTGTATTGAGCTCATAAATATGTAAGTAAAAATGTTTATCCAGCTGAGGTTTATTATCTCTTTTAAGCTTCCAAGTTTTTGTTTAATGAGTCACATTCTTAAAGCCACTGAGCAGAACTAGAGGGCCCTAAATTAGTGCAAATCTAACCCAAGTCAATTGCTTTACAGAGCAATTAAATATAGGAATAATTAGTTCTAATCTCAAATCCTCTTAGTGAAGTTACTGTCTTACATAATTAAACGTGCTATTTTTTATTTATCGTTGAAAATAAGGATAAGGTGACATGTGGTCCTCAAACTTTATTTTTACCACTGTTCATGCTCTACTTAAACTAGTCCTTTTCCTATTCTGTGGCCACAGACTTTATTATTTTCTAGAAATATACCAAAAGTCTTACCTGCTTGTCCGTCACCTTCATCTACGCTGTTTGCTGTCATTTACCGAAGTCTCTGCCTGCCTGTGAGTTACACAGCTGGCTAGTTCAGGAAGACCCAGATCACTGATTCAAGGCATATGACAAACAAAACGACACACATATTTTGCTTCCACTTCCAGAAGAAAGCAGCTCCTCATCACCACTATTGATTCTGTAAACATGTCAGTGCTGGTAAATACCTTTCTGACAATATCCGCCTAATGAAACTGGGAGAAATGACAAGCCTGCCATTAACCTTTAGAACAAATGACAGCGACAGAGCCAAAATTTATCATTAATAAAAATTACTTGTCAATGTTTTATGGATCATTTATCTAAGAGCTAACTATTAATGAAGGAAGTTCAAACCTTGAAGCATTAAGACTTCTATAAGTAAGCTGTTTAACTAAGTGAACAATTACTAATTCTAATACTAGAAAAGAGGCGTAAATATATGCTGCCTGCGTGTGCTCAGTCGCTTCAGTTGTGTCTGACTGTTTGTGACCCTGTGGACTGTAACCTGCTAGGCTTCTTGCCCATGGGATTCTCCAGGGAAGAATACTGGAGTGAGTTGCCATGCCCTCCTCCAGGGGATCTTCCTGACCCAGGGCTTGAACCCACATCTCCTGCATCTCCTGCATTGCAGGCAGATACCTCTGAGCCACTGGGGAAGCCCTAAATACATGCTATCAGAATTCAAAAGTTTTTCCCGGGTCCAAACTCAGGGACATATTGTGAACACAACTCCACAATAACAATAAAATTTTATCCTAACTGTGCAAAGAGACTCTATCAGAAAAGCAATAAAACTTATTTATTTATATTTTAGTGCTGCTGCTGCTAAGTCGCTTCAGTCGTGTCCGATTCTGTGCAACCCCATAGACGGCCTCCCACCAGACTCCTCTGTCCCTGGGATTCTCCAGGCAAGAACACTGGAGTGGGTTGCCATTTCCTTCTCCAATGCATGAAAGTGAAAAGTGAAAGTGAAGTAGCTCAGTCATGTTGGACCCTTAGCGACCTCATGGACTGCAGCCTACCAGGCTCCTCCGTCCATGGAATTTTCCAGGCAAGAGTACTGGAGTAGGGTGTCATTGCCTTCTCTGATATTTTAGTGAGGACCTTCCCATAAAACTTGATATTTATCAGATTTTTCACAAATAGTCTGGGAAGTTTACTCTGTTCCATTCCTTGATTTAGTAAAATAAAAAGTAGAGAAAATCATAAAATTTGGGTATCTCCAATTTTATGTTAATTACACCTTCCAACGTTAAGTACCATGAGTACCAAAAACATAAATACCATGAAATTCACAGCAAGGTCCTGAATACGCTAAAGCATTTCATAAGGTTTTAAAGTCTGTTGAAAAATTACAATCCTTTCATCGCTCTGCCAGTTCTTCCACTGGTGTCCTTAAGACCATCTGAGGTTTTAAAAGTTCCTGTCTTAGTTAGTTCAGTGTGAAGCCACAGTTGAGGCCAGGAGTCCACATTTCTCAAAGTTCCTCTGAAAATTGACGTGCCTCAGAGCCACCCAGGATCTTGTTAAAAATGCCTGCCAGAATCTTTAGCATTGGGCCTTGAAATCTATGTTTTTAAGAGGGCACCTTAATTGCACTCAGGATCACTTCAAGGCTAAGTATCAACAGAAATGTAACGAGTCCTGACTTTTTTCTACAGTGAGTTATCACTTCACCTCTGTCAAAACAACCATCATTAAAACATCTACAGATAATAAATGCTGGAGACGGTATGGAGAAAAAGGAAACCGCTAATACTCTTGGTGGGAATGTAAATTGGTGCAGTCACTTTGTAGAGCAGAATGGAGGCTCCTTAAAAAACTAAAAATATGGTTACCATATGATCCAGCAATTCCTCTCCATATATATAGATAGATACTGATATAGATACGGAGATGGAGAGAGAAAACTTTAATTCAGAAACATACATACACCCCAATGTTATAGCAGCATTATTTACAATAGCCAGGACAGGGATGCAAATGTCCTTTGACAGAGGAATGGATAAAGAAGATGTGGTACACATACACAATGGAGCATTACTCAGCCATAAAAATGAATCAAATAATGCCATTTGCAGCAACATTGACGGACCTAGACTCTATCAAATTAACTAAGTCTCACAGAGAAAGACAAATATATCATTTATATGTGAAATTGAAAAATCATATAAATGAACTTTCTTACAAAACAGAAATAGACTCACAGACATAGAAGACAAACTTATAGTTACCAAAGCAGAAAGCAGGGAGGGGGGAGCAGCGGGAGAAATAGATTAGGAATTTGGGATTAACGAATACACACTACAATATATAAAGTAAAAAACAAGGACCTACTGTGTAACGCAGGAAACTATATTCAACATCGAGTAATAACTTTTAATGGAAAAGAATCTGGAAAGAATATATATATATAACTGAATCACTTTGCTATACACCTAAAACTGATACAACATTGTAAATCAACGTTGTAATAATGTCAACATTGTAAATCATTGTAAATCAACTATAGGTCAGTAAAAGAAAAAACTGTCATAATGAATCCTGATTTTTCCCCTTTCTTACTTTCACAAGCCTTCCAAAGCACAAACAGCAGTATCAACAGCTGCAGCTTTACTTTTTGTCTGCAGTGATCTGGTTGCTATCAAGATGTGCCTCATTATTTACTTATTTTTTTACTTCCCTGCTAGCTCAAGTCTTTGAGGTCCCAGACCAATTAATTTCTTAATTCACCAGAGGGAAGTGTCACTCTTGTCTTTTAACTTTGGCATTAGCTTGATAAAGAACCATGATAACTAATTCTTTGAGAAATTTTTTTTTTTAGGTTTGTTAAAATTTAGCAAAATAGGCAGTCCATGGACTACTACTTGGGATATAAACTGGTACATTTTGGTGGGAATATGGCCCTTTCATCTTGGGAAACCTAAGAAGATCACGCTGGGTTTCATGGCAGGGTCACGAGTCAGACTTATTTCCCCAGTACTGTCCCCAACTATGCTGTGAGGAGACGTGAATCTCTCAGACAGGTTTACTTCTGTCCACATTTCTGAGCCAATATGAACTCAGGAAGACTCTCCTGACCAGTAGGTTAGCTGTGTATGATCCTGGCACGGCCCATGGGCATGGGCAGGGCACACAGGATTCCTTTCTTTTTTTTGCAGTGTCCTAAAATTATCTGGACATGCTGCCAGTTATGTGAATGTCTGCAACTTGATGCATTTAGTAATACACTGACAGCTCTTCATCGCACAGATATATTTGTAAAGGTGGCAAACATTTTTCTTATTGAATATTTTATGTGTATTTGAAATACAATGAAAAGCAGTTTATAAATTAATAATAATAGCAATTATCTTTTTCAGGCTGTTGTATATCAGGCACTATGTTTGGACATTTCAAATATATTATCTTTAACACTTTCACAGAAACTGCAAGTACGTATTATTGTTCCCACCTTACAAGTAAAGAAATTGAGTCTGAGATTGTTCAGTCGAATATCTTACAAGTAGTGAGTAGAATCCAAGTTTTAATTCAGAAGTAAACTCAAGAGTTAAAAATACAACCCCCAATTTTACTTTTTGCTCTGTTTTAACTGAATATTTTGTTAAACAGTACCTAGTATATACAGTAACTTTAAAGATTCATCTGGAGGCAGATGAATAGAACTTTGATTACTGCCAAGATGAACTTAGGCAAATGTTTCCATTTCTGTGAGTTTAAGTTTCTTCACCTACAAAATGTGACTATTTGAGGCTTACATGAGAACATGGGCTTCCCTGGTGGCTCAGTGGTGAAGAATACGCCTGCCAGGACAGGAGACGTGTTCATTCCCTGGGTTGGGAAGATCCCCTAGAGAAGGGAATGGCTACCCACCCAAGAATTCTTGCCTGGAGAATCCCATGGACAGAGGTACCTGGTGGGCTACAGTCCATGGGGTTGCAGAAGAGTTGGATACAACTAAGTGACTGCTGCTGCTGCTGCTAAGTCACGTCAGTCGTGTCCGACTCTGTGCGACCCCATAGACGGCGGCCCACCAGGCTCCCCTCCCTGGGATTCTCCAGGCAAGCATACTGGAGTGGGTTGCCATTTCCTTCTCCAATGCATGAAAGTGAAAAGTGAAAGGGAAGTCGCTCAGTCATGTCTGACTCTAGCAACCCCATGGACTGCAGCCTACCAGGCTCCTCCGTCCATGGGATTTGCCAGGCAAGAGTACTGGAGTGGGGTGCCATTGCCTTCTCCAACTTAGTGACTAAACATCAATGATAACAACAAATGAGAACATGAGTGTCAAGAACCAAACCAACAGGTGGTCCCTCTGACTACTTATCTTCTTCCTTCATGCCTAACTGTAGTGCTTACCATGTGCATATTATTTCATAGTAAATTGGAACTGAGAATAAAACTCATAGTGTGTAGATCAAAACTTAAGGTTAAATTGAGAATAAAGATTTGGATTTCTATCAATTCTGAGGAAAGAAATGATTATAAGATAACCTCACACCAAAAGTTCAATATAAAACCAATCTTTTAAAAAATGTAGGGCTCCCTGACTGCCATACTCCACTGAAAAACAGCTAATTAACCACAGATTGCCAGATGAAGACAGACGAGTTCTTTCTCTCTAGTTCTTCCAGAAAAACCCTATTATTACTTTGCCAAAACACTGTGACCTTGTCACCGGGCTGGGGAATGCAAACAGATGAAAATAATGTGGTCTGAAGTGAAGAAATAGACATATAGAGAATTTCTCACTCAAATATTTCTTTCACATATATTGTTGTTTAGTCAACTGTCCAATTGTCAGAATCTACAGATGTACCTGGAGGGCAATTCAAAGAAAATGTTAAGAACTAAATGAAAGGAGAAGGAAGCTCATGCAAAAGTGCTTTGTTTTGATAAGTTATGAATAAAGTAAGCAACCATAGTTTCATGTAATATTTATATAACACCAAGAAAATTAACGAGAGGGTTCTGTAACCTTTAGGAATTTTAGAATTAATGACTGGAGCCTTGGCTTCTTTCCACGGAAGTCACAGCAGGAGTCACAATGAGCCTCAGGCTTTTGTCACAAATACAGCAATTACTCTTTATGATTTTGCTAGAGATTCTTTTCTGTTTGAACACTCTCCTCAAACAAAATATGATAATATTAATTAGCACCCATAAAAACGATAAATTTTTTGGTTCCCTATCAGGCAGTGCCTTAGGCTCCACTTTAAAACAGGTTCATAGGGAAACCCTCAGTATTCATTACGCAAGAATCACTGCAGAGAGTCTGTGTGGATAGTAGTGAACCATAGGACTGGAGAGCCAGGATGCCTGGGCTTCTGTCATAAACCCTGCTGCTTACTATCTGTGACTTTGGGAAGAGACAATCTTTTTGTGCATCTGTTTTGTCACATGTAAAACAGGAGTGATAAGAAGGACCTACTTCATAGGTTGTGGTAAGGATGTAAAACTTTGAGAACATTACCAGGTACACATACAGACACCAGAAACATAACTGGCACTATTAAAACCAACATTTTAGAAAAAGCAATTTGTCAGAGTTACCACCTAGCCACTTGGCCTTGAGTAAGTCACTTTTCTGATTCTGATTTTCTTAATCTTAAAACAGGGAATATATACGGTAATACTCAGCTGCAGAGTGAGGGCTAAAGATTGTCTTTGAAAACATGGCTGAATGCTGCAAATAGTTGGACATGACTAAGCACAGCACAGCACACCAGCAGCAAATATAGTTGCTCACTGTATTGTAACCTCTCATGGTTTTTTAATCTATATCAATCTCTTTTCCCACCTTCCACTTTTTAACTGCTTGCCTGTCTTTTTATTCCTCTCTCTCTCTCTATACACACACACACACACACACACACACACACATACATTTTACATTATTAATTCCCTGAGAAATGGAAGCAATATGTATTTATACTCCATAGCACATAGGTCAGTATCTTAAATATAGTGGATACTAAAAAATTATCAACTGAGAAAAATTAATATTAGTTTAATTTTAGTACTTTGGCATACACTAAATTCTGTGAGTCTCCTTGGCTTTACATTATGAAAGAACTCACTAGGAACCTGGGAAATTAATACAGTAATACTTTCTATACCATACACATAGCAGAAGTAGAATAAAAGTTTGCAAAAATACTTAAAATTTACATTTTCCCTTTGATGATTTGCCACTTTTTTTTCTCTTGTAAGCTCATAACCCACTAGAACCCAGATCCATTATTTCCACACTTCAAATGTAACTCATCCATATGAATTTTAGAAACTTCCCCAGGTAACTGAGACTGATAACATGGATCAGGAAGGCCTAAGTGTAAGAGCACTTCTACCTTCAATCAGCTTTCCAAGTGCTGACTGTGCTGTGCTCCATGGTTGCGCTGTGTTCTGGCCTCACCTTGGTACACTTATGTCTGCTTCTATCCATTGTGCTGTCTTGGCCCAGACACAACTTCTAAAATTCACAAAATCACAGGTCCTCAAGTATTCACGAATATAATCTTTGAGCAGCATATTGGTTACCTACTGTTGCTGTAGGACCACACAGTCAGTGACTGGAAACAGCACAGATTTCTTCTCTTACAGTTCTACAGGTAAAAAGTGTGACAGAGGTCTCCCTGGGCTCAGACAAGGTATTGGCAGGGCCGCATTTCTTCTGCAGGCTTGACAAAAGACAAGTTGAGTTCTTCTCCTATCCCATTACTCTGATTTTTCTTTTGCCTCCTCCTCCTCCCACATTTAAGGACCTTTGTGATGACATTGGGCCCACCCAGATAATCCAGAATAATTTCTCTATTTTGAGGTCAGTTAATTAGCAATCTTGCTTCCATCTTCGAGCTTAATACCCCTTTGCCACGTGAGGTGACATAGATTCCCAGGTTCCAGGAGGTAGGACACAGCCATCTTTAAGAGTTCATTGTTCTGTCTACCACGAGTTGTTCAAAAATAGGTTTAACATCCTTTAAACATATCCAGGTTAGCACACTGGAAAACTGACATTTTAAAACTGGAGTTCTTTGATAACTAATGAGAACCTACTGTACAGCTCAGGGAGCCCTACAAGTGCTCTGTGGTGACCTGAATGGGAAGGAAATTCAAAAATGAGGGCATACATGTATACATATAGCTGACTTCATTTTACAGTAGAAACCAACACATTGTAAAGCAACTATATCCAATAAAAGTTAATTTAAAAATAAAATAAAATTGGAGTTCTTTAAGTAATTTGAGAGAATTAGACTTCTAGAAGGAAGAGATAGTTCATTTTTGGAAACATGCTCACATAGAAATGCCAAGAGATTCTTTCATCTCAGAAGTCTGGTTTCCACAGTGACCAATACAGCATCATCTGTTGTTTTGCAGTCCGCCACGTAGGGCACCCACCTTGATTCCCGCATGGACAGATACGTGACAGAACACAAAGCCCTCCTGGCAGACACACTTTATCTAAAAGTCCACAGGCTGAGCATTTTGATGCATAATTCAGCCTCCTCCAGCTAAGTCCGCTTCCCACTGTGTGCGTGGCAACATGCTGGACTCAATGGAAAGACATCATTCGCATTGGATGGTTTCCACTGACGGACAAGTTGACTGCAGAGGAAAATTTATGACAGACAGAGAGCACCTCAAGTTCAGCTACAGATGTCAGAGTGCTAGTGTCACAAATGAGCTACAGTCTGAATGTGGAGGTTTGCTTCATGTGGAAGCTGACTTTTTAGACTTCTCTGGTATAGCTGGTTATTAGTAGTAACATGGCCTTTATATAAGACAGCCAGGTGCAAAGCCCAGATCTTTCCCTTAAGAGATTCGTCAACTTGGGCATTTCACTTTCTAGGTCTTAGTTTTTGCATCTGTAAAATTAATGATTGTTACCATACTGGATGATTATAAGGAAAAGTGAGGTAATATATTAATTTTAGCATAGTGCTTGGCACACTGTAAGCCCTCGATGGATGGCACTTCTTTTTCTCTTTTTAATCTGTTAGACTTTACTGCTTTAAATTGCAGCCAAAATATTAGGGAGAATATAAAAATATAGCTTTTACCCATAGTAACAAGCTACTGAATTATTATTACATTGATATACTATTTGTTAAAATAGTTCATTCTGTAACACTGTAATTGAACAAAATATTAAATCAATTAAGTGAAAATGAAAATTTTAGTTTATATGACTTTCCAGCAACATGAGATGAAATTCCTTATTATTTTGCAAATTCTATTATTTGCAAATGTAGATTTATTTCTGCCTTGTTTCCTTACCTCTTTACTTTTGGGTCTCTCACATTTAAATTCCCTGTTACTGTGTTTCTAATGGGGCTTCCCAGGAGGCGCCAGTGGTAGAGAGCCCACCTGCCAACGCAGGAGACATAAGAGACACAGGTTATATCCCTGGGTCAGAAAGATCCCCTGGAGGAGGGAATGGCAACCCACTCAGAATCTACCTAGTTACATGATAATGGTCATGCTAAACCAGGCTTCCCTGGTGGCTCAGATGGTAAAGAATCCACTAGCAATGCGGGAGACCTGGGTTCGATCCCTGGGTTGGGAAGATACCCTGGAGAAGGGCATGGCAACCCACTCCAGTATTCTTGCCTGGAGAATACTGCTCCTCTCTCATGGACAGAAGAACCTCATGGGATACAGTCCATGGGGTCTCAAAGAGTAGGACATGACTGAGTGACTAAGCATAGCACACAACACGTACGAAACAAGGAAGAGGCAGCAAGAAGAGATATATGATAGAGGAACATACGGAGTGTAATGGAACCTATTTTTAAGGAAGAGACAGATTTCAGGCTGGGCTTGGTCTCAATCACCCTTCTAGTCAAAAAGACTAGCTGAGCATAAGCCAGATGAAACGCATCTGGTCATGAACATGATATAGACAAAGAGAGCTTCAGGGCCACAGAAATCAAAAGAAAAGTTGGTCCCTAGGGGTAAGCAACCAGAACTGGGGCACTGGGCAGAGCTTTCCTAGCAATAGAGTTGAGAATTATCATCTGTAAAGTAATCTGGAAGCAAGTCCAACTGTAGATGGTGAGATCAAGGGAGTGAATGTAGTAGCCCCAGGTTGCTTGGAAGCGTGAGACAATGGGAAGCCAAGAAGCAGAACCTGAACACAACAAGAAAAAATATATGTTCTGGCCAGAGAAGACCAAATCACATAGCTAGTGAGCTAGTGAGGAGGATTTAGAAATTCACTGTCCAAAGTGAAGCTTACAATATTTCTAATGTCTTTATACATAACCATGCTGAAGTTATGTGCAAATATCAAGTATATGGCTTTCAATGTATAGTCATCATGTAAAGAACTAGTAGCTGTTATCCATTTCAGTGGATTCCTTTTATGATCTTCATGAAGCCATTAGTTAAAGCCTCTTTTGGGAATTCTCTGGCGGTCCAGTGGTTAGGACTCCGTGCTTCCACTGTAGGGGGCATGATTCGATGCTTGGATGGGAACTAAGATCCCACAAACCATGCAGTGCAACCAAAAATAAAATAAAAAGGCTCTTTTTAGGCATTCCTCCAGGTAGCTACATATAATAGTTTATTCTTTTTTTTTTTTGGTTTTATTTTTTATTTATTTTTTTTACAGGCATCCGCCACGGGTGTGCACGTGTTCCGCATCCTGAACCCTCCTCCCACCTCCCTCCTAATACCATCCCTCTGGGATTCACTGGGATGACCCACATAATAGTTTAAATCTCACACTAAGTTTATCTAAATACTATCTTCCACAGTACCAAGCAGGCTTGCTCTATATGTTTGTTTTATTTTTTTTTAACTACATTATTTCTTCCTTTGTCCTTTTCTTTCCTAGATGTATACTGGGAAATTTGTTAGCGCTCATGATCTCATCTGTTATACATGTCCAGGGAAGCCTAATAGGAATTTAGGAAATTCACTTATAACATATGTGTTCCCTACATTCTTAGCCAGCAGACTTCACTGATTGAGTGCTGATGGGTCTGCTGAATGTCCTGCTGAATGTCTTTTACCTGAGCCCAGGTAATGAGAATAGGTGTATCTCTTCTTGGAAATTAATGCTGTTTTTGTCATCTATCTCCAAAGATACAACTGCAGTTTGAGTGTGCTGCAGCTCTCTCTGCTTCCCCAACTCAGATGCTCCCTACTAAAATCCTTCAAGAGGCCATCTTCCTCTGTTTCACTCATGGATGCATCCTATCTGTCTAGGATAGTGCTGGTACATGGGAGGCATGTGGATATTTAGTGCCAAGTTGCTCTTGGGGAACAGGAAGCATAGCAAGGGTTAACCCTGTGTCCGGGGTGGGGGGGAAGGGTGAGGGGAGTAAGGTGGGTCAGAAGTCTGCACTATCGGTTCCTGGGAGAGCAAACATAAGAATGGTTTTGTGCTTTGGTTGCCCTTTCCAAGTATCTCATGGTCTTGCTTTCATACTGTTTTTTTTCCTAAAATTTTTTTTTTTTATCACACAATGCTAACAACTACTGTATTAACTTAGTATTTTAAACGTTTTTTCATAAGTACCACTTTTAAAAATATATTCGGCTGAGGAGACCACTCTCCCTGTCACCTACACTCACCTGAGCCACAGCTCTGTGAGGAGCTATTTCAGGGAGGAGACTACTGCTGTGACTTTGCTAAAGGGAGCATTATTAAAGGGATGGTTAAATCAGAGTACAGAAAAACAGCATCGAACATTGATGTATTTGTCAATTGCTGAACATATTTATAAAATTGTCTGCTTAATAATCTTTAATGTGGTGGTGCTAAATCAGTCATGTCTGACTCTTTGTGACCCCATGGACCGTAGCCCACCAGGTTCCTCAGTCCATGGAATTTTCCAGGCAAGAATACTGAAGTGGGTTGCCATTTCCTTCTCCAGGGGATCTTCCCAACTCAGGGATTGAAACTGAGTTCTTGCTTTTTCTGCATTGGCAGGTAGATTCTTTATCACTGTGCCACCTGGGAAGCCATCTAATAATCTTCAATGCTCATGCTAAACATTGATACTCCTGTTTATGTAATCATCAGTAAATCATCAGTAAAGATTATCATTTTAATCTTCAATGCTTCCCTTCTTTATCTTTTATTTCTTCTTGCTCTCTGTTTTTTTCCTGCTCTTTTGTAAATATTCACAAAGAACATACAATATCTATAGTACTGATAGATGCTGGCTTACAGAATAGAATTACAAGGTACTCAGGAAGTACTTGGAGTACTCAAGAAGTACTCTGAGAAGGAAATGGCAACCCACTCCAGTGTTCTTGTCTGGAGAATCCCAGGGATGGGGGAGCCTGGTGGGCTGCCGTCTATGGCGTCACACAGAGTCAGACACGACTGAATCGACTTAGCAGCAGCAGCAGCAAGGTACTCAAGGTACTCAAGGAGACGACAGATTTTTGGATCAACGTGATCCTGTGTGTTAAGTTCTATAGGGAGATGGGTATGTATGAGATGCTGCGTGAGCACACAGGAGAGTAACTAAGTTTGATGTTGAGCAAGCTGCCCAAAGGAGAAATCTTAAGAAAAGAGTGAGACTTCTAAAGGAAGTCAAGAAAGAGGTTTCAAACAAAGGGAATATGTCCCTGACCCCACTGGCTGCCCCTTTAAGCACCATTTCCTCTTCAGTTATTCCTTGCCATCGAAATCCCAACTTTGTTTGTATTTCTAGTAGCCTCATGAATCACTTAAGGCTTGAGTAAGCCTTAGAGATTAAATCTTGGTTAGTCTAAGTCAATAGGAACAGTTCTATTACCCTTTTCATGGTTGGTTTAGAAAAGATGACTTCATTCCATCCTGGTCCATGAGACTGATTTGAGAGATGATTTTTTATGGGGATTCTGGGACATCTCATGTGAGGATGGGGTGGTCTTTTCTGGTTTTTATATGCTGCAAAGTCAGGATATGATGTTTGAAACTAACAGATACACTTGTCACCACAAGAGACAAATTTGATAAAAAAAAAAGGGGGGGGGCAAAAAAACAACAATCCTGGAACCACTAACTGGAACTAACTCTGATTTCTTGTTGTGTCTCATAATAAATCACTTTATTTCATAAGTAATTTTGAATTAATGGATAAATAATAACAAAGGCTTTAGGGACAATAAATTATCATAGTTCCATAATCCTCATACTTACATGAAGGGCTTGGCTAATGTTTCTGGAATCCTTATTGTACTGAACTGAGTAGTTAAGGATGAAAAAGCAGCAATTTCCCTGAGGCTATGGATGAAACACCAGGGCCAACTCTCACAAGCTTGAGACACCAATAAATAAAGAAGAAACTAGTTTGATTCTATGGGAAAATGCAAGATGCCCTAGCCTAAATATGAATGCCAAAGGTAAATTTTGCTAATCTCTGGAAGGGTATAGAGCAAGTGAGTCTGGCAGGAAACAATAGATTGGTCTCTCTGACTTT
Organism: Bos indicus; assembly: GCF_029378745.1. Taxonomy (NCBI): domain Eukaryota; kingdom Metazoa; phylum Chordata; class Mammalia; order Artiodactyla; family Bovidae; genus Bos; species Bos indicus. The sequence goes on from NC_091760.1 coordinate 114,185,401, forward strand.
AGTTCCTTTAAGTTGGCAGGCTCACCAAGTAGACTCACTCCTATAAAAGCCTGCCCTTAAACCGTCAAAGCTTTAATCATGAACCACTTGTACTGATTTTGTTTCACCAAGAGAATCATTTTCAGTTTATGGTTTCACCATGATCTTTGGTCTAATATGCTCAGGGCTTCTTCACTGTTTTTCCCTCCACTCTTCCCCAACACTCAATTTGACACTCCATCAACATCTGGGGCTTCCTCAAAAAAAACATCCTACCATTTTTGGTCAACTAGAATCATCTCCTCTGGCACAGACCACTCTGAACAAGATCTGCTCCAGCTTTATGAAGATTCTAAACAAGATCCACCAAAGTATCTTCTTACAGAGATAGAAAACTGACCAAGTTATTTGAAAAAAGCCCCATTCTTTTAATTTACTGATATTCAACATGTACTTAGGCTTCCCTGGTGGCTCAGATGGTGAAGAATCCGTGAAGAATTCAGATGGTGAAGAATTCGCTGGGTTGAGAAGACCCCTAGAGAAGGGAATGGCTTCCCACTCCAGCATTCTTGCCTGGAGAAGTTCATGGACAGAGGAGCCTGGTGGGCTACAGTTCATGGGGTCACAAAGAATTGGACACGACTGAGTAACTAAGCCAAGAAACATGTACTTGGTTTTTTGAACATATAATAGCAAAAAATTATCAACCTTACTTTTGCAGAGAACATTCAGTTATCTCGACATCAGTATTACAGTATAATTGTTGAACCCACATCAATTCATATTGACATAAATTTAGAATATGTACATGTACCAAATAATAAAAAATAGGTATAATAAAAGTAAATAGTCATGGTGTTTATTTTCCTAAAATAGGTACATTGGAGCAGATGCTTCAGAAAAGTGCTTAGATATTAACAGGACAAAACCCTGTCTCAGAAATATTTTTATTAAAGAAGATCTAGCTTTTTAGGATAGGCTTTATAATTCTTTCTTAAGCACAAGAGAACATTTCTATAAAATGGACAAAACCCTATTTTCTTAATTCTCACTGTTTTCCAAAACTATGAGCCAGACTGGAAGCTGTAGGAACAGAAACCTATCACTCTTGTTTGTTCTGAAATTCTAGTGCTTAAAAAAATGCCTCACATATAATGGGTGTGCTTCTCTTTAAATATATATATATATATATATTTGGAATCAGAAGTCTGAGTACTGCTTTTCTAAAATAAATTTTTTATTTATTTATTTTTGGCTGTTCTGGGTCTTTGTTGTTGCTCGCAGGCTTTCTCTAGTAGGGCGAGTGATGGCTACTCTCTAGTTGTAGCGCATGGGCTTCTCCTTGGGATGGCTTCTCTTGTTGTGGAGCACAGGCTCCAGGTGCATGGGCTCAGCATTTGTGGCTTGCTAGGTTGCTCTGTGGCATGTGGAATCTTCCCAGACTAGGGATTGAACCCGGGTCTCCTGCACTGGCAGGCAGATTCTTATCCACTGCTCCCCCAAGGAAATCCCTGAGTATTGCTTTTGAGTAATATGTGAACTGTGAACTTCCAGATGTTCAAGCTGGTTTTAGAAAAGGCAGAGGAACCAGAGATCAAATTGCCAACATCTGCTGGATCATCAAAAAAGCAAGAGAGTTCCAGAAAAACATCCATTTCTCCTTTATTGACTATGCCAAAGCCTTTGACTGTGTGCATCACAATAAACTGTGGAAAATTCTGAAAGAGATGGGAATACCAGACCACCTGACCTGCCTCTTGAGAAACCTGTATGCAGGTCAGGAAGCAACAGTTAGAACTGGACATGGAACAACAGACTGGTTCCAAATAGGAAAAGGAGTACGTCAAGGCTGTATATTGTCACCCTGCTTATTTAACTTCTATGCAGAGTACATCATGAGAAATGCTGGGCTGGAAGAAGCACAAGCTGGAATCAAGATTGCCAGGAGGAATATCAATAACCTCAGATATACAGATAATACCACCCTTATGGCAGAAAGTGAAGAAGAACTAAAGAGCCTCTTGATGAAAGTGAAAGAGGAGAGTGAAAAAGTTGGCTTAAAGCTCAACGTTCAGAAAACTAAGATCATGGCATCTGGTCCCATCACTTCATGGCAAATAGATGAAACAGTACAAACAGTGGCTGACTTTATTTTTCTGGGCTTTAAAATCACTGCAGATGGTGACTGCAGCCATGAAATTAAAAAACGCTTACTCCTTGGAAGGAAAGTTATGACCAACCTAGATAGCATATTAAAAAGCAGAGACATTACTTTGTCCACAAAGGTCCTTCTAGTCAAGGCTATGGCTTTTCCAGTGGTTATGTATGGATGTGAGAGTTGGACTATAAAGAAAGCTGAGTGCTAAAGAATTGATTCTTTTGAACTGTGGTGTTGGAGAAGACTCTTGAGAGTCCCTTGGACTGCAAGGAGATCCAACCAGTCCATCCTAAAGGAGGACTGATCCTAAAGGAGATCAGTCCTGGGTGTTCATTGGAAGGACTGATGTTGAAGCTGAAACTCCAATACTTTGGCCACCTGATATGAAGAGCTGACTCATTTAAAAAGACCCTGATGCTGGGAAAGACTGAGGGCAGGAGGAGAAGGGGACTACAGAGGATGAGACGGTTGGATGGCATCACCAACTCGATGGATGTGGGTTTGGGTGGACTCTGGAAGTTGATGATGGACAGGGAGGCCTGGCGTGCTGTGGTTCATGGGGTCGCAAAGAGTCGGACATGACTGAGTGACTGAACTGAACTGAACTGAGTACCTGATGGTCTGAAAACACTGAAGCAGACTGTGAGGGTGCTGTTATGCAGTGAGTGTCACTGTGCTTCCGGAAGACTATGACCTATTTCTGATTTCGACCACGGACTCTTAGATTTGAAGGTAAGTGAAGAGGTCTTTTCAACCTCTTACCCACTTTAGCAAAACTGCAGTTTGTTTCTGCTCTTTTTGGTTTTAGTTTGCTTGCTACATCCAATCATTTGTCTTAGGCATTCTTTTAAAAGAAAGAAAAAAATTACTCCATCTTCTATATGACTGTATTTTCCGATCCAGAAGAATAGTTGTCTTTCTGCACATGCACATCCCCAATTTTTTTATGACATTGCTTCTTGACTCTCATCATCTTGATATTTAATCCTTTCACCTTTCTCTGGGACATGGAAATCTCCTTTAATATGTGGTATCATGAATTGAACTCAGTACTCCTGATTCACTCTTTTTTTAATCCCAGTTAAAAATATAATAAATCTAGAGAAAACTTAAAGGAACATTGTATTATTCGCCTGTATTAACAAATATTTAATATTCTCTTTGAGTTTTTCTTTGTCCATATAAAAATATAACATTTTTTGCCTGAAGCTTTGCTAAGTTGCTGACATTAAAAAAAAAATTGCCCCTAAATATATTTGTCCCTAAAAAATAGCATGTATTTTATGAGAACAAAGACATTTTCTCACATTATCACTGTATCATTAACACATCCAAGAATGTAACATTGCTATGACAATAAACAGTCAACATTCAAATATACCTAACTGTCCAATTGTTATTTATAGGTACTTCTTTTTTCCCTGTCCCAGGATCCAATCAAGGATCATGGTTTACATTTGGCAGTTGTGTCTCTTTAATATTCTTCAAATTCTCTCACTTTTCTTTGATTATTTTCTGTTTAAAAAGACTTTGGGGCTGATGTCTTACAGAATATTCCACAATTGGAATTGGTCTGATTGCTTTTTCATTATTAGATTCAGGTTAAACATTTTCAAAATAATACTACATAGGTAAAGTCGCGTCATATCACTCTACTGCATTAAGTGGAGCATGGTGTCAGCTGGTTCCATTTCTGGTGGTAAACATTTTTGTCATTTGATCACCATCATTTAACATGGTGTTCCCAGACTCTCCTTTATAGAGGTCAGTATTCTCTTTTGTAATTAATCCACATATAGGGGGTAATATTACTTTAAGACTATATGAGCATCTTGTTCTCTAAGATTTATACCTACAGTTTTAGCATCTATTGATGACTCTTGCCTTCATCAATTATTACACTGGCTGGTGCAGCAGTTCTAATTTTATCTCTTTAAACTTTACTAGCTGGCATTCTAATATAAAGAAGAGCTTTGCCTTTCCTGATGTGCTTTGTGTGCTTTTCATCTCCTTTGTTCTGAATATTATACTCCCACCAAAGGAGCCTAAGATTGCAGTAAATTATTTCTCATAATTGGGTCACAATGGTCACTCAAAGAACAAATTGCAGTTCCATTTGAGCATCTAGAGTTTTAAACAATTCAGCATATATTAGAGCATTAAAGTGTAAGAATTAATTAGATATGTCCTACGTAATTCATAGGGGATATTCCTATTTCTTTAGCATCCTGACTTAGTTAATTTTTACTTTTTCAAAGCTCTCTACTGACAATGTATTTTTATCTACTGTCTGTCACTGAACTGTAGATACATGCTTAGCAATAAAAATGATCACATAATATTGCTGAAAATGATTGTAATTCTACCCATAGCTACAAAGTCATTTGCCAATGATTTTCCACACATCAGCATTATATGTTAACATGTTAGGGCACAAGTGTTTTTTATTACACGGTAACATTAAATAAGAATTATAAACACTAAATATAGGAATAACATGGTACAATTGCGATGTAATACTTCTCTGCAGAAAACCCTTGATAGAGATACTGTTAACATTTAAGCATATTAATTATCAGAAAATGTTCTAAATGGTTTGAAATTAGGATTATCTGGCTCACCTTTTTTTTTCCCCCCCAGAGAAAACAACAAAGCCTAGAGAAACTAAAAATCACTTCTTTATTTCTTTTCACAAGGACACTTCTTTTCAAGGACACGGGTTTTTTCTTTTTGGTTTGGTTCATAAAATCACAGAGATTCCTGAATTGGTGTTTCTCTCATGAGTGTCATCATCCCTCAAGCTTACAGAAGAAACAGATGTGGCTTTTCTTCCCATAAAGACTGTATGAGGCTGCAGCAGTTAAACATACTTCTCAGCTGCATCTTCGCAACTGCAATTTGGCACTGCTTTTTAATTTATCAAATTGAAAAAAACATAAGGCAAAAATTATGAGCCATTTCTCTTGTTATTATACTGATTATACAGATTCAGCATGAGCAAGACAGATGCTAATTTGTGCATAAAGCACATTCCTTTTGACAGGAAAATATATATACATTGTGGTTGAAAAAAGACAAGGGTAGTGCTAAAAGCATTTTTTGATTTGTATGGAAAGTTTTCAGTTAAAGACATGATCTCCTGCTTTATCACATCACTAATAATTCCTAGATATAGAGTGTCAGTAAAGCCACCCACACAAATCTCTTCCCATGGAGCCCGGTGAGCTTGGCAACTGAGATATTTGAACCAGGATGAATCCAAGCAAATCACAGAAGATAGGTGTGATTGAGAGAAAACAATGAGGTCATCTGTGTCCCAATTTCTTGCACCATTTCTTCTACAGAAATTCCAGTGTGACCTTCAGCAATTCCCTTAACAGCTTTTGGTTTCTGTTTTCCCATCAAGATGTTTGGGTTACATGCTGGCTGTGTACCTTTCAGCTATAACATTTGATATATGGATTTTATTTTTCAAGCTGTGTAGAATGAGTTTGTGATCTAAGCATCTTTGAACTGATATAAATTCAGAGTCAAATAACCCCCATGACAGGTGGATTTTCCCCAAATCCCATTATGACCCAGAAAATTTGGTATTAAAAGCAACTTTCCTCCCGATAAACTTATAAGCACTTAAGTGTCATAAATTCAAGACCCAGTCAGTGGAACAAGAATGATGTCTGCCAAGAATGATGGCAAAGCAGAGTTTTAGAAGAATGGAAGATTAAAGCTTAAAGTGGAGAGAATGTCTGTGGTGATGGATGAACTTCTCCTATTTAACCTGTAATAAAAATCATACTCTTCCTTCAAAGCCTAGTCAAAAAGCTACTTACCCTATAAAAACGTCCCGATTGCCCCTCACCAGCCCTATTTTCCATTCAGTTTCCTTTCCATTTTGTTCTATCTTCCCTTCAGTGCGGTCTTCTATTAAAATTAACTATTCACATGTCAATTTCTCCCACTGTTTTGTAAATTTCTTGAGCCTGACACTTCTCTTTTGCTTTTGTGTTCATTCTTTTTACTTTCTTACAATCAGAGGTCTTGGTAAAAAATGTGAAACGAATAAGCTACTACCAACTGAAAGAATTTGGGAAAGTTCAAAAGGAGAGAGGCGATGCCAGTTAATATGGTCTATCAACCTTCCAGGATCCTCCTTGCTGGAATCTTACCTCCACTGAGTGATGTGCATACCACCAAGAAGGATCCTGAGTCAGAATGATTGACTACAGACAACCTGGAAACGAATCCCATCACCATAAAACCCAAGACTCAGCCACGTGGCACAGCAGTTCTCCTGGGTTCCCTTACCCTGCTACTCTTCACCAAGGCACCCCTTTCCAATAAAGACTCTTGCTTTGTCAGCATGTTGTGTCTCCTCAGATAATTCACTCCCAAGCATTAGACAAGAGCTCACTCTCAGGCCCTGCTTCCTACAACAAAATGATTAAACTGGCCAGTTGTCTTGGTGATCACTAGATGCAATTTCTAAGTATTAGCCTCATTACTCAAAAAGTAAATAATCTCACATCAATAAAAAAGAATTAACTCCTCTTTACTGCATTTGCTATTGATTAATGACATGTATTTTCCACTCTCTGTTCTCATTATGATTGTAGACAGTTAAGTACTCATCAATTTCTGGCAGACAAATGTTAAGATTTACCTGACTGAGCTTCTTGAAGTCAGGGATCATGTCTTGTCCAGTTCTGCGCTGCCGGCATTGGTCATGACATCTGGCACTAAGTATCTGCTCTATTAAGGCTTACTGCATGGAACAATCCTGACCTAGGGACCTGGGTTAGGATTAGACGGGGAGCTTGGGGAGAAAACAATAGATTAGTTTTTTTCTTGGATGAATTCAAAAGAGACTTCCAAGAACGTAAACAAAGGATTGCAGCTCCCAGTGAGCCACACTATTTGCAATATTTTCAGAGTGACTAGTCTTTAACTAACTGTTGTTGACCCCGGAGTAATTCAGGGTGGGGAAGTGTTTAGGGCACTGACCCCTGAACAGTCCTAAACCCACATGTAAATTCAGTCTGCCCTCTTCATCTGGGGGTTCTGATCGGTGGACTCAACCAATCATGTAGTAGTATAGCATGTATTCTTGCCTGGAAAATCCATGGATGGAGGAGCCTGGTAGGCTGCAGTCCATGGGGTCTCTAAGAGTCGGACACGATGGAGCAACTTCACTTTCACTTTTTACTTTCATGCACTGGAGAAGGAAATGGCAACCCACTCCAGTATTCTTGCCTAGAGAATCCCAGAGACAGAGGAGCCAAATGGGCTGCAGTCTATGGGGTCGCACAGAGTCGGACACGACTGAAGCGACTTAGCAGCATAGCATGTATTTACTAAACTAAATTTGCATATAAGTAGACCTTCACAGTTCAAACCCATATTAAGGGTCAACTGTAGTCTCATTTCAACAATGTATACTTTTTAATAAACTTGTATCAAGGGATGTGAGACAGTGAGTGTGAGATCATGAGATACAAAAGGAATTATTTAATATTCTAAACTGAATCATCTAAGGTTATCTCAGTCCTGAATATTCACTGGAAGGACTGATGCTGAAGCTGAAACTCCAATACTTTGGCCACCTGATGCGAAGAACTGACTCATTTGAAAAGACCCTGGTGCTGGGAAAGATTGAAGGCGGGAGGTGAAGGGGCTGACAGAGAATGAGATGGTTGGATGGCATCACTGACTCCATGGATATGAGTTTGAGTAAGCTCTGGGAGTTGGTGATGGACAGGGAAGCCTGGCGTGCTGTAGTCCACAGGGTCGCAGAGAGTCGGACATGACTGAGCAACTGAACTGAAAATTATCTCATTTTTTTCTTATTTTTAAAAATATCCCCCAAACAGCATTTATTTACCCATTGAACTCCAAAAGATATACTTTGAAAGTCTAGTATTTTATAATCATCCATTTCGATTGACATGGGCTGACACATAAGGACGACAGCCAAAGAGTTACAAAAAATAAATCCATGACTCTTAAATAATCATAACCTCCCCCCACCCCTAAAAGTTACAGGTATCAAAACTTTAGATGTATTGCATTGAAAAGAAGGTTTGTGCACCTCATTATTTAAAGAGGGAAAACAAGGTGCAACTTAATCGTCATGTGAGGCAGCTTATTATTAACCAGATGGAAAGAAGAAAGGATCTCTCCGTCTCAGCTTCCTGCACAGTTTTCCATCAGTTTAAGAAACAGGCGAGAGCAGTGAATTCATTTTTGCATGTACAGACATACTGCTTTAACAAACATTACCAGCTTGTTTTAAATGAATCATTTAAATAACTGACTGTTAAATAGCCTGTGTCCGCTAATTCTCCCTTCTAACTTCCCCATTGCTTTCACCTTCATTTCACTTAGATCAGCAGGCATAGTACTGAAAAGGCCTCCTTGGGAATGCACCTGTCTGCACAATTGGAAAAGGAAGCTACCACAGGCTCAAAGCAATGCCAGACAGTGAATTTGTCCAGAACTGCTTCCTGGGAGAGCAGAGAGTAGATGTGAGTAGTCTGAGTAGCTATACTGCCACACAGACGAGTTTAGCACTAGATACTCAGTGATTGTGATGAGGAAGGACTGGCGGGACAGGGTGGGGTCAGGACCGAGGTGCCTGCGTTGTTTTCTCCAGCTTCCTTGTCCTGTTGGTTGCTCCTCCAGAGGGTGAGGTTGTCTTGCAGCAGCAGCATGACGAGCATGTAGTCCTTCTGGATCTCTGTGTCCAGAGAAGCTGGACATCAGGAAGCTGAGGCCTGGCCTAGCCGGATGGGGGTGCGTGGGCTGCAAGTGCTCTTGGCTGATTGCGGAGGCTTCCTTTCCACAGAGTGAAGAGTTTGGGACTACATCGTTTTTCTTCTCACCGGAACGCCCCCCTGCCAGGTAGCGACAGGAGTCGCCTTTCATCTCCAGGGAGAAGACTTTACTCTCACACTGGAAATCACTGTGGTTCCTGATGAGGAACTTGTCCAGAAAAGCCAGCATGGCGTTGCACACCGTTTCCAGCTCCTTGTTGATCTTCGCTCGCTAAACCTTAACCTTCTTTAGTTTCTTCTCATTCCCTGTCCGCCATGGTTTTCTGGTTGATGATCCTCCAGGAAGACAGTCAGGCAATGCCCACGTTCTTGTAAGCCACAGAGAAGAGGTCTCGGTCTTCAGTGAAGACAGGTTCATTGAGGCTGGTCGCTTCCTTCATCGCAGAGGCTTTGGCCAGCTGCAGTCGCAGCTGCTTGTGGTGCCCCTTGTCGTTGTGGCTGGGCCTCTCCTGGCGCCGGGCTCCCTCGCTCGCCCAAGACGCGAGCGCTCTTGGCCACCGCAGAGGCCACTGCCACTGCGCACGCGCACAGTGGCTTGCCTTGTGGTCCAGGCTGCAGGTGGCAGGCAGCTCTGCTGGCCCGCAGCTCTGCTCGCCTTCTCGGCTGCCTAGACCTCTGGGCTGGGTTGTTTCATTTTCATATTTGTCTGGAGTGTCGAAAAAAGTTTATAATTCCTTTTTCCTCCTTTCTAACATGATTGAGATCTTTTTTATCCACTTCATGAGCTGATCCATAAAATGGATAGTATCTGTACTATTCACTTAAATAGTGTCTGACTGAACTATAGGAGACAGCATGTGAGGGAGCGTGTGGGAAACTAGAGTCTGGTACAGCTGGCTGTTGTTGTTCAGTCCCTCAGTCAAGTGCGACTCTTTTGTGACCTATGGACTGTAGCCTGCCAGACTCCTCTGTCCATGGAATTTTCTGGGCAAGATTATTGGAGTGGGTTGCCATTTCTTCCACCAAGGGATCGTCCCCTCCCAGGGATCGAACCCCGATCTCTGAGTCTCTTGCCTGGCAGGCGGATTCCTTACCCCTGAGCCACCAGTGAAGCCCACAGCTGGTTGTGCACTGGTCAAAAACCTAGCATAAGGGAGTGATGCCTGGGGTGATTTTTGGCAATTTTTAGTATATTCATTACTCAGTTTCCTATTGTTTCATCTACATGGAAGAATATATAAAGACTATATAGAATGTGATTTTCTTTATATTATGTATGATAAGAATACAGGAAAATATTCCCTCTATATGCTCTGAGGTCTAGGGTCTGAATAACATCGGAAATGCTACATGCATCACTTAGATATTCTTAACACCCATTAGCACATCAAGAACCTTTGAGAAGTTGTTTAACATTGTTATCCTAAAATTTTCTATGTGTATTTGACCATTTTGCATTTTCTTTCTCCTTCTTCCCTTCCCTATCACTCTTCCTCCGTCTTCTACTTTGACAGAATATCTAATATTAATACTATATTTTAACCTCTGATGTGTTCTTTTGGAAGACCTCTAGATAGGTTAGAATTTATTGTGAAATAAAATCAGGCTAGGAGAAAACTATAGCATAGTCTAGATTGCATAGATCTGATAATTTACTCTCATGGAGTTTCTTTTTGATGCTATATTCACTTAAAAGTACTATCAAATCTACCTTTATATTTGATACAGGAATGCTATTTGGAAATATTGTCCATCCCAATGTTCACTGCACATGAAAATGTTTTTTAGAAAAATTTCTGTTAATTGCTAGTGAAAATTTGCTTCTTCCAAATTAAAGCATCAATAAATATATAACCTCAGTTTACAAGATGTCAGGAGACAGTTTGGTTTAAGAGTGATTATTTAGCAACTTAGTGATATTCACAGCAATTACAACTTCCTTTTTTTCAGCTGTGCACTTTCAGTGTCAAGCTTGTTATCAGGCTAGCCTATGTCATTGCTGTTAGGTGTTTGTAGTAGCACTGGGAGTCAAATCCTCTTAAGAGTAACATCCTAAAGAGTAACATATGCCAAATTTTCTCAGAGAAATCTAGCTAAATGCAAAGGAACATCTCCAGAGAACCCCCAGTTATCTCCTACAATTTCATTGGCCAGAACCAGGTTAGGTGCCGAGCTACAACAAATACTAGCAGAACAACTATTGCAGAGGAGATGAAATGACCATGGCTGGCTTAGGTTAACTGTAATTTACCCCCAATCTACATAACTACCATAATAAAAATGTGTTTTTTTTTTTTTAATAAGAAAGAGACAGGAAGAGATCTTGAGTAGGAAACATAGTGTCTATTCGAAACCCTTCCAGGGGCTCCTTTTCATTTAAAAATAGAAAACAGATTAAATTTATAAGCCATACATGTATCTTTATGGCCATTCTACTTTATGGCCCTTTGTTCTACTTTTATGTCTTAATCTCATTATCAATTAAAATTTATTTTCCTCTTGCTCATGGTTTTTCTGTACTTTTTTTAAAATGTATAATTCTGATGTTTTAGACTTAACATGTTTTTCAAAATGATATACAGTATATGAAAACTAGAGCTATCAGATACAAACTAGGGGATGGAAGGTGATTAGGTAACTGTTCTGTGTTTGAATATACAGGAATCATTGACATTCCAGCAGAACAGTTAGAAAGTACTTTGGGCCAAGCCTTTAAAAACATGGCTGTGGTAATCAACTTTCCTAGCATGATAACCGGAGAAGGCAATGGCAACCCACTCCAATACTCTTGCCTGGAAAATTCCATGGACGGAGGAGCCTGGTAGGCTGCAGTCCATGAGGTCGCTAAGAGTCCAACACGACTGAGCTACTTCACTTTCACTTTTCACTTTCATGCATTGGAGAAGGAAATGGCAACCCACTCCAGTGTTCTTGCCTGGAGAATCCCAGGGACAGGGGAGCCTGGTGGGCTGCCATCTATGGGGTTGCACAGAGTTGGACACGACTGAAGTGACTTAGCAGCAGCAGCACCATGATAACACTGAATATTCTCATGTAATTAACACCTCTAACTTACAGAAAAGCAGCAGTGGTGGCACTCTAGGTAGAATTTAATTAGCCAAGACAAATAAATTAGGTTTCGTGCTTTATCAGGATAGAGGAATTGCAGAGGCTGGTTTGGAAATTTCAAGCCATTGAATATGCCATTTGACCTCTCAAGGAAATTAACTTTTCTAGCTGCCATTCTGAAAAGTTCTAATTAAGCTATATTGTTATTATTGACTTATTTGTTACATTGGATGTCATATAGGCAACTTTCTTGAAATTCTGGAAAATCTTTCAAATGCTTTTCTTCTTAATGTACAACTGCATGATAGGTGAGATGGAAGGCATCTTACGATGGTACATGTCAATTGGACCATAGAGAAGATTTACAGATTTAATCATACAGATCCCCAAAGATTCACTTTATTCTTTCCATATGGGGACCCGATTTGAATTACATTTCCTTTTGTACAAGAGTCTTATAGGATAAAGAATGCATGGAACATTTGAAAAAAATTAGCCTATGTGGTAATGGGAAGAGACAGATGTTGGAAAGGCAAATGTGGACTCATTTTATGGGGAACTAAATAAATAATGGGAAGACTTACATAAGAGTGACAGTTAGTAGTGATCCTAAGGGAAATGATTCAATTAAATAATATATAGGACAAAAAGTATTAGAAAAGGATTGGTAGGTAGAAATATAACTAATTATACGGTTATGCAAACTTGGAAACACTTTGTGTGGTTGGTGCTTGAACTAAAACATATTTCACCAGTACAATTACTTCAGCAGAAAGCAGGAAGTATGTGTTGGAATCAGCAAGGGCCCTGGAGGGCACAGACATAATGAAGAGGAAGAGAAAATTTGATATTCTTGCAGTCAGAAAAGAGAGAAACGAAATGAAGGGTAGATGTCTTTAGGAAGAACAGTTAAATGTATGTGATTATAATGTGTGATACTTAATAAATTTTTCCTATGTGATAGGTAATGTATGTTTTCTCAACCTCCCCATAAAATAATTGATAAAAGCTGATGTTTCTCACTAATTCTTTGTGAGATAGCAGGCATTTCAGGACTGTAACAAAGGCTGAGTTCTGGTCTCGGGTTAGTTCAACTGAATCTTGGAAGGACAGCTACTTAAGATTTCATCAGTTGGATTTTGTTCTGTAAATGGACTTATTTCATGTTTATTTATTTCAGTTTTGGAAAGAGATACTGCTTTTTATTTTTCTCCATGGCAGACATCTGGAGTTATCTTGGGCTCTGCTCTGTTCTCCCATCTCACCAACACTTCTTGAAAAAGGGCCTTCTGTTTGGGGGATAGGGGTGAATTACTCAGGTATATGGCTTTATGGGCAATAATGAGGGGCAGTAGGGCACACCGGTTCAGCATTTCTGTAGTCTTTGAATTAATTACCTTGATTATTTTGTCTTTGGACAGCCCCTGCTGTTGGATGACTTCCTATGGAATACTGGGGAACTTCTCTGGGGTTTTGCATGAGATTCTTGGAATACATGGCTTTCACCTTTGTAGTAGTCCTCTCTACCTGTTTTGGGTTTTGCGTGTGTGTGTGTGTGTGCACAAACATATGCATGTATTTTAAACACTCACTCTCTTATTGATTCCAATTTCCAACAATTTCATAAAAAATTTTTTGCCTATCAAAATAATCTCTTCTTGTTTCTACCTAATGTCTATTTATTTTTATTTCAATTAGAGTTTGGAAGGAAAGAGAAGCATGTGAGATTAGTCAACTTAGCCATCTTTAACCAAAGACATAGGTATATATTCTTGACAGTTTAAAACACTTTATGTTCAGGGTGTACATTGGGCCCCTCCAATGAACTGGTATCCATTTTTTTCTTAACAGGTTACAATATTAAAATTGATTCAGTTGTTCGTATTATCATCATTTAGTCATTAAGTCATGTCTAACCCTTTTCGATCCCATGGACTGTAGCCTGACAGGCTCCTCTGTCTGTGGGGTTTCCCAGGCAAGAATACTGGAGTGGGTTGCCATTTTCTTCTCCAGGGGATCTTCCCCACCCAGGGATTGAACCTGAATCTCCTGCATTGCACGCAGATTGTTTATCGTCTGAGCCACCAGAGAAGCCCTCATACGTCATACTTTCTGGCTAAGGGGAAAACATCCTTTTGGCCCAGGAAAGCTCTTCCTGGAAATAACCTGATGTATACCAGTTTTTATATAACCCAACTCACGTAATTCCTGCTTTGGTTTTAGACATTAGCTTAAAGCAGGATTTGATTTAGTAAACAACAGTTAGTCAACTTTTGTAGTTATTGATCAAGGCATTGCATCTGCATGTGAAAACCATCATAAGTAAAAGGAAGATTGATGGAATATGAGCTGGTACTGTACTTCCTGCTTGCTAATATCCTTTTATTCCCCTTTTAGAGCTAGAATATTAAAATTTGACTTATAGGTAATTATTGCTAAGTGCATATTCAAGCTAATAAAGAATTATTAAACACACTTAGTGAGGAATCAATTTTCAAAGTGATTGAGTCAAAAGAAGCCAAATATGGAAAGGTCTTGAGCATAAATAAAAAGCCCTGAATATAAATCTTGATGCTGTCACTCTTCATGATATTTTTTATGAGAGAGTTACCTGTGCTCCTGCCTTCCTCCCAATTTCTTCCTCTGGGAGTAATATCGTCTTCCTAGGAATAATAGTCATTCTAGGAGTGTTATCATCCTTTCATTGTTGTTGAGAGTAAATTAAAGCATCCATAGTATTTAATAGTACTTCCCTGGTAGCTCAGACAGTGAAGAATCTGCCTGTGATGCAGGTGACCTGAATTTGATCCTTGGGTCAGGAAGATCTTCTGCCCACTTTAGTATTCTTACTTGGAGAATCCCATGGACAGAGGACCCCGGCAGGCTACAGTCCATGGGGTCACAAAGAGTCGGACACAACTGAGTGACTATCACTTTCACTTTTCAACATAGTATTTACAATAGTAAGTGCTTAATAAATGTAACTTAAACTGTTATTGCTATTTTTGCATTCCACCCTCCTTCACATTGTCCTCGTCTCCTTTAGCCCTAGTTCCTAGTTCTCACCTCTGTGTTGGGATCTCTGCAGTCTTACACACTCCTTCTGGGATCTCTGCAGTCTTACACACTCCTGTCACTCTTATTCTCACATTCAGCACTGTTCATCTTTTTCTTGATTTACTGATGATCAATCTTAAAGGGAAAATTGTATCCCTTTGTGCTTTTTACCTTTTTCCGCCTAAACCCCCCAAACCGTATTTTTGCTTCAGTAACCTCTCCTGCAACATCTGCCGCAAGGCTGGGCTGGAAATGCTGGCTAACAGAGCATGCTGGATGGCAGGGTTTTTGCATTTAGTCAGTTAGTAAAATTAAGTGATTATGAAACACAGGAAATGTAGACATGTTATATAAAACTCTACTAAAAATCATATTATTTAAAAAGAAATATATTGCTAGTATTTTCACTTTTTATATTTATCATATAAAAGTTTTAAAACTAATCTCAAAAATATACAAGCAACTCCTACAGCTCAACTCCAGAAAAATAAATGACCCAATCAAACAATGGGCCAAAGATATAAATAATTTATAGATATAAGCCAGTTTTTCTTTAAATGTTTCCTCCAAGAGACTGTTTTGGTATTAATAATGCCAAAATGGGATTAATGATAACAAATGGGAGTAAAAATAAATTAACAGATTTGAAATTAAAATTTTATACATTGCACTCTTCCTGGCAAGGCACAGACATTCCTTGAAGCTCAGCCTAAGCAAACTCTCATTTACCACTCCCTTTGTTCACACACATGTGCGCTCACACACATACATACACACTCAGATGCAAAAACCTGAAATTTTTATGTAGTATCTACATTTTTGTTATGCATACAAAAATTTGATCAGAACGTAATAGCTGAGACAAAATTGAGTTATAACACTCACGCTATCACCCGGATCAAGAAAAATTCACCTAAGACATTCTACACAAGTATTTTTGATTTTTTTCTTTTCCTATCTTCTCTCAGTATTTCAGGGGAATGGACAACAAAAGTTAAATTACTGCTCTCTTAAACTTAGTCGTCATTGTCAGCTGTGCAAGAAAACTCCTCAACAACTAAAGGTATCACATGTCACGACAGAAGAGATAATAGATGTTCAGAATTCCCATTCTGTTTTTCATGTGTCTATTGTGAGTAGAAAGTTTAAAGATTTGTGAAGAAAACAAACTTATGGTTCCTAAGGAGGGTAGGGAGGGGTGGGATGAACTGAGAGATTGGTACTGACATATGTAAACTACTATGTATATAACAGATAACTGATGAGAACCTTCTGTATAGCAGAGAGCTCTACTCAAGGCTCTGTGGTGGTATAAACAGGAAGGAAATCTAAAGCAGAGGGGACATATGCATACATATAACTGATTCGCTTTGCTGTACAACAGAAACTGACACACCTTGTCAAGCAACTCTACTCCAGTAGAATTTTAAAAGTTAGAAAAATAAGATTTACAAGAACACAGTTTGGAAAAGCAGGAATAAATTCTACTTGTCATGGAACTGTAAGTCAAATATTGTTCAAACTCCAAAACATCTCTGCAGGATTTCCATATAGTGATGTTTTGGGAGACTCCTGGAAAAAAAATCTCTGACATTTGGTCTGCAAGATGAGTCTCTATCTTGGATATAGTTGAATGAGTAACTTCTACCAGTTCATTGGCAGTTGAGTTTGAGTTTCTGAAAAACATTCAAGTTGATTGATATATTTATAAACTCTAGAGATTTTCATTTGAGCAAAAAATGATTTTAAAAAACACAATGAGGCAAAAATTTGGCTTCAAAGTTTCCATAAAGAAGATGCAGAAAGCTAAATGTAACAAGACTTGTAGTTCAAGGATGTATATGTTCTGCTATGACTATAGTTCTGTAGGTTGCATCTGCACACTGACATTAAATGTTTTAATGTTTTTTAAGACTTAAAACAATGTTATGCATATAGTAGATATTTATGTGCCTTTGGAATGTCCTGAGCCCCTTTCCTATAGTGAATTTCTTACATTATGAATCCTGCTTCCTAAGATGAAGGCCATAAACATGTTTTTCCAGGCTCCCTTGCAGCTAAGGTACAGATGTGTGACCTTGACTCTGCCAGACACACATTAAAATATGAGGTCTCTGATTGGTAGAGAGTGGTGTGAAGAAGGTAGTGCAAGGGGGATTCAAGTCTGATGATGAATTTGATTGCAGGTAGATGCTCAGTTTCAGAAGCAGCAGCAGCATGTGGCCTAGGTTCCAGCACCTGATGTTGGAAAGACAAGATACAGAGCCTGTGCCCTGCATGCAGGCCTAGTGTCCTCTAGAGTCATTTTGTCCCACTCCTAGTTATATAGCCTTTAAGCCTGATTCTTCAGAAGTCTGTAAGCTATCTGAACCCCTCTATTAAATTTCTTTTCTACTTGAATGGTTCAGAAGAGCTTCTTTTGTCTGCATCTCACAACTTCAATTAGTACAGTACCTAAAACAATGGTACTATCAATACTATTGCTACTACTAATAGTTTATATTTGTATAGAACTTTTGTAATTTTAAAATAACATCTGACTTCCCTGCTGGTCCAGTGGTAAAGAATCCACCTGCCAATGCAGAGGACATGGATTTGATCCCTGGTTTGGAAAGATCTCACATGCCACAGGGCAGCCGACCCCTTGTGCCACAACTACTGAGCTCATGTGCCTGGAGCCTGTGTTCTGCAATAGGAGAAGCCTCCACAATGAGAAGCCCATGCACCTCAACAAAGAGTAGCCTCCACTTGCCACAACTAGAGAAAGCCCTCATATAGCAACAAATACCCAGTGTAGCCAAAAATAAAAATAAAATAACATCTTTTGTGTCTTGACTTTCAGATGATCTCTTTCAATTCTCATATCACCTTTAAAACCTGGGATGTGGTAGTTTCATCTGACATGTAAGGAAGCCATAAAACAGCAAGGCTAAGTAGCTTGTCTTGTCACAGAGCTTCCTGGTGGAGACAGAAGTAGAAATTAACATTATTTTTGTTTTGATTCTATTGGCTTCACCATTATTTAATCCCATAAAGAAATGAACTTTTCCCCTAACCCTTGCTCAAGCTCCTTGATTTCTTACATGCTTAATAATAATAAAAAAAGATTCCACCAGAGAAACATTTTGCAAGTAGAATTATTGGATTTGTAAACATTCTGTGTTACAAGTGACTTGCATCCAGCATCTACTCATCTTTCTCCTAGGTGAATGTTCTCTAGTGGCGGGGGCAGTTACTTATTTCCTGCACAGTTCCTGATCTCACTCTCCTCTGGCTCCAAAGATGAGGGTAAGATTTATACCCATGTAGAGTGATTGGTTCAGAAGGCAATAGCAACCCACTCCAGTACTCTTGTCTGGAAAATCCTATGGACGGAGGAGCCTGGTGGGCTGCAGTCCATGGGGTCCTGAAGAGTTGGACACGACTGAGCGACTTCACTTCCACTTTTCACTTTCACACATTTGAGAAAGCAATGGCAACCCACTCCAGCGTTCTTGCCTGGAGGATCCCAGGGACGGCAGAGCCTGGTGGGCTGCTGTCTATAGGGTCTCACAGAGTCGGACACGACTGAAGCAACTTAGCAGCAAGAGCAGCAGAGTGATTGGTTGAGGGAGGAACGGGGACATGATCCAATGAGATGCCATTTGGATAATCCTGGAGAGGCACGTTATCCTCTGCTGGTTTTAAACATGGAAGGATGCAGGCCCAACCTTCATAATGTATAGGTAAAGTTGACCCAGAGAAAAGAACTGAGAGATGGGTCCTGATGTCATTGTGTGAGCCTTTGATTCCAGCTGTGCCTGGGAGTTTCAGTTACATGAGCCCCTAAATTACTTTCATGCTTAGTCCAGTTGGATTGGATTTTTTGTAGCCAAAATAATTTTAGTTGATAATCTGTGCCCTTCTAACTTTCTTGGGCTTCACCAGTTCTGCATAATTCAACAGAGCAGTAGTCAGGCCAAGAGATAAGTCAACCAACTAGAAATCTAATTTTCTTTCACAACTTAGTTACTATTTTTTCAGGAAAGGACCCCAAATATTGTTTTCCCAAATGTAGATAAAGATTTAAGAGGATAGCAATAGATTAGACTTAGGAATGTATAACTTTCTCAATATTTCCTGCATTAGTCCTGTCCCTACTTTATTAGTAGTCAATAACCACTTAGCTAGTCCCTTTCTAAATTTAGAAATTGCCTTATAATATCCATTAATAGACTTAAAAGAACAGAAAATACTCGTAATGTTTTTTACATTCTAAGCAATTTATTAAATTTGCATATTCAAAACCTAGGTCCTTGAGATTTTAAGTTCAGTTCAGAAATTTATTGTACTTCTGCAAAATTTTTGTAGCCAATTTTAAGGCATATTTAAGTGAATTTGGGTGCCTTTTACAAACTGTATACCCATATTCTGAAATAATTTAAACTGCATTCATAAACTTAATCATTTTCTGTAATTTTTAAGTACTTTAATATCTGACTCACACAAAATCTTCTTAGTATTTAAATAACTTTCATAACTAATATATTAAAGTTAAAAATGTGGCAGATTTAATGTTAAGTAGTCAATAACTTCATGCAAAGATGGGCTCAATATAGGACAGAAATGTTAGGGACCTAATAGAAGCAGAAGATATTAAAAGAAGTGGCAAGAGTACACAGAAGAACTGTACAAAAAAGATCTTCATGACCCAGATAATCATGATGGTGTGATCACTCACCTAGAGCCAGACATCCTGGAATGTGAAGTCAAGTGGGCCTTAGGAAGCATCACTACGAACAAAGCTAGTGGAAGTGATGAAATTCCAGTTGAGCTATTTCAAATCCTGAAAGATGATGCTGTGAAAGTGCTGCACTCAATATGCCAGCAAATTTGGAAAACTCAGCAGTGGCCACAGGACTGGAAAAGGTCAGTTTTCATTCCAATCCCAAAGAAAGGCAATGCCAGAGAATGCTCAAATTACCTCACAATTTCACTCATCTCACATGCTGGTAAAGTAATGCTTAAAATTCTCCAAGCCAGGCTTTAGCAATATGTGAACCGTGAACTTCCAGATCTTCAAGCTGGTTTTAGAAAAGGCAGAGGAACCAGAGATCAAATTGCCAACATCTGCTGGATCATAGAAAAAGCAAGAGTTTCAGAAAACTCTATTTCTGCTTTATTGACTATGCCAAAGACTTTGACTGTGTGGATCACAATAAACTGTGGAAAATTCTTCAAGAGATGGAAGTACCAGACCATCTGACCTGCTTCTTGAGAAACCTGTATGCAGGTCAGGAAGCAACAGTTAGAACTGGACATGGAACAACAGACTGGTTCCAAATAGGAAAAGGAGTACGTCAAGGCTGTATATTGCCACCCTGCTTATTTAACTTCTATGCAGAGTACATCATGAGAAACGCTGGGCTGGAAGAAGCACAAGCTGGAATCAAGATTGCTGGGAGAAATATCAATAACCTCAGATATGCAGATGACACCACCCTTATGGCAGAAAGTGAAGAAGAACTAAAAAGCCTCTTGATGAAAGTGAAAGAGGAAGTTGAAAAAGTTGGCTTAAAGCTCAACATTCAGAAAATGAAGATCATGGCATCCGGTCCCATCACTTGATGGCAAATAGATGGGGAAACAGTGTCAGACTTTATTTTTCTGGGCTCCAAAATCACTACAGATGGTGACTGCAGCCATGAAATTAAAAGACGCTTACTCCTTGGAAGGAAAGTTATGACCAACCTGGATAGCATATTCAAAAGCAGAGACATTACTTTGCCAACAAAGGTCCATCTAGTCAAGGCTATGGTTTTCCAGTGGTCATGTATGGATGTGAGAGTTGGACTGTGAAGAAAGCTGAGCGCCAAAGAATTGATGCTTTTGAACTGTGGTGTTGGAGAAGACCCTTGAGAGTCCCTTGGAGTGTAAGGAGATACAACCAATCCATTCTAAAGGAGATCAGTCCTGGGTGTTCACTGGAAGGACTGATGTTGAAACTGAAACTCCAATATTTTGGCCACCTGATGCAAAGAGCTGACTCATTTGAAAAGACCTTGATACTGGGAAAGATCGAGGGCAGGAGGCGAAGGGGACAACACAGGATGAGATGGCTGGATGGCATCACTGACTCGATGGACATGGGTTTGGGTGGACTCTGGGAGATGGTGATGGACAGGGAGGCCTGGCGTGCTGCGGTTCATGGGGTCGCAAAGAGTTGGACACGACTGAGTGACTGAACTGAACTGAGTCAGTAACTAATAAATTTAGTAAGGTGTTATCGTAAGTCAACAGTCAACTCAAGTGCTGCTTTTAAATTGGAATTACAAGCTGTGGCTCTAGTAAGCTAAATGTTAACAACTGTATAAAATCCTAAATTTTCACAGATTCTTTCTTAATCACTATGCAGAGTTAAGCAAACTGTACAGTTATAGGAAATAGTCCTCACAAGAACCTTTACTTCAGACACTAGCTGCAAATTCAGGGTCTCCAGTGCCACCTTCACTTAGGACCAGCTGGCTGCAAATTCCAGGATTCCCATGGCCACACTCAGGTTTGATAATTTGCTACAAGGAGTCACAGGAATCATTGAAAGCCACTGTACTCACAAAGATTATACAGGGACAGTGTACAGGACAAAATTATCCAAAGAATGTTACATTAAACAGAGTCTAGGAGGGCTTCCCTGGTGGCTCAGATGTTAAAGAACCTGCCTGCAATGTTGGGAGACCTAGGTTCGATCTCTGGGTTGGGAATATCCCCTGGAGGAGGGCATGGCAACCCACTCCAGTATTCTCGCCTAGAGAACCCCCCATTGACAGAGGAACCTGGCAGGCTATAGTCCATGGGGTCACAAGGAGCTGCATGCGACTGAGCATCTAAGCACACACACACACAGGAGGCCTCCACACAGAGCTTCTGGTCATCCCCTCCTTGTGAAGTTCTGCACAGCACTGCCTCCTCCTGGCTGTGATGTGTAACAACATGCAGGGAGCACTGCCAACCAGAGAGGCTCACTCCAGCTGCTGGTGTCCAGAGCTTTTACTGGGGCTCAACCGCAGACTGCCCACTTTGGTCTAATCTTTTGTCTCCAAACCTTCCTGATGTCAGGCTAATGCCTTTATTTTCTAGTTAGTCTGGAGGTCAAAACTGATTAGCATGACTCAGAGCCACCATAAGAAATCAGTGTTAGGTTCTCTGGTGGTCAAAGGCCCCAACAAACAGATAGTTTTATTGATACCAGGCTGGGCATGCCAGGGGGTAGAGCTCACCTTCCACAAGACAGACTTTATTTGTGTAGGATTAATTCATCAGTACACAGTGCTGAAGTATATTCCTCTATCTGATTTTCCTAAGTGTTTCTAAGTGATTATAAATCGTATGGGTTTGAAAGATGCTTTCTGTGGAAGGTAATTACTATCCCAGTGAACTGAGATTATGTTTCCCTTTAGTTTTTCACCTGGCATGAGTTCTGGAGTTGTGGCCATCTGAGGCACTCCGTGTTGTTCACTGAGATGACTATATTGTTGGCTTTGTCTTCTTAGAACTTTCTGGATTTGGGCCAAATTTACAGGTAGTCAGATTGGTTTTTAAATGAGAACCTTGAGATCTACAGGTGAAAGGTTTCCTAAGTAAAATGAATAAACAAACATTTTGTATTCTGCAAAGTGGCATATACTGTTTTATATGCATAATTTTGATGTTACATTAGCAAGCTCCTTACGAGAGAAATGGGAATTCCCTGGTGACTAAGATGCAGGAGACCTGAGTTTGATCCCTGAGTCAGGAAGATCCCCTGTAGAAGGAAATGGCAACCCACTCCAGTGTTCTTGCCTGGAAAATCTCGTGGCCAAAGGCGCCTGGCAGGCTACAGTCCATGGAGTCACAAAGCGTCAGACACAACTGAATGACTTCACTTTCTTTCTTTCACTTTAAGAGAGAAACAGTAAATTTTCATCTTGTTGCAGTAACTGTGAGCAAATTCCTTCTAAAGCTTACTTACCAGCCATGGTTTGGACATAAAGAGTATTAATAATGCTTTGAAGCAATTTTGCAACATAATAGGAAATCATCATTTTGGGATCCTCTGATTTCTTTAAAAAGCTTCGAGATTTGTTTCTAAAAAGCATGGTGACAACATACAGCTGTCATTATGGGCTCAAAACAAAAGGAAATCACTTTATTTGTGTGGATTTGGGAAGCAGGACACCTAAGCACACGGTAAGGCAAGTCCAGCCCAGATGGCTGTCTGACAAAACTCATATTTCTTGTCAATAGTACAGCAGGATGCCTCCAAAAGTGGGAAGTTAAGGTAGCAAATTCCACGAGCTGTGTCTTTGTGTTCAGGCCATAGATTATGTACTCAGCCTCTTAGACTCCAGAAATTAATTGTAGCAGAGCTCATTACTTCACAGATTTGCATATACCTCTCCTTTTCCCTAGAAAATAGTTTCCAAAGATTAAATGTGAGGTTTTAATGAAGTTATCTTTTTATCATTTATTTTTAAAATTCCTAGCTTCAAATCCCATTGTTAAACTGGAGTTCAGTATCATTTTTACATGTGGAATTTACTGTCACCATCATATCATAGCTAACATATCAGCATATCACATCTGAAGCAAACAAAGTCAGAATTTCAGCCAAAATAATGTGGGATTTAGATGAAATAATAACTAAATATATACTGTTTTATAATCATAAAGAAAATCCTTAGAATTACAAAGGAGGCCAATTATATGGTAATATGAAAGTGAAAGTCACTCAGTAATGTCCAACTCTTTGTGATCCCATGGACTGTACAGTCCATGGAATTCTCCAGGCCAGAATACTAAAGTGGGTAACTTTTCCCTTCTCCAGGGAATCTTCTCAACCGAGGACTGAACCCAGGTCTCCCTCATTGCAAGTGGATTCTTTACGCTGCACCACTAGCGAAGCCCACATGGTAATAGAGACATCAAAAACCCAGAGTTGGTATACAAATGCACATATATTCTATTAGAACATCAATAGTAAAATCTACAGTGGTCTAGTAGTTGCCTTAATTTCTATGTAGCAGTGAGCAATGGGCTTCCCACGTGGCGCAGTGGTAAAGAATCCACTTGCCAATTCAGGAGATACAAAAGACGCAAGTTCGATTCCTGGGTTGTGAAGATCCCCTGGAGTAGGAAATGGCAGCCAGCTCCAGTATTCCTGCCTGGAAAATTCTGTGGACAGAGGAGCCTGATGGGCTACAGTCCGTGGGTTTGTAAAGACTCAGACAAGAGACAGAACACACACACACACAATAAGCATTAAATAATATCTGCAACAATTATATAGTAGTAACAAAGGCTCAAGTAATTCTATTATAACTACTATGGTAATAAATTATTGCTGTTGGTCAGTCGCCAAGTCGTGTCCGACTGCCGACTGAGCACGTCAAGCTTCCCTGTCCCTCAGCATCTCCCGGAGTTTGCCCAAGTTCCTGTCCATCACATTGGTGATGCCATTCAACCATCTCATCCTCTGTCACCCTTATCTCCTTCTGACCTCAATCTTTCCCAGCATCAGAGTCTTTTCCAATGTGTTGTCTCTTTGCATCAGGTGGTCAAAGTATTGGAACTTCAGCTTCAGCATCAGTCCTTCCAATGAGTATTCATGGTTGATTTCCTTTAAGGCTGACTGGTTTTATCTCCCTGCTGTCCAAGGGACTCTCAACTCTTCTCCAGCACCACAGTTTGAAAGCATCAATTCTTTGGCACTCACCCTTCTTTATGGTCCAGTTCTCACAGCTGTACGTGACTACTGGAAAAATCATAGCCTTGACTATACAGACCTTTGTCAGAAAAGGGATGTCTCTACTTTTTAATATGCTGTCTAGGTTTGCCATTGGAGAAGGAAATGGCAACCCACTCCAGTATTCTTGCCTGGAGAATCCCAGGGACAGAGGAGCCTGGTGGGCTGCTGTCTATGGGGTCGCACAGAGTCGGACACGACTGAAGCGACTTAGTAGCAGCAGGTTTGCCATAGCTTTCCTGCCAAGAAGCAATTTGCTTCTTGTCTTCTAAATATAGGGTTTGTTAAATTTCACTTAAAGGTTTGTGAAAATTGAGATATAATGTGTGTGTATGTGTCCAGGGAGTGGATGATGTTGGCCAAAGACTGAATTCTACATAAATTGGTTTCAGAAATGCAAAAACTACCCTCTTTTAACAGGTGGCTATCTAAATGGATTTTGAGAAATGACTTACAGTTTGCAATTTCTCCGACTTTACCTCCCTTTGTTATTCTCAGTCTGTTTCCTCCAAACTGTTAAGCAGTAAAGTAAAGGCCCCCCAAGGGTGCTTGGGCGAACTGAAGGAGATTATTTTTGTACTTTATTGATACCCTTGGCTGTCAAGAGAGTCAGTCCTCCAGTTCAGAATGGTGGCAGCTTCAAAGCAGAAAAGCTTTCAAAAAGGATAGGAAAACAAGCTCAGAGCCTGGAATCTGCAGCAGACAAGGAAGGAAACTTGGAAAATTGGTCCAGCAAGGTAAATAGACAGAAGGCCTAAGGGAATTCCTTGAGAACAACTTAGAATTCATTGCTTTCTTATATTAAACACATGAATTTTACCTCTTATATGAATGCAGTATATATCTGTCAATGTGTACTTTGCCTATTTGTATGTCTATGTGTGAGTAGTTGTTTGATCTTCTCAAAAAAAGCCTACTGTGTGCAGTGTTACTCCACACTTTAGAAATGATGGAACTTGAGGCACTGAGATGTTAAAGGCTTGCCTAAGGTTACATACTTTGTAAGGAGCAGATTCAGGCTTAGCATATAAAGCTTGTTTCTTAACACTTTCCCAATGGATAATTGAAGGGATTGGGCTGACCAAGCCTTGTTCTGGTGTACAAAATGTTTACACGGAGCTTTCAAAAGGTCCTTAAAGGTGATTTTTAGTATGCTAATTTTCATTGACATACAAGTATTTTATGCTGTAATGCCATTAAAATCAGATCAGATACTACATATATGAACTTTTCCAGAAATTACCAAATGTATGGATTTCTCCCTTAGTTAATATTGTACCTGATTCTTAACTTCAAATCTTTCCAGCACAGAGTGAGAAGATTCCTCTAACTAGCCATGGGCTTCTCCAAATTACCTGCCCAACCTCACGTAGAGTTGATGCATGAGCTAGCAGTGCATGAAGAAGTTCATTACAGAAAGGAATTGGATTTGATTAATTTTTTCTAAACACTGATTGACTATGACAGTCCATTTTGCTAACATTTATATTGCAGTAAAGTTTAATTGTGGATTATTTCACCATAAGGCAAACTAGACTGACATAAAGCAGAGAATGAAAATTTACAGTGTTGTATATATATCTATTTCTAATTTTCTGTTAGTTGCTTTTCTATATTATTTATGACTTTAGGCACAGACCTTTATGAATATACACAATTGTGTTCCTAAAATAAAAAAATTTTTAAAAATTGTTAAAAACAAAGAAATAGATCATAAGAAATACAGGATCAGTAGCCAATATGACACCATCTATATGTACACATGAACTTTTCCCTATTGACATGACATTAATGGTCAGGTCGGTCAAAAAATAGATAAACCAATGTGCCATCTGATATGGCTATTTCAGAATAATGATTTTGCTCTTACATATCACTGGGGTGTGAGGATGGTAGAAAGCTTTTCTAACTGCAGGACACTAGCTTAATACATTCTGTCACCAGACCTTTTTTCTTTTTTTCTTTAATTTTTTTCAAAATGCCTCTCTATTCTTTTACCTCTTAAAGTGACTAAAGGATTAGAGATACCGCTTTGGAATTAGTTAGGCTCATCCAAGACACTTCCTATTAGTCAGAGGAAAAAAAAAATTAGCTTGTAAAGGAGCTCAAAATAAAATTAAAAAAAAGTGAGTGGAGAAGGAAGATGGTGAGAGGGACATTCAGGGGGAAAAGTCCATATTTTAATGGTGTGTCCAAGTTCATATTTAGTAATTGCTGTTCATATTGGCTTCTGACCCATAAAAATTTGGATAGATATGCCAATCAGACAAGCACTGAATGAGAAGTGTGTGCACATTAATCTCAGGTCCTCAAACAATTCTGTTTTACTGACATACCTTGGGTATTGGATGATACTGGATATTAAAATAATGAGCAAGACTATTAAATTGCAAATACGAAGTTTTCAAGTTTAAATCAAATCTTGTCCTTGTTTGATCATCACAACCCGCAATAAAAAAGATTTCCTGGTTTGTTTCAGTAGAACAGACATTTGAGGAGGGTCAGTAGGTTCAGTTCATTGTTATAATTAACATCTGGGTTGATAGCTTCAGCTATAAAAATTCTGGTATACTAGAACAGGGAACCAACTACACAGTCTTGTTCAAAACAGTAAGTGCATGTCTCTCACTGCATTCTTTCGAGGATGAATTTTTGTGCCAGTTTCTTTTTAACACTTCATATGAAAACGTGCACACTGATATTTTAAAATTTTGTTCAACTTTGTTTTAGTGTCCAAAAAATACAAGTTTGCTCTAGAATCAATTAAATAAATAATTAAGATCAAAGTAAAGAAAAAAAATTTCCTCTAATCCTTTCTCCTGCTGTCATTATACCTAGGCTAACCACCGAAACATATGGGTCCACGTCCTCCCAGACATATACAATGGTGTGGTAAAGGACCTGCGGGCCAATGCAGGAGACGTAAGAGATGTGGATTCAGTCCATGGGTCGGGAAGATCCCCTGGAGAAGGGCATGGCAACCCACTCCAGTATTCTTGCATGGAGAATACCATGGACAGAGGAACCTGGCAGGCTACAATCAATAGGGTCGTAAAGAGTCAGACACGACTGAAGGGACTTAGCACACACATAACTGAGTGACTGAGCATGCATGCACACACAGTGTTTCCACATATATTCATATATTTCTGATGCAAAATATTCAATATCTTCATTTTAGAAACAAATTGAAAAAGTTGCATCTTTTAGATCTTTACTCGAATAAAATTTCTGATTTCCTTCTGGTTCTTTCCTAATTGCTTATAATTTAAGCTTGTAGCAAATAAATGTACAATCAAGCTAATGATTATTAACCAGCTAATTGCCAATTAAACATTTTTTTTTGAGAGTCAGATATGTTTCCTCTTAACGTTTCTGAGTTTAAATCAGTACATTTAAGTATATTCATTGAAGGTTTGTAACACGTCCAGGAATAATATAAGGGCTAGAAGCAATAACAAAATATAATAACTGATCTCACCATTTAAAAGTGATTTCAGTGTGCCCAAGGATACAAAACAAACATTGGGAATAGATTGGAGAGCAGCTGATGCAATATGGAAGAGAGACAGTGAAGGAACAAACCCTGAGAATTAAAGACACCTCTGAGAAGGCTTCAAGGGCTAGAAGGAGGCTGTTGACCCTGAGAGACTTAAACCTTAGGAAGGAAGGAAGGAAGGGAAAATAATTTCAGGCAGAGGAAGCAACATGAGCCAACGCATGAAACTGATAATGATCTCGGTGTGACAGGCCTTTACACAGTGGGAAAAGGTGGTAGTGAAAATTTGATGTGGGAAGTGACAAAAGAAGTATCCATTATTAAATTACAACATTTTGACTTGAAACCATCTGAATGAATGATTTTGATTTATTGGAAGCCTTATCAAATATCATCTTCATCATCTCTCTAGCTCTCTATGGAAATATCAAGTGCCTGCTCACATCCCACATATCTTTCAAATCAAATGTGCCCCACACTGCATTCATCATAGCCCCTCTATTGAATGCCCCAAATTACCACAATAGAGTCTGTTAGTAAAGCAAAACCTAGCTTGTGCTTCTTGAAGCAAGAAAAAACCATGAATCTAATAGAGTCTTAACCGTGTCTTAGAAGAGGAATATTTACAGAATTTTGGCTTCTAGGCTTAGGTGGCATAAGTTGGTTCCCCCAAGACAGAACTAATTGGGGCTGCACAAAATCTCCCTAAGAACTTGATAAGTCAAGTCTTGATAAGCAAACTTTTATTTGGTAAGTGGGCTGCTGCTCAGGTGAACAGCTTTTTATCTTTAATAAATCTATCTGCAGGAATTTCCTAACACAATTGATGGAGCTGTTTTTTGCTTTACAGCCTTATCTTTCTCTGGAAAAGTTTTCCCGGAACAAAGAACTCTATCATGTTGACATAGGTGGTCTGCAGGCTTGTCTAAGTCATGTGGACACAGATGGTCTCAGTTCTCACCTCCCTAAACCAGGTCCTTCTCAGATGTTTCCTGCCTGAGTCACTGGTAACACCCACCACCCTGCTGCTCTCCCGGGGAACGAGCTTGACGTCATGTTCACTTCCCCATCCTCTGATGCAGGCTGTCACTCTCAGCTCCCATACTTCCCAAATGTTTACCAAATGCTCTTCCAGCATCTCTCCTGTCTCCACACTTTCTTTCACACAAAGGTTAAAGTTACATTTCTAAAATAAATAACTGCATGTGTAACTTCTCTCCTAAATGATTTACAATAGTTTCATACTTTATATATGTGTGTGTGTGTGTGTGTGTGTGTGTGCGTGCGCTCAGTCGTGTATGACTCTTTGTGACCCTATGGACTGTAGCCCACCAGGTTCCTGTATTCATGGGAATTTCCAGGCAAGAATACTGGAATGGATTGTCATTTCCTTCTCCAAGAGACCTTCCTGACCCAGGGATCAAACCCACGTCTTGTGCGTTTCCTCCATTGGCAGGTAGGTTCTTTACCACTGAGCCACCTAGGAGGTCCATATATAGCCCATACACATCTATGTGTATATATAGATGTATACATGATGGTTTCATTAATCAATTGCATCTGAATTAAACTGGACAAAAAGTTTCCCAATACTAAAAAATAAAACCTGAACTTAATAGCATTGACTTCAAGACCCTCCCTGAGCTGGTCTCAACCTCTTAATTCACTTCATATGATGCTTTTTGTGTGTAAATAGTTTCCTTAACACAACATAGAGTTTTCAGGGCTTTGTCCTACCTGATACACTCTCTCCCTTTTCTCCACTCAAAGGTCCTTTATTCAGTGTTACAACTCTCTGTTTCCTTCCTATTGCTCTCTATCTTCCTACTAGTCTCCTTAATTACCAACTGATTTGATTAGTGTCCCAGGGTTATGTCCTTGCCTCACCACAGTTTGTTTGTCTTTTTTTCAAATGCTCTCAGCTATTTTAATGCATCTGTCTCCTCATATTTGGTGGTTCTCCAATCCACATCAATCTTCCTTAACTATCTTCTAAGCTCCAGATGCAAATTCACTGTGCTACTCACAGCCCCTTGGGATTCCTACAGGCATCTCAGATTCAACATGCTTGAGACCAAATGCATCCTTTCTCCTATAACTCTTATCACAGTATCATAACCCAGAGAACAAACCTAGGTGCTAGTTCCCTCACCTCTCACATCCCATCACTGACCTTGCTTTGCCAAATTTACTTCCTTAGAGTTTTTCAGGTCTTTCCCATCCCTGGAGCTCGTCTCTGTCCCTCTACAGTTGCTCCAGTTCATGACTCACAACTCTTGCCTGAGATTTGGTGACGACTGCCTAACTGCTTCTCTGATACCTTGTCATTTTCATATGCTATGCTATGCTAAGTCGCTTCAGTCATGTCCGACTGTGCGACCCCACAGACGGCAGCCCACCAGGCTCCCCCGTCCCTGGGATTCTCGAGGCAAAGAACACTGGAGTGGGTTGCCATTTCCTTCTCCAATGCATGAAAGTGAAAAGTGAAAGTGAAGTCGCTCAGTTGTGTCCGACTCTTAGCGACCCCATGGATTGCAGCCTAACAGGCTCCTCTGTCCACGGGATTTTCCAGGCAAGAGTACTGGAGTGGGGTGCCATTGCCTTCCACTGAGCCACCTGTGTTTCTAAAATGTAAAATTGCTGTCCCTTGAAAGTTTTCAGTGGCTCTTCAGTCCAGTTCAGTTCAGTTCAGTCACTCAGTTGTGTCCGACTCTTTGCAACCCCATGAATTGCAGCACTCCAGGACCCCCTCAAGACTCCCTGTCCATCACCAACTCCCCGCGTTCAGTCAAACTCACGTACATCAAGTCGGTGATGCCATCCAGCCATCTCATCCTCTGTCATTCCCTTTTGCCCCCAATCCCTCCTAGCATCAGAGTCTTTTCCAATGAGTCAACTCTTCTCATGAGGTGGCCAAAGTACTGCAGTTTCAGCTTTAGCATCGTTCCTTCCAAAGAAATCCTAGGGCTGATTTCCCTTAGAATGGACTGGTTGGATCTCCTTGCAGTCCAAGGGACTCTCAAGAGTCTTCTCCAACACCACAGTTCAAAAGCATCAATTCTTCGGCGCTCAGCTTTCTTCACAGTCCAACTCTCACATCCATACATGACCACTGGAAAAACCATAGTCTTGACTAGATGGACCTTTGTTGGCAAAGTAATGTCTCTGCTTTTCAATAGGCTATCTAGGTTGGTCATAACTTTTCTTCCAAGGAGTAAGCGTCTTTTAATTTCATGGCTGCAGTCACCATCTGCAGTGATTTTGGAGCCCCCCAAAATAAAGTCTGACACTGTTTCCATTGTTTCACCATCTATTTCCCATGAAGTGATGGGTGGCTCTTAAAAGCCTACAAAGTACAGATAAGCCTCTTCAACATGCAACATAAAACCTTCTATAAAACCTGGTCTCTCTGAATCCGTGCTATATCATGTGCCTTGTGTTTTGCATTTCAGCACTTATGATTTTTTTTTTGCCTTTGAGATTATGTTTATGTTTCCTTTGCCTGGAGTTTATTTATTCCCCAAGTCTTCTGAATAACTCTGTTATTCTTTAAAAGTCCATTAAGCATCTTTCTAAGGGAGACTTCTGGGATAAGATGAATTCCTCTTTGTATTCTCATAGCAGGGATGTACTATTGAACATAACGTAATAACATTATTTCAGGAGAAGGAAATGGCAACCCACTCCAGTATTCTTGCCTGGAGAATCCCATGGACAGAGGAGCCTGGCAGACTACAGTCCATGGGGTTGCAAGAGTTGGACACAACTTAGCAACTAAACCACCACCAATGACATTATTTTTTATAGGCCAATTCTGGTGCATTCATAGGACTTGGACCTTGTTTTGATTCTATCTAATTCATTTAATCTTCACAAACATACAATAAAATAGGTGTTTTAATTATTATCATCACTTTACCTGTGAGAATTTGAAGTTTACAGTTTAGTGACTTTCCTAAGCTAGCAAGTAACAGAGCCTGAACTTAAGCCCAGATCTGCTTGAGTTTTAACTATTATTCTATAGTAAGATGATGATATAGTGAGTTCAGTGTCTACATATGGTATATACTCAATGTAATTTAATTATTAACCAAATGCATATTATTCATTTTTATATATTTAGTATATAAGTTACTGTAAGTGTTCAATAAATGCTTCTTTCTTTGAAATAAAAGATGATTCTTATCTTCTGAGTTGAATTAAATATTCCTTACACAAAGATTTCTGTGCTCCAAAAGCATTTGTTTTTAATTTTTATAATAGTAATTTGAGTTTCATTACTGTGAGTCGTTCAAGTGTTTGTGCTTCTTATGACCATAAACTTAGGGTCAGAGAATATATGTATTTCAGATTATTTGTCCACATATCTTCCAAATGGTCTTTCCAGAATTAGATTAGAATTAGATTATCAAAGTATAATATAATTTACATACATAGAGTTGTATAGATCTTAAGTGTTATAAGGAATGATGACAAATGCAGGCACTTACCCCATCAAAATATAGAACATTTTAATCAACCCCAAGAGTTTTTTAAATTCCTCTTTCAAATCAACTAGTGTCCCATCCAACATGGAACACCCATTTTCCCCCTTGGCTGTTTTAAGGATTTTCTCTTTTTTATTCATTGTCAGCAATTTAATTACGATATGTCTTAGTGTGATTTTTGTTATGTTTCATCTGCTTGTAGTTTGTGAGTTTTCTTGGGTCTGTGTTTATATTGCAAATCAAATTTTGAAAATTCTTAGCCACTGTCCCTTCAAATATTTTTGTGCCGCACCCTATCTCTTGACCTTTTCTTAGACGCCAATTACATATTTGTTAGACCGTTTGATATTGTCTCATTGATCACTGAGGTTCTGTTCATTTTAAGTCTTTTTTCTTTATGTGTTTTTTGTGTTGTTTCTATCACCTGATCTTGAAATTCACTATTTTTTCCTTGTGTTGTTTCTAATCTTCGTTAAGCCCATCCAGTGAATTTTTATTTTATTGTATTTTTAGCTATAGAATTTCATTTGGTTCTTCTATATGGTTTCTATTTATTTATTTACAGTCTCTATCCTTTCCCTCCCTATGTTATTGCTGTTGTTCAGTTACTATGTCATGTCCCACTCTGCAACCATGGACTGTAGCACACCAGGCTTCCCTGTCCTTCACTATCTTTTACAGTTTGCTCAAACTCATGTTCATTGTATCGATGATGTCATCCAACTGTCTCATCCTCTGTTGCCCCCTTTTCCTCCTGCCCTCAATTTTTCCCAGCATCAGGGTTTTTTCCAATGAGTTGGCTCATTCCTCCATATAGTTATGTTTTATTTTCAGTCTTTCAACATGAACATAGTTATAACACTATTTTTCACTGTCCTTGTCTGTTAACACATTTGAATCACCTATGTAAGTTATGGTTCTATGGTTCTGTTTTTATTTACTGATTTTTCTCCTGAGTATAGGTCATGTTGTTCTGCATCTTTTCATGTCTACAAAGTTTTTGCTGGATCCTAGATATTGCAAATGCAGTATTTGTGAAGGTCTAGATGTTCTTTCCTTCCTTGAAGTGTGTTGAGTTTTATGTCAGACATTTAACATCTTTGAAGATCAGTTTGATTCTGCTGAGGCTTTCTCAAGCTCTTCTCCAACAAGTTGAAAGTCAATTTTGCTGAACTAGCCTTACTCTTTAGCAGTTGTCTTTCTGGAGTCTCTTCAGAATCTCTTGAGTGTTTAAAAAAGATTCTTTACTCTGGTTGGTCAGTATTCAAATGTCTCTCATTTGAGAGACAACTGGCCCTATGCCAGTTTTGGTGGTGAGTCTGGTTAGAGCTCCAGGTATTTGTTCACTCTTACTAGCACTTCTTTGCCATTTTCATATAATCTCATCCTGGATGTATGCAACCTAGAATTAAGCTAAAGATCTACAAGGGCTCAGGTTGATTTCTGGAGCTCTTTCTCTGTGTGTCTCTCTTGTTGTCCCTCAGCTACAAGTGCCTCTCTCACCTCTGATCTCTGTCTCTTAATCTCAGTGGAACCACTTTGCTTTATTTCTGCCTTGTCCGCTTCTGTTCCAGAAGTGCCTTCATGAAGCAATCTGGGTCATTTGTGGGGTTCTTCTTATTGGTTTCCCTTTTCTCATAGATCAGAATCCTGTAATGCCTGTTTTCTGGTATATGAAAAAATTACATATTTTAACCAGTTCTGTAGTTATTATAGCAGGAGCTATAATCCAGGATCAGTTAACTCCACTATGGCTAAAATTGGGAGTCATTAAAATTAGATTACATTAGAAAAAGTAGCTGCTAATGTTATAACTTTATAGGCTCAGTGATATTTGTGGCAGGATAGAGAATCAAAGTATTACATTTTAAAGCACATTTAAAGGATATATTGATCACTTCATTCTTATTCTTATTCTTAAAAGGACTTCTACAGTAGTTATTTTTTCTATAATCTCACCAAATAAACATTTTGACTTCTATGATGTCTTTCTTTTGATTGTGTTATTATTTGACAACAAAACTGTCAAAGGCTATTGCTCAATGGTGAGTCAGTGGCTCTCTGCAAATTTTATTTGCGCTAAAGCTATTCCTCATTATTCATAAAAAATAGCTTGTGCAAAAAAAAAAATACTACCAAAGATGGTATATTCAGGGTATATGATGGACAGGATGCATCTTACTAAACTCATCTAGTCCACTGAGCTGTGATGAGCATCTTCCTTTATCTGGGTGAGTGAGCACATGGTATGTCTCATTTAAAAACCAAAACAGTTCTCAGAAATTTATAGTAGCATGAAGTCATAGTTTAGTAACGTCTTTTGACAATAAGCATGTCTATAAGAAAGAGCTTGAGTTGACTAAGGAAGGATCTTTGGCAAAGATTTCAAAATGTTGCAATGACATTGTCTCTACTAGCAGGTTGTTTTCAGCTTTGTTGCCTCTCATGAAGAACTGAGCAGAAGATAGCCATGAAACCCAAAGAAAATGAATGACTTGAAATAGCTACTCTAGACTGTGACTCTGATCAAGTGTTTTATAATTGAGGCTGAAGAAAAGAAAAACACTTTTTTTGAATCTGGGGAAAAATATGGAGTAGTAGTAAGTTTTGGAAATATAAATGTAATGTATAGAGTAGGTTTTATGGCCTGAAGTTACTTAAAGTTTAGAAGGCTTAGAGGAATAAAGTGTTGGTCTTACTCAATGGGCTTTGGAGGGTGAATGGTGGACACTATGAAAAGGGAAATATGTGCTTTCAAAGCCCTCTGCATAGCAGAATGCAGAGGTTGAATATTGGAATTCATACCGTGAGCAAACTTTTTTTTTACTTTCAAATGTGTCTATGACTCTGTCAAGTCCCCATTTTAACAAACTCTTGAGGGGACTGATTATTTTGAACCAAAGTGAAAGTGGAGTAACAGTTGAAATCTTGCTATATTCAGAGCTGGTAAACCAACTGTCTGAGACGGCAAAAGGAAGCCTTTATTTGTGGTGCTTGTTGATTTTGGGGGTGCAAATATTCTTACCATGATCAAGTTTATATTTCCCAGATTTTAACAACTGGCTTAAAACTTGCTGACACTTTTATAAGACCTATGGGCAGCTTCAGCACACCAATAGCTATATGATATGGTACAGTGCAAGAGAGGTTGTGATGATCTTAGTTTAGAATTCTGGCCCCATTTTTTGTGAAGTATGACCTTGGGAGAATAACCTTTCTGGCTGTATCCAATAATTTGTGATTTATTAATACTACAAAGGGTTGTTGTGCAAATTGAATGAGGTAATGATTGAGTGCTCAATACAATTCCTGAAACATAATAAGCATTCAATAGTTGGTAGCTATTATTGACTATATGGAGTTTTGAG
Source organism: Bos indicus (assembly GCF_029378745.1). Classification (NCBI taxonomy): domain Eukaryota; kingdom Metazoa; phylum Chordata; class Mammalia; order Artiodactyla; family Bovidae; genus Bos; species Bos indicus. The sequence continues at coordinate 114,221,548 of NC_091760.1, forward strand.
ATATTACAATGCAGTTACAGAAGAGTAACTGCTTTTTTAATCTGAGGATTGAGAAAATAAAATACCTATTATGAATTCTGTAATTTTGGCAAAAATATTTTCATTATAAAGTGAATAGATATAGCAGGCTTATCTTACCTACATTTGAAACATTATTTGTATTTATTCTTACTACAGAAAATGCTGGGATGCATATGGGTTTTAGATATGTTTTGATAAATTAATTGTTTCCTAAGGGTCAAAGATTCATAATTTTGTAACCACTATACTAATAATTTTGCAGTGAAAGGTTGAGTGAGGCAAACGAGTCATCACCTGCAGAGATGAGTGAACAAATGAGTTGATACAGGTCCCTGGAGTTATTACTGCATATTCACAAATGCAGTTTTCTAATCCAAACATCTAAGCACTTTTCTGTACTTGATGATGGAATTTCAAGTAAGACTCAATTTTAGGTAAATTGGACGGAACTGAATTTATTTTTCTAAGAGTGTATAATGTTTCATGAGGAACAGTACTTTTACTTCTGTTTTTCAGAACCTTATTCTTCTGAGGAAAATATCAATATATTTTTATCTATTAAAAAAATACTGATGAAAGTGGCTCATATAGTAGATTTCTTAGAGTAGAAATGTCTTTTTATCAGAATCCTTCAAGAGCTTTTGCATTTTGAAGTTCACTCTATTATTATTGTTAGATATTTTGTTCATTTAAGGCTCAATCCAAAGAACACTGAATTTTTAACTCTCAGTTAATGTTTTGCTCCTTTAACAATGAAAATATCATGAAAATTTTATAAATGTATTTCAAAGGGTAGCATGAGAGTATTTCTAGAGCTCTTTTTGGGGGTAGAAATAACAAGATCACCTTTTTATTTTGATGCTACTGTGCCAAGCCTATCAAAATACATATATTACAGTGTAATTCATATTTAACAAATGGCTATGATTATATTTGAATTCAAGCCTATCAGAGGTAATAAGACTGCAGCTACAATAATTCAGAGTAATACAGACAGCATCCATAGATTTCTCTAGCTTTCCACTTTTGTGTAATCATAAAGCTTCCCAATTACACTGTTGGAAAATCACTGAAAAATGCAAATGGATAAGAGGTTGTCAAGCAGTCGTGGGAACTGGCAAGAATAATAATGTTGGCAGTTCTGTAATCACCAAGCATACAAAAGCTGACAGGACAAGCACTTTCCTACCAATTGACTGAATATATATTATTGCTGCATGTTTTAAAAAGCACAGGTGGCAAAACACCATTTTCTGAGCTGGACTTTAAAGCATATTCAGACTCATCATGATTTGCTGACTGGCAGAAAGAAAGAATGCTGTTTAATATTGAATTAGTTATTCCATAATCAGCTGTGTTGAATGCATTATAAGGACACATTTCTTTTTCAGCAAAGGAGCAAACAATACACAAAATATCCTACTAAAAACAACATTTTTTGGAGCCAGTCTAACTTTCTCCATTGATTGGGCATTATCCAAGGAGCCATGAGGACTGTTTCCCTGTTTGGAAAGTTCTGATCACTTGGTGAGCTGGGGGCAGGACCTGGAGGGCTCCATAGCTGGATCACTCACCAGTGAGCCTCATATATTGGGTTGGCCAGAAAGTTCTTTTGGGTTAAGATTGGACAAAAACTCAAATGAACTTTTTGGCCAACCCAATATAATGGAGGCAAAAAGGCAAGAAAGAAAACTGAGGGGCAAAGATGATTCTGCTGTCTGTCCAGGTGCCCAAGGTCTCAGTTTACCTGCCTCTAAATGACTTTTTTTTTAAGGGCCTGTATTTGTTTCCTGAAGAGGGGATGGCAGCTCACTCTGGTATTCTTGCCTAGAGAATCTCATGGACAGAAGAGTCTGGCAGGTTACAGTTCATAGGGTCACAAAGAGTCGGACATGACTGAGGCAACTTCACACCTTAGCATGTATCTGTTTCCTAGGGCTGCAGTAAGAAAGTATTACACGCTGGGTGGCTTAAAACAACTTCGGTTTATTTTTTCATGGTTTTGGGGAAGCGAGAAGTCAAAGTGTTGCAAAGGCTATGTTCCCTGTGAAGTCTTCCGGGGAGGATGCCTCCTCGCCTCTTCCAGCTTTGAGTAGCCCCAGGTGAACTTTAGCTCATGGTGATGGAACTCTACTTGCTGCTTCTGTCTTCACATGGCCATTTTCCCTTTGTGTCTGTGTCTTTACAGAGTGTTCTCCTGCGTGTGTTTATGTGTTTGTCCAATTTTCCCTTCTGTAAGGATACCAGCTGTGTCCTGTTGGATTAGGCTCACTCTGATGATCTCATCTTAAATTTGATTATAACTGTCGAGATTATATTTCCAAATAAATTCATATTCTCAGGGACCAGGATCTAACATTTATATTTAGGGGACACAGTTCAATTCACAGGAGACTAGGAAACAGATTACTTTTACGTTCTAAACAAGAGAGTTAAGTCAGTTAGAGTAATAGGCTAGGAGTACTCTATGGGCTTCCCAGGTGGCTCAGAGGTAAAAAACCCACCTGCCAATGCAGGAGACACAGGTTTGAGTTTTGGGTCAGGAAGATCCCCTGGAGAAGGAAATGGCAACCCACTCCAGTATCCTTGCCTGAGAAATCCCATGGACTGAGAAACCTCTCTGGCTGCAGTCTACAGGGTTTTAAAGAGTCGGACACGACTAAGTGACTGAGCACATGAGTGCTCTAAAATATTTAAGACAAAAAATAAATTAATGGAGTGTGAGTCATCACTCATTTAGCATTATAGGAATTTATGAATGTCCTCTCTGCCAGACACACACTGGGCATGCCAACACAGTGATGAACACAACAATGGAGCTTGGAGTTTTGTATATTGGATAATATTCAGTTATTCAATATAAATAATATTCAGTTAATCATAGTTGAGTTAGATCTAGTGAAGGGAAAGTTTGGGATGCTAGGAGAGCATATACTGAGAGGATTTGATGTAGTTAGGAAAATCAAAAAAAGGTCTTTGAAAAGCAAGATAAGTATGGTAATAGTAGCAACAATAATAGAAAATAATGATGGACATTGAATGGTGGACAGCAGGTTTTGGAGGGAAAATTGTGACTTTGATTTGGACACTCTGAATCTGAGAGTAGAACTATGATTTCTGAGGTCTCCATTATAGTGGTAGCATTTTAAACTGTGGAAGTGAGTGAGTTTGATGGGTAGAGAGAAAAGCGTATGAGGAGGATGAGGGCTTTACTGGGTTCCAAGGCTCTCCAGTACTTAAAGAGCAAGTAAGAAAGGAAAACGAAATTGGAAAAGTGAGGAGGAGGTAAATTAGAAGATGTGCCATAATGTGACAGAAGCCAAGGGAAGAGAGGATTTCAAGGCAGTAAACATGTCTAAGACTTCAAGTAAGATGACAATTGAGTAGGGTTAATTATACTTCGGAGAAGGCAATGGCACCCCACTCCAGTACTCTTGCCTGGAGAATCCCAGGGATGGGGGAGCCTGGTGGGCTGCCGTCTATGGGGTCGCACAGAGTCAGACACGACTGAAGGGACTTAGCAGCAGCAGCAGCAATTATACTTCATAGTGTAAAAGTTATCAAAGCTTTTATCAAAAATAATCTTAGTGATGTGGAGAGGGCAATGCGTGTATTGAATGAATGAACTGGTGAAATAAGGAAGCTGAAAAGTAAGAATTTTGTACCTACTTCAAGAAGTTTGACTTTGGGAGAAGTGAAGGTAGTGGCTAAAGGTAAAGTGGAATCTTGGTGTGTGTGTGTGTCTGTGTGTGTATACATGTGCACCTATTTAAACAGATAGTTTTGGTTTAGATCAAGCATAAATACTCATGGTAAGGATTCAGTGAAGAGAGAGTTATTTAGATAAAGAGAGACATCACCAGCCTAAGATTCTAGGAAGGTTAAAGGTGGCGGGATTCATAACAGGTGGAAGGGTGAGGGAGCAGATTTGGGCCCAGGAAATTGAAAGTTTATATTTCATGGATCCCAGTTGTTTTGAGGGATAAGAGGTGAAGTAACCTGCCCCGAATGTAAAGAAGACAGACGTGCCAGTTTGTGGAGACTGAAGTAGTCATTGCAGAGATGGAAGGCAGTCATAGAAATCCAAGTTTGAAAGCATGTTGGTTCAGAAATCTTTGTCATTCTGTTTTCCAGATGTATTTCAAATGTCTAGAATGGGACTGGTGCATAGCCCACAATTTGCACCTTGTTGAAAGAATGTTTTATGAATTTGAGGTTGCAAGGTGACCATTACCTAAAGGCCAGAACACAGGAACAGAGTTCTGTCTTTGTTTATATTTGACCTTGAGTCCCTTTACACAAGTTGAAGACAGTTCTTAGCAGACTTAAAAGGGACTTCTGGCTGTAGGAATTTGAAATGGTGTGAAGAAAGGTAGCCTATTCTGTACTACAATTTATATCTATAAGAAAAGATTACATACATTTTCAGCCTAGTTTTGTTCACTTATCCAAGTTCTTGCTCTCTTTCAATTTCTTCTTTGCTTTAAGGCGTCTTTGACAAGAACACATGCACTTTGAGGAAGCTTTTGTCAAAGGATTACCACTTCTTGTTAAGAAATGCGTGCACCTGAGAGAGATCTGTCATAAAATGAGTGGCAATTATTCTGTGTTTAGAATTAGTATTGGAAGTGGGAATGGCATGTTACTTCCATGCTTTCCATATGTCACTTTAGTCTGTGCAACAAATGGCTTGAGTCAGTTTTGACAGCTTTTGCCACTTCTGATGGAAACTTGGTAAGTGACTTGACGATATCAATTTTTTAGTGTTAAGCAACTCAACTCTCAATTCTGAAGTAAATATCCTTGTATTGCCACACATCCTGGTGGTATTACGTAGGCTTCTCTTTCAATGCTTATATTTTATTTTGGAATTAAAGTTAGCATAATCATATAGTAATTTTCATTCTTGATAATGATTTAATAACTTTGGATTCACAGAGAGCAAACCTACTAAAATTGTCCCGGGAGCATGTATGTGAAGATGTGTGATATCTTGATTAATTCCTGCACTTAATTAATTCTCTCTGTCCCTTTTTCCAGTTTGCCTGTGTCCCTCTTTCTAATAACAATTGAGACCCATCCTTTGACAATATATTTATAAATGATAGCACTTTCTTTTCCAGATTGCAGTATTGAAAATAAAATTTAAAGTATTTTATATTTTAAAAGGGCTCATCACACAAAACCAGTAAATTCTCAAAAAGATGTAACATACCATCAGTGATAAAACACTCTGAGTAAGGCTGTCAAATATATTTAATTACAAGAACCATGTTAGTAACCTCATAATAGCTTTTATTTGGTAGTTTAGAAAAATGCTATTCCTCATCCAGAATCAACAGCTTAAAAAAATTTTTTTTCAATGCAGTTTGTTTTCTGCAAGGAATAACTTGTACATGAAATGCATTTCAGAATAGAGCTTAATTCCCTCTGAATGGCTTGAGTATAAGTGACTCATTATGGGCTAAGTGACAATTAATTCATTTTCATCATTCATCGATTCATTTCAACTTTGGTTAGGCAAATTAACCACCTGAGGTGCACCTGTTTGAATGCATGTGTTAGGCTTGCATATAAAGTAACTACAGAAAAAAACAAACACCACCCCCCCCCCAAAACCTGTTTCTATATCCTCAGGGACAAGTAGAGTGCATTGCAAGTGATAAGTGCTTGATAAACAGTTACCAAAAAAATTAAAATTTGCTCAAATTCCACTATTACTCAGTGGAATTTGAAGTGAAGTGCATATTTCTACCATGTATTATTTTACCATTTACTTTTCTGCTATCAAAAGGTCTACAGCAACTATTGCTGAGATATTCTTCCATTAAGCATCTAATGTGTATTTAGAGTAGGTGTAGTATTCAAATAGCTCATCTAACTGTAAGAAGTGTGGAACCTATAGCTACAGAGAAAGGAGTTGTAAAATTACAATGACTTTAGCGCCTAAGACTTGCTATGATCTATCCTCAAACTGCTGTGACTCCTAATGGTCAAAACAGAGCCTTGAACTGTTTTAAAAAACTATGTAGGGAGAGGAGCCAAGATGGCGGAGGAGTAGGGCGGGGAGAACACTTTCTCCCCCACAAATTCATCAAAAGAGCATTTAAACGTCGAGTAAATTCCACAAAACAACTTCTGAATGCCGGCAGAGGACATCAGGCACCCAGAAAAGCAACCCAACTCTTCGAAAGGAGGTAGGAAAAAATATTAAAGACAAAAAAAAGAGACAAAAGAGGGAGGGACGGAGTTCTGTCCCGGGAAGGGAATCTTAAAAAGAGAGAAGTTTCCAAACACCAGGAAACCTTCTCACTGCCGAATCTGTGCCGAGCTTTGGAAGCACAGAGGGCAACATAACAGGGAGAAAAAATAAATAAACAATTAAAACTCGCAGATTGCGAGCCCTATGGTAACTCCCCCAGGGGAGAAGCAGCGCAGACGCCTGCATCCGCCATTAGCAAGCGGGGGCTGGGCAGGGAGGCGCGGCGCGGGCTGCATCGCTCAGAGTAAGAATCTGGCCTGAATACCCTGAGCGCTATCTGAGCGAAATAATTTGGGCTAGCAAACCAGACTGTGGGATATCTACCACGCGAAAAGCCAGCCCTAACCTAAGACTGCCAGGCCCGCGCACGGAACAAAGGACTGAACAGAGATAGCCGGCTGCAGGCCTTCCCCCTCCAGTGACAGGCAGCCAGAGCCGGAAGGGGGCAATCGCAGCCCCAGAGAGACATTATCTATAGAACTGTAAGCAGGCTTCTTTGCTAACTAAAACTTCTTGGGGGTCTGGACGGTCAACATCTGCCTGAGAAGGTGCACCGGTTTTACACCCAGATAACGGAGTGGTGGGGAGGTGATAAGTCACAGCATTGGCGCTCGCCAAACACCTCATCACCTGAGCTGCTCCGACCTGGGAAGAGCACAAAACGCAGGCCCAACTGAGTCTGCGCCTCTGAGGACTACCCGAGTGCCTGAACCTGAGCAGCTTGGACCTGGGAGGTACATGCAGCCCAGGGCCGGCCTCGGATTGTTCCCGGCGGAACAACCTAGAGCCCGAGCAGTGTGGGCAGGGTGGTTACACGCGCCGTGAGCCGGGGCAGACCCAGGGTGGCTGAGGCACTGCGAGCCCACGCCAGTGTTATTTGTTTGCAGCATCCCTCCCTCCCTCCCCACAGCGCGACTGAACAAGTAAGCCTAAAAAAAAAAAAAAAAAAAAAAGTGTCCTCCACCGTCCCCTTTGTGTCAGGGCAGAAACCAGATACTGAAGAGACCAGCAAACAGAAGAAGATATAACAGAGGGAAACGCCTTGGAAGCTACAGGCAATAGATCAAAACCCTGTGGTTACTACGGACTACATAGGAAGGGGCCTATAGATCTTGAGAAATATAAGTCTGACCAAGGAACTAGCCAAAAATGAACTGAACCCACAGCACCCACAACAAAACCAAGAAAGTCCTAGATATATTTTTATTATTTTTACGATCATTCTTTCTTTTTTTTTTAATTAAAAAAAAATGTTAAGTCCTCTATTGTTCCTTTAATTTTCACTTTTATAACCTATTACTTTGCAAAAAAAAAAAAAGACCCTATTTTTTTCTTCTTCAGCAAACTTCATATATATATATTTTATAATTTTTTGATCTTGTTTTTTTTTTTTTTCTTCTTTTCTTTAACATTGTATTTTTGAAATTCCAAACTCTACTCTAGATTTTTAATTTTTGCTTTTTGGTATATGTTATCAATTTTGTACCTATAGTTTTTTTTTTTATATAATTTCTGTGACTTTTTTTTTCTTCTTCTCTGTTTCTTTCTCTTCTTCTTTTATATAACATTGTATATCTGAAATTCCAAACTCTACTCTAGATTTTTAATTTATGCTTTTTGGTATTTGATATCAATTTTGTACCTGTATTTTCTTTATAATTTTTGTGACATTGTTTGTTTTTGTTTGTTTGTTTTCTCTCTTTATTTTTCTTTTTTTTTTTTAACATTGTATTTTTGAAATTCTAAACTCTACTTTAGATTTTTAATTTTTGCTTTTTGGTATTAGTTATCAATTTTGTACCTGTACTTTCTTTATAATTTTTGCAACCTTGTTTGTTTTTGTTTGTTCGTTTTTTCTCTCTTTCTTTTCCTTCTTCTTTTCTTTAACATTGTATTTTTTTTAAATTAATTTTATTCTATTCTCAATCTTTACATAATTGTATTAGTTCTGCCAAACATCAGAATGAATCCACCACGGGTATACATGTGTTCCCTATCCTGAACCCCCCTCCCTCCTCCCTCCCCACACCATCCCTCTGGGTCGTCCCAGTGCACCAGCCCCAAGCATCCAGTATCGTGCATTGAACCTGGACTGGCATCTCGTTTCTTACATGATATTTTACATGTTTCAATGCCATTCTCCCAAATCTTCCCACCCTCTCCCTCTCCCACAGAGTCCGTAAGACTGTTCTATACGTCAGTGTCTCTTTTGCTGTCTCGTATACAGGGTTATCGTTACCATCTTTCTAAATTCCATATATATGCGTTAGTATACTGTATTGGTGTTTTTCCTTCTGGCTTACTTCACTCTGTATAATAGGCTCCAGTTTCATCCACCTCATTAGAACTGATTCAAATGTATTCTTTTTAATGGCTGAGTAATACTCCATTGTGTATATGTACCACAGCTTGCTTATCCATCCATCTGCTGATGGACATCTAGGTTGCTTCCATGTCCTGGCTATTATAAACAGTGCTGCGATGAACATTGGGGTACACGTGTCTCTTTCCCTTCTGGTTTCCTCAGTGTGTATGCCCAGCAGTGGGATTGCTGTATCATAAGGCAGTTCTATTTCCAGTTTTTTAAGGAATCTCCACACTGTTCTCCATAGTGGCTGTACTAGTTTGCATTCCCACCAACAGTGTAAGAGGGTTAAATTCCAAACTCTACTCTAGATTTTTAATTTTTGCTTTTATGTATTTGTTACCAATTTTGTACCTTTAAGAACCCAATCTTCAGGACCCATTTTTCACTAGGGAGCGAGATTACTGGCTTGACTGCTCTCTCTCCCTTTGGACTCTCCTTTTTCTCCACCAGGTCGCCTGTGTCTCCTCCCTAACCCCTCTCTACTCTACCCAACTCTGTGAATTTCTGTGTGTTCCAGACGGTGGAGAACACTTAGGGAACTGATTACTGGCTGGATCTCTCTCCCTCCTTTTCATTCCCCCCTTTTATCCTTCTGGCCACCTCTGTCACCTTCCTCCTTCTTCTCTTCTCTGTATAACTCCGTGAACATCTCTGAGTGGTCCATTTGTGGAGTGCACATAAGGAAGTGACTACTGGCTAGCCCACTCTCCACTATTGATTCACCTCATCTCATTTGGGTCACCTCTAACTCCCTCCTCCCTCTTCTCTTCTCCATGTAACCCTGTGAACCTCTCTGAGTGATCCTCACCGTAGAGAAACTTTTCATCTTTAATGTAGATGTTTTATCAATGGTGCTGTATAGAAGGAGAAGTTTTGAAACTACTGTAAAAATAAGACCGATAACTGGAAGCAGGAGACTTAAGTCCAAACCCTGACTCCAGGGAACTCCTGACTCCAAGGAACATTAATTGACAGGAGCTCATCAAATGCCTCCATACCGACACTGAAACCAAGCACCACACAAGGGCCAATAAGTTCCAGGGCAAGACATACCAAGCAAATTCTCCAGCAACAAAGGAACACAGTCCTGAGCTTCAAGATACAGGCTGCCCAAAGTCACCCCAAAACTATAGACATCTCATAATTCATTACTGGACATTTCATTGCCCTCCAGAGAGAAGAAATACAGCTCCACCCACCAGAACACTGACACAAGCTTCCCTAACCAGGAAACCTTGACAAGCCACCTGTACAAACCCACACACAGTGAGGAAATGCCACAATAAAGAGAACTCCACAAAGTGCCAGAATACAGAAAGGACACCCCAAACTCAGCAATTTAAACAAGATGAAGAGACAGAGGAATACTCAGCAAATAAAGGAACAGGATAAATGCGCACCAAACCAAACAAAAGAGGAAGAGATAGGGAATCTACCTGATAAAGAATTCCAAATAATGATAATGAAATTGATCCAAAATCTTGAAACTAAAATGGAATCACAGATAAATAGCCTGGAGACAAGGATTGAGAAGATGCAAGAAAGGTTTAACAAGGACCTAGAACAAATAAAAAAGAGTCAATATATAATGAATAATGCAATAAATGAAATTAAAAACACTCTGGAGGCAACAAATAGTAGAATAACAGAGGCAGAAGATAGGATTAGTGAATTAGAAGATAGAATGGTAGAAATAAATGAATCAGAGAGGATAAAAGAAAAACGAATTAAAAGAAATGAGGACAATCTCAGAGACCTCCAGGACAATATTAAACGCTACAACATTCGAATCATAGGGGTCCCAGAAGAAGAAGACAAAAAGAAAGACCATGAGAAAATACTTGAGATAATAGTGGAAAACTTCCCTAAAATGGGGAAGGAAATAATCACCCAAGTCCAAGAAACCCAGAGAGTCCCAAACAGGATAAACCCAAGGAGAAACACCCCAAGACACATATTAATCAAATTAACAAAGATCAAACACAAAGAACAAATATTAAAAGCAGCAAGGGAAAAACAACAAATAACACACAAGGGAATTCCCATAAGGATAACAGCTGATCTTTCAATAGAAACTCTTCAAGCCAGGAGGGAATGGCAAGACATACTTAAATGATGAAAGAAAATAACCTACAGCCCAGATTATTGTACCCAGCAAGGATCTCATTCAAGTATGAAGGAGAAATCAAAAGCTTTTCAGACAAGCAAAAGCTGAGAGAATTCTGCACCACCAAACCAGCTCTCCAACAAATACTAAAGGATATTCTCTAGACAGAAAACACAAAAACGGTGTATAAACTCGAACCCAAAACAATAAAGTAAATGGCAATGGGATCATACTTATCAGTAATTACCTTAAACGTAAATGGGTTGAATGCCCCAACCAAAAGACAAAGACTGGCTGAATGGATACAAAAACAAGACCCCTACATATGTAGTCTACAAGAGACCCACCTCAAAACAGGGGACACATACAGACTGAAAGTGAAGGGCTGGAAAAAGATTTTCCATGCAAATAGGGACCAAAAGAAAGCAGGAGTAGCAATACTCATAGCAGATAAAATAGACTTTAAAACAAAGGCTGTGAAAAGAGACAAAGAAGGTCACTACATAATGATCAAAGGATCAATCCAAGAAGAAGATATAACAATTATAAATATATATGCACCCAACACGGGAGCACCGCAGTATGTAAGACAAATGCTAACAAGTATGAAAGGAGAAATTAACAATAACACAATAATAGTGGGAGACTTTAATACCCCACTTACACCTATGGGTAGATCAACTAAACAGAAAATTAACAAGGAAACACAAACTTTAAATGATACAATAGACCAGTTAGACCTAATTGATATCTATAGGACATTTCACCCCAAAATAATGAATTTCACCTTTTTCTCAAGCGCACATGGAACCTTCTCCAGGATAGATCACATCCTGGGCCATAAATCTAGCCTTGGTAATTTCAAAAAAATAGAAATCATTCCAAGCATTTTTTCTGACAACAATGCAGTAAGATTAGATCTCAATTACAGGAGAAAAACTATTAAAAATTCCAACATATGGAGGCTGAACAACACGCTGCTGAATAACCAACAAATCACAGAAGAAATCAAAAAAGAAATCAAAATTTGCATAGAAACGAATGAAAATGAAAACACAACAACCGAAAACCTGTGGGACACGGTAAAAGCAGTCTTGAGGGGAAAGTTGATAGCAATACAGGCACACCTCAAGAAACAAGAAAAAAGTCAAATAAATAACCTAACTCTACACCTAAAGCAACTAGAAAAGGAAGAAATGAAGAACCCCAGGGTTAGTAGAAGGAAAGAAATTTTAAAAATTAGAGCAGAAATAAATGCAAAAGAAACAAAAGAGACCATAGCAAAAATCAACAAAACCAAAAGCTGGTTCTTTGAAAGGATAAATAAAATTGACAAACCATTAGCCAGACTCATCAAGAAACAAAGGGAGAAAAATCAAATCAACAAAATTAGAAACGAAAATGGAGAGATCACAACAGACAACACAGAAATACAAAGGATCATAAGAGACTACTATCAACAATTATATGCCAATAAAATGGACAACGTGGAAGAAATGGACAAATTCTTAGAAAAGTACAACTTTCCAAAACTGGACCAGGAAGAAATAGAAAATCTTAACAGACCAATCACAAGCACGGAAATTGAAACTGTAATCAAAAATCTTCGAGCAAACAAAAGCCCAGGTCCAGATGGCTTCACAGCTGAATTCTACCAAAAATTTAGAGAAGAGCTAACACCTATCCTGCTCAAACTCTTCCAGAAAATTGCAGAGGAAGGTAAACTTCCAAACTCATTCTATGAGGCCACCATCACCCTAATACCAAAACCTGACAAAGATCCCACAAAAAAAGAAAACTACAGGCCAATATCACTGATGAACATAGATGCAAAAATCCTTAACAAAATTCTAGCAATCAAAATCCAACAACACATTAAAAAGATCATAGACCATGATCAAGTGGGCTTTATCCCAGGGATGCAAGGATTCTTCAATATCCGCAAATCAATCAATGTAATACACCACATTAACAAATTGAAAAATAAAAACCATATGATTATCTCAATAGATGCAGAGAAAGCCTTTGACAAAATTCAACATCCATTTATGATAAAAACTCTCCAGAAAGCAGGAATAGAAGGAACATACCTCAACATAATAAAAGCTATATATGACAAACCCACAGCAAACATTATCCTCAATGGTGAAAAATTGAAAGCATTTCCTCTCAAGTCAGGAACAAGACAAGGGTGCCCACTTTCACCATTACTATTCAACACAGTTTTGGAAGTTTTGGCCACAGCAATAAGAGCAGAAAAAGAAATAAAAGGAATCCAAATTGGAAAAGAAGAAGTAAAACTCTCACTATTTGCAGATGACATGATCCTCTACATAGAAAACCCTAAAGATTCCACCAGAAAATTACTAGAAATAATCAATGACTAGAGTAAAGTTGCAGGATATAAAATCAACACACAGAAATCCCTTGCATTCCTATACACTAATAATGAGAAAACAGAGAAATTAAGGAAACAATTCCACTCACCATTGCAATGAAAAGAATAAAATACTTAGGAATATATCTACCTAAAGAAACTAAAGACCTATATATAGAAAACTATAAAACACTGGTGAAAGAAATCAAAGAGGACACTAATAGATGGAGAAATATACCATGTTCATGGATTGGAAGAATCAATATAGTGAAAATGAGTATACTACCCAAAGCAATTTATAGATTCAACGCAATCCCTATCAAGCTACCAACAGTGTTCTTCACAGAGCTAGAACAAATAATTTCACAATTTGTATGGAAATACAAAAAACCTCGAATAGCCAAAGCGATCTTGAGAAAGAAGAATGGAACTGGAGGAATCAACCTACCTGACTTCAGGCTCTACTACAAAGCCACAGTTATCAAGACAGTATGGTACTGGCACAAAGACAGAAATATAGATCAATGGAATAAAATAGAAAGCCCAGAGATAAATCCACGCACATATGGACACCTTATTTTTGACAAAGGAGGCAAGAATATACAATGGATTAAAGACAATCTCTTTAACAAGTGGTGCTGGGAAATCTGGTCAACCATTTGTAAAAGAATGAAACTAGACCACTTTTTAACACCATACACAAAAATAAACTCAAAATGGATTAAAGATCTCAATGTAAGACCAGAAACTATAAAACTCCTAGAGGAGAACATAGGCAAAACACTCTCTGACATACATCACAGCAGGATCCTCTATGACCCACCTCCCAGAATATTGGAAATAAAATCAAAAATAAACAAATGGGACCTAATTAACCTTAAAAGCTTCTGCACATCAAAGGAAACTATTAGCAAGGTGAAAAGACAGCCTTCAGAATGGGAGAAAATAATAGGAAATGAAGCAACTGACAAACAACTAATCTCAAAAATATACAAGCAACTCCTACAGCTCAACTCCAGAAAAATAAACGACCCAATCAAAAAATGGGCCAAAGAACTAAATAGACATTTCTCCAAAGAAGACATACAGATGGCTAACAAACACATGAAAAGATGCTCAACATCACTCATTATCAGAGAAATGCAAATCAAAACCACTATGAGGTACCATTTCACACCAGTCAGAATGGCTGTGATCCCAAAGTCTACAAATAATAAATGCTGGAGAGGGTGTGGAGAAAAGGGAACCCTCTTACACTGTTGGTGGGAATGCAAACTAGTACAGCCACTATGGAGAACAGTGTGGAGATTCCTTATAAAACTGGAAATAGAACTGCCTTATGATCCAGCAATCCCACTGCTGGGCATACACACTGAGGAAACCAGAAGGGAAAGAGACACGTGTACCCCAATGTTTATCGTAGCACTGTTTATAATAGCCAGGACATGGAAGCAACCTAGATGTCCATCAGCAGATGGATGGATAAGCAATCTGTGGTACATATACACAATGGAGTATTACTCAGCCATTAAAAAGAATACATTTGAATCAGTTCTAATGAGGTGGATGAAACTGGAGCCTATTACACAGAGTGAAGTAAGCCAGAAGGAAAAACAAATACAGTATACTAACGCATATATATGGAATTTAGAAAGATGGTAACAATAACCCAGTGTACGAGACAGCAAAAGAGACACTGATGTACAGAACAGTCTTATGGACTCTGTGGGAGAGGGTGAGGGTGGGAAGATTTGGGAGAATGACATTGAAACATGTAAAATATCATGTAAGAAACGAGATGCCAGTCCAGGTTTGATGCACGATACTGGATGCTTGGGGCTAGTGCACTGGGACGACCCAGAGGGATGGTATGGGGAGGGAGGAGGGAGGAGGGTTCAGAATGGGGAAGACATGTATACCTGTGGCGGATTCATTTTGATATTTGGCAAAACTAATACAATTATGTAAAGTTTAAAAATAAAATAAAATAAAATAAAATAAAACTATTTAACCCTTTTTAAAAGAGCATCAGTATGGTTATTGTAGAGACTCCATAGATAGCAGGATGGGCCCCATCCAACATCTGGTTTGATGTCAAGACAGATGATGTCACACACACCCAAAGTTTATGAAATGATTTATTACTAAGCTCCCAGGCAGGTCTGAAATGACTCAGAGAGCAGGGAAAGGAGTCTTAGAGTCTTAATGGATGTTAGGAGGTGGGGTCAGGATGAGGGTTCATTCCTGTGTGGTTTGAATCTTCCCATTGGTTCCCAAGGAAAGAACACCTGGCCTTTCTTAACTTGCCCAGATTGGGGGTGGGGGACAAGAGGAATAAAGGATTGGTGAAACTTAAAAGATGTCTGTGATCAAACATCAAAAGTAGAACCAGGGTCTTTATTACAAAAGCCATTATGGGAAAGCAAAATCAGAATTTGGGAGTGTCGATTTTCATCTTTGGATCATTTTAAATGATCTATTTCTTGGAAGAAATCAAGAAATCATTTCCTTTTGGGTCTTTAAGGCCTCACAGGTTATGATTAACCCTGGGCCACCGCTTTCCCTTCTAACCATTGTTTCTACCATTTTCCTTCCTGGAACCAAGTGCTGGCCGTACGGAATCATGGGTCAGCTCACTAACTCTGGATCTTTGCTCTTGCTCTTCTCTTTTTCTGGACATCTTTCCCACCTCATTTGCAGGTATATGTCTTATCTATTCTTCAAGCTCAGCTAGAGGCTGGAACCTTTTCCTGGTTGTGCCTCTTGGAAGAAATCACTGCTTCTTCTAAAGCCCCAAAGCATATTTGGTTTGCTCTGATAGCACTTGTCATTTTCTAGCTGGTCTCTGAAAGTGCCTAAAGACTGGAATCGAAGAGACGGATTGATTTTTGTATCTTCTGCACTTTCTCAAAAGATATCTGTTCTAAGAGGGCAGGAATTTTGTTTTGCTCATTCTTTTTCCTTAACACTTGGAACAGTGTTCACTATATACTATTTTGTAAATAAATAATAGACAATATTTAGTGAATAAATAAAAGTAAAATTCATAAAGCCTCTCTGACTCAAACTTCTATTAGATTCTTATATTGCTTCATTATGCACTGCGTAAGTAAAAGGAAAAGGCAGATTTTATTGAGAGTTTAGCATTTCAACTGGTTAAGTTGGCAGTTGAGCTAATTTAAAAGGAAAAATCAATACTGAACCAAATATTCACAACTGGGCATCTCAGATATGGTTCTATACAGAGAATCTAGCATTTTCAGAAATTTAGATAGATTTTGATTGAAACAGGGAGTGTTAAATAACCTGTGATCACTGAGAAGGTACTTGGCAAGCACAGACATTTTGCTTTGGCCCTGTTTTCAGAGATTTATGCTAAATCTGTTCTTTTTATCACAGCTGTAGGCAAAATTAGCAGATGCTGAGAGGCTGGCTTCGTCAGATCGTGCACAAACTCCCCTTGGCCGTACTTGTATGTACAGCATTCACTGGAGGCCGACCTAAGACAGGTTGTAAGACAAGGAGTGATCTCAATTACTGGTATTGTGAACACTTAATGGTATCAGGTGGGCCAGTCTGAGTGAGGGAGGTCTAATGAGGAAGGAGAAATCAAGAATGAATACTTCCAAAGTCTGGCCTCTAAATTGGGAGATTGGGAATGACATATACACACTAACATATATAAAACAGATATTAATAATAAGAACCTACCGTATAGAACTCTATAATGACCTATACGGGAGAAGAACCTGAAAAAGAGTGAAAATAGGTATATGTATAACTGATTAAATTTGTTGTACACCTGAAACTAACACAACATTGTAAATCAACTATACTATAATAAAAATTAAAAATGAAATGATAAGAGTAAAAACTTGAAGTTCAAAGAAAAAATAAGCTTGGCTTCAATGTTCAAGGAGTAACTCTTCTCCAAGCAAATGTGACCCAAACACAGGCTGCAGAAGGTTGCGGTATCTGAACTCACATATGCACTCCTCAAACTGAAGGTGTCAAATTCCAACATCAAAATCCCTAGGTAAATAGGATTTCAACTGATGGTTGGTTGTTTGTTTTAAAGAAGTTTCCTTGCCTTTCTACTCCCAGTATCCCTCTTCATATTCAGGAACATAATCCATGCTCTTCATTCTTAGATTATGGATGCCACAATGGAAAAGACAAAAGGAAAAAGAGAAGGATACATGATTACAAAAGGAATTGAGCAATAGGACTAGGAGGTCTGGAAAGTTAATTACTAACAAGCCTGGGGCAGATTGTACTTTTCACTTCTTGAATATGCACTGGTCTTGAGATTTGCTTTGAGGAAAGTGACACTGTGTGTAATTCAGAGTCCAGGGTTCAAGAGGTCTTACAACTTCTGCCTTTGCCCTCCTAGCTGCTGCCCTGAAACTTCCATGTAAGAAGCCAGCCTAGTTTACTGGAAGGTGAGAGGTCACGTGATTGGTTGACTCTCTGCATATTAGAGAAGTCAACTTAGACAGACCTTTTGTTTTGACTGAAGGCAGCTGTGTGAGTGAGTGCAGGTGAAACCAGCAGAGGAACCACCTCGCCAACTCACAGATTAGTGAGAAATTACAAATCATGTTGTTTTGAGTCACTTAGCTTTGGGAAGATTTTGTTACGTGACTAAAGATAACTGATGCACAGCTTGATTGTGAATTTCAATTTTTTTTAGTCTACAGGGCAGTCTTAATTCTTTCCACTTTCCAACTTTTTTAGGTTTTTAAAAACAATATAATTTCAATATCTTTAAGTGTTATATACCTCTGAAAGATCATTAATTTGTTCATTCATTCATACTCACGTTGGTGTTCTTCAAGTATCATATATGTATTAGGAAGTAGCAAGTTGAGACTTTAGAGGTAGGTGGACACTAGATGGTTTTCAATTCAGTATGGGCTTACAGTTAAAAATAAAATAGAATAGATAACAATATTACACATAGTAAAGGTAAGTATGGTTTCAGTTATTAAAACATATGTGTATACTGAGTCACAGTATGAATGTTTCTTTTACCTTATTAAAAAAAAGTTTAAAAGCCACTGGACAAGATCATGGAAAGCATCACACAGTATCCTAAAAGCTTTGATTTTTTCCCAATAGTCTGCAGTGTCATTGAAGAGATTCAGGCAGGTTTATGTATGAGCTTTAGACTGATTGTGCTGGAGGCTGTGTGACAGATCTGTTTGAAGGAGGAATGACAGAAGTAGAAAAATTAGAAGTCTAGGCTGAAACAGAGGTAAGCAGAGAGAGTTTCTTTTAACAAGGATTTACTACATTTGGAGAGAAAGGAGTAGATTTGAGAAGTGTTTAAGAATTTAAATCAGAAAAAATCTGAGGTTAATTGGATATGGTGGTGTAGGGAAGGAAGGAATCAAGGAATTTGCAGGTTCTGACAGATATATGGGAAATAATGCTAGGAAAGGCATACAAGAATCTGGAAAAAATGGTACAGATGAGCCTATTTGCAGGGCAGGAATCGAGACAAAGGCATAGGGAATGGATGTGTGGACACTGGGCGGTGGGTAGTGGGATGACTAGGGCGCCTGGGATTGATGTATGTGCACCGCCATGTGCAAAACAGATAGCTAGTGGGAACCTGCTGTATAGCACAGGGGGCTCTGCTCAGTGCTCCGTAGTGACCTAGATGAGTGGGATGGAGTGGGGAGGGAGGTCCATGAGGGAGGGGATATATATATATATATATATATATATATATATACACATGGCTGATTCACTTTGTCGTATAGCAGAAACTAACACACTGTAAAGCAACTATATTCCAATTTTAAAAAAAGACATCAAGGATGATATAGAGTTCTATCTTGTTTGAATGGCATAGCCACAAACAGGGATAAATAATGTAGGGATAAGAGCAACATCTGTATTGGAGGTTTTACTAATTAATTTAGTTTGGAGCATGGCAAGACTGTGCTGTCTGCAGGACATTCAAATAACTAGCTAGATAAACGAGTTTGAAGCTGGAGAAACAGATGTGAGCGTCATTCAGTGGTAATTGAAATCAAGAAGGTAGATATGTAAAGAGACTATAAAGGGAGAAAAATGGGCCTAAGAAAAGAACTTTTAAATACTGGGGAAACCCTTGAGTAGTCAAAATAAAAAGAGGTTAGAATGATGCCCAGGGAAGAAGGCCAGATCCTGCAGTGTACCAGAAATCAAGGGAAGGAGGCTGGGTTTAATAGTGTCAAGTGAAGCAGAGAGATCCAGGAAACTAAAAATATTCTTTAGATAGGTAGGGAATCATTTATATCAGTGCAGGGGTGGGGGAAGGAGCAGGTGGTAGTTAAATTAGTAGAAAAAGAAAGGATGTCTGGATGAAATTAAAAGGTAAGTATCTTCCCCAACCTCCCTTGCATGAAAGTGAAAGTGAAAGCCACTGAGTTCTGACGGACTCTTTGCGATCTCTCAGACTATATAGTCCATGGAATTTCTAGGCCAGAATACTGGAGTGGGTAGCCTTTCCCTTCTCCAGGGCATGAGCTCATTCTATTCATTGCTTCTTCATTAGCATAATTCAGGCCTCCACTGCCTCTTGCCTGGTCTGCTAGTTCCACTCTGCTTGCTGTACAGACCTTGTGATTTAAAGAATCATAAGAATTGTGACCACAGAAGGTCACAGAAGAATTGTGACCCCACTCCAGTACTCTTGCCTGGAAAATCCCATGGACGGCGGAGCCTGGTAGGCTGCAGTCCATGGGGTCGCTAAGAGTCAGGCATGACTGAGCGACTTCACTTTCACTTTTCACTTTCCACTTTCATGCGTTGGAGAAGGAAATGGCAACCCACTCCAGTGTTCTTGCCTAGAGAATCCCAGGAACAGGGGAGCCTGGTGGGCTTCCATCTATGGGGTCGCACAGAGTTGGACATGACTGAAGCGACTTAGCAGCAGCAGCAGCAGCAAGAATTGTGACAAGTAGAATGAAAACAATATATGAGTTACCTTTACAGCAGTTAAGTGACAAGTATTCTGCCTACTATGACACAGAGCTGATGGTAACATGGTAGCAGCAACATTTAACCTTTTCTGGGAGGTTTAAAAAACTTCCCAGAGAATGTGTCATTTGAACTGAATCTTGAAGAATGAGTGGGTTTTTCTCAGAGGATCAGGACATTTGAAGTAGTAGGAAGGCATGTACAAGAGGAACAACAGAGCACATGGCCAGAAGGTAGGTGGGTGTCTTAGTCTACTTGGGCTGCCACAACAGACTGGGTGGCTCAAACAGGAGAAATCTATTTGTCAGAGTTCTGGGGGATGGGAATCCAAGGTCAGGATACCAGCAGAATCAGACTCTGGTGAGTTTTCTTTTCCTGCCTTGCAGATGGCTGCCCTCTTGCTGTGTCCCCACTAGGTGGAAAGAGAGATAGAGCTCTTTACTTCTCATTAGAACACTACCTCCATCATGAGGGCACCACCCTCATGACATCATCAAAACCCAATTATCTCGCCAAAGCCCCATCTCCAATCATCATATCAAGGGTTAGGGCTTCAATACATGACTCTTGGAGGGACACATTTTGGTCTACAACACTCTGCCTCCCCCTAAAATTCATGTCTTTCCTTGGATGCAAAGTGCATTCATTCAACTCCAACAGCTCCCAGAGTCCTAGATCATCAACTCTAAAGTCTAAGGCCTAAAGTCTCATTTAAATAAGATCTAAAGCAGGCACGGGTGAAACTCAATGCAAAGTTCATCCTGAGGTAAAATTCTCTCCAGCTGTAAACCTGTGCAAAATGTGTTTTGAAATCCAATTTCCAGTGTGTGTGTGTGTGTGTGTGTGTGTGTGTGTTGGGTAGTTTAAGGGTAGAGTGCCACAAGGCTGCCCCCCACTACACCTTCAGATGCTAGTGACAAGCCCAGATTGTTAACTGTAATTTTATCCTGCTCACTGGCTACAGACTAGAAGTTTCATGACCCCCTTCCTAGACTTCAGATGAAGTTTACAAGTTCAGGTTGTCACCTGTACTTATGACTAAAGTGAAAGCAACTAAAGTGTTAGTCACTTAGTCATGTCCAACTCTTTGCAACCCCATGAACCCTCACCAGTCTCCTCTGTCCATGGGATTCTTCAGGCAAGAATACTGGAGTGGGTTGCCATTCCCTTCTCCAGGGAATCTTCCCAACTCAGGACTTGAACGTGGGTACTTATGACTGACTGACTATAAATCAGAGGTTTCCACAGTCCCCTCTCTTTTGGTTTAATTAATTTGCTAGTGGGGCTTATGAAACTCAAAAAGAACATTTTACTTACTAGATTGCTAGTTTATTATATCAAGGGTGCGAGCATGCATGCTAAGTTGCTTCAGTTGTGCCTGTGTGTGACCCCATGGACTGTAGCCCCCAGGTTCCTCTGTCCATGGGGATTCTCCAGCCAATAATGCTGGAGTGGGTTGCCGTGCCCTCCTCCAGGGGATTTCCCAACCCAGGGATTAAACCCCATCTCTTATGTCTCCTGCATTAGCAGACAGTTTCTTTACCACTCACGCCACTTGGGGAGCCCCAGTTTATTATAAAAGGATGTAATTTAGGAACATCCAGATGGGGGAGATGTGTAGGGCAAAGTATATGAGAAAAGGAAAGAGCCTCCAGGTGTGTCATTTTCCCCAAGTCTCCATGTGATCACCAACCCAGGAACTCTCTGAACTCTGTCCTTTTGGGTTTTGATGGCTTCATTACATGGGCATCATGTAATGACAAAGAGACGTTACTTTGTCAACAAAGGTCCATCTAGTCAAGGCTATGGTTTTTCCAGTAGTCATGTATGGATGTAAGAGTTGGACCATAAAGAAAGCTGAATGTGAAAGAAACGATGCTTTTGAACTGTGGTGTTGGAGAAGACTCTTGAGAGTCCCTTGGACTGCAAGGAGATCCAATCAGTCCATCCTAAAGGAGATCAGCCCTGGATCTTCATTGGAAGGACTGATGTTGAAGCTGAAACTCCAATACTTTGGGCATCTGATACAAAGAGCTGACTCTTTTGAAAAGACCCTGATCCTGGGAAAGATTGAGGGCAGGAGGAGAAGGGGACAACAGAGAATGAGATGGTTGGAGGGCATCACCGACTCAATGGATATGAGTTTGGATAAGCTCTGGGAGTTGGTGATTGACAGGGAGGCCTGGCATGCTGTGGTTCATGGGGTCACAAAGAGTCGGACATGACTGAACGACTGAACTGAACTTACATGGGCATGACTGATCATTGGTGATTGATTTAACCTCCAGCTCCTCTTCTCTCCCTGGAAAACCATGGGGTGAGACTCAAAGTTCTACCCTGTACCCTGGCATTGGTTTCACTGGTAACCAACCACAATCTTTAGGTGTGAGTGTGATCTAAAAGTCACCTCACTAAGGTAACAAGAGATAACTCTATCACTTTTACACAGACAATTCTGAGAATTTTAGTAGCTCTGTGCTAGAAATGGGGATAATTTCAGTTCAGTTCAGTCACTCAGTCATGTCTGACTCTTTGCAACCCCATGAATCGCAGCACGACAGGCCTCCCTGTCCATCACCAACTCCCAGAGTTTACTCAAACTCATGTCCATCGAGTCGGTGATGCCATCCAGCCATCTCATCCTCTGTCATCCCCTTCTCTTCCTGTCCCCAATCCTTCCTAGCATCAGGGTTTTTTTTCCAATGAGTCAACTCTTCGCATCAGGTGGCCAAAGTATTAGAGTTTCAGCTTTAGCATCAGTCCTTCCAATGAACACCCAGGACTGATCTCCCTTAGAATGGACTGGTTGGATCCCCTTTCAGTCCAAGGGACTCTCAAGAGTCTTCTCCAACACCACAGTTCAAAAGCATCAATTCTTCAGCACTCAGCTTTCTTCATATACATATATATATCCTAGTATAAATCACAACATCACACTGTGGAACCTAACAGATTTTGTGTTCCCAAAGTACGACGGTGAGACAGCACTGGGTAAACATTTTCAGTCCAAAAGGGAGAAATCAGGAAGAAGTAACAGGGATGGGTCCCAAGCAATCTAGTACCCAGCAAGGTAAATTGCATTAGATCCCAAGACTCAGGATTAAGCCCCTTTGATTTAATGACCCACCTTCCAGATCCATTGGAGCAGGAGTCCAGCTCTCATGGCACTGCTGCCCGAGGGTTGCACCGCTAAAAGCTTTGCTGGGCAGGAATGTTATCCCAAAGGCTCCTGGTAGCTCTGTCCTCTTGGCTCTGGAAGACCCCACCCTCATAGCACTGATTAGAATTCCCTCTCTTTATCCTCTTTAATCAAACCTGGCAATGTCAATTCTCAGATAATCCCATAATCTCTTTCAGTTCAGTCCCTCAATCTTGTCCAACTCTTTTCGACCCCATGGACTGCAGCATGCCAGGCTTCCCTGTCCATCACCAACTCCCCAGAGCTTGCTCAAACTCATGCCCATAGAATCAATGATGCCATCCAACCATCTCATCCTCTGTAGTCCCCTTCTCCTCCTGTCTTCAATCTTTCCCAGCATCAGGGTCTTTTCCAATGAGTTTTATAATAATTTCTTTATTGTGTGAGAAATTTCTTTATTGTGAGAGAGCCCTTGGTGTTCTCTTCTGAAATGGTTTCTTATTTTATTTTATTTTTTTGCAATTTGGCCAGGATGAATACTATCTAAATCTTAAAGTTTTGGTTCATTTTTGATGAACAGTTCATTACTTACTTCTTCTCTTTTCCTGATTTTTACAATCACTCAGGAGGAATCAACCTTAAAACTTTGCTTAGAAATCTCCTTAGCTAAATATCCAATTTCATCATTTGAAAGTTCTGCCTTCTGCACAAAACTGTAATATGAACACAGTTCAGCCAAATTCTTAGAATTGCCCTCCCTCCAATTTTCAATAATGTGTTTCCATTTGAGACCTTGTTACTGAGTCCAAGTTTGTACTGCTCACTGCACCGCAGGACAGTAAATTGAGAGACAGGTTACTGGAGCAAGGACTAGTGACTTTACTTAGAAAGCCAGCAGACCAAGAAAATGGTGAACTGGTGTCCCAAAGAACTGTCTTCTCCAAGTTAGAATTCAGGCTTCTTTTATACTAATAATTGAAAGTGTTAGTTGCTCAGTCATGTCTGACTCTTTGTGACCCCACCGACTGTAGCCTGCCAGGCTCCTCTGTCCATGGAATTCTCCAGGCAAGAATATTGGAGTGGGTAGCCATTCCCTACATCAGGGGATCTTCCTGACCCAGGGATCAAACCTGGGTCTCCTGCATTGTAGGCAGATTCTCTACCTTCTGAGACACCAGGGAAGACCTTTCTTTTTTAATACTAAAAAGGGAGAGAGTAAAGCCCTGGTTCTGACCAGACTCAGAAGGCGATGTGCTAATTTCTTCCTTCCTGCCTCCAGGCCAGGTCAGGACATTTTTTTTCTGTGAGCTAAACAAAGATATCTTAGCTTAAGGTTTATCACCTGGGAGTCAGGGTTCCCAGAGATGGGCCATTATGTATAATTTACACTTATAATTTTGGCAATGTCCCTTTAAAGTTTCTTTCCTATCACAACGTCACCAGAAATGGCCCCTAATGTCCATATTTTTATACCATTCTGTTAATAATTATTTGTATATTCTCTAAGAAGATGGAAACTTTCCCTCCAGGTCTCTTCTCTTCTTGTTATGAGTCCTCAAAAATTAAACTTTAAAACTCCCTTCATAGCAATGTTGGGTTCTTCTAGTATGCATCTCAAAACTCTTCCAGACTCTACTCATTACCAGTTCCAAATCTACCACCCCATTTGTAGGCATTTCTTATAGCAGCACCCCACTTCTCAGTACCAAGATCTGTCTTACTGTGGGAACCGGTAATATATGAAGAGATTTACTATAAGGAGTTGACTCACACAGATTTCAAGGCTGAGAAGTCCCAGGATCTGCCATCAGCAAGCTGAAGACCAAGGAGAACCAATGGTATGGCTGTAGTCTGAGTCCAAACCTAAGAACAAAGACAGCCAATGATTTAATTCCAGTTCAAGTCCAAATCCATGGCAGAAGAAGACCAATGTCCTAACTCAAAAACATTTAGGAAGAGAGAGCACACTCTCTCTCATTCTGTCTTTCCTTTCTACGCAAGCCTTCAAGGATTGGCTGCAGACCACCAAGAAGAGCACTCTGCTTTATTCTACTTATTCAAATGTTAATCCCATCTAAGAATACCCTCACAGACACACCCAGAATAATGTTTAACCAAATATCTGGGCACCCCATGACCCAGACCATCTGACACATAAAATTAATCATCACAGTGTGAATGGAATAGCTCCTGGGGATTGAAGTTGGATGGGCAGGGCTGGAGCCATTTAAGAGCCTACGTGGTGAGCCTTCTAAGGCTTTTTGTTCTCTCTTTGCTAATAAGGAACCATTTAAAAGTATTTTAGCAGCAAGGATGTATGATCAGAACTGTGTTTTAATTTCTTATTAATATTGATGGTGGTGATATAAATTTTTTCAGAAATTCACACAAAAGACCCAGAAGTCTGGTTAAAACACGGCAATATTTAGAGGCACTCTAGATTCTCATCCCCAACTTCAGCACTTACTATTGTTGTGAATTTGTCAAGTTACTTAACCTCTTTCTAAGTCTCAGTTCTTCCATCAGTAATTAGAGAAACTGCACAGAGTCCTGTGGATCAAATGCTATCACGACTAAAATAACTGGAAAAAAGTACCTTTCCCCAGATGTTAGTTCTCCTACCCTCTCTGTGGACACAGTCAACCTAGATTTGCTGCCTACATCAGAGCATATTTTCATCAGTAAAGGAAACAGTATTAAGAAATTATATTTCTGTGTTTGGAATTTCATTTTATTATTTATAAAAAAGAGAGTTGACTGATAGAAGCAAGTGGACTGCTTTGTGTTTTATTATAAAAAATTTCAAACATGCACAGGAGAGAGTATAGTTCATGAACTTTTATTTACACATCACAGACTATCAAAATTTTTGCATACGTGCTTTATTGATGGCTTTCTGTGAAGTATTTCAAGCACCACACGTCACACACACCATAGTGTACCCTAAAAGTATGGGTATATTGCTGCATAATTAAAATGCATTATCACACCTAACAACACTAAGTAAATATTCATGTGTTCTCAACAATAGCGATAGTTCTGTGTGCTTTTCAAACTATTCACATTATGTACTAAGTTATTTCAGTCATGTCTGACTCTCTGCGACACTATGGACTGCAGCCCTCCAGGCTCCTCTGTCCATAGAATTCTTCAGGCAAGAATACTGGAGTGGGTTGCCATGCTCTCCTCCAGGGGGATCTTCTTGACCCAGGGATTGAACCCATGTCTCTTAAGTCTCCTGCATTGGCAGGCAGTTTCTTTACCACCAGCGCCACCTGGGAAGCTCCATTCATATTATAGGGGCTTCATTAATAAATGCACAGAAATTGATGGACAAAAAATAATCTATCATTTCTAAATATATGCATAATCTTAATAGTCCCCACAAAAACAGCTGTTCAGTTAGATTGGCTTATAATTTGAAATACAGGGTTTAGTGTGAGTTAATAATATTCACACAAAGACTTGTGCCATTGATGGTGATGACAGTTTAAATGTGACAAATCAATACTAATGCAAAAGTAGAAGCCACAGGGAAGGCTTCAGAACATTACCAGCAGGCTAGCTTTCCTTGTATTCTCTGTAAAAGCTTGTATTTTACCTTAATTAAAAAGCCATTGACATTCAATTCAGTGATGTGTGTGTGTATGTGTGGCAGAATATGTATATATGTGTGTGTATATATATATACACTCTTTTTAAGTGAAGTTATTGGAAAGTAATACTTTCTTCATAAATTAGAATAACAAAGCCTTATTGTTGAAATTGTTTTTGTACAACTACTCAAGTTGAAAATGTCTTTATCCTTGAAACTGACTTTATCCTAGTCATGGATTGGTGGCGTTTAATATTCAAGCTTCCTCATTCTTTTTTTGAAAGGCTGTCACAGGAGAATTGCATGTAGAATATATAATGATTTATTTAGTCTTGCAGCCCCTCATACGTGGGAACCAAGAAAAGAAAAGGAAGACAAGCTGATTCTCTCTTATTAATAGAAACAACTGTCTGTGAATTAAATAACTGACAGTACAAAATTAAAAATAGTGACATAAGAATCTGATTTTTAAAGTGTTTTTGCTATTCATAGCATCCATCCAGATTTTAGAAAATTTATTTATTTATTTATTTTATTTCTTTGGATGCTCTGGGTCTTCACTGCTTTTTGTGGGCTTTCTCTGGTTGTGGTGAGCAGGAGCTATTCTTTGCTATAGTGCTTGGGCTTCTCATTGCAATGGCTTCTCTCGTTGTGGAGAACGGGCTCTCGGGTGCGTGGGCTTCGTTAGTTGACACATGGGCTCAGTAGTTGTGGCACATGGACTTGGTCGCTGTGGTGCATGTGGAACCCTCTGGGGCCAGGGACTGAACTCACATACCCCGCATTGGCAAGAGGATTCTCTTAGCAATCTTGGCATGTGTGCTAAGGGTGGAGGGCATAAGATGACTGGAAAATGAAGGTCAGCCATATTGCCATATTTCTGAGTATAAATGTGGTGGCTTAGAAATACTCTTTGAAATTCCGGGGGTTACACATAAGCCAGTTAACTCTGCAGCCGTGTCCTTCATAAGTTTCAGCAACAAGCAACCAGGCCTAGCTTTGATATGATTGCAAGATGATTTTGGCATCAAAAAGACAAGAAGCCACTTGACATCCCCATTAGGACGTTTAATAGCTGTCTCATACTCATCTCCCCAAACTCATGTCCTATCAAGACTCCCCCTGCCTCAACAGCTCAGGCTAAGAAGCTCTACTTAGACTAGCTTTGAGTCTTTTTTCTCTCACAGCCCATGTCCAGGGTTCAGAGAATCCTGCAAGCTCTACCTTTAAAACATATTCAGAACTCAATCACTTCATCACCACCTGGGTCCAAGTCACTACATGTCTCCTCTGGATTATTGTAGTAGCTGCTTAATTAGTGTCCATTTTCCCTCTGGTCCCTCTGTAGTCTTGCCTCAACACAGCAGCCAGGATGCTTTGTTCTAATTTTTAGGTTCCCTACTTGAAACCGTCCAAAGACTTCCAATGCCCAAGTAAAGTCCGAAGTCTGTGTTATGACCTATGAGGCTCCACTTGATCTGATTTTCAGGTTACTTTGCTCCCCCTCGTTCATTTATCCTTCAGCACACTAGACACACCATGTTCCAGGAATTTTGTACTTGTTACTCTCTCTGTCAAGAACATCCCTCCCTCCCCCAGGATAGCCACACTGCTGGCTGTCTCATCTCCTTCAAAGTTTTACTTAAATATCTTCTTGGTGAGGCCTTCCCAGGCCTCCTCATTTAAACTTGCAATCTCCTGCAATGTTCATTCTTCTTTTCCCCAGCTTTCTTTTCCAGGTAGCATTTTTCACCACCTAAGCCATGACTTATTTTGTTTATATACATACCTTTATTGTCTATCTCCTCAACTACATTATAAGCTCTCTGAGGCAGACGGCTTTTTAAAATTGCTACATCTCTTGTGATAACAAGAGTGTCTCGTGCGCACTCAGTCCCTCAGTTGTGTCTGACTCTTTGTGACTCTGTGGACTGTAGCCCACAAGGCTCCTCTGTCCATGGGATTTTTTAGGCAAGAATACTGAAGTGGGTTGCCATTTCCTCCTCCAGGATCTGACATATATGAACAAAGGTACCCACGGAGCTGTTTAGCCGTATTTTGCATTATATATTTTTTAAAACATGCTGCCATACTTTATAACATTTTCTTTTCACATCCAACAATTTGGCATAGAACTCTTGCCACATTTTTTACATTTTAAAGGTAGAGCTTGCAGGATTGTTAGAGAGTTGGACCATAAAGAAAACTGAGCACTGAAGAATTGATGCTTTTGAACTGCAGTGTTGGAGAAGACTCTTGAGAGTCCCTTGGACTGCAAAGAGATCAAACTAGTCAATCCTAAAGGAAATCAGTCCTGGATATTCATTGGAAGGATTGATGCTAAAGTTGAAGCTCCAATACTTTGTTCACCTGATGCAAAGTACTGACTCATTTGAAAAGACCCTGATGTTGGGAAAGATTGAAGGCAGGAGGAGAAGGGGATGACAGAGGATGAGATGGTTGGATAGCATTTCTGACTCGATGGACGAGAGTTCAAGCAAGCTCCGGGAGTTGGTGATGGGTAGGGAGGCCTGGTGTGCTGCAGTCTGTGGGGTCGCAAAGAGTCAGACATGACTGAATGACTAAACTAAACTGAGCTGAAAACATGCTACCATACTGTATACACTTTCTTTTCATATCCAATAATTTGGCATAGAACTCTTTCCACATTAGGATGTGGCTCAGCCTCATCTGTTGGAATTGCAGTATGCCTTATATGGATATGAGCTTCCCTGGTGGCTTAGTTGGTAAAGAATCCACCTGCAATGCAGGAAACCTGGGTTCAATCCCTGAGTTGGGAAGATCTCCTGGAGAAGGGAAGGCTACGCACTCCAATATTCTTGCCTGGAGAATCCCATGGACAGAGGAGCCTGGCATGGCACCTCCATGGGGGTGCAAGGAGTTGGACATGACTGAGTGACTTTCACTTTCAACTGATATAGGTCAGGAATTAAAGGACGTTTGAATTATTTCCAATTTTTAATAAAGACACTGTAACATGCATGTTCTGTACCTGATTGCTTGAGCATATGAGACTGTATTTCTTTAGGGTAAGCCGATTTGTGTTTTTTCACCTTTGCTAAGCTGGAACTTGGAGAAGGCAATGGCACCCCACTCCAGTACTCTTGCCTAGAAAATCCCATGGACGGAGGAGCTTGGTAGGCTTCAGTCCATGGGGTCGTGAAGAGTCAGACACGACTGAATGACTTCACTTTTACTTTTCACTTTCACTCACTGGAGAAGGAAATGGCAACCCACTCCAGTGTTCTAGCCTGGAGAATCCCAGGGATCAGGGAGCCTGGTGGGCTGCGATCTATGGGGTCGCACAGAGTCGGACACAAATGAAGCGAGTTAGCAGCAGCAGCAGCAAGCTGGAACTGTGTTTCCTGGAACTCCCTCTCTTATATAGTTCCTACATACTAAATCTCTAAGAAGCATTTTTTCACGAAATTTGAAGGTGGAAGTTATCAGTAGCCATATTGTTTTTATACTTGAAAAATCGGTCTGGGCACCATGTGTTGCCTCTGCTCATGCACCCGAAAACTCAACAACCGGCTCCCATGACAGCCCTGCGGTAGAAACTGAGCCGCACTAGGCCAGCCCAGCCGCACCTTCTCCTTCAGCTTCTCCACCTCCTGGGTAAGGCACATGTTTATTCTGTGATGGCATGCATGGGCTCCTCCTGTAGGACACCCCCATTACTCAACTGAGAGGTTGGTTAGGGCTGCGTCTCATGCAGATTCTTATCCTTCCTCGTGGCTTCAGCCTCAGCCTCCCAGGTTTCAATTCATTCTTCCTTCTCCCACGTCACTTCCATCTTCCCCTCCTGACCATCAGCCTTTGGATTTCATGCTCCAGGTCCAGACATATAAACAGTAGCAGTGTACTGACTGTGCAGCCAGCTCCCACAGTTGCACAGGATCAAGCCAAATACATGTATTTCTATACCAATGGTCCTGCTTCTCTGTTGAAATGTTGATCGATGCAGGTAGATATTGAAAAACAAATTTTCTAGGTTTTAGATGGTTTTCATTTTAATAGATTAGAAGATGGATCTCTCATCTATGAAACATTGGAAGCATTTTCTCCCAGGGATCTATAAATTATGAAACTTGCACCTTTACAACATGAAAAAAGTGCTTCCCTGGTGGCTCAGATGGTAAAGCTTCTGCCTGCAGTGTGGGAGACCTGGGTTTGATCCCTGGGTTGGGAAGATCCCTTGGAAAAGGAAATGGCAACCCACTCCAGTACTTTTGTCTGGAAAATCCTATGGACAGAGGAGTCTGGTAGGCTACAGTCCATGGGGTCGCAAGCAGTTGGACATGACTGAGTGACTTCACTTTGACTTTTTAACAACATGATCAGTTGGTAGAGTGTGTTTCTTGCTGAGAAAGGTGGCTATGGAGGAAACCAGGGAAGGGAAACAAGAGTAACGTGAGGCCAAATGCTGTGTAGTCCTCATTTGCACAGCTGGCCTCAGTTAACAGGACCACTGTGAATCAATTTACATTTTTAAACACTGCCTTTACAATGCCAGAAATCAGAAACGTAATTTCCACAAAATAAAAGCTTAGATTTTTTTTTTTTTCTGTTGAATGTCATTGAAGTTTTGTTGTTCATGAACAAAAGCAATTTTCCTCAGTGTGTGCATTCTTACCCTTGGCAGATGTGGGACAGATGTTTTTACTATCGACACATGGAGACTTACAGGAAAAACACCCTTCTAATTACTCAAAGCAGACAAAAACTGTGTTTCATAACTTAGTGATGAAGTAAAAAACATGTCTCATGGCTTAAAACATTCATATTAAGATGCCATAATAGTCTGTTGTTCCTTTGATCACGTCTATGTTTTAAGAGTCAGTTCTATATATCTCTGTCTTTATGGAGGCCCAGTGAGATGCTTTAAACTCTAGCCTCTTTGTTATTACTGATTGAAGTGAATTTTGGAAAACAGAGTCCTCTTTAGATTTTCTAGTTTCCCTCTGCTATAAAGAGTTTGTGTCAAGCAGTAGTCCCTAAAGTTGTCAATAACAAAAGGCCATTTTAAAAGGTGAAGATGAGGGGAAGGAGAGGGTGGGATGAATGGAGAGAGTAGCAGGGAAGCATGTACATTACCATACGTATAGCTGGTGGGAATTTGCTGTCTGACTCAGGAAACTCAAACCAGGGCTCTGTGATGGCTTGGAAGGGTGAGATGGGATGGGGATGGTAGGGAGGTTCAGGATGAAGAGGACCTGTGTATACCTATGGCTGATTCATATCAATGTACAGCAGAAGCCAGCATAATATTGTAAAGCAATTATCCTTCAATTACAACTAATTTTTTTTTTTTTAACTGAAGGAGCTTTCTTCTTTTGGACAAATGTTTGGTTGGAGGGATATGCTTAACAGAACAGGGCCTGCCTGCCTCTTATGGTGCGCATTTGAATTTCCATAGTCAACCTGGCAAATGTAGCTTCACCATAGGAAGTGACTGTGGCTGACCCAGAGAGTCCCAGAAATGGGGTCCACATATGCCTTTAACAGAATCTACATGCCTTGATGACTTACACTCACAATGAGCAAAAGCCAATTCTTGTGAGATTTATGTTTTATTTTGCAAAAATTAGATGAATTCAGATACTAAGCCGAAGGTTAATCGTTATCACTCTCCACACGGCAACTTTGTGGATCTCTGGAGAGCTCTACCTCTTATCTCACTGGCAGCCAAGGGCCCAGCACAGCTGGGAAAGAGCAGGAGTTTAAGCTGCTCTACGATGAGATACTTCACAAAACAGTCCTGCTTGTATTCCAGAGGCACCTGTTAAGTCACTCTCCAGGGAATCTGCAAACACCTTCTAGCCTTCTCAGGTGAAAGTTAGGGATGTGTTCAAGCTTGGGAACAGCTTTACTGATAATGTATGAAATCTGAACAGAGTTCTGGAGTGTCTGCCCTGATCTGGTCCCTAAAATACTTAGAAATAGGTGTCTTCACTTCTTAGAAATTCTTTTTTCTTTTTAAAACACCATGAAGGTTCATTATAGTTGAGAAATGCCCCTTTTTTTCTAGAGCATTTCTGGTCTAAGGTTCTGGGTTTGGTCTTTCTAGCCATCTAAATTTTCTGTGAGCAGGGCACATTCAGCCAGTCCTGGTTTCCCTAGAATACACTCTGCATTTGCAGTCCTATGATTTAGTTTTCCTTCTCCTGAGGAGAAAATAACTTACTTTCTAGCCCTGACTGTGATGTCATTTCCTTTCCTCTTCATGCCACAGAGGATTCCATTCTGGAAAGTGGCATTTACGCTTCTGGGAAAGGTGAGATATGGTATACACAGTTCATATAGAACTTTGGGTCCAGAGTAGACATTGGCACAGCAGTAAACTCAGATGCTGTTTGATACCAGCCAGCTCATTCTCACTCACCTCTTCCCTCTGCCAGAGAGTACCTCCAGCCCTGACAGGCATACCCTGACACCCAAAGTTTCACATCTGTCTTCCCCTGCCTAGCTTTCTCTGCTCATTGGTCTTGAAGACACAGCCCCAAGCATGGGTCTCTAGGGACCTCATTTCACGGAGTGGTGGTGAAGAGGAGGGATCTCAGAACCAGGCTGTGTGGGTTCCAGACCTGGCTTTTCATTTACTCATTGTGTAAACTCAGGCAAGTTACTTGATCTCTTTGTATCTCAGTTCCCTTATCTGTAAAATGAGGATTAAAATATTTTATCTACCACAAGTGTTGTCTGTGTTTACTGAATTAATGTGTCTGCTTTCTTGAATAGTGCTGGCCACTAGTAAGTACTATGTAAGGGTTAGCTAATATATTCTGACATTTTTAAAATACTACAGTTATTTCCTAAGTATTTCTTTTTTTTTAAAGGACAGTTCTGGATTATTGGTCTTTTTTTTTTTTTCTTAAGTTAAAAGAATGTCCAGATTCTTCAACCCTCTCTTTCCTTTCTCCTTTTTACTTTCCTTTTAATTTCCTCTCTGTACCTGCATAGGACAAAATGAGTCTACCTGGCTGATTCCTGGTGCAAAGGGTTCCTTGGGTAGCACTTTGGAAACTGTGATGGTCTTAAAGATGTGTCTCATAATGCATCCCAATGTTGTAACATGACACCAATGGTTTTCTTTATCTAGCAGCAACAACTACGCAGAAGTAGGAGGAGATACTTACCATGGACTGGATCTTGTGATAGGCATATATATAGACCTATAATCTGTCTCTTTACAAACTTAATCTTAACATTTAGAGACATGATGGTAAATACCAGATGCAACAGTTACAGGGGTGGAAGTGATCTCCTCTGGGAAGGGAAACTGGGGGAAGGGATAGGTGGCCCAGAACTGCAATTGTCTTTTTGTACACTGTAGAATGATTTGACTTCCACCTGTTTCTTCTGCTATTTATCATCATTATCAAGAAACATGCTTATACTTTCATTTCTTGATTTTTTTTTCAGTTTTATACATTATCCTATGGTTTCCTGTAATTGGGAAATGAAGATTTAGCTCTCTTACAGCCCTTCTCCCATCATCTCAATATATTTCAGTTAGCTCAATACTGTATTTAGACAGTGTACTGACTGTAAATATTATTTACAGCTGAGCCATGTAGTATGTAGTGCACCTCTTTTATTGTACAATGCTGAGCATCCTTGGAGTGAAGAGCCATTATTTCTATTTATCAGTCACTTATTCAGCACCCTTGATATCTTCAAACACACCAGGTAATTACCAGATTTGGTTTTGTTCATGCTATTTTTCCTCCAGCTCCCCATCTTCTTGCCCTAAGCCAGTAGTTACCTGGGTCTCTCCTCACCATCACCAGAAAACAGTACTGTGAATTGTTTTACTTCTATCTTTTGTTGGATTCTGGTTTTTTGAGTCTTATGTCTTCCTTTTTTTGATCAAGTGGAGCACATTCTCCACTAGTCTCCTGAGAAAGGGAACAGAGAAGATAAATTTGTTGAGGCTTTTCACATGTGCATATCTATTATCACATATACTCACAACAATCGGCAAAGTAGTTTTATTATACTTAGCTTATTGGTAAGAAAACTGAAGTTTAAAGAGGTTTAAGAAATCTTCCCAACCTCACAAAACCTCACACACAGGGAAGTAGAACTGAGAAGGAAACTGGCAGAGTTGTATACATGCAGGCACACACATACGATATAGAATTGGCTAGTACCGTTTATCCTTAATTAATTTTATTTTTACAGAAACAAATTTTAGAGAATTAATCTGAAGAGTATAAATCTTTTTTCATTCATTTAATTTTTTTCTTTCTAGCTTTGCCTTGACAATTAATTCACCATTCTTTTTGAATGATAATCCTAGATAAAAATGTCACTTTCTATAATTAGAATACCAGCTTGAATATTAAAAGATAATAATCAATGGAGAAAGTTTACAGATACAACAAATTGAGTTTGACTATTCCATGTCAAATGAATGTTCAGATCAGATCAGATCAGTCGCTCAGTCGTGTCCGACTCTTTGTGACCCCATGAATCGCAGCACGCCAGGCCTCCCTGTCCATCACCAACTCCCGGAGTTCACTCAGACTCACATCCATAGAGTCAGTGATGCCATCCAGCCATCTCATCCTCTGTCGTCCCCTTCTCCTCTTGCTCCCAATCCCTCCCAGCATCAGGGTCTTTTCCAATGAGTCAACTCTTCGCATGAGGTGGCCAAAATACTGGAGTTTCAGCTTCAGCATCATTCCCTCCAAAGAAACCCCAGGGCTGATCTCCTTTAGAATGGACTGGTTGGATCTCCTTGCAGTCCAAGAGACTCTCAAGTTGGATATTTAATTTTTTTTTCATGGGCATGATATAAATAGCAATAATACTACAAGGATTTATAGCTTCTGAGTAATTAAACAACTTATCTTAGAAATACTGGCTACAGTTTTTATTAGAGAAACAATCCTTCACTCTAAATTCTTTATTGAATCATGTGACTATTGAAATTGAAGACTAGGTAATGGCCTTAGATGGACAGGGAAGCCTGGCGTGCTGCAGTCCATGCAGGTTGCAAAGAGTCTGACACAACTGAGCGACTGAACTGAATGGCCTTAGATGACCTTGGGTTCTCTTCGTTAGCCCTAACATGTTAAAACCACGTCACATAAAAATGAGGAATAGTGTGTAAAGGGGATACCAATGATCAGTTCTTCCATAACTGTTATGAACTGAATGTTTGTGTTCCCTCAGTGTTCATATGTTGAAGCCCTAACCCCTAGTGTGATGGAATTTGGAGACCAGGCTTTTGGGAGGTAATTGGGGTTAGATGAGGCTGTGGGGGGTGTGGCCCCCCAGTGGAATAGTACCCTTCTAAGCAGACAAGGAGAGACCAGAGTATACTCTTTTTCTCCACCATGCAAGGATACTGAGAGAAGGCTACTGTTTACAAACCAGGAAGGTGGAATTAAATTAACTAGCACATTGATCTTGTACTTTCCAGTCTCCAGAACTGTTAGAAATAAATGTTTGTTGTTTAAACTACCCCATCTATGATATTTTGTTATATTAGCCAAAGCACATAAACATAATACCTCATTTATTAAATTTTGGGATATTTTAAAACCTAGGATATTATGACAAGGAACATTTTATATTTAGAACAAACCATTTGTGTGTTTGTCTAAAATATCATGTAGTTTGGAGGTCCGTATAGCATTTTTTCAAAATCAGAGCTCTACAGTTGGAAACGCTAGGGTTCAAGTTTCACCCCTGCCACCGTTGGCTGTGGGAATCTGAGCAAGTTTCTGTACTTGTGACATAGCATTAATAAGACACACCTTGTAGGGTACTGTGACAGTCAAGAGACTAATGTCCATCAGGTACTTAGCATCATCCTTTGTATGTAATAAGTACATAATTAGATTAGATTGGTTTTTAAAAGTGACTTACATCTCTCTCTCTCTCTATCTCTCATTTTTTCCTCTCTCTCTCCCCTCTTTCCCTCTCTCCCTCTCTGAGGTGGCAAAGTCAGGCCCAAATCAAGAGTAGTTTCTTGACTAAGAAGTCTGTTTTAGTCAGGATCAAATCACAAGGAAGAAAGTACAAAATCTTTTGAACAAGGGAAGTTTACTATAAAGAATTATTAATAGTGGAATGAAGTGACAGCGAAGTAACTTTGAGAGGAAAAGAGGACTGTAAAAGATACAGGGTTAGCAGATACAGGGAGCACCCACCACATCCTAGGGTGAGATACAGTGTCCGAGGAAGGACCCTCACCCCACCTGGCTGAGATCCAGGCCTCCCTGCGGGGACTAGGTGATGACTAGATGGCAGAAAAGTCACTGTGGAGATGTAGGACTGGCCAGGGATCTTCCCTCCATGTTGTCAGAGAAGGTTGTCCGGAGAAACTATCAAGCCTCAGAACTTGTGATGTGCTGGGGACACCTGCTGACCATTAGATGCTGCTGCAACTGGGAGCTAGGGAGGCTGCCCTCTGCGGGAGTCTAGTCCTCTGCTCTGAACTTCCAGGGCACTGTCAGGTCATCTGAACAAAATACAGGTCAGCCCCTCTGGGTTGCTGAATGATCATACTTGTAAAATCCTAGGCATACATATACCAAAACTTGGAACAGTGACCCAGGCTGGGGTGCCAGCTTGCATTGTCTGGGGCCCATGGTTATGCCACTGCTGCTTGAGTTGAATGCTAGGCAGAGTGTGCTGCACCCAGATATTGGAGAAAGGTGCATGCTTCTGGATCTCAGCACAGAGGGAAAGCAATGGGAGAAAATTACTCTCTGCTGGTGACTGGAAAGAGATCCACCTGAGAACCAAGAAGAGAAAGCTTATTTTTCCCCAAATCTCTCTCTAGAACACTCTAGAGAACACTCTCTAGAACACTCTATGCATGTGTGTGTGCTCAGTTGTGTCTGACCATTTGTGACCCCCATGGAATGTTGCCTGCCAGCCTCTTCTGCCCATGGGATTCTCCAGGCAAGAATCCTGGAGTGGGTTGCCATTCCCCCCTCCAGGGGATCTTCCCAACCCAGGGATTGAACCGGCATCTCCTGTGTCTCCTGCAGTGGCAGGTGGGTTCTTTAACATTGAGCCACCTGGGAAGCCCCGCACTCTCTATAGATGAGGCTTAATATCTTGTTGAGTGGCAAAGGAGAAATATTTGCAGAGCCCAATTCTGTTACCATACTCCATGAAAAAAGGGTGACATTGCAGCTGACCTGTAATCACTTCGGTAACCTGTACCATGTCACAATCAGAAACTCACATACAAAGAAATCATCATATCAGGATAGTGTGCCCAACACTGTGGGCCCTACAGAGGTCAAGAACAGTAATCCTTAATGGGGGATCAATGTGACATATACCACTCCAGGTGTCTGACATCCAAGAAAGAAATTTTAAATCTTATACTCAGAGAACTTAAGGAGAAAGAGAAACAGAGTAGAGAGTTAAGTATGGCCGTACAAACTTTTCACCAAGAAATTACAGAGGTGGCCGATTTTTTAAACTATGTTTTTGTGTAATTTATGTCTTTTTAATCATCCACAGACACACTTAAACTGCTTTCTATTTAAGTATTTATTAAATTCCACAATAAAGTATATTTCTCTAAAAGCACTATACACCACAAATAAACATTACTTTAAAATCATACAAAATCATATCACAATATTCCACATGTACCAGTTCTGAATTTCCCAAAGCCTGAACATCATTCCTTGGTAGGTTAGCCAGAACTGTTTTCTTTTTGTTTCTTTGTGATTTTGGTTAAAAAAATTCTTTGTCGCACATCTTATTTCTTGCCAACTTGTCACATTTGTTTTTTTTGGCTATTGCTTCTCTTCAGAAATGCATCTTGGTAGGTAAAAGAACATGTTAGAATCCAATAGACCTGGTTTAAATTCCAGGTCTTACATCTTTTAACTTTGTAGGCTTAACCAATTTATCTCTCTAGATCCCTAGTATTTCGGTTTCTTCATCTTTGAAAGGAAAATGTACATAAAAACCATATTCTTACAATGATTAACAGTCATATAACTTACATATAGACATACTCATGGTATTTGGTAGACTGTTGATACACTAGAAACGTTAGTTTATCTTTTGCGGCTTAACTAGCATAAGAAAGGGGAGAACAAAAACTAATCAGTCTGTTTTCTGCTTGTTAATATTT
This sequence comes from Bos indicus, assembly GCF_029378745.1. Classification (NCBI taxonomy): domain Eukaryota; kingdom Metazoa; phylum Chordata; class Mammalia; order Artiodactyla; family Bovidae; genus Bos; species Bos indicus. The sequence goes on from NC_091760.1 coordinate 114,260,531, forward strand.
GTGATAATGGAAGTGAGGGGAGGAAATTTTGAAATCATGGAAAAATACAGTTTGGCTGTCATCCATCTGTGGACGTCAGTTTGATGAATAGTCTCTAGAGTGAGAGAGGCGCAGACTTGGTCCTACCAATCAGAAAGTCTTAACAAATCAAGTTGTGAGTTTAGCGTGATGACAAGTCCATTTATTCATCTCTTTCTCTTAGGACTCTGGCTGCTTTGGTGCCCTCAGGAAATGCTATAACATCAGAGTTAGATTAGATATTCTCCATAGGCTTGGTTCTTGGATGTTATTATAACATCCTGAGAGCATACAGAATGTTTATATGTGCTGGATTCCCTCTGGCTTCTTCATGATGAGCTTTCATGATGAGCCAAGGCCAACTGGAATAGCCCATGCAGACAAGATGATACCGTGATAAGCTCACATTCACCAGATGGTCCATTCTCTACTCTCTCCCATGTGGCAAAAAGTGAAACTGCCAGCCTCTTGATTAAACCACCCTTCATCTTCTGTCCCATCCAAAATGTCAACTTCATAAATTATCTACTCCACCCATTCTTCACCCTACAGTCCCCTGACTGCACCACATACCTTACACCCGACAACATACCAGAAAACAAATGTTAAAAAATTCCCGAGAGAAAGCAGAACTTCTTGAAGAAAACAGAATTCATTTGTTCTGCTTTCATTTTCCTTGCTAATTAAAATAATTTAAAAGCCATACATCATAAGAAAAATAGAACCCATAGGAATGGATTGATACCCAAGATGTATAAGGAGAGAGAAATCAAGCAAATATCTGTTTAAGACAACTTCAAAATCAGCCCCAAGTCAATTTTTTTCATGAAATGCTGGAAGAAGTTAATGGAAGATCACAAAATTATTTTCAAAATTATGGAAAATAGTGACTAACAACCCAATTTTTTGAAACGGGGAAGAAGTCCACAAATTTTAGAATAAAAGCTTCACCATGATCATGGGAAAGATTATGCAATGGATTATTAAATGGCAGTTTGTGAGCTCTCAGAAAGGAATGAACGCTCTCTGGAGATCAGCATAGTTTTATATAACTGAATCATGTCAGATCTCACATTTCCTTTACTGACAAGGGTTTTGAATGGGATAGGGCAGCAAAGTGCTTTGGAAATGGTATATATTAACTTCAGAAAGACAGTTACCAAAATATCTCTTGATGTACTTTGGGCAATTCATTAATTTATTTATGATACGGTTAATAAACCCATATTATTTGTCAACGATTATGCTTGCACTATGCAAGATAGAAGAATGTAGCCTGGATGATGATAACTGTGGGTAGATTAAATACTTTCTAAAATATGTATTTCCAAAGTATGTACTAGAATTCTAACAGTTGGGAGTTAGCAAGACTGTAACAGTCCTAGCTGTCCTATATTTTAATGAAAATTCTTAGCTACCAAGAATTGCTCAAGTTTAAGTGACATATTTGAAAACAGAATCAAGGCTGAGTGATAACTTGACAGAGTATAGTGATGGATCAAAACAGACTATGCAAAATTAATTGGAAATGACACAGTATCTAGCACTTAGTTTCAAGAAATCAACTGCACAGGTAATAAAGAATCTTCATTAAAACAGATGCTCAAATGAAAACATCTTAGTTATTTCATTTCCCTGGAAGGCCAGTATTTATTGTGACCTCCCTACCAAAAAGTTGATAGAATTTGAGCTACCTGCTAGAGGCTCAAAGTCAGAATAAGAGTCCATCAAATGGACACTACCTTATACTTGTCAGACCATTTCTACCATGTTATGCTCAGCCTTGGGTACTGAATTTTAAAAGGGACAGTCTGTGTCTACCAGCATGCCAAGTTGAAGGCAACAGTCCTATGTATGTTTTGGCAATCTTGTCATAGAGAGTCAACTGAACTAACTGAAGGATGTCTGCACAGAGAAATGAAAACTCTCAAAGGAGATAAAATAATTATCTTTAAATGTTGAAGGGCTGCAATGTGGAAGAGGTGTTTAACCAAGTTTATGAGCTTGTGACCTTCAGAGCCTTGGGATACCCAAGGGACTGAGAGGTGTTATTTGCTGTGTAGGGTATTGGGGATTTGAAGTGAATGGAAAAGAGGTGGTAGGAGGGGTTTGCTTGAAGGAAAACCAATGTAATAAAAAAGAGAAGCAGAGACTGGTGAGTAGAGCAAAGCCTTTGAGATCCAGTGCACCTGGATCCAAGTCCTGGCTTTAAACTAGTGTGATCTTGGGAAAGTTGTCTAACCACTCTAAATTCAGTTTATCACCTGTGAATTTGGAATAATGGTAGTAACTAATTCAGAAGATTGATATGAGTGTGAAAATATGTGATGCACATAGAGAGAGAAGTGCAAGGCATGTCATCAATTAATATTACCTTGTCTTTCTTCTTCTGTAATGCATTGGAGGAAAGCTAGGATTAGCATTTGAACATTAAATTGAGTTAGTTTTTGGCTTTCTAATGTAAGGATTTCTGATCTGTTGTAACAGCCCAATATTACATCTTAAGTGATAATGAGCTCTCCTCCGCTTGAATGTTCAGACAGGTTTGGGGAGGAGCTTTATATCATATACAACATCATTCTAGAATGATCCTATTAGTTCCTAGGTTTTGTAAGCATGAGGATCTGTATTTAGCATCAAATATTTCTCACAACTTTTCATGAGATAGTGTTTGTATTTTTACTATTCAAGTAAAATAAGCGAAACATACTGAGTTATTACTGTGGAAAATATGAGTGACAGCTACAACATACTGAGTTTTTACTGTGTTGTATGTGTTTTACAATAACTCTACAATAAACTTTAGTACAGTAAACTCTTTGTAATAAACTTTGTGAGGCAGACGAAGCAAACTGAGTCTTCTAGAACTTAAAAGCATTGGACTAGGGCTACAGAATTTATGGAGGACAGTGTAAGCTTTAAAATATTTTTTAAAAAACTAATTCTCATACAAATAAATAGTAAATGTGTGCCAAAATGTTATTTAACTTGTCATTGAGGAAATTAAAAAAAAAAACAAGGTTTTTTAGAAGATATCAGAAACTGATTATATTGTATAGAATCCATTAAAGAAAGAATGCTGGGATAAAAGTGCTAAATCAGATATAAAAATTTTATTGCCTTAATTCCATGAGGACAATAAAAATATAATCTTGGAGTTATCCTCTCTCCCGGACAGGACTCTCTTTTATCGTTATTGAGCAGGGAACAGCCTCCAATACCAAGTTTCATGTGTCGACTGTTGCTGTTGTTTAGTCGCTAAGTCATGACTGACTCTTTTGTGACCCCATGGACTCCTCTGTCCATAGGATTTTCCAGGCAAGAGTACTGGAGTGGGTTGCCATTCCCTTCTGCAGGGGATTTTCCTAACCTGGGGATTGAACCTATTGCATTGGCAGGTGGGGGCTTTACCACTGAGCCATCAGGCAAGCCCAAATATGTAGACTATTTATTGAGAAATGTTTGTAGGATCAACATCTATGGAAGAGAGGATAAGAAATCACGAGTGGGCAGAAGGAACAGCTGAGGTGTGACCCTGTCCCAGCAGATTCAAATCTGTTTTCTTAAGCTGGGAGGAATGTGTTAGACTTTTATATACTTTCCTTTACATAATTTCACCAGTCATGAGCATGAGAAGCTGTTACTCTTGGGAGGAGGCATGACCTTGAGAAAGCCAGTTTTCTTCAGTGAGGCAATCCCCAAAGAGGACTGACAACTGAACACTGTCTTTTGGTAGTATTTCTGGTAGTTGGGGGACTATGACCTTCATTTCCAGAGAAGGCAATGGCACCCCACTCCAGTACTCTTGCCTGGAAAATCCCATGGACGGAGGAGCCTGGTAGGCTGCAGTCCATGGGGTCGCTAAGAGTCAGACATGACTGAGCGACTTCACTTTCACTTTTGACTTTCATGCATTGGAGAAGGAAATGGCAACCCACTCCAGTGTTCTTGCCTGGAGAATCTCAGGGACGGGGGAGCCTGGTAGGCTGCTGTCTATGGGGTTGCACAGAATCGGGGCATGACTGAAGTGACTTAGCAGCAGCAGACCTTCATTTCAGGAGGAAGATCTTGAGGAATAACTTTCTCAATCTACCATAAATAAAAATAAGTTGTATCTTAGTATTCTACTCATTGAAATCTAAATTTAAACTATTGTTAAATGTGGACCTTAATCAGTAGTAAACAGTGAGTCCAACAAACTTACACTTCCCTAGGTCCCAGAGAGTCACGATGGTTTTGTCAGATAATCATTAGCATAACAACTAAGGATATCCAACTATCTTTTGCATCATTAAAAATTTTTTTTAGCATTTTACTTTTTAAATTATTAACATATGATACTACATTTACAGGAAACTTGGAATATACAGAGCAAAGTTATATATAATTACACTGTATATTACAATTATTTTTTGAAGTAGGTATATTAAGATTTTTAGCTGGAGTTGGGCTTCCCTGACAGCTCAGTTGGTAAAGAATCTGCCTGCAATGTAGGAGACCACAATTTGATTCCTAGGTTGGGAAGAACCCTAGAGAAGAGATAGACTACCTACTCCAGTATTATTGGATTTTCCTTGTGGCTCAGCTGGTAAAGAATCCTCCTACAATTCCAGAGACCTGGGTTCAATCCCTGGATTGGGAAGATCCCCTGGAAAAGGGAAAGGCTACCTACTTCAGTATTCTGGCCTGGAGAATTCCAAGGACTGTATAGTTTTTGGAGTCACAAAGAGTTGGACATGACTGAGCAACTTTCACTTTCAACATCAAACTCTCAAAAATTAATAGAATGGATAGGCAGAAAAGTAAGATATAATAGATCTGGAAAGTGCTATGAACCAATTCAACATTATTAAGATTTGTACAATTTTTACACAACAGCACGATACAAATTCTTTTCAAATTCCCATAGACTGTAAACCAGGAGACACTGGAACATATCCGGGCACATAAAAAAAGGCACAATGATTTCATGGTCTAAAGGTCCTGAAATCATACAGAGTTTGTTCTCTTATCATTGTGGCACTCTGTTAGAAATCAATATCAAAAGATATTTGAAAATAACCCAAATATTTTCAAGTGCATTGTGACATTTACCAAGAGCGATCTTTGATTTAGCTATTGAAAGCCTCATTAAAGTTAAAAGACTGAAAAAACACAGAGGGTTATTGCAGAGAAGAAAGCATTTAAATGATAAATTAATATCAAAATGAGAAAGTAATATCAAAGATACCTTAAAAGCCCCATGTATTTGGAAATTAAATGTCCACTTTTAAATGATACATGTGTCTAAGAAGCCATAACAAGGAAAATTAGAAAATATTTGTAACAATAAAAAGGAAAAGAGAATTTATTAGAATTAGTTTCATGCGGCTGAAGCTGCTCAATGCAACTAAATACAATATGGAATCTAGAATAAGGTATGAAAACAAATAATGGCCACTAGCATAAAATTTTATGAAATTTAAACAAAATTTGTAGTTAATACTGTATAATATGTTAATATCCTGTTTTTTTTGTTTGTTTGTTTACAACGTAGTATTTCTTTATAGTTTTGGAATTGGATTAGAAGTTTCAAACCTCATTCAATTTTTTTTTAAATCATTAAGATAATAAGCTTTCTAGACTCTTAGCAGTAATACTAGTTCATCATTTAATTTTTTTCTTAACAATAGTAGGGAGATATGACTCCAAAAAAAGCTCTCATCAATTAAGACAATATCATGAAGTAGTTAAGAATTGAACATCTTGAACTCATAATTTTTAAGATATTAGCACAGATGAACTCAAGATGTACTATTGCTTCAAACTATGGATATTTCTTGGTAAAATATGAATATGAGATATTCCTCTCAGGGATTTGCAACCCACAGATTGCAAATAAAAGAATCAGATAATTTTAGAACAGTTTCTACCTTATGGATTCTGAAGTGCTTGTCTTCCTCAGAGAAAGAGCACACTATGGATATTTACTTTTTTTTTCTTTTAAATTAATTTATTTTAATTGGTGACTAATTGCAATATTGTGGTGGTTTTTACCATACATTGACATGAATCAGCCATCGGTGTACATGTGTCCCCCCGTCCTGATCCCCCCTGCCACTCCATCCCTCATCCCTCTGGGTTGTCCCAGAGTACCGGCTTTGAGTGCTCTGCTTCATGCATCAAAAGAACAGCAAGCAAAACCTCTTTCCTAAATGTACTTTTTTTTCCTCACTAGTAACTGAAATTCTTTTAACAAGAACAAAATCTTGCATGTCATCACTAGTGTTAATGCCTAAATTTAAATGACCTTATGAGCAGCAACATTATGAAGTGGACATTATTATTGCTGACCATGAATTTTAGAAATTCTTTCCTTGCTGGCCTACTTTGAAGTAAGATGTGGCTTGTGACTCGATTTGGTCAATAAAATATGAGTTTAGTTATCATTTCCAGGCAGAAGCATTTATAAGCTGGTGCATGATTTTCTCTGGTCTGTTTCCCAGTTGCAACAATTGGAGAAGCATACATAGATGGGGAGGTGCCATCAATGTCTGAAGAGGGCTGGAATGCAGAATCACCGCATGGAGACTGGCTGCCCTGGAGAGCTGCCCAAACCCTGCAGCAGACTTTGTGGGACTGAGAGAAACTATGTCAAGCCACTGAGATTTTTGCCATTATGACCTTAGTATAACTGAGCTTAATTTACTAATAGAAATGAAGACTTCTATGTATGCTAAGGTATGACTGACTCAGATCATCTCCTTTCCTTTCAGCAGTTTTTGGCAGAAAGGAATGGTAAAGAGAAGCCAGGAAGGCATTTTTGAGGATACTCAGTCAAGAGAATGTGATGGATGTGAAAGGTGGACCATAAAGAAATCTGAGCACCAAAGAATTGATGCTTTTGAACTGTGGTGTTGGAGAAGACTTGAGAGTCCCTTCGACTGCAAAGAAATCCAACCAGTTAATCCTAAAGGAAATCAGTTCTGAATATTCACTGCTGAGCATACACACTGAGGAAACCAGAATTGAAAGAGACACGTGTACCCCAATGTTCATCGCAGCACTGTTTATAATAGCCAGGACATGGAAGCAACCTAGATGTCCATCAGCAGATGAATGGATAAGAAAGCTATGGTACATATACACAATGGAGTATTACTCAGCCATTAAAAAGAATACATTTGAATCAATTCTACTGAGGTGGATGAAACTGGAACCTATTATACAGAGTGAAGTAAGCCAGAAAGAAAAACACCAATACAGTATACTAACACATATATATGGAATTTAGAAAGATGGTAACAATAACCCTGTATACAAGACAGCAAAAGAGACACTGATGTATGGAACAGTCTTTTGGACTCTGTGGGAGAGGGAGAGGGTGGGATGATTTGGGAGAATGGCATTGAAACATGTATAATATCATATGCTAAACGAGTCACCAGTCCAGGTTTGATGCACGATGCTGGATGCTTGGGGCTGGTGCACTGGGACGACCCAGAGGGAGGGTACGGGGAGGGAGGAGGGAGGAGGGAGGAGAGTTCAGGATGGGGAACACGTGTATACCTGGGGCGGATTCATGTTGATATATGGCAAAACCAATAAAATATTGTAAAGTTAAAAAATAAAATAAAATAAAAACTAAAAAAAAAAAAAAAAACTGAATATTCATTGGAAGAACTAATGCTAAAGCTGAAGCTCCAGTATTTTAGCCACCTGATGTGAAGAACTGACTCACTGGAAAAGACCCTGATGCTAGGAAAGATAGAAGGCAGGAGGAGAAGGGGATGACAGAGGATGAGATGGTTGGATGACCTCACTGACTCAATGGACATGAGTTTAAGCAAGCTCTGGAAGTTGGTGATGGTCAGGGAAGCCTGGCATTCTGCAGTCCATGGTGTTGCAAAGAGTCGGACACGACTGAGTGACTGAACCGAACCGAGTCAAGAAAAAGGAAACCGGTTGGTGCAACAAGGAAATATTTGTAACATTTTCACGTTTGTCCTGTGACAAACTTTCATGGATGTAGTTTATTAAAAGTATTTTTGTAGTTTATTGGAGGTATTAAGCATACTTTTGTAGATGTGTTTTTGTAATATTAAAAGTTTCCTTCTCTTTCCTTCTTTCTTCCTTCTCCCTCCCTTCCTTCCTTCAAGATTTGATATCAGAGGAACTAGAGCAGAGAAACCTTGAAGCCTGAGTAGAAAGTCTCAAAAATTATATAAAGACTTTCTTACAGTTTACGGAATATTATGAGATTTTGAATATACATATCATATTTCAACTTGTGACTACTGAAAAGTGGTTTACCATTCAGAAGTCCTTCCAAGTACAAGCAGCACATATCTAGGCCACTGAAAGTTTTATTAGTTACTACCTCCACTACTGGGAAAGTACATGTAAAATGTAAGTCACAATCTATATAGTTTCTAAAAATGTAACCTTCATTTTTTATTAGAGTCATACAGGCTTATAACAAGATCACAACCACAGTCCTATATCCACTTTACCGTTTCCATCTTTAACTTCTACTTTCAAGAGTCAAATACACTTCACTCTTTTAATAATTTTTTACAATATTTACCTTTAAATTTCATTTATTGCTTATAGTTCTCTTTTTCTATTTTTATTTTATATAGTATATTGAGTTACAACTAAGAATGAAGATTAACCTCCATTAAATTGGTAATTGCCCCAATTACCATCCCCTTATACACACCACCCTCCCCTAATTTTAAATATTATAATTTAAGCAAAATCAATATTCATGGATAATACTATGACTATACATATTCACAACTAAGCCATGTAGTATATTGTGAGACATTCTATTTTGTGTATAAGTTTTCTTTTCTCTGGATGTTATAATTATCTCTCAGTTTTTTAAGTTTAGTTTTCTAATTGCTGCTGCTGCTGCTTAGTCACCTCAGTTGTGTCCGATTCTGTGTTACCCCATGGACTGTAGCCTGCCAAGCTTCTCTGTCCATGAAATTCTCCAGGCAAGAATACTAAGGTGGGTTGCCATGCCCTCCTCCAGGGGATCTTCCTAACCAAAGGACTGAACCTGGGCCTCCTGCATTGCAGGCAGATTCTTTACCACTGAGACACAAGGAAGCCCCAGCTTTCTAATTACTTAGCTCTAAGTCAATGCTCTGACAACATTATAAAACTATAAAAGTCCCAGTGATACATTCAAACACATTTGCTGGTTTCATTTTTGTTCTCGACACAGTCCTCCTGGAGTCCTCTATCTTCTGAAATTATTATGACCATTTGCTCTCTAGGCCTGCTGCCTAGATGTCAAAGTGCAATCTTCCTTCACTATGAACCTGCATGCCTTCAGCAATCATGAACATGCTTGAAAAGAATAAAAATTGGAAAAGCCTCATCAAAGAAACAGAAACTCTCAACAAAGAAACAGAAGGTATAAAGAAGAAGTCAGTGGAGATTTTAGACTGGAAAAGTGCATAACCAAGATAAAAAAAGTAATTGGATGGACTGAAGAGTGGAATAGATGGGACAGAGAAAGGAATCAGTGAACTAGAAGATAAAACAATAGAAATTACCCAATTTGACTAATAGAGAGAAAAATGACTGAAAAAAAATATGAACAGAGTCTGCTTTGGGTCCCTGTGGGGTGATAATAAAAGATCTAACATTCATATCATCAGATTCCCAGAAGAGCGTAAGCAATGAGGCCCTGAAGGAGTACTCAAAGAAATAGTGACTGAAAACTTCCTGCATTTAGCAAGAGGAAAACACCCCACAGATTCAAGAAAGCTAGTGACCTCAAACAGGGTAGGTCCGAATAAATCTATGCCAAGACATCACAATTAAACACAGGAAAATTAAAGACAAAGGAAAAAATTGAAAGCAGAGAGGAAAATGACATCTTACCTAAAAAGGGAAAAGCAGTTCCAACAACATTGGACTTTTCATCAGAAATCATGGAGGCCAAAGGGATTGGCAAAATATTTTTCCATTGCTGAAAGGAAATGATTATCAACTGGAATCTTTTACTCAGTAAAAATATTTGTCAGTAATGAAAAGGAAATTAAGACATTCTCAGATGAAAGAAAACTAAGAAATCTGTTATCAGCAGACCTAACCTAAAAGAATGGTTAAAGGAAATTCTTTAGACAGAAATCAATAAAATTAAAAACAGAAAACAATAGACAAATCAGTGAGACTGGTCCTTTGAAAAGATTAATAAAATTGACAAGCCTCTAGGAAGATTGACAAAGGAAAGAAACTGTGGACACACATACAGTATCAGTAAAGAGACGCTGCAAACATCGAAAGGAAAATAATGGAATGCCACAAGCAACTTAATGCACACAAACTTGACAATTTTTTAGAAAATGGGTCAATTCTTTGAAAAACTCGAACTACCACAACTCACTCAATATGACTCAATATGAAGTAGCCAATTTGAAGAGCCCTATAAATATTAAGCAAATTGAATTTGTAACTTATACACTGCTCACAGAACTCTCCAAGCCTACATAGGTACTCTGGAGAATTTCATCAAATATTTAAAGGAGAACTAACAGCAATTTTACACAATCTCTTCTATAAAATGGAAGAAAGAATATGTCCCAACTTATTCTGTGAAGCTTACTATAGAGATACAGTAATCAAAACTGTGTAGTGTTAGCATTGAGACAAATACAGATCGACGGAACAGAATAGAGAACCCAGAAGTAGAACTAAAATACACAACAGATGTTTTACAAAGGTGCAAAAGCAATTAAATGGAGGAAAGGAACTTTTCAGCAAATGGCCGTGGAGCAGTTAAACATCCAGAGTGGAAGAACCCAAGAACAGAAACTCAATCTACTTCTCATAACTTATAGGAAAATTTAACTGGAAGTGTGTCACAGACTTAACTGCATTATGTAAAACTATAAAACTTCAAGAAAAAAACAGAAAAGAAAATCTTCCAGATTTAGGGCTAAGGGAAATATTCTTAGACTTAACACCAAAAGAATAATCCATTAAAAGTAATGTTGATAAATCAGACTTCATTTAAAAAATTGCTTTTTGGAAGATCCTGGTAAGAGATTGGGGCTTCCCAGATTGCTCAGTGGAAAGAATTTGCCTGCAGTACAGGAGATGCAAGAGACACAGGCTCGATCACTGTGTCGGGAAGATCCCCTGGAGGAGGAAATGGCAACCTACTCCAGTATTCTTGCCTGAAGAATCCCATGGACAGGGGAGCCTGGCAAGCTACAGTCTATGAGGTCAAAAGAGCAGGACAAGACTGAGCGACTGAACATGCACACACAAGAGATTGAGATAAGAAGCTACTCACTGGAGGAAAATATTTACAAACCATCTCTCTGAGAAAGAACTTGTATCTCACTATGTAAAAACTCTCAAAACTTACCTGTAAAAATAGAAACAATTCAACAGAAAATAAGCAAAGGTATAAACAGACATTTGACTGTTGAGAAGATACAGTTGTCAAATAAGCACATAAAAAAATATTCAACATCATTAGCCAATGAGATAGCACCACACACCTAACAGAATGATTAAAATAAGAAGTAGTAACATCACCAAATGTTGGTGAGGATATGGGAAAATTGAATTACTCATACACTGCTAGTGGGAATGTAAAATGTTATAGTCATTCTGGAAATATTTTTGCAGTTTCTTAAAAACTAAATGTGCAATTTTTGATCCAGCAATTACACTCATAGGTATTTATCATAAAGAAATTAAGTGTTGTGTTTACATAAAAACCTAAACATAAATATTTATAGCCCCTCCCCAAAGGAAACAACGCAGATGTCTTTCAATGGATGATTAAACAGTTATATGTCTGTACAACAGAACAATAAAAAGGGAATAAACTATTGATATATGCCATAACCTGGATGGATCATCAGAAAATTATAGTCATTTAGAAAAGCCAATCCAAAAGTTTACATGATATGCAATTCCTTTTATATAAGATTCTTGAAAAAAACAAGACCATAGAAATGGAGAACAGGTAAGTGCTTCCCAGAGATTAAGGAGGTGTGGATGGGAGGGAAGTACATTCAGCTTTAAAAGTTAAATATGAAGGATCTTTTTGGGATAGAAATGTTCTGTATCTTGATTGCATCAATGCCAGTATTCTGGTTGTGCTATTGTGCTATAGTTATACAAGATTACCACTGAGTAATCTTGAGTAAAACTCAGTAAAACTGAGTAAATGGTACAGAGATAGCTTTGAATTATTTTACAACTGCATATGAACCAACAATTATCTCAAAATACAACATTTAACTTAAAATACTATGGCATAATATGAAAAAATAGAATTTTGAAATATTTGGAAATTGACAGATAGACCAATAAATGCATGTTATATCTGTATATGTATATTTAGTGAACATATTTATACATATTGCAATGTACATATATTAGTGTGTATATGAAAAAACCCATGAATTTACTATTTGGACACTTACAAAAGCATTGCCAACCCATGATACACACACACACACACACACACACACACACACAGCGAATTGATATTTGAAGATTCAGCATTCACAGTTTACACTAGGATTTAAGAACTCCAGGGAATATAATGTGGACAGTGTTAGTTATTCAGTCGTGTCTGACTCTTTGTGACCCGGTAGACTGAAGCCTTGGAGAAGGCAATGGCACCCCACTCCAGTACTCTTGCCTGGCAAATCCCATGGACGGAGGAGCCTGGTAGGCTGCAGTCCATGGGGTCGCTAAGGGTCAGACACAACTGAGTGACTTCACTTTGACTTTTCACTTTCATGCATTGGAGGAGGAAATGGCAACCCACTCCAGTGTTCTTGCCTGGAGAATCTCGTGGACAGAGGAGCCTGGTGGGCTGCTGTCTATGGGGTCGCACAGAGTCGGACACGACTGAAGTGACTTAGCAGCAGCAGACTGAAGCCTGCCAGGCTCCTCTGTCCATGGAGTTCTCCATGCATCAATACAGTATACTAACGCATATATATGGAATTTAGAAAGATGGTGACAATAACCCGGTGTACGAGACAGCAAAAGAGACACTGATGTATAGAACAGTCTTATGGACTCTGTGGGAGAGGGAGAGGGTGGGAAGATTTGGGAGAATGACATTGAAACATGTAAAATATCATGTAAGAAACGAGATGCCAGTCCAGGTTCGACACACGATATTGGATGCTTGGGGCTAGTGCACTGGGATGACCCAGAGGGATGGTATGGGGAGGGAGGAGGGAGGAGGGTTCAAGATGGGGAACACATGTATACCTGTGGCGGATTCATTTTGATATTTGGCAAAACTAATACAATTATGTAAAGTTTAAAAATAAAATAAAATTAAAAAAAATATCTGCATGTGAAAGTGAAAAAAAAAAAAGAATACTGGATTGGGATGCCATTTCCTTCACCAGTGGATCTTCTTGACCCAGGGATTGAACCCGAATCTCCTGCATTGCAGGCATATTATTTATCTTCTGAGCCACCAGAGAAGCCCATCCAGGGCATGTAGGAACTTATAATTTTGCCAATTAATGGATTTTATTGGCACATTGCAGTTCTACTGTGTGTTAGCAAGTTGTTTACCTAAGCAGGGGGCAACTGCAACACAATTTTATGCTTTACTTTTCATTCCCTATTCTTTATATTATTCCTCATGCTATAAATTTTTTTTTCCTGAAAAATAGCCATTAAATAAGAGAAAGATACTAATAAAAATGTAGTTAAATTCAGTGTTAGATGTGCAGGGAAAAGACAAAGTGCTAATAAAGGAGCAAATCATTTATAACATAATTTTGTGTTTTTAAAATTTGAGGGATTCATCAAGGCATTGATATACATCCCTCGAGAATGCCGATGGCTCACAAATGCATATAAAATACGTATTACCATTTCACTAAAGAAATTTAAGTATAAAGTAAGCAATTTTAATAGCAGAACAGAGTACATAAGGATTTTTGTTAAATTCATAAGGATTCTTACAATATAACTAAGGATGAGCCAATGACTTTGAAGTCATATGAACACATAGTCATTTTTAAAACAGTGTTCTAATGCTGTGGTTGTAGTTGGAGGAGGCAGAGTTGTATCAGTAAATATTATTATTATTATTTGGTATCAGTAATTAGCACTAGTAAAAATACTCAATATCCTTTTCTGTCCTTTAAGTTGAGACTTTTTCAGGGTGCTTTAAACAATCATCCAAATGATAAAAGAAAAATACTACACATTATTATATTTTCTTTTTTAGTGTATTTAGTATTGCTTCCCTCTTCAAACATCTATAGCTTCCAGTTTCACTGAATTTTGCCATTATAAATAAAACATTTGGAAAATGATTTTTTCAGAATGATTTTTTTCTTGCATGAAAGTTTTAAGTTAAAATTTACTCCACTTTTATCACCTCACATGAAACTTACAGTTCAATAATTTTGTTTCACATGAGTTTTTAATAGCTGACCATGGTGCTTGAGTGAATGCTGACATCAGCTATAAAATGTTTGTGGGCAAATCAACATAGTCTTACAGATCATATATAAATCATGTAACATGTATACTTAACTTTGTCAGAACTTTGGCATAACTTTTAAATTCTCATTATCGGAGGACATATGAAATTGGGGAAAACATAAGAATTGTTTCTGGAACTTTCCAGTTCCCTTGGAAAATAATTGAGTGCTGATATACTTAGGATTCCAGAGTAAATTTTCCCCATCACAATCAACATTTTACAATGTCTGTAAGTGGTAATTCCCTTTCCTCAAAGTTTCTTTCACTTTATACTTAAGCAGGCAAGTTCCTTTTTCTCAAAGTTTCTTTACACTTAAGCAGGCAAGTATTAGAGTTTTTGAGGAGAATTAGAGAGAGAAGGGGGGGCGAGGATTAGTTATGCAGCCTACACATTTATTTTACATACATTGTTTAAGCCTCAGAGAACTGGGCTGGAAATTTTAATCATTTATTTGCAGAAACAGAGATCTTACAAAAACTTTTAAACTAATAAATTTGATAAATTAGCCTTTATAATATCTACTGTATAGTAGAATGGATAAACTACTGTATTTGGAGTTAAAAACATACACATATATTTTAGATTTAAGTTTTGGCTCTAGGCAATGTTCTTATGCTCGGACAAAAATGGAAAATCTTGTTCGTTGCAAAGCAGAAAGACACAGATCTTTCCTAAATAGCCCAGGAACATGCATGTTTATAAATATTTAATATTGCTGTTATGTCAATATAGCTAGGAGATATTTTTAGTTTCATTCATTTCTCTCTATAGATGATCAAGCTTTTTAAGTATATTAGCCCGTTTTACTCCTTCTATCTGCTAAATTTATCAGTTCTTGTGAAAACTATTTGATACTTGTTTCCTTATATATTGGGTTTTTTATGAGTTGCACATAGGTTCACAATAGTTATGTCATCAAGTAATGTATATATTTATACATAATGCTTTTAACTCTGAATTCTGTTTGCTCTAATGGTACTACTTTTACTATATTATCTTTCTCTTGGTTAGTATCATTTTCCATTCCTCCATTTTAAAACTTCCTATGCGGCAGATGGTGACTGCAGCTATGAAATTAAAAGACGCTTACTCCTTGGAAGAAAAGTTATGACCAACCTAGATAGCATATTGAAAAGCAGAGACATTACTTTGCCAACAAAGGTCCGTCTAGTCAAGGCTATGGTTTTTCCAGTGGTCATGTATGGATGTGATAGTTGGACTGTGAAGAAAGCTGAGCGCCAAAGAATTGATGCTTTTGAACTGTGGTGTTGGAGAAGATTCTTGAGAGTCCCTTGGACTGTAAGGAGATCCAACCAGTCCATTCTGAAGGAGATCAGCCCTGGGATTTCTTTGGAAGGACTGATGCTAAAGCTGAAACTCCAGTACTTTGGCCACCTCATGCGAAGAGTTGACTCATTGGAAAAGACTGTGATGCTGGGAGGGATTGGGGGCAGGAGGAGAAGGGGACGACAGAGGATGAGATGGCTGGATGGCATCACTGACTAGATGGATGTGAGTCTGAGTGAACTCCAGGAGTTGGTGATGGACAGGGAGGCCTGGCGTGCTGGGATTCATGGGGTCGCAAAGAGTCGGACACGACTGAGCGACTGAACTGAACTGAACTGATGCCATTAAGTTCTAAACTTGAACTTGTAAATAGCTGAATTTTGTTTTTTTTTTTACTCAAGTTGAGAATATCTGCCTTTTAAATAGGTTTATCTTCCTTATATTTATAATGATTACATTAAAGAAATCTTTTTATTTCTTTATCATGTAAGTCCTTCACTTTGGACTCATTCCTTCTTTGCATAACATCCTTATTCTGCCCTTTCTAATACTGCTTTCAAAGTTATACTTTCTGTTCTATATATTTGAGTCAGTTTCTCAACGACAGTACAAACAACTTGTTGGGCTGTGTGATTCTTTGCTGTGAGAGCCTGTCCTGTGCATTGTAGGATGCTTCTGAACAGCATGACTGACCTCTACCTTCTCCTAGAGTTTGGGCAACCAAACGTGTCTCCAGCCATTGCCAAATATCCCACAGTGGGGAAACTCACTCCCATTTGAGGACCACTGTTTTAAAGGTTATCTGTCAATTGTCATGTGTACATATATCTTAACAAAGCTTAATGTCGCACTGCATCTTCTGCCCAGAGATGAGGACCTTAAAATGCTATATTTGAACCCCTTCCTTGTAGATTCAATTTCCCTTCTGGTAAAGTACTTTCTTCTGAAATGATACTCTCTGTACTCACTGGGTTTGTATCTGAAAAATATGTTTATTTTAGCTTTACTTTTAAATGACAGTTGAGATTGGTTTAGAAGGATGATGCTACTTTTCCTCAGCAATTAGGAGATATTACTCCAATTTTGTTTGGCATGTATCATTGCTCATGAGAAGTATGCTGATCGTTACTTGTAAATGATTTGTATTCTCTAAGTTTTTACTATTTCTCATCATCTTTGATGTTCTGTAGCTTCCTTATGATATTTTATTCTATTTGTGAATTTGTTTTTAAATTCTACTTAGGATTTAAGAAGTGTTTTTAATCTGAGTATTCACTGTTCCCTCAACTCTGGAAAATTTTCCAACATCATCTCATCAAATATTACTTTCCCCTCATTTTATGGATTTTCTCCCAGAACTGCAGTAGAAATAAGTTGGATATCTTACTCTTTGCATCTCAACTTTCACATCTTATCCCTTTGACTGTGTTTTAGTATCAGTGATTACTTTATATTTATCTATCATTTTATCAATTTTTCTTTGGTACTGTCCAACATAGCTGCTTACACATCTGAGTTTTTAATGTTAATAAACTACATTATTTAATTCTAGACTTTACATTTTCATTCTTTATATTTGACTCCTCTCTTTTCCCCACAATGTTTATTCTTGAATTTTGGTTATATTATTTTCATCTCTGAAAATTGTAAACCTGCTTTTTAATATCTAAGATTTGCATAAAGGTATTGATGAGATGTGAATTTTCCCATTTTTATAGCTGCCGTTTCAGATTTTGGCAGTCTATTTCGTTTGAGTATGCTGAAATTTCTACAAATGGGCTCCTTGTCAGTGGCAGTTATTTTTTGTATGGAGGATCGAGTGGCCTAAGATGTCGGAGTGTCCTTTTAGTTATTAGATAAATGTCTTGGCTTTTTGCTTCTTCAAAAATCATGTCCACAAGCTTGTGTTTTCTCTTTTTCTCAGTTATAAACATTCTTTCTGTGACCCACAGAGATTAACTGCCTTTGCCATATCCTAAGGCATCAGGTACTCTCTCTTCCGTTAAGACAGATAAGACAACTCATGCAGATTCTTTTCTTAGGAACCTTAGTCCCATCTCTCAGACACAAAGCCCAAGGCCATCAGGAGCATCTTGGTGAAACTGTGTTAAAAATCCAGTCATTTAGACAGATGTTCAATCTAGATATGCTATGGGACGCTGCAGTTCTCAGTCACTCTTTGGTTAAGTTTCCTCTTATTTTCTGGCACCAGGGAGTGCTCATTTTTTTACTTTGGGGCTTGGGTTTGAATTTAAATTTTATTGGTTATATTTTATCAATATAACGTTAATATATAATTTCTATGTTAGAAGTTTTCCACTTCAGTTGAGTTTTCTGTATCGACTAGAACTCATTTAATTTTCTAATGTATCAATATTTCTTACTACTACTTTTGCTTCTATATTTTTAATTTTTTAAAAAAGAAACCATTATTTAATCCAATTTTACTTAGATCTTACTCTGTTCTCTCCTTGAAGCCTTCTACATCTGTTCCACAGAAACTGCCTCTTTTCATGTCCTACTGAGAATACAAAACCTGTTTTGAAAAACCTCTGCTAGTTCATACAGTTCCACGTAGTTCATACACTTTTCAGATGTCTGCACTTCATTTTTGCTTTAGGATGAAGTTCTTTCCTCTTTCATCTCCAGTACATTTTTTGTAAGTTCTACACTTTTTCTGGTTGACCTTCTAAATCCAGCCTCTACCCTCCTTCACCCTGTGGGCACTTGCTGTGAAACCAATATGTATGAACTCCATCAACAGACTGGAGAGTCTTCTGGCTTCCAGTTGAGTTCAACCAGGAGGAGCATCTGTAGGCAAAGAGAGGACAGAGAGAGAATAAGGTTGGAACAGTTATTTCCCTATCTTAATTCCTTCCAGGTTATTGACTTGGCACAGCACCCACGAGGGACCCTAGCATTGTAGCTACCTTCTCGAGATTCCAAGATCTGTTACCTGACTTCATCCCTTCAGACTTGGTGTAGAAATGGCTACCCGTGGTTGCTGCCTGGGAATCTGCACCATCCTTCCTTGTATCTCTACACCCTGCCCACACCTTGGTAGAACAATCCCTTTATTGAATTCTTTTCTTGTCTTAGTTTTTGTTTGTTATTTTCTGAGTCTTGATTTTAAAAGTTTAACTTCAGATTTTTGCTATTTTTTTCTCATTCTTTATAGGGAGATGATCTATCGAGAGCAGGCAAAATACATGTGGAGTTTCCTTGGCCAGAGTCTTAAAATATGTTAGTCAGTTCTGTTTTCCATGTTTATAGCTTGAGTTTATTGTGTTCATATTATACGGCTTTGTTAGAATCAAATAAGAATTTATCCTATCCCATTGCCTAGCTCTCCAACATTCTTTTCTGTATTGCTTCATGCCAGCTGTGACACTCCTATTTAACTAGCCAAGCTACATTCTCCGTAGGAAGGGAATAGAATAACACTTCCTGGCATACATAATTCAGAAAAAGCTCTCTCTATATTTATTTGTCATGAAAATGGTCACTCAAGGGCTACTTCATCTAACTGAAGGTTTAAATCAAAGAGGAAGACTCCAAGCTGAAAAGGTTTAACTGGAAAAAGACATGCGGAAGCATTCTGCTTCCTCTGGGCCAAGTACCTCTTGTCAGACTAGCCCTTCTGGGATTGATAAAAACTATCAATTCTTGAAAAACACAAATAAAACTACTACTTGATAGCACTGAAGAGTAATAGAAATGTGTGGAAATTGGAGAAGAGATGATACTTGGAAGAAGGGAAAGGATTCTGGTGTTTCCTGTTTACAAAACATTTATGCTCCACCTCCAAGGATTGCTTAAACTGATGGAAAATGCACAGTGTTACTTGCTTAAAGAACCAGAAGACAGGATTCAGTGGGCAATTGCAACCACTGAAATATGAGGAGGAAAAACACCAGAAAAGGAGAAAATTAGAAAGAAGGAGCCTCAGATTCTGTGTGTAACTCTGCCCAAATCTCTGGAAGCTCAGCTAAAGCTGAAAGAACTGAACAGAGATTTGAGAGGCTACCCACAGCAGGGAAACAGAGTTTGATATTTTGCCTTCAACCAAATAAACTGCTTGCTGTTAAAAAAAAAAAAAATTGCAAGTATTTCCTTACTGAACTTATCAGTCCAGGGCAAAGCTTATCTGTGTAATGAGGGTTTCCTTCCCTTCAGTTCTGTTTCTTTCCCATTTTTGTTCCCTCACTTTCTACATCCCGCCTTCTGCCAACTCCTTGAGATATTTTCTTAAACCTCCATTCATCCTTCTACAAACCAGACAGAATCTCCTATTCCTTCTGCTACCTTGTTTTTCAGTCATTACTTACAAGGAACAAAAACACACTGAAAATAGCTCTTCAATAAAAAAGAAGTTATTTAAAGTGAATAACCATTCAAAGCATAGAAATTCAAGACAGCTGAAAGAGGTCATGCAGAGGAAGCTGGGCCTAGTAACAAAGTCATCAGGTCTAGAAAAAGGAAGAAATTTCTCTTTCTAAAGCTGCATGACTCTTTTGTCATTGCTTGTTTCTGCATCCAATATTGAAATCCTAACTAGAGCTCTCCACCCATAAGTCTACATGACTACTTGGCCTCCACTCCCCAAATGACTCATTCTTTGAGTCCAAATTGCAGGAAAAACCAAAAAGCAAAACCAAGAGAGCCACTTTTTGTATTGGCTGACTTTGAGTTCTGTTGCTCATTACCAGTCCCATCAGCAGTGGCTGGTGAGATACATTTGTTGAAGGGAAATGGGAAGATGGGTTACATCACCCCTACAGGAGTCCTCTGGGATGCAGAAGATTTTCTCAAAAGAAGGCATGCAAATGGTGTTGTCAAATATACTGCAACCTTTGCAATCAATAATTTATGATACCTTGGTATAGCACTTAATAACAATAGATAATTATTTTCATAATGGGGACACTGCCAGGATACTTGTTAAGCCAAAAATATTTCTTTTGCTGTCCTCAAAAGCAGAGTTGCATAGATCAAGGAAGTGGTCATTTTGATTGTCAAGGATCTTAAGCCATATGTTTTTCTAAAATTCACATAGCATGTTTGATGTATTATCTAATTTTTCAGACCAATAGTGGTAGATGTTACAGGCTAATGCAGTCTCTATTTGTATTAGTTTCCATCCAGGACCTCTAAATATTCTTTTGTCAGTTATCATATATATAATCCTTTTTTAAAACTGAAAGAGTACAGTGTTAACACCCAGTAAAAGACCCTACGGCAACATAGGGACTACATCAAAATGTTAACAATGGTTATCTCTGTGAGTGATTTTCTTTTATTTAAAAAATTCTAAAATATTCTATAACTAATTGTATTGCTTTAATAATAGAAAAAATAACTTCATAAAAATTATGCATTCTAAGTGCACAGGGGTAAATATTTTTGTAAATGAGAACTGTGGGCATAAATAAGTGATTAAAGTCTTGTAAACATGTAAGTATGGTTGAGAAAAGCACAGAAGTAAAAACCAGCACAACTTAAAGAGAGTGCCATAAAATAGCAAATAACTTTAGAGCTACAAAAAAAAAAGAAAGAAAGAAAAAATTGTCAACATAAAAGACAATAAAGGAAAGCTAGAAGTAGACTTTGACATTTACCTTTAAATACATGCAGTAGAATTTTGAGTAAAACTGCTACGACAACAAACATCCACTAAAAACTTCAGTTAAAAATTCTGAGAAGAATTTTTTCTTTTTTTGGCCTTGGTAACCTTTTCTAAAAAAACTGCCAGTGGTCTGACTAGGAAATGACAAATGCAGACAATATTCATGATAAGAATAAGAAAACATGAGGAAGTAAATACACTTCAAATTTGGTCACTTAATCAGATCATTGATTAATTTATTTATCTTTTCTCTTCTGTAAGTCTAGAGACCAGAAGGAGGGAAATCAAAGTAATAGTAGAGAAGTGATTTCTAAGTGTTAGTCTTGAAGCAACTGGGGCTGCCATTGATCAAGATTTTATATTTTCAGGAGAGTGAGAAAAATGAGAAAATAGTAAACTTCATGTTAAGGTAAATTTATTAAATTTACATGAGATTATGTCCTTAATATACTTTCATTATTAAAATATCCTTTCTTCTATGAAATGACGTAGGTAGTGGATGGTGATTACTAATATATTTCCAGCAAAATGAAAGAGCTATAAATGCTATATTTTCCCAAATTTTCTGAATCTGTTAGATCCAAGAGTTATAGAATTACAGCTTTAAACCATCATCAATGTACATAGTCTTTAAAGACAATAGTTCAATTGAGCAAGGAGATACACATCCACAAATAGGAATAGTACCATGCATTATGTGGTCAGATGATACGGTGAGTGGCACAGATGTGGGCTGGTAGGACCAGGAAGGTCTCAGGTGGTGGTGAGTCTGCCTTGTGATTTATACGCTGGGTGAGATGTTAAGTGATGATGGCAGAGAAAAGAGCACTCTGGAAGAAGACAATGGGGTGATAAAGTTCAGAATACACAAGGGCCTATGAACTGAGTAGACATATTTGTGGACATGGCAAAAAATAAGATCAGATAGACAGGACTGATGAAGTTGAGAAAAATCATTCACTTCAAGATTGTGTTAGGTTTTTTTTTTTATTATTAAGTAATGGCAATTATTTGGCAGTATTAAAACAAAGTGAGTGACTGTTTGAAATTATTACTGTTAAAGTTTTTTTTTCTATGTCTTTGGTGCTCTGATGTTTAAACTATGTATCTAGGTTTGAATTTATTATCATTTATTCAATTCTTGACATGTTGATCTTCTTGAACCTTTAACAAAAATTTGAGGAAGTTCTCAGTAATTTGAATATTATTTTTTGCCATTTTCTCTAAAATTTCAATCTTTAGCTCCTAAGAGATATATTAGAACACCTCATTCTGATTTGTGTCTCTGAATATAACACCTGGACTTGCCAAAGGACTCCAATCAGTGCTCAAATGGGTCTTGCTCTTTGAGAAGATGTTGCCCATCTGAGCAGTCTTGTCTTGATAACACTCAGCCCAAACCTAATATCTGATGTCTCAGGTCTGCTTTGTCTGCAGGTCTGGTGTCACCAACTTTCATGTTTTCTTTGGCTTCCCAGTATTTCTCTACCATGGACCAGTGACTTGCTCTATGTCCAGGAGACAAAAGTGAGGCCACCTTTGAAGTGGGATGGGAGACCTCTTGGAGGTGTGAGGATGATGATCCAGTCCTGAATCACTGCAGGCTCTAGGCTCACTCAAGGGATTGAATTCTTGGTCCTCTCCACCTTTAACATACTTTCTCCAGATAGCTTATGGCCTCATTCTTCAATTTTTTTCATTTTTATTCAAGTGCCATTCAATGAGATCTTTGATGAAAGCTATTTAAAATGGAAGCAAGGTTTTATGTCAGTTTCTTGATTTGCAGATAGTTTATATTTAACTCTCAAAACTGCATGAAATACACTCTGGTTATAAGATGTTCGGGAGACTTTTTCTTCCACCTTTGATGAGCCAAAATTCCATGTTGTCTCCCTTTAATGGTGATTGAGCTTTCTCTCATTCTTTCTTTTACCGAGGGTAACATCTTTTAGGGATAGTATAGTCGTAGCTTTACTGGGAATCTGTTTTCTAACTCTCTGTCTTGAGTGGATCCTTTGTCTTGTTTCTAACTCTGGGATGGGTTTATAAAGTGAAAGTTGCTCAGTTGTGTCTGACTCTTTGTGACCCCCTGGACTATATGATCCATGTAATTCTCCAGGCCAGAATACTGAAGTGGGTATCCTTTCCCTTCTCCAACCCAGGGATCGAACCCAGGTCTCCCATCTTGCAGGCGGATGGGTTTATAAAGCTCAAAGTTATTACTATGATTAATCAAACTCCCAAAGATACTTACTACCTTAGCTCACTGCTTATCACTATTGTTGCAATTGTTGTTATTGTTCAGTCACTCAGTCGTGTCCAACTCCTTGCGACCCCATGGACTGCAGTACACCAGGCTTCCCTGTCCTTCACTATCCCCCAGAGTTTGCTAACATCTGTCGCCATCCAACCATCTCATCCTCTGTTGCCCTCTTCTCCTCCTGCCTTCAATCTTTCCTGGTATCAGGGTCTTTTCCAATGAGTTGCCTTTTCTCATCAGGTGGCCAAAGTATTGGAGCTTCAGCTTCAGCATCAGTCCTTCTAAGCAATATTTAGGATTGATTTCCTTTAGGATTAACTGGTTTGATCTCCTTGCTGTCCAAGGGACTCTCAAGAGTCTTCTCCAGCACCACAGTCCAAAAACATCAATTCTTGAGTGCTCAGCCTTCTTTATGGTCCAACTCTCGTATCCATACATGACTACTGGAAAACCCATCAGTTTAATCCAGTTCAGTCATTCAGTTGTGTCTGACTCTTTGCAACCCCATGAATTGCAGCACGCCAGGCCTCCCTGTCCATCACCAACTCCCAGAGTTCACCCAAACTCATGTCCATCGAGTCAGTGATGCCATCCAGCCATCTCATCCTGTGTTGTCCCCTTCTCCGCATGCCCCCAATCCCTCCCAGCATCAGAGTCTTTTCCAATGAGTCAAATGTTCGCATGAGGTGGCCAAAGTACTGGAGTTTCAGCTTTAGCATCAGTCATCCCAAAGAACACCCAGGACTGATCTCCTTGCAGTCCAAATGACTCTCAAGAGTCTTCTCCAACACCACAGTTTAAAAGCATCAATTCTTCAGCCTTTGTTGGCTATAATGTCTCTGCTTTTAATACATTGTCTAGGTCTTCATTTTAGTATTTGGGAATTTTTCCATTATATTCCTATGATCTCAGCTATATATTTATATAGATATTTACTACTATGTTACTTTTTCTCACACTTCTAGGAGGGATAATTAATTTTTTATCTAACATATCTCATTGCTGGAAATGAAAATATAATCAGTGTGTTAAAATATTGACAATGGTACAAGATAAGATTAGAAATATACCTGTGGTGTATTCATTTTGATATATGGCAAAACCAATACAATATTGTAAAGTTAAAAAATAAAATAAATTTAAAAAATATATAAAAGCTTAGTAGTGTATCAGTTAGAAGGCTAGTACAAAGCACTTCTTTTAAAGACTATTTTTTTAGAGTACTTTCAGGTTTACAACAAAATCCAGATGAAGGATTTCTCATATAACCTCTGCCACCACGCATGCATAGTGCTCCCAGTTTCAACATCATAGAATGGTATGTTGCTTCACCAAGGGTGAACTTACACTGACACATACAATCACTCAAAGTCCACAGTTTGCCTTAAGTTTCACTCTTGTTTTTGTATATTCGTGCATTTGTGCATAATGACATATGTGCTCAGTTGCTCAGTCTTGTTGACTCTTTGTGACCCCATGGACTGTAACCCACTAGGCTCCTCTGGAATGGGTTGCCCTTTCCTACTCCAGGGGGTCTTTCTGACCCAGTGATCAAACCCACATCTCCTGCATTGGCAGGTGAATTCTTTACCACTGAGCCACTTGGGAAGCCCTGATAATGGTATTATAACATCATTCAAATTAATTTCACTGCCCTAAAGCTCCTGTTTGTTCTGCCTACTCATGTTCCCCTGTTCCCATCACCCGTGGAAACCACTAGTCTTTTTGCCATCTCCATACTTTTGCTTTTCCAGGATGTCATATAACTGGAATCATAAATTATCTAACCTTTTCAGATTGGCTTCTTTCACTTAGTAATATGCATTTATGTTTCCTTTCATGGCTTGATATATATATATATATATGTATATTTTACTGATGAATATTTCATTGCCTGTGTGTACCATTCACACACTGAAGGATAGACTGGTTATTTTGGCAGTTTGGGCAATTATGAATAAAGCTGCTATAAACTTCTGTGTGTAAAATGGATAACCAACAAAGACCTACTGAATAGCACATGAAACTTTATTCGATGTATGTGTCAGCCTGGACAGGACGAGGATTTGGGGGAGAATACATGTATCTCCCATGGATATACATATACATGGATACATGTATAAATATGGCTGAGTTCCTTCACTGTTCACCTGAAAGTATCACAAAATTATTAATTGTCTATACCCCAATACGAAATAAAAAGTTTAAAGTTAGAAAAAATAAGTATCTGTGTAGTTTTTTTATGCATTTAGGTTTCAACTCCTATAGAATTCCTAATACAAGCAAATGTGATTGGTGGACTGTTTGGTAAAATGCGTCAGGTTTTAAAAGAAACTGCCAAGCTGTCTTCCAAAATAGTTGTGCCGTTTTACATTCCCACCAGCCAAGTATGAGAGTTCCTGTTGCTCCTTATCCTCACCAGAGTTCCATACTGTCAGTGTTCCAGAATTTGGCCTTTCTAAATAGGAGTGTAGTGATTATGATAAATTTTTGACTTGACCAAATAAGTTATGTTTTAAGGCAGAATAAGAAGATTTAAACAAACTTCCCTACTTGTTTGGGCCTCCCCTCTCCATCCCTAACGTGCCGTGTGCATTTGTGCTGCCACATTAACCAGAGTTCTCCAAAGACAGGCGTGACTGCCAAACTGCAACACTTGTTTTTCCCCTTTCTTCTGATGCTAACAATATAAACTTCTCAGAAGAAAAGCATCCTTTCCCAACTCTGTGAGGGGTCATGGTGACTTGTTGCTTGCTTTGTACATGCTTACCTGGACTATGTATCCTTGGCCAACTTTATGTAAAATATCAATGCTGTTTTGATGTACAGTCTTTGCCTTGAAAATGTGTGTGACTGTGCCTTCAACTTCTAATGGTTAGAAGAGTTGTCAGGCCTTTCTGAGAATTTGTTTTGCAGTTTATAACCCTCAATTTGGCTTGAATAAAATCCATTTGTTTTCTTTATTTTTAATGAATTTTCATCAACAGATTTAACAATTTTACATGTTTAGTCATAAATTAGAAGAGATTTTGATAATTCAGAAATGTTGTGTACTGAGTGAGTATGAAGTGGTGGAGGAAACATGAAGCCAAAGCAGGAATAATTTGGGAGCTGGGAGGTAAGCAGTTGAATAAAAAGCATCACTCTATATAGTCACCCTGTTTATTTAACTTATATGCAGAGTACATCATGAGAAACACTGGACTGGAAGAAACACAAGCTGGAATCAAGATTGCCGGGAGAAATATCAATAACCTCAGATATGCAGATGACACCACCCTTATGGCAGAAAGTGAAGAGGGACTAAAAAGCCTCTTGATGAAAGTGAAAGTGGAGAGTGAAAAAGTTGGCTTGAGGCTCAACATTCAGAAAACGAAGATCATGGCATCCAGTCCCACCACTTCATGGGAAATAGATGGGGAAACAGTGGAAACAGTGTCAGACTTTATTTTTCTGGGCTCCAAAATCACTACAGATGGTGACTGCAGCCATGAAATTAAAAGACGCTTACTCCTTGGAAGGAAAGTTATGACCAACCTAGATAGCATATTCAAAAGCAGAGACATTACTTTGCCAACAAAGGTCCGTCTAGTCAAGGCTATGGTTTTTCCTGCGGTCATGTATGGATGTGAGAGTTGAACTGTGAAGAAGGCTGAGCACCGAAGAATTGCTGCTTTTGAACTGTGGTGTTGGAGAAGACTCTTGAGAGTCCCTTGGACTGCAAGGAGATCCAACCAGTGCATTCTGAAGGAGATCAGCCCTGGGATTTCTTTGGAAGGAATGATGCTAAAGCTGAAACTCCGGTACTTTGGCCAGCTCATGCGAAGAGTTGATTCATTAGAAAAGACCCTGATGCTGGGAGGGATTGGGGGCAGGAGGAGAAGGGGACGACAGAGGATGAGATGGCTGGATGGCATCACTGGCTCGATGGATGTGAGTCTGGGTGAACTCCGGGAGTTGGTGATGGACAGGGAGGCCTGGCGTGCTGTGATTCATGGGGTCGCAAAGAGTCGGACACGACTGAGTGACTGATCTGATCTGATCTGATTATCTGAAGAAGTAAACACATGACTTTGACTTTCACAGAAGAGGGCAAGGGGAAGATGTCTTTACCAAGTTTGAAATACCAAGAGCAGATTTATATCTTCTCTTAGGACAGAGGAGCCTGGAGGCTACAGTCTATGGGGTCACAAAGAGTCTGACACAACTGAGTGACACTTTCTTAAAACTTAGATAGGAGCTTTCTACTTCTATAAACATTAAATAAAAATTACAGAAGAATCCAAAAACTGACTGTTGTTGCCATTGTTCAGTAGATAAGTTGTGTCTGATTCTGTGACCCCCATGGACTGAAGAACACCAGGCTGCCTTGTCATTCACCATCTCCTGGAGTTTGATCAAATTCATGTCCACTGAGTTGGTGATCTTATCATCTCATCCTCTGTTTCCCCTTCTCCTCTC
Source organism: Bos indicus (assembly GCF_029378745.1). NCBI lineage: Eukaryota > Metazoa > Chordata > Mammalia > Artiodactyla > Bovidae > Bos > Bos indicus. The sequence continues at coordinate 114,288,671 of NC_091760.1, forward strand.
GCCTTCAATCTTTCCCAGCATCAGTGTCTTTTCCAATGAGTCGGCTCTTCACGTCATGTGGCCAAAGTATTGGAGATTGAGCTTCAGCATCAGCATCAGTCCTTCCAATGAATATTCAGGCTTGATTTCCTTTAGGATTGACTAGTTTGATCTCTTTGCAGTCCAAGGGACTCTCAAGAGTCTTCTCCAGCACCACAGTTAGAAAGCATCAATTTTTCAGCACTCAGCCTTCCTTATGGTCCAACTCTCAGATTTATACATGCCTACTAGAAAAACTATAGCTTTTACTATATGGACATTTGTTAGTAAAGTGATTAAAGCCTTTTGATACACTGTTTGGTTTGTCATAGCTTTTCTTCCAAGGAACAAGCGTCTTTGAATTTCATGGCTACAGTCATTGTCCGCAGTGATTTTGGATCCCATGAAAATAAAATCTGTCACTGCTTCCAACATCTTATGGTACCAAGAAAATATGAAAGTAACCTAGTGAGATACCACTGCCAGCAAGAGTCAGTCTAAGGAAAGGGGAGGTACTCTGGATAGTTTAGTAGATTACAGGTCCTTGAGCAGTGACTGAACTCATTAGGAATTTCACATTTTCACAAATATAATTTCATGTCCATGGTTATAGTTCCATTAGCTATTCCATTGACTAGATGATTGTATGCCTTAAGTTACTTGTGTTAAAAAGTAATATATTACTTAGTGAAATTTATTTTCAAAGTGTCGAATGCATGAAGCAATTTTGAATCTAGATTATGTGACAGGTGTTTGGGGTAAGCATTGTAATTCTGTCACAAAATTGCAAAATGGAAGCAATCTTGTCTTTGTAAAATATAGCTCTTCTATGCCCACTTATTTGAAAATAAAGCTGCTTTCATGAAAACAATGTCAACACCCTCATGACATGTCATTGACAGACAACTTTCTATCGCAAGAATAAAGTGCTAAGAGTCAAGAGGGCAGGTAGACTTTTTCTCTTGACTTTTCTTTTCTGCTACATGGTTTGATCTACAGGGATTTAAAATTGTTAGCATATGGTGTGTGAATAAACTACTAATGTTCATTAAACACCCACCAATTAGTTAACACGTTACAAAGCTGAAGGAAGTTCAAGAGATTTTCTTGTTCAGGACATTTAGGCAGATGAATATCTAAATCAGAAATACCCAACTATTTGACAGGATCAGCTCATTAATCAAGTAGCTGGTATGGCACAGTGTAACAGCATCAAAGATTATAGCCTTCAACACTGGGTATGAGGTCTGATTGGAAACTGCTACCATATATCTCTCTTTCCTTTTTACAGTTTTCAGGTAGCTATCCACTTTTTCTCTTGCTTCTGATCTGCAGTATAAGTAACTCCCACAAATAATTTGGGGCTTCATCAAAACCACAACCTGTCTGAAGGTGTTATAGAGCTTCTCAGAATCCAGGAGTTGGTTCATTATCTTTAGAGATGAGTTTATTGACATGAGTCCACCACTCTGCATGTGGTGATACTCTTGGTATATGTGCCAATTTTTAATATTGGTGGTGTGAGAGACTGAAGGAAAATACTAAGGGGCAGCAGAGCCAGCAGGACTTTGAGCAATCCTATGAGGTTTAAGAAACAAAAGTAGATGTATATAGACCTGTGAGGGAGGCCAGGGATTGAGGCTCCAAGATTTGGGAGACAAATAGGGTATAAAGAAAATGTTTTAGAAGTGGTGAAAGAGGAATGGGCTATTTCTCTTCTAAGTATTTGTTCATTTATAAGCCCACAGGGCAAGATATCCAAAATTAAGCAAAAAATAAAAATCAAGCAAAGATTTCAGTAGTCTCCCTTCTTTGCTGGGGAGACAGAAATTGTAGGAAAGAATATCCCAAATGGAAAAAAATAACCTTGGTTTACATTAAAGGCTCTCAACAAGGAACCTCTGGGAAGAGGGGTAGTTGTTTTACATGCTAGGAGACAGAGTTCAAACCTTGTAATGTCTGAAAAACAGCATCATGTCACCTAGATTGAGACAATCTGCCAGCACTCTGGCTGGCTGTCAGAAAATGAGCATTAAGTCTCTGGAGGCAGATATTGTGATCCAGAGCCTCTCACATTTTTCATGCACAATGACTGAATATCAAAAAAAATTACCAAGCGTACCAAGAATTATGTCCAAGAGAAAATGATAAACAATAGCAATCAGTCGTATGGTTGATGCAGGCTATTGCAATAGAAAACTAAGACTTGAAATTTATGGTAATTAACATGTTCAAGATAATAGAGGGTGAGACAGGCGATTCAACCAGTGATCTGAAATCCACAAAAGGAAATTGTAGCACTAAACATGTAATTTAAAATAAAAATGCAATAGATGTGTTTAATAGCAGATTGACACATCTGACAAAAGGATATATGTCTAAAAAGACAAAAAAGACTGAAGCACAGAAAGTAAAAGAAAGGAAATATAAAAGATACCAAAAGACACATTGGAAAGTTCCTATATATGTAATTTTTATGATAGAAGGAACCTGAATGGAGCAGAAGCAAGATTGGAAGACCAAATGATTGAGAATATTTCAAAAGTGATGTGAATAATCAGGCTAAAGGTCCATTAAGAGCTATGAACATAAGCATGGATAAAATGGAAACACAAACCAACCGAAAAACATGCAACTGCATCATAGTAAAAGTGTTGCAAACTAAGATTGGGGAAAAATATAAATAACAGAGAAACCCAAGACAAAACATATATTAACCTTCACAAGATCAATAATAAAATTAATGGCTGACTTCTCATATGGATAAACACAAGTCAGACAATGGAATGGTATCTTTAAAATGTTGAAAGAAAGAAAATTGCCAATCCAAAACTTTTCCTTAGTGAAAAGTTTCTTCAAAAATAGAGGTAAAATAAAAATGCTTGTAGGTAATGATTCTGAGAATTTTGCACTTGGAGGGAAGCACTATAAGAAATGTTAAAGGGTTTGATACTAAACAGAAATGATTCCAAATAGAAATATGGAAATCAGGAAGGAATGAAAAGCAACAAAATGGTAGCTATAAGTAACTCCAAGCAATTATTCACCATGTAAAGCAACAACAATCCTGATTTCCCAGGAAAATTAACATAATTTTTAACTTAATATTTAATAAATACTTCTCAGAAGCACATCTTTTCTTTCCATCTAATGTTCTCTTTCCTTTGAGCTATGGAAAATCTACTTCTAATAGTGAATGATGAGATGTCATTTAGGTTTATTTTAATCTCATTTTATTTTTGTTAACATGTATGGTGGCCGCCCTATCCTAGACCTTTCCCCGACCCCTTGACTGTTCCCTTTGTCAGATTTAAATTTTGAGAAAAGCCATTGTAGACAGCAGACCTTTGACAGTTCTGGTGCCTAGATTATATTTATCTTATTTTGTCTGGCTGTCCTTGTTTCTTTGCTTTGTTTTGTTTTTGGTAATTGCTTTATCCATATAACCTCTCTGTCAAGGAAAGTTCCCAGGGCTCCTTTTCTTTCTTTCTTTGGCTTATCCACTTTTTTTTTTTTTTTTAATGACTACATGTCCCAAGCTAATATTTGTTCACACCTTTATCATTTATGTACCCAGATACTTATAGGCTTTGAATGACAAGTTTAAAAACTACTTCCCATGTAAGAAAAAGAAATTAAAAAAAAAAATATTTTGTGACAAGAACCACTCTGAACTAGAGATAGACACTGAAAAAAAAGACAGGGTCTCAGTGTTTTATTGATTTTAAATATATGCACCTTACTTATAGCCATAGGTGCTATTATCATTCAAATTTTGGACATGCTTAGTCAAGAACTACACAGAGTCTGCCTGGAATATGGCATGTCATTCAGCAGCCCAGTGATTTATTGTCATTTCAAATGGATATTCTTTAAATGTTTGTTTAATATTTATTTAGTAGGGACAGGAAGGGGCCTACTTTTAGTGAACCACCTATCTATTATGTTTAAACTATGTAATTTAATTTATGTACCGCTGCTGCTGCTGCTGCTAAGTTGCATCAGTCGTGTCCAACTCTGTTCGACCCCATAGACGGCAGCCCACCAGGCTCCTCTGTCCCTGGGATTCTCCAGGCAAGAATACTGGAGTGGGTTGCCATTTCCTTCTCCAATGCATGAAAGTGAAAAGTGAAAGTGAAGTCGCTCAGTCGTGTCTGACTCTTAGCGACCCCACAGACTGTAGCCTACCAAGCTCCTCTGTCCATGGGATTCTCCAGGCAAGAGTACTGGAGTGGGGTGCCATTGCCCTCTCCGAATTTAGGTACTAAATGTTACATAATATTGTATTTTACTTGGAATTATTCTTTATTTACAATCCTTCTGTTACTCACGGCTTGTATGGTATTAGTCACTCAATCACTATGGCTAGAGGTAATCACAAGGTTATCAGATCAGATCAGACCAGTCACTCAGTGGTATCTGGCTCTTTTCAACCCCATGAATCGCAGCACGCCAGGCCTCCCTGTCCATCACCAACTCCCGGAGTTCACTCAGACTCACATCCATCGAGTCAGTGATGCCATCCAGCCATCCCATCCTCTGTCGTCCCCTTCTCCTCTTGCCCCCAATCCCTCCCAGCATCAGAGTCTTTTCCAATGAGTCAACTCTTCACATGAGGTGGCCAAAGGACTGGAGTTTCAGCTTTAGCATCAGTCCTTCCAAAGAAATCCCAGGGCTGATCTCCTTCAGAATGCACTGGTTGGATCTCCTTGCAGTCCAAGGGACTCTCAAGAGTCTTCTCCAACACCACAGTTCAAAAGCATCAATTCTTCGGTGCTCAGCCTTCTTCACAGTCCAACTCTCACATCCATACATGACCACAGGAAAAACCATAGTCTTGACTAGACGAACCTTTGTTGGCAAAGTAATGTCTCTGCTTTTGAATATGCTATCTAGGTTGGTCATAACTTTCCTTCCAAGGAGTAAGCGTCTTTTAATTTCATGGCTGCAGTCACCATCTGTAGTGATTTTGGAGCCCAGAAAAATAAAGTCTGACACTGTTTCCACTGTTTCCCCATCTATTTCCCATGAAGTGGTGGGACCAGATGCCATGATCTTCGTTTTCTGAGTGTTGAGCTTTAAGCCAATTTTTTCACTCTCCACTTTCACTTTCATCAAGAGGCTTTTTAGTTCCTCTTCACTTTCTGCCATAAGGGTGGTGTCATCTGCATATCTGAGGTTATTGATATTTCTCCCAGCAATCTTGATTCCAGTTTGTGTTTCTTCTAGTCCAGCGTTTCTCATGATGTACTCTGCATATAAGTTAAATAAACAGAGTGACAATATACAGCCTTGACGAACTCCTTTTCCTATTTGGAACCAGTCTGTTGTTCCATGTCCAGTTCTAACTGTTGCTTCCTGACCTGCATACAAATTTCTCAAGAGGCAGATCAGGTGGTCTGGTATTCCCATCTCTTTCAGGATTTTCCACAGTTTATTGTGATCCACACAGTCAAAGGCTTTGGCATAGTCAATAAAGCAAAAATAGATGTTTTTCTGGAACTCTCTTGCTTTTTCCATGATCCAGCAGATGTTGGCAATTTGATCTCTGGTTCCTCTGCCTTTTCTAAAAGCAGCTTGAACATCAGGAAGTTCACAGTTCACATATTGCTGAAGCCTGGCTTGGAGAATTTTGAGCATTACTTTACTAGCGTGTGAGATGAGTGCAATTGTGAGGTAGTTTGAGCATTCTTTGGCATTGCCTTTCTTTGGGATTGGAATGAAAACTGACCTTTTCCAGTCCCGTGGCCACTGCTGAGTTTTCCATAGTCTTACTCAAAAATGCATTTTAAAATCCTTTCTGCTTATTTTCATGGTGGAAAAAAAAAAATGTTTTCTACTTCTTTCCAGTGATTTCCCTCTTTCTTTTCTTATTTTTATTAGATGCAATTGACATGTAGTATTGTGTACCTTTAAGGTATACATTTATACATTGCAATACAATTACCATCACATTCTTTGCTAACAGCTCTATCAGGTCACATAATTATAATTTCTTCTCTGTGGTGAGAACAATTATGATCTAGTCTCAACAACTTTGAAGTTTGTAATACAATATTGCTGACAATGATTATTGTGCTGTGCATGTACATCCAGAACAAATTTTAACACTAGTCACAAGTTTGTACCCTTAAAAACATCTCCCCAGTTGCGTCATGAAAGTCTCTGAACCCGTTGCCATTCTAGAAGGTACACAGAATGTTCAGAACTGAGATGATGAAACCTGCTTCTGGTCATTGCGCTGTGTCTGTGTGATTTTGGTTGGAAGTTTCTGCTGACAGTGACTCTGCCATGTTAGGGGCCTCTCAGCTGTCTGGTCTCTGAGTTGAGGGTAGGCTTGTCAGCAGTTGGAATGCATGTAAAGCAAGCTGGCTGTCAAAGAGCAGAACCTCTCAAGCAAGATAGGGTGGCGCTAATGAGGCTTGTTCTGAAACCAGTGTCCACTTCAGGGCACTGTCTACATCAGCCGGAGTGTAACCAAATTACATTCTGGCAGTTATATCAGGAATTCTGTCTGGAAAGTCCAGTGAATTGGCACCACTGCCTGATTTCCTGCAATGGAGCTGTCGCACACTTTATTGGAGTGGCCTTTTTTTTAGGTATTAATATGAGTTTCCCTGGTGGCTCAAATGGTAAAGAATCTGCCTACAATGGAAGAGACCTGGGTTCGATCCCCAGGTCAGAAAGACCTCTTGGAGAAGGAAACGGCAACCCACTCCAGTACTCTTGCCTAGAGAATCCCATGGACAGGAGGAGCCTGGCGAGTTACAGTCCATGGGGTCGAAAGAGTCAGACATGAATGAGAGACTAACACTTTAGGTATTAATAGCTTCCTGGCTTGCGGCTCAGTTGTGTTTTCCAGTCTAACTCTATTGATACTGCAACCAGCAGAATCTGCACCTTTCCCTTTCCAAGCCATCTCTTCCAAGATTTATATATATATATATATGTATTTGTAATTTTGAACAGTTTTTTTTTTTTTTTGCCATTTAGTATATCTTTCATGAGCATTTTAAATTAGATGATATTTCAAACCATGCCAACATGTAAAATGGGCCTAACTGGAATTGTTTTTCAATACTTACGGTATTGAAATTCAATGCAATTCTCACGTACCATTCCTTCAGGAGAAGCAAACCTCAACATATCTTAGGGTTAAATTCCATAATCCCAATGCAAGTTAATGATGTTACATCTATACCATATTTTACAATTTATAAGAGTTTTCCATTGTGGAAACAATCCAGGCAATGAACTGCAAACAGTGGGGGAAGAAGGATCAGAGGGCTCTGCACAGGGATGTCTTTTCTTTTCAATCTCTAATATTTACTCTGAAAAACAGGGATAAATTTATGCATTATCTTATCTACTTTATATGAGAAATTTATGTTCTCCTAGGGATGGATGTGTGTGTGTGTGATAGCATTGTGTGTGAAATAATTACTTTAAGTTAAGGATCTATTTTGTTCCCTTTTGGTTTTGCATCACAGTTTAGTATTTTCTGGCATTCATCAAACTTTAAATGATACCATGCCCATAATTACTTATTTCTAATTTCTAAGTTATTCTCTTGACCACATTGATAGTGGAAAAATGACATAAGGAGAAATACATTTCACTTCACTGTCAATCCATTTAATATATTTAAAAATATTTTTAGTACATGTTTATCCAATTTACACCATTTTTATGAAGATGGGATTATTTATATTATTATTTCCCCATTAAATCTGTCTTGAACACTTAAAAGACTAGCTAATTTAAAATATTTCATTTTTGAAAGATTCAAGATGTTTCACATTCATAGTATATCACATGAGATTAAGATGTTTTGGTATTTTTGTTCTGTGGAGAAACACTGAGTTAAGAAATACTATAGAGTTCATTGGAGAAGGCAATGGCAACCCATTCCAGTACTCTTGCCTAGAAAATCCCATGGACGGAGGACCCTGGTAGGCTGCAGTCCATGGGGTCACAAAGAGTCGGACACGACTGAACGACTTCACTTTCACTTTTCACTTTCATGCATTGGAGAAGGAAACGGCGGCCCACTCTAGTGTTCTTGCCTGGAGAATCCCAGGGACGGGGGAGCCTAGTGGGCTGCTGTCTATGGGGTTGCGCAGAGTCAGACACGACTGGGGCAACTTGGCAGCATACAGTTCATAAGATGACTCATAATTAAACTGTGTCAAGATTGCATATTCCATAGTTGATTGTATTTAATAGCCTAGTATTATTGGGAAGGTTGGATTGCTAACCTTTTTTTAACTTCAGAAGTATTTTTCTTCTGACTAAGTGTTAACATATTAAAAATGAATAAAATATCAAATAAAACTTTAACAAAATATTTTCATCTTTCCCAATGTGTTGAGAATCTAGCATTTATTAGTACACAAAATTAAGATTAAAATATTCTAAGGACTAAATAATGAAAATACTAAAATTTGTCCATAATGTAAAAAGTAAAAATAAATCATTCAAATCTATATAAACACATTGAAAAGGGGTTTGAATACTTGTAAAACTCCTTAGGCAAAGGGATTTTCAGAAAAATGGCTTTAGGAAACAGTCTATTTTTGTAGCTGTATCCTTAAAATTTCTAAATCTATCATAAAATTTATTCACACATATGTAAATGTTTTGCATTACTATTCATAAAAATATTTTTATCCTCCAACACATTCCTAAGTATAAATAGATAGGAATAAATATAAATACAATGTACACATATGTTTATATATGTGCATACATTATACCTATATGCATGCATATCCATTATCCATTATCACAGTAATATTGTATAACAAACAACTAGGACACCTTAGAAAGGAATAAAATGACATACATTTATTTATCTCACACTGACATGCTCAGGTGCTCTTGGCTGGCCTGGCTGGTGCACCTGCAGTCAGCTGGAGTGACAAGGCTGCTCTGCTGATGGAAGCTGCCCCTCTTGCACCACTAAGGATGGACTGGTTTGGACTGATGTAGGATGTCTGGGCTGAAATGACTAGGGTGATGTGGTCCTGCTACATTGACTTGCAACCACCAGCAGACTAGCCTGGTTGTGTTCATAGCTGGTAGAAGTACAAGAGCAATAACAGACACATGTGTGCTTTTTTTTCCATCCCACCTTGCACCATCACTGCTAGCCTCCCCCTAAGGAAAGCAAAATCACATAGCTGAATTAAAAATCAAGGGGTAGAGAAATATACTTCATCTTTGTTTGAGGGAAGACATGCAAAGTCATGTAGTGAGAGTGTGACTGAAAGGAGAAGTGAACAGTTGGAAGTAGTAATGCAATCTATATATTGAAACTTTTATATTTAGGTTTTTAAATGAGACTTGTCTTGATAGAATTAGGAGTCTTTTGAACTAGAAATCAGTCAAGGACTATCTATAATTAATAAAAGAAAGGTCTTGAAATTTTCTCTAATACTAAAGATAACAGTTTTGCTTTGACAGATATTTTAGTCAAAATTAAATATTTCTTTTAATTATAAATAAGATTCCATTATTGAAGGTGGAATTGAGTATGTCCTTTTAGGATCTGAAAGCACATGGTAAAAGAGTCGGGAGGAAAATCGTGGGCATGATGTGTGTGACTACCTTCTAGAATTCTGTGACATTGCGTTTTCTCTCTGCTTGTAATATGTCTTGTACTTCTCTTCTTTCCGCTTAAGTGCTTAAGCTGCACTTAATGGCACTTAAGCTGCATCAGGGCAAAGAAAACAAATGAGCAAGCTGAAACAAATGGATTTCACTTCCAAATTCAAAGCATGAGACTGTGAAAAAAAAAAAAAAAATCCCAAGGGTTTGGAAACTAGTCCTGGCAGTCAGCCACTTAAAGGGGATTTTATGCCCATATAAGATATACCAGAATGGGAGGGAAAGAAAAGTAGAGATCAAAGCTGTGGAGTCTAAATCATGAAACTAGGAAGATGGAATACAATCGAGAGAAGCTAGAGACTTGGTTTCTCAGAACAAAGGAGCTCGTCTCACCCTTCTGATGCTTGTTATTTCTAAATATTTGTAGGCTTGACGGGCAGTGCTACAATTATCCCTCCTGGTTATTAAATCCACTCTGTATTAGTAATACTTTTGGAAACCTTATGTGCTAAGTTGCTTCCCTGTGGAAAAATAAGCTTTTTTTCCTTAATGATTGCTTAAGAAAGAATAAATGAAAAATGAAGTATTAAAAAATCTATCTGGAGTATGACTTCATTTTAAAGAAGGATGTTTTAGGAGACAAGAGAAAAATAAATTACTGTTAAAAACAAAGGAGAAAACTCCTATAAATCTCCTGTAAATTGTAAACATGGAAAACAAAAAGCTCTATTTTGACTGCTGGAATATTTTGTACTCAATTGTAACCATGAAAAAGTTTCTAATGAGTTGGTCTAAATCATTTATGCTTGGGGTTGTTCTTAGATCCATACAGTTATTTTAGGAAAGAGAGAAAAGTCAAGGGACCAATAGAGAACAGAGATAACATAAACCTGAATTTGCTAGCACATGCTTTTAAAATCCACAGTGCCTATGATTTAAAAACTACCTTCAACAATTGCTGAGGTAATTCATTCCACTATCAGAGTACCTTAACATTTTTGAGATAAGGATCCCTTGAGAGGCTAATCTGAGCTCTCCTTCCCTGAAACATTCAGAAACCAGAATTTTAGATCCATTCTGTAGAAAGGAAGTAGTAATTTGTAATTCTATTGAAAATATTATAACCTTGCTGAGTTTTAAAATATAAAAGTCATGCATAATGTTAATTATAAATGAGATGACCAAGTGGAGAATTTTTACCATCTAATAGTAACTATAATATTATTGATAAATTGGTATAATGCTCCATAATTAAAGTATTTTAAGAGCATTATGTGAGTTGACCCTCACATAATAATTATTATTTTTATTATCATTATCAACATAATGATCATTATTATTACTTTATGAAATCTTAAACAATTTCTTCAAAATTGCTTTCATATACACTTTTTACACATTATATCACATTTTTCTGGGCAGTGCATTTCATTTTTCTCATCTGCAAAATATGTTTAATAGTTCCTACCTCACAAAGAAAAGAGTTCATTGAGATAATAATACACATGAACCCTTAGAGTAATTCATGGCATAGAGCAAATGCTTGTTAAATATAATTCATTATCATCATAATGAATATGTATTTAAACAGAATTTAGATGTCAATAGTTTAACAGGAACTTGATCCATAAAAAAAGTGCTAAGAGTAAATTAAAAGCCTAGAAATTTCCTAGATAGTCTAGGATCAGTACATATTTACCCTCATGACTTCTATGTAAATATATACATTGCTGAAATTGACCCTTAAAATCACGTGGTTTTAATAGAAGATTAGACTGTATTTAACTATTTTAAGCGAGTGTTATGAAACTAGGGTCCACTTAATTTTGGATCCCCAGTAAATTGGAGTATTTCTTCTTTTAAGCCTTGGAGACAATAATAGGAGAGTATGTTCACAATTAAGCAAGTTGTCTTCAGAAAGTGACTTTATACGAGGGTGTCTTGTGTCACCAGGCTCAGTTTCTCAGAAAGAGTTACACAGGATACAGTAACAGGCTGTAGATACACAGGCTTTAGATTTGTAAGAGCTTCCAATCTGAGCCGTAAAGGCCTTTCCTTTCCTGGTGATCTAAACAGAACATGACCTCTTTGAAACTCTACCTTAATGTATCTCATTGCTTCTTCATCTTTGATATACAGGATTTTCTATGCGTGGAAGACACGCTTCTACTTAATACAGAAAGAGCAAGCAAGAATAAGAATCCTGTCAGGATGGATAACTTTCACATTTTGTCTGTAACTATGGTCTCTATGGGCTTCCCAGGTGGGCTCAGTGGTAAAGAATTTGCCTGCCAGTGCAGGAGATGCGGGTTCAATCAGTGGTTTGGGAAGATCGCTTGCAGAAGCAAATGGCAACCCACTTCAGTATTCTTGCCTGGGAAATCCCATGACCAGAGAAGCCTAGTGGGCTACAGTTCATGGGGTCACAAAGAGTTGGACCCTATCTAGAAACTAAACAACAACAATGGTGGTTTTGTAATTAGTTAGTCTTAATCCCAGAGCAAAAGGAAATTAAGATTCATCCAGTCTTTTTGCCATTGTGTCTCCATTAATTTCTTGGGTAGCTGAAATTTACTCTTGAGTGGTTTCTTCAAAAGCATTCAAAGGCATTATATATTCTAAGTTCTTGCAGGTTTAGTTTGTTGTTTTCATTCTTACATAAGAATTTGGGAAGTTATAAAATCTCATCCCTTTGAAAACACTGGAGGCATTCCTCCACTGTCTTCCAGTCTTCCTGTGGAAATTCTGGAGACTAGCCTGATGTTTTACCACTTATCTGTAACTTGATTTTTAACACTTGTACTTTTAAAGGACTCTTTTATTATCTTGGAAGTCAAGTGATTTTACTGTTCTATAATAAAATTAGATGTTCTATATCCATTTTCCCCTTTGGCATATGCTATGCTTTTTCTATCTCTGGATTTATGATGATAATTGAAACACTTTTTGCATTATATTTTTAAATAATTTTATGTGTCATTATTTTGAATCTCACCTGTAGGGGAGCCATTTAGGTATATGTTTGATTACATACTAATTATTTTTTCTGTAGTCTTCTTTGTCTCTGCCCCTCCACCAAATTTTATTCAGAAATAATTGACATATATGAATGTGTAAGCATTAACATTATGCTTAATCGCTAAGTACTGTATGACTTTTTTGAGGCCCCATGGACTGCAGCCTGCCAGGTTCCTCTGTCCATGGGATTCTCCAGGAAGGATTCTGGTGTGGGTAGCCATTCCCTTCCCCTGGGGATCTTTCCAACCCAGGGATCAAACCTGGGTCTTCTACATTTCAGGTGAATTCTTTTCATCATCTGAGCCACCAGGGAAGCCCTATAAAGTGATGGTCTAATGTGCAATCTACAGAGTAGGACCCCAGCCAGGGGGACCTCTGTATGTGCCTGACACTCAGAACAACAGAGAAGGACCGCAGGCAAGAGAGCCCTCTATGTGCCTGAACAGGCAGAACTATGAGAGAGACTGGCCAAAGAGGCCTTCTGATCGCCAGCAACCAGAGGCTTGAAAAAAGACTCTGATAGGACCATAACTCCTGCAGCGGAGGAAGTCCTATGTCCCTACATACTTGGAGCCGACAGGGTCCCCACAAGCCAAGCAGCTGCGCCACTTTCATGCTCAACTCTCACTGGGGCAGAGTTACCACAGGCAAAAAAAGTTTGTGTCTATGTGCACAGGGTCGCTTTGGTTGTGCCTGACTCTGCGATCCTGTAGACTGTGGCCTGTCAGGCTTCTTTGTCAGGGAGGGGGGTTCTCCAGGCAAGAATACTGAAGTGTATTGGCCAATACTGGTTGCCATACCCTTCTAGAGCACTATTTTTCCTGCTGCCCTAGCCGCCATCTCCCCTTTGTACCTGGTGCTGCCAGAACCCCTGCAACACAAGCAGCTGCACCACCTCCCCACCTGGCCCTCACAGGGGCAAACCCAAGTCCTCCAGGGCAGAACCAGGAGCAAACCCCAGTGGACGACCTACATGCAGAGGTGGAAATAAAACCACAATTGAAACCCAGGGGCAGTGTGGCTAAGGAAGAAGACACAAAATCTTCCCACCAGCTGTACAAGCTGCAGATTAAATCCACACAATCAACTAGCCAGACTCTGTGCCTATGTAATATATAAAAGATCATTGAGAGCTCCCACAAAAGAAAATGCATTAGTTCTGATGGCTGTGGACATTGGAGGCAAGAACACACAGGACTAGGAACAGATTAGAATCTGAGCTGCCCCCACAGTAAGTCCAGAGACCAGCACAGTGTTGGAGGGCATCCTAGGGAGGTGAGGTGGACTGTAACTCCCAGCGAGGGAAAGGACTCTGACAGCAGTGACTCAGGAAAAACATTTATTATTCTTATGTTTTGACTTGTTCTATAGATTCTTTTTGGATTCCCCCCTCCCTTTTTTCCCCCTCTGTTGTAGTTGGTGATTTTATTGCCACTATGAAATCTAATGAAGCTTTGGAGCTTTTTTTTTCTTCTCAAGCACACTTTTTATTGTTGTTGTAAATCTCTGCCTCTACATTGGGGTTTTGCAGTTCTGTGGGTTTTTTTTTTTTTTTTCTTTCTGCTTTTTTTAATTTTAATTTTTTAAACTATCATTATTTTTTCTACATTTATTCCTTTGTTTGCCTTCCCTGCCGTTTTTTGCCCCTTACAGTTAATCTTTAATGTATATAACTCTTCTTCATCTACCTCTATTTAAATCTGCATATCTATTCTTTCTTTTCTTTCTTTCCCTTCCTGTCAACATATGTGTTAGTTTTGTTTTCATTGCTTTATTTCCCACTTGGCACCTTGCTCTAGTTTTGTTTTCCAGTTTGTGATTTAGTTAGTTTTGTTCTTAACTGATAAGTATAATTTTTTATTTCCTTTGTTCACTGGGTCAATCTACTGTACTTTATTTTTGTTGGACTGTTTTGACTTTGTTCATGGGTGTGTATGTATATGTGTATATTCCATTATTTTAATTATTATTTGTCTGATTTTGTAACTGCTATTTGTCTGGGGTTCATTTTGGCTTCTCATTTTTTGGATATTTGTTTTAAGCTCACTTAATGCTATAACAAACTATTTGTGGAATCTTTGTTCCTGACAAGATATGAAGCCCTGAGCCCTTGGAGTGGGAGCACTAACTCCAGACCCTAGCCTACCAGAGAACTAACCCTAGGGAGTTTCAAATAGTGAGAACTCATACATAGGAAGGTACTGGAATACAAGACCCAGCACCACTCAACCACACCCTGTGCAGGATGCCTCATCTAAACATCAAACAAAATAAAAATACAAACCAAATTATCAGCAGACAGGATTAGCACTTCACTCAGCCTTGCCCATCAAAGGAAAAACAAACAAACAAAAACTCAGCACAAATCTCACCACACAAACCACTGGACCAGCCTTAGAAGGGCAGAAACCAAAAGGGAGAAAGAATTCAACCTTGAAGCCTGGGAAAAGGAGATCACAAACACAATAAGTTAAAAAAAATAGTGAAAAGGCAGAGAAATACTACACAAATGAAGGAACAAACTAGAAAACACAGAAGTCCAAATAAATGAAGAGGAAATAGGCAAACTACCTGAAAGGAATTCAAAATGATAGTAAAGATGATCAAAAGCCTTGAAAACAAAATGGAGAAAATGCAAGAACCAATTAACAAAAGACCTAGAATAATTAAAGAATAAACATACAGAGACAAACAACACAATTACTGAAATTAAAAATACTCTAGAAGGAATCAATAGCAGAATACCTGAAGCAAAAGAACGAATCTGTGAGCTGGAAGATAAAATGGTGGAAATAACTTCTGAAGAGCAGAATAAAGTAAAAAGAATGAAAAGAACTGAGGATAGTTTCAGAGACCTCTGGGACTATATCAAATGTACCAACACTTGAATTATAGAAGTCCCAGAGGAAGAAGAGAAAAAGAAAGGGTATGAGAAGATTTTTGAAGAGATTATAGTTGAAGATTTCTCAAATATGGAAAAGGAAATAGTCAATCAAGTCCAAGAGGCACAAAGAGTCCCATATAGGATAAACCCAAGGAGAAACACACCAAGACACATACTAATCAAACTAACAAAGACTAAACATAAAAAAAGAATATTAAAAGCATCAAGGGAGAAGCAACAAATAACATACAAGGGAAACCCCATACACTTAACAGCTGATCTTTCAGCAGAAACTTTGCAGGCCAGAAGGGAATGGCAGGATATATTTAAAGTACTGAAAGGGAAAAATCTACAACCAAGATTATGGTACATGGCAAGGATTTCATTCAAAATTGATGGAGAAATAAAAAGCATTTCAGACAAACAAAAGAGAATTCAGTACCACCAAACCAGCTTTACAACAAATATTAAACTTATATAGTCAAGAAATAGAAGAAAAGAAAAACAAATCTACAAAATCAATCCCAAGCAATTAAGAAAATGGCAATAGGAACATATGTATCAATAATTACTTTAAATGTAAATGGATTAAATGCTCCAACCAAAAGACACAGACTGGCTGAATGGAAACAAAAGCAAGACCCATATATATGCTGTCTATAAGAAACCCACTTCAGACCTCAAGACACATAGACTGAAAATTAGAGGATGGAAAAATATATTCCATGCAAATGGGAAGGGAAAGAAAGTTGGAATAGCAATCCTATCAGACAAAATAGACCTTAAAACAAAGAAGATTACAAGAGATAAGGAAGGTCATTACATAATGATCAAGGGATCGATCCAAGAGAAGGACATAACAATTGTAAATATCTATGCACTCAACATAGGAGCACCTTAATACATAAGACAAACACTAACAAACATAAAAGGACAAAATGACAGCAACACAATAGTAGGAGACTTTAACACCCCACACACACCAATGGACAGATCATCAAAATAGAAAATTAATAAGGAAACACAAGTCTTAAATGATACATTAGATGAGATGGATCTCACTGATATCTTCAGGACATTCCATCCAAATGCAGAAGAATACATATTCTTCTCAAGTGCACGTGGAACATTCTCCAGGATAGACCACATCTTGGATCACAAATCAAACCTCAGTAAATTTAAGAAAATTGAAATCATATCAAGCATCTTCTCTGACCACAACCCTAGGAGACTAGATACCAATTACAAGGAAAAACTGTAAGAAACACAAATACATGGAGATTAAACAACACAATTCTAAATAAACAACAGGTTACTGAAGAAATCAAAAGGGAAGTAAAAAAATTTCTAGACACAAATGACAATGAAAATATGATGTCTCAAAACCTATGAGATGCAGCAAAAGCAGTTCTAAGACAGAAGTACACAGCAATACAATCCTACCACAAGAAACAAGAAAAACATTGAATAGATAACCTAACTTTACACCTAAAACAACTGGAAAAAGAAGAACAATAAACCCCCAAAATTAGTAGAAGGAAAGAAATCATAAAGCTCTGAGCAGAAATAAATGAAAAAGAAATGAAAGAAACAATAGTAAAGATTAATAAAATTAAAAGTTGGCTCTTTGAGAAGATAAACAAAATTGACAAGCCTTTAGACAGACTCATCAAGAAAACAAGAGAGAAGAATCAAATCAATAAAATTAGAAATGAAAAAGGAGAGGTTACATCAGACAATGTGGAAATACAATGGATTATAAGAGATTATTATGAAAAACTATATGGTAATAAAATGAATAACCTGGAAGAAATGGATAGATTCTTGGAAAAGGTCAATCTTCCAAGGCCAAACCAGGAAGAAACATAAATTATGAAAAACCCAATTACAAGCACTGAAATTGAATTGTGATAAAAAAATCTCCAAAAAAACACACAATAGCCCAGGACCAGATGGCTTTACAGGAGAATTCTATGAAACATTTAGAGAAGAGCTAATGCCTGTTCTTTTAAAACTCTTTCAAAAGTTGCAGAGAAAGGAACACTTCAAGGCTCATTCTATGAGGCCATCATCACCCTGGTACCAAAAATCAGACAAAGACAACACACGCAAAAAAAAACTACTGACCAATATCACTGATGAACATAAATGCAAAAATCTTCAATAAAATTTTAGCAAATAGAATTTAGCAACACATTAAAAAGCTCATACACCATGACCAAGTTGGGTTTATTCCAGGAATGCAAGGATTATTCAATATATGCAAATTAATCAGTATGATATACCATACTAAAAAACTGAAAGATAAAAACCATACGATATTCTCAACAGATGCAGAAAAAGCCTTTGACAAAATTCAGCACCTATTTATGATTAAAACTTTTCAAAAAATGTGCATAGAAGGAACCTACCTCAACATACTAAAGGCCATCTATGATAAGCCTACAGCAAACATTATTCTCAATAGTGAAAAACTGAAAGCATTCCCCCTAAGATAAAGAACAAGACAAGGGTGTCCACTTTCACCATTATTATTCAACATAGTTCTGGAAGTCCTAGCTACAGCAATCAGAGAAGAAAAAGAAATAAAATGAATCCAGATCAGAAAAGAAGAAGTAAAGCTCTCACTGTTTACAGATGACATGATATTCTACATAGAAAACCCTAAAGATAGTATCAGAAAATTACTAGAACTAATAATCAAATTTGGCAAAGTTGTAGGATACAAAATCAATTCACAGAAGTCACTTGCATTTCTATATATTAACAATGAAAAATCAGAAAGGGAAATTAAGGAATCAACCCCATTCACCATTGCAACAAAAAGAATTAAATATCTAGGAATAAACTTACTTAAGGAGACAAAAGAACTGTATGCAGAAAATTACAAGACACTAATGAAAGAAATCAAAGATGACATAAACAGATGGAGAGATATTCCATGTTTCTGGGTAGGAAGAATCAATATTGTGAAAATATTGATCTGTCTACAGATTCAATGCAATCCCTATCAAATCACCAATGACATTTTTCACAGAACTAGAACAAAAAATTTCACAATTCATATGGAGACACAAAAGACCCTGAATAGCCAAAGAAGTCTTGAGAAAGAAGGATAGAGCTGGAGGAATCAACCTGACTTCAGGTTATACTACAAAGCTACATCATCAAGACAGTATAGTGCTGGCACAAAAACAGAAATATAGACCAATGGAATAAGGTATAAAGCCCAGAAATAAACCTATGCACCTATGGGTACCTTATTTTTGACAAAGGAGGCAAGAATATGCAATGGGGCAAAGACAGCCTCTTCAATAAATGGTTCTGGGAAAACTGGACAGCTACATGTAAAAGAATGAAATTAGAACACTTCCTAACACAATACACAAAGATAAACTCAAAATGGATTAAAGACCTAAATGTAAGACCAGAAACTAAACAACTCTTAGAGGAAAACATAGGCAGAACACTCAATGACATAAATCAAAGCAAGATCCTTTTTAACCCACCTCCTAGAGTAATGGAAATAAAAACAAAAGTAAACAAGTGGGACCTGATTAAACTTAAAAGCTTTTGCACAGCAAAGGAAACTATAAGCAAGGTGAAAAGACAACTCTCAAAATGGGAGAAAATAATAGCAAATGAAACAACTGACAAAGGATTAATTTCCTAAATATACAAGTGGCTCATACAACTCAATGCCAGAAAGACAAACAACCCAACCAAAGAGTGGGAAAAAGCCCTAAACAGATGTTTCTCCAAAGAAGACATACAGGTGGCTAACAAACACATGAAAAGATGCTCAACATCACTCATTATAAGAGAAATGCAAATCAAAACTACAATGAGATATCACCTCACAAGTGTCAGAATGGCCATCATCAAAAAGTCTGCAAACAATAAATGCTGGAGAGGGTGTGGAGAAAAGGAAACACTTGCACTATTGGTGGGAATGTAAACTGATATAGCCACTATGGAAGACGGTATGGAGATTCCTTAAAATACTAGGAATAAAACCACCATATGACCCAGCAATCCCACTCCTATGCATGTACCCTGTAGAAACCAAAACTGAAAAAGACACATGTATCAATGCAGCACTATTTACAATAGCTAGAACATGGAAGCAACCTAGATGTCCATTGACAGATAAATGGATAAAGAATTTGTGGTATAAATACACAATGGAATATTACTCAGCCATAAAAAGGAACACATTTGAGTCAGTTCTGATGAGGTGGATGAATGTAGAACCTATTATATAGAGTGAAGTGAGTCTGAAAGAGAAAGATAAATATCATAATTCTAATGCATATATACAGGATCTAGAAAAGAATTTATTTACAGGGCAGCAATGGAGAAACAGACATAGAGATGGACGTATGGACATGGGGAGAGGGGAGGAGAGGGTGAGATGTATGGAAAGAGTAACATGGAAACTTACATTACCATATGTAAAATAAGTAGCCAACAGGAATTTTCTGTATGGCTCAGGAAACTCAAACAGGGGGCTCTGTGTCAATCTAGAGGAGTGGGAAGGGGCAGGTGATGGGAGGGAGGTTCAAGAGTGAGGTGATACGTGTGTACCTATGGCTGATTCATGCTGAGGTTTGACAAAAAAACAACAAAATTCTGTAAAGCAGTTTTCCTTTAATAAAAAAATAAATTAATAAAAATTAGAAAAAACCCTCGACATTCAGAAAACTAAGACCATGGAATCTGGTCCCAAAACTTCATGGCAAATGGATGGGGAAACAATGGAAACAGTGACAGACTTTATTGTTTTGGGGCTCCAAAATCACTGCAGATGTTGACTGCAGCCATGAAATTAAAAGACGCTTGCTCCTTGGAGGAAAAGCTGTGACCAACCTAGACAGGATTTTAAAAAGCAGAGGCATTAATTTGCCGACAAAGGTCCATCTAGTCAAAGCTATGGCTTTTCCAGTAGTCATGTATGGATATGAGAGTTGGACTATAAATAATGCTGAGCATCAAAGAATTGATACTTTTGAACTGTAGTATTGGAGAAGACTTCTGAGAGTCCCTTGGATGGCAAGGAAATCCAACCAGTCAATCCTAAAGGAAATCAATCCAGAATATCCATTGGAAGGACTGATGTTGGAGCTGAAACTCCAGTACTTTGGCCACGTGATGCAAAGAACTGAATCATTGGAAAAGACCCTGATGCTGGGAAAGATTGAAGGTGGGAGGAGAAAGGGATGCCAGAGGATGAGATGGTTGGATGGCATCATGAACACGATGGACATGATTTTCAGCAAGCTCTGGGAGTTGGTGATGGACAGGGAGGCCTGGTATGCTGCAGTCCACAGGGTCACACAGAGTTGGACACAACTGAGTGACTGAACTGAACTGATCCTTCCTCATCCTCTGATTAAAATGTTATCACAGTTGAAATTATATTAATAATTAGTTTCCATCATTATAACAATGTAAATATTTTTCACTGCAAAACCTCTTAGAATACTATGATTACATGTTCTTTATTTCTTTTTTTTAAGTTGAAGTATAATCGACCTACACTACATTAGTACCAGATGTACAAAATAGTGATTCAATATTTCTGTACATTACAAAATGATCACAATAAGTCTAATTACAATCTGTCACCAACAAGGTTATTTTGATAGTATTGACTATATTCCCCATGCTGTGTATTTTATCCCCATGATTCATTTATTTGTACCTCTGTATTGCTTAGTCTCCTTCACCAATTCCCCTCCTCCTTAACAACCATCTATTTGTTCTCTGTGTCTCAGACACTTTCTGCTTTGTTTTGTTTTGTTTTTTAGCTTTCACATGTAAGTGAAATCACATGACATTTGTCTTTCTCTGCTTGATTCATTTTACTTTACATTCTCAGGGCCTATCCATGATATTGTAAATGGTAACATTTCATTATCTTTTATGTCTGGGTAATATTCTATTGCATATACATACTACCACTTTATTCGTCTATTAATGGACACTTTGGCTGTTTCCATATCTTGGCAATTGTAAATAATGCTGTGATGAACACTGGGGTACATTTATGTTTTTGAATTAGTGTTTTCATTTTTTTCAGATACATACCCAGATGTGGGGGTCTCAGGCTGGTGCCAACCTGTTGGTTAGATGAGCCAGGACCTTGAGCAGCTGGCTGTAAGGCTCACAGAGTGCAGGATTCATGTGGGCCCGCTGGTGGGTGGGTAAGCCTCCGGTGCTAATAGGCTACAGGGAAGACTGTGAACTAGTACCCACCAACACCAGAGTCTTTGAGATAGAATGAACTCCACAAAATGGCTGCCACTAGCCTCTATGTCCCCAGGGAGAGTTCGGCTGTCTCCCGCCTCTCGCGAAGTATCTCCAAGATCAACAGGTGAGTTGGACCCAAAGTCTTTTCCAATTACTGGCTCTGCTCTGGGGCTCAGAGTGTTTGAGATTTTTTACATGCATCTTTTAAGAGCAGAGCCTCTCTTTCATACAATCTTCTGGCTCCCCCCCATGTAAGCCATACTGGATTTAAAAGCCATCCATTATGGGGACTCATCTTCCCAGTTCAGGACCCACAGACTGAGTAGCCTATATGGCACTGAGACCCCTGACTGTTAGGGAGAACTCTGCAGTTGTGATTACCCTCCCATTTGTCGGTTTCCTAACTCAGATTATGGGTTGTGACTCTATCACATTTCTGCTCCTCCCACACGTCTCTTTGTGATTCTTTCCTTATATCTTTAATTGTGGAAAATCAGGTCGTTCTCATTGATGGCTGCTCTGTTGTCATTTAGTCATTAGGTCATGTCTGACTCTTTTGGGACCCCATGGACTGTAGCCCGCTAGGCACCTTTGTCCATGAAATTCTCCAGGCAAGAATACTGGAGTGGGTTGCCATTTCCTCCTCTAAAGGATCTGCCCAACCCAGGAATCGAACCCACATCTCCTGCATTGACAGGCAAATCCTTTACCATCTCACCAGCTGGGAAGCCCCAGCTGCTCTACAAACAATGGTAATTTTGGTGTGCCCATGGAAAGAGGTGAGTTCAGTCTTTTGATTCTGCTATCTTGGCCCAAGCAACTCTTCTTTAACTCTTTTTTTTTTTTTTTTTGCATTGATTGATTTTATTTTTAAACTTCTATTTCCTTTTTCTTGTTGTTCTTAATGTTATACTTCCTTACAGGGAGTATAACAACATAACTTTCATTTTTGTGATAGCTTTATATAGCTACCAATTCTTTAAGTGTTTTTAATTTATGACATTATTTTTGTTCATCTGCTCTGTGGCAAGATTATTTTGGTGTGAGATCTTTGCTATTTGCTTTTCCTGTTTCCTCCTTCATGTTATGTTATATTTGGTAAGAACCAATGCTGATTAGTTATTGATGGTACCTTATCTTTGAGTGTGGTTTTCATCCTTTACCTGTACCAGTAATTTATAGGAGGTTCATTACAGGACTGGACAGTTTATAGTACTGTTGGGTAGCTCTTTACTCCATCCAACATAAGTGAGCAGCTGTAGAGCTGTCTCCATTTATATCATTATCTTTTGCTTTGCCTCATGAACTAAATGCTTCCTCGAAATATGGCATGTCACTGAGATTTTTTGTTTAGCCTTACTCACCCTGATTTTTTGTTGCCATATTAGTTCATGGAAGTTCCCACAGTTAACCCACACATTCTGATGTTTCAGTCGAGAGATGTTGACTTCAGTTATTCATGTTGGAAATTCTGCCAAGTTAGTCTGAGATCTGCAGCCACAGGCATCCATCTTCCCTGTTTACCTCCCACTCTTTTACTTTCTCCAAACTTGGAAATCCTAATTTATATCATATCTTGTTATTCTGATTCACAGATTCATTTCCCATAATTATTAAAAGTAATTTTTTTGTTCTCTTTATTTTCTAGTACCATCTTTTATACTAGAGGCATAAAAATGTGATTTTTACAAACAATGCTGAAGGATTACTCAAAAGCATTGGAAAATCTTCATAAATATGAATTATTTTTTCACTATAAATAACATTCTTTCTCCTTTTAAAAACATAAGACTTCTTAGACAGGAAATGTCACAAAATATACTTGCAAAACAAAAGCTCCCATGTAATAACCCAAATCCATTTGTTCATTTAATAAAGAAAAATTACATCTGGAAAATATTGAAGTGATTATGAAACTGAAACAAAGTAAAAATCTAATATAATCTTGACTAAAATGGCTAACAATCAGAGAAATGTCTCAATAATTAACTATGCTGGACTTAGATGTCCCTAGTACTTATAAAGATTCTTAGTTACAAAGGGCTTTATTCTGATAGTGTAGATTCCTCCCAAATCTTTTATAATGAGATGGTGATAAACACTCAGTTTTTACAGGAAGGGAAACAAAGTGGATTTTCCCCTACCAACATCAGGGGCACGTCCATGAGTATTTGAAACAGAAATATACAAAGAGAAAAATGGAGAGGTTTTTAGACACAAGTCTATGTTTTCAGAGGCAGAATCTGTTTGCATTACAAGCACCTCCGAACATTGTGAGGGTGAACCTATAGGCGGCTTAGAGACTGTGCCTTCCAGGTTCCTGTGGTCAGAGCTCTGGTTTAATTCAAATTCCTGCTCAGCCTAGTGGGAAGGACGGGGCTGCCTACCAGTGATTACTGTACATTCAGAAGAGATCACGAAGGTGAAATATATTGTGTATTTCATTAAAAATACCATGATTATACTTGAAATAATTGTTTAGTTCCACTGTCCTATAATCAGGAATTACAATTTTACCATACTAGTCTAGGGGTAACCAATCTAGTCTTAAAGGGACTAAAACGTATTTGGTGAACTTACATTTTTTTTTTTAAAAATCAGACATCTTTATAAAAGGATACCCAATTGACTGACAAAATTTTCAAAATAAAATCTTTGCTAGTTTTTACCCAGCATGAAGTCCTCTTCGTGGTTATTAACAATTCGTTTATGATTTTATTTTTGTCCCTCATAATTTTTACAGCATTTGAAATTTTACCACTCCATATTTCTCAGATTAAATGTATTACTTATGCTTCAGAAAGATTACTAATAGAACTCGTCTCCAATTGTCAGATACATTTTCATTCTAAAATTAATTTTTTTTAGGCTATACAGTAGCTCTCTTGCTTTTTCGATGATCCAGCGGATTTTGGCAATTTGATCTCTGGTTCTTCTGCCTTTCTAAATCCAGCTTGAACATCTGGAAGTTCACAGTTCACGTACTGTTGAAGTCTGGCTTGGAGAATTTTGAGCATTACTTTGCTAGCGTGTGGATGAGTGCAATTGTGTGGTAGTTTGAACATTCTTTGGAATTGAAACTTTCTTTGGGATTGGAATGAAAACTGACCTTTTCCAGTCCTGTGGAACTCCACTGCTGAGTTTTCCAAATTTGCTGGGATATTGAGTGCAGCATTTTCACAGCATCATCTTTTAGGATTTGAAATAGCTCAACTGGAATTCCATCACCTCCACTAGCTTTGTTAGTAGTGATGCTTCCTAAGGCCCACTTGACTTCACATTCCAGGATGTCTGGCTCTAGGTCAGTGATCACACCATTGTAATTAATTGGGTAGTGAAGACCTTTTTTGTACAGTTCTTCTGTGTATTCTTGTCACCTCTTCTTAATATTTTCTGCTTCTGTTAGGTCCATACTATTTCTGTCCTTTATTGCGCCCATCTTTGCAAGAAATTTTCCCTTGGTATGTCTAATTTTCTTCAAGAGATTGCTAGTCTTTCCCATTCTATTATTTTCCTCTATTTCTTGGCAATGATCTCTGAGGAAGGCTTTCTTTTCTCTCCTTGCTATTCTTTGGAACTCTGCATTCAAATGGGTATATCTTTCTTTTTCTTCTTTCCTTTTGGCGTCTCTTCTTTGCACAGCTATTTGTAAGGCCTCCTCAGACAACCATTTTGCTTTTTTGCATTTCTTTTTCTTGGGGATAGTCTTGATCCCCATCTCCTATACAATGTCATGAACCTCTGTCCGTAGTTCATCAGGCACTCTGTCTATCAGATCTAGTCCCTTAAATCTATTTCTCACTTCCACTGTATAATCATAAAGGATTTGATTTAGGTTATACCTGAATGGTCTAGTGGTTTTCTGCACTTTCTTTAATTTAAGTCTGAATATGGCAATAAGGAGGTCATGATCTGAGCCAAAGTCAGCTCCCAGTCTTGTTTTTGCTGACTTTGTAGAGCTTCTCCATCTTTGACTGCAAAAAATATAATCAATCTGATCTCAGTATTGACTGAATGTATATGTCCATATGTAGAGTCTTCTCTTGTGTTGTTGGAAGAGGATATTTGCTGTGACCAGTGTGTTCTCTTGGTAAAACTCTATTAGCCTTTGCCCTGCTTCATTCTGTACTCTAAGCCCAAATTTGCCTATTACTCTAGGTATTTCTTAACTTCCTACTTTTGCATTCCAGTCCCCTATAATGAAAAGGACATCTATTTTGGGTTTTAGTTCTAAAAGATCTTGTAGGTCTTCATTGAATCTTCAACTTCAGCTTCTTCAGCATTACTGGTTGGGGCAGAGACCTGGATTACTGTGATATTGAATGGTTTGCCTTAGAAATAAACAGAGATCATTCTGTTGTTTTTGAGATTGCATCCAAGTACTGCATTTTGGATTCTTTTGTTGACTATGATGGCTACTCCATTTCTTCTAAGGGATTCCTGCCCACAGTAGTAGATATAATGGTCTTCTGAGTTAAATTCACCCATTCCAGTCCATTTTAGTTTGCTGATTCCTAGAATGTCAATGTTCACTCTTTCCATCTCCTGTTTGATCACTTCCAATTTGCCTGGATTCATGGACCTACCATTGCAGGTTCCTATGCAATATTGCTCTTTACAGCATCAGACCTTGCTTCTCTCACCAGTCACATCCACAACTGGGTATTATTTTTGCTTTGGCTCCATCCCTTCATTGTTTCTGGAGCTATTTCTCCACTGATCTCCAATAGCATATTGGGCACCTACCGACCTGGGGAGTTCCTCTTTCAGTATCCTATCATTTTGGCTTTTCATACTGTTCATGGGGTTCTCAAGGCAATATTACTGAAGTGGTTTGCCATTCCCTTCTCCAGTGGACTATGCCAAAGCCTTTGACTGTGTGGATCACAATAAACTGTGGAAAATTCTGAAAGAGATGGGAATACCAGACCATCTGACCTGCCTCTTGAGAAATCTGTATGCAGGTCAGGAAGCAACAGTTAGAACTGGACATGGAACAACAGACTGGTTCCAAATAGGAAAAGGAGTATGTCAAGGCTGTATATTGTCACCCTGCTTATTTAACTTCTATGCAGAGTACATCATGAGAAACACTAGGCTGGATGAAGCACAAGCTGGAATCAAGATTGCTGGGAGAAATATCAATAACCTCAGATATGCAGATGACAGCACCCTTATGGCAGAATGTGAATAATAACTAAAGAGCTTCTTGATGAAAGTGAAAATGGAGAGTGAAAAAGTTGGCTTAAAGCTCAATATTCAGAAAACGAAGATAATGGCATCTGGTCCCATCACTCCATGGAAAATAGATAGGGAAACAGTGGAAACAGTGGCTGACTGTATTTTGGGGGGCTCCAAAATCACATCAGCTGGTGACTTCAGCCATGAAATTAAAAGACACTTGCTCCTTGAATTTAAAAGATCAACCTTGACAGCATATTAAAAAGCAGAGACATTACTTTGCCAACAAAGGTCCGTCTAGTCAAGGCTATGATTTTTCCAGTAGTCATGTATGGAAGTGAGAGTTGGACTGTAAAGAAAACTGAGTGCCAAAGAATTGATGTTTTTGAACTGTGGTGTTGGAGAAGACTCATGAGAGTCCCTTGGACTGCAAGGGGATCCAATCAGTCCATCCTAAAGGAGGTCAGTTCTGTATGTTCATTGGAAGTACTGATGTTGATGCTGAAACTCCAATAATTTGGCCACCTGATGCAAAGAGATGACTCATTTGAAAAGACCCTGATGCTGGGAAAGATTGAGGGCCAGAGGAGAAGGGGATGACAGAGGATGAGATGGCTGGAGGGCATCACCGACTCAATGGACATGAGTTTGGGTAAGCTCCGGGAGTTGGTGATGGACAGGGAGGCCTGGCATGTTGTGGTCCATGGGGTCACAAAGAGTCAGACACAACTGAGTGACTGAACTGAACTGAACTGAATACAGTAGCTCAATAATACTTTTGATAAGATAGAGATTAAAAGGGACTAAGAAATTTTCTATATTTAATAACAACAAAAGAGCTCCCAACTATTTATATGTGAGGTCTATATATTTCAAGAATATTTTATCATTCCCATTTTTGAAGTTCATGTTTCCTGACCTTACTGTGACAAGGTTTTATTTTCTATTTTTACTCTTTTTGTAATCTGCCCTACTTTACCATGTTTTTTGGTCTGTATTCTCCTCAGAGCCCTTTATCCAGCCCCAGCTACCATCCAAAAGACTAGAAAAGAAAGCACTTACCAATTATTTTTACTTCTGTAGCACTTAGCATAGTGTTAATTTAAAGTGCCTTATAGACATATACCAGCTTTTATTACTTGATCATAGTTTTTCCAATGATCAAAAGCCTTTAATGGGTTTTTATTTCTGATAATTTTTCATCCAGCAATGATTGCCTCCTCCTTTTTATCCCTCTCTATTTATACTTATTTTTCCATTGTGTACCCCATTTTTTAGACAGTTTTACCTCATCACAGCCTCTTATAGTCTTCTTCTAAAATTTTCTTAGACCAATTTTGTTAACAAAATTTTGTTTTATACACTGCTGTTTCTTTTTTCTGGTCTTATTCACACTTGTATAAAATACCATAGTTGTATTAGGGTAAAAGTAAATTAACAAACCTGTATTCTTCTAAGAACTCTAGCCCCCTTTTGATTCCTCACATGTGTTCAGTAGATTGTCTTAAATGCCTATGCGTCCCTTTTTTTCTTTTTCTGTCTGTGTGTGGCGGTGATGGCTCCTACTGCTGCTGACTCCAAAGCAGCAATTTTGCTGATCATGCCCACTGAAGATTTCATGGCTGTTCCAGGTCTTTCCTGAGATGACTGAAGCTCCACGTCACAGGTCTTGCTGTGTGTGCTAAGTGCACTCTCTTGCATCCTGATGAATGATTTCCTGTTATTGCAGCAGTGACTGGCCCAATCTCCCATTGCTGCAGAACCTGGAACCATTATGGTGACCACCTTGCACATGAAGTCTGATGTTTACTCTTTTAGGTTTTACTCTGTCTTTTATTGCAACTCCTTAGCCCTAGAAACCAGGCAATAGTCTGTACAGTTTGGTCTTTCTTAAAGGGCAAATGGAGTAATAATAATAAGAGGAAGACTGTTCAGAAACACCCTGATAATTGGCCAACTTCCAGTCTATATGCTTGTCAGAGCATAAATATACTGCAAGACCAATAGCTTAAATGTAATTCTCTCTTTAAAAAACCCTACTATTGAAGCAATGAGAAGTTGTAAAAATCAGTAATTTGCCAGTCAGTTCTCAAAACAAATGATAAAATAGCATTTCCCCCAATTATTTTTCTGTATGCATCTCCTATTTATTTAGGATATAGGGCAAAAGTCAAAGCATTTACTTCCTTTGAGGCTCATCTATTCCTAATATAGAATTCTGAAAATAGGAACTCTCTTATATGGTGATGAGGACCTTTGCTCTTAGATATAGATACTTATTTGAAAAGCATTAATATGAACAAAGCATTACCATATATTTAGTACGTTATTAGTTAAAACAATCGTGGTTACTGGATTGCTGTAAATACCTTCACATATATGAAAAAGAAAGCTAGGTACCTGTTCTCCATGGATTGCAAGGTAGAGGGAAAGGAGAGGGAATTCAAATACCAGGAAGAGAATGCTGATCAAGTGCTCATAATACTGTAAGTTGAGGAACATACACAAAATTCCAAAGAAAGACATTTAGTTCTCTCTTGTTTACTTTTCTTTAAGAGTTAGATCATCATCATCTGCCTCAGGTTTTAACAAACAGTCACCCCTGGACTAAACTTACATTACCATTTGTACAACAGATAACCAATGGGAATTTGCTGTATGACTAGGGAACTCAAGCTGTATAACAATCTAGAGGGGTGCAATGGGGAGGGAAAAGGGAGGGAGGTTCAAGAGGGAAGAAACATATGTATGCTGTGCTAAGTCACTTTAGTTGTGTCCGACTCCGTGTGACCCCATAGACGGCAGCCCACCAGGCTCCCCCGTCCCTGGGATTCTCCAGGCAAGAACACTGGAGTGGGTTGCCATTTCCTTCTCCAATGCATGAAAGTGAAAAGTGAAAGTGAAGCTACTCAGTCGTGTCTGACTCTTAGCGACGCCATGGACTGCAGCCTAGCAGGCTTCTACATCCATGGGATTTTCCAGGCAAGAGTACTGGAGTGAGTTGCTATTGCCTTCTCCTAGACAATGTATACCTATGGCTTATTCATGTTGATATTTGACAGAAAACAAAATTCTGTAAAGCAATTATCCTTCAATAAAAAAATAAATAAAAAGAAAAAAGGCTATTTTCAGACCTTTTCTGCTTAAGCTGTCTATGGTCACTAATGTACCCAATATCTATGGAGACAGGAATGCTTTTGAAAGCTTTTACCTCAGATTAGTACTCGAACCCACGTGGCTGGGACTTGAATCCAGCCCAAACACAGTTTGGGACTTAAACCCACATGGCTGGGACTTGAACCCTGCCAAAACCCACAGTACCTGGTTTCAGGACCCAGTGAAGCACAAGTTCTTGATGTCTCATCACAGAAAGAATTCAGTGAGAGACAGTGATAGGTAAGAAGTGGATTTATTCAGATACAGAGAGAAGCACACTCCACAGACAGAGTGTGGGCCAATGCAGAGGGTGAATGTGCCTACAAAATTTGGTGTGGTTAGTTTTTATAGGCTGGGTAATTTCATATGCTAATAAGTGGGAGGATTATTCCAACTATTTTTGGGAAGAGGTGGAGATTTCCAGGATTTAAGCCACTGCCCCCTCCATGGTCTTCTAATAGTACTGTGGAACTGTCATGGCACCTCTGGGTGTGTCATTTCCTTGTTGATTGAGGATTAGTTCAGTTCAGTTCAGTCATTCAGTCGTGTCCGACTCTTTGCGACCCCACGAATCGCAGGATGCCAGGCCTCCCTGTCCAACACCAACTCCCAGAATTCACCCAAACTCGTGTCCATCGAGTTGGTGATGCCATCCAGCCATCTCATCCTCTGT
The DNA here is from genome assembly GCF_029378745.1 of Bos indicus. NCBI lineage: Eukaryota > Metazoa > Chordata > Mammalia > Artiodactyla > Bovidae > Bos > Bos indicus. Next base: position 114,319,462 of record NC_091760.1, read on the forward strand.
CGTCCCCTTCTCCTCCTGCCCCCAATCTCTTCCAGCATCAGAGTCTTTTCCAATGAGTCAACTTTTTACATGAGGTGGCCAAAGTACTGGAGTTTCAGCTTTAGTATCAGTCCTTCCAAAGAACACCAAGGACTGATCTCCTTTAGAATGGACCGGTTGGATCTCCTTCCAGTCCAAGGGACTCTCAAGAGTCTTCTCCAACACCATGGTTCAAAAGCATCAATTCTTCGGTGCTCAGTTTTCTTCACAGTACAACTCTCAAATCCATACATGACCACTGGAAAAACCATAGCCTTGACTAGAGAGACTTTTGTTGGCAAAGTAAGTCTCTGGTTTTTAATATGCCATCTAGGTTGGTCATAACTTTCCTTCCAGGGAGTAAACGTCTTTTAATTTCATGGCTGCAGTCACCATCTGCAGTGATTTTGGAGCCCAGAAAAATAAAGTCTGACACTGTTTCCACTGTTTCCCCATCCATTTCCCACGACGTGATGGGACCAGATGCCATGATCTTCATTTTCTGAATGTTGAGCTTTAAGCCAACTTTTTCACTCTCCTCTTTCACTTTCATCAAGAGGCTTTTTAGTTCCTCTTCACTTTCTGCCATAAGGGTGGTGTCATCTGCATATCTGAGGTTATTGATATTTCTCCTGGCAATCTTGATTCCAGCTTGTGCTTCTTCCAGCCCAGCGTTTCTGATTGAGGATTAAGATCTAGTCTTGCCTACCTTCTTGGTCCCATTTGATTCTAATCAGTTTATGTTGTGTCCTTGGGCTATGCCATTCTATCAAAAGGTGTGTCCTGCTGCTTTCCCTCCTGTTAAACTTTGAGTAATGGCTCATGCCAACACTTGTCACTAGTAGCAATAATTCCTAAGATGTGTAAGATCCAGGAACAGTTATGGCTAAGACATAGTCTTTTATATTTTTAACTATGTAATTACAGTATGTTATATTTTATGCCTTTTGAGATTTCTAGTCCAGTGTTTAGGTAAAAGTGTGTTGATTTACTAACGTGTATAGCGTTAGTAAATTGTTAGTCAATTGTTAGTCAAAAAAGAGATGGCAAGAGTGAATGTTGACATTCTAGGAATCAGCGAATTAAAATGGACTGGAATGGGTGAATTTAACTCAGATGACCATTCTATCTACTACTGCAGGCAGGAATGCCTCAGAAGAAATGGAGTGGTCATCATGGTCAACAAAAGAGTCCTAAATGCAGTACTTGGATGCAATCTCAAAAATAACAGAATGATCTCTGTTTGTTTCCAAGGCAAACCATTCAATATCACAGTAATCCAAGTCTATGCCCCAACCAGTAATGCTGAAGAAGCTGAAGTTGAATGGTTCTATGAAGACCTACAAGACCTTTTAGAACTAACACCCAAAAAAGATGTCCTTTTCATTATAGGGGACTGGAATGCAAAAGTAGGAAGTCAAGAAACACCTGGAGTAACAGGCATATTGGGCCTTGGAATACGGAATGAAGCAGGGCAAAGACAAATAGAATTTTGCCAAGAAAATGCACTGGTTGTAACAAACACCCTCTTCCAACAACAGAAGAGAAGACTCTATACATGGACATCACCAGATGGTCAACACCGAAATCAGATTGATTATATTCTTTGCAGCCAAAGATGGAGAAGCTCTATACAGTCAGCAAAAACAAGACCAGGAGCTGACTGTGGCTCAGACCATGAACTCCTTATTGCCGAATTCAGCCTTAAATTAAAGAAAGTATAGAAAACCACTAGACCATTCAGGTATGACCTAAATCAAATCCCTTATGATTATATAGTGGAAGTGAGAAATAGATTTAAGGGCCTAGATCTGATAGAGTGCCTGATGAACTATGGAATGAGGTTCATGACATTGTACAGGAGACAGGGATCAAGACCATTCCCATAGAAAAGAAATGCAAAAAAGCAAAATGGCTGTCTGGAGAGGCCTTACAAATAGCTGTGAAAAGAAGAGAAGTGAAAAGCAAAGGAGACAAGGAAAGATATAAACATCTGAATGCAGAGTTCCAAAGAATAGCAAGAAGAGATAAGAAAGCCTTCTTCAGCGATCAATGCAAAGAAATAGAGGAAAACAACAGAATGGGAAAGACTAGCGATCTCTTCAAGAAAATCAGAGATACCAAAGGAACATTTCATGCAAAGATGAGCTCGATAAAGGACAGAAATGGTATGGACCTAACAGAAGCAGAAGATATTAAGAAGAGATAGCAAGAATACATGAGGAACTGTACAAAAAAGATCTTCACGACCCAGATGATCACGATGGTGTGATCACTGACCTAGAGCCAGACATCCTGGAATGTGAAGTCAAGTGGGCCTTGGAAAGCATCACTACGAACAAAGCTAGTGGAGGTGATGGCATTCCAGTTGAGCTCTTTCAAATCCTAAAAGATGCTGCTATGAAAGTGCTGCACTCAATATGCCAGCAAAGTTGGAAAACTCAGCAGTGGCCACCGGACTGGAAAAGGTCAGTTTTCATTCCAATCCCAAAGAAAGGCAATGCCAAAAAATGCTCAGACTACTGCACAATTGCACTCATCTCACACGCTAGTAAAGTAATGCTCAAAATTGTCCAAGCCAGGCTTCAGCAATATGTGAACCATGAACTTCCTGATGTTCAAGCTGGTTTTAGAAAAGGCAGAGGAACCAGAGATCAAATTGCCAACATCCGCTGGATCATGGAAAAAGCAAGATAGTTCTAGAAAAACATCTATTTCTGCTTTATTGACTATGCCAAAGCCTTGACTGTGTGGATCACAATAAACTGTGGAAAATTCTGAAAGAGATGGGAATACCAGACCACCTGATCTGCCTCTTGAGAGATTTGTATGCAGGTCAGGAAGCAACAGTTAGAACTGGACATGGAACAACAGACTGGTTCCAAATAGGAAAAGTAGTTCGTCAAGGCTGTATATTGTCACCCTGTTTATTTAACTTATATGCAGAGTACATCATGAGAGACGCTGGACTGGAAGAAACACAAACTGGAATCAAGATTGCCGGGAGAAATATCAATAACCTCAGATATGCAGATGACACCACCCTTATGGCAGAAAGTGAAGAGGAACTCAAAAGCCTCTTGATGAAAGTGAAAGTGGAGAGTGAAAAAGTTGGCTTAAAGCTCAACATTCAGAAAACGAAGATCATGGCATCCGGTCCCACCACTTCATGGGAAATAGATGGGGAAACAGTGGAAACAGTGTCAGACTTTATTTTTCTGGGCTCCAAAATGACTGCAGACGGTGATGCAGCCATGAAATTAAAAGACGCTTACTCCTTGGAAGGAAAGTTATGACCAACCTAGATAGCATATTCAAAAGCAGAGACATTACTTTGCCAACAAAGGTTCATCTAGTCAAGGCTATGGTTTTTCCAGTAGTCATGTATGGATGTGAGAGTTGGACTGTGAAGAAGGCTGAGTGCCAAAGAATTCATGCTTTTGAACTGTGGTGTTGGAGAAGACTCTTGAGAGTCCCTTGGACTGCAAGGAGATCCAACCAGTCCATTCTGAAGGAGATCAGGCCTGGGATTTCTTTGGAAGGAATGATGCTAAAGCTGAAACTCCAGTACTTTGGCCACCTCATGCGAAGAGTTGACTCATTGGAAAAGGCTCTGATGCTGGGAGGGATTGGGGGCAGGAGGAGAAGGGGACGACAGAGGATGAGATGGCTGGATGGCATCACTGACTTGATGGAGGTGAGTCTGAGTGAACTCTGGGAGTTGTTGATGGACAGGGAGGCCTGGTGTGCTGCGATTCATGGGGTGGCAAAGAGTCGGACATGACTGAATGACTGATCTGATCTGATCTGATAGCGTTAGAATGCTAATCCATATCGAAATTATCTTCTGATCAAGATAGTTTGGAAAATTGTGTGTTAAACAAAGTTGAGTGGATTTCCTTATCATTGGGCTTTTCAGAGTTTTATTATGCTAATGATTTTAAGAATTTTAAGACTGACCAAGAGAAAGATTTTATGGTTTAGTAGTTTGTGTCAGCTACATGTAAGAGAAACGCAATTACACTGGCTTAATTAAAGGGAGATTGTGGGTTTTTTTAACCCTCCACATTAAAAAGAAGCCCAGTTTAGGCAGTCCAGGACTGGCTTAGTGTTTTCATTAAGTCATCATGTTCTGAGCTTCTTCTGTCTTTCTGCTCAACCAATGTTATTGGGTGTTTTTCCACCTGAAGTTCAGGAAGATTCCTACATCTCCAGGCATTGTATTACAATTGCTTTCTGAGGTGCCTCACCTAAGTAGGTTTTTACTTAAATTTCAATGCCAGAACTAGATTATATACTTTCAGGAAGTCTGATGCCTGTGGAAGGAAGATTTTAAACCAGGAACACTGTCACTCTAACCAAATCACGATTTCAGTAGCAAGGAAGTTGGGGAAGAATGGATAAGTTCAGTTCAGTTCAGTCACTCAGTCGTGTCCGACTCTTTGCCACCCCATGAATTGCAGCACGCCACGCCTCCCTGTCCATCAACAACTCCCAGAGTTCACTCAGACTCACCTCCATCAAGTCAGTGATGCCATCCAGCCATCTCATCCTCTGTCATCCCTTTCTCCTCCTGCCCCCAATCCCTCCCAGCATCAGAGCCTTTTCCAACGAGTCAACTCTTCGCATGAGGTGGCCAAAGTACTGGAGTTTCAGCTTTAGCATCATTCCTTCCAAAGAAATCCCAGGCCTGATCTCCTTCAGAATGGACTGGTTGGATCTCCTTGCAGTCCAAGGGACTCTCAAGAGTCTTCTCCAACACCACAGCATTAAGCATTCTCTAACTTGTTATTTCCATAGTTTATTGTGATCCACACAGTCAAAGGCTTTGGCATAGTCAATAAAGCAGAAATAGATGTTTTTCTAGAACTATCTTGCTTTTCCCATGATCCAAGGGATGTTGGCAATTTGATCTCTGGTTCCTCTGCCTTTCCTAAAACCATCTTGAACATCTGGGAGTTCACGGTTCATGTATTGCTGAAGGTTGGCTTGAAGAATTTTGAGCATTACTTTACTAGCATGTGAGATGAGTGCAATCGTGTGGTAGTTTGAGAATTCTTTGGCATTGCCTTTCTTTGGGATTGGAATGGAAACTGACCTTTTCCAGTTCTTTGGCCACTGCTGAGTTTTCCAAATTTGCTGGGATATTGAATGTAGCACTTTCAAAGCATCGTCTTTCAGGATTTGAAATAGCTCAACTGGAATTCCATCATCTCCACTAGCTTTGTTCATAGCTATGCTTTCTGATGCCCACTACACTTCACATCCCAGGATGTCTGGCTCTAGGTGAGTGACCACACCATTGTGATTATCTTGGTCGTGAAGATCTTTTTTATACAGTTCTTCTGTGTATTCTTGCCACCGCTTCTTAATATCTTCTGCTTCTGTTAGGTCCATACCATTTTTGTCCTTTATCGAGGCGATCTTTGCATGAAATGTTCCCTTGGTATCTCTAATTTTCTTGAAGAGATCTCTAGTCTTTCCCATTCTGTTGTTTTCCTCTATTTCTTTGCATTAATTGCTGAGGAAGGCTTTCTTATCTCTTATTGCTATTCTTTGGAACTCTGCATTCAGACGCTTATATCTTTCCTTTTATCCTTTGCTTTTCACTTTTCTTTTCACAGCTATTTGTAAGGCCTCCCCAGACAGCCTTTTTTTTTTTTTTTTGCATTTCTTTTCCATGGGGATGGTCTTGTTCCCTGTCTCCTGTACAATGTCACGAACCTCAGTCCATAGTTCATCAGGCATTCTATCTATCAGATCTAGCCCCTTAAATCTATTTCTCACTTTCACTGTATAATCATAAGGGATTTGATTTAGGTCATACCTGAATGGTATTGTGAGGAAGGCAATGGCACCCCACTCCAGTACTCTTGCCTGGAAAATCCCATGGATGGAGGAGTCTGGGTAGGCTGTGGTCCATGGGGTCGCTAAGAGTCGGACACGACTGAGCGACTTCATTTTCACTTTTCACTTTCATGCATTGGAGAAGGAAATGGCAACCCACTCCAGTGTTCTTGCCTGGAGAATCCCAGGGACGGGGGAGCCTGGTGGGCTGCCATCCATGGGGTCGCATAGATTCGGACACGACTGAAGTGACTTAGCAGCAGCAGTAGCAGTGAAGGGTATAGTGGTTTCCCCTACTTTCTTCAATTTAGGCCTGAATTTGGCAATAAGGAGCTCATGATCTGAGCCACAATCAGCTCCTGGTCTTGTTTTTGTTGACTGTGTAGAGCTTCTCCACTTTTGGCTGCAAAGAATATTATCAATCTGATTTGGGTGCTGACCATCTGGTGATGTCCATGTGTAGAGTCTTCTCTTGTGTTGTTGGAAGAGGGTGTTTGCTATGACCAGTGCATTCTCTTGGCAAAACTCTATTAGCCTTTGTCCCGCCCAATTTGCCTGTTACCCGAGGTGTTTCTTGACTTCCTACTTTTGCATTCCAGTCCCCTATAATGAAAAGGGGACTTTTGCGTGTTAGTTCTAAAAGGTCTTGTAGGTGTTCATAGAACCATTCAATTTCAGCTTCTTCAGCATTACTGGTTGGGGCATAGGCTTGGGTTACTGTGATATTGAATGGTTTGCCTCAGAAAGGAACAGAGATCATTCTGTCGTTTTTGAGATTGCATCCAAGTACTGCATTTTGGGCTCTTTTGTTGACCATGATGGCTACTCCATTTCTTCTAAGGAATTCCTGCCCACAGTAGTAGATATAATGGTCATCTGAGTTAAATTCACCCATTCCAGTCCATTTTAATTAGCTGATTCCTAGAATGTCAACGTTCACTCTTGCCATCTCCTGTTTGACCACTTCCAATTTGCCTTGATTCATGGACCTACCATTCCAGGTTCCTATGCAACATTGCTCTTTACAGCATTGGACCTTGCTTCTATCACCAGTAACATCCACAACTGGGTATTGTTTTTGCTTTGGCTCCATCCCTTCATTGTTTCTGGAGTTATTTCTCCACTGATCTCCAGTAGCATATTGGGCATCTACTGACCTAGGGAGTTCCTCTTTCAGTGTCCTATCATTTTGCCTTTTCATACTGTTCATGGGGTTCCCAAGGTAAGAATACTGAAGTGGTTTGCCATTCCCTTCTCCAGTGGACCACATTCTGTCAGACCTCTCCACCATGGGAATACCAGACACCTGACCTGCCTCTTGAAAAACCTGTATGCAGGTCAGGAAGCAGCAGTTAGAACTGGACATGGAACAACAGACTGGTTCCAAATAGGACAAGGAGTACGTCAAGGCTGTATATTGTCACCCTGCTTATTTAACTTATACGCAGAGTACATCATGAGACACGCTGGGCTGGACGAAGCACAAGTTGGGATCAAGATTGCCAGGAGAAATATGAATCACCTCAGATATGCAGATGACACCACCCTTATGGCAGAAAGTGAAGAGGAACTAAAAAGCCTCTTGATTAAAGTGAAAGAGGAGAGTGAAAAAGTTGGCTTAAAGCTCAATATTCAGAAAACAAAGATCATGGCATCTGGTCCCATCACTTCATGGGAAATGGATGGGGAAACAGTGTCAGATTTTATTTTTTGGGGCTCCAAAATCACTGCAGACAGTGACTGCAGCCATGGAATTAAAAGACGCTTACTCCTTGAAAGGAAAGTTATGACCAACCTAGATAGCATATTTAAAAGTAGAAACATTACTTTGCCAACAAAGGTCCATCTAGTCAAGGCTATGGTTTTTCCAGTGGTCATGTATGGATGTGAGAGTTGGACTGTGAAGAAGGCTGAGTGCTGAAGAATTCATGCTTTTAAACTATGGTGTTGGAGAAAACTCTTGAGAGAGTCCCTTGGTCTGGAAGGAGATCCAACCAGTCCATTCTAAATGAGATCAGTCCTGGGTGCTCTTTGGAAGGACTGGTGCTAAAGCTGAAATTCCAATACTTTGGCCACCTCATGTGAAGAGTTGACTTATTGGAAAAGACTCTGATGCTGGAAGAGATTGGGGGCAGGAGGAGAAGGGGACGACAGAGGATGAGATGGCTGGAAGGCATCACTGACTCAATGGACATGAGTTTGAGTGAACTCCAGGAGTTGGTGATGGACAGGGAGGCCTGGCGTGCTGCAATTCATGGGGTCACACAGAGTCGGACACGACTGAGCAACTGAACTGAACTGAACTGTACTGACTGAACTTGCTATTCATCGTCCCCCTATCCAACTCCTTTTTTTTTTTAAATAGACTATCAGGACATATGGAGCATACTGAATCTAGTCTCTTTAGATACATATTTAAAAAAACCTGAAACTCAATTATGCTTAAGTCCACATGTTTCTATTGTTTTATTTTTAATACAATTATAGAAAATTTGAAGTGAATGTCCAAGATAATAAAAATGTTTCTTTGTTTCAAAAGTTCTAAAGCATTTCTTTGAACTGTTATACTGTTAGTCACTTTAGGCCTCTCTTTACCCTTTTTCACAATTCAGATTTTAAAAATTATCTTAGCATTTATCTTCATTTGCAAATTGAGAGGTTTAGTTATTGAGATCATCATAAAAATAACCAATTTTAGAACATCAAGCAGACACTTTTAATGTGGGCCATTTGTCTCTGATATCAATTTGATCTGATTACTTTATTGCATATGCATGCTACAAGTGACAGATAGCTTTAATATCACCATGATTAATAGAATATTTTTCTTAGGCTCTCCTGCAGAGAAGAGTCTCATGATGAAATATTGATAGAGTTCTTCCAAGAACAACAAAATTGTTACAATACATCACAAATCTTTAAAACTAAGACTGTATACTCCCTGACTAAATAGGTAAGTTATTTTATGGCTGAAGATGGAAATATTATACTGATTTTGTTGTGTAAAAAATCATCTCAGGAGATTTTCATGTTTACCAGAAAGGAATCTTTCCAATGTCTTCGGTCCTCACGAACTCAGATTATATTTGACTGAATAATATTAAATTTGTCAGTAACATCGATTTGAAAGTCAAAAACTTAGAAATATATATTAAAAATCACAATGTCTGTACTAAACTGAAAAAAGAAGAATGAATAATTAAAATCTTGAGAACATTCAATAGAAACAAGTAGGGTACATTTACATAAGGAAGAGGAAACAAATTTTGATAAAAAACATAAGATGGGTCATTTACAAATATGTGGAAACAGTGAAGGAAAGTTCTTAGGTGAAGGAAGATAGGCAACAGTAATGTAGAAATACAGTACTTGTGTAGTCTACTCTTTCACTCAGTCCCTTCCTGAACTTCCCCTGGATTCCTGTAGGCATTGAATTTCCCATTGACATTGGGCTTGACCACATTACTAGTTTTGGCTAGTGGAATATGAATAGATGCATGACTGAACATGCTTTTGAAGACTGACTGTATCCCTCTGTGAGCATCTGCCTTCTGTCATGAGAATAGCACACTCCAGACAGTGGCTATCCATTAGCCTGGTACTTAGAATGTGAAGACACATAGAGCTAAGTCAAGGTCAACAGATCTGCAGCTGATTAGTGCCTTCATGAAAGTGAGCAAGAGATAAATGTTTGTTTTTGTAAACCACTGAGATGTGGGAAATGTTTGTTGCAACATGATAAGCTGACTGGTAAATCTGTCAATAATACAGAGCTGGAATACCTTAACATGTAAATGGATGCACAATGTCAAAAAACATTGGTTAATTCTCTTGTTGCTCAGTGCTACCTAGATCGCTTCTGGTACTGCTTCTTCATTTTTCTATGTGATTTGTCTTTATTCTCACAAGGAAAATATTAAGGAAAGTATACTTAGAAAGTGAAAGAACAGGTATGCTATAGAATCATACATATATTTAAAAAAAGTTATTAAGGGAAAACTATTGCCAGGCTCTGTTCCACACACCAGAGAAGGTAGCAGTGAACAAAAATGGTAAGTCCATGCTTTTCTGGAAGGTTAAGTTCTAGTTAAAGGTTGAATTAATTAGCCTTAATTTATCAGTAATCAGTAGTGTGAAGAAAAACAAGGCAGGGAATAGGAACCACAAGAGCCTGTGGGCAAGCAGGACTCACTGAAGATGTAGTATTTGTTGTTCAGTTGCTAAGTCATGTCTGACTCTTTGCAACCCCATGAACTGTCCATGCTCCTCTGTCCTCCACCATCTCCTGGAGTTTGCTCAAATTCATGTCCATTGAGTCAGTAATACTATCTAACCATCTCATCTTCTTCCACTCCCTTCTCCTTTTGCCTTCAATCTTTCCCAGCATCATGGTGTTTTGTACTAAGCATCTAATGCAATGGAAGAAACTGGACTTCATCATCAGAGCTGAGGCTGACCCACAGTTCCAGCACATATTAGCTGAATCATTGACTGTAGCTATGCTACCTTACCCTTCTGATGTTGTTTTTTTTTGTTTTTTTGATAGTAAAAAGCTAATTGTAAATTCCTTAAAATATTTAAAGGGGTCATCACAATATTTAGCATGTAGTAGGTCTTCAATAATTGGCACACCTCATTAAAGGCATTAATAGTGAGGAACAGCCTAGGAGCATAGGACCAGGTATTACTTTTACTCTGAGGTGGGACTGGGGGCTTTGGTCATGTCAGGTCCACAGAATGAGCTTGCACAAGGTCTTACAGAGTTTTTATGAGGTGACAGGGTAAGCAACCAAGAAACCAAAGTCTTCATGTCATGGAATAGATAACAGGACACAGCAATCGAGATCTCAGGCTACGAGTCCAGAAGTCCTGCAGCCCCCAGAAACTGAGGAAGCATCAAGTATGAAGAGGGAGGAAACTTCAGCTGGGGTTTGAATGAATTGCTACTTTCACTGACTTTAGTTGCCTTAATTGGCCTGATCTACACGGATCATTTGATAAACATCCTTTCTCTAGCCTAGGACATCACTGCTCTAATTTCTTTTTTTTCCCAAGGACATAGCATAAGAGAGTAAAAATGGCCATTAATTGAAGGCAACGGCACCCCACTCAAGTACTCTTGCCTGGAAAGTCCCATGGATGGAGGATCCTGGTGGGCTACAGTCCATGGGGTCGCTAAGTGTCGGACACGACTGAGCGACTTCATTTTCACTTTTCACTTTCGTGCATTGGAGAAGGAAATGGCAACCCACTCCAGTGTTCTTGCCTGGAGAATCCCAGGGACGGGGGAGCCTGGTGGGCTGCGTCTATGGGGTCACACAGAGTTGGACACAACTGAAGTGATTTAGCAGCAGTAGCAGCAATTGGATTCAGAAGATCTGGATTCACATCTTGACTTTACAATTTTCTTATCACCAGTTCTTTTTTCCTCTAAGATTACGTCATGGAACTATATCAAGAATTATGTCATAATAATGTATATTTTAAAACTTGTGAACTGAAAAAGCCCAGTTTAAACATCTTTACCACTCAAGAATAAAAGTTCATTCACTTGATTATTTATTCACTCACATCCTCACTCACTACACACTGGTGAACTGGGGTAAAACATGATCCTTACTTTCAAAGATCTTTTAAATGTGTGTGGTGCAGCACCATGCCTAACATTGTTTATTATAACAGAAAATGAAAACAGGCTGTGAGTGTAGTATGACAGGATTATGAGTATTCCCGCCTCGTTTTCTCCTTCACTGGTACACTAAGCTCGGTTCCTTCTCCCCCTACACCTCTCCTCCTATTCCAAAGCAAGAGTAAATTTGAGGAAGCAGTTTTTCTTCTTTTGGAGACTTGGTAGATGGAGACTGGAGAAGTGGAAGGAGAAGACTGGCAGTGCTCAAAGAAGAGGAAGAATGGACAGGAAGGACAGGATTACCTCTTGCTCTTGCTATCCCCATGGCGATGTCAGCAATCAATAGTTCTAGGCACTTGTAAGATGCCTGAAGAGAGGGCAAGGATCTGCATGTAGAAACAGGCTGGAAAGGAGATCAAGACCCCTTGAATAAAAGTAGAACTGAACAGTTACTGAGCAGATCATCACTTATACAAAATTCACTGTCTTTTCTGTTTCTTTTTACTTCTTTTTTAAAATCCTTTTTTTTTTTTGGTCTCTATCTTTTCTTTTTCTGCAAAGACTTTCCTGTTACTCCCACCTAAATGAGTACATGTGTCCACATACACATTATTTTAAGTATCAGTTCAGTTCAACTGCTTAGTCGTGTCAGACTCTTTGCGACCCCATGAATCGCAGCACGCCAGGCCTCCCTGTCCATCAACAACTCTCGGACTTCACTCAGACTCACGTCCATCGAGTCAGTGATGCCATCCAGCCATCTCATCCTCTGTCGTCCCCTTCTCCTCCTGCCCCAATCCCTCCCAGCATCAGAGTCTTTTCCAGTGAGTCAACTCTTCACATGAGATGGCTAAAGTACTGGAGTTTCAGCTTTAGCATCGTTCCTTCCAAAGAAATCCTAGGCCTGATCTCCTTTAGGACTGACTGGTTTGATCGCCTTGCAGTCCAAGGGACTCTCAAGCATCTTCTCCAACACCACAGTTCAAAAGCATCAATTCTTCAGCTCTCAGCTTTCTTCACAGTCCAACTCTCACATCCATACATGACCACTGGAAAAACCACAGCCTTGATTAGACAGACCTTTGTTGGCAAAGTAATGTCTCTGCTTTTCAATATACTATCTAGGTTTGTCATAACTTTTCTTCCAAGGAGTAAGCGTCTTTTAATTTCATGGCTGCAGTCACCATCTGCAGTGATTTTGGAGCCCAGAAAAATAAAGTCTGACACTGTTTCCACTGTTGCCCCATCTATTTGCCATGAAGTGATGGGACCAGATGCCATGATCTTCATTTTCTGAGTGTTGAGCTTTAAGCCAACTTTTTCACTCTTCTCTTTCACTTTCATCAAGAGGCTTTTTAGTTCCTCTTCACTTTCTGCCATAAGGGTGGTGTCAATCTGCATATCTGAGGTGATTCATATTTCTCCCAGCAATCTTGATTCCAGCTTTTGCTTCTTCCAGCCCAGCATTTCTCATGATGTACTCTGCATAGAAGTTAAATAAGCAGGGTGACAATATATAGCCTGGACAAACTCCTTGTCCTATTTCGAACCAGTCTGTTGTTCCATGTCCAGTTTGAACTGTTGCTTCCTGACCTGCATACAGATTTCTCAAGAGGCAGATCAGGTGGTCTGGTATTCCCATCTCTTTCAGAATTTTCCACAGTTTATTGTGATCCACACAGTCAAAGGCTTTGGCATAGTCAATAAAGCAGAAATAGATGTTTTTCTGGAACTCTCTTGCTCTTTCCATGATCCAGTGGATGTTGACAATTTGGTCTCTGGTTCCTCTGCCTTTTCTAAAACCAGCTTGAACATCAGGAAGTTCATGGTTCACATATTGCTGAAGCCTGGCTTGGAGAATTTTGAGCATTACTTTACTAGCGTGTGAGATGAGTGAAATTGTATGGTAATTTGAGCATTCTTTGACATTGCCTTTCTTTGGGATTGGAATGAAAACTGACCTTTTCCAGTCCTGTGGCCACTGCTAAGTTTTCCAGATTTGCTGGCATATTGAGTGCAGCACTTTCACAGCATCATCTTTCAGGATTTGAAATAGCTCCACTGGAATTCCATCACCTCCACTAGCTTTGTTCATAGTGATGCTTTATAAGGCCCCCTTGACTTCACATTCCAGCATGTCAGGCTCTAGGTCAGTGATCACACCATGATGATTATCTGGGTCGTGAGGATCTTTTTTGTACAGTTCTTCTGTGTATTCTTGCCACCTCTTCTTAATATCTTCTGCTTCTGTTAGGTCCATACCATTTCTGTCCTTTATTGAGCCTATCTTTGCATGAAATGTCCCCTTGGTATCTCTAATTTTCTTGAAGAGATCTCTAGTCTTTCCCATTCTGTTGTTTTCCTCTATTTCTTTGCGTTGATCCCTGAGGAAATGTTTCTTATCTCTTCTTGCTATTCTTTGGAACTCTGCATTCAGATGCTTATATCTTTCCTTTTCTCCTTTGCTTTTCACTTCTCTTCTTTTCACAGCTATTTGTAAGGCCTCTCCAGACAGCCATTTTGCTTTTTTGCATTTCTTTTCCATGGGGATGGTCTTGATCCCTGTCTCCTGTACAATGTCATGAACCTCATTCCATAGTTCATCAGGCACTCTGTCTATCAGATCTAGTCCCTTAAATCTACTTCTCACTTCCACTGTATAATCATAAGGGATTTGATTTAGTTCATACTTAATGGTCTAGTGGTTTTCCCTACTTTCTTCAATTTCAGTCTGAATTTGGCAATAAGGAGTTCATGATCTGAGCCACAGTCAGCTCCTGGTCTTGTTTTTGCTGACTGTATGGATATGGTAAAAATAAAATAAGTTTTAAACTTTGGCTTACTTTCAAGTATCCTCTTTGAGAGACTTTGTGTCAAAGAGGAATGATTCCTTCAACTTTTTGTTTTAAGTATTTACTAAGATTGTTACAATTTATATAAACATTTTCTTTCTAAGACACATGGTTAGCAACAAAGTTATCAATTATATAACGTCAACAACCATAAAATACATTTTCTAAAAAAGGAACTGGATTAATAACCGTAAACATCATTGCCTCTGTGTGGATTCAACCCAAATAATAACTTTCCCTCCAATCTATCTTATGGACATCTCCCACTTTCAGCTGCTTGTGGGAAATTCACGTTTGGGGATCCCACTAGTAGCAAACATTTAATTTGTTTTGAGTTGAATTCACTTCCCTTCCAAATTGTGATCCTTTTTCTGGGCTTTCTCAGAAATTTAAACTTAGAACCTCAGAGTTATTTTTAATTATCATCTCTTCCTTTTCATCCATGACTAGTATCCTCATCTTATTCTACTTGCAGTACTTGGTATTATAGGAGTCCCTTCCTAGGCTCTGATAACATGATGCTATGGCATTATTCATCTCTCTTGGGAAGAATATGGTATTAATAAGTTATGACTAATAACCAAATTTCAAAAAGACCCCTGTGCCCTTTTCCCATTCATTTCCCACAAGATAAGTTATACATACTGTAACAAGAATAGAAGATAAATTATATATATTGCAAATTCTTATGAGAAATCTCTCTTTGTCTGGTCAATTATATATATTTGCTACTTGAAGTTTATTTTAGAGAATAGGAAAATATCTCATCTTTTGGAATGCAAATGAGGTTAAGGATGTTGTGCCTTGATGTCATAATTGAACCTGCCTCAGATGAGCTAAGAATGGTCACTGGATGTCACTTGGGGTCCTTGGTTTCTATACTGGGGAAGGTAATAGAACAAGTTAGAATTTATCTCCTCATTGGAATAATTGCTTGGGGATTCCACTGAAGCCTGTCTGTGAGATGCAGCCAAAGCCTTCTTTTTGTATTTGCTCAAGGAAGCCAGATGAGGTCAGGTATCTGGGATACTTGAAAGAAATAGCACATTTGCTGGAGGAGTGTAAGCAGTGCATGTAATATCTGGTTACTGCTTAAGATTTTCTCAATTAGATAATAAAGAAGTAGTATAATATTTTGAATGGTCTCTTTATCTCAATATCATAAAACTTTTGTCCCATTGTAATGGAACTATACTAAGCAAAGTCTGGCCAGCGAAATGTCAGACTCTAATTTTTGTAAATCCTCAAACAGTAAAAGGGCTCAGGACCTTACTGTGTAAATACCCTGTGTGACCATGGGAGCATTATATGTAGAGGAAGCATCACTGAGTGACTATTCTGAGTCTTGGGCTGCCACCTTAAAGAGACTTTAACTTGTTAATTGTCAACAGTAAGGTGTCATTCTCCATTATGCTTACTTATTACAATTTGCACATAAGTCTCTTTGTCTACTTGCAACTCAACCGTCTTCTGTCTATTGTCTTTCTCATCAGGCTATACAGGTCATAGTAACAGAGATCATGTCTGTCTGGTTCACGGATGTACTCTAGTCCTCAGCAGTTTCAGGCACATCAGACAGTGCCTAGTAAACACATACTGGAGGAGTAAATAGGTGACTGAATATATCTACAGTGTTATTAAAAACCAAATTATGCCACAGGAAGTACATTTTTAGGTCCTCAAACCAATAAGGGATATGCAATACAAGACTTTGGATTAACTTACACTTAGCTCAAGAAAATACAGATAGGACAGCCTTTCTTAAAGCAACAAACTTATGTTTGCCAAGCATCATTGTTTAGCAAACCCAAACTGAAAGTTTTAGTAGATTCTGAATTTGGAAGGATCTCTTTTTCACTCCCACTTATTAGTATTTATTGTATATAATAAGTTACAGTTAATTAAACTGTTGAAAATATCCTGTAGTATGTTTTACTTTTATCAGTAACAATAAACTTAATGAGTACATCTGGTCCTAATCTGAATATATATATTATTATGTCAATAGTCTAAATCCTACTTTTCTTCTAGTACAAAATGCACTATTTTTAAAAAATTTATTTTGCTTTAGTTTGTTGCTCTTTAGAAAATGTACATATAGAATTTGTGCATTCTGGAATGTCTTTCTTTAGAAACAAGAGAAAAAAAAAATCCAATCCCATACAGTGATTAATGGATGAGGGTAACAATCATATTCCTGTCAGAAAAAAGAAAAAACAGTAAAAGTCTGACAACTGAAAGTTGAGATTGTGTCTAAAGTCCCATTTAGAGGGAAACAGTAAAACACAAGGTTAACAAACAGACATTAGAGAATGAGGGCAAAATCAAAATAAAGCATCCTACAGGACTTACAAAGGAGAACTTTAAAAAGTACAATAGTCTATGATGTAGTTCAATCTAAAGAAAAATGACATGTCTCCACAAGACATCAGCTAGAACTTGTTTTCCCATTGAATACTTCCCAGTGACCACACTTTGCAAAACAGCACTCAGCTACCTTCATTAATGGCTTTTCACCATAATGTTACATCATTAGGGGATGATAAAGTTTCCTCTGTGATTTGAGAAAGCAGAGTTCTGGCTGCAGAATTTACTATTGGAAAAGGGAGTCTTAAAAGAAAAGTTTCATTTCTCTAAAATTTTTTTTTTTAAGAAGAAGCAAGGATATTATCTAATAATTGACAGAACCATCAATTTTAGAACCAGCTGACTTCATATGACAGACAGAAAAAAAGAGAGTGAAAAATACATAGATGAGGGATGAGAGAAGTTTTTGTTTGTTTGTTTGTTTGTTTTGGTTAACCATTGAGAGTCAATTCCTAGGCAGATTGATAAGAAGTCTGGGGTCCCCGAGGAGGAGAAAGGGGTCTGTGGCTCTTAAGGAGGAGATAGGGGTCTGGAGTTCTCAAGGAGGCAAAAAGGACAAACTTTTTTTCTTTTAGCTCAGGGTTGATTATTACACAACAAAACAAGAGTACAGCTTAAACTCTGTACTAAAGATTATATGGGCCTCCCTTGTGGCTCAGCTGGTAAGGAATCCACCTGCAATGCGGGAGACCTGGGTTCTATCCCTGGGTTGGGAAGATGCCCTGGAGAAGGGAAAGGCTACCCACTCCAGTATTCTGGCCTGGAGATGTATCCTGCTTGAGGACATGTTTCTCCTTGAGAACCTTCTGACTAATCCTGTTATTTTCAAACGTATATTATGAGAATGGGTCTGGTAAGACCTTTACAACCTTGAGATATTCTTTTGATTTACTGTAATAACCAGTTGAAAAAGTATATAGCTCCCTTGCTAAGACTAGTGAGTCTAGCACTAGTCTGTCCTCTGTCCTTCTGATGTCTGTGTCAGAAGCTTTCTCTGTCCCTTTTCATACTTTAATAAAATTCTGCTACACAAACTGCTCTTAAGTGATTAAGTCCCTGCTTCCAAAACTAAATCTTCTTCGGAGATCACGAATCCAAAACAGTTCACTGTAAGCTATCATCATGTCCAACTCTCCTCTCTTGCTTGCAAAGAAAATAGGAGATGGAAAAGTTAAATACTCAATACTCAAGTAACTCTTGTAACTAGAGGGTGGCTGTATGTCATAGTTTTAGTTAACAAAATCTAAATAAAAATCTTCTGGGGGGACTTTAGGAAAAGATATGTTTTTGGTAGCTCAGCTGGTAAAAAATCCACATGCAATGCAGTAGACCCCAGTTAGATCCAATCTCTGGGTCAGGAAGATCTCCTGGAGAATGGAAGAGTTACCCACTTCCAGTATTCTTGCCTGGAGAATTCCATGGACAGAGGAGCCTGGTAGGTTACAGTCCATGGGGTTGCAAAGAGTCAGATGGGATTTTCGTGTTTTTTTCCTAATACAAATATTAGTTATTAGCAGCCCCTGACAGTATCCTAACCCCACTCTTTCTGCCATAAATTTAAATGTGTAGCCTGAAGCTATAAAAGTCATTCTGCAAGCCTGGGGAAAGGCTGGGTGCTACCCTGACATCATTGAACCACTAAATCATCAGAAGCTGCCTAATTCCAGACTTTTCATTAGATGAAGATAAATTCTATTTTTCAAAGCCACTGTTCTCTTTTACATACAACCAAATGTATTTCTACCTTTACACAAGAATAGATATGAATCAAGACTTTTAATAGTGATTTTCAACATTCCCATGCAAGTTCAACTGTACAGTTATTGATTCCTTACTATTCAGCAAATTCCAAAAATTTTAGTGTAGTTCCAAAAGTTTTAGTGTCATTTCAAATTTTAATATTCTCACACATGCATATGCATATATATAAATGCTGCTTCCGCCGCCAAGTCACTTCAGTTGTGTCCGACTCCGTGCGACCCCATAGACAGCAGCCCACCAGGCGCCCCCGTCCCTGGGATTCTCCAGGCAAGAACACTGGAGTGGGTTGCCATTTCCTTCTCCAATGCAGGAAAGTGAAAAGTGAAAGTGAAGTCGCTCAGTCATGTGTGACTCTTAGCGACCCCATGGACTGCAGCCTACCAGGCTTCTCGGTCCACGGGACTTTCCAGGCAAGAGTACTGGAGTGGGTTGCCGTTGCCTTCTAATGCTACAAACTAATAAATAGGAAAACTTAAAAGTTCATTACTTTCATCTGTATTTATTTGATTTTATTAAATGAAATGGATCAAATTTATTCAAAATCAAATGTATTTTGAATAAATATATTTTAAATTAATTTTCAGATGATCTTTGCCACCTTAATTTGGAAGGACTAAAGCAAAAAATTAAAATTAAAAGTTTAGGACTTTCTAACTTAAAAGTTAGGACTCTGTGCTTCCATTGTGGGGGGCATGGGTTCAATGCCTGTTTAAGGAACTAAGGTCCTACATGCCAAGACATGTGACCCCCCCAAAAAAAAATGTTTACAAATCTGTTGATCAAGTGTTAGAAATAAATATGTATATGTGAAGTTGAAATTTAATTAAGCTTTCAAATGATACTTCCTGTTAATGTCATTTAAACTTCTAAAGTTATTAAAACTTAAAACTGTATTGTGAGTTTTAGAACTTGCATACCATGAATTGTGGTAAGCACTGGGATAAAAAGCAAATGAGACATGGTACCCAAGTTTAAGAAGCTCATAAAGGTTCTCCATCCTCCTGCACACTAAATTACAACAGAAGTTAAAAAAATGGCAATGCACAGTCCTCAGCCCACACCCCTGGATTCTGGGTTCATTGGTCTAGGTTGGGGTTTAAGCATTAGCATTTTTTAGTCTTCTGTGATTCTCATGTCCAGCCAGAATTGAGAACCGTTCATCTACTGAGTAACGTTCATATTCATTTCCAAATAAACCTAGGTAAACAAGCTTCCTATAAGGAGGGCTAGTTTATGAAGTAGAATAGTGCAGAATGTGTTTAGTAAGCCTTAAGGTTATAGGAGGTAGCAGTCATTCTTTACCTCAGGACTTCAAAAAGGTAATTAACTACCATGTGTGGAATTTCCATAACAATTTTGCTTATGATTTTTCTAGGTGGACAATGAGTAGCCCTTTTCTGTTTAAGTTCTTGTTTAAATCATTCTGAGACGCAGTGGATTACAAATTGCTCTACAGTGATGTCCATAACAAGCCCTCTCTTTAATGAGTGATGACTGGCCATCCTGAGAGATGCAGCCTTGTTACTGGCTTATTTCTTACCGAGAAATTTGCTCTTTGCCTTCCTAAGCTGGAACACAAGAGGGTGATGAATTAAGGATTTCTACTAATAGTATTTCAGTACTAATAGTATTAATAGTATTTGATATTGTTTCCTATATTGCATTAAGTACTTGGGAAAGGAATATAAAGGCACAGACTAAAAGTCCTTCTATATAATTTTCTTCTAGAGCTATTTAGAAATTAATAGGAGATGTGCAGAGGTGGTAATGATAAGTAGATACATTACTATTCAGTTGTTTTATGTGAGGAGAGCTGTTCATGCAACAAATATTCATTAAACAATTGCTTCATGCCAAGTATCTTTCCAGATACTGGGAACACACAAATGAACAGCACAGATGAGGTCCTTTTGCTGGGAGCTTACAATCTAATGGGAGAATTCTGTCTGGGGAGGCCTTACAAATGGTTGTGAAAAGAAGAGAAGCAAAAAGCAAAGGAGACAAGGAAAGATACAAGCATCTGAATGCAGAGTTCCAAAGAATAGCAAGAAGAGATAAGAAAGCCTTAATCAGCGATCAGTGCAAAGAAATAGAGGAACATAACGGAATGGGAAAGACTAGAGATCTCTTCAAGAAAATTAGAGATACCAATGGAATATTTCATGAAAAGATGGGCTCAATAAAGGAGAGAAATGATATGGACCTAACAGAAGCAGAAGATATTAAGAAGAGGTGGCAAGAATACACAGAAGAACTGTACAAAAAAGATCTTCATGACCCAGATAATCACGATGGTGTGATACTCACCTAGAGCCAGATGTCCTGGAATGTGAAGTCAAGTGGGCCTTAGAAAACATCACCATGAACAAAGCTAGTAGAGGTGATGGAATTCCAGTTGAGCTCTTTCAAATCCTGAAAGATGATGCTGTGAAAGTGCTGCACTCAATATGCCAGCAAAGCTGGAAAACTCAGCAGTGGCCACAGGACTGGAAAAGGTCAGTTTTCATCCCAATCCCAAAGAAAGGCAATGCCAAAAAATGCTCAAACTACCACACAATTGCACTCATCTCACACACTAGTAAAGTAATGCTCAAAATTCTCCAAGCCGGGCTTCAGCAATATGTGAACCGTGAACTTCCAGATATTCAAGCTGGTTTTAGAAAAGGCAGAGGAACCAGAGACCAAATTGTCAACATCCTCTGGATAATCAAAAAAACAAGAGAAGTCCAGAAAAACATCTATTTCTGCTTTATTGACTATGCCAAAGCCTCTGACAGTGTGGATCACAATAAACTGTGGAAAATTCTGAAAGAGATGGGAATATCAGACCACCTGACCTGCCTCTTGAGAAATTTGTATGCAGGTCAGGAAGCAACAGTTAGAACTGGACATGGAACAACAGACTGGTTCCAAATAGGACAAGGAGTACGTCAAGGCTGTATATTATCACCCTGCTTATTTAACTTCTATTCAGAGTACATCATGAGAAACGCTGGGCTGGAAGAAACACAAGCTGGAATCAAGATTGCTGGGAGAAATATGAATCACCTCAGATATGCAGATGACACCACCCTTATGGCAGAAAGTGAAGAGGAACTAAAAGGACTCTTGATGAAGGTGAAAGAGGAGAGTGAAAAAGTTGGCTTAAAACTCAACATTCAGAAAACGAAGATCTTGGCATCTGGTCCCATCACTTCATGGGAAATAGATGGGGAAACAGTGGAAACAGTGTCAGACTTTATTTTTCTGGGCTCCAAAACCACTGCAGATGGTGACTGCAGCCATGAAATTAAAAGACACTTACTCCTTGGAAGGAAAGTTATGACCAACCTAGATAGCATATTCAAAAGCAGAGACATTACTTTGCCAACAAAGGTCCGGCTAGTCAAGGCTATGGTTTTTCCTGTGGTCATATATGGATGTGAGAGTTGGACTGTGAAGAAAGCTGAGAGCTGAAGAATTGATGCTTTTGAACTGTGGTGTTGGAGAAGACTCTTGAGAGTCCCTTGGACTGCAAAGAGATCCAACCAGTGCATTCTGAAGGAGATCAGGCCTAGGATTTCTTTGGAAGGAATGATGCTAAAGCTGAAACTCCAGTACTTTGGCCACCTCGTGCGAAGAGTTGACTCATTGGAAAAGACTCTGATGCTGGGAGGGATTGGGGGCAGGAGGAGAAGGGGACGACAGAGGATGAGATGGCTGGATGGCATCACTGAGTCGATGGACATGAGTCTGAGTGAACTCCGGGAGTTGGTGATGGACAGGGAGGCCTGGTATGCTGCGATTCATGGGATGGCAAAGAGTCAGACACGATTGAGTGACTGAACTGAACAGATTTTTCTTAAAATATATTATTTCTCTCAGAAGCATATTTTTACAGAGTCCTTCTGGACTTTTTTATGAGTAGTTTTTTAAAATAACTTTTTTATTACAAAACAAAACAGGTGTGTTTTGTTTTTGAGGCAGAGTTGACCATACTATCATTTAAAAATAAATAAAAAATACAGATAGCAACAAAAGAGGAAAAGTTTAGATTAAAAAGCTTCATAATCCCAGAATTAACTATGGATGATCTTTTGACATATTTTCCAGTCATTTTTCCATATGCATAAACAGATATTTAAAAAAACAAAGCCATATATCTATAAAGTAGGTAAAGACATTTATAATTTAAAAAGTATATTCAGTAACCCAGTTTTGCTATTTTGATACAAACAGAGCATATTACAAACACTAGTTTTGAAAAATCTGTTAGGCAATATCCCTGTCAGAAGGAACAGAAACTGACACAGGTTACTTTCAAAACTGAGAATTTATTTTAAGAACTCATCTTAACAATGAAGGAACTGGAAATTCTTCCAGAACACAGAACAACCAGACTTCCTGGTGATGGTACTAGTGTTTAGGAATTGGAAGATCTTGCAGGTTTCATACTAATTTTAAGATCAGGTAATTCTGACCCTTCTTCAGCTTCAGGTTCTCTTCTTTGGGATCTGACCTCACTGCCCCACTAATGTGACTCAGCTTCACCTGTTGCTTGCTGCTTCAAACTCAACTATTCTTCCCTCTAACCCTATATCTATTTTAACAACCCCCATGCAACCTGACTTGCTATAATGTTACTAATACAACATTATTCCTCTGATGCACACATAGACACACACTGATGAAATCCCAGTGAAAACACTCCAGCAAAACAGATGGACTATAAATTCATTTGAGAACATTTACATATATTTGTATTTCCTCATGGTTTGACTATTTATGTGTTTTCAGCCAATGAAAGCTACTCTACACACGGTACTTTACACTCTTGGCCAATGAGTTTTCTTCATCACACTCCCCTCATCATCAGAAATGAGTGAATTCTGCAATACGTAGTTTCCAACTCTTGGTCTTTATTTCTATTATATATTTTGGCCCCTAGTGGCTTACAGGATATATAAAAATGATAGCATTGGATCTGTTACAAAAACTAAAGCAAAAAAAAAAAAAAAGGGAGGAGAGAAAGTATGCTACAAAATAAAGTGAAAGTTTGGTGACTGCTTGAGATGCTTTTAAGAAAATGATCAAGGCATTAGAAAGTACATATAATCTGGCATGATGGGTGGGTGGGTAGAAGTCCTTTCATTTTAGCAACTACATCTTGTAGAGAAACTCAAGGTAATTGTGGCTGAAGACAAGTTATGATGTCAGGTGATTGTCAATGTTTTATATAAGTGACCCTCCTAAAATAGACTGAACAGTAGTCTTCAAACTGAGCAGTAGTTATGTCTGGAGGGTACTCAGAGACTTTATAGAGACATGGATAGTTTTAAGGGAATTCAGTTTCCAGAGTCCTTTTTTTTTTAATTCAACTTTTATTTATTTATTTTTGAATAAATAATACATTCCCAGATTTTATAATTTGAAGGTTCAGGGCATACAGAGTGGAAAAAATCTCTCTTCCATTTTCTAATCCTGACCATTCTTCACCCTCACACTCCTTACCTTGGACAACACATAATGAATAATTTCTCATATATTTACAGAGAAATATATTGAAATAATTTCTCATATATTTCAATTATATTCAAACAAATTGTTTGTTAAATTCCCCTTTTGTACAGAAATGGAAAATACTATATTCTGCATTTTCCATATGGGAACCTTTTTTTTTTTTTTTTTTTAGTTTTCTGGTTTTTTTTTTTTTGGATACACTTCACTGAAACTGATCTGCCAAGGTAATGTCAAGATGTTCTTTTACTATGATAAATATCCTCCTACTTTATTCCCACCCAAACTGAATCTTCTTATGGGATACAAAAGCCTCCAGGTTTCAAACAACAGGGACACTTAAAAGAACAGTATCTTTAAGTCTTGTTTAATAAGACACCATGAGATGAAGGTTATCTTCTTCTTTTTTTTATTCAATCATTGTGGTAAGCAAGGATGGTCCCCAAGATGCCCAACCCTGAACAACACTGTATAATCCTCTCCCCTGGAGAATGGGTATCTGTTCTAGGAAAATCACCCCCAGGATTATATTACAGTGTATACAAATATCTTAACACATCAGATGGAGAGGTTCTTCTGTTGGTCTTGAGGAAGTAAGTTGCCACATCCTGAGAGGGCTTGTGAGAGCAACATGGGCCAAGGAATTGTGGGGGCTGTAGGAGCCAAGAGCCAGTAACCAAGTATTAATAGTAAAGTTGTAAGCAGCTGGATTCTGCCAATAACCACCTTGGAAGAGGACCTGGAACTCAGGAAAGAATGCTACCTGGCTGGCATCTAGTGAGATTCCTGAAGTCTGGTGAGACCTTGAGCAGAGGCCCCAGTTAAGCTGGCCAGGACTTCTGACCCAAGGAAACTGAGACAATAAATGCCTGTTCTTAGTTGCTACTTCTGTGGTAGTTTTTTATGCAGCATAGAAAACCAATTGGCTATTGTTCAGTGACTAAGTTGTGTCCAACTCTTTGCAACCTCTTGGACTGCAGCACGCCAGGCTCTAGTCCTCCAATACCTACTGTAGTTGCTCAAATTCATGTCTATTGAGACAGTGATGCTATCTAACCATCTCATCCTCTGCCATTCCCTTCTCCTTTTGCCTTCAATATTTCCCAGTATCAGGGTCTTTTCCAATGAGTAGGCTCTTTGCATAAGGTAGCCAAAGTATTGGAGCTTCAACTTCAGCATCAATCCTTCCAAAGAATATTCAGGGTTGATTTCCTTTAGGATTGACTGCTTTGATCTCCTTGCTTTGATCTCTCCAAGGGACTCTCAAGAGTCTTCTCTAGCACCACAATTTGAAAGCATCAATTCTTTGGCACTCAGCCTTTTTTATGGTCCAGCTCTAACAGCCATACATGACTACTGGAAGAAACAGCTTTGACTATATGGACTTTTGTTGGCAAAGTTATATCTCTGCTTTTTAATATGCTGTCTAGGTTTGTCATGGCTTTCCTTCCAAGGAACAAGCATATTTAAATTTCACGGCTGCAGTCATCATCTGTGGTGATTTTGGAGCCCAAGAAAATAAAATCTGTCACTGTTTCTACTTTTTACACCTTCTATTTACCATGAAGTAATGGGGTCAGATGCCAAGATCTTAATTTTTTAGTGTTGAGTTTCAAGCCAGCTTTTTCACTCTCCTCTTTCACCCTCATCAAGAGTCTCTGTAGTTCCTCTTCATTTTCTGCCATTAGGGAGGTATCATCTGTATATCTGAGGCTGTTGATATTTCTCTGGACAATCTTGATTTCAGCTTGTGATTCATCCAGCCTGGCATTCCACGTGATGTATTCTGCATAGAAGTTACATAAGCAGAGTGACAATATACAGCCTTGTTGTATTCCTTTCCCAATCTTGAACCAGTCAGTTGTTCCATGTCTGGTTCTAACTGTTGCTTCTTGACCTGAATACAGGTTCCTCAGGAAAAGCGTAAGGTGGTCTGGTATTCCCATCTCTTTAAGAATTTTCCACAGTTTGTTGTGATTCACACAGACAAAGGCTTTAGCATAGTCAATGAAGCAGAAGTAGATGTTTTTCTGAATTTCCCTTGCTTTCTCCATGAAATTTTGGAAATTTGATCTCTGGATCCTCTGCCTTTTCTAAATCCAGCTTGTACATCTGGAAGTTCTCAGTTCACATACTGCTGAAGCTTTGCTTGAAGGATTTTGAGCAGAACCTTGCTAGATGTGAAATGAGTACAATTATATGGTAGTTTGAATATTCTTTGGCATTGCCAATACAATGCAAAGAAAACCAATGCATTCATTCAAAAGCTGTTTACTGAGCACATACTATATTCCAGACACTGAGACATAGTCTCTAATGACACTCCAAAATCTCCAAGATCATAAGACTTGTTTTTTGGTGGATAGGATAATCATAAACAAATTTAACATATAAAATATCTAGCATATATAGAGAAAAAAATCAAGTAGGAAAATGGAAGATGACTTGTGGAAAGGCGAGGCATGTATGGAGAGGGCTATTCAAAGTTTAGCTTCACCTAGAAGGGGAAAGGTCTTGTAAGAAGGAACGTAACTGGCAATGTTCATAGAAGAGAGAAAACAGGTGTCCAGGCTCTCAGAGACCAGGTAGAGGGTTGGTAGGCACATGGACCATGTAGTGCACTGAGTCAGGATGGAGAATAGGAGATAAGGTTAGAAAAGGCAAAAGAGATCAGATCATGTAGAGCTTTGAAGGTGTTTGGAGGCTTTTATTCTGAGTGACACGGTGAGCCAAGGGAGATTTTAAGCAGGGGAATGATATGACTTGACTTTTCATTTAACAAACTCATGGTATCTCATGGTGGTTGAAATAATATAATGTGGGATAGGCAACAATAATGTGGTATAGATTGAGAGGGGGCAAGAAGGGAAGCAGGGACACCTGTTAAGATCATGTTGTAATAATCCAGGCAATTCGTGGATTCGTGGCTGGATCAGGGTGGTGGCAGTGGAGAGAAGTTGTTAAGTTTGAACCTTTTCTTTCTTTTCTAGAGAACTAAAGACAGATATGGTTGATATAGAATTAAAATCTCCTTTTGTTCCCCCTACTTATTTATATAAAGGTTTCTCAGAATTTATAGCTCTAAAAAATGAACACATAGAATAGAATAGATGCTAAAACCTAACAAATAAAATGTATCCATGGATACATGAACTAATTAAAACCCTCCAGCTATCTCATTAAATGGCACATTTTTTGTGTTCAATTTTTTTTGAAACTTTTGATACAGTTTCATCATTTATATGGTAATAATGCTAGTAATAAAACTCAATTAACAAATGTGTTCTTAACATGTGAAGCCTTATAGCCACAAGAATGAAAAATTAATTTCAATTTATAAAATGTTTTGCAGAAAAGATTGAGAGGGTGCTTAATAACAGGAATTTACAATAAATATATTTACTAAGAGTACTGCATTAAGCTAAACAACTATTGGGAAGTGAAATGGAAATTTTAGTACAAAGTAAGGAACAATGAAAGTTTTCATCTCTTTAAGAAAAATGTGATGATTACTTTTTTAATGGGTAAAAGTGAGCATGAAATCACCATGGTAGTGACATTCTGTTAGAGCCATTCAAGCTGGGTTGCCCCAAACATTAGTAGTACCTGAACCATGGGAACAAATGGAGGCCCACTTACCACATGCTTAAATATTTAAGAGTTATAAGTCAACCAAATAACTGTAAAGGAAAATATGACCTATTTCACTTTGAAAAATGTACTATCAATGTAACAGAAAATCAAATGTGTAAAATTTTGGTTTTTACAGATCTCAAAGTTGGCAAAATGTTAATGAAGACTGAATTTGTTTATAATGAATGTGTTTGGATGCTGTGCTGTGGAATTAGCTGTGTTTGGACACATGAAAAAATAAAAATATACCTATTATATAAATTGACATATGTTCTTCCACTGATTTAATTTTTGTCTGCATTTCATAAATAATTTATTATGTTGTGTTAACCAAATTCTTCACATAATTTGCATTTTATTGATGGCAAAAACTTAAAGATTAAAAATAAAATGTAGTTATAAACAAAGTGCACAAAACTTAAAAATATGTTTATAAAGAATTATATAAATGTAAAACCACTATTTTTCATGCTTTTGAAGTTATTTTGACTAAAATATTCAAAACTGTTAATTAAAATTAGGTGTAATATAAATTATAAACAATGAATGTTAAACTTTTACACCAAAATTAATTTTTGAACACTGAATTATATATTATTAAATATTTATAAAAGAAAGTTATTTGCAATTTTACAGTTCAATTTCCATCTAGTTGCCAGTGCAAAAAATATAGATAAATAGACCTCAGCTACTGTTTTGAATATACAACTGTTTCAAATATTACTTTAATTAGAAATCAAAAAGAGGCAAGAAAATGGGCATTTGACCCTATAAGGAAATATTCCTTTGTTCTTACAAGAATATGTTGCATGTGATCCATTAGCACAGGGATATGATCAGTTAATTAATTTGTCTTTCTCTTACTTAAGAATTTTGTCTACTCAAATCTGCCCTGGTCTCCAAAGCAGTGTCTGACTCAGGCATCAATGACAGTACATCCTCTGAACTTTCATGACACTGAGATGCAGTTTCTTTCTGTCCAGAGCACCAGGCCATGAGATGTGCAAAAGCAACTCCCTGGGGCTTGAGTGGTGTATATATGTATCCAGAGTTACAGGTCTTTTTATGTGTGTGTAAATGCCAGTTATATAGAATCCTGGGTTTTTGGTTTTTTTAATGAGTTTGTATGCTGTGCCTTTGTGGTATGCAGGGTTCTTCTTGCTCACGTCTAAGATTCTACTTCCTTTTTAAAAATACTAGGGTACTGTCATCTTTAATTGGGCAGGGACAAATCCTAGGAGGCAATATATAAGAAAAGGAATGAGTGCTATACTAAAAAAAAGACCAGAAAAGATTAACGCTTAATAGATATTACTCTTTGATGAGTGTGATATCAACTGCACAGCAATAAAGTAGCTGCAGAAACCTTATGGTCATATTACAAATGTGCCCCAGAAATGAGAGTATTTCAACCAATTTTTCAGCAGAATTCTCTCTGATTGAGTGCAAAATAATGAACTGTTAAGTGTGTCGTCTCTGAATCAGACTCCCTGGGTTCTTAGCCCGCTCTATCACTTACTAGCTGTGTGACCTTGGGAAGTTATTTGGCCAGTCTGTCTCTCAGAATACACATCCATACAAGAGGAATAATAACAGTAACCACCTAGTAGGATTATGAAGACCAAATGAGATAATCACTATTAGTCACCAACTGAGCCTGATTAAAAACTTAAGAAACACAAGCTAGTATTTTGAATAAAAAAGCTTACTGAAGTTAATTCATTTTAACGTATATTTTTGAAAGTAATATGAGATAGTGTAACTCTCGATTTGCCTGAATTAATGGAGAGGAGAGGTGTTAAAAATATAGAAATTGGGTAAAAGAAGCATTAATTCGTCTTTCTATCATCTGGAAATGATCATCTATTTTTAAAAAATAACTTTATTTTGTATTTTTTCACCTTTTTATGCATATCACTTTTATTACAAACAGAAAAGCAATAAATCTAAAAAGCAATTCATTTCTAAAATTGAAACAATTCCACCCTCATTTGCCAATACTACCACTAACTCTTTCATATTACCATGAATATACTGAAATTACATGCATTTAGAAATGAATGGTGGATTCATTCCTGTTGCATGGTTACTTAATATTCATATGGATGTCCTATTGAAGAGGAAAACAGTGAGAGACCTATAAAATACAATCAGGCAATTCTAGCATTTAAATCCAAAATGAAAAGACATGCATGTTGTAGAAAAGTAGTACTAAAAACAATATGAATTCATTTATTAGCAATAATTACCAAGTGTGCTTTGGTAGAATTATTGCTCAACAATCTTGTTTTATGATGTAAAGGGAGGAATTAAGGATATTTAAGTCCTGCTAAGTTGTTACTTTAATTTTAGAAAACAAAATTCCTCACATTTCCAAACCACAGAAGACATCTCATACGTGTGTGCGGGCACACACACACACACACACACACAGGAAAACACACGTACTTTTAAAGCCAGGCCACAAATTACTTTCAATTATAAATTTAAAAGAATAACTATTTACTAAAAATGTTTGCAAAATGGCATTTTATACTGTATTATTTTGTTGAAACCCAAGAAACAACCTCTAGACAGACCATTTTTAAAAATTCATACAAGATAGAAGAAATAATAGATTTGAATTTTGGCTACTTTAGAGGCACCATCATCCCTCTTTAGACACTTGATTTATAAATATAATTATTTAGTTTAACTATAATATCTGCATGGAAAAAATTTAGTCAAATCAAATTTTTACATTTTAGATAAATATCACATTCTAATTTTCAGTTAGAAGTAATTTTTAAGATGGATGAAGTTTTTCCCATTTAACAATTGCTCAGAAAGACATGAGAGAGAAATAAAATGCTCTGACATGATGTAGCATGGGTTTTGAAAACGTTATGTTAGAATTTAGGATGACTAGATACGGCGGTGATCTTTGAACAAATGGGAGTTTACTTCTGACTCTGAAGCTGATAATCCTTAGCTTCTTGTAAGGTGCATGTGTGCGTGCTAAGTCACTTTAGTCATGTCCGACCTTATGGACTGTGTAGCCTTCCAGGTTTCTCTGTCCATGGAATTCTCCAGGCAAGAATACTGGAGTGAGTTGCCATGCCTTCTTCCTGGGGATCTTCCAGACCCAGAAATTGAACCCACATGTCTTATGTCTCCTGCATTGGCAGGTGGGTTTTTTTTTTTTTTTTTTTTTACCACTGGTGCCACCTGGGAAGCCCTGCTACTAATGTATATTATGTCAAAGCTGGGAAGTTATGTTTTCACAGCAGTTGAAAACAGTCCTACAATATATCAGTGGCAGAATCCTAACATAGAAGTGGAATCCAGGCTGCCTGGGTTCGAATCCTGACTGTGCTGTATTCTAGATAATAAAGGTATTTAAACATCTGTACTCCAGGATCCTCATCTTTAAAGTAAGGGTAACATCCTATCTACCACTCAGTGTTGTGGTAAGGATCAAGAGTTAATATATATGCTTAGAACTGAACCTGGGTATATAGTAAGCATTTAACTAATGTTATATTACTACTGTCATGATTGCATTATTGTTGTTGTTAGCCTTAATTCTACGATTAGGATTGTCACATATAATATGATAAGTTACATCTGTGAATCCTGATTGCTAAGACGAGTTTTTTCCCTGCCAATTAAACTTGTTCCATGGATGTCTAAAATTACACGTTAACAGCTTGTCTCTGTTAGGATCATGGAGCTGGAGCACAGCCACAGAGGGCTTCAAGTGGCCAGAAATCATGCCAATTTTATACTGTCCTTAGATCAGACATTTAAGACCATCCAGTCCAGTAACCTGGAGAAGGTGATGGCACCCCACTCCAGTACTCTTGCCTGGAAACTCCCATGGATGGAGGGGCCTGGTGGGCTGCAGTCCATGGGGTCGCTAGGAGTCGGACACTACTGAGCGACTTCACTTTATTTTTTCACTTTCATGCATTGGAGAAGGAAATGGCAACCCACTCCCATGTTCTTGCCTGGAGAATCCCAGGGACGGGGGAGCCTGGTGGGCTGCTGTCTATGGGGTCACACAGAGTCAGACATGACTGAAGCGACTTAGCAGCAGTCCAGTAACCAGTTATCTCAGTAGGTGGACAGGCTATAGGAGAAGGGATTTGGCCATGTATAGATCCTTGAGAGCAAGCAACTTATGTCAGGGATATCAATGACCTAGTCTTGGACACTAAGGTCAGGAGCAGCAGACTTTCCTGTAGAGTTTAGGGAGACAAACCAACTGGAATGAACAGCGGCACAAAAGACAGGGACAGGATCTCAATAGCAGTGGACCGTGTACACGTCAGTGTCCTAGTCACCCAGAAGGCAATAATCCATCCCAGCAGAATGACAAAAACACTGCCCCAAAGGCTCTTTTCTCATCCTAAATTTTTATTTTGTGGTAGACACTGGTTGTTTTGGTCACAGAGTGTCCATATATTATGATCACAGTACTCGATTTTTCTTTGGGGAAATCAGCCCTCTATGAGCTTTGGATGAAGATTTCCTGAATTTCCCAGATTGAAGAAGCTGATGTAAACTGTACCAGTCAGTGCATTCCATTCCAACATCCACAGGGATTGGATTAGGGTCGACACATCACTCAAATCATCTTATGAGAGCCAAGAAGACTTAAACCTAGAGCTTTATGTTATCATGAAGCCAGATTATTTCTTCTGGTATGAAGTGTGGTGTTATGATCTCTTCTTGAGATCCCCCATGGAGCCCAAGGATGAAGTCCACTCAATAAAAGCAGAGATGAGAAATGGGCCCTGGTTGTGCTCAGTCAGCCAGCCGTGTCCCACTCTTTGTGACCCCATGGAGTATAGTTTGCTGGGCTCCTGTGTCCATTGGATTTCCCAGGCAAGACTACTGGGGTGGATTGCCATTTCCTCCTCCAGTGGATCTTCTCAACCCAGGGATTGAACTCACTTCTCTTTCATCTCCTGTATTGGCAGATTCTTTACCACTGACTCACCTAAGAAGCCCAGAGCCCTGGTTAGATCTCTTTATCAAATATCTCCTGAACATTAGCTTATATGAGCCAGTATGCTGTCTTTTGCTTAAACCCATTTGGGAAAAGTGTACCGGCCACTTGCAAGAACAACAACAAATCTAAAATAACACA
This sequence comes from Bos indicus, assembly GCF_029378745.1. Taxonomy (NCBI): domain Eukaryota; kingdom Metazoa; phylum Chordata; class Mammalia; order Artiodactyla; family Bovidae; genus Bos; species Bos indicus. Next base: position 114,352,199 of record NC_091760.1, read on the forward strand.
CATTTACCTTAACCACTTAAAACTTTTTTGGATAAATCTATTTTTTTTTTGGAACTCTGAGCTCATCAGGGAAAACCTGTCTCGGTTATCTTTGTGTCAACACATAATAAACCCTGTCAAGTAATTGATACATAATAGGTGCTCAATATTAATTTATTAAAGGAGTGAGTGAGTGAATGAATGAGCACAGTTAATTGGCTGTATCACCAAGGGCCCGGGGAAGAGGTTGGCAGACTGTGACTTATGGGTCATATTAGACCGAAGTCTGTTTTTGTTAATAGAACTTTATTAGAACACAGCCATTCCAATGCATTTACATGTTGTCTATGTGGAGGGGCTATCCACTGATGGGGAAGTGCATGTGCTGGGGTAAGAGGAGTTGGGAGGAATGCTTAGAATAAGAGTGAAGATAAGGGAGATAAGGTTGCTGGAGACAAACTTCTCCTGTATAATAGTGATTCTTGCTTACCTGGTCTAAAAGTCAAACTTACTTTGGTTTTGGAGATCATTGATATTCTATCCTCTTAGCATGTCGCCTGAAATTTTCTGAGGCATATGGGCCAAATAAGCAAAAATTCAGAGAACAGCACTTCTAATTAATAGGTCAATGTACGGTTTGTGCTGTAAAACTGGAAGAGGTATTTTGTGCCAATTTTGTAAAAACAAGAATGTGACAAAAATGTACTCAGAAAAAAGAACAGACGGTTCTAAAATCAAGTGTTTCTATTTTAAAAAGAATAAAACACTGTGCTAGAAATTTAGGAATACAAATTTTTTTTAGGAATACAAATTTATAAAAATCTGCTTTATTTGAATTCTGATTGTCCTCTCATCTCAAGCAATAGAGATCTTATAAAATGAACAAGCTTTAGCATTATCAGGATACTTCTGCTGCTGCTGCTGCTGCTGCTGCTAAGTCGCTTCAGTCATGTCCAACTCTGTGCGACCCCATAGACGGCAGCCCACCAGGCTCCCCCATCCCTGGGATTTTCCAGGCAAGAATACTGGAGTGGGTTGCCATTTCCTTCTCCAATGCATGAAAGTGAAAACTCAAAGTGAAGTCGCTCAGTCCTGTCCGACTCTTAGCGACCCCATGGACTGCAGCCTACCAGGCTCCTCCATCCATGTGATTTTCCAGGCAAGAGTACTGGAGTGGGGTGCCATTGCCTTCTCCATATCAGGATACTAGAGGTGAGCAAAAAATAAATAAATAACAAATATTTAGAAATCGACATCTACAAAAATGCCAGGCTACTTCTATACTGAAAGAACAAGCTGCCAAACATTTTTCTCCTCTTCGGATTTGCCAGAGAAATTAAATTGAAATAGCTTGGGGGACTAATTTCAGTCTAACAGTTTAAATTTGTTTAACCTTTTAGTCTGTTAGCAAAACATACACAATATGCTGAACCCATAGAGTTGCTTTTGCTACTAGAATTAGCAACAAGAGGGTTGATTTTTCAGCACTGTTTTTCTTTTTTACATTTTGTATGTTAATGTGCCCTTTATTTTTCCCAATTTTCCTTGACAGAGGAATACATTTGTTTTAGAAGAGACTTAACATAACTTGAAATCTCTCTGAAATAATTTCCCCTAATTAGCTAATTTAGGGAGAGATGTGAAGAATACTATTATATTAACTTCCAAAACAATTACTTTGGCAAAAAGCAAATTAAAGCTGATCAAGTGTAAGTTTATTGCTTTTTTTTAAACTTATTTTTGTTCCATTTTATATATAACACAGGATGGAAATTCTGCCTTAGGCGTTAAATCATCTCAGGTTGGATGTTTTTGCTCATAAACAGGGAAAAAAACCTAATTGTAAAAACACTTACTTGCAGTAGCTATTTAGACAATCTCAACCATCAAGAATACACTGGAAAACTAAGAATAGTAATAAAAGCTGTAATAGCTAAGTGCATTATTTGCAACATGCATAATGGGGTATCTAGAATTATAAAGAAATTCTATTCCATTATCCCTCAGCTGAGTGACATACATAATCAAATGAAACTAATTCTTACTAATTTTTACCTAGTCACTGATTAAGCCCAGTGTAACACACAGTAGAAGTGTACTCATTGGGAAAATTTTATGTGCACAGATCTCTATTTTTTCTGAAATCTTCAGATATATAAATTAGATTTCCATCATTAGGTAATAAGTTAGTTGTCTTTGTTGCTCTTTATTGTTAAAATTTAGCATATAATTGTGTGTATACCTTTTCCCCCACCAATACTTCTATAAAAATACAAACAATATTGAATCACAAGTGTGTTGAGTCCTCAAAGAGCTTTATGTAGATCAGTTTGGAATGGAGCCTGGGCCATATAATATAAGGCTGACAGTATAGGCTAAGTGTTAATTTGAGAGGGACATTTCCTCTAAAATACTGGAGAACTTTTCTTTTTGCCAGACTTTTCTTTTTTTTTTTTTTAATGTGTTGCTCATGCTCCTGTGTATCTGAGTTTTCATCCATACCCTCATGCTGACATTCTGGAGAAAGGAAAGGTTACCCACTCCAGTATTCCAGCATGGAGAATTCCATGGACTGTATAGTCCATGGGGTTGCAAAGAGTCAGACATGACTGAGTGACTTTCACTTTTTTTTCATTCTGGCATTGGTTTGGTGAATATCTGGTCTAGTCTTCATAGAAGTCCAAACTTGTTCCACTACAGAATGATGTTTGGTCAAGTTTCAAAAGCTCCTTCAAAATGACCTTGTCACAGGTCTGCTTTTCAGTCATACACTCGTATGATTCATGGTACTAAAGCCCTTCCATCCATATAAGACATGTTCCCATCAGCAGCCAAATAGCAACCTTTTATTAATCTTATTTGCAACATTCTAAAATGAAGCCTAACTCAGTATAACTTACTGAACTTAAAGGAAATATGGACTTTAGTGTGATTTCTCTTTATTTGACTCACTTTTCTATAGAGCTATCTGGTTTCTTGGACCATTTCCAACCAATAAAGAAAAAAGCAGCCCCTGACGTTTAGGATCTGACCTGGTATAAGCAGCCAGGTTTGGACCTAGTGCTCACAACTGGATCTTGGTGTTTTCCTGTTGAATGTAAGCAATTCCAGAGAACATCAACATTAGACCAGAACACTCTGTGACTATGATAGATGAAGATAAAAATCATGTTTAAACGCAGGCAAAATGTGAACACTGTCCTAAGCATGAGAATAACCAAACATCATCTGTTGGCGAACATGAACTACTTTACCAATCACAACTTCAATTTAATTTTCCATCCCTATAGGTAAGACTTTGGAGAAGGCAATGGCACCCCACTCCAGTACTCTTGCCTGGAGAATCCCATGGATGGCGGGGCCTGGTAGGCTGCAGTCCATGGGGTTGCTAAGAGTCGGACATGACTGAGCGACTTCACTTTCACTTTCCAGTTTCATGCATTGGAGAAGGAAATGGCAACCCACTCCAGTGTTCTTGCCTGGAGAATCCCAGGGACGGCGGGGCCTGGTGGGCTGCCGTCTATGGGGTCGCACAGAGTCGGACACGACTGACGCGACTTAGCAGCATAGGTAAGACTTATTGAGATTGTAGTTGTAAAATTGTTTCCATATTTTGGAAAACCCATTCCACAGTGAATACTTACTATCTTGGATCATTCCCCAAATTATCCAACCAAAGCTGAAGTATAATAAGTTCTTTAACACACTCTTCCTTAGATGCCCCAGTGTTTTTCATAGTGAAACTTCTCTCTTGTTGCAACAAGTGACACACTCACTTGTTTAAGTACAGGCCTCTTTCTGAGGTCTCTGACTAGAGGACATTGACACGATGCTAAATGTCTCTAGCCAAGTGACCCAGAACTTTTACTCACTAAGCCTGGATCTCTTCTTGCCCTCCTGGTTTTATCTACACTTGATTCTAGCCTGACCTTAGGCCTAACTCATCTCTTAAATCTGCTATCTGCTTTGATTTGTCTCCAGGCTGCCTATGCCTATATATCTAATTCTTGCTGGCTCTTTTACTAAGACTCGAGACTATCAGCTTGATTTCTGGTTTGCTTTTCTATAGTATGTCAGATATAGTTCCTCAATACAATTGGTTAAATAAAGATTATTGCCATGAATAGTATAGTTAGATAAGACAACTTCTACATTTTTCCCAACTCTCAGATTGAATAGGTCTCCAAGCCTCCCTTAACTGTACCCACAATGGCACATATTCTCATGATAAAAGCTAATCAAAATAAAGAAGGCCAAATTATATTTACTCTTTCACGTGGTAAAAATGAAGAAAGTTTCACTAGCTCCATTTGAAACTCATGTATCTAGCTATATAAAAAGAGTAAGATTTTATTATTTAAGTGCAAACTCTCCACTCACAATGATAGAGATTTAATTCATCCTATTTGACTGGTTCATATTCATTTACAATTTTTCATTAACTTGATACTCTTATCTTACAATCTTATGTTTTAGTAAGAACTGCTACAAAAGAAAGAGATCTATGTCATGCATGAATGCACTATACAATTATTACCCTCAGTAATACGTCAGCTGTTGCTTACAGGTTGCTAAATTAAAGAAAATTGGGGTAAAATAGAGGACTGGAAAAGTTATAGGAGACATGTCTTCTTGTACCAACTCTATCACTTGGTTTGTTAAATAGCTCCAATCTTTGTTTTTTTTTATCTTTCAAATGAGATAGTTTGGCAAAATTTCTAAAATGCTGTAATTTTATTTAACAAACATTTCATAAACGTAAATATTGCCTCCCCTGATGACTCAGCTGGTAAAGAATCTTCGTGCAATGTGGGAGACCTGGGTTCGATCCCTTGATTGGGAAGATCCCCTGGAGGAGGAAATGGCAAACCACTCTTGTACTTTTGCCTGGAGAATTCCATGGACAGAGGAGTGGGACTGGCTGCAGTCCATGGAATCTCAAAGAGTCGGACACGACTGTGTGGCTTTCACTTTCACTCAAACACAAAGTGGGCTACTCTTAGCCATGCATAAGTGTCCAAATATCATACAACTAACTACTAGGAAGAACTAGGTTAATTAGTGGCATAATCTCTTTCAGTTTAGTTATATATAACTTAATGTTTGGTAAGTGTACTTTTGGTAATTCCTCTCCCTAAGGTTGCTGCTGTGTGTGCTCTGTCACTCAGTCATGTCCAATTCCTTGCGACCCCCTGGACTATAGCCCACCAGGCTCCTCTGCCCATGGAATTTTCCTGGCAAGAATACTGGAATAGGTTGCTATTTCCAATTCCACTCCCTAAGGCTGAGGGCTGCAGAAAAATACATGCATCCAGCAAACAGGTAACTGGGACATTTTAAGAATTTGCTTAAAATCTAAATAATAGAATGGTGTTTATAATTAGGTCTCTTGTTTCCCAATCTATTTCTTATCACCCATATATCAATATTCTGCCATCCTTAAAATTTTGTATTTTAAGTATGTGTGTGTGCATGTGTGTGTGTGAGTTCCTTCCCATTATGCATTTCTGTAGAAAACATATTATGCTTCTGGGAAATTCACTATAGTCAAAATATAGAATCAAATCCTGGGGAACAATCTGGTCTGCCAACATCCATTTATAAAGACGAAAGTGAAGGATTTACTCAGAAGGCTGAGACAATGCAGTTGCCTTGAAAAACTCTCAAGAAAGGTCAAATGGGCCTCTCAAGTGATTTGGGATTAAGTTGAGGTACTATGTATTCCCACAGAATTCTTCTCACTTCAGTTAGGATATAAATGCCAGAAGTTGAGTCCCAGCAAAATCCACTCATGTGTTCTGTGCCCTTTTCTCTAGGATCCCCCGAAGGCTGAACTGAGATGGAAAAAAAAAATAAATTAGATAGTTAAAATTTAAAAACTTGAGCATTTTGATAAGTTTATCCTTGTTTTAAATAAGAGGAACTGCCCAGATCTTGTTGTTTATATTTTAAAAGTAAGAATATTAAACCAGACTCCTGGGAAATTAAGCAAGTAGAAGAATGAAATAATGCACATTCTGTTGTTTTTTTGCTTTCCTCTGAAACTAATTACTGAATTTTCTATAACAGCATCCTTTTAAAACTGTGCACAGGAAGAAGAAACAGTGGAAGAGGTAAAAGTAAAAGGAACAGAAAGAGATAAGATATAAACTGCCAATTTAGGAATTAAATACGAAATAACAGGATAATATGGGAATTCTACAAGCAATGCTATATACTGAATTTGAAAACTTTGATGAAAATGTACCAAGTTCTCAAAAAACACAAACTATCACAATTCACACAATATAAAAAAGACAATCTGCATAACTCCATAAGTAATAGGAAAATTGAGTCCATAATTTCAAAACTTCCCATAACATAATCTCTAGACCCAGATAGTTTCTAGGGAGAATGGTACCAAATGTTTAATGAGTGAGTGACATCAATTCTATACAATCTTTTATAAAAATTAGAACAAGATGGAATACTCTTCAAATCAATTTGTAAAGCTAGATTATCCTGATACCAAAACTAGATGAAGACAATACAAAAAAGAAAAAACTATAGATTGAATATTCTCATGATTGTAGATGTAATATTCCTTAACAAAATATTAGCAAATAGAATTCAGCAATATATAAAAGAATTATACGTGATAACCAGGTGGAGCTAAATACAGGGATGTGAGGTTGTTTCAATATTTGAAAATCAAATAATATGCTCTATCATATTAACAGACTAAAGAAGAAAACACTCATGATCATATTGACTGATACAGAAAATGCATATGGAAAAATCCTACATTGATTCATGATAAAAATATGCAATATATGTAATAGATACACACATATTTTCACAAAGGAAATGTGTAAGAATATTCACAGCAGCATTACTTGCAATATCCCCAAAGTGGAAGGTATCCAGATGCTTTTCAATAGTCAAATAAATAAATGGTGCTTCATTCACATAAAACAGGGATTGGCCAACTTTCTTCTCTCAAGTGTCAGATAGTAAATACTCTAGGTTATTTTGGCCAGCATGGTCTCTGTCACAACTTCTCAACTCTGTCAATGTAGCTTAAAAACAACTATAGACAACATAAACAAGTGGATATGCAATAAAACCTTCAGTTCAGTTCAGTCCCTCAGTTGTGTCCAACTCTTTGTGACCCCATGAATTATAGCATGCCAGGCCTCCCTGTCCATTCACCAACTCCCGGAGTTCACTCAGACTCACGTCCATCAAGTTGGTGATGCCATCCAGCCATCTCATCCTCTGTTGTCCCCTTTCCTCCTGCCCCCAATCCCTCCCAGCATCAGAGTCTTTTCCAATGAGTCAACTCTTCGCATAAGGTGGCCAAAGTACTGGAGTTTCAACTTTAGCATCATTCATTCCAAAGAACACCCAGGGCTGATCTCCTTTAGAATGGACTCGTTGTATCTCCTTGCAGTCCAAGGGACTCTCAGGAGTCTTGTCCTACACCACAGTTCAAAAGCATCAATTCTTTGGTGCTCAGCTTTCTTCACAGTTCAACTCTCACATCCATACATGACCACTGGAAAAACCATAGCCTTGATTAGACAGACCTTTGTTGGCAAAGTAATGTCTCTGCTTTTCAATATGCTGTCTAGGTTGGTCATAACTTTCCTTCCAAGGAGTAAGTGTCTTTTAATTTCATGGCTGCAATCACCGTCTGCAGTCATTTTGGAGCCCCAAAAAACAAAGCCTGACACTGTTTCCACTGTTTCCCCATCTATTTGCTATGAAGTGATGGGACCAGATGCCATGATCTTTGTTTTCTGAATGTTGAGCTTTAAGCCAACTTTTTCACTCTTCTCTTTCACTTTCATCAAGAGGCTTTTGAGTTCCTCTTCACTTTCTGCCATAAGGGTGGTGTCATCTGCATATCTGAGGTTATTGATATTTCTCCCAGCAATCTTGATTCCAGCTTGTGCTTCTTCCAGCCCAGCGTTTCTCATGATGTACTCTTCATATAAGTTAAATAAGCAGGGTGACAATATACAGCCTTGACGTACTCCTTTTCCTATTTGGAACCAGTCTGTTGTTCCATGTCCAGTTCTAACTGTTGCTTCCTGACCTGCATATAGGTTTCTCAAGAGGCAGGTCAGGTGGTCTGGTATTCCCATCTCTTTCAGAATTTTCCACAGTTTATTGTGATTCACACAGTCAAAGGCTTTGGCATAGTCAATAAAGCAGAATAGATGTTTTTCTGGAACTCTCTTGCTTTTTCCATGATCCAGCGGATGTTGGCAATTTGATCTCTGGTTCCTCTGCTTTTTCTAAAACCAGCGTGAACATCTGGAAGTTCACGGTTCATGTATTGCTGAAACCTGGCTTGGAGAATTTTGAGCATTACTTTACTAGCGTGTGAGATGAGTGCAATTGTGCAGTAGTTTGAGCATTCTTTGGCATTGCCTTTCTTTGGGATTGGAATGAAAACTGACCTTTCCAGTCCTGTGGCCACTGCTGAGTTTTCCAAATTTGCTGGCATATTGACTGTAGTACTTTCACAGCATCATCTTTCAGGATTTGAAATAGCTCAACTGGAATTCCATTACCTCCACTAGCTTTGTCAGCACCAAAACTTAAATTTCTTAAAAATTTTCATGTATCCTGAAGTAATGTTCTTCTTTTGAACGGTAAAACAGTTTTTATCTTGTAAGTCATATAAACACAGGTGGTGAGTGGAATTTGGCTCATGGCCCATATTATGGCGAACCCTTGATGCAGAAGAATACTATACAGAAATGAGAATCAAGAAAATTACAATTACATGCAAAAATATGGAAGATTGTCATAAAGTTGAGTGAATGAAGCTAGACACAAAAGAATGCACATCATATGATTTCACTTTTATAAAGTTAAAAAATAGGCAAAATTAATTTATGATGTCAGAAGTTAGAAAAGTAGTTACATTGACTGAGGTGATTCAAAAGGGATATGAGTGGGGCTTTGGGGATGCTGGTGATGTATCTTGGTATGAGTGTTGGTTACAAGGGTATGGTTACTTTATAAAACTTTAATGAACTGTGTCTTATGATTTGTGTGATTTTTTTTGTTATACTTTAATGAAACTTCAAAAATGCTTATAATTTAAAATTTTCCACTGTCACTTTAATCTTTTTATTGGGGGAAAATGTTTTCCTCTTTCACTGAATAAAAATTCTGACAGCCCTGTGATTTTCTAGTCTCCCTTAGATAATAGATGGTCCTGTGTAAATTACAGGTTTGATTTAGAAATTATGATATATTAATCGCACATCCATATTTGTTCAAGCTTCTCTCATCCCTGCCCCCAAGTGTAGTCTACAAAGAATCGCTGCGTGATTTTAGGCTCTAGAGTGTTTTGTTTCTGTCTTTATTTCCCTTCTCTTCACTTGCCAATAACCCTTAAAGACCATATCGGTTGACACAAAAAAGGAAGAGAGAATGGAACAGGAATTTCTGATCTGACTGGTATTATTGAAATATACTTTTTGGCTTTGTAGAATTGTCAGAAAAATTGACCTTTCTCTCATGTGTACCTTCCATGGGGTTTTAAAATGTCTCCTACTAAGACACTCCAAATGTAACTCAGTTGATCTTGATAAATTCTATTTCCCTGGCAGATGCATTACCTTCAGTCTCTGGTTCTCCCATCATCCTTTCCATGTGAACTTTCTCTGTTGGTGTCCTACAGGCCATGTAGGTAGTCTTCTTTGAAAAAAGTCAGATAGCTCCAGGCAAGCTCCCTCCCTTAGCTGACCTACAAATGGTTCACAATAAACACTAGTGAATATTTCATTCAAATCCATCCTGGAAGCACAGGCAACCCAAAATATCACATCCCCTTCACTTTGCACTCTGCTTGGTAGTCCGTTTCTCTCACTCTTATATCTGGCAAAGTCAGATACAAGTCCACGTGCATGTGTTCTAAGCCGTCTTAGCCGTGTCCTATTCTTTGTGACCCTGTAGACTATAGCCCAGCAGGCTCCTCTGTTCATGGGATTTTCCAGGCAAGAATATTGGAGTGGGTTGCTATCCCCTCCTCCAGGCGATCTTCCCAACCCAGCAATCAAACCTGTATGCCTAATGTCTCCTGCATTGGCAGGCAGGTTCTTTACCACTAATGCCACCTGGGAAGCCCTTTACCAGTCCACTGTACTTCTCAAATTCTGGAAGTGTTGTCAAACTCACAGTGATTCTGTTACCACCAGATCTCCAGCCTTGAGGAAAAGAGAAGTCTACCCATCCTTAACCCCTGTGTAAATGTATGATTATGTGTATATGGGGTCAGTGGAAAACTTATTTACAGCATCAGTTCTCTTCAAATAAATATCTACAGATCCTCACAACTATCCAGTTCTTGACTTTTTTAATGTGCTTTTGATGGTAAGAAAATTTTAAAGTGGTGCAATCAGTTCCAAGTTATCCCGTTTGAAAATCGGTATTTTGTGTTATGTCATGTAATTTACAATTACATTATACTTTCTGTTATGAAATGAAAACAGAGCCTAGAGAAAGTAGTCATTTCAAATTTTGGAAAGGATTTAAGATAATTCAATTCTCAAAATGATTTCTAAAAATATTATATCAAATTAAATTTTCAAGAATATTTGAGAATTCAAACTATCATTTTTAGCACTCTAATTTGATGGATTAAAAAATAATTATTTCAGGAAAATTATTTTATTACACATTATATACATTTTTCAAACTGCTAATAATCTTAAGCTCTATTGACTGTTATCCATTTAACCATATCTATTAGCTATCTCAAAGGGAATCACTGTCATTTCATCTGCCCTGACTGTAACTATCTTGACCCTTTCCTTCATGCTTCTAACTAGGCTTTAACCCAATGTGTGGCTTCTTGCTTCTTCTAATTTATATTAGTTTTGTGGACTGGTAGTGTTTTATCCTTACTTTACTGACTTAAATCTGCCTTATTAATCATATTCTGTTGGTGTAATGTCTCATTTTCTTTTATTTTTTTTCCTACATACGAAACAAATGTTATGTAATGTTTTCTTCTCTTTCTTATACTGGATTGCTTCTCTATCTTATATAATTGAAATTCTTTCTTGCATTTTCTTCATCTGAATTTTCATCTAGTTATCATGCTATTTCTTTTCATCTTATCATATAGGATCAACTCTATCCAAAGCTTCCATTTGCCCAGATATAAAAATGGCAACTTGTTCAAGACTCCCTTTTCCTTATTTGGGGTCTATTGGTATTTCCCTCAAAGTATCTGATGCTGTATGTTCTCCCAGCTTGTCTGTTGCATGAGAGCATGGGGGACTAGGATTCAACTAGGGATGTGGGCAACTATTGGTAGAAGAGGTCTCTAATATTTTTGATAACTGTGCTCAAAATCTTGTATTGGTATTTATTCTACTTTTCAAGTTATCTCTCCCATTTCCAAAGGGGTATTGTATCATTCAAGGTTCAACTACAGAAGTATAAACACTAGGAGATATATATATATATATACAGATAGATAGATAGGTGTATATATATATATATATATATATATATATATATATATATATACATGTGGGATTATGCTCTATGTAGCTGGTTACTCTCTGTAAGGCTGTTTACATCTGAGTTTACAATTTTCAGAGCAAGCATCTGGGAAGGGAAGATAAATGTAAGGTGGAAGAGACAGACAACAACCTGGAATTCACAAGCATAAGCTGTAACTCCACGAGAAAGTACTGAAACCCATGCCAGTTTTTGTCGCTTCTAGTGCAGGGGACATGGGTGTCTTGCAGAAGCCAAGCACTACCTCAAAGAACTAAGCGCACTTACACATGGCCCAGGAGTCAGAGAAACTGAAGGAGAATGTGTGGCAAGATAGAACAGCTGCAGGTTCAGCAGCTGTTTGTATTTTTCATCTTGTATTTCACAAGATGAGTCAGTAAATCAGGAACAACATATTTGAGCTACAAAATGGCTGCTGCTTCCTTTCTGCCCTATAAATCTCCCAAGAATCTTCCGCATGGACCATCCTATCTGGAAACATACCGGAGGGCATTCTGGGAAATGCAGTACAACCTAGCCAAGTGGAAAAAAGTACAAAGGTACCTTTGGTTTCTTTTTATTATTATTATTTGACTTTTGCCTTTAGGCCTTTATTTCTGATACACACAATAAGACCAAAGCTTTATTTCCTATTTCATTCATTTCTCTCTTGAAACCAACCAAGAAAATGACAAAATTTAAGCAATCATGCTGCAAATTAAAGTGCTATTTGCATTGGCTTCCCCAGTGGCTCGGTGGTAAACAATCTGCTTGCAGTTCAGGAGATGCAGGAGACATGGGTTTTATCCCTGGGTCAGGAAAATCCTCTGGAGGAGGAAATGGCAACCCACTCCAGTATTCTTGCCAGGAAAATCCCATGGACAGAGGAGGCTGTTGGATACAGTCTGTGGGGTCACAAAGAGTTGAATATGACTGAGCAACTGAGCATGCACACATAGGAGAAAACAAAGAGAATAATAGTCCTTATGATTTTTTATACTCTGTATTTTGATTTGATGTTTAAACTTATGCAAATTCACTCCAATAACAATTATTTCTTCCAAGATATCTATGAAGCTGGGCTTACTACAACTGTATTTTCCATGTGCAAAGTGAAGTAAAAGGGAAGGTTTTAACCAAATTTACTCTCACTAAACCTTTTTTTTTTTCCTCCCAGAAACTTTCTGTAATCCCAAACAAACATTTATATAATCCTAAAAGCGAAGTCTTCATCAAAGTGCTTCCCTGAAATTACCTTGGCTACCCAAAGCATTTTTATTCAATGAAAAGGCTTTAAAATGACTCAGTTTCATTAGATAGTTATTTCAAAAGCCATAATTAACATCCAACTGTGAAAACACAATAGTGACTTAAAAAAAAACCAACTGGTGATGTGAAAAAATCAGCAAAACCTCATAATGAAAAAAAAAAAAAAGAATTACTGCCAAATGGTGAAACTATAAAGAAATCCACACACCTAATTAAGTCTGTACCTAAGGAACAATGATACTTCTATCAAGAGCCAAGAATTTGCTCCATGGCAAATGTACAAATTAAAAATTTAAACGCAAAAACTAAGTATCTTAAATCAACCAATGTTTTCTCTACTTGCCAGATTTGGTAATTATGAGTTGTCAGCTGAATATACATAGAAAATAAAACAATTTAAGAATTGAACTTTAGCTTCAGTTTTGGTCTTGTGATTATGATGCTTATATATATACTGCTTGTATACTTTTTAACTTTGTGCTATAAAGCTATTTTCTCTTCATTTAAAGTCTGCATTCTGTTTTCCACATTTTACAGAGAATGCCACAGCCAAGTCATTTCATAATTGCCTAGCAGAGCATGTAAGATTTCCCAAGGCCCTGGGTCTTTGTTTTCTTATCTGTGAAATGCTGATAAGAAGACCTGTATTTGATTATCTCAAAAGACCTTTTTTAGTTCTCTAAAGTGATTCTTTTTTAAACTGCTCTGTAAAAATGAAAAGTAAATCATATGGTTAAGCCTGGACTAAAAGAGTTATTTGAACCTTTGTATAAGAGAACAGCAAAGCTTTTTAAGTAGTAGTAATCTCTCTGTGAAAAGTGAAGATTTGAATTTACATCCTCAGAGGCTCAGTGGAACTAGTAAGTGACATCCTCAGAAATAGCTGGGAATACACTGAAAAATGTTAATTTCCTGGCAATAGACCTATACATTAAAAGAGAATGAGACTTTTACAACTCTGTAAAGTCAGATTGGCAAATTTAGGTCATTCAATTGTTTATCAGTATGGCAACTGTGTATTATTTTGCCTATTCTTAACCTTCAGTTAATATGAATTGTTAACAGCTATAAGCTTTTACATTGTCCTTGTCCTTCTAAAACAGGCCACCTTGAGGTAGCACTCTGTTTGTTCCAGTGACAATGAAAATCAAGTTCTTATTTTACATAGTAGAATGATGGATTAACAATTCCTGAGAAAGGCAATTGACATCAATTGTTAGAGTATAATTTTTAAAAAGGTAAAAATCATGGTGGTTATAAAGACAAAAAAGGAACATAAAATTTTATTTAAATCATTAATTGGATTTAATTCATCATTTAATGAGGGAACCAATAAGGGAATAAAACTGGTTCAACCACTTTCCAGGAAACAAATGAAAGCCCTCACGTGTAGTGTCTGCCAATTTTTGTAGTCCAAGTACTCCAATTATGGCTGATTTTAAGTTTCCAATGAGAAAACAATGAACTTTCAAAATTCTTGAAAATTAAATAATTGATTCTCATGAACCAGTCTGAGTTGGCTCCAGTACTCCACTGTAATAGATATATGTGTAATTTAATACAAGAATGTTAAGATACGGTGCTGTTGTTCAGTTGCTAAGTTGTGTCTGACCCTTTGTGACCCCATGAACTGCAGCACGCCAGGCTTCTTAGTACTTCACTATCTCCCCGAGTTTGTTTAAATTCATGTTCATTGAGATGGTGATGCCATTCAACCATCTCATACTCTGTCACCCCTTTCTCCTCCTACCCTCAGATTTTCCCAGAATCAGGCTCTTTTCCAATGAGCTGGCTCTTTGTATCAAGTGATCAAAGTATTGGTGCTTCAGCTTCTAATGAATGTTCGGGCTTGATTTGCTTTAGGATTGACTAGTTTGATTTCCTTGTTGTCCAAGGAATTCTCAAGAGTCTTCTCTAGCACTACAGTTTGAAAGCATCAATTCTTCAGCACTCAGTCTTCTTTATGGTCCAACTCTCTGTACATGACTACTGGAAAAACCATAGCTTTGACTATATGAACATTTGTGGCAAATATGATGTCTCTGCTTTTTAATATGCTGTCTAGGTTTGTCATAGCTTTCCTTCCAAGGAGCAAGCATCTTTTAAATTCATGGCTGCAGTCACCATCTGCAGTGATTTTGGAGTCCAAGAAAATAAAATCTGTCACTGTTTCTTCTTCTTCCCCATCTATCTGCTATGATATAATGGGACCAGATGTTATGATCTTCGTTTTTGGAATGTTGAGTTTTAAGCCAGTTTCTTCACTTCCCTCTTTCACCCTCATCAAGAGGCTCTTTAGTTCCTATTCACTTTCTGCCATTAGAGTGGTATCATCTACATATCTGAGGTTGTTGATATTTTCCCCAGCAATCTTGATTCCAGTTTGTGATTCATCCAACCTGGCATTTCACATAATATACTCTGTATAGAAGTTAAATAAGCACTGTGACAATACAGCCTTGTGAATTCCTTTCTCAATTTTGAACCAGCCCACTGTTCCATGTCTGGTTCTGACTGTTGATTCTTCATCTGCTTTCAGGCTTCTTAGGAGACAGGTAAGGTGTCTGGTATTCCCATCTCTTTAAGAATTTTCCACAGTTTGTTGTGATCCACAAAGTCAAAGGCGTTAGTGTAGTCAATGAAGCGGAAGTCAATGTTTTTCTGGAATTCCCTTACTTTCTCTATGATCCAGCAGATGTTGGCAACTTGATACCTGGTTCCTCTGCCTTTTCTAAATCCAGCTTGTACATCTGGAAGTTCTTGGTTCATGTACTACTAAAGCTTAGCTTGAAGGATTTTGAGCATTACCTTGCTAGCATGTGAAATAAGTGGAATTGTATGATAGTTTAAACATTCTTTGGCATTGCCCTTCTTTGCAATTGGAATGAAAACTGACCTTTTCCGGGTCACAAAATTGGTTGATGTCTCAAGGAGAAATAAACTTTAAGAGTTATTTTCCTACCAGATAGGAAATTTGTATCTCTGTTGAAAAAAAATCTGTAAGTGAACCAATGCCCAAATAGAGCCACAAAATAGCCCAATCAAGAGTGAAGCCCAGCACTTCACTGAAAGAACACCTAATAATTTCTCTTTTCTTTTCCAACTTATGAATAATATTTTCTCACAGAACAGATTGCTAAATCTATAATGAATTTATGTTCCTCTGACTCAATTTAAAAATATGAAGTTTCCTTACTAGACTATGAGGTACTAGAAGGTAAGAAATCTTTTCTATTCTTTGTACTTCAGCCCTCAGCAAGTACACAGGACTGTGGGTTCTCAATAAATATATGATAAATTGATGAGTATAACTTTATATGAGAAAAGTAGAGGCCAATTTCTAAAAATGTACAATCTCGTCTTCATTTTTCTCCTTCCTCTTTAGATTCCTGCCAGTAAATATGACTGAAGGCAGTTAAGGGCAATAATATTCTCTGCCCTCAAAGGAAGCTTTAAAGGCAATGAAAACAAATATTTTAAAGACAGTAAAAATAAGTAGGATAAATGGTGGAAATAGGGAGGTCATAAAAATAATGTAGCAATTTAAATTTACTATTAAAACAGTTCTTTGAATTTTGACCTTAATTTTTCTTGAGAGTATAGAGTTAGGTTAAAATAGAAATTATCATTTCTAATGAGACAAGGTAGTAAGCATTAGACAAATTAGATTAGATCATTTCTTGGGCTGAATTTGAAACACAATGGCCACTAGTCTTAAAATAACTAAAAACTAAACAAACAATTGATCAAAGTTGAGGTGATCACAACTTGTTAAATTAGGTGATCACTAATAAATCTAGTATAAAGATATATCTCATATAAAGAAAGAATAAATGAATAAAGATATTGTCACAATAGTTTGTACTGTAGTCCATCCCTCAGTCATCAAAATTTTATTAAATGCCTATTCTATGTCAGACATTGTTCTAATTGCTAGAAACAGAGTTGTGGAGAAAAAAGATAATTCTTATTTGTGTAGAATTTACTCCCTGGTGTAAATGTATGTACAACTTGCCAAACGATCACCACAGTAAGTTTAGTTACCATCTGTCACCATATAAAGTTAATACAATATTATGACTACAGTCTCCTTGCTGTATATTATGTCTCCATGACTTGTTTTATAAAAGAAAGTTTTTAACTGTTGGTCCTCTTCACCTATTTCACCATCCCCAACCCCTAATTCCTTTACCCTCTAGCAACCCCCAGTCTGTTCTCTGTATTTATGAGCCTGGGTTTGGTATGGTTTTGTTTGTATGTTTTGTTTTTCAGATTCCATGCATAAATGAAATTATATAATATTTATCTTTATCTGATTTGTTTCCCTGAACATAATACCCTCTAGGTCCATCTCTACTGCCTTGAATGGCAAAATTTCATCCTTTTATTTGGCTGACTAGTATTTCATTATATATATAAATGTGATATATATACCACACATTCTTTATCCATTTGTCTTCTGTTGGGCACTTGTTTCCACATCTTGGCTATCACAAATAGTGCTTCAACAAACACAGGAGTGCATATATTCAAATTAGTGTTTTCTTCTTCAGAGAGATGCCCAGAAGTGAAATTGCTGGGCCATACATTAATTCTATTTTTATTTTTTGAGGAAACGCCATACTGCTTTTCATAGTAATTTCACCAATTTACACTCCCACCAATGTGCATGAGGGTTTCCTTTTGCCTGCATCATCCTCACCAACAATATTTTTTCCTTTTTTTTATGATAATTATTCTGACAGGTATAAGGTAACATCTCCTGGGTTTGATTTGTTTCCCTGATGATTTGTGATGTTGAACATTTTTTTTCTTTTATATGACCTGAGTCATTTGTATGTTTCCTTTGGAAAAAAAGTCTATCCAAGTCTTCTGCCCATTTTTAAATCAGATTGACTGCTTTTTTATTATTGAGTTGTATAAGTTCTTTGTATACTTTGAATATTAACCCCTTATTAGATATATGATTTGCAAATACCTTCTTACATTCAGTAGGCTGCCTTTCACTTTGTTGATGCTTTCCTTTGCTGTGCAAAAGAAGTTTTAGTTTGTGCAGTTTTATTTATTTATTCTTTTGCTGCCCTTGCCTTTGGAGTTATATCCAAAAAACACTGCTAAGAACATCGTCAAGGAGCTTACTGGCTATGTTTTTTTTTCCCCAGGATTTTATGGTTTCAGGTATTATGTGAAGTGAAAGTCACTCAGTTGTGTCCAACTCTTTGTGACCCCATGGATTACACAGTCCATGGAATTCTCCAGGCCAGAATACTGGAGTGGGTAGCCTTTCCCTTCTCCAGGGCATCTTCCCAACCCAGGGATCAAACCTAGGTCTCCTGCATTGCAGGCGATTCTTTACCAGCTGAGCCACAAGAGAAGCCCAAGAATACTGGAGTGGGTATCCTATCCCTTCTCCAGTGGATCTTCCCGATACAGGGATCGAACCAGGGTCTCCTGCGTTGCAGGCGGATTCTTTACCAACTGAGCTATCAGGGAATCCCTCAGGTATTATATCCAAGCTTTAATCTATTTTGAGTTAATTTTTGTATATGGTGTAAGGCAGTGGTCTAGTTTTCCCAACACCTTTTATTGAAGAAACTGCCTTTTACCCATTAAGTAGTCTTACTTCCTTTTTTTCTGAATTAATTGCCAAAATAAGTTTGAGTTTATTCTGGACTCTCTATTTTTTTTCCATTGATATATAGTTGTTTTATAGCAATACCACACTGTTTTGATTACTATAGCTTTGTAGTATAGTTTGAAATCAGGGTGTGTGATACTCCTAGCTTGTTCTTCTTTCTCAAGATTGTTTTGGCTATACAAACTTTAGAATTATTTGTTCTAGTTCTGTGAAAAATGACATTGATATTTTGATATGAAATCAATGAATCTGTAGATTGCTTTGGGTAGTATGGTCATTTTAACAATATGAATTCTTTCAATCCACAAACATGGACTATCTTTCCATTTATTTGTGTCTTCAGTTTCTTTTATCATTTTCTTGTAGTTTTCAGTGTACAAATCTTTAACTTCTTTAATTAAATTTATTTTGAGTTAACTTATTTTGATGCAGCTTGAGTGAGATTATTTCCTTGACTTCTTTTTCTGAGAGTTTGTTAGTGTATAGAAATTTAACAGATTTTGTATATCAGTTTTATATCATTCAAATTTACTAACTTCATTTATTAGTTCTAATAGTTAACTTTTGGTGGAGTCTTTAAAAGAATTTTCTATATATAGTATCATGTATTCCATAAATAGTGACAGTTTTACTTCTTCCTTTTCTCTTTTTTTTTTTAAGAATGTCTTTATTCTTTACTTCATATTTGTGTATTTAAACTTTTTGACTACTTTTTATCAATAAATAATGCCTAATTCTTCACTATTCTGATTGTTCACTGTAACTCCAAACGTTTAAGCATATATATCCATGTCAATTTTTCTAGTTAGCAACAGAAGGATTGATCCTATTGGACCAATATCAAAAGTGCAGGAGGATATGTACCTATCTATATCTATCTATCCATCTATATGGGTATTTATTTCTGTCATATACACATATGACAGAATTTTCAATATTAGGACCCAATAAAAACTATAGAAACTATAATTTAAAAAACTATAAAAACAGAAATTATAATTTCTTAAAATCTGAAATTTTTTCTTTGGCACATAGATACCTAAGATCATTTTTCTTGTCTCAGTTTCCTATCATTTTTCTGTCCATAAAAAGAGTTTTTATCTTGTTAAGGTTAAAAGTCTGATTAGTGACTTATCTCAAGGGACAGAATCTAGTGTTGATAATATTTGTTTAGAAATGAAGAATGGGAAAGATAAATACAATGTCTGAATGTACCTCTTTCCATTTTATGTCACAGTTTTGGGTGCTTTCTGCCTTGATTAAGAAAATTATGGCAAGGGCAAAAAAGGCTCTTTTGTAAACTAAGCTATGAATTGCTCTTTTGAAGGTTTTGTTCTTTGCCATACAGACCCAGGTACATACATATATTTTAGAAAGAAACATGTGAATTTGGTTATTTGACTTCAGCATTATGCTCTTTGATTTCTACTTCAGCCCTCTTATGCCTATTCCCCTCATTCAGTGCAATCCCCAATGCATCCTATAAGCCTGAGTGTTTACCTAAATGCCAGATCCATGTTTATTCACCTCTACCCCGTTCTCTACCACCACACTGGTACTAAAGTCTAAAGTATACCTGCCATGATAAGAACATCCTGGCAGCACTTGCACTTTATACCAAATACAAGTGTCAACCTTTGGCCTTGACTCTTACTCTGGCTACAATTATATGTGTAGCAACTAAAAGAATATACCAAAGATGTTGAACCTACCTGCCTCTATAACTCTCCTCTCTTTAAAAATTTCCTATCTCCATCTAACTCAGTTAGTAAATGACACTATGGAGTACAATAAAATTCTATCTAAAATACAAATAGGCTCTGAGTATGTCTCAGATTAGACCCTCCTCCTAAAATAAATGAACATATTTGGTATTATATAGTTTAGCTGGTCTGGGATCTTTCTGTTTTGGGGGACCCTGGATGATTGATGTTACTAAGTAATTGGTCTCTGGATATATGGAATATTAACATGTTAAACCCTGAAACAATATGATTTCTAAGCCCAGTGTACACAAGACAGATGAATAAACATTCCTAGTTTTGAACTTGTTTCAAGGAAAAATAATTTAGACACAAAAATGTTTCAAAAAACAAATTTCTTGACAATTCTTTGTATCAGTGTTTTGAAGTGATTTACATACTATTATAAAGCCTGCTTTTAACAATCATTTAAAAACACAACATAATGTTTAAAGAATTACTTGAAGCAAGTAGAGTATAATAGTTCAGGCATAAACTTGTCAAAATTAAAATGACAAATATTTTCTTTTATTAGAGGAAAAGTTTTAAGTTTATCTGAATGTAACACATCTCAAACAATGGTCATATTTAACATGTCACTGAATTTTTATTTCTCACATTTTAGCTAGATTATCCTGTAGATTCCAAAGGATAAATTTAAAGGGAAATAATATTTCCTTGATATTTCTCCATGAAGAAAGTTGAAAATGAGAAGACTCAGAATTTTCAAATGTAGGTCTTGAGTCAACAAGAACATCATATACCAAAATAAGTATTGGCTAATATTGGAAAGTCTCTGTTATTTTCTACTATTGATCTACCGTGGTGTAAGGACTATCCAACACTTCACACCATCTTTTGACTATTACAGCTCAATTTCATATATGAGATATTATTTGTTTCTAGAATCATGATAGGTTGGCATTCTCCTTTCAGGGTGTGAAAAGAAATCAGTTATTAGAATGCTGCTATAGCTGAGATCTGGTAGTTGTTTTAATTTGGGAAGGACCTGGTGCTTGGGAAAGAAAATATCTGTGCTAATCCTCTTCAAAGCTGCATAAATCTAAGTCTGTAACATAAAAGAAGCCCATTCTAGTTGACAGAAAGTGTCTCATATTCAGACAGGCCCATTTTGAATTCATAGTTTTACCACTAACTAGCTTTATTGCTTTAGGAGGTTTATCTGATTTCTAAAAGTTCCAGTTTTCTACACTGTTTTGTGGGTTCTTCCAACCTGTGTCATAGAAAACCTGTGCAGGTTATGGCACTGTAAACTGAATTAAATGAAGAATAAGCAAGGATATGCCATTCACAGGTAAGTTTAGTAAACATGTTTCAGAATGACCTGTGCTGCCAGTAGTGACTCTAAAGAATAAATGTTGTTTTACTGGGCTCTTAAAAGCTAGTTAGTTAGACACAGTTGGGACTTAAATGGTTCCTGTTTATGGTAACAACAATAAACTTCACCAAGCAATTCATTTACTTCCATATATTTTCTGGCATCCTTGGAGATAAGTAGAGTCCTAGGATTAGCTCTGGCCAGTGAAATGTTGGTTGGGTGACCCCTGTGACATCAGGGGCTGAAGCAGTGAAAAAACTGTAAAAGATTCAAGTTTCTCCAGCTCCTCTTTGTCATGCCATAGTAAACAAGATTACTTTGTTTTAGATGGTGCAGTTATACAGTATTAAGAGTCTGCATCAATTAGAATCCCTGTCTGACGATGTGGAGTAGGCCACCCCCTGCCCCCACTAGCTGTGATGAACATGTAGTATGAGCAAGAAGAAAACCTTTGTTTTGTGACTGCATTGGAAATTAGGATTTAGTTAATTACCATGGCATAAGGTAGCCTATTATGAGCAATACCTTGGTTTAGAGTGGCCATATTTTCAAATATATTCCCTTATGAATTATTAAATTTAATTAATAGATTTTGTTAAGAATTTGAATTAAATGCACTTGGATTTCCAGATCAAAAAACTATGGAATAGTTATTGAGGATTATGCTATATATAGCTTTCACATAATATTAATATGCTCAAGGTCAGTAAAAATGAGAGATAAAATCAGGAAAGTCCATGAGTATAGCAATGAAACGCACTGACAATACTGAAATAGGCTGATTGATAAAATTGATAATGATTATATTTTGAGCTTGCATAGCTTGCATAGCTTGCATAGCATTTTGTAAAGTATTCAATTCACTACTTATCCTCAGATAAAATTCTAGATCCAAGTGATACTGAACTCAGTGGGAAATATATCCAAGAATAGCATATTGAACTGTAAGTGGACTTGAACTTCAGTGGTAATCGGTTAAAAGCCTCTTCATGGAAGCAGAAAGGACCCTCAAACTATCCATTTTATTCACAGAATGAAATTTCCATTAATACTGAAAGAAGACTTCAGAGCAGTCCAGCAACATTAACTGAATATCAGAACATGGCCAAGAAACAGGGGAGAACTATTTGTCCCCACTTTTCAGGCCAGCAAGAGGCAGCAGGTAATAACTGGTTCATCTAGGGATACTTAATTTAGTAGTAAGATGAAAGGGTTTCCCAGGTGGTTCAGTGAGTAAAGAATCTGCCTGCAATGCAGGAAAGCAGGAGATGTGGGTTCAGTCCCTGGGTTGGAAGATCCCCTGGAGGAAGGCATGGCAATCCACTCCAGTATTCTTGCCTGGAGAATCCCATGGACAGGGGAGCCTGGTGGGCTACAGACCATGGGGTTGCAAAGAGTTGTACATGACTGAAGCACAGCACAGCACAACACAGTAAGATGAATAGGCTTTTGATTTCTAGAAATTAAACCCAGTGGGGTGTTATAGCTATGACTACAAATACTTATAGCACAGAAAATGAGTGCTGACTACATCAGAGAAATCTGATCTCAAATCTCAGCTCTGCCCGGCTTTTTTTAAGCTTTAATATTTTTATTTTGCAAAAGTGGAAATAAACCATACATTTCGATTTATAATTTTCCTTCTTACTTTTTGAAAAGTTTTTATTGGAATATTGGGCTTCCCTAGTGGCTCAGACAGTAAGGAATCTGCCTGAAATGCAGGAAACAAGGATTAGATCCTTGGGTCAGGAAGATCCTCTGGAGAAAGCAATGGCTACCCACTTGCCTAGATAATTCCATGGACAGAGGAGCCTTGCAGGCTACAGTCCATGGGGTTGCAAAAAAGCTGGACACCAATTAGCAACTAACACTTTGACTTTCACAGTTGATTTAAAATCTTATGTGAGATCTTAAAACATAGTACAGATGAGCTTATTTATAAAACAGAAATAGAGTCACAGAGGTGGGAAGCAATATTGTGGTTACCAAGGGCGACATGGTGGAGGGATAAATTGCCCCACTTATTTTTAATGTGATCTTAGACAAGTTTACTTCCATGTAGATGGAATAATCATGTCTCAAAAGGTAACATAAGACTTAAATGACAATGAAGGCAAAGAGTTTAACACAGTGATTAACCCACTGTAGGTATTTTACAAATGGAGTTTTTCATTCTTTATTCATTTACCAATTATTCTATTAAGAGAGTTAGTGAGTTCATTTCTGAGTCGGCAAAAAAAAAATCAAAACTGATGTTGGGATTGTAGCCACCATGTAATCCTCAACTGCATGCTCAGTTACTCACTTGTGTCTGACTCTTGCAACCACATGGACTGTAGCCTGCAAGGCTCCTCTACCCACGACTTTTCAGGCAAGAATACTGGAACAGGTTGCCATCTCCAGGGGATCTTCCCGACCCAGGGATCGAATCCTTGCCTCCTGTGCTGCAGGCAGATTCTTTAACACTGACCCACCTGGAAAGCCCAAACCCTCAACTGACACAACTCTGAGTGTACACGTGAACTGTTTATTTAACAAACTGCACTATTTTAGGGTCCATCAGGTTTTACCATTCTTTGAGTATCTGACTCAGTCTCTGAACCAAAAGGGATCATTAACTGAGGATTAAGGCAGACTCCTGACTGGAAAGCAATGGTGTGTCTGCCAAGATGCTTCAAAAATTGGCACCACAAATGTCTTTGTACAATTTTCCTTCTTAAAAAATACTAGATTAAAAATACTAGATTGTAAACTAAGGATCCCCATACAAAGAATCTCCAGAGTCCATTTTTTTATTTGGTACACTGCTATTCCAGAGATACAAGCTAAGTAAAACCCATTCATGAAGTTACATTTTCAGGACTGTTTACTTTGGAAACAATTTTGGGACGTGGAAGAAAAACATTTTTTTTTTTTTGACCTAGCCTTCTACTTTAAGTAACCATACATTAGGTAACATAATTTAGGGGCATATTGTTTCAAGCTCTAGGAATGTTTGAACTCTATGTATATTGTAATTGTATTGTAATTTTAGTTTGAAGGGAAATTTATTTCTTGTTTGTCTGGAATTCTTCCTGCCTCTTTGTCTATTGCCCCTATGCCTATTCTTGTGAAAATTTGTTTTAGTTTTGTTTCCTATAGTTTCAATAAAAGAAGCCAGATTTAAAAGCTCTGTAACATAAAATCCCACATTGCAGACAAAGATCACAGGGTTATGTTAATTTCTAAAGAAGAGTTGTAATTTATGTCTCTTGTTTCCTCTGTGGCCTCTGTCCAGTCACACACCCTCTTTGTCTGACCTCAAACTCTTTTTTCTTTCAATACACTGTAATTCTCTACTACAGCTCTTTACTTTCTTTATAAATAGAAAACAAAGCTCTTGCCAAACAATACAGACAATGCTGTGGTTATGAAATCTGTGGAAGTCATCTATCCAGACATTTATTTTGCATATAATGAAATTAAGACTCTGACCATAATTATATCCAAAGACCAGCAACCAATGAGAGGCAAAGCTGAAATTCAAACTATTTTCACTTTTGGAGAAAGATACAGAAAAGCATTTACCAAAGGTTTAGTTGGCAAATTGTGATATCAAAAACATAAGTTATGGTGGGGAAATAGAAGCGTAAAATTTTTGTAGGCAATTAAAGTTAAGTTATTAGCATAAAACAGATTGTTATATCTATAAGGTGTTTTATGTGAGTAAAAATTCTTTAAAAAGTACTAGCAAACAAAATTCAACAGTATGTTAAAAGAATCAAATGCCATGATCAAGCGGGATTCATTCCTGGGATACAAGAATGGTTCAACGTTTGCAAACCAATACATGTGATACACTAGAACAGTAGAATAAAAGATGAAACTCTTACGATCATCTTAGATGCAGGAAATACACTGGGCTAAATTCAACATTTATCAACATAAAACCTCTTAAATTGGATACAGAGGGAAAATACCTCAACATAATAAAGTTCATATATAAGAAATAAACAAAAATATACTCAGTGAAAGACTGAAAGCTTTCCCACTGAGATCAGGAACAAGACAAGGGTGCCTACTGTTACTATGCCTAATCAACACAGTACTGGAAGTCCTAGTCAGAGCAATTAAGCAAGAAAAAGAAAGAAAAGGCGTCTAATCATAAAGAAAAAAGTAAAACCATCTGTGTTTGCAGATAATATGATCTTAAATAGTTTGGAATCCTAAAATTTCTACAAAAAACTATTAGAACTAATCAACAAATTCAGTAAAATTCAGAAAAAGCAGGATACAAAATTAACATACAAAAGTAAGTTGCATGTCTATACACTAATAAGAACGTATCTCAAAAAGAAATAGAGAAAATATTCCTATTTACAATAGCATCAAAAACATAAAATGCTTGGAATAAATTTAACCCATGAGAGGAAAGGTCTGTATACTAAAAATTATAAGACATTTATGAAAGAAATTGAAGAAGATAGAAATAAATAGAAAACTGTTTTATGTTCATGGATCAGAAGAATTTATATTGTAAAAAGTGTCTATATTACCCAAAGGAATCTACAGATTCAAAAAAATCCCTAAAATATTGCAATGATTTTTTTTTACAGAAATAGAAAAAACAATCCTAAAATTCATATGGAATCACAAAAGACCTCATCCAGCCAAAGCAATCCTGAAAAGAAGTACACTGGGGTCTTGAATAATACAGGGAGTTAATCTGCATATAACTCACAATTGGCCCTCCTTAACTGAGGTTCCTCTGCATATGTAGATTCAACTAAACACAGACCATGTTGTACTGTAGCATTTACTATAGAAAAATACCTGCTTATAAGTGAAACTGCATGGTTAAATCCCAGTTGTTCGAAGGTTAACAGTACAAAGCTGGAGGCATCAGAATTTCGGATTTCAAATTTTTCTTTACAAAGCTATGGTAATCGAATCAATATGTTACTGGCATAAAAACAGACATATAAACCCATGAAATTGAATAAAGATCCAAGAATTAAATCCATGTATATATGGTTAACTCACAAGGGAGCCAAGAACACTCCAGGGAGAGTATAGTCTCTCCAGTAAATGACAGTGGGAAAACTGGGCAACCACACACAGAGGAATGAAACTGGATTCTGGTGCTATACCACTCACAAAAATTAACTTGAAATAAATTAAAGACTTAAATGTCAGATTGAAACTGCAAAACTCCTAGAAGAAAACAGGGAAAAGCCTCCTTGACATAGATCTTGGCAAGCTTTTTGGATATGACACCAAGAACACAAGCAACAGGAGCAAAAATAAACAGTGGACCTATATAGCATTAAAAAGCTTCTACACAGCAAAAGAAACCATCAGTCAATACCAAACAAAATAATCTGATTTTAAAATGAGTAAATCCTCTGAGTAGACATTTTTCCAAAGACAACATACAGACGGCTAAAAGGGACATGAAAAGATGCTTGGCATCAGGGAAATGCAAAGGAAAACTACAGCGACATATCACCTCACACCTCTTAGAATAGTTCCTATCAAAAAGACAAGAGACAGCAAGCACTGGTAAGGCTGTGAAGAAAAAATAACACTTGTGTAACTCTTGGTGGGAATGTAATTTTGTACAGCCACCATGGAAAACAGTATGGAAGTTTCCCAAAACACTGAAAATATAACTATCATATGATCTAGCAATTCCACTTGTAGGTATATATTTGAAGGGAATGAAAACACTATCATGAAGAGATATCTGCACCCCATGTTTATAGTGGCATCATTCACAATAGCCAAGACATGGAAACAAGCTAAGTGTTCATCAACACACAAATAAAGAAAGTGTGACACACACAGACACACCGGAATATTATTCAACTGTAAAAAAAGAAGAAAACCCTGCCTTTTACAACAACATGGATGGACCTTCAGGGCATAATGTTAAGTGAAATAAGTCAGACAGAGAAAGACAAATACTGTATATTTTCACTTGTATGTGGATTCTAAAACAGCTGAATTCATGGCCGTAGAGAACACAGTGGTGATTTCTAGGGGCTGGGCATTGCTATGAGAGACAAACTGAAGAGATGTCAGTCAAAGGGTACAAACTCCTAGCTATAGAATGAGAAAGTTCTGAGATTCTAACATACAATATGGTGAGTATAATTAACAATAGTGTATTATATGCTTAAAAATTAACACCATCAAAAGAAAAAAAGAAATTATATGATGGGATGAAGGTATTAACTAACTTTATAGTGGTACTCATTTTGCAGTATATAAATATATCAAATCATCACCCTGTACATCTAAATTTACATATATTATAAGTTAGTAATATCTCAAAAAAGCTAAAGGAGATAAGAGAGACTTCGTTGGTTGGGACCGATCGCTAAGCGCTCAAATGTGTTAAGCAGGTAATAAATGTGGTAGTGGGTCTCTCTCACATCTAGTGTACTCTGCCTTACATTCAGGTTGTGGTTAGGATACCAAAGAAAGGTATGATAATTACCACATACTCTTACATAGTATCACTTAATATTCAGGAATATGCTTGATCTTGTATACTTTCAGTTGTCCTTAGCAAAAAATTTAATATTGGGCAAAGTCAACAGTAATGGTTTATACAATATGATATGGATCCAACTGATAACATACAATTTCTAATCTGCTTCATGTAAAATTTGTGTGCAATTAGCTAAGTACAGAAAAGTGTCTTTTTCAACCAACTGATACCATATTCTTCTTACCTCCCAAGAAAAACTGCTTGAATATTAAAAACTGTCTCAAGACTTCATGCATCATGCAGTTTGTGTCTAACACTTGGCAAATTTTATGATTCACTAATTTGGAGAGAAGTCTCTAATTAAGTCCTCAGTCTCAACACTGCTTGCAGTTCTAGTGTTCTGTTACACAAAGTCAAACCACCAAAGTAGAATTTTGAACATTTGGAAGATGTTCCTGACAGGAGACAATCTTTTTTCCCTTGAAAGAACTGAATCTATATTTATAACATGAAATGTGTCACTTTTATAATAGGTTGTGGAAAAGCAATAAACAACCCTTGGTTTTTATTTTAAAATATTGGAAAAGCTTCTCTCACTCAAAATACTTTCCAATGTTAGACAAAAAAATCAGATATTCATTAGTGATAAAGCAAACTACAGAAATGAATTTAGTGTTGGCAGTGGAAGACTTTCTTTAAATCTGATAATGTACTTTGACTATCTCAAACAGAAATAGTTCATACAACAAAATATTCTTTTTCCTGCCCTGAGGACACTTTTGTAGTAAAATATTTTTCCTCACTATCTTTTCACTTCCATTTACCACTGTAACATAATGAGGGGAAAAATTATATAACTTTAAAATGTCAGGTAATCAGATAGCAAGTCAATTATGTCTATTACATTATCCTCATTTTATCAATTGCAAATCATGCTTCTGAGTTCTAGTAAACCTTATCACTTCTCTGCCTTATTTGCTCTGGTTCTACCACACAGCTAGGAATCTAACATATGTATCGTAGTAAAGCCCTTACTTCAAATGCAGCTCCAGGAACTATGACTTTTTCTTATCCCAAGAACTTTATTTCGGTCGCTTAGGGTCTGAAGTCCTAAACTATTTCCAGTAATAACCGGTGTTTTTATTCTGAGCCTCAGTTCCAAAATGTGGGTCCCTCACTCCTGTTGTCACTCCCTGAGCCCACCCTGTGCCTCCAGACCATTTACCTCGTCTCTCCTAATGCTAGCTTTCCAGGAACAGAGTCAACCAGCACACGCCAGTTTTGCCTGGCGCGACGCTCACTCCCTCTCTCCACAGGTCAACCCTTCAACATGACTCTGTTGTAAACTGCGCAAAGGATTTGGCAAGGCGAGATTTCAGGTGTGTGAACCACTGACTTTCGACTCTGTGGTGGAAATGAAGTGATACATTACTCTCGTTTTACTATTTCCAAAGATTAAGAAAAGGTCCAGCTCTCAGGGTTTTTAGAAACCTTGCGAACTCACCCTCCAAGGTACCTGGATGTAGGTGGGGCAGGATGGGGAAAGCAGGATGGGGAAAGCTCTTTCTCCACCCATGTGTGCCTGCAGTCACTAAATTGCCTCAGACCTTTTGTGATCTCACTGACTGTAGCCTGCCAGGTTCCTCTGTCCCTGAAAATTTCCAAGCAAGAATATGGGGGTGGGTTGCCATTTCCTCCTCCAAGGGATCTTTCCCACCCAGGGATAAAATCCATGCCTCCTGCATCTCTTACGTTGGCAGGGAGGGCTCTTTACCACTGAGCCGCCTCGGAAGCAACCTCCACCACCACTTCAGTTCAGTTCAGTTGCTCAGTCGTGTCCGATTCTTTGCGACCCCATGAATCGCAGCACGCCAGGCCTCCCTGTCCATCACCAACTCCCAGAGTTCACCCAGACTCACGTCCATCGAGTCACTCATGCCATCCAGCCATCTCATCCTCTGTCGTCCCCTTCTCCTCTTGCCCTCAATCCCTCCCAGCATCAGAGTCTTTTCCAATGAGTCAACTCTTCACATGAGGTAGCCAAAGTACTGGAGTTTCAGCTTTAGCACCATTCCTTCCAAAGAAATCCCAGGGCTGATCTCCTTCAGAATGGACTGGTTGGATCTCCTTGCAGTCCAAGGGACTCAAGAGTCTTCTCCAACACCACAGTTCAAAAGCATGAATTCTTCAGCACTCAGTCTTCTTCACAGTCCAACTCTCCCTTGGTCTGTTGATCTCTCTCTCAGTCATATCCACGAACTGCCCTCTCCCCTACACCCCCAGTGTCAAGCAAACATGTTAATGTTACTCACACTGCTACTGCACTATTTGAACAAAAGCACTTTTTTATTATGAAATATTTCACACGGAATCCATGGGATTCTCCAAGAATAAAAGAGTGGGTTGTCATGCCCTCCTCTAGGGGATCTTCCCAACCCAGGAATCTAAGTCACCTCTCTTTGGTCTCCCTGCATTGGCAGGTGGGTTCTTTACCACTAGCACTGCCTGGGAAGCCCACCAGACTTACCTGTACACAATTTTTAAAAAAATGAATGTAACGAAATAGCGATAATATGAAGAGAAGTAAAAAGAAAGCAGAATAGAGTAAAATAAAATATATTTCAATCTGTAAATGTTTGGACACATGTACACTAAAGATCTCATGGAGCAGTGAAATTTCTTCTTAGATGCTTACAATGGATTTCTTTTTATATAGAATGTATAAGATCAAGAACCATTACATATAGGAACAGAGTCAAGGATGGACACTCAAATTAAATGAATAAATCAAGCCTAAAATTTGGGTAAATAATTACTGACCAGGCTTACTAGTTCAATGGATAGGAAAGGCCATAAAAACATACAGGAATAACAGGCCGAGGCAAATTACAAACTGTTCAAGTGGAGAGAATGAGGTCAACCCTAGTCTCTCAAGTGATCTTCAGAGCTGTACTTGGAACTGTAGTGCCAAAATTACTCACTTTTTTATAGCTGGGGATGCTGCCATAAGAACACTATATCCTGAAACCCTTTTCAATTACAAATGTAGTTGGAAATGCTAGGCTAGGTTGAGTGAGCAGAATGTGCAGAATAAAACATTGTATAGGTTCAAGATGATGTCTTGATTCTATTTAAACCTCCCTCTGGATAAGGTCTGTTACATTATTGAGCTTTTAGACTAATTTCTTATAAAAATGTCTTATATTTTCATGTATTAAAGTGCTCCCAGTTTATATTTGTGTTTCATTCAACAAGACATCCAAGAGTCCAGAGTACAGTGTGCTCCTAATCATGAATTTCTGCTGTACCCCATAAGGGAGTTCTCCTACCCATGTTAAGAAATTTGAAGTTCCTGGTGGTCCTTCAGTTCCAAGCTCCTCTGTCCATGGAATTTTCCAGGCAATAATACTGGAGTGGGTTGCCACTTCCTACTCCAGGGGATCTCCCAAACCCAGGGCTTGAACCTGCATCTCTTGTGTCTCCTGCATTTGGCAGGCAGATTCTTTACTGCTAGCACCACCTGGGAAACCCATACAGGAGAGTATCTCAAGGGTCACATGTAGGAATAAAAAGAGTAGGTTTCGGAATAGGCTCATGTTGAACGTAGAAGGTAATGCCAAGTGATTGTTTCAAAATGATTGTGCTAATTACAGTCTCACCAGTTGTTTATATGTGTTCTTATTGCTATGCATCTTCACCAGCAGTGTACATGGCTTTATTTTTTTATAATATATGGGTGTGAAATGATATCTTGTAGTTTCAATATTCATTTCACCAAGTACTCATAGCATTATCTTTTAAAATGAATATGAGATATTTGAGTCTTGCCCTTTTGTGAAAGGCTTGTTTGTATATTTTGCTTTTTTTTTTTATTGGATTTCTTATTGCTTTTGAGTTCTTTGTATGTTCTTTGTGACACGCTTTGTTGTTTATGTGTTGTAAATATCATCTCCCAATGTTTGACTTTTCATTTACCTAATGATGTCTTTTGATGGGCACTAATTCCAATTTTATCTAGTAAAATCGATCAAACTTAAAAAAAAAAATGATTGCAGTGTTTGTGTCTTGTTTAAGAAATTGTCCCCTTCTGAAAGGTGATAAAATCTTCCTCCTACTTTCATTATAGTTTCACTTTTTTGGCTTTCCTATTAAAATTATGAATTCTTCAAGAATTGATTTTGTGCAGATGTAAAATAATCAATTGTCCCCTCAAGATTTATTGAACATCATTCTTTTCTCTCTGATGTACCATCTTTCACTGTTATATTAAGATATTGCACTGTTATATTAAGATATTATTAAGGTAAATACAGATATATCTGTATTTCTGCTTTCTCTTCAACTATGTTAGTCTTTGATTGCTCTGTAATGGTGATACATATTTTAAATACTAGAGCTTTTTATTTATTTATTTTTTTATGGGCCTTGGAACATAAATCTCATACTTTATTTCAGAATTTCAGGATAGATATTGTATACATTTGTTCCTTCACTTGTTCACCATTCATCCCTTTCAGTCAGTCAGTTAGCAAGTAACTTTTGAACATCTACTGTTCTCTGGGCTTATTTTATTTTAATTTATTTGTTTTAATTGGAGGTTAATTACTTTACAATATTGTAGTGGTTTTGCTATACATTGACATGAATCAACCATGGGTTTACATGTGTTCCCCATCCTGAACCCCCCCTCCCATCTCCCTCCCCATCCCGTCCCTCTGGGTCATCCCAGTGTACCAGCCCTGAGCACTCTGTCTCATACATCAAACCTGGACTGGAGATCTGTTTCACATATGATAATATACATGTTTCAATGTTATTCTCAAATCATCCCACCCTAGCCTTTCCCCACAGAGTCCAAAAGACTGTTCCATACATCTGTGTCTCCTTTGCTGTCTTGCATATTGGGTTATCATTACCATCTTTCTAAATTCCATATATATGTGTTAGTATACTGTATTGGTGTTTTTCTTTCTGGCTTACTTAACTCTGTATAATAAGCTCCAGTTTCACCCACCTCATTAGAACTGACTCAAATGTATTCTTTTTAATGGCTGAGTAATATTCAATTGTGTATATGTACCACAGCTCTCTTATCCATTCGTCTGCTGATGGACATCTAGGGTGCTTCCATGTCCTGGTTATCGTAAACAGTGCTGCAATGAATATTGGGGTACACGCATCTCTTTCAGTTCTCGTTTCCTCAGTGTGTATGCCCAGCAGTGGGATTGCTAGGTCATATGGGAGTTGTATTTCCAGTTTTTTAAAGAATCTCCACACTGTTCTTCGTAGTGGTTGTACTAGTTTGCATTCCCAGCACAGTGTAAGAGGGTTCCCTTTTCTCCACCCTCTCCAGCATTTATTGTTTGTAGACTTTTTGATAGCAGCCATTCTGACTGGCATGAGATGGTACCTCATTGTGCTTTTGATTAGCATTTCTCTGATAAGGAGTGATGTTGAG
Organism: Bos indicus; assembly: GCF_029378745.1. NCBI lineage: Eukaryota > Metazoa > Chordata > Mammalia > Artiodactyla > Bovidae > Bos > Bos indicus. The sequence continues at coordinate 114,385,610 of NC_091760.1, forward strand.
CATCTTTTCATGTGTTTGTTAGCCATCTGTATGTCTTCTTTGAAGAAATGTCTGTTTAGTTCTTTAGCCCATTTTTTTAATTTGGTCATTTATTTTTTCTGGAATTGAACTGCAGGAGTTGCTTGTATATTTTTGAGATTAATTCTTTGTCAGTTGCTTCATTTGCTATTATTTTTTCCCATTCTGAAGGCTGTCTTTTCACCTTGCTTATAGCTTCCTTCATTGTGCAAAAGCTTTTAAGTTTAATTAGGTCCCATTTGTTTATTTTTGCTTTTATTTCCATTACTCTGGGAGGTGAGTCATAGAGAATCCTGCTGTGGTTTGTCCATTTCCTCCAAGTTGTCCATTTTTTTGGCATATAGTTGCTGATAGTGAGTCTCTTATGATCCTTTTTATTTCTGTGTTGTCTGTTGTGATTTCTCCATTTTCATTTCTAATTTTGTTGATTTGATTCTTTTCCCTTTGTTTCTTGATGAGTCTGGCTAGTGGTTTGTTAATTTTATCTATCTTAAGGAACCAGCTTTTGGCTTTGTTGATTTTTGCTATGGTCTCTTATTTCTTTTGCATTTATTTCTGCCCTAACTTTTAAGATTTCTTTCCTTTTACTAACCCTGGGGTTCTTCATTTATTCCTTTTCTAGTTGCTTTAGGTGTAGAGTTAGATTATTTATTTGACTTTTTTCTTGTTTCTTGAGGTAAGCCTGTATTGCTATGACCTTCCCCTTACCACTGCTCTTACAGTGTCCAGTGGGTTTTGTGTTGTTGTGTTTTCATTTTCATTCATTTCTATGCATATTTTGATTTCTTTTTTGATTTCTTCTGTGATTTTGTACAGAAGAACCGTACAAAAAAGATCTTCATGACCAAGATAATCACAATTGTATGATCACTCACCTAAAGCCAGACATCCTGGAATGTGAAGTCAAGTGGGCCTTAGAAAGCATCACTATGAACAAAGCTAGTGGAGGTGATGGCATTCCAGTTGAGCTCTTTCAAATCCTGAAAGATGATGCTATGAAAGTGCTGCACTCAATATGCCAGCACATTTGGAAAACTCAGCAGTGGCCATAGGACTGGAAAAGGTCAGTTTTCATTCCAATCCCAAAGGAAGGCAATGCCAAAGAATGCTCAAACTATCACACAATTGCTCCCATCTCACAGGCTGGTAAAGTAATGCTCAAAATTCTGCAAGCCAGGCTTCAGCAGTACGTGAACGGTGAACTTCCAGATGTTCAAGCTGTTTTTAGAAAAGACAGAGGAACCAGAGATCAAATTGCCAATGCTGGAGTCCAGCTCTAGAAGCCAGGGAATCAGCCTGAAGGGGTGAGTGGTGTCGGCAGACAATGATGTAGCCTCTGACTTGAGGTACAGGACTACATGTTTATTTCAAGCTTCAGGTTTTATTTTATACTTTGACAAAAGCATTAGGTCAGAGGTTTGACATTTTTAGTTTCCCCCACCCAAATTTATTGTCTCCAGAAATCACTGTTGCCCTACAGAGTTCCTGCTTCAGCAGTTCTCTCAGAATTGGCTTTATTATCTATTATCTATTTCCTCTTATGTGTCCTATACTTAACTTGTGATTACATTGTAACTCATGCTACATTCCTCAGTTTATTTCTTATCTTTCTAAATCCTGTTTGCCCCTAGAATCTTAAGATCACTATCTCCTAAAAAGGCTTCTGCTGCTGCTGCTGCTAAGTCACTCCAGTCGTGTCCGACTCTGTGCGACCCCATAGATGGCAGCTTCTAGCTATTCTTAATTATTCCTAAACCCTAAGCTCAGCAAACTTCTTTTGCCATAAACATTCCCCTCACAAACAGGTCTTAGATAACAATCCTTCCCATGGCCTCAAGCTGCGGCCTACGTGCTCATCCTGGAACATTCTTTGTAAAGATCCTTGAAAAATGTCAATGGTTACTTTATAGATTATTTTCTGGGCACAACTGCAGAAGGGTTTGTGCTTTCTCATGCTTCTCTCAATAACAATAAACACCTTAACATTCTTTCCAGCCAACTCAACTGAAGAAAGGAATAAACAAGTCAGAATCACAAGACCTAACTCCTTCATCCCAGGACCATGCCTGCGGGATGAGGAGAGGGGGTTTGGGCCATGCCTCCATTTTGTCAGTAATGCCTAACATGGCTTCCAACATGCCAACATCCGCTGGATCATCGAAAAAGCAAGAGAGTTCCAGAAAAACATCTATTTCTGCTTTATTGACTATGCCATGCCTTTGACTGTGTGGATCACAATAAACTGTGGAAAATTCTGAAAGAGATGGGGATACCAGACCACCTGACCTGCCTCTTGAGAAACTTATATGCAGGTCAGGAAGCAACAGTTAGAACTGGACATGAAACAACAGACTGGTTCCAAATAGGTAAAGGAGTACATCAAGGCTGTATATTGTCACCCTGCTTATTTAACTTATATGCAGAGTACATCATGAGAAATGCTGGGCTGGAAGAAGCACAAGCTGGAATCAAAATTGCTGGGAGAAATATCAATAAGCTCATATATGCAGATGACACCACCCTTACGGCAGAAAGTGAAGAAGAACTAAAAAGCCTTTTGATGAAAGTGAAAGAGGAGAGTGAAAAAAGTTGGCTTAAAGCTCAACGTTCAGAAAACTAATATCATGGCATCTGGTCCCATCACTCCATGGGGAATAGATGGGGGAAATAGTGGAAACACTGTCAGACTTTGTTTTTTGGGGCTCCAAAATCACTGCAGATGGTGGCTGCAGCCATGAAATTAAAAGATGTTTACTCTTTGGAAGGAAAGTTATGACCAACCTAGATAGCATATTAAAAAGCAGAGATATTACTTTGCCAACAAAGGTTCATCTAGTCAAGGCTATGGTTTTTCCAGTGGTCATGTATGGATGTGAGAGTTGGACTGTGAAGAAAGCTGAGCGCTGAAGAATTGATGCTTTTGAACTGTGGTGTTGGAGAAGACTCTTGAGAGTCCCTTGGACTGCAAGAAAACCCAACCAGTCTATTTAAAGGAGATCAGTCCTGGGTGTTCATTGGAAGGACTGATGCTAAAGCTGAAACTCCAATACTTTGGCCATCTCAGGCGAAGAGTTGACTCATTTGAAAAGACTCTGATGCTGGGAGGAATTGGGGGCAGGAGGAGAAGGGGACAACAGAGGATGAGATGGCTGGATGGCATCACCGACTCGATGCACATGAGTTTGAGTGAACTCTGGGAGTTGGTGATGGACACGGAGGCCTGGTGTGCTGCGATTCATGGGGTCGCAAAGAATCGGACACGACTGAGTGACTGAACTGTGATTTGTTGGTTCTTCAGAAGCGTGTTGTTCAGCATCCATATCTTGGACTTTTTAAGTTTTTCTCCTGTAATTGACATCTAATCTTACTGCATTGTGGTCAGAAAAGATGCTTGGAATGATTTCAATTTTTTTGAATTTACCAAGGCTAGATTTGTGGCCCAGGATGTGATCATCCTGGAAAAGGTTCCATGTGCACTTGAGAAAAAGGTGAAATTCATTGTTTTGGGGTGAAATGTCCTATAGATATCAATTAGGTCTAACTGCTCCATTTTATCATTTAAAGTTTGTGGTTCCTTGTTAATTTTCTGTTTAGTTGATTTATCTATAGGTGTGAGTGGGGTATTAAAGTCTCCCACTATTATTGTGTTACTGTTAATTTCCCCTTTCATACTTGTTAGCATTTGCCTTACATATTGTGGTGCTCCTATGTTGGGTGCATATATATTAATAATTGTTATATCTTCTTGGATTGATCCTTTGATCATTATGTAGTGTCCTTCTTTGTCTCTTTTCACAGCCTTTATTTACAGTCTATTTTATCTGTTATGAGCATTGCTACTCCTTTCTTTTGGTCTCCATTTGTGTGAAATATCTTTTGCCAGCCCTTCACTTTCAGTTTGTATGTGTCCCTTATTTTTAGATGGGTCTCTTATAGACAGCATATATCAGATCAGATCAGATCAGATCAGTCGCTCAGTTGTGTCTGACTTTTTGTGATCCCATGAATCACAGCACGCCAGGCCTCCCTGTCCATCACCAACTCCTGGAGTTCACTCAGACTCATGTCCATCGAGTCAGTGATGCCATCCAGCCATCTCATCCTCTGTCGTCCCCTTCTCCTCCTTCCCCCAATCCCTCCCAGCATCAGAGTCTTTTCCAATGAGTCAACTCTTCGCACGAGGTGGCCAAAGTACTGGAGTTTCAGCTTTAGCATCATTCCTTCCAAAGAAATCCCAGGGCTGATCTCCTTCAAAATGGACTGGTTTGATCTCCTTGCAGTCCAAGGGACTTTCAAGAGTCTTCTCCAACACCACAGTTCAAAAGCATCAATTATTGGGCGCTCAGTCTTCTTCACAGTCCAACTCTCACATCCATATGTGACCACAGGAAAAACCATAGCCTTGACTAGATGAACCTTTGTTGGCAAAGTAATGTCTCTGCTTTTGAATATGCTATCTAGGTTGGTCATAACTTTCCTTCCAAGGAGTAAGCATCTTTTAATTTCATGGCTGCAGTCACCATCTGTAGTGATTTTGGAGCCCAGAAAAATGAAGTCTGACACTGTTTCCACTGTTTCCCCATCTATTTCCCATGAAGTGATGGGACTGCATGCCATGATCTTCATTTTCTGAATGTTGAGCTTTAAGCCAACTTTTTCACTCTCCACTTTCACTTTCATCAAGAGGCTTTTGAGTTCCTCTTCATTCAGCCTGTCTTTGTCTTTTGGTTGGGGCATTCAACCCATTTACATTTAACATAATTATTGATAAGTATGATCCCATTGCCATTTACTTTGTTTTTTGGGTTCGAGTTTATACACCCTTTCTGTTTCCTGTCTAGAGAAGATCCTTTAGCATTTGTTGGAGAGCTGGTTTGGTGATGCTGAATTCTCTCAGCTTTTGCTTGTCTGTAAAGCTTTTGATTTCTCTTTCATATTTGAGTGATATCCTTGCTGGGTACAGTAATCTGGGTAGTAGGTTTTTATCTTTCATCACTTTAAGTATGTCCTGCCATTCCCGTCTGGCCTGAAGTGTTTTTATGGAAAGATCAGCTGTTATCCTTATGAGAATCTCCTTGTGTGTTATTTGTTGTTTTTCCCTTGCTGCTTTTAATACTTGTTCTTTGTGTGTGATCTTTGTTAATTTGATTAATATATGTCTTGGGGTGTTTTGCCTTGGGTTTATCCTGTTTGGGACTCGCTGGGTTTCTTGGACTTGGAGATCCTCCCCATTTTAGGGAAGTTTTCAACTATTATCTCCTCAAGTATTGTCTGATGGCTTTTTTTTTTTTTTTAGGTCTTCTTCTTCTGGGACTCCTATGATTTGAATGTTGGGGCATTTAACATTGTCCCAGGGGTCTCTGAGGTTGTCCTCATTTCTTTTAATTCTTTTTTCTTTTTTCCTCTCTGCTTCATTTTTTTCTACCATTCTATCATCTACCTCACTTATTCTATCTTCTTCGTCCGCTATTCTACTGTTGGTTCCCTCCACAGTGTTTTTGATCTCATTTATTGCATTATTCATTATTGATTGACTCTTTTTTATTTCTTCTAGGTCCTTGTTAAACATTTCTTGCATTTTCTCAATCCTTGTCTCCAAGCTATTTATCTATAACTCCATTTTGTCTTCAAGATTTTGGATCATTTTTACTATCATTATTCTGAATTTTTTTTTCAGGTAGACTCTCCTCCTCTTTTGTTAGGTTTGGTGGCCATTTATCATGTTCCTTTATCTGCTGAGTATTTCTCTGCCTTTTCATCTTGTTTAGATTACTGTGCTTGGGTGTCCTTTCTGTATTCTGGCAGTTTATGGTTCCTCTTTATTGTGGAGGTTCCTTGCTGTGGGTGGGGTTCGACAGGTGGCTTGTCAAGGTTTCCTGGTTAGGAAAGCTTGCGTTGGTGTTCTAGTGGATGGAGATGGATTTCTTCTCTCTGGAGTGCAATGAAGTGTCCAGTAGTGAGTTTTTAGATGTCTGTGGGTTTGGTGTGAGTTTGGACAGCTTGTATATTGAAGCTCAGGGCTGTGTTCCTGCGTTGCTGGAGAATTTGCATGGTATGTCTTGCTCTGGAATTTGTTGGCTCTTGGGTGGTGCTTGGTTTCAGTGTAGGTATAGAGGCTTTTGGATGAGCTCTTATCAATTAATGTTCCCTGGAGTCAGGAGTTCTCTGGTGTTCTCAGGTTTGGGCTTAAGCCTCCTGCCTCTGGTTTTCAGTCTTATTCTTACAGTAGCTTCAAGACTTCTCCATCTATATAGCACTGATGATAAAACATCTAGGTTAATGATGAAAAGCTTTTCCACAGTGAGGGACACATGGAGAGATTAACAGAGTTAAATGGAGAAGAGAAAAGGGAGGAGGGAGATAAAGGTGACCAGGAGGAGAAGAGAGGGTATCAAAAGGGGAGAAAGCAGTCTAGCCAGTAATCAATTCCCTATGTGCTCTCCACAGTCTGGACCCCTCAGAGAGGTTCATGGAGTTACACAGAGAAGAGAAGAGGGAGGAAGGGGACAGAGGTGGCCAGGAGGATAAAGGAGGGAATCAAAAGGAGAGAGACAGATCCAGCCAGTAATCAGTTCCCTAAGTATTCTCCACAGCCTGGAATACACAAAGAGATTCACACTGTTGGGTAGAGAAGAGAAGGGAGAGGGAGGAGATAGAGGCGACCTGGTAGAGAAAAAGGAGAGTCAAAAGTGGGAGAAAGCAATCAAGCCAGTAATCACACTCCCAAGTAAAAATGGGTACTGAAGATTGGGTTCTTAAAGGTTCAAAATTGATAACAAATACCAAAAAGCAAAGATTAAAAATCTAGAGTAGAGGTTAGACTCTCAAAAATACAATATTAAAAAAACAAAACAAAATCAGAAAAACTGTAAAACATATATATGAAGTTTGCTTTAAAAATAGGGTCTTTTTTGGCAAGGTAATAGTAGGTTATAAAAATGAAAATTAAAGGAGTAATAGAGGACTTAAAATTAAAAACAAAATTTTTTTAAAATGATAATAGTAGAAATATATCTAGGAATTTCTCTGGAGCTGTTGTGGGCAGTGTGGGGTCAGTTCAGTTTTAGATAGTTCCTTGATCCAGCTTATACTTCTCAAGATCTATAGGCCCCTTCCAATGTAGTCGGTGCTAACTATGGGGTTTTAATCTGTTGCACCTGTCACTTCCAAAGCAGTTCCCTCTGTTTATTTTAGCTTCTTCTGTTTGCTGGTCTCTTCAGTGTCTAATTTCTGCCCTGACACAAGGGGGGAAAGGTGTCACTTATTTAGGCTCACTTGTTCAGTCATGCTGTGGGGAGGGAGGAACACTGCAAACAAATATCACTGGCATGTGTGGGGAGTGCTTGCAGTGTTTTGGCTGCACTGGCTTTGCGCCCACTCATGTCATGTGCGCTTTCCTGGTCTACACTGCTCAGGCTCTAAGTTGCTCTGCCGGGAACTGTCTGAGGCAGGCCCTGGGTTGCGTGCACTTCCCAGGTCTAAGCCGCTCAGGTTCAGGTTCTCGGATACTCCACAAAGGTACAGACTCGGTTGGGCCTGCGTTTTGTGCCCTTCCCAGGTCGGAGCAGCTCAGGCGACCAGGTGCTTGGTGAGCACAGTCTCCCCAGGTGGGGAGTGCATCTTATCAACTCATCAGTCCCAGCGACTCGGTTTCCTGGGTGGCAGCAGGCGTGCCCATCTCAGGTATGCTGTGTGTCTCTTCTGGGGAGATGGATCTCTGGCTGCAACCCTCCCGGCGGATGTCAATCATCCAGAATCCCAAGATTCTGGTTAGCAACTGGAAGTCTGCTTGCAGTTTGGTAGAGGATGCCTCTCTGGGGCCGAGATTGGCCCTTTCTGGCTCTGGCTGATCCCCTGCCTGCCTCCCTGTCTCCAGCAGGGGATGGGCTGGTCCGCAGCCTGCCAGCTCTCCTCTGGTATTTGCTCAGTCCTTTGTTCTGTGAGTGGGCCTGGCAGTGCCTTAGGCAGGGCTTTTCATGGGATAGTTCTCTCTCTCTCTCTCTTTTTCTTTTTTTTTTTCTCTCTCTCTCTGGCTATCCCACAGTTTGGGTTGCTATCTCACGTTAGTTCCCTCAGATTGCTCTCAGGGCATTCAGGCTCGGTCCTTACCCTAAGCAATGCAGCCCACACCTCCCTGTTCAGCCCCTGCCTGCTGGTAGCAGATGCAAGCGCTGGGAGTTGTAGGTTAGGCATGTAATCTGTGGGTTTTATTTATTTATTTATTTTTCCTCCCAGTTATGTTGCCCTCTGAGATTCCAAAACTCCCCTCAGACCCACCAGTGAGAGTGTTTCCTGGTGTTTGGAAACTCCTCTTTTAAGACTCCCTTCCTGGGATGGATCTCCATCCCTACCTCTTTTGTCTCTCTTTTATCTTTTATATATTATCCTACCTCCGTTCAAAGACAATGGGCTGCCTTTCTGCGTGGCTGATGTCCTCTGCCAGCATTCAGAATTTGTTTTGTGGAATTTGCTTAGCGTTCAAATATTCTTTTGATGAATTTGTGGGGGAGAAAGTGGTCTTCCCATCCTACTTCTCTGCCATCTTAGAACCACCCCCAAATACTAGAGGTTTTTAATATACCTTGATATTTGCTGCTGCTGCTGCTGCTGCTAAGTTGCTTCAGTCGTGTCTGACTCTCTGCAACCCCATAGACGGCAGCCCACCAGGCTCACCTTTCCCCAGGATTCTCCAGGCAAGAACACTGGAGTGGGTTGCCAGTTCCTTCTCCAGTGTGTGAAGGTGAAGTTGTTCAGTCGTGTCCAATTCTTCACGACCTCATGGACTGCAGCCTACCAGGCTCCTCTGTCCATGGGATTTTCCAGGCAAGAGTACTGGAGTGGGGTGCCATTGCCTTCTTTGATATTACTAAGTTTCCTAAATATCCTACTTGAGAAGCATGTTAGTGAATTTTGGACCTTTGGTCTTCTGTATGCATTTTAGAGTCCACTTATCAGATTCCATGCTAATACTAATATATCTTTGCTTATTGAAATTCTATTTGACTCTTTTTCATATTTATCCAGGTCTATTTGATAGTCTCTTGTTCCTAATTCAAATTTAGAATTATTTTTTATCTCTTTAAATATATTAAACATATTTCTATTCTTGGTTGATATTAATATCTTTGTTTCCATGGATCCACTGTGCTCATGTTCCCTTTTTTCCTTACTGTATTTTGCATAGATCTGAAATAGGCCACAGCTTGGTTCCAGAACAAAGTTAGTGAAGCAAGATGTACTGATTCTATACAACTTCTCAGTTCCTGGGCTAGGATTTCAAAATGTGTTTTCTCAGTTTTGTTTGGATATTCTTTGTTCAAATTTCTGCGTGCTGATGTAATTTCAAAATGATGCACCCTTAGATATTTTGTTTTTCTCTTCTTTACTGTGACATAGTACAGAACAGTGATTAAGACTCCTGTTGTCATACTGTCTGAATTCAAATTTGGACTTTACCAATTACTAGCTCTGCAAAATAAAATTTACTTATGTGAGCCTGTTTCTTATATTAATTTAGTATAAATATGGTTCAATGGTATATTAGGCTATTGGTAGCAGTGAATATATGAACGCATGTAAAGACTGCATAGTGCTTAGTACATAGTGATAGCTCAATTAACATTCATTATCATTAGTTCTGTTGTTTCTCCTTTAGCCCCAGCACTGAATGTTTCTTATACTTGATACCAGTAAGGATGTGGATTGACTGATATGTGCTGAATATCTGGCTTTTGGACTGCTTACTAGCAGTTATAGTATACATTTCAGAAAGTGAAAATGAAGTATTGATGGAGGGGAAATTTTGTGTACACTGTACAGACAAAAGAGGGCTACTTATAGACAGCACAGATATACATACACTTGAGTGTGGTAGCTGTCTCGGGGCAGTCCTGCCCACATGATGGTGCTCTTCTCCTGCATTCCCAGGAGGTCTGAGGTGTCAGGGCAGTGGAATGCAGCAGGGAGAAAGAAATCATTTGGTTCCTCGTCCTCTGGAAATTACATATGTCATTATGTCTTTTTTCTCCTGGGCGTTAATCTTAAATTCAATCTCAAAAGACTTGATGAATCATCTTAATCATCTTTTCCTTTTTTTATGTCCAAAGAGATAAATTTACTCAAAGCATTCCAGTGGTGGATCCCCAAAGAAGTCTTTTGGGAATGTAGTCCAAAGATAAACAAACTGTAGTCTTAAGTTATACTATTTTAGAAGAATGAGTGTGTGCATTATAAATGCAATGAAGAAAGGTCTAATTTTTTTCCTAGCCTAAATTTAAACATTTTAAATCAAGTTAAACTTGAAAATGTGATTTTAAAATATCTTTTTTGTTGTTCCTAAGAGTATCTTTTTTCTTCTTCTTTCCTTTCTTCTGTTATCCAGAAGCTACTTGCCTTGTCACTACTCACTTCCTCTAGTGTTTTGAAACTATAGGGCCTCACTAAAGCAAAAGGGATTTCAGAGCTCTCATTTTCTTTCAGCACTCAGCTCAACTGGTAATTTTCTTGAGGATTATTGTATACTCCTACCGTTAAAATATTCATTAACACATTGAATCAGACCTCTCAGTATAACATTATTCTGAATCTACTAATTAGTCAAGGTGAGACATTTAGCAGGTTAAATTACTTTTACTTGGTTTTATTACCATTAATGACTCAGCTTATTATACCTGAATGATTTTTAAGTCCTTAAAAAAAACCTGCAGTTTTAAAAAAATCTGTGTAAATTTCCAGTGTTTAAGCTCACTCTTCTGGTTTGTCCCTATACATCTTGCATACATTGCAGACATCTTTACAAAATAAGATTATTCTAGAGATTTGTGTGTATGTGTGTGTGAAAACAACATTAGAGAAAGCTAATTTTGTAGTAGGAAATTGCCAAATAGTGTGTGCCAGAGTCAATGCCTCACTTTCTCCCCCATTAATTTGGCTGGTTTGATTCTGTTTATGTAGCATTATCCCCCCAAGGAGGGGGAAAAGTTTTTTCAGTTCTTCCAGGACAAAGACTGGACTTAAGATTTATACCTGAGTCTGGGCTTATATTCCAAGAGGGCTAGCGAAAGAAGGGATAACATACCGGAACTCACCTCTCTTTTGAAAACATCTTAAATTGAAGGAAGAAAGAAAGGATTTTTAAAGGAAGGACATATTTTGATTGAATTCTTTATACTACATTGATTTGTAATCACAAGACAGCTTATCATTCATTTACATTTATCCTTTTTGTTAAGTGATAAGTAAATATACTGTTCTTATTAAAATAACTATTTGCATTTTGAGTTAGTCTTCAAAATGAGAAAAGATTTCCTTGAGAACATGTGGACTGGCAACAGGACACAGAAATTCATTAGAGTGATTTCATGATGTACATGGATCACAGTGTATTCCAGTGACCTCTCTGAGATGTGGCCTGTAGTTTTCTTGCCATACTTAGTAATTTTGTCAGCTCATGAGCCTCACTCATCTCTCCTGCAGTCTATCTGAGGACTTACCTATACAAAGAGGATGCTACTGTAACTATTTTCCTCAGGTACCCCAGTGTGGTAAAATAGTATATTTAGACATTGACTTTAATCTTCAGTAAGAATATTTCACAGCAGTGTATACATGTATAAGTGTACTCACCTATTGCAATTGAACAGAATGTCAAGAAACAGTGGACACTTATAGTAGTTAAAAATTTCTATTTTATTTAATTAAAAATGCTATTTGGGACACACTAAATTAATTTAATGACCCATAGTTTGAAAAATGCTATTCTAAAAGATGTTTACATAAGAAAAATATACTTGTAAGTACAATTTTTCACCTCTGTTAATTAATGAAAACTTATATTGTTTCCAATAAAAGCACAGAATAGTCAGTTTTGCCACACTAAGGTGATAAATCTTATCCTTAGAAAAGAAGCTTTCCTTTTCATTTCTGTTATGCTTTGTGGAGAAAGAAATCACCCTATTGACCCAATACTTTCTCCCCAGACTCCAGGTTCGAACTGTTTTCCTGTAGGTTTTGGGGGAAGTGTCTCTTAGGTCCTTGTATAATTGGAAAAATATATATTTACCTGACATTTATAGTTTACTTTTTGCTTTATGGGCCTTGTATGAACATTGTCTGCCATTCAGCCACAAGGCACACAAGAAGAAATAGAAGTCCACAGAGGAAATATTGTAAAGAAAATATAAACTCCTTATATTATATTGTGTGTATCAGTTTTTCTTGGTTGTAATGAAAAAGATATCACAAATCCATCTCCTATGTGTTTTTGAAAGGTAAATTGCTGATGATTTGACAATGCTGCAGGAGCTTTTACCAGCCGGTCAGACTCAGTTACTAGCTGTTTCATTCAAGTTTTGCTATTTGATGAGATGAAATTGACCTTGGGGATAATAAGTGCTTTTCACAGTTAGGTCACTGATTTGGTGAAAAGAACACGAGATTATCAAGATCATCATATAACTTCTTATCTCATGGCTCATCCAAGGATGTATACTTAGAATTTAAGGCAGGGGATCTCTCTCACTTCTCTCTTTTTTGGTTTTTAACTTTTTCAGCAAAATGAAAAAAAAAAAAAAAAGAAGATATGTTTAAATGTCTAAGAGATGAAAAGCTTAAAACCAAAGCTATACTAGGTAAGTTCATACAACATCATGGCTCCTACATGATTTAGGATGAAAATCAAAGCAAAAGATTTAGAAATTTACCCTTGACCAGAAGTGAGAAGGGAAAGAAGTGATGCCACCTGGAATCTTTAACTATTCAAGTACCCAATAACAACCAGCATCAGCTCTTCCATGGTTATACCTAGAATCAATTTGTCTGAAGATGGTCAATTTTGAGAGTGTGGAAATAAAGATAATAAGAATAATATATAAACTTTACTGAAATAGCTTGCAAATTATGAACAGTATTTTATTAGGAACCAGAATACCCAGGAATTTTTCAGGATATTTTTATACAAATGGATTTTCTTTCTTTGGACTTTCTTGCAAAAATATCACTTAAGGTAGATATAATTTATATTAACCTTCTCATTCTATTTGGCTTGAGACAGTGGAATAATTAACATGTAATATATGAAATACATGCAGTTTTCCTTTTACTATCATGAGAGTTTTCAGAATTTCAGAATTCACCATGAATTAATACATTTTCAAGAAAGGAGCATTCAGTGTTTCAGTTTGATAAGGCTTGTCATAAAATGGAGTATTATTTCTTATAAATGAGAAAAGAATGTAAACATGAGAAAAGCACAGTAATCTCTTCTGAGCCTTTGCAGATTTATCTTTGTGATTTAAATAAGTAACACAAATCCCAGTCACTTTACCTGGGAACTGTGATCACAGACTCTTCATAATGAATATCTTGGCACTCTGTACTGGGATGGGACTCAACCTTGCCATCAGAGAGCTGTTTTAACCTTCAGTTCAGTTCAGTCGCTCAGTTGTGTCTGACTCTTTTCGACCCCATGAATCGCAGCATGCCAGGCCTCCTTGTCCATCACCAACTCCCGGAGTTCACCCAAACTCATGTGCATCAAGTTGGTGATGCTATCTCATCCTCTGTCGTCCCCTTCTCCTCCTGCCCCCAATCCCTCCCAGCATCAGGATCTTTTCTAATGAGTCAGCTCTTCGCACGAGGTGGCCTACATATTGGAGTTTCAGCTTCAGCATCAGTCCTTCCAAAGAACACCCAGGACTGATCTCTGGTTGGATCTCTTTGCAGTCCAAGGGACTCTCGAGAATCTTCTCCAGCACCACAGTTCAAAGGCATCAGTTTTTTGGTGCTCAGCTTTCTTCACAGTCCAACTTTCACATCCATACATGACCAATGGAAAAACCATAGCCTTGACTAGATGGACCTTTGTTGGCAAAGTAATATCTCTGCTTTTTAATATGCTATCTAGGTTGGTCATAACTTTCCTTCCAAGGAGTAAGCGTCTTTTAATTTCATGGCTGCAGTCACCATCTGTAGTGATTTTGGAGCCCCCAAAAATAAAGTCACTCACTGTTTCCACTGTTTCCCCATCTATTTGCCATGAAGTGATGGGAACGGATGCCATGATCTTCATTTTCTGAATGTTGAGCTTTAAGCCAACTTTTTCACTCTCCTCTTTCACTTTCATCAAGAGGCTTTTTAGTTCCTCTTTGATTTCTGCCATAAGGGTGGTGTCATCTGCATACCTGAGGTTATTGATATTTCTCCCAGCAATCTTGAATCCAGCTTGTGCTTCTTCCAGCCCAGCATTTCTCATGATGTACTCTGCATAGAAGTTAAATAAGCAGGGTGACAATATACCGCCTTGATGTACTCCTTTACCTATTTGGAACCAGTCTGTTGTTTCATGTCCAGTTCTAACTGTTGCTTCCTGACCTGCATACAGGTTTCTGAAGATGCAGATCAGGTGGTCTGGTATTCCCATCTCTTTCAGAATTTTCCACAGTTTATTGTGATCCACACAGTCAAAGGCTTTGGCATAGTCAATAGAGCAGATATAGATGTTTTTCTGCAACTGTCTTGCTTTTTCCATGGTCCAGCAGGTGTTGGCAATTTGATCTCTGGTTCCTCTGCCTTTCCTAAAACCAGCTTGAACATCTGGAAGTTCATGGTTCATGTATTGCTGAAGCCTGGCTTGGAGAATTTTGAGCATTACTTTACTAGTGTGTGAGATGAGTGCACTTGTGTGGTAGTTTGAGCATTCTTTGGCATTGCCTTTCTTTGGGATTGGAATGAAAACTGACCTTTTAACCTTAAGCCCAGGTAATTCCACATTATTGCCATGTTTTAATTAGTACTCCTTTCCTATCTTCTGTTCTCTCCCATACTAGCAACCTCTTGAGGCTCTTGCTTGATTCTCCTGCTCACTGGTTACTCCCTTCTCTCCCAAACCTTTCAGTTATAGCTTCAGCAACCCCCATGCCACACTAAAATCACCCTAATTGCTAAACTTTTCCACACAATACGATTTTAATTTTTGTCGCCCTATATAAACCCTAAGAGCTTCTCCAATGGCTCAGCAGTAAAGAACCCGCCTGTAGTGCAGAAGGTGCAGGAGACTCAGGTTTGATCCCTGGTTCAGGAAAATCCCCTTGAAGAGGAAATGGCAAGCCACTTCAGTATTCTTGCCTGGGAAACCCCATGGACAGAGGAGGCTAGCTGGCTACAGTCCTTGGGGTTGCAAAGAGTTGACCTTCGAGCAACTGAGCATGCACACAGGTAAACACTATCTTTCCTTGTGGATACAAATGTCCCTGGAACATTTCAGGCAGAAGTATTTGTTCTCTCAGCACATCAGTTGTGGCAGGTTGAATGATGCCCTCCTACCTGTCCCCTGAAGATGTCCACATCTTAATGCCCAGCACCTGGAGATTAATGTACTTTACATGGTAAAAGATATTTTGAAGATGTATTAAGTTATGAATCTTGAGCTGGAGATATAATCTTGGATTATCTGGGTGGGTCTAATATAACTACAGGGCTCCTTAAAGGAGGTGGGGCAGAAAGATAAGAGTCAGAGAGAAAAAAGTTATATGGAATGAAACAGAGTTCGGAGAGAAGATGTCATGCTTTGGGCTTTGAATATAGAGGAAAGAGCCATGTGTCAAGAAATGCTGGTGGCCTCTACAAACTAGAAAGAGCAAGGGAACAGGTTCATTTTAGATCTTTGAGAAAGATCACAGGCCTGCCAACATCTTGATTTGAGCTCAGTGAAACTGATTTCAAACTTTGACTTCAAGAACCTCAAGAGAGTAAGCTGGTGTTGTGTTGTGCCACTAAATTTCTATTTTGTTATAGCATCATTTGGAAACTAAAACACCATTATTTATTAACTTTTGTGGCAAAAAGCTCCCCCCTTGAGGTTTATGACATTCATCTACATAAATCCTTAAATTCCCAATTTCTTTTCACAATTATAGAAGACCCTCACACATGCCTCTTCTCCATCTCCTGCTCTTCTGTCCTCCCAGAAGACCATCACCTTTGTTCTGCTCTGGATTTTGTCCCCAAGAACTACTATTTTACTTCTCTCTTACCTAACTTCAGTATTCATTCAAAACTCATGCTCGATCACCTAACTTCTCTTAATTCCCTTGGATCTTCATCTTTCTATGATATCTATCTTGTAAACCCTCAGGCTAGAATTAATATCACTGTCTGCCTTTTATAACTGAGCTCTTAAAGATTGCTAGAATAAAATTTCTCAAATATTCAGACTGTTAGATACAAATTCATGGTCTCCATGGTTAACCAGATCCTTAAAAACTGATCATGACTCATTTTATGTGGCCACAAACAGTTCTGTCTCTCATTATTATCAATGATTGTTATGAATCTTTATAACTCTTCTCAAACCTCTACAAAAAATTTTACCTTTCCCACTTGTGACAGATGATCTTAATTTTTGCCTTACAGATAAAATTAAGGTCAGTGAACGTGAATTGCCCTTACCCAGCACTGCTTATAAGGTATGTAAGGCCCAGGAAAAATATTTTGCAAGGTCCATCTTGGAAGAAACTGATTTGATTTCTAAAAATTTAAAACATTAATGGAGCCATGTGAGTTTTAGTAATTATTGGTGAAGATTTAGATTCCTGAGTAGAGTCATCTGTGTATCTGCTTATTGTCCAATCAGTGCATGAGAAAATTCTTCACAGTGTCTCATACCATCTCTTCATGTTCAAGTCCAGGAACCATGGCTTCATGGTACTTATTTCAGATGAGCCACTTCTGGTTAAGTTTATCTCCCACCATTAATAATAGATAACAGTACTGTGATTACTTACAATGTTGATATTAAAACAATATATATCTTCTTGCTTCTGCAATTCCCAGATATCATTTTTTTAATGGTGGGGCCATGATTACTCATGATGTTGTTTCATCCATTGTACTATCCATGAATACAGGCTTCTAATAACTCTCTTGAAGGTTGTTTTTATGCTTAGAATTCTGCCTACCACACTCTTCTTTATGTGTATTTCTTGAGATGGTTTCAATTACCACCTATAAATAGGTGGTTCTGAAATCTGTATCTTCAGTCCCAATCTCCCTATTGATCTTTTGCCAGGCCTCCAAATACCAATAGACCTGTTGCTTCTATTTCCAAATCCCATAGCCATTTAAAATTTAACATGTTCTAAAAATGAATGCATTCTATTCCTTCTTTCTCATCTACTCCTCCTATATTCCTTGTCTTGTTTAATTTTTTTGAAGTATAGTTTATTTACAATGTTATGCCAATCTCTTCTGTTAGCAAAGTGTCTCAGTTTTATGCATATAACATTCCTTTCCATTATGATTTGTCACAGGATATTCAGTATGGTTCTCTATGCTATATATTAGGATCTTGTTGCTTATCTATTCTAAATGTAAAAGTTTGCATCTAACAACCCCCAAGACTCCCAGTCCATTGCTATCCCTCCCTTCCCCTTGTAATTACTAGTCTGTTCTCTATGAGTCTGTTACTGTTTTATAGATACGTTCATTTGCGTCATATTGTAGATTCCACATGTAAGTGATATCATACAATGTCTTTCTCTTTCTGACTTACTTCACTTCGTATGATAATCTCTAGTTGCATCCGTGTTGCTACAAACAGCATTATTTTTTTTTTTTTTTTATGGCAGAGTCAGTATTTCATTTTATATATGTACCACATCTTCTTTATCTATTCATCTGCTGATGGACATTTATGTTGCTCCCACATTTTGGCTATTGTGAACAGTGCTGCTATGAACATAGGGGTGCACGTATCTTTTTGAATTATAGTTTTCTCTGGTTACATTCCCAGAAGTGGGATTCCTGGGTCATATGGTAATCCTATTTTTAATTTTCTGAGGAACATCCATACTGTTTTCCACAGTATCAACTTACATTCCCACCAACAGTGTAAGAGGGGTCCCTTTTCTACACATCCTCTCCAGCATTCGTTATTTGTTTTAATAATTGCCATTCTGACTGGTGTGAGGTGGTGTCTCATTGTAGTTTTGATTTGCATTTCTCTAATAATTGGTTTTTCCTGTGGTCATGTATGGATGTGAGAGTTGGACTGTGAAGAAGACTGAGCGCCAAAGAATTCATGCTTTTGAACTGTGGTGTTGGAGAACTGTGTTGAACTGTGGTGTTTGTATATTTTGGAAATTAATCCCTTGTCAGTTGCTTTGTTTGCAAATATTTTCTCCCATTCTGAGGGTTGTCTTTTCATTTTGTTTATGGTTTCCTTTGCTGTTAAAAAGCTTTTAAGTTTAATTAGGTCCTATTTGTTTATTTTTGTTTTTATTTTCATTAACTTTCTCAATCCTTTTATTTCAACGTGATCTCTTCTTTCTCTGAAATCCCATGCTATTTTCCACTTCTTTTTTGATCATTATATTTCATCTTTAATGATAAAGTCATTTTAATATTTGCTCTGTCCTATCTCCCATCCAAATCTCAATTAAGGGAGAAAGTATGGAAAACTAATGCATGAAATTTAAAAATGTATGGACTTGGGATTTACACTAATTTTAATGGAAATTAATTATGGAAAATTTTAAAACATAGAGAGTAGTATAGTAAATTTTTATGTACCCATCACCCAGCTTCAACAAGGATCATAATTCTGGCTTAATTCAGTTTTGTATCCCTTATTAACTGAGTGATAATGGGCAATTGAGATGGAAATTAAGCTACTGCCTGTGGAATGGATACAAAATGCATAGAAACAAGTGTAAATTTGAACCTGAGCATGGTTGTATGTTCAATAACATCTGATTTGCACACATGAATTTCCATTTGACATGTTTTAACATTAATATTTTTGTGTTAACAGTTTGGTTTTAAAGTTGCCTATGTTCCTTATATATGTGTGTCCAAATAGTTTAACTAAGTTTCATTATGGAGTGAACCAATGACTTTGGTCTTTATTTCAGAGTAGGGTAATTTTCATCCTCCCTTTCCTTAACTCTTCCTTTCATAACACCTTCACTCCTTCCTTCCTTTTGATCAGTTTTCTGGTGGTAAATTTTCAGAGCACTCAACTCTTAAGAACAGAGCACCTAGAGACTTCTGGAATGTTAGAGGTGATGAGACGTCAGAACAATAAAGTGATTTTCCCACTGCCATCCCTTCAAATTATTTGTGTATGTATGTGTATGTGTCTTTATATAATGACCAGCAAGTGCAAGATATATTATAAATAAAAGGTGATTTTTGTTCATTACCACATTGAAGAGTACTTTTAGTGAAGAAAGATAAAACCCACATTATTACAGGGACTTTAAATAAGTTTTTCAAAATATATTTTTAGGAAGCAAGAATGCACAACGTGAAAAACAAATAAGACTTGATAAATTAAAGATGTAGGCTCTTAGTTTTCCTATCTAGAAAAAGAAAATAATATTTTTACTCCTAAAAGTGAGAAATACATGAAAATAAACGAAAATCCAATAGACATCAGTTATCTTTAATTATATCTATTATTGAATAAGTGCACAAAGACATATTCTTCTCACTTTTCTGACGGTAATAGCTTTTCCATTAAGTTCTAACAATCACACACACACTCAAACTATGTGAACAATATAGGTCAGCAGCCAGTTATATAATGAACTTTGTGGGATAATAAACCAGTTTAAAGTGATTAGTCTTTTAGAATGCTTGAGTACTACAGTAAATCTTTGGGAGTTTTGTGGGTGGAGAGTAAAGGGAGCAGCAGAGTGATGAATAAATGGTTAATAGTGTATTTTCCATGGATCTGTCCAATACCCAAAAGAATAGTGGTCACTGAAAATGTTAAATTATACAATTTGTGCAAGTTGGTTTGGTAGCTGGATGAGCAGAGAAATGTACATGGGTAACTGTGTTTCTTGTTAGCATTCCTGGGATGCTTCATTTGTTAATATTCCATTCACATAGAAATGCCTGTTTTTTCAAAGGTTTTTCAGCACAACTTATATTTTTTTCCTTCAAATTATTTTCATTTTCTGCCAAACCTTGCTGATGATGTTGACGTTTTGTGTTACCCAGGCAGTGACTCACTCGCACATTTTGTTTTGTCCACACTGGTTTAGTGACTCTTGCATCCTTACTAACACAGTAATTATTCTGGCTTGCACTTACACTGAGCAATTGATTAATGCCTGCCCCCTTCCATCTGCAGTAAAACAAAAGCATTTGCACAATCATTTTAACAACCATATGGCAGATCATAAAGGTAGACTGCAAATATTTAGGCAATATTTGTTCCAGAGCAGCAAAAGATTTTAATGTCATATTGTTGCTAGATAATGGAGAGATAGGAAAGAAATTGGAGGTGAGAACTAGATGATGTTTAGTAAAGACTTTTTAAAAGGAATCTCTGAAAAGATTTGAAGTAATCATTTTGCATTTAGCACATTTTAGTTCCAGCTTATAGTTTGTTATGTCCTATTCCAATGTTATCTGCTGGATTGTAGGTTAATTAAGTGAAAATGTAGTTCTTTACCATTGTTAGTGAAAAATTAAACTATTGTTTTAAATGACATCAACACATGAAAAAAATTGTATTAAGAGGCACATGCATGCCTTACCTTTAGATTTATGTTTGATGTTTAATTTCTCAAATCTTTTTTTTTTTTTTCTGTAAAGATAGGCTTAGTCCATTGTTTTCCCTGTTCTTTAACAGTATCATTGTTATTTAAGTGAACTTTAAATTTTTTGAATCAGGAACTGATGCTTATTTGAGTCCTTGCTTTTCTTGTCTAATAAAACAAGGATGCTTATCTTTGCCTTCATTCTCAATCTAAACTTTACTCCTCCTTCTTCTCTTCCTTAGCATTAGCAAGCTCTTAAAACACATTATGTTAATAATAGCTTATGTAAACTATCCATTATAACTATTCTAATCCTTGTCTGCTTTATTTTTGGCTTTATTGAATGCAACCAGTAGAATCAGTTTATAGCATGTTCATTTTATTATATAATACCCAGTATTATTTTGTATGCATGTGCCACACCTCTCAGGTATCCATAGCATTTTAACCAAACAGTATCATTAGCAGGTCCTTAAATAAGTGATAATGGCAATACTTTGTAAAAGATTAGAGAACACTTTTTTTCCAAAGAATAGCAAAATTCTGGCACTTGCAAAATGAGACAATTCAACCATCTTCCACATCTTTTCTGAAATATTTTATATTTTTAGGAACTTAATATCTCTCCAAGTAAGTTAATATAGTATTATACATAGCTAGTATTCATTGTTATTCACCAGTACAGTTAGGTAACATATTATGTTATAGACTATAGTTGAGAGGACAGATTCACTTAATATTGTCATCACTCCTTGCCTTTTCTAAACAGATGGAGATAAAGCTTTCAGCTGAAAGAACTTCCTTGAGTTGACAACTCAACATTAAGTCTTCAAATTAAGCATGACAACTGTGGTGCAAAAGGTGAAATGAGAAGGTGCTACAACAAACGAAACAACCCCAGATTATCCATAGTACAAGGGTATGAAAATAAAAATTGAGCTGTTCAAAATGTAATAAAATTAACCTGGAAGTATTCCAGTCTATCTGTGAAAAACAATAAGAGAGAGAAAAAAAGTGGATGGAAAATTTCCCAGTGAAAAACAAATATGCAACTGGGACTCGGTTGTATTTTCAAACAGATTAATATTAAGCTAGGTTGGCATTCTCCAGCTAGTTTTTATGACATGTTATCATTTCTTCACTCCGCATAATCAGTTTATATAGTTTTCAGTATATTGTTTTATGGTCTAATCCAAACAAAGAGGGCCATTCATTAGCACAGCCATCCCAAGAATTTATTATTCAGTTAACCAGCAATCCATGTATTTCAGTTATATTTGGGAATTTGTTCTTCTTGCTTCCTAAGAGTTTTCTGTTGAAATGAAAGGTGAATTCCAGGTTCAGTCTCAGATAGGGACATGTTCTGAATGTTTTTCTACCATATTCTGGAAGTTGTATTTCATAATTCATTAGGCAGGCACTAAAGTTGCAGGTATTAGTGGAATATTTTGGCTGGTAGATCTGCTTTGCAGGACTAGTAACGAGAAGAGCAAAAGAATGGAAACTACCACTTTTAGAAGACAATGAAAGTTAATAAAAATCGTGTGAGTGGGCAAGAGGCACTCCACACTTCTAAAACTGTATTTGAAAATATCACATATTATATTCCCTGGAAGATGTTGAGAAATGAATATTTCCTGCCATATCAGTGAACAAGGATGTCATAATCATCAGTGACTGGAACTCTCCAATGTGATCTGATCAGCCTGAGGAAACTCAGGAAGGAAGAGAATATCTGCCATTGGGCAGCCATCAGACTGCAGCCACTCCCTAGGATGAACCTTGAGGAAACTCAGGTTGTTGCAAAAACATAGAATACTGGCCCCAGATAGGTGAGGTGCATATCAAAGGAATGATTTCAGTGAACCCAGGTTCTTGCATCTTCCCATACATAGAAAAGCACTAAATTCCTTGACTTGGGATATCTTGTTTTCTTTAATCAAGAATAATCTTTTGATGTTCAGACTGCCTGCCTCTTGTTGCAAAACTCCTACATAACGTAGCTTCTCAGTGTAGTTCTCTCAAGGTTGTTTCAGATACTGTCTCCTGGGGTGGAAGCCCTAAAAATTTCCACCAAATAAAACATAACTCTCAACTTTTAGGTTATGAATATAAGTCCACAGTATTCAATATGCCTTAGAACATTAAAGGCTCTGATAATAAAGTTCATTTAGCCTAGAAATTCCCAAATTTATTTCACCAGGTATGCTTTCTTTCACCACGGACTTATTAATATAGTAAGGAGCTTTTGTTTGTTCCATACACATTTGGGGAAAGAGTATATATTATCACTTCTGGGAAACAATAACAAAGAGACTAGTCAGAACGGAAGTAAAGTAGCTAGCTGGCTGAGACCACATGCAGTGGGCATGGAGCACAGCTCCTGAGGGTGTGAATAAGAGTGATGGAACAGGAAGCTCTGATCCAGGCAGAACAGGAAATAGCTAGCTATTCAAGCTACATTATTTGACTTTTGTTTATATCCTGGATGGAGAAATGTAATGCTGTAGAGGAGAAGAATAGGAGCAAAGGAATGGAGTCTGCTGCAGAAATTTGTCTCTAATCAGAATTTAAGAGGGTTATTTTAATGCTCATATAATTGTCCCCATCTTTGATCCTTCTTTATTTAAAAAAAAATTAGCAATAGAATACCTGTCATCCAAACCACCTCCAAGATAAAGAAGCAATCTGTTCATGTTGTTGTAGACTCTTCCACTGGGAGAAAGAACTTATATGGGAAGAACAGGATCAGGCTGAATCAGGTTCAAATTCTGGATCACAACTTAACAAATTCATGGTCTTGGGGAATATATTTCATTTCTTTAATACATTTTCTCTCAAGTATGGATAGTACTATATACTTCACTGCACTATGATGTGCACTTTCAAAGCAATAGGATGTTTATCCTGGCATTATGCTGTTTGCATATATATATATTTTTTTAATTTATATTTATTTATCTTAATTGGAGGCTAATTACTTTACAATATTGTATTAGTTTTGCCATACATCAACATGAATCCACCATGGGTGTACACTTGTTTCCCATCCTGAACCCCCCTCCCATCTCCCTCCCCATACCATCCCTCTGGGTCATCCCAGTGCACCAGCCCCAAGCATCCTGTATCCTGCATCGAACCTGGACTGACGATTCATTTCTTATATGATATTATACATGTTCAATGCCATTCTCCCAAATCATCCCACCCTCTCCCTTTCCCACAGAGTCCAAAAGACTGTTCTATACATCTGTCTCTTTTGCTGTCTTGCATACAGGCTTATCGTTACCATCTTTCTAAATTTCATATATATGCGTTAGTATACTGTATTGGTGTTTTTCTTTCTGGCTTACTTCACTCTGTATAATAGGCTCCAGTTTCATCCACCTCATTAGAATTGATTCAAATGTATTCTTTTTAATGGCTGAGTAATACTCCATTTGTATATGTACCACAGCTTTCTTATCCATTCATCTGCTGATGGGCATCTAGGTTGCTTCCTGCTGCTGCTGCTGCGTGGCTTCAGTCATGTCCAACTCTGTGTAACCCCATGGACTGCAGCCTACCAGGCTTCTCCATCCATGGGATTCTCCAGGCAAGAACACTGGAGTGGGTTGCCATTTCCTTCCCCAATGCATGAAAGTGGAAAGTGAAAGTGAAGTCACTCAGTCGTGTCTGACTCTTTGCGACCCCATGGACTGCAGCCTACCAGGCTCCTCCATCCATGGGATTTTCCAGGCAACAGTACTGGAGTGGGGTGCCATTGCCTTCTCCAGGTTGCTTCCATGTCCTGGCTATTATAAACAATGCTACGATGAACATTGGAGCACACATGTCTCTTTCAATTCTGGTTTCCTTGGCGTGTATGCCCAGCAGTGGGATTGCTGGGTCATAAGGCAGTTCTATTTCTGGTTTTTTAAGGAATCTCCACAGTGTTATCCATAGTGGCTGTACTAGTTTGCATTCCCACCAACAGTGTAAGAGGGTTCCCTTTTCTCCACACCCTCTCCAGCATTTATTGCTTGTAGACTTTGGATCACAGCCATTCTGACTGGTTGAAATGGCACCTCATATTATGTCATTTGTTTCTTGTAATAATCCCATGACAAGTAAGTTCTATCATTATATCTGTTTTACAGAGGAGAAAACTGATACACAGAGAAATGTCACAGGTTACCTGCATATTAAGAGGTGGAGTTAGGATTTTAGTCTGATTCTGAGTGTACTTTTCAGGCTGCTATTCTGCCTAGATATGCAGTAGCCAGAGGGAGATGATAAAGTGTAAATTACCTGTATATCCTCAGATGTCTAATATTAACATATTGACAAGTTAAACTAGAATTCTGCTGACTCTAAATCTCCAACTACTTACTCTGGAACTCCAGTGTCTACCAAAGACCTTTCTGAGTATTCTTAGACTCTTTTAGATGACCACAGAGATAATCAACACTTTTCACAGTTGTTATTTAGTCATTGAGTCTTGCCTGACTCTTTTGCAACCCCAGGGACTGTAGCCCACCAGGTTCCTCTGTCCATGGGATTTCCCAGGCAAGAATACTGAAGTGGGTTGCCATTTCCTTATCCAGGGGATCTTCTCAACCCAGGCTTGAATCCACATTTCCTGCATTGGCAGGCAGATTCTTTATCACCACTACCAGGGAAGCCTCTTTTCACAGTATCTCTCTCAAAAGTAAAGAGGATGGATTCTCTCCTGACTTACATAGTAGAGCCTGCAGCATATTTGATTCTAGGTTGAGTGATGCAAACCATTTAGTTTATTACTACAACACTATCCTTTCCCCTGGCACAAATTAGTTGGATCTAAATAGCTTTTTGTATCTGCTGTCATTCTGAACTTGACTAACAATATCAACTCTTCTCTGACCCTTAATGTTTATTGCTGACTTCAGCTCATTGTAGAAGCTCTCATTTTGATGGTTTCTTTCTTAACATCACAAAAATCTTATTTATTTTACCCTTTTCCCTCACAGACATATCTGCATGTGTCTGAACCCCAACTGCAGAAAAAACATAGTTTAAAAGTACCTCCATCTGAGGAAAGTTCCTTAAGTCCATTGTAAGTCAAAATTTTGAAATCAGTATCTGTAAGGGGATATGTCAGGTAATATGCTAAAGATATTAATAACTAAATTTCATTTCTTACCAGTCCAGGACTATGATACACAAGCAGGTTAATAATTTCAAGTGGCTCACACTTGCTCAGAGACTGTTAAATTTTATAACAATTTCCAAGCCAGTGGGTAGCTTGAAATCAGCCATGGTGGGAATACATACACCATGGAAATCAACAAATTCTACAAATCAGTGCTTCCTCCCACTTCCCTCATTCCACCCTCAGAGAACTACTTGTTAGACATTTCCCAGGGCACCATGGCTTTTCCATCTTCGTTGTTGTTGTTGTTGAGAGCTAATAAAAGTTGGGGGTTGGCGGGGAGTCTTAGCAAAGAGGAATGTTGAACGTAGGATAAATAAAAGAAATCATCCATTTGTAAATCCAGTGAGAAATTTTTAAGGAGCTGCAGTTCCCTTCTAGCGAGTCTAGGCTGTCTTTTGATACTGAATATTATAAGATTTCTGGTAAATGTTTTCTGATTCAAGTAATATTGCAGTTAGCAAAAAAAAAAAAAAAAAAGTCTGAAATTAAGTATATTTTATTTTTGTTGCTGTGAATTTAGTGATATGAATCTTTAAAATCTTGTTTCCTAAGTAAAAATTGACATATGATAGAGAAATTAAGAACCCAAGATGTTTTACTTTAGTTTGAATCAACTTTAGGCTCTCAACCCTGTGGGCATATTAGAATCACCTGTGTGCTTTGTAAGCCCTTTGATGCCTAGGACACGCCCCAGATCAATTAACTCAGATTCTGGAGATAAATCACTGGCTACCTTGTTTCTCAAGTTCTCCAGGTGATTCCAATGTACATTGAGGATAGAAAAGTGCCCTGTAGCCTCCAGAAACTCTCCTCTTGGTTCAAGATAGTGTGTGTTTGAGGCAGGATGTGGGCTGGTTTTCTGAAGTGCTGGCATTTCCTCAGAGAATTGGAAATGAACACAGAACTGTAAGTGGTTTGAAATTTAAATTGTGTTGTTTTTGCATGTTTTTAATAGTGTACTATTTATTGCTGGCACACCTTGAAGTTGTAGTAAAGGCATTTACAAATGTAAAACACTTACAAATGTAAAACATTTATAAATGTAAAAATACTGGGGAATAACTAGAAATCTTGGAAAATCAGTTGCAAATCAAATTTACTTTTCGTGCTGACTGTAGAAATAAATCTCAAATGAGAAAGGGGTAGGATTTCTCTGAAAGCGTTTGCTCAGTATTTCTCCACCTATCTCCATGATATTCTTTTGTTAAGAGAGATTGTTGGGTAGAAACTGAAGTAGTCATGTCTGGGTTTGCATTTTCCTTGTTGCAAAGTTGTTGCCACTTTTCTTCTCTGGTTGTGGTACAAAACACACAACTTTTATCTAGTAGTGTATTAAAGGAGGCCCTGACCTATCCCTTTTGTGGCCCTGAGTGGTGGGGAAAAAGAATGATAGTATTCTCACCTCAAATGTATTAATAAATAAATAAATGACTCAAACCAAAAACTAAGCTTTAAAAGAAGTATGAAAATATCCAAAGAAGTTCTGGCTTTTCCCAAAATATCTTGACTCCCTTTTAAAAGCAAATCTGAAACACTCTCAAATTTTTAGTGCCTTAATTCCATTTACAGGTTGCCTATTAGGCTGAGTAGCTCAGAACTAGAATCAAAATGACTTCTCTGTTTTTGCTGACTTCTTTCCTAGAGATTTATTAACCATGAATATCCAATTCTTGACATGGCCCAGTGACTAAGACTACAGTCTGAAGATGATAAATTATCACAAAAAATGATACATTGTGAAAGAAAAAGTGAAAAGTCAGAATAATGTTAGAAATCTGATCTAGATGACAAATGCTGAAATAAGACATAGCTTTGCCAGTTAATCATATTTGTTTGAAAAGCCATAGAAAGGTTTAAACTCATTTCTTTATAAAAACATTGCAGATTTAAAAAAAATAAACTACATGAATTGAACTTATATGAGATCTTAATTCAAGAGCAAGTTGAACTTATGATAGGCTTTCTCTAGAACTGGTCTTTGTTTTCACATTATCCATATATATGGGAGAAAACCACTTAATTGGCAAAAAAAAATTTCCCACTTATAACAGTTATAAAAGTAAATACATTTAGGTTCAATTATCATGTTAATTTCATACATATTAAAGGAGTTAAAGTCAATTTAGTTTTTTAACTTCTAACTGGATTTCTATGAAGAAATTTGAAAGTCACATTTAAATTCAATCACATTGAAAAGAATTGAGAGTAGTTTTTCAAAAGGTCATAAAAGTACTTCTGTGTCTTACAGAACATGATTTTCAGACTTCCTCATGAAGAACATGAAAAATAGAAATGACATGTGTTAAAAATGACATGGTGGATAGCTTTAATATTGCAGGTTTCTTTTATACTCTATTCTCAAATTCATCTTGAATATGAATAGTTATCACTTTATAAAGTCATAGTGAGGCTGAAATCATGTGATGATTTTGTGTCTAAGGGTTCATTCTTCTAGGAGGACAAATTTCACACAAGAGGACTTCAGAGTATTGTTAGAAAGTTATGATTCTGTTGGTTACAAGAGAGCAAGGGGACATATTTGGATGTTTGAACTATCTGAAGATGGGCCTCAGAAATTTAAGTGCTTTAATTATAATATATACATAAAGGATAAATAAATCATCTATACATTTCAGTTCAGTCACTCAGTCATGTCCTACTCCTTGCGACTCATGCTGCCATGAATTGCAGCATGCCAGGCCTCCCTGTCCATTACCATCTCCCGGAGTTCACTCAAACTCGTGTCCATCGAGTTGGTGATGCCATCCAGCCATCTCATCCTCTGTCATCCCCTTTTCCTCCTGCCCCCAATCCCTCCCAGCATCAGAGTCTTTTCCAATGAGTCAACTCTTCGTATGAGGTGGCCAAAGTACTGGAGTTTCAGCTTTAGCATCACTTGATACTATTTTATGAAGTAGACACACCTGTGTAGCCACTGCTCAGATTATGATATGGAAGACTAGGAGCACCCCAAAGTACCACATGTCACCCCCTTAAGATAATTGCTATTGTGATCTATTTAAGCAGAGATTTGATTTGTCTGTTTGGGACCTTTATATTCAATATAAATGAAAACATACTGGATGATATCATTTGTTTACTTTTGCTCAACATCTTGTCTGAGATGCAACCAGGTTGCATGTATTTCTGTTTCAATACTACATAGTATTTCATGAGAAGAAGGTACTACAATCTTATTTATTCCTTCCATTGATATACTTTTGGGTTGTTCCCTGTTTATTGCTATAATGACTAATGCTGTTAAACATATTCTTATACGTGTCTTTTGTTCACATATACAGACTCTTCTATTGGGAATATGTCTAGAAGTGGATTCCTGAGCTGTAAGAGAGGTATATGTTCGGTTTTCAAAATACTGACAAATGCTTTCCAAAGGGGTTCACATCAACAGTGCATGAACATAGTACTGAAGTCTGGAGCAAGTTTGTGTAGGGGCAACCAGAGTCAACCCTGTATGTTTTACCAAAATAGACATGCAGTAATGGAAGTAGTGTTAGAGCTGGAAATGTGAATTTGGGACATGGATGCCCAGTGGATGGCTAGAAAAATGCAAAAGAAAGAAAACCCAAGAGTAGAACTTTAGGAGATGCCTACTTTTAGGGAGAAATGAAAGAGAATCAGGAAAGATGGACACATCAGACTTGGAGTAAAGGAATTTCAGGGTTAAGTGGAGTAAGTTAAACAGGTATAAGGAAGTACAAACTCTATTATGGCATATAGCAAAATGTTTAAAGTTGCCATAATTCAAAGAGTATCCTGGTATACTTTAAAGAATACTAATAAGTTGCTATTGGATTTGGAAATCAGTGTCCCAGTTTACATTAAGAGAAAAAATTTTAGAAAAAGAAAGGGTGTGGAAAGCTCTTTGCAATGGAATAGACTGAGAAGAAGGAAAGGAATCGATGAGTTTAGGTTCTCAGTGCCAGAAAGATGGAGAGTATAAAGGGATGAAGAGAGGACACTTTGGATAACTCAACCCGATGAAATGGAAGGTGCACTAAGAGTTTGAAAAACTACAATGAGTAGAATCTGGACAGATGTGATTGGCTCAGTGGTGTGTCTATTTTTTATCCTTTGGGCCAGAGTGATCTCTGATAGGGTGGGAGAAAGGAGAGAATATTAAAGAGCTTGTGTCAGTCTCTCTGCTGTTAGGGATATTTCAATGAAATATTGTCAAAAGAACATATTTGAAATTCAGTGAAATTGTGAATTGATTAGTAAGCAAGCAGAAAGGTGACTGAAATTTTTCCAGATCCTTTCTTTTTTAGAAGCCTCATTTCCTAGTGCTTGTCACATTCTATTGTCTAAAACCAAGGATTCTCAGCAGTATTAGTCAAGTCGGCCCTCCATATCCTTGGAGTCCACATCTGACGGTTCAACTAACTGTGTACTGAAAATATTGGCAGAGAAGTCCAGAAATTTCCAAAAAGTAAAACTTGAATTTGCCACATCCTAGCAGCATAATGTCCTGAAGTTAATGAAGAAACATCAGATGATGGAATAAATATTTCATTTTGTAATCTCCAGATTTCTGAAGACTATACATATGCAGCCAGATTACACGGTGTCCCCTACATTTGCTTGTGTTTTAAATTAACTAACAGTTTGACATCAGTGACATTTTAAAACTGTTGGATTACCCCCTGGTGGCTCAGCTGGTAAAGAATCCACCTGCTATGTGGGAGACCTGGGTTTGATCCCTGGGTTGGGAAGATCCCCTGGAGAAGGGAGAGGCTACCCACTCCAGTATTCTGGCCTGGAAAATTCCATGGACTGTATAGTCCCTGGGGTCACAAAGAGTTGGACACGACTGAGTGACTTTCACAAACACAAACAAACCCAGTATATAAACATATAGAATTACTGTTAAAATACATAACATTTGACTACTTTGATCTGCATGCAAAACCCATTCTTAATTCTATTAATAATTCAAATCAGGGTTATCTGAGGCAAGGCATTTGGATTAAAGAATTTTCTTTCTGATGTTGACTATTTTATCTTATGACATGCCTAGTGTATTAAAATAATCAGATACAAAGAATGTTTCGTGTTTCCCACTCCTTGACTTATTGTTGTTGGGCAACATTGCATTTTAATGATAAGGAATATTTTTTATTTTTTTAGGGAGAGGGCTGTTAATGATACAGATGGCAGATAGTGGTCTGTTAAATTCTCTTGAGTAATATGAGGCAATTAGATATGCTTCTTAACACAGATTTTTCTTGTTAAAAGTAATGAATTCTATCAATAGACTAGAATTTCTCAATATGATCCTTGAACCAACTGTATTAGCATCTTCTGGGAACTTGTTAGAAATGTGAATTCTTGGTCTGCCCATGCCAAGCCTCCTTTCCCCGAACTGAGTCAGACATTCCACCTCCAGATTCTGATGGATGCTAAAGTTTGAGGACTACTGCCTAGGACTATGGAGACACTGTGATGGTGCCTATCGTTTCTCTCACCTCTTCATTTCTACCTTATCATTCAAACACTGTAAAATAAAATGAAATACTTAGAAAGTGCTTCTCCTCCCCATAAACTTGTCATGTCTGTGCTGTGATATGTTGCTGCACACAAATAATTTCCAGTTATCAGAAGGATGATTTGTTTGGCTGGTGTATTACTCATATGTTTGTGGTGTCCAACATGTCACCTGCAACTCTCGCTAGCAGTTTTGCTGGTAGAATGCTGCTGGATGCAAAAACAAAATCTTTTACTTTACTGCTACCTATCCTCTGCTTGGTTCTATCAACCTTAGACATAGAGATTTTTTTTTTTTTCTAAGGAAAACAATCAGTAGAATGCATAAGTGGAAAATTAGTGTAGGAACTGGCTTACACAATTATTGAGGCCAAGATGTCCCATGATCTGTCCTCTGCAAGCTTGAGAACCAGGAAAATGGTGGTATAACTTTGTCTGGCTCCTAAGACCTGAGGATTGAGAAGCCAATGGTGTTAAGTCTCACTTAAGGTCAGAACCTCCTGAAAACTAGGAATGCTGAGGGAAGGGGAATATGCTGTCACCCTTCCTCAGCCTTTTTGTTCTATTCAGGTCCTGAACACATTGTTATGATACCCGCTCTTATTGGTGAAGGTGGTTTTTACTTAGTTTGCAGATTCAAACACTAAAGTTTTCCCGAGACTTCAGGTATAATGTTTACCACCTATCTGAGGATCCCTTAACCTAGTCAAATTGACAAATATTTATTACACAGTCTCACCAAGTTTCATGTAATTTGGTCTGCTCGGTTTTATTTCCCATTATTCTCTAGCCTAGTTCATCTAGTCTCTCCAGTTGTGTGAATGTTTGGGAACCTTAAGGTTATTTTATACCAACAACATACTCATTTCGAACAGTATATGTTCATTCCTCCCCTTGCACATTTACCAAGTCCTTTATTCTCATCCTCCATCACTCATCTAATTTCTTCTCTCTTTGCTCGGAGCTCAACATGCCCATGTCAGTGAGGAAACCAAATCCAGAGAGGGTAACTCAAGCAAAGGCCTAAGCATGAGGACTGGCCAGCTGGACAAAGGGATATGGCCAGGCAGCAACCTGGTGGGAACCAAGGATGAAGGCCTCTGTGACAGATACAGGTTCTAAAATCAGCAAATCTCAAGTGACCCCTGTTGGCAGATGAGGTCTAGGCATAGTCAGGATGGCTTTGAGACTGGCAGAGGCCAAGCCTGTAGGTTGAAGACACCAGCAAGTCCAGCTGATAGATTGTAAAGGCCTGCAGAGGTCCGGTTGCAAATCCTCCAAAACCTATTCCCTGGTTACCCTCACTCTCACTGTTTTTTTGTTTTTTGGGGGGTCTTTTCTTTGACCGAAGCTTGTTACATCTCACAACATAGGACTGACTTGGTATCCTGCTCTGTTTTCTTGTACTGTCATTGTATTGAAAGTGTTAGTCACTCAGTTATGTCCTCTTTGCTATCCCATGGACTGTAGCCCACCAGGCTCCTCAGTCCATGGGATTCTCCAGGCAGAATACTGGAGTGGGTTGCCATTCTCTCCTCCAGGGATTGAACTGGGGTCTCCTGGATTGCAGGCAGACTTTTTACTGTCGGAGCCACCAGGGAAGCCCATCAATGTATTAGTTCATGCTTTTATAAAAAAGTACTGTAGGCTAGGTGGCTTAAACAACAGAAATTTCTTTCTCATAGTTCAAGAGGCTGGGGAGTCCAAGATAAAAATATTGTCCAGTTTAGTCCCTAGTGAGGGCTCTCTTCCTGGCTTTCAGCTGACTGCCTTCTCCCTGTGTCCTAACATGGCAAGGAGTGAGAGAAAGCAAGCTTAGTTGATCTTCCTTCTCTGACCAGAGGTTACCACATCACCTGCATTGTGATGAGAATTCTTAACCACTCAGCTGGTAAAGAATCCGCCTGTAATACGGGAGAGCTGGGTTTGATCCCTGGGTTGGAAAGATCCCCTAGAGAAGGGAAAAGCTACCTACTCCAGTATTCTGGCCTGGAGAATTCCATGGAGTTATACAGTTCTTGGAGAAGGAAATGGCAACCCACTCCAGTATTCATGTCTGGAAAATCCCATGGACCGAGGAGCCTGGTGGGCTATAATCCATGGGGTCGCAAAGAGTTGGACACGACTGAGCCACTTTCACTTCACTCAGGGAAGTCCCAAGTTTCTGCTGTATTAAGCATTTGCTTGTCTTATAATTCATTGTGTTAGCCTCTGGAGAAGAAAAAGGGTCTAGAAACAGTAACACTGCTGCAAGCAGTCTTGCTCAGTAGGCCAGGGATCACAGCGTATGTACCTTAAGGTCTGTTTTCAGATCAGAAATCAAAAGGAGATGAATTGAAGGTTGCTCATTTTAATCTAAAATAATTCTTAATCTAAAATAATTCCTGTCCTTGACTTGGAATCTAGCCCTATTCCTGGGAAAGCATTTCCACAGCTAAAACAAATCAAAGAACAGCATATACCGAGAAAACCCAATGTGCCAGGTTCATTCTGGTATACTGATGACTAGCTGGAATTATTTCTTTCAGAAAATGCATTTGATTTAGAGATCGATTTGGAGATAGGTGAGTAGAGGTTATTTTGGACACATGGACCAAACTGTTAGGAAAGCAAAAACAAAGGTCTGCTAACAGAGCTTCCCCTGTACTCAAAAGAACACTTCTCTTGTACATTTCAAGTAAAAAATACAAACTGTCATTGTGTTCCAGTGTGTACACTCAGTTTGTTATGTAACGGGGCTCTGCTTTCTCTTTAAATATAAACTATTTCTTGAACAGAAATAACAAAAATCAAATTCTATCAGATTAATGCAAAATTTCAGCTTTTTCCCAAAAGACCTTTTTCTCAAAGGACCTTTTTCTAACTTATGTTTATCAGCATGAAACCCCCCTGAGAATATGGTGAGCTCTGTTTCCTCACTGAGATACCACAGCCTGGAGTCTGGCAGCATTTCCATCATTTACCACCCACAGAGCTTGCCTTTTTTTTTTTTTTTTTTTTAAGTTGTTTTTGTCTGTTTAACGAGACCAGTGAATTCTAACAGCAGTCACAGCCAAGTTTCTTCTGGAATTGTCAGCTGTGTATCGAAGTGTTGTTTCCCTGCTGTCTTTTCTTTGTTATATTTTGAAATTTAGATTTACAAAAGAGTTACAAAAATAGATTTTCTTTATATGTTTCACTCAGCTTCTTGTGATATCAACCATGAAACATTTATTAAAACTAAGAAATTAACCTAGGTTAAATACTGTTAGCTCCATATTTTGTTTAGTTTTCCCAGTTTTTCTACTAATGTCTGATCTGTCCCAAACAAATCCAAGATGCTGTGTTGCGTTTAGTCTCCTGTCTCCTCTTGCATGCATGCTAAGTCACTTCAATTGTGTCCAACTCTTTGCAACCCTTTGGACCATAGCCCACCAGACTCCTCTGTCTATGGGGTTCTCCAGGCAAGAATACTGGAGTGAGTTGCCATTTCCTCCTCCAAGACATCTTCCCGATCGAGGGATCGAACCTGCATCACTTATGTTTCTTGCATTGGCAGGCAGGTTCTTTACAACTAACACCCATCAGTCTCCTTTAATCTGTAATAGTTTCTCGGTCTGTCTCTATCTTTGATGTGAACGCTTTCTGCTGTTTTTAAAGCCTTTTATAAATATACCTTTTCATATATGCAAGATACCTTGTAATATTGGATAGAATTGCTTATTTAAATATACTTAAATAATTTCCACATGGCTTTTTTTCTATATTGCAAACAACCTTGAAAGGAGCAAAGTATTTGTGGAAAAAAAATTAGCAAGGAAAAACTAATCCCTTAGCATTTTTACTTACCTTTCCTGCTTCTAAGATCACCATAACAAAATACAGTGGGTACATCTCAAACATTCAGAATAATCTTTTTTGTACTTGTTATTTTGTATTGGGGTATAGCCGATTAACAAAGTTGGGATAGTTGCAGGTGAACTGGGAAGAGGCTCAGGCATACATATACATGTATCCATATTCCTCCCTCAAATCCTCTCTCATTCAGGCTGCCACATAATGCAGAATTACATGTGCTGTACAGTAGGTCCTTGTTGGTTATTCATTTTAAATATAAGTGTACTTGTCCATCCCTGATTCCCTAACTATTCCTTCCCCACTGGTAGCTCTAAGTTCATTTTCTAATTCTGTGAGTCTCTTTCTGTTGTGTAAATAAGTTCATTTTGTCACCAGAATGATCTTTCTAATGTAGGAATTTATCATATAGTAATTATATTGACAGGTCCATATCACCTGCCTAAATTCCAGACTCTTTAGCATGGCACATAAAGTTTCTTGGTCTGGCTCCCATCCATCCTTCAGGAAGCACCTTGAGCTGTTCCTGACCACTCGTCAAGTCCTCTGCGGTAGGCAGCCTCAGAGAGCTTCCAATAATCCCCACCTCCTTTACTTTTTGGCCCTGGGTTATCTATCTCTTCCCATTGAGTGTGGGCTGAATTTGACTGGTTTCTTAGGAATAGCATATGATGAGAAGTAAAGGAATGCTATTTCTGAGATTGTGATAGCAAAGACTGTGGATTCTGTCATGAGTGTTCTTTCTTTCATTTGAGGGAAGCCAGCCACCATTTGTGATAATGAGAGGACCACTTGAGAAAACATTGATATCTCTGACCAGTAGCCAGTGAGGATCCACGCACTGCTAATAACCATGTGAGTAGGCCTGAAAGCAGATTCTTTTCCAGCAAAGCCTGGAGATGACTGCACCCCTGACCCAATGCTGGACTGTAGCTTTGCAAGAGACACAGCTCAAATCTAGTTGTTTTGAAACCATCTGTATCTCTGCCCTTAATGATCTCACCCATTCAATTACTTACCGTCACATATTGTTCTTAAAGTGCTGCCCTAGTAAACTCTTTGTAATGGTGCAGTGTCTTTTCTTTTGTGTGCATATCAACAACATTGCTAAGCAAGTAAAGTTAGATAAATTCTGATTGACATATTGAAGATGGCATTTAACTTTTGTGTTTTTTGAAGTCTGAATTAAAATGATTAAGCTAAATATACATATACAACAACTCTAAAGCAACACTGAGATGTATGTCTGATGATGAGAATGCAAATACAGGGGAATGGTTAGAAATCTCAGTTGATGTTTAGAAACAGTTGGGATGTCAGTAGGCAAGTGAAGACTTGACTGTGAGAAGAGCATACAAACATGCATAGATGGGGCTGAGTGTTACATAGATGGAAGGTTCTAGCCTGAATGGGTGGAACTTTGTTCCAGGAAGCAGTGTGAGGGATGATTGGGTGGCCCAGGCAAGCCTAAGTGACAAGATATAAGCCCTGATCCATTAAGGAGAAGCCAATTTGGTATTTGCCTATGTATTCTAGACTCCAAAGTGCATATTCTGGAGGACGCATATCACTGTTACCTGCCCGTGAACTCATATTAATGTTGCTGTTGTTTAGTCACTCTGTTGCAATTGTATGGACCATGGCCCATCAAGATCCTCTGTCCAAGGAATTTCCCAGGCAAGAATACTGAAGTGGGTTGCCATTTCCTTCTCCAGCGGATTTTCCCAGATCAGGGATTGAACCTGAGTTTCCTGCATTGGCAGGTGGATTCTTTACCACTGAGCTTCCTGGGAAGCCTTACTCTTACTAATGCAGGGTCATAAATCCCTGAAGATCCCACAGAGTATTTCAGGGGTCAAGAGATATGTTCCACTTGAACTCACTTGCAAGTGAGTCAAATCAGTTACGTGTGGCATCCACGTTTGTTCCCTTTTTTCCCATACCTCCTACCCCCTCTCTAGCATAGGACTACTGCTCGTTCTTTCTGGCCCCTCCCACAGAGCATGAAAGAGGCTTATTCTGGGTGGGCTGTCAAATGTTGCCTCTTATGGATGGGGCTCAGGGTACTCAAGCTTCTGGCCATCTCTGTCATTATAATACTTGTAGTCACATTCCCTGTATGTTGCCCTGATGTGTTGTAGAATATATATAAATACACACACACACATACACATACATTTCTAATTGTAGTTTTACACCCTAATCACATCTTCTGCCCCCCAGGGCTCAGTCATGAGCCCAGCCAGGGCTAAGCAGAACAGAGGAGGGAGCTGGACTTGGAGAAAGATCTTCGTGATGTTAATGTTTTATTGATGACTGGTCTTGATGTTTCTAATGATGAAAGATGTTGATGTTCTATTCGTCTTTTCTTCTTCCTCGGCACTAAGACTGCATTACCCTATCAAGTGTGTTTGACCCTCTCTTTATTCAAGGACTATTTGTAGTCTCACCATAGACTTGTGGTAGGTTGACTCAGATATTCTCTAAACTTTGGTGGGGAACACAGCTAGAGCTCAAACCAGGACCACAGCTATACCATGCTCATGTATGCAGAACAAGTGCCAGACTGGGAAGGAACTGTGTCACTCAGGTAGGGAAAGGACCAGAGAGTATAAGGGAATGGACATTTTTGTGTTGGAATGGACCAGGGGAGTGATAATCTGCATGCATTCTAAAGACATGGATCTATTACTGCCTTTGCTGTTCATAACTTTACTCATTCTTGGCATGTGTTTGTATGGACACACCATTTAAGTGAGAGGTGGGACTTCCCTGGCAATCCAGTGGTTAATGCTCCACACTTCTAATGCATGGGGTGAGGGTTTGGTCCCTGGCTAGTGAATTAAGATCCCACATGCCTTATGGAAATAGAAAATAGAAAAACAGAAAAGTAAATAAAAATTAATAAAAATAAAAAACTTATCTAACAATGAGACATAAGCAATGGGTTAAAATTATTAAAATCTTGATTTTTTTAAAGTCCTAATCTGACAGATATATGCAGAATGATTTAAGCTAGAGTGAGCAGGAAGACCAGCTGCAAATTACTGAAATTATCCAGGTGGAGAGTGCTTTATATTTTCCTTATCTGTCAGGAACCTCAGAGTTTTGTGCCAACTTGTAGCTGACATTTAGCCACATTTAGAATATAATGACCTTTCCTTTTCATTTTTCAAACTACATACATGCTTCTTTTGCCTTACTGGTCTTTAGGTTTTATTTTACTTGAATTTTTCCTTGTAAGTTATCTCTTCTTTTTAGAAGTAAATAGGCTGTATATCAATCACCTCAGATACGCAGATGACACCACCCTTATGGCAGAAAGTGAAGAGGAACTAAAAAGCCTCTTGATGAAAGTGAAAGAGGAGAGTGAAAAAGTTGGCTTAAAGCTCAACATTCAGAAAACGAAGATCATGGCATCTGGTCCCATCACTTCATGGGAAATAGATGAGGAAACAGTGGAAACAGTGTCAGACTTTATTTTGGGGGGCTCCAAAATCATTGCAGATGGTGACTGCAGCCATGAAATTAAAAGACACTTACTCCTTGGAAGGAAAGTTATGACCAACCTAGATAGCATATTCAAAAGCAGAGACATTACTTTGCCAACTAAGGTCCATCTAGTCAAAGCTATGGTTTTTCCTGTGGTCATGTATGGATGTGAGAGTTGGACTGTGAAGAAGGCTGAGCACTGAAGAATTGATGCTTTTGAACTGTAGTATTGGAGAAGACTCTTGAGAGAAGAGTTAACTCATTTGAAAAGACTCTGATTGCTGGGAGGAATTGGGGGCAGGAGGAGAAGGGGACGACAGTGGATGAGATGGCTGGATGGCATCGCTGACTCGATGGATGTGAGTCTGAGTGAACTCCGGGAGTTGGTGATGGACAGGGAGGCCTGGCGTGCTGCGATTCATGGGGTCGCAAAGAGTCGGACACGAATGAGCAACTGAACTGAACTGAACTGAGTTAGGAGATGTTGCCTAGTGTTTGAGTTGTGGTGGTGACAAGGAGTTAGAGAATAAACTTAAGATGACATTAGTAATTTTTAAGCTTCAAGTGACAAGAAGTTGGAGGTATGTTTCAAAAATTGTTGGATTCTAAGGATGTCCTGTGTCTCTACACCCACTTTAAAGATCAGTGATCAAAACTGGATTATGTAACAAGCTAAATGGGAAAAGAATTTGAAAAATAATAGATATGTGTGTGTGTATAACTGAATTACTCTGCTGTACACATGAAACTAATGCAACATTGTTGATGAACTATACTCCTATATGGGCTTCCACGGAGGCTCACGTGATGAAGAACCCATCTGCCCATGTAGGAGATGCAAGAGATACAAGTTTGATCCATGGGTTGGGAAGATCCCCTGGAGAAGTAAATGGCAACCCACTCCAGTGTTCCTGTCCTGGAAAATTCTGTGGACAGAAGCGCCTACTGGACTACAGTCCATGGGATTGCAAACAGTTGGACACAGGTCACAAAGAGTTGGACACAACTGAGCCCACATCCATGCACACATACTTCAGTATAAAATAAAAAGCTAAAAAATTATGAAAACAAAAACAAAAAAGCCCTGGGTAATGGCCCAAGTAACATAGGGCTCAGTAAAGTCTGTTCCTTTCCAAGGCTGGACAGATGGAGAAGTAGGAAGGGTGGTGTGATCAGAGTTCCCAGCAATTCACAGTGAGTGGATGTGTTCGTTGTTACCATAGAGCAGTGACTATATGGGGAACACAGTTACGTGCTAGGTGTTAGAGTTTATTAATTAGTGAGGACACTTGCTCTTCAAAAGCTTAAAGAAAATATAAAACCATGAAGGATTAGCAAATAGAAATATAATGTGCTATATCCTCCAGGATTTGGCAAAGAGCATGCAAACTTAACTGCCTACAGGGTCCAGGTAGATCATCTTGAATGAGTCAAGTGGACAAAGTGTATACAATATAAAGAGGAGTGGTGGGAGGAGGGTGGACAGAAGTTTCCAACCCTTCAGTCATAGGGTTGATTCCCTTGGCAACCAGCCCCCAACGCCTCATCCTTAGGTACTTTCCAAAAATCACTACATTAATGTAAAACCAGTTATAATGGAAAGGGGCATGTTATAAGTAACAAGACATCTGTTTCATCTTTATGGTTCTGAGATATCTTCAGAAACTGAAGACCAAATATTATCACAAAAGATTTTCCCATTCCTCTTAATGCTCAGGAAATTCCAAGGGTTTTGAGATCTGTGAGCCACAAATCTTGGATGAAAATCAAATATATATTTCTTATAAACCAACATAGCAGTTGGGGGTGAGGGCTAGGAGTCTAAATTTACAGTAAAAGCATGGATAAGCCTTTTGGTACAAGGCCAGAAAGAATGTGGCTGCCATAGCTTTTGTATGACAACTAATCCCAAAGTGGGGAAAAAAAAAAATTCAGTCAAATGCATGTCATTTAACATTCACCGTGTGAGAAAGACAATTTACAAAACCCTCCAAGTTTCCAAAGGTTTAGATTATGTGATGTGCAGTCTGGTTTGGGGTCTCAATCCTAATTTTGTTTTCTGGTTATAATAGTATTCATGTGATTACTAGTACTAGAAAGTTTTTCTGCATCCCATATCTGTTATTCCTTATGAGACCCCTGAAACAGGTTCTATTATTAGCCCACATTTGATACTCCAGGATATGAAGACTTTGGAAAGTAAAGCAACTTGCCCAAAACCACATTTCTAGGTAAGTTGTGCTCATTGAGTCACTTCAGTTGTGTCTGATTCTGTGAAACTGGATAGACTGTAGTCTGCCAGGCTCCTCTATCCATGGAATTCTCCAGGCAAGAATACTAGAGTGGGTTGCCATTTCCTCTTCCGGAGGATCTTCCCAACTCAGGGATCGATCCTGTGACTCTTATGTCTCCTGCATTGGCAGGAAGATTCTTTACCACTAGTGCCACATTGGAAGCTACATATTCTAGATCCAGACTGGTCTGACTGAAGAGTGTGAGCTTCACTGTGCAGCTTTCTCCATTGATTTGAATGTGACATGACAAGCTTTTGACTTGCCTTGAGTGGGTTTTTGTTTTTTTCCACAAAGTCAAATGTCATGATATATATCACATGTTCTATAAATATATATAAATGCATAAAACAGATGTTTTATTAACTATGAAATAATGGTTGATGTAATTGGCATTTACCTGGCACTAAGTTCCTGTGACGGACGTGCCAAAGCGCGGCCAAGAGGAGCCACCCCACGTCCGTGGTCAGGGGCAGAAGCCAGAGGACCCCATGCCCGAAGGGCGGCGGCCAAGAGGATTTACCCCAAGTACGAGGTCAGGGGCAGTGGCTGAGAGTACAAGACTGCAACGGCACAGGAACAGCCGAGAGGAACTACCTCATATCCGAGGTCAGAGGGGGCAGCCGGGAGGAGATACCCAGTGTTCGAGGTCAGGGGCGGCGACGAGAGGAGTTACCCTGCGTCCGAGGTCAGGGGCGGCGGCCAGGAGGAGAAACCCCACGCCCCAAGCCCGAGGCCAGGGGCGGTGGTCGGGAGGACCAACCCCACGTCCAAAGAGCCATGGCTGCGTGGGCGCAGGAGGGCCTAGAGGAGCTATCCCACATTGAAGGTCAGGAAGGGCGGTGGTGAGGAGATACCCCTCGTCCAAGGTAAGGAGCAATGGCTGTGCTTTGCTGGAGCAGCCGTGAAGAGATACCCCACGCCCAAGGTAAGAGAAACCCAAGTAAGAAGGTAGGTGTTGCAAGAGGGCATCAGAGGGCAAACACACTGAAACCATACTCACAGAAAACTAGTCAGTCTAATCACACTAGGACCACAGCCTTGTCTAACTCAATGAAACTAAGCCATGCACGTCGGGCAACCCAAGATGGGCAGGTCATGGTGGAGAGATTTGACAGAATGTGGTCCACTGGAGAAAGGAATGGCAAACCACTTAAGTATTCTTGCCTGGAGAACCCCATGAACAGTATGAAAAGGCAAAATGATAGGATACTGAAAGAGAAACTCCCCAGGTCAGTAGGTACCCAATATGCTACTGGAGATCAGTGGAGAAATAACTCCAGAAAGAATGAAGGGATGGAGCCAAAGCAAAAAGAAACCCAGCTGTGGCTGTGACTGGTGATAGAAGCAAGGTCCAATGCTGTAAAGAGCAGTATTACATAGGAACCTGGAATGTCAGGTCCATGAATCAAGGCAAATTGGAAGTGGTCAAACAAGAGATGGCAAGAGTGAATGTCAACATTCTAGGAATCAGCAAACTGAAATGGACTGGAATGGGTGAATTTAACTCAGATGACCATTATATCTACTACTGCGGGCAGGAATCCCTCAGAAGAAATGGAGTGGCCATCATGGTCAACAAAAGAGTCCAAAATGCAGTACTTGGATGCAATCTCAAAAACGACAGAATGGTCTCTGTTCGTTTCCAAGGCAAATCATTCAATATTACAGTAATCCAAGTCTATGCCCCAACCAGTAACGCTGAAGAAGCTGAAGTTGAACGGTTCTATGAAGACCTACAAGACCTTTTAGAACTAACACCCAAAAAAGATGTCCTTTTCATTATAGGGGACTCAAGGCAAAAGTAGGAAGTCAAGAAACACCTGGAGTAACAGGCAAATTTGGCCTTGGAATACGGAATGAAGCAGGGCAAAGACTAATAGAGTTTTGCCAAGAAAATGCACTGGTCATAACAAACACCCTCTTCCAACAACACAAGAGAAGACTCTATGTATGGACATCACCAGATGGTCA
Organism: Bos indicus; assembly: GCF_029378745.1. Classification (NCBI taxonomy): domain Eukaryota; kingdom Metazoa; phylum Chordata; class Mammalia; order Artiodactyla; family Bovidae; genus Bos; species Bos indicus. Next base: position 114,428,449 of record NC_091760.1, read on the forward strand.
ACACCAAAATCAGATTGATTATATTCTTTGCAGCCAAAGATGGAGAAGCTCTATACAGTCAGCAAAAACAAGACCAGGAGCTGACTGTGGCTCAGATCATGAACTCCTTATTGCCAAATTCAGACTTAAATTGAAGAAAGTAGGGAAAACCACTAGACCATTCAGGTATGACCTAAATCAGATCCCTTATGATTATACAGTGGAAGTGAGAAATAGATTTAAGGGCCTAGATCTGATAGATAGAGTGCCTGATGAACTATGGAATGAGGTTCGTGACATTGTACAGGAGACAGGGATCAAGACCATTCCCATAGAAAACAAATGCAAAAAAGCAAAATGGCTGTCAGGGGAGGCCTTACAAATAGCTGTGAAAAGAAGAGAAGTGAAAAGCAAAGGAGAAAAGGAAAGATACAAGCATCTGAATGCAGAGTTCCAAAGAATAGCAAGAAGAGATAAGAAAGCCTTCTTCAGTGATCAATGCAAAGAAATAGAGGAAAACAACAGAATGGGAAAGATTAGGGATCTCTTCAAGAAAATCAGAGATACCAAAGGAACATTTCATGCAAAGATGAGCTCGATAAAGGACAGAAATGGTATGGACCTAACAGAAGCAGAAGATCTTAAGAAGAGATGGCAAGAATACACAGAAGAACTGTACAAAAAAATATTCACGACCCAGATAATCACGATGGTGTGATCACTCACCTAGAGCCAGACATCTCTGAATGTGAAGTCAAGTGGGCCTTAGAAAGCATCACTACGAACAAAGCTAGTGGAGGTGATAGAATTCCAGTGGAGCTGTTCCAAATCCTGAAAGATGATGCTGTGAAAGTGCTGCACTCAATATACCAGCAAATTTGGAAAACTCAGCAGTGGCCACAGGACTGGAAAAGGTCAGTTTTCATTCCAATCCCAAAGAAAGGCAATGCCAAAGAATTCTCAAACTACCGCAAAATTGCACTCATCTCACACACTCGTAAAGTAATGCTCAAAATTCTCCAAGCCAGGCTTCAGCAGTATGTGAACCATGAACTTCCTGATATTCAAGCTGGTTTTAGAAAAGGCAGAGGAACCAGAGACCAAATTGCCAACATCCGCTGGATCATGGAAAAAGCAAGAGAGTTCCAGAAAAACATCTATTTCTGCTTTATTGACTATGCCAAAGCCTTTGACTGTGTGGATCACAATAAACTGTGGAAAATTCTGAAAGAGATGGGAATAACAGACCACCTAATCTGTCTCTTGAGGAATCTGTATGCAGGTCAGGAAGCAACAGTTAGAACTGGACATGGAACAACAGACTGGTTCCAAATAGGAAAAGGAGTACATCAAAGCTGTATATTGTCTCCCTGTTTATTTAACTTCTATGCAGAGTACATCATGAGAAACGCTGGACTGGAAGAAACACAAGCTGGAATCAAGATTTCTGGGAGAAATCTCAATAACCTCAGATATGTAGATGACACCACCCTTATGGCAGAAAGTGAAGAGGAACTAAAAAGCCTTTTGATGAAAGTGAAAGTAGAGAGTGAAAAAGTTGTCTTAAAGCTCAACATTCAGAAAACAAAGATCATGGCATCCAGTCCCACCACTTCATGCGAAATAGATGGGGAAACAGTGGAAACAGTGTCAGACTTAATTTTTCTGGGCTCCAAAATCACTACAGATAGTGACTGCAGCCATGAAATTAAAAGACGCTTACTCCTTGGAAGGAAAGTTATGACCAACCTAGATAGCATATTCAAAAGCAGAGACATTACTTTGCCAACAAAGTTTCGTCTAGTCAAGGCTATGGTTTTTCCTGTGGTCACGTATGGATGTGAGAGTTGGACTGTAAAGAAGACTGAGCGCTGAAAAATTGATGCTTTTGAACTGTGGTGTTGGAGAAGACTCTTGAGAGTCCCTTGGACTGCAAGGAGATCCAACCAGTCCATTCTGAAGGAGATCAGCCCTGGGATTTCTTTGGAAGGAATGATGCTAAAGCTGAAACTCCAGTACTTTGGCCACCTCCTTCGAAGAGTTGACTCATTGGAAAAGACTCTGATGCTGGGAGGGATTGGGGGCAGGAGGAGAAGGGGACGACAGAGGATGAGATGGCTGGATGGCATCACTGACCTGATGGATGTGAGTCTGAGTGAACTCCGGGAGTTGGTGATGGACTGGAGGCCTGGCATGCTGTGATTTATGGGGTCGCAAAGAGTCGGACACAACTGAGCGACTGATCTGATCTGATCCGAAGTCCCGGGAAAGGTGCTAGGTGAGTTCACTTTTGAGCCTTAACTATTATTTTAAATTTTTCCTCATGTGATTTTCTAAGCTGGTTTCCACTATGTCCATTCAAAGGGAGGAGTCTTCCCCTGTCCCTTTTGTGCTAGTTATCATCTGCATCTTTATGTAGCCCCTTTAACCTCTGGGACAAGTTGAGTATGAGGAGAGATCCAGCCCACCTGAGGTTCCTGTTCACTGAGTGATTATTTTACCACTGTTCCCAGAGCCCAACACCTAGAGAACTTTTCCTTAACAGTGAACATTTCTTCCCACAGGCTTCTAAAATAAAAAGTCATGGCCCACTGCTGAGCATATATCCAGAAACACTCAGTTAAAACCACAGGAAGATCTATTATTGCAGAATGTGAAAACTTGTATCCTCATACAATTTCATCTGAAATGTCATATTCTTTGACTCTCTCAGGGAGGAAAAGAAGTAGAAACAAATGAAAAAATAGGGATGGATATGAGGAAGAATCCAACCAAGCAGTAGGTTGCCACATAGAAACTCAGAGAATGGTTTCTGCTAGCAAACAAAAGCCTGTGATAAGACTGGGAAATAGAGGGTTGAACTGAATATAGGTACCACATATCATGAAAAAAATGAACCTGTGTAAGAGGGAGAAAAGTAGGACATGCATTTTTTTTTTTTTTTCTAAATGGTTTTATAAGTACATTAGGTTAGCAGAGAAAATTACTTCTTGGTATCGGTTGGTACAGGGATAGCAGGTCATTGGGAAAATAAATTCTTCTTCTCGTTTAAAAAATACTTTTAAGGAAGGAAAATAGATCTTAGACATAGAGATAAAAACCAGATTGTTACAGCAAAGATTTCTTTTGAAACTTATTTTATGATAGACTATTAAATAGTCTAGAAATTGCTTTAGAAGATTTATACCTGACTGATAAAAATAGTTTGGTACATCAGACCCAGGAATCACTGGTCCTTAGGTTGATCTCATAATAAATAGTTTAAAAGTTTGCTGCATGCTTTTCTATTAAACATGGTAGGTAATATTTCTTTATTGCCATATCTTTAAGATAAAAGACATCTCAAATGTAAAGTACATAGAATTCAAATAAGGTATCCTTTCTTCAGTGCTTATTATACATAAGCCACAGTGTTAAGTACTATAATTCAGATCATTTGTTCTTCAAAACCTTTCAGTGTCTTCCTATGGAACTTGGAATGAAATCCAAAGTCTCACAGTGATGTCCTGTGATCTGCTTCCACCTGTGTGCCGCTTCACCTGGACCACTCTCCCTCTCTCCTTCCAGTGCCTCTCACAATCTAAGCCCTTTGCCACTGAAAGTCATCTCCACTTTGTTTACTCTGTCTTGAGTACTAACTTACTGTTGTGTTTCTTTACAGGGGTCTCCTTCACACTGTTCAAATCCCAGCTTAATGTCATATTTTCAGGAGGACCTTCCCTGGTCCTCATTTTAAAATAGTTTTCCCATCTACTCCCGCCCCCATCCCACCATCACTGATTCTGCCACAGCATGCTTTTATCTCCTTCCCAGAACTTGTCACACTCTGATTGCTTGTTTGCTTCTCCAGCTGTACTAGGGACTTTGTCATTCTTATCATCTATTTTTTCAAATCTTATAACGGTGCCTGGTACACTCAACATGTGTCACTTTTCTGCTAAATGTAAGGAATAGAAACTAATGTTTATAGAACCCTACTTTTATATTGAACATTTTACTGACTATATGTTAGTATATAGTTACTATGAGATACATATTTTTCTAGCTCACTGAGGAGAAAAGTGGAAACTTAGGTTTTATAATGGTGCTAAGTCCTTAAGGAATGCCCAGTCTAGCTATATCATTGGAAGTGAGCTCATCATATAATGGATCTAGATTTTCTGTTCTTCCATGATGCTATGTTGAAATCTCATATAACTTGCATAAATTAAACCATCAGATTTAGCCCTACTTATTATGCCTCCAGTGAATCATGCATGTGTTTGTGGTTATGAATGTCTCTATAAAATAAACTTCTTTTGGAGCAAAGACACTGTCTTCTGTGTTCATAAATGTGAAATGCCCATTAGATTAACACTTGCAATCCTTTAATTATAATATTTTACATTCATATAACAATTTTGCAAAGACTTCTCAAGCACATTAGCTCCTTACATTTCCTTTCGTGTCTCCAATAGGCAAGCAGGGCAGGCATTATTATCCTCCTGCTGCAGATGCTGAAGCTCTGCGATATTAAGTGGCTTGTCTAAGGTGGCAGAGCTAGCATGTGGTGGAGAGGCCTCTTGGCCCTCCACCTTCTGTCCCCAGAGCACAATTCCATTGCCCTAAGGCTCATCTTGTCCATCTTCCCCACCCTATCCATCCTTTATCCTCTGAGCATTTCCTGAAAGTCAGCACTATGGCATAGTGAGAGCTTTAAACAGAGGAGAGAATGAAGGGGTTCTTGGTAGGGAAAACAGATGAGCAAACAGATTTCTCTGCCTGCTCCCCATCTCCCTCAGTGGCCCTCTCCTGCTTCCCCTCCACGGAGCCCTTACTTTCATGCTTACTGATCTGTAATATTTTAATAGGTGACAATGATGAGATAATATTCTTTCCCTGATCATTTGGCTAATATGGTAATAAAACATGGCCTAAACTGTCTCAAATAGTGTCCTTCTCCTCCATTCCCACTAGTCCTACTCTAGTTTCAGTCTTTATCTTTCTATTGTCTGCCAACATTTTTGACTTGTTCTTTTTTCTTCAGCCTAGTTACCGTCCATTCCACTCTCTGCACTGTAAGTGGAGCTTGAATTCTATAGCACAGATCTAATCATGCTGTTTTCCCTCTCTCAAGTAATCAGCGGCATCCTTTCGCTTGTAGCCTAAGTCCAGACTCTTCAGTGTATCATCCCAAGCCCTTGATAACTGAGTCCCTTGCTGCTCCAGCTCTCTTCCTGGTATATACTATGGTTTTCTTTTTAAAAAGACTTCTATCTGTTGTCTGTGATGTCATGCAATCTCATAACCCTTGTCCCTTATCATGGTGTTTCTGCCTCCTTGAATGTTCTGTCCACTTCTCTAAAGTTCACCTCTAACATAACTTCCCATTTGAAGCTTTCCTGGACTTGTCTCTATTACATCTTTATACCAAAGAAGATATTTTTCCTCTAGTTTTGCCTCCCATGGCATTTTGTTGAGCTATCTGTTATGGCTACAGTTATGATTCTTTGTGGGTGAGAATTAACTCAGTATTTGAACACAAAAATCAGGAAAAGGAATTTGGAGGAAAGTATGTGAGGGATGGATAAGATTAGTAGAGACTGAGTGGGACATAGCATCAATAGTGTTTCATGTAAGGAAGTGAACTAAGTCCACGATTAACTGGAATTGCTTTCTATCACCTAAGTGAAAACTTATCCCAAGTAAGATACACTGGCTGAAAATGAAAAATAGTGCCATTGACAAAAGATGTAAAGTACTTTAAAAGTGCTTGAGCATGTAGCGAGTCCTAATCTCGTTTACATGGCTGGCAGAGAAGGCTGACTTACCAAGTGTCACCTCCTGCCTGTGGTTTTTATTCTTCATTCTCTACAGCCTCAAAGCTATGTAGTATTTGGCAAATCTGACAAACAAATAACGTACATAATTACATCATTTCCCACTGAACATCTGCAGCACTCTTACTTGGCATGCATAGGAAGTGAAAGAAAGATCAGGTGGGACATTGGATGAAAGGATATTAAAAAAAAACAAAACCCTAATAAATCCTCTTACATGGTGACATTGTTAGATGAGGTTATTGCAAAACACTTCCAGGTTGGTTTGGGGATTTTCAGAATTTTCAACATTGTAAAAGGAACAATACATTTCCTTTTTGCAAGAAGGACATTTCTGACCAAAGAAGTTGTGGTGACACACTTTCCGGAGATGAGAGTTTGGTGCACACACATGTTCACCAATAATCTTAGAAAAAGAGATGTTGTGTCGAATGCTATGCTCTCCACTTGAGGGAAAGGGCTTTGCTTCTTTAAAGGAAGCAAATTAGTTGCAGGCAGCATCTGAAAGGTTGAAGAAACATCTGGAAAGGCCGATAATAGACTGACTTCCTGAAATGTGGTTTTGACTATGATGACTTCAGACAGGAAGCTTATGCTTCTTATCGTAACATTGGAAAAAGACATAAAATTGCAAAGTAAAACTGATTTAACTGCTATAGGGTTGGAATTCTCTTTTATATTAAAGTCATTAAGGTTTAAAAATGTAATCTTCAGAAGTTTTAACAGTTATCAAATATTTTTATCTACTTTCTTTCATAGGGAATATTTAAAGAAAAATATATGCACTTTTGCCTATTAAATCCAAATGTTATAATCTCTTTTTGAATTATATCATGGAGGCAATTTTAATAAAAATGACATTTCATTCCTCCAAACCAGAATTTTGATGTGAGAAAAGTTTTACCTATGATTAAGTTGAGTTGAGAGTACTCCTGAGAAGAAAAATAATAACCAGCAAAGAAATTAACCATGTTTTTCTAATGATGTGGTTTTTGGCTCTTTTATTTTATGAAAGCTTTTTAGTTTATTTTTTTTAGTTGCAGGAAAATTGCTTTGCAATGTTGTGTTGGCTTTTTAAGACCTTAAGGCTATAAGAATAATCCTAGGAGTTATCAAATGCATGTGTAATCTTTTTTAGATTTTATACACATGTGAGTATTGTTCACAAATATAAATTCATGGCATTCTCTCAGGAGACTGGGCAAATCCTTTAGCAGCATATTTCCCTCATTACCAACAAGTTGCAGTGCTCAATTAACATTTAAATAAATATGCCATTTAAGGTACTCCACATACTTTGGAGGAAGTATTCTGCTGTATTTAAGGGAATATGTGCATTTTATGTGCCAAACCTTGAACATCCTTTGGGACTTCCTGTTGGCCATCTCTGAATACATGAAGTTGTAAAGCAGCTTTTATTTTCATGTTAAAAAAAGGACATGTAAAGTAAGGACAATAATAGTTCAACTATCTCACATGATTGATATGAGGATTAAGTAAGTTAATTATTGCTTAGAAAGCTTGCAATGGTGCCTACACATAGTAAGTACTATGTAAGTACTTGCTGTTATTATTATTTATTTCATGGCCTAATTATTCCTTGCCTAAAATATTGAAATAGAATCTTAACTAGTCTTCCTTCCTCAGTCTTGCCCCATTCAAATCCATTTTCTGTAACTGTTTTCAAAAAGACATATCAAGCTATTGTTCATCAAAAGACATTATTTAAGAAGTCAGTGATCACAGACTAGGAGAAGATATTTGTAATAGACATATCTAACAAAGGATTCGTATCAAGAGTACATGAAGAACTTCTACAGATCTCTAAGAAGACTGATTAAAATGTGAAGAACCCAGTTAAAATGTGAAGAAAAGATTTAAACAGGCACTTCACAGGAATTCCTTGGTGGTCCAGTGATTAGGACCCTGTGCCTTCACTGCCATGGGCCCTGGGTTCGGAAAAAAAAAAAAAAAAGGGAGTTACCCTTTATCTCCTCTTGTCAGACACATACATCTCGTCTTCCGACCGAAAGTTGAAAGTAGGAACATAACAATTCTTTACTCAGTTGCTGTTAATGAGGAAGTTTGCTTTTTAATGAGTGCAGAGAATGTGGTGTCCATCTAAACATGGCTATGGACACATGCTTTTGAATCTTACCCAAAGTTCACACATCAATTTCTTACAGTTACATTATAAAAAATTAAGCCTTCAGTTTTTAATCGCATGTAGAGAAGGCAATGGCACCCCACTCCAGTACTCTTGCCTGGAAAATCCCATGGACGGAGGAGCCTGGTAGGCTGTAGTCCATGGGGTGGCTAAGAGTCGGACAGACTGAGCGACTTCACTTTCACTTTTCACTTTCATGCATAGGAGAAGGAAATGGCAACCCATTCCAGTGTTCTTGCCTGGAGAATCCCGGGGACGGGGGAGCCTGGTGGGCTGCCGTCTATGGGGTCGCACAGAGTCGGACACGACTGAAGCGACTTAGCAGCAGCAGCAGCAGCAGATGTTGCACCTCTGTTCTCTAATGTCCCATTTGTCCTTTATGTCCAGCCAAGCAAATTTTCCAATCTTCCCCTGACAAGCTCTACTTTTTGGGATTTGTTGGCCTGCTTCCTCTCCTTGTAATGAGCTTTCTCATTTCTTCACTTCTCAAAGTCTTTCCCATCTTTCTAGGATTGATCAGCTCAAATGCAATAATCTACTTAAAGACGTATCCATTACCTCTTCAATAATTAGTCTTTTTCTCCTTCAGTTGAGCTCTATTAATTCAGAAAGGATTAGTAGGCTGTCCTATGTCCTGTAAGGGTTGGACAAATAAGAGAACAGCTACCCTCAAAAATTAGAAAATAAGGTATATGCAACATAAACATAATACAGTGCAGATTCATATTTAATATCTGTATTCTACTGAATGAGACAGAATGATGTGAAGTTGTGCATACACACATGCATGTATATACATATAAGATATACCTAATAGTGGGCCTGTGAGTGATTAAATGAGAGTTTAATGGTATTGCACAGGAGATTTCATGGCATTTACCCTTTTGTTCTGTTGGGGGTTCATTCATTTATCTTAAAGTGCATGTTATAAGCATTTTCTTTTATTACTATAAAAATGTTTATTGTAGAATAATGCAGAAACTTATAATGTAAAAGTTAAAAGTTATTTTAGTCCTATTCTCACTCTTAAGGGGTAACTGTATAAGCAGTTTGTATATCCCTTTGGGCTTTTCACTGTTCATAATTTGTGTGCACATAAAATTTGTACATATATAAAACAAAGTATTAATATACAGACAGGCATGTCAAAATAGCAGAGTGAGGATTTGAACCTAGGCAGGCTGGCCCCAAAGATTACGTTCTTGATCACTGATACATGCTGTCTCTTATATAGTTGTCCTTAAACTTCCTCCTTATTGTTTAGGTCGTTCTCATTCACAGATTTTAGTTCTATCATCCCAAAAATGCTTTGGTGCCCTAAACAAAATTCTGAGAGGCATTATACAAAAACAATTTGTGTTTTCAGAGAAATTCACCTTGTGTTTTCATATCCTCTACACTTACATATAAAATGGATCTTTCTCCTTGAAGATATATTTAAAAGCATACAGCATGGACCTTTCCTATGCCCCCTTTCCAAACACTTTATCTCTCTCTCTCTCTCTCTCTGCTGCTACCTGAATCTCACAGTCCTGATGCTGGAATCATAAGCAGCATTCAGAATACTCCCCACCTTTGAGTCCTTTCTGTACTCTTACTCCAGACACTGAGTCAGGAGAGGTGGGCTCAGTTTCCTTCAAGTACAGAAAGATACCATGTGCAAATTTCTTCCCTTCTGGACAGAGCAGAAGATAATAGAACACAGCAGAGGGGACTTTAGTTGAAATTCAGGATCTACACAAAGGTGGACCTTGGTCTGCAGGGTACTCAGTACCTTTAAATCATAATGGATCTACAACCCGTATTTACAGAGTTATACTTTCAAGTACATTTTGGATGTCCATAGACTTACCAGAGGACTTTGCAACTACTGAAATCTTTATTTCTATGGTAAATTAAAGGTCCCTTGTTTGGAACTTGAAACACACAAAGTTAAGTATAGGTGCAAATTAGACACCCCACTTGATTCTACAAAGATTCATAGTCAAAGGAATACAAGTGAACACTGAGTTTTGTTATTGAATTTCAGAAACAGTAGTTGCAGAAGTTCTTGAGTACTGATTTTTATTTATTTATTTTGAAGTCCTAATTCATTATTTTTTACTAAAAAATGTTTGGCAGAGCATAGTTGTTCACAATGTTGTGTTACTTTCTGCTCTACAGCAAGTGAATCAGCTATCTGTGTACATATATCCCCTCTTTTTTGGCTTTCTTTCCCATTTAGATCACCACAGAGCACCGAGTAGAGTTCCCTGCGCTATACAGTGAGTTCTCATTTGTTATCTATTTTATACACGGTGTATATATATCAGTCCCAACCTCCCAGTTCATCCCACCTTCTTTCTCCCTTTGGTGTCCATACTTTTGGTCTCTGCATTTGTCTCTATTTCTCCTTTGCAAGTAGGTTCATTTGTACCAGTTTTCTAGATTCCACATATTAGGATAAGACTGCTGAAGGTTTTTCAAAGATAATTATTATTTGTGAAAATATATCTACAAACTATATGGTTTGGGCATAATAGCAAGATCTGGTACCAGTTTTATGAATTAAATACATTTAGAGGGAGACGTTTTAAATTTCACTAGGAAGCTCTCACCTTTGTTTCTAATGCTAACGATGTTAGATTTTTCTTTTATCCAAGTGCTGTTTCATAGAAACTAATCAATAGTCATATTACTCATTCTGAGGGAATAAAGCAGTAAAATTGGATTCAGAACAACATGACCTTCATTAAGAAGTTCTGCAATAATTTTAAAGTAAGGAACTCACATGATATCTTAAAAAGGCTCACATAGAGTGATCTTTCAACTCACAATCAGTCATAGCAGTTAAACAATGCAGATAAGATGTTTCAAATCTGCTGTTTTCCTCTGTCTTAATACTAAATTCCATCACAGTGGCTTCAGTGAATGTTCAATTTTATTTTTATTATCTGTAGATTCAGCTGGTAATTACTGGGTGTGACAGAAGCCCCAACTGAAAAACCTAGGACCTTATGACATCCTTTGGACACTAACTTGTCAGCAACTGTGATCTCAGTGGAGGCTGTAATTGCCCCATGAGGAGAGTCACCATGTGGATTCTGTCTTCTACTTTGTGAGACTGATCACCAGAAATTCCAGTCTTCTGATGATGAAACTTGCAGAAAAGTATACTTCAAACTAGTTGACTATTTACTGGTTTTCACATTTGCTTACATTTTTAGTAGTTCTGAAGTTTCTAAGTCTTATAAAAAAAAAAACAACGCAATATTTCCTCTAAAAACATCTATTTGGAGTGTAGCACAAGTACTGAGTCCAGCAGTGGCCCATTAAATTCAGTGAACAATTTCAGAATACTTCAAGTTGTAGATAATTAGAAATGGGTTCAGGATATGACTATAAGTCAAAATAGCTGGCTATATAAGTAACATTAGCCAGACTCTGTAAATCTGCTCAATTGTCTGATTTTCCCCATTCAGAATACACCCCCAAATGAACTGAAACAGTTTTAGTTTGGGCTTTACTCCCTTTTCCACTCAGATCCTACTCTTGAACTGTTATCTGTAAGAGAAATGGGAGGGCTCTGTCAGCTGAAGGGGTCTTGCCTCTGTGTCCCTCTCTTGTTGTTCAGTCTCTCAGTCATGTCCAACTCTTAGTGACCCCATGGACTGCAGCGTGCCAGGCTTCCTTGTCCTTCACCATCTCCTAGAGTTTGCTCAAACTCATGTCCATTGAGTCAGTGATATCATCCAATCATCTCATCCTCTGTTGCCCCCTTCTCCTGCCCTCAATCTTTCCCAGCATCAGAATCTTTTCAGATGAATCAGTTCGCATCAGGTGGCCAAAGTATTGGTGCTTCAGCATCAGTCCTTCCAATGAGCATTCAGGGTTGATTTCCTTTAGGATTGATTGGTCTGATCTCCTTGCAGTCCAAGGGGACTCTGAAGAGTCTTCTTCAGCATCACAGTTTGAAAGCATCAATTCTTCAGTGCTCAGTCTTCTTTATGGTCCAACTCTCACATGGGTATATAACTATTTGAAAAACCATATCTTGACTATGGGCTTCCCTGGTGGTTCAGACGGTAAAGTGCCTGCCTGCAGTGCAGGCGACCCGGGTTCAATCCCTGGGTTGGGAAGATCCCCTGGAGAAGGAAATGGCAACCCACTCCAGTATGGACCTTTGTTGGCAAAGTGATGTCTCTGTTTTTTAATACACTGTCTAGGTTTATCATAGTTTTACTTCCAAGGAGCAAGAATCTTTAAATTTTGTGGCTGCAGTCACAGTCTGCAGTGATTTTGGAACCAAGAAAATAAACTCTGTCACTGTTTCCATTTTTCCCCCATCTATTTGCAGCAAAGTGGTGGGGCTGGATGCCATGATCTTAGTTTTTTGAATGTTGAGTTTTAAGCCGGCTTTTTCACTGTCCTCTGTCACTATCATCAAGAGGCTCTTTAGTTCCTCTTTGCTTTCTGCCATTAGGGTGGTGGTATCTGCATTTCTGAGGTTATTGATATTTCTTCCTGCCATCTTGATTTCAGCTTCTACTTCATCTAGCCTGGCATTTTGCATGATGTACTATGTATATAAGTTTAAATAAGCAGGATGACAACATACAGCCTTGACATACTTCTTTCCCAATTTTGAACCAGTCCGTTGTCCCATGTCTGGTTTTGACTCTTGCTTCTTGACCTGTATACAGATTTTTCAGGAGGCAGATAAGGTGGTCTGGTATTCCTGTGTCCTTTAGGAATTTTCCACAGGTTTTTGGTGATCCACACAGTCAAAGGCTTTAGTGTAATCAGTGAATCAGAAATGGATATTTTCTGGAATTCTCTTGTTTTTTCTATGATCCAACAGATGTTGGCAATTTCATCTCTGGTTAATCATCAGGGCTCACCTGGGGTTTTGGGTTCCTCACTTGGTTTTTATACCTTTTAGTCATGGCTTCTGGGACTATGATGTTATTATTTCTAAACAAGGCTTCTTATGACTGTATATATACAGTCATATAGCCACTATGGTTGGGGACAAAGAAACATGGTTTTCTAGGCTTCACTCTGCTGAAGACAACTTTTTATCAATTATTTTTGAAAAATCAGTATTTAATTTATATTATTATGGCTCTATAAGTATTATCCACAGTTGAACCATGCATCTGTGATTATGATGGTACTTATTATTTTCCTTTGTATCCAATTTGCTTTTCTTGGAATTATTGTTGCTGATTTCTTTTTTTTTTTTTTTTTCATTGACTATTTTATTTTTATTTTTTAAATTTTATTTTATTTTTAAACTTTACATAATTGTATTAGTTTTGCCAACTATCAAAATGAATCTGCCACAGGTATACATGTGTTCCCCATCCTGAACCCTGAGACTCAAATCTTAATTTTCTTTTAGTGCTGAAAGTCTGTTTCTGGAAGACTCACCATCAGGTAATCACTTGTGTTCTCTTTCATTCTAGAATTTTCTGCTTCTCTGCTCCAATATGGATGAACTTATCTACAGACCTGCTACTATTATTAACTATATATATCTATATATATGTATATACTATATATATATATATACTATATGTATATATATATATATATGTATAACTATGTATATACTATACAGACCTGCTACTACTATTAACTAGAAAGCCTTTTACACCATCATCCTGGGAATTTCTTCATCTCTCTCTTCTGTCAGATCTCTTGTTTTACCTGAATCCCGTGTTTTTCTCTTAATTTACTCCTGCATGTTGATATATCCTCTGTGCTGTGCTTAGTCGCTCAGTGGTGTCCTACTCTTTGCAACCTAACCCCATGGAGTGTGGCCCGCCAGGCTCCTCTGTCCATGGGATTCTCTAGGCAAGAATACTGACTACGAGGGTAGCCTATCCCTTCTCCAGGGGATCTTCCCAACACAGGAATAGAACCTGAGTCTCCTGCATTGCTGTGGGATTCTTTACCAGCTGAGCCACCAGGGAAGCCTGATACATCCTCTAGCTGATTCCTATAAAGTAAGATAAATTTGAGGCATGGTATGTCTGGCAGTTCCTTAATTCTATTCTTAATTTGACCTTTTGCCTAGATCTAGAATTCTACATATGAAGTATTTTTTTCAGAATTTTGAAAACGTCATTCCATTTTCTTCTTACTTCCAGATTTGCCATTAAGAAATCTGATGCTGTTCTAATACTTAATACACATGACTTCTGAAATAAAATCCTTCTGTAGAAGCAACCCAAGATCTTTCCATTATCCCTAATACTTAGGAATGTTGTAGTAAAGTACCTTTTAAAATTTGTTGTCTCCTTTTAAACTGAAAATTCATATCCTTTGGAGAAGGAGGGCAGGGAAAGTTCTGTGATGCTTCTTTTTTTAACTTAATAAGCATATATATTTTGAAAACGATTTTTACTCTCTATTTTGAATTTGTTAGTGTTTCCTTAGTTTAATGATGTGCCTTCCTGGTAAGGTTTTTTTTTTTTTTTTTTTTAATTGAAGTATGGTTCATTAAAATGTGTTAGTTTCAGGTGTGCAGTAAAGTGGATCCGTTATACATATGCATGTATACACTCTTCTTTAGTTTCTTTTCCCATATAGACCATTACAGAGTATTCAGTAGAGTTCCCTGGGCTATACAGTAGGTTCTTATATCTATTTTATGCATAGTAGTGTGTATATGTCAATCCCAACCTCCCAATTTATCCTACCCATCCCCTTTCTCCCTGGTAACCATACATTTGCTTTCTACATCTGTGACTCTATTTCTGTTTGTAAATAAGTTCATTTGTACCTCTTTTTTCCGTTCTACAACTGTATCTTATTAGTTTCATTTTCTGTTTTGAGCTACAGCTAAGACTGCTCCTATATCTGGGTTTCTGCTTCAAAACTTTTGTCCTATTGCTCACCTGTTTGTGCTCTTATCTCCCATTCTCTTTGACCTTGGGTATTTGTCTTTTTAAAATTCTTTAACTGTCATTATAATAGAGTTTTGGGAGAGGGTAGAAATAAATGCAGGTGTTCAAACTACCACAATTACCTGGAACTTCAGAATTTATATTGCATTCATGTAACCTTGATGGTTCTAGCTGTCAGTATAGTTTGCCAAGATTTTTCAGATCTTGGCACACAGTGTGTATCACCAAGCTTTTTGATATCTGCAAATATATCCTTTTGGGGAGTTTAGAATGAATGCAAACTATTCTGTAGGTTTTTCTAAGGTTTTCAGCAGAAGAAATACTCAGCTATATCTGTCTCTCTAACGCACACCTCCACATACACACACAGAGTAGTTACTCATAAATCTATAACTTATGATTTTTGAATAGCATAGTTTGAAGCTTTAACTGTCATGGTTAACCAGAGTGCAAGTAGCTGATTACTTTTAATAGTACATTATTGATTCTGTTTTTAGACCCTTCCACTATGCTTGCTAAATAGCCTCTATTTAACATGGGTTGAAGGTGACCCATAAGGCGCACACACAATTTTTGTTTACCTTATGTTTTACAGAGAAGGGGGCATAAGTCAATTTGATGGAAGATGGCCAAAATATTCTAGAAAGAATCAAGTCTTTCTCACAAATGCAAAAAAGGCCAATTTGAAGCAAAATAAATAAAATTCTTTTTATGCTATCAGATTCCATTTTATTCACATATCTAAAATGAAGTAATAGAAAGTCTGAGCTGCAACTTAATATCTCTAAAAATTTTGCTTTTGAAAATTTGAAGGTGAAATTTGAGTTTGTTTACCTAACCTAGTTTCCTTACCATTGTCTGTCTTATCGCAGATCTCTGCTGTTGATATTTACAAGTTCTCTTGATTGTCATTGAAATCATTATTGTATATATGTGGCATTTCCCTTTCTATTTTTTTAGGTGAATCTAACTGTTCACAGGAAGGCACAAAATATAAAAATTGAATATCACAAATGGTCATACTTACCTTTCAGTTTAAAGTTACAAAGGCATATTCCCAGTTAAATTACATACTAAAAGACATAAATTTCCTTTTAAAATCATCTTTAATCATCAAATTCTTTTAAGAGGAAAAGAATTTGAACCTCATCCAAGCTGGTTTTATTCTTCAATAGCCGCTACATATTTTCATTTTCATTCAAGAATTCAGATCATTAAGAATCATAAATCAGTTGATCTGGCTAATATAAAAGTTGTGAATTTTTCTGAGTATCCTTTCAATAGTCTTAAGTAGTAACACTGGTAACTGAAGGGGAAGTAAAATATTTTACATCAACTCAAGCCCTAAGTATCAGTGAATTCAGTTACAAAAGATGCTCCTTTGGACTTTCTTGGTTCTAAATCTATTTCATAAAATATAGCCCCAGCAGGCCCAGGACACAGTCACCAGCCAGTTGCTGTGCTGTCTGTCCCCAGAAAAGCTTGTTGTCCTGCTGATTATTTGAAGTTTCTCTGAGTAGGCACTCTGCCTTGTAACATTCGCTCATCATTTCTCTTGGACTTAAACAGAGAGGACCTGCCTCCATAAGATATCAGATGGGAAGCAGAAGCTGGTGTATCTGAACTACAGGGCAGTGAAAATGAATGAGACTTAGCATGGTGCTTGACCATGCAGTAAAGATCATGATATAGCCATCACTGCTGTTATTGTAAGGTTCGTCCTTCTCATTTCTTATCATAGTAGTTTATAAAATGAATAGAGAAATCCTGTGCTTTTTATATAGTCCCATGAGAGCCATTGTTAGGACAAAATGGTTGTAATTGTACAGCAACCAGTAATTACATATTATAATTAGGCCAGGGCAGTTCAGGTGTGATTATTTCACTATTACTTCTTTTTGTGATTTTTTTTTTCCTGTTGTAGTGAGAACTCTTCCAATAGTAGATACAGAGATAGGGGGGGAATAAAACCCTGACAACTTTTCTTTGATGAAACAACAATACATAAAATACTTTTACAGTAAAAGCTTAAAATGAGTTCTAACAACACTAGATTAGGCTAATCTGAACAGAAGTATTAATGTAGCATATGCAATTAAAATATTATTGCCAACATCATAACTAAGAACAGACTTTCCCAGTAGCACTCAGAATACTGTAAATATGTACTTAGAAGAAGTAACCATGTACTTCAACAGAAAGATAGCATACATAAAGATGTCATAAAATATTCCTCCAATATTCCTCCAAAGTATTGTGCTACAATAATGGGATTATGTTGGAAGGGCACAAAGGTCACATTTCGAAAAACAATTCAAAAAGTTGGCTTTATACTTTTGAATGCCCTGAGGCAGTGAATAGAGGGTTTTGGTTTATGGGGGCTTGAGATAATAATTCTGTCTTGCGAGAAGAAGAGAGGAAAGAAAAAAAAAAATCAAGAGTTGCCCAAGGGAGAAAAACCTAAACTGTTTCCAATTACATCAAAGTGAAGTGGGCATAAGACAGTGAGCCCAGCCTCAAAAGGGAATGTGATGGATGCAGAGCTGTATGGATACTCACAACTGTTGAATTCCTTCTCCTCTCCCTGTGGGAGCAATGTGGTCAATAGTGTATTCAGATCACATCTGCACTGACTGCAGGAAATATTGCGGTGTTATCTCTGTGACTGCTCTTCTTCTTGTTGAAATTTCCTATACACAGTCTGCCTGCAGGAACAGAGGGGCTTGTGCAGAGGGTTCAGCGGTATTTCATGTAGTTGGAAAAACATTTTGAAACATCCTTCTATTTTTTTTTTTCTTTTATGTCATCTCATCATTGCCCGTGTTTCTCAAAAACAAGTTCTTAGTTTTAGAGTAACAGATAAAGGAGCACTTCTCTCCTATGAACTGTGATTTGGGTAATTTTTTAAGAAATTCCTTATGGAGTAATACCTCTTCCTTCTTGAACTTTTCCCACACCAATATGAAAACTGAAATATGTTTATAAAGGCAGGGAAAGTTAACTTTTTTAGCATCTGCAATAAAATTACTACCAGAGTCAATGAATTACATCTTTCTTTGGGAATACTTGATCATTTGAACACCCATATTTAATCCGAAAATTACAAGTTCTCATGTTGGGATGCAAGGTAAAAGGTAAGAAGAGATTACCCATAAAATAGAACATGTAGAGTGTAGATATGTGATGCAGGTTGAGTTGTGCCCCTGCGTAAGTAATGGTGCTAGAGAAGCTGGGTTGGATGATGCATGACATCAACCAAGGTATAATCAGTGTGGGTGTGATGGCAGAAATAAAGAGGCCAAGCACCCCTCAGTGGCCATGTGAAGGAGATTTGAGTTGAATTTCCAGGGAAAGGGCGCTGACTCTCAGAGGACCTGCCAGTTATTCAACCAATGATGTTTTTTCTATGTAGTCAGAAACTTCAATAAAAGAATAATGAAATCTGAATTATCAATGCTTCAATCATAACATCATTGGTTATTAAGTTCTTGGCAAACTGCAATAGAAACATTTTCAAAGAAATAGGAACATCTGTAAATACCTTTTCAAAAGTCTTCTCTTGTTATTTGCTCATGTGATCTTTGGCTTCTCATGATCCTTGTTTTGTGGTATATATGAGGCTTCTGTAGCCATTTCTACTAGGACGAGGGAGGGAAAAGGGGAAGGATAGAGGGAAGTATGAAAGCAGAGTAGACTAGAAAGTATGGGGTAAGAAATATCTAAATTTTTAATTTAATGAAAGATTGGTTTTCCATTATTATGGGAAATGCCACCTGGGCCTTTCTATTCCTTAGTTCCTGAGCCCCCTCCCAGACCAGAGCTGCTCTGTGTTCCTCTTTGCCACAGGAAACACTCAACATTTGGAGACCCTCCAACCTGGGGGACACCCAGTGTATTTTCTGTTTCTGAATCAGCAGTGACTGGATATTTTCTCTCAGGGTTGTGAGTTTTCTAGATTCTACTTGCACCTTCAGAGGCTGGAGTTTCTTAGGACTGCAGTGGGTTTTGAGGGTGTATCTTGGCCTGGGCAACTTCTGCCCAAGATATCAATTGCCCAAGATATCAATTGCCCAAGATATCAATCTGCCCAAGATACCAATTTCTTATCCATTCACAGATGATTGGTCTGTGAAAACAAAGAACCTGAAATCTCTTTGCCATTTCTTCCCCCAGAAATACTAGTTTGAATTTTTATTTTTCTTTACAGTCATAACAGAAAATCTTGGCCAAAAAATGGCACTTCTGCCAACTCACAAGATACATGTGATCTTCTGCTTTCCTAGAATGGTTAGTGGTATATGACTAATTTTTTCTCCTCTGTTGTTTTTTCTTCAAATTTTCATTCATAGTGGTCAGTTCTATAGACATAGATGTGATTTACTGACAAAGAGGGCCAGATTGATTCCTCTTTGGTTTCTTTAGGTTACTGGAAGGTTCTTATGGGCAGTACCCTGTTCTGTTTCACTTTGTCATCTTTAGGCCCTAACATGAAGCTTGATATCCAATAAGTGGTTCACTAATGATTTTAAAATTAAAACATGAATGCATTTAACCAAATTTGATGTATAAAATAGAATACATTATTTCCCATTCATATCCTTTAGAACAGTTTCATACCAGTTTCTACAGTGTCTTGGGGGCACAGCTGGTCTCTCTTTAACTGCAGGCTTATCATAATATTAATGAGTTTGCTCACCCTTAATTACCATTACTATTCAAGTATCCTGTGCCTCCACTGTGAAGTAGTTCTTTCATGTCGCTAACATCAAGAAGCATACACCCAGAGTCTAATTGGCTTACTTATTAGGCAGCCTAGCAAAGAGTCAGACACGACTGAGTGACTGAACAACAACTCTTACTTTAGACCAGGCAGTATGTTTTGTGTTGGTTTTGCTTAGAGGAAACAGTTTGTTAGACTTGAGATGATTTGAGACTAATCTATTGGAATAGGTGCACCCAACCTGTGATAATTATAGTGGCGAACCCTTCAATGATGTAACTTGGAGATTTCAGATGAACACACAAAACCCCGTCAGATTGCTATATGCCCTAAGAGCTTCACTTAGTAGTGTCCAGTTTAAAGAAAACTTACAATGTTTATAGCAAAAAAAGTGAAGTCAAGAGGAAAAATAAATATTGCTTTTACTTCCTATTTCTTCCAGCAGCCTCAACACATTTAGAACTATCTATGCTGAGATATTGGGAGAAGGCAATGGCACCCCTCTCCAGTACTCTTGCCTGGAAAACCCCATGGACGGAGGAGCCTGGTGGGCTGCAGTCCATGGGGTCGCTAAGAGTCAGACACGACTGAGCGACTTCCTTTTCACTTTTCACTTTCATGCATTGGAGAAGGAAATGGCAACCCACTCCAGTGTTCTTGCCTGGAGAATGCCAGGGACGGGGGAGCCTGGTGGGCTGCAGTCTATGGGGTCACACAGAGTCGGACACGACTGAAGCAACTTAGCAGCAGCATGCTGAGATGTTATCTACTAAGAGTGGACAGGGAAAGCCTTTATACTTTGCCCCAGACTTGAATCTCAACCCCATAATTTTCTAGTCAGGGAAACTTGGGTATTTGATTCACTTCTCTCAGCCAGTTTTCTGACTTGTAAGTACAGGAAATAGCTGTGGTTAAATAAAATGTGTAATTTCTATCATTGTGACTGACAGCGTGAGCTCACATTTAAATATTAGATTCTTCCCTCCTCCAATATATCTGGTATTGATATTAATATTTATTATTGAAAATCAATGCATGAGGGACAAAATATAAGAGAAATTAAACAATTTAAATTTCAAATTTTGATGAATTGATCAATGCTCAGAATATGGAGTAACTTGTCTTTTAGAAGCATAAAGTAAAAGGAGAATGAGAATATTTTAGTGGAAAATCTTGATAGAGTAATAGGGAAAAGTCTTTGATTGGGAGTCAGAACACCTATTCATTAGTTATACATCTTCCCCAAACACAATACATCAAACACACAACCATCTTCTTTAAGTTTATTCATCATCTCAACTCTCCCTAAAAGCCAATCTCAAAGTCATCTGTATTAGTTTTCCTCAGATTGTCTTCTTCCATACATCTAATGAGTCATTATTTTGTTGCTTCCTGCTTCATAATGGCTTTGTCATCTACTCATTTCCTTTTATTCTCACTGCTAGATCCTAGTCCAACACTTAACTCTGATTTGCAGACAATTATAGCAGTCCTAATTCAGTTTCCTATTCCATATCTCTACGCAAAAACCAAATAAACCTTATTTGTTTCAAATAATTATTTGCCTAGACTACTGAAAACTTATCTTTATAGCTAGCTGCAAACTTCCCCCATAGATTTTATAAGGGTGATCACATTATACAGATGGGGCCATGGACTGCAGTAACTGACAAACAACCCAAGGAGCTGTGCAGTAGATAGCCTGTGTGGCCTGACACTGAGATCCATCTGTAAAATATCCAAATTACTCATTTAAACAATCCTTGAGGCTTATCAGCCTTCACTGATTCTCACTGTCCATACCACAAATACAGATAATCAGGGAGAAATCTGGGAATCCTTATAATCTAGATCTGACCTGCCTTTCCTACCCTATCTTCCAGAATTTCCTAATAAGCATCTGCCATGTCATCCAGACTGGTTATCGCTTGACTCTTGAATGGAATAGACAGATCTAGGTGTTACCTATGGAGTAAGGTATAGAAAGAAGGAACAACAGTATCAATAAATAGGGAGGGCTAGATTAAATATTTTGAGAATTTATACTAAACCAGGTAGAAAAGTTATTACTAGAAGGGTCCTAGGGACCAAAAGCCAGAACTTTGACTGGGATACTACACCATAACTCCATTGGCTCAGAAAGGCCAAGCGAGCATAGAGTCTGAATTCCTCAGCTTTTTATGGACTCCCATCTAGACATGAGAGAAGAGTTTTGACTGTCTATTAAAAAACTCAAGATAGCAAGTCCAAATCCTGGCCCCATGATAGAAGTCCTATAAATGACGGTTAGAAAAGGAATGTGTAAGATATATTGAATAAAACAAGAACCACATTTTCAAAAGGATGAGGAAAAAGTAACTCATTGACTTGGTTGCCAGGTCACCCTAATTAATAAAGCCTGTTTGTTTTTCACAGAAAGAAAATTATTATTGCAATTAAAGTAATTTGAAGCTACCAGAATAGCACTAGGAACTCTTTGTTAATTTTACTTACTTCTGTCATGTCATGCTTCTCATTGCCTTCTGCTTAACCTCATATTCTTGTCAAAATGAAGGCAAAAGAATTCCAGGTCTCAGACATGTGCTGGGAGATTAATGAAACACATTTTGGAACAGAGGGAAGGTGGAAAAAATAGCACCAAATCTTCATCTGTTACATGTGCTGCTGTAAGTCCACATTCTGTAGCCAAACCCTCTTCCCTCCCAGAGTGCCTTTCTTTCAGTCCCCCAACTTTAGATTACCTGTCACATCCTGCTTCACATCACTGAACCAGCTTCTCAATTTCAGTGTTAGGAGAATAGTAATACTGCTGCCAACCACACTGCCACATACCCCAGAGGCTGAAGGTTCATATACAATATAGGAAGGTAGGCTCATTTATATGAGCATAATAAAAATGCATAATATTTATAGTTTTCATATGTACTATATATATATTAAAATTTACCTGGGCGTGTATCAGGTACTTATTGTGGTTCTAGCTATTACTTAACCCAGATATTTGAAAAATAAAGAGAAACAAGATGATAGCACAAAAGAAAAATCAAAAAGTGTTCAAAAGTCATTGCTGCTGCTATCTTCAGGGGAATAACTGATAGAATGGATTAGAAAGTGTCCAGAGAAAAGGGTGAGGGACTCTTTCAAGTTCTACTCATCCTACAAATTGTTTTCTTAATAGTAAGAAGGGATATTTATGAAACACACCATTACTGAAACACAAAGATCAAAGAATTATCCCCAGATAGAAAACATCTAAAGCCTATGCTTTACAATATTGAACTATAGTTGCAATTCCAGCATCTGAACAAATCTGTGCAGAGATATAAAGAATCAGAAATATCTAGAACTAAGTTATTGATGAATAAACCTTCACAATTTAGAACCTAGATGTTGTCATTGCAAGACACTAAGTCTCATGATTTTTTTCCCTGGTGTATCAGCTTTTAGCAAGGGGGTATTAGTTCAAACTGAATGGATTTTGGGTTTTTGACAGAGAAAATTGAGGAGAAAATAGTTGACTTGTTAAGCCTTTGTGGGTTTTTCCCTCATCTGGTCAATGGAGTTACAAACCTCATAATGAAGTGGACTGGCAAGTAACCATAATCTCACACTGAAGGATTTGGTAGAGTTTTGTTTATATTATTTATAATTAAACTATTTTTAATAAACTGAATATTGTACAATTCCTAATTTGAATCAGTTCTTTAGCATACATTGATCTTACCTTCAAAGATATTTTGTGGCAACATCTTTATTATAGGTATATATGTGGATGCTATGTATATCACACCATATTTTTCTTTGAGAATTTCACATAAAAACGAGCAGATCAGACATGCAGCACCACTTACAGAGTTATGTCTCTTATAGGCTTATCCCTTTCTAGATATTCTTCTTGACACATTGACAGTTTGTGAGTTCTCCCTAGTGGTGAATTTTAACAAATATTTGGGACAGCAAGAGAAGGAGTTTTATTTCATGTTTATATAGAGGGTAAGTCCTGGATATACATTACATCCAGATGTATAAAAATACATATAAGCATATAAAATATGTATTCACTAAAAATGTTAACATGCTCACAGAACACGCCTACCTCTTTTGTCTTTTGGGGTGGGCACTTTTATATTTATTTCAAAATAATCCTTGAATAGGGTATGTTCCTATTCGCATTTGCTATATCTATATAGGAGTCAAAACATACAGCAAATATATCACTTTGAGGACATGAAATCTCAGTGGAGATTGTTACATGAATAGTAAAAAAGCAAAAGTGTAAGAGCAAAGCAAATATGATTAGAGGCAAAATTGATGTGAATATCAAGTATTTATGGCATTCATTCATATATTCATTGAACAAACACCAAGTACCAGGCACTCTTCTAGGCACCAGGAGTTAGGTGGAGGGACAATTACTTACTGTCTAACTACAAATTATTACTTGGAAAGAGTTAACTTTGGAGGGAAAAAGGCACTTGATATTTTATAGGTGATTGGGGAAATCCTCTCTATTAAGGGTCCTGAAGATAAGGGTTTAGGCTAGGAAGGCAGAGCATTCTAGGCAGAGGAAGCAGGTAGAAAGGCTTTCAGGCAGGGTATACTCATGGCACAAGGTAGACAGTAAAAGTCATGTATGGCCTCAGAAAGTATTAAAAGCCCTTGAGCTTTTTCTGGCAGAAGAAATCATCCAAAGAGTTTTGAACAGATGACATTGTTTGACCATGGTGCTGTGATGGTTCAAAGGAGAGATGATGGTGGAATTAACAAATGTAGTAGAATTAATGATGGAATTAATCAAGGTGATGAGAAGTGCCAGATTATGAAAATACTGTGAGGGAAAAGTGATACTGCTTTTTGTTGGCTATGGGGGGAGGAAGAGAATTCAAGGAGTCAGGGAGAACTCAAGATTTTCTGATAAGAACATCTGGGAGAATGATGTCTCCATCGACTGAGGAGAGTTGCAGAAAGAGCATCTTAGTGTGGAGGCTGGAAATCAGAAAAGCTCAACATTCAGAAAACTAAGATCATGGCATCTGGTCCCATCACTTCACGGCAAATAGATGGGGAAACAGTGGCTGACTTTATTTTGGGGAGCTCCAAAATCACTGCAGATGGTGACCGAAGCCATGAAATTAAAAGATGCTTACTCCTTGGAAGGAAAGTTATTACCAACCTAGACAGCATATTAAAAAGCAGAGACATTACTTTGCCAACAAGGCTATGGTTTTTCCAGCAGTCATGTATGGATGTGAGAGTTGGACTGTAAAGAAAGCTGAGCGCCGAAGAATTGATACTTTTGAACTGTGGTGTTGGAGAAGACTCTTGAGAGTCCCTTGGACTGCAAGAAAATCAGTTCTGAGAGTTCATTGGAAGGACTGATGTTGAAGCTGAAACTCCAATACTTTGGCCACCTGATGCGAAGAGCTGACTCATTTGAAAATACCCTGATGCTGGGAAAGATTGAAGGCAGGAGGAGAAGGGGATGATGAGGATGAGATGGTTGGATGGTATCACTGACTCAATGGACATGAGTTTTGGGTAAACTCTGGGAGTTGGTGATGGACAGGGAGGCCTGGTGTGCTGTGGTCCATGGGGTCACAAAGAGTTGGACACAACTGAGCAACTGAACTGAACTGAACTGATTTTCCAAATCAGAATTAAAAATATTTATGTCTCTTCAATTTATGACTACATGTTGTTGTTGTTTAGTTGCTAAGATATGTCTGACTGTTTTGCAACCCCATGGACTGTAGCCCCTCAGACTCTTCTGTCCATGGGATTTCCCAGGCAAGAATACTGGAGTGGGTTTCCATTTCCTTCTCCAGAGGATCTTCCTGACCCGGGGATCAAACCCAGATCTCCTGCATTGGCAGGTGGATTCTTCACCACTGAGCCACCAGGGAAGCCATGACTGCACTTTATCCAATCCTATATACCTTTGATTGCAATCATAAAGATGTAACATTAAAAACAGTTAATTTCCTAAGTAGATGTCCCCCACATAATTTAGACCTAACTTTGAATTATTTTAGTCACTTTTATTCATTTATATTTTAAACGTAGTATTTCAGAGAATAACATAACAGATACCTGTATATTCACCTAGGATTAATAGATGATAACATTGACTACAGCTTACCAGATGGCTCTAGTGGTAAAGAACCCACCTGTCAATGAAGGAGATGTAAGAGATGTGGGTTTGATCCCTGGGATGCACCAACATTGATTACATTTGTTCATATTTTCATAACTTATGAAAAATTCCAGATTTTGGTTTTGTCTTTATATATCTCCCCTCTTCCATTATCTTCACCTGCTTTCCAGGGGGAAATCACTATTCTAATTTGCATTCATATTTGTCAGTATTTATACTTTACTCCCATATGGCACTAGTAAAGAATCCTCCTGTCAATGAAGGAGACATAAGAGAAGCAGGTTTGATGCCTGGGTTGGGAAGATCCCCTGGTGGAAGGCATGGCAAGCCCCTCCAGTATCCTTGCCTGGAGAATCCCCATGGACAGAGGAAGCTGGCAGACTACAGTCCATACGGTTGCAAAGAGCTGGACACTACTGAAGCAACTTACCACCATGAATACTTTACTTCATGATATGCCCATGAGCAATGTATGGTATTTATGTATATTTTAAAATTTTGCATAAATATAACCAATTTTTCTCATTCAACCTTATTTTTAAACTTCTTACAAGTTAATATGTAGATTGATTTTGTTCTTTTCACCTATCATAGTACTTAACTGCATGATTATAACACAAATTCTCATATTAGTAAATATTTAGGTTGTTTCTAATATTCTCATCATTACAAAAGAACTATAATCAAAATCTTTGTGCATAACTACCTGTAAAAAAGCTTTTCTAGGGGGTCACAAGTTGAAATCAATAGAATGAACATTTTTAATACCAATGAAAAATTCCTTTTTAAGTGATAGTGTTTATATTTCTCCCATAAAATTTTAAAGTTCACATTTTTAGACATTTATTCATACTTAGTATTGCCAGACTGTTTTGTAAATGTGATGAACTGTAAAGTGGTTATCTCAGTTCAGTTCAGTTGCTCAGGCATGTCCGACTCTTTGCAACTCCATGGACTCCAACGTACCAGGCTGCCCTGAACATCATCAACTCCCGGAGCTTGCTCAAACTCATGTCCATCGAATCAGTGATGATGGCATCCAACCATCTCATCCTCTGTCATCCCCTTCTCCTGCCTTCAATCGTTATCAGCATCAGCATCTTTTCTAATGTGTCAGCTCTTCACATGAGGTGGCCAAAGTATTGGAGTTTCAGCTTCAGCATCACTCCTTCCAATAAATATTCAGAACTGATTTCCTTTAGGATGGACTGGTTTGATCTCCTTGCAGTCCAAGGGACTCTCAAGAGTCTTCTCCAACACCACAGTTCAAAGGCATTAGTTCTTCAGTACTCAGCTTTATTTATAGTCCAACTCTCACATTCATACATGACACCTGGAAAAACCATAGCTTTGACTAAATGGATGTTTGTTAGCAAAGTAATGTCTCGGTTTTTAATATGCTGTCTAAGTGGGTCATAACTTTTCTTCCTAGGTGCAAGCATCTTTTAATTTCATGGGTGAAGTCACCATCTGTAGTGATTTTGGAGCCCCAAACAATAAAGTCTGCCACTGTTTCCCCATCTATTTGCCATAAAGTGATGGCACCAGATCCTATGATCTTCATTTTCTGAATATTGAGCTTCAAGCCAGCTTTTTCACTCTCCTCTTTCACTTTCATCAAGAGGCTCTTTAGTAGTTCTTTGCTTTCTGCCGTAAGGGTGGTGTCATCTGCATATCTGAGGTTATTGATATTTCTCCCAGCAGTCTTGACTCCAGCTTGTGCTTCATTCAGCCCAGCGTTTCTCATGATGTACTCTGCATAGAAGTTAAATAAGCACGGTGACAATATACAGCCTTGACTTATTCCTTACAAGATTTGGAACCAGTCTGTTGTCCCATGTCCAGTTCTAACTGTTGCTTCTTGACCTGCATACAGATTTCTCAGGAGCCAGGTCTGGTGGTCTGGTATTCCCATCTCCTTCAGAATTTTCTACATTTTGTTGTGATCCGCACAGTCAAAGGATTTGGCATGCTCAATAAAGCAGAAGTAGATGTTTTTCTAGAACTCTCTTTCTTTTTCCATGATCCAACGGATGTTGGCAGTTTGATCTCTGATTCCTCTGCCTTGTCTAAAACCAGCTTGAACATCTGGAAGTTCACAGTTCATGTATTGTTGAAGCCTGGCTTGGAGAATTTTGAGCATTACTTTGCTAGTATGTGAGATGAGTGCAATTCTGCAGTAGTTTGAACATTCTTTGGCATTGCCTTTCTTTGGGATTGGAATGAAAAGTGATTTTTTCTAGTAATGTGGCCACTGCTGAGTCTTCCAAATTTGCTGGCATATTGAGTGCAGCACTTTCACAGCATCATCTTTTAGGATTTAAAATAGCTTAACTGGAATTCCATCACCTTCACTAGCTTTGTTTGTAGTGATGCTTCCTAAGTCCCACTCGACTTCACATTCCAGGATATCTGGCTCTAGTTGGGTGATCCCATCATGGTTATCTGGCTGATGAAGTTCTTTTTTGTATAGTTCTTCTGTGTATTCTTGCCACCTCTTCTTAATATATTCTGCTTCTGTTAGGTCCATACCATTTCTGTCCTTTATCGAACCCATCTGTGCATGAAGTGTTCCCTTGGTATTTCTAATTTTCTTGAAGAGATCTCTAGTCTTTCCCATTCTGTTGTTTGCCTCTTTATCTTTACATTGATCACTAAGGAAGCCTTTCTTATCTCTCCTTGCTATTCTTTGGAACTCTGCATTCAAATGGGTATATCCTTCCTTTTCTCCTTTGCCTTTCACTTCTCTTCTTTTCTCAGCTATTTGTAAGGCCCGCTCAGACAACCATTTTGCCTTTTTGCATTTCTTTCTCTTGGTGATGGTCTTAATCACTGCCTCCTGTACAATGTCATGAACCTCCATCCGTAGTTCTTCAGGTACTCTATCAGATCTAATCCTTTCAATCTATTCATCACTTCCACTGTATAATCCCAAGGGATTTGATTTATGTCAAATGTGAATTGTCTAGTGGTTTTCCCTACTTTCTTCAATTTAAGTCTAATTTGGCAATAAGGAGTTCATGATTTGAGCCACAGTCAGTCCCTGGTCTTGTTTTTGCTGACTGTGTAGAGCTTCTCCATCTTTGGCTGCAAAAATTATAATCAGTCTGATTTCGGTATTGACCGAATGTGTATGTCCATGCATAGAGTCTTCTCCTGTGTTGTTGGCAGAAGGTGTTTGATATGACCAGTGCATTCTCTTGGGAAAACTCTATTAGCCTTTGCCCTGCTTCATTTTGTACCCCAAGGCCAAAATTTGCCAGTTACTCCAGGTGTTTCTTGACTTCTTACTTTTGTATTCCAGTCTCTTATAACGAAAAGGATATGTTTTTTCGGTGTTAGATCTAGAAGGTCTTGTAGGTCTTCGTAGAACCATTCAACTTCAGCTTCTTCAGCATTACTGGTTGGGGCATAGACTTAGATTACTGTGATATTGAATGGTTTGCCTTGGAAATGAACAGAGATCATGCTGTCGTTTTTGAGATTCCACCCAAGTACTGCATTTTGGACTCTTTCATTGACTATGAGGGCTACTCCATTTCTTCTAAGGGATTCTTGCCCACAGTAGTAGATATACTGGTCATCTGAGTTAAATTTACCCACTCCAGTCTATTTTAGTTCCCTGATTCCTAAAATGTTGATATTCACTCTTGCCACCTGCGTTTGACCACTTCAAATTTGCCTTGGTTCATGGACCTACCATTCCAGGTTCCTATGCAATGTTGTCCTTTACAGCATTGGTCTTTACTTCCGTCACCAGTCACATCCACAGCTGGGTGTTGTTTTTGCCTTGGTGAAAACAACCAAGTGGTTCTCTAATAACCTTTACAAATTTTCCCCAACATGACAAAATGTTTCATGTTTATTAGTCATTTGGATCTCTTTGTCAGTGAATTACCTGTTAAACATATATCTATATTTATATAAATATAATTGTATTATTGTTGACTTTACTGGATCTTCATTGTTTTGTGGCTTTCCTCTAGTTGCCACAAGTGACAGCTACTCTTCAGTTGTGGTGAAGCACATGGGCTCAGTAGTTGTGGCTTCTAGGCTCTAGAGCACATGCTCAGCAGTTATGGTCCATGGGATGGACCTACAGCACATGGGATCTTCCCAGGCCAGGGATCAAACCTGTGTCTCTGCTCTAGCAGGCACTTGAGCTACCAGAGAAGTCCCTATATATATTTTTGATTGGGTTTTATATTGTTCTACTTAGGCTTATAGCAGTAATTTTTTGTTATATGTATTGCAGATGTCTTTTCCCAACCTGTGGCTTTTCTTTTTACTTTGCATATGTGGGCTTTCAAAATTGTATCTTTACGAGATTTCAGCATGCTTATTAATCTTTTTTTATGGTTTGTATATACTTTTCATGTCTTGTTAAATAAATGTCTTCATTACTGAGATGCCATAAAAATAGCCTCCTTTATTTACAAATGTGGAAAGCAAAACTTTAAAAATTTTTATGCCTTTAATAGATCTGAGTTTTGATTTAAGCATGGTAAAATTTCTATACTACACATTTTTCCTGTGGTCATGTATGGATGTGAGAGTTGGACTGTGAAGAAGGCTGAGCGCCGAAGAATTGATGCTTTTGAACTGTGGTATTGGAGAAGACTCTTTAGAGTCCCTTGGACTGCAAGGAGATCCAACCAGTCTATTCTGAAGGAGATCAGCCCTGGGATTTCTTTGGAAGGAATGATGCTAAAGCTGAAACTCCAGTACTTTGACCACCTCATGCGAAGAGTTGACTCATTGGAAAAGACTCTGATGCTGGGAGGGATTGAGGGCAGGAGGAGAAGGGGACGACAGCGGATGAAATGGCTGGATAGCATCACTGACTCGATGGACGTGAGTCTGAGTGAACTCCGGGAGTTGGTGATGGACAGGGAGGCCTGGCATGCTGCGATTCATGGGGTGGCAAAGAGTCGGACATGACTGAGCGACTGAACTGAACTGAACTGAACTGACACATATTTTCCCTTCATATGTATGAAGGGAATACTCTATCTTTCACTCACGGATTTATAATATCAGCTCTCTCATATACAAGTTCTATATTGTTATGAGTCTCTTTAGGGGCACCTTTTTCTTTTCCACTGGTCTCTTTTTCTGTCCCTGAACTAATAACTAATTCAAATGATGTAAATCAACTCTCTTCATTCTTTTATGCCAAATTAGTTTTTACTATTTGTGGTCTTTTTTTTTTTGTCTCTGAATTTAGAATTAATTTATTAAGTCTCATGAAAAATGCAGTTGATATTTGATTGCAATTTCATTGAATATGAAGTTTTACTTAGAAAAATTGCCTTTTTTTGTAGTATATCTTCTCACCCATCAGCATTTTAAATCTTCTACTTATTTAGATCACTTTTATATCCATCAGTGAAACTTTATCATTTTCCTAATATGGGTGTTAATATTTCCAGCTATTTTTAGTTACTTTTGAAATTCCTCTTGGAAGTGAAAGTGTTAGTTGCTCAGTGTCCAACTCTTTATGACCCCAAGGACTATTAGCCCACCAGGCTCTTCTGTCCATGGACTTCTCCAGGCAAGAATGCTGGACCGGGTAGCCATTCCCTTCTCCAGAGGCTCTTCCTGATCCAGGGATCAAACCTAGGTCTCCTGCATTGCATGCATTTGTGCTAAGTCACTTCAGTCATGTCCAGCTCTTTGTGACCCTGTGAACTCTAGCCTTCCAGGCTCCTCTGTCCATGGGGATTCTCTAGGCAAGAATATTGGAGTGGGTTGCCCTGCCCTCCTCCAGGGAATCTTCCCGACCCAGGGACTGAACCCTAGTCTCTTGTGTCTCCTCTTTGGCAGGCAGGTTGTTTACCAATAGCACCACTTGGGAAGCCTATTATAGATGGATTCTTTACTGTCTGAGCCACCAGGGAATCCCAATTACTCTTAGCATAATAGAAATCATTTTTTAAGTTTTATATTATTTATCTTGGCAAAAAATATGTAGAAAATGTGTATAAACAGTTCATGTTGTTAGAATAAGCTTGTTAATTCTGTTGTTCAAAACATTAATTTTGTCTTTTTGATCTATCTGTTAGAGAGAGGGGTGTAAATTGTTTCTCTATGATCAGAGGAGTTATCAGTCTCTTCAATCTGCTTCTGCTTTATGTTTTTCAGAGATACACTGTTGAGTACTTATGTATTCAAAGATTCTAAGTGTCTTCATTTTACACTGAAAAATGACCCTTTTTATACTATTAATGGCTTTGTAAAGAGATATATTTTTTTCTGATGTTAATTATGTAATAAGGGCCATCTTTTGATTAGAATTTGCCTGCTATATCTTTTTAGAATATGTTAAAAATTTACTTAAAACTTGCAAAACATCAAGACATATCAAAATAAAGATTCACATAAGTACACATTCATCCTTAAATTGAAGAAAGTAGGGAAAACCACTAGATCATTCTGGTATGACCCAAATCAAATCCCTTATGACTATATAGTAGAAGTGACAAATATATTCAAGGGATTAGATCTGATAGACAGAGTGATTGTAGAACTATAGACCAAAGTTCATAGCATTGTACAGGGGTTGGTGATCAAAACCATCCACAAGAAAAAAGAAATGCAAAAAGGCAAAATGGTTATATGAGAAGGCCTTGCAAATAGCTGAGAAAAGAAAGGATGTGAAAGGCAAAGGAGAAAAGGAAAGATATATCCATCTGAATGAAGAGTTTCAAAGAATAGCAAGGAGCCATAAGAAAGCCCTCCTAAGCAATCAGTGCTAAAAAATGGAGGACAACAATAAAATGGGAAAGACTAGAGATCTCTTCAAGAAAATTAGAGATACCAAGGGAATATTTCATGCAAAGATGAGCACAATAAAGGACAGAAATGGCATGGACCTAACAGAAGCAGACAATATTAAGAAGAGGTGGCAAGACTACACAGAGAATTATACAAAAAAGATCTTACTGATGCAGATAACCACGAAGGTGTGATCACTCACCTGGGAGTGTAAAGTCATGTGGGCCTTAGGAAGCATCACTATGAACAAAGCTAGTGGAGGTGATGGAATTCCAGTTGTTATTTCAAATCCTAAGAGATGATGCCGTGAAAGTGCTGCACTCAATATGCCAGCAAATTTGGAAAACTCAGCAGTGGCCACAGGACTGGAAAAGGTCAGTTTTCATTCCAGTCCCAAAGAAAGGCAATGCCAAAGAATGCTCAAACTACCGCACAATTGCACTCATCTCACATGCTAGCAAAGTAATGCTCAAAATTCTCCAAGCTAGGCTTCAACAGTACATGAACTGAGAACTTCCCAAGGTTCAAGCTGGATTTAGAAAAGAGAGAGGAACAAGAGATCAAATTGAAAACATCTGTTGGATCATCAAAAAAGCCAGATAGTTCCAGAAAAACATCTGCTTCATTGACTACGCTAACGCCTTTGACTGTGAGGATCACAACAAACCAGAAAACTCTTAAAGAGATGGGAATACCGACCACCTTACATGTCTTCTGAGATGTCTGTATGCACATCAAGAAACAACAACTGGAACCGGACATGGAACAATGGACTGGTTCCTAATTGGAAAAGGAATACATCAAGGCTGTATATTGTCATTATACTTATTTAACTTACATGCAGACTATGTCATGAGAAATGCCAGGCTGGATAAAGCACAAACTGAAATTGAGATTGCCAGGAGAAATATCAGTAACTTCAGATATGCAGATGACACCACCCTTATGGCAGAAAGTGAAGAAGAACTAAATTAGAGTCTTGATGAAAGTGAAACTGGGCAGTGAAAAAGCCGGCTTTAAACTCAGCATTCAGAAAACAAAGATCATGGCATCCAGTACCATCACTTCACGGCAAATAGATGGGGATACAATGGAAATAGTGAGAGACTTTATTTTCTTGGGCTCCAAAATCACTGCAGATGGTTACTGCGGCCATGAAATTAAAAGATGCTTGCTTCTTGGAAGAAAAGCTATGACCAACCTAGACATTTGACCAACTAGACATTTGACCAACAAACCTAGACATTTGTTGACCAACTTTGTCAACAAAGGTTCGTATAATCAAAGGTATGCTTTTTCCAGTAATCATGTATGGATGTAAGAGTTGGATCATAAAGAAAACTTAGCACTGAAGACTTGATGCTTTTGAACTGTGGTGTTCGAGAAGACTCTTGAGAGTCCCTTGGACTGCAAGGAGATCAAACCAGTCAGCCTAAAGGAAATCAGTCCTGAATATTTATTGGAAGGACTGATGCTGAAGCTGAAGCTCCAATACTTTAGCCACCTGATGCAAAGAGCTGACTCATTAGAAAAGACCCTGATACTGGGAAAGATTGAATGCAGGAGGAGAAGGGCACAACAGAGGATGAGATGGTTGGATGGCATCACTGATTTGATGGACATGAGTTTGAGCAAGCTCCGGGAGTTGGTGATGGACAGGGAGACCTTGCGTTGTACAGTCCAGGGGGTCACAAGGAGTCAGACATGACTGAGCAACTGAACTTATAAGTATAAATATCCCCATGCTAACATTAAAAGGTAGAATATTGACAATAGAGTTGAATTCTTCCTGTATTATCTTCACTGGTAGAATCTCTTCCATTCCCTGTGTTAACATTAGCCTGAATTTGGTGTTCTTATTTTTCTTGCTTTTGCTTGTACTTACATTACTGTTTATGTTGCTCTGTGTGTGTGTGTGTGTGTGTGTGTGTGTGTAAATACCATCTTTTATATATTTAAATATGTTGTATGCATTTCTGTTTTGCCTTTTGAAAACCCTTGCTACATTTCCATATTTTAATACATTTTTGTATTTTTTCTAACATATTTATAATGGTGTAAGTTTTTGTTCAGGCCGTTTTAATTTGGGTAGTATTTTATTGCATGCATTTATCATTTATCTTTCTGATATACAGGTTGTCTCCATTTAAAATGTGTGTATGTATGTACATATGCATATATAGGGAGAGAGACTATACTACTATGAACATCTACATTTTATCTCTGTTCCCTTGTGTACACTTGAGGATATTTCTGAAGAATATAAACCCAGGAAGAGAATTGCTGGGCCATATGACTATACTAATTTATATTCCTTTCAGGAGAGTATAAATTCCAGTTATTCCACAGTTTTGGTAACTCTTGATATTGTCAGACTTCAGCTTAAATTATTGCTTCTCTGGTGGTGTAAAATAGTATCTTATTGTGACCTTAATTTGCATTTACCTTTTTATGCTGAAGTTGAATATTTTTACATGTCTTTATAGGCTGTTTGGGATTCTTTTTCTCTTAAATGCCTTTTCTATCTATATTTTCTGTTTTTACATTGATTAGCTTGTCTACTGTTACCGTTTTGTAGACTTCATGTACTCTGAATGCAAACTCTTTTGTTAACGATACAGTTTAATTTCTCTTCCCTTCTAGTTTGTTTCTTGATTCTTATTTGACAAAATTTCTCCACCTCCAAGTCATAAAGGTAATTTCAATTGCCTTCTAAAGGTTAACTTTTGCTTTTTACATTTACATCTTTAATACACTTAAGAGTGGATTTTTGTGTAGGGTATATGGTAGGCATCCTGGTTTCCCCTATATGGATAGTCCATGATCCAGTACCATTTACTGAATAGTCCATCTCTCAGTTGACTTGCAGGATCATTTCTGTCACCTATCAGGCTTCTATTCTGAATTGGTCTGTATCAAAGTTTCTATTCTATTCGTCTGTATATCTGTCCTTTACATCAGTATTACACAGAATTAATCACTTAGGACAAGTCTGAACACCTTAATTTTGTTGCAAACAATACATTTGTTAGGGACTATATACATATATTGGTACATGAGTGTATAAATGTGTGCACACACAGAAAATTGTATATTTTAAACTGCCATTGATTCAGTTCAGTACTGTTCAGTCGCTCAGTCATGTCCAATTACTTTTATTAAATATAGGAAAAACAATTGCATTTCTATATATACTACCTTATCAACATACTGGGTTTCCCTGGTGGCTCAGATGGTAAAGCATCTTCCTGCAATGCAAGAGACCCAGATTCGATCCCTGGCTCAGGAAGATCCCCTGGAGAATGGAATGGCAACTCACTCCAGTATTCTTGCCTGGAGAAATCCATGGACAGAAGAGCCTGGCGGGCTACAGTTCATGGGGTCTCAAAGAGGCAGACGGGACTGAGCAACTAACACTTTCACTCTCACTTTCATCAACATAATAAGTACTTCTAACTTACCTACCTGTCTATAGACTTTTATTGGCTTTTTTCTGCAAACAAGTCTGTCATCTGAGGTTAATAATGACCTTTTCACAGGTATTGTGGCAATTTTTAATAGAAACTAGCAGGCATCCTTGATTTTTTGAAGGGACTATTTTTTATATTTCACCATTAAGAATGTTGGTTGCTCTAGCATTTCTTCAGATATTCATTGAGTTAAATTATATTGTGAGATTTACTTGAGTTTTGATTATAAAACAATTGCATAAAACATTCAGTAATTCAGTGTTTGAGGTACTCATGTATTCTAGTCTCATTTGATTTTTTTGTAGGGTGGATGAAATTAATAGATTTTTTTGAGCTGTGGTGTTGGAGAAGACTCTAGAGAGTCCCTTGGACTGCAAGGAGATCCAACCAGTCCAATCTGAAGGAGATCAGCCCTGGGATTTCTTTGGAAGGAATGATGCTAAAGCTGAAACTCCAATACTTTGGCCACCTCATGCGAAGAGTTGACTCCTTGGAAAAGACTCTGATGCTGGGAGGGATTGGGGGTAGGAGGAGAAGGGGATGACAGAGGATGAGATGGCTGGATGGCATCACTGACTCAATGGATGTGAGTCTGGGTGAACTCCGGGAGTTGGTGATGGACAGGGAGGCCTGGTGTGCTGCGATTCATGGGGTCGCAAAGAGTCGGACACGACTGAGCGACTGATCTGATCTGATCTGATTTCTTCAGTAACCCAAACTTGGGTTTTAAAAAAATGTCGGTTTGCCAATAATTTGGTTTGTAAGTTAAAATGGCTCAGTGTTATTTCTCATACTGTGTAAGACAAAGAAAGTATTTTTTAAGTTTGTATTAAGATTATATAGCTTGTTTGTATTAGGATTATATTAAGATTACAGTTTATATTAAGATTATATTAACTTTAGACAGATTCAGGGAAAGGCACACTTTTTCTATTATCTGAAATAGTTTGCATCAGTTCTTAATATTTGTTTCTTGTATATTTGTTATCGTTACCTGTAAAATCTTCTGGATTTTTATGTGTTGTGAAGTGACTTTATTTTGATTTAAAAACATTCAGTTCAGTTCAGTTCAGTCATTCAGTCATGTCCGACTCTTTGCAACCCCATGAACCGCAGCACGCCAGGCCTCCCTGTCCATCACCAACCCCTGGAGTTCACCCAAACTCATGTCCATCGAGTTGGTGATGCCATCCACCATCCCATCCTCTGTCATCCCTAATCCCTCCCAGCATCAGAGTCTTTTCCAAGGAGTCAACTCTACGCATGAGGTGGCCAAAGTATTGGAGTTTCAGCTTTAGCATCAGTCCTTCCAAAGAACACCCAGGACTGATCTCCTTTAGAATGGACTGGTTGGATCTCCTTGCAGTCCAAGGGACTCTCAAGAGTCTTCTCCAACACCACAGTTCAACAGCATCAATTCTTCAGTGCTCAGCTTTCTTCACAGTCCAACTCTCACATCCATACATAACCAATGGAAAAACCATAGCCTTGACTAGACGAACCTTTGTTGGCAAAGTAATGTCTCTGCTTTTTAATATGCTAGCTAGGTTGGTCATAACTTTCCTTCCAAGGAGTAAGTGTCTTTTAATTTCATGGCTGCAATCACCATCTGCAGTGATTTTGGAGCCCCCAAAAATAAAGTCTGACCCTGTGTCCACTGTTTCCCCATCTATTTGCCATGAAGTGATGGGACCAGATGCCATGATCTTAGTTTTCTGAATGTTGAGCTTTAAGCCAACTGTTTCACTCTCCTCTTTCACTTTCATTAAGAGGCTTTTTAGTTCCTCTTCACTTTCTGCCATAAGGGTGGTGTCTTCTGCATATCTAAGGTTATTGACATTTCTCCCGCTTGCACTTCCTCCAGCCCAGTGTTTCTCATGATGTACTCTGCATATAAGTTAAATAAGCAGGGTGACAATATGCAGCCTTTACATACTCCTTTTCCTATTTGGAACCAGTCTGTTGTTCCATATCCAGTTCTAACTGTTGCCTCCTAACCTGTATATAGGTTTCTCAAGAGGCAGGTCAGGTAGTGTGGTATTCCCATCTCTTTCAGAATTTTCCACAGTTGATTGTGATCCATACAGTCAAAGGCCTTGGCATAGTCAATAAAGCAGAAACAGATGTTTTTCTGGAATTCTCTTGCTTTTTCCATGATCCAGTGGATGTTGGCAATTTGATCTCTGGTTCCTCTGCCTTTTCTAAAACCAGCTTGAATATCTGGAAGTTCACGGTTCACGTATTGCTGAAGCCTGGCTTGGAGAATTTTGAGCATTACTTTGCTAACTTTTGAGATGAATGCAATTGTGCGGTAGTTTGAGCATTCTTTGGCATTACCTTTCTTTGGGATTGGAATGAAAACTGACCTTTTCCAGTCCTGTGGCCACTGCTGAGTTTTCCAAATTTGCTGGCATATTGAGTGCAGCACTTTCACAGTATTATCTTCCAGGATTTGAAAGAGCTCAACTGGAATGCCATCACCTCCACTAGCTTTGTTCATAGTGATGCTTTCTAAGGCCCACTTGACTTCACATTCCAGGATGTCTGGCTCTAGGTGAGTGATCACGTCATCGTGATTATCTGGGTCATGAAGATCTTTTTTGTACAGTTCTTCTGTGTATTCTTGCCACCTCTTCTTAATATCTTCTGCTTTTGTTAAGTCCATACCATTTCTGTCCTTTATGGAGCCCATCTTAGCATGAAATTTTCCCTTGGTATCTCTAATTTTCTTGAAGAGATCTCTAGTCTTTCCCATTCTGTTGTTTTCCTCTTTCTTTGCATTGATCGCTGAGGAAGGCTTTCTTATTTCTCCTTGCTATTCTTTGGAACTCTGCATTCAGATGCTTATATCTTTCCTTTTCTCCTTTGCTTTTTACTTCTCAAACATTACTGATAGTTAAAAAAAAAAAACAATTTTTGCTTTCTATTTCTTAATCAGTATGCTTTGGGATGTTATATTAAATAGAACAAATTCTTGAAAATGTCATTTTAAAGTTAATGACAAAGTGTTTCTTTCACTGTTATCAATCAATCTTTCTTTAAAGTTTTTGCATCATATTACTCCTCTAGTTTAGGTCTCTCAACAATGTAATTAGCTATTCAGTGCACCCACTTTTTTTTAGAGAATGTGAAATGTAATTTTCCTTTTTAAAGAAGTACAGATTTACTGTGTTTATAGGCTTACAGATTTATAGATATTATTTTAGTATATGTATATAAAATATTAATAGAACTCTTTTCGTTGTGACTTATGAAAAATTAATCCTTAATATTAAGTTTTTTGATCAGTGTTTATATTTTCAAATTATTATTTTTTTCTTTTTTTTAAATTTTATTTTTAAACTTTACAATATTGTATTAGTTTTGCCAAATATCAAAATGAATCCACCACAGGCATACCTGTGTTCCCCATCCTGAGCTCTCCTCCCTCCTCCCTCCCCATACCATCCCTCTGGGTCGTCCCAGTGCACCAGCCCCAAGCATCCAGTATCGTGCATCGAACCTGGACTGGCGACTCGTTTCATACATGATATTATACATGTTTCAATGCCATTCTCCCAAATCTCCCCACCCTCTCCCTCTCCCACAGAGTCCATAAGACTGATCTATACTTCAGTGTCTCTTTTGCTGTCTCGTATACAGGGTTATTGTTACCATCTTTCTAAATTCCATATATATGCGTTAGTATACTGTATTGATGTTTTTCTTTCTGGCTTACTTCACTCTGTATAATAGGTTCCAGTTTCATCCATCTCATTAGAACTGATTCAAATGTATTCTTTTTAATGGCTGAGTAACACTCCATTGTGTATATGTACCACAGCTTGCTTATCCATTCATCTGCTGATGGACATCTAGGTTGCTTCCATGTCCTGGCTATTATAAACAGTGCTGCGATGAACATTGGGGTCTCTTTCCCTTCTGGTTTCCTCAGTGTGTATGCCCAGCAGTGGGATTGCTGGATCATAAGGCAGTTCTATTTCCAGTTTTTTAAGGAATCTCCACACTGTTCTCCATAGTGGCTGTACTAGTTTGCATTCCCACCAACAGTGTAAGAGGGTTCCCTTTTCTCCACACCCTCTCCAGCATTTATTGCTTGTAGACTTTTGGATCACAGCCATTCTGACTGGTGTGAAATGGTACCTCATAGTGGTTTTGATTTGCATTTCTCTGATAATGAGTGATGTTGAGCATCTTTTCATGTGTTTGTTAGCCATCTGTATGTCTTCTTTGGAGA
This sequence comes from Bos indicus, assembly GCF_029378745.1. Lineage (NCBI taxonomy): Eukaryota > Metazoa > Chordata > Mammalia > Artiodactyla > Bovidae > Bos > Bos indicus. The sequence continues at coordinate 114,468,665 of NC_091760.1, forward strand.
AATGTCTATTTTGTTCTTTGGCCCATTTTTTGATTGGGTCATTTATTTTTCTGGAGTTGAGCTGTAGGAGTTGCTTGTATATTTTTGAGATTAGTTGTTTGTCAGTTGCTTCATTTGCTATTATTTTCTCCCATTCTGAAGGCTGCCTTTTCACCTTGCTAATAGTTTCCTTTGTTGTGCAGAAGCTTTTAAGTTTAATTAGGTCCCATTTGTTTATTTTTGCTTTTATTTCCAATATTCTGGGAGGTGGGTCATAGAGGATCCTGCTGTGATGTATGTCGGAGAGTGTTTTGCCTATGTTCTCCTCTATTTTAGTTTTTTTTTAATTAGGATAAAATTAATTAAAATTCCATAACTGAAATTGGTTGCTATTTCAAGTCTTAATGTATTATCTTATTTGTTGATGAAATTTGTTAATTCTTCCTGTAGCATTTCTTAAACATTTGCTTATATTGTATCTTTATGATGTCATTTAACATGTTAATATCTCTCTAGTATTTTCTATATAATATTGGATTTAGATACAGAGACATGAAAATTCCATTTTGGAGAGGCAACTCTACCTAACAGAAGGTTATATACTTTCATCATAATGTCTGATTTTCTCTAATTGTCATGATTTTAGAACCATTGATGATCATTACTAGATCTAATTTATTCGAAGTTGCAAAATATTCTAATTCTATCATTTATTTATTATATAGGGCATTTTGATAAAGTGAAACTGTACTTCATGAATTGCTTATTTGCCTGGAGTTATAGTTGGCATAGGAAAGGCAATTTAAATTCTGAATTCTTTCCTATTATTTACCATTTCTCTAAATAATCAGTTTATTCCTTATCTTTCCCTATCTCTTAATGTATAGTTATGCCAGCAGTGGGATACACATTTATGATCAATTATTTCTTTTTTTTTCTCTTTTTAGGATTCCTGTTGTTACATGTTTAAATTGTTTTCAGGTTGCTGCTCCAAATTTTCTCATGATTACCTATTGGTGATTTTTGTGTGTTTCCTGTTCTGAGAGCTACCACAAGCCTGGTACCTTCCCTTAGTTTTCCCTTGACCAGATGCTTATTCTCACATGGATCTTATAGCTATTTGTGGTTTGATCCTATCTTTTAACATCTGGAGAGTTTGGGGGTGGTTTGTTTTTATTTTTAACAACATACTTACTTTTGCTATATGTATTTTTTTTTTTTTTTTTGGTGGAAAGAGGGTAGGGAGTTTGAGATTTAAAAACTAAATTCACCTGCATAATTTTTCTGATTCTATCTAGATTGAGAGGTTTAGAGTCAAACCCCTCAGTAGGAAGGAAGGTATCTAGATCTGGATCTTGACTTTTTTTTTTTTTTTCCTGAATACCATCCTCTAGTAAAAGCAACCAGGGGCACTTGAAGAATTGGTTCATTTCTGTGCCTGACTCATATAATGGAAGTGCTCAAAAAAGAATATGTGGGAGGGTTGAAAAGACATAGCAGGCAAGCTGAAAGAATGACCAGTGGTCAAATACAGAATTATTTGAGAAACAAAATGAATAACCATGTTAGATTATAACCCATAGAATAATACACATATCCACTAGTCCATACTGATGTAACAAAATATTTGAATAAATAAATGAGGGTAGAAGGGATACCTATTCCTTATAGAGGAATTCCAATTAATCTATAAGAAATGAGAAGATAAAATCACCATTAGAACAGCAAAGTTATTGTCATGGTTGGAAACACATACCGATTAATGCTAAAATCAGTGGGTAAGAGTTTGAGGAGGAACAGGATAATGTCAGAATTCCAAAGGATCCTCCTCCAAGATACTGTTAACTAGAAAAGTGAAAAGTGGTAACTTTCTAATGGATAAATGGATAAACAGATAGCAGCTTGACCAGTTAATTGAGGTTGCTATTACAGACACAAATTAGTGGTAACGCGAATTAGTGGTAACAGTGTGATGTATTGAGATCACGTATCCTTTGATATGAGAGATGTATATTAATTCTGTGGCATTCTTATCAGAAATCACTGAACTCGATCTAATTATAAGACAACTCCAAACAAATCCAGTTTAAGGGACATTCTTTAAAATAACTGACCAGTACTCTGCAGAAGAGTACAGGAAGAATTGCAGAGCTGTCACAGATGGAGGAACTATGGAGACATGAAAATGAAGACCGAAGTACCATTATGGACTGGATCCTTGGACAGAAAAAGGATATTAATGGAAAAGCTGCAAAAAATTTAGAAAAATCTGTATTTTAGTTAATACTATTTTACTAGCATTAATTTTTTAGTGATTGGACTATGGCTATACATTATGTTAACATTAGAGGGAGCTAGGCCAGGGTATGTGAGAATACTCTGTACTATTTTTGGAACAAATTATCCTGAAATAAAAAGTTTTAAAAAACTTAAAAGCAATCCTATGCCACAACCACTATCAACTGTCTAGGATTCCCATTTGGAATTTAATGGCTCTATTTTTTTATTTTCCTAAATGTGTTCTATCACTTTTTAAAGCTATCTGACTTTTTAGATTGACTTTATGTGGTTTTGTGTTTTTTATTTTTATTCATTATTTTCCCCCCAATCCTTCTCTATCACTTTTTATTTGCAGTAATTGATTATGTACTTGTTTGTTATATGATCCTTTCATGGTGTTTGGCTTTTTCCTATAGTTTGTAATCTGGGCTGCTTTAAGCTTGCATTCCATTCCAAATTCAGGAATCAATTGTTCTCCAAACAGTAAAATAGAAGGATTTTATTTTGTTTTTGACCTAGGTCCAGAAAGGTCAGTGATCCCAGCTGTTCAATTTTCTAGTCTCATGTTTAAGGTTCCTTCTTTGATTTCTTGTGTCCATCCTCCTCTCCCAGGGTTATGAAGGGAGTAGGAGAAGGACCAGTAACAAAAGCTTCCTAATTTCCTCTCACAGGACTGGAGAGCTTTCTGTTCTAGCTCCTCCATCTTCCATGGCCTGAGAGCAAGTTTGTCATCCATGTGTGGGCACTGGAAGCCCAGTATTAGCCCCTCGAGCTTGAATTCAGAACCAATATCCCTTTGGTCACCATTGCCTCAGATACAGATTGAAGTTCTGGTTTTTAGTTTCTTTTTTGATTCAGTTCAGTTCAGTCACTCAGTCGTGTCTGATTCTTTGTGACCCCATGAATCGCAGCACGCCAGGCCTCCCTGTCCATCACCAACTCCTGGAGTTCACTCAGACTCAAATCCATCGAGTCAGTGATGCCATCCAGCCATCTCATCCTCTGTCGTCCCCTTCTCCTCCTGCCCTCAATCCCTCCCAGCATCAGAGTCTTTTCCAATGAGTCAACTCTTTGCATGAGGTGGCCAAAGTACTGGAGTTTCAGCTTCAGCATCATTCCCTCCAAAGAAATCCCAGGGCTGATCTCCTTCAGAATGGACTGGTTGCATATTCTCTAAACGAGAGTTAGATTTTTGTCCTGTATTTTTGCACTTCAAACTGGAGTGTGAGTTTTTCCCACCATCCTCGTGTGTCATGTTACCAGAAGTCTTTCAACTTATCTCTGAGCAGTTCACATATATTCTCTGAAAAATGAAAATGGACTCTAACATATTAGTGAAATTTAAGAATTCAAGCATTTTAAGAAACTTAAGTATTATTCAGTGTTTTCCTCAAAATTATTAAAGTGTTCTTTCTTTTTATATAAGTAATGTCTGTGGTTGTATGATAAAATATAGCTTTGGAGGGAGTTGTTCCCAATAATAATTATTTTAGCAGAGAGTTTCCAGCTGAGAGTGATGAATATAAAGATTCTGTGGTTCTCATACTTGGATGCTTCTTTCCTAATTTGGGGATGTGAAGGAACATTGGATTCTTCTATTTGAAGAATATATTAAAATATACTTAAATGAATATGAGTTTGGTTCAGGTTTTTCCTTAAGCTCGTATGAATGAACTTTTGGGCCAACCCAATAATATGACCTTATCCTCTACTGTTACACATTTATGCTTTCTTTTTCCTAATGGGGAAGCATCATCCTTTTTTCTTTATTGACAAAAGTTAGGAAATACATTTGATTCCATAGCAATTTGGTTATAGTAGATTGCATTTCAGTTCATAGATTTTTCTCAGGGCTTTCCTCCAGTGAAAATTCTGTGCGTGTGTGTTTGTGGAAAGTTTGAATACTTCAGACAGTTAATGTATATTGAGCTACCACTGGGTGGTCATAATTTTGTTCACCACATTATTGGGAGGAAAACCAAGTTGATAGTTTCTGGCGGCAAGTGCTAGTGAGGCCCTGTCAACTGCGCAGTTAACAGAACTGAAGGCTGTCCTCCTAACAAATCCCTGCATCACCAGTTCACAGCATGAGCCTGAGCCTTGCAAACACCAAGTAAAGAGATTTAGTTGCAGATGTATGTTCGGGGGCTGATGATACCAGCTTACTTAGCGGACATGTCAGCACACGTGCTGGGCATAAGGGAAATCAACAATTCATTTTAAAGAATTCCTATGAATGTTGAGCACTCTTGTCTCGGGAAATATTTCTTTCTTAATGATGAAAAACACATGTCTGTCAGATACTTGTAACTGTGCCTGCCAGACCCAGTTTAGGGAACAAAAGCAGCAAATAGAAAAAGACTTGCCCATCATCAGGATCCCAGTAACAGGGGCTGAAATCATGTTCTCAGTCCCATGAGATGCTGAATAAATGCAACAAAGGGACTTGGATCTGGGAGTAAGCAGGTATTTTCGGAGTTAGAAGAATCCTCATACTACTTAAAAATAACTTACTTAAATCTACCTAATCAAACATCCCCTTAAAAGATATCCAAATTCTTATTTCTGTATTTGCAGAGCATTCTAAAATGCAAATACTAGGATAAATTCAAATCTTTAATTATCTAGGAATAACTCTGAAAAGAATTCTTATTCATTCTCTTAATTGAAAAAGAAACAAATTGAAATGTAGACTAGCTTCCACTTTCTCATCTCTCAAATTAAGGGGTGGGGTGGGGTGAGATGATGTGGGTGAGTGTGTGGAGGCCTGAACTGAGGGTTGAGAAGAGTATTTGTTTAGGCTGGTAAAGAGGGAGAAATAATGTTGAGTGTTTTGCATACAGGAAGTTTAATTCTTAGAATTATGCAGTGAAGAAGTTACCACTATTATCTCCATTTTACAGATTAGGAAAAAGATATAAGTAAGAGTCTCAGGAAGTAACAGGGGTAGGATACAGCTCTCTGGTGTGTTACATCCTCAGAGTTAAAGAGGAGGGTTCAGGGTTAACCTAGTAAGTGCCCCATAGGTTTCTAAGTAGTTGACTTAGATTTTAGTTAGAAGTTTTCATAGCTAATTTTAAGTATGACAACACACAGAACACATTCCCATTCCCCAGTCTTCATGGTCCCTTTCCTCCTTCTCTAATCAAGTGAATTTGAGGAATTATTTAGATAGAATTATGATGTTCCCTATATCACTATCAGCACACTGGATCAGACCTGTCATAGAAAAAAAATATGCTTCTGCTTTCAGAACTGGGGTCATTTAAAACTGAACTATTCATCTGTACCTTGTGGGCTATGCTGCAGAATAGAACATGGCTATTTAATCTCGTGATTCTCTTTACCTCTGTATATGACAAAATCTCCACAGTCAAAGCTCTGATTTTCTTTTTTGGGGATGTGGAAGAGGCCAAAATTTTTTTCTACTGTCTTTATTTTACATATGTGTAAATTTTATATCTTACTCTAACAAGAACTGAAATTAATTCTCTGAATTCACTACTAAATATCTTTCAATCCTAGAAACCCTGGCTTTGTATCACCTTGGTGACAGAAGCAAAAGTAATCAGTTGGTCTTGAGTTGCCACACTACAGCTTAGCTGTAATATAGCCTTTAATTTAGTCAAGAGGCATTCTATGGATCACTAAAGTCTTATTTCCTTTTTAATAGTTATTTGTAAAATTTTGGTATTTTTTTCCTTATGTTAAATTGAAATCTGTCTTTCAATCACTTCCATTCAATGGGGTTCGTTTTCCTTCTAGCATGTTCATCAGATCCAACACTGCCTGTTTTCATCTGATGGTGATTTTCGATATTTTCAGTCAGCTCTCAGGTAGCCTCCTGCTAACTGCTTTTTTGCTTTCAAGTGAAACATCCACTGTTTCCTCACTCATTCCTCAAGGTGTGATTTTCTTACTCTTCTTACTACTCATCACCTCCTTGCAATCCATCCTTCTTTGCCAACAGCCCACTCAGGGTACTTCCCAGATGCAATACAGTTTTACAGATTTAGTCTGACCAGCCAGAGTACACAAAGACAGAATTTGTTCAAGATATTTTCTTTCTACTAATGCTTTTGACTAAGCCATGAGATGGGTGACAGGCAGCCTCTGGAAGAAGAACATGCCAAAGACAAGACCACATAGGCATACAGGGCTGTGGAACTGACTTGCATAAAGACATTCTGTCTTTCCCCTAGCGGAGAAGGCTGATAGATTTATCTTCTAGGCACTAGACACTGTGTACTCACATCTCTTTGGTTTTCTCTATGTGAATGTCCTCTGCCTCATACATCTACTTGGCAGATGTCTCTTCCTCTTTCCAGATCCTCCTTTGTGGGGAGTTCTTGCCTGCCATACCTTTTGCTAAGTATTGTTATTTAGTTACTAAGCTGTGTCCCACTCTTTGTGACCGCATGGACTGCAGCACACCAGGTTTCCCTGTCCTTCATTATCTCCCAGAGTTTGCTCAGACTCCTGTCCATTGAGTCAGTGATACCATCCAAACATCTCATCCTCTCCCACTGCCTTCTCTTCTTGCCCTCCATGTTTCCCAGCATCAGGGTCTTTTCCAATGAGTTGGCTCTTCACATCAGTTGGTTAAAGTATTGGAGCTTTAGCTTCAGCATCAGTCCTTCCAATGAATATTCAGGGTTGATTTCCTTTAAGATTGACTGATTTGATATCCTTGCTAAGTGACTCTGCCCTAAATGCAGAAGCTAATGAGGTGAATGGCTGTGTCCAGTCTGAAGTCACAGCTAATTGGGCAAAGGAGTGGGACACCTAAGTTAATGGCATGCATGGTATGGTCCAGCAGAAAATGTTAAATGAGTCTTTTTGTTTGTTAGTCGTCCAGTCACGTCAGACTCTTTGTGACCCCATGGACTGTAACCCTCCAGGCTCCTCTGTCCATGGAATTCTCCAGGCAAGAATACTGAACTTGGTAGCCTTTCCCTTCTCCAGGAAATCTTTCCAACCAAGGGATCAAACCTGGGTCTCCTGCACTGCAGGCAGGTTCTTTACCATCTGAGCCACCAGGGATGTGAAAAACCGAATCTGGACCTATAGCTACAGATGTACCAAGTCAGGCATTACTTGGGGCTGCAGTCACCCTCTTGTGCTATGTAAGCTACAACCTGGGGACAACAGTTCAGAGAGGGAAGAGAGCAGAGAAGACACACGGGAAGAAACAGGCCTTCTTAAGTGAGAGACCATATGGCCCACACATACTCCCAACTTCCTTATTGCTTTCTGGTTGCTTCCATTTCTAGTTCATAACTATGCTTCAATAAGCCCTACTTTGCTTTAGGTAAAGTGAGGGCCCCCTTGTTCTTTGAAACAAGATGCTAAAGCATCTTCCATGTGGAATTAGTTAGTTCCAAATTGTGCAGTCTCACTCTACCTACTATAGAGTTCTGTGATGGAAACTGCTGCCCTCCTTGCTCTTAAAGCTTCTTGAAAACTAGGGTATTCTTGGTTCCAATCTTTTGATGGGATGTCTTTACTATATGAAATTGTTATTCATATAAAATATTACCTATCAGGTTGGGTTGTAGATTCTAGGTGGTTCCAGTTTTCTGTTTGAGGTACATGCTAAATATTTGTTTAATGTTGGGTAGGTATTTTTGTATTTCTATAAATACATTGAGCACTGTTCTGGGAGGGAATTAAAGTACTTGGAAAGAGTTTTATACTTTTGGATCTTACATTTAAGTTTCATTAGACGGGACCAGAGAAGTGCTTAGATAAGGGCTAATTATTTTGGGCTCCAAAATCACTGCAGATGGTGATTGCAGCCATGAAATTAAAAGACACTTACTTCTTGGAAGAAAAGTTATGACCAACCTAGATAGCATATTGAAAAGCAGAGACATTATTTTGCCAACAAAGGTCCATCTAGTCAAGGCTATGGTTTTTCCAGTGGTCATGTAAGGATGTGAGAGTTGGACTGTGAAGAAGGCTGAGCACTGAAGAATTGATGCTTTTGAACTGTGGTGTTGGAGAAGACTCTTGAGAGTCCCTTGGACTTCAAGGAGATCCAACCAGTCCATTCTGAAGGAGATCAGGCCTGGGATTTCTTTGGAGGGAATGATGCTGAAGCTGAAACTCCAGGACTTTGGCCACCTCATGTGAAGAGTTGACTCATTGGAAAAGACTCTGATGCTGGGAGGGATTGGGGGAGGGGGAGAAGGGGATGACAGAGGATGAGATGGCTGGATGGCGTCTCCGAATCAATGGACATGAGTTTGAGTGAACTCCGGGAGATGGTGATGGACAGGAAGGCCTGGCGTGCTGTAATTCATGGGGCCGCAAAGAGTCGGACATGACTGAGTGACTGAACTGAACTGAACTGAACTGATTCCCCCATTATTGAAGCAAAACTATTCCAAGTATGCTACAATTGCCTATAGATTGAGGTTTTTTTCCAGTCTGCCTGTAGCAACAGGCATTATTTAGCTCTGTAAGGTTACCAGTCACAGTTTCTTTCTTCTAATCCTTTCAGGTGTTTCTTGTCCTGGTTTTGAATGGTTTCCTCATATATATATGTATTAGATATATCTCTACTGAATATATGAAGAGAACTTTCTGGAGCTCTCTGGAGTTCTGTCTATGCTACTCTCTCTTATTAGATATCCTGTCCTGCAAACTTGAGCTGCCTTGGTCTTCTCTGAGTCTCAGCCCTCTCTCCTCAGCAGGGAGTACACCAGTCTCTTCCCTGGTGGTTCAAACAGTAAAGAATCTGTCTGCAAAGCAGGAGACCTGGTTCGATCCCTGGGTTGGGAAGACCCCCTGGAGAAGAGAATGGCTACCCACTCCAGTATTCTTGCCTGGAGAATTCCATGGACAGAGGAGCCTGGGGGGCTACAGTCCACGGAGTCGCAAAGAATCAGACACAACTGAACAACTAACACTTTCACTTTTTTTTCCACTCAGTGGTCTGGAAATGGGATAAAGGCAGTGTTGGAGCAGTCTTAATTCATCTTGTTTGTTTTTCATCTCTCTGGGCTCATTGTTCTTCATTTTCTCATGTCCAGTGTCTTAGAAAACTTTTAATATATATTTTATCTTCTTTGAAGTGAGAGGGTAAACCAGGTCACTGCTGTTCTATCTTGGAAGTGAAAGTTATATAACTTGTTAAGAGTTCTTTAGGAAAGTTTGATAAATACTATAGTTGGTATGCTTGACTACATTTTGATGAATTGAAAGGTTTTCTCTGATTCTTGATCAGGGCCTTAATCAAAGTGATATAAGTTATTCTCATAATTTAAACCAGATCTACTGTACAATAAGTATCTCTGACATTTGAATAACATGTGTTAAATCCATTGCTGCTCAAAATCAAGGCTGAAGTTAAAGGCAATGAGTTAAAATGGATAAAGATGTTATCAGATTTTCTTTAGAGGAAATCTATTCCAATGAACCATTTTGGTAAAAATAGTTTCTCAAGAGGAACTTAATTCTGGAAAGATAATGATCTGTTTTAGATGACTGTAATTTACAATTATGTGTGGTTAACTTCTGAATTGTGAGCGTGGGAAGTGTTGCAAGTCTTAGAAAGTTAGTTGATATGTAATTCATGCAATTTATTTCTGAACCTCAGGGGAGCCAAATATTTGGGAAGAGAACCTGGGCCTGTATTTGAAAAAGCCATTCAAAGTATGTAGGCTCTACATGGGAAAGTACTAATAATATTGTTATCAGTCATAGTAATATACTTTTGCTTTAAAAAAAAAAAAGGAAAATGGCAAAATGACTTTTATCTCGACCTAGAAGAACATCCACTTATCTGTGAAATCCTAAAGGAAGAGATGGCATCACTGACTCAATTGACATGAGTTTGAGCAAGCTTCAGGAGATGGTGAAGGTCAGAGAAGCCTAATGTGATGCAGTCCACGGGGTTACAAAGAGTAGGGCATGAATGAGCAATTGACAACAACAAAAGGAAGAGAATTCTTTCTCTTGCCAAGTGCTGATGCTAGGAATGGATTCTTTCAGTTTTTAAATGAGGATCCCTCTGTAACCAAGTAGAGCAGAGAAAGGCAGATCATAGTTGAGCCCTTCCACCTAAGAACAGCACCTATGTCTCTTCTGTGGAGAAAGCTCCTACTACTCAACAGCCTCAGAGTAAACTTCGTTCTTATTCCCTACTGGACTGAAGGAATGCTGCCACTGTATGCAGTTAGACATGAAGCCCATGGTTTCTTCAAGCTTCCTTTGAGAGGACTGATCTCAGGCCACTCAGTGAGAAGAGACTCCACTGGTTGGCAAATAACAAATAAAAAAGTATTTTCAGGAGATAAAAACAGAGCTTTTTGTCACAAATAACCAAATGGCTCCCTGAGGGTAAGTGTGTGGCATGATTCTTTGAGTTATCAACTTCTGCCTCATCTCACTTTCCTATATCCTACTCCAGATCTTTGCTCTGGGCATCACAGATGCTATAACTTTACCTCTAGGGATCAGATTTTTTTTTTTTAAAGCTATTGATACACGATTTATCTCTCTTATTAGTTATAAAGCTAAAAATCAATTGTTGCCTCTAAAATGCAGAATTAAATGCCATTGATTTGGGGGAGCTCAGAAGTGAAAATACAGGATGTTTAATAAATTACAGTAGATGGATAGATCAAAGCTTCAGCATAGTATACAGTCACTAAGGTATGTATTTAGGGCCTGGCATGCAAGCCAGCCACACATGGGCCTATTCTTCATGAACTCTGAGGCCTGAGGAGTGGCAGAAGCTGGAAAGTAATACACTCATGGTGGGAGGTGGGAGGGTGGGTAGAAACCATAGGAATAGCCAAGGGAATTTGCCAACCACAGTGTACACCGTGGACCTTAAGAAATCTGACCCTGGACAGTGAAGTAAGGTATGTTAGTTGCTCAGTTGTGTCTGACTCTGTGACCCCATGCCCTGCAGCATGCCAGGCTTCTCTGTCCGTCACCATCTCCCAGAGTTTGTTCGAACTCATGTCCATTTAGTTGGTGATGCCATCCCAGCATCAAGTAAGGTACAAGGGTCACAAATTGAGGGTGAAGTGGTAGATAAATTGTTTCTTCCATCACATTAGTGACTTTGCAAGACCAGAAATGTGTTTTGTGAATTTTATGTTTTCCTAAAATCAGTGCTGGCCACCACAGTTGGGTTGGAAGCTCTGGATAATAGAGCTCATGTTTGCAGTGGTCCAGAGGGGAGGGTCCATATCTTCTGTCTTTCTCCTGAAGTGTATGACATGAGTGTTGATGCTGATGGTCATCATTTAACAGATGCCAGCATTTCTGGCCAACATCTTGCTACTGGGCCCCTGTTCTCACTGCTCAGTCTCCAGGCATGGACTCCTAAATCTGTCAAGACCACCCTTTTGAACTTGAATACTATTACCTATAAAAACCTATGAAATCTGCTTTATCCTGCCAGTGTTTCTCAATGGGATCCTTTCTGTTATCCTGGGTCAGACAGTTCTTCAGTCAAATAGACTCTTTCATTGCTTGACTTGTTAACAACCATGGTCTCAGCACTAAATGCCAGTATCAACCTGTCATTATGAGAAGCAAATAAACTGTCACATTTTTCAATGTTTGACCATCATCAAGTGTGGTGCCCTGCCTATTTAAACCTCAATTCATCACTTCTGACCTGCCCTGACTTCCAACCTTCTGGTGCCACTCTAGATCACTCATTTAGTTCCAGATTTCAAGACTCTCCTATTTTGTAAGATAAGCTTATATTGTCTCTGTTTATTGTCTCTATGTGTTCAGAGAGAAAGTTAACAAAATATTCTAATTTTTTTTTTTTTTTACTAAACAATAAATGCATCTAAATAGACCCCATTGGGTAAGATGAGAACTCCAATCAAATGATTTTCCTCTTGCAAGGAGAAAAATGAATAAAATCAATAAACAAAACTCAACAAAAACAATCATGAGTTTTTTTTTCTATAAACAACTGTTCAAACAGCAATGCTTTCAGTTATAATTCTTTTTAAGCCACCTGATGATCTCATTGTGATGCAATTCTTACACATTGAATACAGTCTTGAATTATCTCAGCTCTTTTCCAGTGCTATCAATGCATAGCTTTTAGCAAATGGTTGTTCTGATTCAATTCCTTATAACGATATTTCCTCAAAATATGACATTTTTTGTCTACCTGTCTTAAGACGAAAGTGAACAATAAACTCATCCCATGTTGGGCTTTGACCCATAACAGCAGAATTATTTGCTAAGTGTATATAATAATTGATATGATTTGAGTTGTAAAGTATAAACATTTTATTCATTTTATTACCTACAGTCTTCCATTGAGAATAGGCACTGTTAATAATTTTATGTGGGCTAGTAAATTTTCCCTTATTATTAAAATGATTTATTTTTTAAACCAAAAGATTACAGAAGAAATATTTTATGATTTGGGAATATTTGACTCCAATTAAGTGAATGCTGAAGTGAAATGTCATTTTATTTAATTAGAATACACCACAAGAAGCTTTAAATTTTATTTGAATAATTTTCAGAAACACTCTCAGATATTATTGCTTAAGTGAGGAAGATGATTTTGCCACTTCCAAGTAACTGTAAGTGCTGCTATTGTCCTACAGACAGGAAGTGATTTAATTGTCTTACTTCTGCTAACTTTTTTCTTAATTCTTACTTTTACTTCCAACTTTATTGAGATACAGTGCTGTATGTCAATTATAAGTTTAAAGTGTACAGCATAGTGATTTTACATAATTATGAAAGAATTATCACACTAGAGTAAACATCCATTATTTTATAGAGATACAAAATTAAAGAAATAGAAAACATTTTTTCCCTCTGATGAGAACCCTTAGGATTTCCATATACGATATACAGCAGTGTTAATTATACTTACCAGGTTGTACACCTGTAGTACTTATTTATCTTATAGCTAGAAGTTTATACTTTTTGACTGCCTTCATCCAGTTCCCCTCCCCCATCCCCTCCTCTGGTAACCACAAGTCTGATCTTTTTATTATATTAGGTTTTAAAGGATAATTGTGCTACAACATAGTTAGTTCCTGTTACACAACACTGGATTTGATGTTTCTCTTTCAAAATGATTTTCATCACACTGAATCTAGTTATGATCTGTGACCCTACAAAGATACTACATAGTGACTATTTCCCTACGCTGTATACATTTCATGCCCATTTATTTTGTAGCTGAAACTTTGTACCTCTTAATGTTCCTCACCTCCCCCAACCCTCTCCCTTGTGTAATCTACCAGCTCTCTGTTATCTACAACTGTTTGTTTTGTTTGTTCATTTGTTTTGTTTTCCAGATTCCACATATAACTGAAATCATGCAGTATTTGTCTTTCTCTGACTTATTTTGTTTAGCATAATACTCTCTAGGTCCATCCATGTTGTCATAAATAGCAAAATTTCATTTTTAGTGGCTGAATAGTATTCTGTTATGTGTGTGTGTTTATATACACACCCCACATCTTTACCCATTCTTCTTTTGATGGGCACTAAGATTACTCCAATACTTTGGCCACCTCATGCGAAGAGTTGACTCATTGGAAAAGACTGATGCTGGGAGGGATTGTGGGCAGGAGGAGAAAGGGACGACAGAGGATGAGATGGCTGGATGGCATCACTGACTCGATGGACATGAGTCTGAGTGAACTCCGGGAGTTGGTGATGGGCAGGGAGGCCTGGCGTGCTGCGATTCATTGGGTCGCAAAGAGTCAGACACTACTGAGCAACTGAACTGAACTGAACTGAACTGAAGATTTCTTCCATGTCTTGGCTATTATAAATAATGCTTCAGTGAACATACAGGTGCACATATCGTTTCCAAATTAGTGTCTGTTTTTCTTCAGATAAATACCTGGTGTTTGAATAGCTGGATCATATAATAGTTCTATTAATTTTTTGAGGATTTTCAATACAGTTGTCCATAGTGCTTCACAAATTACATTCCCACCAAGAGGGCATGAGGACTCCCTTTGCACCACGCTCTTGCCAAAACTTGTTATTTGTTGTCTGTTCTGACAACAACTGATAACAGCTGTTCTGACAGATGTGACGTGGTATCTTCTCTTGGTTTTGACTTGCATTTCCCTGATGATTAATGATGTTGAGCATCTTTTCATTTGCTTGTTAGGAACCTGTATGTCTCCTTTGAAAAATATGTCTATTCCGACCCTCTGCTAATTTTTCAATCAACTTGTTTTTCTTTTTTGATATCTAGTTGTATTGTTTCTATGTGTATTTTGGATATTAACTCCTTATTGGGTATATCATTTACAAATATCTTCTCCCATTAAGTAGGTTGGCTATTCATTTTGTTGATAGTTTCCTTTTCTATTTGAAAGCTTTAATTTGATGTAGTTCATTTATTTATTTTTGCTTTTGTTTCCCTTGCCTGAGAAGACATATTAAAAAAACTAAGACCAATGTCAAAGACTTACTGCCTATGTTTCCCTCTAGAAGTTTTATGATTTCAGAGCTACACTTAAGTCTTTATTCCATTTGGAATTTGTGCATGGTGTGAGAAAACAGAGTGGTCCCATTTGATTCTTTTGCATATACTTATCTGATTTCCCAAACAATATTTATTGAAGGAAACTGTCTTTTCCCCACTGTATGCTCTTGCCTTCTTTGTCAAAAGTTAATTACCCATATCTGTGTGGGCTAATTTCTGGGCCCTGTACTCTGTTCCATTGATCTATGTGTCTGTTTTTGTGACATTACCATAATGTTTTAATTAGGGTAGTTTTGTCAGTCAGTTCAGTTGCTCAGGCATGTCCAACTCTTTGCGACCCCATGAATCACAGCACACCAGGCCTCGCTGTCCATCAGCAACTCCGAGAGTTCACTCAAAGTCATATCTATCGAGTCGGTGATGCCATCCAGCCATATCATCCTCTGTCATCCCCTTCTCCTCTTGCCCCCAATCCCTTCCAGCATCAGGGTCTTTTCCAATGAGTCAACTCTTCGCATGAGGTGGCCAAAGTACTGGAGTTTCAGCTTTAGCATCAGTCATTCCAATGAACACCCAGGACTGATCTCCCTTAGGATGGACTGGTTGGACCTCCTTGCAGTCCAAGGGACTCTCAAGAGTCTTCTCCAACACCACAGTTCAAAAGCATTAATTCTTTAGCACTCAGCTTTCTTCACAGTCCAACTCACATCCATACATGAACACTGGAAAAACCATAGCCTTGACTACACGGACCTTTGTTGGCAAAGTAATATCTCTCTGCTTTTGAATATGCTATCTAGGTTGGTCATAACTTTCCTTCCAAGGAGTAAGCATCTTTTAATTTCATGGCTGCAACCACCATCTGCAGTGATTTTGGAGCCAAAAAAAAAGTCTGACACTGTTTCCACTGTTTCCCCACCTATTTCCCATGAAGTGATGGGACCAGATGCCATGATCTTCGTTTTCTGAATGTTGAGCTTTAAGCCAACTCTTTCACTCTCCTCTTTCACTTTCATCAAGAGGCTCTTTAGTTCCTCTTCACTTTCTGCCATAAGGGTGGTGTCATCTGCATATCTGAGGTTATTGATATTTCTCCTGGCAATCTTGATTCCAGCTTGTGCTTCTTCCAGCCCAGTGTTTCTCATGAGTACTCTGCATATAAGTTAAATAAGTGGGGTAACAATATACAGCCTTGACGTACTCCTTTTCCTATTTGGAACCAGTCTGTTGTTCCATGTCCAGTTCTAACTGTTGCTTCCTGACCTGTCATGGTGGAGAGGTCTGACAGAATGTGGTCCACTGGAGAAGGGAATGGCAAACTACTTCAGTATTCTTGCCTTGAGAACCCCGTGAACAGTATGAAAAGGCAAAATGATAGGATACTGAAAGAGGAACTCCCCAGGTCAGTAGGTGCCCAATATGCTACTGGAAATCAGTGGAGAAATAAGTCCAGAAAGAATGAAAGGATGGAGCCAAAACAAAAATAATAGCCAGCTGTGGATGTGACTGGTGATAGAAGCAAGGTCCATGCTATAAAGAGCAATATTGCATAGAACCTGGAACGTCAGGTACATGAATCAAGGCAAATTGGAAGTGGTCAAACAGGAGATGGCAAGAGTGAACATCAACATTTTAGGAATCAGTGAACTAAAATGGACTGGAATGAGTGAATTTAACTCAGATGACCATTATATCTACTACTGCAGTCAGGAATCCCTTAGAATAAATGGAGTAGCCATCATGGTCAACGAAAGAGTCCAAAATGCAGTGAAGTTGCTCAGTCGTGTCTGACTCTTTGCAACCCCATGGACTGTAGCCCACCAGGCTCCTCAGTCCATGAAATTTTCCAGTCAAGAGTACTGGAGTGGGTTCCCATTTCCTTCTCCAGAGGATCTCCCCAACCCAGGGATCGAACCCGGGTCTCCCGCACTGCAGGCAGACGCTTTACCATCTGAGCCACCAGGGAGTCTCCTGAAATGCAGTACTTGGATGCAATCTCAGAAATGACAGCATGATCTCTGTTCGTTTTCAAGACAAACCATTCAGTATCACAGTAATCCAAGTCTATGTCCCAACCAGTAATGCTGAAGAAGCTGAAGTTGAACGGTTCTATGAACACCTACAAGACCTTTTATAA
This sequence comes from Bos indicus, assembly GCF_029378745.1. NCBI lineage: Eukaryota > Metazoa > Chordata > Mammalia > Artiodactyla > Bovidae > Bos > Bos indicus. The sequence goes on from NC_091760.1 coordinate 114,485,518, forward strand.
CTAACACCCAAAAAAGATATCCTTTGCATTATAGGGGACTGGAAGGCAAAAGTAGGAAGTCAAGAAACACCTGGAGTAACAGGCAAATTGAGCCTTGGAATACAGAATTAAGCAGGGCAAAGGCTAATAGAGTTTTGCCAAGAGAACACACTGGTCATAGCAAACACCCTCTGCCAACAACACAGGAGAAGACTCTATGCATGGACATCACCAGATGGTCAATCCCAAAATCAGATTGATTATATTCTTTGCAGCCAAAGATGGAGAAGCTCTACACAGTCAGCAAAAACAAGACCAGGAGCTACCTGTGGCTCAGATCATGAACTCCTTATTGTCAAATTCAGACTTAAATTGAAGAAAGTAGGGAAAACCACAAGACCATTCAGGTATGACCTAAATCAAATCCCTTATGATTATATAGTGGAAGTGAGAAATAGATTTAAGGGCCTACATCTGATAGAGTGCCTGATGAACTATGGAATGAGGTTTGTGACATTGTACAGGAGACAGGGATCAAGACCATCCCCATGGAAAAGAAATGCAAAAAGGCAAAATGGCTGTCTGAGGAGGCCTTACAAATAGCTGTGAAAAGAAGAGAAGCGAAAAGCAAAGGAGAAAAGGAAAGATATAAGCATCTGAATGCAGAGTTCCAAAGAATAGCAAGGAGAGATAAGAAAGCCTTCCTCAGCGATCAATGCAAAGAAATAGAAGAAAACAACAGAATGGGAAAGACTAGAGATCTCCTCAAGAAAGTTAGAGATACCAAGGGAACATTTCATGCAAAGATGGGCTCGATAAAGGACAGAAATAGTATGGACCTAACAGAAGCAGAAGATATTAAGAAGACATGGCAAGAATACACAGAAGAACTATACAAAAAAGATCTTCATGACCCAGATAATCACGATGGTGTGGTCACTGACCTAGAGCCAGACATCCTGGAATGTGAAGTCAAGTGGGCCTTAGGAAGCATCACTATGAACAAAGCTAGTGGAGGTGATAGAATTCCAGTTGAGCTCTTTCAAATCCTAGAAGATGATGCGGTGAAAGTGCTGCATTCAATATGCCAGCAAATGTGGAAAACTCAGCAGTGGCCACAGGACTGGAAAAGGTCAGTTTTCATTCCAATCCCAAAGAAAGGCAATGCCAAAGAATGCTCAAACAACCGCACAGTTGCACTCATCTCACATGCTAGTAAAGTAATGCTCAAAATTCTCCAAGCCAGGCTTCAACAGTACATGAACTGTGAACTTCCAGATGTTCAAGCTGGATTTAGAAAAGGCAGAGGAACCAGAGATCAAATTTCCAACATCCGTAGTTTTGTAGGATATTTTAAAATCAAGGTGCAAGATACCTCCAGCTTTGCGTTTCTTTCTCAAGATTATTTTGACTGATTAGGTTTTCTTTTTTTTTTGGCTTTTCCATACAAACTTTATAATTCTAGTTCTGTGAAAAATTCCATTTGTATATTGATTGCATTAGATCTGTAGATTGCCTTAGGTAATATGGACATTTTAATAACAATCTTCTAATTTAAGAGCCAGTGTATCTTTCTATCTGTGTTGTCATCAATTTTTTATATCAATGTCTTATAGCTTTCTGAATACAAATCTTTTACCTCTTTACTTAGATTTATTCCTAGATATTTTAGTCTTTTGATGCAGTGGTGAGATTGCTTCTTCAATGTCTCTTTCTGATAGTTTGTTATTAGTGTATAGAAATCTAACAGATTTTTGTATAATAATTTTACATCCTATAACATTATCAAATTAATTGCAACCTAGTAGATTTGTGGTGCTATCTTTAGGATTTTCTATGCATCATGTTGTCTACAAGTAGTGACAGTTTTACTTGTCCCTTTCCAATCTGAATTTCTGTTATTTTTCTTGTCTTATTTTCTAAGACTTCTAATACTATGTTGAATAATACTGGTGACAATAAGCATCCTTTTCTTGTACCTGATATTAGAGGAAATGCATTTAATTTTTCACTGCTGATTGTGATGTTAGTTGTAGGCTTGTCACATATGGCTAGTTGTAATATATATGTCTATTTGGTCTAATGTGTCATTTAAGGCCAGTATTTTTTTTTTAATTGACTTTCTGTCCGTGGGTGTCAATGGGGTGTTAAAAAATTCCCTGGTATTGTATTACCGTAAATTTCTCCCTTTATGTCTGTTAATATTTCCTTTATGTATTTAGGTGGTTTCCCTGATGGCTCAGAGGTAAGGAATCTGCCTGCTAGTGTAGGAGATGTGGGTTTGATCCCCTAGAGAAGGAAATAGCAACCCACTCCAGTATTCTTGCCTGGGAAATCCCATCAACAGAGGAGCCTGGGGTCACAAAGAGTCAGACATGACTTAGCAAGTAAACACAACAACAATGTTGGATGCATGTATATTTACAATTATTATCTCTTCTTGTTGGATTTATCCCTTTATCCTTATGTAACATCTTTCTTTGTCTCATGTTACAGTCTGTTTTAAAGTCTGTTCTGTATAAGTATTTCTACCCTGGCTTTCTTTTAATTTCCATTTGTGTGAAATACCATTTTACATCTGTGTATTTTTAGATATAATGTGAGTCTCTTGTAATGTGTTTATATATAGGTCTTGTTTTTGTATGTATTCAGTCACTCTGTCTTTTGATATTTAGTCCACTTATATATAATTATTTATAGAGATGTACTTTTTGTCATTTAATTTTTTCTAGTCTTTTTTTTTCTCTTCCTTTGTGACTTGATGACTATCTTTAGTATTATATTTGGATTCTTTTCTCTTGTACATATTTCTATTATAGATTTTCATTTTGTGGCTACCATGAAGTTTATATGTAGCAATATATACATGTATATTATATGTATAATATGTATGGTTATTTTAAGTTGCTGCTTCCTTAAATTTAGAAGCATTTTAACAACACTGCATTTTTACTACCCCCTCAATATTTACTGTTTTTGACATATTTTATCTTTTTGTCTTGTTTATTCCTTAACCACTTAATATGGATAAAGAAGACTTTACAACTTTTGTCTTTTTAACCTTCCTTAGGCAATGGCACCCCACTCTAGTACTCTTGCCTGGAAAATCCCATGGATGGAGGAGCCTGGAAGGCTGCAGTCCATGGGGTCGCTGAGGGTCGGACACGACTGAGCGACTTCACTTTCACTTTTCACTTTCATGCATTGGAGAAGGAAATGGCAGCCCACTCCAGTGTTCTTGCCTGGAGAATCCCAGGGACGGGGAAGCCTGGTGGGCTGCCATCTATGGGGTCTCACAGAGTCGGACACGACTGAAGTGACTTAGCAGTAGCAGTATAGCTTTATAAGTAGTTGATTTACTTTACAGTATATCTGCTCTTACCATGAGATTTTTCCTTTCATAATCTTCATATTTCTCATTGTGGCCTTTTCTTTTCCACTTAGAAAGCCCCTTTATTATTTCTTGTAAAGTTGTTGATGAAGCTAAACTCTTTTAGTTTTTGCTTGTCCATAAAACTTTTGCACTCTCCCATCGAATCTGAATGAAAGCCTTGCTGGGTAGATTATTCTTGATTGTAGGTTTTCTCCTTTCATCATTTAAGTATATCATGCCAATCCCTTTCTAACCTGGAGAATTTCTGCTGAAATGTCAGCTGAGGGCCTTATGGGAGTTGCCTCATATATAACTTGTTCTTTTTCCTTGATGCTTTTAATATTCTCTCTTTATCTTTCATTTTTGTCATTTTAATTACCATGTGCCCCAGTTGTGGCACTGTCCTCTTGCTCCTTGGGTAGAACCTCTGTAATCTTAATTATTATCCTATTTGTGGGTCACCCACCTGGGATTATGGTTCTTGACATCCTCATCTTTACCCCTCCTAGCCATCTTGTTGTTTTTACTTTTTTATATCTTTAGCTGTAGAAGATTTTTTTTCTCCTAGTGTTCCAATCTTTCTCATCAGTGTTAGTAGTAAATTTGGTGTGTCCATGAAAGGAGATGAGCTCAGGATCTTCCTATCCTGCCATCTTGACCACTCTTCCTCTGCTCATTTGAATTACTAATAAGGATCAAAAATTGGACATTTGGAAGCAAACTGAAATAAATGTTTTTGCAAAATCTCATCTCATTCTTTTAATCCTCTTGGAAGAGGCTTCCTCATTATTATTTGGCATTCTACATAATTATTGAGAAGTTCATAGTTCATGTTTCTGTTTTTTAAAAAAAGACAGCTATATTTTGCTCAGAAGCCAAAATTTCTATCTTAGGACAATGTTTTTTTCTTTTTTTAATTTAAAATTTGTCTCGATTGGTTGTATGCAAGAACTAAATTTTCCAAGAAGTACCTCAATACTTTGTGCAGAGTAACAATGGATTGGTGCTCAAAAATTTAGTTGCTTAGATGCAAAAAAGAGACATTTGGAAGGGGATTTGTGTGTGTAACGAAGGCAATGGCAACCCACTCCAGTACTCTTGCCTGGAAAATCCCATGGATGGAGGAGCCTGGTAGGCTGCAGTCCATGGAGTCGCTAGGAGTCAGACACAACTGAGCGACTTCACTTTCACTTTTCACTTTCATGCACTGGAGAAGGAAATGGCAACCCACTGCAGTGTTCTTGCCTGGAGAATTCCAGGGACGGGGGATCCTGGTGGGCTGCCGTCTATGGGGTCGCACAGAGTCGGACACGACTGAAGCGACTTCACTTTCACTTTTCACTTTCAAGCGTTGGAGAAGGAAATGGTAACCCACTCCAGTGTTCTTGCCTGGAGAATCCCAGGGACAGGGGATCCTGGTGGGCTGCCGTCTCTGCGGTCGCACAGAGTCGGACATGACTGAAGCGACTTAGCAGCAGCAGCAGCATGTGTGTTGTAATAGGGATACATGGGACTAAAAATTCTTTTCTGTTTTTTTGTAATACAATGTGAACAGCTATTCATCACTTTCCTTTTTTAGCTTTTGATGTGTATATCAAATAGGAATGTATTGCAGGTCACAGATAGCAATCTATTGTCTAAATTTGAGAGAAATACTGGCATTGGGTCAATTCAATATATTAGAATGTATGGCTGTCAGAATCTCTGTTGAGAGTGTGTAATATTGGCTTCCTTTCAAGACAAGCACTCTCATCATGCTTGTGAGATAATTACAGATTAAGGTTTATGTCTCAAGTTTTTTAACTTTAGATGCAAGAAGGAAGACAGGGTTTCTGTATCAGAAGGTAGTGTCTATCTTATCCAAACTGCTTGAGTCTTAATGGATAGAATGGTTTAGGGATGCTGACCCTTGGCTGTAGTTAAAAATATCTAGGTTACTTATTGTCAGCCCTCCCTATCTGTGGTTCCTCCCTAGTCAGGGTTCCTCTGCATCTACGGATTCAACTCTAGTATATTTATTGTTTTAAAAAGTCTGCATAAAAGTGGGTCTGTGCAATTCAAACCCATGTTGGTCAAGTGTCTATTGTACCTAGTTGGCTAGAAGAGAACTAAATGGTTTTTGAGGATGAAAATAACATGTGACCATTTCTACATAGTGTTCAATCTCACTAAAAACAAAATAAACCATTGACAGAAGGAATCATGTCTTATATTTCATTGTACTTCCCTTGGTCCTTTGTGCTCAACAGACATATAATGTAAAATTTGTAGGTTAAAAAGAGCTTGGAAGTCATACTTATTATTCTTTCAAAGAGATCAAAGCATTTTTTAATGTTTAAAACACACAAAATTCTCAGAATTCCCGTGGAACAGGAGTAATAGAGAAGGGATGCTATCTTATTTTAAAGTAGTAATCATTCAAATGACTTACCTGTGATCATGTTGTTGTTTAGTTGCTAAGTTGTGTTCAACTCTTGCAACCCCATGGACTGTAGCTCACCAGGCTCCTCCATCCACGGGATTTCCTAGGCAAGAATATTGGAGTGAGTTGCCACTTCCTTCTCCAGGGGATCTTCCCAACCCAGGGATTGAACCTGCATCTCCTGCATCACAGGCAGATTCTTTACCACTGAGCCACCCAGAAAGTCCACAACCTGTGGTCAGAGATAGTAAGATAATACATTTTCCACTTACTTATTATCTTTCAGAGAGAAGGCAGGTCAAACTAATTGCTAAGTAAGGAAGTGAAGTGAAGTTGCTCAGTTGTATCCAACTCTTTGCGACCCCATGGACTATAGCCTACGAGGCTCCTCTGTCCATGGGATTTCCCAGGCAATAGTACTGGAGTGGATTGCCATTTCCTTCTCCAGGGGATTTTCCCAACCCAGGAAGTGAACCTGGGTTTCCCGCATTGTAGACAGACACTTTACTGTCTGAGCCACCAGGTAAGTCCTAAAGAATATAAATATATATTATTAGTACTGATGATTTCTTTGAGTAACAAAGTAGAGTTTTCCTCTCTAATGTAAACTATAAACTGAGGTTTAATGAATATCTGGATTCTAAGATAACAAACACAAAGATCTAGATATCTACAACTAAATTAAATAAATATAAAGCTTATTTATATCATGTTTGTTTAGGGATTAATCTATGTAAGAAAATTGGACTGCACATTTCCTAAGCTTAACTTCATATTCAATTAGGTGTTTGGAAGCTATATTGTTTTGATATCACTTACAATAAAGGAAACAAAATGAAACTCCAAAAAAGGCAATTAATGTATCATCAATATGAGTCCTGGTTTTGATCAATACCACACTTGATTCACCCCAAAGAATGATAGCATGGTGCCCCCATTATGCTTTCTAATGACACTTCTCTGTATGAGAGAAATGTGATTGTCATTTCACAAAACGCAGAGCACATTAGGTTTGATGAGGTTTTATATTTCCACATTTTTGGCAAAAGCATTCACACAGTTAATGTGTTTAGTTTTAAAAACACAATTATTTCTTCTAGTGTAATGAAGATGATATTTAAATTAGTCCTGAAAGCTTTAAGATTTTTATTTATGGGAAAAGAGCATAATTCTAAATTGCTTATGTAAATATGTTTAGAGGCACTCTGTACACATTTTCAAATGTGATTCATTTCAAACAATACACTTAATTTGTTGCCAACTCAAATACAAATAAATTTGATCTTGTAATATTTCAAAAAGATCCCTTTTTCAGGTTTGAGATGATTACATGTTTATAACTGGAGCAGGTCCCAATTTACATACATAATTTAAAGAATAAAAATCTATTATACATGTTAGTAGGAAGAATTATAGAAGTGCTTTTAGTGTATTTTAAGTAAGTTTTATTTTTTTGTTGTTGTTGAATAAGGATATTCAGATCTGCTCTTTCACTGTAGTTGTTAATTATCTGGGAAAACCTTATTGATAGGTATTACTGCTGTAGTAAGCTTAGGTTTCTAGTTTGAGTGATGCAGGTAACCAGTAAAAGAATTCACACATGGCATGGTGTTTATCTTCTGGACAGAGTTGGTGAACCTGGAGTGTTTAGTGCATGGGGAAATGTTCTGCTGATGGTTAGCTAGGTATTTATAAATTCCTAAGTGATGTCTTCCTTGTGTACTTTTCTTAAAAACATGGCTGAATAAAGGAGACCTTATTGTTTGAGAGCACAAACAATTGAGACACAATAAAGGAGACCTTATTGTGTCTGCTACTTATGAAAGTTGCAAGGTATCTAACTGCTTTAATCCTTAACTTCCTAATCTGTAAAATCAAAATAGTGACAGCTATTTATAGAATTATTTGGGAATCATATGAGAAAAGGGATGTGAAAAAGCTGGTACAAGGTCTAGGAGCCTGGAGGCTCAATGGTCCCCCTTCTTCCCCCAAATTCCAATGTCGCATCTTCTTAGGTGACTTCCGGCTTCTGGTTCTCTCTTGCTCCTCTCAGCCTGAACCTGCAGCTACACAAAATGACCTCTTCCTGGAGATGTCTCTGGTTCTACCTTAGACCAAAATTTCAATGAATGGTGTTTAACTTTCTGAGTAGATTCATAGACATCATTATATTTCCAAACCAACTTGGGGAAGGGGAATCTTGTTATTATATAATATATCTAATGTAGGAGAACAAATTTCCTCACAATGTAACCATCCATCAACTTACACTTTCTTCACAAACTTACCTTATCCACTGGCTTTCTAGGAAAGAATGTCTTTAACTTAAATTCAGATGTAAAGATGTATTTGTGTGGGGGAGGAAGGGGGAATCGGTGATATATCAATTTAGGCTATTTCTTGAAAGATAGCCATTCTAGTTGAATCTCTTAGTTCCCCAAAAGAAGGGTGGTGTGGGTACAGATCCAGAGTATAGGTTTCACAACTTTAGCAATGGTTGTATAATTTCTACAAATCCTAATGTTCTATATTTTCTGTGACTAGATAGGAATACTCTATCTTTATCTGCTATAATTACAGCAATAACCAGAAAGTTGATCATTAAAAGTTGTTCACTAATGGAACACAAAGGTAAAAACTGCTACTACTTACCATTTGAAAATAATCATCAGCAAGGAAGTATAAATGAAATAGATACTTACCATAGTTTCAATAGTTAATTAGTCATAGACTTTAGCAAAAGGTAGTCAGACTAAATTAGTGGCTAATTGAATTTTCAGTTGTCACAGAAATTTGAAATAAAGTAGTATTCATTGCTTAATGACAAGTGATCTAATATAATAAAATGCTGCACTTATTTTTAAGAGTTTCTAAACGTAAAATAAAGGAAATAGGTGAAAGTATTTGAACTCTTAAGTATTTCTTCCTAGATAATGAAGGCTATTGTTTTCAGTGCATTTAGAAACAAATCTGATTTTTCTAATTACTAAATATGGTTTTCCCATGCTAATAACAACTCTGTATGTTTCATGGAAAACTTCATAAAAGAAAAATCAGAAATTTTACATGCTTCTTGACAGAAGAAGAGTCTGTGCATAGTAATTCCATAAAAGACAGGGCTAAAAAGAATCCTAAAAGGATCTTCCACCCCAGTTCCCTCATTTCTGGGACCCTATAAGGCATCAACAGAAAAGGATTCGTATTTGCCAGTTAAATGTGAGCCAAGAGACCCATATATATGTATAATAGATATTATAGATATATATATTAGATATTGTATATATGTGTTCGATCCCTGGGTTGGGAAGATCCCCTGGAGAAGGAAATGGTAACCCACTCTAGTATTCTTGCCTGGAGAATCCCATGGATGGAGAAGCCTGGTAGGCTACAGTCCACAGGGTTGCAAAGTCAGACACGACTGAGTGACTTCATTATACTATACTGCTGCTAAGTCACTTCAGTCATGTCCGACTCTGTGTGACCCCATAGACAGCAGCCCACCAGGCTCCCCCATCCCTGGCATTCTCCAGGCAAGAACACTGGAGTCGGTTGCCATTTCCTTCTCCAATGCATGAAAGTGAAAAAGTAAAAGTGAAGTCGCTCAGTCGTGTCTGACTCTTAGCGACCCCATGGACTGCAGCCTACCAGGCTCCTCTGTCCATGGGATTTTTCCAGGCAAGAGTACTGGAGTGGGCTGCCATTGCCTTTTCCAATACTATACTATACTATACTATATGTGTATTAGATACTGTGTGTGTGTGTGTGTATATATATAATAAAACTCAAACAAACAAAAGACATAAAATAGAACACTATGGGAACACTCATAATGAGAAGAAATAAAGCACCTGAGAGACTAATGTTAAAACACTACACTTTCAAATAATAAAAAGGCAGTGGCATCTCCTGGGACTGCATAACACAGGATTCTGACCTACTGTTTGTTGACAATGAAACTAAGAACAGAAGAGAAGGTGCATATAAATGTTCCAAGTTTGCTCCAACAGAAAATATCCTCTTAAAAGGATAAAAACAAACAAGCAAGCTGGAGAAGAAAATATACTAGAACATTTCACTTCAGATTTTCTAAAGAGATTATTTCTAGTCTTATTGGAAAATAGGTGAGTAAGTTGAATATAAGGCTGAACATCTTCAGATTTTTGAAAAATTATATTGGGAAGAATAGCTAAATCCTTTCCTCTCTAGTTTTTCCATCTTCTGATAGAATGCTCAGTCTGTCCATTAATGGACTAGATTTGGGGCAAGGCTGAAGGGAAGAATATCAGTAAGACGCTATTATGACAGTTCAGACAAGAGACAATGAGCATCTAGGCTATAGTCATGTGGGTGAACTGAAGGAAAGTGAGGGCAGGGATTGCAAGACTTGTTTAGAAAACTAAATCATCTGGATTTGCTGAGTAGATGAGGAGGAAACCAAAACAAAAAACAAAAAGGAAAGAGTTCAGCATGGCACTCAGATTTCTGATTTGTATAAGAATGGATTGTAGCCTATGAGAACTGACTTGCCAATATTCGGCAACTTACAATGTGCAACTGGTGTGTAATGTTGACCCAATACCTTTGTGCAGTGAGCACTAGGGATATCAGGTGACGTTTTCTTATATGATCTCCTTGGCCTGTGTGATACGTCCCCCATGAATAAGACCTTCCCCTAGGGCTCACTAACATCCAAATTATTTCAATCAAGAGAGAGAGCTCCAGGGGGTAGGGAAGAGTAAATAAGTGAAACACAGGATTTTTAGGCAGTGTAACTAATAATGATACTATAATGGTGGATGCATGTTACATATTTGTTCAAAACATAGAATGCACACTAGCAAAAGTGAACCTTAAACTATGAGCTTTGGGTAATAATGATGTGTCAGTATAGGTTCATGCTGCTGCTGCTGCTGCCGCCGCCAAGTCGCTTCAGTTGTGTCCGACTCTGTGCGACCCCAGAGACGGCAGCCCACCAGGCTCCCCCGTCCCTGGGATTCTCCAGGCAAGAACACTGGAGTGGGTTGCCATTTCCTTCTCCAATGCATGAAAGTGAAAAGAGAAAATGAAGTTGCTCAGTCGTGTCCGACTCTTAGCAACCTCATGGACTGCAGCCTACCAGGCTCCTCCATCCATGGGATTTTCCAGGCAAGAGTACTGGAGTGGGGTGCCATTGCCTTCTCCGATAGGTTCACGAGGTGTCACAAATGTACCACTCTGAGAGGAATGTTGGCAAGTAGGGGAGGCTATGGATGTATTGTGGGCACAGGGTATATGGGAAGTCTCTGTACCTTCCACTCAATTTTGCTGTCAATCCCAAACTGCTTTAAAGGTGAAATCTAACTGAAAAAAGACAGTTACAAAGTAGATACCCTCAAATCTAATGTCTTAGACCTAAATTAAGGGGTGGGATGAAAGGGAATGGTATAAAATTGAAAATAAATTGTGGTGTATCCTGGGGTGCTATAATGATTGAAGTTACACAATTCTGTTTAAGGGTCAGAAAGAAAAAAAAAAAAAAACAGAAATGTTTTAGGAAAAGAATCCCAGAAAGAAACTGAATAGCATAAAAAATTATCAGTATAAATATAAGATCTGCAACTTACTACACAGAGGCAACCCTAATTCCTATGTTCCAGAAAAACTTGAGCACATGCACGCTAACTGTTCTCTTTCAGGGGTTTTAGTTTCTTTTTTTTTTTTTTTTTGAGATTCTCTCTCAGTGCCTGCACTGTATTACACGTTGGCTGAAACATATATCTGAGGTGCAAATTTCCTACTTTGAAACCTCATGGAATAATCTCTAGGAATTGAAAAACAATGCATCCAACACACTTTTAATTGAACACCTGATATGTTCCAGATACTGTTATGTCCTAGAACCTGTTATGTTCTAGGTGGTGGGGATATACTAGTAAACAAAATTAAAATGTTTATTTTCTTGGAGTTTGCATTCAGGTTAAGAGAAAAATACAAACATATTGCTAGCTAAGATTATATTTGTTGTTGTTTAGTTGCTAAGTTGTGTCCAACTCTTTTGTGCCTCCATGCACTGCACTCTGCAAAGCTCCTCTGTCTGTGGGATTCTCCAGGCAAGAATACTGGAGTGGGTTGCCATTTCCTTCTCCAGGGGATCTTCCTGACTCAGGGATCGAACCCATGTCTCCTGCTTGCAAGCAGATTCTTTACCAAAGAGCCACCTGGGAAACCCAAGATTACAGTACATATGAGCTAAGAATAATAAAGAAGCAGGAGAAGAAGCTAAAGAGTGAGAGGGAGGGAGATGATTGCCCTTTGACATCGGTTAGTGAGGAGACTTTAGTGAATGAAGGAGTTTTGTGCATACTGGGAGGAAAAGGACTTCAGGTATAAGGAGGAGCAGAAAATGTTTGATAGGTCAGAAAATATCAAGGAGGCCGGAGTGGCTGAAATAGAGAGGAGGTCAGATCATCCAGGACCCAGTGGTCAGATCATCCAGGACCTTGTAGAACTATATTATCTTTTACTGCAGAGCACACACACTAAAACCAGGCGGTTTAACACAGCAATCAGTATTTCTCAGACTTCGGTGGGTTCACTGGGCAATTCTTCTGCTCTTGCCTGGGCTCCCTCAAAAGCTGAAGTCATCTGGCAGCTCTGTTGGAGCTTATGGTCTAGGATGTCCTTAGGAAACATGGTTTTCCACTTTAGCCTTCTTCACATGGTGGCATAAGTGTTCCAAGGAGGTGAGAGTGGGAGCTTTAGACCTCTAGATCCAGGTTCAGAGCTTGTTCAGAGTCCTTTCTGACACATTCTAAAGATCAAAGGAAGCCCCCAGGCCAGCCCAGATTCAGGGAGTGGGGAAGGAGACTCTGCCTTTTCATAAGATGAGGAGCAAAGTATCTGTGGCTATTGAAACACCACCTCACAGGCGGTGGCTCAGATAGTAAAGAATCTGCCTGCCATGCAGGAGACCTGGATTCAATCCCTGGGTTGGGAAGATCCCATGGAGAAGGGAATGGCAACCCACTCCAGTATTCTTGCCTGGAGAATTCCTTGGACAGAGGAGCCTGGCAGGCTACAGTCCATTGGTTCACAGAGTTGGGAATGACTTGAGCAACTAGCACTTTCACTTTGACAGGCTGTAGAAAAAGTTTAGAACTGCTTTGCAAGTGTTTTGAGAAGTGATGGGAGGGTTCTGAGTAGAGAAGTCATCTGAACAGACTTGTTCTTCAAAGATAACACTAGCTTCACATGCAGAACAAACAAAAGACCACTCAGTAGGCTAATGTTGAAGAGCATTGCTCCATCAGTTATTAATATAAAACCTACAGAAGGGCTTCTCTGATAGCTCAGTTGGTAAAGAATCCACCTGCAATGCAGAAGACACTGGTTCAATTCCTGGGTTGAGAAGATGCGTTGGACAAGGGATAGGATACCCACCCCAATAGTCTTGGGCTTTCCTTGTGGCTCAGCTGGTAAAGAATCTGCCTGCAATGCGGGAAACGTGGGTATGATCCCTGGATTGGGAAGATCTCCTGGAGAAGGGAAACCCACTTCAGTATTCTGGCCTGGAGAATTCCATGGACTGCGTAGTCCATGGGATAGCAAAGAGTCAGACACGACTGAGTGACTTTAACTTTCACTTTTCAAACCTGCAGAAAGAAGCCAGCAGCTTTTAATAGAGCTGCTGTAGTCATATTCCATGGGTTTTCTCTTGGTTCAACTTTCTACAAAGTAGCGAAAATCAGGACATAAAATTAAAGTTTTCTTTTCCAGAAAAAGGCAATGACCTTTATGTGCTATATTTTTACTTTCATTTATCTTTAGTTCAATTTAGTTTTCAACATTCAAAATCATGAGCTTTTACATAAAGTCTATTACTGGCTTCTCTTGAAAAAATAACTATAGAAATTACATTAAATTCTCCATGCTGCACAGAGACTTTGAGAGAGTCATGATATTCTTGTTTTAAATGACCAACAAGACATTTATGTCTTTTTCAAAGAACTCTGAGCACTATAACAATACTCTGGAGTGGAAACAGCCATTTACATTGTCAACTGTAGGAATTCTTGAGGTCCTGTGCACATTTCATGGATGTCCTTATATTATGCATGCTAAACCTGTGTGTAGATTCTAAGTTAAACCTTGCTTTCATCTTCTGATTTTGTCTTCTTTTTTTTTTTTTTTTGTTCTCATTATGTAGTCTTCCATACTGTAAGTACAGGTGAGAAGGCTGTATATGGAATGAATTTAAATAAAAGACTGAACAGAAGAAGGCCAATAGGGATGTTGGTTAGAAGAAGAGAGAGAACCAAGTTTGAGAATTTCCACTGCCCCAAGAGGGAAAATCTTAGAGCTTAAAGGCATTTAATGATCATCTACTTCAGTTTCCTCTTTAATAGTCAAGAAATGAGCCTTACAGATGTCCCATCCTTGGAGGCCTGTGGGCAAAATGCAGCCTGCAGGTAAGTTTATTTTGCCTTCAATGCATTTTATTATTAGTTAAATTTGGCTTTACTGTTCAAAAATCAGGAGCTTTCACATCAATCTGTATTTCTGGATTATCTTGGAGAATCATATTATCTTATAATACCAGATTTTTCACAGCCTTCCCCTACCAAGCCTGCCTCAGTCATTTCCAATCCTACTTGAACTTTGGTGACATTTTATTGTAACCTCTGGGCGACACAAAAATTAGTGGCAGAGACAAGGCCAGAAGCAAGCTCTAAACCTTGTTCCTTCTGATTTATTCTTCTTGCCATTCTTTGCAATTCCAGTTTTACTGATTTTTTTTTTCAGATAATAAATATCCATTAAAATCCTATTTTCTTATCCAAATTAGATAAAGATATTTGTGGATATTACATCTTAATAAAGCCACTCCACCCCCTTTAATTAAAAAAAAAAAAGTCTATAACTCACTCAACAATAGGCATGCCATTTTAGAGTCAGGATCTTGAGGGATCATCAGCAGACAGAGAAAGGGCAGAGTGATTCCTTCCATCCTGAGGTACATGGTGAGAGTGACTCCAGCTGAAAAGAAGTCATTAAGAAACTCCTAATAACCATATCTTGTACCTTCTCACTTCAGAGTCTACTCACTAGAAAGCATCACATATTATAGCCTTTTATTAATATGTTATAAAAAATTTGCTTTCTGTGTGTCGAGTGAGGCATACAGTGAAATAAGATTTCCACTGCCAGACAACAAATTAAACCAAAACTATCCATACAGAGTCTTACTCAGCTTCTAGAAATATGCATTAGATACATTCAAGTTGGTAAATTCAGCTAAAGTAGTGTATTCATGACAACATTCATTGTTAACTTTGTCTTTTCTGAAAAACAGACCAAATACTAGAATACAGTATCACATAATATCCTTAAATATATTTATGTAGAATGCTTGCTGCTTTTTAAAAACGTTTTTTCAACTAAATGTTTACTTATCCTCACCATGACCACTGTGCATGTCACAGGATGGTTTATAATTAATAGCTTTGTGGCTTTGGGGCTTTTTAAAGAAAACAACTCAAGGAGCTACTTCAGATATCATGGACAGGGAATGTGCGAAACAGCACATCCCATACACTGTAACTGACGTAATTAATGGCCAATTTCTGTACATTTCACATATGTATGACGTGATCAGCATACCTCTGTACTTTCAGCAGATTATCTCCAGATTTTTCCAGAAAAGTCACTAGGTAGTACTTTAAAACCATTAAAGCCATATTATTGACTGAAGAGAATAGCAAATTCTGTAATAAGAGTGAGGATTCTGGCCAAAATGTTTGTCAGTTCATTGAAATTCATATCCCTGTAAATGATAGAGTTAAAACATTCATCTTTGACTGTCTTACTATAATTGAAGGCACTAACAGTTTATAAGCACCATTCTCTGAGAATGTCTAAGCTGCATTTAGATAATTACTTTTTGCTTTGACATCTTATTTGGCATATAATCAAACTATTGCTCTGGAGACCGTATCCTGAAGCTTTCCATGGTTATATTTACTGTCCTGCTAAGTATGAAGCTTATGGACTTCTGTACTCTGTCTCTTCCTCTAAGTTACTGGTTATTAAATTGATTTATATCTGATTAGTAAGATCATATCCTTACCATAAGTCTTCCAATAAATTCTAGACTATTTTGGACTGCATGGAAGTGTCCAGGAGTATTAAAAAAAAGGTAAATGAGATCAAATTCCTTCAAAGGAAGATGCTTGTGTTCCTCTGTGTATTAAAATCTAACACATCTGCCTTTTAAATCTGGCCTCCATTAAACTCTCCTCCTGCCAAACTGGCCCACCAGCAGGGTCTGTTCACACCTTCAGCTTTCCTGATTTCTTATTCTATTTGAATCCCCAATCCTATCTTCCCCATCAACTTTTACTCAGCTTTTGGGACTTGCCTTCCTCACATCTTGGTTATAAGACCTGCTTTTGGAAAAACCGAGCTTATGTCTCCAGAGTCTATTCCAGGCCCTGAGCCAAGCCCCAAGGCTCTGAGGATGGCAGCACCTGGGGCCCTGTTCTCAGGGCACTGCTGTCCGAGGGGAGAGACCGTGGCCACACTGGGCATCCAGTGCTTTGACAGAGGAGTTCCCAGAGGGCTGTGTGTGCTCAGAGAGGGACACTGACTCCAAAGATGGCAAATGGAAGTACAGCTGGATCATCAGAGGTCACCCGAGGAAGAGGCATGCAGAGAGAGATGATCATAGCAGACTGTGAGAAGGGCGAAGAGGCTCCGAGAAATGAGGATAGGATACTCTTGGGCTAGTCTAGATCCTGAAGTGGGAGGGAACAGCGGTGGAGATGCAGTCAGAGAGGTGAGCTGGGGAAGATTTTAAGGGCCCCATCTCGTATGTGAAAGAGTTTGGCTTTTATACTGAGTTATCAGGAAGCACAGAACTGACGAGATCATCCCTAAGGTTTCTTACAGTTTTGCAGACTGTAATTCTCTGATCCCAACTCTCTTCTACTTAACACATTTGCCCAAAACTAACTTGAATGGCATAGTGTCCTTATTTATGTCATATCCCTTATAATGGGCTTTGCGTATTATAGGTGATTAAAAATAGCTTATCAGTTTTATTTTATTTTACAGTTATACTTTGGGAGGCAGAAACTATATCTTATCTGCAGTTTTATCTATACATGCCCAGTACTACAAATATTAAATGAGTGAATGGAAGATACAGGCAGCGCCCCAGCCTGAATCTATGTCATCTTCCTTTCAGTAGCCCCAAGGTTTAAGAGGGCTTCCCTGGTAGCTCAGAAAGTCAAAGAATTCTCTTGTAATTCGAGTGACCCAGGGTTGATTGCTGGGTTGGGAAGATTCCCTGGAGAAGGAAATGGCAACCCACTCCAGTACTCTTGCCTGGAGAATCCCATGGACAGAGGAGCCTGGCGGGTTATAGTCCATGGGGTCACAAAGAGTCCGACACAACTGGGTGACTGTCCACAATGATGAAGGTTTAGAAGCCTGAATGAAAACATGTTTCCTTTACTTTTTGCTGCAAAAATACTGGCTGCAGGCCTAGGAGGTCCCAGGACTGGGACATACAACGTTGACTGCGACAGTTACAGTCGCTGCCCTCGTGGATTCTTCATTCTACGTTTTCCCTTGCCTTTCTGCCCTTATCCATGTAATTACCAGGGTTCAGCAAAATTAGCCACCCCTCCAACATAAATCTCCATACATGGCAAAGGAAATGACAACCCACTCCAGTATTCTTGTCTGGAAAATCCCATGGACAGAGGAACCTAGCAGGCAAAAGAGGAACCGTGGGGTCACAAAAGAGTCGGACGTGACACATGACTTAGTGACTAAACAAACTCACATAAATCAAGGGAAATAGTTTAACAGGATCTGGAGCCCTGCTTGGAATTAAATTATTCTTTATATTTCTGTTTTATTGCTGCTTCCACATATTTTGGTGTAGTGGAAAGATCATGGGATGACATGTCAAACAGACTGGATTTGGATTTTCATTCTGCCGTTAATATGTATATAATTTTTGCACAGTCTGCCTTCTCTAATCTTGTTTATCCAACAGAAAAACTGAGCTCACTAGGACAACACATGGTATTTGTTGGATGCACAGTAGATGCCGGTTTCCTATTCTTCTGTTTGATTTTTTTTTTATAAGGACATTGATTTCATCATGAAGCAGAGTGATGAGAAGAACTTGCACTAAAGCATTTGAGGTTCTCCTGGTGTCAGATGTCAGAGTAGCACAAAATCATTTTAGGCCTATGCCACTTGAGGACAACAGTGGGAAATGCCAGACTGGTCAAAGCAAATGGATAATAAGAATAGAAGTTTTATGTCTTATCAATGTGCATATTAAATGTCTTATAATAACCCTGAGTCTGATATCATTCATCTCCATTTCACACATGAGAAACATGAGGCTCACTTGCCCCAAATTCATGCATAAGCTGAACTTCGACTCAAAGTACATTCACCATCAATCAACCAAGCCTTTTCTTCCAAGCTACAACATATGGACACTGTCAATTATGAAAAAAGTAAAGTACTGCTGTCCAAGTTATGGCCTACCACTGATTGTAAGATCTAAAAGGCAGAGCCCTATTTTTAAAAGTCTAAGAAAAATATCAGCAAAAGTGTGCAGTTACAGCTATATTCAGAAGCATAAGTCATTAATTTTGTGTATGTTGGTTAAGTTCTAGCCAGGAAAACTTACTGAGCAGTTGGGCTGAAAGGCACTGAGCAGAGCAGTAACTCCATCAAAATGTTCCCCTGGACACTTGATACACTTCTCTAGAAACATTGCGATACTGTGTATTACAAAACATTTCCATTCTTATGTGTTAGGTATGTCATGTATAATACACGACATGTCATATATGTAGGTTCAGACTATTAGCTTTCATAATTATCTCTCCTGATTTCACCTGCTGATGATATAAAGCTGAGATGGAGCCCATTCTTTGCCAAATTATAGAATAAATGCAATTAGGATTTAGGGTGCCATTAGTTTTTAAGACCCCTGCTCACCTCCTGATGATGCCTCTGCTTTCCTTGTTCCCTGGATTTCAGATTCTACCATGTTTCTCGGTCCACGGTGTCAGTTTGTGTTCCAACCTGATCTGGAATTGCCCTGACTGATGAGTAAGAAGTGAGATTAATTCACTCTACAGTTATTATTAATAACAGCCAAAAACCAAAAAACAGTGTGTTTCTTCCAAGCACACATTCATGCTCAGGCCCTCATTCATGGCCAACTCTTTGAGACCCCATGGACTGTACTCTGCCAAGCTCCTCTGTCCATGGGATTTTTCCAGGCAAGTATGCTGGAGTGGGTTGCCATTTCATCCTCCAGGGTTCAAACCTGAGTCTACTGCATTAGAGGCGGATTCCTTTACCACTGAACCACCTGGGAAGCCCTTCTTCTAACCATGCTTGGAACCAATGGAGAAAAATTGTTCAGGAGTGAGAGCTGGTGCATCAGGCATAACATGAGGTTCTGGTGTCATTAGAAGTAAAGGCATGTTTGGACAGGTAGTAGAATATCCCATGAACAATTACTCTATTATAAAGGAAGAGACGAGGCAGAAATTACTGATGAAATTTTACTAACAGTGTGTGTGAGGAAGAGGGGTGAAGAAACTAGATTTGTAAAAGTGCACAAAGAGTGGGTTGATCTCATTGTTCTCAAGTCCTAAGGGAAAAAATGCACATTTTTTTTTTAACAGCAACTAGGTATAAACATAAATTTTGCAATAGCAATGTTTGTGTCTCTTTTAAAAGTATGTGTGTGTGTGTGTGTGTGTGTGCACGTGCGCTTGCTCAGTTGTGTCTAACTCTTTGTGACCCTGTGGTCTGTATTCCACCAGTCTCCTCTGTCCATGGAATTGTCCAGACAAGAGTACCAGAGTGGGCTGCCGTTTCTTCTTTCAGGGGATCTTCCTAACCCAGGGATCAAACCCACATCTCCTGCATTGGCAGGCAGATTTTTTTTACCACTGCACCAACTGGGAAGCTCCCAAACTACAAAATATTACAAAAATCTTCTCATGTGTTTCAGGTAACTTTTTCTATGCAAAAGCCTGGCTAGTTAGGAAAGTATTCCTACATCAGACAACTTGCTATACCCCAGCCTGCTGCCTAGTGTCTCCTTATCCCAGGACCTCTGGCTGGTGTGTCCTTGTGTGTTAGGACCTCTGGTCCCATCCAGCTACTGACTTCAGTTTCTCTGGATAGCTGCCTTCCCTACATCACCTGGCAGGAACTGTTTTCTCAGTTACTGCAAAGCGTTAAGTAAGTCCCAGAGCCTAAGAGGCATAATTGTGAAGTCAGTGAGAACCGAAACTCCAGGGCAGTGTTATTGAGGTGACAGTGACTTTAAATGATGCTGGAAAGTGCTTCGTCACAGCTATGCTGGAAGCCAGTAAATAGCTAATTGAGCCATCACTCTGTTAACAGGCAAAAGGCATCAATTTTCATTTACTCATCCCTGTGCTGCCTCACATTTAGAAACTCCTTGCAAACTCACATACTTAAGAGTGTAGGGAAAATAAAACGAAACAGCCAGGAACCTGAACACGTTGCTAGTCTCCTAGGGTCTTCTAAACCGCACGGCTTACAAGGCACACTGTTGCCAGTGTATCGTTTTGTTCATTGCCACCCTCTCCTCTTCTCATGGCCCCATTAACTATGTGGGGAAGCCCTGCAAACTCTGCAAGCTTTGACAGGCAGCCATTCACAGGGCCTCCTGTGACCATTCCAGCTTCTAGATGCAGAAAAAAGAGTTAGTTTTCTGTCAGCAGGATTCATTTACATTCCAACTGACAAGGTTTCGGTCTCAGAGTCTTTGTTTTATGCTATGGTGTCTGTTCAAATTAACAGTAAGCTCAGTTGTGCTCTTCTGACCAAGGGTCACATTCTCATCTGGTGACTTGCTCTGGGTGGGTGCAAATTGCATTATAACAAAGGCCACGGCTGTTAACTTGCTTTTACAAGAGAATATCAGAATCTCCTTTATGCATAAAACCATTGATGTGTACATTAATTTTACTTCATTGGCAGCCAGATCTACCTTTTTTTCCCCTTATTGTAGAGTGAAAGATTCTATACAAGAGTGTGGGGCTCTTAGGAACTGAATATCTTATGTGATTTCTTTAAAAGATAATTCCCAGTATGACTTGGGAATTACTGTGGCTTCAGTTCAGGAGGCTTTGATTCTGTCTTGTGAGCTAATGACTCTATAAGATTCCAGGTGAGAATGTTAGTTGCTCAGTCATATCCTACTCTTTGCGATCCCATGGACTGTAGCCCACCAGGTTTCTCTGTCCATGGAATTCTCCAGGCAAGATAGTATCATAGTTTGTGCTGGCATGTTAAAAGTGAGTCTCTGCATTCCAGGCAGATATGTGGCAGGGAAATACCAATGGCCCTCACTGGTAGGGAAATGGGATTGAATAGATAGACATGTGAATAAATCAATGGCCTCTGCAAACACTGATGTTTGTGAGACTTTAAGTCCTTCCAATGACAAAATCTACTATAAGGCTCAAATGTATAAATTGATCCATTTTTAAAAGGCAAAATTATTTACAAATTAGCAAAAGAAAATTCTCAAGTTTAAAAAAGTGATTTGTAATAAAAAAAAACCGCAGGCCTAGAAACTTTTAGAATTTTAAAGTTCAAAGAAAATTATTTTCTAAATGATTTATTTTTGAAATTTTTACTTTTTTAATTCAATTCTATGCTGAAACATGTGAAAAAGTGAAAGTCAGGTCCAACTCTTTGCGACCCCACCAGGATTCTCCATCCATGAAATTCTCCAGGCAAGAATATTGGAGTGGGTAGCCATCCCTTCTCCAGGGGATCTTCTTGACACAGGGATCAAACCTGGGTCTTTGCATTGCAGGCAGATTCTTTACCATCTGAGCCACCAGGGAAGCCCATGCTGAAATATATCATAGTGGCCAAATTTGCAAATGGGATATTTTGTTTGGTAGGGACCAATTTCTGTCTACATATGGACTGATCTCTCCATCAACTAGGATGGATATAGTTACAGCTATATCATATCAAGAGTAAAGTTCATGGTTCAGAAGAAACTACTCTCTTGTTCATGAAAAAAAAAAAATGTAGTCACTCAGTCATGTCTGAATCTTTGCAACCCTGTGGACTCTAGCCCGTCAGACTCCTCTGTCCACAGCAAAATTACTGGAGTGGATTGCCATTCCCTTCTCCAGGGGACTTTCCCAACCCAGGGATTGAATCCAGGTGTCCTGAATTCCAAATAGATTCTTTACCATCTGAGTCACCGGGGAAGACTTCTCTTGCTCATGGCCATTAGTAAACGAGTCTCTTAGCTTGAGTTTGACAAATTTTTCAGCGCACATCAGGGAAACCCAGTCATTAAATCTTATGTTCACATGGTAACTTTGGTGAAAAAGCAAGCACCATTTTCCTCATCTATCAATACGTGGGAAATAACTAAACCACATGCTCTTACACCATTTGAGTTGAGTGGATTGGCGTGGCATTTGATGAATGGTGAACAAAAGTCATGTGTTCCATCTGTGTGCTGTAAAGAAGCTGTTGTGATTTTTTTTCCCCCTCTCCTCTTGTAGTAGCTGGTTGCACAAAAAGGGGCCATAAGGGTCGCAGTGCTGCAAAACTGAAGGAATTTGGTTGCCTCTGGGATTGAGTGGGAGGACCACCTTTGCCAGCCAGCTATACCATCTTGGGCTATTAGATGAATGAGAAATATTAGTTTCCTATTCTGTTTGAATTATTACATGTCTTGGAATGTGTCCTATGTATTATACCAGACATTTTTATACCTATTTTCTCATTTAATCTTCAGATAGTTATGAACATAAATATTATTCCCAGTTTCTGAATGACTAGAGATTGACAGTTGTTATAGGGCAACTAAGAATCAGCACTAGAAGCTTAATTTGTTATTGCTCATAACAGTTTTGACACCCTAACCTTTGGGAATTAAAATCTGAAAATTCTCCTAAGTTTGTAATTAGAATCTTATACAATGTTTGTTTAAAACTTTCATAAACTACTGGCTGGGTTTACCGAGTGTTTTGCTAAGTGACTTCCTTTAGCAGGAATTAATAAATTTTAAAAAATCTCCCATTAATCATACTACCTTAAGAAGTTCTTTATATAGTTTGCAAACAAGTGTCTTTATATTCCACAGAATTTTCAAAATGTTTGACTGTGACCATTAAAGGGCATATTTTAACTAAATTTCTTTTGTTCTAGTCTTTTCTAAACTCTGTAACCATGAAACTAGCAGACTTGGTCAAGCTGGAGCCATGAAATTAAACGCTCCAAAATAGACAAATAGGCCTTTTTGTTTTTAAAGGATTTGTTTGGTGCACATGCCTGTATCACTTTATAATAGATGTTAGGTTAGATTTCTGCAGTATTTGCCTACCTAATTGAGAGGGTAACAGGCAGGAAGGCTAGGAATCTCCAAAGGGAGGAAATAGGCTGCAAGTGTCAAGCTGTCAAGTGGCAGGAGGAAACAAAGTACAAGTGTCAGATTTTTTCCCTTCTCTATACAAATTTAAAAGGAGGTTTCTCTTAAAATTTTGTGTTGCCTTGATGACACCTGGCTCCACCTGAACTTAACTTTTCTCAAACCTTGAGCTAACCAATGCATTTTTCCAATGGAAATGGTTTTCTTAAGCTGTGTTAATCAACTATGTATTTACCCTAGACTCGGTCTTTCTTCAAGTCAGTTCGCTTAAGACTCAGAACCCATAAGGGCTCAACAAACCAGTGTGTTTTACTCACACATTGTTCTCCTAATCTATGTTAATGAAACTATATATTTACTTGGAAAACTGCCTTTCTTCAAGGTTCATGTCAATCATTTTATTGCCTGGGATGACTCACCTGGTACCAGTGTTGAGTGTTCATCTCAAAATGTGTGTTGTGGGTGAGGGGCCTGGTGCCACTCTGAGTTTTGAGACATCTCCTTTCTCTAATTAACAGCTTGCTGATAAAGAAAGTGAAGTAGCTCTGTCATGTCAGACTCTTTGTGACCCCATGGACTGTAGCCTACCAGGCTCCTCCATCCATGAGATTTTCCAGGCAAGACTACTGGAGTGGGTTGCTGTTTCCTTCTCCAGGAGATCTTCCCAACCCAGGAATTGAACCCAGGTCTCCTGCATTGTAGGCAGATACTTTACTGTCTGAGCCACCAGGGAAGTCCAATAGGTATATAACATACTGCTAAAGGCTATCAGAGGGGCACTTTTTCTGCCCCCTTCTTGTGTCTATGTCAGAAGCTTTCTCTATCTCTTTTATACTTTAATAAAACTTTATTATACAAAAGCTCTGAGTGATCAAGACTTGTCACTGGCCTTGGATTGAATTCCTCTCCTCCAGAGGCCAAGAATCCTGTTGTCTTTCACAGCTCAGCAACAACTTTTTATAACGACAATTTTATCTTCTAATCACAAGACATTTTTGCTATGGGGAAAATCTTCCTCTTCATCTCTCATTCCCTGTAGTCCAGTGAGCTGACCTTCCTGGTACTCCAGCCTCTACAGGTCTCATGAGTTTGTGGTTGAGTTGAGGGCTTATGAACTAAGTCTGGCTATTAAGTGTTTCCCATCCCATTAGCTATGGTGACTGGCTCAGCAAGAGCCAGCAATCTTGGTTGATCCAGATGTACACAACCTGGGACTTTGTTGTTACTACTGGGAGGTGCCAGCTCTCCCTTTCTGCCAGACTATAAGCCTGGGGCCTACCATGTGAAGAGTGATTGCCTGCAAGCAGTTGGTCCAGAGGAAATGGGAATAAAAGATAACTAGAGAGAGACCAAGCCCTGATGGCAATATCTGTACCCTTGTTTGCAGCCAAGGTGATCCCTTAGCCATGTTGAATTGGATTCTTGGAACTTTGGATTGAAATGGTCTTCTTCAGTAAACATACTTAAAATCTGAAAAGAATATAAGCAAATGCTGTGTACATAATTTTATTTCATATATCAAAACTATATTTCTCAGTGCTTATCATAAATACTTTAATTCCTACAAAATAACTTCCCCAAAGGAGATGGAAGACTTACAAAAGCTGGAAATAGTCCAATAGGATTTCTTTAGATAATTTTTTGTAGCAACTCTTGAGACTGTCCATTTCTAATCATCAGGGAATTGCGTCTTCTCTAAAATCTGTATCACATGTATATAACCCACAATTCTGTACCTGTTGATTTGAGAAGTGGCAATATTTAAATGTCTCTATAAAAATGCAGATACTATGAAAGATTTTTGTCGAAATAAGTTTATAATAGATTCACAGAAATATCTACACAGTTTAACATCACATGTTTTAATATGCCTGGTTGAACTGCAACATCCTGCACATCACTGAAGAAATGAAAAGAAAACCAGCCCCTTCTGGGTGTTTCAAAATGCTTAATACTTTTAAACCAGCTTCATTTTATTCAAGTAAAAAAGTTGGCTGCAGGCATGAACTTAATTACATTTTTTTTAACCATTCAAGACTTAGGAAACCATAGAAAATCAGCATTGCCACACTGCATATTTTACTTCATAAACAAAGATGCATATATAAAAGATACAATATTTTATAAGCCTAATTGCTATGAAAACATAATATTTTTTAAAATAACATTAAATAAACACTAGGTACACTGTTAAAATCTTTTTAGGATAATCCTAACTAAATATATGAGAAACATGTCTGGACTTCTTTTTATACAGATTAAGGATAAAAGAAGAAAAATTTGCATTTAAGAATGTAAAATATAGAATAAAGCTTTGGAAAAATTCCAATTTCTTAACTATGATTGTCTTAAAGATGTTCAGTTAGATATTTGCTACCCTAAGTTAAAGTGGCTATAATACCTTGACTTTATACATGATTTTCTGAGTCAAATATCATTATATATAAAATAGTCTACAAGTAATTTCCAAGATAGAAGATTCTGGAATCACACAAACATATTTTAAGTTAATTCAAAAAAGTCAAACAAATTACTGATTTAATCAAAACTTACAATAACTTTAACCATGTAATTGCAAGAGGCTGAAATGTACTCAAAATAATCTTCAATGGAAGAGTTTAACAGCACATTAAACCCAGCTGAAGATAAGATTATAGATCTGGAAAATCAGAGTAAAGTATCCTGAATACAGCACAGAGAAGAGATAGCAATGATGTTGTGAAACAGAGGAGAGATTATAGATTGAGAAGATCTAATATACATTTAAGCAGAACTTAAAAAGAGGAAAATGTAAGCAGACAAGATATTTGAAAATGTAATACCTGAGGGTATTGTAGAACTGATGAAAGACACTAATCAAAAGATCAAAAAGACCAGTAAGTTCTAAGCAATATTAAAAAAGAAATTCTATACTGAGAATGTATCGTGAAATTTCAAAACAGAGTTTAAAGGTGGCCTTTTGTGTTAAGTTGCTCACTCGTGAATAGCTCTTTGCAACCCAGTGGAATATAGCTCACCCGGCTCCTCTGTCCATGGGGAGTCTCCAAGCAAGAATACTGGAGTGGGTTGCCATGCCCTCCTCCAGGAGATCTTTCCAACCCACAGATTGAACCCAGCTGTCCTACATTGCAGGCAGATTCTTTACCATCTGAGCCACCAAGGAAGGTGGCCTGAGGAAGGGGTATCATATATCTGATTACTTCTAAGATATCTATGTCATATGATCATCCAGCCAAGGATCAGATACTTTCTAAATTCCAAGACTGACCATTTATTCTCTGGTGGTTCAGATGGTAAAGAATCTGCCTGCAATGCAGAAGACGGGGTTCAGTCCCCAGGTTAGGAAGATCCATTGGAGAAGAGAATGGCAACCCACTCCAGTATTCTTGCCTGGAGAATCTCATGGACAGAGGAGAGCCCTGTGGTATAGTCCATGGGGTCACAAACAGTTGGACATGACTGAGCGACTAAGACTTTCACTTTCACTATTAATACTGTGGGATAACGTAGACCAAGTCTAGGCTTTCTTCATGAGGTAATCTGTTAGATGTGTGAAGATTAATCACTTTCCCATCTTTTTTTTTTTTTTTTTTTCACTTAAAATTGTTCAATCATCTTACAAATGGCCTAGTTTTAAGGGTTTGCATCAATCTGTCATTGTCTTTAAGCTCAATATTCTATATATGTCTTTTCAGCTCCCAGAACACTAACTTCTCAGCAAGATCTTATTAGGAATAGGGTACAGGGGGTGATCACCTTTGCACTTACCACTTTACTTCTATTAAAGCCACCTTGAAAGGTCAGCAGTTTTGTGGTAACCACTTAACACTTGGAATTCACATTTAGGTCACAGAAGTTTAAAGATTATGAGTGCTTTCCACAAATGTTACTAAGTCATTCCTTCTGGCCTTTGGAGTTCTCTTTGGGGACACAATTGAAACTAAATTAATCTCTGTCAACTGTCATTTTGTTATATTTAATCTTGATTAACATAAACCACTTTGGGTTTCAGTCCCCTGTAATGAATCAAATAATATTTCCCACACAGGATCTAAAGACTATAGCTCAGTACTCAGCATATACATATTATTACTGATTAAATCTGTGTTCCTGTCACTCTGCCAGTTGATTTTCATAATGCCATTTCACTACCATGTATGATAAGTAATAACTTTATACATGTGGAAAGTGGAGCTTGCGATGACTAAGAATATACCCAGTAAAAGGTAGACCTGGATTGACCGTCACCACCACACCCCTTCTAACATGTATTCTGTCATCCCACTTCTTTGCTATTCCTCTCAGTTTTGCAGTGATTTTATTTGATACCAAAGACTTCAATCCTTGTCCAAGTTGTTACTTTTGCAATTCCCCAAATTAACATCAAGACCCATGTTATTTAGACCCTATCCTAACCTCTTCCATTTTGCTACTATATATTACAATAAATCCTTCCAGGTCTAAACATGACATTCTGCTATATGAAGGGATGTCTTCATGTAAAGCACAGCTGAATTATTTCACCATGTTCTTCTAATAACTAATAACATTAAAAATCTTCTCTAGGATTTAGGTCTTGTTGATAGTTGAAGTTTACTCTTCTTTAGGATCCTTTGAAAATTTCTATAATCCCACAACACTGTCAACTGAAACAAAGCTTAAAGCAGTATAGTAGACAAAAATGATACATTTCAGTCTCTTAAAACAACTAGTTAAGACAGTATATGTAAATTAACCAAGGGAATACAGGATTTTCAAAATCAGTGTTTTTAATATGTAGCAAAGCTTGACCTATAAAAATGATCAATTGAATTATTATTTCATCTTAATAAGGATGGTTTAATAACTAATAAATCAGAGAGTGGGCTTCCCTAGTGGCTCAGATTGTAAAGAATCTGCCTGCAATGCAGGAGACCTGGATTCAGTTCCTGAGTCAGGAAGATCCCCTGGAGAAGGGAATGTCTACTCACTCTGGTATTCTTGCTTGGAGAATCCCATGGACATGGGAGCTTGGCAGATTACTGTCCATGGGGTCACAAAGAGTCAAACACAACTGAGCAACTAAGCATGCACACATAGATACAACCTATTAAAAATGAAATTCCAAGGTTGACATCTATTAGTTCCACAGCATCATTCATTCAAAGTTTTGAATAGATTACCATGTATTATAATATGTCATTTTCTAATGTTCATCTTTGAAATGCAACTAGCACTCAAAATGAGCATGCTCAGCCTTGGTATAATTTTTTACTCTTTAACACTGATTAGAGTTGTGTGTGCGTGTTCCAATTTGTGTGGGTAATTTCTTGGTATAGGTATAAATTTCTCCCAGGCAACTATTTGTAGAAAATTCTTGAAAGAAGGGGAAGAGGCTGGTAATTTGGACAGGTGCTTATTATACGATTAGAGAAAGGAGATTCTTTCTAAAATAGTGTTATTCAGTATTTTTAGGTGAAGAGGGAAAGTGAAGAGAAGAACAAAGGAGTAAGAGAGAAGAGAGGTTTCTGAGTTAGGAGGTTTTATTTATCTGTTATTGAGGAGGACACAGCAACCCACTGCAGTATTCTTACCTGGAGAAACCCATAGACAGAGCAGCAGCCTGATTGGCTACAGTCTATGGGATGACAAAGAGCTGGACATGACTGAAGCAACTTAGCACATGTGCATGCACATACCTGTTACTAAGAAGTAAAGCAAAGCAAGCATTTGTAAATAGTCATTGTCACTACCCGCTTAGTTTCCACTGGGACCAAATAAATGTGTATAAGGCATTCAAGATGCAACGTTCCTTTAGGAACAAACACTCATCCATAAAAGAGCAGCAGGGTCACACTGCATCAGAGAATGCACTTTATGTCAGGATAACTGGTCATTCTAGTTCTTTTCTTTTTGTTACAAGTAGAATCTCTAGATTTAGACCATAAAGGTTTAATTTAGTGTAAATTATTATTGCCTTTTATAATGAGTCATTTATAAAGTAGAAATAAATCATATTGAAACCTATGGTGGTAAATTATGATTTTAAACAAATTTGCGGAGAGCCAATGCCAGTATTGTTCTGAGAGTCTTTATTTTTCCTTTTAGTTAGGATGTAATGGCAACTCCCATTGTCATTTAGAATTTGTGAATGTCTCATGTTTCCCTTATGTGTCTTCTGTTTGATATGAATTTCCTAATACACATTTGCAAAAACCCCAGTTCAACTCTGAGACTCTCATATTGTCCAATCTTAAACTTTGGTTTTCTCCTCAAATTGGGAGCAGGAAAATTTGAGATAACAAATAGATGAAAAAAAAAAAAAAGAAATAGATGAAAAGGACACAAAAAATTCTACTTGTATCATTGGCAATTTGTCGTGATTACCTATAAAACAGTTTTTGTAAGGTCATAGATTCCTACCTCTACTTTCTTCTCAGAGCTTCCCTCAAAATTTAGAGAGGGTGATACGATACCCTTTCCCCACCCCCCTAAATTTAGAAAACTCTGCTGTACATTCACAATGATGACTTTTTCTATAATCAGATATTCTTCAATAATAATCATTCATGGAAAACTATAAATTTTTATTCAGTTTAGTTGCTCAGTCATGTCCAACTCTTTGTGACCCCCTGTCCGTCACCAACTCCCAGAGCTTGTTCAAACTCATGTCCATCGAGTCAGTGATGCCATCCAACCATCTCATTCTCCGTCGTCTCCTTCTCCTCCTGCCTTCAATCTTTCGCAGCATCAGGGTCTTTTCCAATGAGTCAGCTCTTCACATCCGGTGGCCAAGGTATTGGAGCTTCAGCTTTAGCATCAGTCCTTCCAGTGAATATTCAGGACTGATTTCCTTTAGGATTGACTGGTTTGATGTCCCTGCAGTCCAAGGGACTCTTAAGAGTCTTCTCCATTATACCACAATTAAATAGTATGTAAAGAAAGTCTGAAAGTGAAGTCGCTCAGTCATGTTCGACTCTTTGCGACCCCGTGAACTATATAGCCCATCAGGCTCCTCCGTCCATGGGATTCTCCAGGCAAGAATACTGGAGTGGGTTGCCATTTCCTTCTCCAGGGGATCTTCCTGACCCAGGGATCGAACCCAGGTCTGCTGCATTGCAGGCAGACACTTTAACCTCTGAGTGACCAGGGAATGTAAACATTTGCCAAATGAAAGAAATGAAAAATCTATCATCAGTAAAAAGCATTTTATCTGTCTAAATATTAAACATTATTGACAAAAATAATACCTCTCTTCTATATTATTCTAAGATGAACAAAATAAAAATTAGTGTAGCTCATTCCTTTGCATCCTGAGGAGACTAGACTTTGAATATGCAGCTATATTATAGTTTTGAATGTGCAGCTATATTATAGTAGTTTTGAAAAGATTTAATTAAAATTGATTTAAAATTAAGAGTATACTGTTTTTTTTTAATCAGTACCTCTACTTTATTTTTGTCCTTTTTTAAAACTTTTAACTTTATACTGGAGTATAGCTGATTAACGATGTTGCAATAGTTTCAGATGGACTGCAAAGGGACTCAGCCAAGTGTATATTGTTTTGTAATACATGAAGAATCACCCCTGATGCTAAAAATCAAGTTGAAAATTCTTAAGCAAAGCATCCCAGAAAGATGTACAGTTCTTTGTTTTCTGACCATGCCATAAATATATTCATTTAGAAGTTCCTGTGGTCTATAGAATTATCTTTTAAAAATTAAATCCCTGAGACCTATAACCATCACCTCTGCTTTTACAGTAGACAGGAAATGCATATCACTGTTTCATGGGGGATTCATGAAAGCATATCTACACTGTTTTAGAAAGCAGAGGAAGAAAATTCCCTGTCAGATTTCACTGATGTCTTGTCCAAAGTCATCTGTTGTTGGCAACAATGAGATACTATGAGAATGATTTGCAACAACATTTGAAGCACCTATTGCTCTAAAAAAAGTCTAATATTACATTAGTGATAAATAAGATTTATAAATCAATTTTGGATAATTTTCACTTTCATCTTAATTGTTAGTTTCATAAGTCTGGCTACTTTTCCCTTGATATTTTAACAAGTCATTAATTAAACTGTCAGGCTATTTTTCTTTCTCTTTTATTAGCTAAATGGTAAAACTAGGTGGAGACTTGAAGCTATCAGAATGATTTTCAATCTATTTTCACTTACTTTTGCTACTCTATAAATCTGATGGCTGTGGTAGGTTCATGATATAAGACATTAGTTATTAAAACCTGGTGTCTGAGTTATTATTTATGAAATCTTATTATCTAGACATTGAATTAATAATGTTTCTCCAAAAGTAATATTATTTTTAAAATTGGACTATCTAGAATGGAAATGAAGAAAAATTCATAGTTATTGGAGATTTTTAAAAAAAGCATTTGCCAACAAATTAATCACAGCCTTAGGGATAATTTAACTGAAGAGTGCAATAGAGGACATTAGCATTGCTTTTTGTGTCAAGTGAAAAAAATGTACAACCTAAAAGTTGAGAATTATGTTTTATTAAGTTGAAAATTCTGAAAGAGATGGGAATACCAGACCACCTGATCTGCCTTTTGAGAAATCTATATGCAGGTCAGGAAGCAACAGTTAGAACTGGACATGGAACAACAGACTGGTTCCAAATTGGAAAAGGAGTACGTCAAGGCTGTATATTGTCACCCTGCTTATTTAACTTATATGCAGAGTACATCATGAGAAACGTTGGACTAGAAGAAACACAAACTGGAATCAAGATTGCTGGGAGAAATATCAATAACCTCAGATATGCAGATGACATCACCCTTATGGCAGAAAGTGAAGAGGAACTCAAAAGCCTCTTGATGAAAGTGAAAGTGGAGAGTGACAAAGTTGGCTTAAAGCTCAACATTCAGAAAACAAAGATCATGGCATCTGGTCCCATCACTTCATGGGAAATAGATGGGGAAACGGTGGAAACAGTGTCAGACTTTAGTTTTCTGGGCTCCAAAATCACTGCAGATGGTGACTGCAGCCATGAAAGTAAAAGACGCTTACTCCTTGGAAGGAGAGTTATGACCAACCTAGATAGCAT
Organism: Bos indicus; assembly: GCF_029378745.1. NCBI lineage: Eukaryota > Metazoa > Chordata > Mammalia > Artiodactyla > Bovidae > Bos > Bos indicus. Next base: position 114,517,806 of record NC_091760.1, read on the forward strand.
ATTGAAAAGCAGAGACATTACTTTGCCAACAAAGGTCCGTCTAGTCAAGGCTATGATTTTTCCTGTGGTCACATATGAATGTGAGAGTTGGACTATGAAGAAGGCTGAGTGCCAAAGAATTGCTGCTTTTGAATTGTGGTGTTGGAGAAGACTCTTGAGAGTCCCTTGGACTGCAAGGAGATCCAACCAGTCCATTCTGAAGGAGATCAGCCCTGGGATTTCTTTGGAAGAAATGATGCTAAAGCTGAAACTCCAGTACTTTGGCCACCTCATGCAAAGAGTTGACTCATTGGAAAAGACTCTGATGCTGGGAGGGATTGGGGGCAGGAGGAGAAGGGGACGACAGAGGGTGAGATGGATAGATGGCATCACTGACTCGATGGACGTGAGTCTGGGTGAACTCCAGGAGCTGGTGATGGATAGGGAGGCCTGGCATGCTGCGATTTATGGGGTCGCAAAGAGTCAGACACGACTGAGTGACTGAAGTGAACTGAACTGAAGTTGACATTCTGATGACTTAAGCCTGGGACACAGTCTCTAGAATGCTCTGAGGAAAGTGAAAGTGAAAGTTAGTCACTCAGTTGTGTCCAACTCTTTGTGACCCCATGGACTGTAGCCCACCAGGCTCCTCTGTCCATAGAATTCTCCAGGCAAGAATACTGGAGTGGGTTGCCATTTCCTTCTCCAGAGGATCTTCCCAACCCAGGGATTGAACGCAGGTCTGCCACATTGCGGACAGACTCTTTACCGACTGAACCACCAGGGAAGCTCTGAGCGATCACTCCAAAGAGGTAAGGGAGGAGCCAGAGTATATAGGAATTTTGTCAACACATACACACAAACACCAGACAGTTGAACATCAAGGATTACTATTAATTAGAGAAAAAAAATGGACTTCTCTGGTTAAATCAATTTAGGGTTTTTCTATTTATGGGAATATGCAAATAAAATAATTTCCTCAATATGCACTTAACCATCTAGGACCAGTATCCTGTTTTTCTCCATCCTGAGTCCCCTTATAGTGCACAGTTGGGGACAGCTGCAATGGTTGATGGCTTGTTGGCTGCAACACCTTTGTTTACTGATGTGGCAAGTGACAGTCTTTGCCCACATGTGCATTTATATGCTGAGTAAGAGAAAATTTGTGGACATTATTAAATGACATTTATGCATGAGATTATTCAACACATAAGAAGGAAAAAGAGAAATGAAGATGATGTATTCGATACTACTAGGAATCAGAGGACCTGGATTTTAGTGTTTTGCAGACATTCACTGCCTCAGTACCGTCGTTTCAAGGTTCATAGTTGCCGCTATAAAGCCTATTGATGTTTGTGAATGCATCAGTTCCAATGGCCCTAAGCTCTTGTGCTAAACACCTGTGCCATGTTCTTGCTTCTGAACCATAGCTTGTTGCAACCAACCACAGTTATGTTAACATGAGTTAACAGAGTAAAAATTATGGTCACTTCAAAACTACAGCCAGCTAGTGCAGTTAAAATGTTCAGAGTAAAATCTCATCTAGGACAGTAAAACAAAGTCTAAGACTGTGGGCTTCAGAAGCAGTGATTCAAATCCTAGCCTGCCTTCCTTCAAACTAAATAAACTTGGGAGCCTGAGAACCTTTATTTTCTCTTTGAGGAGGAGGTATGTTCATGTTAAAATTAAAAACAAATAATGACTGGTGGTTATTATGTCCCAGCTCTATGCTAGGTTCTTCCTCTGTAGAATACCTAGCCCAGAGGACTGCTGGGAAGAGTTAAATGAGATAATGAACACAGGACAGAGGAACACTTTGTAGATAATTGTTACCTTTTCTACTACTGTTGCTATCATAGATGGTAGTGTTCCCTTCCCCCCTTTCTCTAGATAATAGCTCTAACCTGAAATGGCCAGATAAAACACAGGATACCCAGTAAATACAAACTTCAGATAAACAACAAACTTTTAAGTGTAAGTTGTTCAGTCACTGAGTTGTGTCCGACTCTTTGTGACCCCAAGGACTGCAGCACGCCAGCCTTTCCTGTCCTTCACCATCTGCCAGAGTTTGGTCAAACTCATGTCCATTGAGTCAGTAATGCCATCCAGCCATCTTATCCTTTGTCATCCCCTTCTCCTCCTGCCTTCAATTTTTTCCAGCATCAGGGTCTTTTCCAAAGAGTCAGTTCTTCACATCAGGTGGCCACAGTACTGAAGCTTCAGCTGGAATATGGAATATGATTGCATTGAATATTACTTATCCTGAAGTCTTTTTGAAATTCAACTTTGAATAATTTGTATTTTTAGTTGTTAATCTGAGAATGCATGTGTGCATGTGTGCTAAATTGCTTCAGTCTTGTCCAACTCTTTGTGACTCTTGTGAACTATAACCTACCAGGCTCCTCTGTCCATGGGATATTCCAGGTAAGAATACTGGAGTAGGTTGCCGTGCCTTCCCCAAGGGGATCTTCCCCACCCAGATGGAAACCATGTCTCTTACATCTCCTGAATTGGCAGGTGGGTTCTTTACCACTAGCGCCACCTGGGAAGCCAATCGGACAGTACTTTTCAAATGTATATATATATATATTGTCCTAGTGGTAAAGACTGGGGAGCTTCCGTATAATTTAGTCATCAAAATAAAAAACATTTTAGCACTTTTGCTAAGCTTAGGAGGGGCAGTGACCACCTCTGGATTTCCAGGGGAGAATTCAGCAATATATCTCACTTAGTTTTGTCTGTTCCATTCACAATGTATCTTGTAGGCTAATGGAACATTTTTTAAAATATATGGACTCTTCCTGGTTTTCTGGGTTACCGTTTTAATGCAGTGGTTTTGTTCAGATCACTATGCATAAATAAGCAACAAAAACAATAAGGATTTTTAAATAACCGTCTTCTGAATTCATCAAACATTTCAAAGGAATTTTCAACTATTTGTATGGAAATCTCAAATATTTTGCCAAATATAAAATTCTTGATTATAAAGTTTCTCTATTTTAAGGAAGCTTAAATCTTCTGCCTCTTTCTAATCTATTTATCTCAAAATATAAGAATAACATTTATATCAAATTTATTTTTAATGTTCTTAAGAGATTCTTTGTCCATCCTCAATGTCTTATTATTTCTAAATTATATATATGTGTATATTATAATTTATATATTGCTAAAAAAAGTGTTTCATTTGCAGAGTATTGGCATAAAACACCAGGAAAGGATTCTGACTTTCACACTTGAGAGACATTTCTGCCCCTCCTCCCAATCACACATTCATCTAAAGATAAGACATGCCTCACACACCATTTGGAAGTTATTCTCCAAATGTCAGGGTTGAACATTAACATCATGTGTTTTTATCTGCAAAATCACCCCTTTGAGCATGAATATTAGTCTAGTTAGGCACTTTGCAATGTTATTTATTATTATGAGGTTGCTGTTTTAATATTGCATTAATTTGCCAGCCAGTTATAAATCAGATGAAAGTACTTTCTCCTCTAAATAATGTCAAACTTTTATATTCTGCTTAACTTTTAACAATATAACATTTACCATTATCATCCCACGCTCCTCTTTTGGAAATTAGTAACATTTGCAGCATTCTCAAATCAATTCCATCTTTATTCATTTGCACGAGGGCAAAATCATGAAGTGAGTTAAGCTGGTCTCTCGTGACACCCTCCCACATGTCCATGACCGAGTTTCTCCTTCTTGACACCTTCCCAGACATTTGTGGGAAGAATGAACAAATGAAAATTGAAGCGATCAGATGGCCAATGTAGAGACTGCAGATTTCAAAGTGACTGACGAAATACAGTCTTTATTCCTTTGCTAAAATAACTGTCCAGGATGGACTGAGGGAAAGTGTCACATATTCATCACTGCAACAACTTCTGTCGCCTCTAAAAACTGGTAGGAGGGAACAGTTCTCTAAATATTGTGCTTGTGTTTAGATTTTTTTTTAAATTTCTTTCCTGCTATATGAAGAAATCTTAAAGCAGCCATGATTATTGTCCTGACATTTATTTGGTATTTTATGGTTCATAAAAACTTTTATGAATCATTTTAGAAAAATTATTAGCTAAAGATCAAGAAAAACTCCCCTCTCGCTGTGAGAGCCTGAAATAAACTTTTATTTGCTTTGCTTTTAAATTTGTTTTAAATAAGACAAAAAATGAGAGACTCAAGGCCCCAAGGGACATGCAGCAGTAAAAAGTGTGTTTTGAGGGGCCAAGATACTTATCTTCTCGCTAGGTAACATTAAGAATCAGACATTATCCTCCTCTCTCTTCTAGGATGGTATTGCTTTTGTTTCAAAAGAACAGTGAAAAGCTGTTCTTCATCCTTTCCTTTAGGGGGAAGAGGAAACTAATGGAACAAGAAGATTCGTTTATAGGTAGAAGCTTTTTTTCTTTGACACCTAGTTAACGTTTTCAAGGGTCAAGGTGGCAACACTTCATTTCTTGTATCGTAGGTAAACTGGTAGTGATAATATTCAATTATGATTTTTCTCATTTGGGAGGTACTTCATGATATCTCCTTTATTCTTTCACAGGAAAGTGACAATGGAGTGTCATACTCAATTTCTCAAGGCAGATAGGAAGTTAAAACTGTTTGCAAAGCATCTCAAAATTCCATTCTTTTTGTTTTAGTAGTGTATGAAATGTCACTGGGTAGTTGAATGGCCCAAACTGTAGAACTCTGCAGTAATACACTAATGATGTTTATCAATCCCCACTTGCCAAGATAGAGGAAACTTGTCACACAACAAATAGCCAAGGGGCAATCAGAATAAATCTCCAAGAGCTTCATTGGATCTCGCCACTCAATGTATGGTCCCTGGACCAGCAACATCAACATCACCTAGAACTTACCTAACAAACTTCTACATTTCTAATATCTTACTCCAGACCTACCAAATTAAAAACTGCTTTTTAAGAAGATCTTGGGTGAATGGGGGCTTCTCTGGTAGCTAAGCTTGTAAATAATCCACCTACAATGTAGGAGACCCCAGTTCAATTCCTGTGTCAGGAAGATCCTCTGGAGAAGGGATAGGCTACCCACTCTAGTATTCTTGCCTGGAGAATTCTATGGGCAGGGGAGGCCAGAAGCCTATAGTCCATGGTTTTGCAAAGAGTAGGACATGACTGAGCTACTTTCACAGGTGATTGGTGTGCACATTAAACTTTGAGAAGTATTGTCTTCACACATAAAGAGAATAAACCAGTGGTACCATTGGGGAGAGGATGATAGGGACAAGATAGAGTGATTGTTGTTATTTAGTCACTAAGTTGTGTCTGCCTCTTTGTGACCCCATGAACTGCAGAGTGCCAATCTCCTCTGTCCTTCATTGTTTCCCAAAGTTTGCTTAAATTCATGTCCATTGAGTTAGTGATGCTCTCTAACCATCTCATCCTCTGCTGCCCCTTTCTCCTTTTGCCTTCAGTTTTTCCCATTATCAAGGTCTTTTCCCATGAGTCAACTCTTGGCAACAGGTGGCCAAAGTGTTGGAGCTTCAACATCAGTCCTTCCAATGGATGTTCAAGGTTCATTTCCTTTAGGATTGACTGATATGATCTCCTTGCAATCCAAGAAAATGTCAAGAGTCTTCTCCAGCATTACACTTTGAAAGCATTAATTCTTTGGTGCTCAGCCTTCTTTATGGTCCAATTCTCACATCTGTACATGACTGCTGGAAAAACTGTAGCTTTAACTATAAGGACCTTTTTTTGCCATGTGATGTCTCTGCTTTTTAATATGCTGTGCAGATTTGTTATAGTTTTCCTTCCAAGGAGCCAAGTATCTTTTAATTTCCTGGCTTAGTCATTGTCCACAGTGATTGTGCAGCCCAAGAAAATAAAATCTGTTGCTGCTTCCACTTTATCCCATCTATTTTCCATGAAGTGATGAGACTGGTTGCCATGATCTTAGTTTTTTAGTTTGTTTATTTCATTTTTCTTAATTTTGATGTTAGTTTTTTGAACGTTGAGTTTCAAGTCAGCCTTTTCATTCTTTTTCCATCCTCATCAAGAGGCTCTTATTTCCTCTTCACTTTCTCCCATGAGAGTGGAATCATCTGCATATATGAGGTTGTCAATATTTCTCCCAGCAGTCTTGATTCCTACTTGTGATTCATCCAGCCTGGCATTTTGTATGATGTACTTTGTATGAAAAGTAAAAGTGAAAGTCGCACAGTCCTGTCCCACTCTTTTCAATCCCATGGACTGTAGCTTACCTGACTCTTATGTCCATGGAATTCTCCAAGCAAGAATACTGGAATGGGTTGCCATTTTCTTCTCCAGGGGATCTTCCCAACCCAGGGATTGAACCTGTGTCTCCTGCATTGCAGGCAGATTCTTTACCAGCTGAGCAACTAGGGAAGCCTGGTACTTATAAGTTTGTATAGTATGTATACAAACTACATATACTTGTATATATCAGTTCAGTTCAGTCACTCAGTCGTGTCCGACTCTTTGCGACCCCGTGAATTGCAGCATGCCAGGCCTCCCTGTCCATCACCAACTCCCGGAGTTCACTCAGACTCACGTCCATCGAGTCAGTGATGCCATCCAGCCATCTCATCCTCTGTCATCCCCTTCTCCTCCTGCCCACAATCCCTCCCAGCATCAGAGTCTTTTCCAATGAGTCAACTCTTCACGTGAGGTGGCCAAAGTACTGGAGTTTCAGCTTTAGCATCATTCCTTCCAAAGAAATCCCAGGGCTGATCTCCTTCAGAATGGACTGGTTGGATCTCCTTGCAGTCCAAGGGACTCTCAAGAGTCTTCTCCAACACCACAATTCAAAAGCATCAATTCTTCAGTGCTCAGCCATCTTCACAGTCCAACTCTCACATCCATACATGACCACAGGAAAAACCATAGCCTTGACTAGACGGACCTTTGTTGGCAAAGTAATGTCTCTGCTTTTGAATATGCTATCTAGGTTGGTCATAACTCTCCTTCCAAGGAGTAAGCGTCTTTTAATTTCATGGCTGCAGTCACCATCTGCAGTGATTTTGGAGCCCAGAAAAATAAAGTCTGACACTGTTTCCACTGTTTCCCCATCTATTTCCCATTAAGTGATGGGACCAGATGCCATGATCTTCATTTTCTGAATGTTGAGCTTTAAGCCAACTTTTTCACTCTCCACTTTCACTTTCATCAAGAGGCTTTTTCATTCCTCTTCACTTTCTGCCATAAGGGTGGTGTCATCTGCATATCTGAGGTTATTGATATTTCTCCCGGCAATCTTGATTCCAGCCTGTGCTTCTTCCAGCCCAGCGTTTCTCATGATGTACTCTGTATAGAAGTTAAATAAGCAGGGTGACAATATACAGCCTTGACGTACTCCTTTTCCTATTTGGAACCAGTCTGTTGTTCCATGTCCAGTTCTAACTGTTGCTTCCTGACCTGCATACAGATTTCTCAAGAAGCAGGTCAGGTGGTCTGGTATTCCCATCTCTTTCAGAATTTTCCACAGTTGATTGTGATTCACACAGTCAAAGGCTTTGGCATAGTTAATAAAGCAGAAATAGATGTTTTTCTGGAACTCTCTTGTTTTTTCCATGATCCAGTGGATGTTGGCAATTTGATCTCTGGTTCCTCTGCCTTGTCTAAAACCAGCTTGAACATTAGGAAGTTCATGGTTCACGTGTTGCTGAAGCCTGGCTTGGAGAATTTTGAGCATTACTTTACTAGCATGTGAGATGAGTGCAATTGTGTGGTAATTTGAGCATTCTTTGACATTGTCTTTCTTTAGGATTGGAATGAAAACTGACCTTTTCCAGTCCTGTGGCCACTGCTGAGTTTTCCAAATTTGCTGGCATATTGAGTGCAGCACTTTCATAGCATCATCTTTTAGGATTTGAAGTAGCTCAACTGGAATTCCATCACCTCCACTAGCTTTGTTCGTAGTGATGCTTTCTAAGGCCCACTTGACTTCACATTCCAGGATGTCTGGCTCTAGGTGAGTGATCACACCATCATGATTATCTGGGTCGTGAAGATCTTTTTTGTATAGTTCTTCTGTGTATTCTTGCCACCTCTTCTTAATATCATCTGTATATATACTTGTTTGTATATATGTACATATATACAAACTCCTATATTTGTATAGTAGTTAAATAAGTAGGGTAACAATATACAGCCTTGTCATACACCTTTCCCAATTTTGAACCAGTCCATTTTTCCATGTCTAGTTCATGTTGTTTCTTGACCTACATACAAGCTTCTCAGGAGGCAGGTAATATGGTCTGGATTCCCATCTCTTTCAAGAATTTTCCAGTTTGTTGAGATCCACATAGTCAAAGGCTTTATGTAGTCAGTGAAGCAGAAGTAGATGTTTTTCTGGAATTATCTTGCTTTTTCTACTACCCAACAAATGTTGGCAACCTGATCTCTGGTTCTTCTGCCTTTTCTAAACCCAGCTGTATACCTGGAATTTCTTGATTTATGTACTTCTAAAGCCTAGCTTGAAGGATTTTAAGAATAAACTTGCTAGTATGTAAAATGAGCTCAATTGTACAGTAGTTCGAACATTTTTTTGACATTGCCCTTCTTTGGAAATGGAATGAAAATGGACCTTTTCCAGTCCTATGACCACCTTTTTCAGTCCTGAGTTTTCCAAATTTGCTGACATATTGAGTACAGCACTTTATCGGCTTTATCATTTAGAATTTGAAATAGCTCAGCTGGAATTCCATCACCTCCATTAGCTTTGTTTGTAGTAATGCTTCCCAAGGCCCACTTAACTTCGCACTGCAGGATGTCTGGCTCTATGTGAGTGACCGCACCATTGTGGTTATCCAGATAATTAAGATCTTTCTAGTTCTTCTGTGTATTCTTGCCACCTCTTCTTAATCTCTTCTGCTTTTGTTAGGTCCATACTGCTTCCGTGTCCTTTATTGTGCCCATCTATGCATGAAATGTTCTCTTGATATCTCCATTTTCTTGAAGAGATCTCCAGCCTTCCACATTCTGTTGTTTTCCTCTAATTCTTTGCATTGTTCACTTAAGAAGGCCTTCTTATCTCTCCTTCCTATATTTTGGAACTCTGAATTCAGTTGGGCCTGTCTCTCTCTTTCTGTCTTGCCGTTCATTTCTCTTCTTTCATCAGCTATTTGTAAACCCTCCTCTGCCAACCACTTTGCCTTCTTGAATTTTTCTTAGGGATGATTTTGGTCACTGCCTCCTGTACAATAAAATGAAATTACCTATAAAGATAAATTGTATAGCACAGGGAATATAACTAGTATTTTTATAATACTTATAAATTGGATATAATCTCTAAAAATTGTGAATCACTATGTTGTACATCTAGAAATTATATAGTGTTGTAAATCAACTATACCTTAGTAAAAAATAATAAAATTATGCTTGCTATAAAAAGGAAGTATCGTCTTAGCATAAACACAGTATTTTATTAAAGCCTTGCAATAAACCCATGATGCAGATTGTTGCTATAATCCTTAGCATGGCTGTGAGAAAACTGAGGCATTGAAGTATTGTTAAAATAGCCTTAAATTCATCAAGAATATAGCCTTTAGTAGTAACACTAATGGGCTTCCCAAGTGGCTCATTGTGAAGGATCCACCTGTCAATGAAGGAGCCCACAAGAGACACCAGTTTGATCCCTGGGTCAGGAAGATCCCTGGAGAAGGAAATGGCAATCCACCCCAGTATTCTAGCCTGGAAAATTCCATGGACAGAGGAGCCTGGCAGGCTATAGTCCATGGGGTTGCAAAGAGTCAGACAGTACTGAAAGCACACACACACATACACATACACACAGACACTCTTACTCATACGCTTTATAATATTAACAACATAACAAGATAAAACATGGCCAGCAACACAGCGTATAAGTGTCTGTCTGAGGTCTGGAGTTGAATTGCCTGGATTCAAATCCTGACTCTACAACTCAGCAAGTGTAAAATATTCACCAAGGTGGTCAGTATCTCTGTTTCCTTTTTAAAATGATATTTGGCAAAACTAATACAATTATGTAAGTTTAAAAATAAAATAAAATTTAAAAAAAATATAAAAATAAAATGATAAATAAGGATTTGGAAAGCCCTGCCTCATTGTGTTGGAGGAGCTGCTGCTGCTAAGTCACTTCAGTCGTGTCCGACTCTGTGCGACCCCAGAGACGGCAGCCCACCAGGCTCCCCCGTCCCTGGGATTCTCCAGGCAAGAACACTGGAGTGGGTTGCCATTTCCTTCTCCAATGCATGAAAGTGAAAAGTGAAAGTGAAGTTGCTGAGTCTTGTCCAACTCTTAGCGACCCCATGGACTGTGGCCCACCAGGCTCCTCTGTCCATGGGATTTTCCAGGCAAGAGTGCTGGAGTGGGGTGCCATTGCCTTCGTGTTGGAGGAGAGGGAAGATTAAATGAATAAATTAAAATGCTTAGAATAGTGCCTAGCATGTAGTACAAATTCCATATGTGTTAGACAATACTAATATTAGGTGTAATAGTAATTATAGTAGTAACATTTGTTTCCAATGCCAGCTACATACTTCATTTGATTCAGTCCTTGAAATAACCTTATTGTCCCCTATACCTTATCGTAGAAGGACTGATGTTATCCAGCTGAACTTGGGTCTGCTTCCTCAATGTTCAGCAAAGCCCATCTGCTGATACTGGGTTGTGGTAAAGCACAGTACAGCATCTTCTGCAGGGTGACAAACAAGAAGAAGCTCAAAAACCATCTCCCAGTGGCTTTCAGGGTAGGGTCTGGATGCTGTGTGATGAGCTTGTGGACACTTTTTCTGATGAGCTCTAATGAGATAACAAGGTGATGTTTTCAGGGATCTTAATCTTAACCTGGTTCCAACCAGTCTAGGGTCTAAATGTTTGTGGTCAGCATGTAGTTTCTATCCTCTACATTTTGGGGTCAGAGGAGGATCTTAATTTCTGCAGAACAACTCAAAGATATGTATCAGATTGCTATCTATATCCCTTCGAAAGGAATCAGGGGTCCTGTGACTGCTTTATGGATGAACTGTTGTTTAAGCTGTCATTTCTTTTCTTGCTTGACTGCATTTCTTTTGTTTCTGCATTCCCTCACTTCTATAATTAGTAATTTTTTGAATCTTCTCTTTAAAGCTTGGATAAGGCCAAGCAAGAAGCTGGAACTGCAGAGGAACTTGTACTTGGGAAGGCCTCACAGGGTCCTGCTAGATTTCACTAAGAAGTAGTTTTGCCTAAAATCACATCACTGGTGAATATTCAAGACTTGGCTCCACATTAAATTGCACTGCTCTTAAAGTTAGTGCTTTAAGTTCAGGTCTTTTGAATTCAAGCCCTCTATTATTCCACCAAACTGCACTTCTCTCCAACCATGAATGAGAAGAATATTTTCAGCTGACAGATGACTCTAATGCTATTTGATTCAGAATGCAATTATCAGCTTTCAGATCTGCATCTGTTTTGCTCCAGGTCCTATTCCTTTCCTCTTTGCCCTGACCCTAGAGAACACTGTCTTTTTTTGGTTGCCTCCAAAGAATTTGGTTTCAAATCAGCATCAAAATACTCTTAGAAGGTAATAGAATCCTGAGCTGAGAGTTCCAGCTTCCCTAGGATTCTTCTTACTAAATAGCCTCTTAGTACGTCTGTTTCATAGTCCTTTGAGGGAAATTTGCATTTTGATGGAGAACTGAAGATGAAAAGCCTTTACCTACAGGCTGACTATGTAATGGTAGTATATCAGGTACAAAAGGGCAGTGCCCTCCAGGGTAAAACACAATTAAAGAAGAATAGAAGTTTTTCCAGAGAGATTTTGATCTCAGCCTGTAGGCAAATGATGTCCTGGATAAGAACACACCTGCACAGTCTCTACAAGTCAGTGAAATAGAACATGATGATCTTCATGTATTAGGAGGTGGCAATTTTTGATTCCTAATTTAATATCATCAGTAGTTTCATAACTAAAAATTTATAAATTGTCTGCTGCTGCTACTGCTGCTAAGTCGCTTCAATCGTGTCCGACTCTGTGCGACCCCATAGACGGCAGCCCACCAGGCTCCCCTGTTCCTGGGATTCTCCAGGCAAGAACACTGGAGTGGGTTATTAAGTGAGAAAAATTACTCTCCACACCAGTGTGGGTTTCAGCATAGATGGGCTTGAGCATGATGTGAGTGTATGATGGAGGACTTAATAGATACATTTACACTTGCCCTTGAACAATACTATTTTGAACTAAGGTGGGGGGCCCATTTATACATGGATTTTTTTTCAAGAGTAAATGCTACAGTGCTACACAAACCCTGAACCTCAGTTGGGAATCCTGATACAGTTCAGTTTAGTCTCTCAGTCGTGTCCGACTCTTTACAGTCCCATGGACTTCAGCACACCAGGCTTCCCTGTCCATCACCAACTCCCAGAGCCTGCTCAAACTCATGTCCATCGCATTGATGATGCCATCCAACCATCTCATCCTCTATCATCCCCTTCTCCTCCTGCCTTCAATCTTTCCCAGCATCAGAGACTTTTCCAAAGAGTCAGTACTTTGCATCAGGTGGCCAAAGTATTGGAGTTTCAGCTTCAACATTACCCCTTCCAATGAACACCCAGGACTGATTTCTTTTAGGATTGACTGGTTTGATCTCCTTGCAATCCAAGGGACTCTAAAGAGTCTTCTTATCCAATACAGCTTAAAAGCATCAATTCTTCGGTGCTCAGCTTTCTTTATAGTCCAACTCTCACATCCATACATGACACTGGAAAAACCATAGCTTTGACTAGACAGACATTTGTTGGTAGAGTAATGTCTCTGCTTTTTAATATGCTGTCTAGGTTGGTCATAACTTTTCTTCCAAGGAGCAAGAGTCTTTTACTTTCATGGCTGCAGTCACCATCTGCAGTGATTTCGGATCCCCCAAAATAAATTTTCTCACTGCTTCCATTGTTTCCCCATCTATTTACCATGAAGTGGTGGGACCAGGTACCATGATCTTAAGCCAGCTTTTTTACTCTCCTCTTTTACTTTCATGAAAAGGCTCTTTACTTCTTCTTCACTTTCTGCCATAAGGGTGGTATCATTTGCGTATCTGAGGTTATTGATATTTCTCTGAGCAATCTTGATTCCAGCTTGTACTTCATCCAGCCCTTTTGCATGATGTATTCTGCATAGAAATTAAATAAACTGGGTGACAACATACAGCCTTGACATACTCCTTTCTTGATTTGGAACTAGACTGTTGTTCCATGTCTCGTTCTAAATGTTTCTTCTTGACCTGCATAGATATTTCTCAGGAGGCAGGTCGGGTGGTCTGGTATTCTGTCTCTTGAAGAATTTCCCACAATTTGTTGTGGTCCACAGAGTCAAAGGCTTTGGCATAGTCAATGAAGCAAAAGTAGATGTTTTTCTGGAACTCTTTAGCTGTTTCAATTATCCAACGAATGTTGGCAACTTGATCTCTGGTTCCTCTGCCTTTTCTAAATCCAGCTTGAACATCTGGAAGTTCACGGTTCACGTATTGTTGAAGCCTGGCTTGGAGAATTTTGAGCATTACTTTGCTACTGTGTGATATGAGTGCAATTATGGGGTAGCTTGAGCACTCTTTGGCATTGCCTTTCTTTGGGATTGGAATTAATACTGACCTTTTCCAGTCCTGTGGCCACTGCTGAGTTTTCCAAATTTGCTGGCATATTGAGTGCAGCACTTTCACAGCCTCATCTTTTAGGATTTGAAATAGCTCAACTGGAATTCCATCACCTCCACTAGCTTTGTTCATAATGATGGTTCCTAATGCCCACTTGATTTCACATTCCAGGATGTCTGGCTCTAGGTGAGTGATCATACAGTCGTGAATATCTGGGTCGTGAATATCTTTTTTATATAGTTCTTCTGTGTATTCTTGCCACCTCTTCTTAATATCTTCTGTTAGGTCCATACCATTTCTGTCCTTTATTGAGCCCATCTTTGCATGAAATGTTCCCTTTGCATCTCTAATTTTCTTGAAGAGATCTCTAGTCTTTCCCATTCTATTGTTTTTCTCTATTTCTTTACATTGATCACACAGAAGGCTTTCTTATCTCTCATTGTTATTTTTTGGAACTGTGCATTCAAATGAGCGTATCTTTCCTTTTCTCCTTTGCTTTTAGCTTGTCTTCTTTTCTCAGCTATGTGTAAGGCCTCCTCAGACAACCACTTTTCCTTTTTCATTTCTTTTTCTTGGAGTTGGTCTTGAATTTAACTTCTGTTGCCTCCTGTACAATGTCACGAACCTCTATCCCTAGTTCTTCAGGTACTCTGTCTATCAGATCTAATCCCTTGAATCTATTTTTCACTTTCACTCAATAATTGTAAGGGATTTGATTTAGGTCATACCTGAATAGTACAGTGATTTTCTCTACTTTCCTCAATTTAAGTCTGAATTTTGCAATAAGGCATTCATGATCTGAGCCACAGTCAGCTCCCAGTCTTGTTTTTGCTGACTGTATAGAGCTTCTCCATCTTTGGCTGCAAAGAATATCATCAATCTGATTTTGGTATTGACCATCTGGTGATGTTCATGTGTAGAGTCTTCTCTTATGTTGTTGGAAGAGGGTGTTTGCTAAGACTAGTGTGTTCTCTTGGCAAAACTCTGTTAGCCTTTGACCTGATTCATTTTGTACTCCAAGGTCAAATTTGCCTGATACTCCAGGTAGATCTTGACTTCCTACTTTTGCATTCCAGTCCCATATAATGAAGAGTACATCTTTTTTGGGTGTTAGTTCTGGAAGGTCTTGTAGGCCTTCATAGAAATGTTCAACTTCAACTTCTTTAGCATTGCTGGTCAGGGCATAGACTAATATTGTATTAGAGAATGGATGTCCCACTTTAGGAAATCTGGAATTATTGGCATAATGAAACCATACACACAAGTAAAGTACTTTTTCTAATGTTTCGTCACATGAACGACTTAGACATCCAGGGGAATACCTTTGGTTGTATTTAATGAGCACATGTGTAAAAGGGGCGTGAGTATTTGGAAACATTTTCTTAAGAATTTATGAGTATTATTGAAATATAAGCCTTTAGCTATAATAAACTATTGAAGTCTTTGACAAGACTGAAATTTTAAGTCCTTTAACAAGATGGAAAAATATCATTTGAATTTAAAAAAAGATAGCAATACATCTACTTACTGTCTGGGTGCTTTGTTTGAAATGATGAGAAATGGAATTAGACCAGAGGCTTAAACTTTATGTGCTGTGTGTACTCAGTTGCTCAGTCATGTCTGACTCTTTGTGACCCCATGGGCTGTAGCCCGCCAGGCTTCTTAGCCCATAAGATTTTTCAGGCAAGAATACTGGTGTGGGTTGCTGTTTCCTACTTCCAACTTTTAAAACTACCCTCTTCTAGAATATTAGAGATATTTTTTATTAGATAGGCAAAAGAGATAATACAGTGTGGCTCAGGAGACATGTTAGCCTAAGATCATAGTAACAAGAGTATGGATGTGCTTTAGGGGTCAGTGTCCCAGAAAGGAATAGAACCAAAAAGGTATAGAATATTTCCAAAAATAGTTGGCAACAAAGGGGGAAATAAAGGAAAAATAAAACAAATCTGATTAAAAAGAAAATGAAATAATGGATTCAAGAGAATCTGTATTGACCATTCCACTTTACACAATAGCTGAAAATTTGAAACAATGGGAATAATGACTGATTTTTCTCTTACTTTAATGTTACACATTTTGTTATTTCTTTTGCAGGAGTGAGTGGGATGTGACATGGAGGTTGCTATAGATACTCATTTTTAATGAATTTCAAGACTTTTCCAACCAAATAGCTCTTGAAGTCAAAATTTTTAGAGGGTAGTAGAGGGAAATTTGTGACTGAAAATGACTCATCATAATACAAATACAAAGAAAACATTAAAAACTACTTAAGGAATAAAGTTTTAATTTACTGAACCATGATTTATTCTTGTTAAGAGTGTGATTTGTGGGCGTTTAAATAACATTCCCTTGTGACTCAGCTGGTAAACAGTCTGCCTGCAATGCGCAAGACCTGGTTCAATCCCTGGGTTGGGAAGATCCACTGTAGAAGGGAAAGCCTACCTACTCCAGTATTCTGGCCTGGAAAATTCCATGGACTGTAGATACCATGGGGTCGCAAAGAGTTGGAAATGACAGAGTGACTTTCACTTCAAATAACATTTATTTGAGTTAAATATATTTAATCACTTAAAATTATTTTTTGTTGTGAGTTTGTAACATTTGGCATGTCTATTAATAATCAAGAAAACATGATGGTAAAAAATTCAAAGTGCTATTCACTCATTCGTATCCAACTATTTGCAACCCCATGGGCAGTATCCTGTCAGGCTTCTCTGTCCATGGAATTCTCCAGGCAAGAATACTGGAATGGGTTTCCATTTCCTTCTCCAGGGGATCTTCCTGACCCAGGGACTGAACCCAGGTTTCCTGCATGGCAGGCAGATTCTTTTCCATTCGAGCCACGAGGGAAGCCCCCAAATCAAAATATACTCACATTAGAAAGAAAAATAGTGTGGGAATATTTAGCTCCCCAAAGTTTAAACTACCTTTCACAGTTTATTAAAAATGATCTAATTATACTATACTTATAAAAGGAAACTAAACTTTCTAGTGCAGATGCAAATGAAGGATGTTCAGAGAAAGTGTCAAAATCTCATTATCAAGGAAACTAAAATAAGGGAGGATATGGTTAAAACTAATAAGGATGATTTCAGATATTTTTCCATGCTAATGAGACATTTAGTATGTTGGAGACATACATAAAAATTAGAAGAAAGCAAAATGAGAATAATTTGCCCAAAATAAGCTTGAAATATTTATGGCAATAGACATCAATTCCTTAAGCTGGATTCCCAGTACAAATCAGTGGAATTCTATTTGATTATACTTCCTTCAAAGTGAGCCCAAACATTAATAGCCACTATAATCATGACTTAAGTTAATATTTCCATGTCTTTGTGTAATGTAAAATGTTTATATAAATATTGTATTGCTCAACATAGTTCCAGAGCTACAGAAATACTAAAAGTAACATTATGCTCACTGCTTGGAAACATTCTAAGCCAAATTTAGGTATATGACCATTTACCTTAGAATTAAAGAGTTACAGGAAGAATAGCATTTCTTTTAGCAGCCTTACACTTGAATCCCAAACCAAACATGATATATAAAGTCCTCCTATACTTTAGTTTTATGAAAGAATTATAGAAAAGTACAGCCATTTATAGGAGAGTTTACTTCGATGAATAAATGTTGTTTGAGGGTTTTTGTTTTCATGTCTCAGGAAAATCTACTGGACTATGAGGCCAGAATTATGATGTTGATATGATCATCACTAGCTGTAATACTTGACCGGTTTGAATTGAGAGGTGCTACAAGTGTAACATGTCAAATCAAAAGACAATACTAAAAAAAGAACAATGTAGAATATTGCTTTCACTTTTATAGTGATTACACTTTAACTTGGTAATACTTTGGATTATTGGAATAAAAACTCATTTTATCAGTTTCTTTTTACCTTTTTAATGTGTGTATATGTGCTCAATTGTGTCTGACTCTTTGTGACCTCATGGACTGTAGCCCATCAGGCTCCTCTAACCATGGGATTTTCCAGGCAAGAATACTAGAGTAGGTTGCCATTTACTTGTCTAGGGGATCTTCCGAACCCAGGGATCAAACTCACATCTCTTGCATCTTCTATATCATCAGGCAGATTCTTTACCACTAGTGCTACCTGAGAAGCCCACCTTTTTAATGTAGCTACTAGAAAATTTAATGTAGCTACATAAGTGGTTCATGTTATGTTTCTCCTGGACAATGCTGATTTAGACCAACAGGTTCTTAGCTAAGGAATTGCTTGTTGGCAAGATAAGTTATTTGGACATGTTTTGTTCCTCTGAGAAATGATGTTTTATAAGTTGACGGGGTTCCTGAGAAAGTTGGCAGAGCCTGTTTAGCCCATATTGCAAACAAAGTGATCACCACCACAAGTCTAGTTATGATTCATCATCATAGAGTTAACTCCCTTCATCCATTTTGCCCAATCTCTTTCCCCTCTAGTAACCCCTAACATGGTCTCTGTATCTATGAGTTAACTTTTGTTTCATTTTGTTTTTTTAGATTATACAAATGCGTGAAATCACATTGTATTTGTCTTTCTCTGTCTGACTTATTTCACTTAGCATATTGCCCTCAAGGTCCATCCATGATGTCTCAAGAGGCAGGATATCTTTTTTTTTAATTGGTAGGTAGACTTTCATTGTGTGTGTGTGTGAGGGGGGAGGTGTGTAAATACACAGAAGTGGAATAGCTGGGTCATGGGGTAGTTCTGTTCCTAATCTTTGGAGTAATCTTCATACTGTTTTCCATAGTGGCTGCAACAATTTATAGTCCCCTTAAGAGTGTACTAGGGTTTCCTTTTCTCCATATCCTTTCCAATGTTTGTTTGTTATTGTCTTTTTGATAAGTCCTTCTAACAGGTGTGATGTGATACTCCATTGTGGTTTTGATTTGCATGTCTCTGATTCGTGATGTTGAAGATTTTTTCATGTGTATTTTGGCCATAATATATGCCATCCCTGAAAACATATCTATTCAGGTACTCTGCCCATTTTTTAAAATTTTAATACCAAATCAAACTTTTATTTATAAAAGCAAATGCTGAATGAGTAGCACTCTCAGATGATCAAAGCCATTTTGTTTTGTTTTATTTTTTAGTGGAAGGATAATTGCCTTACAGAATTTTATTTGTTTCTGCCAAACATTTGTCACTGTATATTTACTGTTGAGTTGCATGAGTTTTTTATGTTGAATATTAACCCTTTATTGGATAAATCATTCATGAATATTTTATCTCATTCAGTAGGTTGGTTACCTTTAAGTTGTGATGATGGTTTTCTTTGCAGAAGCATTTTATCTTGATGTTGTCCCATTTGTTTAGTTTTCTTTTGTTTCTTTTGCCTTTGGTGTCAGATCCACAAAAATATTACTAAGACTGATGTAAGTAAGCTTCCTGCCTATGTTGTCTTGTAGGCATATTATCAAGTCTTACATTCAAGTCTTTAATCCCCTTTGCATTAATTTTTATGTATACTCTTAGTTGTCTACTTTTATTCTTTTGCTTGTGGCGGTCCAGTTTTCCAACATCACTTACTGAAGAATAAATATTGTGTGTTAATGTTCCTTTATCATAAAGTAATTGTATGTGTGGGTTTATTTCTAGGCATCTGTTCTGTTTCATGATCTGAGTGTCTATTTTTATTTACCACCCTATTTTGATTACTATAGCTTTGTAATATAATTTGATTAAAATTGGGGAGCATGATACCTCCAGCTGTGTTCTTTCTCAAAGTGGTTTCAGTTGTTCAAGATCTATTATGTTTCCATATAAATTTTAGAATTCTTTTGTTTTAGTTCTTTGAAATATGCCATTGGCATTTTAACAGGAGATTGCATTGAACTGTAAATTGTTTTATATAATATGGAGATTTTAACTATTAATTCTTCCAACCCATGAATATGAACTATCTTTCCAATTATTTGAGTATTTTTGAATTGCTTTTTCAGTGTCTTATAGTTTTCAGTATATAGGTCTTTTACCTCCTTGACTTAATTTATTTCTAGGGATTTTATTCTTCTTAATGCAATTATAAATGGGATAATTTTCTTAATTTCTCTTATATTTTTCTATTAGTGTATAGAAACATCACAGATTTCTGTATATTGATTTTGTATCCTGTGACTTTGCTAATACTATTTATTAGTCCTAACAGTTTTGAAAGTCCCTTGGACTGCAAGGAGATCCAACCAGTCCATTCTAAAGGAGATCAGTTGTGGGTGTTCTTTGGAAGGAATGATGCTAAAGCTGAAACTCCAGTACTTTGGCCAGCTCATGCGAAGAGTTGACTCATTGGAAAAGACTCTGATGCTGGGAGGGATTGGGGGCAGGAGGAGAAGGGGACAATAGAGGATGAGATGGCTGGATGGCATCACCAACTCAATGGATGTGAATTTGAGTGAACTCCGGGAGCTGGTGATGGACAGGGAGGCTTGGCGTGCTGCAATTCATGGGGTCACAAAGAGTCAGATACGACTGAGTGACTGAACTGAACTGAACAGTTTTTTTTGTGCAGTATTTAGGTTTCTTGAAATATGGAGCATCATGTCATCTGCAAATAGTGAAAATTTATTGATTTGGATACCTTTTATTTTTTGCCATATCGCTGTGACCAGAACTTCCAATAATATGTTGAATAAAAGTGAGAGTGACCATCCTTGTCTTGTTTCTGATCTTAGAGAAAGAGCTGAAAGCTATTCACTATTGGGTATGATGCGAGCTGTGTGATTGGCCTTTAGTATGGTGAGGTACATTCCTTCTATACCACCTGATTTTTTTTTTTTTATCATAAATGGGTGTTAAAATTTTTCCAATGCTTTTTCTGCATCTATTTAGATGATCAGAGGATTTTTATCTTTCATTTTGTTAATGTAATGTGTTGTGTTGATTGTTCTATAGAAGTTGAATCATCCTTTGTTGTTGTTTAGTCACTAAGTTGTGTCCAACTCCTGTGGCTGTCTGGACTGTAGCCCATCAGACTCCTCTGTCCATGGGATTTCTGAGGCAAGAATACTGGAGTGGGTTGCCATTTTCTCTCCCAGGGAAATCATCCTTATATCTCTGGAATAAATAAATACCATTTGATCATGATGTATGGTCCTTTTAATGTATTGTTGAATTTAATTTGCTAATATTCTGTTGAGTTTTCAATCTGTAGTCATCAAGGATATTGCCCTACAATTTTCTTTTTTCTCTGATGTCCTTGATTTGGTATTAGGATAGTGCTGACTTTGTATAATGTATTTGGAAGATTTTCTTCCTCTTTAATTTTTTGGAAGAGTTTGAGAAGGATAGGTTATTAAATATTTGAATGTTTTGTATAATTTTCCAGTAAAGCTGTCTGATTCTGAAGCTTTGTTTTTTGGGAGATTTTGATTACTATTTTAGTCTCCTTAGCCTAAAGGAGAGTCTAACTAAAGTCTTTAGTTATTAGTCTATTTAGATTTTTCTATTTCTTCATGATTCAGTCTTGAAAGATTGTATGTCTACCAATTAATCCATTTCTTCTAGACTGTGCAATTTGTTAGCATATAATTGTCCATAATGGTCTCTTATAATCTGTTGCCTTTTGGTGGTGTCATCTGTAGCTTCTCATTTATTTCTGATTTTATTTGAGACCTTTTTTTTCTTAGTCTAGCTAAAGGTTTATCCATTTTGTTTCTTCTTAAAGAACCAGCTCTTAGTTATATTGATCTTTTCAAAATTTTTTTAAGTCTTTTTCATTTATTTCTACTCTGATCTTTATTTCCTTCCTTCTAAACGTGGTCTTCATTTTTTTTTTTTGTTTGTTTCTTTAGATGTAGATCACTTATTTGGGATTTTTCTTATTTATTGAAGAGGTCTGTATTGCTGTGATCTTTCATGACATTATTGCTTCATCCCATAGATTTTGATATGTTATACATCTGTGTTCATATGTGTCTATGTATTAAATTTCTTGGACCCTTTGTGGTTCAATAGCATGTTGTTTAATGTTTATGTTCTTGTGTTTTCTCTTTTTTTCTTGTGATTGACTTCTAGTTTCATACCATTTTGGTTGGAGAAGATGCTTGATATGATTTCAATCTTCTAAATTTATTGAGGCTTATTTTTTGACTTAGCATGTGATTTATCTTAAATAATATTCTATACATATTAATAAGAATGTATATTCTGCCAGTTTTGGATGGATTGTTATATATGATGTGAATATATATATGTGAAAGTGACTGACTCAATCTGGTCTAATGTGTCATTTACATCTGATTTTTGTTGTTTTGCTGATTTCCTGCCTGAATAATCTATCCACTCATGTAAGTTATAAAGGTGACTAAAATTATAATAATTATTTAAGGGATGCATAAAATGAAAAGATGTTAAAAAGTGTCACTGAAAGTATAAAGCATGGGGACAGCAGTAAAAATTAAGCTATCTGTTCAAATTTAAGTTGCTACAAATTTAAACAGACGACTGTTTACATAGCATGTTACATGTGGACCTCATGATAATGCAAAGGAAAATTTTTGTGGTAAATACACAAAATAAAATAAGAAATATAAACATAATACTAAAAGTGAAAGTGTTAGTCGCTCAGTCATGTCGGACTCTTTGCGACCCCATGAACTGTAGCTTGTCAGGCTCTTCTGTCCTTGGAATTATCCAGACAAGAATAACGGAGTGGGTTGCCATTTTCTTCTCCAGGGGATCTTCCCAACCCAAGGATCAAACCCAGTTCTCCTGCATTGCAGGCAGATTCTTTACTATCTGAGTCACCAAGTTAAATGGCAATTGGAAAATATTTATCTATGACTAGTTTAAATCTAAATGGACTAAATTCACCAAACAATGTAGAATATCTGAATAAATCAAAACACAAGACTTGTCTATATGCTGCCTACAAAAGAGTGACTTCAGAAGAAAGGACACACAGACTGAAAGTTAAGAGATGGAAATTTTTTTCCATGCAAATTGAAATGAAAAGGAGAAAAAATGGAGTAGCTATATTCATTTTAGACAAAACTGACTTTAAAACAAAGGCTGTGATAAGACAATAAAGAAAATTACATAGTGATAAAGGAGTCAATCCATTAAGAAAATATAACATTTGTAATATTCATATGTACCCAACAGAGAACACTAAGATATATAAAGCAAATATTACAGACATAAAGGGAGAAACTTAAACCAATACAATATTTCAGTTATCACTTCTATTTGTTCCTATATTTTCTATCTGTTGAAATTCTAATTATATATAGTCATTTTTTTTCCTGATTTCTCAGTGAGCATGTTTATGCCCATTATTTCTTATGTCCATTTTCTTCTTTTCCTGAGATTTTGACTTGTCATTTGATTGGAGCATTGTTTCCACATTTTACCTAATTCTCTGTGTTTGTTTATATTTATTAGATAAATCAGCCCTCTCCCCGAGTCTTGAAGGAGTGGACTTATTGAAATAGTATCTTGTGGGGCTCAGAAGTTAGTTCTCAACTGGCCACCAGAGTCAGCACTCAGGGGGTGCCCACTATGTGGGTTATATATCAGGGTATAGTAGGGCTATAGTAACTCCTGCTATAGTAGGGCTACAGCTGCTATAGGGTACTTAGTGGAAGGGACTGGCCCCAGCCTGGTTGCAGGGCCTGGCTAAGGTTACTGTGGAGTACTGATGGGTGGGCTTATTGCTTGGCTAGTTGTGAGGTCTTACTGAGCTACAGAGGGCAGTTTGGTCTCTCAGTGGAACATGCACATGAGCACTAACAATTTATAGAGAGTATTTCACAATGGCTCCCACCAGTGTTGGCATTATTAAGGTAGCCTGAGATCACAAAATGGCTCCCACCAGTGTCTCAGTTACCAGGGAATGTCCCAGCTAGTTTCTGCCTCTCCTCCAGATGACTCAATAGTAGTAAATGGGTAACCTACACCCATGGTCCAGGAGCTTTTCAATCTATTGTTTGTACACTGGTTTTTATGCCATAGGAGTTGTGTGTGGGCCCTTTAAGAGCAAGATTTCTGTTCCCTGCAGTTTTATTGTTTTCCTGCATGTATTCTTTGTTGGTTTTCAGAGTCAGGTGCTTTATGTGATTGTCTTTCTTCTGCAGGATCTACAGGTTGGGGTTCCTGATATGGAGCATATGGAGCTTTGTGGTCCCTTCCAATGGTGGATTTTAACCTTGGTGAGACTTTTTCTGCCCTTCCTACCCATCTTGATGCTGTCCCTTTACTCTTCGTTGATATCTCTGTTCACCCAATGTTATGTCCCTTTAGGAGGAAATTATTTTATATATACTTGTATCTTTGTTGTGTCTGTAGGAAGAGGTACATTCAGGGTCTTCTGTCTTGAAACCTCTGGAAAAATAATGTTACATAAATTTTCATTCCTTTTTATTAATTGCACACAACCATAATTATAGTTCAGTGAAAATCTCTAATTCAGTGAGAAATAGTTTACATAATCAAGCTTTAGTGTACACCAGGAACATCTGGAAGGTTTATTAAAACAATAACTGCTGTGCCCTATATCTAGTTTCTAATACATATGTCTGTGGTGGGGCCTGAAAATTTGCATTTCTAAACTTCCCCATGACACTACTGCTGCTATTTATAGGGAAAGCACATTTTGAGAACTCTTGGGTTAATTTTTTCCTCAGTGATCAAAAATGATACCAGTGAAATAGGGAGTTTTTTAAGTTTACCAATGTTTGTAGCCTCACATAAAAGAATAATAGACAAAAAAATTATCTAAACAGACATTTATTCTAAGACTAAGCATTGTTCCCATAAGAAAATTATTGTCATGTAAAAAATTCATCTCTCAAAGTAACACATATATAATTTTTATTCTCAACAGTCAACTTATTTTTTCTTTAAAATCTTCATTTTATTTTTAACTTGAAAAGGATTCCAGATTAATTCTTTCTGCTTTACGTGGAAGAAAATTAGTTCTAAACATCCATGTAAAGGGATTAAACTTCTTAAAGCAATGGGAAAGAATCAGTGTGTTTCATAGCCATTTAATCAGTTCATAACCAAAATGAGTAACACCTGTACTTCAGAATTTCATCACCTTTTTATCATTTGGAATTGAGGGTTTGTGTTAGCTTAGTATTTCTGTGGTTAAATCATTTAAATCTCTAAAAGAGATTAACAAAATAAACCTGTCATCTTCAAAAGTCAAATTCATGAAAGTTATACTATGCATTTTCAAATGCATTTCCACTCAATAAAACTTTGCTTTGAGAAAATGCTATTGGGAAGCAATTTAGCATACTATGTATTTTAGCTTATAAATAATATCATTTTGACAATTATTCCATTTATATCTAGTTCCAGTGTTCAATATTTAGTACTTATCTTTTTAAACTTCACAGCTTTTAGTATCTGAGCAATTATTGGGCAACACCTATTTGAAATTTAGACTCCTTCGCTATTGCAGGTTCTCTATAATCTGAAGTTAATTCATCTGTTAATAATTATTTCCTCAATATAAATCATTCTAAACTTTCAGTTTACAGACTCTTCATCACCTTTGCCTTGATTCTTGCTTCTGAGCTACTACCTGAAATTTCCTGCTCTCCCCATTGTTGCTGTTCAGTCATACAGTTGTTTCCAACTCTTCAATCCCATTGACTGCA
Source organism: Bos indicus (assembly GCF_029378745.1). Classification (NCBI taxonomy): domain Eukaryota; kingdom Metazoa; phylum Chordata; class Mammalia; order Artiodactyla; family Bovidae; genus Bos; species Bos indicus. The sequence continues at coordinate 114,542,998 of NC_091760.1, forward strand.
GCACCCCAGGATTCCCTGTCCTTCATCATCTCTCAGAGTTTGTGCAAACTCACGTCCTTTGAAACAGTGATTGCCTTCCAACCATCTCATCCTTTGCCACCCCTGTCTCTTTTTGCATTTGACCCTTCCCAGGATCAGGGTCTTTTCCAATGAGTCAGCTCTTTGCATCTGATGGCCAAAGCACTGGAGCTTCAGCATCAGCCCTTCCAATGAATATTCATGGTTGATTTCCTTTAGGATTGACTGGTTTGATATCCTTGTTGTCCAAGGCACTGTCAACAGTCTTCTCTAACACAACAGTCCCAAAGCATCAATTCTTTGGTGCTCAGCCTTTTTTATGGTCCAACTCTCACCTCTGCACATGACTACTGGAAAAACCATAGTTCAATTCAATTCGGTCACTCAGTCCTACCTGACTCTCTGTGACCCCATGGACTGCAGCACATGAAGCTTCCCAGTACATCACCAAATCCCAAAGCTTGCTTAAATGCATCTCCGTTGAGTTGGTGATGCCATCCAACCATCTCATCCCCTGTCATCCCTGTTTCCTCCTGCCTTCAATCTTTCTGAGCATCAGGGCTTTTTCCAGGGATTTGGCTCTTCACATCAGGTGGCCAAAGTACTGGAGTTTCAGCTTCAGCATCAGTCCTTCCAATAAATATTCAGGACTGATTTTCTTTAGGATTGACTGGTTGGATCTCTTTGTGGTCCAAGGGATTCTCAAGAGCCTACGCCAACACCACAGTTCAAAAGCATCAATTCTTCGGTACTCAGCTTTCTTTATAGTCCAACTCTCACATCCATACATGACTACTGAAAAAACCATAGCTTTGACTAGATGGACTTTTGTTGGCAAAATAATGTCTCTGCATTCTAATATGCTGTCTAAGTTGGTCATAACTTTTCTTCCAAGGAGAAAATATCTTTTAATTTCATGGCTGTAGTCACCATCTGCAGTGATTTTGAAAGAAAGTGAAAGTGAATTTGTTCAGTCGTGCCTGACTCTTTGCGACCCCACGGACTGTAGCCTACCAGGCTCATCTGTCCATGGGATTTTCCAGGCAATAGTACTGGAGTGGATTGCCATTTCCTTCTCCAGGGGATCTTTCCAACCCAGGGATTGAACCCGGGTCTCCCGCATTGTAGACAGACGCTTTACCCTCTGAGCCACCAGGGAAGTCCTTGGAGCCCCCCAAAATAAAGTCTCTCACTGTTTCCACTGTTACCCCATCTATTTCCCATGAAGTGATGGGACCAGATGCCCTGATCTTAGTTTTCTGAATGTTGAGTTTTAAGCCAGCTCTTTCACTCCCCTCTTTACTTTCGTCAAGTGGCTCTTTAGTTTTTCTTTGTTTCTGCCATAAGTGTGGTATCATCTGGGTAGCTGAGGTTATTGATATTTCTCCTGGCAATCTTGACTCCAGCTTGTGCTTCATCCAGTATGGCATTTCACATGATGTATTCTGCATAGAAGTCAAATAAGCAGGGTGACAATGTACAGCCTTGACATACTCCTTTCCTGATTTGGAACCAGTCCATTATTCCACATCCAGTTCTAACTGTTGCTTCTTGACCTGCACACAGATTTCTCAGAAGGCAATTAAGGTGGTCTGGTATTCCCATCTCTTGAAGAATTTTCCAGAGTTTGTTTTGATCCACAGAGTCAAAGGCTTTGGCATAGTCAATAATACAGAAGTAGATGTTTTTCTGGAACTCTCTTGGTTTTTCAGTGATCCAGCGGATGTTGACAATTTGATCTCCAGTTCCTCTGCTTTTTCTAAATCCAGCTTGTACATCTGGAAGTTCATGGTTCACTTACTGTTGAAGCCTGGCTTGGAGAATTTTCAGTATTATTTTGCTAGCATGTGAGATGAGTGCAATTGTGTGGTAGTTTGAGCATTCCTTGACATTACCTTTCTTTGGGATTGGAATGAAAACTGACCTTTTCCAGTCCTGTGGCCACTGCTGAGTTTTATAGATCTCCAGGCATATTGATTGGAGCACTTTCACAGCATCATCAATTGCATTAGGATCACAATATTTTGTTACTACTCTGATAGACCAAATTTTTTTGAACATTACACATAGATAAAACATAAAATATATAAAAATTCCTTAATATAATATATTAATATTATGGCTTTGATTTACTTAAGTGATTACTTGCAAATCAGTTAGAGATTAAAAGGTGCTTAGACTCTAAGGGAAATGATTGAGGCTATGTCATAATCAGTGATAGTTTATTTTCTTTTCTTGTATTTTCCATGTCTATCTTTTTGTATCAATATTATGCTCACCTTATAAAAACAGGTAGTAAATAAATATTTCTGAATTCCTTGCAATATTTATATGTTATACTAAAATTATCTGGGTTTTTTTAGTATTGTATAAATCACTTGTAAAGCTTTCCTAATTTGATATTTTTTTCTTCCTAGGAAGATATTAAATTACTGATTTAATAATCATTTCCTTTAATAATCATTTTGAGAGCATTCATTTTGGATCTGCTGCATATATAAATGTCTCTCTTTACGTTTCTAGTACTGACAATTATTTCTTCTCTTTACCTTAGTCAATATTTCTAGCTGAGAATAACTATCAAACTACCAACTTATAAATTTTGTTGCCTTCTCATTTTAATTTTCTATTCATTTTTCCTCTGCTGACATTGCTTTTATATAGTTTCTTTGGAATTATTTTTTCTTTGTTTCTACTTTGAAAGTTGGAAACTTTTGCTCATTAAATTTTGGTCTTTTCTTTCTATAAATTCATGTCATTAAGCTTATAAATTTCTGTCTGAATATCTCTTAGCCATATCCCACAGATTCTAATATTATCTATTATTATTCTATATTTTAAAAATTCATCATAATCTCTTTGCATGGATTATCTGAGAGTATTTCTAAATATTTGTGCTTTCTTGGTTTCTTTTTGTCTCCAGTTTTAATGAAACTCTGCTGTGGTTCCAGACCATAGTCTGTATTTTTCTGTAATTCTTTAAAAAATATTAATAGTTTTTTTATAGCGTAGTTCATAATTACTTTTCATAGGCATTTCATACCTGATTGAAAATAATATCATTGTGCAGTTATTGGAAAAAGAATTCTTTATATGTCTATTAGAACTATCAAAAAAAAAAAGATTAACTCCTTTGTTTGGGAAGAGAGAGAGTGATAACTTTTTATGTCTCTGTTTTATCCTGACTGTAAGCATGAGGTTTCTGGATTACATGCAGACTAATTACATACATAGCAGTCTTGGTGCTGGTTCCCATGCCTCATTTTTCTTTTGGAAAATGTGATGAGGGCATATGTCACCCTATATGTAGAGAATAGGGACTCTCTAGGATAGGATTGAAAATTATGACTATTGCGGCTCATACAGGGACTCTTACATAAATGCCTTTCCCACCCTGCTGAAAAGAGGAAGAAAACTTTGCTCTGTACTACAAACAAACCCTCTCTGGGAAAATAGGTGGGAAGTCTCTTGGTTTTTACAATCCTTTGCAGTAGAAACTCCAGGAAAGAGAAAATTGTTTATCCCTCCTGGATAGTTCATTATTTGTGATGTCTAAGGCTTGTTTTCTATTCACTCATCTTGAACTCAGTTTGCCAATAATGTTTGGTCAGAAACCCTCACTATTCGGAAATATGGAAATATTACCTTCTCAAAAGAGAACCACATATCCTTAGACCTACCTCAGCAGCCTGAGTCATGTCAGGATGTAGCACCAGTTCCAAGTTGCTGGCTATTGTTCATTAGGGGCTATTACTTGGGGATCGCAACTGTAATCAGAAGGTTTAGAATTCATCTCTCTTATCACCCAACTACCCCACAGCATGCCAATCTTGCAGCCTCTACTCTGTTGATGATAGTAATGAGGTATGAGAAGGTGCGAGTAAAGGACTCCCTCTAGATTTTGGTGTGTGGTTTCCCTGATAACTCAGTTGGTAAAGAATCCATCTGCAATGCAGGAGACCTGGATTCTCTCCCTGGGTTGGGAAGATTTCCTGGAAAAGGGAAGGCTACCCACTCCAGTATTCTGGCCTGGAGAATTCCGTGGACTATATAGTCCATGGGGTGGCAAAGAGTCGGACACGAATGAGTGGCTTTCACTTTCACTTTCTTTCTAGATTTTGGCAGTAATGAGACAGTACTCTCTCCACTCTACTTCTGCTTGGACCATTTCCTACAAAAATATATCATAATTTTAGATGGTAATTAGAACTACAGAAAGTGAAACCAAAGTTCAATGATTCAACTGACTTTATGCAAAACTAAATTAAATTAAGAACATAAATATTTGAATAGATAATGCTGGATTTAACATTCAGCATTTCTTCTAATGCCATCTTTTTAAATGTTTTTATCAATGGACTCTAAGACCATAAGTGCAAAACTCAGTAGAAACTGACTTAAAGCATAAATTTAAACAATAAGCATAGGAATATCAAGGTGAATAATGATCAAGACAATGAAGCTACGAATTAGTGAATAAAAAGGAAATGAGTTCCCTATAAAAACAATGCTAAACAATGAAAAAAATATTGTTCCACTGAAAAAAAGTGTTTCTTCCCCAATCTGCATTTAATAACCATGATAAAAATGCCCAAATATTCCAATTTCATAGCATTCCAAGCAACACAAATAAAACTCTAACTGATCTCACTTCAGTTCAGTTGCTCAGCTGTGTTCGACTCTTTGAAACGCCATGGACTGCAGCACGTCAGGCTTCCCTGTGCATCACCAACTCCCAGAGCCTACTCAAACTCATGTCCAGTGAGTCGGTGATGCCATCCAACCATCTCATCCTGTTTCCCCCCTTCTCCTCCCACCTTCAATCTTTCTCAGCATTAGGGTCTTTTCCAATGAGTCAGTTCTTTACATCATGTGGCCAAAGTATTGGAATTTCAGCTTCAGCATCAGTTCTTCCAGTGAATATTCAGGACTGATTTCCTTTAGGATTGACTGGTTGGATCTCCTTTCAGTCTAAGGGATTCTCAAGGGTCTTGTCCAACAGCACAGTTCAAAAGCATCAATTCTTTGGTGCTCAGCTTTCTTTATAGTCCAAATCTCACATCCACACATGACTACTGGAAAAACCATAGCTTTGACTAGATGGACTTTTGTTGGCAAAGTAATGTCTCTGCTTTTTAATATGCTGTCTAGGTTGGTTATAACTTTTCTTCCAAGGAGCAAGTGTCTATTAATTTCATGGCTGCAGTCACCATATGCAGTGATTTGGGAGCCCCCAAAAATAAAGTCTCTCACTGTCTCCATTGTTTCCCAATCTATTTCACATGAAGTAATGGGACCAGATGCCATGATCTTCATTTTTTGAATGTTGAGTTTTAAGCCAGCTTTTTCATTCTTCTCTTTCACTTTTATCAAGAGGCTCTTTAGTTCTTCTTTGCTTTCTGCCATAAGGGTGGTGTCATCTGTGTAGCTGAGGTCACTGATATTTCTCTTGGCAATCTAGACTCCAGCTTGTGCTTTATCCAGCCCAGCATTTCACATGATGTACTCTGCATAGAAGTCAAATAAGCAAGGTGACAATATACAGCCTTGATGTACTCCTTTCCCAATTTGGAACCAGTCTGTTGTTCATGTTCAGTTCTAACTGTTGCTTCTTGACATGTATACAGATTTCTCAGGAGGCAGGTAAAGTGGTCTGGTATGCCCATCTCTTGAAGAATTTTCCACAGTTTGTTGTGATCCTCACAGTCAAAGGCTTTGGCATAGTCAATAACATAGAAATAGATGTTTTTCTGAAACTCTCTTGCTTTTTCATTGATTCAGTGGATGTTGACAATTTATCTCTGGTACCTCTGCCTTTTCTAAATCTAGCTTGAAGTTCATAGCTCATGAATCTGGAAGTTCATGGTTCATGTACTGTTGAAACCTGGTTTGGAGAATTTTGAGCATTAATTTGCTAGCGTGTGAGATGAGTACAATTATGTGGTACTTTGAACATTCTTTGGCATTGTCTTTGTTTGGGATTGGACTGAAAATGGAACTTTTCCAGTCCTGTGGCCACTGTTGAGTTTTCCAGATATGCTGGCATACTGAGTGCAGCACTTTTATAGCATTCTCTTTTAGGATTTGAAATAGCTCAACTGGAATTCCATCACCTCCACTAGCTTTGTTTGTAATGATGCTTCCTAATGCTCACTTGACTTCACATTCCAGGATGTCTGGCTCTAGGTGAATGATCATAATATTGTGGTTGTCTGGATCATGAAGATCTTTTTTGTATAGTTCTTCTGAGTATTCTTGCTACATCTTCTTAATATCTTTTGCTTCTGTTAGATCCATACCATTTCTGTCCTTTATTGTGTCTGTCTTTGCATGAAATGTTCCCTTGGCATCTCTAATTTTCTTGTAGAGATCTCTAGTCTTTCGCATTCTATTGTTTTCCTCTATTTCTTTGCATTGATCACATAGGAAGGCTTTCTTATCTCTCCTTGCTATTCCTTGGGGCTCTGCATTGAAATGGGTATTTCTTTCCTTTTCTCCTTTGCCTTTTGCTTCTCTTCTTTTCTCAGTATTTGTAAGTCCTCTTCAGACAACCATTTTGTTTTTTCGCATTTCTTTTTCTTGGAGTTGGTCTTGATCACTGCCCCTTGTACAATCTCACGAACCTCCATCCGTGGTTCTTCATGTACTCTGTCTATCAGATCTAGTCCCTTGCATCAATTTCTCACTTCCACTGTATAACCATAAGGGATTTGATTTAGGTCATATCTGAATGCTCTACTGGTTTTCCCTACTTTCTTCAATTTAAGTCTGAGTTTTGCAATAAGGCGTTCATGATCTGAGCCACAGTCAGTTCCTGGTCTTGTTTTTGCTGACTGTATAGAGCTTCTCCATCTTTGGCTGCAAAGAATATAATCAATCTGATTTGGGGATTGGCCATCTGGTGATGTCCATAAGTGATCTACCCAACTGTAATTTTTTTTAAAAAATTATACTATTCTTTAAAAAAATAAAAGATATTTTGAGTAGTGTTAAAGTTTATTTTTAAGCTATGTATTCATGGGATAAATATTTAAAATAAACAGTATGGTCAGTATATTTAGTGTTCATTTTTCTTAACTAAAGAAATATTCAGTTATACTTTAAAAATGTAGCAGCTTAACTAAATGTTCTTTTGATGTCTTGGGAATTATGAAATAAAATAACTTTTGTTATTTTTGCTTTTGTAAGGTTGAATTAGTTGTTAGCAATATGTTAATGATCCATTTTCTTTAGCAATAAATAAGGTATGCCTGATTTTTTTTAGCTTGATTTATATATTTAGATCTAATACTGGATTTTTACACAATGCATGGATACTTTCTCATTGTTTATCTAAACCATAACATTTTTCTCTAATTGTTATTACTGTTTTTATATGTATTAAATAAAATTTTGCCCTGAGCCCAAGAGATCTCTAATTATGCGAGTACATGGCATGGGATGGAGGCATTAGGCAGTAGTTGCTCCTGTCTACATGTATTTGAGAATGACATGAGTAGGAACTTTATAAGCCTTAGGTAAACATACATTGTGGAAACTCTGTAAAATCTGATGTGGAATATACTTCATGTATCCAGCCAGTACAAAATTCTCTTAGACTTACCCTTTCTATTTCTGCTATTAAGTTAAAATAGTTGATTCCTATGGGTCTTACTTCAAAGGAAGACCAGTGACTCGTGGGCAATAGAATAGATACTACTGCATCGAAATTTTCTTCTGCTGATGTAATAATGTTTAATAATGTAGCATATACTTATGTCCTGCATATATATTCAGAATATATGTGAATATTTAAGTTGTTAATATATGTTTGGCAACACAGTCTTTCTGGTCATTGGACTAAAGCAATGGTCCTCAAACTTCTAGCTTGCACAACAATCATTTGGAGGGCTTATATAGATTCCTTGTGTGTGCTCACTCAGTCATGTCTGAGTCTTTGTGACCGATAGACTATAGCCTGCCAGGATCCTCTATCCATGGAATTTTCCAGAAAAGAATACCAAAGCAGGTTGCCATTTTCTTCTCCAGGGAAACCCAGACTCTTGAATCTCCTGCATTGTCAGCCAGTTCTTTTACCACTAGGGCCACCAAATTTTATGTGTGTGAAAGGGTTGGCAGATATATGTATGTAAAATATTAGAATAATCTACATAAAACTATAGAAATTAGCAAAATCAAAAATTATATATGCTAGGGTGTCAGTATTTTCTAAGATATACTAATAATTTACACAAATTTAGCAGTAGCTGGATTCTTTTCTCATTGACATGTGTGTTTTTACTTGAAAATCGTGCACCTGTCAGAGTTGTTAAACTCTGATGAATCTCTGTATATGCTTTCCTTCTGTTCTAGTTTGACTGACTTGGTACCCGTAAGAACATGTAGGAATAATAGATGTGGACTTTGAATTGATGAACTCTGATTGCTGTGTCAGTGAACTACTTTCTAATTGGCCTCATTCTTTCAAATCATTTACTATACACTTGTCCTTGGAGGTTATGTATCTTTTGGGTGTTTGTGGAAGTAATCTGATTATGGTCTTTTTTCCATCCTATTCTTTTCAGGGGAAAGTATGACAGATTAAGTACACTGGTGAGTTTTTAAAATATTTACTAAGACACTTTTAAAATTATATCAGTATCAACTGTCATTTTTTAAATTAGCTTTATAAAAGCATACTATCCTTTGCTTGTTACTGATCAAGTACAACATGGTAGAAAGAGGTGAATAGAACAGTAATAAGTAAAGATTGCAAAACAATGAATTAGAAAATAATTATTGCATTCTGAAGGAGATCAGCCCTGGGATTTCTTTGGAAGGAATGATGCTAAAGCTGAAGCTCCAGTACTTTGGCCACCTCACGCGAAGAGTTGACTCATTGGAAAAGACTCTGATGCTGGGAGGGATTGGGGGCAGGAGGAGAAGGGGATGACAGAGGATGAGATGGCTGGATGGCATCACTGACTCGATGGACATGAGTCTGAGTGAACTCCGGGAGTTGGTGATGGACAGGGAGGCCTGGCGTGCTGCGATTCATGGGGTTGCAAAGAGTGGGACACGACTGAGCGACTGAACTGAACTTAACTGATTGCATTGGTATGTACATTTAAGCTGCTTTTTTCCTCCTCCATCTTAAAGTTACTCTAGTAACTTGATTAGAAATATTTCTGGAAGAAGCAATTGAGAAAGCCTGTTGATTAGCTGGAACTTTGACCTAAGAGCAATGATTCAGGAGAAAAAAAAAAACAACATGCCTGCCATTCCTTCAGATAAATGATAGTCTTGGAAATAGGATGGACATAAGGTATAGGGAATTGGGATAGATAGAACGAAACATTTCTTGGAGACAGGTTTGTCAGACTTTGCAGTGCTGAGGCTGTGAAAATTATACCTCTGAGATTATCTAAATTCAGCAAAGGTCTGCCAAAGATAATTTAGTGTTCATTCCTCTGGTGACAAAATGTCAGAGCTTCAAATGGTTACAGATGTGCCAACACAGCAATCCTTTCAGCCTTCAGTGCTTGCATAAGCCTAGGACAATGGAACTTATAAGTCATATCCTTCATTCTTGAGCTGGCCCTGCCACTTTACTTCAGGTTGCCTGAATGATCTTTTAAGTCTTATATATGTTTTTGTAAAAGGTGGACAAGATGACTTCTTGAGGTTCTTTCTCTTAAAATCAAGCCTGTCTACTTGCTCTCCTCCACTGTGCTAATTAATTCCTAGTCTTAAGGGCTCCTTGGTGGCTCAGATAGTAAAGAATCTGCCAGGCATTCAGGAGACCCGGCTTCAATCCCTGGGTTGGGAAAATCCTCTGGAGAAGGGAATGGCTATTCACTCCAGTATTCTTGCCTGGAGAATTTCATGGACAGAGGAGCCTGGTGGGCTACAGCCCTTGGGGTCACAAAGTGTCAGACACAAGTGGGTGACTAACACTTTCACTTTATGGCTTTTATGTATAGGATGTTCTCCTCCTTCCAAACTATTAGGTGCAAATATTTCTTAAAACACAAGTATGAACCATAATGAAAAGACTGCTAAATGAATGATATTAAAACTTACAACTTCTGTTCAAAGAGAGACACTAAAAACAAAGTGAAAAGATTCATCTTAGGCTGGGGAAAATCCATGAGAATAAAAGACAAACTAATTTTAAAAAAGGACAAATAAAGAAACAGTTTCTGGAGAAGGCAATGGCAACCCACTCCAGTACTCTTGCCTGGAGAATCCTGGGGATGGAGAGGCCTGGTGAGCTGCCGTCTATGGGGTCACACAGAGTCGGACACGACTGAAGCAACTTAGAAGCAGCAGCAGCAGCAAAGAAACAGTTTACCAAATGGGAAACCAAACAGGAAACCAAGAAGGTCAACAAGCATCTGTAAGGTGCTTAACATTGCTAATCAAATTAAAAACAACAGTGAGATTCCAATTCATGTTATAATATTGTAAAATTGATCACCCTAAAAGTAGATGAGGATGTGGAGAAAGTTCTGTATTGATGAGAACAGATTAGAGGACAATTTGATAGTAGCTGGTAAGTTTGAAGATGTAGGCACAGAAATTTCACTTCTAGGTCTCTATTTTAGAGAACATTTTACACCTATGCAAAAGGATGTTTATTTAGCAAGGTTATAAAGACTGGTATAAGTTTTCTTTAAACATACATGCTCAGTTACTTCAGTCATGTCCAACTCTTTGCAAGCCTATGGACTGTAGCCTGTCAGGCTCCTCTGTCCATGGGATTTTCCAGGCAAGAATACTGTAGTGGGTTGCCATCAGACTAACAGAATAACCCTTAAAATGAATGAACTAGATCCAAGTGTATCAACATATATAAATATAAAAACAATGAAAAATGAAAAAAGGCAATCAGAAAATTATATATACTACATGATCCTATTTACTCAAAATTTAAAGGCTCACAAAATGAATTTTTTAAAAATGTTTAACACACGCTGTTAAACTGCATAGCCATGCCTGGGAATGATACACAGAAACTTTTTAGCAGTGTTTACCTTTGGGGAGGGAGAGGACAGGAGGCTGGGTATTAGCTGGAATTAGAGAATCTCATTAAAAAATGAAATGTAAAGAAAATGTCAAAGTTAATATCAAATTAATTATTTTGTTGAGTATCTTACTAATATCTTTTACAATTTTCTGTACATTTAAAAGTTTCAATCAAATATCTTTTAGATGAATGAGAGAAATCCAAGCTCAGTCTTAATAAATTTCATTGATTATATATCCACAGATATCTATCTAGATATATATTCATGTCAGTATATATCTTTGTATTGTATCTGTGACACTCTATTTGATAATGTTTCCTTTTCCCATCAAATTAGGGGAAATTTGATCTTTTAAGGGATGACATTGATTTCTGTTTCTTTTCTGCCTTTTGCAGTGACTAGAACTGCACTAGGCATCTTGTATGTATGTAACAAATAGCTGTCAACTGATTGCAAAATTGCATTCACTGAACTGGAAATCCTCCCATGGTAAATTAGTAAGGCAGCATTTGCAAACTTTCCCCATACCAAAGAAACAAATATGTTTCTGTATTGCAAAGATTCTTTTTAACTTTCCCCTTTTATCCTCTCCTTGTTTCTTTCTCCCCTTCCCTCAACCATTTCTCCTCCTGTTCCCCACAAAATTCTTCTAAAACCACCAAAATCAAGCAAAGCAAGGTTTCATTACAAATAAAGATGTTATTTACAGCCACCCCAAACCTCTATGTTCCATCCTCCAGCTAAATGGGTCAATGCTCTTGGGATGAGGATAAAGGAAACTCATAAATGTTGGTTTTGATCCAGAGGCATGTCAGATCCCAGATCGGATGTCTTTGCCAAAGGGAAACAGTGGTTATAAAAAAAAAAAAAAAAAACGCTCTAAATCCAGCATCTCTCATTTTCTGACTGTAGAAGCTAAAAAACTTTATTGACTATCAAAGAGAAATAATTTTTTAGAAAAAATGACTACAGATGATCCGAGCATGTCTGCATGGAGGTAATATATTGCTGATAGATTTTCAAATATTCCAGTGTATAATCTATTTTTTTGAGATCTACATTTTATTTTAAAGAGCTGGTAAGTTGTTTTTTGTAAAGTGGATCAAAAACTTCTGAGAAAATAAGAATCAATTTGGGAATCCTCTAGTGTTTCTGGATTCAATCCCCAGGAAAAACTCATTGGGACACAAGTACACAAGTTTTCATGTTATTCCAGGGAGACTGTGGAGCTGCTGAAGCTTATCCATAGATCTCCTTATTCTATAGACCCCAAGTCAGCATACTGGTCCCAAACACTTCCTAATAGTTCCAGTATCTGCCTAGAAACAAGCCCACATAATGATTTCTTATTACTAGATATGAACTTGTGAGATTTTAATGAATTATTGATGATTAACTGAAAAATGTTGAATAACACCATCATTTATCTCAAACTGACCTGCAGTTTTAAAGTATAGAATTCCCTAGAAACAAAATTCTACAGATAATTCTGAAAATTACATAAGGAAGGGGAATCATGGATTCTTTTCAACTATACTTCTAATCTTTAAAACTTCATTTCTGTTTACTATTAAGGCAATTTTACCAAAATAGAAACACTGCATTGAGTTCTTTTAGGCTTATTGCCTGATTTTACTTAGACTTGGAATGCAAGATAATTAGCAATATTGAATGTGAATGAAGGAAAATAACTGGCTTTTAATTGTAATATCACTGTTTCTTTGGTTGAGGTCTCTAATTTAATGCAGTTAATGTGGCTATGTTAGTTATTCTTATAGTGGAAACAATCAATCCTTCCCTGGTCATATGTCAGCATCATCAGCACCCTCTTATTGCTCTTCATCTTCTGGGGGAACATCTCTCTTAACCTCTGGCTCCTCCCATCTACTTTCCTACAAAGGAATCCCCCCTGAACTCTTTCTATCTTTTTTAAATGGCTTTCTGGTTTCTTATTTACTTTAACACAGATCTTTGACTCTCTGGTCTCTTAGTCATCATAGTCTATGGAACAGTTCTCCTGGTTTGTCCCTTCTAATCAAGATCATGACCAGTGAGTGTATGTGTATAACCTTGGGCTTATATGTAGTATAAACCATTTAAAGGCCAATATCATCTTATATTACAATAAAGTCAAAGAGATCAAAAAATTAAGCATGTGCAGAGATATGGACCATATGGCTGGTATCTGTAAGTAGCTGAGGTCTATGTAAGAGAAACATGAAAAGTGGTGCGGAAAACCCTTGGTGTGCTGATGCGTGTAAAAGCTTGAACTCCTGTTTACTACTCTCTTTTATCTTCTAAAGATCGTTAGCATGTATATTATCATGCTTCTTTCCTTAGGAGTTGTCACCTATCAGTGATGAAAGTGATGCCAATAATGTATGACTAACCTTCATTGAGTACTTATATGTTAAATACTTTGTGATTAGATTCTCATTTAATTTTCACAATAATTCTATAAGTAAGCATAAAACTGCTGTTTACCTATGCTCCATGATTAAAGAAGCAATCTCTGCTGAAACTTGGGTTTAGACGTATACTCTGAGGACATAGTTCATGCTCTTACTTGCTAAGGTCTATTGTCTTCCACATGGGAAATTAAATCCAATTGTTCTGCTTGCACTTTCTTTCTTTTTGCATTCTCCATTTAGTCTGGCTTCTGATGGAGTCTTATCCAGTTATGGATTTCAATTCCAGCTATATTTTGATAATCTCAAGATCACTTCTCCAGTTAGGATCTCTTCCCTTGAGCTCTAGACTGCTGTACTGACAATTCCAATTCAGATTTCTAACAGGCATTTCAAATTAATCATATAAAAAATAAACTCTGAGTTTCTTGCCTCAATCCTTCTCCTGCAGGTTTTATTATCCAATGAAATGGCAACTCTATTTAAATAATTGTTCAAACCAAAAAATGATAACATGATTTTTAACCAAGCCTTTTTAAATATTCATTTTTATTTTTATTGAAATATAGTTGATTTACAATGTTGTGTTAGTTTCAGGTGTACAGCTTAAGTGATTCAGATATATATACACACACATATACATATATGTTGAATATATGTGTATATATTCCTTTTCAGATTCTTTTCCTTTAAAGAGTATTACAAAATATTGAGTATATGTTCCTGTGCTGTACAGTAGGTCTTTGATGGCTATGTATTTTATATCTAGTAGTTTGGATCAACTAATCCCAAACTCCCAATTTATCCCTCCCTTTGTTCCCCCTTTGGTAACCATAAGTTTGTTTTCTATGTATGTAGGCCTGTTTCTGTTTTGTACGTAAGTTCATTTGCATCCTTTTGTTTTTAAGATTCCACGTGTAAGCAGCATCATATTTTTGTCTTTCTCTGTCTGGCTTACTTCACTTAATATGCTCATCTCTAGGTCCATTCATGTTGCCAAAATAGTATTTCAGAATATGTCTAGAATTTGAGCATTTTCCCACATCCATTGCTAACCCATTAGTCCTGCCCATTATTGTCCTTGCTTAGATGACTACAATGTCCTCCTACCCCATTTCTATACAACATTTTTGCCCAGATGGACTATACAGAATCCAGAAGGAATCTTTTAAAGCAAGTCATACCACTCCTACTTAAAAATCCCTTTAACGCAAAAAGCAGGGCATAACCATCTCATTCAGACCTGGACCCTGTCATCATAACCAAACCTCTTCCTCAAAGTCTGACACACTCGAATCCCCTTAACCTGCTGTATTTTTCTCCATAGCATAAAATACTATATTTTCAAACTATGTATGTACTTGTATCTCCCCAATTAAAATGTAAATTCCATTATGACTGTCATATCCCTGGTACCTGGAAGCCTGCCTGGCACATATTTGTTGAATGAATTAATGAATTTACACTTTCACTAGCAGCATATGAGAGAGCCCATGTCACCAACTCCTTCCCCCAAAATATGTATTCCTTCATAAAGACTTTTTTGGCTGCACTGAGTCTTTGCTGTGTGCAGACTTTCTCTAGTTGCAGCAAGCAGGGGTTACTCTTTGTTGTGGTGTGCAGGCTTCTCATTGCAGCGGCTTCTCTTGTTTTCTCCTACTGAAACACAGGCTTCAGTAGTTGCAGCATGTGGGCTCAGGAGTTGTGGCTTGCTGGCTCTAGGGTGCACGGGCTTAGTTACGGTGGCACAGGAGCTCATTAGTTGTGGCTCTTGGGCCCTAGAGCATGTGGGCTTCAGTAGCTGCAGCCCATGGGCTCTAGAACACAGTCTCAGTAATTGTGTATTGGTGTAGTTGTTCTGCAGCATGTGGAATCTCCGAGACTAGGGATTGACCTGTGCTCCCTGCACTGGCAGGCAGATTCTTATCCACTGTGCATCGGGGAAGACTTGAAACATATATTTTTTAAATTACTTTTTAATAAACTGTGAAATTCACTACAGAAAGCAATTTTCTGTATTAAAGCAATGAAGTGAGATAACTATATGAAGTAACTTATTTTTGACCCAACATCTATTAGGGTATGGTTTTCCCTTGTGGTTCAGCTGATAAAGAATCCGCATGCAATGTGAGAGACCTGGGTTTGATCCCTGGCTTGGGAAGATCCCCTGGAGAAGGGAAAGGCTACCCACTCCAGAATTCTGGCCTGGAGAATTCCATGCACTGTGTAGACACAAAGAGTTGGACATGACTGAGCCACTTTCACTATTAGCATATATGCACTAAACTCTCACACATAATAAAGTGTGGAGAAATTGAAGCACACGATATTTTTTTGAAGTTCAATGGTGTTGCTGTCAGTTGCTGGTGATTTTACCTGCTGCTGTTTTTATATCTATGCTCTGGATTGCCCAGGCCTCTCATTATCCTACCACTCCAACAGGAGCATAGATATTTAAAGTGACTGGAATCTGTTTGATACTAATCTGCAAAGAAGTCTCCATTTTGATTCTTCTTGAAGTCTACTTTCCTATCTAATAAAAGAGGGACTTTTATTAGAATATTAAAGAGAACAGAGAAACCTGAGCACTAATGATAATACACTCCCTAATGTTCATAAGTAGCTTTCTCGAAGAAAAGGAAAGATATACCCATTGGAATGCAGAGTTCCAAAAAATAACAAGGAGAGATGAGAAAGCCTTCCTCAGTGATCAGTGCAAAGAAATAGAGGTAAAACAATAGAATAGGAAAGACTAGAGATCTCTTCAAGAAAATTAGAGATACTAAGGGAACATTTCATGCAAAGATGGGCAAATAAAGGACAGAAATGGTATGGACCTAACAGAAGCGGAAGATACTAAAAAGAGGTGGCAAGAATACACAGAAGAATTATACAAAAAAGATCTTCATGACCCAGATAACCACAATATTGTGATCACTCACCTAGAGCCAGACATCCTGGAATGTGAAGTCCCGTTGTCATTAGGAAGCATCATTACCAACAAAGCTAGTGGAGGTGTTGGAATTCCAGTCGAGCTATTACAAATCCTAAAAGAGAATGCTATAAAAGTGCTGCACTCAATATGCCAGAAAATCAGGAAAACTCAGAAGTGGCCACAGGACTGGAAAAGTTTCGTTTTCATTCCAGTCCCAAAGAAAGACAATGCCAAAAAATGTTCAAATTACCACACAATTGCACTCATCTCCCACGCTAGTAGAGAAAGGCTCAAAATTCTCCAAGCCAGGCTTCAACATTACATGAACCTTGAACTTCTAGATATTCAAGCTGATTTAGAAAAAACAGAGGAACCAGAGATCAAATTGCCAACATCCGTTGGATCATTGAAAAAGCAAGAGAGAGTTCCAGAAAAACACCTACTTCTGCTTTTTTGACTATACCAAAACCTTTGACTGTATGGGATACAACAAACTGGAAAATTCTTCAAGAGATGGGAATATCAGACCACCTGACCTGTCTCTTGAGAAATCTGTATGCAGCTCAGGAAGCAACAGTCAGAACTGGACATGGAACAACAGACTGGTTCCAAATCAGGAAAGGAGTAAGTCAAGGCTGCATATTGTCACCCTGCTTATTTAACTTATATGCAGAGTACATCGTGTGAAATGCTGGGCTGGATGAAGCACAAGCTGGAATCAAGATTGCTGGGACAAATATCAATAACCTCAGATATGCAGATGACACCACCCTTGCGGCAGAAAGTGAAGAAGTAAAGAGACTCTTGATGAAAGTGGAAGAGGAGACTGAAGAAGCTGGCTTAAAACTCAACATTCAGAAAACAAAGATCATGGCATCTGGTCCCATCACTTCATGGCAAATAGATGGGGAAACAGTGTAAACAGTGACAGACTTTATTTTGGGGGGCTCCAAAATCACTGCATATGGTGACTGCAGCCATGAAATTAAAAGATGCTTACTCTTTGAAAGAAAAGCTATGACCAACCTTGTAGCATATTAAAAAGCAGAGACGTTACTTTGCCAACAAAAGTACATCTAGTCAAAGCTATGGTTTTTCCGGTAGTCATGTATGGATGTGAGAGTTGGACTATAAAGAAAGCTGAGCACCAAAGAATTGATGCTTCTGAACTGTGGTGTTAGAGAAGACTCTTGAGAGTCCCTTGGACTGCAAAGAGATCCAACCAGTCCATTCTAAAGGAGATCAGTCCTGAATATTCATTGGAAGGACTGATGTTGAAGCGGAAACTCCAATAATTTGGCCACCTGATGAGAAGAACTGACTCATTTGAAAAGACTCTGATGCTGGGAAAGATTGAAGGCAGGAGGAAAAGGGGATGAGATGGACAGAGGATGATATGGTTGGATGTCATCACTGACTCAATGGACATAAGTCTGAGTAAACCCTGGGAACTGGTGATGGCAGGGGGGCCTGGCGTGCTGTAGTCCATGGGGTGGCAAAATGTCAGATACCACTGAATGACTGAATTAAACTGAACTGACTGAAGGTCAGTTTTTCTTGTATTCTATTTAAAGTAACCAACCTACACAGTTGTGAAGAGGGAGTGAAGTTTTTTAAAACAAGAAAGAAAAAATGTAATACCTGCAAAATTAGGCCCTATTGAAAAAGTAATGAGAATAAAATATCAGTTTAGTTCAGTCGCTCAGTCGTGTCCGACTCTTTGCAACCCCATGAACTGCAGCATGCCAGGCCTCTCTGTCCATCACCAACTCTCAGAGTCCACCCAAACCTATGTCCATTGAGTCAGTGATGCCATCCAGCCATCTCATCCTCTGTCGTCCCCTTCTCCTCCTGCCCTCCATCTTTTCCAGCATCAGGGTCTTTTCAAATGAGTCAGCTCTTCATATCAGGTGGCCAAAGTATTGGAGTTTCAGCTTCAACATCAGTCCTTCCAATGAACACCCAGGACTGATCTCCTTTAGGATGGACTGGTTGGATCTCCTTACAGTCCAAGGGACTCTCAAGAGTCTTCTCCAACACCATAGTTCAAAAGAATCAATTCTTTGGCACTCAGCCTTCTTCACAGTTCAACTCTAACATCCATATATGACCATAGGAAAAACCATAGCCTTGACTAGCCGGACCTTTGTTGGCAAAGTAATGTCTCTGCTTTTGAATATGCTGTCTAGGTTGGTCATAACTTTCCTTTCAAGGAGTAAGCGTCTTTTAATTTCATGGCTGCAGTCACCATCTGCAGTGATTTTGGAGCCCTCAAAAATAAAGTCAGCCACTGTTTCCCCATCTATTTGCCATGAAGTGATGGCATTGGATGCCATGATCTTAGTTTTCTGAAAGTTGAGCTTTAAGCCAACTTTTTCACTCTCCTCTTTCACTTTCATCAAGAAGCTCTTTAGTTCTTCTTCACTTTCTGCCATAAGGGTGGTGTCATCTGCATATCTGAGGTTATTGAGATTTCTCCCAGCAATCTTGATTCCAGCTTGTGCTTCTTCCAGCCCAGTGTTTCTCATGATGTACTCTGAATATAAGTTAAATAAGCAGGGTGACAATATACAACCTTGACATTCTCCTTTTCCTATTTGGAACCAGTCTGTTGTACCATGTCCAGTTCTGACTGTTGCTTCCTGACCTGCATGCAGATTTCTCAGGAGGCAAGTCAGGTGGTCTGGTATTGCCATCTTTTTAAGAATTTTCCACAGTTTATTGTGATCCACACCATCAAAGGCTTCGGTATAGTCAATAAAGCAGAAATAGATGTTTTTCTGGAACTCTCTTGCTTTTTCCATGATCCAGCAGATTTGGATAATTCTTTTAAAAAAATATTGCCTTTTTACCATATGTGAATGTGCTAGGTACTAAATTCACTCCATGCCTCATGGAGCTGATAATCTAGTTGAGGAGACAAAGAAAAACACAAAGTTATACCAATAATTGATTTAAATTAAAATAAATCACATTGATTTACAGGTTTCACTGTTATTGGCTCTACTGGTAACTTATGTTCTGAAATTTGTATTATATGTAATTTTGAATGAAAAGACTCTGAATTATGAAATTTATCTGTAACTTAAAAATCTATCTGTAACTTAAAACTTAAAAATTTAAATAGGCATACTTGAATAGAATGTAATGAAAAGTGTTACTATTGTTACTCCCCGGATCAGCTATAGACTTATGAAATATCAACACAGGGGGAAAGGTGAAAATTCTGTCCATTGTGCTATTAGAAAAAAACACCATGATTATAAACATTGCTTCCTCAGGTCTTTTCTAGCCTAGTTCCTAAAGCAATTTCTTTCCCTTGTTCTTTGTATCAGTAGTCTTTCATTCCAGATGATAATCATAATGTCTGATCATTATTATATACACATGTATGTTATGTGCATGGATACCTGCACATTAATAGCAGATTATTTACTTTTTGCTTTGTTTATTTTTTACTTTGGAAAAGGAAATGGCGACCCATTCCAATACTCTTGGCTGGAAAAATCCCATGGACAGAGGAGCCTGCTGGGCTATAGTCCATGGGTCACAAGAGTCAGACACAACTTAGTGACTAAACCACCACCACTTGTCAGTTATTGCCCTGTATTAAGAGTATCCATTTCTCAAAAGCAGGCTCTTTGGCTATTTTGTTCTCCTCTGGGTTTCTATAATGGAGAACAGAAGTTGGCATGTAGCTAATGTTTAATTTTTTTTTCAGTAGATGAATTATAATAAAGATATACAACAATCCTACTGCTGGGCATGCACACCAAGAAAACTCGATTTGAAAGAGACACATGTCCCCCAATGTTCACTGCAGCACTGTTTATGATAGCAAGGATATGGAAGCATCCTAGATGTCCATCAGCAGATAAATGGATAAGGAAGTTGTGGTACATATGCACAATGGAGTATTACTCAGCTATAAAAAATAATCCATTTGAGTCAGTTCTAATGCAGTGGATGAAACTGGAGCCTATTATACAGAGTGAAATATGTCAGAAAGAGAAACACTAATACAGCATATTAATGCTTATATATGGAATTTAGAAAGATGATAACAATGATCCTGTATGCAAAACAGCAAGAGACACAAATGTAAAGAACAGACTATTGAACTATGTGGGAGAAGGTGAGGTTGGAAAGTTATGAGAGAATAGGATTGAAACATGTATATTACCATATGTAAAATAGATGACCAGTGCAAGTTTGATGCATGAAGCTGGACACTCAAAGCCAGTGCACTGGAATACCCAGAGGGAAGGAGTGAGGTGGGAGGTGGGGTTCAGGATGGGGGCTGCACAAGTGTGCCCATGGCTGATCCATGTCAATATGTGGCAGGGGTAACCACAGAGTTGTGAAGTGATTGTCCTTCAATTAAATAAATAAAAATTTAAAGAGATATATAGCAAGTTTATTATGTCAGATTCCTATTGTGTATACATTTTATTGAATGTGTGTCAAATATCAAGTGCTCAGTGCTTTCAAGTTATTTATATCTTATGAAACATAGTATACAAAAGAATTCCTAAGCATTTACCAGAGTAAATGCCTATCCACCACACTTAAACAATCCTACGGATCAGTCAGCACCTGTGCAGGATATGTTGGGAAAAGTAATTACTTGGTTTTAAACAGTGCGTAAGACGATTGAAAGGTCTTTAAAAAATTTTTATCCACAATTCTAAAAAATTACATATTAAATCATTGCTTTCAGTGCAAATTAGCTTGAAGCTATATGTTTGATCAGTGTGCCTTATATAAACAAACACAAAAATAAAAGAGAAGTTAATTGTAACCTGTTTGCTTGCTGTACAGAACACATTTCAGATATGAAATACACTAATGGAAAAATGTGATTGGTGAAGAAGGAGCCAGTTGAAAATGCTTGAATAATGGTCAGTGACACTGGATCCTTGTTCATGTTACATGAGGCCATGGGTGCTCCTGACCTACTGAACCTGAGTAAAGGCAGGCTCAGGAGGCTGAGTCTTTGCAGGTGAGCCCTTGTTAAAGCTTGTCAAGACGCGTGCATCAACACAGCGGTTAGAGAGCCCAGGATCTAAAAAAAAGCCAAACATACATGGCTCAGGGTATTGTATGGTGACACTGCCTTCATAAATTAAGGGAAGGGGTAGGGGTGGGGAGACTACTGTCATTTGGAAAGAAAATAGCAATTTTTTCTAAGTACTTTTAATATAGCAAATATAGCTTATAAACTCAACCTGTATTATTTATAAATAATTCTTTCTTTCCAGAAATATTGATATGCATGTAAGGATTCCCTAATTAGGATGGTTTGCCAGGAGAGTCAGAGAAGGCAATGGCAACCCACTCCAGTACTCTTGCCTGGAAAATCCCATGGATGGAGGAGCCTGGTAGGCTATAGTCCATGGGGTCGCTAAAAGTCGGACACGACTGAACGACTTCACTTTCCCTTTTCACTTTCATGCATTGGAGAAGGAAATGGCAACCCACTCCAGTGTTCTTGCCTGGAGAATCCCAGGGACAGGGGAGCCTGGTGAGCTGCTGTCTATGGGGTCACACAGAGTCGGACACAACTGCCACGACTTAACAGCAGCAGCAGCAGCTAGGAGGGTATACTATAAGTGTTTATAATAGACACTTATACTATAAAATAAGATTATATTCATTATATTCAAGTTTCTAAGAACCTTCCTATTATGGAAAATTTTTCACAAGGATAAAGTAGAGCTGTACTATTTCTTTCTTTCTTTTTTTTTTTTTACAGGTTTATCAAACCATGCTCCTTATCACATTCTCTGTCATTCATTAGTAGATTTCCCTTAGTTGAGGCAAGGGAGTGGTATGAAATTATGACAGTCATTCATTATTGGAGGCAAAATAAATTTGTAAAAGCATTTTGTGAAGTGATTTCCCCATAGATATCAAGAACCATGCAAAGGCCGTCTGACCCTCTGGGGATTTTAGGAGGGAGAAAAAAAAGGAAAAAATGAGAGATATAAAGACATGCACTTGGGGATTATCTGTGATGGTTAAAATTTGAATCCTCCTAAATACCTAACACTAGGGAATGAAATGGCAACCCACTCTAGTATTCTTGCCTAGAAAATTCCATGGATGGAGGAGCCTGGTGGGCTACAGTCCATAGGGTTGCAAAGAGTCGGAAACGACTGAGCAACTTCACTCACTCAACTCAGGGAATGACACATCCATTTAAAAGGGTATTAACCAGCCATTAAAATGATTATTTTATTGTGGATGTGCTCAGTCATGTCAAACTCTTTGCAGCCTCATCAACTATAGCTCACCAGGCCCCTCTGCCCATGGAATTTTCCAGGCAAGAATATTGGAGCAGGGTGCCATTTCCTACTGCAGGGTATCTTCCCAACCCAGAGATCGAACCCGCATCTCTTGCATTGGCAGGAAGATTCTTAACGACTAGTGCCACTTGGGAAGCCCAATTACTTTATTAAATATCAAATAGCTGAACTATTTCTTAATGTCATAGACTTACTCATGTTCCAAAGCATTTGTATCACTTTGTGCCTGTTTTCCTGAAAGCAAAACTTTATATTCTAAACCTGCATGTAAGTTAAATAAGTAACAAATATTCCAAAAGAGAACTTTTAAACGAGTATACAGATATTTATGTGGCAATAGTAGCAGTTTGTTGATAATACCTAAAAAACCCTGAAAACAAGTGTCAAATATTTATTCTCTATAGAATATATATATACACACATTATATATGTGTATGTAATATATACACACCACAACTTCTTTATCCATTCATCTGTTGATGGACACTTAGGTTGCTTCCATATATTTGTGATTATAAACCATGCTGCTATGAACATTGAGCTGCTTATGGTAGTTCTGCTTTTAGTTGTTAAGAAACTTCCATTGTTGTTCAGCTGCTAAGTCGTGTCCGACTCTTTGTGACCCCATGAACTGCACCACCATGATTTCTTATCCTTCACTATCTCACAGAGTTTGCTCAAACTCATGTCCATTGAGTTGATAATTCCATCCAACCATCTCAGTCTCCATACTATTCTCTGTAACAGTTGGACCAATTTACATTCCTACCAACAGTGTACATGGGTTCCCTTTTCTCCATTTCTTGCTGACATTTGTTATTTGTGTTCTTGGAGAAGGCAATGGCACCCCACTCCAGTACTCTTGCCTGGAAAATCCATGGACGGAGGAGCCTGGTAGGCTGCAGTCCCTGGGGTCACTAAGAGTCAGACACGACTGAATGACTTCACTTTCACTTTCCACTTTCATACATTGGGGAAGGAAATGGCAACCCACTCCAGTGTTCTTGCCTGGAGAATCCCATGGATGGAGAAGCCTGGTAGGCTGCAGTCCATGGGGTTGCACAGAGTTGGACATGACTGAAGCCACGCAGCAGCAGCAGCAGGAAGCAACCTAGATGCCCATCAGCAGATGAATGGATAAGAAAGCTGTGGTACATATACAAATGGAGTATTACTCAGCCATTAAAAAGAATACATTTGAATCAATTCTAATGAGGTGGATGAAACTGGAGCCTATTATACAGAGTGAAGTAAGCCAGAAAGAAAAACACCAATACAGTATACTAACACATCAGATTATATCAGATCAGATCAGTCGCTCAGTCGTGTCTGACTCCTTGCGACCTCATGAATTGCAGCACGCCAGGCCTCCCTGTCTATCACCAACTCCCGGAGTTCACTCAGATTCACGTCCATCGAGTCAGTGATGCCATCCAGCCATCTCATCCTCTGTCGTCCCCTTCTCCTCCTGCCAATCCCTCCCAGCATCAGAGTCTTTTCCAATGAGTCAACTCTTTGCATGAGGTGGCCAAAGTACTGGAGTTTCACCTTTAGCATCCTTCCTTCCAAAGAAATCCCAGGGCTGATCTCCTTTAGAATGGACTGCTTGGATCTCCTTGCAATCTAAGGGACTTTCAAGAGTCTTCTCCAACACCACAGTTCAAAAGCACAGTTCATATGGTTGCACGACTGAGCAACTTCACTTTTACTTTTCTCTTTCATTTCATGCATTGGAGAATTGCAATTAAATGGCAACCCACTCCAGTGTTCTTGCCTGGAAAATCCCAGGAATGAGGGAGCCTGGTGGGCTGCCGTCTATGGGGTCACACAGAGTCAGAAACAACTGAAGTGACTTAGCAGCAGATGACAGTCACTGTGACAGGTGAGGTGATATCTCATTGTGGTTTTGATGTATATTTCCCTAAGGTTTAGTGATGTAGAGCATCTTTTTATGTGCCTGTTGGCCATCTGCATTTACTTTTTGGAAAAACATCTATTCAGTTCTTCAGCTTATTTTGGAAATTTTTTTTTAATGTTTAGGTATATTCTATATTAGTCATGATTTCCAGTGAAACAGACTATGTACACATATATATTTATTTATACAAGATATATATTTTAAAGAATATGTGTGTTTATTAAAAGGAATTGGCTCAAAAAAAAAAGCAAAGAAAAAAAGCAAAGAACTGGCTCACACAATTATGGAGGATGAGGAGTCCTATGAGATGTCCCAAGAATGCAGTTGGCAAGCTAGAGACTCAGAATTGATGATGTAGTTCTGGTCTAAGTGCTTGAGAATTGGGAAAGCCAGTGGTGTAAGTTCCAGACCAAAAAGCAGCAGGCGCAAAAAAGAGCCAATGTTCAATTCAAGCTCAAACGCAGGGAAAGACTGAAGTTCCAGCTGAAACAGGCAGAAGGTGTTCCCTTTTACTCAGGCTTACAGGACTTCATCTGAGTGGATGAGATCTGCCCACATAATGAAGGACAATCTGCCTTACTCAGTCTACCACATCAAATGTTGTTGGTTTTGATTTTTTTTAGTACCATTCATATCCAATTTCTTTAAAAATTGAGATATAATTGGCATATAGCATTGTATTTGTTTTATATATTTATGTTTTATGTATTTATATATTTTAATGATTTGATAGCTGTATGTAGCTAAAATTATTTCCACAATAAGCTTAATTCATCACCACATATAGTTACAATTTTTTTCTTGTAATGAGAACTTTTAAAATCTACTCTTAGCAACTTTGTTTCGTCATTATATTGTACATTACATTCCCAGAACTTATTTATCTTATAACTGGAAGTTATAATAAACTAACTCGTATATTAATCTCATTTAGAAACACCGATACAGATACACCCAGAATGATGTTTAACCAAATGTCTGGGCACCTGATGGTCTGGTCAAACTGACACATATGTTTAACCATCAAAACTCCTCAGTTCAAATACTTTCTCAGAGAAGCCCTTCCAGGCTCTCTAGTCAAATACAGTCCATCTTCCTTCCTTAGTTGCTCAGAAAATCATTATTCTGCTTTGTATTCTTTAGAGTTCTTACCATTATCTGAAGTTACTTTGTTTTAAAATAAATTTTATTGATGTAGGAAATGCTAATAACACAATGCTAAGTATTAAAACCAAGATGCAAAATATGCATAATTATTTCAATTAATAGAAACCATTTTATGTACTCACAGAAGCATAGAAAAAAGACTGAAAATATTTCAAAATGAGTGTTTTATCTTTATGGTGGTATTCTGGGAAACTTTTGTTTTTATTATGTTCTTCTGTATTTTCCATTTATATTATAGTAACATTTTTTTTCTGTTAATAATAGTTTAAGTTTAAAAAGATGTTCGTGCTTTGTGTCTCTAAAATGATCTTTCTTATACATGTATTTATATAGAATACTATTTAGCAAGCACATAATAAGAGGTTACATCATTAGTTAGAAAAAAATGAAAATATGAGAAACAAAGACCTGATTTTGATAACTCTTTTCAAAATAAGAGGTTGATGAAAGGCATAATTATAGTACCATATTTAATATTCCATAAGCAATTTTGAATATATTTTTGGAATTTATAATTACATGAATCATTAAAACATTTAAAAAGATATACTTTACCTACCAATTAATTTACTCTCTGTTATTAAACATGTCTTACAGAAGAGCAGCTGCCTATAATTCCTAATCAAAGAAGTATAGTTGTACTTTAGAATACTAATCAACTTTTATCATTTATAATAGTTGGATGAATAAAAAATACATTAAGAATAGAAAAACCTATTTTACAAGTTAAAAAGTTAATAAAAAATTTATAAATAGGTTCATCAAGGTTAGGTTGAGTCAAGCCCACCCAAAATAAACATTTTCAAGCTAGTGATTCCCAAATCAGTTGAAAATTTGCATTCTCATACTTAATTAATGCATGATATAGTATATGTCAGGAAATTGTTCCTTTGATTTTCAAGACAGTTATACAAGTAAGTAAGTATGTATTTCAGTTTTGGAAACAGCAAAAGATTTTGACCACTTCTCTATACTGATCCTCAGAATGACTAGATATTTCTAGTTTAAATTTAGTTAAGCTGATTTTTAGATCTTTTAGACCTCTGTTTTCTGGCTCATAGTCCATATAATAAATGCCAGAGGGGCAACACATGTATGAGTCTCAATGCCTTCCACTTATTAGGCAGTTAGAATAGGAAAAAGGAGTCCAGAATGACAGTGGCTAAAAGACAAAGAAGGGAAAAGCCCATGAAAACAGAAGAAAGGAAGGTCTGAGGACTGGAGTGAGAACCTGAGGTGAAGCAAACAACCCTCCTGGCTAGCCCAATTTACATAGGGCAGGCTCAGGAGGAGGAGAGAAACATATAAAAAGAGGAGCCAAAATTGAGCTTGCTTGGCACCATATATGTGGGGGGACTTTGTAATTTCCTCGGTTCTGTCTCATCACAGCAAAAATTTGAAGCAACCCATGGACAGCTCAGTTTTATTTGGCAAGCAAAGGAAAATACATCGTGAGGTGTAAGGGCAGGCTGATCTAAAAGACGGGAAAAGAGAGAGAGAGCTCAAAAGAGAGGGCTATTTGCTTCACCTCAGGTTCTGACCCTGGTCCTCGGACCTTCCTTTGTTCTATTTTCATGGACTTTTCCCTTCCTTGTCTTTTAGCCAGAGCCATTCTGGACTCCCTTTTCCTATTCTAACTACCTAACACACTGATGCTCTGACCTTAAGGCTAAGGAAGTTGGCTTTGCTATTGTGACAGCTGCACAGCCTGGTTTCTGCTATGCTGAGTGGGTAATGGACAGGGAGGGAAAATGAAAGATACCCAGAGCAGTACTTTCATCCACCTTCAGAGGCCAGGAGTATCTTGAGATAGATATAAACTGACAAGGGGACAGGAAGAGAGGAAGATGGGCGGGTATTGATTGAGATGGTTGAGGGGGAATTGAGAGAGGTACTAGAGAATGGGGGAGGGGGGCAGGGATATGTTGAGCCACATAAGAATCAGAAGGAAAGAAGGTGGTGAAAGGGGATTTTAAGAGAGTCGGTTGTATGAGATGAATGGTCCGCCATAGTACTTTCCAAGACAATTCAATAGAAGTTAGAATTTCTTATAATGCAGTTTTTAGAATGTTTTGTTTCTTTGAATGTGATACATGTAAGAAGTGGGACAAACTGGGCCTTAATGTGTGAGAATAAGAGCTATGACCTCCATTTTACAAATTTGTAAAGAGTTTTATTTGTATTTAGAGTTTTATTTTTATTTTTTTTAAATTTAATTTTATTTTATTTTTAAACTCCACATAATTGTATTAGTTTTGCCAAACATCAAAATGAATCCGCCACAGGTATACATGTGTTCCCCATCCTGAACCCTCCTCCCTCCTCCCTCCCCATACCATCCCTCTGAGTCGTCCCAGTGCACTAGCCCCAAGCATCCAGTATCGTGCATCGAACCTGGACTGGCAACTCGTTTCTTACATGATATTTTACATGTTACAATGTCATTCTCCCAAATCTTGCCACCCTCTCCCTCTCCCACAGAGTCCATAAGACTGTTCTATACATCAGTGTCTCTTTTGCTGTCTCGTACACAGGGTTATTGTTACCATCTTTCTAAATTCCATATATATGCGTTAGAATACTGTATTTATGTTTTTCCTTCTGGCTTACTTCACTCTGTATAATAGGCTCCAGTTTCATCCACCTCATTAGAACTGATTCAAATGTATTCTTTTTAATGGCTGAGTAATACTCCATTGTGTATATGTACCACTGCTTTCTTATCCATTCATCTGCTGATGGACATCTAGGTTGCTTCCATGTCTTGGCTATTATAAACAGTGCTGCGATGAACATTGGGGTACACGTGTCTCTTTCCCTTCTGGTTTCCTCAGTGTGTATGCCCAGCAGTGGGGTTGCTGGATCATAAGGCAGTTTTATTTCCAGTTTTTTAAGGAATCTCCACACTGTTCTCCATAGTGGCTGTACTAGTTTGCATTCCCACCAACAGTGTAAGAGGGTTCCCTTTTCTCCACACCCTCTCCAGCATTTATTATTTGTAGACTTTTGGATCGCAGCCATTCTGACTGGTGTGAAATGGTACCTCATAGTGGTTTTGATTTGCATTTCTCTGATAATGAGTGATGTTGAGCATCTTTTCATGTGTTTGTTAGCCATCTGTATGTCTTTTTTGGAGAAATGTCTATTTAGTTCTTTGGCCCATTTTTTGATTGGGTCGTTTATTTTTCTGGAGTTGAGCTGTAGGAGTTGCTTGTATATTTTTGAGATTAGTTGTTTGTCGGTTGCTTCATTTGCTATTATTTTCTCCCATTCTGAAGGCTGTCTTTTCACCTTGCTAATAGTTTCCTTTGATGTGCAGAAGCTTTTAAGGTTAATTAGGTCCCATTTGTTTATTTTTGCTTTTATTTCCAATATTCTGGGAGGTGGGTCATAGAGGATCCTGCTGTGATGTATGTTGGAGAGTGTTTTGCCTATGTTCTCCTCTAGGAGTTTTATAGTTTCTGGTCTTACGTTTAGATCTTTAATCCATTTTGAGTTTATTTTTGTGTATGGTGTTAGAAAGTGGTCCAGTTTCATTCTTTTACAAGTGGTTGACCAGATTTCCCAGCACCACTTGTTAAAGAGATTGTCTTTAATCCATTGTATATTCTTGCCTCCTTTGTCGAAGATAAGGTGTCCATATGTGCGTGGATTTATCTCTGGGCTTTCTATTTTATTCCATTGATCAATATTTCTGTCTTTGTGCCAGTACCATACTGTCTTGATAACTGTGGCTTTGTAGTAGAGCCTGAAGTCAGGTAGGTTGATTCCTCCAGTTCCATTCTTCTTTCTCAAGATCGCTTTGGCTATTCGAGGTTTTTTGTATTTCCATACAAATTGTGAAATTATTTGTTCTAGCTCTGTGAAGAATACTGTTGGTAGCTTGATAGGGATTGCGTTGAATCTATAAATTGCTTTGGGTAGTATACTCATTTTCACTATATTGATTCTTCCAATCCATGAACATGGTATATTTCTCCATCTATTAGTGTCCTCTTTGATTTCTTTCACCAGTGTTTTATAGTTTTCTATATATAGGTCTTTAGTTTCTTTAGGTAGATATATTCCTAAGTATTTTATTCTTTCTGTTGCAATGGTGAATGGAATTGTTTCCTTAATTTCTCTTTCTGTTTTCTCATTATTAGTGTATAGGAATGCAAGGGATTTCTGTGTGTTGATTTTATATCCTGCAACTTTACTGTAGTCATTGATTATTTCTAGTAATTTTCTGGTGGACTCTTTAGGGTTTTAAATTTGTATTAAGAGTTTTAAAACTTAAGTACTAAACCGATCATCTGGCATCCAAATCTTGAAATACTATCATCTCTACTTAACAGAGCTCAAATCTCACTACTTCTTGTCTCTTCTTCCATACTGTGGCAAAGCCTTGAACACGCTCCTTGGTACCCATCTTACTCTAATATATAACAGTCAAAGTGCTTCTTTTAAAATGTAAGTCACATTATATTATTCCTCTATGACCCTCTAATAGCTTCTCATTAAATTCCTCATCAAGACTTCTAAGGCCTTCCATGAGATGCTTTCTTCTGACTTCTGCATTCTGATCTTCCTGTCATTTGTTTTCATACACCATCTCTGTCTAAAATAGGCCCCTGCCCCATCACCCCCTATTATTATTTTTATCCATTTTTTATTTATAGCACTCATCAGTACCTTAAATTACATCTTATAATTATCTCTTTAATAGTTCCTTGTCTGTATCCCCTTCTAGAGTGTAAGATCCATAAGGGTAAGAATATGTGCATAGCAGAGTCTCCCTCTCGACCAGTGTCTTTCATTCTGAAGTTGAATGGATGAATGAGTGATTAATTCATATCTAAGAAATTTTTCTGTCCACACATATTGTCAATGCCTACCATATGGAGGCACTGTGGTGGGTGCCAGGGGTATAAAAAAAGCAAAGTAGATTTTACCTTGTCACAAGGATCATCCTGCTAAAAAGCAAGATATTAAAAAATTTAAAAATAAACCACAAAAAATCAGTTACGTGTGTCAGTTCAATTAGGTCACTAAGTTGTGCCCGACTCTTTGTGACCCTATGGACTGCAGCACACCATGCTTCCCTGTCCATCACCAACTCCTGGAGCTTGTTCAAACTCATGTCCATTGAGTCAGTGATGCCATCCAACCATCCCATCCTCTTTCGTCCCCTTCTCCTGCCTTCAATCTTTCCCAGCATCAGGGTCTTTTCCAATGAGTCAGTTCTTCGCATCAGGTGGACAAAGTGTTGGAGCTTCAGTTACATGTATGCTGCTGCTGCTGCTAAGTTGCTTCAGTTGTGTCTGACTCTGTGTGACCCCATAGACGGCAGCCCACTAGGCTCCCCGGTCCCTGGGATTCTCCAGGCAAGAACACTGGAGTGGGTTGCCATTTCCTTCTCCAGTGCATGAAAGTGAAAACTGGAAGTGAAGTCGCTCAGTTGTGTC
Source organism: Bos indicus (assembly GCF_029378745.1). Taxonomy (NCBI): domain Eukaryota; kingdom Metazoa; phylum Chordata; class Mammalia; order Artiodactyla; family Bovidae; genus Bos; species Bos indicus. The sequence goes on from NC_091760.1 coordinate 114,574,208, forward strand.
CAACTCTTAGTGACCCCATGGACTGCAGCCCACCAGGCGCCTCCATCCATAGGATTTTCCAGGCAAGAGTACTGGAGTGGGGTGCCATTGTCTTCTCCACAGTTACATGTATAAAGAATGCTAAAAAGAAAACAAAAATTAAACAAAGTGAATAGTTTAAGCTGAATATTAAGCTCTTCCTTTAAATTTTAAGGATATAGTTAAAGCAGATTGTTTTTCTATTACATTTGCCATTTTTTTCTCTTTAGTGTTCCCTTTTAGGAAGAAAAGGAATAAATATACAGTGATGATATCGGGGAAAAATAAGAGAATCACAGCATGAAGACAAAATGAGGTGGAAGACTTGTGAAAATAGGGAGACAGAAAATGAGAAGGTGATATATCACTGTGTGTGGGTGGGATGGTCTTCAGTTTATCATTCTCCACATGCTTCATGGAAATATAGTTCAAGGACCTTAGTTTATGAAGTTCCCTACAGTTTGCCTCCAAAATCGCTGTGATGTTAAATGCATTAACTAATGACCCCCAAATAATAACGTAATAACTTATTACATTTCATCATTTACTAAATGACTTGTAATATTTAACATAGTCATGATGAAGGTCAATAGTTCTCAGATAATTTTTAAAATATAAAAACTTTCATATATTAATATAAAAGTTTCAAAATATTTATGTCACTACCATTGCTACTCATGATTTCATTTCTGAACATCCCTCCCTCTCAAATTTTATTCTGAATTGGTTCAAAAGTGAGATTAACCTCATCTGATATATTTATCTCCTACTTAGTCAGATGGTTTGCAAAAATATAACCAATTCTTAGGATTTTTAACTGAAAGTTGAATTAGAAAAATAAATGCATGCTTAAGAATAACCATGTATTATAATTATATAATATGCAATATGCATTTAAAAGAAAGTGATATATCTAATTTAATTTTGACAACTAAGTCTAAGTGAATTCTAGCAGTTCAGTGTGCCCTTGACAATGTTTGGGTGGCTGCTCTTGATCTATTTCCGGTTTTGCAGGAGGAAGCACTCGGCTACAAACTTTCAATCAGTATCTGACTTTTATTATTTAGGGCTTTGCTGCCCTTCCTGAAATTTTCTCTAGGTTTACTTTCCCTTTATCCTTTTCTTTTCCCCCTGGGGTGACTTCTCTTACGTCTGCATCTCTACGTTTTGGAGGTTACCCATGCTTTGCATGCCTGGGCTGCTCTGCATCAGCCAAAGGACTTCTGCGTACTGTGCACTTCTTCTTCCTGTTAGATTCTCAGCACCTGTACTACCTCTTGTGTGTATGTGCAGGTTTCATTCATGTCTGACTCTTTGCCATCCCATGGACTGTAGCCCACCAGGCTCCCCTGTCCATGGGATGCTCCAGGCAAGAATACGGGAGAGGGTAGCCAGTTTCCTTCTCCAGGGGATCTTCCTGACCCAAGGATCAAACCCGAGTCTTTCACACTGCAGGCAGATTCTTTACCGCCTGAGTCACCAGGGGACCCCATACTACCTCTCCCTTTCCATTAAAGCCACGCACATAGTACTTCTCTCCAGTAAGCCTCCAAGTCTAGAAGGTCTCTCTTTCTATATAGTCTCAGGGATAGTTCTGTCTTTTTCTGATGGTTTCCTCCAAGGGTGCTACCAGAACCATATTTATTATGCATTAAAGAATTGATCATGTGTTAGACTCTATTCTACCTCAATTAATCCTCATAACAATCCTCTGAAGGAAGTATTATAATCAGCATTTACAAATAATTAGTTTTTCAATAATCATGGCTAAAAATGACGAGTAAAACTACACCAAGTGTCTTGGATAGCTGATGGAAGAAATGATTTAGAACTTCTAAGACATTTTGCTCAGTTTTTTTTCTTCTTTTCCTATTTGAACTTCTTAAACTTTGAGGATGTATGTTTTGAGAAAACCTAAAACATGAAAATAAACTTAATGAACCATGAAAACATAAATATTTTTGGCTACTCTTCATTTCATATTTTATTTTATGGCATAGTAAAATTAAAGTTCTCATTAATTTAAAAGTTACACATTTCAAAACTAATGATGGAACTAGATTTAATGTATTGGAGCAAATGAGTAAGAAAATGTAATTAAAACATATATAAATTTAGGCAGCTATATAAACTGATTTGTTGGTATTATAAGTGATTATTAGACAAAAATATTTTTTAGAAAGACTGGACCACATGTAGGAAGGTTATTCAAAGTACAATAAACTGTGGAAAATTCTGAAAGAGATGGGAATACCAGACCACCTGACCTGCCTCTTCAAAAACCTGTATGCAGGTCAGGAAGCAACAGTTAGAACTGGACATGGAACAACAGACTGGTTCCAAATAGGAAAAGGAGTACGTCAAGGCTGTATATTGTCACCCTGTTTATTTAATTTATATGCAGAGTACATCATGAGAAACGCTGGGCTGGAGGAAGTACAAGCTGGAATCAAGATTGCTGGGAGAAATATCAATAACCTCAGATATGCAGATGACACCACCCTTATGGCAGAAAGTACAGAAGAACTAAAGAGCCTCTTGATAAAAGTGAAAGAGGAGAGTGAAAAAGTTGGCTTAAAACTCAACATTCAGCAGACTAGGATCATGGCATCCGGTCCCATCACTTCATGGCAAATAGATAGGGAAACAGTGGCTGACTTTATTTTTGGTTGCTCCAAAATGACTGCAGACAGTGATTGCAGCCATGAAATTAAAAGACGCTTACTCCTTGGAAGGAAAGTTATGACCAACCTAGACAGCATATTAAAAAGCGGAGACATTACTTTGTCAACAAAGGTCCGTCTAGTCAAGGCTATGATTTTTCCAGTGGTCATGTATGGATGTGAGAGCTGGGCTGTGAAGAAGGCTGAGCACCGAAGAATTGATGCTTTTGAACTGTGGTGTTAGAGAAGACTCTTGAGAGTCCCTTGGACTGCAAGGAGCTCAGTCCTGGGTATTCATTGGAAGGACTGATGTCAAAGCTGAAACTCCAATACTTTGGCCACCTGATGCAAAGAACTGACTCATTTTAAAAGACCCTGATGTTGGGAAAGATTGAGGGCAGGAGGAGAAGGGGATGACAGAGGATTAGATGGTTGGATGACATCAATGACTCAATGGACATGGGTTTGGGTGGACTCCAGGAGTTGGTGATGGACAGGGAGGCCTGGTGTGCTGCAGTTCTCGGGGTCGCAAAGAGTCAGACATGACTGAGCAACTGAACTGAACTGAACTGATTCAAAGTTCAGTGTGATTCCTACAGTAGAATTGGAGGATGCCGAATGTTTTAAAATTTATCTTTTCAATGTTTTACCATTATTAAAAATATTAACCTTAATGAATATAACTGAGTTTTCCCTCGGTAATGATTAAATAAGGTTAAAATTAAAACAAATTTTAAAAATGGAATGTATATAGTGCAAAAATATTTTGGTATAGTAACTCCTATTTTTTTTCCCTATACTTCTATAGCTTTCCTTTTTCAAGCAGTAATAAGAAGTAAGAATAACTGGTACTTGCTCTCCTTTGGGAAGAAATGACACAGCAGAAGTAGCTGGTGAGGCAAATTTTTGACCTTCGAAACTAAAAAGCCAAGGACCAAGCTTGAGGCAAAATAGTCTAGAAGGAGATATGATCAGTCCAGCCCTGTTTGAATGTCCCTGTGTGTGCTGAGTCACTTCAGTTGTGCCCAACTCTTTGCAATGCTATGGACTGTAGCCTGCAAGCCTCCTCTGTCCATGGGATTCTCCAGGTAAGAGTGGTAGAGTGGGTAGCCATGCCTTCCTTCAAGTGACCTTCCCAACCCAGGGATAGAATTCATCTCTTACGTTTCCTGTACTGCATACAGATTCTTTACCTCTAGCACCACCTGGGAAGCCCCTTAATGTTCCTGAGGCTAAATACTGTTTGCTACATGAAGGGTAGGGAAGATAGTCAGAGAAAAAACATGGGAGTTAGCTGGTGGTCAGCAAGCATACTTTCCTTTGTCCCCTGTCTTTGGGCAGACTGAAGGACTGGGAGATGATAGAAGCCTTGCATGGATTGGCCCTTGATCTCATCTCCCAAGTGTATGCCACGGCAAGGGCAAGCCTTGCAGGATTCCCTTAAGTTCAACCAAACAAAGGCAGCTTGTACAAACCAGGATGATGGGAAGAATAACTGAATGCTTTCTCATACGGTCAAAAGTAGCACATATATGATATTCACAACCATTGAGGGCAAAGAGGATGCAAATGTGTACATTTCTAAATATGTACCAGTTCTAAATTATTATGGAGGAAGAAGAGTCATTTTGTGTTCCTTGTCTAGTAGAATTGGGCTACCCATGCATAAAAACTCTGATTTTGTACATGTTCCCAGAAAATCAGATCAGTTTCCTCTCTCATTAATCCCTTCCCACCAACACCAGCCTCCCTCAAGGTCCCATACCCTCAAATTTTAATGAGTTAACCAAAGGGACTTCAAGATTCTCAACACCCTGGGGACCTGAGGTTTCAGAGATAGATTTACAGTTGAAGGAAAAGTAGAGAGCCCTTTTTCTACTATAGGTAATGTTACAAATCAACACACTGAAAAAATTTAAATCACATTAAATTAAAATGTAGGTTTTACACAATAGATCACAATATATTGGCACACATAATCAAATGTGTTATTTATATCAAGCCAGGAGCAGATTGTATGGAGAAGGCAATGGCACGCCACTCCAGTACTCTTGCCTGGAAACTCCCATGGACGGAGGAGCCTGGTGGGCTGCAGTTCATGGGGTCATGAAGAGTCAGACATGACTGAGTGACTTCACTTTCACTTTTCACTTTCATGCATTGGAGAAGGAAATGGCAACTCACTCCAGCGTTCTTGCCTGGAGAATCCCAAGGACAGATGAGCCTGGTAGGCTGCCGTCTACGGGGTCACACAGAGTTGGACATGACTGAAGCGACTTAGCAGCAGCAGCAGGAGTAGGTTGATGGCAAATACAATTGCAAATATATGCATCTGAACATGAGCAAGATGCTCGGTATGTTGATGACATCATATATGTATGTGTGTGTGTGTGATATTGTGAAGAATTTGATTTCACTTTATTGAACCTATCCACTGAAGAAATAAAAGTTTCTTTAACCCTTTAAAATAGTTCACAAGAACTAGAACTGATATAAAGATGTTATGTCAGTTGTCTTTAAAATAAGTTTATAGTAACTTTGGAGAAGGCAATGGCATCCCACTCTAGTAGTCTTGCCTGGAAAATTTCATGGACGGAGGAGCCTGGTGGGCTGCAGTCCATGGGGTCGCTAAGAGTCGGACACAACTGAGCGACTTCACTTTTACTTTTCACTTTTATGCATTGGAGAAGGAAATGGCAACCCACTCCAGTGTTCTTGCCTGGAGAATCCCAGGGATGGGGGAGCCTGGTGGGCTGCTGTCTATGGGTCGCACAGAGTCGGACACGACTGAAGTGACTTAGCAGCAGCATAGTAACTTAGATATAAATTAAGAGTTATAAATCACAGAGGGCTGACTTTCCAAACCAGAGGACAAAGCCTTGGGCCAATAGCAAGGCTTTTTGGTACTCCGTGGTTTATTTCACATGCTGTGCCTGCAAATGACCTAGACTACTTTTAAAATAATGAATAAGCAAATAATCTAAGATGCTGAGGTTAAAAAAAATGTATGTAGTTGGTAAACATCTCAATTACAATAAAGGACTATTATTAAATTTCACACTTGTATAACATGGCGTTATGCAATATTAATGTAACTACAAGATATGAGCTAATGCTTGTGGACTTGAAACTAGTAGGGACAGGGAAAAATCAATGAAAAGTTGTAAAACAGCATGATACATGTTTCATGTAAGTGTGCTCCAGCAGAAAAGGAGGGAGAAATAACCTAAGATGTGAATGTTCAAAAATCCACCCTATAACTGATGAACTTAAGGGAGATGAATCATTGGCAAAAGTGGGACAATATGAGTCAATAATACTTGTCCAGATGAGGGACTTTTATAGAGGTGGTGGAGGGAAGACGGTAGGTGTGAAAACAAAACAGGCGATAGCAATGACTGAACATGGTAAATGCTTTAACTAGAAATGGAGAAAGAATCTAAGACAATACCCAGGATTTTGGCATGAGCCACTGGGAAGAGTGAGGGAAGATGATAAGGTTTCTTTTAATGGTATTGAATAGAAGTCTGCACGGTATCCAGGTGGATCTGTCTAGGAGGAAGCAATGTATCAATCTGCAATTCAGCTACATATTTTGTCCAATGGGTAGACATTTAGAGTATTTTGTAATTCAGAGTTCCAACTCTGAATTAAAGTGAATTTAATTAACTTATATTTTATGGACTAAATACAAAGTAAGTGTAGCCCAGGGATTCAGAGCTTTGGTATCAGAGTTATAGCACCTGGGTTCTAAATTCAGCTCTAAGAAATACTGTATGTATGACTAAAAGGATATTCCTAAACCCCTCTGGATTTTTTTTTTTTTTTTTGTCTTCTGTAAAATGTTATGGTAGGTATTATACCTACCACACTGAATGGCTATGAAGATTAAGTAAGTGATTGAATACATATAAAGTCCTTTGTGCTAAATGGATATTAGCTATTAATTCAGGATTGAAAAACATGAAATTTGCATTTTGAAAATCAAGAGTCAAATTTAGCAATTTCATATGATCTAATTTTATCACTGTCAAAGCAAGAATCTTATGACATTTTTCTGTTTCCTTAATTCAGCTTCACTTGTATAAGTTCATTTACCCTACATTGATGGTATACACAGGTAACTCGAGTCATCTGGGAATATGATCAACTTAAGTGTTAAGTTTTATTCCAAGATTACATCATTGGATGTAATCATATCTGACTTTCCCTGTACTCTAAAATTTTTCTATGGTGGAAACATAATGTCTTATTTCCAAAAAACCTTATTTATCAAAAAACCCTAATAATTATTCCTGAAATATGTACTCTGTTTAAATTCAGTTGTAGAGTGAAGATAATCATTAGTATTAGCACCTTTGGAAAAATTCAGATATATTGTCTCTTGGCTGGGGAAAGGCCACTTTACCAACTAATCTATGGGGCTTAGGTAACTAAATAATTAAGAAATCGCAATTCAGGTCTTTACTCACCCACTTACCATCTGCTTCCTTAAGGCTATATCTAAGTAATTGAATCAAGAGATGAAAAACAGGAACCTAGCATATAAAGATCAAGCTGACTTGAAGCAGTATACTTTGCAATATTACTATATTTAATGGCAAAAGAAAATGTGTATACTGGTAGTATGTCTATAAACTCAAATATTTTGATAGTTATTACTTAAAATCCTTTGAGTAATAAAACACTGATGTTTGAGGTTCTAATCAGAGCAGAGATCATATAAATTTCAAAATCTAAATTGGGTAGCTGATCCAAATGCTGTTTGTGTCATCAGATGAACATGGCAGTCAGAGTTACAGCACATCCAGCTGACAAATTCAGATGTATGTTTAAAATACTATAGAAGACTTGTGTGGGCATGCACTTTGCAGGATTTTAAGAGATGAGGATTACAAAGTATTTGCACACAACATGAAAAGTAAATGTTATAGTACATTTATAATACTTAACAGGTACTTGACTTCTGAAAAATAATCAAGGTTGTTATTTGGCAGTGAATATAAAAAGAGAACATTCTGGAAAAATCAAATGTATTTCCCCATTGTTCTGTTTTTTGAGAATTTCATATCCTGTTGGCCTTATTCTTCAATTCTTCTGAATAGTCTTTAATGAATGCTTCTTTTCCTTTAAAATAAAGACAGAGGTTTCTTTATATTTGCCATGTGACTTGGAATTTTTTGTGTGTGTGACAAATTCCAAGTTACATGGCAAATATAAAGAACCCTTCTGCCTTTATTTTAAAGGAATAGAAGCATTTTGTGATTTGTTTGTGTCAAATTGGGCTTCCCTGGTGGCTCAACTGGTAAAGAATCTGCCTGCAATGTGGGAAACCTTGGTTCGATCCCTGGATTGGGAAGATCCCCTGAAGAAGGGAAAGGCTATCGACTTTAGTATTCTGGCCTGGAGAATTCCAAAGACTGACAGTCCATGGGGTTGCAAAGAGTCAGACACAACTGAGGGACTTTGACTTTGTATTAATTATCTATCATTTTTTTCAATTGAAATCTTAAGCAATTTTGCTTTATTTTTTAATTGAGATATGATTAATCCACCATGTTGTGTTAGTTTCAGGCATGTAGAAAAGTGATTCAGTTAAACCCATATATACATTTTACAGATTCTTTTCTATTATAGGTAATTATAAGTTATTGACTGTAGTTCCCTGTCCTGTACAGTAGGTCCTTGCTGTTCATCTATTTTATATGTAGTACTGTGTATCTGGGGCTTCCTTGGTGGCTCAGAGGTTAAAGCATCTGCCTGCAATGCAGGAGACCTGGGTTCGATCCCTGGGCCGGGAAGATCCCCTAGAGAAGGAAATGGCAACTGACTCCAGTAGTCTTGCCTGGAGAATCCCATAGACAGAGGAGCCTGGTAGGCTACAGTCCACGGGGTCACAAAGAGTCGAATACGACTGACAGACTTCACTCACTTCACTGTGTCACATCAGATCAGTTCAGATCAGTCACTCAGTCGTATCCGACTCTTTGCGACCCCATGAATTGCAGCACGCCAGGCCTCCCTGTCCATCACCAACTCCCGGAGTTCACTCAGACTCACGTCCATCGAGTCAGTGATGCCATCCAGCCATCTCATCCTCTGTCATCCCCTTCTCCTCTTGCCCCCAATCCCTCCCAGCATCAGAGTCTTTTCCAGTGAGTCAACTCTTCACATGAGGTGGCCAAAGTACTGGAGTTTCAGCTTTAGCATCATTCCTTCCAAAGAAATCCCAGGGCTGATCTCCTTTAGAATGGACTGGTTGGATCTCCTCGCAGTCCAAGGGACTCTCAAGAGTCTTCTCCAACACCACAGTTCAAAAGCATCAAATCTTCAGCACTCACCCTTCTTCACAAACCAACTCTCAAATCCATACATGACCACAGGAAAAACCATAGCCTTGACTAGACGAACCTTTGTTGGCAAAGTAATGTCTCTGCTTTTGAATATGCTGTCTAGGTTGGTCATAACTTTCCTTCCAAGGAGTAAGTGTCTTTTAATTTCATGGCTTCAGTCACCATCTGCAGTGATTTTGGAGCCCAGAAAAATAAAGTCTGACACTGTTTCCACTGTTTCCCCATCTATTTCTCATGAAGTGATGGGACCGGATGCCATGATCTTCGTTTTCTGAATGTTGAGCTTTAAGCCCACTTTTTCACTCTCCACTTTCACTTTCATCAAGAGGCTTTTGAGTTCCTCTTCACTTTCTGCCATAAGGGTGGTGTCATCTGCATATCTGAGGTTATTGATATTTCTCCTGGCAATCTTGATGCCAGCTTGTGTTTCTTCCAGTCCAGCGTTTCTCATGATGTACTCTGCATAGAAGTTAAATAAACAGGGTGACAATATACAGCCTTGACGTACTCCTTTTCCTATTTGGAACCAGTCTGTTGTTCCATGTCCAGTTCTAACTGTTGCTTCCTGACCTGCATACAAATTTCTCAAGAGGCAGATCAGATGGTCTGGTATTCCCATCTCTTGAAGAATTTTCCACAGTTGATTGTGATCCACACAGTCAAAGGCTTTGGCATAGTCAATAAAGCAGAAATAGATGTTTTTCTGGAACTCTCTTGCTTTTTCCATGATCCAGCAGATGTTGGCAATTTGATCTCTGGTTCCTCTGCCTTTTTTAAAACCAGCTTGAACATCAGGAAGTTCACGGTTCACATATTGCTGAAGCCTGGCTTGGAGAATTTTGAGCATTACTTTACTAGCGTGTGAGATGAGTGCAATTGTGTGGTAGTTTGAACATTCTTTGGCATTGCCTTTCTTTGGGATTGGAGTGAAAACTGACCTTTTCCAGTCCTGTAGCCACTGCTGAGTTTTCCAAATTTGCTGGCATATTGAGTGCAGCACTTTCACAGCATCATCTTTCAGAATTTGAAATAGCTCAACTGGAATTCCATCACCTCCACTAGCTTTGTTCGTAGTGATGCTTTCTAAGGCCCACTTGACTTCACATTCCAGGATGTCTGGCTCTAGGTGAGTGATCATACCATTGTGATTATCTGGGTTGTGAAGATCTTTTTGTACAGTTCTTCTGTGTATTCTTGCCATCTCTTCTTAATATCTTCTGCTTCTGTTAGGTCCATACCATTTCTGTCCTTTATCAAGCCCATCTTTGCATGAAATGTTCCTTTGGTATCTCCGCTTTTCTTGAAGAGATCCCTAGTCTTTTCCATTCTGTTGTTTTCCTCTATTTCTTTGCATTGATCGCTGAAGAAGGCTTTCTTATCTCTTCTTGCTATTCTTTGGAACTCTGCATTCAGATGTTTATATCTTTCCTCTTCTCCTTTGCTTTTCACTTCTCTTCTTTTCACAGCTATTTGTAAGACCTCCTCAGACAGCCATTTTGCTTTTTTGCATTTCTTTTCCATGGGGATGGTCTTGATCCCTGTCTCCTGTACAATGTCACAAACCTCATTCCATAGTTCATCAGGCATTCTATCTATCAGATCTAGGCCCTTAAATCTATTTCTCACTTCCACTGTGTAATCATAAGGGATTTGATTTAGTTCATACTTGAATGGTCTAGTGGTTTTCCATACTTTCTTCAATTTAAGTCTGAATTTGGCCATAAGGAGTTCATGATCTGAGCCACAGTCAGCTCCTGGTCTTGTTTTTGCTGACTGTATAGAGCTTCTCCATCTTTGGCTGCAAAGAATATAATCAATCTGATTTCGGTGTTGACCATCTGGTGATGTCCATGTGTAGAGTCTTCTCTTGTGTTGTTGGAAGAGGGTGTTTGTTATGACCAGTGCATTTTCTTGGCAAAACTCTATTAGTCTTTGCCCTGCTTCATTCCGTATTCCAAGGCCAAATTTGCCTGTTACTTCAGGTATTTCTTGACTTCCTACTTTTGCATTCCAGTCCCCTATAATGAAAACGACATCTTTTTTGGGTGTTAGTTCTAAAAGGTCTTGTAGGTCTTCATAGAACCATTCAACTTCAGCTTCTTCAGCGTTACTGGTTGTGGCATAGCCTTGGATTACTGTGATATTGAATGATTTGCCTTGGAAACGAACAGAGATCATTCTGTCATTTTTGAGATTGCATCCAAGTACTGCATTTCAGACTCTTGTTGACCATGATGGCCACTCCATTTCTTCTGAGGGATTCCTGCCCGCAAGAGTAGATATAATGGTCATCTGAGTTAAATTCACCCATTCCAGTCCATTTCAGTTTGCTGATTCCTAGAATGTCGACATTCACTCTTGCCATCTCTTGTTTGACCACTTCCAATTTGCCTTGATTCATGGACCTGACATTCTAGGTTCCTATGCAATATTGCTCTTTACAGCATTGGACCTTGCTTCTATCACCAGTCACATCCACAGCTGGGTATTCTTTTTGCTGTGGCTCCATCCCTTCATTCTTTCTGGAGTTAATTCTCCACTGATCTCCAGTAGCATATTGGGCCCCTACTGACTGGGGGAGTTTCTCTTTCAGTATCCTATCATTTTGCATTTTCATACTGTTCATGGGGTTCTCAAGGCAAGAATACTGAAGTGGTTTGCCATTCCCTTCTCCAGTGGACCACATTCTGTCAGATCTGTCCACCATGACCCACCTATCTTGGGTTGCCTGATGGGCATGGCTTAGTTTTATTGAGTTTTAGACAAGGCTGTGGTCCTAGTGTGACTAGATTGACTAGTTTTCTGTGAGTATGGTTTCAATGTGTCTGGCCTCTGATACCCTCCTGCAACACCTACCATCTTACTTGGGTTTTTCTTACCTTGGGTGTGGAGATCTCTTCACGGCTGCTCCAGCAAAGCGCAGCCAGTGCTCCTTACCTTGGACGAGGGGTATCTCCTCACTGCCGCCCTTCCTGACCTTCAACCTGGGGTAGCTCCTCTAGGCTCTCCTGTGCCCACGCAGCCACGGCGTGGGGTTGGTCCTCCCGGCCGCCGCCCCTGGCCTCAGGCTTAAGGGCATGGGGTATCTCCTCTCGGCCGCCCTGCCTGATCTCGGATGTGGGGTAGCTCCTCTCAGCTGTTCCTGCGCCGTCACAGTCTGGCACTCTCGGCCCCTAGTGTATCCCTAACCCCTTTCTCCCCTTTGGTGACCATATGTTTTTTCCAATGTCTATGAATTTATTTGTATTTTGTAAATAAGGTCATCTGTATCATTTTTTATATACCACACTTAAGTGATATCACATGATACTTGTCTTTGGCTGGTTTCACTTAATATCCAGGTCCATCCATGTTGCTGCAAATGGCATGATTTCATCCTTTTTATGTCTGAGTAATATTCCATTGTTTATACACACACACACACACACACACACACATTTTCTTTATTCATTTGTCAGTAGACATTTAGGTTGCTTCTATGTCTTGCTTGTTGTAACTAGTGCTGCTGTGAACACTGGGGTGCATGTATCTTTTTGAATTAGAATTTTTGTCTCTTTTGGATATATGCCCAGCAGTGGGATTGCTGGATCATATGGTAATTATATTTTTAATTTTTTAGGGAACCTCCATACTGTTCTGCATAATGGTTGTACCAATGTACATTCCCACCATCAGTGCAGGAAGGTACTCTTTTCTCCATATCCTCTCTAGCATTTATTATTTTTGGACTTTTGATGATAACCATTCTGACTGGTGTGAGGTGATATCTCATTGTAGTTTTGGTTTTCATTTCTCTGATGATAAATGATGCTGAGCATATATTCATGTGCCTATTGGCCATCTCTATGTCTTCTATATATAGTATCATGTCATCTCTAAACAGCTACAGTTTTACTTCTTTATTTCCAATTTGGATTCCTTTTCTTTTTTCACTGATTGCCATGGCTAGAACTTCTATGTTGAGTAACAGTGGTGACAGTGGGCACCCTTGTCTTGTTTCTGACCTTAGAGGAAATTCTTTCCCAGCTTTTCACAACTAAGTATGCGCTTAGTTGTGGACTTGTCATATATGGTCTTTATTATTCCCAGGTGGCTCAGTAGTAAAGAATCTGCCCACCAATGCAAGACTGCAGGTTAATCCCTGGATCAGGAAGATCCCCTGAAGGAGGAAATGGCAATCCACTCTAGTATTCTTGCCTGGAAAATCCCATGGACAGAGGATGTGGCAGTTTACACTCCATGGAGTCACAAAGAGCTGGACATGACTGAGCACGCATGCACATATTCCCTCTATGCTCACTTTTCAGAGAGTTTTTAATAATAAAAGGATATTTAATTTTACCAAAAGTTTTTTCTGTATCTATGGAGATGATGATATGGTTTTTATTCTTTAATTTGTTAATGTGGTATATCACATTAATTGATTTACAGATACTGAAAGATTTTTGCATCCCTGGGATAAATCTCACTTGATCATAGTGTATGGTCCTTTTAATGTATCATTGGATTGAGTTTTCTAGTATTTTGTTGAGGGTTTTTGCATGTATATTCATCAGTGATATTGGCCTATAATTTCCTTTTTTAATGATATTGTTGTCTGGTTTTGGTATGAGAGTGTGGTGGCTGCATACCAAACCACTGTAGTGGTTTGGCAGTGTTCCTTCCTCAGCAATTTGTGGAATAGTTTCAGAAGGATAGATATTAACTGTTGTCTAAATGTTTTGTAGAATTTACTTGTGAAGCCATCTTATTCTGGACTTTTGTTTGTTGGGAATTTTTAAATTACTGATTTAACTTCAGTACCAGTAACCGGTCTATTCATGTTTTCTGTTTCTTCCTGGTTCAGTCTAGGGAGATTGTACATTTCTAAGTACTTATGCTTTTCTTCAAGACTGTCCATTTTATTGCTGTATAGTTGCTTCTGGTAGCTTTTTTATTTAAAGCAAAGTACAGAAATCTATAATTAAAAATTAAATGCTAAACTGAAAACATCTCTTGTTCATAAGAGGGAAAAAGCATTTTTATTCTGTTTATATTGGTGCTATGTTAAAGCCAGGAAAAATATAAAACTGTCAATTGCAAAGTAATTCGTAAAATTCTGTCACATGGGCATTTTAATTTTGGTTATTTCACTAATATAGTAAGATTTAGTTTGTTACAGGCATTATGGATTTCATTTGTATTGTAAATCTCCCTGTTATGTATTGAAAGGAACAAAATATTTTAAAAGGCCAGGATTCTTTAAAAGCTTAAGTATGGTCAGTTTTAGTTTTATACAGCTGTCTACGAGCATTTAAAGGCTACTTCCCTGATTTAACGAAGGTAAGTCATAGTTGATGACCAATAAGAAATACCTTTTACTTTCTCATCCTTAATAAGAAAGCATATCTACAAAAACTCTATAGCAAATATCACACTTAATGGAGAAGGTTTTGATTCATTACACTCAAAAACAAAAAGAAGATGGCTACTATGAATATTGTTATTTAATATTGTTCTGAAAGTCAAAGACAGTACAATATACCAAGGAAAACAAATAATACAAAAAAATGGAAATCCCTTCAGGATTAGTTTTATCTGCACATACAGAAAGATTTAAATTATAATACCTTTAAAAAGTGTTTCTCTCACTTTACAAAAAAAACGGGCAAGCAATCAGGACTGGTGCTGGCAACTCCCCAGCCATCAGGGACCAGTACTTCTATCTTGAGGCTCCACCAGCTTTTTATATTGCTTTATAATCCAGGGTAATTGCTCGACTCCCACACTTTATGTTTTCATTCCAGGCAACCAAAAAGAAAAAATGGAGAAGCACTCATTTGTTCTCATTTAAGAAGCATTTCCTAAAGTCCCACACATTGCTTTGCTTAAATTTTATTGACCAGAACAAAGTTACATGGTCACATCTAGTGCAAAATTACCTAAGAAATATAGTCTTTTAGAAGAGGGGCAATGTGCCTGGCTGAAAATTGTTCTTTGGGTTGGATAACAAGAAATTTCTGCCAGGGAAAGGGAAAAGCAATATTCTGTTCCTTCCAGATGTTATGACTGCTTAAAGAAAACTGCAAAGGCACTCTAATACATTTTTTAAAACTAAAGCTTTATCAGAGTTGCTGTCTGTAGAATCAACATGGGCTCAATTGCTATATGAGCAGTTAGAGGATTAGTAAAAACTAAGATACTGTTGAGTCAGTTAAACTATAGTACATATAGAAATAACTTGAAATGTACAGTAATTCATGGAAGTTTATAAACAAAACTGAAGGAAAATAATTGCATAAAAACAGTGATATATTTTCATAAGAAAATTCACCATTATAAGGAAATGTGTTTCTAATTAATTTATCTAGAAATCTGAAGCAAATCCAGTGAAAATTTCCCTGTCTCCAGTGTTTCACTGAAATTGACAGATTTTAAAAATTCAATTGGGACAATGAATGTCAAGGAATATCCAAGAAAAAGTTGAAGAAAATAAAAAGTGAGACCAGATACCAAGATTTATTATGATATTAAAACACTGTATAAATTATACATTGATCAGTGGTGGAAAGTAACCCAGAAACAGACCCTTAAACATATTTAATCTTGTGTATACTGTATTTAACATAGCTAATGTTACAAATGGGGCTTCCCTGGGTGGCTCAGACAGTAAACAACCTGCCTGCAATGAAGGAGACCCAGGTTCGTTCCCTGGGTTAGGAAGATCCCCTGGAGAAGGGAATGGCTACCCGTTCCAGTATTCTTGCCTGGAGAGTTCCATGGACAGAGGAGCCTGGTGTAAAATTACAAATAAATTAACAATTGATGTTGGGATAAATTATTATCTAAACAGAAAAGATAAAACTGGGGAGGGAGGAGGGAGGAGGGTTCAGGATGGGGAACACAGGTATACCTGTGGCGGATTCATTTCAATATTTGGCAAAACTAATACAATATTGTAAAGTTTAAAAATAAAATAAAATTTAAAAAAAAAGAAAAAAAACTACATCTGTATCTCACACTATACACAAAACTAGTTACAGATGAATTAAAACTGTAAAAGAGAAATCAAATTCTAAAGCTTTAGAACAAAGTTTTAGAAGGCAATCTTTAGTATACCAGGACATGGAGGGTTTTATTAAATGACATACACAGAACATTAACCATGAAGAAAAATAAATTGGGCTACACTGAAGTTTTACAACTCACTTATTTAAAAAAGTTAAAAAATAAGCAATAGAGTAAAAGACATGAGGTACCTAAACCACAGAATGTTTTTATAATGAAGAAGTATAAATCGATAAGAAGATGACTCTTGACCCAGTAGAAAAAAGCACTTGAACAGGTTGTAAGCAAATAATTTGCCAAAGAAAATTCTATGAAACATATGCTGTCTTTCACTACTAATCAAGAAATGGCAATTAAATAATGACTTAGCTTTTCAAACCCATCAAATTTTGGCCAAAACACAAACATTTCTCTGATTATTGATACGATTGTGAGTAGAAAAGGAAGATTCATTTTCTTTTTCTTTGATTTATATTTTAAAATTTGTATTGAAGAGTATTTGATTTATAATGTTCTATTAGTTTTAGGTGTACAGCAAAATGGATCAGTTATACATATATATATCTCCACTCATTTTTAGTTTATTTTCCCATGTAGACCATTACAGAGTACTGAGTAGAGTTCCCTTGCTATACAGTAGGTCCGTATTAGTTATCTGTTTTACATGTAGTAACGTTTATATGTCAATCCCAATCTCCCAGTTTATCCCTCCCCCTCTTGCTCCCTGGTAGCCATACGTTTGTTTTCTATATCTGTGGCTGTACTTCTGTTTCGTGAAGTTCACTTGGACCCTTCTTTAAGATTCCACATATAAGTGATACCATATTTGTCATTTTCCGACATGCTTCACTCAGTATGATGGTTGCTAGGTCCATCTCTGTTGCAGCAAATGACATTATTTTGTTCTTTTTGTGGTTGAGTAATATCCCACTATATATATGTACCACATCTTCTTTATCCATTCATCTGTTGATGGACATTTAGATTGTTTCCATGTCCCTGCTATTGTAAATAGTGCTTCAGTGAGCATGTAGTGCATCCATCTTTTCAAATTATGATTTTCTTTGGGTATATGCCTAGAAGTGGGATTGCTGGATTATATGGTAGTTCTGTTTTCAGATTTTTAAGGAACCTCCATACAGTACTGTTCTCCATAGTGGCTGAATCAATTTACATTCCCACAAACAGTGTAGGAGGGCACCCTTTTCTCCATACCCTGTCCAGTACTTATTGTTTGTAAATTTTTTGATGATTACCATTCTGATGGGTGTGAGGTAATGATACCTCATTGTAGTTTTCATTTGCATTTAAAACATCTATTTCTGCTTTATTGACTATGCCAAAGCCTTTGACTGTGTGGATCACAATAAACTGTGGAAAATTCTGAAAGAGATGGGAATACCAGACCACCTGATCTGCCTCTTGAGAAATCTGTATGCAGGTCAGGAAGCAACAGTTAGAACTGGACATGGAACAGCAGACTGGTTCCAAGTAGGAAAAGGCGTACGTCAAGGCTGTAGATTGTCACCTATTTATTTAACCTATATGCAGAGTACATCATGAGAAACGCTGGACTGGAAGAAACACAAGCTGGAATCAAGATTGCCAGGAGAAATATCAATAACCTCAGATAGGCAGATGACACCACCCTTATGGCAGAAAGTGAAGAGGAACTCAAAAGCCTCTTGATGAAAGTGAAAGAGGAGAGTGAAAAAGTTGGCTTAAAGCTCAACATTCAAAAAACGAAGATCATGGCATCTGGTCCCATCACTTCATGAGAAATAGATGGGGAAACAGTGGAAACAGTGTCAGACTTTATTTTTCTGGGCTCCAAAATCACTGCAGATGGTGACTTCAGCCATGAAATTAAAAGGCGCTTACTCCTTGGAAGGAAAGTTATGACCAACCTAGATAGCCTATTCAAAAGCAGAGACATTACTTTGCCAACAAAGGTTCGTCTAGTCAAGGCTATGGTTTTTCCTGTGGTCATGTATGGATGTGAGAGTTGGACTGTGAAAAAGGCTGAGTGCTGAAGAACTGATGCTTTTGAACTGTGGTGTTGGAGAAGACTCTTGAGAGTCCCTTGGACTGCGAGGAGATCCAACCAGTCCATTCTAAAGGAGATCAGCCCTGGGATTTCTTTGGAAGGAATGATGCTAAAGCTGAAACTCCAGTACTTTGGCCACCTTATGCGAAGAGTTGACTCTTTGGAAAAGACTCTGATGCTGGGAGGGATTGGGGACAAGAGGAGAAGGGGACGACAGAGGATGAGATGGCTGGATGGCATCACTGACTCGATGAACGTGAGTCTGAGTGAACCCCAGGAGTTGGTGATGGACAGGGAGGCCTGGTGTGCTTCGATTCATATGGTTGCAAAGAATCAGACATGACTGAGTGACTGATCTGAATAATTAATGGTGTTGAGCATCCTTTCATATATTTTTTAGCCATCTGTATGTCTTCTTTGGAGAAATATCTATTTAGATCTTATATATAAGATCTTTACCCATTTTTTGACGAGTGGTTTGCTTTTTTAATATTGAGTTTTATGAGCTGTTTGTATAGTTTATAGATTAATCTCTTGTTGGTGGCTTCATTTGCAAATATTTTCTGCAATTCTGAAGATTGTCTTTTTGTTTATGGTTTCCTTTGCTGTTGAAAGCTTTTCAGTTTATATACTGTTGTTGACAGCACAGCTTTGTGCAAACATTTTGCATTGTACTACAATAATGTCTAATAAAGGTGAGGATGAACTTATTCTATAACCTATTTTTAGATATATACTCTGGACATATACCCATGTCTAAGTATATACTCTAGAGAAAATCTCATCTGTGCATATGAAAATATGTGAAATGATAGATATTGTAGAATTTTTGTTAACAAAATGGAAACATAACAATGTGTATCATTGGGAGACTGGATAAATGGTTGCCTATTTCATGTTTATGAAATCAAATACTTGGCAATCATCAATATGAGGGATACAAACATAATGTGATAACATTAAATTTCAAAAACATTGTTGATTGAAAATAAGTGACAGGGTAGTATATGATTTATAAATGTAATATTTATAAATATATATAAAATAGTATTTGTTGAAGTTTAAAAGCATACACAGTGCTACATAGTCTTTATAGATACATCTATAGTAAAACTATAGAGAGTATGTAGTTGTATCAACCTTAGATTAAATTTTCACCTCTTCCACATATTTATGTGACCATACTGCTAAGTCACTTCAGTCGTGTCCGACTCTGTGCGACCCCAGAGATGGCAGCCCACCAGGCTCCCCTGTCCCTGGGATTCTCCAGGCAAGAACACTGGAGTGGGTTGCCATTTCCTTCTCCAATGCATGAAAGTGAAAAGTGAAAGTGAAGTCGCTCAGTTGTGTCTGACTCTTAGCGACCCCATGGACTGCAGCCTACCAGGCTCCTCCGCCCATGGGATTTTCCAGGTAAGAGTACTGGAGTGGGGTGCCATTGCCTAGTTACTTAATTTCTCTCATGACAATGTTCCCATTTGTAAAGTGAAATAGTGGCTTATAGTTTAAGTGAAATCATATAGTTCATGTTGCACTCAACACAGTTGCCTGCTTTGCAACAAAGCTGAGTACATGGTAGCTATTATCATTCTCCCTGAGATGTATGCATTTAGGATCCCTATAGTATCTAGGAGTGCTCCAGACTCAGTCCTAACTCTAAAAGATTTTTTATGGAGTTCTTGCAACCAGTTGAAATAGTTCAAGCAAAGGCAAAAAGAATAGAATGGTTTGAACATGCAAACCCAAGGAAATTGGAGTTAAACAAAAGCCATATTTCAATACATATGTGGTGTGATTACACAGCATAATTCCTCACCTGCAAATATATACTTCAGGAAGAAATGCCATTTTATTTGGGGTGGGAAGTTCAATTCAGTTGCTCAGTCGTGTCCGACTCTTTGCAACCCCATGGACCACAGCACACCAGGCCTCCCTGTCCATCATCAACTCCCGGAGTCCACCCAAACCCATGTCCATTGAGTTGGTGATGCCATCCAACCATCTCATCCTCTGTCATCCCCTTCTCCTCCTGCCCTCCATCTTTCCCGCATCAGGGTCTTTTCAAATGAGTCAGCTCTTCACATCAAGTGGCCAAAGTATTGGAGTTTCAGCTTCAACATCAGTCCTTCCAATGAACACCCAAGACTGATCTCCTTTAGGATGGACTGATTGGATCTCCTTGCAGTCCAAGGGACTCTCAAGAGTCTTTTCCAACACCACAGTTCAAAAGCATCAATTCTTCAGTGCTCAGCTTTCTTTATAGTCCAACTCTCACATCCATACATGACTACTGGAAAAACCATAGCCTTGACTAGATGGACCTTTGTTGACAAAGTAATGTCTCTGATTTTTAATATGCTGTCTAGGTAGGTCATAATTTTCTTTCCAAGGAGTAAGTGTCTTTTAATTTTATGGCTACAGTCACCATCTGCAGTGATTTTGGAGCCCAGAATAATAAAGTCATCCACTGTTGCCACTATTTCCCCATCTATTTTCCATGAAGTGATGGGACCAGATGCTCTGATCTTAGTTTTCTGAATGTTGGGTGGGAAGGAAGGGTAGGAATTTTGTCTGAGTGCAATAGCTGATAAAGGCCCTGTCTCCAAATATGGTCACATTGGAGACCTGGGGTTCAACATTTGAATTTGAAAGAGACAGATTTCAGTCCATAACACATTATAAACTAAGTGAGCCAGGGTCTGTATTTGTTCTTGCATCCCATTATATGTCCAGTATCTTGCACATCATACCTAAACAGCGTCATTTTTATTAGCCATTTTAAGGATGAAGATGTGAGAGTTGGACTGTGAAGAAGGCTGAGCACTGAAGAATTGATGCTTTTGAACTGTGGTGTTGGAGAAGACTCTTGAGAGTCCCTTGGACTGCAAGCAGATCCAACCAGTCCATTCTGAAGGAGATCAGCCCTGGGATTTCTTTGGAAGGAATGATGCTAAAGCTGAAACTCCAGTACTTTGGCCACCTCATGCGAAGAGTTGACTCATTGGAAAAGGCTCTGATGCTGGGAGCAATTGGGGGCAGGAGGGGAAAGGGATGACAGAGGATGAGATGGCTGGATGGCATCACTGACTCGATGGACGTGAGTCTGAGTGAACTCCGGGAGTTGGTGATGGACAGGAAGGCCTGGCGTGCTGTGATTCATGGGGTTGCAAAGAGTCGGACACGATTGAGCAACTGAACTGAACTGAACTGAAGGATGAAGAAACTAAGGCTCAGATTAATGAACATGCTTAAGGTCACACAGCTACTCAGAGGTAGGAATCAAATTCAAGTCTGCCTGGTTCTAGAAACTTAAAATAAGCGCTTCTATCTATAACAGGGTCACCAACCACAGCATCCATTTAAAGCTGCCCCTGATATTTGCTAAATCACATAAATCTAGAGGTAGGGTTAGTTCAATAAGGGTTAGTTCATCAGTCTGTGAGAAATGACAGATATTTTTAAAACAGTCCAACTCGAAACATACAGAGCTAGAGATTGTTCAGAGAAACGGTGTTTAATAGGAAAGTTATTTTTAAAGAAACACAGTTGAAAGAGGCAGGGATGAAAGTACAAATGTGAAGTTGCCTGCAGGGCTCAGTAAGCAGAGAACATCCAGGCTGGAGGCTAAATCAATGTTTTACCTTAAAAAGCAAACATGATGATTTCTCTTGGATGGGAGAGTGAGGTATAGATAGGAGACAGCAGCTGGTCATCTCCGGAAATATAGTGATTGCAGTCTGTATCCCGGTTTGCTTCTGGAGACTACAGATCTGCGATTGTATTCCTCTGAGATTTTTCTGCTCCTTCCCAGAGGCTCAAGCCTTCCCATTGGTCTGTCTAAACCCAACAGGACAGATTTCAAGTATATCATCCATACAGCAATGTGGTGCTAGTTGTAAAGAACCTGCCTGCTAATGAAGGTGATATAAAAGAAGTGGGTCAGTCCCTGGGTTGGGAAGATACCCTGGAGAAGGGCATGGCCACCTACTCCAGTATTTCTTGCCTGGAGAATCCCACGGACAGAGGAGCCAGATGGGCTATGGTCCAAGGAGTTGCAAAGTGTTGGACATGACTGAAGAAACTTAGCAGTGTTAGTATAGTTACAATGTTGTACATTTCTTTCTTAGCACTTGTTTATCCTATAACCATAAGTTTGTACCTTTTCATCACCTTCAGTTAGTTCTCCAAACCCCACCCCTGACCTTTGGTGACTACTAATCTATTCCCTGGGTCTATGAGTTTGTTTTTATATTCTACATATAAGCAAAATCACTAAGTATTTTCTTTTTCTTAGTTCTCTTAACATAATGCGCTCAAGTTCCATCCCTGTGGTTGCAAATGACAGGCTTTCCTTTTCAGTGGTTGAAAAATAGTCCATTGTGTATGGACTATATATATACACTACATTTAAAAAAAAAATCCTTTAACCATTGATGGAGTCTTAGGTTTTTTGCATGTCTTCAGTTCAGTTCTATTCAGTCACTTAGTCATGACTCTTTGTGACCCCATGGACTGCAGCACACCAGGCCTCCCTGTCTACCAACTACTAGAGCTTACTTAAAATTCATGTCCATCAAGTCAGTGATGCCATCCAACCATCTCATCCTCTGTCATCCCATTCTCCTCCTGCCTTCAATCTTGCTCAACATCAGGGTCTTTTTCCAATGAGTCAGTTCTTCATATCAGATGGCCAAAATATTGGAGCTTCAGCTTCAGCATCAGTCCTTCCAATGAATATTCAGGACTTATTTCCTTTAGATTGACTGGTTTGATCTCCATGTAGTCCAAGGGACTCTCAAGAGTCTTCTTCAACACCACAGTTCAAAAGCATCAATTCTTCAGTGCTTAGCTTTCTTTACAGTCCAACTCTAACATCCATACATGACTAATAGAAAAACCATCAGATCAGATCAGATCAGTCTCTCAGTTGTGTCCGACTCTTTGCAACCCCATGAATTGCAGCATGCCAGGCCCCCCTGTCCATCACCAACTCCCGGAGTTCACTCAGACTTATGTCCATCAAGTCAGTGATGCCATCCAGTCATCTCATCCTCTGTCGTCCCCTTCTCCTCTTGTCCCCAATCCCTCCCAGCATCAGAGTCTTTTCCAATGAGTCAACTCTTTGCATGAGGTGGCCAAAGTACTGGAGTTTCAGCTTTAGCATCATTCCTTCCAAAGAAATCCCAGGGCTGATCTCCTTCAGAATGGACTGCTTGGATCTCCTTGCAGTCCAAGGGACTCTCAAGAGTCTTCTCCAACACCACAGTTCAAAAGCATCAATTCTTCGGTGCTCAGCCTTCTTCACAGTCCAACTCTCACATCCATACATGACCACTGGAAAAACCATAGCCTTGACTAGACTAACCTTTGTTGGCAAAGTAATGTCTCTGCTTTTCAATATGCTGTCTAGGTTGGTCATAACTTTCCATCCAAGGAGTAAGCGTCTTTTAATTTCATGGCTGAAGTCACCATCTGCAGTGATTTTGGAGCCCAGAAAAATAAAGTCTGACACTGTTTCCACTGTTTCCCCATCTATTTCCCATGAAGTTATGGGACCGGATGCCATGATCTTCATCTTCTGAATGTTGAGCTTTAAGCCAACTTTTTCACTCTCTTCTTTCACTTTCATCAAGAGGCTTTTGAGTTCCTCTTCACTTTCTGCCATAAGGGTGGTGTCATCTGCATATCTGAGGTTATTGAGATTTCTCCCAGCAATCTTGATTCCAGCTTGTGCTTCTTCCAGCCCAGCGTTTCTCATGATGTACTCTGCATAGAAGTTAAATAAACAGGGTGACAATATACAGCCTTGACGTACTCCTTTTTCTATTTGGAACCAGTCTGTTTTTCCATGTCCAGTTCTAACAGTTGCTTCCTGACCTGCATACAAATTTCTCAAGAGGCAGATCAGGTGGTCTGGTATTCCCATCTCTTGAAGAATTTTCCACAGTTGATTGTGATCCACACAGTCAAAGGCTTTGGCATACTCAATAAAGCAGAAATAGATGTTTTTCTGGAACCCTCTTGCTTTTTCCATGATCCAGCAGATGTTGGCAATTTGATCTCTGGTTCCTCTGCCTTTTCTAAAACCAGCTTGAACATCAGGAAGTTCACTGTTCACATATTGCTTTAAGCCAACTTTTTCACTCTCCTCTTTCACCTTCATCAAGAGGCTTTTGAGTTCCTCTTCATTTTCTGCCATAAGGGTGGTGTCATCTGCGTATCTGAGGTGATTGATATTTCTCCCAGCAGTCTTGGTTCCAGCTTGTGCTTCATCCAGCCTGGCAGTTCACATGTCTTGACTATTTTAAATAATGCTGCAGTGAACATATGTGCAAACATCTATTCAAGATAATTATTTAATTTTCTTTGGATATATAGGAATTGCTGGATCATATGGCATCTCTAGTTTTAATTTCTTGAGGAAGCAACATATTTTTCATATTGGCTGTACCAATTTATAATCTTGCCAACAGTGCAAAAGGATTTCTTCCTATTCTCTACATCCTTGTCAGCATTTATAGTCTCTCATCTTTTTGGTGATGGCATTATAACAGGCATAAAGTGGTATCTTATTCTGGTTTCAATTTGCCTATCTCCAGTGGTTAGTGCAGAGAAGGCAATGGCAGTGCACTCCAGTACTCTTGCCTGGAAAATCCCATGGATGGAGGAGCCTGGTAGGCTACAGTCCATGGGGGGTCGCTAAGAGATGGACACGACTTCACTTTCACTTTCACTTTTCACTTTCACTTTTATGCATTGGAGAAGCAAATGGCAACCCACTCCGGTGTTCTTGCCTGGAGAATCCCAGAGACGGGGGAGCCTGGTGGGCTACAGTCTGTGGGGTCACACAGATTCAGACACGACTGAAGCGACTTAGCAGCAGCAGCAGCAGTGATTAGTGATGTTAAGCACTTTTTCTTATACTGTTTGTCTTTGAATAAATGTCTATTCATGACTTTGGCCATTTTTAAAATTTGAAGTATAATTGATTTAGAATGCTTTGAGTGTAGAGCAAAGTGATTCATACTTTTTCACATTATTTTCCATTATTGTTATTACAGGATACTGAATATAGTTCCCTGAGCTATACAATAGGTCCTTGTTTGTCTGTTTTATATATAATACTGTATATCTGTTAACAACAAATTCCCAATTTGTCTGTACCCCTTGACTTTTCCCCTTTTATAACCTCAAATTTGTTTTCTATCTCTGTAAGTCTATTTCTGTTTTATAAATAAGCTCATTTATATCATTCTTTTAGATTCTGCATGTAAGTGATATGATATACTTGTCTTTCTCTATCTGACTTCACTTAGTATGATAGTCTTCAGATCCATCCATGTTGCTGAGAATGACATAATTTCATTCTTTATTGTGGCTAAGTAATATTCCATTACTTTACTAGCATGTGAGATGAATGCAGTTGTGTGGTAGTTTGAACATTCTTTGGCATTGCCTTTCTTTGGGATTGGAATTAAAACTGACCTTTTCCAGTCCTGTGGCCACTGCTGAGTTTTCCAAATGTGCTGGCATATTGACTGCAGCACTTTCACAGCATCATCTTTCTGGATTTGAAAGAGCTCAACTGGAATTCCATCACCTCCACAAGTTTTGTTTGTCGTCATGCTTTCTAAAGCCCACTTGACTTCACGTTCCAGGATGTCTGGCTCTAGGTGAGTGATCACACCATCGTGATTATCTGGGTCATGAAGATCTTTTTTGCACAGTCCTTCTGTGTATTCTTGCCACCTCTTCTTAATATCTTCTGCTTCTGTTAGGTCCATACCATTTCTGTCCTTTATCGAGCCCATCTTTGCATGAAATGTTCCCTTGGTGTCTCTAATTTTCTTGAAGAGATCTCTAGTCTTTCCCATTCTGTTGTTTTCCTCTATTTCTTTGCATTGATTGCTGAGGAAGGCTTTCTTATCTCTTCTTGCTATTCTTTGGAACTCTGCATTCAGATGCTTATATCTTTCCTTTTCTCCTTCGCTTTTCACTTCTCTTCTTTTCAAAGCTATTTGTAAGGCCTCCCCAGACAGCCATTTTGAAAAGGAGTACATCAAGGCTGTATATTGTCACCCTGCTTATTTAACTTATATGCAGAGTACATCATGAGAAACACTGGGCTGGAAGAAGCACAAGCTGGAATCAAGATTGCCGGGAGAAATATCAGTAACCTCAGATATGCAGATGACACCACCCTTATGGCAGAAAGTGAAGAGGAACTAAAGAGCCTCTTGATGAAGGTAAAAGAGGAGAGTGAAAAAGTTGGCTTAAAGCTCAACGTTCAGAAAACGAAGATCATGGCATCTGGCCCCATCACTTCATGGGAAATAGATGGGGAAACAGTGGAAACAGTGTCAGACTTTATTTTGGGGGCCTTCAAAATCACTGTAGATGGTGACTGCAGCCATGAAATTAAAAGACGCTTACTTCTTGGAAGAAAAGTTATGACCAACCTAGACAGCATATTGAAAAGCAGAGACATTACTTTGCCAACAAAGGTCCGTCTAGTCAAGGCTAAGGTTTCCCCAGTAGTCATGTATGGATGTGAGAGTTGGACTGTGAAGAAAGCTGAGTGCCGAAGAATTGATGCTTTTGAACTGTGGTGTTGGAGAAGACTCTTGGGAGTCCCTTGGACTGCAAGGAGATCCAACCAGTCCATTCTAAAGGAGATCAGCCCTGGGATTTCTTTGGAAGGAATGATGCTAAAGCTGAAACTCCAGTACTTTGGCCACCTCATGCAAAGAGTTGACTCATTGGAAAAGACTCTGATGCTGGGAGGGATTGGGGGCAAGAGGAGAAGGGGACGACAGAGGATGAGATGGCTGGATGGCATCACTGACTCGATGGACGTGAGTCTGAGTGAACTCCGGGAGTTGGTGATGGACAGGGAGGCCTGGTGTGCTGCGATTCATGGGGTTGCAAAGAGTCAGACATGACTGAGCGACTGAACTGAGCTGAACTGAATATTCTGTTGTATATTTATACCACATCTTTATCCATTTATCTACTGCTGGATGTTTAGGTTGCTTCCATGTCCTCACTAATGTAAATAGTGCTGCTATGGACCCTGGGGTGCATATATATTTTCACTGTAGAGCTTTCATCTTCTCTGGATGTATGCCCAGCATTGGAACTGCTGGAGCATATGGTAGCTCTGTTTTTAGTTTTTTAAGGAGCCACCACACGGTTCTCCGTAGTGGTTGCATCAATTTACATTTCCACTGGCAATGTAGGAGGGTTCCTTTTTCTCTATACCCTCTCCAGCATTCATTATTTGTGGATTTTTTTGATGATGGTCATTCTGACAAATGTGAAGTGATACCTCATTACAGTTTTGATCTGCATTTCTCTAATAATTATGTTATTAGAGAAAAGATGTTAATCATCTTTTCACGTGTTTGAATTACTCCCTTTTCGATTGCATCATTTGCAGATATTTTCTCCCATTATGCAGGTTTCTTTTTGTTATGGTTTCCTTTGCTGTGCAAAAGCTTCTAGGTTTGATTAGGTCCCATTTGTTTATTTTTGCTTTTGTTTCAATTATTCTAGGAGATGGATCCAAAAAAAATATTGCTGCAATTGATGTCAAAGAGTGTTCTGCTGTTTCCCTCTGGGAATTCTGTGGTAGCTGGTTCTGTATTTAGGTCCTTTGCCCATTTTTAAACCGGATTATTGTTTTTCTTCCATTTGCTGTTGTTTAGTTGCTAAGTTGTGTCTGACTCTTTTGCAACCCCATGGATTGTAGCCCACCAGGCTCCTCTGTCCATGGGATTTCCCAGGCAAGAATACTAGTATATTCTATAAAGTTGCCTTTGCTATTTTGTTGATCATTTCTTTTGCTGTGCAGAAGATTTTAGTGTAATGTAATCCCACTTATTTTTGATTCTGTTACTTATCCTTTAAGTTTCATCTCCAAAAAAAAATCATTGCTAAGACCTGTATCACAGAATTTTTGCCTATATTTTCTTCTAGCATTTTTATGGTTTTAGCACTTATGTTTAAGTCTTGAGATGCAAAGTTAGGTTATTTGTGATCTTTCCATTTACTTGAGAAGTGGGTTTATAGCTGTAAACTTCATGTCTAGAACTGCTTTTGCTGTATCCCCAAAGTTCTTGTATGTTGTGTCCTCATTTTTGTTTGTCTAAAAATAATTTTCCTCTTAGTTTATTCTTTGATACATGGTGGTTCAGGAAATGACTATGTTTTAATAGTTAATAACTGTGAGAGATTGGCATGATAGTTTAAACATAGGCAGGCAGGGAGCATTTCTCTTAAGTGAACATGGGCTGACTGTCAATACTGATTTGAACAAGAGATTATGGCAGAAGGAACACTGCTGATTTAGGCTCCAGTTATTAAGGGAAAAATAGTTTCTAGTATAGTTTCTTGGAGTTTGACCAAAGTGACTACTCTGACACCACTATCCAGTGAGAAAGTCCAAACTTGTATGTAGAGAGGCTGAGTAGAGAACTGAGGCCTATGATATATGACTGTAATCATTCCCACTTGTTTTAGCCAGCCCAGCTGAATGACAAATCGTTCCTAGTTTGACTTGCCTAAACTGATGACCCATAGAATCATGGTCTTACAAAATGGTGGCTCTTTTATGCCACTCAGTTTTTGGAAGGTTTGTTGTGCAGCAGTACATCTTTAGAACAGTTTTCAATATCTGTGGATATTTTCTTAGTTCTACTTATACTACATTAGCTAATATGATCTCACATTACTTTTCTATCACCTAAACACTGAGGGTTCAGACCTCTAACCCTTGTCCGTCTATACTCAGTGCAGTTCACTTCAGTCGCTCAGTCTGACTCTTTGCAACTCTATGGACTGCAGCATGCCAGGCTTCCCTGTCCATCACCAACTCCCAGAGCCTGCTCAAACTCATGTCCATCGTGTCGGTGATACCATCCAACCATCTCATCCTCTGTTATCCCCTTCTCCTCTCGCCTTCAGTGTTTACCAGCACCAGGGACTTTTCCAATGAGTCAGTTCACATCAGGTGGCCAAAGTATTGGAGTTTCAGCTTCAGCATCAGTCCTTCCAATGGATATTCAGGACTGATTTCCTTTAGGATTCATTGGTTGGATCTCTTGCCTTGAGAACCTCATGAACAGTATGAAAGGCAAAAAGATCTACACTCACGTGCTAGAGAAATTTCCTTCAGTCTCTGGGCTTTAACTTGCATCCTTACAGTATGACTTTCTAATTTATATCTGTAGCTCTCACATTATTCCTTATATTTAGATCCTTTGCCCAGTTTTAAACTGGATTATTGTTTTTCTGCTATTTGTTGTTGTTTAGTCACTAAGTCATGTCTCTCTTGCAGCCTCATGAACTATAACTTGCCAGACTGCAGTATTCCCAATGGCCTCCTTGGACATCTCCAGTTTAATGTCTAATAGGCATTTCAAACTTAGCACATTCAAACTTAAGTCCTAATTGCCTTAACAACACAGCAACTCTCATACTGTTTCCCATCCAGGGACATGATACTCAGGGTCAACCAGTGCCTCAAACATCATAGATGCTACCTTTGATTCTTCTTTTTCTCCAGTACTTCACTTTGATCCATCAGTAAGCACTGTGGACTCTACCTTAGAATAGGTTTCAAGCTGAGCGATCTTATAAAACATAAATCAGATCATATCATTCATCCTGAGAATGGCTTTTCTTCCCACCATGGCAAAATCTAAAACTCTTACCATGGCCTCATATAACCTGGCTCCAGGTGACTTCTCTATCCTCATAGCCCTTTCTTTCCCTCCCTTACTAGAATAAATGTGCTTTATTCTAGCACATTTGCCTTCCTGTTGGGCTCAGGGATCCTAGGGATCCTGCCCGACATCTGGAATTCTCCTTCTTCATGTATTTCCATAGCTCATTCCTGAAATTCAGTCAGGTCTTGGTAAAAGTGCCTCAGAAAGTCCTCCTTGTCAGTCACATCTATAATAAGAACCCCTCTGTCTCCATCATTTTCCCATAAAGTTGCTTTATTTTTTCTCATTGTACTTTTTATCACCTGCAATGGGCATGTTAAGTAAGTAAGTGTTAGTCGCTCAGTCGTGCCCGACGTTTTGTGACCCCAAGGACTGCAGCCCACCAGGCTCCTCTGTTCATGAGATTTTCCAGACAAGGATACTGGAGTGGGTTGCCATTTCCTTCTCCGGGGATCTTCCCAACTCAGGGATTGAATCCGGGTCTCCTGCGCTGCAGGCAGATTCTTTACCGACTGCAATGACATGTTACCAGTATTCATTTATTTGATTACTTGTTTATTGCCAGTACCATGATCATGTAACCTCTTTAAAGCCAGATTCTTTTTCTTGTTCACTACTCTACCCCCAGTTCTTGAACAGTGCCTGGGGACACTACTATACCAGGCAAATCAGTTGATTAAGTAAACTCCTTGATCGACTAAATTAACTCTTTTTATTCATCTTTTAATTCTTCCACCCACAGCCTTGAATATTTCCTGATAAAGATTGGCTACTTAAGGAATATTTGTGAAGGTGTTGAAATCAAGCCTGGAAGTGATTCATAACAACTTTTGAAGCTGTCTTCTTTTGATTAAAATCTTTAATCAGGCAGTTTGTGAGACCCAATTTCCATAAATTCTGGGTAGTAAAGGTTCTGATTTCCATCTTCTTAAGTGTCCAGTAATTTTGAGTGTTCAATATTTCTGTTGCTGAGGGGGTCCTTGAGGAAGGTTCACTTTGTTTTGTTAAGTCTAAAAATCGTGATACCTGAATATCTTTGATTACTTTTCTGTCATCATTGGAGAAGCTACACAAACCATGCGTGGAAGTATTCTGAGTAAATTGTTTCTTATCCTTTAAAGAAAATCTGAATTATAATAGAACAATGGAGGAGGAATGTTATCTTAAGACAAATTTCAGGATCTCATCTAATCTGTGAGGCAAGGCACATACATATTCCTGAATATATAACATGCTGGTGAAAGTCATATATTTTAAAAATTAAAAAAAATTGAAATTCTCAAACATTAGCCAGGTCTTACTTGATTATTAGCAATATGTATATTTTTTAAACTTGATTTCTAGACAAAAAATCTTCCTAGGAATTCTTAGTATTCTAGAGAACTGGGAGAGTTCATGACATCCTTGTGCCATCAAAAACACATCAGCATGTTTGGATCATTACTCTTCACTGATAAAATTGTCTTTCTTAACCAACTCCACATCCTCTTTTGTATTTCAATTTTCCTGCAATATTAAACACTGCAGAAATGACAATGCTGATTTTTTCAAATATTTCTTTCATGTGCTCCCTTTATTTTGCCAGATAAATTATTCAATAAATTTTGCATATGGTTCATTAATCCTCGGTCGTGTGCCTTTTTTTTTTCCCTTTAGAGGTAAAAATATGGTGTGCTGTATTTCTAAATAAAGCCCCTTTTTTGGCTGTTCATTGTGCCCTTTACCTGAAGTGTATAATTGGATTCTTCAGTCATTTATCTCAAAATATATACCACCAACTGAGTTGGAAAAATGTAGCATTACTAAGTTTAAATGCAACAATTCTATGCATTCAAATATAATATTACACTGAGAAGATGTATTATCTTTAGTCTGCCAGAAAGCCACTTTAGTGTTTCAGACAACAAATTGCTCATGGTACATTTTCTACTCTGACATATTGCAGAACCGAATAAAAATAAAAGGTACAATTTGAACTATCACTAACAATTTGCTGCTTTTTATGGCACATTTCAGATTTTCTTAATGTGGCTGACTTAATTTCACAAAGAAAGTACGTTTCATCCTAGTATCTGCGTGTACCTTATCTATCATGTTTCTGCAGTTATGAAAATGAACGGATGCCAAGCATAAAAACTCCTGGTTTTGAATCCATGAATTAGAGTGAATTATAACTTCCTTCCTTGAAGCAATATTGCATAGTGTGAAGAGCAGGTGTCTTGGCACCAGATTACTCAACTTCATCTCTGCTCTGACACCTCCTAGGCCTGGATGGGTTTTATAACCACCCTGTGCCTCAGTTTCCTATCAGTATGGTAGGTATAATCATAGCACCAATCTCATAGGGATGAATTGAGCTTTACAGGTAGAAACTGTATAAAATACTGAGATTTTGTACTAGGCAAGTAATATCTGGTTTTATTTCTAAAATACTCATTTTTCTATCCAAAATATAATATTTATTAGATTGTTACTATATATCAACAGTCATATCTTACATATGTCTGTAGTTATGACAAACATGGTCTGCATACTTTCTAAAGAGTCTAATTGAATTTAAAAACTGTTTAAAAGGCACAAAGCCATATGCATGATCACTTACCACCACTGCTCCCACCCTGTACTCCCACCCCTACCTCATTCTACTTTTACCCTTACAATCATTCTAAATGCAGCAGCAAGAGAAATATTTTTTAAAGGTTAATCACGTTATCAGTTCAGTTCAGTCGCTCAGTCGTGTCCAACCCTTTGCAACCCCATGAACCGCAGCACGTCAGGCCTCCCTGTCCATCACCAACTCCCGGAGTCCACCCAAACCCATGTCCATTGAGTCAGTGATGCCATCCAACCATCTCATCCTCTGTTGTCCCCTTCTCCTCCTGCCCTCAATCTTTCCCAACATCAGGGTCTTTTCCAATGAGTCAGCTCTTTGAATCAGGTGGCCAAAGGATTGGAGTTTCAGCTTCAACATCAGTCTTTCCAATGAACACCCAGGAGTGATCTCCTTTAGGATGGACTGTTTGGATCTCCCTGCAGTCCAAGGGACTCTCAAGAGTCTTCTCCAACATGCAATTCAAAAGCATCACTTCTTCGGCGCTCAGCTTTCTTTATAGTCCAACTCTCACATCCATACATGACCACTGGAAAAACCATAGCCTTGACTAGATGGACCTTCGTTGACAAAGTAATGTTATATCATGTTATATTTCTATTCAAAACATAGCATTGGCCTCCATTTCACACAGTCAAAACTGATTCCTTAACCTGGCTTGCAAGCCCCAGCATGATCTGCCCATTCCTCTCTGATCTCTACTGGATACCGCAGTCATCATCCTAGCCACACTAGCATCCTTACTATGTCTCAAACCCAGCCAGACACACTCCCAACTCAGGGTCTTCGCACAAGCTATTTCCTCTTCCTGAGACCCCTTTCCTCTAGAAAGCCACATCCTTACATCCTTCAAACTTTACGAAAATATCATCTTCTTACTGAGGCCTACCCTGACTGCCCTATCTGAAATTGCAGTCTGCCCCCTACTCCACCGTTTTCAAACCCCCTTGCTGCTGCTGCTGCTGCTACTAAGTCACTTTAGTCGTGTCTGACTCTGTGCGACCCCATAGATGGCAGCCCACCCGGCTCCCCCCTCCCTGGGATTCTCCAGACAAGAACACTGGAGAGGGTTGCCATTTCCTTCTCCAGTGCATGAAATGAAAAGTGAAAGTGAAGTCGCTCAGTCATGTCCGACTCTTAGCGACCCCATGGACTGCAGCCTACAAGGCCCCTCCGTCCATGGGATTTTCCAGGCAAGAGTACTGGAGTGGGGTGCCATTGCCTTCTCCTCAAACCCCCTTAACCTACCCTCTTTTTTTCTCTTTTATCATAGCACTTAGCACCTTCCAAAATAGTATATTAATATTATTTACATATTGTATTTATTTTATGTTTCCCTCACCAGAATGTAAGCTCCACCAGGGCAGGATTTGTTTTATTTACTCATATGTCCCAAGAACTCAGGATCCTGTATGATACTTAGTAGTTACTCAATAAATTGTTGAAATACATCAAAATTTTCAACAAATACAATAGGCTAGAGTGTTTAAATTCAATGATATGGTCTTTTTAAAGTAGCACTAGGGAAGGAAGGAAGGGGCTTTTGCTTTATTCCAAAGTGTGTCATTACACACTTTGGAATTTTAGGGTTTATTCACAGATATGCTTTTTTAGTATATTTAATTTTAAAATATCTTTAAAGTTGGAAAGTACTGATCTTTATGGGATAATTTCATTCTTGGAAACAGCTGGAAGAGAACATGGTAAATTAATAAATTGATTAAGATAGTATTTTGAGGAAGGAAGGAAGGGACTCAAATAACGAGGCAAATTGACTTGAATCACTAGTGAGTTGACAATTTCAAAGTACTCTGGTCAAATGGAAGGATAACACTGGTCCACATTCCAAAGGTTACTTTGAAATTTAACATTTATTTTGATACAGAAGACCTAAGTTTTCAAAATCTTGGTAAATTTTATTTTTCCATACATAAAAAGTGATATGATTCTACTATGCAGTTTTATCATGAGTTCTGCCAGGAACTCAAAATAAACATTGTAAGGCTTACACATTTGGATCAGGGGGCAGGAAAACACAGTATAATGCAGCAGAAGAAGCAGGTGCCTTTTTTAAAAAGAAGATATTTATTTGGCTGTGCCAGGTCTTAGTTGCAACAAGCAGGGTCTTCAATTTTCATTGTGGTACATGAGACCTTTTAGTTGTGGGTTGTCAGATCTAGTTCCCTGACGAGGGCTGGAACCTGGGTCCCCTGCTTTGGAAGCTCAGAGTCTTACCCACTGGACAATCAGGAAATTCCCAAGAAGCCCATCCTTATAGCCATGTAGATCTAAGGTTATTTCCCACCTTAACCCCCTTGTGTTGTATGATGTTTGAAAATAAACTTAAGTTCTGATTCTGTTTTTTTTTTTTTTTTACTTGTAAAATAAGCATAAACATCCACATCCCACAATAAACATCACACAATTAAACATGAGAGAATGAAGAGACCAAGTACATCAGGAACAAGCGTCATGGTAGGCTCAGAATACCCGTAAGTAAGCCAATGCCTGCCACTAACAGTGTATAGTTGTCACTTAGTTGCTAAGTCATGTCTGACTTTCTTTGTGACTCCACGAACTGTAGCCCACCAGACTCCTCTGTCCATGGGATTCTCTAGGCAAGAATACTGTAGTGGTTGCCACTCCCTTCTCCAGGGGATCTTCCTGACATAGGGATCCAACCCACATCTCCGGCATTGGCAGGCAGGTTCTTAACCACTGAGCCTCCAGGGAAGCCCATCTGGGTAGTGAGTAGAGGGCTTTATTCACATTATCACAATCAATCCTTATAACAAGCCTATGACGTAGGTAGCAGTATTATCTTTATCTTGCAGATAAGGAAATTGGAGCTTAGGGAATTTAGAGGTTAATTCACTTCCCCCTTTCCCCCAATTTTTGAAACACCCATTAAATTTTATTAGTGTCAAGAGTACTATAAGAACAGTGTATCGATGCATCTGTAGTTTTCTTCAACAGAAAATAAAAATGAAGAAAGCTGATAAGTAGATTTAATAGAAATTCAATCCACAAAATGTTCTGTTTTAATTTTGGTCAGTGTGCATTTTGTGTGTATAATGCCTATTATTTTAGCTTTTCAATTTATATATTCACCATACATAGGGAAGTTACTTTGAATTTGGTGCTTACATCTTTAGTTCTGCAAATTTGGAAATCACTCATCATAATACTTGACATCTTATGGACTGAAGGCAATTGTAAAACACACTAAATTATCTTGGAAATAGGTGTGATAGTGTTTTATCCATCCCAGAAAAGATTCAGAAGGTAAGAGAAATATCATGTGGAGAAAAGAATAGAATGGTTGAAAATTAGTTTACACGAGGAAAGACATACATTTGTTTAGATTTAATTCACATAATTAGTTTTAAAAGTAGTATTTTTATTTCTCTGCCTTTTGATATGATACTAGCAGATGTGGTATGAAATGGGAGCAGATTCTCTGATTTCTAAGCTTCTCAAGATAATGTTCTAATGTTTGTCCCTAAAAGGACCTTTGAAATTATCTGGCGCACACTCAGAGAATGGAAGTATCATTCCAAGACTACTAAGCAGTAAGAGCCAGAACAGAAATAGTCCAGGGGTCCTCACCACTACCCAGGCCCTCTGTTTCACTTTTCTGTTCTCAACAACATTTCTTAATAAAATTTAAACCTGCAACTCTTGGGTTCAGGCAGGCTTGTAATTAGCCAGGACAACAGTAGAAAAGTGTGACGACCAATGTCAAACTTCTGAAATACCAAATAAGGACTTTCTTCATTTTAGGGGAAAAGAAAAAAAAAAAAAAAACAGAAAAATTGACACCAAATGTTTCTAAATGCCCTGAGAAGCACCTCTTGACTCTGATAGACATAGATACAATAGGTATTGTTTATAAGACACTGAAAATTCATGGCTTAGTTTTTCAGAATTTCCCTGAAGGTAAAAGACCTCTAGATTTGGCTCACAAAATAGTGAGATCTTGCTATTTAAAGGTGGTCCAAGTAGAATCAAATGTCTGATTTTGCCCCTTGAGGAACAAGACTCTGAACCTTCTTGTTTTCTCACATTCAAGGTTGAGCACAATGTTTTCTCCAACAGTGCCTAATAATTATGGATTTTTAAAAGTGGTCTATTTTTTAGGTGGCCTGTGTTGGAAATTGTCCCAATAAATGAAAATATTGCAGCTGTTTTATTATGTGGCTGTATTATACTTTCAATCATCATAATAGTCACCCTTTAGGACTTTTCCAGAGAAAAAACTCTGTCCCCAGAGGTCACAAATGGAACGTCTCATTGAGGTGCTTCCAAGCTGTCCTCCTTTTCCAACCAATTGCCCCTCTGTGAGAAGTCAGAAAAAATTCCAGGCTGCTGTCAAGTTTACCAGTCTGTAAACAGTCTATTTCAAGAAATTCCAGCATATCAAATTCCAAATTTAAGTTAATAGATAAATCATCAGGGTGTGTGAAAAATAATTAGTTTCCAAGAATATTTTCCAGATGATTCATTTAAAAATGACTGTCTAATGTGATGGTTTGTGAATAACAAGTCTTCAGAGGCAGACCTGGGAAGAACCCTGTGTCTACATTTTTAATAAGCACCTGGGATTCTGATGTAGTTTTTTTTAATCTACTTATAAAATATATGACTCAAAACATGCATATTTAAGGAGGTATCAGTTGTATAAAGTGCTTTGCTCCTTTCTCTCTGCCATTTTGTAGCATCAGATTTTCCCCTCTAATTTATTATTCCTTGAAAATAATACAATCAAAGCTTTAAGAGCTCATTGTTAGCTGTTTGATTTTAGAAAATCAAATGTACAAATGCAAGTTTAATGACACTAAGTAAGAAAAAACTTGTAGTAATGTTACTATTAAAATGGTTGCCAGAGACAGTTGACCTCAAAAGACAGGATATTACAAATGAAACCTGACAAACAGTCCCTTGAGAAAAAACAAGAACAACAGAGGGAGAAACCTTGGGCTTATGTGGTAACAAAGTCAAAGTGAGATTTCCTGAATGTCAGAGCAATGAAGCAGGCAGTAACGTTTTTACTGTGAAAAGATAATCAGGGATCAGCCTGCACGTTGGCTGGAATGACTTGATTTCCTTTAACCTTTGAGTTCTCTTTGCCGAACCTGTGTGTCAATAACAGCTATATGTGAGTACAGTGGGGAATATTATTACTAAAAGGAGTTTTAAGATATATTACCTGATTTGAGGTAGAAATACACTCCTGTCAAAGGCAATCATTGTCTGATATTGTTGCTGATACTGTCCTGATATTACTCATTGCTTCTGATACTGTTCTGGAAACTGTTCTTTACATTTATCCAGGACATTTAAAATAAGTTAGGGAATTTTTATAACCCTGGATACAATGACATTTGTCATCACTCATTGCTTTGGTTTCATGAATATAGAAATTACCCTCCAGGAATGTGAAAACAGGAATAATATAACAGTTTTGAGTTCTCAGGGAGCAAAAGACATAAGAATTAATTCCAATTCTGTTGCTATTAAGTAGCAATCATAACATATACTAAAATTCCATGAAAAACAGGACAGTGTAGCTGACATTAATCCTAAGCAAAATCCCACAGGAGATTTTTCAAAATAATGATTTTTCACTGATTGCATAAAAAGTGTTCCCAGTAGAGGCAGCAGAGAGTTCAGAGAGGACTGTCATCTTTTGTTTTTGTAGCTAGTGTTATTAACTTTTTAATAAGTATGTCTTGATTTTAACTTGAAAACATTGGTTGCTCATTTATCTGAGCATGCCAGAGGATGACGAACTAGTAATAGCAGAATTGGGTTGATTCACAACTGATAGAACAATGAAACTTTTTAAATTAGTTAGTTTTTAATTAGCCAATGTCAATCTAGATGAAAGTCTTTAGAAATGACATGCTAGACTCTGCCTTTGGCTTTTTCTAGAATTATCAAACTATCTGACTGACAAATCATCGAAAATGGAAATGGGTATCTTATACATTCAACGGCAAAATCTGAGGCCAAGAATTTTCAAGTCTGAAATAATAGGCAAGATTCAATAAGTTGAATCTTACAGAAAGTGTGTAAAAACTTCTACTTAAAGCCACAGTTCACCTGAAGAAGATTAGGATGGAAATATCTCTCTTAGAGGCAGAAGAATTTTACTAAGTAATTTCACAGAAGTTATTCCTGTCTTAGGTTGCATAGGCAGACAGACAAGGGAAGTGAATGACTTGTTCTACCTAAATGTTCTAGAACTTCACCAATTTTGCTTTATCAGTGCTGGGCATCAGACCTCAGGAGGCATAGAGACTGAGTATAGAAACTTCCCTGGTGGTCCAGTGGCCAAGACTCCTTGCTCCCTATG
Source organism: Bos indicus (assembly GCF_029378745.1). Classification (NCBI taxonomy): domain Eukaryota; kingdom Metazoa; phylum Chordata; class Mammalia; order Artiodactyla; family Bovidae; genus Bos; species Bos indicus. The sequence continues at coordinate 114,613,034 of NC_091760.1, forward strand.
CAGGGGGTCTGGGTTCAATCCCTGGTCAGGAAACTAGATCCCATGTGCCACAACTAAAGATCTCGTGTGCCGCAACTAAGCCCAGCTGCAGCCAACTAAATAAACACTTTTAGAAAAAACTGAGTATATGTGAATGAGAATGGCTAGGATGATAGATAAAACCCAAACTGTTTCACACTATCAATATCTGAAGGAAATGGGGACACTTAAGTGAGAATGAGTGGGTGTGATACCATAGGTATGGAACTGGACTTCCTTCAGTATACTTCAGTAGTGTATAGATCTAGGACTCAAGGATGGATGCTAACTGGTGGATTCCAATTCAACAAATGGTAAAGCTTTTAAGTGATTTGATATAACTGAATAGGGCAACTCAAGGAGGCCAAACAAATGTTAAAATGGTGGAGATGAAGCTACTGAAGCATCACATAAAATAAGGTTATAGTTTAGATCACTAGGCTTTAAACTGGGCTGTCTGGAGTATTCAGGTTCAAGGTGTCCCTTTGGAGGTGGAAGAGGATGGAAGATGTTGACTGAGCTGACTCTTACCCGAGGCTCACAGTCCACTTTGTTTGGATATTGGCTTCTCTTAAGATTTTTTTTTTTCCCTAAGCTAAAGTCTCCATGGTTGGGAAAAAGAAAAGAGAAAAAAAGGAGAAGGAAAAGATTAGACAATAGTTTATCTCTTCCAGACTTAGGACTCCAAATAGTAGCAACTGAGATATATTTTAAGTGTGAAAAAAAATACCTCAAGAGAGTTTGAGAAAATTAAATCCCCAAATTTGTGTACCCAACATACACACAACACCCCTATCTGTCTCCCTCTCTCTCTCTCACACACACATACACAAGAAAATATGCATTTTAAGAGCCCTCATCACTCAGTGCTAAGCTATTTTTTTTCTCATTTGTTGCATATATCCAATACTCGTGACCATGATTCTCCTGCTTGTTTAAAAAAAATAGTAAAAAAAAAATTATCTTTTAGTTCAAACATCTAAATGAACTTTGTATAAAATTAAGTTAAATATCAAGCACTCAGTTATCCCTCCAGGGTAGTCAGGAGAGCTGGTTTCCTCCAATCATCTGTCTAGTTCCAGGTCACCGGATGTAGAGTTAACCCAAGGAGAGAGTTGGGTGAATTCAAAGCTCAGTATATTTTTCTAAGTCAAGACAGTATGTGGATATGCATTTCTGCCTTTAAAGCTAAATACCACATTTAATTATATCTGTTGTAACATTCTATCTGTAATTCAATAACAAAAGAGATCAATTATTATACAGCAGGATTATCAAAAATAACATCAACCACATGGAAAGCATATCAGTGCCTAAATGCACATGCTTTCAGCAAACACTTATTGAGCACCTTTCATGTGCCAGGTGCGGTTCTAGGCCCAAGGGACACATCAGCAAGCCCTGACCTTGGGAGGGTTATATTCTAGTAGATAATATGCAAATAAACACGCCAGGTGGTGACAAGTGCTATTACGGAAGATGTAGCTGTTGTCACTGGGTAGAGATCAGTGGGGGCTGCTGTTTTGTATAAACTCAGAACAATACAAGGTTAATGTGTGGCTGCAACGAGTGTCTCGATCAGGATGCTTGTATAAAAACAATAGGTGATGAGTTTTCATAATGCTCCTACTTCAAAAGTTTTGCGAAGAGCAAGTATCAACTGCCTGCTTTAGCAACTCTCTTCCTTTGTTATGCATGTTTTACTTTGTGGTTTGTCTGGTTTCCTTTTGACTTCCTCAGGCTGTCCAGCATTCTGAAGAGAATTATATTACCTGTAACTCCCCCTCCTCCCAACTGACTGAGCTTGTGCTAAAAATAACTCTAAGATGGTTTCACTATTATTCTTTTTAGCCGACAAACTTGCTTTTTCTTCAAAATTATTTTCCAGTTTATATACATTTTTTTTCTGATTAAGAACATTTACAGTCGGACACGACTGAAGTGACTTAGCAGCAGCAGCACTCCCATATTTTCACTTTTTTAATAAACGTATTAACTGTGTCATTTACCTGTGTGAGTGTATTTATCTTTTCTTTCTCTGCATGATCGCATGGTAATGAAAGGATAAAAACAATTTCTGCCTCCTCAAGAAAGAATTGGAGATAAATTTTTTTTACATTCTAATTTTTTAAAATGAGAAATTTTAGGCCTTCCCTATTTGTTATAGGAAAAATATGCTTGTTTGTATTTTTCTATTAATCTCTTCAAACCAATATTACATTGCATTGATTATGAAATTATATAGAGAATGATTATCATTGGGAAAAATTGTATAAGTGTAAAAACAAGTTGTATAAAAGCATTATTTAACCTGTAAAATATGTTGTTGGTTAGATTTGATTAGACTGTGAGATAGACACCAACGTTCATATATAACTTCCAATTTTTATGTAAGCCTATAATAACCTCTCCCATCCTCCACCTCGTTAAATGCTGTTGACTGTAGTGTCTCCATCCTGCAAGCAAGCCTCTGTTGTTTTCGTTTTTAAACATTTGGAAAAGGTGAAGGGACAAAGTAATGACATGGGAACATTTTCTTAGGAGTTAGAGGGAATTTTAAAATATTTTAAAGCATAACCAAGGAATGTTCTACACAGAGTAAATTTAAAGATCCCATTCAGTTATAATTTATGAGTCTTACATTTTTTTGTTAACTTATTACTGATACTTAGACATTCCATGATCCCTGATTCATTCTTCTTCATTACTATGACAATATCTTTGAAAGGTTATTACCTTAAACTATATATATATATATAGTAAATAATTATGTTATGATTTATCATGTATACTATGCACTCATAAATAGCCCTGTAATATCCTTAATTTTGAATCAGTTGACCTTGACCTTTATTACAACTGAGTGTGGAGGTAGAAAGCAGGTTGAATAAGAATTATTAGGTTAAAAGCCACTTGAGGAGGTAACATATTGAGATGAAAGAGCTCTGGAAAACAAAAAGATAAAATAAAATAAAAAAATAAGACCTTCAGATTCAACCTGGCAATGTCACTAAGGTGATCCATTGTCATTTCAGGCAACTCAGCAAAGGCCTCTGGAGTATAGTCCCTCACAGGTGTCAATCCACAGTGACAGCTGTGAATGCCTCAGAGACCAAGTGTGGAAATGGCTTGGGTTAGATAAAAGTGGTAGGGACGCTGGTAAACTGGAGACACATGGCCTTCCTAAAGACATTAATTTCAAAATTTTGAAACTTGGTGATAACTGTTGAATCCTTTTTAACTCTAATACTCTGTGCTTTTGAACTGGATTTGCAAATAAAATCAACATGTGTTTATTAGGCCTATAAAGTGTAAAAACCTTGTCATGACTTGAGAGGGGCAACATAAAGCTATGAGTAATGCCATCTACCTTTGAAGCATATAATTTAAAGAAATGAAACTCTGAAGATGATGAAGAGGCTAGTTGTTCTTATGATGGGGAAAACATTATTTAACCACACTCATAAAAGCTGTTTCCTATCAAAAAAAAACATGAGTGTGTATTACCAAGTGCTGGAGAAATTGTTGGAATGAAAATACCCTCTAACAAGAGAGGCTGAGGAAAGACTTCCCTGAGGAGGTGAAGTTCAAGTGTGAGATACATGTATATAGGATCTGCACTGGGACAGAATGTGATAGCTTTACAAGCCAGGGATTTAACTTCAAGAAGACCTGCTATATATGCCATTAAGGAATTTAGCTTTTTTGTTTCTTGGTTTTTATTAGTGATGGATTCTTGTTAGGAAAATTAGTAGTACGATTGTCACTGAAACTTGTCATAGTATTTATATATATATTCTGATGTCAGCCAAACATTTGGTTGTGGTATATACATTTCAATGTTGAAGCTGAAGACTTTTACACAGATTTACTTAGTGAATAAATACATTCATTTGATCATAACAAAATAAATTTATCACCATTGTATTTGCATTTTTATCCCACTAAGCATCTGTTTTCTCTACACTGTTGTCTCTAGTTATAATCTTTCTTTCTTCAGCAAAACATATTTCACTGTTGTCTCTGTATGCCTGGAAATGTAGGATGTCCAAGTAAGATGTATCCAGATAGATGATCTAATAATGACTAACTGGTTTTGTGGTTTTATGTTTTCAAATTTACAAGTGTTTTCATATGCATTTTAAACATTTATTCCTTTAAAAAATTCTATAGTGTATATTTTATTCTTCTTTATTCAAAAGAGAAGCTGTTTCCATGTTTATTAAGTATAATTAACACAGTCATAGCACACAGCACATGGAGATCATTAGTGTTAGACCTGGAAGATGGCATGGTCCATATCGCTCATGTCCTTCATTTATACACCTAGTATTTATCGAGCACCTGCAACTTTTCAGGCTTGTTCTAAGTTACGAGCACACAGTAGTAAACAAGACAGACAAGGTTATTATCACTTTTTACATTCTACAAAGGAAACCTGCCCATAGTTTACCCATCTAGGACCTAGGTCTTTGGATTTCCAAGTTGTGTTCTTTCTATGATACTAACTGTAAGCATACGTTTGGTTGAATATTTGTAATGCTAGCTCAGGAGTCTATCTACCCTGATCCAGGGCAGATAAAATAAATGCTCTGAGAGTAAGGTGAAATCTCCAGTACATGTGTTGAATATAAGTAAAATTGCCAAGATGTTTATGACAGCAATAAATGCTCAGGGCAATTCTAGCTGCCAAGAATGGATCTTATTTTGCTTTCATGGTTGTTGTGTGGCCAAAGAACTATATAATCAGATGCATTTTGCTTTTTGTTGGCCTCTCATTATGTTATACCTATATTTAATTTGGGAGTCATGTGTTACTTAAAGGTGTAATGCCAGAAGAAAGAGGAAAATAAATTAAGGTAAAAATGTAAGCAATAAAGGGATCTTTTGTTTATATGTATATGTGTGTGTATGTATGTGTATGTGTAGGAATGTATTTTTTGTATGTATAAAAATATCTTTCACAACAATGATTCTGGATGTATCCTTGTCATCATGTGACTATAATAATATAGTGGGAAGCAAATATTATTCAAATGTAAATGACAAAATCATCGTAAATATAACTAAGACTCACCTAGGGATTTTTTCTACTGAATAAACATATAAAAGAGACACTTTATTCCCTCAATTACTCTAGCAAGATCACACCTGGTGCTAGATGCATAGTTCAAGAACCACAGTACGGTGGTGTAGCAGTTAGGTTATCAATCATGGATGTCAAGTCTTTTCTTCTAATTAACCTTAATTGAGTTCTCTGTTATAGAAGCACTATTTCCAATGAAGCAACTTATCAGTGATACCAGCATGGTAAAACCCAAGATTAATATTACTTCCTATACCTGAATATCAGTGCTTAATGCATTATACTGTAACACAAAATCTTAAATCTTCTATCAAAGTTTTGAAATTACATTGAGTAAAAATTGATGGAATATATATAAAATTTGCACAAGAAAATTATTTGGAAAAGCATTTTTGACATGACATATATGTCTGCATTTTATATTTTAAAACAATTAGCATGTCCCATTTATAATAAAGAATTTAAAGATTCAAAGATTAAAATCTCAAATTATACATTAGTTAATGTGACTGTGAATTTAGTCATGCTTGAAACTGAATCTTTATTTCATTTATGTTCAGGATTATTTTCAATAGTAATGCAAAATGTCCATTAGAACAGAATTCTGCAATAGGCAGCTTTATTAATCTGCCTGGAGAAATGCAGTGCAATTAATTCTAAATTTGATAACCAGTAAGCACTTCAAATGTTCAACAGATTATTTATTAAAAGGCAAATCAAAAAAGAAATAAGCTTTACTGCCAATGAACAGAATGCTTGGATTTAAAAATGGCCAGAAGGCTACTGGTATTAATAAGCTTTGTCAAATTCATTTTCAGACATGCATGGAGGAGTTTGTACTATTTTTTGCTCATGTCACAGTGTCTGTCAAGAGTAGAGCTCAGATACCTTGGGGAAAGCTTTCTGATGTGCAAGTATTTGAAAATAAAAAGACAGACAGACATTTACCTGATTCACAAGGGAATGGAAAACCATGAAGGATCTTGAGAAAAATTAGAGCAGGAACAATGAAAATGTTGGGAAAAGAGTTTAGCCATTGATACAAATTTGAGTAAGAATGACAAATACAAACATTGGTGATAAAAATACTACAAACTTAAAGTCAGCATGAAAAGAATTTCCATTGTATGAATGAAGCAACCCAGGTCATGAATGAATGTGTCTCATGAACCATTTGTTTATGCTGTATCTGGAGCTATAATGTAACTATTACACAAGTGGCCCAGTTCCATCAGATACTAATGCATATTGTCAACAACATCTGACCACAGGGACTTGATATATAACAGAACCCTCCTGTAGGCATGTAAAACTTGGGTTCAAATGATAGTTCTGCCAGGTAACAGGTGTGTTAACTATGGACAAATTATGTAAGAGCCTTTCATTGGTGCTCTCCAGTAGACCTTTCTGTGATGATGTAAATTCATAGAATATATATTAATTATTTGTTAAATAAGAATATTTGTTACATAGAAATTTGTTAAATTCTGTGCTGTTAAATAAGGTAACCATGAACTATGTGGCTATGGAACACTTCACATCTGGCTACTACAACTAAGGAACTGGATTTTTAATTTTAGCTATTGCAATTTATTTAAATAGCCACATGTGGCTAGTGTCTACTAAATTGGACAGTATGGTATAGCCTCAAGCGATTTCTTCTATGAAACAGCAGTAGTAATAGATCTGATTCAATTATGATGCTTTCAGTTGCAGGGGAGAGAAAATTCAACTCAGAATTTAAACAACAAAGGAAATGTACTGACTCCTTTTAACTGAAAAGTCCAGAATTGAGAGGTGCTGGGCAAAGTTCAGTTAGGGCTTCTCACTCTATTTTTTTCCCTAGTACTCTTTCTTCCCCTTTATTTTCATGTCGAGTCTCTGCCCTTATGGTGGTTTCCCTGATGGTCACAATCTGGCTGCTGTAATAACAGGGGTTACGCACTTCTCATTTGCATCTAGTAGGAGTGAAAGAGCATTGCCTTCCACGTTCACTTAAAAGGCCTAATATTATCATATGTGAACTAAATCACCAGTCCAGGCTCTATGCATGAGACATGCTCAGGGCTGGTGCACTGGGATGACCCTGAGGGATGGGATGGGAAGGGAGGTGGGAGGGAGGTTCAGGATGGGGAACACATGTACACCCATGGCTGATTCATGTGAATGTATGGCAAAAACCACCGCAATACTGTAAAGTAATTAGCCTCCAATTAAAAAAAAAAAAAAAGGCCTAAGTTTTGCTCTAACAAAATCAATCTGTAACAAATAGGTAAAGCCAGGAGTAGGCTGTGTATTGCTTGGCTTGTACCTAATTTCCTGCCCATCCCCTACTTAATTACTTTGAAAAGGTGAAGGAGATTTTTTAGCTAATGTTGAAACTAATGGTTAAGTTGGGGGAAATAGTGTTTTCTCAAAGAAAATCTGAAAGCTATTCGGAAGTAGAAAAAGATGGGGAGAGAATGCTGGATAGGTAATTGACCATTTTCATACAACTATCTGAAAGAATCATTTTTAATGGAGTCAGTGACTTACGTAGGTAAAGCACCTAACAGAGTCTGATGTATTATATCATTTCTTGTTCACATACCCCACCCTTTCCATGTACCCTGGGCAACAATCTTAGCCCTTCAGTGTCTTAGTTTTCTCACATGGGAATGCTAAGTCACTTCAGTCGTGTCCGACTCTGTGCGACCCCATAGACGGCAGCCCACATGCTCCCCCGTCCCTGGGATTCTCCAGGCAAGAACACTGGAGTGGGTTGCCATTTCCTTCTCCAATGCATGAAAGTGAAAAGAGAAAGTGAAGTCTCTCAGTCGTGTCTGACTCTTAGCGACCCCATGGACCGCAACCTACCAGGCTCCTCCGTCCATGGGATTTTCCAGGCAAGAGTACTGGAGTGGAGTGCCATTGCCTTCTCCGCACATGGGAATAGGTGACTGTTAAGATTGCTCCTAGCACTCAGTCTGTTACTGATACCTACTACTGATGTTATGTAGCCTCAGTCACAGGAATAAGTGTGGCAAAGGTGGGTTAATTGCATTGGAGCGCAGTGGGTGGCCACAGCTAACAAAAATATCATTGGGTCTCCTGTAACCAGTCTGTGGAAGTGGCCCAGGTGCCAGTCATTCAGCAAATAGAGGAAAGATGAGACACTGTGCCTATTTTTCAGTTCCAGCTTCTGCTGGACTCAGTTCTAGCTCTACTACCCTCAAACAGATGAACAGATAATAACAACCAATGATATCTAGTCTTTAGCTCAATGACATGAGAGACTCATTTGAGGCCTACACCTGAAAATTGAAATTTTATTGTGCTAGATTGGAATTAAGCATCTCTATTTTCTTTTATTTTTTAAAGAAAATAAAATTAATTTTAATGTGTAGCTATGGTTGTGAAGCACTACTCAAATGATTTTCAGATAAACAGGAAGTGGAGTCAGGGGCCTATATCACATTATTTGGTGTCAAGTAGCAGGCCAATTAAATGCTGTGAAGATAGCGAAATAACCAATGTTAGAACTATGCAAAATTTCTTCACCAAAAAGATGAAATCACAAAAGCAAATACATTTTTTAAAAAATCTGGAGACAAAACACTTAGATAACTGTTTCTCACTCTCAAGAAAATTTTACAACACCCATGAATTCTGTAAGACATAAAGATTAAATGATATTTAGTTAGCAGAGCTCAAATAAGAAATTATGGAGGAAAATAAAGCAATAACAGGCATTAAAACCAAACTAGAAGGAACAGAGCAGGTATGGCAGAAAATCAAATTGGTAACATGAAAGAACTATGTAAAAAGAACAGCAGAAGAAACAGAGGAAAAGCACCACAATGTTATTAGAAAAAAAGCACAACCAAAAGTTATTAGAAAAGACGAGATTGGAAAACATTGAAAATTCTTGTACATGGAGGGAAAAGAACACATTGAAAAAACAAATTACGTTAGTTACTGTAGAAACTGACTTTCAAGGAATGAAAGAGCATGAATCTTCAGGTTTAACAGGCTCATGATGTGCCAGAAAAAAAAAAAAAGATTTAAAAATTATGAATGAGTCATATCCTTGTGAATTTATTATATTTTGAGGATAACCAAAAAATTTTAATGTACATGTATATATTCTCTTTTATACTTCCATTTGCCTAGGTTTATATGTTGTAATAAATAGATATTTGATGAATATTTGTTGAGTAAATGAGAAAACACATCTTTTTTTAATAAAATCACTTTGACTGAAATATTAGAAATCAGTTCAGTTCAGTTCAGTCACTCAGTCGTGTCTGACTCTTTGCAGCTCCATGGACTGTAGCATGCCAGGCCTCCCTGTCCATCACCAACTCCTGGAGTCTGCTCAAACTCATATCCATTGCGTCGGTGCTGCCATCAAACCATCTCATCCTCTCTCATCCCCATCTCCTCCCAACCTTCAATCTTTCCCAGCATTGGGGTCTTTTCCAATGAGTCAGTTCTTCACATCAGGTAGCCAAAGTATTGGAGTGTCAACTTCAACATCAGTCCTTCCAATGAATATTCAGGACTGATTTCCTTTAGGATGGACTGGTTGGATCTCCTTGCAGTCCAAAGGACTCTCAAGAGTTTTCTCCAACACCACAGTTCAAAAGCATCAATTCTTCGGTGCTCAGGTTTCTTCACAGTCCAACTCTCACACCCATACATGACTACTGGAAAAACCATAGCCTTGACTAAACAGACTTTTGTTGGCAAAGTAATGTCTCTGCTTTTTAATATGCTGTCTAGGTTGGTCATAACTTTTCTTCCAAGGAGCAAGTGTCTTTTAATTTCATGACTGCAGACACCATCTGCAGTGATTTTTGAGCCCCCAAAAATAGTCTGTCACTGTTTCCATTCCTTCCCCATCTATTTTCCATGAAGTGGTGGGACCAGATGTCATGATCTTCATTTTCTGAAAGTTGAGCTTTAAGCCAACTTTTTCACTCTCCACTTTCACTTTCATCAAGAGGCTTTTTAGTTTTTCACTTTCTGCCATAAGGGTGGTGTCATCTGCATATCTGAGGTTATTGATATTTCTCCTGGGAATCTTGATTCCAGCTTGTGTTTCATCCAGCCCAGCTATTCTCCTGATGTACTGTGCATATAAGTTAAATAAGCAGGGTGACAATATACAGCCTTGACATACTTCTTTCCCTATTTGGAACCAGTCTGTTGTTCCATGTCCAGTTCTAACTGTTGCTTCCTGACCCACATACAGATTTCTCAGAAGATAGGTCAGATGGTCTGGTATTCCCATCTCTTTACTAAAGATAATGACAAATTTTCTGGTTTTGTAGATGTCATTTATAAATTGATATAGAAACTTATTCCCACATTTATAGTAAGAACTACATTTTCTAATAGTGTATGTTCATATGCACTATTAGTATTCTATGTTCACATACAGTGCTCATTCATGCATTTTTTTGGTAAACATTAACAATATAATCTATCTAAAGAAATAAAATAAAAACACATAATTAAAATGAGTCCTAAAATCAGGGAACAGAAAAATAAAGAGAGGATATTTTGCACAGTTATTTCTTGACTATGCTAACAAGTATTATCCCCACTTTATTAACAATTTAAAGGAATTGCAATATTAATTAATTTTTAGAAAAATTTTCAAATTCACCACCAATAACTACTTTGGTGTCCTTAGGTATATCTTGTGTTCATTTTCAGAATTTTTGAATAATTCATTTTATTTTAACCATTCATTATTTCTTCTGTTCAGACTTTACTTTCCTAAGTTTTGATGTGGAATATTTTTTACCAGATATGATTAGCAAAAGCAAAATGCAACTTGATAATTGATTAGGGGAGAATTTTAAAAGTTCCAAATGGTTGTTTTTATCCCCATTTCTTTCTTCATCCTCAGATGTTTTTCTTTATGGTCTGAGAGTGGTATCTACTTATGTCAACTGCACATAACTGAAAAGCTGATGGAAAGTAGATTAAACAGTAACAATTTTTTATCTCACTTAAGAAGTTCACAAATAGAGATTGCCATGGTTGGTTCTGTAGTGCAGTGATCTCATCAAGTATGAAGACTCTTTTCTTTATGTTTGGTCCATCTTCTTTGTATTGGCAGTGTCTATCCTCATGGATCCATGATACTTGGATCACATCAATCCCAGGTATCATTGTATCTCAAGACAATGTATAAAAGAAGTAAGAGAGAAAAAAAGCATTCTTCTCACAAATCTTACATCAGGGATAAAAATATATCCAAGAAGCCCCAAATGTGTTTTTCCTCTGATCTCATACAATCATTCAGTTCAGTTCAGTTCACTCGCTCAGTTATGTGCAACTCTTGGCAACCCCAAGGACTGTAGTACACCAGGCTTCCCTGTCCATCACCATTTCTCGGCGCCTACTCAAACTCATGTCCATCGAGTCAGTGATGCCATCCAACCCTTTCTGTCATCCCTTTCTCCTCATGCCTTCAACCATTCCCAGAGTCATGGTCTTTTCAAATGAGTCAGTTCTTCACATCAGGTGGCCAAAGTATTGGAGTTTCAGCTTCAACATCAGTCCTTCCAGTGAATGTTCAGGACTGATTTCCTTTAGAATGGACTTGTTTGATCTCCTTGCAGTCCAAGGGACTCTCAAGAGTCTTATCCAACATCACAATTCAAAAGCATCAATTCTTCGGCACTCAGCTTTCTTTATAGTCCAGCCCTCACATCCATACATGACTACTGGAAAAACCATAGCCTTGACTAGACCTTTGTCAGCAAAGTAATGTCTCTGCTTTTTAATATGCTGTCTAGGTTGGTAATAGCTTTCCTTCCAAGGAGCAAGCGTCTTTTAATTTCATGGCTGCAATCACCATCTGCAGCCCAGAAAAATAAAGTCAGCCACTGTTTCCCTATCTATTTGCCATGAAGTGATGGGACCAGATGCCATGATCTTGGTTTAATGAATGTTGAGTTTTAAGCCAGCTTTTCCCCTCTCTTCTTTCACTTTCATCAAGAGACTCTTTACTTCTTATTCACTTTTTTCCATAAGGGTGGTGTTATCTGCATATCTGAGGTGATTGATATTTCTCTCGGCAATCTTGATTCCAGCTTGTGTTTCATTGAGTCAAACATATCTCATGATGTACTCTGCATAGAAGTTAAATAAGCAGGGTGACAATATACAGCCTTGATGTACTCCTTTCCCAATTTGGAACCAGTCTGTTGTTCTATGTCCAGTTCTAACTGTTGCTTCTTAACCTGCATACAGATTTCTTGGGAGGCAGGTCAGATGGTCTGGTATTCCCATCTCTTGAAGACCTGTCCACAGTTTGTTGTGATCCTCACAGTCAAAGGCTTCAGCATAATCAGTAAAGCAGAAACATATATTTTTTCTGGAACTCTCTAACTTTATCTATGACCCAACGGATGTTGGCAATTTGATCTCTGATTCCTGTGCCTTTTCTAAATCCAGCTTGAACATCTGGAAGTTCACAGTTCACATACTGTTGAAGCCTGGCTTGGAGAATTTTGAGCATTGCTTCACTAGTGTGTGAGATGAGTGCAATTGTGCAGAGTTTGAGCATTCTTTGACATTGCCTGTCTTTGGGATTGGAATAATAACGACATTTTCCAGTCCTGTGGCCACTGTTGAGTTTTCCAAATTTTCTGGCATATTGAGTGCAGCACTTTCACTGCATTATCATTTAGAATTTGAAATAGCTCAACTGGGATTCCATCACCTCGACAAGCTTTGTTCATGGTGATGCTTCCTAAGGCCCACTTGACTTCACATTCCAGGATATCTGGCTCTAGGTGGGTGATCACACCATCATGGTTATCTGGGTTATGAAGATCTCTTTTGTATAGTTCTTCTGTGTATTCTTGACACTTCTTAATATCTTCTGCTTCTGTTAGGCCCATATCATTTCTGTCCTTTATTGTATTCATCTTTGCATGAAATATTCCTTTGTTATCTCTAATTTTCTTGAAGAGATCTCTAGGTCTTTCCCATTCTATTGTTTTCCTCTATTTCTTTTCACTGATCACTGAGGAAGGCTTTCTTATCTCTCCTTGCTATTCTTTGGATCTCTGCATTCAAATGGGTATTTCATTCCTTTTCTCCTTTGCCTTTTGCTTTTCTTCTTTTCTCAGCTATTTGTAAGGCCTCCTCAGACAACCATTTTGTCTTTTGCATTTCTTTTTCCTGGGGATGGTCTTGATCACTGCCTCCTGTACAATGCCATGAACCTCCATCCATAGTTCTTCAGGTACTCTGTCTATCAGATCTAAAACCTTGAATCTATTGGTCACTTCCACTGTTCAATTGTAAGGGATTTGATTCAGGTCATACCTGAATGGTCTAGTGGTTTTCCCTACTTTCTTCAATTTAAGTCTGAATTTGGTATTAAGTAGTTCATGATCTGAGTCACAGTCAGTTCCTGGTGTTGTTTTTGCTGACTGTATAGAACTTCTCTATCTTTGGCTGCAAAGAATATCATCAATCTGATTTTGGTATTGACCATCTGGTGATGTCCATGTGTAGAGTCTTCTCTTGTGTTGTTGGAAGAGGGTGTTTGCTATGACCAGTGCATTCTCATGTCAAAACTCTATTAGCCCTTGCCCTGCTTCATTCTGTACTCCAAGGCCAAATTTGCCTGTTACTCCAGGCAAATTTTTTGCCTTTTGCCTTGAGTCCCCTATAATGAAAAGGACATCTTTTTTGGGTGTTAGTTCTAAAAGGTCTTGTAGGTTTTCATAGAACCATTCAACTTCAACTTCTTCAGAGTTATGGGTTGGGGCATAGACTTGGAATTCTCTGATATTGAACGGCTTGCCTTGGAAATGAACAGAGATCATTCTGTTGTTTTTGAGATTGCATCCAAGTACTCCATTCAGACTCTTGTTAACTGTGATGGCTGCTCCGTTTCTTCTAAGGGATTCTTGCCCACAATAGTAGATATAATGGTCATCTGAGTTAATTTCACCCATTCCAGTCCATTTTAGTTCACTGATTCCTAACAGGTTCCTACGCAATATTGTTCTTTTCGGCATTGGACTTTACTTCCATCACCAGTTACATCCACAACTGGGTGTTGTTTTTGCTTTGGCTCCATCTCTTTATTGTTTGTGGAGTTATTTCTTCACTGATCTCCAGTAGCATATTGGGCACCTACCGACCTGGAGAGTTCATTTTTCAATGTCCTATTTTTTTGCCTTGTCATAGTGTTCATGGGGTTCTCAAGGCAGAATATTAAAATGGTTTGCTATTCCTTTTTCTATTGGACCATGTTTTGTCAGAACCCTCCACCATGATCCATTTATCTTGGGTGGCCCTACATGGCATGGCTCACAGTTTCATTGAGTTAGACAATGCTGCGGTTCATGTGATCATATTGGTTAGTTTTCTGTGATTGTGGGTTTCATTCTGTCTACCCTCTGATGGAGAAGGATAAGAGGCTTATGGAAGGCTTATGGAAGCTTCCTGATGGGAGGGACTGACTGAGGGGGAAACTGGGTCTTGTTCTGATGGCAGGGCAATGCTCATTAATGGGGCCATGCTCATACACCCATTAATTAGTAGTAAATAGAAATCTAATTGTTATCTTTAGCTTAGACCCATCATGGTTCATACTATTTTGTTAAAGATGTCCAAATTGGCTTTCTGTTAACCAGAAAAAAGAGTAAATTATTGCTGGGTGGGTGGACAACAAACAATTTCAGCCTTACAAATCATAAATGTAAGACATCTAAATAGATGGGTAGAGACATAACCTCATATATAAATTCATACTTGTGTACTTATTATACATTATATATGATTATATATGATATCTTATGTATTACATTATTATACATTATAAATATGTATACAATCTCATTGGTATTTTTGGACCTTCTTCAAATTAATTTTTATCTTTTGATCTCAGTATGTGACGATTCAGAAGAAAATGCTAGTCTCTCTGTATGATTCTATACTTCTATTGCCAGTGGTTTTATTTCATATATTTAGTGCTATATTTGTTTGTTTCAATAAGCTTTATACATTGTGTAACATTTTTACTGTAATGAAGACACCTCTAGTACTTTTCCCCTTGAATTCCATTTTGATTTGTTTGGTCTGATATAGCCTTTTAGCTATGCTGTTCCATTAACCTTTCTGAGCTACTAAGTGTGCACATTTTCTCTCTCTTTTTTTTTTTAACTTAATAAGTAGGTATCTCATTTTCACTCTGATGAAAAAATATTTTGTCTTAGTTTTATTTTTGAGTTCTTTTTTTTTTTTCCTTCTTCTGGTACTAAATTATTTCATTTATACTCTCTTACATGGTCTATGTCTGCTAAGGTACATGTCACTGCAAGAAATTTGGAGTGTATCCATTCTGTTGTTTGTTTCATTATTAGTTGTTTTTGTACATCATAATGAGGTGCTTCAATCTAATTCTCTCAATTTATTGGCTTCTGAAGCAACAATTATTGATTCTCCTTTATGGAAATTCAAAATAGAAGCTATATATTAGCAACTGATTCTCAAAAATCGGTGAATGAATAAAGTAAAAGCCATTCTTGTATACTTTTCGTGGGACTCTAAATATTCAAAACCTTTTGGAAAGGCAATATGGCAGTTTATCAACTGTTCATATTTCCTGGCTCTAAAATTCTACTTTTAAGAATCTAAAGGAATGCAATAAGTGCAACTTGTACAATGGTCATTCATTATGAAGAAGCTTATAAGCTTGTATGTCATGGAAAACAATATAGAAACATATAAATGCATATCTGCTTGGTGGTTGATAAATAATATGTATGTATATGTGTGCGTATATGTGTATATGTGTAGTATATGTATATTGATAAAATAATTGCCTTAAATAAAAAAATAATTTGTGTCAATGCTCAGTTCAGTTCAGTCACTCAGGTGTGTCCAACTCTATGCAACCCCATGAATTGCAGCACGCCAGGCCTCCTTGTCCATCACCAACTCCCGGAGTTCACTCAAACGCACGTCCATCGAGTTGGTGATGCCAACCAGCCATCTCATCCTCTGTTGTCCCCTTCTTCTCCTGCCCCCAATCCCTCCCAGCATCAGAGTCTTTTCCAATGAGTCAACTCTTCACATGAGGTGGCCAAAGTACTGGAGTTTCAGCTTTAGCATCATTTCCTTTCAAAGAACACCCAGGACTGATCTCCTTTAGAATGGACTGGTTGAATCTCCTTGCAGTCCAAGGGACTCTCAAGAGTCTTCTCCAACACCACAGTTCAAAAGCACCAATTCTTCCGTGCTCTGCCTTCTTCACAGTCCAACTCTCACATCCATACATGACCACAGGAAAAACCATAGCCTTGACTAGATGAACCTTTGTTGGCAAAGTAATGTCTCTGCTTTTGAATATGCTATCTAGGATGGTCATTACTTTCCTTTCAAGGAGTAAGTGTCTTTTAATTTCATGGCTTCAATCACCATCTGTAGTGATTTGGGAGCCCCCAAAAATAAAGTCAGCCACTGTTTCAACTGTTCCCCTATCTATTTTCCATGAAGTGATGGGACTGGATGCCATGATCTTCATTTTCTGAATGTTGAGCTTTAAGCCAACTTTTTCACTCTCCTCTTTTACTTTCATCAAGAGGTTTTTAGTTCCTCTTCACTTTCTGCCATAAGGATGGTGTCATCTGCATATCTGAGGTTACTGAGATTTCTCCCGGCAATCTTGATTCCAGCTTGTGCTTCTTCCAGCCCAACATATTTCATGATGTACTCTGCATATAAGTTAGATAAGCAGGGTGACAATATACAGCCTTGACGTACACCTTTTCCTATTTGGGACCAGTCTGTTGTTCCATGTCCAGTTCTAACTGTTGCTTCCTGACCTGCATACAGGTTTTTGAAGAGGCAGATCAGGTGGTCTGGTATTCCCATCTCTTGAAGAATTTCCCACAGTTTATTGTTATCCACACAGTCAAGGGCTTTGGCATAGTCAATAAAACAGAAATAGATGTTTTTCTGGAATTCTCTTGCTTTTTTCATGATCCAGCATATGTTGGCAATTTGATTTCTGGTTCCTCTGCCTTTTCTAAAATCAGCTTGAGCATCTGGAAGTTCATGGTTCACATATTGCTGAAGCCTGGCTTGGAGAATTTTGAGCATTACTTTACTAGCCTGTGAGAGGAGTGCAATTGCGCAGTAGTTTGAGCATTCTTTGGCATTGGCTTTCTTTGGGATTGGAGTGAAAACTGACCTTTTCCAGTCCTGTGGCCACTGCTGTTTTCCAAATTTGCTGGCATATTGAGTGCAGCACTTTTACAGCATCTTCTTTCAGGATTTGAAAGAGCTCAACTGGAATTCCATCACCTCCACTAGCTTTGTTCATTGTGATGCTTTCTAAGGCCCGCTTGACTTCACATTCCAGGATGTCTGGCTCTAGGTGAGTGATCACACTATCGTGATTGTCTGGGTCATGAAGACCTTTTTTGTACAGTTCTTCTGTGTATTCTTGCCACCTCTTCTTAATATCTTCTGCTTCTCTTGGGTCCATACCATTTCTGTCCTTTATGGAGCCAATCTTTGCATGAAATGTTCCCTTGGTATCTCTAACTTTCTTGAAGAGATCTCTAGTCTTTCCCATTCTGTTGTTTTCCTCTATTTCTTTGCATTGATCACTGAGGAAGGCTTTCTTATCTCTCCTCGCTATTCTTTGGAACTCTGCATTCAGATGTTTATATCTTTCCTTTTCTCTTTTGCTTTTCGCTTCTCTTTTTTTCACAGCTATTTGTAAGGCCTCTGCAGACAGCCATTTTGCTTTTTTGCAATTCTTTTCCATGGGGATGGTCTTGATCCCTGTCTCCTGTACAATGTCACGAACCTCCATCCACAGTTCATCAGGCACTCTATCAGATCTAGTCCCTTAAATCTATTTCTCACTTCCATTGTATAATCATAAGGGATTTGATTTAGGTCATACCTGAATGGTCTAGTCATTTTCCCTACAGTCTTCAATTTATGTCTGAATTTGGCAATAAGGTGTGTTGATGCAAATATCTCTAAAATAAAATTTAAAAAGTGTAAAACAATTTTGTAAAATTTGTAAAACAAATTTGTAAAACAATAAAATTTAAAAAGTATAACACATGTATGCCTGTGGCGGATTCATTTTGGTATTTGGCAAAACTAATACAATTATGTAAAGTTTAAAAATAAAATAAAATTTAAAAGAAAAAAAAACAATTTTATACAATTACTTTGTATAAAAAGTAATATACAATTTTGATTGGTTAAGATGTGTACAAAAGCATATATAGATCTTCCTCATCTTACAATGGGCTTACATCCCAACAAATTCATAATAGGTGGAAAATATTGTAAGTCAAAAATTTATTTAATACACCTTATCTACCAAACATCACAGCTTAGCCTTGCCTACCTTATACACACTCAGAGGCTTTCATTAGCCTACTAGAGGGCAAAATCATCTAATACAAAGCCTGCTTTATAATCAAGTATTGATCATCTCATGTATCATTTTTAAACCATTTTATTGGATATAGTTGATTTACAGCATTTAATTTCTGATGTACAGCAAGGTGAATCTGTTATACATATATTAATATGTATATCCACTCTTTTTTTAGATTCTTTTCCCATATAGGTCATATAGAGTGTTGAGTAGAGTTCCTTGTGCTAAACAGTAAGTTCTTATTAATTATCTGTCTTATATATAGTAGTGTGTATATGTCAGTATCAATTTATCACTTCCTTCTTTCCCCTTTGGTAACCATAGGTTTGTTTTCTGTGTCTGTGAGTCTGTTTCTGCTTTGTAAATAAGTTCATTTGTAATAATTATTTAGATTCCACATATAAGTGGTATCATATGGTATTTATCATTCTCTGAAGTAATTCAATCAGTATGACAATCTCTAGGTCCAACCATGTGGCTGCAAATGGCAGTTTCAATCTTTTTTGTGGCTGAATACCACACCAACCTTATGGCAGAAAGTGAAGAGGAACTAAAAAGCCTCTTGATGAAAGTGAAAGTGGAGAGTGAAAAAGTTGGCTTAAAGCTCAACATTCAGAAGACAGGGATCATGGCATCCAGTCCCATCACTTCATGGGAAATAGATGGGGAAACAGTGGAAACAGTGGCTGACTTTATTTTGGGGGGTTCCAAAATTACTGCAGATGGTGATTGCAGCACTGAAATTAAGAAACTCTTGCTCCTTTCAAGGAAAATTATGACCAACCTAGACAGCATATTAAAAAGCAGAGATTACTTTTCCAACAAAGGTCCATCTAGTCAAGGCTATTTTTTTTTCCTGTGGTCATGTATGGATGTGAGAGTTGGACTATAAAGAAAGCTGACTGCTGAAGAATTGATGCTTTTGAACTGTGCTGTTGGAGAAGACTCTTAAGAGTCCCTTGGACTGCAAGGAAATCACAACCAGTCCATCCTAAAGGAGATCAGTCCTGGGTGTTCATTGGAAGGACTGATGCTGAATCTGAAACTCCAATACTTTGGCCACCTGATGCGAAGAGCTGACTCATTGGAAAAGACTCTGATGCTGGGAAAGATTGAGGGCAGGAGGAGAAGGGGACAACAGAGGATGAGATGGTTGGATGGTATCACCGACTCAGTGGACATGGGTTTGGGTGGATCCGGGAATTGGTGATGGACAGGGAGGCCTGGTGTGCTGTGATTCATGGGGTCGCAAAGAGTTGGACACGACTGAATGACTGAACTGAACTGAACTGAACTACCTAAAAGTTAAAACACTGTGTGAACAAGAAATATATCATATATAGGTTGTACAGGACAGAAAGCAAATTTGTTAAAAAACATTTACAACATCAGAGGTAAGGAATGAGTAGCATAATATACAGAGTCCTTACCAATTAATGAGAAAAAGATAAATGTACAATACCAAAAGAAGAGGGGAAAATGACATATGTGTGACATCAGTCTATCTTTTCTATCTATGTAATTGCAAACTCAAGATTTTGCAATCAATAATCCGAAAGAACTTATGACCCACAACCAATGATGTTGTCTAGAAGCCCACCTATTTTCAAGAGGGATTTTCATACTTTTTTTCCAAGAGGAAATTAAATTTTAGAAGACTTTTGCTTAAGAGATTTGTCCTTCCTTCACAAAGCTTACCTTAGCAAGAGATTTTTTCCAAGAGGTGGGAAGAGTAAAACCTTTTGACATTTGTTTAAACCAGTATTGCCAGGTGCTATTTACACATTTCCTGGGGCTTCCCTGGTGGCTCAGAGGGTAAAGAGCCTACCTGCAATTCAGGAGACCTGTTTTCAACCCCTGGTTTGGGAGGATCCCGTGGAGAAGGGAATGGCTATCCACTCTAGTATACTGGCCTGGAGAATTCCATGGACAGAGGAGCCTGGCAGGCTACAGTCCATGGGATGGCAAAAAGTTGGACACTATTGAGCGACTTTCACTTCATTTCATTTCTGGTCTAAATAATTTATGTTGGAAAGTTGAAGACAAGTCTCTTTTCCTCACTGATGCTTTCCTGTGTTTGGCAAGCACAGGTGCTGCTCTGGGATTCTGAAGACCAAATAAAGTCTCATTTTATTCATTCTTATTTGGAAAGAATTTCACAGAAAGAACAATTCTGCTTTTATTCAAAACATTCATTTCTTTGTTCCAGCAAAATAACTCATGAAGCTTGCTTTTGATAACTGATGAACTTGGTCAAACGTTTTTAGTAAGTCAGGATATTAATGGAAGTACAGAACTCAGACCCCTGTTTTGAAATGTTTGCTGGATGTAGTTAGGGATTACCATGCAAGCATTTAGCATAGTGGGAAATACTTTAATCAGTACAAAAGATAAGCACTGGCAGAAAGAAAGAACGATTCAACAAATCATTATGTGTGTGTGTTATGTTCTCTTCCAAATCATTGAATATACTGTGTGTTGTATTCTCTTCCAGATAGTATATGACAAAACCCTTAGCAGACCATACAGAAGTAAACATATGAACAAGGAAGGTGTCAGATATGGTTAAGTGCTCTGGGATTGTACTGATGCTAAAGAGAAAAATGTCAGTTCCTAGTCAGTAGCATTTATTGTGTTTATTTATACTTCACAATAATATATATATGAAAATATTTTAAAGGACTGACCATGTGCCAAGAATTCTGTCAGCACTTTGTATGTATTGCTTCATTTGATCTTCATACTAGTCCAGAATTGATAGGTATACATTGCTTCTCAGCCTTTTTGCTAAGGTCAAGTGTAAATTGATAGGCATAGATCTTAATAGATAGATGCTTGCATTTATATTTTTGTAACTTGTTTTATTGTCCATTCTAGACTATAATCTCATTGAAATAAAAAAATTCATGTCTTATTATTTGTTTTTCAGTCATTTTTTTTTTGTTGTTATTTTTTGACTTAAATCACTACCCCTCCCACCCACATTAAATAACCATTCCCCTCACACTCCGTCTACAATTTCCAGCAATAAGTAGTGCCAAGTCTGGGGAGACAGACGCCCAGTTAGCTTTCTGGGCATTCCCTGGTGGCTCAGATGGGAAAGAACCCACCAGCAATGTAGAAGGCCAGGATTAGATAGCTGGGTTGGAAAGATCCCCTGGAGAAGGAAATGGCAATCCACTCCAGGATTCTTGCCTGGAGAATCCCTTGGACAGAGGAGACTGGTAGTCTGCAGTCCATGGGGCTACAGAGTCGGACATGACTGAGCAACTAACACTTTTACTTTCTTTCAGTCTGTATAGGATTACCTCATTCTTTTATAAGAGTTGCATCATTTTTATAGAGTGGATAAAAAATACTTTATTAAATCCCTTCCATGGGATGGATACTTAGGACTTTTACAATATTTTTCTGTAATAAACAATGTTATAGAAAACACCTTTGCATATACATATTTGTGCTCAGGACACATTTTTACAGGATCAGTTTCTACAGGTGGCATTGTTAGGAGTAATGGAAGGCCATTTACCTTTAACAGATGCTGTCTAGTTGCCATTTTTATGTTTCGTACACTTATAGTCCTACTAACATTTCTCAATATTTTTGATGTTTGATAACATAAACCATTTTTATGCCATTTGGAAAACTTTTAAATTTAAATTTCTTGTTCTTCTAGTTTGTGTATATGATTATATACCATTTTCTCCTCTTTATACTGTTGATATATTTTTTTTACCTATATGTAAGTTAGTAGTTTTTCTCAGTGACTTGTTAGAGTTCTTTATATTTTCTTCAACTTGATCCTATATGTACTCAGTGTGTTGCAAATACATTTTTCTCAGCTTGTCTTTTTAAAGGTAGCAGATACCTATATAATATGTACTGTGAGTCAAGCACTTTGGTGTTTTACACATTAACTCATTTACTGTTCACAGCAGTCCTGTGAGGAAGGGGCTGAACCTGGTAGTGGGTTAGCTGGTTGGCTCTGGCTCAGGATCCCTGTGAAGGGCGGTACTGCTCTAAGCTAGGGCAGCAGTTGTCATAAATCTCAACTGAGGATGGACTGATTTCCAAACTCATTCATATGTCCAACAGTCTCAGTTCATTGCCACATGGGCCTCTCCACAGGGCCGATTACAATGGCAGCTGTGTTCCTCCAGAGTAAGAAGTGGTTTAAGAGAGACTGAGCCATGAGACAGTGTCCCAGATGGAAGCCACAGTCTTTGTAATGTAATGGGCCGTCACTGCCGCCACACTCTACTGATCATAGAGACCAACCATGGTACAAGGAGAACCTGGTTTGCCTTGGGCTGAGGGATTTCTCAGATTTTAAAATGTGATTTTCTGGCTTAAAATGGGTAAGTCCCAAACATACAAAGATGGTTGGTTACCTTACCTGGTGCAGTATGGGTGGGAATTTTACAAGGTGTAAATACCAGGAGGAAGGAGTCACTGAGAGTCATCTTGGAGGCTCACAATCATACTTGGTCATTAATTGCAGCCAAATGCAGTTTCAAAAATTATTTCCAGATTATGTTTCAGATTGGCAACCATAGTAGTCCCATGCACAATTGATTACTCACCAGTTGTGCATGAGAGTACAGGACTTAGATTATCTGAAAGAATGGAACAGTGGATTCTTATCACTTAAATTTTACCTCATATTGTTCATCCTTTCATTCGTTATCAGTTCTTTCTGGGAGAAGTTCTCTTGATATTTCAGTTTAATAATGTACTCTTCCTTTGTGTTTTTCTTGATCTTCAGAATTCTTTTGCATAATTTATAGCAAAGTTTATAATTTTGCCTATTTTGATACATAATATATAAAATACTTAATAATAACCAAGAATTATAAGCCAGTTAGTCTCAAAATAATTTTGTGAGCTTTGAAAGATGGGAGCTTTGAAAGCTTATTTGAGAAAACAAATATTGAAAACAAGTTAGCTTCGTCTCAAGAAGTTACAAAAAGTAAGAGAATAAGCCCAAATAACGAGGAAATGAAAGAAAAGATAATTGCAGAATTCAAGGATATTAAGCTCTGAGACAGACAGAGAATATAGAGAGAGTTACAAAAATTAATTTTTTTTAGTGCATTCTCTCTTGCTCATTTCCAGATCCATTTGCAGCAACAACTATGGTAACACTCTCTTCTATTTAACATGTATTTTTATCAATGTGTGTCTACCATATTTTGTCAATCTATTTCTCCAAGTTTTGTCTATCCTCCTTCACAAATATCCATGCAATGAAGATCCTCATACATATTCTTTATGAATTCTCTCTCTCCTCTTTTCTTTTCTTCTCTCTGTCATCTATTTATCTATAAAAGGGGAAGAGAGAGATTTATATGCCCAGAAGTAGAGTTACTGGATCACAGGTACAGGTGTGCTTCATTTGCACAGTAAGTGTCACACGGATGTCCAGAAGGACATCGTAGTCTGTACGCTGATCATCAGTGAATGAGGTTTCCTGTCTCTCCCCGTTCTTGTCAACTCTTGGCACTGCCCAGATTTTGCCAGTCTAATAGCTGTGTAATAATAACTCATTATTAAATTAATTTGTGTTTCTATGAATATTAATGATATTGCATATCTCTTTCCATATATTTATTACCTTTTTGGGGCTTTCAGCCCAGCCCTCCCCCAGCCTCAGGTGAGCAGGAATAGATCCAACCAGTTGCTACCCACTGGGAGGCTTGCAGCACTCTGCAGTCACCCTGAGAAAATGGGGAGGGTAAATCACGTATAGTTGATTTACAATGCTGTGTTAGTTTCTGCTGTACGGCAAAGTGAAATACTTATATGTATATCCACTCTTTTATAGATGTTCCCTTATAGGTCATTACAGAGTATTCAGTAGAGCTCCCCATGCTATACAGTAGGTCCTTACTATTCTACATATAGTAGTATGTATGGACTCTTGAGAGTCCCTTGGACTGCAAGGAGATCCAACCAGTCCATTCTAAAGGAGATCAGTCCTGGGTGTTCATTGGAAGGACTGATGCTGAAGCTGAAACTCCAATACTTTGGCCACCTCATGCGAAGACTTGACTCATTGGAAAAGACCCTGATGCTGGGAGGGATTGGGGGCAGGAGGAAAAGGGGACAACAGAGGATGAGATGGCTGTATGGCATCACCAACTCGATGGACATGCTGCTGCTGCTGCTGCTGCTAAGTCGCTTCAGTCATGTCCAACTCTGTGCGACCCCATGGACTGAAGCCTACCAGGCTTCTCCGTCCATGGGATTCTCCAGGCAAGAACACTGGAGTGGGTTGCCATTTCCTTCTCCAATGCATGAAAGTGGAAAGTGAAAGTGAAGTCGCTCAGTCGTGTCTGACTCTTAGTGACCCCATGGACTGCAGCCTACCAGGCTCCTCCATCCATGGAATTTTCCAGGCAACAGTACTGGAGTAGGGTGCCATTGTCTTTTGCCCGATGGACATGAGTTTGAGTAAACTCCGGGAGTTGGTGATGGACAGGGAAGCCTGGTGTGCTGTGGTTCATGGGGTCGCAAAGAGTCAGACAAGACTGAGTGACTGAACTGAACTGAACTGATGTGTGTCAATCCCAATTTCCCAATTTATCCCTCCCCCAACTTTCCCCCTTGGTAACCATTTAGTTTGTTTCCTACATCTGTATCTTTTCCTGTTTTTTAAAGAAATTCATTTGTACTCTTTTTTTTTTTTTTTTTTTTAGATTTCACATGTAAGAGATACCATATGATATTTGTCTTTCTCTGACTTCACGAAATATGACAATCTCTAGATCTTACCTTTTTTTTTCTAATTTGATTTTTTTAGTATTGAGCTACATGAGCTATTTGTATATTTTGGAGACTAATCCCTTGATGGTTACTTCATGTGCAAATATTTTCTCTCATTCTGTGGACATTTTGTTGTTTATGTTTTCCTTTGCTGTCCTAAAGCCTTTTTTTTTTTCACAGAATTAGAACAAAAATTCTTAAAATTTGTATGGAAATACAAAAGACACTGAATAACCAAAGCAATATTGAGAAAGAAAAAGAGAGCTGGAGGAATCAGGCTCTCTGACTTTAAAATATACTACAAAGCTACAGTCATCAAAACAGTACGGTACAGGCACAAAAACAGAAATATAAATCAATGGAATAGGATAGAAAGTTCACAGATACTCATGCACCTACAGTCAACCAATCTATGACAAAGGCAAGAATATACAGTGGAGAAAAGACAATCTCTTCAAAAAGTGGTGCTGGGAATACATGTAAAACAAAAATAAATTCAAAATGGATTAAAGACCTAAATGTAAGATCAGATACTATAAAACTCTTAAAAGAGATCATAGGCAGAGCACTCTGACATAAATCATAGCAGTATCTTTTTGAGGGACCTCCTTGAGTAATGAAAATAAAAACAAAAATAAACAAATGGGACCTATTTAAACTTGAAAGCTTTTTCTTCTAAGATAATGAAACAAATCCCTGGTGAAATCAATCAAGATAAAAGAAAATGAAAGTAAATAATATACATAGTTTAAAAAAAAAAAGATATAAGCATAAGACAGGGAAAACCCCACAAAATTCTAAAAGTTTTGGAGGGAAAAACAATAACTAAAAAATAAACAAAATGAAATCAGAGTTTCAGATTTTTTCATCATTAACACCAGATGCTAGAAAATAGTGTGGAAGCATATCAATGTTTTGTTGGAAAACTGCTTTGAATCTAAAATTCTATCCTCAGTCTAATTTTTCTTCAGTTGTGAAGGTAAAATAATGTTTCAGATATGGAAAATTTGAATTTTTTCCTATTCAGACTTCACCTGAAAAAATTACTTAAAAAATTTACCAGTGGTTCAGGAGACATGGGTTCAATCCCTGGGTCAGGAATTTCCCCTGAAGAAGGAAACCCACTCCAGTATTCTTGTCTGGGAAATCCCATGGACAGAGGAGCCTGGCGGACTGCAGTCCAAGGGGTCGCAAAAGAGTCAACACCACTTTGCAAATAAATAACAAAACAAACTAGCTCATAGCTCCCTATATATCTAACTCTACTACTGCCCCTTAGGGCAGTCCCCACACCCTCCCTGGCACTGGTCTTGAATCCTTCCTGGACACGAAAGAATGGAGGAGAAAGAGGGGGTTTTTATAGCTTCAGAGCAAATACAGCAATGTCTTTCACCAGGTTGATTTTATTTCAAATAACTTGATCTCTCATAAGCAGAGTTAGGACATATTATTGCAAGATTTTTCTGCTCTTCTGCTAGCTATCCCAGAATCTGGTATCTGCTTGTCCATCTTTATCACACCGTTGACCTGCTGAATTAGTATGTCTCAATAGACCCCTTTCTGAACTGATGTCTTCCTTAGGCTGTTCCACACAACAGGATTTTTAAGAAAGTGTTGGGGGGCTGACAAAGTTAAAGGGACTTCTTCCCTGTGAAATTTCTTAGACTTCACTACATTAGTGTGCACTGTGAATTTCTAAGAAGGGCCAATATTAGCCAAATGAGTTAGCCAAATGAGTTTCACCCTCAGCCCTAAAGGCTTTGTGGAAACATTTTGGAAAACTCTGATCTGAAATTCTTTGACTCTATGATTTCTTGATTTCAGTATCAAAATATAAACACAGAATACTACATGCTCTGTTCCCCACCCTATGTCTCGCAGCATACTTACATGTTTAATAAAAGAATAAGTGATTGAAGGAATTCATTATTATGAAAATGCTTTAAAATTTGGATATGAAACTTGTAATGAGCCATTGCTTGCTTTTATTCTGGAATGTGATTTCATTCTGAAACTAGCAGTTTCCAAAGGAAAAAATAATAGTAGGCTACTTCTATTTTTTACTTAAAATACAATTGTTGTACAGTATTGTAGAAGTTACAGGTATACAATATATTGATTCATAATTTTTAACATTATACTCAACTTACAGATATTGTGGAATATTGTCTACATTCCACATATATATCCTGTAGCTTATTTTACACTTAATTTTGTACAAAACAGACTGTATCTCTTAATCCCCTACACCTATCATGCCCTTCTGAATTTCCCTCTCTTCACTGGCAGCCACTAGTTCTCTATATATGGGAGTCCACTTTTTTGGTATATTCACTAATTTATTGTTTATTTTTTAGACTCCACATGTAAATGATATCATACAGTATTTGTTTTTCTCTGCCTGATATATTTCACTTAATATTTTCCAAGGTCCTCCATATTGCTGTAAATGGCAAAAGTTCATTTTTTTATAGTTGAGTGTATATCCTATTGTGTATATATACCACATCTTCTTTATCCACTCATCTGTTGATGGACATGTAAGTTACTTCTGTATCTCGGCAATTATAAATAATGCTGCTATAAACCTAGGGGTATGTACATATTTTTGAGTTAGTGTTTTATATACCCAGGAGTGGCATTGCTGAATCATATGATAGGTCTAGCTTTGATTTTATGAAAAACTTCCGTTCTGTTTTCCACAGTGACTGCAGGAATTTACATTCCCACCAACAGTGTACAAGGGGTCCTTTTTTCCCCACATCTTCCCAAATATTTGTTATTTGTTTTCTTTTTGATGATAGTCAGTCTGAGGTGTGAGGTGAAATCTTGTTGTGACTCTGATTTGCATTTCCCTGATGATTAGCAATGTTGAGCACATTTTTATGTGGTTATTGGCCATCTGCTTTTCCTCCTTGGATAAGTATCTATTCAATTCTTCTGCTCATTTTTGAATTGGATTGCTTGTTTTTATGCTGCTGAGTTTTATGTGTCATTTATATATATGTTGTATATGCTAAGCTAAGTGAAAGTTGCTCAGTCATGTCAACTCTTTGGAACCCCATGGACTATACAGTCCATGGAATTCTCCAGGCCAGAATACTAGAGTGGGTAGCTTTTCCCTTCTCCAGGGGATCTTCCCAACCCAGGGATCGAATCAGGGTCTTGTGCGTTGCAAGCTGATTCTTTACCAACTGAGCTATCTGGGAAGTCCCATGTTGGATATTAATCCCTTATTGCTTATGTCATTTGTAAATATTGGATTGGCCAAAAAGTTCATCTGGATTTTTCTATAACATCCTATGGAAAGCCTGAACTTTTTGGCCAATCCAATATTTTGTCCCATTCAGTAGATTGTCTTTTTGTTTTGTCAGTGATTTCCTTTGCTGTGCAAAATCTTTTCAGTTTAATGAGATCCCATTTGCTTATTTTTGCCTATATTTCCTTAGTTACAGGAGACTGATCCAAAAAGACATCACTACAATTTATGTCAGAATGTTCTGCCTATGTTTTCCACTAGAATTCTATGGTTTCTGGTCTTATATTTAGATATTGTATTTAATCCATTTTAAGTTTACTTTTGAATATGGTATTAGAGAATGTCCTAACTTCATTCATCTACATGTATCTGTCCAGTTTCCCAGCATCACTATTGAAGAGATCATCTTTCTCCATTGTATCTTCTTGCCTCCTTTATAGTAGATTAATAGACCATGAGTGAATGGGTCTATTTCTAGGGTTTCTATCCTGTTCCATTGATCTATGTTTCTATTTTGTGCCAGTATGGTACTGTTTGATGACTGTAGCTTTGTAGTATTGCCTGAAGTCAGAGAGCCTGATTCCTCCAGCTCCATTCTTCTTTCTCAAAAGATTCTTTTGGCTCTTTAGGATCTTTTGTTTCCATACAAATTTTCTAATTATTTGTTCTAGTTCTATGAAAAATGCTATTGGTAATTTGATAAAGATGCAATGAATCTGTAGATTACCTCCAGATAGTACAGTCATTTTCAGTTCAGTCATGTCTGACTCTGCAACCCCATGACAGGCCTGCCTGTCCACCAGTTCATGGAGTTTACACTAACTCATGTCCATTGAGTCAGTGATGCTATCCAACCACCTCATCCTCTGTTGTCCCCTTCTCCTCCTGCCTTCCATCTTTCCCAGCATCAGGGTCTTTTTAAATGAGTCCGTTCTTCACATCAGGTGGCCAAAGTATTGGAGTTTCAGATTCAGCATCAGTCCTTCCAATGAATATTCAGGACTGATTTCCTTTAGGATGGACTGGTTGGATCTCCTTGCAGTCCAAGGGACTCTCAAGAGTCTTCTCCAACACCACAGTTCAAAAGCATCAATTCCTCAGCGCTCAGCTTTCTTTAGAGTCCAACTCTCACATCCATACATGACTACTGGAAAAACCATAGCCTTGACTAGACTGACCTTCATTGGCAAAGTAATGTCTCTGCTTTTTAATAGCCTGTCTAGGTTGGTCATAACTTTCTTCCAAGGAGTAAGCATCTTTTAATTTCAGTGCTGCACTCACCATCTGCAGTGATTTTGGAGCCCAGAAAAATAAAGTCTGACACTGTTTTCACTGTTTCCCCATCTATTTCCCATGAAGTGATGGAACCAGATGCCCTGATCTTAGTTTTCTGAATGTTGAGCTTTTTTAAGCCAACTTTTTCACTCTCCTCTTTCACTTTCTGCCATAAGAGTGGTGTCATCTGCATATCTGAGGTTATTGATATTTCTCCTGGCAATCTTGACTCCAGCTTGTGCTTCCTCCAGCCCAATGTTCTCATGATGTACTCTGCATATAAGATAAATAAGCAGGGTGACAATATACAGCCTTGACATATGCCTTTCCCTATTTGACACCAGTCTGTTGTTCCATATTCAGATCTAACTGTTTCTTCATGACTTGTGTACAGATTTCTCAACAGGCAGGTCAGGTGGTCTGATATACCCATCTCTTGAAGAATTTCCCACAGTTTGTGGTGATCCACACAGTCAAAGGCTTTGGCATAGTCAATAAAGCAGAAATAGATGTTTTTTTGGAACTCTCTTGGTTTTTCAGTGATCCAACAGATGTTGGCAATTTTATCTCTGATACCTCTGCCTTTTCTAAATCCACTTGAACATCTGGAAGTTCACAGTTCACATACTGTTGAAGCCTGTCTTGGAGATTTTTGAGCATTATTTTACTAGCATGTGAGATGAGTACAATTGTGTGGCAGTTTGAGCATTCTTTGACATTGCCTTTCTTTGGGATTGGAATGAAAACTGACCTTTTCCAGTCCTGTGGCCACTGCTGAGTTTTCCAAATTTGCTGGCATATTGAGTGCAGCACTTTCACAGTGTCATCTTTCAGGATTTGGAATAGCTCAACTGGAATTCCATCACCTCCACTAGCTTTGTTCCTAATGATGCTGCTTCCTAAGGCCCACTTGACTTCACATTCCAGGATGTCTGATTCTAGGTAAGTGACCACACCATTCTGGTTATCTGAGTCATGAAGATCTTTTTTTGTACAGTTCTGTGTTCTTGCCACCTGTTCTTAATATCTTCTGCTTTGTTATGTCCGTACCATTTCTGTCCTTTATTGTGCCCATCTTTGCATGAAATGTTCCCTTGATATCTTTAATATTCCTGAAGAGAACATTAGTCTTTCCCTTTCTATTGTTTTCCTCTATTTCTTTGCACTGATCCATGAGGGAGGCCTTCTTATCTCTCCTTGCCTTTCTTTGGAACTCTGCATTCAAATGGGTATCTTTCCTTTTCTCCTTTGCCTTTCACTTCTCTTCTTTTCTCAGTATTTGTAAGGCCTCCATCTATAGGCACTTGGACGTTCTTCAGGCACTCTGTCTATCAGATCTAATCCCATGAATCTATTTGTCACTTCCACTGTATAATTGTAAGGAATTTGATTTAGGTCATACCTGAATGGTCTAGTGGTTTTCCCTACTTTCTTCAATTTAAGTCTGAATTTGGCAATAAGGAGTTCATAGTCTGAGTTCATGGTCATTTTAACGATATAAATTCTTCCAATGCAACAACATAGTATTATCTTTCTATCTGTTTGTGTCATCTTCCATTTCTTTCATCAGTTTCTTATAGATTTCTGAGTACAGATCTTTTACTTCCTTAACTAGATTTATTCCTAGGTATTCTTTTTGATGTGGTAAGTGAAACTGTTTCCTTAATTTCTCTTTCTGATGGTTTGTTGTTAGTATATAAAAATGCAACTGATTTCTGTGTATTAATGTTTTATCCTGCAATTTTCACACATTCATTGATGAGCTCTTGTAGTTTTCTTGTGGCATCTTTAGGATTTTCAGTGTATAGTATCATGTCATTTGCAAACAGTGACTGTTTTACTTCTTTCTTTCCAATTTAGGTTTGTTTTATCTGTGTTTCTTCTCTGATTGCTATGATTAGGGCTTCCAGTACTATGCTGAATGTCAATGGCTAGAGTGGGCACTCTTGTTTTGTTTCTAATCTTAGAAGAAATGCTTTCAGCTTTTCACCATTGAATATGATGTTAGCTGTGAGTTTTTCACAAATAGACTTTTAAATATTGAGGTATGTTACCTCTGGCCACTTTCTGGAGAGGTTTTTTTTTTTTTTTTTTTAATCATAAATGGATGTTGAGTTTTATCAAAAGTTTTTCTGGATCTTTTGAAATGATGATATGGTTTTTGGAATGGTTAAAATATCATGCAATTAGAACTAAACTATTTGTGAAACAAAGTTCACTAAAAGCTATTAACCTTGTAACTGTAGTCAGAATTGTACACTCTACAAGCAATTTGCTCTTGCAGAATCCAGTGATCATTGTCTTTAGCCTTGGGCATAACATCAGTCTGGATTCTTGGGCCTTATATGCAAAACAATCAATATTGATTTATATTTGCATTGTGCTTCATTATATGAGTTTCAAATGCTTATGTATACATCAGTTTTACCAGGCTCAACATTTAAATTTTATTGGGTTGGGCAAAAGGTTCATTTAGGTTTTTCCATAACATCTTACAGAGAAATCCAAATGAACATTTGGCCAGCCCAATATGTATTTAAGATTCATTGTCCATGTCTTCCATGTCCTCTCTACCTTAATGTAAGTCTTTTCTCTCTTTAAGTTTGATGTGATCTTTAAAATTACTAAGATTTGGAGTGGATTTCTATCCATTAGGATACAAATATATGTGGTCATAAAATAGAAAATTACAGTCAATAGGTTGTAATGAAATGGATGAGATGTTTTGAGATTTGGAGGGTGATTGAATAAATACTTGGAACATACAACTGAAAAAATAAAATTCCCTGGTTATGTGACTGTCAAAGCGCCTATTTTGTTTAAAAAAATGATAAAATTGAAGTAACCAGACAAAATTCATGAATATGCTCTCTCTGTAATTTCTTTTTCCACTGTCTCCCTTTCCAAAATACTAGAAACTGTTGTTTCTCTTATTGGCAAGAAGTAGTCAGTAAGTTATGGAGTCTTATAGAACTGACATATTCTGGGAGTTTGAGAAAATGACTTCTCTCCTAATTTGTAAAAATGTATATGCCTTGCTACTCAGCTCCTTGGGCTCATACACACAAGGATTACATGAAATAAGTATGTAAAGCAAAATGCATACCACAGTGTAAGTGTTCTACAATGATCAGTTCTTCCACTTTGCACACACCCATCTCAAACATGCCTATTCTAAAAACATTTCTTGGCAAAATGCCTGCTATTTACATTAAAAGATTAATTTTCCTTCCTCTAAAGAAACCCTCTTGTATTCAACTTCCTTTTTTCACTTTTTTCTATTATTTGAGCCCCATTGAAACAGAAAAGTTATTACATAACACACCTTTGTGTTTTCAATCAGCAGACTTCAACATAAGACCCTTTACCTGTACTTCTAGTAACACTTTATTTGCAGTTTTAACAATTGCAGAGTTCACAAAGGACTTGGCATCCTAACAATGGGATGAAAGGTTGGACATTTGTTGTCTTCAAATATTCTCATTTCTCTTCATCCTAGGTTTTTAAAGATTATTTTTCTAGCCTTTTTCTGTTCATACTATTGACTGCTCATCAGAGTGCATTTCATCATAGTCAATTAGACCTGGATAAGTAGGAAAAAAAATTGCAGTTAAGAAAGCTTTCCATTCACTTCAACTTTTATGGAAGGCTGTAAGGTTGCTGTGAGCTCTCACAGAATGTTCAACTGTGGTAGTCTGAATTACACCACCCAATTTCAGTTACCTGCTTCCTAACAGCTAAAAAATTCATGGGGCAAATACCTTCAGCCCCACTCTTGGATCTTAGCTGCTCCCCTCTCTCCCAGAAAGAATCCCTGACACATTTTGCTCTTCTGAAATATTATGAGCATGTGAAGAGAGATTGAGTAAGAGTCAGGATGAGAAAGGGAAGGGGTAGGGATAGAAAGGATGGGAGGAGAGATTTTTCTGGTCAGAACCAAATAAACTACTAAAAATTCTTTACCCTTTGTACTTGTCATGAAGTGAAGGATCTTTTGTGCTTTCCACACCCAAGTTTGGAGGGGATAGCTAAATGAAGACATTTCCCTTTAAAAAAGCCACAAACCACTTTTTCAAAGCTTGAATTAATAAGGTCCTTTGCAACAATGTTTCTCTGTGACTGTTCAGTTTTCAAAATGGAAATCTGTAGAATGTCAGTTCCTTTTTAGCTAGAAAAAAATAGGACCGCATGAAGCCCCTTTTAAAACATTCCTCCAGTGCAAGCATTTTAAATAATTTCTCAAAGGAAAGTACTATATTCTGAGTGAATAGCATGACATTATGAACTACATCTAACGTAAGATTTTGCTTCGACAGGCCTGTCAATGCTTCTTAGTTCCACTGTAATGAAATGAAAATCATGCAAGCTTAGAAGAAATATCTTCCTCACCCTGATACTCTTTATTAACTGTGGAATTGTACTATTTTTCTTCACCATGGCAACAAAACCACACAATAGAGTTCACTCTCACCTTCTCTGCACAAGGTGATGGAGAAAAACAGTAACAAAGAAAAGTGAAGCAAACACAGATTTCAGGAAAAAAAGAAGTTAAGAAAGCCCATGAATGCAGGGTAGTATGAACTCAGTGATCAGCAGTTTCCTACACTAGGTGATGCAACCCGGAGAAAAGACTTTCAGTTTATACTTGATTAAATCTCTGAAGTGGTGACTTTTAATGTCAGCCAGTCAACTGAAAGACCAATTTAAATGGTCTCAGTTTACAGTAAGATTAATGTCAATGAAAGGCCTAGACTGACCAGTAATCTTGAAATAAAACTCTGAATTACTCATGTGCGGGTCATTTAAAAGTAAAGAACTTTTTCTCATCAGCACTTACAATTCTTTGCATTTTTTAGAGAATCAAAGCTGATTTGCACTATGAAATATTTTAGCCATAAATTTTTTTCAGAAAATAGTTTGGATTAAAATGTCAACTATTCTATAGTGTGTTCAGTATACATTGTTCAAAATATCCAAAGCCATTCATCATCTTCTGACATTCTGAGGTCCATAAATGGGTTGTCTTTCACTAGGACATACTGACATAGGCCAGAATGCCAGAAATGGGCCAATTGATTATTGCCTGTTCAGGGAAAAGGCAGGGGTGGAGGGGGAAATCATATTAGATTTTTGTCACCTGAGAAGCAATGCAAGAATTAACAAATTAGTACTCAGTAACTAGAAATTAAATCATTACATTGTAGCTAGGAAGACAAAATATTTGATTGAATCACAGGATTTAACTGATGTAGAACTTTAAGGAATAAAAAAAAAAAATCAATTTTTGGCCATTTATCTTTAGTAAACAAAGTGACCAATACTGTGTTATATTCTTGACCCCCCCTAAATAGTTTTTAGTATCATGTTTTACTAAAAGCAAAGTTGACACTTATATTCAGGGGAATGTTTCAAAATAGTGTTTTAAAAATAGAAAACTAATTTGGGAGGACTTTAGGAAAGATGAGGAAAAGAATGCCTATTTAAATAAATGTCCTCTTTGAAGCCCAAAAATAGCAAAAAGAATTCCCCTAATATTAAAACTAAGCAATGGTTCCACAGTGATACTATAAATGTCAAAATCAAGCTGACCTTTACAACATGATTTGCAGCAAATTGAGCACATTGAGTGTCAGCACACGGGTCCCATACAGGAGCATCCAGTCAGCATCTGAGAAGTTTGTGAAGTAAAGCAAGGCTCAGAGTTACAAGTTGAACCCTTACTATGTACAAGTATTAGGACTAAGGGTATTACCTGCATCATTTCAGTGACTCTTCTTAATAAGTTGGTGCAATTATCACCATCTTAAAAGGGTAAAACTAAGATTTTTGCCCAATATCCCATAGCTGTATTGCTAGTATTTGGGTGAGCTGAGATTTTAACACAGGCTTTTTAAAAATATTATTTATTTTTATTGTAGTATAGGTGCTTTACAATGTTGTGTTTCTGCTGTACAATGAAATGAGTCAGCGATTTGTATACATATATCCCCTCCCTCCTTGAGTTCCTTCCCACAACCAACCACCATCCCACACCTTTAGGTCACCACAGAGCACTGAGCTGAACTCTCTGTGCCAAATAGCAGGTTCCCAGTAGCTGTTTTACACATAGAAGTACACATCCATCCATCCCAGCCTCCCAATTCCTCCCACTCCCTTTAACTTGTCCACATGTCTGTTCTCTACATCTGTGTCTTTATTTTTGCCTTGCAAATAGGTTCATCCATACCATTTTTCTAGATTCTACATACATGCATTCACTTTGGCTCAGTTCAGTTGCTCAGTTGTGTCTGACTCTCTGCAACTCCATGAATCGCAGCACGCCAGGCCTCCCTGTCCATGACCAACTCCTGGAGTCCACCCAAACCAGTGTCCATTGAGCCAGTGATGCCATCCAACCATCTTATCCTCTGTCATCCCCTTCTCCTCCTACCTTCAATCTTTCCCAGAACCTTTTCCAAATGAGTCAGTTCTTCACATTAGGTGGTCAGAGTATTGCAGTTTCAGCTTCAGCATCAGTCCTTCCAATGATTATTCAGGACTGGTTTCCTTTAGGATGGACTGGTTGGATCTCCTTACAGTCTGAGGGACTCTCAAGAGTCTTCTCCAACACCACAGGTCAAAAGCATCAATTCTTCGACATTCAGCTTTCTTTATAGTCCAACTCTCACATCCATACATGACTACTGGAAAAACCATAGCCTTGACTAGATGGACCCTTGTCAGCAAAGTAATGTCTCTGCTTTTTAATATGCTGTCTAGGTTGGTCATAGCTTTTCTGCCAAGGAGTAAGCGTCTTTTAATTTCATGGCTGCAATCACCATCTGCAGTGATTTTGGAGCCCAAAAAATAAAGTCTGTCACTGTTTCCATTGTTTCCCCATCTATTTTCCATGAAGTGATGCAACCAAATGCCATGATCTTAGTTTTCTGAATGTTGAGTTGGCTTAAAAGCCAGCTTTTTCACTCTCCACTTTCACTTTCATCACTTTTCACTTTCATCAAGAGGCTCTTTATTTCTTTTTTGCTTTCTGCCATAAGGGTGGTATCATCTGAATATCTGAAGTTATTGTTCTTTCTCCCAGCAATCTTGATTCTAGCTTATGCTTCATCCAGCCCAGCATTTCTCATGATGTACTCTGCATAGAAGTGAAATAAGCAGGGTGACAATATACAGCCTTGACATATTCCTTTCCCAATTTGGAACCAGTCTTTTGTTCCATGTCCAGTTCTAACTGTTGCTTCTTGACCTGCATACAGATTTCTCAGGAGGCATACGTGCATTAATATACAATATTTGTTTTTCTCCTTCTGACTTACTTGTCTGTGTATGACAGACTCTAGGTCCATCCACATCTCTACAAATGACCCAACTTTGTTCCTTTTTATGGCTGAGTATTATTATTTCATTGTATATACATACCACATCCTCTTTATCCATTCATCTTTCATGAACATTATTTTGCTTCCATGTCCTGGCTATTGTAAACAGAGCTGCAATGAGCATTGGATTGCATTTACTTGTTTGTTTTTTTTTTTTTTTTTTTTGAATTATGGCTTTCTCTGGGTATACACCCAGGGGTGGAATTGCTGAGTCATATAGTAGTTCTACTTTTAGTTTTTTTAAGGAACCTCCAGATTGTTCTCCATAGTGCCTGTTTCTTTGAGCTTAAAACTTTCCCCAAATGACTAAGCAATGGAGTTTTCCAGAGAGCAAGTTCTGGAGTACCCTATTTATAACCCTGAACTTGGAAGAAAAGTTGGAAGTGGCGTAGTGTCCTGTGGAAGAAAGAGTACCCCAGTAGCAAATGGCCCAGGGACAGAAGGGAACGCAACAACTTGGCAAATTGAAGCAAAACAGAGAAGAAAAAGGCAGCATGAGAGTGATGCGTTTATTTCTTTAGGATCATTGTCCATCCAGGAGAGGACAGGCCTACAAGCAAGTCAGGGTTTAAGAGAGATACAGAATAATAGGCCAAGACCCACTTGTTAAGTGATAGACTAAAGTGATTTACACAGAGAAAGTATGAACTGAACAAATAAGCAAAAGGCTACTGATCCATGAGTCATGATATAAACATGGTCACACCCAAACATAGTTGGCCTGCCCAGAAAGGGCAGAAGAAAAGGTCAAATCTGAGGGGATTCCCACAAGTTAGCTCGTATGCCTAACCTGGTGGAACTGGCTGGCCTTCGAGGCAATTTGCAACAGATATAGAAAGCACATAAAGAAGATTCATTTTGATATTTGGCAAAACTAATACAATTTTGTAAAGTTTAAAAATAAAATTGTAGTTGGGAAAAAAAAAAAAAAGTCATTTGATTTTTACTTGCTGCATCAATTCAGATTCCAGGTTGGGTGGCTCCAGGAGTCACAGAATCTCTTGCAGTGGGTCCTATGAAACTCGAGATGGGTTCTCATATAGGAGAAACACATGAATAGTTTCATGTCCAAAGTCATGGTGCCAATAATTCACATTATGGCTGAGCTCATGATACTGATCCAATTATAATATAAGTAAGTTACTTTCAAGCTTGAAGGCTCTTTGTGATCAAAAGTTCTATGATCCTTTAGGACTAATGAGTTTATTTTAGTTTGCTTGTGGGTTCTGATAATCTCTCCTTAACAAGAGACTAAAGATTTGGTGGGTTAGGCCTAGGCTAGAGAAGATATACCAACTTGAAGTTAGTGATGTGACTTATACAGTGCCAATTCAAGGAACTAAGAGACAGCTTTCTATTTGAGATGGCACTGGATATGTTTAGTGGCTTAATTGTAGC
The DNA here is from genome assembly GCF_029378745.1 of Bos indicus. NCBI lineage: Eukaryota > Metazoa > Chordata > Mammalia > Artiodactyla > Bovidae > Bos > Bos indicus. The sequence continues at coordinate 114,651,646 of NC_091760.1, forward strand.
TTATTGTTAATATGCACCAATTAGCATAAAGACCAATTATAAAATGCTCCTGCTTATAACGGTTATAAGCTTCACTGTACGATATTTAAAAGTCAATGTCTGTGTTCAGTTGCTCAGTTATGTCCAACTTTTTGCAGCTCCATGGACTGTAGTCCACAAGCACCTCTGTCCATGGAATTTTCCAGGCAAGAATATTGGAGCAGGGTGCCATTTTCTTCTCCAAGGGATCCTCCTGACCCAAGGATCAAACACGTATCTCTTATATCTCCAATACATCAAATGAAAAAAAAAAAAAAAAACCTCAGAAGTATTACCTGATAACTATATTAATGTTTTGATTTGTTTCTGACAGTTTTTAGGCTTTCTGATCTCTCCCCCTGAACAGTAAAACTCATTACAGGAATTTTGTCTCTTTTATCTTGATGTCCCTGAGCTTGTCATAAATGTTTTCTAAACATAGACTTTCTTCATGAAGCAACAGTAAATACTGGCTGTTGAAAAGTCCTACAGCTTTTCTGACATCAACTCCCTTTCATGTGGTATAGCTGCTTTTTCCTAACACCATACTAAACAAATACTAGAAGTGATATTTGATCTCATGGTTCAGATTGGATTGCATACCATATTTGGTTAGAATTGTGTTGATTAAATACTTCTACCAGAGGAGGTGAGAAACCTATTAAAATGATCATACCATTGATATACATAATAATTGTACAAAGTAATTATATGGAAAAAATGCATCTAAACTGGAGTCAAGTGTGCTCTTCACAGGAGCGATAACCATTATCCCTATAATGTTAATCCAACCTTTTCAGTGACTTCCTCATGTATCCAAATTCTACCCCCACTGCAGGTCCACCTCGTCATGGATTGTGAATGAATGGAATCTGAATCCATTAATACTTATGACATAAAGGGAGAATGTGAGTATCATGCACTCCTCATTTCTAGAGTGCTAGAGGTAGCTAAAGGGCTTCCTTGGTGTCTCAGATGGTAAAGAATTTGTCTATAATGCAGAAAACCTAGGTTCAATCCCTGGGACAGTAAGATCCCCTGGAGAATGGCTCCCCACTCCAGTATTCTTGCCTGGAGAATTCCATGGACAGAGGAGCCTGGCAGGCTATAGTCCATGGGGTCTCAAAGAGTCAAACAGGACTGAGCAACTTTCACTTACTCACTCAGAGGTAGCTAGTTGGATCAGAATGCATCATATTTATCCATTAAATTGAATGAGAATATTTTTTAATACAGTAGTTTTTCATTTACTGGCCATTTTTTTAAGGAATGAATTAAAGCAGATTGGTGACTTGTTGAATTAATGGCTTGCATCAGGAGGACACTGGCCTGAGCTAAGATTTACACATGTGGATACTGAGGGGTTGACTGAACCCAGATACCTATGTGCATAAGCTAATTTTTATAGCAGAAAAAGAATCTGCCAGAAGAAAGTTTTATGTGAGACTATCCACTTACAGAGATGAAATACAGTGAATGGAGAAGAGACTATGATGAATGGCCCAAGCCTATGAATTACATCAGAGCTTTTGATTAAGAGGAGCAAAAGTAGAAGCTGAAGGACTGTTCTCATGGGGACTTTGAAGTGTGTGCTTTCTGAAGTGCCGTGTAAGGTGAGCTGATGCCTGTCCCTCACCCGCCCCTTTTGTTTGGTACCCAGCACCATTTCTGCGCTGTGAGAGTTCTAGGGCATTGACGGTGGTACTTTTTAAAGTTTTTATTTTATATTGGAGTAGATCCAGTTAACAATGTTGTGATAGTTCCAGGTGGACAGCAAAGGGACTCAGCCAAATATATACATGTATTCATTCTTCCCCAAACTCCCCCTCCCATCCAGGCTGCCATATCACACAGAGCAGAGTTCCCTGATGCTATACAGAAGGACCCTGATGGTTAGCCATTTTAAATATATAGCAGTGTATACATCATGGTATCAAACTCACACTCTCTCCTCTCTGACCATTCTTCCCCATTGGCAACCATAAGTTCATTTTCTGTCAGTCTTTCTGATTTGTAAATAAGTTCATTTGTATCATTTTTTTTAATATTCCCCAGATAAGGGATGTCATGCACCATTTCTCCTTCTCTGTCTGACTTAGTTCACTAAGCATGACAGTCTTTAGGTCCATCCATCTTGCTGCAAATGGATGGTTCATTTTTTGTCATCACTGAGTAATACTGATGGTAATACTCGAAAGGACAGCCATCAGTGCCTGGGCAAATAACTTATAGAGTAGGCTGAATAACAGATAGCCCCAAATATCCACATGATAATTCCCACAGTCTTCAGTGTATTACTGTTGTGGACTGAATGTTTGTGGGCCCCCTCAAATTCACATTTTAAAGTCTTCATCCCCAATGTGATATTTCCAGCTGAGGTCTTTCAGAGGTAATTTGGTTTAGATTAAATCATCTGGACAGAGCCTGCGTGATGCAATGAACGCCTTTATAAAAAGAGAAAGACCCAGGAGAATGGTTGGGGTCTCTCTCTCTCTCTCTCTCTCTGAACCTGGATTTCCCAGTCTCCAGGATTGTGAGAAATAAATGTTTGCCGTTTAAGCTACCCAGTCTGCAGTATTTTGCTACGGTATCTCACAGTGACTAAGACAATCACCACTCATGGTAAGGGGACTTCGCAGATGTAATTTAATTAAAGTGCCTGAAACAGGGAGATTAAGTTTGATTTTTCAGTTGGGCTCAGTATTATATCAGGGGTCCTCATGAGGAGGAAGCAGGAAGGTCAGAATCAGAAAAGGAGGTGACAAAGGAAGCAGAGATTGTAGTAATCCACTTTGTAGATGGAGTAAGGGCCCATGAGACAAGGTATATGGGCAGCTTCTAGAAACTGGAAAAGGCAAGGCAATTGATTCTCCCCCAAGCCCTCATAATGGAACGTGGCTCTGCCAAATCTTGATTTTAGTCCCATAAAACCCATGTTGTCCTTCTGACCTCCAGAACTATAATTAGCTGGTATTGTTTTAAACAGCTAAGTTGGTGATAATTCGTTACAGCAGCAATAGGAAATGAATGTAACTTGTAAGGACAGACACACATGGATGGTGGTCAGCACACTCAGGAGATCCCACTGGAAAAGCTGTAGTGCCCTGTCAGAGGACGCGTGTGAGACATATTCTGGGACTTCCTAGAAGGTCTTGTGGTGGAACACTTGACAGGGGTCTGAGTCTGTGTTGCAGTTGGGGGCAGTGAACCATCAGGATTGGAATTAATAACTACTTAGCCATAAAAAGAATGAACTACTACTACACACAACATCATGCATGAATCTCAACATCTGTATGTTAAGCAATAGAAACCAGAAACGAAAAAATCAAACCATGAGAATAATGGTATGGAATTTGTATACAGACAAAATAAGTCTGTGGTGATAGAAATCAGAGATAGTGGTTGCAGGCAGTGGGAGGAGGGACATTGATTAAAATGGAGCCAAAGGGTTTTGATGGAAATCTTTGTTGTTTTGAGTGCTGGTTCCACTGGTGTAAAGAATTGTCAAAATTGATTGAACTGAACTCTCTGGATTGGTTCATTTCTTTGTGTGTTAATTACAAGCAGTGAATAAAAGGAGGTCCTTTACTACAAAGTTTTTTAAGATTGAAATTAATAATTTGCACACCTAGACATCATCTTATACATGGTCTTTTTTGTACACATGAGCCAGTGAAGCATGGAGACATTCCAATTACAGAATGTTTCTAACAGACTCAACTTGCAAATAAGCTTACTTAAGTCTTTCACAAACTTGAACAGCTTATCTGTCGTTGATGGAAACAGTATCCTCATTGCAATCTTGCACACCTCTCCACCTTACAATCTGCCAAGTTATTCACTTTCCTGCTGCTGCTGCTTGCTGCTAAGTCGCTTCAATCGTGTCCGACTCTGTGCGACCCCATAGACGGCAGCCCACCAGGCTCCCCCATCCCTGGGATTCTCCAGGCAAGAATACTGGAGTGGGTTGCCATTTCCTTCTCCAATGCATGAAAGTGAAAAGTGAAAGTGAAGTCGCTCAGTCCTGTCCGACTCTTAGCGACCCCATGGACTGCAGCCTACCAGGCTCCTCCGTCCATGGGATTTTCCAGGCAAGAGTACTGGAGGGGGGGTGCCATTGCCTTCTCTGATTCACTTTCCTAGAGGGCTATACACACACACACACACACACACACACACACATACACACACTTAAATATGCATGCATGATGAGTCGTGTTTGACTCTGTGTGACGCTATGTACCGTAGCCTGCCAGGTTCCTCTGTCCATGGAATTCTCCAGGCAATAATAGTGGAGTGGGTTGACATTTCCTCTTCCAGGGGATCTTCCTGACCCAGGGATTGAACCCGTGTCTCCTGAGTCTCCTGCATTGGCAGGCAGGTTCTTTACTGCTTGAGCCATCGGAAAGGCCCCCTAGAGGGCAAGGGAGGCCTGAATAGCTCAAGCACACTCAAAGCCAATGCATTACTCTAGGGAAAGCAAATTGGTTTTCTGGCACTCTTGTTGGTTTCAGGAGGTATGGTAGAACCAAAGAAACACCACCTGATGTCTGAATCTAGCGGACACTCATTCCAGATGAGAACTACGTATCTGGCAGCTGAACTCGATTACGTATGCTTGAGTCAATGGAGGTGTGAGGAGTGGCATGGCCTTGGGTTCTCGCTGATACTTACAGCTGAGGCTTCCAATGGTAACTGTAACTAGGGCAACGTTAGAAAGCTATAGTAGCTTCCCATGAGAACTACCTATGACTCAGTGTTCTCTTTAATTCCATAGTGCTATAAACAGATATGTCATCATTTGCAAGAGATGAAATTATACTTATGAGTGCAGTAGTCCTTTTATATTCCCAAACTTTGAAAACTCCCATTACTTCATAATACTTATTGATAATTTAATGAACATCATCACTGTGTAGATAAATTATCTTGAATTACTACTTGTATTTTGTTGTGAATTCCCAGGCCGGATAGCTCATGTAGTTGCAATTACTTGACATTAACAGTTCTATAAAAATTATTAAGAAGATTTAGAAAAGATTACGTATGAGTCATGTGGACTATTTCATCTACAATATGATAAAAGTTCCTTATGTATGCTTTATTATGCAGCCCATTTTAATAACACATCAAAACAGTGACTGTTTGTTTTATTGTGCTATAAATTCTTTCCACTTGGCCTATGAGCTTCTAAAAAAGCATTTCAAGATTAAAATGAATTTTATTTCTAAATTTCTAATAGTTATAATTAAAAGGCTAAATTTTGAACCAGATTTTGTATGAAGGTGCATGGATAGGGATCAGTACCCTTATTAGTATTGTCAAATGGGGGCCAGTTAAGGTTAAATGTTATTTCTGATTGAATCTTGGTCTAGTTCTTAGGGTACCACAAGTACTTGCTACATCCGAAGATATTTGACATTATAGCAATACATATATTAACACCCTTGTAACTACAAGGTCATGTGAAGACAGTGCTAGGAGCAATATTAATTAAGGTCATCCAGGCATCATCACCCCTAGGCATACCTATAAGGCAAAAACAATGTTTCTCTTCTTTTGTACGCCTTAGTGAGTTTCTTTTTAGTATCTTTCACTGTACCCTATGCTATGCTATGCTAAGTCACTTCAGTCGTGTCCGACTCTGTGCGACCCCATAGACGGCAGCCCACCAGGCTCCCCCGTCCCTGGGATTCTCCAGGCAAGGACACTGGAGTGGGTTGCCATTTCCTTCTCCAATGCATGAAAGTGAAAAGTGAAAGTGAAGTCGCTCAGTCGTGTCCGACTCCTAGCGACCCCATGGACTGCAGCCTGCCAGGCTCCTCCATCCATGGGATTTTCCAGGCAAGAGTACTGGAGTGGGGTGCCATTGCCTTCTCCGTCACTGTACCCTACAGAGATAGTAATATCCTCTGCTCCTGACCCTCCTGGGCCCTTCCTAGGTTTTCACATAAGCCCATCGTATCTATGTGATTTCCACATGACAACAGGGAGTACATCTGTTCTAAGGCAGAGTGAGTAGAATGTACATGGCTCAAAATATCAATACACATGTTAAGTAGGATTGATATACACACACATACATGAAGGAATTATAAATAGGCTTTCTTCCTAAGCATCATCTTATACTTAGGGTCCTTCTTTTTTGCTGACTTTGCACTCTTGCATTACTATTCAAAATGATTCTGCCCACCCACCCCCAGTTAATGCTATAGCTAGAGAAATATACACATACACACATATAAAATATATATTAAATAAAATATGATATATATTGATATATATGACATATGTACTGTCATGTATATGGCAATAAAAGAGTGCTACCACTTCCTTTGGTGGATGGTAGAGTAGCAAGGATGCACTGAAGCATAATGGAACACACAAGTTTTAGGGTCAGACAGCCCTGGGCTTGAATCACAATTATGTCCCTAATTAGTTTTGTAACACAGGCAAATTACTTAACATCTCAGTGTCTCAACATCATCTGTAAAATGGGAATATTAATATATACCTTCAAGAAAGCATTGTGCTTAGTTGCTCAATCATGTTCAACTCTTTATGACCCCATGGACTGTAGCCAGCCAGGCTTTTCTGGCCATGGGGATTCTCCAGGCAAGAATACTGGAGTGGGCAACCTATCCCTTGTCCAGGGGATCTTCCTGACCCAGGAATCCAACCAGAGTATTGCAGGTAGATTCTTTACCAGCTGAGCTACCAGGGAAGCCCCAAGAAAGCCTTGTCAAGATCTTATTTATAGATCAATCCTTAAAATAGTGGTTAGTGCCCTATTGAAGGAAGAGGATTATAAGCCATTCTTGTAGTTAAAGGGGGAACAAAAATGCCCAATGTAGGTGTTTTCTAGAGTAATAACTTGTTGAGAGTAAGCATTTACCAGAGTGTATTGAAGGAAGACTCTTCTCAATGCTGCAGTTGCTAAACAACCATAGGGAGAGTTTAGAGGTTTTGTCCTATTAGCCTGAAAATTGGAACAACTTCATGGGAGGAACCAAAATGGGACACTGTAAGTTCAGCAGAGCCTGTAGAACACAAGCGATACAATTCTGACAGAAATAAAAGACAGTTTCTTAATCCTACTTAGTAAAGATTTTTTTAATAAATTTCTAATGAGTAGGAATTGATATTAAAAAAAAAAAAAGAAGTCAGATGCCATATACTTCTTTTACTTCCATAATGGCTACTCCTCAGGAAGTCTTAAAAATCCCGCTGGATTAAGTATTTCAACCAAGTTTTATTTTCTACCCAAAGCTGAAGAAATAAAATGTTCGTTCCAAGAGCCTGCCACCTGATTTTAGTTCTAGTAACTTCAGAGGTATTGGCCATTCCTAAGGCACAAAAATGGGCTTTTGTGTCCTACACAGTGAATTTCTTTGCCTTGTCCATATTAGTTTTCACACTAAATGGCAGAGAAAGGGACTCGATATTAACTCCACGTTCAAATAAGATCTGGAAACCCCACTTTAACCTTATCCTCCCAGGCTCTAATGAAGGAAATGGTGGTGAATCTCCAGTTTTTCCAAAATTTCACTCTCTTGGGCAGTCAGTCAGAATACATCACAACAATGGTTTTCAACAACAATCAATTTTATCCCCCGGGAGGGCATTTGGCAATATCTGGAGACATTTTTATTTGTCACAACTGAGGAGGTACCCCTGGCATTTAGTGTGTAGAGGCCAAGAATGCTGTTAAAATTCCTACAACACCTACTAATTCTCACAGAATAATCATCTGGTACAAAACGCCAACAGTACTAAGTCAGGAAACCCTGTATTACAGAAATATAAGCTGCATTTAATCCATGTTAATAAGTGCACTAATGGTAAAGAACCCACCTGCCAGTGCAGAAGACAAGAGATGCAGATTCAATCCCTGGGTCAGGAAAATCCCCTTTAGTAGGAAATGGCAACCTACTCCAGTATTCTCATCTGGACAGAGGAGCCTGGTGGGCTAGAGTCCATGGGTCACAAAGATTCAGATACGATGGAAACCACTTAGTACACAGGCACAATCATCAAAGGCAGAATATCATGTTATAATATGGTGCTTCAGTGTGGGTTCTCTAGTCCCGAGACAGGGGTGTCACTTCTATCATAGGGACTCTACAGGAAGATGCTTCTTGAGATTCTTCGTAGTTGGAAACTTACTCAAATGATTTGAGGCTCAGTAATTTTTTTTCACGAATATTGCATTGGAATGCTTTTTGCTTTCTGAAAGCTGACTTTACAATCTCAAGATCTAGTATATAGGCTCACCTTGCAAACTATCTGCTGTGTACCTTTAACAAAGTCCCTTAATATCCATGAGCTTTGCTGGTTCCATTTGCAAAATGAACTGAAACATATCTGTCTACTTTGTGGGAAGTTTTAAGTAAAAAAAAAAAGTCTTAAATGGCATATGTAAAATCACTTTCGTAAGTGTAATATAAACACAAGGTATTATAGTGGCTTTTTGAAATATAAAATTTCTTTTGAATAATCAAGCAGCTGATTTTTATGACTTTTTATCTAAGAGTAATTACATCAATTTTTCAGATAAAGAGCCTACACATTTCTAGAATAAGTACTTAGGATCCTAGTCCACATCATCAGTTTTGCTTTAGTGGAAAGGGATAAAAACACAAATTTTAAATTAAATTTGGAGTAGACTCTATCAAGCACAATATTAATGTAAATAATGTAATGTAAATGAATGGCACCTTAGCTTTTATATTTATTTGTTTACACTCACACACACGCATACACAGTTCCCAGAATCATGACAATTTTAGTTGGCCAGAGAATATGGCTGTTTTTGAGACTTTCAGCTAAGAACCTGCTCTTATTATACAATCACAAATACTTCTTAGAGGAATAAATCTGTAATCACTATATACAGTATAAAGAAATAATGACAAGTATATATTATGCACTGAGAAAAGGTGAGTTGATGTATTAAATAGGAAGTCATACACACAAATGCCTGTAGACAACCCAGGCCGACCATTTACGTGAAGCAGGTATAAGACAAAAGGGAGCATGAGAATACCACTCATAGTTGAGAATACCACATACTACTCACCTCCAAACCAAGGTTTCATGTGGAATTACAGGTCTTGTGTGGTTGTTGTTGTCTAGTCACTAAGTTGTGTCAGACTCTTTGCGACCTTATGGACTGTAGCTGGCCAGACTCCTCTGTCCGTGAGATTTCTCAGACAAGAATACTGGAGTGGGTTGCTATTCCCTTTTCCAGGGGATTTTCCTGACCCAGGGATCAAACCAACAACTCCTGCATCGACAGGCAGATTCTTTACCACTGAGCCACCTGGGAAGTCCTCTATAGTAAGGCTTGTACTTCCAGAAATTAGAATTTTTAAAGAAAAACCAGAAATCTTGACACTGATGTGAAATTTTCATACTCTTAAAGTATGTACAGGGCAAATTCTGCCTAGTGGCTATCTGCAACCACTGTTCTAAGCAAACAGTTTAAAGACGATACTTTTCATCTCAATGTCCCAATCTTTTTTTTTTTTTTTTCCAAAGCAGCATGTCTCTCTGACCACAGTCCTTTCAAAGGTCCTGTCAATAGAGGAGGGTGATTCATATAACACATGATAATCTCAATGACCCAAGGTATGTTAACTTTCTTTTTTTATTTTAATTGGAGGCTAATTGCTTTACAATATTGTAGTGGTTTTCACCATACATTGACATGAATCAGCCATGGGTGTACATGTGTCCTCCATCTTGAACCCCCCTCCCACCTCCCTCCCCATCCCATCCCTCAGGGTTGTCCCAGTGCACTGACTTTGAGTGCCCTGTTTCATGTATCGATCTTGGACTAATGATCTATTTCACATATGGTAATATACATGTTTCAATGTTATTTTCTCAAATCATCCCACCCTTGCTGTCTCCCACAAAGTCAAAGTCTGTTCTTTGTATCTGGGTTTCTTTTGCTGTCTCGCAAATAGGGTCATCATTATCATCTTTCTAAATTCCATATATATGTATTGGTGTATACAGTGTACACCAATATACTGTATTGGTGTTTTTCTTTCTGACTTACTTCACTCTGTATAATAGGCTCCAGTTTCATCTACCTCATTAGAACTGACTCAAATGCATTCTTTTTAATGGCTGAGCAATATTGTGTATATGTACCACAGCTTTCTTATCCATTCATCTGCCGATGGACATCTAGGTTACCTCCATGTCCTAGCTATTGTGAACAGTGCTGCGATGAACATTGGGGTACACATGTCTCTATCAATTCTTATTTCCAGCAGTGGGATTTCTTGGTCATACGGCAGTTCTATTTCCAGTTTTTTATGGAATCTCCACACTGTTTTCCATAGTGGCTGTACTAGTTTGCATCCCACCAACAGTGTAAGAGTGTTCCCTTTTCTCCACACCCTCTCCAGCATTTATTATTAGTAGACTTTTTGATAGCAGCCATTCTGACTGGTGTGAGATGGTACCTAATTGTGGTTTTGATTTGCATTTCTCTGATAATGAGTGATGCTGAGCATCTTTTCATGTGTTTGTTAGCCATCTGTATGTCTTCTTTGGAGAAATGTCTATTTAGTTCTTTGGCCCATTTTTTGACCGGATCATTTATTTTTCTGGAATTGAGCTGCAGGAGTTGCTTGTATATTTTTGAGATTAATTCTTTGTCAGTTGCTTCATTTGCTATTATTTTTTTTCCCATTCTGAAGGCTATCTTTTCACCTTGCTTATGGTTTCATTCATTGTGCAAAAGCTTTAAGTTAATTAGGTCCCATTTATTTATTTTTGTTTTTATTTCTATTACTCTTGGAGGTGGGTCATAGAGGATCTTTCTTTGATTTGTGTCAGAGAGTGTTCTGCCTGTGTTTTCCTCTAAGAGTTTTATAGTTTCTGGTCTTAAATTTAGATCTTTAATCCATTTTGAGTTTATTTTTGTGTATGGTGTTAGAAAGTGTTCTAGTTTCATTCTTTTACATGTAGCTGACCAGTTTTACCAGCACCACTTGTTAGATTGTCTTTTCTCCATTGTATATTCTTGCCTCCTTTGTCAAAGATAAGTGTCTATAGGTGCATGGATTTATCTCTGGGCTTTCTATTTTGTTCCATTGATCTATATTTCTGTCTTTGTGCCAGTACCATACTGTTTTGATTACTCTAGCTTTGAAGTATAGTCTGAAGTCAGGCTGGTTGATTCCTCCAGATCCATCTTTTTTCTCAAAATTGCTTCGGCTGTTCGAGGTTTTATGTATTTCCATGCAAATTGTAAAATTATTTGTTCTAGTTCTCTGAAAAATATTGTTGGTAGCTTGATAAGGATTGCATTAAATCTACAGATTGGGTAATATACTCATTTTCACTATATTGATTCTTGCTATCCATGAACATGGTATATTTCTCCATTTATTTGTGTCATCTTTGATTTCTTTAATCAGTGTTTTATGGTTTTCTATATATAGGTCTTTGGTTTCTTTAGGTCGATTTATTCCTAAGTATTTTATTCTTTTCAATGCAATGGTGAATGGAATTGTTTCCTTAATTTCTCTTTCTGTTTTCTCATTGTTGCTGCTGCTGCTACTAAGTTGCTTCAGTCATGTCCGACTCTGTGCGACCCCATAGACAGCAGCCCACCAGGATCCCCTGTCCCTGGGATTCTCCAGGCAAGAACACTGGAGTGGATTGCCATTTCCTTCTCCATTCTCATTGTTAGTGTATAAGAATGCAAGGGATTTCTGTGTGTTGATTTTATATCCTGCAAATTTACTATATTCATTGATTAGCTCTAGTAATTTTCTGGTGGAGTCTTTAGGGTTTTCTATGTAGAGGATCATGTCATCTGCAAACAGTGAGAGTTTTACTTCTTTTCCAATCTGGATTTTTCTTTTTTATTTTTCTTCTCTGATTGTTGTGACTAAAACTTTAAAAACTATGTTGAATAGTAGTGGTGAGAGTGGGCACCCTTGTCTTGTTCCTGACTTTAGGGGAAATGCTTTCATTTTTTCATCATTGAGGATAATGTTTGCTGTAGGTTTATCACATATGGCTTTTATTATGTTGAGGTATGTTCCTTCTATGGCTGCTTTCTGGAGGGTTTTTATCATAAATGGATGTTGAATTTTGTCAAAGGCTTTCTCTGCATCTATTGGGATAATCATATGGTTTTCATCTTTCATTGTTATTGTCGTGTATCACATTGATTGATTTGCAAATATTGAAGAATCCTTGCATCCCTGGGATAAAGCTCACTTGATCATGATGTAGGATCTTTTTAATATGTTGTTGGATTCTGTTTGCTAGTATTTTGTTGAGGATTTTTGCATCTATGTTCATCGGTGATATTGGCCTATAGTTTTCTTTTTTGTGGCATCTTTGTCTGGTTTTGGTATTTGGGTGATGGTGGCCTTGTAGAATGAGTTTGGGAGTTTATCTTCCTCTGAAATTTTCTGGAAGACAGAGTAGGATAGGTGTTCACTCTTCTCTAAATTTTTGGTAGAATTTACCTGTGAAGCCATGTGGTCCTGGGCTTTTGTTTGTTGGAAGATTTTTGTTTACCATTTTGATTTCTGTGCTTGTGATGGGTCTGTTTCTATTTCTTCCCAGTTCAATTTTGGAAGGTTATACTTTTCTAAGAATTTGTCCATTTCTTCCAAGTTGTCCATTTTATTGTCATCTAGTTGCTGTAGTAGTCTCTTATGATCCTTTGTATTTCTGTGTTGTCTGTTGTGATTTCTCCATTTTCATTTCTAATTTTGTTGATTTGATTCTTCTCCCTTTTTTTCTTGATGAGTCTGGCTAATGGTTTATCAATTTTATTTATCTTCTCAAAGAACTAGTTTTTAGTTTTGTTGATTTTTTGCTATAGTCTCCTTTGTTTTTCATTTATTTCTGCCCTAATTTTTATGGTTTCTTTCCTTCTACTAACCCTAGGGTTCTTCATTTATTCTTTTTCTGGTTGCTTTAGGTGTAAAGTTAGGTTATTTATTTGATTTTTCTCTTGTTTCGTAAGGTAAGCTTATACTGCTATGAACCTTCCTCTTAGCACTGCTTTTACTGAACCCCACAGGTTTTGGGTTGTCATGTTTTCATTTTCATTTGTTTCTATGAATACTTTGATTTATTTTTTTATTTCTTCTGTGATTTGTTGGTTATTCAGAAGCGTATTGTTTAGCCTCCATATGTTTGTATCTTTAATAGTTTTTTCCTGTGGTTGACATCTAATCTTACCACATTGTGATCAGAAAAGATGCTTGAAATTATTTCCATTTTTTTGAATTTACCAAGGCTAGATTTATGGCCCAGGATGTGACCTACCCTAGAGAATGTTCTGTGTTCCCTTGAGAAAAAGGTGAAATTAATTGTTTTGGGGTGAAATGTCATATAGATATCAATTAGGTCTAACTAGTCCATTGTATCATTTAAAGTTTGTGTTTCCTTGCTAATTTTCTGTTTTGTTGATCTATCCATAGGTGTGAGTGGGGTATTAAAGTCTCCCACTATTATTGTGTTACTGTTAATTTCCCCTTTCATACTTGCTAGCATTTGCCTTACATATTACAGTGCTCTTATGCAGGGTGCATATATTTTGCACCTTGGATTGATCCTTTGGTCATTATGTAGTTTCCCTCTTTGTCTCTTTTCACAGCCTTTATTTCAAAGTCTATTTTATCTGATTGAGTATTGCTACTCCTGCTTTCTTTTGTTCTCCATTTGCGTGAAATATCTTTTGCCAGACCTTCACTTTCAGTCTGTATGTGTCCCTTGGTTTGAGGTGGGTCTCTTGTAAACAGCATATATAGGGATCCTATTTTTGTATCCATGCAGCCAGTCTTTTTTGGTTGGGACATTCAACCCACTTCCATTAGGGTAATTATTGATAAGTATGATCCCATTGCCATTTACTTTGTTGTTTTGGGTTTGAGTTTATAAACCTTTTCTGTGTTTCCTGTCTAGAGAAGATCTTTTAGCATTTGTTGATGAGCTGGTTTAGTGGTGCTGAATTCTCTGAGCTTTTGCTTGTCTGTAAAGCTTTTGATTTCTCCTTCACATTTGAATGAGATCCTTGCTAGGTATAGTAATCTGGGTTGTAGGTTTTTCTCTTTCATCACTTTAAGTATGTCCTGCCATTCCCTTCTGGCCTGAAATGAAAGATCAGCAGTTATCCTTATGGGGATCCCCTTGTGTGTTATTTGTTGCTTTTCCCTTGCTGCTTTTGAGATTTGCTTTTTGTGTTTGATCTTCATTAATTTGATTAATATGTGTCTTGGGTTGTTTTGCCTTGGGTTTATCCTGTTTGGGACTCTCTGGGTTTCTTGGACTTGGATGGCTATTTCCTTCCCTATTTTAGGGAAGTTTTCAACTATTATCTCCTCAAGTATTTTCTCATGACCTTTCTTTTTGTCTTCTTCTTCTGGGACTCCTATGATTCGAATGTTGGAGCATTTAACATTGTCCCAGAGGTCTCTGAGGTTGTCCTCATTACTTGTAATTCTTTTTTCCTCTCTGCTTCATTTATTTCCACCATTCTATTTTCTACCTCATTATCCTATCTTCTGCCTCAGTTATTCTACTTTTGCTTCCCCCCAGAGTGATTTTGATCTCAGTTGTTGCATTATTCATTATTGATTGACTCTTTTATATTTCTTCTAGGTCCTTGTTAAACATTTCTTGCATCTTCTCAATCCTTGTCTCTAATCTATTTATCTGTAACTCCATTTTGTTTTCAAGATTTTGGATCATCTTTACTATCATAATTCTGAATTCTTTTTCTGGTAGACTCCCTATCTCCTTCTATTTTGTTTGGTTTGGTGGGCATTTATCATGTTACTTTACCTAATTCCTCTTCCTTTTCATTTTGTTTAATTGGCTGTGTTTGGGGTGGCCTTTCTGTATATTGGAAGTTTGTGGTTCCTCTTTATTGTGGAGGCTGCTCCCTGTAAGTGGGATTGGACTAGTGACTTGACAAGGTTTCCTGGTTAGGGGAGCTTGCGTCTGTGTTCTTGTGGATGGAACTGAAAGTCTTATCTCTGGAGTGCAATGAAGTGTCCAGTAGTGAGTTTTGGGGTGTCTATGGGCTTGCCATAGCTTTGGGCAGCCTGTATTTTACTGCTTGTGGCTGTGTTCCTGCATTGCTGGAGAATAGCATGGTATGTCTTGCTCTGGAACTTGTCGGCTCTTGGGTGGAGATTGGTTTCAGTGTAGGTATGGAGGCTTTTGGATAAGCTCTTGTTTATTAATGTTCCCTGGAATCAGGAGTTCTCTAGTTTTAAATTTAAGACTCCTGGCTCTGGCTTTCAGTCTTATTCTTACAGTAGCCTCAAGACTTCTCCATCCATACAGCACAGATGATAAAACATCTAGGTTAATGGTGAAAAAATTCTCCACAGTGAGGGACGCCCAGAGAGGTTCACAAAGTTACCTGGAGAAGAGAAGAGGGAGGAGGGAGAAAGAGGTGACCCCAAGGAGAAGAGGGGAGTCAAAAGGGGAGAGAGCAGTCTAGCCAGTAATCAATTCCCTGTGTGCTCTCCACAGTCTGGAACACCCAGAGAAGTTTTATAGAGCTTACTCCATATGTAACACCCAGGAGTTACATAGAGAAGAGAAGAGGGAGGAGGGAGATAGAGATGACCATGAGGAGAAGAGGGAGAATCAAAAGGGGAGAGGCTAATCTAGCCAGTAATCAGTTCCCTATGTGTTCTCCACAGCCCGGAACACCCAGAGAGATTAACAGAGTTAAGTAGAGAAGAGAAGGGGGAGGGAGGAAATAGAGGTGACCTAGGGTCGGGGTGGGGGAGTTAAAAGCAGAGAGAGCAATCAAGTCAGTAATCACACCCCTAAGTGAAAATGGATACTGAAGATTAGATTCTTAAAGGTATGAAATTGATAACAAATACAAAAAAGCAAAGATTAAAAATTGAGAATAGAGGTTAGACTCTTAAAAATACAACATTAAAAATACCAAACAAAATTAATCACAAAAATTATAAAATATATACATATATATATATATATATATATATGAAATTTGCTTTAAAAATAGGGTCTTTTTTCCAAGGTAATAGTAGGTTATAAAAATGAAAATTAAAGGAGTAATAAAGAACTTAAAAATTAAAAAATGATAATAGTAATAATATATCTAGGAATTTCTCTGGAGCTGTTGAGGGCAGTGTGGAGTCAGTTCAGTTTCAGATAGTTCCTTGTTCCAGCTTGTAAACTTCTCCTCAAGGTCTATAGGCCCCTTCCAATGCTTAGTCAACGTTAACCACAGGGTTTTAATCTGTTGCACCTGTCACTTCCAGCGTGGTTCCCTCTTTATTTTGGCTTCCCCTGTTTGAAAGTCTCTTCATTGTCTAATTTCTGCCCTGACACAAGGGGGAGAGGTGGTCACTTGCTTAGGCTCACCTGTTCACCGGTGTTGTGGGGAGGGAGGAATACTGCAAACAAATATCACTGGAGTATGTGGGGAGTGCTCACAGTGTATGGACCCACTGGGTTTGCCCCAGCTCATGGTGGCGTGTGCTTTCCAGGTCTACGCTGCTCAGGCTCCAGGTTGCTCTGCAGGGATACTGTCCAAAATGGGCCCTGTCTTTTGTGCACTTCCCAGGTCTAAGATGCTCAGATTCAGGTTCTTGGGTACTCCACAATGCCACAGACTCAATTAGGCGTGTATTTTGTGCCCTTCCCAGGTCTGAGCAGCTCAGGCAACCAGGTGCTTTGAGAGCTCACTGTCCCAGGTGGGCCATCTTAATCACCTCCCCAGTCCAAGCACTCAGTTTCATGGGTGCACCACAAGAACACCATCTCAGGTGTCCCATGTGTCTCCTCTGGGAAGCTAATCTCAGGCTGTGACCCTCCTGGCAGATGTAAACTATCCAGGAACCCAGGAAGACATGGTTAGCAACTGGGAGCCTGCTACAGTTTGGTGGAGGATGCCCGGTCTCTAGGGCCAAGATTGCCCCTTGTCTTCCAGCTCTGGCTGTCCAACACCTGCCTCTCTGCCTCTGGCAGGGGGAAGGGGCCTGTACACAGCTGCCTAGCTCTCCTTTGGTATTCGCTCAATCCTTTGTTCTGTGTGCAAGCCAGGCTGTGTATTAGGTTAGAGCCTTTCACCAGGAAAGTTCTCTTCTTGTTTTTTTCCTCTCTGGCTATCCCACAGTTTGGGTTGTTATCTCACGTTAGCTCCCTCAGATTGTCCTCAGAGCATTCATGCCCAGTCCTTACCCTAAGCATGCAGCCCGTGCCTCCCTGTCCAGCCCCTGCTCGCTCATGGTAGACGCAAGTGTCTGAGCTACTTTTCCACTGGGAGTTGTGGTTAGGCACATATTCTGTGTTGTTGTTGTTGTTGTTGTTGTTGTTGTTGTTGTTGTTTTTCTCCTGGTTATGTTGCCCTCTGAGATTCTAAACCTTCCCACAGACCCACTGGTGAGAGGGTTTTCTGCTGTTTGGAAACTTCTCCTCCTTCACGACTCCCTCCCCAGGACGGGTCTCAATCCCTAACTCTTTTTGTCTCTCTTTGTCTTTTATATTTTGCGCTAACTCCTTCTGAAGAGAATGGGCTATCTTTCTGGGTGCCCAATGTCCTCTGCCAGCATTCAGAAGTTGTTTTGTGGAGGTTGCTCAGCATTCAAATTATCTTTTGATGAATTTGTAAGGAAGAAAGTGGTCTCCTAGTCCTATTCCTCTGCCATCTCAGGACTGCCCTCCACCCAATGTCCCAATCTCTAAGAAAGAAGAAGAAAAAAAATAAAAGTTGGGCTAGTGATTATTTTCATCCTTCCTTAGTAAACTCCCTCTAAGGGACATGGCCAAGAGAAACCATGTAAAGTCTGCACAGTAACCCAGAACCTGTCTTCAAAGTCGTGATACCTTGGCCACCTCTTCTTACCCATTGTCCCAAAGATCCTCAAGTGAGAGGAGCAGGCCCTCACTGAGGTCTGAAAACACTTTCCGTAGAATGTAATCTTCTTCCGAGGAAGAAGTCACTTAATATGTTTGTATCAACTCCATAATAATTGCTCCTATCAGAATGATTCAGCTTTAAACTCAAGATAATCAGACATATTCTGATTCCATTTATGAGGAAATATTGCAAAGTGACAATAAATATTTCAACAAGTACAATCAAATAAGCTACATTATTTATTCATTATTTACTAAGCTCTATGTCATATGTGCAATTTTGATCATTTATATAAAAATGTTCCTAATAAGTATAGATTTTTGTGTAATGTTTAACACTTCATTCCTACTACCTTTACATGTTCTTACAGCTCTGTAATATATTAAACATTTCAACTATGTATCATTCAACCATCAGAACTGTGTTAGAGGCATGATTTTGATTTTAGTGATGTTGACATATTCTCTAATTTTCAGTCATTTCCATTGAATTCACATTTGCTAATATTCACAGCACCTTCCCTTAGTCACATGTCCCCCTCAACTAAAAAAAGCCTTTGAAATATAACAGAAAAAATTCATTCTGTTGGAATTTGTCTTTTGAAGCAGTTATTGATAATAAATCCTGAATTGTTCAATTTTGTTTCAGATGTGCATCTCAGCAGAGTTAATGTCTGATCACTGTAGGTTTTTAAGTGAAAAAATTATTCAAAATACAAAATCACCCTGAAAAAAAAAATGCAGACCACTGACACCTTTTCAAAATGTGCTGAAATTCAAGCTAGCATAGACACAGAACCTCAAAGATTGGCTTGTTTACTAGGCAAACCACACACAACTGGACCCATATATCTTCCAACCAGATTCACCTCTCAACCATCATTTTCAGGGCAAGTCTTAACTACAAATTCCATACACATAATTACTAACAGGACACTAGAGTGAAAATGTCACTGTTAAAAAGTAATCAGGGCCTTCCCTGGTAGCTCAGTGATGAAGAATCTGCCTGGTAGTGCAGGAGGCATGGGTTTGATCCCTGATCTGGGAGGATCATACATGCCATGCAGCAATTAAGCTTACATGCCACAAGTGTTGAGCCTGTGCTCTATAGCCCCAGAGCTGCAAATACTGAGACCATGTGCCACAACTACTAAGACTCCATGCCCTAGAGCCTGTGCTCTGCAACGAGCAGCCACCACAGTGAGAAGCCCACACTCACCGCAACTAGAGAAAAACCCACACAATGAAAACCTAGCACAGCCAAAAAGAAAATAAAGAACATTTTTAAAAAGCATTTATAAATAAATAGTAATCAAAGAGTCAGTGTACACTATTGATACATTACTGAGAATTTGGCACTGTAGATGATGAGAAAATAGTGGAAATCATGATCCTTGCTCTCACACAGAGGTCTAGAAAAAGCTAAATATAACTGGATTAGTCAGAGAGCCACTAATTGTGCTACAGCATTTGCAGGTAGAAAATCCTAAGAGCGAAGGGGAAGGTTCTTAAATGGTCAGAGACAACTTCTTGGGAAATATGGGGTTTAATATTTACACTTAAGATTCCTATTTACAGTTGCTTTGTTAGTTATGACCTGGTGTAGGTTCTGGAGTTTCTTTTCTTGTGTGACAAAATCTGAATGGTTTGATGCACCTGGGGTTTTCCAGGTGGCTCACTGGGTAAAGAATCTGCCTGCAATGCAAGAGTCTCAGGAGCCACAGGTTCAATTTCTGAGTCAGAACGACCCCCTGGAGTGGGGTATGGCAATTCTCCAATGGACAGAGAATCCAGTGGACAAAGAAGCCTGTGGGCTACAGTCCATAGGGTTGCAAAGAGTCAGACATTACTGAAGTGACTGAGCATGCATGATATAGCTTTCAAAAATGTAACTTTCAAAAATCTGTGACCCTGAGGTTAGTTTTCTGTTTGCTTTTTTTTGCAAGGAACCACATTATTCGCTCCTGTTGTCATTCAATTAATAATAACATAAAGTTTATACATATTAAAAAATGTGTACTTTAATGTGACTCAAATAAGCTTAGTTTTGCAACATGACTTTGGTGGGATCAAATCCCAGACACTGAGGCTCAATTTCATCTTTAATCTCAGTTATCCAGAAGCATCAGTGGGTATAGTAAATAAAACCTACTGGCTTGTGTGCTACTGAATAATCAAAACATAGGATTAAATGTTTTTTTGTGGGTAGAACCATCAGTGGGTATACTCTGGGCTGAGCTAAGTCATTGTCAGTTAAGGAGCAACACCAGAGTCTAGGGTAAATTATAAACACGCTGGGATGACATGGCTTGTGTATATGTATACTTATACATATCCGTTATGTATAAATTGTGTGAAAGTGAAAGTCGCTCAGTCATGTCTGACTCTTTGAGACTGACTGTCTAAATTCTGTCCAACACTCTGAATTCTCCAGGCCAGAATACTGGACCACTCCAGGGGATCTTCCCAACCCAGGGATTGAACCCAGGTCTCCTGCATTGCAGGTGGATTC
The DNA here is from genome assembly GCF_029378745.1 of Bos indicus. Taxonomy (NCBI): domain Eukaryota; kingdom Metazoa; phylum Chordata; class Mammalia; order Artiodactyla; family Bovidae; genus Bos; species Bos indicus. The sequence goes on from NC_091760.1 coordinate 114,672,077, forward strand.
TTTACCAGCTGAGCCATGAGGGAAGCCCATAATATGTATGTATGTGTAATTATTAAGAGAAATGTACTTTTTTCCTGATATGTCTTCAAATATAACAAATAGTTTCTGTGTGTGTGTGTGCACATGTGCAGGTATAGTGGCCACATGAGAAAATCTTAATATGATGAAAAATATTTTTAGAAAATATGTAAGGCACAGTATAAAGAAGAACTGAAAATAATTAAAAGTTGTAAAATTCTCTGTCTTTTCATGAAACACCAAACAAAAAGAGGACCACAATATATTTTATGCATGCTAAGTTCAACACTTAACAAAGTAATGCTTCCAGAATAGAAACAAATTTAAAAGCCTGCAATTATTATTATAATGTAAATAGCCAAATGCAGAAGCACAAATTTTTAAAATATTATTCTGTATAAATATCAACAAGGTTAAGGGTTTGATAGTGTTGTTCATGTCTTCTATGTCTTTAGTTTTTTTTTTTTTTATCTAATTGGTCTATTAATTGCTGAGAGATATTAAGATTTCCAAACGATTGAGGAATTAATATTTCTCCATTTAATTTTCTCAATTTTTTGTTTCATATACTTCTATATACACTTAAGCTATATTGTTAGTTGTTGTTCAGTCGCTGAGTTGTGTCTGACTCTTTGTGACCCCATAAACTGCAGCATGCCAGATTTCCCTGTCCTTCACTGTCTCCCAGAGTTTGCTCAGACTCATGCCTATTGAGTCAGTGATGCCATCCAACCATTTCATCCTGTCTCCCCTTTCTCTTTCTTTCAATCTTTCCCAGCATCAGGGTCTTTTAACTATGTATACATTTAAGATTGTTACATATTTCTAGTGAATTGACCTTCTATCATCTAGAAATGTCCCTATTTATATCTGATAATACTCTTTGTCTTTATGTGTTAATCTAATGTTAACATATCCACTCCAGAATTTTTATTCTTACTGTTTGCATGGAATATCATTCCTCATATATTATCTTTAAACCTGAATTTTATGTTTAAAGTGCATTACTTTTAGATTGTACTATATAATATAGTTAGGTCTTGCTTTATTTTTGGCCTATTGTGACCACCTCTAACTTTTAACTGGAATGTATAGATCATTAACATTTTTTATTGATTTTTATTGGAATATAGTTGCTTTATAGTGTTGTATTAACTTCTGCTGTACAGAAAGTGAATCAGCTGTATGTGGACATATATTCCCTCTTTTTTGGATTCCCTTTCCATTAAGGTCACCACAGAGCACTGAGTATAGTTCCCCTGAGGTATGCAGTAGGGTCCAATTAGTTATCTATTTGTGTGTGCATAGTCATGTATATATGTCAATCTCAATCTCCCAATTCATCCCACCTTCTTTCCCCCATTGGTAATCATAAGTCTGTTCTCTATATCTGTGTCTCTTTTTCTGCTTTGCACTTAAGTTCATCTGTACCATTTTTCTAGATTCCACATATAAGCAATATCATACAATATTTGTTTTTCTTTTTCTGACTTACTTCACTGTATATGAAAGTCTCTAGGTTCATCCATATCTCTGCAAATGACACAGTTTTGTTCCTTTTTATGGCTAAGTAATATTCCATTGTATATATGTACCACACCTTCTTTATCCACTCCTCTATTGATGGACTTTTAGGTTGCTTCCATGTCCTGCTATTGTAAACAGGGGCTGCAGTGAACATTGGGATGTATGTAACTTTTTGAATTATGGTTTTCTCTGGGTACATGCCCAGAAGTTAGACCACTGACACTTAATGTAGTTTTTTTATACTGTTGTCTTAAGACCTACATTTTTTCTGTTTTTTTTTTTCTTCTTGTCAACATTGTTTTTTGTTTCCCTTTTCTTCCATTTCCTACCTTCTCTTGGACTAAATGAATATTTTTAACTCCATTTTAAATTTATCTTTTGACTTATTTAGTTATACATTTTTGCATTGTACTTTAGGAATTTTGTGTTTCATAGTATACTTCATTAACTTTCCACAGTTTATATAAAGTTATTATTCTGCTTCATGTAAAATGTAAAAATCTTGCAAGTATATAATTTGATTTAACTCATCATCATGTTGTATGGGCATATGTATTACACCATGCATATTATGAATCCCACAATTAAGTTTTATCATCTTTTTTCATTAATAACTATATGTATTTTAAAGGATTGTGTGGAAGCAACAGTCTTTTATATTTTTGAACATTTATTATTGAACATGAAGAGATGCATAGAATGGGCTGTCTCCAGCACACCACGGAAATCAAAAGCACTTCTTATTTCTAGGGCTGAGTTCTAACTTTTCTTCACAATATTTTTTTTTTCAATTGACCAAGAATATATACTACCATTTTTATGACCTGAGGAAAAAATATTGGTCATCCTTCATGAGAAATTGTTATTTTCAAGGCTTTATCCCATAAAACTCTATTTGAAGTATCTGGATTCATAGAAACATATACTTTAAAAGATTTGAGAATCCTCTATCTCAACCATTTCATTTTAAAGTTGTAGAAATTGAGACCCAGGGAAATGGAATGATCTAAGTAAAGCCATGTAAATAATTAATAGACAAACTTAGAGTAGAATATAATTCTCCTGACTTCTAGAGGTCAATTCTTGCCTGAAGTTTAGGTGCATTTCACCCAGTAAATGTGGTCTCTTAATCTCTAGTGTCTCCTTATTCACAGCAGACTGTAAAAGCCTCAAGGACAGAGTATGTTAGGATCCACCTTATCTTTGAATTCATGGCATCTAAAACACAGTCAGTCAGTGTTACAGAGTGGAGATTCACAGTGTGTAAGTTTCGCTTGCCTCTTCTATTTTAACAATCTGATTTTGAATGTCCTTACATGGGGAATAGGATTGTATAGGTGCCTCAGCATTGCCCACCTTTCTGTTTCGTTTGTGAAAGCTAGTATACATGTTCATGCATCCCATGGAGCATTTAAATAGATAAGTCTCAGTAAACGTCAAATGGAGAATCAGGATATCAAACACTTAGGTTTTTTCCTTTAAATTAGGGTGAACACCTCTCTTGGTTTGCCCAACACTTCCTTGGTTTTAGAACTTCAAATTTTATGTTCCGGAAAACCCCTTAGGCCTGAACAAATCAGAATGGTTGGTTACTCTTAACTGACCAGTTTTTACCCAAGAAAAAATATTTTTTATAAATTTAATAACCAAGTATTAATGATTTATATTTGTCTTTGGTATGATTAAAAAAAAAACCAATTTACTACTGTATTGTTTGGTTGAAGTTAGTGGAGAGTGGAACTTAAATGTTCTTAACTGCAGAAATAAAATGATAAGCATTAATTTATGAGGTGATAGATGTGTTATTTGCCCAGGTGGGAGGAATCCTTTCAAAATGTATACATATATCAATTCATCACAATGTACACTTTAAATATCTTTAAGTTTTATCAATTATACTCCAATAAAGATAAACAAAATAAAATCAATCTGGATTGTCTGAAAAAGTACAATTTAAATAATTAGAGCATCTAGGTAAAGACTGTGAACCTTCTCTCATGAAACTTCTAATAAATCATGACCTAATCATAGTCTAGTTTCATTTCTTAACCCTAAAGTGTCATCATGATCTTTTCTTGAGAATGAGCAGCTACACTTCTGCTTCAGTAATATTTTAGTTTTTTGAGATACATCTTCACCTTCAAAAGGACCTCAGATACCTCAGGTTCCATCAGCAGCTCTCCAGGGAAGAAACCCCAGTTCTTCCTCAGTCCTTTTGATAAGTGTGCCTTCCTTGCAAAGTTTTGCCCTGTAAGAACCTACCAGTGTTGCTCTTCTAGCTGGTCTTGCTTCCTATAGAAATCCCTTCTCAGATCCTAACCCGTTTTTTTCAAAGACTGATTGATTCCATAATTTGTTTTATTAGTTTGTCTTAACGTAAGCTGTCACTGCAACCATCTCTTCATCCTCAAATTTCCAGAACTTAAGGTTCAGTTCAGTTCAGTTCAGTCACTCAGTCATGTCCAACTCTTTGTGACCCCATGAATCGCAGCACACCAGGCCTCCCTGTCCATCACCAACTCCTGGAGTCCACCCAAACCCATGTCCATTGAGTCAGTGATGCCATCCAGCCATCTCATCCTCTGTCATTCCCTTCTCCTCCTGCCCTCAATCTTTCCCGGAATCAGGGTCTTTTCAAATGAGTCAGCGCTTTGCATAAGGTGGCCAAAGTACTGGAGTTTAGCTTCAGCATGGGTCCTTCCAATGAACACCCAGGACTGGTGTCCTTTAGGATGGACTGGTTGGATCTCCTTGCAGTCCAAGGGACTTTCAAGAGTCTTCTCCAGCACCACAGTTCAAAGGCATCAATTCTTTGGTGCTGAACCTTCTTCACAGTCCAACTCTCACATCCATATATGACCACTGGAAAAACCATAGCCTTGGCTAGATGGACCTTTGTTAGCAAAGTAATATCTCTACTTTTGAATATGCTATCTAGGTTGGTCATAACTTTCCTTCCAAGGAGTAAGCATCTTCATTTCATGGCTGCATTCACCATCTGCAGTGATTTTGGAGCCCCAAAAAGTCTGACACTGTTTCCACTGAATTATTTATGCATCTATGTATTGAAACCCTCCCTGAAGCTCTGCTTGTCCCCTACCCCTCTCTGCCATCCATGCTACTACAGGTTTCAGGTAGACCTCTGATTTCACAAGGAAGTTTTGCCTCTCTCTCTCTCTCTCAAATCTTTTTAAACACATTTAAAATGGAGAGCAGAACACATTTTTGGTTTTGCTTTTTATTGTTTAAATTAGTAGTTGTGGCTGTGAGGATGGACTTGAAAAAATAAGATAACACAGGTAGGACTAATACCAGAAGGAGGGATTAGGTGTTGGAGGAGGAGAAAGGGGAGAGGTAGAGATGGAGACTAAAGAAGAGGAAAATAACCCTATCTTCTTTCTTATCTTCTCTTTTTGTCTTGGTAGAAGTCCCTGATTCTGTGTCCACTTCTCCATCTGAAATTTCATCTCTACTTTGATCCCCAACAATCTAATACATCTGATATGTGATAAAATTGGTTTTTAAAATATCTTTATTTAATGTGCCATATCCTGAGTAGTGGATTCAGATAGAACAACAAGAATGTATATTAACTAATTAAACTACTCTTAAATATTTGCAAATAGGACTTTCAAATTATGATGTAAATTTATGCAAAAAATGCAAATCAGAATGTTTCCCAGTTTTGCATGTAATAAAATCTAGTACTTTTGTTATAAAGTTCTATGATTTTTTCCCCGACCTCCACTGAAAGATAAAAGTGCCAAGCACTGTCTTTTTTCAGCCTTTCCCCTTGGAATTTCTGTCACTCTTATTTAGCATACCTTATTTCTTCATGGAAATAGCACTGTTTAGTTTATTAAAAATTCATGGGACACAATTTTCTCTTGAGTACATAGGGCCTAAGGCTTTCAACCATGTCTATGTTATTGCCTAAAAACTTACCTATGTTTAAAAGATTCATGAATTTAGAGTTACTATTGCCCAAATATCAGCAAAGTCTTTTTTTAGAGTTATAGAACAGAGGATTAGGAAAAAAAAAAAAAACTATAAAAGATCATCATTCTGTCTTTACTTCTGGAAATACTTGTCTTATATTAATCAAAACCAATAAATAACTAATCTTACTATTAAAAAAGATGTCACCCCTCATTTTGGTATTTAGATACTTCAAAGTGCCTATTCCTTATGGAATGAAGCCTTTTGTTGTAATATTGATTCTATTGTCTCTTACTAGATAGAGTTTTTAAGTAGTATCTGTGCTTCAAAATTCTTTTTTCAAATTGTCATGATTATATTTCCTGATCTATTCTTAAAACTTCTTTATTTTTTCTCAAAATCTCAGCTTTCTAATTTTATTTGTAAACTTTAAAATTCCCATATACATGATATCTGGGGATATAGAATTTTTTTAAAAAACATTATTTTTTAAAAACCATTTCTGTGTTGGAATAATAAAAATTCTTTACATATTGTTCTATATTTATAAAAGTAGAGGATCCTGTGTTTGACCTATTTCTTTTCTCTTTAAAACATTATTCTTAGTTTTCATAAACTAAACATAAAATTTACCATCTTAACCATTTTTAAGTGTACATTTTTGTGGTAGCACATATGTTCGCATTGTTCACATTGACAGCGCACAGATTTTGACCACCCAAATACTAACCTCGATAATATTTGACTTCTTTGATCCAACAGCTTTTAGTGTGTTTTATGAATTTTGCCCTGTTTTATATTTTTTATTTTATAACCCAAGCACCTAGCACAGAGTTTGCAAGTCAACAAATGTTAAAGATCAAGGACTCAAACCAAACATCCACAAAGGGAGTCCATCAGAGTTAGGAGTCTGAAGTTTTGTGAAATGGAGCTGAAAAAACTGCTCTATTCAAAACAACATACTGTATGTTGTGATTCTCATCTGCTATTATTAGCATTGTCTGAGAGTCAAGTACTTCATTTATTGAATGCCTGTTCAATGGGTCTTAAAACTGGATAACATTATTTCTCTGGGGACACAAAACAGATCTACTCATCTATATTATTCTATTCATTTCATCCCTTCAGGGCTACAAGCCTATCTAGAAGAGAATGCATTAAGATGTCAGCTATTTTTATCAGATCTGCAGTCATAAAAAGAACTTAAAATCATGCTTTGACCATAAGCACCTTTGTTGTGTTTGTTTATTCACGAAATCTGTGTCTGACTCTTTGCATCCCCACAGACTGTAGTCTGCCAGGTTCTTCTGTGGGATTTCCCAGGCAAGAATACTGTTCAGTTCAGTTCAGTTGCTCAGTGGTGTCTGACTCTTTGCAACCCCATGGACTGCAGCACGCCAGGCTTCCCTGTCCATCACCAACTCCCAGACCTTGCTCAAACTCATGTCCATTGAGTCAGTGATGCCATCCAACGATCTCATCCTCTGTCATCCCCTTCTCCTCCTGCCTTCAATCTTTCCCAGCATCAGGGTCTTTTCCAATGAGTCAGCATCAGTTGGCCAAAGTATTGGAGCTTCAGCTTCAGCATCAGTCCTCCCAATGAATATTCAGGACTGATTTCCTTTATGATTGACTGGTTTGATCTCCTTGCTGCCCAAAGGACTCTCAAGAGTCTTCTTTAACACACAGTTTAAAAGCATCAATACTGTATTAAAAGGATACTGTAGTGGATTGCCATTTCCTTCTCCAGGTGATCTTTCCAATACAGGGATTGAACCAGCATCTCCTATATTGGCCGGCAGATTCTTTAGCCTGACCCATCAGCACCTTTACATGTGTGATATTCATAATTGCGGTCACTTACCAAGTGTATATTATGTTCCAAGGACTGTGCTAAAAAGCATTTTGCAGATGCCATTTTATGTAATCTTCATAGAAACTCTATCAGATAATGCTATTACCTTCACTATGCAGGTGAAGAAACTGTCTTAGTTTGCATGGGTTACCCAAATGTACAGAGCTAGAGAGTAACAGAAATAAGATTTAATCTGGTCTGCCTGATTTCAAGCCTTGTTATTATTTTTTCACTATGTCAATATTTTATACAGATTCATGACCTACAATTAACTTGTTAATATTGATGAGAATTGAAACTTTGAATAAGCATAAAAGTAAAAGCTGTTAAACTTCTTTTTAAAAAAATGAGAGTACAAAAAAGCATTGATTAAATTGCAATGAATAATTTGATTGACAAAGGCATTTCAGTGTTGGAATTTACTGATTTAGGACCCCAAAAACACAGATTCTGTTCTTGCCCTTGCTACTTACTAGTTGTATTGTCTTTAGCAAGACAGTCATCTACAGTGATTTCAGTATTTTCCATTAGTGTTGTTGTTCATTTGCTCAATCATGTCCGACTCTTTATGATCCCGTGGAATACAGCACAATAGGCTTCCCTGTGCTTCACCATCCCAGAGCTTGCTCAGACTCATGTCCATCAAGCTGGTGATGCCATCTGAACCATCTTGTCCTCTGTTGTCCCCTTCTCCTGCCTTCAATCTTTCCCAGCATCAGGGTCTTCTTTAATGAATCAGATCTTCGCATCAAGTGGCCAAAGTATTAGAGCTTCACCTTCAAGCATCAGTCCTTCTAATGAATATTCAGGATTTATTTCCTTTAGGATTGACTGGTTTAATCTCCTTGCAGTCCAAGGGACTCTCAAGAATCTTCTCCAACACCACAGGTCAAAAACATCAATTCTTCAGCATTCAGCCTTCTTCATGGTCCAACTTTTACATCAGTACATGACTACTGGAAAAATCATAGCTTTGACAGTATGAAGATTTGTTGGCAAAGTAATGCCTCTGCTTTTTAACATGCTTTCTAGATTGGTCATAGCTTTTCTTGCAAGGAGCAAGCATCTTTTAATTTCATGGCTGCAGTCACCATCTGCAGTGATTTTGGACCCTAAGAAAATAAAGTCTGTCACTGTTTCCATTGTTTCCCCACCTATTTGCTGTGAAGTTATGGGACTGGATGCCATGATCTTCATTTTTTGAAAGTTGAGTTTTAAGCCAGCTTTTTCACTCTCTTCTTTCACCTTCATGAAAGGCTCTTTAGTTCCTCTCTACTTTCCTGTCATAAGGGTGATGTCATCTTCATATCTGAGGTTATTGATATTTCTCCTGGCATTCCTAATTCCAGCTTGTGCTTCATCCAGCCTGGCACTTCTAATGATGTACTCTGCATAGAAGTTAAATAAGCAGGGTGACAGTATGCAGCCTTGATGTGTTCCTTTCCTGATTTGGAAGCAGTCTGTTGTTCCATGTCCAGTTCTAACTGTTGCTTCTTGACCTGCATGCAGGTTTCTCAGGAGGCAAGTAAGGTGGTCTGGTATTCCCATCTCTTGAAGAATTTTCCAAAGTTTGTGGTGATCCACACAGTCAAAGGCTTTAGCGTAGCCAATGAAGCAGAAATAGATGTTTTTTTGAAATTCTCTTGCACTTTTTTAATGATCCAACAGATATTGGCAATCTGATCTCTGGTTCCTCTGCCTTTTCTAAATCCAGCTTGAACATCTGGAAGTTCTCAGTTCATGTACTGTTGAAGCCTGGCTTGGAGAAACTTGAGCATTACTTTGCTAGTGTGTGAAATGAGTGCAATTGTGCAGTAGTTTCATCGTTCTTCAGCATTACCTTTCTTTGGGGTTGGAATGAAAATTGACCTTTTCCAGTCCTGTGTTCACTGCTGAGTTTTCCAAATATGCTGGCATATGGAGTGCAGCACTTTCACAGAATCATATTTCAGGATTTAAAATAGCTCAACTGGAATTCCATTACCTCCACTAGCTTTATTTGTAGTGATACTTCCGAAGGCTCACTTGACTTCAAACTCCACAATGTCTGGCTCTAGGTAAATGATCACACGCTCATGGTTATCTGGGTCTTTAAGATCCTTTTTGTATAATTCTTTGGTTTATTCTTGCCACCTCTTCTTAATATCTTCTGCTTCTGTTAGGTCCATACCATTTCTGTCCTTTATTGAGCCCTTCTTGCATGAAATGGTCTCTTGGTATTTCTAATTTTCTTGAAGAGATCTCCAATCTTTCCCATTCTATTGTTTTCCTCTATTTCTTTGCATTGTTCACTTAGAAAGGTTTTCCATTAGTAAACAGGCATGAAAATACTTTCTTTATCCAATATCAAAGGTGCCATTGATGTCCACATAAGATAAATTATGTGAAATCAGTCTGAAAATGTAGATACTGTGTATTGGTTTGGGGTGATTTCAAATCCACTTGCTTGTGTCCTAGATAAAATTGTCTTATTCTACTTGTGTATGACTAAGACAAGGAAACGAGTATTTTTTTTTTGAAGTGAAGTTGTTGTGATCAGGATGTCATCTCATCCGTTGCCCTTAATAAGCACTTAATAGCTCAGCTGCCCAGGGGCCTTGCTAAGAACTTAATGAAAAGAACTTGTGGAGAAGCAACTATGACAAAAGGACATTTAGACTGTAAATACTGGGAGTTTGTGAGGAATATCTGAGAGAAAGAGTATTTTGCTTTGGGCAGAAGTTATTTTTTGCCGATCTGACTTTCCTAAGGTCTTGATACACTTGCTCTTGCCATGTTGTTTACTCTGGTTGGGCAGTGTAGTGTTAAGCCATGCAGCAGTCTCAGGAGGAGAAGAGACACTCACTCCTGCCTGTTTAAAATGCTCCTCATAGGCAGTGGTGCAACCTGAGCAATAGTGTCTTAAATGATAACCCTCAAGCAGCCTAGCCTGCCACCCACACCACTGCCTTCATTCCCTAGCAACCTGCTCTGACAAAAAGGACTATCATATTTTTGCTTTGACAGCTGGACATCAGCTCTTTGTTAAGTCCTCTCTCCTAAGTCCCCAGTGTACAAAGGTTCACCTTGAACTAAATTTGGACTTTAGTTCTTTCATCTCCCCTTGCCTGTAGCGGTAGTGTAACTGTTCTACCATTCGCTTGGAGTGTGTTCTTTCTTTATTGGCTTATCAAAAGATACTTTCTTATGTGTTATTGGTTTGTGAAATTATTATAGGTTCCACACTGAACCTATGTTAAATAGGTTGCTGGCAAAGACAAACTCTGAGTATTATTTGCCCCCAAAACAAGACAGTGTATGTTGCATTTTATGTAAGAAAGAGGTAGAGTTTCTATTAACCTATAATTTTTCTAGAAGCAACATTTTAGGAAGAAAAAATGAGAATCTGGATACATCAGATCAGATCAGATCGGTCACTCAGTCGTGTCTGACTCTTTGCGACCCCACGAATCGCAGCATGCCAGGCCTTCCTGTCCATCACCAATTCCCGGAGTTCACTGAGACTCATGTCCATTGAGTCAGTGATACCATCCAGCCATCTCATCCTCTGTCGTCCCCTTCTCCTCCTGCCCCCAATCCCTCCCAGCATCAGAGTCTTTTCCAATGAGTCAACACTTCGCATGAGGTGGCCAAAGTACTGGAGTTTCAGCTTTAGCATCATTCCTTCCAAAGAAATCCCAGGGCTGATCTCCTTCAGAATGGACTGGTTGGATCTCCTTGAAGTCCAAGGGACTCTCAAGAGTCTTCTCCAACACCACAGTTCAAAAGCATCAATTCTTTGGCACTCAGCTTTCTTCACAGTCCAACTCTCACATCCATACATGACCACAGGAAAAACCATAGCCTTGACTAGACGGACCTTTGTTGGCAAAGTAATGTCTCTGCTTTTGAATATGCTATCTAGGTTGGTCATAACTTTCCTTCCAAGGAGTAAGCGTCTTTTAATTTCAGGGCTGCAGTCACCATCTGCAGTGATTTTGGAGCCCAGAAAAATAAAGTCTGACACTGTTTCCACTGTTGCCCCATCTATTTCCCATGAAGCGGTGGGACCAGATGCCATGATCTTCGTCTTCTGAATGTTGAGCTTTAAGCCAACTTTTTCACTCTCCACTTTCACTTTCATCAAGAGGCTTTTGAGTTCCTCTTCACTTTCTGCCATAAGGGTGGTGTCATCTGCATATCTGAGGTTATTGATATTTCTCCCGGCAATCTTGATTCCAGCTTGTGTTTCTTCCAGTCCAGCATTTCTCATGATGTACTCTGCATATAAGTTAAATAAACAGGGTGACAGTATACAGCCTTGACGAACTCCTTTTCCTATTTGGAACCAGTCTGTTGTTCCATGTCCAGTTCTAACTGTTGCTTCCTGACATGCATACAAATTTCTCAAGAGGCAGTCTGGTATTTCCATCTCTTTCAGAATTTTCCACAGTTTATTGTGATCCACACAGTCAAAGGCTTTGGCATAGTAAATAAAGCAGAAAGAGATGTTTTTCTGGAACTCTCTTGCTTTTTTGATGATCCAGCAGATGTTGGCAATTTGATCTCTGGTTCCTCTGCCTTTTCTAAAACCAGCTTGAACATCAGGAAGTTCACGGTTCACATATTGCTGAAGCCTGGCTTGGAGAATTTTGAGCATTACTTTACTAGCATGTGAGATGAGTGCAGTTGTGTGGTAGTTTGAGCATTTATTTGGCATTGCCTTTCTTTGGGATTGGAATGAAAACTGACCTTTTCCAGTCCTGTGGCCACTGCTGAGTTTTCCAAATTTGCTGGCATATTGAGTGCAGCACTTTCACAGCATCATCTTTCAGGATTTGAAAGAGCTCAACTGGAATTCCATCACCTCCACTAGCTTTGTTCGTAGTGATGCTTTCTAAGGCCCACTTGACTTCACACTCCAGGATGTTGGATACATACTTGAGTTTTTTAAAAATGTTTTATTTTCTATTGAGATGTACTGATTAACAGTGTTGTGATAGTTTCAGGTGAACAGTGAAGGAACTCAGTCATACATATATGCATATCCATTCTCCCCCAAACTCCCTCCCATACAGGCCACCACACAACATTGAGCAGAGTTCAATGTGCTGTACTCATACTTGAGTTTTAATCTTACATTTATCTCTAAACACTTGTGTCTGGAGGCTTCCCAGGTGGCTCAGTCAGTGGTAAAGAATCTGTCTGCAATGGAGGAGACACAGGTTCAATTCCTGGATTGGGAAGATTCCCTGGAGGAAGAAATAGCAACCCACTCCAGTGTCCCTTCTGGGAAAATCCCATGGACAGAGGAGCCTGGTGGGCTACAGTACCTTGGGTGGCCACGAGTCAGACACGACTGAGCATCAATGTACACACACTGTGTCTGACACATGTTAAATCTTCAACAGCTCTTCCCTCTCCTTTGTCTATATTTCATTCTCTTCAACTGAAAAATGAGAACATCTGAGCTAGTTAATGGCTACAGACCAATCAGCCAAAATACCTGGATATATGAAATGGCATATCACTTTAAGACTCATTACAACTAAAAAGTCTTCTGAGTCTCTTAAATGTATACCTTGGGCCATAGTAACCTAGACATGGTCCTTATGCTTCATATCTAGGCAAAAAACCAAAATGTTCATTTTATAAAACCCTGCTTACTAAATTCCCTGAATTCCCATGTCTTTCTTCTTCAAAGGTAACCTTTTCCCAGATATTAAATTGGAATAAAGATTTCTCTCATTTTCTTATTCCCAAAACAACAATAAAAACCAATCAACTCCTTTGAAGAGGACATAGTTTGTATTTAACTCCCAGATCACCTGCTTATAGCTGAGTAATTTTGGACAAGGCTTACATTTCTTAAGACTTCAGTTGTATAAATATATAAAATGAGATTATCATCTTCTACCTTCTAGAGTTATGGTTAGGACTGAGTGAAAAATCCTACATATGGTGCCTAGCACAGAGCCAGATAGAGAGCAGATGCTCATTAAATGTTAATTTGCCTCCTTCCCTTCCCAAGTAATCACCATTAGGGAAACTGTCTGGGTCCACAAATAAGACCAGACCCATTATAACAGGGATGGGGCTCATGAGAATTATTTTAAAAAGAAGAGCATCTAGCAAATTATAAGAATTTTTGTTTGTTTCCCCATTTGATGATTTATGGAAATACTGACTTCTTGGAAAGCCAAGAGTCAAGACACATAGACACTTAGAGTAGGAATGTTGCTGAAGAGATGAAGAAGGAATACAAGTGGAAGCTGAACATTCAAATCTCTTACCAATCACCAAGAAAAATTAATTGCTTCAGTGAAGTTATTTTAGAGTGAGTGAAGTCACTTTAGAATGAATGAAGTCTGGCAGTTCATAATATAAGTTTTCAAAAGGTGACTGTGTAGAAATCTTTTTTTTTCCCTTGAGAGCCAGGTGTTTCTGACATGATGGAGGAAGCTTTAAAGGAGTTAATAAGAGTCTGAAAGAAACAGTCAAATTAAGTTTCAAATATAAACTTTACAAGAAGGCACACACTTAAAGGAACTCTTTTTTTTTATTTTTAATTTTTTATTCCTTTATTTCTCATGTGTTCCCCATCCTGAACCCTCCTCCCTCCTCCCTCCCCATACCATCCCTCTGGGTCGTCCCAGTGCACCAGCCCCAAGCATCCAGCATCGTGCATTGAACCTGGACTGGAACTCTTTAGAGTAGTTTTACTCATGATCATGTTGTTGTTCTGTTCCTAAGTCATGTCCAACTCTTTGCAGCCCCATGGACTACAGCACACCAGGCCTCTCTGTCCCTCACCAGCTCCTGAGTTTGCCCAGGTGAAGTTCATTTCCACTGTGTTGTTGATGCTATCCAACCATCTCATCCTCTGCCCCTCGGCAGCATCCTCATGATCATGCGTCTTGAGTAAGATATAAGTGGTATGTGACGAATATCTATAGCCCTTTTCTATTCCTCCCTGGGAAATGCACTTGTGGCTATTTCGAACTGATTTTTATTTAGAAAACAGTCCATATTAAATCCTGGCTTAACTGAATCATTGACCAGAGTATTTGGCTTTGTGTTAGATCCATATTGGAACCAGGACCTAGATGACAGGATCTCCAACTCTTTCACTGTCTGTTCTGGGTGCTAGTCCTTCAGATAAATTTTTCTGTCTGGACAATGAGACTTTTTACTCTAAATGAAGGTTTCTTAACCCTTGCTCTGTAATATTTTTGGCTAGGTAATCATTTAGGGGCTGTCATATCCATTGAAGGATGTTTAACAACACCTTTGGTGCCAATAGCACCCCACCCCTCCAATCATGACAATCAAGAATGTCTCCACATAGTGTAGAAGTCATCCCAGGTAGATAATCATTGAGAATCACAGGAGGATAGTTGTGCTCATCTCTTAAGTATAAAAGCTACTTACCTAAGTATTTATTGTCCTACACAAGATATTCAATTAAAAAAAAAAGTTAGGCATATGAAAAGGGGGGAACTGCTTTAAAGATTAAGCATTAGAAGCAGACTCAGGTATGACACAGAGGCTGAAACTTTCAGATAGGGATTTAAAATAACTGTAATATATTAACAGCCCTAATGGAAAAGGTAGACAACATGTAAAGTCAAATGAGTAATTTGAGCAGAAAGATAGAAATTATAAAAACGGTCACATGGAAATGCTAGAAATCAAAACCAGAAATGAAGAATGACTTAAGTCCACTTACGTCATTTTCCATTCAACACAGTTAAAGAAAGAATTGATGACCTTGAAGAAACATCATAAGGGATCACATAAGATCGAAAGGAACTTGTGACAGCTTTTTAAAGTTTGCCACTTAAAGAATAACCTAAGTGTTATGGAATAATGGGTTCTCTTCATTTACATTTTAGCTTCCTAAACCTCTGTGGATCATATTTGGCTGTTATCCTATCTTATACTTTATGCCATCCTCTTGATTTGTTCTTGATCTTGTTAGAGTGCTTCCTAAAATAGTTTTTCTATCCTGTGTTTTTGTGGTTAAAAATTTTATGTGAAGTATTATTTTTGGTTTATCTTGACAGTTAATTGAAAATCTTGGATTCAAAAATTTGAAGATCTTTCTTGAGAGTCACTTATATTTTCAATGTTGCTTACAGGAAAACTGACATCATTCTGATTCTCTTCTTTTATGGATAATTTAATTTTTCTGGAGACTCCTAGAAATTTCTCATTTTCTTTGGCGTACTAATTTCATCAGGAACTGATGGAGTGTAAGTCGTTTTTCATTAATTCTACAGTGTCCTTTGTGAGCTCTTTTAATCAAAAGATTTTACGTTTGTTAAACATTGAGAATTGTCCTTTGTTTTCTTAATCTTTTTCAAATTTTATTTATTTATTTTAATTGGAGGCTAATTACTTTACAATATTGTGATGGTTTTTGCCATACATCAACATGAATCATCCATGGATGTACATATGTCCCCCCATCCTGAACTCCTTCCAACCTCCCTCCCCACCCCATCCCTCTGGGTTGTCCCAGAGCACCAGCTTTGAGTGCCCTGACTTGAGTGCATCAAACTTGCACTGGTCATCTATTTTACATTTGGTAATATACATGTTTCAATGCTATTCTCTCAAATTATCCCACTCTCGCCTTCTCCCACAGAGTCTCAAAGTCTGTTCTCTTTTGCTTTCTTTCAACAGGGTTGTCATTTTTGTCTTTCTAAATTTCATGTATATGCATTAATATACTGTATTGGTATTTCTCTTTCTGACTTACTTCACTCTGTATAATAGGCTCAAGTTTCATCCACCTCATTAGAACTGACTCAAGTGCATTCTTTTTTATAGCTGAGTAATATTCCATTGTGTATATGTACCACAGCTTTCTTATCCATTCATCTACTGATGGGCATCTAGTTGTTTCCATGTCCTAGCTATTGTAAACAGTGCTGCAATGAACATTGGGGTACATGTGTTTCTTTCAATTCTGGTTTCCTCAGTGTGTATGCCCAACAGTGGGATTGCTGGGTTTTATGCCAGTTCTATTTCCAGTTTTTTAAGGAATCTCCATGCTGTTCGCCATAGTGGCTGAACTAGTTTGCATTCCCACCAACAGCATAAGAGGATTCCCTTTTTTCCATACCCTCTCCAGCATTTATTGTTTGTAGACTTTTTGATAGCAACCATTCTGACCGGTGTGGGATGGTACCTCATTGTGATTTTGATTTGCATTTCTCTGATAATGAGTAAAGTTGAGCATTTTTTCATGTGTTTGTTAGCCATCTGTATGTCTTCTTTGGAGAAATATCTGTTTAGTTCTTTGGCCCACATTTTGATTCGGTCATTTATTTTTCTGGTATTGAGTTGCATCAGCTGCTTGTATAATTTGGAGATTAATTCTTTGTAATTTGTTTCATTTGCTATTATTTTCTCCCACCATGAAGGCTATCTTTTCACCTTGCTTATAGTTTCCTTCATTGTGCAAAAGCTTTAAGTTAATTAGGTCCCATTTGTTTATTTTTGTTTTTATTTCCATTACTCTTGGAGGTGGGTCATAGAGGATCTTTCTGTGATTTATGTCAGAGAGTGTTCTGCCTGTGTTTTCCTCTAAGAGTTTTATAATTTCTGGTCTTACATTTAGATCTTCAATCCATTTTGAGTTTATTTTTGTGTGTGGTGTTAGAAAGTGTTCTAGTTTCATTCCTTTATAGGTGGTTGACCAGTTTTCCCAGCACCATTTGTTAAAAAGATTGTCTTTTCTCCATTGTATATTCTTGCCTCCTTTGTCAAAGATAAGGTGTCCATAGGTGCATGGATTTATCTCTGGCCTTTTTATTGTGTTCCATTGATCTATATTTCTGTCTTTGTGCCAGTACCATACTGTCTTGATGACTGTAGCTTTGTAGTACAGTCTGAAGTTAAGCAGGTTGATACCTCCATTTCCATTCTTCTTTCTCAAGATTACATTGGTTATTTGACATTTTATGTGTTTCCATACAAATTGTGAAATTACTTGTTCTAGTTCTGTGAAAAGTACCATTGGTAAGTTGATAGGGATTGCTTTGGGCAGTATACTCATTTTTACTTTATTGATTCTTCCAATCCACTAACATGGTATATTTCTCCATCTATTTATGTCATCTTTGATTTCTTTCACCAGTGTTTTATATTTTTCTATATATAGGTCTTTTGTTTCTTTAGGTAGATTTATTCCTAAGTATTTTATTCTTTTTGTTGCAATGTTGAATGGGATTGTTTCCTTAATTTCTCTTTCTGTTTTCTCATTGTTAGTGTATAGGAATGCAAGGGATTTCTTTGTATTAACTTTATATCCTGCAACTTTACTATATTCATTGATTAGCTCTAGTAATTTTTTGGTGGTGTCTTTAGGGTTTTCTATGTAGAGGATCATGTCACTTGCAAACATTGAGAGTTTTACTTCTTCTTTTCCAATGTGGATTCCTTTGATTATTATTTTTTTCTTCTTCTTTGATTGCTGTGGCTAAGACTTCCAAAACTATGTTGAATAGTAGTGGTGAGAGTACAGTGTCCTTGGTGAGCTCTTTTAATTGAAAGATATTATGTTTGCTAAACATTAGGAATGTTTAAGGAACTTTGTTTTCTTGATCTTTTTTAAAAATCATTTTCTTTTCCCTATGTACTCTTCTTCCCAAACTCCACTTACATAAAATTTCTAACTCCAGGTCTAATCTCAGAGTCTTATTTCTCCTTAATTTTCTATAACTTTTTGTATGTAGTATAAATTATGAGATATTTCTTCCATTTTCCAGATCACTGACTTGGTCATAAGGCATGTTCAGTTTACTATTTAGTTGGTCCACTAGATTTATTAGTTCAGCTATCATTTTTAAAATTTTAAGTATTATTTCTTCTCTGATCTTCATGAAATCACTCTTCTGTATTTTTCCTATTCATAGTACATAGTATTATTCATAGTAGTATTTTCTTAACTTGCATTATAGACAAAAATTTGTCAAATTTCTGCAAAGTGCATTTTTCAGGAAATCTTTAAGTTTCTCTTTTGTTTTCTAAATTATTCAATATTTTCTGATTCTGACATCAGTTGTTCTATATGCTCTGCTTTTTTTCTTCTCATGTATGGATTTTGCTTTTGATTATGATTGTTGTTCAGCTTCAAACACCTTTAACTCAAAGAAATCCTAAAACAGGAGAAAGGATAGGCTCATCTACACAATCAGTTCAGTCACTCAGTCATGATGACTCGAAGGACTGTACCATGCCAGGCTTCCCTGTCCATCACCAACTCCCAGAGCTTGCTCAAACTTATGGTCATTGAGTCAGTGATGCCATCCAACCATCTCATCCTCTGTCATCCCCTTCTCTTTCTGCCTTCAATCTTACCTAGCATCAGGGTCTTTTTCAGTGAGTCAGTTCTTCACATCAGATGGTCAAGTATTGGAGTTTTAGTCTCAGCATCAGTCCTTCCAATGAATATTCAGGACTGATTTCCTTTAGGATTGACTGGTTGGATCTCCTTGCAGTCCAAGGGACTCTCAAGAGTCTTCTCCAACACCACAGCTCAAAAGCATCAATTCCTCAGTGCAGAGGTTTCTTTATGGTCCAACTCTCATGTTCATACATGACTACTGGAAAAACCATAGGTTTGACTGAATGGACCTTTGTCAGCAAAGTAGTGTCTCTGATTTTCAATATGTGTCTAGGTTGGTCATAGCTTTTTTTCAAGGAGTAAGTGTCTTTTAATTTCATGGTTGCAGTCACCATCTGCAGCGATTTTGGAGCCCATAAAAATAAAGTCTCTCACTGTTTTCATTGCTTCCTCATCTATTTGCCATGAAGTGATGGTACTGTTTGCCATGATATTAGTTTTTTGAATGTTGAGTTTTAAGCTAGCTTTTTCACTCTTTTTCACTTTCATCAAGAGGCTCTTTAGATCTTCTTCGCTTTCTGCCATAAGGGTGGTGTCGTCTGCATATCTGAGGACCTCTGATAACACTTCCTTTCCAGAACTCATATATATCATCATTAT
Organism: Bos indicus; assembly: GCF_029378745.1. NCBI lineage: Eukaryota > Metazoa > Chordata > Mammalia > Artiodactyla > Bovidae > Bos > Bos indicus. Next base: position 114,691,411 of record NC_091760.1, read on the forward strand.
TGTTGTTGTTTTTGTTACTATTGTTGTTCAGTCCTTCAGTCATATTTGACTCTTTGTGACCCCATGGACTGCAACATGCCAGGCTTCCCTGTCCTTTGCCATCTGCTAGAGTTTGCTTAAACTCATTTCCATTGAGTTGGCATCCAACCATTGAGATGCTATCCAACCATCTCATCCTCTGTTGTCCCCTTCTCCTGTCTTCAATCTTTCCCAGCATCAGGATCGTTTTCAATGAGTCAAATCTTTGCATCAGGTGGCCACTGTATTGGAGCTTCAGCATCAGTCCTTTCAATGAGTATTCCGGGTTGATTTCCTTTAGGATTGACTGGTTTGATCTTCTTGCAGTCCAAGGGACTCTCAAGACTCTTTCCCAACAACACAGTTTGAAAGCATCAATCCTTTGGCACTCAGCTTTCTTAATGCTCCAACTCTTACATATGTAAATTATTTAAACACTTTTATACATTCCAAGGGGCTTCCCCAGTGGCTCAGAGGTTAGAGCATCTGCCTGCAATGCGGGAGACCTGGGTTCGATTCCTGGGTTGGGAAGATTCCCTGAAGAAGGAAATGACAACCCACTCCAGTATTCTTGCCTGGAGAATCCCATGGATGGAGGAGCCTGGTGGGCTACAGTCCACGGGGTCGCAGAGAGTCAGACATGACTGAGCAACTTTACTCGCTGACTCATACATTCCAATGGGAACTTTGGAAAGAAGGAAGAAAGGATATGCTGTCACCATCTAGTTTTGCAATTACATGAAGTGTCCAATGATTCCCAAACTTAGCTGCACATTGGAGAGTTTTTTTGTTTTGTTTTGTTTTTTAAATACCAGTGCCAGAACTTCAGTCCCAAAGATGCTGGTTTATTTAGTCTGGAGTGGAACCCAGGTATCAATAGTTTTTTAAAGCTACCTAGATGATTGTAATGTGAAGTTAAGTTGAAGAATAACTCTTATAAGCATATACATAGCCTTATTTAAAGAGGAGTGAATTCTCAAACTTCTGTCTCTATAAGAATATTCAGAAAAGATTATAGGATCTCCTATTCACTATGTTGATTAGGTAGGTTCTGCTTTAGGTATCCTAAAGGAAAACAGGGACCTGAAATGTCCTTCATTGGTTTCTGAATACTTCTGCTTCTTCCTAATTTTATTTTTGTGCTTTCACCTTAATACCTATGAAGGGCAGATAAAGCTACTATAACACAGCTTCAAAATCCTCAGTGCTATGAATCAAGAAGCTACCCCTTAACATTTAATTGAAGATGACATATAATATGTACCTTACATATTTTTCCCAACCTGGCCCATCCCAGAAGTTCTTAAATACCTGCTGGTTTATCATCTCAGAATCATTTTAATGGTCCATTCTGAGATTTCTAATTATCAAAGGTAGTCAATTTTTCACAATTAAGGATCTGTCAAACAATACTAACAATCACAGACTAATTTTCATCAGGAAAATTGGGACAACCATTCCTTCACAACATCATGGTAATATTTTGTCATATTTTTCAAAATAAAATCAGTGAAAGGACCCAGTTTGTAACTCTTTACAGAGAATATGAATTTCTTAAGATCAGAAAAAAAAAAGAACTCATATCTATGCCCTTGTATGCTGTAACTGAGCATTCAGTTCAGTTCAGTTGCTCAGTGGAGTCTGACTCTTTGCGACCCCATGAACTTCAGCATACCAGGCCTCCCTGTCCATCACCAACTCCCCGAATTTACCCAAACTCATGTACATTGAGTTGGTGATGCCATCCAACCATCTCATCCTCTGTCATCCCCTTCTCTTCCTGCCCCTAATCTTTCCCAGCATCAGGATCTTTTCCAATGAGTCAGCTCTTCGCATCAGGTGGCCAAAGTATTGGAGTTTCAGCTTCAGCATCAATCCTTCCAAAGAAACCCAGGACTGATCCTCTTTAGAATGGACTGGTTGGATCTCCTTGCAGTCCAAGAGACTCTCAAGAGTCTTCTCCAACACCACAGTTCAAAAGCATCAATTCTTTGGTGTTCAGCTTTCTTCACACTCCAACTCTCACATCCATACATGACTACTGGAAAAACCATAGCCTTGACTAGACGGACCTTTGTTGGCAAAGTAATGTCTCTGCTTTTGAATATGCTATCTAGGTTGGTCATAACTTTCCTTCCAAGGAGTAATCATCTTTTAATTTCATGGCTGCAATCACCATCTGCAGTGATTTTGGAGCCCAAAAGTAACTGAGTGTAGCACTTCTCTAAAACTAGAATATACTTACAAAGCTCAGAAGAATCTTTTTCCATTCTGATGCTGAGGACTGCTGCATAGATTCTTAACCAATATGGAAGTAATGTGCTTCCAAGCAGCCTGCCAAACTAGAAAGTCAGATATTTTCAGGTTCTATAAAAAATTGTAGAGACATTAGAGTTAAAATTTTATTATAGCCCATTATCTAGGAGAGTATATTTTCCACAAACTGAAATTCTAATTTTTGTCTAATACAATTTTAATCCCATAACATTAAAATCAAAAGAATAAAAATTTTAAAATTTTAAATAATTCTTGTGTTTATACTAGCATTATCATTTTACAAAGGGAATATGTCTGATTTTTAATCCCATTATGAAACATGGATTCATATTCTACATAAAATGTGCAGTCCCTTTTAATTATATCCTATTTAACACTACACCACATCTAATTTACTAAGTGCTAATCATATATTATAGAAGCAGTCAAAAAAATATCTCTTCTGTTTATTGCTGGAAATTTTCCTATAGAAAGGAATGAAATGTAGAATGTTTTGAAAGCATATAATTAAGAAATCAGTATCTAAAATTTCACTTAAATAAAATGTAGATTGAATGTATATGTTTATATTCTTTTCTAGAGATTCATAAAATTGTGTTTGAAAAATACAATTGCACTGCAAGGTGGGAAATTCAGATGAATTTAAATTACATCATAAAAACTAGGTGAAACCTATTTTAGAAAAAGATGATAGTGACTAAAAGAATGTGCATCAAGATATAGGGGAAGAGTGTATCAGCATTTCCAAAGAAGATATATATTAACTAGGTAGATACTGGTTAGGAGAGCCACAACACATAGAATTCAGTCACTGATTCAACAAATGCTTATCAAATGGCAACTAGAATCCAAGTGCTACATATGATGCTGGAGATGTCATTGTTAGCATAAGAAATAAAAGTATCTCATGTGGCTCTTGGCCTACCAGAATATGTATACATGCATTAAATGATTAAAAATAATCATAAAAATAAAAGCTGTGCCTAGCTCCATGAAGGTATGTGGTATGACAATGTGTGGAACTAGTTGGTTCATGAAGCAAAAGCATTTTATAAAATCCAATGCCTTAATATTTTCAGTACAAAGAATTCAAATTCATCAAAATCCAGGTAAATACTTTTCATCAACAGTAAGACTCAGTATTGCACAGGCATACCTCATTTTATTACACTCTAATTTTATACTCCAAAAAGATATTGTGCTTTTTATAAATTGAAGGCTTGTGGCAACCCTTTGTCAAGCAAGACTATCAGTGGCACATTTCCAACAGCATTTGCTCACTTCATGTTTCTGTGTCATATTTTGGTAATTCCTGCAATACTTCAATCTTTTCCATCATTATTATATTTCTTATGGTGATCTGTGATCAGCGATCTTTGAGGTTACTATTGTGATTGTTTTGGGGAGGCCATGACCCATGCTATATAAGACAGTGTTCTTAATTGAGAAATGTTTTGTGTGTTCTGATTCCTCCATAAACAGGCCATCCCCCCATCTCTGTCCCTCTTATTGGGCCTCTCTATTCCCTGAGACACAACAGTATTGACATTAGACCAGTTAATAACCTTACAATGGCCTCTACTTGTTCATGTGGAAGGAAGCATCCCATGTCTCTCACTTCAAAGGCTAGAAATTATTAAGCTTAGTGAGGAAGGCATGTCAAAAGCAGAGATGGGCTGAAAGCCAGTCTCTTGTACCAACCAGTTAGCCAAGTTGTGAATGCAAAGGAAAAGTGCTTGAAGGAATTTAAAGTGCTATTCCAGTGAACAGACAAGTGATAAGGAAGTAAAACAGACATTGCTCTTTGGAGAAAGTCGTAGTAGTCTGGATAGAAGATCTATCCAACCACAACACTCCCTTAAAACAAAGCCTAATCTAGAGCAAGGTCCTAACGCTCTTCAATTCTGTGAAGGTAAGAGAGGTGAGGAAGCTTCAGAAGAAAAGTGAAGCTAACAGAGGTTGGTTCGTCAACTTTTAGGAAAGAAACCAACCTCATAACATCAAAGTGCAAGATGAAGCAGCAGGAGTTGATGTAGAAGGTGCAGCAAATTATCCAAAATATCTAGCTAATTAATGAAGATAGCTACACTAAACAAAAAGATGTTCAATGTAGGTAAAACAGCTTTATATTGGAAGAAGACGTCATCATGGATTTTCATAGCTAGAGAGAAGTTTATGCCTAGGTTCAGACGCCAAAGGCAAGGTTGACTCTCTTGTCAGAGGCTAATTCAGCTTGTGACTGACTTGAAGCCAATGCTTATTTACCATTCTGAAATCCTAGGGCCCTTAAGAATTATGCTAAATCTACTTTGCCTGTGTTCTGTAAGTGGAACAACAAAGCCTGGGTGACAGCACTTGTTTACAACATAGTTTACTGAATATTTTAAGCCAATTGTTGAGGCCCACTGCTCAGGAAAAAAAAAAATTCCTCTTTAAAAATATTAGTGCTCACTGATGATGGGTATGGCTTTGATGTAGATGTACAATGAAAGTAATGTTTTTATGTCTGCTGATAACAACAACCATTCTGCAGCCCATGGATCAAGAAGTAATATTTTGACTTTTAAGTCTTATTATTAAATAAATATATTTTGAAAGGATATAGCTGCCAAGGATAGTGATTCCACTAATGAATCTAGGCAAAATCAAACTTTTTGGAAAGAATTCACTATTTAGATGCTATTAAGAGCATTCATGGGCTTCCCTGGTGGCTCAGAGGTTAAAGCGTCTGCCTGCAATATGGGAGAGCTGGGTTCAATCCCTGGGTTGGGAAGATCCCCTGGAGAAGGAAATGGCAACCCACTCCAGTATTCTTGCCTGGAGAATTCCATGGACGGAGGAGCCTGATGGGCTATAGTCCACGCGGTCGCAAAGAGTCGGACATGACTGTGTGACTTCACTTCAAGAGCATTTATGATTTTTAGAAAGAGGTCGAAATATGAAGAGTAACAGGATTTTCTAAGAAGTTGATTCTGGTCCTCATATCCCTCAAATCCCTCAAGGGATTTGAGACTTCCATGGAGGAAGTAGCTGTAGATGTAGTGAAAACAGCAAGAGAACCAAGATAAGAAGTGGAACCTGAAGATATGGCTAAATCACCACAATTTCATGGTAAAACTTTAATGGGTGAGGAGTTTCTGCTTATGATGAGCAAAAAAGTGCTTTCTTGAGATGGAATCTACTCCCAGAAAAGATATTGTGAAGATTGTTGAAATGAAAACAAAGAATTTAATATTGCATAAACTTAGTTGATAAAGCAGCCACAGGGTTTGAGGAGACTGACTAATCTTTAAAGAAGTTCTACAATGGGCAAAATGCTGTCAAACAACATTGCATGGTGAAAAGGAATCATTCATGAAAGGAAGAGTCAATGGATAGGGCAAACTTCATTGTTGTCTTGTTTCAAGAAACTGCCACAACTACCCCAGACTTCAACAATCACCACCCTGATCAGTCAGTAGCCATCAGCATTGAGGCAAGATTCTCTACCAGCAAAAGACTACAATCTGCTAAAGGCTCAGAAAATGGCTAGCAATTTTTAGTGATAAATGTATTTTTAAATTAAGGTAATATACATTGTTTTCTTAGAGACATGATGCTTTTGCACACTCATTAGGCTACAGTATGGTACAAACATAAATTTTATATGCACTGGAAAACCAAAAAATTCCTGTGACTTAGCTTTTGCTTTATTATGGTCATCTGGAAGCAAACCTGCAGTATCTCTGAGGTATGCCTAGAGGTGAATCGAGGATGAAAAAAACTTGAAAACTTCTAATAAGTGATTATGATAAAGTATCATTAGCATATATTGATATGGAAATACTGCAAGCTTAGACACTGGCTACTGATCCTAGAGTTGGCTTCTGAAGGAAATTTCTGTATCTGAAATTGAGCTTTGTATTCTTTTATTATTATTATTTTTGAGTTGAGCCTTTTAGACATATTCAAACTCAAAGAAAGATATGAGAACTTGATATGAATATGATGATAAATTAATGAGCTTCATCTTGAATGGGAACTCTTGAAGCAGAGAAGAAACATGAGCATAAACTTTGGGCTAATTTTGATTGTCATGTAGGCTGGTGCATTTCTGATTAATTTATTTCTAGTGACCAAGATAAAATTTGATTAAATTATCCACTTGAGAACTTGTTTTCCAGGGTGAAGTGAAATGAAGTGAAGTTGCTCAGTCATGTCCAACTCTTTGCGACCCCATGGACTTAGCCTATCAGGCTCTTCCGTCCATGGGATTTTCCAGGCAAGAGTGCTGGAGTGGATTGCCATTTCCTTCTCCAGGGGATCTTCCCAACCCAGGAATCGAACCCGGGTCTCCCACATTGCAGGCAGACGCTTTACCGTCTGAGCCATCAGGGAAGCTGCAAGTATTTGCTACAAAATGAAATATCCACAGTACTGACATCTATCTTTATTTTTGATAATAGTGAGCATGTTAAATTACTCAGGAAGTTTGTTAACATGGAATATGTTGATCTATAACATTCTACTATCTCACAAGGCCATCTTGAAACCTACCAATTATTAGGCTTTTTGGTCATCAAATGGATAAAAATATAAATTCAATTAAAACTGCTCTTTTAGCTTTAGATATTTTAAGAGTTTATTTCTAGAATTCAAAGGAAATTTACAAATAGCTTACATGATCATATAATGTACTAATTATATAAATTAATAAGCTGAAACAATTCATAAAAGATGTACGCAGTGAAAGCATTTATTTCTTAACCAAGTCTTTAAAATACCCAACATTTCATTCCTTAGCCCTCAAGGCAGTGAGCAAATATTCTCACTCACAAATGAAAGACCATCTCTACATGAATTATTAAAAGGGCGAGAACAGGGCCTCTTACAAAGCTACAAGAGAAAAATCAAACAAAACCAACCTCATGAATTTTTTAGCAGAAGTTACCACCTGTGGATAATAAAGTATAGCCAGAGAAGAATCTAGCATTCCTCACAAATACTTAAATCTCTTTAACCATTTAAAGGCTTTATTTCCATTAGTTGCTTTACTGCACTTAGAATTACTGGGATTTTGATGTACATATATGCAATACACAGACATATAGTTCTCATTTAAGAAGTATTAGCCTGACTCATGGAAGAGTTATGAATGATTGCCTCTATATGTATTTGTATTTGTTTCAATAATAAGTTAACAAAAAGGGTAAAATTATACAATTGAATCTTTGGGCTTTTCTATGTTCAAATTCAGATAATAAGAATATTTATAACAACATTTAAAGTTCAGAAACATAGAGTAAAGAACATACTAGAATTCAACAGGTTTGATAATCCCACAAGTTATTGACAAGACAAAGACTGAGAAACAAATTCACTGTTTTCAATTCATTAAATATCATAAAATAATTTTTAGTTATTGTGACTCTAATGTAGAAGTATACATTGTGTCCTGCATCTTTTAGTAAAATACTTATGTTTACACATATGAATTCAGAAAATTAAATGAGTATTTTTCTTGCAACGACTCAGATATATTTTTATCAGACTGGCATAATATTTTCAAATTATCTAAGAAAAAAATATAAGTAAGTATACATCAGTTCAGTTCAGTCGCTCAGTCATGTCCGACTCTTTGCAAGCCCATGAATCACAGCACACCAGGCCTGCCTATCCATCACCAACTCCTGGAGTTTACCCAAACTCATGTCCATCAAGTCAGTGATGCCATCCAGCCATCTCCTCCTCTGTCATCCCCTTCTCTTCCTGCCCCCAATCCCTCCCAGCATCAGGGTCTTTTCCAATGAGTCAACTCTTTGCATGAGGTGGCCAAAGTATTGGAGTTTCAGCTTCAACATCAGTCCCTCCAATGAACACCCAGGACTGGTCTCATTTCGGATGGACTGGTTGGATCTCCTTGCAGTCCAAGGGACTCTCAGGAGTCTTGTCCTACACCACAGTTCAAAAGCATTAATTCTTTGGCACTCAGCTTTCTTCACAGTCCAACTCTCACTTCCATACATGACCACTGGAAAAACCATAGCCTTGACTAGATGGACCTTTGTTGGCAAAGTAATGTCTCTGCTTTTGAATATACTATCTAGGTTGGTCATAACTTTCCTTCCAAGGAGTAAGCGTCTTTTAATTTCATGGCTGCAATCACCATCTGCAGTGATTTTGGAGCTCAAAAAAATAAAGTCTGACACTGTTTCCACTGTTTCCCCATCTATTTCCCATGAAGTGATGGGATCAGATGCCATGATCTTAGTTTTCTGAATGTTGAGCTTTAAGACAACTCTTTCACTCTCCTCTTTCACTTTCATCAAGAGGCTCTTTAGTTCTTCTTCACTTTCTGTCGTAAGGGTGGTGTCATCTGCATATCTGAGGTTATTGATATTTCTCCTGGCAATCTTGATTCCAGCTTGTGCTTCTTCCAGCCCAGCACTTCTCATGATGTTCTCTGCATATAAGTTAAATAAGCAGGGTGACAATATACAGCCTTGACGAACTCCTTTTCCTATTTGGAACCAGTCTGTTGTTCCATGTCCAGTTCTAACTGTTGCTTCCTGACCTGCATATAGGTTTCTCAAGAGGCAGGTCAGGTGGTCTGGTATTCCCATCTTTTTCAGAATTTTCCACAGTTTATTGTGATCCACACAGTCAAAGGCTTTGGCATAGTCAATAAAGCAGAAATAGATGTTTTTCTGGAACTCTCTTGCTTTTTCAATGATCCAGCAGATGTTGGCAATTTGATCTCTGGTTCCTCTGCCTTTTCTTAAACCAGCTTGAACATCTGAAAGTTCATGGTTCACGGTTATAATTTATTAATAAGTTCTGTTAAATATTCAGGCTTGAATATCATATTTTGTGAGGAGAAAAATAAATATCATAGGTTAAACACTTATCAACCTTTCTTATTGAGAGAAGAACAAGGGAAATGTCTTTTTCCAACCACTGAAAAGCTTATGAAGTTGTTTAGATGATGTGAAATTTGACTTGACTATATTTTGGCTTCTAGCACTGTGTGTTCTAACACATTTCTGGAACTATAAAAATACAACTCATCAGTATCATCAAGAAATAATCAAAATCTAAGATTGAAAAAAACATTGAGTTAAAGTAAGAAATGAGATTAAACAACTCACTTAGTATAAGGCATTTGAGTTCAGTTCAGTTCAGTCGCTCAGTCGTGTCTGACTCCTTGTGACCCCATGAATTACAGCACGCCAGGCCTCCCTGTCCATCACCAACTCCCGGAGTTCACTCAGACTCACATCCATCGAGTCAGTGATGCCATCCAGCCATCTCATCCTCTGTCGTCCCCTTCTCCTCCTGCCCCCAATACCTCCCAGCATCAGAGTCTTTTCCAATGAGTCAACTCTTCACATGAGGTGGCCAAAGTAGTGGAGTTTCAGCTTTAGCATCATTCCTTCCAAAGAACACCCAGGGCTGATCTCCTTCAGAATGGACTGGTTGAGTGAATGTAAAAGGAACAATGCCTGGAAATCCTTGTATTGAAATTCATAATAAAGTATACTGCCACCACCACGAAAACACAAAGTATCTTAGATGTTAGGACAGAAATATTATGTTAATCATAAATTATATGGCATTAAACATATCACATAACACATAGATTTCAGTTAAAAAATGCTACTTAGATTAAAATTGATAGATTTAAATTTTTTCAGAAATAGTAAAGGATTAAAATGACTGAGTTAGAAAGCTTTCAACTTAAACAGTTTTTAAAAAACAAAAATATGAATGGAGAGCAAAGAGAAGAGAATTCCTAATAAATCTTAGGACTGGTATTATAACATACCAATAAACTAAGGAAATCCCAATTAGGGCCAAACAAAAGAAAGATGAACACACACACTATCAAGATGGAGACAAGAGATGAGAAACAATGAGACAAAGGGGAACAAAAGTGGCCATAGGTCTATTCATAGAAGAGCATGGAGGGCATGACACTGCTATAGAAAATTAATGTAAATATATTGGGGAATATTTAAATAGATGATTCTCTACCTAATTGATTCAAGAAAGAGTATATTTGGAAAGAAACCTGGAAATTGAAAAAACCTATTTTACTTAATCAGATCAGATCAGATCAGTCGCTCAGTTGTGTCCGACTCTTTGCGACCCCATGAATCGCAGCACAGCAGGCCTCCCTGTCCATCACCAACTCCCGGATTTTACTTAATAGACAAATGCAATTGAGTTGTAAAAATCTAAATATCAGTAATAAACCCCTTTTAAGGAAATATAATGGAAATAAAGACCTACAGGATCTTCTAGAAATAACACCAAAAAAAAGATGTCCTTTTCACTACAGGGGACTGGAATGAAAAAGTAGGAAGTCAAGAGATACCTGGAGTAACAGGCAAATTTGGCCTTAGAGTACAAAATGAAGAGGGGCAAAGGCTAACAGAATTTTGCAAAGAGAATGTACTGATCATAGAAAACACCCTCTTCCAACAACACAAGAGAAGACTCTACACATGGATCTCACCAGATGGTCAATACTGAAATCAGATTGATTATTTTCTTTGCAGCCAAATATGGAGATGCTCTATACAGTCAGCAAAAACAAGACCAGAAGCTGACTGTGGCTCAGATCATGAACTCCTTATTCAGAGTTAAATTGAAAAAAGTAGGGAAAACCACTAGACCATCCAGGTATGACCTAAGTCAAATCCCTTATGATTATACAGTGGAAGTGACAAATAGATTCAAGGGATTAGATCTTATAGAGAGTCTGAAAAGCTATGGATGGAGGTTCATGACAGTGTATAGGAGGCAGAGATCAAGATCCTCTCCAAGAAAAAGAAATGAAAAGGCAAAATGGTTGTCTGAGGAAGCCATAAAAATAGCTGAGAAAAGAAGAGAAGTAAAAGGCAAAGGAGAAAAGGAAAGATATACCCATTTGAATGCAGAGTTCCAAAGAATAGCAAGGAGAGATAACAAAGCCTTCCTCAGTACCAATGCAGAAAAATAGAGGAAAACAATAGAATGGGAAAGACTAGAGAGCTCTTCAAGAAAATAAGAGATACCAAGGGAACATTTCATGCAAAGATGGGCAAAATAAAGGACACGGTATGGACCTAACAGAAGCCGAAGATAAGAAGAGGTGGCAAGAATACACAGAAGAACCATACAAAAACCGTCTTCGTGACCCAGATAACCACGATGGTGTGATCATTCACCCAGAGCCAGATATCCTAGAATGTGAAGTCAAGTGGGCCTTCGGAAGCATCACTACAAATAATACTAGTGGAGAGGATGGAATTCCAGTTAGTTATTTCAAATCCTAAATGATGATGCTGTGAAAGTGCTGCACTCAATATGTCAGCAAATTTAGAAAACTCAGCAGTGGCCACAGGACTGGAAAAGGTCAGTTTTCATTCCAATCCCAAAGAAAGGCAATGCCAAAGAATATTCAAACTACCGCACAATTGCACTCATCTCACATGCTAGCAAAGCAATGTTCAAAATTCTCCAGCCAGGCTTCAACAATACATGAACCGTGAACTTCCAGATATTCATGCTGGATTTAGAAAAGGCAAAGGAGCCAGAGATCAAGTTGCCAACATCCACTGGATCATCGAAAAAGCAAGAGAGTTCCAGAAAGACATCTATTTCTGCTTTTTTAACTATACCAAAGCCTTTAACTGTGTGGATCACAACAAACTGTGGAAAATTCTTCAAGAGATGGAAATATCATACCACCTGACCTGCCTCCTGAGAAACCTGTATGCAAGTCAAGAAGCAACAGTTAGAACTGAACATGGAACACAACTGGTTTAAAATAGGAAAAGGAGTACGTCAAGGCTGTATATTGTTGCTCTGCTTATTTAACTTATATGCAGAGTACATCAGATGAAATGCCGAGCTGGATGAAGCATAACCTGGAATCAAGATTGCCAGGAAAAATATCAATAACCTCAGATACACAGATGACACCATCCTTATGGCAGAAAGCGAAGAAGAACTAAAGCACCTCTTGATGAAAGTGAAAGAGGAAAGTGAAAAAATTGGCTTAAAACTCAACATTCAGAAAATGAAGATCATGGCACCTGGTCCCATCACTTCATGGCAAATAGATGGAAAAACAGTGGAAACAGTGAGAGACTTTACTTTTTTGGGGCCCAAAAATAACTTCAGATGGTGACTGCAGCCATGAAATTAAAAGACACTTGGTGCTTGGCAGAAAAGCTATTAAACCTAGACAGCATATTGAAAAGCAGAGGCATTATTTGCCAACAAATGTCTGTCTAATTAAAGCTATGGTTTTTCCAGTAGTCATGTATAGATATGAGAGTTGGACCATAAAAAAGCTGAGCACCAAAGAATTGATGCTTTTGAACTGTGAATATGGAGAAATTAAATAAGTAGGGTGACAATATACAGCCTTGACATACTCCTTTTCCTATTTGGAACCAGTCTGTTGTTCCATGTCCAGTTCTAACTATTGCTTGATGACCTACATATAGGTTTCTCAAGAGGCAGGTCAGGTGGTCTGGTATTCCCATCTCTTGAAGAATTTTCCACAGTTTATTGTGATCCACACAGTCAAAGGCTTTGGCATAGTCAATAAAGCAGAAATAGATGTTTTTCTGGAACTTTCTTGCTTTTTCGATGATCCAGCGGATGTTGGCAATTTGATCTCTGGTTCCTCTGCCTTTTCTAAAACCAGCTTGAACATCTGGAAGTTCATGGTTCACGTATTGTTGAAGCCTGGCTTGGAGAATTTTGAGCATTACTTTACTAGCATGTGTGATGAGTGCAATTGTGTGGTAGTTTGAATATTCTTTGGCATGGCCTTTCTTTGGGGTTGAAATGAAAACTGACCTTTTCCAGTCCTGTGGCCACTGCTGAGTTTTCCAAATTTGCTGGCATATTGAGTGCAGCACTTTCACAGCATCATCTTTCAGGATTTGAAAGAGCTCAACTGGAATTCCATCACCTCCACTAGCTTTGTTCGTTGTGATGCTTCCTAAGGCCCACTTGACTTCACATTCCAGGATGTCTGGCTCCAGGTGAGTGATCACACCATCATGATTATCTGGGTCGTGAAGATCTTTTTTGTACAGTTCTTCTGTGTATTCTTGCCATCTCTTCTTAATATCTTCTGCTTCTGTTAGGTCCATACCATTTCTGTCCTTTATTGAGCCCATCTTTGCATGAAATGTTCCCTTTGTATCTCTAATTTTCTTGAAGAGATCTCTAGTCTTTCCCATTCTGTTGTTTTCCTCTATTTCTTTGCACTGATCGCTGAGGAAGGCTTTCTTATCTCTCCTTGCTATTCTTTGGAACTCTGCATTCAAATGGGTATATCTTTCTTTTTCTCCTTTCCTTTTTGCTTCCCTTCTTTTCACAGATATTTGTAAGGCCTCCTCAGACAGGCATTTTGCCTTTTTTGGATTTCTTTTTCTTGGGGATGGTCTTGATTCCTGTCTCTTATACAATGTCATGAACCTCCGTCTATAGTTCATCAGGCACTCTATAAGATCTAATCCCTTGCATATATTTGTCATTTCCACTGGATTTGATTTAGGTCATACCTGGATGGTCTAGTGGTTTTCTCCACTTTCGTCAATTTCAATCTGAATTTGGCAATAAAGAGTTCATGATCTGAGCCACAAGATCACGGGGATCTCAAGCTCCTGGTCTTGTTTTTGCTGACTGTATAGAGCTTCTCCATCTTTGGCTGCAAAGAATATAATCAATGTGATTTCGGTGTTGACCCTCTGGTGATGTCCATGTATAGAGTCTTCTCTTTTGTTGTTGGAAAAGGGTGTTTGCTATGACCAGTACATACTCTTGGCAGAACTCTATTAGTCTTTGCCCTGCTTCATTCTATACTCCAAGGCCAAATTTGCCTGTTACTCCAGGTGTTTCTTGATTTCCTACTTTTGCATTCCAGTCCCCTATAATGAAAAGGACATCTTTTTTGGGTGTTAGCTCTAGAAGGTCTTGTAGGTCTTCATATAACTGTTCAACTTCAGCTTCTTCTGCAATACTGGTTGGGGCATAGACCTGGATTACCATGATATTGAATGGTTTGCCTTGGAAATGAAGAGAGATCATTCTGTCATTTTTGAGATTGCACTCAAGTCCTGCATTTCGAACTCTTTTGTTAACTATGATGGCTACTCGATTTCTTCTAAGGGTTTCCTCCCCACAGTAGTAGATATAATGGTCATCTGAGTTAAATTGTATATTGTCACCCTACTTATTTAACTTATATGCAGAGTACATCATGAGAAACGCTGGGCTGGAGGAAGCACAAGCCGGAATCAAGATTGCTGGGAGAAATATCAATAACCTCAGGTGTGCAGATGACACCACCCTTATGGCAGAAAGTGAAGAAGAACTAAAGAGCCTCTTGATGAAAGTGAAAGAGGAAAGTGAAAAAGTTGGCTTAAAGCTCAACATTCAGAAAACTCAGATCATGGCATCCGGTCCCATCACTTCATGGGAAATAGATGGGGAAACAGTGGAAACAGTGGCTGACTTTATTTTTGGGGGCTCCAAAATTACTGCAGATGGTGACTGAAGCCATGAAATTAAAAGACGCTTACTCCTTGGAAGGAAAGTTGTGATCAACCTAGACAGCCTATTAAAAAGCAGAGACATTACTTTGCCAACAAAGGTCCATCTAGTCAAGGCTATGGTTTTTCCAGTGGTCATGTATGGAAGTGAGAGTTGGACTGTGAAGAAAGCTGAGCACCGAAGAATTGATGCTTTTAAACTGTGGTGCTGGAGAAGACTCTTGCAAGTCCCTTAGACTGCCAGGAGATCTACCAGTCCATCCTAAAGGAGATCAGTCCTGGGTGTTCAATGGAAGGACTGATGCTGAAGGTGAAACTCCAATACTTTGACCACCCAGTATGAAGTACTCACTTATTTGAAAAGACCCTGATGCGGGAAATATTGAAGATGGGAATAGAAGGGACAATAGAGGATGAGATGTTTTGATGGCATCACCGACTCGATGGACATGAGTTTGAGTAAGGAGTTGAACACGACTGAGTGACTGACCCTAACTTGATGGAAAACTGCCCTTCATAGTATCAATAAAAATATTTTTAATTAATAATCAACATAAGGTATGAAAGTTTGTATAACATATGAAAATTTCTGTGAAACATAAAAAGGTTTTAAATAGAAAAAATACTGTGTTTTTGCTTGGAGAGACTGATACTTATTTTATTCTCTTCAAATTGATACTGATATCTAATGTAATAGGGTAAGACTGTAGAGAACTTGAGCAAATGACACTGAAGTTTATTTTGAAAACTGGATAATTTTATGAAAGTTAAAAGATGAGTTATTCCATCAAATATTTAAAATATACTGTTAAGCTACAAATAACCTAATAACATGAAACTCATGAATGAAAATAAAGAACTATAATTAAAAAGCCATATATGAAACAATCAAAAGTTTTGGAAACTAGAATAAGAATTGAGTTTATTGAATGTGGTATTTCACAAAGTAGAAAACTATCCAATTAACTATACTGAAACAAGTTACCATTTTGGAAAAGTTAATCAAAACTAATCCCAGTTAGAGCAAAAAATTTTAAATTAAAAACATATAAACTTTCTCTTGGTTAAAAACATGAAAAAAAGCTAAAAGAAATGGACATTTTAGAAAAAACATTTGCAACAAACATACTGTGCTATTAATCATCTTAACATTCAGCAAGTCTTAGGTAAACCATTCTAAACTATGTCCAACATTCCAATAGAAAAATGGCCCAGGAACTTGGATAGGCAGTTTTCAAAAGAAATAACACATGTGTTGAAAAACATGAAAAACTGGGGTGATCGTTGCTGTCTTTGCATGCCTGCATATTTTCACTGTGGAGTTGCATCCTCCACTGCATACGATTCTGGTGGGACCAGCAACAGTGAACAGTGTACTCCTGACCACAGTGTGTATCACGTGACCTATGCTACTCTAACAGGACTCTTCCCCAGGAACTGTTATCCTAAACAGAGGCATGAAAGGATGCAAAGTAATTAATGCTAAATCATTTGAAGGCAGCACCACAGAAGAGAAGGTTCACAGTTCCATGCTATTTTTCCATCTCACAGTCCATGAGCTACTCAGTGTCCTTCCAGTTAATGCCCTTCTTTCCTTACTTAAAGTACTCAGAATCTGTTTCTTTAGATCAAAGAATTCTTAGTGAAACAAATTGTTGAGTCTCACTCATGATCAAAGAAATACAAAATAAAACAACTATCACCTTTTGTCCAAGTATTTAATAAATATCAAAACAAATGGTAATAGGTAAAAGGTTTTATGGGTGGGAAAAAACGATAAGATTATAGATACAGTTAATTTTTTTTAATATTTTGTGATTTAAAAAAAAACGGATGATAAAAAGAATATTAAGTGGAAAAAGAGAGAATTTGGTTTCTAAGCTCACTTTTCAGACTGAACACTATTTTGACCATTAATTTTACTAAGCTAACAGGCTTCCCTGGTGGCTCAGTGGTAAAGAATTCACCCGACAAGGCAGGTGACACAGGTTCAATCCCTGGGTCAGGAAGATCCCCTAGAGTAGCAAATGGCAACCCATTCCAGTATTCTTGCCTGGGAAAATCCCATGGACAGAGGAGCCTGGTGGGCTATAGTCCTTAGGGTCACAAAATAACAACAGCATAATACTAATATTTTTTAAAGCCTGACAAAGATAATGTATTAGGTCCCCACAGGGAAGAGATGCAGATAAAGTTTAGGTAATTTGAGATTTACAAAAATGTAAGTGGAGTTCTGGGGAATCAACAGGCAATTGTGTAGGACCCTAGACTAGCAACAGCTAGACCCATTGCCTTCTGGGCCTGAAATGGCAGTATAGGGAGGGTCACAGAAATGTGAGAACAGCTGTTTGGATCTGTGGCCTCCAATAAAGTTTTCAAATACTAAGGAAATGGCAACCCACTCCAGTATTCTTGCCTGGAGTATCCTATGGACAGAGGAGCCTGGTGGGCTATAGTCCATGGAGTTCTAAAGAGTCCAACAAGACTAAGCATAGCACAGCTCAGACACTAAAATGCTTTGGAAAACAAAGACGAATATAAGGTGCCAGACTTAGATGAGATGGACTGAGGGTTGTTTAGAAAACCTAAAACATGAAATTAAATGTATTCATCATTAAAATTAGTTCACCATTTCTGAGGGTATTATTTTCTGAAACCTATATATATAATTATATGTATATATATATAATTTTTATTTTTATATATTACATATAAAATGTTTTCAAGTAAAAAATATGTAAAATTTAGAAGATGTGTTTGAGGGGAGAAAAGTATAAGCAAAGCCCAAGAACAGTTCTGATTCTAATTTTGTGTTCTGGACAAAAATGATTATAAGGCATACGTTGTTGTTTCTTTATGTACGTATGTATGTATTTGGCTGCACCGGGTCTTAATTGTAGCACGCAGGAGCTTCAGTTGCAGCATGTGAATTCTTGGTTGTGGCATGTAGGATCTTGTTTCCTGACCAGGAATTGAACCTGGGTCCTCTGGATTGGGAGCTCAGAGTCTTAGCCACTGGACCACCAGGGAAGTCCCCATAAGTACTGTGTAATAGAGTTTCAGCCTCCCATTTTCTCAATCAATAAAGGCTAACAAGAGGGTCATATCTGAGCTAGGACTGTAAGGTGAGACTCAATCAGTACATTAAAAAAGTAAGTCCAGTAGTATACTGGAGCTGACTAGTACTGGTTCATGAGAAATAACTATTAAACTTTTAGGAATTTTGCGAACTGGTTGTTAAACACAGTCTGTGTTAAAGATTAAATTATATAAAATAATAGCTAAATTAAGACAGGTAATAAATATTAGAAACTCATCACTTCCTAATTATTACGTTATGTTTTTCTATTATCTACACTCTTGAGGTTATTTCCCCAGCTAATGAATCTATATGATAGAAATACTATGTAATGGTGCTATTGATTTTCTTACCAGCTTTACATTTAATGATATCAAATTGGTAACTTTAAATCAGCTATGGGAAATTTGCAACCTTTAAAATTAGATGGTTTTGTTTTTTAGAATCAGTTGTTGAGTGTTAACCAGCATACCAATGAAAATAATGAATAATGGATTGGGAAAATAAAAACATGAATATTCTAAGCAAAAAGGCCTGCATAAATAATGATGAAGAAGGCAACGTAGTGGTGGAAATATCAGTAAGAATAGCATCAGTGTGGTAGTGATAGAGGGCTTCACTGATGGCTCAGATGCAAAGAATCTGCCCGCAATGCGGGAGACCTGGATTGGGAAGATCCCCAGAGGAGGGCATGGCAACCCACTCCAGTATTCTTGCTTGGAGAGTCCCCACAGACAGAGGAGCCTGGCGGCTACAGTCCATAAGGTCTCAAAGAGTCAGACATGACTGAAGCTACTTAGCACACACACAGTAGTGATAGAGGAGGTAATGGGAGTGGTGTCGTGATGATCGGTAGTGGTGGTAGTACCTGTAAAATAATTTTTTATTAATAGCTAAGACTCTGTTAGATGCAGAGTCTCATTTAATCCTCATAAAAACCCCACAAGGCAGATAATGATATAATTTCCATTTTTCCAATGAAGAGACTAAGGCCTGGAGATGCTAAAGAACTTGCCTATGGGCTCACAGTAGCAGAGCTGAGCTATAATCCTAGGGATGTCAGACCACATAGTTTAAACTCTTAATCACCACATACTGTGTCTTTGGTATGGTATATTAAAACATCAATTTTGGGGTGGGAAATGATGATAAATTGACTGGAGAGGTTAGCAGGAGTCAGAACATAAAGTATTTGCAACAAAATCATAGTAATCTTTCCAAGAGTCCATTACATGGTGAGTAATAAACATAGAACTTAATACACTTCACCCCAGGACTCCTCACAATTAGCAGTTAACAGCCACTCTTCACTATTTTAGCAGGACATTATTGTTTTGATAAAAATGCACATATTCATTATATTGAAATACAAAATAAGAAACCTTAAAATATACAAAGATTCAACCATGAAAAAATTATCATTAATATATGAACATCATTCTACACATCACTAAACACATACATACAAATAGCAGATGTATATATAGACAGATACAGGTGTGATTTTGTGGGATGACATTCTTAGTCTATATTATTTTTAAATTTTTTATTCCTTTTTTATTTATTGGCTGTGCTGTGTCTTCGTTGCTGTGCACGCTTTTCTCTAGTTGCGGTGAACAGGAGCTACCCTCTAGTTGCCATGCATGGGCTTCTCACTGCTGCGGCTTCTCCTGTTGCTGAACACGGGCTCCAGGGCATGCAGACTTCAGTAGCTGCCATGTGAGGGCTCAGGAGTTATGGTTCTCAGGCTCTAGAGCACAGACTCAAAAGTTGTGGCACACAGGCTTCATTATTCCATAGTATATGGGATCTTCCCAGACCAGGGATCAAACCAGTGTCTCCTTCATTGGCAAGGAGATTCTTTGCTGCTGAGCCACCCAGAAAGCCCTCTGAGTCTTTATTCTTAATGAACTTTTAAGTTTAAAATATTTCTATTTTTAAAAGTTACAAAGGTAGTACAGTGTTTTCATACACCTCACACCACCCAGATGGTTTCACTGGTTAATTCTACCAATTCTCAAAATTCAAGAAAGAAATAATACCAGTGGTTCACAAACTTTTCCAGAAAATGGTAGCAGAGGGAACACTTCCTAACTCATCTGTTAAGGCCAGTATTACCCTAGTAATAGAAACAAAGACCACACAGAAAATAAAAACTATAGACCAATATCTCTCATGAATATAAGTGGAAAAGTCTTTGATAAATTCTAGCTAATTGAATCAACAATACTGGCAAATCCATGATGTATAATAAGAATTTTATATCATAACCAAATGAGATTTATTTCAAGTATATAAGGCTGGTAAAACACTTAAAATGCAATCTATCATATTAACAGATAAAGAAGAAAAAAATCATGATCACATCAGTTGACAAAGAAAAGCACATTTGACAAAATTCAATGTTCAGTTCTCTAGTGAATCTGAGAAAAGTCATTAATTTTCAGTTTCTCTAGCTTTTTCTTATAGTAGAGACAGTGGTAACTACTTTTAAGTGCTTTACATGTCAAAATGAAACTGAAAGTTCTGCACTCATTTTTAAATAAAAACATCAATTCTAACTTTAAACAAAGTTAAAAGTAAAAGAGTATATATCATGAGATATATTAGTCTCTAAAAGCTACTTCTAAGGTTAAGAAAAAGATGCTGAAAAACATTAAGAAATTTGAGTCATTTGTTACATTTTTCTTCATGTTTAGACAGTTTGACTGAAAGATAAGAAAATTAGTATTCTAATCATCCGTTGTTCTGTAACTGTCCGTTCTAATTTTTGTCACTTATAATAAATATTGTTTTTATAAATATATTGCTTATAATATGTCCATTGCTATTTCTGTAACTATTTAGCTTCCATTTTCCATAAAACAAACACAATAGGCACAGACATTTTACCATGCCTTTTTCTCTTCTGATATCTTTATTTTGATTCATTTCTTTATCACCTGGATTTGGTATTAGTCTTAAATGGTAGCTTTTGTTTGTTTTAAAGCAGGCTTCATATATATGTTATTTGAATTGTCTCATTTCTTAAAAAATCAAGTTTAATAATTTAATAGTCATAATCTTACTTTTTCATGGACAGTCACAAAAGCTGCTATTGCTGCTGCTAAGTTGCTTCAGTCATGTCCGACTCTGTGTGACCCCATAGACGGCAGCCCACCAGGCTCCCCCGTCCCTGGGATTCTCCAGGCAAGAACACGGGAGTGGGTTGCCATTTCCTTCTCCTATGCATGAAAGTGAAAAGTGAAAGTGAAGTCACTCAGTAGTGTCTGACTCTTAGCGACCCCATGGACTGCAGCCTACCAGGCTCCTCCATCCATGGGATTCTCCAGACAAAAGTACTGGAGTGGGGTGCAATCGCCTTCTCCAGTCACAAAAGAGGTAACAACAACAACAACAAAAAACAATAGTGAGAGAAAACTGTTTTAAGATATTATGTACCTAAGTGAACACCTAGTAAAGGTACTATATATAATTACATTTTTTAAAGAGGCACTTGTGACAAAATTATAAAATTATGACAATAAAACACTGGATTTACATTTCCTTTAATCCCAAACTTCAGTTCAGTTCAGTCGTTCAGTCGTGTCCGACTCTTTGTGACCCCATGAATCGCAGCACGCCAGGCATCCCTGTCCATCACCAACTCCTGAAGTTCACTCAAACTCATGTCCATCAAGTCGGTGATGCCATCCAGCCATTTCATCCTCTGTCATCCCCTGCTCCTCCTGCCCTCAATCCCTCCCAGCATCAGAGTCTTTTCCAACGAGTCAACTCTTCACATGAGGTAGCCAAAGTACTGGAGTTTCAGCTTCAGCATCAGTCCCTCCAATGAACACCCTTTAGAATGGACTGATCTCCTTTAGAATGGACTGGTTGGATCTCCTTGCATTCCAAGGGACTCTCAAGACTCTTCTCCAACATCACAGTTCAAAAGCATCAATTCTTCGATACTCAGCTTTCTTCACAGTCCAACTCTCACATCCATACATGACCACTGGAAAAACCATAACCTTGACTAGACAGACCTTTGTTGGCAAAGTAATGTCTCTGCTTTTGAATATACTATCTAGGTTGGCCATAACTTTCCTTCCAAGGAGTAAGCGTCTTTTAATTTCATGGCTGCAATCACCATCTGCAGTGATTTTGGAGCCCCAAAAAATAAAGTCTGACACTGTTTCCATTGTTTCCCCATCTATTTCCCATGAAGTGATGGGACCAGATGCCATGATCTTCGTTTTCTGAATGTTGCGCTTTAAGCCAACTTTTTCACTCTCCTCTTTCACTTTCATCAAGAGGCTCTTTAGTTCTTCTTCACTTTCTGTCATAAGGGTGGTGTCATCTGCATATCTGAGGTTACTGATATTTTACCCGGCAATCTTGATTCCAGCTTGTGCTTCTTCCAGCCCAGCATTTCTCGTGATGTACTCTGTATATAAGTTAAATAAGCAGGATGATAATATACAGCCTTGATGTACTCCTTTTCTGATTTTGAACCTGTCTATTGTTCCATGTCCAGTTCTAACTGTTGCTTGATGACCTACATACAGATTTTTCAGGAGGCAGGCCAGGTGGTATGGTATTCCCATCTCTTGAAGAATTTTCCACAGTTTGATATGATCCACACAGTCAAAGGCTTTGGCATAGTCAGTAAAGCAGAAGTAGATGTCTTTCTGGAACTCTCTTGCTTTTTTGATGATCCAGTGGATGTTGGCAACTTGATCTCTGGTTCCTCTGTCTTTTCTAAATCCAGCTTGAACATCTAGAAGTTCACAGTTAACGTATTGTTGAAGCCTGGCTGGAGAATTTTGAGCATTACTTTGCTAGCATGTGAGATGAGTGCAATTGTGTGGTAGTTTGAATATTCTTTGGCATTGCTTTTCTTTGGGATTGGAATGAAAACTGACCTTTTCCAGTCCTGTGGCCACTGCTAAGTTTTCTAAATTTGCTGGCATATTGAGTGCAGCACTTTCATAGCATCATCATTTAGGGTTTGAAATAGCTCAACTGGAATTCCATCACCTCCACTAGTTTTGTTTGTAGTGATGCTTCCTAAGGCGCACTTCACTTCACATTCCAGGATATCTGGCTCTGGGCGAGTGATCACACTATCATGGTTATCTGGGTCATGATCTTTTTTGTAGATTTCTTCTGTGTATTCTTGCTACCTCTTCTTAGTATCTTCTGCTTCTGTTTGGTCCATACCATTTCTGTCCTTTATCATGCCCATCTTTGCATGAAATGTTCCCTTGATATCTCTTATAATCTTGAAGAGATCTCTAATCTTTCCCATTTTGTTGTTTTCCTCTATTTCTTTGCATTGGTCACTGAAGAAGGCTTTGTTATCTCTCCTTGCTATTCTTTGGAACTCTGCATTCAAATGGGTATATCTTTCCTTTTCTCCTTTGCCTTTTGCTTCTCTTCTTTTCTCAACTATTTATAAGGCCTCCTCAGACAACCATTTTGCCTTTTTGCATTTCTTTTTCTTGGGAATGATCTTGATCCCTGCCTCCTGTACACTGTCACGAACCTCCATCCGTAGTTCTTCAGACACTCTATCAGATCTAATCTCTTGAATCTATTTGTCATGTCCACTGCATAATCATAAGGGATTTGATTTAGGTCATACCTGGATGGTCTAGTGGTTTTCCCTACTTTCTTTAATTTAAGTCTAAATTTGTTCAATAAGGAGTTCATGATTTGAGCCACAGTCAGCTCCGAGTATTGTTTTTGCTACCTGTGTAGAGCTTCTCTATTTCTGGCTGCAAAGAATTTAATCAGTCTGATTTTGGTATTGACCAACTGGTGATGTCCATGTGTAGAGTCTTCTCTTCTGCTGTTGAAGAGGGCGTTTGCTGTGACCAGTGCATTCTCTTGGCAAAATTCTGTTATAGTATTAGAGAATCTCTAATTCCATTCTTTTATATGTAGCTTTTCAGTTTTCCCATCACCACTTACTGAAGGGACTGTCTTTTCTTCATTGTATCTTCTTGCCTCCTTTGTCATAGATTAGTTGATGGTAAGAGCCTGGGTTTATTTCTGGGCTTTCTGTCCTGTTCCATTGATCTCTGTGTCTGTTTGGGTGCCAGTATCATGCTGTGTTGATTACTGTAGCTGTGTACTATAGTCTGAAGTTAGCCTGATTTCTCCAGTTCTGTTCTTCTTTCTTTTGTCTATTCAGGGTGTTTTGTGCTTTCACACAAATCTTGACATTGTTTTAGTTCTGTGAAAATGCTATGGTAATTTGATAGGTATTGGATTAAATCTGTGATTGCCTTGGGTAGCATGGCCATTTAAAAAATACTGAGTCTTCCAATCCAAGAATGTGATATCTCTCCATTTGTTTGTATTGTATTCAATACAACTTAATTCATCAACATCTTATAGTTTTCAGCATATAGGTCTTTTGCCATCTTAAGTAGGTTTATTCCTAGGTATTTTATTCTTTGTGATGGTAAATGAGATTGTTCCCTGTGTGTTCTCCTCATTTATGTGAAAAAGATAAGAGGTTTAAACAATTATTTAATTATAAGAACATCTGAGTTCAAAAAATCTTTTAAGAAATCCAGAATTTTTATGCTGCTATAGATTACATTTTGTTATTAATTTTAAAAAAGTCTTTAGTATGTGATATCTTCTTTTCTATCAAGTTAGTGTCATTTTGCAACCTCAGACATCTGGAAAAACAGAGTATGTGAATTAAATAAATAAAATTTCTCCTTGCCATCATGCTGCTAAGTCACTTCCATTATGTCCGACTCTGTGCGACCCCATAGACAGCAGCCCACCAGGCTCTGCCGTCCCTGGGATTCTCCAGGCAAGAACACTGGAGTGGGTTGCCATTTCCTTCTCCAATGCATGAAAGTGAAAAGTGAAAGTGAAGTCGCTCAGTCATGTCCGACTCTTAGCAACTCCATGGACTGCAGCCCACCAGGCCCCTCCATCCATGGGACTTTCTAGCAAGAGTACTGGAGTGGGGTGCCATTATGAGACCAACAATAAAAATAGCTTTAAAAACCCCACAGAGTCCAATATTGTAAACTTCATGAAAATGAGGATTTTTGTTTCATATCTGATGCACACAAGCCTGCCAATAATGTCTGGCACATACTAGGTGTTCAGTATTTATTAAATGAATAAATCTGTTTCAAGCTCTAAAAGGAAATTTATGATTTTGTTGCCTATAATAAAAAGGGTACAAAAGTTGAACCACTTATCCCAAATAGAAAAAAGAAAAAAGAGAGCTAAGGAAAGAAGTAAAAAAGAAACAAATAAGAGAAGATGAAATAGACTTGTTATTAGAAAATGGAAAAAGTAGTGATGCTGATTACAAAAAAAAATGGATCCAGGGACATTAAGTCGCTCGCTCAGTTGTGTCTGACTCTTCGCAACCCCATGGACTGTAGCCCACCAGACTCCTCCGTCCATGGGATTCTCCAGGCAAGAATACTGGAGTGGGTTGCCATTTCCTTCTCCAAGGACATTATACCCTGCCATATTGGAAAAGAACACCAATGAAAGAAGCATAGAGGATAAAGCTAGTCTGTATTTGGATCTAGAGGCTTCTAGTTTACTAATAGAGTGCAACAATCATTAATTCATATGTACCTGTTTGGGTATAATTTAAGGAGTAGGAAAAGAAACCAGGAAGGAATATAGTTTTAAAGTAGTAAGGTAAATCCATTGATTTCAGGGGCACACAGTATAATTCATGGAATTTTTCTCTGAAAGATACAACCAGTCAACAGACTTGATCAGTCTAAGGACCAAGGTCTTCCTTTTTGTACAGTATCCTTCTAAATATTTTTTTAATAGACTTCTATATCTGAATGTTGGCAAACTTAACAAGCTTAGCATTTCAGAATTTCTCAATTAGGCAAAAGCAGAAGCTTCAGAAAGTTGTATCGATCTTCAAAGAGTAACAAATTAAAAAGCATAAAATCTGGGAAAATTATGATAAATCTGAATATAATAAGTATTTTTTGGTGGATTGGGCATTCAATAAATATTTGTTACAGAATGATTTAAGTTTTATGGTATTAAAGTCCTAAAAGATTTAATTATGTGTGGTTTGAGTCAAATGATGTCATTCACATACAAGTGTATTCCCTTGAAGGTTGTTGCATTTTCTCCTGTATCTTCATTATTTTGACTATTGTGTTATGAGACTCTGAGTCCTATGAAATCTTCTGGAGAATACTGAATTGTTTTGTCTTAGCAAGCAATTAGTGTGGTTATGTTGAAGCTGTGAGTCTTGACCTGCTTTTTGTGGGCTGTGCTTTCAGTATCATTTTAGTCTTCAGAGTCCACAGTGCTGTTCTGGTTGACTTCTGTGCATCACTAGGGGCCAGTCTGGAACCTGGAGGGTGGTCCATACTGTAAATTCTCAAAGCATTTGCTGTGCTCACTCTGGTCAGTTCTATACATATTAAGTATGGGAATTAACCTCTGGTGGCTCAGATGGTAAGAATTTGCCTGCAATGTAGGAGACCCGGGTTTGATGCCCAGGTCAGGTCGGGTCGGGAAGATCCCCTGGAGAAGGGCATGGCAGTCCACTCCAGAATTCTTGCCTGGAGAAATCCATGGACAAGGGAGCCAGGCAGGCTACAGTCCATGGGGCCACAGAGTCGGGCAGACTAAGCAACTAACACTTTCACTTTCATGAGAATTAGCTGAGCAATTCATATCAGATTTAAAGAATTCCTTTCCTAGTTTCCTCATATCTGTGAATTGTCTCTCATCGTCCCTGGATCCTAGAGTCCTCTTTTCCTGATGCTGTGGCATTTATGGGTTGCCACAGCTCTACTAGAAATCAGAAAATTAAAAATGACCCTCACTGGTTATCTTAGTCAGGGCTGGCTAGATAATGTGTAGGACCCAGTGGAAAATGCAGATGTGAAGCCCTTTGTTCAAAAATTCTCAGGATCTAAAGATGGTGACAGTGATTAAAACCAGTGTGGGACCTTCTGAGCATAGTGTCCTGTGCCACTTCGTTGAGTGCATACTCATAGCTCAACTGAAAATCAGAGTCCAGCCAGGGAAATGGCATAAGAAGCACACCATCATAGAAGTTCAGTATAAATTCAATATTTGGTATAAACACTTTGGGTTGACAACAATATTCATTTATTTTTAGTAGCAAAAGGAAAACTTGCCTGTCATACAATATGTACGTATATTTTTGTAAATATATTAGATCCTCATCATTTGTGGAGCCCACCCTTGTGAATTTGCCTATTCACTAAAATTTATTTATTAACTTCCAAATCAATATCCCAAGATGGTGCTTCTGCAGTCATTTGTGGATGAGTGCAGGGTGGCAAAAACTTTGAACAGCTCAGCAGATGTCAAATAAGACCACTCTGCTCTCTTTTTTTGGCTCTCATACTTTAAATGCGCCCTTTTGCAGTCTATTTCATGCTATATTTTTGCTTTTTATTTATTTATTTTTTTGCCTTTTGTCGGTGATTTCATTGTTTAAAATGGCCACCAAGCCTAGGGCTGAAGTGCTATCCAGTGTTCCTAAGTGTGATGTGCCTTACAGAGAAAACGTGTGTGTTAGATGTTTCTCTAAGAGTGAGTTATAGTGCTATAGCTGTGAGTTCAATGTTAATGAACCAGCAATATACAGTAAACGAGGTGTCTTTAAACAAAAATACTCATAACAATAGGTTGTGTTTTGGTCAATTAATGAAAATGTTGTGACTAGAGGCTTGTAGGAATCTAACTCTGCATTTCCCCCAAGAACAACCATTCATTATTTGCCAGTTCAGTATTCACAGGGGCTTTATAGACTCTAACAATGAATAACAAAAATCAACTCCACATGCATAATGTATCAATAGGTATCCAGCTATAGAATCTTAAACAGAATGTGTATAGGGTACTAAAAATAAATTTCAGGAGGTCTTCTTTCCTACCAAAGGGGATAAAGTACCAACAGTACTCATTACTTAAGTTGTACTTGATATCTTATATACATTATACATAATGTATAATTATTATAAAGCACGTGACAAAGGTGAGCAGAGCCATTACTTGAAATTGTGTTGGGGGTTAGCTCATATGACAATCAAGAAATCATAACAGAAAACTGTCATACAGTAAGGTTTGGAAGGAAGATAGATGACTGGTGAATATGTATGAAGACAACTATTTCAGATGCTCTGTGAACCAAGCCGATTCCACTATATCTACTAAATAAAATAAGTAGATATCTACACTCACAGGCCCAGTCAGGATTTGTATAAAATGTATGACAAGGCTGAGCCTGTGTGTTCAAAGTCTGATACACATAAATAGAAAGGACACAAATGAAATGCCCCTTGAGCCATGAACTACCCTGAAATTTAGGGCCCAGATTTTATGAGGTATGTAAAGGCAACATTACTAATTACCAGTATGCGGTAAATTAAGGGGGAAAAAATCAATTGTGAATGATTAACCAAATAGCATATCTTATTGCTAATTTCCTCCATTGTTCTACTGTCCATATGACTCATGTGACATTTATAAAGCAGAACCAGATTTCCCTAAAAAAATATCCTGAAAAATTAAAGAATGCTTTCAAAATGAAAAATATGTAGATAATGAAAATAATTGTTTTCTACTTCTCTGTGTAGAGAATAGAACTGAGTAGGTGTAATGTGCTACCGCCTTTCTCTCTGCTAGTAGCTGTTGGAGCCACCCTGGCATATTCCAGACTCTGGCCCTAGACCTGAGGCCCCTCACAGGTATGTTCAGTTTCCCCCACTCCAGAATCACCTGTAATGTGGTAACTTTTCATGTGCAAAAGTGAAATTAATAAACGTATTCTTTGTTTGGGGGTTTTAAAAAAAAACATACATTAGACAGAGAGAGAGTAGGTGAACTTTCAGCTGCCAACATAGCACAGATGGGCGCAGGAACAGAGAATGATGTAGATCGGCAGGACCAGAGCGAGCTGTGGGAAGTTTGGGCAGAAGGTCTGAAGCATAAAACAGTAAAGGACTCCTGAATGCTCCATGGTAGATGTGCCTGTTCCCTTGCCCATATGCCCTTGATAAAAAGACATTTTGATCTCTAAGGCTGACTTGAAAAATATATAACTTAATCTAGTTTTGAAAAATAGCCCTGGTACACAAACACTGGTTCACTGTTAAAACGTGTTTACTAAAATATCAAAAGGTTTTCATATTTCATTCCATTGCCTATCCTATGTATCTGATATCCCCAATCTTGATTCATTTAAAATGCATGGACCTACTAAATCCATCATTACACAATAAGTGCCTCCTTTCAGAAGAGAGGCACAAAAAAGACTTAACCTGTTTGTTTTATTTTTTTCTTTTTCCTATCTCTACCTATTCCCAAACTGCAATTTACCCTTCTTTCCATTTTTTTAATTTTCTCTTCTTTCTGTGGCCTTTCTCTTCTTATTTTTACTCATTTTCCTATCCTCAGCTCACTACTCTTTATATGGCTGCCTTGGGACTCTGGTTTTTTTAGCTAGTTAGTGAAATCACTGACCAGCCTTTGGTTTCAATAGGCTAAATATACAAACAGACAATAGCCAGAAGATATGTAAAAACAGAACTCTGACCCACAACCTGCCGCAACTAGTCCAGGAAGCTAAACCACATTTTCGGTAGCAGTTGGCCCCAGATGATCGGGACTTTATTAATAACTCTGTGCCCGCTTAGAAATTAGAACCCCCTGGAGAAAGCCTCGGAGAAGGCAATGGCACCCCACTCCAGTACTTTTGCCTAGAAAATCCCATGGACGGAGGAGCCTGGTAGGCTGCAGTCCATGGGGTCGCTAGAGTCGGACACGACTGAGCGACTTCACTTTCACTTTTCACTTTCATGCACTGGAGAAGGAAATGGCAACCCACTCCCGTGTTCTTGCCTGGAGAATCCCAGGGACGGGAAGCCTGGTGGGCTGCCGTCTATGGGTCGCACAGAGTCGGACACGACTGAAGCAACTTAGCAGCAGCAGCAGCAGTGGGAGAAAGCCTAATATGTACCCCTAACCCATTGTGTAGGATGTCCTACTTCTTGTTAGCCCACCTCCAGCTTTCCCCCACCATCAGCATCCAAAAAAAAACCTTCCATTTTCTTCACTCTAAACCTTTCCCATTGTGCCTGTCTTTGAGTCTCTACTAAGACACAAGTGACTGTAATGAACTCCTTTGCTAGAGCAAGTCCTGAATATTTAGTCTTTGCTTGTTCTCATTTGGGTGAATTTCACTTATTCCCACAGTTTCTTCATTGTATGAAATTGCCAATTACAGAAGTTCTTTGCCTAAATACCATAGCCATCGCTCCACTGGAGGCATCAGTTCTCTCTAGCTCCTTTTCTTCAATTTCCCTACTTTACCCAAGTGCAATCTACCCTTTATGAGGCTTTAGGAAGGATCTCCTTATTTTAAACACACTTTTTATTTGACTGGCAAATGGTGAAATTTTATTTAAATTGAATGTGCATCAATTCTGGTTCTGAAACAAAAATAAAATTGTGAATTTGTTTCCATAAGTATGATGGGACATCTAATTATCCTTATTTTATCTATAGATGAACATATTCTGAAAAGTCATTTGGTCTTGTGCCAAGTAGAAACTATTAAAATATAATGGGCTTTTTGTCTAGAACTATTATATAATGCTTCAGAGTTTTCTAATAGTTTGATGCTTTCCATTCTATTCACATTTTTGTTGCAGTAAAATGTAAAAGAAAATAACCTTGTGTATGCATATTAGAATTTCAACAGGTAAGGGTTTCCATGGATACTTTTATGTAGCCAGAGAGCCTGAGTGTAGAAAGAAGCATTCATTTCTCATTCTAAGAGATTTTCTTCTGATAAAAAACTCCTGCCAATCATTTTGTATGTCTTGACTTTCTAAAAGAATAAAATAATATATATCATGAGTGTTATGTTGTAAGGTATGAGATAGGTCTATCTCAATAACCTTTTCAGTCATCTGGCCTATTCGAGAAGTGCCTTGTCATTTTGTTAAAGCTTGAAAAATCTATGAAGATTCTGTAAGCAAATTTTAATGAGTTTTAAGTATGGCCTTCTAGACTTGTATAAAGTGTTTTCCTCTTGTTTTGTTATCATTTAAGGCAGTTTACCCATTATCAATGCTAAAATAAAGGTTTATCTTTTACTCAAAATAGCTTTTGGAACAGTTTAATCTTCAGTTTTATCTTGAACATTCTCGAGTCTTTGATTGAATCTTACTTCCTGACATCCCACCCAAATGAAATTTTTTCCAGCTTTTCTATCTTTTTGAGAAACATTAAAAAAGATGGAAGATTTCAGATCAGAAAATTACTAGGTTAAATTTTGAGCTATATAATTCTTATGAGCTTGATGAGGTTCTATGACATGTTAGCAAGTTAAATCATTTTAAACAACATGTTTTTAATATAGCATCATTTTGCACTGACGTGAGCCTAGCAGTTGCAAATAGTAGGCACATCCATAATACTGTTTTAAACAATCTGAAAAATGTTTTTTTTTCCTAATTTTATTTTATTTTTCAACTTTACATAATTGTATTAGTTTTGCCAAACATCAAAATGAATCCGCCACAGGTATACATGTGTTCCCCATCCTGAACCCTCCTCCCTCCTCCCTCCCCATACCATCCCTCTGGGTCGTCCCAGTGCACTAGCCCCAAGCATCCAGTATCGTGCATCTAACCTGGACTGGCAACTCGTTTCTTACATGATATTATACATGTTTCAATGCCATTCTCCCAAATCTTCCCACCCTCTCCCTCTCCCACAGAGTCCATAAGACTGTTCTATACATCAGTGTCTCTTTTGCTGTCTTGTACACCGGGTTATTATTATCATCTTTCTAAATTCCAGATCTAAACGTAAGACCAGAGACTGTAAAACTCCTAGAGGAGAACATAGGCAAAACACTCTCCGACATACATCACAGCAGGATCCTCTATGACCCACCTCCCAGAATATTGGAAATAAAAGCAAAAATAAACAAATGGGACCTAATTAACCTTAAAAGCTTCTGCACATCAAAGGAAACTATCAGCAAGGTGAAAAGACAGCCTTCAGAATGGGAGAAAATAATAGCAAATGAAACAACCGACAAACAACTAATCTCAAAAATATACAAGCAACTCCTACAGCTCAACTCCAGAAAAATAAATGACCCAATCAAAAAGTGGGCCAAAGAACTAAATAGACATTTCTCCAAAGAAGACATACAGATGGCTAACAAACACATGAAAAGATGCTCAACATCACTCATTATCAGAGAAATGCAAATCAAAACCACTATGAGGTACCATTTCACACCAGTCAGAATGGCTGCGATCCAAAAGTCTACAAATAATAAATGCTGGAGAGGGTGTGGAGAAAAGGGAACCCTCTTACACTGTTGGTGGGAATGCAAACTAGTACAGCCACTATGGAGAACAGTGTGGAGATTCCTTCAAAAACTGGAAATAGAACTGCCTTATGATCCAGCAATCCCACTGCTGGGCATACACACTGAGGAAACCAGAAGGGAAAGAGACACGTGTACCCCAATGTTCATCGAAGCACTGTTTATAATAGCCAGGACATGGAAGCAACCTAGATGTCCATCAGCAGATGAATGGATAAGAAAGCG
This sequence comes from Bos indicus, assembly GCF_029378745.1. Taxonomy (NCBI): domain Eukaryota; kingdom Metazoa; phylum Chordata; class Mammalia; order Artiodactyla; family Bovidae; genus Bos; species Bos indicus. The sequence goes on from NC_091760.1 coordinate 114,723,944, forward strand.
GTGGTACATATACACAATGGAGTATTACTCAGCCATTAAAAAGAATACATTTGAATCAGTTCTAATGAGGTGGATGAAACTGGAGCCTATTATACAGAGTGAAGTAAGCCAGAAGGAAAAACATAAATACAGTATACTAACGCATATAAATGAAAAATGATTTTATTCTGATTTAAGAGTTGACTCTCAAATATCTTCTGTTTTTACTAGTTAACATGGGCTCTGGGCTCCCTGGTGACTCAAACAGTACAGAATCTGCCTGCGATGCAGGAGACCTGGGTTTGATCCCTGACAGGAAAGATCCCCAGGAGAAGGGAATGGCAACCCACTCCAGTATTCTTGCCTGGAGAATTTCATGGACAGAGGAGTGTGGCGGGCTACAGTCCATGGGGTCACCATGAGTTGGATACAACTGAGTGACTAACACTCTCACTTTCAACATGGGCTCTGGATGGCATCAGAGTGTAACTCATGATCTAAATGGTAAAAATAAGAGACAATCAAAATACCCCCAACTACCAAACTGCTCAAAGCTATGTTTTGATGACAAAAATTTCATAATTTATGATTTCAAATCCACAGATGCAAAGGCTTTTCCATTTGAGAACAATATTGCCATGGCACATTATACTAGGATATATACTGCTGCTGCTGCTAAGTCGCTTCAGTCATGTCCAACTCTGTGTGACCCCAGAGACGGCAGCCCACCAGGCTCCCCCGTCCCTGGGATTTTCCAGGCAAAAACACTGGAGTGGGATAAATGGTGTGAAAAATATGAGCTAAATAATATGGGAGGAAACAGAAGTGCAAACTCTATTTAGCACTAACATTAGGCTTGGCCTTGACGTAAGATGACATTAAAGAAATAGAGCATGATTATATTTCAATACAGAATTTCTGTACAACAACAACAAAAAAATGGTATTTTATTTGCAGTGCATGACAAATGGTTAAGAGGTAAAGATCCTTAGTCATGAATGAGCTCTTAGAAATCAATAACAAAACACTAATATTCCAGAGGAAGAACACAGATAAATATGAAATTTAAAAAATCACTAGCCAGGATTAAGTATATATAAAGATGACTAAGCTGAACAATAACTGAAGGAAAGCAACATCTTTGTCATCACATTGTCAAAGATCAAAAACCTAATGTTTGTACAGTTTTAGAAAACAGCTTTCAAACACTGGAAGACAAAACTGATGAGGACTGTCTCTTCAGTTAGGGATAAATGTGCAGTTTTGACTCAAAATATAAATTTTAGATATCCTCCTAGATGGTGCTAGTGATAAATAACTTGTCTGCCGATGCAGGAGACATAAGACATGTGAGTTCAATCCCTAGGTCAGGAAGAACCTCTGAAGGAGGGCATGGCAACCCACTCCAGTATTCTTGCCTGGAGAATACCCATGGACAGAGGGGCCTGGTGGGCTATAGTCTATGGGGTTGCAAAGAGTTGAACACAAATGAGTGACCAAGAACACATAGTCCTAGCAGTTTCAATTCATTGAAATTATTTCAACAAATTAGTTGAGCATATTTAAAACAATTATTCAAATATTTATATAAATACATTTATTACACAGAAAATCTGTGGTTAATATATGGGCCCCGAAAAAACTACTTGCTTATTAATTTATCAACATACCCAAAAATGATGTATACAAAGCTCCATTGATAGTAGATAATATTGGGAGGCAGAATTAGAAAAAAGGGCATTTAAGAAGTAAAAAAATATTATACTTCACAGATTTTTATGTCCTTTGAAATCTTGAAAAATACTTTTTTGGGAATCAGTTTTACATTTACCTATGATAAGGGAACATTAGTATATGCAATTAATACTTAGGAAAGCATTGAATGAAGCCTTGCAGTTAAACCATCCTGAGTTTCTCCGTGTAATAACATCTCCACCATTCAAGGTTCTGAGATACTGTCCAATGGCAACAATGAATATTCAACACATTTCACTATAGTTGTCTCCAATGCCACCCTTTATATCATTTTCAAACATGAACCTTCTCCGTCCCTCTTTCTGATCTACAGTGTTTCCACTGCAACACATGAAAGAGAAGTCCCCACACATTTGGGAAGATGGTGGCAGAAGCAATAGCATCAATTTCCTATTTAGTATCACAATCATATCACCAAGGGATACACCTGAAACCAAAGATGGGCATGAAAAAGTCTTAAGTCATAAATATTGCAACAAGGAGGTATCACTTATTGAGATTAAAAAAAAGAAAAATGGCAAAAATATCTTCAGTTCAGTTCAGCCACTCATTTGTGTCTGATTCTTTGCAACCCCATGGACTTCAGCACACCAGGCCTCCCTGTCCATCACCAGCTACTGGAGTTTACTCAAACTCATGTCCATTGAGTCGGTGATGCCATGCAACCATCTCATCCCCTGTCGTCCCCTTCTCCTCCCACCTTCAATCTTTCCCAGCATCAGGGTCTTGTCCAATGAGTCAGTTCTTCACATCAGGTGGCCAGAGTATTGGAGTTTCAGCTTCAACATCAGTCCTTCCAATGAATATTCAGGACTGGTTTCTATATCCCAAGGCCCTCTCAAACCTGCCCTTCCTTTCCAATCCCATTGCCTGCCACTGCCTTAGTTCAAATACTCATCATCTTTTTCCTGATTTGCTTAAGTAGCTCCTGATATGTTTCCTAGACCAGTCTTGCCTTCAAAATGCATTCATTACAGCCAGAATAATCCTCCTGTAGCATAAACCTAATCAAGCTAGTTTTTTTTTTCTTTAAAATTAATTACTTTTTAAAGAACAAAGATCAAACAAAGATATGTTTCCTAGAACAGTCTTGCCTTCAAAATGCATTCATTACAGCCAGAATAATCCTCCTGTAGCATAAACCTAATCAAGCTAGTTTTTTTTTTTTTCCTTTAAAATTAATTACTTTTTAAAGAACAAAGATCAAACTTTTTAAAGAACAAAGATAAAGTGTTGTATGGAGTCCCTTATGGTCCGGTCATGGTGATGCCATCCTTTGAAGTTTAATCTCCAGAAATTTCCTTCCATATGTAAAATGCTCTTTGGCCTGCCTTACTCCATGACACTTGGTTCTTTCATGTTTCCAAACCTTAGCACTTTCCATTCCTTTTGCCTCGCATGTGCTTCCAACCCTTCACTCTCACCTTATTCCGTGGCCCTCACCCATCAGACTCGTCCTGATGATATGAAGCACCCTTAGCACTACCTTTTCTGTGAAGAACACAGGCTCCATTGCATTTTCTCCCCAGCTCCCAACAGGGTCGGAAATCCTTTACTCTGCACTTCAGTATCTGTCACACATTCCTCCAGTACACCAGTGTTATATTGGATTACAAGTATTTACTGATACGTCAGTTTCTCCACACAAAACTCAGATCATTTGCAGAAGATATCACTAGAATCAAAGTCATGAGAATTGGGCGTGAGGACAAGTTTTGTCAGTCCTTCACTGTATAACTTCAGAGCTGTCAGTTTTAAGTTATAAAATGAGCGTCCTAAATCATATGACACCTAAAGTCCCTCCTACTCTTAATGTTCTATAATCATTTCCAAGTAGCATCTATAATATGTATGTGGAATTGCATATTTTTAAATAGATATTTCTAGAATTCCAACTATATGCCTACAATTGTGCCACATTTTGAAATATAGTCTATGTTTGCCTTCTTTATAGAATTAGGTCTATTTAGAGGTACCTTTCTAGATTTAAGAAAACAAAATACTAAAATGTAGGAGAAAAATACTCAGTACATTATAAGAAATATATGTTTTAATAACTGTAAATGTAACAAACTATTTCATATGGTATAAGTCAAAAAGTCAAGATATTTGCTCAAATGCTTTCATCAGTTGTGAAAATGTTTCAGAAATCCATGAGTTTTGATAAGACAAGTCTGTTGATACAGTTTCTATTTCTCACAGCAAGACGTCTAAGGAAATATAATTAAGTTCAAGGTGAAAGCATGTCTTTTCGGATTTTCACAGGGTCCAAAGAGTGTGTGTATGTGTGTGTGTGTGTGTGTGTGTGTGTGTGTGTAGACCCTAGTGTTCCATAACTGTGTATCCCACTTATTTGGCTTTTCTCAATAATTTATTCAACAAGCACATCTTACCACTACTTTCTGCAAAGTACTGTGTTGACACCATGCATATAAAGGGTCACATGAGGAATCTAACCCTAGCCAAAACTACATGCAGGTCCTGGACAAAGTCAGCCCATGAGGGATCTCTACTCCTAGTTCTTCCTAGCATCAGGGAGAAAACTCTTAGTGATAACAATAGTATTCAGTACATTGCATTTGCCGTTTGCCAAGTACTTTAACCTAATATCAACTCAATAATCAATGACAATAATAATTTAGCATCAATTCTTCCATGATAACTTCTTTAGAACTTCATCAGCTTCAGTAGAGTTAGTAATCTTTCACTTGTTGTGCTTACCTCTAGTAAAGTGGCTGTCATATGGGTGAATATTATCATTTTCCTTGTTTCACAGAGGAGGAAAGTAGGAGACAGAAATGGTTCATAAGCTGTGTAAGTTCACACAGCTAGGAAGTGGCACCATTGGAATTTAAGCCCAGGGAATCTCTCTAAGTGAGTGCTGCTAAATGCCACATTATAGTTTTATCCTGGGGGAATTAGAACAAAGAAAAATTTTTTAAAAGGTCACATGCAGCTTTGAAGGAGATTTGGAGTCTATAAAGAGAGAAGGCTTTGGTCTTGAAGATGTTGAGATCTATGGGCCAATTAGATGCACCGTGGTTGAGCCTCAGGTCTTTTTAGTACCAGCCAATCAACCTGATTCCTCATTTCCAAGCCATTGCCTGGCACCCAGAGCTCCAGGCATCTGAGATCCTGAAAATGGATCTGTCCCTCTGCTGAGATTTGTTCCAGCCCAGAAATAGCTCTTCCCCTTGTGGGCGGAATGTAAAGAACTCTTAACAAACCGTGGATAGTTGCCCTGAGGGGGGAACACCATCTAGTAGAGAAAACCAAGAGAAATGTGAATGGAAATTAAAGCATAATGAGGACTTAAATGCCAGTGCAATTAAGAGTCAGTGAATGCCACCGTGGACAAAAAGCAATGCCTTGTTCCACTGTTCAGAGAAGGAGAAATCCCCTTGCGGTTATGCTGTCTCAGTCTGGAAAATCTGGTGAGCGTGGAAAGGGGATATTCTTGGAGAAAGAAACAGAGTAAAATTGTGGCATGAGAAATGTGCAGTGCATTCTCAAATGAGGATCCTGAAATGTCACTGTTGGAAAAGCCAGTTGGATTGCAGTGTGGGGGAAGACTTAGGAACAGCTCAAGACCAGGTGCAGATTTGGAAATGAAATGATAGAGCTCTCTATGATTCCTAACTTGTAGAGCTAATTAAAACAAGTTCTCAACTATCCAGGCTTTTAAATAGAAGCCTATAATGGATGCAGCATTCAGGACAGGGAACACATGGTAGCCCGATCCTATCATGGATCCAAGTTAAGGGATTCCTGCTTATTTGTCCTCCTGGTGTCAAAACTTCTTATAGATGCTTATAACTGAGTCACTTTTAGAAAGATTTCCACCACCATCAGTTACCTGAAGATGAATTTAGGCCCCCATAGTCTGGAGAAGGCCTAGGAAAGCAGTGATATATATTTTGTATATTTTTCTTTAATCAAAAAAGAAAAATAGCTAGCACCTTTAAATGTTTGCTTCCATTAAAACAAATAAACCACACATTTCTAAAAGGATATTTTCTGCATCAAAACAAGAGAAAACACACACAAAATTTTTTGAATTGCTCTGAATTCCACCACCAAAAAGATCTCCATTATAAACATATGTGGTCTTTCTTTTCTTGAACTGATTGATTTGTCTCTTTATTTATAATTTGTAGCAAGTGTGTGAAGTTGCCATGTCACTATTTTTCTTTTCCTTATACTTGAAGGACCCTGTCTAGACTTTTTATTTGTCTGATACTGTGCAGCAGTGACTTAACTAACTTCTCATTATTCTCATTCATTCATATTCTCTCTCTCACTCTCTCATTTTCCCTCTGTGGTACAGTGTGAGAATCTGAGGGTGTGTTCATTTCTGCATGCAGTAGACTTTCCCTAAGACTAAGATTAGAGGATGCCTGGGTTCTTTCTTCTGAGATTTGGTTCACTGTCCTAGACCAGGGTTTTGTAAGTCTGGTTGGGGCTGCACCCCCTTTCCTTTAAGTAAGGGTGGAAGGAAAGAGTACCAATATACTTTGGACCAATTTCCAAGTTCAGAAAGCAGCTGGGGGAATTTTATTTCTGAGAGCATCAACTTCCTTTTTTTTTATTTTCCTCATTTCACCTGTAATTTAAATCAGTTCAGTCACGCAGTCATGTCTGACTCTTTGCAACCCCATGAAGCGCAGCATGCCAGGACTCCCTGTCCATCACCAACTCCCAGAGTTCACCCAAACCCATGTCCATCAAGTCAATGATGCCATCCAACCATCTCATCCTCTTTCCTCCCCTTCTCCTCCTGCCTTCAATCTTTCCCAGCATCAAGGTCTTTTCCAATGAGTCAGCTCTTTGCACCAGGTGGCTAAAGTATTGGAGTTTCACTTTCAACATCAGTCCTTCCAATGAACACCCAGGACTGATCTCCTTTAGGATGGACAGGCTGGATCTCCTTGCAGTTCAAGGGACCCTCAAGAGTCTTCTCCAACACCACAGTTCAAAAGCATCAATTCTTCGCTGCTCAGCTTTCTTTATAGTCCAATTCTCACACCCATACATGACTACTGGAAAAACCATAGCCTTGACTAGACAGACCTTTGTTGGCAAAGTAATGTCTCTGCTTTTTAATATGCTATCTAGGTTGGTCATAACTTTCCTCCCAAGGAGTAAGCATCTTTTACTTCCATGGCTGCAATCACCATCTGCAGTGATTTTGGAGCCCAGAAAAATAAAGTCAGCCACTGTTTCCCCATCTATTTGCCATGAAGTGATGGGACCGGATGCCATGATCTTAGTTTTCTGAATGTTGAGCTTTAAGCCAACTTTTTCACTCTCCTCTTTCACTTTCATCAAGAGGCGCTTTTTAGTCTATCTTGTAGCAATTTCTACCATGGTTCTATTCAAGCAAAGGTAGCTAATTATAGTTTGCTTTTCTGAATCTGGGAACACAGTGAGAATATCAGGATTTAGTGAATGCACTCAGAGAAGGCAATAGCACCCCACTCCAGTACTTTTGCCTAGAAAATCCCATGGGCGGAGGAGCCTAGTGGGCCACAGTCCATGGGGTCACTAACAGTCGGAGAAGACTCAGCTACTTCACTTTCACTTTTCACTTTCACTCATTGAAGAAGGAAATGGCAACCCACTCCAGTGTTCTTGCCTGAAGAATCCCAGAGATGGGGGAGCCTGGTGGGCTGCCGTCTATGGGGTCGCACAGAGTCAGACACGACTGAAGCGACTTAACAGCAGCAGCAGCAGCAGTGAATGCACCATACTGACTTCTGAATTTGAAAGCACTATGAATCTTATATGTGCTGGCTTTCTTCTCTAAAACCTTCCACTTCCCTCCAGAACCTACGTTTCATTCCTTGATTGTGTTATTGAAGCTAACATTGTCGCATTAAGCTCCTTTTTTCTTTTGTTTTATTGTTAATATATTTTTTATTTGTTTAACATATATACAGAGAGAGAGTCAGGAGATAGATATATATATATATATATATATATATATATATATATTTATAAAATGTGCTCTGCTTGTTAGGAATCAGGGAAGAGAATTTTATGTAACTTAGGAGTCCACAGTCTGGTAATAACAAATATTCTGGTGACTATCAAGAACCTTCATTCCAATAACAGTCCTCACAGATTTTTATTCTCTTATGTGCCCTTTTCATTAACATCAAAAAGAGAAATAGTTCCCCACTAAAACCACATTAGAACTGGGAAAATTACAATCTAAGGCCCCAATTATATTCTTAAATCTTCTGACATTTTAAAAGTTAGGGATGTTTCTTTCTTTTTCAAGACTATCTAAGAAATTGACTTACAAAATACTAATTGCTCTTAAGATCCTTGAAATAAATTATATTTTGCTTGGGCACACTTTAGAACATATTGCCCTAACAAAGACCATAATAGAGTCTTAAGACATAATAAATAGCCTTTCATTCTGTTACCTACTCTGACCAACACATTTAATATCATGTATTTTTAAAATAACCATAATTAAGGGCATAATATAAATATCAAGTTATCTGAGAAAAAATTTTAACCATTTTATGTTACAGAGGAACTAGAAAGGAATATATATTGTAAGTGGAAGATTTAGAGCATGAGTAACAAGTAATTCACAGAGGCTAACACAAGTCAATGATGACTGCTAGGTACTGAACTAAGGAGAGCTATTAAAGCATCTAAATAGTAAAACTTAGAAACAACCTAAATATCCAACTTGATGAAAGTGAAAGAGGAGAGTGAAAAAGTTGGTTTAAAACTCAATGTTCAGAAAACTAAGATCATGGATCTGGTCCCATCACTTAATGGCAAATAGATGGGGAAGCAATGGAAACAGTGACAGACTTTATTTTGGGGGGCTCCAAAATCACTGCAGATGGTGACAGCAGCCATGAAATTGAGAGACACTTGCTCCTTGGAAAAAAAGTTATGACCAACCTAGACAGCATATTAAAAAGCAGAGACATTACTTTGCCCACAAAGGTCTGTCTAGTCAAAGCTATGGTTTTTTCTGGTAATCCTGTATGATTGTGAGAGTTGGACTATAAGGAAAGCTGAGCACTGAAGAATTGATGCTTTGAACTGTGGTGTTGGAGAAGACTCTTGAGAGTCCCTTGAACTGCAAGGAAATCCAACCAGTCCATCCTAAAGGAAATAAATCCTGAATATTCATTGGAAGGATTGACGTAGAAGCTGAAACTCCAATACTCTGGCCACCTGATGTGAAGAACTGACTCATTGGAAAAGACCCTGATGCTGGGAAAGATTGAAGCAGGCAGAGAAGGGAACGACAGAGGATGAGATTGTTGGATGGTATCACCGACTCAATGGACATGAGCTTGAGTAAACTCCAGTAGTTGGTGACGGACAAGGAGGTCTGGCATGCTGCAGTCCATGGGGTCGCAAAGAGTCGGAAACAACTGAGTGACTGAACTGAACTGAAATATCCAACAATAGTGAAATGTGTCAATAAACTTTGTAATGTCAACATAATGGAGTGTTGATATTGTTCAGTCACTAGTCATGCCCTACTCTTTGTGACCCCGTAGACAGCAGCATGCAAGGCCTTCCTGTTCTCCACCATCTCCCAAAGCTTGCTTAAACTCAAGTCCCTTGAGTCTGTGATACCATCCAACCATCTCATCCTCTGTTGCCCCCTTATCCTGCTGCCTTCAATCTTTCCCAGCATCAGGGTTTTTTCTAATGAGTCAGCCATTTGCATTGTGGCCAAAGTATTGGAGCTTCAGCTTCAACATCACTCCTTCCAATGAATATTCAGGGTTGATTTCTTCCGGATTGACTGGTTTGGTCTCCTTGCAGTCCAAGAGACTCTCAAGAGTCTCCTCCAATATCACAGTTCAAAAGCATCAATTCTTCAGTGCTCAGCTTTCTTTATGGTCCAACTTTCACATCCATACATGACTACTGGAAAAAAAAAGAAAGCTTTGACTAGATGAACCTTTGTCATGATAATAATGTCTAGGCTTTTTAATATGCTGTCTAGGTTGGTCATAACTTTTCTTCCAAGGAGCAAGCTTCTTTTAATTTCATGGTTGCAGTCACCATTGCAGTGATTTTGTAGCCCAAGAAAATAAAGTCTATCACTGTTTCTATTGTTTCCGCATCTGCTTGCCTTGAAGTGACGGGACTGGATGCCATGATTTTCATTTTATGAATGTTGAGTTTTAAGCCAACTCTTTCAGTCTCCACTTTCACCTTCATCAAGATATCCTTTAGTTCTTCACTTTCTGCCTTAAGAGGGGTGTAATCTGCATGTCTGAGGCTATTGATATTTCTCTCAGCAATCTTGATTCCAGCTTGTGCTTCATCCAACCCAGCATTTCATATGATGTACTCTGCATTAAAGTTAAATAAGCAGGGTGACAATATACAACCTTGACGTACTCCTTTCCCAAATTTTAAGCAGTCCATTGTCCCATGTCCAGTTCTAACTGTTGTTTCTTGACCTGCATATAGGTTTTGCAGGAGGCAGATAAGGTGGTCTGGTATTCCCATCTCTTGAAGAGTTTTCCACAGTTTGTTGTAATCCACACAGTCAAAGGCTTTGGCATAGTCAATAAAGCAGAAATAGATGTTTTTCTGGAATTCTCTTGCTTTTTCTATGATCCAACAGATGTTGGCAATTTGATCTCTGGTTCCTCTGCCTTTCCTAAATCCAGATTGAACATCTGAAAGTTCATAGTTCACATAGTATTGAAACCTGGCTTGGAGAATTTTGAGCATAACTTTGCTAGCATGTGAGATGAGTGCAATTGTGTGGTAGTTTGAGCATTCTTTGGCATTGCCTTTCTTTAGGATTGGAATGAAAACTGATCTTTTCCAGTCCTGTGGCCACTGCTGCTTTCAAATTTGCTGGCATATGGAGTGCAGCACTTTCACAGCATCATCTTTCAGGATTTGAAATAGCTCAGCTGGAATTCCATCACCTCCACTAGCTTTGTTCATAGTGATGCTTCCTAAGGCCCACTTGACTTCGCATTCCAGGATGTCTGGCTCTATGTGAGTGATCACACCATTCTGGTTATCTGGGTCAAGAAGATCTTTCTTTGTACAGTTCTGTGTTCTTGCCACCTCTTCTTAATATCTTCTTCTTCTGTTAGGTCCATACCATTTCTATCCTTTATCTTGCCCATCTTTGCATGGAATGTTCCCTTGATATCTCTGATTTTCTTGAAGAGATCTCTAGTCTTTCCCATTCTATTGTTTTCCTCTATTTCTTTGCATTGATCACTGAGGAAGAATTTTTTTATCTCTTCTTTCTAATCTTTGAAACTCTGCATTCAAATGGGTATATCTTTCCTTTTCTCCTTTGCCTTTAGCTTCTCTTCTTTTCTCAGCTATTTGTAAGGCCTCCTCAAATAACCATTTTTCCTTTTCACATTTATTTTTCTTGGGGATGATCTTGATCCCTGCCTCCTGTACAATGTCATGAATCTCTGTCCATAGTTCTTCAGTCACTCTGTCCATCAGATTTAATCCCTTGAATCTATTTGTTACTTCCACTGTAATCATAAGGGATTTGATTTAGGTCATACCTGAATGGCCTAGTGGTTTTCCCTACTTTCTTCAATTTTAGTCTGAATTTGTCAATAAGGAGTTCATGATTTGAGCCATAGTCAGTTCCCAGTCTTTTTTTTTTTTTTTTCTGACTGTATAGTGCTTCTCCATCTTTGGCTGCAAAGAATATAATCAATCTGATTTTGTTATTGATCATCCTGGTTATGTCCATGTGTAGAGTCTTCTCTTGGATTGTTGGAATAAGGTGTTTGCTATGACCAGTGCATTCGCTTGGCAAAACTCTGTTATCCTTTGCCCTGCTTCATTTTATACTCCAAGGCCAAATTTGCATATTACTCCAGGTATCTCTTGACTTCCCACTTTTGCATTCCAGTCCCCTATAATGAAAAGGACATCTTTGGGGGTTGTTAATTCTAGAAGATCATCATAGAACCATTCAACTTCAGCTTCTTCAGCATTACTTGTGGGGCATAGACTTGGATTACTATGATATTGAATGAGTTGCCTTGGAAACAAACAGAGATCATTCTGTCGTTTTTGAGGTTGCATCCAAGTGCTGCCTTTTGGACTCTTTTGTTGACTATGATGGCTACTCCATTTCCAAGGGATTCTTGCCCACAGTAGTAGATATAAAGGTCATCTGAGTTAAATTCACCCATTCCAGTCCATTTTAGTTCATTGATTCCTAAAATGTTCACTCTTGTCATCTCCTGTTTGACCACTTCAAATTTATCTTGATTCGTGGACCTAACATTCCAGGTTCCTATGCAATATTGTTCTTTATAGCATTGGACTTTACTTCCATACCAGTTACACCCACAACTTGTTTTGTTGTGGGTGTTGTGTGTGTTGTGGTGTGTTGTTTTTGCTTTGGCTCCATCTCTTCATTCATTTTGGAGTTATTTCTCTAATGTTCTCTAGCAGCATATTGGGCACCTACCGACCTGGGGAGTTCATCTTTCCATGGCATATCTTTCTGCCTTTTCATACTGTTCATGGGATTTTCAAGGCAGGAATACTGAATTGGTTTGCCATTTCCTTCTCCAGTGGACCATGTTTTGTCAGAACCTTCCACCATGACCCGTCCTGGGTGGCCCTACATGCCATGTCCCATAGTTTCATTGAGTTAGACAAGGCTGTGGTGCATGAGATCAGTTTGAATATCCTCTTCTATCACAACAGTATTCCTAATGTTTTTTGGCATGCCTCTTTTAAATCTTCTCTTTATCCCAGAATGATTATCTTCAGTTCCATAAGACAGTTCTCCCTATAACATGGTTTCCAAACCCCTAATAGCTCAGGGCCTCCACCTTTAGAAATCATGATGAAATGTTCCATTAACATATTGGTTAATCTGGGAACTGTTTTTCCCACCATCTCTTTCCTTGTATGGTTCTGAGTGAACGCACCCAAAAGGGGAACTTGCATAAGATTCACAAAGCAGGAGGAAGTAGAAGTCATTATTTCTAAAGGTCTTAGCAGGCAAATACAGTGATGAACAGATACAGAAGTGCTTCTAGCATTTCACTTTGCTCTCGTGCTTGACCTCTGTACCAAATTTAGGTCTTTTTCTTGATTGCAAATCCTTCTTCCTCAGAACAGCCCTAGCCCACCACTAGTCAGTTACTTGGCAGAAGACACAGTGAGGTAGTGACAAGGAACAACCAATGCTATTCCATAAAGGTATAATGTAAAACACATAAGCAATTTAAAATTTTCTAGCCAAATTAAAAAGGGAAAAAGAAACAGGTCAATTTTATATACATATATGTGAGTGTGTATATATTAATATATAATATAATATATACATATATAATATATACACATATGTATATGTATGTATATATATACCCATTCTCCACGACATGCAGGATCTTAGTTCCCCAATTAGGGATCAAACCCACACCCCCTGCAGTGGAAGCACAGAGTCTCAACCACTGAACCACCAGGAAAATCCCCAAGTCAATTTTAATCATGTATTTCATATAACCCAACATAGCTAAAATGTACTGCTTTAACACACAGACAATATTAAACATGATTAATTAAACGGTAAGGAGGCCAATATTGCAAAAAACCGCCAATGACATGGAAGATAATAGGGGACAAGGTAAAAATACAACCAAGAACCAGTTCATACAGGGCACTGTAGACCATGATAATGATGTGAGATTTTGTAAGGTGTAATGAGACTTCCAAGCAGAGGAATGGCATGAGCTGACTTACATTGTTGAAAATGACTCTGATGCTCAGTGGAGAATAGACCGAGAGGAGAAACCCAGATGCAGAGTGAAGTTAGGAGGCTTTTTCAATGACCTAGATGAAAGATGATAGGGGCTTGGACTAGGATCATGTTATACAAATAGTAAGATATTGAAAATCTGTGATATATTTTCAGGGTAGAATAACAAAATCTGCCCATATTTGAATATGTAATGTGAGAGAGGGAAGAAAGACTTTACGGATGGTGTCTATCTTTTAGGATTAAGCACTTAGAAATCATAATGCCATTTACCATGAGAAGGAAGGCTAAGAAAAAAATGTTTATTTTGTTTGGTTCTATCATAAAATATGACTTTAAATATTGATTCTTCCTTTGTCATTTTGATAAGCATATCTTTATCTAAATCACAGGTATAAATCTTGAACTGAGAGCTAAAATTATAGAGTTTATAGTTCCATTCCCCTTAATACCCAAGCATTAACATTACATCTAAAATATAGTTAATTCATCTTACTCTACTACTTATTATCAAAAAATGCTTTTACACACCTTGCTCATAAGTATAAAATTCATTCATTGCTATGTGTCATTTATTGCATTACTTTGACCTCCCAAATTAGAAACCTCATTTCTTTCTCCCCTGTTTAGCCTGGACCACTATTTCAACAGATCTTGCCTATATCCTCTAGTTCCTCAACTCTTGTCCTTCCAGCTCATCTGAGTCATGAGTCCCTAACCTATGATTAATCCAACCATCTGCTTACTCAACAGATACTTCAAAGCTGCCAAACACTGCTGGAGAAAAACTGAGTGACTGGATTGCTTGGGCTTTTCACATATTTACCACCTCCAGCCTCAACTTGGTCCTCAGTATTGCTGGGCACCACTCTCATTTGCCTCTGCTGAGGTGTCTTCCCCACTGACTAAGGTTACCATTTTATGTTTCTGCACTCCTCTTCAACCTTCCACTTTTATATGCAGGAGGAAAAAGTACTGCTTTCTAGAAAACCAAATGAAATATTCCAGGTAATTAATGTATTCCAATTTTCTCCTCCAGCTACAACATTATATATTATATATATAATTAATATATATTAATATATAATTATAATTATATATTAATACCCATCCTTGTCCACCACATTCAACCTGGGCCTTGTATTCGTCTCCAGACATTCTTCCAGATCCTGTTCCATCATTGAATTTCCCCTGTTCATTGACTGCTTTTTCTTCCTCAATAAATATGCTTCAGTCCCCTCTCATCCTAAAGACAATCTTCTGCTCTCCTTGGTTCCTCTTAAGCTAGTAAGCTGATCTCTCTCCTTCTTTCACTGCAGATTTCATTAGAAAGTTTCATAATCTGCTATAATCACATCCCTCTACTGAATCCCTTCTTCCCCAAGGCATCAGTAACCTGTCAGTCTTAAATTCAATAATCTATTTCACTTCTTTGTCCCATTTAGCATCTGTATAGCTTTTAATGCTGTTGATCATAGTCTTTCTTGAATCTCTCAACTCTTAGATCCTGGCCCTGATTCCTCTGATCAATTCTAGATTTTCTTGATTGATTCTTCTTCACGATCACTTGAGGATGGTACTTTGAGTCCTTCCTACATACTTTCTTTTCTTCTCATGCTCATTCCTCTCCTTGAGTGATAGGATCCACCCAGACAGTCTACTTTCACTTACTGTGACAGCCAAGCAAATAGGCTGCTCAAATCTACTGTAAGGAGCAACGCTGACTGTCAGCCATAGCTGACTCCCTTACAGGTCAGCCACTACATCTGCACTCAGGCCAGGCTTCTGTGGGCTGCTCCCAGCCAACGACTGAATATGGTTAGATTTGAAAGCAGGCCCAGCTCTGCAGCCCACAGGACTCAGTTTTGGCTCTAGGATTCCCTTCAGCCTGAAGAGAACATTCTTGGGATTGCACTTCCATCTTGGACTCTGCCAAACAAACCTCCTTCCTCCCACTTCTTATATCACAGATGTCAAACTAGCATTGTGGCCTAAGGGTCTCCCTGTCTTCCTCTTCATGAGTGTTTCCCCCAATCATTCTGTTGCGTTTTTTATTCTGTCTTGGCAACTATCTCTTAGAAGATCAGATTTAACATATCTGCATACCAGCTGGCTCAGACGGTAAAGCATCTGTCTGCAATGCAGGAGACCCGGCTTCGATCCCTGGGCTGGGAAGATCCCCTGGAGAAGGAAATGACAGCCCACTCCAGTATTCTTGCCTGGAAAATCCCATAGGCTTCAGAGCCTGTAGGCTACTGTCCATTGGGTCACAAAGAGTTGGACACGACTAAGCGACTTCACTTTCACACCAGCAGCTGATGAATATATCTCAAAGTTATGCCTTGAACTTAAAATTCATATATAAACTGCCTTCTCAATAACTTCTCCCAGGTGATTCAAATGTATCTCAGATGTAATACATATCATATTAAATTCCTTATTTTGCCATACAACATATTCCTTTCCAGCAGTTCTTGCCTTGTATAGTCACACCATCTTCTATCTTCTGCTGATAACCTCCTCTTCCATGTGTTCAACTCAGACATTTATAAACTGTTTGGGATATGTGCCATGTCAGGTATGGACTCTGGCTTTCAGTCATGCCTCTCTCCAATTCTGTATTCACAAAAGGCTTTCACAAACTAGCTCCATCATATCTTTGCTGCTTTATCACTGTCACCTCCTCATTCATCCATCATTCCGCCCATCATTTCTCCCACTCAACCAAATAAATATCCTGAACTTGCTCATGGCTCTGAATTGCTGAAGGTACTATTTTATCATCCCCAAATTTCTCTGTTGCTCAACTTCTCCATGTTTTTCAAGGTGCAACTCAAATGCTACTCAGTGAAGCTCCATTCCCAAACCAGCTACCACCATAGACAAAGATAGAAAACATTTCCTCTTTATTATCTTGGTATGCTGTATAGACTACAATTACAGCACTCCCTTCTTATATTTTGCTACAATTACGTATGAATTATGTATGTATTTCCAAATAGGAAAAGGAGTATGTCAACGCTGTTTATTGTTACTGTGCTTATTTAACTTCTATGCAGAGTACATCATGAGAAACGCTGGGCTGGAGGGAGCACAAGCTGGAATCAAGATTGCTGGGAGAAATATCAATAAGCTTAGATATGCAGATGACACCACTCTTATGGCAAAAAGTGAAGAAGAACTAAAGAGCCTCTTGATGAAAGTGAAAGCGGAGAGTGAAACAGTTGGCTTAAAGCTCAACATTCAGAAAACTAAGATCATGGCATCTGATCCCATCATTTCATGGCAAATAGATGGGGAAACGGTGGAAACAGTGTCAGACTTTATTTTCTTGGGTTCCAAAATCACTGCAGATGGTGACGGCAGCCATGAAATAAAAAGATGCTTGCTCCTTCGAAGAAAAGTTATGACCAACCTAGACAGCATGTTAGAAAACAGAGACATTCTTTGCCAACAAAGGTCTGTCTAGTCAATGCTATGGTTTTTCCAGGTGTCATGTATGGATGTGAGAGTAGGACTATAAAGAAAGCTGAGCGCTGAAGAATTGATGCTTTTGAACTGTGGTGTTGGAGAAGACTCTTGAGGGTCCCTTGGACTGCAAGGAGATCCAACCAGCCATCCTAAAGGAAATCAGTCCCAAATGTTCATTGGAAGGACTGATGTTGAAGGTGACACTCCAATACTTTGGCCACCTATGCAAAGAACTGACTCACTGGAAAAGACCCTAATGCTGGGAAAGATTGAAGGCAGGAGGAGAAGGGGACAACAGAGGGTGAGGTGGTTGGATGGCATCACCAACTCAATGGAAATGAGTTTGAGTAAACTCTGGGAGTTGGTGATGGACAGGGAGGCCTGGCATGCTACAGTCCATTGGGTTGCAAAGAGTCAGACACTACTGAGCGACTGAACTGAACTAAACTGATGTATATATTCTGTCCTTTCACTAAGACTTTGAAGCAATGAACCATGTATTATTAGTCTATATCTGTCCAGTTCCTTGAATGGTACTTCCATCATAGTAGATATTCAGTAAATATTTGTGGAATTAACTGAAGCAGCAAAGAAATTAAGTTATATTGATTGGACTTTTCTTGAGAAATGCATACTAACTTTTAATGATTATTTCAGTGTTGCTTGAAAATAATCTGTTTTGCTCACTGTCTCCATCAAAACAGATATGTTTGAGGCCATTAATCAAAATTCAAATAAAAATCCAAGGCTAATCTATCATTTTCTTAAGTAAGGAAGAGTAATGCTAGACATACATAATAACATTTGAGCAAAGCAAACTGCTGATATTATGTAGGTGTTTAGGGAAGAGTTTGTTTTGAGATGTGTTTGTTACTGAGGTAAGACTATGGTGTCAGTGTTAGAAACTGACACAAGTACTCTACAAATATTTACTGAATATCTACTATGATGGAGGCACTTTTGTGTTGGATACAAAAGTGCATTCTGTGTTGGTTACAGAAGAAGAATGGGTGGATGTCAGCCTTAGAGTTGTGTTCAGGTTATTGAGTCTGCCACAGATGTAGTGATTTCTTAGAACCATGGCTATGAAACAATTATTGACTAGACAGGTGTAAAGACATTTCAGTTGGATGTTTTTGTGATACAATAGATTGGTTTTTACTAGGAGTGTGAGGGGACTTTTTTTATATCCTCAGGTATTATGAGGATACTTGTATTCAGATTTCTTACCTTAGTTCATGATCTTTAGATTCTCTAATATACTCTAGGCTTACAAAATCATAGATACACATGCCTTGTTCCTACAACCAGTTAATTAGATACAGGAATATCATAACAAATGTCACAGTTTGGTGTTACACAGTTTTCCCTGGAGGGTTTATCTTTTGCTTAGAGGATAGATCAATGAAAATATTCATGCAAGGAACTCTGAATTGGGAGCAATCCATAAAGCTGCTTTCATTTCATTTGTTGTCGTTGTTGTTTTGTTTTGTTTTGTTCATAATAAGAAGCTCAAGAGCTGTAACACAGGAATTCATTGCTGAGTCAGCTGTTTTGAAAGTTCTTAAGAAGAAGTTCTTAAGAAGTGCAGAGAGCAGAAAGGATAAGTGCGCCCACACATATGAAACCTGTGTTAATTACTTTTTACATATTATCAATTAATCTCCAAAACCACCAAGTAGGTGTTCTTATGTCCATTTCTATGGGGGGTGGGGGGGAAGGGAGCTTAAAGGGGTTAAATAAATTTTTTAACCTCATGAAGCTTGGAAGTGACAAAATTAGAAGTCGAATCCAGATTTCTGTTTCAATAGCCAAAAAAATTTCTCCCTGTATCATATTGTGGCTCAGACAGTAAAGAATCTGCCTGCAATGTGGAAGACCCAGGTTCAATCCCTGGGTTAGGAAGATCCCCTGGAGAAGGGAGGGGCTAGCCACTTCAATATTCTTGCCTGGAGAATTCCACAGAGGGGCCTGGCAGGCTACAGTCCATGGGGTCACAAACTGAGCCACTAACACTTACATAGCATACTTGCTGTAACAAAGAAAAGTTGAGTACCTCAGTTTCAAAGAAATTAGTCTGGAGACAGCATACAGTGGAAATTGGAAAAAAAATCTCTACCAGTCATCCTAACCTGGAACAGTTATGCTAAATGTATATTTCTCACTGGCTGTTGTTTTGTATTTTAATTATCACTCACAAAGCAAAAACTAAATATTCTTAAATTTAGAAAGTTACCCAATTTCCATATTCTAGCTATTCTCATACAAACATGTGCTGTGCAGAAAACCACCTTAGAAGAGAGTGTGGTATAATTAGGTTCCAGTGGGTGTATAGAAATGGTTACCTCAGCATATTCACATTTCAGAAAGGAGTCTATATGATTCAGTAGTCCATCTCTCTATCTACACCATGCATTTTTAAATGAGTGAAATAAGCATACAAATCTCTATAAAACAAATCAAAATATGAAAAACACACATGTCTAGCTTACATTTATTGGGGTTTTCTATGAGTCTTATTGGTTACTAAGCACTAACTTAAAACAAAATTAGGGTCATAAAAAGAGAAGAATGAGTTAATATTTTTTAAATGCATGCAAGGAAGTCCTATTCACTAACTTTGGACAGATAACAAGTTCAACCATTTTAAATTATATTTAAGAACAAAGGTTTGGTTTTACTTTTAGTGATACAATTATAATTCAGATTGACTTTTTATATTTTTGATTGCAAAAAACAGAAGTGGACAGGATAAAACAATTAAGTATACATAAACTGAAATCAAATTGGACTATCAGAAGCACCTTTTTCTTGAAACTAAGCCAATCAAGTAACTTCTTTTGTGAATATTAAAAAATATAGCATTGATTAATGGCCTTTAATGTGACCTTATAGAAGATACACTATTTTCATCAAATTGTTTTGTATAGCTATGTTGAATATACAGGTACCTTTAGAATTTCAACAAGTTTTATTGACAGTGAGTGACAAACATTGCACAGCATATTCAATATTAAATAAAAATTCTAGTTTGCTAAACTATTTTATTTATTTTTGAATAGGTAATAACATGTAGCAGAGAACACAAAGAGTAAAAGTTTCTCCTAAATCTGTCCTCCTGCACCCCAGTTCCCAATGAAAGGAACTAATATTAAATACTATGGTTCAAGAAAAGTCCTCTGAAATAAAGACTTGGATCTGTATATTGAGTATTGAGTGGCTCCACCTTTTATTCCCCCAAATCAATCTAGAACAGTTGACTGTGAGACATATCCTAGTGAAATCATTAAACTTTAAAAATTAAAGAACCCTTTGGGTTTCTAGACAAAAAAATCAGAAGGAAAAGAAATTCAGGTTGGCATCAAATTTATTGTCATCAACAATCAAACCAAGAAAGGAATGCAAAACCCCATCAACTTCCTTCAACTTGAAGGAAGGGGTAAACATTTTATACAGGGCCAAGCTGTTCTTTGAAATTAACACTACCCAGGAGTCTTTCCTGGGAAATCTACTAACAGATGAATTTCACTTAACATAGAGATGATTAAGGAAACTAGACAAAGGACTAGTAATGAGGATTAAATATACAGTTGACCATTGACCATTGCAGATGTTAGGTGTGCAGATTATCTGATGTAATTTCACAGGCAGCTGTCCAAAGCCAGGTCCACATCCACAGATTCAACTATCCCTGGATATTCATATATTTAGTGGGAGAATTTTTTTAAAAAAGCACATGTAAGAGGACCACAATTCAAATTGATTCAAGAGTCAGCTATTCTTAATTGTAGATCTAAACTATAATAAGTGAGAATGAAAGAGAAAAATTGTTATATAAATATTCTTTGCTCTGTCAAAGTAACATACAAAAAAAAACATAAAAATTTTGAGAGATAAAAATGTGAGAAAAAGAGAAAAGAGTATATTCTCATTGAATGCTGCAAAGTAATAAGTTGAAACAAAAGGAAATTATCTGAAGTTGACAATATAGCTGACATCCTACCAAGGAGGAAAGGGACTAAGAGTGTTAAATAAAAGCATTAAGATAAGGTAATAATTATTTTTAATATATGTCTTCTTAAACCCAAGAAAACATAAAAGAAAAAGTTTAATTAAAAAGCAAAGAAAATAGACTATTTAATGAAATTCATGCAGGCTGGATGAAGCACAAACTGTTACCAAGATTACCATGAGAAATATCAATAACCTCAGATACGCAGATGATACCACCCTTATGGCAGAAAGCAAAGAACTAACGAGCCTCTTGATGAAAATGAAAGAGGAGAATGAAAAAGTTGGCTTAAAACTCAACATTCAGAAAACTAAGATCATGACATCCAGTCCCATCACTTCATGGCATATAGATGGGGAAACAATGGAAACAGTGAGAGATTTTATTTTTCTGGGCTCCAAAATAACTGCAGATGGTGATTGCAGCCATGAAATTAAAAGACACTTGCTCCTTGGAAGAAAAGCTATGACCAACTTAGACAGCATATTAAAAAGCAGAGACATTGCTTTGCCAACAAAGGTCCATCAAAAGCAAAAACCAAGGCTATGGTTTTTCCAGTAGTAATGTATGGATGTGAGAGTTGGACTATAGGAAAGCTGAGCACAGAACTGATGCTTTTGAACTGTGGTGTTGGAGAAGACTCTTGAGAATCTCTTGGACTGCAAGGAGATCAAATCAGTCAATTCTGAAGGAAATCAGTCCTGAATATTCATTGGAAGGTCTGATGCTGAAGCTAACACTCCAATACTTTGGCCACCTGATATGAAGAACTGGAAAAGACCCTGATGCTGAGAAAGACTGAAGGCAGGAAGAGAAGGGGATGACAGAGGATGAGACGGTTGGATGGTATAACCAACTCGATGGGCATGAGTTTGAGCAAGCTCCCCGTGTTGATGATGAACAGGGAAGCCTGGAGTGCTGCAGTCCATGGGGTCTCAAAGAGTTGGGCATGACTGAGCAACTGAACTGAACTGAATGAAAGTCACATAGTAAACATAGTTTGATGTTACAATTCATCATATCAATAAATGTAGATAGGCTCAACTTACCTATTTAAAAAAAAAAAAAAACTTTTGGTCAGCTTACAGATCAAAACCAGAAGAAGGAATATTCTTCAAGCCACCTAATTTTATTCCTTCCTAAAGTCATTGTCATTGTCTTGTGTTTTCTGGTGCTGAGCATTTGTCAATATTGAATTTGTTTATACTATAAATTGCTAAATATATTTTTAATCCCTCAAATCTTACTGCTTCAAATTCAGTTCTTCTAAAGAATGTAGCATTGGATATTTATGAGAGAAAAAAAGGAGCAAGTGTTGGGCTTTGAGGGGAAAAAATACAGTGTATAATGCATTTTATTCTTAAATGCTAAGTGTTTCCAGGCTTTGTCTTTCCATTTCTTATGGACTTGCATCATATTTTTTAAGATTATGTGTAAAAGATTAAAGATAAATAAACAAACATGTCAGGAAAAGGTATTTATCTATGAAAATTATTTTAAAGTGCTTTCATTTCCTTGCTGTGTAATCACAGGCAAATCACTAATTTTGGTCTCTTCTAGAATTCTGCATCCTTCCTACATTGCAGATAATGAAAATTAAGCTATTTTGAAAGCCAGTTGATAACAAGTATATAGCACTGCTGCTCACAATCATATCTTACAAAATTTTCACTGACTTTTAGATTAAATAATATTACCATATGGAAAAATCAGAACATATAGATAGGGAAAAAACAATAATTAAATCAATCATTCTACCACAACACTGTTGCAGATATTTCTATGTATAACCATCTGTATTTACTCTCTCATCATCCTGGAAAAGAAATCTGTCCAACAGCCACCAAGACTGCATGCAGCCTGCTGCCCCTTCTCCATCTCTTTGATTTGTAAATGGAGATGAAAAACGGGGCTGGGAAGGACTTGAATCTGGGAGGGAAAAATCAGAGCAAAGGCTCTGGTTGTGTCACAGGCACTATTACCTGTGTATGGAGAAGGAAATGGTAGCCCATTCTTCCTGGAGAATTCCATGGACGGAGGTGCCTAGTGGGCTACAGTCCATGAAGTCACAAAGAGTCCGACACGACTGAGTGACTTTCACTTCCACTTCACCTTTAGTGTAGCTCTTACTGGGCCACAAGGTTAAATGCCAAAATAAAGTGTTCTTACATAAATTATAATCTACTTGGACTTTTAATAGGGACTCATTTGTAACCCCCTAGGTTTCTATTTATATCATAGAATCAGAGACAATATATTTCTCTAAAATATTGATGTAAATGATTTTTCAAATTATGGATATATTCAATGCAAAAAATTAGATGACACAGAAACATACAAAGGGAAATTAAAACTCCCCATTTATGACCCCACATTGCCACCATATTTTACATCAACAAATCATTTTGATGTGTTTTTAGTGACCAATAAAGCTTACCTTCAACTGCAAGTATCAGCACATTGCCTAGAGAGGAAATGGACCATTAACCTATCAATGTGTTTCCTCACTCCTCTCCTTAGTAAAGTCAACTAGGATTAGTCCTTAACCACAATTAACTTTTTAATAATTTTATTTATTTATAATTAAGACTGTGCTGGGTCTTCCTTGCTGTGTGCATTTTTCTCTAGTTGCAACAAGTAGGGTCTACTTTCCAGTTGCAATGTGAGGGCTTCTCACTCTGGTGGCTTCTCTTGGGTTGCTGAGCATGGGCTCTAGGGTTGCAGTAGCTGTGGCACACAGGCTTAGTTATTCCATGGCATGTGGGGTCTTTCTGGCCCAGGAATCGAACCCATGTCTCCTGCATTGACAGATGGATTCTTTACCACTGAGCCACTTGGGAAGCCCCTTAATGACAATTATAGTGTATCATGGCTGAGTAGTAAGTATTAAATGTCTAAGTGCTAATTGTTCCAGCTAACTGGAACAGTGATAAATAACTGACCAGTGATAAAAATTAATCTGGTTACTGAACATCCTTCTCTCACAATTATAACAACTTCCTTATCTCCACATACTGATATTTATTTGAATTGGACCAGATGATCCTTGAGTTTCCTTCTAGTACAAAGATGTGGGTGACAAATCTCTGAAAAATAATATAAAAAGAAACTAAGACATGTACTGTAAGTAAGTTAGTTTTTAGTGAGATTTTTCTTAGTTATCAGAAAATCAATTCAAGCCTTCCCATCTAATGTGTTTTGACATTTATTCTTTTGATATAAAGTTAGTTACCATGCAAAAGCAGATTCTTAATAATTGATGTTGTTTACTTTGAATGTGATTACTCATAGAAGGCTGGAGAAATGAATCAATACTTGCTTAGCTTCTCCAAAATAAATCAGAGTTAATTGTTAAAGTAATGCATGTTAATTTAGCCTGTAAAATTAATTTCCCAGCACCTTCTTATGCTACAAGAGTCTTAATTAAGGAATAACTAATGTTACTTTCCCTTATTACAGGTATTGCTGGGCCATACCAGAGCTGTATGTATGTGATTTGATGTATGTGATTTAAAGAACACCAGAGAAAATCTACAAAATATTAGTTATACTGTGCATTTGAAAGTGACTTCAGTTTGTAGAGTGATTCTATTTTCTTTCTTCAAACTGTGTTCTGTTCTTCAAGATGCAATGTGGGCCTCCTATGAAGCTGTGTGGAGTCCCAGTACTGTGTGGAGTCCCTTCAGAGTGTTCAGTCCCAAGTTTCACAATTTTAGGAGGTTCACTGACACTCTTTTTCCGAAAGAGAAAAGGGAGTGATGAAGTCTATGGAAATTACAATAAAAGGAAAGTCTGAAGAAATAGGGAATATTTAATCTAATAAAAGATAAAGGGATTGATACATGTATATGTATAGCTGAGTCCCTTCACTGCTCACCTGAAGCTATCACCTTGTTAATTAGCTATACCCCAATATAAAATATAAGTTTAAAAAAAAGATGAAGGGATATAATAATGAGAACATCCTCTCCTGTTTGAATGTACGTTACACGGTAGAGGGCTTTATTTTGCATCTTATTTAGATGGCAGAATTAGCACTGGTGAGTGATAATTACAAGGAGGTATATAAAGATTTAACATAAGAAACTTTTGATAATAGAAAGGGCTCCCTTACCCACGACTGAGCTTCCCAGAATAAACATCCCATGAAGGAACACTTCCGAGGGGCAGGGGCTGATGCTGAAGGACAGTTCTCTAAGGCTCACAGTCTCAGTGTTTCAAGTGTACCAAACATGGGGAAGCCACTCCTTCTTAGTCCAGCCCACACTTTGACTCTTGTTATCCACATTAAATGGACATTTTAAAACTCCAAAAGACAGGGGCTTGTTGAAAGTCCTCATACATGTCCCATTACATGTCAAGTCATCCTTAAGAATTACTCATTGCTAGTCTATGTTGTTGGAGAACGCAATGGCACCCCAGTCCAGTACTCTTGCCTGGAAAATCCCATGGACGGAGGAGCCTGGTAAGCTGCAGTCCATGGGGTCGCTAAGAGTCGGACACGACTGAGCGACCTCACTTTCACTTTTCCCTTTCCTGCATTGGAGAAGGAAATGGCAACCTACTCCAGTGTTCTTGCCTGGAGAATCCCAGGGACGGGGGAGCCTGGTGGGCTGCCGTCTATGGGGTCGCACAGAGTCGGACATGACTGAAGCGACTTAGCAGCAGCGGCAGTCTATGTTGTTGTTTGGTCACTAGGTCATTTCTGATGCTTTGAGACCCAGTGGACTACAGCAGGCCAGGCTTCCTTGTCCTTGACCTTCTTCGGGAGTTTGTTCAAACTCCTGTCCATCGAGTCAGTGATGCTATCTAACCATCTCGTCTGCTGCCTCCCCCTTCTCCTCCTGCCCTCAATATTTCCTAGCATCAGGGTCTTTTCTAATGAGTCGTCTCTTTGCACCAGGTGGTCAAAGTATTGAATAGAGATGGCCATTGCTGGGGTACAGGCCAGGTTGTTGAAGAGAAAGCGTGAGACCAAGGGCATCATTCCCACTTTCCAAAGTCTACAGAGAGCACTGCAGTTTATGTACAAGCGGTTGTACTCTGTCCATCCACCTGGTCTAGCACTTAACACATAATATTTAGTTAGTTTGTACAACATGATATGAGCTCCTTATGACCAGATACTCTATTCTATTTATCTTTATAACACCATAGCTTATCCGAGTGTTGGCATTTATTAGATACTCAGTATGTGCTTAATGGAGGAATAAATATATTCCATTCCAAGTAAGCATTGCCTCAGTGCAGACACTATATCAACGGTAAAGCATACAGAATTAAAATAAGGTTCAGTCCTTGCCCTTAAGGAGTACTAAAAAAAAAAAAGTCAGCAGAATAAATACATGAGTGAATAAGAGCACTGTATTGGATAGAGTTTTGCCTTTTAAGATTTCTTTCAACTCTAAGAGTATTCCTTTCCTCAATTAAAACAGCTTAAATTTAAGAGCAGGAAAAGTAGTCATACTATATTAGGATTTTCCTAGGTTTTTAATCTACTGTGGATAACAGCTCAGTTCAGTTCACTTGCTCAGTCATGTCTGACTCTTTGCAACCCTATGGACTGCAGCACGCCAGGCTTCCCTGTCCATCACCAACTCCCAGAGCTCATTCAAACTCATGTCCATCACATTGGTGATGCCATCCAACCATCTCATCCTCTCTCATCCACTTCTCCTCCCGCCTTTAATCATTTCTAGGATCAGGGTTTTTTCAAATGAGTCAGTTCTTCCTATCAGGTGGCCAAGGTATTAGAATTTCAGTTTTAGTATCAGTCTTTCCAATGAATATTCAGGACTGATCTCCTTGCAGTCCAAGGGACTCTCAGGAGTCTTCTCCAACACCACAGTTCAAAAGCATCAATTCTTCAGTGCTCAGCTTTCTTTATAGTCCAATTCTCACACCCATACATGACTACTGAAAAAACTGTAGCTTTGACTAGATAGACCTTTGTTGGCAAAGCAATGTCTCTGATTTTTAATATGCTAATAGGTTGGTCATAGCTTTTCTTTCAAGGAGTAAACATCTTTTAATTACATGGCTGCAGTCACCATCTGCAGTGATTTTGTAGCCCCCCAAAATAGTCTGTCACTGTTTCCACTGTTTCCCCATCTATTTGCCGTGAAGTGATGGGACCAGATGCCATGATCTTTGTTTTCTGAATGTTGAGTTTTAAGCCAACTTTTTCACTCTCCTCTTTCACTTTCATCAAGAGGCTCTTTAGTTCTTCTTCACATTCTGCCATAAGATTGGCATCATCTGCATATCTGAGGTTATTGATATTTCTCCCAGCAGTCTTGATTCCAGCTTGTGCTTCATTCAGCCCATTGTTTTGCATGATGTACACTTCATAGAAGTTAAATAAGCAGGGTGACAATATACAGCCTTGACGTACTCCTTTCCTGATTTTGAACCAGTCTGTTGTTCCATGTCCAGTTCTAACTGTTGCTTCCTGACCTGCATACAGATTTCTCAAGAGGCAGGTCAGGTGGTCTGGTATTCCCATCTCTTGAAGAATTTTCCAGTTTGTTGTGGTCCACATAGTCAAAGGCTTTGGCATAGTCAATAAAGCAGAAGTAGATGTTTTTCGGGAACTCTCTTGCTTTTTCAATGATCCAGCAGATGTTCACAATTTGATCTCTGGTTCCTCTGCCTTTTCTAAATCCAGCTTGAGCATCTGGAAGTTCACAGTTCATGTATTGTTGAAGCCTGGCTTAGAGAATTTTGAGCATTACTTTGCTAGCATGTGAGATGAAAGCAATTGTGCGGTAGTTTGAGCATTCTTTGGCATTGCCTTTCTTAGGGATTGGAATGAAAACTGACCTTTTCCAGTCCAGGCCACTGCTGAGTTTTCTAAACTTGCTGGCATATTGAGTGCAGCACTTTCATAGCATCATCTTTTAGGATTTGAAATAGCTCAACTGGAATTCCATCACCTCCACTAGCTTTGTTTATAGTGATGCTTCCTGAGGCCCACTTGACTTCACATTCCAGGATGTCTAGCTCTACGTGAGTGATCACACCATTCTGGTTATCTGGGTCATGAAGATCTTTTTTGTAGAGTTCTTCTGTGTATTCTTGCCACCTCTTCTTAATATCTTCTGCTTCTGTTAGGTCCATACCATTTCTGTTCTTTATCGTGCCTATCTTTGCATGAAATATTCCCTTGGTGTCTCTAATTTTCTTGAAGTACTCTCTAGTCTTTTCCAGTCTATCATTTTCCACTGTTTCTTTGCATTGATCACTGAGGAAGTCTTTCTTTTCTCTCCTTGCTATTCTTTGGAAGTCTGCATTCAAAAAGGGTATATCTTTCCTTTTCTCCTGCCTTTCATTTCTCTTCTTTTCTCAGCTATTTGTAAGGCCTCATCAGACAATAATTTTGCTTTTTTGCATTTCTTTTTCTTGGGCATGGTCTTGATCACTGCCCCTTGTACAATGTCACGAACCTCTGTCCACAGTTCTTCAGGTACTCTATCAGATCTAATCCCTTGAATCTATTTGTCACTTCAACTGTATAATCATAAGGGATTTGATTTAGGTCATACCTGAATGGTTTAGGGGTTTTCTGTACTTTCTTCTAGCTCAGCTTCTAGCAAATCAAATAATTTGAGAAGTCAATTTACAGTTAAAGAAATGGGAAACAAAAGGTCTTGGTAGAAATTTGTGTTAAAGCCATATAAAATTTCAGTTTTCTCATATGATGAAAAACACTTTCCAGTTCTAGAATTCAAAGTGTTTTGTAATTTTCTCTATATACTAATTGAAGAATTCAAAATATTATGTATATATTAAAAATAACAAATACCATCAAAATGTTCACTCTCCATTTAATTTATATTAACATGAAATTCACTCATTTATAATTCAGTTACTTTCATTTTTCCTGTTTTACAGAGGATGCAACAGGACCTAGAGTTAAGGTGTTTGCCCCTAGACCATGAAATAGCAAGTAGCACACCTCGGCAGTTGAGCACTGGAGTTTATGTTCATAACCATTTCACTATATTACCTCTCATAAATAATATTCTTCTGTGGCATGGTATGAATCTTATTTATTACATCACATTAAGATTCTTTTTACCAGCTATTGCATAAAGCAGAATCAGTGATCCATGATTAGTCTTGCTTCTGATGCAGTCATGATCAAAGATAAGCCTAGGCTTTGAGAAGAAGTATACAAAGCAATAAAACAGAGCCCATTAGCAGGAAAACAATGGTCATTATTTTAATTCCTTACTTTATTATTTATACAAACCGAGACAATCACTACTGTCTCAGTCCCATTCCCCACCCCCGTCCTTTTGGACACAGTTATATAAAGTAATAACTGATTATTCAAACAAATAACAATGTATTACTCTACATATTCACACACAAACACAAAACCCTGCAAGTCAACTGTTTTGCCAAACCATTTTTATACACTGGGAGTTAAGGTGCTTGCTCTGAAAAGCAAGGTACATTTAATTTGGGGATTGAGAGATCTTTTTCCCCACTCAGTTTCACATATATTCTGTTTTTCACTTTGTGCTCTAAATAGTTAGTTAATTGGGACTATTTAACAGATTGCCTACGTGGCTGCTGAGAGTAATTGTATCTTAACAACAACTGAAGGAGTTTTTACTTAATTTGCAAGCAGTTTGGTTGAGAATGACCTTGCCCCCTACAGTTGGATTCAAAGAGTTAGGCAGAAGCTAAAGTGCTCCTGACTGCAGGAGGTGAAACTCATTCATATTCTTCTGTAAACCAATTAACAGTGAGTTGCCAGTGTATTTTCATCCCCCCCAATCACCTTAGCAACGAGGATATAGGAACAGCATGGACTTTCCTCAGAACGTGCAGTTTTTCCTAGCGCAAGAAGACAGGAACAAATGGGACTGGCAAAATTCCCAATGTATTTTAATCCTCAAAATGAGTGTCAGAATTTCCATGAAACATAGATTCCAATGTAAGAAGAAAGGGCTCAACTTCTCTTGTATATGCAATAATTAGTTATTTCTCAGTAGGACTACACTTATTTATTTTTAAAAATTTTCCTGACATAGTTTGACCAAGTTCAAATTAATTTCAGTCCAGAAAGAAAAGGAAAACATATTTCCAAGTAAGTAGGCTAGGCTCATTTGAATGGCAGGCCACTGATGGTAGTTACATTATATTCTTCTATGTTTGAGGAATATGAGCTCTAGAAAGTGGAGAAAGATAAAACCATATGGGAGTTATGAAGTCTACTGGAGTCCTTGGGGTCAGACAGAATCTGGGACAGGACAAACCCTGCCAGACAATTGAAGTCAGTATCTGTAGGTAATGAGCCAGAGAGCTTTGTTTAGTGTGCTTTCCCAACCACTCTCACCCTTCCCACATGGGAAGGTGAGAAATCTGTTCATTTGTGGATTTCTTACAGTTTTGATTGTTGCTGATCTTCTCTTGAGACAAAGAAGCAGTAAAACTAAAGCACAAATGTACTTAGGAACTATGCCATAGGACCTCAACCACCTAACCTCTCTACCTTCACTCTTTGGTATTTATCTTCATTCTTGATCCCTGAAAGATTAGTTCCTCAAGCAAACGTTCCACACAGTTCAAAAATCAGTAGTAAGAATTTTATGTCTACAGTTAGCAGATGGTTTGTCCCAATATCCAAAGTTTAAAAAATAAAGAACCAGTCTGTTGTTTCATGTCCAGTTCTAACTGTTGCTTCCTGACATGCATACAGATTTCTCAAGAGGCAGGTCAGATGGTCTCTTATTCCCATCACTTGAAGAATTTCCCACAGTTGGCTGTGATCCACACAGTCAAAGGCTTTGGCATAATCAATAAAGCAGAAATAGATGTTTTTTGGGAACTCTTTTCCTTTTTTGATGATCCAGCAGATGTTGGCAATTTGATCTCTGGTTCCTCTGCCTTTTCTAAATCCAGCTTGAACATCTGGAAGTTCACAGTTCATGTCTTGTTGAAGCCTGGCTTGGAGAATTTTGAGCATTACTTTACTAGCGTGTGAGATGAGTGCAATTGTGCTGTAGTTTGAGCATTCTTTGGCATTGCCTTTCTTAGGGATTGGGATGAAAACTGACCTTTTCCAGTCCTGTGGCCACTGCTGAGTTTTCCAAATTTGCTGGCATACTGAGTGCAGCCCTTTCACAGCATTATCTTTCAGTATTTGGAATAGCTCAACTGGAATTCCATCACCTCCACTAGCTTTGTTCCTAGTAATGTTTCCTAAGGTCCCCTTGACTTCATATTCCAGGATGTCTGGCTCTAGGTAATTGATCACACCATTGAGATTATCTGGGTCATGAAGATCTTTTTTGTAGAGTTCTGTGTATTCTTGCCACATCTTCTTAACATCTTCTGCTTCTGTTAGGTCCATACCATTTCTGTTCTTTATCGTGCCCATGTTTGCATGAAATGTTCCCTTGGTATCTCTGATTTTCTTGAAGAGATCTCTAGTCTTTCCCATTCTGTTGTTTTCTGAGAGAGAGGCATGAATGTAACTGTTGTAGATGCATGTGGATCTGGGCCACGTGCTGTTTGTGTGTGTGTGCTCACTCCTGTCAGAGTCTTTGAGACCCCGTGGACTGTATCCCTCTAGGCTTCTCTGTCCATGGTATTTCCCAGACAAGAATACTGGAGTGGGTTGCTACTTCCTACTCCAGGGAATCTTTCTGACCCAGGAATTCAACCTGTATCTTTTGCATATCCTGCATTGGCAGGCAGATTCTTTACCACTGCACCACCTGGGTAGCTAGGGCCACCTGCTAAAGCAGGTTATTTGTGCCGCCCAGCCCTGCGTGTGCAGAATCCTGGATGGACATTCTAATGAGTGCTGCTCATGATGGAATATTGCAGGACTCTTACTCCTATGATTTTTGAGTTCAAGCAAACCCAGCTTGGATTTCCCTGGTGGCTCAGTGGATAAGAATCTGCCTGCTATGCAGGGGCATGAGCTCTATCTCTGGTCTGGGGAGACCCCACACGCCTCGGGGCAACTAAGACTGTGTGCCACAACCACCAAGCCTGTGCTCTAGAGCCCATGAGCTGCAACTGCTGAGCCTGCGTGCTGCAACTACTGTAGCCCGTGCACCTACAGCCTATGTTCCACAACAAGAAAAGCTGCAGCAATGAGAAGGCTGTGCACTGCAATGAAGAAGAGCCCTCACACCGCAACTAGAGAAAGCCCACATGCAGTAACGAAGACCCAGCTCAGCCAAAACACAAAGTCTGTTTAAAATAGAAAAACCAGCTTATCATGGACAGCCCTTTTATAAATGATGGACCATGTGGTCATGTGATAGTCCATGGTCAGAGAGCCTAATTCTATCAGACCCAGTAGTAAGCCTGAAGATGTTTTGAGAAGATTGGTAATTCTCTCCTGCAAATAGCATGATCTTATTCCAGAATGCTGATGGACTTCATTGTGATTTTTCTAGTGGAGCTTACCAGAAATTCCACATGACATTGTTTCCCATCGCAGCTACCTTTATGTCTTTAGAGTAGCACTGATCTCTGCCTTTCTTCCTGAGCTTGTTATCTTTGTTAACTTACAGTATTGGCAGATGTGGGCAATTTCAGCAGCTTTCACTTGACCTTCCCAATTAAATAACTGTTATTCCACAGGTCTAGTATGAGGGTTCTTACAATTCCTTTGTGCATCCATTCCAATTATACATTTGGGGAACTGGTGACATCACCCATAGGTGGGTGTATAGAAAAAGGGACCTACTGTAAGCCAGACCTGTGATAGGAATCCACTTATTACTTGGCTCCTCTATGCCCCTACTCTAACATAGGAGCTGTAATGGTACTTGAGGTCCCTCGGTATTGTTAACTCAAACCTCATGTTCAAAAATCATTACAATGTCTGGATTTTCTCTTTCTCATAGTATAAGTTTACCCACTTAAAGCATCATGTCCTTTTGAGAAAGAACCAGAAGAATCATCACCATGTCTACTTGCAGTAGCAATTCAGGGCACTTCCTTATGGGGACCCAGCCTCTACTTTCACCAATGACTTCTGGGTCAGAAAACTGGCTGAGTTTGAAAATGGCAGATAAATAGGAACTTATGTTAGGACAGGGTCCTCAAGCTCCTGATCATTTAACTTTGATTTCTTTAGATTGTATACATTGAATAGTTTCTGTTGGCCCATCCCTGTTGGCTTAGATGGTAAAGATTCTGCCTGCCTCCTCAGGAAACCTGGGTTCGATCCCTGGGTCAGGATGACCCCATGGAGGAGGGCATGACAACCCACTCCAGTATTCTTGCCTAGAGAATCCCCATGGACAGAGGAGCCTGGCAGGCTACAGTCCATGGGGTTGCAAAACGTCTCACATGACTGAATGACTAAGCACAGCACTAGTTACAAACGTTTCATTAACCATCTCCACAGTTTTTTAATCAAGCCCCCTGGTGCCACTCCATCATGATGATTATACCCACATTGTTTCTTTTTTTTTTCCCCCACATTGTTTCTAACTCTTAAATGCCACCACCTGTTTTTTTATCTTCTGGTCCTATCAACCCTATTGCTCTGAGGAAACCTACCACTGATCTTTTCCTGAAGGACACTAAGTTACTCAGTGATGCTGGGGTTCCTCTCACTGTTGCATTTCTTATCATATTGGTAAATAGTGTGTTCTCTGGCCCCTCCCACAGACCTTAGTCAGCTGGTAAACATTTGGACCTTATATAACATATCCATTCCTCTGCACTCACTTCTCTAAGCCTTTTGATCTTTCTACTGCTTGCATGGCAGTTTGGAATTTCTAGCTTAATTAGTAAGGGTCATCCCTTTTTCCAGGTTTCTAAAAGCCTAAAAGCCTCCTGGCACTGATTCCCAGGGTCCTTGCCAGCATATGATGTCCTGTGTCATATCCAAGTCAATACTATACCCACCAGTTCCTGATAGTATGTTTCCTAAGTCCTACAATACTCTCTTTCCTCCCTTAACAAGCTCAGCACTTCCCAGACCAGATCATCTTGTCTCTTGACTGTAGTTTTTGTTGTCTGGTGGCCAAGAGAAAAGGTGTAGATAGATTGGAAGGGAGGAA
Source organism: Bos indicus (assembly GCF_029378745.1). Classification (NCBI taxonomy): domain Eukaryota; kingdom Metazoa; phylum Chordata; class Mammalia; order Artiodactyla; family Bovidae; genus Bos; species Bos indicus. Next base: position 114,757,980 of record NC_091760.1, read on the forward strand.
GCTGCATTATTTCTTTGCAAAACAATGACTTTCGAATTGTTTCTCAAGCAAAGTGAAAGTGAAATCGCTCAGTCATGTCCAACTCTTAGTCATGAATGGAGATGACCGCATGGACTGCAGCCCACCAGGGTCCTCCATCCATGGGGTTTTCCAGGCAAGAGTACTGGAGCGGGTTGCCACTGCCTTCTCTGTCTCAATCATGAAGCTGTCATAATTACTGGGCAAGGGAAATTTTGATGACACATTTAGGGGCATATTAAAAGATAAAATTGATATCACTGTTAGAACATGTGAAGATGATCTTTCCTGGGAACTAAAATTAAAATTTTTACAAGAAGCCAAAATCCTCAAGCAATATAATCATACCAATATTGTAAAACTCATAAAAGTTAGCACACAAATACAGTCTATCTACAAAATTAAGGGACTTGTTCCAGGATGTGATTTCCTCACCTTTCTGAGAAAGAAGGATGACCTAAAACAGTTAGTGAAATTTTTATTAGATGCTGCTTCTGGATGGCAAATCTCAGGTAAAAATTGTATACACCAGGACCTTGCTGCAAGAAACTGTCTGGAGGTGAAACTAATGTTCTGAAAACCAGTGACTGGAATGTCTCATCAAGAGGATGGTGGTGTGCATTCACCTTCTGATTTAAAGCAGACTCCTATTAAATGGACAGTACCAGAAGCTCTCAATTATGGGAGATATCGTTCTGAGAGTGATGCATGGAGCTTTGGCATCCTCCTCTTGGAGACCTTCAGCTTAGGGATCTGTCCACACCCTTTTTGCCACCAGAGGAGATTTTATCCGTCTTTCCAGATTTAAATGAGTCACCGCCTTTTTCTTTGCCTGAAGATTTTGACTTATTTTTTTCCTTGTCTTTCTCATTTGGATAAGGAGACTCACATGAACTTTCACTTTTGTGTTTTGAAACCCCCATTGTTCCATTTTCCTCTTTCCGCCTCTTGGTTAAGTCCAGTGGCACTTCTCGGTCATTGTTTAAGTGATCCCTTTTCCGCTCTTTCTTGTCCTTTTCATCCTTTTTTTCTCTTTCTCTGGATCTTTCCCTTGACTTGTCCAAATCTTTCTTGTCCATTTCTCTCTTGGACAGTGGTGGAGGAGTATGATTAATGTAGAGCTTTGCTGAAGACTCTTTGAGTTCGATGAGACTGTCCTGTAGAAAATGAATGGAGATGGCAGGTGAACTGGCATAGTTCTCAGAACCCAGAGGAACTTTGGGAAGTACGGCTGTAACCTTTACTGTTGAGGAATGTGATGGAGAAGGATGGGTATCAATTTTGCGACGTTTCTGTTCCCTTTCAGGCTCTGCAATATCTGATCGGGGAACAGGTGACTTCAAGAACCCAGAAACTGGTGTTTTCTCTCCTCCTTTAACATTTTCCTTTGATTTCATTTCCTTTGCTGTATCTCGTTCTCTAGACAGCTCCTTCTCTCTTTCCTTTTCTTGAGTTGACTTTGATTCTACATTTGGGACAGTGGTCTTGAATTTCTCATCTTTAGCTTTTTCTTCCTTCTTGAATTTTTCTTTCTCTTTGTCAGATTTAAGTGTTCTTTCCTTCATCTCTCTTGCTTTTTCATCTTTATTTGGCCGTTCTTCCTTTGGTTTTTCTTTACCATCTTTACCAAGTACTCGGGCCTCTGGAGTAGTAGTTGGAGTCTTTTCTTTTTTCTCTTTTTCTTTCTCTTTTCCTTTTTCTTTGTCATTTTCTTTAACAGTTTTGCTGCTGTTAGAACCACTATTTCCATTATTTGAATTCCCTTTTGGTGTGGCACTAGAAGCTTTAAGAGCTTTCACACCACACTGAGATCTCTCCCTTGATTTATCAGTGTCCTCGGCACTGCTTTCGTCCAACTTAGATACACTTCCGATCGACGATGAAGAAGGCCCAGCACCAGGCCCATTTTGTACACTGGCAACTGCATTCCTTGGAGGGGGGTCTTTGTGATGAAACTCATTTTCAGGTATCATGTATGACTTTCTACTTTTCAACTGCCCAGAGTAGCCCATAGCCAATGCATATAGATCTGGCCTCTTCTCTTTTTCCTCTTGGCAGATTTTATGCACTCTTCTTTCCAAAGCTTGACCCAGATTCAAAACTTTTGGGTACCAAGGAAGTATTTTTGTTAGCACAATCAAGATATTCCTGATGTGCGTATATTCGCCTGTTTCAAGGCAATGTACCGATGCCTTGGTCAGTTTGTAGTGCCATTTATGTACAACGTGTCGAAAATTGTCATAGTCTAATTGATCAGCTTTATTTCCACCATCAAATCCAGTTGCTCGTAATATAGTAAGGAATCCTGGGTAATTTCCACATTCCTTTTCATACGTGGCTCTATCACTGTGCCACCTGGTCACAGTCTCTAACATGCAGCAAAGGAATCTCCCATATCGACTAGCTTCATTTTCAGTACAGCTTGAGACTGTGTAAATTATATCAGAGAAAACTCGATCATAGCAAAGAAGTGTGGAAAAATTTGGAGTTTTCTGTTGGTGTACCAATTCAACAAAACGAGCACAGTAAACAGCATCAATTGCTGAAAAAATACATCGAGGAAATATACACAGCTGTAGAAATTTTGTGATGGTCTCATTTTTGGTAGATTTTGCTAAAAGCCAGTTGTCCTTTTCCAGTTTCAGTCTCTGCAGAACTCGCTGTACATGTTCCATCTGTTTCTTTTCTTCTTCGAGAAGCTTGTCCTGAAGGGCAGTACATCGCTCCTTCTCTTTTTTCTTTTTATTTGGAGGCATTTCCTGGTTATCATCAATTGCTTTCATCTGGATTTTAAGTTTATTGACTTCCCGTTCATAGCTGGTATGTGGAGCTGCAAGGTCATACATTGTCAATGACCAGAATGTGGCATAGAATTGAGGACTGATGTCATCCCAGACTTTGGAAACGTGTAAGGAAACCACTGCTGCATGAACAGGAGCCATTACCATTTCACATGATGTGATGTACTTATGAACTTTATGCTGCTGTTTACTTCCCTTCTCTGATTTTTTAAGTTCGTCATACTTTGACAAAATACGGTGTGCATACTTTGGCCTAGACAGGAAAAATGCTGCATCGTGAGGTGTGTGAAATTCATTACAGAGCACATCAATTGAAGGCACTTGCTTTATATAATCTTCTGTGCTTAGATTAGATGCTAAAAACCCACCAAACTGTACCAGGGTATCATGACACTGATCATAGAGTTTTCCCACAAGTTTCAAATGTTTCTCTCCACTTTCCTGAAAGATTATCCCATTCCTCTGCTGAGCCATAAGCAAGCAGAGAGGAAGAGCAAGAGCATGGTCTAATAGTGCATCCTTTAATCTCTGGGAGGATTTTTTAGTGTTTCTTATCTGGCCAAAATAACCACCTTCAGCTTTTAGTTGTTCTCCACCAGTCATGGCTTCTAGTTGCTCCATTGTCATTTCTTCTGTAATTTCTATTCCTGCCATTTTTTGTACCACTTCTTTCAGTATAAGCAGGTCAAAACTTTTGCCTGCCTTTAGCTGATTAGCCACATACTGAAGAAGACCAGCAAGATCAATTGGATATTTACGAAAAACTGCACCACAGAAACTAGCCAGACTCTGAAGCCAACTTGAGATGGTTGTGTCGTCATGTTTCATTTTCTCCTTTTCTGGATTAGCTAAAGCTTCAATGATACAATAGGCCAAGATGTCATAATTCAACGAAGTGAGGTATTTCAATGAATCTACTACAGGTGCTATCAAGTTATCATACTTCTGTATTTGTGACAAGATATAATCAAACAAAATGGTTGGATTGCTGTGGCTCAGCTTCCCAATTTGTCTTCCAGAAGGCTTCACATTTTCCTTGGTTAGACGCTTCATGATATATTTGGCTCTGTCTATTGTTTGAGCTTTAACTTTTACTAAAAGTGGATGACTGTTGTAAGTTTCATTCTTCCACTGGCCATACAGACGATATCTATGCTGATATGGAAATGTTTTAAACATCCCCCATAGTTCCTCAGACATACAAGCATTGCAGTCCATCAAAGAAAGAGATGGAAGTAATACCTGGTCAGTAATGCTAAGCAAACAGCTAAGGATAACTTCCGTTTTCTCTTTATCTTCTTGTTTGCGTCCATCAGACTGAAACTCCTTCATAAATGACTTGCCTATCCGCACCACTTTAGCAAATAAAATGGGATCGTGAGAAAGGTGGGGACCAAGGTAACAGAACATATTGAAGACATCTCTCCTCAAATCTTCAAAGCTCTCTGCTTGTTTTGGCGCTCTCTTATTTTGCAAAGCACTAACAGGTGAGCCTTTAGCACCTTTAGGAATGCCAACTTTTCGGTAGAGAGGCTCAATAGTTATATGAATCAGCTTGCAAATAGCAAGGGCTATTAGTTTATGTGAAGCTGCATAGTATGGAGGCGTCTGATCCATAATGCTCTGCGCATGCTGCCAATCACCAATCTTTAACAAGGCTTCCAACAAACCAAGTTTTTGGTTGTCAGGTGGCTTCTCCACTTTCTCCTCTTCTTTTTCCTTTTCTTTCTCTCGCTCGTCAATTTTATCAGAAGACAATACAACCATTGTAAGTTTTCTAACGATCTGCTTAGCTTCTACAATTTCTCGCTTGTGTTCATCCATAATGCAATTATCAGCTGGAAGAAGATGTACATAAAGATCATCTAAATCAATAAGGTTAAATTGTAGAAGTACTGCTGCAACTCTGTATAAAGATGAAGGAGTCTCTCCATTTGGTTCCTGATAAAACTTGAATTTGAACCCAAGAATATGACACAGTGTTTGCGGCTCACACATACTCATGTAAGATTCTAATAAAGATATAAAGAAGTCATCTTGTTCCGGCCTGCATTCAAACACTTCTAAAATGACATCCAGAACTCTATTGGGATCCAGATTAAAGCATCCTATTAAAGATTTGATATTTTCTAAGATTAAATCACTAGTAATATTTCCAGATAAATCTTGCCCCAATTCAGCAATCAGCTTGGCATAACCTTCATTTTCTTCTCTTAACAAATTAAATTTTTGCTGCTTGTAAAAGAGTTTTGTCTTGATTTTAACTGACTTTTGATTGAATTGCTGTGATTGTTTGATAAGCCCTAACGATTCCAATGTTTCTGGATCCAAGCGTTCCTTTAGAACTGTGTCTGAAACTAAATACAAACATGCTAATACCAATTGTGTAAAATAGTCTCCCTTGCTTTTTTCTTCTAAACAATTTGTCTCGATATCTAATATGCAGAATACATCAGCAAGAATGGAGGGCATATCCTCACGAAATTCACTAATGTCACTAAGAACATTAGATGCCTGTTCATGCTTTAGATTTCCTTTAATGACATGGTATGATAATTCATAAAGAGCTTGCTGGAAATCTCTATAAGTTGAACTATCGAGGCTTTTATTTTCACTGAGGATCCGGCATAAATGTAAAAATTCGCCTCTCCCTGATTTCTCCCAGTTCTTTATCCACTCTACAGGAACCACCACAGTTACGGCCGCCATCTTCCCCTTACCAGTAGCAGAGGCGGAACCGGAAGTTGTAGGGAAGGCGCTGGTCCCGAGCATGGCGGCCGCCTGTCCCCGCTCCCGAGACTGCACAAGCAAAGGAGGAATGAAAAATTTTCAATGGGGAGAATTGAGCCATTAATGCAGAACCAGATTGTCCACAAAAATCTGGGCCACGTTTTTTAATGTGTCAACTCAAATATCACCATCACAAATCTCGGGGTTTCTCATTCCTGCCTAATCAACAAACTCTGACGTTAGTAAGGAGAGTTGCCTGGCAGAGGTGGAGAATGCAACTTTGTCCAGAGATCCACTACCTTTAGAATTAACTCTGGAAGTTTTTCTGCCCTTTCACAGCAGGAGGCAAATATATATATAGCCACCCAGGAAACCATCTAACTTTCATATTTTGCCCTAAATTAATTATTAATCACCGTCAGCCTTATTATTCTCTAAAGAGTGTGAAGAATATATTCATTTTCCCTTTACCCTTTTGAATTTTTGCTGAGACTTCTGTAATAAGACAGATTAACAAAAGAAAATCAAAAGTTTAACATGCATACTTCATGGTGTACATCGGAGATATTCAGGGAAAAATGAGTAATTTTCCAAGGTAGCTTAAAATTTAGACTTAAATACCATCTTTACTGGTTTCCCTGGTGGCTTAGCAGTAAAGAACCTGTCTGCCAATGCAGGAGATGCAGATTCAGCCTGTGGGCTGGGAGGATCCCTGGAGGAGGAAATGGATACCCATTATTCTTGCCTGGGAAACCCCAAGAATGAAGGAGGTTGGGAGGCTATAGTCCATGAGGTCGCAAAGAATCAGATATGACTAAGTGACTAAACATCAACAGCCATCTTAATAGAAAGGGGAGGGGATTATGGGATTCTTAGGGAAGAGTAAATAATTTTTAGGATGATGAGTGGGCCTTTAGAAGAATAGATGGTAGGTATGATATTCTGTGACAATGTTTGTGACAGGGTTGTCACCTTCTATTCTTCTCTCCTGTGATAAGTCAATCTCCCCTGACTAATGCAGTTCCCAGGGAGGGGATCTATGACAGTCAAGTTTCTTTTGGAGGATCTGTCTTTATGCAAAAATGGGAGTTCAGAGAAAGCCTCTTCCTGCATTTGCTGTTTTTCAAGTACCTACAGCTCAAAATAATCAATATACCAAAGTGGCATATTTTAGGGTTGCATGCTCTAAACTTTTGCAGTTGTATTTTGGAGTGGCATATTCTGCTACCTTTTAAAGGCACTGAGGGCCTCCCGGGTGATACAGTGGTAAAAAAAAAAAAAAAAATCTGCCTGCCAATGCGGGAGACACAGAGATGTAGATCAGTCCCTGAATGGGAAGATCCCCTGAAGCAGGGCATGGCAACCTACTCCAGTATTCTTGCTAGAAAAAAAATCCCATGGACAGAGGTGCCTGGCAGGTTACAGTCCATGGAGTTGCAGAGTTGGACATGACTACGCAACTGAGCAAACACAGCACAACAAAGGCATTACTAGAATGAATCATTTGATTCCCCTTTTCTTAATATTACTTTTCCTCCCTGGAATTTATAATACCTGGGACAATCCCTATTCCCCTCCCAGTTTACCACCTTGAAAGTTTACCAATTTCACCACTACAGCAGGCCAGGGTACCCATAATCTACCAGCTAACTGGTAGGTGACCCAACTCCAAAATCTTCAGAGTCTCCTTTCTAGGATCACTCCTGACATTAACAACCGTAGGTTGAATCCCATTGCATCCAGGTGATATTTTGGAGAACCTCCTATAACTAACACCCACAAGGAAGTGAAGGAAACAGGGTTGGGTTGAGGGAGAAATTAAACTGATAACAGTTGCAAAGGAAGTCTCAGCTGATCACATGGGGAGCTCTGAAACTGGAATGACTCACCCCAATAGTGTATAAGGGGATCAGAGGTTAGTTTTGTAACTTCCTACATTTAAGAGTCATTGGATGTGTGTTGCTTAGAATATTGGGCAAAGCAGGTCTTTTCACTCAAGGGCAATTCTTGGGGAGAGACTGCTGTGAGAGCTCCGCAGGCCACAGCCCTGGAGGTTAGGAAAATGAGAGCTTCTGCCTGGAAGGGGAATCTGGGCCATGCACCAAACACTTTACTTTTGGTTTTGAGAGTCCTATGTGATTTGGGGGCAACATATTAGATAGGTTAATGTTGTTAAAGCTTGTAAAGCTTGTTAACCACACACAAACGATATAAGGAAAGATAATCTAGAGTCAACCTAGAATTATAAACTACAGAAAACTCAGAAGTACATGACTTACACCCCTGGATAATCAAGGATGGATTGTGTTGGGGAATTATCAAGTGCCCTTGTGATAAAGCATGGTTTTTTAAGTCACCAGAAATTTGGATTTTATAAGAGGAAAGGAGAGCTTGTTCTCATCTGACTTTCCTGAAGGCTTGTGGTAAAGTAAGAGTTCATGGTGAGATTCTTTGGCAATTAAAAATAAAAAGTCAGATTCCTGAACGTTTACTGAGTGGTCAGTATGGATACCTCAGATAAGCAAATGCACTATCGGGAGGTTTGATTGTGGTTTATTTAAATCTAGAAAGGGCCTGAAAAGTCTGTACACAACTTTAGTTGTGTATTCTGTAGGCAACTGTAAGTGTTACATAATCTTAATTTTATTCTCTATATCCTATTGGTGCATATGTTTGCCATGATTAGGCAATGGCCAGCAATAAATAGACTTGAAATAGTGGATTAGGAAGTACTAGTTTTAATTCTTTGATGATTTCTATTATGATAATACAAAAGAAAAAACCACCAAGCAGGGCATCCCAAAGAAACTATATAAGCAGCTAAACTAAATAACCGAAGAGAAGAAGAAAGAGTAGATTTCAAAACGAGAACTTAGGTCTGTGCACAGTTGTCTTCAGATCAGTCAAGTTGTGTTAAAGGGAACCCGGGCAATAGAAAATGTAGGACTCTCAGATCATCCATTCTCAGGCTAAAAATCATCTAATTAGTTTTTAAAAAATAAACTGACTTGAGTTTGAGATGGAAATAATTATCTAAATTCATTTGGTAATAAAGCAAGTTAGAATTCATTGAGTTATCATAGCTGTACACTTAGACTTGTCATGTAACTAATTTCCTCATTTAGACATCCATTTATCAACCTAGTTTAATTGCACAAAAATGACTATGTCACTAAGGTATTCATTTCCTTTCCCCTTGTTCACTCACACCCTACTATGTTTCAGACATTGCCTGGTATAAGGCATAAAAAATGACTAAGAAACAATTCCTGTCCTCAAGGAACTCACAGTTTAGTAAGGTAGATAGACATAAATATGATACAAGCTACAGAAAAATACAGGAAAGAGAGTGAGTCATTAAATAGAATACTTATTGACTACCTATCATGCCTCAGGTTCTAATATTGATGAAATAGGGATAAAGCATTATACGTCTTCTCAGTAAACTCATGGGAGGGAATATCATGCCTGGGCTCATTTGTCTTTGAACGGGAAGGGACATCATCTCATCATCAGACTGGAATGATGTGTGAGAATATGTAAGTTTTAGTAATTTCATACTTAATGATTTCAATAATCCAACTGAAATAGATTTCTATCTATTCATAGAAATAGTGCCAAGGGGAATTTTGGCTTCCTCACTAGCACTCATTCATCTGGTTATAGGAGCAGAGAAGAGAAAATTGTAGATGTCTAGGCTGGAATACTGCCATAGTGGTGAAGATGGAAAGGGAGTATGGAAGCTGAGGATACTGGCAAGAGAACAGTTCAATAGATTACTGTGCTCTTTGTAGCCAAACACCAGAGATTATAGAATCTAAGCAAAGTCAGAAACAAAGTGAAGGTGACAGTTGAGAAATTGGAAAAAGTAAATCAAGTAAATTTAATTGATGAGACTAATGAGTATGCTAGGGTGACAGAGTAAGCACTGGAAAAATATGAGATTGTTCTTTGATGGCAAGTTATTGAAGCTTCATGTTTCAAAGGAGGAGACTTCCAAGTCATGATAAGAGCAAGTGAATGTGAAAGCCAGTGGAGTTACAGAGATCAAAGAACCATAAAAGGGCAAGGGCATTAGAGAACTCATCCTTTTAAAGTTGAGAGTAGGCAGAATGATGGTGGAAGTTGGGGTGGAGAGGAAGGAAGTGGTCCTCAGTGGAAGGATGATCACCACCCAGTAGCTCACTTCTCAAGGATCCCTCAGAATTACACTGGTTGGTACATTCCCTTGCCTGGAGGACAAGGTAAGGATGCCAGTGAGAATTATCTCTGGGAGGCCGAGTTTTATCTCGGCCCATGCTCTTCTTGTCAGAAAGATCTAAGGTCTCTAAATGAGCATCAAGGCGAGATAACTTACTTCTCGATGCAAAACAGGAAGTTAGCAGTATAACCTGAAAGATCTTTTTACTTTATTGTGTTAATTTCCTCTTTAAAAAGTATTTTCTGCTTGGTTGCTTCCTAATTCGAAGGATGTGGGGCAACAGAAAACTCACTATCCTGGGTCTCAGAAAATCTTGATGACCCAGTTCTATCTCCTGGATGAGATGTCACATAGACAATACACATAATATCCCTTACCCCATTACAGAAAAAGTAAGGATTTGGAAACTAATCAGAGGTAGGAAGAAATATACTGTATTAAAGAAACTAAAAGAAAACCACTGGGATTAGAGGGAGACCATGAGGGGGAACTCTACCTCAGAGAGGGGTGAGGACAATCAAATAAGTAGTGGGCATGAGATTGCTTTTGTATTATAATACCCAAATAGATGTTATCGTTGTGCTTTTTTCTCTTTTTTTTGCAAGTGAGATGCTGAGAGTTACTTTAAGCTTTCTGTATCATTCAGGAAACAGTCAGGAAAACACAAACTACTCTAAGACTTCCAAACAGAGGGGTTTAATTACACTGCTTCCTCAGTTTGGGTCACCAAGAAATGACAGCTTGGATTTGAGGATTACAAGGATTTGAGCACATGTGATTTTTCTGAAGGTGTGCTCTTTAAGAAAAGTGAAGGAGAGAGCAAATCAGGATAGAGAAGAAATTAGAACCAAGCAAAGATGGGACTCAAGTCATGCACAGCCTTAGCCTGATCCACAGGGAGAGGTCTCTGGGTCATAAACCCCACCGAAGATTTGTCCCTTCCTTGACAAAAGAGGGTCAGCATTTCATAACCATCAGCACTGACTGTGGTTGCTCTGTCAACTCCATCAGACACGTCTCAGAGAAGGAGGCTGGTTTTGAACTCTCAGCAGTCAAAACTCATAGTAGCAGGGCAATGGGTACCTCAGGCCAGTAAGGAGACCTAGAAGGAGCTGGACTATCTCCTGAAACAGCTGGTGAAAAAACAGAGACCCTATGAGGGGCTGGTGAGGCCTCCCAGAATTTGGCAAAAGGAGAAAGAAGCTATCATTCCTAGGCCTGGAGGGAAGCAGAAGTGATATAATAAGAGCCCACAGCCAGGATGTTTTATGGGATGCAGACATGGCAGGCATTAACCAGAAGGAGCTGGGAGCGCAGGAAGAGGAGCTGCCTGGCAGAAATCAGAACTAAGGAAGAGATGCTGCCATGCGTGCATGTGTGCTCTTCAGTCATGTCTGACTGTTTGTGACCCTATGGACTATTGGTTCCTCTGTCCATGGGATTCTCCAGCAAAGAATACTGGAGTGGGTTACCATGCCCTCCTCCAGGGGTTCTTCTGGATCCAGGAATCAAACCCACGTGTCTTATGTTTCATGCATTGACAAGCAGATTCTTTACCTCCAGCACCACTTGATGCTGCCATAAATGGCATAAAAATCAAAAGGGGGAAAAAAAAAAAGAGGGAAAACACCACTGCCATCTTCCTTCCTCTGACCCCACTCTTGCCTCCCATTGAATTAATGAACCTATTCACAGCCTGAGGAAGGTCATTCCTTGCCATTCAAATCAGGGCAGGAGAAATTTGAGAAATAGACTCAAAGTCAACACATTAACTGGGCAGCCACTAGAGAAACTGAGAGCAGCTACTGTTAGGAAGGTGAGGGCCATTATTTGAGGGCAGAGTGTTTAGATATAAGATTTTCCACATTTAGTGAGTCTTTGGATTTGCATAAGGAAAGCTGGTTAAGACATGGAGTCTCTGAAGTGGCAGCTACCCAAACCAAACCGGGGGGCTCCAGAGCCAATTTGCAACCCCAAAGGTTGCTCTGCATAAGGAAGTAGATTTATGAGTACAGTGCTTATTATTAATTTCTGGTGAATATTCTGAAGATATACAGGTATCCCCTCTAACTTCTTACCTTTGCTACTTTCTAAAGGAGTTAAATTCTATTTATAGGAAATTGTTTGGGGGGAGGGGTGGCAGGGAGAAACGGTGTCAGTCATCTTTGGGAAAGAAAAGAGAATTGTTAGAACCATTCCTGATCTTGAAAACCTATGTCAGCAGCACAGCTTTGGCAATAGCATAGAGGGTTCCTGGGGAATGGAAACCAAAATGACAGTTGGGTAAAAAAAAGATATAACAAAATAAAATAGACCAAGACAGCACACAGGTTTTGGAAAGTAAATAACCTATTTTTGCCATTCATTCCTCACTTAAAATTGATTTCTGCATTTCAAATCTGCCCTTTTATTTTATTGATCACATTGCCTCTTTTCATAAAAAAATTTGACATCACATTTCTCCCCAAAGTGACTCTGAAAATGTGCGCTATGTGATAACTTGCAAGATATTCATCTACACTTTCGAGAAATGATCTGTAGACATTTTGATGAAATGCTTTATCCCAGTCTCATGCTTGGCTGGTGGTATTTTACAGGTTCATTTGCATGTAGGTTCATTTTTTTTTTTTAATTTTTTATTCCTTTATTTCTCATGTGTTCCCCAACCTGAACCCTCCTCCCTCCTCCCTCCCCATACCATCCCTCTGGGTCGTCCCAGTGCACCAGCCCCAAGCATCCAGCATCGTGCATTGAACCAAAAAAAAAAACACACACACATTTTTTTCAGGTGGTGATGAGAAATGGGTAATTTATAACTTGATAATATCATACCTAGGTGCTTCATTGTCTTGAGACTCATATATCTTGATTGAATAAAAAACATCACTATTTGAGTTTTAGAAAGTATTTGCTAGTAGATATTTTTTTTCCTTGTTAATGAGAATTAAAGGATTCTGGAGGCAGAAAGTTCTAATCAATTCAAGCATTACTACTTATTTCCCTGAGGAGCCTTTCAAAGATCAAATTCACATTTTCATGCAAGAACTTTGTGAAGAACTTGCAGCAACTGTTAAAGCATCTGGTGGTTTAAATGGTTCTTTCTGAGAAATATTAAACATTAGCTTTCTAAAATTGCATGATTATAGAAAGAATAAAATGAATTCATGTACTAGAGTGGACTAAGGGTTAGCAAACAAGTTCCATATAGGAAGAAACATGGTTAGCTTTTTTATTTTTCTGCTTTAGGATCTCCCCTTTCACATCCCTAACATCATCATTCTTTTTTTTCTGTCTTAATGCTACACAATGGTGGGAAATGACAAGAAAGAGAGTGCTGAAGAAGTATCAGTAGAAAAAAGCTGCAAGAGGAGAGTGTTGTGGAATTTTAAATAGACTAGAGAAGGGAAATGGGTCTGCCTTACATGGTGTAGGGAGTAGAGTTCTGAGCAGAAAGTCATATTTTGAGGTCATCTAGTCTCTCTTACACCCTTCAAGCAAAATTGTACCTGATATTAAATAGAACATAGGAAACATAAGAAAAAGCCCTTAAAGTATTATTTAAATGTTCTCTCTGCTGGCACCCCCATTCCCATAATCATAAAAGCCCCAAATACATGGCTTGATTTCTACAAGTTACTGAAACCAATTAACCCATGAATTTTATCACCATTCATTAAATGGGAACACGAAGAGATTTGTTTTTTCTTTCAAAAAGAAGCCTCTTCTTAGAGGCTTTTATCCAGTTTTCCAGCAGCTGTCCTTCCCTCACTTTGGCTCCTAAAGTCCATCACCTTCATCAGCCACATATGTCTACCGGGCTCCTGCCTTATGGAACACAAACTGACCTGTGCTTATGTGCATGAGTGTGTGTGTGCTCTGTCACTTTAGTCTGTGTCTGACTCTGCGACCCTATGGACTGTAGCTTGCCAGGTTCCTCTGTCCATGGGATTACCCAGACAAGAATACTGGAGTGGGTTGCCATTTCCTCCTCCAGGGAATCTTCCCAACCCAGAGATCGAACCTGCATCTCCCTCATCTCCTGTATTACAGGTGGATTCTTTACCCACTGATCCACCTGGGAAGCCCAATCTGAAATATGGAGGATACAAATAAAGGGGACTGGGCTCTGCCATTTAGGAACTCCAGACCTCACCACCTCAGTATGACAGCCTGGTACCCTCCACTTCCACCTTTTAGTGATTCTACCATCCTTGAAGATTGAGACAGCTGCCCCCTTTCTATGAGTTCTCCAGTATCAATCTCCCTTACTTCCTGGAATTAGGAACTACAAAAATAGAGAAAGAGAGTTATCATAGGCCAGGAGATACAGTGGCCAGGAGACACTTTTGAAGTAAAAAGACATGAAAAGCTCAGCCTGGAAGAATCAGCCGGAATGGTTCAAGCATGGAGGGGTAGGAAGGACTGTCCAATGATGGAAATGATGCATGAAAGGGGCAGAGGTGTGGAATCAAAAATCCAGTCTGTGTTTTGGTTAAACCACTTTAAAAAAATTCTGTGTAGGAAAATAATGATGGCATAGATTAGTGGTTCTCAAATTTTAAGTCAGTGTTGTCCAAGAGAAATGTGTGTGTGTTTATGTGTGTATGCAATCATGCACTCAGTCGTGTCTAATTCTTTGTGACCCCATGGACTGTATCCTCCAGGCTCCTCTGTCCATGGGATTTCACAGGCAAGAATACTGGAGTTGGTTGCCATTTCCTTCTCCAGGACATCTTCCTCACCCAGGGATCTAACCTGTGTTTCCTGCATTTGGCAGGCAGATTCTTTACCACTGTGCCACCGGGGAAGCCCAGTGCAGGCCATATATGTAATTTCTAGCAGGCACATTAAAAAAAAGAAATAGGTAAAATTCATTGTTACAATACATTTTCTTTAACCTGCCCAAAATAATTTCAACATTTTATTAATTTAAAATATCATTTATATGACTTTCATATTCTCTTTTTGTACTGGGTCTTCAAATTTTATTGTGTGCTTAATATTATAGTCCATCTCAATTTGGACTAGCCACATTTCAAGTGCTCAATAGCCACAGGTAGCTACCACATTAGACAGCACGGCTTTGATATATGTCAGAATCTTATTGAAATACAGGTTTCTGGTTTCGTCCCAAGGATTTCTGATTCACAAGATCTGGGGTGGGGTCCAAAAATTTGCATTTCTAGCAAGTTCCCAGGTGATGCAGATGCTCCTGGTCTGGAACCACTAGTTTGCATAAGTGGCTTTTAAGCCTGGCTTCAAGTTAGAAATACCTAAGTTAAAGAGAAACACTTATCCTCCAGTCCACACCCCAGGTCACTTAAACCATAAGCTCTAGAGGTCAGGTCAGGAAAAGTGCTCTTTCAAAATGTTTCCCAGGGGATTTTAATTATCATCCAGGTTAAAGAAACACAGAAGTGGTAGGAGAAAGTACCAGAAAGATGTTTTAGGAGGGCTAAAATTTTAAAAAGAGAAATAGACTAAATCTAATAAGTAACAAGGAACCTCAGTAGGCACTTAAACAGGGCAGTGATATACAGTGAAAGCATTATTTTGTTGAGTTGCCTGCACTGGTAATGACCTGCATCAGAAAGGGGTTACAGCAGGATTTAAAATTGTTCAAGGGCTCCATGAGTTTGGGGCAATGGAAGGAGGAGGTGGATGAGGGTCAAATAAGAGTTAGATACAGTGTGTTCAGTTATATAACTATTCTACAGAGTGATGGAATGAGGGGTATAAGTTAAACATCAGCATGCAAATTGTGTTCGTTGTTTAATAGAGCAATAATGTAGCAGTCACACACTAAAATGACTACAAAGGCCATGTAAGAAAGGTAAGAAAAAACAAGGAGAGGACCACTGGGAGTATATTCATATGTATACATCCTGTGAATGATGGAAGCTGAAGTTTGATTACATTTCTATCTCTAGAGGCCATCTCCTCCTTACAGGACCCATTATATGCCCCACCTCTCTTGCCCCTAACAATTTTTTTTCCCCCTTGGACCAGACTGGAAATTCTCATTAGGACTCCTAGTCTCTAGGCAGTAGAGTCTTTCTTTGTCTGAGCCTCTGACTTCAGACTGAAACTTTGTGAAATTAGATTATCAAAAGTACTTAAAGCCAGTGGAAACTACAAACAAAAGCCAACAAAAGCCACCTGTTCGTCGAGAAATGATCCCCAGTTTGGGAGATGGGGGTGTGCGGGTATGGGTGAACAAGTGTGAATTCATGATGAAAATAAGATATCACAACCTGAAACCACATTATCTCTCAAATGCCATAGGCGCACACTCTGGAACATTAACTGTTGCATATATGCCATAGAATTTAGATCACAGAAAAGCAGAAGGGGAAAGTCACAAAAATAAATGACACTCTGGTATCACAGGGCCTACCCACATCCCCTGACTTATGCAATTTAACTTACCATGATTGAATGCTGTTGCTGTTCAGTCACTAAGTAAGGTCTGACTCCGTGGACTGGAGCACACCAGGCTCTGTCCTCCACTATCTCCTGGAATCAGCTCAAATTCATGTCTATTGAGTCAGTGATGTTATCTAACCATCTCATCCTCTGCCACTCCCTTCTCCTTTTGCCTTCAATCTTTTCCAGCATCAGGGTCTTTTCCAGTGAGTCAGCTCTTCACATCAGGTGGTCAAAGTATTGAAATGTCAGCTTCAGCATCAGTCCTTCCAATGAATATTCAGGACTGATTTCTTTTAGGATTGACTGGTTAGATCTCCTTGCAGTCCAAGGGACTCTCAAGAGTCTTCTCCAGGACCACAGTTCAAAAGCATCAATTCTTCAGTGCTCAGCCTTCTTTGTAATCCAACTCTTACATCCATACATGACTACAGGAAAAAAAATAGATTTCACTGTATGGACCTTTGCAGGCAAAGTGATGTCTTTGCTTTTTAATATACTGCCTAGGTTTGTCATAGCTTTTCTTCCAAGGGGCAAGCATCTTTTAATTTCATGGCCGCAGTCATCATCTGCAGTGATTTTGGAACCCAAGAAAATAAAGTGTTTCACTGTTTCCATTTTTTTTCACATCGATTTGTCATGAACCAGATGCCATGATCTTACTTTTTTGAATGTTGAGTTTTAAGCCAGCTTTTTCACACTCCCCTTTTACCTTCAACAACAGCCTCTTTAGTTCCTCTTCACTTTCCGCCATTAGGGTAGTGTCATATGCATAACCAAGGTTATTGATATTTCTCTCAGCAGTCTTGATTCCAGCGTGTGCTTTAACCAGCCTGGCATTTCTAATGATGTACTGTGCATAGAAGTCAAATAAGCAAGGTGACAATGTACAGTCCTGATGTACTCCTTTCCCAGTTTTGAACCAGTCTGCTGTTTCATGTCCAGTTCTAACTATTGCTCCTTGACCTGCATACAGGTTTCTCAGGAGGCAGATAAGGTGGTCTGGTATTCCCATCTCTTTAAAAATTTTCCACAGTTTGTTGTGATCCACACAGTCAAAGGCTTTAGCATAGTCAATGAAGCAGAAGTAGATGTTTTTCTGGAATTCCCTTGTTTTTCCTAATCCAATGGAGGTTGGCAATTTGATCTCTGGTTCCTCTGCCTTTTCTAAATCCAGCTTGTACATCTGGAAGTTCTCGGTTCACAAACTGTTGAAGCCTAGCTTGAAGGATTTTGAGCATTACTTTGCTAGCATGTGAAATGAGTGCCATTGTGTAGTAGTTTGAACATTCTTTGGCATTGCCCTTCTTTGGGATTGGAATGAAAACTACCTTT
This sequence comes from Bos indicus, assembly GCF_029378745.1. Taxonomy (NCBI): domain Eukaryota; kingdom Metazoa; phylum Chordata; class Mammalia; order Artiodactyla; family Bovidae; genus Bos; species Bos indicus. The sequence continues at coordinate 114,775,491 of NC_091760.1, forward strand.
TCCAATCCTGTGGCCACTGTTGAGTTTTCCAAATTTGCTAGCATATTGAGTGCAGCACTTTCAGAGCATCATCTTTTAGGATTTGAAATAACTCAGCTGGAATTCCATCACCTCCACTAGCGCTGTTGGTTGTAATGCTTACTAAGCCCCCCTTGACTTCACATTCCAGGATGTCTGGCTCTAGGTGAGTGACCACACCATCATGGTTATCTGGGTCATTAAGACCATTTTTTGTACAGTTCTTCTGTGTATTCTTGCCACCTCATCTTAATATCTTCTGCTTCTGTTAAGTCTGGTTAGGTTCAGCTGGGTATATCTTTTCCTTTTTCCCTGGCCTTTAACTTCTCTTCTTTCCTCAGCTATTAATATTTGTAAAGCCTCCTCAGACAACCACTTAGCCATCTCTCATTTCTTTTTCTTTAGGATGGTTTTGGTCACTGCCTCCTGAACAAAGTTATGAACCTCCATCCACAGTTTTTCAGGCACTCTGTCTACCAGATCTAATCTCTTGAATCCATTCATCACCTCCACTGTATAATCATAAGGGATTTGATTTGGTCATATCTGAATGTCCTATTGGTTTTCCCTACTTTTTTCAATTTAAGCCTGAATTTTGCAATAAGGAGCTCATGATCTGGTTGAATACATGCTTCAAAAAAATAAGTAACCAACTACAAATATCTAAAATAGTAATTATAGGTATCAGCCAACACATGTTTAAATCAGTTGCTTCATGTGAATTGTAATTTATATCCATCCTTCTTCCTTTCTATGTAAGAATTTGGGAAGATTCTACAAAGCCTTTTAATAGGAGCTTGGATAAGATTATTAATGAGCTTTTAAGATAAGCTTCCATTACCATTACTCTCCCTTGTGGCTCAGCTGGTAAAGAATCTGCCTGCAATGCGGGACACCTGGATTCAACCGCTGGGTTGGGAAGATGCCCTGGAGAAGGGAAAGGCTACCCACTCCAGTATTCTGGCCTGGAGAATTCCATGGACTGTATAGTCCATGGGGTCACAAGGAGTCGGACACAACTGAGTGACTTTCACTCTCACTATTATTGAACTCTGGGTTCCTTGCTCTTCAGCTGGTATTTTCTTTCTGTTCCCTTGGCTCCACCTTTTTCTTACCCATATATATTTTTAAAACTTTTTATTTTGTATTGGGATGCAGCCGATTGACAGTGTTATAATAGTTTCAGGTGGACAGCAAAGAGACTCAGCTACACATATACAAGGATCCATTCTTCCGCAAACTCCCCTCCCATCCAGGCTGCCACATAAGACTGAGCAGAGTTCCCAGTAGGTCCTTGGTGGTTATCCCCCAGCAACTACAAATTTGTTCTCTAGGTCTATGAGTCATTTTCCGCTTTGTAAGTAGGTTCATTTGTATCTCTCATGCAATTCTTAAAACATTCCCACTGGACCTATTAACAGACTGCCAAGTCAGATTGGCAATTAAAATGAATCCTTGAACCTAAGTTTTAATCCTGAAAAAAATGTTTTTTTCTTTCTACAACATGCCCTCTAAAATTGCCAGCTCAAATATTGCAGGGGCCAGAGATCCTATTTTTGTTAAAGTATTTTATCACGCTCTTAGACCCATGGTTAGCTTGCTACAGAAAACCTCCACATTCATCTAGAAATTCTTCATGCTATATTTGTTTGTATTGTTAATATCTAAACTCATATTGGTGTTTATCCACAAAGTCAAAGCCACTTTTGATTTAGGGGGGAAAGGATTAGTCTGAAACCTGTTAACTTCAGTTAAACATTCTGGATCCTACTAATCTCCATAGTCCCATTAGCTCTTATTTAGAAGTTTATTTCCTCCCTCTGTTTCTACATGTTCTGTTTTCAATAGTGATTGAGAATAGCCAATCACTATGGTATGAAAAGTAACTTCTTATCCTTCCTACTTACTAAATTTCAGACTAAAACAAGAAGCTATTAGTTTTCACTACCACTTCAGCTTTTCAAAGTTAAAATTAATTTGGATTATAAAGCTTAAAATACACAGATGATGAACAAGTTCACAATTTTAAATGACCTTAGTAAAGATGTTTCATCAAGCCCTTGTCAAGACAGAAGTGAATCAGAACATTTACACTGAAAATGAATGAAACTAAAAGAATTAAAAAAAAAAAGAAAGAAAGAAAAACTAATTTCTTAGAACTTCAAAAAAGCATTAGATCTACTCTAAGGATTTCTTCAGATGTTCAAGCCTGTTATAACTCATCTAATAGTTTTAGTGCAATCAGTTCAGTTCAGTTCAGTCGCTCAGTCGTGTCCGACTCTTTGCGACCCCATGAATTGCAGCACGCCAGGCCTCCCTGTCCATCACCAACTCCTGGAGTTCACTCAAACTCACATCTATCGAGTCGGTGATGCCATCCAGCCATCTCATCCTCTGTCGTCCCCTTATCCTCCTGCCCCCAATCCCTGCCAGCATTTGCAACTCAGCAAATATTTCCCAAAACAAAGCGAGTTTCATTGGATTTCTTCAAGGCACTATGCTTTGTATGTCTGGAAGATGCTTTCATCAGAGCTTAAATTTTTTGGAAAAGAACTGCTTCTGCTGAAACTCTGAGTAGGTGTTAGAACATTCACTCTGGGCAAACTTCTTATAATGTAATCTGTCAAAAAAATAGCTATCACAGATACAATATCCCTACTTTCACGTAATTAGTATTTGGGGGAGCTTACTAAGAGAATTTATGTATGGATCAGCACTCATGAATATTAAACATAAAGGATAAAACTCTTACAAGTAATCGCTGCCCTATAAGTACTTTACTTGGTTAAGCAAATCTTTTGTATTTATCAGCTAATTCTCAACTGGATCTTAATTCTTTTCAAATGAGCTAGCTCCCACTTGGATAGCATGCAGATCACAGCTTGATTGTGAACCTACGCAACAAAATTAAGCTATACAAATAACAGTCCTCAATATGGTGCTGTCAGAAAGGCCTTAACTTATACTGCAGTGTGGAATGGAGCCTAGAAGGCTTGCATGGTGAATTATGCTTCAAATTTGAGCTGATTGGTAAAGAGAAGAACAAATTTTGATTCAAAGTATAGAGAACAGTTACTAATAGATGGAAAATCTACATCCAAAGCCTAGTTATGAAACATCACATTTAGGACTCCAAAACCAAAGGAAAATTAAAAGACCCCCCCTTGTTAATTTTTAACTATTTATACCAGGCCTGTAATGAAGAATCTATAATATTAGTTACTGAGAAACAAAAATAAGCCAGGCTACAGGCAATTGTACCTTACTAGAATTCACATTAGCTCTCTTTCTTCAGTTTTTTCTTCTTCTTTTTTTTTTTTTTTTTTTTGCATCTATATAAGCCAGAACCCCTCAAAGTACGTACCTTCATTCATCTAACTGATTTTTATTGATAGGCTTAAAGCAACATACATTTACTTATTTTTGCTAGATATTGTTGTTACCTAGCAAAATGTCTAGCACATAGTATATGCTCAGCAAATATATGTTGTAAAGAGTTTAACAAATGGATATGTGTGTGAGTGCTAAGTTGCTTCAGTCATGTCTGACTCTGAAACCCTATGGACTGTAGCCCGCCAGGCTCCTCTGTCCATGGGATTCTCCAGACAAGAGTACTGGAGTGGGTTGCTATGCCCTCCTCCAGGGATATAGGTGATATTATATAATCTATACAGAGTTAATGGAAATTTATAAAGGAATATCCATAATTCCATGACTTCTAAGTTGATTTGTGGGCCCTCAATGCTTGAATAATATATTTGTGCAGGAACTAAGTCTGAATATGGAGGAAAAACATCCTAAACTGGGACTGTGACTTGACTCTTAAGAAACCAGGTTATTCATAAAACTGAGGGGAAAATAGCTGTTTGCAGCATACTAGTACTGCCAAACACTTTATGCAAACCTATAGCAGACTTTTTTTTTTTTAACCATCCAAGCTTTACCAACTTTCCTAAAATTTAAACCTCTGCCTTAAAGTCTTTTTGCAAACTGACCGGTATTATTAAATTGACATGTGGTTTTGAGGAGGGAGGTTGTTTCTTTTAATTTAAAATTTAACACATAGTTAATGTAGAACATTTGAAATATACAGGGGTCTTTGAAAAAAATCTAGGGCATTATTCTTCTATATCCAAGGAAAATATTAGCATTTTAGTGATCATCTTCCTTTTCTTTTTTAATATATGAAGTGACAAGGCTCACTTCAATTAGAACTCCTACAGGGAAGCCTTCTCATACAGATCTCTCTAGGACTTCCTTTTTATGTATTGACAGCCAAAAACATGTAGGAAAAAAGAGTGCAAGGACATGTATCATGTGTTAAAAGTATTTCTGACATAGAAGGAGAGTAGAATTCATATTTTATTGTACACATTTTGTTTGAATTGTTTAAATGAGATGTGTTTGCAGGTTGCTTGTAAGAGAAAACACTTAAAAAGAGTTAAGCAGTAATTTAAAATGAGGGTAAAAAAATTAGGGTAATATCACGCAAAAAATGTAAAAGTATTATATAATCTATCTTAATTTTCTCTTTGTTTTCACTACCAAAATATTCAAAACTTATTTTACATCCTATTAAGATAGTTATCCTATAATAAAATCTCATAGATTTGTTGTGTTTTCTAATTTTTAAAGTTTATTTTTAATTGAAGGATAATTGCTTTACAATACTGTGTTGGTGTCTGCCATACGTCAGCATGAATCAGCCCTAGTTATACATATGTGCCCTCCCTCTCCAACCTCCCTGCCACCACCCACTACATCCTGTACCTCTAGATTGTCACAGAGCACTAGTCTGAGTTCCCTGAGTCATACAGCAAATTCCCACTGGCTATCTATTTTATACTCCTTGGAAGAAAACTATGACCAACCTAGACAACATATTAAAAAGCAGAGACATTACTTTGCCAACAAAGGTCCATCTAGTTAAAGCTATGGTTTTTCCAGTAGTCATGTGTGGATGTGAGAGTTGGACTATAAAGAAAACTGAGCATCGAAGAATTGATGCTTTTGAACTGTGATGTTGGCGAAGACTCTCGAGAGTCCCTTGGACTACAAGGACACCCAACCAGTCCATCCTAAAGGAGATCAGTCCTGAATATTCATTGAAAGGACTGATGCTGAAGCTGAAACTCCAATACTTTGGCCACCTGACACGAAGAACTGACTCCTTGGAATAGACCCTGGTGCTGGAAAAGATTGAAGGCGGGGGGGCGGGAAAGGGGACGACAGAGGATGAGATGGTTGGATGGTATCACTGACTCAATGGACATGAGTCTGAGTAAGCTCCGGGTGTTGGTGATAGACAGGGAGGCTTGGTGTGCTGCAGTCCATGGGGTCGCAAAGAGTGGATGCGCCTGAGCGACTGAACTGAACTGAACTGGTCTATTTTACATACGGTAGTGTGTATGTTTCATGCTACTCTCTCCATTTGTCCCACCCTCTCCCTCCCACTGTGTTCACAAGTCTGTTCTCTGTCTGCATCTCTGTTGCTGCCCTGCACATAGGTTCATCAGTACCATCTTTCTAGATTCCATATATATGCATTAATACATGATATTGATTTGTTTTTCTCTTTCTGACTTATTTCACTCTGTATAATAGGCTCTAGGTTCTTCCACTTCATTAGAATTGACTCAGATGTGTTCCCTTCTATGGCTGAGTAGTATTCCATTGTATATATGTACCAAAGCTTCTTTAACCATTCATCTGTCGATGGACATGTAGGTTGCTTCCATGCCCCAGCTATTTTAAATTGTGCTGCAGTGAACACTGGTGCACATGTGTCTTTTTCAATTGTGTTTTTCTCAGGGTATATGCCCAGTAGTGGGATTGTTGGGTCATAAGGTAGTTTTATTCCTAGTTTTTTGAGGAGTCTCCATTCTGTTCTCCATAGGGGCTGCGGCAATTTACATTCCCACCAACAGTGCAAGAGGGTTTCCTTTTCTCCACACCCTCTCTAGAATTTATTGTTTATAGATTTTTGAACAGTGTGAGGTGATGTCTCATTGTAATTTTGATTTGCATTTCTCTAATAATGAGCAATGTTGAGCATCTTTTCATGTGTTTATTAGCCATCTGTATGTCTTCTTTAGAGAAATGTTTGTTTAGGTCTTCTGCCCACTTTTTGATTTAGGTTGTTTGTTTTCCTGGTATTAAGTTGTATGAACTGCTTGTATATTTTGAAAATTGTTGCATTTTTTTGAAAAACGCAATCCTCTTTTCATTTCCTACTCAACTTTCACCTTTACATTAATTTTTGGCACTTCTTACTTTGTCTTTTATTATAATTTACTTCAGTAATTTTTTCAAGATTTTGTTTGAGAAATAGATGGACTAATAGATTAATTAAATTATAAACCCAGAAAAAAATTCAACTTACCCTAGCTGTGGAAAATCAAACCAATCAACTCATGTAATATATAAGACTCTATGGAGAAAGCTGCTTAGAGTACCAAGCCCTTTTTCCCCCAAAGATGCCAGCCCCAAAATTGAAATTATATTTCACCAACATCAGTAAGCCACATCCACAGGAACCTGTCCCATCTGCTCTTTCAGAATTTTTTTCTCCTGCAAAGTTTCCCCATCCAGAAGCCTACAGGAAATGAATGTTTCACCATAGCTGAGAAGCCAACAGCCATATAGAAATTTCCCTCCCTGCTCTGCCTCCCTTTGGAGATGTTCTTCCCTTTATCCCAAGGGCTAAATGAAGGCCTCATCACTTCTCAGCACCAGCAGTTGAACTGTTTTAGTCCAGGAACCACATCCTTCGATGAGCATATTAAATTCCTACTTCCATTTCCTACAGGTGCTCCTTCTTCTGTTTCTGCACTTCTGTTGAACTCCACCATTCCTTTGGGTCCTCCAGCTTTCTTTGGTGGGTACACCACTTCCCCAAAAGTCCTTCTTTCTGCCCCTTTCCGTCCTTCTCCCCGCCCCCATCCCTTGCAGCCAGGCTGAGTTGCCACCTCCACTTGGTTGGCCAGAAACTCCTTGTCCATTGGTTCAAGTCTTACTGACTCACTATGTTTAGTGCTGCACTGTGTTCTGTGGTGAAGGCTGGAGAAGACCCCTCTCCCACTGGGGATGATAATCTATTAAAGGAGCGCCAAAGAAATATGCTTGTGATCTCATGGCTGGAGCAGCTTACAGGAATACAGTGTTTTCCCTTTTTGATTTCAGAGTGCTTCCTCTGGGAAATTTAGATATGACTAAGAATTGAGGGAAGGGAATGCAGCTGAAACAGGAGATAAATACTGTGCTATGTGCAGACCTCTCAGTCTTGCCTGTTCCTCACTTATGTCTAAGAACTTGATACTCATTTCACTAGTTGTCTGACACTCTGTTCCCTGAGACTTCGTTTTCTTCTAGCAGAAGGCTCATTCTCTCATGCAATCACGCCTCAGGGGAACTGCCCCTTAATTTCCCAGATACACCTAAAACTGGCAGAATCCAAAGGTGTACTCCATTAGGCTCATGCCAAAAACTCCATTCAAGACAAAAATAAATGTGTTGAATAAATAAGGAGCAATGCTATATCATTGAGTGGGAAATTAAATATGATTCACAAGATCAATTTTTTTCTCAATTAGATACTGACTTCAGTACATCTATTAAGTGTTACCAGCTTGGGGAACACAAAATAAAGTCATAGTACTTTTAATATTCAAGCTAATATGACTCTGATCCTTATTATGCTCATCTTGAAAATTCATGATTGAAAACAAATTTTTCAGCCTGAATCTAAGGCAGGTGTACCTCTGGAATTCTGGCAAGTTTGATAATGTGCCTTGATTACCTTCCCCATAAAAGTTATTTGGCCAATAATTATAATTTAACCAGATTAATAGAGGGAAGATAGTCCCTTTATTCATAAACTTCTCATATGTTTGGCTTATAAACTGATTCATGATTAAAGAAATGAATATTACATCATATATAATTATTAGTCATGTAATTATTGGCCAATAAGATCAATATCATTATTAATAAAAATAAATAATTTATTTCTTTCTATAAATTGCTGCATTTAGTTAACACACATGTCATTGACTACATTTATATTTTAACCTTCTAGGAAGCCTCCTGAAAAAAATTATTTATCATATAATTGACATGATATTGTATTACTTTTAGGTGTACAACATAATGATTTGCTTTATGTATCCTGAAATTTAATTTAGTAAAATACCTTCCTTCTTATATTTTATGGTATCTCTTAGTTGATCAGTTGATAATTAGTCATCAGCAAATGAAGATTGAAGACCCAACCCGTTTAGAAAGGAAAATGAGTCAATAGCAATTTAACTCTGGAAAGATCTTTAACAATCATGATATTCAAAAGTCAAAGAAATAACATTTCAGTGAAATGAAATCTGCTTTAGCATAATTGGAAGCCTCAGGGTAAACCTTTATTTATATATTTTACAATGAGTAGAATTTTAAAACATTACCAAGTTAATTTTAATGTTTTAAAATGCCAGGAGGGAAGGGATATAGTGGCCTTAGAAGTCCTTATGAATGGGTGGTTGATCTTTTCTAATAATTCATTAGAAAATATGCTCAATTTTTCATGGTAAGAAAATGTCATTAAAAAGAAATATCAGCTGCTCAGTTTTATGTTTAAAAAAGAAGATGTCTAATTGACTGTAAAATACAAGCATGCATAACCTTTTAAAAAATTATCAAAAGCATTGTCCTTGATGTTAGCCTGACATTTTTTTCCCCTTTGATTAGTAAAAAATAACATCATGGACCTATATAGCACTCTCCTTCAAAGGGACCAAAGAACTTGCTTTAAAAAAAAAAAAGTTATTATCCTATTATCTTTACAAGGATGAAAGTACAAGGGACTTGCTAATGAATAGAATTGCTATCTAAAACAAAAGTAACAAGTCCACCTGTGATCCACCCTTCCCAGCCGTCTACACTGATAGTCCTCCCCACCCAGTTCAGTGTTTCTTAACTGGCCACAGTATAACATCAAATGCAGCCTCAAATGACTACTACCAGAAAGGCATTTGTGCCTGAAACTTTATCAACCATGACTCCAAATAAACTCTTCTTAATCAGGAACAAGGAATTTCAAGGCATATTGGTTCTGTCTTTCATCTTGTCTCTGTTTATTTATTCAACTAAAATCTATTGAGCCCCTAGTATGTGTAAGGCTCTGTGGTAGGTACCAGAAAATTAATAAAATAAAAATTAATTAAAGTTAATACTGAGTGAGATCCAGTAGGGCCCTGCCCTCATGAAGTTTCACTAGGTATTAACTAATTAATTACATATTTTAAAAGTAAAATTATGAAGAGTATTATGAATTAGAAATAGTGGGCATTATGAAGGCATAGTATGGGTAAATCTGAAGGACCATAGATGTCTTCCCTGAGGCAAAGACATTTGACCTGGACTCTGACATAGTAGGAGTTAACTAGGCTAAAATAGAAGGAAGAGCATTCTAGCAGAGGCTACAGATTACTCCACTATCCTGTATTAGCAAGAAAAGCAAAATTAATTATTGTTGTATTGAGCAAGACCAAGAACACAATGTCTGTAAGTTAGACCAGTGATCCCCAACCTTTTTGGCACCAGGGACTGGTTTCATGAAAGACAATATTTCCATAGACTGAGTGGAGTTTGGAGATTATGCTGCCACTGATTTGACAGGAGGTGAAGCTCAGGCAGTAATGCAAGCCCGTGGGGAGTGGCTGTAAATACAGATGAAGTTTCACTTGCTCACCCACTGCTCACCTCCTGTGCAGCACACTTCCTAAGAAGCCACAGACCAGTAATAGTCTGTGACCAGGGGGCTGGGTTCCCTGAGTTAGACAATAAGAAAGTATTTCATAAAAGGTAAAACCCTGAAAATAGGTTTATGATTACTTTTATTAATTATTATTATTGTTGTTATTGTCTGATATTAGTGGAGAATCAGGGCTGTATTTTTCTCTCACTGCCTTTAAGCAGTGAGTTAAATCACCCTTTTCTACCTCTTGGCAATATCGTGAACAGGTACAGTAATTGCTTAGAAAACTAGTTAAGACTAAATCAAAAATTTTATACCATATCTAATTCAGAATTTACTCCTACAATAAAACCTCTACTCTCTTATGCCTTGACTCCATCCTCTCGGGTCAGATCTGAGGCTTGAGAAAGTTTGCTGGCGTTTTTCTCTTCCTCTTTTATGTGGTCTGGCACTGGCATTGCTGGGGTTTTTGGGGTAGAAGAAAGTTGGAAGATGAGAATAGCTGATGGAGAGAGGTTAAAAGAAAACGTCAAAATCTTGCTTGTCTAGTGCTGTTATAACCCACCCATGTCCTCAGTTGTGGGAAGTTCTAAATGCAGGCTCTTTCCTAGAGAAAATTTGAGGTTTGTATGGAGAATCCCTCTACAGAGTCTCTACAGGGCACTGTCCCCTGACACAGGTCATGACCTTTCCTGCTGACCTCTCATGACCCCTCTCAGCTCTTCTCCCTTTTCCCTTCTCTCAGTGGTGAACCCACAGACTCTTTCAGCTAATACTTTCACACTTCTTAAACCACCTCATTCAATAGAATTCTGCCAAGATGGCATAAGTGGATTTTTTCAGTGGATTCACTTGACCCACAGAAATTTGCATTCAGGCTGCTGATACCAAAATTGCCTTCTTTGTTCCTCCTGCTCTAATGGTTAGCTCTAACCTGCCTCAGACTTCAGGATTCCTCAGACCAAACGCAGGTGCTAGGCTCTATGTCAATATACCTTTCCTGATGCTCTCAAGTTCAGCAAGAGAAACATAAGGCATAACAATGCATCAATTCAGTTCAGTCCCTCAGTCGAGTCTGACACTTTGCAACCCCATGAATTGCAGCACACCAGGCCTCCCTGTCCATCACCAACTCCCGGAGTTCACCCAAACTCACGTGCATCGAGTCAGTGATGCCATCCAGCCATCTCATCCTCTGTCATCCCCTTCTCCTCCTGCCCCCAATCCCTCCCAGCATCAGGATCTTTTCCAATGAGTCAACTCTTCTCATGAGGTGGCCAAAGTATTGGAGTTTCAGCCTCAGCATCAGTCCTTCCAAAGAACGCCCAGGACTGGTCTCCTTTATGAATGACTTGTTGGATCACCTTGCAGTCCAAGGGACTCTCAAGAGTCTTCTCCAACACCACAGTTCAAAAGCATCAATTCTTCTGTGCTCAGCTTTCTTCACGCTCCAACTCTCACATCCATACATGACCACTGGAAAAACAATAGCCTTGACTAGACGGACCTTTGTTGGCAAAGTAATGTCTTTGCTTTTTAATATGCTATCTAGGTTGGTCATAGCTTTTCTTCCAGGGAGTAGCGTCTTTTAATTTCATGGCTGCAGTCACCATCTGCAGTGATTTTGGAGCCCAGAAAAATAAAGTCTGATGCTGTTTCCACTGTTTCCCCATCTATTTCGCACAAAGTGATGGGACCAGATGCCATCTTAGTTTTCTGAATGTTGAGCTTTAAGGCAACTTTTTCACTCTCCTCTTTCACTTTCATCAAGAGGCTCTTTAGTTCTTCACTTTCTGCCATAAGGGTGGTGTCATCTGCATATCTGAGGTAATTGATATTTCTCCCAGCAGTCTTGACTCCAGCTTGTGCTTCATCCAGCCCAGCGTTTCTCATGATGTACTCTGTATATAAGTAAATAAGCAGGGTGACAATATACAGCCTTGACGTACTCCTTTTCCTATTTGGAACCAGTCTGTTGCTCCATGTCTAGTTCTAACTGTTGCTTCCTGACCTGCATACGTGTTTCTCAAGAGGCAGGTCATGTGGTCTGGTATTCCCATCTTCTGAAGAATATTCCACAGTTTTCTGTGATCCACACAGTCAAAGGCTTTGGCATAGTCAATAAAGCAGAAATACATGCTTTTCTGGAACTCTCTTGCTTTTTCCATGATCCAGCAGATGTTGGCAATTTGATCTCTGGTTCCTCTGCCTTTGCTAAAACCAGCTTGAACATCTGGAAGTTCACTGTTCATGTATTGTTGAAGCCTGGCTTGGAGAATTTTAAGCATTACTTTACTAGCGTGTGAGATGAGTGCAATTGTGCGGTAGTTTGAGCATTCTTTGGCATTGCCTTTCTTTGGGATTGGAATGAAAACTGACCTTTTCCAGTCCTGTGGCCACTGCTGAGTTTTCCAAATTTGCTGGCATATTGAGTGCAGCACTTTCACAGCATCATCTTTCAGGATTTGAAATAGCTCAACTGGAATTCCATCACCTCCACTAGCTTTGTTCGTTGTGATGCTTTCTAAGGCCCACTTGAATTCACATTCCAGGATGTCTGGCTCTAGGTGAGTGATCACACCGTCATGATTATTTGGGTCATGAAGATCATTTTTGTACAGTTCTTCTGTGTATTCTTGCCACCTCTTCTTAATATATTCTGCTTCTGTTAGGTCCATACCATTTCTGTCCTTTACTGAACCCATCGTTGCATGAAATGTTCCCTTGGTATCTCTAATTTTCTTGAAGAGATCTCTAGTCTTTCCCATTCTGTTTAAATGGGAAATAAAGCTGAAATATTATAAATATTTCTGAAATGAAGCTTGAAATATTATAAATCAGGTCACAGTCAATAATTTTTATTTCATAATTTGTTAAACATATGCACTATACCTTGAACATAGTGACCTATGGTGGGGGCACAAAATATTGGACTCTACTATGGATCAGATTTGTTGAAAACCTACATTTATTTGTAGCTTAAATCTTCCAATAAAGTTAAGGGCACATAGAGTTTTTTACCAGAGGAGACATAATTTGCACACTTCCCATGTTTTCTTATTCTCAACAAAGACTGAACTGGTCATAAATATTTTATGAAATCTTCAGGCATTGTAGCAGAGATGAATTTTCATACATATTAGAACTTAACTAGAATAAAGCATTGAGTATTTGGGCTTTATGTTTGCAAAAGTGATTCAATGATGTGTCAACATTGAAATGGGCTTAAATATTCCTTGGGACAGCACGTGAGATCAGTAGGATAACTAAGGACCTGTGTTAGCAAGGAACACAATATTTTGTTCCTTTCATGTCTTTAAGGCCATGCTTGAAAAGTGAAAGTGTTAGTCACTTAGTCATGTCTGACTCTTTGCAACCCCATGGACTGTAGCTCGCCAGGCTCCTCTGTCCATGGAATTCTCCAGGCAAGAATATTGTAGTGTGTAGCCATTCCCTTCTTCAAGGGATCTTCCCAACCCAGGGAATGAACCTGGGTCTCCAGCATTATGGGCAGATAGATTCTTTACCATCTAAGCCACCAGGAAAATTAAAGTCCATGCTTGTTATTCCTAGATTTCATATGTGGAAAACATCCATACATTTTTCTGGACAGTTTATTTTTTAAACACTACCATTTTATTTCTAGATCTGATAGAGTGCTTGATGAACTATGGACAGAGGTTCATGACATTGTACAGGAGACAGGGATAAAGACCATCCCCATGGAAAAGGAATGCAAAAAAGCAAAATGGCTGTCTGGGGAGGCCTTACAAATACCTGTGAAAAGAAAAGAAGCAAAAGCAAAGGAGAAAAGGAAAGATATACCCATTTGAATGTGGAGTTCCAGAGAATAGTAAGGAGAGAGAAGAAAGCCATCCTCAGCAATCAATGCAAAGAAATAGAGGAAAACAACAGAATGGGAAAGACTAGAGATCTGTTCAGGAAAATCAGAGATACCAAGGGAACATTTCATGCAAAGATGGGTTCAATAAAGGACAGAAATGGTACGGACCTAACAGAAGCAGAAGATATTAAGAACAGGTGGCAAGAATACACAGAAGAACTGTACAAAAATGATCTTCATGACCCAGATAATCACGACGGTGTGATCACTCACCTAAAGCCAGACATCCTGGAATGTGAAGTCAGTGGGCCAATGGGCCTTAGAAAGCATCACAATGAACAAAGCTAATGGAGGTGATGGAATTCCAGCTGAGACATTTCAAATCCTAAAAGATGATGCTCTGAAAGTGCTGCACTCAATATGCCAGCACATTTGGAAAACTCAGCAGTGGCCACAGGACTGGAAAAGGTCAGTTTTCATTCCAATCCCAAAGAAAGGCAATGCCAAAGAATGCTCAAACTACCGCACAATTGCACTCATCTCACATGTTAGTAAAGTAATGCTCAAAATTCTCCAAGCCAGGCTTCAGCAATATGTGAACTATGAACTTCTAGATATTCAAGCTGGTTTTAGAAAAGGCAGAGGAACCAGAGATCAAATTGCTAACATCTGCTGGATCATCAAAAAAGCAAAAGAGTTCCAGAAAAAAATCTACTTTTGCTTTATTGACTATGCCAAAGCCTTTAACTGTGTGGATCACAGAAAACTGTGGAATATTCTTCAGAAGATGGGAATACCAGACCATCTGACCTGCCTCTTGAGAAACCTATATGCAGGTCAGGAAGCAACAGTTAGAACTGGACATGAAATAGCAGACTGGTTCCAAATAGGAAAAGGAGTACGTCAAGGCTGTATATTGTCACCCTGCTTAATTAACTTATATGCAGAGTACATCATGAGAAACACTGGGCTGAAGGAACACAAGCTGGAATCAAGATTTCTGGGAGAAATATCGATAACCTCAGATATGCAGATGACACCACCCTTATGGCAGAAAGTGAAGAAGAACTAAAGAGCCTCTTGATGAAAGTGAAAGAGGAGAGTGAAAAAGTTGCCTTAAAGCTCAACATTCAGAAAACTAAGATCATGGCATCTGGTCCCATCACTTCATAGGAAAGATGGGGAAACAGTGGAAACTGACAGACTTTATTTTTCTGGGCTCCAAAATCACTGCAGATGGTGACTGCAGCCATGAAATTAAAAGACGCTTACTCCTTGGCTGGAAAGTTATGAGCAAGCTAGACAGCATATTAAAAAGCAGAGACATTACTTTGCCAACAAAGGTCCATCTAGTCAAGGCTATGGTTTTTCCAGTGGTCATGTATGGGTGTGAGAATTGGACTATAAAGAAAGCTGAGCAGCAAAGAATTGATGCTTTTGAACTGTGGTGTTGGAGAAGACTCTTGAAAGTCCCTTGGACTGCAAGGAGATCCAGCCTGTCCATCCTAAAGGAGACCAGTCCTGGGTGTTCATTGGAAGGACTGATGTTGAAGCTGAAACTCCAATTATTTGGCCACCTGATGTGAAGAGCTGACTCATTTGAAAAGACCCTGATGCTGGGAAAGATTGAAGGCAGGAGGAGAAGGGGACAACAGAGGATGAGATGGTTGGATGGCATCACTGATCAGTGGACATGAGTTTGGGTAAACTCTGAGAGTTGGTGATGGACAGGGAAGCCCACCATGCTGCAGTTCATGGGGTCACAAAGAGTCAGACATGACTGAGCAACTGAACTGAACTGAACTGATTTTATTTCTAGCAGCATATTGTTCAGTCTCCATAAAATCATTTTTTCTCATTTCTTTTCCTGTGGTTAATTTCTAGTTGTATGCCATTGTGGTCAGAAAAGATGTTCAAGAAAATTTCTATACTCTTAAATTCTTTGAGGCAGCATGTATTTCTTAGCATTTGTTTTAGTGGAACCAAACATATCTGAGCCACTAAAAACTTCAATTAAGTAAATAGCAAACAAATATTTGCTATGATCGCAGAAAGAAAAATAGTTTCCACAGTTGATTATGAAACACTAGGCCTGTCTTTTAAGGAGACTGATCAGGTTTTTTGTTTTTTTTTTTTTTAATCTAAATAGGGTTTTTAAAAATGTACAAAGCACAAAAGCTAAAATTGGTCTGATGGGAGTATTCAGAACCACAAAGGACTTCTCCCCTTAGGTGCTAAACACCAGAGTCAGGAAGTGTCCCAACTATACTGTGAGAAACTTTGTGGTGGAGGTTGGGAAAATGTAAGAATAGGTTGCATAAGTGAGAAAATTCTGCTTAACGGAAGAGCAGAAGACTTCTGAGAGCAAGGATGCCATATGTTAATAACAGTTGCTGTGATACTAGTATTCATATCTCTTTAAAAGTAGAGAGAGACAAAAATGAAAATTTTATTCCATGCTGGGTCCAGAGATATAAAAGGGATATTACTCCTGGATTAATTAGATGATAGCTTAATAAACTTCACATATGTTTTGACAAAATTCTATAGCCTGATTTTATCTTTTAAAATTTAAAAATATATTTTCATGTCAATAATTATAAATCTTTATTATCACTTGTATATGCTTCCAAGTATTCTCTAGTGTGAATGAAACACATCTACCACTCCTCTACCTCTGGTTTGATAGACTCTTCCTCAATTTTCATTGCTGTAAACACAATGGCAACATAATAAATTAATGATATAATCCTGAACATCTATCTTCCTATTTCCTTGAAAAATTGATGAGTCAAAGATCATGAATATTTTTAAGCTTTTGGATATAAACTCCAAAGTGTCCTCCATGAAATTTTATAACAATTTATACTATCAACACCAGCATATGGAGGTCTTATTCTCTTACGTGGCATATTTCTGTGACATAAATTAATATGTAAATAAATACATAATTACTCATGATTTTTATCTAAAATGAGAGTGAAGCATCTGCATTCTCCCAATGTCCCATTCAAGCTGACATTGAGGAAATATAAATTGCTTGAGTTTGCTCAAATATGAATGGACTGTCTTAAATATATGCCACTCAAATGGCTTCTCAAGATGTATGCAGTTCCCAAGGCTCCATTGTTTACAGAATCTATTTGAATCTTCTTGTCAATACTCAGACAGTATTCACGACACCATGCAGTTCTGAACTTACCCTTGCGAGATGTCTTAGAAGTGTCTATTCTCAGCTACAGCATCCTTTTCTCTTTTGATCTGCAGAATTCCTAAACCAATTTTGGCATGAAATGTGTCACTGTGGTTGTGGATATCTGAACATTGTCATGGGAATTTTTGAAAACAAAATTAAAGGGGCAGAAGGCATAGCACAGTTTGCTAATATGTATTTTATGCAGAAGCTGGGTTTTGAGACATTTGCAACATCAGTTGATATTCTGAAAATTAATTATGCCTGTATTTTCTTATTTTTACTATCCCTTATCTTAGAATTTTCTACAGATCTCCTTGGTAGCAAATAGGAGTATCCCTGAGCATGTTTATTTTGGTAAGGTTTTCTTTAATAAAGAAAAAAAGTCTTTTCATCTCTAGGATTTCCCCAGTTTGGATTTTCTGGTGGATTTCTGCCATCTGGGTGACAGTTGAGACCTTTCCACAACGCAGGGAAAACAAAATAGAAACTGAAAATAAACTTTGCCAAAAGGTCAGGGCCCAATAACAGAGAAACGAGAATAATTAGGCAAGTGAAAAACAAATAAAAATACCCTACAAGCTTACGTTAGTTCTTTGCATTTCCTTTCTTGGCAAATAAGACAATTTACTGAAAGAAAACCACATTAAAAAAAACACAATACTGTGACCTTTAGTAAATTAAGAAGTGAAATGTTCATGGCACAGAACACTCCGATCTCAAGGAGGGAAGCAAAAGGAACTAGAGTGGGCATTTTTTTGTCTTTGCCATGTGAGGCAAAGCAAGGTGGAAAAGGACAAACCCTAATCCTCAAAGTTTGGGCTTTTTCTCTTAGAAATTCAAAATGATTTACAGTTAATTTTATCTGTCTTAAATCCTTCCACAAAGGAATCACACAGATCTCTAGGCAATTTCATGCTCACTATAGAGATGAGGAAGCTAAAACACTATTAAAAACACAATCAATCAGGGTCAGAATTGATCACAGCACCCTGCTTTTATTTTCTCCTCCGTGGGTCTCTGATAATTTGGCATTGGCAGTTTATCCTCTTTACTGAGAAAAGGAAGAAAAGAGGGCCTATAGGAATATTTGCACCCAACTGCATCTTCAATTTAAATCAAAGCATCATCTCAGAGGGCATGATTCAATATATTTTCTTAATTAGAATTTTTTTTTCTATTTTTCTCTTTCTTTTGTTTGTATAAATACTTATGTTTTTCTCCCCACCCCAATTTTTTAAAGGATTAAAGAACTTACCTTAGGTGTAAAAGCAAGAACATATGAATTAAGATTACCTAGATAATGTAATTTTGTTGTTGTTGTTCAGTCACTAAGTTGTCTCCGACTCTTGTGATCCTATGGGCTGCAGCACACAGGCTTCCCTGTCCTTCACTATCTCCTGGAGTTTGCTCATATTGATGTCCATTGATTCAGTGATGCTATCTAATCATCTCATCCTCTGCCTCCCCTTTCTCCTTTTGCCTTCAATCTTTCCCAGCATCGAAATCTTTTCCAATGAGTTGGCTGTTTGCATCAGGTAGCCAAAGTACTGGAGCTTCAGCATCAGTTCTTCCAAAGAATATTCAGAGTTGATTTCCTTCAGGATTGATTGGTTCAATCTCCTTGCTGTCCAAGGGACTCTCAAGAGTCTTCTCCAGTACCACAATTCAAGAGCATCAATTTTTCAGTGCTCAGCCTTCTTTTGAAGTTATTATTCATAGTCTCCAGAGCCCTACATAATTGTCCCCTGACTAGTTTTCTGAAATCTTCCATTCCTACTCTTCTTCTTTTTTGCTTCATACAAATTTCATACAACCCTCCACACTCATTCCTTAAAGACTTCAGGCTTTTAGACATCCTGTTCTATCTCCCTGGGCTTTCCTGGTGGCACAATGGTAAAGAATCCGCCTGCCACTTCAGGAGACTCTGGAGACTTGGGTTTGATCCCTGGGTTGGGAAGATCCCCTGGAGTAGGAAATGGCAACCACTCCAGTATACTTGCCTGGAAAATTCCATGGAGAGAGGAGCCTGGTGGGCTACAGTCTATGGGGTTGCAAAGGGTCAGACACAACTGAGCACATAGGCATGCACATGTTCTGTCTGTCTAGAGGACTGTGTCCCGATTGTTCCCATGACTATCTCACGTCATTTAGATTTGAGCTCAAACCTTCCTTTTGCAGAAAAGTTTTCTCTTTCATCCTCTGTCCTCTGAAAAATTGTAATTTTCAAAAAGTCAAAATCAAGATTCTCATACTAATCCTGAAATAGTATTAAATGTTTAACCTACCAATAAGAAAATAGTAAACAAGATAAAGGGCTTCCCGGGTGGCTCAAACGGTAAAGAATCTGTTTACAATGCAGGACACCTGGTTTCGATTCCTGGAGAAAAGAATGGCTACCCACTCCAGTATTCTTGTCTGGAAAACCCCATGGACACAGGAGCCCGGTGGGCTACAGTCCATGGGGTCACAAAGAGTCAGACACAACTAACACAGTCAGAGTGAGTAACACTTTCACTTCAAACAAAGTAAGGCTTTTTCTAAGGAGAATTTGTGGAATAAATGCTTATATATCATTCAGAAAAGGCATACTGAAATGAATTTCCTATGTTAGACACAAAAATAATTGTATCCTATAAGGCAATGAAACCATGAAATTAAGGGCTTCCCTGTTGGCTCAGATGGTAAAGAATCTGTCTTCAGTGCAGGAGACTCAAATTTGATCCTGGGGTTGGGAAGATCCCTGGAGAGGGCAATGGCAAACCACTCCAGTATTCTTGCCTAGAGAATTCCATGGACAGACCATGGGGTTGCAAAGAGCTGGACACAACTGTGCAACTAACACTTTCACATTCTCTGCCTGATGGAACTCATGGGTATTTCAATTAGACAGTTATATTCATGTTAACATATAATTTTGCAGAGTCTGGACCCTAATCACTAGTAAATTCTAAGTCAAAGATTAATTCTTTCTTATCCTTGTACCCTGAGCCCTCAAAACAATGCTGAACATATAGTAGGTGCTCAGTAAACATTTGGGGAGGGGTGATAGGGTGACCAACAATATTTTAGTAAAAGTAGCTAATGCATATCAATTAGAGAGCAGAGGAAAAATGAAAATTTGATTGAAATGTGAAAACATGAGCAAATAAAGAAAGAAAAACAGAAGGTGAGATATAGTAATGCTGAGTAACATACATACTATGTGTTTTCAGAAGCACTGTCAAGATGATAACATCCACAGGAAAATATCATAATTTCCAACTATTAGACGTTGACAAACACCCCAGAAATGTTTATGGCTAAATTTGACACTAAGGAATCTCTGTAAAGATCGCACCCTTATTAAATAGCTTTTAGAGAGAAATATAAGCTATGATTTTTTAATGTGTGTTACAGAATTTGTATTAGGATTCATGTTTAAGAGGCAGTTGAAGGTAAAATTTTGAATGGACACTTGAAATTTACTTAACACAAAAACCATTTAAGTACCTACTTTGTTTAAGGCAGACTATATTTCATGGTAGTTTATGACCTCTGGCTTTTGTTTTTCAGGAAAATCCCTTTCTCCTGGTCTGATGAATGGTAGATAGCCCTCAGTCATTTACGTATTTGAAAAGGCATGGCATTTGCCTGTGGTGGAACAAGAAAGGAGTCAGCACTCCCTTTCGGTTTTATTTTTTTGCCTGAGGCTCATTAACTCACTAGTATATGGAAGATGCAATAGAAATTCCCCAGAACATTGAGAATTTATACTCTCTCTCCTGGTGAAATGATGACATTTTCCCCAGTAGTGCTTCCCTCTTTATTGTGTTCTCTGCATTTGGCTCCTATCATCCCCAAAATTAATTCACGGATATCTGAAAATAGACTTGGAAAAAGTGAGGGTGGATTTTGTAAGACTTAATGATTCTTTAAGGAATTTTGCAGCCTTTCCCCCAAAACAGAAGTAAACAAAGAAGGAAGGAAATGTTAGACTGATAAGCCTGTTTGAAAAGAAAATACTTTTTATCCCATTCAAAATTCTTAACAATTTAACATTTTCTGTGTGTGTATATAGAAATAAACAAGCAGCTTGATATTATTATTTATTCAATTCCTGCTTAGCTTTATAAACTTAAAAGCTAGATTAAACTTAAACATTATTTAACTCATCTGGAATTGTGTGGTTGGCATTGGGTTTGTAGGAAGAATTCAAACACAATATAAAACTGCTGCAATAGAAGAATTTGCATTTCTTTCCTTGTAATCATGATAAATATTTTTTTTTCTAATTAGGGGAACAGTTAGTCAATATTAAGCTTTTCAACTGAACTTTCATTTCCAATAAAAGTAAAACACGGAAATTCCCAAGCCCTCTAGTAATTATTTGGTTTATGGTACTTAATCATTGGTATGACATTTCTGTGAATAATGGTTAGTTTATTTTTAAGGAGCTGAAAAGCTTTTTATAGAATCTCACAAACAATCCTCAACAAATTTAAAAAAAGGCAAGTTGCAGATAAGTTGTACCAATGTGATTTTTATGTAAAGTTTGAAGACATACAAAAGTAAACATTATTTTAAGGGATACTGCATAAGTCATGAAATTATTAAGAAAAACAAATGTCACCACAAAATTCAGGATAATTGATATCTCTATGAGGAAGGGAGGGCTATGTAATCATGGAAAGCAAACAGGAAGCTTCAAATATACTGAAAATGTTCTAGTTCTTAAGTTGGTTGGTGGGAATGGATATTATGTATATTATGCTTTACATTATATATGTATGATAAATATTCATAGCTTTTAAAAATGCCTGTATTTCTCTTTCCAGTGTCTTATTTCCATTATTATGGTACACTAATAATCCTAAATTTCTTTATGGATAAAATGTTAATGCCATACAGGATTTTTTTAAATTGATGGACTAGTCTCCAAAAAAATTTCAGTCTATGCCCTGCAGTCATGAGCAAAATAGAAGCAGAAAACCTCACCAGGTGTGAAAGGCTGAATGTGCAGCATAACCTGAGGGCATCGATGGGATTCATGTAGGTAGCCTGGAGTCTCAGGCACCTGTGCAGAAATAGATAAAAACATCTGAACCCACCCCATATAAAGCTGGCACTTTGGTAGTACTATGTGTATAAAAACAAGATGACCTAAATGAAAACCATTTTTGCAATAGTAGACTAAAAAAAAACCTCTAATTTCTGTGTTGTAGTTAGTAGGAAAAAAATATCCATAAGATTTAGTAAGGACAAAGCAGCCCACATAGGTCTAGGATCACATGTCTAGGTGGTCCCAAAATATTCCAAGCATTATTTTATTAAATAGCAGTAGATGATGTGGTATCCTCAGCACTCTAGCAGAAGTAAATGCTGATTTTTCTCTCCACCTAGTCCTCATAGAATGCCTGCATAAAATTGTAAAAAATTAAGAATTGATAATTACCAACAAACATACACAAGGAAATAGGAGTTAAGAGCCACAACAAGCAACAAAACCAAAGACTTCAAATACTGAAATCATTAGATATTAAATGTAAAGTAAATATACGTTTACTGTGTTAAAAGATATAAAAGGCAAAATAAAAAAGACAAGTTAGGAGAAAGAGAATATAAAAAAATGACCAAATGTATTTGAAAAAATAGAACTTTTAGAAGTAAATATATAATAATTGAAATAAAATAGAGGGATAAAACAGAAAATTAGGCCAAATTAACAAGAAAATTAATGACATGGAAAGTAGACCTAATGACATAATGTGATAGGTGCCATGAGGGAAAAAACAACAGAGCAGCATAAGGAGGATCAAGAGGACTGCTGGAGGGATGGTCTGAGTGCTCCTTTAGGAGCAATCAGAGTAGGTGTCACTGAGAAAGAGGTGAGGGAGACAGCCAAGTGGATATGAGGGTAACAGTGTTCCAGGAAGAAGGAACAGCTGTTAGTTGACAGTAGAGCCACATCAATGTAGTTATAGTACGTAGAAGTGACTGAATGCTGGGGATAAAACAATGATCCTTTAAGCTTCCAGAAAGAGAAAAAAATATTGTCACAAAGTATATGGATTCATAATGACTTCAGACTTCTCAATAGCAGGATTTTGAAGCTAGAAAATTCTAAGTGAGCCTTTCAAAAGTCAAAAGGAAAATCTTACATAATTCTACCTAGCCAAACTCTTCCAATCAGTGTAAAAACATTTTCAGACATGTACATCTCAAAAATTAGATAAACTTGTTTGTTTTCTACCTCCCTACCAAAAATCTTTGGTAGACTACCATGTAGTCTATCAAAAGAAGGAAATAAACCAAGAAAGAGGAAGTTCTAGTACAAAAAATAGGTGATCCAGCAGAGAAGCATGATGAGGGGAATCCCATAGATGGTGTAGAAGAAAGATTCCCAGATGGCAGCTGAGCACCAGGTAGAGAGAGCCCCCGGTGTGGTTGGGGTAGACTTGCAGGCTTTGAGGAGAACTTCTGAGAGAACAGCAGACACACCTGGCATCTTAAGAAGAGATCTAGGAAGCTGGCAAAAGGCTGAAACTAGATTATGAAACAAAAAGCAAGAAGACACATTAGTCCAGCAAATTGGATAGAAAATACAGTCATGGTTCCGCACTGCCTCAGCTATGAATGGGGCTCTCATATGATGCAAATACAGCTGTGGGCTGGGAAATAATGCTTGAGGGCTGAAGGAGAACAAAGTGGGAACTGGATGCGAAGAGATAATGTCTGAGCCGGAAAAATGCAGAAGTAGCAGCAAAATTGTGTTATTCAGGAAGTTATAATGACCAAATCTTCAAAATGAATGACCCAAAAGAGGTAAAAATACATAGAGAAGGTGAAGGTTGTGGAGACAATGGAGAAGAGAGAGGAATACTGCTATTTTTCTTAAACTCAAAGTATGATAGTGCTTTTAATAAAACATAGTGAGAGCTGCATATGTAAGTATATATTTTCTAGTAGACACATTTTTTTAAGTAGAAAAAAAAAGGACAATTAACTTTAACAATATATTTGATTTAACCCAATCTATCCAAAAATATTTCAACCAGCAATCACCACCCAAAAATTTATTAAATATCTACTTAGCTTTTTTTTTCCATACTAAGTCTGAAATTCACGGTGTACTTTATCCTTGCAGCCAGTGTGAAGTAGGACTGGCCACATTTCAATGCCACTCAAAGCTAGAGCCACCTTATATGATGGTAAAACTCTGAATTAGATGAATGGTTTTGAAAAAAAAAATGTTTAAGTTGTAATAAGGAGCACTGATGTGAAATTCGTCTGCTTATTTTGTGAGTGTAGAAATGCACTAATGCCATCAAAACGGGACCAAATAATTGAAAAGACTGGAGAAAATGGAAGTTCCTTGAGAAAACTTCATGAAAAAGCAAAATGAGGATTTTTCATTGGCCATCAGGACATGGGATCTCATCAGTCCTATAAACTATTCTTAATAAATTTTATGTTTGCTTGTTTGTTACCACCTATTCGCTTTCCCTTGTAGGTGAATAGATAAATAGATGTAGATAAGTAACTTGCTCAAATTTGTTAAGTTAATAAAGCAGCAAAACTAGACTCAAATTCAGGCAGTCTGACACCACTGACCACAATCTTCACCACAGCACCCCGCGTGGGCAATTCCATATGAATGCATGGGCAGAGTTTAGTTCATTGAACATGATACCTAAATAAGTACTGATATATTATTCACTTTGATCTGAATGTAAACTAACATAACAGTGACAGGATCAAGAGTGTTTCTACTTCTTATTCTTGGTGAAGAAATTCAGGGTAAATATCCCTATTTTAACTCTTTGAAATAATTTGTGACTTTGATAAAGTAATTTGGTTTTTAACTATACAGCCATTAAAATATTTTGGAATAGAAAAATTGTGTTTCTCAACAAACTGTCAATGTCTTTCAAGAATTATGCAGTTAGACGGAATTTTTACAACTAATGAATTCAATATAGCAAATCAATTCAACTGTATTGACTTTCTACTATTGTATAATAAATTACCCAGAAATGTCATAGCTTAAAACAACAAACATTTGTTATCTCACAAATTTCTGTGTGGTGGTCAGGAATCAAGAGGCAGCTTAATTGGGTGCCACCAAGGTGTTGGCCAGGGCTGAGGTCATCTCAGGGCTCCATCAGGGAGACTATGTTGCCAACCCACTCATGTGGCTGTCAGCCAAAGGCATCAGCTCTTTGCTTCCTGGGCCTCTCTGTTGGGCTACTCGCAACACATAACTTGCTTCCCCAGAATGAGGACTTTGAGGGGTGGGACTGAAAGCAAGATAAGTCAGTCTTTCCATAAGCTGATCTCAGAAGTGACATCCCATCACATCTGCTGTCTTGCACTCACTAGAAGCAGGTCACTAGCTCCAGTCCACACTCCAAGAGATCACAACAAGTGTGAGTATCAGGAAAAAGAGACTGGCTCCAGTAGGGCCAGTCTAGAGCCTGCCAACCACAACGATAATACTTATTCAACACTTTACTCATGGAAAGATGCAGTTCCTTTCCATCATTCATTCATCCATCAGTAATCACTGAGCACCTATGTTGTGCCAAGCCCTAGAAATCTTGGGGGGCAAAACAGATACTCTCATAGCTTTTCTAAAACCTACAGTCTAGTGTGCTCAAAATTAAGTACCTAAATGGTTTTGATCAGAAAGAATCAAATGTTTTGAACAGGGAGAAATCATAGTTCAGGAGCTTCTGCTCACTAACTGCCTTTTCCCAACTGCCACATTTATAAAGCAAATATGAATGCTGCTGCTGCTGCTGCTGCTGCTAAGTCGCATCAGTTGTGTCTGACTCTGTGCGACCCCATAGACGGCAGCCCAGCAGGCTTCTTCGTCCCTGGGATTCTTCAGGCAAGAATACTGGAGTGGGTTGCCATTGCCTCCTCTGAAATACGGATGATCTTTCAGTAAAGATGAAGAGACACCCTGGTCTTCTTAGGTCCTAATTGTCTTATCCCCTTGCTCGGCTCTACCAGTTTCCTAGCTCAGTGAGAGTCTGAGTGACTTCCTTTAATTTCTGTGCTGACATTACAATGTTAAGTCCTGCCGGTCAGATGCCTGAGTTCATCCAACTGTAGAAAGAAAAGCGGCTCAAGAATTTAGCTTCTTGACTGTCCCTCTAAACTGTAAACTGACAGAAAAATCTATGAGATTAGCAAGGCTCAATTCAGATCCCATGCATTCTTTGTCCTCTAAACAAGCACTTGGTTTTTGGTTGAAACCAGAATGATTCCATAATTTCAAAATAAGCGCATGATCAGTGGTTGAAGGTGCCCGCACATTTTTATTTCTAGAATTCTTCAAGTTCTTTCTGTTAACCTTATCAGGCTCCCCTGTCAGTAAATATTTCATGTGCTGCCGACTGTCTATATTCTCATACTCTGGTCCATTTCTTAAGAGTGTGCACCAGTGAGTTTTATTGTCAGATTAGATATCATCACACATTCAGATTTTCAGTCACCAATTTGAGTAGATATACAGTAGCTTTGTGTACAAATATACCCAAACACACACTCTCCAGTCCTAGTCACCAACAGAGCTTGCATCACAGACGTCTTAGCCAGACTTATTTTCCACTTAGTTGGGTTTGAACAGTCTGAGTGTTTCAAAGTTGCAAAAAAGAATGGCTTATAAAAAATTAAAACAGATAATTAAGCTTTAAATAACACCACTGAATGCATGAGAAGCAAGTTTATGTTTCAAATCATTTAGTATAATTGCAGATAAGAATGCTGATATATTTAATAAAAAGAAATATGCCATATATTTGTGATATCCATACATGTTTTAAAAGAACAAACTGACCCTATATTCATAGGTTCAGATGGTATAAAGTTCACTAAAACTTGAAAATCCAACTGCTCCAGACTCTAGCAGTAGCTTCAATTCTGAGGGGCTTAATACTCTGCTACTGTATTCTATCTCTTATCACGGGAATAATATACATGTACCTGTTCATAACTCAGCAAGTCACAGAATTTATTACGGAATCTAGTCTGTGAATGAACAATAATCTCTGCTACTTGAACAAGTTTAAATGTTTTCCTCCACTTTAATTAAAACTATTCCTTATAGACAGACTTCCTTTTTTCTCCCAAATAAGTAAGATACTGACAATCTCATCCTGAAGATGTGCTAATGGACCCTGAAATGAGAATTCACTTTACTCTGATTTGTTAACAATAATCATAGTTAAAAAAAATCATTTCATTTACTTCTTAAAATGGTCAGATAATTCATTAATGAAAGCACCTATAACAAATGTGAACTCCAGAATCAAACCACAGAGTATTTTGAACCACAGAATATTGAAAAACAAAATAATGTCGAACTTGATGAACTCAAAAAGTGGGGTATCCTTGGACCATATTTAGTGATGCTTTCTCTTTGGAAGGAAAGTTATGACCAACCTAGACAGCATATTGAAAAGCAGAGACATTACTTTGCCAACAAAGGTCCGTCTAGTCAAGGCTATGGTTTTTCCAGTGGTCATGTATGGATGTGAGAGTTGGACTGTGAAGAAAGCTGAGCAGCGAAGAATTGATGCTTTTGAACTGTGGTGTTGGAGAAGACTCGAGAGTCCCTTGGACTGCAAGGAGATCCAACCAGTCCATTCTGAAGGAGATCAGCCCTGGGATTTCTTTGGAAGGAATGATGCTAAAGCTGAAACTCCAGTCCTTTGGCCACCTCATGCGAAGAGTTGACTCATTGGAAAAGACTCTGATGCTGGGAGGGATTGGGGGCAGGAGGAGAAGGGGATGACAGAGGATGAGATGGCTGGATGGCATCGCTGACTCGATGGACGTGAGTCTGAGTGAACTCCAGGAGTTGGTGATGGACAGGGAGGCCTGGCATGCTGTAATTCATGGGGTTGCAAAGAGTCAGACATGACTGAGCGACTGAACTGAACTGAGTGATGATGTATTGGCAAATATTTGTATACAAAACTAGAATTTATCCCAACATGGCATGAGTAATTATAAAATAAGAAATATGTGATCATATGTTTTGTAATAACCTATAAGGGAAAAGAACACACACACACACACACACAATTGAATCACTTTGCGGTACACATGAAACTAACACAACATTGTAAATCTAGACTTCAATAAAAAAAATGTTGAACATGCCTTAAAAAAAAGAGTTGGCAGTCTGTATAATCCTTGCCACTTCTGGATAATGTCATAATCAGAGATAAAGACACAGAAACGCATTAACATTTCCAAAGTAATGTACTGTGATTTTTGCCTTTTTTTCATTTATTTACTTACCTTTTTTTTCATTTATTTTTCTGACCTTTTATTGTATGAGATTCTACTGCAATGTAAAACCCATATTTTAAAGGAGTGATTTAGGGAATATCTTACCAGTTGTGGGCTTTTTGAGAGGCCTTTTGAGACAAACTAAGTTACTAACTAGTTCAGGGTTAAAAGTTTTATATGTTGTGACAACTTCCCCTCCCCTAGCAGAACAGTCTGGAAATATATCAAGATGATATCTGAAGAATGATGTTGAGGTCAGTTCACTATAGTGTGTCCATTTCTGAAGTAGGTATCTGAGTAATAATATCTGAGAAGATTGAACATTATGGGTAGTCAAAGAGAAGTTTAGTGTTTTGGAAATGCTTCAATAGGAACTTGTCTGAATGAAGCCTAAGAACACAAATATACCTTGTGTATTTTTTTTTTCTTTTCTCTTGTGGTTTCTTACAAGTTTTTTTTGTTTTTAATTGTGTCAGGTCTTAGTCATGGCATGCGGGATCTTTAATTGTAGCATGTGAACTCTTAGATGCAGCATGTGGGCTCTAGTTCCCCAACAAGAGATTGAACCCAGGCCCCCTGCATTAGGAGCATGGCGTCTTTAGCCACTGGGCCACCAGAGAAGTCCCTATTACACAATGTTGAGCGTATATAAGTGTCCTACATAAGTGGGACCTTGTTGTTTGTCTATTTTATGTACAGTGATTTATATTTGGTAATCCCAACATTGTGTACTTTTAAATGTAAAAACTACTGATACCTGGAAATGTGTGTATATATATATTCAATTAAAACAACAAACAAATGTGGTCAGTCATTGAAGAAGCCTGTACTTTTTATTTCTAGGATTCTATCTCCTATAGAAATTCACATACTACACACATATGTGCAAAAATATTCATTACTTTTTTTTGCAAAAACAAAAGGCATATTAAAATTTAAAAACTTGAAGGAAACCTAAACTTCTATTGGTAAGTGAATGCTTACAATGATTCAACTTCTATTAATAGGAGAATATTCTACAGCTTTTGTGGAATATAGAGTAGGGCTATATGACAAAGCAGAATCTATTATAATTTGGGGAAAAACACATGTTGCCTAACAATATGTATAATGTGTCCCTTAAAAATAAAAATAATATATCATTATCTTATTTAAAATAAGTAAAGCATACTATAATCTAATCTAATCAAAATATCTGTGTGGGCAGAACAAAATTAAAGGATACATATCAGCTATTAAAAGTGTTTACCTTAGAGGAATAAGATTAGAACAGTGGGCAAGGAGGTAGTAACTTTCACTTTTTTACTTTAAGTGCTTCCATATTTTTTTTCTTTTACGAAAGTACATATTACCATTGCATTACTCTCTGCAGTATCCAGCACTTTACTTTTTATAAGTCGGGACCATGCACCCCTTTATTTGCATGTGTAGTTAAGTACAGACATGTTGATACATAACCTATAAATCTCAGTGATATTAAATAGCAGTGTTACAATAGCTATAATACATATTAAAATACTTTAATATATAAAATTATTATATATATGTATGTGTGTATATATATATGTATGTTTAGCTTGTGCATTAATCCTGAGACCAAAAGCTGTAAGTAGCCTGTGGCATGGTCCACTTGCCTTTTAAATCAGGAAGAGTGTTCTTCAAAGGTACCTGTTATCCATATCTCTATCAATAACTTCCTACAAATCAGGGCTTGATTTATTATTTCATTATTTAAGGAAATGATGGATAAAATGTTAATGAAAATTAAATTTAAATGTTTTGCACATATATAGCCTTTTACTATAAATAGGACAAAAAATTGAAGAACTATTCTATTTGAAAAGATACCCGACTCAGCAAAATCACATATATCACTGCTGGTCAAATGAGCTTCCAACATACGTCTTCAGTGTTTCACTTCCACCTTACTCATTAATAAAAGCAAAACCAGTAACTAATATTCATGAGGATCTATTCATTCAGTAACTGCAACCTCAGGTTGGCTACAGATGCAAGAGTTTGGTCAAAATCAATGAGGCATTCGATTAGATTCAATTAGCTATATGGAATCTACCATCATGAATACTATATATGCTATTATTATTTGTGAAAAGTGTGCCTCACATCTCTTATAACACACACACACATTTTCCAAAGGTGGTTGTTAAACATTTATCAACACACTGCTGAGCTTTGGTAGCATAAGTAGTGTTCACCCAGTTCAAAAGTTCATTAGTAGATACTATTGACATATCTGCTCAAAAGAACTCATGCACTGAGCATGACCAAATTGGCATAGGTAGGTTCCAAACAATGAGATGGTGGCAAAAGACTACATTTTAAGCTCAGCAGCCACTTTTCTACTTGGCTGCATGCTTTTTAGGACTAGTTGCTTAAAATCAAATTCTTTTACAAAGGCATGAATAGGCATTCTTGCACAAGACTTAATTAAAATTTCACACACCTACGAAAAGCTGTTTTGAAAATAAGCCTTGGGAAAATGGATTGGATTTTTACATAATCACAAATAATTAGTCCATGTTAAAAGAAGTGAGCTTTATTTTTATATTGAATTAGATTTAAACTCCAGAAAAAAATATTCATCATATACACACTTTCACACAAAAAACATCAAGGCTCTGGGGGAATTGGGGAGAGGAAATGGATTCGGGTTTGGGATTTGGCAGTACTAATTTGAGGAAAGGAAATTGTTGAAGGCTAGAGATGCACTCTGTTACAGTAGAACCTTTTGATGTCAGATTTGGGGAGATAGATAAAGTACAATAGATTTACTAAATTTTCTTTCATTATCTTGGTTGATTGAAATATGAATGAGATTCTAGGATTTTTCGTTCTGTGTGCTCCAAATGCAGAATTCTTATAAAAACACATGAAAAATGATGGTGGAAATAATGGAGACACATACCATCAATAACAATAAAATAGAATATAATTACCTTGTTATATTTAATATGCAGCCCTGCTTTTGCATATTATTTGGTCCAGAATTGATTTGAAACCAACCAGTGATTTGCTGAATTCCTCTCATGTATAAATTCCAAAGGCTCAGTATGAGCAGCAGAGCCCAGTGAGCTACGTTCACAAGCTGAGCCTCCAGTCCTCTTGCCTTTAGCTACTATTTAATGCTAGCTGTTTGTTCTTTCCAGTCCTCCCCCTTCTCTACCTCCTCCAGGTCTCATTTTGAAAACCTACCCCGTAGATATCCTATTCAATCTTTCTGAGTTGCCTTGGCAACTCTCAAAGCTGGGATAGCTCACAGCCTCCCAGTCTAATTCCATCACATCCCTCAATTAGTTTAGCTAAGTCTTTTATGGGCAGTCAGATATTCTTTAGAACTGTAATCAGGAGTTGGCTCACTCTAAATGGTGTTTAAAGATTCTCACAAGGTGATTTCCTGTGCACATCCTCCCCAGCTCTCTTCCTGCAAGGTTCCTTTCCTTAAAACCAGAAAGCAGAACCATACTGTTACAACCCATGTTCTTGCTTCCCTCCACTATCTTTTGACTTTACCTTGAAGATTTACTTTTTTTTGTCTTTTGGCTGCCATGCCCTTTGGCATCTTCTGAACCTTGGCAGCATTCCTTGGTTGGCAGTAATTATCAGGATTGTCAGGTTTTCAACATTTAGGTCCTCAGATGAAAATCATAATTGTTTATGTTTCCAGCCAAATATGTCATTGCATATGATGTTTGCAAAGAGCACAGAGATAGATCATTCTTTGTTTATATTTTGAAAAGAGAAAACTCACCTCCGGCCCAGCTTTCCACCCAAAAGGAGCTACCTCACAAGGGACGGTGCCGCCTGCCAGCAAGGTCTCTCTAAATTATTTCATCAAGCCTTGCTAAGGAAGGCTGCCCAAATGCAATTACCTCACTATTCAGATTTGTAGAGAGATGTGCTAGCTTTGAAAAAAATCAGATGAAAACAAATTTCTGTCATGAGAATTTGACAGCACTCTTTTGAAAATCTAGTTCTGATTATGAAGACATTTAACATAATAAGGTACAGTGTGTTTGTGCTCAGTTGTGTCCAACTCTTTGTGAGCTCATGGACTGTAGCCTGCCAGGCTCCTAGGTCCATGGGATTCTCCAGGCAAAGAATACTGGAGTGGGTTGCCATTCCCTTCTCCAGGGAGATCTTCTTGACCCAGGGATGGAACCCATGTCTCTTATGTCTCACTGCATTGGCAGTCGGGTTCTTTACCACCAGTGACACCTAGGAAGCCCATAATAAGGCACAGACAAAACTAAAAAAAAAGTTGTTTACTTTATTTCATAGAATGTACGAGTTACACATTTAATACCACACTAAAGATGGTTGTATACAAAGAAACAAAATCTTGAGCTGGCTTACTCTCTTTTATAATCAAATTGAAATTATATTTTTAACAAGTTATTTACGGTGAATTAAACCAATAGTTTGTTATTATACACTTACAATGAATATAAAATCAAGGAAATAAACATGGAGTTGTTATAAAGGAATAAACCACACCTATAATGTGATGAATAGGAACATCCTCTTGAATATTAATTCAATTTGGAGTGGCTATCTTGGGAACATAGATGACACCACCCTTATGGCAGAAAGTGAAGAGGAACTAAAAAGCCTCTTGATGACAGTGAAAGTGGAGAGTAAAAAAATTGGCTTAAAGCTCAACATTCAGAAAACGAAGATCATGGCATCCGGTCCCATCACTTCACGGGAAATAGATGGAGAAACAGTGGAAACGGTGTCAGACTTTATTTTGGGGGGCTCCAAAATCACTGCAGAGGGTGACTGCAGCCATGAAATTAAAAGATGCTTACTCCTTGGAAGGAAAGTTATGACAAACCTAGATAGCTATTCAAAAGCAGAGACATTACTTTGCCAACAAAGGTCCGTTTAGTCAAGGCTATGGTTTTTCCAGTGGTCATGTATGGATGCGAGAGTTGGACTGTGAAGAAAGCTGAGCGCCGAAGAATTAATCCTTTTGAACTGTGGTGTTGGAGAAGACTCTTGAGAGTCCCTTGGACTGCAAGGAGATCCAACCAGTCCATTCTGAAGGAGATCAGCCCTGGGATTTTCTTGGAAGGAATGATGGTAAAGCTGAAACTCCAGTACTTTGGCCACCTTATGCAAGGAGTTGACTCATTGGAAAAGACTCTGATGCTGGGAGGGATTGGGGGCAGGAGGAGAAGAGGACGATAGAGGATGAGATAGCTGGATGGCATTGCTGACTCGATGGACGTGAGTCTGAGTGAACTCCGGGAGTTGGTGATGGACAGGGAGGCCTGGCGTGCTGCGATTCATGGGGTCGCAAAGAGCCAGACACGACTGAGCGACTAAAATGAACTGATCATGGGAACATGCACTGTCATTAATGGAGCTGAGATTGCCTCTGCAAGTCTAATGGGAGTTGTGAATTCACATAGTATAGAAAATAAATTTGTTTCCATACTGACTTGGCCAATGGGCATTTAGGAAAACTGAAATCACAATCTGTGGCAATGTCCCCTGCTACTGGGAACATTTTTCAGTGAAAATCTACTTTCTTTCTTTCTTTCTTTTAGCTCTTGTCTTCAAAATATGTACACTACACACTTGATCAGAGCTAAGCCAGGAGACATGATTAACAATTACCACCTGTAAATTTAGATAAAACAACAGATCTTATATCTTCCATCTCGGAGGTGATCATGCCAGAAAATTTTGCATTCTGCTTTCCAACAATTTCCTAATCATCAAAGAATAGAACACTTGATTATTCAGTTGCACTCACCAAAACAACTTGGAAAAAGCAATGGATTCAACAAAAAGCTATGATCATACAGGATTTGTTTACTTGTTTCTAAAGCCATAAGCCCATGAAAAGTTATATACTTACTTTTATTGTGCTATGTCCTGTGAGAGGTGGTCATTTATCAAAATTTCATAGAACTGAGAAAACAATTAACATTGGCATGGACCTGGAAAACCTAACAAAAAGTTTTCCGTCTCTTAAGTCAAAACTTCAATTTGAGCCAAGTACTTTAATTTATTTGTTTAATCATGGGAGAGAGATTCAAAGTTTACCATAAAAAAAAAAAGAGAGATGCTGAAGTTTGCTTATACACTAAGCAATCTACATACAATATCTTACAGATTATTTCAACAGGTATAATGGCTTCAAATATTGTCCTGAAGCTGTTGGCATGACTGAAGAAATTTGGATGTATTTTCAGATAAATGGAATTATTCCCCACTCCTCTCTTATTATTAATAATTATAGGAACAGATTTCTAAGGAGATAAAGTTTATTGTTTCTTTATCAATCTCCCATATAAAAAATATTTTCTTATGATCTAGTCTAGGTGGCTCTTGATAGCAACTACTTGTTTTTAAGACTGATTTACTGCCAAAAATTTTGTCTCTGTGCTTAACTCCGGTCACTGTTTCTTTAATTTGTTCTTATTATGTTTTCAGTAAAAGGAGAGGCTAGCAAGCTATTCTTACTCATATAGAACTCAGCATGAATATTTGCTACTTTTATTTTTAAAGGCAAGTAACACTCCCTAGTTGCTGATTTGTTTTTTCCACAGAGGAAAATATTTAATTTTCTTAGAGTGTAAGTAAACTCTTTTATATTTACTGAAAATGTCATCTAGTTTAGCTTGTTGAGAAGGACATACACAAAAGACTTTGAAGTCTTTCTGATCCTAAGAGATATAAATCTGTATCTTACAATGAGCTATTTAGTCTTTCTTGCTTATGTTCCCAAAGTAATAAAACTTCTTGCAAGTAGCAGCTTCTAACCTGAATACCTGTTTTTGCTCCTTTTTACTCCAGTGAAGGCATTTATTATAATTAAATTCTAGTTGGGTTTCTTTATGAAAGTGAATTAACTTTACAAAAACATCCTTAGGGAATGTTTAGGGACTCCTTAGTTGTATTAATGAGATCACTTTTTAACATTTGATGTAAATCTGCTTTTATCTTAAATCTTCTCTGTTTCTGCATCATGGACCAAGTTGCACAGGCCCAAACAGAGCCATCATCCTTGCTTACTCCTCTCACCTTGGGCCTCATATCAAAATTCAACAGCCATGCCCGTCATCTGTACTTCTGAAATAGATCCACAATCTGATCACTTCTCATTGGCCTCACTGGTACCATCTTCGTTCCCATAAGCATCCTCTTGCACTTTCCCATGGTCAGTTCTCCACTCCACACTCAAAGGGGTCTTTGTAAATCAGATCATGCTCTTTCCTCTGCTGTAAAACTGATCAATGTCTTCCAATGAAGCTTAGGACAAACACCTCTGGGTCTTTTCTAACGTGTTTCCTTCTGCCATGAAGGCTCTTTCCCCACAGCTTCTTATGGCCTGACCGTACCTCACCATTCAGGTCTCTACACAGGGTTTCACCTCCTCAGAAAAGGATGTTCCTAAATGTTTTCTTTACCCTCCCCCACCCTACTTCACTTTTTGCACACTTGTTACTATAGAAACTACCTTTTTTTTTCTCTCTCTCTTTCTTTCTTGTCTGCTTCCCTTACTGGAATGGAAGGTTCATGAGCACATGAACTTTGAATATTTCACTGCTGTGATCTCCAACATCACAGGTCCCAAACAGAATCTCTTACATAGTAAGCATTCAGTAAGTATTTCTTGATTGAATAAAGGAGAATTTACTCTTTTAAAGATGGGTTCCACTTTTTAAATCCCATTCACTTGTAATGTTTCCTGTGTCTTTCTTATTTACCTCGTGTCTCTTTTTTAAAGAAATTCTTCATTTGGCTGGGCCAGGTCTTAGTTGCAGCACACGGGATCTTCAATCTTGGCTGCAACATGCAGGATCTTTTGAGTTGCAGCATGTGAACTCTTAGTTGCAGCACGTAGGATCTAGCTCTCTGACCAGGTTCCATCCCGGGCCCCTTGTACTGGGAGCGTGGAGTCTTAGCCACTGGACCACCAGGGAATTCTCCTCTTAACTCTTAGGAACAAAAAAACTACCCAGCCTTTTCATAAAATATTGCTGTTAGCATTGCTAACAGAAGAGAAATGCGCATTTACAATAATCTACCTAATCTGAGGTGTATAACAAAGTAAAGTATAATCAGAAGTCTCATTTTAAAACAAATCACAAAATTTCCTATGTATTTAGATTAATTCATACTGCTCAAATAAGTCTTAATCTCTGAAGGAACGTGTTTAAAAACATCTCCCTTTGATAATGACTTTAAGGCCAGTTCACTTTTTGGCAGTATAAATTCAATAATTAAGTCATTTGTCATCACCAAGACTGTTAATTAGCTATCCTATTAGTAACGTGCCAATCAATTTATCAGTTGATGAATGTCAGTTGCAAATTCTGATGTCATTTTTTCTTTAATACAGTCATTAGGGACCATCTATAAATCCTAGAGAAAGTTTCAGACAGTCTCACATGAATAGTATATTCTCCTCTGATGGTGGAAAGAGCTGATCAAAATTCTGGGCAGATTGACCTAACTTTTCCTTTATCTGAATTTATCAGTCTGCTATTGTGAGCTTAAATGAAGTCACTTTTAATAAGCTTTCCAATACAATCATTATTGTAAACTTAATATGGAAAAAATTATTTGAAAAGACTTAAAGGTACTAAATGGAGAAGGAAATGGCAACGCACTGCAGTACTCTTGCCTTGAAAATCCCATGGACAGAGGAGCTTGGTGCAGGCTACTATCCATGGGGTCGCAAAGAGATGGGCACAACTGAGCGACTTCACTTTCTTTCTTTCTTTCTTAAAGTTACTAAAAAGTATATATAATCTTATTGACTTAAAACTATTGTATAAAGAATTTAAATTGTGATAATAATGATAATAAATGAAAGTCAGAATGTTTAGGTTTTGGGTACAATTAAGAAGAAAATATACTAAATTTAGTCATTGCTCTAGTACTTTATGTCTTTTAGTCATAATTTTCATACCCTAAAAAGTTAATGACTTGATTTTTCTTTCACCAGTGCATTCTGACCTGATAAATATAACTCAGCATTCTCCCAAATGTGTTCTGCAGAATGCTAATCTTAGAATGTTAAAAGGTATTTTGCAAATAATAGTGATGCTGATGATTAAGTTCTTGTATTGGGTCTCCCAAATTATTTTAGCTTTATTTTAAGGAATGTCTTTTGGACATGTGTTATAGAAAATGCTTCTGTAATTCATTATTTGAAAATCTTTGACACTTTTTTGTGACACTTTGATGGTAAGACTGGTAGAACTTTCCCATTGACAATGGTAGAATCATTCCCATGGACAATGATTTCAGCAAAACTGTGGTGATCATAACTGATCCTTTTATTTTCTGCTTAATCCCTGAAATTCCAATGCATAATCATTTATTATTCATTGGTTAAATATTATTCGTTATTAAATAATAATTGTTGTGGTCCCAGGTGGCTCAGTGGTAAAGAACCTGCCTGCCAATGCAGGAGACACAGAAGACATGGGTTCAACCCCTGGGTAGGGAAGATCCCCTGGAGGAGGAAACGGCAACCCACCCTAGTACTCTTGCCAGGATAATCCCATGGATAGAGAAGCCTGGCAGGGTACTGTCCTTGGGGTCACAAAGATGGACACACTGAGAGTGACTGGGCACGCACACCTGCACGTGTGCACATGACCTTCTTGGTGACAAACCCAAAGGATTCTTTCTTTCCTTATTCACTTAATCTCCTTGGGGCATTTGGTGCAACCAATCACCAATTCTTGAAATCTTGGTTCTTCCACCTCCCAAGACTCTTCTCTCGGCTTCTCGTATGATTCCATTTTTCTCTGTTTGCTCCTTATATGTGATATCCAATTTTTGCTAGCCTTCTTTTCTCTTTCTACCTTCTCTCCCTGTTTTATCTCATCCATATTTATTGCTTCAAATGCCATTACAGACTGATGGCTCACAAGGCTGTATCTCTAATTGCCTACAAAATCTCTCAACTTGAATGTGTAATTTCAATAATTAAAAGCCCTCTTCACTATAGTGTCTGCACGTATGCATGCTCAGTCAATCCTGTCCAACTCTTTGTGACCCCAGGGACTGTAGCTCACGAGGCTCCTCCATTCATGGGATTTTACAGGCAAGAAAATGAGTGGGCTGCCATTTCCTCCTTCAGGGGATCTTCCTGCCCCAAAGGTCAACCCCACATCTCCTATACTGGTAGGTGGATTCTTTACCCCTGAGCCACCTGGGAAGCCCCAGGTATTTCAAATTCAGGTTGCAAAAAGTTAATTCATCATTGCCCCATCCACTATGTAACACTTTTTTTGCGTCCTGCTATTAATCTTCATTCAGTGTTGAATTCACATAAATTATCATGGTTGATAATGTGATATGGTAGGCACAACATTCAGCTTGGAGACAGACTGCTAGAGTTTGAGTTGTATGGCTGTGTTAATAATTTTTATAACCCTGGGTAAATCAGTTCACAATTCTGGCTCTCAGCTCTTTCATGTATAAAATATTAGATAATCCTACACTTTGTTGTAGTCTTTCCCTGACTCTGTCTCATTTCCCTTCATTCTTGGAAGATTTTAGTTCCTGGCTCAATGGCATTCTATCCAACACTGTCCCTTTAGTGATTTAATCCATTTGTATTACCCTTCCAACATACTTATCACTAAATTCTCAGAATTCCTCTGCTCCAATGTCCTTTATAAAACCCCAGCCACTTACTTCCATGGTTGAATCCTAGACCTTGTCATTGCAAATAAACAATACCTCTAAAACCTTAATTCCAAGCACCCATTCAAGCATATCATTCTCTCAGTGCTTTAACTGCACTGAGACCAACAATCCATTGATCCAAATACTTTTCTCTGGCACGCCTCTCCATCTCCCACCCCCTGAGAAATATCATTGACTCAACCTGCAAATATGTAACCCATTTCTTCCACTGTAAAAAGCCCATATATTTTGGCAGAAGCATGCCTAACTTTCAAAAGGGTTAATTAGTACATTCTTTGTCTTCAAGGCAGCTCTAAGCATAATTGCAAATTATTGAATCTAAAGTTAATATTTTCACTTTGAATATGGAGCTTTCATATCAAATATGTGATAATTTGCAGGAACCATGAAGACTCTTGAGAGTCCCTTGGACTGCAAGGAGATCCAACCAGTCCATTCTAAAGGAGATCAGCCCTGGGTGTCCTTTGGAAGGAATGATGCTAAAGCTGAAACTCCAGTACTTTGGTCACCTGATGCGAAGAGTTGACTCATTGGAAAAGATTCTGATGCTGGGAGGGATTGGGGGCAGGAGGAGGATGAGATGGCTGGATGGCATCACCGACTCGATGGATGTGAGTCTGAGTGAACTCCGGGAGATGGTGATGGACAGGGAGGCCTGGCATGCTGCGATTCATGGGGTCGCAAAGAGTCAGACACGACTGAGCGACCGAACTGAACTGAACTGAACTGAATGGCATTTTCCTGCCTTAAAGCTTTGAAACAATTATATCTTTAACTAATTCATTATTGTAATATGGGAGGTTTAGGCTAGAATGTTATAATATTAATGTTTTAAGGATGACAGGCAGCCAGCAAGACTCCAGTATCCATAGCAACATGAAGTTCTTCTTTTCAAGTGACAAAAGGTGATTATTATTTTTCTTTTATATTATTATAACAGAGTTTATCACAGAGGTAAAGGGTATGTACTAGCATTCAAGGGAGGAGAAGATATTTAAGGCAGAAATAAATGCAATTGCCACTGAATCCTCAGAGAATCCTTCTTCCTCCTGCAAATGAAGGGATTTATAGCTCTATTCAGAAGCAGAGGGGTTTTAAGCAAGACTTGAAATATCAATATTACTTGCTAATTAAAAACTTTCAACTAGGTTAGGAAGGAAAATAACTATGATATACAATTTTTTTAGCTCATTTTAACATTTTATTTTATTTATTTATTTTTGGTTGTACTGGGTCTCTGTTGCTGTGTGGGCTTTTCTCTAGTTGTGGCGAGCAGGGGCTACTCTCTCATTGCAGTGGTGTCTCTTGTTGCTGAGCATGGACTCTAGGGTCCATGGGCTTCAGTAGTTGCAGCTCCCAGGCTCTAGAGCACAGGATCAATAGTTGTGGTGCGTGGGCTTAGTTGCTGTGTGGATCAGGGATCGAACCTGTGTCTCCTGCATTGCCAGGAGGATTCTTTACCACTGAGCCACCAGGGAAACCCTGATATGCAATTTGAATCATTAAAGTAAGGCCATAAAATTTTAGGGAAGTAGAAGGAGTACCAATGAGATCCATACAAATTTTGAGATGTTTGGCCTCACTGAAATACAACAGAAGTTCTTTGGGTGGCAGAGTTTACAAGACAGAAGGAGATAATGACAGGGGTAGAGACAGACCTAAAGACAGTATAGCAAAAGTTGATATGATAGTGATGGATTTTTTTTAAAAGGAAAAGTTTGTATTATTTTCACTATTTTAACGTATAGTTGAAATAATTCATAATTAAATAACCTGAAGGTTAAAGAGAGAAATCATGAAATCAATCAAGGAGATGATAAATTGTAGCATTAAAGGACTTAAAAATGAAGTTTTGCCTAAAACTGTCTTTGCTGTATGTGACTTGGTCAGTTCAGTTCAGTCACTCAGTTTTTTCTGACTCTTTGCGACCCCATGAACCGCAGCATGTCAGGCCTCCCTGTCCATCACCAACTCCCAGAGTCTACCCAAACCCATGTCCATTGAGTTGGGGATGCCATCCAACCATCTCATCCTCTGTCATCCCCTTCTCCTTCTGCCCTCAATCTTTCCCAGCATCATGGTCTTTTCAAATGAGTCATCTCTTTGCATGAGGTGGCCAAAGTATTGGAGTTTCTGCTTCAGCATCAGTCCTTCCAATGAACACCCAGGACTGATCTCCTTTAGCATGGACTGGTTGGATCTCCTTGCAGTCTAGACTGGTCATATATTTTCTTTCAAGGAGCAAGCATCTTTTAACTTCATGGCTTCAGTCACCATCTGCAGTGATTTTAGACCTCAAAAAAATTAAATGTCACTGTTTCTGCTGTTTCTGCATCTGTTTGCCATGGAGTGATGGGACCAGATGCCATGATGTTAGTTTTTTAAATGTTGAGTTTTAGGCCAACTTTTTCACCTTCCTCTTTCACTTTCATCAAGAGGCTCTTCAGTTCCTCTTGGATTTTTGCCATAAGGGTGGTGTCATCTGTGTATCTGAAGTTATTGATATTTCTCTCAGTAATCTTGATTCCAGCCTGTGCTTCCACCAGCCCAGCATTTCTCATGATGTACTCTGCATAGAAGTTAAATAAGCAGGGTGACAATATACAGCCTTGATGTGCTCCTTTCCTGATTTGGAACCGGTCTGTTGTTCCATGTCCAGTTCTAACTGTTGCTTCTTGACCTGAATACAGATTTCTCACAAGTCAGGTAAGGTGGTCTGATATTCCCATCTCTTGAAGAATTTTCCATGGCTTGTGACTGTTTGTGATCCACACAGTCAAAGGCTTTGGCGTAATTAATAAAGCAGAAGTAGATGTTTTTCTGGAATTCTCTTGCTTTTTTGATGATCCAGTGGATGTTGGCAATTTGATCTCTGGTTGCTCTGCCTTTTCTAAATCCAACTTGAACATCTGGAAGTTCAGGGTTCACGTACTGTTGAAGCCTGGCTTGAACAATCTTGAGCATTGCTTTGCTAGCATATGAGATGAGTGCAATTGTGAGGCAGTTTGAGCATGCTTTGGCATTGCCTTTCTTTGGGATTGGAATGAAAACTGACCTTTTCCAGTCCTGTGGTCTCTGCTGAGTTTTCCAAATTTGCTGACATATTGAATGAAGCACTTTCACAGCATCATCTTTTAGGATTTGAAGTAACTCAGCTGGAATTTCATCACCGCCACTAGCTTTGTTCGTAGTGATGCTTCCTAAGGCCCGCTTGACTTTGCATTCCAGGATGTCTGGCTCTAGGTGAGTGATCACACCATTGTGGTTATCTAGGTCATGAAGATCTTTTTTGCACAGTTCTTCTGTGTATTCTTGTGACTTCCTCTTAATATCTTCTGCTTCTGTTAGGTCCATGCCATTTCTGTCCTTTATTGTGCCCACCTTTGCATGAAATGTTCCCTTGGTGTCTCTCATTTTCTTGAAGAGATCTCTCATTTTTCCCCATTCTATTGTTTTCCTCTATTTCTTTACACTGATCACTGAGGAAGGCTTTCTTATCTCTCTTTGCTATTCTTTGGAACTCTGCATTTCCTTTTCTCCTTTGCCTTTAGCTTCTCTTCTTTCCTCAGCTATTTGTAAGGCCTCCTCAGACAACCATTTTGCCTTTTTGCACTTCTTTTTCTTGGGGATGATCTTGATTACTGCCTCCTGTACAATATCATGAACCTCTGTCCATAGTTCTTCAGACACTCTGTCTATCAGATCTAATCCCTTGAATCTATTTGTCACTTCCACTGTGTAATCTATTTGTCACTTCCACTGTATAATATTGCAAAATTCAGACTTAAATTGAAGAAAGTAGGGAAAACCACTAGACCATTCAGGTATGACCTAAATCACCTCTCTTATGATTATACAGTAAAATCAGTAGGCAATTTTTACTTTGCATCCATGGTAAGACTCACCAAACTTGTAGTTTCCATTTCTCCTTCCATTCTGCCACATTAACAATAGTAGCAACAGCAACATATCAGGCCAAGTGCTGTCGTCAATGCATTGTATTTATCCTCACATCAAACTTACAAAGTGGATTCCATTAGTATCCAATCAGATAATGAAACTGATTGGATACTAACAGATAATGAAACTGAGTTATTGAGAGGTAAGAAATTTGCTGAGGTTCATAGCTGGCCCCAGGTTTTGTGCTCTTAAACATTACTCTATACTGCCTCTTGATCATGTCTCTAGAAAGTTAAGGAGTTTTTATTAACCATACACTATAATTTATAAATAGTTATTGTACTTCATTCAGCTAGATATTAGGAATTTTAGCAAACCCAGGAAGAGAGAATTAAATAAGCAATAACATAAGAGTTATGGTGTGGAAAATATCAGGAGTGGTCGGTAATAGCAAGAACAGCTAAACCAGTGTAAGGAGAATTTGATAATCCTTGCCAAAGACAGAATTCACCCAAATTACTAGAAAAGGCAAACAGTCCATTGTTCCATGCTGGAGGAGATGAGCTCTGAAAGAGTGAAGCAAGAGAAAAGGTGACCAGAGAGTGATTATGCATTAAGATAGGTCCAAGATACAAAAATCACAGTGTAAAAGCCAGCCAAGAGCATACCACTTTGCCAGGGTCCTTGCTAGAAGGTGTGGCTTATTGTATTGTCTACTCTTATTGTAGTGGACACAGAGATGCATTGCTTAGAATCCTCTGCAAGGACTTGCTGCCCAATTCTCTGAGGTCAGCAAGGCTCCAGCAATCACCTCTTCCTGGTCTGTCCAGCTGCAACGGATGACTCCCAAAGTCACCTGCTTCCCAGGGTAACCCACATATTAACCTCAAGATGAACAAGGAAGTTTAGATAATTATTTCAAGATTAAATACAGGGGTAATTTTTATTTTATATTAAAAATACATAGACTTAGGTAACTTCCTTCAATTTATGGATTTTGATTTTGACAATTTGTTTGTATAAGACTACATTACGTAATGCTCATCCAGAAGTATCTAAACAGCAAATGTATGTGAAATAACTAAAAGACTGATATCTTCCAATGACTATTTTGACATTTTTGTTGAAATCAGTTCTTGATGTTGAGATTTT
Source organism: Bos indicus (assembly GCF_029378745.1). Classification (NCBI taxonomy): domain Eukaryota; kingdom Metazoa; phylum Chordata; class Mammalia; order Artiodactyla; family Bovidae; genus Bos; species Bos indicus. The sequence goes on from NC_091760.1 coordinate 114,819,333, forward strand.
CTGTTTCTGTGCTTGCAAAATTAGAGTCTTTTGTGAACATTCACACACAGTTTACCTGAGCATAAATCTCCAAGGCCCCCATTGATGAAAACTCATATTTATTACTCCTACCTTATCTTCTATCATTGTTTGGAGGTGGCAGAAATAAAGGCCTCCTGCTTCCTTTATGACTCATTTTCAGTTGTTGTTTTTTGTTGTTTTTCAGTCGCTGAGTTGTGTCCTACTCTTTGCAACCATTTCGGTGCATGCATGCTAAGTCACTTCAGTCATGTCCAACTCTTTATGACCCCATGGGCTATAGCTCGCCAAGCTCCTCTGTCCATGGGATGCTCCAGGCAAGAATACTGGAAATGGGCTGCCATTTCCTCCTCTAGGAGATCCTACCAACCCAGGGACTGAAACTGAGTCTCTTGCGACTCCTACATTGAAGGCAGATTCTTTACATCTGAGCCACCTGAACAAGTAGAAAGGACTAATAAAAAGCAAATGCAGATAGATATTAAGTGTAGCAGGTTGTTTCTGGGGCAGTTCAAGAACAATTCACAACTCCCCCCAAATCTTTAGGATATATAATGACTTCAGTTCAGTTCAGTTCAGTCGCTCAGTCATGTCCGACTCTTTGCGACCCCATGAATCGCAGCATGCCAGGCCTCCCTGTCCATCACCAACTCCCAGAGTTCACTCAGACTCATCAGTGATGCCATCCAGCCATCTCATCCTCTCTCGTCCCCTTCTCCTGCCCCCAATCCCTCCCAGCATCAGGGTCTTTTCCAATGAGTCAACTCTTCGCATCAGGTGGCCAAAGTATTGGAGTTTCAGCTTTAGCATCAGTCCTTCCAAAAAAATCCCAGGACTGATCCCCTTTAGAATGGACTGGTTGGATGTCCTTGCAGTCCAAGGGACTCTCAAGAGTCTTCTCCAACATCACATTTCAAAAGGATCAATTTTTCGGCGCTCAGCTTTCTTCATAGTCCAACTCTCACATCCATATATGACCACTCGAAAAACCATAGCCTTGACTAGATGGACCTTTGTTGACAAAGTAATGTCTCTGCTTTTGAATATGCTATCTAGGTTGGGCATAACTTTCCTTCCAAGGAGTAAGCATCTTTTAATTTCATGGCTGCAATCACCATCTGCTGTGATTTTGGAGCCTCCAAAAATAAAGTCTGACACTGTTTCCACTGTTTCCCCATCTATTTGTCGTGAAGCGATGGCACCAGATGCCATGATCTTAGTTTTCTGAATGTTGAGCTTTAAGCCAACTTTTTCACTCTCCTCTTTCACTTTCATCAAGAGGCTTTTTAGTTCCTCTTGACTTAAGGATGGTATCATCTGCATATCTGAGGTTATTGATATTTCTCCTGGCAATCTTGATTCCAGCTTGTGCAATTCCAGTTTCCTCCAGCCCAGCGTTTCTCATGATGTACTCTGCATATAAGTTAAATAAGCAGGGTGACAGTATACAACCTTGACATACTCCTTTTCCTATTTGGAACCAGTCTGTTGTTCCATGTCCAGTTCTAACTGTTGCTTCCTTACCACAGTTATTTTCTGAATGTAAATAAGAAGCAATCACTTATGTTTACAGCCAGACTTCTAACACATTTGGATTTTCCCCATCCCCTCTTAGAAATTACCCAAATCCATAAGTAGAACAAGAAACAACATGCAGGCCCCATGCTTAAAAGTAAATAAAACCCCAAATCAGGACAGAAGCAGAAGGGCTACCAAAAACAGTACAGGTCAAATAGGCATGAGGGAAGGTGTGAAGGCAAAAGCCTTATGTTCCACATTCTCAGAAAATAATGGCAAAGCTCCCTCTTCCAAAAAAATTAAAAAAGTGATTTCAACACAAGCAACTCCTGATCATGATATCCGGAAAAGGATGAGAGATCTGGCGGTGAGAGCTTGTCTACCCGCAGTGCAGCTCTGAGGAGCAGAGGAGGCAGGACTGAGACCCTCTGCCTTATTATCAGCCCTGCAGTGCTAATCCTGGTTGATCTTTGGAAGAAAAAAATGCCCAAGGAATTCACATATGCATACAGAAAATGTCTGTGGCTATGGAGTGATGGCCTGACCCTTCCTTACATAAATTTACAGCAAATAGCTGATCTAGGAAGAATGTATCTAATTTAAAGATGAACAAAAATAAAAAGGAACTTATATCACTTATATACTAAGTCTACAAAATGATACAAATGAATTTATTTACAAAATAGAAACAGATTCATAGACTCAGAAAACAAATTTATGGTTACCAAAGAGGAAAGTTTGCTGCTACTGCTGCTGCTAAGTCGCTTCAGTCATGTCTGACTCTGTGTGACCCCATAGACGGCAGCCCACCAGGCTGCCCCATCCCTGGGATTCTCCAGACAAGAACACTGGAGTGGGTTGCCATTTCCTTCTCCAATGCATGAAAGTGAAAAGTGAAAGTGAAGGGGAGGGGTAAACTAAGGGTTTGGGATTAACAGATATTCACTACTATATATAAAATAGATAAGCAACAAGGACGTACTGTATAACCAGGGAACTCTACTCAGTACTCTGTAATGATCTATATGGGAAAAGAATCTGAAAAGGAGTCGGTATATGTATATGTATAAATGAATCACTTTGCTGTACACCTGAAACTAACAGAAAATTATAAATCAACTATATTCTAATATAAAATAAAAATTAAATAAATTAAAAATCAACACAACCATTACAGAAAATAATGTAAGAAAAAAAAAAAGACAAAAATAGCAAAAATAAAGGATAAGGAAACTAGAAGAAAGAATTGCCAGGGAAAAAAAATTTTAAATGCAGTCAAATTTACTGATGCAAACTTTTTAAAAATTAAAAAGAGCATTAACTGATATGTAAGGGCTTAGACTGGTGAGAAAGCAAAAGGAGATGACACATAAGCTGGCAGAATTCAAGGAAGAAAAGATAAAAATATTTTAGAAATGGAAGTCGAGAAGCATATAGAAAGCAGATGAGAATGCAGTGAGTCATATAAAGGCAGAGCTGAGAAAAGTGAATAACGTAAATGGACAAAATATTGTTAAAGGTAAATAATGTGGCAGATGGGCAAAAGATGGAAAATATGTACGTGATTGGAGTTCACAATCAAGAGGACTGAAATAGTGAAAACAACAAATACTTAAAGGTTAATTTCAAGAAAACTGGCCAGAAAGAAAAGAAGAGTTGAACCTACTGATTGAAAGAGCATATTGTATCCAAAGCCAAAAAAGGTGGGGGAGGGCACCGAGATATTTCCTAGGAAAGTTTTTGGAGTGTGTGTGTACTCAGTCATGTCCAATTCTTTGTGACCCCATGGACTGTAACCCTCCAGCCTTCTCTGTCCATGGGATTCTCCAGGCAAGAATACTGGAGTAGGTTGCCATTTCATCCTCCAGGGGATCTTCCTGACCCAGGAATCTAACCCACGTCTCCTGTGTCTCCTGCATTACAGGTAGATTCTTTACCTGCTGAGCCATCAGGGAAACCTAAAATTTTGGATGCTACAATAAAGAATCCTTTATAATCTATGGTGAGAAAACAAGCAGACAGGCTTCAGATATCTACAAAGAAACATTCAACCCTAAACAACATTGGAGCAGGTCCTTCAAAAGCCAAAAGAAAGAGTGACCCAAACATTGTATTCTTAGCTAAACCATTAGAGGCCAAATCATAAAGGCCATTAGAAAAAAAAAGTCTGAATATGCAAGAGCCCAAAGAATATATTTCCCATCAATTATTCCTCATAAGAAGAAGAATTATTCATAAGGGTTTCCCAGATGGTGCTAGTGGTAAAGAACCTGCCTGCCAAAGCAGGTTAGATATAAGAGATGTGGGTTTGATTCCTAGATTGGGAAGATCCCCTGGAGGAGGGCATGGTAACCCACTGTAGTATTCTTACCTGGAGAATCCCATGGACAGAGGAACCTAGCAGGCTACAGTCCTTGGGTTAAACAGAGTCGGACACAACTAAAATGACACAGCATGCACACACACTTCTTCATAAGTCTGTTAACTCACAATATATCCATGTATCAAATCACCCTGTTGCACACCTTAAACTTAGCACAATGTTATAGCCTTATCGCAATAAAGAGGGAAAATAAAATAAATCTTTTATTTTTTAAACTGTTAGAGGACAAACTTCAGCCAACCAAGAGGTATCTGAAAACACCTTGGCAAACTGACTGACAATGAATATTAATTCCTTTTATCAGTAGAAACTAAAACCAAAAATGTGAGGATTACGGTAGAATACAGGAATGATAAAAAATATCAATAGCTGGAAGTAAGAAAGGAAAACGGGAGCCAGGGTAAAAGTACACTGCTTCTCCCACCTGTAAATATCATTTTTTTTCTTTTTTTTTTAAATTTTATTTTATTTTTAAACTTTACATAATTGTATTAGTTTTGCCAAATATCAAAATGAATCCGCCACAGGTATATATGTGTTCCCCATCCTGAACCCTCCTCCCTCCTCCCTCCCCATACCATCCCTCTGGGTCGTCCCAGTGCACTAGCCCCAAGCATCCAGTATCATGCATCGAACCTGGACTGGCATCTCATTCCATACATGATATTTTACATGTTTCAATGCCATTCTCCTAAATCTTCCCACCCTCTCCCTCTCCCACAGAGTCCATAAGACTGTTCTGTACATCAGTGTCTCTTTTGCTGTCTCGTACACAGGGTTATTGTTACCATCTTTCTAAATTCCATATATATGCGTTAGTATACTGTATTGGTGTTTTTCCTTCTGGCTTACTTCACTCTGTATAATAGGCTCCAGTTTCATCCACCTCATTAGAACTGATTCAAATGTATTCTTTTTAATGGCTGAGTAATACTCCATTGTGTATATGTACCACTGCTTTCTTATCCATTCATCTGCTGATGGGCATCTAGGTTGCTTCCATGTCCTGGCTATTATAAACAGTGCTGCGATGAACATTGGGGTACACGTGTCTCTTTCCCTTCTGGTTTCCTCAGTGTGTATGCCCAGCAGTGGGATTGCTGGATCATAAGGCAGTTCTATTTCCAGTTTTTGAAGGAATCTCCACACTGTTCTCCATAGTGGCTGTACTAGTTTGCATTCCCACCAACAGTGTAAGAGGGTTCCCTTTTCTCCACACCCTCTCCAGCATTTATTATTTGTAGACTTTTGGATCGCAGCCATTCTGACTGGTGTGAAATGGTACCTCATAGTGGTTTTGATTTGCATTTGTCTGATAATGAGTGATGTTGAGCATCTTTTCATGTGTTTGTTAGCCATCTGTATGTCTTCTTTGGAGAAATGTCTATTTAGTTCTTTGGCCCATTTTTTGATTGGGTCATTTATTTTTCTGGAGTTGAGCTGTAGGAGTTGCTTGTATATTTTTGAGATTAGTTGTTTGTCAGTTGCTTCATTTGCTATTATTTTCTCCCATTCTGAAGGCTGTCTTTTCACCTTGCTAATAGTTTCCTTTGATATGCAGAAGCTTTTAAGGTTAATTAGGTCCCATTTGTTTATTTTTGCTTTTATTTCCAATATTCTGGGAGGTGGGTCATAGAGGATCCTGCTGTGATGTATGTCAGAGAGTGTTTTGCCTATGTTCTCCTCTAGGAGTTCTATAGTTTCTGGTCTTACATTTAGATCTTTAATCCATTTTGATGATTAACTGATACCATATGCATTTATTACCACTTCACATATAAATGTCCAAATGTACCTTAAAAAATACTTTTATATCTTCTTCAGTAAAATGGCTAATTAAAATAGAAGTCCATAATGGAACTTAATTAACATTCAAATTCAAGTAACATTTATCAGAATTCCATCATTTAGAGATTTTCACATGTAATAGTCACCAGATTCCTCTGAAAATTAGTAGTATTATGCCTATTATTTAAATTGGGAAATTAATATTTAGACAAGTAAGTTCACTTACTTAATAAGGATGTTAATTTTATCTGTTTGTCTTAAATATTGTTGGTTGTTTGTCTTTAAATATATGTATGTGTCTCTTTTTAAATAAAAAATTATACATTTTAATCACATCTATTGATCCTTTCCTAATTTCCTTTAATTCTTGCCAACCAGTGAAATTCTTCACCAGCTAGATAGTTAACATTTTCTTCACTTTCCTCTTTTAATGATTTTAAGCCATAGACCTTAAATTATCTTTGATCCCAAATGATTTAGCTACATGTCTTTAATACTTATGCTAATAAAATTTAAGATCTCATGAAAAATCAATGATTAAAATTTTTTAGACTTAGTCAAAATTAACTACGTCTATAGCTCAAAACAAAAAATACTTAAGAAGTGGTTAAGTATAGAGCTACATTTCAAAATTATTCTAGATCTCAGTTTTGGTTTTATTTTTCTAATCAACTAAACAATGTCCTCCGAAAGTACAAGAGATGTGAAATCCTAGAAGAAGAAAGAAGTTAGTTTGTTTTTATATTACTAATCTTTAATTCTTGCATACAAGAGATGAAAAGGGGGCTTAGTTCTGTAAAAATTTTAGTAGGTGTCCAGTTTTATTTATTCCACTGGTTGTAGAACTATCTTGATAGAAATCATTCAATTTAACCCTGATCTTCTCAGGATATAGCTCAGCAGTATAGCTAGGATATAGCTATGTATCCTTTATAGCTAGGATATAACTAGTGGATATAGCTCAGACAGTAAAGAATGTGCCTGCAATGTGGGAGATCTGGGTTCATCCCTGAATCGAGAAGATCCTCTGGAGTGGCTACCCACTCCAGTACTTTTGCCTGGAGAATTCCATGGACAGACGAGCCTGACAGGCTACACAGGCTATGGGGTCACAAAAAGTAGGACAGGACTGAGTAACTTTCACTTCCACTTTCCTCAGGGTAACCTATATCATGCTGTTATATCATTCTGTGAGCTTAATGCAGTTAAAACTTGAGTTCAATTCCAGAATATGCCAAGGAACTTTACAGAGAGGACAACTCTCCTGTTTTCAAACTAAGCCGCCAAATCAGTCATTTCATAAACCAACAAGTGAAACTGAGTGACCATCACTGTTGCTATGGAGGGAATCTATTTACCAGCAAAAAATCAGGTAGATAATAATGATTAGAATATTGTTTCTATGGAAAAAGCCTTGGTGTGATTCCATTTTTATTATATTAATGAAACTCCTCAAGAAAAGCTAATAAAATGACAAGATGGCTTGCCAGTTCTACCATGACTCCCTCTCATATCACTTTTCTGGGATATATTTAAAATATGGTGAACTTATCAGTAAAATGTTAGTGTTTTACTTCCCCCAAATCCTACATTAAATTAGAATTAGAAAATCATGGATATTAAATGATTTTTCTAAGCCCATGAGCAAAAATCCTCATAGTATTTATATTAAATCATATTTCCAGCAACTATGTCATAATTACCAGCACTTTGGAAATAAGAGATTTCCAAAGTGTATGTGTTCCAAAAGAATCATATTTATAAATGCATGTTATATTAACAACCCCCAAAAAACCCAACTTAAATAGGGTTTCAGAGTATTTGAGAACCCAAAACTGACAATATTTTTATATGAGTTCTATTGCATAAATTATTTATTTATTAAATATTTATTGAGCACTTACTATGTACCAGACCATTGGAACACAATGAATTAAACAAAAATTCCTACTGTTGATCCTTGTGAGTGACTGTTCTGTATCTTGACTATGATGGTGGGTACATAAGTCTACACCCATGATACAATTACAGGGAGCTAGATACACACACACATGAATTCATGAAACATTAGTTAAATCTGAATAAAGTAGACAAATCAATGTTAGCTAAGAGTCGAACACAACTGAGCATCTTCACTTTCACTTTTCACTTTCGTGCGTTGGAGAAGGAAATGGCAACCCACTCCAGTGTTCTTGCCTGGAGAATCCCAGGGATGGGGGAGCCTGGTGGGCTGCCATCTATGGGGTCGCACGAGTCGGACACAACTGAAGTGACTTAGCAGCAGCAGTTTGATAATCTTTTGTAAGACATTGAGGAAGTGGGATCATGGTATACAAGATCTCCTTAATTATCTTTTACTCCTGTGAATCCTTAATCATCTGAAAATAAATTTTAAAAACAAAATTTAAATAAAAAGCAATTTAAAAAAATCCTTATCTTCAGAGCTTAAATTCTAGTGTCTGTGGACACAAAAAATAACAAACATTGTAAATAAATAAATTATAAAGTAGGCAAGAGCATTATTAAGTATTATAGACAAATAGGATGGGGAAGTGGAACGAGGAGTATCCAAGATCTATTATGAAGATGTTATTTGAGCAAAGACTTAGGATGCTGGAAAGGCTGTATGAAAAGCATTCAGTGGAGGAAGCAACCTGACAAAGCCTCTAAGGTAGGAATGAGCTTAAGCATTAAAGGAGACACAAGGGCCCAGCTGGCTGGAGCTGGAGGAACAGATGGAGAGCAGTAGGAGATGAAGTCAGATTATGAAGCACCAAAACACAGAGGACCTCAGAAGCCATTGTAAAGACATTGACTTTTTCTCAGAGTTGGAGTTGGGTAGTCTTTGAATAGAGTGTAAAGGATCACTCTGGCTCAGTGATAAAAAATCTGCCTGCAATGCAGGAGACCCAGGTTGGATCCCTGGATCAGGAGGATCACCTGGAGAAGAGAATGGCAACCCATTCAAGTATTCTTGCCTGGAGAATTCCATCGACAGAGGAACCTGGTGGGCTTCAGTCCATGAGATCGCAAAGAACTGGACATGATGGAGTGGCTAACACTTCACTTCCGGGGTAGTCCCTGAGCAAAGCGTAAAGGATCACGCTGGCTCTCATGTTAAAAACAAAGTGTAGGTAAGGAAGAGTGAAGCAGAGAGACCTGTCAGGAGGCTAATGCAGGTAGGTGCCCAGAAGAGAGAAAAGAATAGCTTGGATAGGAAACAATGAGAACTATGACAAAACCTAGCAATTTACCACTTCTGTACACTAACTTGCACATCAGTGCTTAAAATGACAATTACAGTTTCCACAAACTCACCATGCATTTCCAAGGGGAATTCTATATAAGCAGATTATTCAATGCCTATCTGCCTAATGAGAAACCAGAAAAAATCCTATTTGCAAATGTTAAGTCTTTTCTTTATGAAACACCAAAGCACTTAAAAAGAAGTCTTGCTATTTCAGATATCAGAAACCTTCTGCTATCCTCCTGAACCTATTCTGATTGTTTGGAACACAAAGTAGGCTTATTGGCTATATCTCCTTTGCTTGCTTGCATGATTGAAGCATGCTAGGTTGGGACCACTGGCTGGTAACTCTGGCTCCCTCTACTGACTCAATCAGAGGGCCAACAAGAAACCAGGTTCATCAGTCCCATATAATTAGAAAGAAAAATTCAAAGAAGAAAATTTTTCTGTGCTATCCAAGTGTGGTGTCATCCAAGATAAAGAGGTTAAGCTTTTGAAAACACAGATGCCTGCATTGTCTCTTGTTTAGAAACTGAACATTCTTATAAGTTGAATGCAGTGGATACTGAGTTGATTCTGTATTATCCAGTCTATTGTTTCTCTACCTCTGTCATTCCATTCTGAGTACATTACAGGTGCTTTAGTGACTGTTTATATGGCTCAAAAACAATGTCTCTTTAAAATCATTAAAATATCTGTACTTGCTTGCTAAAATAATGAATGAAATTTTGAAACAATTCAATCTCTTCAGTATTCAAAAACAGATGTTCTTATGAAAATGTAGTTTGTCCTAAAGTTCTGCCAGCCAGGTGGGAAAGTTTTAGTACGATTAAATGTGAGTAAAGCTGAAGTAGAAGAAAAAATGCACTATGTGGTAGAATGAAAACCCAACATTCTGCTTAAAGAACTCTTGAAAGTAATAGAAAAAAAACTACATATTGGCACAGTGAAGATGGCTTCTATTTTCTTTGTAGCAACAAGGATATTAACAATGAAAGTGTTTACTAATGTGATCCTGGGTATGAAAAGAAAGTAATCTCCGCACTGTTAATTCTATTGATATGAAAACCTCCATACTTTAACATCTCTAAACCTCAGGCTTCTGTTTTCCTGTTCCCAGATATCACAGCAGGGGGAGTTGCCTCCTACATGAAAGTTTTCTTCAGTCAAAAGGTGTTTCATATGATAGAAAGTTTCTTTAGGCTTTTCTAGATGTCATATCCCTAAGAAGTGAAACTAAATGAAGATTTTTAAATTCTCCGTAACTTCTTATCCCGCTCACAAATTCATCTATAGAAGGAGATCACAGATCTGACTTGAAAGAATATGCTAAGGAGAAAAAAAACACTTTTAACTCAGATACAGATTCCACAAACTCAGGGTTTTTACAAGTTAACAAGTAACTTAATTATGCATCATTTGTTTATTTGCACATTAATTTTGTAAATTAGTTTAAAAAACCATCATACTGCATCACATTAAGGGTGATATAGGGGAGGCTTTTAATTTGAAGCAATGAAATATTACATCCATTGAACACATTCATTATATTGTCAATATTGATAGTAGATCTTAAAAAACTTTTTAAACATTGTGGAAATAATCCTTTATTTAAAAAAAAAAATTGTTGCAGAAAGGGCTTCCCTGGGCTTATCCAGCACCTGATATTTATAACATAATTAAGTCATTCTTTTCAACTTTTAAATAATCAAAGAGAGAAGGAAATAATCTCATTTGCTACTTTCTATTAATTGTATTTCTCCTCAGAGTAGGAAATATACCTTATTGTGTCTACATCTGAATAAATCTTTTACAGCTACGTACCTCCAACTCTGTCATTTAATTCCATTACAAAGAAAAAACGCTTTGATCTCTATAGTTGAGAATTTATTTCCTCTTCTTTTTTGCTGATCTCCAAGCAAGTTAACAGATGACAACAAACTGCTTCCAATACTTTGCCCACCACCAATTTTATTCAAACAAAACTTTAAACAAAATGAAGTCATTGCACTTCCTGTCGCTAGTCACCCTTCTGTGGAGTCCTCATCACATAACATTTTTCTGTAATACCTGAAGTGAATTCAGTTTTCAGGATTAACTCCTAAGCAGTTGATTTCACTAGTGCTTTCACTAGATTAGCTCCCTCTAATCTCTTGACACTCCCTCTCTTTTACCTTATTAACATCTTTGCTGCTCTCTCACCTTGCCATTTCCTGGAGAAGGAAATGGCAACCCACTCTAGTATTCTTGCCTGGAGAATCCCATGGACAGAGAAGTCTGGTGGGATATAGTCCATGGCATCACAAAGAGTTAGACACGACTGAGGCCACTTAGCACACAAGTACCTTGCAACGTGAAGAAAGCAATGGCACCCCACTCCAGTGTTCTTGCCTGGAAAATCCGAGGGACGGGGGAGCCTGGTGGGCTGCCGTCTATGGGGTCGCACAGAGTCGGACATGACTGAAGCGACTTAGCAGCAGCAGCAGCAACCTTGCAACATATAGGTTCCCCAACTCAGAAGCCTTTGGCCACACACTCCCCCTTCTCTCTGCTTCTCATATCATTTACTCGGACATCCCCTGCTGCCTACAATATGACTTCCCAGATGTTATTTTCACACTCTGTAAATGAAACCTTTTTTTCCTTCAGTTTCCTAGTAAATCAGATTCATATGCCTTACATAAAATCTTCTATCTTCCAATTCACTACTCCATCCTCTCACTCTGCCTCTCAAATAGAAGTTCTGCTAATTCACTTCTCTCAAACATGGAGACAGGAAGTCAGGAACCCAAAGAGATGACAGTCTGAAACTGACACAGGCAGAGTGCAAAACTGATCAAGGGCTTATCAGGGAGACTTGCTCTCCTCCCAGGCTCCCCACACAGTATTCTCAAATTGTACCAGAAACCAAAGAAAAGCATGAAATCAACAGCTGATGTGGTGAAATTATACCAACTGACATAAATATGTATTAAATAACCTGCTCTACTAATGGAGGCACAACTAACGCTGGTGGTACTAACTCTGCCATTTAATCTCAGTTCAGTTCAGTTCAGTCACTCAGTCATGTCTGACTCTTTGCGACCCCATGAATCGCAGCACACCAAGCCTCCCTGTCCATCACCAACTCCTGGAGTTCACTCAGACTCACGTCCATCGAGTCGGCGATGCCATCCAGCCATCTCATCCTCTGTCGTCCCCTTCTCCTCCTGCCCCCAATCCCTCCCAGCATCAGAGTCTTTTCCAATGAGTCAACTCTTCACATGAGGTGGCCAAAGTACTGGAGTTTCAGCTTTAGCATCAGTCCTTCCAAAGAACACCCAGGGCTAATCTCCTTTAATGGACTGGTTGGATCTCCTTGCAGTCCAAGGGACTCTCAAGAGTCTTCTCCAACACCACAGTTCAAAAGCATCGATTCTTTGGTGCTCAGCTTTCTTCACAGTCCAACTCTCACATCCATACATGACCACTGGAAAAACCATAGCCTTGACTAGATGGACCTTTGTTGGCAAAGTAATGTCTCTGCTTTTCAATATGCTATCTAGGTTGGTCATAACTTTTCTTCCAAGGAGTAAGCGTCTTTTAATTGCATGGCTGCAGTCACCATCAGCAGTGATTTTGGAGCCCCAAAAAATAAAGTCTGACACTATTTCTCCATCTATTTCCCATGAAGTGATGGGACCAGATGCCATGATCTTTGTTTTCTGAATGTTGAGCTTTAAGCCAACTTTTTCACTCTCCTCTTTCACTTTCATCAAGAGGCTTTTTAGTTCCTTTTCACTTTCTGCCATAAGCTGCTTCTTATTGTCACTTTTTGGAACTACAATATTGACCATAAAAGTACTTACTTTTCTGTCTTTGTCACTTACTCTGAGTATATTACAGGCACTTTAATACTGTATTAAACATATAGGTGCTGTTACAAGAGAGGTAATATTCCATCTGTCAGTACATGCTGGGAAAGAATTGTTGTTGACTTTATACCTTCTGAATTCCCCAACACAGTATTCTGAACATAGTAGACTTATGTTGAATGATAGTGTGGTACCTATATGCCAATTCATGTGATTTTTGTTCTCTAATCCATCAGTCCATGTTTTCATGTGATTATCATTAAATCATGATTTTATATATAACCTTTTGAATCCAAAGCAACACACACACTTTTCTTGATAACTTTTAATCTTATATTCAAGGACTTCCACAATCAATTTCTTATTGATTTCTCTGATCTCCTCTCTATATCTCTATATAAATCATCAATTCCAGCAGCAAGCACAAGAAAATGGCTTTCTGCCTTTGCCAAATCCTAGGTTTTGGAATTCTAGGACTTCTTAATAAACAGCAAAGCTAGCGTAGACTAGATAATGTAGACAAAATACTCCCAAGTTTTTTTCACCCAACAGTGATACCAGCCAAAGTCAGCAGCAAAAGCAGCAGGTAAGGAGTGCCTGGAAATTCTCTTCTTTGCCCCATTCATATTTACTGTATTTGCATTTAATGAAATTGCCAGAAGGCAGAGATACTATTGGCAGGGCAAAAAGGAGAATGTGCAAAAAGTTTTGACAAGTTTGAACTAGACCTGGTCAAAAGTCCACTATCTCTTAAGTTACACTTACTCTTATAGTTAAAAGGATGCAAACCAGACTAGAGTTCTGCATGTTTACTCTGTTGTTTTGTCTCTCCCTCATCACAAAGTTTAGCTGACCGCTAGACAGTTTTTTTCTAAATTTATTAGATTAATTTCTCTTTAGCTCTACTAGCTAAACAGGACGTCTTTCACCTCCCCTTATACAACAGGTTCATACTATGATAAAAATTTCCCACTCAACACATGTATTAGCTTGAGTTCTCCATAAAAATGGAACCAATAGATATAATAGAAACAATATTATATATATTTATATATGAACTAGCCCTAATTTATATAACATATATATAAATATATATATTATATACACACAATTTGTATTTATATAAAGAGAGAAAGAAATATATTTTAATATTATAAAGAACTGGTTCACAAAATGATTATGGATGCTGGAAAGTCTCAACATCTGCAGTTGGCAAGATGGAGACCCAGGAGAGTTGATGACATAGTTATGGTGCAAGACCAAAGGATGAGGACCAGGAGAGGCAGTGGTATAATTTCCAGAAGATAGACATCTCAGATCAAAGATGGGCAGAGAAAGCAATTTCTCCCCTCATCAGCCTCTTTGTTCCATTCAGGTTTTCAGTGAATTGAATGAAGCCCACCCACAATGGGGAGGGCAGTTTGCTTTACTTAGTAGGCCATTTCATATGTTAATAGCATCCAGAAGCAGTCTCACAGATAGGCCTAGAAAAACGTCTAACCAGATATCTCTACACCCTGTGACCCAGTCAACTTGATACACAAAATTAGCCATCAGAACACATGACAAGTGTTTTCATCTCTGTACATCTGCTCAAATTCACATCCACATGAAATGGTGTTCCTTATTTTTTCTACTTATTTCAGGATCATACTTCCTTCAAGGTGAAACCTATGACTTCAGAGTTTATGAAAGTTTTCTCAACCACATTCAACCCCGATCATTGTTTTTTCTGTTGAACTCTTGTAGCATTGATGTGTAGACATTTAGAAAACACATGTAAAAAAGGAAAAAACTACCATACAAGAGGATGTATGCTAAACCCTGAGTATGCATATTAGCTTAAATAATTACTAAGTGCATATTCTTCATACTGAACAATCCTGAGGACTGATCAGCAGTTCCAGGGGCTCTCACACTGTCAGGACTCACACTGTTCAGGTTTCTTCTTCACCTCTCTCTGCAAGTAGGTTACGTTCCCGCAGACAGGCTTTTCTGAGAAGGAGATCTGGCTTCTAAAAGCTCCTGAAGCTTCCAAAAGCTTCTATTACTCACTTGTGTCCAAAGAGGAAACAAACTCTCACAACCCCAGCTATTGACACTTCATAGAAGGATTTTTCCTGGCAGAGTCACAGGTCTTACTCTCGACCTAGCACTGTGTTTGGGCTCAGAGACCTGCCCCCAGAATCCCTGTAGCCAAGGATTTCATTAGGAAGAGGCTCTCATTACAATTATATGGGGTAGGAAGTAGGGAGAGGGAGGAGTAATGCTATTCCCAAAAGAAGAGACAAATAATTAAAGACAATGATCACTAAATTGCAATAATTATTTAGCGTATTAATTTCAAAATGTTCTCAAGTGGTTCCTTCACCAACATTCAAAAATTATTTTTTTCTTCTCCTTTAAGCAACCACAATCCAAGTGTTTATTTGATTAAGAGCAATTCTGCCTTTGAGAACCATTATAATCTCAATTTGCATTGTTTCTCAGTGTTCCAACAATCAGTGCTGGATTTGTAATGTGAATCAAATCTTCCTATATCCATTCATAGTACAAATCCATACCTAATAGAAAATTGTCACTGAAAATAGAAATGGTGAAAATAAATTCCTTCAGGAATGAATTTTACCAATAAGTGGAAAGACAAAAATAATAAGCAGCAAAAAAGACTACAGATTATTAAAAATCAAATTACTTTGCTTTATAAAGTCATATATCCCACAGGTACTTAACATGACTTTCGTCAAAGCTTGAAGGTAGAGAACTTTGGACAAGAAAACTTCTCTCAAAGATGTACTTTTTCTGCAGAGAGGAAAAGGTGTTCATTTGATTCCAGGTAATATTACTAGCCTAGCACCACAAGCACCACAAGCTGTGCCATCAGGCATCTGTGCACATGAGGCTGAAGGAAAAAAAACAAATGTTGAACATAGCAGCCTAGTCAGATTAGAAATGGAGACACATTCTCATTTTTACCTTTCCTCTTTACCTAAGGACCTGAAAGTTTGAGCTTGTAAAATATGGGTATCTTTGCAGGAGAGCAATAATGGAAGGATTCATAGAAAAACAGTGTAATTAGGTGAAATGAGCCCAAGGTTTTGAGAGATTGACTCAGACCCTCTGGTACTTCACCTGGAGAGCTGTTGTTCCTTTCATGTGAAATAAGGATGAGACTAATAATAACCAACTTACAGGATTATTATAAAATATTTTAAAAGCTTTTTAAGTTGCAAAGTGCAAAATTCTCCAAGAGTAATGCATTGAATGCATATTGATAGATAAATCTTCTCCCCATCAGACTTCAGAAATACAGGGTGCCATTTTTTCCCATTAATAAGTGGTAAGGGTATTCTGAACAAATTAATACTGTTAATGAGACCCTAGGAGACTTGTTTATCATCTATTTAAAGAAATAAGTTTATCATTTTTTGGAATGATAAATTAACAATTTCAAATGACTCATTCCTTTATGATAACTGGTCAAATCAGGCTCTACCATCCTAAGTGAAAAGTTAACTGTGTTAGCAAATTCTAGTTCCTGAATATAACTGCAGGTACTAAAAGTAAATTTCAAACATATATATAGTGACATAATTATTGTGGTCATGTTTTTTAAAAGTCTGTATCTTATACGTAAAGTGTTAGTTGCTCAGTCATGTCTGATTCTTTGTGATCCCATGGATTGTTACCCACCAAGCTCCTCTGTCCATGTAATTCTCCAGGTAAGAATACTAGAGTGGGTTGCCATTTCCTTCTCCTGAGGATCTTCCCAAGCAAAGGATCAAACCCAGCTCTCCTGTATTGCAGGCATATTCTTTCTGTCTGAGCCACCAGGAAAGCTATAAGGAAATATTTATAATAAACAATATACAGTCTAGGTTTTCCATAGAAATATGAGGAGGGTATGAATGAGGAAGAGTACGAATGAAAGAAGCTTGACCATGAGTTGATAATCATTGATGTATAGGGATTCATTCTCTGCACATTTAGATGTTTTAAAATGTCTATACATTTAAAAAATGTAATTAACATTCAAGGATCACATTTCCTCAAATTTGAAATGGCTAAGTATATATGTGTATGTATTATTTTGTGTTATATGAATGATTTTAGCAAATTTTTATAGGTACCACTCTCTCAGGAAATTGACATCATAGATAAGCTGAAATACCTGCCAATAATCTTACTGTGAATTATAAATACACACACACTCACACACACGTATGTATTTTCTTAAAGAAAGGAGAGAGAGAATAGAAATCATTAAACAAGAAGCCTTTATGACATTCCGGGCCTTAGCTCCCCCAGCATTTTGTAATTCAATGGAACACATTTACTTTGGCCTCAAGAAAGACTTCTGCTGGGGTAGCTAACGCCTTTCTCTAAGCTGGCTTTCCAAACACCACACGCTGTGTGTAAGAGGATGAGTAGAAAAGTGTATCCATACCAGTCCAGTAGACCCGCCACCCAGCCTCTCTGCCACCTGGGACGTTTCTTCTTCTTTTAATGTTTATTTGTCTGTGCTGGATCTTAGTTGCAGCACACAGGATCTTCAATCTTTGTTGTGACATGCGGGATCTTTAGTTGCAGCAAGAGAACTCTTAGTTGTAGCGTGTGGGATCTAGTTCCCAGATCAGGGATTGAACCCAGGCCCCCTGCACTGGGAGCCTGCAGACACATTTCTTCTTACTTTCCATATTTTCTCCTCTCCTACAATCCACTTCAACATACAAAAAGATTCTGGACTGCAGCTCTGTCATGTGTGATGTTCCTACTTTTGAGACAATTTCATACAGCAAATGTGTGGAACACCCAGGGCAGTTCAGGCACTGAGCCAAATGCAGAGGTAACAATGAAACACAAAATGGACAGACGCTATCCCTACCCTCAAAGAGTGCATTCCCTCAGGAAATGTCAGTTTAAAAGTACTGAAGAAGGTGACATACAGGGAGCTATGGCAAAATCGAAGCCCTGGCCTGTGTTGGACTACCAGGATTCAGTTGGGCCCAAATTATCCCAGGACAAACCTCCTGATTTTGTACACTTAGTAAACAGTTCTAGTTGTGACATATCAAACTGAAAGTTGCACTATTTCTGATAAAGAAAACTTTCCAAATTACTCGGTGATCAAGTTTTTAATTTCATTTGGTGATTAAAATATAATGCAGTTTTTGAGTATGTAGCAGCAAGAACTGATATTGTAGAAGGTTGGTGTTTCTGGATATTGCATTCTGAGAGTCTGAGATTCTTTCCAAAGCATGCTACTTACACCTTTCAGCAAACTGTTGACTCCATCTAGCCTAGCCTTATCCTTCTAGATTGGACTCTACACCTGTGATTACATAATGCCTATATATGGTCTCTCAGAGTATTTATTATATAATTGTGTTCATCTGAACTTTCAGAAGTTCAAGGAAGTAACACTAGAATAGGAATGGCTGAATATCAGTGATCAAAGGATGTCACAGTGACTTGGTCTCTTTTTATCTGTTACTAACAGTTCCCTCTGCCTCTGTTGTTCTCATTCTTAAGCTTGCCCTTTCTACACGAGAGGCTACTAGTTGTCCCCAACTTGAAATCCAAAAAGAGAAGACATCTTGTCTCTCTTGGTATTCACACATCAAGTTCATGAAAGGGCCCTGACTGGAATTGTTTGACACATGTGCGTTTTCTTGACCTTGAACCAGTCTTCACTTCATGAAGTAAACATGGAGTGATGGAGTTGTTTCTTAGAGGCACACTTACCATGCAGACAAAAGTACAAGTATTTTATGAATATTTGACTGTGTCCATCTCCTCTAATGGACTACATGCTAGAATAAAGTCTGTGCCTTATTAATCTCTACATATTCAGTATTACCCCAGGAGGTATTCAATAAGTGCTGATGGAATAAACATAATGTGAAAGAATGTGAATAACCATCTAGGAAGAGAAGTGGGCAGACTGTGTTGAAATAAATTCTGAAGTACATCAGAGTATATGAGTGCAGGGGTTGCCAAGGCCAAACAATGTGTGGAGGATCAAAGCGTTAAGAATAAGTAGCTCTTAACCTTTAAATCACTTTGAAAACGTCTCTAAGAGGATGCATTGCCTTATTACTCAGTTGACATTAGTCACAGAGAGGCTTCATTTAAATTTGTCTGTCTTTTTAATAACAGGTAAGAATGCTCATGGGATGATTAAAACTGTACCACATACCCTTAGTTTTGTACTAACTCTGCCACTGAATTACTGAAAGTTCTAATCTGGGATGCATTAAAGACTTGGAGCCCAAGGTGCCAGCTGCAATACCAGAAGACTTGCTGACCTTGACTTAATTTTCAGGAACTTTGATGATGCAAGTGTTCAAAGACAGAAAATTCCATGCCATTTTTATTATACTCTGATATTGTTTACATAACTTAACTGTTATTTTTTCATAAATGATGAAGTAGAGCCTGGATGAATGTATCATATTATGTTGGGGGCAGTGGTGATAGTTCAAAGTGGTCCAGCAATTATAGCCAGAACCACATCAAAACAGACCAAGGAAAACAGAGTTTTAAGAAAGAATGTAATTAAATCACCAAGTACTCAGAGAGGTTGAGGAGGCTGGAACAGCACATCAGAGAATTGTCTGTTACTAGGGACCAGTGTTCTTGCCTGGAGAATCCCAGGGATGGCGGAGCCTGGTGGGCTGCCATCTATGGGGTTGCACAGAGTTGGACACGACTGAAGCGACTTAGCAGCAGCAGGGACCTTTAAGATGTCAGGGCAGTTGAGAAAGGAGCAAGTCAGAGGAGAAGAGAGAGATTATTGAAGCAAAGTAGCCTGGGGTAGCTCTTTCAAGATACCTAGTAAAAGAAGCTGCAGGACAGTGGAGAAAATGGTGTTTTGCTTATTTGTTTTCATTTGCTTCTTTAAATAAGGAAGGGTTGGTAGTGTTTGCAGGTAGAATAGAAGGAGCCAGTCAAGAGACAATCAATTATTTCAGGAGGTATTTCGTGGAGGAAGATCCTGGAGAGGATGAAAGGTACACAGTTGAACAGGTTACTGTAAGTAAGGGAGAAAAGTCAAAGGCCTGAGGAATGTACTTCTTTTGCAATTATATCATTGTTATTTTAAAAAGATGCAATAGTCAGGTAATTTCAATACCCAAATAATTCAGTCAACACTAAACAATAATTTTTCACATTTACTTTCTTGTTTTTAAAAAAGGCTGAGATTACAACAGAAAAATTCAATAATAAAAATAGTTCCTCTACTTCAGTTCAGTTCAGTCACTGAGTTGTGTATGACTCTTTGTGACCCCATGAACTGCAACACGTCAGGCTTCCCTGTCCATCACCAACTCCCAGAACTTATTCAGACTCATGTCCGTTGAGTTGGTGATGCCATCCAACCATCTCATCCTCTGTCTTCCCCTTCTCCTCCTGCCTCAGTCTTTCCCAGAATCAGGGTCTTTTCCAATGAATCAGTTCTTCACATCAGGTGGCCAAAGTATTGGAGCCTCAGCTTCAGCATCAGTCCTTCCAATGAATATTCGGGACTGATTTCCTTTAGGACTGACTGGTTGGATCTCCTTATGTTCCAAGGGGACTCTCAAGAGTCTTCTCCAACACCACAGTTCAAAAGCATCAATTCTTCAGTGCTCAGCTTTCTTTATGGTCCAACTCTCAAATCTATACATGACTACTGGAAAAACCATAGCTTTGACTAGGTGGACCTTTACCGGCAAAGTAATGTCTATGCTTTAAGTTTCTCTACTTAAGATATTATAAAATAAAAAGGGGAATATAAATATACAATATACAAATATGGAAGAAATAAACATATAAAACATTGGGGAAAAGGAATAATCAGATTATTTAAAAACAGAATAATTCATAATGTTGAGTTAATATGCCAAGAAATAAATATATAATACAAAATTAAAGTACATGAATGTAAAGAATGTTCATAGATATCAGTATTTGCTAGTTATTGTGCTGTAGGGGCTAAAATACTTAAAATAACTTAGTGTCTTTCTTTAAAAGAGTGAATTCTATGCACACACACACAAAAAATGTGGAAAAGCAAAAAAAAAAAAAAAAAACTTTTTATTAATGCATAGAGCTGACTCATTGGAAAAGACCATGATGCTGGGAAAGATTGAGGGCAGGAGGAGAAGGGGGTGACTGAGGATGAGATGGTTGAATGGCATCACCGGCTCAATGGACATGAGTTTGAGCAAACTCAGAGAGATACTGAAGGACAGGGAAGCCTGGAGTGCTGCAGTCCATGGGGTTGCAAAGAGTCAGACATGACTGAGTGACTGAACTGAACTAATAAGGAAACAGCCTATATATATACCAATAAAAAAGTAGTTGATAGTAGGGGAAGTCCAGAAATTGATTAGTCATCTTGGGGAGGTACATCAGTTCTTTTAGATTAGTTGAATTTTTTCTAATTAACTTATTCAGGGCATTAATGCAAACTATCCTTTTCAATCCATAAGTTAAATCACTGAAAACAGAAGTGACAGTAGTAGTTTGATTTTAACACTTATGATGATGAAGCACAAGTAAATTTAAGACAGTTCTCTGAGAACCAGCAAAATACGAAACCATCCTAGAACAAATGATACATAACTACTCATGGCAGTTCTCTCTATTTTTATTCCTGTGTTGGGAGAGGTTTTGGTTATATAACATAATAAAAATAAATCAGACAGACATGATCATATTAAAGTGAGAGCATGAGCTAATCAGTCAAAAATGCACTATAGTTATTTTCAAACTGGCTCCACACCTGGAAGCAAACTTAGTCATCATCCTGATCTTGTCATCACTATGAGAGACTTTGAGTGACTGCTTCAGAGGGAAGCTGCAGGATTTCAAGAGACCCAAATTCAGACTGATAAATCGCTGAACACTACTGTTTGATAAAGGATTCAGCATTATTTGGATCCATTTAACTTGGGGAAACTACCTAAGATTCACTGTGATTAAATCTTACCCATTCCAAAAATGTTGCTGAATGCATTAAACAAACTCTTAGAATTAATATGGGCCCCTGTGATTACTGCCCAGGCTCTGTGTTAGGTTCCCCCTGCCTCACCAGCCTGGAGATCAAATAAGGTTACATGACAAAAAGTCTCTCCTAAAAAGTCTCTTCAGATAGTCCTCAGGATAACTCTCCACATACCCCCAAATAGATCAGCTCACATTCTTCCAGTGGGGCCACTAAGTGACACTTGGGATCCACAGGGCCATCTGGGGGACACTGGTCACCACAGCCCAGGCCCTCCATGAGATACCAAAACATCCCTGCCTTCCCTTGAGCCCTCTGTCCTCAGAGATGCACTATTCCTTCCTTGATCTCCAAGGACAGAATCTCCTTTCTGCCTCACTCTCTGTTGAGGGTGAATATATAATTTATTTTCTTAGCTTGAATAATTTTGAGAGTGAGAGGGGGCTCTATTTAATAGTTACCCCAAGACAGAATAATAAACTTGACCTAGCCTAGGCAGACTAGGACATACAGTCATCAAATGCATGGTTTCTTTCTGATCCAGGGTGCTCAGGCAGTGGGCCCGCCTCCTGCTTCTTCACCAGTCCTTGAGTTAAAACAGTTCTTTTAGTTCCTTCCTTTTCTTCACAGGCCTTGGGATTAGTCCCCAGGGCTGGCTGGGGGGTTGACCTCGCCCCAGTGGTCCTCCCCATTGTCCACCAGTCTCACGCCAGCTCCCTACACAACAGACACCCCCTCCACTTCAGAGACACCCCCTCCCCTAAGATACACCCAGATCAAGATGGCCAAATCCAAAAATAGGACACCACAGGGTGGCAAGCCCAGTCTAAGTTCAGTAAACAACAAATTATCCCAATAGGGAGAAGAAGAAAAAATAAAAGGAGAGAAAATAACCTTTTCTTTGCAAAGGCCACTTAATAAGTTTGTCTATTATGTGGGCTTCCCAGGTGGCACTAGTGGTAAAGAACCCTCTTGCCAGTGCAGTGAGACAGAGACTTGGGTTCAATCCCTGGGTCAAGAAGATGCCCTGGAGGAGGGCGTGCAACCCACTTCAGTATTCTTGCCTGGAGAATCCCTTGGACAGAGAAGCCTGGTGGGCTACAGTCCACGGGGTGCAACAAGCCAGACACGACTAAAATGACTTAGCACGCACACTATGAATGTATAAAAAGAACTCGATTACTGCCCATCTCTTTATCATTGTATATTCATAATTGCATCTTCCTTGTATCTAAAAAATTTTATAATGAAGAAAAATTAGTGAAATAATGGTTATATGGCATTATTGAGCCCTGGGAGAAGTGAATTACATTAGTGGTAATAATAATGTCTTCAAAAGACAAGTTGAGATAGAAAATAACAATTTCCTACCAGAAAAACATCCATGAAATTTCTTTAATATCGATTATTTTAAATGAATATATCAACCACATTTATTAACATTTACTGACTGTGGGTAATCCATAAAAAGCTAATGATCACAGTCTAATAGTTTAGTGCGTATACTCCACAGCAGACTCCCACATCTCTGAATAGAGTTTTTAATAAAGAACTGCATGACAGTCTTCTGAAGCAGAAAGCTTTAGAGACAGATCATGATCCAATTATATGCACAACTTATGTAGAAAACAATTTTAGTGGTGACCTCAACAAAGATATTGCTTTGTTTTCATTTTGCATTCTAAATAAGACTATGACATTTGGTTAAACATTAAGCAATCAGACTACTAAATTTAGGTTTGTTCCACTAATCTAGATTGTTCCTAAGGAACAGGAGAAACTATGTATGATATTAGGCAAACATAAAGCATAGGACTTTGCACATTTTGGTTTCTCAATGGACGCGTTGAGTTGATAACCTTGAAGCATTTCCCAACCAGACAGGCAATGTCTTCCCTTAAGATAGGATACTGATTTTAGGCTCAAAACTAAGGATATCATTTCTGAGAATGGAAGAGTCATGCAATTTCTCAGACTGCTTTTCTAAGCTCAACAAGAAATTTCTCAGGGAAGGAGCGCAGCTCTGAAGTAGGGGAAAGGCGGGGCAAGTGATAACATGAAGTTTGTGAATAACAGAACAATTCAGCTTGAATCCAAATCAGGACAGCACACTTCAAGTCGGAGCTCTTAATAAGATCTTCCATGAGGTCATCAGAAGGGCAATGTTATCAGGCAGGATACGTCAGACCTGTGCCAGAACAGTCTCTCCTCCTCTTCATAACTTTCCTGACTTTCTTAATGCCTGAAATTCCACAATTAGAGCGTCATGAAGTCTTTCTGGTCTTCTAGAGTTTCCGATCAAAATGAAAATCACCCCTGGGAAGATTAGATATTCAATCCAGTATTTCCAAAAATATGTAGTTCTAGTCTCTCAATATGTTTCCAGGGGAAAAGAAAAAGAAAAGCTCTGTGGTCAAAGAACTTTTGGTAATTGCTCCATACTTTGTTAACTCTTTAAACTTCATAATGCCAAAAAAAAAAAAAAAAAAATTAAAGGTCCCAAAGTATACTGCAGAAAATAAATATACATATATTTCTTTTCTATATATATCTATAATATATATCTCCAGTATTTGCAAAATTATTTTAACTAGAAAATAATTTGGAATACATTTTAGCCTTCAGAATACTGTACTATCAACACATAATCATCATGGTCTGGAAACATATACAATGTCAGCAGCAGCTAGGGAAACAGGAATAATTACTGGGTGACTAGACCCATAGCCATTACAGGTGTTCATGAGATATTATTGAATTATATCAATAGTGTCAGTGTTTTTCTAAATGTTTTTAGTCCCATAGATAAGTATCTATCATGGACCATACATTTAAGAATTTGTCATATGCACTATTAGAGAAATAAGATACGCCCTGTGTGAAAGGTTAATGAACAAGGAAATCCTGGATTGAATAATGAATTCGTTATATGTTTTTGAATTCTAGGAAAGAAGTGGAACTAAGCTGAGCTATGAATGGGTGGCACTTGAATGAGCAGAGGAGGAAGGTGGTCCTGTAGGGGGAACAGTGAGAGCAAAGGAGAGGTGGCGGGGACCAGGAACCACAGCCAGAGCAAACCACTGCTGAAGCTGAAAGAAACACCTGTAGCCTGCAGTCGGGTTAGGCATAATGGAGCCCAGAGTGGGACTCACCAAACACCTGCTTCCACAGAGTCTTTCTCAAAGGGAGATGCCTCAAGCAAGAGCTGCTATCAAGAAATACAGCAGGGAGCCATAGCCAGTAACCTGGAATCCAGGGTAGGCAGAAAAGAAAACAGTTTCTGACCAGCCATTGCCAATAGGAACTATTGTTTCAGTTCAGTTCAGTTCAGTCGCTCAGTCATGCACGACTCTTTGTGACCCCATGAATCGCAGCACGCCATGCCTCCCTGTCCATCACCAACTCCCAGAGTTCACTCAAACTCACGTCCATCAAGTCGGTGATGCCATCCAGCCATCTCATCCTCTGTCATCCCCTTTTCCTCCTGCCCCCAATCCCTCCCAGCATCAGAGTCTTTTCCAATGAGTCAACTCTTCACATGAGGTGGCCAAAGTACTGGAGTTTCAGCTTTAGCATCATTCCTTCCAGACTGGTTGGATCTCCTTGAATTTCAGGACCTAGCAAATGAATTAGGCTGAAGGTGCCTTATTATTCAAGAATTCTAACCCTCTCATGATCTCCTATTAGTCACTCAGTCATGTCTAACTCTTTGGGACCCCATGGACTGTAGCCCACTAGGCTTCACTATCCATGGAATTCTCCAGGCAAGAATACTAATGTGGGTGCTTGTGGTGTTTAGTCACTAAATTTGTGTCTGACACTTTGCAACCCCATGGACTGCAGCACTCCAGACTTCCCTGTCCTTCACTATCTCCCAGAGTTTCCTCAAACTCATTTCCTTTGACTTGGTGATGCTAGCTAACCATTTCATACTCTGCCACACTCTTCTTTTTTTGTATTCAAACTTTGCCAGTATAAGGGTCTTTTCCAGTGAGTCAGCACTTCCATCAGCTGGCCAAATTACTGGAGCTTAAGCAATAGTCCTTCCAATGAATATTCAGGGTTGATTTCCTTTAGGATTGAGTGGTTTGATCTCCATGCTGTCCAAGGGACTCTCAAGAGTCTTCTCCAGCACCACAATTCAAAATTGTGCTCAGCCTTCTTTATGTCCAGCTCTCACATCCATACATGACTACTGGAAAAACCATAGCTTTGACTAGATGGACCTTTGTTGCCAAATTGATGTCTCTGCTTTTTAATATGCTGTCTAGGTTTGTTATAGCTTTCCTTTCAAGGAGCAAGTGTCTTTTAATTTCATGGCTACAATCACCATCTGCAGTGATTTTGGAGGCCACGGAAATAAAATCTGTCTCTATATTTTTTTCCCAATCTATTTGCCATGAAACTGAAAGATAGGAAACTGAACATAGGAAACTGAAAGATGAACTCCCCAGGTCAGTAGGTGCCCAATATGCTACTGGAGAACAGTGGAGAAATAACTCCAGAAAGAATGAAGACATGGAGGCAAACCAAAAACAACATGCAGTTATGGATGTAACTGGTGATTGAAGTAAAGTCTGATGCTGTAAAGAACAATATTGCACAGGAACCTAGAATGTTAGGTCCATGAATCAAGGTATTGGAAATGGTCAAACAGGAGATGGAAAGAGTGAACATTGACATTTTAGGGATCAGTGAACTAAAATGGACTGGAATGGGTGAATTTAACTGAGATGATCATTATATCTACTACTATGGGCAAGAATCCCTTAGAAGAAATGGAGTAGCCATCATAGTCAACAAGAGTCCGAAATGCAGTACCTGTATGCAATCTCAAAAATGACAAAATGATCTCTGTTAGTTTCCAAGGCAAACCATTCATATCAGAGTAACTCAAGTCTATGCCCCAACCAGTAATGCTGAAGAAGCTGAAGCTGAATGGTTCAATGAAGACCTACAAGACGTTCTAGAACTAACACCCAAAAGAGATGTCCTTTTCATTATAGGGGTCTAGAATGCAAAAGTACAAAGTCAAGAGATACCTGGAGTAACAGGCAAATTTGGCCTTGGAGTACAAAATGAAGCAGGGCAAAGGCTAACAGAGTTTTGCCAAGAGAATGCACTGGTCATAGCAAACACCCTCTTCCAAAAACCAGAGAGAAGACTACACATGGAGATCACCAGATGGTCAATACTGAAATAAGATTGAATATATTCTTTGCAGCCAAAGATGGAGAAGCTCTATACAGTCAGCAAAAACAAGACCAGGAGCTGACTATGGCTTAGATCATGAACTCTTTATTGCAAAATTCAGACTTAAGTTGAATAAAATAGTACAGAAAACCATTAGACCATTCAAGTTTGACCTAAATCAAAGCCCTTATGACTATACAGTAAAAGTGACAAAGAGATTTAAGGGATTAGATCTGATAGACAGTGCCTGAAGAACTATGGACGGAGGTTCATGACGTTGTATTGGAGGCAGGGGTCAAGATCATCCCCAAGAAAAAGAAATGCAAAAAGGCAAAATGGTTGTCTGAGGAAGCCTTACAAATAGCTGAGAAAAGAAGAGAAGCTAAAGGCAAGGGAGAAAAGGAAAGCTATACCCATTCAAATCCAGAGTTCCAAAGATATTTTGGAGAGATAAGAAATCCTCCCTTAGGGATCATTGAAAAGAAATAGAGGAAAACAATAGAATAAGAAAGACTAATGATCTCTTCACAAAAATTAGAGATACCAAGGGAACATTTCATGCAAAGATGGGCACAATAAAAGATAGAAATGGTATGGACCTAACAGAAGCAGAAGATATTAAGAAGAGGTGGCAAGAACACCATACAAAAAAACCATACAAAAAAGATCTTCATGACCTAGATAACCACAATGGTGTGATCACTCATCTAGAGCCAGACATCCTGGAATGCAAAGTCAAGTAGGCCTTAGGAAGCATCACTCTGAATAAAGCTAGTGGAGGTGATAGAATCCCAGTTCCACAGCTATTTCAAATCCTAAAATATGATGCTGTGAATGGGCTGTGGTTAATATGCCAGTAAAATTGGAAAACTCAGAAGTGGCCACAGGACTGGAAAAGGTCAGTATTCATTCCAATCCCAAAGAAAGGCAATGCCAAAGAATGTTCAAACTACAGCACAATTGTACTCATCTCACAAACTAGCAAAGTAATGCTTAAAATTCTCCAAGCCATGCATCAACAGTACATGAATCGTGAACTTCCAGATGTTCAAGCTGGATTTAGAAAAGGCAGAAGAACCAGAAATCAAATTACCAACATCCGATGGATCATCGAAAAAGCAAGAGAGTTCCAGAAAAACATCTACTTCTGCTTTATTGACTACTCTAAAGCACTTGACTGTGTGGGTCACAATGAACTGTGGAAAATTCTTTAAGAGATGGGAATACCAGACCACCTTACCTAACTCCTGAGAAATCCGTATGCAGGTCAAGAAGCAACAGTTAGGACTGGACATGGAACAACAGACTGGTTCCAAATCAGGAAGGAGTATGTCAAGGCTGTATATTGTCACCGTGCTTATTTAACTTATATGCAGAGTACATCATAAGAAACACTGGGCTGGATGAAGCACAAGCTGGAATCCAGATTGCCAAGAGAAATATCAATAACCTCATGTATGCAGATGACATCACACTTATGGCAGAAAGTGTGAAAGAGGAGAGTAAAAAACTTGGCTTAAAACTCAACATTCAGAAAACTATGATTACAGCATCCAGTCCCATCACTTCATGGCAAATAGATGAAACAATGGAAACAGTGACAGACTTTATTTTGGGGGGCTCCAAAATCACTGAAGATGGTGACTGCAGCCATGAAATTAAAAGACACTTGCCCCTTGGAAGAAAAGCTATGGCCAACCTACATAGCATATTCAAAAGCAGAGACATTACTTTGCCAACAAAGGTCCATCTAGTCAAAGTTATGGTTTTTCCAGTAGTCATGTATGGATATGAAAGTTGGACTATAAAGAAAGCTGAGCACTGAAGAATTGATGCTTCTGGGCTGTGGTGCTGGAGAAGACTCTTGAGAGTCCCTTGGACTCCAAGGAGATCAAACCAGTCAGTCCTAAAGGAAATCAGCCCTTAATATCCATTGGAAGGACTGATGCTGAAGCTGAAACTCCAATACTTTGGCCACCTGATGCGAAGAACTGACTTATTGGAAAAGATCCTGATGCTAGGAAAGACTGAAGGTGGGAGGAGAAGGGGACTACAGAGGATGAAACGGTTGGATGGCATCACCAACTCAATGGACATGAGTTTGAGTAAGTTCCAGGAGTTGGTGATGGACAGGGAAGCCTGGTGTGCTGCAGTCCGTGGGGTCGCAAAGAGTCAGACATGACTGAGTGACTGAACTGAACTGATTTGCCATGATGTGATGGGACCAGATGCCATGAGCTTTGTTTTCTGAATGTTAAGTTTTTTTGTTTTTTCTTTTTACAAATCCTTGTGTCAAGGGCTGACTTTCAATAGATCACAGCAAGGGAGCTGTTCTGTTACGAACAAAACCCTGAAGCAGGTCCTCTACCAATGGTTTAGCACTAGGTTCCCTAATAACATGGAGTGTGGGACAGGTGAGGGGTTGGCTGCCTTTCCGGCCATACCCCATGTCCCATGATGAAGGGCTCTCTGCACCAGATCCTGGTCCCGACTCGCAGTGAATGTTGAGTTTTAAGCCAGATTTTTCACTCTCCTCCTTTACCCTCATGAAAAGGCTCTTTAGTTCCTCTTCACTTTCTGCCACTAGAGTGTATCATCTGAATATCTGAGGCTGATATTTCTCCTGGCAATCTTGATTGTGGTTTCCACCTTGATCTTCCACCTTGTGATTTATCCAGTCCAGTATTTCACATGGTATACTCTGCATTTAAGTTAAATAAGCAGGGTGACAATATACAGCCTTGTCATACTCTTTTCTCAATTTTCATCGAAACATTTCATGGAACTATTCAGTTGTTCCGTGTGCAGCTCTAACTGTTGCTTCTTGACCTGCATACGAGTTTCTCAGGAGGCAAGTATGGTGGTCTGGTATTCCCATCTCTTTAAGAATTTTCCACACTTTGTTGTGATCCATACATTTAAAGGCTTTAGTGGAGTTAATCAGGCCGAAGTAGATGTTTTTCTGGAGTTCCCTTGCTTTCTCTAGGATCCAACAAATGTTAGCAATTTGATCTCTGGTTCATCTGCCTTTTCTAAACCCAGATTTTACATCTGGAAGTTCTTAGTTCTTGTACTGCTGAAACCTAGCTTGAAGGATTTTAAGCATAATCTTACCAACTTGTGAAATAAATGCAATTGTACTCATAGTTTGAACACTCCTCGGCATTGCCCTTCTTTTGGATTGGAATGAAAACTGACCTTTGTTTTCCAAATTTGCTGGTATATTGAGTGCAGCACTTTAGCAGCAGCATCTTTTAAGATTTAAAGATTTTAAATAGCTCAACTTGGATTTCAACACCTCCACTAGCTTTGTTTGTAGTAATACTTCCTAAGGTCCACTTGAATTCACACTCCAGAATGTCTGGCTCTAAGTGAGTGACCACACCATTGTGGTTATTCCAGTCATTAAGACCTTTTTTGTATAGTTCTTCATGATAAAGGACAGAAATGGCAAGGACCTAGCAGAAGCAGAAGAGATTAAGAAGTCGCAAGAATACACAGAAGAAGTGGAGTAGGTAGACTTTCCTTTCTCCAGGGGATCTTCCCGATCCAGGGATCAAACCTGGATCTCTTGCATTGCGGGTGGATTCTTTACTGGCTGAGCCACAAGGAAAGCCCTAGCATGAACTCCTAGCAACACTCAGAATTTGTTCTGGTTTTGAGCAGAGTGGTGGCCATGGAAATACACTGATCAGACCTCCTGCCATTGGGAACATGGTTGACTGATGGCCCAGATGCTGCCTCTCTGGATCCACGACCACATCTGATCTCAGGGCACATTTCCCATGAGTGTTCCCAGCCAGTGACTGAGCATGGGAAGGATTTAGGCAAGCCCATTTCCTAATAGCTCAGTTGGTAAATAATCTGCCTGCAATGCAAGAGACCCCAGTTTGATTCCTGGGTTGGGAAGATCCACTGGAGAAGGGATAGCCTACCCACTCCAGTATTCTTGGGCTTCCCTTGAGACTCAGCTGGTAAAGAATCTGCCTGCAATGTGAGACACCTGGATTTGATCCCTGGGTTGGGAAGATCCCCTAGAGAAGAGAAAGGCTACCCATTCCAGTATTCTGGCCTAGAGAATTCCATGGACTGTATAGTCCATGGGGTCACAAAGAGTCGGACACGACTGAGCAACTTTCACTTTCACTTTCATTCCTGAGATGTAGGACTGTCCTGATGGGCAGTTTTGGTACAAGATTTCCCTTTGACCTAGCTGAACATTTCTTGGAACTGTGCTGAAGCTTCAGACTCTTCCTATCCAATCTTTCTCCCTTTTCTGCCCCCTTCACAGGTGTCATATTAGAACTATGATTGGAAGACACTGCTTGCCTTCTCCAGATACTTCTTTACCCTTTTCCTTTATCCTTTTAGGATACATTTTATACATATCTAATATTAGTTTGTTGTCTGCTTCTTAGAGGTATCCAACTAACATAGATACCCAACTATGTTGCAATCCATTATCAGGTTTCATTCTGCTGGGGTTTTAGGTGAAGTCTTTCTCACAAGCATCCCAACCCTCCCTCCAGGATCATGCAAAGGAGGAAAGTCTCTCTATCTCCCATTACTACCTTTCCCTTGATATTGACCACCAGGCTTGTATCTGCCCTTCTTCCTGAAAGAAGTTTGATTTGGAAAGGATCTTGTCATTTGATAAAAGCAAAGGAAAGGAGATTAGCACTGGAAAGTTGATCACTCAAAAAAGTGAAAAAGAACATACATGCAGAATAGAAACACTTATCTAAAATTATCCTTTGAAGAGCCTAATGGAAGGTACTACTAATTTTTCAACTAGCAAGTACTTACTATTTTTTCATGCTTAGTGTATATTAGCTAGATTTCTAGAGCTGCATATTAAAGTATTGAGTAACTTTGAACAATAGAAATTTATACTCTCAAACAGTTTTGGAGGTAAGAAGTCTGAAATCCACATCTTCAGGGCCAAGCTGTTTCTGAAGGCTCTAAGGGAGAGTCTTTTCCATTCATTTCTCTCATTGTTGTTATTGTTCAGTCACTCAGTTGTGTCTGACTCTTTGTGACCTCATGGACTGAAGAACGCCAGGCCTCCCTGTCTCTTACCACCTCCTGAAGTTTGCCCAAGTTCATATCTATTGCATCGGTGATGCCATCTGGCCATCTCATCCTCTAATGCCCTCTTCTCCTTCTGCCCTCAAACTTTTTCAGCATCAGGGTCTTTTCCAATGGGTCAGTGTTCACATCAGATGACCAAAATACTAGAGCTTCAGCTTCAGCATCAGTCTGTCCAATGAGTATTCAGGGTTGATTTCCCTAAGGATGACTGGTTTGATCTCCTTGCTGTCCAAGGGACTTTCAGGAGTTTTCTCCAGCAACACAATTCAGGTATTTCCAACAATCCTTGGTGTTTCTTGGTCTATCATTCATGAGTCCAATTCCTACCTTGGTAGTCACACAGTTTTCTCCTTAGATGTCCTTCTGTCTCATCCTCTAAAAGGACAGCAGTCATAATGGTTTAGGGACCCCATAGTGACCTCATGGTCACTTGATTATATTTGCAAAGATACTATTTCAAACTGATGTCACAGGAACCCAGGGCTAGGGCTTCAGTGTATCTTTTGGGGGAATATAATTCAACCCCAACATGGGTAGGGGCACATTTATTTGAATAGGAAAATGAAAAACTACATAATTAAAATTTCTGAGCTACCTGGGACATAAGGAAACAAAAAGTCATGCTTTTATTCATAGCTAGTGATTTGTGCTGCTATTTGTATTGTGTTCTGGATGTGAGAGTTGGACCATAAATAAAGCTGAGCACCGAAGAATTGACGCTTTTGAACTGTGGTGTTGGAGAAGACTCTTGAGAGTCCCTTGGACTGCAAGGAGATCCAACCAGTCCATCCTAAAGGAGATCAGTCTTGGGTGTTCATTGGAAGGACTGATGTTGAAGCTGAAACTCCAATACTTTGGCCACCTGATGCAAAGAGCTGACTTATTTGAAGAGACCCTGATGCTGGGAAAGATTGAGGGCAGGAGGAGAAGGGGACGACAGAGGATGAGATGGATGGATGGCATCAATGACTCAATGGACATGGGTTTGGGTGGACTCCAGGAGTTGGTGATGGACAAGGAGGCCTGGAGTGCTGCGGTTCACGGGGTTGCAAAGAGTCAGACACGACTGAGCAACTGAACTGAACTGAGCTTATATTGTGTTAGTGTATGTCTGATGTGTCCACATCCTCTACATCTTCAGATGCAGATAGAACCTAGCATTTGGGACACTGCTGAATATTGCTGGATAGGAAATGAAACCAATATGGGTCTTTTAAACATCAGCCTGTAGATGATATGAATTGATAGGCATGTTTATTACAACTGGTAAAAGCACTGTTGGTTTGAAGTAGTGACCTTCCTAGCTGAAATTAATTGGGTCCTTTCAATGACACTACTTGTACATGAATGAATGAAGTCGCTCAGTTGTGCCTGACTCTTTGCAACCCCATGGACAGTAGCCTGCACCAAGCTCTTCCATCCATGGGATTTTCAAGGCAAGAGTACTGGAGTGGGTTGCCATTTCCTTCTCCAGGGAATCTTCCCAACCCAGGGATTGAACCCAGGTCTCTCGCATTGTAGACAGACGCTTTACCTTCTGAGCCACCAGGGAAGTCTGTACATGAATACACTTTCCTAATTCAGAGAAAACAGAATTTTAAAAACATCACCAAATCAATCAGCTGGAAAGGATTTCATGAAGCACTTTCTAGATAATAAATCACAGCACAGTAAGACCTCACATATATATGACTAAACATCTTGAGTAGCTTCCAAATCCTTGCCTATCCCATCTGCCAC
Organism: Bos indicus; assembly: GCF_029378745.1. Classification (NCBI taxonomy): domain Eukaryota; kingdom Metazoa; phylum Chordata; class Mammalia; order Artiodactyla; family Bovidae; genus Bos; species Bos indicus. The sequence goes on from NC_091760.1 coordinate 114,853,157, forward strand.
AGAGAAGAAAGTGAACTAGAATGGAAATTTAGCAAATATTGTGGATGGGCTATTCAAAAATCATTCACATATGCCCTTCTCCCTCTTCTATTACAGAGACTGTTAAAGCTAAGGATTTGAACTCCTAGCTTTTCCCATGAGTAGAGGTGGTCATGTGATAGACTTCCAGTGAATACTATGTATGAAAAGTCACTAGGAGGGCATCCCTTCTCAATAAAAACATGGCTTCTTTGGAAGGAGAGCTCTTGCCTCTTATAATTTGTCAATTTCCCATCTTCCTGAAAGAAATGTATACGTGATACTTGGAGATGCAGCAGCCGTCTTACCACCATGAGTTCAAAAGTTGTCATAGAAATGGTGGAACAAGACCATTGAAAGTGGATAAAAAGCACCAAACTTGGAATTCAATAATGGATTCTTCAATGATTGAACTTGAACTTAGTTGCTGTATCAGTGACTATCTAGAAGGGGCTATTTTGCTTACCATGTCACATTTGGCAATGTCTGGAAACATTTTGGGTTGTCACAGTTGTGTGAGGGGAAAGCTACTGGCATGAAGTGGAATAGAAACCAGGATGCTGCTAAACATTTTCCATAGCATAAGACAGCCCCGAACAGCAAAGAATCATCCAGCCCAAAATGTCAATAGTCCTGAGATTAAGAAACTCTAGTTCCTTGGTCTCAATTTCTTTAAAGTTTAAATAAGGGAATTTCTAAAAGATGACATATACAGTTCCTTAAAAATTAGAAGTTAGTCTGAAGATTCGTGACAAGAGACTATTTGAATTATAGTGTACCCATGCAACAGCAATTTAAGCTATCTTTAAGAAAATTTTTATAAAGACTAACAATAGCAAAAGTTGCATATTAAGCAAATAAAGTCAATATACAACATTGTAGGCATTAAATGACTCAGTTCAGTCGCTTAGTCGTGTCCGACTCTTTGCAACCCCATGAACCGCAGCACGCCAGGCCTCCCTGTCCATCACCAACTCCTGCAGCCCACCCAAACCCATATCCATTGAGTCATTGATGCCATCCAACCGTCTCATCCTCCGTCGTCCCCTTCTCCTCCTGCCCTCAATCTTTCCCAGCATCAGGCTCTTTTCAAATAATTCAGCTCTTTGCATCAGGTGGCCAAAGTATTGGAGTTTCAGTTTCAACATCAGTCCTTCCAATGAACACCCAGGACTGATCTCCTTTAGGATGGACTGGTTGGATCTCCTTGCAGTCCAAGGGACTCTTAAGAGTCTTCTCCAACATAAGAGTCTTCTCAAAAGAATCAGTTCTTTGGTGCTCAGCTTTCTTTATAGTCCAACTCTCACATCCGTACATGACCACTGGAAAAACCACAGCCTTGACTAGATGGACCTTTGTTGACAAAGTAATGTCTCTGTTTTTTAATATGCTATCTAGGTTGGTCATAACTTTCCTTCCAAGAAGTAAGCATTTTTTAATTTCATGGCTGCAGTCACCATCTGCAGTGATTTTGGAGCCCCAAAACATAAAATCAGTCACTGTTTACACTGTTTCCCCATCTATTTGCCATGAAGTGATGGGACCAGATGCCCTGATCTTAGTTTTCTGAAATGTTGAGCTTTAAGCCAACTTTTTCACTCTCCACTTTCACTTTCATCAAGAGCCTCTTTAGTTCTTCTTAACTTTCTGCCATAAGGGTGGTGTCATCTGCATATCTGAGGTTATTGATATTTCTCCTGGTGATCTTGATTCCAGTTTGTGCATCCTCCAGCCCAGAGTTTCTCATGATGTACTCTGCATATAAGTTAAATAAGCAGGGTGACAATATACAGCCTTGACGTACTCCTTTTCCTATTTGGAACCAGTCTGTTGTTCCATGTCTAGTTCTAACTTTGCTTCCTGACCTGCATGCAGGTTTCTCAAGAGGCAGGTCAGGTGGTCTGGTATTCCCATCTCTTTAAAGATTTTCCATAGTTTATTGTGATCCACACAATGACTACTACCACTTAAAAAGAGAAAGTGAATCTAAGTGATTATAGCAAAGTGATGATAGTAGTAGTATTGAGAATTTTATGTGAATTTTTTCCCATCTATTGCAAAGGTTATTCAATGCTATTTTTGTAGTTTGGAAAATAATTTTAAGTAATTAATGGGAAAGAGATTAAAATAGTGTTTATTTCTCTGACATTTATGAAGTTTCTACTTGGCCTGACAAAAACACTATATAGGCAAATGAAATAGTTTATGCAATAGGATACTATTTCTATTGAATCATCCTGTTAACATCATTCCTTTTCTAGTTCTTTACATCTCCCTAAATATAGAATTCTTGTAATTCATCACAGGGCAATTCCTCTCCAGGGTTTCTGTGAAAACATCAGAATTACCTGCAACATTAAAGTGATGGGGTGAAAATTTGCCACTGTAAAAGTTCATATTTGTTTTAGATCCCTGTGGCTGCTATAACCAAGTGCCACAACTCGGTGGCTTAAAACAAACAGAAGTTTATTCTCTTATAGATCCTGAGGCCAGAAGTTCAAAAATCAATATCATTGGGTCAAAATCAAGGTGTCACAGGGCCACACTTCCTCTGGAGGCTCCAGAAGGAAATCCTTACCTCTTCCCACTTCTGGTGGCTATAGGTATCCTTTGGCTTGTGGCCTCTTCACTCAGTCTATCTCTCTGTCTTCATATGTTCTCCTTTGTGTAATTTTCAAGCCTCCCTCTGCACCTCTTCTATAAGGATACATGTGATGACACTTAAGGACCATACAGAGAATCCAGGATAATCTCCCCATCTCAAAATTCTTAAAAATCACATGTGCAAAGACCCTTTTCCCAAATAAGATAAAGAAAAAGTTCCAGGTATCAGGATTTGATATCTTAGGGAGCCAGCATTCAATCTACTCTGTCCATGGGATTCTCCAGGCAATAATACTGGAGTAGTCATTCCGTTCTCCAGGCGACCTTCTTAACCCAGGGGTTGAACCCGGGTCTTCTGCATTGCAGGCATATTCTTTACCATCTGAGCCACCTAGAATATTAAATAAAGAAAATATAAATCTAATTACTAATCTCATCTGATAATCCGAATTTCTGGCCATTTCCATAGCTAGAAATTAAAATCTGGCAGAATCATCCAATACCTAAATCCTAGGAAATTAGAGTGAAAATAAAGAACCTATCACCCTACTAATTGAAAGAAGCATGAAATGATAAATTTGGGAGAAACTAATTCTTTTAAACACATCAATGTAAAGTGTTTTTTAAATTGTGAATTTATCAAAAAAATTTGTTTTATCTGTATCAACATTTGAATGCATAATAGCCCCTTACATCTAAAAATGGAAAGCTTAATATTGTTTTACCATATTTCAGCAACTATTAAGTGTTCTGAAAACTAATTTGAGGATTTAACCTTAATGGCACAGTTCAGTAAACAGAGACTGTAAAATTACTAAAAAGGCAGGACTGTACTAATTTTTCCTGATTTGACAAAGAAGCTGAAAATATCTTAATTACCTTTCCAATTAAAGGATATTTTAACAAAATTATGAGCGTACACAAATAATTAAAGCCCTAGAGCTTTCATTTCTTTTCCCAATTTGGTTAGTTTAATTCTTCAGATTTAATTTCAGAATAATCCCGTCAAAGGTTTAAAGCTGGACATACTTACATATGATAACTGTTTCTACGTTTTCTGTTTTTGGCCAGGAATATTTCTATACTAAACATTAATTTTCATAATACTTGAAATATACTTGATCTTGAGGTTTAAGAGCCTGTAATTCTACTCTGCTGCTGCTAAGTTGTTTCAGTCGTGTCTGTCTCTGTACGACCCCATAGACGGCAGCCCATCAGGCTCCACCATCCCTGGGATTCTCCAGGCAAGAACACTGGAGGGGGTTGCCATTTAGTTGCAACTACAGATATCCCCTATATGCAAATGTTAAGCCAAAATGGGGTAAAGTGGCAAGTCAATTACCTTAGGACACATGTTGCTAACAGATGCAGACTAAACTGAGATAAAGCAGAGATACTCACATACATAGTTCAAAGCTATGGTGGCTTGATGTGGAGATGCTGGGTGGTGCTGCTCTCACCACTGCACAGTTCAAGGGGTGTGCTGCCTCTATAAGGGCTACTGCAAAACAAATATTGAATGCTTTTTTAAAAATCCCCTTCAGATTTTTTTAGGTAGCAAAGATGGGTACTAATGTGGGCCTTTTGTAAAAAGCAAATTAGCTTTAAAAAATCAAGGAATACCTGTAATCAGTAAAACCTATTCAATCCCTGATCACACATAAGATTTGCAAATATTTTCTCCCATTCAGTGGGTTGCCTTCTCATTCTGTTGATAGTGTTCTTTGCACATAAATAGCATGACACTATTTTAAGCACAACTCATTTAATCTTCATGACAACTCTATGAGGTTGGAACAATTATTATCATCCCCATTTTATAGATAAGAATACTGAGAAATAATGGGTTTAAATAATGTGGCAACATCCCATGATAATGACTGAGCTTAGGTTTGAATCTGTTATGAACTGAATGTGTCTTCTCAAAATTTGTATGTTAAAACTTTGCCTCTCAATGGCATGGTATAAGAGGTGGAACCTTTCAGAAGTAATTAGGATTAGATGAGATAATGTGGGTGGAGCCCTCCTGAGTGGGATTTGTGCCCTTACAAGAGTCATGAGAGAGCTCGTGTCCCCTCTCTGCTCTCCTCCCAGTGAGGATATAACGAGAATTTGGCAGTCTATAACCTGGAAGAGGGCTCTCACCGGAACCAATCATGATGGCACACTGATCTGGAACCTCCAGAACTTGTGAAAAAAATTGTTTATAACCTTTTCAGGCTATGATATTTTGTTACAGCAGCCAAAACTAAGATAGAACCCACAGCAGGTATCCCAGAAACACTATGTAATACATATCTCTTATAAAGAACATCAGTAACCTTCTGATCACCAATCCAGCTATCTTTTCATAGTCCTCATTCAGGTGTCTAATTTTTTTCTCTATCATTTAAAATCATGATCCTTTCTATGTGAAACTTGCCTTCCCTCAGCTACTACATTGTCTAGGTTCTCCTATTTCCATGTGGTAGTTACATCTTCTTTTTCAGTCTTGTATGCCTTTCTTCTGGAGAAGGCAATGGCACCCCACTCCAGTACTCTTGCCTGGAAACTCCATGGACGGAGGAGCCTGGTAGGCTGCAGACCATGGGGTCTCGAAGAGTCGGACATGACTGAGCAACTTCACTTTCACTTTTCCCTTTCATGCATTGGAGAAGGAAATGGCAACTCACTCCAGTGTTCTTGCCTGGAGAATCCCAGGGACGGGGGAGCCTGGTGGGCCGCCGTCTATGGGGTCGCACAGAGTCGGACACGACTGAAGTGACTTAGCAGCAGCATGCCTTTCTTCATGCTCACAATGTCAAAGGCCTTACTTCAGTGCCCCGTCTTTGCTTGTTCTCCTGGGACCATTTTCCTCTGTTATGGGCTAGACTGTGTCCTTCAAAAAGATGCTGAAGTCTTAACACTTAGGGTCTGTGAATGTGACCTTATTTGAAAATAGGGTCTTTTCAAATGATCAAGTTAGGATGAGGTCATTTGGGCAGGTTCTAATCCAATATGACTGTGTCCTAATAAGAGGGCAACATTCAGACACAGACATGAATAGAGGAAAGACCATGTGAATACACAAAGATAATATAATCTACAAACTAAAGAATGCCGGTGCTACCAAAAGCCAGGAGAGAGGGCTGTAACATCTGACACCTTGATTTCAGATTTCTAGCCTCCACAACTGTGAGGTGATAAATTTCTACTGTTTAAGCTTCTTAATTTGTGGTAATTCGTTATGGGAGCCCCAGGAAAAGAAACACTTTTCAAGGGCTTGAAGGCTCTGGTCCTAATATTCCTTCTGAGTTCTAGGCATAAGGTATCAACAGCATCTCCTGACTATTTGACCATGATTCTGCATTTCCAGAATATTACTCTCCTCCCATCTCCCTGCTTTCTCACCTTTGGCCCCCAACTTAGCAACCTTTGTAAATGAGATACCTGTGGCCCCAGCCACTCTGGCTAAAAACCACAAAGTCACCTTTGAGTCCTCATTTTCCACCCCCTTGAAACTGTCTCCATTTCTGTAATCTAAGAATCATATGTGGTCCATTAGTTTGAGGGACTAGTATCAGGTTCCCAGACTTGGCAGCCATTGCATCTCATGGTCAGAGCTCAATAAAAGGATTGGTGGCACTTTAGCCCAAATATTGGGATACAGACTCAAGGAATCCTTGCTATTCTCAAGATAATATGACCCAGTATCTGGGCACTGACTTTGTTAAAACTATTTAAATACCCAGAGTTCTACCTAGCTTCTTTGCATACCTAAAATTAGGGCTTTCTGCCTGAACTCAGCCCAGAGGCTGGCATTCTGATAGCTGCTCATAGATGTCCTTGAGATCTGAGATTCCACCTCTCACTCAGATCTGGATCACCCGTCATGGAACCTGACCACCGGCTATGACACCAGATTATGCCATATTAGGAATTCAGACTCAGTGTGATTGTCTAATTTAGTGCTCATTGTCCATCATTTTTTTTTTTTTTTTTTAGCTAAAATGTACTTAACAATTTATAGTTCACAGAGCACACTTAATCTATTTTCTTATTCAATCCTAACAGCCTTCATAAAAATCTAGAGCAGTGAAAAGTTAAATAACCCATACAAGCTCATGTAGTTAGCATTGGTGGCGTCAATGCTCACATTTAAGCCTCCTGGCTCCACATCCTATGCTCTTTTCTCTTCACTGCATTGCATGCTCCCACGTTCCTAGAATCCACTGGAAAGTAACTTCTTTCCTGCCTCATGGGGGCCTGTAATTCCAGGTCCCTCTTTTTCCTCATCTGCCCTTGCCCCTGATGTAGATAACTGACCTGTATTGTATCATATCCAGATTGATGGAAGTGACCTTGAGACTAATGATCCCCCTTCTCAAAAGGCTGAAAATGATTTAAGGAATTGCAAAACTGCTTAGTACCATTAACAAGTATGCAAGCTGCCAAGTATAAGGGAGACATAATATTCTTATGTAGAAGACATCTTTCCAGGGAAGTTTTAAAGATGATATAATGAGGTTCCATGCAGTGCCTCTGCAAGTTCTAATTTTGAAAGGTAAGAGCACAAATACTGACTTGAATAATGGCCACCTGGGATGAACTTCTGTCCCCAGTGTTTTGTCTACTTTTGCCTTTCAGGATGATGAATGTTAATCTTTTATTAATCCTCTCTTTCTTGCTTAATTTTTAAAAGTTTATAAGTTTATTCATTCTTTCTTTTTCTTATTTTTTTTTTTTTTTTTTACTTGCCCTGGGTCTTTGTTGGGGCCTGTGGGCTTTCTTTAATTACGGCAAGTGGGGATACTCTTCAGTGCTGTCCAGGGGCGTTTCAGTTGCAGCCTGCAGGCTCAATAGTTGTGTTTGGTGGGCTCCAGAGCGCGGGCTCAGTAGTTGTGGCGAGGCTTAGTTGCTTCACAGCGTGTGGTATCTTCCCAGAGCAGGGATCGGACCGTTGTCCCCTGCACTGGCCTGCAGATTCTTATCCATCGTACCACCAGGGAAGTCCCCTTTCTTACTATTAAAAGATAGCATGATGTGGTGGTGTGTATTCCAATTTCCAACACTGGCCTGTGAGGTGCTGGGCATGTGGTGAAGAACATGAGCTCTGGAGCAAGACTAAGTCTTGGTCCCCTGTGGTTAGCACTGACCTTGAGCAAGTTGCTTAACCTCTCTATACCTTATTTTCCCCACTATGGAATGGAGCTATTAATGGTATCCTGGCTGTAATGTCATTGGAAGGATTAAATAATTAATGTAAGTAAAGTGCCTAGAACAGCACTTTGCATGTGGAACTCGCTCTTTAACTATTAGCTCTTCTATATGGACAGGAATGAGGAAGTAGCACACCAAATCCCTGGAGGAATCATTACTACTGGAGAGTCAGAGGATATTTAAAAATGAAGATTTCAGGAAACTCATGCTATTGCCATGAAGTGTCTCCATCCTCCCTCTTCTTTTTTTTAAGATTTATAGTTTTAGCACCACCACCCCCTATTTGTTAGCTTTAGCCATTTTTAAAAATTTTTATTTATTTTTGTTTCTGTCTATGCTGGGTCTTTGTTGCTGCGAGGGCTTTTTTCCATTGTGGAGAGTGGAGGCGACTCACTAGATGTGGTGCACAGGCTTGTCACTGCAGTGGCTTCTCTTGTTACAGAGCAGAGGCTCTAGGGTGCATGGGCTTCATGCTGTGGCACATGGGCTCAGTAGTTGAGGCTCCCAGTCTCTAGAGCACAGGCTCAGTAGTTGTGGCACGTGGGTTTAGCTGCTTCACCGCATATGGGATCTTCCCATATCAGGCATTGAACCCATATCTCCTACACTGGTAGGCAGACTCTTCACCTCTGAGCCATCAGGGAAACCCTGAGTTACTTCTTTACAAAAAAAAAAAAATTCCTGTGATAGTGTCAGGCTATACAGACTCTTTAATAATGTAACATATACAGAATTATCTTTATTATTAGATCTACTCATTTATCAATTGTTGTAAACACTGAGCCTGCAATCAGAAACATTTTGACAAACTATATTATTTCTTTAGTTTACAATGTGATGTAAGAAATTAAAATACAAACACTATTTAGAAATATAAACTAATGTTATATTAAAAAAAATAAAGCTGACACAATTAGATGAATTATCACATAAAAATTACATAGATACCTTGTTAAGGAAAAGAAAGAGCCAGGACATACATATTTTTAGGTATTAAAAAATCTATAGTTTTTTTTTTAATACCACATCTGATGTATTCACTTTTTAAACAAATTGTGACTGAAAATGAATGTGCCACTTTACAAAGCCCTATGTAGAATTATATTACAAGAGAAGCAGCCACCAGAAAATAAAGACCAGGAATAAGACTTTATTTAAAGAGGGGAAAAAAGGAGAGACAGGGATCAAATTAAACTTCACTGTCTTGATGAATTAATTTAAAAGTTTCTTTATGATCTTGATCTACAGAATGTTGTGATGCATTGTTACCACATTCTGTGCTCTTAACTGACCACATAGCATGCTGGGAAAGGCAGATTAAACTAGTTCTTTTTGGATTGTTAAAACTTAGATTGAATATCCAATGGTAAGATTCCTGTTCTGATAAACTCTTCTTTATCTAAATACCTGCCTTTCTCCTGATCTCATTGACTCCACCAGCCCTGAAGACAGCAGCCTGCCATCTGATAGAAGATAAACCCTTGTGCCTGCTTTTTTTTTACCCTTGCTGAAGAAAACCTTTGAATGTGTAACTTGGGCTGAAGATACTTATCAAACAATCTTTAGTTGCCAGGAATTCAAAAGTGGGCCATGATAGCCAGTGATGGAATCTGGTCTCTCTGCTTCTATTTGCTTAAAAAAAAAAAAAAAAAAGTATCACATGGAGTACTTAACTGAAGCTTAGTACACTTAACCAGAAAGATCCTGCAATACTTTCTATAGAAATTTATTTCAACTGTGTGGCAAGCCTGCTGAATAGAAAAAAGCTATTCAAATGTTACAGATAATGCCCTAGATCCCATTACAGTTCTAATTTCACTGAGGCTCTGGAATCTTTTAAAATAGTATATGTTAACAGTTTCTAACCTGAGGACACAAGTAGATTTTTCTTTGGAGAAGTCAGCTCAAAGGAGACCCAAGGCTGAATGTAAAGTTAAACTCACCTTCTAAAGTTAAACTAATCAAACTGTTTTAGGATTTTTTTCCCCTCAAGTTTTTTATTTTTTATATTTTATATTAAGAAAAATTACTTATTTAGGCTGTGCTGGGTCTTCCTTGCTGCCCATGGGCTTTCTCTAGTTGCTACGCTAGGGTCTCCTCTCTGGTCACAGTGCACGGGCTTCTCATTGCGGTGGCTTCTGTTGCAGAGCGTGGGCGCTAGGCCACTCTGGCTTCAGTAATTGTGGCACATGGGCTTAGCTGCTCCACAGCATATGGAATCTTCCCGGACCACAGATTGAACCTATGTCCCCTACACTAGAAGGTGGATTCTTAACCACTGGACCAGCTGGGAAGTCTACCCTCAGTTTTTTTAAATCCCCCTCATACAACAAGAAATGTTAAAACAAAATTTTTAAATTAGCTTATTAGTGTTCATTTCCATTAAAAAGAGATTTAAAAAAAAAAAAAAAAGGTTTCATGTTCCAAAGACCCAATGATCCTGGAGTTAAGAGTATTTTTATCCTCAGTTAGGCCAGTGTATTCAGTGGGGAATTATTTTCAGCAATTTTTCTTCCCCAAATTTTGCTCTTGCCTGCAGTTTATCTCCCTGGGCTGCTGTCCTGCTCTCCCTTCCTTCATCATATTGAAGGTCCCTTGGGTTCGACATCAAACTAACCTAATAAATAAATCCATATTGATATCCTAAAGGACCCCAAGAAATATGAATTCAACTGGGCTCTCTTAATAACTTCTCCCCTGCACTATTAAATAATTGTACCTTTTCCTCCAATAAGAACTTCCCTCATTGGCAATCAGTGAGTCATTTGTTTTCAGTTCAATGGTAACCAACTAAATTTAATATTTTTTTTTTTCCTCAGCATCTTAAAACTCTTGGTCTCCTTCCACTATTAATATGAAACCAACATTTATTAGCACCAAACATGATGCAAAGTATTGAGGGCTGCATACAAAAATGATAGCCAAATGGGCTAGAGTATAAATATTGTAGAAGTAAACGGAATGTTCTGTGAAGGCAAGAACTACATCTGGTTGTCATTTTGGCTTCTTCAAGGGCCCAGAGTTTCCAGATCATGAACAACTATTTTAGGCCCATTTAAAATTAGTTTATGTTTGCTGTAGTTTGGTTGCTAAGTCATGTCTGACTCTCTGTGACCCCATGGACTGTGTAGCCCACTAGCTAGACTTCTCTGTCCATGCCATTTCCCAACTATCGAACCCATGTCTCCAGCATTGGCAGGCAGATTCTTTACCACTGAGCCACCTGGGAAGCCCAGTTTATGTTTGGGTGGGGAGTAATTATAAGGATGGAGAAGTGGGGTGTACAAACTGTTGGGTGTAAGATAGGCTCAAGGATGTATTGTACAACGCAGGGCATATAGCCAGTATTTTGCAATAACTGTAAAGGGAAGCAACCTTTAAAAATTGTATAAAAATTACTATTTGAAAAAAAAAATTTGTTTGTAATCCCTGCAATGGGAAGATGAAATGAGTCCACAGTGTCTTGTTCAGAAAATTGGAAGAAAACTGGGTTTGGAAAGTTGCTATAATTCATAGATAACCACGTCTCTACTTCTAAATTTCAAAGATTTCTGTCAAAATCAAAATAGTAATCAAGGTGAAACTAATTTGCTAATCAGGAAAATCACACAAATTAGTGAATAGTCATTTTAAAATATCTAATGAGATTTATTTACGTTGTTTTAGCTTTGTCGTTGTTGGTTAGTTGCATCATGACAGATAGTACCTGGCTTGGGGAACTGGAGAAAGAAGATAGTTGTACTACTGTTACTGTTACTGTTAAGTCACTTCAGTCGTGTCCGACTCTGTGCGACCGCAGAGATGGCAGCCCACCAGACTTCCCGGTCCCTGAGATTCTCCAGGCAAGAACACTGGAGTGGGTTGCCATTTCCTTCTCCAATGCATGAAAGTGAAAAGTGAAAGTGAAGTCATTCAGTTGTGTCTGACTCTAGCGACCTCATGGACTGCAGCCCACCAGGCCAATATCTACCAATTAATGATCTATAACAAATAGTAAATTGTACTTTTTGCAGTGTTTTAAGGGCTTTTGTGTGTGTGTGTGTGCTCAGTTGGGTCCAACTCTTTTGAGACCCCCATGGACTGTAGTCCACCAGGCTCCTCTGTCCATGGGATTCTCCAGGCAAGAATACTGGAGTGGGTTGCCATTTCCTTCTCCGGGGGATCTTCCTGACCCAGGGAACAAACCCACATCTCCTGTATTGGCAGGCAGATTCTTTACCACCAAGCCACCAGAAAAGCCTGTTTTTAGGTTTGTTTATTTTATTTTTTCCTTGAAAATCAGACTGAATAGGTCTAAAAGGTGGAGAAGGCAATGGCACCCTACTCCAGTACTCTTGCCTGGAAAATCCCATGGATGGAGGAGCCTAGTAGGCTGCAGTCCATGGGGTCACTAACAGTCAGACACGACTGAGGGACTTCACTTTCACTTTTCACTTTCATGCATTGGAGAAGGAAATGGCAACCCACTCCATTGTTCTTGCCTGGAGAATCCCAGGGACGGGGGAGCCTGGTGGGCTGCCGTCTATGGGGTCGCACAGAGTCGGACACAACTGAAGCGACTTAGCAGCAGAAGCAGGTCTAAAAGGTAGAAGGAAAAACCAAAAAATTTTTAAAATCTTATCTTCCTGACAGGACCTTCATTGAATCACTGCCATTTATTTTAGACAAAGCGTTGTTCATTTCCCTAATTCTTTTGCATTTAATGAAATATTCAATTCTAAGTGACACATTTCAGAATCTCTGCCACTCTCATATAAACCCTTCTCTGCTTCCTGGATGTGGTAGGTAAGGAAATACGGCAGGACCTGGTACTGCCCCAGTCACTAGCTTCCAAACAAGTAACAACTGACTGGTAGTTTGAATAGCAGTTCCTCTCATTTTACTTCCCTCCTCTGACTTGAAGCCTTACCCATGAAAGTCACGGGGACATTAGATGGGATAGTGAGCCTGTAGAACGAGAAAGAAACAAGAACTATAAACCATGGAAACCCCTTGGGGAACTGGCTCTGACCAAAAACTGAGTATTTATTTTTTCTGCCCAAATTTGTTCACTTTATTTTACTATAGCCTGGAACCCTGCCAATTCGAAATTCACTTGACTTAGCAAATAGACACTGCTAAATGTGAAAACATTTAACCCTCTGGGAGACTTAAATTTAATACCTTTCATAGGAATACACTACTTGCTGACTCTGGGCTAGGACCTGCGGGTAGAAAAGGAAGATATCAGTTAAGATAAAGAAAACACAATCCCTCCCCACCTAAAACTAGTCTGGTAGGAAGAAAAGGTGTATAACCAGATAGCTACTCAACAATGTGTTGCACATCATAATATATTTTTTTTCCACAAAGTCATTTCTTGAGGTATTAGCAAAGGCTTCATTGTGAGTGTAACTTTAGAGCCAGACCATGAAGGGTCAGCTGAAGTTCATATCAGAGGAGAGGGGTCAAAGCGTTCCATGCAGAGAGAGTGGTTTGCTCGAGGACAAAACAGCCCAGCTTGGCAACCAGGAAAACAACTAGCCTGTCCACAGGGCATGCAGTGCACATGATTCTGTGAGAATCACAAAAATGATAAGGAATAAGATCTGATGGGAGATGACAGCCAGGTGGTAGAGGACTTAACATCTGAGTGGAAAAGATTAAATTTATTTTAGTCAAAGGAAAGATAGGGAGATGCTGGAACTGTGATGACAGGTCCAGATTTGTATTTTCTAGAGAATATTTGGGCAACAGCACTTCTTAGTGAATCACATTTAATTTTTCTTAAGAACTAGCACTGGAGAAGGAAATGGCAACCCACTCCAGTATTCTTGCCTGAAAAATCCCATGGACAGAGGAGCCTGGCGGGCTATAGTCCACGGGGTCACAGAGAGTCAGACATAACTGAGTGACTAAATGATGAAGAACTAGCTGGAAGGCTATATACCCAGGAGGTGGGAAGGCAGGAAGGAATATTCAGACATAGCAGAGCATGGGATACTTTGGTGTAGAATCATCCTGCATAGGATTTAGAACAAAACAGGAGTTCAGGGTACATGAGGGAGACAGAAATGGGAGGCAAAAAAAAAATTTTAGCAAATGTGAAGTTAAACATTGGTTGTTTTAAAGCGGGGTTGGCAAACTATGGCCTGTGCTTCACATCCAGCCTTCTGTCTGTTCTGTCCAGCACTGCTAAGAATGTTTCTGTATTTTTAAATGGTTGGGAAAAAATTCAAAAGAAGTATTATATTTGTGACACACGAAAATTATATAGAATTCAACTTCCAGTATCTATTAGTAAAGCTTTACTAGAACACAGTTATGCTCACATGTTTATGTATCATCTCTGGCTGTTTTCACACCACAGCAGTGGAGTTGAATTCTTGTGACAGGGACTGTATCATTTGAAAAGCCTAAAATATTTACTATCTGACCATTTACAGACAAATCTGGTAGGGATGACCAAAGAAACTCTGCAAGTCTATAAATTGGCAGCCAGCCTTGTATCTTTGTCCTGCCATTGGGCCCCTGGAGTTTCATGTGACCTGGAAGTAATGTAAAAGTGTCGTGCCCTCTGCGGTGCTGCTTAGGCTTTGCAAAGACTGGGGGCTTTGCTCCGCTGGTCAATTCAGCCCCTAGGGGTATACATCTCTTTCCGATAAACCCCTTTCCTACCCCCTGACCCAGAATCCGTAACTATAGATACAACTATTATCATTTAAAATTCAGCTATCTTTAAATAAAGTTAACTAAAGGAATTGATGGGCTAGTTTGGAAATTTATGAAAATGCTCTCCAAATTGCAGACACTGATGTAAAAACAGACTTCATAATACAGCCTCTTTATAAACTGTGGACTTGTACAGTGACTTAAGAGTATCGTGGAATTTTCATTCATGTGGTTGAGCCTAAGTCGATGTGACTTAACAGTGTTAAGGCTCATAAAAGATGACTAGGCCCTGGAAGCATGCCAGTAAAGGTTTCCTGATTATTACATGCTGACTACTTCAGACTATTGTTGGAAAGCTAGTGAATGAAGCAGACCGGATGTAACACTAGAGATTAGCTTTATGAATTGGAATTTATCACTGATTTCAAGTTATGTCTGGAGGAAAAGATACAGGGGTAGGGATTAAATAAGGCATGGCTTAATTCACAGAATTTAAACTAAAATGCCTTTATTGATAAAATTTATATAGAACTACTCTGCAAAAACATGTCCAGTTTTTCAAGCTTAAAAGCACGAAATTTAATGTTTTAAAGAATTAGTTTTTTTTGTTTGTTTGTTTTTTAATCCATTACAGAAACACTTACAGAATGCTTCTGAGGTACCTAAAGCCATAACTGGTCCTGGTGACACAAAAATAGATAAACATCATCCCTTTCCTTAAAAAGAAAAAAAAAAAAAAAGTACTCTTTCAGAGAGAAAACCAGAAGAGTAAAGCAAAATTAATTAACTAATAAATAAAATGAAAATGTTGTTGAGGGGCCTTCCTGGTGATCCAGTGATTAAGACTCCACACTCCCAATGCAGGGGGTCTGGGTTTGATCCCTGGTCAGGGAACTAGATCTCACATGTTATAGCTAAGAGTTCACATGTTGTGACTAAAGAAACCACATAATGCAACTAAGACCCGGCACAACCAAATAAATTAAATTTTTTTTTAAAAATGAAAGTGTTGTTTAGTTCAGTTTTGACATAAGTGAAGTAGTCATTTCAAGATAAACGTGCTGATATCTGCAACACATCCGGAGTTTCTTAGCAGACACACACCTATAAACAAATACAAAATTATATAAGATCAAGTCAGTTTTTATTTTTAATTCTAGACACAGTGCAGGAGAAAAGACTTAAGTGGTAGCTTTTGGTCATTGATTCTAAAGGTGGAAAGGGCAATTAAAGTGTTAGAATCTGAGAGGGATTGGACCCACCACAGATACCAAAATCCCAAGGATGCTCAAGTCCCATACTTGCCCTTGGTATCCACAGACTCCAAATCTATGGCTTCATCAACCACAGGTCCAGATCATAAATATTACATGATGTGGTTGATTGACTTGATGGATGTGGAACCCCGTGGATACCTGTATATCCTGAGAGCCTGTATATTTATTGAAAAAACTGATTATAAGTTGTACCCATGCAGTTCAAGCCCAAATTGTTCAAGGGGCAGCTCTATTATTCAAAATAAGCTACCATATGCCAGTGATCTGAATCCTGACGTAGTTAAATCTGTATCCCCAGGAGTTAATAGCATGCAATAGATATAAAAAGGGCTTATTACACTTGTTAATTAGTAGTAGTTTCACTGCTTTATTGTGAATCCCAATTTTGAATGTGTTTGGAAAATATAATTCTGAAACTGGTTTTAGGAATGTCTTGGTCAAAACAAGAGTGTTTTGGTTATGTTAAGTTACAAAACAATGTGAGGCCAGAACAGAAGTCTGCCCCGGGCAATTTGGTTTTTGTGTGTGTGTGTGTGTGTGTGTGTGTGTGTGTGTGTGTGTGTGGCTGGGTCCTGAGGCATGCAGTTTCTTAGTTCCATCATTTTAATGTATTATTCTGCATCACCTTGATAAGGATAATAGGACTTTCTGAGACTCTTGTGAAAAGAAACTGCTTTAAAATATCCAGCATGAACATAATTAACCCTTTGTTGAATGGAACTAATAATAAGTCATAATAATAGTCATCATCATAATAAATTCTGCTATAATAGGTGTAATATGATACAAAATAATATCATAATGCCATATACAAAGGGAAGATGACATATGTACTGTGCTTACACAGTGTCTGGGACATAAGGATTGATCAGGATGTATTAGTTTTATTATTGTTATCCCCACCTACTGGGAATAACAGTGATGCAAATGAACCAGAACTATTTCTTCTGAAGCTTGAGATTAATTGCATAAATTTTCATTCAGCAATAGGCTTTCTTTCCTTGAATTACATTTGCCCTTGTTGGTTTCATTTTTTTATAAACTCATTCATTCATAACACATTCATTAAAAACCATTCACGCAAACATTTAGTGAGCTTAATTGTGCTGTCTTCCCTTATATTTTTAGAGCTACACCTAACTTTAAAATATATCTTGATCCCTGTCCTCAAGGAGATTTCAGTCTACTAGGGAAGCCAGATGAACAAATCAAAGATTAAGGTGTCTGCCATGAGATAGATATGCTTTGGTATAGAGAGGGAGAGCTTCCAGGCCAAGCTTTTTGGTGTTAAGAAAGTTTCCCTTAAAGAGGTGGTATTTGGGCAAATATTTTAAGAAATTAGTAGAGTTTAGCAAGGTAATGGAGGTGGGGGCCAGAATTATCCTAGGGAAAACATGACATTTTTTAAAAATGCAGTTATATTTTTGGCAGAAGCAATGGATACATGTTGGATGTCTTATTTGGCTGCCTCAAAATCTGATGCAGAGACAAGATTCAGTGTCGGTGCAGTGTGGTGATCCCACGAGACACTGGGGAGACTCTAGGAAAGGAGACGTAGAACCAAAATTTACTTTATCAAATCTGTTACCACTGGAGTAAATGTGAATACATGGGAATCAGTTACACTGGGAATTTCTGGGAGCTGATGTAGGACACAAGCCTTAGAGTTATCTAACCAGAGGATAAGGAAGTTGGAGTACTCATTTATACATCAATTTTTGATATTTTTTGTTTGAGACACCTAGAGGAGAAAGACTAATAGGCAGCTGGAAGTCAGTTTCACTAAAATGGTAAGGACTTGAGACAGGCTGGTGGGGTGGGAATACCAACATTACTCATTGGCTTTGACAGACCTAGAAACTAGACAGATAGGAAGGAACAGATAATGATGTTTTCATATAATGCATGTGAATTTGAACTTTCTTCTTAATATTGTTGTTGTTCAGTCCCTAAGTCGTGTCCCGCTTTTTGCGACCCCATGAACTGCAGCACTTCAGGCTTCTCTGTCCGTCACTATCTCCCTGAGTTTCCCCAAACTCATGCCCACTGAATCATCCAACCATCTCATCGTCTGTCACCCCCTTGCCTCAGTCTCTCTTGCCCTCCTCTTGCCCTCAGTCTTTCTCAGGATCAGGGTCTTTTCAAATGAATCAGTTTGCATCAGGTGGCTGAAGTATTGGAGTTCCAGCTTCAGCATCAGTCCTTCCAATGAATATTCAGGACTGATTTCCTTTAGGATTGACTGGTTTGATCTTGCTGTCCAAGAGACTCTCAAGAATCTTCTCCAACACCACAGTTCAGAAGCATCAATTCTTTGGCCCTCAGCCTTCTTTATGGTCCAGCTCTCACATCCATACATGACCACTGGAAAAATCACAGCTTTGACTCTACAGACCTTTGTAAGCAAAGTGATGTCTCTGTTTTTTAATATGCTGTCTAGGTTTGTCATAGCTTTTCTTCTAAGGAGCAAGCATCTTTTAATTTTGTGGCTGTACTCACCATCCACGGTGATTTTAAAGCCCAAGAAAAGAAAATCTGTCACTATTTCCACTTTATACCCCTCTATTTGCCATGAAGTTACAGGACCAGATGCCATGATCTTTGTTTTTTTGAATGTTGAATTTTAAGCAGCCTTTTCATTCTCCTCTTTCACCTTCATCGAGAGGCTCTTTAGTTCCTCTTTGCTTTCTGTTATTAAAGTGGTATCATCTGTATATCTGAGGTTGTTGATATTTCTCCCAGCAATCTTGATTCCAGCTTGTAAGTCATCCAGCCTGGCATTTTGCATGATTTACTTTGCAGCTTTAAAATGTTTTTTAAAAGAGATAAGGGAAGTTAGTTTTGTTTTATAAAATTGGCTTCTGCTAATTTTGGAAGGTGGGCCATAGGGAATAGGCTAATTTAGAAACTACAGCAGTTCTGACAAATGAATTAACGTGGTAGAGGGGGATGTAGAAGAGTGGGTGGAATAGAAAGAGATTAAAGTGAAGAATTTCTGAATACATGTGGAAGGAGGAGATGGAAGACACAGATTGCAGGTTTCTGTTCTGAAAATCTAGGCTGAAGGCAGTACCTTTCACTCAAATTGAGGATTCCAAGAGGAGAAAACAAGTGAGGGAGTGATCCATGAGATCAGATTTGGAAATTCAGAATATAAATGGTGGTTGAAACTGTGTAAGACATTGTCTAAGGAGGCTCTTGGCTCCCAAAAGATGAGGGAAAGATCTAGTGGGGAACAGGGCAGGTAAGCAATTATGGGACAAAAGTATTGGCATAAATGCCAGAGAAATTAAATTTGAGGGGAAGTGAGAAAACTCTACCCAGAGGATCTTTTTATCTCAAACACCAAGGATGAGTCTGTATTTATTAGTGGGATGGTTAGGAACTGGAGCATTCCTGGCAGGACTCAGTTCATTTCAGTCAGTCGCTCAGTTGTGTCTGACTCTGCAATCCCATGGACAGCAGAACACCAGGCCTCCCTGTCCATCACCAAACCCCAGAGTTTACTCAAATTCATATCCAGTAAATCGGTGATGCCATCCAACCATCTCATCCTCTGTCGTGCCCCTCTCCTCCTGCCTTCAGTCTTTCCCAGCATGAGGGTCTTTTCAAATGAGTCAGTTCTTTGCATCAGGTAGCCAAAGTATTGGAGTTTTACCTTCAGAATCAGTCCTTTCAGTGAATATTCAGGACTGATTTCCTTTAGGATGGACTTGTTGGATCTTCTAGTTGTCCAAGGAGCTCTCAAATTTCAGTGCTCAGCTTTCTTTATAGTCCAACTCTCACATCTCTTCATTCTTTCTGGAGTTATTTCTCCACTGATCTCCAGTAGCATGTTAGGCACCTACTGACCTGGGGAGTTCATCATTCATTGTCCTATCTTTTTGCCTTTTCATACTGTTCATGAGGTTCTCAAGGCAAGAATACTGGTCCCTTTTCCAGTGGACTCCATTTTGTTAGAACTCTCCATCATGACCTGTCCATCCTGGGTGGCCCTATAAGGTATGGCTCATAGTTTCATTGAGTTAGATAAGGCTGTGGTCCATGTGATCAGATTGTTTAGTTTTCTGTGATTGTGGTTTTCATTCTGTCTTCCCTCTGATGGAGAAGGATAGGAGGCTTATGGAAGCTTTTTGATGGAAGAGACAGACTGAGGGAGAAACTGGGTCTTGTTCTCATGGGTGGGGCCATGCTCAGTAAATCTTTAATCCCATTTTCTCTGACAGGCGGGGCTGTGTTCCCTCCCTGCCACCTCATGCGAAGAGTTGACTCATTGGAAAAGACTCTGATGCTGGGCGGGGCAGGGGATTGGGGGCAGGAGGAGAAGGGGATGACAGAGGATGAGGTGGCTGGATGGCATCACTGACTCGATGGACGTGAGTCTGAGTGAACTCCGGGAGTTGGTGATGGACAGGGAGGCCTAGCGTGCTGTGATTCATGGGGTCACAAAGAGTTGGACACAACTGAGCGACTGAACTGAACTGAACTGAAACTATGGTGGAGGTAATGAAAATAATGGTGACCCCCTTCACAAGGTCCCAGGCAGGCACTGCTACACTCAGTGCCCCAATCCTGCAGCAGGCCACCACCGACCCACGCCTCTGCCAGAGACTCCTGGACACTCACAGGCAAGCCTTGGTCAGTCTCTTGTGGGGTCACTGCTCCTTTCTCCTGGGTCCTGGTGTATACAAGGTTCTGTTTGTGCCCTCTAAGAGTCTGTGTCCCCAGTCCTGTGTAAGTTCTGGTAGCTGTATAGTGGGGTTAATGGTGACCTCCTCCAAGAGGTCTTCCCTGGTGGCTCAGACGGTAAAGCATCTGCCTACAATAAGGGAGACCCAGGTTCGATCCCTGGGTTGGGAAGATCCCCTGGAGAAGGAAACAGCAACCCACTCCAGTACCCTTGCCTGGAAAATCCCATGGACGGAGGAGCCTGGTAGGCTACAGTCCATGGGGTCACAAAGAGTCCAACACGACTGAGCGACTTCACTTTCCTCCAAGAGGGCTTATGTCTTACCCAGGTCTACTACACCCAGAGCCCCTGCCCTGCAGCAGTCCACTGTTGACCCATACGTCCTCAGGAGACACTCAAATACAGTTCTGTCTCAGTCTCTGTGGGGTCTCTGTGTCTTGGTGTGCACAAGGTATGTTTGAGCCCTCTGAGCATCTCTGGCAGGTATGGGGTCTGATTCTAAATGCGATTTCACATGACTGGCAGGACTACCTGTTGCAAAAAACATGTTTTAGGTGGCAAATCATTGAACTTGTGATAAATCAATATAAGACCAGGCTAAAGTTTGCTTTTCCATTATTGCTGAAGAAAGACAGTCCCTGAAAATGAATGTAAACTCCTTGAGTGTAGGAACACTCTTTTTATCCCAGTAGCAAGCACACATTAGATACTCAATAAAAATTGGTTGAAATGATAGTATCTGTTCATATAAATAATGTAATGTAATAAATCCCAAAATAATTTTGGAAAGACTACTTGCCTACTTAACTTAGAGAAAAACTTGTAATCAGGTCATTTTATTCATTAAATAATTATTTAATCCACTACTATATTCCCTTGTGGCTCAGCTGGTAAAGCATCCACCTGCAATGTGGGACACCTGGGTTCAATCCCTGAGTTGGGAAGATCCCCTAGAGAAGAGAAAGGCTATCCACTCCAGTGTTCTGACCTGGAGAATTCCATGGACTGTATAGTCCACGGGGTCACAAAAGAGTTGGACAGGACTGAGCGACTTTCACTTTCACACAAGTTGCGGGGCTTCACAGCTGGCACAGTGGTAAAGAATCTTCCTGAGAATGCAGGGGATGAGAGTTTGATCCCTGGGTTGGGAAGATCCTGTTTACATACACACACACACACACACACACACACACACACACACACACACACGCCCAAGCTCTCGTTTACACACACATACACACACCCCACAAAGCTCCCTTATCTGTGTGTCTTAAGGCCCCATAAGAACACCCAGAAGGCAAACAGTGTTTTACCCTGTCTTCCTTAGTAGATAGAAACAGCCTACCTGACCCAGGAATAGAACTAGGGTTTCCTACATTGCAGGCAGATTCTTTACCAGCTGAGTAGAAACAATAGTCCATTTAAATTAAAAAGTATCTGATTCAGACTTTTATTTACATAAACAGGCCCTTCTGTTAGTCCCAAATAGCCTTATTTTGTTACTCCTGACCTCTGGTAACTTCAATATAATTTCCCTAATGCCTAACACCTGACTCAGAATTCTAACTTTGTAATAAGTATCTGTTGACTAAATCTCAGGAATTAGTTGACTTAATGATTAAAGTGAGGACTTTAAATTGTGTATTTAAAAGTTTTCTGCATCATGGTGAATCTATCATTTTTCACTGTACCAAACTCTTTCCTCAGTCTTCTTGTAAAGGTACCAGTACTATTTTGCTTTAGAGATCCACCCCTCAGTCACTGGATACAGTTCTGGAAGGCTCCTGAAAGTTACATTCCCTCTCCGGGCCAAGATATGGGAACAGGACCATGCTAGGCAAAGCCTATACTTTTAAAATATAATTTGAAATTTGAATAAAGTGACATAGGAATTGAAGACCAAAGGTACTTCCTACTCTATCTACTTTAATTCTTATCTTTTCTTAACACTGTTTTCAGATTTATTTTTGACTTCTGCTGCTGCTGCTGCTAAGTCACTTCAGTCGTGTCTGACTCTGTGCAACCCCATAGATGGCAGCCCACCAGGCTCCTCCGTCCCTGGGGTTCTCCAGGCAAGAACACTGGAGTGGGTTGCCATTTCCTTCTCCAATGCATGAAAGTGAAAAGTGAAAGTGAAGTCGTTCAGTTGTGCCTGACCCTCAGCGACCCCATGGACCGCAGCCTTCCAGGCTCCTGCGTCCATGGGATTTTCCAGGCAAGAGTACTGGAGTGGGGTGCCATTGCCTTCTCCGTTTGACTTATGCTGCTGCTGCTGCTGCTGCTGCTGCATCACTTCAGTTGTGTCTGACTCTGTGCGACCCCATAGACGGTAGCCCACCAGGCTCCCCCGTCCCAGGGATTCTCCAGGCAAGAACACTGGAGTGGGTTGCCATTTCCTTTTCCGATGCATGAAAGTGAGAAGCGAAAGTGAAATCGCTCAGTCGTGTCCAAGTCTTAGCGACTCCATGGACTGCAGCCCACCAGGCTCCTCCATCCATGGGATTTTCCAGGCAAGAGTACTGGAGTGGGGTGCCATTGAGCTACTTGCAAATTGCAATAAATTTTAACACATTCAGAATTAGATTCTGTTGCCTGTAATCAAAGGATTGTAGTCACACATAGTTCTAAAATTCTATGAAACTTAGGAGTGAGAGGCGAAGAGGTTGTGCTGTGCTTAGTCGCTCAGTCATGTCTGACTCTTTGCGACCCCATGGATTGTAGCCCACCAGGCTCCTCTATGGGGATTATCCAGGCCAGAATACTGGAGTGGGTTGCCATTTCCTCCTCCAAGGGATCTTCCCCATCTAGAGATCAAAGCAGAGTCTCCTCCACTGCAGGCAGATTCTTTACTGTCTGAGCCACAAGGGAAGCCATCTATTCTGGAGTGGGTTGCTGTTTCCTTCCCCAAGGGAATCTTCCCAACCCAGGGATCAAAAGTAGGTTTCCCACATTGCAGCCAGATTCTTTACCATCTGAGCCGCCAGGGAAGCCCAAGAATACTGGAGTAGGTAGCCTATCCCTTCTCCAGGGGATCTTCCCAACCCAGGAAGAAGGAAAAAAAAAAAGACACTGAGTGGAGAGGCATATTAAATAGGAAACCAAAAGATAAGTTTTGCCAAACAAATCTTTTCTTTTTTTTTAACCAAAAGATTATATTTTTAATTATTAAGTGTGAACCTGCAATCAGTGGCTTTCAAATTTGGTGAGCATAATTATCACTAGGGACTCTTGTTTAAATGTAGATCTCTAGGCCTTGCATCCAGAGGTTCTGATTCTGCTGATCGATGAGGGGCCTGGGGATATGCATAACTACAAGCTTCTCAGATGATTCTTGGATCATGCTTTGAAACCTGCTCAGTTTTGCTAAACAATCCCAAACTTCTAGTTCTAGCTTTGTGAGAGATAATGGTGACCTATTCAGTGGATTGCAAGTAGATTGTATGTATAATAAAACAAATGCTCATTTCAATTTTTGTTTTGCTGAGTAAGAGTCATGAAATTATGAGGGAGAAATTAGAAAACTAAAACTATTATCTTTTCTTTATAGTCCAATTTTTGTAATTTAGAGAAGACCATTTTTCATATGGGTATTATTTTATTTCCTACTGATCTTTTATATACACACTTGTATTCATTCAAAATACCACCATCTACATGACAAGAAAAGCTTTATTATAAAGGGTGAAAACACATTATTACAGAGAATTCCTTAAAGTGGAGGTGGGGAAGTGCCAAGATATTAATATGCTACTAACCAATGCTATGGAGAAGGCAATGGCACCCCACTCCAGTACTCTTGCCTGGAAAATCCCATGGATGGAGGAGCCTGGTGGGCTGCAGTCCATGGAGTCGCTAAGACTTGGACACGACTGAGCAACTTCACTTTCACTTCTCACTTTCATGCACTGGAGAAGGAAATGGCAACCCACTCCAGTGTTCTTGCCTGGAGAATCCCAGGGACGGGGGAGCCTGGTGAGCTGCCGTCTATGGGGTCACAGAGTCGGACACGACTGAAGCGACTTAGCAGCAGCAGCAGCAACCAATGCTACAATTAAAGTTATCAGGCCAATATAGGTATATTCTGTGTAGTTTCCATTGATTTATTTGAAAAATTGAGTTTATTTTTTTTTTAAGTCAATGTAACAGGGGAAGAAAAACAATTGATTCCATATGGTCCTACCTTACCATACTTACACAATAAAGAATTCCAAATACTTTTCAAGAAATATGGTTACTGCTTCTGTATAAGACTTAAAAAAAAAAAAACCCTCTCATTCATTTATTTACTTATTTATGCCTGTGCTGGGTCTTCACTGCTGCACAGGCTTTCCTTGAGTTGTGGCGAGTGGGGGCTACTCAGTAGCTGTGGTGCACGGCCTTCTCACTGTGGTGGCTTCTCCTGCTGCTGAGCAAAGGCTTTAGAGCATGTGGCTTCAGTAGTTGCAGTACGCGGGCTCAGTAGTTGTAGTTCCTAGGCTCTAGAAAACGGGCTCAACTGCTGGCACAATGGCTTAGTTGCTCCAAGGTATGTGAGATCTTCCCGGACCAGGGATCGAACCTGTGTCTCCTACATTGGCAGGTGGATTCTTTACCACTGAGCCACCAGGAAAGCCCCTATATAAAATCTTTACATAAAAAGTATAAGACAGATATGTTACAGGAAATAACCAAGGCCTGTCTGTGTTTATATGCAATATCTATTTTTGGTTAAACTGCTATTTTACTTAACTATGTTTATAATATTTTATGATACTTTATTTGTAATAATTACTCAGTTATATCATAGATACCATATAAAACTTTCATCCTGGAAACAAAGAACAGCATTTTTAAATTCCTTTTAAACTTTAAACTCAATTCAACATGATTCAAATATTGTTTACTGAAAACTTATAAGATGCTCTTTACTCCACTAAACACTGGGGGGAAAAAAATCTCTAAAGTGAAAGATTTTATGATACAAGTCTAAAAATCAAGAGATTCAAAAGTAGATTTTAAAAAAAACAAACAGAAGCTAGCTAAAGGCATAATAAAGATGACAATGAGGTCATGGTTGTAGAATACGGAACCCAACACACAGTCCTCAAGGAAGTCCATGTGATAATACTAAAGTTAACAGAAGACCTCTGTTCTCTGTCCTACTTTCTGCACATGACACTCACAAGGTTTAAATATGGAGGAAAATGTGCAGTAAAAACTAGTGTCTGAGCACTGAATTCATATTCAGGAATTAGTCATGGATTTGGAGAAGCTCTTTTCATTATTTATATACCAATCATAGAATCAAAGAAATAATAAACACAGAACTTTTATTAGAACTTCAAGCTTAAAAAGTTGTTTTACTCTAAGCTGCTGGAACATGTGACAACCACAATAGACCATGTAGACTGTGACTTTCACGAACAATTTACCAAACATCCCCTTTCTGCAGCACAGAAAGGACTAGGTTAAAGGGGAGTTATTTCTCTTGTAACCCTTCTTTGCAGTATTTTGCATTGGTCTTTGGCTTTTCCTTCCTGGTAATCTTCATTTACCTGATAATCCTTACTTTTGACGATAGTTCTCAGACTATGGAGAGCGGGGGAAAGTTCAGTTGCTTCCGTCATTCCTGCACCAGGAATAATGGGGATTTTTAATTCAATTCACCATGACTCAACAATTGTTTATTGGATATCTACGGGATGCTCAGTACTTCCTTAGACACTAGAAAGGATGCCCCCAGGACATGGAAATCCTGTTGAATGGTAGATAGATAAGAACCAGCTAGAGTACTATGAGATGACAGGTGAAGCTTTGGGAATGAGGGTGTTGACGGTGGCAGTGCCCCATAGCAAGGAGCTGTCTTGTGTTATCAGATTTGTTTTTTTTTTTTCCTTAAGGAATATTTGCATACTATGTCTCTTGGCTTACACATGCTTTTAATACTCAAGAGAATTATAGTAGGAACATTCTTACAAAAACCAGGAAGGACGGTATTCAGCCGAGTAGAAATGTGCAAATTATGAGTAGACGGTTGCTTCTCTCGGTGCTAGAGGGCTGGATTACATAAAGCAGATGTGGATAATAAAGGAAAGGAATTCTATATCTGCTGGAATGTACATCTGGATGATTCTCCTGTCAAAAAGAAAAGAAAGTGATCTTCAAATTCCGTTAACCCTGAAGCAAATTTAAATGAAAAGAATACATGGGTTGGCCACTTTGAAATCTTGCCCAACCAGAGTCAAACACAAAATTATCAGAAATGAGTAGTAAACTGAGAAATGAACTTTGAAAGAGAAGCAAAAAATGGAATTGAGCTCCAGGGAAATAATTTTCCCCCCAGCTTGGAGCTAGGGCAGCCTTAAAGGTCTTCTGGACATGGTCTATTTTTTGCAAGGATTACAACATTGTCATCTCTGTTCCCACTGTTAAAAGTGATTGGCTAACTAGAGGTAAAAATCAGTTTAGTACTACCACAAAAATGATCGGTTTTTATTTGGCTGGCTGGGTCTTAGTTGCGGCACACAATATCTTTGTTGTGGTATGCGAACTCTTAGTTGTGGCATGTGGGATCTAATTCCCCGAGCAGGGACTGAACCTGGGTTCTCTGAATTGTGAGTGTGGAGCCTTAGCCACTACACCATTCGGGAAGTCCAAATGATAAGTTTTATGCATTGATTTTATTCATGGTTGTGTGAGAGCCATATGGCTCCAGTATAAAATGCTACAGGGCTTGGCATAGTTTTTCTTGGTGAACAGGCAATTGGAGATGGAAAACAGTTCACTTAGAGCCCATGGAGCACCTTAAACTGTTTCAAAAGCAATAACGTAGACTATGCGTTAGCAAGCAGAAAGGCTGTGGAGAGTTACTATATAAAAAGAGATGATAAACATGAGAAGACTAATTAGTAATCAAGATAACAAAATACTGTTTTTCTAAACAATGTCAGGTATTGGACCTTCCTAGAAGATGAGTTGTAACAAGCTGATGAGCCAGGAGAACTGGTTAGAATAATGTTGGCGCAAGTCTGTAGAGTAAAATGCTTCATTCTGTTTCATACCATTTCCTTTTTTTTTGACTCCTTTATGCAGTGTAAATAATATTGTTCTCAGAGAGTACAGATTCTTTGGCAAGCCTTTACTAAGTGATTCAAAGCCACCTACTTTTTGAGCACCCACCTTGTTCAAAGTGCCATTCCAGTCTTGAGGCTACAGCAGGATAAATATATTCTACCCAGAGTTCTGTGTGGGCTTTCCAGTGAAGACTGAAATCTAGGTGGTCCTATTGCCTACACTTCCAAAAAATATGAAAGTCCCACCCAGGATCTCAGCACCATACTTCTCTACCCTCCATCTTAAAATTACAGCCTCTGCACATTTGTACACATGTATAGGAGCCTCCACTGCTTATCACCACCATGCTTTGATTCCTTGTTAGGTACCACGGAAAGCCCCTTTTACAGCTATTGAATACAAAAAAGATACAGTGTTAGGCTAGAGAACTCTTGCCCAAGTGACTTCAATCCAGTCATATCCCACTCTTTGCGACTCCATGGACTGCAGCACACCAGGCTGCCCTATCCATTACCAACTCCTGGAGCTTACTCAAACTCATATCCACTGAGTTGGTGATGCCATCCAACCATCTCATCATCTTTCATCCCCTTCTCCCTCCAGCCTTCAATCTTTCCCAGCATCAGGGTCTTTTCAAATGAGTCAGTTCTTCTCATCAGGTGATCAAAGTATTGGAGCTTCAGCTTCAGCATCAGTCCTTCCAATGAATATTCAGGATTGATCTCCTTTAGGATGGACTGGTTGAATCTCTTTGTTGTCCAAGGGACTCTTGAGAGTCTTCTCCAACACCACAGTTCAAAAGCAGAAATTCTTTGGCACTCAGTTTTCTTTATAGTCCAACTCTCACATCCATACATGACTACTGGAAAAATCATAGCTTTGACTAGACAGACCTTAGTTGGCAAAGTAACGTCTCTGCTTTTTAATATGCTATCTAGATGTGTATAGCTTTTCTTCCAAGGAGCAAGTGTCTTTTAATTTCCTGACTGCAGTCACCATCAGCAGTGATTTTGGAGCTCCCAAAATTAAGTCTGTCACTGTTTCCATTATTTCCCCCTCAATTTGCCATGAAGTGATGGGACCAGATGCCATGATCTTTCCCTTTCATCAAGAGGCTCTTTGGTTCTTTGCTTTCTGCCATAAGGGTGGTGTCATTTGCATATCTGAGGTGATTGATATTTCTCCCAGAAATTTTTATTCCAGCTTGTGCTTCATCCAGTCCAGCATTTCTCATGATATATCCTGCATAAAAGTTAAATAAGCAAGGTGACAATATACAGCCTTGACATACTCCTTTTCCTATTTGGAAACAGTCTGTTGTTCCATGTCCAGTTCTAACTGTTGCTTCTTGACCTGCATACAGATTTCTCATGAGTCAGGACAGGTGGTCTGGTATTCCCATCTCTTAAAGAATTTTCCACAGTTTGCTGTCATCCACACAGTCAAAGGCTATGGCATAGTCAGTAAAGCAGAAGTAGATGTTTTTCTGGAACACTCTTACTTTTTTGATGATCCAATGGATGTTAGCAATTTGATCTCTGGTTCCTCTGCCTTTTCTAAAACCAGCTTGAACATCTGGAAGTTCACAGTTCACGTATTGTTGAAGCCTGGCTTGGAGAATTTTGAGCATTACTTTACTAGTGTGTGAGATGAGTGTAATTGTGCAGTAGTGTGAACATTCTTTGGCATTGCCTTTCTTTGGGATTGGAATGAAAACTGACCTTTTCCAGTCCTGTGGCCACTGCTGAGGTTTCTAAATTTGCTGACATATTGAGCGGAACACTTTCATAGCGTCATCTTTTAGGACTTGAAATACTCAACTGGAATTCCATCACTTCCACTAGCTTTGTTCATTGTGATGTTTCCTAAGGCCCACTTGACTTCACATTCCAGGATGTCTGGCTCTAGGTAGTGATCACATCATCATGATTATCTGGGTCATGAAGATCTTTTTTTTATAGTTCTTCTGTGTATTCTTGCCACCTCTTCTTAATATCTTCTGCTTCTGTTAGGTCCATACTATTTCTGTCCTTTATTGTGCCTATCTTTGCAAACATGCCTTTGCAAAGTGGCTTCAGGAAAATCAAATCATCTCTTCCACAACCGCCCCCCCAATTAAATTCCCGTATCAAACTAAAAGGTATCAAAAATGGTGGCAATATTTCAGCTAATGTTAAGAAAAATTATCACACAACAATCAGACGTTTTCATAACAAGCTGCCCTCATTCCTAAGTAAATTTGATATGAACAATGCTGGATAGACAGAATAGATGAAGCAACAAAGTCATTTTACATAACAAGGTTTCCCAAAGCTTGTCATACCATGGCACACAGATAATCACAATATTTTAATGGTACGCTGGGGTAAAGCGACACTTTTAATGATGAATTGCCTGGAAGCTCTTATGCCTCAGGCCCATCCGAGACCAATATCTTGGCATACCTGTTAATTCATTCACACTCATTTGCGAAGCTCTGATCTAAGAATTTGATTGTGAAGTATTTAATTCATACCCTAGAAACAACTGAGGTGTTTTATCTAACCCTCCCCCACTCAACACTTTCAATGAGAAAAGGATATGTCATTGGATGACACAATTTGAGGTGGCTGTTGGGATAAGTCTTTTTTTTAATTTTTATTTTTTGAAGATGTAATTACACTGTAAATTTTCAAGTGAGATCGTCAGAAAAATCATTGAGAAATTCTTAAGCAAGAGTTTACCTGCTCAACCTTTTTGTTTTAAAAACAAAAAAAGCAAGGCACAGAGGTCACACATGAGTGTTTTTATGGAGGGAAGTTATGAAACTAGATGAAGGTAAGATTTCTTCGCTTTCAGTCTCAGGCACTTTGCACCACATTAGTGGTTTCCGACTGGCAGCACCAGCATCATGTGAGAACTTGTTCGAAATGCTACTTCTCAGGCACCACCCCAGACCGAATGAACTGGAAACTCTAGGGGTGACACCCTATAAGCTGTATTTAACAAACTCTCCAAATGGTCCTGATGCACATTAAGGTTTGAGAACCATTGCACCCCCATGGAGCTCTGTCACTGAAGGCTGAGGCTGATTTTGGAGTGAGTCTGGCCCTATGCAATCAGAAGCTAACCACCAAGCTGGACCATTAGTGGGAGGAATGAGGCCTCACTCTGACAGTGCAGATGGGCTTTTGGGTTAAATAGTAGAAGAAGCAGATGGTTAGTAGTATAAGGGAAATTCCAAATTCAGGATCTAAGTGGGCACTCCAATTCTCTAAGTATGACTGGGTCTTTTATGGCCTAGGCCTTACTTCCATCTTAACTTCAATAAAAGTTTCAACTCCGTGAATTTGGAAACTTTAAGGGTATATTTAAAAGTTTATAATGAAAACCAGTAGCAGGAAAAAAAAGTCACTTTTCAAAATTGACCTTTGTTGCTTCCTGTATTAAACATAATTATTTTAGAAATTAAAAATCTCTCTAAATGTACTTTATATAACGTGGAAGATTAAGGGGAAGAGAGGGAAAAAAAATCTTGAGATATGTAAGTCTGAATCTGCCTATTTTATATTATTACTGTTAAATTCCTTTGCTCTGAAAACCACTCAAGTTTCTTTTCCATGTGACTCACTAGCAAATTTCTGTTCCTTAGATGTGGGTCCTGCATTGTGTGGATCAAGGATATCAAATAACCAAAATATGAAAAATAAAATAAGCACAGCTTATATTTTAGTCTAAGAATAAGGAACTAAACAAGTAGAAAATCCCCTTTCATGATTGAGAAACTCATGTTAAGCTTAGCAATATTAGTAGTATTAAACTACTTTTATGTTATGTCCTCAGGATATCCATGAATAATAAAAGCTACAACCAACACTGTTGCCATTAGTTAAATGTGGCTAATACAAAGATCTGGTAAACTCTTCTAAAAGCTAAACTATGTTTCACTCATTTCCTTTTCTCCACCTCTATCCTTTTTAAAGAAGTGGACTCATATTTTTGGATTGTGATGGTGTGTGAATGCGTGCTCAGCCTTCCAGGCTTCTCTGTCCATGGAATTTTCCAGGCAAGAATACTGGAATGGGTTTCTAAGCCCTTCTCCAGGAGATCTTCCCGGCCCAGGTATAGAACCTCAGTCTCCAGCATCTCCTGCATTGGCAGGCAAATTCTTTACCACTAAGCCACCTGGGAAGCCCTGAAGCCGTAAGATAATTATCACGATTATATATTCAATTTTTTGTCAAATAGTCTTCCATTTGCTACTCATAACTAAGCCATTTCTGTATCAGAGATTGTAGGTACAAAGAAAGTAAGAATTTTGTTAAGAGATATGGTGAAATAAAATTAAGACCTTGTAGTAAAAAGTTTGTTGTTATTTAAGACTGTTTCTTCTGGTCTTTGTGTCTTTCCTTTGCAAAGTGTACTTTATTTTTAGGTGTGCAGGTATAATTAGAACTCAGTGTTTTAAACTTCCAAAATTGTAAAAAAGAATGCTACTTATGTACTTAAGTCTTCAGCGCTAACATGATAATACGGAGCTCAAATCTCTTACAAAGCTTGCCTAAACACAAAACCATGACGCTTCAGGCATCTACCAGGGTGGTACTGGTGTGTTTGGTAAGATAGTTCTGAAGACTTTTTTTTTTTTAACACAAGCAGTCTTTCAAATGTACCAGCAAACTCCACATCTGTAAAATTTTTCATGAAAAGTAGAAAATGTCATGAAGTATACTGAAAAGTAATCTGTGCTGATATAAGAAAGGTATTGACTTGTTATTTTCTTCTCTGAAGTATAAAGTTAGAGATAAATTGAGAAAAGGAGATGTTTGTTTAATACAATAATTACCATTTTGAGAACTGATCCAGCTTTCATGGGTAAAAGAAAAAGTCTAATTGTGTGAACAAAATAAAATGTTGAAAATATTTAATTCTCTATTGCACAGCAGTGAACACTACAGAACTTAATCTCTCTCCTCTAATGAATACTCATTATCAAAGGCTAGGTTTCTGGTTTTCTGAGACACTTACTTAAGGACTAGTAATTTAAACTGACTGCTACAACTGAATTGTAACGTCCCTACCAAATGCCTAGAATCAAGTTCTGTGGTTATGATCAGACAGTGTTAAAGAAAATTACATTTCAATAATTCTTCTTCCATCACAATATTTTTCCAAGTCTCTGATACAAAGCTACTCCTAAATACACTTTTTGAGAACAATCAGACTGTTTTCCTCGTGGTCTGCAGACCCCTTCACTTATATCATTCTGTTATTCTTCATTTTTATCATTATCCTTCCTCTTCCTCAGTATTTCTGCAGGCACTCTGAAAAATTATCAAATACCTAATTAATGATTCTAAAGATCTTTATCTCATTCTATTATCTCAAGGAAAACTGGAAAAGAAAGGGGAGTTCATATCTGTGGTGAATCTATTGTGTCAAATACAGAGAAGTGGAGTTTTTACATATAGTCCTTGTGAATGCTATAATCCTAAGAGGTAGCTGTTATGGCACCCCTTTTGCAGAGGAGGAAACTGAGGTCCACAGAGACTTAGTAATACATATGGGGACAAAATGGTATTTCAACCTAGTTGTGAGTAACTCTGTATCTCATGTTCTTTGGTAACCTAAGTAAAATATTGCCCATGGAAATTTTACTAAGGTTAATTATAATTGTTTGCTGTATTTGCTCAGTTGTTCAGTTGTGTCTGACTCTTTGCAGCCCCATGGACTAGCCTGCCAGGCTCCTCTATCCACGGGATTTCCCAGGCAACAATATTGGAGTGAGTTGCCATTTCCTCCTCCAGGAGATCTATGCAACCCAGGGATCAAACCCAGATTCCCATGTCTCCTGCATTGGCAGGTGGATTCTTTACCACTGTGCGGCCTGGGAAACCCAATTATAATTATAACTATAACTTTATATAAAAATATCTTTAATGACTAATATTTTCAAAGCACTATTGCATATATCATCCTGTTTTAAGGCAGCTGGTAGAATGGGTGACCTGGGGGGCTTGAGGAACAGCAATAACATACATAAAGTATAATATCCAATGTAAGACAAGTGCTTAGTAGCTATTATTATTATTATTACTACTACTGATCCTTCTAGCAGGCTCATACTTAGAAGTTAGGTAATCCCAGAGCCAGAGTCGGACACGACGGAAGCGACTTAGCAGCAGCAGCAGCAGCAGCAGTACAGCTGTTATCATGCCCTCTTGATCGGCTTTTCCTACAAAGATGAAGCCTATTCACATTATTTTCCACAGCAAGAATTACTTTAAAGTTTATTTACAAGACATTTACTTACAAGAATCTCAAAACCCCATGTTCAACTTCAGATTGTATGTAATGAGGCAAGAAGGGAATGGAAGGGAAGTAGGTGTGACACAGGCTTACAGTCTTTCCCAGGCAAGTCAGAATTAGAAATTTTGCATTCCTTCTCCAATATGAGTCTTCTTTCCACTGCACCAAAATGATACCGGAGGATTTTTTTTCTCCTGTCGTCATTCTCTTCTTACAAAAGATAATGAAATGGCAAGCCTTTCCTTCAGTTCCTTGCTTGCACAGGGAGGGAGAGCCCCCTGAAGCGGTGCAGACCATGTTTATTTACTGCAGCGAGAGTCGTTATCATGACGCAGAGGATGGTTCCGGTTTGACTTCTGCGGCTGCATTCCCGCTCTCCGGATAGTAGGCAGAGAACTGCAAGAAAAGTGCTTGGTATCAGTGACTCACAGCAAGACAGGAAATCTCAAGAGGATCCACCCTTCCTTCCTGCCCTCCAGACCAGCTGAGTTGCAGACCACAGGCCACAAGAAGCCTAGAATCTTGGTAAGCAGGGCTGAAGCCCTAGACTGAGTCAGGGCCACTGCAGGGATGAACATGGATGAACTGGATGAACATGTCAAGACTGAGCTGTGAGGAAAGCCCACACTCTTCGTTCTAGAGAGCACTGTTTCTGTTGAGATTTCTCTCTTCACTTTCGCCCAGTATCTGCCTGGTATATTCTGGCCTATGCATTGTTCTTAAACAATGGGCTTGACGCAGTTAATTGAGTGTGCCTATTTACACCATGACTAAAAAGCATGCAAGAATTGTTATCAATCATAATTACCAAGCAATGTCTTCACAATGCAAAATGGCAGTGTCTCTCTCTCTCCAGCAAAATGTAAATATATCTTCAGTAGTTTTGAACCTAATGTAGAATTGCTTCAATTAAGTTATATCATGTTTCTCTTCATGAGAGCAGCAAATGATTATAATGATGATAAAGGCTAACAATTATGATGCTAAGAACTGCCCTAAAGTGAAGTTGCTCAGTCGTGTCCGACTCTTTGTGACCCCATGGACTATGGCTGACTAGGCTCCTCTGTCCATGGAGTTTTCCAGGTAAGAGTACTGGAGTGGGTTGCCATTTCCTTCTCCAGGGGCTCTTTCAGACCCAGGGATCGAACCTGGGTATCCTGCATTGCAGGCAGATGGTTTACAATCTAAGCCACCAGGGAAGCCAGGTAAGAACTGCCCTAATCACTTCATATATTTTAAGTCATTTAAGTCTTACACACGGGCTTCTCTGGTGGCTCAGTGGTGAAGAATCCATCTGCCAATGCAGGAGACATGAGGACTCGAGTTCGATCCCTGGGTTGGGAAGATCCCTTGGAGAAGAAATGACAATCCATTCCAATATTCTTGTGCCTGGGAAATCCCATGGACAAAGGAGCCTGGTGGGCTATAGCCCACAGGGTTGCAAAGAGTCAGATGACTTAGCCACTAAAAACAAACAAACAAACAAAAAACAACAAAGTCTTACAAATACTCTTTGAGATAAGCATTATTACTGTTCCCCCTTGACAGATAAGGAAGTTATCAAAGTAAATGAAAGCCTTTTCACTGTCTCCCCAAATTGTTTTTAAACCTCATAAACAATAAAGCTCAAACAAACAAACAGAAAATACACATGAAGCTGCTGCTTACTGTGATTTAAGAGTCAAATGAATAAATGACACAAAATGGTTTTATACACGTTTCTCACATCTGGCCAAGTTCAGTAGTACATTTCCAATTCAAGTCAAAACTCTGAAAGGAATCACTGCAACAGACCAAATTTGTCAGTATCTTCTGTCAAGGCCCTTTCCCTCTCTTCCTGCCGGGCAGCAATGTCAGAAAGTGAGAGATGTCTGCATTCCTGTGAGTTATTAAATATAACCTTTCAGTCCTCACCTCCTTTCATTTTCTTGCTCTTTCCAAGCTCAACTCACACCCTGTGTTCCAGCCATGCCAAAATACTTTCAGTGCACTTGGTCCTTGTCATGTGTCTTTGAATAAGGTGTTATTTTCTCTGAAAAGTCATCTCCCCCTCTATTCCATCCAGAGAGTTCCTGCAGCATTCAGAATTCTATCCATCTGTTCATACACTCAAACATATGTATTTCTCTATTATTTATTTGTGGCTGTGCTGGGTCTTCACTGTTGCATGGGCTTTTCTCTAGTTGAGGCAAGCAGAATAGAGTTGCTATTCTCTAGTTGCAGTGCCTGGGCTTCTCACTGCAGTGGCTTCTCTTGTTTTGAAGCACAGACTCTAGAGCAGGCGGGCTTCAGTAGTTGCAACACATAGGCTCAGTAGTTGTGGCTCCCAGGCTGTAGAGAACAGGTTCAAAAGTTGTGGTGCCTGGGCTTAGTTGCTCTGCAGCACATGGGATCTTCCCAGATCAGGGATGGAACCTGTGTCTCTCCTGCATTGGCAGGTGGATTCTTTACCACCACCAGAGAAGCCCCTCAGAGAGTATTTGAAAGTGAAAAAGTTCCTCAGTCATGTCTGACTCTTTGTGACTCCATGGACTATACAGTCCATGAAATTCTCCAGGCCAGAATACTGGAGTGGGTAGCCATTCCCTTCTCCAGGGGAATCTCCCCAAACCAGGGATCTAACTCAGGTCTCCTGCATTACAGGCAGATTCTTTACCAGCTGAGCCACAAATTGAACATTTATTATGAGGCAGATAGGAGGTGGGAGAGGGAACAAGGTCACTGTTTTGATGAAATTTTCATTTTACTGCAGACAGACAAAGTTAAGAAAGACAAAAGGATGGATGAAGTAGGGAAGGAAGGAAGGAAAAGGAGGAGGGAGGTAAAGAAGAAAAGAAAGAGGAGCAGGCAGTACTAACTCATTATGGTTAGTGTTAGATGGGTCACACGACACTGAGTGACATTGAGTGTCAGGAATCTGATCACTTCCACTGAGCTGTGAATGACAAGAGGGAACCAGTCATGCAGAGCCCACTAATTCAAAGGCTCTAAGCTAGAGAGCAAGCCTGATTCTCAAGAACTGAAAGGAGCCAACATGGCTGAGGCGCTGCCAGAGGGCAAGGCAGCTGCCAGACCCCACTGACTTTGTAAGGCCTGTAAGAAGTTTAAATTGAAAATCTGAAGCCAAGGATTGATAGAATCTAATATATTTTAATAAATTCCTCTGGCTATTGAGTGCACCACTGGGCTTTAGGGAGTCAGGTATAAGAGCAGGCAGATCAGTTAGGATACAGGTGCAAGAGGCTTCAAGGCGATTCTTTTTTTCTGTGCTCACACATTTTGCAAAGACTCAATATTAATATTACACATTCTTTAAAAACAGATATAAATTTTTTCCTCTTTTACTAGATAATCAGATCTTTGAAATCAGGAATGAATCATCATTCCACAATAAACATTCCCTGGCATAAATAAAGTAATGGAAGAATGAATGAATAAAATAAGGCCCCTGCCCTCAGAAAGCTTCAAGTCTCTGACACAGACATCCATTCAAGCAACCAGAGTGCAGAGCAGATCATTCACATTGTGAAAGAGATAAAAAGCATTATATGTGAGGACAGGGGAAGGAGAAAGCGGATTATCCAATTGACTGTGTGATACTACATCAGAACATCAGGGTCTGTTGTTCCTTTTCTTTTTTTTTTAAACACAGTGGGATGTTAAAGTGGCAGGAGCCTGAGAGAGAAACAATTGGGTCTATTTCCCCTTCTAGCACCACGGGTTTAGATAAGAGCTGTATTTAGACTCGGAATTCTGGGTCAACATGCAACTCAATAAATCTGTTGAGAAATGATTTCTCTCTGCTAGACTATTTAAACAAAAAGTAAACAAGAGTGTCAGATTACTTTTGGATTGTTCAGATCACAGCAAAACCCTGACATTTAGGTGAAGTGTTCATGTTCTAAATGTTCGTCTTGGAATTATACAATGATCAGCCATGAAGAACAGTCAAGTATGTTTCTAGTGTATTCCTTTCCTCCATTTTAAAAAACTTTTTAAAGCCATTATTTAAAAAAAAATTTTGGCCATGCCATGTGGCATTTGGGATCTTAGCTTCCCAACCAGCAATCAAACCTCTCCCTCTATACTGGAAGCCCAGCATTTTAACCACTGGATGGCCAGGTAAGTCCCTCCTTCTGTCTTTTTTGTAGTTCACTCTCCCCAGGGGGCTCCTTTATCTCCACCAAAGCATTCAGAGCCCTCAAGTTGCACAACTACATGCCCTTTCCCTTTCACCCCTTTCCCTTTCTGTTTTACTCCTTCTCAGTCTATGTCAACTATCCATCTATCTATTTATCATCAGTTAGTTTTTGCCTCCTAACAAAACACCACAAAATTTGACTTAAACCATTTATAATGTCTCACAATCCAGTATTCTGGCCTGGAGAATTCTGTGGACAGAGGAGCCTGGCAGGCTACAGTCCATGGAGTCACAAAGAGTTGGACAGGACTGAGCAACTTTCACTTCACTTCAATTCTGTGAGTGATCTGTCTAGCTCTTCTGCATTAGGCCAGCTCATCTGGGGCTGAATGCTCTAAAATAGCTCCCTCTCATGTCTGGGGCAACAGCCAGATCACCTGGGATGCTTAAGGCCCTTCTTCATGTGGTCTCTCATCTTCAAGAACGTCTGTCCACATGATGACAAAAAGGTCTCAGTAACAAGAGAAGGAGATCCAACCAGTCCATTCTAAAGGGGATCAGTCCTGGGTGTTCATTAGAAGGACTCATGGTAAAGCTGAAACTCCAATACTTTGGCCACCTCATGCAAAGAGTTGACTCATTGGAAAAGACCCTGATGCTGGGAGGAATTGGGGGCAGGAGGAGAAGGGGACGACAGAGGATGAGATGGTTGGATGGCATCACCGACTCAATGGACGTGGGTTTGGGTGGACTTTGGGAATTGGTGATGGACAGGGAGGTCTGGCGTGCTGCAATTCATGGGGTCACAAAGAGTCAGACACGACTGAGCAACTGAACTGAACTGAATAAGAGAAGGAAAACCTATTTGAAACACTTTTAAAGCCCCTGCACCACATTTTCTAATGTCCCATTAACCAAAGAAAGTTAGCTGTTCAAGCCCAGGTTCAAAGAACAGAGAAATAAACTCAACTTTTTGATGTGAGTCACAGCAAAAATTCCATTGTAAAGGGATATACATATGGGGATATATAAGTAACTTGTGAGCACGTTGTGATCCATCACACTATCATTTTGGAGAAATACCTTAAATTTAATTCACACTGCAGCAATACTGAGAACTTCCAGATGTACAAGCTGGGTTAAGAAAAGGCAGAGGAACCAGAGATCAAATTGCCAACATTGACTGGATCATAGAGAAAGAAAATCATGCTTGACAAATGGAAAGGAGTGTGTATCAATGACCTGACCTTACCAAATACCTTGTACATAACTGCTCAATAATTTGCTCAATAAATACTGGCTGAACTAGTTAATTTATGTGTACATGAGTGTACGTATATATGTGAGCCTAATAGTGTATCAAGATGGAAGGAGGAATTTGGGCATGTAAAAACTTCAGCTCTCTTCCAAGTACACCACCCCCCAACCCCTGCCCACCATGGGGTCAAGAGACAACAGCCGTGTGCAACTGACATGGGCTTAAAAGCCTGCTGAACACACTACCTGTGTAACCTGTGGCAAAATTAGTAACCTCTCTAAACCTAAATGGGCATAATAATGCCTTTGCTACAGGGTCATTACAAAAATTAAACAGCATGATAAACACAGAATACCTAAACCAACACATGACACATAAGAGATATTTAGTAATTATCAGGGAGCAGAAGCCAAGTCTAGCTTTCCACACAAATGCCATTCTTTACTCCTTCCTTCCCTCAGCCCTAGTGCCACTCTCCCTTGGTGGTCTGCCTTCTTCCACCTGCCTGCCTTTGATCAGCCCAATCAGAGAAATGAGAATGGCAGGAAGTGTGGAAATTCACCTTTCCCTGGTTTAGGTTCTATCAGCAATATGTCATTCCAGCTGTGTCAGTAGCAAGTAATGGGACAGAGTGACCACGGTTCATCTTACCTCTAAACTAAGCCTCTTGCTACTCACTGTCTGCCATTTTTGGTTCTGCAGAAACCTACAGCAGAAAACAACTACCTAGCCCCAGATGTGGCAGCATCATTTATGCATTCGGGAGGTATGCAGAGATTTCACTCAAAGTTTGTAGACAGAACACATGGCTCTCGCTACTTTCCCACCTCACATTTCACTGAAATACCTGTTTAAAAAAGAAATAAATTCATAATAAATCCAAGAATAAGGGAATGAAAGACTTCTATATATTTCTCCAAGATAGGCAGAGGATGGGATCATAGGTTGTCTGGATTCAAATGTCAGCTCTGTCAGTCATAAGCTATATGACTTTGAACAACTCTGTTTCCTTATATAAAATGTGAAAAATCACAGGACCTGTTGCACTGGGTTGTTGGGTGGGTTGGCCAAGTTATATGAAGCACTAGGATACTTCCTGGAACAGAGTTCAATAAAAGTTAGGTTTCATTGTTATAAACAGAAGACAAAGAGTTTACAACTAAGAAATTACAGAGAAGAAAGCTGGAACTTCAAAGCTTAGAACTGGCAAGAATTCCAGGGGAAAGTGAATGAAAAATCAGGGGTATTAGTTTTATGTTTACAAAAAAAGCCTGAGAGTCCATCTTCACCCCATTTTTACTCTCACACCTACCTGCGGGGGTGATGTGTTCCCCAGTTAGACTAAAACTAGAGAAGTCTTCTCTAAAGAAGTTGAATAACTTGTCTGTGAAGGGCTAAGGCTCTTGTTGTGGATGCCTGATACATTAAGTAGTATCTCTATTTTTATTGACTAAATAAATGATTCAACTTTAAAGGATCACAAAATAATACATGAAGGGAAAAAAAGGAATTCACAACCTAGGCAACTTTTTTGAAAGTTCACTATGTCAAAGATAAGAGCCTAAACATTTTTCAGAGAAGAAACAGGTTATCTACAAAGAAATGAGAATCAGCCTGGTGACAATCTCCTCCTCAGCAAAACTGGTTGGCAGAAGATAATGGAAAAATACGTTAAAAGTTCTGAGTGGAAATTCCTTTGAAATTAGAATTATATACCTATCTAAATTATTTTTCAAGTTCAAAAGACACTTTTAGACATACAAGACCTTAGAAAATTTTATCTCTCATGCATATTTTATGGAAAAAAATATTGGGGGATGTACTAGAGCAAAAAGAAAAAATAATCCAAGAAAAATAAGGTCATGGAAGCCAAGAAACAAGTGAACATGACAGCCAAGGAAAAAACAATCTATGAAAAATAATTAGATAAAAGTTGTTTAGCTGGCTTAGAAAATCATGTTGAAGTATTCCTGAAGGAAATATTAATAATAAACTGGATGATCTTTGACAAGACGATTGCATACTATAATTCTGCCCATAAGAAAAAAAAATTCAGAATTTTCAAACAAACATGATGTATAAAGAAATCACAGTCTAAACATAAAACAGACTAAACTGCGTGGTATTTAATACATTAAAAAAGAGAAATCAATTTGACCTTGATACCTTGAAATATTCTTGAAATATTCTTCAGCTAGTACAGATTAACACAAGGTTATATTTCCTTCTTTATAGGTCTAATCATACTACTTTGTACCTTAAGTAATAATACTCATATAATAGTAAAAGAGTTTTCTACCTAAAAAAAATTTTTTTTGACTCAACCTATTGGCAAAGTGTAGAATAATCAACCATTCAGAACACCTCAAGTGACAGAATCATTGATATTATAAAAAGTTGGAACATGTAAACAGGGCAGAGATGGAAGAAAGTACATGGGGCATTAATTTCCTCATTTTATATGATTGTGACTACAAATTTCTGAAGTTTATAGACCAAGAAAGAAATACTAGTATTATTAACAGATATAAAGGTCACCTCTCAGGATCTGTTTTGTTTCCTGAAAACCGAACCTGATGATATACACTCTGCCTCACAGAGGCTTGGCCATGAATGTCAAAACAATTAAAGGTATGGGAGTACTGGGGGAAATAAAAGTGTCTATCATCAAAGTGTGTAGCTTCTACACAAGTTGGCCATTTTCTTATGCATCCTAACTGCAAATCACCCAAGCATATTTAATGTATCCACATACTTCCATCAGCTTCCATCTGTGTAGTGCTTCACTGTTTCCATCCCATGTAGAAGTATAAGCCTTTAAAGTTGAAAAGGATATCAGAAACTCTTAAGCTTACCTTCTGTTTTTCACAGGTGAGGAAACTGAGACCACACAAAGTCAACTGACTTGATAAAGTCCAAAAGCAACTAAATGACAAATTAGTCCTAGAACTAAGTGTTGTAAGTCCTTGGGCAATGTTTCATATAATTAGGGAATGTCCATTGTATAAATAAATGCACATTTCTAACTTTAAAATGGTATATTCCATTACTTGTATATCAGATCAGATCAGATCAGTCGCTCAGTCGTGTCCGACTCTTTGAGACCCCATGAATCGCAGCACGCCAGGCCTCCCTGTCCATCACCAACTCCCGGAGTTCACTGAGACTCACGTCCATCGAGTCAGTGATGCCATCCAGCCATCTCATCCTCTGTCATCCCCTTCTCCTCCTGCCCCCAATCCCTCCTAGCATCAGAGTCTTTTCCAATGAGTCAACTCTTCGCATGAGGTGGCCAAAGTACTGGAGTTTCAGCTTCATCATCATTCCTTCCAAAGAACACCCAGGGCTGATCTTCAGAATGGACTGGTTGGATCTCCTTGCAGTCCAAGGGACTCTCAAGAGTCTTCTCCAACACCACAGTTCAAAAGCATCAATTCTTCGGCGCTCAGCTTTCTTCACAGTCCAACTCTCACATCCATACATGACCACTGGAAAAACCATGGCCTTGACTAGACGGACC
This sequence comes from Bos indicus, assembly GCF_029378745.1. Lineage (NCBI taxonomy): Eukaryota > Metazoa > Chordata > Mammalia > Artiodactyla > Bovidae > Bos > Bos indicus. Next base: position 114,895,856 of record NC_091760.1, read on the forward strand.
TTTGTTGGCAAAGTAATGTCTCTGCTTTTGAATATGCTATCTAGGTTGGTCATAACTTTCCTTCCAAGGCGTAAGCGTCTTTTAATTTCATGGCGGCAGTCACCATCTGTAGTGATTTTGGAGCTCAGAAAAATAAAGTCTGACACTGTTTCCACTGTTTCCCTATCTATTTCCCATGAAGTGATGGGACCGGATGCCATGATCTTCGTTTTCTGAATGTTGAGCTTTAAGCCTACTTTTTCACCCTCCACTTTCACTTTCATCAAGAGGCTTTTGAGTTCCTCTTCACTTTCTGCCATAAGGGTGGTGTCATCTGCATATCTGAGGTGATTGAGATTTCTCCTAGCAATCTTGATTCCAGCTTGTGTTTCTTCCAGTCCAGCGTTTCTCATGATGTATTCTGCATATAAGTTAAATAAACAGGGTGACAATATACAGCCTTGACGAACTCCTTTTCCTATTTGGAATCAGTCTGTTGTTCCATGTCCAGTTCTATCTGTTGCTTCCTGACCTGCATACAAATTTCTCAAGAGGCAGATCAGGTGGTCTGGTATTCCCATCTCTTTTAGAATTTTCCACAGTTTATTGTGATCCACACAGTCAAAGGCTTTGGCATAGTCAATAAAGCAGAAATAGATGTTTTTCTGGAACTCTCTTGCTTTTTTGATGATCCAGAAGATGTTGGCAATTTGATCTCTGGTTCCTCTGCCTTTTCTAAAACCAGCTTGAACATCAGGAAGTTCATGGTTCACATACTGCTGAAGCCTGGATTGGAGAATTTTAAGCATTACTTTACTAGCGTGTGAAATGAATGCAATTGTGCGGTAGTTTGAGCATTCTTTGGCATTGCCTTTCTTTGGGATTGGAATGAAAACTGACCTTTTCCAGTCCTGTGGCCACTGCTGAGTTTTCCAAATTTGCTGGCATATTGAGTGCAGCACTTTCGCAGCATCATCTTTCAGGATTTGGAATAGCTCAACTGGAATTCCATCACCTCCACCAGCTTTGTTCATAGTGATGCTTTCTAAGGCCCACTTGACTTCACATTCCAGGATGTCTGGCTCTAGGTCAATGATCATACCATCATGATTATCTGGGTTGTGAAGATCTTTTTTGTACAGTTCTTCTGTGTATTCTTGCCATCTCTTCTTAAGATCTTCTGCTTCTGTTAGGTCCATACCATTTCTGTCCTTTATCAAGCCCATTTTTGCATGAAATGTTCCTTTGGTATCTCTAATTTTCTTGAAGAGATCCCTAGTCTTTCCCATTCTGTTGTTTTCCTCTATTTCTTTGCATTGATCGAAGAGGAAGGCTTTCTTATATGTCCTTGCTATTCTTTGGAACTCTGCATTCAGATGTTTATATCTTTTCTTTTCTCCTTTGCTTTTTGCTTCTCTTCTTTCCACAGCTATTTGTAAGGCCTCCCCAGACAGCCATTTTGCTTTTTTGCATTTTTTTCCCATGGGGATGGTCTTGATCCCTGTCTCCTGTACAATGTCACGAACCTCAGTCCATAGTTCATCAGGCACTCTATCTATCAGATCTAGGCCCTTAAATCTATTTCTCACTTCCACTGTATAATCATAAGGGATTTGATTTAGGTCATACCTGAATGGTCTAGTGGTTTTCCCTACTTTCTTCAATTTAAGTCTGAATTTGACAGTAAGGAGTTCATGGTCTGAGCCACAGTCAGCTCTTGGTCTTGTTTTTGCTGACTGTATAGAGCTTTTCCATCTTTGGCTGCAAAGAATATAATCAATCTGATTTCGGTGTTGACCATCTGGTGATGTCCATGTGTAGAGTCTTCTCTTATGTTGTTGGAAGAGGGTGTTTGTTATGACCAGTGCATTTTCTTGGCGAAACTCTATTAGTCTTTGCCCTGCTTCATTCCGTATTCCAAGGCCAAATTTGCCTGTTACTCCAGGTGTTTCTTGACTTCCTACTTTTGCATTCCAGTCCCCTATAATGAAAAGGACATCTTTTATGGGTGTTAGTTCTAAAAGGTCTTGTAGGTCTTCATAGAACCGTTCAACTTCAGCTTCTTCAGCATTACTGGTTGGGGCATAGACTTGGATTACTGTGATATTGAATGATTTGCCTTGGAAACGAACAGAGATCATTCTGTCGTTTTTGAGATTGCATCCAAGTACTGCATTTCGAACTCTTGTTGGCCATCCACTCCATTTCTTCTGAGGGATTCCTGCCCACAGTAGTAGATATAATGGTCATCTGAGTTAAATTCACCCATTCCAGTCCATTTCAGTTCGTTGATTCCTAGAATGTCGACATTCACTCTTGCCATCTCTTGTTTGACCACTTCCAATTTGCCTTGATTCATGGACCTGACATTCCAGGTTCCTATGCAATATTGCTCTTTACAGCATCGGACCTTGCTTCTATCACCAGTCACATCCACAGCTGGGTATTCTTTTTGCTTTGGCTCCATCCCTTCATTCTTTCTGCAGTTATTTCTCCACTGATCTCCAGTAGCATATTGGGCACCTACTGACCTGGGGAGTTTCTCTTTCAGTATCCTATCATTTTGCCTTTTCATACTGTTCATGGGGTTCTCAAGGCAAGAATACTGAAGTGGTTTGCCATTCCCTTCTCCAGTGGACCACATTCTGTCAAATCTCTCCACCATGACCTGCCCGTCTTGGGTTGCCCCACGGGCATGGCTTAGTTTCATTGAGTTAGACAAGGCTGTGGTCCTAGTGTGATTAGATTGACTAGTTTTCTGTGAGTATGGTTTCAGTGTGTTTGCCCTCTGACGCCCTCTTGCAACACCTACCATCTTACTTGGGTTTCTCTTACCTTGGGCGTGGGGTATCTCTTCACGGCTGCTCCAGCAAAGTGCAGCCATTGCTCCTTATCTTGGACGAGGGGTATCTCCTCACTGCCGCCCTTCCTGACCTTCAATGTGGGATAGCTCCTCTAGGCCCTCCTGCACCCGTGCAGCCACGGCTCCTTGGATATAGTATGACTATATACTTGTATATAGTCATAACTATTTTATTATATAAAATTTAATTGTTTTGTTTTATATGCTAATATGATCTCAAGTAGATTTACAAATTCTATGTGAAGTTTCACATCTCTTAGTTTCTCTCTGCTTTATTCTATTTATTTTTTAAATGAGGTGTGTTTTTAAAAAATATTTATTATTTAATTGATTGCTCCACGTCTTAGCTACAGGCAGGTGGGATCATAATCTCTGTTGTGGCATGCAGGATGTGAACTCTTAGTTGAGACATGTGGGATTTAGTTCCCAACCAGGAATCAAACCCAGGTCCCCTGCATTGGGAGCATGAAATCTTAGACACTGGATCACCTTGCTTTTTCAGATGAACTGGGCTATAGCAAGCTTCCTATAAAAAAAGAACTGGTTTATTCTTTCTCTTCTGTATTTTTTAAAGTCTCTATTTGAAGCCATTTCAAACTTACAGAAAAGTTGTTCAAAGAAAACCTGATTACTCTTTACCAAGATTTAGCAAAATTTAATATTTTCTCTTCTCTTATCTACATATCCATCTATATCTATCATCAGTCTATTATATGTTACACATTTTAAAATATATGTATTTTTCTTATCCATGTGAGAGTCAGTTGCACACACCATACCCCTATATCCCTTCATACTTGAGTTTCTTTCCTAAGAACAAGATTTTTCTTTTACATAGTAATAGTATAATTACGCCAAAGCCTTTGACTGTGTGGGTCACAACAAACTGTGGAAAATTCAAGAGATGGGAATACCAGACCACCTGACCTGCCTCCTGAGAAATCTCTATGCAGGTCAAGAAGCAACAGTTAGAACTGGACGTGGAACAACAGACTGCTTCCAAATCGGGAAAGGAGTACATCAAGGCTGTATTTTGTCACCCTGCTTATTTAACTGATATGCAGGGTACATCATGTGAAATGCCGAGCTGGATGAAGCACAAGCTGGAATCAAGATGGCCAGGAGAAATATCAATAACCTCAGATATGCAGATCACACCATCCTTATGGCAGAAAGTGAAGAAGAACTAAAGAGACTCTTGATGAAAGAGGAGAGTGAAAAAGTTGGCTTAAAGCTCAACATTCAGAAAAAAAAAGATCATGCATCTGGTCCCATCACTTCACGGCAAATAGACGGGGAAACAATGGAAACAGTGACAGACTTTATTTTTGGGGGCTCTAAAATCACTGCAGATGGTGACTGCAGCCATGAAATTAAAAGAAATTGCTCTTTGGAAGAAAAATTATGACCAACCTAGACAGTATATTGCAAAGCAGAGACATTACTTTGCCAACAAAGGTCCGTCTAGTTAAAGCTATGGTTTTTCCAGTAGTCATGTATGGATATGAGAGTTGGACTATAAAGAAAGCTGAGCGCTGAAGAATTGATGTTTTTGAACTGTGGTGTTGGAGAAGACTCGAGAGTCCCTTGGACAGCAAGGAGATTCAACCAGTCAATCCTAAAGGAAATCAATCCTGAATATTCATTGGAAGGACTGATATTGAAGCTGAAACTCCAATATTTTGGCCACCTGATGCAAAGAACTGACTCATTTGAAAAGACCCTGATGCTGGGAAAGATTGAAGGTGGGAGAAGGGGACGACAGAGGAAGAGATGGTTGGATGGCATCACTGATTTGATGGACATGAGTTTGAGTAAGTTCCAGGAGTTGGTGATGGACAAGGAAGCCTGGCGTGCTGCAGTCCATAGGGTCACAAAGAGTGGGACATGACTGAGCGACTGAACTGAACTGAGTATAAAATTAACAAACTTACGATACTTAACTTTGATATAACACTTTATATATTTCAACTTTACCAATTGTGCCAATAGTATCCTTTTCGGTTTTTCCCCCCTAATTCAGGGTATTGTCTAGGATGGCATACTACATTTTGTTACCATATCTCTTTAGTCTTATTTAATTTGGAACTGTTCCTCAGCCTTTGTGTTTCATACCATTGGCATTTCTGATGAGTACAGGCCAGTTATTTCACTGAATATACTGATTAAGATTCAGATTTCTCTGTTGTTTCTGGTGATTAAACTCAGACTACCCATTTTTGGTTCGATTGCTACATGACTGATGCTTCTTTCTCATGGTTTCACATTTGAAGGTGCTGGATGTAACCTTGCCTCTTTTTGGTGAGGTTAATGTAAGTCTACTTATTTAAGATGTCATCCCATTTCTCCACTGTAAATTGATTTTTCCCTTTTAAAATTATAAAGTAATTCATGAAGAGAGAACTTAAAACTATGTAAATATCATGTTCCTAATCAAGTTTTCCTCCCTGAGGTTTAGCTTATTGATCATTCTAAGTTGAATCAATTTCAATGGGATGGTTGCAAAATGGTAATTTACATTTTATTTATTACCTATTCACTTTCTATATCTACCAGGCAGTAAGGGACTGCTTTCTTTAATTCCTTGCTGCTGCTGCTGCTAAGTCACTTCAGTCGTGTCCGACTCTGTGCAACCCCATAGGCTGCAGCCCACCAGGCTCCCCCATCCCTGGGATTCTCCAGGCAAGAAGACTGGAGTGGGTTGCCATTTCCTTCTCCAATGCATGAAAGTGAAAAGTGAAAGTGAAGTCACTCGGTCATGTCTGACTCTTAGCGACCCCACAGACTGCAGCCTACCAGGCTCCTCCGTCTATGGGATTTTCCAGGCAAGAGTACTGGAGTGGGGTGCCATTGCCTTCTCCCTTTAATTCATTATTTATTAACAATTTGGACCCATGAATTCTCATTTAATTCACTTATTTATTAATGTACCTCTCTATTTTTTCTCTCTCTCATGCACAAATTGTCTTATATTTGGCCTGTGGGAACTCATTCAAGCTGGCTTCTGTGTACTTTTGACAGGTTCTCCTAATTTTTTGAGTACTGCCCTTTTTGGGGCATATATATATATATATATATATATAGATAGATAGATAGATATAGATATAGATATAGATATAGATATAGATATAGATATCTATCTCAGGCTCACGGTGAACCCTCACTGCTGCTACGCAGGAATCAGCCATTCTCAAAGAGTCCTCATTCCTCTTATCCGGGAATGGTAGATTGAGTTTTGAAGTTGACATCATGGAGGTCAATCATGTCCTAAAACACACCTCTTAGTTTAGTAAGAAACAGAATCAGAACTGAAAATACAATAGGTCTCATCCAGAATGGAAATACTTTATGCTTGATTTTTTTTTTTTTTTTCCAGGATTAGGTAGTAGATGTGAGAAATGAATCCATAGCAACAAAATGGGCTGAAGTGTGTGTAAAGATTTTAATTACCACATGAAATTAGTCTGCAAAACAAATCAATTAAAAATCTAGTATTTTAAGTGAGTTGAAAATCATTATAATTCCGAATGAAAATATAAGTTGTTTCTTGGAGTTCTTCAAAAAAGCTCAGCTTGAAATAGTATACAAACACAAACTCAAAATATGTTTTAAGCACACAATATGAAATATACAATATGAGAAAACTAATTATGAAATACAAAATTTTAAACCCTTCATGTTTGGCATTAAAAAAGTGCTAACATTTTATGAATTGAATTAAGGAGATTTAACAAAAAAGTAGGCACTCATAAGAACTCAAATAAAAAAGATGTATATGAAACATATAAAATTATAAAAGCATATGTAATACAACGCCACAATGCCTGCTCTACTTGAATAGTGTACAACCGTTTCCAATTCAAACTGCATTTCTTTTAAAATTTGACTTTTTTTTTTTTTTAAAGAGCTAGCTGAGAAAGCAAATACAGAAAAAAGACTTGATATTATATCAATCATGGTATTACAAAGGCAGGCTGGAATGCATGTTTTTTGCCCAAGAAAAGCAGGCCAGCCTAAACCAGTGTCCCCATAGTGGCCATTCATTGTGAAACCAGCTTGTGGCAATACCTCTTCTCCAGCCATGAGGCAATTAAATATCTAAGAATATGGACAGTCCTCCAATTGCTTCACAAGTGTTAAAACCAGCACCAGAGCACGTTGTAACTCACCAGATGTTGTAATTAAACATAGGAACTCACACTTCTGTGTGGCCATAAAACCTCTGTGTGGGTGGGAGCCTGCACCATCCACAGTTGTAGCCAACCTGAGATCAGACACTGATGTGGGGGACACGCCTGGCTTCGCACTCTTACAAACACATCCTCACACAATTCTTTGGTTTATTTCAGATTCCCCAGGTTTCTCGGCTGCCACGTTTGTAATAGTGAAAAAGAAATTTAGATCAAAAGAGACCGCAGGGCGAGACAGGAGTCCAGGAGCAGGACTGGACTAGAGTTTCCAGGCCCTGCTGTTTTCTTTCAAGTAATGAAATAAGTGAACATAAAAGAGGAGGCCAGGTTAAAAACAGAAGGGAAGCTGGGCAAGAAACAGCAATAAGACATCAGCTAGGAAGGATCAACGTTAGTTGTGCCAGACCTGCTGAGTCTTGCTCATTTCAAGGGAGGCTACCACCTATTGGTAAGACTACAGAGATTTGGAAAGAAAATACACACCACACACATTTTATATATATATACATATATACTCTTAGTGTTCTAGGAGATTACAGCATACTACAGTGGAAATATTTCAGGTTCCCATTGTAACTGATGGACATATTCCTCAGACAAATGGCCTCAGCTGGAAGAGCTATTCATTAACTGGACTCATAAGCAGCACCTCTCCTCAGGCGTTTAACAGGAAATGTAGCCTTCCAGGAGGACTTGCCTCAGCAGGAAGCAGCAGCTGGTGAGGAGAATTACCTGATTTACCTGCTCAAAAAAAGTGGTAATGCTGGGAGCAGAGTGGATAAACTCCCGTTACATTTTGAAACAGAATGAGAAGGAATTAACCCAGAGGAAAGTGGGACCAGGAGTTGTGGAGCTGGCTCTCTCTTCTCTGCCTGGTGATGTGGAGGAGGGAAGCCTGGCCACACTGGCTCACCGCCTGCCACATTCCTAGGGAGGTGAATCAGTTGGCCTGAGGGGAAGCGGGAATGACTCAGGAGGACAGAAGACCCTGCGCTGTGAGCCCTGCAATGTCTCTATCTTTCTGTAACCCAGCAGACATAGAGTTCCAAGTGGTGTGAGGACTCCCCATGGGGTGGAAGGAAGGGAAGAGAGAGATCACATTGCCCCTCAAGTCATGACCTGGTGACTAAGCTTGGGAGCCTTCCACTTATTGCTTGACTTGAGCTTCCTAGGAAAGAAGAGAATGGGTTTGCATTGCCCCATCACTGAGACTGTGTAACTTGTCTCAGTGTCCCTCCCTCTGTTCCTGCCTCTGATTACATTTATGGCAGATCCTTGTGGAGGCTGGCTAACATCACCATTTTTTATATACTGTAATATGTTTACACAATAAAGAACTCTGTCCCTCACACACCCATAGACCATCCTTTCATCATCTCCCTCTCCCTACCCCCTTCTTCCCTTCCACTCTATAAGAGATGAGTAAGCAAGTTATAGAAAGTGTTCCTTTTATCAGACAACTTGCAGAGTATTACAGAAGGAAAGCTGTTTCAGTCCATTTCCTATATTTTTTATAGCGACAGCATAATTATCATTGATGTTCATAATGGAGGTCTGCACAACTGCAAATTCTACATCCTGAAGGACTAAATTATATTCATTATATAGATGGATTGCTATTCCTTTTATTGCATTCAGATTTTCAACAATCCACGTGTACCATATTCGGCAGTGGTGATAATAAAGTAGAAAACCCCATTCCTCCCCATTCTTCATGGATGCTTCCTGAATCAGATACTGACAGGAACAGGTGAGAATAATGGCCTGGGATTCCTTTGGGAAGGTTGTTTTTTACAAACAGGATGAGTGCAGAGTAGACGGGCTGAAAAGCAAGGGCAAAATTCTCATTCTGGATTTGAATCTTTAATTGTAAACAATAATCATTTTTAAAATACTATTACAAGGATCAATATTCTCTATAAAAATAAACCTCAATTGTTTTCGCCATTGATCACTTTTGTATACATTCTATTGAGATTGGGACAAGTTGAGGAATGAATTGTGACATTTAAAAATAGATGAGCCAACAAGGGGATCCTCAAATAAATTTTTCTTTTTTGAAGTATAGTTGATTTAAAATGTTATATTAATTTCTGCTATACAGCATAGTGATTCAGTTTTACATACACACACACACACACACATATATATTCTTTGTATATGGTTTTCCATTATGGTTTATCACAGGGTATTGAATATAGTTCCCTGTGCTATACAGTAGGACCTTGTTGTTTATCCATCCTATATGTACTTGTTTGCATCTGCTAACCACAGACTCCCACCCATCCCTCCCTGCCCACCCTCCCTCTTAACAACCACAAGTCTGTTCTCTATGTCTGTGAGTCTATTTCTGTTTCACAAATAGGTTGATGTGTGTCACATTTTAAAAAAAAATTTTATTTATCTACTTGGCTGTGCTGGGTCTTGGCTGTGGCAGGCAGGATCTTTAGTTGCGGCATGTGAACTCTTAGTTGCCTCGTGTAGGATCTAGTTCCCTCACCAGGGATTGAACAAGGTCCACTGCATTGGGAACACCAAGTCTTGGCCACTGGACCACCAGGGAAGTCCTGTGTCATACTGTAGATTACACATATAAATGGGCTGCAGTCCATGGGGTCACAAAGAGTCAGACATGTCTGAGTGACTGAACTTAAATGATATCCTATGGTATTTGTCTTTCTGCCTTATTTTACTTAGTATAATAATCTCTATCTATGTTGTTACACATGGCATGATTTCATTCTTTTTTTTTATGACCAAGTAGGATTCCATATATATATGTACCACATCTTCTTCAACTATTCACCAGTCGATGGGTGTTTAGTTGTTTCCATGTCTTGCCTACAGAATATTCTTTTAAAGGGAAGTGAAAAGAAAGCTAAGATTGCCTGATCTGGATGATAGATGAAAACTGGATTTAATTATAAAGCTAGGTACTGGCATTGGAACGCAATGATATTTTAACACTAAGCCTAATACACAGAGTTAAGTACTTGACATTTCTTAAAATACACTGAGCTACCAAATGCATGAAAATTTTCAGAGACCCTCCAGTTAAAGTGTTAGTTGCTCAGTCATGTCTGACTCTTTATGACCCCATAGACTGTAGCCAGCCAGGTTCCTCTGTCCATGGAGTTTTCCAGGCAAGAATAATGGAGTGGGCTGCCATTCCCTTCTCTAGGGGATCTTCCCAACCCAGATCAAACCCAGGTCTCCTGTACTGCAGGCGGATTCTTTATCATCTGAGCCACCAGGGAAGCAGAGATCCTCCAAGAAAATTTTAAATTACAAAATTGGTACAATATGGAATAATTCAAATTTTAACCTCTTCAGTGAATCTTGTGGATCTATAGGCACTTAATACCAAAAAGACCTTAAGCTATTCTGGTGTTTAGTATGTGAAAAAGTACAAGTTTTTGCTGATCAAATCAAGCAAACCTTACCATGGTAGAAGCAAATTTAGAATTTTAGAGGTGAATATTTAATTGTTTAAAAGTCAAGGCAAGATCTCCTTTCTTACAGTTTACTATTACTAGAAAAATTCATACATGACATTTAAAATCAGACAGTAGCATTTAAAAGAATAGTACAAATGCCACTTGAAGGGACTAGATTCACAGCTCATATTCTTATGGTCCTGAGAAGTCTTCGTAAATTTTCAAAGTTAAGTTCTCAAGTCCAACATACTAATGGCCACAGAGTTCCCCAGAGCAAAGTTTTCACACATCCCTGGGACAGTTGGTGAGTCTCAGTCTTTGAAGTGAGACGCCTGGAGTTAATAACCAGACTGGCTGATTGTGGCCCTGCCTCTCTTCACTTTTGCACCCAGGTGAAAGGAGGAGCTGACACCACTTGTGTAGACAGCAATTTTGTGCTAAAAGCTAGGAATCAAACAAGTGAAGTCTCACAGCCGCTTTCTATTACCTTCTGTTTTCTTTCTATGGAGTGAAAATCTAGACTTCAACATAAGCTTAGAAATGATTGAAAACTGAATTCAGCTCTCAAGATGAATAGGATTAAATATTAGGCAACTGAATAATCCATTAATAAAATAGTTCAATAAATAGTATTATAACGATTTGAAGAAATTATAAATATGATTCTATTAAATGTTACTATTTATAAGATCATGTCTTAAAATTGCCCAAAATTTCATTCTGAATTTTCTATTAACCTTCATTTTGCCTCATTAATGCTAAAGACTGATTTTCAAAGTATGGATTTAATGTAGCCAGCTCACAAATATTTGTCCTAAAAGGAGTCAGGTAGAAACATAAATTTAAATTTCAGGTCCTAATTTTGTTTTAAAAATGTCTGTTAAAGTAGTTATAACACTGAGAACTATGACTGTGGGTTTTTATTTTTTTTAATTGCTTGTTTGCTTTCACTTGTGTTTTCTAATTTTTATACATTTATAATTTTTACAGTCAGACAAAAATACATTACTGCTACTGCTAAGTCACTTCAGTCATGTCCGACTCTGTGGGACCCCATAGACGGCAGCCCACCAGGCTCCCCCGTCCCTGGGATTCTCCAGGCAAGAACACTGGAGTGCGTTGCCATTTCCTTCTCCAATGCATGAAAGTGAAAAGTGAAAGTGAAGTCGCTCAGTCGTGTCTGACTCTTCGAGACCCCATGGACTTCAGCCCATGAGGCTCCTCCATCCATGGGATTTTCCAGGCAAGAGTACTGGAGTGGGTTGCCATTGCCTTCTCCAATGCATGAAAGTGAAACAATGCATGAAAGTGAAAAGTGAAAGTGAAGTCGCTCAGTCCGACCCTCAGCGACCCCATGGACTGCAGCCTTCCAGGCTCCTCCATCCATGGGATTTTCCAGGCAAGAATACTGGAGTGGGGTGCCATTGCCTTCTCCGAAAAATACATTAAGGCAGAGCCAAACTCTAAAAAGAGGCTTTCACCTGCCCACCAGCACACCCAGATATGCCCATGCAGTAAAAGAGAAGAGGTGGAATATATTCATTAAACAACTAGTATTTATTGAGAGCCTACTATACATTGGATGCCATGGTATGTCCTGGATAGTTATGGAGCTTCCATAATCCCTGGAGCCCACCTCCTCTTTCTAAAACAATCTTATTCCATACTTTTTCTTCATCAGAAGAGAAACAACATGGATAACCATTCAGTTCAGTTCAGTTCAGTTCAGTTGCTCAGTTGTGTCTGACTCTTTGCGACTCCATGAATCGCAGCACGCCAGGCCTCCCTGTCCATCACCAACTCCCGGAATTCACTCAGACTCACGTCCACTGAGTAAGTGATGCCATCCAGCCATCTCATCCTCTGTCGTCCCCTTCTCCTCCTGCCCCCAATCCCTCCCAGCACCAGAGTCTTTTCCAATGAGTCAACTCTTCGCGTGATGTGGTCAAAGTACTGGAGTTTCAGCTTTAGCATCATTCCTTCCAAAGAAATCCCAGGGCTAATCTGCTGGACCCAAATTTCAAATCCACAAAAGCAATATCAAAATTTAACTTAAGACTTCAAAATGAACGGAATTCTGAATTAAACCCAGGGTAAAGCAAAGTAAAATTAATCTAAACTAAGTATATATCCATAATTGCTATATATATTTATTTTTTGGTTGAGCTGGGATTTAGGGCACAAAGGACTCTTTTTTTTTTTAGTTGCAGCATGCAGAATCTTTAGTTGTGGCATGTGGGATCTATTTCTCTGACCAAGGATTGAACCCAGGCTCCCTGCATTGGGAGCTCAGAGTCTCAGCTACTGGATCACCAGGGAAGTCCCTGTTTATTAGTTTTTATTATTTAATAAAGAACAAAAGAAAAGGGAATCCTCTATATTAAGTACCAATTTTTCGCTAGGCATTAAGCATTGTAATTTATAAGATACCTATAATTTAATCAACACAATAATTATATATCAGTCCTTATTTTTCAAATGGAGAAACTTACCCATATCACCAAGCTTATGAAAGCAGAGCTAAAATTATAATCTAGTTGTTCTAATTTCAAAGACAAACAGTCTATCAATTTCTTACAATTACTAGGGAAGTAGGAGGGGCTTGCGGAGAAGGCAATGGCATCCCACTCCAGTACTCTTGCCTGGAAAATCCCATGGACAGAGGAGCCTGCCGTCCATGGGGTTGCTAAGAGTAGGGCATGACTGAGCGACTTCCCTTTCACTTTTCACTTTCATGCACTGGAGAAGGAAATCGCAACCCACTCCAGTATTCTTGCCTGGAGAATCCCAGGGACAGAGGAGCCTAGTGGGCTGCTGTCTATGGCGTCGTACAGAGTCGGACACAACTGAAGCGACTTAGCAGCAGTAGCAGGAGGGGCTTGAGGTGAAGTACCAAATACTGTATAAATACAACTGACAATTAAGTTAAAGTTTCTTTTAAAAACATTTTTCCTCAGCCACTTATTCTACCAAGGCAACCAAAGAAATAGAAGACAAATGGATGATTAATATTGGTCTTTCTCTGCCTATGGGTAGATACTGTCTTAGGAGTCTTAAAACAGACAAGATACTGAAGCAGAAAACACAAAGAAGCCAAAACTCCCAGTTAATTCATAAAAAAAAAAATAAACCTATGAAAAATTGAGTATGGTCTCTTTAAAACTGTATCAGGTACTATCAAAACCTCTTGTTTTATTAATAATTCCTTCTGATAGTCACTGTAGCTTAAGAAGCTAATCCTTATAAGACACTGAAACTTAAAAAAACTTGTGCTTCACTTATACAAGTTTGCTATAACTTAAAAGTATTGAGTCAAATTTTAAAATAAAATTCCAAATACCTGGTCCAGACATAATCTTTTAAATTCAGTTATCTCCAACTATTGGGAAGCAGTTTCACTTGGCCACTACATATGTGACTTTGACTAAACCCATTCCTTCTTTGCAGTGTAAGTTTCCTATTTTAAAACAATAGGGACTACTAGGTAGCTATAAATTCAACGAATCTGAAAACAGTGAATATCGGTTTTATTCCAATGTTTTATGTAGGTTGTATGAAAATGGAAGAATTTTGTTTCAGAACTTTTGTTTACAATGCATCCAATTGCATGATAAAACATACAGGTAAAATATCTTTTGGAATATGTAATATAAATATATATATATGTAAAAAATTTTAATTGACTTAATTGTAATGATATTAACCAGAGCAAAGGAGAGCTGGAGGTATGAGATGAAGGTAAGTGACAAGGAAGACCAGCAGCTCTCATACACCCATCAGCCTGTCCTCTCTCTTTCCTTAACTATTCTACCACAACCTACAGATAGTTCTGTTCTCTCACTTTAGTACATCTCTCCAGCAACATGTCATTTTTCTTCTCCTTTGACATAAAACTTCCTGTTCCTTGAAATATACTCCTATTGGAGGAACAAAGTATTTGTTATCTGACTATAGAAAGCTATAGTATGTCTTGAAAGTGGTATTATTGTTATAGGTGTAGGACTTACTGGCTGGGAAGAAATTTAGCAACCCTGATCCTGAGAGTACTGAATGCCAGTGAACCTCCTTCCTAATTGCAACAACAACAAATTCAATAAAACCAAACTCCATGTTACATATACCTATCTCTAGGGAGGAAATACTTCCCTGTTAATCACTAATTTAAGCCACCTGTCTTATCTACTATGTAGGAAACTGAGCCACAGAGCGATACTCAAGATCATACAGTTAATGAGTAACTCTCAGAATTTACCCTTCTACATATAGAGCAAACATTTCTGATATATAACCATACATTGTTATTTGAAGTACTTTTTCCAGAAGTACATATCGTTTTGAATGTGGACATTAACTTCTATGCAATGAGAGATTAGTTTCTATGACAATGACAAAGGCAGAGAAGTAGCCACTGCTATAATGTTTACTTAAAAGAATTAATATCAAATATTTGTGATGTGCACACTGTAAACAATATTCTGTGAGATCAGTGGTTCTCAGAGTGAGATATGCACACCTTGGAGATATTTAAGACCCCTTCTCAGGGCCGCCATGAAGCCAAAACTATTTTTATAATAACACTAAAAAATTATTTGTCTTTTTATTATATCAACATTTAAACCTGCAATGTAAAAAAAAAAAAAATCAGGAAAAAATCTGCGCTAGTGTCTTAGCATAAATTCAAGCAATGACACCAAATTGTATTTACTAGTAATTGTATTCCACACCACTAGGCACTTGCACTTAAGAAAAGTGAAAAAAAAGTAATATCACACTTAGGAATACGCTTGAAAAATATTCTGTGTCACAGAAACTGAAATAAGCATAAAGCACTTCTGCATCCAGAAATACAAATGGTTTTCTCCAGGAACCCTGGAGAATGCAATGGCAACCCACTCCAATATTCTTGCCTAGAGAATTCCATGGACAGAGGAGCCTGGTAGGCTACTGTCCGTGGGGTCACAGAGTCGGACACGACTGAATGACTAACACTTTCTCCAGGAAAAGCTCTTGTGTAATTGTTTGGGCGATGAATTAAACTAGCCTTGTTAACATATCACTGTTCTACTTGAACAAATGACTGACATGCTGTGGTTATTCAGACTTGAGTATTTAGGAATATTATTTTAAAAATGTAAGCTTGGAACTTAGGGTTATCAATCATTCTTGTTTGCCTGGGATTAAAGGGTCTGGGGACACAGCTATTCTCATTGCAAAAACGGCAAAAGTACAGGGCATAGTGGAGCAAGTTGGTCACTTTGCTGTCACTTCAGTAAAACAATTAGTAGTATGTGTTACCAAGATGATAAATTCAAATTTTTAAGCAAAAGCTAAAATTTAGGAAAACTTATATCCTCTACTCTGAGCTTATCAGTTTCCTGGTAGTTAAAAACATTTTGGATAAAATTGGAGGTGCTACCAAATACTAATGTGATTTTTCTTGATATTGTATAATGATGCACCTACATTTGCAAAATTAAAATTTTCATAATTAGCAAATCAAGGTTTTCCAAATAACCAATGCATGATGCTACAGAATTCATTCAAAGTACATGATAGCCAATGGATTTTAACATAATAAATAAACCAGAAGTTTATTGATACAGTTTCAGATCCACATTGCAACCAAATTTTAAGAAACTACTTGAAAAGTCTGAATGTACAACAACAACAATATCAAATGAGAATATCCACAATTATGTAAAAGAATAGAGAAAAAAGAAAAAGATATTTCCAACAGCATATCTACACATCTGGATGAGGTCAAATTATCTTCTCATATTTCAATCAAAACTACATTATCAAAGCATATCAAATCTAGAAACATATATGAGAATCCAAATATCTTTCACTAATCCAGACATTAAGGAGATGTGCAAAAATATGAAAGCGTCATTCTTTTAATTATTAATATTTTGTTTTAGAAAATATTTCTTTATTAAAACATTAGTATGTTTTTATTTTTTATTTAAATTTTTAACTTAAAATTTTAATTTAGATTTTAATATTTTAGTAATATTAAAACATTCGATGTTAGTATGAAATGACTTATTTAACTAAATATTTCTTAAAATTTTCTAGTTTTGTGGTAGGATTATCAATAGGTAACTGTCAAAAACAAGAGCTTTTTTGTGATTCTCAGTAATTCTTAAGAACAAAAAAGTGTTTTAGGATTGAATATTTGAGAACTGCCATGAAAAGTGAAAGTGCAGGTCGCTTTGTAGTGTCCGACTCTTTGTGACCCCATTGACTGTAGCCTGCCAGGCTCCTCTGTCCATGGAATTCTCCAGGCAAGAAAACTGGAGTGGGTAGTCATTCTCTTCTCCAGGGTATCTTCCCAACTCAGGAATCAAACCCAGGACTCCTACATTGCAGGCAGATTCTTTACTGACTGAGCCACCAGGGAAGCCCAAGAACTGCCATGGTAGGTGATTAATGCTGTGACTTTTATCAAATTCCATTCTTTCCAAAATATTACTCTTTTGGAATACTAACATTCTAGTTCCAGGGATTTTTAGTTTTAATTTTGAAAATCAGCTTTATTGTAATAAAAAAAAGAATTTCAAGGGACCTTGGACTGTAATAGTCATTAATAGTCATCGTCCCCCCAAAAAAAGGAAGAGAGGAGACTCAATCTTTAATATGATAATGTCTACGTGATTCTTCAACACAGTAAGAACCATGCTAGGAGAAGTTTTTATAAGATTCTACTAAGTTCCATGGCTGTGATACCTCCTGAGAAACATGTATGCAGGATAAGAAGCAATAGTTAAAACCAGACATGGAACAATGGACTGGTTCAAAATTGGGAAAGGAAAGGAGTATGTCAAAGCTGTATATTTTCACCCTGCTTATTTAACTTATATGCAGATTACATCAAATGAAATGTTGGGCTAAATGACTCACAAGAATCAAGACTGCTGGGAGAAATATCAACAACAGCAGATAGCAGATAAAATCGTTTAATGGCAGAGAGAGAAGAGGAACGAAAGAGCCTCTTGTTGAAAGTGAAAGAGGAGAGTGAAAAGGTTGGCTTAAAACTCAGCATTCAGAAAACTAAGATCATGGCATCCAGTCCCATCACTTCATGGCAAATAGATGGGGAAACAATGGAAACAGTTACAGACTTTATTTTTTGGAGCTCCAAAATCACTGCAGATGGTGACTGCAGCCATGAAATCAAAAGACGCTTGCTCCTTGGAAGAAAAGCTATGACCAACTTAGACAACATATTAAAAAGCAGAGACATTACTTGCCAACAAAGGTCCATCTAGTCAAAGCTGTGGTTTTTCCGGTAGTCATGTATGGATGTGAGAGTTGGACTACACGGAAAACTGAGTGCCAAATAATTGTTGCTTTTGATCTCTGGTGTTGGAGAAGGCTCTTGAGAGTCCTTTGGACTGCAAGGAGAACAAATCAGTCAATTGTAAGGAAATCAGTCCTGAATATTCACTGGAAGGACTGATGTTGAAGCTGAAACTTTAATACTTTGGCCATCTGATGGGAAGAACTGACTCATTGGAAAAGACCCTGAGACTGGGAAAGACTGAGGGCAAGAGGAGAAAGGGGTGACAGAGGATGAGATGGTTGGATGGCATCACTGTCTCAAAGGACAAAGTTTCAGCAAACTCTGGGAGGTGGTGAAGGACAGGAAAGCCTGGCGTGCTGCAGTCCATGGGGTTGCAGACACGATTTAGCGACTGAACAAGAACAGCACAGTTCCATTGAGCCAATTAGTTTTAAATACTCGCTTCTTGAAAGACACAGTCTTTGATGAATTCCTAAGGAATGTCATGCTTTATGGGACAATTTAAACCTTAACTGATTCCTAGCATCTTCTCCAGAGTTCATTGGTGGGCGTCCTAGAGAAAAGCCTCAACTAAATCTTAGAGCTCTTTAACTACTTTGTGGGCACTTCTGCTCTTTCAGAGGACAGAAGTTCTACCCTCCAGGCAGTAAGGCTTCATGTGAGATCTTCCACTTTTGCACACCCAAGTGAGGATGGTTTCATTTACTCACTATGTGTTCGAGGCATAACACAACTTCCTTGAGTTAGTTTACTCATTTGTAAAAACAGTACCAACATCCAGGAAAAGTTTTTAGAATAATAGTGGCCTAGAGAAGTATTCAGTAATTGTTAGCTTTTATTTTAAGAATAGATAAAGGAAAAGTCGACTTGTAAGAATGAACCCAGATTAGAATTATAGAAATGTGGAGATCATCTATAAATATAATGGTCATTATTGGGACATTTACAAGGACTGAATGTGTGATAGGGCTTAGTGATCTGATAGACCTGAAGTTCTAGAAATTAATATATAATGAGAAGTTTGTATCTAATCAAGTTGCAAAAACATTTAAAATTCTAAGTGTAAAGAATGTCTTCATTCTTAGGTAGATTAATTCCAATGTCATTTTTATACCCTTTCAGCTCAGTCGCTCAGTCATGTCCGACTTTTTGCGACCCCACGGACTGCAGTACACCAGGCTTCCCTGTCCATCACCAACTCCCAGAGCTTGCTCAAACTCATGTCCATCGAATTGGTGATTACAAATAAACTGAACAAGTCAAGACAAAGTTAAAAACCAAAGTATTATGATCCTCAACTTTTAAGACTATTAATATATATATTTTTTGTATATTTATTTGTAGTAGTTATATTTTTAGCCTATATAAAAATTTAATAAAAATTCTCAAAATATTATACACTGTGATAATTTTGTAAATGTTTTATACCTTTCTTTATTTCCACTGTTTGTTTTCCCAAATGACCTCAATTTGTCAACACTAAAGAAAAACATTAAAAAGAAAATCTTTTCCTAGGTAACATTCTTGTTAATATAGCACAATAAAAATGCATATTATGTATCATAGGAATGTGACTTGCTGCTATTAGAAATCACATTAATTTTATTAAGTGACAAAAAGAAGCAAATGAATAACTGGTACGCAATATTTTTGCCATGTAATCAAATGTTTCAACATTATTGGATAAAATTTGACATAATCTTGACTTTATCACATTTTAGATTCTAATATAATCAGTGCAGCTTTCAGAAGTGAGCAAAAACTCTGTCTTTCTGTTCCTATACCTTGTACCAAATCAATAAGCTGGTTCTGGAGAGAAACTGTTAGATTGGTTTCTCATCATCTCTTCAGAAGGGAATGATTTTGGCCTGAGCGTTATGTTCCATGACCTTGAATAAATGTTTAATAATTTTTTTCAACATTATTAAAACAACTTCAATTATCGACTGCTGGTTTGGTCTGCAAACGTCAACATTATGGTGATGAACTAGTTAAAGTTATGGTTCAGCTTTGCAATAAACCACCAACAGATCAAAAATACACATTTCTGGGAGCTGCTGCATAGTCCACCCTCCTAAAATTCAACAGAGGCCTGACTTGTGGGAGCATAGTATGTTCACATAGAATATTGAATATGCAATAGGACATCCTCCACTTCTAATTTCATAAATAAACATATGAGCCAAACCCTGACCTGCAGATGTCAAGAAAAGGAATACAGAGTGAAAAATTCTTAAAAACCAAAATTCTTATTCTTAAAACTATATATTTTTCTTTTCACAAATACTCTATAGACTCTCTTTACATAAATGTATTTTTTCAAAGAATGTAGTATGTATTGCTACATCAACATCCTAAACATTCTACCAAAACACTATTAGAACACTATAGTGAAAACATGTTCAAAGTCAAACATCACATTAAATCTATACTGCAAACATTTTTTTTGTTTTTGCTTGCCTGGCATCTCTCTAAAGCACCACTCCCTTCCAATTCTGAATCTGTCTTTCTAGTTTGGTAACCTCATACCTGAATCCAGAGGAAGTGTATGGGAATTCTAGATCCAAGTAGTAGTAACCACAATGAATAATTCAGACTGAGCCAGTCAGAATGAATCCTCATCAAAGGCTGGGGTTATGAAAGAATCTAAAGTAGTAGGATATATTAATACTACACTGCCCAAGAATAAAGCCCACCGAGAAGCACACAGTGCTGCCCACTGGAGAAACAGAAACTGAATCCTGTATCATTATTTGAAGCCCAAGATCCATCATTAACCACATTCAAATAACCTCTGAAATTTTTTTAGTCATATAAGAAAATAATTCTTTTTTGTTTTAAGGGGCCATGAATTAGTCTCTAAGTAACTTCAGGCTTGCAAAGAAAAACATCTTCATTATTACAATCCATTACTCTAGCAATTCAAAGGAAAAAATCCTTATATTTAATATGGGTGAGATTGTAATAAATCTTATTTCCCCAATACACGAGGGGACTGTAAATCATTGGTTAATTACAAAGTTTTATATGACCTCAAAATATTAAGGTTTTAGGTTTCATTTAACTATAAAACAATAGATAAGTACATAATTATGGCAATATATCATGTAAAATTTAAATATTATGTAAAAAAGAAAAATTATGAGATAATATTAAGTGAAGGAATTTAAAAAAGCATTATACTTATTATAATAATTGTGCCCAGTCATTTCAGTTGTGTCTAACTTTTTGTGACCTCATGGACTATATATGGCCTGCCAAGCTCCTTTGTCCATGGGATTTCCCAGGCAAGAATATAGGTGTGGGTTGCTATTTCCTCCTTCAAGGGATCTTCCTGATCCAGGGATTGAACCCATGTCTCCTGCATTGGCAGCCGAATTCTTTACCACTGAGCGTTATAATAATTATAGCTATGTAAAGTGGTATGTACATGGAGACAAGCAACTCTCAACCCTGGGTGCATGTCAGAATTTCCTGAGAAATGTTAAAAATGTAAAATATTTTGATGCCTCAGAATTTCTGATTTAATTGGTCTGGGGTAGAGCCTAAATATTGGTATTTTCCTAAAGTTCTGCCCTAGATGATTCTGATGGGCAACCATTACCAGAAACTTTAGGGTAGGAAAAAAGAAAAAAACAATAAGCCCACTCAAAATAAGTCAAGAAAAGAAATATTTCATTTTTATACATTCACTTATTCACAGATTGAAATATTCATATACTCATTGGTCCTTCTTTGTGTTGGCATTTCTCATCCATGGTTAAAACAAAGCAGTTCACGTTTTGATAGTTTTTCTTGTGGTTCAAACAAAACAGTAGCTTAATCATGCCCTGGAATAGGACAGAGAAGAAAAGGAGGATTTGAAGGAATCTTTTCAGGTATGAATTCATATATATACCAAAATCTAGAATACCCTGTACTCTTATTTTAGTAATTTAATGATTCTGCTGTCATATTTGCAACTTAAATTGTTTTCAGTAGGCAATTTATAGTGTGTGTCCTATATACACATGGATTACCTCCTACCTCACTCTTTTGTTGGACCCTTCCCCTCTAAATGTTGGAGAAACCCAGGGTTCAGTCCTCACCTGTACACCCACACCCACACACACACACAGCCTAGCTTATCTCTGCAAATATGACTGTGGCTGTCAACTGTCTCTAGGCCTGACCTCTTTCCTGAACTGCATATATTCAATTGCCTCCTCAAAATCTCCACTTGAATGTCTAATAAACATCTTAACTTATACCAAAATGAAACTCTTAGTTTTTGCACCCCAAACTGATTCTCTTCCAATGCTCCCCTTCTCAGTTCAGTTCAGCTGCTCAGTCGTGTCCAACTCTTTGCAACTCCATGGACTGCAGCACACCAGGCTTCCCGGTCCATCACTAACTCCCAGAGCTTGCTCAAACTCATGTCCGTTGAATCAGTGATGCAATCCAACAATCTCATCCTCTGTCATGCCTTTCTCATGCCTTCAGTCTTTCCCAGAATCAGGGTCTTTTCCAAGGAGTCAGTTCTTCGCATCAGGTAGTCAAAGTATCAGAGCTTCAGCTTCAGCATCAGTCCTTGCAATGAATATTCAGGACCGATTTTCTTTAGGATTGACTGCATGGATCTCCTTGCAGCCCAAGGGACTCTCAAGAGTCTTCTCAAACACCACAGTTCAAAAGCATAAATTCTTCAGCACTCAGCTTTCTTTATGGTCCAACTCTCACATCCATACATGACTACTGGAAAAATCATAGCTTTGACTAGACAGACCTTTATAATACATTGTCTAGGTTTATCATAGCTTTTCTTCCAAGGAGCAAGCGTCTTTTAATTTCATGGCTGCAGTCACCATCTGCAGTGATTTTGGTTGGTGCTCCCCTTCTCACCACTCATCTAACTATCTGAACCAACCCTCAGATCAACCCCCAGTATTCCCTGATTCTCAGTCTCAAGCCACGTCCAATTCAGCCAGTCCTTTTGGCTATACTTATATCTTGGGCTTGACTCACGTCCTATCAATTTTAATTTATTCTAAGTCATCAGGATCTAATAGCCATTTTGCTTTTATTCTTACCTGAGTAAATTAGGTCAATCATTTCTTTCCCTAGCTTATACGCTTCTAATAGCTTTCTATCACAAAATAAAACTAATGTCTTTACCCCTGTTAACCAGGCTTTGAGTGATCTGGGATCTAACTCCCTGACTTCCTTTCTCTTGCTCTCTCTTGACTCACTGAGCCCCAGGCTCACAAGCTGCTTATTGTTCCTCACAGGTATAAAACCTGTCCTAACCCTAGGGCTTTTCTCTGGATTCTCCTTTCCTGAATTTCTTTGACCCCAGGTCTCTGCATAATTCAACCCTTTGTACTTCCCTCCAGAGTCTGTCAAAGTTCACCTCCTCAGAAAGGCCTTCCCTGAAAACCTATCCAAAAGATTCCTCACCATCCACATTGCTCTCTATCCCTTTAATTTTCCTTCATAGCACTTCTCACTATCTGAAGTTATACATGTATCTGCTATTGTCTGTGCTCCATAGTCTCCATGAAATCAGGAACTGTAAGAGTTTTACTCACTGCTATATCCCCAAACTTTAAAACAGACCCTGGCAAATAGTAGGCAGTCAATAAATGTCTGTGGAACTACTGAATCAATCAATGGGGAAACAGTATATCAGTGAAATACATATATCTGTATCTTTAGAGCAGTTTTAGGTTCACAACGATATTGAGGAAAAGATATAGAGATTTCCCACATACCCCCACCCCCTACTAACACACAGTTTTCCCCACTAAAGTCCACAGTATGTATTAGGGTTCAAGCTTGGTTTTATATGTTTTATGGTAGGGCTGCTGCTGCTGCTAAGTCACTTCAGTCATGTCTGACTCTGTGCGACCCCATAGACTGCAGCCCACCAGGCTCCCCCATCCCCAGGATTCTCCAGGCAAGAATACTGGAGTGGGTTGCCATTCCTTCTCCAATGCATGAAAGCAAAAAGTGAAAGGGAAGTCACTCAGTCGTGTCTGACTCTTAGTAACCTCATGGACTACAGCCCACCAGGCTCCTCAATCCATGGGATTTTCCAGGCAAGAGTACTAGGAAGGATTAATTTGGTGGTATTCTTTGGCCAGCTTGAAAGCAATCTTCCTCAACTCTCACTACCATTTCTCCTAATTTTGGCGACTCAATCACTAGTTCAAGCCACTTTAATAGTTTTCTAATTTACCTTCCTGCCTCTATTGTGACCTCCTGGAACCCATCGTCCACAATGAAAAGTATACATATGATTGCCATCCCTAAATAAAATCTTTCCCAAGTCCCCAGAGCCACACGACACTGTTATTTGTACTCTCCTGCCCTGCTGGAGACATAGATCTGCTAAGTCTTCTGTGACTGAAGAGGGCATACATATGGTTTAGGTGCCCTCCTTTACATTCTCTGTCACAGCATTTATTGTACCTCCCAGAGAATAATATAAGAGAATTCAAAAGAAACTTAAGACACAGAAGGTTATTCAAGATTGTTGCAATCTTGGTTAAGAGCAGTACTGCAATACTGGTTAAGAGCACAGACCACAGAATTAGATTGTTTCTGTTTTAGAACTAGACTATTTGGGTCAAAATCCTGTATGCCTCTTACTATTTGTATGATCTTGGCAAGTAATTTAACCTTTTGGTTTTCAGTTTCCTTATCTGTAAAATGAAGATTATTATAAAATAATATAATTTTAGATCTCATAAACTTACGATTAAAAGACTTGATAAATGTGAAATATTCAGAACAACTCTTGACCCACTGAGACTATATATGTTAGTGGTTATTTTATATTATTACTGATATAATAATATAGGGAAAAGCCTCAGCCTTCCATTTATTTCTGTGTTTTGACAGAGTTATCCAATAAATTTTCAGTTAAGTTTGCATTCCTCTTCAATGTTTCCTACATAAGTCTGAGTTTCAAATGCTTCTTTTACTCTTGCATTGGATGGTTATGGAAGTAAGAGCAACAAACAAGGAAATTATGTTATTTAACCTGGAAAAGGTCAGTTTTCATTCCAATCCCTAAGAAAGGCAATGCCAAAGAATGCTCAAACTACTGCACAATTGCACTCATCTCACACACTAGCAAAGGAATGCTCAAAATTCTCCAAGCCAGGCTTCAGCAATACGTGAACTGTGAACTTCCAGATGTTCAAGCTGGTCTTAGAAAAGGCAAAGGAACCAAAGATCAAATTGCCAGCATCTGTTGGATCACTGAAAAAGCAAGAGAGTTCCAGAAAAATATCTATTTTTACTTTATTGACTATGCTAAAGCCTTTGACTGTGTGGATCACAACAAACTGTGGAAGATTCTGAAAGAAATTGGAATACCAGACCACCTGACCTGCATTGTGAGAAACCTGTATGCAGGTCAAGAAGCAACAGTTAGAACTGGACATGGAACAACAGACTGGTTCCAAATAGGAAAAGGAGTACATCAAGGCAATGTATTGTTACCCTGCTTACTTAACTTATATGCAGAGTACATCATGAGAAACTCTAGGCTGGAAGAAGCAGAAGCTGGAATCAAGATTGCCAGGAGAAATATTAATAACCTCAGATATGCAGATGACTCCACCCTTATGGCAGAAAGTGAAGAGCAACTAAAGAGCCTCTTGATGAAAGTAAAAGAGGAGAGTGAAAAAGTTGGCTTAAAGCACAACATTCAGAAAACTAAGATCATGGCATCCAGTCCCATCACTTCATGGCAAATAGGTGGGGAAACAGTGGAAACAGTGGCTGACTTTATTTTTCTGGGCTCCAAAATCACTGTAGATGGTGATTGCAGCCATGAAATTAAAAGACACTTACTCCTTGGAAGGAAAGTTATGACCAACCGAGACAGCATATTAAAAACCAGAGACATTACTTTGCCAACAAAGGTCCATCTAGTCAAGGCTATGGTTTTTCCAGTAGTCATATATGGATGTGAGAGTTGGTCTATAAAGAAAGCTGAGCGCCAAAGAATTAATGCTTTTGAACTGTGGTGTTGGAGAAGACTCTTGAGAGTCCCTCAGACAGC
The DNA here is from genome assembly GCF_029378745.1 of Bos indicus. Classification (NCBI taxonomy): domain Eukaryota; kingdom Metazoa; phylum Chordata; class Mammalia; order Artiodactyla; family Bovidae; genus Bos; species Bos indicus. The sequence goes on from NC_091760.1 coordinate 114,921,684, forward strand.
AAGGAGATCCAACCAGTCCATCCTAAAGGACATCAGTCCCGGGTGTTCATTGGAAGGAATGATGTTGAAGCTGAAACTCCAATACTTTGGCCACCTGATGCGAAGGGCTGACTCATTTGAAAAGACCCTAATGCTGGGAAAGATTGAGGGCAGGAGGAGAAGGGGACAACAGAGGATGAGATGGTTGGATGGCGTCACTGACTCAATGGACATGAGTTTGGGTAAATTCCAGGAGTTGGTGATGGACAGGGAGGACTGGTGTGCTGCGGTTCATGGGGTCACAAAGAGTCGGACATGACTGAGCAACTGATCTAATCTGAACTTTGGAAATTCCAGTTTTAATTGTGACTCATTTGTTTTCTGGTCCTAAATTGTGCATGAATGCTAAATCACTTCAGTCACATCCAACTCTTTGTGACCCTATGGGCTGTAGCCCACCAGGCTCCTCTATACATGGAATTTCTCAAGCAAGAATACTGGAATAGGTTGAGGAGGCTCCAGGGGATCTTCCTGACCCAAGGATCAAACCTGTGTCTTCTGTATTGGCAGGGGGATTCTTTACCACTGAGCACCAGGGAAGCCCATTAATTTGTTAGGGCTGCTGTAATTTAGTATCTGTGGTTCACACAAGAGAACTTATTTTCTGACAATTCTAGAGGCTAGAATTCTGAGATCATGAGTTGGTTTCTTCTGAGACCTCTCTTCTTGGCTTGTAGATGGCTATCTTTTTTCTGTGTCTTCACATGGTTTTCCTTCTGAACCTGTGTGTCTGAATTTCCTGTCTCTTATAATAATATTGGAGAAGGCAATTGCACCCCAATCCAGTACTCTCGCCTGGAAAATCCCATGGATGGAGGAGCCTGGTGGGCTACAGTCCATGGGGTCGCTAAGAGTCGGACACAACTGAGGGACTTCACTTTCACTTTTCACTTTCATGCATTGGAGAAGGAAATGGCAACCCACTCCAATGTTCTTGCCTGGAGAATCCCAGGGACGGGGGAGCCTGGTGGGCTGCCGTCTGTGGGGTTGCACAGAGTCAGACATGACTGAGGTGACTTAGCAGCAGCAGCAGCAGCATAATAATATCAGTCAAATTACGTTAAGCCCCACCCAAATGACCTCATTTTAACTTAATTACCTTTTTAAAGACCTTATCTTCAAATAAAGTAACATTGTGAGGTACTGGGAGTTAAGACTTAAACATGTGAATTTGTGGGAACACAGTTCAGCCTCTAACAATGCCACATCACTAATTTCTAACTATTTTTCTGTAGAGCTGACATAAATTATTGATACCTAAATATATGAACCCTATTATAATTATGAGTCATAGTCTAATGAATCAGCAATTTTGGAAAAAGACAATTATTTATACCTAAATCTGTGTTAAAGAGGTCTTCCTCAAGTTAAATATAGCAGAATCCCAAGTTATAGCTTAACTATGATGATAAAAAATAGAATAAATAAGTGAGTGAATCCTTTATAATGATCTTTCTATTCCACATAGAGAAATGTTATTTCTTTTAAAAAGAGTTCATTTGAAAGCTCTCAGTGAAGATGTGGCCAAATGCCAAAACACAAACAAAAAATTAGAGTAAAATGAATATTTTATTTTAAAAGTTCTTTTAAATGGCAGTAACTTCAAATTAATAAAATTTGAAAATGCAGTACAAAAATTTGATGGTCCTAAGGACATCAATTCAAATTTAAGGTATTCGTTAGTTTAATAAAATTTCAGTTTTTGTAAAAAATTAACATCATTATTTTATAAACCCTAAATCAGGATTTTCATCTTGCTATTATCATCTACCAAACTGCAGGTGGACTGGTCCTTGAATCTATTTCCATATCAGTGCACACCTGGGAAATAATAGAACACAAGTAACTATTAAAATGTTAAGGGTTATATATTTTACTTCTAGATTCCAACCAAATTATTTATTTTACTATATAATTTTTTAATGTAAATGTTTGGAGGAAAAAAATAATGAATCAAAGAAGGTATTATAAACTTTGGAACAGGATTTATCCAGGGTTAAATGAATTTGTTTAGGAGCTATATACTCAATAAGTTATTGGGTAGGAAATCACTTTAAAATAAAAATAGACTGAAGTACCACCTGCTTTGCTAATATATCATTTGTCCTATAACATTAAAGGACAAAGATCATCTGTTATGCATTTTCTTGTTTTAGTGATTAATAAAAGATATAAAAATGAGATTTTCCTAACCACTTTACTCTCTGCCACTACAAAAAATTAATTGATAAAAGTCCATAATTTTTAAAGCAGAGTGGCTCTGATATGATGCAAAGTTTTAAGAACAAAAATTTCTGAACAAAACTTTCAAATGTAAGAATTACTGAGGTACAGTTTAATCTGTTTGCAACTAATAGCCAAAGAGATGAATTCTGAAGGCCCAGGCCTGAGTTATTCATAAAATGCCTTGTTTAATGTTTCTTTAATGAAATCAAATTGTTAAGATAATGAAAATAAAGAGAAAGGTCAAGTCACGGAGGATAAGCCACTTAACCTTATATCTTATTACATATAACAGCACAGAGTAGAAACCAATTTTCATAAATTGAATTTATTTCATATGCCTAATGCTTATGAATAAATCATCTTCAGTTAATTAAATAATGTGTGCTGCTTTTCTAAAAACCCTACTATCAGTTGTTGGGGTCAGTTTGTTTTTTCCAGATTTGATATATATCTGCTGGGGCACTCCCTGTGGAGTCCAAGCGGTGTGCTGTACACACCAGATATTAAGTGAATAAGAGAAGTTGAGAAACGATGGGAGAGGGAGAAACTAATTAAGACGCCATCAGTAAAACAGCTCAAGATGATACTCTCAACTCTGTAAACTAGGCTAAAATGACATTTCATTTCTCACAAAAGAAATCAACAGGTTATGTCACTGTGCTGTATAACTCCCTCCCACACATTCCATTTTTCCAGAAATCTAATTCAGATGCTGTACTTGTGGGTGAGTGGACACATATGCTCATAAACACTCAATAAAAAGCCCCATTTATTTGTCTTTTGCTCCAGATTTTTTTTCTATTTCTGAAATACAATTCTCCCCAAGTTTTCAAATTCTAAAATATATTTGAAAAAAGGGAACACAGAGCAGTATTTCCCATTGTCTTTCAACATCATGCTTTGGCACATTTAAAGAGCATCCTTATCCTTATGGAATTTTGCTGATTTTCACCTAAGAAGTACATAATGAATTTGAGGCTTTCTTTTATTCAAGACTCATTCCTTATTCATCTGAAGCCAGATGAGGATGGTTCAAGCCTATTTTTGGTTTAACTAAAGTAAATCAAAAGGAAAAGGTAAGCGTTTATTTTTTCGATATAAAACTTATCCCACTTATTGTTTTCTACACAATAGGACCTTTCAAGTTATACTGCTCTATTCCTTTTTTTCTCTACTAAAGACAATCCATCAGAAGGCAGATGAAAGAATAAGGACTAATCTTGAATATACTCTGCTTTGTAAAGAAAACAAAGTAGTCATTCCTCAAACATTCATAAGATAATTAGGACTGGTAAATAATTACATATGGTACATTAATGTATTGCAACCCTTCAGTGGGGAATCCTGTTCAGATTTTTTTTAAAGAAAGATTCTCCTGTGTATAGTCAATTAAAGAAATAGCCCCCACTATTCCTTTTCAGACTTGTTTTTTAAAACTTCTAAAAACAATTATACTTAGGCAAAAAAGAAAAAAAAAAAAAGACTAAGTAAATATAGTCAGTTGCATTCCCTGTATTGGAGACTGCAACATTCATCTATCTCATTGTCATATTTTAGGTGTCTACCATTTGCACAACAATCTTTCAAAATTACCTGACTTTGACACCAATTATTTAAAAATCTGAAATGCTTGAATGAATTGAATTCTTAAGATTAATATTTTATAAGTTACTTCTTGTTACTCTTTCCAGTCTAAAGCATAGCTGACTGATGCTCTGCTCTAATTAAAACACTCCACATAGTTTGACTCAACGGAGGAAAAAAATGAAAAGCTTCCTTCAATAAAATGTCTCAGTCACATTTACCAAGGTATTGAATTAAAAAAAAAAAAAAAAGACATATTTTTTGACTCTAGTTAAGGAAGCACTTTTGTTAATAATGGTTAAGCACTCAAATTTTCATTTCATAGAAGTTTGTGCTTTTACCATTTATAATCAGAAACTTCTGCACTGAAATAATTGTTGCAAACTAACAGCAACCTCCCTAATTATACAGCAAAATAAATTCTAAAAAATATAAAGCCCTGCTAATAAATGCAAAAGATGTCTCTAAGCAGTGAAGCAACTTTAAACAAAGAGCCAGTCTAGGGGCACCTTGCCTGAGTGAATATGAGACAGACATTATTCTTCAATGAGAAAGGGACACCAATGGACAATCTAACAAACTAATGAGGGAATAAAGGCATATCAGATTAATGTGTCTGCTAGTGAATAAACAAACACAATTTGCTGAGCAATGTTTATTAGACTGCATTCTCCTTTCTCTCCTTCACAGCCATATGACAATAGGTGATTGTTTTGTATTTGCAAAGCAGACATAATTTCTGGGAAAATATTCTAGCCACAATTTTAACCATGATTATTTGAATAAGAGTTCTATGAGTGTGGAAAAGTTTCTTGGAAAAAAAATAATTAGACAGTTGCCTTCCTGCACAAGTGAGGTGTATGCTTCAGAAGCTATGTTAAAGTTCAAATTATTCACTTATAAATTAGTGTATAAGTAAAATTTACTGATTCACCATTTTTTTTTTTTTTTGCTATTACCCCAAAATGGTGGAAGGATTTTGCAAAAGGGTTTGTTTGGTTTAGTGTGTGACAAGCTAGATTTTAAATGGAAATGAACAGATTGCAGGAGTCAACAAGAAAATGTAAATCGCCTCACTAAATGTAATCTGTAAAGTTGTCTCTGGGTATATCCTAGGGGGACAGGCTCCATGACCCCCTTGAATACAAAATCCTTGAATACCCAAGTCTTATACATAAAATGGTGTGGTATTTGCATATGCTTGATGCATATCCTCCTGGACACAGATGACTCTTGAATAACACAGGTTTGAATTACAGCAGGTCCACTTATGGAGAAGGCAATGACACCCCACTCCAGTACTCTTGCCTGGAAAATCCCATGGATGGAGGAGCCTGGTAGGCTGCAGTCCATGGGGTCGCTAAGAGTCGGACACTACTGAGGGACTTCACTTTCACTTTTCACTTTCATGCACTGGAGAAGGAAATGGCAACCCACTCCAGTGTTGTTGCCTGGAGAATCCCAGGGATGGGGGAGCCTGGTGGGCTGCCGTCTATGGGGTCGCACAGAGTCGGACTTGACTGAAGTGACTTAGCAGCAGCAGCAGCAGCAGCAGCAGCAGATCCACTTATACACAGATTTTTTTTCAACAGCAAATACTGCAGCACTAAATGATCCTTGGTTGAATCAAAGGATGTAGAACCAAGGATGCGGAGAAATCATCTTTATGGAGGGCCAACGATAAATTATATGCAAATTTTCGACAGTGCCCCCAACTCTCATGTTGTTCAAGGGCCAATAGTACTTTAAATTATCTCTATCTAGATTTCTTACCGGCTTCCTTGGTGGCTCAGACGGTAAAAGTTCAACCTGCAATGCAGGAGACCTGGGTTTGATCCCTGGGTTGGGAAAGATCCCCTGGAGGAGGGCATGGCAACCCATGCCAGTATTCTTGCCTGGAGAATCCCCATGGACAGAGGAGTCTAGCGGGCTACAGTCCATGGGGTCGCAAAGAGTCAGACACGGCTGAGCAACGAAGTACAACAGCACAGATTACTTATAAGACCTGCTGCTGCTGCTGCTAAGTCGCTTCAGTCGTGTCCGACTCTGTGCGACCCCATAGACGGCAGCCCACCAGGCTCCGCCGTCCCTGGGATTCTCCAGGCAAGAACACTGGAGTGGGTTGCCTTTCCTTCTCCAATGTAAATGCTATGTAAACAGTTTCTAGCACAGCAAATTCAAATTTTGTTTTGGAACTTTCTAGAATTAAAAACAAATTTTTCTGTGTCTGTGCTCCTTGCCCCTCTGCTTACACTTGGTTTTACAAATGAGCAGAACAAAGTGCTTTGCCCTTAGAACATATTGAAGAAGAAACTGTAGAGTTGTAGTTGTAGTAGGGTAGTTTCATTTGAGAAATTAGACTTGAGATGAATCTATATACTTATAATGTTTGAGTTGTTTTCATGCTGAACATTTATTACTCTTATTATTTAAAAAAAAAAAAAACCTAGATAATAAAATCATGAAGAATTGCTAGTTCTTATATCCAAGGCAGAGACTCAGAAACAGCACTCACAACTGCCTCTAATGATCTACAGACATTGAATTAGAATTTTTAAAATAATGATTATGATGGTCACAGGATGAAAAAAAAGGACAAAATACCATTAGATTAACAGAATGGGAAAATCACAAGTACAATAATCACAACATACCAACTATTCAGTGTTAGACTGTAAAAGAATCCTTTTTTGTGTCCTTCAGTGGTAACAACCTGAGTCACAGTTGTATTCTTTACAGACAAACATTTAAAGGCATTTCAGGAGCAGCAGTATAGGAGGCACATAAGAGTAAGAATATGATCTTTGAAGACAGAGCAGACACTTTAGAAAACTCAATGTCTTTTTATCTGATTATTGTTGCTGTGACAGCCCCATAAATTACTTAACTTCTCTGAGTTTGTGAAAGAAAGAATGTGATGGACATGTAGGATTATTCTGAGGTGTATATGAAATTATGTATGCAAATTACATGGCACAAGAAGAGAAAGTGTTAGTGGCTCAGAGTTGTGTCTAACTCTTTGTGACACCATGGACTGTAGCCCACCAGGCTCCTCTGTCCATGAAATTCTTCAGGCAAGAATACTGGAGTGGGTTGCCATTCCCTTCTCCAGGGGATCTTCCCAACCCAGGGATCAAACTTAGGTTTCCTGCATTGCAGGTAGATTCTTTACTGTCTGAGCCACCAGGGAAGCCCTAAATAAACTACTGCAATTTATCACTGCAGTTAATAATTTGAGGTAGCTGTGAATCAGTCAGAAATACAGCAGAAGCATGGGGAGCCACCCAGAATTTAATAACATAAAAACTAACATTTCTCCCAACAAAAAACTGAGAATATATGTTAGGAGGCATGAACACAGATTTACATAACTCATTAAAAATATATATATATGCCTATAATGTCAAGAGTGATTTAATTTAACCACAAACATTCACATTAACTAGATTCTGAATATTGAAACCATCAAAATCTTTTTAAATGTACCTTCAAATTGAATGCAAAATTAATTTTTAAGTATTCTCTCAAAAAGCAAACTTTTTTTTCATGGGAATATAAGGAGGTATATGGATCAGGCAATAAAAATTAAGCTATTATGGAAAAGTTGTTTTTAAATATAATTTTCTCTATTACAAAAACATTTAAAATTTAGATTCTAAATTTTAGAGTTTATGTAAATTAATGAAAACTACTAAATTATGTTGTTAGTAATGCACAATATCCTATCTCCAGCTTTAAAAGAACTATAAATTTTCATTGTTATTTATTATCATTATATCTATTTCCACATGGATACATACAGTGTACCTAAATGACTTAACTGTATCTGAAAGGCTTTTTGGCCTACACTTTAGTTATAAATCGGATGTATAATATGTCATTCTTTCATTGAAATTCCAATTTTTTGAGTTCCTATTATTTCCTCAAATGTTTATTTTATTAAAAGGGGAAAAAGTATATTGACTTAATTCAACTGGCATTGAACTGTGGCATATTTAGTTGATATTCAAACTCTTAAAACATATTCTAAAATTTAGTTTTCAAATCACTCTAATATTCATAAAATGGAAAATGATTTTGAGTGACACTGAATTTCTAAGTGCTGACATTCATTTCTCAAGGAGAACTGAAGAATCCAGTATAGTCAAAATGAATCATTAGGAATTAGACACATTTTCAAACTTCTTAATTTAAAAGAGATGCCAGGTTTTCAATTTTACTATCTTGTTTCCATTATTGAAAAAATAATTAAATCCCATCCTAAGTCCAAATTCTTTACTTCAAAAAATTTTTGTGTGCTTTCTGACCTCTGGAGTCACTATTTTATCTTGAGAAGTTGTTTGCACATGAATCAAAGATGATATGGAAAAGATACAAAGTCATAAAATTCAATTATGTGTTGCGCTGTATACACCCCAGATGCTCAAAGTGAGGTCCATGGACAGCAGCATCTGCCTTATCACCGAGTTTGTCAGAATCTCAGACCTACTCAGTAAGAACCTGCATTTTAGTAACATCTGAGGGAGAAGGCAATGGCAACCCACTCCAGTACGCTTGCCTGGAAAATCCCATGGATGGAGAAGCCTGGTAGGCTGCCGTCCATGGGGTCGCATAGAGTCAGACACGACTGAAGCAACTTAGCAGCAGCAGCAGCATCTGCGTATTAAATTGAGCTGTGATGGTAAAACAATCTAGTATACTGATATTAGAAACAATTGATTCTTAGGTCTTATTAATAATGAAATTAAGCTGACTCAGTGATGAAGTTACTCTACATACATACTTAAAACTAGGAATTCAGAGCTGAAAGTTGCTTTAGACCTGTAATCTCCCATAAACCTCCACTTCTAGAAGTAGGTAGGAGGAAATAAAAATCTGTTCAAGATGTTTCACTCTTAATTTAAGCTATCTCCTCTCTTTCATCCAACTTTTACTTTTTATTTTTTGAGCCCAAGCAACCAGTTTCAGAAATCTGAGTCAATTACATTAGAAAACAGTTTTCTACCTAAGTGGGATTATTGAAGGCATTAAACTCTTAAGTAAGAAAGAGGTGACACTTTTACTTGGCTTTGTTTCATGTGGGAAGTAACAACTTTGTGCTATTTCTCACAACACAATACAGGTATATTAAGTAAACTTTTTCATATAATAGTAAGAATGCTACATTTAGGAACAAAATAAAACAATTGTTTTCAAGATGAAAGCAGTAAATGGTCATCCAAAGTCCTCAAGAAAATAGTATTGAGTTTTTGTCTCCTTTTAAAGAATAGATGATTACTTAAAGTTCTAGAGAATCAGAAACAGTTCAAACTGAGCTCCACAGGAAGTAGGAAATAAGGCTCATCATGTCCTACCCAAGAGAATCCGAACAGCTGTTCTTTAATCTGAGAGACTGATAATGACTGTGGCAAGTCAGAGTGTCTAAGATTTAACTATGTTGGAGTTTAAACATTTTTTGTACCTATCTGACAAAATGGGAGGAAGAAGAGATTAACTACAGGTAAGTGGAGACAATGTTCCCCCATCCTTTATGTGCTACCATTGATTCAGTAGTAGTTAATTTGTGTGTGGGGGGGGAGGGGGGTGTGGGGGGGGGCGGGGTATGAAATAAGTGTCCAAAACATGCTCTCATCCCTTTAGAGGCCATTCATCACAATGTTGTTGTTGAGTCAATAAGTCCAACTTTTTGTGACCTGGACTGCAACATGCCAGGCTTCCCTATCCTTCACTGTGTCCCAGAGTTTGCTCAAATTCATGTCCATTGATTTGGTGATGCTATCTAACTATCTCATCCTCTGCCGCCCCCTTCTCCTACTGCTTTCCGTCTTTCCCAGCATCAGGGTCTTTTCCAGGGTCATCACAATGGAATTAAGCAAATCATCCCTCCAATATCCACAAGATTCATCCGCTGATGCTAAGACACCATCTGGAAATTTTGCCTCTTCTTCATTTCTAGTTCTTCTTTAGTGCTAACCCTCAGGTTATCAAAATAGTTTTCTTACAAGACTCAATTTAAAATGAAGGCAATTAAATAAGGATTTTGAACTTTTCAGAGGAAGTCATAGTACAATTCAGATTATATCAGTTTCATCCATGCCTAATTTTTCCCACATTATCTCTTAAAGTACAATTACATGATTTGTGCTGAGGGGTCTGGGTTTTTCACATAATCATTCAAGAATGCAAAGTAGATTAATTAAATTTGGGGAAAATCTATCTTTATCACCAAATAAAAGGAGATGAATATATTTTCTCTAATTTACAGAATTAGAGAAATTAATGGATTTGTGGATATATGGATAAAGCACGCATGCTTCTGAAAGAAAAGTGAATTATCAGCAAAGAACGCACAGCGCATTATCTCCATTAACTGTCTTCCAGTACATATTTTCACTCTTTACTCTCAATGAAAATGCTTCATTTTTTGTTAGCTCCACAACTAGTCATCTAACAGGGAGCTTCTACAGAGAGAAGTGTTTTTGTAATCAAAGATCTTTGTCCTGAGAGCCCCCTATTATCAGGAAGACAATATTAGTGAGTATTAGAATTGCCTTTTGAAATGATATTGAAATTCAAATGTTACTTTTATATGCAGACCAGATCCCCATACACAATATAGAATACTTGGCAGTTCAGAATTGAGACTGCAGATGTCACAAACATGGGCTAATTGTGAAACAAGAAATTACAATATAAACAAAAGTCAGATGAAATATTATCCAGTTAATTCTTTACTCCTAGAGTTGTTCTTAGAATCAATTGTGATCTTAAGCATCCTCTCTTCAAGGGGTGTCCCAAAGACAGTCTGCAGTGGAGGTTCTATTGAACTGGGAGATGGCAACCTGGTTTTATGTCCATCGTAGGCATTAGCTAACTTGGTTGGGCAAGTCACATTTCTGGGTTCTAGCATTACCAGTTTTAACTTGAAGTTATTGACTAATGTCAGTGATTCTCAAGTTGAAGACCTGGGAATTTGTTAGAAATATTGCTTCCCAGGCCCCACCCTGTACTTACTGAATTAGAACAGCTGGGCTTCAGCAATATGTATTTTAACAAGCCTTCCAGATGATTTTGATGCACTCTCAAGATGGATTATGTGATTTCTTAAGTTTATTCTAGTTGTAATTAGCAAGTGGAACCACCTGTTTATCAACTTAAACCAAATATTTAACAAGTCAAGGATCATGTCTTACTGAGTCCCAGCACCTAGAATATTTCAATAAATGAATGAATGATTAGGAATATCAGTTCCATCTTAGAGTAGTCTCTTCTCCACAAATTCTAATTCCAATTTACCTATGACTATTTTACACTGAATGCCACCCTTTTCTCATTGTCACCCTGTTATTACTGTCATTGTGTACATGTCTTATCTTTCCAACAAAACAGGCATTATCCATGAGTTTTCCTTCCTATATTGCATAGAACTGTGCTTCTCAAACTTTACCATGGATAAAAGCATGTGGAATGTACATTAAAACACATTGTTCAGCCCCACCCTTAGAGTTCTGATAGAGGAGATCTGAGTTGGGATCTGAGAATCTGCATTTTTAACAAGGTAATGCTGATGTTACTGGTTTGGGGCCCTTACTTTGAAAACCACTGCTGCTGCTGCAGCTAAGTTGCTTCAGTCGTGTCTGACTCTGTGAGACCCCATAGACGGCAGCCCACCAGGCTCCCCCATCCCCGGGATTCTTTAGGCAAGAACACTGGAGTGGGTTGCCATTTCTTTTTCCAATGCATGAAAGTGAAAAGTGAAAGGGAAGTCGCTCAGTCGTGTCTGACTCTAGCAACCCCATGGACTGCAACCTACCAGCCTCCTCCATCCATGGGATTTTCCAGGCAAGAGTACTGGAGTGGGGTGCCATTGCTTTCTCCTACCACAGAGCAAATCCTACTGGGCATATGGATGCCTGCTTGTGGAGCTAATGTAAAGCTTATAGTGTTTGCAGAGCATAAGAAGTTGAATTAGATAAATTATAAGATTCTTAAAAATGTAACAAGTTTGAAACAAGGATAGAGTAGATACACTTACATATTTACAACATATATAATATTTGGTGGCTCAGTGGTAAAGAATCTGCTTGCCAGTGCAAGAGATGCAGGAGATGCAGGTTCAATCCCTTGGTTGGGAAGATCCCCTGCAGAAGGAAATGGCAACCCACTCCAGTACTCGTGCCTGTAAAATCCCATGGACAGAGGAGCCTTGCTGGCTATAGTTCATAGAGTTGCAAAGAGTCAGACTCGACTGAGTGACAGCATGCTTGCGTGCTTACAGCCTATTTTTCTAAATAGGAACATTTATTACTAACAGTCTTTGCTAGGCACAATACAATTTATCCTTTTCTTATCACAAACTTCTTAAAAATCTTAATGATAATAAATTATATTTTTGGAAAATAGTATAATATGAAAAACTAGTTTCCATCTTTCTAGATTCTCTCTCAAACAATTTTATGAGTTTCTTGCAAAGTTAAAAGTATTGCTTAGAAAGCAATTCTAACTTAGGACTGGTTATTCAAAAATACTTTAAGTCCTGGTAGACCCCTGAGTTACAGCAAATAAGCTGGAAAGACAGAGATAAGCAGTCAAATCAAAGTAGGAACAATCTAGACAAACAGGACTCAGGTCAGCACTACTAAATTTAATGAGTCTGCCATTGGAAGAAACAGAATTCCAGGTGTTCAAATTTTAAAAAATTAAGAAACAAATGCTTAACATAAAAATCCAGTGTGATAATATAAATTCAAATTGTTAGCTAGAGGTTGTACTATAAAATAATTTATCTGTTTTTGAAGTATTCAAAAGTATTCAAAATGGGCCCTCAAAAGAGGGCCCATTAAATTAAAATGTAACTTAAATATGATTTAATTTTCATACACAGTTTTTCCCTGAATCATATCCATTGCATAGATCAAGGCATACCTACATTTGGAAAACAATCCAGAGCAATGCAAAGGTTTATAACACAATATACTGATTTCCTAAAAGTTTTAGAACTTTTAACTTTGTTTCTGATAACTGTACAGAAAAATTAAGTCCCATTAGTACTATATAGTAGCATTGCCATTCCAAGCTATACATTTTAAGAACTGATGAATAAAAGAACAGGCCACAAATTTCACTCTATAATATTTGCCTGCCACTGATGCAGGACTTTGAAATATTCCAACTTTTCTAGTAATTGTAACCTATTTTTAGCACTGCAGTTAAATGTACTTCCTTTCCCCTTGTGACTGATTGTTCATTCATTGATTCAACTAATACTGAGTGTTGATTCATGACACATTGTTCTTGGTACTGAGGATAAAAGGATGAGCCCTTGCCCGTATAGACTTAACTTCTAGTGGAGGAAATCAATAATAAAATTCAATGTAAGAAAATATTAAATATATTGAAGGCACAGATGGTATCTTATTCTCAGTACAGTGCTTATTTGGTGCTCAATATTTAATTGACTACATAAATGCATTCTTCACAGTTTGCAGATGGCTATGTCCTTAAAATAAAATAAGGATATATCATCTTCTAAAACAGTATTCTAATCAAATAAGTTAAACAATGTTCTAATAATTATTTTTGGAGATTCTAATTCAAGATCCATAATGTCAGTTAAGAAACTTCATTTATGTATACTATATATCATGAATTTAAATGTTCAATTTAATGTTTTTTTTCCAAAACAATAAACAATATATTAAGACTGAAATCTTAAGTAAATCCTTTTTATATTACTTAGCAAACCTCCTGTTCTCAATCTGCAGGTTTTACAAATACAGCATTACTCCCCACCTTCCTCTACCTTCTATTCCTGGAATCCAAACACTTAATCTAAGGAAAGATGAAAGTTAATGAGAGTTATATTGCATATATTATCCATGGCATGAAGCAGGGAGTTATATAAGAGAGTAAATTATGGTTGCTATGGGAACTATAATTTAGTATTTGAGGCTTTAACTCTAGTCAGGTTAACTATAGTATTTTTAAGAATAATACCAAGAGAAAAATACTCCAAAAGGTAAATTTTTTAAACAGCAAATTATAGAGATTTCATTTTTACTCTAAAATGAACATAAAGAATAGCCAAGAAAATACCTATTTCACAAACTTGATTAAGGGAATGAAGTTCCAATGGCATTGATACTGACAGCAATTATAAGATTCACTCACTTCTCTACAATAGTCATTATTATTTATGATTAAATGTTTTATTGCTTGATGAAACCCACTCTATACAAAGATTGTATTCTGATACTAAAAATGAAAAAAAAAAAAAAACAGTACAATTATAAGAGGAAAATGGAGCATTAAAAATACAGGAAATTTAGATATATCAAATGTTTTCTCTATCTTAATTGTGATCACATGACCAATTTAATCATATGTCTCCATTTTTTACTTAATACAAAGGTTCTACAGAGAATAAAATATCTCTATGAACACCATCCATCCTAATACAAGACTGTTCTCAAGTTTAAGAAGCAATTTGTTTAATTTCTGGTATGTAATACTTTAAAGTCCATTTTGAATTCACTGTATACAACAAAATCTGTTTGCATTCTTGGGCAAATAAAAGACTGTGTTCTCAATAGTCGAAGTGAGCCAGGCTTGGGAAGTAAGATTATTTAGGTGGTCCGAAATTTTTTTAACATGAAAATTGGTGATTCTCACTAAATAAGACTGTTATCATTCTGATAATTTTCATAACATAATCTTTAAAACTACATGTTAAAAATGACTAAACCAAAATACTTTCTAGGAAATGAACTCTTTGTATACTTACTTCTGATGTGTATTTACTTTGCACATTCTCCAAAACTGTTAACACCAAGAAAGCACACTAGTCCCACTGTGCATATATTTTTGATATTTCCCTATAGGCTAACAGAAATCAATTATATTATGTGCAATTAAGTGGGTAAATATTTTTGCCAAATCACCACCATCATGATAAATCCAAACAACTATTGTATGACTTTTGGATAACTCACATAGATGCATTTTTTTCTATTCATGAAGTGCTACTCTTCTGAGGAAAGAGTTAAAAAGGGAAATTGTTAGTAATTTTGCTAAAAAATATAAGCTAGAGAGCTTTCACCATAGTACTTTAAAAAAAGATTACTTTTTTTCCCCAAATAATAGTCAAATGGTAATTAACCAAAGAAAAAGGTGAATTTCATTTCCTCTGAAAATGTTGCATTGAAAATAATTTCTAAGCCATAAAAGGTAAATACAAATAATGACATTGCAAAACATCCTACACAATTAATTTATTTGTTTAAGTATATGAATACATATATTTTCTTGGCTACTGGCTACAATGACTCATAACTAAAAATTTCCCTCATTATAGACTTTTTAATTAGAAAGAAAACATAATACTCAAAGCCAATAAAACTCAGAGATAAGAAAAATTGTTGCAAAACAGTACAGATAATTTATAAAAGAGGAAAACAATATAAGAAAAACAGAAAATCTAGATACACCAAATCTGTTTTCTATATCTTGTGATCACATTAGCAGTTCAATCACGTTTCCATTTTTGATTTACTACAAAGATACTACAGAGAATATCTCCATGAATACCATCCATCCTAATGCATGACTGTTTTCAAATTTAAGAAGCAAGTTTCAGCTACATAAACCACTCATCCACTTTCACCAAACGGTTCTTTTTATTGTAAAGAATTATTTTTATTTACTGCCTACCTTTGTTAGACTTGTAGCTGTTTAGAATCTTTTGATGGGCTTGGAGATGGGTCTCTCTCAGTTACAAAGCTGTTATGTCGTCCACTTACTAGGAATGTGAGGTTTCCAAGTGTTCCCCCTGTGAAATGTAGAATCACAAGTGTCCCACCAGGTAGAGTCTCTGGTTGCTTAAAGTTTTTAGAGGTATCTTACATGGATTTTAAGGTATGTTTCATTTAAAACTTAAGGACAGAAACAATCAGGACCAAGTAAATTAAAAGTCCATGGTCACTGAGTTAACTTCACATTCATGAATTTGCTGACAGGATAGTCCTTAATGCTGTGTTTCAGGGGTTAGCAGCTACAGCCTGTGTTCTGCTGGCTAGAGACTGCCAGCTCCCACAATCACTTCATTAACAGGCAATCTCTACTGCCTCCACAGCTCTCTTCTTGACAGCCTGGCAGCGGGCTTTGCGCACAGATAAGTGTGAGCAGTTAACCAGCTGAGGTCTGCCCTGGACACATTCAGTCATTAGTTCTGAAGGTAGAGTAGAAGGAAGAAAAGGGGAGGGTGGGAGGAATTGCTAAAGTGAAAATAAGGAGGGACAGATGCATAAAATGCATCCTTTCCACCCCCAAAGTGAGGAGGGCCAGTGGGGAACAGGGGCCTGGATTAACTGGAAAGGGACTGAGGTGAGTGGAGGAGGCTGGGTGAGACTGAAAGCCTTCCAGATGTCTTCTTGTGGAGCTTTAAGAGGCTCTGAACAAACGTGCAACACTGTTGCCCTTGATTCCTATCTAGGTCCCTCTACTTAATTATCAGCATGATCTGATGTACTTACTCTCTGACCATGAGTTCATCACCCCAATCACAGCACAACCACTTTTTGAATTAAATCACCAAAAAACCCAATCCCTGAGATTTACTCTGAGGCGTGGATTTTAATGAACTGATCAAAGTGATATTGTCCCAAGCACAATAGAGAACACCGATACTTTACATGATTACAGCACTTTCCTGGAGTAAGAAAAGTCTCACAGGCCCCTAGGTTCAACCCCTCTCCTCTGGCTTATGCCTCCTCCAACTCCACAGGTAGGCTGAACACAGTAATAGCTCTCAAGCAGGGGCTGTTAAGCAGCAACCTCCACCCCCACTCCCCTCGGATTAGTCAGCAATGTCTGCAGACATTTTTGGTTGTCAAACTGGCGTGGGAAGGGGTGCTACTGGCATCTAGTGGGTAGAAGCCAGGGATGCTGCTAAACATCCTGAAACACAGGACATTGCTCCACGGAAAATTATCCAGCCACCAATATTAGTAGTACTGAGGTTAAGCAAGTCTGAGTTAGAGTGGAATTTATTACAGTAGCGTTATCACACCACCCTACAAGGCTTCTTCACTTTTGGCCATCCACAGCAGCCCTAGGCCTCAGTAAATCTTGCATCACAATGAATAACAAGCCTGGATAGAAGGAAATCCTCTAGGATTGTAGGAATGCAGGGCTGAGGATGGGGGCTGAGGAATGATTTCACCTCAGCCTGCCTTCTCCGCTCTATCATACTCTTCTTCCTCAGCAACCAGAGTACCCAGCCTGCCTGCTGAATGTTGCCAAGATGATGAAGGAAAATATTCCTTTGCCCTTACCACTATTTATGATTCTTGTGTGACAAAATAAAAGCTGGTCTGTACAGAAATGCAGGAAAAATTTTGCTCTTCAGATTGGGTTATTGTTGGCCCTTTTAGGTTATAAGGTATTCCCAGAGAGAGAGAGAGAGAGAGAGAGAGTGCACGGCTTATTTCTCATTTTTTGACCTCAGCAGATTAGTAAGGAAGAAAAGGTGGTCTGGAAATATTTATAGGCCTTTGTAAATATATGAAAATGAATACTCCTACAATTGCATTCTTTAAAAAAAAAAAAAATTCCTTTATCAGTTCTAGAAAGGAAATGCAAAGGCTATGCCCATACCAAAAGGTACTATCTATTTTTAGTAGGCAATGTTCTCTAACTAGTTGGTTCTGTTTCAGTCTGGACCTCAAACATAGTGTAAAAAATACTTTTCCCTTTACATTATTATATGGAAAACACATTTATATAGCCATTAGTTAAGAAGGTCTTAGGTTTTTTAATCTACTAACATGGATTACATATATGAGACACCATTTGCATAAAGCTGAGGTAGATGAATGAAATGATACACAAAAAGAAAAAACAGGTGATGTGATAAACCTAAGATAACCAAACTCAGAGTGAAGAACTTCCAACTCAAGCCTTTTTCAAACTAGATGCGAAATGATGCTGAAATCCAACTTAAGAGATATACTTGCAATTCTCTTACCTACTTAGAATATAAATGCAAAACTATCTAAAATATATTTTAAAATATCTTATTGACATAAACGTTCTTACGGAATTATGCTGGTACTACTACAGATCTCTAGAGGCTCTTTTCTTGAAAGAGATAATTCAGTATAATGTTAGCCTTTAAAGAGAATATTTTTGAAATATAGTAATATGCAAATATTAAATAACATTAAAATATTCTGAGTTCATGACTCAACCCAGATTTTTTGAAAACTTTTTATAAATGGTCAGATGTAAAACATAAAGACCTCTACTTTAGCCACAAAAGTGTAAGTAACAAATTTTCATCTCATAAATGGCCTTACAATAATAAGATTAAAAAAATAATGAAGTACTTTCAGATGAACTATCTTATCTGTAATTCTAAACTTTTTACATTTAAAAAGCATGCTGTTAAATTCATGAGATATTCTACACAAGAGAGTCACTAGAAATCATTTTGCAAACTGCAGGAGGTTAATAATCATAACTCTTTAGTTCATATGGTTTTACAATAATTGCTATTATTGTTACTCCTTACAGTTTGTTGCCTAACATTTCTTTCTCTGAGCTGGTTGCCTTCTTCAGTAAGTACACAAGGCTTGAGAACAAGAGCTTCTGTATGAAAAAACTATAGGCTTAGCAAACTTAAAACGTCAACCTAATTCTTTGGTACACTCATTTTTAGATTATCTTTTTCAGAAGAAATACTCCATTGAATCTTATTTACATGAGGAACCCCCGAAAACCTTATGCCAACAATTGCTTCTTTCTTTAAGAATAGAAAATTAACTGTCCTTCCCTTTTTTGTTTCCTCATATAAAAATAAAGACAATGAACAATTTTCATAAGCCTATTTCCCTTCTTTCCTTTGACATGAAAATATAAAAGCAAACTGACTTTTTATTTCCAAATATGCAATTTCAGCTAATCTCAAAAAGTTCATTGGAAGCAATGCACAAAATTACAGAGTTCCACATGCAACACAACTGTTATGTAAACCTCATCGGATCCATTTTTATTTGCAATATTCACATACCTTTCAAAGTAAAGTTCCAATTTTTAACAAATTTGACTTACTCTATTGCCTGCCAGACAGACCCACAGGATTCTATTATAATTGATGGTAACTACTTTTCCACACACTCCTACTGTTTAATACACACTATTGTCACAATTTATGATGATAAGACCAGCACAAAGCCATTGCTCCCTTGTCTGGCTTTTGCCTATTTAAGGATTAGCCCTTCCACCACAACTAATATATTAATAAATGCTTGCTGAATAATGAATGAGTTTATTTCTGTCATGTTTACCACTATCCACTGTAACTATATTCTTAACAACTAACAATCTTGGGCCCTTTTGGGCACCGATATTCTCAATGCATCAATATTCTTTTCTACTTTTAAAAAATGTTTTTGCTGTATTTGCACAATTACCACACATACACACACAAAAACACAACCACACATCTTCAAACCTCTGATAAACTTAGGTACACATAATTGTGCTAGGTAATTCATTCAAAAGAAAATAGCAAGTTTAGTCAATTGCACAAAATATGATGCGTTTCCTACTCTTAAGAAAAACATTTCCAAAGAGATTTCCATTTAATAATAAAGGAAAAATATAAACAGCTGCCCCCTCCAATTAACAAAATCAATCAACACTTAGTTCCAATGAAACAAGACGCATGGCACCATTTTATGCTGTGCATTGTTCCAGGATGGTTAACTACAGACCTACATGACACTGAACTGATTCCTGGAAAGTCTGGTAAGAAACTAAACATATGTATTAAAACACACAGACATTACATATAGACAGATGCATGTGCTTACTATGACCTTAAGCTTTCAATTCTCAAGTACAATTTTAAAAAAATCCTTACTAGGAATCATAAAAAACTAAAATTCTTGCCTTTTAATCTCGAAGTAAGGGAACACTAGTGTAACTGGCATGTGTCCTCAACAGACACAGAATTCAGTCAAGATCATTCCATGATTTTGTGGGAGGCAGCACTCTAAATGTGTGACATGGGTCTGAAGTCTGCGTCCCTAGGTAGTTCTCAGTGAAGTCCACATTTAGAGTTTGGACAAGATTCCCAAAATGTGGTGCCTGAAGCAGTTCTATCAGCATCACCTGGAAACTTGTCAGAAATGAAAATTATGAGGTAATAGATGGATAGCCTGAATTAAGAAACTGTAAGAAGAGCCTATGAGACTTGTTTTCACCTCTAGGCGATTGATATATGTTCAAGTTTAAGATCCTCTGAAATAGATAAAAGCCTTCTCCAAGGATCACATTCCTTCTGTCATTAGAGCAAATGTATCTTCTAGAACTAGCACTATGTTCAGTTAAATGCACTTGATTATTCATAGTAGTCTGAGTAAAATATCACAATCAAACTTACCATAGTCTATTATATAGTACTTAAAACTTCACATTTTCACCAGGACAAAATTGTATTAGCAAGCTTTTCCCAATTAAGTAGACACTATGACAAATGTTTGATATCATTTTAATTCATGGTGGTGATCTACAATTAAACCCTAATGTTTGTAAGTAGGGGGCTTATTCTGTTGTGAAAAGGAAAGAGATCCTTTTATGCCAGTAAAGGTACAGGCATTTTGTATCTATTTCTCAAGACCAGCTGCTACCTAGAGTGTTCTCTCACTTTCCCATCCCATCTGTGAGAAATACTGGAAAATAACTCAAAAGTAGGTGCAACAACATGCTGGTGAAAACATGTTTAAAACAACCCAAATAGTTCACATCAATAGAGCAATTTTGGATTCCCACCTACAGAAAAGGGTAATAAATCAGGAAGCATGAGGCCGCACACGCTGAAAAAATTCTAATCCCAATAGAGCTGGTCCTAAAATGTGATGCAATGGAGTCTATTTCAGCAGTTAAGAAGGTGCACAATGTCGTACCTAAGAATCATAACTCCCAAATATGAATATGTGAGACTTCCAATGGTATCTTCAACTTTTCTGAGGCTATTACAAAAGGAGAACAAAAATAACCCTTTGAAATAACATAAAGCTTGGATGACTGTCAGGGACCAAAAGGAAAAGCTGTTAAAAACCAGCAGGGGTCAAGTTTAAAAGTTAACTTTTGCTCTCCAAGATAAAGGTTCCTTTTCCACCCAGTTTCTGTTTTGACAGGTGACTGCCTTACAACAAACTCCCTCCCTCCCTCCCTCCCTCCCTTCCTTTCACACCCTTAAGTCAGCCCCCTTTTCAGGGAAACAAATGCCCTTATCTCTTCACACCATAATTCTAAGGGGTTCTTATTAGCCAAATAAACTGACATCGTCTTAAAAACAATGTCTCTAATTTCTCTCAATTCCGTGAAGAAAATAATTGGAGAAGGCTACAAAACTTAATACTTATTATTTTCCTGCTCCAGGCACACACGCAAAACTGCTTTCATTGAGAATCTAAAAAGCTTTTATTTTACAGTACTCAGTAAGAGCATATTAGAATCTTTTGCCCTGCCATCCCAGACCTATAAAAAATTTAGTCATGTAAGTGACTAAATCCTGTGTGAAGATGATTAATGCACCCAGCAAACTATTTCATTTCCAATTTCCCATTTTCAAAAATTCCCTGTCAGGAGTATATACATTTCTTAAATTAGATACTTGCCAGTACTTCACATCAAAAGGCTTCCAAAAACTAAAACAAACTCCTAAAAAAGTCACTGAATGCATTTTAAAAAATCCTTTATACAGTACTTGTTATATGTCTTCAGAGCTTTCAACACTTTAGATCTATTGAATTAACTAAATTTACACAAATGCAAGAATGAAACTTTGCAAAGCCTAAGTGTGAATATTTTTTCCTAATTTCTTATTTAGCATATATACATTACCTTCTAATTAAGTTTGGTACTAAACTTCAATGAGATCAAGTGTAAAAAAAAAAGAAAGAAAAGCTTTAGAACCAAACCCAGGCAGAATTCTCTATTCCTCCTCCATGCTGCAATTCTGAGAGGTCACCTGGGCCAAAGACACAACATTTTAAGGCAAAATATGTTAATACAGCTTTAAGAAACCTGTGGCCTTTAACTTCTTTTGGCTCCCTCAACACAATAAATCTTCTGGAAAGTCAAAACTCTTCACCCTACACTTCATGGACCTAAGGTATATCAAGTGCTTTTGATATATAGTCATAAACCTTCCACTCCATAAAGATAACAGTAAAATGGCCCTTAAGAAAAACAAAATACAAAATAAAAAGCTCACACTGCCTCCTGCTGTTAGAAGGAAAATTTCATGAGGTCAAAATGGTCCACACTTTGCACAGTGTAATAAAGCAAGAGATTTAAGTTTTCTCTTCTTTTTTAACCTAATGATCTGTTTCCTAATTAAAGCCACAAAAGAGCTGAGACACTACTCACAACCCACCCAAGTGTACTGTAGAAAACACTACAAGGCATGACTTCAGAATTGAAAATCATATCCTCCAAACAAGCTTTAAACTGGATAGGTGTTTTTAAACAAAGCAGAACAAAATATGAGGAAACAAAGAAAAAGAAAAAAAGAACACTAAAAACACCACCCTGCCTGACCAGTGGATGGTTACTCTCCCAGATCTAAGGCAGTCTTAGCAGCTGGCTTCTCCTGTTCCTGCTCCAAGTCAGCAGAACAGATTCTATATCCAGTTCATCTTAACAGTCAGAGGGTATAGCCACACCCGAGGGATTCCTAGACCTTGATGATTATTTTTCATGTTTAAAGAGTTGGGAGTAATGTCTCCCAACTTGTCACTGACACTTCTCTCTTCAAAATCTAACAAACCACTCTTGGGGGCATCAGGCACCTGCCCCTGTCCACCTCAGCCGTGATGCTGTATTAAATCACTGAATATGAAACACAGAAACACAAACAATAGTTTGGATTTGTTTCTTTAAAAATGACATTTGTATTAAAAATCTTAAAATGAAGAGACAATGATTAACCGCGTGTATGGAATTAGAAATTACAAATTGTTAGAATTCTCTTGGTACATCACAACAGTAAAATTTTGCTCTGTGCTTCTGGAGGAACACCCTAAAACAGAAAACCAAAAATTAAAAAAAATTATATAAAAGGGGAGCTAAATACCTGAACATTGGAACAAAATGAAGCAAAAAATTAAAAAAAAAAAAATAACCCATTGCATTACAAGTAAATTACATTTTAAAGGCTGGAAAGAATAAAGAATTCACTGAACAACAGGCCCTATTGTCCTGGATCCTTCAGGAAGATTATTAAAAGTAAACTGGGAAGTAGTTTGGGGGAGGAATAACAAGATTCTGGGATCTGGTGGGAAGTTCACAGGTTGGCACCGGCTGGAACAGCTGAGTTTTGAAGGCACTCTGCAGACACAGGGGTGCTGGGGGCCCTGAATCACATTGCGAAGTTTCTGTACTGTAGTTTAAAGAGCTAGCCATCAAAACCATGTATGGCCAACCAATACGAACAAAAAGCTAAATCTAAAAAAACACACACACAACAGTACACACAAAAATGTGCAGATCTGTAACATTTTTTTTTCACAGCTGATAAAAAAAAATACTACCGTTCTCCCCCAGACTCCCC
The DNA here is from genome assembly GCF_029378745.1 of Bos indicus. Lineage (NCBI taxonomy): Eukaryota > Metazoa > Chordata > Mammalia > Artiodactyla > Bovidae > Bos > Bos indicus. The sequence goes on from NC_091760.1 coordinate 114,945,154, forward strand.
TTTGATACAGTAGGTAAACAAAATAGATTTTTTCCCCCCACAAATTATCAGCAGACACTTTCTGGCACCCCACACTGTATTGGCATCAGTGTTAACAGTCCCAGTTCAGATGTGCAATACTTCAGATTGGATACACTGTAACAAGAATCCAACTTTGCATAGACATCCTCAGAATCGAAATCAGTCACGGGGTTGCCTTTCCAAGCTGGCAGAAAAGGAACCCGATCTTAATTTCCAGCTACTCCTGGAAAACAAGGAAAAAACAAAAGTTTCTTCCTCTCCTCCTGCTCCTTCATTTGGTTCTCCCGGACTTCCTTCCGTGTTTTTGAAACTTGGAACTAAAAAAAACGGCTGTTGACAGAAAAACAAAAACAAAAAATCCCCCCTTTTCCACCTTCTCCCCGTCCTCTTCCGCCCCCACCCCATTTCTCTTTTTTTTTTTCCAGACTGAAACTTTCGCCTGCCGGTGTCAAGCCGCCAATACAGGGCCCCACGGGCTGCTTCAATGGGGAAATATGCGTCAACCAAAATCAATGAGAAACGTACATGCTGCAAAGATCCACATTTCCACCAAGACTCGGATGGTCATGACGGGACAACCCCTCGGAAACCGGGGAGAGGCGGGGGACGCGACCACCGCGGCCAGTCGGGCGCCAAGAACCCCCAGCCGATGCAAAGTCATCTCCAATCTCAAAGCAAGAAGAGAAATCACATTTAGAAGAGTCGGGTGCGTTTGGCTTTTGTGCGCAGAGCGCGGCTGTCGCGCGGCAGCCGCGGGCGCCTCAGAGGATCACGCAGGCCGAGCAGCAGCCCTCATCGCCGTTGGGCTGCGCCGCGTAGTTCATCTGCCGCACGATCTCGGCGAACAGCTCGTCCACCGAGGCTTTGTTTTTGGCCGAAGTCTCCATGAAGGGGCAGCTCCACTCCTCCGCCAGGGCCTTGCCCTCGCCGAATGAAACCTCGCGCTCGCCCTCCAGGTCCACCTTGTTGCCCACGAGAATCATGGGCACGCGCTCGTACCGCTTCACGCGGATGATCTGGTCCCGCATGGGCTTGATGTCCTGGAAGCTCTGCTGGTTAACAAGACTATACACGAGGATGAAGCCCTGGCCATTTTTGATGTACAGGTCCCGCATGGATGCGAACTGCTCTGTGCCTGCCGTGTCCAAGATCTCCAGCACCGACGGCGATGAGTCCACCTCAATCTCTTTGCGGTAGAAGTCCTCGATGGTGGGGTCATACTTCTCGATGAAGGAGCCGGTCACGAATTGCACCGTGAGCGCGGACTTGCCCACGCCGCCCGAGCCCAGCACCACCACTTTGTACTCTCTCATGGCTCCGTCGGCGTTCTCGCTGCGCCTGCCACGGCCCCGTCGGGGCTGCGCACCGGAGGAAAGCTGGGCTTGGTGGCTGGACTTCTCTGTCCTCAGCTATGCAGGAAAAACTCAGGAGATGACCGAGGAACGCAGGACGCGGAAATCACCAAGCGGGGGCCGAGCGCCGGGCCGGCCGGCGCGGCGGCGAGTCCCTGCAGCGCGGGTCCGGGGCCCCGGGGCAGCCCACGGCGGCGGCGGCAGCAGCCTGGGCGGCGGATCGGGAGGACAATGCCGGCAGCCGGTGGTAGGCGAGGGCTGCAGCTTCTCTCCGCAGCAGCCCAGGAAGGCGAGGAGGAGGCGGCGGCGGCGGGCTGCGGAGGCGGCTGCTAATTGCGCGCCGGGCCGGGACGCGCGTGGCATGAGTCCCCGCAGAGCGTGCGCCCACCGCCGCGGCCCTTAGAGCTCTCTCCCGCAGCCTCCGCGGGGCGAGGGCTTCCTACTCGCCGCGCGCAGCCCGCCCGCCCCGCCCTGGCGAGCATGCCCAGTGCGCCGCTGCCGGCCCCGCCCCCCGGATCCCCGGCTCCCCGGCTCCTGGTTTTCCGGGGGGCCGGACGGGGGTGGGGTTGTAGGCGGAGCTAGTGATTTGATTCAAGACTAGCGGATTCGGGATAGGCACTAGTATAGGAGCCGGAAAAATGTGTGGGGGTGTATGGGTGTTAAGAGACTGGTTGGGACAGTTCGAGGGAGGACGAAGGCCACGTTCCCTCGCCGACCTGGCTTTAGTGCATAGGAATCCCGGCTCTATGAGAAGAGGACGGGCGCCGTGGACCACCCCGGGAACAGGCTGGTCTCTTGCCGCTCCTTTTATCCAAAGCTTGTGGACTCCACTCCCCGAGCCCCCGGCGGGTGTGCGTCCCGAAGGCCGAGATCCAAAGAAACATTTTCTTCTATGGGAGGAGCATTTCTCCACACTCTAGACGTGGCCCTTTCTACCCAGCCTTCTCTGGCGGACTCTCCTCGCACTTCATCCTTCAGACAAAGAAAACAGGAACATTCGGCCTGAAACCTGTCCGCATGAGGGAATGGGCAGCCTCTACTGATCAGGGCTGTCTCCAGGCTGGGACTCAGAAGGCCCCACCCACCTCCCCACTCGGCTAGGGCCAAAACCCGGGGAGTGAATCACAACCCGATCCACAATCAGCCCGGGTGCCGGTAGCTAGTCAGGGCATGCTCAGTGGGCGGAGTAGGTTTGGGGGTTTGGAAGTAGGAAGCTTGTGCCCTGCACACCCACGCTCCAGCTCAAATTACCTCTCCCAGACTCAGGACCCATTGGTCCTGGGGCGCAAATCTCACACCCTCGAATGTTCTTCCATTGGCTACTGCCAAGGTTTTATCAGTTTGGGCTGCTTCATTGGCTAAAAAGTAGCCTCCGCTCATGATTGGTTATTTATAGAGATTGAGTTGAGAGGCGGAGGCACAGCTGTTCTTTCTCTGCTTTCCCCCGCCCCCTTCCTCCCACTTCCCCAACCTAGTCGTTTTGAAGCTAAAAGTGAAAAAAATAAAAGGAATTTAGGCGGAGAGCTCAGAGCTAAATATAGTCCTTTGTTGGTGTTTTCAAGTCTGACTTCTCGGTGCCCAGTCACGACTGTCCGTTAAAGGGAGCTGGTTACAGTTCTTGGTCCTCAAGAAATGGCAAAGTTTCCAAGGTGGTTTTTTTTTTTTAATTTTCCCCAGGGAGGGGGAGGGGCTAGGATGTGGAAATGGGCCACACTGAATTCAGCTCACCCGGTGGGGTGGGGGAATGCCCAGGCTTGCCTTTGGTAAACATCTTTGCTTTGGGGCGGGCATTCGCTAAACTGGGCTTGGCTCCTACTCACAGGAGCTACCAGCGAGATGCCTTGGCTTGTTCCAGGTCTCTCCTTTCTCGCGGAGGAGAGATGTCAAGACCTGTCAAAAGACTAAGTTATGATAGCGTGAGCCCCAGGGTTTAGGGGTGGGCGGGGACCGAGCTTCATCAACCCTGGCTTGGTATCCTGTCGACGCCACTTCTCACTGGTTTAACCATCTGCATTGGAGGGATAAAAGAAATGGTGTGCTAATGCTTGGTTTCAGTGCCTTGGTCCCGTTGTGACTCAGGGCCGCGTTGCCAGTTAACCTTCTTTGAACCTCTAGCTATAGCTCATAGAATGCACAGCTGCAACTTAAAGTCCTGGCCATGGGACCCAATGGGTCCTGGGCAGCAGCCCATGCCTTGGGTGGGCGGAGCCCATTCCTGCTCCTGGCTCCGCTATTTAGTGGAGAGAGGGGTTATCAGAGTGCTTCGCTAGTTAACCCTTATATAATTCTCCAGAAACCTTTCAAGGCAAACTCACCTAATATAGCTGGAGCGAACCTCGCATTTACCCAGTTTAATGTTTGCCAGGTGTTTTACATGTGCTATCTTGTTTACTCCTCATAAAAATAGTAATTATACCTATTTTAAAAATGAGGAAACTGAGATCCTAAGATGTCGCCTAACTGGCATAACTGGCATGAAATTTCACAGCATAAGTGGTCACGCTGGGATCCTGACCCAGGTGTTTGGGTGCAGAATCTGGTCTTGTAACTATTAGGAATACTATTTTCTAACAAGAAAGTTTCCAGATTGTACCCTTTCTTAGGTTGACTTTTGAGGTAGTATGAACAGACTGGCTCTTAAGCCCAAGCTAGAGGGACCTATGTCCACCCTCTGACTCTTCTGACAGTGCCCCTTCCCACAGGGTTAAGGGGCTAGAACCCACGTCCAGACCATGCCCCAGGTGGTCAGAATTCTGGAATCCCCTCCCCAAATAGTACCAAACCCTCTTCTAGGATCTTCTTGGATCTCTGAACTCACCCCTGTGTGCAGGAATGGGTCTTTGTTGGAGTGCGGGTGGTGCTTGGACCCATGAACTAAGGAGTGCCCTCCCAGGCACTATGGGCCCCCACTTAACTGCAGAAAGAGGGGTGCCTTCCAGTCAGCTTTCTCTTCCCTGCCACTTTCCAGCCTGGCTCTTGGAGAAGTCTAAGAATTTGTGATTCACACCTGACCACCCAGGTCTTTCAAAGAAGTATTTGTCAAGGTGGGAGGACATATCATATTTTAACACTTGTGTTATCTTGATTTTAGGGCTTCTCTGGTGGCTCAGACGGTAAAGCATCTGCCTGCAATGCGGGAGACTCAGGTTCGATCCTGGGTCAGGAAGATCCCCTGGAGAAGGAAATGGCAGCCCACTCTATAGTTGCCTGGAAAATCCCATTAATGGAGGAGGCTGGTAGGCTACAGTCCATGGGGTCACAAAGAGTCGGTCACGGCTGAGCGACTTCACTTATCTTGATTTATAACTGATATAACTAGAGTAATGCTACCTGGGCCTCTGTCCTCTAGCCCACAGAAATTAGGTGTGGTTCTGAGTACGATATAGTAGAAAATACTTTGTCCTTATGGGCAAGGTGTCTAATCTCAAGTATTACTTATCAATTATTTTGTGAGACCTTGGGCAAGCCCCTCAAGTTGCTCCTGACCTTAGTTTCTCTATCTCTAAAGTGGTGATAATAAAGTTTGCCCCACCCACCGGGCTACCCAAGGAACTTTGGAGAGTATCTGATGACCAAATGCTCCATTTTACATCACAGCCACTGAGCAGAATTAGAACCCTGGAGTCCTGGCTGCCCCTTTTCAAGGTGCCAGCCTATACTCAGGGATAATAATTAGCAAATAATGGATGGAAATATGCTTTTAAAGCTGCAGTGCACCATATATTCATGACAATTACAACCCAGGTGTCTTGACAGCCGTATCTAGAAGAGACCATCTTCAGGATTCTGGGTAGTTATGCAGATGGGTATTTTTGAATCTTGGTGGCCTCTCTGGTACCAAAGAGTTGCCACACTTTGAATCTTTCCCATTAAGGATTCTTTGATAATAATTTTTATTACACTCAGATAGTCTCCCTCAGAAAGATTTCCACTGGGGCTTTGTGATTCAAAATGAAGTAATGATTGAAATTACTGATGCACAAATTTTTAAAGTGGATCAGTTCTTCCTGTGAAATTTGTTAGGAGTCTTTATGTACCTTCCTTATGGTATAATCCTGTGTCATATCCAATTATCCTGTACCATAATCATTTACATGTTTGTATTGTGTCACTGTGTGAATTCCTTGAGGTCAGAGTCCATATATGGCTTATCTTTGGAGCCACCTCTGTCCTTCCCCCAGTAAGAGTGCCTACACAGGAGTCCCTCAGTTAACTATTTATGGGTATATGAATGGCATTTTATCCCTTTCCCAAACTCTCTTTGTGGTAAAAGATATACTAATTCTTGGTGAGACAAAACACTTCCTGTATCCTTAGAAAACTGTAAAATACTAATGTTTCAGTCTCCCTGAGTCTTAAAGATGCTGGAGTGATAAAGTCTACCCTTATATGGATGGAAACACTGCCAATGCTGTCTGGTGTGGTTCTGAGTATTTGGGAAAAACTACCAAAGCACCCAGTAGATAAACTCTTACTCTGAAGATATTAAATGTTTGTGCAGATAACACACAAAAGACACCTCTAGAAAACGATCTGAAGTAAAGGCTAACAGATTAAGAACTACTTAATCTTTGGTATTGACTATTATATACCCGGTGATCCCTGCCTGGCCTTGCTCACACAGTGAGCTTCTGTGACACTGGTTTTGGGCCTTCAAAGAATTAAGAGGGTTTGCTACAACATGAATCTTCTAAGTCCTCCAGAAAATAAGTACCCATTTGTCCTCTTCATTTATACAAAGTGGAGGTTTATTTCATCATGTTCATAGTTTTAGCTGGCTTGACCTGTAGATAAATAATTCTTTAAAAAAATTCTAATTTTGAAAATATCAGGAGTTGAGAGTGACCATGTATCATTATTTTAAAGGGATGTTGCTGTAAGACTGACTGTGCCTTTCAGAGTTCTCAGTAAATATTTGTTAAGTACCTGAACATGTTATAACCAGGCACCCACAAGCAGGCTTAAGATGTTTTATTTTATCAGTGGTCTTTAAAAAATAATCACTAGTTATGCCCCTAAAAATATTCATTAGTCAGCCAAACCGTCATCATTTCATACTCTTCATATTGCACTTTAGGCAGCCAACTTGTAAGAACAATGGTTTGTATTCCTTGTAATGAGATTTTATATCTTAAAAAATGTTCTAAAATTCTAGCATGGTAATTAAAGAGAGACAAATGTATGCCTGATTTTATAATTTCACTGTTTGCCCCTTATGTGTACTCTGATTGGATTTTTTTCTCCTCTTAAAGTTATTTTTCATAGGAAAATGTAGGTGAGTTAAATTTTTAAAATAATCTCTTAAAATCAGCCAAGCTTTTTACAAACTTTTTGATAGGCCCAAATAAAGAAATAGAAAAATCAAAATTACTATCATCTCAAGGCTATCAGATTAGAATTAAATATGATTTCACCATATATGTTAATGTACTGTGTTATTTTTGATAATAAAAACCACTCATAACTCCATAAAAATGTTATCCTGGGCTGAAGTGTTACACAAACATAGGCAACTACCACACAACTTGAGTTCTATCATAGACTCTTACTAATGGTTTGGTCTACTGTTGTTATTTTACATGATTTTTCTTAAAAGAAAAATCTTTTCTAAGCTAAATGACCTGACCTTTTCTATAGAGTCTGAGACTTGCCTGAGACACTGATCTGTAGAGAAAAGAACAAAATGGGCTTAGAGCACCACTTTTATGTGATGAATATATTCTCACTCAAGGGAAATTTTAAATTGATTTCATTGATCCTATTTTTCATAGTTGAAACCACAGTTACACAATATTCTGGCATTCCACAGAAACAAATACAGCAGGAATAGAAGCAATGCCTTAGATCCATTAAAAAGTGCTTTCTTCTCGTAAAATTGTCATTATATGCAGATGATATGATACTATATACAGAAAAACTTAAAGACTCCATACAAAAACTATTAGAACTAATAAATGAATTCAGCAAGGAAGCAGGATACAAGATTAACATATAGGAATTAACTGTATTTCTTTACACCACAATGAAATATCCAATGGAATGCAAAAAAAAAAAAAAAAAAAAAGCTTCCCTGGTGGCTCAGAGGTTAAAGTGTTTGCCTTTAATGCGGGAGACCCGGGTTCGATCCCTGGGTAGGGAAGATCCCCTGGAGAAGGAAATGGCAACCCACTCCAACATTCTTGCCTGGAGAATCCCATGTACAGAGAAACCTGGTGGGCTACAGTCCATGGGGTCGCAAAGAGTCGGACATGACTGAGTGATTTCACTTACTTACTTACTTTAAAATTATGTCCCCAGAAATAAAACACTTAGGAATAAACCTGACCAAGGATGTGAAAGATTTATATGCTGACAACTATAAAACATGTATAAAGGAAACAATATTATTCAAAGAAATGGAAAGATATTCCATGCTTTTGGATTGGAAGAATTGATATTGTTAAAATAGTCATTCTATCCAAAGCAATCTACAAATGTAATATAATCCCTATCAAATTACACATGACATTTTTCATAGTGGTAGAACAAATAATTCTATTACTATGGAACATGGAAGACCCAGGATTGCCAAGGGTTAGTGAAGAACAAGCAAGCAAGAAGCATAAACTTCCCAGACTTCAGACAGTACTACAAAGCTACAGTAATCAAAACATTGTAGCACTGGCACAAAATCAGATATATGGGTCTACAGAACAGAATAGAGAGACCGAAATAAACCCATACATCTGCAGGCAAGACTTCATACTCCAAGCCAGGTATCAATAGTACGGGAACCATGAACTTCCAAATGTTCAAGCTGGATTTAGAAAAGGCACAGAACTCCCGTATTCTTGCCTGGAGAATCCCATGGACAGAGAAGCCTGGCAGGCTACATTCCATGGAGTCACAATAGTCGGACATGGCTTAGTGACTAAACCACAAAAAAAAAAAAAAAACAAAAGGCACAGAAACCAGAGATCAAATTGCCAACATCCACTGGATCATTGAAAAAGCAAGAGAGTTCCAGAAAAACATCTGCTTTACTGACTGTGCCAAAGCCTTTGACTGTGTGGATCACAACAAACTGTGGAAAATTCTTCAAGAGATGGGAATACCAGACCACCTCACCTGCCTCCTGAGAAATCTGTATGCAAGTCAAGAAGCAACATGTCCAGTTAGAACTGGACATGGAAGAACAGACTAGTTCCAACTTGGGAAAGGAGTACGTCAAGGCTATATATTGTCACCCTGCTTATTTAACTTCTATGTAGAGTACATCATGAGAAATGCTGGGCTGGATGAAGCACAAGCTGGAATCAAGACTACCAGGAGAAATATCAATAACCTCAGATATGCAGAAAGCGAAGAGGAACTAAAGAGCCTCTTGATGAAAATGAAAGAGGATAGTGAAAAAGCTAGGCTAAAACTGAACATTCAAAAAACTAAGATCATGGCATCCAGTCCCATCACTTCATGGCAAATAGATGGGGAAACAGTGGAAACAGTGGAAACAGTGACAGACTTTTTTTTTGCGGGGGAGGGGGCTCCAAAATCACTGCTGATGGTGACTGCAGCCATGAAATTAAAAGAAGCTTGCTCCTTGGAAGAAAAGCTAGATAGCATATTAAAAAGCAGAGGCATTACTTTGCCAACAAAGGTTTGTCTAGTCAAAGCTATGGTTTTTCCAGTAGTCATGAATGGATGTGAGAGTTGGACTATAAGGAAGGCTGAGTGCCAAAGAATTGATGCTTTTGAACTGTGGAGTTGGAGAAGACTTTTGAGAATTCCTTGGATTGCAAGGAGATAAAACCATTCAATCCTAATGGAAATCAGTCCTGAATATTCATTGGAAGGACTGATGGTGAAGCTGAAACTCCAATACTTTGGGCACCTAATGCGAAGAACTGACTCATTGGGAAAGACCCTGATGCTGGGAGATTGAAGGCAGGAGAAGGGGCTAACAGAGGATGAGACTGTTGAATGGCATCACCGACTTGATGGGCATGAGTTTGAGCAAGCTCTAGTAATTGGTGATGGACAGAGAAGCCTGGAGTCTGCAGTCCATGGGGTCACAAAGAGTGCCAAACAACTGAGTGACTAAAACAAACTGAACCCACAGTCAATTAATCCTCACCAAAGAGGCAAGAATATACAATAGGGAAAGGACCGTCTCTTTAGCAAGTGGTACTGGGAAAGTTGGACAGCGAGATATAAATCAATGAAGTCAGACCACACCCTCTCACCATGTACAAAAATAAGCTCAAAATGGCTTGCAGACTTAAACCTAGACATGACATCATCAAACTGCTAGAAGAGATCACAGGCAAAACATTCTCTGATATAAATCATACCAATTTCTTAGTCCCTGAAGGCAATAGAAATAAAAAGAAAAATAAACAAATGGGACCTAATCAAACTTAACAAGCTTTTTCACAGCAAAGGAAACCATAAATGGGAGAACATATTTGCAAATTATGCAACAGACAAGGGTTTAATTTCCAAAATATACCAACAACTCATACAACAACAACAACAACAAACAACCCAATCCAAAAAGAGCAGAAGACCTAAACAAACATTTTTCCAAAGAAGAAATATAGATGGCTAATAGGCACATGAATAGATGCTCAATACCACTAATTATTTAAAAAATGCAAATCAAGACTACAACAAGGTACCACTTCACACTGGTCAGGATGGCAATCATGAAAAAGTCTACAGATGACAAATGCTGAAGAGGGTATGGAGAAAATGGACCCTTGCTACACTGTTGGTGGGACTGTAAGCTGGTTCAGCCACTGTGGAGGTTGGAGCTTCCTCAGAAAATCAAAAATAGAATTACCATATGATCCAATAATCCTAATCCTGGACATATATCTAGTCAAGTTCACTTCAGTTGCTCAGTCGTGTCCGACTCTTTGTGACCCCATGAACCACAGCACGCCAGGCCTCCCTGTCCATCACCAACTCCTGGAATCCACCCAAACCCACGTCCATTGAGTTGGTGATGCCATCCAACCATCTCATCCTCTGTCTTCCCCTTCTCCTCCTGCCGTCAATCTTTCCTAGCATCAGGGTCTTTTCCACTGAGTCAGCTCTTCGCATTAGGTGGTCAAAGTACTGGAGTTTCGGCTTCAGCATGTGTCCTTCCAATGAACACCCAGGGCTAATCTCCTTTAGGATGGACTGGTTGGATCTCCTTGCAGTCCAAGGGACTCTCAAGAGTCTTCTCCAATACCACAGTTCAAAAGCATCAATTCTTCTACTCTCAGCTTTCTTTATAGTCCAACTCTCACAACCATACAAAACCACTGGAAAAACCATAGCCTTGACTAGACAGATCTTTGTTGGAAAAGTAGTGTCTCTGCTTTTTAATATGCTGTCTTGGTTGGTCATAACTTTCTTTCCAAGTAGTGTCTTTTAATTTCATGGCTGCAGTCACCATCTGCACTGATTTTGGAGCCCAGAAAAATAAAGTCAGCCACTGTTTCCCCATCTATTTGCCATGAAGTGATGGGACCAGATGCCATGATCTTAGTTTTCTGAATGTTGAGCTTTAAGCCAACTTTGTCACTCTCCTCATGCACTTTCATCAAGAGGCTTTTGAGTTCCTCTTCACTTTCTGACATAAGGGTGGTGTCATCTGCATATCTGAGGTGATTGATATTTCTCCCAGCAATCTTGATTCCAGCTTGTGCTTCTTCCAGCCTAGCATTTCTCATGATGTACTCTGCATATAAGTTAAATAAGTAGGATGACAATATACAGCCTTGACGTACTCCTTTTCCTATTTGGAACCAGTCTGTTGTTCCAGGTCCAGTTCTAACTGTTGCTTCCTGACCTGCATACAGGTTTCTCAGGAGGCAGGTCAGGTGGTCTGGTATTCCCATCTCTTTCAGAATTTTCCACAGTTTACTGTGATCCACACAGTCAAAGGCTTTGGCATAGTCAATAAAGCAGAAATAGATGTTTTTCTGGAACTCTCTTGCTTTTCCGATGATCCAGCAGATGTTGGCAATTTGATCTCTGGTTCCTCTGCCTTTTCTAAAACCAGCTTGAACATCTGGAAGTTCACGGTTCATGTATTGCTAAAGCCTGGCTTGGAGAATTTTGAGCATTACTTTATTAGCGTGTGAGATGAGTGCAATTGTACGGTAGTTTGAGCATTCTTTGGCATTGCCTTTCTTAGGGATTGGAATGAAAACTGACCTTTTCCAGTCCTGTGGCCGCTGCTGAGTTTTCCAAATTTGCTGGCATATTGAGTGCAGCACTTTCACAGCATCATCTTTCAGGATTTGGAATAGCTCAACTGGAATTCCGTCACCTCCACTAGCCTTGTTTATAGTGATGCTTCCTGAGGCCCACTTGACTTCACATTCCAGGATGTCTGGCTCTAGGTGAGTGTTCACACCATTCTGGTTATCTGGGTCATGAAGATCTTTTTTGTACAGTTCTTCTGTGTATTCTTACCACCTCTTCTTAATATCTTCTGCTTCTGTTAGGTCCCTACCGTTTCTCTCCTTTATTGAGCCCATCTTTGCATGAAATGTCCCCTTGGTATCTAATTTTCTTGAAGAGATCTCTAGTCTTTCCCATTCTATTGTTTTCCTCTATTTCAGTCAAAACTATAACTAAAAAAGATACATGCACCCATGTTCACAGCAGCACTATTCACATAACCCAGACATGGAAACAACCTAAATGTCCAACAACAGATGAATAGATAAAGATACATGGTACATATATACAATAAAATACTACTCAGCCATAAAAAAGGACAAAACAATGCTATTTGCAGCAATACGGCTGCAACAAGAGACTGTCACACTACGTGAAATAAGTCAGAGGAAGACAAATACCATATGATAACCCTTATATGTGGAGTCTAAAATGAGGCACAAAAGAACCAATCCAGGAAACAGCATCAGGGACATAGAGAACAGACTGGTGGTTGCCATGGGGAAAGAATGAGTGGGAGGTTGGGGTTAGCCGATGTATGCTTTTATATACAGAATAGATAAACAATGAGGTCCTACTGTATAGCACAGAGAACTGTATTTAATAGCCTATGATAACCATAATGGAAAAGATTATAAAAAAATATCTCTCTATAACTGAAAAATTTGCTATACATCAGTAACTAACACTGTAAATCAACCAAAGTTCAATAAAATAATAGTTAAAAAAACAAAAGAACTTTCACTTGCTTTTTTGTCACCAACCACAAAATTAAAAGAGTCTCCTTTTCTCTTGCAGGGACAAAAATCCATCATTTCCCCTGATGCTGGAGGAAGCCTATCATTCTTTCTGCAGCAGGGGTTCCAATAAATCCTTCAAACTTTGTGGTTTTGATGGAGACAATGAGAGTCTATATTGAGGCAGAGGAAGCTTCCTCTGTAAATTACCATTAGCTGTCAGGCTTGTTTTAAGGAATCTGCCAAAGGGGTTTCTATTTTTCTTGAAGTTACACTATCTTGTGGTAGAAAGTTTCAGAAAAGGATCTGTGGTGATATCTTAGGAAGATAACACTAGAACTGCAGAATTCAGGCTGTTTAAATGATTTTATGATTATTGTATTTAGTTCTATCGTAGAAGTTTGTTATTCTGAAGATTTTTTTCTTTCTTTGTTTTAAAACTTACATTTAAAAGAAAGAGTACTGGCCTATTATTCAACTATGGCAACGTGAACATATTACCCCTGAAGTATAAAAACCAAATCCTTTCTCTTAAGGAATTTATGTCCTTAAAAAAACCTTATTGCCATGTAGAATATAATTATATAGAATTATTACAAAGGAGTGATCCTAGGAAACTTATCAAACATTTCCATGTTTCATGTAAGCTAAATGTTTTAAACAAACAGTTGGCAAACTTTAGTTTGGGCCAGAGAGTAAATATTTCAGATTTTGTGAGCCATACATCTCCATTCAGATCAGATCAGATCAGTCACTCAGTCATGTCCAACTCTTCACAACCCCATGAATTGCAGCACGCCAGGCCTCCCTGTCCATCACCAACTCCTGGAGTTCACTCAGACTCACGTCCATCGAATCAGTGATGCCATCCAGCCATCTCATCCTCTGTCGTCCCCTTCTCCTCCTGCCCCCAATCCCTCCCAGCATCAGAGTCTTTTCCAATGAGTCAACTCTTCGCATGAGGTGGCCAAAGTACTGCAGTTTCAGCTTTAGCATCATTCCTTCCAAAGAAATCCCAGGGCTGATCTCCTTCAGAATAGACTGGTTGGATCTCCTTGCAGTCCAAGGGACTCTCAAAGAGTCTTCTCCAACACCACAGTTCAAAAGCATCAATTCTTTGGCGCTCAGCCTTCTTCACAGTCCAACTCTCACATCCATACATGACCACAGGAAAAACCATAGCCTTGACCAGATGAACCTTTGTTGGCAAAGTAATGTCTCTGCTTTTGAATATGCTATCTAGGTTGGTTACAACTTTCCTTCCAAGGAGTAAGCGTCTTTTAATTTCATGGCTGCAGTCACCATCTGTAGTGATTTTGGAGCCCAGAAAAATTAAGTCTGACACTGTTTCCACTGTTTCCCCATCTATTTCCCATGAAGTGATGGGACCGGATGCCATGATCTTCGTTTTCTGAATGTTGAGCTTTAAGCCCACTTTTTCACTCTCCACTTTCACTTTCATCAAGAGGCTTTTGAGTTCCTCTTCACTTTCTGCCATAAGGGTGGTGTCATCTGCATATCTGAGGTGATTGATATTTCTCCCGGCAATCTTGATTCCAGCTTGTGTTTCTTCCAGTCCAGCGTTTCTCATGATGTACTCTGCATGTAAGTTAAATAAACAGGGTGACAATATACAACCTTGACAAACTCCTTTTCCTATTTGGAACCAGTCTGTTGTTCCATGTCCAGTTCTAACTGTTGCTTCCTGACCTGCATACAAATTTCTCAAGAGGCAGATCAGGTGGTCTGGTATTCCCATCTCTTTCAGAATTTCCCACAGTTTATTGTGATCCACACAGTCAAAGGCTTTGGCATAGTCAATAAAGCAGAAATAGATGTTTTTCTGGAACTCTCTTGCTTTTTCCATGATCCAGCAGATGTTGGCAATTTGATCTCTGGTTCCTCTTCCTTTTCTAAAACCAGCTTGAACATCAGGAAGTTCACAGTTCACATATTGCTGAAGCCCGGCCTGGAGAATTTTGAGCATTACTTTACTAGCGTGTGAGATGAGTGCAATTGTGCTGTAGCTTAAGCATTCTTTGGCATTGCCTTTCTTTGAGATTGGAATGAAAACTGACCTTTTCCAGTCCTGTGGCCACTGCTGAGTTTTCCAAATTTGCTGGCATATTGAGTGCAGCACTTTCATAGCATCATCTTTCAGGATTTGAAAGAGCTCCACTGGAATTCCATCACCTCCTCTAGCTTTGTTCGTAGTGATGCTTTCTAAGGCCCACTTGACTTCACATTCCAGGATGTCTGGCTCTAGGTCAATGATCACACCATCGTGCTTATCTGGGTCATGAAGATCTTTTTTGTACAGTTCTTCTGTGTATTCTTGCCATCTCTTCTTACAGCTACTCAAATCTGCCCCTGCAGTATAAAAGCAGCCATAGACAATATGTAAATAAATGCACATGATTGAGATCGATAACACTTTCTTTATAGAAACAGGTGGTGGGCTGCATTTGGCCCACAGGCTCATGGTTTGCCAATCTCTAAACTATGTATTAACAAAATATCCTCATTTGTTGCTGGAGGCCAAACACATAATCAAAATTAGGTAATAATCTGTCATTGGATATAGCCATAACTCTTGACTTCAATCTATAGTGAAAGTGAAAGTTGCTCAGTCCTGTCTGACTCTTTGCAACCCCATGGACTATACAGTCCATGGAATTCTCCAGGGCAGAATACTAGAGTAGGCCTGTAGATAGCTTTTCCCTTCTCCAAGGGATCCTCCCAACCCAAGAATCAAACCCAGGTCTCCTGCATTGCAGGCAGATTCTTTACCAGCCGAGTCACAAGGGAAGCCCTTTAATCTATAGTGAAATACTACTCAAATAGTGAATATATAAACACAGTTATATATAACTTTAGGAAATTCTTTATAACTTATGAAATACACAGATTTATATTTTTACACATGTACTTTAAATTTGTTTTCAATAGTTAAAGTAGCACCCATCTTTTGTTGGACTTCTCAACTTTTTCTTATTGATTTATAATTGTTGACTATGTATTATAGTTATGTTATATAATAAGGATATTAACCTCTGATAATCACATACTTGGAAAATAACTATTAGTTTGTTATTACCCTGTGTTTATGCTTTTTCATTAATATTAAAAAAATATTCTATTTGAATTTATTGACTTTTTTCTTTTGGGTTTTCTTTCAGAATTTCATGCCACAAGTATAAAGCTGTCTTACACTCCAGGATATTTATAAAACTAGTGTTATGTAAGTATTTATAAATGTGACCACATGGATCACAGCCTCGTCTAACTCAATGAAATTATGAGCCATATCGTGTAGGGCCACCCAAGAGGGATGGGTCATGGAGAGTTCTGACAAAACATGGTCCACTGGAAAAGGAAATGGCAAACCACTTCAGTATTCTTACCTTGGGAACCTCATGAACAGTATGAAAAGGAAATAAGATAGGACACTGAAAGATGAACTTTCCAGGTCGGTAGGTGCCCAATATGCTACTGGAGAAGAGCACAGAAGTAACTCGAGGAAGAATAAAGAGACAGAGGGAGCCAAAGTGAAAACAACACCCAGTTGTGACTGGTGATGGAAGTCCAATGCTGTAAAGAACAATATTGCCTAGGCACCTTGGAACGTTAGGTCCATGAATCAAGGTAAATTTGAAGTGGTCAAACAGGAGATAGAAAGAGTGAACATCAACATTTTAGGAAACAGTGAACTAAAATGGACAGGAATGGGTGAATTTAATTCAGATGACTATTATATCTACTACTGTGGGCAAGAATCCCTTAGAAGAAATGGAGTAGCCCTCATAGTCAACAAAAGAGTCCAAAATGCAGTACTTGGGTGCAATCTCAAAAATGACAGAATGACCTCTGTTCATTTCCAAGGCAAACTATTCATTATCATAGTAATCCAAGTCTATGCCCCTACCACTAATGCTGAAGAAGTTGAAGTTGAATAGTTGTACGATGATCTATGAGATCTTTTAGAACTAACACCCAAAAAAGATGTCATTTTTATCATAGGGGACTGGAATGCAAACATAGGAAGTCAAAAGATACCTGGAGTAAAGGGAAAGGTTGGGCATGGAGTACAAAATGAAGCAGGGCAAAGGCTTACAGAGTATTGCCAAGAGAATTTACTGGTCACAGAAAATACCTCCTTCCAACAACACAAGAGATGACTCTACACGTGGACATCACCAGATGGTCAAGCCAAGCCAGGCTTCCCAAAATCAGACTGATTATATTCTTTGTGGCCAAAGATAGAGAAGCTCTATACAGTTAGCAAAAACAAGACCAGGAGCTGACTATGGCTCAGATCATCAACTTATTGCCAAATTCAGGCTTAAATTGAAGAAAGTAGGGAAAACCATAAGATGATTCACTGCTAACTCTAAGTCACTTCAGTTGTGTCCAACTCTGTGTGACCCCATAGACGGTAGCCCACCAGGCTCCCCTGTCTCTGGGATTCTTCAGACAAGGACACTGGAGTGGGTTGCCATTTCCTTCTCCAATGCATGAAAGTGATAAGTGAAAGGGAAGTTACTCAGTCGTGTTTGGCTCTTTGTGACCCCATGGACTGCAGCCTACCAGGCTCCTCTGTCCATGGGATTTTCCAGGCAAGAGTACTGGAGTGGGGTGCCATTGCCAAGACGATTCAAGTACGACCTAAATCAAATCCCTTACGATTATATAGTAGAAGTAACAAATAGATTCAAGGGATTAGATCTGATAGAGTGCAGGAATGATGGATGGAGGTTCATGACATTGTACATGTACCTGTACATGTACAAGACCATCCCCAAGAAAAGGAATGCAAAAAAGGCAAAATGATTGTCTGAGGAGGCCTTACAAATAGCTGAGAAAAGAAGAGAAGTGAAAATCAAAAGAGAAAAGGAAAGATACCCATCTGAATGCAGAGTTCCAAAAAATAGCAAGGAGAGATAAGAAAGCCTTCCTCAGGGATCAATGCAAAGAAATAGAGGAAAACAATAGAATGGGAAAGATTAGAGATCTCTTCAAGAAAATTAGACATACCAAGGGAACATTTCATGCAAAGATGGGCTCAATAAAGGACAGAAATGGTAGGGACCTAACAGAAGCAGAAGATATTAAGAAGAGGTGGCAAAAATACACAGAAGAACTGTACAAAAAAGATCTTGATGACCCAGATAACCACGATGGTGTGATCACTCACCTAGAGCCAGATATCCTGGAATGTGAAGTCAAGTGGGCTTTGGGAAGCATCACTATGAACAAATCTAATGGAGGTGATGAAATTCCAGCTGAGCTATTTCAAATTCTAAAAGATGATGCTGTGAAAGTGCTGCATTCAATATGTCAGAAAATTTGAAAAACTCAGCAGTGACCACGGGACTGGAAAAGGTCAGTTTTCATTCCAATCCCAAAGAAAGGCAATGCCAAAGGATGCTCAAACTGCCGCACAATTGTACTCATCTCACACGCTAGCAAAGCAATGCTCAAAATTCTCCAAGCCAGGCTTCAACAGTACGTGAACTGTGAACTTCCAGATGTTCAAGCTGGATTTAGAAAAGGCAGAGGAACCAGAGATCAAATTGCCTACATCCACTGGATCATCGAAAAAGCAAGAGTTCCAGAGAAACATCTAGTTCTACTTTATTGACTGTGCTAAAGCCTTTGACTGTGTGGATCACAACAAACTGTGGAAAATTCTGAAAGAGATGGGAATACCAGACCACCTGACCTGCCTCCTGAGAAATCTGTATGCAGGTCAAGAAGCAACAGTTAGAACTGGACACGGAACAAAGAACTGGTTCCAAATTGGGAAAGGAGTACGTCAAGGCTGAATATTGTCACCCTGCTTATTTAACTTATATTCAGAGTACATCATGTGAAGTGCCAGGCTGGATGAAGCACAAGCTGGAAACAAGATTCCTGGGAGAAATATCAATTACCTCAGATATGCAGATGACACCACCCTTATGGCAGAAAGTGAAGAGGAACTAAAGAGCCTCTTGATGAAAGTGAAAGAGGAGATTGAAAAAGCTGGGTTAAAACTCAACATTCCAAAAAGTAAGATCATGGCATTCAGCCCCAGCACTTCATGACAAATAGATGGAGAAACAATGGAAACATTGACAGACTTTATTTTTTGGGGCTCCAAAATCAGTGCAGATGGTGACTGCAGCCATGAAATTAAAAGATGCGTGCTCCTTGGAAGAAAAGCTATGACAAACTTAAACCGCACATTAAAAAGCAGAGATGTTACTTGGCCGACAAAAGTCCATCTACTCAAAGCTACGGTTTTTCTAGTAGTCATGAATGGATGTGAGAGTTGGACCATAAGGAAAGTTGAACACCGAAGAATTGATGTTTTTGAACTGTAGTATTGGAGAAGACACATGAGAGTCCCTTGGACTGCAAGGAGATCAAACCAGCCCTTCCTAAAGGAAATCAGGCCTGAATATTCATTGGAAGGACTGATGCTGAGGCTGAAGCTCCAATAGTTTGGGCACCTGATGCAAAGAACTGACTCATTGGAAAAGACCCTGATGCTGGGAAAGATTGAAGGCAGGAGAAGGGGATGACAGAAGGGGATGAGATTGGTTGTATGGGTCACCGACTTGATGGACATGAATTTGAGTAAGCTCCAGGAGCTGGGGATGGACAGGGTGCTGCAGTCAGTGGGGTCGCAAAGAGTTGGACATGTCTGAGTGACTGAATTGTTCAGCTCAGTTCAGTCACTCAGTTGTGTCCGACTCTTTGCAAGCCCATGAATCGCAGCACTCCAGGCCTTCCTGTCCATCACCAACTCCTGGAGTTCACTCAGACTCACGTCCATCGAGTCAGTGATGCCATCCAGCCATCTCATCCTCTGTCGTCCCCTTCTCCTGCCCCAATCCCTCTGAGCATCAGAGTCTTTTCCAATGAATCAACTCTTCGCATGAGGTGGCCAAAGTACTACAGTTTCAGCTTTAGCATCATTCCTTCCAAAGAAATCCCAGGGCTGATCTCCTTCAGAATGGACTGGTTGGATCTCCTTGCAGTCCAAGGGACTCTTAAGGGTCTTCTCCAACACCACAGTTCAAAAGCATCAATTCTTCGGCGCTCAGCTTTCTTCACAGTCCAATTCTCACATCCATACATGATCACTGGAAAAACCATAGCCTTGACTAGACGAACCTTTGTTAGCAAAGTAATGTCTCTGCTTTTGAATATGCTATCTAGGTTGGTCATAACTTTCCTTCCAAGGAGTAAGCGTCTTTTAATTTCATGGCTGCAGTCACCATCTGCAGTGATTTTGGAGCCCCCAAAAATAAAGTCTGACACTGTTTCCACTGTTTCCCCATCTATTTCCCATGAAGTGATGGGACTGAATTGTACTGAACTGCAAATAACTATTAACTTGTTATTAGTCCTTGTTTGTGCTTTTTCATTAATATTTTAAAATATACCGTATTTGAATTTATTGACCTTTTTATTTTGGGGTTTTCTTTTTGAATTTCATGCTACAAGTAGAAATTTGTCTCACTTTTCAGGATATTTATATAAGTAGTGGTATATAAGTATTTATAAATACTAGTGTTTTCCTCTAGCATTTTGTCTGTCTTTTTATGGTTACATTTTGGCTTGCTTTTCAATTGAAAAATAATTCAGTCAACTATTCAGTAGTAATTCAATGTCAGTAAAGATGGAGAGACTGAAATCCAAGCAGTAGGATATCCATTTAATAGAAGTTTCTGAGGAGAGGGCAGAGGAGGTGTCTGAAAACTCTGGTGGTGAGGCTGGCAAAACATCTTTCTTCTTGTACAGGAAAGAAGAAGAGCCAAAAGACCTAAAAACTGGAATGGATAAGGTGAAAATATAAGCGTTCAAACTGCAGATAACCTTCTCTCTGGAAATAAAAATGATAAGGCACCTGTTGAAGGAAGGGAGGCCAAGTGTGGGTTTGGGAATAGGAGTAGAAATCAAACTGTTTTCTAACAGCAACTGTGCAGCACATGGCATGAAGCTGTTAAATTTGGGTTACATGAAGATGCCAGTTCATCTTGTTTTTAATTAAGAAGGATACTGACAATTCCTCTTGAGTCTGTTCAACCAGATTCTGTTAAAATTTCTGAAGGCTTTTTCTCAATACATACAAATAAGTAATTATAAAGTTATCTTCCCATCTCCCATATGCCCATACCTTTAGTGAAAATATTTTAAAAAAACTGTGACTTAACGTGGTTAAAAGTTCCATTACTAATGGGAAATTAAATAAACTCATGAAACTTTCTTAACTATGTAATCTCTTGAGTTTCTCTATTTCATGCTAAATTATAATAAAACCTTGGGTACCTAACCTCAGAGAATCATTTTGAGTAGTGGAATATCTGTCTAGAAAATGTCACTGTTGTACAGGGTGTCCTGTTACCATAAGAAAAATATTTGTATTCTGTTCTTTAGATAAACTCTGTTTACCATAATAAATTTAAAATGTATAATAAAGCAGAAAGAAAAAAAAAATAATAAATTACCGCCAAACAAAAACTTAACATTTTGGTTAATAGTCTTCTTGTCTTTTTACCATGGAATTACTTGAAAAGTGGGCTTCCCTTGTGGCTCAGCTGGTAAAGAATCTACTTTCAATGTGGGAGGACCTGGGTTCAACCCCTGGGTTGGAAAGATCCCCTGCAGGAGGGAAAGGCTACCCACTCCAATATTCTGTCTTGGAGAATTCCATGGACTGTATAGTCCATGGGGTTGCCAAGAGTTGGACATAACTGAGTGACTTTCACATCTGAAAAATAAAAAACTAATTCTAGTTTTCTCACTATTTTAACACACAGCTTAATGTAGACCTCAGGTATTCTATAACCTACTGGTCAAATAAGACAGTTATCTTAAGAACTTATTTATCAAAGAGTTTTCCCCTTCCTTATTTAATGGATTCTGATGAGACTATTTCTCACGTATGCTAATGTTGCCCAGGAAGTGATTTAATTGACAAAGCCCCAAATGACAGCCTGGCTTGGGGCTGTTTGCCTGTTTGTTCTGAAGGTGGGATGAAGGAGGTTCAAATTCATGATCCTGGGGCAGGAGAACAGAAGGGCTGCTTGCTGGCCTGCATCATTAACCAGGAAATCAAAGGCTTCAGCTGCTTTCTCCCAGTTTGTCCCCGTCCAGAAATGATCTTCCTTTCTGTGGTGAACAGTGCCCTTTGATGTGTCAGCACCATTCAAAGCCAGGCTGTGACTTCTGCATCATTAACACATTCGTGCTTCCTTTGTCAAACTGGACCCAGGCTTCCATCTCTCTTGCCCAAAGTTTTTCCTGAGGTTTCAAAAGGAATCTGCCCCTCACTACTTCCAAAGTGTGTCCCAGAATGTTTGGGAAATGACTGATCCTTGAGGCTGCAAATTCTTTATCAGAAGAAAAAAAAAAGATTATTTTACTGACTTCGTTTCAGGCTGAGATTTTCTCTAAACTGTTCTCAGTATTTGACTTGAATAGAATACTAGGCATAAGCAATATTTTTAAAGTGTATGTAACTGTGAAATGGAAATTCCTGAATATTACATACCTGATAAATCTTTCTCATTAAACCTTATATGTAGTAAAATTTCCTGTCTTGAATAACATGTTTTCTATAGGTTGACCCAGGGAGTTATTTAATATTTTGGTAGCTGGGAGATAGAAATAATGTTCAGAGATACCACTGTATTTCCACTGGGTGAGCTGAATAATTGTGTGAAAACAGAATATTTTGTTATTCTGAGGTAAAGCCTATGGTTTTGAAAAGATCCCTTGTTTAATGTAAATAAAAATAATGAGAGGAGGTTGGGTGTGACAGAAAAGGCAATTTCAGATTTTCTGAGGACCATTTGTACAATGTAAGCCACAGGGGACATTCTCAGATGCTTTAGAACCATCCCATGTAATCTTCCAAATATTAAACTATCACACTATTCTTATTCTATTTAATTCAAATAAGCTTTTATCAGTGTATACAACTACACATTAAATTAGGCCAAATTTATATGACTTTTATGTATCAAGAATCATAGCTTGAGCCGAAGCTGCTTCATTCTAAGATGCAGGAGAGCCAGAAAGGACGTCCCAGGACCAGTAAATCAGGTCAGCAAATGCACAGTTCTGTGAGGGACCAAGTTACCACTGCAGAGGTAAGAGGAGAAATGGCTGAGGCTCATAAGTGTTATTCAAAGATGGCAAAGGTCACCAAAGAGAAAGGGGGTGTAGCATCTACCAATGTAGGGGGTACCTCTTGGATTACCCTTGCAATTACCTCAGTGAAGGTACCTAGAGGAACAATAAACTGTGGAAAATTCTGAGAGAAATGGGAATACCAGACCACCTGATCTGCCTCTTGAGAAATTTGTATGCAGGTCAGGAAGCAACAGTTAGAACTGGACATGGAACAACAGACTGGTTCCAAATAGGAAAAGGAGTACGTCAAGGCTGTATATTGTCACCCTGCTTATTTAACTTCTATGCAGAGTACATCATGAGAAACGCTGGACTGGAAGAAACACAACCTGGAATCAAGATTGTGGGGAGAAATATCAATCACCTCAGATATGCAGATGACACCACCCTTATGGCAGAAAGTGAAGAGGAACTCAAAAGCCTCTTGATGAAAGTGAAAGTGGAGAGTGAAAAAGTGGGCTTAAAGCTCAACATTCAGAAAATGAAGATCATGGTATCTGGTCCCATCACTTCATGGCAAATAGATGGGGAAACAGTGGAAACAGTGTCAGACTTTATTTTTGGGGGCTCCAAAATCACTACAGATGTTGACTGCAGCCATGAAATTAAAAGACACTTACTCCTTGGAAGGAAAGTTATGACCAACCTAGACAGTATATTAAAAAGCAGAGACATTACTTTGCTGACAAAGGTCTGTCTAGTCAAAATTATAGTTTTTCTAGTAGTCATGAATGGATGTGAGTTAGACCATAAAGAAAACTGAGCACTGAAGAATTGATGCTTTTGAACTGTGATGCAGGAGAAGACTCTTGAGAGTCCCTTGAACTGCAAGGATAGCAAACTACCCATCCTAAAGGAAATCAGGCCTGAATATTCATTGGAAGGACTGATGCTGAAGCTCCAATATTTTGGCCACTTGATGCGAAGAACTGACTCCTTGGAAATGCCCCTGATGCTGGGAAAGATTGAAGGCAGGTGGAGAAGGGGATGACAGAGGATGAGATTAGTTGGATGGCATCACTGACTTGATGGACATGAGTTTGAACTCACTCCAGAAGTTTGTGATGGACAGGGAAGCCTGGCATGCTGCAATCCATGCGGTGGCAAAGAGTAGGACTCAACTGAGTGACTGAACAAACTGAACTGGACTTTCTGCACTGTTGTAGAGATTAAGGCAAAATAATACTAATAAAATAAATGCTTACGGTTGTCTTACTTCTCAGTTAGGTATGTAGGAATTTAGGTTACATGGAAATTGTTTAGAAGTAAGCTTTCTTGGGGTTCCCAAGTTGCTCATTGGTAAAGAATCTGTGTGCCAATGTAGGAGACACAGGAGACTTTGGTTCAATCCCTGGGTCAGGAAGATCCTTTGGAGTAAGAAGTGGCAACCCACTCCAGTATTTTTGCCTGGAAAATTCTATGGACAGAGGAGACTGGCAGGCTACAGTCCATGGTGTCGTAAGTACTTGGACATGACGGAACACACTTGCAAGTTTTCTTAACGAGCCATCAAACTTTTTAATACCCCTTTTTCCCTCAGGATTTCTGACTTTATTTGTAAAGTCATGCTACCTCACTCTAAAAGAATTAGGAATTCTTAAGGCTGCACTTAACTGGAAACCCAAGGAAGGGTTTGGGGCTAAACAAATACAGCTTTATTTTTTATTTAACAAGAAGTCTGATTCTGGAATTCTTCCAGGCTTTGTTCAATAGTTCAGTGAAGAGAAATGGAGTCCCAGACTTCAAATCTGTTTTTGAGGCTGGAAGAAAGTGGGAGTGGGAGGGTTGACCAAGGATACGCCAGGAGGATTTTACGTTCCATCAAGAAACAAAAGCTCCAGGAATCTTCCAGTTAAATTTCTTTGGCCAGTACTGCATTGAATGTCCTTATAGCTGCAAAAGAGGCTGGGGTAATTCATAATAAACTAATCCACCTTTTAGAGCGAAGGGAGACAAGCGAGAAATAAATAAAGAATGGTTTTAGGAAGCCAGCCTAGAGTGTCTACCTCAAATACTGAAATATCCTTTAGAAACTCAGAATTTTTCAGGCAATTAAAATTACACATAATTTTTAATTCCTGCTCAATAAATACTAGATAAGAGATAAGCATAATCTTATCTTTTCATTGAAAATTACAAATAAAAAAGTTTTACCTGTCTTCAAGTTTGGTTGTGTATATGATATGACGTTATAGTTAATTCAACTTTTTTTTACACAAAAATCTGCAAAAAAATAATCTTTTACACTTATTGATTCCTGATGTTCTAAAGTCATAGTCTGATAGACTTACTTTTAAATTTTGGCTGTCACTTTCTAGCTGTACAGTTGGTCAATTCAATTTCAGAGGTAGAGCAATCTCCAAAATGGCTTCCACTATTCCTACATCCTGGCATTCACACGTGAACAGCCTCTCCCATAGTGCACCAGGGTTGGCTTATATGACCAATAGACCAGAAGTGATGATATGTTGCTTCATGATAGGTTAAGTCATAAAAGACTAGAACTTTGATCCGGGGCTGTATGTGTCTCTTGAATTCCTTACTCTGTGAGAAGCCAGCTGCATATCATCAGGAAAAACAGGGAACCTGGTGGAGTTCCTGGGAAGTGTGACTGGGAACTGAGGTTCTGACTCCAACTGTTGTGAGTAACAGGACTACAGGTAACCGTGAAGGCAAATTTGGAAGTTAATCCTTCAGCATTCAGAAAGATCACATACATGAAACTGCCCAATACATTCCTGCAGCATAATGAGGGCACAGAAGAAGTTAATTCAACAAATATTATTTGTCTGTGGTCATCTTTACATGTTCATCCTTTTCAGAACTCCTTTTTATTTTAGATGAGCAGTTTTTAAAAAACATCCTTGCCTTTTGCTTTTCACTAGTACAGGAATGTGTGTTAAACACAGCTGGCTCAGTTGCCTGGCCTCAACTCTGTGCTGCACTGGGATGGTTTCTTTAGTTAAGGTCATTTGTTTTTAATAATGAATGCCTTTCCCAGAATGCTGAACTGTGGTGTTTGATGGGTCTTTAGTGGACTACCAAATAAATAAAATATCGCCCTATTGCTATATATAGATCCTGTCCTACAACAGAAGGCTTGTGGTGATTTTAATGGGCTGCACTCAGGGAACGCAGCCTCATTGCTGAATCAGAATGTAAGTTGCACATGGTGCCGGACTCTGCAGAGCGGTCTAGCTGTTTCACATTGTCGCTAACCCTCGCCCCTTTCCACTGCCTGATCTATTTCTAACCATAGACTCCATGACCACAGCCCAGCCACTTTGAACTTGCTCCACAGCCTCTAATCTCTATTTTTCCTTTTCCCTTAAAAAAAAAAATTGTTATTTCCTTGTCTCATGATACTTCTATACCTTAATTCATCTGTGATAAAATAAAGTGTGCATATGTATAAATGTATTTATCTACACATACGTGTGTGGATTTATATCAATACATAAAAATATGTGTGTGTTTTCTATCCTAACATCCCCTTTTTTCCCCCTTGGCTAACCCAGCATGCTGGGAATCATTTTTGGTTCCTGAACTGTCTTCACTATCATTTGTTGCTGGATGCTCAGGGCCTGCTTCTTAGCTCCCAAACCAGAGTTTTGTTGCTGTTGCTGCTGTTGTTTTGGGCTTTTAAGTTTGTTCTGCATCTACAGTAGTTGCAAAAGTCTGAGGGCTCTGAAATACTGGTTTATAGAGAGCAGAAATTGTCCAGTAGTATTATTTACAGGTCTCAGGCTCTCCCACTGTAACTGTTCATAAGCTTAGTCTCCAAACTGGTCTCTCTGCTTCCAGTCTTCCTCTCCGCCATGCACCAACCAATCTTGCATAATCTAGCAGATAGAGCTCATTAAAAATACCACTGAGAAAATGAATGAATCACATCGTGATGACTCTTAAAATCATAACACTAAGGGGAAAACGCCAGACACAACAGAATACAGACTTATAAATCTATTTCTATAATGTTCATAACAGACAAAATTAAACTACTGTATTCATGCATGTGTAATTAGGGAATAAACCATAAAGAAAATAAAAAATAATGGTTTGCCCTAGTGAGGAGAACTGCCCATTTGGATGTGTTGGAGAATGATGGTTAGGACAGGAAAGGCTACAGAAATTGTGGGGCTCAATGCCAAATACAAACACAGGGTCCCTTGTTCAAAATTTATTAAGAATTTCAAGAAGCAAAAGCAGAGCATTAAACCAAGGAAGGACCCTGCTCAGTGCTGGGGTTTGTGCTACCGCCCAGGTGCACCTTCAGGAAGCTGGTCCTGGTTTCAGAATTTCTGTAATTCTGCTAATGCATGCTTGCTTGATTTATCCTTGGTAGGAGGAGAGTCATGCAGGTATTTTTTCAGAAAAATCCCCAAATCAAACATTTATGATGTAAGTGCTTCTCTGTAAGTTTATTCTATCTTACAGCTTTTTTAAAATGTGAAAAACAAAAACAAATCAGAACTGATCAGAGCACTTCCTGCTCAAAAACTTCAATGAGGTGGCTTTCCATGGATGAAAATGTCAGTGGCTGGATGCCTTCTCATGTATTCTCATTTGTTCCAGGCCCAGCTCAAGTGCCAGCTCACTGAGGAAACATACTAGATTTTTTCCACTGAAATCAAGTTCCTTCCCTTTGCTCCCTTCACACTTTCTCCCTGGATTAATGCAATTTTCTGCTTCAAATCAGAGATCTTTGAGGTTTTTTTTTTAACTGATGAACATAAAGACTTTAGAAAATATTCCAGTCTGACTCATTTTTGTATTTGGGACCCTCAGGGAGTTAGATAAGTGATGCTGAATTTAACTGAAGTTATATCCAAAGATTATTTCAATGCATTATAAAACCTAAAACACTCAATATACCTACACAATGCAAATCCTTAAAGTATGAAATGATACAGGGTAGCAAAAGTGAAATTCTTCTGTAAACTAAGATATACTTATTTACCTGGTAAAAATCTGAACTAGGTACCAATGATATCATTTCGTCATTTTTCTGCTTCACATCTGACATGAATCTCACAGCCATCTTTCTTAAGACTGTTTGAACATCATGAATTTAATATACTGTGAGGTACTTTTTATGTAACAGACACCCTAGATACATTTTTACCAGAGACACATTTTAAAACACTATTGCCCACTATTTTCCTTGATTTTTTTTTTTTTTTTTCTTTCTGTTCTTGGCATATTTTAGCTCTCGCTAACACTTTGGGTTCTTTTGATAAACATGTGAATGTGACTTGGACATTTTCTTACAACAGACAGATGGGTGTGTTTTCCGAGTATTATTTCTAAAATGAAGAAAATGTTCCCCTTTACCAGCATCTGGGTAAGATTTGGAGTTCTGTCGCAGATTTAAAATGTAGACAGAAGTAATCATCTCTCTCCCACATAAGGTGACTCTGCAAGTAATTTTTTTGTATTTTTTATGCCAAACTTTGAAATCACAAATGGAGTATGGGTTCAGAAAAATACACTGAACAAAACTGTATTTGGACATTTCTTTTCATCATTCATTTTTATGGACATTCTCCAACCATACTACCAGATGGCCAGGTTACAAGTCTGTAGTAATATAAAAGCGTTTTATACAGAAGTAAAATATTGATGGATAGACTTCTAAATGTATATACAAATAAATATATTTTATTCACCTTTACACATAATTTCATTGCAGAATGCCTAAAAGAATTAGAATATTTGGCTGGCAAACATATGGTTTTGTACTTAATGACACAAACATACAGTAAAAACATTCAATGAAAAATGTCTGCCATTTCTGCACGATAATTCATTTAAATTGATACAGAGATCTGAAATGATTATTCTCTTCCTCTGCCAAGTTATCACACACAAGAAAGAAAAAAAAAAAAATCAACCTGTCATTCTTTGCCAGAGACAACAGGAAGAGGATGTGAAATTTTCTTTAAAGGATTATTTATGCCATGTTTATGCCATCTCTTTTATAACATTTATCACCTAATGACTGGAGATCAATGCTGCTAATGCAATGAGACATATTTTCAAAGGATTTTTGCTTAAGTATTTAATTCCTTAATAAACCTCAAGGGACACTAAAGGGTTTGGGGAGCTCCCACTGCTTTGGGTTTTTGTTTGTTTGTTTTTTCCTCTGCCTGGGGTATTATTTTCCTAGCTCTTTCCACAGCTGGCTTCCCCTCATCCACTAAGTTATCACCTCCTCAGAGAAGCCTTATCAAGTTCTAGCGAAGTTAACTGTACTCCCTTCTCCCTAAACCACATAGCCAGTAGTTAACGCAAAGAAAATATTTTATCCCGTTCAGGCTTCTATACCAAAATGCCACAGACTGGGTAGCTTGGAAACAATTGAAATTTATTTTTTCACAGATTTGCAGGCTAGAAGTCCAGGATCAGGGTACCAGCACAGTCAGACTCTGGAGAAGACCCTCTTCCAGGCTGCAGACTGCTGACTTCTCATTGTGTCCTCAAATGATGGAATGAGCTAGGGAGCTCTGTGCAGTCTCTTCAACAAGGCAACAATCCCATCTATGAGGGCTCCACCCTCAGGACTGAAGCACCTCCCAAAGGTCCCACCTCCTAATACTGTCACACTGGGCAATAGGATTTCAACACATGAATTTGGGTAGGGACACAAACATTCAGACTATAGTGGGGCTTGTCTACAGGTCAAATCTGACACTTTTCTTTTGGTGGGGCGGGATACAGCCCATGAGCTGAGAGTGGTTTTAACTCTTTTTGTTGTTAAATAAATAATATTTCATGATATAAAAATTATAAGAAATTCAAGTTTTAGTGTCTATAAATAAAGGTTTATTGTAACACAGCTGAGCTATTCAAGTATATAAGATGTATGACTGACGGTGTTGAACTACAGGGATAACAGGATGAAGTGGTTGTCACAGAGACCAGATAGCCTACACACTGTCTGTGTGGCCCTTCACGGGAAAAGTTAGTCACCCCCTGATGTAGGTTATCACTTATCACTTGATTTGATATCACTTATCAAATCCATAACCATGCTGTTTTAATTGATTCACTTGTTTGTTTAGAAGCCTAAAGAAGATGGAGATATTATCTTTCTCTCCCATACTCAATCAGAAAGTATATGGATGTAATAAGAGGGACATAATAAATATTTGTTGAATGACTGAATGCTTATATTAAAAAAATAAATGGGACTACGGCCTTTGGGGTGAAGCCCCTTACCTTATTTCCATATCCCTTTATATAGATGAGGCAGATCAGAGGAAACTCATTTCTTATTATAATTGAAAAAGCCATTTACAAGATTTTAGATCATACACAGAAAGGCACACTTATAGACGATCAAAAGCCCTATTTATGGACATTAACTTTTCCTTCCAGAGTATGATGAATACCAGGCCCATGTAGAAGTTGGGTGATTCCACTGTGGTTTCACTTCTAGATCACATGCAAGCTCCCAGAGAAGAGTGGAATTCTCCTCAGGCTCCATGCAGGAAAACGTCTTCCATTCCAGCAATTCCTTTCACTGATTGTTGTTTTGTTGTTTAGTCGCAAGGTTGTGTCTAACCCTTTTGGAACCCCATGGAATATAGCCCACCGGGATTAAATCCACAGGATTTCTTAGGCAAGAATACTGGAGTGGGTTGCCACTTCATCTTCCAGGGGAATCCTCCCTGACCAAGGGATTGAACCCACTTCTCCTGCATTGGCAATCACATTTTTTACTGCTGAGCCACTGGGGAAGCCCCTTTCATTGATTTCTAGACCCTTTTCTCACTTGGAGGCCTGACTCCCACATCGTCTCTATTATTTGGAGCTGATCTATTTCCCAGCAACATCAGAGGTCGTGGGTTCTTAGCTACTAGCACTTTAACCCTAAAATTTAGCTACAGTCAGTGGTACATATATGTGTCTTTTAACTCTAACACCCAAGAAATTTCCTACATAGATTTGAGTCTCCAGAGCCCTGTTTTCTCCCAACTTTAAATGGAGTTTAACTTTCACACCTGCTAATCAGTGTGCGCAAGTGCCCTTGCATGCCCCACACTTGAGCTGCACAATGACCTGCCCCTTATTTTGCTGTTGAGTCCAGAGAGAAGAGAAAACCTGATGCCAAGGAAACTTGCTTGCTATTCTGGAATCACAGTACTGTGTCTCAGCAGCACAGCTTGGATCCACTATTCTGTGAACGGATAAAGAAAATATAGTACATATATACAATGAAATACTACTCAGCTATAAAAAGAATGAAATAATGTCGTTTTCAGCAACATGGATGGACCTAGAGATTGTCATATTAAGTGAAGTAAGCTAAAGACAAATGTCATAAGATATTTACATGTAGAATCTAAAATATGCCACAAATGAACTTATCTACAAATCAGAAACAGACTCACAGACATAGAAAACAAAGAGAAAAGGGAGTAGGGGAGGGATAAATTAGAAATATGAGACTAACAAATACAGACCACTACCTACAAAATAGATGATTAACAAGGATTTACTGTATAGCACAGAGAACTATATTTGATATCTTGTAATAACCTACAATGAAAAAGAATCTGAAGCTGTACACCTGAAACTAACACAATCTGTAAATAAATTATAGTTAAACTAAAACAAAATTTATAAATAAACTTTTAGATTAAGATTGGAGGTCAAAAGACTGGAATTCTAATTCAGGTTCTTTCACTAACTTGCTGTATAACTTAAGCAAGCGACTCTTCTTTTTTGGGCCTTTTATGTTTCTCATCTAGAAATTTAAGGGAACAAATGCAGTGACTTTGAAGGCTGCTTCTGCTTAAAAATGCTTTATCTCCTTTCTCTCTCCTGATTTCCCAAGTATCTAAAGCCTTTAGAATGTGGCCTCAAGTAGAGGCATCATAGTAATAGAGAAGAAGATGACACTGTTTCCTCCCTCATTTTCTCTCCCATTGCTCTCTATTGTGAAAGGATTATTTCAAGAAAAGTAAATAAAAGAAAGAATAAGTAGAGGATTGGATAAGCAGAGACATAACATTTAACTATGGCATCATTGTGAAACTGTTTTATTTGCTCAACAGAACATTCATGAACATGACCTGAAAGTTACTGATAAAGGACTGAGTCAGACTAGGATTACCTCAAAACGCTGCAACCTCATTTGCTTATAGCCACGCTGACTGCTGACCTGACAGAACATGTTGGGTTTTCCTGTCAGCCAGCTTCCGCCTCAGTGATGCTTGATCATGCTTTCCCTAACCGCGTCAGTTTCTGTAACACACCTTGCTGTGTGTGTCATAGGGAATGGGCAGGGCAGTTTCACCAGACTTCTTAGCAAGAGTTTCCTTTAATGAACTTCATGCACTGTATCCTTGGGGCAATATTCTTGTAAATTACGACATGGTATCAAAAGGTTATAACATTTGCAAATTAAGCAACTGACAAGGGATTAATCTCTAAAATATAAAAACAGCTCATGAAGGTCAACATCAAAAAAATGAACAACCCAATCAAAAAATGGGCAGAAGACCTAAAGAGACACTTTAGACACAGGAAGACACATAGATAGCTAAGAGGCACATGAAAAGATGCCCAACATTACTAATTGCTAGAGAAATGCAGATCAAAACTACAACGAGGTTATCCCCTCACACTGGTCAGAATAGCCATTATCAAAAAAAATTTTGATAACAAACAGTAAATGCTGGAGAAATGTGGAGAAAAGGGAACCCTCTTGTATTTTTGGTGGGAATGTAAGTTGATACAGCCACTATGCAGAACAGTATGGAGGTTCCTTAAAAACTAAACAGAACTACCATATGACTCAGCATCCTACTACTGGATATACACCCTAAGAAAACAATAAATCAGAAAGACACACGCACACCAATGTTCACTGCAGCACTATTTACAATGACCAGAACATGGAAGCAACTTAAATGACCATTAACAGATGAATGGATAAAGAAGATGTACATATATACAATGGGATATTCAGATCAGTCGCTTAGTCATGTCCGACGCTTTGCAACCCCATGAACTGCAGCACACCAGGCCTCCCTGTCCATCACCACTCCCGGAGTTCACTCAGACTCACGTCCATCGGATCAGTGATGCCATCCAGCCATCTCATCCTCTGTCGTCCCCTTCTCCTCCTGCCCCCAATCCTTCCCAGCATCAGAGTTTTTTCCAATGAGTCAACTCTTCGCATGAGGTGGCCAAAGTACTGGAGTTTCAGCTTTAGCATCATTCCTTCCAAAGAAATCCCAGGGCTGATCTCCTTCAGAATGGACTGCTTGGATCTCCTTGCAGTCCAAGGGACTCTCAAGAGTCTTCTCCAACACCACAGTTCAAAAGCATCAATATTTCGGCGCTCAGCCTTCTTCACAGTCCAACTCTCACATCCATACATGACCACAGGAAAAACCATAGCCTTGACTAGACGAACCTTTGTTGGCAAAGTAACGTCTCTGCTTTTGAATATGCTATCTAGGTTGGTCATAACTTTCCTTCCAAGGAGGAAGCGTCTTTTAATTTCATGGCTGCAGTCACCATCTGTAGTGATTTTGGAGCCCAGAAAAATAAAGTCTGACACTGTTTCCACTGTTTCCCCATCTATTTCCCATGAAGTGATGGGACCGGATGCCATGATCTTCGTTTTCTGAATGTTGAGCTTTAAGCCCACTTTTTCACTCTCCACTTTCACTTTCATCAAGAGGCTTTTGAGTTCCTTTTCACTTTCTGCCATAAGGGTGGTGTCATCTGCATATCCGAGGTGATTGATATTTCTCCTGGCAATCTTGATTCCAGCTTGTGTTTCTTCCAGTCCAGCGTTTCTCATGATGTACTCTGCATAGAAGTTAAATAAGCAGGGTGACAATATACAGCCTTGACGTACTCCTTTTCCTATTTGGAACCAGTCTGTTGTTCCAGGTCCAGTTCTAACTGTTGCTTCCTGACCTGCATACACATTCCTCAAGAGGCAGATCAGGTGGTCTCGTATTCCCATCTCTTTCAGAATTTCCCACAGTTTATTGTGATCCACACAGTCAAAGGCTTTGGCATAGTCAATAAAGCAGAAATAGATGCTTTTCTGGAACTCTCTTGCTTTTTCCATGATCCAGCGGATGTTGGCAATTTGATCTCTGGTTCCTCTGCCTTTTCTAAAACCAGCTTGAACATCAGGAAGTTCATGGTTCACATATTGCTGAAGCCTGGCTTGGAGAATTTTGAGCATTACTTTACTAGTGTGTGAGATGAGTGCAATTGTGTGGTAATTTGAGCATTCTTTGGCATTGCCTTTCTTTGGGATTGGAATGAAAACTGACCTTTTCCAGTCCTGTGGCCACTGCTGAGTTTTCCAAATTTGCTGGCATATTGAGTGTAGCACTTTCACAGCATCATCTTTCAGGATTTGGAATAGCTCCACTGGAATTCCATCACCTCCACTAGCTTTGTTTGTAGTGATGCTTTCTAAGGCCCACTTGACTTCACATTCCAGGATGTCTGGCTCTAGGTTAGTGATCACACCATTGTGATTATCTGGGTCGTGAAGATCTTTTTTGTATGGTTCTTGTGTGTATTCTTGCCATCTCTTGTTAATATCTTCTGCTTCTGTTAGGTCCATACCATTTCTGTCCTTTATCGAGCCCATCTTTGCATGAAATGTTCCCTTGGTATCTCTAATTTTCTTGAAGAGATCTCTAGTCTTTCCCATTCTGTTGTTTTCCTCTATTTCTTTGCATTGATCGCTGAAGAAGGCTTTCTTATCTCTTCTTGCTATTCTTTGGAACTCTGCATTCAGATGTTTATATCTTTCCTTTTCTCTTTTGTTTTTCGCTTCTCTTCTTTTCACAGCTATTTGTAAGGCCTCCCCAGACAGCCATTTTGCTTTTTTGCATTTCTTTTCCATGGGAATGGTTTTGATCCCTGTCTCCTGTACAATGTCACGAACCTCATTCCATAGTTCATCAGGCACTCTATCTATCAGATATAGGCCCTTAAATCTATTTCAGTCATAAAAAAAATGAAATTAGGTCATTTGCAGAGATGTGGAGGGACCTAGAGTCCTTCACACAGAGTGAAGTAAATCAGAAAGAGAAAAACAAATATCATATGTTAACACATATATTTGTAATCTAGAAAAATGGTACAGATAAATCTATTTGCAGGGCAGAAATAGAAACACAGATGCAAAAAACAGATGTGTGGACACGGGGTAGGGGGAAGGGAGGGTGGGATGAACTGGGAGATTGGGATTGTGTAAGATAGATGGCTAGTGGGAACCTTCTGTATAGCACAGAGAGCTCAGCTCAGTGCTCTGTGGTGACCTAGATGGGTGGGATGGAGGAGGGGGATCTAAGAGGGAGGGGATATATGTATACATATAGCTGATACACTTCATTGTACAGGATAAACTAATAACATTATAATGTTACAGCTTTAACATTGTAAAGCAACTAAATCCCAAAAAATAAACTTAAAAAAATTTTTTAAAAAGCTTATGCCACATTGTATACATACCTTGACTTTCTAACAGCTCCATATATTCTAGTGCCATTACCACCAAAAGGAAGGGAATATTTTGGCCTCAGTGGAGTCTAAAAGGCTTAAAGGGAAGCCTATTGACTCAGGATTCTCAAGAGAGCCCAAAGGCATGCAATAGGTATACACTGTCTCAGAAAAGGCATCATGCTTCAGAATGGAGGGTCTTCTACCAATTGCTCCTATTGGTTATTACCTAAGGGCTTTCTGGGTAGCTCAGGGGTAGAGAACCTGCCAGCAATGCAAGAGACGTGGCCAGAAGACGTGGGTTCGGTTCCTGGCTTGGGAAGATACCCTGGAGAAGAAAACAGCAACCCATTCCATTATTGTTGCCTGGAGAATACCATGAACAGAGGAGCCTGGCAGACAGTTCATGGGGTCACAAAGAGTCGGACACAACTTGGTGACGAAAGAACTCCACTCAGATCCCCACACCTGATGGCATTTGGTTTGTCAGGGTCTCTGGAGTTCTTTCTAAATGTGTTTCAGTTAGGATCTGTCCTTAAAAGACGTGTTTTAAGAGTTTCTTAGCTTTATCTGTATTTCCTTTCTCCCCTTCAGCCCATTCTGTGCACTGATTTTTGCATGTAACTTTTCCTACATTTTCTCGCTATCAATGCCATATCAAATCTACCACTCTTCTGTTAGTCCCATGACCATATCAAAGAATCCCTTTATAATAATGTTATAAATATTACAGTCAGATTCATCCCATTGCAATTGGGTAGGGAGTACTTTTTATGGACATTTGGAGTCTAGGCAGTAATTACAGAAGTGACCACTGGGGGAGAAGTAGCCCAAAGGAACTGTAAACATTAATCACCATATAATAGAATAATTTCTCCCTCTTCTATATATGCATAGGCTCTGGATGGTCATGTTTAGCCTCTGTGACATTTTTTTTTTCCTATTTTAAGATTGTACTTGAAGGTGTTCATTTAACCTAGTTGTTCGATCAAGTTTAATGAGTTGTTCATTGAGCCTAATTTTCATTTAAAAAGGGAAAAGTATCGGACTGATTTACCTGCAAAGTCTTACTTTCTCAAAACTGGCTTTGGATAAAATCTAATTGTAGATATTACATTGCTCTGTGGGGTCAGAAGAAAAGAGCCTCTTGATGAAAGTAAAAGAGGAGAGTGAAAAACCTGGCTTAAAACTCAACATTCAGAAAACTAAGATAGCATCTGGTCCCCATCAGTTCATGGCAAATAGATGGGGAAACAATGGAAAAAGTGTCAGACTTTATTTTGGGGGCTCCAAAATCACTGCAGATGGTGACTGCAGCCATGAAATTAAAAGACGCTTGCTCCTTGGAAGAAAAGCTATGACCAACCTGAAAGAAAGTGAAAGTGAAGTCGCTCAGTCATGTCCGACTCTTTGCGACCCCATGGACTGTAACCTACCAGGCTCCTCTGTCCATGGGATTCTCCAGGCAAGAATACTGGAGTGGGTTGCCATTTCCTTCTCCAGGGGATCTTTCCCACTCAGGGATTGAACCCGAGTCTCCTGGGTTGAATCAGCTTTAACCTCTGTTGACCAACCTAGATAGCATATTAAAAAGCAGAGACATTACTTTGCCAACAAAGGTCCGTCTAGTCAAAGCTATTGGTTTTTCCAGTGGTCATGTATGGATGTGAGAGTTGGACTATAAAGAAAGCACTGAAGAATTGATGTTTTTGAACTGTGGTGTTGGAGAAGACTCTTGTGAGTCCCTTGGACAGCAAGGAGATCCAACCAGTCCACCCTAAAGGAAATCAGGCCTGAATATTCATTAGAAGGACTGATTCTGAAGCTGAAACGTCAATACTTTGGCCACCTGATGCGAAGAGCTGACTCATGGGAAAGATTGAAAGTGGGAGGAGAAGGGGACGACAGAGGATGAGATGGTTGGATGGCATCATCAACTCAATGGACATGAGTTTGAGTAAACTCCAGGAGCTGGTGGTGGACAGGGAGGCCTGGCATGTTGCAGTCCATGGAGTTGCAAAGAGTCAAACATGACTGAGTAACTGAACTGAACTGTGGTATCAATTTGATCCGCAATATTTCTAGAATACTCTACCAACTCTGAAGTTAGAGTTTTGCTGTGTTAAACAATTAGAAAGAATTATCTGGTTTACTTTCTTTTTCTAAATTTTAGGGACAAATTTTCTACTGAGAAAACAGAACTTAGAAGAAATGTTAACACTATAAAAAGGAAAGCAACACAAAGGAAAACCCATTCAGCAAATAGTTTTGTTTACAAAATACTTCCCCTTAACTGCTATGCTGCTGCTGCTGCTGCTAAGTCACTTCATTCGTGTCTGAGTCTGTGCTATCCCATAGATGACAGCCCACCAGGCTCCCTTGTCCCTGGGATTATCCAGGCAACAACACTGGAGTGGGTTGCCATTTCCTTCTCCAATGCATGAAAGTGAAAAGTGAAAGTGAAGTCGCTTAGTAGTGTCAAACTCTTAGCGACCCCATGGACTACAGCCTACCAGGCTCCTCTGCCCATGGGATTTTCCAGGCAAGAGTACTGGAGTGGGTTGCCATTACAGAGATGTTAACAGTCTGCTTCGATCCTCTGATCCATAGATACTCAATATAAACATCGTTTAAAATGCTACTATGAAGTGCTGAACATTGTATTTATTATTGGTTTAGAAGAAAGGGGCCCCAGATCCTCCCTATTAGGGTAGTTTTGTCTGAGGGACTTCTAAATGGTTTCTGGCATCAATCAACCTAGCTTAGGCAAACAGATTAGCCAGAAATCAGTTTCTGTAGTTACTTTCAAGTAGTAAGTTCCACACTGAAAGGTAAAGTTTGCTTTGACAACATAGGAAGACAATTCTGAGAAGACACCATGCTGAATGGTTTGTCACATCAATATAATATGGCAGCACTTAACTGATCCTATGATCAATGAAAATTTGTTCATATGCAAGTGTTGACCAGTGAGTGGACTGGCTCATTGAGACTGGTGAACTCCATATTTCCTTGCATCATTATCCTTTCCCTAGATATTCAATTTCTCTGCTTCCTTAACCCATGGTATCACCTGTTACTTTCCCAGACCCTTAGCCCACATTCCTCTAAACTGTACTTGATTTTCTGCCATCTTCCCCTCCAGGCCCAATCCTTCTCTCCTGAGACTGTATTACAGCACTTGAGAGATAACATGATAACTATAAGACAAGGGGGGCAGGAGGGATGCAGGGAACTGGACATTAAAATCAGGGACAGATAAACAGCAAGAAAAAGTTAGAAGGACAAATTTAAGACATTCACTTCTCTACTTTAGGTATGGTCAGGTTTATCTTTTCTAGGAAAATTCCATAATAGAGTTAGGACTCAGATGAGGTTAAAGCAGTTTCCTAAGGAAGACTAAGACCAGCCAACTGACCTGGGATACTTCTGAAGCTAACTAAAAGTTGCTTATAAATGTCTTAAACAAGGAAAACAGTGCTAAACAATGTGTTTATTCTTTTCAGATTGGCATAGATATAGATATATAGTTATATACCTCTATCTCCTGCCAGGGAAGTGAAAATGGTGAAATAAACTAAACCTTTCTTAAAGATTTTAAACTGTACATCATAAAGTAGAATTTGGGGAACTCAAATTTCTGTATCATGACCAAAATCTGAAAATATTAAATACAGTAAACAAAAAAAAAATTTAGCTCCTCATTCTAAATTAATAAATTCTTCTTCTGGTAGAGATGCCTTGTTTGAGTCTGAATAGCTTCATAAGTAGGTTTTCTGAGTTTGCTTCCCACTCATGAGGCAGTCTTCAAAGAGCTGGAATAACTGGGCTAATTATAATTCCTGGAACCCAGAGTGGCTCCACCAACCTGCAAGTTCCAGAGTCTGATTAGCTTTCTCAATATAAATGTTAAGGGCAGAAACCCTCTGGCTGAGGAGTTGGGAAGAATATGGGGTGGGGTGGGTGATGGATTATGTGGAATGTCACATCTTTCTCTTTTACAAGAGGGGAAAAAGATAAAACTAATTAAATTGGTCTTAAAAATGTAACTGTCTAAATTCATATTTTTCCTTTGTGAAGTAATATTACCACTGACACTAAATGTGTTTCAAAACACTTACTGTACAAAATTTGGTAGATTGGTGTTGTCCACTAAAAGGAATAAAAAGTGTCTGAAAATATGTGAAGATGGACTTCACTTCATTATGTTTAAAATGCAATGGTTACCAGATGTAAGTTTTAATGCACTTCTGAAAATAGTATCTTTTAAAGGACTGTGAAAAGAATTTCTCTGACCAATTTTCTGTAACTATTTCAATTACAAATTAACGAAAATACATTTTAAGTATATATCTGATGCCAAAAATAATATAAAACTTTCTAGAACAAAACAAAATAAATGAAAACAAAATAAGAAGCCACTAATAGGAGGTATCAGGAAATAAAGTACAGTTCATTTCAGTTCAGTTGTTCAGTCATGTCCAACTCTTTGTGACCCCGTGAACCGCAGCATGCCAGGACTCCTTGTCCATCACCAACTCCCGGAGTCCACCCAGACTCATGTCCATTGAGTTGGTGATGCCATCCAATCATCCCATCCTCCATCTTTCCCTTCTTCTCCTGCCCTCAATCTTTCCCAGCATCAGGGTCTTTTCCAATGAGTCAGCTCTTCACATCAGGTGGCCAAAGTATTGGAGTTTCAGCTTCAACATCAGTCCTTCCAATGAACACCCAGGACTGATCTCCTTTAGGATGGACTGGTTGGATCTCCTTGCAGTCTAAGGGATTCTCAGGAGCCTTCTCCAACATCACAGTTCAAAAGCATCAATTCTTCTGTGCTCAACTTTCTTTATAGTCCAACTCTCACATGCATACATGACCACTGGAAAAACCATAGCCTTGACTAGACGGACCTTCGTTGGCAAAGTAATGTCTCTGCTTTTTAATATGCTGTCTCGGTTGGTCATAACTTTCCTTCCAAGGAGTAAGCGTATTTTAATTTCATGGCTGCAGTCACCATCTGCAGTGATTTTGGACCCCCCAAAATAAAGTCAGCCACTGTTTCCACTGTTTCCCCATCTATTTGCCATGAAGTGATGGGACCAGATGCCATGATCTTAGTTTTCTGAATGTTGTTAGATCAATGCAAAATTGCATTCCCTCTTGCTGACATGCTTTATTACCATGCATGGTTTTTATTAGCAATGACAATATTTTAGATCTCTTTGCTTTCTGCCTCAATGTATTTTGTTGGCTGGTATGAACTTCTAACATTTTTCAGAAAATGTCATGAGAAATATGTTCCAATCATTTACTTCCTAGAAAAAAGTATGTGTATAGACATTTCTTACATATTTGCTGACTGGCTAAAAGGGAAATTCACTTCTGAACAACATTCTAACATATCCAGGAAATGGAAAACACTCATTCATACATGGCCTTGACACTCATTTATATGTAAGAAGGTGATGGAGATTTGAGAGAATACCTCTCAAAAATTGCATAGTCTCTAGAGAAGCCCATATGTCACAATTGTGAAAAACAAATACTTGTCATTTAAACAATATCTTTTGATAAATAAATTGATTAAAATATTTGTATTTTATAATCTTGCATCTCAAAAGTAAAATAGATATAAAAGCCATCATACAATATTATTTCTAGCACTTTCATAGCTTTGCTAAATTGTAATAACACAGAGATCATTGATATCATGCTATAACAAGAAATTATATATGAGACAGAAAAAACAGTGAAGAGAATTCTTCAGTGCTGCCAGAGCACTGAAGAAAGCCAGAGGTCTAGAAAAACTGAAATAAAGTTCCTGATCATTTTAAAGTATGTTACAGCTTTATGTCTGGTAAAATTCACCCATGAAGTCACAGGGCAAATAAAGGCTAGTACTGTGCTGAGGCTTTCTCTATTTCTGGACTCTGATTTGGGGGCAGGGATCTCTCTCACTTCCCTCTCTCATCAGTTTAGTGAACCAATTTAATTCTGTAAGCATTTATCAAACATCAATTTTGCAGTCCTCAGGACCATACAATGAAAAATACTAAAAAGAAGTCAAAGCAGCATGAGTCATAACCTCAAGAAGCTTACAGACAAGGCAGAAATCCCAAGTGGGGAACTGGAAGCTTGCTTCTTATAACTTCTTGGTAGTTAATATTTGGTGAAAGCCTCCAAACTATTTGATGGGTGCTCATTTTGAAGTATTTAGCTATTCCTTAGCAAAGTGGCAGAGTATGTAGCAGTTATTTACAGAGTTCTCCAAGTAAAGTTACTAATAGGGAACTATGTTGTAAGAGGGTTTCGATATCATGGACTAACATTTAAGGTAAGAGCAAATCTTGCCATTTGTAATGCTTTTCAACAGTAACAGTGAAATTTTTCCATGTGTCTAAACAGTCCAAAATTTTCTTTTAGGAAAACAAAACAAACCAGAGAGATCTTCAAAATGAATTTAGTATGTTTCAGCTGAGACTAAGGAAATGTTGATTTTAAGACTTTAAGAACACACAGTTGTGTTAGAGCTGTTCCCATCCACACCTCCAAGTGGGTTATGAAAGCCCAGTCAACAGCTCTGTATAAACACTTAGGCATTTCATTCAGTTCAGTTCTGTTCAGTTGCTCAGTCGTGTCTGACTCTTTGCAACCCCATGGACTGCAGCACACCAGGCCTCCCCGTCCATCACCAACTCCTGGAGTTTACTCAAACTCATGTTCATTGAGTCAGTGATGCCATCCAACTTAGGCATTTAACTCTATATAAATGTTATAGAAGAATCTTACTACGTAAAACAAATTTTTAGTCAAGACACACTTTAATAACAACCGGTTAAAAAAATTTCCCATTCCTTAACAAGATTTTATTTCCTGACACAGGATTCTTGAGAGAATATTATGTTGCTGACAGATTTTATTGTTTTATGTAA
The DNA here is from genome assembly GCF_029378745.1 of Bos indicus. Taxonomy (NCBI): domain Eukaryota; kingdom Metazoa; phylum Chordata; class Mammalia; order Artiodactyla; family Bovidae; genus Bos; species Bos indicus. Next base: position 114,987,316 of record NC_091760.1, read on the forward strand.
ACATATATATTTATATACTATATAAACATACATATATTTTCTACATTTATATGTTATATAAATATGTATAGTATATGTAACATATCTGTAATTCTTAAAAAGTTGTGCCTCCAAGAGTCCTACAGAGAATGAAGCTAAAAACTCAGAAGATTGAAGGAATTTGGTAAGGTTTTTTTTTTTTTCTGGTAAGGTTTTTTAATTAAAACTTTTAAGATTCTCATTAGGAACTGAGCCCACTGTCACCCAGCTAGCAGGAAATTTCAGCTGGAATCTTCTGCACCATATTTCTAAGATTAGAGAGAAGGCTGTCTCGTTATCCACAGGAATTCTACAATTGAAGATCATGCCAAATAAATGTCATGAAATCGGGTATGGCATTCTGGTTTAGTAACTAAAAAAAAAGAATACTACTAAATCTCCTGACTAAATACAGAGTAATGGGGCTTAACCTACTGTCAGTGGTTTTAGCGAATCTTTGGTACTCTGAACCAGGGTGTGGTCAGAGAGTCTTGCCAATGAAAAGTCAATATTTGACCAACGCTTTGGCTTCATGCCCCAATATGTTTGCATGAGTCCCACTGCAGGAAAGAAGCATGGCAAGAGAGAGGCTGCTGAGAACATTCTCTCCAGCTTCTTTATCAACTTCAGGCTTCAGTCTATTCCACTCCTTAATTATCTATTTGGGCTTACCAACAACATGCCCTTTATTTCCTCTGACATGTTTTCTAGTCATTGATTTTCAAACAGAGCGACTGATTAAAATAGTAGAGAAGCTAATCACTTTAATGGAAAAACTCTTGCTCAAACTGGAAACAATCAACAGCAAAGGAAGAAAACTGATGAACTGAGTAATTACTCACATCCTGTTTTTATAAAGTTACACACAGCTCATAGAAATGGCAGCTCCCCACTAATACATATCATGACATCCTCGTGTGTCACAAGGAAGTCAAGGGGCATAATAAATTGATCTTTTCAGATTGGTGTGAACAAATGAGATGCAATATACATCCTATCTCCCATTGGTTTTGATCAGAACTGCCCATTTTATTTATATTTAATTCCTATGGTGTCCCATGGGCAATCTTTTAACTGATTTTTATGTTTCTCAGATGAAATAAAGTGTATGAAATGCTAAGACAGAATATATTGCCTAGAAGAAAGAATCCTGGGGTGATAACCAGAAGCGCCAGGTTTCTCTAGTTTTGATTCTGTAATCAACATTAGGCAAGTTACAACCTCTCAATATGTCATTTTCTTCTCCAGTCAAATGAGAATGATATTGCCTACCCTGCCTACTTGCTTCACAGAGTGATGATGGGAATCAAAAGAGATAATAGATATGAAAGAATTTGAAATTAAAAGTGCTGTGTAAATGCAAATGATTATTAGGGGGGAAAAAGGCTTCAGTGGCCAACTCAGCCAGAAAAACTGTAGGCTGGTGGAGCGGCAAAGGAAACTGAGAAATTGAGTCCAACCCCCTAATTTTGCAGATGGGAAAACTTTGACCTCAAGAGTAATGAAACGCACAGATAATTTCTATAATTCTAGATAATAATAATAATTAGGGGGCTTATTCTGGGCCAGAGAATGTGCTAAATGCTTTATATACATTATCTCATTTAATCTCCTCGATCTCCTTATTAGGTGGGTGCAAGACTCAGGTAACTCACCTTCCCAAGATCACACAACTAGTAACTGGCAGGGCTCTGATTCTATGTAAAGTTTTTGATGCCGAAGCCAGTGCTTTTAACCACCTTACTATACTGTCATGGGCTTCCCAGGTGGTTCAGTAGTAACCAATCTGCCTGCAATGCAGGAGACGCGGGTTCAATCCCTAGGTCGGGAAGATCCCCTGGAAAAGGAAACAGCAACCCACTCCAGTATTCTTGCCTGGAAAACTCCATGGACAGAGGAGCCTGGCAGTCTGAAGTCCATGGGACTGCAAAAGAGTTGGACATGACTTAGCGACTAAACAAAACAGCATCAATATACTGTCATAGTTGTGAATCTTTTTTCCAGGGTGGCTAATAAATATGAAAATGAAACTCCTTGCTTCCGAAAGAAGCTACTCAGCCAACAGACAGAAAGCTAAGAGAAGAGCAAGTCCACACATAAGAGACTACACAAGGGATCTAGTCTCAAATCTAGGAGAGGGATACATATTTCCTGAAAGTTAACCACTGTCTTGGATATCTTTCCCTTTGGTATTCTAAAACTACTGCCTGGGTATCATTAATTGTTGCTGTAGTATACAAGCAATACTGGCTTACTTATTTACAATCAATAAGCCCTCTAATGTGAAATGTATGCAACTGCAAATGGGAACTTTAATAACATAAGAGTTTCTTATGCTCTGCCATTTGCAGAGGTAGTAGTTAGCATCCCATACCAAGTAAGTGTAACCTCTGTAACCAAGAGGATAGTACAGAAATAATGGAGTACGATTTCTTTTTAAATTCAACATATATGAAAGTTTCCAGTTCCAATATGAGCCTGAATGATTTTCAGAACTATGGACCAATGACCTTTTTGAGCCTCTGGTCCTCCCCCTTTTCAAAGTGGTATTAATAGTAGTTATCCTATGTATGACACAGAGAAGGCAATGGCACCCCACTCCAGTATTCTTGCCTGGAAAATCCTATGGATGGAGGAGCCTGGTAGGCTGCAGTCCATGGGGTCGCTAAGAGTCGGACACAACTGAGAGACTTCACTTTCACTTTTCACTTTCATGCATTGGAGAAGGAAATGGCAACCCACTCCAGTGTTCTTGCCTGGAGAATCCCAGGGATGGGGGAGCCTGGTGGGCTGCCGTCTCTGGGGTCGCACAGAGTCAGACACGACTGAAGCGACTTAGCAGCAGTAGCAGCAGTATGTATGACAGGTGTGTGTTGGAGGAGAAGCAGACAGCCTGTCTCTAGGCCTGTAGGTCAAGGAAATATACTTAAGAAGCTGGACCTGATAGACTACATCTGTGAGGTTTCATCAGCACCTAAACCCGACTGAGAAGACAAGATTCTGGACTTTGCACTGGGACGAGACTTCTCTGGGGCCTCGGGCAAGAGTGAATGGGAGGAATGTAAACAACTGGGGACTGAGAGGACTATGGTAGCCAGGTTCCATGTTGATTCCCTGAATGATTCTCACCTCCTATTATTCACGCCATTTTGAGGCCCATTTCTATACTGACCTCTAAAATCAAGAGCTTATTCTGCAGGTGGCGCACACTAACTTTTGAGACTAGATCATGAAAGTCATTGCAGTTTCCTCTTTGCTTTATACTGGATCACTTGCTCTAGGAGAAGCCAGTGGACATGTCCTAACAACACTCAAGCAACCCTATGTAGAGAAGAACTAAGACTTTCCACCAACAACCAGCATTAATTTGTTAACAATGTGAATGAATCATCCCTGAAAAAGAAAACTCCAGGCCCTATGAAACCTTCAGATGTCTACAGCCTCAGCCAATATCTTATTGCAACTTTATGAGAGACTCTGAGCCAGAACCATCCAGCTGACCCATTCTTGAATTCCTGACTCTGTATGAGATAATAAATTGTTGCTATTGTTTCAAGCTGTTAGCCTCTGAGGGTAATCTGTTATAGAGGAATAGATCCAGCAGAATATGAAACATGATTATCTCAACCATTAACTGACTTCAGAGATTATTTGTCAACCATAATTTTAGGATTGAAGAAGGTAAAATGGCAGATTGGAATATTCATTTCAAATGCAGTGTGTCTGTGTATATCTCTGCACGTGCGTGTGTTTGCCCGAACTATTAAAAATCACTATTAAACTATTAAAAACCACTATATATCTAGATGTCCTTAACTTCCTTTTTTTTCCCCTACCAATTTCTCCTGAGGTGATGTTGAAGATGCTACTTAACTACTGAAAACTCTGCAAACAATGGGACTTGTAAGGAACAAAAACATATCCGTAAAGAGATTGAAAATAACTTCTGTGCTCAAATTCTTTCAGGGGCTTTTGGGCAAAATTTACCTCTTTTTACTTTTTTGTTCTCAAGGAAGGTGATTAATGAAATCTCATACTTTTTCACAAAATTTTTAGAGATAAAGTTAAATGTGATAAGGTATAGCCAACGATTAACAACTAGCATTTTTTTTTTAATTTTCATGCTTGCCTCTTCCCAATCTCAGTTTGTGAAAATTTACAGCAGTATCCACTCCCTAGAATCACAAACTTTTAAAATCCCATTTCTGGAGAATTTTTCCTTTTAAAAAGGCTTAATTGTCCCTGAGATCAAGATTCTAAAATCTTCAGGGAAGATTACTGACACTGGTATGGCAGGATTCATTTTGTTTGGGGGTTGTTGTTTAGTAGATAAGTCATGTCTGACTATTCTGTGATATCACAGACTGTAGCATTCCAGGCTCCTTTTCTCCATGGGATTTCCCAGGCAAGAATACTGGGGTGGCTTACCAGTTCCTTCTCCAGATCGTCCCAACCCAGGGACTGAACCCATGTCTCCTGCATTGGCAGGTGAATTCTTTACCACTGAGCCACCAGGGAAGCCCATGTATGATTCCACCCGTACAACCAGCACCCAGAACAAGATAATGAGAAGCTCCTTTAAGCTCCTTCCCAGTACGTAACTAGTCACCTCCACCCCAAAGTAATAACTGTTCTTGCCACTATCACCAAAGATTACTTTCCCATGGCCATTTTTAAAAATAAAACTCAAAACCGCATAATAATAAATGTGTTTCATGGCTTAAATGAATTGGAAATGACTACCGTAAGTTCAGCTCAGTTCAGTCGCTCAGTCCTGTCTGACTCTGAGACCCCATGGACTGCAGCATGCCAGGCTTCCCTGTCCATCACCAACTCATAGAGTTTACTCAAACTCATGTCCATCGAGTTGGTGATGCCATTCAAACATTGACTAAACTACCTTAAAGCCTGTGAGAAAACATTTACTGTAAAATTTTCTTTCAAGATTCTTCTTCCTTTTCATTCTGAGGCTACAAAGAGAGCAAAGGAGACTCCTAAAAGTCTATACCTGGGGCTTCCCTGATGGTCCAGCAGCTAAGAATCCACCTTGCAATGCAAGGGACATTGGTTCAATCCCTGGTCCCAGAAGATCTCACACGCTGCAGTGCAACTAAGCCCATGCACCACAACTATGGAGCTCAGATGCTGCAATTACTGAAGCCTGCACCCTGGAACCCATGCTTGGCAACGGAGGCCACTGTAATGAGAAACCTGTGCATCTCAATGAAGAGTCATCCCCACTAGCCATAACTAGAGAAAGCCTGTGTGCAGCAGTGAATACCCACCATGGCCAAAAATGAATAAATAAATAAATAAATCTTTAAAAAAATAAGTCTATTCCTGTGTATCAGATCAGATCAGATCAGTCGCTCAGTCGTGTCCGACTCTTTGCGACTCCATGAATCACAGCACGCCAGGCCTCCCTGTCCATCACCAACTCCTGGAGTTCACACAGACTCACATCCATCGAGTCAGTGATGCCATCCAACCATCTCATCCTCTGTCGTCCCCTTCTCCTCTTGCCCCCAATCCCTCCCAGCATCAGAGTCTTTTCCAATGAGTCAACTCTTCGCATGAGGTGGCCAAAGGACTGGAGTTTCAGCTTTAGCATCATTCCTTCCAAAGAAATCCCAGGGCTGATCTCCTTCAGAATGGACTGGTTGGGTCTCCTTGCAGTCCAAGGGACTCTCAAGAGTCTTCTCCAACACCACAGTTCAAAAGCATCAATTCTTCGGCGCTCAGCCTTCTTCAGGGAGAAATAAAAATACACATCTTGTGTGCTTTAAAAGACAGTTGGCCCTTATCCCATGGATGATATCTGAACCTTGTAAGTAGATATAATCATTTGTTCAAAATTAGGATAAATTAATGTAAAAACAGAACTGCACTGTACAATCCCAACTAGACATACATTTCTTTTTATCAACAACAAATCCAAAACCTAGACACACAAACTTTCCAGAGAGACAGAGACAAACCAAGGCATTATTTTTTTTAAATCTAAACGCTAATAAGAATTTGTTTTTGTTTTAAAATGACTTCACTTAGCTTAATCTTTGTGTGTTAAGGCTGGTTAATCCTGCACACTTTCTGTCCAGAATGTACTATAGCTGATACTTGCTTGGTTGAGAGAACACTGTCATTGCTGATGCAGGAAATCTATTTTAAAACTGCCGAAGAAAAATGCACCAGATATATCCTTATCACATTTTCAAAAGAGGTCTATTTCATGTTATTCCTAGGGAAGAGAAAAGTTATAAATAATGCACTCAGTAAAAGCTTAGTGTTTCACCTAAGGCTTTGTAAATAGCCTGCAACTTAGAGACAGTGAATTAAGAATTCCATGTTGAATTAGAAATTAAAAATAGATGCAGTAGTGAGAAATGTATTTAAGGCCCTGCCTACACTGCAGTAAAAATCATGTTTTGCAAAAATTAGGATGATTCTTGCTAGCATGCTGTTAACACAATTTCTCTGACCAGGAAAGAAAAATATATAGTTTTAGTTTATTATTTCAAAAATGTATTAATATTTTTACTGTTATAGATCTGATGCGAATATTTAACCTTTAGCATATATTTATTTTTTGCTTTATAATGAATTATGTTGAATAAAGTGTGAAGTAGTGACATTTAAAATATAAGTAATATTTTCATAGAGGATAACCTTATATCAGAGTGTTTTAACTCAAATATAATTATCAGTTGTACAATTGAGTACTGAAGTACAATTCCAGTGAAATCATTAACAGAGGCTTGTTTAATTTATAATCAGATCAGATCAGTCCTTCAGTCGTGTCCGACTCTTTGCGACCCCATGAATCGCAGCACGCCAGGCCTACCTGTCCATCACCAACTCCCGGAGTTCACTCAGACTCACGTCCATCGAGTCAGTGATGCCATCCAGCCATCTCATCCTCTGTCGTCCCCTTCTCCTCTTGCCCCCAATCCCTCCCAGCATCAGAGTCTTTTCCAATGAGTCAACTCTTCGCATGAGGTGGCCAAAGTACTGGAGTTTCAGCTTTAGCATCATTCCTTCCAAAGAACACCCAGGGCTGATCTCCTTCAGAATGGACTGCTTGGATCTCCTTGCAGTCCAAGGGACTCTCAAGAGTCTTCTCCAACACCACAGTTCAAAAGCATCAATTCTTTGGCACTCAGCCTTCTTCACAGTCCAACTCTCACATCCATACATGACCACAGGAAAAACCATAGCCTCGACTAGATGAACCTTTGTTGGCAAAGTAATGTCTCTGCTTCTCAATATGCTATCTAGGTTGGTCATAACTTTCCTTCCAAGGAGGAAGCGTCTTTTAATTTCATGGCTGCAGTCACCATCTGTAGTGATTTTGGAGCCCAGAAAAATAAAGTCTGACACTGTTTCCACTGTTTCCCCATCTATTTCCCATGAAGTGATGGGACCGGATGCCACGATCTTCGTTTTCTGAATGTAATACCTTTGTCCAAAAAGAAAACAGCATAGCCCTGCCTCATACACACATCTAAGCAGGTATAAACTTTGAAATATATTATTAAACAATAAAGGGGACTACTTCTTAAGAACACATAACAAAGAATTATAATCCTCAAAGAGATGGGGAAATAGTGGAAACAGTGGCTGACTTTATTTTGGGGGGCTCCAAAATCACTGCAGATGGTGATTGCAGCCATGAAATTAAAAAGACACTTACTCCTTGGAAGGAAAGTTATGACCAACCTAGACAGCATATTAAAATACAGAGACGTTACTTTGCCAACAAAGGTCCATCTAGTCAAGGCTATGCTTTTTCCAGGAGTCATGTATGGATATGAGAGTTGGACTATAAAGAAAGCTGAGCGCCAAAGAATTGATGCTTTTGAACTGTGGTGTTGGAGAAGACTCTTGAGAGTCCCTTGGACTGTAAGGAGATCCAACCAGTCCACCCTAAAGGAGATCAGTCCTGAGTGTTCATCGGAAGGACTGATGTTGAAGCTGAAACTCCAATCCTTTGGCCACCTGATGTGAAGAGCTGACTCATTGGAAAAGACCCTGATGCTGGAAAAGATTGAGGGCAGGAGGAGAAGGGGACGACGGAGGATGGGATGGTTGGATGACATCACCGACTCAATGGACATGAGTTTGGGTAGGCTCCGGGGGTTGGTGATGTACAGGGAGGCCGGGCATGCTGCAGTTCACAGGCTCTCAAAGAGTCAGACACGACTGAGCAACTGAAAGAACTGAATAGCCTATTTCATAGTGCTAAACGTTGCTCACAATTTAAAGCATGACAGTGTTAATATATCTCAGAAAACTATTCTTTGCTAGAATATATATAGCTAATATTGCAACATAATCTGGAGTGGGAAATTCCTTAAATCCATGGATATAAGTTTAAATGAATGTGTCTATAATTTTGTTTCCTATTAACTTTCAGAAAGGATTTTTTTAGAACTGTTTATTAGCTTTAAGACAGTATGGGCAATCTCTTGATAATCAATTCACACTGTAAGATTTTTCTAAATAAACAGACTTAAAACTGCCATTTTAACATTCTATTGTATGATTTTCTGCTTCTCATTTCCAAAGCTACCAATAACTTATCACCCAATCATTAATTTTTTTTTTCCTTTTTCACATTGATTCTTTCTTTTTACTGAGGTGTGCCATGCCCAAGTTGTGGTCTTCCATTTCTTTATCTTCCACCTTGCACAGCTCAGTTAATTCCACTTTTTATTGTTTAGTTGCTCAGTCATATCCCACTCTTTTTCGACCCTATGGACTGTAACCCGCCAGGCTCCTCTGTCCACAGCATTTCCCAGGCAAGAACACCAGAGTGGGCTTCCATTCCCTCCTCCAGGGTATCTTCCTGACCCCGGGATCGAATCCGCAGGCCTGCATTGCAGGCTGACTCTTTACTGCTGAGCTACTTGGGAAGCCACTAATTTCACTTTAGCTGGTGTTTATCATGTATACAATATTCTCTTTAATTCCGTTTCTCCCTCAGCTTTGTTCCAACTCTTTCTCTTTTACTTCAGGAAAAAACTCTCATTTTTCTCTCATGTTCTCTCCTTCCATTTGTAATCTAGATAAAGTTAATCCTAGGTGATAAGCCCCATACTCTTACAGTAAAAAGGGAAGTCATGAGTTTTAAAGTAAGTTTAAATATAATGTAGATCAATTTCCTTTGACTTCTATAGCTCTTGAAAGTATCCAGAAGTTTCCAATAGACATTATACAAATCTCCATCTAACTCCAAAACTTTTTTTAATAAAACCAGATTTCCCTTCATACACCAGCATCAAGATGGAGGATCAATAAGAAAACATATTAAGTGGCACACCTTTACTGTTTTATATCATTACTATTATAGAAATACGACTTTATTTTTCACTGTAATTTAAAGAACCTCAGTCACATTATGGTTTAAATAGGCACCTGTGGGCTCACCTTGACTCTTACTATTTATTCATCCCTAACATTTTGCCTGGAAGTGTCCAGGCAAAATTATATCCAATATCCAATTATATCCAACCTAGCTGTTCTCTCTGCTTCTATCTTTGCCTTTCCTGCTATTTTTAACCCAGCAATTACAGTGATTGTGATTATTTAAAAGTATAACCAGAACTTGCCACACCCATGACCTCAACCCTCCAAAGGTACCACATTGAGAATTCCAAAGGCTTCATAAAATCTATAGCCCAAAAGACCCTAAATAATACGGTTCCAGTCTTCCATTCCTCCCCCTTCCTCCTTCTCTCTTACCATGCTGCAAACAAACTGACTATTTGCTGTTTTGCCAAAACACCAAGTTTGTTCCCCTCTCCGGAACTCTCCCTCCAGATTTGCTGAGATCTGGGCTCATATGTGCTTTCAGGCCACTTTAACATTTTAGATAATACCTGAGTAGCCAGGTGTGAGAGACAGAATTATGTTGTAAGAGTCTAAACAAAGAAAAGAAAAATTTGGAAACCACTAAAATGTAGCTACACACAGGAAGTGTGTGGTGACTAAGAGAAGTCATGTGCAAGAGAGAAGAGAAGGCGCCTGCCTTGAAAATGGCTCACGATTAAGTGAACTGGAAGAGGAGCCAGTGAAGGCAAAAGGGAAGTAGGAGAATCCAGAAGTGCAGTGTCACTGACCATCTGTGATGCGGGAACTGCCTACACACACACACACACAAGTAGATGAATAATCAAATGAAATGTAATAACTTTGGAGGTATGAGGATCAAGGAAAAAGCTATTGACTTTGTTGATTTATTGTATTATTTCAATGTGGAAAAATGTCTTTTGTACTTCTAACATCTGTTTTAACTAATGAAGTTTTGGACAACTTTTGCAATTATTCTGTATACTTATGGAGCAAACTTTCTGTATGCCCAGTGCCGGCCCCATTTTGATAATTCTCATTTGTTCTAAATTTTCTGTACAATAGTAAGAAAGTCTATCTACAGTACCAGTATCCCTTGAAGATTTCTGTGAAATCTGTGCTTACAAAAAGACAGAGCCGTGATATTGTAAGGAATTTTGACTTACCAGAAGGCATTGACAGAATAAGACATGAATCATAAAGAAAAAGATTTATTTTAAGTTTAAAAACATTTCATTATTCTTTGTATGTTTTGGTTGACTAGTCTATAGCACTAAGTTAATGTCATCTAAAACATTACCACAAAACCCCTCCTGGGATGTCACAAACTAAGTCAGTATACCTATTAGTAAAAGAGCTGCTCTTTACCTACTGTCAGTGTTATGGAAGTCCTATACTCAAGCAAAGTTATAATTATATGTAATTAACTTTTCCATTTTCAACTAATTAAAGGAAGACCTGAAAACCCATCATCCCTGGATAACTCAGTGTATTGAAACTTGAAAGTTTTAACATTTAATCAAAAGGCACATCTATTTTGGCTTCCCTTATCCTTCTTGTTAACAGAAATAGCCCACTGGCTCTAGAACAGAAATGCCAAGCTTTGAAATTATGTGGTGTTAGGATGAAGATAAATTTGCTGTCTTTTTTTTTTTTTTTTTTTGCTGTCATATTTTTAATAGCATTTTTAAATTCAGATCTAGAACGATTAAGGCAATGCAATTTGTAAACTGAAAACAACATAATTAAAATGATTCAAAGAATCAAAACAAAATAGATAGTCCTCTAACACTTAAACAAAGACAGGTGAAGAGATAGCACCTTCTCACTGGCTGACAAACTTACTTTCACATGTATATTCATTTAATTTACTCATTCTTACGTCAGCTAAGAACAGATTATTTTCCAAATATTACTAATTTTTAGAATGTCAGATGATAATTTTGTGTTACAGATAGAGAAACATGAGACTGCTTTACATTTTAACAATGTTGTTACATTTTAACAACAATAACCCCAAATATCTATATAGCACACCACTTTGGCATCAACATGGATTTTATTTACAGATCTACATTAAAATTGATCATGGAAGAATGTATAATTTTATAGAAGGGAAGAATTACTGTTGCAGACAGTACTTTTCTACCTCAGAAAATTCAAAATGAAAAAAAAATAATAAAAGAATGATATTAACAATATTTACAATAATAATAAAGGAAGATATTGTGTGTGTGCATATGCAAAAAAAAGTATCTATGTTTATTAAAGACTGAAATGACACATACCAAAATTCTGTATGTTGTGGTTACAGGTTATTTTTTTTTCTTATCAGCATTCAGAAAACGAAGATTATGGCATCTGGTCCCATCACTTCATGGGAAATAGATGGGGAAACAGTGGAAACAGTGTCAGACTTTATTTTTCTGGGCTCCAAAATCACTACAGATGGTGACTTCCTTGGAAGGAAAGTTATGACCAACCTAGATAGCATATTCAAAAGCAGAGACATTACTTTGCCAACAAAGGTTCGTCTAGTCAAGGCTATGGTTTTTCCTGTGGTCATGTATGGATGTGAGAGTTGGACTGTGAAGAAGGCTGAGTGCCAAAGAATTGATGCTTTTGAACTGTGGTGTTGGAGAAGACTCTTGAGAGTCCCTTGGACTGCAAGGAGATCCAAGCAGTCTATTCTGAAGGAGATCAGCCCTGGGATTTCTTTGGAAGGAACGATGCTGAAGCTGAAACTCCAGTACTTTGGCCACCTCATGCGAAGAGTTGATTCATTGGAAAAGACTCTGATGCTGGGAGGGATTGGGGGCAAGAGGAGAAGGGGACGACAGAGGATGAGATGGCTGGATGGCATCACTGACTCGGTGGACGTGAGTCTGAGTGAACTCCGGGAGTTGGTGATGGACAGGGAGGCCTGGCGTGCTGCGGTTCATGGGGTCGCAAAGAGTCGGACACGACTGAGCGACTGATCTGATCTATCAGCATTTTCTAGACATCCTGCAATGAATCTGCATTACTTTGATATTCATTTTATAACAATTTATGGAACTATGTGCCAGGTACTGTATAAGACAGTGTATCCAAAGGTAAATCAAACAGACACAATCCTTGTCAATACAGGGCTGATATTCATAATACATATTTTACTTTAAAATTTATATTTCCTGGTGGTTAAGAGGACAGGCTTCGGAGACAAATTGCTTGGGTTCAAATCCCAGCTTTGCCACTTACTGTGTGTGACTTTGAAAAAGTTATTTAACTTCTCCATGCCTCAAACACCTCATAAGTAAGACAGGGACAAAAATAATACCTACCTCATGGAATGTTTTGAGCAATAAATGAGTAGATGCCTGAAAAGCACTTTAATTAGTGCTAGCATATGGCTAGTCCTTTGTAAGTGTAAGCCATTATTATTTTTATTATTATTATTAACTATGCTTTAAAAAAATTTTTTTAAGGAGATGGCTGAGCAGGCAAAACCAAAGCATTCACTCTATAAAATCTGTCAAGTGCAATGGAATTTAAGAAGTGATAGTTACATTGAGAAAAGAGAACTTTAATATAACCAAAACCTTATTATAACGAATGTGTTAGAGTATTATTGTTAAATATTATCACTGCAGATACATTAATATTTCCGCTTCTGTGTTTACACAGTAGTCAGCATACACTCGGCCTAACAGAATACAAGAAAAATTTTCCTACCATCTTAGTATGGGAAAAATAATTTTACTTAATGGACTTGATATAAACTGGAGTCAAAAGATATGGGGCAGAAAGGATGCTCTGAAGATAAAACTTAATTATTATTTTTAAAATGGATATAATTTCTATGTCTCTACTTATCAGGTTTAATTACTTACTATGCTCTTTAATATGTGGTTTAAACCATGTACGATGTCTGTGAAGACACTTTTTTTCAAAATGTTATTTGAAGTTTTCCAATTTTACTCCAAAGAGAATAAACAGAATTTGGAGGTAGAGCAGTGTGAGGGACAGGATATTAACTATAGTGAAGTGGTTTACCTTTAAAGTCAAAACAGCTATCTTGCCAATTAACATAAACAGAACAGTTTATTAGTTCATGCGCTGCTGCTGCTGCTGCTGCTAAGTCGCTTCAGTGGTGTCCGACTCTGTGTGACCCCATAGACGGCAGCCCACCAGGCTCCCCCGTTCCTGGGATTCTCCAGGCAAGAACACTGTAGTGGGTTGCCATTTCCTTCTCCAATGCATGAAAGTGAAAAGTGAAAGCGAAGTCGCTCAGTCGTGTCCGACTCTTAGTGACCCCACGGAACTGCAGCCTACCAGACTCCTCTGCCCATGGGATTTTCCAGGCAAGAGTACTGGAGTGGGGTGCCATTGCCTTCTCCCATGTGTTGCTAATGAAAACTAATTAGAAAAGCTGAGCCTGAGGTTGACATACTGTGTCTTTATATATATATATATATATATATATATTTATATATATATATATATAATTTTATTTATTTATTTTTGGCTACACTGGGTCTTTGTTGCTGCATGCAGGCTTTCTCTAGTTGACGAGACTGGGGGCTACTCTCTAGGTGCAGTGCTCAGGCTTCTCACTACAGTGGCTTATCTTACTGAAGAACACAGGCTATAGGGTGCTCAGGCTTCAGTAGTTGTGGCACGTGGGCTCATCGTTGGCGGATCCTGGGCTCTAGAGCACAGGCTCAGTAGCTGTGGCACACAGGCTTAGTAGCTCCTTGCATGTGAGATCTTCTGGGATCAGGGATCTAATCTGCAGGATGTGTCTCCTGCACTGACAGGCCGATTCTTTAACCGTGAGGCACCAGGGAAGCCCAACATACTTCATCTATATTCATTTATTATTCACTCATGTATCAACAATTACTTACCCTAGTGTCATACAATAAAGGATGGAAATGGTATGGATCTAACAGAAGCAGAAGATATTAAGAAGAGGTGGCAAGAATACACAGAAGAACTATACAAAAAAGACCTTCATGACCCAGATAACCACGATGGTGTGATCACTGACCTAGAGCCAGACATCCTGGAATGTGAAGTCAAGTGGGCCTTAGGAAGCATCACTACAAACAAAGCTAGTGGAGGTGATGGAATTCCAGTTGGGCTATTTCAAATCCTGAAAGATGATGCTGTGAAAGTGCTGCACTCAATATGCCAGCAAATTTGGAAAACTCAGCAGTGGCCACAGGACTGGAAAAGGTCAGTTTTCATTCCAATCCCAAAGAAAGGCAATGCCAAAGAATGTTCAAACTACTGCACAATTGCATTCATCTCACATGCTAGCAAAGTAATACTCAAAATTCTCCAAGCCATGCTTCAACAGTATTGGAACCATGAACTTCCAGATGTTCAAGCTGGATTTAGAAAAGGCAGAGGAACCAGAGATCAAATTGCCAACACTTGTTGGATCATCAGAAAGGCAAGAGAGTTCCAGAAAAACATCTATTTCTGCTCTGTTGCCTATGCCAAAGCCTTTGACTGTGTGGATCACAATAAACTGTGGAGAATTCTGAAAGAGATGGGAATACCAGACCACATGACCTGCCTCCTGAGAAATCTGTATGCAGGTCAGGAAGCAACAGTTAGAACTGGACCTGGAACAACAGACTGGTTCCAAATAGGACAAGGAGTACGTCAAGGCTGTATATTGTTACCCTGTTTATTTAACTTATATGCAGACTACATCACAAGAAACGCTGGGCTGGAGGAAGCACAAGCTGGAATCAAGATTGCTTGGAGAAATATCAATCACCTCAGATATGCAGATGACATCACTCTTATGGCAGAAAGTGAAGAGGAAATAAAGAGCCTCTTGATGAAAGTGAAAGAGGAGAGGGAAAAGTTGGCTTAAAGCTCAACATTCAGAAAACGAAGATCATGGCATCCGGTCCCATCACTTCATGGCAAATAGATGGGGAAACAGTGCAAACAGATGCAGACTTTATATTTTTTTTGGCTCCAAAATCAGTGCAGATGGTGACTGCAGCCATGAAATTAAAAGATGCTTACTCCTTGGAAGTAAAGTTATGACCAACCTAGACAGCATATTAAAAAGCAGAGACATAACTTTGCCAACAAATGTCCGTCTAATCAAGGCTATAGTTTTTCTTGTGGTCATGTATGGATGTGAGATTTGGACTATAAAGAGGGCTGAACACAGAAGAATTGATGCTTTTGAACTGTGGTGTTGGAGAAGGCTCGAGAGTCCCTTGGACTACAAGGAGATCCAACCAGTCCATTTTAAAGGAGATCAGTCCTGGGTGTTCACTGGAAGGACTGATATTGAAGCTGAAACTGCAATACTTTGGCCACCTGATGCGAAGAGCTGACTCATTTGAAAAGACCCTGATGCTGGGTAAGATTGAGGGCAGGAGGAGAAGGGGACAACAGAGGATGGGATGGTTGGATGGCATCACCAACTCAATCGACATGAGTTTGCGTAAACTCCAGGAGTTGGTGATGGACAGGGAGGCCTGGTGTGCTGAGGTCCATGGGGTCGCAAAGAGTCGGACATGACTGAGCAACTGAACTGAACTGATACAATGCTTCATTCAGCTTTTCTCATTGAGATGAGCTCTGTGTGCTAGGCACTGGACTAGTGCTAGTTCTTCTATCAGCAAAGATGAATAAGGTCTACCCCTTCCTTCCAGAAGTTTACAGTCAAGTATGAAAGTAGACATACGAATATCCCATTACTCTGCAATATGTGGTTAATAGAGAAGAATTTAAAAGGAGCCAAGCTTTTTTTTTACTTGGCAATAAATATGCACAAATTTTTTGGCACCATTTGTTAAGATAAAACTTCTGTTAAATGCACATATTTCTATGTATATTAGCATTGATTTCTACAGTATAATGTGCAGGCAAATAATCAAGGTTTAACACAAGGATTAAATAGAATTGGAGTGTTTCAGGGTGAGGGAGGGAGGCAGAAAGAGAAGGTTATTCCTAGGTAGAGAGAAAGAGAAGGTTATTCCTAGGTAGAGCTTTTTTTTTTTTTTTTTTTAATACTGGTACTCATATCATCTTCATGTGCTGTGCTCATTTCTTGATGGATTTTTTTAAAGACTTCTCCCCTCTTGCCAGTATCCCGTGCCCTCTCCTTCCAAAGGGTGTGAACTTGATGTGTTTATGAATGAATCAGTCAAAACAGAAACTAACTTTTTTGTGCAAAACTGAGAAGGAAATGGCAACCCACTCCAGTATTCTTGCCTGGAGAATCCCATGGACAGAGGAGCCTGGTGGGCTACAGTCCTCGGGGTCGCAAAGAGTCGGACACGACTGAGTGACTTCACTTCACTTCACAGCAATGCAATAGAGGAAACTGCTGGAACTCAGAGAGAGGGTATAAAACCACCACTCAAAAGAGGAGCTGTTGTTAATAGGATAATAATCTCTCCTTAAGATGGAATATGAAGCACAGTCTTCCTAATTACTTCATGGATCAGGTTTTATCTGACTGAAAAACATGATGAAGATAGATTTTAATTGTCCACAGGCTAATATTTCTACATTTAAAAATTGAATGTTAGCTTTGTGATAAACTATTTCATATAAACTGATATGTGAACAAACTAATGACTTTTTATACCCAAATTATCTTATTTTGAAAAGTCCCAGAGAGTATGTCAAAAAACAATCTGTGATCCTTCTAGTTCGAGCTTAATTTCAATTCCCATTCTTAAATTTCAATTCCCATGTTTAACAGTAGTCTGTAGTTTTGATTTGCATTTTGATGTAAACTTGGCCATTTCTCTCACTTTGTATAAGTTTAAAGATTAAGAAATTTTTAATTGTCAAAATCACAAATAAAATGAATATAAAACAAAGGGACCACCTACAGTCACCACAAATGTCTCACAAATTTCTTCCCATGAAAGGAATTAGAAGTTATTATAAAATGCAAAATGAAAATAACTACTTCTGCTAAGGATTATGTTTTATAGTTTCATCACATGAAATTCAAGCTTAAAGAGTTTTTTAAATGTTTCTCATAATTCTGGATTTAAGACTTCTAAAAAGGGGACTAGAACAAAATCCTTTAGTTACAACGGAAGAAGGAAATATCTATTAATTTTTCCAAGAGCAACTATAGCCCCACTCTCCCTCCATGCCCACTCTTCCCATCCCACTCCCACAGTCATAAAGCACTGGATTCTGGGATCTAGGTAGAAAAGTCACATGGACAGAGGAGACAGGTAGGCTATAGTCCATGGGTCACAAAAGAGTCAAACATGACTTAGTGACTAAACAACAACAAAAAATATTAGTTAATAGGAGAGCCACCTAGGACAGATGCAAAATTTAGTTTCCTGTAAGGAAGCAATTGAAATTGAAGTTATAATTAAACTATAAGTTTCCTGAGACCTTATGTATCTAAATATACTATATTTATCACAGTGCATCATACAAAGGAGGTGAAACATTAGTTGTTTCAAATAGAACTTGATAATGAATAAGTAGCCAGCCTGCTGTCTCAAAGGCATCCTCAGTCCAAGAGTAGAGGGAGGGACATATCTGCAAAGTGTTAGAATAACTCTGGGACACTGAACCCTGAGGTGCACCTCCACACAGGGCTCCATGGCTGGCCTTGACTGAAAAATATCCCTTCCTCAGCATCTGTGTTTTTTCTTTTTTTTTTTTTTAATTGTTGTTGTTCAGTCGCTAAGTTATGTCTGACTCTTTGCAACCCCATGGACTGCAGTACATCAGGCTTTCCCGTCCTTCACCATCTCCCGGAGTTTGCTCAAATACATATCTATTAAGTCAATGACAACTGAAGACTTCATTTAGCTAAGTGAAGTCGCTCAGTCGTGTCCAACTCTCTGTGACCCCAGGGACTGTAGCCTATCAGGCTCCTCTGTCCATGGGATTCTCCAGGCAAGAATACTGGAGTGGGTTGCCATTCCCTTCTCCAGGGGATCTTCCCGACCCAGGGATCGAACCCAGGTCTCCCACATTGCAGGCAGACTCTTTACCATCTGAGCCAGCAGGGATTTTTTAGGGTTAATGTGACATAAGTCTCACAAAGATAAAGCAATTTAAATTCGGTTGCTTTCCCCTACACATTAACTGAAATCAGCTTTACTTGTAGAGATGGGGAATTTTGTGGCTAGGTTGGGAGTAGGAAATATTTTAAGAGGAGAGATGGCAGGTTGTCACAGTAAATTGAGAGAACAACCAAAAAAGGTGGGGACAGGGCAGAGGAATGGCAAATACAGAAGTCCTATGAACAGTTTAGGTAATCAAAGATCTTGTCACTCAAAGCATGGTCTGAGGGCCATGGTATCACCTGGAAGCTTGTTAGAAATACAGAACCTCAAGGTCCTCCTCGAGACTATAGTAGCTGAATCTGCATTTTAACAAAACCTAAGGTGTTTTGATGCTAATCAGAGCTTGAGAAATTTGCTCTAAATTTTTATTTCTTGTTTCAAATAATTACCCTAAAGGAGGCTCTATGACTATGAAAATCGGGAAATGCCTCTGTTCCTCCTGCTCCAAATGATTGTTGCTTCTAATAGCCAGGCCTCAAGCCTGTGCTGTTACTAATGTATTTTAATTACATCATGAGTTAAGTAGGCTTTGAAACTAGCTTAAGAGTCAAACCAAGTCATGCAATAATACAGCACCCATAGGGAAATGTGTTCCAACTTCAACAACTTATAAATAAGCTATTAGAGCACAATTCTCTTATGCATTTGAGTTGTCTTCAGTTATTCACAGAAAGGCTTATTCTGAGTTCAGAAAACAAACTAAATTTTCATGCCGATCTATAAAGAATTAATCAATATTAGAATTTCCAAATTTAGATATCTATGACAGTGAGAGAAAAATCAAATATCTAAACAAACAAGAAATCTTATTCATCTATCCCTAGCATCCAGAAGGATGCCTAGAAAAAGAAAAGTCTCATTAGGTTGTGAATGAATTAATGAATGAGTGAATTAATAACCACTACAAAGCCTTGTTTAAAGTAGGTTCTAAGAACACACTTGTCAGGTAAACAAAAAACATATAAGAATGTACTAAATCAAATAATTATTTAGTTAATATCAATAGAAGACTGAGTCAGGATGACCAACACATATATGCTAAATTAAAATGGCATGTTTTACATCATTGAGGATAAAAAGTTTAAAAAAATTTTAATGACTGAACATTTGTTTAGTCTTTATGAACAAAGGAAATAAATTTTGTAAAATGAATTAATTTTCTGTGAAGACCTTCAAAAGCAGAAAGTAACTCATTTGTGGAGTACTGCCATCCATGCTGTCAAAAATTCACTCTCTAAAACTACAACATAATAAAACCAATTTGCTGATGAATATGTATTCTAGATACTTTGTTCTAAGTCATATTCTCCAAGATGTAACTGTAGAATTAAATTTTTAAGACAAAGTTAACGTAAGAGTTCTATGTCATAACACTGGTCTTTTAAAGAGTTCTACTAAATTATTCTCCCATGGAAAATCAAATGTTTGAAACATGAAAATTTTCATAAACTTCTCATTTTAATCCAATTCAGATCAACTGAGAAATCTGTCAAGTTATTCCACTTAATGAATGGAGGAAAAACAACATAATTCAACTGTAACAAATACCTAAGGACAAAGGAAGCTTTCAGGTTGATTTTTCCTAAAACTGAATTGAAGACTGGAGTTTACCCTTCACTTATCTGTATATAGTAAGCATTTGTTTGCAAAAAAAGAATCCAGCACCTAAATCATTCCAGTGTTTTTTTTTTTTAATTAAATCAGGGTAATGGTTAGCATGATGGGGGAGATGTGTATTTTTTTTTTTAAGATTTATTTATTTAATTTTTCGGCTGTGGTGGGTGTTTTGGACTTTCTCTAGTCTTGGAGAGCAGGGGTTACTCTTAGTCGCAGTGTGGTGGCTTCTCTAGTTCCAGAGCATGGGCCCTCAGGGTGCATGAGCTCAGTAGCTGTGGGGCACCGGCCTAGTTGCCTCAGGCATGTGGCATCTTTCTGAACCAGGGACTGAACTGGTGTCCCTTGCATTGCAAAGCAGATTCTTAACCACTGAACCACCAGGAAGTCTGGTGTTTACTTTTAATGGCAGCACAGGTCACCACATAAAGGCTACATCTCCAAGAAATGAACCAATTGAATCTATGTGCTCAGATTGCTTTTTGAGTGAAAGTACCCCCAATTTTTTTTTTATTATTAGTCCTTATCTTTTTTTTTTTTTTTGTCTTAAAGCTACCACTTTTGAGAAGTGCTCCTCTTAAATCCAATATACTGCAATTGTGTGAACAGAGTTACAGTCACATTCACACAAAGTACACTTTATACAAGCTGTTTATATTCCACTGCGGGTATACCTTTCCAGAGCAGATCACTATACCTCTGGGACTCTGCCTGAGAATTTTTTATCAATACACTAATTAAAACATGTTTATTGAATGTCTATTGTGGGATAGGCACTTTAGAAGCTTGGATATAGCTGTGAACAAGACAGGCAAGATCCCCTGCCTGTCAGGAAACGTACATTTCACAGGGGCCATCAAGAAACAAATAAGGAAATGCCAGTTAATAAGAAGTGCTGTGATAACAACAAAATAAACTGCTATATAGTACCTGCTGCATATGTGTTCTCAGAAGAAGTTTCTCTAAGGAGATTATGTCAACATTTAAGCAGAAATGCCAAGGTGGCCAGCGTCTAAGTTTTTGGGGTAAGGGCATTCTAGGCAGAGAGAGAACATGGACTACAAAAATCCTAAAATGAGGAGAAGCTTTGCATACTTAAAAAATAGAGAAAAGTGGGCATGGAAGATACTGATAGGAAATGAGGTCAGAATGGTAGGCAGGAACTAGATCACATAGAGGCTTTGAGACAGTGGACAGGAACCTTAATTTTTTTTTTCCTAATTGAAAATAAAAAATCCTTGATACATTTTAAACATAAGAATGATGTGATCAGACTTAGGACTTAAAAAGATCCCCTTTGCTGTTCTGTGAAGGATAGACTATAGAGAGTCAAGGTTGGAAGCCAATGGCTATTACAGTCCAGACAGGGAATGAGAGGGACTCAGACATTGTGGTCGGAGCAGACATGGGGTGAAGTGGATTTTTTTTTTTTTTAATGACTTGGAAGTAAAGGCAATAGAGACACCTACAAATGTAAAGAGTCAATAGCTTTTTCATAGGATGTGTTTTCTTATTTTATTTCTAATGCCACAATTAATGTTATTAGAATTCTGTTGACTTTTGTGGAACAAACTAGGTAATAGCATCAATGTCTTCATGGATGTAGACTCCTAAGGGTCCTCAGCCCTATGACTCTGGGAAATGAAACAACTCATAATCTACCACCTTTTTGAGCAGTTTGAAATATCTTTACAAAGTGCATGACTTACTGTTGCCTATGAGCTCTTTAAGGACAAGGACTGTGTTAAATTTATCTTTTTATCATCTAGGAATGCATATTAGGTTCCTGATAATACATATGCAATAAATAAATGAATAAATGCTGACATGTGAAATTTTATTTCCTTTTTCTACTTACATAAACTTTATGAGGGTTCCCTAAAATGTATCCCATTTGCTATTCTGTCACTTGGAAAATACTTTATTCTCAGGATAATTCATGTTAATTCTACACTGGGGTTATTTGATGATGTAAAATTTTATTTTAGAAATATTTAGTTAAATTGATGTCAGTAGTAACACACGGATAATTATGTTTATATTTGATATTATTTTGCTAGGGCTGCCATAATAAATACTGTGTAATGGGTGGTTTAAACAACAGAAATGTATTTTCTCATAATTCTGGAGGCTAATTCTGAAGTCCAAGAGCAATGTCAGCTGGTCTGGTTTCTCCGGAGGTCTCTCCCCTTGCAGACGGCAAGTCTTCTCCCTGTGTCCTCACATGGCCTTTCTCCTGTGCACACACATCCTTGGTATCTGTGTCCAAATTTCCTCTTTTTATAAGAACACTGGTTAGATTGGGTTAGGGCCCACCCCAAAGGCATCATTTGATTTAATCATCTCTTTAAAAGGGTCCTGTCTCCAAAGAGTTAGATTTTAGCATTCTGGGGGCTGGGACTTTGGGGTGAACTCAACTTACCCTAAACATATTTGTTAGAAATGCTAATTCATTAACAATAAGAAAGGAGATACATTTTGCAGCAATGACTATATTTCAGCCATTGAAACAGACACACACACGAGCAAATATGTGTTAGTCCCATAAGGTAAGCAGTCCTATTCACTGATGAAGAAACTGAGGCTCAGAGAAGACAACTTGGCAGAAATCCCAGAGATAGTGTGGTGGGGCTGGGACTTAAACCCAGATCTTCATGACTTCAAGGCCTGTTCTTTTAACTCTATACCGTTGTCATCCCTAATTGAATGATTGTGAATATATTTAATAAAACAGTGCATGTAAAGCACTTGGTACACTGCCTGACACATAATGACTCAACAAATGTCAGTTTACTTCCCCTAACACCACAGGCTTAAAGGACAATAGCATTTAAATCACCCCTTTCTGGCTCTCCTAGTTCTTCTGGAATGCCAATTTGGAATATGCTTCACTAAAAGATTGGCCATAATGGTTATTTCTCTTGACTGAGTGTCAAAGCTTGTTCACTATTTTGGTAGATGCCTCTGTGTACATATGAATTCGTAAGAGCTAGATAATGAAAATGCTTTTAAATTTAAAAATAGTTTTCACAATTCTAATGCTTAGCAACTAGCATTAAAAAGGGAAAGAAAAGCACAGTAACATTCCTTTTCCTTTAAAGACCATTCTGTTTATAAAGCTATCTCTAGCTGTGAGTGCTTTAAATCAGTGAGAATTAAGGCAAAATATAATGAGCTCCAAGTTTAACATAGCAGTAAATTAACTACTCGAGATCTCTACCATGAATAGGATTTACCAATTCACAGAGGTAAAGGTCCATGGTAAAATTGAATATATATGGTGAAGAGAAAATTAACTCTCTGAACTAAGAAAACTACCATTTAGAAACGCGATCAAAGAGAATTCTAAACAGAATTTCTCCTTTTGTTATTTCGCCTGTTACAAATGCTATCTCAAAATACCTAATCATCATCATCAAGACTTGGTTATAAGATTTGTGATCCATTTAAAAATGCTCTAGCTTAGACAGTATAATATTACATATGTGTCTATTAGTTTCAGTGTTAACCCAAGGGTCAGTCAGTTGCCTTAATGGAGATTCTAGAGATGGGCAGCAAGCAATTTATCAGAAAATGCCATTTTTCAGAAGTAACTAGTACAAGCACTTCAGCTTTCTGCATCTCAACACCTGAGACTTGGCTAATTAGCATACTAAATGTCAGAAGTGGTTTTTATCTGGGAAATTCATGGTTTATTTATAGGCAAGATGAATGTTAGTAACAGGCCGTTATTGGTGACATTAAAGGTATTCATGGATCTTTGAGATATTTTAGAAACACCTTCTACTTTTGAGTGAATCTAGTTAATCCTAAAATTTGGACCAGCAGGGAGGGGACTTGAGGCTGGACCCCCACATTGTTCTGTGTTCATTCTTTGGATCTGAGGTTCACCGGCTGTTCAAAGCAGAATTCTGCCTGTGGATTGTTGTTTTCTCTATCTCGAGTAAACTTTCATGCAGAATGCCTTAAGAACAGAGAGCACGACTTCAGGCTTTCAGACCAGGTTCTAAGAACTGTTTCTGAATCTCCTTGTTAATAAGTGTTAAATAAATGTCTATATACGGCAAAAGTGGGTCTGAGATTTATTTTCATTATAAGATGGTAACCAGTTTGCTGGGGAAGAGCTAAACTTTCCCTTCCAAGGTCTCTCAGGGTCAGATAGGATTCAAGAGTTGTGTATAATCAAAATGGTTTAGATCAGAGTAGCATTTTACAGAATTCTTTTTCCTGAATTCTAATCTTTGATTTTCTATAGGAATGTTAAGATGACTCATAGAAATAAAATATATTAAGCTTTTTAATCATGCAATTTAAAATAGATTCTTAATACTAAACATGAGATCATTTAAATGAGTGTTTCTTCATAGTTTTCAGCTAACATTCTTTTATGTCTTTCTAGAATACATTTGTTTGTGTTCTAGAAATGACAAAAAGTTGCCTTGAGAATTTAAATATTAAAAATTAAGAAAAGCTTTGTCCTCAAAGAGGACAAAGAATTCAGAGAGGAAAAAAAGTAGGAACCAGGGTTTTAAGCCTTAGTTAAATTTCATAAATCATTTTGTTCTGGGTTTGGCAGAACACAAAATGCTTTTGCCAAATTTTCCCCTCATTATTTAAAGCCACATGTTCTATGAAGGGGATTTAATGCATATGGTACAAATGTTTTTATAAACATGTTTTACTAGTAGGGATTACTGAACTAAGGTAACCAAGCCTAACATTAGCCTATTATGACACAAGCCATGGGATTGTTTTAATTAGTCACTTTTGTAAGGTATGATGGAATGGAATTTACCTACAGAGGAAATGGATTTTAGTTGAACCATGAGGAACTGAGGTTGAATATATTTAATCACCAGTGAGATTTATTAAGCCTTGTAGTATATGAAAAGCTTAGGAATGTACCATTGATTCACTAGACAAATAAAAATTCAGAGTTGGAAGAGGATTTTGGCAAATTACAACCTTACTTGGCCTCGGTTTCTGCTTCTGTAAAATTTAAGAGTTGGTATATGTTGTCAAATTCCAATATATTCATATTAAGGACCCCCTTTATTATTCACTCACTCACCATAGGGCCTATACTTTGAAAATATGCTAACCAAACTGAATCTGATGACTAATAAATTCTTTCTCAGATTTTTTATTAATGAAGATATTAATCACTGCCTCTGATTAGTGTAAGATATCCAGGATTACCACATGGGGTACATATACTATTGGCCAAAGCCAAATGAATTTGATATTTTAAGTTTACCTGGACAGGTTGACTGTGGTAAAATTTATTATTTCCATCAGACATTTTAAAATATAGGCAGTGCCGATTATATGAGGATAATTGTTTCCAGAAAAGGGTCATTTAAAGTGAGCCCATGTAAAACGGGTCACTCTGCTTTGAAAGCTGAAGCTTAAAATTATGAAAATAGGTTTATTTTGGTTATCTTGCAGTGAAGGGTATAAAAGTATCTAAAGATATATTAGAATAATGAGAGCGATAGGAATGTGGTTTGTCTTATTTTGATGTAAAATTTTTTCTAAGGAGCTTTCACTTCACATTTAACTTTCCTGCAGCTTGCAAGAAAGGTCATGGCGTGAGAGTACATAGGAGAGTGCAAAATAGTCTAGGCCCAAAGAACTCGTTCATCCTTTGATAGGCAAATTATTCTCTTTTGCAGCCCCAGCATCACTGTGTCTGATCTTTGACTTCAGTTTGCAGTTGATTTTTTTCACATATATTTTTTGTTGAAGTACAGTTGATTGGCAGTTGATTTTTGTGTTGTACTTGCATTAAGTGGTTGAAAAATTATAAGTATCAAGTAACTATCAAAGAGAACAGAGATGTTAAAGCCAAAGGCAAGGCTAGATCTGGTAGTAGAAAGCATTCTAGAATCTGGGCTCTTGAGTTGGTATTATTATTATTATTTTGGACACTTAAGCATAATATTTTGTAGTTGTAACTGTTTACGATTTTAGAATCCAATTTGAGCCTTGTCTTTAAAATCTAAGATATTGTAACTTGATTGAATAGAAATGCTAACTATTGAAAGCAACTGTCTCTGCCTCAGGAAAACTAATGGGTTTTAAAAGGATATTTTTTAAAAATATGCTATTTTCTATTAATTTTAATTAAATCTTATTAAACTGAAACTCAAGACACTGGCACTTTAGGACAGCACAATTGGTACAATTCAACCAAAAGGTTTCACTTGTTGAAATGTTTTGAAGACTTAATATCACCTGACCTAAGTTACAAGGTTCAGTATATTGAACTCCCATGATGGGTACCTGGGATGAGGGCCAGGAAGAGAGTCTTCAGGCCCACACACTATTGGGTTGACCAAAAAGTTCCTTTGTTTTTTTCTATCACATCTTATGAGAAAATCCAAATGAACTTTTTGGCCAACCCAAGAGAACCAGAAGAGAAAGGATAAGTTTGAGTTTCAGAATCTGGGGTGAGATTCAGTGTTCCTGGTCTTCAACCTTTTTAAACTTACCCAGAGTTTATATTCACCTAGAATGAAATCATGGGAAATTTCTCTTATAAATTGATTGATATGATTTTTTTTCTTGGACATCTTGAATGAGAACTTCCAAATAGCAAACATGCTATTTCTATTCTTCCCAATCTTCTTCTGCAAGGAGCTATTCAGAGAAATGGGAGAAAAGAACCTATTCTACTTTGGGAGACATTTGAATATGTCACAGGAGAGTCATATGCATACTCTAATTGAATCCGCATCTCTTGCGGTTCCCAATTTGGCAGATGGATTCTTTACCGCTGAGCCACCTGGGAAACCTATCAGCTACCCATGATGCAGTTTTGATAATCTCTTTTGAAAAGTATCAAGATTTTTTTTCTCTTTCCTTTTGCTTTTTCAAAATTCATGGAAAGCTTATCTTTCTTCCACTAATCATTAAACCATCTATCATATGATAAATCACATAGTAAATGCTTCTTGACCTACAGTTATTAAAGAGATAGTGAGAGAGAGGAGATTTAGAAATATTTGAGGTATTGTTTGCTCAATGGTGATACCATTTAAACTTAGGATATGCACATAACACAACTGTTGAAAATATTATGGAAATTTAGAAAGGGTTTTTTTTTTTAATTTTTTAAAATCACTAATAGATATACTAATAGCTTTTAACTTTTCCAGATTGCAGCAGGAAAGAGAATGGTTAGCTGCATGGATTGGAAGTCAGACTGCTTGTGCCCCATCACTCACTAGCTGATGACATAGAGCAAGCTTCTTAACTTTGAGGGGCAGCCATTTAGTTTCGAGCTTTCTAGAAGGGGGATAATAATCCCTACTTAATTGGATTGTTGTGAGAATTTAAATGAGTTAACATATATGAAGTTCTTAACCACATCTTGTATGTGTTACTTCTATAGTAGTGTTAGTGTTATTCCAAATATATTCTTATAAATCCCTGATAAGACATGTAGACAGATAACTTCGTTGATCCTATTTTATAATTAGAGAGACTGAGAAATCACCAATAGGAAGTTAGGGACAAGGCTAATCTGTAGGTTTGTGTCTGCACAATCTGGTGCACTAAAAAAAAAAAAAAAAAAAAAGAATAAAAGGATCTGCTGTGGCTGGTAGAGAAAGTTCAGAAGTAATTAGTGGTCAAGAAATGGGTATTGCAATTACCTGGGAGATTTCACCCCAGATGTAACCCCTACTTTGGAGTCTGATGGGAGAGAAAGAAAGAGTAAAAGAGCGACAGTGTGTATGTGAGCGTGCATGCGTGTAGTTGTGTCTGATACTTTGTGACCCTTTGGACTCTGGCCTGTCAGGCTCCCTGTCCATGGGATTTTTCAGGCAAGAATACTGGAGTGGGTTTCCATTTCCTCCTCCAGAGGATCTTCCCCACTCAGGGATTGAACTCATGTTTCCTTCATTGCAGACAGATTCTTTACCACCAAGCCATTGATGGGACAGTGTAGTGGTGCTCAAAGCTGGATCCCCAGACTATCAGCATCACCCAGGAACTAGTTAGGAATGCAGTCTCAGGTCCTGTTCCAGACTTAGTCAGAAACTCTGAGGGTGGGTACAGCAATCTGTTTTTACAAAGCCTCCACTATAAAGTATGTGAGTATAGGAATAGAGAGATCATGTGAAGACTGAAAAACCTCCCCCTGGGATTCTAATTCTGACATATTCGTGTTGACTTTTCCTAAAAGGTTAAGAACCACTGCAGAGATGAAAACCACCTTTAATTAAAGAAAAACAAAATACATTAAAAAAATGTATCAGGGAGGTAAGAGGGTTTTAAAACATTTTTATTTATGGGCAAAAGGACTTGTTTGTCTTGATAATTAAATCTGAATTCAAAATCATCTAGCTCTGCCTTAAAAGAAAACTAAAATGGTTGAATCAAGTACTGTTCTCTGAAGGGCTTTTGTGTCTCTATGCTTCTACTTTCTGAGCTGAACTGAAAGTATTGCTTTTCTTTCTGCCTTACCTACTTGCTTGCAAGCTCCAGAACGTTTGCCATGTCTTGGATACTTATATATTTCTGACACTGATCTTATGTAAGCACTGATAAATGTTTCTCAAAATAACTAATTAATTAACAGAGCCAAATGCTTGTTACGTATTTAAAGTTACTTGCTGAAATAACAAAGGCGTGATAAAAGTAACTTTTTAATTTTCATGTAGAATTTTACAAGTAATTTTATAAAGCTGCAAAAGGTGTGTTTTTTTAGAAGGCATATTCTTTTGAAATAACTGAGGAAAGTAAAGTGTCTCAAATATTAATGATTTTTATTGTTAAAGAGACAGTTGAAATTGGCTGCTTTCCATGTATGTATGTCATAATTCTTAGAAGAATGTATATTTCCATGATGCGACATAACAAATCACACTGAAAAATACATATTTTGCCTTCAATCTGAAAATATTTCCTCTAATTAAAGGGACATTTTATTGTTTTTTTGATGGATGTAAACTATTACATTAAAGGCTAGGCAAATGAGAGTACTAAGGGGAAAAACAACTTTAGACTCACTTGAGTCACCGGGCTAGAATCCTAGAGAAATGCTAAGCTCACAGCCTTCCAGGGAGAAGATTGGCATTCGCACGCGTGGGTTCTCAGAAGTGCACAGCTGATGGCCAGATGGTGACAGTTTGTGGAGAAGCAGAACTGTCATCACCAAGAACATTCAGGATGCATACAGATGTTCAATATGGGCTGGGACAGAGGGAAGCCTTGCCTAAACAAAGATAGAACCTCAGTGAAGGAATTATTTAGGGAACAATTTGCCTAAAATAATAGGAAAAACAGGAAAAAAAAGTCTCATAATACTGAATTTATTTGTTATAAAGTATAGAAAACCATGTCTGAGATCTTTGAGGTCATACTTCTTGAAATTCTACTAAATGCAGTGAAGAAAATGTTTTAGTTAGCTGACTGGAGTGTAGCAGAATGCCTTGGGACTCTTATAGGTTAAAAGCAACAATAGAAGAT
Source organism: Bos indicus (assembly GCF_029378745.1). Classification (NCBI taxonomy): domain Eukaryota; kingdom Metazoa; phylum Chordata; class Mammalia; order Artiodactyla; family Bovidae; genus Bos; species Bos indicus. Next base: position 115,016,847 of record NC_091760.1, read on the forward strand.
ATCCTCCTAGACTCACTGGATTCCGGCCTGTAATTCCGCTGATGGGCTTTCATGCTGCAGCTAGTGTTATAATCAACTTGAGGAACAAGTATGCTTGTTGCAATAGCGGATTCCAGAGTCGACAGTATCCTTCTATTGGGCAATACCTTTCTATCCTGCTGTTGTCCTTAGACCTTGCTCTTTTCACAGAGACTGAGAAATCTATTACATTAGTCCCTCCTTACCCACAGTTTCAATTTCCACAGTAAAACAAGGTCCAAATATATTAAATTTAAAAATTCCAGAAACAAACTTCCTACGTTTTAAATTGTGCGCCATTCAGAGTGGTGTGATGAAACCTCACCCTGTCCCACCCCGTCCCCAGGATGTGACTCATCCCTTTGTCTAGCATATCCTGTCTTGTTAGTCACTCAGTGGCTGTCAGATGGACTGTCACAGTATCATATTTTCACTGAGTTCAAGTTACATTTATTTTACTCAATATGCATGCTCAGTGGCGCAGTAGGGTCCAACTCTTTGCAGCCCCATGAACAGTAGCCTGCCAGGCCCCTCTGCCCATGGAATTTTCCAAGCAAGAAAACTGGAGTGGGGTTTCCTATTCCAGGAGATCTTCCCGACCCAGGGATTGAATCTTCATCTTTCGCATCTTGTGCATCGGCAGGCGGGTTCTTTACTACCAGCACCACTACAGTGGTCCCAAAGCAAGAGTAGTGATGCTGAAAATTTGGATATGGCAAAGAGCAGTTGTAGAGTGCTTTTGTAAAGTAAAAATGTGAGTGGTTCTAGACTTAATAAGGAAAGAAAAAAAAAATCATATACTGAGGTTCCTAAGACCTATGGTAAGAAGGAATCTTATATGCATGAAATTGTGAAAAAGGAAAAAGAAATTTCCGCTAGTTTTTCTGTTGCACCTCTAACTGAAAAACTTTTGGCCACAGCACATAAGTGTTTAGGTAAGACATGAAAGGCATTAAATTTGTATAACAAGATATTTTGAAAGAGACTACATTCACATAACTTTTATTATAGAATTTTGTTATAACTGTTCTATTTTATTATTAGATACTGTTGTTTAACCTCTAACTGTGCCTAGCCTAATTTATCACAGGTATGTACATCTAAGGAAAAAAACATAGTATGCACAGGGTCCAGTACTATCAGCAGTTTCAGGAATCCACTGGGGAGCCTTATCCCTGCAGATCAGGAGGAGACTACTGGATTCCAGTTGAAGTGTATGGAAGAAAAAAGGGGCTGAGAGATACAAAGATGGCAGTGAGAGCAAATGGAGGGCAGTGGTAATTGCATCAGAAATATAGACCTAGAAGGAACCCATGGCTGGAAGGAAATCTTTGTTCACTCTGACTTGTCTCACTTCAAAGCACTATTTAAATGATGCTCTCTTTATATGGTTAAATTAGTAAAAGTCTACAGGGCTAAAATGGTCATCAATTCTATTACAACATGTAACTATGAATGCCAACTTTAAATTATATGGCAGAATAATGTTTGCGCTGCCACCCTATGCTGAGGGCCATGACTGAACCTCAAAAAATGGTGGCTTTCAGTCTTCTCTGTAGGTAGCCTTAGGAACCTGGTTTCTACAATTTTATAACCATTGGCAAAATGGCTTCATTCATTGGACCAGCCTCTGAGGTACTGTGTCAGTTAGCTCCAGTGGGGTATGAGATTGGTGTGACTGTGGGCTGTGCCCTCTAGCTAGGAATCCCTCCTTTGCTTCCTGTCATGTTTGGGGATGAGAGGAAAACTTGCTTGCCTAGAACTATGTTCATGTGTTCCTAGTTTTTGGATACAACCTATAGGTCAAGAGCCTCATATAGATGTATAATTTTGCTGACTCCTGGCAATAACTAACAAAGAAACCTAGTGGCTAGTATAGATGAGAAAATTGAAGCCTAACAGCTGCTTCCTAACAGATTTCAGGAGGAAAAGCAAAGGCTTCTCACAGTGGTTTCCAAGGCTAGGCATGCCCAGGATTTCAGAGTTTGGAGGATATAGAGGGATTTGACTTTAGCTCCCCCTTAAGCTTTTGGTCCAGAACACATGTATGACAAACTTAATGGCCGTGAGTTTAAGCAAACTCTGGGAGAGAGTGGACAGGGAAGTCTGGCATGCTGCAGTCCACGGGGTCGCAAAGAGTAGGACACGACTGAGTGACTGAACGATGACATGCACAACCAGTTTTCAATTTTCTCATCGCTGGAGACAGGAATGGGGCTATTCCTACCCAACCTAAAGAGACTGAGGGTTAAGGAAGGAAATCAAAATTCCCTAAGGAAGATGGTTCAGGTGCTAAGGAAACACAGCAGGACACTACAGTTGTTAGTTGATTTCCTCCAATGCACTTCTGGATTTAAAAGCCTTTAAAAATGACACTTCTTACTTTCTCACGCTACAAACTTCTCAAAATCCTTTCCCATAGGTTCTCTAATTTTAAGCACACTATTATAACTATTATCACTCTATGTGAAAAGGCTATATAGAGCACTGATTAACAGCACAGATGCTGTGACCAGGGTTCAAAGATTGTTAAGCTGTCTGACCTTTGGGGAATACCTTGGGGTATACAGCCTATGTATGGCAAAGTTTTCTTATACACAAAACAAGGACTGCATTAGCAACCTTTTGATAGGTTGATTGACAGGACTACATAAATTAATATACATATAACATATAATGGTACCTAGCTCATTAAGGTAGCTCTTACGGGCTGATAGCTCAGTGGTAAAGAACCTGCTTGCCTATGCAGGAGACTCTGGTTCAATCCCTGCGTTGGGAAGATCCCTTGGAAAAGGAAATGGCAACCCACCCAAGTATTCTTACCTGGAAAAACCCATGGACAGAGGGGCCTAGTTGGCTACAGTCCATAGGGTCACAAAGAGTCAGACACAACTTGGTGACTAAACAACAGCAAAGCTCATACTAAACTATCAGTGAAAATGTTGATCACTCAGTCGTGTCAGACTCGTGACCCCATGGACTGTAGACCACTAGGCTTCACTGTCCATGTGATTTCCTAAGCAAGAATACTGAGTTGGTTGCCATTTCCTTCTCCAGGGGATTTTCCCACCCCAGGGATTGCACCCAGGTCTCTTGCATTGCAGGCTGCACTGCAGACAGGTTCTTTACCATTTGAGCTGCCAAGGAAGCCCAATCATTAAGTATTATCTATTATGAGGAAACTGGGGCTCGGAGAGGTGAAATGATTTAGAGAGGCTAAATTCCACCCAGATCTCAAGGTCACAAGACTAGTTAGTGATGGTGTCAGGACTTGCACGCTAGTTTAATTATGTAAACTCTAGTACTGCTTCTCAACAATAGAACATAGTTGAATATTTAAATACACACATGGAGAGACAGAGGCCTGTTCAACTGGTATAAAATCAAATTTTGTATCTCATTGTGTTATATGTAAATAATTTTCTCTATGATAAAGAACTGTCATTCTTTTTCATTTTTAGGGAACATGGTATATAAAGTGTCCATCCATGTGTACAGAGGTTATAGAATAAAAGGACAAATGAATGAATGAGTGAATGACTATGCATGGTTTGCTATTAAAGAAATATTCTAAGTCTCATTTTAAAGCAAGTAGTTGGAGAGACTGGTATAATAATAAACCCCAAACCATGCCACCATGATATTAGTAGAAAAGCATTTGATGGACATGGTATCTACCATCAGGACAGCCTCAAGTGGTGTTCTAAGAGCACTTCATCTTGGAAAATGATGTTGGAGGGAACTAAAATGATCATATATCATAAACATTAGATGAAACTCGGTTTCATTTCATGAAATTCAGTTTCTTCAACACAGTGCTCCCCACTGTATAGCTTTAAAGCACCAGATTTCCTTTCCTCAATTAAGATTTTCCTTTGTACCTAGAAGCTTCCTTGGAGGTGGGGGGGTGACGAAGAGTTGTGAAACTTAACACTTTAGCAATCATCTCACTTTTGCATCTAGTTTTTTGACTCCCTGATCACTCAGATCTCTACTTCTGCCCATTAACAGATAATAAAAAATTTTAAGGCCCATCCCCCACCCTCATCCCCACCTCTTAAATAAAGCTATTTCCTATGAGTCCATGGGTGGCTACTTGGTGGGCTAATCGCAAGCAGCACATACAGATTGGAACTCCATGTAAATGAAGAGTCTAAAAATAAAAGTTTGCATGTACCCTATGGTATTTCCTAAGCCATCCATCCCCTTAATTCAATTTTTGTTGAAATTATACCCTATCCTAAGGGGCCTTTCAATACAAAGAGATGATATTGAGCTCTGTAGCATCCCATTTATTATGTATGTTACTTAACTAAGATTTGTAGATCTGCTTGATTTCTTCTAACTTGGGGTTTCCAAATTAACTTAATTTGTTCTCCCCATAAAACCATAATAACTAAATTTCTGCAGCAATCTGCTTCAGAGATGCATAGTACATTTCCCCTCCCTTCTTTTCTCCTGCTCCAACTCCTCCATGGCTTATTTTGCCCTATTCTTCAGCATTTACCACTTGAAAAAGTTAGATTTTAAAATATCAGATCTTTGTTTTCCCTCATATTTAAATAGATAAGTCTATATGATATATTATTAATCAGACATGACTAAGCGCAAGCACAGAGAGGCTAAATCCGCCAGATTCATGTTACTGAGTATATAAATGAACTTTTTAACGTTAAATTAAAAAAAAGTTTTTTTAATTTTATTTTGGGTAGTCCTGAATCTTCTTTGCTGTGCAGGCTTTTCTGTAGTTGCAAAGAGCAAGGGCTCCTCTCCGGTTATGGTGCATGGGCTCTCATTGTGGTGACTTCTCTTGTGGAGCACAGGCTGTAGGTGCACGGGCTTCAGTAGTTGTGGCTTCTGTTCTCTGGAACACAGGCCCAGTAGTTGTGTTGCATGGGCTTAGTTGCCCCGTGGCAAGTGGTATCTTCCCGAATCTGGGATCAAGCCTATATCTCCTGCACTGGCAAGAGAATTCTTTACCCTGAGCCATCAGGGAAGTCCTTTAACGCTAGATTTTAAAATTTGGTTCAAAATGTGCTGCCAACAGCTGGAGCACCAGCTAATAATTACAGGTACAACTCTAGCATGAAGGTATTGATGACCTTAGGATTTCTTCTGCTTTGTAGTAATTCCATAATTCCATCTGCTTTCCCCATCGCTAACTATTACTTAGGAGGCTGTGCGAATCTGTCTGACAGTAAGAACTCAGAATCAGGTATTAGAAGACAAAATTTAAATTTCTGGTTTACTGTTGATTGATGTTTTGACTTAAGGCAACCAAGTCATCCCTATTCATAAGGAGAGGATGGACACTGACAAAGTGTAATTTTGTGGGGGTATTAGTACTATTTTCACCGAAAATGCTGTAGTGCATGATGTTCTATTATTGAAGGTCAAGTGATTTGTGTTTAAAGACTTTTCTTCTCTTTCAAAAAGCAGAGGAACATACTACACTAAGACTCTAATAACATGCTATGACTTAATAATCAGTCTACTGTATCACCAGGCCCTTAGCCTTGTGACAGCAATGTGTTTACATATACATATGCAGATGGATCCCTGGTGGCTCAGAGGGTTGAGTCTGCCTGCAGTGCAGGAGATCCAAGTTTAATCCCTGGTTGGGAAGATCCCCTGAAGAAGGAAACTACAACCCACTCTAGTACTCTTGCCTGGAAAATCCCATGGACAGAGGAGCCTGGTGGGCTACAGTTCACAGGGTTGCAAAGAGTGGGATATGATTGAGAGATTTCAGTTTCACACAGATGGAGGCTTAGGATTAGGCACTTGAGTAAGTCAGGAAAGGTGAGAAGACAAATGCATAGAAAGGGGTGATTTGGGACACTGAAGACAAACTGTCCTTTTTCAGTTTCTTAAAACTAAAATACAGGAGAAAAGTCCTGAATCTACATAATTATTTGAAGATTTGTCAGCTAATGATTTATACTGTGCCTAAGCAAAAATTTGAGACAAATAAAAGGTATCAGTCACCTAAGAATTTCTGACACCCTCAGTGGTATGCTACCCTTGACCTGATAGTGAATAGGGCTGTCAAGAAGCACACCCCACCCCCCACCCCGCCACTAATGCTGTTTTATAATACCTTCATATTGAGCTATGTAAGCTACCAGATAATCATGATAGTTGAAATAACACTTTAAAAAAAAAGACGTTGTTTCTCCTTTCTAGACTTATATTTTTGATAAAGTGCTATTTTATTTTTCAGTCCTTCTGATAAGATGCAGAAGATAACGACAGGTTGCAATTTTAAATCTCTTTAGTTTTCTTTCCTATGAATGATCCTATCTGACAGGCTCCCTTCCGCCCCTTTTCTTGTCATTAAGTACAGCTTTGGTTTGGTCTGAGTAAAAAGAAGATTAATTATATACCTCTAGGAACATTACTACAATGTTCTGAGAGGTAAAGAAGGGAATTTCAAAAATGAATCTGTCTTCATCACTAAGAAATAGACTTAACACCTCTGAGTTGAATCCCAGGGACGGCGGTACCTGGTGGGCTGCCATCTATGGGGTCGCACAGAGTCGGACACTACTGAAGCGACTTAGCAGCAGCAGCAGTTACTTATTTACATCATATTACTGGAATATTACATTCTATGACTTCATTTATAGTTTAAAATACAGCAAGATATTGATCAAATCTTTTGGTCAGGATGGTAGAAGTATTTCCAGAATTCTATTTTGCCTTATCTTTTGGGAAGCTAATAGAGTAGTAAATATCTTGACGCTGTCATTTTTAATAAAGCATTTACTTTAGAACTAATATTTTAAAACTTAACACAATTTATTGTGTGTTCATTTTCAACAGATAATCAAAGAAGACCATTTCTCCTTTGGAAAGATATATATTTTTCCATCTCAAAAAGAATGTTAAAAAAATAATTTTGATATGAATTAGCTGATTACGATAGGGGCATGTATTTTAACCATTTGTTCCAAAAAGCCCCAATCAAATGCATCCAGCATATTAGGAAGTTAGGAGGAGATACTTATCACTACTCCTGGTGGGGGCAAAAAAAACAAAAAAACACAAAACTATCATGGTATCTAAATGTTAAGCAGCTTGCCAAGTTCACAAAGTCAAGCAGTGGGACTGAGGATAAAACCACAGGTTTCCTGCCTTTCAGATGGCAGTAGAGCAGAAGATGACCTATATATCAGGTGTTTCTAAACAGAAGGAGGGTAGGCCCCCCTAGCAACCCCTGTTCACAGGGCAGCTGAAGCTTATAGGTTTGTCTGGGTCCAAGATGACAGGGAGACTTCTGAATTAAACAATAAGGTTTCTCGTGGGGAAATGGCCTGTGATTTACTTCTTGGATAGCACTGCCCACAGCAGCTTCAGCTGCCTCTGCAGTGCTGTCTATAAAGCTCAGTGGCTGAATGACAGGTGGAGAAACAAGAGACCTTCTTGGGCTCCAAAATCACTGCAGATGGTGACTGCAGCCATGAAATTAAAAGACACTTGCTCCTTGGAAGAAAAGCTGTGACTAACCTAGATAGCATATTCAAAAGCAGAGACATTACTTCGCCAACAAAGGTCTGTCTAGTCAAAGCTTTGGTTTTTCTAGTAGTCCTGTATGGATGTGAGAGTTGGACTGAAGAAAGCTGAGTGCCAAAGAATTGATGTTTTTGAACTGTGGTATTGAAGACTCTTGAGAGCTCCTTGGACTGCAAGGAGATCCAACCAGTCAATCCTAAAGGAGATCAGTCCTGAATATTCATTAGAAGGACTGATGCTGAAGCTGAAACTCCAATACTTTGGCCACCTGATGGGAAGAACTGACTCATTTGAAAAGACCTTGATGCTGGGAAAGATTGAAGGCAGAAGGAGAAGGGGACAGCAGAGGATGAGATGGTTGGATGGCATCACCGACTCGGTGGACAAGTGTTTGAGTAAGCTCTGGGAGTTGGTGATGGACAGGGAAGCCTGGCGTGCTGCAGTCCATGGGGTCACAGAGAGTTGGACATGACCGAGTGAACTGAACTTGCTGCTTTGTCTCTTCCTTGCAGATTGAATACTAAAACACAGAAACTTCTCACCAGCCTCCTTTCTTTTATGGCAGTGGTGACCTAGTAGGCAACAGAGTTTATCAGGGATGCATGAAAACAGTCAGCCCCCACTAGGCAGCCCTGGAAGGGTGGGGAAGGGGCTGGAGTTTATTTCCAGCACAGATATCCTCAGGCAGGTACAGCCCTGCAGGCCCTGTACACTCAGTGACTCAGGGGCATTCAATAGGTCACTAGGGCACTGCAACTTGTTGTAACAGACCACCTGGCGCAAACAGTCGTTCTACAAGAGAAAGAGAATAGAAGACAGTGAGGAGGGAAGAAAGGTGCTGAAAGGGACAAACAACTGAAGCACGTTTTTTTGTGGAGATAATCCCATTTTTCCACCTTGGAACTGAATATCTAAACAGAAAGGCAATGACTAGATTCCTGCATGTTGCCACACAGTGTCTACAGAAAGAAACCATCTGAAGAAAGTTTAAAGCCTTAACAGGATTTATTAAGTCCATCCCCTTCCTTCTTTAGGTATTTCTCTCAACATTTTGCCACCCTTGACCCTCACCTCCTGCAGACTCAAAGACACAATCCATTACAAATTATCGCAGTTTCCCAAACCCACAAGCCCCCTCCCCTCTTTATTTACTACACCCATTTCTTTCTGGGGTTATCTTCGCTAGTCTCTCCTTATCTGCCTGCAAATTATCTTTTCGAAAAGCAGCTCAAGCTTCACCTCCTGTGTAAAGCCTAAACTGGCCACCCCCAACCCAATAAAATTGATCATTTCACTTTTTACACCACTATATAGCTCACTTGATTGTAGGTATCTGTTTACCAGTCTATCATCCCTAGCTAGACTGTGAACATCCCTGGAGTGGAGTCTGCCCTGTCTTGCAGTCTCCTGAAGCAAAGACAGCGCCCCAGCACTTAAACATGCTTGTTGAATGAATAATGATCAAAGTCCTCTGCTCTGGTCTATCTATCCTCCTGGATAGACCGACCCAAAGTTTCAGTTTTCTAAGCAGTGAGGAATGTAGGAGAATGGATGGAAGGATTTTGGAAACTTGAAGTCCAACTAATTTTCAGAAAAGATTATTCACAGTGGAACAAATTCTCTGGGAAAATTCAATGAAAAATTCTTTCTGCTGATTATGACAAACTACATTTAAGTCAATTCCTGGCTATGCTAAATACTGTTTGGAAGGAATTAATTCTCATTCTTTTTAAACTTTTTTTTAAAATTTTTTACTCTTTCCATCCTCAGATAAGCATAATCCAGGGAATTTCTGAAACATTACTGATGCCTGTGTCCTTCCCTGAATATTCTGGTTAAGTGGGGCGAGAATAGGGCCCGACTTCGGGGGTTTTAAGCTCACCAGGTGTTTCTAAAGTGCAACCAGGGTTGAGATCCACAGCTTTGAGAGAATTTATCCGGAGCTGGGGTGCAGTTTTCACAGCCTATGTATACTGATAAGTTATCAATTTTCCAGGTTCAATTTAAATAGAATGAACATCTCCAGCTTAACATATCCAAAAGCAACCAAACCTCAAGTTCCAAAGTGAGTGGCAACTCCATCCTCTCAGTGAATCACACCAAAATCCTTGCAGCTGAGGAGGTATAAGAGTAACCTGAATGGTGGGGGAAGACGCAAGATAAAATGGGTTAAGAAGAAGAAAGCGAGAGGGAAATGAAGATTGACTCTGAAAGGAGAAGATACATAGGGAGCTAGTGAATTATAAGTGAATTAAAATTAAGGATCTTGTTTATAATTTGTTTTACATATTTAAAGGAAGACTGACATTATTTTAAAGGTGACAGGAAAGCCCAGTAAAGAAGTGCATTGAGCAAACTGCATACTTTCTCTGAGCCTCTTGATTAACCTGTGTTATTAAAAGAATGAAACTAGAACACTTTCTAACACCATACACAAAAATAAACTCAAAATGGATTAAAGATCTAAATGTAAGACCAGAAAGTATAAAACTCGTAGAGGAGAACATAGGCAAACACTCTCTGACATACATCACAGCAGGATCCTCTATGACCCACCTCCCAGATTATTGGAAATAAAAGCAAAAATAAACAAATGGGATCTAATTAAAATTAAAATCTTCTGCACAACAAAAGAAACTATAAGCAAGGTGAAAAGACAGCCTTCAGAATGGGAGAAAATAATAGCAAATGAAGCCACTGACAAACAACTAATCTCAAAAATACACAAGCAACCCCTGCAGCTCAATTCCAGAAAAATAAACGACCCAATCAAAAAATGGGCCAAAGAACTAAACAGACATTTCTCCAAAGAAGACATACAGATGGCTAACAAACACATGAAAAGATGCTCAACATCACTCATTATCAGAGAAATGCAAATCAAAACCACTATGAGGTACCATTTCACGCCAGTCAGAATGGCTGCTATGCAAAAGTGTACAAGCAATAAATGCTGGAGAGGGTGTGGAGAAAAGGGAACCCTCCTACACTGTTGGTGGGAATGCAAACTAGTACAGCCACTATGGAGAACAGTGTGGAGATTCCTTAAAAAACTGGAAATAGAACTGCCATACGACCCAGCAATCCCACTGCTGGGCATACACAGTGAGGAAACCAGAATTGAAAGAGACACGTGTACCCCAATGTTCATCGTAGCACTGTTTATAATAGCCAGGACATGGAAGTAACCTAGATGTCCATCAGCAAATGAATGGATAAGAAAGCTGTGGTACACATACACAATGGAGTATTACTCAACCATTAAAAAGAATACATTTGAATCAGTTCTAATGAGGTGGATGAAACTGGAGCTGATTATACAGAGTGAAGTAAGCCAGAAGGAAAAATACCAATACAGTATACTAACGCATATATATGGAATTTAGAAAGATGGTAACGATAACCCTGTATGCGAGATAGCAAAAGAAACACAGATGTATAGAACAGTCTTTTGGACTCTGTGGGGGGGGGATGATTTGGGACAATGGCATTGAAACATGTATAATATCATATAAGAAACGAATCACCAGTCCAGGTTCGATACAGGATACAGGATGCTTGGGGGTGGTGCACTGGGATGACCCAGAGGGATGGTAGCGGGAGGGAGGTTGGAGGGGGGTTCAGGATTGGGAACACGTGTACACCCGTGGTGGATTCATATTGATGTATGGCAAAACCAATACAATATTGTAAAGTAATTAGCCTCCAATTAAAATAAATAAATTTGAAAAAAAAAGAGTACATTGGTGACACAGCTGATGAAACAACACAGATGAATTGGAGAGATATTTACAAGGTGCACTTGTAAACTTTGTAGCCGATGTGAGGTACGATAAAGGGAGGAGTCAAGAATGATAGCCACAGATTTGCTGACTCAAGGGCAGCTGGCGGTGCCTTCAGTGAACTAGACAAGAGAAGTAGATTCAAAGAGAAAGGAGAAATTCTGTTATTTTTGTTTGTTTTTTACTGGATGCTTTATTTAACATTATCATTTTAATTGGGTATATTCCTCACCTATAAGGAGCAGAACAAAACATAACCTTCAGATTAAGTCCACTCACAAGTTATTCTTCCAATGATTCTTAAGTCAAACTGTAAAATTCAAATATTACCACCTCTGATTCCCCATGATTAAATAAAACCACACAAATGAGAGTGCCTAGCACAGTGCCTGAAGTAAACAGATGCTCAATAACATTAACTGCTCTTTCCTTGGCTTGAAGCCATGTGATTAATACGTAAATAACAGGCTTAGGAATTAAACAGGAGTGTGACTTCAGGCAAATTATTTAACTCCAACTGTAAAATGGAAATAACAATACCCAGCTAATAGGGTTAATGTGAAAAGTAATAAAGAATAATGGGTACAAAGTCATTTGACACAAAAAAAGATGGTTAATAAATATCCAACCTTTCCAACCTTCCTCCTTCAAGACACCATATTCATAACTGTACCAAAAGTATAGACTCATGGGTCAATGAATTTAAAAATATCCATCAGAGTCACTGTCTTCTGATAAGAATTACCAGTACCTTGACACAGTACCTGGCATGGGGTGGGCCCTCTGCTAATGTTTACTGAATTCAGGTGAATTACTATGTCCACTGTCAGCTGACTGTGGCAGGATGAACTAGCCTGGGTATTTCTGCTACTCAAGGGCTCTTTCCACTATCCTGTGTACTCTGCATAAGTTAAGTCATATACTTGCTGATACAATTATATGCTTATTTAGAGTAGTACAAATTAATGTTAGGGTTGTAATAAGATGTTAATGATAATCTGAGTTTTTAAGGTTTCTATGGCTAAGGAAGTTATTACTCAGTTAAAATACTTTTCCATAAAATAAATTTAAAAAATAAGCACTTAAGGTTTTTACACAGCTTAAATTAAGACAAAAGTTTTCTTTTGCCTAACCACCACAGGAAGCTCACCTATGTTTGTGATTTCCTAAATGTGAACTGTGTAGGAACACTTTTAGAATAGCAATATATTAGAGTGGCACAACCAATTCAAATGGTAAGCAGCAAATTCTAGCAGTACATAGAGTTGGGGAAAGTGGGAGAGGCACTCCGTTCTTGCCAAACTCAAGGCTGGATACACATGAAGCAAATATGATGCACTGAACATACAGACACAGCTGGATGTGGTGAGGTGAACTATAGGAGAAGCACCTGTTAAGCCAAGTCAATTCACCACCTCTGGACAAGTAGAAAACAAGCTTTTGAATGTTTGAAGATCGCCAACACCAGCGCCATTTGCAACACCTGCTTTTAGGATTTGTCATGTGAAGCAAACAGGAATAACCGAATAGCACAATTAGGGGGCGGGGGCCACAACCATTCCACCCACAGGCTGATCTCATAAACATCATCAAGTAAAAGCAGGCAAACCGGCAGAGGAGGCCTTCACTTATTTTCTTCCAGAAGGCAAACGCTGTACATAGGTTGCCACAAGCAAGTAAAACCAACCCCAAATAAATACAGGAATAACTAGGCATTCCGATATTCTCAAAGACCTTCTTCATCCTTAATCTCTCGGGAGGTCTCATCCCATGAAATACGGTTTGTCTGCACAGAACTCCGTGACGACTCCTAAAAGGCTCAGCACTGGTCACTTCCTTCCATGGGTGCACCCCTTGAAGCCAGCTTCATGCTTAATTGACTGCCACAGTGTAGATGCCACGACCTCTGTTAAGTTTCTAGAACATGGAGACTGGGGGGTGGAGGGGGGGGGGTGTGAAAAACAGCTAGAAACAGATTAAACAGCACTTGAACACATTTCTCTGAGTCCGGCCATACATCATTCAGTCCTGGATGACACGCCTTCAAATCACCCGCAAGAGTCCCACCCGGCTGGCTGCCGGCTGCTCTTACCTTTCTGTCTGAGGACCTGGGCGAGGGACTCAAGGATCTAGTCCAGGCTGAGGAGCTCCAGGCTCAGCTTCTCGTGCAGGAAGAGGCCCAGGTACCTCTGTAGCAGGTACCGACAGGCCCTCTTCTTCATGGACCCAGAAAACGTCCATTGTATGATGAGGACTGGCAACTGGGCCTGCGGGGCCTCGGCCAGGGGTCCCGGGTCCTGCTCCAGTCTGCTGCAGGACCCAAGCTTGGGAGGACCCAATCTACTACTCCTGCTTCACGCCGTCCCTCAGGGCGACACAACCGCCTGCACAGAGCGGATCCCCTAGGCCTTGGAGAAACCAGCCGGGCTTCGCCCCAATCCTGGGGCTTCCTAGGGGTTCTTAGTTCGCACAGAGTGTATGAGAGACTCTGCGGGGAGGCTGCAGGACCCGAGGTGGAGTGAGAAATTGTGTTTTCCCATATGGTATATTCTACGTAGTATTTCTGTGTCTCTTTTCTTTTTCTTTTTTCTACCAGCAAAAGCAATTTATTCAAGAGTACCCAGGGAAAGCACGATCCTGAATTTGTGAACTATGCTTAACATTAAGCAGTTAGAACTTGCTTTTAAATAGGGGAAAGTTTGAGGCGGAAGGGGAGAATTGAAAAGAGGCTGTAATAATAAAGGAGTTCATTGGTGGAAGTCGGGAGTCCAAAGTATGGAGGCTTCTCATTGGTTGGGCTCCTGCTGGTGATGTTTCTTAGTGCAATATTGCAATTCTATTTTGAAGCTCTGAATTCCTGCTACATTTAATCCGTACTAGGGCTCTTGCCTGGAAAATCCCATGGACAGAGGAGCCTGGTAGGCTGCAGTCCATGGGGTCTCGAAGAGTCGGACACGACTTCACTTTCACTTTTTACTTTCATGCATTGGAGAAGGAAATGGCAACCCACTCCAGTGTTCTTGCCTGGAGACCCCCAGGGACGGGGGAGCCTGGTGGGCTGCCGTCTATGGGGTCGCACAGAGTCGGACACGACTGAAGCGACTTAGCAGCAGCAGCAGCAGCAGGGCTATAAGGGGAGAAGGCAATGGCACCCTACTCCAGTACTCTTGCCTGGAAAATCCCATGGGTGGAGGAGCCTGGTAGGCTGCAGTCCATGGGGTCGCTGAGGGTCGGACACGACTGAGTGACTTCACTTTCACTTTTTACTTTCATGCATTGGAGAAGAAAATGGCAACCCACTCCAGTGTTCTTGCCTGGAGACTCCCAGGGACGGGGGAGCCTGGTGGGCTGCGGTCTATGGGGTCGCACAGAGTCGGACACGACTGAAGTGACTTAGCAGCAGCAGCAGCAGCAGCAGGGCTATAAGGACATTAGTAATGAATAAATCCGAGCTTCCCGTTTTCAAGAAATTTGCAGATTTTTCATGGGGACAGGAAAACAGCTACAATAAAAGAAGAAGGTAAGTGCTATAAGAACTACGCAAAGACGTAAAAGTATTCAAAGAAGAGAGAGATTTTTTTTCAAGTGTTAGAAGTCGCTGGAAATAAGATTCAGCAAAGACTTCAAGGAGGAGGTGATGTTTGAGATTTGTCCTGAAGAACTAACATTTACTTTTTGTTTTTTTTTTTAAATTTATTTATTTCACTGCACGGGTCTTTGTTGCGGCATGTGGGATCTAGTTTCCCAACCAGGAACTGAACCCAGGCCCCCTACGTTGGGAGCACACAGTCATAGCCATTGGACCACTAGGGAAGTTCCAGAACTAACATTTCTATAAGGCAATAGGATTGAGGAGAATATTCCAGATGGAAAAACTCCCCACAATAGCACGAGACTATGATGGGGCCAAGAATGGTTGCAAAGTAGCAGGGCAGGCTCCTGTTAATTTAGGCTACCTATGTGGTAGTGGGGGCTTCCCAGGTGGCCCTAGTGGTAGAGAACCTGCCTGCCAATGCAGGAGGCTTAAGAGACACTGGTTCAATCCGTGGGTCTGGAAGATCCCCTGGAGGAGGGCATAAAACCTACTCCAGTATTCTTGCCTGAAGAATCCTATGGACAGAGGAGCCTGGCAGGCTATGGTACAGGGGGTGGAGGCATGCACACACACATGTCCTAGTGGTCAGAAACAAATCTAGACAGACAAGCTGGACCTTGGAGTTAAGTGGGCCTGAGTTTGGACACTGGTGGCACCACTGAATAAATACCCAACGTAGGTAGAGTTATTTAGCTTCTCTCAGCCTCAGTTTTCTCACTTCTAAAATGAATCTAATCATACATTTCTCAGGATCATTTGAGATATCCGTTCTGTGTGTGTGCCTAGTAAGTTGCTTCAGTTATGTCCACTCTTTGTGGCCTATGGACTGTAGCCCGCCAGGCTCCTCTGTCTATGGAATTCTCCAGGCAAGAATACTGGAGAAGGTTGCCATGACATCATCCAGGGGATCTTCCTGACCCAGGAATTGAACCCTGATCTCCTGCCTCTACAGCATTGCAGGCGGTTTCTTTACCACTGAGTCACCAGGGAAACCCATTCATTCTACAGTAGGTGTTTAATAGGTATTATTATTTTGCAGAGGTCTTGAATACAAGGGTGAAGAGTTTCTATTTTCTTAGCCAGTTTATGGAAGGGTTTGCACAAGGTAACTACAGTTGGGATAATCCGTCAGCAATTTGTAAGGCTAGAGGGAAGTAGGGTGGGGAGAGGAGACAGGGAGACAAGTTAGGAGGCTACTTTGTAGTAAGCTAGTAGATCAGTGGTCTTCTCTGGTGGCTCAGACAGTAAAGAATCTACCTGAAATGCGGGGACCCAGGTTCAATCCCTGGGTTGAGAAGATCCCCTGTAGTAGGAAATGCCAACCCCTCGCCTGGAGAATTCCATGGACAGAGGACCCTGGTGGGCTACAATCCATGGGGTCGAATCTGCAGGGTGATGTTACTTCATAGTCAATCAATAATATCAACTTTTTATTTTTGACTTTTCGGAATATGCAGGGGTTTTTTTTTCCTTCCTTTTCCCTCCTGCTGTTTTGCCATTGGATTGTTCTGCTAGCAGGCAAAAAAAATCAGTGAAACTTCCATCAACCAGTGTCATCACAAACAAAAGGGGAACTTAAATATCTGTGATTACTATGTGAATGTAAGCATCTTTGAAAGATTTGGGTGGACAAAGCTGAAATTAACCACTTGAATTTAGCATTTTATGTGGATTATATGCACCAATAATTCTTAACTTCCCTTTGTTCCACCAGTACTGCTGAGTCACTATAGCCTGCAAAGAACTTCTATATTATAAATAATTTTCTATCAGTTAATTTAAAAAGCAGTAGGACACGACTCATTCAGGATCGGTTGTCATGGAGCACTGACCAACCACATAGAACCTTGGACAAGTCATTTAATAATCTTGAATGCAGATCACATGTCTGTGACTTGGGGGAAGGGTAATCTATTTTTTGCCTCATTCTTAAGGCTGTTATGAGGATTGAATGAGGTAACTGATATAAAAATACTTATTTTTATAAGCCACAAATGCCAAAGATAAGACAAAATCTCCATCCACATAAATAAGGCAAAATCATTATGAACTACATTAGAAATTTTCCCCCTTTGTTTCCTTCCTTGCTTTCTGAAGATCTGCATGATTTGTCTTCTCCCCCTCAAACCCCACCACCTCCCTGCCACCCACCCCCACCCAGTTGGCAGGCACTTTATTTCCATATGTTGACCACAGTTAACCTCTCATTTTGGGTGATATTTCCCAAGTATGACTTCCAACCAAGTAGCCATTTTGTCATTTTGAAATTGTGTTGTTTGCCTTTCCCTGTGTTTTGGGATAAGCATAGGAGGTTTGGGTTCAGACATAAATTATTTCACCAAGGGCACTTTTGGAGGAGGAAAAGTTATTTTTCACTCACTTAATAAAACAACTTCTTGTACAGCAAACTCTGTCTCATTAAGGGCTGTGCTGGAAACTCCAGGGGTGATTTAACAGACTGAGTCAGCATCTTTATCTTGTGATGCATTGAAAGATGTGTTAGTTCCCCTAGGGAGGAAGAAGGGAAATTGAAAATAAAATCTTTTATTCCTCTTTTTGGCTTAATTTTCAAGTAAATGAAGTGGCTACTTCCGAGCTACAGACACACAGATGAGAAAATGTGTGTAATTACTTAATAAGAGGGGGACTTGCATAATTAAACTGAAATGCTATGCATTTTAAGGAAAGGGAAGGCATCCCAGCTAAGTTTCTGGCAGACAATAATGAAGGAAAGGAAAAAAAAAAAAAAGAAAAACATTTGAGGCTCTGAAGTCACACTTCTGTTGATACATATGGTGTTAATGGATTTTGAGCGGCCTCAACCTCCTGGTAAGCAGATGGTTTTATACTTGTGCTTAAACTAGAGGTTAGATGGCTTGGTGGAAAAAAGCAGTGAGCTTTCATCTCAAGTTTAGTTCTGGACCTAGTGATTTGTGGATTTAGCTCTGTCAAAGGATGAAGACAACACACTTTTCAAACACATATTGTCACGGCTAATACCCTTTAAGATACTCAAACATTGGCTGGGCCTGGTAAATAAATCATAATTGATCTTCAGAGAGATTTTTTTTTTTTCACCCCTAGATAAAGTCAAGTTTTATAACTAAGTAACCTCTCTTATCCTGGGCTAAAAGTTAAATCAGGGAATCTATGTCTCTCATTGGAATGTCTGTTCAAGGATACAAAGTACAAACAACTAAAAATACACAGCAGTTTCTGTTAGGTAACTAGAAAGCAGTATTTCTGAAAATAATTACGCTGCGGTGGAACTATAGTAATAAGCTCCCCGCCCCCCAAACCCACGTTTAATGAGAAAAATACTGGTCCCATTCCAAATCCTTACTAGCTTAAGACCATGTGTTTTACACAGTAATTGCATATTTTTTTTAGTTAACTAGCCATTGTACCATCAGCTCATACATTTTATGAATGGAGACAGCACTCCTAATTGATAAGCACTGCATGCTTATAAATGAAGTTAAAACAACAGTGACACTTTGCGAAACAAATGTAACCATTTGCTTGCTTCCCAGGCATAGCTTGTTTAGCAAAAATCCAAGAAAATTGCAGATCTCTGCATTCAGGATTCATTACTGGAAACTGAAATGTATGTGAAAAATAAGAAGGTGAATTACTACTTTTCCTTTTGGTCAAATATAAGTGCTAGGAGCAAAATGAGGAGGGCTGGGGACATGGGCTGGAGCCTAGAGAACCACATCAATAAATACATTCTCACCTGGGTTCACTGGGTCCCAGACACCAAGACTCTTTCAACACCACACACAGTTGTTGCCAGATAATTCCACAAGAAGGAACTTTCTCCTTCTTTACACTGTGGTGTCTACAAAGCACTCTGGAGAGAATATATGTAAGTCTATAACACTAATTGATTGAGGGATGTTATTTGGATCAAGAAATGATTGGATGGAAAACTGTCTATGATTTAGTAAGAGGGAAAAAAGCAGTTTACAAAACAGTATGTGCAGTACAGTTCATTTTTTTGTGTGAAAAATAATTCTATAAATGTGCAACACAAAGACTGCAGTGAGACATAGCAAACAAACAAGGAGTGAAGTAGAGGGAATACAGATGATTTTTGCTTTCTTCTGACTTATGTTTTCACACAATAATGTTACTTTTAAGACAAAGTTCTAAAAAAGGCTTTAGGGAAGGAAACATTGAAGTCATAAAAACATGGAGCAATAATTATTACTTAGGCTAGTAAATCTCTAGACTTAAGGGAACAGAAAGCAATTAAAATACAGACATAAAGAACACAGAATTTATATTTCTTTCATACACAAGAACAATGCATTTTGAGAAGTGAAATATTTAGCTAAGTCAGGCTGTACACGTTCAAGGAATCCTATATCATGATGTCTGTTAGCATTTAAGAGTTAGTAACTGAAGAGTGCACTAAACAAAAAAATCTGGCTCATACAAATACATATTATAAAAGAGTAACTTAGTTTTAAAAAAGAAAAACTAATTAGTAACTAGAGCTAATCAGTGAATTTAGCAAAGTTGCAGGGTACAAAATCAATACACAAAAATCACTTGCATTTCTATATACTGACAATAAAAAAATCAGAGAAATTAAGGAATCAATCCAATTCACCTTTGCAACAAAAGGATAAAATATCTAGGAATAAAGTTACCTAAGGAGACAAAAGAACTATACACAGAAAGTTATAATCCACCAATGAAAGAAACCAAAGATGGCATAAACAGATGGAGAAATATTCCATGTTCCTTAGTGGGAAGAATCAATATTGTGAAAATGACTATACTACCAAATGCAATCTACAGATTCAGTGTGATCCCTGTCAAATTACCAATGGGATTTTTCACAGAACTAGAACAAAAAAATTTCACAATTTCTATGGAAACACCAAAGTTCCCCGAATAGCCAAAGAAATCTTGAGAAAGAAAAATGGAGCTGGAGGAAATCAACCTTCCTGACTTCAGATTATACTACAAAGCTACAGTCATCAAGACAGTATGGTATTGGCATGAAAACAGAAATATAGATCAATGGAACAAGATAGAAAGCCCAGAAATAAACCCATGCACCTACGGGTACCTTATTTTTGACAAAGGAGGCAAGAATATACAGTGGGGAAAAGACAGCCTCTTCAATAAATGATGCTGGGAAAACTGGACAGCTACATGTAAAAGAATGAAATTAGAACACTTCCTAACACCATACACGAAGATAAACTCAAAATAGATCAAAGACTTAATGTAAGACCAGAAACTATAAAACTTTTAGAGGAAAACATAGGCAGAACACTCAAAGACATAAGTCAAAGCAAGATCCTCTATGACCCACCTCCTAGAGTAATGGAAATAGAAACAAAAGTAAACAAGTGGGACCTGATTAAACTTAAAAGCTTTTGCACAGCGAAGGAAACTATAAGCAAGGTGAAAAGACAACCCTCAGAATGGGAGAAAATAATAGCAAATGAAACAACTAAAGGATTAATTTCCAAAATATGCAAGCAGCTCATACAACTCAATGCCAGAAAAACAAACGACCCAATCAAAAAGTGGGGAAAAAAACCTAAACAGACATGTCTCCAAAAAAGACATACAGATGGCTAACAAACACATGAAAATATGCTCAGTGTCGCTCATTATTAGAGAAATGCAAGTCAAAGCTACAATGAGATATCACATCACACCGGTCAGTATGGCCATCATCAAAAAGTCTACAAACAATAAATGCTGAAGAGGGTTTGGAGAAAAGGGAATGCTCTTGCACTGTTGGTGGGAATGTAAACTGATATAGCCACTGTGGAAGACAGTATAGAGATTCCTTAAAAAAAACTAGGAAAAAACCACCATACGACCCAGCAATCCCACTCCTAGGCATATACCCTTAGGAAACCAAAACTGAAAAGACACATGTATCACATTGTTCATTGCAGCACTATTTACAATAGCTAGAACATGGAAGCAAGCTAGATGTCCATCAACAGATGAATGGATAAAGAAGTTGTGGTACATATACACAATGGAATATTACTCAGCCATAAAAGGAACACATTTGAG
Source organism: Bos indicus (assembly GCF_029378745.1). NCBI lineage: Eukaryota > Metazoa > Chordata > Mammalia > Artiodactyla > Bovidae > Bos > Bos indicus. Next base: position 115,037,811 of record NC_091760.1, read on the forward strand.
TCCATTCTGATGAGGTGGATGAACCTAGAACCTATTATTCAGAGTGAAGTGAGTCAGAAAGAGAAAGATAAATATCATATTCTAACATACATATATGGAATCTAGAAAAATGGTACTGAAAAATTTATTTACAGAACAACAGTAGAGAAACAGACATAGAGAATAGACTTATGGACATGAGGGGAAGGGAGGAGAGGGTGAGATGTACGGAAAGAGTAACATGGAAACTTACATGTATAAAATAGATAGCCAATGGGAATTTGCTATATGGCTCAGGAACCTCAAACAGGGGGTCTGTATCAACCTAGAGGGGTGGGATGGGCAGGGAGATGGGAGGGAGGTTCAAAAGGGAGGGGATTTATGTATACCTTTGGCTGCTTCATAGATTGAGCTTTGACAGAAAACAAAATTCTGTAAAGCAATTATCCTTCAATTAAAAAAGAAAAAAGAAAAACTGGTCCTCTAAAATAATTCAAGATTTGAACTGAGAAATATTGCTGTTAAGAATTCTAATATGCTAACAACAGAAACCATCAGCACCTTAAGGACTAGAGAAAATTGAAACATGTAGTGATGGAGAAAATAATGGGAAACAGGCTGTCTCCCATGTTACCGGTGGAAATGTATTTTCATCACTCTAAATGGCAATCAGGTAATATTCACCAAAAGTCTTAACATCTTGGGTATCTTCACAATTCAGTATTTCCATTTTTAGAAACTTATCCAATGAAACATATAAGAACATGAGCAAATCAATGAGGGTGCTCATAGCCACATTGTTTATGACAGTGAGAAATACACAATGCCTTAAGTGTCCCATAGAAGAGTGTTTTTTCACTTTTACGCTTGAGTAAATCATAGTAATCCATTAAATCCGTAGTATACTGTACAGCCACTAAGAAGAATTTTTGCATGAATGCATGTAATAAACACAATGTTGAACAAAGGAAGCCAGACAGAAAAGAATATATGCTTTGTGTCATTTATATCTAGTCAAAATGAGGCAAAAATAAGTAATGGATAACTTTGAAAGTGCCTCGTGACTGGTGGTGGGCACAGGGCTTCTGGAGTTCTGTCAGTGTTCTTTTCTTGGTCTCAGACTGATACATGGGGATGTGCACTTTGTAAATGTTCATCAGACTGTACACTGATGATTGTTTACTTTCCTGCCTGTCTGTTGTACTTCAGTTACTTCAATAACATTTACCAGACGAAAAGTCGTAAGAAGGTTTCATAACATAGAAAGAAGTTCAGCATATATTTTAATATAAAAAATCCTTTTCCATCTTAAAGGATGGAATAGAAAGAGAAAAATCTTCTTAGAAAAATCATCTTAAATAGAAAAATCTTTATATTTTTATGGAAAAATAAGTGGATGATGTTCACAAAGTGGCACTGGTGACATGTCTGGGTAGTAAAATGATAGTTTTTATTTTAAATATTTTAAGAAATATTACCATAAATATGTATTACTTTTGTCAGAAGAAAAAAAGTCAAAATAATATCATTAAAAAATGAGAAAGGTATATATGTAAGTTTGTTAAAACAGAGAAAAGAGTTAGTAACAGGGCTTCCATGGTGGCTCAGTGGTAAAAAAAATCTGCCTGCCAATACAGGATACACAGATTTGATTCCTGGTCCAGGAAGATCCCACATGCCATGGAGCCCTAAGTCCATGCACCGCAGCTTCTGAAAGCCACACTCCTAGGGCCTGTGCTCTGCAACAAGAGAAGCCATTGCAGGGAGAAGCCTGCACATCACAATGAAGAGTAGCCTTTGCTCACTGCAACCAGAGAAAAAGGCTAGACAGCACTGAAGACCCAGAATAGCCGAAAATAAATAATTTTTTTTTTAACAAAAGAGAGTTAATGAGAATATGCTAATAGTAAGAGAGTTGGCCAAGATCAGTTAGGATTAAATAACATGGCATTTTAAAAAGCCTTGATTCAACAATAGAACACTTTAGGGATTTCCCTGGCCATCTAGTGATTAAGACTTCACACTTAAAATGCAGGGACTGCAGGTTTGATCTCTGGTTGGGGATCTAGGATCCAACATGTCACATGACAAGGCCAAAAATATTAAAAATAAATAAGTAAAAAAATTAAAAGGGAGTAAGAACTAAATTTAAAATTATTTAAAATTTTAAAAACAGAAGTTTTCATTTTAATACTAGATAACATGTGGCTTTAAAATGAGGTAGGATGTTGAAATTCTAGAACAAGTATATAATAACAGACTCTGCCCCACTAGTTTGCTAGGTGATGCAAGCAGTCTGGACCTCAGCTGTACTGTCTGTAGAATGGGTTTAATGATACCTTGCCTGCATCCTCCCAGAGGTATTTTGAGAATAAGTGATATAAAGATATAGAAGCTTTGAACTTTTCAGAGATGTTGGTTTAAGGTATTATTACAAGGACTGCTTATGAAAAAATGAAAAATTGGATGCTACTTGAAAATTTTGTGAAACTATTAAGAAGCACACCTATACATTTAGATTTTGGGATAACAGTTTTCAGTTTTTCAGACTTTTATACAAGAACATTTTTATAAAGATAAAATGAAGAAGATAAATTTCTGTTTTCACCTTGAGAAAACTAGAACAATGGTCCAGATTCAAATTATTTTTGAAAATTGGATGATAGCACTAATCTATAATTCTTGCAATTTACTGAAATTTCCCGCTAAGGAGAGACAAAGAATTGAGTCCTTCACCCCAGAAAACATGTTTGCCTCAGCTCATGTTAGAGTTCTGTGCATGTCCTCACTGCCAATTGCTGAAAGATAATCCTTTCCGTGGCATGGTCTTCTGGGATTGGTTAAATAAATACTGAAGAGTTGACAGTGAAAACAGTCTTAAGACTACAAATATTCTTCTCCATCTGCCACCTCTACCCTGTCCATATTCTATGATTTTTATTTTATTACCTTAGGGACTTGGCATTAATATGTATGTAATAGTTTACAACGAATTCTGTTTAGAACTAGTACTTTAATTTTTCCAAGGAGTGTATCCGAGGATTGTTTGTCTATATCCACTTTATCTGGAGGACAAGACCATATCCACAGCATTCATTCAGTGCAGTGGCAGTTTGAAATAGACCTCACTAGTTGGTCATACTAACCCCAACAAATAGATCTCTGTAGCATTTCCTAGATCAGCAGTGCTAAAGTGTTCTTGGACCAGTAGCATCAGCATCATCCGAGAACTCATTAGACTTGCAAATTACTGGGCCCTGCTCTAGATCTACTGACTGAATCATAAAGTCTAGAGATGCTGCCCAGTGATCAGTATTTTAATAAGTTCTCTGGGTGATGCATGAAAAAGTTTGATAACTGCTGTTCCAGGGCAGGGGCCCCCAATCTCTGGGATCTACACCTGATGATCTGAGGTGGAGCTGATGTGATAATAATAGAAATAAAGTACACAATACATGTAATGTGCTTGAATTATCTGGAAACCAACCCTCACCCCTACCCCTGCTCTCTGGAAAAATTGTCTTCTGCAAAATCTGTCCCTAGTGCCAAAAAGGTTAGGGATCACTGCCCTAGAAAGACCATAGGTGAGTGTTCTGGAAGCACAGTATGCTCCTTTAAGGGACCTATGAAAATAACCAGTACACATGGGTTTACTTTGAAAACAGCATTGAAATCTCAGGACAGTTGTCATCATAAAAAACACATGGTAGCACTAGCAGCTTCACTTTGCAGCATTTGACCGTTTTCAGGCCAGCTCTATAGTAGATTAGAAATATTCCTAATTTACAGACAAGAAAGTAAAATCAGAGGGGAAGTGGAAAGCACTCTTAGAAATTGCTGTAGCTTTTTGCATCATCTGAAAGTTCCTCTAATGTTAATTACAGTAGAGATGGTTGTTACCTTGCCTTTCAAACCCTTTCTGTATGCAAAACAGACTGAAAACCAGGATACTGGTCTTGCTTCCGTCAGTAAATCATCCTGGTCTTGAAGTAAGACTCAAAAACAAGAAACCCCTGAAGAACAAGAGATCTTTACTGTGGAATCATCAGTTCCCTGTTCAATTTCTCAGTCTAATCACATCTATCTGTGTAAGAGAGATTTTGTATTTATAAACATCCAAGAAGATCCATTTCAGTGGACCACTGCATTGAATGAGTACTGTGGATCTTGTTTTGTCCTCTGGGCAAAGTGGATACAGACAAACAATCCTTGAATATCAGATCAGATCAAATCAGATCAGTCGCTCAGTCGTGTCCGACCCTTTGCGACCCCATGAATCGCAGCACGCCAGGCCTCCCTGTCCATCACCAACTCCCGGAGTTCACTCAGACTCACGTCCATCGATCAGTGATGCCATCCAGCCATCTCATCCTCTGTCGTCCCCTTCTCCTCCTGCCCCCAATCCCTCCCAGCATCAGAGTCTTTTCCAATGAGTCAACTCTTCACATGAGGTGGCCAAAGTACTGGAGTTTCAGCTTTAGTGTCATTCCTTCCAAAGAAATCCCAGGGCTGATCTCCTTCAGAATGGACTGGTTGGATCTCCTTGCAGTCCAAGGGACTCTCAAGAGTCTTCTCCAACACCACAGTTCAAAAGCATCAATTCTTCGGCGCTCAGCCTTCTTCACAGTCCAACTCTCACATCCATACATGACCACAGGAAAAACCATAGCCTTGACTAGACGAACCTTTGTTGGCAAAGTAATGTCTCTGCTTTTGAATATGCTATCTAGGTTGGTCATAACTTTCCTTCCAAGGAGTAAGCGTCTTTTAATTTCATGGTTGCAGTCACCATCTGCAGTGATTTTGGAGCCCAGAAAAATTAAGTCTGAAACTGTTTCCACTGTTTCCCCATCTATTTCCCATGAAGTGATGGAACCAGATGCCATGATCTTCGTTTTCTGAATGTTGAGTTTTAAGCCCACTTTTTCACTCTCCTCTTTGACTTTCATCAAGAGTCTTTTTAGTTCCTCTTCACTTTCTGCCATAAGGGTGGTGTCATCTGCATATCTGAGGTGATTGATATTTCTCCTGGCAATCTTGATTCCAGCTTGTGTTTCTTCCAGTCCAGCGTTTGTCATGATGTACTCTGCATATAAATTAAATAAACAGGGTGACAATATACAGCCTTGACGTACTCCTTTTCCTATTTGGAACCAGTCTGTTGTTCCATGTCCAGTTCTAAGTGTTGCTTCCTGACCTGCATACAAATTCCTCAAGAGGCAGATCAGGTGGTCTGGTATTCCCATCTCTTGAAGAATTTTCCACAGTTTATTGTGATCCACATAGTCAAAGGCTTTGGCATAGTCAACAAAGCAGAAATAGATGTTTTTCTGGAACTCTCTTGCTTTTTCCATGATCCAGCGGATGTTGGCAATTTGATCTCTGGTTCCTCTTCCTTTTTAAAACCAGCTTGCACATCAGGAAGTTCATGGTTCACATATTGCTGAAGCCTGGCTTGGAGAATTTTGAGCATTACTTTACTACTTTTTGGAAAAATAAAAGTAGCAGTTCAAAACAGAATTCATTGTAAACTACTAAGTGCATATTAATACCAAACTCCCTAGGGTAATAAAAGGCCTTTTCTCTAAAGTAAGCTCAGTTTACCTATTACAGAACTGATCCTTACAAAGGAAGTATAAAGTAAAACCAGGAAAGGGACAACCAGAGCAACACAGAGGAGCCCGGCAGGCCACAGTCCATAGGATTGCAAAGAATTGTACATGACTGAGCAACTATATATATATATATATATATATATATATATGTATATATAAACACACACACACACACCCAGAGGTAACAGCTTTATATTTTCAAGCTGAATTAATTTCAGAAAGTCACAAATGTAGAAGGCTTTGGGGCAGTTAATTGCTCTGAACCTCAGTTTTATCACCTATAAGAAAGCATAACAGGATGGTTGTGAGGATAAATGAGTTAATTCATATGAATTGCTTAGGACAGTGGCTAGTGCTTAGCAAGCACTCAGAGGAATTTTAGCTAAATTAGTATTTTTAACTGTAAATGTTATTCTCTTTTCAGGTTAAATTAACTACAGAATGCTGAAGTCAGTACAAACAGATCAACTAAGATTTTTGAGCAGGTTAATAATAGAAAAGTTTTCATATTAATGGATATTGTTGCCTTTTTCTTGCGTGTTCAGTTCAGTCACTCAGTTGTATCTGACTCTTTGCGACCCCATGGACTGCAGCACGCCAGGCTTCCCTGTCCATCACCAACTCCTGGAGCATACTCAAACTCATGTCTACCGAGTCGGTGATGCCATCCAACCATCTAATCCTCTGTCGTCCCCTTCTCCTCCCGCCTTCAGTCTTTCCCAGTATCAGGGACTTTTCCAATGAGTCAGCTCTTCGCATCAGGTGGCCAAAGTATTAGAGTTTCAGCTTCAGCTGAAACATTACTTCCAGTGAATATTCAGGACTGATTTCCTTTTGGAATGACTGGTTTGATCTCCTGGCAGTCCAAGGGACTCTCAAGAGTCTTCTCCAACACCACAGTTCAAAAGCATCAATTCTTCTGCATTCAGCTTTCTTTATAGTCTAACTCTCACATCCATACATGACTACTGGAAAAACCATAGCTTTGACTAGATGGCAAAATAATGTCTCTGCTTTTTAATATGCTATCTAAGTTGATCATAGCTTTTCTTCCAAGGAGCAAGTGTCTTTTAATTTCATGGCTGCAGTCACCATCTTCAGTGATTTTGGACCCCCCCCCAAAATAAAGTCTGTCACTGTTTCCATTGTTTCCCCATCTATTTGCCATGAAGCAATAGGACCAGATGCCATGATTTTAGTTTTTTGAATGTTGAGTTTTAAGCCAACTTTTTCACTCTCCTCTTTCACTTTCATCAAGAGGCTCTTTATTTCTTCTTCACTTTCTGCCATAAGGGTGGTATCATCTGCATATCTGAGGTTATTGGTATTTCTCCCAGCAATCTTGATTCCAGCTTCTGCTTCATCCAGCCATTTCTCATGATGTGCTCTGCATAGAAGTTAAACAAGCATGGTGACAATATACAACGTTGACGTACTCCTTTTCCAAGTTGGAACCAGTCTGTTTTTCCATGTCCAGTTCTAAATGTTGCTTCTTGACCTGCATACAGGTTTCTCAGGAGGCAGGTAAGGTGGTCTGGTGTTCCCATCTTTTGAAAAAATTTCCACAGTTTGTCGTGATCCACACGTCAAAGGCTTTGGCATAGTAATTAAAGCAGAAGTAGATGTTTTTCGGGAACTCTCTTGCTTTTTCGATGATCCAGTGGATATTGGCAATTTGATCTCTGGTTCCTCTGCCTTTTCTAAATCCAGCTTGAGCATCTGGAAGTTCACAGTTCGTGTACTGTTGAAGCCTGGCTTGAAGAATTTTGAGCATTACTTTGCTAGCATGTGAGATGAGTACGATTGTGCGGTCATTTGAACATTCTTTGGCATTGCCTTCTTTGGGATTGGAATGAAAACTGACCTTTTCCAGTCCTGTGGCCACTGCTGAGCTTTCCAAATTTGCTGGCATATTGAGTGCAGCACTTTCACAGCATGATCTTTTAGCATTTGAAATAGCTCAACTGCTATTGAGCTATGCTATGCTGCTATTGCTATGGAGCTCAATAGCTCCATCACCTCCACTTGCTTTGTTCCTAGTGATGCTTCTTAAGGCCCACTTGACTTTACATTCCAGGATGTCTGGCTCTAGGTGAGTGATTACACCATCGTGGTTGTCTGGGTCATGAAGATATTCTTTTTATAGTTCTTCCGTGTAGTCTTGCCACCCTTCTTAATATCTTGTGTGTATTAGTCACTTAATTGTGTCCTACTCTTTGTGACCCCATGGAATGTAGCCTGCCAGGCTTCTCTGTCCATGAGATTCTCCAGGCAAGAATACTGGAGTGGATTGCCATTTCCTTCTCCAGGGAATCTTCTTGACCCAGGGATGGAGCCCAGGTCTGCATTGCAGGGGGATTCTTTACCATCTGAGCTGTAGAGAAGTCTGCACACAGACCCCCTTCAGCAATCATGGTGAGCCACACACAAGTCCCTTCAGGTAAAGGCAAGGAGAACTCTTTTATAGAGAGGAAAAGGAAGTTGAGAGGGCTATCGTAAACAAGAATCTGCCTGCAGTGCAGGAGACCTGGGTTCAATCCCTTGGTTGGGAAGATTCCCTGGAGGAGGGAATGGCAACTCACTCTAGTATTCTGGCCTGGAAAATTATAATTCAAAGTATAACTACCATTTACCCAGGGATTCGGTAATAAAATATGTAGTCCCTTAATCACCATACTTTGAAAACAGCCAATCTAGCTAACATTCTGATATGTAATATCTTAGTGGAATTTGATTTACCTATTATAAAAACAGAAACTATCTGTAGGCCTTTAGAATAATGAGTTTTAATTCACCGATATAGGTCATATTTAAAACAGAAAAGCTGGAGAAGGATTGCTCCATAAGGTATTTGGAATTCATCCAGTTGGCCCTTGATGTGGAGAACTCTTTTTGGTCTGAGAGACACCCAGCAAGAGGACAATGGTCTCGGGCAGAGTAGTGTCAAAATCTGTTTTTCCCAATTCAGTATAATTCTGTAATCAGGTCGCTGTTACGAAAACAATGCTCAGATATATTTCAGTTTGGGTAGTCTTAAAATGCACACGTCAAAAAAGAAAACAAAAGGAAGGAAATAGCCCCGTCCCACCTTTTTTTAATGGCTTGTCTCGGTTGATCCTTATAATATTGAAATGTATTACATGTGTGTTACATGTGTGTGTTTATGTGCATGTAGAGTTTTATAGCTGGGAAAACTGGAGCACAGAGAGTTTAGAGTCAAGGAAGTGTTAGAAACCATACTGAGAACTCACTAGAAGTCTTGAAAATATGATCATGACCTGTAGAACGCAAAATGCTGAGTGGTTGGAATAACTGTACATTACACAGGCAATAAAGAGCTCTCTCTCTCTTTTCCTTTTTCTTTCTTTTCCTTTCTCTCTCCATCCTTCTCTCCCTGCTTCTCTCTTTCTCCCCTACTTACATCTGCCTCTCTCTTTGTCTTTCTTCTTTAAATAGATGATAATTTAAACTTTAAAACCTACTATTCAGAGCTCCCTGCCAGCGTACACCACATTGGTATACCCTGGTAGCCCACCAGGCTCCTCTGTCCATGGGGATTCTCCAGGCAAGAATACTGGAGTGGGTTGCCATACCCTCCTCCAGGGATCTTTCCAACCCAGGGATCGAACCCAGGTCTCCTGCATTACTTGCGGATTCTTTACTGTCTGAGCCACCAGGGAAGCCCTTTGGTGTATAAAATTAATAAATAGAAATCTCAGTTAAATAGAGTGGAATAACCAGAAGGGGGAGCTCTCATGTAGCAATAGTAGAGCCCAACAGGAAGAAAACAGACTCTCTTCCCTGGCAAGGACTTAGTGAAAACTCATGGACTCTTGTTTACTACAGCCCTCCAACTTACTTTTCCTCTCTATAAAAGAGCTCTTCTTCCCTTGCAGGGACTTGTGTGTGGCTCATCATGATTGCAGACCCTGAATTAAAATTTTATGCTGATTCCACATGAACCCAGTTTTGCTGGAGAAATAGCCGGCAATCTATTTATTTCAGGATAGCATTGGTCTCTAAGCTTAACTGTACTGATTTTCACTCTCGAATGACCTTGAGGTAATATACACTTCTGAACTTTGAACACTGAGGATAAACATCTGAGCCTCAGCATATTCTAATTTGAAGTCCATGTTCATGGATCCAAGTCATGGTTTTTCTATCTTCTTGATTGGGTACTGAATTATTTATACCTATCTCCAAGTAGTGAGATTCAAATAATTAGGTGGGAAGGAAAACATTCTAAATTGCAAAGTACTGGATAAGAGTTAGTTTTTGTTGTACTTTACAACCTTGAGTTCTTAGTAACTAATGCAAGTTAATCTCCAAAACAGAAACCTTGAAAAGGTGCTATCATGTAGAACTTCGGCATGTCAGATGTTATCGTTTCTGTCATTTCTATTTATCAATAATACATATTCAGCAAATATACCACATGGTTGCTGTACATCCTTCAATGTAATTACCAAACAAATATGTATTCAGCCTGTCAGAAGCCTAATAGAGAGTCGAAGCCTTAGTTATAGACTAAAACTAATGATGGTAACTATAAACAGTGACAGACTGGATGGCAGTCCCTGTACAGTCTCGATTTGCAATTTTGTGTTTGGCAGAACTCATAGATTTTATTACTAACAGTATATTGCAGTCCAAAGGAAAAATGGAAGCATTATGAGCCATTTTCAAGGACTGTCTCACAAAACACACACTGTAATCACCCAGCTGCAGAGAACAATTCCTTGCTGATATGACATGGTGAGGGCTGTTGTTTCTATTATTGCCATTTATTTTAAAGACAGGGAGTATGCATAATATAATATCTTTCAAAAGGGACCAACATACAAGCTGTGGCTTTGTAAGTAGTCAAAATGCCTGATACCATTCAGAGTTAATAACGAACAACGCAAGAAAGAAAGTCTGTTTCAGGGAGTGAGTGACTCAAGAGTCAAATGTTTAACCAAGGTGTAGTTTTGATTTGAAAATATGGTTTGAAGAAATACTGATATAAAACAACTGAAGATAAAAATATCACAGTGGATTTATTTTCAGTTTTTCAAGTTTCAGTTCAGTTCAGTTCAGTTGCTCAGTTGCATCTGACTCTGTGCAACCCCATGAACCACAGCACGCCAGGCCTCCCAGTCTACCACCAACTCCCAGAGTCCACCCAAACCCATGTCTATTGAGTCGGTGATGCCATCCAACCATCACATCCTCTGTCGTCCCCTTTTCCTACCGTCCTCAATCTTTCCCAGAATCAGGGTCTTTTCCAATGAGTCAGCTCTTCGCATCAGGGGCCCAAAGTATTGAAGTTTCAGCTTCAACATCAGTCCTTCCAATGAACACTCAGGACTGATCTCCTTTAGGATGGACTGGTTGGATCTCCTTGCAGTCCAAGGGACTCTCAAGAGTCTTCTCCAATACCACAGTTCAAAAGCATCAATTCTTCAGTGCTCAGCTTTTTTTATAGTCCAACTCTCACATCCATACATGACCACTGGAAAACCCATAGCCTTGACTAGACGGACCTTTGTTGACAAAGTAATGTCTTTGCTTTTGAATATGCTATCTACGTTGTTCATAACTTTCCTTCCAAGGAGTAACCGTCTTTTAATTTCATGGCTACAGTCACCATCTGTAGTGATTTTGGAGCCCTGAAAAATAGTCAGCCACTGTTTCCACTGTTTCCCCATCTATTTGCCATGAAGTGATGGGACCGGATGCCATGATCTTCGTTTTCTGAATGTTGAGCTTTAAGCCAACTTTTTCCCTCTTCTCTTTCACTTTCATCAAGAGGCTTTTTAGTTCCTCTTCACTTTCTGCCATAAGGGTGGTGTCAACTGCATACCTGAGGTTATTGATATTTCTTCCGGCAATCATGATTCCAGCTTGCGCTTCCTCCAGCCCAATGTTTCTCATGATGTACTCTGCAAGTGTAAGCTCTGTCATAAATAGTTAAAAACTTTTAACTGAACTATGGAATTGTATAAATTTACTCTTTCATGTTTTAATTCTACAAGTTGTAAATTTCTGAGTCATTAAAATAAACATCACTAGTTTCATTTTCACTTTCTGTTTTCTGGTAGGATTATAGTGATATTTCAGAATTAGTTCAGACCTACTAATAAAATTAAGCAATATCTATGCAAAAGTATCCATTCCTTTATTTAACAACTTGGAATTCAGTTCAGTTCAGTTTGGTCGCTCAGTCATGTCCGACTCTTTGCAACCCCATGAATTGCAACACGCCAGGCCTCCCTGTCCATCACCAACTCCCGGAGTTCATTCAAACTCACGTCCATTGAGTCGGTGATGCCATCCAGCCATCTCATCCTCTGTTGTCCCCTTTTCCTCCTGCCCCCAATCCCTCCAAGCATCAGAGTCTTTTCCAATGAGTCAACTCTTCGCATGTGGTGGCCAAAGTCGTGGAGTTTCAGCTTTAGCATCATTCCTTCCAAAGAATGCCCAGGGCTGATCTCCTTTAATGGACTGGTTGGATCTCCTTGCAGTCCAAGGGACTCTCAAGAATCTTCTCCAACACCACAGTTCAGAAGCATCAATTCTTTGGCGCTCAGCTTTCTTCACAGTCCAAGTCTCACATCCATACATGACCACAGGAAAAACCATAGCCTTGATTAGACGAACCTTCGTTGGCAAAGTAATGTCTCTGCTTTTGAATATGCTATCTAGGTTGGTCATAATTTTCTTTCCAAGGAGTAAGCGTCTTTTAATTTCATGGCTGCCGTCACCATCTGCAGTGATTTTGGAGCCCAGAAAAATAAAGTCTGACACTGTTTCCACTGTTTCCCCATCTATTTGCCATGAAGTGAGGGACTGGATGCCATGATCTTCGTTTTCTGAATGTTGAGCTTTAAGCCCACTTTTTCACTCTCCTCTTTCACTTTCATCAAGAGGCTTTTCAGTTCCTCTTCACTTTCTGCCATAAGGGTGGTGTCATCTGCATATCTGAGGTTATTGATATTTCTCCCGGCAATCTTGATTCCAGCTTGTGCTTCTTCCAGCCCAGCATTTCTCATGATGTACTCTGCATATAAGTTAAAGAAGCAGGGTGACAATATACAGCCTTGACGTACTCCTTTTCCTATTTGGAACCAGTCTGTTGTTCCATGTCCAGTTCTAACTGTTGCTTCCTGACCTGCATACAGGTTTCTCAAGAGGCAGGTCAGGTGGTCTGGTATTCCCATCTCTTGAAGAATTTTCCACAGTTTATTGTGATCCACACAGTCAAAGGCTTTGGCATAGTCAACAAAGCAGAAATAGATGTTTTTCTGGAACTCTCTTGCTTTTTCGATGATCCAGTGGATATTGGCAATGGTAGGGAATACCACTACCACTATTCAGAAACACTTCCATGAAAATATCACAAATTGATAGAAAACATCACAGAGAGAAAATTTCCCCAACATTCAGGTCTAACATCATTTGAAGGGGAAAGATAATATTGATTGACATTTTTATATTACAAGTACAAAATAGGAAAAGAAAAACAGAATTTTAAATTTTGATAAAAAGTTAGTTTCAGGTAAAACAAAGACAACTCAGAGAGTGAGATAGGCTTCCTTTTGTAACCAAAACCCCTTAACTAATGTCAGCTGTAAATGATTAATTTTACATCCTGCATTTTATGAAATGAAATGAAAATAACCCTGCTATCTAGTGACCCTGTACTAAAACACCCTGTTTTATTTTTTTCATAGCACTTATTACTATCTGAAATTATCTCTATGATATCTTTACCTATTAATTAGCAAGTGACTTGCTCAGCTATGTTCAGAGATTACCAGCACCTAGCACATTAACTGAAAATAGGTTCTCAAAAATATTATAACATTAATATTATGATTTAAAAAATTAGGGGAGCCTTCTGTTAGATCTCTGTTCTCTAGATCTCTACAAATCTGTTTTATAGATTCCATTCTTATTTTGTTTTAAACTTCTCTCTTATTCTTGCTGTCTGTTTTGGAAGAAAGAGAAGCATTTTGTTCTGAATGATACATAAAAAGTGTTTCCTGACCTACAAGTTTAAGAATAAGGCCATAGAAACATGGGCTTTTATTACAGATTTTCAGTTCAGTTCAGTTCATTTCAGTCGCTCAGTCATGTCTGACTCTTTGCGACCCCATGAATCGCAGCACGCCAGGCCTCCCTGTCCATCACCAACTCCCAGAGTTCACTCAGACTCACGTCCATCGAGTCAGTGATGCCATCCAGCCATCTCATCCTCTGTCATCCCCTTCTCCTCCTGCCCCCAATCCCTCCCAGCATCAGAGTCTTTTCCAATGAATCAACTCTTCGCATGAGGTGGCCAGAGTACTGGAGTTTCAGCTTTAGCATCATTCCTTCCAAAGAAATCCCAGGGCTGATCTCCTTCAGAATGGACTGGTTGGATCTCCTTGCAGTCCAAGGGACTCTCAGGAGTCTTCTCCAACACCACAGTTCAAAAGCATCAATTCTTCGGTGCTCAGCCTTCTTCACAGTCCAGCTCTCACATCCATATATGACCACTGGAAAAACCATAGCCTTGACTAGACGGACCTTTGATTTTAGAGCCTATGAAAAGATGCATATTGATAAATTCTCTCTAGAAAAAAAAAATTTTCCAACCCTCTCCAGGCCAGAGGAGAACAGTTTAGTTTCTTCTTAAAAATTTAAAATCTAATACAGGTACGGATTCTGATTAAATATACATTTTATAAAATAAACAGTGTTGTGCCTTGATGCTATCTTTTGAATGGCAGTGGAATGGCTAAAAACATGGTCTCTGGAGCCAGGATACCAGAATTTGACTTCTGACTCTTCTATTTAATAGCTATATAATTTTAGGGAAGTTAAATAACCTCTTTATGCTTAAATTTCCTCATCTGTAAAGTGGGGATTATAATGGAAGCTTCTTTTTAGGTTGTAAAGAATTAATGATTGTATAGCAAAGGGAATTTTACCCAATATCTTATATTAACCTATAATGGGATGTAACCTGAAAAAAAAAAAAAAAAGAATCACTGCTATATACCTGTAACTAACACAATTTTGTAAAGCAACTATACTTCATTAAAAAAAAAAAGAAAAATCAGTCAATATATCTGAAGTCCTTGGAAAAGTATGTGACTTATAGAGGGTACTCAAAAACATTCTCTGTTATTATCTATTCTAAGAAAAATGTCCAAAGTGATATTATTAGTACAAAATTACTTACCATAACAAATATCAAGTTATCTCCATACAGAAACTTCTTCCAAGTGTACTTGGGAGATATGCTTTTAACACACATTACAGGTTCATAAGCTATAGCCCCATAGAACCAAGTTTCACAGACTAAAACCTGTTCACTCTTTCAGTCACTTAACTAATATCTATTGGATGATAAACTACAGTATTTCCAGCTACCTTTAGATGCCAGGAAGAAGACTTAGAAAGATAATTTTAAAAGATGAAGAGCTTGAATAGCAAACTGAGATTTGCTATTTGGTTTGATCATCCTTTCTGGCTACCATCTTTTAAAAGAGATCTGAGCAAACAGAAAAGTTCTCATGTGCACCATTGAGGTTCCCTGTTGAGGTATCATACACCCTCCCAAGAGTAGAACCAGTAAACTTAGGTGTAATCTGCATATACTAATATGCAGATCCTGAATTTTTTCTTATTCATTAAATACTTACAATTGACTACTTAATGTGTTAGATTTAGTACTAGGCTCTAGTTCTAGAATTGGAAAAGAATCCCAAACACCAAACTTACAAACTGCTTACAGTGTAATCAGAGATGAGCCATGGAGGGCTCCAGCTTTGGGAATATTGATTTCAGAAATAAGGATGGGTAGGGTTAGCTTAGTGAAGAAACAGAAGGAAAAAACTGTGGTAAGCAGAAGGAAGAACATGTAGAAGACCTAGAGGGTGGGTCCTAGACTGGGGATCAGTTCAGCCCTGACTCACCTATACAACCAAATCTCTTTAGGAGGTGTTTTCCTCCTCTCTCCTTCCCTTCTTTTTTTTTTTAATGCTAGACTCTGCCCCTTCCTATAAGTCACTCCTTTTTGCCCTCAAGGGATTTTAAGGTAACTGGTCAAAGGTGGTACCCATGCATTGGTATTTTAAAAAGCACCTAGTGATGCTGAAAGTTAAAGCCACTCAGTCACGTCTGACTCTTTGTGGCCCTCTCCAGGCCAGCATACTGGAGTGGGTAGCCTTTCCTTTCTCCAGGGGATCTTCCCAATCCAGAAATCAAACCACCAAGGTCTCCAGCATTGCTGGCAGATTCTTTACCAACTGAGCTATCAGGGAAGCCCTAGTGATGCTGAAGGGCGAGGCAATGAAAACAATTGAAGGTGATACTTCACCCTTCACTAACAACAGCCTGTAACCTAAGCTGTGTGGTGTAGTTGCTAAGTTGTGTCCGACCCTTGAGACCCCATGGACTGTAGCCTGCCAGGCTCCTCTGTCCATGGGATGCTCCCAGCACGAGTACTGGAGTGGGTTGCCATTTCCTTCTCCAAGTGATTTTCTCAACCCAGGAATCGAACCTGGGTCTCCTGCCTTTCAGGCAGATACTTTACCCACTGAGCTATGAGGGAAGATAACCTAGACCTAGATCTAGGGCAAAATGATAATCTTGAAGTATTTCATGCATGAGCAGGTTGTAGTCAGACTCACTTTGTAATTATTCCTCTGCCTGACTAGTGGAGAATGGATTGAAGGGAGAAGACTGGAGGCAGAGGGACCATGTAAAACGTTCTTGTAGAATCTGCATTATTGCCTCTGGATTTCCTGTTTCTTAAACCTGGTCTCTTAAATGTAGCAAGTTTCAGGCCATCTTCAAGTGCTAAAACTTGAGGAGGCTTTGCTGAACTATTAACACTCACAAACCATAAGGGCACTCATTCAAACAGACTTCTTCTCCCCAGATAGATGAAGATGGATTTCAGCAATCTATAGACACCCTAAAATTGTGTGTAAATTTTTTAACTTTTTAGAGACATGTATTTTTCTAGAGTAGAAGGTCCACATTTTTTATCAGCTCAACAAAATGCTGTATGACCTCTAAAGGTCCCTGGCCCATAAGACCTTGCAATGAATGAACTTTAGTGGCATATTTGGAAATTAAGTCATTTTTAATACAGCTCTAAAAAATACAAGGATATTTTTAAAAACTGTCCCATAACTCAGATTCTCCGGTGGCCTCTAAGCCTGACAAAGCATCAGAATGATCTAGGGAGACTGTGAGAAGTAGAGTTCCAGACCTCAACCTAAAACTGTTAAATCAGAATGTTTAGGGGAGGATCAAACTGATTGTAGTCATCAGTAGAGCTTGGGGACCACTGAGAAACTTCCTTACTTTCAGTAAAAGCATTTACTTCTACTTTCCATCATCTTGCATTTATGTGATCCCTGGATCAGGAAGATCCCCTGGAGAAGGAAATGGCAACCCACTCCAGTATTCTTGCTTGGAGAAGCCCTAGGATAGAGGAGCCTGGTGGGCTACAGTCCACAGAGTCACTAAGAGTCGGACACAACTGAAGTTGCTTAGTGCACTCTGGCTTAGTGCACTCATGTTTAATTGTGCAGAAAAACTGAGCCAGGAGCTTTCTCTTAAAATAACATGACATCACTAATGCTGTATCTTCCCAGTATATGTGGGAGCATATTCATAACTCGATTTATAATTCTGGAGAATTTTTTGAGTTAGAAGGGTTTTCTTTTTTTTTTGTCAGTACCTCTTTTTCTCGCTCTCCTTACCAAGAATTGTCATTCAGTCCTCTCCTAAGAGTGCTTCTACTGAAGATTTTTGTGCCAAGGTGAGAAGCATTCTAAATTGTCTTATCTTAGCATTTGAAATGAATGGATGCACTGCCCACCCACCCCCTTTTCTTTGAAGAGGCTTGCTGGCTTGAGGAAATTATTTTTACTCTCAGGTGAATCTGGCCTCCTTCTTACTTTCTCCTCCTCATGCTATCAGCTCCACATCTGGTACCTAGTACAAGGCAGAAACTGCATGTTATCAACCATGAGAAGAAAGAAACATAAGGCACTTAGAAGTCTTGGGTCTCTTTTATTGTCCTATTGAAAGCACACTCTGGTATATCTGAAAAAGTTTAGATGATTAAAGATGAGATGTAAGAATGTGTTGTCCTAGGCAGTTGTGAAGGCCGAAGGGAAGCCTTTTGTATTGCTAGGCTGCGGCAATCTCCAGGGACAGCTTGGAATAGCAGCAGAGCATAATATTCAGAAGGACCGATTATGCAGGATTGATAGAGTATTTGGTATTATTTCTTCTTCTATCAGGTTTAATAATGTGAATTTGACATAGTTAAGTATTGTAAACGACAGCAACACAATTGCTGCTTTGATGCAAGACTTTCTGAATGAGAAATATTTCATGTTCGTTCCCCCCAAAAGAATCCATGCTGAGAAAATCTAATAAAAAAAATGTTTTTTTTAGGGATGGGGCTAGAATTCTCTGGCAAGTTTTATTTTATACCCACTCCCTTTTCATTTTTACTTTTTTCTTCTGTTTCTTTTTTTCCGTATTTCTACATCTCATTGTTATCCTTCTTCTCTTCTATTGTCTAGCCCAGCTTCTGCCTTAGGGTTCCACATCCATGGCCCTGAGGAGCTTGGAGTGACAACATTGTGTGCTCCTTCTGTAAGGATATCCAAGAAACAGGAAGGCCTGGGAATTTGATGGGACCCAGTATGCATGAGTATCCAACCCCTTATTTTCCAAAGACTCTGTATAGTTATCCCCTTGCATTATAGACGTTATCATCCCATTTATCAATTTTTCTTATTTAATGTATAATTTCTTATTGTTATAGTAATAAGATATCAGACCCTTTTAGATTTGGTCTTGCTCTCCAGCTAGAATACCCATCAGGTAAAGAAATAGGGTCTGGTCTGTAGACGTCTGACAGTTTTTTAACCTGCCTGAAAAGAAATATTCCACATTCCAAGTGCACATCACCTCTTGTGTCCAGTCCTTCCCCTCCCTGCATAGAGGACTGCACTTGCAAGAGAAAATGGTTTCAGGACCACTCAGTGCACAAAGGCCCCTGTCTGCAGCAGTGGTTCTCAGTAGGTTGATTTTGCACCCCTTTCCCCAGGACATTTGACAGTATCTGGAGACATTTTTAGCCTTTGAAAACTGAAGGGGTGCTACTGGCATCTAGTGGATAGAGGGATCATACTAAACATCCTGCAGCACACCCCTGATTCCCCCCATTTTGCCCTCTGCCATTAAACAAAGGATTATTCAGCCAAAATTGAGTGGTATTGAGGTTGTGAAACTAGCCCTGTCTGAGACATCAGACATGCCCTATTATGTGAGTTGCTCGGTGCATGCACAGCAGCAAGGAAACGTATCCGTGAGACTCAGTGCTGACTCACGGATGACAATTGTGCCACCTTTGTGAAAGCTAGCTATGCTTGTTAGACTTGATGGGTGTTTATGTGTCTGCCAGACACTTGGTTTGTAAGAGAAAGTGAAGTCTGCTAGGCAGGGGCCAGGGTGAAACACAGTCTATTTAAAGAGGACTACCTGGGCACTGGCAACCCTGACTCTGCCCTCAGCTGATTGCTGGGCTTGAGCAAGTCCCCTCACCACTCTGGGCCTCCTTCTCTCCTCTGTCAAATAAGAATTTGAATGAACTCATCCCTTCCTGTTCCAGAGTTGTGTAATGAATGAAAAAATTACCTCCCAGTTAAGTGTAACTCTTTGACATAGGTTAAACAGGGCATCTTTTTCATCAGTAGGTCCCTAAGATTTTTCTCATCAAAAGCAAGAGCCATCTTTAAATGTCTGTATTTGAAGTGTATTGTCTTGAATAAGCTTGAGATCCCAGGAAAATATAGTACCCATTGGTGGTAAATGTTGCCCCTCCAGGATGTTCTTCTTAGAAAATTCCAGTTTGTCTCTCTACTTGTCTTACCACTTACCTTGAGGAGCTGTCAATGTTTTTCTAACAGACATACGTCAACCTGGCTGACCACTAATGCTTCCTGGGAAAGGCTCTAGTGTAGGGTCAGGTCTAAGGAGAGCCACTGGGAATTCTGTGACCTTGGTAATGACTTCACTCCTTATCCTACACCACTCCTGCTCTGAAAACATCCTGGATCAATGGAGCGTTCATTGGTCTGATACATCAGTATCCAGAAGTCTGTGAGGAGAGAAGAAAAGGAAACAGGATTAAATAGTTAAATTAATAGTTCAAGAACTATGTAATGCTGATACTCAGCACATAACACATGCTTTACAGATGTCATCTGATTTAACCATCACAAATACCTGATGAGATGGGTAATACTAACATTGCTTTAGTGATTAAAAAAAACAAACTGAGGCTCAGAAAAGTTATCTCCATTTCCATTATCTATGGAAAATGTGATGAAAAGAGATTTAAATAATAAAATTAAAAAAATAATAAAAAATAAATAAATAAATAAATAATAAAATAAATTTAATGGGTCACACAACTGACACGTCTGGAGATAGATGTAGAAGTCAAGCTTGGTCCAAAACCTTAACACATGTCAACATTTTCCCAGTTTCTCTTTTCTGTTTTCTGCAGTGTTGTTCTTGGCTTTAGGCCACACTGCACCTCCCAGAAACTCTTGGCTCTTCCTTAGGACCTCATCTCTCTTTGCTTTAGAGTAGTCTGTGTTCCCCACCCAAGCCATGGGATTCATTCTCTCACCAGCTCTTGTTGAGTCACATATTTTTCCCTGAACTATCCATGTGTGATGATGGGGATAAGTTGGTGCTGGGAAGTGTTGATCAGTTGGCTCATTCCTGGTGCTGCTGGGTCAAAGGTCAGAAATTGGCTGAATTCATGAAAGGAATATTTGGGTACTGTTGAGAAAATCTGAAGGACTAGATATTGAGGTGGTAACTCAAAATTCACCAGTAGGTTAAGAAATGATCAAAGTGCCTGGAATTTCTACTACAAAAGTAATTTTTAAATAAATCTAAAACAAACTTTAAATTTAAATGGCAAAGAAACAAAAAAGATTAATGTCAGAGTCTGGGCCACTGATTCTTAATTCCCAAGCAAGTTCTAGAAATCGTGGAGATTTTATATGAGTAATTTAGAATTTATTATGCAATGATATTTTGAAGCTGGTCAAGATAAGTCATGGAGACTAAACAGTCCCACTAACTATGTTGGTTTTCAATGCTCATGTTACTGGACACATTATTCTCACTAATCACTGGGAATTCTCATGAAAAAGGAATCAGAACAGATTGGTTCTCTGCATCCAACCCTTCTGATCATTTTGGAATAGGACCATTGGAAAGATCTCTGGATCCATACAAGTGTCTTTTTTTTTTCTTTCAAACACCTCACCAATTTCCAAAGAAAGCATTTGTTTTTAGTTATGAAGTATTTCTTCATCATTAATAATATGATAGTTTCTAGAGACTTGAGCCAACTTCATATGATTTTAAAATATATTATAAAGACTATATTATTATACCTATTAATGAGGTTTTTCTTTCCATGGAATTTTCCAGGCAAGAATACTGGAGCGGGTTGCTGTGCCCTCCTCCAGGGGATCTTCCTGACCCAGGGACTGAACCCTCATCTCTTACTTCTACTTGCATCGGCAGGCAGGTTCTTTACCACTAGTGCCACCTCGGAAGCCCAATCTAAAACACAAGCATCTTTAATGAAGTACATCTACACGGGTTGAGGGAAACTGGGCAGCAACCGCTTATCCCATAGAAACAAAGATCATGAAATGTGGACATTAAACTTATTTGTCCTAAAGAAATAAAGGGAACTTAATAAAATTTAACCTGAAATAGTAGTATTCATATTTGGATATTGTGTCATTTCTCTGTACAGGTGGATATCAGGTAAGATTGCAAAAAGGTTTCTGATCCATCACCTAGTTACCAATATACCAAAGTAGCCTTTGATTAACAACATTCCATCTGGATGGAAAATGTATCCCCTCTTTAAAAAAAAATTACACATTTTTCTAGTTCAGAAACCTAGGTTTGAACAAAATATTGCTTGTGAAGAAATTAGCACAAAAATTTTAAATATTAATTTTTTTTCATCATTCTCAGGCTACCATGAAAGGGGCTTCTCTGATAGCTCAGTTGGTAAAAAATTCACCTGCAATGCAGGAGACCCTGGTTCAATTCCTGGGTTGGGAAGATCCACTGGAAAAGGGATAAGCTACCCGCTCCAGTATTCTTGGACTTCCTTTGTGGCTCGGCTGGTAAAGAATCCACCTGCAATGTGGGAGACCTGGGTTCGATCCCTGGGTTGGGGAGATCCCCTGGAGAAGGGAAAAGCTACCCACTCCAGTATTCTGGCCTGGAGAATTCCATGGACTGTATGGTCCATGGGGTCGCAGAGAGTCGGACACGACTGAGCAACTTTCACACTTCACAGGCTACCATGAAACCACAAAGGTAGAAATAATTGAAAAACAAACCAAACAAAACCTCCTCTATAATGTTACCCCCTTTTTTTTTTTAATTTTTAAAAGATTTATCTTTTTTTTTCCAACTATGCTGGGTTGTTGCTTCACAGGCTTTTCTCTAATTGCCCCAAGCATGGGCTCCTCTCTAGTTCCAGTGCTTGGGCTTTTTGTTGCTGTGGCTTCTCCTTGATGTGGCTTCTCTTGTTGTAGAGCACAGGCTCTAGGGTGTGTGGGCTTCAGTAGTTGTGGCACGTGGGCTCAGTAGGTACAGCTCCCGGACTCTAGAGCAGAGGCTCAGTAGTTGTGGTACATGGCTTGGCTCCTCTGCGGCATGTGGAATCTTCCAAACCAGGATCAAACCAGTGTTCTTTGTATTGCAAGGTGGATTCTTAACCACTGGACCACCAGGGAAGTCCCTATAATGTTAGCTCTTAAAACAGAAAACAGACTACAACACTAAAATGACAGTCATCCGTGTGGACCTATTTAGAAGCTCTTATTACCTGTGGATGGAAGTCAAAGTAGGCCTCTTGCTGTAGGATGTCCTCTCTCTCTCTCTGTCTCTCTCTCTCTCTGTCTCTATCTCTGTCTGTTGTTGTTGTTTTTTTTGTCTGTTTGTCTCTCTCTAATACATCACACTTTGAGTAACCAAGATGTAAATGGTGTATTCAGAGAAGAGTGACTTTGTTGCTGAAAGGCCTCAAGATGAGATCATGTCCACTGTCTGAGGTCATGTCCACTCTCTGGATTTGTTGAAGGAATTTGGATGTTTAACTTAGGAAATAGCAACTTCATTTTCCAAATAACTCAAAAGTTAACTTGACCTAGAAAACTAAGTGTTTGATTCATTAGCATCTTAAGGAAAACCAAAAGCAGTGAACAGAAGCTCAAGAAAGTGGTTAAGCACACAAAAGATGCAGTTGGAAAGTCAGGGGTTCAGATATCGGTTCCAGCACATACTAATTGTATAAGTTTGGCAACATATTTGGTTACTCTGTGGTTACTCTGAGCCTCAATTTCCTTTTCTGATAAATAGGGGAAAATAACAACTAACTTGCAGAGTTATCATAATGATTAAATGAGTCAACAATCTATTCAAAGTGTTACAGGTAGCAACTGGCTTCAACAAGGTAAGGATTCAACAAATCGTCTTTCAACAGTTGTTTTATAAATCGTCATCACAATTTACTATTATTTGTCAGAAGTATGCAGTGATAAAAATTCTTGCCTTTGTAAGTAGTCATTCCAGCCATTAATTGAGGTGTTCCAGCAGCTTCTTAAGGTGTAAGGAATATGAGTTTGAAGTCATCAGGTCTGGATTTGAATTTCAGTTCTAACACTCACCAGCTCTGTTCAACTTGGACATGATATTTAATTTGTATGAGCCTCAGTTTTCTTTTCTTAAATTAGGATAATGTATTGTTCATGAGTTTTTTTTTTCCTGAATAATAAATAACATAATGAGAACAAGGTTATCATTTTTTTTTAGTACTACAGATGTTCCTGAACTTATGATGTGGTTATGACCCAAGAAACCCACCATAAATTGAAAATACCATTAAGTCAAAAACACATTTAATACATCTAACCTACCAAACAGTCTAGCAGTCTAGACTATTTAATATAGTCTAGCCTACCCTGAGTGTGCTCAGAATACTTATATTGGGCACATAAAGTGCCCATATATTGGGCACAAAGTTGGGCAACATCATCTAACCCAAAATCTATACTATAATAAAAGTGTTGAATGTCTTATGTAATTTATTGAATACTATACTGAAAGTAAAAAACAAAATGGCTGTATGAATGCAGAATGGTTGTAAGCGTATCAATTATTTACCCTCCTGATTGTGTGGTTCACGGGGAGCTACAGCTCACTGCCACTGCCCAACATCATGAGTATCTTACTGCATTATCACTGGCCTAGGAAAAGACCAAAATTCAAAGAACAGTTTTTACTGAATGCATATCACTTTCACACCATCTAAGTCAAAAAATTGCAAACTGAACCATCATTCAGTCATGAATGGTCTGTACTCAGTGCTAGGTACTATTCTAAATGCTTTCCATGCATTGACTTATTCAGTCCTTACAACAAAACTACTACTACTACTAAGTCACTTCAGTCGTGTCCGACTCTGTGCGACCCCATAGACGACAGCCCACCAGGCTCCCCCGTCCCTGGGATTCTCCAGGCAAGAACACTGGAGTGGGTTGCCATTTCCTTCTCCAATGCATCAAAGTGAAAAGTGAAAGTGAAATCGCTCAGTCATGTCCAACCCTCAGCGACCCCATGGACTGCAGCCTTCCAGGCTCCTCCATCCATGGGATTTTCCAGGCAAGAGTACTGGAGTGGGGTGCCATTGCCTTCTCCTACAACAAAACTAGGAGGAGATTATTACTAGGAGGAGGTTATTACTATTATCCCCATTTTACAGATAAGGAAACCGAGACAGACAAAATTAAGTCCTTTGCCCAAGGTCACGTAGTTAATAAGGGGCAGAAGAGGAATTGTGAGTACAAGATGTCTGGTTCCTGGGACCATGTTGAGCATTTTGAACACAGTGTTTCACACTGAACATTTTCTTATTCCTTCCTGTGCATGAGAGGACCACTTAGCCACCATAGCCACACAGTGACAGCAAAACAAAAAAGATTCAGGCTTGCCAGAGGTAGTAATTCATGAGTCCAGACTTAGCTTTCTTGAATGCCAGTTCACAAACTAGTGTCAGATTGTATGACTCTATGTATCTTCCAACTAGGAGTTTCTACAGTCCTCTAAGTTTTCTGAATAGAAACAAGCCTTTGATTGTTTGATCTTAAATTTTCCAGTTTGTAGTCAGGGGCATGTCTTCTAATTGATTATGGAAAAAGACATAAAGTCACAGAATTCATTGCGTTTTCTCCAAAGAAAAGTTTCACTCTATTTCTAAAGGGTGTGTCTTTTTCTGAGGGGAGAAGAGATTGGGAGTTTAGGATTGACATGTACAAACTGCTGTATTTACAACAAGGACCTACTTACAGAACAGGGGATTTTGTTCAATACTCTGTAATAACCTAAATGAGCAAGGGTGTGTCTTAATAACACTGCAGTCACCTCCCTGGTCACTTAATACCTTTTTCAATAAATGGAGATGAAGAAACCAAATGAATAAGTTAAAAACCTGAGTGCAAGCCAATTCCTCAGTATCCAGGAGATATTATGGATAACGTAAATAAATAAAAGGCAAAACTGTAGGACACACAGACTTTGTAAAATAAAATGGGTGCAGAAACTCTACCTCCACCTCAGGCATACAAGGATGTGCAATTTGTAAGGAGCCAAAGGATCAACATCTGGGTTCAAGGAAGGTTTTGTCTGTGAAAAACATCCTTAATTATGGTCCATATACAACAAGAAAAATGGTGAAATTTCAGTTGCAGGCATAATCCATAGGAAAGAAAAACAGACAGTTAGGACAAGGGATCCAAGATCCCAATTCAAGTCTGTAAAGTGAAGTCCCATGAAGAGCTCTGTTCCTACATTTGAGTGGCTCTGACACTGGGTGGAAGTGACAGAGAAAGATTTTGTACGTGCAGATGTGTGTGTGTGTAAATATATGTGCATTCATACACACAGAAATAAATGCACATATATTTCAAATTTTACCTACAAAAATAATTTCAATAAATCAGGCAGTTACTCCTTGACTAATTACTTGACAGCATAATTTCCACAAGTTTTAGTACAGAATACAGAGGAGGGAAAAAAGGTTTCATAATTCTTTGGTTGGAATTTGATTCACTGCTGAACTAATTTCTCTTTCAAGTGTGTGTGTATGTATGTTTTTTCCTTTCCTAGATAGGGCTTGGGAAATGATAATCTCTTTTTTATGAGAGCAAGCATACATATTTTAGTTCCCTAGATTTTATCATGGTATAAACACCTAAGAAATGTTGTGAAAACTCCAAAATAACTGGAAGGCAGAAGTGGGGGAATTTTCCAGGATACACTTTGAAGAAAGTTGTGGCAGAATGTTAAGCAGTGAATGCAGGAATGACATTCGGTAACTCTAATTCTCCAGAGAATGACCCAAGTGTTTCTAAAGAAGTGGAGCAGTGTATATATCAGAGTAAGAAAAGGGCAAAATAAATAATTGCTGTTTATAAGCCAGAGGAATAGAAATGACTTACTGTCAAGTAAAGAGCTTTACTAAATTGTAGTGGACTTGAAAAGACTATTTTTAAAATTTACTGTGAATGCCAAGTGATAATGAAAAACATCTGTGCATCTTTGGCGAAATAACAGATAAATAAAATAGAAACTATGAAGAGACAGCAGAGACCTTGTCCCTTTTACTCTGTGAAGAGTTGCTGTTTGAGCTGTACTTTTTCTCCAGTCCATTGTAGGGAAATAGATTCTTTGGTCGCCATCTAGTGATGTAATGGAGAAAAGCATCTGAAAGGTTGGCGCTAAGCCGCTCAGTCGTGTCGACGCTTTGCGACTCCATGGACTGTAGGTAGTCTGCCAGGCTCCTCTGTCCATGGAATTCTCCAGGCAAGATTACTAGAGTGGGTTGCCATTTCCTGCTCCAAAAGGGTTGATTTTGTGTGTGTGTATTTCATACATGGGAAAAATGAGTGTAATGAAATAGTTGAGTTTCAGGGATAAGGCATTAGTTTGAAACTTGATAGCAAAATCAATGCTCATTGGTAAAAGCAAGAATTTAGAGGTGATTTGGAAAAAGCAAGAACTTAGAGGTGATTTGGAAAAAGCAAGGACCTTTACTTCTCAGGTTTTGCTCAACTCATCACAGAGTTGGACATTACTAGCACACACGAGCATCTAGAATGGTATGCGCCATACTGAATAAACCTTATGTGAATGTGTTAGAAACAAATGAATAAATGGTGACAAAAATTATAGGATTTCAGAGACTATACTTCTCTT
This sequence comes from Bos indicus, assembly GCF_029378745.1. Lineage (NCBI taxonomy): Eukaryota > Metazoa > Chordata > Mammalia > Artiodactyla > Bovidae > Bos > Bos indicus. The sequence continues at coordinate 115,064,780 of NC_091760.1, forward strand.
GTTCTACAAATAGATAATATTGCATCTACCTACATTTTTAAAACAGATTGTTCTACTTTTATAAGTGATTTTAAATAACAAAATTAGAATTCTCTAAAGCACTGTTATTGCTGTAGATTCCTCAAAATCATGTTAGGAGTTCTTTGCTGAGTTTGAAATGGAATATCAGAAAATCTACATTATTCAAAATTTCTAAAATTTCTACTATTTAGCCTTAACTGTTAATTAATTAATTATTATTTTGCACATTTGCAGGGAAAGGAGATTAACATATATTGTATCTAGCTGATGAGATAAGTGTTTCATTTATATTTTATTTTATGTAATACAAAGAAAGCAATTGGATGAGTTGGAAAAAAAAAAAAAAAAAACTGAAGCTCAGAGATTTGGTTTATATGGTCAAAAGCTCACCCAAGTTTTTTGGCTTTCAAGCTGATAATGATATGTTAGGCAGAAGTGGTTTTTATTTGTTTCTTTTTAGGGTTTTTTTTTGGTGGCTTTTCTCTAACCTGATGTTCTCTGTCTCTGTTTCATAATTACCTAAGCTTGTAATTTTGATACTTTGCCTGGGACCAAGGAACTGGTTTAGGATTGGACATGGTAACCCACTTATGGTCAATGAGACAGCGAAGTCTTCTAGAAAAGTTTCTCATTCTGGATAAAAAAAAGAAACACAAGAGAGAAATGTTCCTTTTCTGGCTTTTGACAGTGGTTTCTGAAAACATTATGCCTGGCACTATTGCACTCATCTTGTGACCATGAGGGGAATGAGTTCACACCTCAAAAATTACAAAGTGAACAAATGGGAGGATGGGCACTGATGACGCTTTGGAGTCACTAAGATTACCAACCAGGGGCTGCCTTGCCTTGAACTTCATATTACATGAATAATAAAGAGCTTCCTTTTGAAAGTAATGTAGAAACGAGTTTTCTGTTACTTATAGTTGAAAACATCTTAATTAAAACATAAGTGAAATATAAGAAATAATCAGCAATAGTTTGTTTAAACCCTATTGAGAAAGAGAATATGAAAATGAGTCTTATTTTAATAAAACACAGAAGTAATTATGCATTTAGAAAAATCAACAAATGGCATATTGAAAAAAAAAATGTCTAACAAAATGTGTTGGTGAACTTAGAGACAAGGGAGAGCTAAATTCCATAGAATGAATGATAAAAAAGGCAAGAAAACTGGAAGTCTGCTTACTACTTTATGGGTGCCACAACTTAACTTTCTCAAATGCTCTAGCATGCCAGTGGAAAACCAGGTAAACCAAACTTCAGAGCACATGAGCCATGTTGTACTGAGCTTTGCTGTCCTCTTAAAGTGATACTCTCATACTTTTAATATGAGAGATAATGTCTTAACTTTCTTGGAAGCCAAACCAAAATAAGGAAAACATAAAACAACAAAAATAACAAAATACCCCCAAAGAACACTTCAAATTGAAGTGGAAATTCAAAATGAAAACAATTTATTTAAAAAATTCAAACAAAAGATGAAAATAGAAACATTTTGGAAGTTAATTGGAGTAGTGATTTTAATAAATATAAAGTTATTTGTGTTACATTTACATAGCAAGATGTAAAAATTAGCTATTTGTATTGTACTCTGTTTTGGCAGCCGTACACACACACACGGAGACACAAGCAAAAACAAACTGAAATGACAGCTCGTTTAGAGTAAGATTCTGATCAGTATCATTTCCTTTGAAAGGATTTTTTGATAGACGATTTACAAAGTCAACACTTTATTCTCTTTGCCTCTCTTTAGAAGTAGTAGTTGGTGACAGGAGGTGCCATCTTTTATAGCTTCCATTTGTTCCTGAGAGTCATCTTATTTCCCATCCAATCAACTTTCAGTAAAATCAGACTTCTCCTTACCACAGGTTTATGAAAGCATTCTGTGTAATTTGGAGGAACAGCTCTGTTCCTTACCTACATTTCAAAACATAGTTATTTTGCCACTGTTTCACTGTGGATCAGCAATGTAATAAATTTTAAGTCTGAAAGTATTTCTGTGTAAATTCATTGTCATATCACTTGAGACATTCTCAGAATATTTTCATTATGTAGGCATTGTCAAACTGTCATAATAAAATAGGTGGTGTTTTCTGTTAACCTTATGTATGCCTTAAAAAAATTTTTTTTTGCAGGTCTATGCCTTTTTCTTTCCTTTTTTTTTTTTTGCAGGCTTCTCTGGTGGTTCAGTGGTAAAGAATCTGCCTGCCAATGCAGGAGACACAAGAGACGTGGGTTCAATCCGTGGGTCAGGAAGATCCCCTAGAGAAGGAAATGGCAACCGCTCCAGTATTCTTGCCTGGAAAATTCCATGGACATAGGAATCTGGTGAGCTACAGTCTATAGGTTGCAAAAGAGTCAGACAATGACTGAGCATGACCTCTTTACAATTATATCAATTATAAATAATAAATCAAACAATAATTATTATTATACCTTCATAACATGCCTGTGTGATTGGTGTATTGTTATTCCCATTGTCCAGATAGAGAAACTGAGGCTGAGTAGAAGAATAACTTACCTGATATCAAGTGGCAGAGCCAGGGTTTGAACCCAGGCTGACTGAGTGTGAAAACCCTGGCAACAGGAAACATTCTCAATTCCATTGCTCTGATGAGACAGTGGGTATTTAAAATGATGTCAGAAAGGATTATGGGTACCTTGCTGTTGGGAATGTAGAATGGCAAACACTCTTGCATTTTGGCAATTACTTTAAAACTAAACATGCACTTACTATATGGCCAGACTACTGCAGTCTTGGATGTTTATCCCAGAGAAATGAAAACTTGTGCTCATGCGAAAAACCTGTATATATCTGGAAACAACCTGGATGTCCCTCAGAAGGTAGATGGTTAAACAAACTGTGGTACATCCATACCATGGAATACTATTCAGCAATAAAAAGGAACGAACTATTCATATATGTAACAATTTGGATAGATCTCAAATAAATTATGCTGAGTGGAGAAAAGGTTACCATTTCTAAAAGGTTAAGCACAGATTTTCATTACATAACATTTTTGAAATGGCGAAATTATGGAGAGCAGGTTAGTGTTTGTATTGGTGAGCAATAGGGCCCCTGGGTGGGAAGCCAATAGAAGTGGTTACAAAAGGGCAATGCCGGGGATCCTCGTGATGATAGGGTTGTTTTGTCTGACTGCTGTAATGGTAGATACACTGTCTACACCTAGTAATAAAATTCCATAGAGCTGAGCACACATACACCTGCACACATGTGTAAAACCAGGGAAAATCTGAGTATGATCTGTGGGTTGCATCAAGGTCAGTGTCTGCTTGTGAAATGCTTTATATTTTTGCAAGATGTTATCACTAGAGGAAACTGAGTAGTGGGTACATGGGATCACTATGACATTTTACATCTATTGCCAATCTAGATGATCTCAAAATTCAAAAAATATTTTAAAATTATTGTGGATAATCCTATTATCTTAGACTTATTTTTCCACATGTCTAAAAAAGTGAGCTAAATAGCCACAAAGTAGATATTTAAAAACTTCAGTGAATAAATCATCTGCCCTCCATTGGTGCCCTGCTTTTATTGTTAGACTACACTAACAAGCAATTCTGTGATACCTCATTTCTTTGCTATATAGACCTGCATTATACGGTGTACTTTTTTTTGAAATGTGAAAAGAAATCCCTTAACGACAGAGCTTTCCTCTTGCATTAATTCATTATCTGGGGCTGGACATGCATGTCTGTTTTCATTTTCTCTGTGTGACTCTTGTCAAAGACATCAATTTTTAAAATATATTTTTATTTGTCAACACCTATGGATTTTAAAAACATACACAATTCATTTATTTTTCTTTAACAAATGGCATAATAGTTTGTCTCACCTTTGATTTGAACAGGATGGGGGAAAGTGTTTTTGAAAACAATAGATTTTAAAGTCTGATTTCTTCAAACGCAATGCTAATGAACCAAGGCAGTCTTAAGTCACACAGCTTCCTGTTGGGCTGTTGTTTTCTTTACTCACCTTCTTTCCAAATCCCCCAGCTTCTGCTCCCCTGCCATTTTTATTCAACCTGCTCCAGCTGTTACTGGTGTTGCTATCATGCAACAAAGCAAGATTTGCCTTTATGGTTGCCATGGAGATACTGCTTATTAAAAAAAGTCTTTCTTTTCTGAAAGGGAGTACCTGTAATGTTATGTGTTCACCCAGGTCTGTAAGCCAGTTTTCTACATTCTGAAATTACCTAAGTAGCTCTGCAAAATTAACCTCTGGCATTTACTGTTTATATAAGTTACCTTGTACTGTTTCACAAGATATTCACCAATTTTCCCTAAGTTGCGACCATGTCCTACTGGTCACAGGGAACTAAATATAAGAAACAAAACAGGTTATAATTCACCCCTTTCCTTTACCACTCCCCTCTCAATTTTTAAATCTGTGACAATTAGTTACATCTCTCACAGCTTTATCCTCCATTCAGACTTATGGTTGGATATACTTTGTAAATTTATCAAATACCGTGACTTATAGTTGGCACTGTCCCATTGAGAAACATATACTGTCTTTTGAAATTTAAAAAAAATTTTCATTTCTTATACAATTTTTAAAAGTTACCACCATTGACAGTTATTACAAAACATTGGCTGTATTGTCCATGCTGTGCATCCTCAAGCCAAACTTACAGCCAGTGGCTTGTGCTTCCCACTCTCATACCTATATTGCCACTCCCTCCCCTCACTGGCAACCACAAGTTCGTTCTGTCTGTGAATCTGCTTCTTTTTGTTATATTCACTAGTTTGCTGTATTTTCTAGATTCCACATACAAGTGCTATCATACAATATTTGTCTTTCTCTATCTGATTCATTTCACTTAATGCCCTCCAAGTTCATCCATATTGCTGCAAATGGGAACATTTTATTCTTTTTTATGGCTGAATGGTATCCCATTGTGTATATGTACCATATCTTCTTTATCCATTCACCTGTTGATGGACCCTTGGGTTGCTTCCATATCTCGGCAATTATAAATAATGCTGCTATGAACACTGGGGTGTGGTATCCGGAAGTGAAATAGTTGGGTCATATGATAGCTCTGCTTTTAGTTTTTTGAGAAACCTCTGTACTGTTTTCCACAGTGGCTGCACCAATTTACAATCCCACCAACAGTGTGTGAGAGTTCCCTTGTATACTGTCTTACACTGGGTATTGTATCATGTATGTTCATCCTGGCACTTCCACTAGACTGTCCTTTGCTAACCTGACATTCTTCTCCTTTCCCTCTTCTTTGCCTCAGTGACTTAGGGATGGACAGCAAATCATTCCATTGACACATGTTCATTAAACTCTTAACTGTGTGCATAGTACATTCTAGGAGCTGGAGATAACGGTAGTCAATAAGACAAGTCCCTGGATTTTAATTACACTTGGAGAAAAGTTGATCTACTTTAGGTAAATAATCTTTTACTTTGGCCCTTTCTAATTAAAAGAAACACCACGAAAACTCTTGTTGATACTGCTCATTATTGAGACCTTTTGTTCCTTGTACACTGAATCATAAAAATGACAATTATAATAAAAAGAAAAGTTAAAAGATACAGCTCAGCAACAATATCAGTGAGTTTGGTGGTAAGGTAGTGGGGTGGGAGTTGGCTCACTGAGCTCTGGAAGTAAGCTGGAAAGATGGCTATATTTCAGGTCCTGCAGTCTAAGAAGAACAGGGGACCAGAACCTGGGCCATTGCTTGAAATGGGATTGGGAGCTCTAGCCTGTGAAAGGAAGTTTAAAAAAAGAAAAAAAAAAAAAAAAAGCTTTTGACCAACAGCTAGGGTTTTAGCTTATATAACATTGCTAAACAAGAATGTAGGGAGGGAATAAAAACTGCCTTGTATCCAGGACTTGTGCCAAGGAGCTCACTAGCACAGTGCCTCGATCTGCATTTGCCTTTGTTCCTCCCAAAGTAAGCTCAGCCACGTATGCAAGACCGTGTTCTGGATTGTGGTTCCTAGAGCTCCAGGTGATGCATCTCCTGGAGAAATAATTATAAAGCAAGAGCATAAAAGACCAGCAAAGAACATGACAGAACTCACTCCCCCACCGCCACCCCATAAAAATGAGCTTGAAAGCCAAATTCCAAAGTACATCAGAATTATTATAACTGAAAAGATAACCAAGAAAATTTAAGATTGTTGTATGATCACTCTGGATGAAATGAAAATAAGAGGAATCTGAAAAATTAAGACAAGTATGTTTGAGATTTTTTAACAAGATGAAAGAATAACAATCTTGAGAATGTAAAAATTAATGAAAACCAAAGCAGTAGCTTATGAAAAAATATTAAGTAAAAACCTTGGAAACAAAAAGTAGTATTATAGAAAAAAGTAAACAGGATTAACTCATGCAGTTAAAAAGGAAATTTTAAAATAATAGGAAGAAAGTTCAGAGAAATATACAAAGAATCTAGTCCTAGGAGGTAAAACATTGAAAAATATCTATGAGATAGCAGTCAGCCATAATGTGCTATAGAAAGACTCCAAAGCTGTTTACTAGGAATTTTAGAAAAAGACAATGGAAGAAATAGGTGAGAAGCAATAGTTAAAGATAGTTTAGTATTTTATAGAACTAAAAGAAATAAAATTTCTTATTGAAATAGCACACAGTATATAACAGAGTGTGTTTTATTTTAATTTTTTATTGAAGTGTAATCGATTTATAATGTTGTATTAATTATTGCTGTTCAGCAGAGTGGCTCAGTACTCTTTCATATGCTTTTCCGTTGTGGTTTATCATAGGATATTGAATATAGTTCCCTGCACTATACAGCAGGATTTTGCTGTTTATCCCTCCTGTATATACCAGTTTGCATCTGCTAATCCCAAACTCCCAGTTAGTCCCTCTCCCACCCTCCTCCCCTTGGCAACCACCAATCTATTATCTTTGTCCAACAGGATGTATTTTAAAATAGACTTGTTATTTACTCTAGTGAGAAGATTCCCTGGAATAAGTCTGTTGTCCTTTGGGAAAATGTAAATTGTAAAGGATGTTGATGAAACAGTAACTTGTCTACTTATAGAATTAAATTTATTACTTTAGCCATACATACATTTAAATTACATTTTATCCAAATAGAGTAATTTAGAAATATTGTTTTTTCCCTTAGTTACACTTAAAAAAAAATCTAGCCTTTTCAGATGCATCTTTGACATTAGTGTTTTTGTCATCACCAGAGTATTTTTAAATCATCGTAGTGGCATCACTAATCAGTTCTTTTGCGATATAGCACAAAGTGATTGTATGTATGATGTGGACACTAAAGGTTCCCATTCACAAACATTAGTACAGTTTCATTTTCATTTTTATTCTTCCTCTAGGTTCATATTCCTAATCTTTGTAATGTAATAAATTTTACTGCTTTTTAAAGTTTAAAAGTATTGTTTATAATGGTCTTCAGTCCTTGCAAACATAATGTTAAAACGCAGGAATAAACACTGAAGTTGTTAACCTTCTTTGCCTTCTTTTATACTAATTTAAACAGATGATCTTTATAAACATGAAAACTAGCACTAGTTTTAGAAAAAAATTGTTGGCTCATTTTTGTCTAATGTTTTAAGCAGTATTCTATGGCTTATGAATGTGTCCATAACACGGTAGACTATATATATATATATGTATGTATATATATGTGTGTGTGTGTATGTATGTATATACGTATAGTTATTTTCTATTCTAGAATTTTTTTGGGGAAAAACTTAGCTTATATGTGGTTTATATAAAGCTTTAATTGACCTCTTACTCTGTATCAGGTATTGGTATTCTGTATGTAGCAGTGAACAAGATAGATAATGGTTGTAATCTTCTGGAGTACACGTTCCAGTTTGGTGATATAAGCAATAAGCAAACAAGAAAATATCAGGAGAAATGAATAATATATAGAATTTTTTTTAAATGTCAAGAAGTTGTTTGAAGTTTGTAAGGGTTTAGAAGGCTTTGAAGAATCCTTAGTACCTGACTGAAGGGTCTTTGAGACCATGAAGACCTTAAAATCGGAGAAGGCAATGGCAACCCACTCCAGTACTCTTGCCTGGAAAATCCCATGGATGGAGGAGCCTGATAGGCTGCAGTCCATGGGGTCGCTAAGAGTCGGACACGACTGAACAACTTCACTTTCACTTTTCACTTTCATGCATTGGAGAAGGAAATGGCAACCCACTCCAGTATTCTTGCCTGGAGAATCCCAGGGACAGGGGAGCCTGGTGGGCTGCTGTCTATGGGGTCGCACAGAGTTGGACACAACTGAAGCAACTTAGCAGCAGCAGCAGCAGCAGACCTTAAAATTCAGTGGACCAACCCAGGTCTAGAATTCCCATATCCAGAGACTAAATCTATTAATTTACCTTTAGACCATTCATCTTTCTGTTTAAAAAAATTTGACCTCACATAAAAAAATATATAGGAAGATGTTATAAAGCTGGAAAAAGTAAGAGAAGAAAATTGTAGAAAATCAAAAGTATACAAAACAAAAAACCTCTGATAGGCAGAAAGGAATGATTATCTGTATGTGCATGAGTCTTGGTCATGTTTAGAATTTTTGGCCACTAGAAACCTGCCCTGTGGGAGGATATGTGTACTTTTGTTGGCCTATTTTCTTTCCTTCTTTTCTTTCTTCCTAAATTTCTGTATTTTCTAAAATGAGATGTATTGCTTATTTAATCTGGGAGAAAACATGCTTTAAGTAGGAACCATTAGCTTTCAACTTGTTTTAGATATCTCTTTCTTTTTAATTTGAAGTGATTAAGATTTTTAAACCTTAAATCTAAAACTTCTATAAATACATTCTAATGGATATGTTGCTGTGTTGATTTTATCTCAATTAGTATATAATTAAGGGGCTTCTCTGGTAGCTCAGCTGGTAAAGAATCTGATGGCAATGCAGGAGACCTTGGTTTGATTTATAGGTCAGGAAGAATGCCTGGAAAAGGAATAGGCTAGCCACTCCAGTATTCTTCGGCTTTCCTAGTGGCTCAGACAGTAAAGAATCCACCTGCAATGCTAGAGACCTGGGTTTGATCCCTGGTTTGGGAAGATCCCCTGGAGGAGGGCATGGCAACACACTCCAGTATTCTTGCCTGGAGAATCCCATAGACAGAGGAGCCTGGTGGGCTATAGTCCATTGGGTCACAAAGAGTCGGACATGACTGAGTGACTAAGCACGTATTGAATATAACTCAAAACACTGATTTTACATGGCTTCTGAGAGACGAATGGTTTGCCTATTTGCAAAAGTTTCCTAAGTAGGTAAAATGTATTCTATTCATTATTTTCAATACTTTCAACTGAGTGAAACCCAAGGCATTTAGCTTCCAGGTGGCTCAGTGGTACAGAATGCACCTACTAATGCAGGAGACTCAGGAAACGCAGCCTCAATCCCTGGGTCAGGAAGATTCCCTGGAGTAGGAAATGGCAAGCCACTCCAGTATTCTGGCCTGGACAATCCCATGGACAGAGGGGCCTGGTGGGCTACAGTCCATGGGGTTGCAAAGAGTCAGACGTGACTGAGTGAATGAACATGCAAGCCATTTACCCTGAGCTATTGCCTCATGATATATTTTATATTATCAGGTTGATCATAGGATGTTGAATTATTAATGCTATGAGATAATATCTAGGTCTTGAAGAGACACTCACCCCTTCCTGAAATTCATTTAATGTAGAAAATATATATTACCCTTCTTACTTTATTGCTTTTGAGTACTTGAAAGAATCCTACTGAAAATGCTACTAGGTAATAGATTCGTGATCATCCCAGATAAAAATCTTTACTTTACTTCCCTGTGCTCACATTATCCTGTTTCAGATAATAGAGAAACTCAGAGTAATTTTCATTCTTTATAAGGTCAAAGTGTCTTTTGCTTGTACAATTTTTCTGTTGTAACTGGTATTGACTCATTAATTTCTCAATATCTTCTGTACAATCAAATCACATTAGGTTTTCGGATTGTCATTTTTTTCAAATACTATGACCCTCAAAAGACACATATATTATATTCCTTAACTCTAATTTCATTTGTCTGGGTACATTGTAGACACCCACATATTTATGTATAATTGAATTATTAAGGACATTTGAAAATTTCACATAATACTTCTATAAAAGAGTAAAATTTTATTCTGCAGTAGCATACACCTTTTTAGAGTATCTAACATTAAAGGTGTGAAAAGGAAGTTTGAAGTTTTCTTTTAACTCCAAAAGTGTATAATTTAGTAAAATAATCCTTTTAGGTCTTAAATTTTTTTCAAGAGTGGGATATCAGATTGCATCAGCATCAAACAGCTGATAGACTTTTTCAATTGCTTTGAAAAGTATATGTGTTACATCATCTAACTAGGATACATTATAAAGAGATTTACAGAAAAATGTCTAAAGAACAGCTTAGGTCATGACACGTCTCGAAAGCATCTCTCTAATACACACCACACACACACACACACACACACACACACACACACCTACACCTGTTGTGTACTGCCTGGAGCAGGTCCAGGCAGCTGCTGGGGTGGGTGGAATTAAGACAGCTGACGTTGCCTGTCTGTCTCACAGAACAGCCGGTGGTGGAAGGAGACATGTTGGCAATGATGCAGGTAAAGAATCCAGTCCTTCCTGCCAAGCTTTCTCCTCAAAATAGTGGCAACAACACCAAATATGCCCCCCTTGAACTGTATGAAAAAGATGAATATGAGGAGAGTAACCAAATGTTGAAGTGGGACTAAGGGGTACCTAGGATGCAAAATTTAAGGTGGGTGATGACCCTGTATCTTAAATTTTGCACCTTAAAAATTTTGTACCTTAAAATTGGGAGAGTGAGTATCACCTTAAGGTTTGTGCCCGCACTGTCTCACCCTAGTCTGCCAACTTTGTTCCACACTTGTTCCTGTCTCTATGTTATAAGTCACCTATAATCAGATATAAGTCAGGTGACAAGAAGAACCCACAGCAGGTGTAGTTTTCTTCCATTAATGTAACTGGGAGATGTTTGCTAATGGACTTAAAATAAGAACCTAGTTGAGAGTTCTGAATATCAGGGCTCTTTTAGGTTAATTAACTGAAGTATGCTTTAAACATATATTTTAACTATACACAAACTCACCTTTATGAACAGAAATGTCTAACTTGATCAACTATATACTCTACCCTCTTGTTTGTTCTTTGTTGTGGATTTATATCCTCAACTCATCCCCAGTAGGCTGCTTTTTTATATCATTTACTTAATTACTAGTTATAGAGATTTCTCTCTCCATCTGCAGTCACTCAGAGTTAGGCCCTAAGAAATTTCTGTCTATGGTTACAGCTATCTGTGCTCAGAATTATGCAAAGCTTAGGGAAGTTCTTTCTCCCCGTGGCATTATCAACAAAACACTCACCCTAGCTACTTACTCTTCTGAAATGATGCTTCTGGGTTTGTGCAGTATTTCAGAACTTGGGTTGGCCCTCCATTGAGAATGATCGGTCCTGTTCTAGATTTTGGCTGAACAACTTCTGGATTTGCTGTAACCTGAGAAACTCCTCCACTGAAGAGACGATTGTACTCCCTGTTGCTTCCTGAGTTGTACTACAGGGAAACACATAGTTAGGGTCAAATATTTAACTATTTCATGTTCATTATTGCACAGGCTTTCCATACTATATGTGCCCTTTTTCTGTTCTAAGTGAAAAATGAATGAGATTTTTTCTGTGAAAAATGAGTGAGATTTGCATTCCCCTGATGATTAGCCATGCTGAGCATCTTTTCATGTGCCTGTTGGATATCTGCATTTCCTAGTTGGAAAAATATTTAGGTTTTCTGTCATTGTTTGCTTGTTTTTTGTTATTGAGTTATATGAGTTGTTTATGTATGTTGGATATTAATTTCTTATTGGTCATATCATTTGCCACTATTTTCTTCCATGCAGTAGGTTTTTTTCATTTTGTCAGTGGTTTCCTTTGCTATGCAAAAGCTTTTAATTAGGTCCCATTTATTTATTTTCAGTTTTATTTCCTTTGCTTTATGATATCATTTATATATGGAATCTTTTTTTAGATTCAACAAACTAGTGAATATAACAAGACGTGAACTCACAGATGTAGAAAACAAACTAACGCCTACCAGTGGGGAGAAGGAAAAGGGAGGAACAGTATAGGGTTAGGAAATTAAGAGGTATAAACTATTAGGTATAAAATAAGCTACAAGGATATATTGTACAATACAGGGAATATAGCCAATATTTTATAATAATATTATATTGGAGTATATTATAATAATAGTATAATTGGAGTATAACCTTAAAAATTGTGAATCACTATATTGTACACCTGAAACTTGCATAATACTGTAAAGCAACTATACTTTAATTGAAAAAAACGAGTGAGTCATGGAAGTATACAGGTGGAAGAATCCTTTAGCTCATTTATGCTTCTGAACATGAGATTCTAAAGTCCTGTTTAATGCTGTTACAGCCAAGTTAGCCCCCAATTTATAAATTAATTATCTAGCTACAAGACAACTTTCTCCCACCTCCCTCTTCCTCTAGATGCGTTTGTGTTTCCTGCCCTGATTCAGAACACCGAAGGCAGGGGTCACAAGCTCAAACATGTTGAGTCCAGTCAGACTGTGTGAATGAACAAAGCTGACAAGTAACAGAAAAGAAGGTAGGACTGTGGTAAACCGGTTTATGAGTCTTCACCAGAGGTCCTGCATCAATCCCAGGTTCAAATCCAGATGTAAATAAGATGATATTTTCCATAGATATGAAATACATTTTCCCAATACATGGTGCTTACGCACATGCATCTGAGTCTGGGCTATGTTCCAAAAGTTGTTAGTCGCTCAGTTGTGTCCGACTCTGCAACCCCATGGACTGTAGCCCGCCAGGCTCCTCTCTCCGTGCGATTCTCCAGGCAAGAATACTGGAGTGGGTTGCCATTCCCTTCGCTAGGGGATCTTCCCAACCCAGGGATTAAACCCAGGTCTCCTGCAGTGTAGGCAGATTCTTTACCATCTGAGCCATCAGAGAAGCCCATATGTTCTGCCTACTACTCGAGAGAGGACTCTGCTTATATAAAAAGTATTATATATTACAAAATTTCTATGTAAAACGTAGTCTAAGAAATGAAAATCGGGGTCCAGAAAGGAACCTTTTAACAGTTTATCTAGAAGTCCATGCTGGAGGAAAGCTAAGGAAGTGTAAGCCAGCAGTTTTCCCAGGAAGAGAAAAACAGCATCACTCCCGATTTTGAGCAGAAACAAAATGCTAAAATTAAACTCCCAGCACTCAGCTGGGAGAAAGATTTAACAACAGTGTCTGACTCTCACTCATGCTTTCCAGGGAGATCAATGAGAAAGCAAACATCTTATCTCACAATTAATAGTTTCAACATTTCAAACTGAAAAAGCTCCAGGGTAAACAAAGGCAGCACCGAGGCAGAACTAAGAGTGAATGTGTTAATGATTTGACTACACCTGTATCTTTCTGCATTAATTCTTAAATCAATTTATCTGAAGCACTTGGAATCTTGAACTACTAAAGTGAATGCCACAAAAACATCATTAAAAGCCCCGTAAATTTCATTTATTTGGAAAATTTAAACTCAAAAGCTGAAGTGTCCTGAAATCAATCTTCTAAATAAAAAAACTTACAGAAAAAAAAGTCAGTTTTTTATTCCGATACTCCCTAATAACTAGATTTTTGGCATTATTTATAAAAATTCTCTAGTATTCAAGCTTAAATGAACAAGGAATAGAAATGTAATTTCAGACAATAATAATAATATATAAAATGATACAAATGAGTGACTATCAACCATGATGAAATTATCTGAGTATATATTCTTATATGTAACATATATATTCCTCAATTAAAATTAGACCTTTAGCAAGGAAGACAAACAGAAAATGATGTTTGTTTTATACGCTCTATTTTTTTATAAAACAAAAACACAGTTGTTTTCATGGTATCTCTTGAAAAACAACTTTCAGAAAGGAGATTTAATACTCGGTAAATAATAGAAATGGTCTGGAGCCACCTTGTGGCAGTCACCGGTAATTGGAAGTGGTTTTTAAAATAATGGTTTATCTATAGTGTACAATAAAGATGTTTTACGGATGAAAAATCATCTGATTTCTTTCAAAATGCTAACCTTTGAAACATAAATAATGTAGCTATGTGGCAAAAGTGCCAGACAAAATATATTTGTACTAGGAAGTAATAATGAGAATGACCATAACAATCATTGGTACGGTGTTTCCTGCGTACATTTGTTCACTGCATGGGGGAGCCTCTGGGGGAGACCAAGGAAGACTAAATCAGCTTGTTCCCCAAGGTTATACAGATTTAGTTATGGGGTGAATCTGGGATTTAAAAGTCATATTCTTATTATTACCTGTTACTCTTTTAAAAAAAAGCCTACTATATACCAGGCATCATATTAGGTACTTTGTATTTGTCATCTAACACACACATAAGTTGCTTTAGTCCTGTCTGACTCTTTGCGACCCTATGGACTGTAGCCTCCCAGGCTCCTTTGTCCATGAGATTTCCAGGCAAGAATACTGGAGTGGGTCACCATTTCCTCCTCCAGGGAGATCTTCCTGACCCAGGGATTGAACCTGTGTCTCTTATGTCTCCTGAATTGGCAGTCAGGTTCTTTACCACTAGCACCACCTGGGAAGCTCATTGGTTATCTAGTTGTGATAATATTCTTAGGAGATAAATACTACTATATCCATTATATAAACAAAGATATTCAGAAATATAAACAGCCTGTCCTGAGTCACTTACCTGGAACTGACAAAGCTGGAATTTGAAACTAGGATTATTAAAGATCATGCTCTTCAGAAATACTATGCTTTTTCCTACTATATCAACTATATCATGATGTTCTAATTAATTATATAATATATGTATCCATCATTCATTCATTTATGATAACACATATATATGCACACAGAGGTGGGAAGATGAGAAAGCGAGAGAGATTAAAGACACTTTTGGGTTTAAGGCTCAAGAGTCCATCTGACAGGGTCTGGGAAGAATCCTTTTTCTCCAAAACAGACCAATCTGTTGAATATGGCTTTAAACTAATTGTGAGGAGGAAAACTGAGGAAAAAAGCCCAGGTAGAAACATACATCCAGTTATTATGGAGGATACCCTGAATATCTCTTCCTCTCTCTCTCACACACACAAATACACCCTGGGCCTTGGGACATTTTTCCTTCAGCTGGCATACCTTCTCCTCCTTCCCTTGGGTAAATCATTCCTTTCACAGGTATCCACTTAGACATCAGTTCCCTGAGAAGCTTCCTGGTCTGCATCCCCTGTCTAAGTGCCCCTGTAGCGTCACACAGCCCACCGTCTGCCTTTCAGAGCACTTGGCACACTTCCTTTTGATTGTGCTTCTCTGTGCTCCATCAAACTCCAAGCTCCATGGTCTCCAGGCTTCCCCCTCCATCAGTTGAACTCCAGAATTCAATGCAAACTAGTTGGCAAATGAATTAAGGTGCTGAAAGAAATCTCAGATATAGATCACAGATCAGACCACAAAAATAAGCGCTACCATGGGTAAAACACAGCTAGTGGGGAGCTATTGTATAGCACAGGGAGCTCAGCTCAGTGCTCTGAAATGACCTGAAGTAGGGGCACTGGGAGGGAAATTCACGAGGGAGCTATACATATGGCTGATTCATGTTGTTGTACAGCAGAAACTAACACATTGTAAAGCAGTTATATTCCAATAAAATACATGAATTAAAAAATAAGGCTCTACAGGTGCAGAATAGAAGTATGCAAAGGTAAAGCGGCAGCACAGAAAGGGAAAAGGGTCAATTGTGTCTGGGGAAGGAGAGGGTTAAAAAGACTTATCTTAAGGAGATAATATTTGAAATGTGGAGTGACGGATGGGAAGAGGAAATTATCATAAGGAATGAGATGTGGACCTCAAATATTAATGTATGTGAAAAATAAACTGCATGCAGAATTTGTTAAAATACCATTTCCTCAGCCAAATGCCAAAGCATTACATTTCATTAGAATCCTGGAGTCAATGTTTCTAAAAAGGCCTTCAGTTGATTCTAGCACTGATGGTCTTCTGACTGCATTTGGGGGAAATGGAAAAGCATGGTGTGTTTGAGGCCAGGGCAGAAGTTTTCTGTGGCTAGAGATCTGTGATTCAGAGGAGGAATGTTGAAGGCCTCCCTTAATGGAGACTGGATTAGGGGGCGCTTTTCACTTTCATGCATTGGAGAAGGAAATGGCAACCCACTCCAGTGTTCTTGCCTGGAGAATCCCAGGGACGAGGGAGCTTGGTGGGCTGCCGTCTATGGGGTCACACAGAGTCGGACACGACTGAAGCGACTTAGCAGCAGCAGCATAGGGCATGGAATTCATGGGAGAGAGACAAAAGGTGGGCTGTCCACCAAATTTCTCCTCCATGCACTGCCTCCGTGAACCTGAGAAGTGTTTTTCAGACTCTTCCAAGTTCCCAGACATATTCTTGAGTTCCATAAATTTTTTATGATGATCTCTTTAGTTTGTGTTTTTCTAGCAACGACAGTTTTATCTTGATGTAATCTTTCCCCAAGTCATCTCATTGGTTGGTTTATAAAGTAATACTACGACACACATCTATTAGCTATTTGTATTTGTGATTTCTCTGCATCATGCCTGGTAGAGTAGCAAGGCAATTTAGCGTAGTTCTAGCCTCTGTGGGTTTGAATTGTTTTTCACTAACTAGCTGCATATCCTTGGGCAAGTCCTAAACTCTCCATACCTCAGTTTCCTCATCTATAAAATGAGGGTGATAGAAATGCCTACTATATAGGGGCATTGTGAGGATTAAACATATTAACACTGCACAATGTAAGGACTATATGAGTTTTAATTGTTTTTTAAAAATTATTGCTTTATGTTAGATTTCTTGTATATGTTAGGTTTATGTTAACTTCTTGTTAGCTGTGGGGCTTTGTTTTACTGCTATAGTTTCAATTAATTCATAAAGTGCTTGACATGGCCACCTACCAATTTCAAAGCTTACTTGAATCTCCTTTATTGCTCCCTACTGGTGGAGAAGGAAGCTCTCAAAGTTACACCAGATCTTCCAGCTCAGAACTCCATACAGAGGGCATACACGTCTGTCTTGACCTCACCTACGTGTTTAATTTCCTAGGGTACACTGTGCCAGCTGGACATAACAGGGAGCATGCTTGGACATCAATTTTTTGGGTCCTCTTTCCTGTATGTGAAGATACCAGATGATTTCTGTAAGTATCCCTTATGGCCTTTCCTCTTGTACCTGGGATGCTAGAAGTTTATAGGAATAAGGCATTTGGAAAACTGGGATTTTGTACGGTAAGCATGTCAGAGTTTAAGTATTATAGACTTGAGAATCTCCTCCTAAATTCTTCCTTACCCCTCATGCTCACGCTGTTTAGCCAAGCACAGGCTCTAGGGCATGGGCTTCAGTTGTTGTACCACACGGGCTTAGTTGTTCTTTGGCATGTGGGATCTTCCAGGACCGCTTATTGAACCTGTGTCCCGTATGTTAGTAGTTGGACTCTTACCCACTGTACCACGAGGGAAGTCCCAGATTCTTTTCCCTTATTGCAAATTACTCAGTAGATTTCCCTGGCCTATATAGTAGGTCTTTGTAGGTTATCTATTTTATATATGTGTCACTGGTTCCTTTATTCTATTCAGTTTGTCCTGGGCTCTGGTGCCCTGTATTCTCTGCATATCTCTTGTGGAGTATTCTTCACCTTCACGTCAGCAAGGAGCATCCCTCCTGGACTCTCTCCCTCAAAACTGCCCTTTCTTTCTTCACTGCCCCCTTTAGTTCTGTTCACCCCTTTCCTGTGTACCCAGAGCTGCATCTCCTAATTCTGCCTGGGTCAGCAGGACTCACCGGAAACCTTGAATAGCTGCTTGCTGTTCTTGTCTCTGTACGTTGGTGTCAGCATCTGGGGGTAGGGTACACTGTCTTCACATAAATAATGCTTACCTCAAGTCACTTTAGAATCCCAATTCACCACCAAGTGTGGGTCCTCTGTACAGTTCTCTCATGACTTTCTATAACACCCACCTTCTCCAGCAAGGCCTGATGACTGGTCCCCAGATCCTGGCCCTACATACATAGTTTCTGTTTTTCTATCTCAAGGTATTATGTCAAAGTCATGCAGTAACCAGAAGGAAAACCCACTTCTGAGTGGGGTTTTTTTTTTTTTTTCCAATTTAGTTTTACATGGAGGGAGGGGGCTATTTTCGCTCCCTTGTAACCAAAACAGAGAAAGGCAGCAGAGGCTCCCATCCACATGCCAAAAGAGGGAGTGAAGAGTAAGTTGTTATTGTAATGTCTGGAAATCTATCTATTCTCTTAGCTCCATTGTCTTTCAGCTCTGGGTTTAAAGTCCCTAGAAAGTTCTACTAAACCTCTTTGATAGGGAGTTCCCTCGGGAATAATAGGATCCTTTGTTCCCTAACAAAGGATCTGAAACATGCTTCAGAGAAACCAGGCAGGTCCGAAGATTCGGGAATGGGCTCAAGCTGGAAGCCCTGGGAATTCTGAAGGGAGCAGTCACCACAGACAGGTTGTTTAGATGGAGGCTTCTGGATAGAATCTGATAAACTAGAATAGAGAATTTGCTGGCTTCTATCAACTTCTGCCAGGCCACCACTGCAGGCAAGTTTTGCCCCCAAGTACCTTCATCAGTGGGAGGTGATATGGAAAGGGTGAGGGTGGGAGTTCTCACTCCTTAAATATGACCCTGAACCTACTGGCTAAGTAAAGCATCCTAACTTCATGTTTAGTGTGTAATCGTGTGTACATTTTCTTCTTTTCTAGATCTCTACCAGCATGACAAATTGTGTGAAATGCAATTACTGTGATCACTTGAATCATAAAATTCTCTTGAGAAAGCCACCCTGTTGGAGTGTTTCTGTAGAGGTCACAGTTCTTGAACCCCACCCCCTCACCACCATTCAGTCCCACTCTGTGCTGCTTTCTTTGCTCCAGCCCTTCTCCTTGCTTGCAACACTTGGTTTTATCTTTCCTCATCCTCCGTCTGATTGGCCAAGGTGAGTCAGCTACCACCTTGTCTTGCTTCCAGGTCCTCCCGAGGGAGACCCCTCACCATGGGAACTTTACGGGAGTTTGCTGTGGAGGATTTTAATGCTTAGAGGGAACTGAGGTAACACTGACTGAGAAGGCCATTCCAGCTGGACATTTGAGGTTGAACTGATTCTACAAACGGAGTCCGTGACCTCTCTACCCACAGCCTCCTCCAGCCTTAACACAAAGCACTGTGCCTGCTGGGCACTCCCAGCATGCAAGATAAAGAGGCCCAAGCTCTTGGGCCTTGTAAGGGTCTATGAACAGTGTCTTTCATGGATTTGGAAAAAAGTGACCTTCTATCACGCCCAACATGCCTCTCCATCTATCTGTACTCACCTCTCTGCCTGTGGACTGATGGCTTTGGAGGAAGTAGGCTGGCGCTAATGAGTAACTATTCTCAAGGGAGAAATCTGGAGAACTCATGCAGGCTGGAGCCCAATGATGCCTAGGCCTATGGCCCAGAGGACTTCCTTCTCTGGCATTTGACATGGTATGTCCTACAAGAAGAATATTAACCACTAATAGAGTTCTTACCCTGGGCTGGCTCTGTTCTAAATTTTTCATGTACATGAACTCAGTCCTTTTATCCCAACACCAAAGACCAATTGATGAAGGAGAGAAACTCCAACTCCGTAATCTCACCCACACATCATTTGAAAAACAATTCAACTTTTCTTTTTAATTTATTTATTATTATTTTTTTAGGCTATGATTTGCAGCATCTGGGATCTTAGTTCCCCCACCAGGAACTGAACCCACACCCCCTGCGTTGGGAACACAGAGTCTTAACCAGTGGACTGCCAAGGATGTCTCAGAAAAGCAATTGAGCTGTTTTTTTTTTGTTTTTTTTTTTTTTAAACTCTTGCATCAAAGTATATAGGCTAACATCTCTGTTGTTTTCCTTGGCAGTCTCTTTATGACAACTTGGATCCAGACTGGTCCCACAATTAGCCTGGTCCTGGCTGCTGAATGTTGACTCAGCTGCAACCCTGGATGCCTCTGCCTCATCCCCCCATTCCAAGGGTGCCCAGAGCACCTTTCCCATCCACACAGTGCTTACCTACTCCACAGCTGTGTTTGATCATTACAGTAGAACATTTCTTACCTCTGATCTATGTGATGATGTAATTCAGATGGAGCAAGGTACTATCAATATCGAAACAGTGATTTTTCAGTATGTAACTTAAGCATATTGCTCCTGTTTGTCATTGCTTAAAAAATCAGTTTCCTCTCCTCTCCTTGATTGATATTACAAAACCCCTCTTCCATTCCTTTAGAACTCCCCCTGAAAGCCCTTCTTCATTCGGTCCAAATAGAGCCGTGACAATGTGCCCCATGAAGTCATCTGTCTCATATAGCTGGCAGTCTGGATGTCATTTTAGGCTTAGCTCGGATTCTCCTTCTACAGAAATAGTCAGCAGTCGAGTGGACAAAAATAGTGATGTGTTTCAGAAATGAAGGACTTCCCTGGTGGCTCAGACGGTAAAGCGTCTGTCTACAATGTGGGAGACCTGGGTTCCATCCCTGGGTTGGGAAGATCTGCTGGAGAAGGAAATGGCAATCCACTCCAGTACCATTGCCTGGAAAATCCCATGGACAGAGGAGCCTGGTAGACTACAGTCCATGGGGTCGCAAAGAGTTGGACACGACTGAGCGACTTCACTTTCACTTTCAGAAATGAAGCCTCGTTTTCTTCCTCCGACTGGGCAGCCTATAGCTTAACTTACTTGCAACATAGATGTCTGTTCAGCCCCGTCTTTGTCCTTACCAACATGAGCTGCTTCTCTGTGTACTTCTTCATGGATACAATCTGGCATTTATGGATTTCTGCACACACAGATACATTTCCTCTTGGAGAACAATATTATCTGTTTCCTGGCACTTTTCTCTACATCCTTGCTGACACTTCTTTCTTTTTTTTTTTTGATAATACCCATTTTAAGGGGCATGAAGTACTATCTCATTGTGGTTTTGATTTGCATTTCTGTAATAATTAATGAAGGCTATGGTTTTTCCAGTGGTCATGTATGGATGTGAGAGTTGGACTATGAAGAAAGCTGAGCACCGAAGAATTGATGCTTTTGAACTGTGGTGTTGGAGAAGACTCTTGAGAGTCCCTTGGACTGTAAGGAGATCCAACCAGTCTGTCCTAAAGGAGATCAGTCCTGGGTGTTCATTGGAAGGACTGATGATGAAGCTGAAACTCCAATACTTTGGCCACCTCATGCAAAGAGTTGACTCATTGGAAAGACCCTGATGCTGGGAGGGATTGGGGGCAAGAGGAGAAGGGGACGACAGAGGATGAGATGGCTGGATGGCATCACCGACTCAATGGACATGAGTTTGGGTGAACTCCGGGAGTTGGTGATGGACAGGGAGGCCTGGCGTGCTGCAGTTCATGGGGTTGCAAAGAGTTGGACATGACTGAGCGACTGAACTGAACTGAATAATTAGTGATGAATATCTTTACATGTGCCCATCAGCCATTGGTATGTCTTCTTTGGAAAAATGTTTCTTCAAATGGTCTGCCCATTTTAATCAGTTGGTTTGCTTTTTGTTGTTGCTGACTTGCATTATTTACAATACCTTACAGTTTTCAGTGCACAGGTCTTTTACTTCCATGGTTAAATTTACTCCTAGTTATTTTATCCTTTTTGTTGCAATTGCAAATTAGATTGTTTTCTTAATTTCTCTTTCTGCTAGTTTGTGTATAGAAATGCAACAGGTTTTCATATATTGATTTTGTACCCTGCAATTTTATGGGTTTTTGAAATTTTTCCTAGTAGTTTTTGGTGAAGTCTTTAGGCTTTTCTATGTATAAAATCATGTCATCCGAAAATTACTATTGTTTTCCTTCTTCCTTTTTGATATGGATGACTTTTTTTTTTTTCTCTTGCCAATTTGCTCTTTCTAGGATTTCCAATACTTATGTTGAATAAGAGTTGGCAAGAATAGATATCCTTATATTATTCCTAATTTTAGAGGTATAGCTTTCAGTTTTTCACCATTGAGTATGATGTTATCTGTGGGTATGTCATATGTAACCATATTACGTTGGAGTACATTCATTCTATATATATTTTATTATGAAGTACAAGTCGCTCAGTCATGTCTGACTCTTGTGATGCCGTGGACTATACAGTCTATGGAATTCTCCAGGCTAGAATACTGGAGTGGGTAGCCTTACCCTTCGCCAGAGGATCTTCCCAACCGAGGGATCGAACCCAGGTCTCCCACATTATAGGCAGGTTCTTTACCAGCTGAGCCACATGTGAGGCCCAAGAATACTGGAGTGGGTAGTCTATCCCTTCCTCAGTAGATCTTCCCAACCCAGGAAGTGAACCAGGGTCTTCTGTATAGCAGGCAGATTTTTTATCAACTGAACTAATAGGGAAGCCCCATATATTTTGTTATAATAAGTTCTTATAAATGGGGATTGAATCTTGTCAAATGCTTTTCCTGCATGTAACGAGATGATCATACGATTTTTTATCCTTCATTTTGTTAATGTGTCTATGACATTGATTACTTTGTGGGTACTGAACACCCTTGCATCCCTGGGATAAATCTCATTGGCTTATAATATATGATTCTTTTAATGTATTGCTGAATTTGGTTTGCTCCTCTTTTTATGAGGAATTTTGCATCTGTGTTCATTAGTGATAATAGCCTGTGTGTGTGTGTGTGTGTGTGTGTGTGTGTGTGTGTATGTGTATTGTCCTTGTCTGATTTGGTATTAAGGTCATGTTGGCCTCCAAAAAAAAAAAAAAAAAAATGAGTTAGGAAGTATTCCTGCCTCTTTCGTGTTTTGGAAGGGTTTAGGAAGGCTAGCTATTCAATCTTCTTCAAATGTTTGTGAAATTCATCTGTGAAGGCATCTGGTCCTAGACTTTTGCTTTTGGGGAGTGTTGATTACTGTTTAAATTTCCTTACTAGTCATCAGTCTATGAAGGCTTTCTTTCCCTTTATGATTCAGTCTGGAAAGGTTGCATTATAAAAAGAACTTATCCATTTCTTTTAGGTTGTTTAATTTGTTGGCATGTAACTACTCATAGTATTCTCTTATAATTCTTTGTATTTTGGTGGTATCCATTGTAACCTTTCCTCTTTCATTCATGATTTTATTTATCTGAGCCTTCTTTTTTTTCTTAGTGAGTCTAGTTTAAGGTTTGTCAATTTTGTTTCTCATTTCAAAGTACTGGCACTTAGTTTCATTAATCGTCTCTGTTGCCTTTTAAATCTCTATTTGAATTTATTTCTGATCTGATCTTTATTATTTCTTTTCTTCTACTTCCTCTGAGCTTTGTTTGTTCTTCTTTTTCTAGTTTCTTTATGTGTAAGTTAGATTATTGCTTAAAGTTTTTCTTGAGGTAAGCCTGGATTGCTATAAAATTCTCTCTTAGTAGTACGTTTGCTGCATCTTGAATTTTGGTACGTTGCATCTTCATTTTCATTTGTCTTCACGTCTTTTAAATTTCTTCTTTGACTTCTTCGTTGACACAATAGTTGTTCAGGAGCATGTTGTTTGGTCACCACATACTTGTGATTTCTCCAGTTTTCTTATTGTAGTTGATTTCTAGTTTGTACCACTGTAATTGGAAAAATGCTTGCTATGATTTCAATCTTCTTAAATTTGTTGAAACTTGTTCTGTGTCTCCACATATACTCCATCCTTGAGAATGTTCCATGTGCACTTGAGAAATGTGTATTCTGCATTTGGATACAATGCTCTGTACAGATCTAAATTCATCTGGCATATGTTTCATTTAAGGCCACTGTTTCCTTGTTTACTTTCTGTCTGGATGATCTATCCATTGATGTAATTGAAGTATTAAAGTCCCCTACTATTACTATGTTGCTTTCAATTTCTCACTTTAAATCTGTTAATAATTGTTTTATACATGTTAGTTCCTATGTTACATGCTCATATATTAATATTATAACTATGCCTTCTTGATGGATTGTCCCCTTTATTATGATATAAGTTCATCTTTGTCTCTTGTTACCTTTTTTGGCTTAAACTATGTTTTGTCTGATGTGGGTATGGCTGCACCCACTTTTTTTTTAACTACCATTTGCCTGAATTATTATCCTGCATCCTTTCATTTTGAACCTATGTTTGTCTTTAGTGCTGAGATGAATCTCCTGGAGGCAGCATATATTTGGGTCTTTTTTTTTAATCCATATAACCAATCTTTGTCTTTTGATTGGTGATTCAATCCATTTACATTAAGAGTGATTGTATAAATAAGATTTTATAGTGATATTTTATCTTTTGTTTTCTAGTTGCTCTTTATCTCTTGATTTCTTTATCCTTATATTTCATTCTGCCATTTTAGTTTGGTGGTTTTCCATGATGTCATCAAAGCCTTTGACTGTGTAGATCACAACAAACTGTGGAAAATTCTTCAAGAGATGGGAATACCAGAGCACCTTACCTGCCTCCTGAGAAATCTGTATGCAGATCAAGAAGCAATAGTTAGAACCAGACATGGAACAACAGACTGGTTCCAAATTGGGAAAGGAGTATGTCAAGGCTGTATATTGTCACCCTGCTTGTTTAACTTATATGCAGACTACATCATGCAAAATGCTGGGCTGGATGAAGCACAAGCTGGAATCAAGATTGCCAGGAGAAATATCAATAACCTCAGATATGCAGATGACACTACCTTTATGGCAGAAAGCAAAGAAGAACTAAAGAGCCTCTTGATAAAAGTGAAAGAGGAGAGTGAAAAAGTTGGCTTAAAGCTCAACATTCAGAAAACTAAGATCATGGCATCCGGTCCCATCACTTCATGGGAAATAGATGGAGAAACAATGGAAATAGTGACAGACTTTATTTTTTGGGGCTCCAAAATCACTGCAGATGGTGACTGCAGCCATGAAATTAAGACGCTTGCTCCTTGGAAGAAAAGCTATGATCAACCTAGACAGCATATTAAAAAGCAGAAACATTACTTTGCCAACAAAGATCTGTCTAGTCAAAGCTATGGTTTTCCAGTAGTCATATATGGATGTGAGAGTTGAACTGTAAAGAAAGCTGAGCACCAAAGAATTGATGCTTTAGAACTTTGGTGTTGGAGAAGACTCTTCAGAGTTCCTTGGACTGCAAGGAGATCCAACCAAAAGGAAATCAGTCCTGAATATTCATTAGAAAGACTGATGCTGAAGTTGAAACCCCAATACTTTGGGCACCTGATGCAAAGAACTGACTCATTGAAAAAGACCCTGATGCTGGGAAAGACTGAAGGTGGGAGGAGAAGGGGATGACAGGGGATGAGACAGTTGGATGGCATCACCGACTCGATGAGTTTGAGCAAGCTCCAGGAGTTGGTGATGGACAGAGAAGCCTGGTGTGCTTCAGTCCATGGGGTTGCAAAGAGTTGGACACAACTGAGTGACTGAACTGAACATGATGTTTTTATCAGTTTCTCTTTAATGTTTTGTGTCTTGGCTCTTAAGTTTTTTATTTATGTGTGATTGCCATGAGTTTTGTATAAGATGTTTCATAGATAAAAATATTTCTTTTTCTGATGATAGTATCCTATCTCCATTGGCCTACATGGGTTTTGTCCTTTTCCTCTTTTTTTTTTTTTTTTTTTATTTTGGTCTCATTTTCTTTTTTTTTTTTTTTTTACTGTTGTGAGTTTGTCAACAAATTGAAGTAGCTATAGTTATTTTTACTGCTGTTTTCCCATTAATAATCAAGTTAGAATTAAGTGTTAAACAGTCCATTCTGATATAGAGTTGCAGTTTTCTTATTTTTTCTGTTTATCACCATACTAAAAGTTTCATGTACTTTTTTCTTTTGTTTCAGATAGAAGAGCTCTCAGAATTTATTGTAAGGAGAGTTGAGTGGTGATAAACTCCCTCAGCTTTAGTTTATCTGGAAAAGCCTTTATTTCTCTCTCATATCTAAATGATAGCTTTGCTCGATATAATATTTTTGGCTGACAGTTTTTTTATCTTTAAATATTTTTGGATGTTATTCCATTCTCTCCTAATCTGTACAATTTCTGTGAAGAAATCAGTTGATAATGAGATGAGGATACCTTGTAGGTAACTGTCTTTTTTACCCCCTGGCTGCCTTTAAAATTCTTTATTTATCATTGATAGTTTTAATATTATGTGTCTTGGAGAACGTATTTTTGTGTTGAGATAATCAGGTGTTCTCTTAGCTTTGTGAATTTACATATCCAGTTCCTTACCAGATTTAGGAAGCTCTCAGCTATTATTAAAGTGAAAGTGAAAATTGTTCTGTCCTGTCCGACTCTTTGCGACCCCGTGGACTATACAGTCCATGAAATTCTCTAGGCCAGAATACTGGAGTGGGTAGCCTTTCCCTTGCCCAGGGGATCTTCCCAGCATAGGGATTGAACCCAGGTCTCCCACATTGCAGGCAGATTCTTACCAGCTGAGCCACAAGGAAAGGCTCAGAATCTGCCTGCAATCAAACCCAGGAGATCCGGGTTTGATCCCTGGGTCAGGGAGATCCCCTGGAGAAGGAAATGGCAATCCATTCCAGGATTCTTGCCCCAATCCCATGGACAGAGGAGCCAGCGGGCTATAGTCCATGGGGTCATAAAGAATTGGACAAAACTAAGTGACTAACACACAAACACAGCTATTAATTCTCTAAATAAACTCTCTGTTCCCATCTTCTACTATTTTTCTCTGGAATACTCGTTATACTTAAGTTGCCTTTCCTAATGAAGTTTTTGTATAATTTATTTATTTGTAGATACCTTTCTTATTATGTAAAGATTTTAAAATTATTTCTAACAATATAGCTTGTTGATAACTAGAGGTATTCCTTTTGTTTTTCAGTAGGTGGTGCTATAGCACAAGTTTTGGGTTTCTTTTACCTGCGCTGCCTCTGGCTATATTTGAGAATCTGCAGTTTGCACCCTCCACCAACTCTGCCTCTGCGGTGCATGTTGCTGGTGCCCTCATTGTAGCCGCACATGCCTCTGGGGTTGCTGGTGGCTTGTTGTTGCTGGTGTTCCTGATCTTGCTGGTGTTGCCACCAGGGGCACCAGGATGGTGGGTGCCTCTGCTCCGTGGGGTTGTTGGGTTTGTGGGTATTGTTGCTGTGGGCCCAGGGGCCAGAGTCAAGGTTGATGCGATGGCTGGAGGGACCCGAGTCACAGATTCTGCTGCTGCTGCTGCCCAGTTCCTTGTGACCACTGTAGCTGGGAGGCCGGCATTGTGTGCTACACTTTCTCTGCTGTGACAGGTTCTCTGGAGCTGCAGGCTAAGCCACCAAGACCAGGGCCTCGATCTTAGGCACTGCTTCCACCACCCCCTACTTCCTCTCTGTGTTCCAGTTGCCCCCCTTCAGCTGCACAGGTGTGTGACTCTCTCTGGCATCTGGATGTGTTGGGCAGGGAAATCTTTGCTGAATTATGGATATTTTACTAGTTGTAGATTGAAGGGGAGAGACACAAAGGGAGAATCTCAGGCTACCACAATGCCAATATCACCCACAGACTTGTCCTTCAGCCAAGACAGATTAAATGCTGGGAACTGAGAGAAGCAGTGACTGATTCAGACTGATGAAGCAATGACAGTGATCCATGACAATGAGAACTATTTCTGAAGCCTAGTGACTGGCAAATGTAGTTGGGGAAAAACTGCAATTCCATAAATAAATAAATAAAATTTTACTCTGAAGTCTGAAGAGGCAACTTTTGATTGTGAGCAAGATTAAAAGTAGTTACCAAAAGCACTGTTTACCAAAAGCACAATTTATTAGCACTTAGAAACGGAACTAGGCCATCTAAATATAAATGGCAGACTGAAGATAGATGTATATTTCCATTTATTTCTTAAGACTCAAAAATCACAATAAAGAATTTTAAAATGCATAAATCTGAATTTGTATGACAGTTTATACAAGGGACCCATATTTTTTGGAGCAAAAAATGTAATACATACATAGTTACTGATCTAGAAGTCTACAGAAAGTGAAAGATAGAACTGATTCAAATGTATTCTTTTTGATGGCTGAGTAATACTCCATTGTGTATATGTACCACAGCTTTCTTATCCATTCATCTGCTGATGGGCATCTAGGTTGCTTCCATGTCCTGGCTATTATAACTGGCAAAACTAATACAATATTGTAAAGTTTAAAAATAAAATAAAATTAAAAAAAAAAAAGAAAGTGAAAGATAAATTTGTGATAGAATAAAGCAAAAAAGTCAAGGAGAAGTAAGCCTATCCACTATAAACCTGGAGAAGCTTAGGAAAGGGGGGCAAGCGTAAGGATAGCCACAGTGCTTGAAAGGGAGAATAGTAAGTATAATTAATGCGGACTCCTTTCACCTCCCTGGATCATATAATTTGACAGATGACAATATATCAACCTAACCTCTACTATATGTGAGACTGGAGTATTCCTACCTGGAGAAAATTATGTAGTCTTTAAAGACACGAAGTGAAGTGAAGTTGCTCAGTCGTGTCCAGCTCTTTGCGACCCCGTGAACTATAGCCTACCAGGCTCCTCCGTCCATGGGATTCTCCAGGCAAGAGTACTGGAGTGGGTTACCATTTCCTTCTCCAGGGGGATCTTCCCGACCCTGGGATCGAACCCGAGTCTCCCGCATTGGAGGTAGACGCTTTAACCTCTGAGCCACCAGGGAAGCCTTAAAGAGAAGAACTTACTCATAATGACAATTAGAGGTCTCAAAATAAAGCAGGTAGCTTGATGGCCAATCACCTAGTAGAGCAGCCTGCCAGCTGACAAGGTGACAAGGTGAAGCCACCTCCAACTCAAATAGAGATTTCCCAAATAGCTTTTTCAGTGTCTGTCTCTTTTGCCAAACCAAAAGCTGTCCTTTCTATAGTCACTGCCCCTACCTCCTTGTCTGTTTAATGGACCCATATTTATCCTTCAGGACTCAGCTCAAATGCCAGCTCTTTTGTGGTTTCTCAGAGAGTAAGTACATCCTCCCCCTGTCTGTCATGCCACGTTACGCATTAGGACACCTTATCGCCTTCATAACTTGAATTTAGGTATGTCTCCTTCTCATTTGGCTGTGGATCTTTCAAAGATAAGGCCTATATTCTTTTCAGGTCTGTCTTCTCAACCTGTATACAGGTGCATGGAACAAAGAAGGATTGCATCTTAAACTATTTTTAATGTCAGTTAGATACAGTGAGAATTTATACTAGCTAACTTAAAAGAATTTTTTTTGAAACCTGAGCCACTATGACCATAAAACAAAAATTTAAGTTCATGAGAAATTATCAAGATTGTATATAATGGAATGTGACCATTAATATAATTATATAATTGAAGAAGTGAGAACCCATTGGGAACAGAACTGGTATAATGTGCAATATAAAAAGTGTGTGTTAGCTGCTCAGTCATATCCAACTCTTTTGTGACCCCATGGACTATAGCTTGCCAGGCTCCTCTGTCTGTGGAATTTTCCAGGCAAGAATACTGGACTGGGTTGCCATTCCCTTCTCCAGGGGATCTTCCTGACCCGGGGTCTTCTGCATCGCAGGGTGATTTTTGACCGTCTGAGCCACCAGGCAAAGGTATAAAAAGTATTGAATAAAATTCAATCATTTCTTGAGAATACTTATTTTTTATTCTCTATTCATATATATTTTTTCACGAGTACACATTTAGAGACCATGTAATTTTGTTCTGTATATATAAAACTCTTGGTCTTCTATAAACCAGGCAGTGACAAGTATTCCCTGGCTAGCCATTTCTTGTTTTGGAGTTAGGAGTTGGAGAATATTCTTAGGAACCATTTTCTATTGGGAAACTTTTCTGACTAACTTTAGGGAACTCTTGGGATTTATTAGCTATGTTTCTAAAGCTTGATCATTAACAGACAGAGGTTTCAAGGAATTATTGAAATGGAATTAATGCTATTTTTCTTATTATGATTGGTAAGGTTACATGACATCCCTTCCTAACTTACATAAACCCCATTGATCTGTCTCCATAATTATGCTTTTATGGATAATTTAATTCCATAAAATTATACAGACACATTAGAAAAAAGTGAATATATATAAATATATAGTACATGTAAATACACTTCATATAACTGAAAACTTCATGAGGCCTAGAATCATAAATGTTGTGTTACTCACTGTTTCTCTAACATTTAATATAATGCAGAGAAATACAGAATAGATGCTTAGTAAATATTTGCTACATAAGTGAAACATAAAATCAAGTAAGCATTTCATTATCTCCTTAGATAGAATTTTTATAATGCTCCTCTAAATTTTGAACCAGTTCAGTAGTTTTGATTGTTGTATGAATTTAACACAATATTGTTAAACAACTAAATGCCAACGGAAAAATAAAAAATTAAAAAAAAAAATTCCATAATAAGAACCATGTGGTATTGGTGAAAGAATAGACAAATCGATCAATGGAATGTAAGAGGAATTCAGAAATAGACTGACATGTATAAAGTCAGCTGATCTCTGGCAAAGGAGCAAAGGCGATAAATAAAAACAGTCTTTTCAACAAATGATGCTAGGACTGGACATGCACACACAAAAAAGAATCTGGACACAGACCTTATACCCTTCACAAAAATTAAACTCAAAATGGAGCACAGCCCTAAATGTAAAATGCAAAACTATAAAACTTCTAGAACATAATATAGGAGAAAGCCTAGATGACCTTGAATGTGGTGATAAGTAAGATATAACATGAAAGGTAGGATCCATGAAAGAAAAGACTGATATACTGGACTTCATTAAAATTATAAATATCTGCTCTATGGAACAAAAAAGACCAAAAGAATGAAAAGACAAGCCACAGACTCAGAAAAAAATATTTTCAAAGGATACATTAGATAAAGGAATGTTATCTGACATACATGAAGAGCTCTTAAAACTCAATACCAAGAATATAACCTGATTTAAAAATGTGCCAAAGACCTTAACAGACACCTAACCAAAGAAGGCAACGGCACCCCACTCTAGTACCCTTGCCTGGAAAATCCCATGGGTGGAGGAGCCTGGTAGGCTGCAGTCCATGGGGTCACAAAGAGTCAGACACGACTGAACGACTTCACTTTCACTTTTCACTTTCATGCATTGGAGAAGGAAATGGCAACCCACTCCAGTGTTCTTGCCTGGAGAATCCCAGGGACGGGGGAGCCTGGTGGGCTGCCGTCTATGGGGTTGCACAGAGTTGGACACGACTGAAGCGACTTAGCAGCAGCAGCAGCAGCAACCAAAGAAGATGACAAATAAGCACATAAAAAAATGCCCCACACCAAATGTTATCAGGGAAATATACAAATTAAAATGGTGAGATATGCTATATACCTATGAGAAAGGGCAAAATCCCAGAATACTAACAATACTAAAGTCTGGCAAGGATATGGAACAACAAGAACTCTCATTCATTGCTGGTAGGAATGCAAAATAGTACAGCTACTTTGGAAGACAGTTAAGCAATTTCTTAACTAAAACAATGTCTTACCATATAATTCAGCAATTGGGCTTCCTGATATTTACCCAAGAGTGTTGGAAATTTATATGCACACAAAAATCCACACATAAGTATTTGCAGTAGCTTTATAAAACTATCAAAGCTTGGAAGCAACCAAGATGTTCTTCAGTAGATAGTACATCCAGACAATAGAATATTATTCAGTGCTAAAAAGAAATGAGCTATCAAGGTCATGAAAAGACATGAAGAAAATTTAAATGAGTATTACTAAGTGAAAGAAGTCAATCTTAAAAGGATACATATTGTATGATTTCCAACTATGTGGATTCCAACTAGGATTTCTAACATCCTAGAAAAAGCAAAACTGTGGAGGCAATAGAAAGATCAGTGATTGCCAGGGGTTAAGAAAGAAGGAGATGTATAGGAGGAGCACAGAGAATTTTTAGGGCAGTGAAAATTTTCTGTATAATACTATAAAAGTGAAAACATGTCATTATACATTTGTACAGACCCATAGAATGTACACCACCAAGAATGAATGAGCCCTAATGTGAGTAAAACACATTCTCTTTCTGCAGGCCTATTTTTGAACATTCTATTTGTTTAATTTGTCTTACTATTTATTCAGGTATTATTGCTGTACTATTTATTGAGGCAATATAAGATGTTTTAATTGGCTGACGTAGTAAAGCTATTTCTCCTGCATTATTTTTCTTTTTTCAGAGAAAGTCTTAGGGCTTAGTTTTGTGTGTGTGTGTGTATTTTGTGTTTTGTGTTTTTACAGCTGCCTAGAAGTTCATTATATGGATACACTTTTATTGAACTAATCCTATTTACACATACTTGCTTATACTTTTTTGATTTTACAAATAACACTTCATAGCTGCAATTTTATAGATATTCAAGTATTTCCAAAGAATGAGTTTAATTTATTAAACAAACAAATGAAATAAATATTTATTTTTCCAGGACTTTAACATCACCTCGAGTAGTTAAAATTTTTGGCATTTTATTGGGATTGGATTTCACTAAGTTTATAAATTAATTTACAGAGAATTGATATTGATTACATGTACTGATTATACTTACATTTATGGTATTGATTCTTATCAAAGAATCATTGCTATGATATTGATTCATATCAAAAATGGTATGCCTTTTTTTTGAGTCACTTTTGTATATATCCTTCATAAGTATTTTAAAGTTTCCTTCTTATGATACACACTTTTCTTATCAAGTTTATCCCTAGGCATTTTATTATTTTTGTTGTTAGTTAAGTGGAGTCTTTTCTTTCATTATATCTTCTTAAGTGGCAGTGGATTAGGTTGTTGAAAAACAAAATTCAACTGAGTAAATCTGAAGATCTAATTGATTTTATTCAATGATTCATGAATCAGGCAGCATCCCATCTAGCAAGTAGGAAGGAACTCCGAACAGCTATAGAAAAAGAAAGGTTTTTATAGACAGAAGCAGGCAGGAACACGGGAAAAAGTGAACTATCTCATCTTTCTTTGGTAAGTGGACAGTATCTATCAGGTAGAACACTTCACTACTGTTGACCAGAAAATTCTAGATCGGCTGATTAAGATTACATTCCTGGGGGAGACTGAAACTGTATTTGGGTTAGATACTAAATTTCAGTTTAGTATGGGCTTAGCACAAGTCACTCCATTTTGAGCCTGTTGTCTCTCTTTTTTTAAACACTTTTAAGCATTTTAAAATATATAGAATGCTACTGAATTTCATATTTATGTACTATTCTTCCTTGTAAATTTCTTTTATATTTGTGGGATGTTTTCTAATCAATTATCTTGGGATTTCTAAGAATTCAATCATATTTCCCTCTTCTCTTTAATGTTTATATCTCTAACTTCTTCCCTTTGTCTAATTGCATTGCATGGTACTTTCAGGACAATCATACAAATAATAGTGGTGATTGGGGTTATACCTGACTTGAGTGAAAATAGACTTATTTTATCTGTCCATATTTATTTATATCTATTTATATTATTCTATTCATATTCCATAATCCATTTTCATTAGGAATGGATGTGAACTTTTATTTTAAAAGGTCCTTTAAATGAGTATAGAGATATTCATATGATTTTGTCCTTAAATGTAATAATATGGAGAATTATGTTAATAAATTTCTTAATGTTAAAACATTCTTGCATTTCTGTGATAAGTTTATTTTGGACATAATATTTATTGTTCTTGTTTTTTACTGAGCTGATGGATTCCAGTTTGTAAAATTTTATTTAGAATTTTTTTTGTTCTATTCATTAGTGGGCTGAATTTGTGGTTCCGTTCCTTTCTCCCTTCATTCCTTCCTCTTCTCCTTCCTTCTTTCTTTTCTTTCCTTTTAAAATCTTTTCTAGTTTTGACTTCAGTCTTGCTTTCTCAAAAATAATTGGGAATTTTTCCTCTTTTTCTATGCAACAGCATGGATTTATCTGTTATTTGGAATTTTGGTGAAATTATTTGTGTCTTGTGTTTTTTCAGGGAGAGTCAGTTGTTAACTTTATTTCTTTTATGGAATCTTTTTGGATTATATATATATATGTGTGTGTGTGTGTGTGTGTGTGTGTGTATTCTGGAATCAGTTTTAGAATATTTTTCTTAGAAAATTATCTATTTAACCCAAATTTGTGAACTTCACTTCCATGTATTGGACCAAATTTCTTTCTTATGGTTTTTAAATTTCCTCTGTTTAACTGGTTATTTATGGGTAGCATATTTTTTTCTCATTTTTCCTATGTTAAGTTAGCTAATAATTTATATGTCTTATTATTTTTATCCTTTGTTGAGATACAATTTTGTGATTTATTTATTAATTTTATAACTGTATTTATCTTTTGAAA
The DNA here is from genome assembly GCF_029378745.1 of Bos indicus. Classification (NCBI taxonomy): domain Eukaryota; kingdom Metazoa; phylum Chordata; class Mammalia; order Artiodactyla; family Bovidae; genus Bos; species Bos indicus. The sequence continues at coordinate 115,099,217 of NC_091760.1, forward strand.
AAAATTCTTCCTTTTATTTTACTTATTCTTTTTTAAAATTCTTGAATTACATGCTGTTTGTTTTATTCCTTCTTATTTATTGGTGTGTGTGTGTATGTACATACACTCATATCTTTATACTAGTTTTTTATGTCAATGATATGCTTCTATAATTTTTTTCTCAACCCTGCTTCAGTATATCATTAAATACACAGTGTTTTATTACAATTTCTTTTATAAAAATTTAAAGATCCAGACTGCCGTGCACTTGCTGCTACCTGGGGAGCTGGCCAAGCACGCCGTGTCCGAGGGCACTAAGGCTGTCACCAAGTATACCAGATCCAAGTAAATATAATATGCCTTGCTGCTGTTAACGGAGAAGGCAATGGCACCCCACTCCAGTACTCTTGCCTGGAAAATCCCATGGACAAAGGGCCTGGTGGGCTGTAGTCCATGGCGTCGCTAAGAGTCGGACATGACTGAGCAACTTCACTTTAATTAATTTTTAAGTGTTTTTTTTTTTTTTTTTTTTTTAATGTGGACCATTTTTAAAGTCTTTATTGCATTTGTTACAATATTGTTTCTGTTTTGTATTTCGGGTTTTTTTTTTTTTTTTTTTTTGCCACGAGGCACATGTGGGATCTTAGCTCCCCAATCAGGGATTACACCTGCACTTCCTTCATTAGAAGGTGAATTATTAACCATTGGACCACCAAGGAAGTTCCTTATAATTTCTTTTAGACCATCTTTAGTTTTCTTTTTTATTTCTTTATACCTAGAATTATTTTAAGAAGGCATTTTAATGTTACTGTTTTTAAAAAAAAATGTGTAGTGAGTTCAGAAAGTGTTACCTGTATCCTGGATCATTTTTACTTTCTGAAATTTATAGATTTTATTTTGAAGCAAGTTTGTAACCAGTGTCCCTGAAAGTTTCATGAGCACTTCAAAGGAGATACATTCTCTATTTTCTGCAGAGTTCAAATATATTTATATATGCTTTATTAATTATTCTATTTAGATCATCTTGATTTTGGTTAGCCTTGACCTGCAATGGCTTGAAGCGGGGCTTGGGTTCCCAGCCAGAGAGTGGGCTGGGTCATGGTGGTGAAAACACCAGGTCCTGGCCATGAGACCAGTGGTCAGTGACAAGGGCCCTGAGCTTTGGCTTTACAGAAAAGAATTTCCACAAAGACAGAAAGTAGTGATGCAAGTTAAATGTTTATTAGGAGAAAAAGGAGTACAGTACATGTGGATAGGCACATGGTCAGACTCAGGGGGAGAGTCCCTGAGTCTCACCCTTGTGGCAGTTTGAATTACTTTTATGGGATTTTTCTTCTGGATTTCCGTTGGCCAATCATTTTGATTTGCCTGGTTTACAATCCATATTTGATGTATCTTAGGATCCTACCTGGAGAAGGAAATGGTAACCCACTCCAGTGTTCTTGCCTGGAGAATCCCAGGGACGGAGGAGCCTGGTGGGCTGCCGTCTATGGGGTCGCACAGAATTGGACACGACTGAAGCGACTTAGCAGCAGCAGCAGCAGCAGGATCCTACCAGGTGTGTGCATCCATTTCTTAGACAAGATGGATTTTACTGAAAAGACATATGGGTAGAACATACCTTAACAATCTGTGTACTTGTTTTTGTTTGTTCATTTGTTCTGTTCTGAGTAAGTAAAACTTAATTCTCATAGTAATATTTATTTCTGTTTCTCTTTGCATCCACTATTATTTTTTCTATACATATTGATGCAATGTTATTTGGTTCATATTGATTTTTAACTATTTTAAAAATAACATATTTATAGGAAAGTGTTATTAATCACATGTGTATTGTTTGATGAATTATTTCAAAATGAACATTCTTGAGTCACTACCACCAAAATAAATATTTAGAATATTTCCAAATAAGATTGTTTAGCCAAATTTTTTTTAAAAATTGAAGGTTAGTGAGAGAGTTATTTCCTAGGCAGGTTGATAGGAAGTCTAGGGGTCCCCAAGGAGAGAAGGGTCTGAAATTCTCAAGGAGGAAGAAAGGACAAACTTTGTTCTTTCTCCACATTCCTTAGGATTATATAACAATAATGTATCCTGCCTAAGGACAGTCTTTGGATTCAACCTTCTGTTATCTTAAAATGTTAATTATAGGAGTAGACCTGGTCTTTACAAGGATGTATCTTGCTTGAGGACAGTGTTATCTTAAAATGTAAATTATGGGAGTGAGTCTGATGAGGTCTTTACAACCTCCAGACATTCTTTGGATTATATAACCTCATTGTTAACACTAGCAAGGGGGTACTCTTTCTACCCCCTTCTGATGCCTATGTCAGAAGCTTTCTCTATCTCCTTTATACTTTAATAAAACTTTATTTCACAAAAGCTCTGAGCGATCTCTGGCCCCGGATTGAATTCTTCTCCTCCAGGGGCCAAGAATCCCGGTGTATTCGCGTGATTCAACAACAACCTTTCATTAGTAACTTTACTGAGTAGGATGTGTTTCATTGGTGACCATGTAGCCGATCAGACTATGCCACCCCAAAAATATGACTCTAGGAAACCAGAATATGCCTCTTTGGCATAAGGATGATTTTGAGCTGATTATTTTGAAAAAGACCAGACACAAGAGAAGCTCTGAAAACATAGTAAGCTACCATTTTTGTAAAGGAAATTTACATTTATAAATTTATATTCTCCATTTGTAAGAGTGTCTTACTCAGTACCAGGAAGAGAAGGATGACTTTAAATCACAAGTCAGTGGAGAAGGCAAGGACTTAAATCTGCACAGTCAACATTTTTCTTGTTTTCCTTACTTTTCTCGTCACCTTGCCTTAACTGGCCTCCCCCACACCCTTCTTACTTTGTATACGCTGAGATGGTATTTAAGCCCTAATTCTAAATTATCTCTTTGAGTTACTTATTCTCTGAGTTTTCCTGTATGTATATAGATGCTAATACCCTTCTCTTTGATTTTTCTTGTTAATTTGTCTTTTGTTACAGGGCCCCAGCCTAGAACTTAGAAGGGTAGAGGGAAAAGGATTTCATCATCCCCTTCAACCATTTTGGCTCAGTATTCTCTGGCATCTCACTCTTAGAATCTTACACTGGGAAGCTTGGCTTAAAGTATATCTTTTAGTTTGGCTCTGTTTTATTATTTTCTTCTACTTTGAGAAATAGGTTCACGTGAATGTTGGATCTCTTGCTGTCTTCTGTCTTCCATTATTTTCTTTCTAATTCCTTTTAGCTCTCTATTTCCATTTTATTCTGGTCATTTTTTTCCATTTCTACCTTTTTGTTCTTTGCTTTGTTTTCTGTATATTTTTCAATTTTTTACTTTCCTTCTAATTTTGCCTTCATTTCAGTTAAAATTTTTTCTTCTGTTTCTTTTTTAAAATCTGTCAGATTATATTTATAATCTTCTTGTAGTTCTTTTATATTTTTGCCTAAGGCTTTTTCCCATTAAGGAATTAATGTGTTAAGTTTCGAATACAATTATTGGTAAAATATATGATCATAATTTTCATCTGCTTTGTTGTTACTGTTTTTGGTAAATGCTTTCTTTGTTACCAAATGTTGCTGCCATTTCCATCCTCTCTGCCTTAGATTATTTTGTCAATTTTTTTTAGTTTCTTTTTAATTCACCCATCACTGAATTAATTGGGTTATCTTGGTCTGTTCAGGCTGCTGTAACAAAAATATGGCTCATAAACGAGAGATATTTATTTCTGGAGGCTGGCAAAGCTAAGATCAATGTGCTGGTAGATGAGATCTGGTGAGGACTGCTTCATAGACAGCTGTCTTTTTGATATAACCTCCCATCACAGAAAGTATGAGGGAGCTCTGTGGAGTTTCTTTCAAGTGAGAGTATTTATTCCATTCATGAAGGCTCTGCCCTTGTGACCTAAGATCCCGAAGGCTTCACCTCCTATTACTACCACTTTTGGGGGTAGGATTTCTACATATGTATTGTGGAGGTGAAACTGTGTACCTCTGATTGAGATTTGAACCCACACAGGCAGGACTTGAACCCAGCTACAACTGATTTCTGCAAGGCAGCAGTGAGTAGTGGCATGAAACGAGACCTTAATTCCTTTCCCAGGAATTGAACCTGGGTAGTCTGGAAGAAAACCAAAAATTCTAGCCACCAAACAGGAAAAGGCTAGAGGCTAGAAGCTGTTTTTCCCTGGATCTTTGTTCCTAGTGAAGAATACATTTATCCTGGAGGCAGAAATTGTAAATGCAGGTACAAAGTTTATTATTAGAGATATAGCACAACAACAAGTCAGAGAGCACAGAGAGAAATGGTTATTTTAAGGTCAGATGGAGGCAAGGCAGAGATGCACACCCAGAGAGAGGGTGTGGGCATCCAGCCTAGTAAGGAGAAGCGCAGTAAAAAGACTGTCACATCATTTATATAAGTCAGTTCTTCTGGGACTTTGTCTTCCTACAAGCCAATTATCTGGTTTCTTTCCCCACCCCTGACCTTCCCTGGGACCCTTCCCTGGGGTGCTCACGCACCCCCTCACCCAAGATGGATCTTGAAGTGAAGGCTTCTGGGAGGATCAAGACTCATTATGGCCTGGCATTATCCCTTGACCCATAAAGAGCCCTTATGTGCATGTGTAGTGTCTTCCTTGTCCCTAAAGAGGAGAGAGCTGAGATCTCTTAATCCTTTACTCAAACAGGATTTTGCCCCTCTTTGTCCTTGCCATGACTGTTACCTTAAGGTGTTTACAAGAGACAGGCACTGACTATTTATACTGTTTCTGTTGTTACTTCCATTTCAGAGGACAAACTGAAGGCTGATTGTAAATGCCTCGACTGGAGCTCACCTGTCTCTTGGCTCAGGAAATGCAAACAGAAGACTAGTTGTAAATGTCTAACGTGAAGCCCATCTACAAGCCCATCTTGTATCCATGGTCTTTTAAGTGAGATCACACACCTGGTTTCAGGACTTAGTGAAGCTGAGGTTCCTAATGTCTTGTCATAGAAAGAATTCAGTGAGAGAAAAAGTAACAGGTAAGAAGTGGATTTATTAAGAGAGGGAGAGACACTCCACAGACAGAGTGTGGGCCATCTCAGAAGGCAAGAGTGACCTTGAAGTATGGCGTGGTTAGTTTTCATTGACTGGGTAATTTTATAGGTTAATGATTAGAAAGATTATTCCAACTATTTTGGGGAAAGGGTAGGGATTTCCAGGATTTGGGCCATGGCCTCAGAACTGCCATGATGCTGGTGGGTGCATCATTTAGCTTGCTAATGTGTTACAATGAGCATATACTGAGGCTCAGGGTCTAGTGGAAGTCGACTCATCTGCCATCTTGGACTTACTTGGTTCCAATCAGTTTCTGTCATGTCCTTGGGCTATGTAATCATTCTCAAGTTTGTTCCCTGATTCCTTCCCTCCTGTTTCAAAGGGACACATTCAGTCAGTAGCAGGGGTTCTCCCTAGATCTGTTAAGTGTACTTTGGGGATGTAGAGAGGAGAATGCATAATGTTCCATGTAAGGTGGTTATCAGAGCACAGAGGTTCTGTGATGCACTATTGCCATGATTTGTGTTAACAACTGACCTTTAGAACTCAGTGCTAGGGCAAGAAATTGTTACAGTTTGCTAAGGACAAAAAGTTGAAAATTCATTTGTTAGTCCTTCCTCTGCTTTCTCAGTATGTCTTAAAGTGTGGAAAAACATGTTTGATGTCTGTGTGACACACACGAAAACGTGTGTGGGTGTAAATGTGGGTGTATGTGTATGTGTGTATGCACTCATACATTTCAGCATGTAGTAACAGGACAATGCAAAGAACTGTGCCAGTTTTGTTGATTAATCCTCTTTACCAATTAGAATGAAGGCAATAAATTACTGACTGGAACTGAAAGACCACAGATGCAAAGGCAATACCAGACAAACATTAACCACCCCATAGCCCATATGTCAGTGGTTGCAACACTTGAGATGGGCACCCTGAGATTTGAAGTATTCAAATGTAGAGTATTCACAAGAGAATAATTACACGTGACTAGATGTGACTAAAGAGATATAGAGTAGGTTTATTATTTCTGACCTAAGTAGTGATGACTATATTATTTGATTTTAGGACTAGTTGTTCCAATTAAATTTTTTCTCATTACATTTTGCTAGGAAGCCAAAACAAAGAAAATATTACTCAAAACAAAAGCTTTTAAAATATAATGCAAATTTTTGACTAATGCATAACAGACAATCCAATTTGAGTCAACTAATTTTACCTGAGATTATATTAATTATAAAACATTGTATGGAGTGGCTTAGGATCACAAATATATAAGTATAGTATCCTTTCTTCTTGACCTCATAACTTGCTAAAACCCATGAAGCATAATATAAAAATAACTTGGATGAAAGGTGGATATGGGTGAAGGAGAAATTAATCCTGACAAGAGAATCAGAGAAGACTAGTGTTGTGAAAAGTGGGAGGGAAAGGTGGGATTTGCAAAGTAGACTTATAAAGATCTTAAGTGATCCTTGGTTTGGAGTCTGCTGGGGGTCCTGTGAGGTCATAGTATGCTCAAAGAGCATGTCTTCAGATGATGACCTATAGTACAGGGTACATCTTGATAAGCAGACTAAGAATCTTTGAACTGTCAATGATCATAATGCTTATTAGGTTATTTTGCAAGTGGAGAAACTAAGGGCAAGAGAAATTAATGGATCCCCTTAATATCTCAGAATTATCAGAGACTGTGCTGGGATTGAAACCATAAACTTCTGTTCAGTGTTTTTCCCAAGACACACACCCCCTCTCAGTTCAGTTCAGTTCAGTTCAGTCACTCAGTCATGCCTGACTCTTTGAGACCCTATGAACCGCAGCACGCTAGGCTTCCCTGTCCATCACCAACTCCTGGAGTCCACCCAAACCCATGTCCATTGTGTCGGTGATGCCATACAACCATCTCATCCTCTGTTGTCCCCTTCTCCTCCTGCCCTCAATCTTTCCCAACATCAGGGTCTTTTCAAATGAGTCAGCTCTTCACATCAGGTGGCCAAAGTATTGGAGTTTCACCTTCAACATCAGTCCTTCCAATGAACACCCAGGACTCCTTTAGGATGGACTGGTTGGATCTCCTTGCAGTCCAAGGGACTCTCAAGAGTCTTCTCCAACACCACAGTTCAAAAGCATCAATTCTTCGGTGTGCTCAGCTTTCTTCACAGTCCAACTCTAACATCCATACATGACCACTGGAAAAACCATATCCTTGACTAGATGGACCTTTGTTGACAAAGTAATGTCTCTACTTTTGAATATGCTGTCTAGGTTGGTCATAACTTTCCTTCCAAGGAGTAAGTGTCTTTTAATTTCATGGCTGCAGTCACCATCTGCAGTGATTTTGGAGCCCAGAAAAATAACAGTCAGCCACTGTTTCCACTGTTTCCCCATCTATTTGCCGTGAAGTGATGGGACTGGATGCCATGATCTTCGTTTTCTGAATGTTGAACTTTAAGCCAACTTTTTCACTCTCCTCTTTAACTTTCATCAGGAGGCTCTTTAGTTCTTCTTCACTTTCTGCCATAAAGGTGGTGTCATCTGCATATCTGAGGTTATTGATATTTCTCCCAGCAATCTTGATTCCAGCTTGTGCTTCCTCCAGCCCAGCATTTCTCATGATGTACTCTGCATATAAGTTAAATAAGCAGGGTGACAATATACAGCCTTGACATACTCCTTTTCCTACTAGGAACCAGTCTGTTGTTCCATGTCCAGTTCTAACTGTTGCTTCCTGACCTGCATATAGGTTTCTCAAGAGGCAGGTCAGGTGGTCTGGTGTTCCCATCTCTTTTAAAATTTTCCATAGTTTATTGTGATCCATGAAGTCAAAGGCTTTGGCATGGTCAATAAAGCAGAAATAGATGTTTTTCTGGAACTCTCTTGCTTTTTTGATGATCCAGTGAATGTTGGCAATTTGATCTCTGGTTCCTCTGCTTTTTCTAAAATCAGCTTGAACATCTGGAAGTTGATGGTTCACGTATTGCTGTAGACAGTATCAAAATGAAGAAGTCTTTGAATGCTAGGGAAGGAATATGGAAAAGATCTGGGGTGATTAGATGTATAATTAGGATATGTTGGAGAGAAGAGGTGATAGATAAAGGAATCAAGTAAAATCTGGATTATCATAAGGAAAGCATATCTCAATTCCATTTTCAGCCCTAAGAATGCCCTGGGTAGATGGCATGTTTGCTAGGATGCTTTCTATCCTGGTGTAAGAAACTGTATTGACATGCATGATAATAGAAGTATTTATGTCTATATTTGCTGTGTGGGACATTGACATGAATAACAGAATCAAGACTGTTGATCTAATATGGTGATTCAGTTTTGCCCTCTTGAGTTACCCTGACCATGTCAAATAGATTCAAGGGGTTAGATCTGATAGACAGAGTGCCTGAAAAACTATGGACAGAGGTTCATGACATTGAACAGGAGGCAGAGATCAAGACCATCCCCAAGAAAAACAAAGGCAAGAAGGCAAAATGGTTTTCTGAGAAGGCCTTAGAAATAGCTGAGAAATGAAGAGAAGCTAAAGGCAAAGCAGAAAAGGAAAGATATACCCATCTGAATGCAGAGTTCCAAAGAATAGCAAGGGGAGATAAGAAAGCCTTCCTCAGTGATCAATGCAAAGAAATAGAGGAAAACAATAGAATGGGGAAGACTAGAGATCTCCTCAAGAAAATTAGAGTTACCAAGGGAACATTTCATGCAAGATGGGCACAATAAAGGACTGAAATGGTATGGACCTAACAGAAGCAGAAGATGTTAAAAAGAGGTGGCAAGAATACACAGAAGAACTATACAAAAAAGATCTTCATGACCTAGATAACCATGATGGTGTGATCACTCACTTAGAGCCAGAAATCCTGGAATGGGAAGTCAAGTGGGCCTTAGGAAGCATCACTATGAACAAAGCTAGTGGAGGTGATGGCATTCCAGTAAAGCTATTTCAAGTCCTAAAAGATGATGCTGTGAAAGTGCTGAGCTCAATATGCCAGCAAATTTGGAAAACTCAGCAGTGGTCACAGTACTGGACAAGGTCAGGTTTTACTCCAATCCTAAAGAAAGTCAATTCCAAAAAAATGTTCAAATTATTGCACAATTGCACTCATTCTCACACACTAGCAAAGCAATGCTCAAAATACTCCAAGCCAGGCTTCAACAGTACGTGAACTGTGAAATTCCAGATGTTCAAGTTGGATTTAGAAAATTCAGAGGAACTAGAGATCAAAAGGCAAACATCCATTGGATCATCAAAAAAAGCTAGAGATTCCAAAAAACCATCTATTTCTGCTTTATTGACTATACCAAAGCCTTTGACTGTGTGGATCACAACAAACTGGAAAATTCTTAAAGAGATGGGAATACCAGACCTCCTTACCTGCCTCCTGAGAAATCTGTATGGAGGTCAGGAAGCAACAGTTAGAACCGGACATGAAACAACAAACTGGGAATTTTCCCAATTTCCCAATTTCCCTTTCAAATTGGGAAAGGAGTATGTCAAGGATTCTTTAACTTCTATGCAGAGTACATCATGTGAAATGCTGGGCTGGATGAACCACAAACTGGAATCAAGATTGCTGGGAGAAATATCAATAACCTCAGGTATGCAGATGACACCACCCTTACGGCAGAAAGTGAAGAAGAACTAAAGAGCCTCTTGATGAAAGTGAAAGAGGAGAATGAAAAAGTTGGCTTAAAACTCAACATTCAGAAAACTAAAATCATGGCATCTGGTCCCATCACTTCATGGCAAATATATGGGAAAACAATGGAAACAGTGAGAGACTTTATTTTTCTGGGTTCCAAAATCACTGCAGATGGTGACTTCAGCCATGAAATTAAAAGACACTTGCTCCTTGGAAGAAAAGCTATGACCATCCTAGACAGCATATTAAAGAGCAGAGACATTACCTTGCCAACAGAGGTCTGTCTAGTCAAAGCTATGGTTTTTCCAGTAGTCATGTATGGCTGTTAGAGTTGGACTATAAAGAAAGCTGAATGCGGAAGAATTAATGCTTTTGAACTGTGGTGTTGGAGAAAGGCTCTTGAGAGACCCTTGGACTGCAAGGAGATCCAACCAGTCAATCCTAAAGGAAATCAGTCCTGAATATTCATTGGAAGAACTGATGCTGAGGCTGAAGTTTCGCCACCTGATGTGAAGAACTGACTCCTTGGAAAAGATCCTGATGCTGGGAAAAATTGAAGACAGGAAGAGAAGGGGATGACAGAGAATGAGATGGTTGCCTGATATCACCGACTCGATGGACAAGTTTGAGCAAGCTCCAGGAGTTGGTGATGGACAGGGAAACCCTGCATGCCGCAATCCATGGGATTACAAAGAGTTGAACATGACTATTCGACTGAACTGAACTGAACTGACCATGTCATATATATGGCTACACCCTTAGGACATTTGTCTACAGGTCACTCCTTCCATGGCCAACCTTTTGAAAGGAAATGGCAATCTAAAACAAATGAGTATTTTATACGGGCATAAAATCAACACTTGTAATTTAATAATCAAACTAAAACTCTTTGCTTTGGGTTTCATTCAGTAAAAGCATGTAAGTGCAGTCTGCCATATTTTATCATTTTTTTTTCTCCCATCAACAGCTGAATATATTTCATCTTTTGTATAAGCAAACAATTCTCAGAAAAAGTAGCTGTCAAGCCTACAGCCTGAAGAAAATAAAAAGAGAATATCAATAAGCTTCCTGCTGCTTTGTCCTTTACAAATGGTCAGATTTATGCCTTGTATGCCCGCTACCTGTTTTCTGAAGCTAAGCAGTTGGCTTCCAGAGGGGGAAAAAACCCATGAACAATTCACTTTAAAGATCTTGGCATTTACCTCTGGGGGCTAGTTAATTAGCTCCTTGGGTTGTCTCATTTGAATTAAAGACAAATTAGAATAAAGAGGAAAAAATACATTCAGTGGCCTTATGTTTCTGATTTTTATTGCTTTAGGCTTGCATGGTGTGGTTGGCTTGAAGTCAAACAGCCAGAAAGCAGAATGCACAGTTGAGATGATAGAGTGACCATAAGAAGTATAATTACTTCACAATTGGGTTTTTACATTCACTACTAATTACTGGGCACCAGAATTGTTACAGTTCAAAAGTAATGAAAATAATGCCCATAGTTAGAAGGTTTTTGATGAAATGCATATGCAATTTTCTAATGGTGGGAGATCTGTGGTAATTCCAGCCACAGTGAATTTAGCGGTAATTACAATTACTTTGCATAACAATTGAACCATTACCTTTGAGAACTGATGAAAGCCCATAATCCATATGATTTTTGTCATAGTCGTGCTCTAAGTAAAAACTTTTCAAGTGCTGCTAAGAAATATACTGTCACTGAAAGATCAAAATGTTGAGGCTTCAGAGAGTATATAGTTTAGACAACACCCAATCTGAAAGTAAGTGTAATATTTTTACAGTTTGATAAGCCTGAAAATGTGAACACCATTTAAGTTATTGATTTCTCAGTAAATTAAATAAGGGAAAACAGAAGGCACTGACTATATTATCTTCATCCAGACCATTTAAGGCATTTGGTATGTAAATTAGATGGTTCCCTAACAGCTGCTTGCTGTAGTGGATCCCTCACTGATAAAGATCTGGAGGGACTTGCCTGGTTGTTCAGTGGTTAAGAATCTCCCTGCCAATGCAAGGAAAGTGGAAGATCCTGGAAGATCCCACATGCCATGCCATGGGACAACTAAGCCCGTGTGTCACAACTACTGAGCCTGTGCTCTAGGAGCCCGGGAACCACAACTACTGAGCCCACACAGCCTAGAGCCTGTGCTCTGCAACAAGAGAAGCCACTGCAAGGAGAAGCCCGCATACTGCATCTAGAGCGTAGCCTCTGCTCGCCAAAACTAGAGAAAGCCCGTGCACAGCAATGAACACCCAGTGCAGCCAAAATAAATAAATAACAAAATTTATATATAAAAGAAAGGTATGGAAATATGCATAATCATAAATCAAGAGAGTTCAGTACCATCTTTAGCAAGTCAAATATACCTTTCACAAGTCCTTATAATTACTAAGACAATCATATACTACTCTAAGGGGTTAAGCTCTGAGTAGGAAGAATAATGAAAGCCACATGATTCCCTTTAATTCTCTATTACACTCCCCGTTTGTTGGAAATCTCTCTCACCTTGATTGATTAGTTTCATTTTCCAAGTCTGCATCTCTCTTCATGCAGAAAAAGCTGTGAAACAGTGGGCAGCTCAGAGGACGGCTCTTGCAATTGCACTAAAACATGAGCTAAAGGTTCCAGTTTGGGAACCTGGAGGAAATGGCAACCCACTCCAATATTCTTGCTTGGAGAATCCCATGGACAGGGGAACCTGGTGGGCTACAGTCCATGGGGTCCCAGAGGGTCGGGTATGACTGGAGTGACTTAGCACACAGCACATTGCAGAAGCAAGTGGTCTCTTGCCACTCTTGATATCAATTTTATGGTTCATAATTTAGTTTTGCTATGGGTTAGGTGGAAAGCATTAACTTTCTAATCAACCTTTTCACCAAAGCCAAGAAGTTTGATTTTTGCTGTTGTTTTGAGCATAAAAGTAGTTATTTCACTATGTAGGAATTGGCAAACTACATTCAAGGGGTCAGAGCTGGTCTAAATCTGTTTTACATTTAAAGAATTGCAAACAAACAAAGCATACAAAGAATATGCCACCAAAACTATATAGGCTTGCAAACCCTAAAATATTTACTATCTGACTCTTTACAAAGTTTGTTAATCCATGCTCTATGGGCTTATACAGCTTTCTAGTATCCTTGAATGAGACATACTGAATAAGGCATTTTTATTCTTCATTACTTCAAGTCTCTATTGTAAATTACTTTTCTCTCCTCTAACTTTTCAATATTTGCAACCAGGGTTATAGCCACTCATGCCTCAAGAATGCTATGTTTGTTAAAGAATAAAGGCAGCTCATTGTAACATCATCTATTTTAAGACTTCAGACATTCATCATTGTGTCTGATGGTTTGGAGCCTGAGATTTGTATGTATATCTCTTCTTTAGATGCTCAAAATTAGAATCAGTCATTTACTGGAGCAGCAGTTTGACCAAGGATAAAAAAAAAAAAACTACATGGTGTTAGAGGGTCTGATTTGTACTGCAGCTTTCTGCTGATATGTGTCACCTTGCCTAGTATAGCTAAGTTCTCTCAGCTGTGATTTATACATTAGCCATACAGTCTAATGGCACCTTCCAGAATTGTGTGACTTTTAAATAAAAAATCATAATTAAAAGCATCTTGCTCAGTTTCTACTGAATAAACTCTCAGCAGTTGTCAGTGGACTCTGAAATCTGAGGTCAGAACATTGATTAAACACATTCATAGATTTAACTCCAAGTTGTACCATAAAATAATAATTCCCATAGTGTAATATACAGTAAGGAGTTGATTCTTTTTTTCCACTCAGGTTAATCTGTACCATTTTCCTTATGTCCTTTCTATTAGCTAATTTTTTTAGACATGACAAATTTTATGACTTAGACTTGGTTGTCTGTATTCTGCACTAAGAGAATCTTTACCTCAAAATGTTACTTACAATGTAAATAAGCCCAGTTATCAGGCACACTATTCTCAACTGAGAAGCCTCTTTATGAAGTGTATATTTAAGGGAACGTATCAATGAATATTTGTGCACATGTATTGGGTGATACAGGGTTATTGAGTATCTCAGGACAATCTAATTCTTAATATACATATTTCTCCACACATATATTTATATATACATATATCTGTGTGTGTATATATACATGTGTGTGTGTATATATATATAATATATATATTAACATGACTTTATATATAAATTAACATTATATATATGATATATATTATATATATTAACATTAACATATATATATATATATATATATATATATATATATATATATAAACATGACTTTCTATGGTAGCTGTGATGGCTAGTGTCTTCCCAATATCTATTATCTCCCTTTCTCGTTAGTAACAGAATCCTTACTTTTACCTTAACACATCTGTAGATGCTTCCCTTGCAGCTAGATATGACTATGGGACCAAGTTATCATCAGTGGTATGGTTGCAAAAAATTTGAGTGAGGATTTCCAGGTAATCTCCTGTGAAAGAATGGCTGTATCTTTCTTCTCTTTTTCCTCCATCTTGCTGCCTGGAATAATGATATAGATGGCTAGAGCTCTAGCAGGCATATTGAAGCATAAGGATGAAGCTCATACCAAAGAGAAGGAGTTCTGGGAATTACAATGTGCCTGAGTTTCTGATGTTTTGAAAGTTTCCGTGATATCTATATTATCTCTTCTAGACTTATTTAATGTGAGATGGAAATATCTTGTTTTAGTTACTGTTTTATTTTCTGCCATAGTAAATGGAATACAATTGTTTCTAATATAGATATAAACAGATTTCACTTGTTCATGATAAAAATGAAATATCTGTTTATTAAAAAATGGAGGAGCTTATTGATTCTATACCAAGGATCATGAAAATGTATATTTGCATCTTGAAATTGTCATAAAACACATCATCTGTGCATGCATGCATGCATCAATGACTCAGTTGTGTTTGACTCTTGCGATCCCTGGGCTATAGCCTGCCAGTGTCCTCTGTGCAAGAAGTTCTTCTGGCAAAAATACTGGAGTAGGTTGCCATTTTCCTCCTCCAGGGTATCTTCCTGACCCAGGAATTGAACCTGCATCTCCTGTGTCTCCTGCACTGCAGGCAATTCTTTACCTGCTGAGCCATCAGGGAAGCCCTCAAACACATCATACCTACCACTAAATAAATTATTGTAGAATTTATGTGTGCAAATATATATATATATATATATATATATATATATATATATATATATATATACACACATACACACACATATACTTCACACATGTATCTATATAATGACAGGCTATATATATATATATATATATATATAATATAATTACACATATATGTGATTACTAGGATACAAAATCTTCTCTAGACTATTGTAACAAACAACTTGAAGTTCCAATATTGCATCTAGTCTGGGGCAGAACTCATTAGCCAGTCAGAGATCTTATGTCAATGACGCAAAAATAAACATCCTCCAGGTACATTTCTTTAGCACAAACCACATTTATTATAGAAGGTAAGGGAACTCTGTTGAAAATATGTGGCTTATATTCTTTTGAAAGAAAAATTATGTTTCCTGTTTTATTTGTATCTTGTTCATTTTCAATAGCACTTGTCAGGTACTAATTAACATCTATCAAAGAATAAAACAGCTATTTAATCATCTCAGAGTATGTCTTCTATAAGTGATGCAGTATGGTTGTGCCTCTGCAAGTAAAACACCTTCACTGACTGTATCATAATTTTAAATTTTTGTTAACTGTGAATATTCACAAATTGGCTAGGTGGAAAGATGTTTAGACCCATTATGCAAAATAAGAGAAAAAACACATGTAGAAAAATGCCCAGCAATTTTTCATAAGAAATAGTAAATTAAAATCAAATTGCAAATTGTTTATAAACATTAAAATAACTAACTGCCCTACAATTAACACAAAATATAAACATTCAGTTCAGTTTAGTCGCTCAGTCGAGTCTGACTCTTTAGGACCCCGTGGACTGCAACATGCCAGCATTCCCTGTCCATCACCAACTCCCAGAGCTTATTCAAACTCATGTCCATTGACTCAGTGATGCCATCTTACCATTTCATCCTCTGTTGTCCCCTTCTCTTCCTGCATTCAATATTTACAACATCAGGGTCTTTTCAAACGAGTCAGTTCTTTGCATCAAGTGGCCAAAGTATTGGAGTGTCAGCTTCAGCATCAGTCCTTCCAATGAATATTCTGGACTGATTTCCTTTAGGATGGACTGGTTGGATTTCCTTGCCATCCAAGGGACTTGCAAGAGTCTTCTCCAACACCACAATTCAAAAGCATCAATTCTTTGGTGCTCTGCTTTCTTTACTGTCCAACTCTCACATCCATACATGACTACTGGAAAACCATAGCTTTGAGTAGACAGACTTTTGCTGGCACAGTAATGTCTCTGCTTTTTAATGTGCTGTCTAGGATGGTCATAGCTTTTCTTCCAAGGAGCAAGCATCTTTTAACTTCATGGCTGCAGTCACCATCTGCAGTGATTTTGGAGCCCCCCCCAAATAAAATCTCTCACTGTTTCCATTGTTTCCCTATCTATTTGCCATGAAGTGATGGGACCAGATGCATGATCTTAGTTTTCTGAATGTTGAGTTTGAAGCCAGATTTTTCACTGTCCTCTTTCACTTTCACCAAGAGGCTCTTTAGTTCTTCTTCACTTTCTGCCATAAGGGTGGTGTCCCCTGCATATCTGAGGTTATTGATATTTCTCCCAGCAATCTTGATTCCAACGTGTATTTCATCCAGTCCAGCATTTCTCATGATGTACTCTGCATATAAGTTAAATAAGCAGGGTGAAAATACACAGCCTCAATGTACTCCTTTCCCTATTTGTAACCAGCCTATTGTTCCATGTCTGGTTCTAACTGTTGCTTCTTGACCTGCATACAGATTTCTCAGGAGGCAGATCAGGTGGTCTAGTATTCCCATCTTTTGAAGAATTTTCCACAGTTTGTTGTGATCCACACAGTCAAAGCCTTTGGCATAGTCAATATAAACATTAGTCTCATAAAATAGTAAAAGACTTCTTTAAATATCAGGAAACTGAAGGATAGAAAACTTAAAATCACAGTTAGCCAATATTAGAAATAGGAAGAGAACCCATATTTCTCTATTTCCAAACTGGTGCTCCATTGGATATTTGTAAGACATTTTTAAAAATGATGAATTATTGATGGTGTCATGTTGTTGACTCTTCTGAGTAAGAGATTTAAAATTCAATTCTAGCTTGTACAAAAGCTTTGGAATTAATTGTAAGCACCTGCCAGTTTCTTTGCTCTGTGCTTTAGCAGAAGAAATTTTCACGAAACCTCTGTCATTTGTGCTGCTATCACACACATCTCCCACATTGGGTTCCGCTGCTCCCTCTCAGAGCAGATACATTACCCTCCTACTGCCCAAAGGCAGAAAATGACATGGAATCAAATCAAACTCAGGGAAATAAGAAACCTGAAGTTTTAATAATATAACTGGTTTTGGTGTTCCAGACTCTCTGGTTCATTAATGAAAAACCTTGCACTTGCTGTTACTATGCTAAAACCTATAAATATTGGAAAAGAGCAAACATTTATCTGAAATATCAATATTATCAACCAAATAAACTATTTACAAAGTAACCAATGATATTAAACTATGGAAAATGGAAAGAGAGAGAAGTTGCTGAAAAAAAATAAGTCACAGTGGAACTATTCTAGCCAACTGAGTTTGAACCAAACTCAGAGAACATCACTAAAGAGGTAATTCTATAAAGAGGAATGATGATCTGGACAACTCCTGGTGTTTGTTTCTACTGGTAAAACCTTCTAGAATAAAGTCACATGATAGAAGGCATCCAGTGGGAGATTGTATCTACATAGAGGGAGGGACAGAAGCCAAGTTTTCATTCTCTCTTTGCATCATCCACCCATCTTCCTACAAGATGTCATAATCTCTTTCAGCCCTTTCTTGACTCTTTTACATTGTTACTATTTCTGTTTCTAGGCGATCTATTTTCTTTTCTCAATGACAAATAAAACTGTATTAGCTGCTTTGTTTTCAGATGGCCAATGTTATCGGCCATTTGTTTTTATATGCTGAGTGCTTACAGTGAAGAAGTTGCATAGGTTATTGATTCAGTTCAGTTCAGTTCAGTTCAGTCGCTCAGTCATGTCCGACTCTGTGACCCCATGAACCACAGCACGCCATTAGTGAAAGATAAAATGAGTGAGTGGTATCTGGAAAATCTGCCAGGATCTGCCTCTATGGGTAGTGAAAAAAAGATAAAGCCAAACAAAAGCAAAAGCTGGTTAGAGTTCACAGTAAACCGAAGTCTGGGTGGAAAGAAAACTAAAAGGACTGATCCAAGAAGAAAAGTAATATCTTGCCTGGAGAATCCCATGGACGGAAGAGCCTGGTAGGCTACAATCCACAGGGTCGCAAAGAGTCGGACACGACTGAGAGACTTCACTTTCACTTTTCACTTTCATATATCATGCACAGATACTTAATACAGGAAAAATTGTACCATAGGGCACTCGTACAATCCATGGTTATTAGAGTATCTGTATGCATTCACGTAAGGCTTAGGCAGAAATGATAAGCTGATCGCGAAAGAGGAATTTTGTGACAGAATTCTAGAGAGGGAATTTGTTAATGCTTTCTGGGAGGATATTGAGGGTTCAGAATGGAAAGTGTTTCTTACGGTAGAAAGGGGAAAACTTGGAAAGAAAAAGTTGAATGACAATTTCACCTTCCTGGTCTACAGAAATTACAATTTCTGGTCTCAGAGTACCAGAGGAAAGAAAATTCAGAGCCAAGAGGATCAAGTGTAAGGCTCTGAATGTTTAGGAATTACTGACCAAAGAGTTTGGAGAGCTGAGAGAATGAGGGTCATAGTATTGAGTGCAGGTCACGAAGAGCAAAGCCTTGGTCCCAGCATTCAAACATTGCATAGGTGAAGGGAGTTTCTGGTTTTCTGTGTCTTTCACATAATTAACACTTTTTGCATTTTCAGCCTACTTTCTTCCAGTCATGTTCTAATGGGTAGAAGTGGCAACTATCCATTTTAGCACCTCTTTGGAGATTGCTTGGGATCTTCAAGTTCAGTGAAGCACTGGACTTTCCATCACATAACTCAGACTCTTGAGGAATATCAATGCAATGGTTACTGTCATCAAGTATGAGTATGTCTTATTTTACAATCTCAGGAGTATAATAAATATAATATTCTTTCTTTTCTAAAGCTCCACTTAATTTTATTTCAATTACCTCTTTTGTCTGACTGGCAAGGGGAGAAAGAAATAAAACTCATACTATAATCTAAATCTTGCAAGGTGTCCTTCACTCTCATTTACCCACAAATCTGTGATATTTGCAATGCCTAGGTGGATGAGATGGAGCAAGTCCATTCAGCCACTGGTTATCCATGTCCTTGGTTTCTCTGCCCCAGTCGACTTGTGACTCATCCCATCCTTGGTTACCTTGCTTTATCCTTGGTTACCTTGCTTCATCATTGGTTTATTCGCTCACAGAGACCTTCACATCCTCAGTCCCCTGCCATTTCTGTGCCATTCCAGGGGGCATGGGCATCTTTGCCAAGGCTACTTATGGTCTTACCTGCCTTGGCAATGCTCAACCACTTCTTTTTCAAGTCAGATTATTTTCTGTTGGCATGGCACCAAAGGGCACCAGACATGTTTGGCCTGAAAAGCAATCAAACTCATATCTCACCCCTCCTTTTTCCCACCTCAACTCTGCCATATTTTTTTCAAATAAATGCTAATCTTCTTAAAAGTTGTTCTAGAGTAGTAAACAGCATAATTTCCTGAATTATGCTGAATTTGGCTGTGCTCCAGATGCAAGGAAGACATATGATGGCAAACTGCTTGAAATGAGAGGGAGGAGAGAGGAACATAGGAAGAAAAACAATAAATTAACATCATGAAAGATTATTTAATTTCATTTTTTTTGTATATCTGACAATCCAATAAGAAGCATGATTTGTGTTTGCCTAAATCATTATCATTACTCAAGCATCACTGGGCTGACAAGCCAATGACTTACTTCCCTTTTTTTAAATTTTTTTTTATGATTTAAATATTTTATTGATTTGTAATTTATGAAATAGAAATAACAGCTTATATTGGGAAATCTCTCCCTGTTTATGGATTTTTTGATCAATCTAATTAAAAAAATCATTAATACTTGTTTCCATGTTCAGAAACCCATAGAGTAATTTTTTTAATTTAATGGGAAAAATATACAAAATGCTTAGCTTAAGCTTTTTTTTTTTTAATTTTATTTTATTTTTAAACTTTACAATATTGTATTAGTTTTGCCAAATTATCAAAATGAATCCGCCACAGGTATACCCGCGTTCCCCATCCTGAACCCTCCTCCCTCCTCCCTCCCCTACCCTCCCTCTGGGTCGTCCCAGTGCACCAGCCCCAAGCATCCAGTACTGTGCATCGAACCTGGACTGGCGACTTGTTTCATACATGATATTATACATGTTTCAATGCTATTCTCCCAAATCTCCCCACCTTCTCCCTCTCCCACAGAGTCCATAAGACTGATCTATACATCGGTGTCTCTTTTGCAGTCTCGTACACAGGGTTATTGTTACCATCTTTCTAAATTCCATATATATGCGTTAGTATACTGTATTGGTGTTTTTCTTTCTGGCTTACTTCACTCTGTATAATAGGTTCCAGTTTCATCCATCTCATTAGAACTGATTCAAATGTATTCTTTTTAATGGCTGAGTAATACTCCATTGTGTATATGTACCACTGCTTTCTTATCCATTCATCTGCTGATGGACATCTAGGTTGCTTCCGTGTCCTGGCTATTATAAACAGTGCTGCGATGAACATTGGGGTACATGTGTCTCTTTCCCTTCTGGTTTCCTCAGTGTGTATGCCCAGCAGTGGGATTGCTGGATCATAAGGCAGTTCTATTTCCAGTTTTTTAAGGAATCTCCACACTGTTCTCCATAGTGGTTGTACTAGTTTGCATTCCCACCAACAGTGTAAGAGAGTTCCCTTTTCTCCACACCCTCTCCAGCATTTATTGCTTGTAGACTTTTGGATCGCAGCCATTCTGACTGGTGTGAAATGGTACCTCATAGTGGTTTTGATTTGCATTTCTCTGATAATGAGTGATGTTGAGCATCTTTTCATGTGTTTGTTAGCCATCTGTATGTCTTCTTTGGAGAAATGTCTATTTAGTTCTTTGGCCCATTTTTTGATTGGGTCATTTATTTGTCTGGAGTTGAGCTGTAGGAGTTGCTTGTATATTTTTGAGATTAGTTGTTTGTCCGTTGCTTCATTTGCTATTATTTTCTCCCATTCTGAAGGCTGCCTTTTCACCTTGCTAATAGTCTCCTTTGTTGTGCAGAAGCTTTTAAGTTTAATTAGGTCCCATTTGTTTATTTTTGCTTTTATTTCCAATAATCTGGGAGGTGGGTCATAGAGGATCTTGCTGTGATGTATGTCGGAGAGTGTTTTGCCTATGTTCTCCTCTAGGAGTTTTATAGTTTCTGGTCTTACGTTGAGATCTTTAATCCATTTTGAGTTTATTTTTGTGTAAGGTGTTAGAAAGTGTTCTAGTTTCATTCTTTTACAAGTGGTTGACCAGTTTTCCCAGCACCACTTGTTAAAGAGATTGTCTTTAATCCATTGTATATTCTTGCCTCCTTTGTCAAAGATAAGGTGTCCATAGGTGCATGGATTTATCTCTGGGCTTTCTATTTTGTTCCATTGATCAATATTTCTGTCTTTGTGCCAGTACCATACTGTCTTGATAATGTGGCTTTGTAATAGAGCCTGAAGTCAGGTAGGTTGATTCCTCCAGTTCCATTCTTCTTTCTCAAGATAGCTTTGGCTATTCGAGGTTTTTTGTATTTCCATACAAATTGTGAAATTATTTGTTCTAGCTCTGTGAAGAATACCATTGGTAGCTTGATAGGGATTGCATTGAATCTATAAATTGCTTTGGGTAGTATACTCATTTTCACTATATTTATTCTTCCAATCCATGAACATGGTATATTTCTCCATCTATTAGTGTCCTCTTTGATTTCTTTCACCAGTGTTTTATAGTTTTCTATATATAGGTCTTTAGTTTCTTTAGGTAGATATATTCCTAAGTATTTTATTCTTTCTTTTGCAATGGTGAATGGAATTGTTTCCTTAATTTCTCTTTCAGTTTTCTCATTATTAGTGTATAGGAATGCAAGGGATTTCTGTGTGTTGATTTTATATCCTGCAACTTTACTATAATCATTGATTAGTTCTAGTAATTTTCTGGTGGAGTCTTCAGGGTTTTCTATGTAAAGGATCATGTCATCTGCAAATAGTGAGAGTTTTACTTCTTCTTTTCCAATTTGGATTCCTTTTATTTCTTTTTCTGCTCTAATTGCTGTGGCTTTACTTCCCTTTTAAATGCCAACATTAAAGATACTTAAGTAGGTGGTTGTTACTGGTTGCTATAAACATTGCTTTAAAACTGCTTCAGACTGAAACATATCATGAGATTCAAAAAAGAAAGAAAAACTTGCTATGGGATTCCTCCAGGATTTATTGTTTCATGCAATGTGGAGGTCTCTGGTAATGATGAATATAAGCCATTGATCCATATTATATATTTTAAAATAATCTGCAGCTCCTGAAGAGAATAGATTTGAGGAGAGGAGAAAACATAATAACCAGTATATATCATATACAAATATATATATATTTAATAAAAATAAATAATAATAAATTAAAAATAAATATATTTATATTATACATTTATTATTTATATGTCTCTCCCTGCCAGAATATAAGTTCCAAGAGGCAGTTTCATTGTGTTATTCACTGATGTGTCCTAAGCATCTATAAGAGTGCCAGATATCTATATGTAATCAATAAATAATTTTTAAATGAATGATATGTCACTAATCAAGAATTATGATTAATATACATCTTGAAACCTGAGATATAAGAAGAAAAGATGATTAGCTTTGGGTAAGTCAGGGTACCAGAGTGCCCTGTGACATCAGAAAATAGTCGTTTTTATAATTATGGGAAAATTTTTTGGATTGAATCAATTAGTTTCCATATTTTCTAGTCAGATACAGTATAAGTAGAGTTAACAAATTAGCTTAAGATTTGAGATGAATAAATCTGTACCTCCATCTCACAACTACAGACGTGAGGGGATGAGTATCCTGCATATCTAGATCTTGTCTTCAGCTGACAACTCTATGTAAAGAACAGTCATTGGAGAAAATGCCTGCCAATGATTCCAGCAATCACAGTGACTAAATCCAAAAGATCTTGTCTTCTCTGAAAGGATAACACTGCAGGAAAATACTTCACAGTGATTCTTCCATATCCTAAGGTCAGCTAACAATAGCCTATCAGTTCACTGGCCACCTCTCATTTCTCTTCCTTTTTGCAACTAGTCAACATTCATCTCTAGTAATCTTCCAGGTTCTAAGGAAATAGAAACCACCAAGAATTAGTGTAGAGGATGTGTGTTCATGTGTGCTCAGTTGTGTCTGACTCTTTGCGACCTTGTGGACTGTAGCTGTCCAGGCTCCTCTGTCCATGGGATTTCCCAGGCAAGAATACTGAAATGGGTTGCCATTTCCTCCTCCAGGGCATCTTTGCAATCCAGAGATCAAACCCGAGTTTCCTATGTCTCCTGCATGAAAGATGTCTCTAACATCAATTCCCATCCCAAGGGTGGGTGATGTCCAAACCCCTTATAATGTGAGCTTGGTAGTTACTATTCTAAACTCTCAGATACCATGAAAATAAGATTATGTGGTTTGAAGCATGGCTTCACTTAATAGTTAATATTACAATGAAATATTTTGGTTAACACCTTAATAAACTGAACTCCTTGAGACCTTAATGGCTTCCCTGGTGACTCAGAAGGTAAAGAGATCATTGCAAGAGATCTGGGTTTGATCCCTGGATCAGGAAGATCCCTTGGCAAAGGAAATGGCTACCCATTCCAGTATTCTTGCCTGGAGAATTCCATGGACAGTGGAGATTGGTGGGCTACAGTACATGGGGTTGCAAAGAGTTGGATGCAACTGAGATTAACACTTTCACTTTCATGAGGCCTTAATGAGGTGAACTGTATCCAGAGACTTTGAACTCTGGTCTTTAGAGCTTTTAAGTACTAAAATAATTTGCATATTGTCTTATCAGCCCATGAAAGTGAAAGTCACTCAGTCATGTCCAACTCTTTGTGACCCTATGGACTGACTATACAGTCCATGGAATTCTCCAGGCCAGAATACTGGAGTGGGTAGCCTTTCCCTTCTCCAGGAGATCTTCCCAAGCCAGGGATCAAACCCAGGTCTCCTGCATTGCAGGTGGATTCTTTACCAGCTGAGCCACAAAGGAAGCCCAAGAATACTGGAGTGAGTAGCCTATCCCTTCTCTAGCAGGTTTTCCCGACCCAGGAATCGAACTGGGGTCTCCTGCATTGCAGGCAGATTCTTTACCTACTGAGCTATCAGGAAAGCCCTCATCAGCCCATATCTGGACAATTTATTGAGTAACAGGATACAATTTTAGATTGCTCTGGAAAATTGTCAACTTAATCCTTGAGGGAATGGC
Organism: Bos indicus; assembly: GCF_029378745.1. Taxonomy (NCBI): domain Eukaryota; kingdom Metazoa; phylum Chordata; class Mammalia; order Artiodactyla; family Bovidae; genus Bos; species Bos indicus. The sequence continues at coordinate 115,123,496 of NC_091760.1, forward strand.
AGTGGGGTTGCTCTCTGTGGCGGTGATCTCCCATTGAGAGGTGTGGACGGTGTCTCTCTTTGGTCATGTGCTCTGTGACTGTTTGATTAATAGAAAACAGCTTAAGTGACACTGTGCCAGCTCCTCACTCCAAAGACTCAAGAAGCTGGTAGCTCCTGTTACCTGTCTTTTGGGCTAGGAGTGACTCTTCACACCCAGCCACCATCCTCTGAGGAAGCCTACAAGTCCCAGAGGAGAGGCCAGGTACACATGTTCTAGCTTACAATCCCAGATGAGGTCCTGGCCAGCAGCCAGCATCAACCCCCAGACTTATGAGTGTAAGAGACTTCAGATGATTCCAGCCCCTAACCACTGAGTCACTCTAACCTTTTAGCCACCAAGCTGGCAGTTCATGAGCTCTGTCCAAACTGCAGATTCATGAGCAACGAATAACTGTTGTTTTCAATCAGTGACTTTGGGGTAGTTTGTTCCACAGCAATAGATAATCAGAGCACTACTCCAGAATCCTGACGGCTACAAAAATCTCTCTCGGCATAGCTCCCATTTGAGGATATTGGAATTTTGAGTAAGAAAAATTTTTCTCTGTGTCTTTCAGGATACAAACTGAAAGAGGCTGTACATTTCTTTTTAGATTAATAAATTTCAGGTTTGGTTAATTGAGTCCTTTTGTGAATTAACATGCTTAAGATGGGCTTCCCATTGGGGTGTTTTGTTGTTATTGAGTTATATGAATTGTTTGTGTGTTTTGAAAATTAAGCCCTTGTCAGTCACATCATTTGCAAATATTTTCTCCCAGTCTGTAGGTTCTCTTTTCATTTTATTTATGGTTTTCTTTGCTGTGTAAAAGGTTATAAGTTTAATTTATTTCTGTTACCTTGGGAGACCTAAGAAAACATTGGTATGATTTATGTCCAAAAATGTTTTGCCTATGTTCTCTTCTAAAAGTTTTGTGGTATAATATCTTATATTTAACTCTTTAAGCCATTTCTGAGTTTATTTTTGTGCATGGTGTGAGGGCGTGCTCTAACTACATTGATTTACATGCGGCCAACTTTCCCAACACCAAAACATATGGAACGCTTCACAAGTTTATGAGCCATCCTTGTGCAGGAGCCATGCCAGTCTTCTCTGTATGGTTCCAGTCTTAGTGCATGTGCTACTGAAGTGAGCATGGCACTTATTATTTTTAGATGTTTGTAACATTACTTAATTTAAAAACATATGAACTTGTGTCAATTACGTAAATAATTTACATTATATTCTTTTCTAAAATTTTGTTTTCTCTTTTTAAAAAACTCCAAAAACATATTTTGGAAAGTTCAAACAATAGAAAACCACGATTTTAACAGAGGAAAGTCTTCTAATCCACTAACTCCCACCTCCTCCGTGAAATATTTTCTGATTTGTTATTTTTATTCCTACCTGGTACCCAGGAAGACACCTACCAAATTTGTTGTTCACTGTGGGAAAATTCATGAATCATTTTTTGCATCACCCCTTTAATATTCACCAATAAAATAGGCATTACAGATAGTTAGAATAAATCTGAAAAAGTTTATTTCAGAATTACATACTTTATAATCCATAAAATTAAGTGTCATCTCTGAAGGTGGAATTGAATCTTATCTCTTTGCTAATGTACAAGTCAACAGAATTATTTTTTTCAGATTTGTTTTGCAGTAAGCTTGAGAATATTTTAAAATATAAATTATGTCTTCATATTCATCTTAAATTGTCTAAAGAATTTATTTCAAAGAAATGAGCACAGTCATTTTACATGATAAAATATGGCCTCAAAAATTTAAGCAAATCTTCACAATATGTAAATAAAAAGTAGAAATGGCATGAACCCAAGCCTCATTACTCTTCCAAGACTGCATTGCTGAGCTGACAGCAATTAAGTAAAAGTTATCATTGGAGAACTCAGGTAACTGCAGTGTAAATAACATTGCTCCCATTCTGTCTGTTGTAATTAAATGCTGCTTGTTACTCACAGGGTAAAACCTGTGCCCTATTGAACTGTTTTCCCAAAGAGATAAGAGACTATTGAAGGATCACCCAAATTCATGTTTTGTCACAAATAACTTCTGTTGTAATTTAACTCATAAACTTATACTTCAGGTTTTCCCATAGGTAATGTAAAAAAGAAAAAAAATTACTAGAATGACATTTTTATCACAACTAAAACTTGATGTGATTACTATAATCTTATCAGCTCTTAGGGCATCTCTTAAAGGAACAGGGGCCTTATTCTTAGTTAAGAGTGTGTGCTATCTTGCAGGAGAAAACACTGGACCGTGGCGTATTGTACTTGTTCAGTTAGGTAACTTTTATCAAGTACCTATTATATGAAAGACACTGTTACAGGCACTGAGGGTATAGCACGGGACAAACTGGATCTAGCCTCAGCTCTCATGGAACTTATATCCCAATGAAGGGAAGAGAGTAGACACACAAATCAACAAACAAGATAATCATAGATAGTCTTGTAATTATGGATATGAATAAATATGGATAGTCAGAAAATAGGGAAATGACAAAGGGAGGGGAAGACTTGGATGTGGGTAGATTGGGGAAGACCTCTCTGAAAGCCCAGTGTTTTAAAGGAGAGTAAACTCCAGCCACAAAAGAGTAGCAGGGTACATACAGGCAGAGATAATCCAGAACTTATATTGGACACACAAATGTTCCATCATCACCACAGAGTCCACATCTTTAAATTTGAATGAACTGTTTTCTCTCTGTTTTCCAGAAGCTAGTTTTCTCTGCCAACTATCTCATTTTCTGTCAGCAAACTTTTAATTTACTTATAGAAGAACAGAAATCATTGGTCAACATACCAATGGCAGCCAAGCTGCCCTGGTTTGCTGGTTATCTCAGGGTAAATCTGGTTACTGAGAATTAATTTTCCCTGGTAAAAAAGCATAAAGGAACTACAGAGAAAACTGTTGACAGGACAGACTTTCTGGCTACTGTTACAGAAGGAACTGATCAGATTGGGACTCAAGAAAGATAATCTAAATCAGAGACAGAATTAGGATGTCCAAGAAGATTAACTGTATTATTAACAAATAAAGCATGTTAGAATAATCTTAGACCCATATGTATTAGGTCTATGTTGTCATATGTATTTTTAGTTATATTTACATGTATTATATGAAATTCAGTTCATTTCAATTCAGTAGAACAGTCGTGTGTGACTCTTTGTGACTCCATGGACTGAAGCACACCAGGCTTCCCTGTTCATCATCAACTCCCAGAGCTTGCCCTATCTAATGTCCATCAAGTCAGTGATGCCATCCAACCATCTCATCCTCTGTCATCCCCTTCTCCTCCGACCTTCAATCTTTCCCAGCGTCAGGGTCTTTTCAAATGAGTCAGTTCTTTGCATCAGGTGGCCAAAGTATTGGAGCTTCAGCTTCAGCATCAGTCCTTCCAATGAATATTCTGGATTGATTTCCATTAGGATGGACTGGTTGGATCTCCTTGTGTCCAAGGGAGTCTCAAGAGTCTTCTCCAACACCACAGTTCAAAAGCATCAGTTCTTTGGTGCTCCGCTTTGTTTACGGCCCAACTCTCACATCTATATATGACCACTGGAAAAACCATAGCTTTGACTAGACAGACCTTTGTTGGCAAAATAATGTTTCTGCTTTTTAATATGCTGTCTAGGTTGGTCATAGCTTTTCTTCCAAGGAGCAAGCCTCTTTTAATTTCATGGCTGAAGTCACCATCTGCAGTGATTTTGGATCCCCCGAAAATAAAGTCTGTCACTGTTTCCATTGTTTCCCCATCTATTTGTCATGAAGTGATGTGACCGGATGCTGTGATCTTAGTTTTCTGAATGTTGAGTTTTAAGCCAGCTTTTTCACTCTCCTCTTTCACTTTCATCAAGAGACTCTTCAGTTCTTCACTTTCTGCCATAAGATTGGTGTCATCTGCCTATCTGAGGTTATTGATATTTTTCCCGGTAATTTTGATTCCAGCTTGTGCTTCATCCAGCCCAGCATTTCACATGATGTACTCTGTATATAAGTTAAATATTCAGGGTAACAATATACAGCTTTGATGTACTCCTTTTCCAAACTGAAACCAGCCTGTTTTGCCATGTCCAGTTCTAACTGGTGTTTCTTGACCTGCATATGGATTTCTCAAGAGGCAGGTAAGGTGGTCTGATAATCGTATCACTTGAAGAATTTTCCACAGTTTAAGGCTTTGGTGTAGTGGATAAAGCAGAAATAGACACTTTTCTGGAAATCTCTTGCTTTTTTGATTATCCAACGGATGCTGGCAATTTGATCTCTAGTTCTTCTGCCTTTTCTAACTCCAGCTTTAACATCTGGAATTTCTCGGTTCACGTATATTGAAGCCTGGCTTAGAGAATTTTGAGAATTACTTTGCTAGCATGTGAGATGAGTGCAATTGTGCAGTAGTTTGAACATTCTTTGGCATTGCCTTTCTTTGGGATTGGAATGAAAACTGACCTTTTCCGGTCCTGTGGCCACTGTTGAGTTTTCCAAATTTGCTGACATATTGATTTCAGCACTTTCACAGCATCATCTTTTAGGACTTGAAATAGTTCAACTGGAATTCCATCACGTCCACTAGCTTTGTTTGTAGTGATGCTTCCTAAGGCCCATTTGAGTTCCCATCCCAGGATGTCTGGCTCTAGGTGAGTGATCACACCATTGTGGTAATCTGGGTTGTGAAAATATTTTTTGTATAGTTCTGTGTATTCTTGCCACCTCTTCTTAATAACTTTTGCTTCTGTTAGGTCCCTTTATTGTCCTCATCTTTGCATGAATTGTTCCCTTGGTATCTCTAATTTTTTTGAAGAGATCTCTAGTCTTTTTTATTCTATTGTTTTCCTCTATTTCTTTGCATTGATCCCTGAGGAAGGATTTCTTATCTCTCCTTGCTATTCTTTGGAACTCTGCATTCAGATGGATATATCTTTCCTTTTCTCCTTTGCCTTTTAGTTTTTCTTCTTTTCTTGGCTATTTGTAAGGCCTCCTCAGACAATCACTTTGTCTTTTTTTATTTGTTTTTCTTGGGAATGATCTCGATCACCACCTCCTGTACAATGTCATGACATTCTGCAGGCACTCTGTCCATCAGATCTAATCCCTTGAATATGTTACTTTCACTGTATAATTGTAAGGGATTTGATTTAGGCCATACCTGAATGGTCTAGTGGTTTTCCCTACTTTCTTCAATTTAAGTCTGAATTTGGCAATAAGGAATTCATGATCTGAGCCATAGTTAGCTCCCAGTCTTTTTTTACTGACTGTATAGAGCTTCTCCATCTTTGGCTGCAAAGAATATAGTCAATCTGATTTCAGTATTGACTATCTGGTGATGTCCATGTGTAGAGTCTTCTCTCATGTTGTTGGAAGAGGATGTTTGCTCTAATGAGTGCATTCTCTTGGCAAAATTCTGTTAGCCTTTGACCTGCTTTGTTTTATACTCCAAGGTCAAATTTTCCTGTTACTACAGGTAGCTCTTGACTTCCTACTTTTGCATTCCAGTCCCCTATAATGAAGAAGACATCTTTTTTGAGTGTTCATTCTAGAAGGTCGTGTAGGTCTTCATAAAACCATTTAACTTCAGCTTCTTCAGCATTACTGGTCGGGGCATAGACTTGGATTACTGTGATATTGAATGGTTTGCCTTGGAAATGAACAGAGATCATTCTGTAATTTTTGAGATTTGGACTCTTTTGTTGACTATGATGGCTACTCCATTTCTTCTAAGGGATCCTTGCCCAAGTAGTATATATAATGGTCATCTTAAGTAAATTCACCCATTGCAGTGTATTTTAGGTTACTGATTCCTACAATGTCAGTGTTCACTCTTGTCATGTCCTGCTTGACCACTTCCAATTAATTTGATTTATGGACCTAACATTCCAGGTTCCTATGCAATATTGTTCTTTATAGCATCAGACTTTACTTCCATTACCAGTCACATCCACACCTGGGTGTTGTTTTTGTTTTAGCTCCATCTCTTCATTCTTTCTGGCGTTATTTCTCCACTGATCCCCAGTAGCATATTGGGGACCTACTGACCTGGGGAGTTCATCTTTCAGTTTCCTCTTTTTGCCTTTTCATACTGTTCATGGTATTCTCAAGGCAAGAATACTGAAGTGGTTTGCCATGCCCTTCTTCAATGGACCACGTTTTGTCAGAAGAACCCTCCACCGTAACCTGTCCATCTTGGTTGGCCTTACACGGCATGGCTCATAGTTTCAGTGAATTAGACAAAGCTGTGGTCCATTTGACCAGTTTGATTATTTTTCTGTGATTTGGTTTTCATTCTGTCTGCCTTCTGATGGATACAGATAAGGGGGTTATGGAAGCTCCCTGATGGGAGAAATTAGTGAAATTAGTAATTGTTAAATTAATATACAAAAGAAATTGTCCATTCAGGAAACTGTATGCAAGCCACAACAAACTGGAAAATTCTTAAAGAGATGGGAATACCAGACCACCTTACCTGCCTCCTGAGAAATCTGTATGCAGGTCAAGAAGCAACAGTTAAAACTGTACAGTGAACAATAGACTGTTCCAACGCAGGAAAGGAGTACGTCAAGGCTCTATATTATCACCCTGTTTATTTAACTTATGTGCAGAATACTCATGTGAAATGCTGGACTGGATGAAGCACAAGCTGGAATCAAGACTGCCAGGAGAAATATCAATAACCTCAGATAGGCAGATGACACCACCCTTATGGCAGAAAGCAAAGAAGAACTAAAAAGCGTCTTGATGAAAGTGAAAGAAGAGAGTGGAAAAGCTGGCTTAAAACCCAACATTCAGAAACCTCAGATCACGGCATCTGGTCCCATCACTTCATGACAAATAGATGGGGAAACAATGGAAACAGAAACTATATTTTGGGGCTCCAAAATCACTGCAGATGGTGACTTCAGCCATGAAATTAAAAGAGGCTTGCTCCTTGGAAGAAAAGCTATGACAAACCTAGAGAGCATATTCAAAAGCAGAGACATTAGTTTGCCAACAAAGGTCTGTCTAGTCAAAGCTATAGCTTTTCCAGTAGCCCCATATGGATATGAGAGTTCAACCGTAAAGAAAGCAGAGAGAGCACTGAAGAATTGATGCTTTTGAACTGAGGTGTTGGAGAAGACTCTTGAGAGCTCCTTGGACTGCAAGGAGATCCAACCAGTCAATCCTAGTGGAAATCAGTTCTGAATATTCACTGGAAAGACTGATGCTGAAGCTAAAGCTCCAATACTTTGGCTACCTTATTCGAAGAACTGACTCATTTGAAAAGACCCTGATGCTGGGAAAGATTGAAGGTGGGAGGAGAAGGGGATGACAGAGGATGAGATGGTTGGATGGCATCACTGACTCAATGGACATGAGATTGAGCAAGCTCCAGAAGCTGGTGATGAACAGGGAAGCCTGGTGTGCTGCAGTCCACGGTGTCACAAAAAGTCAGACACAACTGAGCAACTGAAATGAACTGAACTGATGTAGTTCATACATGGTCTTAATTTAGGGTTTTTTTTCTCTTTTTTTGCCTTTTTAAAAATGTTTTCCTTTATTTCATGTAAAGTATAAGTCATATCTTAAAGCTTGATGATAAAAAATTTAATTTAAAAAATTTCAGATGGACTTGGTATTTGTTGTGAGTCCAACATTCTGTAGATTCCAACATCTGTGTTGTTAAATTTGACCATCTGCCTAAGTTATGAAATTCTGAAGTAATCAGTGTGATTTCTGAGGAATATAAAAAAAATCTCATTCTTCATAAATCATACATCTAATGATTTTAATACCTGTTGTTAATTCTTGCCTGACCCAGTATTTTCATGAGTTTGTTGAGATTTTGTTTCTAACATATTTTTCCTTCTACATATATTGTTTGCCCTTATTTTTTTCTTCTTTTTTTTTTTACAAATAATATTTTTCATCATCTCTCTCTAGAATTACAAAGCAGCATCATTTCTTCTAGGAAACCTTCCTGGACCATGAGGTTGGGTTAAGTGTCTCATATCGGAGCTCCCTCAGCCCTCTGCACAAAGCCCTTCCCTAATCCCTTATCAGAACGTATCACTTCAAAGGCACGGCAGAGTATTATTATCCTTATGCCTGGTAGGAGCCTAGTACATGATAACTTTAAACAAACTACTTTCAGTCAGCTAGCAATACAATGTCTATTTTTATGTCTGAAGAGAATGTGTGTTCACTCAGAATTCCTAGTGAAAAACTTCGGAGAATTCTTCTAAAACCAGTGAGCAGGGAAGGCTGATCTTAAGTATGGCTCAAATTTCAGAAGCCAGGAATAAAAGATTGATGAGTTTTACACTACACACACACTCACACACACACACACACACACAGACTAATTTTTACAGTACAATAGAACCTCATAAGCAAAAGGAAAATAAATGTTAAGACCCTGGGGAAAATATTTGCATCTCACACTGCAGACAAAAAAATGAATTTCTCTAGTTAATGAAACAGTCTTAGAAGTTGAAAAGAGAAAGGTCAATGAATACAATAGAGAATAGGCAAAAGACATGCACAGTTCACAGAACATAGAATTCAAATGGCCCCCAATTTTATGAAAAGATCTTCAAAAAAGAGCACTTACAGATAAAAAGACAAATATGAAATTCACACTGCAATGTCATTTCTTACCTATCAGATTGGCAATAACCCAGAAATCTGAGCACATACTCTGTTGTCAACTTGCTAGAGAAAATTGCTTTCATATGTATTTCCTGGTAGATAGGAAAAATGGTACATTGTCTATAGCAGGAAAAGTGGCTGTATTTACTAGATCTGAAGATGTATCTACCTTTGACTCAATCATCTCACTTCTGCGAGTTTATTTAATAAATATACCTATACATATGTGGAACCAGTTACATAAATTACAGCATGTCCACACAGTGGACTATTATGTAGCCACAAGACAGAATGATGAAGACCCCTAGTGACTGATACAGGATGATCTTCAGGATAAACTGCTAATGAAAAGAGTATGGTATGAGTGTAAAGAGAGTAAGGGGAAATGACTATATATATTCATATTTTCTTGTGTTAAATACTCGTGGAATAACAAACAAGAAGCTAACAGAATCATTACCTAGAATGAGTAGAGGAAAGAATGAGAAAAAAAGGCAGGGGTAGAGGCTGACTTCTCATTTTGTACTTTATTGTTTTGATTTGTGAATTCATGTAAATACAACTATTAAAAATTGCTTGTTAAGAAACCTGCTTTTTCAAAAGGAACAAGCCTATGAATATTAGCTTTGTGTATACACCTTAGATTTATTTTTATTCAGATAAGATTACAGGCTATGGTTTTTCCAGTGGTCATGTATGGATGTGAGAGTTGGACTGTGAAGAAAGCTGAGCGCTGAAGAATTGATGCTTTTGAACTGTGGTGTTGGAGAAGACTCTTGAGAGTCCCTTGGACTGCAAAGAGAACCAACCAGTCCATCCTAAAAGAGATCAGTCCTGGGTGTTCATTGGAAGGACTGATGCTGAAGCTGAAACTCCAATACTTTGGCCACCTCGTGCGAAGAGTTGACTCATTGGAAAAGCCCCTGATGCTGGGAAAGATTGAGGGCAGGAGGAGAAGGGGATGACAGAGGACGAGATGGCTTGATGGCATCACCAACTCAATGGACATGAGTTTGGGTAAGCTCCGGAAGTTGGTGATGGACAGGGAGGCCTGGCGTGCTGCAATTCATGGGGTCGCAAAGAGTCGGACATGACTGAGCGACTGAACTGAACTGAACTGAACAGTTATATATGCAGAAATAAATGTCACAATATATGAGTATGCAAAGAAGAGAGTTTAATATAGTGGATAAAACACAATTTTAGAACCAGAAAGAACAAGATTTTCAAATTATAACTCTATTATATAATTAAGGATTTGATTTTGGTTTCTTTCATTATTTTCTTCTTTAAAGTGAGGTTAATAACTTCAGCCTTCTAAAGTTCTGCTAAGGGTCAGTTGGAAGAAGGGGTATAAAAGTTTTAGTACTTCATGAAGCTCACCAGACACACAGCTAACAATGCAAAGTCTGGAATGTGACCAAGCTGTCTGCTATCTAGAAGCTCTCTTTCTTGCAAACACTCACATAGTGTGACAATTCTGAATCAAGAATAATTCTCTTCTGGTTATCCTGACCACCCGTTGGAAATTTAGCTGAGATCTTACTTCCTCCATGAAGATATCTTTTCTAGAGAGTCTGTATAGTATGATTAGTACTACAAACTTTATGTTTCATATTTTGTACATTCATTTTTTGTCTCATAAGAATCCTAGATTTTTAAAATTCTTTCCTGAATTTTAAAACAAGTCTTCCCTGGTGGCTCAGATGATACACAATCTTCTTGCAATGCAGGAGACCTGGGTGTGATCCCTGGATTGGGAAGATCCCCTTCATTAGGAAATGGTAACCCACTCCAGTATTCTTGCCTGGAAAATTCCATAGACAGAGGAACCTGCCGGACTACAGTCTATGGGGTTACAAGGAGTCTGGCACGACTGAGTGACTAACATACATAGCACACAATAAATGCTCAATAAAATTTGGGGGGGGGGTCTATTTTTGTTTCTATTTGTGACAGAAAGACTGAATATTAAGTAACAAAGCCTAACTTAAGTCTTGAATACCAGTTGTTTTAGTTTTTTAATTGGTTTCCCAGGTAACTCAGTGGTAAAGAATCCACCTGCCAAGCAGAAGATGCAGGAGACACAGGTTCAATTCTTGGGTCAGGAAGATCCCCTGGAGAAGGAAATGGCAAACCACTCCAGTATTCTTGCCTGGAAAAATTCCATGGATAGAGGAACCTGGCAGGCTACAGTCCATGTGGTCGCAAAGAGTCAAACTCAACTGAATTCCCGAGCACTCACAACCTTTAATCAATGCCCTTTTGCAATCTGCTATATGCATTTCTCTATAAATCTAATATTTCCAGTCATTAAGATTATTTTTAATGGAAAAGTAATGTGCTCAGGAATAAAAAAGATAATAATAATAATAAAATAATAACAATAGTGAAAATAAAAAATGCATATGTTTAGGGGATGTCCTGACAGTTCAGTGGTTAGAACGCTGTGCTTTCACCATGCAGGTAGCAGGTTTGATTCCAGGCTGGGAAACTAAGATCCTGCAAGCCACATGGTGTGGCCAAAATTTTTAAGAAAAAGGAAATGAAAATGCTTATATTTGGAAAACAATATCATTTGAATATTTTCCATTCTGGTGTTTTATAATATTATTATGTCAGGTTATATCACTGTCAAAATTGTCATTTAGTTATAAATATGGCAACCTACTCCAGTGTTCTTTCCTAGAGAATCCCATGGACAGAAGGAGACTTGCAGGCTATAGTCAATAGGGTCACAAAGAGCAGGAAATTACTAAGAAGCAACAGCACACACACACACACACACACACACACACACGACCATCTTTCATAATTTTTCACTTGGCCACTTTCTTAAGCAATTATTTTTGCTTGTATTATTTTTCAATAGACTATTTTTTACAGTAGTTTTAGGTTCACAGAAAAAATGGAGTGGATAAACAGACTTCCCTCATAACCCCTACCCCAACACAATGTACATAGACTTCCCTGTACAAACACCTGCCCGCCTCCCCTCAAAATTGGTTCATTTGTTACAATTGATGAGCCTACATCAGCATGTTGTAGGCATACAAAGACTATAGTTTACGTTAGTATTCACTCTTGGTTTTGTACATTTTGTGAATTTGGACAAATCAAAATGACATGTATCTATCTTTATAGTACAGTATAGAGTATTTACATTGACCTAAAAATTCTCTCAGAGAAGGCAATGGCACCCCACTCCAGTACTCTTGCCTGGAAAATCCCTTGGATGGAGGAGCCTGGTGGGCTGCAGTCCATAGGGTCGCTAAGAGTCGGACACGACTGAGCGACTTCACTTTCACTTTTTACTTTCATGCATTGGAGAAGGAAATGGCAACCCACTCCAGTGTTCTTGCCTGGAGAATCCCAGGGACGGGGGAACCTGGTGGGCTGCCGTCTGTGGGGTTGCAGAGAGTTGGACACGACTGAAGCGACTTAGCAGCAGCAGCAGCAAAAATTCTCTGTGCTCCTGTTATTCATTCTTTCCTCTGTCCTAATCCCTGAAAATCTCTGATATTTTTATTGTCTCCATGGTTTTGCCTTTTGTAGAATGTCGTATGGTTGGAATCACATGCTGTGTAGACTTCAGATTGATTTCTTCCCATTAGTAACATGCATTTAAGGAATCACATGCTGTGTAGACTTTTCAGATTGACTTCTTCCTCTTAGTAACATGTGTTTAAGCCATGCACGTCTTTTCATGGCTTGATAGCTCTTTTCTTCTTAGCACTGAATAATATTTCATTGTCTGAGTGGACCGCATTTACTCATTCAGAAGAACATTTTGGTTGCTTCCAAGCTTTGGCAATTATGAATAAAAATTGCTGTAGATATCTGCATGCAGGTTTTTGTATGGACATTTGAGTTGTATCAAGTTATTAAGAATGTGTTTAATTTGTAAGAAACCACCAAACTGCCTTCAGAGTAGCTTTATCATTTTGCATTTTGTTGTTTTTTCATTCTCTTAACATTTTCTTTCATAAAGCAGAAATGTTTAATTTTAATGAAGTCCAGCTTCTTTTTTTTCATGGATTGTGCTTTTGGTGTTCTATCCAAAAAGTCATTGCCAAATCCAATATCATCTAGATTTTCTCCTAATTTTATAGTTTTGCATTTCCCTGGTGGCTCAATGGTAAAGAATCCATCTACCAATGCAGGAGATGCAGGAGATGTGGGTTTGATCCCTGGGTCGGGAAGATTCCTGGAGAAGGAAATGGCAACAGGCTTCAGTGTTCTTGCCTGGAAAATATCATGGACAGAGGAGCCTGGCAGACTACAGTCCATGGGGTCACAAAAGAGTTGGACATGACTTATTGACTAAAGAACAACAACATTTTACATTAAATTCATGATCTACTTTGAGTAAATTTTGTGAAGGGTGTTATACCTGTGTCTAGATTCTCTCTTTTTTTTTTTTATAACCTTTTCCTGCATACAGATGTCTAGCGATTCCAGCATTATTTGTTGAAAACCCTGTATTTGCTTCATTGCCTTGCCTTTGCTTCTTTGTCAAAGATCAGTTGAGTAGGGGTCTGTGCCTAGACTATCTGTTTTGTTCCACTGCTTGATTAGTCTATTCACATTGATTTGCCAGTACCACACTCTCTTGATTGCTGCATTTGATTACTCTTCAGCATGCATTTATTATGTTTTATCATTTGTCATTCTAATTTATATGAAGAAATGTTAATACTTAGCCATCCTGATCAAAAGAGCATATTAGCAAGACTAAGTCTGAGGGGTGACTACTTCTATGTAGCTTTCAGTCTCATTGCTCCATATTTCCTGATTGATATTTGAATGCTATTATAACATTTTTCTTCTCTTCTTGGTAATGTTGAGGTTTTGTTTTTGTTATTTCTTTTTTTAAAAAATGTTTATTTATTAATTTACTTGGATGCTTCATTAAGTCTTCGTTGCGGCATGTAGAATATTCTGTCACGTGGAATCTTTCATTGAGGCACATGTTCTCTAGTTGTGGTGTGCAGGCTCAGTATTTGTAGCACACAGGCTTACTTGCTCCGTGGCATGTGGGATCTTAGTTCCTTGACCAAGGGTTAAACCTGTGCCCCCTGTACTGCAAAGCAGATTCTTAACCACTGGGCCACCAGGAAATTCCATTTTGGTTGTTTCTGATAGCATAAAATTATATTGAAAAAAACACTTAAGAAAGAATTTAAAATATAAAACTAATACCAGTTAGTATAAAACTAATTATTTATTTTTGTTTGATTGATGGAACCCAGTTAATTTCATTTCCGGGTGAAGATTGACAAAGGACCACAGGCTTAAAGTCACACCTCAAAACTCCTTTATTTTTTTCTTTTTAATAACATACTTTCATACTGCATATGTCCAAATATCTTGTTTTTCAACATGGAGAACTGACAATATCTAGTTTGTCTTTTATATTCGAAGCTAGGTTTTTTTTTGTTTTTTTTTTTAATGAAATAACTTCAAGATAATTTAGTCTGTTAATAAACATATTTAGTAAGTATTTACCATATTCAGGATTCTGTGCTAAACTTTGCCCTATATAATTTTGATTATATTTCATAGCAACATAATACCTAATGAGATAGGTGCTATTATTATCTCCATTTTAGAGATGAGGCATTTAATTTGCAGAGAGGTTAGAAAGCTTGTTAGAAAGAGGTTAGAAAGACTTCTCACATTTATACATTCGTGGTACAGTGGTGAGCATAGCTGCCTTCCAAGCTCTCTTGCATGTATCAACTGATGGAGCAGGCCTAGTCAGGCTGGCTCTGGGGCCTGTAATCCGCTCACCTAACAACCCTGACTAGGGTTGCACATATTTTGTCTCCATTAGACTGTATGGTATCTTTAGCTTATGAACTTTCTTATTTCTGAATTTGGTACTTTACAGTGTTCGTTTTTCTGTGAGCCAAAGTAGAAAGTATAATCAACTCAATGTAAAATCACTGGGACCAGTTAGGTAACTGCAGATATAGTATTTTGGGCCTCTCCAATGGCTCAGGAGTAAAGAATCTACCTACAGTATAGGAGATGCTGGAGACATGAGTTCTATCCCTGGGTCAGGGAGATCCCTTGGAAGAGGAAATAGTTACCTACTCCAGTAGTTCCTGGACAATCCCATGGACAGAGGAGCCTAGTGGGCTACAGTCCATGAGGTGGCAGAGTCAGACATAACTAAGCAGGCATGCATGCACATATAGTATTTTCATCCACATTATTTTTTGCACATGGTATAGTTACTGTAATAACAGTGAAATGATTATATTTCACTTAAATTATTAAATTATTCACTATTGAATGAATTACTATTCTGTCGGTTATAAAATTACTGTTTTCTTTTTTTCAAATAGATTTTATGCAAAGGATTGATAAAAGTAAAATGGGAAAGATTTCTATGTAGAATTAGAATATAAACTTTGGCATGAACTGATTTTACTGAAGTAAAATGGAATCTGTCCCTTTCCTTTCCCCCATGTCAAACAATATTTCTAGGAGCAATTTGAATTTAAATATTGCTTAATGTGTACGTATTGTAAAATTTTCAGGAATTTGGAACTAAAAAATTCTAAGTTTAAATAATTGTTTTATTAACATATTATAAAAAAGAAGTTTGGGTAGAGAATAGAAAAATAAGCAATCATGACCTTTGTTGATAGTTAATACTCTTCCAGAAATAATTCTTATATTAATAAATTAACGAATTGCAAGTTATGCTAGACTTTATATACATTATATCTGCTCTACTCTAGACACATTTTAGTGCAGGAGATACTATGGTTTTCAAGACAGGTAATGTCCCTGCTTTTATGGAACTTATTTTCTGTTTGAAGTAGGGGTATGGGGATGTCTGGTATTTATTAATAAACAAATATATAAATATTATTGACTGAATTGTGTTCCTCTAAAATTCATATGTTAAAGTCTTAACCCCCAGTAACTCATCATGTGACTATATTTGGAGATAGAGTTTTTAAAGGTATGATTAAGTTAAAGTGAATTCACAAGGTTGGGCCCTAACCCAATCTGACTGATATCCTTACAAGAAGGAAAGAGTGGGACACAGGTGAATACAGAAGGAAAAACATGTGAGAATGTAACCATATACAAACCAAGAAGAGAGACCTCAGAAAAAACTAATCCTACTCATACCTTCACCTCCAACTTCTGGCCTGCAAAACTGTGAGGAAACAACTTATTTTTAAGCTGTTCAGTCTATGGTACTTTGTTATGGCAGCCCTAGCAATCTAACATACTAAGCAAGTACTGTAAGATCAAATGGAATCTGATAGGCTAGAGAGTGATGGAGGAGTTACCTTAGATTGGATACCCAGAGAATGTTTCTCTAGGGAGGAGATATTTAAACCAAGAAACCAGTAATAGGAAGGAGTCAGTCATATCGTGCTTGGAGAAGAGAGCATCTAGCAAAGGGGATAAACAGAGCAAGTTTCTATGGGTCAAAGAAACATAAGAAAGCAGATATGAATTAGATCTAATAGAAAATGATAGAAAATGAGGTTGGATTCCTAAACCAACCTCAGATGATGTAAGACTTAGATAGCAGTAAGAGGAGTTGGTTTGATTTTAAGTGCAATGGATGGTCATGGGAGAGTGTGATTCATAGGAATGATATTATTGGATACTCATTTTAAAAAGATAATCTGGTTGTACGACTTCGCTGGTGGCCCAGTACTAATAGTTATGACTCTGTGTGCTTCTGTGCTCCCAGTGCAGGGGGTTATAATCCCTGATCAAGGAACTGGATCCCTCATGCCCCAGTGAATATCCCTGGTGCCACAACTAAAAGCCAGTGCTGCCAAATAAATAAATAAATGTTAAATAAAAGATAACATTGGTTGCTAGGTGAAGGATAGATTTAGGGATCAAGAGCGAATGAAAGGAAGCCAGTTAGATGGCTATCCTAGTTGTCTAGGCAAGAGATTGGGTAGTTTGTGCTGGTTGGTTGTTGTTGTACAGATGGACAGGACTAGTTAGATCTGGTGTGCGTTTCTAGTGAGAGGCCACAGTTCTACTGCCAGCCTGTAATTGTGAGTGGAAGAGAAGGATCAGTAAGTTTTGGGTTAAGTAACTTGGTGGTGAGCTTGGGAAGGATCAAGACAGAGTAAATTTGGAGGGAAAATCAAGAATTCTACTTTGGCTGTGTTATTTTTTGGAGATCTCAATTTGGCACCTGGAAATATGGGTCTGAACTTCCTCAGTGTGTCAGGGCTGGTCATACACAGTTGGAAGTCACTGGTATAGATATGGTATTTATAACCCAGAGACTGAAAGCACTCACCCAGAAAGAGTGCACAGTAGAGAAGAAAAAATGTCATTTCTCACCAAGAGGTAGTCATCTAGAATGGTCACTGTGGACAGAACTTGGGGTAGGCTTTAATATATTTTTCAAAATAGATGGTACATTTAGGGCTTCTGTGCACAACATGTCTGACCTAGGTAGAAGGACAACATCTTCTCCATTGGGATCTACTCCCAGATCCTCATTGAGACGTAGCAAAACATCCATTTAACAAATCAACTTAGAGTACTTATTTCTTCATATATATTTTTATTCCAAATTGTCTCAGTACACTCAGAACTCTCTTCTTAATGCTTTCCTGCTGCTTACTGTGTCCATCCCTCACATGAAATTTCAAGAGATCTGTAAGGAAAATGGAAGTCAGACCCAGTAAGTTAAAGTACATCCTGCCTCATTTTAATATTATCCATCCCTGTCCTGTTTCCTCCATTTTGGAGGAGGATAAACAGGGGCTGAAAGAAAATTTGGAGTTAGTTATAATGACCCATTGAATTGAAGACAGAAAATAATGGTCTATGACTCACATTAGCCCTCTGAAGTTGTCAGAAAATCAAATGAAATTCAAAATGTGGTTTTGACACTAGAAGTGACCTAAGCAAAAGATATTTTTATGACTACAAATTCAACAACTTCATTTGTTCATTTATTCATTCACTCATTCAAAATTTAAGAACCAGATATGTTTTAGGTACACTTTACCACCCAAGGTGAAATGGGAACATGACAAAGCCTCAGTCAATCAGATGCTTCTGTCTGAAGCAAATGAAGCTGGTGGCTTCCTATTGAAATGGCTTCTGCAAAAAGACAGTTATTTTGCTTGTTCTTTATCATTCTCTGTTACTATCCTAACTTTTATTCAGTTCCCAAGTCTTTGTCTCCAACTTACCATTGATTGCATGAACTTTTGCTAAACTTCTTATAAAAATATTTTCTGTTTAAGAGACCAAACAAGTGTTCTGGTTGCTATAGGTTTCATAACTGGAAAACTTCAAAGGATTATATCAGACACTCAAAGACTAACTGTATATGTACTTCAAATGGTTACCATTCACGTCTCATATGCATTGTATAATGGATAGTTTTCTGCATGAAACCCTTTAGTGACTCAAGAATAGGTGGGAGACAAGTGCTGCTTAATGTCCAATTATTTCTTGAAAGTGAAAGTCACTCAGTCATATCTGACTCTCTGCGACCCTGTGAACATAGTCCATGGAATTCTCCAGGCCAGAATACTGGAGTGGGTAGCCTTTCCCCTCTCCATGGGATCTTCCCAACCAAGGGATTGAACCCAGGTCTCCTGCATTGCAGGGAAAGTCTTACCAGCTGAGCCACAAGGGAAGCCCTTGGGGAAGGGAATTATTTCTTAGGGTAGCTCTATTTTACTGAATCTTAAAACAGCAAATGATTTCTTGCTGTCTATCTTGCCGAAGTTGAAGAATGGAAATTTGGGCTGAGGGATAGGGATAAGTAGAACTAATTTCTAGGTCAAGCAAAGTAAATTAGATGCAATGTCTAAGCACTATTTTAGAAACTCTCCCTGGAACCTTTACAGAGCTAATTGCCAAAGAGAATAAAACATCGAATTGGTCCAATCATTTCCAATCTGGTGACCAAGAAATGAAAACACTTGGGGGAGTCTACTTACAAGCTCAGGATATTTCTAGTTCTCTTTCTCTGTCAGATCTTCAGGGTAGACTTTGGGCTTTAAAAGCCAGAAGCGATAGCAAGTCATCTAAAGTGTGCAGAAATGGAAGCATGATGAAGCATGAGCACCCGGTTTTCTTGTTAGCCTTCTGGGTGGAAAAGATAAAGAAAACCAGTAAAAAGATGACAGTATCTTTTTTCCGGCAGCCCTGGGCACCTTAGTTCTTTATTCTTAAGAGAAATGCTACCAGAAGGCATTTACTTAAGAGGGGGAAGAAATGTTCTTTGTAACTTGCACTGAAAGTTACAAATAAACTTGACCTGCATGTTAGAAATGTCTCACAATTGTACACATTTAGACCCATAAAAGCCATATATTTATGTATCGTTTTTTATATCTACAGTCAAATCTGAAATATAAAGCAACTCTTCAAGGTTTCAGTAAAGTTAATATTATCTCCATAGGTAGAAATTTATAGAAAGAGGGACTTCTCTGGTGGTCCAGTGGTCAAGGCTCTGCACTTCCAATGTAGGGTCTGTGGGTTTGATCTCTGGTTGGTGAGTTAAGATTCCACATGCCTTGTGGCCAATAAAATAAATAAAAGGAATTCATGAGCATATATTAAAAAAGGGAAAATTATAGGAAGAATGATTTGGTAAAATTGTATCGTATCCTTGCTGGACTGCCACTATTTGTGTGTTTTCAAAACAACAACAACAAAAAAAGTATTAAACAAAAAAGTATTAAATTGTTTTTTTAAGGGAGAAATTATTTTAAAAATTATTAACTGCAATTTTAAAATGGATTTGTATATTATTATATTGAATTATGTATTATAGATTAGTATGTATCAATTAAATAATCAATGGACTTTAAGTACTTCACACTGTGATAATTCTGTATTTCCCAAGAGAAGGATATATGGAGTGCTAAATTTTAAAGAAAGCTTAGCTAAGTAATGCTACCAAATTTTGGAATAGTAATAAATAATATCAGCTAGATTTTATTGAATCTTTAATATTAATTAGTTGGGAAGATTCCCTGGAGGAAGGCATGGCAACCCATTCCAGTATTCTTGCCTGGAGAATTCCATGGACAGAGAAGCCTAGTGGGCTACAGTCCATGGGGTCACAAAGAGTGGGACACCCTTGAGCCACAAACATATTTAATCCCTAAAACAATGTAGGAGACTGGTACTATGATTCCCATTATGTAGTTGAGATAACCAAATTCCAGAAAAACTCAGTAAATTGTCTAAATTTTACAAAGTTAGGCAGCTGGTAAGTAGATGAGTAGCACATATGAACCTGAGTAGCTTAACCCCTTCAACTCTCCTCTTGGTCATTACCACCTTTACCAGATAAAGTATATCAATAAAGGCACATTCTATTTATTAGACAAAAGGGGTAGATTTTAATGAACCATTTTGTATTTAAGATAATATAACCTGCTGCTGCTGCTGCTGCTAAGTCACTTCAGTCGTGTCCGACTCTGTGCAACCCCATAGACCTCAGCCCACCAGGCTTCCCGTCCTTGGGATTCTCCAGGCAAGAACACTGGAGTGGGTTGCCATTTCCTTCTCCAATGCATGAAAGTGAAAAGTGAAAGTGAAGTCGCTCAGTCGTGTCCGACTCTATCGACCCCATGGACTGCAGCCCACCAGGCTCCTCCGTCCATGGGATTTTCTAGGCAAAAGTACTGGAGTGGGGTGCCATCGCCTTCTCCGAATATAACCTGAAAGGTTTATGAATAATTTGTGCACTTCCATGTGCTACATAGTGAAAGCAATCTCATGCTCTTGCCTCAGAAGGCTTAGATTTTATTCTTCATCCTGCCACCTGATATGGGTAGCTGAGGGCAAGTAAGACAGATCCACCAGTTGCTGGTGTTTAAAACAGATGTAGTTCATCATCTGTGTTTCTTATATGAAAAAATATTCTTAAAGTGTAAAATACTAGATTATGATTTTAAAATTAATATTAGATTTTTATGAAGAAACATAGGCCCCAAGAAAGATAATATGAAAGAGAATATGACTGAATAAAGAAACATAGTCTTAAAACTATTTGTTTTCAAAGATTGCAACTTTCCTTTTGACAATATTATTTTCTCACTGTCAGTAAGATTTACAAACATTATTTACAGTAGAAATGACAGTCATTGAACCATTTGTTATCTGTACCCGGAAGACAGCCAAAAAAGACAGCCCGGAAGAGTACAGGTACTTACAGACTGCTCAGTGATACCTTTTGAGAATGGTTACTGAGTTGCATTGTTCAGGTTACACCTGTGTCAAGAGAATGAACTGCCAGTTTCATTTTAACTTCAGGTCTTTGACAAAGGGATGGGGGTATTAGGGGTAAAGACAGAAGAAAAGATAAGAAAGGTGAGAATTGATTTTATAGAAATCAGGAGTAGAGAGCCTAGGAAAAGGATTGATGAACCAGATTGAAAAAAAGGTCCACGTTGCTGAGAAACAGAGAAAGGGGCAGATCAGGATGACAGGTAGACAAACATGGTAAGGTGAAGCTAACATATAAATTTCACAACTGAAATCGAAATTGCATGCTTAACAAAGAGCCTGAAAGTGTTGTTACATCATAAATAATATGAATGATGATTCATCTCTTGGAGCCTTCCCATAAAACCTAGTAGTTATGGTATGCACAGGAAGTGTCAGCTTTAAGGTTTGAGAGATTTGGGGGAATTAAATATTATGACTCAATAACTTGTTGGCATTGTAAATCCCTAAGGATACATTTTCTGCATGAGAAGAACTGACATCCTATTTCTTTCTTCCACTTTATCCTAAAATACACTTTATCTCAGCTTCAAAAAGTATATGAAACATATATACACACATATATGCACCCATACATACATGCATATACACACATATTCATCTAAGATTTCAGAGTTCAGTGAGGTTACATACTTATCTAGGATTACATTTTTTTAAATAATGGAGAATGCAGGTTCTGTGGTATAGAAACAGATTGCTTTGTTCACTGATACATGCCCAATGCCAGGCAAATAATCTCGTAAATAAAGATGCCCTATAGATATTGGCTGAATGAGTGAATGCCATTCATCCTTGGTTTCATAGCAAATCCTCTAATTTTCTAAGATGATCATCAAAATTCCAATTTCATCATGGAAGGCCTAATTTTGAACTTCTCTGGGAATAATGAAAAATAAACATTTACTATATTAAGAGGAAAATATTAATAATACTCTTTACTCATATAAGTAGGGTATAGTTTTATTATAATCTATTTGATAGAATGTCAGAGCATTCCACTATTGAGAAAATGTTTATATCCACTCAGAATATATAGGGGTTGTTGTGTTAACTTTCAAACAAATTCTCTGTGAATAAAAGGATTACTGAAAACCACTTCCTTTTACAAACTGACAGTATGGAAATCTTAGTTAAATAAAGATATAAAAGAAAACCAACTTTTAGAAACTAATATTAAAATGTCATTGATGTCAGTTTAACACTGGCAGAAGATATTAAAAGCTTCTCAAAACTGACATTTTTAATCAAAGTAATATTTTTAATAATAGTTCCTCTGTGATCATGGTAATCACTTGTGTTATTAAAAATCTATTTTTTTAATATCCATACCGTGGTACAGCTCTAAATGTGGGTGGCGTAGGTCGCACATAGACAGTGTGAACTGAAGGTCACCAAAAGGGCTGTGTCCCCAAAATCCATCCATATTGTCTGTAATATGATATTAAGTTTGTAGAGAATTCACTAATATTATTTGAATATATTATTCTGTTAGTCTTATCTCCAGAACAATCAAATAGGTTAAGCATATCCAACAGATGCTTGAACAATTTAAATAATTTGCTCAAGTTGTTGTTCAATTGCTTGTCTGACTCTTTGCAGACAAGCTTCAAAGTCTTGTTTGACTCTTTGTGAACGCATGCACTGCAGCATGCTAGGCTCCCCTGTCCTTCACTATCTCCCAGTTTGCTCAAATGTATGTCCATTGAGTCAGTGATGCTATCCAACCATCTCATCCTCTGTCACTCCCTTCTCCTCTTGCCCTCAGTCTTTCCCAGCATCAGGTCTTTTCCAATGAGTTTGCTCTTCAAATCAGGTGGCCAAAGTATTAGAGTTTCAGCATCAGTCCTTCCAGTGAATATTCACAGTTGACTTGCTCAAGGCCGTATAGCTAATAAATAATGGCCCCAGGGCCCAAGCCTAAGCCTTCTTACTCATAATCTAATATTCCTTTCACCATGACATGGTCACTCTTGGCACCTAAACATTCTGTATTAGGGACGCAACAGTGTTTCAAGAAGATTGATCCTTGTTAAAGTTTAGGCTTCTTGAGAGATGTGTAATGAAATAAACCAAAAGAGAAGCATTAACCTTTAGAAAAAAAAATCTTAAGACTAATGGTATAAGATGCAAAATAGGTCGATTTTGAAAAAGTAGGTTTTTTTTTTTTTCCAAATTGGAAAGTTTACAAATAGAGCACTGCTGTGGTTGGAGATGGAGAAGGCAATGGCACCCCACTCCAGTACTCTTGCCTGGAAAATCCATGGACGGAGGAGCCTGGTAGGCTGCAGTCCATGGGGTTGCGAAAAGTCGGACACGACTGAGCAACTTCACTTTGACTTTTCACTTTCATGCATTGGAGAAGGAAATGGCAACCCACTCCAGTGTTCTTGCCTGGAGAATCCCAGGGACGGGGGAGCCTGGTGGGCTGCCGTCTATGGGGTTGCACAGAGTCGGACACGACTGAAGCGACTTAGCAGCAGCAGCAGAGGTTGGAGAAATCTGGACTAGCCAGGTAACACTGCCACATAAATCTAGAAAGCAGGAAGCCACTGGGGACTATCACTGGGAGCTGAAGGAACTGGAGTAGGAATAAGATTTGAGGAAGGATTGGGTCTGGATGAGGCTGGAGAAAAACGAAACATGTACTTGTTTGTTTGTTTTTTTAACTTTTTATTTTGTATTATAATTGGATTTGTATATAATTGGATTATAGCCAGTTAACAATGTTGTGATAGTTTCAGGTAAACAGTGAAGGGACTCAACTATATATATACAGCTGAGTATCCATTCTCCCCCAAACTCCTCCCATCCAGGCAGTCACATAATGTTGAGCAGAGTTACCTATGCTATACAGTAGGACCTTGTTGGTTATCCAATTTAAATATAGTGGTGTGTACATGACCATCCCAAACTCCCTAACTATCCTTTACCCACAACCTTCCCCCCTGGTAACCACAGTTTGTTCTCTAAGTCAACACATGCTTGTTTTTGATAAAAAATTAACTCACATGTATTTTTATCAAGACAAGTGATTGGCTTTGAAAGAGATATCTTCTCTGTAGGCAGTAAAAAAAGTTTTCTAAAATTCTAATTTTCAGGTGTCATACATTTTTAAACTTAAATTGTTATTATTTGCTAGATAATTGGACACTTCCACCAAAATCATGCATTAAGAAATGAAAAGGAAAGAGAACCATAACTCCATGTCCTCTGTTCTTCAAGACACACACAGGTCTGGACATGAATGGTGTATTTGCACCTCAGGAAAAACCCACACCTGCACTCCTTTCATGCCTGAGGTCTTCAAATGCCCACTGAGGGCTCCATAGTGGAGCCTTATATTCATGGATTTGGACATAGTAGAAAGTGATGTAGTCCATGACCAGGGGTGCCTGAAAAAGGGATTTGAGACTCAAAGTTGACACAAGAAGCCTTTAGACCCACTCACCTCAAACAACCAAGTACTCGTTCAGAAAAGTCAAAGAGCTAAAATTTAGTGCTTTCTACATAGTCATTTTACCTTCATTTTATGGCTTGATATCAAAACCTTTTTCCATTAAGATGCTAGCAGTTGATAAAAAGCCCAGATTAGGTTTTGTCAAAAGAAAACCTAAGGTAATGTCAGGCTTTCTTGGTTTCCTTGTGTTCTTTTCAGGAAACTCTCTTGAGACAGAAAGTATAAGGCAGTGAATAAACTACTTAGTGAGGGGAGGCTGAAGTTGTTAAACGAAATGCCTTTTATATATATAAAGTGTTTTGAAGGCTTGCCTGATTAAAAAAAAAAAAAAAACAGTGTTTGTGTCTTAATTCTAGCTGTGGATTTTTATTTCTCTTTAAAACCAATTTTCAGCTTAGCTCACCAAATTTCCAGCAGTAACTTGGCATTTTCTAAGATACTAAGACTAATTTGTTTGAAGACAGAGACTTTATTGGATTTTTGCAAAGTTTGAAACTTTTTTCCCCTACCTATTTTCTAGAGCAACTAAAAGAAGGTAAATTTAGTTCATGAGGAAGTGTACAGGATGGAGAGTTGTCTGGAACATGAAATTAACATTCATTTAACAAATGTTTATTTAGCACCTGCAGTATGTCAGACTGTTCTAAGAGGTAAGGATACATTAGTGGGGGGAAAAAAAAAAAAAAAAAAACTCAAAGCAGAAATCTCCACCCTTGTGGGTCTTGCTTTTTTGCTGGGGGAGAGACAGAGAGTCAAGGAATGAATAAGTAAATTACACAGAATGCTGTTGCTGCTGCTGCTGCCAAGTCGCTTCAGTCATGTCTGACTCTGTGCGACCCCGTAGATGGCAGCCCACCAGGCTTCCCCATCCCTGGAATTCTCCAGGCAAGAACACTGGAGTGGATTGCCATTGGTAAATGCTATGGAGAAAAATAAAACTTGAAAGACAGTAGGGAGTGTAAAGGTGTGGTGTAGGTTGCAGTTATGACCAGGACTATCAGGGAAAACCACATTGAGAAAGGCATATTTGAGCAAAGACTTAAAAGAGATTTCCTAGGTGGCTCAGTGGTAAAGACTCCGTTTTCCAATGCAGGAGACACTGCAGATGCAGGTTCAGTCCCTGGGTTGGGAAGATCCCCTGGAGGAGGAAATGGCAACCCACTCCAGTATTCTTGCCTGGAGAATCCCATGGACAGTGCAGCCTGGTGGGCTACAGTCCATGGGGTTGCAAAGAGTAGGCCACAACTGAGCGGCAGAGCACACTTAAAAGAGATAAGGGAACAATTATGTGGGAATCTAGGGGAGAAGGTTTCCGAAAAAACGAAACAGCTGGTGCAAAGAATGAGGCAAGAGAACGCCTGGAGACTTCCAGGAACAGCAAGGCAGCCTGTGTAGCTGAAGTGGCCTGATCCAGGGAATGGGGTAGAAGGTAATCTCAAAGAAGCGGTGAATGGCTCAGATGACACAGGGCCCTCAATGCCATTGCACAGTTTTCTACTGAATGAAAGGGTGAACCATTAAGCATTTTGAAAAGAGGCCGGACAGTGCCTTTACTTAAGGTTTAACCACTCCACTCTGGCTGCTGTGTTGAGAACACACTGTATGGGAGCAGGGAGACCAAATTCAGAAGTCACTGTCATAATCCAGGGAGGCAGTGATCCTGGGAGAAGTGGTCAGATTCTGGATACATTCTGAGGAGAGAAGCAACAAAATTTGCTCAGGAAGTGAATAGTATTGTATGGAGTACAGAGAAAAACCCAGGATGACTCTGAGGTTTTGGTCTGAGCAACTAGAAGGGGAGAGTGTGCATATACCAACATGGGAAGGACAGTATCATGGTGAGATCAAGTGTGCAGCTTGGACCCCTCAAGTTGAGATGCCTGTTAGATATCCTAGGGTAGACTTCCAGGAGGTGGGAATTGGATGTCTAAGAAGATGTCTATCCTGGGGAGGTGGGACATATTTGGGGATCGCCTACCTATCAGAAGTATTTAAAACAACACAAGTGGATGAGAGCACAGAGAGTGAGAAAAAAGTTGTTTAGCCACGAAGTCATGTCTGATTCTTTGCAACCCTATGGACTGCCTTCCCTGTCCTTCACCATCTCCTGAAGTTTGGTCAAGCTCATGTCCATTGAGTCAGTGATGCCATCCAAACATCTCACCCTCCATCATTCCTTTCTCCTCCTGCCTTCAATCTTTCCCAGTATCAGGGTCCTTTCCAATGAGTCAGTTCTTCTCATCAGGTGGCCAAAGTATTGGAGCTTCAGCTTCACCATCAGCCCTTCCAATGAATATTCAGGATTGAACTGTGGTGAGGGAGAGAGAAGACCAGGACCAAGTCCTGAGCCCTAAGACACTCTGGTATTAAAAAGCCGGACATAAAAACAGAAACCAGTACTTTACCCTGAGATAGAACAACCAAAGAACAGTGAGGGAGGGAGGGAGGAAGCATGAGAGTGGTGTCTCAGAGGCCAAATGAAGAAAGTGCTTTGAGGGACAGGAGGGGTGGGCTTTGGAAATGCTGCTGATAGGTTAAGTAAAATAGCCCCTGAGCACTGGATTCTGCATTGTGAGTTTACTTTTGGGGTTAGAGCCAAAGTTTCTTTTTCTTTGGCTTTGGCTCAGTGTGTTTTTCAGTGGGGTGTCTTGCTTTCTGAAGCCAGGTCTGACTCACCCTGGAAATAGAGCTTGCAAAATCTGGCCTGAGGCCAGGTCATGTGCCTTTCCCCTGCCTCTTCAACTTCTAAAGTAGCCGGTCTATCTGATTTTGCTAAGCCAAACTTCTGTCTGTCTGGTGGGTGGTAGCTGAGAAGAGGCCCAAAAGAATTGAATCCTATTCTCCCAGAGCATTTTCATTGTGGTTTACTTAGTATGCAGACTCCCAGGGAATATACAGGACCTGAGTCATTACACTTCAAGAGCAACAGAGTAGGTGGCCCACGGGTTATTTATTCAAGAAATAGGAAAAACTGGAAAAGATAAATAAAATGTGTCACAGACTTGGAATTTAAATCATAATTTTGCACATCATTTATTATGATACAGGTATCTCAACACTCAGTCTCATCTCCTAGCTGATAAATCAGGTACTGGAATGCCTCTCCTTTCTCAGAATGATAAAAACATGTAAACTATGGTTAAAATGCACTTTAAAGATATGAAGCCTTTGGTACTTTAACAATAAAATTCCCTCAGGAAAATAAAATGCTGTTTTCTTCACAGTACAAAACATCAGATAATTGAAATGCAATAAATAGTTTGTAGACTGATTTAGAGAAGACTTTTATATATTTTGACTAAAGTTTGTGAGATGCAGGCCACAAATTGTTCTATTATATTCTTCTTTTTGTAGAAATATTTTCTAATTCAGGGTTTACTTTGTGTAGGATTTTCATAAGGGAAAAGGAATAAAATAAATAAATTTCAATAAGCATGTTTGAATTTCACAAATATACTATATAATGAAGATCTAATAATTAGAATACAAATTTTTTTTTTTTCATTTATCTATTGCTATATATATTACCCCCAACTTTAAAGGCCTATAGCTGCAATTTTTCTTTTTAATTTTTACAAATCTCTTGGTTAACTAGGTGAAACTGGGTGGTCGACTGCTTTCAGCTGATGGTTCTTCTGCTCCGTGTGATGTCCACTGGGCCACAGTCATCAGGACTCTTAGCTGGGCTGGAGTACCAGTTGGCTTACTCACTTGGCTGGCAATGCTGCTGGCTTTTGCTGGGAGCTCAGCTGAGGCTGTAGAGTGCCTTGGTTCCTCTCCAAGTGCTTTGGGATTCCAAGAGGAAGAAAGTAAAAAGTCAGTGCCATTAAGACTTAGGTTTGGAAACATAAGAATGGCATTTCTGCTGCATTCTATTGGTCAAAACTAGGTACAAGGTTAGCTCAGATTCAAGGGGATAGGGCTTCCCTGGTGTCTCAGATGGTGAAGAATCTGCCTACAATGCAGGAGACTCAGGTTTGATCCCTGGATTGGGAAGATCCCCTGGAGAAGGGAAAGGTTACTATTCCAGTATTCTTGCCTGGAGAATTTCATGGACAGGGGAGCCTGGAGGGTTATGGTCCATGGGGTTGCAGAGTCAGACACAACTGGAGAATTAACTTTCACTTTCAAGGAGACAGAAAATTAGCTCCACCTCTTGGAGAAGGAAATGGCAACCCACTCCAGTACTCTTGCCTGGAAAATCCCATGGACGGAGTAGCCTATCAGTAGCCTATCAGGCTACTCCGTCCATGGGGTTGCAAAGAGTTGGACACAACTGAGCAACTTCACTTTCACTTTCACTTGATATAAAGAGTGGTATATACATCCAAGAAGGGAAGAAATGGTAGAGAACCATCTTTGGAGATTAGCTACGTATTTTGTCCTCTGACCCCAAATGTTCATGACCCTACCATGTGCAGAATATCTTCACTCTTCCCTAAAACCCTTCCCTAAAAGCCTCAGCTCAAAGTCCAGGATGATTTAGTCCTGTTATCTAAATCAGGTCCAGGCATGGATGGGGCTCCTCAGGTGCAGTTTCTCAGGTACAGAGACCTTTGAAAGACAAAGTATCTATCATCCAAATTCCTAACCTACAATGATGATATAGGATAGCATAATTGCAATACACCCCCCTGTTCAAAAAGGGAGCAAGTAGGTGAATCCTAGAAGTCATCAGTCCATGGTTCTGCATATGTTGCCATTTCCCTGACACCAGGGTGTTCTGTTCCCTGGGTGTGAATTTTTTAGTTCTGTGGTTCTCAGATCTTCCCCCGCCCCACCGCTTCCCATGCAGGGTCATGGACTCTTCACTCTGCCCTCTGAATCATCCTTCCTTTTCTGTAAGAAATTGCCCACATTTAGAATTGAATAGCTTTCTCAGCCTGCTTCCTACCCATAGGAGCTAGGGGGTCCAGAAACCTCTTCTAATTTTAAACTGCCTCTATAGTACTCCAGGGCTTCCCTGATAACTTAGCTGGTAAAGAATCTGCCTGCAATGCAGGAGATCACAGTTGGATTCCTGGGTCGGGAAGATCTTCTGCAGAAGGGATAGGCTATCCACTCCAGTATTCTTGGCCTTGCCTGGTGGCTAAGCTGGTGAAGAATCCACCTGCAGTGCAGGAGACCTGGGTTCAATTCCTGGGTTGGGAAGATCCCCTGGAGAAGGGAACAGCTACCCACTCCAGTATTCTGGCCTAGAGAATTCCATGGACAATACAAAGAATCTGACACAACTGAGTGACTTTCACTTTCACTGTAGTAGTTGGTCCAAGTCTGTATAATTCTTTTTCAACTTATGTGGGTTTCCATGCATCAAATTATAATCTGCTCCATTAGACAAAAATAACACCTATACATTTCTTTCAGAGAGGCTCCTCCCTATCTTGGTCTAAGGGAAAGCACATTAAATATTCTTAAAATCCCTTGTAGTGTAGTATAAAGGGTATAAGAATCATGTATTTGTGATCCCTGCAGTCCCAGTTTTTAAATTGAGAGGGTCTATAACAGCAGTCCCCTACGTTTTTGGCACCAGAAAGCGGTTTTGTAGAAGACAACTTTTTCATGGGCCTGGTGGGGGTGGGGGATGGTTTCAGGATGATTCAGGTGCATTACATTTGTTATGCCCTTTATTTTTGTTATTATTGCATGGTGATATGTCATGAAATAATTAAACAGCTCACCATAATGCAGAATCAGTAGGAGCCCTGAGTTTGTTTTCTGCAACTAGACAGTCCCGTCGAGGGGTGATAGGAGAGCGACGGGGAGCAGCCGTAGATACAGATGAAGCTTCATTCACTCACAAGCTCGCTGCTCACCTCCAGCTGTGTGGCCTAGTTCCTAACCAGTATCAGTCCGTGGCCCAGAAGTTGGGGACCCCTGGTCTATACGACAGGTTTTTAAGCTTCTTAGATGTTCTGTAGTCTAGCTCAGAGGGTATAGAAAGTGCTGTACTACATTTTTCTGAGGTTCCAACATGTAAGAACAACTATACCCCTGAACTGATTTTGACCCTCGGGCTACATTTTACTGGCAGTACCCTGGCATTGCCTCCAGGTTTTCATTTACTTTGAATATATTTTATTTTGTGAACTGGGATTTTAGGATTGGCAAAGAGTTTTATTATCCAAACTAGTAATTCTGGGTTTGGAAATGTTTCATCTATTTTTATCTTGCCATACACAGTTAAACCTCTGGAGAAGGAAATGGCAACCCACTCCAGTATTCTTGCCTGGTAAATCCCATGGACAGAAGAGCCTGGCAGACTACAGTCTATGTGGTTACAAAGAGTTAGACATGACTTAGCAACTGAGCACACAGTTAAAACATTTGTCATTTTCAAAATACTGCCTGGAAATGTTCTTAGCCATATTTACAATTTTATTAAGAATGTTGCCAGTCTTTGTTACTACATAACTTTCTGTGAATCTGTGATCTTTTTTTTTTTTTTTTTTCAGTCTTTAATAATGTCCTCAATGTCCAGCCACTATTTATAATCTCCTTAAGCCTGTTCTGGCTTCTGCTGGCTACTAGCCCTAAAGTCAGTGTTTTAGGATTTTGTTATGGCAACACCAGGTATCAATTATTTTATTGTTTATTTATTTTTCACTGTGGTTGGCCTTTGTCACTGTGTGGGCTTCGTCTAGTTGTGAAGAGTGGGGGCTGGTCTCTAGTTGCAGTACCCGGGCTTCTCATTGTGATAGCTTCTTTTGTTGCAGAGAACAGACTCTAGGCACATGGGCTTCGGTAGTTGTGGCAAGCTGGTCTAGTTACTCCTTGGCGTGTAGGATCTTAGTTCCCTGACCAAGAATCAAACCGGATTCCTCTGCATGGACAGGCAGATTCTTAACAACTGGACCACCAAGGAAGTCCCCAGATACCAATTTTAATTTCAGTTATATCAGTTCAGTTCAGTTCAGTCGCTCAGTCCTGTCCGACTCTTTGTGACCCCATGAATCGCAGAACCCAGGCCTCCCTGTCCATCACCAACTCCCGGAGTTCACTCAGACTCATGTCCATCAAGTTGGTGATGCCATCCAGCCATCTCATCCTCTGTTATCCCCTTCTCCTCCTGCCCCCAATCCCTCCCAGCATCAGAGTCTTTTCCAATGAGTCAGCTCTTCGCATGAGGTGGCCAAAGGACTGGAGTTTCAGCTTTAGCATCATTCCTTCCAAAGAACACCCAGGGCTGATCTCCTTCAGAATGGACTGGTTGGATCTCCTTGCAGTCCAAGGGACTCTCAAGAGTCTTCTCCAACACCACAGTTCAAAAGCATCAATTCTTCGGTGCTCAGCTTTCTTCACAATCCAACTCTCACATCCATACATGACCACAGGAAAAACCATAGCCTTGACTAGACGGACCTTTGTTGGCAAAGTAATGTCTCTGCTTTTCAATATGCTATCTAGGTTGGTCATAAATTTTCTTCCAAGGAGTCAGTCAGTCAGTGAATTCAGTCACTCAGTCGTGTCTGACTCTTTGTGACCCCATGAATCGCAGAACCCAGGCCTCCATGTCCATCAAAAACTCCCGGAGTTCACTCAGACTCACATCCATCGAGTCAGTGATGCCATCCAGCCATCTCATCCTCTGTTATCCCCTTCTCCTCCTGCCCCCAATCCCTCCCAGCATCAGAGTCCTTTCCAATGAGTCAGCTCTTTGCATGAGGTGGCCAAAGTACTGGAATTTCAGCTTCAGCATCATTCCTTCCAAAGAAATCCCAGGTCTGATCTCCTTCAGAATGGACTGGTTGGATCTCCTTGCAGTCCAAGGGACTCTCAAGTGTCTTCTCCAACACCACAGTTCAAAAGCATCAATTCTTTGTCTCTCAGCCTTCTTCACAGTCCAACTCTCACATCCATACATGACTACTGGAAAAATCATAGCCTTGACTAGATGGACCTTTGTTGGCAAAGTAATGTCTCTGCTTTTGAATATGCTATCTAGGTTGGACATAACTTTCCTTCCAAGGAGTAAGTGTCTTTTAATTTCATGGCTGCAGTCACCATCTGCAGTGATTTTGGAGCCCCCAAAATAAAGTCTGACAAAGTTTCCACTGTTTCCCCATCTATTTCCCATGAAGTGATGGGACCAGATGCCATGATCTTCATTTTCTGAATGTTGAGCTTTAAGCCAACTTTTTCACCCTCCTCTTTCACTTTCATCAAGAGGCTTTTTTGTTCCTCTTCACTTTCTGCCATAAGGGTGGTGTCATCTGCATATCTGAGGTTATTGGAATTTCTCCCGGTTATAATGGTACCCCTAATGAAAATGCAGAGTATTTGGAAAAATAAAACACTTCTCTTAAGAATAGTAGTGCCAAGAGAACCAAAATTCACTAAGTTGCTAATGCTTCTCCATACCTATCTGTTTCAGAGTTATTCTTTTAGCAGCAGAATACATGAGTTACATAGCCAGCTGTGAATTTTCATCCATTGTGTACTGGCCTATAAAGTTAGTAAGTCAGTGAAAGTGAAAGTCGCTCAGTCTCAGTCATGTCTGACTCTTTGTGACCCCATGGAATTCTCCAGGCAAGAATACTGGAGTGGGTAGACATGCCTTTCTCTAGGGGATCTTCCCAACCCATGGAGAAGGGAAAGGCTACCTGGTGCAGTGGGACAAGCCAGAGGGATGGAACAGGGAGGGAGGTGGGAGGGGGGGTTCAGGACAGGGGGACACATGTGCACCAATGGCTGATTCACGTCAATGTATGGCAAAAATCACCACAATATTGTAAAGTAATTAGCCTCCAATTAAAGTAAATTAATTAAAAAATTGCCTTTAGAGACTTATTTATTCAAATATATATTAATGTAAGCATATTCAACTCTGAATATTTATTGGCAGGACTAATGTTGAAGCTGAAGCTCCAGTACTTTGGCCACCTGATGCTAAGAGCTGACTCACTGAAAAAGACCCTGATGCTGGAAAAGATTGAGGGCAAAAGGAGAAGAGGGTTACAGAGGATGAAATGGTTGGATGGTATCACCGATTCAATGAACATAAGTTTGAGCAAACTTTAGGAGATAGTGAAGGACAGGGAAGCTGGCGTGCTGCAGTCCATGGGGTCACAAGGAGTCAGACATGACTTAACAACTGAACAACAACAGCAAGCATGGACTTATGGATATTTATTTTATGAATGACAATCCAATGCTATATTTATTGTGGTGCTCAAATATCAATAGTCACCTTTTTAAAGGAAGTTTTCTTCTTTAATTTCTCTAGCAGGATATATCAGTCTCCTCTGAACCTATTTGCAGATCTTAACCATTTGCAGCCCTTTTACATTGCTCTCCACTTTTTGCCTTATGTTGCAGTTATTTGTGAATACACTTATTCTTGTAACCCCATCTCCATTTCAAGTACTGAATTATTGAGGATAGAGATGATGTATTACTACCCCTCTATTTCTTCTACAGTCAATGCACATTGTAGGAAGTAAATAAATATGTGTTGTGTGCATGCAAAGTTGCTTCAGTCATGTCTCTTTTTGACCCTGTGAATTGTAGCCCACCAGGCTCCTCTGTGGGATTCTCCAGGCAAGAATACTGGAGTGTGTTGCCATGCCTTCTTCCAGGGGATCTTCCTGGCCCAGGGATCAAACCTGCATCTCTTGCATCAGCAGGCAGATTCTTTACTACTGTGCTACTCCAATAAAAATTAATTTAAAAAATATAGAGATGCTTACATACAGATCTGGGCTATGAACCGAGGCAATGTGACCCCAGAGCCTAACCACTGATTCTAAACTGCCTATTGGTATGTATGAAAATGATGTGTTTCTTAAGAATCATAGTAATAGTTTTGTATAACACTAGTGGGCACATTTCAGAGAAGGCAATGGCACCCCACTCCCTTATTCTTGCCTGGAAAATCCCATGGATGGAGGAGCCTGGTAGGCTGCAATCCATGGGGTCGCTAAGAGTTGGACACGACTGAGCGACTTCACTTTCTCTTTTCACTTTCATGCATTAGAGAAGGAAATGGCAACCCACTCCAGTGTTCTTGCCTGGAGAATCCCAGGGACGGTGGAGCCTGGTGGGCTGCCGTCTATGGGGTCGCACGGAGTCGGACACGACTGAAGCGACTTAGCAGCAGCAGCAGCAGTGGGCACATTTGTATTTTGTGCTTCCCTAGAAGCTGGATGAAGTGTGTGAGTGACTATAGTACACTACAGAGTGTTACGTATTATGAGACCAGGTGGTACAATGAACTGCTGTAGGAGATAAGAGAAGAAAAAGTGTGTGTCCAGCTGGGCAGCTGGGCAAAGTGAAAAAACTTACTGGAGGAGGTGGCAGTAGCATACTTGATGTGTGTGTAGAGATGGGCATGAGTGGGGGCATCCTAGCTTTGGGGAGAATCACAGACTGCATAAAATGCAACAAGTAGATAATTTTGTTGGAGTGTATGTTGTGTGAATGGAAGCAATAAGAAGTAAAGCTGGAATAATACTAGATGAAAGCATTAAAGGATCTTCCTTTTGAGAATGATTTACTGTGTGAAGAAAAGTAAATAAGGCATCTAGACAGATGCCCCCAAACCTAGAAATGTACTCGTCTAAGTGTTTTGAGTTGGCACCATGCTTTAGATTTATAGATTGAGAGTTGTATTGATCAAGGTATTTATTCAAAGACAAGAAAAGTTAAGTCAGAATTTGGATAAACTACCACCAGATGATAGCAGATAGGCTGATTTCTTAGTCCAGATGACTTGATATAAGCCAGAAATACATGTGTGAGAGTCAGTTCAGAACTCCTGGTTATGCAAGGATCTCATGTGTGTATAGGTTTGTCTGTATAGTGATAATTGCATCATTAATTACCATAGTTATGTAAAATAATTTATTGCTAACAGTACAGCTGCATCCCCATTTTCAGAAACAGTACAGCTTGTTTCTTGGTGAAACATTTTATTCTTAGAAGGAGAATGTATACTTATTGTAGTTCAGTCACTAAGTTGTGTTCAACTCTTTGTGACCCCATGGGCCACAGCACACCAGGCTGCCTTGTCCTTCACTATCTCCCAGAGTTTGGTCAAACTCATATCCATTGAGTCAGTGATACCATCCAACCAACTCTTTCTTTGTTGCCTCCTTCTCATTCTGTCCTCAATCTTTCCTAGCATCAGGGTCTTTTCCAGTGAGTTGACTATTCACATCGGGTGGCTAGAGTACTGAAGCTCAGCTTCGGCATCAGTCCTTCCAGTGAATATTCAGGATTGATTTCCCTTAGGATTAACTGGTACAGGGATATATGCTAATTCAATGGGATGGTTGAAAATTGCTATTCAAATATTGCTATTTCAAACAAATTAGAAAATACATGTTTATCTGAAAGCCTTGTGGTTGAAAGAGTGAGGCTAGAAAATGGGTTAATTAAGATTGAAAGAGACTAGAGAGAGGCTCAAATTTGGATTTTTCATGGATAGTGAGCAGAATCTAAGGGGCTTCAGATCATAGGCAAATCTGACTCCAAGACACAGCTAACGTCTTCTCCTTTTATCATCTAATTTAATCCTCTCAACAGCCTTATGAAACAGAAACTACTATCTCCATTTAAATGTAATAAGACTGTGGCTCAGAAAGCTAAGTGATTAGCTAATTCATCAGCACAAGTAACAGACCTGGAATTTGAACGCTCATCTGGTTTCACTTTCAGTGCCCTTTCTTCTCAGTACTCAAGAGATACATGATCTACCTACTTCAGAAACCTGCTGGCCTTTGCCCTCATCAAAGCAGGAAAGGAGGAGATAACAATTTTAAAATACTGGTTAATTAACCATTGCACTTCCCCAACATTTTATTATGAAAAAATTCACACATACAAAAGTCAAAAGCATTTCCCAGGACGCCCTTCACATAGCTACAAGTTAGATTCTACAATTTGCATCTAACCTGCTTGCTTTGGGCTTCCCAGGTGGTGCTGGTGATAAAGAACCCGCCTGCCAGTGCTAGAAACATAAGAGATGCGGGTTCGATTCCTGCATTGGGAAGGTCCCCTGGAGGAGAACAGAGCAACCCACTCCAGTATTCTTGTCTGGAGAATCCCACGGACAGAGGAACCTAGTGGGCTACAGTTTATAGGGTCGCGAAGAGTCAGACACAATTGAAGCAACTTAGCACACACTACTTGCTTTATCGTATATCTGTCCGTCACGTCATCTAGTTATTTTATCGTTATCTCAATTTTAAGTGTATTTCACAGTAGATTGAAGACATCAGTACGTCTTAAACTCATTACTTCAGCATGCACATTATTAACTGAAGTTCAATGCTGGTTTATAGATTTATTAAAAATTTGAAATAAAAATCCAGTGAAACACACTGATCTAAAGTGTGTTATTCAATAATTTCAGACAAATGTATACCATTGTGCAGCCTGAATTTCTCTCCTGATACACAGCATTGCTCTCAGACCAGAAAGTTCTCATATGTCCTTTTCCAGTCAAGTTCCATCTCCTCCACCCGCTTTAGGACCCCATTGTTTGGTTTTCTGGTTTGTTGTTAGTTTGTTTAACCATAAATGAATGTTGCCTGTTTAGAATTTCATATAAATGGAAGGAAACAGTGTGCCAGTATGTACTTTTTCGTATAAGGGTTCTGTCACAGCAGCATAAAATATTTTGGGAATAATTCATTTTATTCTATGTGTCAGTTTATTCCTTATTTCTGCTGATGGACAGCTGGGCTGTTTTGGTTTTTAATCTGTTATGGAATAAAGCATCTCTGAACATTATTGTAGCAATTTTTCATTTCTTTTGGTGTAACTACTGGTCACAGGGTGAGTATGTGCTCTGCTTAGTTGCTCAATCGTGTCCGACTCTTTGCAATCTCATGGACTATATCTTACCAGGTTCTTCTGTCCATGGGGATTCTCTTGGCAAGAATACTGAAATGAGTTTCCATGCCCTCCTCCAGGAGGTTTAATTTTATAAGAAACTGCCAAAACGTTTTGCAAAATATTTGTACCATTTTACACTCCCAGTAACACTGTATGAGAGTTCTGTTACTCCACATTGCTATCAGTCTTCTAAATTTTATACTTCTGGAGAGTTGGCATTGTTTTCTCATTGGGGAAGAGAGCCCTGCACAGCCAGCTTTGGTTGGATTCTCTGTTCCCTCTGAGTCAACTTCCATTTAAGCTTTCCCCTCAATGATTTGTCACAGTTTGTAGATATTCCCCAATTTTCTCATTCATATTTTTTTTTCTGCTTATCCATCACATTTTGCTGAATTTTTTTCCTGAATTCATTTTCCTGAATTCTCTGATTTTAACATATTTTATTTCTACTAACTGGCTCTAATAATGCCTCCTCTTTCATTGCAATGAAATGTTAGTCACTCAATCATGTCCAACTCTTTGAGACCCTATGGACTATAGTCTGCCAGGCTCCTCTGTCCATGGAATTTGGCAGGCAAGAATACTGGAGTGGGTAGCCAATCCGTTCTCCAGGGGATCTTCCTGACCCAGTAATGGAACCCAGGTCTTCTGCATTGTAGACGGATTCTTTACCCTCTGAGCCACCAGGGAAGCCACCATTTAGATTTTTCCTTTTGACTAATATGATTCAGTTGTAATTGTTGCATTTTTTATTGTTAGTAGTCAAATGAGAGGATTCATTTGTAGCCCAAGTTGGACAGTTAAATTTAAGTAAGGAATTCTGCCAGACATTTCAGAATTTCAGACTCAAAGTTTTAGTCAGCAAGAATTGCTTTTATTTATAATGGACTTCTTGGGCCTTAGAAGTAGGATAGTTTTATGGTGATGTTGATTGGCAGTTGTTTGATCAGAAGACTTTGGTAATACGTGGAAAACTGATAAATCAAAGGCAATCAAAAGGCAATGAGCAGTAGGTTTTGTTTGTTTTAATTTGAAAAAACTTAAATGGACAGAAGAGCTAAACCTAAGGATTACCCATATTAAGCTTTGTGTTTGCTAATCACGTTGTGTTTGTAATTCACTGTGAGTGACAGAGTCTCCCTTGTTTTTTACATGCTTGGTACCTAGAAGAGGGAAAACCTGCTAGAAGTCTTCTTGGAGGGCATTATTGAAGTTTAAATATCACTTTAAAAAAGACACCACTGATAATTTGCAATATGTTATGCTCTGCCAGTGATTAAAATAGTTTAACTGATTCCAAAAAGGCAGGTACCCCTGTTAGAATAAGAATTTTTAAATTGACATTTAAAGGCAATTTCTTGATATGGACTTCAAATTTAGGAATTCTCAAAGAAGGCAGTAGCATAAATTCATTTCTATTTTCATTAGGTAGACATTTCTCGACAATTTATACTTGTGTCCATATTCATTAAAAAAAGAAAAAAGAAGAAATATGAAAACTGCTTATTCCAAAATTCTAGCCTAAGGTCAAGAGAAAAGAGCCAAGGAAAAATGAAACTGGAAGTGAATGGCATGG
This sequence comes from Bos indicus, assembly GCF_029378745.1. Lineage (NCBI taxonomy): Eukaryota > Metazoa > Chordata > Mammalia > Artiodactyla > Bovidae > Bos > Bos indicus. The sequence goes on from NC_091760.1 coordinate 115,162,293, forward strand.
GAATTATAAGTATAAAGCAGGGCATGTACATGCTCAGTCCTCTCTGGTCTTTGTGACCCTCCACGTCTGCAGCCCTCCAGGCCTCTCTGTCCCTGGGATTTTCCAGGCAAGAATACTGGAGTCGGTTGCCATTTTCCACTCCAGGGGATTTTCCCAGCCATGGATCCGACTTGTGTCTCTGGTGTCTCCTGCATTGGCTGATGGATTCTTTACCACTGAGCCATCTGGGTAAATAGAGCCACAAAACAGTTCTTTGGATATCAGAGCAATCTTTTACTGTTTTCTGCTGTGTGATATTGGGGACAAGATGTTTAAATTTTCTGAGTTTCATAAGGTAATCTTAAACATTAATGAGATATAAAGCCACTCAGTTCGGTTCAGTCACTGTCTGAGTCATGTCCATCAAGTCGGTGATGCCATCCAACCATCTTATCCTCTGTCCTCCCGCCTTCAATCTTTCCCAGCATCAGGGGCTTTTACAATGAGTCAGTTCTTCACATAAGGTGGCCAAAGTATTGGAGTTTCAGCTTTAGCATCGGTCCTTTCCATGAACATTCAGGACTGATTTCCTTTAGGATTGACTGGTTGGATCTCCTTGCAGTCCAAGGGACTCTCAAGAGTCTTCTCCAACACAACAGTTCAAAAGCATCAATTCTTCAGTGCTCAGCTTTCTTAATGGTCCATTCAAATCCATATACGACTACGGGAAAAACCATAGCTTTGACTAGATGGACGTTTGTTGACAAAGTAATTCTCTGCTTTTTAATATGCTGTCTAGGTTTGTCATAGTTATTCTTCCAAGGAGCAAGCATCTTTTAATTTCATGGCTGCAGTCACCATCTGCAATGATTTTAGATGCCAAGAAAATAAAGTCTATCTCTGTTTCCATTGTTTCTCCGTCTATTTGCCATGAAGTGATCGGACTGGATGCCACGATTTTAGTTTTTTGAATGTTGAGTTTTAAGCCAGCTTTTCCACTCTCCTCTTTCACTTTCATCAAGAGACTCTTCAGTTCCTCTTCACTTTCTGCCATAAGGGTGGTGTCATCTGAATATCTGAAGTTATTGATATTTATTCCAGCAATCTTGATTCCAGGTTATTCTTCATCCAGTTCAGCATTTCTCATTATGCACTCTGCATATAAGTTAAATAAGCAGAGGACAATACAAAGCTTTCACATACTCTTTTCCCAATTTGGAACCAGTCTGTTGTTCCATTTCTGGTTCTAACTGTTTCTTTTTGACCTGCATACAGATTTCTCAGGAGGCAGGCAAGGTGGTCTGGTATTCCCATCTCTTGAAGAATTTTCCACAGTTTGTTGTGATCCATGCAGTCAAAGGCTTTTGTGTAGACAATAAAGTAGAAGTAGATGTTTTTCTGGAAATCTCTTGCTTTTTTGATGATCCAGTAGATGTTGGCAACTTGATCTCTGGTTCCTATGCCTTTTATAAATTCAGCTTGAACATCTGGAAGTTCACAGTTCACATACTTTTAAGCCTCACTTGGAGAATTTTGAGCATTACTTTGCTACCATGTGAGACGAGTGCAATTGTGTGGTAGTTTGAACATTCTTTGGCATTGCCTTTCTTTGGGAATTGAATGAAAACTGACTTTTTCCAGTCCTGTGGCCACTGCTGAGTTTTCCAAATGAGTTCAGCACTTTCACAGCATCATCTTTTAGGATTTGAAATAGCTCAGCTGGAATTCCATCACCTGTACAGCTTTGTTCATAGTGATCTAAGGCCCAGTTGGCCTCGCATCCCAGAATGTCTGGCTCTAGGTGAGTGATCACACAATTGTGGTTATCTGGGTCATTAAGATCTTTTTTGTATAGTTTCTGTGTATTCTTTCCACCTCTTCTTAATATCTTCTGCTTCTGTTAGGTCCATACCATTTCTGTCCTTTATCATTCCCATCTTTGCATGAAATGTTCCCTTGGTAGCCCTAATTTTTTTTTAAGAAATCTCTAGTCTTTCCCATTCTATTATTTTCCTCCATTTCTTCACATTGATCAGTGAGGAAGGCTTTCTTATCTCTCCTTGCTATTCTTTGGAGCTCAGCATTCAAATGGTTGTATCTTTCCTTTTCTCCTTTCCCTTTAGCTTCTCTTGTTTATTCAGCTATTTGTAAGGCCTCCTCAGACAACCATTTTGCCTTTTTGCATTTCTTTTTGTTGGGGATGGTCTTGATCACCATCTCCTGTACAACGTCACAAACCTCTGTCCATATTTCTTCAGGCACTCTGTCTATCAGCCCTAATCCCTTGAATCTGTTTGTCACTTCTACTGTATAATCATATGGGATTTGATTTAGGTCATACCTGAATGTTCTAATGTTTTCCCCTACTTTCTTCAATTTAAGTCTGAATTTTGCAAGAAGGAGTTCATAATCTGAGCCACAGTCAGCTCCCAGTCTTGTGTTTGTTGACTGTATAGAGCTTAAAAAATGCAAGAAAGAGAACCCCCAAATAAGATAACTGTCCACAAAATTTTTAGAATTCTCTTAGCAGTCTCACAGAATAACATTACCCTCCCCCACCCCAATTTTTAGATGAGATAATTGATATCTTTACTTATTCAAGAATGCTCAGCTAAGTTGTCGGTGAAGCTGAAGCTATTGGAGATGCTGTTTCAATATAGATATAAACAAATTCCCAAAGCCAGTATCTTTTCCATATAAAGTACCTACCAGTTTCTTGGAAGTTAGTAAGTGCTTAGTAATTATGAGTCTCCCAAGCAGGAGAGAAAGAGAGAGAGAGGGAGGGACAGAGAGATGAAGAGGAGAAATATGTAAGCTGGAAATATCTAAAAATGGGATTACTGTATTAAACATTGAGATACTTGAAATGCTCTCTCTGAAGTTCTCTTTTATAAAATTACTATACACCAAAGATTCTATACTTAGAGTCCACTAAATGTATGGAGACTGTGGATAGAATTTGTGAAGGGTAATCTGTGAACTTGGGAGGAAAATAATTGTGTCTGTATTAACTTTGTCCTCCTGGAAATATAGCACTTCCTTCAGTTATGCGTGTAGTAATAGACTGTTAATAGAACTCACAGATATTTTCGTATCAAATTATAGTTGTTGTACATATACTGAAGTCATGTATATGCCCGACTAATTCCAAATAATTGTAGTTCTTAGAAATCTTATTATTTTATGCACCAAGAAGAAATACATATATTACTACATGGCATATTTTAAATACTTTGATGATCTATTTCAATATAAAAGGTTTTCTTTGTAATTCTATGTATTTTATTTTATGCATTATATGTATATACAGTTGAGTGTATATTCAACAATGACAAAGATGAAAATATAGATTATTATTACCATACAAGAAGGCCTTCTCATGTCACCTCTCAGTCAATAGCTATTCAAAGATAATCATTGTTCTGATTTCTACCATCCTGGTTTGGTTTTATTTTAAAAATGAAATGTCTTTAAGCACATAATATATACATTTTAGTGCCTAGCTTCTTCTGTGTAAACTTAATATATGAGTGATTCATTCACAATTCATTCATTAGAGGTTGTGTTCTTCAAAGACAGGTGCTGAGAAGGAGTTTGGATTGCGAGATGCAGGTGAGTGCTCTACACCTGTGAAAGGAAGGAAGCGGGCAGAAACAGGAATGGGCAGAGAAAGAAGTTGAACTGTGACGTCGACCTGACAACGCCTCAAGTCAGTATTGCCATCAGGGTGTCCTGAGCTACAATGGCTCAGTATTTACATCCCTCTCTCATTCAGTCCTTAGGTGTGGGCTGCCCTGGGAAGAGCCAGCCAGAGGCAAAGCACTCCTTGCAATTGAGGCAGATTCTGAAAGAGGTGGACTGGTGGAAGCTCTTGGCTGCATTGCTCTTGACTGGTCAATAAATTCCATGGCAGGATTTTTTTTAAAAAAGCTGAAAATAAATTATCTACAAGTAGGATTAATATCTCATTACACTGAGATGAGAGAAAGTTTCTCTTCCAAGTTCTTCTGTATATAAAAAATATGTTTTGGAAGCTGGATCTTGGTGTTACATCTCAGAGACATATTACCAAAGTTATGCTGTGTAATATACAATGTGTGAATATAGCTTGACAATAAGTCTTGGATTCTGATAAAGTCTGCAGTCTTATACTTCTTCAATATTGCCTTGGCTATTTTTAATTTTTTGCATCACTATGTGAATTGTAGTAGTACTAGTTGCCAGGAGCTAGTGCCTAGAAAGGCAGTCCATCATGAAGGATGTGAAGTTGATGAACATAATGAGCTGGATTGCACCAGGCAAAGAGCTGAGATATTGTGCACTCTAACCTCTATCACAAACTTAAATTTTCTCATTGGCTTGCATTAGCAGATTCATTACAGCCAGATTTGGCTTGCATGGTGAATATTTTGCACACTTTCATAGTATTGTTATAACGTATAGAAATATTCAGAGAATGAGTTTTCATACTAAAGGAAATATGTATTCCATGTGATTAATATACACACATATGCTCTATCTCCAAATTTTTATATTGTGAGCTACTTACTGTATTGGAAATATAATATGGTGGTGTTTAGTAATACATTTTATATTAATTCTGGTAATGTAGCTGTGGTGGAAACTGTGAACAGAAGCCTACAGAACCCAAAACAATAGTGAACAGAGTTAGCCATTTCATGCTCCAGTACCTACAGCTAAACATGTACTAAGGGAAGTAAATGACACACAGACTTCCTTTCTACAGTGTCATTTTCAGTTGGGGAATGAATGTAATTATGTTTAATTGAGTTGAGGCACATTATTACACTGAGGCATGCCTCTCTTGATTGTAAATAAGAAATCTGTGGTATTTTATAACAGTGGAAAAATGTTTCAATCTGCATGGAGTAAAAATTAGTAATGGCAGCCAATGTATGTCTCCTTCCAATTATAGACAATTAGGAAGGCTTTTTTGTACTATTAGAAGGCACTTCTGACATTTGATTAAAGCAGAGATCAGGTGAATAAAAATTCATGTAATATATGCAGGAATCTGGGTAGACAAATGGGAAATGTAGCATAGTGAAAGAAAAGTGGTTAGAGATACTGAAGATCTGAATTTTAGCTTCAAATTCATGACCCACTAGTTATAACTGGAGAAGGTAATTGATTACTTTATCAATGAAATGAAGCTAGTAAAAGTACATTTTAAAGATCTCCTCCCACAGAGCTCTGGCTATAAGTGCAATTCATACTGTAAGGAGAATATGACCTGAGCAATATATTAATGTTATCACCAATCACTTAAATTACTCAAGAATACATTATTTTAGGGAAAATGTAGATGTCATATAGTAATTGTTATTTTGCTGCCGTGATGCCTAGCTTCTCCATTTCTTGACTTTTTCACATCACCTATTTTTTCCTATTCATAATTACATCAGTTGCATTTTCACTTTAAATACACGTTGATATACAGAGTTTTATACATAAACTCAGCAATTGTGATTTTTTTTTTTTCATGTGAAGGAAAGGATATAAATTACCAGTGTTTCAGATTGCCAGCATCTGAACCTGATTCAGGTTCCAGGTGGGCTTAATATAATTTATCAAATTTGTTAATCACAGAGCAGGAGAGGTATTAGTGGATTAATCAGATTGCTTCGTTTTGCTCTGTGCTGTGATAGGCACATGTTTAACAGTGTTCCTTCCACCTCCTGTTTGCAGTTAATGATTCTATAGCTCTGTGTTGACCTTTGCTTCCAATTCTAATTTTGGAAGTGACAGGCTTTAAGTCATGCTGAAAAGAATTCTGAGGCCTCCTCTAGGCTTGGTAGGAAAGTGCAGCGTAATCAATAAATGATAACTGCTTTAGGCATGGAAGCAGCCATGGCCGCACATATGCCACAGGCTAGCCATCCCTGCCGCCTTCACTGCTTCATGAATCACAGTGAACATAATGATTCTGATGGAAAATGTAATTGCATAAACCCTTGGGAAAGAAATTATTATCATTTTGCTTGATATTTTACACATCGTTTACCTTATATTAACAATCTTTGGTCCCCTCTTGTTGTTCTGCCATCAGACTGGAGTGGGACAAGAATTTATAATGATGGTAACACTGTATTCACCACTCTGTCATTGAGAGCCCTCCATGACTTAATTTAGTCATGTGATTTTGTCGTAAAGAATCTTAGCATGATGCAATTCACATACCGTTTTCTTCTCAACGGGGCTAATGTCCCCCAAACCTCATTCTTTTCTATATATATATATTTAAAAACCACAAAACTTTAAATAGCATTTAGTATTTCTTTAATGTCTTTAAGTGCCAAATGCTCTCTGAGTGTATTAAATGGTGCTTCAGAAGCAAAGTTGTTGCAATATACAAGTGCCAAAGAGTTAGGATTCTCTCTGATAAAATAAAGGAATATATATGTGGCTCATCTGGTAAAGAATCTTCCTTAAATGCAATAGACTGTCTGCAATACGGGAGACCCAGATTTGGTTCCTGGGTCAGGAAGATTCCCTGGAGAAGGAAATAGCAACCCACTCCAGTATTTTTGCCTGGAGAATCCCAACGGACAGAGGACCCTGGTGGGCTACAGTCCATGGGGTCGCAAGAGTTGAACACAGCTTAGCAACTAAACTACCATCACCTGATAAAAAGATTCAGTTTCATTGAGCTTAGTAAATACATATATGTTCAAACCACCGGATCCCTAGTTCAAAGATTGTCTTTGTTTTCCAACAGCTAAAGTAGAACGTATCAAGAGGCTACTTTTCTTCAAGAATGAGACAGTTTGAGGAAAAGTACTCAGAAAGCACACCAACATGCAAGCAAATCACAGTGATAATAGAAAGCAAAATATAAGGAGATGTGACAACATGTTTTACCTAATGGCTTACTCAGAACCTCATGTGGGTTTTACAAAAGATATCCTCAAGGTGTTTATGGTATTATTGAGTATATAAAATGTATGCCTTGAATTATGGAAATGTAATTAAAGACATAATTACCAGCAAGTAAATGAGGAAGAGAAGAAATGATATAACTGATGTTTTACATAGAAACAGAAGTTTCTGTAAAGACTTGCAAATAACTTGTAAACAACAATGTGTTTAAAGTCTCATGAAGTTTTCAGGAGTGTACTAATGGAGATCTTTCCACATGTGTGGTACATGCTTTGGAAATAAAACCTGCATTCAAAGTATGGCTCAACCAACAAGGTTCTTTGACCTTGATTAAATTGCTTGTTTCTAAGCCTATTACTTCATTTATAAAACAGACATATACTCAAAATCCTACAGTTTATATATATTAAAATATATATTTAATAGAATAAACAGTTATTGAATATCTGCTATATGTAAGATATTCTTTTGAGAACTATATAAAACACCAACATCAGTAAGGCAAAATCTTGCCCTTGTGGAGAGCAGATTCCAGTGGGAATTTCAGTAACTAGTCTATTCATTTGGCGAACATTCATTAAATGTAGGAGAAGGCAATGGCACCCCACTCCAGTACTCTTGCCTGGAAAATCCCATGGACGGAGGGGCCTGGTGGGTTGCAGTCCATGGGGTCTTGAAGAGTCGGACACGACTGAGCGACTTCACTTTCACTTTCACGCATGGGAGAAGGAAATGGCAACCCACTCCAGTGTTCTTACCTGGAGAATCCCAGGGACGGGGGAGCCTGGTGGGCTGCCGTCTATGGGGTCGCACAGAGTCGGACACGACTGAAGCGACTTAGCAGCAGCAGCAGCAGCATTAAATGTATATTATGGTTCAAGAACTCTGCCTCTGCTTTTGTGGTGTTTTCTTGGGAGGCACACAATACACTAAGAAACCTGCATGCTTATGGAATAGTGCGAAGAAAGAAAAAAAAAAAACAGGATCTCTGGGAGAAAAATGAGAAAACAAGGGGAGAGCTAATTTCATTTGAGTGGTAAGGAATGACTTTTCTAAGGTAACATTTAGACTAATTCATTAAAATATCAGATTAAGCCTTGAAAAAGAGGAAGGAAATGATTTGTAGCAGAAGAAATAATATGTTTAAAGGCTCCTAAATTAAGAACAAACTTGGTGCATTTCAGGACCTGAAAAATGGCCAGTGTGTCTGAGTGAGTGACTGACTGAATGAGTGAGTGAGTGAGTGAGTGAATGGAAAATGAAGAGCTCAGCAGAGACCAGTCTTGTATACCATTTCCATACCATGTTTACAGTTTGGCTTTTATTCTAAGTGCCATTGAAGCCACTTAAGGATTTCAAGCAAGGGAGTGATGTGATCCAATTTGCCTCTTAAAATCCCCATCCTGACTGCTGTATGGAAAATCGATTGAGGGGTATCATATTTGGTACCAAAGAGAATAAGTCTATTACAGAAATTCAGGTGAAGAGTCATGATTTATATTTGAATGGTAGTGGTAGATTCTAAAAGTAAAGAATAGGTTTGAAATATGTTTTGGAAGTAGAATTAAGTGGAGGATAGTATGTGAGAATTTGATAGATGACTCAGAGTTAGGTCTAAAGAGTGGTAGCCTGGTTTCTGACGTGAACAACAGGGTGAATCATTCCATTTGAAGGTGTGTAGTTATGACAGAGGCTCCATGGCCTGCAAAAATGGCAATATTATTTATTTGGTCTTTTCTAGAAAAAGTTTGCCAACCCTGGTCTAGTGCATAGATTCCAGTGCACTACGGACTGAATACTAGCTCTTGCATTTACTAGATGTTTATCAGTCAACAATTACGTAACTAATCTTTGCCTTAGTTTCATTTCTAAAATGAAGGCAATATCAGTACTTACCTTGTAAGATGGCTTGCTCTTATAAAAGAGAAATAATATAACTCTAGTAAATTGTCTGGCATATGTAAAACATTTAATAAACATTTAATAAATATTAGCTATTGTTATTTTTCACTTGATATACAATTTAGTTCCTACCACCTGGAGCCCCTCCATCAGTCTTCTTGAGTATGCTTATGACTTGACAACCTGCTTGCATGGAGCAGTGATTGGAGAGCTTGCCGAGATGTCTTTTGAGCTTCCCAGGTGGCATAGTGGTAAAGAATCCACCCACCAACGCAGAAGACCCAAGACACACAGTTTCGATTCCTGGGTCAGGAAGATCCCCTGGAGTAGAAAATGGCAACCCATTCCAGTATGCTTTCCTGGAAAATTCCACGGACAGAGGAGCCTGGCAGTCCATGCGGTTGCAAACAGTCGGACATGATTGATCACACACACATAAGAATGTGTAACTTTAATAGTGAAAGAGGCCTTAATGAAACATTCATTTAAAAAGTCAACTGGTATTTGTCAACTGGTCTACTGACAATGCTTTTTAGAGACTTGTCATGGTGTTTAATGTAGCTGTTGGGTGGGACAGATGTCATTGTTTAGCTGCTAAGTCATGTCCGACTCTTTGTAGTCCCATGGACTATAACCTGCCAGGCTCCTCTCTCCATGGAATTTTCCAAGTAAGAATACTGGAGTGGGTTGCCGTTTCCTTCACCAGGGATCTTCCCGACCCAGGGTTCAAACACACATCTCCAGCTTGGCAGGTGGATCCTTTACCACTGAGCCACCTGGGAAGTCTTGGTGGGGGCAAGGTATGGAGCAATTAATGAAGCTCCAAGTTTTCATGTCCTATGGATATCTGGACAAGACAGTTTTCTAGGTCAGATGTCTGCAAACTAGGGCCTGTGAGCAGATGCAGCTCCATGCCTGTTTTTATGTGGTTCTCAAGCTTAAAATGATTTTTACATTTTTAAAAGGTTGAAAAACAAAACAAAATAGCAAAGACTAGATGGTAGAGGTGCGTGGGAGCCCACATGGTCTAAATATTTGCTATCTGGCCCTTTATAGAAAAAGGTTGCCCACTCCTGTCCTATAAAGAAGAAAGTACTTTATCTTTTGTATTTTAAACTTACTGGATTAAAGAATTAAGCACAGAGTTAAAAAACCCAAGTTTGTTCTGTGAGCTCACCTTCTTTTTGGAGTTAATCCACTTATGAAATTTATTTTTGCCTCCTCATGGTAGCATGCCGCTTGTCAAATACATGTATCTCTGTTTCAAACTGTACCATTTCTTTTAATTATTACTGTAGATAGCAAATCCAGAGCTGGTAAGTCATTTATCTATTATGCAAATTGTTTGCATGGAGGCAGGCTAGTGGCTTTTTAAATGACACTCTGGTTAGTTTTTATTACCTACTGGTAAGTTGCTTCAGTCGTGTCCAACTCTGTGCGACCCCATAGACGGCAGCCCATCAGGCTCCACCGTCCCTGGGATTCTCCAGGCAAGAACACTGGAGTGGGTTGCCATTTCCTTCTCCAATGCATGAAAGTGAAAAGTGAAAGTGAAGTCGCTCAGTCGTGTCCGACTCTTAGCGACCCCATGGACTGCAGCCTACCAGGCTCCTCCATCCATGGGATTTTCCAGGCAAGAGTACTGGAGTGGGGTGCCATTGCCTTCTCCATTTCATTACTTAGTTGGTCCCAACTTGGGATTTATCAAACCTACAAAAAATTCCTAAAACAACTTTTCAACTGACTCAAGAAAAAGAAGGCAGGCAGGCAGGAAAGATTGAAGGAAGGAAGGAAGGAGAAAGCAGTAGTCACTGTAAGGCCACTTATTGCTTCAGCCATGTATCCCTAAACCTGCCTATTTTTACACTGAACTCTTTTTCAGCCTCTCAGAGTTTCCTCTTCAATTCAGGTCAGGCTCACACAAGGACAGTTTGCTTTAGTCTCAGAGGACTAGCTAAAAGCTGTTGTGATAATAAATGAATCCACAGTCTTTTCCAAGATAGCCACAGGCATTTCAGCTATAGGTCTGCAGGGGCTCACTTGCACACCAGGCATTGTCTTTTTTCTTATAGCATGTGGTTTGTAGCTTATTTGAGGCCACTCTATCAGTAAAGCTATGCACAGTTAATTTCCTAAATTAGTTATCTTTAACAAGTATATGCAAATTTGGAGAGAGTGGCTTGTAGAACTTATATTTTCTAAGACTAACTTTTGATACCATGTAAACTATCTGGAGTTCTTGAACAGTATTCCAAATATCTCAATAATTGAAGTGAAAAAGTGAAAGTGTTTGTCATTCAGTTGTGTCGGACTCTTTGCAACCCATGGACTGTAGCCCCCAGGCTCCTCTGTCCATGAAATTTTCCAGGCAAGAATACTGGAGTGTGTTGCCATTTCTTCTTCCAGGGATCTTCTCAACTCAGGGATTGAATCCGGGCCTCCTGCATTGCAGGCAGATACTTTACCGTCTGAGCCACCAGTAAATGTCTAAGTTTTCCAAATGGTATTCTAATCAAATATATTTGATAAGCATATTTAGAAAATTTCTCCTCAGTTCTTTACAAGTTGCCTGATAATACACTTAATGTACATACCATTTTGTCCCAGAGTATAATAGTAGAAATAATGAGTAAAATAGAAAAGGAGGGGTATTTTGGCTTATGCTAAAGAACTTCTAGAATTACATTATCTAACATGATAGCCACCAGCCATATGTGTTTATGCCACATTTGAATGTAGCTAGTTAAACTAAGGGAGAAGGCAATGGTACCCCACTCCAGTACTCTTGCCTGGAAAATCCCATGGACGGAGGAGCCTGGTGGGCTGCAGTCCATGGGGTCACTAAGAGTCCGACACGACTGAACGACTTCACTTTCACTTTTCACTTTTCACTTTCGTGCATTGGAGAAGGAAATGGCAACCCACTCCAGTATTCTTGCCTGGAGAATCCCAGGGATGGGGAAGCCTGATGGGCTGCCGTCTATGGGGTCACACAGAGTTGGACACGACTGAATCGATGCAGCAGCAGCAGCAGCAGTTAAACTAAGGAACTAATTTATTAAAAAGATTTTATTTTATATTGGAGTATACGGTCCCATCACTTCATGGGAAATAGATGGGGAAACAGTGGAAACAGTGTCAGACTTTATTTTTTTGGGCTCCAAAATCACTGCAGATGGTGACTGCAGCCATGAAATTAAAAGACACTTCCTCCTTGGAAGGAAAGTTATGACCAACCTAGATAACATATTCAAAAGCAGAGACGTTACTTTGCCAACAAAGGTCTGTCTAGTCAAGGCTTTGATTTTTCCTGTGGTCATGTATGGATGTGAGAGTTGGACTGTGAAGAAGGCTGAGCGCCGAAGAATTGATGCTTTTGAACTGTGGTGTTGGAGAAGACTCTTGAGAGTCCCTTGGACTGCAAGGAGATCCAACCAGTCCATTCGGAAGGAGATCAGCCCTGGGATTTCTTTGGAGGGAATGATGCTAAAGCTGAAACTCCAGTACTTTGGCCACCTCCTGCGAAGAGTTGACTCATTGGAAAAGACTCTGATGCTGGGAGGGATTGGGGGCAGGACGAGAAGGGGACGACAGAGGATGAGATGGCTGGATGGCATCACCAACTCAATGGATGTGAGTTTGAGTGAACTCCGGGAGTTGGTGATGGATAGGGAGGCCTGGTGTGCTGCGATTCATGGGGTTGCAAAGAGTCAGACACGACTGAGCGACTGAACTGATCTGAACTGATAGTTGATTTATAATGTTGTGTTAGCTTTAGGTACAGCAAAGTGATTCAGCTATACATGTACATGTATCTATTCTTTTTCAGATTCTTTTCCCATATAGGTTATTATAGAATATTGAGTAGAGTTCCCTGTACTGTACAGTGGATCCTTGTTGATTATCTGTTTTATATATAGTAATGTATATCGGTTAATCCCAACTTCTAATTTATCCTTTCCCCCGATGTTTCCTATTTGGTAATCATGTTTGTTTCCTATGTCTGTGAGTCTATTTCTATTTTGTAAATAAGTGCATTCATATTATGTTTATTAGATTCCACGTATCAAAGGGTTAGTCACTCAGTGGTGTTCAACTCTTTGCGCCCCCACAGACTGTAGCCATCCAGGCTCCTCTATCCATAGAATTCTCCAGGCAAGAATACTGGAGTAGGTTGCCATTCCCTTCTCCAGGGGATCTTCCCAACCCAGGTCTCCTGCATCAAAGGCAGATTCTTTACTGTCTGAGCCACCGGGGATTCCATGTATAAGTGATACCATATGGTGTTTGTCTTTGTCTGACTTCACTTAGTTTGGTAGTTTCTAGGTCCATCCACGTTGCTGCAAATGGCAGTATTTCATTCTTTTTTATGGTTGAATAATAGTCCATTGTACATATGTACCACATCTTCTTTATCCATTCCTCCATTGATGGACATTTAGGTTGCTTCCATGTCCTGGCTATTGTAAATAATGCTGTATCGAACATTAAGGTTCCTGCACCTTTTCAAATTATGTTTTCTCCAGATAACTGCCTAGGACTGGGATTACTGGATCATATGGTAGCTCCATTTTTAGTTTTTTAAGGAACCTCCATGCTCTTCTCCATAGTGGCTACACCAATGTACATTCCCACCAACAGTATAGAAGGGTTCCCTTTTCTTCACACCCACTCCAGCATTTACTGTTTGTAGATTTATTGATGATAGCCATTCTGACCAGTGTGAGGTGATACCTCATTGTAGTTTTGATTTGCCTTTCTCTAATAATTAGTGATGTTGAGCATCTTTTCATGTGCATTTTGGCCATCTATATTTCTTCTTTGGAGAACTGTGTATTTTGATCTTCTGTCCATTTGATTGGGTTTTTTGTTTTTTGATATTGAGCTGAATTAGCTGTTTGCATAGTTTGGAGATTAATACCTGTTGGTTGCTTTGTTTGCAAAGATTTTTCTCTCCTTCTGAGGGTTCTCTCTCTCTCTTTTTTTTTTTTTTGGTTTCTTTTGTTGTACAAAAGCTTAAGTTTAATTAGGTACCATTTGTTTATTTTTGTTTTTATTTCCATTACCCTTAAGTGATGGATTGAAAGAGATCTTGCTGTAATTATGTCAAAGACCATTGTACCTGTATTTTTCTCTCAGAGTTTTATAGTATCAGGCCTTCTTTTAGGTCTTTAATCCATTTTGAGTTAATTTTTGTGTATAGTGTTAGGGAGTATTCTAATTTCATTTGTTTACATGTAACTGTCCAGTTTTCCCTATACTACTTATTGAGCAGACTGTCTTTTCTCCATTGTATATTCTTGTCTCCTCTGTTATAGATTAGGTGACCATAGTTGCATGGGTTTATCTTTGGACTTTCTATTCTGTTCCATTGATCTATATTTCTTATTTTTCAGACATAATGCTACTGCAGTCTTAATAGACTACAGTCTAGTATAAACATAACTTTTAAGTACCTTGGGCAACAAAACAGTTTGTATGATTAGCTAACTGTAGTATTAAAATACCGTAGACAAACAGGCCTGGCATGCTGCAGTCCATGGAGACTGACATACAGCAAAGTGATTCAGTTATACATCTATATATACATTCTTTTTCATTATGTTTAACACAAGATATTGAATATAGTTCCCTATGCTGTACAGTAGGACCTTGTTGTTTATCCACTATATCAGTTCAGTTCAGTCGCTCAGTTGTATCAGACTCTTTGTGACCCCATGAATCGCAGCATGCCAGGCCTCCCTGTCCATCACCATCTCCTGGAGTTCACTCAAACTCACATGCATCGAGTCAGTGATGCCATCCAGCCATCTCATCCTCTGTCGTCCCCTTCTCCTCCTGCCCCCAATCCCTCCCAGCATCAGAGTCTTTTCCAATGAGTCCACTCTTCGCATGAGGTGGCCAAAGTACTGGAGTTTCAGCTTTAGCATCATTCCCTCCAAAGAAATCCCAGGGCTGATCTCCTTCAGAATGTACTGGTTGGATCTCCTTGCAGTCCAAGGGACTCTCAAGAGTCTTCTCCAACACCACAGTTCAAAAGTAAGCGTCTTTTAATTTCATGGCTGTAGTCACCATCTGCAGTGATTTTGGAGCCCCCCAAAATAAAGTCTGACACTGTTTCCACTGTTTCCCCATCTATTTCCCATGAAGTGATAGGACCAGATGCCATGATCTTCGTTTTCTGAATCCACTATATGTATGATAGCTAAAGAAGATTTTATAAATTTGATTATAAAAATTGTTACAGAAAGATTATTTTGTTGCTTCTGAGGAGAATAAATATGAAGTGCTTTTACCAAGAAGGACCTACTGTATAGCACATAAAACTTTGCTCAATGTTATGTGCCATCCCGGGTGGGAAGGGAGTTTGGGAGAGAATGGATACATGTATATTATCATTGAGTCCCTTCACTGTTCACTTGAAACTACCACAACATTGTTAATTGGCTATGCTGCTGCTACTGCTGCTAAGTCACTGCAGTCGTGTTCAACTCTGTGCGACCCCAGTGACAGCAGCCCACCAGGCTCCCCCGTCCCGGGGATTCTCCAGGCAAGAACACTGGAGTGAGTTGCCATTTCCGTCTCCAAAGTATGGAAGTGAAAAGTGAAAGTGAAAGTGAAAGTGAAATCGCTCAGTCGTGTCCGACTCTTAGCGACCTCATGGAATGTAGTCTACCAGGCTCCTCCGTCCATGGGATTTTCCAGGCAAGAGTACTGGAGTGGGTTATACCCCAATACAAAATAAAAAGTTTAAAGTTTAAAAAAAATAAGTGCTTTTGACCGGAGGTAGAGAGTTTGGTAAGCTATTGCAATGGTTCTGGCAAGAAATGACAAGAGCCTAAGCAAGAGCAGATAACTGCTAAGGGACCAAGGGAATGATGGGTAAGTCCAGGCTTCCAGGCAGGAGTAAATGTTTCAGGGATAACGTGTATGAATGAATTAAATCACACAGTGGCATATATAGGAGCCTATTTTTGACAATAATTTGCTCACTCACTAGATTATAAAATTTAGGTTTGAAAGTAAATCATTCATTTCTGATGGGCTGATACAATGGGAAGAGAAAGTAAAAGGGTAAAGATCCATCGGTTTAAAAAAGGATTTATGTAAATCAACTATAATTCAGTAAAAAGATATTAAAGCAATAAAAATTGATTTGTACCATGTAGGCTTTTCTGAAAACGTTTCTAAACTTCTATTTGAAACTGAAAGGCAGTGTATAGTGCATTATACTCTGACCTTTAGCACATATTATCTTCTAGTCGATCTCCTAAACACTAAGGTAAAAAAATTTTTATGAAAATCATTCACAAATGTTAACATTTGATGCCCTTGGTTGCTGTATTACAAATGACATAAAGTTTCACAATAATTGATGTGACTAAGTAGAGATTCAAAATTGTTGAGATTTGTATCAACTTCTGTCATTACTGAAAACAATATCTAGATAGGGAAAGCACTGTCATAAACAGATAAGTATAGTAAATGCTGGGGCTTCCCAGCTGGCTCAGTGATAATCACCTGCCAAGCAGGAGATGTGGTTTCGATCCATGGGTTGGGAAGATCCCCTGAAGAAGAAAATGCCAACCCACTCTAGCAGTATTCTTGCCTGGAAAATCCCATTGACAGACAAGTCTGGTGAGCTGTAGTCCATGGGGTTTCAGGAAGAGTCAGACATGACTTAGCAACTAAACAACAGTAGTAAATACTAGAGAATGCATAAAAAAGATCATGTCTCCTCTTTGTTTAATTTCTATTTATTAATTTATTTATTTTTGGTTGAGTTGGGTCTTCATTGCTGTACACGGGCTTTCTCTAGTTTCGGGAATGCAACTCTCTAGTTGCAGCACGTGGACTTCTCATTGCGGTGGCTTCTCTTCTTGTGGAGCACAGGATCTAGGGTGCACAAGCTTCAGTAGTTGAAGCTCCTGGGCCCCAGAGTGTGGGCTCAGTAACTATGATGGACAAGCTTAGTTGCTCCAAGGCATGTGGAATCTTCCCAGACCAAGGATCAAACCCTTGTCCCCTGGCAAGAGGATTCTTATACACTGTAACACCAAGTAAGTCCTCCTCTTTGTTAATTAACACTATTATAATAAGATGACAGATGAAAGGGAAACCCAAAAGTCCATAAAATCATACACTTAAATTTTATGCACAGTACTTTTGATGTTTGGATAGAACCAAGATCATAAGCTTCTTAGCAGCTTTCATACTTAAATGCAGCTGATAATATATTAAGTGCATTTTATGATTTTCTTTTACCAAAGTATCTTGAAAATTATGACAAGCTAATTAAATATCACTTTGAATTTTAGAATGAAATTTTGATGGTACTGGGACTAATGGGTGGAAGGAAACCATTGTTTTTCTTCTATGCTATACCCTGCAAAGAGTGAAGGCATTTTGGGAGGGAGGCAGAGGATGAGATGGTTAAATAACATCGCTGGCTCAATGGACATGAATTTGAGCAAATTCTGGGAAATAATGGAGGACAGAAGAGCCAGGAGCACTGCAGTCCATGGGGTCGCAAAGAGTTGGACACAACTCAGTGACTCAAGAACAATAACAACCATAGAGGGAGACAGGTGCTGCAGAAACCTCATTTCTATTAAACTTTACAAAAATACAAGGGGCCAGCTTTATATATGAGAAACGAGAAAATTAAAGTATTGAAATGTTATTGCTGAGGATTGCAACTAAGTATTTCAAGTCTAAGGTATACATGTGTTTTTTTTTTAATTTTATTTTATTTTTAAACTTTACATAATTGTATTAGTTTTGCCAAATATCAAAATGAATCCATCACAGGTATACATGTGCTCCCCATCCTGAACCCTCCTCCCTCCTCCCTCCCCATACCATCCCTCTGGGTCGTCCCAGTGCACTAGCCCCAAGCATCCAGTATCATGCATTGAACCTTGACTGGCATCTCGTTTCATACATGATATTTTACATGTTTCAATGCCATTCTCCCAAATCTTCCCACCCTCTCCCTCTCCCACAGAGTCCATAAGACTGTTCCATACATCAGTGTCTCTTTTGCTGTCTCGTACACAGGGTTATTGTTATCATCTTTCTAAATTCCATATATATGCGTTAGTATACTGTATTGGTGTTTTTCCTTCTGGCTTACTTCACTCTGTATAATAGGCTCCAGTTTCATCCACCTCATTAGAACTGATTCAAATGAATTCTTTTTAATGGCTGAGTAATACTCCATTGTGTATATGTACCACTGCTTTCTTATCCATTCATCTGCTGATGGACATCTAGGTTGCTTCCATGTCCTGGCTATTATAAACAGTGCTGCGATGAACATTGGGGTACACGTGTCTCTTTCCCTTCTGGTTTCCTCAGTGTGTATGCCCAGCAGTGGGATTGCTGGATCATAAGGCAGTTCTATTTCCAGTTTTTGAAGGAATCTCCACACTGTTCTCCATAGTGGCTGTACTAGTTTGCATTCCCACCAAGAGTGTAAGAGGGTTCCCTTTTCTCCACACCCTCTCCAGCATTTATTATTTGTAGACTTTTGGATTGCAGCCATTCTGACTGGCGTGAAATGGTACCTCATAGTGGTTTTGATTTGCATTTCTCTGATAATGAGTGATGTTGAGCATCTTTTCATGTGTTTGTTAGCCATCTGTATGTCTTCTTTGGAGAAATGTCTATTTAGTTCTTTGGCCCATTTTTTGATTGGGTCATTTATTTTTCTGGAGTTGAGCTGTAGGAGTTGCTTGTATATTTTTGAGATTAGTTGTTTGTCAGTTGCTTCATTTGCTATTATTTTCTCCCATTCTGAAGGCTGTCTTTTCACCTTGCTGATAGTTTCCTTTGATGTGCAGAAGCTTTTAAGGTTAATTAGGTCCCAAGTGTTTTTAAAAACATTAGAGACAGAAGGAGCTCCAAGCTGGTGGTGTAGGAAGACCCTGAGCTGACCTCCTCCCACAGGTACACCAAACCACAACTATTTACAGAATAGCTATCTATAAGAATGACCTGAAAACTAGCAGAAAATATTTTCCAAAACTAAACATATAAAGAAGGAGCCACAATGACATAAGTTGGAGGATCAGAGACACATTATAGACAAGACCCACACCCCCAGTTGGCAACCCACAGATGGGAGGAATATCACAGTTGTAGAGGTGCTCTCCAAGGAGCCAGGTTGTAAGCCCCACATTGGGCTTCCCAGGCCCAGGGGACTTGCACCAGGAAGATAAGCCTCCAACATCTGGCTTTGAAAACCAGCAGACTTGTGATTGAGAGAGCTGCAGGACTACAGGAAACAGACTCTGCTCTTTTTTTGTTTTAATTGAAGTATAGTTGATTAGTTTCAGGTATACAAAATAGTGATTACATATTTTTGTAGATTATACTCCACAAAAACGTTATTGTAAAATATTGACTATATTCCCTGTGGTGTATATTCCATCCTTGAAACATATTTATTTTATACCTAATAGTTTTTTTTTCTCTGAATCCCCTTTCCTTTCCCCTCAGCCAGTCCTCTCCCCCTGGTAACCACTGGTGTGTTCTCTGTATCTGTGCAGAGACTCTCCTTTTAAAGCGCATGCACAAATCTTACATGCTCTGAGCCCCAGCACAGATACAGTTTCCTAAAGACACCACTAAAAAGCTATTAGAACTAACAAATGAATTCAGTAAAGTTGCAGGATACAAAATTAATATACAGATATCTGTTACATTTCTATACCCTAATAACAAACTGTTGGAAAGAGAAATTAAGAAAGGAATCTCATTTACAATCACATCAAAATAATAATATACCTTTGTTGTGCAGAAGCTTTTAAGTTTAATTAGGTCCCATTTGTTTATTTTTGCTTTTATTTCCAATATTCTGGGAGGTGGGTCATAGAGGATCCTGCTGTGATGTATGTCGGAGAGTGTTTTGCCTATGTTCTCCTCTAGGAGTTTTATAGTTTCTGGTCTTATGTTGAGATCATTAATCCATTTTGAGTTTATTAGCAAGGTGAAAAGGCAGCCTTCAGAATGGGAGAAAATAATAGCAAATGAAGCAACTGACAAACAACTAATCTCAAAAATATACTCCTACAGCTCAACTTCAGAAAAATAAATGAACCAATCAAAAAATGGGCCAAAGAACTAAATAGACATTTCTCCAAAGAAGACATACAGATGACATACACATGAAAGGATGCTCAACATCACTCATTATCAGAGAAATGCAAATCAAAACCACTATGAGGTACCATTTCACGCCAGTCAGAATGGCTGCGATCCAAAAGTCTACAAGCAATAAATGCTGGAGAGGGTGTGGAGAAAAGGGAACCCTTTTACACTCTTGGTGGGAATGCAAACTAGTACAGCCACTATGGAGAACAGTGTGGAGATTCCTTCAAAAACTGGAAATAGAACTGCCTTATGATCCAGCAATCCCACTGCTGGGCATACACACTGAGGAAACCAGAAGGGAAAGAGACACGTGTACCCCAATGTTCATCGCAGCACTGTTTATAATAGCCAGGACATGGAAGCAACCTAGATGTCCATCAGCAGATGAATGGATAAGAAAGCAGTGGTACATATACACAATGGAGTATTACTCAGCCATTAAAAAGAATACATATGAATCAGTTCTAATGAGGTGGATGAAACTGGAGCCTATTATACAGAGTGAAGTAAGCCAGAAAGAAAAACACCAATACAGTATACTAATGCATATATATGGAATTTAGAAAGATGATAACAATAACCCTGTGTACGAGACAGCAAAAGAGACACTGATGTATGGAACAGTCTTATGGACTCTGTGGGAGAGGGAGAGGGTGGGGAGATTTGGGAGAATGGCATTGAAACATGTATACTATCATGTATGAAACGAGTCACCAGTCTAGGTTCAATGCACGGTACTGGATGCTTGGGGCTGGTGCACTGGGACGACCCAGAGGGAGGGTATGGGGAGGAAGGAGGGAGGAGGGTTCAGGATGGGGAACACATGTATACCTGTGGCGGATTCATTTCAATATTTGGCAAAACTAATACAATATTGTAAAGTTTAAAAATAAAATTAAATTAAATTAAAAAAAAGAATAATATACCTAGGAATGTCTAACATAACAAAGAAGGTAAAAAACCTGTGCTCTTAGAACTATAAGATATTGATGAAAGTTGAAAATGATATAAACTAATGGAAATGTTATTAAAATGACTGTATTCCCCAAGGCAGTTTATACATTCAATGTTCAGTTCAGTTCAGTCGCTCAGTCGTGTCCAACTCTTTGCGACCCCATGAATCGCAGCATGCCAGGCCTCCCTGTCCATCACCAACTCCCAGAGTTCACTCAAACTCACATCCATTGAGTTGGTGATGCCATCCAGCCATCTCATCCTCTATCGTCCCCTTCTCCTCCTGCCCTCAACCCTTCCCAGCATGAGTCTTTTCCAGTGAGTCAATTCTTCGCATGAGGTGGCCAAAGGACTGGAGTTTCAGCTTTAGCATCATTCCCTCCAAAGAAATCCCAGGGCTGATCTCCTTCAGAATGGACTGGTTGGATCTCCTTGCAGTCCAAGGGACTCTCAAGAGTCTTCTCCAACACCACAGTTCAAAAGCATCAATTCTTCAGCACTCAGCTTTCTTCACAGTCCAATTCTCACATCCATACATGACTACTGGAAAAACCATATTCAATGTAATTCCTATCAAATACCAATGGCAATTCCACACAACTAGAAAAAATAATTCTAAAATTTATATAAGGGGTTCCCTTGTGGTCCAGTGGTTAAGACTCCCTGCTCCCAATGCAGGGGGCATGGGTTCAATCCTTAGTCAGGGAACTAAGATCTTGCATAGTGTCTGGCATGGCCAAAAAAATAAAATGAAATTTACATGGAAACATAAAAAAGCTTGAATAGTCAAAGCAATCTTGAGGGAGAAGAACAAAGCTGGAGGTATCAAACTGACTGATTCCAGGCTATACAACAAAGCTACAATAATCAAAGCAATATGGTACTGGCACAAAACAGACACACAGATCAATGGAACAGAATGAGAGAACTCAGAAATGAACCCAAACTTGTATGGGCAATTAATCTAGGACAAAGGAAGCAAGGATAAACAATGGGGAAAAAGACAAACTGTACAATAAATGCTACTGGGAAAACTGGACAACTACATGTAGGAGAATTAAACTGGACTCCTCTCTTATACCATGCACAAAAATCAGTTCAAAATGTATTAAAGACTTAAATGTAAGAAGAGCCTTAGAAGAAAACCTAGTTTTAGAAGAAAATATTTTCTCACATTGGTCTTAGCAATATATTTTTTATAGATCTCTTCAGACAAAGGAAACAAAAGCAAAAATAAACAAATGAGGCTACATCAAACTAAAAACTTCACAGAGAAGGAAACCATTAACAAAATGAAACACCTCCTACTGAATGGGAGAAGATATTTGCAAATGACCTATCTGATAAGGGATTAATAGCCCAAGTATGCAAAAAACTCATGTAATTCAACATCAAAGAAACAAGCAATCCATTTAAAAAATGAGCAGAAGACCTGAATAACTTTTTTTCTGAAGAAGACATACAGATGGTCAACAGGCATGTGAAAAGATGCTCAGCATCAATAATCATTAGGGAAATGCAGATTAAAACCACAATGAGATAGTAGTATTTCATTCCTGTCAGAATGCCAATCATCCAAATGACAACAAATAGCAAATATTGGCAAGGATATGGAGAAAAGGGAACCCTTGTGCCGTGTTGCTGGGGATGTAAATCAGTACATATTTCTGGGGGAAAAAAAGTATGATGGTTTTTCAAAAAAACAGAAATAGTGTATGATCCAGAATTTCATTTTAGGATATTTACCCAAAGAAAACAAAAACACTAATACAAAAAGATATATATGCTCCAAAGTTCATAGCAGAATTATTTATAATAGCCAAGCTATGGAAGTAATGTTAGTACCCAGCAATAGATGAATAGATAAAGATTCTATATACATGTATGTGTGTGTATATATATATATATATATATGCATGGAATATTACTCAGCCATAAAGAAAAATGAAATCTTGCCTTTTGCAATAATATGGATGGATCTAGAGGGTATGTTATCATGCTAAGTGGAATAAGTTAGACAGAGAAAGACTAATACCATATAATATCACTTATATATGATATCTAGAACACAAACCAAACAAAACAGACTCATAGGTACAGAGAAAAGAAACGGGTGGTTGCCAGAGGGGAGGGCCGTGGAGGGTTGGGGATAATAGGTACAAGGGATTAAGAGGAACAAAGTTCCAGATATAAAATATAGATGCCACAGTGGTCTTATGTTACAAGGTCAATAACAGTATAATAACTTTGTATGGGGACAGATTACTAGACTTACCATGGCGATCATTTTGTAATGTGCATGAAGGTCGAGTTGTTCAACTGACAAAAACATAATATTGTACATCAACTGTATTTGAATAAAAACACATTAAATTGTCAGTTAAAGTATGCATGAGTAAATATGTAGGATAAACATAACTCACCTTTTAAATATCTTAATATCTTATGGGTCCATATATCCCTAAACTCTATAAAGATCTCCATGCAGTTACTAGTTTAAAATGAGATTATTATTTTAACAATAGAAATGTTATGGTAGCCTTAGGAAAAACATTTATTCTATCCATTTTGATAATGATGTTCCTAACTGAATATCCATTCAAAAGCCCCTATGAAGAATTAAACAGATTTAAACACCATATGAATACATGAAAGCCAGTTTTGTGTCATTTTTATACTTTGTAAATAGTTTAATTTTTAAAAGTGCACTGGGATGAAAACAGAGAGATGGTTTGTGTTGCAAGAACATCATGATGTGAGTGGAAAGAGGGGAGGCTTGGTGGAGGGCAGAGAGCAGTGAGAGAGGATATGCGGATTTGAATCCACATTTTGCTATAACATGTTTTCTGACATCAGATGGGTCCTTGGTGGCTTTGTTTATTCCTGTAGATGGTTTCTAACTTCCCACACCTGTAAAGTCTAAACTTCAAAGGAAGGAATTCACAAATTAAAAAGATAGCCAAGTACACTGGAAAGTCCTTGAAGACAATAATGACGGTAGTGATGATGTTATAATGGTCTCTAAGGTTCAGCCAAGCTTCGGAAGTCTGATATTCTGTGGTTTGTTCCCGGATTTGCTATGAGATGATAACTAGTACTTAGTAAGCTGGCCTGTGATTCCATCCACTAGAGGACAGTAGTAAATGTGCACATTCAAAAGAGTGACTCACTGAAATAAACCCTATCCTGCAGAAAGATGCTATGAAAGGAGCATATGAATAAAATACATTTAGGGCCAGTAATCTGAATAAAGCCACATGCATTAGAGGGCTGTAGAAATTCCTTATCTAGTAAATATTTAAGTACTCTAGTTCATAAATGGGCAATTTCTCCAGGACCAGCTCCTCTGTAAGAAGCCAGCTGTGTTGAGAGTGAAAAGCCCCTGTAACCATCATCAGACATGCAGCTGTGCTTATAGTGGCAGTGAAGCGAGCTGCAGGCAGTCCAGGGCCACTCCCAGCCCAAGGCAGGCTCTAATCTCCTCAGGGTGTGCTATATATATATATATATATATATATATTTTTTTTTTTTTTAATCTCGACAGCCCAGCCCAGCACTTTGTGTGCAGTAAGTGCCTAATCAAATCTTACTCTCCAATCCTAGTCATCTCTGGACTTGGTTCCCTGTTTTGCTACTTCTCAGCTTTTTGATTTTTGCCAAATCACTTGACTTCTCCAACTCAATTGGTTTTGTGGATTCAAAAGTTTCTGAGGATCCTTTAAAATCCTCAGTTATGTATACAGCAATCTCAACCTTTTGAGACATTTTATGTATTTCCTTACTGCCCTCCCCTGCCTGAGAACAAGTGAGGCCTTTAATTATGCTTCTTAAGACATTTTCATACTAGATTACTTCTTTTCCTAATATAAAGCTTCTGATTAGGTCAAGTAAGTTCAGTGGCAGGTAGACTGCCTAAATGTGTGCCTGCATGCATGCTCAGTTGCTTCAGTCATGTTCGACTCTTTGAGACCCTATGGACTGTAGCCCACCAAGCTCTGTCCACAGGATTCTTCAGGCAAGAATGCTGGAATGGGTTGCCATGCCCCCCTCCAGGGGATCTTTCTGACCCAGAAATTGAACTTGCATCTCCTGCATTGCAGGCAAATTCTTTACCTACTGAATCACCTGGGAAACCAGCCTAAATGTGTACCTATAAATAAAAATCTTAATCTTTCTATTTATGCTTTTTATTTTGTTTTGGGGTATAGTCAATTAACAAGACTTCCCTGGTGGCTTACATGGTAAAGTGTCTGCCTACAATGCGGGAGACCTGGGTTTAATCCCTGGGTCGGGAAGATCTCCCTGGAAAAATCCCATGGATGGAGGAGCCTGGTAGGCTACAGTCCATAGGGTCGCAAAGAATCGGACTCTACTGAGCGACTTCACTCATAGTCGATTAACAGGTTGTGATAGCTTCAGGTGAACAGGGAAGGGAAGGGACTCAGCCATACATTCACATGTATCCCTTCTCCCACAAACTCCTCTCCTATCCAGACTGCCACCTAACATTGAGCAGAGAGATACTCTTATTCTTAAATAGCAAATGGGAACACTATATTTCTTAATGTTGCTAAAGATTAAAGTAAGATAAATATTTAAAACACAAGGGTAGACCTTCTGTTGACTTCTAGTAAATATTGGTTCTATACTGTTCTCTCTGACAGATCTGTAGCCTATGGACATGTTATTTTTTCACCTACTGTAGGAATTTATAGAGAATCTTGTTAAAATAGACAGCTTTTAGTACACGGTAGATCATATGGTGTCTTCTATAATATAATTGGGCTTCCCAGGTGGCTCAGTGGTAAAGAATCTGCCTGCCAAAGGACTCCTCAGAGACAAGGGTTCGATCCTTGGGTTGGGAAGACCCCTGGAGAAGGAAATGACAACCCACTCCAGTATTCTTGCCTGGGATATTCCATGGACAGAGGAGCCTGGTGGGCTACAGTCCACTGGGTTGCAAAAGAGTCAGATGCAACTTAGCGACTAAACAACAACAGCAACAAACACAATTACTAAATATAGAAATGACTTAATACCATTAGCACACAGGAAACTCCCTGGTGGCTCAGATGGTAAAGCATCTGCCTGCAATGCAGGAGATCTGGGTTCAGTCCCTGGGTCAAGAAGATCCCCTGGAGAAGGGAATGGCAATCCACTCCAGTATTCTTGCCTGGGAAATCCCATGGACAGAGGACACTGATGGGCCAATGTCCATGGAATCGCAGAGTCAGACATGACCGAGCAACTAACACTTTCTAACAAGCAATAGCATCTCTTCTTAAAAAAATCATTACAGTAGAATTCTAAATTTTCTAAAATAATTGTAGTAAATCAACATGTGCCCTGTGTATCAACCAAATTTGATAACAGTATTTGTATTGATGAATCTGTAATTAAAGATAAATGTTCTGAGTATTTATATGTGATTGAAACAAACTCTTCTGTTTATAACATTCTTAGTCATCCTATAATTTTCTGCACATTTAAGTGTTAATTTTGTTAGAATTAGAATGTATTGTCATCCTTACTCCCGATGCAATAAGATGAAAACAACTTCAGGGTCTGAACCATTTATCCATTAGTGATGGTGAAATAAACCCATAGCTGAAATAGAATTAAGAAATTAAGTGTTTTAATTTCAACAAAGGCAAAATGACAGATTGGTTTTGGAATAGCTGTTGACAAGGCATAGACATAATGCCTGTGACCAGTATAGACATGACATTTTATTTTCTGATTTCATAAGTAAGTGGGATGTGTCAAAATTCCAGTTCTTCTTGCTCCACCATGAGAAATGCAGAGATGATTGGACAACTGGGGCTTCTTCTTCCTGCTCAGAGCCTACTTTCTGTAAGAATCAAACAGCATCAATAGGGCTGGAAAGGCCCATGAAATAAGACATTCAAAGTACAAAAACAGAGATTTTTTTTCTTTCCTCCAAAGTTGCTCTGTGTGTCTAGGCTCTCTCTATCTCTCTCAATTTTATTCAAGGTTTTGTTTTGTTTTTTTTACCAGGAATTGTTTCTTCTTGAACATAAATGACTATAAAACATTTTTCAAGGGGATGTCTTTTTGGGTTAATGCAGTCTCACCACAATAGGGGACCCCAACTGTGTTTGACTTGAGCCAAAGAAAAGAAATTCCCTGGATACTTTTATGTAAACCAGATGGATAAATACACAGAGAACACTACACCAAATCTACAGATGTTTTAAGGTCTCAAAATACAAGCTAGATGCTCAAAAACCAGGATGTGAATGTTAAAGTGAAGAACAAAATCTTACCTGATAAGGGAGGTCTATTTGTAAGAATCTCTAGAACAGAAGGCATAACTTCTCTCTTGACGATTCCATAATACTTCCAGAGCCAGATTCTTTATAGCCTGGTCTACAGGTGCTTCACATTTATGCCCTACCCAAATGTTACAACTTTACCCTTGTCACACCTAATGCCCTCCATGCCCACATCCCATCCCCACCCACAGTCACCATTTCCAGTACTTCCTTCCCTGAGTCTTTGTGTGGCTGCTTCCTCTGCCAGAAATATCTTTCCTCCACTTCGGGTGAACTGTGACTCAACCTTCAACAATAACTCCAATGTCAATTCTGAAATCAATAGCTTTCTGGGAATCTTTTCTCCCTACCCCGGAGCAGAATTAAGTTCTTTCCTTCTCTGTACCCCTGTATTTGCCTACACATGGCACTTGACACACTGCATGATGACAGAAAACATGAGGTATCTATCACCAGTGCCATTTGCTTTATACCGTCTTGCACGTGTTCATCTCCTCTACTAGCAAGTGAGCTTTTTGCTTATGCACACTCACAATGCAGGGCCTGGAACATAGTGTACTTAAATTGAATATTCTCAACATAATTATTAAAATCCATACCATTCATATGTACAAATGTCTTCAGACTACCAGTCT
This sequence comes from Bos indicus, assembly GCF_029378745.1. Taxonomy (NCBI): domain Eukaryota; kingdom Metazoa; phylum Chordata; class Mammalia; order Artiodactyla; family Bovidae; genus Bos; species Bos indicus. The sequence goes on from NC_091760.1 coordinate 115,190,116, forward strand.
GTTGTCTTAAAAAAAAAAGGAGAGAAGACTGTGTCACCTTGGCATATATTTGTTCTTTGAGTGCTTGTTTATTTACAAATGAATCATCAGGGTACTTTTAACATATCAAAATTGAGTTTATTGAACTTGGCAGAATGATAAGTTCATTCATTTCCTTCTATTTTCCAAGCTAATAACTGTTTGTTTTATTTTAAACTCCCTTTTAAAGGAATTTTAAACTCTGTTTTCGGAGAAGGCAATGGCACCCCACTCCAGTACTCTTGCCTGGAAAATCCCATGGATGGAGGAGGCTGGTAGGCTGCAGTCCATGGGAACGCTAAGAGTCAGACACAACTGAGCGACTTCACTTTCACTTTTCACTTTCATGCATTGGAGAAGGAAATGGCAACCCACTCCAGTGTTCTTGCCTGGAGAATCCCAGGGATGGTGGAGCCTGGTGGGCTGCCGTCTATGGGGTCACACAGAGTCGGACACGACTGAAGCGACTTAGCAGCAGCAGCAGCAAACTCCGTTTTAAACTCCCATTTGTATACACGTAGACAGTTTTTTAGATTTAGGTTCAGGATACCCAGCCTGTGGGAAATGGAGATACACAAGGGGTCAATGGAAACATATAAGTTAAATTTAAAGTGGCTTGAAAGTCTGCCTTCTGTTGGTAGATCATTGATTCATATGAGTTGTGAAGTGATATAATTTAATGTTAGAAAATACCAGTCTTTTTCCATAATTAGAATGACTTGGAAGTGGAGTGGTTTGGGGAATATTTAGAAGATAAGTACAGATAAGATTGTTGAAAGTCAGTTTGGCCAGATGGTTAGATGTGGGAGTTAGAATCAAAAAGAGGAAAATCCCATCCAACAAATATGTATAGACATTGGCAACCGGATCCTAGAGACAATTAACCATTTTAATCATTAACTAACATATTACATTAACATTAAAAAGCCTAAACAGTGGTTGAGATTTTGACACCCATCTCAGGGAAGATGCTTTTGTTCTTACAAAAGAGAAGTGCAGATCTTTTTGTAGAACTAGCTCATTGCTTAGGTTTGGTGGGAGTGCCTGCCTTGACTAGAAAGGGCCTCTTCAGTCATATCTTATTTTAGGAACAGGAGTTACCACGTGAAAGGCTGAGATGGAGCTGTGGAGGGTGGGAATTTCAGCCAGAAGGGACAGTGAAAGCAAAGTCTCATTGTGATCATCAGTACGAGGTTCAGTGTGCTGGAGGGTAGTGCTGGAAGGAGGGATTATTTGAGATGAAGATGGCAAGGCAGCAGGGATCAGGCCCGGAGACTTGATTTGCTACATAAAGAATCAGATTTGGGGGAAATACCTGCAGTGATTTTTCTTCCTGACACGGTCCACTGTGCAGAGAGATGGGATGGTTGGGGACATGTGCTTTATTTTCCCCAAAATGTTATTTTCTGGATTTCTCTAGTCAAATTTTGACAGAGATAATCTTCTGAAGGCATTTTATCTCTGATCTCATAAAATGTTTATAAATGCATATAACAGTGTTTCAGGTCTCCCCATGAGGGAACACCATGAGGAGTTGTTTCTGGCAGTTGTAAGGAGCTGTGTCACATGTGCAGTAAAGAAGATGTAGTTTGTCAGGCAGGCAGAGCTATTTCCAAAAAATAAGATTCCACCCAAAAGCTTTAGACACAAGTGTTAACTGCACAAATGGCTAAATACACTTGGTTATGGCAGGTACAAAGAGTCATTTTGAACCAATGAGGTCACCAACTTCAGTGCAAAAAGGCTGAGTCAGTTTTAACCATTGGCAGTTACATTTATGAAATACCCCCCAGACCAGATAGGATGCTAGCTTTCCCTTGCCTTGGTGTGATTTAAATAACACAAGAGAATGTGAGATATCACTTCTTCCTGTAGCTCCCATTAGGACTTTTTGTAATGATAGGTTTCGACTGAAAAAATGAGCTTAACCACATTTGCTCACCAAAGTCCCCTTCTTTGAGGGTTAAAATTATAGTCCTACAGTGAAAGCAATATCTTGTCAATTCATAAATCTGTTATCTGGGTGTAATTTCTATCGTCTTTTGTTCAGTTTTTAAAACAGTAAAATCATAAATATGAATCCTCAGTTCCTTTCCTTCCTTCTTTTTTCCTGCCTTACATATATACACACACAAAGATAGGCAAATACACATACACAAAAATGGGGGAAAATATTCCTCTCAGAAGTATTTCTGATAGCACATTTAAAAAGGAGTGCCTTTGGCTTTTAGACAAACATATCTTTTCCAGATAATAGATTCTATCTGGACAGATTTAGACACAAAAACTCAGCCACCAACTGATTACAGTAGGTAAAATTAGGTCTCTGAATGTGTTATCCTGGTGTTTTAGAATTCTTAACGGAGATGTACTTTCAAGTATGCACATATATATAATTTATTTGGTGTGATAGTCAAGTCAAGGCTATGGTTTTTCCTGTGGTCATGTATGGATGTGAGAGTTGGACTGTGAAGAAGGCTGAGCGCCCAAGAATTGATGCTTTTGAACTGTGGTGTTGGAGAAGACTCTTGAGAGTCCCTTGGACTGCAAGGAGATCCAAACAGTCCATTCTAAAGGAGATCAGCCCTGGGTGTTCTTTGGAAGGAATGATGCTAAAGCTGAAACTCCAGTACTTTGGCTACCTCATGCGAAGAGTTGACTCACTGGAAAAGACTCTGATGCTGGGAGGGATTGGGGGCAGGAGGAGAAGGGGAAGACAGAGGATGAGATGGCTGGATAGCAACACTGACTCAATGGATGTGAGTCTGAGTGAACTCTGGGAGTTGGTGATGGACAGGGAGGCCTGGTGTGCTTCAATTCATGGGGTCGCAAAGAGTCAGACACGACTGAGCGACTGATCTGATCTGATCTGATCTGATTTGGTGTGATGGCAATTTAGATACCAAAAAGAAATTTGAAAGGGAAAGTGGGGAGATGGCTCAAGTAACTATAAAGAACTTAGTATTTGTATTTAAACTTCAACTCTTTCCGAATCATTATTCTTTAATTCACTTGTGACAACAATCAGTGTTGCTGGTCAGCAACCAGATCCAGGTTTTTCTGCTCACTTTATGGCTTCACCCTTCCTTGTAATAAATGATTTGTTGGATTGGCCACTGGGCAAGTGGTCCCTTGCCATCCTGGGGGAGAACTTTCTAACTGAAACAAGAAGAGAAACTATAGTGGTTACCAGGTCCCAGGCCCTAGTACAGTACTTATTCATCTCTCCCTACCTGTTTGAAAGTAAGTGAGTGTTAGTCGCTCAATCGTGCCTGACTCTTTGCGACCCCATGGACTGCAGCCCACCAGGCTCTTCTGTCCATGAGATTTTCCAGGCAAGGATACTGGAGTGAGTTGCCATTTCCTTCTCCAGGGGATCTTCCCAACTCAGGGATCGAACCTGGGTCTCCTGCACTGCAGGCAGATTCCTTACCGACTGAGCTACAAGGGAAGCCCCTACCTGTTTGGGGAACCATCTTATCTTACATTTCAAGCCGTGTGGTTTGGTTGAGGTTTTCCTTACCCTTAGCTTCACTGATTAGTTTGTGGTTGGTTTAAGTCAATCAACATTTCACACCCCTTTGACTAGAGTAATTGATGGGGGTTGCGGGCGGGCCGTTTACTTGCAAGTTAATTTGGGCAGTGAGCAGGCCCCAAATACTTGTTTATCTGTTAGCAGAGGAAAGTTCCATTTTGTGGATGTGCAGCTGAAAAAGTATGAATCCTGAGGCAATAATAGCTATCTAGAAACCAAGGACACCTTACTTCAGAGTGAAGACAATGCATTAAAAAAAGCCAAGTTCAGAGATGTAGAAAATCAGGCCTAGTTAATTCACTGAAGTCCTTGAATTAAGGCCCATCTAGTCCTTATTATTGGACTTCTTATTACAGCACTCAATGGCTTCCCTATATGTTTAGGCCAGTTTTGTTGGGTTTTAAGTGGCTTGCTATGGAAAGAATCCTGTCTAATGCTTCATGTGCTCAACTGCTCAGTCATGTCCAACTCTTTGCAACCCCATGGACTGTAGCCTGCCAGGCTCCTTCTGTCCATGGGGATTCTCCAGGGAAGAATACTGGAGTGGGTTGCCATTTCCTTCTCCACTAATGCTGCATATCACTTTATTATTGAAGCACCAGGTTAGACTTTTACCTTCTTAGTTGTGACTCCATTAGAAGGATGATGACAAGTAAAATCATGATCCCACAGCTGTCAATGACATCAAAGACTAGTACCTCATCTTTCTTGATATTTATGATTATATATGTATGTAATCATGTATATGTCTGACTCTTTGTGACCCCATGGACTGTAGCCCACCAGACTTCTCTGTCCATGGGGATTTTCCAGGCAAGAATACTGGAGTGAATTGCCATGCCCTCCTCCAGGGGATCTTCCCAACCCAGATCTGCACTATAGGCAGATTCTTTACCATCTGAGCTATCAGGGAAGCCCAAGAATTCTGGAGTGGGTAGTATATTCCTTCTCTAGGGGATCTTCCTGACCCAGGAATTGAACCAGGGTCTCCTGTATTACAGGCAGATTCTTTACCAGCTGAGCTACCAGGTGAATATGCGTGTGTGTGCATATATATTAAATATATATGTGTGTATGTATAATGGTGTATCAAAACAAAGCTGGTTTTGGTGAATTAATGTCTTTTTGATTAAGCGACAGGAGATTGGGCTTACTGATTTTGTGTCCAGTAATCCATAAAGCATGCAAGCACAATCATGTAACTTGAATGAGGAAAATAAGTCTTAGGAAGATGTAGATCTAATATTTTAAGGATTAAGCAGTGTTGGAAGAGAAAGTCATGCTGATTAATAAAGACCCCTCTAGTGGCCATAAACAGGTAAATAGAGGGAATCACAATCGTAGTTTCTCATCTGTACTGCTCAAACACTTTGCTTCCTCTCATACCCTGCAGCTGAAGTTGTCCCATTGTGTCCAAGTGAGCTCAAATATAGTTGGATGATGAAGAATTGCAGCCCAGAGGCAAGCAGCAGTCATGTGCATTGAGTTGTAGTTTGAAAGCTGACAGGCTTAAAATGGCTCCTAATATGCCAGAAAAGGGATGGGGTCAGCTGTTTACTGTGTAATGTTCGATGGCACTATGAAAAGTCTACTAGAGGAAATGTGACACCTTGTTAAGTCCCAGTAGCAGAGGCTAGGAGAAACGATGTCAGTTATGCAATGTTTTACTGCATGAATATGAAGTTTATTTCAAAGAACCCTTGCAATACTGTTAACTAATATTGAGAATGCAGCTGTTACATAAGCTGTTCAAAGTATTCTATATTTTGTATTTGTACAAGTGAAAGTGTTAGTCATTCAGTCGTGTCCAACTCTTTGCCACCCTGAACTGCATGCTGCCAGGCTCCTCTGTCCATGGAATTATCCAGGGAAGAATACTGGAGTGAGGTGCCATTTCCTTCAACAGGGGATCTTCCTGACCCAACATTCATACCTAGGTCTCCTGAATTACAGGCTGCTTCTTTATTGTTTGAGCCACCAGGGAAACCCCTTGTACAGAAAAAGGCTTCTAATATATCTGCTTTAAAATGTAGCAATTAAACCTAGGCAATTAAATTAAAAAGTAATAATAAAGATAATATGGAAAATTAGGGAGCTCTCTGGTGGTCCAGTGGTTAAGAGGGTCTTCCCAGGTGGCACAGTGGTAGAGAACTCGCCTGCTAATGCAGGAAATGCAAAAGATGCGGGTTCGATCCCTGAGTCTGGAAGATCCCCTGGAGAAGGAAATAGCACCTCACCCCAGTATTCTTGCCGGGGAAATCTCATGGACAGAAGAGCCTGGTGGGCTACAGTCCATGGAAACTGGGATGGAATGAAAGAAAATAAAGAGCAAATAGTAATAAATATTTCCTCAGATTCATGTTAAAATCATCTTGAGTTTCTGAAAGGAGAATAAATATTAATTGAAAAGAAAAAAATTTAAGGTTTACTCAAAACAATATAAATGTAATAATAATTTGAAATGTTTTATTTGATGGGAAACTTTCAAGATGAGTTTGACTACATGGTGTGGTTCTGATAACAGGTGGGCAGACATGGCCCTTTGAGTTCAATGTGGCCAGGCACTCTTCTAGCTATTATGGACGCATTAGAGAATAAAGCATTAAGGACACTATCCCTGACCTCATGAAGTTTACATTCTCTGGTACAGGGAAACAGGAAGTAAACCTGAGAAATAACTATATTATATATAGTATATAGTGAGGCTTCCCAGGTGGCCTATATTATATATAGTATATAGTGAGGCTTCCCAGGTGGCGCTAGTGGTAAAGAACCTGCCTGCCAGTGTAGGAGACACAGAGATGTGGGTTCTGTCCCTGGGTTGGGAAGATCCCCTGGAGGAGGAAATGGCAACACACTCCAGTATTTTGGGCCTGGAGAATCCCATGGACAGAGAAGTCAGTTCATAAGGCGGCAAAGAGTTGGACATGACTGAAGTAACTTAGCACAGCATATAGTATGTAGTATTGACAGAAGATGTTAAGTGCTATAAAAGATATAAGAAATAGAATTGAGCTGCCGGAGTAGGGGTTTCATTTAAATAGGGTAGACAGTGATGCTTCAGCAAAGATTTGAAAAAAGTAAGGAAAGGAACCACATGGATATCCGATGGAAGATTATTACAGATACAGCAAACAGCAGTGCAAAGATTCTGAAGAAGAAATGTACCCATTGTGTTTGAAGAACAGGAAGGAAGTCTAAGTATCTGGTGCAGAGTAAAAGGCATACAGTAACAGATGATGAGATCAGACAGGTGTGAGATAGAGTCTTGTAAGGATTTAGATTTTTTTAATTGAAGTATAATTGACATATATTATATTACTTTCTTCAATATCTTGTAATAACTTATAATGGAAAAAAATCTGAAAAGCAATATATATGTGTGTGTGTGTGTGTGTGTGTGTACTCAAACACATACACATATATAAAACTGAATCACTTTGTGATATACCTGAAACATTGTAAATCAAGTGCACTTCAATTGAGAAATTAAAAAATTAAAAATAACATGAGTTTCAAGTGTATAATGTAAAGACTCAATATTTCTGTATAATAAGAAATGATCAGCATAGTATGTCTAGTTAACACCCATCACCATACATAGTTACAGAATTTTTTTCCTTGTGATGAAAATTTTTCAGATCTAGTCTTAAAAACTTTCAGATAATGCAATTCAGTATTATTAACTATGGTCAACACGTTCTATATTATGTCCCCATGACTTATTTTATAGCTGGAAATGTTTCCCTTTTGACACCCTTCACCCTTCACTCCATGCCCCCACTCTGCCTCTGGTTACCACCCAGAGGGAGTTCTCTGTATTTTTGAGTTTGGGTTTGTTTGTTTTGTTTTGTTTTCAATTTTTCCACATAAATGGCGTCATATGGTATTTGTCTTTGTCTGACTTATTTCACCTAGCATAATGCCCTCTAGATCCATCCATGTTGTTGAAAGCGTCAAGATTTCATTTTTTATGACTGAATAATATTCCATTGTGTGTATGTATGTGTGTATGTGACTATATACATACATATAAATATATATGTATACAGTCACATATTCTTTATCCACTCATCAGTAGACGTTTAGGTTGCTTTCATATCTTGGCTGTCTTAAATAGTGCCACAATGAACATGGCAGTGCATATATCTTTTCAAATTAGTGTTTTTCATTTTCTGCAGAGAGATAGCCAGAAGTGGAATTGCTAGATCATATGATAGTTGTATTTTTAATTTTTTTGAGGAAACTCCACACAGTTTTTCATAGTGGTTGCACCAAGGATTTAGATTTTTAATGTACATGAAATAAGCCCTAAGAGAGTTTTGAGCAGAAGAGTGGCATGACCTAATTCAGTGTTTTAACAGTGTCAATCTGGCTCTATTGAGAAGAGACTGTAAGAAGGAAAAGGTAGAAATAGGAGTATCAATTATTGCAATAATCCATGTGACAGTTGATGCTGATTTGGATCATGGTATTAACAGTGGAGGTGGTAACAAGTAATGCTGCTGCTGCTAAGTTGCTTCAGTCATGTCCAACTCTGTGCGACCCTATAGATGGCAGCCCACCAGGCTCCCCCGTCCCTGGGATTCTCCAGGCAAGAACACTGGAATGGGTTGCCATTTCCTTCTCCAATGCATGAAAGTGGAAAGTGAAAAGTGAATGTGAAGTCGCTCAGTCGTATCTGACTCTCAGCGACCCCATGGACTGCAGCCCACCAGACTCCTCCGTCCATGGGATTTTCCAGGCAAGAGTACCGGAGTGGGGTGCCATTGCCTTCTCCAAACAAGTAATGCTATATATGCTTAGAAGGTAGAGCCAATAGGGATTTGGATATGTGACAATGAAGCATGGAAGACGAAGAGACAAGAATTATTACAAGATATTTGAACTGAGTAATGCAAGTTTTGAGAGGCCATTTCCTGAGATATTAAGACTGTATGTGGAGTAAGTTTGGGAGGAGTTAGATGAATCTGGAGTTCAGAGAAATTCTGGCTGAGAGGTCCATTTGTGGGTGGGGGCACCTATGTAAAGTCCTGTGACTGAATGTATAATGGCAGATAGATAAATGAAGTTTCTATTTTAAGTAACTTGCAAGACTAAATATCTATAAAAATTCCTTCTTGTATAGAACACCTAAAATGCAAAAAATCTATATAAAACATAATAAATTTTAAATAAATAAGTCTGAGCTCTAGTAATGAAAGCAATCAGAAGCCAGATAAAGAATGATTGCACAGTGGTAAGCTAAATCTAGAGTTTCTTTTGACCTGAGGGCCTCTCTCAGTTCCTGAGGGCTCAGAGCCTGCCTTCTAACTGGGCCCATGGATTTAGGACTGGAAACCAAGCTGCAAGGTCCTAGAATATGGTGGACAGATGACATACTTTAGTAAAACAGAACTTGAAATTACTTTCTTAGAGAGTGCATTTGTTGTTGTTTAGTCACTACGTCGTGTCTGATTCTTTTGTGACCTCAAGGACTGTAGCCTAAGGCAAAATAAAAGTTTTTAAAAAAAGAAATAGAATGACTTAGCTTCTAGAAGCCAGTAATATATATTCACATATATGTAATTATATATGAGTTTACACACAAAAAAAATCAAGACAGTTCTTAGGAAATGGTACATGAAGAAAGAGCAAGCAGAGATGGCTAAATAGGAAAAAGCATTACTGGAAATAATTATAATGTGCAACAATCAGACCAACCTCAGGAAAAATTGCCAATAGGAATAGATTTTCTTTGGTGCTAAGCATCTCCTGGTTCTGTGGTCAATGCCCTCTTCTAGCTTGCCACACCTAGTGTCCCATAAACCTGTGTTTTGTTCCATGTAGGGCCTATCAATAACTACATTTTGATCTTTACTTCCCATTCAACCGTAATTCAGTATTAAGAATGTTAACTAGTATTTTTGGAATGAACACTAGACTAAGTGGAAATCTCAATTTAGCCATTAATTGACTGGATCAGCTTTGATAAATCAGTTTATCTCTCTGTTCTGTAGAGGTATGTGTATAATTATAGATGTGCTTGCTTGTGCTCAGGTGCTCAGTAATATTTGACTCTTTGCGACCCCATGCACTATAGCCTTCCAGGGTCCTCTGTCCCTGGGATTTTCCTGGCAGGAATACTGGAGTGGGTTGCCATTCCCTCCCCCAGGGGATGCTCCCCGCCCAGGAATTGAACTGCATCTCTTACATCTCCTGCATTGGCAGGCAGATTCTTTACCACTAGTACCATCTGAGAAGCCCATAAATTATAGATAAATTTTAATAAAAATGAAGAAAAAATAAAATCCAGACTATGTAATTCTTAATAAACGTATAAGCATGAAACACACATATAAATATAGAAAAGAAGCTGGACAGACACGGGACCCATTTATCCCATATCCTTTCTTATCTGATTACAAAACTCAGCTCTGAACTCTTAGAAATCAGGGTGGAAAAAGTGCGTTCATGGCTCTATGTGCTTTGCTCACCCATGATGTTCTTACACAGCTTGAGTTTTCTCCCCTATGAGAGAGAAGTCTCTGGCCACTCTGTCAAAAATACAGTTTCTGACTTTCCTTCTACTGTATCTTTCCTAGCTGTTAATACTTGTTTCCTTTATAGACTTTATTACCTCTCCAGTTCATTTTATATATCTGCGTATTTGCTTTTGACCTGTGCTCTTCATGACCCCGATAATCACGATGGTGTGATCACTCACTTAGAGCCAGACATCCTGGAATGTGAAGTTAAGTGGGCCTTAGGAAGCATCACTATAAACAAAGCTAGTGGACGTGATGGAATTCCAGTCAAGCTATTTCAAAATCCTGGAAGATGATGCTGTGAAAGTGCTGCACTCAATATGCCAGCAAATTTGGAAAACTCAGCAGTGTCCATGGACTGGAAAAGGTCAGTTTTCATTCCAATCCCAAAGAAAGGCAATGCCAAAGAATGCTCAAACTACCGCACAATTGCACTCATCTCACACGCTAGCAAAGTAATGCTCAAAATTCTCCAAGCCAAGCTTCAACAGTACATGAACTATGAACTTCCAGATGTTCAAGCTTGTTTTAGAAAAGGCAGAGGAACCAGAGATCAAATTGCCAACATCCGTTGGATCATCAAAAAAAACAAGAGAATTCCAAAAAAAATCTACTTCTGTTCTATTGACTATGCCAAGGCCTTTGACCATGTGGATCACAACAAACTGTGGAAAATTCTTCAAGAGATGGGAATACCAGACCACCTTACCTACTCCTGAGAAATCTGTATGCAGGTCAAGAAGAAACAGTTAGAATTGGACATGGAACAACAGACTGATGCCAAATTGGGAAAGGAAAATGTCAAGGCTGTATATTGTCACCCTGTTCATTTAACCTATATTCAGGCAATAGCACCCCACTCCACCACTCTTGTCTGGAAAATCCCATGGATGGAGGAGCCTGGTGGGCTGCAGTCCATGGGGTCGCTAAGAGTTGGACACGACTGAGCAGCTTCATTTTCACTTTCATGCTTGAAGAAGGAAATGGCAACCCCCTCCAGTGTTCTTGCCTGGAGAATCCCAGGGAGGGGGGAGCCTGGTGGGCTGCAGTCTATGGGGTCGCACAGAGTCAGACACGACTGAATCGACTTAGCAGCAGCAGCAGCAGCAGAGTACATCATGAGAAATTCTGGGCTTGATGAAGCACAAGCTGGAACCAAAGCCAGGAGAAGTATCAATAACCTCAGATATGCAGAAGACACCACCCTTATGGCAGAAAACGAACTAAAGAGCCTCTTGGTGAAAAATAAGGAGAGTGAAAAAGTTGGCTTAAAACTCAACATTCAGAAAACGAAGATTATGGCATCTGGTCCCATCACTTCATGGCAAATAGATGGGGAAACAATGGAAACAGTGACAGACTTTATTTTGGGGGGCCCCAAAATCACTGCAGATGGTGACTGCGGCCATGAAATTAAAAGACGTTTGCTCCTTGGAAGAAAAGTTATGACCAACCTAGATAGCATATTAAAAACAGAGACATTACTTTGCCAATGAAGGTCCGTTTAGTCAAAGCTATTGTTTTTCTAGTAGTCATGTATGGATGTGAGAGTTGGACCATAAAGAAAGCTGAGCACAGAAGAATTGATGCTTTTGAACTGTGGTGTTGGAGAAGACTCTTGAGAGTCCCTTGGACTGCAAGGAGATCTAACCAGTCCATCTTAGAAGAAATCATTCCTGAATATTCATTGGAAGGACTGATGCTGAAGCTGAAACTCCAATACTCTGGCCACCTGATGCAAAGAACTGACTCATTGGAAAATACTCTGATGCTGGGAAAGATAGAAGGCAGGAGGAGAAGGGGGCAGCAGAAGATTAAATGGTTGGATGGCATCACTGACTCAATGGACATGAGTTTGAGCAAGCTCCGGGAGTTGGTGATGGTCAGGGAGCCTGGCGTGCTGCAGTCCATGGGGTCACGAAAAGTCTGACACGAATGAGTGACTGAACTGAGCTGAACTGTCCTTTTAAGTGGACTGTAAGATATAAGGTCTATATCTATTATTTTCAATAATCTGTGCCCACTGCCCAGCATAGTAGGTTCCCAGATATTGGATAAATCTTAGTGCAAATGAAAAAAGTGAATGAATGGAACACTGGGGCAAATTTTTGCAAGGGACTAGTCTGTGATGTTTGAAAGTGGGCACTGGAGCCAGAAAATAAGTTTGTTCAATAAGAATAATGTCTCTAAATTTAAGTCAAAGAATAGAAAGTATAAAGAAAACATAAAGGTATAGAAAAGTGTAGAAAAGCACACTATATGGTTAGACAGAACCTGGGAACGGTTGCTCAGTAGAAAAACAAAACTTTTTAACAGATAACTCAATCAAGGTATTGGTTAAGTAAAAATAATTTGATAAAGTATGATGTTATTTGAAGTAAATTTTATTATTTAAACAATTTATGGCAATGTGATAAAAGCTAAACTGGAAAAAAAATATTAGAGTTAAAATTTCCTGGGATGTGTAACAGTAAAAGAGACACTGAAGGAATGGCATAAAAATTCATTTCTAGTGAAGAATATGAAAGGAGCTGTGTAAAATGCGAGTAAAAAGTCATGGCCAGGCACTTCCCTGGTGGCCCAGTGGTTAAGACTTCACCTTCCAATGCAGGGGGTTCACGTTCATTCCCTGGTTGGGATACTAAGATACCACATGCCTCACAGCCAAAAAACCAAAACATAAAACAGTTGCTCTATTGTAACAAATTCAATAAAGACTTTAAAAATGGTGCGTATAAAAAATCTTTAAAAAAGTTAAAAGAATAATGGCTGCTCACACTGAAAACATGATTATATTGAGTAATAGAAATGTCACCTGAAACAGTAGAAGATGTAACTCAAGTAATGAGTCTGAGTAGAAATTATAAGCTAATGACTTCTTGTGTAATTCTCTAATTCAAACATCAGCAAAACTATTGAAAAGTATTCCATGACCATAGCGCATATGTCAGACCCCATACCCAACAGTGTATGTTTTATTAAAATATTAGAAACAGTTGTTCAAGTTCAGGAAAAATGGATTAGCAGTGTGGTTGGTGCAATTTCAAGACAGGAAACCTTAGAGGAGGACAGGAGTGAGAGAGGGAATGTCCCATGTTGGCTTTAGGAATGGTCACAGTGATTAATAGTTCCCCATAGAGGCAAATGATACTCTGGAAACAGACAGACGGTAGGAACATGTAACCAAACAGCACAACAGTTAAAATTCTTAACAATAGGAGTCTAAACTAGCTCCTGCTTGATTCATCACTTCCCTGACTTTCAGTCATTTTCCTGTGTCATGAAGACAGGACACAAAATGCATGTTTCCCTAACCTCTGTGAGTCAATGTCTTAATCAAACTATAATCAAACTGTGTACAAGCTATACTAACAAATTGAAAATACACATGACTCCAGTCTATCTTCTCTTAACTGGAAGAGATTCTTAATATTTACCAGGTAAGACTTTTTGAAAGTCAGGTGATTGCTGCAGCTGATGAGACAGTGCGTACTTTGATACATCTTCCAGCTCTAGGCAAAGTCTGTCTCAAGGGCTATTCTTTAAGCCTGAAAAATGTTTTGATGGTGATCCTATGAGGGTTTTATTTAAGAACTGAATCTTCTAAGCCTAAAATTAAAACTGTAGCAATGATAAAACTAAGAGAAGAGAGGAAGTTGGATAGCTACCTGCTTATGAGCCGTTTATTCAAAATTGATAAAGTGTTTTTGAAGGGTTTTGTCAAATCCATAGCTCTTCATCAAATCTATATTCTGTGATGCTCCACTTATCTAGCACCACCAGGAAATTGGTTCGCATAGATCAAATTTCCAGATAACAGAAGCAGCAGAACTACTTTTTGAAATACATAACACACTGATTTGCCAATGGAGGATTTTGAATTTAATAATCACTCCTTCTTTCCCTGAGACGATGATTCAAAACCATCATAATGCATTGTCTTTAGTAATGACCTGGGACTCTACCAAAATGTGAAGGACGAAAAGATTTTCTTCAGACCAAATGGACCCTATATATTCTACTTCTGTAGTTTTATCAGATTTTAGAAAAATTTGTTGTCTTATTCTTTTGGCATTTTTTCTCTTCTCCTGTTTCCTTGTTTCTAATTTGTTGGCTTCTTACAACTAGAATTTCCCAGTTTAAAAGCTTTTTCTCTTAGAGTAAAATACTCTGGCTTTATTATAACTATTTTGCCATAACATTCATCACTCAGAAGTACTTTTTGTTTAATTCCAAGTTCGCTACTGGGTTCTAAATGGTTGCAGATTTCTGAAATCTCACATCTAAAAAATAAATTTTTATTTTTTAGTGAATAATTTGAAAAATAAGATAAACCAGTATTGTTTGATGCTCAACATCAAACAATACAAACAATAGAAATTCAAGTTCAAGAATAAAAGCATAGCTATTTATAAGAAGAGAGTAAATGACAATTTTCTGCTTCAGTTCTCACCTGCCTATGATTCAATCCACCGAACTTTGAGGAAGTTTAGGATATTCCTACTGGATTAGAATATTCCACAAACAAATATAATTTATATTCCAAGTTACTGGGCATCATGTAGAACCACAGCAGATACATACTTTATACCCTTCCCATATAGATTTTTTTTTCAGTAAAACTTTGCCTGCCCTTCTGAAGCCAGTATTGTATGCATCATATTGTAATGAGGAGGGAAGGTCTTAATATCTATAGTGAGTTAGACATGATGCACTTGATTGAATTCTAAAATATTCAAAAGATTCAAACAGATTAATCTGAACAATACATATCTTTTAAAAATACACAACTTAGACTTTATAATTTATTTTAGATAGTTTTGGGTTCTTGTTCCTCCTTCACTTGCATAATCCTATCCTGGAATCTATGCTTTCAAAGACCACATAGAGAAAAGCACCAGTCATATCCAAATGCAATGACCCTTGAGGCTCCAAACTGTCTCTATAGATTAAAACCTCTGCTAGGAGAAATGTAGACTGTGTGAAGAAAAATAAATTTTATCCAAACCCTGAGGTAAGAGCAATGCTCTGAAGTTACCCTGAAGAATTGTACAACAGGAGAACTAGCTCCTTTGAATTTCCACTTGGCTATCCCAGGATTCCATCCTTCTCCTATAATATGTGCTTACTACCCTATTTATTTATTTCACTCTTATTCTTTTCAACTTTATTATATAATTAACTGTTCTAAATATATACTTCTCCCTTATATGCAGTCCCTTCTGCAAAGAGATCAGAGGCTCTGAAAAGATTTCTTTGGGAAAAAGCATGTTCAGAAAGTTTCTTTTAACTGTATCATTCAGTTCAGTTCAGTTGCTCAGTCATGTCCGACTCTTTGCAACCCCATGAATCGCAGAACCCAGGCCTCCCTGTCCATCACCAACTCCCACAGTTCACCCAAACTCATGTGCATCGAGTCGGTGATACCATCCAGCCATCTCATCCTCTGTCATCCCCTTCTCCTCCTGCCCCCAATCCCTCCCAGCATCAGTGTCTTTTCCAATGAGTCAACTCTTTGCATGAGGTGGCCAAAGTATTGGAGTTTCAGCCTCAGCATCAGTCCTTCCAATGAACACCCAGGGCTGATCTTCAGAATGGACTGGTTGGATCTCCTTGCAGTCCAAGGGACTCTCAAGAGTCTTCTCCAACACCACAGTTCAAAAGCATCAATTCTTCTCCACTCAGCTTTCTTCACAGTCCAACTCTCACACCCATACATGACCACTGGAAAAACAATAACCTTGACTAGATGGACCTTTGTTGGCAAAGTAATGTCTCTGCTTTTTAATATGCTATCTAGGTTGGTCATAACTTTCCTTCCAAGGAGTAAGCTTCTTTTAATTATATCATTAATACATTAAACGTATCATTAATCCTCCCCAAATTTCTGTGGATTGAATAATAGGCATATGAACACTGAAACAGAAGACTGTCATTTATTCTCTTCTCATCTTTCTTTAGTAGTGTACACAGTATCCAGAGCAGGAAATGATTACACATCTTGAATTTTATGAATTTTCCAAAAGGTATGCAATAGTCACTTTGCCTTCAATAAAACTGCTTAAAACATAGAAATAAAGCCAAAAGCAAAGATATATCCATACCTAAATTCTTTAACTACCCATGAAATCAGATATAAGGCAAAACACTAGTTAAGAAGATAGTAGAGAAGCATGTAGTACATAAAAAATATTTCTCAGGAGTCTTTAGCTAAGGTAATGTATTCTAATTAAGTTTTTATTTTTTTTCTGTTGTTTTGACTATTTTATATATGAAATAAGAGCTATAAAATATAAATAAAACCTTTTCTTATCACATAGGTTTCAAGAATTTTCTCCTGTTTGTTATTTAATTTGTTTGGAAGTTTCTTTATAATCATTGAAGTTTTATATATACATTGTCTAGATAATCTATTTTCTTCACTTTATCTTTTTTGCTTTGGGTATAATGCTTTGAATAGCTATTCCCTCGCCAATATTGCACAATTACTCTTCTAAATAAACTCTTCTCTTTTCTTTATAGGTTTATTTAGCTTTTACATTTATTTGAAATTTATTTTAGTACATAGCATGATATAAGGATCCCACATTTCTCATATATTAGGAACACACACAGCCAACAAACACAAACAAATAATTTTGGAACATGTCACATTCTATGAATTGGAGTCTGGGATTAATTCTTACAGAGTGAATCTGAAGTTTAAAATGTTTGCAACAGATCAATAATCTTCTTTCTTTTAAAATTAGGAGAGCTTTCTTTAATACAATGTCACTGTATTTCTGAATTTAGAGATATATTTATTAAAGTTCTTATTGAGTACCAATTATTACCAGGAACTAGGGACTGTGGATAACTGAACTATATAGATCTATAGTCTCTATCCTCAAGCTCATGACCTAGCTGGGGTGGGGCTGGGGGGAGGATTGTGATACAAGCAGACACCTCCAGAACACTGTGGTAAAGCCTATGTCATTAAGCTCTGCCTAAGTTACCTTTGTGGCAGTGAGGGCTCCCAGAGGAGGAGATATTTGAGCTGTGTCTTGGAGGATAAATGGGGATTCACCCAGAAGACAGAGGCAGGAGGCATTCCAGGTCAATACGGCAGCAATTGGCAAGATGCACATGTGAAGTATGCCAGCACATTGGAAAATTATGAGAAAATTGCTATAATTCAAATAAATGTGCCCCCAAAGATGCCGTACTTGGAAGGGTCATTGTTGTGGCTGCTCAGGGAAAATATTAGAAGAGAGGAGAAAGTGAAGGTCATTGATTGAGAGTTATTTTTTAAGCCCAGGTGAAATTTGATGAGTGTCTGAACTGAAGTCATTACAATAGGGACAAAGAAGGGAAGAGAATAGGAAAGAGGGAGTA
The DNA here is from genome assembly GCF_029378745.1 of Bos indicus. Taxonomy (NCBI): domain Eukaryota; kingdom Metazoa; phylum Chordata; class Mammalia; order Artiodactyla; family Bovidae; genus Bos; species Bos indicus. Next base: position 115,207,570 of record NC_091760.1, read on the forward strand.
CTCAGAAAGTAGACTCCTAGATTTTGTTTGCTAAACAGGGTAGATGGTGGTATTAAAGTCAGGATGTAAGTAATAGGAAGCACAGCAAGTTTAGGACATTATTTACCTCTGCATACCTGAGTTTCAGCCACCCAAAGACCATTCAATTGGTTATTGATATCTGGAATACAGCAGAGATATCTGAGTTAAATCTTTGGGCATCAGGGATGTGAATCAAAAAATCAAATGTCTACAGGTTATAGTTACTAAGTAAACAAAGTAAATGAGTAAAGTGGATAATAAGGGGCTGTGGGGATTGTCATGAGCTGGAGAGAGCATGCCCTGTCTATGCTCTATTATACCTGCTGCTCAGGTATAATAGGTTATTGACGTGGGACTCTGGGGGGCCAGAGCTGGCAACTTTTTCAAAAAGAGAAACCAGAAACCTGGATTTTTATTATGGGCTTTCCCAATCTTGAGTTAGTTGAAGGTTAAAATAAAAACTTGTGAGCCAAAGCAAATTAGCTGCCTGGCTTCATTAAATCAATGGATACCTCTATTGTGGATGGTAGTGCCAATTGTAAACATGAATGAAATTCCTAAGAAAAATTTAGTCTACAGTGAAGAAAGGAAACTCATAAAAGCTTGAGGTTGAAGAGAGAGCCTTGAACCAGATACTGCACAATATAATTCATATTTTTAGTGGAGAAAGAGTAAAGCTAACATTTCACAGCATAAAGATGTGTCCCATTAGAAATCCAAGAGTACCGACTTCAAATAAGGATTGTGAGCAATCCTCCTACATTTCTTTCATCAACTCACCCTCATCCATCCTAGACATCATTTCCAATCTTCTCCACAATCTTTAAATCTCTGACCCTCACGATTAATTCCAACTATCCCTCTCTCAGCTGGTGACCCCATCTTACAGTTTATATAGAAAATAGAAACTATGAGATAGGATCCTGTATTTAGTTTCAGGGATATGAGACATTCCTATGTTCTCCTGTTCTATCCTGTTCTCCTCCCTCCAGCTTCTCATGAATCTTAAACTCTCAGTGCTTTCTGTGATATATTCAGATACCCCATCTTAATCTTTCCCTAGGTTTTAAAACACATCCAGGCCTCTCCCATTAACAAGAATGAAAAACAAAACAATCACTCCCAGGCTCACAAGTTTCTCCAGCTTACTCTAGCTTTCCTCCCTTTTATAGTTAAGCTTCATGAAATAATTGTATACACACCCTGTCTCCGGTTCCTTTTCTACACTCATTCCTTAGACTATCTGATCTAGCTTCTGTTTCAAAACCCTACCAGACTCTGTCTTGTTAAGGTCACCATGCTGCTAAATCTATTGAAAGTTTTCTGTCCTTGCCTTTCTTGTCCTCCTAACATCATTTGACTTTGTTGGCCAGTCTACTGTTTCCCTGGCTTCTGTGATACTTGGCTTTCCTGGGCTTCCCTCCTACTCCTTCTTCAGATCCCATATTATTCTTCACTTCCCCAGGGAACCTTGCCTTGACTGGCTCAAATCTCACTATTATATGCTCTCTGAGGACAGTAAAACTCTCCTTTGTAACCTTTTTCACTGTGAAATTTTATATTTGTCTGTGTGCTCTCCCCACTTATAAGCTGAAGATAGGTAGGAAATATGCTAAGTTTTCTCATCATCATGTGCACTGCAGCTGGTCAAAGTCCCAAGGGATTACTATCTATCTATCTAAAGAATGAATGACTAAATAACTGAAAATGAGTGAATTTAAAGCCTGAAACTACAGACAATAGAGGCTGCCTCACTTGTTTAATGTCTTATTTCATATTTGAATCATTTTCATTTTTATTAATGAAATATGCAAAATATATTTCAGAAGTTTAAAAGGGGTTATTTCAATCTATTTAATTTTGAATTATTTTTATTTTTACTTTTTATTCTTCAACTCACACTTAGTATACGATATGACCTCTAAGTAGAGTGACACAAAAATGAACAAGAGTTTGTCTCTACTCTTAAAGGCATATTTTTTTTCCTTTTTATATATTAAAATTGAAATCAGAAATAAAATTCAAATTATCTATTAATTCAAACAGTTGCAAATGCAAAGAGAATAGCAATAAGAATGATGAAGAGCAAGAAGACAAAAGGGTTAGAAGTCTTTAAAATCTCATTGAAATTATATAAAAAGGCTTTTATTTCACCTAAGATATTTTTACATTGTTAAATATGTTCATGTGAAGGATCTATATCTAGAGAGATATATAAAGGATCTATATTTAGAAACTAGTATGAATGAACACTTTCAGTATGACAAATGAACCAAATGTTATTGCTTATAATCATCAGCTAATATTCATTCAACAAGCATTTATGGAGCTCCTGCCATTTGCTAAGGTAAGCTAGGCCACATCTTCAAGACCAACTGAATGTGAGATTGAACACAGGGGAAAGAAAAAGATCAAAGGGCAGAGAGATTTCTAGATGTGTTGACTGCAGGGGGAGGGAAGAACAGGAATTATTTCTGGAAGTTTTGAATTTAGGCTGTTGCTGCTGCTGCTGCTGCTGCTAAGTCGCCTCAGTCATGTCCGACTCTGTGCGACCCCATAGACTGCAGCCCACCAGGCTCCCCCGTCCCCAGGCAAGAACCCCCAGGCAAGAACACTGGAGTGGGTTGCCATTTCCTTCTCCAATGCATGAAAGTGAAGAGTGAAAGTGAAGTCACTCAGTCGTGCCCAACTCCTAGCGATCCCATGGACTGCAGCCTACCAGGCTCCTCCATCCATGGGATTTTTCCAGGCAAGAGTACTGGAGTAGGGTGCCATTGACTTCTCTCATAGGCTGTTGATGTGTAACTAAATCAGAGCACCTTGACAGTGTGCCTGCAGTGGAAAGTAGAGTTCTTGCTTATAAATATCATCTTGGTAATAATTGACACATCACTAATGGTTGAAGGTCAGGGAGTAGTCAGCAGTGTTGGAGGGTCATGGAGAGATCAAGCCATATAATCAATGAAAAGGCTTTGAGACTTTCTAATTCAATATATATGAGAATTTAGGAAGTAGATTCAGAGATTAGAAAACAGAATTTTCTCAGAACTGAATGTGTCACCTCAATTCAATCCATGTCAGACAGCCCTGTGTTCAAACCTTCAATATATGACATTGGCCAAATTTACTGAACCTCTGAAAGCCTCAGAGTTTCTCATTTGTGATGTGGAGATAACAATACCTGCCCCCACAATGTTTATGGAAGAATTAAATATGACACTTAGTACATTGTCTTTCACATTGTATAAATGCCAAATATAGCATTGAGAAGGAGGACAGTGGTGACAACCATCCAGTGGTGACAACCATCCTGTGTTTATGAGGGCCAGGAAAATAGAAGAGGAAAGAGGGAAAGAGATTTTGATTCAACATAGAGATGACATTTTAAAAGACCAAGTTGTCTAGATGGAGAGGTGAACTGTAGCAAGGGTAAATTTCCCATCACCAGAAGGAAGGATTAGATGCTCAATTGGTGGCAAGCTGAAAATGAAGTTTCAAGCATGAGATATAAGTTGACATTCTAGATCTATGACTTTATTATAGCTCTATATTCTGTTAGAGATCAAATTGCCAACATTCATTGGATCATTGAAAAAGCAATAGAGAGTTCCAGAAAAACATCTACTTCTGCTTTATTGACTATGCCAAAGCCTTTGACTATGTAGATCACAACAAACTGTGGAAAATTCTGAAAGAGATGGGAATACCAGACTACCTTACCTGCCTCCTGAGAAATCTGTATGCAAGTCAAGAAGAAACAGAACCAGACATGGAACAATGGACTGGTTCCAAATTGGGAAAGGAGTACGTCAAGGCTATATATTGTCACCCTGCTCATTTAACTTCTATGCAGAGTACATCATGTGAAATGCTGAGCTGGATGAAGCACAAGCTGGAATCAAGATTGCTGGGAGAAATATCAAAAACCTCAAATACACATATGGCACCACCCTTATGGTAGAAAGCAAAGGACTGAAGAGCCTCTTGATAAAAGTGAAAGAGGAGAGTGAAAAAGTTGGCTTAAAACTCAACATTCAGAAAACTAAGATCACGGCATCTGGTCCCATCACTTCATGGCAGATAGATGGAGAAACAATAGAAACAGTAAGATACTTTATTTTTGGGGGCTCCAAAATCACTGCAGATGGTGACTGCAGCCATGAAATTAAGAGATGCTTGCTCCTTGGTAGAAAAGCTATGACCAACCTAAACAGAATATTAAAAAACAGAGACATTCTTTTCTGACAAAGGTCCATCTGATAATAGCTATGGTCTTTCCAGTAGTCATGTATGGATGTGAAAGTTGGACCATAAAGAAAGCTGAGTGCCAAAGAATTGATGCTTTTGAACTGTGGTGTTGGAGAAGACTCTTTGAGAGTCCCATGGACAGCAAGGAGATCCAACCAGTCAATCCTAAAGGAAATCATTCCTGAATATTCATTGGAAGTACTGATGCTGAAGCTGAAACTCCAATACTTTGGCCACCTTATGTGAAGAACTGACTCATTGGAAAAGACCCTGATGCTGGGAAAGATTGAAAGCATGAGGAGGAGGGGATGACAGAGGATGAGATGGTTAGATGGCATCACCAACTCAATGGACATGAGTTTGAGCAAGTTCTGGGAGTTGGTGATGGACAGTGAAGCCTGGCGTGCTGCAGTCCATGGGGTCACAAAGAGTCAGACATGACTGAGTTACTGAACTGAACTGATACTCTGTTTGCTCAATGATTATATTGGTTCCAAAGGAATAGGACATGTAGTGGGCATAATTTGGGGGGAGAGGGGAAAACAGAGATATATTGTTTCACCACAAAATCAAATGATCCCCAACTGGATAATAACAATTTTGTTGTCAAATGCAGAGTGGAAACTATTACAGTTAACCCTTGAACAATGCATGGGTTAAGGGCACCCGAACTGCCCAGTGGAAAATCCTAGGATAACTTACAATTGGCTTTCTATATCCATGGTTACTCTGTATCCAAGGCTCCAAACCTACAGATTTAAGCAACTATGAATCACGCAGCAATGCAATGTTTACTCTTGAAAAAATCCATATATAAGTGGATCTGTGTGTGTGTGTGTGTGTGTGTGTCTGTGTCTGAAAGTCGCTCAGTCATGTCGACTCTTTGTAACCCCATGGACTGTGGCAAGAATACGGGAGTGGGTAGCCTATCCCTTCTCCAGGGGATCTTCCCAACCCAGGGATCAAACCCAAGTCTCCACCATTGCAGGTAGATTCTTTACCATCTGAGCCACCAGGGGAGCCCCATGAGTGGATCTACGCAGTTCAAACCCAGTGTTGTTCAAGGGTCAACTGTGTACTCAAACACATTCTTATGCCACTTCTGCCCACACATTGAGTTTAACTAATAGCAGCCTCATTTCTTTCACTGTAATGTCAAAACATTAGGAAAAATAAAAAGAATTCTTCAAAAAATGTTGGGACCCCAGATTTGTGGAAATTACAGTATGTATTTTCCTAAAATAAATTTATTTTCCTAAAAATAAAACCTTGGATTTTAAAAACAGGCTCTTCGGTGGGTGGTTAGTAGCATTACCAAAGATTTATTCAATTAAGAAAATCATTACCTAGAGATGCCACAAATCTTTTAAGTGGCAACTCTCCAAAAGCATTTCACTTTAAATGTGTGAACTCCACATAGGATGAAATGCTTATTAATGTAGCCATTTCTGAAGACTGTGTTCTTTTTGTTGTTTTTAGAGTGTGGTCATGAGTGATGGAGCCATCCCCACTTGTTCTTGTGACGGTTCATATTTACTCTCAAGATGACTGACTAGGACTACAACTGTAAATTCTAGCTCAAAGCCTAAATGACAGTCACAATCCTGGACTCACTCTCACAGGCTCAAACAAAGAACTCAGGGACTCTAAACATTAGGATAAGATTTAACATGACATTATTCTTCTGAGGAAAGTATTTCAGATAAATCTTCCTAGTCTCTAGATGACAGCGAGTACAGGCTGCTTTGTGCAATAATCCCTCAGAGGAGAAACTTTGAAGGAGTCCTATTTTTCCTTATGGCATATGGAATCTGAACATGTGAATTGTTCTTACATACACATCAGCTCTAAATTCTCCAGGGTAAGAGTTCTTTCTAGTTTTAAACATACTAAAGAGACCTGTTCTGGATCTGATTCTCTCCCATGCTAAGCCGACATAGATATAAAGTGGATTTATAGTTCACTCGCATACATCCTGAGTGCAGTGTTGTATGGAGGACAACACTCTTTTGTTCTGAATAAGAAAATCACCAAGATAGCTAGGGTCTTCTAGGGTTATCTCAATCACACCCTATATTTCGAGTTGTAATTATGAGAAATGCATCAAAATAACTCCTCATTTGTGTATGGATGAAGAGAAGGAACAGGTCTCTTTTATCCTCGAAGAGTAAATAAGGGGTATGGAGCAACATGTAAGCAGTTTGGAATTCTTGGATTTCACAGTCATGGTTCTACCTAGTCTTTTGTGATATTATTAGACCCTGACTGGCAGTGTTTTATACTTCTTTATTTTATTTTATTTTTTAACTTTACAGTATTGTATTGGTTTTGAGGCATAAACGTCACTTGAGCATGCAGCAAGGCCAGAAAGATTGGATTAGCTAGTGAGCAAATTGCTGTTGTTTCATCACTAAACCGTGTCTTACTCTTTGCAACATCATAGACTATAGCCCGCCAGTCTCTTTTCTCTATCCATGGGGTTTCCCAGGCAAGAATCCTGGAATGAGTTGTCGTTTCCTTCTCCAGGGCATCTTGCCAACCCAGGGATTGAACCCACATCTCCTGCATTGGCAGGCAGATTGTTTACCACTGACCCAACCGTGAGTAAATGGATGAGTCCAATTGACTACTCAGCATCCACATCTCAAGGCACCTTTGTCGTCTTCCTTCTGGGACATATTTACAATAACTGGAATAAAGTTATTTTATAATAAACCTCTGTTACTTACGAAATCTGGTCATGAAGTAGAAAAGGAGACAGTTGAAACTGTATATGCATGCTCACTGTAATGGAAACCTGATTGAATCACATTTTGAATTTTGTCCAACCATTTTTAAGGCTTCCCTGTGGCTCAGCTGTAAAGAATCCACCTGCCATTTTTTTCATACCTTTTAATTTAGGGGATTTCCAGGCCCACATTTTAGAAATATCTTTCATGGAAGCAAGGAGTTAACTGTATCTATAAAAAAAGGTGTGAAACATATCAAGGCATATGGAAAGGCATTTACAGATAAGAAATAAAATTTAATTTCTGCCTTCCAGGAAAAGGCTTCAAGGCAATGTCTCCTTTTTCCAATGTTTGATCTCTTAAAAGATTTATTTGGAGGACATAAAAATTATCAAAAAATATCTTGTAGGATCATCTTAAATGTTACCCTTGTTGTTGTTCAGTTACCATGTCATGTCTGACTCTGCAACCCCATGGACTGTAGCACGCCAGGCTTCCCTGTCCCTCACCAACTGCAGAAGTTTGTCTGAGTTCATGTCCATCGAGTCAGTGATGCTATCCAACCATCTCATCCTCTGTCGTCCCCTTCTCCTCCTGCCTTCAGTGTTTCCCATTGCTAGTGTCTTTTCTAATGAGTCGGTTCTTCATGTTGGGTGGCCAAAGTCCTGGAGCTTCAGCTTCAGCGTCAGTCCTTCAAAAAGAGTACCTTACAGAGAGAAAATATCTAAAATAATCTCCAATTTCAGTCAATAAAACTCAGTTAAATTTAGTAATATAAATTCATCCTGAAAATTCATTTCGAACAAAAATTTTAGTGTAAAATACAGATATCATTTGACAAATAATTATTTTACCACTTCATAATATAGAAAATATAATAAATTTTTCCTATGAAAGTAACTTCTGATTTGTTGTGTAATCCTTTGGTGGTTCCTCATTGCCTTCAAGATAAAGTCCGTATTCCTTCACTTGGTCCACAAGCCCCTTTATTGCCTACCAACGGAGCCTCACCTTGAACCACACACCCCAACTTATATTTCTCCAAGCACCAGTCACACTGAACTATTTGCACTTCCTGGGCATTTTGGGCCTTTGTTTATGATGCCTTCTCTGTCTGAAACTCTATCCTCAGTCTTTTGACCTTTACAACTTGTCTCAGGAACATGTCTTCTAAAAGGCCCAAGAACTTCCCCAATCTGCACTCAGTGTCCATCAAACCCTTTCCCAAGGACCCCATGTTTTTGTGTATCATAGCAGTATTGATGCTATATCCTAACGGTCTACCTGTCAGTTTTTATCATTCACTCATTCAAGCATTGCACAAATCTTGAATGAATATTAACCACGTGACAATCACTCTTTGAGGCACTGAGGACAAACAATGAATAGGAAAACCACCAGCTATCAAGGAACTTAGTTTCTAGTGGGGACACAAAAAACAATAACACATAAACGTACAAGAAAATGCCAGGCAACTTAAATGCTATGGAAAAAAAAAAAAAAAAAACTCAACAAGGTAAGGGAAACAGGGAATAAGTTAGTTCTGGTGAGGAAAGTGGTTGCTTTTACAAACAAAGTGGTTTATTTTTAGAAAGATTGTCCTGCTGCTGCTGCTGCTGCTGCTGCTAAGTCACTTCAGTCGTGTCCGACTCTGTGTGATCCATAGACGGCAGCCCACCAGGCTCCCCTGTCCCTGGGATTCTCCAGGCAAGAATACTAAGATTGTCCTAAGAGACCCTTTGATGAGATGGCAGGGTTTTTTTATTGTTTATTTTTTACATAGATTTGAAGTACCCAAGCAAGCAATACTGGTGTTTAAATGAAGTTGTGTTCTAGGCAGAGGCAGAGGAAGCTATACACGCAAAAGCTGTGAAACAAAAATATTCCTGGCACATTTGGGGGAATAGCAAGGCGGGCAGAATGGCTACCGTACATACACTCTGTGAGGGAGAGAGGAGTAGAAGATGGCATTAGAGAAGTGTCATAGGATGTTCAAGGGGAACAGTGGTCCTCAATAAGGCTGTAATTAGAGACAACTGGTGAACTTTAAAAAATCTAGGACAGCCCAGTCTCAGTCCAAGAGAGTCTAAATTTAATAACTTGAAGTAGAGCCCAGGCATTGATATTTGTTGTTGCTTGTTTCTCTACCATTTTTTTTCAAGTTTTAAAGGGGGTGGATTTGAGGTCCACTTTTTGAAGGGGGTGGACACAGATATTTTTAAACAGATCCCATGATAATTCTAATGTGTAGTTTATTTTGGGCATTTTAGGCCAATTTAGGATTTTGACCAGCATTCTGACTGAGATGGGAAGGCACTGAAGAACTGTGAACAACCGAGTAATGTCATCTGACTTGTGATTTCAAAGAATTTCTCTAGCTTTTTAGTGGACTATGAGGGAAAGGACAGGAGCAATGAGATCAGTTGAGAGATTCTTACGGTAATTCAGGTGGAGAGTCTGTGGACTTTGGGACCAGGGCTGGCTATGTGCTACCTGTATGGAAAGGGATCATGATTCCTTTATATCTTCAGAGTCTAGCACATGTAACAGATGCCCAATAAATATTGCCTGAATGATTGTGAAACAGATGGTTTATGTATTGCTCTTTGGGAGACAGCACAGCTCAAAGGGTAATAAGATAAAAAATCTGGGAAGGTTCTAGGCCATAACATGGCCTGGATGATTTACAACCAATTGAACAACTGAAAACTTATATTCGTTATCTATAAAATGGGAATAACAATCCTTCATGGGGTTGTTAGTAGACTAATAAAAAGAGTCAAATATAAGGAGTAAGTTTATACTGCTAGTAATCTGCCATAATTACTCAAACCTTACATACACTTTGTGATACAACAGTGATAAAGAGTGTGAGACCTGGGGTCCTACAGACTTGGTTCTTATCCCAGCCTTAGTACTTGTTACTTTGGCCAAATGATATCACCTCTGTAAGTCTCATTTCTTCACCTTGGAAATGAAGATAACAGTTCCTAGCTCATAAGATTTCTGTAAACTTTAAAAAATACCGTATAAAAATACTCTGATTCCTGGCATATAATAAGCTCTCAACAGGCAAACTACTACTATTGCTATATCATCACTAGAGTGCGTGTTACGTGTTCTCAGAACATTTTCCCATTTAATACCAGTGTGCCGGATACTCTCTGTTTGCCCCTCCAGATCCATTCTTCATTCTGCTCTGGGCCTGGGCAGCTGACCTTTATGGGCTATGTGAGGATAGTGCCCAGTTGAAAGGCAATCAGAGGACATCATAGGGTAAAAGGAGAATGATGGTAGAATATCAGTCCCTCTCAGAAACCTCCCCCCCGATATCAAGTTGAAGTTGGCTGTGTTTTCCTGTGGTAACCCTCAGCTCTGGGCCAGAAGCCCTCCCTACACTCTTCACTTCCATTAATCATTGTCTTTTCTGCCCTTGAAGGGCATGAGGTGGCAAAGGGTCTCCCTTATTCCTAGCTAGAGCACTGTCCCTTTTTCTATATATGTACTCCAGTTCAGTTCAGTTCAGTCGCTCAGTCATGTCCGACTCTTTGTGACCCCATGAATTGCAGCATGCCAGGCCTTCCTGTCCATCACCAACTCCCAGAGTGCACCCAAACTCATGTCCATTGAGTCGGTGATGCCATCCAACCATCTCATCCTATGTTGTCCCCTTCTCATCCTGCCCCCAATCCCTCCCATCATCAGAGTCTTTTCCAATGAGTCAACTCTTCGCATGAGGTGGCCAAAGTATTGGAGTATCAGCTTTAGCATCAGTCCTTCCAAAGAACACCCAGGACTGATCTCCTTTAGAATGGACTGGTTGGACCTCCTTCCAGTCCAAGGGACTCTCAAGAGTCTTCTCCAACATCACAGTTCAACCTACCCTCTAGTAAATAGTCCCTTTATTGGAATCTTCAATTATTTAATTTGGGTGTATATCAGTTTCCTGTTGAAATCCTGACTAATACATCTGGAAATATGTGTCATTCCTGTTTTGAAGGTGATGATACTGAACCTTTAAAAGATAATACTCAAGATAGTGAAAAAAGAAGAAATTTCAAATTAGATAGCCATAAGTTCAAATACTGTGGGAATTTGAGCAAATTACTTGAACTTCTTTTTTGCTGTGTAAGTCATGTAAACTCAATTTTAGCTGTGTGAGTTTGGACAAGTTATCTAAACTCTCCAAGGCTTAGTGTTTCCTACTACCACATAGGATTTCTGTATTGTAAGAGATACTGCTTTTAAAATAATTATCATAGTATCAACCAGAGTGGTTAATTTTTAAAAAATGTTAACTTTATGTCCCAAGAAGTCCCTACAAGTCATGTATAGTCTTTGGCAACCCCTCTGTCCATGGCATTTTCCAGGCAAGAATACTGGAGTGGGTTGCCATTGCCTCCTCCAGGGGATTTTTCTGACCCAGGGATCGAACCAAATCTCCTGCATTGGCAGGTAGATTCTTTACCTCCAGCACCACATGTTGTTGTTCAGTCACTCAGACATGTCCAACTCTTTCGAACCCCATGGACTGCAGCACGCCAGGTCTCCCTGTCCTTCACCATCTCCTAGAGCTTGCTCAAACATCATGTCTGTTGAGTGGGCGAGGTTATCCAACCATCTCATCCTCTGCTGTCCCCTTCTCCTCCTGCCTTCAATCTTTCCCAGAATCAGGGTATTTTCTAATAAGTCAGCTCTTCACATCAGGTGCCCAAACTATTGGAGCTTCAGCTTCAGCATCAGTCCTTCCAATGGATATTCAGGATTGATTTCCTTTTGGTTTGATTTCCTTGCAGTCCAAGGGATTCTCAAGAGTTTTATCCAACACCACAGTTCAAAAGCATCAATTCTTTGGGTCCAGATCTCACAACCGTACATGACTACTGGAAAAACGATAGCTTTGACTAGACTGACCTTTGTTGGCAAAGTAATGTCTCTGCTTTTTAATTTGCTGTCTATGTTTGTCATAGCTTTTCTACTAAGGAGCAAGCATCTTTTAATTCCATGACTGCAGTTATGATCTGCAGTGATTTTGAAGCTTTACTTGGGAAAACCATAAAATTTTGGATATAGTTTGGCAATTTCTGATTCAATATCAGTGGTCTCTTTGAAGGCTAATTTTTCTCTTTGTATTATCTTGTAAGTACAGCTGTGGATATAAAAAGTGTCTTGGCCTCGTGTAGAAAGTTTTTATAAAAATGACATTTACTAATGATAGCAATCATGAATACCAAATTTCCCTTTTAGATATTAGCTTTTTCCTATTGGTGTATTTGATAGTTGCTTATCTTACACAGTGGGACAGAATTCATTCAAAGCTATTTCTGAAAGCTTCTCAGGAGATGGCAAACAACTTTTTTTCAATAGCATTTGGCTTTAGAGTAACTGTTTCCACATTGGGGATTTTCAGTGATTATCAGAAATCATTTACAATCTGATTGACAATGCGAGTGGCATTGAATGGCTTTACTGAATCTGATGTTTTGTCCAACAGGTATGTTGACAGGAATATGTCAGCTCTAGGCATATTACCATTTTGTAACAAAATGTAACTGTCACTTGGAAATTTCATTATAGAGTGGTGCACTGGGCTTGATCCTACCAGGAAATATAAATTGCTTATAAAAAAAAATTAGGCTCTCAGACTGCCAATTCAAAAAAAGAAGTCTTTTTATTTTAAAGAGTTCATTCCCATGGATTTTAGAGGTGAAAAATAGGGCAGAAAGCAAGCTAATTGGCTATCCATGTGCACCAAATACTCTTCATAATTTATTTAAACACCCCAACAGTCTTGCAAGGCAGAAATTACCTCCAGTTCACTGAGATTCAGACGGGTGTCTGACCATGAATAATCCATCTTGGAAGTGATGGATGTGGGTCTCAAGTGTAGGCTTTTCTGATTTCCATGCTCAATCTGCCCCCACCTAATGACCTATGTTGTCAGTGCAGAAATTTATTAGCAAATGGCTCTTTAAAAATTATGAAAAATCTCATTTTACTTGATATTTAGGTAATTTTCTCAACTACTAACTAATCTCAAAGCTTTCTCTCCCATTCTATTGCTCTATTCTCAAGTTAAGACCTCTTAACTGGATTGCTATAATATCATTTTAACTTATCTTCCTGAGTATTGTTTTGTCCACACCAGTACATTATATATGTTAATATTTTAAACACAGAGACCTAATTATTAATTCCTATTGATACCTTTCGATGACTCCTGCCTGCAATTCAGGAGACCTGTGTTCAATCCCTGGGCTGGAAAGATCCCCTGGAACAGGACTTGGCAACCCGCTCCAGTATTCTTGCCTGGAAAATCCCTTGACAGAGGAGCCTGGTGGGCTAAAGTCCATAGGGTCACAAAGAGTCAGACACAACTGAGCCACTAACATTTTCATGGCTCATTATCACCAATGAGGTAAAGTCAGGATTCCTCAGTACCATGTTTGGCATTCCTGACTATGTATTCAGCAATCAGGGTAACTTCTCATAACCTTAGTTCAAAGAATATGGAATTTTCCTAAATCTACCACACTTTTCCATGCCGCCCAGTTTGGACATGTTTCTCTCAATACTCACCCCCACATTACCTAGAGAACATTTACTTATCTTTCAAGAGCTTGGTCAAAATTCCCCTTTCAGTGAAGTCTTTCCTGTCCTTTCCAAATGATTTTATGCCCATATCATTATTTCTCTTTGTAAGGTGCTGAAGGCTTTTTGTTATGATTTGTTGTTTCCTTTTTGCCATTTTGTTTCCTCCTAGCAAATGTTGAGCTCTTTGCAAGCAGGGACTATGTCTAGATGTTCAGTAATTATTTGTGAATTTACAAATCTATTGAAACCTTAAGAGTTAGTTTCATGCTTTCAAGCAAATATCTTTCAAAATAGAAACTTCAGAGACCTAATTCATTATATTGATTCTTCTGAGAGAGTTCCAACAGACTTGACTCTTGAAATCTTCTAAATGGGCCCTGGGTATGCCTAGAAAGTAATAACTGCTCACACTATTAAAAATTGGGAAGAAAGCTCAAGAAGAAAGAGAAAGAGAATGTAAGAAGCAGAGAGCAAAAAAAGAAAGCAGCACCCAGAGAATAACCTGGATGTAACAGAGTTGAAAGAGGTAGAAGCTGCATAAAAAGTACAATCTATAGATTCAATGCAATCCCTATCAAGCTACCAATGGTATTTTTCAGAGAACTAGAACAAATAACTTCACAATTTGTATGGAAATACAAAAAAAAACCCCTCAAATAGCCAAAGTAATTTTAAGAAAGAAGAATGGAACTGGAGGAATCAACCTGCCTGACCTTAGACTATACTACAAAGCTACAGTCATCAAGAGAGTATGGTACTGGCACAAAGACAGAAATATAGATCAATGGAACAAAATAGAAAGCTCAGAGATAAATCCATGCACCTATGGACACTGTATCTTTGACAAAAGAGGCAAGAATATACAAATCTCTTTAAAAAGTGGTGCTGGGAAAACTGGTCAACCACTTGTAAAAGAATGAAACTAGAACACTTTCTAACACCATACACAAAAATAAACTCAAAATGGATTAAAGATCTAAATGTAAGACCAGAAACTATAAAACTCCTAGAGGAAAACATAGGCAAAACACTCTCCGACAAAAGCACAGCAGGATCCTCTATGATCCACCTCACAGAGTAATGGAAATAAAAGCAAAAATAAACAAATGGGACCTAATTAAACTTAAAAGCTTTTGCACAATGAAGGAAACTATAAACAAGTGAAAAGACAGCCTTCAGAAATGGAGAAAATAAGAGCAAATGAAGCAACTGACAAAGAATTAATCTCAAAAATATACAAGCAGCTCCTGCATCTCAATTCCAGAAAACTAAACAACTCAATCAAAAAATGGGCCAAAGAACTAAACAGACATTTCTCCGAAGAAGACATACAGATGGCTGACAAACACATTCAAAGATGCTCAACATCACTCATTATCAGAGAAATGCAAATCAAAACCACTATGAGGTACCATCTCACGCACCAGTCAGAATGTCTGCTATCAAAAAGTCTACAAACAATAAATGCTGGAGAGGGTGCAGAGAAAAGGGAACCCTCTTACACTGTTGGTGGGAATGTAAACTAGTACAGCCACTATGGAGAACAGTGTGGGGATTCCTTAAAAAACTGGAACTAGAACTGCCATACGACCCAGCAATCCCACTGCTGGGCATACACACCGAGGAAACCAGAATTGAAAGAGACACGTGTCCTCCAATATTCATCACAGCAATGTTTATAATAGCCAGGACGTGGAAGCAACCTAGATGTCCATCGGCAGATGAATGGATAAGAAAGCTGTGGTATATATACAAAATGGAATATTACTCAGCTATTAGAATGCATTTGAATTCATTCTAATGAGGTGGATGAAACTGGAGCCTATTATACAGAGTGAAGTAAGTCAGAAAGAAAAACACCAATACAGTATATTAACGCATATATATGGAATTTAGAAAGGTGGTAACGATGACCCTATATGTGAGATAGCAAAAGAGACACAGATGTAAAGAATAGACTTTTGGACTCTGTGGGAGAAGGCGAGGGTGGGATGATTTGAGAGAATAGCATTGAAACATGTATATTACAATATGTGAAATAGATCACCAGTCCGGGTTCAATGCATGAGACAAGGTGCTCAGGGCCAGTACACTGGGATGACCCTGAGGGATGGGATGGGGAGGGAGGTAGGAGGGGTGTTCAGGATGGGGAACACATGTACACCCATGGCTGCTTCATGTCAATGTATGGCAAAACCACTACAATATTGTAAAGTAATCAGCCTCCAATTAAAATAAATTAATTAATTTTTTTTAAAAAGGTACAGATGTAGCTTCAGAGTAACTCAGATGGGTTGTGGCTTCCTGAGCATGGAATAGACAAGGGAGGGTTATGAAATAAGAAAGGGTAACAGTAGGCCAGGCTAACTAGGCCAGAGCAAAAGTTACAGCCTGCTGGGGCTCACAACCATGTTCTTCCATCTCTTCATCCAGTATTGGGAAGCTATACAAACCCTACTAATTATAATCAAGGGTAGGTCACTCCCATCTCACCTGTTGCTCGTGTAAACAGATTACTTGTGAAAGGAAAAAAACAATGAATTTTGGGAGCAAGAGACATCTGTAATTGACTGTATAAACCCAAACAAAAAGTTCAGATAGACAAAGAATATCTTTTTTCCTTTACTAGTTAGACCCCTTGTAACAAAATTTTGTCTTGTTGACACTCTGCCAAGTGGTAGTGACAGGCCAAGGGATGTCAATAGCAAAGTGGAAAGGAAAGAAAAGCAAACAATGGGCATAAGAGTTAGAAGGGATAGTTAGATCCTTTAAGTTGAGAGTGGAATGTAGGCACAATTAAATAATCATTAACAAATTTATTTATTCAACAGAAAATTGGATTGCCTGGTATTTTTTCCCCCTGAGTGCATATGAAAATGGTATGAGAATGAACATGATGTATGACAGTTCATACCCACAGGCGCAACCAGAGAATCCTCTGGCCACTGATTCCTCCTAACTAGTCTTAGCCTCCAAGCTCGTATTATCTAATGTAATTGCTGCTACCACGTGTGGCAATTTAAATGTAAATTAATTAAAATCATAAAAAATAACAAGTTCGGCTTCTCTGTCACAGCAGCTACATTTCAAGTGCTCAGTAGCCACATGTTCCTAATGTATTGAACAGTGCAGATGCAGGACATTTCCATCATTACAGAAGTTTTTATGGGAAAGCTCTGCAGGCTTCCCAGTTTACTCTAAACACCCCCACTAAGCTAAGACTACTCATGCATAATTTTATCATATCACTTCCTAGCTCATAAACTTCTGATGGATTTCTTACTGCCACCAGGACAGTGCTTCTCAACATAAAACGCACATTCGTATTATCTGGAGATCTTGTTAAAATGCGGTGTCTAATTCAGTAAGACTCCAGTGATCCCATGATTCTGCATTTCAACTCAGCTACCAGGGGACACTGATGGTGTTCCTTCAACCATATTTTATCACCTTGGCTTCCAAGTTCTCTATTCCCTCACCAGCCCTACCTGATGTCCATCAGGTTCTAGAAATGGCCCTTCTTTGCTCCAGGGGCTAAGTTTATAAACAGTTCCTTCTGATGACAGTATTCACTCCTGCTCCCTTCCTAGGTTCCTCCAATTTCTTCCTCCTTAGGGAGGTTGTCTCCAGTGACTCAAGCCAGCTCAATCACCTCTACAGAGATGGCTTTCAAACTTCAGTGTACATAGAGATCACCTCAAGGAAGCTTGAGAACTTGTGCTACTCCGGTCCTGTGTACTTGGTCACTTCAGTCGAGTCTGACTCTTTGTGATCCCATGGACTTCCAGGCTCCTCTGTCCATGGGATTCCCAGGCAAGAATACTGGAGTGGGTAGCCATTCCCTTTTCCAGGGGATCTTCCTGACCCAGGGATCAAACCCGCATCTCCTGCATTGCAGGCAGATTTTTTTTTTTTTTTTTTTTTAAACATCCAAGCCACCAGGGAAGCCTGTGCTCAGGCCCTACCTCGGGAGAATCTAGTCCTTACATTTGAGATGAGGCCCAGAACCCACTTGATTTAGACTTTAGGTGATTTTAAGTTTTTCCCTAACCAAACTCTGAGAAATACTGTCCTTAGTATACTTCCTGGCTATATAACTGATTTTGATACTTTAAAAAACCTTATATATAACCTTATACTGATATTCCACTTTTTGTAGTATTTTTTTTATCTATTGTGAAATTAAGTATAAACAATGTTAGAATCCCTTGAGGGAGATTTTAAAAGCCTTCATTCAGAGGCCCCATCCCCAGAGACTGATTTAACTGGTAAGGAACTCATCATGATCAGTGTGTGTGTTCAGTCGTGTCCAACTCTTTGCGACCCCATGGACTGTAGCCCACCAGACTCCTCTGGCCATGGGATTCTCCAAGCAAGAATACTGGAGGGGGTTGTCATTTCCTCCTCCAGGAGATCTTCCTGACCCAGGGATTGAACCTAGATCTCTTACGTCTCTGTCTCCTGTATTTACAGGAAGATTCTTTTCCATTAGCGCCACCTGGTAAGCCTCTGATAAGGGGAAATATTTTTGTTTGTGTTCTAAAGCTCTGTAATTCCTTTCCTGTGGCTGCCATAACAGAGTACTATAGATTTGGTGACTTAAGAAAACAGACATTTTCTCTCAGTGTCCTGAAGGTTAGAAATATGCAGTCAAGGGGCTGGCGGGGCCATGCTTGCTCTGAGGGCTCTGGGAGAGAGTCTGTCTGTTGCATGCTTCTCTCCTAACCTCTGCTGGTTACAGGTTATTGTTGACATTTCCTGGCTAACAGCTTCATCTCTCTAATTTCTGCCTCTTTCCTTGCATAGCCTTCTCTCCTGTGTCCGTGTCTCCAAATCCCACTCTTCTTATACAGACACTGGTCATGGAAATTGTTTGTGTTTGAATGTGTATGTGCTCAGTTGTGTCCAGCTCTTTGTGACCCCATGGACTGTAGCCCACCAGGCTCCTCTCTCCTTGGGATTCTCTAGGCAGGAATACTGGAGTGGGTTGCTATTTCTTCCTCCAGGGGATCTTCCTGACCCAGGGATGGAACCCGTGTCTAAGTCTCCTACATTGGCAAGCAAATTCTTTACCACTGAGCCACCTGGGAAGCCCCCATGGGATTTGGGGCCCACATATGTCAAGTGTGACCTCATCTTAA
This sequence comes from Bos indicus, assembly GCF_029378745.1. Lineage (NCBI taxonomy): Eukaryota > Metazoa > Chordata > Mammalia > Artiodactyla > Bovidae > Bos > Bos indicus. Next base: position 115,226,303 of record NC_091760.1, read on the forward strand.
CTTGATTCCATCTGCAAAGACTATCTCCAAATAAGGTCACAGTCAGGGGTATCTTGGGCTAGGACCTCAATCTCTCTTTTTTTGTGGGAAACAGTTCAACCTGCAAGCTCTTCAAGTGATTCTAATGCACAGCCCAGTTTGAAGAACAATGGTTCTGAAACTTGAACATACAACAGAATCATTTTGAGGTTCAAAAATTGAAAGGTTGCTGAATCCAAACTCAGATTTGGATTCTTGGGCCTAAGAATTTGCATTTTTTTCACAAGTTTGAAAACCACTGGTGTAGGGGAATGGAAAGTAAAATGAATGCACACTTTGACCCTTAAACAAAGCAGGTTTGAACTGGGTCTACTTCTGTGAGATTTTTTTCAATAGTAAGTACTACCATACTATACAACTTGTGGTTGGTTAAATCCACAGAATCACAGATGCAGAGGAACCTCATGAACAAAGGGCCGAGAGTAAGTTATACACACAGATTTTTGATTGTGCAGAGGGTTGGCACCTGCAACCCCTTTGCTGTTCAAGAGTCAACTTTCTTTCTTTCCTACCCTTGGAGGAACAATGTAGGTATCACCTGGGAGCTGTGGAGAAATGCAGAACTTTGAGCCCACCCCAGATTCCTGAACCCAAGACTGTATTTTAACAAGATTCTCAAGTAATTTTCACTTCCATTAAATTCTTAGAAGCACTGTTGTATACTATTCAAAATGAAGTTGATCTTAAATTGCTGGTTGAATTAGTAAAGGGATGGCTGGATAAAGAAAGAAATGTGTGCTAAGTTGTTTCAGTCATGTCTGACTCTTTGCGACGCTATGGACTGTAGCTCCCAGGCTTCTCGTCCATGGGATTCTCTTGGCAAGAATACTGGAATGAGTTGTCATACCCTTCTCCAGGGGATCTTCCTGACCCAGGGTCAAACCCGCAGCTCTTATGTCTCCTGCATTGGCAGGCAGGTTCTTTAACATTAGGGCAACCTATGAATGAATAATAAAAAAAGATTCCCTAACTGCCTTTCTCCCAGGAGACAGAAAAGTGGTCGTCCTTCTAAATCCATTGATCAAGTTGTCTTAGCAACTGTGAAGACAGTGGCTCATCATCACAGTAGCTTGAAGGGAATCTGTCTGTTGTTTCTTCGGCAATGGAGTGTTCTTGCTTATTTGGCCTTTCTCAGGCTTTAACCAAGAAATTCCATACTTTCCTCTCCCTGCCTCTTCCCAGATGACCTCATCTTAACATTTTGTGGCTTCTCTATCAGCACTTTGTCATTTGTGCCAAAATCTGAAATAGGAGGCTGGCTGGAATACAGAGAAGTAGAGCACAGTGTAGATTTAGTGATGAACTGGCTTTGGGCCAGAAGGGTAGCAGGTAAGTTTCAGATTTTCAGCTGAAGAAGAAAGAAAGGCTTTTAGAAAGCTTAGAGCCAAGTCAAAACATGCCATATATGATTTTTTTTTTTTTGGCAGATATGCTGTAAAATAAGAGTAGACCAAATTCCCCAGGTAACAGTAATTGACCTATAAATGTCATTATTGATAGATTGTGTTTCTAGAAACATTGTTCTAGAGCTAAAGTGCTCATGTGAATCTCAAAAAGGAATTTAGAGACAAGCTTTGAAAGTCTTTCTTTTTCTCTCTCCACTACTAATTTCCATTTTCCTCTTGGAGAGCTGCACTTTTTTTTTTCCCTCTTAAGCAAGTCACACACCCAAGCTGTCACAAACAGTTGTCTTCTAGAAGGCCAATGTTTTCTTGGGGAAAAAAGTTTTTTTTCAAAGGCCATTACCTTTCATTCCTTCATGGAGCCATTTCTCATAGACAATGAATCATTTAATAGAAAGATTGATAGAGTTCACATTAAAGTTTGCTTTTTTTAACTTGACAGTTTGAGAAAGAGTTGACATTTCATTTTAATAAAATGGGTATTGTCTGGAGAGGCACAGTCTGATTTCAGGAAGCAATGCTGTACATGTGGTACCTCCTGTCACATGGCTTAAGAAGTATTCCTTTAATGTTTTGTTACCTCCTCTTCCTCTTCTGTAAAACAGGATTAACAAAGTTACCAATCTGTCTCCCAGATGTCTGTTAGAAATAAAGAGGACACACATCTGATAACCAAGAAAAAAAAATCTCTCATGTCTTTAGCCATATAATATAGGTACATTTCTGTAATCACCACTTAATTTAAATTTTCTTTTCTTTTTGGCATGAACTTATGAAAATCAGTTTCCACATTCTAAATGTTCAGTTAAAGCAAAAAGGTTTTGTTTTGTTTTTTTTTCTTGTCTGAAATTAACCAGTTATACACATTAGCAGCTTTGTAATAAAGAACACATTAACAACTTTAGATATTTCTGTATTTGTCCACAATAAGAAATGTTGCCTACCTAAATCCAGGATGAAAAAATTCTCCTTCTTCTCTCTGTCATATATTCTGCTAGTAAATTGCTTAATCACTGTGTGTGGCAGCCGAGTTCAGCTCTTGGGCATGCCTCTTAGAGAACTGTCAGGGGCACCTAAGGTCCCTCTGCTATTTCTAGATGACAGGAATAGCAAAGCAGCCTGATGCCATACTCTCAACAGCTATGTGAGTATGTGTGTGTATGAGAGAGAAATCGTTTCCTTCCTCTTTATTAAAGCTGGTAGAGACTGTATCCCTGCATGTTTATGCAAATCACAGTTTGTACAATTTGAGCATAAGGTAAGGATCTTAAGAAATCTTGTATTATGACTCTAAATGGTAGTGTGATAAAATGTAGGCAGCCCTGGACAGGAGTCAGGGGAGCTGGGTCCTGTCTCACTGAGGTACATAAACTATAAGTCACTTTCCAAGACTAAGGTGAGAGAAAATTTGATACTTAAAATTTTCCTTCTCTCACTGAAAAAATAAACCACAATCTGCAGATTAACTCCACTTTTAAAAATTCTTATTGGGAGTAGTACAACATTCTGGTAATAATGTTTTATTGATTTCCAGTTCTATTACCATTTTTGTCTTCCTCAAATTGAAGCAAGTCTCTTTAATCCATCCTTGAAAAAGTCTTCTGTAACTCCTTAATTATTATCCTTTAGAGCGAGACATAATAACATAGTAAAGAGCTGATGAACATTCAATAAAACTGTAGATTATTTTATAGGTCAAGAGTATTAGCTCTACAAGAGAAGAAACCAACTTTAATGCTGGAAAAAGCCTGCCTGGATTTGACTGACTATTTTACTAGTAATGTGATACTGAGCATGTTACATAAACTTTTGGAGTATTAGTTTCTTCTTCCCTAATAGACCCTACACTGCAGGGTCATTGTGAGAATGAAATGTTATAAAACATGTAAAGTTTGTAGCATGGTGCTTGATATGTAGTAAATGTTTGTGACTTACACTGAAATACTATCTAATTAAATGTTTCTTAAAATGCTTGCCAGCTGGGTCCTAAAATCTCTGGATTATGCAGAAAATTAGTTTTTGTATTTTATTTGTTATGATGGATTTTATTAACACCTATTTGAATTTACAGTATTGGGCTCTATTTTAGTTACTGTTAATTACTGACTGATTCTTTCAAATAATGTGTTACACTCCTTAAGCCTTTTTAGTTTCACTGACATGTCATCAACTTTTCCCAATCCTCCAATTCTTTGTCAGAAGATATGACTGCTTTTTTTTAAAAACAAAAAATTATCTTTAAAAATTTTTTAAAGATTTATTTATATATGTATTTTTGGGCTATGCTGAGTCTTCATTGCTGCACATGGGCTTTCTCTAGTTGCAGAGAGTGTGGGCTACTCTTCGTTGCGAAGTGTGGGCTTCTCATTGCAGTGGCTTCTCTCCTTGCAGAGCAGAGACTCTAGGGCCTGTGGGCTTCAGGAGCTAACACATAGGCTTCAGTAGCTGCAACACTTGGGCTCAACAGTTGTGGCCCCTGGGCTCTAGAGCACAGGCTTGATAGTGTGGTGCATGGGCTTAGTTGCTCTACAGCATGTGGGGTCTTCCTGGAGCGGGGATCCAACCCATGTCCCCTGCATTGCCAGGCAGACTCTCAACTACTGGACCAGCAGGGAGGCCCAGGACCACTTTTGAAAAAACAAATTCCAGAAGAAGGTCTGTTTCCAACAATCAACCCCTCTAGCTAAGTAAATAGACTTTAGATGTGGAAAATTCATTTTTAAAAAAGAAGATAAGAGAACATTGTAAGAAAACTTTCACAGTAGGAAGACAAGGCAATTTTCTGAATTATTTAGGGAGAAAAATATTTTTATTAAGTTACATGAAGATGTCATGTTTAAATACCCTTCATCTGATGGCTTTGAATATCCAGTTTACTTACTGAAGTAAAAAAGAAAAAATTCTTTGATGTTGGGGAAATTTTGCAAATGCAATTGAAAAACATGTTCTCATTATTTTCTGTTTTCTTCTGCTGTCTCTATAGTGTATGTCTCAATACACTATGGTTAATTATCTAGAATATCTCTTAAAATCTCCAGAGGACATTGTAGATAATGGGCTGATTATGTATTGTGAAAGTTCATAGGTTTTTTTTTATCTTTGGAAAGAATTATTGTTTCCTTTTATCCGAACTTCAGTTTATACTCTAAAAACAGTCTTGCTACTTATATACTCTAAGATGGGCTTCTCTGGTGGCTCAGACATAAAGAATCTGCCTGCAGTGCAGGAGAGACCCAGGATCGATCCCTGGGTTAGAAATATCCCCTGGAGAAGGGAATGGCTACCCACTCCAGTACTCTTGCCTAGAGAATTCCATGGACAGATGAGCCTGGTGGGCTGCAGTCCATGGGGTCACAAAGAGTTGGACACAACTGAGTGACTAACGCTTTCACTTTTATACTCTGAATTGAATAAAAGTTTATTATTGTCATGATAATGGTAACTGTTAAGCTATTAAACTCAAGAATAACACATGTGGAAAATTAATAAGGTTTTTGACTATGGGGTTTCAAAGCATTTGTTGAAATAAGAAGAAACAACTTTTTATGTCTAGAATTTAAATGGAAAATTCCTGATTCAAGTTATATCTATAATGATTTTCAAGATAGTATGATGGCAGAGAAAAATTGAAGAATATTACAACAGGAAACTGGCTAAGTATTGATTAAACCAAGATGACCACTCATGATGTAACGCCTCTGAGTAAAACTTATTAGAAACAGTATAATAGAGGAAAAAAAGAAACAGTAAAATGGAAGACTGATGGAAAATAGACAAATGAATTTATCATTAGAAGTATAGCTGTCAAAGGGACTAGATATTTGTTTTGTCTGGGTAGTTTTTCTCTTTTCTAATACAAGGATTTAATGCTGTAAATGTCCTTCTCAGCTCTGATTTAGCTGCATTCCCATGAATTTTGGTATGTTTTATACTCGTTTTCATTCAGTTCTATGTGTTTTTAAGTTTCCTTTGAGATTTCTTTTCTGACCCATGGATTGTTGAGAACCATGTTGTTTAATTTCCAAGTGTTTGTTAAGAGGGCAGATCTCATGTCAAGCGTTCTTAACACACACATACACACACACACACACACACACACACAGCCAAAGGAACACAAGGACACTTTGGGAGGTGTTGGATATGTCCTTCACCTTGATTGTGCTGATTGTGTCAGGGGCCCTTTGCCTATGTGAAACTTAGCCAACTGTGCACATTAAATTGGTATAATTCTTTGTATATGAATTATACTTTAATAAACCTATTACAATTATTTCATTTGAGTCTAATCTACTCCATTCTGTAATGATTCTACTAATTAGTTTCATTTTGATGTTGTTTTACATAGTCTTATTTGCTCATCAGCAATATTGGCATAGTAAAAAATGAGAAAAAATTTAAAAGAGCACAACTATTTCTAGGTATTAAACTGACAGATTAATATTAAAGACAAGAGCATTTGCTTCAGATTACTTATAGGAATAATAGATGTAAGTGATTAGATTTGTTGTTATGCCAAAAAGCAGGGAAAATTATTGTTCCAATAATATAGCTCTGCCAACCTTAACTTGTTCACCCTTCAAATTAATTTAATTATTAAGACCATTATTGATTACAGAAACAACTTGACCAAATAATTTATTCAGTAAATATCAATTCAACAAATATTGACAGATATCCTGCTACTCAATATGTTCTAATCTGCTGTAAGAAAAATAGTCCTTTTTATGGACTGAATCTGCATAGTTCTTCTGAATCGCTTTCTCATTTGTTCCATTAATAGACTAATGGCCCATTCACCCTCAGTCAAGCCTATATAGTCTATGAGATCTCAGTTTCTTTCCTGGTAGAAAACTGAAGTCTAGTGTCATAGCATTGGTGCCAAAGTGGCAGGTATGTGATCAGGAAGCCTCCCTGACAGCTGGAAGAGCTGTGGGTAATAAACACAGTCAACCCTTCCCTCTTGAGATCAATGAATTAGGGAAGCTGGAGGTTGTATCATAACAATTACCCAGCCACACCAGCATTTATGCATTGTTATTTCATTACCATGCCCCTCAGCCTCTTAAACTTTACCTAAAGCAATTATTACTTAATCTGAATTATTACTTATACAATTGACAAGTAATTTTTCAGAGGCAGCATCCACACTTGTATTATATTTATGAGAAAGTTCTAAGCATGGCTTTAAAATACCACACATTTCTTAACATTGGGGAACCTTGTTCAATTAAAATACAGTCACTTTTAATGTATTTAAAAACAGTCCATATTTTTACATCTATTTGATGCAGAACTTTTATAGTTACTATATAATAGATCATTATACATTATTTATCCCTGGAGCGGGGCATGGCAACCCACTCCAATATTCTTGTCTGGAGAATCCCATGGACAGAGGATCCTGGCGGGCTATGGTTCATAGGGTTGCAAAAAGTTGGACAAGACTGAAGTGATTTAGCATAGCACAGCACAGTATTCATATTTCAAAAAGTCGAAATTATTGGAGGTGGAGGAAATACCAGTCAAGATGCAGATGTCATAGGTTTAATAAATCTCTCAGACTATCTGAAGCTGGAGAATTCTGGAACCCTAACAAACTATTTCATTTTGTTCTCTTGTGACTCATGAACCAAGACTGGTGTCTCTTTGGGCAGGTTTTGGAATACCATGCAATCAAAGCTTCACAAGGGCAACACACTGAACTTCATACTGTGGCAGCCCTGGTACCCAAGGGTGGCCCTTGATTGCCAGTGTCCAAGCTGATTCTTTAGGTCCAGAGTTTTAAGGAAAAACTTGGCGCAATTAATTGCATCTATATTTCTTATTTCTTTCTTTCTCACAGCCCTTAAACTCAACCAGTCCTGCTGTTGGAGGTTGATTCCAACCACAATAGGAAACTCAAGATTTACTCCCTACTAGGTCTATGCACTGGAGAAGGAAATGGTAACCCACTCCAGTGTTCTTGCCTGGAGAATCCCAGGGACGGGGGAGCCTGGTGGGCTTCCGTCTCTGGAGTCGCACAGGGTCGGACGCGGCTGAAGCAATTTAGCAGCAGCAGCAGCAGGTCTATCCACAAGAAGCTAAGGACTTGAGGTAAGCCATTATTGAGCTTAGACCTTAGTGCATAATGAATGAATGGGCTAGAAACTGACAAACTGTGTTGTGGTGTAGACTGTGGACATTGATTTTCTATTTGCATTCATCTACATAGATTACTTTTCTTTCTATGCTCCTCTAAGATTCTTTAAGTAGGTCAGCCACTCTCCTATTGAGAGATAGTGCCAAGAAGTGGGAGGATTTCAGCTGTTCATAAACTTTTGATGAGCCAAAACCTAGAAAACTCAGAGACTTACAGGAACCAGCCAGATAATTACTGCTACTCTGGTAGTGACTCTGGTGAACCCCAAACCACATTGCATCAATCTACAAAGAGTGGCTCCTCCTAGGGTTTCCAACAGGCCTTATAGATTAAGGGAGTTTTCAAGATGTGGGATTCTCAGTTCTAAAACTGGAAATTCCTGGGCAACTGGCATAAGTTGGCCACCCTAGCTTCTACTCAACATAGCCAGCTATTACTATATTTGAACTTTGTTCTTTCTAATTTTCCTTTCTTCATTATGTAAAATCTTCTAATGTTGGGAATTAATTCAAAGCTGAACAATAACCTATGGATAAAAACAATGACCAAACTTGGTCCAGGAACCTCCCAGTTTGTAATCTCTGTTTAAGAGATGAGAGTATGGACTGAGGGAGGGAGAGTTAAGTAGATGATCTTGGTTTGCTTGTAGTCTGTATCTTCAACCAGCGTCAAAAAGTAATCATTGTGGCTCATGTAGCCATAATATCTTACTAACTCTGGGACTTCCCTGGTGACTCAGACGGTAAAGAATCTGCCTGCCAATGCAGGAGACCTGGGTTTGATCCATGGATCAGGAAGATCCCCTGGAGAAGGGAATGGCTACACACTCCAGTATTCTTGCCTGGAGAATTTCATGGACAGAGGAGCCTGGCGGGCTACAGTGCATGGGGTCAGGAGTCGGACACCACTAAGCGACTATAAATGTTCCACATAAGCTTTAAGGCTGAAACCTAAACTAGTTATAAATTGTGTCATTTTAATAGTTTTTTTTTAATCCTTGTGTCTGTATATACCCTCTTTGGGAATCCACCAGAGGTATCTGTGAGAAAACAGAATTGAGACTCTGTTTATGCTCAAGACTATCATCACAACTAATATTTTAATTATCACAATGCTCTGCATGTTGTTCTGTCCTTTCACCCCTGACCCTCTCATTCTTTTCTTTTTGCCCTTTTTAATTTGCTCATTTTATCAAAAACAAACACCTTTACATCCTCAGCTTTTTCTTTTTCACAGATCATCCCCTCCGCCCATTCAGATCAGTCGCTCAGTCATGTCCGACTGTTTGTGACCCCATGAATCACAGCACGCCAGGCCTCCCTGTCCATCACCAACTCCCAGGGTTCACTCAGACTCATGTCCATTGAGTCAGTGTTGCCATCCAGCCATCTCATCCTCTGTCGTCCCCTTCTCCTCTTGCCCCCAATCCCTCCCAGCATCAGAGTCTTTTCCAATGAGTCAACTCTTCACATGAGGTGGCCAAAGTACTGGAGTTTCAGCTTTAGCATCATTCCTTCCAAAGAAATCCCAGGGCTGATCTCCTTCAGAATGGACTGGTTGGATCTCCTTGCAGTCTAAGCGACTCTCAAGAGTCTTCTCCAACACCACAGTTCAAAAGCATCAATTCTTCAGCGCTCAACCTTCTTCACAGTCCAACTCTCACATCCATACATGACCACAGGAAAAACCATAGCCTTGACTAGACGGACCTTTGTTGGCAAAGTAATGTCTCTGCTTTTCAATATGCTATCTAGGTTGGTCATAATTGTCCTTCCAAGGATAAGCATCTTTTAATTTCATGGCTGCAGTCACCATCTGTAGTGATTTTGGAGCCCAGAAAAATAAAGTCTGACATTGTTTCCACTATTTTCCCATCTATTTCCCATGAAGTGATGGGACTGGATGCCATGATCTTCGTTTTCTAAATGTTGAGCTTTAAGCCAACTTTTTCACTCTCCACTTTCACTTTATCATCAAGAGGCTTTTGAGTTCCTCTTCACTTTCTGCCATAAGGGTGGTGTCATCTGCATATCTGAGGTTATTGATATTTCTCCCGGCAATCTTGATTCCAGCTTGTGTTTCTTCCAGTCCAGCGTTTCTCATGATGTACTCTGCATATAAGTTAAATAAACAGGGTGACAATATACAGCCTTGATGTACTCCTTTTCCTGTTTGGAACCAGTCTGTTGTTCCATGGCCAGTTCTAACTGTTGCTTCCTGACCTGCATACAAATTTCTCAAGAGGCAGATCAGGTGTTCTGGTATTCCCATGTCTTTCAGAATTTTCCACAGTTTATTGTGATCCACACAGTCAAAGGCTATGGCATAGTCAGTAAAGCAGAAATAGATGTTTTTCTGGAACTCTTTTGCTTTTTCCATGATCCAGCGGATGTTGGCAATTTGATCTCTGGTTCCTCTGCCTTTTCTAAAACCAGCTTGAACATCAGGAAGATCACGGTTCATGCATTGCTGAAGCCTGGCTTGGAGAATTTTGAGCATTACTTTACTAGCGTGTGAGATGAGTGCAATTGTGCGGTAGTTTGAGCATTCTTTGGCATTGACATAAATAAATTAATAAATATAAAAATACTTAGAGCTGTGCCTAGAATGTAATGTGTCAATAAACATTTTAATCACAATCACAATAATTATTAACTGAAACCTGACTCTGCTCAGAGGACACACTATTTTGCAATTCTCTCAAAGGGAAGCTTCCAGTTTTCTATAATGCCTCAGCTGTCCTCACGGGGACAAAATCATTGTATTCTCCCAGCTACCCACTGTTGTTGATAGATCATTATTTTTCTTTCTTCCTGTGAAAACTTGTGTTTTCAGATTCTTACTATTGACCCAAACGCTGTTTTCCTCATCTTTGTCGCTTAATCACAACCCTATTGTCACTGAAGACTGGTGATGCCTCTGCATTTTCTTCCACCCTGAATCCTGTCAGAATCCCAACAGACTTCATGTCCATGTGAATGAGCCATCCATTACAGCTTCCTGCTTTCTGTGCCTTCAATTTTACTCTGTGCCTCTTCAGTGTCATCAAGAGGCTCTCTGAAATCCTGTCTCAATATACCACTCTCAGACTACATCCTCCTTTAAAAACCTCTTTTACAAAAGGCACTTGAGCCTTTGCCTTTGCAGTACCACTCCCTTTCTCAGCATCGTCCTTCATAGAAGAGACAACAACTGCAATGTGGAAATAGCCTTACTTTCCCTCCGTTGAACCTTGACAGCTAGGTATCTGTGTTTACCTTACTCAGAGGAAAAGGACCCTGGCACCATCTTGATCAAGCTAAACTTGCCACTTGTGTTTTTAATCTAATCCACACTGTCTAGAACATTTCCAGATCACTTCTTTCCATCCTTTCATTCTGTGTTAGTTCTGGATACTTACTGCTTGCCTGTCAATCCATTTAAGTCTCTTAAGCCTCTTGCATCTTAAAAAAAAACCCCAAACCCAACAGAAATGCCTCTCTATATCCTCCAGCTATTACCCCACCTCTTCTCATTCCTTCACACCCTAAGTTTTCAAATGCTCTTGTCCAACATCTTTACTTCCCACACCCTTTTAAGCATTTCACATCTGGGCATTTTCCAGTCACTCTAATGAATAACTTCCATTTAGCTCACTTAACACACTTGATCCTGGGAGAATCATTTTATTTTCTAACACACTTGCTACTAAGGAGTATCTGACTAACCTTCATTCCCTTTTCCTCCATTGCTTTATGTAGAGAATTTCATGTGTGTGCATGAGTTTTTGTCATTTTTCTGGCCATTCTTCACCCTCCTTAATTGTATTCTCCATGATTTTTCTCAGTTTTATACTTACTCCTCATACTAACCAATATCCTTGTTATTCTCATTCATAACTACAGCACAGACCACCACCGACATGTGATAACTCTCAAATCTATACCTGTGTCTCTTACCTCTCTTCTGAATTCTTGGTTCACAATATGCAGTTCTCTGCAGGGCTTCCCAGGTGGCACCAGTGGTAAAAAAAAAAAAAAAAAATCCACCTGCTAATGCAGGAGATGCAAGAGACGTGGGTTCCATCTCTGGGTCGGGAAGATCCCCTGGAGGAGGAAATGGCAACCTACTCCAGTAGTTTTGCCTGGAGAATCCCATGGACAGAGGAGCCTGGCAGGATGCAGTCCACGCAACTGAGCACGCAGGTGGGAGTGTGGGAAATCTGTCCCTCAGTGTCCTAGAATCCTGCAAAATAACATACACAAAACCGACCTGATATTTCCCAGACTCTCATCATAGTCCTTATAATTGTCCCCAGAATTGATTATTTTTTTCTAGCATTGACATGAGAATCCTTTAGAATCTGCCTCTTCCAATTTCCCTACATTTAATTAGTACTATGTTACTGTGAACTAGGAGTCTTGCCTCCTCTAGGAATGGCCTGCACTGGTGGCCCAGCTATGCTCATACACTGGTTGGGAGCAGCCCCTGGGAAGCACGACCTTGTCATGAATAAAGTGGTGGACCTGGTGGGATGGACACTGGGGCCATTGGTCCATTATACTGTACACACTGCAGGAGATCTGAGGAATACATTTTCATGGCTGCCACTTTCCAAATCTTGTCCGTTTAACCTCCTAATTATCTACATACTTCTTTCTGATCCATCCCTCTGAACATGGCCTCATCATCTTTTTGGGGGGTTGGAACACTAACTCTTCTCTCTGCCACCACTCTTGCCTGTTTTTCTCTCTAGTTCATTCTCCAAGGTGATGACAAAATGCTCCTTTGCACATACAAATCCAACTTGGTAACTCGCAGCAACTAGATTATAATATTCCAGTGGACACTCAGGGATAAAAGCTAAGCTTCTTAGCATGGGAACAAAGATTTACCAAAATTCTACTGGGCTGGTCCAACTGCATCTGTCAATGTGGCTTCTCCAGAAACTCATGGTGCAATCCACTGACTGAATTTGTAGTCCCGCCAATGCATTTTCCTCAATTCCATGCCCCATGCCTTTACACACACAGTTTCATCTGCCTAAAGTGTCAACTCTTCCCTCTCCTGCCTCTCCCTGCCTAATGGCCTTGTTATTCACTGGCACATGGCTCCGTATATTCCTCTAAGCCCACAGTTCTTGTCTTGGCTGTGCAGCGGCTAGAGAGCTTTCAAAGTAAACCAAAACTGAGGCATAAGTACCTAAGAGTCTTAGTTAGCCTGGCTTCTTTTTCTCAGCACAGCATTTTTGAGATTCATCCATGTTGTATGTATTAATAGGCTGCTTAAGTCATTACTGAATCGGTGGTAACTGAAGAGACATGAATTTTTTGAATAATTAGTGAACATATATGCTGTTGAGTTAGTGTAGTTGCTAGAGTTCTTTTGCCAATGATCTTACATTGAAAGCAATTTGAAAATTAAGTATTTAGATGAATCATTTGAAATAAATGTTTGGCAACTATTTAGTGGATAAAGCTGGTTGTTTGAATTCAACTAATTTTTTAAAAAAGCCAGTTGTTTCTCTGGACCATTTTTTTTTTTCAAAATATTTTGGAAATTTCTGTGAAAAGGTCATGTACACAAGACAACTAATGACTACTGATTCTATTTCCTTCACAAAGGGAAAAAGAATAAAAACCATATATTCGTGAAAGTTGACTCTTAGGAGTGTCTGAATTCTTAATCTGAATAAGAAAGTTCTGAGGCAGTAGACTTGGCTTTGCCTCCCGGGGGCCAGCTTTCAGCTAGATTTGGGTGCTGGAACCAAGAAAAAGATGGCAAACAAGGTGGCCCCCCCAGCAGAATGTAGGCAGCCTGCTTCACTGAAGCATGGGTTGCAAGGGCCTAAGCAGAGAGTCAGGACCCAGGTATGTTCGTGAGGAAAGGGAGAGCAGCATAAGCCATGTCAGAATGCAGGAAAAAGGAGAGCTGCTGGGGCCATGGCTACAGGATCTTCATAGACAACTGTGTTTTGACTGTGAGTGGGTTGTGAGTTGGGAATAGCTTCAAATGGGTTCAGCTATTCCTGTGGAAAAAATTTTTAAAAATCTGAAATGATAGTGACAACCAAAAACATAACTAAATGTCACTTTCTTGAGTTGAATGCAAGGACTACTCATATCTGAAACATTTAGTAGACTATCAGAGAAATGTTTGAACCACAAGGGGAAATAGTCTTAAAAGCAGCTACACAGAAGATGCAAGTTACCTGCAAAAGAAAGAAACTGTCCTGCTTCGGTTTTCTATTTGTAAAAATGAACGGCAACAGGGACAGAGCAGCATCCACGTCATTGTGAAGGAAGAGGCTGTAGCCAGCACAGTTCTTGTTTATGTATGGTACCAGGAGAGAATTTCAAATATGCAAAGATTCCAGAAACATTTCACTCACTTATGCTAATGCAAAGAAAATTACTTGAAGATGTGTGTAGCCAACTGAAAGATGTCTAAAATGTAAAACTTTCTGAGAAAGTTATGTTATAAAAGATTGATGATAAGCATCAGTGTCAGTTAAAATAGAAGTAGGTCAACAAATCTATAGTAGACCACACAAGAAAAGATAATTTGTATAGGTCACACCCTTTCTATAGTGCAAAAAACCAAGCCATAACAAAAAAACTTTGCATAAAGAGCCTCCCCTGCAATGTGTCAAATGCCTTATAAAAATTACATCCTGTCATCCAATAATCCTTTCCCTGAGCTAGCCTAAGAAACCATCTAAGATACAGATAATATAGACACAAGGATGTTCCTCACATCATTACTTATTATAGTAAGAATCTGAAATGAAATATTCAGTTGTCATTGAATGGGTACCCAATTACATGTGCATTTGAAATAAGTGGAGAAAAAAGTATAAGGCTGAGTATGGTGCGATTTAGGCAGGCATTTGATCACAAAGGATATTGACAGTGGATATTTCCAGGCTTGTAAACTGCTGAGCCAGCTTACATGTTTCCCTGGGCAAGGCCATCCCTCTTTCATACCTAAACTCTCTATTCTGGAAAGGACTTTCATACCTAAACTCTCTACTCTGGAAAGGAGTATGCAACAATCATTTCTGTTTTTCCTAATGGTTAATTTAAACCCTACTTGTAAAATTGTCCCCCAAAATGAATTCAGATTTGTTCCAGTGTTCATTATTTCCACCCAATTATATATATCCAATCCATCTAGAAGGAAATCCAAATAAATTGTTATGAGTTCTTCCATCCCAAAGTCTTCACAGAGAGTTCCAGAAACAAGGGATGGAAGAGTGCTGGCACCCAAATATTTATTTATGTCCAAAAAGTATTTATTGAAAATTATTTGAATATATCTGATGAAGAGAATGCAGTGTCAGGAAAGTTTTGAGAAGTTCCAGAACTGGTGTGGAAAACTAAATGATTGTTCGGCAAATGTTCACCCACTGCCTAGTGCTCCCACCTCTTTGGGAGGAATGTCTTCTCTGTACTGTGGATAATGGGTTTGGCTGTGTGACATGTTTTGGCTGATTGGATGTTGGTGAGATGACTGGCAGAGATTTGAAACGTGCTTGTGAGATTGGATGTAGCCTTTTGACTTTTGCCACAAAAGTAAAATGCTTGGGTAGCCAGCCCAGGAGAAATGAGAGATCCATAAAGTATATCTGGATCTATCCTACAGTTTGGCACCCAGCACAGCGAACCCAGTCCAGACCAACAAAATTCTAACAACTTGAAGATACGTAAGCAGAAAATACATGCTTGTTGCTGTAGGTCACTGAGTTTTGGGACTCAGTGCTTTCTTATGCAGTGTATAGTGGCTGCAGCAAACTGATAAAGTTCTGTCTGTAAATTTGGAGACAAATCAGTGAATTATTATTTTTTAATATAAATTTATTTTAATTGGAGGCTAATTACTTTACAACATTGTATTGGTTTTGCCATACTTCAACATGAATCCACCACGGGTGTACATGTGTTCTCCATCCTGAACCGCCCCCCGCTCCTCCCTCCCCATACCATCCCTCTGGGTCATCTCAGTGCATCAGCCCCAAGCATCCTGTATCATGCATTGAACCTGGACTGGCGCAAATCAGTGAATTGAACAATATGTTGTGAAAAATATTAGTACTTGTCAAAATGAATGTAAAATAGGAAAGACTGTAATGTTACTCAGGAAAAAAAAATACAAAAATAATAGTTAAGTATATTCAGAAGCTAAGCTCATGAGAAAAGGAGAATAGAGGAAATTTTTAAAAAGAGATTATTCAGAATTTTAGAACCATCAGCAGCTGAAGGCTAAAACATTTGGACTAAAACCTTCTAAAAGTTGGAAGGAAGTGGAGTAATACACATGGTCTATATTTTGACCCAGTTATTTTATTTATTTGGGCCTCTGCTTTGTCTTCTAGGAAAGCAGAGAATAGCAGCGGGTAAGCTGTTTCAGCATTAAAGCTTGATAAGCCTTTGAGATCATTTTAAATCTCTTTAGTAAAATAAGCTTATAAAAGTATGCATCAGAGATTTTAAGGAAATTAAATTTTCATTATTTTGGTAAACCTGACTTTTTATAGTTATTCCTTATTCAGATTATTAAATAGGACACTCATAATTCAACAAGAAATCAATTCAATAAGTAAATAAGGTTCCAGCTTAATGTAAAAACTGATTTGAACAGATTGAAGTTTTTGAGTTAGCGATGTTTAATGCAATTACATCCATTTTCTTTTAAATTACTTCTCTGCTAAATATTATTTCAATATTTTAAGATATCTTTTACATATTTCTAATTTCCCATATAAAGGAAATAATTTCTTTCAACATTCTTTAAGTGAAAATACACTCTATAAGACATTTTCATTTTGAAAACTTATAAAAGCAGCTGAAAAACAGAAATTTCTATCAGTTTTTATCCAAATGATCACTCAGTCACAAATTTTTTATTAATTTTGTGCTGGTACACAAGTAAGGGGGTTTCCCTTGTGGCTCAGCTGGTAAAGAATCTGCCTGCAACGCGGGAGATCTGGGTTCGATCCCTGGGTTGGGAAGATCCCCTGGGAGAAGGGAAAGGCTACCTGCTCCAGTATTCTGGCCTGGAGAATTCCATGGACTGTATAGTCATGGGCTCGAAGAGAGGTGGACATGACTGAGCAACTTTCACTTTCACACAAGAAGGGTTTAGGGATAATAAAGATTCTAACATATTTGGAAGGTCACCTAGTTGATAAGACTGAAATTATCTATTGAAGAGTAGTATAAATATAAGCTTGAGAAATTTATGACATGACATAAATCATATAAATATGACAGAAGTGCCTTGCATTCTAATAGACATTTGCTTTCAAATGCTACCTGATAAATGGATAGGGCTTTCTCCATATGCAATTACCTTTTGTGAAGAATACGTATGAGAAGTGCAAAGCCTAAGTAAGACAGGTCTATGAACCGCTAATTGGATTTTACAAAAGTAGTGATAAACATCAAAGTTCATGACATTATACTGAGGTTAAAATTTAATCAACAATGATAAATAATTTTAAGAATATAAGTATTGCCCAAACCCCAAACTTGTTTGGGGGTTTAAGTGTATTTTTCTTAAACATTCTTGTTTGATGTTTAAGTGTATTTTTCATAGCAAAGAGTATCAGAAAGAACATTGAACTCATCCAGTGATGCTTACCCATAACTTCAATCATATTCATAGCCTCACACTATTTCTGTTTTGCTGACCTATGCATAAGAAACATGACTTTTAATTTTTATTTCTATAAGCATAATTTTCATTTTTTAAAACCTTTGGTTAATCCCATTTACTCTTTATATTTAAAGAGGTTCATCAGTTACAAACTATTTGGTGGTTGTTGTATTTCATAATTTATTTATGTACTGTTCCAAGATGGAAAATCAGGAACAATTTTTAATCATAAATTAGGGGAAAAAGTATTTAACACAGTTTCATGATTCAGAATCACCTGGTATTTTAAAGAGTAAAATGATGACTTCAATGTGGGCAATACAAATGAGATCTATGCATTTACATAATAGAAATTAAAATTGTAAAATAAAATTTAGAAGGAAAAACAAAACTCGTGGCTAGGCAAAGAACTCTATTTTACCAAAAATCTTTCAACAAGTAAGTTTTATATGGGTGGACAGCAGACAGTTGTTAGCAGTTACATAGGAAAACTAAATAAAAAACACATGAAATATGCTCTCTTCTTAAGTCTTAAGGAGCTCAAGTTGTAGCTCTAATGTCAGAGCATTGTGATCCATGGGAATTTATAATGATATACCATGTGTTTTAGCAATGTTCACAACATTATTTTTAAAGAAAACTAAAACTTTATTTGTTTTATTCTCAACCATCCAGGGGATATTTGACTTCATAGAAAATTATCTCAAAGTCAGCATGGGAGTTAAAAGGCAGCAAGATAGTTGCTCTTCTCAAGTGTATATTGAATGCTTAGTATTTGGGGAAGAGAGGGAGGAAGAATGAAAAATGTATATAAGTAACTACAATAAAAGACTAGTAAAATTTGCCATCAGAATAAAAAATAATTCTATCCATGTTAAAAAGGAGGAGGGAGTGGGGAGGAGAAAGAGGATAGATAAACTCATTGATTAAATATTTACTGATAGTCTCCCATATACCAGATGTTGTGCAAGGCTCTTAACCAATCGTAAACATAAAGAAATACAATTTCTGCTCCTCAGGGCTCAAAATCCAGAAAGAACGATAAGACAGGAAATGTGCCCACAGCAGTCTGTGAGTTCAAGAATAGCAAGGACTATATTTTGTTTGTTGTGGCATCCTAAGCAGTGGGTGAATGCTCACTAGATGCTTAATTCACATTTCTAGAGAATCAATCAATCATCCGCACATAGACAACTTAAAGCTAAGCATGACTATTTTTTTTTTTTTTTTCCTATTTAATCCTCACAACTCTGAGGAAGCAACTGTCAAATAATGAAAATGAGGGTTGGAGAAGCTAGGGAAGTTGCCCAAAGTTTCACAGCTAGGATATGGTAGTGTGTTTCCAGAAGGCTTTTAATCATTTATTTTCTTATTATCTTATTGAGTGATACAACTTGTAAAAAGATATAGCTAAATTGTTGTACGGGTTAAAGAAGGAATTATTCCAACTACGGAAATCAATAGAGGCATAAGAGTATAGATGGTTGCCCTGGACAACGTGAAATGGAGAGAATTCTGAGAGATGGTGGCAAAATCCAGAACCATATTTTCTGGTAACCATTCATTAACATCAAATAAAATTAAGAATTAAGTTCCTCAGTTGCACTAGCCACATGCCAAGGGCTCAATAACTACGTGTGGCTTCTGGCTACCATATTGGTCAGCACAGACTTATAGAGCATTTCTATTCTTATACCAAGTTCTATTAAAGAGAGCTATTCTGGACAGAGGAAGTAAGTAAATAAGTGTTAATTGCCCAGTCGTACCCGATTCTGTGACCCCATTGACTGCAGCCCACCAGGCTCTCTGTCCATGAGATTTTCCAGGCAAAGATACTGGAGTGGGTCACCATTTCCTTCTCCAGGGGATCTTCCAGACCCAGGGATCAAACCCTTATCTCCTGCACTGCAGGCAGATTCTTTACCGACTGAGCTACAAGGGAAGTCATTTTGGACAGAAGGGACTATGAAAACAGAGAAAGCAGCAAGGAAATAAAGTTCAGGTCTGTTCAGAGAAGATCAGGGTGTTGAACTTGGTGATAGCATAAAGTTCTTATTACTATGTAGGACATGATAAGTAAGTGCCAGATTATTTTTGATTGTGTTAAATGCCAGCAAGTAGAATTTATGTGAACATGGAATGCATTGAGAAACATGGAGGATTTCTCATTAAGGAATTATGTTATTGGATGGACTTCCCAGGTGGCACTAGTGGTAAAGAACATGCCTGCCAGTGCAGGAGGCATAAGAGATGGTGGTTTGATCCTTCCCCTGGAGGAGGGCATGGCAACCCACTCCAGTATTCTTGCCTGGAGAATCAATCCCATGGACAGAGGAGCCTGGAGGGCTACAGTCCATGGGCTTGCAAAGACTAGGAACGACTGATGTGACAGCATGCATGCACAGTCTGTTCTCTAAGTGGTTCATAGGACTAATGAAATAGTGAGAGCTGATGGTGGAAAACTGGCCATAAGGTTGTTGAGCTTGGGAAAGGAAAAGCTGAAAAGGATGTGAGAAATTTAAGTTAGAACCTCTATGACTTGATATCCTGAGGCGAAAGAGAAAAAGAAGGTTGAATAACTAGGAGAATCGTGTCATAACTGGGAGAATGGTGTCAGAATGGGAGAATATTGTCAGAAATGCAGAAGTCTGGAAAAAGGATGGGATTTGTTTCAAAGGGAAAAAAAATAAGTGTAGTTTTGAACATGTTGAATTTAAGATTCTTTGAGACATTTATTTGGAAATTTCCATGAAGCACTAGAGAAATTTTCCAAATCCTTTCTTATTTTCACAGAAAAATCAATGGCTGGTCTATGGAGATGAGATAGTTGGGGGAGACAAGGAAGTCATCACCAGCAGGAGGACCAATATCCAAAATGTAAGGAGTGAAGTCCAAAAAGGTGCCAAAGTCAAGAATAGCGGATATGAAAGTTGAAGTAAAAAGCCAAGAGTTGACTGCTGTAGTCTAATTTGTCTCTTAGAACTTTGGAATATTGTGCACTTTCTTAGCCCTATTGGTTTAACATGATTCCCCAGAGAGACTACTACTAGAAAAGTTCCTAAAGGTTTCGATTTCACATTGTTTGCGAACATCTTAGATGTTTATGATAGTATGACAGTGACTTTGCTGTGTACGAAATGTTATCAGAAATTTGTGTGCGATTTTTCTAAATTTTTTCTATGGACTTTCATACATGATACAAACTGTGGTTGTGTTTCATTGAAGCAGAAAGCCTCGTTAAGAGTTGTAAATTATCAATCCTGTTGTTTCAAATATCACAGAGAATCATGAGGATTTCTTTCATCTTAATAGATTCCAAGATCCCTGGAGTGATTCTCTTTCACAAGAATTTTTCTCTTCACCATTTAGGTTTTGTTAGTGTAATTGGTGGTAGAGGGAAAGAACCAGCTGTGTAATTTAAAAGGGAAAACAGAACACAGATGGTAAGATAAAGTTCTATGAATTTGTGCAACTTCATGAATAGAGACAGGAAGAGATAAAGATCTTTCTATCTTTCAAAAGATAATTAAGTCTTTGTCACAAACGAAGACAAGGTACTTTTGACAACCAAGACTTCAGGGAAAAAATAATGTAACATAAAAGGATGGCTACTAACCCAGAATTTTTATGTTTTACACAGTGGATTCCTGAACATAAGGCTAGTGTTCTAACAGACCTCACTCTGTATGACTGAATATATAAATGCTGATTTTGTTCAGTGAGTTACTTGTTTAAAAAGCTTAAATGCTTGTAATTTGCACACTTCCCAAGGCTGTAATTACTAAAAAGCCATTGAAAGTCCTTCAGTTAGGGAATTTTTAATGAGTTAATCCTTGATCCTCCTTGAGATATCTTGAATTTAAAAGGAAGGATGCAGGTGCAAAAAACCACAAGAGAGGTGAACTGAATAACCGCTTCTAGAATCAGGATTGAAATGCAGACCTCCCAAACCTCCGTGGCAGTGTACACTAGTCAGAAAAGCAAAATGGACTTGACAGCAAAGGGAAGAGAACTAATATGAAGAGGAAACTGTGATGGTGTTGAGAAGTTAGTCATTAGCTATAGCAATTAACTGCAATTACCATTACTTACAAAAGCATAAGATATTCTACCCAAGCAACTGTTATTCAGTAAAAGATAACTATTTCTCGTGATTATGTTGTGTGATAGGTTGTGTGCCATAGATCAGCTAAGACAAAGTGAGAGTAATTGTCTCAGCAGCTGTATTTCAAAACACATACCTTCTGCCTCAAGATTAATGTTGACAGCATCTGTCCAATCCCAAACATCCAAAGGAAAAGTAAATTTAACTTTTAACTCTCATCCCAATATGCTATATATACAACGTCAAAAATATAGGTGCCTGAAAAGACTGTTTTTCACTTAAATAATGGAGAAACTGGAATTCTACCATTAATATTTTGATCTGAATTTGGATTTTCCACTTCTAACCTTAATTATAGCAACACAGTTAAGACAGGAAACAAGAACTTACAGAATTTCTCTAACGTGAACTGTATTTTTCCATTAACACAACATGTATCTGAAAGTTTTCCTTGACTGCACATAGTTATCTTTGAATATGCCATAAAAGCAAAATGAACAAAACAATAGCATGGTGGAGTTAGCTGAGAGTTTCTGTGTAATGTAGTGAGTTATGGAGAATATATTGTAAGCTTTCTACAAAAAATTCAGAAACAATTTTTGGACTTGTATTATCTATTTTACCTGCTTTAAGTAAACAAGTGAATTGTGCATCAACTGACACATCTTAAAATGCTTCCACAGCATTTTGTGTACTTTGTTGGAAGGTAATCAGGTAAATCAGCTTTGAGTTCTTCTGATTTATGATATCAGCTGTTTGCAAATTAAAATTCATTAGAATGGGATGAATTTTTATATTGTACAATCAGATTTAACTCTCTAAATGCCAGTTGCATAATATTAATCTTTATAAAAGACTTGTCTGGTGGTGAAGAGAACATTATTTGGAAGAAGGCTGTGTAGGTTGGAATCCCTGCTCCTCTTATATTAACAGTGAAATCTTGGCCAAGTCATGCCTAATATGCCTCTGCTTTTTCCATCTGTAAAATGAGCATATTAAAAATACTTGCTTCACAAAATATTGTACCAAATAGTTAATATATGTAAGACCCTTAAAACAACACCCATTACAAGGTAAGAGCTATAAAGTCTCACCTTACATTATTATAGGTCTGCCTCATATTACACACAGCTGGAGGCCAATACGTATGCAGTAAATGCAGGACAAAAGCTTGCAAGAAGTTAAAAGTTTGATAGTAATAAAATAAAAAAATATAATAAAATCTTGCAAGAAGTTAAAAATTTGATAGTAATAAAATAAAAATCTTATAAGATATGCTTTAAAAAAAAATCTTAAGATTTCAAGAAAGTGCTCAGTTACCGAAAGAGTACTATATCAAATAACCCAAATAACTTATTAAGACTAAAAATTTCTTCCCTCAACTGTTTATTCACTAAAAAGCTTTTCTTTAAGTTGTTAAAATTTTCACACTTGAAATTCATGAAGACTAAGTTAAACTGACTGGAGAGTTTCTATCATATTATAAGGCCAGTCATATGAAAAATAATTGAGAGGACTTTAAATAAAGCAGTAGATAATATCCATACTTTTAATTAGCTATGATAATTGGGAAATGTACCCTGGATAATTAATGTTCACAGAAAATTCTAAAAGCTTATTATTTAAGTCTCTCCTGCTTCCAAGTTTTAAAATTTATTTTTGGTTGGAACTGCAAACTAAAAACAAAGATACAGATTTTCTCTGTTTTGTATTTTTCTACCGTAATTTTTATTAGCAAAGATAAAGATGGCCAGGAATGAAGGACTTCCTGGTCTAGTGGCTAAGATTCTGCCCTCTCAGTTCGGTGGGCCTGGGTTGGATCCTTAGTTGGGGAACTAGACCCCACATGTCACAACTGAGACCTGGAGCAGACAAGTAAATAAATAAATAAAAATAAGTATAAAAAAAGAAATGACCAGGAAGTAAAGCTATGTGAGGTTTCAGTGGTCTGTAATGATTGAATAATCTGCGAAATAAATTCAAATAGTTTCTGAAAACAAAGTTTGGGCTGATGCAGACCTTAGTATGAGTCTAGGCTATGTCATTTATAAATTGTTTCATTTTGCACAAATTATTCAAACATTGTCAGCCTCAGTTTCCTCCTCTCTCAAACTGAGATAGGAACATTTATTTCTTATGATTTTTGAGATTTAAATTAGATGACACAGAATCTGTAGTACGTTTCTTGGCATAAATAGTTTGATAAATGTGAGCTGCTAATGGTGGTGGTGATGATGATGATGGAAATGATGGCTCCACTTACATTTTGGTCTTTCATGACTGATAGGTTTCCTTATTCTAATGTTTCTTTTACACTTCTGTAAGTATTATTTCTTCTTTTTAGGACTTTTCTTTATGTACCTCTTTCTTTAAGGGTTATGATTGTTTACTAAGATCTTTACACAGGAATTGAGATATGGGTAAACATACAGTAGTTGCTCAACAACTTGTTTCAAATTTTGTAGTGTTTTACACACCTTTATACCTATCAAATATGTAGAATCTGTATAGGAATTTGAGGAAGACACAAAATATTTCTGAGACATAGTTTCCTCTGAGGTTAAAGTCTCTTGGAATTTGGGATCTGTGACACAGGAGAACTTCTGGCCAGGGGTCTCTTATGACACAGAGCTGTAGATACGTCTGGTAGGGATGAGGTAAGTAGTCTTCATGAGTAGACAGAAGGTAACTATAATTTATTGGATGCCACTCTATGTACTTTGATGACAGCAGGTAAAGAATCTGCCTGCAATACAGGAGACACAAGAGACGTGGGTTCAATATCTGGGTTGGGAAGATCCCCTGAAGGAGGGCATGGCAACGCACTCGAGTATTCTTCCCTGAAAAAATCCCATGGACAGAGAAGCCTAATAAGCTACAGTGCATAGGGTAGCAGAGTCAGACTGGACTAAGCACAAACATTCTATGTACCCCTTTTAAGTAAATATTCCTCAAAGATCTACCTGGTTTCTATTTAGCTTCTCATGATACAATCTCTCCCATGCATGCATTCATGCTCAGTTGCTACGGTTGTGTCTGACTCTTTGCAACCCAAGGGACCTAGCCCTCCAGTCTCCTCTGTTCATGGGATTCTCAAGGCACAAAAAAGATATCTAAAAATTCTTTACATCTTTAGATATATATATATGTATTTTCAGATGGTTCAAAGGCCCTCTCTCTGGCCCTGACTTATCTCCAAGTCTCCAGTCTGACAGGCAAACTTCAGGGAGATGTCCCACCATTACTCCAACCAGTGAAGTGCTGGTAAACTGGCTCTCAGAAACATTATTTATGGACTTCTCTGGTGGTCCAGTAGTTAAGAATCCACCTGACAATGCAGGGGACACAGGTTTGATTCCTGGTCTGTGAAAATCCCACATGCCTCAGGGTAATGAAGCCTACGTGCCCCAACTACTGAACCTGTGCTCTAGAGTTCATGCTCTGCAACAAGAGGAGCCATTGCAAAGAGAAGCCCACACAACTGCAACTCGAGAGTAGACCCCGCTCACCAAAACTAGAGAAAGCACACACACAGCAACGAAGACCCAGTGCTGCCAAAATAAATAAATAAGTAATTAATTTAATTATTTGTAAGCATTTGTCAGTTTCTATACTGTAAATACTTTCAACACGGCCTGTTTCCTAGCTTAACATCACTGAATGCAGACTTGAAAGGAGATGTGCACACTTGCTATAGCACAGCACCGGACTTTCCCTAACTTGTAATGCCCCAAACCAAATCCACCATCTTTGCTCCAATCCTAGTTAATAGCACTTCACTCACCAGTATATCCAGGCTAGAAACGTAAGAGTCAGCCTCAGTGGAATATGAGGTATTCCTCAGTTGTCTCCTGCTTACTCCTGTGCCTTTGCTGGTGCTGCTGCCTCAGACTACACTGTGTCATGTGTTCACAGCTTCAAGTCTGAGCTCAAACATGGAATCTGTTGATAAGCCTCCCTGACTTGACTCTCCAGTTGGAAGTAGTCACTTTTTCCTCTGTAATCATACTAAGTATTTTTTCTTTAAGTAGAAACATCTAAATTTGGTACATTAAAAGCAAACCCAGATTTCTCAACGTGAGTAAAGAAAGAAGAGCTCCACCTGTAGGGTGTGAAGATGGGTCTGAAGTTCTGAGCTCTGGTCTGCAGTCATTCACCTTCCTCCCAGGAGGATTTCATATGGGTCTTCTTTCCTTAATTCTGTCATCACAGTCCAATCAAGATTGGAACTTTAAAACAAAGCATTCGAACAAACTCAGGAGAGACAGGAAGGAAACAAAGGACTTTGCATGGATCAGCTCAGTGGCCCACTCCAGCATGAAGGTTTGAGTTTGTAAATAAAGCTGATATTTCAAAAGCATTTATTTATTTATTTATTTTTAATATTAATTATAGTCTTCACCAAATATAAACTTCTATCTGCTAGGATGGTGTTTTACTCATCTCTAAACCACTCATATAGCCAGGACATGGAAGCAACCTAGATGCCCGTCAGCAGATGAATGGGTAAGAAAGATATGGTACATATACACAATGGAGTATTACTCAGCCATTAAAACGAATACATTTGAATCAGTTCTAATGAGATGGATGAAACTGGAACCTATTATACAGAGTGAAGTAATCCAGAAAGAAAAACACCAATACAGTATACTAACGCATATATATGGAATTTAGAAAGATGGTAACAATAACCCTGTGTACGAGACAGCAAAAGAGACACCGATGTATAGATCAGTCTTATGGACTCTATGGGAGAGGGAGAGGGTGGGGAGATTTGAGAATAGCATTGAAACATGTATAATATCATGTATGAAACGAGTCGCCAGTCCAGGTTCGATGCACGATACTAGATGCTTGAGGCTGGTGCACTGGGATGACCCAGAGGGAGGGGAGGGGAGGGAGGAGGGAGGAGGGTTCAGGATGGGGAAAACGGGTATACCTGTGGTGGATTCATTTCGATATTTGGCAAAACTAATACAATATTGTAAAGTTTAAAAATAAAATAAAATTAAAAAAAAAATAAACCACTCATATAGACTGGCACTATATTATGTATAATACATAACTCAAAATTTGTGAACACAATTCATGAATGCATGACATGAGAACTTTGATTTCAAAGTTTACCTTGAGAAGATTGTGACAGGTAACAGAATTTAAATATGCCACTATCCTGTGAACATCCATAAGAGAACTTTTGTGACCCCGTTTGAACTTAAGTGGAATATAATAATTTTATATTTACTTATTTCTATGTTTCTTCTGAAGAAAATATAGATAAAAATACACTGTTCAAAACGCACAATAATCCACTAAAGGGAGATAACTTTTAGCCTTTCTTTCTCTTTCAGAAACATTAAGAGCCGTGACTTTGTTTTCCCGTCCTTAATCTGTAGGCAATTGCTTCTAAAGAATCCAACTTCAAATTGGCATGAGGATTGAAGAATAAGTATTTGTCCTTTGAACTTTATTTCAAAAGATCTGAAAACTTAGATGGTATATTTTTCTTAACTGAAGAGCCTTTAACTTCTGAGACAAAAGAGAAAGAGGAGTTGCAGCAAGGACTGTGATTAAACCTTAACCTGAAAGACAACTGGCCAGACATGGATGCATATGCTGGTTTAGCTCGTTCAGACTTGCAACTCCTTGCGTAAACATTCTCATCAGACCCACCCATCTCTGTCTAGTAGGGATCAGTGAATCATGCTGAATCCAGATTTTTACCTTTTCAAGGTCTATCTATTGCTTTGTCTATCTATTGCTTTTGCCTCCAATCACCTTTTCTTTGCTCCTGCCTTTTGGCTTGACATCACTGTTTACCAGGCATCTGGAAAAGGAAATAGGTTTAGAAGGAGATTTGGAATGGAGTGATATTTGGAAATAATTAGGCAAAAATTCAGAAGACCTGGTTTGGTTCAAGTTCTAGCTGATTTTGAGTAGCTATTGACCTTGAATAAACCCCATTATGTTTCTGGATAGAATTTATAAAAATTATTGAACTGGAATAAACAGTATTCATGAATTTGTAATATTATCATATGTTTAGGTGCTATGTTTGCCTTTTTAAAAAACAGACGTTTAGTGGTATATACAATGCACTAAAAAGCACAGAAGTAGATGTAGTACTATAATGAGAAATTAAGGATCAAAATAGTTGATATGCGAAGAGAGGAAAATAGGGAAGAAAATATAGACCTAAGTACAGCAATGGGTAGCCTTGACCTCCAGGTTTGTTATATAAAATTAATTTTGCACAAAAGAATTGGTTTTAAGGGGCAGAATGTACTGATAATTTATAGTTTTACTTAGTTATAGACATTGGTTGCTATTTTACCCTGATAATGTCTGCTCCTGTTTTTTACTTTTAATCTGTATCTTTTGTTTTGCTTATTATCTATACTTTTTTTTACAATTAAAAATTGAAAGCATACCTTAAAGAAAATAATTAATAAAATAATAAAAAATTAATAAAATAATTATACCCATTACCCAGAATCACTGAGTCGCAGTTTTGGAATTCTAGTGTTTGTTTTTATTATTTGTACATAACGTATATATTAGTCTGCATTCTTCCAGAAGATCCTCCAACAATTATTTGAGTGCAAATAGTTTACGTGAGCTAGCAGGGGACACTAGAAGGGAAGTTGGATAGTGAGAGAAGGGGAAGCAGCTAAGAAAGAGTACTTTTTTCAACTTACATCTATGGTAAGTAACTGGAGTTTGTCCCTTGGAAAGACTCTGGGAAATAGTATGAAAAAAAAAAAAATACCAAGTCTTGATAATCCCATCTGAAGTTCAAGAGGGCTGGCTTTAGGGCTGCTGTTATGTATACATGCTAAGTTGCTTCAGTCATGTCTGACTCTTTGCAACCCCATGGACTATACCCGTCAGGCTCCTCTGTCCATGGGATTCTCCAGGCAAGAATAATGGAGTGGGTTGCTATGCCCTCCTCCAGGAGATCTTCCCAGGGATTGAACCTGCATTTCCTGCATCTCTTGAACTGCCAGAGGATTCTTTACTGCTAAGCCACCAGGGAAGCCCTACGGCTGCTGTGGGGGATGTTTGTGTGTGTTAATCCCTCAGCACCTGTAGCTCATTTTCCATGTATAGAGAGCACAGCAGCCTTCCATGGGCTGGCGGATGGCACGTGAGCCCAGAAATGTGGATAGTGGCAGCAGGGAGTCAACTGGAACACACAGAAGAGTTAGAGAAATTTGGGTGTAGCAATAACAATGTCTACTTCAATGTATCACAGAATTTTTTAGGTAAATCAATTATTTTATAAAGAAACATGTTTACCTTGAGCAAATTAGAAAAGTGAAGATGATACATTTTAAAATCATTCTAAATTTGACCATCTTATAGTAGTCATCAACATGTTTAGGTGAACACCATTCCCATTAAATAAGTGTATGTGTGTGTCCGTGTGTCTGTGTAGACATGTGTATGCATGTGTGTAGAGAGACAAATTTTGTACATTCTTCATTTCAGGAATAAATGCTTATGTCAACTGAAAGAAAAAACACACAATAGAAAAGCTGCAAGTAAAGTTTCACTGGGACCTTATTGAAGACGATAGCCTGGGAGTCAGCCACTCAGATAGCTCTGAGGAATGGCTACAAAGAAGTAAGGGAGGGGCCAGGATAATATATCATATTTCTGCTGGAAAAAAACACACACACACACAACACGTAGTCTAATCACAAAGAATTGACATCTCAAGTTAATGATTTTAGTGCTGTTCTAAGTATGGGAAGATGCTAGAATCTGAGGTCATTGAAATTTTCCTTAGATATGCATCTTCACGATCTAGGGGCCAGTATATCCAAAGCACAGAGGCTTTCTGTTTTTCTTCATTGCAAATTCCTCTCAGGGTGCACTTGTCCCTAGGTGACTGCAGTATCTCATGGCTTTGATTCTTGTAGAACTGATATGGCAGCAACATTCTTTTATTTACAGATATATCTGCTTTTCTTTGGTCAGATTCCTTATTAAGGAGTGTTGTATATGCTCATGATGGATTTTCCTTATCTTCAATATCTATTAGCCATTCGGTGATGGTTTAAAACATATATTTTGCCTCTTTCATATGCATTTATTAAAATTATCTTAAACTCTTCTTCTACGTCAGTATTTTGATTTTTATTGGTTTACTTTTTACTCTGCTTTCTTTAATTTAGCTATTTTTGTGTTATATTTTAGCCTTCTTTTATTTTCTTAAATCTGCACTTCCCTTTTTCATTTATTTTTATCATTCTGTCATCTTATCTTTGAGTTTCTGAATTCATATTCTTACTAAGTTATTCTCTAAGTTAAGATTATTGTGATGAATTTTCTTGTGCTTTGAAGTATGTTTTCTTTCACCTTTAGGATCTTTATCTTCCTTTGAAAGTCACATTTCTTTCTTGCTTGCTTTTCTCCTCTTCTCTGCATATTTTGTTTTGCTGTAGTATGTTTGCATTTTTGCCACGTCACTTTCTTTCACATTGTTCAAAATTAAGTGGTTCTGTTCAGACATTTTTTGTGATATTATGTGAGTACACTCATGATTCTTCCTGGTACGGCTGTACCAAGTTTCTTTGCCCTTCTAGCTACTGTTTAAGAGATATTTTGCTTTCTGTTCATTTAAGAACCCAGTTGAAGTGCTATGCAGTCTATAATGCCATGGCTCTGGTCTCTTCTGAGATGTTGTTAATTATCGTATTGTGTTCTGTGTGTTATTTGTGCTTGTGCTCAGTCATGTCCAACTCTTTGCGACCCCATTGACTGTAGCCCGCCAGGCTCTGTCTATGGACATTTCCAAGCAAGAATAATTGGTGCAGGTTGCCATTTTCTCCTCTAGGGTATCTTCTGGACCCAGGGATCAAATCCGCAACTCTTGCATCTCCTGCATTGGCGGGCAGATTCTTTTACCACTGTGCCACCTGGGAAACTGTATAGAAGGAGTAAAACCATTAGTTTGGTAAGTCACATGCTTATAGGGGGATTATACCTGGGTTTCAGAGAAGGCAATGGCACCCCACTCCAGTACTCTTGCCTGGAAAATCCCATGGATGGAGGAGCCTAGTAGGCTGCAGTCCATGGGGTCTCTAAGAGTCGGACACGACTGAGCGACTTCACTTTCACTTTTCACTTTCATGCATTGGAGAAGGAAATGGCAACCCACTCCAGTGTTCTTGCCTGGAGAATCCCAGGGATGGAGGAGCCTGGTGGGCTGCCGTCTATGGGGTCGCACAGAGTCGGACATGACTGAAGCGACTTAGCAGCAGCAGCAGCAGCAGCATACCTGGGTTTCACACTGTTTTCTCAATTCAATGTATTTTTTTCACTTTTCTAAGACAGTAATAATTCATATTCTTAGCTTCAGGACAAAAAGAAAAACTTAATCTATAGTTTACTCTCCCTTATATTAAAAAAAAATGCTTAGCTACTTATATATTTTCAAACTACATCTTTAGGTGGACGGATGCCCAAGAATTGAATGGGATAATTTACTTACAATGAGATTATACATATATGGTTACATGCCAACCATGATGGTGCCTGTAACTGGGTGAGCCAGTTTTTGGTTTCTTTTAACCTTCATGACAAGGGAAAAGAGTTTGTTGACTCTCATTTTAAATAAATGCTTGTTTATATCCTGGAATTGTTTTTAATCAGTCAATATTCAGGCCTGTTTTATTGCAATATAGATTATTTACAATATTAGTTTCAGGTGTACAACACAGTGATGCAATATTTTTATACATTATACTCCATTAATGTTATTACAAAATAATGACTATGTTTTCCTGTATTATCCAATATATCTTTAGTGCTTATTTATTGTATAAATGGTAGTTTGTAGCTCCTAACCCCTTACCCCTCTTTTGTTCCTCTCCCCTTCCCTCTCCCCAGTGGTAAACACTAATTTGTTCTCTATATCTGTAATTCTGTTTCTATTGTTATATTCATTTGTTTGTTTTATATTTTAAATTCTATATGTAAGTAATAACATGAGGTATTTGTCTTTGTCTGACTTATTTCACTTAGTATGATACCACCTAGGCCCATTCATGTTCCAAATGACAGAAATGTTGCTCTTTTTTTATGATAAAAACTCTCCAGAAAGCAGGAATAGAAGGAACATACCTCAACATAATAAAAGCTATATATGACAAACCCACAGCAAACATTATCCTCAATGGTGAAAAATTGAAAGCATTTCCTCTAAAGTCAGGAACAAGACAAGGGTGCCCACTTTCACCATTACTATTCAACATAGTTTTGGAAGTTTTGGCCACAGCAATCAGAGCAGAAAAAGAAATAAAAGGAATCCAAATTGGAAAAGAAGAAGTAAAACTCTCACTATTTGCAGATGACATGATCCTCTACATAGAAAACCCTAAAGACTCCACCAGAAAATTACTAGAACTAATCAATGACTATAGTAAAGTTGCAGGATATAAAATCAATACACAGAAATCCCTTGCATTCCTATACACTAATAATGAGAAAACAGAAAGAGAAATTAAGGAAACAATTCCATTCACCATTGCAAAAGAAAGAATAAAATACTTAGGAATATATCTACCTAAAGAAACTAAAGACCTATATATAGAAAACTATAAAACACTGGTGAAAGAAATCAAAGAGGACACTAATAGATGGAGAAATATACCATGTTCATGGATTGGAAGAATCAATATAGTGAAAATGAGTATACTACCCAAAGCAATTTATAGATTCAATGCAATCCCTATCAAGCTACCAACAGTATTCTTCACAGAGCTAGAACAAATAATTTCACAATTTGTATGGAAATACAAAAAACCTCGAATAGCCAAAGCGATCTTGAGAAAGAAGAATGGAACTGGAGGAATCAACCTACCTGACTTCAGGCTCTATTACAAAGCCACAGTTATCAAGACAGTATGGTACTGGCACAAAGACAGAAATATAGATCAATGGAACAAAATAGAAAGCTCAGAGATAAATCCACGCACATATGGACACCTTATCTTTGACAAAGGAGGCAAGAATATACAATGGATTAAAGACAATCTCTTTAACAAGTGGTGCTGGGAAAACTGGTCAACCACTTGTAAAAGAATGAAACTAGAACACTTTCTAACACCATACACAAAAATAAACTCAAAATGGATTAAAGATCTAAACATAAGACCAGAAACTATAAAACTACTAGAGGAGAACATAGGCAAACACTCTCTGACATACATCACAGCAGGATCCTCTATGACCCACCTCCCAGAATATCGGAAATAAAAGCAAAAATAAACAAATGGGACCTAAGTAAACTTAAAAGCTTCTGCACATCAAAGGAAACTATCAGCAAGGTGAAAAGGCAGCCTTCAGAATGGGAGAAAATAATAGCAAATGAAGCAACTGACAAACAACTAATCTCAAAAATATACAAGCAACTCCTACAGCTCAACTCCAGAAAAATAAATGACCCAATCAAAAAATGGGCCAAAGAACTAAATAGACATTTCTCCAAAGAAGACATACAGAGGGCTAACAAACACATGAAAAGATGCTCAACATCACTCATTATCAGAGAAATGCAAATCAAGACCACTATGAGGTACCATTTCACACCAGTCAGAATGGCTGTGATCCAAAAATCTACAAATAATAAATGCTGGAGAGGGTGTGGAGAAAAGGGAACCCTCTTACACTGTTGGTGGGAATGCAAACTAGTACAGCCACTATGGAGAACAGTGTGGAGATTCCTTCAAAAACTGGAAATAGAACTGCCTTATGATCCAGCAATCCCACTGCTGGGCATACACACTGAGGAAACCAGAAGGGAAAGAGACACGTGTACCCCAATGTTCATCGCAGCACTGTTTATAATAGCCAGGACATGGAAGCAACCTAGATGTCCATCAGCAGATGAATGGATAAGAAAGCAGTGGTACATATACACAATGGAGTATTACTCAGCCATTAAAAAGAATTCATTTGAATCAGTTCTAATGAGGTGGATGAAACTGGAGCCTATTATACAGAGTGAAGTAAGCCAGAAGGAAAAGCACCAATACAGTATACTAATGCATATATATGGAATTTAGAAAGATGGTAACAATAACCCTGTGTACGAGACAGCAAAAGAGACACTGATGTATGGAACAGTCTTATGGACTCTGTGGGAGAGGGAGAGGGTGGGAAGATTTGGGAGAATGGCATTGAAACATGTAAAATATCATGTATGAAACGAGATGCCAGTCCAGGTTCAATGCACGATACTGGATGCTTGGGGCTAGTGCACTGGGACGACCCAGAGGGATGGTATGGGGAGGGAGGAGGGAGGAGGGTTCAGGATGGGGAGCACATGTATACCTGTGATGGATTCATTTTGATATTTGGCAAAACTAATACAATTATGTAAAGTTTAAAAATAAAATAAAATTAAAAAATAATAAAATAAAATAAAATTGAAAAAAAAAAAAGAAATGTTGCTCTTCTTTTATGACTGAGTAGTATTCCATTGTATGTACACACTATATCTTCTTTATCCATTTATACATTGATGGATACTTAAGTTGTTTCCAACTCTTCATTATTGTAATTAATGCTGCTATAAATATTGGGGTGCATGTATCTTTTTGAATTACTATTTTCAGATTTATTCTTGAATGATATTAATACATTATATAATTACAAATTTTAAAAAATTCTTACAATACACAGAAAGAATTCTTACATTGGAGAAGTTAAACTATCTGAGCATTATGATAATTTCCAGTTGATTTATTTTATAATTCTAAATAGTATATTATGATATGAAATATGTAACTTAGAAATAGGACAATCAAAGGTGACCTCTAAGGATACTATCAAACTCAGCAAACATATAAGTAAACCAAAGGTATCTATTTTCAGTCAAAATCCATAGCAGATGGAAAAAATAACTGAATAATATTTAATATAACATTTAATAAAAAGACAAGGGAATGAGAGATTATGAGCACCTTTACTCAGGGACTAGAAACAATGGGATAGCGTTACCACCCCTAAATTGGAAGGGACAGGAGAAAGAAGGCTTACAGACCAGGTGTTAGAAGTGCAAAGGGGCTGCCCCTTACCTGGAGGAAGACATTCACAACTGAAATCTTGGAAACGGTGTTGCCACAGACTCTGATCCTTTTCTCCTTCCAACCTCAAATCTCCTATCAATGCTTGTTATTGACCAAACCCACAGAACGCTGAAAGCAGGAGGCCAGGTGTAGAAGAGCCTGGAGAGGTTAATCTCCAAGGATTTAGTAAGTCAGGGAAGGGTGGAGGATGGATCTGGAGGGACAAATGGAGGCCAGCCAGCAGAGCATCTTACCTTAACAGTGTCTTTAAACATCATTTAAATAACAGGAATGAGCTCCTTAGCTATAGAAGTAAAGAGCATACTTGTGCATTTACATAAATTTACAAAGTCAATCATGTATAATTTGTAAAATGGAATCGCTTCTTGCATGTTCTATGTATGTAGGCACTCACATGCAGAGTTGTTTCTACTACTTGAATTAGCTCACACTTCTTGAGTGGTATATGCAAGGGACTTTTCAAATGGTGTTATGTGAATTTACTCATTTACTCTTCAGTAGTAGGCACTATCGTCCCCACTTTGCAGGTGAAGAAACAGAAGGTCAGCGAAGTTGCCTCAGGTTAATAACAAGAAGTGGGACTCTAAGCTGGGATGCTAACTGGGGCATCTGGCACCAGAGCCCTTCCTCCTAACTACCATCCCTAAAGGAAGTCTATGCTATTAGCCCAGGCTAGCCAATTGCCTAATTTTGGAGTCTCAAGAGTTTTTGTGTCATTCTTATTACACTTGAGTAATAACTACTGAATTGGCAAAGTAACTTAATCTGAAAGAAATGACCCACTTCCCAAATTTTATACACAAAGTCTGAGAATCAGATTCCAAGATGTTCTGGGTCTGAAAGGAACTTAGCCAATCCTTCCTTTAGTTGTGACCAGACCAGTCCCCTCTCTAACCTCATTAGCATCTTGCTGATTCACTTACTGGAACAGATGTAACTCTTGTTTCGTAAGCTTAAAAACCATCCTCCTGAAATACTGCATAGCTCCTAAACAGTGGTGGTATGAAGATATTTTGCATCAGATATGATTCTAATAGCAATGTGTGGCAACTCTGTCAAAGGGAAAGAAACCTAAGTTTCTTCTTGTGAAACAGAATAAAGAAATAGAGATTTTTGTAAAAGAAGTAATGAGTTCAGTAGCTTCTGAAAGTGAAACTAGGAATTAAATGCAATCACATAGAAGTCTTTCTTTAAAATGAAGGTCAGTTTGGGAAATATCTTAGGTAACCCAACCTCCATAACAAAATATCTTAGATTATATAGCGTAAACAACAGAAATGAGAAACTGAAATATTCTCACCGTTCTAGAGGCTGGAAGTTCAGATCAGGGTGCAAGGCTGGGTTCTGAAGAGAGTTCTCTTCCTGGCAGATGGCCATCTTCCCACTATGTGTTCACATGGCTCTTCCTCAGTGTGCATCTGGTTTTGAAAATAAAGACAGCGCTTCCTCTTCTCATCAGATCAACAATTCCATTCAGTTAGAACTCCTTCCTTTCACTACTTCCTAGAAGCCCTATATCCAAATACTGGCACGTGGAGTTTAGGACTTCAACACATGAATTTACGAAGACACATTCAGTCCATAGTAGGAAACTACTTTTCTCCTGACTAGATTAGTAAAATAGAATTATTCTGAACTTTATTCAAGAATAATTTTATCACAGCACATTTATATTTAAAATAGGAATAACCCATGAAAGTTTATTTAAAAATAAACCAGCAATTACTGCTTTATGAATTGCTAAAATGCAGGCCATAACATGGAATTCTATTAGCATTCTCAGCTTATTTCAAATTAAATGGATACATAAAACTTCTAAAATAGATTGGGTTTGAAA
Organism: Bos indicus; assembly: GCF_029378745.1. Taxonomy (NCBI): domain Eukaryota; kingdom Metazoa; phylum Chordata; class Mammalia; order Artiodactyla; family Bovidae; genus Bos; species Bos indicus. The sequence continues at coordinate 115,262,565 of NC_091760.1, forward strand.
TTGTAAAGATAATCAGAGTCCCTAAATGTGGCCTCCTTCCACTGTCATTGTAAATGCAGATGACTATGGTAATTGGAGTGGGTGAGGGGAGGTGAAGATTATATTGGGTCCCCTCCTTTGGAGCTTCTGTTTGTTTAGGGCAGTGAATCAAGGTGGCTGTTAATTGGGAAAAAATGATATGTCAGTGCATTTGTGTCAAAAAGACACAAATACAATCAACCCACAATTCCCACCATCCCTCAAATGAGTTATTTCATTTGTCCACCTATAAGAGGCTTGACGTTGTTCTTGTATTACCTCTTTCCACTCTGAGTTTCTTTATATATGGCACTTAACTACATTTCTTAGGAATACTAATACCTGAGATTAGTTGGGTATAGTGGTTTAGGGGCATAATTGCTCTGGGTCTTATGCAATTCCAAAGACAGCCAAACTATTAGTACTGCAGAAGGCTGGATAGTGAAGATATGTGTGAGCATGGATAGTTGAGACACATTTTTACATGACAAACTATGCCTTTCAATTTATATGACTTATATGACTTTATGCAACCTCCTAGACTTCAATTTATTTATTTATGATATAGGTTTAATAACAGTATATAACACATAGTGTTGTGAGATTTATATGTAATATTATAAATATTACATGTGACATATATTTGTATCCACATATGTATGTATGTGTCTATCTAGAGGGAAAGATCCTTTCGGTTGGGACCACTTGATAAACGTTAGTTATTCTTACTACTTTTGATTTGGAGTTATAATTTCTATTTGAATCTTTTTAGGTGGATACTTTTATCACTGGTCCAATTTAACTCAGTTTCTATGTATTTTTAAAGGGAAAAAGCAAGAATAATTTTGAAGTTATAAAATAAATCATAAAATTAATCTATAAAATTGGATTGGGGTGGTAAATTAGCCAAGGTTGCAGTATATGTCTTATCTAGCTCTGATTTCTTCAACGAGTAAAAATGACCTTTTGTGAACATAAGACTGCATCTGAAAGAAAATCACAGGCTTTCAACTTCAATACTGAAAATAAATTTATAATACTAAAACAAATTATCTTATTTTCTATTTAACAGTACACTTTATCACCAAGATGTTTCTTTTTTAAAATGGAACAAGAATATGCTACATGACCATGAATACTAATAAAACCCCAATGACAATCTGTGCTGTCATCATCATCAAATGATCATATAAAATGCTTTACAATGCCCCTTGGATTATCTATTTATTTATTTATTTATTTTTTGGATTCTTTTTTTTTTAATTTTATTTTATTTTTAAACTTTACAATATTGTATTGGTTTTGCCAAATATCGAAATGAATCCACCACAGGTATACATGTGTTCCCCATCCTGAACCCTCCTCCCTCCTCCCTCCCCATACCATCCCTCTGGGTCGTCCCAGTGCACCAGCCTCAAGCATCCAGTATCGTGCATCGAACCTGGACTGGCGACTCGTTTCATACATGATAGTATACATGTTTCAATGCCATTCTCCCAAATCTTCCCACCTTCTCCCTCTCCCACAGAGTCTATAAGACTGTTCTATACATCAGTGTCTCTTTTGCTGTCTCGTATACAGGGTTATTACCATCTTTCTAAACTCCATATATACGTGTTAGTATACTGTATCGGTGTTTTTCTTTCTGGCTTACTTCACTCTGTATAATAGGCTCCAGTTTCATCCATCTCATTAGAACTGATTCAAATGAATTCTTTTTAATGGCTGAGTAATATCTATTTAAACAATATGCATGATCCATTCTGAAGGATTACCATTGACTGTCAAAGTAAATTCAAAATTATGATTTTAAGACAATCAAGAACTGACAGAAAAGTTGGAGGTAACTGTAAAAGAAACTTTTTATTTTCCTGAACTGTTTAGAACAAGTTCTGACCTGATATCCCATTATTCCAGAATACTATGATGTATATTTTTTTTACAAACAAGGACCTTTCCTGCACAACTGTAATAAAACCATTGAAGTCAAGAAATTACCACAAAAACATCACTAACATTTAATCCTCACAGTCCATTTAAATTTCACCAATTGTCCCAATAATGGTCTTTACAGCAATAGGATCTAGGTTTGAATCACAGGATACAGTCAGTTGTCAGGTCTTTTTAGTCTCCTTTTCCTGGAACAAACGCCTGTCTTTCTTTGACCATCATGACCTTGAAATTTAGAGGCGAGCTATTTTATAGAATGTTCTTCTGTCTTGTAGAATGTTTGGGTTTGTCTGATGTTTCCTCATGATTAGGTTCAAGTTGTATATCTTTGGCAGAAATATCACACGTGAAATGCTGTGTTGTTTTTGTTGTAACCTATCAGAGAGCACACAATTTTGATCAGTTTCATTACTAAAGAAGTTCACTTTAGCCACCAAATTAAGGTGGAGTCTGCAAAACTTCTCTGCTATGGTTTTCCTTGTAGTAACCAATAAGTATTTTGTGGGCTACTACTTTGAAAATTGATTGCTATTTTATTCCTCAGTGAACCCTCAATTTATTCACTTATTTGTATCTGAATGGACTCATAGTTTTCTGTATTATTCAGTGGGTTATAGTTGTTCTTTGCCATTTCTATTTATTTTGGCATCCATACCGGTCCTCACTAGGCCATGCAGGGACAGCCAGTCCTGTGGACACCCTCCGCACTTTCCTTAAACTTTTACACCCCACGCCTGACTGCCTTCCTACATAGATGCTCTCTCAATCTACTGGGGTTCTGGTACCCCGATCTTGACCACTGCAATTCCCCCAGACTGGCACAAATGCCTACCTCACTCTGTTCCACCTAATGGCTTTGGAACTAAATTGTTCAAGAAGGAGAGATGAAGGGAGTAGAGGAAAAGAGAGGGAAAATGAGCCAAAGTTACAATTTGATAATAAATTATGTAGCCTTAAAATTCTGCAACTTAAAATTTTTTTCTCTGATATTTTCTCAATTTCATATGAGAAAACCATCAAGTCACTCTTAGGCAATTCATATCTGTTTGAGCTTGTGTGTGTGTGTGTGTGTGTGCACACGCGCATGTACATGCTTGCAGTCGCTCAGTTGTTTCTGACCCTGTGACCCCATGGACTATGGCCCTCCAGTTCCTCTGTCCATGGAGTTCTCCGGCAAGAATACTGGAGTGGGTTACCATTTCCTCCTCCAGGGGATCTTCCCAACCCAGGGACTGAACCCACGTCTCTTGCATTTCCTGCATTGGCAGCCAGATTCTTTACCACTGCGCCACCTGGGAAGTTCCTATGTGGGCTTACTGGCCAGAAATTTATTTAAATTTTCTTTGAAATAAATCTTAATGATTGTCTATGTCTGCCTCCTGAGTTTGCATTAAAGAACACTGAGGGAGGATCTGGTCCTTTGAAGGAGAGAAGACTAATGATGGATTTCTGAAAGGCTTCTTTCAGAAGCTTTATAAGTATGCAATTTAAAGTGTCTGTTCACTAAAGAAAATAATAGAGTATGGAATATATGAAAGATCTTTTTGATTATGGGTGAAAAAGCATTCCCTTTTAAGGATATAGAACTGTTTGGTGAAACTGACTTGAGACCTGTACCTGTTCTGCCATTCAAATATAAACTTTAACCCCAATCTGACCTCAGTTATGTGTACACTGTTGAAGAAATCTGTCTGCATGCTTTGAGAAAATGTCCAGACTGGAAAAAGCCCAGGAGAGTGAACTCAGCTTTCTAAAGGCTCCAACTGCCAAATGATCTATAAGGCTATCTGCTACGCAAAACATGCCCTGCCTAGTGATATCTCTTCTTCTGTTGTTTCATATTAATTCTCCTGCACGTACACATTTTTTATGTTTCTGTTTTGCTTCATCAGGTTGGCTGTAAACAATTTGATTATACAAATGATACATTTAATGATTTTTTTCCTGGATATCATCCAAAATAGCGGTAGATATATAACTGTGTGTAGAACGAATCAATGAATCAATGTGCGTGCTTGCAGTGCTTAGTGGCTCAGTCATGTCTAACTCTTTGTGACTCTATGGACTGTAGCCCACCAGGCTCCTCTGTCCATGGGATTCTCCAGGCAAGAATACTAGAGTAGGTAGCCATTCCCTTCTCCAGGAGATCTCAGGTCTCCTGCACTGTAGGCAGATTCTTTACTATCTGAGCCACTAGGGAAGCCCGAATCAATGGTCCAATTAATCAGTTAATTGACTCAAGTACGTGGCATTAACCATTGCTTAAAAACATTTTTTCCACCCTAAAAGTCCTTAGGTTTGGGTTTTCAAGAGAGAAGATAAATTTTTTGCTATTAATGATCCCATTTTTATTGTTATAGATTCTGCAACTTAAAAACACACACACACACACACACTTGTTTTTCCCCCAATATATTGGAAAGTGACATTTGGGAAGTGACAATATATGTCAGTTCTGTGCAAATGTCATTTCTATATATTTTCCCAATATTGTTTAAGAAAATCATCATGTTCTTAGGCCATTCATCTCTCTAGTTTTACATATAATCAGAAATTGCTAGAGCAGATGAGAGATTTCCCCATATTTGTAAAACAGTCAAGGAATAATTTTAAAATGGAGTCTTCCTATGCCACCCCAAAGAAAATGCTTCAACATCATCAGATATTTGGTATCGTTAATGAATTAAGGCAAATACATGGTTTCATCAATCATAGGTTTTGTCTGTTTTTTTTTTAACTTGCCTTAGATCTATACCAGTTATTTTTAACAAGGAATCCACAAATCTTACATGTATTGTTATCACACAGAACATCTCTCCAGAACGTAAGCACACTTTTCAGTTTCAGTAAATACCATTTTGAGACAATGCTATACTTCTCCTCCTGAACACTAGCACTTTATGCAAATTTTGAAGGTGTTAATGATAAGCAGTAATATGGCTTATCTCTTAGATGATATTCGCCTGAAGAGGCAAGTATTTTACATAAAAATATAGAAAATAAAACAACAAATATTTTGCCCTTTTCCCTTCTAAATGTACTGTTTTTCTCTCAGTGTATTCTAAAAACAGTAACTGTACCAGATGATGACTTGAGGATTTAATATATAAAACAGAATATACACCCCCATCAATCACTTCCCTGCTCAGACCCTCTAATCCTCTTACTAGTGTCTGCTGGGCCAGGTGTGATGTGGCCCTCCCCACCCACTGCTTTCTGACCTCATCTCTTACTACTCATGCCTCTGTTTCTTTACCCATTCCAGCTCCTGGGACAGCCAGACTAGTTTCGATTTTGTGCCTTTTTCCTGTGCTCTTTGCTCTGCTTGGAACTGCTGGTAACCCAAAGTACCACTCTTTAGGTGTGAAGAGAGGGTTGTTTTTTTTTTTTTTGTATCAGCTTCCTCCGTCTCAAATAAATATGCACTATAAGTAAACAGAGTATGTTTTTATGCGAATGTCACTTCCCGAAAAGGTCCTCAAACTTCTTCCAACCAGATTGCTGCCTCAGTATAGGAACTCTGGGATCCATGTCTAAAAGTTCTTCCCCTGTTTCTCCTCAAAGCTGATTCCGCATCATTCCAGGCTCAGGTCAAATGCCAGCCCTTCAGAAAGACATAATATCATGTCCTTCTTCCTCACTCCAGTCACTTTTTTACTGTGCTCTCCACTAGTTTTATATTCTTCACAGCACGTGTAACTTTCAGAGATCAATTTATCTTTGTGTCTACTCATCATTTCTGTTTTTGGAGTGGATTGTAAACACAATGAGAGCAGGAGTTGTGTCTTTTTCTCCCCTACTATATCTGCAGTTCTCAGTGGTGCTTGATACACAGTGCACTCAAAATCTATCTGTTGAGTGTAAACAGACATAGAGAACAGACTTATGAACATGGGAAGAGGGGAGGAGAGGGTGAGATGCATGGAAAGAGTAACATGGAAACGTACATTCCCATATGTAAAATAGATAGCCAAAGGGCAGGAGCTTCCTTGGTGGCTCAGAGGTTAAAGCATCTGCCTGCAATGTGGGAGACCAGGGTTCGACCCCTGGGTAGGGAAGATTACCTTGGAGAAGGAAATGGCAACCCACTCCAGTATTCTTGCCTGGAGAATTCCATGGACGGAGGAGCCTGGGCTATAGTCCACGGGGTCTCAACTAGTCGGACACGACTGAGCGACTTCACTTTCACTTTCTTTCAGGAAACTCAAACAGGAGCTCTGTATCAACCTAGAGGGGTGGGATGGAGAAGGAGAAGGGAAGGATGTTCAAAAGGGAGGGGATATATGTATACCTATGGCTGATTCATGTTGAGGTTTAACAGAAAACAAAAAAATTCTGTAAAGCAATTATCCTTCAATAAAAAAATAAGTTAAAAAAAAGTCTTATATGTTGAATGTAGAAAAAATGATTTCTTTCCTTGACAAACTTGGATATGTGACCCAATTCTAAACCAGATGACTCTACAGTCATATTTAGCAATCCTATAACAATTTCAACTGCCCTCTCACCAGTATTTCTTCAGAATATTTAAATCTTGCTCTGTTGATAACAAGATACTTTTAAATAAAAACAAATGAGTAAGCTGGAAAACACAAAATAATATTGATTAGAGCACCACTTTTGGACTCAAGTAATCAAAAGAGGAAGTCAGTCAATTCCCATCCCTTTTCTCAGGCTTGATGAATGGCTCCACCTTTTGCCCCATTCGCCCAAGCTAGAAATTTGAGAGTCATATGTGGTCTATACTGCTGCCTCTCCTTCATGAAATACATTTGTGTTCAGAGAATTTGACAGATTTTTTTCCTAAGTGGTATCAAATATATTGCAAAAAAGTTTAAATTTATGCTTTTATTTGTTATACATTTGGAAACTCTGAAGTTGCTTCAGTTTATAATTTGTATTGAAGAACATACTCTTCTATTAGATGACAATATAGTATTTTAAGAACCATTGTCTAATATTTGTAAAATAAACAGTTGAAAGAAAATTACCTGAGGGTACTTTTATTTACAAAGGCGGACTTAATTTTAGGTAATATTGGAAGAAATAATAGTAGCAATATGGAGCTAAATGCATTCTGGGAAATTAACATTGTTCAAGTGGTGTAATTAGGTGGTTTCATAGTATTATCACTTGCATATAATTAGGACCAACTCTAGTTTCACTCTAGTTTTTTTTTTTCAAAAACAATTTTGAAATTTCTAGATATTTGTGGTTTAAATATCATCATTATTTTTATTGACTTGCTCTTTTAGCAGACCAAAAGTGACACCTGAACACTTGATGTGAAATATAGAGAAGACAATGAACTAGTTGAAGTATTTTACAAATGTATAGGAAATGAGTTTAAAAAATCCACTTTGTCATTTCAATTTTATTTTAGTTGACAAGGACAGTTTACTTTTTAAATTGCTAAATAACTGATAAAGTGAAAATTTTCTTATTATGGAGAAAAACTTCAATATAAGAACACAAAAAGATTAATACTACTTTTCGCGGTTGATTTTAAAACTGAGAAGACGTGAAAAGAAACACTACAATCTACAAGTTAGGATTTGCTGTGCCATATAATGGAATTTGACAAGGCTGAAAAGATTTCCAGTCCTAATGAGTACTGTATGAATGCTAACAGGAATACCATGGGGAGTGGCTGCGCTTGCCAGAATTGGATTTGGAGGCAGTAGGAATAATATATCCTGGCAACCAGGGTCTGCTTGTTCTTCTAGAGTTTGAGATTTGAACAGCAACAGCAGATATAAACAAAGACTCACATCACACTTAGGAATCAATACATTTTGCTACTTGACCTTTCAGAGTTCTCTTGATCCATCCCTGAGAAGATAATGTTTCTTAATATTTACTTCTTGACCCTCTTCCCTCTGGCTTAAATATCTCCCCTCCCCTCTAACCATCTCGTTATTGCTAAGCCCATTTCTCTGGTCTCCCTCCACACTCAGTCTTTTTTCTCATTTACCCTTGCTTATCACTACCCACTCCAGTGTTCTTGCCTGGAGAACCGCAGGGATGGGGGAGCCTGGTGGGCTGCCGTCTATGGGGTCGCACAGAGTCGGACACGACTGAAGCGACTTAGCAGCAACATCACTACTTCCTTCTGGGTTTCTTCAGTGTTGTATTTCCTCCTTCCCCTCTTTGCTTCCCTGGATAGTCTGTCCTGGTCTCTTGAGCTGAGTCTTTTTAGATCGACACCAAGTCTCTCAAATTTCCCTCTCCCTGCAGCTAATTCTATTGACCATCTCAGGTATCCTGTGCCCAACTCCACTTCCTAGGTTCCCAGCCTCAGACCACTCTTCACTGAGCACTTACTAAGTGCCAGGCAGTTGTATAGAGTTTCAAATAAATAATCTCATACCTCATTCATACCTCAACAGCCCAATGAGTTAGGCACCACTCAGCCTATTTTTAATGGCAACCCACTCCAGTACTCTTGCCTGGAAAATCCCCTGGATGGAGGAGCCTGGTGGGCTGCTGTCTATGGGGTTGCACAGAGTTGGACACGACTGCAGCGACTTAGCAGCAGCAGCAGCACCCTATTTTTGGATGAGAAAACAGAGGCTCAGAACGGTTAAGTATCTTGCCCAGTTTCTCATGCTTAATAATTGTCTGAAAAAAAAAAAAAATTGTCTGTGCCAGGATTTGAACCCAGTTGAGTCTTACTCTTTTTTTTTTTTGGCTGAACTGGATCTTAGTTGAGGCACTCAGGATCTTTTTTTTTTTTTTTTTTTTAGTTGCAGCATGCGGGATCTAGTTCCCTGAGGGGGATTGAATCCTGGCCCCTGCATTGGAAGTGTGGAGTCTTAACCACTGGACCACCAGGAAAGTCCTAAGTCTAATAGTTAAACAGCATAGAATATTAGCTTCCAACTTTGTTAAGCATTCATATTATAAGACTTGCCCTGACCTTATGCCGTGATTTCCTTCATTCTCACTTCACTCAGTACTCACAATTTACATCTTGTACTGGTGTCTGGTACAACTCTACATCTGATTTTCTACATTGTAACTCCTCTTCCTCTTAGTCTGGCCAAGGGAGGCCAGGGAAACCTGGGAAAGAGAAATACATGTAAAGCCTAGTCTTTCTTTGCTCATCAGACACTTGGAAGGTGCAGAGTCCTGTCTTGTAATGACATTTCAAGGTCTGGAGACCCAGGCATGAAGTGAAAGGTATTGCCTCACAAATCAACCTAGTAAAGTGGATAGACTATCTGCCTATGCAAAACTGATTGGGAAATTGGGGAGAGGTCAGTGTTAGACTCTCAAAAGGGACAGCTTCAGTCTCCACACAGATGTCCCCACAGAGCTTTGTGACAGAATATGGCAGCATGGATTCTGCTGTAACCTGCTCTTCTTCCTGACCTTCTCTAACTCTCTCCTGATCTAGTCTGTTGGTGTCTCATGAGCCAGACATTTCCTCTAGTGTCACTTCTCAGTTCAGACCTTACTCACGCTCCTGGCTAGCTCCCTCGCTCTGGTTACCTCTTCATCCATCACTCCTGGCATATGCTTGACCTCACCATTCTAGTCCACCCCTGGCTGGCTGTCGTCACTGTTATTGTTGTTTAGTCACTAAGCCATGTCTGTCGCTTTGTGACCCCCCATGGACTGTAACCTGCCAGACTCCTCTGTCCATGGAATTCTCCAGGCAAAAATAATGGAGCGGGTTGCCATTTCCTTCTTCAGGGGATCTTCCCGACCTAGGGATTGAACCCGTGTGTCCTGCATTAGCAGGCGGATTCTTTACCACCAAACCACCGGGGAAGCCCCACCCTCACAGGTGCCATGAGTTAAAATCAATCCATCCCACAGATAATGTGCCTATAGTTGTGACCTTCAGCCTCGCTAGACCTTGCTCTGGAGCTGCATGCCCTGCTCTCCCCACATCTTCCTCAACCACGGGCAACTATTTTAGCCCTCAGCCTCCCGGTCCACCCCAAGATTAACAGGCCAAGCTGTTAGAAAAGGAGAGGTCTCTCTTCACCAGCCCTTGAAATGTGTATATTTGCTTAGATCTTACCTTTCAACTCCTTATTTGCACACAACTCCTTAGCAATGCATTCTTTCTCTTGCTTTTCTCATGATGATCTTGTCACTTCCAAATCTATCTTTGAGTATCTGTTTTAAAAGCCTTTTCCTATTCCGAGCCTTGCCCCTCTGAAAAAACATTTCTGGATATGTTCCTCTCTTGCTATATCTTCTGATAATAATAATAATAAAATCTCACAGTATCAGCTCTAATTTCTCAGTTGCACTCATTATTTCTCTTTCTTTAACATGAACTTTGTATTGACAAAGGTGGATACCGATAACAATTACCTCAATCATGATATGAAATACCACATTCATCAGTCCTAAAATTTCTTTATGGAGGTTTGCCATCATTCCCCTATGCCCCACAGTTCTGGCTCCCTAGGCAATTCATTTTGTCTGTTCCAGAACCTCGTGTAAATAATATAGAACGATCTATTGTGCCTGGCTTTTTCCTTAGCATAGCATTTTTGAGATTCATCCCTATTGTATGCATCACTAGATTGCTCCATTTTGTTTCTAAATAGCATTCCATTGTGGAGAAAGAAATGGCAACCCGCTCCAGTGTTCTTGCCTGGAGAATCCCAGGGATGGCGGAGCCTGGTGGGCTGCGGTCTATGGGGTCACATAGAGTCGGACACGACTGAAGTGACTTAGCAGCAGCAGCATTCCATTGTAGGGCTCTATCACAATGCATTTTGTTCATCTGTTGAGGAATGTTTGAGCTATTTCTGGATTTGACTATTTTCATTCTCTTTTTCAATCAGTTCAGTTCAGTCGCTGAGTCGTGTCCGACTCTTTGCGACCCCATGAATCACAGCACGCCAGGCCTCCCTGTCCATCACCAACTACCAGAGTTCACTCAAACTCATGTCCATCGAGTCAGTGATGCCATCCAGCCATCTCATCCTCTGTCATCCCCTTCTCCTCCTGCCCTCAATCCCTCCCAGCATCAGAGTCTTTTCCAATGAGTCAACTCTTCACATGAGGTGGCCAAAGTACTGGAGTTTCAGCTTTAGCATCATTCCTTCCAAAGAACACCCAGGGCTGATCTCCTTTAGAATGGACTGGTTGGATCTCCTTGCAGTCCAAGGGACTCTCAAGAGTCTTCTCCAACACCACACTTCAAAAGCATCAATTCTTCGGCGCTCAGCCTTCTTCACAGTCCAACTCTCACATCCATACATGACCACAGGAAAAACCATAGCCTTGACTAGATGGACCTTTGTTGGCAAAGTAATGTCTCTGCTTTTGAATATGCTATCTAGGTTCATCATAACTTTCCTTCAAGGAGTAAGCGTCTTTTAATTTCATGGCTACAATCACCATCTGCAGTGATTTTGGAGCCCAGAAAAATAAAGTCTGACACTGTTTCCACTGTTTCCCCATCTATTTCCCATGAAGTGGTGGGACCAGATGCCATGATCTTCATTTTCTGAATGTTGAGCTTTAAGCATTCACTTTTAGTTGATAATTAAATATTCACATACAGTTATTAAGAAATAATACAGAGATCCCATGTACCCATTTTACCCTAATGGTAACATTTCTATCACTGAAAGAATCCCTGTTGTTACCATTCTATACTTACATCCACTTCCCAACCTCTCCTACTCTGTCTTTAACCCCTGGCAACTAGTCATCTGTTCCCCAATTCTATGATTTTCTCATCTCAAGATTATATAAATGGATGAGCATCTGACCTTTTGAGGGTTTGTTTTTCTTTTCACTCAGTCTATTTTTTGGCAATTCACCCAGGTCATTGGCTATATAGTCGTTTTCCCCTCTTCTTGCTGAGTAGTATTCCATGAGATAGTTTGTACTGCAATTTATTTTACTAATAATCACCCACTGACAGATACCTGAGTTGTTTTCAATTTTTGTCTCTTACGAATAAAATTTGTATAACATTTGTGTACAGCTATCACTGTGAATACAGATTTTCATTTTTCTGGAAAAAATGTCCAGTGGACAATTTCTGGGTCATATGGTAGTTGCATGTATAGTTTTTTTTTAAAGAAATTGCCGAACTATTTCTCAGAGTGGTTGTATCATTTTACATTTCCACCATCAATGTATGAGCGATCCAGTTTCACCATATCCCTACTAATATTTGGTTTTGTCCCTATTTTTTATTTCACCCATTTTGATAGGTATGTACTGATATGTCACCGTAGTTTTAATCTGCTGATGATGTTCAACATACATTTTGTGTTTGTGCTGATGATGTTCAACATAAATTTCTATATCCTTATATTTTTGCCCACTTTCTGCTTGGATTATTTGTGTTTTTACTGTTGAATTTTGAGAGTTCTTTATATATTCCATTCCCTGTTCTTTGCCAGATATCAGGTTTGCAAACATTGTTCAAGAATGTCTTTTATCTTCTTAACAGGATCTTTTACAGAGCAAACATTTTAAGATTGGTGAAATCCAATTTATCATTTTTTCCTTCATGGATTATGCTTTTGATGTCATCTAGAACTCTTTTTCTAGACCTTTAAGATCTTCTCCTGTGACTTTTCTAAGTTTCATAGTTATACGTTTTGCATTTATGTTTATGCTCCATTTTGAGTTAATTTTTCTATCAGGAATGAGTTTTACAGGGATGGCTTCTTCTTTCCTTCATTCATTTGTTCCTTCTTTTATCCCTCCCTCTTTTTTTCTCTCTTCTTTCTTTCATCTTGGTCATGGATGTCCAACTGTTTTGGCACTATTTGCTGAAAATACTATTTTTCTTCCATTTAATTGTTTTTGTATCTTAGCTAAAAAGCAACTGGATATTTTTCTCTGGACCTATGTCAAGGTTCTCTGCTTTGGTCCATTAATCTGTTTATTCCTCTGCCAATACCAAACAGATTACTTTAACTACGTAAGTTTTGAAATCAGGAAGTTTTTATTTCTCCTGCTTTATTCTTCTTTCTCATAATTGTCTTAGCTATTCTAGATCCTTTGCTTTGCTATATAAATTTTAAGATAATCTTGTCTATAACTACAAAATGTCTTGCTGGAGTTTCAATAAAATTGTGTTAAATCTATATATCAGTTTGAGCAGTGTTGAAGAGGAGTATGTATTTTCATTTATTTAGCTTATTGTATTTTTCATCAACATTGTATAGTTTTAGCATACAAGTCCTGTATATGTTTTGTTAGATTTCATTTCATTTATTATTATTTTTTATTGAAGGATAATTGCTTTACAGAATTTTGTTGTTTTATATCAAACCTCAACATGAATCAGCCATAGGTACACATATATGCCCTTCCTTTTGAACCTCCCTCTCATCTCCTGCCCCATCCTACCCCTCTAGACTGATAGAGAGCCCCTGTTTGAGTTTCCTGAGCCATATGGCAAATTCCCGTTAGCTATCTATTTTACATATGGGAATGTAAGTTTCCATGTCACTCTTTCCATACATCTCACCCTCTCCTCCTCCATGTTCATAAGTCTATTCTTTATGTCTGTTTCTCTACTGCTGCCCTATAAATAAATTCTTCAGTACAATTTTTCTAGATTCTGTATATATGCATTAGAATACTATATTTATCTTTTTCTGACTCACTTCACTCCATATAATAGGTTCTAGGTTCATCCACCTCATTAGAACTGACTCAAATGTGTTCCTTTAATGGCTGAGTAATATTCCATTGTGTATATGTACCACAACTTCTTTATCCATTCATCTGTGGATGGACATCTAGGTTGCTTCCATGTTCTAGCCATTGTAAATAGTGCTGCAATGAACAATGGGATACATGTGTCTTTTTCAAGTTTGGTTTTCTCAGGGTATATGCCTAGGAGTGGGATTGCCGGGTCATATTCTCAATGGTGAAAAACTGAAAGCATTCCCTCTACAATCAGGAACAAGACAAGAGGGTCCACTTTCACCACTATTATTCAGCATAGTTCTGGAAGTCCTAGCTACAGCAATCAGAGAAGAAAAAGAAATAAAAGGAATCCAGGTTGAAAAAGAAGTAAAGCTTTCACTGTTTGCAAATGACATGATACTGTACATAGAAAATCCTAAAGATACTATTAGAAAATTACTAAAGCTAATCACTGAATTAGCAAAGTTGCAGGATACAAAATCAATACACAGAAATCACTTGCATTTCTATATAGTAACAATGAAAAATCAGAAAGAGAAATTAAGAATCAATTCCATTCACCATTGTAACAAAAAGAATTAAATATCTAGGAATAAACTTACCTAAGGAGACAAAAGAATTGTACACAGAAAATCATAAGACACTAATGAAAGAAATCAAAGCCAACATAAACAGATGGAGAGATATTTCATGTTCCTGGGTAGGAAGAATCAATATTGTGAAAATGACTATACTACTAAATGCAGTCTACAGATTCAATGGGATTCCTATCATTTCATTTTTTAAAAATCAGACTTATTGGGGTGTGTCATTTTTTTTAAAAATAATTTTTTTTTCTGTGCTGCTCAGCTTTCATTGGGGGGCTGCTTTTCATTGTGGTGTGCAGACTTCTCATTGCAGTGGCTTTTCTCTTTTTGGGTAGCACAGGCTGTAGGCACAGACTTCAGTCCTTACAGCACATGGACTCAGTATTTGTGGCACATGGGCTTAGTTGTCCCACAGGCATGTGGAATCCTCCTGGATGAGTGATCGAACCCATGTCCCCTGCACTGTCAGGCAGGTTCTCAACCACTGGACTACCAGGAAAGACCTAATTTAATTTTTTAGCTATTGTAAATGTTTATTGTTAATATATAGAAATACAATTGATATTTGTACGTTTGTCTCACCCTGTGACCTTGCTAAATTCACTTACATAGTTTTAGGACTTTTATTTTGGAGATTCCTAGGGCTTTTCTACAGAGGCAATCATATCATATGCAAATAATTACTTCCTTTCCAATCTGTATATCTTTGTATTTGCTTTTCTCACCTTATTACACTGACTAGAACTTCAAGCCCTGTGTTGAATAAGAGTGGTAAAGGCAGAACTCTGTGTTGTTCCTAGTTTCTGGAGAAAATCATTCAGTCTTTTACCATCAAATATAATGTTAGTTGTATAGTTATGGGTTTGTTTGTTTGTTTGTTTTAAGATGCTCTGTATAAAACTGAGAAAATTCCTCTCTTTTCCTGTTTCTCTGAGAATTTTTTATCATGAATATATTGTTATATTTTGTCCATTGCTTTTTCTTCATCAATGGTATGATCATGTGATCTTTCTTCTTCTTTTTCTTTTTTTTTTTTTTGGTGGGGGGGGTGGAGTGGAGAGGAGTAAGAAGTGGATTTATTCAGAAAGAAACATACTTCATAGAGTGTGGAAGTCTTGGAAGGCAAGAGATCATGATCTTTCTTTTTTAATCTATTAATCTAATGATTATATAGATGGATTTTTAAATATTAAATCAGTCTTGCATCACTGGTCCCATCTGGTGATGAAAATTCTTTTTATATATTCTTATATTATATTTGCTAATATTTTGTTAAAAAACTTTTTGTGACTATATTCATCGGGGGTATTACTCTATATTTTAATCTTTAATTTTTGGTACTCTCTGTCTCACTTTGGTTATCAGGGTAATACTAGACCCATATAATAAATTGGTAAGTGTTCCTTCTTCTGTTTTCTGGAGGAAACTGTGTAGAATTGGTGTAAATTTTCTTTAAATATGTGGTTGAATTCTCTAACAAAATCTACTAAGCCTGGAGATTTCTTTTTTTCCAGAGGAAGGTTAAGATACAAATTCACTTATTAATAGTTTCAAGATGACTCAAAGTATCTATTTCATATGGGGTGAATTGGATAAATTTGTATTTTTGGAGGAATTTTATCTAACGTCAATTTTTTTTTTCTTTTTGCCTCTTCTTATTCTAGATTCTTGACATGGGAGCATAGATTATTGATTTGAGGTTTTTTTCCCTTTTCTAATTCAATATTTAGTGCTATATATTCCCCTCTTGTTACTACCTTCATTGGACCATCAAAAAAGCACGAAAGTTCTAGAAAAACATCTACTTCTGCTTTATTGACTATGCCAAAGCCTTTGATTGTGTGGATCACAACAAACTGGAAAATTATTAAAGATATGGGAATATGAGACCACCCAACTTGCCTCCTGAAAAGTCTGTATGCAGGTCAAGAAGCAACAGTTAGAATCAGACATGGAACAACAGACTGGTTCCAAACTGGGAAAGGAGTACATCAAGGCTGTATAGTGTCACCCTTCTTATTTAATGTCTATGCAGAGTACATCATGCAAAATGCCAGGCTGGATGAAGCACAAGCTGGAATCAAGATTGCTGGGAGAAATGTCAATAACCTCAGATATGCAGATGACACCACCATTATGATAGAAAGCGAAGAACTAAAGAGCCTCTTGATGAAAGTGAAAGAGGAAAGTGAAAAGTTGGCTTAAAACTCAACATTCAGAAAACTAAAATCATGGCATCTGGTCCCATCACTTCATGGAAAATAGATGGGGAAGCAATGGAAACTGAGAGACTTTATTTTGGGGGCTCCAAAATCACTGCAGATGGTGACTGCAGCCATGAAATTAAAAGATGCTTGCTCCTTGGAAGAAAAGTTATTTATGACCAACCTAGATAGCATATTAAAAAGCAGAGACATTACTTTGCCAACAAAGGTCCGTCTAGTCTAGGCTACAGTTTTTACAGTGGTGTATGGATGTGAGAGTTGGACTATAAAGAAAGCCGAGTGCTGAAGAATTGATGATTTAGAAGTGTGGTATTGGAGAAAACTCTTAAGAGTTCCTTGGACACCAAGGAGATCCAACCAATCAATCCTAAAGGAAATCAGTCTTGAATATTCATTGGAAGGACTGATGCTGAAGCTGAAACTCCAATACTTTGGCTACCTGAGGCAAGAGTTGGACACAACTGAGCGACTGAACTGAACTGAACTGATGCAAAGAACTGACTTATTTGAAAAGACTCTGATGCTGGGAAGGATTGAAGGCAGGAGAAGAAGGGAATGACAGAGGATGAGATGGTTGGATGGCATCATCAACTCAATGAACATGAGTCTGAGCATGTTAGGTGATGGAGAGGGAAGCCTGATGTGCTAGTCTATGGGGTCACAATGAGCTGGACACAACTGAGCAACTGAACTGAACTGACTACTCCTTTCATACCAGTTTTGCTTGTTTCCCATCTTTGGGAGGGAAACATTGCCTTTCACCATTGAATATGATGTTAGCTGTGATTTTTTAAAGATACGTGTTATTGTGTTCCATAAATTTTGATATTTTATATTTTAATTCAGTTCAATTTTTTAAAAAATTTCCCTTGAGATTTCTTCTTTTTTTTTTAAATTTTATTTAATTTTTAAACTTTACATAATTGTATTAGTTTTGCCAAATATCAAAATGAATCCACCACAGGTATACATGTGTTCCCCCATCCTGAACCCTCATCCCTCCTCCCTCCCCATACCATCCCTCTGGGTCGTCCCAGTGAGATTTCTTCTTAATCTATGGGATTTTTGTGGACTATATATGTAGTTCATGTATGGATGTGAGAGTTGGACTGTGAAGAAAGCTGAGCACCTAAGAATTGATGCTTTTGAAGTGTGGTGTTGGAGAAGACTCTTGAGAGTCCCTTGGACTGCAAGGAGATCCAACCAGTCCATTCTAAAGGAGATCAGCCCTGGGTGTTCTTTGGAAGGAATGATGCTAAAGCTGAAACTCCAATACTTTGGCCACCTCATTCGAAGAGTTGACTCATTGGAAAAGACTGTGATGCTGAGAGAGATTGGGGGCAGGAGGAGAAGGGGATGACAGAGGATGAGATGGCTGGATGGCATCACCGACTCAATGGGCATGAGTTTGAGTGAACCCTGGTAGTTGGTGATGGACAGGGAGGCCTGGTGTGCTGCAATTCATGGGGTCACAAAGAGTCGGACATGACTGAGCAACTGAAATGAACTGAAGTATATAGTATTATATATAAAAATATATAGTATTCTGTAGTTTCTAAGTGCTTGGATCTGTTATCTTTCTATATTTCTAGTTTGTGTCCATTGTGGTCAGAAAACACATTTTATATAATGTCAATTCCTTTAAAATTTTTGAGATTTGTTCTTTGGCTCAGGATATGAGTGCTTCCAAACAGTGTATTTTCTGCTATTGTTGAGTGGAGTGTTTTATAAATATCAGCTGAGTCCTCTTGTTGATCACATTGTTGAGTTCTATATCCTTGCTGATATTTGGTCTAGCAGTTTTATTACTTGTTGGAAGAGGAATGTTGAAGTCTCCAACCATATTTTTGTATTTGTCTATTTCTCCTTCCAGTTCTATCAGTTTTTGCTTCACACATTTTGCATCTTTTTTGGTGCATATGATACAAATATATATATATATACATATATATGTATATTTTAAAGATTGCTATGTCTTCTTAGTGAACTGATCCTTTTATCATTATAAAACACCTCTTGCAGTTCCTGCTAATTTTGTTTTCCTTGAAGCATAATTTATCCTTAATTAATATAGCTAGTGGAGAAGGAAATGGCAACTCACTCCAGTGTTCTTGCCTGGAGAATCCCAGGGACAGAGGAGCCTGGTGAGCTGCCGTCTATGGGGTGGCACAGAGTTGGACACAACTGAAGTGACTTAGCGGCAGCAGCAGCAATATAGCTAGTCCTATGTTTCTTTAATGTTTATATAACTTCACTCTTTTACTTTCAATCTGCTATACTGCTATGTTTGGAGTTAGTTTCTTATAGAAAGAATAAAGTCATGTTTTTAAATCTAGTCAGTCAATCTGCATTTTACTTGCTATATTTAGACCCATTCACATTCATTGATATGTTAAGTGTTTACATCATTTTTTGTTTGCCATTTATTCTGTTTTTTTTTGTTATTGTTGTTGTTGTTTCTGTTTTCTTTTCTTTGCCTTTCCATGGGTTATTTGAAAATTTTTAGAATTCCATTTTATCTATATTGTTTTCAAGTGTATCGCTTTGTATAACTACTTTTTATTTGTAGCTTTAGCTATTATATGCATATAACTTTTCCTATTTACTGTTGACATTTTACCAGTTCAAGTTAAGTGAAGAAAGCTTAACTCCTCTTTATGTCTGTGTGTGTGTGTGTGTGTGTGTGTGTGTGTGTGTGTGTGTGTGTGTGCTTAGTCGCTCAGTTGTGTCCTACTCTGCAACCTCATAGGCTGTAGCCTGCCAGGCTCCTCTGTTCATGGAATTCTCCAGGCAAGAATACTGGTGTGGGTAGCCATTCCCTTCTCCAGGGGATCTTCCTGACCTGGGCAAGGTCCCCAAACCTGAGTCTCCTGCATTACAGGTGGATTCTTTACCATCTGAGCACCAGGGAAGTGCTTATGTCTCTTTACTGTCCCTCATTTATAATTATCTTAAATATTTTCTCTGCATATATTTAGAGCCAAATCAAATAGTATTATAATATTGCTTCAATCACCAAACAATTTAGAAAACTGGAAAGGGGGAAAAATATATTTTTACATTGAAATATGGCTGATTTACAATGTTGTGTTAGCTTCAGGTGGACAGCAAAGTGATTCAGTTATACACACACACATATATTATTGTTTTACATTCTTTCCATTATAGGTTATTACTAGGCTATTCAGTAGGTCGGTGTTGATTATATTTTACCTATAGTAGTATGTATACTTTAATCTCAAATTTCTAATTTATTCCTCAGCCCCTTCCCCTTTGGTAATTCTAAATGTGTGTCTCTTTCTGCTCTGTTTTGTAAACGGGGCTTCCCAGGTAGCTCAGTGGTAAAGAACTCGCCTGCCAATGCAGGAGATGAGGTTCAATTCCAGAGTCAGGAAGATCCCCCGTAGGAGGGAATGGTAATCCACTCTAGTATCCTTCCCTGGAAAATTCCATGGACAGAGGAGCCTGGCAGGCTTCAGTCCAGAGGGTCGCAAAGAGTTGGACATGACTGAGCGACTAACACTTCAAGGAGAAGGGCAGAGGAACTGAATTTCTGCCAGACTAGCAGAAGAGGGACCCATAAAAACAAAGTTGTAGAAGTGAAAAATAAATGGAGTGATATTTCTTATACAGGGGACTTCAAGTCTTACACTCTATTTTCATGGTTTTTAAAATACTCTTCTGCTTTACTTTCCAACATCCTACTTCCATCAAAATCACTGCCATTATTCCTGGTTCTCCAGGTGGAACCTCAGGGATTTTTGACTTTTCTCTTCTCCATTTTATCCACATACCATTATTTCTTCATATGAAACAGTTTGTGTTTCCGCCTCCTTTATTTACCACACCACCACTGTCTGAATGTCTTGCTTAGAGCAACAGTGTCTCTATTTCCCCTTGCAGAATCCCCTGTGTCATTCCTTTGACTTAAAACTAGTCATGACTTTCTGTTGCTTTCCATAATGAACACAAACCTCTTTGCTTATTCCTTCACAGGGTGCTTTTATTCTTCCTACTTAACCTTATTTTTTCTCATCGCCTGAACCACAGTGAATCTGTTGTCTCCCTTTCTACCACCTAAGTCCATCCTCTTTCTAATCTACTGCCTTTGTTCATTTTTCCATTATACTCAAATACACAGAAAGCCTGGCATACTTTCCCTTTTTCATCCGGAATATTAAATTCCATTCTACCTTTAAATCCAACTTTATAATGATTACCTCCATGAATACACTTTCTCAGTCTACTCTAGTTAAACTGAAATTCTCTTCTTTGTGAAATTCTTTTATACTCACATCTTCTTGATACAATTTACCTCTTAACTATTCTCCATATAAGATTTTTTTTTTTTGGTACCAATGTAAGTGCCTTCTAAATGCCTGGTACTGTTTGGGAAGGACAGATTATAATAACAGAAATACTTATGCATGATTAAGCACTAACTTTTCCAATGAGTCTTTTTCAATGAGTCAACTCTTCGCATGAGGTGGCCAAAGTACTGGAGTTTCAGCTTTAGCATCATTCCTTCCAAAGAAATCCCAGGGCTGATCTCCCACAAAGAGTCGGACACAACTGAGCAACTGAACTGAACTGAACTGAAGCACTAACTTTAAACAATCTGAATGGGCATCTGGTCAACCATCCAGTTCTCTGTATGCTATGCTATGCTAAGTCATTTCAGTCATGTCCGACTCTGTGTGACCCCATAGACGGCAGCCCACCAGGCTCCCCCGTCCCTGGGATTCTCCAGGCAAGAACACTGGAGTGGGTTGCCATTTCCTTCTCCATTGCAGGAAAGTGAAAAGAGAAAATGGAGTCGCTCAGTCGTGTCCAACTCTTAGCGACCCCATGGACTGCAGCCTACCAAGCTCCTCCGTCCATGGGATTTTCCAGGCAAGAGTAATTGAGTGGGGTTCCATTGCCTTCTCCAAGTTCTCTGTATATGTGCATATAATTGAATATCATCCCTGGCTGAGGACCCACTATATATCCCTAAATTGATCCACTCCCCATCCTCTACCCCTACCTGAGCCACACCTACCTAAAAACAAAAAAGCAATTCCCATGAAAGATAACACTGCATCAGCAGTACCACCCCAACTGCAGTCTAACTTAGGCTTGTCAGGTTATATATTGCGGTGTAATAAAATATCTCCAAACTCATAAATAATCACAATCAATTTTCCTAATAGATTTCATGGGTCAGATTTTCACATATACCTCAGTAAAGATGGCTTATCTTTGCTCCATGATGTCAGAGGCCTCAGCTAAAAAGATCTAACCAGTAGGAGGGACTAGAATGGCTCAATGTTTGAATCAGCCTTCCTCATGTTCATGTCTTATGTCTGGGCTGGTATGATTTGAATGGCTAGAGGCTCTTGGTCTCTTGTTTTCTCTCTCTCTCACAAACACACACACCTCTACCTTTCTTTTCAAGGCTTTTCCAATGACCTCTCCCTGTGGCCTCTCCAACACGTGGCCCCAAGGTAGTCAGCTTCTTAAACCATAACTCAGGATCCAAGAGAGAATGTTCCAACCAACAAAGCAGAAGCTATGTAGCTTTTTACGACCTAGATGTAAAAATCACAGTGCATTACTTCTACCATATTCTATTCATCAAAACAATCACAGATGCTCTCAGATTCAAGGGGAGGGACCATAGACCCCAATTCTTAATGGAAAAAATGCCAAGGAATTTGTAGCCATGTTTTAAGACTACGACACAAAGCCAATCTATTTCCCTCTTCCCTGATTCCATCCAAGTATGATCTGTCTAGGCTATGGGGAAACTTACTGCTAAAGTTCTTGAGGTATCAGTTATTTCTACCATGGGATCTTTCTACAATTTGCCTTTTTTATCCTCACAATCTAGCATGACCTCCTGGATACAAGTTTGTCACAAAATCTCCATCCATTTAATTCCCCTCTTCTCCCACTTCTGTCCTCTCTTGACCATGCTTCCTACCCTTTCGTCCTTTTTGGAGACAATTCTTTCCAAAGGAAACTTCTGTATCCTCAAACCTTCTTTTACCAAAAGTTGTTGACAACTTCCCAGTAAAATATTTTGCTCACTTTTTTCCCAGTAGAAGCCATTTCTTATACCTCACTATCCTAACTTGTCAGAAAAGGGATAGACACTCTCCCAGATCCTCACTGCTTCTTAACATTATTCTCTCACTGCCATATAAGTCTCTCTTTGGAGAACTGTTGTTGTTTAATTGCTAAGTCCTCTCCAACTCCTTTGCAACTCCATGAACTGTAGCTCGCCAGGCTCCTCTGCCCAGGGCATTTGCTAGGCAAGAATACTGGAGTGGGTTGTCATTTCCTTCTCCAGGGAATCTTCCTGACCCAGGGATCAAACCTGAATCTCCAGCATTGGCAGACGGGTTCTTTAACACCAACTAATTTTTGCTAGCCATCCCATTTCTCAGTGTTTTTTTTCTCCACCAATTTTCAAAGCAGTTTCCTCCACAACTCCCAGTCTTCTTGTCACTCAGTGACCTATCCAATGTCCTGGCCTCACGATTCTGGCTCTCCTCTACTGGGATGGCTTTTACTGCCATTCAACTCCAATAACCACAGCCATTCCTTCCCTTTTTCCTGTTGATGTCCTTCATCTACTCATCTATTCTTGTTTTCTCAGCATTATCAAGCAGTCTCTATACCTTTTCTATCTCTAATCCCTGATTTCTGCTCAGACTACTAACCTTTTTTCCTCAATGGCATCACCAAAACACTTCTTGGGTGATTAGTCATCATAGCTATTTTACAGTTTAATTTCAGTTCAGTTCATTCGCTCAGTCATGTCCGACTCTTTGCGACCCCATGAATCACAGCACGCCAGGCCTCCCTGTCCATCACCATCTCCCAGAGTTCACTCAAATTCACGTCCATTGAGTTAGTGATGCCATCCAGCCATCTCATCCTCTGTCATCCCCTTCTCCTACTGCCCCAAATCCCTCCCAGCATCAGTCTTGTCCAATGAGTCAACTCTTCTCATGAGGTGGCCAAAGTACTGGAGTTTCAGCTTTCGCATCATTCCTTCCAAAGAACACCCAGGGCTGATCTCCTTTAGAATGGACTGGTTGGATCTCCTTGCAGTCCAAGGGACTCTCAAGAGTCTTCTCCAACACCATACTTCAAAAGCATCAATTCTTTGGTGCTCAGCTTTCTTCACAGTCCAACTCTCACATCCACACATGACCACAGGAAAAACCATAGCCTTGACTAGATGGACCTTTGTTGACAAAGTAATGTCTCTGCTTTCCAATACTCTCAATTAAATACCAATGCTTCTAATCTCTAAATCCAATAGACTGTATATGGCCCTTGCTGTAACAAGGGACACAGTGATTTACCTCCTTCCTGAAACCCTCTTCTGAGTCTGATTTCTTCAGGAGTCTGTCAGGGATTTTCTGACTCCAATTCTTCCCGCTCGCACTGGTGTTGCTTATGGGTCAGCTCACTCCCACTCCTCCTTTGCTGGCCCTTTTTTGTTCTCTGATGACACATGCTCCCCTAGTGATTACATCTCCATCCTTGGTTACAGCTATCATTTGCACATGGACAGTTCCCAAACCTCTATCTCTTGCTACAACACTAGAATGGTCTTTGTAATGACATATTGTACCTTTACAACCAGATGTCTTTTAAGTCTCTCCAACTTAGGAAACGTTGAAATCTTTACCACACCTCTCTTCCTACGCCACCATTGGAAGATATTACTAAACATAATTTGCAAGTAAAGAAATATGCGTTGGTCAAAGTATGGATTGGCCAAAAGTTTGGAGTTTTCCATAAGATATTATGGGCTTCTCCAGTGGCTCAGTGGTAAAGAATCTGCTTGCCAATGCAGGAAGCTCAGGAGACATGGGTTCAATCCCTAGGTCAGGAAGATCCCCTGGAGGAGGGGCAACCCACTCTTTTAACCCAGGGTTAAAAGAATCAAAGAATTCTTTGAAGAATCGAACATGACTGAGAATGCACACATACATTAGATGTTATGGAAAAATTCGAATGAACACTTTGGCCAATGCAATAATAATGGTGGTGACTGATCTTGGAAGAAAATAAGCAAATGTGAAATTTTCAGTCTATGTGCTGCTAAGCTAAATTCACCAGTAGGTGGAATTTGTTCAAAGTACAGAATGGATGCTGATCATCATGACCAGTAGCTCTAGAGAGAAGCAATTCTTTTAGCTCTTCTATCTTATTGAAAATGCCTTTCAAGAATGCCTCTCTTTGTTCTTATTTTAAGCTCAGCAGGCAACTTTCTGATACATAATTAGATTAAACAACAAGGCAGATGTCTGTTATTGTGAATGGGATATAGCCGCTGTATACTCATAACATGACATTCTAGTTGGTAAATGATTCTCTTGTCAGTTTGCTTGGTGTGAGTCAGTGCCCCATAGTTGGTGAACTCTAGGTGACCTGTTGAGATCAAGTTTCTAGATCTGCAAAACTGAAGACCAGGCTCTGGACTGTGGTGACTGAAAATAGACTATGAACTTGAAGGTGAAGCACTTTAAGGAGGTCAGCAGACCATTTTTGTAGATATATTTTTAGCTGTACATACTCGGCTTTATACATCTTCGTCCTACACAGTGGCTAACATGGTACAAAGCATCAAAAAGTTGAATACTTGCTTATTATTTGAACTTAGATATTCAACAGAATGTCCAAAAGAGCAATTATATACATATATATTATATATATATATTATATTTGTACATATATAGTTTTTCAGATTCTTTTCTATTATAGGTTATTACAAGACATTGATGCTTACTCCTTGGAAGGAAAGTTATGACCAACCTAGATAGCATATTCAAAAGCAGAGACATTACTTTGCCATCAAAGGTCCGTCTAGTTAAGGCTATGGTTTTTCCAGTAGTCATGTATGGATGTGAGAGTTGGACTATAAAGAAAGCTGAGTGCCTAAGAATTGATGCTTTCGAACTGTGGTGTTGGAGAAGATTCGTGAGAGTCCCTTGGACAGCAAGGAGATCCAACCAGTCAATCCTAATGGAGATCAGTCCTGGGTGTTCATTGGAAGGACTGATGTTGAAGCTGAAACTCCAATACTTTGGCCACCTGATGCGAAGAGCTGACTCATTTGAAAAGACTCTGATGCTGGGAAAGATTGAGGGCAGGAAGAGAAGGGGAAGACAGAGGATGAAATGGTTGGATGGCATCACTGACTCAACGGACATGAGTTTGGGTAAACTCCGGGAGTTGGTAATGGAAAGGGAGGCCTGGCGTGTTGCAGTCCATGGGGGTCGCAAAGAGTCGGACATGACTGAGCGACTGAAGACATTGAATATAGTTCCCTATGCTATAAAGGCAGTCTTTGTTATCTATTTTATATATAATAATGCATATCCATTAATCCCAAACTCCCGGTTTCTCCCTTCTCCCCTTTTCCTCTTTGGTAACCATAAGTGTGTTTTCCCTGTCTGTGAGTCTATTTCTGTTTTGTAAAAAAAGTGCCAGTCCAGGTTCGATGCACAATACTGGATGCTTGGGGCTGGTGCACTGGGACGACCCAGAGGGATGGTAAGGGGAGGGAGGAGGGAGGAGGGTTCAGGATGGGGAACACATGTATACCTGTGATGGATCCATTTCGATATTTGGCAAAACTAATACAATATTGTAAAGTTTAAAAATAAAATTAAAAAAAAGTTCATTTGTGTCATTTGTCTTAGATTTCACATATAAGAGATATTATATGATATTTGTATTTCTTTGAAAAGAGCAATTTTAAATGCACTCAATCCCACAGAAAGAATTTCTAAGAGACCTACCCTCAAACTCATGATGTAAATTCCTAGAATCACAAAGCCTCCATGGCATGAAATAAAACAGAAATTTTAATATATCTATTAATAAAAACATAATAATAACAACAAAATAACATGCAGAGTGGCAAAACCTTAGCAGCCTCAAGTATTATAGACCTACCATTTATTAAGTGTGTATTGTAGGCTTTGCATATTTTATTTCACTTAATTCTCCTAAATATCTTAGGAGATACAAATTATTACAGACATTTTATAGTTGACAAAAACTCAACCAAGACGGTTGAAGTAACTTGCCCAAGATACAGAAGTAGTAAATGGCAGAGGTAGCTTCAAACCTAAGGTATTTTGACTGCAAAGCCAATGCTCTTACACACAGTGGACATTTGCTATTTTGTTGTTAACTGCTCAACACCGAAGGAATAGTATTAAGAGTTAAGCTGTCAAAGTTTACAGAGTTTCAATTATACTATCTTTAACTGCAAATAACCATCTCTAGATGTAGGCTAAATTCTGCTTTAGTCTTCTCTTTGGGAATTTCAAATGAAATCTAGAGAAGAAAACAACATTTTACAAAAGAGAATGCATGTAACAAAATGAATAACTAAGATTCTTTGTGTTGATTTAAAATGAGTTTTGAAAAACAATCTCTCATGCCCTATTCCATAACTCCATGCCACCTTTTTTTGTAGAGTAGTGTCATTTTTTAACTTTTTTGACCAGGTCCTCGGTAAGAAATTAAATGTCCAGTGTGACCTGGGATACAAGTACATGTATATATGTTGCATATGTGAGCATGTGCGTGTGTGTGTCTGAAATTGAAATCACAAAGCCTCACTCACTTCCTATAGATCTATTAGGTGAAAGAGCACCTATCATAACCCACTATACTCATTTTTGACCCATCACTGGGTCAAGATCCACAGTTTGGAGCGCCCTGGGAGGTGGGAAGAATATGTTAATAGGAGTGAGAAGCCTGAGTTTTTGCAAGTTCCACCTCTAACCATGAAAATTTTACTCTCAGGTGGTGACCGGGTGGGATCATTCCCAAAAAACTCCTGTTTCAATCTATCATCAAGGGGTCTCCACCTTCACACAGGTGATCTCCCCTCATCCGGCAAGCAGGAAAGGCATTTTCCCTCTCAGTGAAGTACTGACTGCTCCACATGCCTCCCACCTCCCCACCCCCACCCCTCCTTACCCATGTCCATCTCTAAGGGACTTCACTGCTGTCAGCTGCTCAGCCCAGGGGCCTGACTCCATCCACAGCTGTCGTTTGGATCATCAGTCCTAGAAACCAGGCTGGCTGGGGATGTTAGTCCCCACGGTCTACCCCAAAGCCACATAACCTTGCAGGGTTAAAGCAAGTAAACACAGTATTAATATTTACATGAATTTCTAGTGACATATGTTGTCTTAAATGGCCCATCCATCAGACTTCTAAACCACAACAGATCTACTTTGAATTTAGGACATGATTTTTACATTTAGAAACAGAAACTGGGACCATATTTGGGGGCAAAATTTTAAACCTCCTGAAAAGAAAATATAAACTTTCCAGTTCATCAAAGAGAGAAATTAAACACAGTATATTTACTTGTGGAGAGATAAGGTTCTCTGACTGCAATCCCGAAGTGTTTTTGAAAATCGCAGGGTGCCCAGAGCTTTATGGCAAATTCTTCTTAAATCAGAAAGATAATTATCTATATAATTTTTATCTATGCACTAAACAAAATGCACAAACATATGTACACAGCCACAAAACTTTACCAAAGCTGATGTTAATAAGTGAGGATTTCTGAGTGGTGAAGTCTAGACAGTAGACTTCCAATAAGGAGTAGACAGCCAATTAAGGAGTTAAAACTGAGTGACAATATCGTAGAGGCTGCAAGAGATCTGCATTTTTCTATCCACAGGATTTTGTGATAGGGGACTTGTCTCAGCAGACAACCAAAAAAATCCAATGAGGAACCAATTGTGTACTTACCTTCTCCACTAAAGAAAATAAAGTAATGCTTTAAGCACGTGTCCATTCCACGTACAGCTTTTCACTGCATAGCTACACACACACACACACACACACACACACTCTTGGAAGAAGCAGGCAGTGTAGGCTAATAGATAAATAGAAACCACAAAGGATTATTAGAATGACTACCTCCATGGATTAAAAATTACAGGAGGCATTACATTAGATTACAGCTGACATTTTAAACACAGAACACTAGTATGTCACAAATATGATTAAGATAGTATTTCATATTTTCTTCAAAGAATTAAGTCAAGTTCCTGTTAATAATTAATAAATAATGATGATCTTATCAATTATCTTGTACCAGCATTCTTTTTTTAACACTTCACTTTTTACAGTCCAGGCTGCATGTTAAGAGATGCCTATACTAATTCAACACATCCTATAGTATTTGCCAGCCAATACAGTGGGCTTCCCCGGTGGCTCACCAGTTAAGAATTCACCTGCAATGCAGGAGCTGCAGGAGACATGGGTTCAATCCCTGGATAGGGAAGATCCCCTGGAGAAGGGCAAGGCAACCAACTCTAGTATTCTTGCCTGGAGAATCCCATGGACAGAGGAGCCTGGCGGGCTACAGTCTAAAGGGTCACACAGAATGAGACATGACTAAAGCGACTTAGTATGTGCACATGTAACAGTACAGGTCAAAATTTGAGAAAAGTTGCAAGTATTAATACTATAATAACATAGAAGC
The DNA here is from genome assembly GCF_029378745.1 of Bos indicus. Classification (NCBI taxonomy): domain Eukaryota; kingdom Metazoa; phylum Chordata; class Mammalia; order Artiodactyla; family Bovidae; genus Bos; species Bos indicus. The sequence goes on from NC_091760.1 coordinate 115,291,523, forward strand.
CATCAGACCACATTTCATAGTTTTATTGAGACTTTTTCGGTTTTCATTGTCTATGGTAGGTATAATTCTAATGACCACGATTATACCAAAGCTCTGCTGTTATTATCAACAGCAGATACAAAGTTGGCTGCCATGCTGTGAACACACACACACACACTCCAAGTTGTACACTCCTGCATGCAAACTTATAGGAAATGTACATTCCTTGTAAAACACAATTATGCACAATTAGTCTGGAATCTGTTAAGCTACCATTGATATAGATAAACCTGAGAAAGCACAAAATGTCAAGTAACACTGTTTCCATACCAGTCATTCAATGGCACTATTCATCACAAAGAAATCTAGTTCAATTACCTATATTAAAATCACAGATATTATAAAAATAAACATTTTTGCAAAAGCACTAACACATACTAGAGTTCAAATTCACAATTTTTGATATGTAATATATATTCCCCTTCATGTTAATTTGTAATGATGTGTATAATATAATGTACAACAGAATTAAAAAAAAAAACTGTAACAGGATTCAGCAGCCAAATAATATATAGATATTATTGTAAAACTTGGAATTAAAGTTATCAAATGAACAGAAAAAACATTAAAATTACTAGCAATGTTGAACCTGCTGGTAGTGTGTTACTTAGAAACTTCATCTCTAAGAAATTAAGATTATGCTATTTCACCTTAAGAAGAAACACAACATAAAAACTGAAGCAGAATTGAGCAGAGTAATTGATTACACCAGCTGTCTCTTTCTCTGTCCATCTCCCTTAAGTATTTCCTTAAATGCTAATATTGTATCTATAATGCCCATCTCACCAGACTTCTAAAACATAAGTGATGTCGATTGAGTTTAGGACAAACCTTTTGCAATTAGAAATGGGAAGCTCTGACTGTATTTGCGGATACAATTCCAAACATATTGAAAAGACAATATAAATACTTCTATAATAGTATATAAAATGTAGACAATACAGACTCAGTTTGGCTAAGATATTCTGTATTTACTATTGATCCTAATGAAAGTTTGACACCAAACTGTGTCTATGTAGGAAGAACCCTAAATAAAAAGATAAACGTGCAAAAGCATTTCTAGAGAAAATGAATCACTTGTATCACAAAACAGATTTTCATATTTTAGATGAAAAAATCTGAAAACTTAAAACATTTCAAGATACTGATATTTGAAAAGCATCATAATATACAGTCACTCATTTTTATGCAGAATAATTATGTAAAATACACCAATGTGACATATTAATATTATACATTGTAATAAATATAATTTACATCAGTATGTTGGAACTTTCAAGAAAGTTTTTCAATCTGTACAATGGAAGGACTGTGAGCTTCATCAATAAATACTATTATGATAGTTACAATTTGACCAGCAAAGTTAAAGCTTTACTATATCTCTAACTAGTTACACACCTTTATAGTCATGAGTCCAATTCCAGCTGCTGTAAGCACTGACATCTCTGATATCCACAGGCAGTATAGTGCACTGCCCTGAGACAGAAAACTTAAAGGTCATATCCATTTCACAATTGGTGAACTTTGTACGAGTTTTTTTAGCCAAGGACTGGCATTCAGCAGTCCTGGAAAATACTGTAGCAGATTTCATGCACCTCTGGCTGCCGATAGTTCTCTACTACATCCCCTAAGGCCCCAACAGATGGATATCATCCAGCCCTTTTAATCCACAGAGAGGGGTCTTGACAGGGTCAAGAAGTCCCACAGCTGGCCAGTGGGCAATATCGCCATTTTAACTCCAAATTCTACTCTCATGCCATATCTCTCCTGGGTCTGTGTGTTTAGCATTTCAATCCAAACACACACACTGATGTTCAATGGGTCAAAGTTGCCGACTGATGAGCCATAAAACACTTTGGCATTCAGTTTTGTAGTGTGAAGTTTAGTTAATTGCTACATTCCTTAATTTTAGCTTTTCTTTTTATCAAAATGCCAGCAGATTTCTGCCTTTACTGGTAAAATACCCAATCTTTATCATAAGTCATGAATCAGACCTTCAGCCAATAGGTCACTGCTTTATCTTGACCCTCGGTATGTTTTCATCATTAGCAGACTCATCCCAGAGACCACTTCGTGCCTGGAAGGGGTTAGAGAGATCATTCTTGTCACTATTAGGCAGGCAACTGCATGTCATCATTGTCCACTACGTGATGTATGACGTTAAGAAAGAAACTCTGTGGAAATAGCATGTCAAGGAGTAAAAGGGCATTTCTCATCCCTGTTTACCTCCACACTGGAGCCACACTCCAAAAGAAAGTTCCCTGGAAGCTGAATCAATGTACCTAACATATACTGTAAACCAGGCTGGGCATCTTCAGACCTAAAAGGAAGAACACTACAGTAAATAAAGGTGAGGGAATATTATAGAAATGTGTATCATGAGCCTTTGAGTTCAAGGATGGTACAGGCTTTGATATTTCCACTCTGGCCAATTTAGTGGTATTAATCATGTCTCACTGCACATGATATTTGACAGGGGTAACACATTCATGACATAGCTTAGTCTTTTTCTTTTAGGATTTCACAACAGACAACACTGCAGGGTCCTAATCAAATGAGAACCTAGTTAACACTTCTCTTTCCTCAAAATGAGGTGTAGGTAGGACATCTGAAAGGTTTCCACTTGATTTGGTTTCTATAATCCTGTGTCTTAACACTGAACATGGGAAAAAGTCGCACTCTTTAGGGTGGTTAAACACAGCTTTTCAGCTTTTATTCATTGGTCTTAGTAGTCAGAGAAAGTCTAAGAAACTGAAGGGCTCACAAATCTGAAATCCATCCAGACGCTGCAAGAACTGAAGCCCAACTCTGACTTTCTTATCGCCAGGTCCCACAGAGCACTAAGGTTCTTACCTTGGACGCAGCCCCAAATTGCTCTACATATAAAGCACTTTCAAACAAGCTTCCCCACCATCAGTTGCAGACTCTGATGCTGGTTTGTTGGCGTGTCTTCACCATGAGAAATTCCTTTGATATCGGATTGATTTATTTGGTGTTGTAAGTGATCACCTCACTCATTATTCTACATATATCAAATTTGACCGTTTTGATATATGTAGAATAATATATATCTAATATATAACCTATACCAAATTTGGCTGTTTCAAGGGCTAGAAATGCAGCAATTCAGTATTCACTAAAAATCATTATGAAAGTTATTGAAGTATTTTATAGATTTGTCATTACTGCCTGACAGAGGTAAAATATAAAACACTGTCCAGTAGTATTCGCTTAAACTATTATTAGTTTGATTAGTAGTTTCTACACCTCACTTTGTAGTGCTGTGGTACTTCAAGTATTTAAATTTAATTCTTCATATTTCCCTTTCCCATATGTTTGGAGTTTTCCCTTCAAAAATGAGGATGTAAGACCCAGCAAAGCATTATAGCACCTCATTCTACCAACACAACACATGCAAATTCTGCCTTCTTGTTACACTGCATTCCATGTTTTCCACCATTTGGAAGAAGTCAAAAAAGAGAGAGAGAGCTTTTACACCATAATTAATTTAAACTAAAACCCTTATTCTAAAAATGTCATCTCCCCCATCTTGGTCCCTCATACATTTGAGAATATGCTTGCAGGCTATGCATTATGGATGACTGTCAACCACTCTCCCTCCTGCCGACGTCCCTCAACTTGCTAATAGCTATTCAACTTTGATCTGTAATTTCTCTGTGATTTTTAACATTGTTTTACAGATGGAAGTGAGCATTTGTACTGGAACACAAACATAATCCTTGGGCACTGCAGAGCAGTGGTGCATGTAAAAGCTCTCTGTCACAGGAACTCTAACAGAGTTTGTGGTGTTTACAAGGAAAGTACATGCACTTAGATTATTCTGAAGGCATTTTACCTGTAAGATAATATACAGATGATTCCATCCACAAACATTTAGCACCCAACACAGAGTAAGCAGTTTTCTAGAAACAATTGTGAGATAATCCCTTTGGAGACTTGTAAATTCATTGACTTGATTTTTCTATTCAATTCTCCAGAAAAATTCAGCCAGCTACCACCTATGCGTATAGGATCAAAAAAAGACACCCAGCAGCAATCTGTTCATCTGCTTCTGAATGGGCTGACTTTAGTATTTTGGTGTATGTCTCTAATCTAAGAATGTAAAGTTTCAATTTGTTCCTACCTCAGATTATTAAAGACAATAAACACTAGACAAATCACAAACTCAGGTTTCAGGTGGTCAGTTTTCTTGGAGAAAATATTAATATCCAAATAGCTTCAGTACTCATGTACACTTTAAAGAGAAGAGTTTGCAAATTTTAAAGGCAGAAGAGAAAGTAAATATTTAAGGAGGGCAGTATAATTTTATGTTACATACTTCTGGTTAGAAAGAAGGAAGCCCTGGAGCGAAGGAAGTTAGACCAGAAGTCTAACTTCTGGTTAGAAAGCAAATCCGAACAAGCTAAGTGTGGGTGTAGGCATTTCCACTTCTATTTTATTTGTTAATTCACTGCTTTCTTGGCTTGAATTTTCTCTAAACTTACTAGAAACTGAAAGGGGAAAAAAGCGCTTGGCTCTATGAAGCATCCTACCATGTTACAAAGTGGGTGTTTGGGGATTCCTGCATCTTCACAAGCTTGTATCTCCATTCTGCTTGAACTCTGATAAAATATTGAGTGTCATGTCTTCACTCTTGGACTGCAAGTTTGCCTCACTTCTTCTGGAAGCCTTCCTGGTGGCTCGGGAGAGTCTCCTTCTGAAAGTATCTCCTGCCAAGAAATAGAGAATGGGGTCCACACAACTGTTGAGACTTGCTAGACCTCTTGTCACCTGATAAGTGGCATACACCCTATCATTGAAAGCACACATTTCTGGGGTCTGAAAATCCAGCCGGGCCCTCAAATTCATTGTTTTCATCACGTGGAAAGGGATGTAAGACACAGCAAAAACAGTCAGTACAATAATCACCAGGTAAATGGATTTCCTCCTCAGAGGCGAATTGTCCAGGTCTTTGTAAATCAGAGCTCTCACAATTAATCCGTAACAGCCCAAAATCAGCACCAAGGGGACACAGAACATGGCCACGGTCGTGCACATACTATAGATGAAATAACTTCGCAGGTACTCGTCTGAGGTGGTGTCATAGCAGGTGATGGTTTTGTTTTTCCGGATCCCGGTGCCAGAGTAGAAGAGGATGGGGGAGATGCCCACCACCACGATGAGCCACACCAGCACGCTAATATAGACCGCGTTCTTCTTCTTGAGCCTACCCAGGGACTTGAGCGGGTACACCACGCCGCTGTACCGGTGCGCGCTAATGCAGGTCAGGAATAAGATGCTGCCATAGAGGTTCACGTGGAAGATGAACCTCTGCAGCTTGCACATGGCATCCCCAAAGATCCAGTCGGTCTTATTGAAGTAGTAGAAGATGAGCGCCGGCAGAGTCAGCACGTACAAGAAGTCGGCCAGGGCCAAGTTGAACATGTACACGGAGATGCCGCTCCACGGCTTCATGTGGAAGACGAACATCCAGATGGCCACGCTGTTGCCCAGGAAGCCGATAATGAACACCAAGATGTAGACAGCTGGCAGGTAGTAGAACTGGAAGCCTGTCTTGGTCAGCGCGCATTTGAACGGGCTGGCGACGGCGGCGGTGGAAGTCACTGTGCTGTTTCCCCAGGGCGAACCAGGGTCGGCAAGGAAGGCAGTGTCCGTCCCGTTGGGGACCGCCGGCCACAGCACCTCGGTCATTCTCTCCTCCCCGACTTAGGCGGCAGCTCCAAGGGACAAGCGGCGGCAGGAGGGCGGCGGCGGCGGCGAGGGGCGCAGCGAGCATCGGAAAGGCTGGCGAGCAGACGGGAGCGGGAGCCGGGGATCCCTGCGGGAGGGGGCGCGCGGGGGCTCGCCCACGCCAGCTCCGGCCCCGCGTTCGCCGTGGGCCATGAAATCCGCCCTGAGCGGCGACCGAACCCGGCTGGCCGGTGGACCAGCAACTTCCCCGTCCGGCCGGCAACGCCGAGGTTACACAACGGGGCGCTCAGGACACCCGAGTAGACAACTTTCCGACTGCGCTTTCCCTAGGGACCGAGGGTTCGCGCTGGAGAGCGCGCCGGGGGCCTCAGTGAGGTTGAGCCAAATTCGCTGCGCTGCGCTCCGGCGTGGGGAGGGCGCGCCCCAGCCTCCTTCCCCCGAAGATCAACTTCGTTTGGGCATCTTCCTTCTCCCTACCTTGCAAGCCAGCAGCTCGGGTCTAGGGCCCGCGCCCCGCTGCCCTCAGCTTCTGGGGGCCATCGGAGCGCGCGTGGCCGCAGACTCGTGCGCTTCTGGATCGCGTCCGGCTCGCAGTCTGGGTGATCTCGCAGGCTTTTCTAGAGACCTGCTCCGTTTGGAGTGCAGCGGCCGGAGGGCGAGCCAGGCTCCCTGCGAGGGTGGGCGGAGTTTGGGCGCCGGGCGAGTCCGCGCGCAGCTGGGAGGAGAGGGGCGTGCCTCCGTGAAGCCCGCCCGGCTGCCTGCCCGCGCTCTCCAGGGTGTTCGCTCCGGGCCGGAGACGTCTTCGGGGAGAACTGGTCTTCGCCGTGGGCCGGCGCGTTCAGCTTCTGTCCCGGAGCCACTGCCGGAGTCGGCGGAGGACGCGGGGCGCACTCGGTCAGGGTCAGGGCTAGGGCTGGCTGCCGAGAAGCGATTGGCCCGCCAGCGTTCCTCCGCTCTTCCGCCGGCTATCTTCGGCAAAGTGAAGTTGCTGACACACAGGAAACCCCTCTGACCGCTCAGAGCCTTCTGCCTAACACCCTGGAGCCGACCGAAGGAGACTGAAGTCTCCAGGGCCTTCAAGAACCACGCCAGGTGTTTGCATGTTTCAGGCAGCCTGCAGTCCCCAGCGGGGAACGCCCTGGCATTGCAGCGCTCCGCGCTTTAATGAGACCGGATTCCTGGCGCTTGCAGAAACCTGCTACTCGCAGAAAGATTTCAAAGGCGGGAGGGAGGGTGTGGAGGGAGATGGGGAGCATCTCTTTCTGTCCTTCAAGTCTCCCGTTCCCTTTTTATTTTCGTATTGTTTTTCTTAATTAAGGAAATGCTAATGAATCGACGTCATTGTTAACATCAGCGTGAACATTTCTAAAAGGGCTTTGTAAAAATATTATTAGTTGAACCTTGACGTTGCTTCAGCACAATTTAACTTGTTACTTACCACCTACCTGCCGACTACGCAGGGTCCCCAAATCTTCCTGTTCAGTACGTTTAATTAAAGAACAAAGGCTGCAATAAAGAATAATTAAAAACATATAGTTCGGGAAATAACGACTATTAAATACAACCTTACATAGATACATGTGAAGACATATGGGCTTCCCTAGTGGCTCAGGTGGTAAAGAATCTGCCTGCAATGCGGAAGACCATGGTTTGATCCCTGGGTCAGAAGATCACCTGGATAAGTGAACGGTGACCCACTCCAGTATTCTTGCGGGTAGAATTACGTAGACAGAGGAGCCTGATGGGCTGCATACAATCCATGGGGTCGCAAAAAGTTAGACAAGACTGAGTGACTAACACACACACACACACACGCACAAAGACAATTTTAACTCCAAAGTGATTAAGGTGTGGTTGGGGGTTTTATTACCAGTCCTGTTTCTTTAGGTTAAAGCGATTAGTCATAAGTATCTCTGGTAAGTACTCTAAAATACTAGTTGAGGCTTCCTTAAATACACTTAGTCAAAAACTGGTTTTCCTGGCTTCAATGTATCAAATTTTATAGCAGTGTACTTCAGAATTGTAACTAAATGTGATTGGAAAATAAATAAATTACTAATTATTAAGGGACTTATGGGCCTTCCCTGGTGCCTCGATAAACAATCTGCCTGCAATATGGGAGACCTGGGTTCGATCCCTGGGTTGTGAAGATCCCCTGGAGGAAGGCATGGCAACCCACTCCAGTATTTTTGCCTGAAGAATCCCAATGGACAGAGGAGTCTGGCGGGCTACATTCCATATGGTTGCAGAGTCAGACATGACTGAGCAACTAAGCACAGGACAGCACAGCAGGAGGACATATTTGGGCTTCCCACGTGGCTCTAGTGGTAAAGAACCTGCCCATCAATGCAGGAGACGTGAGTTCTGGGTTTGATCCTTGGGTGGAGAAGATCCCCTAGAGGAGGGCATGGTAACCCACACCAGTATTCTTGCCTAGAGAATCCCATGGACAGAGGAGCCGGGCTGGATACAGTCCATAGAGTCACATGGAGTCAGCCACGACTGAAGTGACTCAGCGCTCATGCATGCAAGGGACATATCTAAATGGGCCCACACAGGGATGGAACCTAGCAATCTTTGACAATTTGCTAATTAACAATATGCTTTATCAGAAATAGTCTTTTTCTTCAAAGGCTTCTCTCTTTGAAGAAAAAATCATCCAAAAAGAAAATATCTGTAAAATACATACCATAAAGATTTCTTTCTGGTCCCAGATGTTGCAGGATAATGTACTCCTAAAAAAATACTCCTGGCTTTGGTATCACATAGGAAAATTCCCAACAAGGACCAGACAGTCCTTTTGAGGGACACATGTAGAAAAGACCATAAACAAACACATGGCATTGTGAACAACTCATTGTTTTGAGTTGTGGTCAATAAAACAGCATGAAAACAAATGATACAACTAAAGTCAGTAACCCAAGGGCACAGATAATGCCTCTTGATGAAAGTGAAAGAGGAGAGTGAAAAAGTTGGCTTAAAGCTCACCATTCAGAAAACTAAGATCATGGCATCTGGTCCCATCACTTCATGGCAAATAGATGGGGAGACAGTGTCAGACTTTATTTTGGGGGGCTCCAAAATCACTGCAGATGGTGATTGCAGCCATGAAATTAAAAGACGCTTACTCCTTAGAAGGAAAGTTATGACCAACCTAGATAGCATATTCAAAAGCAGAGACATTACTTTGCCAACAAAGGTCCATCTAGTCAAGCTATAGTTTTTCCAGTGGTCATGACTGGATATGAAAGTTGGACTGTGAAGAAAGCTGAGCGCTGAAGAATTGATGCATTTGAGCTGTGGTGTTGGAGAAGACTCTTGAGAGTCCATTGGACTGCAAGGAGATGCAATCAGTCCGTTCTAAAGGAGATCAGTCCTGGGTGTTCATTGGAAGGAATGATGCTAAAGCTGAAACTCCAGTACTTTGGCCACCTCATGAGAAGAGTTGACTCATTGGAAAAGACTCTGATGCTGGGAGGGATTGGGGGCAGGAGGAGAAGGGGACGACAGAGGATGAGATGGCTGGATGGCATCACCGACTCGACGGACATGAGTTTGAGTGAACTCTGGGAGTTGGTGATGGACAGGGAGGCCTGGCGTGCTGCGATTCATGGGGTCGCAAAGAGTCCGACACGACTGAGCGACTGAACCGAACTGAACTGACACAATATCCTTTCTGTGTTGGTGCTTGTATTTAAGACTGTAAATCTCATCAGCTTTTGCACAGTTAATGTCTCTATTAGACTCTTTAGAAAAGTATCTTTTATGGTTAATAAAATGTAAAGACTGCACCTGCTATTATGCTAGCTTTCATTCTTACATATTTTCACAGGGAACCTGTTTTAATGAATTTATGTTGAGAAGTTTTAAATCAAATTCTATGTCAGGATTTTACATTAATGTCCAATAGGTGGTTAGATTTGTTCAATGTTAAAATAGGTATTCTAGTAACCTCCTCATCAGTTAAATTACTAATTTAAAGTATAACATGTTTTTTATTAAGAGAAACTAACTTATAGAGAAGTTTGGCTGAGAATAGACAACTGTTAAGGCCCTTTGTTGTACAGAATGCTGTGCTTTAATAAATAATGATGTTGTAATAGGAAAAACAAACAAAAAAGAAAACAAGTCTGAATTGAAATGAATGCTATAGGCCTCAGTTTTCTCATCTGTGAAATAAGGGAGTTGACTTTGATTTTTTTTTCCATTCATATATGATTCTAGAATTATGAGCCTTAACATCAGACATTTTTGTATTGTTTTATTAGGATAATACTAACTAGGATGGATTTTCTATTCAGAGAGAGGGAAGCAGAGGAAAGCATTAACAGTTCCACTGGTATTTAATAGGTCCTAACTCCTGGCTCTTGAGCATTTTTCATTTGCAACAAAAGCAATATATAACCCCATTCAGAAGCCTGTTGCAAAGCATTAATTCATAATGTGAATGTTTGGAAATGTACACTTAAATCTAAGTAACATTATGTACTCTCAGAAAACTTGACACTTGATTAGGAATTTGGAGAAGATAGTTGTCCTAAATGCACCACAGGCTTTTTACAATAATGTAACAAGGTTAAATTTGTAAACACGGCTTTTGTATTCCACATATTTCACTACAGATTTATGATATATTTAAGTTATATTTTAAATCAAAATTGTGTCTTTGAGGAATAATATATATATTCAGCTATGATAACTTTCTATTTGTAATACATTGGACTATATTTAATAAATAAAAAATAAAATACCATCTAAAACTCAATAACATGTCAGCATTTACTGATGCTTAAATATCAATTATAAATGCCTTAAAAGTATGAAAAGACTATTTCATATCTTTAAGTGATTATCTCAAATATTTTGTATTAATTTTTTATTTGATTAATAATGCAAGTGCCTGACTTTAGGAGATTAACGATTTAGTTGGAAATGCAAAGAACATACTGAGATGACCATAATAACATATAACAATAGCAATAATAAATAACTCTTTCCTGTATCCTCAGCACTATGCACACTGCTGAGTCCTTTAATCCTTAACATGTTAGTTGCTCAGTCATGTCTGACTCTATGCAACCCCATGGACTGTAGCCTGCCAGGCTCCTCTGTCCGTGGGATTTTCCAGACAAGAATACTGGAGTGACTGCCATTCCCTTCTCCAGGGGATCTTCTCGACCCAGAGATTGAACCCAGGTCTCCTGCATTGCAGGTGGACTCTTTACCATCTGAGCCACCATCAATACAGTCCTTAACATATCCTATGGTAAATGATAATCGTATCCTTATTTATGAGTTGTGAAACGAAGGCACAGAGAAGTTAAGTAACTCATTCATAGTCACACAGTAGAAACTGAGATTTATCCTTAAGCCATATCCCTAAAGCTCATACATATAACCACTATTCTATGATAAAATACACATTCATACAGGGCAATGATAGGAAAATTAACTGTTAGTGGCCACTACTAAAAAAGATTGAGTACAGAAATGTTTTTCCCAGAAGTCTTCTATCAAAGAGAGAACATTTTTAGCCAGATCTTGAAGATACTGATAGTCAAAAGAGTATTTCAGAAGCTTCCCAAATGTTCTGCTCTACTCAAGCTTTTTAAAAATAGCCAACAATTTATATATAATTTGCAAAGGACAGACAATTTTAGGGAAGTCAGATCTGTTCAGTTTCAGATTCATAAACAAAAAGGCTACCCTTCTTGCCTTTACAAAAATTCTAGTAACTATCTTCAGGAAGGCTCTTCTTTCTCCTTTTTTTTTAAAAAATTTGGTTGCATGACATAGCATGTAGGATCTTAAATCCCCAACTAGGAATTGAATTCAGGCTGGTGAAAGTGCAGAGTCCTAATCACTGGACAACCAAGGAATTCTCTCGCTTTTTATAAAAGTCACAAAAAAGTCAACAATTATTGAGGTTGGAAAGATTACTGAAAAAATTTGAATCAAGAGCTATAAGCGAACTTCTGAGAAACATAAAATGTAAAGGATGGCAGTGTGAGAGAAGGGAGAGCCAATGTGTGGGCCAACTGTTAGGATTTTGCAGGTGAGAGAGAATGAGACCAGGATTTGGGAGATGATGGGATCCTTTGAGAAAACCTTCCAAGTATAATAACTAAGATGTGATAACTTCTGAGATACAAGTTAAGAAAGTGAGGTGACTCTTGTTTTCCCTAAAAAGAATACAGGAGAAAGAAAGCAACAAGATGCCCAAGGAATTCACAGCTGATGTCCTCCAGTGAAGTAGAGAGGTGAGAGGGCTAAGGTGGAGCACAAGTGGAAAAAGCACGCAGAGAAAGGGTAAAAGGTGGTCCCGGTACAGCAGGGGCCCAGCTGCTTCAAAAATGATACACTTGTCATGGATCCAATCAGTAGGCTTCTGAAATTGATTTCTTTAAGAATCACATCAGGGGTACAGGACAAAGAATAGGAGACAGCCTGGTTGCTCCAGGGTTAGATAAATAAAAGGAGAGGAGAGTGAGGGACCAGGCAGAGGAAAGGGAGAGGGGAAGGAAGAGAGAGGAAGGAGAGGGAAGTGCAGGAGGGGAAACACCAGGTGTGTGGGGGAGAAAAGAAAGCAAGTTGCTTGCACAGAACTGGGAATGGACCTTTGGAAATCTCACTGAGCATTGCCTTCCAATTATTTAGGGGTGGCTATGGGGGGAGGGGTTTGGAAGGTAGTGACATGACACATGGCCCGGCCTACGGGGTCCTAGAGTAATGTGCCTACTGAGTATCTGCCCCATGGGAGATGATAACAAGCTAGGTCTTCCTTTCTTTCTTTTTCCTTCCCCCTGGTTCAATGAAGACTCTTTTTTTTTTTTTTTTTTAATTGAAGTATAGTTGATTTACAATGTTGATTTAATGTTGTTGTATTGGTTTCAGGTATACAGAAAAATGATTCAGTTGTACATACATATGTGTATGTATATATATGAAGATATAACTGAATCATATATATATAGTCTACATTTTCCCCCTGTGCCCATCTTATAAGGACCAGTAAAATCCCAGGCTGCCTAAATCTTTTCATTCTTTGCAAAATTTCTTGCTCCCAGAAGTTAAGATTACTCAAGGAAACTGCTTCTTTTCAGTCCCCTTTTTTAGTATTTACTTTCCTTATTCCAATCTACATGAAGGCCTAGTCCCTAGTCTTGGGCACTTTATAATATTTTTAAAGAATTTTTTATTAAATCCAGAATAAAAGATGCCAGGCCTGGCTTGTCATCTTCCTCTAATCTTTGTTATCTGATAAATATTCCCTTTGCTCTCTACGTATATGTGTGTTTGTCTCTTAGTTGAGTCCAACTCTTTGTGACTCCATGGACCGTAGCCCACCAGGCTCCATGGGATTCTCCAGGCAAGAATACTAGAGCGGATTGCCATGCTCTTCTCCACTCTTTGTATGTGACCTCTCTGGTTTCACAAAGGCATGTCTCACAAGATTTACTGATAACAGATTGGAAATGTTATATTACTATGCCGGTTTTGCTACAATTTCTTTATACCCTTAATTGTTTCAGGACACAGGGAAGTAAATGTTTATAGAGCCTGTTGGTGCAGAAATATCTTTAGAGCCAGTTGCCCATATCTAATATCTTATACCATAATCATGGACCCATGGAGGGTTTCCATTGTAGCACAAAAGATAAGAATATGACATTATTTGAGCATTACTTGTCATCATTATTGTATCTACCATAACTAAATTGTTGACTTCTGGTACATCCATGTTTTGAATACATAAGCTAAATCCCACATAGGTAAGTGAAAACCATGTGTGAAAATTAAGAAATACTTGTTTTCCTCAGGTTAAGTCACATGTTCTATCTGTTCATTCCTGGGATGTTGATCTCAATCATGTACTGAGTGTTCCACATTTTTCTTTTTCTTTTCTATTCTTAAAAAAATTTTTTTTATTGAAGTATAGTTGATTTACAATGTTGTGGTTAATTTCTACTGTACTGCAAAGTGATTCATATATATATATATATATATATATATATATATACACACACACACACACACACCACACACACGTGTGTGGTGTGTGTGGTGTGTGTGCTGTGCTTAGCCTCTCAGTCATGTCTGACTCTTTGCAACCCCATGAACTGCAGCACGCCAGGTTTCCCTGTCCATGGGGATTCTCCAGGCAAGAATACTGGACTGGGTTGCCATGCCCTCCTCCAGGGGATCTTCCCAACCCAGGGATCATACTCAGCTCTCCTGCATTGCAGGCAGGTCTTTACTGTCTGAGCCACCAGGGAAGCCCGTGTGTGTGTGTGTGTGTGTGTGTGTACTTTAGATGTTATTTTCATATGGTTTATCATAGGATACTGAATATAGTTCTATGTGCCATACAGTGCTTTACACATTTTTTAAGATTAAACTTAAAAGCAATTGTCATTCACATTTCCTACTTTGGAATTTGGCTTCCTGAAAAGTTGGTAGGTTTTCACCGGTGGCACTCAGATTGTGAGCCAGTTTTAAGCAGATGAGCACTGTGTCCATTTTTTTATAATCTTTTAATTTAGATTCTGGAGAAAGGCTGGCAGGATGGGCTCACCCAGCAGAGTCTTCTTACAACAAGCCAAAGTTATGGATACTCTGCTAGAAAGATACCTGGGTGGCCAAAAAAGCACTTAATATGTCAACATACCAAGATGAAATAGATCTAGGCTTTGTCTATAAAAACAAAGTTGTTTAGTCATTAAGTTAGTCCAACCTTTTGTGACCCCATGGACTGTAGACAACCAGATTCCTCTGTCCATGGAATTTCTCAGATAAGAATACTGGAGTGGGTTGCCATTTCCTTCTCCAGGGGTCCTGACCCGTGGATCAAACCCACATCTCCCTCATTGGCAGATGAGTTCTCTACCAATCAGCCACCAGGGAAGTCCATAAAAACAATAAAATAAAATAAAATTTAATATTGAATTTATTATAGTTGACAGAGAACCCATATAGTCTAGGTTATGCTTCAGGTAGAAATATAATCAGTTATTCCTTGAGAAATTCTTATGTTTTCAATGATAGGGTTTAGCAGAATCTCAAGTTAGTTCAGATTTTCATCTTTTAACTTCAACTCTAGACACCTGATACTGCAGCTAAATATTTACCTTAGAGACTACTGTAGTATAATAACCACATAAGTAAAATACTATCTTAGCTCACCAGCAACATCTCCTTTGAGTCTCTTAGTACAGTTTCTCCAACTTGACTATACATATAGATCATTTGGGGGATCTTGCCAAAATGTAGTTGTAGGTATGGGGTGGAGCCCCCCAATTTTTTTTTTTTTAACAAGTTCCCTTTGATGTCCAAGCTCCTCATCCGACCAGTACACTCTGAGTAGCAAGATTTTACATGATCCTGCCTGGACATTGCTTTTCTATGCCAATTTAAAAATGCTATAGCTGCTTCTGCCTAGTGACTAAAATACATTAAAGGCTTAGCAGTCTTGAACTCTGGTATGCATGTACCATTTGGAATGCCTTTTATGGCATTTTTGGAATGCTATGTACCTCACAATACATGGTTTAAGAGAAGAAGACAGAACTGGGTTCAAAGATCAATTAAGGCTACTTAACAGCTCTGCAGCTAGGCACATTGCCAAACCTGTGCCGTTTCCATGTTCTTATCAAATAACTCCTATGTCACAAGATAGGTGTAAGAATGTGATTGTGTATATGAAGTGTTTAGGACTATGCCTGATACCTAGTAAGTGCATTATAAATGGTAGCTATTATTATTATCACTATTATATATAATAATATCATTTTTACCTTAAGAAGAAAACTAACTTGGACAAATAAAGCAACTTTGTTACTGAAAGGTGTGGGGTCTGGCTGCTTGCCACTCAAAAGGGAATAAACAGGCCAGACTGGTGGAAAGGAAAGTTTGCTTTATTTCAGATGTGACAACTGAGGGGGAGGGCTGAAATCTGTCCAAAGGCCAACTCCACCCTCTGACAAGCCGGAGGCAGAGCTTTCATAGCCTGAGGCAGGGGGCTCCATGCAGAAACATCACAGGGAGCTCTGATGGTCATTTTCAAATTGGTCATCAGTGGTTTTGTCATCTTGTTTGTTTTCAGTGCAATCTTCAGTTCCAGGGTCAGATTGTTTCCATTTTTTTGAGGCCAGTTCTCAGAATTGTGGCAGCTTGTGTCACAGCTCCATTCTGGTGATCATGAAGTTAACTTCACATGGTGAGGGTTTCAGTATCTATAAGACAACTCACAGGATATGGCTCAGAATATTCTCTATAGCCCTTCAGGAGGAACTAAAGGTCCTCTACTACACTTAATGAATATATTATTATCATTTGGTCTCCTTTCACTGTTTTTTTTTTTTGTTTGTTTCTGCATGTTCTCATTTCTCTGATTAAACTTATTCTTTGGCTCAACTTTTCCTCAATAAAAAAGCAGGCAAAGGACCTGGGGGAAGGACCATAGGGTCCTACTCTGTTTCAACTTTATGGAAAGGGTACAGGAGTTTGGACTTTTCAGGAAAGAAGGTCTTGTACCTTAAAAATCATGTATTTTGTCTCTTCTCTCTACTTCTTTAAAGATATAGTGCCTCTGTTCTCTTTTTCTAGTCAACCATTTGTTTTTCTTCCCCTCCCTCCTTCTTTTTCTTTCTTTCTTCTTCCTCTTCTCTCTTTCCCTCTCTCTGAAAATCAGTTTTCTCTTCCTACATGGATATGACTCAACATGGCAACTCAAAGCCTACCATTATTTCCAATAACAAATTCCTGGGGAAAGATTCTGGACTGATACAGTCAAGCTCAGTTTGGCCTGGAGGTGAAGAGGATGATCCAAACCATCAGAGCCTTCCTCCAATTCTGTGACATACTCAAAGAAAAAGACAAGGGTAGCTAACTTCTCTTAGGAGAAAATGTGGGAGCAGGGAGTGAAATTGCTATCACCTCTGGCTTAGAACGCAGTAAGACCATGGATGTGATTGGTGGATAGAAAAGGGAGAAGAGGAAAACAAGGGTTTCCAGAATGTGATTGTGACAGGCAAATTTCTAAGTTTCCAGGAAGATTGTGCTTGGGGCCATTCAAAGCCTGATGGAGAAACCATGCTCCAAGATTCCTAAGATCTGGCCCTGCGCAGTAAATGCGCAGGGAAGTGGGTGAGAGTTAGCTAGCAATGACAGCACCAAAGTGGAGATCTGTAGAGCATATGGAAAACTGAGCAGATGAATGAACTAAGAAGACAGAAGGCAGAAAAATCCTGTTGCCTATGAAAAAAATAAAAATAAAAGGAAAATAGAATCTTTGCATTCCTGTTAGGAAAATGGAAGTCTTCTTTTGATCAAAGATAAGTTATGAAGTTCTGCTTCCATTTTGGAAACCAGCCCAAGGTATGGTAATTTCTTCAAGAGCTCTAATTATTAATTCAGTTGGGAGGAACCCAAGGGACATATTTATAGTAATTTGAATCTCTGGAAATAAGGAGTTTGATACAAGCCTCAGAGCAGCAGAGAAACTGAATTTGGTTTAGAGAGTGAGTGCCTCAGAAGAAAGTAGAAAGCAAGTCTGGAAAAGCTTTGTGGTGATTGCATGAACCCATCATGGCCAAGAGCTCTGTTCATTCTCCTTGGGTATGAAATTCTTGCTGTAGGATACCTTATAATTTATTTTAGCAAGAGATCATGAGAGATTAGATTAGATTTCATCTCCAGTGAAAGTGGCAGGCTGGTAAGGGTTGGGTTTGAAAGTGTGTGTGTAAAGGACCGCTGTGGCAAGCTGAGCTGGACAATCAATTACTTTTCATTTAGAGACAGATGAAGACTACTACTAGCATGGGGATCCTCAGGGATCTGCCAAAGATAGACTTTACAAAGTTATGAAATTACTGTTCAGTAAGTACTCTTGCCTGGAAAATCCCATGGACAGAGGAGCCTGGTATGCTGCAGTCCATGGGGTCACTAGGAGTCAGACACGACTGAGCGACTTCACTTTCACTTTTCACTTTCATGCATTGGAGAAGGAAATGGCAACCCACTCCACTGTTCTTGCCTGGAGAATCCCAGGGATGGGGAAGCCTGGTGGGCTGCCATCTCTGGGGTCGCACAGAGTCACACTGAAGCGACTTAGCAGCAGCAGCAGCAGCAGCAAGTAAGGAAAAGTGGTTTGACATTGGAGGATAAGTTTGATGTCCTTAATTACAAAAAAAGGGGAAGGGAGGAAAGGCTCTTGGAAAAAAGGTCAATTTTATAGTATTCACCCCAAAGCATGCTGTATTGTATAATATAATAATTTTATTATATGCTATATTATAATTAACAAAAGGGGAAATGAAAGACCTAAGCTGGGAACACCTGCTCAGAATAAATGCAAGGAAAAATATAGGGCTCTAAGAGAAGGAAAGGACATGGAACAAGCATTTCAACAGAAAAAAAGGGGAAAAAAGGAGTTGTTATTCTGGCCATGGAAAGAAAAAGGCAAAGGGGAAAAGATATAGCAGGTATGATGAGCAAGATCTAGGTCTGTAAGTCATCCAGTATATGAGGAAAGAGACAAACTCTCCTTACCTCTGAAAAGAACATTTTGGTTAGAAGTTCTTAGAGGTAATATATGAGGAGGGCAATGGGACTCACTACATTTTTCTCATGGATGGAAAGACTTAAGAAAATGAATAGAACATCAGCCAATGTAAACATACAATATTAAATATATTAAGTATAAAAAGATTATATGAGGAAATTGGAATATGAGGAATATGGTATATAGTGATGTATGAGGAAATGTAGGAAGAAATAAAGTATAAATCGGCAGGCAGTGAGAAAAGGCAGAAAAAGAAGGGGAAGAAGAAAGAAATGATAAAAGAAAAGTTGGCCATCAAAGAAACCTCTAAGGACTGATAAACTTCCTACAACTCTGGATAAAGCAGAACTTAAAGTTAACAGCATGGAATAAGAGAAATGTCAGGGCTCAGAAGACTGATTATACAGCACTCTGAAATGAAAATCATATATATGTCTGAACATGTGAACACATGTGTGTGTGTGCGTGTGCCTGTGTATATGTGTGTTAGAGAAAGGAGCAGGATCAAAGGTCAAGGAAGGAGTACTTTTTGCTCTTCAGAAAGGAAAGCTGAAGAAGGATTATTGATTATCTTGTGGGTAATCTAAAATGTAATTGGAAAAAAAAATGTGGTTAATACCTTGGTGACAGCAATTAAGAAAGGAATAATTTAATTATTACCATACTTCAGCATAACAGAAGGGAATGACCTGATGACATTTTTAGAGAGGAAACTCTTTCTAGGTTAATGGCCTCAGCTGAATTACTTTTGTAGTCTGCTGACTGACTTGTCTCCTAAGTTGTTGGCTTATGGGAGCCTATTAAAATGACAAGACTGATGAAATAAAGAGACTCCTCAATCATTTTTTAAGTATATTTAATTTCTAATAAAAATTATATAGCTATTTACCCAAGAACAGGATGGTTGCGGGAAGAAAAGTTACTGCAGATGTCACACACCACATATATGCATACACAGAAAAAATGAAAAATTCTATACCCTGGGACAACCAATATTAACATCTACTCATCCAGAGATTTTTCCTTTCAAATATAATCGAGTGAACATATATTTATATGTATGTTTTAAATTAGAGTATTATATGGTTTATCCTGCCTTCTTGCAGGAGACATAAGAGACATGGATTCAATCCCTGTGTTGGGAAGATCCCCTGAAGGAGGACATGGCAACCCAGTCCAGTATTCTTGCCTGGAAAATGGTGGGCTGCAGTCCATAGGGTCACAAAGAGTCAGATACAATTAAAGTGACTTAGCAGGCGTGCATACATATCTTACCATTCCTTTCCATTTTCTTAATGGTGACAGGACACCAGTAGTAGCTGAAAGGATAAAGGAAAGCAAACTAGGTAAATAGTTTCCTGGAATTACTAAATAGGAAAGACTGACACAATAACAGAGAACTAAATACATAAAATTACAAAGAAGCACTATAAAGGGACAAAGAGAACTAGGTTTCCTTAAGATATCATGGTGCATAGTTAAGATTAGATCAAGACTTTGAATCAGGTAAACCATGATTTTCTTTCTGGTAACAAAGGAAAAGCTTCTTACCTCTTAAGTTACTGCAAAAACTCCATATCTTATCATTCCCTGGTCAGTTGTTGGATGGAGAAGAATCAACAGGGCAGATGACATGGATATGTAATATTTTCATGTGCTAAATAAAATGAAAAAAAAAAAAACACAATCACAAAAGAATCAGCATTTAAAGTGCAAAGGTGAAATGGAGAGTCTGAATTCATTAAAAGGACAAAGATGAAATGTTTAAGACAATGAAAAACATATGGAAGAGATATTTAAAAATACATTAGTAATCTATTCAGTATGTTGCAGTAAGAGCCGTTAAACCAAAAAGAAAAGCCAAAAAGTTGCATTTATATGTAAAATATAAGAAAGATTCAAAGATAAATGAGAAGTTGGCAACAAGAAAGTGAACAGGATGAGACATAAAAAAGTTGTTTTGGAAAATAGGATGATTCAGGATGTAGTGGTTATTCACAGCAATCACCAAGATAGTTATAAAAATAATAGCTGATAGTTAATGGGCACTTACTGTGATAAGTCTAAGGACTTTACTTTTTTTTCTAACTTAATCTTTGGGAATAATAAAAAGATAGCTCTCTCCCAAAGAGTCAGGATTTTATAGAAATGGAAAAGAGACAAACACAGAAAAGACAAGGGAAAATAAAGACACTGAGACATAGGATAAGACCCCAAACTTAAAAAGGAACATCAGTTCAGTTCAGTCACTCAGTCGTGTCCGACTCTTTGCGACCCCATGAATCGCAGCACGCCAGGCCTCCCTGTCCATCACCATCTCCTGGAGTTCACTCAAACTCACGTCCATCGAGTCGGTGATGCCATCCAGCCTTCTCATCCTCTGTCGTCCCCTTTTCCTCCCGTCCCCTTAAATACAAGGAAATGTCAAACCAAATCAATATCTACAAAATAGAAGCTGCTGAATTTCATGATGAATATATAAAAAAATATATATTAAGAAGCTACAGGAAATAAGACTAGTCCAATGCAGAGCTACCCCACAGAACATTTTGTAAAACCCCCCAAACTCCTAATTAAAACCAATATAAGAAAACATGGCAGTTCTCCAAAAGAAGCATGTAAGAATAAAGTACCTCCTAATAAGGGAACACACTATAGGAAAAGATTTGGGAACCAGATGGTTGAGGTTATTAACTGGAGAAGTAAGATCAAGGAGCTGGGAGAAGTGGGCAAGTTGGAGGCTTAGATACAAATTTATTGGGTATTTTTAGAAGAAAAAGAATCCAAAAGGCCTAATCATGGGGATAAAGTCCTTCTGGGAGAGCAGGAATACAAGAGTCTGTAAATGAGTGAAGGAGACAGGAAGACGTGCCAAATGGGAAAAACCACATCATAGGAAACATGGGTAAACCACATCATAGTAAAGAGGAGGAAGAAAGAGTTGAAGGGAAAAGAAAATATAGGAAATTGATTTTCAAAGCCATGCAAATTGTTGGTTGGGGAAGAGTAATAAATGCATATATAAGTAGTATTTTTAAATGTTATCTGTAATAATGAATGTATAAAGATAAAATATTACATATAGAAAATCAACATCAGAACTCAATACTATTTCATTTGCTAAATTCTTAAATATGAGAAAGTGGGATCCATTAGGCTCTAAGTATTGAAGATGCAAGGGTAATTTCAATGGCTTCCTTGTAATGGTATCAAACTAAGACTAGGACATTTACAAATTGGTTCTCTCTGGCTATTCCTCTTGAGATATAAAGACACCCGAGATAGAATGGTTGCCTTTTTTTAAATTGGCAATTTTTATTTCCTTCATATGTTTCAGTTTCTATATTGAATATGTACAATTTTATTATCAGAAAAAAACAGATAAAAATGTTTACACATTGAAGAATGGTAAAATTCTAAAGCTATTTGCAGCAAGTAGCGCCTAGCTGAATATGTATTTCTCAAACCTTCTACATTATTGCCAAGTAGCTAGAAGCCAAACTCCTTGAGAAACTGGTATATGATCCCAAAGAAAGTAAATCTTGATATTGATAATATTATTGTTTTAAGCAGAACACATTTTTTTAGGCAAGAAGTACATTTATTAATATAGGTCACTTGTAAGAGATGCAAGTGGGCAGGTGAGGGAGCTATGCTAGAACACATTTTTTTGTGTGAAATTTAAACAAAATCTGTACTTTAGTTAATAATACTGTATCACATGTTAATTTTCTCTCTCTCTTTTTTTTATAACACAGTATTTCTTTATATTCTCCAAACTGGATTAGAAGTTTAGAACAGTCTTGTGGACTCTGTGGGAGAGGGAGAGGGTGGGATGATTTGGGAGAATGGCATTGAAACATGAATAATATCATATATGAAATGAGTCGCCAGTTCAGGTTCGATGAACAATACTGGTCGCTTGGGGCTGGTGCACTGGGACGACCCAGAGGGATGGTACGGGGAGGGAGGAGGGAGGAGGGTTCAGGATGGGGAACACGTGTATACCTGTGGCGGATTCATGTTGATATATGGCAAAAGGCAAAACCAATACAATATTGCAGAGAAGGCAATGGCACCCCACTCCAGTACTCTTGCCTGAAAAATCCCATGGATGGAGGAGCCTGGTAGGCTGCAGTCCATGGGGTCGCTGAGGGTTGGACATGACTAAGCGACTTCACTTTCACTTTTCACTTTCATGCATTGGAAAAGGAAATGGCAACCCACTCCAGTGTTCTTGCCTGGAGAATCCCAGGGACTGGGGAGCCTGGTGGGCTGCTGTCTATGGGGTCACACAGAGTTGGACACAACTGAAGTGACTTAGCAGCAGCAGCAGCAGCAGCATCAATACAATATTCTAAAGTTAAAAAAGAAAAGAAAAGAAAAAAAAAGTTTAAAGCAACATTCAGATTTTTTTTAAGTCACTAAAATAAGAAGCTTTCTAGACTTTTAGCAGTAATATTCTATCCCAGAGTAAGTGGAGCTATATAAAAATTTTGAGTGAATATAAATTAGAAGTCTAGAATTCTATTCATATTGAGTCAAACAAATGGAAATAAAATGTCATGAATTTTTAGTTAAGCAAATATCCACAAATTTTCTAAAATACATATTTTATATTTTATATGTATGTATATATATACTTATATATATACACACAAAAGCTTTCTTACTACATTTGATAAATGCTTGAGAAAGAACAACAGAAGAATGAAGCAGGAAGTTGGAAAACATTATCTAAATGAAATGAGAGCACTGAATATGAAATAGAAAAAGTGAAACAAACTAGGTAAAAGATCAAGATCAGCATATAATCCAGTTGTTTTTAAACACAGATGCTCATTAGAATCATATCTGGAGCTCTGGAGAAAAAAACAATATCTAGGCATTTTACACAAAATTCCAAGAAAATTCTAATGTGCATCTAGATTTTTAAAAGTGATTATAGGTTTTTCTAATAAATGGTAGCTTTAGTGATATAGAATTCTATTGTTTTCTTTTGAATAATCATGGCACAATGGTATTAAAAGAAATAATAGTTACATAATCATAATAGTAAAGGAGGTTTATCAGTTTTCACAATCAGTAGCCAGAAAAAAAATAATGGAAACATGATTAACCTGACAATATAAAATAGTTACAGACAATTTGGGGGGTTAAGTAGAGTGATGTGGTAAGTGGAAGTACATACATGAACATGTTTTCATCTACTCAGCCAGTCTATGTCTTTTTGTTGGTGCATTTAATCCATTTACATCTAAGGGAATTATTGATATGTTTTAGAAAAGGCAGAGGAACCAGAAATCAAATTGCCAACATCCGCTGGATCATGGAAAAAACAAGAGAGCTCCAGAAATACATCTATTTCTTCTTTATTGACAATGCCAAAGCCTTTGACTGTGTGGATCACAATAGACTGTGGAAAATTCTGAAAGAGATGGGAATACCAGACCACCTGACCTGCCTCTTGAGAAATCTGTATGCAGGTCAGGAAGCAACAGTTAGAACTGGACATGGAACAACAGACTGGTTCCAAATAGGAAAAGGAGTTCGTCAACGCTGTATATTGTCATCCTGCTTATTTAACTTATATGCAGGGTACATCATGAGAAACGCTGGGCTGGAAGAAGCACAAGCTGGAATCAAGATTGCCGGGAGAAATATCAATAACCTCAGATATGCAGATGACACCATCCTTATGGCAGAAATTGAAGAGGAACTAAAGAGCCTCTTGATGAAAGTGAAAGTGGAGAGTGAAAAAGTTGGCTTAAAGCTCAACATTCAGAAAACGAAGATCATGGCATCCGGTCCCATCACTTCATGGGAAATAGATGGGGAAACGGTGGAAACAGTGTCAGACTTTATTTTTCTGGGCTCCAAAATCACTGCAGATGGTGACTGTAGCCATGAAATCAAAAGACGCTTACTCCTTGGAAGGACAGTTATGACCAACCTAGATAGCATATTCAAAAGCAGACATATTACTTTGCCAACAAAGGTCCATCTAGTCAAGGCTATGGTTTTTCCAGTGGTCATGTATGGACTGACAGAGTTGGACTGTGAAGAAAGCTGAGCGCCAAAGAATTGATGCTTTTGAAGTGTGGTGTTGAACAAGACTCTTGAGGGTCCCTTGGACTGCAAGGAGATCCAACCAGTCCATTCTGAAGGAGACCAGCCCTGGGTGTTCTTTGGAAGGAATGATGCTAAAGCTGAAACTCCAGTACTTTGGCCACCTCATGCGAAGAGTTGACTCATTGGAAAAGACTCTGATGCTGGGAGGGATTGGGGGCAGGAGGAGAAGGGGACGGCAGAGGATGAGATGGCTGGATGGCATCACTGATTCGATGGACGTGAGTTTGAGTGAATTCCGGGAGTTGGTAATGGACAGGGGGGCCTGGTGTGCTGCAATTCACGGGGTCGCAAACAGTCAGACACGGCTGAGCGACTGAACTGAACTGATGCTCCTATTACCATTTTCTTAATTGTTTTGGGTTTATTTTGTGTAGGTCTTTTCCTTCTCTTGTGTTTCCTGCCTAGAGAAGTTCCTTTACCCTTTGTTGTAAAGCTGGCTTGGTGATATTGAATTCTCTTAACTTTTGCTTGTCTTGAAAGCTTTTGATTTCTCCATCAAATCTGAAAAAGAGTCTTACCAGGCAGAGTATTCTTGGCTGTAGGTTCTTCCCTTTCATCAGTTTAAATATATCTTGCCATTCCCTTCTGGCTTGTAGAGTTTCTGTTGAGAAATCAGCTGATAATCTTATGAGATCCCCTTGTATGTTATTAATATTTGTCATTTTTCTCTTGTTGCTTTTAATATTTTATCTTTGCTTTTAATTTTTGTCGGTTTAATTACCATGTGTCTCAGTATGTTCCTCCTTGGGTTTATCCTCCTTGGGACTCTCTGTGCTTCTTGGACTCGGTTGACTATTTCCTTTCCCCCTGTTAGGGAAGTTTTATCTATTATCTATTCAAAGATTTTCTCAGGTCTTTCTCTCTCTCTTCTCTTTCTGGGACCCCTATAATGCAAATGTTAGTGTATTCAATGTTGTCACAAAGGTCTATTAGGCTGTCTTCATTTTTTTCTTTCTTTTTTCCATATTTTGTTCTGTTTCAGTGATTTCCACCATTCTGTCCTCCAGCTCACTCATCCATTCTTCTGCATCAGTTATTCTGCCATTGATTCCGTCTGATGTATTTTTCATCTCTGTTTATTTGTTCTTTAGTTCTAGGTCTTTGGCAAACATTTCCTGCATCTTCCCCATTCTTTTTCAAAGATCCTGTATCATCTTCATCATTCTGAATTCTTTTTCTGGAAGGTTGTCTATCTCCTTCATTGAAAGCAACTTGAAAACAACTTTATTCAGTTATTTTTCTGAGATTTTACTTTGTCCCATTATCTGGGACACAATATCTGCCTTTTCATTTTGATTAACTTCCTGTGATGTGGTTCTCATTCTGGCTGCTGTGAGCCTGTGGGCTTCCCAGGCGGCACTAGTGGTAAAGAATCTGCCTGCCAATGCAGGTAGACATAAGAGTCCTGGGTTTGAACCCTGGGTCCAGGAGATCTCCTGGAAAAGGATATGGCAACCCATTCCAGTATTCTTGCCTGAAGAATCCCATGGACAAAGGAGCCTAACAGGCTATGGTCCATAGGGATGCAAAGAGTCAGACATAACTGAATCAATTTAGCATGCACAGTCACAGGCTGTGGGATTGTAATTCATCTTGCTTCTCCATCTGCCCTCTGGTGGATGAGGTTAAGAGGCTTGTGTAAGATTCCTGATGGGAAGGACTGGTGGTGGGAATACTGGGTCTTGTTCTTGTGGGCAGGGCTGTGCTCAGTGAAACTTTAATCCAGTTTGCTGATGAGTGATGCTGTGCTCCCTGCCTGTTAGTTGTTTGGCCTCAGACAGTCCAGCCCTGGAGTCTGCAGGCTCAATGGTAGGGTTAATGGTGACCTCCCATAGGGCTCACACAAAGTGGCACCTCCCAGGACTGATGCTGCCAGGGCCATCTCCATGGTGAACGACTGCCAGCACATACCTCCACAGGAGACCCTCCAACACTAGCAGGTCAGTCTGGTTCAGTCTCCTGTGGGGTCACTGCTCCTTTCCCCTGGGTCCTGGTGCATGCAAGATTTTGTTTGTGTCCTCTAAGAGTTGAGTCTCTGTTTCCCTCAGTCCTATGGAAATCCTGTAATCAAATCCTGCTGACCTTCAAAGTCAGTTTCCCTGGGAATTCCTAGTCCCTTTGCTAGGTCCCCAGGCTGGGAAGCCTGACATGGGGCTCAGAACCTTCACAAAATTGGAAGAACTTCTTGGGTATTATCATTCCTCAGTTTGTGGGTCACCCATCCAGCATGTATAGGATTTGATTTCATCATGATTGCATCCCTCCTACCATTTTTTTCGGCTTATCCTTTGTCTTTGGACATGTGTTATCTTTTGGGGGAATTCCAGCATCTGCCTGTTGGTGGTTGTTCAACAGCTAGTTGCAATTTCTGTGCTCTAGTAGGAGATGAGCACATGTCCTTCTACTCTGCCATCTTGAGAACATGTTGGTTACCTTGAGGCTACCTTTGTAGCTAGGATAAGCAACTCGGTACTCTAAATATGATGTTTGCTTTTCCTCAATGATGAAATTGTTACATTATGCATTTTTGTGCTTTTCAACAAAGACATTGGGGCTTTGAAAATGATTGAAGTTTCCCATTTATCCTCAGAGAATAGAGTGTGCCAATACTTGTCTAATAATTCTCTGTTCTTTCTCAGTAACCCTTAAACACTGCTTGTCTAAAATCAGCAATTTGAACTTCCAATATAACTCTTGCATCTCTTTTCCTATGAATTTTAAACAATTGAGACAAGTAACATGATGAGTTACAATATATTTTATGTAAATTTGGATGACTTTCAGGATGGATAAAAATGAAAATTACCTAGAATTCAAAACCCTTGGTACACAAATATCACCTAAGTAAGTGAAAAGTAGAAGCAGTATTAGATTTTAACCTCAGCTTTCCCACTGCCTGACAATGGGCACTTAGTCTTCCTGTGTAGCTTAGGAGTATTCATTTCTAGGTCTAACCACCTCTTGGAATATTAAGAGAATTAGATAATGAAATTGCACTTTGTGTTATTTGGAAAAACCAATGCTATGTAAATTTTTTTAAATTGTTGTTTAAAATCTTGTTCTTTGCAAAAAAAATTTTAGCTGTTTGATATTCTATATTTAGTCAAATATGTATTCTTTGTATAGCATTTACCATGAAAGCATACCCTAAGTACTGGTTTTTACTATTAATATTTACCACATTAATAATAACATGGGATCTGGATTATTATTCTATTACAGGCTAATTCTTTTGAAACACAATAAGAAAATAAATAATATGAACCTATATACAGCAAAACTATTTTTCATTTGATTTATTTTTCCTAAAAAAGGACTTTCTTTATGTTTTTTGAGCTAAAAGAACTTATATTTTCTCCCAATTTCAGCAAGTTGAGATTTTTATAAACTCTATAACAGCCACAAGTCTTCCTTTCCAAGCTCAGACCTTAAGTCAAGCAAGGCACTCTATTCTAGTCAAGACTTCTATTCCTCATTTATTCACTTTATCATCCTATTCATCATTTATTCTATGATAATTATGTTCTATTCACTCTATTCACTTGATAATTCATGTCATTTATTCTTCTTTTCATTGTCCTCCATGCCTTTTCCATTTTTTAATCATTTAATAAACTTGAAGAACTGATTCAAGGAAAAATTGAATATATCCAAATACATATGCTTATATAAGTGTATATGTATGTTTATATGTGATATTTTATATTCAAACCTAATAATAAAATGCTTATTTGTATACTTTTTTTTAAACTTTTTAAAAAATTTTTATTTTATTTAACTTTACAATATTGTATTGGTTTTGCCATATATCAAAATGAATCTGCCACAGGTATACATGTGTTCCCCATCCTGAACCCTTCTCCCTCCTCCCTCCCCATACCATCCCTCTGGGTCATCCCAGTGCACCACCCCCAAGCATCCAGTATCGTGCATCGAACCTGGACTGGCAACTCGTTTCATATATGATATTATACATATTTCAATGCCATTCTCCCAAATCATCCCACCCTCTCCCTCTCCCACAGAGTCCAAAAGACTGTTCTATACATCAGTGTCTCTTTTGCTGTCTCATATACAGGGTTATTGTTACCATCTTTCTAAATTCCATATATATGCGTTAGTATACTGTATTGGTATTTTTCTTTCTGGCTTACTTCACTCTGTATAATAGGCTCTAGTTTCATCCACCTCATTAGAACTGATTCAAATGTATTCGTT
This sequence comes from Bos indicus, assembly GCF_029378745.1. NCBI lineage: Eukaryota > Metazoa > Chordata > Mammalia > Artiodactyla > Bovidae > Bos > Bos indicus. The sequence continues at coordinate 115,320,186 of NC_091760.1, forward strand.
TTAATGGCTGAGTAATACTCCATGTGTATATGTACCACAGCTTTCTTATCCATACATTTTAAACTTCCCTACAATATTCAAAAACTTTGTTTTCTTGAGACTATTTCCAAAGTTCAAACTTCCCTCCCATTTTGTTGTTTTGTCTGATGAGATGCATCCTGCTTTACAGTCTGCACCCTGGGGGAACCTGGGGGAATGAGGAAGAAGAGGAGAAAATGATAGGTTCAATATCCACGAGCTAAACAACTTGGAAGAAAAGTTATGACCAACCTAGATAGCATATTCAAAAGCAGAGACATTACTTTGCCAACAAAGGTCCATCTAGTTAAGGCTATGGTTTTTCCAGTAGTCATGTATAGATGTGAGAGTTGGACTATAACGGAAGCTGAGCGCTGAAGAATTGACGCTTTTGAACTGTGGTATTGGAGAAGACTCTTGAGAGTCCCTTGGACAGCAAGGAGATCCAACCAGTCCATCCTAAAGGAGATCAGTCCTGGGTGTTCATTGAAAGGACTGATGTTGAAGCTGAAACTCCAATACTTTGGCCACCTGATGCGAAGAGCTGACTCGTTGGAAAAGACTCTGATGCTGGGAAAGATTGAAGGTGGGAGGAGAAGGGGATGACAGAGGATGAGGTGGTTGGATGGCACCACTGACTCAATGGACATGAGTTTGGGTAAACTCTTGGAGCTGGTGATGGACAGGGAGGCCTGGCGTGCTGCAGTCCATGGGGTTGCAAAGAATCAGACACGACTGAGTGACTGAACTGAACTGAAACAACTCTCAAATTCCTCTTTCCCAGCATCCTGGGAAGAGTGATAATCTGTTTCTGATGAAGGAATTACTGTCTTTGCAGTGATCCTTCTACTTTCTTTGCAGTTCCTGGAGTATTTCAAGTTCTACTTCTCTGTTGAAGCCAATTTTTAAAAAATCATCAATAAGAAAACATCTCATTGTAAGTAATATCTTCATTTTGTTTTATTAAAAATTATTAATTTATTCAAAATATATTATAAAATATTGAAATTAGCTTATGTATTTTAAACATTCATTAATATACATTTAGTGTATTTTTACTAAAATGATAATATACATTTTTACTTAAAAATTCAAATTATGAACTTAAATTTAAATAGCTGTATAATGACAGAATCAAGAGGAATAGAATATTCAGAGCAGTGTTATAAAAATTTTGCAACAGTTAACCTTAAAATTAATTTTTAAATATGGTAGATACTTCCTTTCCTTTGTCATACATTGCTAAAATAGTTACAAAATATGAAAAATGATTAACCCACAAAAGATTTCAAAAAAAGAAGGCTGAAACATTGAGGTGAGAGATTTAAACACATTTTTGTTAATGGTGTTAATTGATATAGCAGAGAAAAAAAAGCTGTACCTTGACGTGGAGAACTTCTGGAGGAAAAATATAAATTAATCACTTCAAGGTCCACTATTTAGAAATGCTAAGTACTAAAAGAGAGTGTAAGAACAAGGGGATTGGTTGAAAACCTGGACAAGATGGAGGAGGGAAACACAGGCTGAGGACTCTGAGTTTTCTTACTTCTTCTGTACAGTGAGGTACCTAACTCTTCCGCTAATTCCTTCTCTCCTCACCAACCACCACCAGTTCTGAAATTGAACCAGAGTACCAGCTCAGAAACCTCTGGTGACATCAGGTCTAAAACCACAAAGATTAGTTAGGAAACTATACGATGAACCAATGGGCCTTCAGCCTCTTTGCAAGCACACCAATAGGCACCTTGTGTGTGCCATTTATCCTTTCTCTCAACACCTCTCCCCCATGCCTGGCACTCCAAGCACATGATATACTAATTCTTCGAGTATCCAAAGGCCTTTCCTTCAATCCCACTCATCAACTGAAAGAAAGGTTTCTGAATATAGACATTTCTTAATTTCAAACTTAGATAGTCAAAACACTCCAATCCTTTTAAGACAGCCTTTAGTTTGAAATAAATGAATCAAAACAAATGAACAAAGAATTTCTACAAAAAGGACAAAAAGAGCAAAGAAATAAAAAATTGTGAAAGAAAATCCTCAAATTGTAACATCTGCAGTGAGTAAAGAGAAAACATTTTACCCATAAAAAAGAACATAATACCACAAAAGAATGATATAACAATTAATTAAAATAAATAAATTTTAAAAAAGAAAAAAAAAAACTTCATAGTAATCACTGCAGAAGGTGACTGCAGCCATGAAATTAAAAGACGCTTACTCCTTGGAAGGAAAGTTATGACCAACCTAGATAGCATATTCAAAAGCAGACACATTACTTTGCCAACAAAGGTCCATCTAGTCAAGGCTATGGTTTTTCCAGTGGTCATGTATGGACTGACAGAGTTGGACTGTGAAGAAAGCTGAGCGCCAAAGAATTGATGCTTTTGAAGTGTGGTGTTGAACAAGACTCTTGAGGGTCCCTTGGACTGCAAGGAGATCCAACCAGTCCATTCTGAAGGAGATCAGCCCTGGGTGTTCTTTGGAAGGAATGATGCTAAAGCTGAAACTCCAGTACTTTGGCCACCTCATGTGAAGAGTTGACTCATTGGAAAAGACTCTGATGCTGGGAGGGATTGGGGGCAGGAGGAGAAGGGGATGGCAGAGGATGAGATGGCTGGATGGCATCACTGACTCGATGGACGTGAGTCTGTGTGAACTCCGGGAGTTGGTGATGGACAGGGAGGCCTGGCGTGCTGAGATTCATGGGGTCGCAAAGAGTCGGACAGGACTGAGTGACTGAACTGATAGTAATTTAGCAGTAATAGTCCAAATAAAAATTCAAATGGGGATTTTGGAAGCCAATATGCAAATTGTAAACACTGAAAAATCAATACTGTAAACATTACTGAATATTGAGACAAATACCCAAAGAACTTAAAATTGAAGCTATCTGTTTATAGAAATATTTAAAGTTTGATAGAAGACCTACTGTGTAGCACTCAATACTCTGTAATAACCTATATAGGAAAAGACTCTGAAAAAAGAATAGATGTATGAGTATGTATAACTAAATCACTTTGCTGTACACCTGAAACTAATACAACCATGTAAATTAACTATGCTAAGTGCTTCAGTCATGTCCGACTCTTTGCGACCTTATGGACTTGCCACCAGGCTCCTCTGTCCATGTAGATTCTCCAGGCAGGAATACCAGATTGTGTTGCCATGCCCCACTCCAAGGCATCTTCCCAACCCAGGGATCGAACCCACGTCTCTTATGTCTCCTGCATAGGCAAGCGGGTCTTTTTTACCATTAGCGCCTCCTGGGAAGCCCCAAATTAACTACACTCCCGTATAACAGAAGAAAGAAAAGAAAGCTTGACAGCGCTTGCTATACACCCTTAGCACTGTGTTTGTTTTACCTGCTTACATGAATGGTAAAAAAACAATGAAAAAGGAACAAACAAGCAAAAAACCAAATGTAGTCAAAAGGAATAGTACAGACTACATTTTTGAAATTAAAGCCTTTGGTGATTTTGTCAAAAGCAAAACTAGCTCATTGTGTGGGACAAGTAATTTTATTTCTGATGATTCAATACTCCATAGCAATTCAGGGTTAATCATTATGGATGTCAACTTGGTTATATAAGTAGAAACTGTAGAAAAGACTGTATAGATACGTGTCGAATCTAAAACGCAAGTAAGAAACAAAACTAGGACATTTTCTTTTGGTAAGTGATTTGCCTATTTTTATTTTTTCAGATTGGCAAAAAGCAAATTAGTAAAATAAGATTTTGAATTAATTTAGCTATCAGATCAGATCAGTCGCTCAGTCATGTCCGACTCTTTGTGACCCCATGAATCCCAGCACGCCAGGCCTCCCTGTCCATCACCAACTCCCAGAGTTCACTCAGACTCACGTCCATCGAGTCAGTGATGCCATCCAGCCATCTCATCCTCTGTCGTCCCCTTCTCCTCCTGCCCCTAATCCCTCCCAGCTTCAGAGTCTTTTCCAATGAGTCAACTCTTCACATGAGGTGGCCAAAGTACTGGAGTTTCAGCTTTAGCATCATTCCTTCCAAAGAAATCCCAGGGCTGATCTCCTTCAGAATGGACTGGTTGGATCTCCTTGCAGTCCAAGGGACTCGCAAGAGTCTTCTCCTACACCACAGTTCAAAAGCATCAATTCTTCGGCACTCAACCTTCTTCACAGTCCAACTCTCACATCCATACATGACCACTGGAAAAACCATAGCCTTGACTAGATGGACCTTTGTTGGCAAAGTAATGTGTCTGCTTTTGAATATGCTATCTAGGTTGGTCATAACTTTCCTTCCAAGGAGTAAGTGTCTTTTAATTTCATGGCTGCAGTCACCATCTGCAGTGATTTTGGAGCCCAGAAAAATAAAGTCTGACACTGTTTCCACTGTTTCCCCATCTATTTCCCATGAAGTGATGGGACCGGATGTCATGATCTTCGTTTTCTGAATGTTGAGCTTTAAGCCAACTTTTTCACTCTCCACTTTCACTTTCATCAAGAGGCTTTTTAGTCTCTCTCACTTTCTGCCATAAGGATGGTGTCATCTGCATATCTGAGGTGATTGATATTTCTCCCGGCAATCTTGATTCCAGCTTGTGTTTCTTCCAGTCCAGTGTTTCTCATGATGTACTTTGCATATAAGTTAAATAAACAGGGTGACAATATACAGCCTTGAGGTACTCCTTTTCCTATTTGGAACCAGTCTGTTGTTCCATGTCCAGTTCTAACTGTTGCTTCCTGACCTGCATACAAATTTCTCAAGAGGCAGATCAGGTGGTCTGGTATTCCCATCTCTTTCAGAATTTTCCACAGTTTATTGTGATCCACACAGTCTAAGGCTTTGGCATAGTCAATAAAGCAGAAATAGATGTTTTTCTGGAACTCTCTTGCCTTTTCCATGATCCAGCAGATGTTGGCAATTTGATCTCTGGTTCCTCTGCCTTTTCTAAAACCAGCTTGAACATCAGGAAGTTCACGGTTCACATATTGCTGAAGCCTGGCTTGGAGAATTTTGAGCATTACTTTACTAGCATGTGAGATGAGTGCAATTGTGCGGTAGTCAATGGCACTCCACTCTAGTACTCTTGCCTGGAAAATCCCATGGATGGAGGAGCCTGGTAGGCTGCAGTCCATGGGGTCGCTAAGAGTCGGACACGACTGAGCGACTTCACTTTCACTTTGAGCATTCTTTGGCATTGCCTTTCTTTGGGATTGGAATGAAAACTGACCTTTTCCAGTCCTGTGGCCACTGCTGAGTTTCCCAAATTTGCTGGCATGTTGAGTGCAGCACTTTCACAGCATCATGTTTCAGGATTTGGAATAGCTCAACTGGAATTCTATCACCTCCACTAGCTTTGTTCGTAGTGATGCTTTCCAAGGCCCACTTGACTTCACATTCCAGGATGTCTGGCTCTAGGTCAGTGATCACACCATCGTGATTATCTGGGTTGTGAAGATCTTTTTTGTACAGTTCTTCTGTGTATTCTTGCCATCTCTTCTTAATATCTTCTGCTTCTGTTAGGTCCATACCATTTCTGTCCTTTATCGAGCCCATCTTAGCTATAGAAAGTCTAAATTAAAAGTCTCATTTTGATATTTCTTAAAGTGAAAGTGAAAGTCGCTCAGTCGTGTCTGACTCTTTGCAACCCCATGGACTATACAGTCCATGGAATTCTCCAGGCCAGAGTACTGGAATGGGTAGTCTTTTGCTTCTCCAGGGGATCTTCCCAACCCAGCTCTCCCACATTGCAGGCAGATTCCTTACCAGCTGAGCCACAAGGGAAGCCCACTATTTCCTAAGGAAGGAGTCAATTTCATTATTATGAAGCATTTTAGTTTTACTGATTCTTTGTCAGTTGTGCATAAAGTGTTTTTAAGATTATGTCTAATTACAAAATGTATGTGATTCATATATGGTTAACTACTATTTTAATCCCAATACAATGTTGATTTTACTCTTCTATTTTAAACACAAAGAATTTTGTACTTTGTTGGATTTGGATCAAATGAGGATTAAGTGTTATAAATCATCTTTATGAATATTTCTTTGGTGGTTTAGATATTAACCATTTATGATTTGAAAATTGTATTTATAATAGAAACTTTCATCAGAGCAAAAAAGAATACCAAAATTGCATTTGTAAATTCCAAGTAAAAGAGTCTTAAATCACAAAATGTAAAGGATGTCTCTAGGAAGTGGCAAGTTAATATTTTCCAGAAGCAACCTGGGAATGAAGCTGATAAATTATACCTCTGGTGTTTGATAATCCAGTGGTCACTTTAAAGTAGACATTATGGAAAACAATGTATTATCTGTCTGTATTTAATGAAAGCATTATGATTTTCTTTTATCAGCTAATGAAAGAAAGCAAGTTACTTCAGCAAAACAAAGTTTTTTGTAAAGGTCAGAGAGTATATATATTTTTACTGTAGCACAATTACTCTGGCAGGTAAAATGGGACTCAAAATAGCTTAGTTGATAGGTAATTCCTAGCTACTTTGAGTCCCATCTTACCTGCCAGAGTGATTGTGCTACAGTAAAAATATATATACTCTCTTACCTTTACAAAAGAAATGGAGTCAATATCATATTACCAATCACTCTTTATTATGAATTGTTGATTTGCCATGGATCTGCACTTCCCAACCTCCTCCCTTCTTTCATACAACAGATCCAAGTAGTCACCAGTCATTAATTGTCCATCTAGTTGGTATTTGATCAATACTCAATTATACTTTGACAGAAAAAAAAAAAATCTTTCCACTTTTTACTAACAAAAATGACCTCAACAAATAGAAGGCTTAGAACGAAAAACTTTTGTACTTTTTTAGGGATGAGTAGGTGTGGGCATTTACTAATACTAGCTATCATATATGTTCTGCAAAGCGGATAGTAATGTGAAAATCAAAAGCTCTGAGAAAGTTAAGAGACATCCTTGAGTGATAGGATTATATAATATACATATTTTCAAGAAAACTTTTTAAAAATATATTAATATTTGTACATTTCTACCACTCCATTTTTATTATTCCTACTTAGAACAATCATGTCTTGGAGATAATAAAAAATAACCCTAGCGAGATGGTATCCTACAAAAACTGCAGGTACAGTGTGCAGATTGTCTTTCCTGTCTCTTGGCTAATGTGGAACGTATCCAGTTCTTTATTATCAAGTAATTTACTTCACCATACATTCAGAAAACTAAGATCATGGCATCTGGTCCATGGCACCACTTCATGGCAAATAGATGGGGAAACAGTGGCTGACTTTATTTTTTGGGGCTCCAAAATTACTGCAGATAATGACTGCAGCCTTGGAATTAAAAGACACTCCTTGGAAGGAAAGTTATGACCAACCTAGACAACATATTAAAAAGCAGAGACATTACTTTGTCCACAAAGGTCTGTCTAGTCAAGGCTATGGTTTTTCCAGTAGTCGTGTATGGATGTGAGAGTTGGACTATAGAGAAAGCTGAGCAATGAAGCTTTTGAACTGTGGTGTTGGAGAAAACTCTTGAGAGTCCCTTGGTCTACAAGGAGATCCAACCAGTCCATCCTAAAGGAGATCAGTCCTGAGTGTTCATTGGAAGGACTGATGTTGAAGCTGAAACTCCAATACTTTGGTCACCTGATGTGAAGAGCTGACTCACTGGAAAAGACACTGATGCAGGGAAAGATTGAGGGCGGGAGGAGAAGGGGACGATGGAGGATGAGATGGTTGGATGGCATCACCGACTCAATAAATATGAGTTTGGGTAAACTTTAAGAGTTGGTGATGGACAGGGAAGCCTGGCATGCTGCAGTTCATGGGGTTGCAAAGGGTCAGACACGACTGAGCAACTTAACTGAACTGAACCGAGGAATGAAATAGACTCCAAAGCCTACATCAAGAAATGGACTTTTAATTTTTTAATGCAATAGTCACTCTACATGGAAGAAAAATGCTCTAAGCTGGTGGTTACTTGGGGGAAAACAAAAGGTAATCTTTATTTACTCTGGGATTAAATAAACTAAGCATTACGAAAAGAAATTTCTAAACAGGTATTTAATATCAGAAAAAATTCAAGGCTAGTTAAAGCTGTATTTTATTCATAAAAACAGGTCATTTGGGACTGAATAATATGTCCGGATACTTTAGGTATGAGAAATATGAGAGACACATAGTAGAAACTGGCAAAAGGAATCCTAACTAAATAGGGCTGAAATTCTTCCAAATGAATTAATCCCCTTCCTTAGACTTTGTCTTCCCAATCTTTCCCTAAGGCATATTTGGCAGGGTCTAATATTTTATTACTTATAATCTCAAGTCCATACAGGGTGCTTTTTGATGTCACCTCTAATTATATTCACATACTGAAGTACACATGTTACCAGTTATAAAGTTGTACTGACCTTTGTCATTAAAAAAAAAAAACTAAAAGCTAAAAAATGTGTTCAAAGGACTTTCACTTTCAATTGGCAGAAAATCTAGCCCAAACTCATTTTATAAAAGGAGCTGACTCACTCACTAAACTGAAATACATAGGAGAGGCCTGGTTTTCTCTCTGTTTCTCTCTTCTCCTTTGCTTCCTCTCTTCTTTCCTGTTTTCTCTCTTTTGCTCTCTCCACTGTTGCATCTCTTCCAGGTCTCCATCTGCCCTCATACTTATGCAGGTTTCCCATCACAAGCAGAAGATGGCTTCAGCATTCTCAGATCTCACATCTTCTAAGATTCAGTCTAGCAGGAGGGAGAATTCTCCAGTTTCTTTCCAGCATTTCTGGTGAGTGCTTGCTATCACTTCTGATAGGGTAATGTATACCATTACTGAACTCTCCATGGTTAAGATGAGGGGAATGAGGCATATGGATGTGTTTATAACTGAGTCACTCTACATTTCATTTAACTCCTGAACCCCATCTGTATTAGTTTCCTATGGCTGCTCTATAAAAAATTACCACCAACTTTGTTGGATTAATAGAACATGTTTATTCTCTTACAGTTCTGTAGGTCATAAATCCAGTGTTGATTTTGCTGGGCCAAAGTCATGCTCCCTCAGGAAACTCTAGGGAAGAATCCATTTGTGAGCCTTTTCCAGCTTCTGGAGCTGCACTCCTTGGCTCTTGGTCCCATCCTCTATCTTCAAGGCCTGCAGCCTAACATTATGCTCTAGTGGTCATATTGCCTTCTTCTTCTGTAATCAAATCTCTTACTGCCTCCCTCTCTTAATGACATTTGTCATTACATTTAAGGCCCATCAAGGTAATGCAGGATAATTGCTCAGTCTCAAGATCCTTAACAATCATGTCTACAAAATCATTTTGCCACATAAAATAGCATTTACAGATTCCAGGAATTGAGACCTGGGTATCTCTGGGGGCCATTATTCAACCTACCACACACAATATAAGCATAAAAATGGAAAGAAGGGGAGAGAGAAACCCAAAAAATGTTAGGAAGAAAAGTAACAAGTATCTAACACTGATGTGTTTTAGAACCTGGTTTTATTTGTTCCTTTGTCTTTTGTAATTATATTATCAAAGCAAGGGTCCTCCTTGTGCTTCTTATTTTAATTTAACATTAATGGCCAAATTATCAAGTGCATAGGTATATTTCCACTTATATTTAATGGATATTGGGAAGCTAGAGATCCAATTGTGGCCTGAACTTTGATTTGTTGTTGTTCAGTTGCTAACTCTTGTCCAACCTGTGACCCCATGACCTGCAGCACAATAGAATATTGTCTATTCTAGGGATAGTTTGGGCATTAGAAGTTTCTGCTCCTGCTTAGTCACTTTAGTCATGTCCGACTCTGTGCGACCCTATGGATTGTAGCCCACCAGGCTCCTCTGTCCATGGAATTCTCCAGGCAAGAATACTGGAGTGGACTGGCATGGCCCTCCTCCAGGGATCATCCCAACCCAGAGATCAAACTCAGGTCTCCTGCATTGCAGATAGATTCTTTACCACTGAGCACCAGAGAAGCTCCATAATATTAATTCCTTTCTTTGGCTCAAAAATGGAACTGTGTTTGTTCACCTCAAGTAAGTGAATCAATTAAGATTTTTAGTCAAGTACAATAAGATATTATAGCTATAAAACAGGTCAGTTGATGATGAATGTGTTTTCTGTTCTGAAATACATGAAAAACTAGGTTAGCATCAATTACAGCTGATATTAAATAACATATTTTGTAGAATATCTTATGTTTGAACCTCCATATGTACCAAAAAAACACCTCTTCTTAAATTGGTTGTTTAGTGTGCCTTCTTTTGTGTGTTACTGGATTAAAAGCTTGCTTCTTCATTCCCTCAATGCAATCAAATTATTGCCTCCTCTCTTAGTTTTCAGACTGTCATAGGAAGATGGAACCTGTTTATTTGGCTTGGAATTAAAATTTCCTATGCTTAAGCTTCCATGATCTTTGACTGATCTGCTTGAACAGAAGAATTAAAAAAAAATTATGAGAAGCAGAACTATGTTGTGAATGAGAATCAGAAGATTTTGGTTTAAATCTTTATTTTGGCTAGTTACTAGTTATCAGATGTGAGACCTTGACAGAATTACTGCACCTCTCTGATCTTCTGATTCTTTTTTAATCCATAAAATGGGAGATGATAGTTATTATCTATGGTTACTTTCTGCCTTGAATGTGTAAAGCATAATATGTAACACCTAATTTGGGGGCATTTTTCTTATCATTGTATTCATTCTATCACTTGGATATTGCTTATACTTTTATTCAAGTGTTTTGAAGGAACTGATACATCAATTAACAACAGTTAGTGAATAATTATTCTATGTGCTGTCCTTAGGGAGCCTTCAATCCTGCTATGTACAGTTTTTAGTAGAACCCATTAAAACTGTTTAATATCACCTAACAGAATACATATAAATATGTCTAACATAATTTAGCCACTATTTTAAATAATTAAACATATTTTAAAAAGCATTAGATGATAATATTCAGTAACTGAAAACAGCTTTAACTGTTGGACATGACTCAAGAAGACTTTAAGTGTAAAGTGAAAAACCAGATAATAAGGTCTGTCTTAGTGAGTGGCCTGGCAGATGAATTCAGCAATCTAGGCCAGATGCTAAAACTGGTAACACTTTGAAGAATTCTTCATCCCTGTGATTTGTGTATTTGCAGCTATCTCTCAGCCTCAAGTTTATCTTGAGGCATTATAAAATTATATGAAAATAGCTATATGAAGAGAAGCTTTAAAGAGAAACAGCTTGATTGTTTTTGTCTGTTTTAGGTTTCACACATAATTGAAAGAACACGGTATTTGTCTTTCTCTGTGTGACTTATTTCACCAAGCACAATACCTTCTAGGTCCATCCATGTTGTTGCACATGGCAGGATGTCATCCTTTTTTAAGGCTGAGTTTTATATATATATATATATATATATATATGCCATTTTCTGTATCCATTTATCTATTGACGACACGTAGGTTGCTTCTACATCTTGGAAGGGAGAGGGGTAGGGGAATGTGTAAATATGTATAAGAGGTTAAGAGGTACAAACTACTAATTATAAAATAAAAAAAGTCATAGGAATGTAATGTACATTACAGAGAATATAGTCAATACTATTATAATAACTTTGTATGGTGCATAATCTATAAAAGTATCAAATTACTATGTTGTATACCTGAAACTAATACAACATTGTAACTATACTTCAGTAAAAAATAAAGAAACAAAAAAGATCAAACTGTGGCTCTGTGGTCATATCAGCAATAGCATAAGTCTAATTATGTTGGTTGGCATGTACTATCAATTACATAAGGCTTCCTAGTTAGCTCAGTGGGTAAACATACTGCCTGCAATACAGCAGACACATTGAGATGAGGGTTCCATCCCTGGGTCAGGAAGATCCTCTGGAGGAGGGCACAGCAACCCAATCCAGTATTCTTGCCTGGAGAATCTTAGGGACAGAGGAGCCTGGTGGGATACAGTCCATAGGGTAGCAAAGAGTCGGATTCAACTGAAGCAACTGAGCACACACTGAGCTAAATGTATTGTGTTTAAAAAATTAACTCTAAAAGACAAATTCCCATTTATATTTTTCCCTTCTCTTCTCACTTTGAAGTTATACATTAAAAAATGAAAACATGAAACTCCAAATACTGGTATCAAAACCATTCAAATAATCAAATCTATATACAGAAAAGATTTTCTTTCTCTGACATTAACATTTACAGAAACAATGAAACTTTAGAGGCTTAAAAGAAAAATAATCTATGTAGTTGGTTAGTCAGTTTTTACCCAAAAGATTGTGAGGAGGCAAATTTTGGTTAACAACCCTAAAATATATTAAAGTTTCTTTAATTTTGGAACCTCAGACTTCCAGTGAAGTAATATGGCATTCAGTGATCCTATTATACTCTCAACTAGTGCTTCTCCTAGTACTTCATGAGGTGCAGTAAGCCTTTAATGAATAAAGATGTGACTTTCTAAAATGACTAATACCTTTAATCTTAAAATGAAAACAACTGGCTGGCATTGCTCCATGAAGAGTACCATGTTCCAAAATTATAAAAAGAAAGAGAAGCTCAAATTAAGTTATTAGTTCCTGGTGAAAATTTAATGAAGTTGACATAAGTAACACTTCTTTTAGAAGAATAATTTTTGACTTACCTATTTGTTATTCCTAAGATCTGTAATTATTTGAACAGTTTTTGTAAAAGAGCCACTTGTATGGGGATATGCTGAGCCTTAGACAAAGAGTTTAATTTTTTTTTAATCAGCAGGAGTGAGAGAGATTTATGTCATCCAAAAGAGAAGGAAAACAAGCAAGCAAATCCATCCATTTTCCACAATAATACCTTTTTATTTATTAACAGCTATTGGGAAGGCTAGACCATCCGTCTATAATTGAATTGTGTCTACTTTGTGGCATAAGGAAGGGTGAATCAGGAAACTTGCTTGGTTAATTTTAGCCTAGTAAGTTTTTGAAAGCGACTCAGAAGAAGTAAGGCCACACAGTTAAGTATTGGTTTTCCTGTCTCAAATCAGAGACATAAATCATATGCCATGACTAAGTTCTTCCTGAAGATATCAATACTCTTCCCATAAGGCCATCAGTGGTTAAATATTTTGATCACTGAGGTGCAAAAATAGACACCAGGGCCAACTGAGTTGAGGAAGAAGTGGGTGTATCTTTTCTGATGAAATACTGCTTCTGTTAAACCTCTTGATCATGAAATACATCTAGAGCCATCTTCATTATGGTAACCAACACCCAGCTGCTAACCTGGCTACTGACATGTACAAGCGCTGAGGGTAGGAAATGGATATACCAATATAAAAAAACAAATCTAAATAAATATAAAACACTTTTGTGAGTGCTTTGAAAATGCACTATCTTGTTTGGATAAATTTTTGTCATTTGTACCAACTATTCTTCTCTGTCTTTGGTCTTAGCATTTTATTTCTCAGGCACCAATATTTTTCATTACACACCTTGGGTCAAGAATAATTCTACAAGCTGAGCATACAGGAGTGCGCAAGACAGATGAGCTTCTTGCCCCTTAGAAAAAAATCAATGAATTTCTGCAGATTGTCAGGAAATAGTGCTTAGATAAAGAATGGTCGAGAGACTCCTTCCAAAGAAATGTTCAAGAGAATTCTCCAAGGTTGTGCCAGCATTTGAGCAAGGACTTAAAAGAGGGTGGGTTTGAGTGAAGAAGTGGTGGACCAGTTTTCTTAGATCAGTTCAGTTCAGTTCAGTAGCTCAGTCGTGTCTGACTCTTTGCGACCCCATGAATCCCAGCACGCCAGGCCTTCCTGTCCATCACCAACTCCCGGAGTTCACTCAGACTCACGTCCATCGAGTCAGTGATGCCATCCAGCCATCTCATCCTCTGTCGTCCCCTTCTCCTCCTGCCCCCAATCCCTCCCAGCATCAGAGTCTTTTCCAATGAGTCAACTCTTCACATGAGGTGGCCAAAGTACTGGAGTTTCAGCTTCAGCATCATTCCCTCCAAAGAAATCCCAGGACTGATCTCCTTCAGAATGGATTGGTTGGATCTCCTTGCTGTCCAAGGGACTCTCAAGAGTCTTCTCCAACACCACAGTTCAAAAGCATCAATTCTTCGACGCTCAGCCTTCTTCACAGTCCAACTCTCATATCCATACATGACCACAGGAAAAACCATAGCCTTGACTAGATGGACCTTTGCTGGCAAACTAATGTCTCTGCTTTTGAATATGCTATCTAGGTTGGTCACAACTGTCCTTCCAAGGAGTAAGCATCTTTTAATTTCATGGCTGCAGTCACCATCTGCAGTGATTTTGGAGCCCCCCAAAATAAAGTCTGACACTGTTTCCACTGTTTCCCCATCTATTTCCCATGAAGTGATGGGACCGGATGCCATGATCTTTGTTTTCTGAATGTTGAGCTTTAAGCCAACTTTTTCACTCTCCACTTTCACTTTCATCAGGAGGCTTTTTAGTTCTTCTTCACTTTCTGCCATAAGGGCGGCAGCATCTGCGTATCTGAGGTTATTGATATTTCTCCTGGCAATCTTGATTCCAGCTTGTGCTTCTTCCAGTCCAGCGTTTCTCATGATGTACTCTGCATATTAGTTAAATAAGCAGGGTGATAATATACAGCCTTGAGGTATTTCTTTTCCTATTTGGAACCAGTCTGTTGTTCCATGTCCAGTTCTAACTGTTGCTTCTTGACCTGCATACAGATTTCTCAAGAGGCAGGTCAGGTAGTCTGGTACTCCCATCTCTTTCAGAATTTTCCACAGTTTATTGTGATCCACACAGTCAAAGCAGAAATAGATGTTTTTCTGGAACTCTTTTGCTTTTTCCATGATCCAGCGGATGTTGGCAATTTGATCTCTGGTTCCTCTGCCTTTTCTAAAACCAGCTTGAACATCAGGGAGTTCACGGTTCATGTATTGCTGAAGCCTGCCTTTGAGAATTTTGAGCATTACTTTACTAGCATGTGAGATGAGTGCAGTTGTGCGGTAGTTTGAGCATTCTTTGGCATTGCCTTTCTTTGGGATTGGAATGAAAACTGACCTTTTCCAGTCCTGTGGCCACTGCTGAGTTTTCCAAATTTGCTGGCATATTGAGTGCAGCACTTTCACAGCATCATCTTTCAGGATCTGAAATAGCTCAACTGGAATTCCATCACCTCCACTAGAAGGGAGGAATAATGTCCTGATTTGGAAAGCATCTTGGCAAGGATGAAGAACTGAAGAAAAATCTGAGTGTATCTGGAAAGTTGTACTAGAGAGGTAGTCAGAATTCATACCTGAAAGGCCTCTTAAGCCAATTTAAGGAGTCTGGATTTTATTCGAAAAGCATTCATTATGGAGCTATTATATATTTTATGACAACATTCTGCTTAGAGTAATCCAATAGTTAAAATTTTTAAAAAGCTTTGAAGGTATTATTCCTTAAGTAACTTCAAAATGGAGTTGTTCAATCTAAATTTGTTTTATATTTAATGACTTTCAAAAGAAAATGACTATGTAAATCTCAGAAATTATATGTTTCAGGATTTTTCAAGAGAACTTTGGAGTTCCTGGGGGATGTGTTCTGGTGATTCTTCCAGAAGAAGAGACAAGTTGGCAGAGAAGGACAGAGGATGAATCCTGGTAAGTGATTCTTACGAATAAGGGAACATGCACTTTCTCATCAGCCTGGATTCCTTTTTTTTTTCCTCTATATCCTCTCACACATTTCACAATCAAGTTCACAGAGATTGGCTTAGCTTTATGTAGAGCTTTCAGAATAATGGGTATTTGGTTTTGAAAGATCCTTATAGTTCCTCTTCACAGATATTTGTAATGAACAGAAACTTGTTATTTTCTCAGAATATTCTGACAGTAGATTCTCTAACACTCCCCTCCAGTCCAAATGCACAAATATGCAGTCTCACATTTTTTTCCATCAGAGCAGAGTGGAGTCAGGAAGTTCGTAGTAATTTGCAGACATATACCATCAGCTAACACATCACTGCAAGCAGAATACCCCTGAGGCAGGAAGGAACAGATGCTGATCACTGGGGTGAGGATGTGGAAAGGGCTTAGTGACTGAACTGACCCAGCAAACTTTCAGCACAAGGAATGAAGGCTTACTGGATATAGGGGTTATTTTTTCTTATAGATACTAAATAAATGGAGTAAGGGATGTGATTTCAGTTTGTTTATTGAAATATGGTTTTAAGAATTTTATGTAATGCCTTATCAGATGGAGATATCAAGGTAGTTTCAAGCTTCCACATTGGCTGGGATATTTTATTTAAACTAAGAAAGAGCTAGAGACTAAAGGATTGTCTATATTTGAGGTACAAATCAGTTTCTGTTTCAGTCTATTAGGATATTATTTCAATATTGGTTTTCCTAGTAAAGCATCTTGTTTTCTCCTATATTTGATTTCTTAAGCATGGTAAATATACTTGGTCTAAGAGAATTTTTCTTATCTCACAATTGCATTAAAAGTTAATATTTTAAAATAAATTGAATATTTGAAGTAAAGTATGCAGTCTTTTCTAATAAAAAATGTCTGAAACAGTGTCCATTTGGCTTCAAGATTGAAAATAATGTTACATCAGCAGCATAGCTTCCAGTAAGATTTATTAGAATGTTTGGTTAGCAGGAAATATCAGTTTACTAGATTTGTATTTATAGAATGAAATGCCAGTATTTACACTGAAAATAAATGATACCAAACACATCCTATACTCATGTGTTACTTTTCCACACTGTTTTTCTACCACTTTATGGCAAAATTTCTTCCCCTTCTGGAATAATCTACCTAAATTTGATCTGCCTGAGAACATTCCTGAAATAAGAGGGTTGTCCTTTCCCCTTTCATAATTGTCTTCCCACTGAATTGCTTTTCTTATAATCACTCTTCTCATCCATCTTGAATCTTCCTAGGGTGCATTGTCCCAAGGAAGAAAAATCTCCAACACACAAAGGAATATTTTAATATATTGGTGTTGGTATTGAGAGAGTGGATTGCTCCAGACTCAGTTTAAACAATTCTTTTACAATGTAAGTTGTTGCCAATGATTTGATCTCAGCAAATATGGAGGAACCAAATAAATTGCCACTAACAGATTGTTAGAAATGTTTATGACGGATATCTAGGTTGTTTCCATGTACAGGGAGGGAGGAGGGAGGAGGTTTCAGGATGGGGAACACGTGTATACCTGTGGCGGATTCATGTTGATATATGGCAAAACCAATACAATATTGTAAAATTTAAAAATAAAATAAAATTAAAAAAAAAAAGAAATGTTTATGACGTACTACTCTGATTTTAGGGTATAATTTTGAAGGAGTTCAGAGAATTGAGGAACACCGCTGTAACAAAAATCCTTCTGTACTCATGTACTTAATTTATATGAATAATTTTTTTTCAGCATTTGCCATCTCCCTCAAACAAAATTGAAAAGGAAAACTAGGGATAAAATTGAAGCTGAACTTATTTAAGTTTAAGAAGCAACTCACATCTTAAAATCATTTTCAATAAAATTATACTTTATGTTGAATATTACCCTGTCAAAACTTATTTCCCATTATTGTTATGATTAATTATATGATTTTACTATTGTAAATGTAATTTAATCCTGAAAATATATTTTAACATTTAGGGCATTATGGTCACAGGAAATGCTACTGCTACTACTAAAACTAATAACAAAGCCTTAAATGGAAATTTGCATATACATACATATATACATATTTTAAAAATATTTTTTCTACAGTCTTTAAAAACATTTCTCTATTTATTAAGATTTGGCTGTGCCAGGTCTTAGTTGCCTCACATGGGATTTTCTGTCTACACTAAGGCATGAAGGATCTTTAATTGCAGCATGTGGGATCTGTTTCCCTGACCTTGGATTGAACCTGGGCTCCCTGCATTGGGAGTATGGAGTATTAGCCAGTGGACCACCAGAGAAGCTCCTACATGTATATTTTCAGTGTAGCAAAATATGCTGAGATGGCCAATAAAATACTTTAAAGCATAGGTTTATATTACACAAAAAAAATTCTGCCAAGGATATGTAAAGTTTTCATGTAATGAAATGTAAAGTTTTCAACAGTTAAACAGCAAGTTCATTTATCATTTAAAGGGATGATATTATGACTACATCACAAGTTGTTAAGACATTAGGAGACCATTACATTGGAAATAGTAATGCAACAGTTGATTTTAGATATTTACAATATACCAGAAGTCATACCCTTGGCAACCATTTAAAACAATTATGAAAAAGTTTAGAAGTCAACTTAAAGACATTTATGATGATACAAAGTTTTTCAAAATTCTCAGAGATTGTAAGCAAAGTTTTTTTGGAAAAAACAGATGGACAAAACTATGAAACCTCTTTTAAAAGAATAGCAATCTGGCCGAAACAATTTTTATTAGAAGGGAAGTTGACACAACCAGGACCTGAAAGCCAAAATCCTTACAATGGCCTATGGGGCCCATTCCTATGTCTGAGATCTTCCCTTTCCCACCATTTTTTCCCCCAATCACTCCACATTAGTGAGACTGTGGTCCTTGTTTTACTTCAGACATGCTAGACAGGTCCTGCCTCTGACTTTCAAATTGCTGACTCCCCCTACCTGAGACACTGTTTCCCCAGATCTCCTTCAAGTCATTGTCTTCTACTCATGGGCTTCTCTGTAGCATCTGACATAAAATTGCAATAGCCTCAATCCCAGCTCTCCCCAGTTTAATTTTTTCCCATACCATAATACTCTTTATGCACATAGTACATTTCATACACAATGGAATTGAATTATTTATTACGTTTTTAGTCTCTACCCTTCTAGAATGCAAGCCCCATGGAAGCAGAGGTTTTGTCATTGCTCATAGCTCTATTTCCAGTACCTAAAACAGCCCCTGGAACTTAGTAGTAGGCATTAAATAAAAGATGTTGCATGGATGAGTATGCAAGTTGTTTCTAAGATTCATGGCCTCCATGTCAAAGGCTTTTTTAGAAGGAAATGACAAAACTTCCTATAAAATTTTCTTGTCGCTGTCAGTAGAAATAATGGGAGTCTATCATAACAGATTAAGGAACCAAGGAAATAAGCTATCCTTATTCCCTATTAGTCATTTATTATAGATGTAATTTGTCTTCACAACTAACAAGATCACAAAGAAACTTACATTCACTCCTTTATTCAGTCTGTCAGTTAATTAAGGAACATTTGTTCAGCATCTGTTGGCTACTGTGCCGCTGGGGCAAAGGCAAATAGAAATTTGCCCCTGCCCACCATCCCTAGGACAGCACAGATTATAAAATAGAGCACTTTTAATTTTCCAAATGTATTTTTCTTCAAAATGTTTTTTAATTAAAAATAATATAGCCTTACCTACATTTATCTGTAAATTCAATGTACTCAACAGGAATTTCATGAAATTTGATGAGGTGATGACATAGTGGCGTAAATGAACCAAAGGCCAAGAATAACCAATATATTCTGAAAGAGAGGGAAGAATCTGTATCAATAAGCTCTACATCCTATGTCAAGACTTATTATCAATCTATAGTAATTAAGTATGGTATTGACAGAGGGATAGGTAAAAACAATAATGAAATATAATGGACAACCCTGTGTATATAGAACTTTGCAATATGACAGAAATGGTATTATAGATTAGTTGAGAAAGGATGGATTCCTCCATAGATGACTAGATTATTAAAATATCGATTAAAATGTTGCTCTTATTATGAAAATAACTCTATTCTTCCACCCAAAGAAATTCTAGATAGTCTAAAGACTGAAACTTAAAAGAAAATTTTAATAATGCTTAAAAGAAAATTTCAGAGAATATATTTATGATCTTATAGTATAAAAAAGATTTATTTCAAAAAGGACTAAAGAAAGACAGTAATGTAAAAGAAAAGATGGGTTTACTTTACTAAAGCTATCATTGTTGTTATTTAGATGCTAAGTCATGTCCAACTCTTTCATGACCTCATGGACTCTAGGGTCCTCTGTCTGTGGGATTTCTTAGGCAAGAATACTAGAATAGGTTACAATTTCCTTCTCTGGGGCTTCCTGACTCAGGGATGAACCTGAATCTCCTGCATTGGCAGGTGGATTCTTTACCACTAAATCACCAGGGAAGCCCCAAAGCTATTGTGTGTGTATGTGTGTGTGTTAGCTGCTCAGTCATGTTCAACCTTGTGTGACCCCCCATGGACTGTAGCCCACAAGGCTCCTCTGTCCATGGAAGTCTCCAGGCAAGAATACTGTAGTGGGTAGCCATTCCCTTCTCCAGGGGATCTTCCTGACCCAGGGATCAAACCCAGGTCTCTTGCATTGCAGGAAGACTCTTTACCATCTGAGCCACCAGGGGAGCCCAAAGCTATCATAAAATAAATACAAAAGATAAGCACAGAAGGGAAAGATACACTTGCTTTTATATAAGGAATCAATGCTTATTATATGTTGTGTATTTATAATATGTAATTTATATCAATCAATAAGAAAAATACCCCCAAATCAATAAATGGACAAAGCATAAATTGAGAGACTGTTATCCAAGTTACCAATAAACAAATAAAAAATGCTCATGCTCAGAAATGGAACAGAATGTTCAAATCAAATCAGCTAACAGCAAAACATTTCATATTCATTAGACTGGCAAAAATTTAAGTCTAATAATGCCAAGTATTGAAGGAAATGTGGAATAAATTTCACATAATGTTGATTGGTGGTGAAGTTGGTCGAAAACCCAAGGAGAGCAATTTGGATATATGTAATTAGTTCAAAGCATTCAGACACCTTGATTTGACAACTTCTTAGTATATCCCTTGGATAAACTCCTGAGTAGGTACACAAGGAATCATACATAGGCATGCTCATTGTGGCTTCCTAATACAATGATATATTAGAAATAATCAATCAACAAGAGACTGGATGAATGATATCTTATTTTCACATGGAATATGAAAACGAAGTTAAATAAACAAAGTAGATCCGTATGTGTCAAAAATGATAAAAATTAATGAAAAAAGCAAGTGAGAGTAAAATGTCTACAACCCACAATTCAATGCTATGTTGCTTGCAGTTATAGGGATATTATAAAGATGGGTAGATTGAAATTACCACCAATTTCTCCCAGTTCCAAAACTCCATAACACTCCATACACAATATATGTCTTGTTTATTTGTGTTCCTGGGTAGTTTTTTCAAGCTTTTATAATAATTCAAAAGACAGAAACAGTAACCTTCTTCCTTTGAAATTCTTCCCATATCATGGTTTTAATTAATATCTGTAAATGCACCCCCTTTGCCCCAATCTATCTCCCTGTCCCAGATTGCTCCTTTGCTCCTTTGGATATCAAAGCTGTGCATTGCGCTAGTTCCCTAGACATTTCCACTTAGATGCCTGCCATGTACCTAGAACTTAACAAGGGAAAGGCAGAACTCATTTTTCCTCACCGTCCTTGCTCCTTGTCTGCCTCAGGTTCCTATCTCAGAGAATGGCTCAGCCATCTAACAGATTACTCGGTGAACACAATCCCCACCTCTGCCCTGTTTCCCAGAACCCACATCCAATTACAAAATAACTTTCAATCCCACTTGTCATGTATTTATTTCAGCCTTCCTTTTCTCACCATTCCAAAAGTGCAACCATGCCCAAGCCTCCTTGTCTTCAGGACAGATT
This sequence comes from Bos indicus, assembly GCF_029378745.1. Taxonomy (NCBI): domain Eukaryota; kingdom Metazoa; phylum Chordata; class Mammalia; order Artiodactyla; family Bovidae; genus Bos; species Bos indicus. Next base: position 115,341,836 of record NC_091760.1, read on the forward strand.
ATTATCACAGCCTGTTAACTACTCATCTACCCCCCACATAGCAGCTAAAGAGCAAACTTAACTGCAAATTTTGAGTGCCATGCTTCTAATATGCAAACCTGCCCTTGGTATGTCCCCAGCTTAAAATCTTGCCATGGTACCTACTTGTTCTTAGGATAAAGGTCAACGTCTCAATATAGTTACAGGGTTCTTTCTAATATAATGGTTGCCTCTTTTGCCTCCCTATATTTTTTCACTGTGCCTTCCTCTTCTACTCAGCATTCCAGCTTAAGAATTTCTTTTAATTTCTTCTTTAGGTATGTTTTCTCTGGCATCTAGGACTTGATTCATGTGATGCTATTTACTCATTCTCCATGTTTATCTAGTTAACTTCTGCCCACTCTATATATTGTTTCTTTCCAGTCCCTAGTCTGAATTATATCATAACCCTCCTCTGTGCTGTTCTTAGATGGGTGTCTAAGGGCTGTCACAGATGGGTGCACAGGTTGTACACTGTTCAACTCTAATGGACGCTCTTCACATTATGGTCTATGTGAAGAATGCCCCTGAAGTTGTGCACATGTGGTGGTCATGTCTATCATATCTCTATCACAGCAGGCAATTACATTACAGTGCATTAGTGTAACTGCCTGCTGACTTGTCTTTCTCAGTGTTTCGCTGAGTAGACAGGGGACATCACATCTGAGACTGCCGCTGCTGCTGCTGCTAAGTCACTTCAGTCGTGTCCAACTCTGTGCGACCCCACAGACGGCAGCCCACCAGGCTCCCCCGTCCCTGGGATTCTCCAGGCAAGAACACTGGAGTGGGTTGCCATTTCCTTCTCCAATGCATGAAAGTGAAAAGTGAAAGTGAAGTTGTTCACTGCTCCTAAGTCGCTTCAGTCGTGTCGGACTCTGCGACCCCATGGATGCAGCCCACCAGGCTCCTCCATCCATGGGATTTTCCAGGCAATAATACTGGAGTAGTGTGCCATCACCTTCTCAGACATCTGAGACTAGAAGTCAATAAATAAAAAAAAAGAAAAGTACATTGATTCTTCACCTTTGTCATGAGGTCATATAGGGATATATCCTCTATATATACACCAGGACCTCATCTCAGGGGAGGAAACAGAAATGATAGGCCACCTAAGATAAACTGAAAATCTTTATCCAAGACAGAATGAATGCTTCCTAAAAGACATAAAACTAAGTATCTAAGCAATGAAATCTAAGCTCCATGATAGCAGAGATTTTTGTTTGTTTGCTTCCATTTGATCCACGCTGATTCCTCTGACTCTAGAAGAGAGTCTTACACCTAGTAGTCCTGAAGAAAAGCTTTCTGAATGAATGAAGGAGTCATTTGTTTCATGATTATTATTGTAGATTATACTTCAGCTGGATTGAGGACCCATGAAGAATACTAGAGTGGAGCTTGACACACATCCATGTTGCTGTATTTTGTTCAACCAAAGGCCCTTCTACATGTAACAGGTTAAGAAATTGCTATTCTTTAGCATCAGGCATCTTTGTAAGGTTCTTTAATTCATTTGGGGACAAGGCAGAAGAAACAGGGGGAAACCTCATGGGGAGTAGAGTCAGAAGAAAGGTAAATACACTCTTTAAATTGCCTGGATTTTTAACAAGTAACATTTATATAGCGTCTTACAAACCCACAGAACTTCCACAAACATGCTCTCTGCTCCTCACCAGGGAAGGCAGAGACCAACCAAGCAGCCACTTCCTTCCTGTCAGGATAAGACAGAATCTCTCTACCCTGAATAGAGTTCCTGTTAAAACTTTCTTTCACATCTTAAAGGCCATAAATGAAAACTTAATCATCAAGATCTGTCTGTGTTTATATTGAAGGAAGTTTTCTTAAAGAAGTGTCTTAAAGAAGAAACAGAAAAAATAAAAACTTTTATGGAACTGGGTTATTAGGTTAAAATGTCATAATTTCTTTTCCTTAAAAACCTAGGATTCCTTGAAAATGTGCTGAGACTCATGGATGTATTAAAAAGGGTTGCCTCTAGATAGTTTAGTGACAGTTTAGATTTCTTTTGTATTTCTTTTTAAAAAATACCATTGATTCTAGTCTTTCCTCCTTTCCCATTCCTAACTACATATTTAAATTCACTCTATGGTGATGTATTTGTTTCCAAGTGTAATTGAAATGTAAACCAAAAAGATAATGAATAATGGAATTGCTTGGTCAAGTTTCTATTTTAAACATTTTAAAATTATATGACTTTAAATATTAGGAAACTTCTGGGTCAGTTTTTCCTTTACACCACTCTCGTTAGTGTGAACAGTTACTGTTACGTATCCTTTTTAACACAGATTTTGAAGAATAGATTTCTTTTAAGGGGAGTACACTGTATGTAACAATTCAATAATGGGTCACATGTTTGGGGAAATATGATCTTACTTGTTATACCTTAATTTAGTTCATGTTCAGTAATATTTCACTCAGTTTATTTGATCTTGGCACAATTTGAAGAGATAAATGAGATAAACATGGTTTAATGCCAGCCTAAACAAATTCTTTTGATATGTATCTCTGGTAAAATGTAACTTGGACTGGGTGATGATACAATGTCACAGTGTCAGAATAGTTCTTATTAGCTTTTAAACTGTGCTGCTCCAGACTAACTGGTGCCTTACGCAGAGAATCATTTCTCAGAGCAACCATTGCTGCACATCCATTCTTAATGAGATTGGGCAATGTAGCCATTTACTGATGGTGCAAGTAGATTTAGTCTTCTCTATTGTTCATAATTGTGACAAGTAAACACACATTTATTTCTCCCTGCTTCCATTCAAAAATTGCATAATATTGAAGTGCACACTTGTCTTAATTCACTTACTTCTATGATGTATTGTAATGAACTAATTTTTAAAGCTTTTGCCCAACTATAACTCCAGCTGTTTTCACTGAGAGAAGTTTCTATACCGAATCTAGCATCTATCTTCAATTTCTATATTAACAGCTCTCCCTGAAAGGTTAATTTTGCCATCAATATTACTAAGGCTCTAATTAACTGCCTCTCAGCTGCCTGGAAAATCCCATGGGCGGAGGAGCCTGGTAGGCTGCAGTCCGTGGGGTTGCTAAGAGTCAGACACGACCGAGCGACTTCACTTTCACTTTTCACTTTCATGCATTGGAGAAGGAAATGGCAACCCAATCCAGTGTTTTTGCCTGGAGAATCCCAGGGACGGGGGAGCCTGGTGGGCTGCCGTCTATGGGGTTGCACAGAGTCGGACACGACTGAAGCGACGCAGCAGCAGCAGCAGCAGCAGCAGCAGCTGAATGTTGGTTTAGTTGTTGAAAGCAGAGTATGACTGCTACTGTAAGCGGCCATCCCACAGCAGTCTTCATGATGACATTTGGAAGGGTAACAAATTTGCTTCCAATTCAAAAGATGCCCTGGTAGCAAAAGGCCTTCATTCTAAAGCTTTCTTCCCCTGGATACCAATATCTTTAGAAAAGAAGGGCAACTTAGGACCTAGCCCCTGATATTGAAGATGAGAAGCTGCAGGGGCAATGAGATTCTCCGAGTGCTCCTAAGCAACCAGGGGAAAGGAAGTGAAAGGCTGGAAGAGGAAGCCATAGGACTAAGCATATTAACTGCTTTATAGACCCCAAAACTATTACCCACGTGGGAGGCATATTTCTGTTGTTATTATTGATTGTTGCCTGTTTTACCCATAGCTCATGTGTTTTCTTGGTAAAGAAAGAAGAAGAAAAAAGAGAACTTAACCAGATAAGCAATAATGAAACTAGATTTCTTCATTTACCTCCCATTTCAAAATAAGTTGTATAAAAAGGCAATATTTCACAATCTAAAGAATTTCACAATCTAAAGAATCAAAAGAGTGTGGATGCATTCTTTTAATAATTATTGGCAGGTGTTACAGATTATCAGTGAATTGTTACCTAATGGGGAAAAGCCCAGTTTTATTTTTGAAAAACTAAACCAAAATCTCATTGTGAAGTTGCTGCTCAAAGACACAATGTTTATGAAAGTTTTTCAGTATAGATAATTTGTGCTTTGATGTTTGCTGCTGCTGCTGCTAAGTCGCTTCAGTCGTGTCTGACTCTGTGCGACCCCATGGACTGCAGCCCACCAGGCTCCTCCGTCCATGGGATTTTCCAGGCACAAGTAATTGGAGTGGGTTGCCATTGCTTTGATGTTTAAGCACTACTAAAAGCACCGTGACTTTTTATGGAATATCTTTTAGAAATTGAACCCTGTAAACAAGACATCCTGGTGTTGCTTTTGAGAGTGAAGCTATAATAAAATCAAATACATGCCCAAAGAGCTAAAAATTAATGTTTCAAAGAGGTACAATTGCAGTCTAAAATTTTTGATAACTTCAATAATTCTAAAGCTCCAACATTAGAGAAAATATTAGAATATCCAGAAGTTTCTGCAGAATTTCTTGCAATATATTGGCCCTTATGATGAAGTGATGTGAAAAGAAAGTCCTCCAATGTGAGAGTTATCTTGGAGTGAATAGCCAAGCCTGTACATCCTCTAACATCATTATCTCTTAGTTTATCTTCTGAGAATAACCATTCACAATATGAATTATCTTTTCTACAAAGAACCACAGTTGTTGATTGTGTTTTGATGTAATTTTTAGGTTTAGATTGGATTCAAGTTTGATCACTGCAGCATCATTCATTCATTCATTCAATAAGCATGTTTTGAATCACTGCTGCTGCTATTTAATCACTAAGTGTGTCAGATTCTTGTGACTGCATAGACTGTAGCCTGCCAGGCTCCTCTGTCCATGGTATTAATTACCTGATGTTTAATTTGTTTCATGAATTATGAAAACATTAGACATAAAATATAAAAGAAGCTCTGTAGCCATGACAAATAAATAAATTGTACACAATTTCTAAGCATGATCTACAAATAATTAGCATTGTATTTCTTATTAAAATATAAAGCATTCAGTTTGCCTAATTATGGAATTCAGTGTCTTTCTGAAAAGAAAACTAAACTCTTTCTTTACTTCCCATTTGTGATGACATGGTTGTTGGTTTAAATTTTCTTACATCAGTAATAGCTTTCATGCCTCTTCCTAGTGTGAGATATAGATTCCCAATTAAATTTCAAGTTAATTTAATTATTATAGTAAATAAATGAGCAGTGATCAGTTAGGATTAAGTTTAGATTAATGGATGGAGAAATTTGATATAGTACAGATGTAGCAAGAAGATTAGAAAATAGAGAATAATATTTTCAGCAAAACTGACATTTTCTTCTTATTACGATTTTAAAATATCAAAGGAAGTAACTAGTAAGCAGTCAAATGTTTCTGGAAATTCACAAGACCATTTAAATGCTGTAATGCAATGAAGGAGATCATAAACAAAATGAAAAAAAAAAACCCTGTAGAATGGGAGAAAATATTTGCAAATAAGCAACCAATAAGGGATAATCTTCAAAATATACAAACAGCTCATTCATAGACTGCCATTGTTTTTCATGCCGAAGAAATAATATAAGACTCTAAACTCAGCAGAATTCTATGCAGAATAAATGATATGCTTTTTTAAATAATATAAATTTATTTATTTTAATTCAAGGAGAAGGAAATGGCAAGCCACTCCAGTGTTCTTGCCTGGAGAATCCCAGGGATGGGGGAGCCTGGTGGGCTGCCGTCTATGGGGTCGCACAGAGTCGGACACGACTGAAGCGACTTAGCAGCAGCAGCCTCAATTACTTTACAATATTATAGTGGTTTTGCCATTCATTGACATGAATCCACCACGGGTGTACATATGTTCCCCATTCTGAACCCCACTCCCACTTCCCTCCCCATCCCATCCCTCTGGGTCATCCCAGTGCACCAGCCCCAAACATCCTGTATCATGCATCGAACCTGGACTGGCAATTCGTTTCACATATGATAATATACATGTTTCAATGCCATTCTCCCAAACCATCCCACCCTCTCCCTCTCCCAGAGTCCAAAAGACTGTTCTATACATCTGTGTCTCTTTTGCTGTCTCGCATATAGGGTTATCGTTACCATCTTTCTAAATTCCATATATATGCGTTAGTATACTGTATTGGTGTTTTTCTTTCTGGCTTACTTCACTCTGTATAATAGGCTCCAGTTTCATCCACCTCATTAGAACTGATTCAAAAGTATTCTTTTTAATGGCTGAGTAATATTCCATTGTGTATATGTACCACAGCTTTCTTATCCATTCATCTGCTGATGGACATCTAGGTTGATTCCGTGTCCTGGCTATTATAAACAGTGCTGCGATGAACATTGGAGTACAACACGTGTCTCTTTCAATTCTGGTTTCCTCGGTGTGTATTCCCAGCAGTGGGATTGCTGGGTCGTATGGCAGTTCTATTTCCAGTTTTTAAAGGAATCTCCACACCGTTCTCTAGAGTGGCTGTACTAGTTTGCATTCTCACCAACAGTGTAAGAAGGTTCCCTTTTCTCCACACCCTCTCCAGCATTTATTGCTTGTAGACTTCTGGAGAGCAGCCATTCTGACTGGCATGAAATGGTACCTCATTGTGGTTTTGATTTGAATTTCTCTGATAATGAGTGATATTGAGCATCTTTTTCATGTATTTGTCAGTCATCTGTATGTCTTCTTTGGAGAAATGCCTGTTTAGTTCTTTGGCCCATTTTTTGATTGGGTTTCATTGGGTATTTTTCTGGAATTGAGCTGCAGGATTTCTTGTATATTTTTGAGATTCTTTGTCAGTTGCTTCATTTGCTATGATTTTTTTTCCCATTCTGAAGGCTGTATTTCACCTTGCTTATAGTTTCCTTCATTGTGCAAAAGCTTTTAAGTTTAATTAGGTCTCATTTGTTTATTTTTGCTTTTATTTCCATTACTCTGTGAGGTGGGTTATAGAGGATCCTGCTGTGATTTATGTTGGAGTGTTTTGCGTATGTTTTCCTCTAGGAGCTTTATAGTTTCTGGTCTTACATTTAGATTTTTAATCCATTTTGAGTTTATTTTTGTGTATGCTGTTATAAAGTGCTCTAGTTTCATTCTTTTACAAGTGGTTGACCAGTTTTCCCAGCACCACTTATTAAAAAGATTGTCTTTTCTCCATTGTATATTCTTGCCTCCTTTGCCAAAGATAAGGTGTCCATTAGGGCATGGATTTATCTCTGGGCTTTCTATTTTGTTCCATTGATCTATATTTCTGTCTTTGTGCCAGTACCATACTCTCTTGATGACTGTAGCTTTGTAGTAGATCGTGAAGTCAGACAGGTTGATTCCTCCATTCTTCTTTCTCAAGATTGCTTTGGCTATTCAAGGTTTTTTGTATTTCCATACAAATTGTGAAATTATTTTTTCTAGTTCTCTAAAAAATACCATTGGTGGCTAGGGCAGAAATAAGTGCAAAAGGAACAAAAGAGACCATAGCAAAAATCAACAAAGCTAAAAGCTGGTCTTTGAGAAGATAAATAAAATTGAAAAACCATTAGCCAGACTCGTCAAGAAACAAAGGGAGAAGAATCAAATCAACAAAATTAGAAATGAAAATGGAGAAATCACAATAGATAACAGAAATACAAAGGATCATAAGAGACTACTATCAGCAACTATATGCCAATAAAATGGGCAACTTGGAAGAAATAGACAAATTCTTAGAAAAGTACAACTTTTCAAAACTGAACCAGGAAGAAATAGAAAATCTTAACAGATCCATCACAGGCACAGAAATTGAAACTGTAATCAGAAATCTTCCACCAAACAAAAGCCCAGGACCAGATGGCTTCCCAGCTGAATCCTACCAAAAATTTTAGAGAAGAGCTAACACCTATCCTACTCAAACTTTTCCAGAAAATTTCAGAGGAAGGTAAACTTCCAAACTCATTCTATGAGGCCACCATCACCCTAATACAAAAAACAGACAAAGATGCCACAAGAAAATAAAGCTACAGGCCAATATCACTGATGAACATAGATGCAAAAATCCTTAACAAAATTCTAGCAAACAAAACTCAACAACATATTAAAAAGATCATACATCATGACCAAGTGAGCTTTATTCCAGGGATGCAAGGATTCTTCAATATGCACTAATCAATCAACATTATACACCACATTAACAAATTGAAAGATAAAAGCCATATGATTATCTCAATAGATGCATAAAAAGCCTTTGACAAAATTCTACATCCATTTATGATAAAAAAAAAAAACCCTCCAGAAAGCAGGAATAGAAGGAACATACCTCAACATAATAAAAGCTATATATGACAAACCCACAACAAACATTATCCTCAATGGTGAAAAATTGAAAGATTTCCCCTAAACTCAGGAACAAGACAAGGTTGCCCACTTTCACCACTACTATTATACAACATAGTTTTGGAAGTTTTGGCCAAAGCAATCAGAGTAGAAAGAGAAATAAAAGGAATCCAGATTGGAAAAGAAGTAAAACTCTCACTGTTTTGCAGATGACATGATCCTCTACATAGAAAACCCTAAAGATTCCACCAGAAAATTCAGTTCAGTTCAGTTCAGTTCAGTCACTCAGTCATGTCTGACTCTGTGTGACCCCAGGAATCACAGCACATCAGGCCTCCCTGTCCATCACCAACTCCTAGAGTTTACTCAAACTCATATCCATTGAGTTGGTGATGCCATCCAGCCATCTCATCCCCTGTCATCCTCTTCTCCTCCTGCACTCCATCCCTTCCAGCATCAGGGTCTTTTCCAATGAGTCAACTCTTCACATGAGGTGGCCAAAGTATTGGAGTTTCAGCTTTAGCATCAGTCCTTCCAAAGAACAAATAGGACTTATCTACTTTAGGATGGACTGGTTGGACCTCCTTGCTGTCCAAGGGACTCTCAAGAGTCTTCTCCAACACCACAGTTCAAAAGCATCAATTCTTTGGTGCTCAGCTTTCCTCACAGTCCAACTCTCACATCCATACATGATCACTGGAAAAACAATAGCCTTAATTAGATGGACCTTTGTTGGCAAAGTAATGTCTCTGCTTTTCAATATGCTATCTAGGTTGGTCATAACTTTTCTTCCAAGGAGTAAGCGTCTTTTAATTTCATGGCTGCAATCACCATCTGCAGTGATTTAATAAAGTCTGCCACTGTTTCCACTGTTTCCCCATCTATTTGCCATGAAGTGATGGGACCAGATGCCATGATCTTTGTTTTCTGAATGTTGAGCTTTAAGCCAACTTTTTCACTCTCCACTTTCACTTTCATCAAGAGGCTTTTGAGTTCCTCTTTACTTTCTGCCATAAGGGTGGTGTCATCTGCATATCTGAGGTTATTGGTATTTCTCCCGGCAATCTTGATTCCAGCTTGTGCTTCTTCCAGCCCAGCATTTCTCATGATGTACTCTGCATAGAAGTTAAATAAGCAGGATGACAGTATACAGCCTTGTATATTGTCCTCCTTTTCCTATTTGGAACCAGTCTGTTGTTCCATGTCCAGTTCTAACTGTTGCTTCTTGACCTGCATATAGGTTTCTCAAGAGGCAGGTCAGGTGTCCTGGTATTCCCATCTCTTTCAGAATCTTCCACAGTTTATTGTGATCCACACAGTCAAAGGCTTTGGCATAGTCAATAAAGCAGAAATAGTTGTTTTTCTGGAATTCTCTTGGTTTTTCGATGATCCACCAGAAAATTACTAGAGCTAATCAATGAATATAGTGAAGTTTCAGAATATAAAATTAACACACAGAAATCCCTTGCCTTCCTATACACTAACAATGAGAAAACAGAAAGAAAAATTAAGGAAACAATTCCATTCACCATTGCAATGAAAAGAATAAAATACTTAGGAATATATCCACCTAAAGAAACAAAAGGCCTATATATAGAAAACTATAAAACACTGATGAAAGAAATCAAAGAGGACAGAAATAGATGGATAAATATACCATGTTCATGGATTGGAAGAATCAATATAGTGAAAATGAGTATACTACCCAAAGCAATCTATAGATTAAATGATATGCTTTTCAAAACACCTTCTAGATGGTCTAATAGTATGGACTACAGCCCATCAGGCTCCTCTGCCCATGGAATTTTTCAAGCAAGAATACAGGAGTGGGTTGCCATTTCTTATTCCATGGGATCTTCCTGACATAGGAATTGAACCTGAGTCCCTGGCATCTCCTGCATTGGCAGGCAGGTACTTTACCACTCTACCACTTGGAAGCCCACTCATGCAGCTGAATATTAAAAAAAATCCTGAAACAACCTGATAAAAAAATGGGTGGAAGATCCAAATTGACATTTTTCCAAAGACATAAGGATTGCCAAGAAGTACATGAGAAGATGCTCAGCATCACTAATTATTAAATAAATGCAAATAAAAACTATAATGAGGTATCACCTTATTCCAGTTAGAATGGTCATCATCAGAAAATCTACAAACAATAAATGCTGAAAAGGGTGTGAAGAAAAGGGAACATTCGTACACTGTTGATGGACTGTAAATTGGGTCATCCATTATGGAGAACTGTATGGAGGTACCTTAGAAAGCTAACTATAGAAATACCATATGATCCAAGAACCCCACTCCTAGGCATATATCCAGAGAAAAGCATAATTTAAAAAGATACTTGCACCCCAATGTTTAGCACTGTTTACAATAGCCAGGACGTGGAAGCAGTGTAAATGTCCATGGACAGAGGAATGAATAAACTGTGGTACGTATATACATGGAATATCACTTGGCTATGAAAAAGAACAAAATAATGTCATTTGCAGCAGCCTGGATTGACCTAGAGACTGTCATACTGGGTGAAGTAAGTCAGACAGAGAAGAATAAATACCTTCTCTTATGATATTGCTTATATGGGGAATCTATAAAAATGGTATAAATGAACGTATTTACAAAGCAGAAATAGAGTCACCGATATAGAAAACAAACTTACAATTACAAAGGGTAAGGGAAAGGAGGGATAAATTGGGATATTTAGACTGACATATACATACTACTATATATATAGTGGATAGCTAATATGAAGCTTTTACAATAGCGTGTGGAAATCTACTCAAGGCTCTATCATGACCTAAATGGGAATAGAATCTAAAAAACTGGAGCCTATTATACAGAGTGAAGTAAGCCAGAAAGAAAAACACCAATACAGTAAAATAACACATATATATGGAATTTAGAAAGATGGTAATGATAACCCTGTGTGCAAGACAGCAAAAGAGACACAGATGTATAGAACAGTCCTTTGGGCTCTGTGGGAGAGGGAGAGGGTGGGATGATTTGGGAGAATGGCACTGAAACATGTATAATATCATATATGAAACGAATTGCCAGTCCAGGTTTGATGCAGGATACAGGATGCTTGGGTCTGGTGCACTGGGATGACCCAGAGGGATGGAATAGGGAGGGAGGTGGGAAGGGGGTTCAGGATTGGGAACACATGTACACCCATGGCAGATGCATGTTGATGTATGGCAAAACCAATACAATATTGTAAAGTAATTAGCCTCCAATTAAAATAAATAAATTTATATTTTAAAAAATTTAAAATATACTTAGCATGACATAATTCCCATTCTAAAAATAAATGTACATATGTCATTAACATTGTATACTTATGTTGCTAAGTCACTTCAGTCGTGTCCGACTCTATGTGACCCCATAGACGGCAGCCCACCAGGCTCCCCCATCCCTGGGATTCTCCAGGCAGGAACACTGGAGTGGGTTGCCACTTCCTTCTCCAATGCATGAAAGTGAAAAGTGAAAGTGAAGTCGCTCAGTTGTGTCCAACTCTTCGCAACCCCATGGATTGCAGCCTACCAGGCTCCTCTGCCCATGGGATTTTCCAGGCAAGAGTACTGGACTGGGTTGCCATTGCCTTCTCCATGTACTTATGCCTGGAGGTTAAATGAAATTATTTCATAATAAAAAATATATTATATCAAATAAATTAATTCCATGCCAAAAAAAAGTGGATATATGTATATGCATAACTGATTCACTTTACTGTATAGCAGAAATCAATGCAAAATTATGAATCAACTATACACCAGTAAAAATTAATTAGGGAAAATTGTTGTAATGCACATGGATAAATATATATGTATATCAATCACACCTTTTGCCTACAAATTCTCAATAAGATCATTGTTTTTTAATGCTATAAGTTTGTGAAAAGTTAACCACACAGGGCAAATATTTACCCACTTTCCAAAAATACATTAAAGAAAAGATTAGGGTAAAAGTTAATGGTAAAACTCAGAACTTCCCACCCTTCCTTGAAGTCCATACCATTAGACCATCTAAAAGGTGCTTTAAAAAAGCATATCATTAATCTTGCATAAAATTCTGCTGAGTTTAGAATCTTTTATTACTTCAGCATGAAAAACAATGGCAGAAAAGCCAAATTAAATGTGACAGAAAGTTGTTAAGGTGCTCATTACCATTTTTCTGACAGATTTATTCTTGAATCTGTAATACAAAAATATAATGAGATTTTTCCAGAATCAAAAGAAAAAGTGTTCTGAGACAGAAAATACATGCATTTACTTTCTCTCTAATTAACAAGAGGAAAATAAATATAGCATCTGGCACATGAGCATGCTAAAACAACACTGCTCTGTAAACACGACTATGCAACCCATTTTCAGGATCCAGATCAGAACACTTGCAAATACTTTGGTGTTGCTCCCAAGTTAGAAATGCATGGTATATGTTTTAAATAGGGATTATCTAAATGTGATAATCTAAATCACATTTTGTGATTACTTCATAACAAAAACAAACACATTTTATGATTATCTAAACAGCAACAACAACAACAAAAAGAACCCTCTATGTCCAGAATCACTTCTTTGAAACTCATAATCTAAGAATAGCCATTTGATTTAGTCTTCACATAAGTTCACAAAGTTAGATAATGGAGATAGTATATTATGTAAGTGATATTAGAATCTATGGCATTAGTAAGGAACACTTGAAAATGTTTTTCTCTTCAAGGAACATTCTAATAAATCCCTTTAGGGGAATCAAAATTTATCAAGGGGAAAATTATTCTTAAAGAACTATGTTGGTTTGAAGGGTTCACTAAAAACATTTATATATTGATTGCCATATATATGCCAGGATAATGCTGGGAAAAAGATGCACAAGACATGTTCCTATTCCTCAAATGGCTTTCTATTTAGTGGGAAGCTAAGATATTAACACAAACAAGTGGGATACTGGGCAGAAGAAATTGTAATAAAGACACTTCTGAAGAAAAATGTTCCAGGAAGTGGGGGCATCTACTGCCAGCATCTACTGGCAGAGGGGAAAATTAGAAGAGCTCCCTGTGGGCTTCAAATTTAAAAACGCAATATGGCATTTGTGTTCGTTGATCTCTGGGAGCAGAACCAAGGAGACTGTTTAAAGCAAAACAATAGACATGCAAGAGATTTTTTTTTTTAAGTGAAAGTGCTTGTCTCTCAGTTGTGTCCAGCTCTTTGTGATCCCATGGACCATAAGCCACCAGGCTTCTCTGTCCATGTAATTCTCCAGGCAAGAATACTGGAGTGGGTTGTCATTCCCTTCTCTAGGGGATCTTCCCCACCCAGGGATCAAAACCTGTCTCCTGCATTGTAGGCGGGTTCTTTACAGTCTGAAAGATGAGGGAAGCCCAAGTATATGGGATGGAAATATGTAAAACAGGGTCACCACCAAGTGGGGTTTCAGGACAAATAACTGGGAAGTGATGAGTTGAATCACTTGGCAGAAAGAGACTCTGAAATAGAGGTTAGGATTTAAAAAGTTACTAATGGAGCATACCTATCAGAGCAACAGGAATAACTTATTTCTAAATGGGAAGCAAGTATATATCCCATTTTTGCTAATCTGAAAATATCAGTTGCCCTTGTTGAAGTGGCCCTGGTTTGAATATGTTTGAGAATCATCATCACAGAAAATAATTCAGAATCATTTATAAGTATAATTTGTTGGGCCAAATCAATAAAATGTAAAATTCATCAGTCAGGCTGGTTTGGTTCTTTCCATTACAATGGTCTGGGATTATCATATTTCTTATCAGCATTTACTTCCAAGAATATGCATGGATCTGAATAGCTGCTTGCTAAGATGTAAAAAACAAAATGTTCCATCCAAATTTGTGAGTTTGCTTGGACACTTTATAAAATCATAGGTGCTATTCAAAGCAGACACCCTGAAACCTGGCATGCCAGGTTTTGAGGGAGCAGCATGGGTGATGATGCACATGAGACAGAATGGAGTCTCTCCCTGGATGGAGTCTCAGCTACTTGGCAAGCCAACACTGAGCACCACAAGCCAAGACCCTCAATATCTGAAGCAGCATGCCGTGATTCATATACAAATAAAGATGGGGCATTGCAGTCTTCACCTTCTTATCCATTTGTTTTTGTCCCTGAATTAACAAATATGTAAGAAACCTCTGGGGAAAAATCATTAAGCTAAACCCTCATCTATTTCTTTACCAGTTGGAGAAACGTTTTCAATACTGAATTATTCCATTTTAATTAGGTTATTTAATTTCTACCTCATTATTAATGATTGGTAGAAAAATATTATATATGCTAAAAATGATACACTAACATTTAAAATACTTTAAAACGTAATTGTAAATTTAGAATGTAAAAGTCTAAACATACTTTTTATAATTGCGTATTTTTTTAGTTTCATTAATTTATACATATACATGTATAATACCTTGTTGGCACCTATTAAATGCATTTACTGACTACTGAACCAGTGCTTTACATGTATTATCACTAGGTACAAAACAATGCTGTGTGCTAGATACTTTTAATTTATTCTTTAAATAAGGAAACTAAATGCAGAGAGGTAATTTGTGCAAGATTATAATGCTGGTATAAGGAGAAGCTAAAATTTTAAAAGTCTGTAGCTGTGAGATGTGGGCTTCCCTGCCCCACACCATGTTATCTTAAAGACACTGTTAATTGAATTCTTATTATGTATAGGTTGTAAGACTTTCCATGCTGATTTCATATAATCTTTGCAATAACTCTATATAGTATATTATATTATGGAACCTGGTCTACAAAGTGAAAACCAAGGCAGAGAAAGCATAAATAAGTTATCCATATTCATATAGTGGTGAGCAGTGGTGTCTATTATGTAATTCAAAGGAGCAAAGTTATATATTCATTTTTTCACATGAAATGTTGAACAACTGCTGCTAAGTCACTTCAGACGTGTCCGACTCTATGTGACCCCATAGACGGCAGCCCACCAGGCTCCCCCATCCCTGGGATTCTCCAGGCAAGAACACTGGAGGGGTTGCCATTTCCTTCCCCAATGCATGAAAGTGAAAAGTCAAAGTGAAGTCGCTCAGTCGTGTCCGACTCTTAGCGACCCCATAGACTGCAGCCAACCAGGCTCCTCCGTCTATGGGATTTTCCAGGCAAGAGTACTGGAGTGGGGTGCCATTGCTTCAGGTTATATGTGCTTTAATTTGCTTCCTGAGGGTCCCAGAGGCTGCTCTCCAGGCAGAGGCGCTAGGCTGGGCTCTCCTGCAGTGGGCCCCCCACGCCAGCCCTGCAGACCCTCGGGAAGAGCCATGTCCTCCTCCAGGCCGCCCGTGCCCTCCACGGGCTCCTCGTAGGTGATCTTCTCGGTGAACGGCTGTGGCCCGAGCAGCTCCACCATGTCGGCCCGCTGCAGCACCTCCTTCTCCAGCAGCCACCTGCCCACCTTGTCCACCTGCTCGTGGCAGCGCGTGAGCAGGTCCAGGGTGCGCGCATGCGCGGAGCCGATGAGCCGCTGCACCTCCTCATCTATGAGCTGGGCCGTGGCCTCGCTGAACGGTTTCTCCACCAGCGCCTCGCCTGGCCGCGGGAGATCAAAGGACACCTGGCCCAGCTTCTCGCTCATCCCGAGCTACACAACATTTGTTTCCTAAATTAATTTAACTTGATACTGCTATTGTTATTGAGATACAGTCTTTTAATGCTTTGGGATATAAAGTATTAACATTCTCCCAGTAGGACTTCGGTGAATATTTTTCTTTGTATTTTAATGCTGTATCTATTTTGAAAAATCCTTCTTAAGTCTATGGTTTACTAGAATAGACTCTACTGGAAAAAAAGCCTAGTAGAGGTCAGTTATTAAACCAGGAGAGGATAAATATAGTATAAGATTTGCCTACCGTTTGCTAATCTGCATGTGGTTTATAATGTCATGTACGACAAACATTGATTCCTCTATTCATTTAAAATTAGAAAATACCTAATCTTCACTCATTATATTTGAAAGAAACGGAATAGATCTATCAATGTGAAAATGCTTTATTTCCTTCAAAAACTATACAAGCTTAGCAATTACATAATTCTTCATTAGTCACTACTTATAAGTCTGACACATTGATTGTTATCTCTCCCCCCTCCCACCCTGACTCATTGAAAAGGAAAGAAAAAAAATATGCTTGGATATGTTCTTCTTTATACTTTTCACTAAAATGTTGAAACTAGATGTTTTAAACTCGATACTGATTTCGTGTTACCTTTCTTACATTCTTGCCTATTTGAAAAATCTGAAATACAATCACTGACTTTGCAAAATACAGTGGTTAGCTCAGCGCTCAGCAGAGAAGACACAGAGTAGGATTGCATTCGTGCTGTGACATGCCCCCTCCACTACTTGCAATTTACAGAGAGAAACCAGTCTTTATCCATATCCGAGTGTGGTCTGAGCATTGTCTGAGCTTAGCCCTTTCAGTAACAGATGTGTCATTACTGGTACTATACAACTTGATTATCTTATCTGCAGTGACCTTTTTGTTCTTGTGTTTTTCAGTTTATACCCCATTTACAGTTGTTATCAAATATTGGCTGTATTTGCCTTCTTGTACAATATGCCCTTGTAGCTTCTTTTATATCTGTTTGTATGTTTTATTTTCCTACACCTGTATTACCCTATCCCCCTTCCCTCTACCCATTTCTAACCACTAGCTTTTTCTGTATATCTGTGTCTGTTTTTTGTTTTATTTACTAGTTTGTAGTATTTTTAGTTTGCACATGTAAGTGATATCATGAAGTATTTGTCTTTTTCTGACTTATTTCACCGAGCATAACACCCTCCAAGTCCATTCATGCTTCTGTTTTCTTTTTTATGTCTAAGTAGTATTCCATTATATATACATAATGTAATATGACTATGCCAAAGCCTTTGACTGTGTGGATCACAATAAACTATGGAAAATTCTGAAAGAGATGGGAATACCAGACCATCTGACCTGCCTCTTGAGAAACCTGTATGCAGGTCAGGAAGCAACAGTTAGAACTGGACATGGAAAAACAGACTGGTTCCAAATAGGAAAAGGAGTACGTCAAGGCTGTATATTGTCACCCTGCTTATTTAACTTCTATGCAGAGTACATCATGAGAAATGCTGGGCTGGAAGAAGCACAAGCTGGAATCAAGATTGCCGGGAGAAATATCAATAACCTCAGATATGCAGATGACACCACCCTTATGGCAGAAAGTGAAGAGGAACTAAAGAGTCCCTTGATGAAAGTGAAAGTGGAGAGTGAAAAAGTTGGCTTAAAGCTCAACATTCAGAAAACGAAGATCATGGCATCCAGTCCCATCACTTCATGGGAAATAGATGGGGAAACAGTGGAAATAGTGGCAGACTTTATTTTGAGGGGCTCCAAAATCACTGCAGATGGTGACTGCGGCCATGAAATTAAAAGATGCTTACTCCTTGGAAGGAAAGTTATGACCAACCTAGATAGCATATTCAAAAGCAGAGACATTACTTTGCCAACAAAGGTCCATCTAGTCAAGGCTATGGTTTTTCCAGTGGTCATGTATGGATGTGAGAGTTGGACTGTGAAGAAAGCTGAGCGCTGAAGAATTGACGCTTTTGAACTGTGGTGTTGGAGAAGACTCTTGAGAGTCCCTTGGACTGCAAGGAGATCCAACCAGTCCATCCTAAGGGAAATCGGTCCTGGATGTTCACTGGAAGGAATGATGCTAAAGCTGAAACTCCAGTATTTTGGCCATCTGATGCAAAGAGTTGACTCATTGGAAAAGACCCTGATGTTGGGAAAGTTTGAGGGCAGGAGGAGAAGGGGACAACAGAGGATGAGATGGTTAGATGGCATCACCAACTCCATGGACATGATTTTGGGTAATCTCTGGGAGTTGGTGATGGACAGGGAGGCCTGGAGTGCTGCAGTTCATGGGGTCTCAAAGAGTTGGACATGACTGAGCGACTGAACTGAGCTGAACTAAGTATAATATATATCTTACATTTTCTTTATCCATGTATATGTTGGTAGACACTTAGGTTGTTTCCATATACTGGCAATTGTAAATAATGTTGCTATGAACATTGCAATGCATGTATTTTTTCAAATTAGTGTTTTGGGGGCCTCCTGGGTGGATTGATTGTAAAGAATCCACCTGCCAAGGCAGGAGATGTGGGTTTGATTGCTGATCTTGGAAGATTCCACATGCCTCAGAGCAGTTAAGCCTATGTACCACAACTATTGAGCCTCTGCTCTAGAGTCCGGAAATTGCAACTACTGAGCCCACATGCCACAGCTACTGAAACCTGCGAGTTCTAGAGCCCATGCTCTGTAACAAGAGCAGCCACTGCAATGTGAAGCCTGTGCCCTGCAACTAGAGCATAACCCCTGCTCGCTGCAACTAGAGAAAAGCCCGCACAGCAGCAAAGACCCAGTACAGCCAATGGTGGATAAATAATTTAAAAAATAATGGGTTTTTTTGGGGGGGAGGAATATACCGCAAAATGTGTTTTTTACAGTCCAAAACCTATATCTTTTCTCCAGGCTTTTTCCTAATCCTCTTCCTTTATGTGTATCATATACAGAGAGGACAGATGTTTCTTCACATCAATCAGTGTTGCACTGCATCTTTAACTTATGCAGCCAGCCTGAGAGAGACCCAGCTGAACTGATGCCACCATGTAGAAGGTTAAGCCTTCTGTGGTATTTTCCACTTATTAAAGTTAGTGAGAGGGCTGAAGAAATGATGTCTTCTTATATTGGTGATCAGCAAATCTCAGAAATATAGAACCATGAGACATCTTTTTGCTCATATCGACCAGCTCCTTTATTTCTCAGAGGGAGAAACTTCATCCCAGAGAAGTGGAGTGGCCTTTCTTACCCCACACAGTGAGTGAAGAGCATAGGATTAGAGTTGTGACTAAGTGCCCTTTCCTGTCAGTTTCAGCTGCCTCCCACTTTCTGCGTGATGCCATCAGTGAAGAATGTTTAGAGGAGGCAGTCACCACTCTCTCCCTCTTCCCAGGGCATTGTGACAGTTCTGGAAAGAATGGGGACCACTGAGGGAGTGGAAAGGGGTGCATTCTGACTCCCCATTGTGAGTCACATCAGCACAGGCCTTTTCGCGTTTGGGGGTACCCCCTCTCTCTCCCCGTTTAAGTCTTCCAGTTTATACTAAGTTGACATTGCTTTTCTCAGATCAAGAATCGACTAAACAGGAGTACAGGAAAGAGTTGGTATTTTTGTCTGTTTGCCCTTGCTCTAAAGTTCAGGCCATTTAGGGGTCACTCTGAATTTGAGCGGATATTAGAATGAAATTTGAGAACAGGAGAACACTTTTCCGGATGAATCTGTATTTAATTAGGCAGTCAAGCCAATGTAATTCTGACATGACAGCTTAACTTTCTGATATTGAAAGGCAATTTGTGAGGTAAAGAATTTATTAAAAATAAACATAAAGGCCAAATTAATATGTTAACATTTAAGGTGATGGATAGTAAGATTTTGGTATCTAATCCCAGTAGCATTATAATTACATACTAATTATACCAACCTTATCACCTTAACATCTCTTAGCACTTAGAAAGTATGTTATAACAAAATTTCATGGATGAGTTTTAGGCAAAAGCAGTTATTTCCCCAAATGTCATCTTTTTAAGTTTAACTAGAAAATTGCATAGAAAAAATGTAAATAAAATGTAAGGATGAGTTCAAAGCAAAAAAATCAGTTATATAATTTTATAACATTTATTTACTATACATGTGGCTGTTTTAATACTCATTTAATTCTATTAAGTATTTCACCTTTTTGTGTCAGAATATTTATACTGATGTCTATAAGAAGTCAATATCAATTTATACAGCAGGAAATACCATTAGTTTCTTTTGTGTATAGTTATCAAATAAATGTAAAAAACAATGAAACATCATTTTGTAACTATGAAAGTCATACAAAATATCTGCTTAATATCTTGAAATTATTATATTTTGAAATATGTGATTAATTGTAAAGTCATTAAGCCCTTAAAAGCTTTACATTGAGCCCTAAAAAATTTTAGCTCCCTTTAAACCAGGAATATTATCCCCTTCAGTTTTGCCTAAAATATGTACATAAATTTCTTATTACAAAGTTTTTTTCCTAATATAAAAACTTATGGATATTTTAACCGTCTAGAAATTTGGGGACTAAACTATGGTAAGGCAACTATTGACATGTTATATAGGCATTAAGAATGTAATTTTAAAGATGAGGCATTAATATGAAAGAGCATGTACATTTTAACATTATGTTAAAAAATAGAATACATGGTGTTAGAAGTACATCTACTTCAACATGTGGGGAACACGAAAGGGAAAGATAGGAAATGAAAACTACTGATTTTTGCTGCGTGACGTTTTGTTTCTCTCGTTTTGTTGCCTAGTTCAGTTAAAAACATGATGTCTTTAGTATCATAAACAAGATGTAAGAATTGAAATAAAAGATAATTTTTTTTAAAAAACAGGAGTTTCTCTAAGAAATGAAGCAGATTAAAGAAAACTCTTCCCATATCATGGAAAACAGAATGAATCCCTATAAAAAGACAAATAACATGAGCAAAATCATAAATTTAAAAAGTGGAAAATGAGTCATGGAGCAAATGATGCAACATTTTGATTTTTTTTCAGAATGCCACTGACATTTTTATAGGTGAACAAAAATATTACTTAAATGGTTTTTAAAGTGACTTGCACATTCAATTTGTGTGTGAAGTTCATTTCTCATCTCTGTATCCTGAAGCCATTTTAGAAAAATACTTTGAGCTAAACCAACTGATTAATCCTTAGATTTCTATCCCTCCAGCATGTAACTGTTTGCTACCTTCAAACTAGGGCTTGCCAGCTGGCTCAATGGTAAAGAATCCACCAGCCAATGCAGGAGATGCTGGAGATGCAGTTTCGATCCTGGGTCAAGAAGATCCCCTGGAGAAATAAATGGCAACCTCCTCCAGTATTCTTGCCTGGGAAATCCCATGGACAGAGGAACCTGGTGGGCTACAGTTCATAGGGCCACACAGAGTCCAGCACAACTGAGCGCACCTTTAAACTCATGAAATAATTGAAGTATCTAGAGTGAAGCTTTAAAGAATCTATTTAACAAATTAGTCATTCATGTTCACATGGTAACAAATATTTAGTTATCTTTTTCAAAAAAGAAGTGTTTGAAAAGTGTTGCAATTAAGATTTAGATAGAAAAAAGTATATACTGATGTCCATCACATATTACAAATAAAGGTGAGTGTAATACATTGCATCTATACATCAAGTAGCTTTTTAAACTGATGTTAAATACAAAACAACATTCTAAGATAGCATTTTAGTAAACATCCCAGATGATTTTGTGGGCTTTGAGAATAAAAGGAATCTGTCTATTACTTCTGAGGTCAACATTCAAGAAAAGGGAGCAAGAATCCAAAGATGCAGTGATTGTAGATTATGTAGGCATCTAGTCACGTGGACCTCAGACATGTTTTCGGAGATTTCCTGGGCCCCAGGAGCTTAAGTTGCTAATCCTTCTTGGAGTGGTAGTGGAGAAAGAAGGAAAATAGCAGTCAGCTTTTGGGGGACCCCAAAGGAAATGGCAACCCACTCCACTATTCTTACCTGGGAAATCCCATGAACAGAGGAGACTGGAGTGCCACAATCCATGGGGATACAAAGAGTCAGACACAACTGGGTAACTGAACAACAGCAACAAACAAAAGAAGTTACTGGTAATGCCTGAGGACTGGTGGCTAAACTTCAAATAAGCCAATGGATGCCTCCATAAATGCTCATGTGAATTGATATCTTTTAGAACCAAGTGAAAGCGAAAGTCACTCAGTTGTGTCCTACTCTTTGCGACCCCATGGGCTGTATAGTTCATGGAATTCTACAGGCCAGAATCCTAGAGTGAGTAGCATATCCCTTCTCCAGTGGATCTTCCTGATCCATGAATAGAACTGGGGTCTCCTGGATTCTTTACCAACTGAGCTACCAGGGAAGCCCTTTCAGAGCCAAATAGACATCCATTGCTTAATTCCTGCAAGATTCAAACCTGAATGAGAACATAGAAAATATAGATGGAATCCTCCAATTGACTGAGATTAAGTTGTCACCTTGACAGAACAGTAAATGTTTGCTAAAGTGATTAAAGCCTGCAAATGCCCTGTCTTGGTTTGAGAACTTCATTCAACCTTATTGTTAATTAGGGGAAATTTTATGCCAAAAGTCTGCAAGAAATCTGTAACATGGTTCTTAAAAAACAGATTGTAGCATCCTTTTTAGAGATTTATAAGGATAAATAATCAGACTTTAAAAGGACAGATGCTTAGAGGAGAAAACCTCTAACAACAGCAAGAAAAAAACATTAGAGCAACCCATAATAAAAAAAGAAATAAAAAATAAGAAAAGTATGAGGTTCAGATAAAAATCTAACTTCTAATTATTCAGTATTATAAAGTTTTTTAATATTTCACAGAAAATCCCAAATTCAATATCATTTTTTATATATAAGGAATAATTTTTTCTTCTTCCCACCGTCTCCACTCCAAGTTCCATAGCTTCAGTTAAAATATTTTATTAGCCAAGGAATATGAAGGAAATCATGGAACTTCTGAATTAGAATGGCTGTTGGGGTCATTCAATTCTTGTTTCCATCTTTCAAAAGATAAGAATCACCTGGAAGTTTGGTCAAAGGCATGATTCCCAGCCCTCCCCGGAGAATTTGGATTGAGTGAGTTTGGAATGAATTGGGGAATTTGTACTTTGAGCAAGTACAAGTACCTCAGGTGATCCTTATCATAACAAAATTTTGGAAACTGTTGATCCTTCTAGCTCAACTCTGTTTCTTCAGAGAGGAAGAGGACAAATCCAAAGGTCATATGGCCGGAAATCAGCCCGGATGTGCCACTACTGTGATTTCTTGCTTTTTCCTAACTTCATGGGAGCTTTCAACTATGATCTCAGCAAGAGTTCCAGATGGTTTCAACAGAAAGGCCAGACAAATTTGGTAAAAAATTTTAAAAAAAGAAAAAATTGGAACAAATAATAAAAAAGCACATGGATTTTTCATTTACAAAAATCCATATAAAATATATCTTTACAACATCTTCACTGTTTACATGCCTATATCTCATTATCATACAATAATAAAGTTAGTTTAATAGTATTTTCAATTCCAGGACATTTAGTTCAAAATCAGACATCTGAGCCCCGAAGCTCCCAGATCCCCTTGAGCTTCATGGAAGAGGGAGTGGGGTTATGGAAAAGGACAGGTTGAGATGATACAGAACGGAGATCCTTTTCTTTAAACTTTTATTTTTATTTTTAATTAGAAGATAATTACATAACATAACAATATTGTCATGGTTTCTGGCATACATCAACATGAATCGGCCACAGGTATACATATGTCCCCTCCCTCTTAAATCTCCAAGCCACCTTCCACCCCATCACACCCCTCTGGGTTGTCATAGAGCACCTACTTTGGTTCCCTGAAATATACAGCAAATGTCCACTGGCCATCTATTTTACATATAGTAATATATATGTTTCCATGCTACTGTCTTCATTTGTCCCACCCTCTCCTTCCCCTAGGCAATGGCACCCCACTCCAGTACTCTTGCCTGGAAAATCCCATGGACGGAGGAACCTGGTCAGAGTCAGACACGACTGAATGATTTCACTTTCACTTTTCACTTTCATGCATTGGAGAAGGAAATGGCAACCCACTCCAGTGTTCTTGACTGGAGAATCCCAGGGACGGCGGAGCCAGGTGGGCTGCCGGCTATGGGGTGGCACAGAGTTGGACACGACTGACGCGACTTAGCAGCAGCAGCAGCAGCAGCTCCTTCCCCAACTGTATCCACAAGTCTGTTCTTTTTGTCTGTGTCTCCTTTGCTGCCCGGCAAGTAGGATCATCAGTACCATCTTTCTAGATGTTAATATATGATATTTGTTTTTCTCTTTCTGACTTACTTCATTCTATACAATAGGCTCTAGGTTTATCCACCTCATTAGAACTGACTCAAGTGTATTCCTTTCTATAGCTGAGTAATATCCCATCGTGTATATGTACCACAGCTTATTTATCCAGAATGGAGATCCTTGATATCCTAGTTTGTGACAAAAATGTCCACTTTTATTTTTTATGTAACATTCTTTAGCATAAAATTTCATGTAAATAATTTTGCTTGGTTAAAACTCATCTGGAACAACTGCACTGCAGCTAGGTAATCACACAAAGATAGATATTTTAATCTGAAACAGTTAAATCCAAAACAATTTACCTTCCCATTAAGACAGATAAGCAGTAGGCAGGAGGGATATAATCACTTCTCCCCAAATTAGAATATTTTAACATCAGATTTCTATTCAGTGAAAATCAATACAAAAAGAAGGGATGAAAGCCAACCTAATAATCTACATTACATACTTATCACATTTTCCTACCCAATATATGTCTAATACTCATCTCTTACTGCCTGGAATGAAGTTTTATGGGTTTGTAGGCTAGAGAAGAATGATGAGGCAGGGCTATTAAAGTTGTTTTCTTTAATCTGTGAAGCAAATAACTGTGGTAACAGGCACTATATGATACCTAGTTTTCCAAACAGAGTCCCCAACACTGCTTTCCAAAAGCACAGTACAACTTAATGATCACATCCTGGTGGGAGTTGGTAATTGGTAAATGAGCTATAGTCAACACAGAGCCAAAACTTTGTTCTTCAACCAAATAACTTTTATTACTGAAAATCACCTTTCTAAGAGATTGCACTTTTCAAGTCTTAGACATACCAATGACTTTAAAATGATAGCCTGATATACCTATTTGGATCATACTTCTTTTTTCTTGCTCTAGTCTAATTTATCTCTTCCTCCCCCTAAGGTCGTCAAGGCTTGCTGTCAATTAGCTCCAAGAATCATAACAAAAGTTCTGTAAGAGAAGATTGACAATACTAATTATTGGAAACAGTTTTTTTTGATTTCTAGTTGCCTTGTCAGATCTTACAGTGCCGCCTTAAATGACTATATTATTTTTTCAGGCATATGTGGTGGTTTTAAAAGTCAAACTGATTACTGTCGATTTGATTCTCTATGAAATACAAGGGTAGGTGGTTTTTGAATAGAACCCAGGGCAAAAACCCAGTTTAGGTTTTCTGGTTACGAAAAACAGCAAATGACTCTGGTTAATTGGAGTCACAAAAGAATTTATTGAAACTATATCACAGGTGCTCATAGAATAGACTGACATTTCCTGTTAGATTTCTCTTCTAAACATGAGTGATCAGACCTCAGGTCAACAGAAAACTGAAAAATATGTTAAATACTTGTGAACTGTTAATTGAATTTATTCAAGTCATCTGAAAAGAAAAACATCTCCTCTCTTTGCTTTTGAGGTTTGTATAACCTCAGGTACTTAATGAATGCCTACTATGAGTTATTTAACTTTATAAAATTAAAATTTGATACACTGAACATTACTACTTCACAAAGAATTCTTTACTTATGTCACCTCTAGAGAAACATGAAATAACATGGATTGGATGAGTGCATATAGTTTTTTTCATAACTTTTGAATTGCTCCACCTTAAATAAATTGAAACATTACTCTGGAATAAATGAACTACAGCGTTCAAATCAAGTGCAATAGAATGTCATTGGCATGGGTTCAAGGCAATGGCTCTCTTCAACTATAGTATACTGGTCATTACAAATTTGAAAGGGCTGAATTCACACAAAAGTGAACTTCAAGAGTGGAAGAAATTTCAAGAGGTAGCTTGGCAGAGGGAGAGAGAAAAAGTCATTTGTTATAAGAAAGTTTTGGGAGGATGACAAGCAGTCTGACTATAGTATGGTTTTTGTTGAAGGGAATAGCTGGGAATGGGCTTACCTTGTAGCTCAGTTGGGAAAGAATCTGCCTGCAATGCAGGATACCCGGGTTCGATTCCTGGGAAGATCCCCTGGAGAAGGAAATGGCAACCCACTCCAGTATTCTTGCCCGGAAAATCTCATGGACAGAGGAACCTAGAAGGTTACAGTCTGTGGGGTCACAAGAGTCAGACACGACTTAGTGACTAAACCACCACCACCGTAATTAGAAATGGGCTTCCCTTATAACTCAGCTGGTAAAGCATCTGCCTGCAGTGTGGGGTACCTGGGTTCAATCCCTGGGTTGGGAAAATTCCCTGGAGGAGGAACCCATGGCAACCCACTCTAGTATATCCCCATGGACAGAGGAGCCTGGCGGGTTATAGTCTATGGAGTCACAGAGTCAGACATGACTGAGTGACTAAGCACAGCACAGCACATAGTTAGATAAACAAGTAAAGGCTAAATTCTGATGGGTGACATTTAAGTCAAAAAGGAAGAATGTCACAGATCCTCATAGAACAGGTAATAATGCTGTAAACAGTTTCAAAAAGCTGTCTGTAACCAAGAAGAGCTGGACAAAAGGAATCAGCAAGGAAATATCAAATATAAAACAAAGCAGTGTCGTTACAAGGATGGGAGCACTCCAGAAGTGTTCCTGCTAGTTACTTGATATTGCTCACTGAACTACAATGCCACAGTGTACAGTATCTAAATGGCCTCTTATTTAATACCACTTACTCAAGACACAAATCATAAGTAGGAACATTTTGGTAGCAGAACATAGGTTACTCCCTTGTTCCACAGCTACTGGGCAGTGAGATGGAGGTGGGGATGACCTTCTCATATATTCTCTAGAAGAGACAGCATCCAGCCTCCTATTGTAATTCACACTAATGTGAGATTCCTTCAAAATATGATGGGTTCAACCACTAGAAAATCAAAACTAAGTTATTATATCTGATCCAGGGAGTGGACTTTATTAACCAGAATTGGCTTTATCTGAATTATATTAAAGGGGCTTCCCAGGTGGCACACGAGTGGTAAAGAACCTGCCTCCCAATGCAGGAGACATAAGAGACATAGGTTCGATCCCTGGGTTAGGAAGATCCCCTGGAGGAGCGCATGGCAACCCACTCCTGTATTCTTGCCTGGAGAATCCCATGGATAGAGAACACTGGCAGGCTACAGTCTATAGGATTGCACAGAGTTGGACAAAACTGAAGTGACTTGGTACGCACACAAGCACAAGGTATATTAAAGAAAGGAGAAACTATATGATGTAGCACAGAACCTAGCTCAGAAACCATTGGTAGGCTGGGTTAATAAGAGTGTGAAAATGTGCAATGGTACCACTGAGTGGTAATCTTAGCCTCACCTGGGCCTGAAACTACAGTTATGGCTTCACCTCCTTCTGTATAAACTAAAGGACAAATAGAATCAAAGCTATATTTCAGCAGGAACTCTGTGTGTTGTTGCTGTTTGGTCACTAAGTCATGTCTGACTCTTTTGTAACCCCATGGACTGTCGCTCACCAGGCTCCTCTGTCCATGGGATTTCCCAGGCAAGAATACTGGAGTGGGTTGCCATTTCCTTCTCCAGAGGATCCTCCCCACCCAGGGATCGAGCCTGTGTTTCCTGCATTGTGGGCAGATTCATTACTATTCAGCCACCTGGGAAGCCCAGGAACCCTGTTATACTTTCTATTACTATACTAGTATTCCTGGAAAATTACTACACCTGATCCTGTAGAACCCTAGATTTCTCAGTTGGACACCAATAATATAGCTGATCTATATTGAGGTAAAAGTCTAGAAGAAAGACACGTGCTGACCTTTGTGCTTTTTTTGTCATCTATCAGTGTGGTATTCAAGGTCAGTGTTTTCCTGCACATTAGTAAGGCGGCACAGTTCTCAGGGAAAATACCTTAAACGGGCCAGCTCTCATTTTTGGCTATGAAAAGAAGATAGAAAGAAGAAAAATAATAATGTCAGACACAAGCACATACATGCACAAAGTGGAGCAGAAGCATCAGTGACAAGGAAAGATTTACAAAAATGTTGCCACTAGGTCCTTCATATTGGCTAACAGAGCTGCTTCCACCAGCTTTAAAATACTGCACAAAGCTGGTAAAATGCTCAGGATCCAACAGACTCTTGAAGCATTTTGGCAATGTAATTTTTTATGTAGTGGTAATTTCAATCCAAGCAAGAAACATGAGGCCCAGCATCTACATCCTGACCTTGTTTATTTCAACTTCATGTTTTAAATTATGATGTCAGTTTAGAATACAAACCAAAAAAATGAAGACGAGAGCTATCACAGCTGGCCCTGAAGGCAGTTCCAATTTTGGCAATCAACATTAATTATTTTAAAATGTCTTAACTGGAAGATCTTTTTCACACATGATCATGACACTGGCTATAAACCATTTTAGTCACCGGTCAGTATAGGAGGGATTTAGGGAAAGTATCACATCAATCCAAAGAAATCTTATTCATTATATATTTTAAAAATATTTCCTGGAAGAGGGTAAAAACCTTGGTTTACATTGATGTTACCACATCTGGAAGTTTCTTCATCTCCGCTAATACACAATTAAGCCCAAATACTAAGTATGACAGCATAATTTAACTGGTTATGTTTACCACAAAATTAAATTCACTGCTTGATAAAATTAAATCCTCTACTCAATAAAACCTTTCTTTGTATTCTATTTATTTAATCATTTCACAACAACTATATAAAAAACATTTTATTATTGTTTCCACTTCAAGGATAAGGAAATGCAAGCATGGTGGTTTAAGTAACTTGGGATCTTACAGCCAATAAACCCTGGTTAGGCTGTGCTCCCAACAGCTACAGATACACATTCACTTGGAAAATCAACAGCCTTTGTCACTGCTATTTTAGACCCTAGACTGCACTAATGGGGGAGGGGGTGTCTATTTATTAATATTTAGGATGTGTGATTAATATTTCAAGGAAGTCTTATACGCTTCACCACAATCTTGACCTTTGCAATGGTCATGCCAAAGGAAATTCTTCCAGTAGCTTTGGTAAATAGCTGATTATTTATCCTATAATATAAATTGTTCTAATTTTCAGTAAATGAAGCCCGATAGTTCAACACGAGATTCAAAATAATCTTATTAGCTAGTGTCATGTGGCAAATCTCAGAGTACCATCTAATTAAGCTACTTTTAGAACATATAAACACATCTTTGTTGTCATTGGAACTGCTGATTAGCAGTAAATCACTCTTTTACATGAAGCTTGGGTTATTGTGCAGGACTGAGAGAAATTGAAAGGAGCTAATGGAAAACCCAGCCTGCTAAAGTGGTTTAATGGCTTTATGTCTTACAAGATCTAGAATTTTATTCATTCTAATTTGAAGAGAAAACCTTTAAAAAAAAAAAATCTGGGGCTTAACAAATGACCTGATTTCTAACAAAAAGCATTAGATGTTTAATAATCTTACAACTGGCTGGCTATATTTTCCTCAGTTTATTCAAAATATTTCAAACATCTGGAGGAATCTAAAAATGAATATGTGCTAAACAAGGGTGAGTTAATCAGCTCAACTCTTGAAAAATAAAAGAGGAAATATATACACAATATATGTATTACTTGCCTAAAATTGCCATCTACCAGGGAGTGTTTTCAAACCTTGTTAATTGCTCAACCAATCTTTGAAAGTATGCTTAGCATATATCTTTAATACATATAATTTTCAAATTTATTTATAAATTATAAACATTTCCAATTCTAAGGAAAATTATTATGCACAGATATGCAATTTCATGTGGATGAGATAAACCTGTTATGAATCATTATTTATTTTACTTTAAATTGTACAAAAGCAAAACCCTTTCGGTTGTCATTAAAAATAGCTTTTAATGCCCAAATTTTAAACATTTGCTATCAAGTTGTCTTCTAAATCTCATTAACTGATGTAAAAGACAAAGCATATACTTAAAATGTGAATTTTTTAACAATGGTGGATACAATTTCTATTCAATGGTCTTCTACATAATTTCAACTTTGTGTCTAATACCTTGACACATATCACTATGTCATCATCATTACCTTGTGATATGACAGAGGAAGCATTTCTACAAGGAACAGGAAATATTTGCTCTACCATTTTCTTGTCTTTTGCTTCGGTCTATGTTATGAGTATTAGTTTCCATTTGCAGCTTCCTTGAATAAAGCTTTTTTTCTTTACCAGTCTATTTGGTGAGAGTTAGTTTAGCTTGCAAATCTGCTTACCAGGCACACAAACATGAATTCAACATTATAAGCAGAGAAAGAGATGGAATTCCATTTTTCAATCCTTGGCATCAAAATCAAGTCTATTTCAGCACTTTGGTGTGTGGTGTGCACACGTGTGTGAACTTGTACATGTACAAATTGACAACATACACAAGGTGCCATTTCAAAGCAGAGGATTTCGTTATGCTCTTGCAATTGTCTCATTCCATGTAATTCAGTTAAATTGAGTAAGTATGTAGTAACCACATGCTGGGGCTTCCCAGGTGGCTCAGCGGTAAAGAATCCTCCTGTCAAATAGGAGACGCAGATTCAATCCCTGGGACAGGAAGATCCCTGGAGGAGGATTTACAAACCCACTCCCGTATCCTTGCCTGGCAAATCCCATGAACAGAGGAAACTGGGGCCTACAGTCCATGGAGTCGCAAACAGTTGGACACCATTTAGCAACTAAACCACTAAACCACCATCAATCCCATTCTAGATGCATCTGCTAGTCATGTATTTCTAGTTACTAGAATCCTTCTCCTCTACAAAACTTTGTATATCATAACTTCACTCACCTTCGCAATTATTTTCCTTTGTGAATTTTTTCCAAGACTTTCTAAGCCTCTGATATAGTTCAAATCTTCATAACCTTTTAACTTTTTGAAATGCTCTATTCTTAATGCTTGGAATAGTGCTTGGCAGAGAATAGAAACTCAAGAAATATTTATTGAATAAATGAACAAATAAATGAATTAAAGGGCAAAGCGTGCCCTATTCTCTCTTTGCAATTAACTACGAGTATTTTCATATGAAATGCTCTGAGAGGTCCTGTGATGAGGACATTCATTTAACTCTGCCTTTCCTAAGCTTATCCTTTTCTCTCTTAATCTACTTATATAAAACAATTTCTGGGAAACATGCTTTGGGAAATGCAAAGATGGGGAACCGGCTACTGATGTACTAGAAAGTTTAATATTCTAAAAGTGTTGGCCACTTTGCTTTTTAAAGTTCAATCAAAATAATGATGACCCAGGTCTTTTGTTACATTTTGTGTAACATCAAGAAAATATTTATTAACTGTAAATGTCTATACCTCCTTTTTTATACACATGATCCATTAGTGGTATAAGATAAGAAGAAAATATGCATTTCTCTGTACTGTATTAAGAATAAGTTCCCAGTATGTTCAATGATCAGTCATTAGAAGTGATTAAAGGAAGCCAAATAAGAATTGATTTGGAGTTACATAACCAAAGCAAGAGGATCACTACAAACTCTCATTCAATTATGTCTATAATGTAGAGGCAGCAGAAATTGAAGATGTTTCAAGATGACCATGATTCACTTCTTTCAGTTTTTAAAGAAAGATTTCCTGGCTGAGTCTACATTGCTCTGTCCTACACTTAAAGAAATAAGTTGGAAAGAAAAATAAAGGGGAAGAAATAAGATAAAAGATTTGCCATAATTTTCAATGTCATTATTCCTATAGAGCAGGGGTCAGCAAACTTTTTCTAACAAAGGCCAGATAGTAAATATTTTAGGCTTTGGGGATCACATGATCTTCATCAACCCTGCCATTAAGCATGAAAGCAGTCAATATAATAAAGAACAGAATAATGTGAAACTTTACCTATTTATGTATAAAACGTTATTTACCAAAATTGGCCGTGGGCTGGATTTGGTACACAAGTCATGGTTTGCTGACTTCTGCCATACAAAACCAAAGTTCCTCCCTCCATAAAGCTAATCATGTGTGATAGAGCTTGGACCTCTAGTATGTTGGGATTTAAGAGTTTTCTCAAAGTCGAATATTTTCTTACATTTTATTAGCCTTTGTGCTCTAAGTTCTCATTGTTCTTATTTTATCCATTTCTTTAACACATTTCCATAAAGACTTTTCTTAAAAAGTACTACTAGACTAATACTTGGTAATTCATTTAGTTACTCACTCATAATGGGGAGATCATTCATGGATGACATAGAGATAAATCTTATTTGGGTACTTATTGAAAGAGTAGGGCAGAGAAGGGCAGCTGAGATGCATCCAAGGCACTCTTGAAATTTCAGGCTACCTGGAAAAAAACAGAGTGAGGAGAGGGGGCAAAGCAAAGGAGAGATATGTCTTGCCAAAATCAGACCTCCTGGTTTGGTTTCTGTAAGGCTAACTTTCATCTTCAAGTAGATTTGGGCTCAGTTCTATGTCTGAACCAAGAAATATGGAATAATGTTTGTGAAGCATGTTTGGGGGACGGGAGGGGAAAAGAAAAAAGAGTAGGAATTGATGCTCCACTTTGGCATGTGGGAGCTTTTTTCTTATTGTCTTATGTATGTGCTTGTGTGCTAAGTTGCTTCAGTTGTGCCCGACTCTTTAAGACCCTCTGAGACCCTATGGACCATAGCTCTCCAGGCTCCTCTGTCCATGAAATTCTCCAGGCAAGAATACTGGAGTGGGTAGCCATGACCTCCTCCAGAGGGTCTTCCCAACCCAGGGATCGAATCTGCATCTCTTATGTCTCCTGCATTGGCAGGCAGGTTCTTTACCACTAGCATCACCTGGGAAGCCCAAATATGGATGTCATTAAATAAATGTAGGTGCTTCAAATTATTTCACCTCCATTTATAAAGAGCTGAAAATGTCTCCGAATTCTTTCCTAACCTTTCCTGGATCTTGTGATTTACCCCTATCTTATCGTTTTCTTTTTGACTCTTCCTCCTTCCTTCTAACAACCAAAGTGGCAGAAGGATGTGAAAAAGACAAAGAGGTAAGTGGTAGGCAATGGTTAAGTTTGAGGAAGTGAGAGGCAGAAGTGAGCATAGTACACTTTTGGTGATCTCAGCCTCTCACTTGACATGACACATCATGATTTCTAGAGAAATAAGCAACACGTTTTCTTTAAATATCTTTGCAAGCACTATTTTAAGCATCAGAAAATAATATTATTTTGAGTTTATTTAATTTGAAGAAAGTAAAGGAGCATGCCAATGAAGAGTTAAATTAACTAACTTTAATGTAATTCCAATATGTATAGATGTGAAATCCACCTACTTCTACAGCATTTACCATAATATACTCATTAGTAATATAAAATGCTATTATTTCTGTGTAAACATGTCACCAGTATAAATTCTTTGTTTCCAATAAGTGGAAATTGCATTAGATTCATTGACAGTTTTAAAAGCTTCTTAACCATTACATTTCATTTTTATGCACCTGAATTTATTAATTTTCTTTTTAAAGATAATATTTCTTTTTTGATCAAAATAAACAAAATAGACTTCCATGAAACTTGTAAGTTAATAAGTAAGTTTCAGATACAAAATTTATGTCAAAGCAACTCAAATTCATCTTGCCTGACCAATAAAAACATAAAAGAAGCTCAGTTAACAAAATATCCTGTAAGAAAATGTCACTTATTTTTGAAAATAATCTAATTTTATAGAATATAATCATGTATTTATAAATATGTAAAAATGAAGTTGTTTGCTCAGCACTTCATACAGAAAATGCATTACATTGAATATGAGTATCATTTACAATATAAGCAAAGCATGAAAGGTTAACCTATAACGCCAGTAAAAATATGCTTCATAATTCTCCTATTTTTCTTATTTTCAGTGATCAGTCACAGCCTCCAACTTACAAATATCTAGACTAGAAACAATACAATGTGTCTCTGAAAGTTAGTCCAGATTTTTATCAACTATAAATTCCCTCTCATTTGCTTGTATGTTTCTGTTTTGTTTTTAATATTTTTCTCCAGATTGAATTTTGACTTTCCCCTCCCCATTTTTATACCATGTCACACTTAGTAATAAGCTGAAAGAATCCACGCACTAAATACAGTAACAGATCTGAGTTAATTACCCTGCAATGCTCTTGACCTGGCCTACGGTGACTTAAAGAAATGTTTTCAGTTGCTGTATACTTTTGCTCCAGTGGCTTAGACAGTAGGTAGCACCACTGAATCTGTAAGATGAGAGATTTCACTTTCTCTTCAAATGGCAAAAACTCTTAAGTGGATAGAAAGGTCATCTCGCCCTTCCTCTGTTATAATGACACATAAAGCTAGTCATCGGACGCATCCCAGAAGATGCACCTCTTCAAGAAAACAATCCAAGCGCTGTTTACATGTGTATATTTAGAGCCAAAAAGAAATAGAAAGGCAATAAATACTAAACCACCCTGTGACGTCTATTACATCTTTCAATCTGGTCTCAGTAGCCAGACCCCAAGAGCCTCAACAAACAGGCTTAACAAACAAACAGCCTTAACAAACATGCTCCTCTAATGACCTGATTCCCCACTGTCAGCAAAGGTGACATTGAAATCCGGTCAGCGTCCTTACATCCTAACACCAGCGGTTTAAAAAAAGTATCTCCTCTTCTTCGGTGATCTGTTTGAATCTGTGATACAGTTCCATTTACTATCGGGCTGTAAACCTCTTTCCTCTCCTAACATGTATATTGCTCTTGAGCTCATCTATTTTCTTTTATCTCTCTGATTACTCAAACCTCTTAATATTCTAAAGCTTCATAAATCCAGCCTTATTCATGAGACTGCCCTACCCTGAAGTAGCTTTCCATTTCTCAATCTTCTAGAACACTTTCTGTAACACACATTTTAGTACTTAAAAATAATATGTATTTTCATCCAAACATTTCACCAGTGTAAATCTTCGCTTTCCAAAAAATCAAACTGTATTTGATTCAAGTTTCTATCTTGAAACTTATACGGGTTTTAAGGAAGATTATTTTTAGTCGCTAAAACATAATGTTTTAAACAGGCAATTTAAAGGGAAAAAAAGAGAAGGACATTTTTGTTAGCGATGGCGTCTTGCTTTAATTCCTTTGTGAACGTTTGATAGCAGATAGATTCAGACTGACGGATGGAAAGGAGTATCACTATATTTAGAGGAAGTTGTACAAAGAAGAAAACGCTGAAAAATTCTCAGAATTACTTCCTGTTTCACAGTTGTTATGTCTGCAAATGTTGATTTTGTTTGCCTTCCTTGCTCTTGGTATTTGATTTTCATTAAGTTTCAAACTTTGCTGTTTCACATTCAGACTTTTCGAACATTATTCAATTGATAACTTTCTAAAGAGAGTTATATTTAACTTTAGCTTAAGCCAAATTCCTAATTATTATTTCCCAATTTTCACTTCTAGATCCCACTGTTATGGGACTGACATGTTATGATTGACATAAACGTTTTACTGGTGTTCTCATTTTGATTATGGAGAGAAATATTTGAAAGGGAAGTACAGTTTTACTGAACCTCCCATTAAACTACAGAACAATCAATGGCTTGATTTCTCAGGTTTCCAATTTGTAGATTCTGGGAACAGAGTCTTACTAGGATTGCTTAACTTTAATAAGTGTGTGCTTAAGGTTGCTAAGCCTTAAGTTTACAGATAACAATCTACTTTTCAAAGAGTTGGCCTCACAAGGGTTGCCATTCCTGTTATTCAGAAGCAAACTCTTCCCTAGAAATAAGCATGTGTTTTTCATCAGAGGAAAAAAAAATAGTAAACCTTCTATGCCTATCATCCATCTCTCCATCCATTCATTTAGCATTTGTGGAATATTTGTGTCTTTCATCCAAAGGATATAAGTACATTTAGCTGGATTCTGTAATCTATATAGATGAATACTATACCATACCTTGCATTGGAGAGCTTTCTATTTAAATTATAGAGTTCAGTTCATTCATTTCTAATTATTTATTGTGAAGCTACTCAAGTCAAGGCTGTGTCAGAGGTGTTGAGGATGCCATGCTGAACAAGAGGAACCTGATCTTGCTGTCTTTGAACTTAAAGTTCATTACAGAGGTTGACACTAAAACCTGAAGGACAAAAAACAACTAAAAATGCAGAGATGTTGGGGTAGCATATTGCTGGCAAGGAACAGTGAAGATGGGAATTGAAGCTACTTTCTGAAGTAGGGCTAAGGTAGGAATGATCATAGTATGTCTGAATACAGAAAGAAGACCTGACCATAGAGAGCACTCAAAAAGGTATATTCTGCTCAGATTGTAGTGGGTAAAACAGAGGATTGAGGGTGGTGGGTGGCCAGGATACTGGGGACAAGAAAGATTTGTAAAAGAAATTCCATAAAGTGAAATCTCATTAAATGAAAGGTGAGTAGAATTTCAGGGGCTTAAAGAAGGGAGAGACCATTCATGTAGAAGATGCTGCTGGACCCAGGCAGAAAAATAATATGTGCCTTGGGAAACTGTTCTACATGGTTAGAGGGTAGAATGGTGGCAAATGTCCTAGA
This sequence comes from Bos indicus, assembly GCF_029378745.1. NCBI lineage: Eukaryota > Metazoa > Chordata > Mammalia > Artiodactyla > Bovidae > Bos > Bos indicus. Next base: position 115,378,498 of record NC_091760.1, read on the forward strand.
GCAAGGCAAAGACAGAGGGGCAGGCATAAATCAGGATTTCTAATGGTTGCAGATAACAAGAATGCAAACAAAGGTGACTTAAATTTTATTGTCTATCAAGAAGTTTTGTGGTAAGCATTTACTAACTTTGATCCAGCAGCGTAATTATGTCAGGAATAAAGGTGAGTCTCTAGGTCTTCACCTGAAAGGATGAACATGGCTGCCACAGCTCCCATAAAGTCATTCCCACTCCATATATCCCCAGTCACCTATGCAGGGAACAAGGAGCTAAATCACATAGAAAAGAACCTTTTCTTTTAGAATCTTCTTTCTTATCAGGGAGAAGAAATTTTCCCCAGAAACTCTCCAGAGAACTTCTGCTTTTACCTGGTAACATGTTTACATTAGATGAGGAATCAACTTTCCTAAGTTCTAATAAGTCAAGATTGTTTTTAGAAAGGAAGAGGGAGGGAAAATACCCGTTGTGGTGGTACCCACAGTGTGAGAGTAAGAGTGGATGATAGGAAGCTGAAGCAATAGACTCCCCTCTGGACAACAGGCCACTGGCTGAAACTTGGCTTATGATAACTTAATGGTCATCACATCTTTTGCTCCATTAAATTCCTCATTTAAAACATTTTGCTACAGATGACAGGTTTTCCCCTATTTTTTGCCTTCTTTCTGTCCGTGGGGCTCGTGGATGAATAAGTATTCCCTGAATTCTTTTGTTGTTTTTTAAGCTAATACATTCAAATCCAAACAATAAAATCCACTAGAATAGGACACTTTCTAAGTAGTTTTATTAAAGAGTTTTCTAATAGACTTTTCTCTTACATCACAAATGTAGACAAAAATATCACTTATACTATCTTATTAATGATTATGTAAACATTGAATCATATATATATATATATATATATACATATAAATTTTTCTTTCAGGAAAAGTAAAAATGTCTCTCTTAGGAGAACATAGAAAATATACATATTAATATCTTATTTTGCTTTCATAAGCAACATATGTAATGACCTATATTTCTTATTCAACCAAGATACAAGACTAACAAGCACACTGATGATGACAATCATTTCCTGCATAAGAGCAATGTTGTGCTCTTATGCTACATTAAATGAAGGTGTCTAAATCAATTCCTATCTTCTCAGAAAGATCCCTCAATTTATTCTACAGGCAACTGAGTTTGGCATTTGCTTCTTCAATCTTAAAGTAGAAAAAAAGGTGATAAATTTCTATTAGAAAGATCCGTCTGCAATTGGATGCATTGCCCATTTACTATCTGTAGCAGTTAAGACAGTACTTTTTTTGAAACACACTATACTTGGTAGCTCAGACCCATTATGAACATACAAGTGAAGGACTGCACGATTTCCACTAAGAAATTCTAGTTTGTGACAGAAACTACAAAAAATGGCTTTACAATGGTGAGAGTCTGTAATTTGCCACTTTAGTCTCTCTACCATCTAGATTCTGCCAAAGATTGCTGGATTCCCCTCTAGTGATCCTTCACCCACAATATCCACATGACTTGTTGTTTTAGTTGCTAAGTCAAGTCCAGTTCTTATGCGACCCCATGGACTGTAGCCTGCCAACTTCCTCTGTCCATGGGGATTTCCCAGGCAAGAATACTGGAGTCATTTGCCATTTCCTACTCCAGGGGATCTTCCCAAACCAGGATTAGAACCCTCATCTCCTGCAACAGAGAAATATTCTTTACCACTGAGCCCAGGGAAGCCCATCAGTATGACTTGTTGTTGTTCAGCCGTTCAATTTTGTCCAACTCTTTGTGACCCCATGGGCTGCAGCACGCCAGGCTTCCCTGTCCTTCACCATCTCCCAGAGCTTGCTCAAACTCAGGTGCATTGAGTCAGTGATACCATCCAACCATCTCATCCTCTGTCATCCCCTCTCCTTCTGCCTTCAATCTTTCCCAGCATATGACTAGGGATTTCTTAAAGTTTTCAGCGTGAGAACTTATTCCTCAGATACCTATATGATGTTCAGTTTCCATCCATGTTCACTTAGAATATATGGTTAAGAAAATACAAAATAAGAAGTGAACATATATCTAGTAATATTTTTTAATGTATTAGCTACTGCTGCTGTTGCTAAGTTGCTTCAGTCATGTCCAACTCTGTGCGACCCCATAGACAGCAGCCTACCAGGGCCCATTGTCCCTGGGATTCTCCAGGCAAGAACACTGGAGTGGATTGTCATTTCCTTCTCCAATGCAGGAAAGTGAAAAGTGAAAGTGAAGTTGCTCAGTGGTGTTCGACTCTTTGCGACCCCATGGACTGCAGCCTACCAGTCTCCTCCGTCCGTGGGATTTTCCAGGCAAGAGTACTGGAGTGGGTTGCCAGTGCCTTCTCCGAATGTATTAGTTAACTATGGGTTAAATGTAAAGACTTGACCACAGATGAAGGTGATAATCTCTTCTTCCTCCCAAACACCACAAAATGGCTTTTAATACATAAAAATTAACAAATGAGGATGAAGAGAAAATTAGAAAATATAATTTCAGAAAGAAAAGTTAGAATAATTTTTAGAGAGTCAAATGAGATGAAGGAAAGAAGGATCATTGACATAGCAGAGCAGAGAACATCAAAAGCTAACCAACCACATGAGGTTGTTATGATAGGAAATGAGCTTGTTTACCTCGCAAATCCCCCAAGAGTCTCTTTGTATGGGGAAGCAGGTAAGATGAAAAGTGGAGGGCAAACACTGAACATGCAAGATATTGTTTTAAAGTATCTTAATGCTTTCAAAAATGTACACCAAAAGGAATAAAATGGTATCTGGAGAGGTTTACTAAAGAACCAGTGAATACCAAGTGACATAGAGTTTTAAGATGAAAGCAGGGTGACAAAATAGATCTACATGGATCCCTTACACTCCCCATAGCCCCTTTCCTCAGCCCTGAGGAATTCCAAGATACTGGTTTCCATGTTTATCTTTGCCTCACAGAAAATTGGAGTCAGTGGGGAAGAGCAGGTGAAAAACTTTTCTAGATAAAAAGCCCTCTAGATGTTTGGGCATTTCCAAAAGACATGGAGGAATTCACTCTAAATGAAGTCAACTAGTTCAGTCCTGTTCCCCTGCCCTAGTCTTCTCCCCTACAATACAGAGCTTTCTGATCTTGGATCTTATATACAAATATTTCCTGAAGGAGTAGCATATATGAGAAGAAATCCTTTCCCATGACAGTGAAAGTGAAATTGAAAGTCTCTCCGTCGTGTCCCACTCTTTGCGACCCCATGGACTACAGAGTCCATGGAATTCTCTAAGCCGGAATACTGGAATGTGTAGCCTTTCCCTTCTCCAGGAGATCTTCCCAACCCACGGATCAAATCCAGGTCTCCCATGACAAGGAAATACCAAAACAAACAAAGATTTCTAAAAATGGCACTCAGTTAAAATGGACAAATAGATCACATAATATCACATTCATAAAATAAGAGCAGGAAACTACTTTTAAATTCAATCAGAGAAAACGAAATTGGCAATTAAAGCACAGTAGAAAAAAATTATTAGAAGTCTTCACATAAAATCTATAAAAGCCCAAATAACAAAGAGAAAATAATATTTTTTTTAAAGCAGAAAATTAAGGGATTAGTTTGGGTGGTTCAACATCCAATTAGTAGAAGTTGTAGAGAAAGAAGGAAAAAAAGAGGAGAGGAAATGGTCAAAGAAATAAAACAAAATTGCTCCCAAACTGAAAGGCATGTATCTTTAAGTTAAAGGAGTCCATTAAATGCCCAGTAAAGTTAATGGCATGAAATAGTCATACAAAGGCTTATTATCATGAAATTTAAGTATGTCTGGGGCTAAGCAGAAGACTTTAAAACATTCACAAAATAAATACTCTTACCAGTAACATTAAAAAACAAAAGACAGTAAAATAAAGGTATTAAAAATTCTGATAAAAATTATTTTCAACCTCTAATATTATACCTAGCCAAGGTATCAAGTCAAATGTAAAGATTGAATAAAGTCAATTTCAGATATACAATAATTTAAAAAACTTATCTCTCATATACCCTATGTTAGGAAGTCACTAAAATTTATAATTCATGAAAAAATTAGATAGTAAAGTAGGAAAGAGAAAAAGAGGACTCAGGGACAAATGTCTTCATTACAGGAGAGAAAAAAAGGACCACTTTGGCATGATTAATGTGCTTTAAGCCTAAAAAGCTATTAGTTTAATTTGACGCAAGGAATAGATGTTTGTAGGAGGCAGATCATCAGTTAAAATAAATGAACAACAACAAAAAAATTAAATGATAGGGGATTGTTAGATGCTTTGAAGTATTTATGCCTTTGGAAAATTATTGGCTGGTGTTTAACAGACATCTGTTAGAGGATTAAAAAAATAATCAATGGTAACTGCATAAAAAGATAAACAAGTTTAAATAAAAATCAAAAAGGAATTACTTTTAACATCAAAAGTTATATGAGAATAAAACCTAATAACATATACTATTGTTACAAGAGTGAATAATATTTATTTAATGTTATGGTCTAAATTATTTTATCCTTCAAAATTCATATGTTGAAATCCTAATACTCAATATTATGATATTAGGAGATGGAACCATTGGGAGGTGATTAGATCATGAGGGTGAAACTCTAATGAATGCTATTAATGCCCTTGTAGAAGAGGCCAGAGTGAGATTTCTGGTCCCTTTCACTGTGTGAGGAAAAAGGGATACGTTGGTAGTCTGCAACCCAAAAGAGAATCTTCTAGTCACCCAGCCATGCTGGCATCTTGCACTTCCTGCCTCCAGAACTGTGAGAAGTAAATTCTATCTTTTATAAGCTACCTGTGTGTGCTTAGTCGCTCAGTCATGTCTGACTCTTTGTGACACCATGGACTGTGGCCCTCCAGGCTCCTCAGTCCATGGGGATTCTCCAGGCAAGAACATTGGAGTGGGGTGCCATGCCCTCCTCCAGGGGATCTTCCCAACACAGGGATCGAACCCAGGTTTCCCACATTGCAGGAGGATTCTTTACCATCTGAGCCACCATGGAAGTCCCCTGGTCTGTAATCTTTTGTTGTAGCAATTTGGATAGACTAAGATGTATAATAGTAAGAATGTAAAGGTTGGCTGCTGCTTTATCATAGATGGCAGAAATTAAGAGTGAGGCTGGTTAAGAAAAATTCTCAATTACCCTCAATACCATCAAATACCTCTAATTTTCTTAATCTCTCTGTTTAATACATTACTTCCATCCCAAACTGTGTTCAAAGACCCTCTATTAAAAAAGGCTCCAGAATTCCACTGGGACTTTTCTCTACTATACAGAGGGAATGAGGATCCTGGGAGCTGGGTAGTTTCTTAATCAGACCTTCCCCTAATCCTGCTGTTTTCAGAACTATATGCCTTTCTACTTTCAGAGATATTTGGTGTGATGAATTTCAGATATCTTAGAGTGAGGATGGATCCAAAGCAAAAACTGGGTTGCTAGTCTATGAACTTTGGCTTCAGCTCTGTTTGACTAAGCCAGATATTCTTTGGTTATCTTATTTTCAAATTTTCAAAATTTTTTTGTTATTATCTACAGTTAGTTCTTCCATGTTATTATATTGCAGTGCTTTTTAAAATCTTTGAAATAATTGTAGATTAATGGGAGTTTGCAAAGAAATGTACAAGAAACTTCTGTGCACACTTCTCCGAGCCTCCCCAAATATTAGCATCTTACATAACTATAGTATTGATATAATTGATATTGTATTGATATATATTTGATATAATTGATATAATATTGTCAATTGATATAATATTATATTGATATAATATTTAATATAATGTTAAATATAAATTGATATAATATTAAAACTAAGAAGTTGACAAATCAAAAAACTGACATTGGCACCATTCATAAATCTTATTCAGAATATATCAGTTATACATGCACTTATTTTTGTGTTTGTGTCTATGCAATTTGTCACATATATAGGCTTATGTAACTGGTACCACAGTCAAAATATACAGCTTTACTATCACAAAACTCTCTTGTTACCCCTTTATAAATCACAAGACTCTTCTGTTACCCCTCGCCTCTCACTCTTTAACCCTGACAATGACAATTTGCTATTCATCTCTATAGTTGTTAATATGTTAGTTCATGAATATTATTTAATGGAATATTATTTAAGTATAGCATGGAACTTGAGATTGACTTCTTTTTACTCAGCATAATTTCCTTGGGGCTTCTCCAATGAAATTGTTATATGTATTAATAACTGCTTCTTTTTTACTGCTGAGTAGTAATAAGATTATGGTATATCAATAATTTAACTAATCATCCATATGCAGAACACTAGAGTAGGTTCCGATTATTGGCAATTAACATTAAAGCTACTATGCCTATTTGGGTACAGATTCTTATGGGAAGTCTTAATTTCCCTAGAATAAGTACCCAAGACTGCAATTTTTTTCTACATGACAACTCCACTTCTAGGTTTAAAGGAAAGTATCAAGCTATTTGACAGAGTGGCTGTACTTTTGTACATTCCTCCTAGCAGTATATGAGCATTTAAAATTTTCTGCATACTCACCAACATTTGGTACTGTCACTATTTTTTTAACGTCAGCCTTTGTGATAAAGTGCATAGTGATATCTATTTATAGTTACAATTTACATTATCTAATTGCTAAACATTCCAAACATGCTTTTGTGTGTTTATTTGTCATATGTTGTTTATCTTTGGTGAAACGTCTGTGTATATCTTTTTGCTCATTTTCAAATTGGATTGCTCGTTTTCATTTTTTCTCATGCTGAATATTGAGAATTCTCATATATTCTGGATACAAGGCCTCTGTTGGATAAGAAACTTGCAAATATTTTTTTCAAGGCTTTACTTTGTCTTTTCCTCCTTATAGCTGAGTCTCTTGCAGAACAAAAGTTTCAAATTTTGAAGAGGCCTTATTTATCAATTTTTCCTTTTATGGATCATGCTTTTGGTGTCAAGGCTAAGAGCTCTTTACTAGTTCTAGATTTTTTCTCCTATGTTCTTTCCTAGAAGTTTTTATAGTTTTACGTTTTACATTAAAGCGTAAGATCAATTGTTAGTTAAAGTTAATATTAAGTGTGAAGTACTGGTCAAGGCTATTTTTTTTCTAGTGGGTGTCCAATGCTTCCAAAACCATTCATTCAAAAGGATACCCCTCTTCCATTGAATTGCTTTTGCTTCTCTGTCAAAATTTGCTTAGGAGTATTTGTGTGGATCTCTTTCTGACTTCTCTCTCTATTCTCTTCCATTAGTCTGTGTGTCTGTCCTTTCCATCCCACTATCTTCATTAGTGTGCCAATGCCTTTCTAACGTCTTTTTACTGTTTTATTTTTTAAAGCAGTAATTCAAGAGACATACTGGAAGTAAAAGCATAAGTGTGATCTGCTATTTTTTCATAAAATCTACTTTTTAAGTTGATGCTGGGAAAGATTTAAAGCAGGAGGAGAAGGGGATGACAGAGGATGAGATGGTTGGATAGCATCACCGACTCAATGGATATGAGTTGCAGCAAACTTCAGGAGATAGTAAAGGGCAGGGAAGCCTGGCATGCTATAGTCCATGGGGGAGCAAAGAGTTGGACATGGCTTAGTGACTGAACAACAACTTTTAAATATCTTTTTCATTGTTTCACTAGCTGTGGCAAAAGTATTAATGTTGTATAGTTTAAAAAATAATTTGTTAGTATTTTGTTACCAAAACAGTATAGGATCTACATATATTTTAAAAATAATACCTAGGTCTGTGACAAATGCTAAGATGAATACAAACATAAAAATAAGCCAAATCAGGGGGAATAATACATTTTTCCAGAGATGAGGTGGAGGAGAGGGGTAAAAGAAGGATTACAGAAAAGATGACAAGGGAGCTGGATTTTCCCACATCTAGAGAGGAATTAGTAGTTGGTTCATAGAATTAATTTCAAATATAGCTTCAGAGGACTTCTGCTTAAAAAACAGGTAAGGTGAAGAAATGTATGAAACAATGTCATACAAAACATTGAACATCAACAACATAGGATGGTGACCACTCAGAATTGGGAAAATATAAGAGGCCCTAAAATTGCTGCAGCTTCATGTCTGAAGATTTGGCATAAGGGAGAGGAAATCCAGGCAGAGCCAGCTGTACGCCTAAGTGGAGGAGATGGGATGGTGTGTCCAGGGAAGCCAGGCAGCTAGACTTTACAAAGTAGAATACTGGAGACTTTCCTGGCGGTCCAGTGGCTAAGACTCTGCGCTCCCAATGCAGGGGCCCTGGCTTCGATCCCTGGTTGGGAAACTACAAAGTAGAATACTGGACATTTGGGTAATAAGAATTGCAAGGAGAGAAAATTCCGGAGTTCTGTGGAAGGTTCCCCTTAAGGTTCAACAGATAGTAATCAGCACATAAATGAGAGTTCAGGGAAAGAACCCCATGGAAATATTAGAAGGAAGAGTGCTCAGAGACCACACAGGACTGGAAATAACAACTATATCCAAGAGCCAAAGTAGAAAACCTCACAATTTACAGGGCATCGACTGGAATTCTAAAAATGTCTTGCCTCATTTTTGGGGAAGTATTAACCTTATTTCTCATCCCAGCTAACAATACTTAAAAGCAAGGCCCCAAAAGATCAAACTGTTCCCTAACAACCACATGCAGAAGAGAAGTCAAGACTATTTATAGGAAGACAAAAATATTCAGACACAGAAAGGTTAAATTCACAATGTGTGGGCAACTGCCCAAAATAGAAGGCATACAAAGAAGCATGCAAATATAACTCATGAGGAGAAAAATCAGTCAACTGACCCAAAAATGAAATGAAGTGGTATAATATCACTGCCTTACCTTGGTAACACCCTGAGGTTTTAGGACTTGTGGTACTTTCAGTGGGGTGATTAAGATGGGAAAAGTGATAAATGTATGGAATTCAGTGGAAGCAGAAGCTTAGCGACTTTAAGTAGTCCCAAGTTTTGGTGGGGGCTTGTTTTTTCTATTTTACAGTAAGAAGGGGTTGAGAGCAAATTTACTACAGTCTTGAAGCAAATGGTAACTCTGGGAGGCTGGAAGATTTAAGTATGCTGGCAGCTGACTTTTGGGTTAATACTAGCAAAATTAATTTAATTTTAGAATGAGAAATATTTAAGTGTGAATGGCACTCCACTCCAGGACTCTTGCCTGGAAAATCCCATGGACGGAGGAGCCTGGGGGGCTGCAGTCCATGGGGTTGCTGAGGGTAGGACACGACTGAGTGACTTCACTTTCACTTTTCACTTTCATGCATTGGAGAAGGAAATGGCAACCCACTCCAGTGTTCTTGCCTGGAGAACCCCAGGGATGGGGGAGCCTGGTGGGCTGCCGTCTATGGGGTCGCACAGAGTCGGACACGACTGAAGTGACTTAGCAGCAGAAATATAGCACTCAACTTTTGAACCAAGGGCCTTAGGGTGATTTGGGATTACTTGAGGAGTCCTGACGCTCTCTTTGGACCCTAATCAATACTGGACACAATTATATTGTGCTGACAGGTGTCCAAGTAACCTCTTCCTTTTCCACTCTTTCAAAAAATAGAAGCAGACTCACAGACTTAGAGAATGAATTTGTGGTTACCAAGATTGGGGGGAGGGGGATGGATAGATTGTGAGTTTGGGACTGACCTGTACACACTATTATATTTAAAATAGATAACTAACCAGAATTTACTGTAAAAAATAAAAGTAAGAATTAAAATGGACATTATCTATGTAAGCATAAGACATAATGGTTTCTCTGGGAATTGAGCTAAATAAAATTACTTAAGCAAGTATGAAAAAATAAGTAAGAGATAAAAACAGGCAATTTTATCAAACCTAGCTCCTGTTCACTACAGGAAAGGCATGAATAGATGATAAACCTACTGTTTTGAAACTGAGACATAGCCCAGCTTCTCCACTGCCCAGCTTCTACACTCCCCAGCTTCACTGGTTGGAAACAGTGGTGTTGGAACTGAACAAATGCAGCTGTGAAGCTTACTGAGCTTTTACATGGGCTTTGACCTTGGCTGTCTCACTGTCCTTGCCCATTCTTGTCATGTCTATCAAGGCACCAACACTCCAGCTTTCATTGCTGTCTTTGCCTTTGTGCTCCTATCAGCATTGACCTCTGCAGGATAGAATCCCTCACACTCCCTTGGCATGGCCCATAAGACTGAATAAAGCTCCTTAGTAGCCACTCCAGAGGTCATTTAGAACCTGGCAGAAAAAGCAAATGAAAAGCAAAACAAAACAAATATAATCAACCACAACAGCAGTTGATGGATTCCCTTATTAGGTAACCAATCCTTAGTTAAACGATTTTCTTTCACTTTAAGTTTTAATTTAGATTTGGAGGGAAAAGCTTCTGTCTTCTTTTTTGGAACTTGAGTTCTGTTCCTGATAATAATAAAAATCCTTGTTATTTCGAAGGGCTAATTCAATTAGCAAAGTTGCGAGATTAGATTCAATTTTGAGTGGCTAAGAAATGTCATTTTAGGCAAGAACAACAACATTCTCCCTTTTCCTAAATATTAATAATAGCAGGTAGTGCTGTAAGATTCTGGCCAGGCTGCAATAAAGGGTCAGCCAGCTGGGCCCTGACCCAGGGCACCAATCTATGGGGGTATAGAACAATCCACCATCCCTGCTGGAAAAGGTATATTTATAGAAGCCCTCTGTGTGAGACTATAATATTAGGTCGAAAGGACTTTTGTTAAGTTACTTGGGAAAGACAGGTGTGATCCCACAATATATTACTAAGTTGCCTGACAAAAGCAAAAGCAAAGCTGTCATTTTGCTCAGTTAGGGTCTAAGTTTGGAGCTTAAATGGAATTGTAATTGTACATGACAATGGACAGGAAACAGCCTTCCAGCTGTCTTTTCTTGGTGTTTTTCTTTTTTTTTTTTTTTTTTGCTCCAAGGAACCCAGCCTCAGCCTTTAATTCTGCTGAACAAATATTGAAAGAGAATCAGTCCTAGAAGGTGCATAATATTTATCTACTGATGCACAATACTGTTAAACTGCCACATATCTTGGCCTTACACTGGGCTTGAGGAACTCCAACATTAGAGATCCAGCCTTGACTGGCTGAAGGACAGAAATACAGGCAATAATTAAGTGACTAGATTTCTAGATATGAAACCTAACAGATAAATCAAAAATCACACTTTAGCATAAACAACACAGTGTAGCTGCTCAAAAATCTACCTTTTCAAGAGGTTCATTCCAATTATTCTAGCATGCTGTCTAATCCAACTGATAAGAGGTAATAAAATGTTTTCCTATGCATTTCAGCATGTTGCCTAATTGATAGTCCTGGTTTATTTGCCAATTGAGAAATATCTCTGAGGCAGGAATTTAGTGAAGAAGATAGCAAAATGAGAGGCCTGTTTTCTGCAGAAATTAGAAGGAAAAGAAGTTGCAAAATTAATATATTATCTTAGAGTCCAAGAAGGAGAAGGCTGAACTGAAACAAAAAGTAAGACATGTGTGTACTTATTCATTTACTTACCACATGCAGTCAGCTCTCCCTGTCCACAGGTTCTGCTTCCTCAAATTCAACAACCACAGATCAAAAATACTGGGGAAAAATTTCCAAAAAGCAAAACTTGAATTTGCTGCACATAGGCAATAATCTACATAGCATTTTATAATTATTTAAATAGTATTTACACTCTATTATTAATAGTTAGTATAAGTAATCTAGAGAGGATTTTAAGTCTATGGGAGGAAAAGATAAGCAGATACTACACCATTTTACACTTGAGGGACTTTGAGCATCTGCAGATTTTGGTACCCATGGGAATCCTGGAATCAATCTCCTGAAGACACCAAGGGATGAATGTATTATGGAGCACTGGGAGTCTAAGTTCCAGCTGTTGCTCTTGGCACTGGGGAAAGAACACAGCAAAGAACAAAAGAAAGTCCTGCACCATGGAGATGTCATCCTAGAGAGAGAAACGGTGATCTGTCAAGTCTGTATAGTAAGTCGAATAGTGGTGAGTGCAGGTAATAGGGAAAGAGCATGCTGAAAGAGCATGCTGCTTTATTTTACACAGAGTGATCTTAGAAGGCATCACTGATAAGGCAAATTTAAGCAGTAATGTATGAGAAATGAGGGAGTTTATGGTTGGGGGGATGGGAGGGAGGGAGGGATAGCTAGGAAATTTAGGATTGACATGTACACACTACTGTATTTAAAATAGATAACCAACAAGGACCTATTCGATAGCACAGGGAATGCTACTCAATATTCTGTAATGACCTAAATGGGAAAAGAATTTGAGAAATAATAGATACATGTACATATAGAACTGAGTCACTTTGCTGTATACCCGAAACTCACACAACATCACAACATTGTTAACCTACTATACTCCAATATAAAATTTAAAAATTTTTAAAAGTGAGAGAGGGAGTTCCAAGTTTCTTCAGGGGAATGGTTTCAGGAAAAAGAAGCAGACAGTGCAGTAATTGGAGTGTTTATGGGTTCAACTAACAGGAAGGATCATGGCTAGATCACTAAGATCATGGCATCCAGGCCCATCATTTCGTGGCAAATAGATGGGGAAACAGTGGAAACAGTGACAGACTTTATTTCCTTGGGCTCCAAAATCACTGCAGATGGTGACTGCAGCCATGAAATTAAAAGATGCTTGCTCCTTGGAAGAAAAGTTATGACCAACCTAGACAGCTTATTAAAAAGCTGAGACATTACTTTGCCAACAAAGGTCCATCTAGTCAAAGCCATGGTTTTTCCAATAGTCATGTATGGATGTGAGAATTGGATCATAAAGAAAGGTGAGCACCGAAGAACTGATGCTTTTGAACTGTAAAGTTGTAGAAGACTCTTGAGAGTTCCTTGGATTGCAAGGAGATCCAACCAGTCAATCCTAAAGAAAATCAATCATGAATATTTATTGGAAGGACTGATGCTGAAGCTGAAGCTCCAATACTTGGCCACCTGATGTGAAGAACTGACTCATTGGAAAAGACCCTGATGCTGGGAAAGACTGAAGGTAGGAGAAGGGGATGACAGAGGATGAGATATTTGGATGGCATCCCTGACTTGATGGACATGAGTTTGAGCAAGCTCTGGGAGATGATGATGGACAGGGAAGCCTGGCGTGCTGCAGTCCATGGGATTGCAAAGAGTCAGACATGACTGGACTGAACGGAACTGAACTGAACAGGAAGGAGGCCAAGTGAGAGCTAAGGGTAGAGTGGTGGGAGAAGAGACTGGAGAGGTACAAGGGAACCCAAGTTACTTAAGTTATATTGTTTAACATGAGGACTTTGGATTTCACTTGGAGAGTGATGGATTTTAGACTAGGACAGTGAAAAGCTGCCATGACCTCGATACATGGTGAAGGAAGAGACCATATAATTTGTTGATAGTTTAGATATGGGTTGAAGAGGAAGTCAGGAGAGAGGAAGAAGGACTTCCAACTTCAGGGAATGATCACTTATCTTCATTTAAGATGCTTCAATTGTGATCAATGTCAATTTATTTAAAGCCTTCCTGATAACAAGCATGCATTTTTGGGGCAAGTTCTCTGAAGAAAGATCCATGAAATTGTTATTTAGTGAGATATTGTTGGGAGAAAATAAATTAGAGCAAGTCTCTCCATCAGGCAAATTTATAGCAGCATTATAATGTCTGCAAATCTTGAGACTGGCTTTAGGAAGTATTATTTATATAATCTCAGTAATATGCAGTCACAAGCAAAGGGTTTCACCAAAGCAACATTAATCTAAGAGACAAATATATAAGAAAGAAAATCAAGTTTTTATAGATTTTTTTTAAGAATTTTTAAAAAATCAAGTTTTTAATTTTCAGTTAAAATTATGTGCAAATTGGTGAAAGTAAAGTGATTTTTTAAAGCACTATGAATTCAAAATTATTAGGAAATCTGTATTCTGACTAATTTTAATATTCAAATGTATGTTTTAAAGATACATATATAAATATCAGGGAGATATTTAAGAAAATGTTTCCATCAGGGTTTAGCAGGATAATAAAGAGGGTCAAGTGTGGAAGACATAACTGGCATGTCCACATTGTAAAAAAGTAACAGTTGGCAGTTATTAGTCTAAACATATTTTAAAATGACAAACTCCATATCATTTTGTCCCATTTCAGTAATGCCTTTAAGATGAGTTTAAATTACTCTTGCCCCCAAATGTAAAGAATATATTACTAGAATATTAGAAAAGGTATATTCATAAATTTGAAAAATTATAAAATTTTCATTTGTGCAATACCTAAATTAAAGAGTAATTTAAATCAAAAAAAAAAAAAAAGATATATTTTATATATGATTAGAACTGGCCATAAACAGAAAAAGGAGGTGGGTTGATAGAGGGCTGTGAAACCAGTCAGGCATTTTGATGTCTCCCAAGTTAAGTAAGCACTTCTGCTTTATAATTTTTTTAAAAAATTAAGTAACTTGCAAATGCTTTCAATGATGCTTGAAGAAACTAAATTACAAGCAAAATAAAATATGAACCCTATATAGAAGCCAAAAATAAAAAGCGTTGGGCTGGGTTAATAGAAAAAAGCCTGTGGTCAGTTCAGGGCTAAGTTGACAATTGTTCTTTCTTTTGCCAGGAAAGAGATGTTATGTAGAGATCACCAATATTGACCTTAACTGAAACAAAGTAGGGCAGAGAGCAGAAACTTCCACACGGTAGCAAAGGGTATTTGTTTCTTCTTGGTCATAAGAAATAAATTTGAAGAAGGAAAATGGATAGCAACAGCTGGGCAACAGTCTATAGAAGAAAAATCAAGCACCTAAAAGCAGACAGAAAGAATAAATGCTGAGATTCCAACAATAAAAGAGCGGGAATCATACTTATCTAATCTACCAAATTGTTGCTAGACCAGAAAATTCCAAAAAATTAGATAAGTGTATATTTAATAGACAAGGCTGTATATTGTCACCCTGTTTATTTAATTTGTAAGCACAGTGCATCATGCTAAATGTCAGGCTGGATGAATCACAGGCTAGAATCAAGATTGCAAGAGAAGTATCAACAACCTCAGATATGCAGATGATACCACCCTAATGGTAGAAAATGAAGAGGAATGATGGGGCCTCTTGCTGAGGGTGAAAGAAGAGAGTGAAAAAGCTGGCTTGAAATTTAAAATTCAAAAAATGATCATGGCATCTGGTCCCATCATTTCAAGCCAAATAGAAAGGGAAAAAGTGGAAACAGTAATATTTTATTTTCTTGGGCTCCAAAATCACTGCAGATGGTGACTGCAGCCATGAAATTAAAAGACACTTGCTCCTTGAAAGGAAAGCTGTAACAGACCTAGACAGCATATTAAAAACCAGAGACATTATTTTGCCAACGAAGATGCAAATAATCGAAGCTGTTTGTCCAGCAGTTAGGCACAGATGTGAGAGTTGGACTTAAAGAAGGTTGAGCACCAAGGAATTGATGCTTTTGAATTGTGGTGCTAGAGAAAACCCTTGGACTGCAAGGAGATCCAACCAGTTAATCCCAAAGGAAATCAACCCTGAATATTCATTAGAAGGACTGATGCTGAAACTCCAATATTTTGGCTGCCTGATGAGAAGAGCTGACTCAATGGAAAAGATTCGGATGCTGGGAAAGATTGAAGGCAAAAGGAGAAAAGGGTAGCAGAGAATGAGGTGCTTAGATAGCATCATCCACTCAATGGACATGAGTTTGAGCAAACTCTGAGAGATACTGGAATGCAAAAGTAAGAAGTCAAGAAACACCTGGAGTAAAAGGCAAATTTGGCCTTGGAGTACAGAATGAAGCAGGGCAAAGGCTAATAGAGTTTTGCCAAGAGAATGCACTGGTCACAGAAAATACCCTCTTCCAACAAAACAAGGGAAGACTCTATACATGGACATCACCAGATGGCCAACACCAAAATCAGCTTGATTATATTCTTTGCAGCCAAAGATGGAGAAACTCTATACTGTCAGCAAAAACAAGACCGGGAGCTGACTGTGACTCAGATCATGAACTCCTTATTGCCAAATTCAGACATAAATTGAAGAAAGTGGGGGGAAACCACTAGACCATTATGGTATATCCTAAATCAAATTCCTTATGATTATACAGCAGAAGTGAGAAATAGAATTAAAGGACTAGATCTGATTGCAGAGTGCCTGATGAACTGTGGATGGAGATTCGTGACATTGTACACGAGACAGGGATCAAACCAACCCCAAGAAAAAGAAATGCAAAAAAGCAAAATGGCTGTCTCAGGAGGCCTTATAAATAGCTGTGAAAAGAAGAGAAGTGAAAAGCAAAGGAGAAAAGGAAAGATATAGCCATTTAAATGTGGAGTTCCAAAGAATAGCAAGGAGAGATAAGAAAGCCTTCCTCAGCGATCAATGCAAAGAAATTGAGGAAAACAATAGAATGGGAAAGACTAGAGATCTCTTCAAGAAAAATAGAGATAGCAAGGGAACATTTCATGCAAGATCAGATCAGATCAGATCAGTCGCTCAGTCGTGTCCGACTCTTTGCGACCCCATGAATTGCAGCACACCAGGCCTCCCTGTCCATCACCAACTCCCGGAGTTCACTCAGACTCACGTCCATCGAGTCAGTGATGCCATCCAGCCATCTCATCCTCTGTCGTCCCCTTCTTCTCCTGCCCCTAATCCCTCCCAGCATCAGAGTCTTTTCCAATGAGTCAACTCTTCACATGAGGTGGCCAAAGTACTGGGGTTTCAGCTTTAGTATCATTCCTTCCAAAGAAATCCCAGGGCTGATCTCCTTCAGAATGGACTGGTTGGATCTCCTTGCAGTCCAAGGGACTCTCAAGAGTCTTCTCCAACACCACAGTTCAAAAGCGTCAATTCTTAGGTGCTCAGCTTTCTTCACAGTCCAACTCTCACATCCATACATGACCACAGGAAAAACCATTGCCTTGACTAGATGGACCTTTGTTGGCAAAGTAATGTCTCTGCTTTTGAATATGCTATCTAGGTTGGTCATAACTTTCCTTCCAAGGAGTAAGTGTCTTTTAATTTCATGGCTGCAGTCACCATCTGTAGTGATTTTGGAGCCCAGAAAAATAAAGTCTGACACTGTTTCCATCGTTTCCCCATCTATTTCCCATGAAGTGGTGGGACCGGATGCCATGATCTTCGTTTTCTGAATGTTGAGCTTTAAGCCAACTTTTTCACTCTCCACTTTCACTTTCATCAAGAGACTTTTTAGTTCCTCTTCACTTTTTGCCATAAGGGTGGTGTCATCTGCATATCTGAGGTTATTGATATTTCTCCTAGCAATCTTGATTCCAGCTTGTGTTTCTTCCAGTCCAGCATTTCTCATGATGTACTCTGCATAGAAGTTAAATAAACAGGGTGACAATATACAGCCTTGACGAACTCCTTTTCCTATTTGGAACCAGTCTGTTGTTCCATGTCCAGTTCTAACTGTTGCTTCCTGACCTGCATACAAATTTCTCAAGAGGTAGATCAGGTGGTCTGGTATTCCCATCTCTTTCAGAATTTTCCACAGTTTATTGTGATCCACACAGTCTAAGGCTTTGGCATAGTCAATAAAGCAGAAATAGATATTTTTCTGGAACTCTCTTGCTTTTTCCATGATCAAGCAGATGTTGGCAATTTGGTCTCTGGTTCCTCTGCCTTTGCTAAAACCAGCTTGAACATCAGGAAGTTCACGGTTCACATATTGCTGAAGCATGGCTTGGAGAATTTTGAGCATTACTTTACTAGCGTGTGAGATGAGTGCAATTGTGCGGTAGTTTGAGCATTCTTTGGCATTGCCTTTCTTGGGATTGGAATGAAAACTGACCTTTTCCAGTCCTGTGGCCACTGCTGAGTTTTCCAAACTTGCTGGCATACTGAAGATGGGCTCAATAAAGGACAAAAATGGTATGGACCTAACAGAAGCAGAAGATATTAAGAAGAAGTGGCAAGAATACACAGAAGAACTATACAAAAAAAGATCTTCATGACCCAGATAATCACGATGGTGTGATTACTCACCTAGAGCCAGACATCCTGGAATGCAAGATCAAGTGGGCCTTAGGAAGCATCACTACAAACAAAGCTAACGGAGGTGATGGAATTTCAGTTGAGCTATTCCAAATCCTGAAAGATGATGCTGTGAAAGTGCTGCACTCAATATGCCAGCAAATTTGGAAAACTCAGCAGTGGCCACAAGACTGGAAAAGGTCAGTTTTCATTCCAATCCCAAAGAAAGGCAATGCCAAAGAATACTCAAACTACTGCACAATTGCACTCATCTCACATGCTAGTAAAGTAATGCTCAGAATTCTCCAAGCCAGGCTTCAGCAATACATGAACAATGAACTTCCAGATGTTCAAGCTGATTTTAGAAAAGGCAGAGGAACCAGCGATCAAATTGCCAACATCTGCTGGATCGTCAAAAAAGCAAGAGAGTTCCAGAAAAATATCTATTTCTGCTTTATTGACTATGCCAAAGCCTTAGACTGTGTGGATCACAATAAACTGTGGAAAATTCTGAAAGAGATAGGAATACCAGATCACCTGACCTGTCTCTTGAGAAATTTGTATGCAGGTCAGGAAGCAACAGTTAGAAATGGACATGGAACAAGAGACTGGTACCAAATAGGAAAAGGAGTACGTCAAGGCTGTATATTGTCACCCTGCTTATTTAACTTCTACGCAGAGTACATCATGAGAAACTCTGGGCTGGAAGAAGCACAAGCTGGAATCAAGATTGCCAGGAGAAATATCAGTAACCTCAGACATGCAGATGACACCACCCTTATGGCAGAAAGTGAAGAAGAACTAAAGAGCCTCTTGATGAAAATGAAAGAGGAGAGTGAAAAAGTTGGCTTTAAATTCAGCATTCAAAAAACTAAGATCATGGCATCTGGTCCCATCACTTCACAGCAAATAGATGGAGAAACAATGAAAACAGTGAGAGATTTT
This sequence comes from Bos indicus, assembly GCF_029378745.1. NCBI lineage: Eukaryota > Metazoa > Chordata > Mammalia > Artiodactyla > Bovidae > Bos > Bos indicus. The sequence goes on from NC_091760.1 coordinate 115,397,437, forward strand.
ATTTTGGGGGGATCCAAAATCACTGCAGATGGTGACTGCAGCCATGAAATTAAAAGAAATTGCTCCTTGGCAGAAAAGCTATAACCAGCCTAGACAGCTTATTAAAAAGCAGAGACATTACTTTGCCAACAAAGGTCTGTCTAGTCAAAGCTATGGTTTCTCTAGTAGTCATGTATGGATGTGAGTTTTGGACTATAAAGAAAGGTGAGCACCAAAGCATTCATGCTTTGGAACTGTAGTGTTGGAGAAGACTCTTGAGAGTCCCTTGGACTGCAAGGAGATCCAACCAGTCCATCCTAAGGGAAATCAGTCCTGAATATTCATTGGGAGGACTGATGTTGAAGCTGAAACTCCAATACTTTGGACACCTGATGTGAAGAACTGACTCATTTGAAAAGACCCTGATGCTGGGAAAGATTGAAGGCAGGAGGAGAAGGGGATGACAGAGAATGAGATGGTTGGATGGCATCACTGACTCAATGGACATGAGTTTGAATAAACTCTGGGAGTTGGTGATGGACAGGGAGGCCTGGCGTACTGCAGTCCATGGGGTAGCAAAGAGTCAGACACGAATGAGCAACTGAACTGAACTGAATGTAATTTTCTATGTTACTCTTTCCATACATCTTACCCTCTCCTCTCCTATCCCCATGTTCATTCGTCTATCTTCTATGTCTGTTTCTCCATTGCTGCCCTTAAATAAATTCTTCAGTACCATTTTTCTAGATTCCATATATGTGTGTTAGAATATGGTATTTATCCTTCCCTCTGACTTACTTAACTCTGCATAATAGGTCTAGGTTCATCCACTTCATCAGAACTGACTCAAATGGGTTACTTTTTATGCTTTAGTAATATTTCATTGTGTATATGTACCACAACTTCTTTATCTATTCAACTGTCGATGGACATCTAGGCTGCTTCCATGTTCTAGCTGTTGTCAATAATGCTGCAATGAACAATGGGATACATGTGTCTTTTTCAATTTTAGTTTCCTCAAGGTATATGCCTAGGAATGAGATTGCTGGATCATATGGTGCCTTTCAGAGAAGGCAATGGCACCCCACTCCAGTACTCTTGCCTGGAAAATCCCATGGATGGAGGAGCCTGATAGGCTGCAGTCCATGAGGTCTCGAAGAGTCGGACACGACTGAGCGACTTCACTTTCACTTTTCACTTTCATGCACTGGAGAAGGAAATGGCAACCCACTCCAGTGTTTTTGCCTGGAGAATCCCAGGGATGGGGGAGCCTGGTGGGCTGCCGTCTATGGGGTCTCACAGAGTCGGACACGACTGAAGCGACTTAGCAGTAGCATGGTGCCTTTATTCCTAGTTTTGTAAGGAATCTCCATACCATCTTTCATATGGCTGTGTCAACTTACATTCCCTCCAACAGTGCAAGAGCATTCCCTTTTCTCCACACCCTCTCCCGCATTTATTGTTTGTAGACTTTTTGATTATGGCCATTCTGACTATTGTGAGATGATATCTCATTGTTATTTTAATTTGCATTTCTCTAATAATGAGAGATGTTGAGCAATCTTTTCGTGTGTTTCTTAGCCATCTGTATGTCTTCTTTGGAGATATGTCTGTTTATGTCTTTTCCCCACGTTTTCTGGGTTGTTTGTTTTTCTGGTATTGATTTGTATGAGCTGTTTGTATATTTTGGAAATTAATCCTTTGTCAATTGTTTCATTTTCTATTATTTTCTCCCATTCTGAGGTTTGTCTTTTCACCTTGCTTATAGTTTCCTTTGCTGTGCAAAAGCTTTAAGTTTAATAAGGTCCCACTTGTTTACTTTTGTTTTTATTTCTGGTACTCTAGGAGGTGGGTCATAGAGGATCTTGCTTTGATTTATGTCATCGAGTGTTCTGCCTGTGTTTTCCTCTAAGGTTTTTTTTAGTTTGTGGTCTTGCATTTAGGTTTTTAATCCATTTTGAATTTATCTTTGTGTATAGTATAGGAAGTGTCCTAATTTCATTCTTTTACATGTAGCTGTCCAGTTTTCCCAGCACCATTTACTGACGAGGCTGTCTTTGCCCCATTGTATATTCTTGCCTCCTTTGTCAAAAATAAGATACCCATAGGTGCATGGATTTATTTCTGGGCTTTCTATCTTGTTCCATTGGTCTATATTTCTGTTTTTGTGCCAGTAACATACTGTCTTGATGGCTTGTAGTTTTGTAGTGTAATCTGAAATCAGGAAGGTTGATTCTTCCAGCTCCATTCTTCTTTCTCAAGACTGCTTTAACTATTCAGGGACTTTTGTGTTTCCATATGAATTGTGAATTTTTTTTCTTCTAGTTCTGTGAAAATTTTTTTTCTTCTGGTTTTGTCATTGATAATTTTATAGGGATCACATTGAATCTGTAGTTTGCATTTGGTAGTATAGTCATTTTCACAATATTGATTCTTCCTACCCAGGAACATGGAATATCTCTTCATCTGTTTATGTCATCTTTGATTTCTTTCATTAGGGTCTTATAATTTTCTGTGTACAGTTCTTTTGTCTCCTTAGGTAAGTTTATTCCTAGATATTTAATTCTTTTTGTTTTAATGGTGAATGGGATTGATTCTTTAATTTCTCTTTCTGATTTTTCATTGTTAGTATATAGAAATGCAACTGACTTCTGTGTATTGATTTTGTATCCTGCAACTTTGCTAAATTCACTAATTAGCTCTAGTAATTTTCTGATAGTATCTTTAGGGTTTTCTATGTACAGTATCATGTCATCCACAAACAGTGAGAGCTTTACTTCTTATTTTTTTACTTCTTTTCTGAACTTGATTCCTTTTATTTCTTTTTCTTCTCTGATTGCTGTAACTAGGACTTCCAGAGCTATGTTGAATAATAATGATGTGAGTGGACCCCTTTGTCATGTTCCTGATCTTAGGGAGAATGCTTTCAGTTTTTCACCACTGAGAACAATGTTTTCTGCAGGCTTATCATATATGGCCTTTACTATGTTGAGGTAGGTTCCTTCTATGCCCATTTTCTGAAGAGTTTTAATCATAAATGGGTCTCTTTGGCCATTCTTTCTCTGTAGCTCCACCCTTTCTGGCATTTAGAGGGCTCTCTTGCCTGGGGTCCTTCTCTGTTGCTCAGCAGGTCAGGCACATAGAGGGGGCCCCCCGGATCCTACTCTGTAGATCGGCCCATCAGGCCCTTAAAGGAGCACCTTGGGTGGGGTCCTCCTTTGTATTTCCGTTCATCATGCATTTGATGGGCCGGCCTCTCTGTTGTTCAGCTGCTGATGCTGGCACGTGGAGAGAGGAGGCTATGGTGATGGCTCCAACATCTACATGTGACTCAGCAGTATCACCTTGCTTCCATGGCTGCCCACCTTTCTTCCACAGGCATTTCTTATCACAGTCCCCTCCCTCACATCCCTTTGATCCGTTCCTCTACAGTCAACAGCAGCCATCACCCTGGGATTGCTCCACAATCCCTAAACTCCAGCTCCCAGCTGCTGCACCTTCCTGGGAGCCAATGTTCCTGTCCAGAGTTTGTATGGCTGCAGCAAGAACTGTCTGATTCTTATTCCATTTAGGCTGCCACAGATCAGCTGTTTCACTCTCAGCCTTAACTGTTTCTTCCCTGACTCAGACAATTGCCCTGATGTGGGGATCGGACCCCTGCTTCAGTTCCCCTACCGGCTGAGGGCAGGTCGAGTCCTACTAACACTTCTGTTCCCCCCCCTATTTCCTTTGTCCTACTGAGTTTTGCGTGGTTCTATATATTCTTGTCTGCTGGTTAGGTATTGCTGTCCACTCTCAGCTGGTGCTCTGCATGCACTTCTGTGTGTGAAGGTGTATTCCTAATGTATCTGTGGAGAGAGATACACTTCATGTCTACCTACTCCTCCACCATCTTGTTCTCCCTACATTTAGTTTTTGAGCAAATGTGTTGTATGTCATTTCACAAAAGTTCAGCAAGAGTTCAGAACATTCAAATATTTGCACACATTCATACTGGAAATACATGCCCAGCTTGGTGTTTGAGCACCATGTTATTTTCTGTAGTGTGTGCTGTGTGCTCAGTCTCTCAGTTGTGTCCAACTCTTTGCAACCCTTTGGACTGTAGGATGCCAGACTCCTCGGTCCATGGAACTTTTCCAGCAAGAATACTGAGGGGTTGCCATTTCCTCCTTCAGGAGATCTTTTGGACCCTGGGATCTAACCCATCTCCTGTGTCTCCTGCATTTCAGCAGATTCCTTACCACTGAGACATCTTGGAAGCCCCAGCTTTTTGCTACAATAGGCAACTCTTCAATACTAGGATTTAATTACTAGGATTTAATTTAATTACTATCAAAAGCTTTTGATAAGAAATTAATAAAGACTTGTCTGCATTTCTAGCTCTCACTCCTAGTCCCCTCCTGTCTTTTTTATCTCACCAGAGTTCTAGTTAACCCAGTTTTTAAAAAAATATTACTTGCAATAAAGTACTGACCAAAATATAGCCAATAGAATAAGAGCAAAATGATAGATCAAAGTAATGTGAGAAGCAAGATGGGTGAGATAATTATATGACAATTTAAGACAAAGGAAACATAAAGTACAAAAGTAAGCATGCAGCTTCCTAGTAAAAGGGAAATGCACAATTGTGATTGTGCATGTCCATTTATCTAATGAAACATAAGATCATTAGGGCTCTACTTTTTAAGAAGAATTTAGAGCATGAAACAAATTTTTACATTGTAACAGTAAAAAAAAATTTAATAGGCATGCAATATGAATATAAATATCCCGTTGTTTGGGATGCTATATACTATTTTAAAAGAAAAATAGAAACGTAAGTTCTTGGATAAGCTTACCAGGCAGTTGCTTTCGTCAATAGAAGGGAATTGTCAGGTGCTAAATTGCTAATCCTTTATGAAATGCCTTCTGAGAATCACTGGAACATGTTCTCAGATTTTATGGCTTAGGTTTTAAAAGTAATATTCCTTTCGGTGAGCTTCATATTCGAACTCCTTATACTAAAGTATAAGGCATATTTGATTTAAGCATGAAAGTGACAGATTTACACAATCCCGTCGCATGCACAACTTGAAGGTATTTTTCTATAAAGTTTCCTTGATCTGTTGTTTTTTAAAAAACTGAAGTAAATAAGCAACTGCAAGTAAATTCCAATGATCAATAACCATAAACATGCTAGATCAAATTTGGAAAAAATTAGAATGTCTGCGAGTCAGGAATAAATGCATTTGTATACCTTCCTATCATCATATTATCTCATTTGAGTCGCTACAGGAAAAAGACCTGGCATTTGCAAATGTCAAGGGGTTATGCTTGGGAACTGAATTTTGTGATCTGACTAAAAGTGAAACAAATCACATCATGCCTCTTACTCATGAGCTCAACATATATGTGGACTGTTGGCAACACATACTTGGGTACGTTGCATTGAATTTGTATCACTCTTTGAAATCACTTGTTATCCATTTATGTTGTGTGCTACATTGACTGCAGAATACAAAGGAATTTCCAGCCAAAGTAAAACCCAGATATCTGAGGCTGTTTGCCAGTTTCATTGAATGCAAAAGTTGAATTTTACATTGTTCCACAGGAAAAGCAAGATTTGTTATAGTTAACAGTTGCTTTGTCTTCCAATGACTAGCACAGTGAATTAGTAATTTTTCCGCATGTACCACTGTGCTCTTCAAATAGAAGCAGACTTTCATCAGTCATTTTGAATACCTGGCACCTCAATCAGAGAGTAACCTATTCTTTCCATATGACTGGACTCCACTCTCAATAAAACAGTGTATTATAAAAATGTAGCTCTATTTGTAAAGTGAGGGTCCTGGTGCTCACTGCTCAAAATACAGTAAAGAGGCAAGGTTGGTGAAAGGGAAATTTTACTTTATTTTAGATGCCGGCAACTGGAGATGGAGCGGATGGACTCCTGTCCAAAGGTTGACTCCCTGCCCTGACCATCATGGGGCAAGAGTTTTTATAGGCAGAGGAAGGGGGTCACATATTGAAACAGCACAGTCAACTGTTATAGTCATCTTAAAGTTGGTCACGTGATGGTTTCACCAGCATCATCTTGATTGTTTTAAGTACTGTTAATCTTTAGTTCCAGATTCTGTTTCCATTTCTTGAGGCCAGTTCTCAGAATTGTGACAGCTAATGTCATGGCTATAGTCTGGTCATCATGTAATTAATTTCTTTTACCTGGTGGAAATTTCAATATTTATAAGACAGCTCTCAGGATATGACTTAGAATATTATCTGTAGCTCTTAAAGTTGGAACTAAAGGTCCTTAAATATGCTTAATGACTAAACTATTATTATTTCATCTTGTTAGACCATTTGCCTTGTTTCTGCATTTTCTCACTTCTCTAATCAAAGTTTGGCTAAGGTTTTTCCTCATACAAAACGTAGACAGAGGACATGGCAGGGAGGGGAAGACCATAGGGTCATGCTCCATTTCATATTCACTGCTATTTTGAGAAAAACGCTCCCCAAACACACAGTGAGAAAGAAAATATTGGTGAATAAATAATTTTGCTTACAGAAAGACACAGTCCTGGCTTCTGTGAGCCTTCAATTAAAATAAATAAATTTAAATTAAAAAAAATAAATAAAAATAAAATGGTCATGGTCTTGAAATAACACCATTTGTTAACCAGCCATCAAAAAAAAAAAAAAAAAGGTGTGAAATTCAACTGCCTTTAAATTTCAGAAGTTTTTTAGGACTGGTAAAACTGGGCTCTGAATTGATATAGGTAAGTTAATTGACAATGATTTGTAAAAACGGCATTGCTCATGGGAATGAGTACCATCATTATTTATTCTTAAAACCTTTATGTATTGAAAGATAAAATGAGAATACAGAAATAATGGAGACTTCTACACCACATATATAGTAGGCAGTCCAAGAACAATAAAAGGGGGATGTGAGATGCTTGAAACCCGGTCTCAGTCTCTGCTTCTGGGTAATTCAATCTAGGCATTCACCTTTTGCTGAGATATCTTTCTGTTCTTTACTAAATAATACTTTTAAAAGGCAGCTAAGCCCTGAATTCTGAGTACTTCACACAGTTCTTGGCTTGTGTATGTACACATTTCAAGGTAAATAATATATTTGTTATAAACAATTTTAACCCATTAATGTTTCTTTTCCATCTGCCTTCATTTTTCCCTTTAAGCCTCCATAATGTAGCAAATTAGAAACCCATGTGGGCATTAAGTCCTCCTGGGGGGGCCAGTTGATAAACAGATAATATTAAAAATACCAATTTACCATCAATAAATCTCTCTTTGCACCTGTACTTAACCAGGATCTCAATCATTATCTGTATATTTGGTCACTTAAAATTTTATTTACCTAGATATTTTCACTGTAAATTGATTGAAGTTTCTATTTCAAGAGATCATTTTCAGCACAAAAACTTTTTTAACATTTCCCCCCCCCTTTGCCATTTTTATAATGTACATAACAATAAACCCAGCAATTCCAGTTTAGAGTATTTTATGGCAATAGTTTTCAACATGCATGAAAATTCAGGTATAAAATGTCCATTGTAGTATTGTTTAAATGATAGAAAGAATGCTAAGATATATTTTCTAGTGTGAAAGAATCAAGACACAGAACATTAGAGCAGAAAATATGAACCAAATTGTATAAAGTAAGAATCATTACTATATAATTATATACACACTCACAGCACACAAACATACACATATTAAGTGTATAGAGAAAGGTTTGGATAAAATGCACATTGATTTTTGTTAAAACTAATCAATGTTACTTTTGGGATGGGAAGAAGGGATGGAGGCTCAAGAAGGAGGTGATATGTATATAATTAAGGCTGATTTGCATTGTTTTTTTTTTTTTTTTTAAGATTTATTTTATTTATGGCTGTGCTGGATCTTGGTGGCTGCCCACAGGCTTTCTCTAGTTCTGCATTGTTGTACTTCAGAAATAAACACAACATTGTAAAGCAAATTTCCTCCAATTAAAGACTGAATTAAAAAACTACTTTTGATGAAGAGAATGGAATATGGACAGTTTGCTGAAAAGAATTTTTATTATTTAGTTTACATGCTTATGTGTTGCTTGAATTTTTTTAACAAATAGAATATTTATGTAGTATTTGATTTCTTCAACTTCAAAAACATAACTATAGGGAAAAAAAATAAAAATTACTTAAAGAAGGAAGAAATTAACCACACTTTGTATTGTCTTTTCAAATATCACTGCCTACAAAAGCCTTCCTCTCTTTTCTCTGCATTCTCCTGTACTTGAGTTGCCATTCTTTTAGTATTTATTGAATTCAGTAATAATTATTAAAACTCTACTGAGTTCCAATTATGAATAAGATATTAATCCTATCCTCAAGGAACTCACAACTGAGAGAAAAAAAGAAATGCATTAACAATAAAGCAATGAGCAGATGGCTAAAATATGGCAAGTATGAACAAAATGTTATGGGCTTTGTGGCAGCAGAATTCTAAGATGGACCTCAGCATTCTCAGCTGGCTTGTAACTGGCTTTGGCCTTTGGGAAGCATAGGCAGGGGATGGGTTTCTGAAAGGAAGTTCCAGGGATTTCTTCTACATTTTCTTTCTGCTCAGTCACACTGCTACTGAGCACATACTATACACCAGGTACTGTCCTAAGAAGAGTACTCTTTTTACCTCATTTAATCCTCACAACCTACATTTGAAGTAGAAGTTATAATTATCCCCACCTAAAAATGATGTTAGAGAAATTACTATGAGTCTCAAGAGAAAAACAGTGGAGCCAGTATTCTAGCATAAACAACCTGACTTCAGAGCCCGGACACTAACTGGTATCATACCCTATAATCATCTTGGATAACCTGAATCTATTACTTCAGGAAGGAAAAATAATAAAAGTTTTACTCTTTATGATATGCATTAGGGTTTCTTGAAAAAAATCAAGTGGATCCAGCATAAATATTTTATTTTATCCCCACACTCAACAATTTTCTCTCTTTTTCACAGAAAGACATGATGTTATTCGGTGTATTTTAAAACCTTTCCTACTACTGCAATACAGCATGAAAATTGTATGGGAGCTCTATTTGCCTCTATTTCTGATTTGTACAGTCTTGAGTGAATATATATGTGTCTTAGCTTCTAACATGATACTAAAAAGTAGTCTGTGATGAGTACTCTGGCTATAATTTCTTAGGATCCAACCACCTAGCACCTTCTCAGAAATTCATCACACACATGTTGCCTTCTCTGATATATTGCCATTATGATTGTGACTTAAGGGGTTTGTAATTTAAAATAAACACAAAATAGTAACGGTGATGTGGATCTTGTCTCTTGGTTCAAGCTCCTCGATCCTCAAGCGTTACAGGTATCTCGTAGCAAGGTTACACATGATGTTTTAGAACATTGATGTTTTATAATTTGTGTTATCATTGATGCTCATTTCTAAAATACTATGCTTAAATAATTGAAATTGTGACATGTCTTTGAAAATGTACCCAAATGTTGTGGTTTGGATGTGTGTCAAAAGTCCATTAAGTTAGCCATGAATGCCAAAAGTTGAATTGCCCTGCTATGGGCCAGTGGTGGTTTAAAAAAAAAAAAAAAAGCCTTACCTGCAAGTAAGCATTACACATTGTGCAAAGGTTAGTTTCATGACATTAGAATTAAGAATTATTTATTTAATTAAAACACCTATTCTCTAACATCCAGCATGCTAGTTAATAGGAATAAAAAGATCACATCTGAAAATCCCCAGTCCGGTGGGAATTAGACAGTTGGACATATTATTTGAGTACAGTTGAGATTACATGACAGACACACAGCTAGACTACACATGCTCTGGAAAGCCACAGGATTAACACTTAATGATGAAAAATGGAAGCACATGCTGGATCTTGAAATAGATTAAGACAAGTAGAAGTCTTTCAGGAAAAGAAAGAAGTTTTGTGCGTTAGGCAAAGGAACTGTCTGTGCAGAACCCGAGAGATGAGTGAGGAAGTATGACCCTTTTGTGAAACATTAAGTATTTCTTCATGACTGGAATGTGGATCCTGAGGTGAGACTTGGCAAGTGAAATAAATGGACAGGCTTGAGTCAGAGTAGAAAGAATTTTTTATTAAGCAATTTGCTGTTTATCCTGGAAGCCCCTGGGAACCTTTAGCTTAAGTGGTAGAGTAATACAATTGTAGATTATATTATATTATGTTCTATTATATTATTATAACACTAAGCTCCTCTTTTGTATTAGAACTCTTATGCTGTCAATCTGCAAATTGTACACACCACTTATGATTAAAAAAATTAAACTAGAAATGGACAGGAACTTCTTCCATGTGATAAAGGGCACCTAAGAAAACATCACACTTAATGATGAAAATTGGAAAGCTTTCCCCCTAAAATTAGGAACAGGACAGGATGTCCACTCTTGCCATTTTTATTAAATATTGTACTGAAGGTTCTAGCCAGGGAAATTAGGCATTTTAAAAGAAAGAAAGAAAAGATATCCAGATTGGAAAGGGAAAAAGTAAAACTTACCTCTAATTACAGAGGGCATGATCTCCAATACAGAAAAGGCTAAGCACCATCAATAGCAACAAGGTATTAGCTATTAGAGCTAATACATGAGTTCATCAAAGTTGCTGGATACAAGATCAATATACAAAAATCAATTGTATTTGTATACATTAGCATTGAACAATCTAAAAATGAAATTAAGGAAAAGTTTCATGAAAAATAACATCAAAATATTAAGATACTTTAAGAACATATTTAATAAGACAAATGCCAGATTTGTGCACTGAAAACTACACCACGCCATTGAAAGAAATTTTAAAAGCCTTAAATAAATGGAAAGCTATCTCATGCTCTTCGATTGGAAACAAGATGACAATAATCCACAAATGGATTTACTGATTCAATGCAATCACCATCAAAATCCTAGTTGCCTTTTGGCAGAAATTGATAAACTTTTTCTAAAATTCATACCGAAGTGCAAAGAACTCAAAAAAACCAAAACCATCTTGAGAAAGAACAACAAATGTGTAGAATTCACACTTCCCAATTTCAAAACTTATTACAAAGCTACTGTAATCAAGATTGTGTGTACTTTGGCCACCTCATGCGAAGAGTTGACTAATTGGAAAAGACTCTGATGCTGGGAGGGATTGGGGGCAGGAGGAGAAGGGGACGACAGAGGCTGAGATGGCTGGATGGCATCACTGACTCGATGGACATGAGTCTGAGTGAACTCCGGGAGTTGGTGATGGACAGGGAGGCCTGGCGTGCTGCGATTCATGGGGTCGCAAAGAGTCGGACACGACTGATCTGATCTGACACACCTAGATTGACTTACCTGGTGGCTCAGACGGTAAAGCGTCTGTCTAAAATGTGGGAGACCCAGGTTCGATCCCTGGCTCGGGAAGATCCCCTGGAGGAGGAAATGGCAATCCACTCCAGTACTATTGCCTGGAAAATCCCATGGACAGAGGAGCCTTGTAGGCTACAGTCCATGGGGTCGCAAAAAGTAGGACACGACTGAGCAACTTCACTCACTCACTCACACACCTAGATAAATAGAATTGAGATCAGAAAGAAACCTGCATATTTATGGGCAACAGTTTGGGGGTTTTTTGGCTATGCTGGGTCTTCATTGCTTCATGTAGCTTTCTCTAGTTATGGTGAGTGGGGCCTACTATTCACTGTGATGTGCGGGTCTTTCATTGTGGTGGCTTCTTGTTGTGGAGCACAGGCTCTAGGCTCACAGGCTTCAATAGTTGCAGCATGTGGCCTCAGAAGTTGTGGTGCCTGGGCTCCACTGCTCTGTGGCATGTAGGATCTTCCTGGATCAGGGATTGAACCCATGTCCCCTGCATTAGCAGGTGGATTCTTATCCACCATACCCCCAAGTAAATCCTGGCAACTGATTTTTAACAAGGGTGGCAAGCCAATTAAATGGGAGAAAACAGTGTTTTCAACAAATGGTGCTGGGACAACTGGATGCTGCTGCTCCTAAGTCACTTCAGTCGTGTCCGACTCTGTGCGACCCCATAGACGTCAGCCCACCAGTCTCCCCCATCCCTGGGATTCTCCAGGCAAGAACACTGGAGTGGGTTGCCATTTCCTTCTCCAGTGCATGAAAGTGAAAAGTGAAAGGGAAGTCACTCAGTCGTGTCCAACTCGTAGTGACCTCATGGACTGCAGCCCACCAGGCTCCTCCGTCCCTGGGATTCTCCAGGCAAGAGTACTGGAGTGGGGTGCCATCGCCTTCTCCGGGGACAACTGGATATCTATATGCCAAACAATGAAGCTGTACTTATAACACTATATATAAAAATTAACTCAAAATGGGTCAAAAACCTAAAAATGAGAGCTATAATTATTAACTCTAGAAAAAAACATAGGAGTAAACTTTCATGATCTTATATTTGACAATAATTCCTTAGATAGTACTTAGAGTCAACAAAATAAAATAAATTAAATGAACATGATCAAAATTTAAAATTTTGTGCTTCAAATAACGCTATCAAGAAAATAAAAAGACTGCCATAGACAGAATAGAAAAAAAAAACAAACACAAATCACATACCTGATAATGGTCTCAGTTCAGTTCAGTTCAGTTCAGTCGCTCAGTCGTGTCCGACTCTTTGCGACCCCATGAATCGCAGCACACCAGGCCTCCCTGTCCATCACCAAATCCCGGAGTTCACTCAGACTCACGTCCATCAAGTCAGTGATGCCATCCAGCCATCTCATCCTCTGTCGTCCCCTTCTCCTCCTGCCCCCAATCCCTCCCAACATCAGAGTCTTTTCCAATGAGTCAACTCTTCACATGAGGTGGCCAAAGTACTGGAGTTTCAGCTTCAGCATCATTCCTTCCAAAGAAATCCCAGGGCTGATCTCCTTCAGAATGGACTGGTTGGATCTCCTTGCAGTCCAAGGGACTCTCAAGAGTCTTCTCCAACACCACAGTTCAAAAGTATCAATTCTTCGGCGCTCAGCCTTCTTCACAGTCCAACTCTCACATCCATACATGACCACAGGAAAAACCATAGTCTTGACTAGACGGACCTTTGTTGGCAAAGTAATGTCTCTGCTTTTGAATATGCTAATGGTCTAGAATCCAAAATACAAAAGAAACTCTTAGAACTTAACAATGAAAAAGATAAATAATTCAATTAAATATGAGGAGAGGATTTGAATAGACTTTTCTCCAAAAATATATACAAATAATCATTAAGCACATGAAAAAATGTATGCCATCTTTAGTCAGTCATTAAGGAAATGTAAATCAAAACCATAAGAGATATTACTTCACATCCACTAGAATGGCAATAATCAAGAGGATAGACGATACCAGGTTCCAGTGAGGAACTGGTATCAGTAGAGAAATCGGAGCCCTCTTGCATGGGTAGTGGGACAGCAAAACACTGCAGTTGCTTTGGAAAATAATCAAGCATTTCCTCAAATGGTTAAATGTAGAATTACTACATGATCCAGCAATACCCCACATAAGCTGATACCCAAGAGAATTGATAGTATATGTTTAAAAACTTAGACATAAATGTGCATGGCAACATCATTCACAGTCAAAACATGGAAACAGCTCATATGCTCATTACTGATGACTAGATAAGCAAAATGAGGTATGTCCCTACACAAGGATATCATCCAGCCCCAAAAAAGGGAATGAATTACTGATACATTCTGCTACATGGGTGAACCTTGGATACACTATGCTAAGTAAAAGAAGCCAGACAACAAGTGCTACATTGTATGATTAGATTTATATGAAATGTTCAGAATAGGAAAATACATGGACACATAAAATAGATACTGGTTGTCAGAAACTAGGGGGATAGGGAAATAAAAAATGACAACTGAGTTTAGGATTTCTTTTCAGGGTGATTATCTTCTGAAATTAGGTAGTGGTATTTGCTGTACAATTTTGTAAATATATAAAAACCTACTGAATTATAAACTTTTAAAGTGTTAGTTTTGTTGTAACAATTAACTCTCAATTAAAAATTTATGTTATGTAAATTACATAGGAATAAGATAATTTTTAAATGAGTTATTAAAGTATGTGCTGATGTATAGTAGGTGTTTAATAGATATTTGTTGAAAGAAGGAATGTATCATAACTGATCAAAAACTGAAATTATAGAAAATAACATTAGACTATAATTAAGAATTTAAAGTAATCATTAGAAGTACATCACAAGATCAGAAAGCAATTATTTCTGAGAAGGACAATGTTACAGATGTTTAAACCATTTCCTCTAAAAAAAAGTACTAATTTTTCCAGGTACTCAATGTAGAAGTACAAACTCATAGGTAAATATAGTGTTGTCAAAAATGACTTGACAATATTTATTCAGAATGGACATTGAATCGGCTCATTGGGGTTTCTTTTAAGAATTATTATCTTGCAATGGCTTCAGGTTAATGTGAAATTTTAGGAGGGATTAATCAACTCTGATTTACAACTATAATCATGCTAATCCAAGAATTGTTCTCCAACCCATTTTGTACCTAAGATTGATGAGAAGATTTCTTGTCTTTCACATTTCATTAGAAGACATATATTAAAGATTGGTTATATTTCATATAAATTTATTTAATCAAAGATAGTGATCAATTTTGACTTCATTTAAGATGAATGTAAGACAAAATGGAAGTTTAATAAAGCTGCTCTATAAATATTCATTCCTAACTTCTTTAGTTCCTATAAAAATGGTCTTATCTGGAGTGTATATGAAACATGCACATATATGGATATGTGGGTGTCATATACATATTACATACATGTACACATATATATGAATTTTCAATATATATGTGTATATTCAGGCAATTAAAAACTGAATCATACCAGTTATATATTTCAAGCAAGAGAATTTTAACTACAAGTTGCATGTTTATAACTAAAAATAAAAGATACATTTTTAAGCTCTGATCCTGTTAGCTTAGTTAGAGAACATTGTTGTGTTGAAACTAATCATCAATTTGACTCAAAGAGTGAATATATGTCCTAATAAAGCTTAAAATTCTTGGTAATGAAGGTGCATTTGCTCGGTATATGATAAACAGTTCTGAGAGGCACTAATCCAATTGCTCCAGAATAAATCTAATTTTGGTAGCAATGTCTTTACTTCATAAAAGAATGAAAACACTCAATCTAACCTGGCTTTGTTGTTGTTTAGTAGCTAAGTCATGTCCTACTCTTGCAACCCCATGGACTGTAGCCCACCAGGCCACTCTGTCCATGGGATTTCCTAGGCAAGAATATTGGTGTGAGTTATCATTTCCTACTCTGGGGGATCTTCCCAATGCAGGGACCAAATCCAAATTTCCTGCATTGACAGGTGGATTCTTTACCACTGAGCCACCAGGGAAGTCCAATCTGGCTTAGGTTTTATAACTAATACACAAATGCACCTATTTGCCAGATTGACAAGTGTCTCCAATTTATTTTGAAGCTCTTGGTGTTATTCACCCCTTCTGTTGGGATATTGCTTTTCTTTAGTGACATCCTCAAGATTCAGGGATCATAATCCATCAACTGCTTAATAGGCATCATCTCCTAGTCATTGTGCTTTCCGACAAAAAGAATATAGTGATGCTGCCAAAAGAGGATTGTGGAAACCTAAAAGCAAATATAATTCAGAAGAAAAGGTACTCACTTTAATACTCATGATATTCCTTAGGGAACACATGTCAAACCATCTTATTTTTCAAATTGATGAACTGAGGTGCAGGGAGGCATGTGCACCTGGCATTTAACTCAAGTTCCTGACTTGTACCCCATGCCCATTCTGCTACATCTGAAACTAACATGCATATCATTTATGTATCAATGCTTCTCCTAAATGTGGTAAAGATAGCACCAGAAAGTTTCTCTTTATTTTATTTGAAGTTATGCATGCTGTTTTAATTGACTTTATAATACTGATACAGCAGCATTGAAACAACTCCAGTGAAAGAGATATTTCTCTCACAGCCATGACAGCTAACAAAACAAAACTGTTCTCATCTCTCCACGAAAACTTCTAGACTTTGGCAACAAGCAAGCTTTATATTCCAACATACGCTGGATCATAGAAAAAGCAAGGAAATTCAAAAAATCTACTTCTGCTTCATTGACTATGCTAAAGCCTTTGGCTGTGTGGATGACAACAAACTGTGGAAAACTCTGAAAGAGATGGGAATGCCAGACCACCTGAGCTTCCTCCTGAGAAACCTGTATGCAGGACAAGAAGCAACAGTTAGAACCAGACATGGAATAATGGACTGATTCAAACTTGGGAAAGGAGATTTCAAGGCTGTGTATTATCACCCTGCTTATTTAACTTATATGCAGAGTACATCATGGGAAATGCCAGACTAGATGAATCACATGCTGGAATCAAGATTGCCAGGAGAACTATCAACAACCTCAGATATGAAGATACCACTTTAATGGCAGAAAGTGAAGAGGAAATAAAGAGCCTCTTGATGAAGGTGAAAGAGGAGAGTGGAAAATCTGGCTTAAAGCTCAACATAAGATCGTGGCCTCCCTGTCCACTCCAGGCCTCCCTGTCCATCACCAACTCCCAGAGTTCACTCAGACTCACGTCCATCGAGTCAGTGATGCCATCCAGGAGGCCTGGCATGCTGTGATTCATGGAGTCACAAAGAGTCGGACATGACTCAGCGACTGAACTGAACTGAACTGAAGATCGTGGCAGCTGGTCCTCACTTCATGGCAAATAGATGGGAAATTTTTGAAACAATGTCAGATTTCATTTTCTTCGGCTCTAAAATCAATGCTGATGGTGATTGCAGCCATGAAATTAAAAGACTCTCACTCCTTGAAAGAATAGCTATGTCAAAACTAGACAATGTTGTAAAAAGGAGAGACATCACTTTGCTGATAAAGGTCCATATAGTCAAAGCTATGGTTTTTCCAGTAGAAATGTATGGGTGTGAGAGTTGGGTCATAAATAAAGAAGGCTGAGCCCCTAAGAACTGACACTTTCGAACTGTGGTGCTGGAGAAGACTTTTGAGAGTCCCTTATACAGCAAGGAGATCATACCAGTCAATCCCAAAGGAAATCAAACCTCAATATTCATTGGAAGGACTGGTGCTGAAGCTGAAGCTCCAATACTTTGGCCACCTGATGGGAATATGTGACTCACTGGAAAAGACCCTGATGCTGGGAACAATTGGGAGCAAGAGGAGAAGAGGGCAACTGAGGATGAGATGTTTGGATGGCATCACTGACTCAATGGACATGAGCTTGAGCAAACTCAGGGAGATAGTGATGGACAGAGAAGCCTGGCGTGCTGCAGTTCATGGGGTCTCAAAGAGTCAGACACGACTTAGAAACTCATCAACAACAACAGTATTCACATTATTGCCATCTCACTGTGGTCACGGCATTGACCTCTGCTTTTCTTACTTAGCATAATTGCACACAGATACACTATTGTTATACATATTTCATATTTCTCATCTTCAGAATCTGCCTAGGGTGTTACTATTCTGAGCCCTATAAATAACTGCTTCTATAGATGGCATTTAATAAGTTTGCTATGCTAAGTCACTTCAGTCGTGTTCAACTCCATGCGACCCCATAGACTGTAGCCCACCAGGCTCCCCTGTCCCTGGGATTCTCCAGGCAAGAACACTGGAGTGGGCTGCCATTTCCTTCTCCAATGCATGAAAGTGAAAAGTGAAAGTGAAGTCGCTCAGTCGTGTCCAACTCTTAGCGACCCCATGGACTGCAGCCTAACAGGCTCCTCCATCCATGGGATTTTCCAAGCAAGAGTACTGGAGTGGGGTGCCATTGCCTTCTCCGTTAAATAGTTTACCTTTGCATTTTTTTTAAAGAGAGAAAGAATGTTACAATGAATATATTTTGAAGGTTTTACTTGCAAATTTTGTTTCCTTAGGTTTGATACTGAAATATGTGATTAACCTGATTAGTAGTATCTACAATTTTAATTCTTTTCTTCCTCTTCTCCTCCTTTCCTCCCCTTCCCCATCTCCTCCCTCTCTTTCCTCTCCTCTTCCTTCTCCTTCTTCTTTTTACAGCAAGATAGCCTAATGGATTAGGATGTGTGTGTTAAAGTTACAGAGAAGCAAGCCTCACTTGGTGGATTGACACATGTTAATGATTAATAAATGGAGGAAGAGTAAACCCTCCATTCTTCCCCTTCAAAAAAACAGACAAATCCACAATGCACCTTTCAGTATGAGCTGATATAGCGGTCTGGGCTGAGACCTTGAATTCTTCAAGGGATGGGGCCTTTTGGCCATGGCAGAACTCATCAAAGTGACAGAAATGACTTGAGCTATTCTGTTGCCTCCCTCATGGTTTACAGACTAAAATAACTGTGACCACTTTGCTTTGGAAACCACTCAACTTCAGGGCAGTGAGAAGTGACCCACCATGATTTAAAGTTGTCTTCCTTGCAATTATTAATATGCATGTCCAATAGCTAGGGGAAAACAACTCAGGAAAAGCATTTCAGTAGTGAGACTCATGCTACTCTGAATAAAGTGACTAGCAGCATTACTTGCACTTGGTACTTGGAGAGAGAACAGAGAAGGAGAATGAGGCAAAGGCACTGGCATTTACTGAACACCTGTTACTGTGGTGGTTGGTGCTTTATAGATGTATTATCACATCTGGGTGTCATGATGAGGCTGAAACCTAAAGAGAGGCGTTCCTGTTTTACAGGTCCTTCCCAAAGAGTAAAACACTTGCTCAGGATTGCTCAGTGGATCAGTGGTTGAGCTGAGATGTGAATCGGTATCCATCTAATTTCAAAGTGCTGGTTTAATTTGTTCTTGATTCTTTTTATCATTTTGTACCTCCAAAAGGCTCTATAAAATGCTGCTAATAATACATAAGGATGTCTTTCACTACAGCCTCACCAACAATGGGTATAATTGATAAAACATTTTGCAGATAGTCTAAATAATATATCTTATATTAATTTATTATGTATTTCATGTTTGGTAAACTATTATATATGAGTTTCCCTGATAGCTCAGTTGGTAAAGAATCCGCCTGCAATGCAGGAGACCCCAGTTAGATTCCTGGGTTGGGAAGATCCCCTGGAGAAGGGAAACACTCCAATACTTCGGCCACCTCATGCAAAGAGCTGACTCATTGGAAAAGATTCTGATGCTGGGAGGGGTTGGGGGCAGGAGGAGAAGGGGACGGCAGAGGATGAGATGGCTGGATGGCATCACTGACTCGATGGATGTGAGTCTGAGTGAACTTCGGGAGTTGGTGGACGGGGAGGCCTGGCGTGCTGCGCTTCATGGGGTCGCAAAGAGTGGGACATGACTGAGCAACTGAACTGAACTGAAACTATTATGTACAGAAATTATTATTAAATATTATTTAAATGATTATTAAATACATAAAGTATAAATTATTATTAAGATTATTAAATGTAGAAGATATTATAGAAGTAGAAAGATGACTATTTCTCTGTTTTTATGTGTTTATGCATTCACTACCCTGGCAGCCTGCTTATTTAATTTATATGCAGAGTAGATCATGAGAAACGCTGGGCTGGAAGAAGCACAAGCTAGAATCAAAATTACCGGGAGAAATATCAGTAACCTCAGATATGCAGATGACACCACCCTTATGGCAGAAAGTGAAGAGGAACTAAAAAGCCTCTTGATGAAAATGAAAGAGGAGAGTGAAAAAGTTGGCTTAAAGCTCAACATTCAGAAAACTAAGATCACAGCATCTGGTCCCATCACTTAATGGGAAATAGATGGGGAGACAGTGGAAACAGTGGCTGACTTTATTTTTCTGGGCTCCAAAATCACTGTAGATGGTGATTGCAGCCATGAAATTAAAAGACACTTACTCCTTGGAAGGAAAGTTATCACCAAACTAGACAGCATATTAAAAAGCAGAGACATTACTTTGTCAACAAAGGTCCCTCTAGTTAAGGCTATGGTTTTTCCAGTGGTCGTGTATGGATGTGAGAGTTGGACTGTGAAGAAAGCTGAGTGCCAAAGAATTGATGCTTTTGAAGTGTGGTGTTGGAGAAGACTCTTGAGAATCCCTTGGACTGCAAGGAGATCCAACCAGTCCATCCTAAAAGAAATCAGTCCTGGGTGTTCATTGGAAGGACTGATACTAAAGCTGAAACTCCAATACTTTGGCCACCTTATGCGAAGAGTTGACTCATTGGAAAAGACTCTGATGCTGAGAGGGATTGGGGGAAGGAGCAGAAGGGGATGACAGAGGATGAGATGGCTGGATGGAGTTACCAACTAGATGGACATGAGTTTGGGTAAACTTTAAGTGTTGGTGATGAACAGGGAGGCCTGGTGTGATATGATTCATGGGGTCACAAAGAGTTGGACACGCCTGAGCGACTGAACTGAACTGAACCCTGGTAGCTTAGACAGTGAAGAATCTGCCTGCATTGTAGGAGACCTGGGTTCAATCCCTGGATCAGGAAGATCCCCTGGAGAAGTAAATGGCAACCCACTCTAGTATTCTTGCCTGGGAAATCCCATAGACAGAGGAACATGGTGGGCTACAGTCCATGGGGTTGTAAGAGTCAGACATGACTTAACGACTCAACCACTACCACCATGGATTCATTAGTTCTTGAATAGTAATTACCTTCTTCTTTGATCCATTAATATTACTACTATATTTATTTTAATATTACTATATTTATTTTAATATTATGATTGATTTTATTTAAGATTTCATTCACTAGTAATTAACTCATTCAAACAATTGCTAAATGCTTTGTGTTTTCACTAGCCCTGTGCTAAACCCTAGAACTTTACAACTACTTCCAGCAAGAGCTCAAGGTCTGCCTGGAGGACCAGCTGGAAAAGTGAAGCATTGAAATACCAACCAGCAGGGGTTTGCAAACGAGCTCCTTTTGTCACCACGTTTCTCTGGAATCACATACACGCTAAGAGGAGAGCTGTATCTCAGCGGTTCTTTGCCACTTTTAGGTGTCCTGTGTCTTAACACAGGCCAAGCTCCCTTGAGTCTGGAGTTTCGTGGTCAGTCACAGCAGTTGGAGAGACCTCAGGCTTTGATACCTTGGCCTGCCCTTCTGGATCTCAGAAATAACTCCATCACCTCAGTGAAATTCTCAAGGGATAGTATGGAAACATCAGTCCTTCAGCTCTATCAGCATATCCCATCCTGTTTTCTTATTCCACTCCTCCTACTGCCAAGACGACTATTCACAGGCTAGTCTTGTTTCCATGTGACACCAGTCATGTCAGAAGATGGCCACGTGCTATATGTTAATGGTGTAACGAGTACCTACACTCTAGTGTTCTGAACACTGAGATGCATCGTAAATACTTGGGTGTTTACTTGCATCTTATGTGAGTTATTTCTGTGCTAGGGTGATGAGTTGTGCTCAGCCACTTACCTATTTTCTTTTTCCATAGATCAGGACAACAACCAGATTAGTAGAAGCTTGTATGGTGGCTGTGGGGATGGAAATCAAGTTTCTCCTATCCCTGTGGTGAGAGGCTAACTTTATGTGGCAATTATATCTGTTTTTCATCCATTTTTTAATGAACAAAGTAAAATAATGATCAACTGGAGATGTGTTTACAATATTATTAGCTATTTGGAAGGTTTGACTCATATCTCTCGGGGTGGTCGTGTGTCATATGAGAGGAAAAAGTGGTTACCCCTTGAGAGGCATGGTCTACATTAAATTTCATTTCCTAAGTTTGGATAACAAGGACAGTTCTTGGAAAGTGGAATGAAACAAAGACAGTTTAAACATTAACAGTAAGGGGGGAAAGTCAACAAGTGAATTAACTACTGTCTCTGGCTAATTTTAAGAAATAAGAAAGCAGCAATTATTTAAAATTCATAAAATTGTATGTATTTCAGAATTGCAAGTTCATGTGAGAAGTGTGATATTAATAATAAATTGTACCCCAAATATCATTGTTTAGTAGTCCTTTATATTTGAAATTGTCTCTGAGGTGGGTATTATAGGTAGATGGACAAAATATCTTTAATACTAATTAAGCTTCTGGTAACTTCTTTTACGAAAAACTTGCATATAGGAATGCATATTAGAAAGTACATTGCAGAGATGAAGGTATTTTGAGAGTAGCATATATAATTGCACACTTGAATATTATTTTTAAACACAAAGAAATATAGATTGTGATTAGGAATATTAGGAATCGAGGCAAGGAAAAGTTACAGCTTCTGCATCGGGAGCCCTATTCCTGGCATATGAGTTCAATTTATCCTAGAAGTGGACAGCTTTGTCTATCTAGTGCTTAAAATGGAACTTCAGGTGATGAAAATCATCTGAAAACTTTAACTGCAGACCTCCTTTGAGCTCTGTCTGACATTATGCCGACTTCAGCTGGCAAGTGTGTTGTGAGAATGTAATGAATCCCAGAAGCAGAAATAATCAGTCCCGTCAACCTCAGCCTTCTTTAAAGGATGGTTTATACAGTAATATGAGCAGCAAGAAATCTGTTCTCTTCCACCAGCTGGAATAGTCACGCTGGGCTGATCTATTTAATAATCACCGGCTAAATATTTACAATAATGAGTGGCTTTTGTTTTAAAGCTCAGTCAAGATAGTTAGAAATGAGGATAAGTTTATTTCTAGCAGTAACAAACTGAAATTCTTGACTTGAGAGAAAGATAACCATATATGGTCTAACATTTTTATTCAGATTGGTAATACATGGGAGCACCATCCTGATGGGTGTGAAATACTGAGTTCTCAGCCAAGGCTTACTAGAGAGGCAGGGATGGTTTTCATTTTTCATTTAATGCTGAAACTTCCAGCTGATCTCTCTCATATGTACTGAAAATTATAAAACCTGAACTAATTAATTAGCATGTAAAATCAGCTTTGTGGGATTATCATATAGTGCTTTAATCGGATTTCATGAGAATGTAATTTTGCTCTATTTAATTCAGTAAAAAAAAAAAAAAGTAAAACTATCTAGAGACAATTTAACTTTTTGAAATGTGCTTTTACAGAAAAGAATCCTAAGAATAAAGAGATTGAGTTATTTCAAAATAACTTATCACTCACAAGTTAGGCAGGAATGTCTTTTAGGACAGTTGCCAGGCACTGCAGAGATGGGGCCCAGTTTCCTGTTCTTCAGCTACATTCTCTGCTCTCCCACTGGCGACTTCCAAAATGCAATTTCTGTTTCACGTTAGGCAGCATTTGAGGTCTTGTATTTTCTCTACCATGGTTCCCTTCACTACCCTGTCCTTTGGTGATCTTGTAAGTCACACTTGCTAAGTTTGTAGGCTTTATGTGTGCAAATGTATGAAATGAAAGAAGAAAAGGGCACAAAAGTATGCAGCTTCAAGATGTATTGTTTTTACTCTCTCATTGGTCTCTGTGGAGGAACACAAGTGTTTTTTTATTTAAATGTACTCCCAATTGTAATCTTCGCCTTTATAATTAGTGTTTTGTATGTGTCTTATTTCATAATTTTTTTTCTTTTCCAAAGTGATAAAGCTATTATTTTATATTTATTATTAAATAAATAAATAAACTATTTATTTATTTATATATTGTTTTGCCTTTTGAAAATTGTTTTGCCTTTCAAAATTTACCTGGAATTATTTTTTGTATCTGTGTCTTTATATTTTCTGTAAAGTAGAACTGAACATCCCAGTCAGGGAGAAGAATCAGTGCAAAGGCTTCAAGATTTCAGGAACTTGTCTCTAACGAGGAGGAAGATGGAGCCAGGGAATGAGGCAAGAGGAGTGAGAAATGAGGTTGCAGAGACAGATGCAAGACTTAGCTGAAGATTCAGCTTCAAGTTATTAAATATTGCATGCATGCTCAGTTGCTAAGTCATGTCCAACTCCTTGTGACCCCAAGGACTACAGCCTGCTAGGCTCAACTGTTCATGGAATTTTATTGGGTTGGCCCAAAAGTTTGTTTGGGTTTTTCTGCAATATCTTACAAACAAGCCAAATGAACTTTTGGGTCAACCCAATATTATATGTAAGTTTTTAGATATAATATTTACATCTAAAAATAGATATAGAGAGCTTTCTAGCCTAGATAATTATTTTTTAAAATTTTATTCTAAATGTATGGGAAGCTCTTGGAGAATTGGGAACAAGAGAGTGATAATATAATATTTACATTTTTTTTTTAATATTTACATTTTTTTTTTAATATTTACATTTTTAAGAGTCACTGACTGTTGTGAGAATAATTAAGAGATGGAAATGGAGGAGTTACAGAGCTTCTGTACCTTATCACATACTAGATAATGGAGGCTTGGACTGGGTTCTTAACACTGAAGGTGGAAAAACATGGACAGACTTGAGATTTGTTTTGAAAGAAAAGCCAGCCAGATTCCCTGATGGATAAGATATAGGTATGAAATATGGTTCCAAGGTGATATTTTCGGAGATAGGAAAAGTATCAGTTAAAATTTCACTGGCTCAAGACTTCCCTGGTGGTCCACTGGTTAAGATTCTGTGCTTCTAATGCAGAGGACACAGGTTTGATCCCTGGTAGGGGAAATAATCAGCAAAAGAAAAAAAAAAAAAAAATCACTGGCTCCATGAAATTCTGGTCCAAGTAGTGAATGTTTCTGGAAGTTGCCTAAACCAGTAACTTTGCACTTAATGATAAAGTGAAAGTCGCTCAGTCATGTCCGAATTTTGCGGCCCCATGGACTATACAGTCTATGGAATTCTCCAGGCCAAAATACTGGAGTGGGTAGCTGTTCCCTTCTCCAGGGGATCTACCCAACCCAGGGATTGAACCCAGGTCTCCCACATTGCAGGCAGATTCTTTACTGGCTGAGTCACCAGAGAAGCCCTTATATTTGACATGCCTTTCTAGTTGATATGTAGGCTCACTAATTCCCATATACCAACATCCCCTTGAGTGCTTGCTGGACCCATCAGTCTCCTTAATTTTCAGCTGAGGAAATTGAGATATAATATTTAATAGGTAGTGAACCTGGACCTTCAACTAAGTCTTTGTGAAGAGAATTCTTAACTTCCTTGGTATGTTTTGTGTAATCTCTGTAACAGCAATACCAATGGCAAGGCACACAAAAAAATATACACTCATGACATGTTGGTTTATTGAATGGGATACAGCTGCTGTATCTAGGCAAAAAAGGGAGTTTAGTCATGCACAAATTACACCAAGAGGTCTAGCCTGACCTGGAATTCTATTTCTTCTATTTAATGGTTATGTCTATTTTTAATTAAGTTTATCTAGAAATATTTAACTTTTAAGGCCTAAACCTATTTTCTAATTTTAAAGCATATGGACATACCCTGGGATTATGTTCCTGCTTATTTTTCTTAATCTGTTTGTTTGAATTCTCTTCTGTGAGTGAGTGAGAACTGAAGCATGAATGATAAAGAACAAAATGCTGTTCCTACCTGAACTTAAAAATTCAACAGAAAGAGTGACTCGTCAGCAGCAATTAGTGTAGAAACCCAGATGGTCGGATGAGACAAACATCAACTGATTTTATTAATTTCTTAAGGAAATGTTTAATGTTGAAATGGAGTCCTCAGAAATGTACCTAAAGCATGTTATTTTTCCAATAGGCTAATTTAATTAATTCCAACTGGATTATTTTGGACACATTAGCATTGTTTATCTAAAGAAAAAGAACAAGTACAGCAAGTTCTAATATAGTGATGTGAACAGCATAAGACTGAATCTTTAAAACAACATGAATTCAAGTAAGAGGAATTTATAATCTGCATATGTTAAATTATCCCTCTCAGAGAAAGAATGATAATAAACTTATAATAGCTGGCATTTATAACTTTTACAAGGTACATATCATTTTGATTTGACTTTCACCCTCACCCTTAATAATATGAAGTTTGCATTCATCAAATGCTTGTGCCAGCCTCTGTGCACAATTCTTTGCATACATTATGTTATTTAACTTCTATTAATCTGCGAGCTTTCCTGGTGGCTCAGATGGTTAAGAATCTGCCTACAATACAGGAGACCCGGATTTGATCCCTGGGTGGGGAAGATCCCCTGGAGAAGAGAATGGAAACCCACTCCAGTATTCTTGCCTGGGAAATCCCATGGACAGAGGAGTCTGGGGAGCTACCATCTATGGTGTCACAAAGAGTTGGGCACAACTGAGCAACTAACATTTTCACTTTCTTTTCAATCTGCAATTTAGGTGGATTGATTAAAATTTGGGGTGATAAGCAAGACAAATGGACTTTGCCTAATCTGAGAAAAGTAAAGATACTAAAACTAAAGACTGGAACTAAGGTGATTTTGGAGCACTGTCTTTGAAATCAACCGGTTCCAAAGTTTGTTCAGACTTTATGAGATTCTACCCAAAGGTCACATTTGCAGAGTCCATTTGGCTTTCTAATGATATTTTACCCCGCCCCTTATCCAGGTGCTTCAGTCTGATTTAGACTAACCTCAGAGCTTTGAAGGTAGAAATAAAGGAAGGTTCCTTTCTCTCTAACCATGTTGGCATGTCCATAGAGAACACAGCAAGCCAGATATAAATTAAGAGTAAAAGTATTAGAGTTAATGCTGCCTCCCAGCTTTCTAGAGCCAGTGGAAATGAAGAGAAAGAATCTCAGGTTATACACAGATGGCAAAGAAGTGGTCGGTCGGATGGTTCCCGAAGCCTGAAGGTCCCTAAGGAACTGGATCAGTCTTAGCTACTCAGAAGACTGAGTGAGTCCAGCAGGTTTCACAGTCATGGGACAGCTTGTCACCCATGATGTGCACATACAATTCCACCTGGAGAGATGGCAGTGGAGACCTCTGTTCTGTACTTCTCATTGTATGAAGGAAATACAAATTCTAAGACATAACAAGCGACAAACAGGAGACAAAACTGTCAGGAGAAGGAAAGCTCAAAATGAGGGTGTGTTAGTGGAGACCAGAGTCCGTGAGCCTTTGGTCAAAGGTTAAAGACCAGCTCTTGTGCTTCCCAGGTGACACAGTGATAAAGAACCTGCCTACCAACACAGGAGATGCAAGAGATACGGGTTTGATCTCTGGGTCAGGAAGATCCCCTGGAGGTGGAAACAGCAACCCACTCCAGTATTCTTGCCTGAGAAATCTCATTGACAGAGGAGCTTGGCAGACTACAGTCCATGTAGTTGCAAAGAGTCAGGTGCAACTGAGCACGAGCCCAAGGGTAGCCGTCAGCAGTGGAGAAAAGAATAATCAAATTTGTTTCCGCTCTTTCCCTTGCCCACTGTGCTCCTTTATGGTAATCATTACTAGTTCCCTACCTAGCCTCACAATTCTGTGGCAACCACCACTGGGGCTGATGTCCTCAGGAGAAACATCAGAGAGCACTGAGTCCGGGTTGGGCATAGGAGTGGATGAAAACATGTGCTACCTACCAGCCTTGGTGTATCAGCCTTTTACCCTGTGCTCAGTCACTTCAGTCATGTCTGACTCTTTGTGATCCCATGGACGATAGCCCGCCAGGCTCCTCTGAACTTGGGGATTCTCCCGGCAAGAATGCTGGAGTTAATTGCCATGCCCTCCTCCAGGGGATCTTCCATATCCAGAGATCGAAGTCTCTCCTCTGTCTCCAGCAGTTCAGGCAGATTCTTTACCTCTGAGCCACCAGGGAAGCCACCCCTTTACCCTATCCCTATCATTACCCCTAGGATAGGTGGATTACTGTTCAGGGCAATGACTTCCTGCTTTTCCTGAGTATTCAGAGATAAGCAGCTGTCAGTCAGATGGTGGCAAATGAGAACCATTTCTTTTTATGAAAGCTAGGGTGTGTTCTTCACATTTTCCCTAATTATTTATTCCAGACAAAGTAGCTGATATCTTTGAGGAAACATAGGTTTATAGGTGAATCTCCCTCTTTTTTTTTTTTTTTTGACTCCACATTACGGCATATAGGATCTTAGTTTCCAAACCAGAAATTGAACCTGCACTCCCTGCAGTAGAAGTGAGGTGTCTTAACCACTGGACTACCAGGGAAGTCCCAAGTTTATAGGTTATAATAAGAAACCTGGTAAGTATAGCTACTTTGGGTAAGAAAAAAAAACTGGAAAATGTATGACATCTGAGGCAAATGCTGTTATTATTAGTCAGTCATACCACTGACAGTAGTATAAAAGCTACTAATAGAAATGTGAATGTTGGTCAGGCAAAAACAAAAGAGTTGTGATGGTCGAAATGATATAAAGAATGTGCCTAATATCCAGAACATAGTAGGGTTGTTGCTGTTGTTGCTGTTTCATCAGTAAGTCATGTCTGACTCTTTGCGACCACCCATGAACTGTATGTAGCCTGTCAGGCTTCTCTGTTCATGGGATTGTCCAGGGAAGAATACTGGAGTGGGTTGCCATTTCCTTCTCCAGGAGATCTTCTGGATCCAGAGATTGAACCCATGTATCCTGCTTGGCAGGTGGATTCTTTACCACTGAGCCAGCCACCTGGGAAGCCCAGTAGTTGGGTAGATGTAAATTTCTTTCCTACTTTTTATAATCACACACAGAATAAATGAGGAGTCATATTTGTGTCTGTTTTTCTTTACTGAAATAACTTCAGTAGTTAAACTGGTTTCCCAGCACTTCTGTAACAAAGTGCCACAAGTTTGATGGCTTAAAACAACAGGAACTTATTATCTCTTAGTCTGGAGAAGGCAATGGCACCCCACTCCAGTACTCTTGCCTGGAAAATCCGATGGATATAGGAGCCTGGTAGGCTGCTGCCTATGGGGTCATATAGAGTTGGACATGACTGAGCGACTTCACTTTCACTTTTCTTTTTTTTTTTTTTTCCAAAATTTTATTTTATTTTTTAACTTTACAATATTGTATTGGTTTTGCCATATATCAACATGAATCCGCCACAGGTATACACGTGTTGGATTCATGTTGATATATGGCAAAACCAATACAATATTGTAAAGTTAAAAAATAAAATAAAATTTTCACTTTTCATGCATTGGAGAAGGAAATGGCAACCCACTCCAGTGTTCTTGCCTGGAAAATCCCAGGGAGGGCGGAGCCTGGTGGGCTGCCGTCTCTGGGGTTGCACAGAGTCAGACACTACTGAAGCGCCTTAGCAGCAGCAGCAGCCTGGAAGCAGAGTCTGAGATCAATATCATTGGGTTGAAATCAAGTTGCTAGGGATGTGCTTCTCCTAGGAGCTCTAGGGCAGAATCTTTTTCCTCACTCTTGCAGTTTTCTTTAAGGAATGACTGTTGACTTTCCTTGGCCTGTGGATGTATTACTATAATCACCGAGACAAACGTCTTCAAATTCCCCTCTGCTCTGTCTTCACAGGCCTTCTTTGTGTGTGTCCAATCGCCCCGTCCCTCTCTTAGAGGCATACTTGTGATTACATTGGACCTATTTGGTTAATCCAGAATAATCTCCTCATCTCAGATCCTTAATTTAATCACATCCACAAAGCCCCTTTTTGTTGTTTCTGATTATATAAGGTAACATTCATGGATTCTAAACATTAGGATAGCAGGATCCATTATTTAATGTACACAACAAGTAACTTTGCCTACACATAGTAAATGCTCAGTAACTATTTGTTGGGTAAAGCCTCTTTCCACAGCCTTTTCCCACTGACTCTCCTAGCTCCTACATCTGTTTTATTGATAGTACTGTGTCCTACCCTCATATACTCTCTATATATGTTATTTATACATATTTTATCTCCACCATCCCTTGTGATCTAACAGAAGTGCTTTAAAAAAAAAACATGATGATGAAGAAGGAACCATAGACATGTAGACTGGAATCAAGTTGGTCTTGAAATTTTGAGTTAGGATGGAAAGTAGCAAGCAACAAAAGTATAGTTCATTTAAAGATCTATTGCTTTTACAAGTTTATACCTTTGCTAGTTATTTTTCCAGTGAGTAAATAAGACAGACAGTGAGGACTTCTCTGAACTTAAAACTGATGGTTTTGCCATCAGAAGTGTAAGCTATAAGATTGACAAATGATGGATAACACTAGAGTGGTCTTAAAGGCAGTGGTTTTCATAGTTGAACAAAGTATATGGTTTTCAAAAGTCATATGGTTATTAAAGGTGATACAGTTAGCAATGAAATATCTTTTACTCATGAAACACAGAAATGACTGGACTCTTGGATGCAGGATATGTTTTAAAGCCATGGATTGATACAGTCCCAATGACTGGGATATGCTTTGCTTCCATACTCCTTAAGAAGTCTGCTGAAGTTAGGAGGCATTTCATAGTCATCTCCCAATTCTGAAGACAATTATAGTTGACCTTTGTCTTCTCACGTGGAATTATTTACAAAGATATAATGAACTTGTGATAGGGACAAGTAGTCAAGGGAAGATTATACCCTTACTACACACCACAAACAAATGAATTAGAATTCTATTTCTTTTTTTAAAATTTTTAATTCTTTAATTTATTTATTTTAATTGGAGGTTAATTACTTTACAATATTGTATTGGTTTTGCCATACATATTCGTCATCCTAGTATGAGTTTTCTGAATTCATGCACTGAGTCAAGAAATACTTATTGAGCATCTACTGTGTGTCTGATACCTAGTAAGATGCTTGCTATACAAAGAAGGAGCTGATGGACCTATGCTCTTTTTGGCATTCCTCTGTGCTGACAAAATCATATCCTGCAAAACTTTAATAATGACAAAAAATAAAAGAATAAACTGATGGATCAGTAAAAATATACCATGTAGATCAGATCAGATCAGATCAGTTGCTCAGTCGTGTCTGACTCTTTGCGACCCCATGAATCGCAGCACGCCAGGCCTCCCTGTCCATCACCAACTCCCAGAGTTCACTGAGACTCACATCCATCGAGTCAGCAATGCCATCCAGCCATCTCATTCTTTGTCGTCCCCTTCTCCTCCTGCCCCCAAACCCTCCCAGCATCGGAGTCTCTTCCAATGAGTCAACTCTTCGCACTAGGTGGCCAAAGTACTGGAGTTTCAGCTTTAGCATCATTCTTTCCAAAGAAATCCCAGGGCTGATCTCCTTCAGAATGGACTGGTTGGAGCTCCTTGAAGTCATAAAAGCATTTTCATCAGGTTCTTCAGTGTCACAACTAAGATAACAGTGGGCCTGGTATCAGCTTTTATTTCTGTATTCATGATGAACATAAATTCAGTATCTAATACCAGACATTCTGCTAGCCACTAGTAATATACAAAATGATTAGCAAAAAGACCATAATGGATATTTGTTTAAGTAACTAAATTGTTATGTTCTAGGAGAGTCCCTTGGACTGCAAGGAGATCCAATCAGTCCATTCTAAAGGAGATCAGTCCTGGGTGTTCTTTGGAAGGACTGATGCTAAAGCTGAAACTCCAATACTTTGACCACCTCAAGCAAAGAGTTGACTAATTGGAAAAGATTCTGATGCTGGGAGGGATTGGGGGCAGGAGGAGAAGGGGATGACAGAGGATGAGACGGCTGGATGGCATCACCGACTCAATGGACATGAGTTTGGGTGAACTCCGTGAGTTGGTGATGGACAGGGAGGCCTGGTGTGCTGCAATTCATGGGGTCACAAAGAGTCGGACATGACTGAGCGAGTGAACTGAACTGAGGAGGTCATTGAATACATAGAAATGTTGAATCAACAGAATAATCACATCTTGTTTACAAAAATAATAGATGTGATATTAGGTAAAAAATATGATTGAGTATGCAGTATACCTTCAATGACAGTATACCTTCAAATTTTTGTTACCAAAAAGAAGTTAAAATATGAGACTTGGTATTGATATAAAAGTGTACATCTCCAAAAGTATTTCCAGAGTTGAAAGATGACAGATTTCAACATGTAATGATTTCAAGTGACAAAGAATCTAATTAATAAAACCATACAAGAAGTTCCTTTATCAAGAGAAAATTTAAAAGGAGCTTCAACTTAACTAATTTCTGCATCAGTCTACATAGTGTAAGCCAAAATGCAGATACTGTAAATGTAATTAAATAACAATTAGGTTACTATCTGTAGGAAAGCAGGTGAAGTCGATTCTAAAGAACTTGTGTGACTCAGAAACCAAACAGATTATGCAACAGGCATGACTCATTTTTATTTTGTGCACTGAGAGTGGGGTCGACAGGCATCATTAGTCTCCCCACTAAATTCAGCATTATTCAATAGTACATATTTGTGTTCACGCAAGGTCTCTAGATTTAATTGTAAACTGTCTCATTTAGATTGTTGATAGAACTTCAGCAACATCAAACCTTGCAGCTCAGAATACCCACAGAGAGCAGAGCAGTCATCTCAGGTCCAACTGCTTTACCCTTGTATATCTACTTATCACATGTTCTACTTGCTCAGGCATTTCCTTTCACTTGGTAACCTGGTCTCCATCCAAATGCTCTCTTAGAAACGAGACAGGGTGAAGACTGTTAAAGGCATAGAATGACAACTGACAGTGAACAGCGAAGAGTCCAAATACACATCAAACAGAAAATCACAGTCATCCAGGACAGATCTGCCCATGTATTTCATCATTCCCCAAGGGCAAGACCGGATTGCAGCGCTTTGCCCCGTAGGGAGCAGCATGAGTCATCAAGAAAATGTCAACCGATGTTCAAATATTTTTGACTAAGACTTGGGGGTGTGTAATAAATTAATTTAAACTATAAAGCTTTGTCATTTAAGGGAGGAGTCAAGCTTCACTCTCAAAAATTAACTTGCTTGAATCTTCATTTTCTTATGAAACTGGTATTGAGTTTTCACAAAAGAAGCCTCACCCAGTGCTGAGATAAAGTTAACATCTACAGGAAACTAAAAATAGTGCTTGATGAAATCTACAATGCCTGAGCCCCAAACATTTATATTCAATATATGAAAGAATGTCTTAAATGAATGTCTCATCCAGTGTATTTAATTACGATAATAGAAATAATAGCAAAAAACATTTATTGAACACTTATCATGTATCAAGCACAATGTTGGTTTCTTTACAGAGATTATCGGACTTCATCTGCCAACAATCCTAAGTATACATATATTATTATAATCTCCAAAGTTTTGATGAGAAAACTGATGCTGTCTCTGCCTTGCCCCACTTACTGTAGTCAAGGGGCAGAGCTGAACTTGAATTCTGGCATTTAACTCTGGAGACATTGGAAATCTCTGAGTCAGGTAGATGTCTTTGTCATTGGATAGCTGTGTGTTTCCAAAAGCAATGCTTATTTTTCACATATATTACTGTGTACTCTCTTAAACCCACATCTATTCAAGGAATGTATGTCAGTGGTTTCAAAGTTAAGATTCTTGATAAAAATGTGCAGAGAATCAAGAAAAGCTGCAAGAGAAATTGAGAATTGTAAAGTATGCTTTTAGCTAACAGAAATTAATCAACAATGTAAGGTTTCATCAATTTCAAAAACAGAGTCACCAAACCTATAAAATCCTACCTATTTTATTAAGTTGCTTCATTGAATAAAAGCTGTATTACACAAACTTGTTAATTGATGAAATGAGTCTAAATTAGAAAATGTATGACCTATAGAAAAAAAAAGACTTTCAGATTTATTAATTTCAAATGAATATAATACATATACATAGCTATCAATGTGCATAGATACTATACTATTTTAAGAAGATATTTCAAAGTAAGGCGACAATGTTTTGAAGTTCTTTTCCAAAATGATTTGATGTTAATCTGTTTACAACGATGGATTAAGGTTCTGAAAGTGGTTTAACCTCTTAGATGTCCTGCAATCTGATTTCTTCTGCAACTTTGTTTGTTGAATTTGTGTGCAGACAGTACAAAGATATGTTCCATCTACAGCAATCGATTACATATCCCCTAATTAGCAGAACCTGAGAAACTATGTGAGTTCTAACTTATAAAATATTTTGACCTCTTTGTGTCATTGAGTACCCTGTGATTGTGCTTTTGAATATCAAAGCAAGAATAGAGAACATCAGAGAAAGGATCCAGAATTATCTGGGCATTATGTATTTATTTATGAAGGCTTCCCTGGTGGCTCAGACGGTAAAGAATCTGCCTGCAATGCAGGAGACCTGGGTTTGATCCCTGGGTCAGGAAGATCTCCTGGAGAAGGAAATGGCAACCTACTCCAGTATTATTGCCTGGGAAATCCCAAGGACAGAGGAGCCTGGCAGGCTAGAGTCCAGGGGATCAAAAAGAGTCGGACACGACTTAGAGACTAAATGATGATGAATGATGTTTATTTAAATGCTAAGAAAATTTTCCATGAATATAATGGCATCAAACTGCACACTGATGATTCAGACTCCTGTTTAGTTTGGTATTTTCAGCGAAATACAGTTACCTTAGCAACTGGCATATCACACGGGACATGCTGTAGCATGCAAAAAGTCTCCACGTCAAAAGCTTGTCCTTTTGCAAGAGATCACATCAGGAAATGGGGGGGAAAAACAATCTCTTCACATAATGAATCAAGATATTTACTTTCCTAACAGGTGGAAGGTAATTTATATTTAGATCAGTTTTTCTTTGCTACAAATGGATCAAAATGGCAATATATATATTGCAAGGATGAGGACAAAAACATAAAGAAACATGACTTAACTGTACATAGTAAATCTTTCATTGAATTAACCTCTAAGCATTCTGTTGACTAATTTACAGGCCTAATCAACTGAATTATCTTCAAGGGGAAGTGCAATAGGTTAGATATTTTCTGCTGCTGCTGAGTCACTTCAGTCTTGTCTGACTCTGTGTGACCCCATAGACGGCAGCCCACCAGGCTCCCCCGTCCCTGGGATTCTCCAGGCAAGAACACTGGAGTGGGTTGCCATTTCCTTCTCCAATGCATGAAAGTGAAAAGTGAAAGTGAAGTCACTCAGTCGTGTCTGACCCTCAGCGACCCCATGGACAGCAGCCTACCAGGCTCCTCCATCCATGGGATTTTCCAGGCAAGAGTACTGGAGTGGGGTGCTTAGTTATTAACCATTAAACATCAAGAAGTAGAAATATTTTTATCCTGGTGGCAGTAACTCCAAGGTTGACAAAATTACCATTTTAAAACTATGTCTTTACAAGTCTAAAACAACCTATTTGGATGTGAAATCTGCAATTAAACTGATCACTATCTGTGTTGTTATAGAGACTTTAGTCTAACTAATTTCAAAGAAAAATAAGCCCTTACGTTTTTTTCAATCTTATATGTGTGCATTGCAGAAAAAATATTGCTGGCTCCCAAATGCCCAGATTTTTCAGTAACATGACAGAAAAGGTACCTAACATTACAGACTTAACATTCTAGCTGCGGGAGACATTAAAAAAAAAAAAAAAAAAAAAAAAACAGAAAGAAAGAAATAAAAAGAATAAATGATGCTGTGGTAACTTCCATGGAGACCATGGAACATATTTCCTCTTCCTCTGTCTCTTTTGCTTTTCTTCCCTTCCTGGACATTTCAATCCTGCAACTATTAGATGCCACAAAGCGAGGCACAGGAGCAGGATGCAATCACTGGTACAGGTCATCAGAGTCTGAGCAGGGGAAGAACACATGCAGGGGCCGGCCAGGATGGCAGAGGTTGGATATTGGTTACACACCAGGAGATTTCTCAAAGATAGTGGAAGTCAGGTTTCTCACTGTTGGAAAAACAAGCTAAAAATTCAGAAAATGAGAAAGCTCGAATGAATTCTGCATGTATGGTTGGATTGGAAAATTTATAGTTTTTAACATATGTGTGGATAAATACAGAAATAAGTGTATATAAAATATGTTATGATATAATGAGCATTTCTAATATAAATTATATTTTAATATATAAAATATATACATTTTAGTCCCCTCAGTGGAAAGATATAGGGAATATATGATGTATAAAATATCTATTCTCTGGATCTTTCTACTGAGTGATTCAAGCACCAAACTCTAAT
Organism: Bos indicus; assembly: GCF_029378745.1. Classification (NCBI taxonomy): domain Eukaryota; kingdom Metazoa; phylum Chordata; class Mammalia; order Artiodactyla; family Bovidae; genus Bos; species Bos indicus. The sequence goes on from NC_091760.1 coordinate 115,433,290, forward strand.
AACAATGAGTATACCTGGAGCCTGAGATCTTGAATTCTGAATATTATTTTCCAGTAAGAAAAAAAAAAAAAAGTCGGGCTCTTTGAAAAGATATCTGATACCAGAGCTGGCGCAAGGCAACTCTAAGATAAGCCTGGAATGTCTTATCATACCAGAAAGCAAGAAAACATAGAAATGATGATTGAAATATGTCTCAAGAATTCAGCTTGGAGAGGCTCCCACCAGTCAAACCTGGGGCAGCTTGAGTGTCAAAATGAATCATAATAGCAATAGATTAAAACATGTGGAATAGAATAGGGAAACCATTGGTTTGCCTAGATATAAATAAATGAAAGAAAAAAATGGAAAATTTGACAAGGAAAATAATATATACAGTTTCAGTTGTTTTTGTTTATTTGGTAAGTCATATCCAACTCTTTTGCAATCCCATGGACTATAGCCCACCAGGCTCCTCTGTCCATGGGATTTCCCAGGCAAGAATACTGAGTGGTTTGTCATTTCCTTCTCCACAGGATCTTCCTGACCAAGGGAGTGAACTCATGTATCCTGCATTGCGGGCAGATTCTTTACCACTGAGCCGCCAGGGAAGCCAGGCTCAGTACCTCCCCATAAAATGCTTTCAAATTACAAAATGGAGTGAGTGACTTTATAGTAGAGAATCCTGGCAGACACCACCTTGATCAGGTGATCACAGTGATCATTATTTGTAAAGGATAGAATCAAACTCATGTGTCACCTGGGAGGAAGAAATGAGAGGGATACAGCATCACTTCTGTGATGTGGTTGCCAGTGATGCATAACAGAATCTAATCATAAGGAAATATCAGACAAATCCAAACTGATGCACAGTCTACAAAATACCTGGTCTGTAATGTGGTTGTTTTTCCAGTAGTCATGTATGGATGTGAGAGTTGGACTATAAAGAAAGCTGAGCACCAAAGAATTGATGTTTTTGAACTGTGGTGTTGAAGAAGACTCTTGAGAGTCCCTTGGTCTGCAAGGAGATCCAACCAGTCCATCCTAAAGCAGATCAGTCCTGGGTGTTCATTGGAAGGACTGATGTTGCAGCTGAAACTCCAATACTTTGGCCACCTGATGCGAAGAGCTGACTCATTTGAAAAGACCCTGATGCTGGAAAAGATTGAGGGCAGGAGGAGAAGGGAATGACAGAGGATGAGATGATTGGATGGCATCACTGACTCAATGGACATGGGTTTGGGTAGACTCCAGGAGTTGGTGATGGACAAGGAGGCCTGGCATGCTGCAGTTCATGGGGTCACAAAGTCAGACACAACTGAACAACTGAACTGAACTGAACTGGATGCGGTCTTGAAGTCAGGGAAAAACTAAGGAATTCTTCCCCATCGAAAAGTCTAAGGACAACTCAACGCAATGCATGATTTTCAGTGGGGTCTTATGAATATAAAAGATATTATTGGGACAGTATAAACAAAGCCAAATGATTAAATCGCAGTAATGCATTGATGTTCATTTTCTGATTTTGTGGGTTGTCTTGCAATTGTATAGGACAATGTCCATGTTGGTAGAAAATAGCCACTAAAATGGTAGAGAATGATTGGGGCATCATGTCAGCAGCTTACTCTCAAGTGGTTCAGGGAAAAATTTCCTTGTATCACACTTTTGCCTTTTCTCTGTGATTGCTTCAAACTAAAGAATATGTAAAAAGATAATATAGTACATGCAGACTTCATATGAGCAACTCCTTTAAACTTGTGCTGTCAGGGAATTTTTGTTTGAAAAGGCAGCATTTCAAACTGAGAGTTAAGTCAGTCACTCAAAAATCTGGCTGAAAAGTATTCCAGGCAGAAGGAGCAGCTGGTGCTGAAGCCCTAGGCATGAAGGAGTCTTAGTTCAGTTCCAAGAATAAAAAGTCAGTGTCCAGTATGGCTGGAGCCCCGGGGGTAAGGGAGGAGCCATGGAAGGTGCACAACAAGGCTCTCAAGAGGGGCCTCGTTGGTGATAATAAGAAATTTGGAACTTTATTTGAGATGCCAATAAAAACAGCCTTCAGAATGGGAGAAAATAATAGCAAATGAAGCAACTGACAACCAACTAATCTCAAAAATATACAAGCAACTCCTACAGCTTAACTCCAGAAAAATAAATGACCCAATCAAAAAATGGGCCAAAGAACTAAATAGACATTTCTCCAAAGAAGACATACAGATGGCTAACAAACACATGAAAAGATGCTCAACATCACTCATTATCAGAGAAATGCAAATCAAAACCACTATGAGGTACCATTTCACACCAGTCAGAATGGCTGCGATCCAAAAGTCTACAAATAATAAATGCTGGAGAGGGTGTGGAGAAAAGGGAACCCTCTTACACTGTTGGTGGGAATGCAAACTAGTACAGCCACTATGGAGAACAGTGTGGAGATTCCTTCAAAAACTAGAAATAGAACTGCCTTATGATCCAGCAATCCCACTGCTGGGCATACACACTGAGCAAACCAGAAGGGAAAGAGACACGTGTACCCCAATGTTCATCGCAGCACTGTTTATAATAGCCAGGACATGGAAGCAACCTAGATGCCCATCAGCAGATGAATGGATAAGAAAGCTGTGGTACATACACATAATGGAGTATTACTCAGACATTAAAAATAATACATTTGAATCAGTTCTAATGAGGTGGATGAAACTGGAGCCTATTATACAGAGTGAAGTAAGCCAGAAGGAAAAACACCAATACAGTATACTAACGCATATATATGGAATTTAGAAAGATAGTAACAATAACCCAGTGTACGAGACAGCAAAAGAGACACTGATGTATAGAACAGTCTTATGGACTCTGTGGGAGAGGGAGAGGGTGGGAAGATTTGGGAGAATGACATTGAAACACGTAAAATATCATGTAAGAAACGAGATGCCAGCCCAGGTTCGATGCACGATACTGGATGCTTGGGGCTAGTGCACTGGGACGACCCAGAGGGATGGTATGGGGAGGGAGGAGGGAGGAGGGTCCAGGATGGGGAACACATGTATACCTGTGGCGGATTCATTTTGATATTTGGCAAAACTAATACAATTATATAAAGTTTAAAAATAAAATAAAATTAAAAAAAATATTACCCATAATTAAACATTTTAAACACTTAAAAAAAAAAAGAAATGTTAGAATCATTTGTAATGGTGGGAGAATATAAGGAATTGAGCACAGAAATTCACACTCTTTCCTACTTTTAACTCTAAGCATTTGATCAAGTTAGTGCCTTGCCCAAGTTCTCTATACTGATTTCTGCCTCCCTAATAGAGTGACTCATTTACCAAATGTGCACATTTAAAAAAAAAAAAACCACTGAAGAATTTTAGCAAGAATGTAATATGAACCCATTCATAGTTTCAAAAAACCACTCATCAGAGAAGGGAGATAGGAATAAATACAGAGATAAATTAAAGGGCTGTTTGTACTAGGAATAAAAAAAAATGGAGAAAGGTGTTTTATATTTTGGAACAAAAAGTGATAGGATTTATCAGTATCATTATTGAATCAGGGTATTGAAGAAAAAAGGGTAAAGAGAGCAGTTATTCCTTATTTAGAGCTTACTATATGCCAGGCAGCCTCTAACCAGATGACATACATTTATTTATTTATTTAACTCTGAGAACAACCCCATGAGGTAAGGACTCTCGTGACTATTGTTAGCCTCAGTAAAAGACACCCAAGGCATGAAAAGGTTAAGTGACAGCCACAGAGGTGAAGTGGCATTTTCAGCACATGATATCAAGGGTACATTGTACCAGCAGGATTTATCGCGGTTGTTACTGACCTTGACCACCTGGTTAAGGTAATGTTTGTCAGGTCTCACCACTGTTGAGTCACTCTTTTCCCCCTTTCCGTACAGTACCCTCTGAAGTGGGGTCACTATACCCTATATGCAGCTAAGGAGTAGGGAGCTTTGCTCCATCTTCTTCAGGGCAGAGTGTCTAAATAAATTATTTGGAATTGTTCTGCAGGAGAGATTTGTCTCTTACCCTTTATTATTTATTTATTTAATCATTTATTTATATTAGTATTAATTCATGAATATGTATTTCTTGTTTTGGGTAATAACCCAATACTATTTTATTTATTTCATTGCTCATTTTTTTTTCTAGCTTTGGAATTCTTCCTGTTCACATCTATGCCACTTTGATAAATACTTATTGATGTACAGTTGATGTTTGTTGTTTTTTTGTAATTTTTTAGCTCTTCTTAATTTATGGCACTACAAGATACTTTCAGGCTCTTCTGGTGTATTCCCTGCCCCAGTTCAAGAACTAATCATTTATCCAAGGAACTCTAGTTTCTTTTTTTATGGAATGGTATTAGAAGCCAAAATCTGGATGCTAGGTGTACTCTCTCCGTTTTCAATTTTTTTTTCAAAATTGTCTTTTAAGATTCTTTGTATTTCTATAGAAAACCCCCCTGTATTTTTATTGAAATCCTAGATTTTGGCTTGAATACTGGATAAATGATTCACTTTTCACTGAAATTGAAAAATATGAAACACAATTAGATGGGTATAGGGAACAAAATATTCTAATTTTGATATTTAAAATTTAACATCTAAATGTTCTTTTTTTCCCCCAGTTTTATTTTTTTTTTGTCGTACAGCAGATTTTTACTTTTTTAAATTTTTTAATATAAATTTACTTATTTTAATTGGAGGCTAATTACTTTACAATATTGTATTGGTTTTGCCATACATCAACCTGAATCTGCCACAGGTATACACGTGCTCCCCATCCTGAACCCCCCCTCACCTCCGTCCCCATACCATCCCTCTGGGTCGTCTCAGTCACCAGCCCCAAGCATCCAGTATCATGCATCAAACCTGGACTGGCGATTCATTTCATATATGATATTATACATGTTTCAATGCCATTCTCCCAAACTAAATGTTCTAATCTAACTGCCATAACACCCTCCTAGCTCTCAGGACCAGAAGATTTTGTTTTCAATTTTTAAAATAATTTCTGTTAGAGTCTAGTTGATTTAAAATGTTGTGTTAGTTTCTGCTGTCCAGCAAAGTGAATCAGTTATACAAATACATACATCCAGTCTTTTTTAGATTCTTTTCCCATATAGGTCATTACAGAGGATTGGGAAAAGTTTCCTGTGCTATACAGTAGGTCTTTACTAGATATCTGTTCTATTAAAGCTTGTTATGCAATAACCAGGGCAACAAGAAATTAAAGAGTGGCTTAAAATCTTGGCTGGCAGCATCCAAATTCACTAGTTTATTCACTACTGATGTACAAACTTGTTGACATGAAAGGTTGTAAATTGACAGTTGTGGCTGTTTCCATGTGGCTGGACAGAGTCTCAGAATCTCATGTTTTTAAGCACCTATCGTGTTTTAGATTATTGTTCAAGGTCTTTTGCATGCAAAATATATGTCAAGACTTACAAAACTTGAAAAATGATCATTCTTCCCATTTGGAAAATGTGGAGATTGACATTGAGAGATTAGGTAACTTCTCAAGTCACACAGCAGGAAAGGTGGTGCTCAGATCCAATCCAGGATAGAGTTGCCTGATAAAAGACTGCATAGGATGTACACTAAAAAAATTAGCCATTGTCTGTCTGAAATTCAGATAGAACTGGGCATCCTGTATTTTTATTTGCTAAATCTGGCAACCCTAATCTGGGACCATCTGGCCTCAAAGGCTGTGTTTCTTCCGTCCCACAGTATAAACAAAATACATCACGAGACACATGAGAATCTGGAAAATATTTTCCTCCAATATTCTACACTTGATTTTAGTTACCATATATAAATATATATGTGAAAGTGGCCTGCAGCCCACACTGGAAAAAAACATATACTAAAGGGTCTGAAGATAGGAATGAAATTTTTAGGTTTTTTTTTTTTTTTTTTGGTACAGTTACATGAGCCTTTAATAAAATTAACCTTTTGCTTCAGTCAACTGTCATCAAATTGGAACTTTTTCCAACCCAATAATTCCATTACACATTTAAACTGTTTTTCACTTAAAAATGCAATCTAAAATATCTGAAAAAAGAAAATACAATGTCTTGTCATATTTGATGCTCTCAATCTTTAATTAAAAATACCAGAGCAGTAAGACTAGGATTGTTCTTTCTCTGGAAGCACAGCACTTTCTCAGCACTAGAAGAAATAATTGGTACCCTTGCAATCAGTTATCACGGTAAAGTCTTCATCAGGAGCTTCAAGGTTTTATGCTAACAGTTCTCCTTTTATCCTCATATTCTTTAAATTTATTATTTCTACTTTAACTTTTCAATATCTAAGTATATTTCTATTTCCACATCAATATACTCTTGCTTTTGTAAATAGAAGAAACAATGTAAGTTCTTTAAAATTACATAAATATTCTTAGAACCTTAGAGTATGAATGAGACTTTCTAATTAATAGGTTAATTTAAAAAAAAAGAACACCATGAAAATATTGTAAAGTAATTAGCCTCCAATTAAAATAAAAAAAATTTTTTAAAGAAGAATAAAGGAGAATGTAGACAGATTTGCTATCTAAACATATGGAACTTCAATATAGTTAAAAACACAATAGAATGTAAAGTCAAAAGCCAAATTCATAAAAATTTTGCATATGGTAGCCAATAGTTCATTGACTAATTTATTTCAAGTATTGCCTGATTTATCTTTAGTTTTATATTTTTAAAAACATACAACATTGTGTGTATTGTTTTTGCCAACATATTTTAAATGTTTGGTTCTTTACATTGTTGATTACATTTCAATCATTCCATCAGGATTCACATTTCTCTTTCTTGAGTTACTTCCTTTATTAACTATTTCAGTAATAGTCATGGATGGTAAATTCTCTTGAAGATTTATCAAAGGTTTAAGCCATTTTAGGGGAAACTGCTTACAGCTTTGGTTGAGCTTTCCAGTGGTCAAGTAGGTGGCCAGGCAGCATGAAGATGGAGCTAGGATTAGAAGCTCAGCATGGGCTTCCCTCTGCCTGCAATGCAGGAGACCCCAGTTCAATTCCTGGGTTGGGAAGATCCCCTGGAGAAGGGAAAGGCTACCCACTCCAGTATTCTGGCCTAGAAAATTCCATGGACTGTGTAGTCCATGCAGTAGCAAAGAGTTGGACATGACTGAGCGACTTTAACTCACAGCATCCTAGGGAACAATAACAACTTTTATTCAAGAAAGGTGGGGGATTTGCCCAGTATGATGTTTACCCAGATGAACTTGAAGAGATGAGAGTATAAGAGTCTGAGAAGATATACTTTTGGAAAAAGAAGGTATATAAAAGGGATGAATGTCCTTTGTAGGGATGCCAACTTACAAGGAGGAGATTATAGCAGGAACAATATTGTGATATTCTAAACGATTGTGTTTTTATCACTAGCAAAACCTGGTTCTTCGTCCTCTCACAGCTCCAGTAATAATAGCTGAGCTGAGTTGATTCTATCACAGAAAGTTAGAAAGTTAAGTCACTCAGTCGTGTCCAACTCTTTGCGACCCCGTGGACTGTAGCCTACCAGGTTCCTCCGTCCATGGGATTCTCAAGGCAAGAATATTGGAGTGGGTTGCCATTTCCTTCTCCATCTATCACAGAGGTGCTTTTAAAAGCCGTAGATGACACAAGCCTCCCTCAGCTGTGTTTCAGGGAAGCAGACATGTGAATCCGATTTCCTGTCTTTTTTCCTATCCTCTTGCCCTTCCTTTTTCTCCAACTCTATCTTTCCAAAGGAAGGGCAAGAGGATAGGAAAAAAGACAGGAAATCGGATTCACATGTCTGCTTCCCTGAAACACAGCTGAGGCAGGCTTGTGTCATCTTGCCTTTGTGTAGGATTTGGGGACAATAGTCTCCACAGTGTGCCTCCGACCATAGCAAAGTAACAAAACATGAGTGTTCAGACAGAGGGCCTGAGTTTGGGCCCCAGTTCCCTATGGATGTGTGGGGTTTGGGGAAGATCCTGCCAATGCCATATGCCTATGCAAAGTGAAGTGAAATGCCAAAAGAACCAGGGACCAGAAGAGGCAAATTCAGACAAGAAACTGGCTGGATTCCACACACAGGCATTAAAATACAGTATTTGTTTTTCTCTCTCTGACTAATTTCTCTCTATATGACAGTCTCTAGGTCCATCCACATCTCTGAATGACCCAACGCTATTCCTTTTAATGGTTAATCTTTCAGTATATATGTGTATCATGTCTTCTTTATCCATTCCTCTGTCATGGACATTCAGGTTGCTTCCCTGCCCTGGCTATTGTTAATAGTGCTGCAATGAACATTGAGACACATGTGTTTGTTTGAATTTTGCTTTCTCAGGATATATGCCCAGTATCAGGATTGCTGAGTCATATGGTAATGCTTTTAGTTTTTTAGGAACCTCCAGACAGTTCTCCATGGTGGCTGTATCAATTTACTTTCCCACCAACAGTACAAGAAGATTCCCTTTTCTCCACACCCTCTCCAGTATTTACTGTTTGTAGACTTTTTCATGATGGCCATTCTGACCAGTGTGAGGTGATATCTCATTGTAGCCTTGATTTAAATTTCTCTAGTAATTAATGATGCTGAGCATCTTTTCATGTGCCTCTTGGCCATCTGTATATATGTGTGGAATCTGGAAAAATGCAAACCTGTTTGCAAGGCAGAAATAGAGATGTAGATATAGGGAACAAATATACGGACACTAAGAAAGGAAAAGGGGAGGTGGGATGAATTGGGAGATTGGGATTGACCTATATACACTAATATGTATAAAACAGATAACTCATGAGAACCCGTTTTATAGTACAGGGAACTCTAATGGTGCTTAATGGTGGCCTAAATGGGAAGGAAATCCAAAAAAGAAGAGCTATATGTATATTTATGGCTGGTTTGCTTTGCTGTATAGCAGAAACCTACACAGCAGTGTAAAGCAACTATACCCCAATAAAAAAGGACACAATAAAAAATTAACCAATATAAACCTACAAATAAATAAACCCTCAAAACTCAGCAAAAAATAAGGAAGGAAAGAAACTGACTAGAGATGGGTGCTTGTGACTGAATCAAGGATAGAGTCCACAGCAGGCATTAATAGTGGATGTCAGCTGCGTGGAGACCAGGAGGAAGAAGTTACCATAAGAATGAATGGAGAAACGAATCGCCAGTCCAGGTTTGATGCCTGAGATAGGGTGCTCTGGGCTGGTGCACTGGGACAACCCAGAGGGATGAGATGGGGAGGGAGGTGGGAGGGAGGCTGTAGAAGGGGAACACATGTACACCCATGGTGGATTCATGTCAATGTGTGGCAAAACCACTACAATACTGTAAAGTAATTCAGTTCAGTTCAGTTCTGTCGCTCAGTCGTGTCTGACTCTTTGAGACCCCATGAATTGCAGCATGCCAGGCCTCCTTGTCCATCACTAACTCCCGGAGTTCACTCAACTCACGTCCATTGAGTCGGTGATGCCATCCAGCCATCTCATCCTCTGTCTTTCCCTTCTCCTCCTGCCCCCAATTCCTCTTGGCATCAGAGTCTTTTCCAATGAGTCTTTTCCATGTCAACTCTTCGCATGAGGTGGCCAAAGTACTGGAGTTTCAGCTTTAGCATCATTCCTTCCAAAGAACACCCAGGACTGATCTCCTTTAGAATGGACTGGTTGGATCTCCTTGCAATCCAAGGGACTCTCAAGAGTCTTCTCCAACACCACAGTTCAAAAGCATCAATTCTTAAGTGCTCAGCTTTCTTCACAGTCCAACTCTCACATCCATACATGACTACTGGAAAAACCATAGCCTTGACTAGACGGACCTTTGTTGGCAAAGTATGTCTTTGCTTTTGAATATGCTATCTAGGTTGGAAATAACTTTCCTTCGAAGGAGTAAGCGTCTTTTAATTTTCTGGCTACAATCACCATCTGCAGTGATTTTGGAGCCCCCCAAAATAAAGTCTGACACTGTTTCCACTCTTTCCCCATCTATTTCCCATGAAGTGATGGGACCAGATGCCATGATCTTCATTTTCTGAATGTTGAGCTTTAGGCCAACTTTTTCACTCTCAACTTTCACTTTCATCAAGAGGCTTTTGAGTTCCTCTTCACTTTCTGCCATAAGGGTGGTGTCATCTGCATATCTGAGGTTATTGACATTTCTCCTGGCAATCTTGATTCCAGCTTGTGCTTCATTCAGCCCAGCGTTTCTCATGATGTACTCTGCATATAAGTTAAATAAGGAGGGTGACAATATACAGCCTTGACGAACTCCTTTTCCTATTTGGAACCAGTCTGTTGTTCCATGTCCAGTTCTAACTGTTGCTTCCTGACCTGCATATAGATTTCTCAAGAGGCAGATTAGGTGGTCTGGTATTCCCATCTCTTTCAGAATTTTCCACAGTTTATTGTGATCCACACAGTCAAAGGTTTTGGCATAGTCAATAAAGCAGAAATGGATGTTTTTCTGGAACTCTCTTGCTTTTTCAATGATCCAGTGGATGTTGGCAATTTGATCTCTGGTTCCTCTGCCTTTTCTAAAACCGGCTTGAACATCTAGAAGTTCATGGTTCACGTATTGTTGAAGCCTGGCTTGGAGAATTTTGAGCATTACTTTACTAGCATGTGAGATGAGTGCAATTGTGCAGTAGTTTGTCCATTCTTTGGCATTGCCTTTCTTTGGGATTGGAATGAAAACTGACCTTTTCCAGTCCTGTAGCCACTGCTGAGTTTTCCAACTTTGCTGGCATATTGGGTGCAGCACTTTCACAGCATTATCTTCCAGGATTTGAAATAGCTCAACTGGAATTCTATCACCTCCACTAGCTTTGTTCGTAGTGATGCTTCCTAAGGCCCACTTGACTTCACATTCCAGGATGTCTGGCTCTAGGTGAGTGATCACACCATTGTGATTATCTTGGTCGTGAAGATCTTTTTTGTACAGTTCTTCTGTGTATTCTTACTACCTCTTCTTAATATCTTCTGCTTCTGTTAGGTCCATACCATTTCTGTTCTTTATTGAGCCCATCTTTGCATGAAATGTTCCCTTGGTATCTCTAATTTTCTTGAAGAGATCTCTAGTCTTTCCCATTCTGTTGTTTTCCACTATTTCTTTGCATTGATCGCTGAGGAAGGCTTTCTTATCTCTTCTTGCTATTCTTTGGAACTCTGGATTCAGATGCTTATGTCTTTCCTTTTCTCCTCTGCTTTTGGCTTCTCTTCTTTTCACAGCTATTTGTAAGGCCTCCTCAGAGAGCCATTTTGCTTTTTTGCATTTCTTTTCCATGGGAATGGTCTTGATCCCTGTCTCCTGTCCAATGTCACGAACCTCAGTCCATAGTTCATCAGGCACTCTATCTATCAGATCTAGTCCCTTAAATCTGTTTCTCACTTCCACTGTATAATCATAAGGGATTTGACTTAGGTCGTACCTGAATGGTCTAGTGGTTTTCCCTACTGTCTTCAATTTAAGTCTGAATTTGGCAATAAGGATATCATGATCTGAGCCACAGTCAGCTCCCGGTCTTGTTTGTCTTGATTGTATAGAGCTTCTACATCTTTGGCTGCAAAGAATATAATCAGTCTGATTTTGATGTTGACTATCTGGGGATGTTCATGTTTAGAGTCTTCTCTTGTGTTGTAGGAAAGGGTGTTTGCTGCGACCAGTGTGTTCTCTTGGCAAAACTCTATTAGCCTTTGCCCTGCTTCATTCCATATTCCAAGGCCAAATTTGCCTGTTACTCCAGGTGTTTCTTGACTTCCTACTTTTGCATTCCAGTCCCCTATAGTGAAAAGGACATCTTAATTAGCCTCCAGTTAAAATAAATTTTAAAAAAAAGAATAAATGGAGAAAAGGGGGATACTGTATTAGCTACGCATTCCTGATGTTTTGACAGGGGAGGCTTTGCAGACCCTGGGGAGAGCATCACCCTCCCCCACCAGAAGGGCATATGAATTTACTTGGAAATGTTTAACCTCCCTGACCCACCATAAACTCACCTTGGCTGTTTAGTGGGCATATGGGTTCAAGAGAAGGAAGAAGTCCCTTCGAGAAAACAATGTGATCTTCTTGTGTATTTGAGTTGAACTTTCTATCCAAGTTTACAAGTTTAAGATTCCAACCTTTAATAATTTTTAAAAGAAATCATTCTGTTTATTGGGACTTGCTTACAATTATAATGTAACACATATTCATTGCAGATAATTTGGTATATATAATTCAATTCAAAAACACTTTATTCTCCCATCATTTTGGAGATGTATTTTTCCATGTATTCATTTAGTGAGCATGTGCTGTGCTTATTAACTCAAATATGTTTTTCATTAAACAATACTTAAATTCATTAAACAACGTAAGACCATTGTGTTCTTACTATTCATCCCTTGATTGATTTAATCACACCCTGTTGCTATTTATCTAGATTGTTTCCACTATTTCCTATTCTAAATAATACTCTGATGAGTCTTTAGTTACGTAAACCTTTGTGTGCATCTTTGTAATTCTAACTAGATAAATTAATAGGAGTGAAAACAGTAGAGTTCCATTTTCAAGACTTTTCAGTCTTATGCACATTTTCATCACTTTATTCATGTTACAGCTGGACTGGTGTATGTAACTACCAGCAGGGTATGAGATGATCCATTTCTCTCTTTTTTCAAAAACTTTCAATTAAAAAAAAATTTGTAAAATCTCTGCCAATAGATACAATGGCATCTTGTTTTTAAAAAATTTTTTTCTTGGAAATCCAATGGAAATGAAAATTTCTCATATGGCAGGTTAAGCTTTCACTGAAATTAAACGTTCAGATACTTTCTTACCTGTCTCAGGACCTTTGCCACCTCACTCTTGTTTTGCAGTCTCCTCTATTGTAAGGATTATTAACCCTGGTTGTCACATTTGTTGCAATTTTTCTCCCGTCTTGACATCACTTTATAATTTTTTAGAAGCTTCCTTTCACTTTTGTATACAAATAAAACAAATATTTTATAAACATATATACTATAATGCATACAGATATATGTTTAAAGATAAAATACTGAGATGGGCTCATCCTAGCCAATTTATCTTTAATTTACAACTATTCACAGAACATTGAGAATATGCTGTTACTGGCACAGAGTAATGATTCTAGTAAATTAAGGAAACAAGTTTAAACAAATATGTGCTTACTCAAACTCTGCCTACCAGGACCTGCTGCTCTCAGCCCACACAGTCTTCACATGAGCTTCAGTGACTTTCAATGTCCTAAAATGTCCTAGTCCTCGAGAGAATAGTAAATATAGTAACTGACAGTGTCTAGGGTTTTACAGTTCTTTCACATTCTCCACAGAAAGGATCTCCTTTAGCTGGAGGAGCTGGTGCATTTTGTTCCATCTTACAGAAGGAGAATGAGCTTGGTCACTTGCCAACGATGCTCGGGCATGAGTGGGAAGGTATGACCAGTGTACACACACAGTTCTCTCTCCACCTTGAATTCCATGCTTCTTTTTTCCCACAGGACTACCTTCCCAGCATTAAATGATTTTTTTTAGTGTACTTATCTAGGCTGGGAAACATTGTGAGAAGTAAAAGTATCGTCTCTTGGATAGTATGTGAAAAGTGAAATTTGAACATAGGTTAGGCTCTTGTCAGAGAAGGCAATGGCACCCCACTCCAGCACTCTTGCCTGGAAAATCCCATGGATGCAGGAGCCTGGTAGGCTGCAGTCCATGGGGTCGCTAAGAGTCGGACACGACTGAGTGACTTCACTTTCACTTTTCACTTTCATGCATTGGAGAAAGAAATGGCAACCCACTCCAGTGTTCTTGCCTGGAGAATCCTAGGGACGGGGGAGCCTGGTGGGATGCCATCTATGGGGTGGCACAGAGTCGGACACGATTGAAGTGACTTAGCAGTAGCAGCAGTAGCAGTAGGCTCTTGTAAATTAAATGCAATTGTCAAGATATATACTTGACCCTAACAGTAACCTGAAACAGGAAAAAGAATGTGGAATCTTATTTTTTTTTTTGTCTTAGAATCTCCCCACTATGGGAGATCCAAGTTTCTGATTTTTTAGAGGGCTCTTGGAACAAAAATGAGGAGGCATGTCAGTATGCAATCATCTCTGAGGGTACAAGAGCTGAAACATATTAAAAGCAATAGACCTAAATATATGATCATTAAATGTTTGCTTTATTCCAGGCCAAAGGAGAATCTCTGAATTTTCACCCAATCCTCCTACCAGCACACTCTCAATCTACCCTGCCTCTTAATCTGGCCTTAGTTTCCTGAATAACACTTATCATCTCTCACATAGTATGCATTTATTGGGTTAGTTATTTATCATCTATACTCACGCACTAAAATGTAAGTTCCATAAGAACTGGAACTTTGTTGTAATCATTATATTATTGTCAGTCCCTAAAATAATTCCAGAGGTTATGTTAGGATGTGAAGAAGGCTGAGCACCAAAGAATTGATGGTGCTGGAGAAGACTCTTGAGAGTCCCTTGGACAGCAAGGAAATCAAACCAGTCAATCCTATAGGAACTCAACCCTGAATATTCATTGGAAGGACTGATACTGATTCTGAAGCTAAAACTCCAATACTTTGGCCACCTGATGTGAAGAGCCGACTCACTGGAAAAGACCCTGATGCTGGGAAATGGGAAAGACAAGGCAGGAGGAGAAGAGGGTGAAAGTAGATGAGATGATTGGATGGTATCATCCACTCGATGGAAACGAGTTTGAGCAAACTTCAGGAGATAGTGAAGGACAACAGGGAAGCCTGGTGTGCTGCAGTCCAGGGGATCACAAAAAATTGGACATGACTGAATGACTGAACAATAACAAAAATAATGCCTATAGCACAATAAGCACCAAATAAATATTTGTGGTAGAATAAATACGTAAGGACTAACAGTAGATTTTCAGGTGGACCTCAAGAGACATCATCCCCTCCCCTAAAGTCTGTACAAGGATATCTGGAATGCAGCTTCTCTTTACTACCTTCCCTCTCTCTGGTCATCCTGAGGGTACACCAATATCTTCCCAACTTGGAAATTTTATTGAAAATTAATATTTAAATAATAATATACTGGTGGACCTATAAAGCTTAATCAAGTTTGTTATGTTACAAAATATATTTGATTTACTGTTATTTTTAAAGTACATATTGACTCTGGAAAATAATATGATACTTTGAACAGACACACTAGAACTTACTCACAGGTATCACATAAAATGAAGTTCCTTTTGAGTAACTGAGAGCCCAGATGAGAATCTCTTTACAAAAAGAGATATATTTATTTATCTTACATAAAAGCCTAGAGGTGAACAGTCTAGGACTGGTATAAGACTCAATTTCATAAAATATTTTTAGCACCTGGATTCCATCCTGTTATTCTAATACTTATTTGCCCTTCAATCCCAAGGCCATTTCATGGAGCAAAATAGCTGCTTTAGCTCCAGCAATTTTGTAGCACTCTAGCTTGTAAAGAGGATAAAGGAACAAAGAAGAAAGGGCAAATGGTCCGTGATGATTGTCTATTAAAGCAAATTCAAGAAAGCCACATGATACTTGTGCTTATATTCAAAACTAAGTGACCTGGTCTCATCTTGCTTGAAGGGAGGCAGGAAAATATAGTCCTTATCTCTTATGATCATATGTATGTGTTATGTTGCTTCAGTCATGTCTGACTCTTTGGAACCCTATGGACGGTAGCCCACCAGGCTCCTCTGTCCATGGGACTTTAGAGGCAAGAATATTGGAGTGGGTTGCCCATTCCCTTCTTCGGGAGATCTTCCTGACCCAAGAATTGAACCCACATCTCTTACATCTCCTGTATTGGCAGGCAGTTTCTTTACCACTAGCGCCACATGGGATCCTGTGATCATGGATCCAGCTAAATACTGGGGACTCTTCTACCACATAACAAGGAAGAATGGATATAAAAGGCAGCTAGTAGTTTTTATCAAGGCATTCAGCTGAGTGTTTTTCAATTCAGTACAATCATCCCAAGAGGCCAAGTACTTATTCCAACGATACTGTCATTGACACTAATTTAAATTACCTTAAGAGCCACGTTTTATGCTTGTCCCCGAAGGTGTCAAATATTCAATCTTAAAGAGAAGACTTGAGTTTTGAAACATCAGAGAGTCATCTCAGATGAAATTTTCTGTGTATAACATGTGAAAAAATTAGTAATGTCATCTGAGGCCTATAAGTTAGATATGACTTTAAACTTACAAGCCCAGTACATCTCTGGAAACAATTTCTAAAGACATCATTAGTACCACCACTTAATAAAGCCTGAAAACTTATAAGGATGGATATTATCATATATGATACTTTATCCTTTAACCATAGTACTCAAGTAAATTTACTGTCCTCAACTGGTCAACTTCTAGACCAGTTTCCATTTGTCTGAATAAGATGCTCTAACAGTTGGTGGTGTATCATTTAAAATTTTTCAGTTGAGTTCTTCTTTCCTAGGATGAAGAGGATCTATCTCCAAAATTTACATAAAGATGCTCTAAAATTAAAATCTTATAGTAAAAAAGCTACTGGGAGCTTATTTAGAATACCATATGATATTTAATTTCCATCAATTAACTGGAGGGCATGTTAATTATCTATACACTTCATTATAAAATAGCTCACCCAGAGGGATGGTACAGGGAGGGAGGAGGGAGGAAGGAGGAGGGTTCAGGATGGGGAACACGTGTATACCTGTGGCAGATTCATGTTGATATGTGGCAAAACCAATACAATATTGTAAAGTTAAAAAATAAAATAAAAAAAAGATAGCTCAAAACATTAAATTTCATCAGCAAATTGAAATTAGGAAAAATTAAAAGTTTTGACTACATTTTAAATCAGTTTCTAGAATCTGATATCTAATTCATTTTGCTTTTGAGTCTTTGTTAATTGTTCTAAACCAGAAAAGTAGTTCTTTGTTAGAGTTCCAGAACTCAGCTAGACATTGTGCACTCTGGGGCTTTTCCCAGAAAGTGGTGCCCCTTACATGCCCTGGTAACATGCCATCATAGTATGTTGCACTTGCCTATTGATCTTTTACCAGATTTAAAGCTCCTTTAACTATAGTTTCAATTATAATAAAAAAATTATTATTTTCAACTATGACATAATCATAATCACTGAAAAATGACTCCCCAGGTCGGTAAGTGTCCAATATGCTACTAGAGATCAGTGGAAAAAGAACTCCAAAAAGAATGAAGAGATGGAGCCAAAGAAAAACAACACCCAGTTGTGGATGTGACTCGTGATGGAAGCAAAGTCCAATGCTGTAAAGAGCAGTATTGCGTAGGAACCTGGAATGTTAGGTCCATGAATCAAGGCAAATTGTAAGTGGTTGAACAGGAGATGGCAAGAGTGAATGTCGACACTTTAGGAATCAGAGAACTAAAAAGGACTGGAATGGGTGAACTTAACTCAGATGACCATTATATCTACTACTGTGGGCAAGAATCCCTTAGAAGAAAGGGAGTAGCCAATTATAATCAACAAGAGAGTCCAAAATGCAGTACTTGAATGCAATCTCAAAAACGACAGAATGATCTTTGTTCATTCCCAAGGGAAACCATTCAATATCAAGGTAATCCAAGCCTATGCCCCAACCAGTAATGCTGAAGAAGCTGAAATTGAATGGTTCTGTGAAGATCTACAAGACCTTCTAGAACTAACGCGCAAAAAAGATGTCCTTTTCATTATAGGGGACTGGAAAGCGAAAGCAGGAAGTCAAGAAACACCTGGAATAACAGGCAAATTTGGCCTTGGAGTACAGAATGAAGCAGGACAAAGGCTAATAGAATTTTGCCAAGAGAACTCACTGATCATAGCAACACCCTCTTCCAACAACACAAGAGAAACCTGTATACATGGACATCACCAGATGGTAGACATCAATATCAGATTGATTATATTCTTTGCACTCAAAGATGGAGAAGCTCTATACAGTCAGTAAAAACAAGACCAGGAGCTGACTGTGGCTCAGATCATGAAGTCCTTACTGCCAAATTCAGATTTAAATTGAAGAAAGTAGGGAAAACCACTAGACCATTCAGGTATGACCTAAATCAAATTCCTTATGATTATACAATTTAAGTGAGAAATAGATTCAAGGGATTAGATCTGATAGATTGCCTGAAGAACTATGGACTGAGGTTCGTGACATTGTACAGGAGGCAGGGATCAAGACCATCCCCAAGAAAAAGAAATGCAAAAAGGCAAAGGTAGTACACATTTGTGTAAAGGAAACACCCAGGCTTTCAGGATTATTAATTTACCTAGAATGTTACCAGTCAATCTAAGCCTTTGGAAACTGGGTGATAAATGGGATTTAGGCTTGGGACTATCTCATAGTGGGAATGGTATGCCCATGTATCCACCCTATAGTTATTTTCTAAGTTTAGATTGTATTGATGAAATAAATATGCTCAACTATGGGCAGAATCAGCATCCATATGTGTTTTATATGCATGTGTATATCTGTTTAATATTCACAATGACCTATGAGGTAAGTCATGTTAATTTCCCACTTTACAGATGAGGAAATTAAGACACAAAGTGAATAGATAACTTGTCCATGAGCACAAGCCTATCTTGTGACAGAGATGGAATTTGAATTCAGGTAGTCAGTTTCCAGAATTTAATCTATTACTATATTGCTGAATATAGAGTAAACCCATTTCTTCTTTCTCCTTCCAAAAAAATGCATGTGCACACACAAACATATTTTAGGAAAATTTATAAACAGCACAATGGATACTTTAGGTAAGCATGACAGGAGTGAGAGGAAAGATTTTTCATTTTGATTTTATATATTTTTTGTACTGCTTGGTTTTTTCAACCATGTGTATATTTTATTTCTATTTTAATATAAACAGAAACATGAGGGAAAAGTGTATGTAAAGGCCCTGAAGTAGAAAAAAAGTGTTTTTTGAGAAACAAAAGTAAATTTTTATGATTGATATAGAGACAAATCTAGGAGATGTAATGATGAGCTTTACGAGGAAGGCAAACTTTTGCAGGCCATTTGAAATATATTTTGGAACTTGTCCTAAAAGCAATGAGAAATCATTTAGAGTTTTAAGCCTGGGAGTAACACAATCAGATCAATGTGTTTTAAGGAATTCACCGGGTTGGCTCCTAGATTGGATAGGAGCAAAAGTGGATGCCAGGGTCTATTTACAAGTGAATTAGAATAATGCAGAAAAGATGATGATGGTGACTTAGACTGTGTCAGTGGCAATGGAGAAAGAAATAAGTGGATGGATTGCACAGATATCAAATGGAAAGACCAATTTGATTTGGTGGCTGACAGAATAGTGAGAGACAGAGAAGAGAGAAGAGTGACTCCCACTATGCCAATTTTGGCCATTACATAGATGGAACAAATATATTATAATAACTCCTCCTGTCCTCTCACTCCATACTCCTTCACGGTAGATGGATCAAGATGTGGAGCTATAACAAAAGTTGGCCCAATCAGAGTCATTCCTAGGATGGAAGTTATGAGTGAAAGTACCTTCTTTCCCTTTCTATATGCAACGGTGAATCTGGACTTAGCAATAGAGATGCAGTCAACACAAAAGGAGGAGGAGAGATCAGTGTAGGGGTGGGTATAAGGCAAAGACTGAGAGATTTAGAGAGACATCTGGTAGCATGGACTGCTTTGTTACCCAGCTATTTCCACCAGTCAAAGCAACACAAGACTCTATAGTTTCCTTTTCGCCTCAGGGAAATTTAAGTTGTATTTCTTGCACTCAAAGTGGCACTTGCAGCTCAAAGTGTCATTAATATGATTCAGGTAATAGTTAGGAAATAAATGAAGGAGGCCTTGAGAAGTGACACTACATGAGGATGAGTAAAGCAAGAAAACAAGAAGAATACTGATGTTCTACTTTGTGAGGGTGGAGCCTGGTACCATTAACTGAGATAGAGTATAGAACAGATTTGGGGAAAGACAATGAGTTGAACTTTACACATGTTACATTTAGGGTGCCTATCAGTCATTCAGGGGACCTTCAGTTGACAATTAGATTTAAATAAATCTTGATAGACTTGTATCCAGTTCTGGAAATTTACAGACTAGAGAATTTTATTACACAAAGATGAGAGATGAAAAGTTAAAAAAATGTTGGTATTTGGGAAACTGCACAGAGTGAGAAAAATAGCCGAATGAGACTGAGAGTCTGGAGAATGTCAGCTCTTATCTGTCGAAAGGAGAATAGCACATTAAGCAGATAGAAATACCATAAAAACACAAAACAAAACAAGGATGTTCCAGATTATAGAAACTAAATGGTGGAGAAAATCTTGGGAGATTCCTTAATAATGGACAGAGCTCTCAATGCCAAAGAGTCAGCCAAAAACCGCCTCTTTTAAAAGCTACAAAGAGGCCCAGTGTCTGAGTCTCCTTGGGAACTAGAAGCACTATTGATGGTCTTATAAGAGCTACATTAATAGAACAGAGAGAAGAAAAACACATTTTCAGTGGGCTAGGATAAACATGTGAGGTGAGGAAGTTAGTTACAACTAATGTAGCTCTCAAGTTTTCATAAACAGAGGACGAAAGAGTTGGATCATATTTAGATGCAAATATAGACAAGGTTTTAGTAGGTTAGGAAAAACACAAATGGGAAAGCTATACCCACACACACAAAAACGCACGCACACACACCTGTGTGCAATGTATAAACTACATATATATGTAGTACATGAAGTACCCACATACACTCATACATATAATAACTACATATACATACATATTCTGGGACCAGAACTCCTGGGCTTAAATCTTACTGTCTGAGAACAATTTGTATAATGTTTCTGCGCTTCCTTTATCATTTCTGTTATATTAAGATAGTAGAATAATAATGGAAATTGTTTATTGGAATTGTTGCGAGGATTAAATGAGTTAATGCTTGGAAAGGACATAATTTACTTATCATCACAGCAAAGACAATCCATCTTAGAGAGTGGTTATAGCACTAGGAAATTTCTTCCTTCTAGGCTGCTCAAGTGTGTAGGGAGAGAAGTATGCCAATGCTCACACAGATACATCATTATCTTGACTCCTTAATAATGGATAGAACTCTTAATGCCAAGAACACTTTGGATCGGCTGATAGAGCATTAAGCATTGATTTTCTGGCTTTCCCTGTCAGTCTTCTTTGTCATAAGTTTTTTTCCTCTCAACTCCAGGCCCTCAGGTCTCCTTTTAATCTACTTAGTCTGACTCCCAGAAGTGCTGCTTTTCAGGGCCACAAATAGCATGACATCATTGTCACGGAAGAGGGTGGAGCACATGTCTCAAACTTGAGCCAAATAGTATTAAGGGCACCTGCCTGGGACTCCATCTCTATGGGATAGTTAGGTTCATTTCTCATAAATTTTGGATACATATTCCATAGAATATGCAGCAATTTTAAAAATTATGAAGCAAAGTTGAGTAAAATGCTTATAATATGATGTAATAAAAGTCAGAATTGTGAAATTAATCCACAATATAATTTTAATTCTGAAAATGCAGACAGGTTTGTGAGTATGTACATGGTGCTTGAAAACATAGAAAGATTGAAAGGAAAAAAGATAAACATCTTGAAACTGTCTATACGGGGCATATGATTTTATCTTCTTTATACCTTTGCATTTATTTACAGAGAATTTTTATGATTTAAAAAATCATATTTCATATACAGAGAAGTTTTCTGACAATCAAGAACTTTCCTTCTTTATATTGTTCCCAAGCATCTGGCCTGCATAATTCCATGGTCTGTATTGTCTGTGGGGTCACAAAGAGTTGGACACAACGGAGTGACTTTCACGTTCAAGCAAATTTCCAGACAGTTATAATGCTCTTGTACCAAAACTTTCGGTAAAACTCATTTTGGAAAATATCAGTTGGTGATCTAGACCTCAGGTCAGTTAAAGAGAAGAGTTTCACTTATTCCTTCTTGTCTTGCTTAAAGTGGCAACAGATCTTGGTTTTCATATTCTTTCCAAACAGCAAAGGTGTTTGCTGACTCTGTGTCAGGTTTTGTATTCTAACAATAGAGCAAGGAACAAAAGAGATACACATTCCTGTCCTCAAGGAGCAGCACGTCTACACTGATCTCTTAATTATCACCTTAGAATATTGTCATTTAATGCATCACGTGTGCATGCATGCTAAGTTGCTTCAGTCCTGTCTGACTCTTTGCAGCCCTATGGACATAGCCCCCCAGGCTCCTCTGTCCATGGGATTCTCCAAGCAAGACTACTGGAGTGGATTGCCATGCCCTACTCCAGGGGATCGTACTGACTATATCATCATTTTTTTCACCTTGTACTTGTCTTTTCACATACTGCTCTGGTTTTCTCTCAGGATTCCTGCTGGCAGGTCTGGTTGGGTTAAGGTGGGGACTGTCTGGGCAAAGGGAAGGGAAAGAAAAAGGAACTAACAAATCTCAAGTAATCTGTTATCTCATGTAATCCTTATAATCTAATGGGACAGGTCGTTTTAACTGCCTGTGGTAGATGAGGATACACAGGTTTGGTGATACTAAGCATCATTTCAAATGTTGTGTGGCTTATAAGTGGCAGAGATGGGATTCAAACCCAAGTCTGCTGCTGCTGCTGCTAAGTCACTTCAGTCGTGTCTGACTCTGTGCAACCCCATAGACGGCAGCCCACTAGCTCCTCTGTCCCTGGGATTCTCCAGGCAAGAATACTGGAGTGGGTTGCCATTTCCTTCTCCAATACTTGAAAGTGAAATGTGAAAGTGAAGTTGCTCAGTCATGTCTGACTCTTAGCGACCCCATGGACTGCAGCCTACCAGGCTCTTCCATCCATGGGATTTTCCAGGCAAGAGTACTGGAGTGGGTTGCCATTGCCTTCTCTGAAACTCAAGTCTAACTGACTTTAAAGCCTGTGGCTTTAAAAAGACTTTAAAGGGCTGTGACGCTGCATTCTGGTCACACACAGAGTGAAGCAAGGCACAGAATAAGGAGCTCAGACAAACTCTCCAGTCTCAAATCTTTCTTTCAGTCACCTACTCAGTTATTAAGTCTGAAGAAATTAATTGATTCAGTTTTCATTTTTAAAGTTTTTTCTCATTGTCTGGAAGAATAAATAGCTTCCTTGGAGATAACTGTCCCTCTAGAAGTTGATTTTTTAAATTTTTTTATTAAAAGATAATTGCTTTATAATATGTGCTGGTTTCTGCCATAAATCAACATGAATCAGCCACAGGTATACATGGGTCCCCTCCGTCTTGAACTACTCTCCCACCCAATCCCACCCCTCTAAAGTTGTCACAGAACACTGGATCGAGCTCCCCATGTCACACAGCAAATTCCCACTTGTCATCTACTTTATATATGGCAATGTATATGTTTCCATGTTACTGTTTCAATTTGTCCCACCTTCTTCCTCCCACACTGGGTCCACAAGTCTGTTCTCTGTGTCTGCATCTCCATTGCTGCCCTGCAAATAGATTCATCAATACCATATTTCTAGATTCCATACACATGTAAACTGTGGTACATATATACAGTGGAAGTTGATTTTAATGGGAAAAAAGGAATAAGAAGGGAAGGAAGGAGGGCAGGAGAAAGGAGGAGAGAGACAAAGAGAACAATGGGAAAACAGGGATAGAATTTTGTGAAGAAGAAAGAGGATAAGTTTTAGACAAGAAGTTTTGCCTGAGCAGCCTGATGGGCCCTCCAGGGAACCCTGCGTCTAGGCCAGCAGGAGGAACAAAAGGTTCATAAGATTCAGAAAGGGGACAGCTCCAGGACATTCTTTGCCTCCCCACTTTGCCTTAGGACTCTGCCTCCAAAACCAGTCATTCTCTGAACTCTGATTTTCATCTCTAATCAATTTGTATTGAGCTATTAATGTAATTTGATTTAGATACAATAAAATCCATCCATATTCATGTACAGTTGGATGAGTTTTGACAAGTACGTATTCCCACGTAACCAACTCCTCAGTGAAAGCATAGCGTAATTTCATCAGCCCAGAAAGTTCACTCATGCCATTGACAGTCCATTCCAAACCCCCTGTATACTCAACCGATCTAATTTCTATCACTCCTGATTAATTTTGCCAGGTCTGCTTTTAACCAATCCCTGGGTGGATTGGTGACTGTGACATCGCATGACATAACTTTGCCAAGCTTCTTAGCTGCCCATTTTGTTGTACTCTGTGATGACCCAGAGGGGTGGGATGGGGGTAGGTAGGAGGGAGGTTCCATAGAGAGAGGATATATGTATACATACAGCAGATTCACTTCTCCTTACAGCAGAAACTAACACAACATTATAAAGCGATTACTCTCCAATTTTTACAAAGGCATAGCCATCAGAATTAATGGCACCTTTTCTGCAATTGATGCCAGTCACTTCTCACAAGCAGCCACAGTACCTTTTATCCTACAGGTGATGATTTCTTAGAGGCTGAACCTGGCTCTGCAACCCTATCTTCTGGGAATATAGCTGAACAGGTTAAAGAGGGCTCCCCTTGGTTTCCAGGAATGACTGTCATAGTTGCCCACATAAAAACTCTCGTGTGTTTGAAATTCTGTTGGATGCTGAGTGCTCAGGTTGTTTACCTGTCTTGCAAGATCTTTAGGGAGAACATTTGCAAGTATCTGTTCTCATGCTATTTGAGATTTCAGAAAGTTGTTCTCTTCAATGATCCACTGTCTTGGAGTATTATTCACAGAATTAGAGGCTTTAACTACCTTTGTGATTATTATACAAAAAACACCTTCTATTAAAAAGAAAAGCAATCTGTCCTTTTGTGAGATAATTAATAGGCAGATGGGTGTGTTTACCCACTGAGCCATAATATTAGAGATATTAGGTATTCCTTCCATAAGACCCTCTACTTAAAAATGCTTATGATTCACATCGGTGATCTTCATAGCTTTGAGTCAAAAAAGAAAAATCTTTCAATGGTATAGAGAAGTCAGAATTTCAACTTTGTGAAGATAATTTTCAGAGTAAAGATAGATTTCTACTTTCAAAAAATGCTTATGATACATGCATGCCCTCTCTAATATTTTCCTTATGGAAAGTAAACAAGATCTCCACATGTATTGAGACAAAGAAGGGAACAATTGTTCAGAATTCACTAGATTGTGTTCCTTCTGTTCAGCATCCAAACTTACTACCTCTAGCATAGAATAGAAATGCAAAGTAAATATATATATAAAGTTTTATTCCCCTCTTTATTCCATTATAAATGCTCATAACATAAAACTTTACCTGCTCTGGGAAGTAGTTCTTCCTTATATCATTTTTCTATCTACAAAAATAAGAATAGTTCCTTTCTACTAATCCTTAAAGCTGTAATTATTTTTATTTATTTATTTTCCTTTTCCCCCCAACATATCATAGATAGATAGAAAGGTAGAAAATG
This sequence comes from Bos indicus, assembly GCF_029378745.1. Lineage (NCBI taxonomy): Eukaryota > Metazoa > Chordata > Mammalia > Artiodactyla > Bovidae > Bos > Bos indicus. Next base: position 115,458,660 of record NC_091760.1, read on the forward strand.
AAATCTTACTAGGGATGACTAGAGAATCTTTTTACGGAAGATATATTGGTTTGTTAAAGCTGACATAACCAACTACCACAGACTATGTGGCTTAAATAGGAGAAATGTATTTTTTCATAGCTGTTGGGGCTAGTCCAAGATCAAGGTGTTGGCAGGCTTGGTTTCTCCTGGGGCCTCTTTGGCTTACAGATGACTGCCTTTGCACTGTGTCCTCACATGCTCTTTCCTCCAGCCACCCATATCCATGAAGTCTCTTTCTGTGTCTTAACATCCCCTTTCTATAAAAATGACAAAAGTCAGATTGGGGTAGGGCCCTCCCTAACTGCCTTATTTTAATTTGATTCCCTCTTTAGAGCTCCTGTCTCCAAACACAGCCATATTCTTAGGTATGAGCGATTAGGGCTTCAACATATAAATTGGGGGAGCACTATGCAGGCCATGACAAAAGGTCTAATACTTTGGTTCATTTCAGTTCAGTTCAGTCGCTCAGTCCTGTCCAACTCTTTGCAACCCCATGAACCGCAGCACAACAGGCTTCCCTGTCCATCACCAACTCCCGGAGTCTACCCAAACCCAGGTCCATTGAGTCAGTGATGCCATCCAACCATCTTATCCTGTGTTGTCCCCTTCTCCTCCTGCCCTCAATCTTTCCCAGCATCAGGGTCTTTTCAAATGATTCAGCTCTTTGCATCAGGTGGCCAAAGGATTGGAGTTTCAGCTTCAACATCAGTCCTTCCAATGAACACCCAGGACCAATCTCCTTTAGGATGGACTGATTGAATCTTCTTGCAGTCCAAGGGACTCTCAAGAGTCTTCTCACATGTGTACACCCGTGGCAGATTCATGTTGATGTATGGCAAAACCAATACAATATTGTAAAGAAATTAGCCTCCAATTAAAATAAATAAATTTACATTAAAAAAAATAAAAGCCACAGGAAGCTAATTTCAGAACAACAACAACAAAAAGAGTCTTCTCCAACACCACAGTTCAAAAGCATCAGTTCTTCGGTGCTCAGCTTTCTTTATAGTCCAACTCTCACATCCATACATGACCACAGGAAAAACCATAGACTTGACTAGACGCACCTTTGTTGACAAAGTATATGTCTCTGCTTTTTAATATGCTGTCTAGGTTGGTCATAATTTTCCTTCCAAGGAGCAAGCATCTTTTAATTTCATGGCTGCAGTCACCATCTGCAGTGATTTTGGAACCCAGAAAAATTAAGTCAGCCACTGTTGCCACTGTTTCCCCATCTATTTCCCATGAAGTGATGGGACCAGATGCCACGATCTTAGTTTTCTGAATGTTGAGCTTTAAGCCAACTTTTTCACTCTCCTCTTCCACTGTCATCAAGAAGGTCTTTAGTTCTTCACTTTCTGCCATAAGGGTGGTGTCATCTGCATATCTGAGGTTATTGATATTTCCCCTGGCAATTTGATTCCAGTATGTGCTTCTTCCAGCCCAGCACTTCTCATGATGTAACCTGCATAGAAGTTAAATAAGCAGGGTGACTATATACAGCCTTGATGTACTCCTTTTCCTATTTGGAACCAGTCTGTTGTTCCATGTCCAGTTCTAACTGTTGCTTCCTGACCTGCATATAGATTTCTCAAGAGGCAGGTCAGGTAGTCTGGTATTCCCATCTCTTGAAGAATTTTCCACAGTTTATTGTGGTCCACACAGTCAAAGGCTTTGGCATAGTCAATAAAGCAGAAATAGATGTTTTTCTGGAACTCTCTTGCTTTTTGATGATCCAGCAGATGTTGGCAATCTGATCTCTGGGTCCTCTTCCTTTTCTAAAACCAGCTTGAACATCTGGAAGTTCACGGTTCACGTATTGCTGAAGCCTGGCTTGGAGAATTTTAAGTATGACTTTACTAGTGTGTGAGATGAGTACAATTGTGCGGTAGTTTGAGCATTCTTTGGCATTGCCTTTCTTTGGGATTGGAATGAAAACTGACCTTTTCCAGTCCTGTGGCCACTGCTGAATTTTCCAAATTTGCTGGCATATTGAGTGCAACACTTTCACAGCATCATCTTCCAGGATTTGAAATAGCTCAACTGGAATTCCATCACTTCCACTAGCTTTGTTCATAGTGAAGCTTCCTAAGGCCCACTTGACTTCACATTCCAGGATGTCTGGCTCTAGGTGAGTGATCACACCATCATGATTATCTGGATTGTGAAGATCTATTTTGTACAGTTTTTCTGTGTATTCTTGCCACCTCTTTTTAATATCTTCTGCTTCTGTTAGGTCCATACCATTTCTGTCCTTTATTGAGCCCATCGTTGCATGAAATGTTCCCTTCGTATCTCTAATTTTCTTGAAGAGATTTCTAGTCTTTCCCATTCTATTGTTTTCCTCTATTTCTTTGCATTGGTCACTGAGGAAGGCTTTCTTATCTCTCCTTCCTACTCTTTAGAACTCTGCATTCAAATGGGTATATCTTTCCTATTCTCCTTTGCTTTTCACTTCCCTTCTTTCACAGCTATTTGTAAGGCCTCCTGAGACAGCCATTTTGCTTTTTTGCATTTCTTTTTCTTGGGGACGGTCTTGATTCCTGTCTCCTGTACAAGGTCACAAACCTCCATCCATAGTTCATCAGGCACTCTTTCTATCAGATCTAGTCCCTTAAATCTATTTTTTACTTCCACTATATAGTCATAAGGGATGACATATTCTGACAGAATGAGGTCCACTGGAGAAGGGAATGGCACTGGAGAAGAATACTTCAGTATTCTTGCCTTGAGAACCCCATGAACAGTATGAAAAAGCAAAAAGATAGAACACTGAAAGATGAACTCCCCAAGTTGGTGGGTGCCCAATATGCTACTGAAGATCAGTGGAGAAATAACTCCAGAAAGAATGAAGGGATGGAGCCAAAGTAAAAGCAACACCCAGTTGTGGATTGGACTGGTGAGAGAAGCAAGGTCCAATGCTGTAAAGCTCAATATTGCATAGGAACCTGGAATGTCAGGTCCATGAATCGAGGCAAATTGGAAGTGGTCAAACAGGAAATGGAAAGAGTGAACGTCGACATTCTAGGAATCAGCGACCTAAGATGGACTTGAATGGGTGAATTTAACTCAGATGACCATTATATCTAGTACTGTGGGCAGGAATCCCTTAGAAGAACTGGAGTAGCCATAATAGTCAACAAAAGAGTATGAAATGCAGTACTCGGATGCAATCTCAAAAACGACAGAATGATCTCCATTCATTTCCAAGGCAAACCATTCAATATCAAAGTAATCCAAGTCTATGCCCCGACCAGTAACACTGGAGAAGCTGAAGTTGAACAGTTCTATGAAGACCTACAAGACCTTCTAGAACTAACACTCCTAAAAAGATATCCTTTTCATTATAGGGGACTAGAATGCAAAAGTAGGAAGTCAAGAAATACCTGGAGTAACAGGCAAATTTGGCCTTGAAGTACAGAATGAAGCAGGACAAAGGCTAATAGAGTTCTGCCAAGAGAACACACTGGTCATAGCAAACACCCTCTTCCAACAACACAAGAGAAGACTCTTCATATGGACATCATGAGATGGTTGACACCAAAATCAGATTGATTATATTCTTTGCAGCCAAAGATGGAGAAGCTCTATACAGTCAGCAAAAATAAGACTGGGAGCTGAGTGCGGCTGTGATCATGAACTTCTTATTTCCAAATTCAGACTGAAATTGAAGAAAGTGGAGAAAACCACTAGACCATTCAGGTATGATCTAAATCGAATCCCTTATGACTATACAGTGGAAGTGAGAAATACTTCGGTTAGAGAAGATAATTTATAGTAATAGTTATAATAGAAAGAAATGGATTACAGATAATTTTCTCAGGGATAATTCAGAGGATTTAAGGACTGATTTGATGTGGAAGGTGAGACATAGGAAGAATGAGAAAGACCAAGTTTTCTACCTTTGCCAGCTGGATGGATAACAATACATTTGATTAAAATAAAAAAAGGTACAGGATAAAATGCAGACTTGGGGATAAATTAGGACAATCACTTATAGTACATTCAACAAATATTTGGCATGCTTTTACTATATACCTACCACTTTTAGACAAAGTCTCTAATTTCACTGAGTTTACATTCAACAATGTGCTAATTTGTAATCTTTGAGGTATCTATTAGATATTGAAAAGATGATATATAGAAAAGTGAAGAATTCGGGTAAGCAGTTGAATGTATAAATCAAGAACTCAGGGGTTGGGTTGACACTGCAGTTATGAATGTAGAAGTCACAGTATATACTTTATTAAAATCATGAACCTCAGTGCTTTCACCTCAGAAGGAAGAGGTCTCTGAATCAAGCATACGTATTTGGGTTATAAAGAGAGGAAGGACCAATGGGGAGATGGGGAGGTGGGGAATGAACCAATGAAGTAGGGGAAAAACAAATAATGACCAGTTTTGATTACGTCCAGCCTAAATCACCTGAGAATTTTCATATATATGTACCTCAAATAAGCATTATAGAATCATATTTTCCCAGGCAACAATATTGGAGTGGGTTGCCATTTCCTTCTCCATGGGATCTTCCCCACCCTGGGATTGTACCTGCATCTCCTGCATTGGCAGGCACATTCTTTACCACTGAGCAACCAGGGAAGCCCACAGTAACTCTAGCTGCTCTAAATGTAGATGTTCTAAGGAAAGATTTAAGTGCATTATCTACACCAACCTGTAATCAACAGGAAGCTACCCAAGCCCTCAAGGAATCTGTTCTCTTGTGCTGACATTACTCTGCCTCTGACCATCTTGTTTCAAATACTGATTTGCCAGCATAGACTGTGAAAGGTAAACTGAAGCTGCCGATTCTCATCGGCACCAACTTCAAACAACTCAACGATGCCGACATGTTTTCACCCTGACGTTGGCTTGCCCATCTCAGCATCCCTTGGTTCCCATTATTTTCACTGAGTCCCCAGGCTGCAATAAGAATTTCTCATTCTTTCATGTTTAAAGCCTTTAATTACTCCCCCAGACATCCCTTCCTAGTTTGGCAGTGCAAAAACAGACTTCAGGGAAAGATTTTCTAGAATTAAACAAATGGATGACATCAGTGTTTTCCTGTTCTTTTAAGAACTAGGGCAGAATTCTGTCTTTGTCATGTTAGTCCACGGGAGATGGGGCCAGAGAAGTGGTTGATGATTATTCTTTGAAGAGAATGTTAAGTGGCCCTTCATCATCAGTCACAGCTGATAATAATAATTCAGAGGAAAACAAAAATGAAATCTTTTTGGCTTCTACGATAAGACCTTCATTTCCTTTCTTTCAGACATTGTCCTCATTTGCCATGACCACATCCACGCTGCTACTGAAGAGCAGCTTAATGCGTCCTTGTCGGTTTTCTCCCCAGTCTCTCCAGTTCCCAAAGTCATTATTCCCATTTGGTTTTAAAATATGATCCACCTTTTGATTCGTAATCATCCCTTTCAAATATGTCTGAAATTTCGCTTTTCTCAACACACACTAAAATGATTTTCTTGAAAAAATACATGACTATAATTTTGGCTTCCTTTTTATTTCTTTTTAATAATAAGGCTATTACTCATTCTCCAGTTCCTAACACAGCCAAAATTGGAGGGGGACTCAGACTGTTGAACCCTATTATAAATGAGTGGCACATTATAAATTAAATACAGACAGAGTCAACATGAACTTGGTCGGACAGATGAGGGAGAAAAGCCAAATGCTAGTTAATTTCCTTTCTCAATCATTTCCTCTCAAGTCTTTGTATCTCCCTTCCTCTTTTTTTCTCTCAAGCTTCTCACCTCAACTTAGACACAGAGCAAAGACAAACCACAGCCCTCACCCATGGTATAGACAGATTCTAGTGCACGAGGCACAGAACAGCTGTATCTTTCTCATGGGAGTGAGATGGAGCCAGAAAGAAGTAAAGCTGGGGGCAAATGAGTGAGGTGTTGGGGGCCATCAGGGATGGAGACACTTAGGAGATCATGTCATCCAAGAGAGGCAGGCTCTGACATCTTCAGAGCCAAGAATGTGACATAAATGAGCAAAGTCAAATGAAAATGAGTATGACAGCCAACCACACACCCTAGATAGACAAATCTGGCACTATTCATCTCTAGCCAAATATTGTCATTCAGAACTATGGGTCAATATTGCCAGAGTTCCTGATTATTAGTATTGTTTTTGCTGCTGCTGCTGAGTCACTTCAGTCATGTCTGACTCTGTGCAACCCCATAGACGGCAGCCCACCAGGCTTCCCCGTCCCTGGGATTCTCCAGGCAAGAACACTGGAGTGGGTTGCCATTTCCCTCACCAATGCATGAAAGTGAAAAGTGAAAGTGAAGTCGCTCAGTCATGTCTGACCCTCAGCAACCTCATGGACTGCAGCCTTCCAGGCTCCTCCATCCATGGGATTTTCCAGGCAAGAGTACTGGAGTGGGGTGCCATTGCCTTCTCCGATTGTTTTTGAGAGAATCAGAAATAAGACTTTTTGAATGTATGTAAAATAACCTGAGTTTATAAGTCAACTCATTGGAAAAGACTCTGATGCTGGGAAGGATTGGGGGCAGGAGAAGAAGGGGACGACAGAGGATGAGATAGCTGGATGGCATCACTGACTCGATGGACGTGAGTCTAGGTGAACTCTGGGAGTTGGTGATGGACAGGGAGGCCTGGCGTGCTGCAATTCATGGGGTCGTGAAGAGTCGGACACGACTGAGCGACTGAACTGAACTGAACTGATAAGTCAACTATATTTTCCTTGACACCATTGTATTCAGGAGCCACCAAGTTGAAATCTCTTGTTTAACAATAATTGGTATTCCAAGTGTTTACCAAATCACATTGTGATTAGCAAGCAGAACCCAGACAGTATATAAATACATACTTCTTAACTATTCTCCAACTGTTGTGCATATGAGTTTCCCAATTTATCAAATTTTGAAAGAGAAAATACTGGAAACAAAGGTAATAAGTTATTTAATAAAGAGATAATTGAAAGAAGAATATTAACTTCCTCTGCCCATACACCATTCCAACACAATTTTAGGCTTTTTCATTCTTCATCTTTTTAGGAAAAAAAATAGGATTGAGAAAGAGACAGAGACAGAAATACTCCTGAAGAGAGAATTAATCTGTTTTGGAACCTTGTCATGTGCCAAACAACTTCCTTAGGACCTTAAGTGTATTATATTTTCTTAACCTTATTTTTTAAATTGGAGAGTAAATTAGGTAAATAGTAAGTGAACTGAGACCCTCAAAGCATAATTAATATAAAGATTTTTTCATGAAAAAATAGAATTAAATAGCTAAGAAAACTGTGTATGAATTTAGCTCCTTAAACACATTATCAGATCAGTATTGGGATCGGGGACAACTCTACTTTGCCCAAGATTATCCAAAAATTACCTCTATTAGTAAGGGTAAGATTCCTAATGCCTGACCTTTCACCTCAACATAAAGAATTGAAGACATTAGACACATGAGACTGAGATATTTTTAATGAACATTTGAATGTTACTCTGCTAGGATCAGGACAAGAGACTGAATGCATATATCTCACTAAAGGGTAAATTTGCTATGTCAATGTGAGTGCAATGAGGGGAAAGTGGATTGTCTTACCCACCCAGAAGTAGTTCATCTCTTTTACTCCTTTCCTTCATTCACTCAATGTGTATTTATTCTATTTAGCTCAGTGCCAAGCATAGAGAGATTTGACAATGAACAAGCCACAGGAGACCCTCAAGGAGTTTGTATTCCAGCAAGAGGAGACAGACAATAAACAAGAAAAAAAAAAAAAAAAAGGTGATTTCAAATAATGCTGAATACCGAGAAGAATTCTTAAAAACAGTGTATACAGAGAGTGATGAGTGCAATAATGGAGGGGAACTATTTTTAGATATTTATATCAGAAAGAGTATAACCCAGAAGTAAAGATATGAGAAAAGAGTGATAAAGAATTGCAAGTACAAAGACTGTGAGGTCAGAATGCCCTTGAAAAAATGAAGGGGCTGAAAAGGGATCTGTGGGGCTGGAGGATACTGAGCAAGAGTCAGAGATGTCACTGGAGGAATGTTTTCCACCACAGGGAAATTTACTTTGTTTTAAATAGCACAGAGAGTCACTGGAGTGTTGTAAGTAGGGAAATGACCTGTCCCTCTGGGAAGACTGAAAGGCTTCCAGAGCCTCCATAGAACAGGAAACCATCACTTCTCTGATGCCCGGAACAAAAGAGAAACTCCAAAAGAAATAGAGGTTTCTAAGCTTTACATACATGTAACACAGAAGCCAGCAAAGAGTCTCTGACTCTGGCAGCTTCGTGCCAAGAAAGGGATTTGGCCGACCGAGTCAGCGCAGGCCAGAGCTGGAAGAAGGCCAAATCTTGTAAAATACCACACACAGCCCACTCAACAACCAATCTGCTTCACCAGAACATGGACTTAAAGACAATGAATACAACCAGTTCTTAGCTGAACAGACAGCCTTGTCCAAAGACAATGAGTCCCACTGTGTGAGATCCGTGGGAATGCACAGCCCTGATTAGCCTGTTCATCTTACCTGTCCAAACTTAGTTGGCTTTAAAAAATAAATATAACTTCTTTGGTGTTTGCATACATTGCTGGCAGGAGTATAAATTGGGATAGTCTGTTCATTAGGATCATGAATAATAAAAATGTGCCTTCATTTTGACCCAACGCTTTTACTTCTATGAATTTATCTTGAGGAAATGATCAGAGATGCTGGGACGAGATAAACAGTTTAAATGTCCAACAGTAGCACATGGGTTATGTCCGTTAGAGCACTTTTATATCCATTCAGTATCATGTTCTGGGAAAATACTTCAAGATAGAAAAAAGTTCTGTAACATAGTTTTAAGTAAAAACAGAAGCTACAGAATACTATGTATAACAAGCCTGATTTTTAAAGTATGTACATTTATATGTACATATTTTATTTACTCTATTTTAATATATTAAAGTGTTAGCAGCAGCTCTCTATCAATGGTGAGCTAGACTGTCAACTTTTCTTTCTTACTGAGTCTCTATCTTATGAAATTTTTATAATGAACATGAGTTTGAGCAAATTCCCGGAGATGGTGACGGACAGGGAAGCCTGGCATGCTGCAGTCCATGGGGTTGCAGAGAGCTGGATATGACTTAGTAACTGAACAACAAGAACACAGTGAACATAATTCAGTTTTGTAATTTAAAACAAAATGCACTAAAATCTCCCTTAAAAGCTTTATGTCCAAAATGCTTACTTGTGGCATCTTAGGGCTGGTCTTCTGGCCTTCTGGAAGGCCATGCTAGTCAAGAAAAGTCTAGGGGATCCAGAGTGTAATCTAGGTCCCTCCAATGGCCATTTGTCACAAATACAAATGTTTCCATGGTCCCTGTAACTAAGGCAAAATAAGAGAACAAAAATGGGCTGTTAGTCATCCCTATTTTGTAATTCCAAATATTCTGTATACATTCATATTATTTTTTTAATTTTTTGGACTGAAGTTTTAAGAAGTTTGGTCTGTTTAGCTGTGGCATTCTCCTCTTTCCTCTAGAATGTATGCTCCACAAAGCAGAGAAAAGTCTATTTTGTTCATGCTTTATCCTCAGTGCCTGAACAGTGCCCACAAATAAACTAAGTAAGTATTTGCTGAATAAATTAATGAGGATTAGATGAATTCAAACTTTAATAATAGAAATGCAGAGAGAATGTGCATGGCACATTCAGGTCAGTGTTCAGTAAAAATGAAAATACCGTGTTCAGGAGAAATGAATTAAACTTTTTGCAAGGGTATGCTATCTTACAGACTGGAAAATTCCTTTTTGCTCCAGCAGTATTTTAGGAGCTACTAATTTCTCATATGAATGGCTTTTGACTGTGGTTTCTTTTCCACAACAAGCAAGAAGATTAAGGCCTATGGGGGAAAAAAATTGATATCCACAGACTAGTATTACTGCCAACTTTATACATGAAAGCATAGAATGAAAGGTTGGGGGAATCTCACAGAGAAGAAAGAAAAGTAAAATAAATGAGATTATGCAAATTGAAAACATTCTATAATTATTTCTTCTATACTATTCAAATTCAAAACTTATAAATGCAAGGAGCAGGCCACAAAGCCCCATGCTATTTTATAGGATCTAATAAGTATCAAGGATCTTGAAAATGTTCATATCTCTTGATGCAGTGATTCCATTTCAAGGATACAAACTAACACAGACAAAGATTTGTGTACAAACATGGTTGAACCACAGACATGAAGGAGAAATTCCATTTTATACATGAATCACCAGCAGCTAGATCTGAAAAGAACCTTTGCTGTATTCGTCAGAGTTCTCCAGAGAAACAATCAAAAGGATGTATGTAAGGGGGGTGTGTGTGAGAGAGAGAGACAGAGAGAGATTAATTTGAGGGAATTAGCTCATGCAATTGTGGAGGCTAGAATGTCCAAAATCTACAGGGTAGGCTGGAAGGTTGGAGACACAGGAAAGGTTGGATGCTACAGTTTGAGTTCAAAGGCGGACTATACTCAGAATTCTCCCTTCTTCAGGGGACATCAATCCTTTTCTATTAAAGGCCTTCAACTAGTAGATGAGGTCTTCCCTGGTGGCTCAGATGGTAAAGAATCTGCCTGCAATTCAGGAGACCTGGGTTCAATCCCTGAGTTGGGAAGATCCCCTGGAGGAGGGCATGGCAACTCACTCCAGTATTCTTGCCTGGAGAATCCCCATGGAACGAGAAGCCTAGCAGACTACTTTCCATGGGGTCACAAAGAGTCAGACACGACTAAGCACAGCACTAGTAGATGAGGCCCACTCACATTATGGAGCATAATCTATTCAGTCTACTGATTTGAATGAACAAATCAGTCAGATTGAGACATGAAATGACCCAAATTGTAATCTTTCCTAAGTGTTGACATCAATCTTTTCCTGATGTCTGCAAACTGTCCTTTAGAGTCATATCTAGAGCTAGAAAGTATCAGACAATAACTTTTATTCTTTTATTTTAATTTTAAGTATAGCATGCCTTGTTCCAAAAGTATATAACTCACATTTCAAAGGTATACATGATCTTATTCACTTGGCATCCCAGAAGGTCTTAGCCTCATGTTTTCCACATCACAGGCATTCAATACCTGCTTGCTCATTTTAAATGAGCTCAGTCAGAAAGTTGTCATGTCATATCACTTAACTTTTCTGGGTTTCATTTTCCCTTTCTATAAATTACAGGATTTACTATTAATCTCTAATTCCACTCCAGTATTCTTGCCTAGAGAATCCCATGGACAGAGGAGCCTGGCGGGCTATAGTCTATAGGGCCACAAAGTGTTGGACACAACTAAAGCCAAATGGCACAGCAGAGCACAGCATCATGTAAGTAGTAGCTACAGTAAGTATGTAGGAGCTCAGAGGAAAAAACGGCAAGGAAGGCTTTTCATGAAGGAGGTGAGGTCTGAAGGAGGAGTAAGAGGCACATAGTCAGAGACAAATGTGGGATATGGCAATGAAATAAAACAGTGTGTGAAATGAAAGAGGTGGAAATGCACCAGGTCTTTTGACAGACAGTGGGTTGTACAGAAAGTTGTTGAGAGAGGCTATGGGAGATGTGGCTGGAGAAGCACATGAATAACTTGAAGGCAATATAAATGGCTTGCACTTTAACGTGATTGGATGTTATTGATAATTCTTGGATTAGGAAGGACCTTGATTAAAACAGTATTTTGTGGCAGGGGGGAAAACCTATTCTGGCTCTATTAATTTATCCTCTTTAAATGTATAAAGGATATATAATTGTATATATAAATTAATGTATCCTTTTAAAATTAAACAATTTGATCATTTTCTTATGTGTCCCATTCCCTTAACTGTTTTTGTAATCACAGACAAATCTAATTCCTTATATAAATTATATAATATTAAGCTTCAAATCCAAACACTACCAAAAAATAATTTAGAAGTAATTTTGTCATAAAAATCATTTCAATGCAGTTGTCACAACTCATATCTTTTATTACATTTATACACTATTACTTGTCAGAGGAAAAATTTAAACAGGAAAATGTGGGCTGCAGAGAATTCCATTAAAATGAACTATAAATCTAGGATGAAGGGAAGTTTTCAAAATTAAGAAAGAAGACACACAGGCTGTACCCAGATGTCACAATAAGTCTTCCTGGAAGGAAGTTAGGATTGGTCAAAGTGTTAATCATTCAGTCATGTCTGATTCTTTGCTACCCCATGGACTATAGCCCACTAGGTTCCTCTGTCCCTGAGATTATCCAGGCAAGAATACTGGAGTAGGTTGCCATTTCCTCCCCCAAGGGATCTTCCCAACCCAGGGATCGAACCCAGATCTCCTGCATTTCAGGCAGATTCTTTACCAGATTCTAAGCCACCAAAGGAAGACTTACCTTGCAACTTATCTCAAACAGTAAAGAACTAACTGTTTCAACGTATCTAATTGTGTGCCTGGTATCTGGAAAAGACAGGATTGTGAGGAAAGCAGGAGTTGCTTTGGCAGCTGAGCCCTGTCTCTGTTATCTAGCTTCCTGACTGAGCCAATATCTTCATCTATAGTTTTTTCATCCATAGAAACTTCCCGGGTGACCCAGTGGTAAAGAATCTGCCTGCTGATGGACATGGGTTCAATCCCTGTTTTGCGAAGATCTCACATGCTGCATAGCACCTAAGCCTGTGCACCACAGCTGCTGAGCCTGTGTTCTAGAGCCCATACTCCGCAACAAGAGAAGCCATTGCAATGAGAAGTCAGCATACCACAAGAAGAAAGTAGCACCTCTTGTCACAAACAGAGAAAGCCTGCATGCAGCCACTAGGACCCAGCACAGCCAAAAATAAATAAGTAAGTAAAAATTTTAAAATAATATGCCTGGCACATTACCCCACACACAATAGGCCTCCTTAAGGAGACAGTTCATCCTCCCACCACTGTCCATACTCTGGCCACCACCATGAGTGCTCAGTTGCTCAGTTGTGTCTGACTCTTTTGCGACCCCATATACTGTAGCCTGCAAAGCTCCTCTGTCCATGGGATTCTCCAGGCATGAACACTGGAGTGGGTTGTGATGCCCGCCTCCAGGGGGTCTCCCCAACCCAGGGATAGAATCCCCCTTCTCCTGTGTCTCCTGCTGCTGCTGCTGCTGCTAAATCACTTTAGTCGTGTCCGACCCTGTGCGACCCCATAGACAGCAGCCCACCAGGCTCCTCCGTCCCTGGGATTCTCCAGGCAAGAACACTGGAGTGGGTGTTCTGGGCAGATTTTTGGCACTAAGCCACCTGGGAAGTTCCTGCCTTCACAAGTCTTTAGTTGTAAAGTTATAGACAATACCACCAACCTCACAGTGCTGCAAAGAAGAGGGAGGGAAATATACCATGCTAAGTAATGCCCATGAGATTCCCACTGCAGCAAGTCATTTCACACATCATACAATAAAAGCTGTTAGACAAAGTTATTCCAGTTTCAATGTACAGTTTTGCCCATTAAAAGAACATAGCCTACATTTTCGTGTCTGGTTAGAATCAGATGTATCTACCTTTTACTTCACACATTTCTAAAATGAGCAGAACACCAGAATTAGATGGTTCCTAATAGAGTTCTCATGCACAAAAGAGTTCAGAAAATAATTCACCTTTTGGTAAGTAAAATGCAGTAATAATGTATGTTTAGTGAATGTTTCCTATCTAAGAGGCACTCTTCAAAAGGACTTAACATGTATTGACTCATTTAGTATTCCTAAAAAGTTAGTGAAGAACCTTTACCTTTATTATTGCCATTTTATGGGTAGTAAAGATTACAATTTATGAAACATTTTTGAGGTTACCCTCTTTGTTGGTAGCAGAGCTGGGATTAAAAGACATATAATTCAATGCACTTCTTGGGACATGAAGCAAAAAGGAAATAATATCTAAAATTGTGGTCTACATTCTAGCTTTTTTTAAATTGAAAGCAAATAAAGATTTAGGCTTTTTGTCTAAAACGTTTATAATTTCAAAAGAACAAATTCTGTATCATGCAGTGAGAAAATTTAAAAAACCTAATGTATTAATTGGAATGAAAACTGACCTTTTCCAGTCCTGTGGCCACTGCTGAGTTTTCCAAATTTGCTGGCATATTGAGTGCAACACTTTCACAGCATCATCTTTCAGGATTTGAAATAGCTCCACAGGAATTCCATCATCTCCACTAGCTTTGTTCGTAGTGATGCTTTCTAAGGCCCACTTGACTTCACATTCCAGGATGTCTGGCTCTAGGTGAGTGATCATACCATCGTGATTATCTTGGTCGTGAAGATCTTTTTGTACAGTTCTTCTGTGTATTCTTGCCACCTCTTCTTAATATCTTCTGCTCTGTTAGGTCCATAACATTCCTTTCCTTTATCAAGCCCATCCTTGCATGAAATGTTCCCTTGGTATCTCTGATTTTTTTGAAGAGATCCCTAGTCTTTCCCATTCTGTTGTTTTCCTCTATTTCTTTGCATTGATCCCTGAGGAAGGCTTTCTTATCTCTCCTTGCTATTCTTTGGAACTCTGCATTCAGATGCTTATATCTTTCCTTTTCTCCTTTGCTTTTTGCTTCTCTTCTTTTTACAGCTATTTAATCACTGCAGATGGTGACTGCAGCCATGAAATTAAAAGACGCTTACTCCTTGGAAGAAAAGTTATGACCAACCTAGATAGCATATTGAAAAGCAGAGACATTACTTTGCCAACAAAGGTCCGTCTAGTCAAGGCTATGGTTTTTCCAGTGGTCATGTATGGATGTGAGAGTTGGACTGTGAAGAAAGCTGAGCACCAAAGAATTGATGCTTTTGAACTGTGGTGTTGGAGAAGACTCCTGAGAGTCCCTTGGACTGCAAGGAGATTCAACCAGTCCATTCTAAAGGAGATCAGCCCTGGGTATTCTTTGGAAGCACTGATGGTAAAGCTGAAACTTCAGTACTTTGGCCACCTCATGGGAAGAGTTGACTGACTGCAAAAGACCCTGATGCTGGGAGGGATTGGGGGCAGGAGGAGAAGGGGATGACAGAGGATGAGATGGCTGGATGGGATCATTGACTCGGTGGACGTGAGTCTGAGTGAACTCCAGGAGTTGGTGATGGACAGGGAGGCCTCTCGTGCTGCGATCCATGGGGTCGCAAAGAGTCGGACACGACTGAGCGACTGAAATGAACTGAACTGAACTGAATGTATTAACTGACCTGTTTGGTTTTGTTTTTAATTAAGTATTATTTAAAAATTACTTTATAAAGAATCTCTGTAATATAGAGATAAATAATTCATAGGAGAGGGCTTCCCTGATGACTCAGTGGTAAAGAATCTGCCCACCAAAGCAGGAGACACATGTTTGATCCTTGGGTTGGGAATATCCCCTACAGGAGGACCTAGCAATCCAGTCCAGTATTTTTGCCTGGAGAATCCTAAGGACAGAGGATCCTGGCAGGCTACAGTCACAGAGTTGAAAAGAATTGGACATAACTGAAACAACTGAGCATACAGAGCAGTCCCCAGATTTTCCAAGACTGCTGATTATAGGACTTTGGCCCTTGTGAAAATTTTAAGCATCTCTAGTATGTAAATAGAGATGAATTTTATGGTTCTTAGGTATACTTCAGCTTTATTATTTTTTAAACACACTTACTGTAATTTGTATACCATAAAATCCACCTGTTTTCAAGTGTACAGATCAATGATTTTAAAATACATTTACAGAATTGTTCAGTTATCACCAGGAGAGGTGAAATGTTGAATCTGTAAGAGATACCATTCTCCATAAAAGATAAGAACAGAAACCATAAACCAGTTTAGAAATATATTTGGATATAATGAGGTTAAACAGAAGTGATCTACTTAAATATTAATATGAAAGTATTAATTCATAATTCTCACCTTAATATGGAATGGGAATATGGTTGCATTCCACGACTAACGGAGAAATAATGTTTTACTAATCTACAGAGAAGTAAACTAAGATGTCTTATCTAGAATATATTGCCAATTCCCTCTGTAAAGTTTTGTAATGACATCTAATGCTACTACCATTACCTTGAATGTTACTAATCTACTTGTTGACAAATCCATTATAGTCTTTTAATATTTGATGACTAGAAAATCTGATCTGTGGCTCAGATCATGAACTCCTTATTGCCAAATTCAGACTGAAATTGAAGAAAGTAGGGAAAACCACTAGACCATTCAGGTATGACCTAAATCAAATCACTTATGATTATACAGTAGAACTGAGAGATAGATTTAAGGGACTAGATCTGATAGATAGAGTGCCTGATGAACTATGGACAGAGGTTCGTGACATTGTATAGGAGACAGGGATCAAGACCATTCCCATGGAACAGAAATGCAAAAAAGCAAAATGGCTGTCTGGGGAGGCCTTACAAATAGCTGTGAAAAGAAGAGAAGGGAAAAGCAAAGGAGAATAGGAAAGATGTAAGCATCTGAATGCAGAGTTCCAAAGAATAGCAAGGAGAGATAAGAAAGCCTTCCTCAGTAATCAATGCAAAGAAATAGAAGAAAACAACAGAATGGGAAAGACTAGAGATCTCTTCAAGAAAATTAGAGATACCAAGGGAACATTCCATGCAAAGATGGGCTTGATAAAGGACAGAAATGGTATGGACCTAACAGAAGCAGAAGATATTAAGAAGAGGTGGCAAGAATACACAGAAGAACTGTACAAAATAGATCTTCACCACCAAGATAATCACGATGGTGTGATCACTCACCTAGAGCCAGACATCCTGGAATGTGAAGTCAAGTGGGCCTTAGAAAGCATCACTATGAACAAAGCTAGTGGAGGTGATGGAATTCCCGTGGAGCTATTTCAAATCCTGAAAGATGATGCTGTGAAAGTGTTGCACTCAATATGCCAGCAAATTTGGAAAACTCAGCAGTGGCCACAGGACTGGAAAAGGTCAGTTTTTTCATTCCAATCCCAAAGAAAGGCAATGCCAAAGAATGCTCAAACTACTGCACAATTGCACTCATCTCACACGCTAGTAAAGTAATGCTCAAAATTCTCCAAGCCAGGTTTCAGCAATACGTGAACCGTGAACTTCCAGATGTTCAAATGGTTTTATAAAAGACAGAGGAACCAAAGATCAAATTGCCAACATCTGCTTGATCATGGAAAAAGCAAGAGAGTTTCAGAAAAAAACATCTATTTCTGCTTTATTGACTATGCCAAAGCCTTTGACTGTGTGGATCACAATAAACTGTGGAAAATTCTGAAAGAGATGGAAATACCAGACCACCTGACCTGCCTCTTGAGAAACCTATACGCAGGTCAGGAAGCAACAGTTAGAACTGGACATGGAACAGACTGGTTCCAAATAGGAAGAGGAGTACATCAAGGCTGTATATTGTCACCCTGCTTATTTAACTTCTATGCAGAGTACATCATGAGAAATGCTGGGCTGGAAGAAGCACAAGCGGGAATCAAGATTGCCAGGAGAAATATCAATAACCTCAGATATGCAGATGACACCACCATTATGGCACAAAGTGAAGAGGAACTCAAAAGCCTCTTGATGAAAGTGAAAGAAGAGAGTGAAAGAGTTGGCTTAAAGCTCAACATTCAGAAAACGAAGATCATGGCATCTGGTCCCATCACTTCATGGGAAACAGATGGGGAAACAGTGGAAACAGTGTCCGACTTTATTTTTCTGGGCTCCCAAATCACTGCAGATGGTGATTGCAGCCAGGAAATTAAAAGACACTTACTCCTTGGAAGGAAAGTTATGACCAACCTAGACAGCATATTAAAAAGCAGAGACATTACTTTGTTAACAAAGGTCCGTCTAGTCAAGGCTATTGTTTTCCCAGTGGTCATGTATGGATGTGAGAGTTGGACTGTGAAGAAAGCTGAGCGCCGAAGAATTGATGCTTTTGAACTGTGGTGTTCGAGAAGACTCTTGAGAGTCCCTTGGAATGCAAGGAGATCCAACCAGTCTATTCTAAAGGAGATCAAATCTGGGTGTTTATTGCAAGGACTGATGGTAAAGCTGAAACTCCAATACTTTGGCCACCTCATGCAAAGAGTTGACTCATTGGAAAAGACTGATGCTGGGAGGGATTGGGGGCAGGAAGAGAAAGGAACAACAGAGTTTGAGATGTCTGGATGGCATTACCGACTCGATGGACATGAGTTTGAGTAAACTCTGGGAGTTGGTGATGGACAGGGAGGCCTGGGGTGCTGCGATTCATGGGGTCGCAAATAGTCGGACACGACTGAGCGACTGAACTGAGCTGAACTGAGAAAAGATAACTTGATGAGAAATATGAGACAATGCCTGTTGATTGTGAAGCCTGTTGAATTTCAAAGCACACAAATTAAAGGATCTATTAACAGACCTTAAATTCTGGATTTTCACAGTTTGAAGGAACTTTAAGCTAACTGCCTCTTTTTTATAGATGAGGTTGCTTGGAGAGACGGAAGATCAGAACACAATCTGGTGAGTTATCTATTGTATATTCATATTCAAATTTATGATCCTATGTTATTTTTCAGGTATCATATAGGTGTCTCATCCCTTTTATAGTATCCTAAGCTTTTCAGCAAAGGGGCCTGTTTATCCTGATTCCTCAGCATCCAGCAGTGTCTTTTTTCCCTCTGCTAATTCACCATTTGATACTTACTTGTTCTTCTTCTTTATTTCAATGATAAGATAAAAAATTCTAAAATGAATTAAAATTTAAAATATTTTTACATAGTATAGATTACACAGGAAGAAAAGTGATTATCTTTGGAAGAATCTAATCCACAAACAAATTTTCTGGTCAAATAAAAACAAAGAGTAATCAAAGAATTAAATCCAGCTTAACCAGTATTAATTGGAACTTACCTATTTTAATACACTGAGAATATAACAGATATATGACATAGATACTACTTTCAAGAAATGCTTACCCTCTCATAAAATAAATATTGTATGACAATTTGATCAGTTAGTTGTATTTTAAAGCAAAATAATACTAAGTATTATTACATTCCCTGGTGGCTTAGATGGTAAAGAATCTACCAGCAATGCAGGAGACCCAGGTTTGATTCCTGGGTTGAGAAGATCCCCTGGAGAAGGGAAGGGCTACCCACTCCAGTATTCTTACCTGGAGCATTCCATGGATAGAGGTGCCTGGCGGGCTACAGTCCGTGGGGCACAAAAAGTCAGACACGACTGAGCAACAAACACACATTATTAAGTATAAAGTATTTCAACACATTTCATCCTTATAATAGCACTAGGAGGTAAACATTATTATACTTCCATTTTACAAATAACAAAACTAAGGAACAAAGAAGTTAAATGAGCTGCACAAGTTATGGCAGAGCTGACATTTGATCCAGGAAGTGTTGATACAGAATCTGTATTCTTATGCCATATTGTCCTATCTCTCAACTAGCTGCAACTTCTCAATTAATTCTATTTATTTTTACAAATATATCACACAAATTAAAAATTAAGATTTACTGATTATATTACATCAGGAAGGTAAATCTACTTTTGTTTTTTTTTTAATTTAATTTTATTTATTTTTTAACTTTACAATATTGTATTGGTTTTGCCATATATCAACATGAATCTGCCACAGGTATACACGTGTTCCCCATCCTGAACCCTCCTCCCTCCTCCCTCCCCATACCCTCCCTCTGGGTCGTCCCAGTGCACCAGCCCAAAGCATCCAGCATCGTGCATTGAACCTGGACTGGTGACTCGTTTCATATATGATATTATACATGTTTCAGTGCCATTCTCCCAAATCATCCCACCCTCTCCCTCTCCCACAGAGTCCAAAAGACTGTTCTATACATCAGTGTCTCTTTTGCTGTCTCGTATACTGGGTTATTGTTACCATCTTTCTAAATTCCATATGTATGCGTGAGTATACTGTATTGGTGTTTTTCTTTCTGGCTTACTTCACTCTGTAAAATAGGCTCCAGTTTCATCCACCTCATTAGAACTGATTCAAATGTATTCTTTTTAATGGCTGAGTAATACTCCATTGTGTGTATGTACCATAGCTTTCTTATCCATTCATCTGCTGATGGACATCTAGGTTGCTTCCATGTCCTGGCTATTATAAACAGTGCTGCGATGAACATTGGGGTACACGTGTCTCTTTCCCTTCTGGTTTCCTCAGTGTGTATGCCCAGCAGTGGGATTGCTGGATCATAAGGCAGTTCTATTTCCAGTTTTTGAAGGAATCTCCACACTGTTCTCCATAGTGGCTGTACTAGTTTGCATTCCCACCAAGAGTGTAAGAGGGTTCCCTTTTCTCCACACCCTCTCCAGCATTTATTGCTTGTAGACTTCAGGATCGCAGCCATTCTGACTGGCGTGAAATGGTACCTCATAGTGGTTTTGATTTGCGTTTCTCTGATAATGAGTGATGTTGAGCATCTTTTCATGTGTTTGTTAGCCATCTGTATGTCTTTTTTGGAGAAATGTCTGTTTAGTTCTTTGGCCCATTTTTTGATTGGGTCATTTATTTTTCTGGAATTGAGCTGCAGGAGTTGCTTGTATATCTTTGAGATTAGTTATTTGTCAGTTGCTTCATTTGCTATTATTTTCTCCCATTCTGAAGGCTGTCTTTTCACCTTGCTTATAGTTTCCTTTGTTGTGCTTTGAAAGACTCTTCACACAGAAGCAGTCTGAAGATTGTAAATGCCTTTACAAATATATGACACTATTGTCATTGTTCAGTCACTCAGTCATGTCCAGTTCTTTGAGATCCCATGTACTGAAGCATACCAGGCTTCCCTATCCTTCACTATCTCCCAGAGTTTGCTCAAATCATGTCCATTAGTCAACTATGCCATCCAACAATCTCATCCTCTGTCATCCCCTTTTCCTCCTACCTTCAATCTTTCCCAGCATCAGGGTCTTTTCCAATGAGTAAGTTCTTCACATCATGTGACCAAAGTATTGGAACTTCAGCATCAGCATCAGTCCTTCCAATGAATATTCAGGGTTGATTTCCTTTAGTATTGACTAGTTTTATCTCCATGCTGTCTAAGGGACTCTCAAGCATCTTCTCCAGCACCACAATTTGAAAGTATTAATTCTTTGGTGTTCAATACCTTCTTTACAGTCCAACTCTCACATCCATACATGACTACTGGAAAAACCATACCTTTGACTATACGAACTTTTGTCGGCAATTAATGACAGTGTTAAAACATTATTTTCATGTTTTACATTTTGATGAAAATGTATATTTAGAGGTAGAAGCATCTGCTATAGCTCATAATACATTTCTGAAAAGTTTACAATATCCCATCAGTACATTGCACACCTAAAGTTACAAGGCTTACAGGGAAAAAGGAGAGTTAATATAAACTACTAGAAACCTATTATACTTTATGGCCAGAGTATTATGGCCAACAACAACCACAAATCCTTCTTTAGAACAATTAATCACAGCTTTTTCAATGTTAAAATTATTATAAATATGTATGTACTATAATAATTATAGGACTTTATCCTAAAATAGAAAAGAAGATAGACTAATGGAAGAGTCAAAGAAAGTTTGTTGAATTATGTAGACAAGCAAATTGCCAACAGAAGTTGTAGGTGGATAAGCAGATGGAGGCTTTGCACACACTATAGCAAAGATTTAGATTGATGTGTGGATCATTTCCTGTCATTGTTTCTCTTGCACGTGATCAGCCTCAAGAGAAGATGGCGTAAGTGGACACCATGCTCTATACTGCAGTCTTCCATGGCTTGCTAGATTCAACTTCCTTAGGATACTTTGCATGTGGCTATTGTTGTTGTTGTCATTGTTGCTGCTGTGGTTGTTCAGTTGCCAAGTCGTGAGCAACTCTTTGTGACCCCATGAAATGTAGCATGCCAGGCTTCTCTGTCCCTCACCATCTCCCAGAGATTTCCCAAGTTCATGTCCAATGAATTGGAGATGCCATACAACCATCTCATCCTCTGTCACTCTCTTCTCCTTCTACTTTCAGTCTTTCCTAGTAGCAGGGTCTTTTCTGATGAGTCAGCTGTTCATATCAGGTGGCCAAAGAACTGAGCTTCAGCAACAGTCCTTCCGAGGAGTATTAAGGTTGATTTCCTTTAAGACTGCCTGATTTGATCTCCTTGCTTTCCAAGGTACTGTCAAGAGTCTTCTCCAGCACCACAGTTTGAAGGCATAAATTCCTCAGTGGTCTGCCTTCTTTATTGTTCAGCTCTCATATCTGTGCAAGACTACTGGAAAGACCATAGCCTTGACTATATTGACCTTATTTTGCTATTGTTACAGCAGAAAACATTAGGATGCTGAGGGGAAATCACATAAGAACTTGCTGGGCTTTCAAGTTATACTGACATCATCACTTTCTATACCAACCCCATTTGACTTATTTACATTACAGAACATGTGTTGCAAAGAAAGAAAACTGTATTTGAAATAGAGTACATCGGAACTTATTTCTGAATTTAGATTCTTTCCTCCTTTTCTGTTAAACACTCTTAAAAGTTGAAAATATCTATTTTACTCAGAGCAAAATGCTTTACTAAATTAATTCCAATTATGGTTAGCAGCATATGGGTCATTGCCACAAAAATACGGCTTTTAGTATCAAACAGAAAGATCCAAGGGATCACTCATACATTTCCATTTGCAATTTCAGCGTGAGTGCAAATTTTTCTCTTTCATCTCCTTTGACATTAATACAAAATTAAAAGTAATATGGGATGACTATTATAGCCTTTCATTCCTGATAGCCACATTTTCGGACTAAGGGATCAACATAAGTCCAGTATCATTTCAAAGAACAAAACAAAAATGGGTAGGAAATGGCACTTTTCCTAATCATTCTCAACAACAACAAAAAAAGTGGGTTTGGGGGTCCAATTTACAAGAAATTTCTGTGGATTAAAACCTACTTATACAACCCAGGTTGGTGTTCTTCTCAAAGTTGTCATCTGAACTGCCAATTCACTTCCTCCAAAGCCCTGCCACCAGAGAAAATTATGTGTCTTCTGTGAGTGAATGATAAGTTGCTTCAGTCGTACTGAAGCCCACCAGGCTTCTCTGTCTATGGATTCTCCAAGAAAGAATACTGGAGTGGGATTGCCATGCCCTCCTCCAGGGGTCTTTCTGATCCAGGGATCAGACTTGCATGTCTTATGTCTCCTGCATTGGCAAACGGGTTCTTTACCACGCGCGTCACCTGGAAAGCCCTGTGCTTTCCGTAGTTCTGCCCAAATTTTGTCCTAATGAGTTACTGAACTTCTCTTGTAACTTTCTTACTTGGTTTGCTGAAGACTGGACTTACTCCTCCTAGTAAAACCCTGCTTGTTCGCCTCACTCTCTGCACAAAGACTGATTTTCATAAGAGTTTTGAGTGTTATCCCTTCAGGCATCTGGGCTAGCTTTGAGAGATGTGGGCTGTTGCGCTGTTTTTTGTCAACTTTCATCACAAAAATATTTTCAGAAGGCGGCAGAAGCTGTAGTAAGCAGGTCAGTCTCTGCTTTCATGAAGAGAGTGATGGGAAAGAATTTTAAACAATTTTAGAGATAAACATTTGCTGGTACACTAATCTGGATTTATAGCAATTAGAGGTATGTACATTTTCATAGAATAGTCTACACATGGTTCCTCCGGCTCTAATGTTCCAAAAGCTGAGGACTCACAGTTGTTTTTGATTTCCCTGTTACAGCTGATAACATCAAACATTTAAAACAGAGGAGCCCTGCTGACTCCAAGCAGCTTCAGGTTGAGCGATGTTGTCAGTGGTTACAAGAGTAACAGAGGGCTCCAGGGCCTGGGCTGTGTCTTGGCTTGTAAAATGTCTTTCAGTTCTGCCTCTAAAATACTTTAATGTAGAAAGTAGCTTGGTATCAATATGTTACTAAATGCCAGAAATTTTTTGGAAAGGGAACAAAGAATTTTGAAACATCAAAGATATAGTGATAAAATGGAGACATGTAAAATTATATCTGCCTGCTAAAAATCACTCCAACCTTTCACTTAACAACAATTCATGATGTTCTGAACAACTCTGAAGGACCTGTTTGCAAGCATTTCAAAATGTGAGGGAACTCTTTACCACTTCTAATAAAACTATATCTCATGATTTATGCATCAGTTTGCACAGTCTGGCTGCACAAAATGGGTTAATTTCTGAGCTCAGGGTGGCTGAAAGGTGGGAATTAAAGAAACCAAGAATTTCTTCAGGAAGGTCTGGATCTTCTTTCCTGAGGGTCTATACCTGGAAGTCTCAAGAAGTACAGATGACATAGGAGAAAATAAAAACATCCTGGGGCTTTAAACTTATTTCTAGAATTCCCCACTCCCCAACCCTCCTCCCAGCAAACAACCTGACATTTTGCATCAGGACCAACAGCAGAAAGCTAACTGCTAGGAGGCTAGCTATAAGGCAACCATACAGAGCAAAGGTTAAAAAATAAACTTTGGGAGTTTTGTTTTAAAACATAATTTTCCAGAACACATAGGTTTTCCCAGAAAAAAAAATGATTACCATGTTAGTGTTTAAATATATCAATTGAAGAGTGATGTTGAGATAGTGAAGTTTATATAACACTTGCATGTAAGGCAGTGAGAGGATAAGAATCAGGAAAGCAGAAAATAATGAAAATCATTTTTTTCCATTTATTTATTTATTTTAATTTTAAATTAATTTATTTTTAATTTTAATTTACAGTATTGTGTTGGTTTCTGCCATATATCAGTATCAATCAGCCATAGGTATATGTATGTCCCCTCCCTCTTGAATCTCCCTCCCAGGTCCCTTTTTCTTAATATAGTTCTGATATCCAGCAAGGTTTAGCTCAGGTGGTTACCATATACATACACTGGAGGCTAATTGGAAAAGAAAATGTTTAAGAAAAAGAGTGTACCATTTAAAACAATGTTTTATTTCAAAATATTAGTAAATCAAAATATATCTAAAGTAATTAAACATGACTATTTAGAAGGTTCTTAAATTTCTCCTGACATCCTTTAACTGATATGATTTCCTGCGTTTGTTTCATTTTTATTCCTTTTCCTTTTGTCTGACTCTTTGTGACCCCATGGACTGTAGCCCACCAGGCTCCTTTGTCCATGGAACAGCAGTGGGTTGCTGTTCCCTTCTCCAGGGAATCTTCCCAGCCCAGGAATCGAACCTAGGTCTCCCACTTTGCAGGTGGATTATTTACAGTCTGAGAAACCAGAGAAGCCTGAATAGAGAAATAGATTATTAAAATAATATTATCATAATTTAAAATATTGAGTTGGAAATAAAAGTTTGAATATAATATTTAGCAAAAGTTAACCTTTGGGGGTTAGGCCATCTTACTTGAGGCAAAGTACACAGAAAATTCATCTGTGCAATGATCCAAGGCATCATCACATCCCAAATCCCTGAAGTCTTTCTTGCCCCTTGCAGCAAGGTGCATTAGCTGACTAATAGTATTTCCAGATAGAAAAATGGAAGGGAAAATGCTGAGCCTGACACAGAGAGAAGAGCTTAATAGAGCTGTGTACATACATTAGCCTTATGACTTACAATAGACTCGCACAACTGCCAACTCCAGCTCAGAGGGTACGTCATTAACACTTCCTCTGATCTCTCCAGCCTTTTCTCCCCCTAAATTATCTTATGAGCTTTCCAAGCAGATGCTTTAACTTAGTATTTCCTCAAAGATGAAAGAATTTAAGCTGGTTCAAGACAGAGCAATTAGATGTCTTATTTTCTTGGCTGATCTCAGCAAATATTAAGTTCAAGATTTTGTTTTGTTTATAGGATCCATATGTCTATTAACATAGAAAAGTCAGCTAATACTAAGGCCTTAAAGGACTGCAAAGAAAATAAAGCCCTTCCCTTATCTTTAAGTATTGACGAATTTCTTTCAAAATTTTAAAAGTTTTTGAGGTTTCTTAAATAAGATAACTCTAGGCTAAAATGTATCAGATACACAAGTGTACCAACAAAAAAGTTAATGTTATTTAGTTCTCAAAATTGCTTCCTCTCCCTTATTTCCAACCATCTATTAACATGAGAGTCAGAGATGTAACTGGAAATGGATTGTTTTTCTCTGCATGATTAAAAGAACAAATAGTCTTTTATTACCTTTGATCATGACCAGAAATATAAATCGTGATTACAGTTTATAATTACAAATGTAAACATTCACTGGGATTCACATGGTGGTTTCTCATTCCCCTTTCCTACTTTCAGGAAGATTCTGTAAAGATGTCATGGTTTACAAGAGTTATTTAAACATGCTTTCTAGCAACACTGTTTTTGTGTGGGGGGGGTAGATAATTTATTATCATCTCTCAACAGAGTAAGTGAATGGGTGCTCAGTCTCTCAGTGGTTTACAACTGTTTGCAGTCCCCTGGATTGTAGCCCATCAGGCTCCTCTGTCCATGGGATTCTCCAGGCAAGAATACTCGAGTGGGTTGCCATTTCCTACTACAAGGGATCTTCCTCACCCAGAGATTGAACCTGTGTCTCCTTCATTGGCAGGCAGATTCTTTACCGCTGTGCCACCTGGAAAGTCCTTGCCTAAAAGTGTACCTAGAAGTAAAAGTCTTAATCTTTCTGAGACTCAGATTCCTAAATAGCAAATGGGGATACTATCTTTCTCACAGTGTTGCTAAAGATTAAAATAAGATAGATATTTAAAGCACAAGGTTGGACCTCTGATTGACTTCTAACAAATATTGGTTCTATACTCTTCTCTCTGACAGGTCTAATAGCCTATGGGTATGTTATTTTTTTCGGCTTCCCTAGTGACTCAGTGGTAAAGAATCTGCCTGCCAAGGCAGGAGGCACGGGTTTGATCCCTGGGTTGGGAAGATCCCCCGAAGAAGGAAATGGCGATCTACTCCAGTATTTGTGCCTGTGAAATCTGATGGACAGATGATCCTGGTGGGTTACTGTCCAGAGAGTCACAAAAGAGTTGGACACAACTTATCAACTAAAACAACAACAGAGTATAGATAAATTAAAATTATATTTATGATATAAAATACAAAAAAAAATAATAAATGTCTACAGACCACTCTTTTTAAGTATTCTAAATACTAATGCTATTTCAGAAACAGCTGGAAGATAAGCCTGTTTAAAATGTTTTCTATTGGGATGAAAAATTAGTACTTAATTTCTTCACTCTAACTTAATCTTCAGGGTTGACATAGAGGGAGTTTTTCAGTGTTTCATCTGGAGAGTTTCTGCATGCTCACCTTGCCCTTTAGGTGAAATCTGAGCTAAGATGTTTCATCATCATCCCTGTTCTTCCTCCCACAGAAGCCCTCATGACTTAGTTTTTTCTTGCTTCACCAGCTCACGACATCCCACCTCCCTGGCCAGGCTCAGTTGCTTTACAGACTGTGAGACCACATCCCTCCTCCTCCTCCTTATTCTCTTTAGTTGCTTTGGCTAGCATCGCCATTTCCCTTCCATACCTAGTTCTTCTTTACACCTTATCCACGGTAACTACAAAATTCTAATATAAATACAACCCAATATTTTAGGATCCTGAGTCATAACGGAGAAACCACACCACCATGCAGACAATTACTGTTTCAGATGCCCAGTCAATACCTGGCCTGAAGCCCTCTCTGACCAAATATTTATATGGTCATAATAAAACACAATGGTGGGAAATTCCACTGGTGGTCCAGAGGTAAGGACTCTGCACTTTCACTGCCAACAGCCCAGGTTCCATCACTGGTCAGAGAACTAAGATCCCACAGAGTGGCAGATAGATAGACAGATGGATAGATAGATAGTCACAGTGGCAAGTCAAAACAATCAACAAATTGCCCTGTTGTTTTCCACTGTCCCTGCTCCCTTGTCTCCAGAAGCACTCTTCTTTTCCAATTCACAGGGAAATTAAAGCTGACCAGGTGTTTCCCATTCTGATATCCAAGGCTCCTGCATCTGTCTCTCTTTTAGATGGTATTTTTCACTTGTCTAAGGTCTCTTAGGGTGGAGACGGTGGTGACACCCCAATCCAGTACTCTTGCCTGGAAAATTCCATGGATGGAGGAGCCTGGTAGGCTGCAGTCCATGGGGTCGCTAAGAGTCGGACACGACTGAGTGACTTCACTTTCACTTTTCACTTTCATGCATTGGAGAAGGAAATGGCAACCCACTCCAGTGTTCTTGCCTGGAGAATCCCAGGGATGGGGGAGCCTAGTGGGCTGCCATCTATGGTGTCGCACAGAGTCGGACACGACTAAAGTGACTTAACAGCAGCAAGGTCTCTTAGGGACTTCCACCAGCATCTCTTTCTCCTGTGTCTTTAATTTCTTTCCTCTATATCCCCTCATTCCACCTGCCTTCAACAGACTCTTATCTGGTTTCTGCTTCCACTCTGCTAAAATTTCCTGATGAAGTTTGGGATTGATCTCCTCCTATTGCTCCACATAATCTCATTTTTGTTACAGTAATTGACATCTTTAAACTCTTTAACAAGAGTTGATCCTCCCATTCTTTCTGGAATTCTCTCTTCTCTTCCCTCTGTGGCTATTTGCTTTTGTGGCTCTCCTTTGCATTTCACTCTTCTTATCCACATCCTAAATGCTTGTCATCTTGGGGAGAGCTAAAGTGGCTGAACCAGGACTCAGAGCCAGACAGAACTCTTAGAACCCAGTGGCACAGGCTCCATATTGCATAATGACTTAACCCACTGACTTCAGAGTTAAACCAAAATTGGTTCAAACCCCAGCACCACTAATTATTTTGCCTTTTGGGGCTCTGATTTTCTCATATATAGGATATAGTTAATAATACTTTCCAGCTGGAATTGCTCTGAGGAATAACTCTGGTAATAAATGCAAAATGTCTATAAATAATAGCTTTCCAGTAAGTGACATCTATTATTCTTTCATTGGCTTTATGGTTCATCCAATATTTATATATTTAACAATTCCTCCAATTATTTTCAGAGTCAAGCAGGAGACAACATAATAAGGTAGGGAGCTATTTGAGTGCATGCTGTCATTTCAATTGTGTCCAGCTGTTTATAACCCTATGGACTGTAGCCCACCAGGCTCCTCTGTCCATGGGATTCTCCAGTTAAGAATACTGGAGTGGGTTATCATGCCCTTCTCCAGGGGATCTTCCCAATCCACGGACTGAACCAACATCTCTTATGTCTCCTGTATTGGCAGTCAGGTTCTTTGCCTCTAGCACCACCTGGGAAGCCCAGAGAGCCATTTAGGGCAAAGTAATATCAGGGAAGGAGAGGAAAGCATTCTTGCTACAAACTAGTTAAACCAGTTGAACAATTATCTGAACTATTTACTATTGGCAATGGCACCCCACTCCAGTACTCTCACCTGAAAAAATCCCATGGATGGAGGAGCCTGGTGGGCTGCAGTCCATGGGGTCGCTGAGGGTCAGACATGACTGAGCGACTTCATTTTCTCTTTTCACTTTCATGCATTGGAGAAGGAAATGGCAACCCACTCCAGTGTTCTTGCCTGGAGAATCCCAGGGACGGAGGAGCCTGGTGGGCTGCCTTCTATGGGGTCTCACAGAGTCAGACACGACTGAACTGACTTGGATAGATAGATTTACTCTTCATTAAATTTAAGAGACTTCTATCCTTTTGAGAGTGGGCTTCCCAGGTGGCGCTAGTGGTAAAGAACCTGTCTGCCAATGCAGAGACATAAGAGACTTGGGTTCAATCCCTGGGTCAGGAAGATCCCCTGGAGGAGGACACACCAACCCACTCCAGTATTCTTGCCTGGAGAATCCCATGTACGGAGGAACATGGCAGGTACAGTCATAGGGTCACAAAGAGTTGGACACAATTGAAATGACAGCGTGCACACACTCATCCCTTTAAGAAGCACATTGACTTGAATGCCTCACCAGCACTGCTGGCCAGAGTTCCTTACATCCTCTTCCATCTTAACCTGGACTCTATATGAATCAATGATGCCAGATTGGTAGCTTCCAAAGCATATTAACACATCATCTCATTATCTTTAGAACTATCTTTGAACACCAAAGACAGAAAAATTTGATAAGAATCTATTAAGTGAGTCAGAATGCTTCTCATTCTATGGAGAGTTCCTTTACTTATAGGTTTCAAAGAAAGAATGAACATTCTATTGATTGTTTTAAGTTCTTGATAAAGGCTATGTGCCTATGTGATAAGTTGCTTCAATCAAGTCCAACACTTTCCGACCCTAGGTACTGTAGCTTGCCAGGCTCCTCTGACAATGGGATTCTCCATTGTCAGTAAGAAAACTGGTTGCCATGGCCTCCTCCAGGGGATCTTCCCCATTCAGGGATTGAACCCACGTCTCATATCTCCTGCATTTACAGGTGGGTTCCTTACCACTAGCATGACCTGAGAAGCCCCTTACTTTATATATATATATATTTTTATAATTTTTTTGACTTGTTTTTTTTCTTTTCTTTAACATTGCATTTTTGAAATTCCAAACTCTACTCTAGATTTTTAATTTTAGCTTTTTGGTATTTGTTATCAATTTTGTACATATATTTTTTTATATAATTTTTGTGACTTTTTTTCTCTCTTTCTCTTCTTTTATATAACATTGTATATCTGAAATTCCAAGCTCTACTCTAGATTTTTAATCTATGCTTTTTGGTATTTGTTATCAATTTTGGTACCTATACTTTCTTTATAATTTTTGCGACTTTGTTTGTTTTTGTTTGTTTGTTTGTTTTCTCTCTCTCTTTTTTTTCTTCTTTTTTTTAACATTGTATTTTTGAAATTCCAAACTCTACTCTAGATTTTTAACTTTTGCTTTTTGGTATTTGTTATCAATTTTGTACCTATATTTTCTTTAAAATTTTTGCGACTTTGTTTGTTTTTGTTTGTTTCTTTTTCTCTCTTTCTTTTCCTTCTTCTTTTCTTTAACATTGTATTTTTGAAATTCCAAACTCTACTCTAGATTTGTAATTTCTGCTTTTACATATTTGTTACCAATTTTGTACCTTTAAGAACCCAATCTTCAGTACTCATTTTTCACTAGGGAATGAGATTACTGGCTTGACTGCTCTCTGTCTCTCTGGACTCTCCTTTTTCTCCACCAGGTCGCCTGTGTCTCCTCCCTAACCCCTCTCTACTCTACCCAACTCTGTGAATTTCTGTGTGTTCCAGACGGTGGAGGAACACTTAGGGAACTGATTACTGGCTGGATCTGTCTCCCTCCTTTTCATCCCCCCCTTTTATCCTCCTGGCCACCTCTGTCTCCTTCCTCCTTCTTCTCTTCTCTGTATAACTCCGTGAACATCTCTGAGTGGTCCAGTTGTGGGGTGCACATAAGGAAGTGATTACTGGCTAGCCCACTCTCTCCTCTATTGATTCCACCTCATCTCATTCGGGTCACCTCTAACTCCCTCCTCCCTCTTCTCTTCTCCATGTAACGCTGTGAACCTCTCTGGGTGATCCTCATGGTGGAGAAACTTTTCATCTTTAACATAGATGTTTTATCCGTGGTGCTGTATAGAAGGAGAAGTTTTGAAAAGACTGTAAAAACAGGACCGATAACTGGAAGCAGGAGGCTTAAGTCCAAACCCTGACTCCAGGGAACTCCTGACTCCAGGGAACACTAATTGACAGGAGCTCATCAAATGCCTCCATACCTACACTGAAACCAAGCACCACACAAGGGCCAACAAGTTCCAGGGCAAGACATACCAAGCAAATTCTCCAGCAACAAAGGAACACAGCCCTGAGCTCCAAGATACAGGCTGCCCAAAGTCACCCCAAAACCATAGACATCTCATAACTTATTACTGGACACTTCATTGCACTCCAGAGAGAAGAAATACAGCTCCACCCACCAGAACACCGACACAAGCTTCCCTAACCAAGAAACCTTGACAAGCCACCTGTACAAACCCACACACAGTGAGGAAATGCGACAATAAAGAGAACTCCACAAACTGCCAGAATACAGAAAGGACACCCAAAACTCAGCAATTTAAACAAGATGAAGAGCCAGAGGAATACCCAGCAGATAAAGGAACAGGATAAATGCCCACCAAACCAAACAAAAGAGGAAGAGATAGGGAATCTACCTGATAAAGAATTCCGAATAATGATAGTGAAATTGATCCAAAATCTTGAAATCAAAATGGAATCACAGATAAATAGCCTGGAGACAAGGATTGAGAAGATGCAAGAAAGGTTTAACAAGGACCTAGAAGAAATAAAAAAGAGTCAATATATAATGAATAATGCAATAAATGAAATTTAAAACACTCTAGAAGCAACAAATAGTAGAATAACAGAGGCAGAAGATAGGATTAGTGAATTAGAAGATAGAATGGTAGAACTAAATGAATCAGAGAGGAAAAAAGAAAAACGAATTAAAAGAAAGGAGGACAATCTCAGAGACCTCCAGGACAATATTAAACGCTACAACATTCGAATCATAGGGGTCCCAGAAGAAGAAGACAAAAAGAAAGACCATGAGAAAATACTTGAGGAGATAATAGTTGAAAACTTCCCTAAAATGGGGAAGGAAATAATCACTCAAGTCCAAAAAACCCAGAGAGTCCCAAACAGGATAAACCCAAGGTGAAACACCCCAAGACACATATTAATCAAATTAACAAAGATCAAACACAAAGAATAAATATTAAAAGCAGCAAGGGAAAAACAACAAATAACACACAAGGGGATTCCCATAAGGATAACAGCTGATCTTTCAATAGAAATTCTTCAGGCCAGGAAAATAACCTATAGCCCAGACTACTGTACCCAGCAAGGATCTCATTCAAATATGAAGGAGAAATCAAAAGCTTTACAGACAAGCAAAAGCTGAGAGAATTCAGCACCACCAAACCAGCTCTCCAACAAATGCTAAAGGATATTCTCTAGACAGGAAACACAAAAATGGTGTATAAATTCGAACCCAAAACAATAAAGTAAATGGCAACGGGATCATACTTACCAGTAATTACCTTAAACGTAAATGGGTTGAATGCCCCAACCAAAAGACAAAGACTGGCTGAATGGATACAAAAACAAGACCCCTACATATGTTGTCTACAGGAGACCCACCTCAAAACAGGGGGACACATACAGACTGAAAGTGAAGGGCTGGAAAAAGATTTTCCATGCAAATAGGGACCAAAAGAAAGCAGGAGTAGCAATACTCATATTAGATAAAATAGACTTTAAAACAAAGGCTGTGAAAAGAGACAAAGATGGTCACTACATAATGATCAAAGGATCAATCCAAGAAGAAGATATAACAATTATAAATATATATGCACCCAACATGGGAGCACCGCAATATGTAAGACAAATGCTAACAAGTATGAAAAGAGAAATTAACAATAACACAAAAATAGTGGGAGACTTTAATACCCCACTCACACCTATGGATAGATCAACTAAACAGAAAATTAACAAGGAAACACAAACGTTAAACGATACAATAGACCAGTTAGACCTAATTGATATCTATAGGACATTTCATCCCAAAACAATGAATTTCACCTTTTTCTCAAGCACACATGGAACCTTCTCCAGGATAGATCACATCCTGGGCCATAAATCTAGCCTTGGTAAATTCAAAAAAATAGAAATCACTCCAAGCATCTTCTCTGACCACAATGCAGTAAGATTAGATCTCAATTACAGAAGAAAAACTATTAAAAATTCCAACATATGGAGGCTGAACAACACGCTGCTGAATAACCAACAAATCACAGAAGAAATCAAAAAAGAAATCAAAATTTGCTTAGAAACGAATGAAAATGAAAACACAACAACCCAAAACCTGTGGGACACTGTAAAAGCAGTCCTAAGGGGAAAGTTCATAGCAATACAGGCATACCTCAAGAAACAAGAAAAAAGTCAAATAAATAACCTAACTCTGCACCTAAAGTAACTAGAAAAGGAAGAAATGAAGAACCCCAGGGTTAGTAGAAGGAAAGAAATCTTAAAAATTAGGGCAGAAATAAATGCAAAAGAAACAAAAGAGGCCATAGCAAAAATCAACAAAGCCAAAAGCTGGTTCTTTGAAAGGATAAATAAAATTGACAAACCATTAGCCAGACTCATCAAGAAACAAAGGGAGAAAAATCAAATCCATAAAATTAGAAATGAAAATGGAGAGATCACAACAGACAACATAGAAATACAAAGGATCATAAGAGACTACTATCAACAATTATATGCCAATAAAATGGACAACATGGAAGAAATGGACAAATTCTTAGAAAAGTACAACTTTCCAAAACTGGACCAGGAAGAAATAGAAAATCTTAACAGACCTGTCACAAGCATGGAAATTGAAACTGTAATCAAAAATCTTCCAGCAAACAAAAGCCCAGGTCCAGACAGCTTCACAGCTGAATTCTACCAAAAATTTAGACAAGAGCTAACACCTATCCTACTCAAACTCTTCCAGAAAATTGCAGAGGAAGGTAAACTTCCAAACTCATTCTATGAGGCCTCCATCACCCTAATACCAAAACCTGACAAAGATCCCGCAAAAAAAGAAAACTACAGGTCAATATCACTAATGAACATAGATGCAAAAATCCTAAACAGAATTCTAGCAATCAGAATCCAATAACACATTAAAAAGATCATACACCATGACCAAGTGGGCTTTATCCCAGGCATGCAAGGATTCTTCAATATCCACAAATCAATCAATGTAATACACCACATTAACAAATTGAAAAATAAAAACCATATGATTATCTCAATAGATGCAGAGAAAGCCTTTGACAAAATTCAACATCCATTTATGATAAAAACTCTCCAGAAAGCAGGAATAGAAAGAACATACCTCAACATAATAAAAGCTATATATGACAAACCCACAGCAAACATTATCCTCAATGGTGAAAAATTGAAAGCATTTCCTCTAAAGTCAGGAACAAGACAAGGGTGCCCACTTTCACCATTACTATTCAACATAGTTTTGGAAGTTTTGGCCACAGCAATCAGAGCAGAAAAAGAAATAAAAGGGATCCAAATTGGAAAAGAAGAAGTAAAACTCTCACTATTTGCAGATGACATGATCCTCTACATAGAAAACCCTAAAGACTCCACCAGAAAATTACTAGAACTAATCAATGATTATAGTAAAGTTGCAGGATATAAAATCAACACACAGAAATCCCTTGCATTCCTATACACTAATAATGAGAAAACAGAAAGAGAAATTAAGGAAACAATTCCATTCACCATTGCAACGGAAAGAATAAAATATTTAGGAATATATCTACCTAAAGAAACTAAAGACCTATATATAGAAAACTATAAAACACTGGTGAAAGAAATCAAAGAGGACACTAATAGATGGAGAAATATACCATGTTCATGGATTGGAAGAATCAATATAGTGAAAATGAGTATACTACCCAAAGCAATTTATAGATTCAATGCAATCCCTATCAAGCTACCAACGGTATTCTTCACAGAGCTAGAACAAATAATTTCACAATTTGTATGGAAATACAAAATACCTCGAATAGCCAAAGCTATCTTGAGAAAGAAGAAGGGAACTGGAGGAATCAACCTACCTGACTTCAGGCTCTACTACAAAGCCACAGTCATCAAGACAGTATGGTACTGGCACAAAGACAGAAATATAGATTAATGGAACAAAATAGAAAGCCCAGAGATAAATCCACGCACATATGGACACCTTATCTTTGACAAAGGAGGCAAGAATATACAATGAATTAAAGACAACCTCTTTAACAAGTGGTGCTGGGAAAACTGGTCAACCACTTGTAAAAGAATGAAACTAGAACACTTTCTAATACCATACACAAAAATAAACTCAAAATGGATTAAAGATCTAAACGTAAGACCAGAAACTATAAAACTCCTAGAGGAGAACATAGGCAAAACACTCTCCGACATACATCACAGCAGGATCCTCTATGACCCACCTCCCAGAATATCAGAAATAAAAGCAAAAATAAACAAATGGGACCTAATTAAACTTAAAAGCTTCTGCACAACAAAGGAAACTATTAGCAAGGTGAAAAGACAGCCTTCAGAATGGGAGAAGATAATAGCAAATGAAGCAACTGACAAACAACTAATCTCAAAAATACACAAGCAACTCCTACAGCTCAATTCCAGAAAAATAAACGACCCAATCAAAAAATGGGCCAAAGAACTAAATAGACATTTCTCCAAAGAAGACATACAGATGGCTAACAAACACATGAAAAGATGCTCAACATCACTCATTATCAGAGAAACGCAAATCAAAACCACTATGAGGTACCATTTCATGCCAGTCAGAATGGCTGCAATCCAAAAGTCTACAAGCAATAAATGCTGGAGAGGGTGTGGAGAAAAGGGAACCCTCTTACACTGTTGGTGGGAATGCAAACTAGTACAGCCACTATGGAGAACAGTGTGGAGATTCCTTCAAAAACTGGAAATAGAACTGCCTTATGATCCAGCAATCCCACTACTGGGCATACACACTGAGGAAACCAGAGGGAAAGAGACACGTGTACCCCAATGTTCATCGCAGCACTGTTTATAATAGCCAGGACATGGAAGCAACCTAGATGTCCATCAGCAGATGAATGGATAAGAAAGCAGTGGTACATATACACAATGGAGTATTACTCAGCCATTAAAAAGAATACATTTGAATCAGTTCTAATGAGGTGGATGAAACTGGAGCCTATTTTACAGAGTGAAGTAAGCCAGAAAGAAAAACACCAATACAGCATACTAACGCATATATATGGAATTTAGAAAGATGGTAACGATAACCCAGTATACGAGACAGCAAAAGAGACACTGATGTATATAGAACAGTCTTTTGGACTCTGTGGGAGAGGGAGAGGGTGGGAAGATCTGGGAGAATGACATTGAAACATGTATAATATCATGTATGAAATGAGTCACCAGTCCAGGTTCGATGCATGATAATGGATGCTTTGGGCTGGTGCACTGGGACGACCCAGAGGGAGGGTATGGGGAGGGAGGAGGGAGGATGGTTCAGGATGGGGAACACATGTATACCTGTGGCGGATTCATTTCAATTAAAAAAAAAAAAATCTTTAATAAAAAATAAAAAAATTTTTTTAAAAATAAAAGATAATTTAAAAAATAAAACATGGGAAAGCCACGTTTGTCATACAAATATAAAACAAACATGTATTAAAAATTTTATTTAACTCATTAATGGATGAGGGAACCAAGAAGATGCTACAACTTAGTCAAAGGAGAGTCCTTAGGACATGAATATACAAGTAGATATGAAACTGCCAATATCCACTTGGCAAAAACTAATTGTTTCACCACACACATTTATATTTCTATAGATAAAAATGTTTTGGGGATTATCATCAGAGTTGTAAAAGTTTGAAGACAATGTAAGAAAGAGAGAACCCTAACCGAACACTTAGTAATCTGTTTTGCCCATTCGAAAGTTTTTTATATTTTTTCTGACAGCTTATCTCTTAAAGCTACAAAGAACACCAGCTTTTTATTTTGCTTGCTTTGATATTTCACAGAGACAGATAAGTTCTCCTCAACCAAGGAGCCAGATTTGGCAAGTGTTAAGGAGTGCCAAAAGATACAAGGTAGTCAGACTCTTAATGGGTTAGAGAACTCCTGGTTTCTATTCTTAGAACCAGTACTTTGAACACTATGTCTCCCCATCACCTTGTGTATAAAATGGCACTTAAATCTGTTCTAAGATTTTAGAGAAAGGACTTCTCTCCTGGTCCAGTGGTTAAGACTTCGCCTTCTGGTGCAGGGGGTGCAGCTTCAATCCCTGATCAGGGAGCTAAGATCTCATATGCCTTATGGCCAAAAAACCAAAACATAAAACAGAATCAGTATTGTAATAAATTCAACAAAGACTTTAAAAATGATCCACATCAGGAAAAAAAAAAAAGATTCTAGAGTAGATGGCAAGAATTACAGGAGCAGAAAAAATAAGATTCACCACTTTCGGATGAAATAGAATAATGATTGTTCTGACTACATTGCCTACATTGCCTTTCCTCTCTTCCTCACCCATTTGGATTGCATTATAAAGTTTGATACAGGCCCTCACTGGGAAGGAGAGGGGTGGATGCTGGTGCAATGGACACTGAGCTTGGTAAGAGAATCATTGTGGCATTTCCATAGCCAGTTCACAATGGAATCATTGTCAGCCGTCCCTTTGCTTTGACCGTGATGCTGAACATGAAGTCAGGGCACATGCCCCACAGTTCATCCAGCTGGAGCCCTACGAGAACAAGGATGCTGATGTCAGCTTTGGCACAGTGTTTAAGGACAACAAAGCCTGCTCCTAGTGAATTGCATAAAGATGGAACACAGCTCTCAGCTCTGTGTTTACAAAGACATCAGCAATAAACACACATATCTTTTAGGAAAAGAAAACCACCACCACGTTCATCATTGTCACAAAAGATGAATCCATTTTTTAAAAAATAATGGGTAATTAATATAACATGGAATCCTCCCCTTTCTAGTTAGTCAGTATCACAAGAGCTTATGTTTTGCCTGTATTTTCCATAACCTATGTCTCTTTGCCACTTGTAGTAATAACTATTAATTATTTTATCAACCTTTAGAAAACTTTATAATTTTCATTTTAATAATAATACAGAAAAGCACAGAAATTTTAATTCTAGAAGTAACTGGGGTCAGGATCTCTTAATATTCCTATAGCCCTCCTGGCACTTTGGAAGAGGCTCCATTCTTTCTTAAAAAAAGGTTTATCTCTGATTTCACCCCTCCCCACTTCCCAGACAGCTTGGTGGGTAAAGATTCATCTGCCAATGCAGAAGACACAAGAGATATGGGTTTGATCCCTGGACTGGAAAAATTCTCTGGAGAAAGAAATGGCAACCCACTCCAGTATTTCTTGCCTGAAAAATCCCACGAGGTCACAAAGAGTCTGACACGATTAAGTGGCTAAGCACAGTAGCAATAGCAATGATGATGCAAAATTGTTTTTATCCCCTTTATAAATAATTTTCAATTCTAATCTGCTTCTTCAAAGAAATAACTAATCACTGTTTCTCTTATAGTCATATTCATTAGGCATGGCTTTTAAAAATAAAGTTAAATATGTTTAGGTATATCATTGAAGCTGATTCTCAAAGTAAACAGAGAAGGATTTATGACCTCAACCAGGTGGAGTTTAAGCTCATTTAAATATCTGTAAGCCAATCCTTTCTCTTTTCATGAAAAATCCCATTGTTTGAAAGTATTGCCATTTATTTAAAAGATAAATTGCCATTTATTTAAAAGATAAATGTGTTAAGTATTCAACTGAAAACAAAGAAATATATAAATATATTGTTTCCCTAAGCACATGTGCACACAAATCCTTAGAGAAAAATGAATTTGCATATTGCTATTGATATGAGTCTGAGTGAACTCCAGGAGATGGTGACAGGGAAGCCTGGCGTGCTGCGATTCATGGGGTGGCAAAGAGTTGGACACAAATGAGCAACTGAACTGTACTGATTGAATTTCTAGGGGAAAAAAATAGTGTTGGAAAAAAGATATAGATGTTGGTGAACAAAAGTGGAAGCATTTAGCTTTTAATCATTACAAACACGACTAACTCAAAAACCTACACTCTGTATCAGTTCAGTAAAAACAAAAGCAGTTTAAAGATTTTTTTCCCACTAATTGTTGCTTTCTATAAAAATAGATAACTTGTGATGAGCATTTACTACATCCCAGACACTGAGTTAAATCTTTTACATGCATTAATTGTTTCTAATGCTTAATGACAATTTATAAGGCAAGTACTATTATCAGCTTATTTTTATGGTTAGAAAATTAAGGATTTGAGAGGTTAAAACTTGCTGAAAGTCAGAGCCATAGGGATCCATAGTAAGTACTGTTTGTCTTATGTTTTGCTACGAACAGTGTTACAGTTTTGAGATTCCAAGACACAGCTGTACCTAAAAATGCTTCTTAGGCTCATAGTAATGTTTCCAAAACTCTCTACATTTCTCTTGGGGCCCCAAATTGCACCGTATCTTAATTTCTTTGTCTTGTTTTGGGATTTTATCATACTCTCTTTAGCTCAAAAATTCCAATACATTTTACCCACAAAAACCCTTTTACAAGTTCCTCTGACTACACTGAAAATTCTAAATAATACTCTTCTTTTGTCCTTTACTGACAGAAAATGCTTTTGATATCCTTTTGGTCTGGTTCTGTGGGACTGAAGTTACGCCACTAATAATAAGCAAAAGGGCTCAGGGAATGTTAGTAAGGGTGTTGATTTGTCAGAATATTTTCCACTTGCTGTTGAGGTTAACAGTTTAACTGCTTAAAATTTTAGGTAGTAGAGAAGAAAATAATCATTATTCCAAACACAGAAGTAATGAAATTTTTCTCTCCAAAGAATCAGTCCACTTCTCAGCTCTTCTTTTTTTGGGTAGATAATGAAGGCAGAATACTTTTCCCTTCTAGAAGCTCCTCAAATGTGAGGCTTTTTTTTTCAGCTATGTTGACCTTCTATTAAACAGCAGAAAGGAAAACTTAATCTCCTTTGTTTTTAACATCTTAGTGATCCTGATTTCCTTCTCTAATTAGGTAACAACCTTCCTTACTCTAGGATGAAATAAAAATGTCTTTATCTGGCATAAAAGAGGCTTCCAAATTCAGCAACTGCTTCCAGTGTAGTCTTATATCTTCCCACTGTGCTCTACTCTCTTGGGCTCTTTGCTCTCAAGAACTCCCCAGCTGAGCTTGTGCTGCCATGCTTTTGCATGTTTTTTACTGTTTACATGTTTTTTTGCATGTTTTTACTGTTTCTCTCACCAGAAAAGCCTGTGTCCCTCTTCCTCCTAGTTTCATTTCAAGGCTTTAATTGAAGTTTTCACCTCTGTAATTTCCCCTCCCCAGACAATCTCACTCTCCTCTCACCTAGCATCATACCTTTCTCCTTGTTCCTTTTTGCATATTTCTCAATGCCTTGGCACAGTTCCTGGAGCAAAGCCCAGGAAATCATCAGACATTGCTTATTGAACTGTTTGATACTGA
Source organism: Bos indicus (assembly GCF_029378745.1). NCBI lineage: Eukaryota > Metazoa > Chordata > Mammalia > Artiodactyla > Bovidae > Bos > Bos indicus. The sequence continues at coordinate 115,499,652 of NC_091760.1, forward strand.
ATTAAAGTCCACCCTGACTTCGCTGGGATCCCTTTCACACAGAGGAATTGGGATGAAGGGGCAGTGGGGAAGGCAAAAGACAACTGGGTCATTTCCCAGGGGTTGTGACTTGCCCTTGTGAGTGGGGGCAGAGACTACTCATAATATGCACTAATGGTTAGCTGAGAGGACTACAACCCAACTGTGAGTGGGCGCCTGGGCAACTACTGACATGGCGGTGTGTTTTCTCCAGCAGAATTCAAGCACCCAAGATATTGGATTGGTTTGAGATTAGGACTAGGTAGATCAGAGAAGGCAATGGCACCCCACTCCATTACTCTTGCCTTCAAAATCCATGGATGGAGGAGCCTGGTAGGCTGCAGTCCATGGGGTCGCTAAGAATCGGACACGACTGAGCGACTTCACTTTCACTTTTTCCTTTCATGCATTGCAGAAGGAAATGGCAACCCACTCCAGTATTCTTGCCTGGAGAATCCCAGGGACAGAGGAGCCTAATGGGCTGCCATCTGTGGGGTCACACAGAGTCGGACACGACTGAAGCGACTTAACAGCAGCAGCAGTTAAAGGGAGGTGGGTGCAGAAAAAACAAGAGGTAGATGGGAAATGGCCACGCTAGCCACAGTGACTAAATGCTAAAGGAAGGGGCTTATGGCCAGCTGTTGTGTATATAACTGAGCCTGGAGGTAAGGCATGATATAGATGGGCCCCAGTCTGAACAGCCAGAGTTTGTCTCCTGTGGCTGCTGCTGCTAAGTCACTTCAGTCGTTTCTGACTCTGTGTGACCTCATAGACAGCAGCCCACCAGGCTCCCTCATCCCTGGAATTCTCCAGGCAAGAACACTGGAGTGGGTTGCCATTTCCTTCTCCAATGCATGAAAGTGAAAAGTGAAAGTGAAATCGCTCAGTCTTGTCCAACTCTTAGCGACCCCATGGACTGCAGCCTACCAGACTCCTCCGTCCATGGGATTTTCCAGGCAAGAGTACTGGAGTGGGGTGCCATGATGAGGAGAGAGAGGAGAAGCCAAGCTCTCCAGGTAAGAGATAAAAGACCACATATTCCTCATTCTCAAGGAAATATTCTCAACTACACATGCACAGAAAGGCTCCTTGGAGGTCAAAAGGGAGTAAGTGATGTCAACCTACTCATAGGCTTCTTCACTGGAATCCATCTTGCTTAAGAGATGAGCACCCAGACATGAGAGGACCCTGAGATAAACCAAATACAGACTCAGAACCAGGCAGAGCAAGGTGATTGGCTAAAGGAAACTTGGAAGAAATGTTCCATAAAAGTGATTGAAACTACCATGAGGGCACGACTCTCTGTCTCTGAACCCACCCATGTGTCTATTCACATGTACTTTACTCTTTTTTCCCTAATAAACGCTTTACTTGTTTCATTACTTTTTGTCCCTATGTGGAAATTCATTTCTACACAGCTGACGGGCCATGGCCTTGTCACTGGCCACTGCCCCTGGTGGTCTAGTGGCTAGGATTTGGAGCTATCGTGGCCCTGGCCCTACCTCAAGCTGCGACTGGGAACTGAAATCCTGCTTTAGGCTGCTGTAGGCTGAGGGCACCTGAGGCCAGTGGAAATCCTGGGCTGGTCACATAAGAGGAGAAACAAGTCATGAGGTTTCTATCGGGTTAAGAACAGGGTGTGGAAAGAAAGGTGTTAGAAAGCTGGAGTAAACTTGGCTCATTCTGAATTATTCCATTGAAGAGCATAAAATGATATAATCTAGGTGAGACATTATAGAAAATTTTATTTTTACTTTCAAAACTGACAGGATAGCAGCAGTTAAAAAACGTGGAGAGACCTCAGTTTGATCTAGAAACAGCTTTCAAATTAGTACTTATGAAAAAAGTGGTTTGAAAATAGAAAAGTTATGGACTTTCAGTGATCAGTCTTAATTTTACATGTGTGTAGTGATACCTCATTGCGCATTATTTTTGCATTTCTCTGTCAAATGACATTGAGTATCTTTTCAAATGCTTGCTTGTTGTCCATGTATCTTCTTTGTGAAATGTCTGTTCAACTCTTTGGTCCCTTTTTCAAACTGAATTTTCCTTTCTTATTATTGAAGTTTGAAAGCTCTGAATATATTCTGAATACAAGCCCTTTTCCAGACATAGGCTTTGCAAATGTTTTTCTCCCAGTCTGTGGCTTTCCTTTTAACAATATTTTCTAAATAATAAAAGTTTCATATTTTGCTGAAGTATAATTTATTCATTTTTTTTTCTTTTTGGATTTTGCTTTTAGCATTATAGGAAATAAATCACTGTCTAAGCAAAGTTAGAAAATTTTTTTCCTAGGAGTTTTGTAAGTTTAAGCTTTACTTAGGTTTATTGTCTATTATAAGTTATTTCTTTATGCGGTGCAAGATATAGATAAACTTCCCTTTTTACATAGTGAGAGCTAATCTATCATTATTTATTGAAAACCATAGCCTTTCTACATTGACTTGCCTTTAAACTTTCCCAGGAATCAGTGTCCCCATATCTATGGGTCTCTTCTTGATTCCATTCTTTTCCTTTCATATATTTGTCTATCTTGATGCCAGTGATACACTGTGTAATATGTTTATAGCTTTATACATGCATATTTGGGCTTCCCTGGTGGCTCTGATGGTAAAAAATTTGTCTGCAATGCAGGAGACCCAGGTTAGATTCCTGGGTCATGAAGGTCCTCCGGAGAAGGGAATGGCCACCCACTCTAGTATTCTTGCCTGGAAAATTCCATGGACAAAGGAGCCTGGTGGGCTACAGTTCATAGGGTTGCAAAGAGACAGACAAGACTGAGAGACTAACACACACACACATACATATTTATAATTTGTCTCAAAGTCAGATGATGTTAGCCCTCCAACTTTGTTTCTTTTAGTTATTCTAGGTCTTTTGCATTTCTGTTTGAAATTTTAAAATCAGTTCTTCAACTTCTACAAGAATGTGTATGAAATCCCAATGGCATTTCAGTTGAGATTGCATTGACTCTATTGATCAATTTGGGAAGAACTGATACCTTAATATTGTTTTATAGCCTATGAACGAAGAACATCTCTCAATTTATTTAAGTTTTCTTTAACTTCTATAAGCAATGCTTTGTAGTTTTCAGTTTACAGATCTTTGTCAGATTTATCCCTAAGAATTGTATATTTCTGGTGCTATTTTAAATGTTGTCACTTTAAAATTTTAATTTCTAAGGAGACTACGTATTTGCATTAGAATATGTCACCCATCTTAGTTTTTGAGGGCACTATATTCAAACCTTCATCAATTCAGATTTCCTGTTGACATTTTCAGAGTATAGCATTCCTTCATACAAATATACATGTCCCGTTGATGGACTACATAATAAAAATTATTTCCCAGGAAAGGTATTTACTCAATATGAGGACAGCTTTGAGGGAAATTTCTTCTTATAAATTTCTAAGAGTGATTCATCTTACAATAATATCCCAGATATTGAGTTTCTTTCAAGGACAGGACAGAAAATAAGAATATTCTGATTAAGCTTCCTTTGAACTACAATGGATAAAAAGCTTTGAGGGACAAGTGTTTACCAACCAATATTATATTAATTGCTGGGAGACCACAGGGCCATTTAGAAAGTTACTTTTTTCTAGTGCATTAGATAATGTTTGGTTCTCTAATAGGATTAACTTAACTAAGACAGTTAATTGAATCAATTCATTCCCCCAGAGAAGGTTTACTCACCCTCATTTTCCACTGAATTAAGGATAGGCTCATTTCCTTTCTTTTTTATGTATTTATATTTAGCATTATTCCTTTGGTAATATTTAAGAGCATTTAAGTTACAAAATGAGTTAAGAGCAGAAGCTGTAAAGCTGTTTGGTGAGAGATTAGAATGTAATTTATTTCTAAAATCACAGATGAGTGTGGTCTTTTCTTAAGACCCACTGAATCACACTCTAGGATGTGGGTTTTAAAAAATAAACTTTCATCCAAATTTAATATATTTTTAGAAATCATGTGAACTGGGAACCTGAAAATATAGTCACTTTGTGTGTGAATATTAATATATTGATTTGTTATATTTTTGTATTCAGTCTCAAATTTAGAGCCTTTTTACAGATTGTTAAGTGCAACCTGAAGTTTTAAGTGCCATGCTCATCATATTATTAACCACATCTTGCTAGAAACAGTATTATGTAATCTTAATATGTACAACCCAAGTTTACTGATGCCTGGGTGGATCAGCCTGAGCACTGGACTGGGATGTTTTAGATTTAGATTTGGGTCCTGCTTTTGGCATGGTTAACAGTGTAGTGCTGAACAACCAGTATCACACCTACTAGTTTGCTAGGGTGGCTCTAACAAAATACCAAAGACTGGATAGCTTAAACAACAGAGGTTTACTTTCTCAGTCTGGAGATTAGAAGTCCAAAATCAAGATGTTATCAGGTCTGATTTCCTCTGAATTTTCTCTCCTTGCTTCCATAGTTCAAGCTGTTATTTTAAAAAATACCAGAGGTTGAGTTGCTTAAATAACAAATTTTTTTTTTTTTTTCTCAGAGCTCTGGAGGCTCTGATGTCTGATATCAAGATATGGGTATATTCAGTATCTACTGAGAGGCTGCTTACTGGTTCATAGAGGGCTATCTTCCTACTGTGTCCTCACATGGAGGAAGGGACAAAGGCATTCTCTGGGGTCTCTTTAATAAGGACACTAATTTCATTGATAAGAGCAGAGCTCTCAAGACCTAGTACCTCCCAAAGGCCTTCCTTTCCTCCAAATACCATCACATTGGAGATTAGATTTCTTCACATGAATTTTGAGGGGACACAAACATTCAGTCTATAGCAGATACCTTCTCTCTGTCTGTTCACATGTTCAACTTTCTGTGGATGCACAGGTCTGGTGCTTCTGTGTCCACATCTCCTCTCTTTATTAGGATACCAATCAGACCAGTTGTATTGGATTGGGCTTCCCACATGATGGTGGTTTAGCGGTTTAGTAACTAAGTCGTGTTCGATTCTTGTGACCCCATGGACTGCAGCCTGCTAGGCTCCTCTGTCCATGGGATTTTCTAGGCAAAAATAGGGGAGTGGGTTGCCATTTCCCTGGTGGTGCTAGTGGTAAAGAACCTGTCTGCCGATGGAGACATAAGAGACATGGCTTCAATCCCTAGATCAGGAAGATCTCCTAGAGGAGGGCATGGCAACCTACTCCAGTATTGTTGCCTGGAGAATCCCATGGAGGAGCCTGGCAGGTTACAGGCCATAGGGTCACAAAGAGTCAAACACAACTGAAGTGACTTAGCATGCATGCACATGCATATTGGATTAGGGTCTGGCCTAATGACCCCATTTTAACTTAATTACTTCTTTAAAGGCCCTCTCTGCAAATAGAGTCACATTCTGAGGTACAGTTTCACGTGAATTTTGAGCAGACGCAGTTCAGCCCACAATACTCTTAAATGTTGACTTCTTCAATCACAAAATGTGTGGGTTGGTTAAAGTATCACTAAAGACTGTCCAAGGTCTGAAGAATTAAAATTACTTTGAGAAGATGACCATTGTCTTTTCTGAATAAATATTGTGACTCTCAGTACCCTTGGTTGCAAGCATCATAAAATGACCCTGGAAAACTTCAGATAAAGAGAATTTTTGATAAACTGTAGGGGAGTCAGAGAGTAAGAGGAGGCCAGAGGCTTTGGCTAAGAAACAGGAGAGACCCTGGGAGCTGTGAAGAGCAAGGCAGCAATACTGTTCCAACTTCCTTGCAAATATGCAGGGAGGGGATGTCTGGAACCTGGAGTGTCCACTGGGGGAGGCTGGCACCAACTCCCACCAAGACCATACACAAAGAAGAGGGGGGGGCGCGGGGGGTGCTGTTTGAAGATGTCAGGAGACTCCTGAAAGGGCAGAGAGGAGTTACAGCAAGATGGTGTGATGGTATAGACCATTCCCTCCCCCATAAGCTGACATGTAACCACTAAGTACATCTTATGATATTTAACTAACATTACGTTAAATATGGTTGGGAAAGCTGATGAAGCAATAAAGCAGTCTCCTGACATTGTTAATGGCTCTCAACAATCACATTTTGACAATAAATTTTTGAAATAAAATTCAAATTGACCTCGATGAGGCAGCAGTGAGCAGTGGCATGAAGCGAGATCTTGATTCCTTGCCCAGGAATTGAACCTGGGTAGCCTGGATGAAAACTATGAATCCAAGCCACCAGACCAGCAAGCACTAGAGGCTAAAAACTTTTTCCCTGCATCTTTGTCCCCAGTGAAAAATGCATTTATCACAGAGGCCGAAACTGTAAATGCAGGTACAAAATTTATTATTAGAGACATAGCACAGCAGCAAGTGGGAGAGCACAGAGAGAGTTGGTTTGTTTAGTTGAGGTAGAAGCAAGACAGAGATGCACACCTGGAGAGAAAGGGTGTAAATGCCCAGCCTAGTGAGGAGGAGTCCCATCAAGAGCCCATTAAGTCATTTATATAAGGCAGTTCTTCTGGGTCTTTGTCTTCTGTTAGGCCAATTTTCTGGTTTCTTTCCCCACACCTGACCTACCTTGGGACCCTCCCGTGAGATGTGCAAGCACCTGTCAACCAAGATGGATCTCGAAGTGAAGGCTTCTGGGGAGAGCAAGACTCATTATGGCCTGGCATTATCCCTTGACTTTTGGCTCAAAAGGAGGCTTTCTGCACATATGTAGTGTCTCCCTTGTTCCAAAAGAGATTGGGAGGGAGATATCTTAATCATTTACTCAAACAGGATTTTGCCCCCTCCTTGTCCTTGCGATGACCATTACCTTAAGGTGTTTACAAGAGACAAACACTGACTATTTACCTTGTTTCTGTTCTTACTGCCATTTCAGAGGGCAAACTGGAGGCTAATTGTAAATGCCTCAACTGGAGCCCACCTATCTCTTGTCTCAGGAAATGCAAACAGAAGGCTAGCTGTAAATGTCTAACCTAGAAACTATCTCCTACATCAAAATTAGAAGTTGAAATCGCTACCTTAAAAAGCTGCACTATTTTTTTTTCACTCAGAAGTCTAGACTTTAGTGATTTCACCCATCAAATGGGAATAAAGCTGCTCTTCCTGTGAAAAGCAAGATTTAGAAATGGATGAACTTGGGGCTTACACCTTACAGCTGTAAGCTTTATGATTACATATTGAAGATGTGATTGGTCTTTCCCCTGATCTTTCATCAGTTTCCTGCTATTGATCTTCCACTGGTTCTTTTTGGAAAGCTTAATTCTCCCAAGGGAGAGACACTGCTCATTAGAAATTGATGTCTTTTATTGATTTCCATAATCACAATTTCCGTTTCAAATATTCTCTTATGATTCTGCTATTCATCTTTTTTTCACTAGGCTTTCTGGAAATTATTTGTTATCTATATTTTATTGAAATGTAGTAATTGCTCTTAATAATTACACTTAATAATCTCTTTATTTATAGATTTTGTTACATTTTCTCTTTTCCTCAGCTCTACTCTGAAATAGGAAGTGTTCAAGTTTTTCTGTAATTTTAAAATATATTCTATTTTTGGCCCAAACACTAGATATATAGCAAAATTGTTATTATAGTCTAGCTATTCACAACTTCTCTTTAGCTGTGAAACTTTATTTTGGATATCATAAGAACCTCAAGTTTTTATTGAGCTCACTGTTTTTCTTATTTTGTTTTTAAATATTTTGAAACTTCTTTATACTGGTTCATACTCTGCTTAATTTTAGTCAAATAAACAATCTCTACAACCCTGATTGCAGTGTATTTGGCTTTTCCTTTCCATCCCCACAAGGAATTCGCATACTTGAATCCTCATCCATCCAACAAACATTCAATGAACAGCTTGTGTGTGTGCTCAGTTGCTCAGTCATGTCTGACTCTTTGCAGCACTACGGACTGCAGCCAGCCAGGCTCCTTCAACCACGGGATTTCCCAGGCAATAATACTGGAGTCTAATTCAGAGAATCTAACTCAGGGTCTCCAGCATCTCCGACATTAGTGGAGGGATTCTTTACCACTGAGCCATGTGGGAAGCCCTTCAGTGAACAGCTACTATGTGTCAATTACTGTTCTAGACATAAAGTTGGCACTAATACTAATCTTCCTTCATAAATATAATTGTATTTATGTCTCACTTATATTTTATCTATCAATCAAAATTTTGGTAGTGAAAACAAAATGCCACCTTGCTTTGTTTTTATTTTATGCATAATAATAACAGAGACTCTTTTTTATCCATTCACTTGTTGCAAATGCACATTGAGCAATAGGGAATTTTTTAAAATCAAGAGATCATTAAAGTATCTGTATGGAAGGGATCTAATAGAGGCTTCTAAGTTTTTAAACTAGTCATAAAGATATATACATAGTACTCCAGTTGTTTAAAACAGCCAGACTGCTGTTGTTTTTCTGTACAAAGATATTGAACACATCCAAATTTATAACTTTTTAAAATTTCAACATCACTGAATTGGAGCAATGAACCAGATTTGATAACATAAGAAACCGAAAATTGGAGTGACATTATAGGTGACATTTGCAATCATACCAATCCAACATCTCACTTACTTCTGTATTTTGCTGAAAGTACACAATTTCACAAAGATATATAGTTGAAAAAATAATCTTTATTTGCCACTTTACCTCATACTCTAAGAATATTTTTCAATTCGTTCTCATCTAGACCCCAGGAACAGGAGACGATTGGTTGTTTTTATTTCAAAGTTAGATCCCCAGACAATATCTGCCATCTGCTCGCATTCCCCTTTACCAAAACGAAAGTTAGACAAGAAGCTTACAAACCCTTCACATAAAATCTGTAGAAGATATTATCATGGCTTGGCATGCCACCGACTCCTTCATGGTTGCACAACTACTGCTGGGCTCTGGTGGGAGCATGCGCAGAGCAGATGTATCCACGCCTAGGCTAACATTTAATTGGACTTGGCACCCATGTACTGTAGCAGTGTACTCATGCATATGCTTTTATTTGAAAGAGCAAGCTCAGGCCTGAATTTTTAAAGAGGAAAAGAAAACAAGTCTTCCTAATCTATGCACATTTGCAAAACGTTCAAGTGTATAGACTTACAGGCTATAGGTCCCTTTTCCAAGGACTACCCCCCAACATGAATAGTATAAACAGTATGAAGAGGCAAAAAGATAGGACACTGAAAGATGAATGGCCCAGATTGGTAGGTACCCAATATGCTACTGGAGATCAGTGGAGAAATAACTTCAGAAAGAATGAAGAGATGGAGCCAAAGCAAAAACAACACACAATTGTGGATGTGACTGGTGATGGAAGTAAACTCCAACGCTGTAAAGAGCAATATTGCATAGGAACCTGGAATGTCAGGTCCATGAGTCAAGGCAAATTGGAAGTGGCCAAACAGGAGATGGCAAGAATGAATATCGGCATTTTAGGAATCAACAAACTAAAATGGACTGGAATGGGTGAATTTAACTCAGATGACCATTATATCTACTACTGTGGGCAGGAATCCCTCAGAAGAAATGGAGTAGCCATCATAGTCAATGAAAGAGTCCAAAATGCAGTACTTGGATGCGATCTCAAAAATGACAGAATGATCTCTGTTCGTTTCCAAGGCAAAGCATTCAATATCACAGTAATCCAAGTCTATGCCCTGAACAGTAACGCTGAAGAAACTGAAGTTGAATGGTTCTATGAAAACCTACAAGATCTTCTAGAACTAACACCCCCAAAATATGCCCTTTTCATGATAGGGGACTGGAATGCAAAAGTAGGAAATCAAGAAATACCTGGAGTAACAGGCAAATTTGGCCTAGGAGTACAGAATAAAGCATGGCAAAAGCTAATAGAAATTTGCCAAAAGAAGGCACTTGTCATAGCAAACACCCTCGTCCAACAACACAAGAGAAGACTCTACACATGAACATCACCAGATGGTCAATACTGAAATCATATTGACTGTATTCTTTGCAGCCAAAGATGGAGAAGCTCTATATAGTCAGCAAAAACAAGACCAGGAGCTGACTGTGGCTCAAACCATGAACTCCTTATTACCAAGTTCAGACTTAAATTGAAGAAAGTAGGGAAAACCACTAGACCATTCAGTTATGACCTAAATCAAACCCTCATGATTATAAAGTGGAAGTGACAAAAGATTCAAGGGATTAGATCTGATAGACAGAGTGCCTGAAGAACTACGTATGGGGATTTGTGACACTGTACGGGAGACAGGAATCAAGACCATCCTCAAGGAAAAGAAAGGCAAGATGTTTGTCTGAGGAGGCCTTACAAATAGCTGTGAATAGAAGAGAAGTAAAAGGCAAAGGAGAAAAGGAAAGATATACCCATTTGAATGCAGAGTTCCAAAGAAAAGCAAGGAGAGATAAGAAAGCCTTCCTCAGGGATCAATGAAAAGAAATAGAGGACGACAATAGAATGGGAAAGACTGGAAATCTCTTCAAGAAAATTAGAAATACCAAGGGAATATTTCATGCAAAGATGGGCTAGATAAAGGACAGAAATGGTATGGACCTAACAGAAGCAGAAGATATTAAGAAGAGGTGGCAAGAAATCACAGAACTATACAAAAAAAGATCTCTACAACCCAGATAATCACGATGGTGTGACTACTCACCTGGAGCCAGACATCCTAGAATGTGAAGTCAAGTGGGCCTTAGGAAGCATCACTATGAACAAAGCTAGTGGAGGTGATGGAATTCCGGTTGAGCTATTTCAAATCCTAAAAGATAATGTTGTAAAAGTGCTGCACTCATTATACCAACAAATTTGGAAAACTCAGCAGTGGCCATGGGACTGGGAAAGTTCAGTTTTCATTCCAATCCCAAAGAAAGACAATGCTAAAAATTGTTCAAACTACCACACAATTGCACTCATCTCACACACTAATAAAGTAATGTTCAAAATTCTCAAAACCCGGCTTCAACAGTATGTGAATCATGAACATCCAGATGTTTGAGCTGGATTTAGAAAAGGCAGAGGAACAAGAGATCAAATTGTCAACATCTGTTGGATCATCAAAAAAGCAAGAGAGTTCCAGAAAAATATCAATTTCTGCTTTACTGACTATGCCAAAACCTTCGACTGTGTGGATCACAACAAACTATAGAAAATTCTGAAAGAGATGGGAACACCAGACCACCTGACCTGCCTCTTGAGAAATCTGTATGCAGGTCAGGAAGCAACAGTTAGAACTGGACATGGAATGACAGACTGGTTCCAAATAGGTAAAGGAGCACGTCAAGGCCGTATATTGTCACCCTGCATATTTAACTTATACGGAGATACATCATGAGAAACGCCGGGCTGGATGAAGCACAAGCTGGAATCAAGATTGCCGGGAGAAATAACAATAACCTCAGATATGCAGATAATACCACCCTTATGGCAGAAAGTGAAAAAGAACTGAAGAGTCTCTTGATGAGAGTGAAAGAAGAGACTGAAAAAGTTGGCTTAAAACTCAACATTCAGAAAACTAAGATTATGGCCTCTGGTCCCATCCCTTCATGGTGAATAGATGGGGCAAGAGTGACAGACTGTATTTTCTAGGCTCCAAAATCACTGCAGATGGTGACTGCAGCCAGGAAATTAAAAGACGCTTACTCCTTGGAAGAAAAGTTATGACCAACCTAGACAGCTTATTAAAAAGCAGAGATATTACTTTGCCAACAAAGGTCCCTCTAGTCAAGGCTATGGTTTTTCCAGTAGTCATGTATGGGTGTGAGAGTTGGAATATAAAGAAAGCTGAGCAGGGAAGAATTGATGCTTTTGAGCTGTGGTGTTGGAGAAGACTCTTGAGAATCCCTTGGACTGCAAGGAGATTCAACCAGTCCATCATAAAGGAAATTAGTCCTGAATATTCTTCAAAGGACTGATGCTAAAGCTGAAACTCCAATATTTTGGCCACCTCATGCAAAGAACTGACTCATTTGAAAAGACCATGATGCTGGGAAAGATTGAAGGTGGGAGAAGAAGGGGACGACAGAGGACAAGACGGTTGGATGGCATCATCGACTCAATGGACATGAGTTTGAGTAAACTCTGGGAGTTGGCAATGGACAGGGAGGCCTGGCATGCTGCAGTCCATGGGGTCGCAAAGAGTCAGACACGACTGAGCAACTAAACTGAACCAACCCTCCAACAAGTTCACCTCTAACTATTTAATGGGTTAACTATGTTTCAAGAGATGCAGTTCAAAAAGCCTGCATCTTGTCCAACTCTTAATGTTTCTCTCTATGCATGAGACAGAGATTGAAGTCAAGTTAAGCATCTGATGTACTTCCTTTCCATCACTGATATCCCTCTCTTAACCTTCACTCCACATCCTAAGTCCTAAGCGGCAGAATTTTACTTGTTTTCCATAGTGTCATTCAGATGTATCTACTCCGTTAAGCTTTCCTTCCTCTCTCAAACAAATCTTCCATCTCTGTCTTTGTCTCTCTCTTGTCTCCATCTCTCTCTGTCTCCCTGTCTGTCTGTCTCTGGAACCCTATAACATTAAAAAAAATTTTTTTAATTGGAGGGCAATTGTTTTACAATATTGTGTTGGCTTCTGCCATACAACCACATGAATCAGCCACAAGTATACATATGTCCCCTCCCTCTTGAACCTCTCTGCCACCCCCATCCCTCCCCACCCCTCTAGGTTGTCACAAAGCACCACATTGATCTCCTTGTCATACAGCAACTTCCCATTAGCTATCTACTTTACATATGGGAATGTATATGCTTCAATGCTAAGCTCTCAATTTGTCCCACTCTTTCCTTCTCCTGCTGTGTCCAAAGTCTGTTCTCTATGTCAACAACTCTACTCCAGCTCTGCAAATAAGTTCATCAGCAGCATTTTTCTAGATTCCATATGCATGCATTGATATACAATATTTGTTTTACTCTTTCTGGCTTACTTCACTCTGTATAATAGGCTCTAGATTCATCCACCTCACTAAAACTGACTCAAATGCATTCCTTTTCAAGGGTGGTTAAGGTCAGGAAGCAACAGCTAGAACTGGACATGGAACAACAGACTGGTTCCAAATAGGAAAAGGAGTTCGTCAATGCTGTATATTGTCACCCTGCTTATTTAACTTATATGCAGAGTACATCATGAGAAACGATGGACTGGAAGAAACACAAGCTGGAATCAAAATTACCAGGAGAAATATCAGTAACCTCAGATAGGCAGATAACACTACCCTTATGGCAGAAAGTGAAGAGGAACTCAAAAGCCTCTGGATGAAAGTGAAAGTGGAGAGTGAAAAAGTTGGCTTAAAGCTCAACATTCAGAAAACGAAGATCGTAGCATCTTGTCCCATCACTTCATGGGAAATAGATGGGGAAACAGTGGAAACAGAGTCAGACTTTATTTTTCTGGGCTCCAAAATCACTGCAGATGGTGACTGCAGCCATGAAATTAAAAGACGCTTACTCCCTGGAAGGACAGTTATGACCAACCTAGATAGCATATTCAAAAGCAGAGACATTACTTTGCCAACAAAGGTTCATCTAGTCAAGGCTATGGTTTTTCCTGTGGTCATGTATGGATGTGAGAGTTGGACTGTGAAGAAAGCTGAGCGCCGAAGAATTGATGCTTTTGAACTGTGGTGTTGGAGAAGACTCTTGAGAGTCCTTTGGACTGGAAGGAGATCCAACCAGTCCATTCTGAAGGAGATCAGCCCTGGGATTTCTTTGGAAGGAATGATGCTAAAGCTGAAACTCCAGTACTTTGGCCACCTCATGCGAAGAGTTGACTTATTGGAAAAGACTCTGATGCTGGGAGGGATTGGGGGCAAGAGGAGAAGGGGACGATAGAGGATGAGATGGCTGGATGGCATCACTGACTCGATGGACATGAGTCTGGGTGAACTCCGGGAGTTGGTGTTGAACAGGGAGGCCTGGCATGCTGCGATTCATTGGGTCGCAAAGAGTCTGACACAACTGAGTGACTGATCTGATCTGAATATTCCATTGTGTATACTTACACAACTTCTTCATCCATTCATCCATTGATGGGCATCTACGTCACTTCCATGTCCTAACTATTGTAAATAGTGTTACAGTGAATTTTGGGATGTATATGTCTTTTTCAATTATGGTTTTCTCAGAGTATCAGAGAAGGCAATGGCAACCCACTCCAGTACTCTTACCTGGAAAATCACATGGATGGAGAAGCCTGGTAGGCTGAAGTCCTTGGGGTCGCTAAGAGTCTGCATGACTGAGCGACTTCACTTTCACTTTTCACTTTCACACATTGGAGAAGGAAATGGCAAACCACTCCAGTATTCTTGGCTGGAGAATCCCAGGGACGGAGGAGCCTGGTAGGCTGCCGTCTATGGGGTCGCACAGAGTCGGACATGACTAAAGTGACTTAGCAGCAGCAGCAGCAGCAGAGTATATACCCTCCTACAGCACTTTAAATGCAGTTAACAAGTTTCTTTATTTGAGTCTGTGTCTGAAAGCACAAACTTCTTGATCTCACTTTGTTATAACTCTTACTATAATGTTAGCTGGCCTGACACATGTAGGTACTAATTAAATAATCAGTTCATTGAATTATTTACCCAAAGACAGGATCCTCACTAGGTCATTCACATTAAAATGGATTTCTGTGTGGCTCGATTTAATGAAAGTGTTTTCTGCAGTTCCTTTCATATTCTTAGCATTCTGCATATTTCTTCCAATGCTTCCATATTGCAGGATCTGTTCAGCTGCTTTGATTCTCTTTCATCTAATTCTCTTTTAAGATATTACTGTTTAAATACGCAATTTTTACAGTAAAAGAGAATGTGCTATAGAGCAATAGAAAGATTTCAATAGTTTCTGATTCACCTGTGAGCTTTGACTGAGGGGTTGATGAAAGATGAAACAATGAAATAAGAGCTTTGCAAATTTTTTTTTAAAAAATCCATCTCTGATTGTGTTTGATAACACATTCTCTGTTAATTCTGTATATATGTGTGTGTTTCATAATTCCCTCAAACTAACACAGACAGTATATATCTCAATATGTCACTTTACCTTTTATTGAAGTTTTGATTCTCTGCCATAAGATACTAAGATGGAATTTGGTATCAACATCTTTGGAAGGGAAGGGGAGAAAGCAGGATGGAGCAGAGGGAGAAGTCCCCATGGAAATCTCAGGATATGTCCCATCAGCAGTGACCCCATTGAGCTAAAATGGCTGGGTCTTAGAGAAGGGGAAATATCATATGATATCCCTTATATGTGGAATCTAAAAAGAAATGATGCAAATGAACTTACTTACAAAGCAGAAAGAGACTCTCAGACTTAAAGAATGAACTAAGGGTTTCCAGGGGAAAGGATGAGGGGATGGGATAGTTAGGGAATTTGAGATGGACATGTACACACCACTATATTTAAAATGGATAACCAAGAAGGACCTACTGTACAGCACATGGAGCTCTGCTCAGTGTTATGTGGCAGCCTGGATGGGAGGGGGGTTTGGGGGAGAATGGATACATGTATATATGTGAGTCCTTTAGTTGTTCAGCTGAAACTATCACAACATTGTTAATTGGCTATACCCCAAAACAAAATAAAAGTTAAAAAGAATAAAATGGCAGAGTGTTTATACCCCACCTTGATCAATCACTGTCTGTGTCCTGCCTGGGGGAAAAAAGAGTGCTTGAGCAAGTTGCCTCTCTGCAGATGCGTCAAACCCTGGGGAGCTGATAGCTGGAGGCAGTCTGCTGGGGTGAAATCATAGTTCATCTCTCTGTCTACAGCACCTCTTTAGAAAACCTCCTTTCTCCAAAACAGGACAAAGCATACTTTTTAAGTTTTGAGATCAAAAAACAGAGACAAACAGCTAAATTCCATCAACCTTTCTGCAGTCTTTCATTAATTAGCTAGACTTTCATTAATGAGCCCCATCCCTCTCTTGACAGACATTCAATTCAGTTCAGTTCAGTTCAGTCACTCAGTCGTGTCCGACTCTTTGAGACCCCATGAATCACAGCACATCAGGCATCCCTGTCCATCACCAACTCCCAGAGTTCACTCAAACTCACGTCCATCGAGTCAGTGATGCCATCCAGCCATCTCATCCTCTATCGTCCCCTTCTCCTCCTGCCCCCAATCCCTCCCACCATCAAGGTCTTTTCCAATGAGTCAACACTTCGCATGAGGTAGCCAAAGTACTGGAGTTTCAGCTTCAGCAACATTCCTTCTAATGAACACCCAGGACTGATCTCCTTTAGGATGCACTGGTTGGATCTCCTTCCAGTCCAAGGGACTCTCAAGAGTCTTCTCCAACACCACAGTTCAAAAGCATCAATTCTTCGGCGCTCAGCTTTCTTCACAGTCCAACTCTCACATCCATACATGACCACAGGAAAAACCATAGCCTTGACTAGATGAACCTTTGTTGGCAAAGTAATGTCTCTGCTTTTGAATATGCTATCTAGGTTGGTCATAACTTTCCTTCCAAGGAGTAAGTGTCTTTTAATTTCATGGCCGCAGTCACCATCTGCAGTGATTTGGAGCCCCCAAAAATAAAGTCTGACTCTGTTTCCACTGTTTCCCCATCTATTTCCCATGAAGTGATGGGACCAGATGCCATGATCTTCGTTTTTGAATGTTGAGCTTTAAGCCAACTTTTTCACTCTCCACTTTCACTTTCATCAAGAGGCTTTTGAGTTCCTCTTCACTTTCTGCCATAAGGTTGGTGTCATCTGCATATCTGAGGTTATTGATATTTCTCCCAGAAATCTTGATTCCAGCTTGTGCTTAATCCAGCCCAGCCTTTCTCATGATGTACTCTGCATAGAAGTTAAATAAGCAGGTGACAATATACAGCCTTGACGTACTACTTTTCGTATTTGGAACCAGTCTGTTGTTCCATGTCCAGTTCTAACTGTTGCTTCCTGACTTGCATATAGGTTTCTCAAGAGGCAGGTCAGGTGGTCTGGTATTCCCATCTCTTTCAGAATTTTCCACAGTTTATTGTGGTCCACACAGTCAAAGGCTTTGGCATAGTCAATAAAGCAGAAATAGATGTTTTTTCTGGAACTCTCTTGCTTTTTCTTGCCAGCAGAAGATGGCGATTTGATCTCTTGTTCCTCCGCCTTTTAGAAACCAGCTTGAACATCTGGAAGTTCACGTTTTACGTACTGCTGAAGCCTGGCTTGGGGAATTTTGAGCATTACTTTACTAGTATGTGAGATGAGTGCAATTGTGCAGTAGTTTGAGCATTCTTTGGCATTGCCTTTCTTGGGGATTGGAATGAAAACTGACCTTTTCCAGTCCTGTAGCCACTGCTGAGTTTCCCAGATTTGCTGGCATTTTGAGTGTAGCACCTTCACAGCATCATCTTTCAGGATTTGAAATACCTCAACTGGAATTCCATCACCTCCACTAGCTTTGTTTATAGTGATATTTTCTGAGGCCCACTTGACTTCACATTCTAGGATGTCTGGCTCTACGTGAGTGATCACACCATCGTGATTATTTGGTTTGTGAAGCTCTTCTTTGTACAGTTCTTCGGTGTATTCTTGCTACCTCTTCTTAATATCTTCTGTTTGTTAGATCCATACCATTTCTGTCCTTTATTGAGCCCATCTTTGCATGAAATGTTCCCTTGGTATCTCTAATTTTCTTGAAGAGATCTCTAGTCTTTCCCGTTCTATTGTTTTCCTCTATTTCTTTGCATTGATCGCTGAGGAAGGCTTTCTTATCTCTCCTTGTTATTCTCTGGAACTCAGCATTCAAATGGGTATACCTTTCCTTTTCTCCTTTGCTTTTCGCTTCTCTTCTTTTCACAGCTATTTGTAAGGCCTCCTCAGAGAGCCATTTTGCCTCTTTGCATTTCTTTTCCATGGGGATGGTCTTGATCCCTGTCTCGTGTACAATGTCATGAACCTCATTCCATAGTTCATCAGCACTCTGTCTGTCAGATCTAGTCCCTTAAATCTGTTTCTCACTTCCACTGTATAATCTTAAGGGATTTGATTTAGGTCATACCTGAATGGTCTACTTTCTTCAATTTAAGTCTGAATTTGGCAATAAGGAGTTCATGGTCTGAGCCACAGTCAGCTCCTGGTCTTGATTTTGCTGACTGTATAGAGCTTCTCCATCTTTGTCTGCAAAGAATATAATCAATCTGATTTTGGTGTTGACCATCTGGTGATGTCCATGTGTAGAGTCTTCTCTTGTGTTGTTGGAAGAGGGTGTTTGCTATGACCAGTGTCTTCTCTTGGCAAAACTCTATTAGCCTTTGCCCTGCTTCAGTCTGTACTCCAAGGCCAAATTTGCCTGTTATTCCAGGTGTTTCTTGACTTCCTACTTTTGCATTCCAGTCACCTATAATGAAAAAGACATCTTTTTTGGGTGTTAGTTCTAAAAGGTCTTGTAGGTCTTCATAGAACCATTCAACTTCAGCTTCTTCAGCGTTACTGGTTGGGGCATAGACTTGGATTACTGTGATATTGAATGATTTGCCTTGGAAATGAACAGAGATCATTCTGTCATTTTTGAGATTGCATCCAAGTACTGCATTTCTAACTCTTTTGTTGACCATGATGGCTACTCCATTTCTTCTGAGGGATTCCTGCCCACAGTAGTAGATATAATGGTCATATGAGTTAAATTCACCCATTCCAGTCCATTTCAGTTCGCTGATTCCTAGAATGTCAACATTCACTCTTGCCATCTCCTGTTTGACCACTTCCAATTTGTCTTGATTCATGGACTTGACATTCCAGGTTCCTATGCAATATTGCTCTTTACAGCATCGGACCTTGCTTCTATCACCAGTCACATCCACAACTGGGTATTGTTTTTGCTTTGGTTCCATCACTTCATTCTTTCTGGAGTTATTTGTCCACTGATCTCCAGTAGCATATTGGGCACCTACCGACCTGGGGAGTTCCCCTTTCAGTATCCTATCATTTTGCCTTTTCATACTGTTCATGGCATTAGGGTATTTATTTGTCTACAATCTGAATGCTGCAATTTTACAATATTGATTAAATTTTGTCTTTACACAATGAATCCTGGCATCATACCACATTGGTTACATCAAAATTCCAAGAAGTATCAGATTTTCGTAAGATTTTAGTATCTGGGATAAACAGAAATGACTAATTAGCTAGACCTCAAAAGAATTTGTTGAATTTCCTTGAGCATATCAACTTTATGACTTGGGGATTTGGATCATTTTTCTTTGAAATATGGAAGTCATGACCATATGATATAAATGATGAAATTTCAGATTATAAACTTCTTTAGCCAATTCACAAATCACTGTAACTTGTAACAAGCCAATCCCTAGTAACACGGGATATATTTCCTGAGACCAATTATATTTGTATAATGTTAGGTGCAAAGCCTAGATTTAAAAGTTTTGCAATATTTCAATAACACAAATATCTCAATAAATCTGCGATATTAACTGGTAGCTGGAAAATTCTGTTTCAAACTTCTCCTTTAACATTGCCTATACCAAATGAGGACTCCCCTGGTGGCTCAGATGGTAAAGCGTCTGCCTACAATGCGGGAGACCCAGGTTCAATCCCTGGGTTGGGAAGATCCTCTGGAGAAGGAAATGGCAACCCACTCCAGTACTCTTGCCTGGAAAATCCTATGGACAGAGGAGCGTGGTAGGCTACCGTCCCAAAGAGTCAGACATGACTAAGCGACTTCACTTCATACCAAATTAACATTTCTCACTCACCCCCTTCCACCTTTGGCCTTAGCCTATATTTATTTAGAAGTTTTGAAATCTTAATGATAAACCTTTTACAAAGAAGTAATTTGGGCAGAAGGTATGTAACTTTCATAATAATAGTTTAATTACTCAAAGATCTGGGCTCTTCTTTTATAATTTCCTGTGAGTATTACTTTAAGACCTCTCAGTCATGAAAACTCTTTAACCTAGAATGAGGAGAAATGATTGAAGACGTCTCTGGAGCAGTTAGTGAAGGGCAATAGGAAGGAAATTCCCAAAGACTTTGTTGAAAACCTTGGATGTCTTGACTGTGTAACCTTTCCTTTGAAAGGAACTGAAAACAAGTTAAAGATAAGATAGTGCCTGGTTATTTTTTCAGCCATGGATATTCCATTATTCTGAACTCTATATCTCTTTTCTATCAACAGAAACTTTTATCATATTTTTAAGAAAAATCTGTGAAATATATATTGAAAATGTGTTGTACATTCTCAAAGCTTCATATCTTAATATGTAGTATTCCACTTGGCTTCAATACCACAGAAATCATTCTTAGTCTCTTATCATTAATGTTCAGTAATTTTTTTAATGAATGAATAAATAAACACTGGCCTTGGTTATTGAGATATTTAGCATACAATTATAGATCTATCATCATATTTTACATGTATATAACATTATCATTAAACTTTGTACAATATTCAAGTTACCAACATTCAATGGATCATAGAGAAAGCTAGGGAATTCCAGAAAAACATCTCCCTCTGTTTCATCAACTATGCCAAAGCCTTTGACTGTGTAGACCATAAAAAAACTGTGGAAAGTTCTTAAAGAGATGAGGAATACCAGACCATCTTAAGTGTCTCCTGAGAAACATGTATGTGGGTCAAGAAGCAACAGTTAGAGCTCTGTATGGAAGAACTCATTGGTTCAGTATTGAGAAAGTATGACAGGGCTGTCTACTGTCACAATGTTTAATCTATACACTAAGAACATTATGAGAAATGCTGGGTAGATGACTGACAAGCTGGAATCAAGATTGGCGGGAGAAACATCAACAACCTCAGATATGTGGATGATATCACTCTAATGGCAGAAAGCAAAGAGGAACATAAGGGCCTCTTGAGGGTGAAGGAGAAGAGTGAAAGAGCTGGATTACAACTAAATATTTAAAAAGCTAAGATATGGCATCTGGAGATTATGGCATCTGGCAAAAGAGTTTGAAATGCAGTACTTGGATGCAATCTCAAAAATGACAGAATGATCTCTGTTTGTTTCCAAGGCAAACCAATAAATATCACAGTAATCCAAATCTATGCCCCAACCAGTAATGCTGAAGAAGCTGAAGTTGAATGGTTCTATGAAGACCTACAAGACCTTTTAGAACTATGCTATGGTGGCTAAGTCACTTCAGTCGTGTCTGATCCTGTGTGACCACATTGACGGTAGCCTACCAGGCTCCCCCGTCCCTGGGATTCTCCAGGCAAGAACACTGGAGTGGGTTGCCATTTCCTTCTCCAATACATGAAAGTGAAAAGTGAAAGTGAAGTCGCTCAGTCATGTCTGACTCTTAGCCACCCCATGGACTGTAGCCTACCAGGCTCCTCCGTCCATGGGATTTTCCAGGTAAGAGTACTGGAGTGGGATGCCATTGCCTTCTCTGTTTTAGAACTAACACCCAAAAAAGATGTCCTTTTCATTATAGGGGGCAATGGCACCCCACTCCAGTACTCTTGCCTGGAAAATACTATGGATGGAGGAGCCTGGTGGGCTGCAGTCCATGGGGTCGCTAAGAGTTGAACACGATGGAGCGACTTCACTTTCACTTTCCACTTTCATGCATTGAAGAAGGAAATGGCAACCCACTCCAGTGTTATTGCTTGGAAAATCCCAGGGACAGGGGAGCCTGGTGGGCTGCCGTCTATGGGGTCGCACATGTCGGACAGGACTTAAGTGACTTAGTAGTAGCAGCAGCAGAATGGAAAAGTAGGAAGTCAAGAAACACCTGGAGTAACAGGCAAATTTGGCCTTGGAATACAGAATGAAGCAGGGCAAAGGCTAATAGAGTTTTGCCAAGAAAATGCACTGGTCATAGCAAACACCCTCTTCCAGCAACACAAGAGAAGATTCTACACATGGACATCACCAGATGGTCAACACCAAAATCAGATTGATTATATTCTTTGCAGCCAAAGATGGAGAAGCTCTATACAGTCAACAAAAACAAGACCAGGAGCTGACTGTGGCTCAGATCATGAACTCCTTATTGCCAAATTCAGACTTAAATTGAAGAAAATAGGGAAAACCACTAGACCATTCAGATCAGATCAGATCAGATCAGTCGCTCAGTCGTGTCTGACTCTTTGCGACCCCATGAATCGCAGCACGCCAGGCCTCCCTGTCCATCACCAACTCCCGGAGTTCACTCAGACTCACGTCCATCGAGTCAGTGATGCCATCCAGCCATCTCATCTTCTGTCATCCCCTTCTCCTCTTGCCCCCAATCCCTCCCAGCATCAGAGTCTTTTCCAATGAGTCAATTCTTCGCATGAGGTGGCCAAAGTACTGGAGTTTCAGCTTTAGCATCATTCCTTCCAAAGAAATCCCAGGACTGATTTCTTTCAGAATGGACTGGTTGGATCTCCTTGCAGTCCAATTGACTCTCAAGAGTCTTCTCCAACACCACAGTTCAAAGGAATCAATTCTTCGGTGCTCAGCCTTCTTCACAGTCCAATTCTCACATCCATACATGACCACAGGAAAAACCATAGCCTTGACTAGATGGAACTTTGTTGGCAAAGTAATGTCTCTGCTTTTGAATATGCTATCTAGGTTGGTCATAACTTTCCTTCCAAAGAGTAAGCGTCTTTTAATTTCATGGCTGAGGTCACCATCTGCAGTGATTTTGGAGCCCAGAAAAATAAAGTCTGACACTGTTTCCACTCTTTCCCCATCTATTTCTCATGAAGTGATGAGACCAGATGCCATGATCTTCGTTTTCTGAATGTTGAGCTTTAAGCCAACTTTTTCACTCTCCACTTTCACTTTCATCAAGAGGCTTTTGAGTTCCTCTTCACTTTCTGCCATAAGGGTGGTGTCATCTGCATATCTGAGGTTATTGATATTTCTCCCGGCAATCTTGATTCCAGCTTGTGTTTCTTCCAGCCCAGTGTTTCTCATGATGTACTCTGTATATAAGTTAAATAAACAGGGTGACAATATACAGCCTTGACGTACTCCTTTTCCTATTTGGAACCAGTCTGTTGTTCCATGTCCAGTTCTAACTGTTGCTTCCTGACCTGCATACAAATTTCTCAAGAAGCAGGTCAGGTGGTCTGGTATTCCCATCTCTTTCAGAATTTTCCACAGTTTATCGTGATCCACACAGTCAAAGGCTTTGGCATAGTCAATAAAGCAGAAATAGATGTTTTTCTGGAACTCTCTTGATTTTTCAATGACCCAGCGGATGTTGGCAATTTGATCTCTGGTTCCTCTGCCTTTTCTAAAACCAGCTTGAACATCAGGAAGTTCACAGTTCATGTATTGCTGAAACCTGGCTTGGAGAATTTTGAGCATTACTTTACTAGTGTGTGAGATGAGTGCAACTGTGCAGTAGTTTGAGCATTCTTTGGCATTGCCTTTCTTGGGGATTGGAATGGAAACTGATCTTTTCCAGTCCTGTGGCCACTGCTGAGTTTTCCAAATTTGCTGACATATTGAGTGCAGCACTTTCACAGCATCATCTTTCAGGATTTGGAATAGCTCAACTGGAATTCCATCACCTCCACTAGCTTTGTTCATAGTGATGCTTCCTAAGGCCCACTTGACTTCACATTCCAGGATGTCTGGCTCTAGGTCAGTGATCACACCATCGTGATTATCTGGGTCGTGAAGATCTTTTTTGTACAGTTCTTCTGTGTATTCTTGCCATCTCTTCTTAATATCTTCTGCTTCTGTTAGGTCCATACCATTTCTGTCCTTTATCGAGCCCATCTTTGTATGAAATATTCCTTTGGTATCTCTGATTTTCTTGAAGAGATCCCTAGTCTTCCCCATTCTGTTGTTTTCCTCTATTTCTTTGCATTGATCACTGAGGAAGGCTTTCTTATCTCTTCTTGCTATTCTTTGCAACTCTGCATTCAGATGATTATATCTTTCCTTTTCTCCTTTGCTTTTCCCTTCTCTTCTTTTCACAGCTATTTGTAAGGCCTCCCCAGACAGCCATTTTTCTTTTTTGCATTTCTTTTCCATGGGAATGGTCTTGATCCCTGTCTCCTGTCCAATGTCACGAACCTCATTCCATAGTTCATCAGGCACTCTATCTATCAGATCTAGGCCCTTGAGGACATACCCCATGCCCCAAGCCCGAGGCCAAGGGCAGTGGGCGGGAGGAGCTACCCCACGCCCCTAAGCCAGAGGCCAGGGGTGGTGGGCGGGAGGACCAATCCCACGTCCAAGGAGCTGTGCGGGTGCAGGAGGGCCTAAAGGAGCTATCCCACGTTGAAGGTCAGGAAGGGCGGCGGTGAGGAGATACCCCTCGTCCAAGGTAAGGAGCAATGGCTGTGCTTTGCTGGAGCAGCCGTGAAGAGATACCCCACGCCCAAGGTAAGAGAAACCCAAGTAAGACAGTAGGTGTTGCAAGAGGGCATCAGAGGGCAAATACACTGAAACCATACTCACAGAAAACTAGTCAGTCTAATCACAGTAGGACCACAGCCTTGTCTAACTCAATGAAACTAAGCCATACCCGTTGGGCAACCCAAGACAGACGGGTCATGGTCGAGAGATCTGACAGAATGTGGTCCACTGGAGAAGGGAATGGCAAACCACTTCAGTATTCTTGCCTTGAGCACCCCATGAACAGTATGAAAAGGCAAAATGATAGGATACTGAAAGAGAAAGTCCCCCAGGTCAGTTGGTGCCCAATATGCTACTGGAGATCAGTGGAGTAATAACTCCAGAAAGAATGAAGGGATGGTGCCAAAGCAAAAAGAATACCCAGCTGTGGATGTGACTGTTGAGAGAAGCAAGGTCCAATGCTGTAAAGAGCAATATTGCATAGGAACCTGGAATGTTAGGTCCATGAATCAAGGCAAATTGGAAGTGGTCAAACAAGAGATGGCAAGAGTGAATGTCGACATTCTAGGAATCAGCGAACTGAAATGGACTGGAATGGGTGAATTTAACTCAGATGACCATTATATCTACTCTTGCGGGCAGGAATCCCTCAGAAGAAATGGAGTGGCCATCATGGTCAACAAAAGAGTTAGAAATGCAGTACTTGGATGCAATCTCAAAAATGACAGAATGATCTCTGTTCATTTCCAAGGCAAACCATTCAATATCACAGTAATCCAAGTCTATGCCCCAACCAGTAACGCTGAAGAAGCTGAAGTTGAATGGTTCTATGAAGAACTACAAGACCTTTTAGAACTAACACCCAAAAAAGGTCCTTTTCATTATAGGTGACTGGAATGCAAAAGTAGGAAGTCAAGAAACACCTGGAATAACAGGCAAATTTGGCCTTGGAGTACAGACTGAAGCAGGGCAAAGGCTAATAGAGTTTTGCCAAGAGAAGACACTGGTCATAGCAAACACCCTCTTCCAAAAACACAAGAGAAGACTCTATACATGGACATCACCTGATGGTCAACACCGAAAACAGATGGATTATATTCTTTGCAGCCAAAGATGGAGAAGCTCTATACAGTCAGCAAAAACAAGACCAGGAGCTGACTGTGGCTCAGATCATGAATTCCTTATTGCCAAATTCAGACTTAAATTGAAGACAGTAGACCATTCAGGTATGACCTAAATCAAATCCTTTATGATTATACAGTGGAAGTGAAAAATAGATTTAAGGGACTAGATCTGATAGATAGAGTGCCTGATGAACTATGGAATGAGGTTCATGACATTGTTCAGGAGACAGGGATCAAGACCATCCCCATGGAAAAGAAATGCAAAAGGACAAAATGGCTGTCTGGGGAGGCCTTACAAATAGCTGTGAAAAGAAGAGAAGCAAAAAGCAAAGGAGTAAAGGAAAGATATAAGCATCTGAATGCAGAGTTGCAAAGAATAGCAAGAAGAGATAAGAAAGCCTTCTTCAGCGATCAATGCAAAGAAATAGAGGAAAACAACAGAATGGGAAAGACAAGACTAGAGATCTCTTCAAGAAAATTAGAGATACCAAGGGAACATTCCATGCAGAGATGGGCTCGATAAAGGACAGAAATGGTATGGACCTAACAGAAGCAGAATATATTAAGAAGAGGTGGCAAGAATACACAGAAGAACTGTACAAAAAGATCTTCACGACCCAGATAATCATCATGGTGTGATCACTGACCTAGAGCCAGACATCCTGGAATGTGAAGTCAGGTGGGCCTTAGGAAGCATCACTATGAACAAAGCTAGTGGAGGTGATGGAATTCCAGTTGAGCTATTCCAAATCCTGAAAGATGATGCTGTGAAAGTGCTGCACTCAATATGTCAGCAAATTTGGAAAACTCAGCAGTGGCCACAGGACTGGAAAAGGTCAGTTTCCATTCCAATCCCAAAGAAAGGCAATGCCAAAGAATGCTCAAACTACTGCACAATTGCACTCATCTCACACGCTAGTAAAGTAATGCTCAAAATTCTCCAAGCCAGGTTTCAGCAATACATGAACCGTGAACTTCCTGATGTTCAAGCTGGTTTTAGAAAAGGCAGAGGAACCAGAGATCAAATTGCCAACACCCGCTGGATCATCGAAAAAACAAGAGAGTTCCAGAAAAACATCTATTTCTGCTTTATTGACTATGCCAAAGCCTTTGACTGTGTGGATCACAATAAACTGTGGAAAATTCTAAAAGAGATGGGAATACCAGACCACCTGACCTGCCTCTTGAGAAACCTGTATGCAGGTCAGGAAGCAACAGTTAGAACTGGACATGGAACAACAGACTGGTTCCAAATAGGAAAAGGAGTACATCAAGGCTGTATATTGTGACCCTGCTTATTTAACTTCTATGCAGAGTACAACCTGAGAAACGCTGGGCTGGAAGAAGCACAAGCTGGAATCAAGATTGCCGGGAGAAATATCAATAACCTCAGATATGCAGATGACACCACTCTTATGGCAGAAAGTGAAGAGGAACTCAAAAGCCTCTTGATGAAAGTGAAAGTGGAGAGTAAAAAAGTTGGCCTAAAACTCAACATTAAGAAAACGAAGATCATGGTACCCGGTCCCATCACTTCATGGGAAATAGATGGAGAAACAGTGGAAACAGTGTCAGACTTTATTTTTCTGGGCTCCAAAATCACTGCAGATGGTGACTGCAGCCATGAAATTAAAAGATGCTTACTCCTTGGAAGAAAAGTTATGACAAACCTAGATAGCATATTGAAAAGCAGAGACATTACTTTGCCAACAAAGATCCATCTAGTCAAGGCTATGGTTTTTCCAGTGGTCATGTATGGATGTGAGAGTTGGACTGTGAAGAAAGCTGAGCGCCGAAGAATTGATGCTTTTGAACTGTGGTGTTGGAGAAGACTCTTGAGAGTCCCTTGGATTGCAAGGAGATCCAACCAGTCCATTCTGAAGGAGATCAGCCCTGGGATCTCTTTGGAAGGAATGATGCTAAAGCTGAAACTCCAGTACTTTGGCCACCTCATGCGAAGAGTTGACTCACTGGAAAAGACTCTGATGCTGGGAGGGATTGGGGGCAGGAGGAGAAGGGGACGACAGAGGATGAGATGGCTGGATGGCATCACTGACTCGATGGTCATGAGTCTGAATGAACTCCGGGAGTTGGTGATGGACAGGGAGGCCTGGCGTGCTGCGATTCATGGGGTCGCAAAGAGTCAGACACGACTGAGCAACTGAACTGAACTGAACTGTACTGATGGCATCTGGCTCCATTACTTCATGGCAAATAGAGGGGGGAAATGTGGAAGTAGTGACAGATTTCCTTTTCTTGGCTTCTAAAATCACTGTGGATGGTGACTGCAGCCATGAAATCAGAAGACCTTTGCTTCTTGGCAGGAAACCTGTGACAAACCTAGACAATGTGTTATAAAGCAGAGACATTACACTGCTTTCAAAGGTCCATATAGTCAAGGCTATGGTCTTCCTAGTGGTCATGTACAGTTGTGAGAGCTGGACCATAAAGAAGGCAGAGCATGGAGAATTGATGCCTTTAAACTATGGTGCTGGAGAAGACTCCTGAGAGTCCCTTGGACAGCAGGGAGATCAAACCAGTCAATCTTAAGGGAAATCAATTCTGAATACTCGGATGGACTAATGCTGAAACTGAAACTCCAGTATTTTGGTCATCTGATGGGAATAGCTGACTTATTGGAAAAGTCCCTGATGCTGGGAAAGATTGACGGCAGAAGGAGAAGAGGGCCTCAGAGGATGAGATGGATGGATGGCATCACTGATGCAATGGACATGAATTTGGGCAAATTTTGGGAGATGGTGAGGGATGGAGAGGCCTGGCATGCTGCAGTCTATAGGGTTGCAAAGAGTCAGACATGACTGGGCGACGGAACAACAATGACAGTAATGTGTTATCATTAAAACTTTGTACAATATTCAAAGAAGTATGAAATTATTCTCCATTCTGATCCATAGAATACACTCTGATGATTACTCTGACTTCATCCACAAACTCAGTATTCTTAAACTTTAAAACGTGAAATATACTATCTTTTATTAATACAAGGGAGTATTTGAAGAGTAATAGAGGGAAGATTGGAGAAGGCAATGGCACCCCATTACAGTACTCTTGCCTGGAAAATCCCATGGACGGAGGAGCCTGGTAGGCTGCAGTCCGTGGGGTAACTAAGAGTCAGACACGACTAAGCGACTTCACTTTCAATTTTCACTTTCATGCATTGGAGAAGGAAATGGCAACCCACTCCAGTGTTCTTGCCTGGAGAACCCCAGGGATCGGGGAGCCTGGTGGGCTGCCATCTATGGGGCCTCACAGAGTCAGACACAACTGAAGTGACTTAGCAGCAGCAGCATGATTTCAATTCCTGCCTTTACTTGCCTGAAACCACCTCACTACTTGTGTGTTTGTTTTTTTTTTTTTAAACAAATGAACAGCAGTTTTAATATGGTTATAAATATACATCTTTGCCTAGGAGAACAGAGGTGCGTGTGTGTGTGCATGTGTATGTGTCTTGTATGTTGTATGTTTAAAGAAAGAGAAATGCAAGTGAAGATGGGAGAATATGCTGACTCTATGAATTGCAGGAAATCCTCTGAGGAAAGTTTGTGAGTCTTTTAGAAAGTCAAGTCCGTTTCAGGTATCCACAAAGGCTGATGGCCAGCAAGGAGATCTGCATAGAAGAGATGAGGAGCCTGTGAGGACACACAGCTCGAGTAAGAGCATAACTTCCAGAGAAACAGACTTGGTATAACTCCAAGATCTTCACTCTCCTGCTCTATAATGGGTAAATTATTGGGTCTGACTAAACCACTAGACCATTCAGGTATGACCTAAATCAAATCCCTTATGATTATACAGTGAAAGTGACAAATAGATTTAAGGGACTAGATCTGATAGACAGAGTGCCTGATGAACCATAGATGGAGGTTCATGACATTGTACAGGAGACACGGATCAAGACCCCATGGAAAAGAAATGCAAAAAAGAAAAATGGCTGTCTGAGGAGGCCTTACAATAGCTGTGAAAAGAAGAGAAGCGAAAGCAAAGGAGAAAAGGAAAGATATACCCATTTGAATGTGGAGTTCCAGAGAATAGCAAGGAGAGATAAGAAAGACTTCCTCAGAGATCAATGCAAAGAAATAGAGGAAAACAACAGAATGGGAAAGACTAGGGATCTCTTCAAGAAAATTAGAGATACCAAGGGAAAATTCCATGCAAAGATGGGCTCAATAAAGGACAGAAATGGTATGGACCTAACAGAAGGAGAAGATATTAAGAAGAGGTGGCAAGAATACACAGAAGAACTGTACAAAAAAGATCTTCATGACCCAGATAATCACAATGGTGTGATCACTCACCTAGAGCCAGACATCCTGGAATGTGAAGTCAAGTGGGCCTTAGGAAGCATCACTATGAACAAAGCTAGTGGAGGTGATGGAATTCCAGTTGAGCTATTTCAAATCCTGAAAGATGATGCTGTGAAAGGGCTGTACTCTCATTATGCCAGCAAATTTGAAAAACTCAGCAGTGGCCACAGGACTAGAAAAGGTCAGTTTTCATTCCAATCCCAAAGAAGGGCAATGCCAAAGAATGCTCAGACTACCACAGAATTGCACTCATCTCACAGGCTAGCAAAGTAATGCTCAAAATTCTCCAAACCAGGCTTCACAATACATGAACCATGAACTTCCAGATGTTCAAGGTGGATTTAGAAAAGGCAGAGGAACCAAAGATCAAATTGCCAACTTCTGCTGAATCATGGAAAAAGCAAGAGAGTTCCAGAAAAACATCTATTTCTGCTTTATTGACTATGCCAAAGCCGTTGACTGTGTGGATCACAATAAACTGTGGAAAATTCTAAAAGAGATGGGAATACCAGACCACCTGACCTGCCTCTTGAGAAACCTGTATGCAGGCCAGGAAGCAACAGTTAGAACTGGACATGGAACAACAGACTGGTTCCAAATAGGAAAAGGAGTACATCAAGGCAGTATATTGTGACCCTGCTTATTTAACTTCTATGCAGAGTACATCATGAAAAACGCTGGGCTGGAGGAAGACAAACAAGAATCAAGATTGCTGGGAGAAAAATCAATAACCTCAGATATGCAGATGACACCACCCTTATGGCAGAAAGTGAAGAAGAACTGAAGTGCCTCTTGATGAAAGTGAAAGAGGAGAGTGAAAAAGTTGGCTTAAAGCTCAACATTCAGAAAACTAAGATCATGGCATCCAGTCCCATCACTTCATAGCAAATAGATGGGGAAATAGTGGAAACAGTGTCAGACTTTATTTTTTTGGGCTCCAAAATCACTGCATATGGTGAATGCAGCCATGAAATTAAAAGACGCTTACTCCTTGGAAAGAGAGTTATGACTACTCTAGACAGCATATTAAAAAGCAGAGCGATTACTTTGCCAACAAAGTCCCCTCTAGTCAAGGTTATTGTTTTTCCAGTAGTCATGTATGGATGTGAGAGTTGGACTATAAGGAAAGCTGAGTGCTGAAGAATTGATGCTTTTGAACTGTGGTGTTGGAGAAGACTCTTGAGAGTCCCTTGGACTGCAAGAAGATCCAACCAGTCCACCTTAAAGGAGATCAGTCCTGAGTGTTCATTGGAAGGACTGATGTTGAAACTGAAACTCCAATACCTTGGCTACCTGATGCGAAGAGCTGACTTATTTGAAAAGACCCTGATGCTGGGAAAGATTGAGGGCAGGAGGAGAAGGGAACGACAGAGGATGAGATGGTTGGATGGCATCACTGACTCAGTGGACATGAGTTTGGGTAAACTCCAGGAGTTGGTGATGGACAGGGACGCCTGGTGTGCTGCAGTTCACAGGGTCACAAAGAGTCGGACACGACTGAGCGACTGAACTGAACTGAACTGAACTGAAGTATCAATGTATTCTTCTGTAAAATAAAGGTTATTATACTTATCTCCTTGGGTTACTGTGAAGGTGAAATAAGATAGTGCATGAAGCTGCTTAGTCAGAGCACAAGGTGAACAATAGTAAACATATATGACAGTATTATTAGATTCGATTTAGAAAGAACAACACTCAGTGACAGATACAGCAATGAGAAAGGATGAAGGGGTGAGAATACTTGAGCCTTCCAAAATTTTGAGAACAGTTGGCCTAGACTCTGAATAACTGTGCTTGAGGGTTATTAGGAGAAGGAGCTTAACAAAAAGAAAAAAAAAGATTAAATGGTAATGAAGGAAGGAGGAAAATAGTTAGGGCACAAGTTTGCTTAAAAGCCCAGGATGAAGATAAAGCCAAGTGTGGTTAACACAGTTACACAAAGAAGATTTACACGTGCCTATTACATTTGACAATGTGGAGATGGTCATGGACTCTGTCAAACAGCATCAGAAGAGAGAGCCAGGGAGGTAGGCTGCATTAAGTTTGAGTGTTTGGAAAGTCAGGAAGCACAGTAAGTCACTGGTAAGCTTCAATGAGAATTAAAATAAAGAGACGAGGTGCCACCTAAAGGAGAATGAAAAAGGAAAAATGGAAAGAGAGCTGAAGGTGTTTACTTGATGAAGGAATAAAGAAGATACTCGATAGAAGAGGATCCTAGAGCAATGAACAGAGATGGCCTCATGAACTCAGAGAGCAGATGGCCTAAACAAAGAGAAGGTGACCTCATCTTATGAACAGAGGTGGAAATAGGAAAAAAAATCAGTGAAAATGCTATAATATTAGAAATAATAGGAGGAAGTTCAGATCAATGGA
Source organism: Bos indicus (assembly GCF_029378745.1). Classification (NCBI taxonomy): domain Eukaryota; kingdom Metazoa; phylum Chordata; class Mammalia; order Artiodactyla; family Bovidae; genus Bos; species Bos indicus. Next base: position 115,531,737 of record NC_091760.1, read on the forward strand.
CTGAGCACACATCAGCTCTCCCTCCCTCTCGGAATGTCATAAGTGATGATACAGAGGAGTTCAATAAGCAAAATACAGATGAACCCACAACGCTGAAAATAACCTATGCTGGAGTCATCAAAAGACACTTCAACTAATTTATTAAAGAGGAAAGAAAAAGGTGAATTTTGAAGCATCAAATAAAGCAAGGTAAACAGTACAGAATATGCTGCGGAGAAGGTGGCCCCCTAGAACCACAGGGAGCTGAAGTGCCCCTGAATCAGGGGGATTAGTTAAAGATCCTTGAAAGGAACAGCTTCACGAGTCAGCACTTCATTTCATCTCCTCAGCTCAATTCCCCCACCCCTTGTTAGTTGAGTGAAGCATCTCATTTTCCACCAGGCAGGAAGTGGTAGCCTCTCATCTAACAAAAGGGAGTGAACAATTAGGAAAAGGCAACATTTCAGTCTAAGTGTCACAGAGGAGACAGCTGACCTCTTACCTTAAAGCAAATAGGCCCTTGCCAGGCGCCTAGACACAGACATCCAGTGACTTTCTGCTCTGAAACACCACTGCTCACCAGTGCAGAAGAACCACAGCCCAGCGCTTCAGTCATAAACACAAGCAAACAACTAAGGGTCAACAGACTTAAAAAAGGAAATACCACATGCACAAAAGGCAGGAATCAAGACGAAAACTAGCTCCTGAGGGAATTTAGAGAATAGAAAAGAATATAATAAGAACAGCTACCACTAAGTAGTGTAGATGTTGCTTCACTTAGGATGGGGTTACGTCCTATTAAACTCACCATAAATTGAAAATATTGCTCTCGAAAATGTATTTAATACACCTAACCTATGACTTAGCCTAAGCTACCTTAAAAGTGATAAGAACACATACCTACCATGGGGCAAAATTATCTAACATGAAGCCTATTTTAAAGGGTTAAATATCTCATGTAATTTGTTGAATACTGTACTGAAAGTGAAAAATAATGGTTGTATGTGTGCTGTAAGTATTGACGTTTGTGATCACGTGGTTGACTGGGATCTGTGGCTTGCTGCCACTGCCCAGAATCACAACAGAGGATCAGTCATACTGCATATCACTAATCTTTGGAAAGGTCAACATTCAAAACTCAAAGTACAGTTTCTACTAAATGCATATCACTCTTGTACCATCTTAAATTTCAAAAATCATAAATTGAAGCCCTGTAAGTCAGAGCCTAGGTGTATATAGTCACAGAGACCAAAGATAGTTTGTTTTAAATAAAAATAGAGAAAAAAAGAAGTCTATTTATATTTTTTAAATAATTTACTGTAAATGGATCGGTACACACATATATATAAATAGATTCACACACACATACATTACATATGTAAATGGAAGGACTAGGGGAAAAAAATCCAACACAGCTTTACCATACAGCGCAATGAGAAAAAAAATGAGATAAAAGAGACCAATCTAGACAGTTCACTAATCAGACAATTGAGATCCTAAAAAAAGAAAAGTCTAAAATACAAGAAAGAGGGCGGCGAGCAGCGTCGCGTGGGACCTCCTCGGGCCGGGCTTGTTTCTTGGTAGCTGCCGGGCGCCGGCGCCGAAGAGAAATAAATTAAAAAAATAAAAAAATAAAAAAATAAAATAAAATAAAATAAAATACAAGAAAGAAAACAGTTTAGATTAAAAAAAAAAGAGGAAAAAGAAATGGAAGAGGCCAAATATTCAGAACTAAAAAAGGACTTAAGAATTCAACTTAAAGAACTCTAAATTTCAAATAAAGTAGAAATTACCAAGGATATGGTAGAAATACAAATTTACCATAAACCATATCAATATAATAAATATAAATAAATTTTAAATTTCTATATTAAAAATATTTTTTGGATTTTTAAAAACTAATTATATAAACTATATGTTACCTATAAGAAGCAAAAAATGCAAAATTAAAAATAAAGCAATTGACAAATATATATGATGCAATTTTGAGCCAAAAGAAAGTTAATGATTCCATTAATGTCAGAAAACATTAAGATAAAAATAAAGCAAATTGGCAGTGTTTGCTTCTAAATAGGAACAAAGACAGATGCCACATAATGATAAAAGAAACAATCAAATAAGAATATGTGATAAACTTGAATGTACTTGAAAACATAATCTCAAAATATATGACCCAAAAAACTTCTAGAATTATGTCAAGTGAAAGTATCTCAGCCATGTCCAACTCTTTGTGACCCCATGGACTATACAGTCCATAGAATTCTCAAGGTAGCTGTTCCCCTCTCTAGGGGATCTACCCAAACCAGGGACTGAACCCAGGTCACCCACATAGAAGGTGGATTCTTTAACCATCTGAGCCACCAGGGAAGCCTTTACCATCATGGTAAGATATTTTAAGACAGCTCTGTTTAAAAAGCAATAGATAAGCAAATTTAAGACTAGCAAAAATATAGAAGCTATGAATAGCACAATTAAGAACTTTATTCTAAAAGATAAACAGAAATCCAAGACCTCACCAATTGAAGTTTTGTTCTTTTTATGTGCACCTAGACACGGACCAAAAATGATCATATATTAACTTTCAAAAGTAGTCTCAACATGTTAAAAAATTAATACCTCAACTGGTTCCAGACCAGTGTGATTAACATACAAATTAATACTAAAGAAGATAAAGAACATTTTTTAAACTAAAAAATACATGGCAAAATAGCTCAGGTGTTAAAGAAGAGGAAATCATAATCAAAATTATAAGCTATTTATAAACAGGAAAAAAATGAATATATATCAAAACTTGAAAATACAACTTAAAGTAGCTCTCAGAAGGAAATTTATAGCCTCAAATGTATTTAAATGTCCATAGTAAAAAAAAAAAGTCAAAATTGAAAATAAGTAAGTTAAGCCTAAAGTAAATTGAAGAAATAAATAATAAAGATTAAGGCGAATATTGGGCTTCCCAGGTGGCACTAGTGGTAAAGAACCGGCCTGCCAAAGCAGGAACATAAGAGACGTAGATTCCATCCCTGGGTGGGGAAGATCCCCTGGAGGAGGGCACGGCAACCCACTCCAGTATTCTTGCCTGGAGAATGCCATGGATAGAGGAGCCCGGCAGGCTACAGTCCATGGGGTCACAAAGAGTCAGACACGACTGAGTGACTAACACTTTCACTTTCAAGGCAAATATTAATGAACTAAAAAGAATAGAAATAATTAACAACATAAAAATCAGTTTCTTTGAAATCAATACTAGATAAATATTCAAAATATGTCTATAAAATGGCATGAAAATATTAGAAAGAAACAAATTGGAAGGCATAACTTTAGACAAGGATTTTTAACATGAGAAAGAATACTGCACTATATATCAACACATTTGAATACTTAGGCAAAAAGGATACTTTTCTTTAAAAAATAACTTACAAAAATTGATGCAAGAAGATACACAAAGTATCAGTAAGTCAACAGCTAATGAAGAAATCTCTCTGCATTCCATTAAGGAACAAATAATGCGGAAAGTTTTGAGGTGAAAGCATTAAGACAAGAAAAGGTTTTCTACCACTGCAGTTGTTTAAAAAGCAATAGATAAATCAATATTTAATAGTATAAATGGAAGTCCTAGACCAGCCATTAAGAAAGCCAAATTCAAAAAAAATAAAAAATAAAAAAAAAGAAAGCCAAATTCAATAAAAGACACAAAAAAGATGAAACTCAATATTTACATTATTCCATTGCCTAAAATATCCAGGATATCTACAAACTTTGAGACATATCAGTGTTAAAACAAGTACTAACCAATTAAAAATGTAGTATGAAAAAAGAAAAGATAGCAATCACTGCTGCTGCTGCTAACTCGCTTCAGTCGTATCTGACTCTGCACGACCCCAGAGACGGCAGCCCACCAGGCTCCACCATCCCTGGGATTCTCCAGGCAAGAACACTGGAGTGGGTTGCCATTTCCTTCTAGGGACATATGAAAAAACTTCAGAAAAATGCTTATTTTTTATAAGTAAATTATTTGTGAGTGAAGTCACAAAGTCGTATTTAAGGGCACCAAAGAATAACTTCAAAATGGAGAGATGTAACATGGTCTTAGAAATCAAGATATTGTTTGTGTAAAGCTTAAAAGCACAAGAAGCAAAGTATAGGTTGCTTTGGAATGTATACATATGTGGCAAAAATATTCATAAAGCTTGAGAAGTTAGTAGTGTGGAAGATGGGGAAAGGGAAAGGATTGATGGATACGATTAGAGAGGGGCTAAATGGCTCTCTTTAGCAGTTTTGCATTTGCAAGACTGGTGAGTATATGTCTGCATATTATATTCTCTGTACCATATTCTCTGTACCTTCATAGTTGTACTTATTTTATTATTCTCTAAGACATTATTTTTATTTTATAATTTAAAAATATTCCTGGTAATTATGTGTTTCTTTTATGCAGTTTAAAAAACACAAGGAAAAATTGTGAGTCACTATGAAATTTTAAAAAGTCAACAGGCTGACACACTCATTATACTCAACCTGTTCTTGCAATGAACATTCAAAGTCTAAATCTACTACACATTCATGTACAGTAATACAGACCACTTCACTTATTTCAAATGCATTGATTCTTTAATACCTCTCAGTATTTAATGGGAAAAAACAACTTCTTTTCAGCCACAATCATCTCAGAATCTCCAAGTTTCTTTTCATCTGACAGCTGTCAAAGCAGTAGAGACTATCAATTTTATTTCAAGGTAAAAAAGAGAACCTGCCGTAAAATGTTCAAATGCTGGATTTACTGAAGCATTAGATATAGGTTATAAGTCTAATTAATTAGTCAGCAATATCTGATTATCATTAAAATATAAATGATAAAAATCTGCATTTTTCCATTTAAAAAACCTAAGGGAAATATTAGTATTGGAAAGAATAGAATATAATAAAAATTTGGAAGGCAGTTGTTTTGTTTTGCTTCTTTTGCTTGCTTTCATATCATATGGGACAAAATAAAATTACCCCACTTAAAGAATAACTGATATAAGAAAAACCCTAGTTTCTTTAACTACATGAAAATGAGTATATTGAAAAATCCTTTATTAACATAATTTAAATAATGATTCTCTGTGTTGATTTAAAAATATTTTATTTAAATTTCAAACCTCATATCTATAAAGTGACTTCTAATTTAGTATGATTATGCAACTCTGATTTTAGAAATCACACCACTTGGAAGTCACACCACTATTCAAACAGATGATCTTTATTAAGTTGAGGACTTTTTCCTTTATTCCTAGTACACTGAGCCCTTTAATCATAAATGCATGTTGGATTTTGTCAAATGATTTTTCTACATCTGTTAATATGATCGTGATTTTTTCTTCTTTAGCCTGTCAATTTGATGGATTGCTTGATTAATTAATTGATATGAGAACAATTAATCATTTTTACATACCTGAGATAAATCTCACTTGGTCATGTAATAGAATTCTTCTTACAGTGTGTTGGATTCAACATGCTAATAAAAAAAAATGCCTCTGTGTTCATGGTAGATATTGGTTTGTAGTCTTCTTTTCTTGTGATATCTTTGTATGGTTTTGGTATTATGGTAATGTAGCTTCACAGAATGCACTAAGAAGTATTCCCTCTGCTTTTATCCTCTGAAAAAAGTTATAGAGAATTAATTTAATTTCTTCCTTAAATGTTGGCGGTATCCACTAGTAAAGATATCTGGGCCTGGTGCTTTCTGTTTTAGTAGGTTACTAATTATTGATTCAATTTCTTTAGTAGATTCAGACCTATTCATATTATCTATTTTCTCTTGGCTGTGTTTTTCAGATAGCGTCTTTCAAGGAACTGGCCCATTTCATCTAGGTAATCTAACTAGTCATTCAGAATTTTCCCTGGTTATGTGTAATGTCCATGGGGCCTGTAGTAATTTCCCCTTTCTGATTTCTGATATTAATAATATTTTTTGTCTCACTTTTTTTCCTTAATTAGTCTGCCTAGAATTTATTGATCTTTTTCACAGAATCAGTTTTCCATTTGTTGTTTTACTTCTTTTGTTTGCCATTTGATTGAGTTTTGTTCAGATTTTTATTTCTTTCCTTTTGCTTAATTTGGTTTTGATTTGCTCCTCCCTTTCTAGTTGCCTAAGATGGAAACTTAAATGACTGATTTTAGGTCTTTATTTTTAATGTATACATTCAATGCTATAAACTTCCCTCCAAGCACTGCTTTTGTTGCATTCCACAAATTTTGATAAGTTGTGTTTTAATTTTTATTTAGTTGTTATTAAATAGTTTTAAATTTTCTCTTGATACATTTTTTGACCCATGTGTTATTTAGAAGTGTAATCTCCAACTATTTGGGGATTTTTCCACCCTCTTTCTGTTATTGTTTCTCTAATTCCTAGTGGTCTAAGAGGCTGTATAATTATTATTCTTTTAAATTTGTTAAGGTGTGTTCTGTGGTTTGGAATATGGACTATTTTGGTGAATGTTCTGTGTGAGCAAGAAAAGATTGTGTATTCTGTTGTGATTGGATGAAATAGTTTATGCATAATGATTATATCCAGTTGATTGGTAAAGTAATTGAGTTCAGCTATATTCTTACTGATTTTCTGCCCACTGCAAAGAGTAACTAAAGAGCCTCTTGGTGAAAGTGAAAGAGGAGAGTGAAAAAGCTGGCTTAAAACTCAACATTCAAAAAACTAAGATCATGGCATCTGGTCCTATCATTTCATGGCAAATAGATGGGGAAACAGGGGAAACAGTGACAGATTTTATCTTCCTGGGCTCCAAAACCACTGCAGATTGTGACTGCAGCCATGAAATTAAAAGACTCTTGCTCCTTGGAAGAAAAGTTATGACCAAACTAGACAGCATATTAAAAAGCAGAGATATTACTTTGCCAACAAAGATCCGTCTATGGTTTTTACAGTAGTAGTAGTTTTTCCAGTAGTCATGTATGGATGTGAGAATTGGACTATAAAGAAAGCTGAGCGCGAAAGAATTGATGCTTTTGAACTGTGGTGTTGGAGGAGACTTTTGAGAGTCCCTTGGACTGCAAGGAGATCAAGCCAGTCAATCCTCAAGAAACTGAGGATTCCTTGGAGTCTTGAGTATTCATTGGAAGGACTGATGCTGTAGCTGAAACTTCAATACTTTGGGCACCTGATGCAAAGAACTGGCTCATTGGAAAAGACCCTGATGCTGGGAAAAATTGAAGGCTGGAGGAGAAGGGGACGACAGAGGATGAGATGATGGATGGCATCATGGACATGATGGACATGAGTCTGAGCAAGCTCCGGGTTTCGGTGATGGACAGGGAAGCCTGGCATGCCACAAGTCCATGGGATCACAAAGAGTTGGACATGACTGAGCCACTGAAGGAACTGAACTGAACTGGATCTATCCATTCATTTCTAATAGGGAATTGAAATCTCCAGTTATAATAGTGGATTTAACTACTTCTCCTTGCAACTCCATCAGATCTTGCCTGACATAGTTTGACACTCTCTCATTGGGTCCATACCCAATATGAATTATCACCAAATTAAGAATTCTTGTCTTCTTTGAAAATTGACCCCTTTATTGTTATGTGTGGATTGGTTTTATCCCTTATATATTTCCTTAACCTGAATATTACTTGCCTTTATTTGAAGAACAGCAGGACCCAAAACAGCCTATTCATGTTTTACATTTTACGGGATTTCATAATTCCTGGAGAGAAGATTTTATGGCCACAGTGTTCCAAAAACAAAGAGTTTCAAGGACAAACTAAAATCCTAATTTTGAAGACTGCCAAGAATATGACAAAGTCATGAAACCCAAACAGCAGGAGCAGCCATGTACATCCTTTTTCCCAGTGGTGTCAAACTTGACACAATCCTTCTGTTTTCCTGTGAAGATTCTGAGCTGGCTCTTCTGGATCCTTCAATGATAAAAATGAAAAACTGATAAAAAATGAAAAACTGGAACTACCTGAGCACCAGACTTGAAAACTATTAGATGTTTGCTGCTAATCATCAAGTTTACTTTAATAAAGATAAATCACTGAAAACTTTGGAATGTAAAACTTCACTAATAATATCAGACTTTACTTCCATAGTCTGAGTTGAGAGTCTCCTCAAATGTGTTTAGTGGCATGACATAGCTTTAAAAAAAAAAAATGTAATGTGTCAGTATTGGTTCATCAATTGTAACAAAACCTCACTCTGGTCTGGGAAGTTTTGCATGTGTGGGGATGGAGAGTATATGGGAACTCTGTACTTTCCACCCAATTTTGCTCTGAACCTAAAACTGCTCTAAGAAATAAATACCACTAAAAAATAAAGAAAAACAAAAATGTCCTAGTACAGACAGTTGATTTGCTATTTACACAATGCATAAAAGTGAAAGAATATATTCTACAACTAACTCAAAAGGTGAGGTGGTGGTATTTGCCATTTTCCTCAAATGGAGAACACCATTATGGGAGTTGTATGCGTAAGATGTCATCTTGACTGTTTTCACAGGTAATCTTTCAAGAATGAAGCAGGTACATTCTTTACCTCACCCCAGAATCCGATTTAAAGCAAGCCTCATCATTTCTTTGTTTTTATTATTTAAAATGGAGTTAAGATAAAGAGTATGAAACATTTGGAGAAGAGAAAAAAATAGAAATGGAACATTTTTGTTCAGAAAGAATGTCATCAAGAGTGATAGCCAGACTACCTGGAAACAACAATCTTCCTATTAAAGAGAAGTCCCAAAGACGGCACTGATCCAATGTACCTTTTACTAGTTGAAGGCAATATTATCTTGTCATGAACTGTACTTTTCAACCAAAGAGGGCTTCTCTTGTGACTCAGCTGGTAAAGAATCTGCCTGCAATGCAGAAGACCTAGGTTTGATCCCTGGGTTGGGAAGATCCCCTGGAGAAGGGAAAGGCTACCCACTCCAGTATTCTAGACTAGAGAATTCCATGGACTGTATAGTCCATGGGGTCACAAAAAGTCGGACATGACTGAGCGACTTTCACTTCACACTTCACTTCAATCGAAGACATATTCTAGGATGGACAAATTGAAAGATTCAAACTGACACATGTGCTAAGTGCTTCAGTCATGTCTGACTCTTTGTGACACTATGGACTCTAGCCCGCCAGGCTCCTCTGTCCATGGGATTCTCTAGGCAAGAATACTGGAGTGGGTGGCCACACTCTTCTCCAGGGGATCTTTCCAACCCAGGAACTGAACCAGTGTCTTTTAAGTCTCCTGCATTATCAGGCAGTTTCTTTACCACTAGCACCACCTGGGAATCCCAGGATTGACAGATACACACTACTATATCTAACATCAGTTCCGTTCAGTTGCTCCGTCTTGTCTGACTCTTTGCAACCTCATGGACTGCAGCACACCAGACTTCCCTGTCCATCACCAACTCCTGGAGCTTGCTCAAACTCATGTCTATCAAGTCCTTGATGCCATCCAACCGTCTCATCCTCTGTCATCCCCTTCTCCTCCAGCCTTCAATCTTTCCCAGCATCAGGGTCTTTTCCAATGAGCCAGTTCTTCACATCAGGTGGCCAAAGTATTGGAGTTTCAGCTTCAGCATCAGTCCTTCCAATGAATATTCAGGACTGGTTCCCTTCAGGATTGACTTGCTTGATCTCCTTGCAGTCCCAGGGGCTCTTAGGAGTCTTCTCCAACACCACAGTTCAAAAGCATCAATTCTTTGGTGCTCAGCTTTCTTTATAGTCCAACTCTCATCACTTCTATGCATGACTACTGGAAAAACCATAGCTTTGACTAAACGGATCTTTGTTGGCAAAGTAATGTCTCTGCTTTCTAATACACTGTCTAGGTAGGTCAGAGCTTTTCTTCCAAGGAGCAAGCGTCTTTTTAATTTCATGGCTGCAGTCACCATCTACAGTGATTTTGGATCCCCCCAAAAATAAAGTCTCTCACTGTTTCCATCTATTTGCCATGAAGTGATGGGATCAGATGCCATGATCTAATTCAGCTTTTTCAGCCTCATCAAGAGGCTTTTTAGTTCCTCTTCACTTTCTGCCATAAAAGTGGTGTCATCTGCATATCTGAGATTATTGATATTTCTCTAGGCAATCTTGATTCCAGCTTGAGCTTTATCCAGCCCAGCATTTTACATGATGTACTCTGCATATAAGTTAAATAAGCAGGGTGACAGTATACAGCCTTGACATACTCCTTTCCCAATTTGGAAACAGTCTGTTGTTTCATGTCTGGTTCTAACTGTTGCTTCTTGACCTGCATACAGATTTCTCAGAAGGCAGGTAAGGTGGTCTGGTATTCCCATCTCTTTAAGTAATTTTCTACAGTTATCTATAGATAACTAGTTAGTACCTACTGTATAGCACAGGGAACTACTCAATACTCTGTAATGGTTTATATGGGAAAATAATCTTAAAAAGTGGATATATGTATATGCGTATCTGATTTACTTTGTTGTACATCTGAAACTGCTGCTGCTGCTGCTTCTAAGTTGCTTCAGTTGTGTCTGACTCTGTGCAACCCCATAGACGGCAGCCCACCAGGCTCCCCTGTCCCTGGGATTCTCCAGGCAAGAACACTGGAGTGGGTTGCCATTTCCTTCTCCAACGTCTGAAACTAACACATTATAAGTCAACTATATGCCAATAATTAAAAAAAAAAAAAGAATAGTGAATTATAAACCAAAGCTAGTAAAATGCTTTTTGTTAAGTCAAAAATAAAAAAATATTCAAATAATGCTTCTTGTTCTATCATATATTTAGACACTGGGGGAGTTGAGTTGGATTTACAAATAAATCTTTGTAAAACTCTGTGCAGTTACAGAAGTCCACAGCTTAAGAGAGATCACAATTACCTTTCTGATAGCTCTTTTTATACTTTATTTTCTCTCCCAAAGTTCAAAGGAGTTCCCTAATGCCTTACTCTGCTTAACAGATTTGTTCTGTTGGCTGTTGCCCAACCCTCAACTTGTATGCTCAGCAAAATCTGAATAAACTTCTCTACTCCCTTGTTCTAATTCTAGTTTACAGGCACTTTTGTTTTCTTAACAAAATAACTAGGTGGCTAACTAAAGACGGACATTTGGACTTACTGGTTTTGTCCCTGAAACCAGAGGAAACTGGAGATGTTAACCAAACATTCAATTTTCAGTGCTTCAGACATAAATGTGGTCAATCTTTTGATTGCTTCCTCAACTCTTTGCAGTCATCACAGACTTTTATCTCATGATTTTCTGAAACAACCAATGCAACGTGGTAGCCACATCATACAAAAAATGACTTTGAGTCGTTCTTGCAGATGCCAAAGTACTCTGTACATTTTTCGGTTCTAGTTTTTTTTGTTAGCAGTCTCACAGCTCAGAGATATGAAAACTATTGCTGTCATTCCAAGGTTGCTTAATGGCTTCAGTTGAACAAGCTGTGCAAAAATTCTTCAAATCATACTCTCTCTCTACTACTCTCTCTTTTACTCCTCAACTCCCTATCTTTGGGGAATTGATAACCTCTATTATAAATAAATGTAAATTGGGTTTTATTACTTTTCATGTTATTTTGTATTTATTTAATTTGTGAATTGCCATCATTTCGTATGCTTTTGCATCATTTTGTTTCCTGGATTATTTTCCAGGTACTTAAATGGCATTCTTTATGCATCTACCATTGGATCATACAGTTCCTATGACAGTAAGAATACAGTAGACAGATGTTTGGGCTTCCTGAGTGGCACTAGTGGTAAAGAACTCACCTGCCAAGTGAACTTGGTGAGGTGAGTTCACCTCACCAACTCACTCACCTCCTCCTTTTATGTAGGAGACATAAAAGACCTGGGTTTGATCCCTGGGTTGGGAAGATCCCCTGGAGAAGGGCAAGGAAACCCACTCCAGTACTCGTCCCTGGAGAATCTCATGGACAGAGGAGCCTGGCAGGTTACAGTCCATAGGATCACAAATTGTCAGACATGACTGCAGCAACTTAGCATGCGCACACAGAGACAGATATTTATTCTGAAGAAAAGATGGGAGACAAGGAAAGTTGTTCATATGGTGTTTGTCCTGGCATACCCAAGAGGGCTTAGACCTGTTCTCCCTAGCCCCATAGGATGTAAGTGGAGCCAGTGATGGAAAGATGCATAGATGTAGGTTTGGTGTAAAGAATAAAGTTTCTGATTGTTAGATCTGTCCAACAACATACTGAGAACAGGAAGTTGTGCATATGAGTTCCCAGGAACTGGATGTGTAACAGCCAAGACCAAGGAAGAGTTGAACCCAGGAGGATCTAAGATCCAAATTGTGATATTCCACACTTTAATTCATCATGGGAACCACAGGCAGAATATGTGTGCATATACTATTCATAGACGTCATGAGGAAAATTGAGAAATTCTCACTAGAACTAATAAAACAGAGCAGGACCACATGGTCCTTCCCTACTAGGTTCTCTGTCTGCCTTTTGTCTGTGGAAAAACTTTAGCCTGGAAAAACTTTAGCCAAAGAATAAGTTTAATCAGAGAAGTGAAAAAATACAAAAGCAAAGGAAAAGCAGACAGACAGGACAAAACAATAATAGTTTAGTCAGTAAGAAAAGTCAATGACCTTTAGTTCCTTTTCAAGGGCTATAGATAATATTCTGAGCCATATCCTGTGAGCTGTTTCTTAGAGACTGAAACCCCCACCAGGTGCAAGAAGTTAACTACATGGTGACCAGACTATAACCATGATGTAAGCTGCCAAAATTCCAAGAATTGGCCTCTAGGAAATGGGAACAAGTTGACCCTGGAATGAAGCGGCGGGGGTGGGGGGAGGGTGGGGGGGTAGGCGGAGTGTCAGCCTTTGAACACAAGTCCACACTTCCATCCAAAATAAAGCAAACTTTCCTTTCCACCTGCCTTGCCTCTTCAATGGGTTTCAAGCAGAGAACAGCTGGACCCCACTTTTGGGTGCACCAGGACCTAATGTGCTATTTTTCCAGCCCTGGCTCTGTCCTGACTTGCAGCACAAGGGTTATGGGGTGAGGGATTTAATGCTTCAGTGTTTGTTATTAATTTGCAAGTGAAAAGGTGGGCCCTCCATGCCACAGTCACTGAAAGAGTGAGACCTGAATCCTAGCCTTGGCTTTGTCTCACATGTGTAGGTGTCAGCTTTCACACAGGTAACATAAGTTGGCTTAGGAAACCTTCCTAGCAAGATCTTCCTGCTTCAATATCCTAGAGGAAAAAACACTTCAAGACTATTGATTTAAAAGCAACAAATGAATGTGATGCACTTGAACTTATGAAGTACAAAAGTATAGCTTTTTCATCAATATATAGGAATTGTAATAATGACAAGAGATGTCATTACCTTTCCTGTCTGACCTCAGGAAATATTTCGTGTCAGTAAATGAGCAGGGAAAAAAAAAAGTTATTTCCAGATTTTTAACACCCATTTAGGGGTAACTATCAATTTGTTCCTGCTAGCAGGAGAGGTTTTCAAATATTCACTCACTCAGCAATTATTTAAGTACCTGTAGAGTTCCGAACACTAGGATGTTTAGTACTGGGGATAAGATGGCGGATCACACACAAGAAAATGCAAAGTTTTTTACCTGAGAAGCTCACTGCTTGGTGGAAAGGACAAGCTCAGAGTAGTTGATAATAATAAGCTAGCATCCTAAAGCACAAAGTAAGATTCAGGACTAAATAGAAGACAAATGCTTTGAAGAATGTTTGACTTGTTCTGGGCACTCCAAAAGGCAGAAAAATAAAAAGAAAAGAAACCCTCAATGCTGAGTCTTTCTCTTTGCAGTTGCTAGGAATAAAGTTCAGCACACTGAGTCATCAAGGCTTAAAATTCAATGGCAATAATACCTTCCTTCTTGTGGGGCAGAAAGCTCACAGTTAACCGTCATGACTTGTTAGGAAAACAGATCCCTGCTTGGTAAGGTTAATCCACTTTGAACATGATAAGGCATGAAGAAGTGGCACCCGGAGACTTCTCTCAGCTCTGTTCAAATGCAGCCCAGAGCCCCACAGCCAGCCAGCATCTGTGCTGTTTCAACAAGAAATACTTCTGCCCGTGATTAATACTGGCTTTAGAGTTCAGTTTGGAGAATCAGATAAACAGATATCAGTTTTCTGCTTTCCCTGTCTCCTGTCTTCTGTTCCAATCCACTCCTCCAGTGGTAAATGGTCTCTGTTCTTTCTGTGGGTGGGTTGAGTTTTAGACAAACATTGAAAGGCTCCCTTATTCGAAGATTTCAGCTTGGGATTGGTGTTTTCTGTCCCTGGAGGACACTGGGGCAATGAATTGCCTCATTGTTTTTAGAGGAGAGAATTCAGGGAGAAGTGTGGGTGTCTAACTGAACGCCTGCAGTTCTCTGGAGCTGCCCGAATAGTGACGCTGCCCCAAGAAAAGAGGATCGGCTTGCCATCTAATTCAAAAAGGCTGTGAAAAATGCATAAAGAAAGCTGGTATTTCACATGTGCAAAAGGTCACTAGTAAAAGTCCCCATTGCATTCAGATTAATTTAGATTTGATAATTTTTTGTTTGAACACCAGTACTCTAAACCATTACTTTAAAATGAGTTAGGCATTAGAGAACTATTTAAAAGAGAGAAAAAAAAACAGTCCTATGCTTTTTTTTTAGTCATGATACAGTCATGCAGTTCTAGACTATCTGCACTGAAGGATGTATTTATTCATTCTATTTATAATGACTTTGTCTCAGAAATTAAATGGCCAGGCTCTCAGTAAGAAGTCTACCCTAATTACAAACTCAAAGCAGGTTTGGTTTCTACCTGAGAAACTTATCCTACCTAAACTTGTATTCCTCTTGCTGAAATATCAATGAAATGAAAACCCCAGGCAGTGCCAGGAGGGCTGCCACTGTGTTCATAAAAAGAGGACTTAGTCGACATCTCAGCTGGACAGATGCTTCAGCAGCTGCCAGCTCTAAAGCTGACTGGCAAATAGTCTTGGCACAAAGTTGGAGCACCGTGGTACAGTTGGGGGTTAAGGCAGCACCCTCACAGACCCTCAGATTACGCAAGCGGTGAAATTGAACAGAAAGACAAACCCAATGTTTGTCCAGATTTTTCTCTGGTTAAACTCAGGAGAAATGAGCTCTACAAATTCAGCCTACTTCAGCACTATGAGTTGTGAGCCTTACTGAACTGACTGTAAGATTATCTCTTTTATAAGAACTTGGATTCTTTAATCCATGGCTGGTATTTCAAGCCATGAGAACAAATGTAAATACCAGGCAGGATTTTTTTTAACAAGTAGCAGCATTTTTTCACTTTATTTCAATCAAAAAGCTCTCCTGATCCTAGAGCTCCCCCAAAATTCTTATCAAATTCATCAGTAGTCATTTTTAGAAAGTTATATTACTGGACGATGAGATTGGACAATTTTAACCTCTCTTTCTTTTCCCAAATACTGTCTTTCCTTGGCGTTCAGGCACATTTATTCTACCCGTTTTGGCCTTTTCTTCCAAAAGTCTCCTTTTCATTGTAATCTTCTCCTTTACCCTTTCTTAAATGTCATGTTTGCTCAGGTCATGATTTTAGTCCTTTTCTGGTTTTATATTTATCTCCTATGCGGCTGTACCTGCTTCCAGTGCTTTAATTATCAAGTATATTAGATGGTTTCAACAACTGCTTCCAAATCAACCTTTTTTACTGGATACCAGTCCTGTGGTCAGTGGAGGAGCCTGGTAGGCTGCAGTCCATGGGGTCGCGAAGTCAGACATGACTAAGCGACTTCAATTTCACTTTTTACATTCATAAATTGGAGAAGGAAATGGCAACCCACTCCAGGGTTCTTGCCTGGAGAATCCCAGGGACAGGGGAGCCTGGTGGACTGCCGTCTATGGGATGGCACAGAGTCTGACACAACTGAAGCGACTTAGCAGCAGCAGCAGCAGGAGCAGTCCTGTGGTCAATTGTCTCTGAAAATAATCCTGTAGAGACCCCAGGTGCTCAGTTGCTCAGTGGTGTGCTACTCTTTTCGACCCCACAGACTGTAGCCTGCCAGGCTCCTCTGTCCATGGGATTTCCCAGGCAAGAATTTTGGAGTGGGTTGCCATTTCTTCCTCCAGGGGATCTTCCTGACCCAGGGATCGAACCAGCATCTCCTTTGTCTGCTGAATTGGCAGGCAGATTCTTTACCACTGAGCCACCTGGGAAGCCCCAGGGAAGTCCCCAATAGCTTTTAAACTACTGTTTGCTGCCAATACACTTAAACTCAATAAGGGTGAAATCAAATTTATCTTAACTTCCTCAAGTAACTGGGGACATAGTGAAGTCTCAGTAAATAAGTTAATGGATTTTCAATGCACTTTTTTATAAAAGTGATTATAATTATAAACAATTTTTAAATGCTTTCCAGGACTTTTTTGGGTAGGAAATAAAATGGACTTTTGCATTCATTCATAGAAGGAAATTCTACATTAAATGGCAACCCACTCCAGTGTTCTTGCCTGGAGAATCCCACCGATGATGGAGCCTGGTGGGCTGCCGTCTATGGGGTCACACAGAGTCGGACACAGCTAAAGTGACTTAGCAGCAGCAGCAGCAGCTATTTAAGGGAGCTAATAATAGGGTCATGTTTCTATCATCTGCTCAATATCATAGCTGTCTCTTCACTGTGAAATGCTTCTCTTGTGGGAAGAAAAAACTAACCCAAAGGAGTTGTGGTAAGATGGGAGGCATGCGTGTTCAATCGTGTCCAACTCTTTGCAATCCTGTGGACTGTAGCCCACCAGGCTCCTCCATCCATGGAATTTTCCAGCCAAGAATACTGGAGTGGGTTGCCATTTCTTTCTCCAGTGGGTCTTCCTGATCCAGGGATTGAACCCACATTTCTTGGACCTCCTGCACTGGAAGGCAGATTCTTCACTACTGGTAAAATGATATTTGGAAATTTTATGTCCTTTTTTTTTAATTCCTCCAAATTATTTATGTTGTTGCACATTTTCTCTCTGCTGGATTTCCTCTCTGGGGAAAGGAGAGGATGCCACACATCAGCAGTAGACGGATGGGGAGCAGAGGCTGAGGCTTACAATGACAGCAGGATGCGATACCTCAGGAGAAGCAAGAGAGGGCAAAAGAACAGTTGCAGGGACACCTCTTCCCTCAGCCTCGCTCCTATAAAGTTTCTCTTCTCACCAGCTACTGCCTTGCGAGAAGGAAGGCTGAAAACAAGACTAAGAACAATGTAGGGTCAGAAGGAAGCCCAGTTAACCTCCCAAAAGAAAAGGTCCACATGTTTTCTCTTTTGATATGAGGCATCTAGTTTCCTCCATCTTTCCTCCTTTCAACACTTCCTACATCTCTCTCTTTCCGTCACTCTACCTCCATTTCTAGCTATCTCTCACTTTTTATAAATAAAAAAAAAAAAATTGGGAGCTTCAATCCTTTGATATTACCTTCTAGCCTCAAGTGAACTGTCTTGAAAAACATTGACTGGTCATAAAAATCAAGGATTGAAAAAAGAAAGAATTAAGATGAAATGTGGATAATGATGGATAGAATGCAATTTGACTAATAATTTTTCTCTGTGCCCACACAGAGCTGATGTAATTTTTTTTGTCAGCATGTAATATAACTTAATTACAACTATTGGTAAATATATGGTAGCAGCATTTTGACTAATTTTACTCTATGAAACTCAGGGACTTTTGCATTCTAGATTAAAATTTCTCAGTGAGGTAACTTTACCACATGGTTAGTAAAGGAATAGCCCCCTCCCTATTAACTATACTAAATTTCCAAAGCCATCTGTGACCTTAGTATTTTGAAAAACTCTCATAGAATTGCTTAAAAACTTCTTAAAGAGGATCTGAAAACACTACATTGATACAAATGCATAAGAAAAACTAAATGTCACTCTGATCACCATGTCTGGGAAAATATACATATTTATGGAATGTCTTTTTTTTTCATTTTTATTGCTGTATTCCATCCCATTGCATGGATGTTCATGTATAATATACAATCATGTAACTAAACAAAATTATGAAATTGCATATCTTCAGGAACAGACATGAGGCCTCAGCATGTGTACAACTCCTCAGCATCCATGTATATATTGGCTCTGTAGTAAATGAAATGGGCCTCTGATGGCATCAGGTTTATAACAGCAACAGACACAGGTCCTTGAGAATTCAACCACCCAGGCCTGCCTAGAGGAGTCTCATGGGGCTGAACTCTAGAAGGGCCCACAGAGGATGATAATACAAATGATGCCAGAACAACAAGAGTAATGTTGTATTGTGTATTTAAAATCCTGATTTACCAATGAAACATGGCTTTTGCCTGTAGCAGTAAAGATGGGAGTTATGATTCAGGGGAGTTCATGCTGTCTGAAAATTAGATAATAATGGGGAAATGTAAGCTTTTGTAGTTAATCTCTTTCTAATACCTTTTTTATCTTTCGAATATTATCTTCTTTATTTTGTTATTGAAACAGAGTTTATGTACAATGTTGTATTAGTTTCAGGTATACATACACACACACACACACATACACACTCACGCACCCATATATATACATATATTCTTTTTCAGACTTTTCCCCTTATAGGTTATTACAAAGTATTGAATATAGTTCCCTGTGCTATAAAGTAGGTCCTTGTTGGTTATTTTGTATATAGTAGTGTGTATATGTATCCTAAACTCCCTCTTTCCCCTCTGGTACATTTGTTTTCTGTGTCTGTGAATATATTTTGTTTTGTAAATAAGTTGACTTGTAAGTACTGACACATTTTTGACATACGACTCTAAAGCTTTCAGCTCATCTTGGAGAGAAAAGTTAGTCCCGTGGTCACCATCACTTCCAAACAAATCTCTTTCATCTGTAAAGCTAGATTTGGAAGGTTTACAAAAGGCTGACTTCCTTGGGCTGTTCCCAGAACCTCCACTTCTGGAGGGCTGAAAAACGCAACAGCCCGTCTTTTGACACTCTAGCTCCTTCACTCTGACCAGCAGCCAGAAACTGGGGGTGGAAAAATTAATTAACATCAACAGAAACATTTCCAATGCTTATAAAATGCAAGGTTCAAGCTAACCAAAAATGTGGGGCTCAGATGAGATGTCAGAAGTAAGCGTTACAAATATCTTGCATAGTGACAGCAGAATCTGTTTCTAGAGGTTAAGTTCCATGAAAGCAGTGACCATGTCTGCTACTACTTCTCTTTTCTCTCCAGAATCTGGTATTGGACTTGGACGCTTGCACTACTAGGTGGTCAGGAAATATCTGTGGAATGAATGAATGAACACAAAGAGTACACTGTTTGTAGTATGACTGAAGGACAGAGACTTCAGTCAGCTAAATGGCATCTTCCTGTTTACTTTTCTTCAGGCAAAAACACATTACATGCTAACACTCTACTGTGTATAAAATGGATAAAAAAACAAGGACCTATTGTGTAGCACAGGAAACTGTATTCACCATCTTGTAATGACCTATGTAGAAAAGAATTGGAAATAAATATATGTATATATAACTGAATATATATGTATATATAACTGAATATATTATATTGGTTGGGGCTTCTCTTGTGGCTCAGATGGCAAAGAATCTGCCTGCAATGTGGGACACCTGGGTTCAATCCCTGAGTTGGAAAGATCCCCTGGAGAAGGGAATGGCTACCCACTCCAGTATTCTGGCCTGGAGAATTCCATAGACAGAGGAGCCTGGCAGGCTACAGTCCATGGGGTGGCAAAAAATCAGACAGATGTGTGTATATATATATATATATATATATGTATATATCTGAGTCATTGTGCTATACATGTGAAACTAACACAACATTGTAAATAAATTCTACTTCAATTAAAAAAAATTCATGCTAGATTTAATTAAAATAGGCTTAGTGCAATTATTACTAACAAGCAGTATCATTAATGCATGATATTAATAGATGCATAAGAAGCAAAAGCAAAGAGCCTTTAGTAACAATATTTTTACCCATAGCATCCTGACCTATATTTTTACTAAGCAACACCAAGAGGAACATGCTGTCTTGGGGCTCAGCAACATCGCTGATCTTGCTGTGCGAGATGCAGAGCTTAGAACATTCACCTACAACTGACATAGTGAAAGAAGCTGGGAGAGGATATATGAAAGATCCTGTAAGAGGTGGTTGCAGGTTAAAGGGGTCCAGAGTTGGAATGAGTCTTGCAGAACTTCATCCATTCATTCGTAGACATTTTGAGTACTGCTTTGTGCAAGGAGAAGTTACAGAGAAAAAAGGAGACACCTGCTCTTATACATAAAAATCAAATACCTGGCCAACTCCTTTACCAGCTGTCTGTCTCTTGCTGTAAACTCTTCTATTCAAAAAATATTTTACTAAGATGCTTAACAATTCTGCTTTATATATTGACATATTGATATAACGTTTAATTGTATTACAGTTCCTATCTTTTAATGACTAACATCTATTTTTATTAGGTCTTCCCTGATGGCTTAGTCAGTGAAGAGTCTACCTGCAATGCTGGAGACCTGGGTTCAATCCCTGGGTCGGAAAGATCCCCTAGAGAGGGAAATGGCAACCCACTCCAGTGTTCTTGCCTGGAGAACTCCATAGACAGAGGAGCGTGGCAGGCTACAGTCCATGGGGTCACAAAGAGTCGGACATGACTGAGTTACTAACACTTTCACTTTCTATTTTTATTAACCTGTTTTCTATCCTAACTTACTTTGATTGCTACTTTTATGTTCAAGTATTTTAAAATAGATTACACGTATGGAAGTGTTAAGTGTTAGTTGCTCAAGTGAATAAAAAATGAGAACTAAAGAACTAGTACATTTCTTTAAAATAAAGAGACTATTTCTGCATGTGCAAAATAATATTACCACATTTAACAAATGTCACAATGCTCTTATATTAGCCAATATAAAATCTATATTCAAATTTCCTCATTTGACAGTAAAATGTTCTTTGCAGCCAACTGTCTTTTTAAATCTATACCTTAAAACTCCCAGCAGATCAACACCTCCCATCACACACACACACACACACACACACACACACACACACACACACTTACGAATGTTTAAGTCCTTGTCGTTCTTCAGACTATAGACATGTGTTGATACTCTGAACTTCGTCCCTCCCTTGTCATCCTTTCCTGGGTCATCCTCCCTCTGACCCAGCACTTCCTGCTCAGCCTCCCCAGAACAGCATAGAAGATGCAGGTGGTCAGTCTTATAATTAAAAACACGTTTCTGAACACACTGTTCCAGAGAAGCTTTTTCTGCTCCAAACCCGTTTTAGGACTTGGACCACTTTAGCTATTCTAACAGCTCTCAAAGAAGCGCTTGTACAATTCGGAAGAAAACTTCCCTTGATTTTTGGCCGAAATTCTGTTCTCAAGGAAGCACACAGGAAGGACAAACAGCTCCCACTAGTATTGGCACAGACGAACAGAGCAGGGCAAGTGTCCCCAGAGAGCCTGGGCCTGCTTTCAGTCCTGACCCTCTGTGATCCCTTCTGGTTTCTAGAACACACCACAGATAAAGTTGGCATACATGAATATTTTCAGCCATTGAGAATATCAATGTGAAAGCTGAAATCACGCAGTCGAGAAGGACACTCACACACACACACACACACACACACACTCATACTGACACTCTCAAGAACCAAAAATTTGATTGTTGGTGAGGACCGTGCAACATTTTCTCATTTTCTTTTCCCATGTACCAGAAGATGTCTTGTGGAACATTTTATCATAAAAAGCAGTCTTTATATCTTTATATTACCTAGCTCTATTTTTGTTACTGTTGTTTAGTCCCTTTGTCATGTTTGACTCTTTGGGACCCCATGAACTGTAGCCCACCGGGCTCCTCTGTCCATGGGATTCTCTAGGCAAGAATACTGGAGTGGACCATGGATTGAACCCGGGTCTCCTGCATTGGCAGATGGATTCTTTACCACTGAGCCACCAGGGAAGCCCACCTAGCACTATTAGCAACCACTTAATTCACAGGATCCAACCCGAAATCTTTTATCCCTTCAGAAAGTAATACAGAGCCAGCTTCTCCAAGAACTCATTTGGTTGCAGTTATGCCCTATTAGGTGAGGTGGAGTGTTGGTAGATGTGGAGGTAAGGAGCGAGGAGAGAAGCAGGGAGTGGTTATAATGCCAAAAGGAAATCCTTCACTGACTCAGGGCTATGTGATCATTAGAGCAGGATCCCTATGGAGACATATTCCAAACAGTCTATGTTTTCAAGTCACGAGGCTTTCTAAATACTTCCTGAAGCAATACCATTTTTCAGAACTCCTTTTTCTTGTAGGTATGCTCTTTCATGTCAATGTCAGCCTCATTCTCCAAGGTGAGGTGCTGTCAGTGGTGTTCTATGGGATGGTAAGGGCTTTAGCAAGTTAAGAACCCCCTCTAGCCTATAGGCCCAGCACATTTGTGCAAACTAGAAAGAGGCTCTTCCTTTGGCAAGATGAATAAAAAAAAAAAAAATGACCTCTCTGGGCATATGCAGCTCCTCCTGAGAAGTGGCTGGGCAACAGAAGCACCTGCACACAAAGGAAAAGGCCTCTCTTCTTGGTAGATGGACCCCACCTTGCAGGGCTGCTGAACCAAAGGGGGCAGGGTCTCAGCCCCAACCCTCCTCATGGCTTGAGGACTCTACATGGCCCACACAGCCTTGCCTGGCTGTCCTAACCCTTCCAGTTCCTAACCAAATCCCTGAAGGTGCTGGCCTCTGTATAAATTTGCATCTTAACATGCTGTTCAATTCTCTCTTTAGGTACTTTCTTAGCATCTTTAGAGCGTTTTCATTGCCAGGTGGTGCTAATGGTAAAGAATCAGCCTGCCAATGAAGGAGATGTAAGAAACACAGGTTTGATCCCTGGGTCAGGAAGATCTCCTGGAGAAGGACATGGCAACCCACTCCAGTATTCTCACCTGGAGAATCCCATGGATAGAGGATCCTGGTGGGCTACAGTTCATGGGATTGCAAAGAGTCAGACACACTGAAGCAACCTTGCACGCACATCGATGGCCGTATCTGCCTGAAGCTTCAAAAGTATTCACCAAAACAAGAAAGACGGAAAGAAAATGAGATCCTAGGTGGGGAAGCAAGAAGGTTGGAGGAGAGGAGCCCTCTGCACTCATTACAAGAGAAAGTGGAAAATGTTCCATTTCTGCTCCAGTCAAAGACCTTGAGACAGATGATACTTTATAGGTACAATTCACCTCAGAAACACAACTCTGCTAGTACATGTATTTCTGAGGTGAACATTAATAATACAAACACCACCTTTGAAGACCTGGCTAATAAAATGCACCTGTAAGCACTGCAGAGACCTGGCCTCACACCTGAAAACATCCCTTTCACACATTCTGTATCTAAAATATAAATGCATTGTTTGTTCCTGACTCATATGTTAACTTATCATGACTTTAAATAAGCAAGTGGATATTCATATAAAATAGATAACTAATGAGAACCTACTGTATAGCACAGGGAACTCAACTCAATTTTATGTGGTGACCTAAATGGGAAAGAAAGCCAAAAAAGAGGGGATATATGTATACATGGTTTGCTCTGTGCCTCTAGTCATAAAAAATCCACCTGACAAGGCAGGATTCCCCAGAGAAGGAAATGGCAACTCACTCCAGTGTTCTTGCCTGGAGAATTCCATGGATGGAGGAGCCTGGAAGGCTACAGTCCAAGGGGTTGCAAAGAGTTGGACATGACTGAGCATGCACACACACACATACACACACACAAGTGTATACATATAGCTGATTCACTTTGTTGTACAATAGAAACTAAAACATCATTGAAAAGCAATACTCCAACAAAAATTTTAAGAAAAAAAGAGTAAAACAAAAAGTAGATGTTAAGTCTTTCAGTCTTTTATTATACTAAATCTAGAAGATCCCTCTGATATGTTCAAATCTAATTTTCTGGTAGGTAGAAACAACCTAACTTTAAATCTCCTCTCTCTTATGTTTTAACGGAGATGATTATACAAGGATTATTTATATTCCAGGCTGTAAAATT
The DNA here is from genome assembly GCF_029378745.1 of Bos indicus. Taxonomy (NCBI): domain Eukaryota; kingdom Metazoa; phylum Chordata; class Mammalia; order Artiodactyla; family Bovidae; genus Bos; species Bos indicus. Next base: position 115,555,720 of record NC_091760.1, read on the forward strand.
ATAACCAACATACTATAATCACTTCAAAGTGTGCAAATGTTTAAATCATTTGCACAATGACACAAGACAAGGAAATAATCCTTGTAGAAAAAAATGAAAGTGAAGTTGCTCAGTCGTGTCCAACTTTTTGCAACCCCATGGACTGTAGCCTACCAGGTTCCACCATCCATGGGATTTTCCAGGCAAGAATACTGGAGTGGGTTGCTATTCCTTCTCCAGGAGATCTTCCAGACCCAGGGATTGAACCCGGGTCTCCTGCATTGTAGGCAGACTCTTTACTGTCTGAACCACCAGGGAATTCTCTGTAGAAAAAAAAAATGTTAACAATTGAAATCGTGTATTATCCTGTACTTTTGGGAGATTTTCTGAGAAGTTTCACAGAAGGGAAGTTTTTTGGATAAAACTGTGTGCTAAATAGCTTCAGTAGTGTCTGACTCTTTGCAACCCCTTGGACTGTAGCCCACCAGTCACCTCTGTCCATGGGATTCTCCAAGCATACTATATTCTCCAAGAATACCAGAATGGTTTCCATGCCCTCCTCCAGGAGATCTTCCAATCCAGGGTTGAATCCATGTCTCTTAACATCTTCTGCATTGGCAAGCAGGTTCTTTATCACTAGAACCATCTGGGTAGCTCTTAATGAAATTGACCCCCACCAAAAATCTAACCTCAAACCTTTCTTAATACAGAAATGAAAAATCCTGTATCTTCATTCCTTTTTTACTTCTTAAATCTAGTGCCTGGTGCTAATGCTAAGGACACAAATACACAGTTACTGAGTCAGGGAAATAAAAGTTTATTTACTAAGTCTAACTCAAGAATTTCACTGCTTGAAGCCTGCATTATTTGGACTCTTAAGTCCCAAGTCCATAACGTACTTTTCTGTAATTTGGAGTACAAGGGGCTGAGAATAACAGGAAGAAACTCAAAATCCATTAAAGGTCCCCAATTATTGGGTATGGCTTTCCCCTGTCTACAGTGATACCCTAAACCACCCTGATAACTTATCTGATGGTAATGATTCCAAGGAGCTGTGGACGTTTAAGGATAAAATGCCACCTATGACAAACCCTGCCTCAGGATTTAAGAAACTCCAATACTACAGGGACCAGATAGAAGTATGAGTGGAGCCAAGGGAGTATTTGCCTGTTAAATATGTACAACTCTTTTATATTTTCCCAAGGAAATACATTCTCCATTTTTCTCAAAACATGAAATGGTATCGGCATGGCCTGGCATTTGTCTCTCCATGATTGACAGTGACATGAACAGCTGAGAAATATATTTCTATAGCTGTGTGCTTAGTCACTCAGTCGTGTCTGACTCTCTGCAACCCCGGAGACTGTAGCCCGCCAGGCTCCTCTGTCCATGGGATTCTCCAGGCAAGAATACTGGAATTGGTTGCCATGCCATACTCCAGGGGATCTTTCCAACCCAGGGATCAAACCCAGGTCTCCTTCACTGCAGGTGGATTCTTCACTATCTGAGCCACCAGGGATGATGACAGTGACATGAACAGCTGAGAGATATTTCCAATGCTAAAAGGGGGGAAAAACGTAGTGGTGTGATGATTGGCAGCTGTTACTCAGCCTCGGTGCTAGAGAGAAAGGGAGTGATGGAATCCATGCTGTCCTGGAAAGTTAATGTCTGCCTAACAGGAGCAGCTGCTTTTCAGCCCTGGACATTGTTACTGCATGAAAGTGAAAGTGAAAATCGCTCAGTAAAATCGCTCAGTAGTGTCCCACTCCGGAGAAGGCAATGGCACCCCACTCCAGTGCTCTTGCCTGGAAAATCCCATGGACGGAGGAGCCTGGAGGGCTGAAGTCCATGGGGTCGCTGAGGGTCGGACACAACTGAGCGACTTCACTTTCACTTTTCACTTTCCTGCATTGGAGAAGAAAATGGCAACCCACTCCAGTGTTCTTGCCTGGAGAATCCCAGGGACGGGGGAGCCTGATGGGCTGCCGTCAATTGGGTCGCACAGAGTCAAACACGACTGAAGCAACTTGGCAGCACTGTCCCACTCTTTGCGACCCCATGGACTGTAGCCTGCCAGGCTCCTCTGTCCATGGAATTCTCCAGGTAAGAATACTGGAGTGGGGAACTGTTCCCTTCTCTTTTCAAAAGAAGATGGTACCCCAGATTTTTAGGTAAAATCTCCCAATTTTAAAATGCTAGCTGAACCTTCTTAAATTGGGCAAGTCAAGAAAAACACCCAAGGCTTTTCTTTTTGAAACCTGTGGTCCATACCATGCATCTCAGATTAAAGGAATTCCAGATGGTCTTGGAATTTTTGAGGACCTAGAAATCGGTAAGCAATGTGCATCCCAATGTAGAAGAATTTGCTTTCATGGAAAAGGTCAGTTTTAATTCCAATCCCAAAGAAAGGCAATGCCAAAGAATGCTCAATTGCATACCGCACAATTGCACTCATTTCACACACTAGTAAAGTAATGCTCAAAATTCTCCAAGCCAGGCTTCAGAAACACGTGAACCATGAACTTCCAGATGTTCAAGCTGGTTTTACAAAAGGCAGAGGAACCAGAGATCAAATTGCCAACATCTGCTGGATCATGGAAAAAGCAAGAGAGTTCCAGAAAAACATCTATTTCTGCTTTATTGACTATGCCAAAGCCTTTGACTGTGTGGATCACAATAAACTGTGGAAAATTCTGAAAGAGATGGGAATACCAGACCACCTGACCTGCCTCTTGAGAAATTTGTATGTAGGTCAGGAAGCAACAGTTAGAACTGGACACAGAACAACAGACTGGTTCCAAATAGGGAAAGGAGTACGTCAAAGCTGTATATTGTCACCCTGTTTATTTAACTTCTATGTAGAGTACATCACGAGAAACCCTGGGCTGGATTAAGCACAAGCTGGAATCAAGATTGCTGGGAGAAATATCAATAACCTCAGATACGCAGATGACACCACCCTTATGGCAGAAAGTGAAGAGGAACTAAAGAGCCTCTTGATGAAAGTGAAAGAGGAGAGTAAAAAAGTTGTCTTAAAGCTCAACATTCAGAAAACGAAGATCATGGCATCTGGTCCCATCACTTCATGGGAAATAGTTGGGGAAACAGTGGAAGTAGTGTCAGACTTTATTTTTTGGGGCTCCAAAATCACTGCATATGGTGACTGCACCCATGAAATTAAAAGACACCTAATCCTTGGAAGAAAAGTTATGACCAACCTAGATAGCATATTGAAAAGCAGAGACATTCCTTTGCCAACAAAGGTCCATCTAGTCAAGGCTATGGTTTTTCCAGCGGTCATGTATGGATGTGAGAGTTGGACTGTGAAGAAAGCTGAGCACCTAAGAATTGACGCTTTTGAACTGTGGTGTTGGAGAAGACTCTTGAGAGTCTCTTGGACTTCAAGGAGATCCAACCAGTCCATTCTGAACAGATCAGCCCTGGGTGTTCTCTGGAAGGAATGATGCTAAAGCTGAAACTCCAGTCCTTTGGCCACCTCATGCGAAGAGTTGACTCATTGGGAAAGACTCTGATGCTGGGAGGGATTTGGGGCAGGAGGAAAAGGGGACAACAGAGGGTGAGATGGCTGGATGGCATCACCGACTTGATGGACGTGAGTTCGGGTGAACTCCAGGAGATGGTGATGGACAGGGAGGCCTGGCGTGCTGTGATTCATGGGGTCACAAAGAGTCTGACACGACTGAGCAACTGAACTGAACTGAACTGATGATGCAAAGCAGATCACATTTTAATCTCCTGCCTATTTAAGGCATGGAGTTACCCCTCCCAAGTGTCTGTGATTCTCTAAATTAGGGTTTGCAGCTTTATTTCAGCATTTGACATCTATTCCCTGAACTTGGTGAGGACATGCCCTGTTTTGGCTGTGTACTTCCATGCTGGATATGTATTTCTATCTACAGATCACGTGGTAAGGAAATTCCTTAGTGTTTCTCCACTGGATCATGAATTCTGTATTGCTACCTGAGCTCCTAGAAAACAGAGTAGGTGCACTTAAGGACTACATGCATTTTCAGGTGGGTTAGTTGCCCATTAAGATCTGGCTGAGGCCGAGAACCCAAACCATTGATTTCCGACATGCACCTTTATGCTGTTTCCAGTACATAAAATGCTCCAGACAAACATCCACAATTTTATTAGCTTAAGCTTCAGGCATAAATCCATTCTCTGTCTCCCACCTGTAAGAGATGGGCTAGATACCTTGGGAAAACCCTATGTCCCCTGAATAGGAGGCCTAGATTCTAGAGGAGGCTGCTCCAAGCATTCATGGATTCTCGTTGTTTCTTCCACAAAATAAACTCCTCTAGACTTCACTTAACTGCCCCAGGTGTGTTAGAGCAAAGAGAAATGAAATAGCTTAAATAGAAAATGTTTCTTCCTTAAATCTTGGTTTGGTCCAAGTTGGACATTGAATTCCAATTCCTTTGAGGCACACTTCTTTGGCTCATTTGACCTTCCTAAGATGGGCATATCTCTAAAGCAGCATATCTCACAAATTGCAGTTTTGGAACATCTGCAAACTCTTCTTTATCTCTCTTACTTTTTCCCTCTACCTCCCCACTCCCTCTTTTGCTTCCATATGGCATATCTCCGAATTGCCCATAATAAAATAGCAGTAATTCTTTTTTGTTTAAAAAAAAAAAAGAGGTGGGGGGGGAGTATGGTTGCTTTACAATGATGTGTTAGTTCCTGTTATACAATGAAATAAATCAGCTATATGTATACATACATCCCCTCCTTCTTGGACCTCCCTTCCAAGGGATGGGGGGAACCCCATCCCACCCGTCTAGGTCATTACAGAGCATCAAGCTGAGCTTCCTGTGCTTTATAGCAGGTTCCCACTAGCTGCCTATTTTACGCATGGTAGTGTGTATATGTCAGTCCCAATCTACCAGTTTATCCCGACCCTCCCTCCCTTCCACTGTGTCCACACATCCATCATCTGTGTCTGCGCCTCTATTGCTGCCCTGTAAATAGGTCCATCTGTACCATTTTTCTAGATTTCACAAACATGTGTTAATCTAATGTCACTGATTTATCCTAAATCATACAACAAGCTCACAGATGAAACTAATAGTGTCCAACTTTCTGTCACCTTTAGCCAATATAAGATTTCTCTGTCCTTACCAAGGTAGACATCACTTTCAGTTAAAAACTGATCCCAAAGTTTCAACCTTTTAAGCCACAAATTCAATATAGACAATTTAAATCTGAACTCTTTCTCTTTCAGTGACCTATTTCCCATTTCCTTTAAGGATTAATCTCCAAGTTCCAAAGGGAATTCTTAATTGTATAAGCTGATCCTGGGGAAGACAAACCAAAGTAACACAGAAATAAGCCTCACCATGTTATGCCTTTATTGAAAGTGCTGGCATTTGACATCAGTCCTGCACATACTGGACTTTTGATAAGTCTTAAAGATACTCTTTACACATATGATTCCTATCTAGAAAGGAAGGGGCTCATAGGCCTGATTCAGAGCCATTGTTTACGCGCAGGTCCAGAGATTTCCTAAGGGTTGTCAGGTGACAACATTTAGCTCTCTGCAGAAGGAGGGGCCCACATGCTTGTCTGAGTGAGAACATCTGTGCTGGAGGCAGGAACAAGCTACTCCAGGGGTGCTGCCCAATCTGTCACTGGAGAGGAAGTGAAGGCAGGTGCAACAATGCAGCACTTACTGTTTGATACACAGATGCTGGTCTTTCGCCTGTGTGAAGCTGCTCCCTGGTGTCAAAGGAAGAGGAACAGCTCCTGCAGAACTCAACCTTTAAGTGATTCTCCAACACAACTCATCAGCAAGTCTTCCTCTGCCAGATAGACCTGGTTTCATGGTGACCACGTAGGTCAATCCTTTGGTTAATCAGAAAACAGTTAAGCCATTTGTACTGATAGAGCAGGCATCGCGCCAGCTGAAACATTCTTACACAACCCAACCACTTGGGATGATTTGTACATCTTGGAAGCAAGCACAATAAGCAGCTTAAGATACTTGGAGCTGAGAAATGAAAACAAAGGATGTGGTCTCTCTGTGGCTCCCTGACCTCAGGGATCTGTGCGGTTTCCACGATTATAAATTATCCTAAAAGAAATTGAGTTTTTAGGTGGGGAGAAATGATTCTCGGCAGCAGGATTCCAGTGAGTAAATTGCCAGGTCCAAAGGTCAGAGAGTCATTCTGGTCATGTTCCTTTTTAAATGTCGTTGTTGTTATGGTTCTTCTTCCTTCTGTAAGTCACCTTTTGGTTTGGCAAAGATGAGCTGCAGACTGTTGACTCTCAAGGAAGTAAGATCTGGGTCTCCCAGCTGTGTTGCTGTAAACGATTCAAGAAGAGCACACATGACCTCCACGAGCGACTTCGCCTTAGCAAAGTTCACTCTCTTCTCCCCACAGGGTGGGTCCAGCTGAATGGACTCTTTCTGCTTCGGCTGATAAGAAAGTATGCTTCCTGTTTAAAGTTTCGGCAGCATCTGAGAACTGTGGTGCTTCCCCCACTGATCTGAATCTCCTGCTCTGCTCTTTTTGAAGTCTGTCTTTGGCTAAAGAGCTCCTCTTGACCTCCTCAGTCTCACCATGTGTGTGCATGCTAAGTCTCTCAGTTGTGTCTGACTCTTTGCAACTCCACAGATTGTAGCCCACCAGGCTCTTCTGTCCATGGGATTCTCCAGGCAAGAATACTGGAGTGTGTTGCCATGCCCTCCTTCCACCCAGGGATTGAACCCAGGTTTCCTGCATTGCAGGCAGATTCTTTACCATCTGAGCCACCAGGGAAGATCCAGTCTCACCACGGAGGAAAGGAAGGGACCTGCCTGAGTAAGACCCTCTGTCCTTTCTCTCCAACACCAAGCTAAATATCCCTTGAAAACATCAGAACTAAGAAGTATGTTGCTTTCTCCACCTAACTGTAGATTCTTATCTTAACTATTTTTACAGCAACACACATTTGCCACAAAGCTATTGTATCACTACATATAATCTATTCTTCTTATAATGATCATGTCACTTTTTTCCTATGTCCAGTATTGAATTTCTTTCTCATGTGTAGAGAATCCTCCTGATGAGCGTGGGTGGGAGGCAGAGACCTCCTTTCAGAAAAGAACCTGGAAAAAGATTTCTTCAGTGTTTGTTGAAGCCAGGGCACAGGTGTGTGCCAATGAGATGCTGACTGGGGGAATAAAACAATATATTCATCGGGCTAGGGTAGCAAGCCCTGAAGTCAGCATCCAACATGCTGAATATCAGTGGTATAGCCTCTGAGTATGTGCCTCGAAATGGCTGCATCAGTGTTTACCTGAGACCTGGTCTGCTTGGCTTGATGTTGGACAGTGGATAGTAGAGTCTTCTTAGCAAAAGCCTTCAAGCCCATGCCCATGTATGCTCAGTCGCTTAGTCATGTCTGACTCTTTGTGACCTTATAGACTATAGCCCACAGGCTCCTCTGTCCATGGAATTTTTCAGGCAAGAATCCTGAAGCCAGTGGCCATTTCCTTCTCCAGGGGATCTTCCCAGCCTAGGGGTTGAACCTGCATCTCCTTCATTAGCAGGCAGATTCTTTACCATTGAGCTACCTGGGAAGCCCACTTGGGGATAAGTCTATCTCTGCTTAAATAAACTAAAAATCCTGAGTCACAGTATTAGCCCTTTCCCAGCTTTTCTTTTTCTGTCTCATCTCCCTTCCTCTCCTCTCCTCTTTCACTCCCTCACCTTCTCTGGCCTCTCTTTTTTCCTCATTTCATTCCTCTTTTCTCCCCTGCCCCCTCCTCTTCTCCTCCTTCAGGCCTTCCCTGCCCCATTTCCCTCCCTCTCCCCTTCCACTCTATAAATGGGAAGAGCACACTTTGACTCCAAGTTGGATCTGTTTCTTTAACTTTTGCCTTCAGTAGCTTTTGTTATTATAATCGCTAAGAGGATGCTGTCTATAGCTGTAAGCATACATAATGGCCTGGCACAAGGAACTCTGCGCCTCGGTCTGAACCTTAAACTAAAGTGTTTTTGTTCAGCCGACAGGGAGACATTCTGACCCTGCCCACCTGTGAATGGCTGCAGAAGAGGAGAAATTAACACACCCCACCCCACCTGCTCAAGGCCAAATGAGGAGATGTTTTGCAAGATTTATGGCTCTTTTACTTTACTTCCTCATCTTCTCCCCCTCTCTGTTCTATAAAAGAAACAGGCATCCAGACCCTGAAAGAATGATACTCTAGGGCACTATCCCACTATCTTCTCAGTCTGCCAGTTTTCAGAATAAAGTCACCATTCCTTGCCTCAACACCTCATCTCTCTGATTATTGGCCTCTCATGTAGCCAGTGAATCGAGCTCAGATTTGGTAGCATCGCCCCTTCTTTCCCCCTTCCCTCACTTCTTCTCACCTCTCATCCCCTCTCTCTTATCTTCTCCTGTGCCTATCTCTTTTCCGCCTCACCCTCCTCCTCCTTCTCTCCCATCCCTTACTTCCACTGCTTTCTCCTTTGTCATTATTTTGGCTCTGATCTTCAAGTCATTGTGAACAGTCCTATCTTGAAACTAACAGAACTGAAAAGAAATGCTCCTTTCCCATTTTGGAGCTGCTAAAACCAAGACCTAACAGGTTTAGACAAACCATTCCAGTCAAACAGCTAAAATTTAGAATGTGTATGCATGCTAAGTCACTTCAGTCATGTCCAACTCTGTACAACCTATAAACTGTAGCCTGCCAGGCTCCTCTGACCAGGGGATTCTCCAGGCAAGAATACTGGAGTGGGTCACCATGCCCTCCTCCGGAGGATCTTCCCAACCCACATCTGTTACATCTAACCTGCATTGGCAGGCAGGTTCTTTACCACTAGCTCCACCTGGGAAGCCCTTCTACTGATCAAATGCTCCCAGCACTGTGCTATCACATTCTAAGAAGTACACTTGATATGTTTCCTAAGGATGAATGGGCATTTAATTCCACAGATACAAGGGAACAAAGAAAAACATTTGGTAAAAAAGAAGCTCACAAAATAATATGTATTTCTGCATCATTTCCATCGTCTTTGAGTCAGAATACAGTAGATGGATGTGTATTTGCTTCTAGTTCATGTTTATTTACTGCAGAAGGAAATGGCAACCCACTCCAGTGTTCTTGCCTGGAGAGTCCCAGAGACGGAGGAGCATGGTAGACTGCCGTCTATGGGGTCACACAGAGTTGGACACGACTGATGCGACTTAGCAGCAGCAACAGCAGCATGTTTATTTGGTAACTTACGTGGTTATGTGGTCATGTGAAAAAAGTTGGGGTGCAGACCAGGAAAATCACCTCTGCAGGTCCAGGAAATTAAGGGTATCCATTATCTCTATTAGTATTATAAACTGGGAAAAACCATTTGATAGTTTGCATAAACACTCACAGTGCTCTTTCCAAAGGTTAGTTTTGTCATTCTCTGCTTTAAAATCACCTTGTGGTTTCCTGTTGCACTTGCAATAGAATCCAAACTCTAAGTGGAATGACCATGTAACTGGGACACCACTCTGGGACACTTGTGAGATGAAAGGGGTCCCAGTCGCATTAGTCACTGGAACAGGACAGCAGTCACAAACTGAGACCATATGCCAGCAAACCAAGATGCGTGATTACTCTACCCACAGGCACATTACTTTCTTCCGAACCTCACTGTGGTACCACTAGTCTCCTAATCTCACAGCTCAGTTTGCTTCTGGCATACTGGCTCCCTTTCTTTTTCTTCCTTTGCTATTGGCTTTTTAAAAGTCTGCTAAAACCTTTGACTGTGTAGGTCACAACAAACTGTGGACAATTCTTAAAGAGATGAGGATACCAGAACACCTTACCTGTCTTCTAAGAAACCTGTATACAAGTCAAGAAGCCACAGTGAGAACTTTACATGGAACAACTGACTGGTTCAGAATTGGGAAAGAAGTATGTCAAGCCAGTATATTATCACCCTGTTTATTTAATTTATATGCAGCATGTGTGTGTGCCAAGTCACTTCAGTCATGTTGGACTCTCTGCAACCCTGTGAACTGTAGCCCACCAGGTTCCTCTGTCCATGGGATTCTCCAGGCAAGAACACTGGAGTGGGTTGCCATGCCCTTCTCCAGGGGATTTTCCTGACCCAGGGATTGAACCCAGGTCTACTGCACTATAGGAAGATTCTTTACCATCTCTGCCACATTGTGAAATGCCAGGCTAGATGAAGTACAAGCTGGAATCTAGATTGCCAGGAGAAATGTCAACAGCCACAGATATGAAGATGATACCACTCTAATGGCAGAAAGTGAATAGGAACTAAACAGCCTCTTGATGAGGGTGAGAGGACAGTGAAAAAGCTGGCTTAAAAGTCAACATTCAAAAAATGAAGATTGTGGCATCCTGTCCCATCACTTCATGGCAAATAGAAGGGGAAAACATGGAGGCGGTGACAGATTTTATTTTCTTGAGATCCAAAATCACTGTGGACAGTGACTGCAGCCATGAAATTAAAAGACGCTTTATCCTTGGAAGGAAAGCTATGACAAACCTAGATAGCATATTAAAAAGCAAAGACATCACTTTGCCAGCCAACATCCATATAGTCAAATCTTTGATTTTTCCAGTAGTCTTGTATGGATGTGATAGTTGGATCACAAAGAAGGCTAAGCACCAAAGAACTGATGCTTTCAAATTGTGGTGCTGGAGAACACTCTTGAGAGTCCCTTAGACTTCAAGGAGATCAAACCAGTCAATCTTAAAGGAAATCAACCCTGAATATTCATTGGAAGGACTGATACTGAAGCTGAAGTTCTAATATTTTGGCCACCTGATGTGAAGAGCCAACTCATTGGAAAAGATCCTGGTGCTGGGAAAGATAGAAGGCAAGAGAAGAGGGCAGCAGAGGATGAGATAGTCAGGTAGCATCACTGACTCAGTAGACATGAATTTGAGCAAACTGGTTATCTTTTATTTGAAATTATTGTGTTTATTTATTGGTATAATGTCCACAGAGGCAACAACCTGGTCTCTCAAGTCCACTTCTTTATCTGCAGAGCCAAGGACAGTAACCAGCACACAATAGGTACTCAAAATGATTTGTCCAATGAGTGAGTATGTGGCAGCAGAACTGAAAAGGACATTATACAGCTTTCCTGATGGTGATCGTCAAGGCAGGTTGAATTCCTATAGTCACACATATGCAACACAGCAAAAACACAATTCCTGTGAGAGCTTATCTTTATTTGCTCTATGTACAGCAACACTGTAGAAAAGTACCTTCATTTTAATGGCCCAAAGACACCAACTTATATCAGAGTTTCATACACTGTAGAAGATGAGATTCAATGAATTCGTATGCCTCCTCAACAAACTTATAGCTATTCACTTTCTGCTATTCTTGTTTCATCTTTCCCAGTGCAAACCTAAACTTTTATGTCTCCAGAAAAATTTAAATCCCAGGTAACACATCATTTTATCTATAGGTTTTTCAGTATGTCGCTCTTATAGGCAATCCTTGTTTATTATCATAACTGTGGTACTACTCCCCTGGAGAAGGAAATGGCAACCCACTTCAATATTCTTGCCTGAGAATCCCATGGACAGAGAAACCTCACAGGTTACGATCCATAGGGTCACATAGAGTTGAACAGGACTGAAGCAACCTGGCACACAGAGCACTACTATCATATCAAGTGAAAGTGAGAGTGTTAGTCACTCAGTCTCGTCTGACTTTAAGACCCCACGGACAGTAGCTCACCAGGCTCCTCTCTGTCAATGGTATTTTCCAAGTAAGAATACTAGAGTGGGTTGCCATTCACTTCTCCAGGGGATCTTCTCGACCCCGGGATGAAACCTGGGTCTCCCGCACGGCAGGCAGATTCTTTACCATCTGAACGATAAAGAATAGCCACCAGGAAAGCCACTATCATATCAAACAAGATTAATTAATACCTCATTAATATCTACTGTACAGGCTGTGTCCAATTTTCTCCAGTTTCCCAAAAAATGCATTTATATAACTGGTTTATTTAAATCAGGAAAAAAACTAGGAATAAATACAGCTTCTCACTTATAGGTGGCAATCTTCTTTTAATCTATAATACTGCCCCACCCCTACTTTCTATGCCATTTACTCATTGAAGAAACTGGGTCATTTTTCTTACAATTTATCATATTCTGGATTTGACTGACACTGTCTTCATGATGTCTTCAAGATGTATCTTTATCGTCCATATTTCTCATAAGTTCATAGTTAATGATTCATAACCTGTTTTTCTTAGTGCTGCATAGTTCCAAGTATAGAAAAGCATACTGTCTGGATGCAACACCTTGAGTAATGCTCAGATTGATCACTGGATTTATGAGCTGTCAGTTTCATCTATCTACTATAACCCCACCTCCACACACATCATCTTTTCACCTAATGGTGTTTACAATCATTAATGATCATTCCTAAACCTATTACTTCACTAGAAATTTCAAAATGAGATTTTTTTTTAAGCTGATAGTTTCTTCTTCTATTAAGGAAAACTTGTTCATCAACTATTTGGTTGCATTAAATGTTGGTCCTTATAGGAAAAGCAAGATAAATGTTTCAGTCTTTCTTTACTTATCAATTTTCAGAGTAACGAGTTAGTATTCCAGGAAACTCTAAGAGTAGCCTTGAAGTTTCATTTTCATCTTAAATTCATTGATTTTAAAATATTTTAATCATGTTCAATTCTTAGCAATTATTATCGTTTGGGGTTTTTTTGTACCTGAGTTCTCCCAATGCTAACTAATGGAAGCTCCTTCAAGTTTGTTCCTTATCAGATGGCTCATTGGGTAAAGAATCTGTCTGCAATGCAGGAGACACAGGAGGCATGGGTTTAATCCCTAGGTCAAGAAAATTCCCTGGAGGAGGAAATGGCAGCCCACTCCCGTGTCCTTGCCTGGAGAATTCCATGGACGGAGAAGCCTTGCAGGCTACAGTCTCACATCAGATCAGATTGGATCAGTCGCTCAGTCATGTCCAACTCTTTGCAACCCCATGAATCGCAGCACACCAGGCCTCCCTGTCCATCACCAACTCCTGGAGTTCACTGAGACTCACGTCCATCGAGTCGGTGATGCCATCCAGCCATCTCATCCTCTGTCATCCCCTTCTCCTCTTGCCCCCAATCCCTCCCAGCATCAGAGTCTTTTCCAATGAGTCAACTCTTCACATGAGGTGGCCAAAGTACTGGAGTTTCAGCTTTAGCATCATTCCTTCCAAAGAAATCCCAGGGCTGATCTCCTTCAGAATGGACTGGTTGGATCTCCTTGCAGTCCAAGGGACTCTCAAGAGTCTTCTCCAACACCACAGTTCAAAAGCATCAATTCTTTGGCGCTCAGCCTTCTTCACAGTCCAACTCTCATATCCATACATGACCACAGGAAAAACCATAGCCTTGACTAGACAGACCTTTGTTGGCAAAGTAATGTCTCTGCTTTTGAATATGCTATCTAGGTTGGTCATAACTTTCCTTCCAAGAAGTAAGCGTCTTTTAATTTCATGGCTGCAGTCACTATCTGCAGTGATAGGGTCACAAAGAGTCAGACACAACAGAAGAGACTGAGCACAGCATAGCACCGTTTGACATCATCCAGTTTTCTTTGATAATTTCTTTGCTTTCAGGCACAATAGTATGCTCAAAATTCATCTTGTACATTTCCTGCTCCAGACCTGGAATCAGCAGTTTTCCATGGAGTCTTAGTTCCTTTTAATGGGAAATACATATTTTTAAACCACAGTCTGGGCACCAGGAATGTTCATTTCTTCCAAGATGTCCAGTGTTTCTAGGATTTTTTTAGGGGAACAAGTGAGAAAATACATATTTTTAAGAAAAGTAAACATCATTCCTGAATTCACACTGATATTTTCACCAATTCAAATAAAAGAGTCCAGTATTTTTACTTAAATTCCTTGGTTTTATATTTATATCTCTTCTTCTCTGAAAATGTTTTGGCTTGTGTGAACACTAATATAATTTATTATTTGTTCTGCTTCAATATATAATAGTTTAAAAATAACAATAACAATTCCTAGTAATAACAAACTTACTGAATACATTTAAAATTTTATTCATGGTTTTCTTTTTTATCACTGTACAGTCAAAATACTACGGTTTAAAACCACTTGGAATGAATCTTCCCCATGTAATTGCTGCCTACTTGATATATAGTTTGGTCACTTGTTTCTGGTTTTGATAATCATTATTTATAGGAACTGGTTTTGATTTTACTTTTTAAAATTGTGTGAAATACAAGTGTGTTTTCAAAATCAAAGCCACAAAACAAAGCATATTCAGTTTTAGAGAAGTCTAGTTTCCATCCTTAGCCTGTTTTCTCCTTCCCTCATAGGTAACATACTTATCAGATTTTTCTTTAATCATATATATATTAAATCATATACATAATATATATAGAAACACATTGGTTGCACAAAATGTAGCATAATATCTACACCTTTGTACAGCTTGCTTTCTATTTTTTTTTTTAAAATTAACTAACAATGTATCTTGGCAATATCTCCATAAAAATATAGAAACATAATCCTAATTTCCTCAAGTCTGGAATTGTTGTTTAGTTGCTCAGTCGTGTCTGACTCTTTTGTGACCCCATGGACATTTGCGTTGTTTGCAATGGTCATTTGCATCGTTCACAGTTTTGTTTTTTTTCTATTACATCTAGTGCCAGCCTGATTTTCAGGTTTTCTCTCTCTAGTACAGTCATGCTGTGTCATAGTCCATTCAATGACCTTCACTGGTGCCCGCTACCCTAAACATCCTGAGGAGACTTTTCACACATTGTGATCTTGCCCTAGAGGCCCGCTATCCTAAACATCCTGAGGAGATTTTTCACACATCGTGATCTTGCCCTAGAGGAATACACAGTCCAGTCACAGCAGATGTTCTAGATGCTGTCACATGTGGCTCCACCACTATATAGCTGTGTGACTTCATGGTGTGTGATTTGGGGCAATTTAATTGATTTTTATCAGTCAGTTTCCTTACCTGTGAAAAATGATAGTGAGGTCTACCTGCTAGATGTGTCATGAGCATAGAATGAGGCAACATTTTTAAGTGAATTTATTTATATGTATTCTCTGGCCTTACTGCAGGGCATGTGGAACTTCCCTGATCAGGGATCAAATCCATGTACCCCGCAATGAAAGCATGGAGTTGTAACCACTGGGCCACTAAGGAAGTCCAGAGGCAATATTTTTAAAGCACAATGCCTACCACATAGCAAGAACTCAATAAATGTCATTTATAAATGGCTATAGTTTTTGGATAAAACATATCACCAGCAACAATGAATATCATCAGTATTTTGAAAGTAGCGTGGTAGAGTAGGAAGAGCAAGGACTTTGGCACCAGTCAACCTCAGTTTCAATATTAAATCCACCATTTCCTCTGACCTCCTTTGAGAAATTCACTTATTGATATTGAGGCTTCACTACCCTCACCTGTAAAATGGAGGGAAAAAAAAAAAAACTCTTCTGGTTTTCATTTGGGATTGCACCAAAGACAGAATAAGGCAGGATAAGCAGATAACAAGCACTGCTTTACATCTCTATTCTGTGCTGTCTACAATACAAAAACTGAAGTTGGCAGTTGGGATCCAGGAGCTCCTGGGCAAATGTCTTTCACTTATGGTAAAGCAGAGGGCACAGACAACTTCCCTTTAGGACTCCCTCTCACCCACATGGAGCCATTTTCTTGAAACCAAAGTATTTCTGAGTTTATCTGAGGATCGATAGCTCTCCTCAGAGATGTTCTCTTTTAGTCCCTGCCTTTTGACCTCAACTCTGCCTGGTAATCTAATGTAACATTTATACTGCTTTACTAGAAACTGTAGTCGGCTTCAGATGACAATCAAACTCTAAAGGCAAGGTGGGCTTCACTCAGCCCTGAGTATATTTGACATTAAGACAACACAGGGAAGAGCAAAGCACGCACAGCCGCAGCAGGGAGGTCTCGACGCCGCAGTCATTTTACATGTGGGGCATATGTGTGGTCATGAGAGGCAGACTAAGTAAAAAAGAACCACTTCAACAGGGACGACAACAGTTGAATGGTTCCTTCACTATTCATACCTTGTAAACTATGACCCTTGTCCCTCATTCAGGGGCAAATGACTA
The DNA here is from genome assembly GCF_029378745.1 of Bos indicus. Taxonomy (NCBI): domain Eukaryota; kingdom Metazoa; phylum Chordata; class Mammalia; order Artiodactyla; family Bovidae; genus Bos; species Bos indicus. The sequence continues at coordinate 115,571,829 of NC_091760.1, forward strand.
GCCTGATTCTCACCATCTAAGGTCACTCATCACACAGTCTCAATGATGAGGTAAGTGCTTGGTTCAGAACATAGTCATTGGATAGATTCTCATTTATCTTAGAGATAATACAGATAAACTCTTAAGCAAGCCCTTGAGTTAATCATGAAGGGAGCATTGACCAATGATCAAATCCTGAGGTGTTTCCAAAACTAGAGGAAAGATTCCAGAACCAGCTGTGAACTCTTGTCACTCTATAGAAGGTAGTATACTTTAATACCATATAGTGTACTAGGTACTTCGTGAAATACTTTATATAAATCATCTTCTTTAACCCCTCTTGACAATCCTAGGAGGTAAATATAATTGTATTCCAATTTTAAAGATAAAAAGATAAATTATAAGTTTGAAATCTAATAGCACTAAGTCGCTTCAGTCGTGTTTGACTCTTTGACACCCAGTGGACTGTAGACCATCAGGCTCCTCTGTCCATGGGATTCTCCAGGCAAGAATTCTGGAGTGGTTGCAGTGCCTTTCTCCAGGTGATCTTCCCAACCCAGAAATCAAACCCACGTCTCTTATGTCTCTTGCATTGACAGGCACGTTCTTTACCATTAGTCTCACCTGGGAAACCCTGAAATCTAATAAATCAAGATTCAAATCCTGATTGTCCCACTTGCTTGCTATCTGCCCTCAGGAAGAATACCTAGCCCTGAGTCTCTACTTTCTTGTTGTGGTATACCTATTTATAGAGCATTGTGAGCAATGCAAAGCTTGTGTACCAAAGTTATGAGTTGACACAAAAATCCAGCCTCCCGCTTAGCCATGTGCCTTATGACATTATCTTTCCAGATTTCCAGGAGTCATTTCCCAATTGCACAGAAGCATTCTATAGGCTAGTGGCATCCAGCTCTGCAACCTTGTACAGTTCATAGTTTTTTTTTGTTGTTGTTGTTGTTTTTAATAAAGATTAAGAGAGATAATGGAGAAGGCAATGGCACCGCACTCCAGTACTTTTGCCTGGAAAATCTCATGGACGGAGGAGCCTGGTAGGCTGCAGTCCATGGGGTCGCTAAGAGTCGGGCACAACTGAGTAACTTCACTTTCACTTTTCACTTTCATGCATTGGAGAAGAAAATGGCAACCCACTCCAGTATTCTTGCCTGGAGAATCCCAGGGACAGAGGATCCTGGTGGGCTGCCGTCTGTGGGGTCGCACAGAGTTGGACACGACTGAAGTGACTTAGCAGCAGCAGCAGCAAGAGAGATAAATGTAGAGTGGCTTATACATAGAAAACATGTAATGTCTTTTCTTCTTTCCCTACAATAGTTCCATGGGGGATTTTTCCCTCCACAGAAACTGGAGATGGCTAATGACATACTATGCTCAAACTGACTCGGGCTGTGCCCTCTCAGCAGAGATATTCAAATTGAGAGTTTGGTCTCCAACAGTGGAATTTAAGGCATATGTTGTTAGCAGAAGAAAATCTCAGAGATGTGGGTTGCCTCATCCTCTAACCACATCACAGAGATCATCACCTACTCTGCTTTTTTACAAGGGCAGCACTTCCTGAGTAAAGTGATATATTCACTTAAAGCTGAAAACCACTGTCGAGCTTTCCTCAAAACTCCAGTAATATCTCTATCTATGTATATATCTATAAGTATACAGACACATTATTTATGTGTATATATATGTATGTATTAATAGATATAAATGTATAAATCTGCTTTGCCAAATAAAAATTTCCAAGTACACAAAATTTCATGTGAGCTAAACAATCTGCATTATCACAATCCATAGTCTGAATGTTACTATCCTTTTCTTTGACTACTTTTGTAGAGTCTATCAGTAGATATAGCAGACTCAAGCATATCCTCACATATGCCCTTGAATAATTCTTTTATCCAAAGATTCAGAGGGGAAATAAATCTGATCCCATGACAAAGGGCAGGCAAAAGAGAATTAATGTCTTTCCTTTTCAATTAGATGTGCTTCGGATTGTTGATTGTTAACCTCTGGGAACTTAGGAATTGTTTTCATGGTCGTAGAAAGTAAGAATCTCTAACATAGCAGTAACCACCGTGCAAAATGTGTTACCATCTACACAACAGTGTGGCCAATAAAGCCACAGAACATTGAGCTGCATTTGTGCTGAGAGACACGGAGTACTTCCAGCAATGGCAGAAGCAACTGGGAAGTGAAAGGTCCCTTGCTGTGGGTAAGGCAGGATGAAGTCAGGAGCAGGTTTTCCTCAAGGGAATGTGGCAAGGGGCAGTAGTGGTTGTATCAAATGCCAGGGACTCCAAACCAGAAAGCCTGACTTGACTGTCCTCTGCCATGCCTTCTGGGAATTCCTGTTTTCTGCCCAAGAACCTCTTATTTGAGGTTCTCCTGAGTCAGCCCACAACTGCTTTCTCCTTCTTTCTCTATGCCCTTTGTATTTACTTCATGTAATTGCAAAATTTCTCAGAAAAGATATTCGTTCTTTAGATATTCCACTTTCTTTGCTATTCCTCCCAAAGCAAAGGACAAAATCAGATAGGCTATTACCATTCTCAGATAGCAGTTCACCTTCATATTACTGCGATTTCCCTTCTAGCTGTGTGGACAGCACAGGTGCGCTAGGATTTGCAAATGATGTCTGTGACATCTGTCCTCTAGGAGCTTATACCATCTCACACCATATTGGAAATAGTGGTCACCTTGTCTGAGTCTGGCCCCTAGGCCATGATGAGTCAAGGGAGGGGCAGAAACAAGACTCCTTCAGTCCTCCACCACTTATGGGTGTCTAATACTAATAATGGACACAATGAATATTTATTGATTAGTTGAGTGAATGAATTGAACGGAATCAAGGACATAGCTTGATGGAGATAGAAAATGTTCTATGTGAAAAAATACAAAAATAAGACTTTGAAATGGGATGACGACCCATGGGAGATGGAAGGAGTCTCAAGTGACTAGATCCAGTGACTACACTGGAAAGCCGTGGGGGAGACAGCTGGACAGACAGGACTCAAGCCTTTAAGTAAAGGAGTTAGAACTAAATTCCATCTCTAAGAGGTTGTAGATGTTATGTCCTTAAACACAGGAACTTCACGAGAATGGAGATGGGTTATTTCCTTTAATTCATAGCATATGTACATGTGTACATATGTAAAAAACAAAAATATAACACGTTTGGTGTTTACAGAGTAATGAGATTGATCTGCCCTACTAGTGGATGTGGTCAGGGTACACAATTTTATGTACCGTTGAGAATTTTTGTTATGTCTCTGTGAGAATTTTTGAAGTCTTAAGCCACTGCTAATTACTGTAGTTGCTGTATCTTTGGTCAACAAACAGGGGCTGAATCAGGCCAAAGTACAATATTTCTGACCCTGTTACTAAGCTGAGTGATTCAACATCCTTTTCTAAGAGTAATTGTTGAAATTATGAGATATAAAAAGAGATGACTAAGGATTTGATTTTTAACTCATAAAGCCTTAGCTCTAAAACCTTCAGTGACAGGATGTATGATTGACCCAAAACAGCTGTTCTGTGTAGAATCAGTTTACGGTAAGCTAGATTTTAACAGAATTAGTAGATTTAAGGTGCGTGTATGCTAAGTGGCTTCAGTCGTGTCCGACTCCTTTCAACCCTATGGACTATAGCCTACCAGGCTCCTCTGTCCATGGGATTCTCCAGGCAAAAATATTGGAGTGAGTCGCCTTGCCCTTCTCCAGGGGATCTCCCCAGCCCAGGGATCGAACCTGCGTCTCTTGCAACTCCCGCATTGCAGGCAGATTCTTTACTGCTGAGCCACCGGCGAAGCCCAGATTTAAGGTATGTAAGTGCAATTGATGGGTTCAGAGCCTATAACATTCCCTTTATTGAATTGTCTTTACTGGCCCTTTATTGTCTTTATTCTGTGTTGGGGTGCCCTAGAGATGGAGTACCTCCTGACATAAGGCAGTTATTTCTCTTTGCCATAACACTTCCTCCCCCTTCTCCACTCCCCCCAGCCCTTGCCTTGTAACTGATGTTTTGCTTTCAGCTGGTTTTTGCTGCCTGCCTGGTCTCCTCGGATAAGGCATTACCTTCAAATGGGATTCCTTGATCTTTTACCCATCTTTACTTCCTACTTGAACCTAGGAAGCCAGTGCCTCTCAAACTTTAGTATGCATCAGAATCCCTAGGAGAGCTTTTTAAAACATGAATTTCTGAACTCCATCCCCCAAGTGTCTGATTCAGGCATTTGGAGACCAAGCCTGCGAACATGCATTTCTAACAAGCTCCCAGGTGGCTGGAGGTCACATTTTGAGAGTTACTACAGCAGACAAATTAGTCCGACCCAGGTTCAAAGCCTGGGTTCCAAAATAAGAAAGTAAATCAAGTCTCTCACTTACATAGGGAGTTCAGACATGAGAGAATGAAATAGTATTTTAATAATAACTAACTTTTATTGAGTGTCTGTATTTACTACTATAATACTACATTAACCATGTAGGTTAGGTATGATTAATGTAGTATTAATATTACCATTTTAAAGATAAGAAAACTGAGGTTTAGATAAATCATACAAATTTTCTGATGTCACATAGCTAGGTTTAGATTCAGAATTTGCTGATATCAGGAAAAAAATTCTGGTCACAAAATTGTGACTACTGGCTATCCTTTGGTGGTAGAAGGGAAAAGTCTCAGATTTACATGTTTGGAAGTGGCATGCTCCCTCCGTCCCCCAGTGAAAATGAAATAATAAAATGCTGGAAGGTGAATTATTTCCATCCACTCTTGAGCAATCTGGTGTGGGGAGACTATCTCAACACAAAAAAATTATAATCTGCAGCTTTGGAAAGTCATGTTACTCTCTGGTTCTTAATTTCTAGATCTGTTAAGAGAAAGGAATTCAAATGCTCTTAATGTTTCTTACCTTCTTTAAATATCTGTAACCTTCAGTTTAGAAGCCAAGATTCTCTTGCATTAACTGATGCTGATAAAGAACTGCCAAGGAGTTGGAATGTTTACTGTACTCTTTCCACAAGGACTATCTATTAGAAACGATGGATATTGGAAATCATTCTATCAGAAGGCTAACATTGAAGCAAAGAGAAATAGACTATTTTAATGGAAAATGTTATCAGACTAAGGTGTAGGCTGTTCTTCCCAGCTGTCCTGAAAAAACAGAGCTGAAAGTCATTATGCTACTTATATGAGCATGGAGTTCTGCTCAAGGCACTAATACTTTTACAGTCATTATTTTTTTTTTCTACTGCCCTCAGCTTCACATCTTGTTTTTTCTTACATAAAAGTTACATTTTCCCCCTTGAAATTGGGAAGATATTACCCCATCATCAGCAAGCCTACATACAGACACAGTTAGGGGGGAACTGCTCTAAGCAATGAACTTCATTTAACATCAGCAGCAAAAGCTGACATTTTCCTGTACCTCGTTGCCAACTTCTGGGGTGACACCCTGTCTGGAAACTACAGACCATATGTACTGACAACAAGGAGACTTTGTATAAAGAATCAGACTTTTCCTCCCCAGCTGTCTGGGGAGAACAGAACAGGAAGTGTATCTTTCATGCATCGTGTTTATGAAGTGACCATTCATTGTAAAAACAAATTTGTAATTGGTGTAATGTGTGTGGGAGGTGTCTGCTGGCCATCATGGTGCTAATCATGAGTAAAATTAGAAGGCAGCATCATGAATTTGGCCTTGATGCCTAGTATTTCCCATTAGAAGAAACTTCTCCTTAGTTATCGGATTTTTATTTCTGCAATCTGATATTTTAATATCTAGGCATTTTTATCAGGGAAGCCAATACCAAAGTTAACCATGTGAGAAAGATTTTATGCAACAAGAATACAAAAATTTGTTGGGGAAGGGGAGAATGATACGACTTTCTAACTGAAAATGGTTTCCAACTGCACCCTGCTCAAAAGTCAATAAAGAGGCAAGGTTGGGGACAAGGAAAGTTTGCTGCCTCTCCCCTTTGACAACCTGTGGGCAAGAGCTTTTATAAGTGAAGGGAGGGGGCTGCATGCAGGACAGCACAGTCAGCTCTGACCATCATCTTGAAATTGGTCATCAGTGGCCTGACCAGCATCATCTTGATTGTTTTTAGTACAGTTAATCTTCAGTTCTAGGGCTGGTTTGTTCCCATTTCCTTGAAGCCAGTTCTTGGAACTGTGGCAGCTTATATCTTGACTACAGTCTGGTCATCATGTAGTTAACTTCTTCCACCTGATGGGCTACAGTCCAAGGGGTCGCAAAGAGTTGGACTAAAAAGTAAAATACATTTCTTGCCATAGATTAGGGTTGTTTTAAAGCCATTGCATTGTGGATAGCCTATCACTCTTCACCAAGGGTATAGAAAGAGGTTTCAGCCTAATTCCATGGTATAACTCCTCTGCAGTGGTCTAGACTAACCAGACTAAGTAGATAGTCACAAAAGCTTGAAGTGATCCTAGATTATAGAGAGAAGATTTGCATGGTATTTTATACCACAGTTTACATAAAATTTGTGCCCTAGATTCCAGAATGAGCAGTTCCATTTAAGATGGTTTCATTGGCCATTTGGGTTCTGAAGTATAAACAACTGGCTGAAAGAACTATCTTTGTAAATATTTTTTTTTTGTCAGCCAAGATCTCATGGACATAAAAAGATTAATGACAGAGCAAGTACAGGATAAATCCAGGCATTAATAGAAATAAGTCCCACAGGATCCGGAGAGTGAAATGACCAACTCATCCACAAGTGAAGAAAGACTTTCCAAAGGAAAGAGTATTTGAGCCAGCTAGACAGAAGGGGATTGAGCTTGTTTGGGGGAAGGCAAGCAGATATGTGGATATTCTTTTCCATCTTATTTAATATGATAACAAAGAATGAAAAATATGCCATAAATGCCAAAAAGATGCTATTCATTCTTAAATAATTCTTAAAGAATATATTTATTTTTCTTTGAGTACAGTTGGTTTACAATGTCATGTTAGTTTCAGGTGTGCAGCAGAGTGACCCAGTTTTCTGTGTGTGTGTGTGTGTGTGTGTGTGTGTGTGTGTGCTAAGTCACCTCAGTCATGTCTGAGTCTTTTGTGACCCCATAGACTTTAGCCCACCAGCCCCCTCTGGGATTTCCCAGGTGAGAATACTGGAGTGGGTTGCCATGCCCTCCTCGTCCTGACACAAGGATCGAACCCACATCTCTTATGTCTCCTGCACTGGCAGGCAAGGTCTTTACCACTAGTGCTACCTGGGAAGCCTATATATACAGAGAGAGAAAAAGATATCCTTTTCATTATAAGGGACTGGAATGCAAAAGTAGGAAGTCAAGAAACACCTGGAGTAACAGGCAAATTTGGCCTTGGAGTACAGAATGAAGCAAGGCAAAGGCTAATAGAGTTTTGACAAGAGAATGCACTGATTATAGCAAACACCCTCTTCCAACAACAGAAGAGAAGACTCTACACATAGACATCATCAGATGGTCAATACCAAAATCAGATTGATTATATTCTTTATAGCCAAAGATAGAGAAGCTCTATACAATGAACAAAAACAAGACTGGGAGCTGACTGTGGCTCAGATCATGAACTCCTTATTGCCAAATTCAGACTTAAATTGAAGAAAGTAGGGAAAACCAGTAGACCATTCAGGTATGACCTAAATCAAATCCCTTACATTTATACAGTGGAAGTGGGAAATAGATTTAAGGGACTAGATCTGATAGAGTGCCTGAGGAACTATGGACAGAGGTTCATGACATTTTACAGGAGATAGGGATCAAGATCATCCCCCAAAAAAGAAATGCAAAAAGCAAAATGGCTGTCTGAGGAGGCCTTACAAATAGCTGTGAAAAGAAGAGAAGCGAAAGGCAAAGAAGAAAAGGAAAGATATACCCATTTCAATGCAGAATTCCAAAGAATAGCAAGGAGAGATAAGAAAGCCTTCCTCAGTGATCAGTATAAAGAAATAGAGGAAAACAATGGAATGGGAAAGACTAGAGATCTCTTCAAGAAAATTAGAGATACCAAGGGAACATTTCATGCAAAGATGGGCTCCATAAAGGATAGAAATGGGAGGGACCTAACAGAAGCAGAAGATACGAAGAAGAGTTGGCAAGAATACACAGGAGAACTGTATAAAAAAGAGCTTCACTACCCAGATGATCACGATAGTGTGATCACCCACCTAGAGCCAGATATCCTGGAATGTGAAGTCAAGTGGGCCTTAGAAAGCATCACTATGAACAAAGCTAGTGGAGGTGATGGAATTCCAGTGGAGTTATTTCAAATCCTGGAAGATGATGCTGTGAAAGTGCTGCACTCAATATGCCAGCAAATTTGGAAAGTTCAGCAGTAGCCACATGACTGGAAAAGGTCAGTTTTCATTCCAATCCCAAAGAAAGGCAATGCCAAAGAATGCTCAAACTACCACATAATTGCACTCATCTCACACACTAGTAAAGTAATGCTCAAAATTCTCCAAGCCAGGCTTCAACAATACATAAACTGTGAACTTCCAGATGTTCAAGCTGGTTTTAGAAAAGGCAGAGGAACCAGAGATCAGATTGCCAACATCTGCTGGATCATCAAAAAAGCAAGAGAGTTCTAGAAAAACATCTATTTCTGCTTTGTTGACTATGCCAAAGCCTTTGACTGTGTGGATCACAACAAACTGTGGAAAATTCTTCAAGAGATGGGATTACCAGACCACCTGACCTACCTCTTGAGAAATTTGTATGCAGGTCAGGAAGCAACAGTTAGGACTGTAAATGGAACAACAGACTGGTTCCAAATAGGAAAAGGAGTACGTCAAGGCTGTATATTGTCACCCTGTTTATTTAACTTCTATGCAGAGTACATCATGAGAAATGCTGGGCTGGAGGCAGCACAAGCTGGAATCAAGATTGCTGGGAGAAATATCAATAACCTCAGATATGCAAAGACACCACTCTTATGGGAGAAAGTGCAGAAGAACTAAAGAGCTTCTTGATGAAAGTGAAAGAGGAGAGTGAAAATGTTGGCTTAAAGCTCAACATTCAGAAAACTAAGATCATGGCATCCAGTTCCATCACTTCATGGGAAATAGATGGGGAAACAATGGAAACAGTGTCAGACTTTATTTTTTTGGGGCTCCAAAATCACTGCAGATGGTGACTACAGCCATGAAATTAAAAGATGCTTACTCTTTGGAAGGAAAGTTATGACCAACCTAGACAGCATACTGAAAAGCAGAGACATTACTTTGCCACCAAAGGTCCGTCTAGTCAAGGCTATGGTTTTTCCAGTAGTCATGTACGGATGTGAGAGTTGGACTATAAAGAAAGCAAAGTGCTGAAGAACTGATGCTTTTGAACTGTGGTGTTGGAGAAGACTCTTGCGAGTCCCTTGGACTGCAAGGAGATCCAACCAGTCCATCCTAAAGGAGATCAGTCCTGGGTGTTCATTGGAAGGACTGATGTTGAAGCTGAAACTCCAATACTTTGTCCATCTGATATGAAGAACTGACTCATTTGAAAAGACCCTGATTCTGGGAAAGATTGAGGGAGGGAGGAGAAGGGGATGACAGAAGATGAGACGGTTGGATGGCATCACCAACTCAATGGACATGAGTCTGGGTAAACTCTGGGAGTTAGTAATGGACAAGGGAAGCTTGGCATACTGCAGTCCATGGGGTCGCAAAGAGTTGGACACAACTGAGCGACTGAACTGAACTGAACTGAAAGGAAAAGAATGTTTTTATATTCTTTTCCTTTATAGGTTATTACAAAATATTGAGTATACTTCCCTGTGCTATACAGTAGATCCTAGTTGGTTAACTATATGGTAGCATGTATCTATTAAACCCAACTCCCAATTTATCTGCCCCTTTTCCACTTTAGTAACCATAAGTTTGTATTTTTACTTTGGATGTAAAGGGAGTCAAGTAAATAAAAATTACCCATGTCCTCTGTTTTGAGTGTTGAATATGATATATCCTTTCACTCTGAGTTACCCTATGGTTTGCTTGCACCAGTCACCCACTGTTTCTAAGAAGAAAGTTTTTCTGACAATTTTATCATTTCATCAAATCTTAGCTAAGGTAGCTAATGTTTATTGAGTATTCTGTGCTAGATGTTCTTTGGAGTGAAGTTTAAAATTTAAACTCTCACACAAAAATCTATGAGATAGATACTTTTAATATTCTTTTTTTTTTTTTTTTTTTTGTATCAGGAAACTGAGCCACACAGGATTGTGTGATTCATAGCTATAAATTTGGGTTTGTACCCAGGCAGTCTTATTTTGGCACCACAGCTTTAAAGTGAGTATCTTCAATAGTATTTTTCAAACTAGATTCTGGAGAATAATAGTTCTACAAGATAATAACAGTTATTTTTCAAAATCAGTTTCCAAAGTCTAAGAGGTTCACCAATGCATGAAAACTTATGGTACAATTTTTCAGAATCTTCAATACAGTGATAGGCATTGTGAATCTTCAAGAAGGAACATGATATGCAGTGTTTTCCCAAACATCTATGTGTGCACACAGGTACATAAATGTATATAGCTATATAAACACATGTAATAGTACATAAATTATGAATAATTATATTTATAATCTGCCTGCAATGCAGGAGATGGGGCTTCTATCCCTGGGTCAGGAAGATCCCATGGAGAATGGAATGGCTAACCACTCCAGTATTCCAGCCTGGAGAATTCCATGGACAGAGGAGCCTGGTAGACAACAGTCCATGGAGCAGCAAAGAGTTGGACACAACTGAATGACTAACACTTGCACTTCACTTTCACATACACATATATGTATTTTACTACTAATGAGGAAACATAGTGTTCTAATTAGTGAAGTCTTTTTTTTTTGTTTTTTTTTAGTCCTAGCACATCTACCTCTAAATATAATGTAACTCAGCAATGAATAGCAAGCCCTTAACTTTTATATAGTTAGGCATAAAACAGAGCTTTTTGATACTTCTCCAAATGTAACATGAAAATAATAGTAAAATCATAGATATTTTAGAGTACAGCCCCAAAAGAATGGGCTTCCCAGGTGGCTCAGTGGTAAAGAATCTGCCTGCAGGAGCCGCAGGAGACACGAGAGCTCAATCCCTGGGTCAGGAAAATGCCCTGGAGGAGGAAATGGCAACCCACTCCAGTATTCTTGCCTGGGAAATCCCATGGACAGAGGAGTCTGGTGGGCTACAGTCCATGGGGATGCAAAGAATCAGAAATGACTGAGCTGAGCGACTGAGCACACCCACATCAAAAAGAATGTCAGCATCCGAAGTTTGCATCCCTTTCAGAGAATCAAATAACCAAAGGTGTTAACAAACATTGACCGAATAGTTATCTACTTTAAAGCATTCGAATTCTAATAGCACTTAACATGTCTTCTAGCCAGCCCTTTTACTATAAGAAGAGTTATATGGAAATTTTTAATACACACTGTGGATTTTTCAGAAATCTTAGGTAACAAATATTACGTTCGTTCAAATTTTTAAACTGTCTTCTGAATTGTATTGACCTTGACACAAAAAAGTGGCTCTTAGTTGTAAAATTAATGTACTGCTTCTTTTCCTTCAGTGCTGTTTTCAGAAAGATATTTTGGAGTCCTGTCTTTGGGATTGGAGAGGAGTTAGTCCTAGTTCCATCAGAAGTCATCTTTATAATGGTAACAATGCTGAGGTTTGAGCATAGTATCATGAAATGTACTTTATGATAAGAGTTTGAGCATAGTATCATAAAATGTACTTTATGCTAATAGGAGTAATTAGTGTATCAGATTACATAATCTACACAGCATAGCCACAATGCATGTACATAGGTATACACCCCCACACACACAAAGGCATACAGATATACAGTTGCAATTTTCCTTAGTATTTTTGCCCTGTGACTGATACAGGAAAATTTATCACAGTCCACTAACATCCACAGCAGACTCCTTTAACTGAGATTCCTGGCATTACCAACTTTAAAACATTAAGGAATCAGAAGACTTAGGTTCTAGTTTTCCTTTAAAAAAAAAAAGTTAAGCCTTTGTTCTAGGACCAATTCATTTACTATAACTGTGACTTTGTTTTCTTATCTATAAAATGGGGTAAATAAAACTGTGCCATGCCTAAATTGATTGATATAAGTATCTAAGTAAAATATGTGTGTGAAGTTGTCAGGGGTCTATTTTTTTATTTTCAACTTTTCTCCACATTATGCTTATATTGTCTTTTTAAATACTGTTTTTCATAGTTATAGGTCATATTTTCCTACTAGTCATGTCCAGTGATTTTTGATTGAATGTTGGGCATTGTGATTCCCACATTGTTAAATGTTTGGATATTTTGTGTGTTTTTTAAAGAGTATTTTAGCACACAGTTAAGTTGAGTATGAGTTTAATCAATTTGAGACTTGCTTTTAAGACTTGTTATGGAAGGTTTTGAGCAACTTTCCCTCCAGAGATAATTTAGCTCTACTACTAAGTCATGATCCTTTGGGGTCTCCACTGAATGCCCCTGGGTGAGAACTAATGACTCTTTACCCTGATTAGTTGGTGCTCAGAGGACGTTCTCACTTCTGTGAGCTCTAGGGATTATTATGCTTACAAATCCCAGACTGCTCTTTGCCTGACATCAAGAGTTTTATTCTCACATGCACTGGCTACTACTCAACCAAGACTCAAAGTGGTCTCAATACAGATAGCTGCCGTTATTTTGGTTTGTTTTTCATGGCTCTGTGCATTGTGTAACTCTTCCCTGCAACTTTCAGACACCTCAGCCTCTCTGAACTTCCATTTCTGGATCCTCAAGTCCCTAAGACCATTGAACTCTGTTTAGTTTTCCTCTTCATATGGGCAATGTACAGAAAGTGCCTGGAGACTGGGACCAAGGGAAAGTAAGTCTCGTGACAACTTTTCCCTTCTCTTAACGATCACAATCTTGGATTATCTGTTTCAGAAAGTCTAAAAGTAGTTATTTTATGTATTTCATCTAGTTCTCTTTGCAAATGTCTGAATCTGGTCTTTGTTATTCCATTATGGCCAGAAATGGGAGCTTCTATCTGAGGGTTCTTTGACATCTTAAAGTATTTTATTTTTCACATTCCCCCATCTTTCAGTTATTTTATTCCTAATTTTTTAGAACAATATATTCACAGAGGTAGATTGGCATTGTGTGTGTGTGTGTGTGTGTGTGTGTGTATGAGAGAGAGAAAGAGAGTGACCAATCAAGAAAAGAGAGAGAGAGATACCTAGCATATTGTGGAAAACTATTTTTATTTTCTTATCTGTTACTTCCAGGTTTTGGCTTTTGAGTGGTAGCCTTTTAATAGTTGTATGTTTACTTTTTAAAGAATTATAAATGTTAACACCAAAATTATCATTCCATACATTATAGTGCTTAGAAGGTGGCTAAATAAAAAAATAAATTTAAAGAAAATTATTACGTAAATAATGGTAGACATTAAAAACAGATTTGTGAAGGTGATATATGGCTAACTGATTTGCAGGCCTCCCTTTCTATATAGAAGTACTAAATAAGGTAAGAAGGTAGAAGGATATAATATTCAGATACTGTGACTGATTCAACACTACCTTTCTTCTATCTGGAAATCTTATCTTCCCCAAATGCATTCATATTACTGCCCCTTTGGTATTGGTATGAGGGGGTCCTCCTATACTCGAATTGCTAATGGAAGACACTTACAGTTCTGGAAATCAGCAATACAATGTTATGGGTAGAACCTACTTCAATCAGGAATATGCCGATGAGAGCCTAATCATGTACATCTACACCTTTCCTTCATTTTGACAACTACACACTTTTTCTATTTATTAAAGGGTGGAGGGGAAGAGGCCCATGAAGAACTCTTTAAACAGAGCTACTAAAATTATACAGCTTCCCCGGTGGCTCAGCAGTAAAGAATCTGCCTGCAATGCAGGAGCCTCAGGAGACACGGGTTTCATCCTTGGCTTGGGAAGATCCCCTGAAAGAGGGCATGGCAACCCACTCCAGTATTATTGTCTGGAGAATTCCATGGACAGAGGAGCCTGGTGGGCTACAGTCTGGAGGATTGCAAAGAATTGGACATGAATGAAGCAACCTAGCATGAACACACATTAAAATTATAAAGGGAAATGAAGACATTTCTGACAAAAGAGAGTGGACAGTTACATTAAAAACTCACATTTCTTTTACATTTGCTTGTGCTGTGATTGTGTTAGGTAGAGTTCATGAAGCAGACACCATCATTATGAATTAGTTGGATGAGCCAGTTATCAGAAAGGAAAATAACTGAGTGTGAATTCAGAACCTGTGACTACATTAGTCTAAGTCAGGTCTGTACATCTACCTCCTATTGCTTTAAGAATAAAACATAGGGTTGGTCATTTCAAGATTATTTCACTAAACATGATGATTTTACCCAATAACACTAGGAAGGCAGATTTTCTGCAATATGATTAACAATGGTGGAGAAACCTAAAGGAGACAGTTCCTTATAAATATAATCAATAGCTCTATAAATCCATGGGAGTACGGAGTTCCAGGGCTTTGAGGTCAAATCAACCCTGGTGGCTCACAGGTTAAAGCATCTGCCTTCAACGAGGGAGACCCAGGTTCGATCCCTGAGTCGGGAAGATCCCTTAGAGAAGGAAATGGCAACCCACTCCCGTATTCTTGCCTGGAGAATCTCATGGACTGAGGAGCCTGGTAGGCTGCAGTCCACGGGGTCGCAGAGAGTCGGACACGACTGAGCGACTTCACTTTCACTTTCAAGCAGCAAGAAGCTCTTTTAGTCTTTTTTCTCTACATCCTCTTTCCATCCCTCTGAACGTACACTTTCTTCAGAGCTTTGGACCACAGAGTCACTTGACTGATACTTTTAGCACAGAGCAGTTGTGGGAAAACATCTCATCAAATTATGCTGTGAGCTATAAAAAAAATGAAATCTTGCTGAATGATTGTTGAAAGTCTTATGAGAAAAAATGAGTAACTTTCCATGTAAGGAGTCCCAATCAAATATGCAAATTAAAAAATTAACGATAAACAAATCCATCTAAACATGAAAAATACCATGACACATAACTAAAAGTACAAAATACAGTCCTTAAGAGTGATGTTCTGCTCTCATCTGTAAGAGATAAGTACCCACTGAGATAAGCACAGGCTCCTACAATAGAGGAACCTTGGAAGAGAGCGCAACCTAGAGGCTGGAGAGGAAGGAATAGCAGTGACTGTCTTTAAGAAAGCATTTGGGAGAATGACATTGAAACATGTAAAATATCATGTAAGAAACGAGCTGCCAGTCCAGGTTTGATGCACGATACTGGATGCTTGGGGCTAGTGCACTGGGACGACCCAGAGGGATGGTATGGGGAGGGAGGAGGGAGGAGGGTTCAGGATGGGGAGCACATGTATACCTGTGATGGATTCATTTTGATATTTGGCAAAACTAATACAATTATGTAAAGTTTAAAAATAAAATTAAAAAAAAAAAAAAAGAAAGCATTGGAACCCTCTCCAGAAACAGGAAGCAGCTAGAATTAAAGTTGATGTTGGCCACCAGGTGGCAGCAGTGCCTCAGTAACCTTACTTGAAGGATCAGGACAGTTTGCCCTGGTTTCTCCACCTTCTCACCTCCAGATTCATAAGCGTCACTTCTCCGTATCTATAGCTATTGCTAGTGGACTCCAATGTTCTTGCCTGGAGGATCCCAGGGACGGGGGAGCCTGGTGGGCTGCTGTCTATGGGGTCACACAGAGTCGGACATGACTGAAGTGACTTAGCAGCAGCAGCAGTGGACTTATGGGTTCCGTTTATAGCTTTGTTCATTTTATTCCTTCCCTCCCAAGAGGAAAACATAATCTTTACTTAACCAACTTTAATGTCTCTTAGGCTCTTCACACTTCCTGTAATTTCTAAGGCTTTTTGTCAAATTTTCTGTTTATTTTTTTTTTTCTTCCTTTCATTCCATTTTCAACTTCTTTCTTTCCTCTTACATCCTGTCTTCCATCTGCAAACATGCCCAAAAATATTCCTAGAATTCCGCGCAGCCAGACATGAAGATCAACGGTGGATGTTTCTTTTGGCTTTTCCGCTTCACCTCATCTTTCTTCCTACACCATTGGGAGACTTTCTTCAGAAGAGCAAGATGAACTCTGTACTTTAAGTCCCCTGTCCCTGGCTCAGCTAAATATGCCTTCTGCCTCACAGAAGCAGAAAAAGAAAGCAAAGCTATTGAGCATGAATAAATCTCTTGTGATTTTGTCTTTTCTTAACAGACATTTCTGCAAATTTGCCTTTAGGGATGTTGAGCTTTGAAGAATTTCTTCATCCTATTCTCTTGTTTTGTTTCTTCAGCTGGGGCTAAATGAAGTCCTCACAGAAGAATACTTTTAATGAGATGTTACTGCCGACATCCACTTCAAATGTAAACTACCTCAATGAAAGCAACTGTGCCTCTATAGACAAGCATCAGGCCAAAAATAAAGCTAGAGGTTAAATTGGAAATGACCCTGACCAAGCATCTGAAACCTATTTAGAGGTAGGATCCTTGTATGCATTCTCCAAAGCCTATGGATTAAGAGAGTGGGTTTTGGAAGGGCTTTACCAAAATCAGAATCTGACACTGGGGTTGGGATGGGAGGAGACATAACTGCCAGTTATGCGTCTTTCCCAGCAGAGAATCTGCACAAGACATAGGGGATGGATTATGAAGAAGAGTGTTACATGCAACGGCAGCCACTGCTGGGCAGTGATTTCTAAGGCAATCCCTTAGAAAATTTGTTTCATGAGTGGAGACTATATCACTAGTTAGGGAATCTGAAGGGGCTACCTGTGTTTCCCAAGGTTGTATACCTACCATGAAAGGAGAATTCAGATTTTGGAAACACAAATTTCCCCATCTGTACAACAGAGTTATTAAACGCTCATCTTAGGTAGCACTTGGTGAGGAGTAAGTAACATGCATTCCATTCTGCATAATAAGTGATACTAAAGTAGGGAGTTGATACATGTAACTTCTCTATGTAATAAATAACAAGCAGTTATTAGCATGGGCTTGTAGGAAGACTGCTGCTGCTGCTGCTGCTGCTAAGTCGCTTCAGTTGTGTCCGACTCTGTGCGACCCCATTGATGGCAGCCCACGAGGCCCCCGTCCCTGGGATTCTCCAGGCAAGAACACCGGAGAAGGAAGACAGATTCATGTTAAAATTCTGCTTACTTCTCCTACCAACTCTGTGTTTTGGTTTTTAAGTTTAGCTTTATTCTCTATTAAATGGAAATATAATAGCTTCTACCTTCTAGGATATATTGGTTATATCTGCTTCACGAGTGCTCAATAAATTGTATCTATTAATATTATGACAAGTGCTTTGAAGTAGAATTGATGAAACATATCTTAACAACTGGAAAGAGAATTAAGCTGTTAAAACTGAATATTAAGCTGAGCATACAGAGAATTGTTTATTAAACGCTATAGGGCATATTGCATGCTCAGTCACTCAGCTATATCTGACTCTTCTCAACCCCATGGACTGTAGCCTGCACGGCTCCTCTGTCCATGGAATTCTACAGGCAAAAATATCGGAGTTGGTTGCCATTGCCTCCTCCAAGGTATCTTCCTGACCCAGGGACTGAACCAGCATCTCTTGCCTCTCCTGAACTGGCAGGCAGATTCTTTACTGCTGAGCCATCCTATATATTATTTTTCTCTCTAGAACAAGTTTCTCTGTAGAAAAATTTTCTCTTGTTTTGGAAAAAGCAAAGTTACTCAAAATGGTTAGGTGATACAAGTTTCTAGATTTAATTAATTTAATACATTAATTATTTAGTGTGTAGCCTATAAATCATTTTACTCTATTATTATTTTAAAATACACTTAATTCCACTCAAGAGCTTTATTTTTATTTTTTAAAAAATCATAACTCAGAACATTTAAAAGTAAGAACATTTCTTTTTTTTTTTTAATTAGGAAAAACTCAAAGTCAGGGTTTAGGTTTGATTTTTTATGTTTTAGCATTTAATAGATATATATTTTAAGTTTATCCCTGAAAAATGACTGAATTTGGCAGTAATTAATATTCAATTAGTGTAGCAGCACCCAAAGAGGATCACCAAACATCCAATCTGTCAAGTTATAATGAAATACTTTGGTTGTGAAGATAAATAATGTCCTTATAGAAATGACAAGCAATAAAAATTGATTTGGAGACATAAGTGGCCAGGACATTATCAACACATCCACATATCAAAAATTCAAAGGATGTAATTTTCTCATTTAGAAAGAAAACATTAAAATAGCATTGAACTCTAAACATTAATAATGCATTTGTGCACATCTGCAAACTCAATTTATCTTTCGTGTTTTGTTCATGCTCAGAATTCAATTACAATTCACTTCATTCTTATCATCCCTTCTAGAGAAATCAGAAATTAAATTTTGCCCTTAGCTGCCCTCATGGTCATGAATCACTAAGGAAATAAAAATTCATTTCAACCACGATATCTCAAAATACAGTCCTGTGAATCAATTTGGGGAGGTCTTACTGAACAGATATATGGAATTTAAATTATAGGAATTAAAATATATGTCTGTGACACTAGCTTAACTCTGAGGAAGAAAAAAATATAAATTATCTGTTAGTTCTTTGCTCAGCTTTTGACAGCTTATACATTTAAGATAATGTATGCAAAGTTATGGAACAAAGAACATGCTTGAACATGGAATACACATTTCATTTTATAAGGAAACTAATTTATTGTGTGTATGTATATCCATACCTTGGCTCTGAATGAGACAAGGTGCTGAGGGCTGGTGCACTGGGATTACCCAGAGGGGTGGGATGGGCAGTGAGTTGGGAGGGGGGTTCAGGATGGGAAACACATGTACACCCATGGGTGATTCATGTCAACGTGTGAAAAACCAGTACAATGTTGTAAAGTAATTAGCCTTCAATTAAAATTATTAAATTTTAAAAAAAGTGTAAATCTATTCTAGTATTGCAAATGACCTTTTTCTTTCTCTCTCCCTCTCTGTATCTATAAAGGAAAGTTGAAAACCCTGAGTCAGTGCAGTGAAAATAGAACAGCAAGTCAGAACTTAGCTATCTTGTTCATAAAAACACAACAGATATGGATCATAAGTTGCTTATAATGGTAGGCATATTTTTGGCTTCACAATAATAATAATAAAGAAAACACAATTTTCAAAGTTGTTGAAGTGAATAGCAATGTGCCATCACCACATTCTATCTTTCAAGATCTTATTCTTGGCCAGCTGGTCATTCCTTTTTCCTGAACAAAAATATGAGGTCTCAAGTATCAGATTAGATTGCTATAGATCTATCCTGTCAAGCATTTTCTATATTGAAAGTTAAAAGCCATTATATGAAAACTATATTAAAAATGAGCACACAAAAATAATTTTCTATTAAATAAATTGGGGTTTCTAGCGCTTATCAAAACATGTCCGTGGTTCTGTTTCCTTTTAAGGAGATGGTATGCGTTTAACTTCATGATTATAATGCCTAAAGCTTTTCAGAGAGGAAACAGAAAGTAAATTGAAGAAAACACAGAAGTAAATAAAAATTGCTGGGTAAACTTGAAAACTAATGTAGTGATGAGAGCATAATTTCAGATTCATGACTTCCTGGGCTAACCCAAATCCTGGGTTGTGTCTTCAGTCTCTTCTTCTGAAGTGTTCTCCTGAAGTTTTCATTCACTGATCTTAATATGCTTCCCTATTCGGACACGACTGAGTGACTTCACTTTCACTTTTCACTTTCATGCAATGGAGAAGGAAATGGCAACCCACTCCAGTGTTCTTGCCTGGAGAATCCCAGGGACAGAGGAGCCTAGTGGGCTGCCATCTATGGGGTCGCACAGAGTCGGACACGACTGAAGTGACGCAGCACATTTATTACTTATTAAAGCAATAAAGCCATTCTATTGTTCACTTTGGTTGTTTGAAGTAAAAAAGAAAATAGGTCTTGCTGATGTGATTTAACAATTCATTAAACCAGTCTTTTGAGATTCTACTCTGTGCCTGTGCTAGGACATAGTTCTGGGGAAAACATCATAAAGCCTGTGTCCCCACTCTTTCAGTTCTCATAGGGGCAGGAAGACAACAAACAAAGACTGCATCATATGCAAGGCGATGTGTTAAGGGGTATAAAGGAAAATAATACAAGGGGACTTAAGAAAGTGATGAGAGGAGAGAAGAGCCTATTTTAACTGTATATTCTAGGGACTTCCCTGGTGATCCAATGGCTAAGACTCCACAATGCCTACACAGGGAACTAGTTTGAACTAGATCCCACATGCTGCAACTAAAGATTCCGCATGTCACAGTTAAAATAAATAAAATAAAATAAACTGTCTATTCTAGAATGACCTTGCTAACAAGATAACATGAACAGAAAACTGGGGGCATGTAAGCCAACTGAGGAGCTGTATCTGAGGAAAAGGAAAAGGATTCCAGGCACAGGACAGAACAGATGCAAAGCCATCAAGACTGCAGAACGACTGGGGTGCTTGAGTGGGGTGAGAGCCGGTAAGGGCTGGGGGACCAGAGAACAGGAGGCCTGAGAAGATGCAAAACAAGCAGGACGTGGTTTTCTTTTCTATTAATAATTTAATGGGCTTCATGTTCCAATTTACATTTTTTAAGGGAGAATGATTCGGTTTTGGACTTTTTCTTTCCCCACAGGCAGCAATCGAGGAGATACAGAATCAGCCTTGTTCTGATTTTCATACCCAAGTTCTCCATCTTTACCTGGGCAGGTGTGGAGGGAAGCGCCCTTGGGGCAGTATGCAGGTCCTGTGTCCTCATTATTACCTGGCTGTCAAGGAGGCAAACTGTGCCATTTTATTTGCCTTCAAAAATATTTTCTGACATTTCCCAGTGGTTTTATGACTGGTGCCTTTCTTTGCATCCCAGGACCCAAACCTAACCAAATACAACCATTCAGTGATACAGCTGACATTTTAGTTACAGATACATTTTCATCACGATAAATAGGATCATCTGAGCTCTTTTTGGATGGATTTTAAGGAGGCGATCAACAAAAAGCATAAATGAAATCTTTGTTATAACAAAATAAACCAAAATACTATTACCAGTAATTCTTTATTTTGTTGGCCTATTTCTTGAAAGAATCTTTTGTTTCACCAATGGCCGAAGTCAGTGAGACGCTGTTGAAATTATAACACAAACAATGACTTAGAGAAAGATTTTCTTTTAATTGTAGAAGGATCCCTAAACATAGAGTGAGAAGAATTTCACATCTATTTCTCTCCATCAAAACAGTGAAATGAGTGTTTCTCCCAAGACAGCAGTCTATAAGATGTATGTCCTTTGAGTATTATCCTAAAAGCACTTGTTCATGTATTAAATTGACTAAACAGTTAAAAGGGAAAACCATCTCTCAATGTTCCACAGAGAAAATACACGTGTAATGAGACTTATGAATCACACCTTTCTTCAACTTTTTCCAATGATAAAATTTTATAGTGATTTTAGAACTAAAATGTAGCCACACTGACTATGTTTGGTTAACTTTTAGTGTAAATGCAGTGGCTCTTACAAGCATTATTTTTTGAACTTAAAATATGGGATGGTAGAATGGGACAGTGAAAGACACTTGTTGGAGAGATTAGGATGAATCCTTCCTGTGATCCTGAATAGATTTCTAGTTCCCTTTGAACCTACATTTCTTCTTCTAAAATACATGAACAATAATGTGTGTGTGTGTGTGTGTGTATAGTATTTTTATGCCACTTTAGGGAGTAATTTTTTACCAGTTAATCATTACTTAATATAGGCAGTCAAAAAATATTTGTCCCTTCAGCTGTGACCCTTAGATACTGGTTGTAATTCTTACTTAAAGTATAGAAGAAAAGCACAAATCCCCTTTTAATGGAAAACCAACCCATTTGCTCTTTTCTTTCTGTCTTTATTTTCCTGTGTGTCTCCTTTATGGTCACAGGGAACCCTTCAATTCTGATACTTATGGTCACCAAATGTGAGAAGGTTTGTCCCCACAAAAGCAATTCTCTGTGACACCAGCTGGGTGTCCTACAACTTAACTCAATTCTAACACTATCTGCCTGTGTCAAGAAAGAACTCAAAGACAAATATTGGAACAAGAGATACTCTAGTGTTCATATCTCACAAGAAATTACAACAGTGTTAGGAGTTCTGTGCCAGGAACCAGGGGTAGAGACTTATATAATAAAATAAAAACAATTATTCAGATTTAAAATATTCCTATTAGTTAAAATATTCATATGGAAGAAAGGGTAAAATGGGATCTTTTGTATTTTCTTGATAGGGCCAGAGATATGGGAGGATATCTTCCATCTACAGCTGGGAGTCAAAATACCAGAAAAAGTCTGGTGAATGATATCAAGCCTATCTATTGCTGCAATTTTGATCCACAGACTTTTATGTCTCTGCTAAACTTCACTGTAACAACTCTAACAGATGCTATTTATATGTTTGGGTTATACAGTAGCTTTGCATTTTTTTATTTCAATTTCCCTGATGATTGATGATGTCGAGCATCTTTTCTTATGCTTATTATTAGCTATTCATATATCTTCTTTGGAGCAATGTGTGGTCAAATCCTTTGCTTATTTTTTAATCAAGTCATTTTTTTGTGGCTGAGTTGTAGAAATCTTCTACAACTCTGCCTAATTTTTAAAAAATCTTCTTATAATTAAATTTTAAGAGTTCTTTTTATATTCTGGATATAAGATCTTTATCAGATATATAATTTACAAATATTTTCTTCTATTTTGTGACCTGTCTTTTCATTTTCTTAATGATTTTAGCTTGTGCATCTATGATTTATTTTGAATTAATTTTTGTATGTGAAGTAGAGTAATGGCTTAGTCCATTTTTAAAAAACATGAATATCAAATTGCCCCAGTACCACAGATGAAATGACTACCTTATCACTCTTATATTTTCTTAATACATTTGTCAAAAAGCATTTAATCATGAATGTAAGGGATTATTGCTGAACTCTCAAGTCTGTTCCACTGATCTATATGCCTACCTTTACACCAACATCACACTGTATTCTATATTATAGCTTTATAATATGCTTTGAAATTAGATAGTGGAAGTCATTCAACTTTATTCTTCCTTTTTCTAAGTTGTTTTGGTTGTTCTAAGTTCTTACTGTTTCCATATACATTTTAGGATCAAATCATCAATTTCTACACAAAAGCTTGGTGAGATTTTGATAAAGATCGTGATAAGTCTACATATTTTTGAAGAAAATTTCCATCATATTAATATTGAGTCTTCTAATCCATGGTCATGGAATGTCTCCCTATTTTTCTCTAGTTTCTCTCAGAAATTTTTTAATATGCAGTGTACAATTAGTGCACTTATTTTGTCCAGTTATTTGTAGATGCATGTACTCATGCTCACTCAGTCGTGTCCACCTCTTTCAACCTCTTTCATAGATGGTAATCCACCAGGTTGCTCTATCCATGGAATTTGCCAGGCAAGAATCCTGGAGTGGGTTGCCATTTCCTCCTACAGGGGATCTTTCTGCCCCAGGGATCAAACCTGGGTCTGCTGTGTCTCCTGCACCGGCAGATTCTTTACCACTGAGTCACCTGAGAAGCCCTATTAGTAGGTACTCTTTTTCTAAATGAAGTATTTGCTTTCTGTTTCTAGTTCATTGAAAGTTTTCGTCACAAATGAGTGCTAGATTTTGCTGAATGCTTGTATCTTTTGAGATAATCATGTGGGTTCTTCATTGTATTAATAAGATGTCATCACATTAAATGACTTTCAGATGTTAAGTCAACTTTGGATTTTCAGGGATAAATCCCACTTAATCATGATATATAATCTTTTTATGTGTTTTATATGTTGCTGAAATGAACTGGCTAGAAATTTGTTGAGATTTTACATCTACGTTCATGAAGAATATCTTTCTTTTTTGTGATATCATTGGTACCAGTAAATTGTGATATTGTGATTTATAATAAGAAATATATATTTGGTCTTTGTCTCCATTTCTGGCATCAAGCTCCTGAAGCCCTTGGAATTTCCTAAGTGGTAAGAACAAGATATTGTCTTGATATTCATAACAAGTAACTTTCAGCCACACCTAAGTTTATATTAACAAGGTGATTTTGGGAAAGTACAGTAAGGAAGAGGATTAGTTGCCAGGAAAACAAACCGCGTGATTGCAGGGTTAACAATTTCAGTCCCACCCCCAGCCTCCAGGAAGAGCAGAGTGAGTGAAGATGCAATAGCTTGTGGTGTAATCAACCGTGCCTCTGTAATGAAGCCTCCATAAAAACCTGAAAGGACAGGGTTCAGAGAGCTTCTGGGTTAGTGAACAAGAGTTTTGGGAGAGTGATCTCTCGAACCCCTCACCCTTTCTCCGTATTCTATGCATCTAGTTCATCTGGCTCTTCCTGAGTCATATCTTTTTATTAATAAACTGATATCCAGTAAGTAAAATGTTTCTCTGAGTTCTTTGAGTTGGTCTAGCAAACTAATAGAATGCAAAGAGGAAGAAGTCATTGTAACCTCCAATCTATACCTTCCCCAGGTGGCACAGTTGATAAAGGATCTGCTTGCCAATGCAAGAGATGTCAGAGACACGGTTTGATCCCTGGGTTGGGAAGATCCCCTAGAGTAGGAAATGGCAATCCACTCCAGTATTCTTGCCTGGGAAATCCCATGCATAGAGGGCTATAGTCCATGGGGTCGCAGAAGAATCAGACAGGACTGAGCATGCATGTTGAGTTGAATCTATAGCTTGTTGGTCAGAAGCACTCAGGTTTGCAACTAGCTTCTGGAGTGGAAGCAGGCACAGTCTTTTGAGACAGAGTCTTTAACAGAGACTTTAACAGAGACAGGAGAGAAATATCTCCTCATAGTGTTAGAATGGAGTTGAATCATAGGACATCCATCTGGTTTTGAAGAACACCACCCCCACTCCCTATTAGAATTGGGTGCAGGATTAGAGTAATACTGACTTCATAGAATACTCTGGAAAATGTTTCCTTCTCTATATTCTGAAAGAGTTTGGTATTATCTCTACTTTAACTGCTTAATAGGATTCACCAGTGAATCTTTCTGGGACTGACCTTTTCATTGGATTACTCTATTGTTTTCTTATTTTCTATTTTGTTGATTTCTAGTCTAATCTTTATTACTTCTTTCTGCTTGGCTTGGGTTTAGTTTACTGCTCTTTTCCTAACTTCTTTTTTAAGTGATATATAGTTGTTTTATGATATTAAGATAATTTCAGAATTATTGTATAGTAAGCTGATATTTGCATACATTATGAAGTGATTGCCATAAGTCTAGTAAGCATCTGTCCCCATACAAATTAAATACAATATTATTGACCATATTCTTTATGCTGTGTATTACATCCCTTGGTTTACTTATTTTATAACTGGAGATTGGAACCTCTTAATTCATTTCATTTATTTTTCCCCCACTTCACCCCTTTCTTCTCTGGCAACCACCTGTTTGTTCTCTGTGTCTACGAGTCTGTTTCTCTTCTGTTTGTTTTTGTTTTTTAGACTTCACACATAAGTGAAATCATATGGTGTTTATCTTTCTCTGTCTGATTTCTTTCAGCTAGCATAATACCCTCTATGTTGTTGCAAATAGAAAGACTTCATTTTCTTTATGAATGAGATATATGCCATGGTTTATATATACTACATCTTCTTTATTCATTCATCTATTGATGGACCCTTAGATTGCCTCCATATCCTGGCTACTGTAAATAATGTTGCAATGAACATTGAAGTGCATATAATTTTTTCAAATCAGTGTTTTTGTTTTCTTCAGACAAATATTCATGAGTGAAATTTCTGGATTATGTGAAAGTTCTATTTTAGTTTTTTGAGAAGCCTCCATAATGTTTTCCATAGTGGCTGCATCCATTTACAATGCCATCAACAGTGTGCGAGGTAGCCAGCAGAGCACAGGTAGCTCACCAAGGCTTGTTTCAGTAGACTCACACAACACTGGAGTTCAGTGAACATTTAATTTATATTAGAATCAACCAACCAACTGTCAGTTCTGGTATATATGTTTATGTGCTCTTTATTCATATTTTTCTTTTTTCTCTGATTTCCTTAGTATTTTAGTTGGACATTAGGAAAAGTCGTGCCATGATATGCTAATAAGATGCTGTTTAAATCCCAAAATAAAATCTAATTTTTGGATTTTGAGGGGCATGGATTTCAAAAGTTCAGAAAATATATAGATATTATAGCATAACCTGAGACTCTGAAAAAGGTGGCAATTTATGAAGGTTGACATCCACGTGAAAATTAAATTTTACTTACATAGACTCAAATTCTCCCCAATCCAGAGGAAAACAACCCATAATGAATGTGAAATTACTATAAAAGCAGTTATATAATGAGATCAGCCACTAAATAAATGTAACAATGGTACATATCATTTTACTTCTGATCATGATTTTCTTTGATGTTTGATATAAACGGTTCTGAAAATTCATCTGAAAGGAAAATATGTAAAAGTATACAGAAAACTCAGTAAAAAAAAAAAAAAAAAAAAAAGGAAGTTGCTCTACCAGCTGTATTTTAAAAGTATGATCATGAAAATGTGTGGTATAGGTGGTGAAGTGGTTAAGTGTGGTGGTCCATTTGTTGAGCCACCACGCTTCCACTGCAAGGGCATAGATTCCATTTCTGGGTCAGGGAACTAAGATCCTGCATTCTGTGCCACATGGGCAAAAACACGTGGCATAGGTGTTGGAACAGATAGATGAACAGAACAAATAAAAGTTCAGTTGAACTTTCCTCTGCATTGTAATAAACATTTTCATCATTATCACTTACATTAGTTGAATGTTTACTATGGACCAGTTGCTACTCTAAGTTCTTTCGTGCATTAACATATTTAATTCTCATGATGATCCTGAATCATGGCCCTTCCAATTTTCAGTTAGACTATTTAACTCCATGACATACTGCCAGTGTGAGTCTAATAAAAGACATGAAGGAAAGGCTGGCATTAAAGTGTTGAATCAAACAAATTAAATAAACAAAAAGAACTGGACTGGGTAAGCAGTAGAGAAACAGACATGGAGAATAGACTTGTGGACATGGACATGGGGAGAAGGGAGCAGAGGATGAGATGTATGGGAAGAGTAACATGGAAACTTACATTCTCATATGTAAAATAGATAACCAATGGGACTTTGCTGTATGGCTCAGGAAACTCAAACAGGGGCTCTGCATCAACCTAGAGGGGTGGGATGTGGAGGGAGAGGTAGGGAGGTTCAAAAGGGAGGGGATTTATGTATACCTATGGCTGATTCATGTTGAGGTTTGACAGAAAACAACAAAATTCTGTAAAGCAATTATCCTTTAATTAAAAAATTAAAAATTAAATTAAAAAAAAAAGAATGGAGAACATTATGAGAGCTGGGGAGTAGGGAAGTTATATGCCCCCTTCACATCAGCCCTACTCGACTAGCACAGGATTTCTGGTCATTTGCACAGGAAAATGGGCCAATCTGGGTTCTTTCTCAAAGCGAGTTTATTGCTGACCACCCAGAGCCACTCCTAGGATGCTCAGAGATGGTCAATGTTGCACATAAGTAAAAGGTCTTGATATATGGGATAGGCATGTCTAGATGATGCAGGGATCCTGGATGGGGAAGGCATCTCAGTCTAGTGGCAAAATCAGCGAAGTATTAAGTAATGCAAGAAACAACACCTGGGACCAATCTTCATAGGCCTATTCCAGGGGTGGGTGTCTTCAAAGTGCCTTAATTTGTGGAGAGAAGACCAGTGGGAATCATGGTTTGGGAGTCACAGATTATGGAATACAATCATCTTTCTCTTGTTCTTACATCTAGTGGTGTGTTTCTTCTATCCTGTTTTTTGAGTGCTCATAAACTTAAGGCCATTCTTTGGTCATTAGCATCCACTGAGACTCAATTCCCTGTTGGAGTTCATGTACCAGATGGCTAGTGCAATGAAGGACTGAGAGAAAGGATTGAAGCATTGAATAGCTTGTGAGTAGGAAGTCTGGCGGAGAAGGCAACGGCACCCCATTCCAATACTCTTGCCTGGAAAATCCCATGGATGGAGGAGCCTAGTAGGCTGCAGTCCATGGGGTCGCTAAGAGTCAGACACGACTGAGCGACTTCACTTTCACTTTTCACTTTCATGCATTGGAGAAGGAAATGGCAACCCACTCCAGTGTTCTTGCCTGGAGAATCCCAGGGACGGGGGAGCCTGGTGGGCTGCCGTCTATGGGGTCGCACAGAGTCGGACACGACTGAAGTGACTTAGCAGTAGCAGCAGCAGGAAGTCTGGTTTCCTAAGACTGAGTTTTTAGGTTTCTTTTTTTACCCAAAAAGTGGTTCAGGGAAATGCCAAAAAGTGAATCTCTAGCTCAGATCTCTCTTCCTCCAGTGCTAATCCACACCTCGAAGCTGCACTTCGTCTTGAGTCATGATTGCCTCTGATAGGTTACTCATTAATTAGGGCTTTGGTTTAATGGCCAATCCCCAACTTCTGCCTTGAGAGCTAACATCCTTCCTAGAAAGTGGCCACCTGTTTTTGCTTGCTAACATCAAGGCATTACATTCCCCTCATCTATTCCAGCCCCCAGCCCAATGTGCCTGATCAGGACTTGGCTTTCTGGGAGAAGACTGGAGCTGACATCAATGGAGAGCAGATGCTAGTCAGAACCTGTCAGGTTCCTCTCCCTGGTTCCCCAAGCTGACTAGTTTCTATACCACTGCCTATGAAATTGGCACCTTTTCTAAACTCTTAATGGCTGTTGTCGTGGTTCAGTTGCCCAACCATGTCCGACTCTTTGCAACCCGATGGACTGCAGCACACCAGGCCTCCCTGTCCCTCACCATCTCCCAGAATTTGTCCAAGTTCGTATCCATTATATCAGTGAGGCCATCCAGCCATCTCATCCTCTGATGCCCTCTTCTCCTTCTGGCCTCAATCTCTCCCAGCATCAGAGACTTTTCCAAGGAGTTGGCTGATTCCCTCTCAAAAGCACGGCAGTGCCACACAAAGACCCGTATATAAACAATCACAGCAGCATTATTCATAAAAGCCCAGACCAGAAGCAATCCGAATATCCATCAACTAGGCGAAAGTGTTTTTTTTTTAATTTAGTATATCCAGTCAGTAGAAAATTAGTAATAAAAGGCAAAAACTACCAAGACACGAATGAATATTCAGAATGAATCACCTTCAAAAGCATCACACTAAGTGAAAGATGTCAGATTCAAAGGGCTGAAATGGAGCAGGATGCTGTGGTCCTTGCCTCTGTGCCCCCATGTCCTCAACCTGCCTTTTGTCTACGGAAAGCTTTAGTCAAAGAATAAGTTTAATCAGAAAAAATGAGAACATGTGAAAACAAAGGAAAATAGTCAAAGGAGATCAAATAATAATAATGTACTCATTAAGCATAGTCAAGGACCTTTAGTTCTTTCTCAAGGGCTATGGACAATATTCTGAACCATATCCTGGGAGTTCTCTTACAGATACTGAAACCCCCACCTAGGTGGAAGAAGTTAGCTACATGATGACCAGACTGTATCCATGACAGAAGTGGCCACAATTCTGAAAATTGGCCTCAAAGAAATGGGAACAAACAGACCCTGGAACTGAAGACTAACTGTACCTAAAACAACCAAGATGACACTGGTCCAAACCACTGATGAAATGGTCTGTTAGAGATGACTGTGCTATTTCTCTATGTAGCAACCCCCGCCCCGACTCCGCTGTCTAAAAAAGCTCTTGCCCTACTGGTTGCCAGTGGGGTGGAGTCAGCCTTTTGACAGACATCCACTCTCCTCTCCCTCAGTTTTGGGCATCTGAAATAAAGCAAACTTTCCACCAACCTGGCCTGTTTTACTGGCTTTTGGGTGGTGAGCAGCTGGACCCCATACCTATTAGTAACAGGACTACATCTTCAGTAGTTCTATTTATTTATAAGTCCAGACAAGGAAAGTATAGTAGAAACAGAAAGCAGATCAGTGCTTGTCCAGGACTAGGGTTAGGAAGGAGGATTTATTGTGAAAAGACACAAGGGAACTTTCTACAGTGATTTCTAAAAGTGAGTTGTGGGAATGGTTACACAATTCTACAAATTTACCAGAATCCTTGAGTTGCATAATTATAGTAAGTAAATTGTATCTTATGTAAATCTAACCTCAATAAAGCTGCTAAAAAATAATAATAATAAAAAAACATGGCGGTGATCTCTGTAGATTCTATATGGAACAGGTTCCCCTTCCCCAAAACAGAGTTCAGAACGTAATCCCCAGGTCACATGATAGTCTGAAGTTTAAGAGAATATAGGAATATCTATGCTGGAGGTGACTGTGTGCACACCCAGGAATTGTTAGCAATACCTGCCAAGTCCTTGGGAATAGTAAATAGAAATCTAAGTCTACAAAAACTTGTGTTCAAGAATTATCACATCACTTTTCTCCATAACCTGAATTGACTTCTGTTTTCTATCTTCAACTTCCTAGCTTATGAAGCAGTTATCCTCATTGCTTACTGAAATTCCCACTTCTTGCTCACACCATTGAGGTAAGCCATGGAGCCAAAACACTGATGCTGGCGGTGTCTTCCTGTCCTTGCTCATCCATTTGCATGCAGTCACGGCCCTATTTGCATGACCCCTTCTGACCAATATTCCTTTGTTGTTTTAGTCCCACTCTCTGGCACTGAATTCCCTGGTGGCTCAGTGGTAAAGAATCCACTTGCCAATGCTGGAGACATTGGTTTGATCCCCGGGTCAGGAAGATCCCCTGGAGAAGGAAATGGCAACCCACACCAGAATTCCTGCCTAGAATATCCCATGGACAAAGAAGTCTGGCAAGCTGCAGTCCATGGGGTCACAAAAGAGACAGCCATGATTTAGTGACTAAACAACTAAACAACAGGCACAGGAATCCTTGCTGAGAGGCCCACGGGGCCTGTATAGTGACAGGTTGCAAGTCAGTGGCATGGAAGCTACATCTGGTCTGCAGCTGTGCTTTGTTTGGCCTAAGCTTTATTTTAAAAGCATTGTAGCCAACTTTTAAAAGTCAGAAGGGTTCATGAAAAAAATTACAATTTCTGGCTTCTCTGGAACATCAGGAAAGCTAGAAATTATGGGCACTTCTCCATGAGGCCATGATCACAGGAGTTGAGAAGCAATTGCCCATCTGATATTTGACATAGACACATCCAACCTCAATTATCCCCAACACTGAGGTAGGGTGTCAGTTGATGTTTTGATAATATTTGCAAGATTTTTTTTTTGTTTTTGTTTTTGTTTTTTTTTTTAACACTAGGCCCTTTGAAACCACTTGTCTGACCTGCCTTTGCCATAGCAGGTGTTTGAAATCCCTGGTATGGCTTCCCCATAGGCCATCCTCTTACCCCCTCCCCAGTAGACTAGACACACTTTCTTCTGCTTTTCTCTCCCTTGCCAGTGGTATTCTCTTGCTAGTCTGTGAAAGAACCTTCTCTATCAATTTTTTAAAAGTCATTTTCCTTTGACAAGCCAAACTCAATTTGAGCTGTAGGGTTTAGCTTTTTAAAAACCAAAACTAGAATTTTTTTTTTTTTTTTTTTATCCAGGCAGCAGGAGCTTTTGTCCTTTCACAGACCTCTCTTGAAATAAGGGGAGAACAACCAAAAATTCTTGCTTAAAAGGAGAAGAGAGAAGAGAAAATATTATGGAAAGAGGGAACATGGGTCAATATCTCAAAATTTTAACAATTAGGCATAACTTTGTCTTCAGATATCTAATTAAAAGACGTATTCAGTTCAGTACATGCCCAACTCTTTGCCACCGCATGGACTGCAGCACACCAGGCTTCCCTGTCCATCACCAACTCCTGGAGCTTGCTCAAACTCATGTTCATTGAGTCAGTGATGCCATCCCACCATCTTATCCTCTGCCATCCCCTTGTCCTCCTGCCTTCAATCTTCCCCAGCATCAGGGTCTTTTCCAATGAATCAGTTCTTCGCATCAGGTGGCCAAAGTTTTGGAGCTTTAGCTTCAGCGTCAGTCCTTCCAATGAATATTCAGGATTGATTGCCTTTCTCCTTCTGTCCAAGGGACACTCAAGACATAGTAGTTGAGTCAAATGACTCATCAATTAATATAAACACATTCCATCTTTTACTTGGAGTCAAAGTACCATCTGTTCAGTGAGTTGTTATTCCCTTTACTAGTAATATTGCTGGGCTGTTAATACTGGAAGAATCTATGATTATGCAGCTAAGTGCCAGGGCTCCCCTGGAATGGAAAGGATGCTTCAGTTCCAACCATGGTCAGAAACTAACCCCCCTACAAACACAAGCTGTCACTAGGTACCCCTTCCTGTCTCGGGCATGGGTACTGAACAGCAAACCTAGCAGGTAGAACAGAACTCTGAGGAGGTCAAAACCCAGGCAGCAAAGGGCAATGCCCTGTGAATGCTCAAGTCAAAGAGAACTGCAGGGAGTCAACGAAAGAAATTCCAATCCTGGGGTCTGTAAGGAAAAAGCAGACGGTCTGTAGGCATTTAGCCAAGCACACTGGAGGGGAACAGAGGAGTCCTCTGTAGGTTGCACTTGGAGTGAACTCTGAGCATTTACAGATGAGAAGGCTGAGGGCTCTGTGTAAACAGTTATGAAGGAGAAGAAACAAAGAAGCTCCATCCCAGTACAGAATGTCATCAGACCACACAAAAGGATCCGCTGGCTCGAGACCATGCAAAACAAGGTTTCCAGGCAGAGTGGACACAATCACTTAGCCACTGACAAGACTTACTACCAGATCTCAAGAGGCCAGGCACTGGAAGTTGTTTAAAGCTCATTAAATGATGGTAATAGTTTTTCCCCTTTTTTGAGGTAAAGTTGATTTACAATGTTCTATAAATTTCAGATGCATAAATAACCACCAGTAATTCACAATTCTTAAGACTATACTCCATTTCTAGTTATTAAAAAATATTGGTTATATTTCCTGTGCTGTATAATATATGCTTGTAGCTTGTTTATGTAGGTTGTACCTCTTAATCCCCTATCGCTATCTTGCTAAGACCAATGACATTGGGAAGTAGTATAAATTAAACAGTCAACTAATCAATAAAAATACCAGCATCAGTCAGTCAGTTCTGTCACTCAGTTGTGTCCGACTCTTTGCAACCCCGTGATCTGCAGCCAGGCCTCTCTGTCCATCATCAAATCCTGGAGTTTACTCAAAATCATGTCCATTGACTCGGTGATGCCATCCAACCATCTCATCCTCTGTCATTCCCTTCTCCTTCTGCCTTGAATCTTTCCCAGCATCAGAGTCTTTTCAAATGAGTCAACTCTTTGCATTAGGTGGCCAAAGTATTGGAGCTTCATTTTCAGCATCAGTCCTTCCAATGAATATTCAGGACTGATTTCCTTTAGGATAGACATCTTAGGATGCAAGGTTGGATCTCCTTGCAGTCCAAAGGACTCTCAAGAGTCTTCTCCAACACCACAGTTCAAAAGCATCAATTCTTTGGTGCTCAGCTTTCTTTATAGTCCAACTCTCACATCCATAGATTATTACTGGAAAAACCATAGCTTTGACTAGATGGACCTTTATTGGAAAAGTAATGTCTCTGCTTTTTAATATGCTGTCTAGGTTGGTCATAACTTTTCTTCCAAGGATCAAGCGTCCTTTAATTTCATGGCTGCAATCACCATCTGCAGTGCTTTTGGAGCTCAAAAAAATAGTCCGTCACTGTTTCCACTATTTCCCCACCTATTTGCCATGAAGTGATGGGACCAGATGTCATGATCTTAGTTTTCTGAATGTTGAGCTTTAAGCCAATTTTTTCACTCTCCTCTTTCACTTTCATCAAGAGGCTCTTTAGTTTTTCTTCACTTTCTGCCATAAGGGTGGTGTCATCTGCATATCTGAGGTGATTGATATTTCTCCCTGCGATCTTGATTTCAGCTTGTGCTTCATCCAGCCAAGCATTTCTCATGATGTACTCTGCACATAAGTTCATTAAGCAGGGTGACAACATACAGCTTTGACGTACTCCTTTCCCTATTTGGAACCAGTCTGTTGTTCCATATCCAGTTCTAACTGTTCCTTCCTGACCTGCATACAGATTTCTCAAGAGGGAGGTCAGGTGGTCTAGTATTCCCATCTCTTTCAGAATTTTCCACAGTTTATTGTGATCCACACAGTCAAATGCTTTGGCATAGTCAATAAAGCAGAAATAGATGTTTTTCTGGAACTTTCTTGCGTTTTCGATGATCCAACGGATGTTGGCAATTTGATCTCTTGTTCCTCTGCCTTTTCTAAATCCAGTTTGAACATCTGGAAGTTCATAGCTCATGTATTGTTGAAGCCTGGCTTGGAGAATTTTGAGCATCACTTTTCTAGCATTTGAGATGAATGCAATTGTGTGGTAGTTTGAGCATTCTTTTCATTGCCTTTCTTTGGGATTGGAATGAAAACTGACCTTTTCCAGTCCTGTGCCCACTGCTGAGTTTTCCAAATTTGCTGGCATATTGAGTGTATCAACTAATCAATAAAAATATCAGCATGCACAAGCAATTCCAAGACATGTTTTCCCTTTGAATATTGAAGCTGAGTTGGGGTGAAGTGGCCACATGTAAATCTCCTGTTGTTTATTACCAAAGTTGGGGGGCAGGGGGAGCACAGCTTAACTGAAGACCTAGTCTACCCCTGAAGAGATACCTCATTGCCCAAGAGGCAACATGTGTTTCTTCCAACTCAGATATAATTAGGAAGACAGCCAGTGATCAAGGACGTAAAGAGATGATTGGATGGGATGTAATTCCTACATAGTGTGTACTTTCCTTCATGTTGGTTTGGAAACCTCTGTTTTACTGGACAATTTAACCCCTGCTAGAGCACATAAATCACCTTAGACTGGGGGGACCTATAGGTACGTGTGTCCATCCCAGAAACTCTAGTTAACATTCAGAAAAGTAAACTATCAAGCAAGTGACATCACATATGTCCCCTTCTGACCCACCCTCATGATTGACTCCTGGGAATAAAAAACTCACAGGAGGCTGCCCATCCTCCTCGGTGCCCACCTGCTCTGGCACTTGTCAGGGCGAACTGAGACCTTATCCATCCTGGTTTCATACTTTCTATTTTTTTCCTTGTTTTCTCCCTTCTATTCTTTTCCACTTCTACCTTTGTTCCATATACTAACTGGACTGGAATCAACTGTGTCCTTGCCTTTGTACTGGGTGAAAACAGTTCCTGGCCAGGCCCTGGCAATCAGGATGAGTTAAATCTAACCCATCTCATCCCCACCCTTATGCTACCGTGACCACCCCCCACCTCCCTGACCCTGTCTCACTTGTCCTCCGGTTCAAGAGCTCCCAGCTCCTGGCATATGAACAGCATCTGGACATATAGTCAGTATCATGGTTCATGGTGAAAGGGTCACAGAGAGACCATGAGGGGAGGAAAGGAAAACAGAAAGCTGAGAAGGAGGGCAGCATGCAAACTCGACCCGTTAGGTACATGGCAGGATTCCCAGTAACTAATGACTATAAATTAGATGAATAAATCACTGGAAAAGATACAGTCAAAACATAGCTCAGATAGAAGCATCATTTAGCTAGTTGGAGCCACATCTAATAATAGTTGGAAACTAGTAGAATAATTTGATCAATGACTTTTTTTGCAACTTGTATCACTTGTTTTATAGTTTTAAAATACATATGATTTAGACCAGTGCTATTCAGTAGCAGAATGTGGCTATTTAAAGTAATTAAAAGTAAGTAAAATTAGAGACTTTCCTGGTGGTTCAGTGGTTAAGACTTCACCTTCCAGTTCAAGGGGTGTGGGTTCAGTGTCTGGTTGGGGGGCTAAGATCATGCTGGTCAAAAAATAAAACAAGAACAATATTATAACAAATTCAGTAAAAACTTTAAAAAGTGGTCCACATCACAAAATATCTTTAAAAAACAATAAAATTAACGACATTTAAAAATTAAATTCCTCAGTTGCACAAGTCATGTTTCAAATGCTTGATTTCCCCGTGTGGCCAGGGGCTACCATATTGAACAGCAGAGGTATAGAACATTTCCAGCATCTCACAAAGGTTCAGTGTGTTTGCATTTATCAGGTTACTTTTTCCTCCATATCAAGTGAACAAGTGTATTGTGTATTGCTTGTAGCTCTGACTACTGTGAAATTTTCCTTCAGCACTATGGAGGTAGCTGACATGACACTCTGGATCACCTATTTATGCAATCAACTTGTGATTTCTGTTCCCACTTTGCACGCATCAGTGTACTATCTCCATCTTACAACAGACTGATGATACTCCCATGCCACTTTATGACTCTGTAGATTTGATAGCATTCAATTTAGGATAAGCAATTCACATTCCATAGTCACTTTTATTCCTACGATTAAGAGATGTCTTAATCCCCGTCAATGTCCATTGTTATCTGAGGAGCTGTTACTTTCAGCAGAGATGAGCTCTAGATGCCGAGAGGTTTGCCCACACTACCACTCTCCTACTGGAGCCGGTGACTCCCCTGTACCTCTAGCATCATCAGATCTGCAGGATGACAACCACATGGCAGGAAAGATTGCACCACAGCCTGAATCTTCTACAGTATTCTCCAGTCTGAGCTCTAATAAAATGTACAACCTTATCCCATAATCTGATACATTTATTGGAGGTGGTACCCCCAAGCATGGCATAAATTGCCTCAAAAGAAAAAAAAACAGTGGGAGGGTGGTGGAGGAGGGATAGATTGGGAACTCGGGGTTAATAAACTATTATATGTAGAATGGATAAACAACAGGGTCCTACTGTATAGGACAGGAAATAACATCCAATATCCTCTAATAAACTGTAATGGGAAAATATGAAAATGAATATACAAATATAGTCTTATAACTGAATCACTTTGCTGTACAACAGAAATTAACAGAACATTATAAACTGTTCATTATTTAAAAAAAAAAAAAAACCAAGTAGACCAAAGCAAACTCTTTCTCTTTCTTAATAGAGGTCCACGATGCAAAAATGTGTTCTTTACATTAAAGAAGAATTTCCTGGAATGCCCCAGATCATTGGTTCACTACAAAACTTTAAAATGTTTCAGGACCTTTGGTATACATGTATGTGACTAGAGCACCTAGGGTAAATGCTACTTCCTGAGTACCAAGTCTATTTAGCAAAATGGAATCAAAATAGTAGAGCAGTATGATATTTCTGGGGCTTCTCAGGTGGCACAGCGGTAAAGAATCTGCCTGTCAATGCAGGCGACACAAGAGACGCAGGTTCAATCCCTGGTTCAGGAAGATGTCTTAAAGTAGGAAATGACAACCCACTCAAGTATTCTTGTCTGGAAAATTCTATGGAATGAGGAGCCTGGCAGGTTACAGTCCATGGGATCACAAAGAGTCGGACACAACTGGAATATACACACAGAGGATCATGGTGACAATGACAGCCCATATCTAACATCCTTAAAACACATAGCTATTCTTCTTTGTGGAGTCTACTATTATCCTGCAAAACCCAAGGGAACAGTGCAAAGTATTGGAAACAAGGCAAGTGCACTGAATCTGTACTTTTTTTTTTCTTTTGAGCTTTTTGTCTTTTATTGGGGTACAGCTGATTAACAATGGTGTGATAGTTTCAGGTGAACAGCAAAGAGATTCAGTCAGACATATATATGTACCCATTCTCTCCCTGAATCTGTATATTCAGTAAGTTGTTTCAAAACTCTCTTATTCTGTGGGTCTATTTATATGTCTATGCAATACCACAGTGTCTTAATTGCTATAGTTTAATTAAAATTTTGTTATCTGTTAGAACAGTTTTCTTCTTCGGAAATATCTTGAGTCTTCTAGACTTTCTGCTCTTTCATTTAAGTTTCAAAATCAGCTTGTTAAGTTCCATGAAAAAAACTGGATTTGTCTTCAAGAGAGCCATCTTTATGCTTGGGATAGCAGTTAAAGATTATTGGTAGTTACAGAATAAAGATTTCATGGGAATGAGTGTGAATAAAAATTAAAGTGATTAACTGAGTGCTTTTCTGATAAGTGGTATTTGTCCCCCCAATGTTTTATTTTTGCTGTTATATAATAAACTTTAAACTCTTGTAAATGCAGATCAAGGAAAGGAATGAGTAGAGAATGTAGCTTGGAAATAAAGCTTAAAGTTTGAAGGAACATATTTTGGTTTTCTTTGCTATTCAACTAGCAAAATTTGGAGGTACTTACAGATGAAAGTAAAGAAACCAACAGAAAGGTGGAGAATAAAAACTGAAGAAATCAGAAGATAATTGAGGCAGCAAGAGTTCGGTAAACATAGAGTGGAAATCTCCCTCTCTATCTATCTTGTGTGTGTATGTGTGCACTCGAATATACCCTGCATACACGCATGCAGTTGGTGGCATTTCAAGAGTTCACAATATTAAAGAGGGAAATTTTCCACAAAGCATTATCCCCAAAGAATGTCTTTATGTATTCTAATAGAATGGAGGGAAATCATCAGATTTGAGACACTGAGGAACTGTACGAACAAAGAATTACTGTAGGCAATATGACCCATTTTCAGAGTTTTTCTTAAAAAGGAAATTAGATATGACTTGACAATTAGTAGGTTTCACTGTAGAGAGCATCCCAAGTTAATATTCCCAACCAGTTGTATGACTTTTTATATAATGTCATAAGAACTACTTAAATTTCTCTGTATAGATATAATTCACCCATCTTATTTAGAAAGAAAATTTCTCCTCTTCATAACTTAAGGAGAACATTTTTATAAATTAGAGATTGAATTTCCTTTTAGGAAAACGTATTAAAAATCCCATGGACAGAGGAGCCTTGTCGGGCTACAGTTCATAGGGTCTCAGAGTCGGACACAACTAAAGTGACTTAGTAAACATGCATTAAGAACCGAAAAAAATATTATAAGAGTAAATCGCTTCTCCTTCAAATGCACAAATACTTTAAATTTAATAATATGATAAAGCAAATTTTCAGATCAAATGATGACATAGAAATTCAACAAGGAAAAACATGCTAAAAGTTGAATGGTAGTTTTAGTTTTCTTTCCAGGAGAGTGAAATTTCACCA
Source organism: Bos indicus (assembly GCF_029378745.1). Classification (NCBI taxonomy): domain Eukaryota; kingdom Metazoa; phylum Chordata; class Mammalia; order Artiodactyla; family Bovidae; genus Bos; species Bos indicus. The sequence goes on from NC_091760.1 coordinate 115,610,911, forward strand.
GTATAGTCTTAGGAAGTTTATAATTTACACTCAGTTGTTTTAAAGTATGATTTAATCTAATTGTAATTTGTTTTATCTGAGAAAGTGTGTATATGATTCTATGGCTTATAAAATTATTTTAATAATCAAAGTAAAAATGATTAAAGTACAAATAGAAGAGGTTGTGATTTCTCTTACATTACTAAAAAGTTGCCAGTGAAAATGATGTATTAATAATTTTATTAGTGTTACACATGACTGCAGGAATAGCAATTCTTAATACTATCTTTTCAATCATCTTTATTTTTAAATGACCACATGTGGTTCTTGCTTTTGTTCTATCTTGTGTTTGGGGGGTGTTTCATCCTCCCATTTCTCCCCTCATACACATCTTAATAATTTTATGGTTATTGGAATAATTACTAAATAAGTTATAAATAATCTTTACTTAAAACATAACTAGTTCCTTCACTGTATCCCAGATAGATAAAAATCATTTTTCTTTAAGTCATTAGGGCTCTACTTCAAAATTATGGTCCCAGGACTAAGTAAGACTTTGATGACTTGAGAGAGTAACAAATTGTAACACATACTGCATCTTGCTCACTCAGTGAGAGCTAATTCAGTTGACTAAATCTCACAAATGTGTTTAAAGAGAAATGGATGCTGATTCATCTTGCTCACTCAGTGAGAGCTAATTCGGTAGTTGACTAAATCTCACAAAGGGAAATGGATGCTGATTCCTAGATTCTATCATTTAATGTGTAAATGGGGAGTTTCAGATGCCGTTATTTGCCATAATAAGTCTGATGTCATTCAGTAACAAAGTTCTGGACCTGAAATCAGTGTCATCAGCTTTTAAATCAACCTATCATATTCTAATGAACCAGTTGTATTTGTCTGGATTAAAATGGAATCATTCATAGGACTTCCAGAATGGTGATATGAGGACCCTCTTCCCAGTAGAACAACTACAAATGATTAAAACTGATTACAAAAACAGTGACTTGGAAATTGTTCTAAAGAAATAGAGAAAATGTAAAACATTTATTCCAGAAAATGCACTCAGTTTTTTTAAGAACAGCAGAGTCTGTGGTAACTGATCCCTAATCCACTTCCTCTGGGACTCCCTTAGGTGGCTCAGTGGGTAAAGAAGCCACCAATGCAGAAGATATAAGAGATGTGGGTTTGATCCCTCAGTCAGGAAGATCCCCTGGTTGAGGACATAGCAATCCACTCCAGTATTCTTGCCTGGAGAATCCCATGGACAGAGGAGTCCGTAGGGTCACAAAGAGTCGGACATGACTGAAGTGACTTAGCATGCATGCATGCACCATTTCCTGGCACCTCCTCAGCTCAGCATCATGGAAACTATTCCTGTTGGGTTGCAACTAAGAACACAGAGCCCCTCTTCATCTTGCTCTGAGTCTATATCTATGGAATCTTCCCTGGAGGAGCATCCTCCATCAATACTCATCCCTCCAGCTCCTTGTCCAGAAACTCTATTCTAGCAAAGGGCAATTAAGGGACCTGGGGCTCCCTTTCTCCACCCAGAAAAGAGAGAAAGTGGAAACACAACACTAGTCCCCAGTCACTCTGTCCCAGCTTGCTCATAGGGAGGATATTTCAAGCTGAGACGGTGGAGATGCAAAGATCAGAACTTATCAACATCACCCAGCATTTCACTTGAATGACAGAATTATCCCCACATCTAAACCCTTAATAGTGACACAGAGGTTTTACACAAGGGTAGTAAAACAGATCATAGGAAGGAATAAGTCCATAGATCCATGAATCCAATATACAGGTACCCTAATTGAATTAAATCAAACTGTGGAGCAATTTATGCCCCAGGGCATTGTTGAAAACAATAGGATCATCAACTGGCAATTAGTGGAGGTAACAGAGGGGTATTATCAACAAAGGCAAAAAACTTAACAGGGAGCACAGAGAAAGAGATTAAAGAAAGCCCTGATGTAACCACTGCCTCCTTGAGAGACTGTGTGCCTACCTGAGACTGGGTACCTCCCTATGGGACTCACATCAGAAAATATACAGATTTCACTAAAATTGCCTATTTCAACAAAAATGATGAGACATACAGTAACAGCAAAGTATGACCTATATATAGAGAGACAGAGAGAACAACAACAACAAAAAATGCAGGCAACAGATGTTGCCTTTGAGGAGACTCAATGATCATACATAGCAGACAAATCTTTGAAGGCTATTATAAAATATTCAAAGAACTGAAGGAAACCATGTCTAAAGAAGTGAAGGCAGACATGATGACAATGTCTCAGCAAATAGACAATATCCAAAAAGAGATACATGCTATACAAGAAAACCAAATAGAAATTCTGGAGATGAAAAGTAAAACAACTCAAAAAATAAAATTCACTAGAGAGAATTGACAGTAGGTTTAAGCACATCTAAGAGAAAACCAGTAAACTTGAAGATAATTTCTATAAACTATGTAATATAAATACACAGAACAAGAATGAAAAAAATGGACAGAATCTCAGCGAACACAATATACCTAAACTTATGGAATGCAATTGAAGCAGTGCTTAGAGAGAAATTTATAGCAAAAATACTTAAAAAGAATAAATAAATCAATAATCTGTGACTTTCCACCTTAAGACACTTGAAAAAGATGGGGACACTAACACTAAAGCAAATAGAAGAAAGCACATAGTAAAAATGAGAATGGAGATAAAAGAAACAGAAAATAGAAAAACAATAGAGAAAATCAATGGAACAAAATGGAGGAAAGACCACAAAATTGACAAATCTTTAGCTAGATTAACTGGGGAATAAAGACGAAAGTCTCAGATGAAGGAGGGAACATCACTACTGACCTTACAGGAATGAGAGGGATGTTAAAAGGGGACTTTTCTGGTGGTCTAGGGGTTGAGACTCCATGCTTCCCCTACAAGGGGAAAGTGATTTGATCCCTGGTCAGAGAACTAACTTCCCACATGCCACATAGTGTGACCAAAAAAAACCAGAACAAAACAAAAAGGCTGCTAAAGGGATAATATGCAACTGTGTGTAAACAAATTAGATAATTTAGATGAAAGGAACAAATTCTTAGAAAGAAACTGACAAAAGAAGAAACATGTAAATAGACCTATAATAAGTAGAAATAATAAATTTGCTAATTTAAAACTTCCCACAAAGAAGAGCCCAACACCAGATGCATTTGTTGTTAATTCTACAGAATATTAAATATGAATAAACATTAATTCTTCATAAACTCTTTCAAAAATAGAAGCTAATCATTTTTGACTATTTTATGAGGCCATTGTTACCATTATATCAAAATGAGACAAATACAAGAAAAGCAGAGACCAGTATCTCTTATAAATGTAGATACAAAGATTTTAAACAAGATATAGCAAATTAATATAACGGTAATATATAAAAGGGACTATGCACCATATCCAAGTGGGATTTACTTCAGGAATGTAGAGTTGATTTATCATACAAAAATTATTTACAGAATTACACTATATCAATAAATTAAGAAGTGAAAAATATATGATTATCTCAGATGCAGAGAAAGCATCTTCATGATAGAAACCTAATAAACTAGAAATTTAAAAAAACCTCCTCAACCTGAAAGGCAATTTATATGAAAAAATACCCACAGTTAGCATCACACTTAACAGTGAAAAATCAAATGCTTTTCCCCTACAAAATGAGACAAGGATGTCCACTCTTACCTCATCTGTTCAACATTATTCTTGAGGTTCTAGCTAGGGCATTTAGACAAGAAAAATAAATAAAAGCATTGACATTGGAAAGAAAGGATCAAAAATATTTCTATTTTCAAATGATATTATCTTATATGGAAATATATTAAAGTTAAAATCCACTAAAGTTTATTAGAATATTAGTAATAGTAAATGAGTTAATATATAATCAATATCAGATCAGAATATAAGATCAACATACAATCAATTGTATTCTTGTGTACTAAAAATGAATGTTTCAAAAATAAAATTACTAAAATAATTCAATTTTCACTAAAATAAAAGACAACAGAATACTTGGGTATAAATTAAACATAAAAATTTTCTGTTAATTACTCTTTAATGATTCTATATTATAGTATTTACAGAAAGCACATGTAAAAGTATACATATTAAAATATATCATATTTTGAAATCCTCAAACAAAAAAATGCAGTGTATTTCTTAGAGCAGCATTAGATAAGCCTTCAGTTAATTAAGTTATACCTTTAAAAATATTGCCTCCAGATGGTAAATTAAATCTGTTTTTGTAATATTTTAATAAATTACTCACCTTGGAGTTCTAAGAGTATAGGCTTTAAGATTTCAGACTTAAACTGTCCCTTAAATTCTTTTACCAGGATTACTAATATACCCTAAAGAACTATTTATTTTCTAACTTGTTCATTTTCATTACTTAATATACTGTTGGGAATACTTTATCTTGAGCCATGTCTAGACATCCAGATGGTTTTGATAAATTCATTTGAAAAAGAGGCTGAGTTCAGGGAAATGGCTAATTATTTTTTTTTAACTAAGCATATTTTTTCTAAAGAATGCCACAAAATCATCTTGACTGAATTACTCACCTTTCAACTGATTATTTTGGCAGCGGGTTGATCAGAAACATCATTTTCTATGATGAGAGTTTAATATTTAGCACAGAGATACTAAAGAGGGACTTTTATTCTTTGGCGGGGTACAGGGTGGTAGGAAGGACACTTGCTTTTAATGACCATCAGATTAAATATTGCCAAGTAAAAATATGCCTATCATTTTCACAAGGAAAATCACATCTGAAACCTAAGTAGCATTTTACTTCTAAGGAAAATAGATGTTGCTGAGGTGGCCAACTAAGATTTACTCTTTGAACTATATACTGAATACCATCTTTAAATCAGGACAAATAATAGACATGTTGACCAAATGTGCAGCTTTCTCAGGCTGCAGAATGTAACGCTCTATTTGCTGCAGCCAAAAGAGAAAGATCAGAAAATGACAAGACTCACTGAACACCTCTTGGCAGATACAGAAATGATTATCTCTTGTTTACTCTATCAGATATATCCTGGATCGAATGCAGGAATGACGCTCATTATTCACTCCTTACGATTCTAGAGCCCAAGATCATGACTGTGCCTTCATTCATTTATTCAACAAATGAGGAAATAAGGATTTGTTAAGCGTCTATCATATGGCAGTTCTAAAAGAGGTGAACCGTGTAAATACAAGCCTTATATAATTCTCAGAATAATTCTATGATAAAGAAACCCATGTACGATGAAATTATATAATTTTTCCCCACAGTCTCCTAAGTGGAAAATTCAGGATGAAACAATTCCCTCAGACAGTAAGGATGTTGTTTTTTACTTTGCTGATTCATTTCTTTAAAGATATTCTTTTCATTTTAACTGCAACATATTTTATATATTTTAAAAAGGATGAAAATAGCTCAGCATTCAACAACCAGATTTAAGAGAAGTTAACATTTCACAGCATTTGCTTCAGGTTTTAAAGAAAAAGTGCTACAGACCCAGCTCCAACAATAACTCCATTTTCCTCCTTCCTGATTTCCTAGAAGTATCAACAACCCTGAAGATGCATCATATCATTTCCATGCATGTCATGTTAGACAGTGCCTATGTATTTCTACGTAGCAATGTTGTTTTATGTGTTTAAATGTATATTAATGATATCACTTTATGAATCTACAACTTCCTTTTTCATTTTACATATTTATCAGAAGTCTATTTTGGTATATGGATATATGATTATTTCTTTCTTTAACCAAAAAGTTATATAAAATGCATTTTTAAATGTCCAAGTGCCTCTGTTTTTGCTAATAATTTCTAATTTTGTTATTTAATTTGCTGACGTTTCTTCGTGGCCAAATCACCTTCATTTTTACAGAGGTTTCTTATACTTGAAAATAATGTGTTGTCTTTTACTTGAAAATAATAATAATTGTTTTACACACATTCTGTGTATAGCTACTATACCAAGTTGTAAACTGTTTTGTTTAAATCCTCTATATTGACACTAATTTTTGTTTGCTCAAGCAATTAATGTTTTAAAATTATATTAGGTAGAATGACAAATCTTTCTGTGGTTGCATGTCTATAAATTTTTATCTATCATTTTTGCTTCATGTATATCAGTATGTGTTTTACAAAAATCATAATATCTTCCTTTTATTATATAACACCCTCTTCTCCATAATAATGTATTTAATTTACAATCTATTTTGCTTGATAACCATCTTTCTGAATACTGTTATAGCATGTTTCTTATAAACAAACTGAATTTTGTAGTTTAAACAAACTAAGAATTTCTCTTTTATCTTGTGATTTCCTTTGTATTATGTGTAGTTTCTGATGGTAGATATATTCTATCATATTATTGTCTATTAACAATGCTTTTCCTTTTCTAATTACTTTTTCCTTTTTCCACGATTCTATTAATATCAAATTGATGTGTCTCTAGTTCTATTTTTAAAGTTTTTTAAATATGCATATTTGACAAGCTCTAAATTAGATCAACAATTCTACAAAGCTACTGAAAAACAAGGATAATTTTAATTACTTTACATCAGTTGCAAAAAAAATGTAATTTTTCCAGTCACTAATATATGGAAGAAATTTTCCTATAGCTAATAATAAAGAAACTGCCATGTGATATGGTAAATTTTAAAATCAACAGCATCCTAGTAAATATCTCTGAGTTGTTACTTGATTATCCATATGTGAAGTTAGTGTGGTATGTGTGTTAAGGTGATTTGGATCAAGATAAATTTAGGATTTAGAGGAGTAGTTCAATTGCTCTCATATTGGAATTTTTGCTAAATTCCAAAATGTTCAAGTTTCTAATTGTAAAAACTTAAAGTCATATTTATGATGTTGATAGACAGCATTGAAAAGTTTGAGTTTTAACGATAAAAATATAAATAATCAAGACACACTCCTCAATAAAAGAATGCCAAGTTTTACCATTGTCTGCCTATACTAATGCATAGAAAAATATGATCAGCGTTCCTAACTTTTAGTCCACTGAATAATGTTTTACAGCATTTAAAAACAAAAGACTCTCTTTTAATATCTATCATCTACCTATCCATCTATGTATCTACCTATCTACCTATCATCAATTTGTATATGACAGAAGACTACACAGAGAAAAAAAGAGAAGTGATTCAAATGTTTTTAATATAAAAATAATTTAAAATTCTAATAAAAATATTAGAATCTGTACCAGATAGCTAAAATAATGTTAACAGAAAAATTTATAGCTTTAAATAATATTAGTACATATCAGGAAAGAATGAGATTAATTTAGTTACAACTTACATATTATTAAAGTTGTTTCCAAGCACAGAAAGGAATGAAAACATTTAGATTCTTTACTAAAAGCCACTGGAACATTTATTTCACACTGTCCCAAATAGTACTAAGACCAGAAAAATACAGACCAATCTCAAATACTAAATAAATATACATTATAATATTTAGAGTATATTAGCCTTATTATTGGAGAAGGCAATGGCACCCCACTCCAGTACTCTTGCCTGGAAAATCCCAAGGACAGAGGAGGCTGGTAGGCTGCAGTCTATGGGGTTGCTAAGAGTCAGACACAACTGAGCGACTTCACTTTCACTTTTCACTTTCATGCATTGGAGAAGGAAATGGCAACCCACTCCAGTGTTCTTGCCTGGAGAATCCCAGGGACGGGGGAGCCTGGTGGCCTGCCGACTATGGGGTCACACAGAGTTGGACACGGCTGAAGCAACTTAGCAGCAGCAGTAGCAGCAGCCTTATTATGGGCTTCCCAGTTGGTGCTAGTGATAAAGAATCTGCCTGCCAATTCAGGAGATGCAGGAATTGTGGGTTTGATCCCTGGGTTGGGAAGATACTCTGGAGGAGGAAATGTTAACCCACTCCAGTAGTCTTGCCTGGGAAATCCCATGGACAGAGCAACCTGACGGGCTACAGTCAATGGGGTCGCAAAAGAGTTGGACACAACTGAGCACATACACACACACACACACTCAGCCTTATTATACCATTGGGAACACAAAGTCTCTGTGACGGCGAGGAGAAAAATGTTGGAACCACACTGGCTTTTGATTTCCTCTATCTAGAAGAATATGTGTGACTTCCTAATAGTCCATTTGCTAAAGACTGGTCACATGGACCCACCCCAACTGAAAAAGGAAGTGGGAAATGAAGAGAAAACGGGTATTTGATGAACACTAATGTCTCTCCTATAGATATATTCTTAGTTTAAGAGATAAAACAATAAATTGGAATGCCTTTCCAGATTATGCTAAGCCACTTCAGTCGTGGCAGACTCTTTGTGACTTTATGAACCATATCCCACCAGGCTCCTCTGTTCATGGGATTCTTGAGGCAAGAATACTGGAGTGGGTTGCAATTCCCTCCTCCAAGGGATCTTCCCAACCCAGGGATTGAACTAGGTCTCTTGAAACCTGATGGACTAAACCTGGCAGGCTACAGTCCATGGGGTCACAAAGAGTCAGACACGACTGGAGGAGCATGCAATCCTCAGTAAGAGGAGTCAGGACAGGACTTCGGGTTATAGCACCAAAAAATCATGGGGGTTTCTGACTCTAAATCCTAGTCTTTTACCAGCAACATAGCATAGTAGTTCAATGATCTCTCTATCCTCTTAACACTGTCCTCAGATTTTCCCCCTTCACTGGGGTTACCCTAGGAGTTCAGTGTCACAGAAGGAGAGGCCTTACACTGGCCACATCCTTCCATACTTGCTCCACCCTGCAGTACTCCACAGTTAAGGCTACCATTCTTCTCTGTCTACTCATCAAAATTTGCTGTTCTGTGTTTTTCTTGCAAAAAGCACTAATGTCAGCAAGATGAACAAAAGCATAATCTAGTCAGTCATCTTAAAGAGTACAGGGGCGCTCAGTTGCTCAGTCGTGTCTGACTCTGTGCAGCCCCATGGCCTGTAGCCCACCAGGCTCCTCTGTCCATGGGATTTTTCAGGTAAGAATACTGCAGTGGGTTTCCATTTCCTTCTTGAGGGGATCTTCCCGACCCAGGGACTGAACCCACATCTCCTGCATCAGTAGGCAGATTCTTTACCAATAAGACACCTGGGAAGTCCCCATCTTAAAGAGTAACTTTCATTTTAAATGGGAAAACAATGACTTGGCATTCTTACACAGTAGAATTTGGCAACATGACACTGCAATAATTTGAGACACCTACATATTCCACTAGGTAGGCAACTTTCTATGCTGTCTCTTTAGAGGGTATATTCTGAATATTAATGATTAACACATCCCTATTAAATCATTATACTGACTGATTGCCTAACTTTGGAAATGTGGTAATTCATCCTAAATCATACAATAAATATTAGTTTTAACTAAACATTTTAGATATATTTCCAAAGAGAAAATGAAATTCGTGGAATATTTAAATACATGAACAAAAAATAATTGCAAGCCATTATCAAGTATTCAGATTTTATTTCATAGCAAACCTGAATTGTATTCAGTAGTTTTTCAATGTAATTTTAAAACCTAGGAAAAAACCATAAAAATAATTTTCTCCTGTTATATTATGCTTTTGTCTTAATAGAAGTAGCAACATGAAAACATTTATTAGAACTGTTTAATGTCAGTTAAGATGAGGCATAAGGTTTTTCCAAGTCTAGTAATTACATAAAAGTGCATTACTAATATTAATATATGTCCCCATATTTATCACTACTAAATCTGTCATTTTAATGTTATTTGCATACTACACTGATACCGTTTTTATGTAGTCCAATGTGCTGTAAAAGTTGCAGATGCTTCTTTAAGAAATAACCAATTGCAGGTTGCATTGCTACCATTAGATGGCAATAGTTGTTTCTCTGTAATTTACAAAAGAATACGGTTACTTTAACATTTTTATTTCTGTGGTGTACCAGTTCACTTCAAAGGTCCTTCTGCTTTAATGGAAACCTACGAAAAGAAACAAAGGTGTTAAATAGCTGATACAAAATAAGACCAACTGTGTTAGGGTTTTTAGAAATCCCAAATCACTGGAAACATTATGGTACACTTGATTTTCACCATATATATATATATATATATATATGCTAAGGAATACTAAGTCGCTTCAGTCATGTACAACTCTTTGCAATCCCATGAACTGTAGCCCACCAGGCTCCTCTGTCCATGGGATTCTCCAAGCAAGAATACTGGAGTGGCTTGCCGTTTCCTTCTCCTTCTCCAGGGAATCTTCCCAACCCAGGTATTGAACCCATGTCTCTTAGTTCTCCTGCATTGGCAGACAGATTCTTTACCACTAGCACCACCTGGAAATATGTGTGTATGTATATATATATGTATATATATATATATAGATAGAGAGAGAGAGACAGAGAGAGAGAGAGAGAATATATATATATATATAGTGTATATATATAATAAAATAGTTAAATAAAATGTACATGTACATAGATAGTAAACCTTTTATTCCAAAGTTCTTGCTTTCAAAATTCTGGAAAAATTCTTTGAAGCTAAATCAACCTCAATTTCCATGTCTCTTTCTCCATCACTCTCTTGCTCTCACTCTCCCATATTTATTTATTTATTGGTTTTATGTCTAGTGCACCTATTTTTTCCTGCCCAGAGCACATGCTCAGTCTGGCAACTGAGTACCACTGCTCAACTCAAAGATACTATGTCAGAACAATCCAAGTTTATAATTCAAACCTTACCATAGTTTTAAATTTTTTGATGACTAATGCTAATTTTTCCCTAATAGGTTATTTTTTCTCAAGGCAAACTGCACATGCACACAGAATTTTTTACTCCTTTTAAACAGTGACTACAAGAAATATTTTATAGTTTTCTACTATAGTTAGAAAATTTTATTTAGATTCATTGTCACTACATCAGAAACTCAAACACACATTATATATTATTATATATATTATACTCAATGCTGCTAAGTCGCTTTAGTCATGTCCAACTCTGTGCAACCCCATAAATGGTAGCCCACCAGGCTCTGCCGTCCCTGGGATTCTCCAAGCAAGAATACTGGAGTGGGTTGCCATTTCCTTCTCCAATGCATGAAAGTGAAAAGTGAAAGTGAAGTCCCTCAGTCGTGTCCAACTCTTAGCGACCCCATGGACTGCAGCATGGATTTCCAGGCAAGAGTACTGGAGTGGGGTGCCATTGCCTTCTCCGACTATACTCAATATAGAACAGAATTACTACCATTACGAATTAGTATTATTAATAGCATAGATAAGCTCCTTATTTGCTGTAGGGAAAATTTATGATCTCAGACTCTAGTGGAAACTTGAGCTTTTATTCTTGTAGACAGAAATCATGTCAGTCTTGTTCACCATTGTGACTCCTGTGGTTAGCATGGTGCCTGGTACAGACCAAGCAAGCCTCTGTTTGTGCACAAGCTAAGCAGTAATTTACCAGACTCTTAGTTTTACTAAAAGTGTAGAATTTAGAGAATACAGTGTTTGAACTCAAATTTGAAACCTTAGCTCTGAGAGGTACTAGTTGTGGGTACCTCAAAATAAATTGACAGTAATTTTTAACATTTTAACATGTATTTATTATTAACATTAACTGAGTTTCAACTTCATAGGGAAGATTGGATGAAATAAGGTGTATAGGGCTCTTGAGATAAAGGGCATTCAACTGGAGACTTATTACTTCTCACTCACAATTGCTATAATTTGTTCATCTGAATCCTGATAAGAATAATTTATATACATAACTAGTTTGTTTGTTTTTTAAGCTTGAAAAGTAGCCTACTTGGACCCTTCAGCTTTATTTTATCCCCTATTTAAATTCATAGCATCTCTTGATTTCTGAGTCTGCAAATAAAATTTGAAGACGTTTTACCACCATGGAAAAATCAAATGGCAAAAAAAAAAAAAAAAATCAAATGGCAGTAGAAAAATTGGGGGGCAAAAACAGGTGGACACCACAGAATTTACACTGAGATTTGGCTTCGGCCCATCTGCAATGCAAGTCAAATTACAATCCTCTCTCCCCCTCACGATAACCAGTAAATAGTGTGGCAGGCAGAATTTTACGATGGTTCCCAAGACTCCTACCCGTGGTGTGCAGTTCAGTATAATACCCACCCTTTAAGTTTGGGCAGGACCTATGAATATGAGAGGTAGCCAGTCCTTTTGTATTGCTCTTCTTCCTATTCCTGACGCCAATCGTTTTCGCTCTTGAAACTGTTAGCATTGTTCGCTGAACTCAAGAGTAGGCAAGCAGCAAGCTAAGAGGCGGGAAGGAGACTCTAGGATGACCCATAGGAACTTCAGACACATTTATTCTCTTCCAGCTCGCACAGCAGTCGTAGTAGCAGACATAACATAACACAGCTTAATCGCACACAACCTCTCTCCTGGCTGACACAGCAGCCGTATAACAATATTCTCTTCTGGCTGACACAGCAGCCGTAGCAGTATTCTCGCTATATCCTCTCATCTCATGGCTGACCCAAGGAACACAGCCATGATGCGGGAGTAATTCCCATAGCTTTTTGGGGTGAAGCCCATACAGGCATGAGCTTCTCTGGTGACTCAGACAGCAAAGAATCCGCCAGAACCCGTGGGAGACCTGGGTTCTGTCCCTCAGTTAGAGAAGATCCCCTGCAGAAGGGAATGATTACTCACTCCAGTATTCCGGCCTGGAGAATTCCATGGACAGAGAAGCCTAGCAAGCTACCGTCCATGGGGTTCGCAAAGAGTGGGACGAGACTGAGCAACTATCACTTTCACATAGGCGGACCCTACACAGTAGGACCCCACACAGTAACCCGTGACCAAGTGAGTGCCTTGTGATGCGCATGCGCGGTGCTACAAATGATCTCAGCTGTTACATTGTCATTATTTACAAAATGTGGGGTGAGAGAGCCTGAACACGCCATCTTGGCTAATTGGCTCTCTCCCCACACCTTTGTTTAAATTAAGTTATATAAGGCTCTATTGTGACAGCTGGGGGAGAGCTATTCCAAGCCGCAGCAGATGCTCTCCTGCTGGTCTGAAAGAAACAAACTGCCGCATTGTGGGGAGAGCCACATGGCAGGGGATGGTGGGCAGCCTTCAGGAACTGAGGGCCTCAGTCACACAGTCGTAAGGAACTGCGTTCTGCCAACAACCAGTGAGCTTGGAAGAGGATCTGTCTAAGCCTCAGAAGAGATGGCAGCTCCAGCAGACACTCTGATTTCAACCTAGTGAAAATCTGAGCAGAAGTCCCTGCTCACCTGTACCTGACTTCCTGTAGCACAGAAACTGTGAGATAATAAATTTACATTATTGTCAGTTAATAATGGGAATTTGTTACACAGCCATAGTTATGGCTGCAGATATCTAAGAAATGTTGAGAGTTGAAAAATCTATCTAGATAGAGTAATAATGGGAAGAAAAAATTTTAATGTTTTATTGGGAAGACTTTTAAAATTTTATTCTATTTCATTTTATTTTGGCAGCACTGGATCTCCGTTGCGGTGCTCTAGCTTAGTCATCCTGCAATGTGTAGGATCTTAGTTCCCCAATCAGGGAATCAAACCTGCACTGGAAGGTGGATTCTTAACTACTGTACCAACAGACAAGTCCCAAGAAGAAATAAAAAAATTTTTTTCAGAGTAATTATAAGAAATATCTGAAGGTATTAGCATGCCCAACATAGGGCAAGGTAAATATCATTAGCAAATAATTTATAATTGTTTAATTAAAACGAACAAACAATTTTTAAATAAGGCTAAATGGTGAAATAACAAATGCCCTACAATTAAACTTGATCTGTTGATCTCCAGGTCTGATGACAAGTTAAGGAAAGTCAGAGGATATTCTCCACTGAAGAGAGGTAGTCATGTGGTTAAAAGTTACCCCACTCCCTGAGTTCAGAAGAGTATTTTGCAAGCTGCACATTCTGTTAGGATTTGGCTTCAAATATAAATCAGTCCTCCGGGAAGAAATTGTGGTGATCAGTGAAGTCTGGTATTTTGGTCTATTTGGTAATTTGTCATATTTCTCATTGTAAAGTACCAAATGAGAATTCTTGGAAGCCAAGTCTTCTCCCTCAGCTGGTGTTACTGAACGATTTAATTCACTTATAATTTCAAATGAAGTAACAATATTTCATAAACAAAGTGCATGTTTTAGTTTCTTGTCCAGAGGACACACTTCCCAATACTCACATAAAATATTTGGCAAACTGTGAAATGAAATTTTCCTGTGCAGGTATTCTTGTGTTAGTCCCTCAGTCGTGTCTGACTCTATGCGACCCCATCAACAATAGCCCAGCAGGCTTCTATGTCCATGGGATTCTCCAGGCAAGAATACTGGAGTGGATGGTCATGCCCTCCCTCCAAGAGATCTTCCCAACTCACGGGTTGAACCTGAGTCTCCTGCATTGCAGGTGGACTCTTTACCATTTGAGCCACAAGGGAAGGCTATCAGCTGGCAAAAAGCCTGAGGGTAAATGTTTCCATAAGGCAAAACATAGATCTGCTGATACTTTGGCATGGTTTTGGAGTTACCTTCAAATTATGTATGATAAACAAATGTTCTGAAGGTGAATGTATAAATAATTGTCAAATCCTTGTTGTTTAGTGGCTAAGTTGTGTCCAACTCTTTTGCAACCCTGTGGATTGTAGCCTGCCAGGCTCCTCTGTCCATGGGATTTCCCAGGCAAAAATAGTGGAGTGGGTTGCCATTTCCTTCTCAGGGGATCTTCCTGACCCAAGGATCAAACCCACATTTCCTGCATTGGCAGGCAGATTCTTTACCACCGAGCCACCTTGTCTTACTATTAAAACTTTCTGTCCTCTTTAATTAGTGATTAGCTTTAAGGTTTCAAGTATATAAAGGTGTTTGAAATGTAGGAATTGAAAAATAATCATCAAGGTTGAAATCTCAACATTATTTAATATTTCCTAAGTCTTTTCCATGATTCAGGTAGTATGTAAATAATTGTACATAGGTTATCGTATTTAATCCTCAAAACAACTTTACCATTAAATAGAAGAGGAAACCAAGGCATGGAGAGATAAAAGAACTTGCCCAAACTCATAAAGCTAAAGAATCATGGAACCAGGAGTTAAACTATACAAGCATCCTCCATCTACATAATGCACTAGATATGCTAAATATGATAGTCCCTAAATATATAAGTTGGAGGAGGAAGTGACAACCTACTCCAGTATTCTTGCCTAGAGAATCCCCATGGAAAGAGGAGCCTGGTGGGCTACAGTCCATGGGGTCGCAAAGAGTCGGACATGACTGAGCAACTAAGCACAAATAAGTAATGTAGAAAGATAGTATCTTGGTTAATGAAGGAATTTGTTTATTTTTTAATTAAGCAGTTTTATAAAATTGAAATAAAACATTCACATATGTTGTTCTCCATCTCCAGATCCCCCAAATTCACTTGCATCCTCCTTCAGACAATTATAATTTTTTACATATCCCTGCATGAATATTCTGTGCAAACATATTATATATTTATATATTTTATATGTATATATATTTTAGCATAAATGGGGCATTTACACAGTGTACCACATCTTGAGATTTTGAACCTAACTGTCCATCTTAGAGATCATTTCATATTAGCATTGTAGAGCTGGATTTGTATGTTTTCACTTGGAAACTTGTTGACTTACCACCATGAAAACTAGCAGAATTCTCAGAAGTAGCAATAGTTTCTTTTTCAAGCTTGCCAAAGAAAGCAAGAAAGGGGAAAAAACATATTCTCCCTTTCCCACAGTATGATCTGAAATTTTTGTTTTACAGACAGAAAAAAAATGAAGCCAGGCAAGTCCTGAGACTAGGTAGAAGTTTGCTATTTTGTATATTTATTTCTAAGTTTGCTATTTTGTATGTTAAAGTTAATATCATAATTTTCAGTTTCAAAGACTTCACTTTATTTCACGAACACTTTCCATTTTTCCTCCTCACCATGACATTATAAGAGCTTCCCAGGTGGTGCTAGTGATGAAGAATCCACTAATGGGAATCAATGAGATCTCTAATAACTGTGCATCTCTCCTGAGAGAATCCGCCAGTGCAGGAGATGCAAGTTCCATCCCTGGGTCAGAAAGATCTCCAGAGAAGGAAATGGCAACCCACTCCAGTATTGCCTGGGAAATTACATGGACAGAGGAGCATGGCGGACTACAGTCCATGGGGCCGCAAAGAGTCAGACACAACTAGATCATTGAGCACAGCACATGCCATTAAAAAGAAATGATATTTCAGTTAGTCACCAGAAAACTAAATGACCAAATCTTCTCTGTATCCTTTTGGCTACAGGTCAAAAGTTGGATTCTATGCTCGTCTTCTGAAGATCTTAAACACATTACATTATTTTCTATCAATTGTGTGTGTGTGTGATTCTACATCCAATAATTTGAATATGCAAGGCCTTGGGGATCAAATTTGACGGGTTTTTTTTTTTTTTTTTGGTTTCACTAACTCTTGCTCATTATGACTTTATTCTTCATGTGTTTCGTAATTTTTGATTGTGGACTCAAAAATCCACAGTCAAATGACTGGGCTTTATAAAGTGGGAATTCAATGAGATTTCTAGTAACTAATCTCTCCTGAGAGTATTTGCCTTTACTTCTCCCACGTGTTTGGTTGCTACCAATCTGGAATCTTATACAGTTATTTACCTAGTTCAGAGTTCCCTGGACCATGCAGGGAAGTGAAAAATGAATCCCCATCTCCCAAATTATTTCTATCTAGATAAGTCTCTTTGCTGCTAAACAGATTTTCATAAACCTATCATTCTCTGAGAATGTAGTCTCTCATGGTTCTCAAGTTTACATGGGATCTTAGTTCCAAATCGCTGTTTTGGGCATCCATAGACCTAATTTCCTGTCCCATGTATAGCTGAAAAATGTCAAGTTTTAAGATGTAGAGATTGGAAGATATACTCAGCAGAGATGGTTTCATGCGTTAGATCTCCTACTTTATTTTTTATCCCCTAGTCTTGTTCTTCTTTGTCTTATGAGCCAAGCTTCGCATTGAAAAACAAGTTTATTATACTTTATATACAACATATGTAAAGGGTTTTAGAGTGGAAAATTTTTTAAGTAATATAGTTATATAACATGGATAGAAACAGAAGATTCAGAAAGAATTCAAACTGCTTTTTAAAATAAATCTGCTGAGTTCTGAGCATTGGATGAACTTCTGAGCATATAATCTTATTGTCCTCCTTAAAAGAGAGAAAGAATGATAAATAATAAATATTGTGTGCTAGGGAAAAATGGAGGAAAATGAGGGAGTTCATATGATTAAAGAAGAGCCTACGTGTGATGAAAAGTGAAAGTGTTAGTAGCTCGGTCCTTTCCGACTCTTTGCAACCCTATGGACTATAGCCCACCAATCTCCTCTGTTCATGGAATTCTCCAGGCAAGAATACTGGAAAGTGAAAGTGAAAGTCACTCAGTCATGTCCAACTCTTTGCAACCCCATGGACTACACAGTCCATGGAATTCTCCAGGCCAGAATACTGGAGTGGGTAGACTTTCCCATAGTCATTCCCTTCTCCAGGGAATCTTCCCAACCCAGGAATCAAACCCGGGTCTCCTGAATTGCAGGCAGATTCTTTACCATCTGAATCACCAAGGAAGCCCTCAAGCATGGTACAGAGGAAAAATTAGGACTTAAAGTCAGACGTTTGTATCCTTGGTTCATCATGACTTTCAGACCTTGGACAAGATATTTAACTTTTGAGAATGGATAACAGAACTTAATCTACAGAGTTATTTTAAGAACCTAAAGGAAAAATTATGAAAAATTATCTGAATACCAGCTACTCACTTGTATTAATGAAATAGTGTAGTTATCCAGGTGTGCAATACTGGGATGAATTAGAGCCTTTGAGGCTGATCGTAGGAGTGATGCATAATGAGCTTTGCTGAGTGGTGCTTTGACAGGTTACACAAGAGGGGAAGTCCTTCACAGAATATCTTCCAAAGACAACAGGATGGTGCTATCATTTAGAATGGAAGAGAGCAAGGGAGTTCCTGGGGAAAAAAGGAATCAGAAAGAAGCTTACATCGTAGTGATGTCACTTAGCCCCAGAGTGGTGCTTCTCAGTCAGAGACTTCCAAGAGGCAATAGGGTCTTTGTTCTTCTGCAGCCCCAGGGTTGTCTTACCTATATCTAGCAGATAAATCAACACAGTTCCACAGAGGATACAAGGCAGCCAAGCTCTATATGGCTAGAAATATCCTTACTTGGGCTATATTTAAAGCAATTGTATAGGTTAAAACTTGAGTCTGGTGCTGATAAGGTTTGAGATAATGATCCTAGCCTGCTGTAAAGAAGCATATAACATAGGAGCTGATAAATAGGACCCATCTTAACTCTTTTATAGAACACATGTGGATGGACATTCTACAGTTATAGCTGTATTACCTGCTGTATTACCTGCACTACCTGGGGCTTCCCTGGTGGCTCAGACAGTAAAGAATCAGCCTGCAATGCAGAGACACGGGCTTGATCCCTGGGTTGGGAAGAACCCTGGAGAATGGAATGGCTACCCGCTCCAGTATTCTTGCCTGGAGGATTCTATGGATACAGGAGCCTGGCGGGCTGCTGTCCACAGGGTCGCAAATAGTCAGACATGACTGAGTGACTAAGCGTGCATGCCTGTGCTATGTCTGTGATAGCTCAACCCCCTTTACCGTCCAACCAGACCCAGCATCAGGGGTTCTAGTCCCTTAGTGCCTCACTCTTTGCAGTAGAATCTGTTAAATCAACACGTCTCTACCTGCAGTCCTTTCATCTCACAACTAGAGCTCCAGTTCTCAAATGAGAACAAATACTATCTCTGCTAATAAAGTGCAAGTTTCTTTCTGTTTAGGCATTGCAAGTCATGTATATGGATTTAAGATTTTTTTTTAAATGTTTAACTAGTTATGTTCATATAACTCAAAAAAAATTTTTTAAGATTATAAAAGAAAACAAGCAAAAAAAAATACCTCTTTCCTTCCAATCCAGTCCCTTATCTAGTCAGAACCTCCTTCCCTTCCACATAGAAATCTCTATATTCTTAGATTCTATATATCTTTCCAGAGTCATGCATATTCAATAAGATACAAATATAGATTTTTATTTTTTATTTTATACAAAGGTATATTATACATACTGTTCTAACACATTTTTCCCACTATATAGTTCCTATAATTTTTTAATAGATATGTAGCTCTCTGCTATAAAAATAAGCTGTAATTTAGTCATTCCCTATTGATGGATTCTTTTTAGTTGATTCTAGCCATTTGCTATTATGCAAAAATATTACTTAGAATAGATTTGACCTATCAGTCAGTTCAGTCGCTCAGTCGTGTCCGACTCCTTGAGACCCCAGGAATTACAGCACGCCAGGCCTCCCTGTCCATCACCAACTCCTGGAGTTCACTCAGACTCGCATCCATCGAGTCAGTGATGCCATCCAGCCATCTCATCTTCTGTCGTCCCCTTCTCCTCCTGCCCCCAACCCCTCCCAGCATCAGAGTCTTTTCCAATGAGTCAACTCTTCACATGAGGTGGCCAAAGTACTGGGGTTTCAGCTTTAGCATCATTCCTTCCAAAGAAATCCCAGGGCTGATCTCCTTCAGAATGGACTGGTTGGATCTCCTTGCAGTCCAAGGGACTCTCAAGAGTCTTCTCCAACACCACAGTTCAAAAGCATCAATTCTTCAGCACTCAGCTTTCTTCACAGTCCAACTCTCACATCCATACATGACCACTGGAAAAACCATAGCCTTGACTAGACGGACCTTTGTTGGCAAAGTAATGTCTCTGCTTTTCAATATGCTATCTAGGTTGGTCATAACTTTCCTTCCAAGGAGTAAGCATCTTTTAATTTCATGGCTGCAGTCACCATCTGCAGTGATTTTGGAGCCCAAAAAAATAAAGTCTGACACTGTTTCCATTCTTTCCCCATCTATTTGCCATGAAGTGATGGGACCAGAGACCATGATCTTCGTTTTCTGAATGTTGAGTTTAAGCCCTTTTTCACTCTCCTCTTTCACCTTCATCAGAGGCTTTTTAGTTCCTCTTCACTTTCTGCCATAAGGGTGGTGTCATCTACATATCTGAGGTTATTGATATTTCTCCCGGCAATCTTGATTCCAGCTTGTGCTTCTTCCAGCCCAGCATTTCTCATGATGTACTCTGCATAGAAGTTAAATAAGCAGGGTGACAATATACAGCCTTGATGTACCCCTTTTCCTATTTGGAACCAGTCTATTGTTCCATGTCCACTTCTAACTGTTGCTTCCTGACCTGCATATAGGTTTCTCAAGAGGCAGATCAGGTAGTCTGGTATTCCCATCTCTTTCAGAATTTTTCACAGTTTATTGTGATCCACACAGTCAAAGGCTTTGGCATAGTCAATAAAGCAGAAATAGATGTTTTTCTGGAACTCTCTTGAACCTGTAGCCCTGAGCATATATGCAAAGAAATCCATATAATATATCATGAAAGTTGAATTCCTGGGTCAAAGGCTATATGCATTTGCAGATATGGTTCACACTAATTCAAATTCCTTTCAGCAATGAAGAGTGATTGCTTCCCTACAGATTTGCCAAAGGAGAATGTTGTCAAACTCCCTTTTCCTTACAGATATTTTCAACATCATATCAAACTCCAGACAGTGGTGCAGGAGGTTTATACACAATTGTAGATAGCAAACAAAAAAGAACTCATGGTGAAAAAACATAGTTAGCTTTAATTTCATGAGCTCACTCAAATATTTAGATACAGGGAAGGAGTTATAAATCACCCTTTTAATCAATTTCCACCGCATTGTCTTGATTTTCTGCTTAATACTGGGTCTTTAGTCCCCCCACCTTCCAAAAATCTGATTTTCTTCCCATTCAAAAAGTGACAACCAATGAGGCAGAATTTTTTTTAAGAATCTTTTTTCATTTTTGATGAATATGATAAGCTTATGAGTCCTTGGAGAAAACATGTAGCAGTCTCTTTCCTTGCCTATCTCCAAGATATTAGTCACAAAAAAAATTATTTTTCTAGCTCAGAGCTGAAGTATCTGGCTGGTATTGCTGGTGGTCCTGTGGGAGCTGTTGCAAAGCATGAATGGAAGAAGAACAATTCCTTCCCTCTTCCAATAAGTTCACTGTTTAACTTCCCAGATGTGGTTATAATGTTAGCAGAACATGCTGAAATTGTGCCTACCACAATTTCTAGATGGGCCAGCATTAATATTTGTTGTTGTTCAATCACTAAGTCGTGTCTGACTCTTTGCAACCCCATGGACTGCAGCATGTCAGGCTTCCCTGTCCTTCACTATCTCTCAGAGTTGGCTCAAATTCATGTCCATTGAGTCAGTGATGCTACCTATTAAAAAGATTGTGTAAATATAAGATAGAAGTGTGCTGGTAAATGTTTACAACATAATCTCCAGGAAATAGGACTCACATTTTAATATCTGTCCATTTCCATGGTGTAAATATTTCCTCCATGACCAGTCTTAAGCTACCAATGTGATGTCACAAAATGCAGAATTGGAAAGAGAGGCACAGTAACTCACCATTATATAGATTTCCATTATATATTGGTTTTTCCTGCAATACTATGATTTATAATAAGAAATACACATTTGGTCTTCTTCAGTTTTGGGCACAGAGCTCCTAAAACCCTTCAAATTTCATAAGGGCTGAAAGCCATAAATGTGTCTTTTGTAATGTTAATGCAGTGACTTCTAGACCTCCAATTCAGATAGAAGCTGATTACCAGAAGAATCAACCTTGTACCAATGTCCAAGGATTTAATCAGTTAGGACTATATAATGAAGCCTCCACAGAACCCCAAAAGGACTGGGTTCAGAGAGATTCTGGCTTGGCGAACATGTGGAGATCCAAGGAGAGTGGTGGCCCTGGAGAGGGCATGGAAGCTCCAAGTCTCTTCCCCAGGCCTTGCCGTGTGCATCTCTTCCATTTTTGTTCTAAATTACATCCTTCTACCATAAACTAGCACTCTAATAAGTCAAATGTTTAGTTGAGTTTGTGAGCCTCTCTGGAAAATTAACTGAACCCAAGGAGGAGTTGTGGAAACCTCTGGTTTATAGCCAGCTTCCCAAAGCACAGGCAGTAGCCTGGGTTGTGGCTGGCATCTGGTCTTATAAGACTGAGACCTTAACTTGTGTAATCCGATGCCATCTCAAGATATAGTTCAGAATTAGTGTTGGAGAATTAATTGATGGTTGTGTGGGGAACCACACTCCCCTACATTAGAAAATGGGTGTCAAAACAATTATCATTATAGATCATAACCTCAAGGGCATGAATGATAATATATTACAGTAAAATAACTAGAAACTATCTAAGTGTTTATTAGCTTTATTTGTAAGATAATTTATGTTATTTAATTTTTAATAATGGCTGTTTAACCATCAGCCTGCAAAATTCTTGAAAATTTATCGTTGGCTCTTGCATACTGATTCCAATGCATTACTAAAAGGGAGATATTATAGTCACCAGAAGCAAAGTAGTGAAAATGACTCATTTATTGCAGTCTTATTATTGGACCTTATTTTTGGGCCTCACAATAATTATAATCATAATAATAGTGGTGAAAAAGCCTGCTAGTTGCATATCTGAACTGAATTTTCTCCTTTTTCTTAACAACAGAATTTTCATTTGTGAGGTTTGGCAATGAATCAAGTTAAAATACACTTCCCATCTCTCCTTAAAGAAATGGGAAAGTGTGTGACTGCATTCAGGATAGTGATCTTTGAGCAAGTTATTGATCGAGACTCTGGAAGAATTGTCATGTATTCCGTTGACCTTCATCATGTAGCACAACCAGCTTTTTTCCATTTTCTCCCTATGTGTAGTAGGTGGGATCATGGCAGCAACACTGTGAGCATGAGGTAATTCTGAGGATGTGAGCTTTTGCTAAGAATACCATAGCAGAAAATAGAAGTATTCTAAGACAAGGGAACCCAACCCCTGGGCCATGGCTGGTATCAAACCCCTGGGCCATGGCTGGTATCAGTCTGCGGCCTGTTAGGAACCAGGCCACATAGCTGGAAGCGAGCAAAACTTTATCTACGTTTGCTGTTGCTCCCCATCACTCACTTTACCACCTGAGCTCCACCTCCTGTCAGATCAGCAGCAGCATTGGATTCTCAAAGGAGCAAGAACCCTACTGCACTTGAATCATATTGAAACCATCCCCCTGACCTGGTCTGTGGAAAAATTGTCTTTCAAGAAATCAGTGCCTGGTACCAAAAAGGTTGGGGACCACTGTTGCAGGATATTGATAATATGAAACAGTCAACATGCCAGTCTTGAACAGCCTATCTCTGGACTCCATTGTAAATGAGAGAAAATTTAATGTATTTTTAAGCCACTTGTTTTTAGATCTTTGTAATGCACAATCAAAGTGTTAGCTACTCAGTCATGTCTGAGTCTTTGCGACCCCATGGACTGTAACAGCTCACCAGGCTCCTCTATCCATGGAATTCTCCAAGCAAGAATACTGGAGTGGGTTGCCAATTCCTTCTCGAGGGGGAACTTCCTGACCTCACAATCAAAATTGGGTCTCCTGCTTTACAGGCAGATTCTTTACCATCTTAGATACCACGGAAGCCTGCACAACCAAATACTCCCTCTAAGTGATGATTATAGTTGATTTATTGAGTGTTTGTTGTGTGCCAGACACCATGTTAAGTAATTTATGTGTTACTCTAGAAAGATAACACTTTTCTGCACAGATTCATCACACTAGTTTGTGATTTTTTAGACTTCTTTGTCCTAGGAAGGATTGATTACACTTATAAATGTTCACAACTTCCCTTCAGCAGAATATAGGTGTTCTAAGAGTCAAATTTATCTTTTCATGTTACCAGGGGTACATATAAATTGTATGACATTTGAATTGTATGTGCAAATACTCAGTTCACTGTTTGCAGTAGTGAATATCTATTTTGAATCATAAGAAGTAAGACTGAATATAGAAAGCATTGTTCTGATGTCCTATAGCTTTCTGATAAAGATTTAATTGCGGTAACTCTACTCCAGTTCTCCATAAGGTTCCAAAAATTTCTAGAAAATATATTATTAAATTAGACACAATATTCAGATATAGAATCCCTGCTGGAATTGCAGACACAAGGAGCTAACATTTCTAGTTCCTTCCAATGAGTCTGTGACAGCACCTCAAAATACAACAACTCATTGAAATCAGCTCCCAGAAGGAACAGTTGATAATCAACCAGAAGAATGACGCCTTTGGCGTGCTTGTCAATCATGTCTATTGTTGCATCCTGTGAAGGAAGGTAATCAATTCTGAATGGCATCTCTTAAGAAATGCCTGGCATCTCTTAAGAGAAAGCCTGATTTTATTAAAATAAGGCTTTTCCTGAAATTTAACTTTTGAAAGCCGTTTATCTCTATTCTTCTTTTCTGAGATACTAAGAGGGCCTTTTGGAGCTTATATTACATTTTATAGTTCAGATGATAGTCTTTTTTTTTTAATTCTAAAATTAAAATTGAGGGGTTTTTATTTTGGATGTGTTTGTTATAATGGCTCAGAATGGAGCCATTAATAATTGCTGGCACCTAGCAACTTTAGCCAAATCATTCTTGATGTTTTCACCTTTATTTAGCCCTGTCTCTCTATTTTATAACAGAGGCAGAGTTTCCTCAACAAATTCAGAATTCCTGGGGAAGATGTGGAGACTAACTCCAAGATTTACACTCCTTTTTTGAACTACCATAAAATGTTTTTTAAAGATAATCGTTCCTAAAATGCCTCCATTTATTTGTATTTATGTTATAATTAAAGAGGGAAAAATTCCATGACTCAGTTACCCATTTTCTCTTTTGTGTTATTTTAAGGAAACAAGAATTTTAAGGAAATTTTAAGAAAACAAGTAAATACCTATATATACACAAGGGTTTAGATAATGGGTTTTATTGCTGTTGTGGGCCAAAAATTCATTTGGATATCCAAGTATGTTTGAGTTAACTACTTAAAAAAATATATTGAAGTATAGTTATTTTACAGTGTTTTGCTATTTTCAAGTGTACAGCAAAGTGATTCAGTTATATATATGCATATATATAAAAATAAAGAATATGCATATATCCTTTTCAAGTTGTTTTGCATTATAGGTTACTACAAGATATTGAGCATAATTCCCTGTGCTATACAGTAGGTCCTTGTTTTTACCTATTTTATATATAGAAGGGTAGAAATGTAATTTAGGAGTTAACTACATTTTAAAGTGACCTGTTGCTTTCCTGGTGTCTGTTCACAGAGAAGAAAAGTTTGAAAGGTGAGGCAGAGCTCCACTACATGGGCCGTTTTCATTTTCCTGGGTCTTCACAAAAGGCTTTATCCAAAGCCTTCCCTAGAAAATAACTGACAGATAAAACATACTGAGTCCTTTCTCGACACTAGGTACTGTGTTGACCAGTTGACATGTGAGATTTCACTTAGATCTCAAAGTAAACCTAAGAGTTAGTCAATGCTATTATCTTTATTTCGTAGATGAGGAAATAAAGGATCAGTCACAGATACAAAGAGGCACCACCTGAACTCAATCAGTTTTGTCTGCCTCCAGGGTGTTTGAACTTAAATCTCAGTGCCACATGGAGAACCTTAGCCGATAGTCACTGCATGCTTGAAGACTGCATAATGGAACTAAAGGGCTTGCAAAAACGCATCCCTTTTAAAGTACTCTGTCTTGAAAATATTTCTCCTAGTCCAATGATTACAGTTGTACTTAGTTCATAGAACCTCACACTGCACAGGTTAAGAGTTATACCCTCAAAGTGATTTACTTTATTATTTTTTTTTTTAAGTGACCACTTTTATTTATTTATTTTTTTTAATTTCTTTTTAATATTAATTTATTTACTTTAATTGGAGGCTAATTACTCTACAATATTGTATTGGTTTTGCCATACATCAACATGAATCTGCCACAGGTGTACACGTGTTTCCCATCCTGAGCCCCCCTCCCACCTCCCTCTCCATACCATCCCTCTGGGTCATCCCAGTGCACCAACCCCAATCCCATGGTCTCCTACCTGCTAAAGATAAGTGCTTCTTGGTACTAGCTGTTTTTGATCTTAGGGAAGGGATGAAAGTTAAGTGAAGAATGGAATCACTGTAGAGTAATATCGACTTTATGCAACGGCAAACCCTGTGATGAGTTGTGAGGTCGCTCGGAGGCAATGAGGAGTGAGTGAGAAGGCAACAGAAGCAAATTTATTTTACTTTGTAAATGTGCCTAAAGCCCTTTTGGCTGAGACATATCCACATGGCACTAACTGTCACACTTGGTTTCTCAGCAACAGCTTACTAATATTTGTTCTGGGCTTTGATGGATTGAAAGCTTTAAAATAATTATAATGGAATCAAAATATCACATATTCTAAACTAAAACAATGCTGAAGATCATATTTTTAAGTTCATGATTCAAAACACCCTTTTGGACCTTGCTATGTCTCCAAGTGAATATTCTGAAATCTGTAGCAAATATTCTCATTATATATGGCTTTGGGTTGTTTGAAGATACTCAGACCTACACAGTGGGACAATGACGTACTCTATCTGTACATTTTCTGCAGGAGGAGCTCCTCTAGACACTGTCGTCTGTGAACACTGGTAGCTTTTCTAGTAGCCTCTTGGCAACTGTAGAGTCACATGGCTTCACGGATGCTGCATTAGTTTTCTGCCTTCATAACAAATTGCCACAAATGCAGTAGTTTAAAACCAAAGAAATTTACATCCCACAATTCTAGAGGTCAGAAGTCTGACACAGGTCTCACTGAGCTAAAATCAAAATAGTGGCTGGGCTGCTTTTTTGCTTTCTCTAGAGGAGAATTTATTTCTGTTTCTTCTCCAGCTTCTAGAGGTGCCCATATTCCTTGCCTCAAGACCCTCTTCCACCATCTTCAAAGATTGTAATATTGCATCTCTCCAATCTTTCTTTTGCCCTCTCATCTCTGACAGTGGAGAAATGTCCTCAGCTCTTAAAGGCACGTGTGACTAGATAATCTCCCCACCTCAGGGCTTTTAACATCACATCTGCAAAGGTCTTCTTGCCATGCAAGGTAACATCCACAGGTTCCACAGACGAGAACCTGGGGATCTTCTGGGGTCCTTTTTCTGCCTACCACAGATGGCCTAACTAGAAATATTTTGACAAGCACAGCAATGGTCACCCTCCACTGGGGCAACCAGGAAGGTCACTGTAGAGAGAGCCTGGCAGGGTCTCACTCTCAGAGTGACTCACGGTTAGTTCTCTCATGGCAACCTCAGTGACAACAAATTCAACAACTAACACCTGCCAGTAGACTCCAGCTGTGAGCAAATTTTGTAGTACTGGGAGGAATAAAATTGGACAAATTGACTTGGCTGCTTTAACATGAAAAAAACTTAATATAAATTTAGGATAGTCCTGATTTTGGAGGGGAGTGGGATATATTTAAAGAAGTCCTCTATTTAAATCAGAGAATCCTAGATTGGAATGAGAAATCACCCTTACTGTCCAATGCTATAGTCCTCCACCACGTTTCTGACCAGAGAATGTTATCTAAGCATAGCAAGATGGTAACTCACTGCTCATTTGAATTTTGCACAACTGTAATTGTTTTAAATGTTCTTCCCACCACAATGCTGAAATAAACCCATCTGTCATGTTCACATATGGCTCTCTGTTCTCCCTTTTGGAACCATAGAAGAAAAAATCTAATTCAGCTCCTACTTGCTAACTGGTTTCTGATGGGGCACAGAGAGCCATTCCAGGCCATTGTGTGTGTGCCCAGTGGGGTCCAGCTCTTTGCAACCCCATGGGCTGTAGCCCGCCAAGCTCCTCTGTCCATAGCGTTTTCCCATCAAGAATACCAGAGTGAGTTTCCATTTGCTACTCCAGGAGATCTTCCCAACCCAGGGATCATCCCAGTGTCTCCTATATTGGCAGGCGAATTTCTTACCACTGCATCACCTGGGAAGCCAACTGTATGGATCAGTTAAAGAAACTGTATTTTTTTCTGTTTACAATTTAGGTCAAGAAAACAACAAATAACAATAATCTAGCTTTACAAGGAATCACTTGGAGAAACAGTTAAAAGATGTATCATATAGATCCATTATATTGTTTAATTTCCTTGTTCAAATTTGTTATAAGGGGAAAAAAATTCTACAATGGATGTTCCAGTCAGTTTAAACTTGAAATTTATTTCCAAGACATTAAAAATCACCTCAGTCATTAATACTAAGTCTAGAAAAACAATCTTTCATTTCTTTATGAAATGTCATTTGAAATTACTATTTCACTTTAAAATTATCTAAATAATATTACCCATGTTCTCTTTTAAGATGATTTTACACTATCAACAAGAAGAGAGTATTTGAAGGTTGAAATTTTTCAAGAAACAGAATAGATATGGTCAGTAATTTCCAGGCAGCTGTTAAACAGATGTTTCTGTATTCACATGAATTGTTTATGAAAAACAAATTAAGTAATGTGTTTTTTAGTGTATTTCTTTTTCTTTTTTCTTTTTTTTTTTTTGGTCATGCTTTTCTTGCTGTATTTCAAAAAGGATTTTAAATCAATTTTAGTAAATATGTAATAAAAGTTTTAAAAATTCACTCAAGTTTAAATGTTAAATTTGCTTTGCTGCTTAAATTATTTTTTGAATATTCTGTCTAGTTCTTAAAGCTTACTGGGGTTTATAAACAGTCAAGTAAACAAAATGAATCCATGAAAAGACCATTTATTAGTGTTTCCAAAAAAATACTGAAAAACACAGGAAGTTAGGGGGAGAGATTTTCAAATGGGGGATAATCTTAATCATAGGCATGTCAACTTTTTGAAATGACAAAAAGCAACATGTTCTGAAAAGGAACATTTGATTGACAGATAAGAATCTGCACAAAAGCTTTGAGAGTTTGATCCTGGTGTCTTTTGTGAAGTGTTTGAATTGTAAAAACAATGAACAAACCATGTTGTTCTGAGGTATTTTGCAATTGAAGTGCTATTTGGTTCAAAATTTCCTTCTGTTTTTGTTAAATATAATTGGCATTAAAATATCCTTTATGTGTGCTGGTCTA
The DNA here is from genome assembly GCF_029378745.1 of Bos indicus. Taxonomy (NCBI): domain Eukaryota; kingdom Metazoa; phylum Chordata; class Mammalia; order Artiodactyla; family Bovidae; genus Bos; species Bos indicus. The sequence goes on from NC_091760.1 coordinate 115,640,031, forward strand.
TAGTTTAAAATTGGCCTTCAAAATGAATACAATACAAATGAAATTCATGTTTGCGATTAGGTCTCTGATTCTACCTGGATGAATCTATATTAATTGAAATATTTCTAATATTATATAGTTTAACTGAATGCTCTTCTTTCATCAATAATTTAGGCTAGTTTTTATAAATAATGTTAAAAATATAGAATTCAATTGCATCATAGTAGGTCTATTTTTTAACTTTTTTAACTTAAAAAGGCCCTTCTGTGAAAACATAACTGGAATCAGACCTCTTACATAGTCCTATATCTCCACTTGACTATGTCAGCAGCCTCCTGAGTGGTCTCTCTGATTCCCCCTTACCTTACAATGCTTCTCCACACATCAGACAGTGATGCTTTTAAAATTGAGTTCATACCTCTCCTTTGCTTAAAACCTTTCAAAGACTTCATATCACCCTCACAGTCCTACTCACTATCTCACCATCTTAAAACCCCCACCAATTTCGCTTCCCTCACTCTGTTCTGGCTATGCTAGTCTTTCTATTCCTTGAACACACCCACCAAAATCATATTGTCCCCCAGTGGCCCTTTCTCATCTGTTTTCTCTCCCTCAGACTCCAGGCAGAGTTAGTATCTGCATGGTTCCCTCATTTACCTCAGATCTCTGCTTCAATTTTGCCCATCAAAAGTATCTTCCTGCCCCTCCCTGATCCATGATGTAGGTAGTCCGTTAGCTCTTTTGCCATACTGTTCTGAAATTAAACTTTGTTCTAATATGGCCATAGGTATTGACAGCAGCTTATTTTGTATAAAGGTAAATGACTACCACATAAACATGGACTATAAAGAAAGCTGAGCGCCGAAGAATTGATGCTCTTGAACTGTGGTGTTGGAGAAGACTCTTGAGAGTCCCTTGGACTGCAAGGTGATCCAACCAGTCCATCCTAAAGGAGATCAGTCCTGGGTGTTCATTGGAAGAACTGATGTTGAAGCTGAAACTCCAATACTTTGGCCACCTGATGCGAAGAGCTGACTCATTTGAAAAAAGACCCTGATGCTGGGAAAGATTGAGGGCAGGAGAAGGGGACGACAGATGATGAGATGGTTGGATGGCATCACCGACTCAATGCACAGGGGTTTGGGTGGACTCCGGGAGTTGGTGATGGACAGGGAAGCCTGGCGTGCTGTGGTTCACGGGGTCACAAAGAGTCGGACATGACTGAGTGACTTATCTGAACTGAAACATGGCAGATGGAGAGAAAAAGTTAATGACAATTGATAGGGAAAGTAAATTTTGTGGTTTTGCTCAATAAAAAAGTGTTCTTACTGACATCTAGAGGGGACTGATACAAGAGGTGATTAGTTTCCAGTTTCTGAAATGTATCCTCAAGATGCTAGAAAATCACCTGCTGGTGGTTATATTCACAGAATTTATTAGAGGTTGGTTAAATGACCCTTAAGATCTCTTATATATGTGAGTTAGAAGGATTTTATTAAAATTTTAAAGACCACTGTGCTTTCCTGTTTTATGGATCCTTGAGATATATTCATCCATATTCAGATTTGAGTAGACGATCCAGCTCAAGGTGCTCATGGTTTGCCATAAAGATGACTCTTCTTGTAAACAAGGCAGAAAAACACATTTCTCTTGAAGCATTCATTATGCATATGAACACCTGATTAGAAATATGGCAACGGGAAATAAATAATCTCTTGAAAGTTCATTACTGAGTGATGCTATCATGTTCTAAATAAGCACAGTGTAAATTTCAGACTGGCTCATTAATCATTAGAAGACAACTCTAATCAGTGGAGTGTGACTCTAACTTTACTTTAGGGCAATTGTACTTGATTGAAAATAGCAGCCAATTAAGAAAAAAATACAAATGATTGGCAAGAAGGAAAAAGAGAACTTTAAAATCTTAGACATAATGACTCCATTGATTGCAAAAAATTGAGTTGTTTAAAACTCTCAGATTGTCATAGCTGCTCTGAATTAATCCTGCACTAGGCAGATTAGAGAAGCAATTACTAAATATAGTAGAGACAGTTTTTAAATGATCCTTCTTTAGTTTAGAACCCCAATTATATCTGGGTGACAATGCTTTCACTTAATAGACTACATTTCCAGCCAACCGTCTTTATAGTTAGGTGACAAAATTCTGGGTAATGGGATGTAATTTTTTTTTAATTTTATTTTATTTTTAAACTTTACATAATTGTATTAGTTTTGCCAAATATCAAAATGAATCCGCCACAGGTATACATGTGTTCCCCATCCTGAACCCTCCTCCCTCCTCCCTCCCTATACCATCCCTCTGGGTCGTCCCAGTGCTCTAGCCCCAAGCATCCAGTATCGTGCATCGAACCTGGACTGGCATCTCATTTCATACATGATATTTTACATGTTTCAATGCCATTCTCCCAAATCTTCCCACCCTCTCCCTCTCCTACAGAGTCTATAAGACTGTTCTATACATCAGTGTCTCTTTTGCTGTCTCGCACACAGGGTTATTGTTACCATCTTTCTAAATTCCATATATATGCGTTAGTATACTGTATTGGTGTTTTTCCTTCTGGCTTACTTCAGTCTGTATAATAGGCTCCAGTTTCATCCACCTCATTAGAACTGATTCAAATGTATTCTTTTTAATGGCTGAGTAATACTCCATTGTGTATATGTACCATAGCTTTCTTATCCATTCATCTGCTGATGGACATCTAGCGTCGAGGGGAAATTTTGGAGAGGTTGTTTCCTCCCGAGTTGACTCAGCTGGGAGGAATGTTCTTTTGCCCCTCCCTTCCCCTTTCTCATTGCCTGAAAAATCAGACTTGATGGATAAAGTTCCAGAAGCCATCTCAAAGGTAACTTTGAAGGAGGCAAGCTAACTGCAAAACAGTCCTGGACAGCTATCTCTTTTATGTGAGAAGGAAACATAACTTCGATTTTACTTAAGCCTCTGCTTTGAGTTTTCAGATACATGTAGCCAAATCAAATTTGAAAATACTCTGCTTCATGATGTTATATTAATTTCAGTAAACTTTCTCCCTGGAGCACAACAAAGCAAAAAATGCACTGAATATAGTAGTCATGTGTCGTAATTTCTTGCCCAGCATCCATTCCTCTTCTGTAACCTAATCTCAGCTTTTGTAGATCTATCCCTCACCTCTGAAGTTTCTTTTGGTGAGACTACAAAATAAGATGTTCTCTTCTCTGAGCAAGAAGTACCCATTAACTAACCTTGAGTGATGGGATTCCATGTGTCCTAATATTGAACCTTGAGTGATAAAAAGATGAAGTCTTTGGAGCTGATTCATCTACCATCATCCTGAAGTAGAGGCCATGCAGATATTGATTACCTCTAGTAACTGTCCTTTCTAAGGCCTTGCTTACTTATCTTTTCCTTCAGTGCTATATATTTTCCTTTCAGTGTATATATATATATATATATATATTTCATATTTACTTTCCTTTGGAGGGTTGTTGGGGAAGGGGTACAGGGAATAATGCTGTATTTTCTTTTGTTTTTGATTGAGTATACAGAAATGGTTTTTATATTCCAAGTTGCACCTAACACATGACCAAAATTGATCTAATGGTGAGTCATTCAAACATAACATAACTGGATTGATTAAACCTGAAGCTCATGTCCACTGCAGTTGTCACATGGATTTAGACTGTTCTGATGCCAGCTGACTACTAGGACTTCTGAGAGTCTAGCATTGGTTCTAGGTCTGAATAGATCTTAGGTAATGATTGCTTGCTGCTGCTACTGCTGCTAAGTCACTTCAGTCGTGTCCGACTCTGTGCAACCCCATAGATGGCAGCCCACCAGGCTCCCCCATCCCTGGGGTTCTCCAGGCAAGAACACTGGAGTGGGTTGCCATTTCCTTCTCCAGTGCATGAAAGTGAAAAGTGAAAGTGAAATCATTCAGTTGTGTCTGACTCTTTGCGACCCCATGGACTGCAGCCTACCAGGCTCCTCTGTCCATGGGATTTTCCAGGCAAGAGTACTGGAGTGGAGTGCCGTTGCCTTCTCCGAATGATTGCCTAGAGCAACTGATTACAGTATAGATTTAGCTGTGTCAATTTAATGAGGCTAGGTAGACTTTCTCTGCTTTCTGACTCTGGAATGTCCCCACAGCTAACCATACCACAGATGATGCCACTGCCTAACAGCATTATTTTGAGTACATAAATGCGTCTCCACTCCTAGAATATTGTTGTTCTTTAGTCACAAAGTCACGTCCGAAGCTTTTTCAACCCCCATGGACTGCAGGCCACCAGGCTCCACTGTCCATACAATTCCCAGGCAAGAATACCAGAGTGGGTTGCCATTTCCTTCTCCAGGAGATCTTCCTGACCCAGGGATTGAACCCATGTCTCCTGCAATGGCAGGTGGATTATATACCACTGAGCCACCAGGGAAACCCACTCCTAGAATAGCAAATCAAAAACCATATCACATATGCTAATTTAGTAGACTTTTGAACATATTTAGTACAGTCCCAACTTAGTGCCACACAGTGTGAATGACCAGTTCCAGATTACTGTTGCAGAGACTGGGCTAGAATATAAGTTGTCTGACTCTACTTCCTATGCTCTTTTCCTTACACATAATTGATGTACAGTATGAGCTTTAGCTTTGGAGTTGGTGACCTAGGCTAGAGACTACATTTTCTAATTTACTATCTGTATGACTCAGTATAATTATATAACCTCTAAGACTCAGTTTTCTCACTTTTCCTGTGCAAAATGGGAATGATTGAATTAATGTAGATATTGAGCTTAGAATACTATCTGGTACATGGAACTGATACAATGTTACAAATGTTGGATATAATTATTAAGATCAACACAATTATTTTAATAAGAAAATGTTACTATAGATCATCCTTTCTGTTTATTTTCCAGAAACTGATGTATGAGTTAGCATCAGAATTTATAAAGAAAAACAAACTAAAAAACCAAACATGGTAGAAAGCTTTGGATTTACCTCTTTTAACTATAAAATATCAAGTGGATGAAAAATAAATCAATCTTTTTTTCACTTCTTTTAAGTTCTTGGAATATCAAGCCCTTACTTAATTTCAGAATATCTACAAAATATCATTCATTACTATGGGACACTGTCTAAAACTGCACTCAGAGGAAATTTTGTAGTTTGAAATATGTGTGGAAATCAAGAGGAAAGAATATATACAAACTAACCTATAAGAAATTCAATAAACTTTAAAAAATGCCAAATTCAACAAAAGAAAAATGTAAGGAAATCATAAAAATACAGACAGAAATTGAATATAAAAATGAAAGAGACTTGAGGTGGTGACTAAATTGAATAACTATTTAACTAGAAAAGTTACAACTTTAGCCTAAACCAAAGAAAAGGATAAAAAGAATAAATATTAATATATAAAAATGAATGAAGATGAGGAAAGAATCACAGGTACAAAGAAAATCAAAATTATTAAAGTTTACTACTTGATCAAACTCTATGAAAATATGTATTAAAATATCAATGAAATGACTAATTTTCTAGGAAGATATGTGTTAGGAAGACTGACCTTTATAGTAGGAATTTTTTTTTAATCCAATAACTAGAGAAGACAATTGTCAAAGAATTACCTCTTTGAAAAAATTTGGCAAGTGGCGTGGGTTTTTGTAAGTTAAGTCATCTTCTTACAAGGACCTTCTGATTCTGAGTGATTTCTCTTCTCTTTATGGGGCAAGGCAGGGTAGGTGTGAGCACCATAAGACTGAAGACATCTGGCACTGGTCTTCTTGACTCAAACTCTTCCAAGTGATGAAATATAACCTGCGTAGAGATAGCTTTCTTTCAAAGCTGTGCTCCAGTTTTTTAGAAATATGTCTTCAGGTTATTTTATGGGAGTAAAGCTCACTGTGCACCTCAGGGGTTCATTTGTCCAGTTTGTGATGTCTCATCCTCCTTATGTTTTGCAGAAATAGGGTTAAGTTTGTCATTCATGATGACATCTCCTATCCTAATCTCCACAATTCTTTTCCATTATGAGTTTATTCTTATTCTTACATCTTACTTTTTATTTTAAGCAAATTTTGCATGTGTGCATGCTCGGCTGCTTCAGTTGTGTCTGACTCTTTGCAACCCCTTGGACAGTAACCCACCAGGCTCCTCTGTCCATGGGATTCTCCAGGCAAGAAGACTGGGTTGCTACTCCTTCTCCAGAGGATCTTCCCAACCCAGGAATTGAACCCATTTCCTGCATTACAGGCAGATTCCTTACTCACTGAGCCACCTAGGAAGCCAAAAACAAATTTTAACAAGGGGCAAATGCGTGTGCCTGGTCTCCTACATTTAACAAGAAAAATGTTATCTTTTTTCAGATGTTAGGATGTAGGTATTGAAACATGAGATAGCATATACTTTTTTAAAAAATTATTTATTTTAATTGGAGTCTAATTACTTTACAATATTGTGGTGCATTTTGCCATACACTGACATGAATCAGCCACGGGTGCACATGTGTCCTCCCATCCCGAACCCCACTCCCACTTCCCAGTGGCTTTGAGTGCCCTGTTTCATGCATCGAACTTGGACTGGTCATCTGTTTCACATATGGTAATATGCATGTTTCAATGCTATTCTCTCAAATCATCCCACCCTTTCCTTCTCCCACAGAGTCCAAAAGTCTGTTCTTTATATGTGTCTCTTTTGCTGTCTCTCATATAGGGTCATCATTACCAGCTTTATTTTAAAATAAATGATTTATTTTAAACATTTTACTGAGATTAGTAATACTTTACAATTATGTATAAATCTAGCAGTGCAATAGCTTTAAACTGTGACAAAACAGTCATCTATTCAACATCAATATAACTAGTATCAATATTATTTCAGCCTACTACGTGACATATTATTGATGATCAGATCAGATCAGTCGCTCAGTGTGTCCAACTCTTTGCGACCCCATGAATCGCAGCACGCCAGGCCTCCCTGTCCATCACCAACTCCTGGAGTTCACTGAGACTCACGTCCATCTAGTCAGTGATGTCATCCAGCCATGTCATCCTCTGTCGTCCCCTTCTCCTCCTGCCTCCAATCCCTCCCAGCATCAGAGTCTTTTCCAATGAGTCAACTCTTCACATGAGGTGGCCAAAGTAGTGGAGTTTCAGCTTTAGCATCATTCCTTCCAAAGAAATCCCAGGGCTGATCTCCTTCAGAATGGACTGGTTGGATCTCCTTGCAGTCCAAGGGACTCTCAAGAGTCTTCTCCAACACCACAGTTCAAAAGCATCAATTCTTCAGCACTCAGCTTTCTTCACAGTCCAACTCTCACATCCATACATGACCACTGGAAAAACCATAGCCTTGACTAGAGGACCTTTGTTGACAAAGTAATGCCTCTGCTTTTGAATATGCTATCTAGGTTGATCATAACTTTCCTTCCAAGGAGTAAGCGTCTTTTAATTTCATGGCTGCAGTCACCATCTGCAGTGATTTTGGAGCCCAGAAAAATAAAGTCTGACACTGTTTCCCCATCTATTTCCCATGAAGTGGTGGGACCGGATGCCACGATCTTCGTTTTCTGAATGTTGAGCTTTAAGCCAACTTTTTCACTCTCCACTTTCACTTTCACCAAGAGGCTTTTTAGTTCCTCTTCACTTTCTGCCATAAGGGTGGTGTCATCTGCATATCTGAGGTTATTGATATTTCTCCCGGCAATCTTGGTTCCAGCTTGTGTTTCTTCCAGTCCAGCGTTTCTCATGATGTACTCTGCATATAAGTTAAATAAACAGGGTGACAATATACAGCCTTGACGAACTCCTTTTCCTATTTGGAACCAGTCTGTTGTTCCATGTCCAGTTCTAACTGTTGCTTCCTGACCTGCATACAAATTTCTCAAGAGGCAGATCAGGTGGTCTGGTATTCCCATCTCTTTCAGAATTTTCCACAGAATGTGAAGTCAAGTGGGCCTTAGAAAGCATCACTACAAACAAAGCTAGTGGAGGTGATGGAATTCCAGTTGAGCTATTCCAAATCCTGAAAGATGATGCTGTGAAAGTGCTGCACTCAATATGCCAGCAAATTTGGAAAACTCAGCAGTGGCCACAGGACTGGAAAAGGTCAGTTTTCATTCCAATCCCAAAGAAAGGTAATGCCAAAGAATGCTCAAACTACCGCACAATTGCACTCATCTCACACGCTAGTAAAGTAATGCTCAAAATTCTCCAAGCCAGGCTTCAGCAATATGTGAACTGTGAACTTCCTGATGTTCAGGCTGATTTTAGAAAAGGCAGAGGAACCAGAGATCAAATTGCCAACATCTGCTGGATCATGGAAAAAGCAAGAGAGTTCCAGAAAAGCATCTATTTCTGCTTTATTGACTATGCCAAAGTCTTTGACTGTATGGATCACAATAAACTGTGGAAAATTATTGATGATAGTAAAGATTAAAAATATAAAAGACCACTTGACTAAAATATGCATATTCATGTAAATGTAATCTACTTTGATATCAGTGGTCTGTCTTAAAAAATGGCTACACTAACTCAAAAATGCATCTTACTCAAAAGTACATTTCTTTTTCTAATTTTCCACTTTGCTATCTAGAAAAAAATTATCTTTCCCTTTCATCTGCACCACCAGATAAAAAGAATTGGGTGATAACGAATTTTGAAAAGTGGGCTTGGATTCTGCTTATCTTAAACCTAATATTCATAAACTATCCAGTAGGCAGTCCACCCTTTAAAAAATTCTAGCATTCTCACACTTCATAATACATCAAAGTACAATACTCATTTATAATGTTGGATGATTTGTCATATCTATAAAATCTCTTATGTCTATATCAGAGACAATCTACTTTGTTTTTAAATCAAATTCAGAAATATGGTATTCCCCATATAACATATGTGGTGGTGGTTGGCGCTTTAGGCGACTCTTTTGTGACCCCATGGACTGCATCCCACCAGGCTCCCCTGTCCATGGGATTTCCCAGGCAAAAATACTGGAGTGGGTTACCATGCCCTCCTCCAGGGGATCTTCCCAACCCAGGGATTGAACTCAGGTCTCCCACACTGCAAGTAGATTCTTTCCCAACTGAGCCACCAGGGAAGCCCTGCCATATAATATATGGTACCCCCCAAACTGAAGTGTTATAGAATAACAGCTAATAGAAAATAAACTTAAAGTTTTCTTTCCAGTAAGTTAATTTGAAAGGCATCATTTACTTTATGAAACATAGTAGTACTTCAAAATAAGTATTCTAAACTCTTTCATAAATTGATTATAGTCACACGCAATGTGATTATATAAGTGTAAAATTCCTACATGTTAAATCTCAATGACTATTACACATAAATTTGAAAGGTTGTTGTTGAATCACGAGAATACACCGGGATTCTTGGCCCCCGGAGGAGAAGAATTCAATCCGGGGCCAGAGACGAGGCTTGATCGCTCAGAGCTTTTGTGTAGTAATGTTTTATTAAAGTATAAAGGAGATAGAGAAAGCTTCTGACATAGGCATCAGAAGGGGGCAGAAAGAGTACCCCCCTGCTAGTCTTTAGCTGGATGTTATATAGTCACTAGCAGTCTGTTAATGAAAGAAAGGAATGTCTTAAAATTCAGAATGGCACCAGGCCCCTCACCCATAAGATGTATTTTGGGATAAATGGTTTATCCTGGGCCATAAAATGATTAACTTGAATCTTGAAGCAGGGCAGACCACCATACAAATAGTTTCATTTACATAGATTAGGGGAACAATATCCATACTGGTTTGTCAAGTAGGTTCTGGGCCAAGAGGCGAAACTGACTTGGAGACAGAGTTTGGGGTAAAGGCATAGTACATTAGCATAGCTTAAGACAAACATTTCCATAAGAAAAAGGCATTGGTTATCTCTAGACTCGAGAATAGCTAACTTCAGGAGAAGCCGGGTGTCATTATGGCAACACAATATTTTAAGAGAAACCTCCCTTTAAATTTGTATAGAGAAGGAAAAAATATTGCTAGTTTGTTTCCTCCTGCCGCTTAAGAGAGATAAAAATGTCTGACACTTGCAGGCTATTTCCTCTATTTGGAGACCCCTGGCCTTCCTGCCTGTTACCCTCTCAAATTCAGGTGAGCAAGTGTTAAAAGATTTGGTTCATCAAATTCATATTAATTAGATTGCTATAAAGGGGTTGTGTATTTCATAAATAAAAGGTGGTATTGACCTTCTGATAACAGGACATCAAGCAATTCCTTTCTCAATTAAATGTAAAATGTGATTTAAATGTAAAACTCTCAATTGTACTGTCACACGTATTTCTTTTTTTTAAATATTCACTTATTTATTTGGCTGTGCCAAGTCTTAGCTGTGGCACTTGTGATCTTTAGTTGCAGTATGTGGGATCTCGTTGCCTGAGCAGGGTTCAAACCCAGGCCCTCTGCACTGGGAGCATGGAGTCTTAGCCACTGGACCACCAGGGAAGTCCTTGTCATAGGTATTTCTTTTGTAATGTAATAATACTTTAACGCATTTAATTACAAATAATCCAATTAATTCAGTAGGAAAAATAGAAAAGCACATTATTTGATATTCTCTGATCTTTGCTTTTCTATATCATCTCTCGTATTATCACCTTGAAAAGATGTTTGTCCTTGAATCACTTACTTCTGCTTTCCTGTGCTCTAGGCTTACCAAGTCTGAATCCGATTATCTATGCCAACTCTAAATATAGCATTTCATCATCCCATGACTTTGATGGCAATAAGGAGTAGAGGAGACTGTTTTATTCACTGCTCTGTGGCATATGGTCTTAATCCAAAAAAATATTTAGTAAGTAATTGAATGAAAAGATAGTGGATGCAGGGAGCACACTAGATTTCTTAGTAAGATAACATTACTTTTCCACACAGATGACATACAATAAAAATAACAAAACTATTATTGATAGCTTGTGAGGAGTCCATTTGTGACAGAACTTTTTCTACATTTTATTCACCTTTTAATTTTCCATTTCTTGCTAACACTTGACATTTTACTTGACATATTTCTTATTTTGTTGACTTTGCCACTCAGCAGAGCAAATACAGCACAGCATCCATCTTTTGAATTGTGCACAAAGTAAAAATACTCTGATCCAAAACAGACAATGGTAATTTTTTCTTTTATTTAGGAACAATGCAACTTGATATAAAACTCTTGAGGAGGAATTGGAAATTAGAATTGAGTGATAGCAGAGATACTAAGAAAGGGGGGTGGGGAATGACAGCAAACTAAGGAAATAAATGACACTCTGGTTAGAAAATTAGAGAACATGCCAAACTCACCCTGAGAGTAATGTGCCTACTGACCATTTCAGCACTGAAATTGAAAACAGAATGTAGAAAGCCCAGAGACAACTGATAAAATGTTTCATTCAACTCCTGAGAACATCTGGGAAGACAATGGCTTCTCTAATGGGAACATGAAAACAGGAGGAACTCTTAGCTGAAACAATCACTAAGCTCATAAATTAGTAGAAGTCTTATTTACTTATTTTACCATAGAGATAAAAAGAACTTTATTGAATGAAGTTATTGTATATCTCATTCAGTTTCTTTTTTTTTTTTTTTTTAAATCTCTTTATTTCCATTCTGCCCCTTTGGCTGAACTTTATTAATACAATATCTGCCCTTCTCTTGTATCCCCCTCTTCTGTGGAAGGCATCACTATCCAGTCACCCAAGACAAATCTCCTTTGTCATCTCCCGACCAATAGTCATCAATGTTAACAAGACATCTTCCTAAATTTCTGGGATTGATTTCTTCCCCATTAGAGTTCCTTTTGGCAAGTCCATTTCTTCTTCATAAGTCTGACATGTGAGCTCTTAATTGCTCTGCCGCAGTTTTCTCTTCTTCGGTCAGTGGTAACAACTCCAGCTCTGTTTCCTTCTGCAGTTCTTGTATCAAGGTCAGAGTCTTATTGAAAGTAGCACAAATGCGGCTCTTAGTCTCTTTCTGCTCCACAGCAGTTGGTTTAAAGCGAACATGCGAAGTTTGATATCGAGACTTTATTGCTGACAATTCCTTTAAAAGTGTAACTGGATTTTTCTTGCCTGCTGAATCAGGATAATTAGTCTTGATTTCATATTCCAGCCTGTACTGAATGTAGTCCAGATCAGAGTCAGCTTTCTGGAACATCAGTTCCAGCTTATTGACCTCCGCCTCCATGTTGAATAGTTCATCATTCAGTTTCTTAAGTTTTAGAAGAGAAAGAATGATCTGCAGTAGTCAGGCTACTTGCCCAAGTGAAGTGCAACTAGAACCCTTGTCTGCTGACGTCTAGTGAGATGGCCTTTCCACGTATTATTGGATGTAGAGTCCTTTGAAAAGGATTATTTAGGCTCCCAGCTTCAGTGCCCGTTTGAACTGAATAATACTGGAAACATAGCAAAACAAAATCTGTGGAAGCTAGCTGAGAGAAAACAATAGCTTCCTATATTTCTATTACAAAACAAGGAGGGTCTAAAACCAAGTATCTATGTTCACCTCAGAAAGATAGGAAACGGAGAGCAAATTAAACCAAAATTGAATGGAAAGAAGGAAGGAAGGAAGGTGGAAATAGCTGCTTTAGGTCTCACATCTGGTTCGTGTAGGAGTTTCCATGTGTTGATCTGTCAATTATTTTTCCCTTGAGGTTTTCTCATGATGTCCTGGTTTTTTGCATGTTGAATATTTCTGGATTGTATCCTGGACATTTTTAATATCATGTTACAAGACAATCCTGTAACAGTCCACTGGAGGATATTGATTTGTTGTGGTGGTTGATTCACAAGGCAATTTTCCTATTATGCTGAAACTTGAAGTTCTGTCTTATCTTCCATGGATAGCGTTCCAATGTCAGCTGAGTTGTCAAAGCCTCTGCCATGTTGCTTCTGGTCTATCCCACATCCGGACAGCTCAGGGCCAAGCAGACAACTAGTATCAGTTCGTACATATAACTGGGAGGCATTCATCTTCAGTTTTCTCCATGCAGCAGTTTTCTGCATTGTCTCTGATTCCCAGGGCTCCCTTTTCCTATTTCTCTGGCTTGGAAATTGATTTGTTTTGCTTTTTAGGAGCTTCAGTTACCTGCGCTGATGCAGTTTTGCACAATGGGGGCTGCCCCTGGAGCAGACAGGAGTCCCTTTCTTTTCCTGTTCCTCTGGCTAGCAAGACAGGCTTTCTCTATAAAATTCACTGCCTATACCTAGTGCAGAGTTCCACACTGAAGCTGCCCTTGATCAAAGCATAAAGATAAAAAGGAGGTAAGGTAAATAACCAAGAAATTGATGCTGCTAAGGTCAAATTTTGAAAGTTTGATCTTCCTTCTTCAATCTGCTTGTGAGTATTAATTTTAGGAGTTTTCAAGTAGTTTTTGGTTTTGGGGGTGGGGGGGTTTAGGAATTTTGTCCAGACTGTTTGCTTGTAATCCACAAGAAAGGTAAGCTATAGTATGCCTACTTCATTCTGATGACCACCAGAACTCTTTGGGTGATTTTGTTCATTATCTGTCCCATTTCCCAAATTTTCTATGATAATTAAAACATTACTTATATATTTAGGAGTGGCTTTACACAAGAAAAATAGCCTATGTTTTAAATATTCTCAAAATGGTTAGGAAAAATGGTTTTATAGAATTTCAGTCCAGCATAAATTTGGATGCAAGGTTGTAACACTGTACAAGAGGTGGTAATTAAAACCATCCCCAAGAAGAAGAAATGTAAAAAGACAAAATGGTGGTCTGAGGCGCCCTTACAAATCGCTGAGAAGAGAAGCAAAAGCAAAGGAAAAAAGGAAAGATATATCCATCTGAATGCAGAGTTCCAAAGAATAGCCAGGAGAGATAAGAAAGGCTTCCTCAGTGATCTATGCAAAGAAATAGAGGAAAACAGCAAAATGGGAAAGACTAGAGATCTCTTCAAGAAAATTAGAGATACCAAGGGAACATTTCATGCAACGATGGGCACAATAAAGGACATGGAAGTGGTATGGATCTAACAGAAGCAGAAGATATTTAGAAAAGGTGTCCAGAATGCACAGAAGAACTATACAAAAAAGACCCTCATGACCCAGATAACCACGATGGTGTGATCACTCACCTAGAGCCTGACATCCTGGAATGCGAAGTCAAGTGGGCCTTAGGAAGCATCACTATGAACAAAGTTAGTGGGGGTGATGGAATTCAAGCTGAGCTGTTCCAAATCCTAAAAGATGATGCTGTTAAAGTGCTGCACTCAACATGCTAGCAAATTTGGAAAACTCAGCAGTGGCCACAGGACTGGAAAAGGTCAGTTTTCATTCCAATCCCAAAGAAAGGCAATGCCAAAGAATGCTCAAATCACCACACAATCGCACTCATCTCACACGCTAGCAAAGTAATGCTCAAAATTCTCCAAGCCAGGCTTCAACAGTATGTGAACTGAGAAATTTCAGATGTTCAAGCTGGATTTAGAAAAAGCAGAGGAACCAGAAATCAAATTCACAACATCCATCAGACCATAGAAAAAGCATTCCAGAAAAGCATCTGCTTCATTGACTACACGAAAGACTTTGACTGTATTTATCACAACAAACTGGAAAATTCTTAAATGGATGGGAATACCAAACCACCTTACCTGCCTCCTGAGAAACCTGTATGCAGATCAAGAAGCAACAGTTAGAATCCAACACGGTAAATGGACTGGTTCAAAATTGGGAAAGGAGTATGCCAAGACCGTTTATTGTCACCTTGCTCATTTACCTTATATGCAAAATACATCATGCAAAATGCCAGACTGGATTAAACGCAAGCTGAAATCAAGATTGCAGGGAGAAATATTAATAACCTCAGATATACAGATGACACCACCCTCATGGCAGAAAGCAAAGAGGAACTAAAGAGCCTCCTGATGAAAGTGAAAGAGGAGAGTGAAAAAGTTGGCTTAACATGCAACATTAAAAAAAAACTAAGATCATGGCATCCGGTCCCATCAATTCATGACAAATAGATGGGAAACAATGAAAACAGTGACAGACTTTATTATCTTGAGCTTCAAAATCACTGCAGATGGTGACTGCAGCCATGAAATTTAAAGACACTTGCTCCTTGGAAGAAAAGCTATGACCAACCTAGATAGCATATTAAAAAGCAAAGACATTACCAATAAAGACATTTACCAAAAAAGGTCTGTATAGTCAAAGCTATGGTTTTTCCACTAATCATGTATGGGTGTGAGAATTAGACCATAAAAAAAGCTGAGCGCTGAAGAATTGATGCTTTTGAACTGTGGTGTTGGAGAAGACTCTTGAGGATCCATTGGACTGCAAGGAGATCCAACCAGTCAATCCCAAAGGAAATCAGTCCTGAATATTCATTGGAAGGACTGATGCTGAAGCTGAAGCTCCAAATAATTTGACCACCTGATGTGAAGAACTGACTCCTTGGAAAAGACCCTGATGCTGGGAAAGACTGAAGGCAGGAGGACAAGGGGATGACAGAGGACGAAATGGCTGATGGCATCACTGACTCACAGACATGAATTTAGCAAGCTCCAGGAGTTGGTGATGGACAGGGAAAACTGCTGTGCTGCAGTCCATGGTGTCACAAAGAGTTGGACACGACTGATCAACTGAACTGAACTGATAACTAAAAGCAGTGGTATCCAGTCACATTTGTTTTTGTTGTTAATATGTATTCTGCTCTTTATTAGAATATATACTTGTTGCCAGAAACTGTTTCTTAGCTGTCTTTGCTTCTGTCCACCATGATTAGCACTGCATGTAACCCATAGTAAATGCTAAATTGCACCGGATTTTATTCTTTTCAGTGTAGTACAATTTTGTCATCCTTTGTCACCCCTTCTCCTCTTGCCTTCAATCTTTCCCAGCATCATGGTCTTTTCAAACGAGTCAGTTCTTCGCATCAGGTGGCCAAAGTATTGGAGCTTCAGCTTCAGCATCAGTCCTTCCAATGAATATGCAGGATTGATTTCCTTTAGGATTGACTGGTTGGATCTCCGTGTAGTCCAAGGGACTCTCAAGAGTCTTCTCCATCACCACAGTTCAAAGCATCAATTCCTCAGTGTTCAGCTTTCTTTATGGTCTAATTCTCACATCCATACATGACTAGTGGAAAAACCATAGCTTTGACATTTTTCAGCAAAATAATGTCTCTGTTTTTTAATATGCTGTCTAGGTTGGTCATAGCTTTTCTTCCAAGGAGCAAGCGTCTTTCAATTTCATGGCTGCGGTCACCATCCACAGTGATTTTGGAGCCCAAGAAAATAAAATCTGTCACTGTTTCCATTATTTCTCCATCTATCTGCCATGAAGTGATGGGACTGGATACTATGATCTTCAGTTTTTGAATGTTGCATTTTAAGCCAACTTTTTCACTCTTCTCTTTTACTTTCATCAAGAAGCTCCTCAGTACCTCTTCACTTTCTGCCATGAGGATGGTGTCATCTGCATATCTGAGGTCATTCATATTTCTCTCTGCAATCTTGATTCCAGCTTGAGTTTCATCCAACCCAGCATTTCACATGACGTACTCTGCATATAAGTTAAATAACCAGGGTGACAATATACAGCTTGACATACTCCTTTCCCAATTTGGAACCAGTCAGTTTTTCATGTCTGGTTATAACTGTTGCTTTCTGACCTGCATACAGGTTTCTCAAGAGGCAGGTAAGATGGTCTGGTATTCCCAACCCTTTAAGAATTTTCTACAGTTTGTTGTGATATACAGAAAGTCTTTCATGTAGTCAATGAAGCAGAAGTAGATGTTTTTCTGGAATGTTCTTGCTTTTTCTCTGATCCAGCAGATGTTGGGAATCTGATCTCTGGTTCCTCTGGCTTTTCTAAATCTAACTTGAACATCTGGAAGTTCATGGTTCATATACTTTTGAAGCTTGGCTTGGAGAATTTTGAGAATTACTTTGCTAGCTTGTGAGATGAGTGCGATTGTGTGGTAATTTGAGCATTCTTTGGCATTGTCTTTCTTTAGGATTGGAATGAAAACTGACCTTTTCCAGTTTTGTGGCCACTGCTGAGTTTTCCAAATTTGCTAGCATGTTGAGTGCAGCACTTTAACAGCATCATCTTTTAGGATTTGGAACAGCTCAGCTTGAATTCCATCACCCCCACTAACTTTGTTCATAGTGATGCTTCCTAAGGCCCACTTGACTTCGCATTCCAGGATGTCAGGCTCTAGGTGAGTGATCACACCATCATGGTCATCTGGGTCATGAGGGTCTTTTTTGTATAGTTCTGTGTATTCTGGACACCTTTTTAAATATCTTCTGCTTCTGTTAGATCCATACTGCTTCCATGTCCTTTATTGTGCCCATCGTTGCCTGAAATGTTCCCTTGGTATCTCTAATTTTCTTGAAGAGATCTCTAGCCTTTCCCATTTTGCTGTTTTCCTCTATTTCTTTGCATAGATCACTGAGGAAGGCTTTCTTATCTCTCCTAGCTATTCTTTGGAACTCTATTCAGATGGGTATAGCTTTTCTTTTCTCCTTTGCCTTTAGCTTCTCTTCTTTCCTCAGCTCTTTGTAAGGACTCCTCAGACCACCATTTTGCCTTTTTTTGCATTTCTTTTTCTTGGGGATGGACTTGATCACTGCCTCCTGTACGATGTTCAAACCTCTAATTCTTTTAGATGTTGTTATTATATACTCAGAGCATCCCCTCTTACTAGAAAGGGACTCTGGTGAAACAGAGCCCTTTCTGGTTAAAATTTTTGCCTGTGTACTTTTTCTACATTCTTCCATTTTCACTTTTACTATTTTTAAAGCCTTTTATTTTATACTGGAATATAGCTGATTAACAATGTTGTGATAGTTTCAGGTGGACATAAAAGGCGTTCAGCCATATCTATACATGTATTTATTCTCCCGAAGATTTCCCTCCCATCCAGGCTACCACATAACATTGAGCAGAGTTATCCATTTTAAATATAGTAATGTGTACGTATCAAATTAACTCAAAGTCCTGTAGTGAGTTAGAGAGGAACAACATTGAAAGCAAAAGCCTCCAAATATTTAGTAATAACTGTTCTTGCTTGGAGAATCCCAGGGACGGGGGAGCCTGGTGGGCTGCCGTCTATGGGTTCGCACAGAGTTGGACACGACTGAAGCAACTTAGCAGCTTAGCAGCAGCAGTAGCTTTAAAAGGGCTTCCCTGTAGCTTTAAAAAGGAAAAAAAATGATTCTGTCAATAAGATGTCAAATGTTTAAAGAAACATTTTGGGGGGCAAGAATATAGCAGTACTCATATTGCTACTGTCTCTTCTGAAGAATCTTCCCCAAAACAAGTGATTATGTCTAGACTTTGAGAAAAAAAAAAAACTGCCAGTGTCCATAGACATATGAAATTAAAGATATCCATCATTTGGGGTAAATTTTGGCATATCGAATGGGTGATACAATGATACCTATGTATGATTCATCCTACGTCAAATAGTTGACTCATTTTGAGAAAGCATTTATTTGATTAAAAATAAACAATGAGGATATGGCAACCCACTCCTCTATTGTTGCCTGGAGAATCCCATAGACAGGGGACGTGGCAGGCTACAATCCATAGGGTCTCAAAGAGTCAGACATGATTGAAACGATTTAGCACACACACAGACACACACACACACACAATTATAAAATAATAAGCAAAAATATCCAAAAAGATTAAATTTGTTATTTGGTTCTTGTTTTATCGTGCCTTTATTCATATTAAAAAAACAGTAATGAATAAATAGTGTTCTGAACTCAGAAAATTGAATTAGTGGGACTTCACTGGTGATCCAGGGGCTAAGACTCAGCACACCCAATGCAGGGGACCCAGGTACAAGCCCTGGTCAGGAAACTAGATCCCACATGCAGAAACTGAAAAAAAAAAAAGATTCTGCATGTTACAATGAAGATCGAAATCCCTCAAGCCACAACTAAGACCTGACATAGCCAAATAAAATAAATAAGTATTTTTTAAAAAAGAAAAGAAACTTGAATTAGTCGTAAGAGTTGCCAATGCAATGTAGGACAGTACAGTTACCGTCCTACCACTATCACTCATACTGTGTTAATGAAATCGGTTTTTTCAGTATTATACAGTCAATATTGAAATTATAAGTTTTAAACAGAATAATAATCCCAAATTCCATCACCCTAACCCAACTATGAACATTTTGAATTTTCTTACAACCATTATTTTCCTGGGCATCTATGTCTCATTTGGCTTTAATTAGTCAACACACAAAACTTATATCACACTTTCTTTTTTTTTCTGAACCTTATCACAATGCCATATTGTCTCTATAACCTTAATTTTAATTGGAACCTAATATGCCAAGAAGCAAGAGTACCATGGCTATTACAAACAATGCTTTTGTTGGGTAATTTATTCCCAGGCTTTCTTTGTTGGGTAATTAAATAATACTATAATAAAAATTTGTATCTGTGTTGATCTTCTATTTTTTTTCATACTTTCCTTAGTAGGAATTCCCAGAAGTAGAATTGATAATTAAAAATTAACATTATTTTTTGTATTTTTTGAAAAATATTATTCCAAAATATTCCCCTTATAAAAAATATATAAAGTTACTTTCTTTATTTTTACTTTTAAAATCACTGAGTAGTTTTTTGATTTAGTACATAATAAATGGAATCCAGAGTCATTGCATTGTACATTTATTTGATTATTAACTAGGTTTAAATGTTTTTAATTCTTTTTTTATTCTTCTCATTATCTTTTGAAATTTTATTTTTATGTTCTTTGTCTTTAGGAATGAGGTCTTTATAGATTTCTCTGATGCCAAGCAACAAAGAAATATTTGTAATCATTTTTAATGACCTGTTGATCTACCCTTGTAATCTTATGTTCAGCAATCCTGCTTTTTGCTCATGCTGCTACTACTACTAAGTCACTTCAGTCGTGTCCGACTCTGTGCGACCCCATGGACTGCAGCCCACCAGGCTTCTCTGTCCATGGGATTCTCCAGGCAAGAACGCTGGAGTGGGGTGCCATTTCCTTCTCCAATGCATGAAAGTGGAAAGTGAAAGTGAAGTTGCTCAGTCATGTCCGACTCTTAGCAACCCCATGGACTGCAGCCTACCAGGCTCCTCCATCCATGGGATTTTCCGGGCAACAGTACTGGAGTGGGATGCCATTGCCTTCTCCCGCTTTTTGCTCATAGAAATCAGCTTATGTCTAGATGCTGAATGTAAATTGAGCATATAGTAGAGACTAGGCACTTTACATTCATTATCTCATTGTTGTGGTTTTTTGTTGTTTGTCTTCGTGTGGATTGTTAGTTCCTCAATCGGGAATCAAATCCATGCTTGCTACATTGAGACTGCTGAGTCTTAACCACCGGACTGTCAAGGAAGTCCCTTCACTATCTCATTTAATTCTTTTTGTCAGTCCTGTGAAACAGGTACCATCATCATTACCAGTTCAGAGGTGATTAAAGAGATGTTCTGAGAGGGTAAATGATAAAGATTAGACAACTGGTTAATGTCCAAGCCCAAACTAGACCCCACACCCCACATACTTTAACCACTCCAAGCTACCAATTAAAAGAAGTGTCTATAAAAGCAACTTGTCATACAGGAGCTGTCAGAGAATGACCTGCTCCATACTGTCATATTTCTGACCTTGAGCTTTAGCCTTGTGACCAAAAACACTCCCGAAATGGTATGAAGTTTAGCTCTCAACATTGAAGAGCTGGAATTAGAGCTTCTGTTATTTTTATCCAGCCTCTCCATGGACTTAGCAGTAAAGAATCTGCCTGTAATATAGGAAACACAGGAGACACAGGTTCAATCCTTGGATTAGGAAGATCCCCTGGAAGAGAAAACAGTAACCCCGTCCAGTATTCTTGCCTAGAAAATCCTATGGACAGAGGAACCTGGCAGGCTACAGTCCATAGGGTTGCAAGAGTCAGACATGACTGAATGACTAAGCACACACACATCTCTATCCATGTGAAACGACAAAGGGGACCATGATGACATGAGAGCTGGGCCTTCCATTAATCTTCAGGCACCCATTAATCCCCTGAGTGACCACAGGAAGTTACTTAAGCTCCCAGTCACGACGTCCTCATTTTTAGAAACTCTGTTCATAAAGCTTTCCTTGGATTCAGTGGGATCGTATACATAATGGACCAGACAGAATGCTCGGTACATAATAGATGCTCAATAGATTTTATTGTGTTTGGTTTCCAAGACTTGATTTGGATGTGCAGTTGTACATCAAATGCCTCCGAATGATTTGCTCAGGCTCTGTCACTCCTGAGAGTTACTAAACTACTTAATTATTGCCAAGACTTTAATTGGAAGAAAATAATCCCTTTTAGAACTTCTAATAAGTACCTATACTTTGGAAACTTTCCAGTGTAGACTAAATTACTCTCAGTCCATCTCAGGACAATCCCATGTCCTCCAAAATCTCTGTACCTTGACTATATTCACTGTGTAAATTCCTGAAACAGTCTTAAATAATTGGTGGAAGAAAAGAAAAAAGAACCTCATACCATTAGCAAGATTGGATTTAGACTCCCACAAGCCTAGTTACCTCCCTGAAAAGTACTCTTCCGTGCTTTTTGGCTCCATCCTCTTCACATAATTAGCTACAGCCTTGATTTTTCTTTCTTCTCATTACCTGAATGTTACACCTTCAAAATAGATGTGGATGGTGGATTATTACCTTTTCATCCAATACTAATATAGGCACAATTATATGATATCAACACTTCCTCTTCAGAAGCAATTTGTATTCTGAAGTCCTTGATAACTGTACCTGATTTCATTATTTTGTTTAAGGAGATGCCCATTGAAACACATTTCTATTCTACTGTCCTGTTTGTTCAGAGTCTTTAGCTTGCTGCAGGTGAATTTTAAGCCATTAGGTCTTTCTCACATAATCACAATCTTTTTCAGTATAACTGAAGTTACTGCATTTGTTACCTTCAAGTACAGTATAATTTTCAAAATGCACTTAGGAACTAGAATGAACTTAAATTTCCTTTATTCACTAAGAGATGACAGAAAGAATATTGATGGTTTGTAGAGATTAAGTGGGTTGACTAGATATAATTAAGGCTGAGTGTTTTGAATGACACAATGATTTTATCATTTTAAAATGCTTTGTGTTGCCTCCTATACTCTAAGTATTGTCTGTTTGGGCTTTAAAAAAAATCCAATGCTCACCTGATTAACATGGCAGTGCTAATTTTTATTCAGGCTACTTGGTATTTCTGTTTCTACTGTGATGGATAAATCGTTTAGAGGACATAACACTTAATAACCTTTAACAAGACCTCAAACTGTAATCTGTCAGAATTATTCCCTGAATACAGTTCTTCCTTCTGCTTCTGCTGAACCTTTATACAGCTATGAAATATTAATAACTCCTAAGAGAGTTGGCTAGATTTTATTGTATGTTAGAAGGAATCTTTCTTTTCCTCTGAGAGCACAAGATTTAAATTGGATAGTCTATCCAAGGATCTCAACCTCCAAGACTTCTTTAGAAGTAGAATGATCCAGAAAAACCACTGTGTATAGACTCAAATTTTCATCTTTTCTAGAGAAGTTACATTGATACTGATGACATAAAAGTGATGTGAATGCACCTTTCTTGCCTGTCCTGTGTAGAATAGGTGACTCACCTACATGTCCTCATCACCTCATGAAACCCATGTGTCTCTAAACCCACATATGTCATAGTCCAGCTGATTAGAATACTTGGCCCATAAGCTCTATCTACCTTGCACCAGAGTTAACAGAGTTAACCGTTAGGATTTCCATCTGTAATACTTCTGAACTCAGTTTTTGTATATAGACTTCATCAACACTTGATTTTATCTCATCTGTCTTTTTTGGTTCTTGATTCAGTTCTGACTGGAGACCCACAAGTGCAAGAACTTATGTTAGTCCTGATGCAGCCCTCTAAGACTCTACTTTATACTCTGTAGCCATGGGTAGGGCTTTAAAATCCCACTGAAATGTAAAAACAAGAAGAAAACCTCATGTCCTAGGTGCTACTTTAACAGTAATTATCTCTCTTCTCAGAAATGTTTTAATTTCCAGAATGATGTGTAGCTGCTTAGCTATTCTGTTCATTCAATGTGTATCTTAAACATGGACATGGGACAGGTATCTAGATTATTCGGATCTAGATCTCTTCCTGATAGTAGATTTACAAGAAAATTTTCTCTTTATAAATTCAATCCAAATCTATGTATACTCTAAATGTATGTCTATATTTGGTTTTGGTCACTTCATATAGGGAAAGGGACTACACCTAAAATTTGGTTTGTATATTAAGACTGATGATGCCATACAAGCACTGAAAAAGCGGAAGGGACTTGTTAAATAATGAGGCTCTAAGAAGAGAGCAAGATGCCTCCGAGGCAGGTCCAAAAGTGACTTGGGAGAGAAGGGGTGACTAGGAGGTGGGGCTGCTGTAGGAATTCCTGTGTGTGGCTTGAACTTCCCACAGGAGCCACAAGAGGGAGCAGCAGGCTTTCTTGTCATTTTACCCAAATGTGAGGCCAAAGGGGAAAGAGGGGAGAGGCTTAAAAGCCATCACTGGACAAACATCAATAACACTGAAACATGTACGTTACCATATGTAAAATAGATGACCAGTACTAGTTTGATGCATGAAGAAGGGCACCCAAAGCCGGTGCTCTGGGACAACGCAGAGGGATAGGGTGGGGAGGGATGTGAGAGGGGCGTTCAGAATGGTGGGGGAGGCGGGGGGACACGTATACCTGTGGCTGATTCATGTTGATGTATGACAAAAACCATCACAATATTTTAAAGTAATTATCCTCAAATTAAAATAAATTAATTAAAAAAATAATAAACTGGGGCTTTTCCCCCCTAAAACCAAAAAAATAAAAATAAAGGCGGGGCTCAGGCTCTTACTATAATATTACATGTGCATAAACGCATAGCACAGATTTGAATACACTTACCTCCCTGCACTTCCATCATATCTTCCCTTAAGATTTCTGTGCTTAGGTTCTGTGACCACACCTGGCTCATAATTCCTGCTCCTTTGTGATTCTGGCTTGCATCTTATCTCCCAAGGTTATTTGTGTCTTTTCCCTTGAGTGTCATCAAGATAAAAAATTCAGTTCTTGGACTTCCCTGGTGGCTCAGATGGTAAAGCATCTGGCTACAGTGAGGGAGACTTGGGTTCAATCCCTGGGTCGGGAAGATCCCCTGGAGAAGGAAACGGCACCCCACTCCAGTATTCTTGCCTGGAAAATCCCATGGATGGAAGAGCCTGGTAGGCTACAGTCCATGGGGTCGCAAAGAGTCGGACACGACTGAGCGACTTTCTTCTTTCGTCTACCCTACTGAAACAACAGCTAAAACAAAAATGTCCCGCTTCCACAAGACACTTGCCTTTGTGTCATTTTAAAACATTTATTTTACAAGTTTGAAATCTCAAGAAAAGAGAGCAAGCGTGGATGACTATCCTCATTGACTGGAATTTGCCTCACCTCTAAACAGGCCGAGGTGCCTATGTAAGTTTTTTCTCTATAACAAAAGAAAGCTGTCCCCATTTGATTATATGAAATTATAAATCTCAATAATCTAGTAAACACACACACATCCCAACACACACAGACAAGTACTGACACATGGTATGCTGATGTTGTTTCCTTGATGCTAAATAAGGAAATTTTGCATAAACTTGCCTTAGACTTGGAAGACTCAGAAATTCTGATAGTCCCTTTTGGAAAATGAAGCTGAAAATTGAAAAAGAAAAAAGATCTCTCTAAATTAAATTTTATCATTTGTATAAAATTCATGAGTGGAGTTCTAACAGAAAGTATTCAAATTCTCTTTTCTCTAAACTTCTTTTCTTAGAAACAAACCAGAACCATTTCTGTTTATTCCTATGATATATATTCACATCTCACTTGCCCTAATGAAATTCGGAACTGAGAGGTAAATGACTTTAACAATAGTGTCAACTTTGCATCATGAGTTGAATTAATTTGTAAACATTAAGCTTCTGATCCTCACTTATAAGGGCATCACTGCTGAGCATTTACCACAAGCGACACATCTGGAGGCTTCAGACCATTCCCTTAATCTAACTCCCAACAAGATTCCTACTGAAGAGGACCAGCTGATCAGTGCAATTGCTTGAGCTTTGTCTTAGTTGTATGTGTGTGCTAGTTGCTTAGTCGTGTCTTAGTTAGGATATAAGTAATTTGGATGATTCAAATATAAATTTCAAGGTTTATTTTTCCCCAATTCTAGGATATATGATTTTAGAAACAGCTTGTCCAACTTTTAATGGAAGAAAATAAATATTTTCCATCATGAAAGAGTTTCTTAGAACTGCCCAATATTAGAAAATATTCAAGATTAAAATGAGCTGGCCTCACCCAAATTCGCCAAGATATCAGGAGATGATTGTATATGAAAAAAGTTGTACACTTTGGTTTCACATATAAAATCAAAAATATCATCTTGAACTTAAAATCTTATGCCAGTGATCAATGCTGATTTTGTTTTCTTTTTTATTAATTAGTCTTTATAAGTAATTTTTTAACTGATACAATTTAAATGACTCTACTCAATGCTCTGTGTTGACCTAAATGGGAAGGAAATCCAAACGTGAGGGGATGTATATATATAAATATATATGTATATATAATGTATGACTGATTCACTTGGCTATACAGCAGAAACTCACAGAACATTGTACAGCAACTATATACCAATGAAAATGTTTTGAATTAAAATAAATTTAATGAGAAGTAGCTCCTTGCAAAATGTGCTAAAGAATCCCAATGAATTGATGAATCTTTATAATTAAGCATTTTACTTGTTCTTTCCTTGACTGAAAAAGGTGAATTTGATATTAAAACAGATTTTTACTTCCTGATTTATCAAGATTGCCAGGAGAAATATCAATAACCTCAGATATGCAGATGACACCACCCTTATGGCAGAAAGTGAAGAGGAACTCAAAAGCCTCTTGATGAAAGTGAAAGTGGAGAGTGAAAAAGTTGGCTTAAAGCTCAACATTCAGAAAACGAAGATCATGGCATCTAGTCCCATCACTTCATGGGAAATAGATGAGGAAACAGTGGAAACAGTGTCAGACTTTATTTTTTTCGGCTCCAAAATCACTGCAGATGGTGACTGCAGCCATGAAATTAAAAGACGCTTACTCCTTGGAAGGAAAGTTATGACCAACCTAGATAGCATGTTGAAAAGCAGAGACATTACTTTGCCAACAAAGGTCCGTCTAGTCAAGGCTATCGTTTTTCCAGTGGTCGTGTATGGATGTGAGAGTTGGATTGTGAAGAAAGCTGAGTGCTGAAGAATTGGTGCTTTTGAACTGTAGTATTGGAGAAGACTCTTGAGAGTCCATTGGAGTGCAAGGAGACCCAACCAGTCCATCCTAAAGGAGATCAGTCCTGGGTGTTCTTTGGAAAGAATGATGCTAAAGCTGAAACTCCAGTACTTTGGCCACCTCATGCGAAGAGTTGACTTATTGGAAAAGACTCTGATGCTGGGAGGGATTGGGGGCAGGAGGAGAAGAGGACAACAGAGGATGAGATGGCTGGATGGCATCACTGACTCAATGGATGTGAGTCTGGGTGAACTCTGGGAGTTGGTGATGGACAGGGAGGCCTGGCGTGCTGTGATTCATGGGGTCACAAAGAGTTGGACACGACTGAGCGACTGAACTGCACTGAACTGAACTGATATATCCTTTAACCCAAACTAATGCTGACAGAGTAAATCAGATGCAGGATTTCTATAAATATTTTTGTAGATTTAAATAATTGTGAATAAGTTTATGTTAAAAAACAATAAAAGAGTTATAAACCTGGCTAGCTAGAGTTTGAAATTAAGACAAGTGATATTTGTCTTAAGAATCCTAAGATTTTCTCAAGATCACTGGAGTCAGACCTCTTTTTAATTTTTGGTTAATTATTAATATTATATTTGGCAACCTAATGTCCCCTCTGTGCCTCAGATCCCATCTTCTGGATGGATATAAAAGCACCTACTTCAATAGTTTAGTTGTGAGAATTAATTTTAATGAAATGATTTTAAGAAAAAAACAGTGCCTAATTCACTGTGGTACTTCATATGTAGTACCTATTATCATGATGTTACAATTGTACTTTCCAGCTGATACTAAAACTGCAAAATATTTTTTGTCCACTTCTAAAAATACGTATTTTCTGAACTAATACATCAATCTGATAGCAAAACAAGTTTTAAGACTGTTTGGTTTGTATGTCTCAAGCGTATCCTTTATACTTAATACTTACAGTATTCTCTATCCCTCTTTTTAATGCTCAGATACGCATGATACAAAGAAGCTATCACACAGAAAAAAGAAAAGAGCATTTCTTCTTCCTGTTCTAAGCATCCTTAGATGCTTCACTGCAGGAAATAAAACATTTTATGGAAAATTTATGTTATATATGTTACAAAATTTATCGCCAGATATATGCCAAATATAACTGAGTTTAAGGAAGTTTTCTTCTTACAAAAGCCCCTGCAAATGTTTAATTTGCTAATGTAAGATTATCCTTACAACTTCAACTTCACCAGTTTCTAGGCCAATTTTTTTTTTTTTTTTTCTGTACCTGGTCTTAGTTGCAGCACGAGGGAGCTTCATTGCTATGTGTAGGCTCTTAGTTGTATAAAGCCAATTTTGAGATGTTCTTTTGGTCCAAAAGATATGATCTATCTTGCTCAGTAAAGGGGCATTTGAAACAGAGGAAAGATCAAAAATAGAAACCCCTTAGCTTTTTGATAAAACCTATCATCAAAATTTGTTCCTGTTGTTGTTTACTAAGTCCAACTCTTTTGCAGCCCCGTGGACTATAACCTGCCAGGCTCCTCTGTCCATGGGATTCTCCAGGCAAGTACTGGAGTGGGTTGCCATGCCCCCCTCCAGGAGATCTTCTCAATCCAGGGATCGAACCTGTATATTCTGCATTGGCAAGTGGATTCTTTACCACTGAACCATCAAGGAAGCCCACCTCAAAGTTTAAGATAAGTTAATTTAGGACATAACCAATTATCAGCCAGAGCTAGTTTTCCCTACTTCCATCCAGCTCCAAACCAAATAATGCTTGTATAAAGTGAGGGAAATTGAGAATATGTTGACCACAGTTGTTCTCTCTGCCTTGCTTCCCATCTTCACCCCAGGATAGACATTGGATTAGCTGTAGGACATCTCAGAACCATTTGAGGATGATTCAAGAGCTGAGAAAGACTGTGAATCATCAGTTCCTCATGGACTCGGGTGATTGCCAGCTTTGCTGATGTCCTCCCAACAAATGGTGTGGAATTCAGAAATCTGTGAGGAGGGTTAGAAATAAGTTGTAGCTTCTTGGCACCACAGGGGGGCGTGCGAGAGTAACTAGATTTTCTCTGTTCAAGAGAAACCATACCCACTTGAAAGTAACATTTCAATAAAAATTTTTAAAGAAGAAAGCATACAGAAAGTAAATGAGAGAGGGAATAATTACTATGAGTGTGGAGGTAGCTCCTTCAGCCAGGATGAGCAGCAGATATGTGCAAGGATGGCCTGCCAGGTTGGAAATGCTGTCATCACAGAAGGATGTTGGTGTGGACTGGGGCAGTGAAAGCTCAACCTCTAAAGGGACTGTTTTTCTGGGAGTGACTAGAATCAAGAACGGGGAAGGAAATGGCACCCCACTCCAGTACTTTTGCCTGGAAAATCCCATGGACAGAGGAGCCTAGAAGGTTGCAGTCCATGGGATCGCTGAGGGTCCCACACGACTAAGCGACTTCACTTTCACTTTTCACTTTCATGCATTGGAAAAGGAAATGGCAACCCACTCCAGTGTTCTTGCCTGGAAACCCCAGGGACGGGGGAGCCTGATGGGCTGCCGTCTATTGGGTCGCACAGAGTCGGACACGACTGAAGTGACTTAGCAGCAGCAGAATCAAGAAAGCTGTGTTTTTGTTTTTATGTTTTTTTTTCATCAAGCAGAATGAGAACTCTACCCCACCCCCACCTCCAACCCCCGCAGCACCCCGCCGAGGGCTTTGAAGAAAGTTGTTTTGTAGGAAAAAATAAGGGTATATTTTTGCACACATGCCGTTTGAGGAAGTGGTACCAGAGTGAGAGAAACGAGGATTGTTACCCAGGTCTTCTATCTCAGAGCCAGTGGCAGAAAAGGCAAAATAAATCCCCTATTTTCCACCCCCCACCCCAATTATATCAGCTTTTAGAACTGAGGCTCCCAATAATTTAACTTCCATTATTTTAATATATTCTCCACGTTGAATGATTTCATCTACCAAACAAGTTGCACGTGTTGAGTAATCGTTAATTCATATTTTCAAATTTTAAACCAAAGAGTATAGAGTGAATTCTCAGTGCCTCGCTACAGCTTGAGCTGATTGAATCCATCCGGGAGCAATGAAACTTATTTGTGTTCGCATCTTTCACTTTTATCATGGCAAAGAAAAGATGACTTCCTCTTGGAAAATTACTAGACTCCTAAAATTCCAATCACATTCTTATTTTGAGTGAGAAGGAATGGTGAGTGACAGTGGAGGCTTACCCAGGCTCAAATAGTGGAGAGATGGTATGCAAGCAAACGAGGAGAAGCAAAGCGGATCGAGTACTCTCATTATGAATAATTAGAATTTGAATGTAAGAAAAGAAGAATTTAAAGATGTATTAAAATCTTTCATAACTTATCCAAATACACATAAAGCAAACTAACAGGTAAGAAAACTATGAAATTATTATTGGGAATAATTTTAATTACATAATTCACTGTTTCCAGTACAATATCTTATGTGACAAAATTTCTCTTTTGTAAAACCTAGCTTTCTTTAAGTCATTGTTTTGTTTGTGTTTATCTTTTTTAAAGAGCAGTTTTAGATTCACAAATAAAAAACAAGAGGAAAGTACAGAGATTCCCCATATGCCCTCTGTCCCCACACATACACAGCTTCCCCCATTTTCAATACTATTCACCAGAGTGGTACATTTGTTACCAAGGATGAACCTACACTGATACATCATAATCACTTAAAAGTTCATAGTTCACTTGAGGTTTCACTATTGGAGTTGCATATTCTTTTGCTTTGGACAAACATATAATGACATATGGGCTTCCCTCATAGGTCAGTCAGTAAAGAATCTGCCTGCAATGCAGGAGACTTGGGTTCAATCCCTGGGTTGGGAAGATCCCCTGGAGAAGGAAATGGCACCCCACTCCAGTACTCTTGGTTGGAGAATCCCATGGACAGAGGAGCCTGGCAGGTTACAGTCCATGGGGTCACAAGAGTTGGACATGACTTAATGACTAAACCACCACATAATGACATTTTCATTGCTTTAAAAATCCTTTTTGCTCTGCTTGTTCATCCTTTGCCACTCTATCCTGACAACCCACTAATTTTTTTACCATCACCATGTGTGTCATATGGTAAGACAACAGACATTATAGAAAAGGCAGAAGTGTGGGAAGAGTATGTTTAGTTTTGCAAGAAACCACCAAACTGTCTTCCAATATAGCTGTGCCATTTTGCATTCCTATCAGCAATGGGAGAGTATTCACACTGCTCTACGAATTCACCAGCAGTTGTCTTTGTCATCATTCTGAATTTTGGACATTCTAATAGGTGTGTAGTATATCTCACTGTTGCCTTACTTTGTATCTCCCTAATGACAGTGTAATGTGGAGCTTTTTTTTTTTCATATATTTATTTGCCATCTATACATCTTTAGTGTGGTGTCAAAGTCTGTGGTCCATTTTGTAATTAGGTTGTTTGGTCATTGTTGAGTTTTAAAATTCTTAACTATTTGAATATAGTACATATAGTACATAGTCCTTAGAGAATCGAGGCTACGCTCCAAAATCACTCGTATTGGAATTATACGCATGACCAACATTCATTGAAAGTTTGCATGTCATCTCTTCTCTGAAAACCCTTCCCTGAAAAGCTCATGTTTATCCTTCAAGACTCCCAGTCCCTTCCCCGTGAAGTCTTCCTGTCCTTGTTCCCCTGTCTTGTCCGCATTGTTCCCTGTCTTCTGTGCTTTCTTACTAAGTCATTCAAACCTTGTGACAGAACTTAACCCCACGATTACAAGACTTTCTTTAAGGCAGCTAGACTGTTCTCTTTCTTTGATACCTAGGAAATGCTAGATGTTTTTCTCTGAGATAAACACATAGAAACTCTTCAAGCCAAAAATAAAAAAAAAATATCCTTCTGGGAAGGAATTCCGAGAAAAGAATAGATAATGAATATACTTTTTGGAGCAAGAAGAAGAAAGTGAAGTGAAAGTCGTTCAATTGTGAAGTGAAGTAAAAGTCACTCTCTTTGCCACCCAGTTGACTATACAGTCCATGGAATTCTCCAGGCCAGAATACTGGTGTGGGTAGCCTTTCCCTTCTCCAGGGGATCTTCCCAAACCAGGGATCAAACCCAGGTCTCCTGTATTGTAGGTGGATTCTTTAGCAGCTGAGCCACAAGAACAAGAATAAATGTATGTGAAATAGTGTCAGTCACTCAGTCGTGTCTGACTCTTTGTGACACTATGGACTGTAGCTTTTCAGGCTCCTCTGTCCATGGAATTCTCCAGGCAAGAGGACTGGAGTTCTAGGAGAAATAGGAGGACTAGGATTGTTATTCCCTTCTTCAGGTGATCTTCCCGACCCAGGGATGGAACCCAGGTCTCCCTGAACCACGAGGGAAGCCCATAATTTATGTATAACTAAAAACAAATTAAATCTCAAAGGGCGGAAGAATACTGTTGAAGTCGTATCTATTTCCTAACCTACAGCCACATACTTTCCACCCATGAAAGAACAGAATTCTTCAGAATACCTTTTTACACTTCATAAAACTGAGGATCAACAGTACTCTCTTATCTTCAAGGTCAAGTCTGGTTTAGAGGACTTCCTAGATCACATCAAACACCAACACTGACATCTGCTGGAAAGACACTCTGTCCACATTTCCTGCAGTTGGTTAAAGAAAAAAAAAATGTACAGAAACAAAATGATAAGAAACAACCTAAAAAATACCTTAGGATCCAAAAAAGAAACTTGTTTATCAAGAAAATGTGAGCATGAACAATCTAGGGTATTTCTCTTTTTTTGAGAATGTAATCTTGACAAACAAACGTTTGGAGATAAACGTGACCATAGATTTATGACTCTGGATTATTAATTCTTATATACACATCATGTTTGGCCTCCAAAATGTATTGAGTATTTTTTTAAAAAAAGAAAAATAAGATACATATCTCTGCAATTAATTTCTATTTCAGGCTTCATGAATAGCCTGGTTCATGCTTCCTGGATCATAGAAAATACTAAATCATTTTGTGTCCTCAGTTTTCCTGGATATGGAGGACGTAGTTTTGGAAAGTGGTTTGTTGCTGTGGTTTATATTATTCTACCCTTTCTCCTAAGTCTGTTTTCTGGTGTCTCACTTGTGATACTAATTAGGTGTTAGGGGAATAGTCAAACTGAAGAAGAATATACTTTCCTCTGTTTATGTATTTATAAATTAAACAGATGTGAAGTTAATCATAAATTAGATGTGAAGCATTTCTTTCTACACTTATATTTCCCATTTATTAAAACTTCTTGGTAAGAAAAATATTCTGTGACTCAAAAAATTTTTTTGCTTTATTTTTCAGGAAAAAAATCCAAAAACTTGTATGTTAAAGTTGATACCCATTAAAATTAACTCTGGCTTCCCAGCACGAACCTTCCATGTTAAGAGATATTTCTGTTTTCTTCTCAATTTACCTCATAAGTTCCTTTTGGGGGAGAGTAAGGTATTTATTTTGTTCCTTTTTGCTTTCTGGCTTTTTATCTCTTTATAGTGAAATGTGGCTCAGTTGGTAAAGAATCTGCCATCAATGCAGGAGACTTGGGTTCGATTCCTGGGTCGGGAAGATCCCCTGGAGAAGGGAACGACTACCCACTCTAGTATTCTGGCCTGGAGAAACCCATGGACAGAGGACTGTGTCAGGCTACAGTCCATGGGGTCGCAAAGAGTCAGACACAACTGAGCAACTTTCACTACTACTACGATGATGAATATACAGAAAAAGAAGAAAACACAAATGTACAACTTAGTGCATTATAAGAAAATGAGTACTCAGCTCAGGAAATAAACCATGGCTCACATCTTTATAAAAACCCTAGCTGTCCCTTCTCAGTCACAGTCTACACTCTTGCTTTCCTTTACATTTTAACTCCTAAGTATACATCTCTAAGCACCACAGTGTTGCTGGGGTTTTAATTTTGTATAAATGGGGTCGGATTGGGGGCAGGAGGATAAGGGGACGACAGAGAATGAGATGGCTGGATGGCATCACCAACTCGATGGACATGAGTTTGGGTAAACTCTGGGAGTTGGTGATGGACAGGGAGGCCTAGCGAGCTGCGATTCATGGGATCGCAAAGAGTTGGACACGACTGAGCAATTGAACTGAACTGAGTATATGCTTTCTTTTATGTTTGGCTTCATTCAGTCAACACTCTGTGCATTTTATCCGTGTTCTGGCATGCAAGCTGTGATTTGTTTCTCTTAACTGCTCAGTGTTCTTCCATTTTTGTAATATATCACCAACTGCACGTCCAACCCAGTGTTGACAGATATTTGGGTCATTTCTGGTTTGGGACTATTTCTAACTCTAATGCTTCCATCAACATTTCTATGCATGTCTTGTGATGCATTTATAGGCATCACAAGATATAAACCTAAGAGTGAATTTGCTGGGTCATAGGGTAGATGCTGGGAGGGATTGGGGGCAGGAGGAGAAGGGGACGACAGAGGATGAGATGGCTGGATGGCATCACCAACTCGATGGACATGAGTTTGGGTGAACTCCAGGAGTTGGTGATGGACAGGGAGGCCTGGCATACTGCAATTCATGGGGTCGCAAAGAGTCGGACACAACTGAGCAACTGAACTGAACTGAACTGAAGGGTATGTGGATCTTCAACTCCTGTAACACCAAATCTTTTATTGAAGTGGTCCACTGATTCATATTCTACCCAGCAGCTTATGAGTGTTCCATTTACTTCGTGTCCTTGCCAACACCTGATATGGTCAGACTTTCTCATTGTTAGCCATTTGGGAGGGTTTGTAGTAGTCTCTCATTTTGCCTTGGCTTGCATTGGTTATCCTTTATATATGTGTGTGTGTGCTGTACTTATTCACTCAGTCATGTCCGATTCTTTGCAACCCCATGGACTGTAGCCCCCCAGGCTTCTCTGTTCACAGGATTCTCTAGGCAAGAATACTGGAGCCATGCCCTCCTCCAGGGGATCTTCCCAACCCAGGATCAAACCTGGTTCTCCCACATTGCAGGTGGATTCTTTACCGTATGAGACATGGTGAAGCCTTTTGTGTGTGTGTGTGTGTGTGTGTGTGTTATACATATATATGTGTGTGTGCATGTTTGTAAATTACTCACATAAGTCCATTGCTTATTTTCCTAAGGGGTTGTCAGTCTTTTTCTTAGAAATTTCTAGAAGTGTCTGAACAGCTTGGCAGCCTTGCAGCTGAAGCTAAAGCACAGTGCAGCCCTGCACACTTGTGGTCTCCTGCTCCAGTACCTGGGTGACATCAAGGGTGACATCAAGGTGTTTTTCTGAAGCCCCTGAGATGAATAGAGCATGGCCATCCTCATCTTGAGGGTGCCCCTGAAGCTGGAACCTTCTAACAAGATGATACACAACAAGATCTCAAAACCAGTGAAGGAGAATGCCGCTCAGCTGAGCACGGAGTCCACCCTGTACCCAAAAATGCCGGGCAACCTCAGCCTGCTGACCACCAAGCGTTCTGGCAAGGGTGCCTGGCCCATCCCATGGAAGAGCCTTTTAGGGAAGACTGCTGCTGCTTGCGGGGCATGGCTTTCTCTCTGCGGGCAACTGACTGCCCGGGTGGCTGCCACCTGCCACCACCTCCTTGCACAGCAGACCCCACCCTGTGCTCCCAGAGTCTCTCAGGCTCCCCATGCACTATTCTCTCTGACCTGACCCTCTCCTCCATTTTGGAGGGAGTAAAGTTTTGGGGATCTCCTGGTCCAGAGCGGAGAAGGGCCCAAGATCCTATAGGAGGAAAGTGAGGCAGTCAGTTCCTGGCAGCAGTGACCACAGAGAGAGCCATGCCCCCAAAGGCAACAGCAGTCTCCCCCAAACCCTATTTCACAGGGTGGACCAGGCACCCTTGTGGGATATTTGGTGGTCAGCCGGTTGGAGTCACCTGGCATTTACAGATACAGGGCCTCAGGTCCAGCCCAGAAGGAGGGGGCTGTCATTCCTCCAGGTCACACTCCCACCCCCACCCTCTTGGGTTAGGTCTCTGCAGGAACAGCCTCAGTTTCTTTTTCCCAACAGGCTTGGGGGCAGCCCTTTCCAGCCTTGCCTGCTACCCTCTGTCCAGCACCCCCACCCCAGCCCCTCCCACACATAGTGAAATAAAGCCTCCCACCCCACACACACACACAAAAATACAATTAAAAGATAAAAGTAGATGAATTACAGCAAGACACAGGGCTTCTTTAATAGTCCACTTTGGTTTGGTTTCTCCTTGTTGTCCTGCTGGAATTGCCATGGAATCGTGTTAAAATCTGTTAACTCCTCCTCCTCCTACCCTTCCCTCCTTCCTTCTCTCTTTCTTTCACAGGTGTCAGGTCCACAGGACAGTCTGTTCTTCTTGACACTTTTTCTGGCCCCCTCCCAATAAGTCTCCTGCATGTTTAATCCATCTCAGTGTTTCCTAGAAGGCCCTAGGAATTTATTACCTTAATTCTAAGCGTCGTGGTGTCTCATAACCAACAGCTGGTTTTACTGTTTCTGGTTTTGTCTTCCCTAATCTTGTGTCAGTGGCAACCAGAAGGCCCCATTTGTCCATAACTACATTCTGAAAGTACAAACACCTCACTGAAGTGTCTACGACCCATTCCAGCCCCTCTCTCCAGCTTTCCCATTGACCCTTCTCTGCTCACATTTCCTGTGATGATAACTTCCGGCTTGTTAAAGCCTTACAATTCATGCCTTGTTCTCATCTCCTGTGTGCTTTAGCTAAGGTGGCCTTTTCTGCCTGGGTTGATCTTCTGACCTCTTTGCCTAGGTACATCAGCTCCTCTGTTGGCACTTCCCTAGAGGAACTTCCCAGAACACCCTAAGCTATATTTTGTACCTGCTGCTACCAGTTGCCTTATCCACTAAATGCTCCTGCATCTCATGTTACTGCCTTTGTACCTCTCTCACCAACTAAACTGTCCTCCACTGGCTTGTCTCCATATGGCCAGTGCTAGCACATGCTTAGTTCAGAGTAATTCCTCTGTAAATATTTGTTTTTTTTTTTAAATTAAAAATGTTAAACTCTAGTAATTCATTACTTAACCATCTTTAGAAACTCCTAAAATGCAAAATAATTGATTTGTTTGTTCAAGTCTTTTGCATTTATTAGAGGACATTTTGTGTTGCCTTGTTTTGTTTTTTGGCTCCATCACACAGCTTATGGGATCTTAGTTACCAGGGACTGAACCCATGCCCCTGCATTGGAAGCATAGAGTCTTAACCACTGGACCATCACAGAAGTCCTGAGGACACCTTATTTGTAATTCATGGATTCACAAAGCTAAAGCAGTGACTATCCAGAGTTTTTTGTCATTAAGATTATGGGAAAGGTTCCCACCAAAGAGTGAGCCAGAGAAGGAAAATAAAATCAAATCTTAATCAATCCTTTTTCTACTGATAAGAACTTTAGAGGAAAATAAAATGCTAAGACTAACGAGTGAATAGAGGTTTGAATTTTGTGGAGACCTAGTTATGCATTCATATTTGATATAAGACTAATATATAACCAAGTCCTGTCTTCCAAAGTTTTGGA
The DNA here is from genome assembly GCF_029378745.1 of Bos indicus. NCBI lineage: Eukaryota > Metazoa > Chordata > Mammalia > Artiodactyla > Bovidae > Bos > Bos indicus. Next base: position 115,676,893 of record NC_091760.1, read on the forward strand.
AAAATGCAAAGAAGTAAGAGTTTTAATAATTTCTCTTCTATCTATTTTAAAATATCGTAACTGTTTACCCACCTATGTGGTGGGTATGCACTTGATACTGGCAAATCAGAGAATTAAATAATCAAATCAGATAATTAAAAGCCACATTTATGCCAACAAGTCAATCAAGTTAAAGGAACAGTATCATCAGATTTTGTGTGGCCAAAATGCAGGTGATTATCACACTTTGGATTTACAAATTTAAGATTTGGGTATGCAATTACCCAATAGTAGTAAAAAAAAAAAAAAAAGTAGTAGTATTCTTTGTCTTGTGAGCATGATAAAGCTTGTTGAGGCCAGCACTTTTTAGAAAGTGGAAAAATGTAAACTAGGGCAAGTTTGCATTTTGTAGACTCATCTCTGGGCTCTTTCTCCACCACTGCTGCTTAGAGATCAGCCATCTTGCCCTCTCCTTTCTCGCATCAATCTGTGTGGTCCTTTAGTCTGCCGGTTCAGTCTGAGGGCTTCCCAGGTGGTGCTAGCAGTAAAGAACCTGCCTGCCAATGCTGGAGACATAAGACACATGAGTTCAATCCTTGAGTCAAGAAGATCCCCTGGAAGAGGGCATGGCAACCCACTTCAGTATTCTTGCCTGGAGAATCCCATAGACAGAAAAACCCGGGGGGTGGGGGCTAGAGTCCAAAGGGTCTCAAAGAGTCAGACACAACTGAAGGGACAGCTCTATCAGTTTAAATTGCAGCTTTTTGTGGGCACGTTATCTTGCCAGCTCTTCTTTGGAGTCTTTGAGCATGGAAACTGATTCGGATTAATTTTATTATTCTCAATGGCAAGCACAGCACATGGCACAGATTGCGTGCACTCTCAGTCACTTCAGTTGTGTCAGACTCTTTGTGACCCTATGGACCATAGACTTCCAGGCTCCTCTGTCAATGGGATTCTCCAGGCAAGAATACTGGAGTGAGTTGCCATGTCCTCTTCCAAGGGATCTTCCTGATCCAGGGATCAAATTTGCATCTCTTATGTCTCCTGCATTGGCAGGCAGGTTCTTTACCACCAGCACCACCTGGAGCACAGTATGAAAGTGAAGTCGCTCAGTTGAGTCTGACTTTTTGAGACCCCCATGGACTGTAGCCTACCAGGCTTCTCCAGGGATTCTCCAGGCAAGAGTACTGGAGTGGGTTGACATTTCCTTCTCCAGGGGATCATCCCAATCCAGGGATCGAACCCGGGGTCTCCCACATTGCAGGCAGATGCTTTACCCTCTGAGCCACCACAGTTTAGATTTTCTAAATTCCCTACAAAGAGAGAACACGGGGGAAAAAAGAAAAAGAGCGTATGAGATAGAGGAAAGAAATAAAGTAACATGAATATAAGTCATTTTCCCCCAAAAGTCTCTTAAAATAGTTAAATCTTGTTAACTAGGGAATGAAGGATTTTATCTGTTAGTCAAAGGTTAATAATTACAAGTGAAAGGGTGGGGAAATTGTAAGGGAATGAAACAGTTTCCCAGACCCTTTTAAGTCACATCAGATGAAAGAATTGTTCACTGTATCTTTTCATAAGGAAGGTACTGCTGGGAACCAAAAGTGCCAAAAATAGTGATCAGAGCTCAGCACCTTGTGAAATAATGTAAAGGGAACAGAGAAGAAGAAGAAGGAACAACAAATTAGAGCAAGATAAATATATTAAAAAATATTCAGGCTGTAGCTGTATATTCTGTACAAATCAATTTCCACTGCAATTTCTATAATTTGTTCACAAGTAAATGGTTTATGTTCCTCCTATGAACTACTGTTGATGTTAATTAACACAGGCTTGTGCTGCCTGGGAAAAGAAACAAATGCATAAGTAAAAACAATTCTGCAGATGATAAAGGTATTTCCATGCAAAGCAACAGATTCTCAGTTTTAGACTTAGAAATACTTTAGAGAATCTACTAAGACTCTAAAGGTAGGTTCTCTTTCACCAAGATCCCTTTTATAAGGGGTGGACTGGGAATTTAGGGTTGGTAGAGACAAACTATTACATTTAGAATGGATAAAAAAGGAAAAAATGTCCTACTGTATAGCACAGAGAACTATATTCAGTATCTCGTGATAAACCATAATGGAAAAGAATATAAAAATGTTTGTTTCTGTGGGTATAACTGAGTCACTTTGCTGTACAGCAGAGATAGGCACAACATTGTAAATTAACTATAGTTAAAAAAAATCCCTTATAAGAGTATATTCACAAGTTATACCACCCCTACCAGAATATTCCTTCCTACAGACTCTTCTCCTTAGATAATGAGTTAAGAAATCACATTTTTGCATTCCAGGAGGGAGGAAAGTTTTAATTAAACACTTTCTAAATTAATCTCTTTAGTGGTACATTTCAATGAATTTAGAGTGAGTTGTGGTCTGGGAAATACCAGCTCATTTCTTCCATTTTTCAAACAGTGGAAGACGTTGAAGAGCCTTCAATCTTTCTAGATACCCAGTGGTTGCATTGTTTTTATAGCTTGAAAAGCAGAGTTCCATAAAAGGTTTCTGATCTGCATTTTCAGTGAGGATAGGAGATACATTTAATTAAAATTCAAATAAACAAACGTTCAACCAGCACTTCCTAAATACAATACCACTGCTAGGCACAGAGTGCCACACACAGATGAGTAAGACCTGCTAGTCCTGATAAGAGAATACCTTTCTTAGGGCAGATTCTAATGTGTGATATTCTTCCTATAATGGCAGGAAGGATAAGTACTTAAGCGGAGGTAAAACAATCAGCTCTGACCAAGTAAAGCAAGAAATAATTAATGTGGCTTTCACGGTGTCAGAAAGGAAGACAACGATGCTTCTAAAGGAAATGGCTTTGCCAACAAAAGCCCATCTAGTCAAGGCTATGGTTTTTCCAGTAGTCATGTATGGATGTGAGAGTTGGACTATAAAGGAAGCCAAGCGCCGAAGAATTGATGCCTTTGAATTGTGGTGTTGGAGAAGACTCTTGAGAGTCCCTTGGACTGCAAGGAGATCCAACCAGTCCATCCTAAAGGAAATCAGTCCTGAATATTCATTGGAAGGACTGATGTTGAAGCTGAAACTCCAATACTTTGGCCACCTGATACGAATAACTGACTCATTTGAAAAGATCCTGACATGGGAAAGATTGAAGGCAGGAGGAAAAGGGGACAACAGAGGATGAGATGGTTGGATGGCATCACCAACTCAATGGACATGAGTTTAAGTAAACTCTAGGAGTTGGGCAGGGAGGCCTGGCGTGCTGCAGTTGATGGGTTCACAAAGAGTTGGACATAACTGAGCAACTGAACTGAACCGAAAGGAAATGGCAGGCTTCCCTGAGGGCTCAGTGGTAAAGAATTCTCCTGCAATACAGGAGACACAGGTTCGATCCCTGGGAAGATTCCCTGGAGTAGGAAATGGCAACCCACTCCTGTATTCTTGCCTGGAAACTTCCATAGACAGAGGAGCATGGCAGGCTGCAGCCTATAGGGTTATGAAAGAGTTGGCCAGGACTTAGCAACTGAACAACAACAATAAAGAAGTTGCATTTAATCTAGCTGAAGGGACAAGTCAGTTTTCAGCAGGCTGGATGGCTGGAAAGTGAATGCTTCCAGAGAAGTGGATATTGCCTTACTCCATTCAGGTCTCTGCTCCTATGTCATCTCCTTGGAAAGCACTTCATCTCCCTGTTTAATAAACCTACCTTGCTAGCAAATCTTCCTAAGGTATGTCCCACACACTTTGTTGTTTTTTCCACTATACTATAATAAATATGTAAGAACCAATTTTGATGATTTAGAGTATCCTGACTGAAGGATTGCACTCATACCAGTTCAGTTCAGTTCAGTCTCTCAGTCATGTCCGACTCTTTGCGACTCCATGAATCGCAGCACACCAAGCCTCCCTGTCCATCACCAACTTCACTCAAACTCACGTCCATCAAGTCAGTGATGCCATCCAGCCATCTCATCTCCTCTGTCATCCCCTTCTCCTCCTGCCCCCAATCCTTCCCAGCATCAGGGTCTTTTCCAATGAATCAACTCTTCACATGAGGTGGCCAGAGTACTGGAGTTTCAGCTTTAGCATCATTCCTTCCAAAGAAATATCAGGGCTGATCTCCTTCAGAATGAACTAGTTGGATCTCCTTGCAGTCCAAGGGACTCTCAAGAGTCTTCTCCAACACCACAGTTCAAAAGCATCAATTCTTCATTGCTCAGCTTTCTTCACAGTCCAACTCTCACATCTATACATGACCACTGGAAAAACCATAGCCTTGACTAGATGGACCTTTGTTAGCAAAGTAATGTCTCTGCTTTTCAATATGCTCTCTAGGTTGGTCATAACTTTCCTTCCAAGGAGGAAGCGTCTTTTAATTTCATGGCTGCAATCATCATCTGCAGTGATTTTGGAGCCCCCCAAAATAAAGTCTGACACTGTTTCCACTGTTTCCCCATCTATTTCCCATGAAGTGATGGGACCAGATGCCATGATCTTTGTTTTCTGAATGTTGAGCTTTAAGCCAACTTTTTCACTCTCCTCTTTCACTGTCATCAAGAGGCTTTTGAGTTCCTCTTCACTTTCTGCCATAAGGGTGGTGTCATCTGCATATCTGAGGTTACTGATATTTCTCCCGGCAATTTTGATTCCAGCTTGTGCTTCCTCCAGCCCAGCGTTTCTCATGATGTACTCTGCATAGAAGTTAAATAAGCAGGGTGACAATATACAGCCTTGACATACTCCTTTTCCTATTTGGAACCAGTCTGTTGTTTCATGTCCAGTTCTAACTGTTGCTTCCTGACCTGCATACAGATTTCTCAAGAGACAGGTCAGGTGGTCTGGTATTCCCATCTCTTTCAGAATTTTCCACAGTTTATTGTGATGCACACAGTCAAAGGCTTTGGCATAGTCAATAAAGCAGAAATAAATGTTTTTCTGGAACTCTCTTGCTTTTTTGATGATCCAGCGGATGTTAGCAATTTGATCCCTGGTTCCTCTGCCTTTTCTAAAACCAGCTTGAACATCTGGAATTTCATGGTTCACGTATTGCTGAAGCCTGGCTTGGAGAATTTTGAGCATTACTGACAAATAATTAATCTTAAAAATATATAAGCAACTCCTGCAGCTCGATTCCAGAAAAATAAACAACCCAATCAAAAAATGGGCCAAAGAACTAAACAGACAGTTCTCCAGAGAAGACATACAGATGGCTAACAAACACATGAAAAGATGCTTAACATCACTCATTATCAGAGAAATGCAAATCAAAAACACAATGAGGTACCATTTCACACCAGTCAGAATGGCTGCTATCCAGAAGTCTACAAGCAATAAATGCTGGAGAAAAGGGAACCCTCTTACACTGTTGGTGGGAATGCAAATTAGTACAGCCACTATGGAGAACAGTGTGGAGATTCCTTAAAAAACTGGAAATAGAATTGCCATATGACCCAGCAATCTCACTACTGGGAATACACACTGAGGAAACCAGAATTGAAAGAGACACATGTACCCCAATGTTCATTGCAGCACTGTTTATAATAGCCAGGACATGGAAGCAACCTAGATGTGCATCACAGATGAATAGATAGGAAAGCTGTGGTACATATATACAATGGAATATTACTCAGCCATTAAAAAGAATACATTCTAATCAGTTCTAATGAGGTGGATGAAACTGGAGCCTATTATACAGAGTGAAGTAAGCCAGAAAGAAAAACACCAATACAGTATACTAATGCATATATATGGAATTTAGAAAGACGGTAATGATGACCCTGTATGCGAGACAGCAAAAGAGACACAGATTTATAGAATATTCTTTTGGACTCTGTGGGAGAGGGCGAGGGTGGGATGATTTGGGAGAATGACATTGAAACATATATATTATCATATGTGAAACAAATCGCCAGTCCAGGTTTGATGCATGAGACAGGGTGCTCGGGGCTGGTACACTGGGATGACCCAGAGGGATGGTACGGGGAGGGATGTGGAAGGGGGGTTCAGGATGGGCAACACATGTACACCTGTGGCAGATTCATGTCAATGTATGGCAAAACCGCTACAATATTGTAAAGTAATTAGCCTCCAATTAAAATAAATAAATTTATATTTAAAAAATAAATAAAATAGAAATTTGTGCTATGAATAAAATGTAAATAGAGGATGACCTAGTCACACAAAAACTAATTACAATTTTAGAGAATTAAGACCAAAGACTATACTCGTATGGATTTTATTAATATCCTTTCACTAGTCTTCCCTAAAACAACATACATATTTCACTGATATGGCAAGATATTTTATATGCTTTTCAACTAACAGTGATAGATAAATGCATGTTTTATTAGACATTTTAATATTTTCAATTGGGCAAACCCCAGGGACAGGAAGCCTGGTGGGCTGCCGTCTATGGGGTCGCACAGTCGGATGCGACTGTAGCGACTTAGCAGCAGCAGCAGTATACTCAAATGGGTACATGATCTAAGAAACAATATAAATGAATTTATTGTAAAAAAAAAAGAAAAAATATGAAGCAATTTAAATGAAAAGCAAAAATCGTTTACTAGACACTTAGAAAATTTTAAACCCCCAAATTTAAAAGTAATAACCATACAATCCTACTACTACAATCACTTTCCTGTGTGGCATCTGATACCATCACTTCATAACAAATAGATGGGGAAATAGTGACAGACTTTATATTTGGGGGCTCCAAAATCACTGCAGATGGTGACTGCAGCCATGAATTTAAAAGACGCTTCCTCCTTGGAAGGCAAGTTTTGACCAACCTAGATAGCATATTCAAAAGCAGAGACATTACTGTGCCAACAAAGGTCCATCTAGTCAAAGCTATGGTTTTTCCAGAAGTCATGTGTGGATGTGAGAGTTGGACTATAAAGAAAGCTGAGCACCAAAGAATTAATGCTTTTGAACTGTGGTGTTGGAGAAGACTCTTGAGAGTCCCTTGGACTGCAAGGAGATCCAACCAGACAATCCTAAACAAAATCAGTCCTGAATATGCATTGGAAGGACTGATGTTGAAGCTGAAACTCCAATACTTTGGCCACCTGATGCGAAGAGTCAAGTCATTAGAAAAGACCCTGATGCTGGGAAAGATTGAAGGCAGGAGGAGAAGGGGATGACAGAGGATGAGATGGTTGGATGGCGTCACTGACTCAATGGACATGAGTTTGAGTAAACTCTGGGAGTTGGTGATGGACAGGGAGGCCTGGCATGCTGCAGTCCATAGGGTCACAGAGTTGGACACGACTGAGTGACTGAACTGAACTGAATTGATGTGACTTAATGATTTTTTAAAAAATCCTTTTTAAATGCATAACATAAAGAAGACTGAGCACCAAAGAATTGATGCTTTTGAAGTGGTGTTGGAGAAGATTCTTGAAAGTCCCCTGGACCGTAAAGTGATCAAACTAGTCAATTCTAAAGGAAATCAACTCTGAATATTCATTGAAAGGACTGAAGCTTAAGCTGAAACTCCAATACTTTGGCCACCTGATGTGAAGAGTCAACTCATTAGAAAAGACCCTGATGCTGGGAAAGATTGAAGGCAGGAAGAGAAGAGGACAACAGGGGATGAGATGGTTGGATTGCATCACCGACTCAATGAACATGAGTTTGAGCAAGCTCTGGGAGATGGTGAAGGACAGGAAAGCCTGGCATGCTGCAGTCCATGGGGTCACAAAGAGTAGGACACCACTGAGTGACTGAAAAACAACAATTGTAATAGCTTGTAATAGTTATTTCCTAACTATTGAAATAATTATTGTAATATTGAAAGACTGCTCTTGTTTTCTAATATTATGAAAAAATGCTGCAATGAACATGGCTATTCATAAATATTTTTTCAATAGTCAGGTTACTTTTTAAGGATAAAATAAGTTGGATGAGGATTAGAGTAGTCATAGTATTGATTCAAGAAGATAGGATGATTTTCATTTAATCTTATTCCAAATTATGTTGTGGTTCAGTTAAAGGACTAGAGGCAGATGTGGGAGGCAGGAAATACTAGATCAGCCTATATTCAGGATCCTATACATCTTGTTTTAGTCATTACACTGTGAGGTTCTTGCCATTCAGCCTCGCATCTCAAGCCCAGCATGGTGCCTGGCTAGATTCTTATAATGTGTGTTTACAAAGCTGAGTCAGTGTCAGTTTAAGCATTTAAAATATACTTGTGATGAAATATGATAAGGAAATATGGTAGTGCCACTCAAATATAATTAGAAATATTTTGATTAATACAATAAAATATTTTAAATACATTGTTTAACAGAACAAATTTCATGATGATTATGGCATCCATTCTCTAACTTGATCTTGAACACTGTTTAAATAAAGGGGGAATTCGAATAGTTAAGTTTAGTTATGTCTAAACGGTCACTTTCAAATTGACATGGATTAGGTATGGTATGTGATCATATCATGCTGGATGATGAATTTAAAATTTTCAGAGTGAGTCAAAAAGCACTTGATTCTATTTCTGAAGTGTTCATTATGTTTGCAACAATGAGCAAGACCTATTGTAGGTGCAAAGAACAGGAAGATAAAGTTTCACTACTGAACAGGAAAGATAGAATTAGAGACAACACAAATAGAGTATGTTCCATGACTGCTTTGAAAGGGATGTGTAACATAAGAACTAGGAGGAAAATGAAAGATTAGGTGAAGTAATTTGAAAAATGGATAATAATAAAATAGCAATCATAGTTTCTTGCTGCATGTCAGGCATCATCTAAAATTTTATATGTTAACCCAGTAGTTGCCTCCATAACAATAAAATCAGAATGGTGGAAGAGGGAAGCATCAATACTTTTTAAAAAGATTCCCCTGGATAATTCAATCTGGAACCATTCAAAAACCCTGCAAGGTAAATATTCTCTTGCGATTTCTGTTTTATGAAGGGGGAATCTGAATCCCAAAGAGGCAATGTAGCTTGGCCAAGGTCAAAGAGCCTAAAAGTTGACATGAATCCAGATGGTCTGATTACAGAGGCCTTAATTTTAATCACTTGCAGTGCCTTCCCAGCACTTCAGGGCCATTTCTGATGAGTAGCTTTGATTTTTATGAATTTAAGGAAGTTTCCAATGCATCTCTTAAAAATAACCATTTCAGGGACCTCCCTGGTGGTGGGCCAGTGACTAAGACTCCGTGCTCCCAAGGCAGGGGCCCCAGGTTTGATCCCTGGTCAGGAAATTAGATCCCTCATGCTGCAACTAAGACCCGGTACAGCCAAATAAATAAACAACTGAGCACCTTAAAAAATAATAATAAGATAAAAAGTTACCTCCTAAAAAGGAGGTTATAATCTATTTCTGTGGCTTAGCCAGCATTAGTGATGTTGGTGTCCCTGAGCAGTACTCATCTCTTCCATGCACAACTTGTCAAAACTGTCCTCTCTGCCTCATTCCTTAACCCTCTAAATATCACTATGTCCTAGTTCACCTTCAGAGTTCACCTAAGCTCACGTCAGGAAATTGGTTGCATCTGTGAAAGGAAGAGGCCCAGTGGCAAAGCAAAGCAGGGCAAGCACTGAGGCTCTTTACTGAAGCCACATTCACCCCACCCTGATTTTGACTGTTAGTTTTCCAGTTGTCCATTACAAAGGCTTCTTTTGTTCAGTCTCTGCTCCAGACTTCTAGCTCCTCAGATGTCTTTCTACCTTCAGCCTAAAGCTAAAGTCATGTTATCTTATGGGTCTAGTTTACTGCTTAGCTTGGCCATTCTCACCATATGACTTTAGTCAAGAGGTTTATACTCTCCTCTAGACTACTGTATTCTGTGCTCTTCTAAATGGAATTTGGAGATTTGCTTGGCTAAATTTCTGGCTCTTTGGCAGAGCATTGCTCTACATTTAAGTGCACGCATGCACTTCTGATGACTGCTGCGCTATGTCTAGACCTTCAAGGCCACATGAGCACTAGCTTCTACAACCCCTTATGAACATGCTGTCTCCTGTGAATGGATCCTGTCTGTATGGGCCATCTCAGTCACATTTTTACTGGTCCAAGCAATTGCCTTTCACCTATAATTTGGCAGGGGGTGGGGGTGGGGGGTTGGGGGAAGATATTTCTGTATAGCAACTGTGTGTCTAGTGCCAGAAAAGATGTAATGAGCTGGGCACTTTCGCCTGAGGACTCACACAAATGTGAAACCCTCCTATAGAGAATGTGACTGCTTTTTCATTTATTTTTAATTGGAAGAGAATTGCTTTACAAAGTTATGTTGGTTTCTGCCGTACAACACCGTATATCAGTTATAAGTATATATATATATATATATATATATATATATATATATATCCTATATATCCTCTCCCTCTTGACCCTCCCTCCCACCCCCACCATCTCACCCCTCTAGGTCATCACAGAGCACGGAGTTTGGCTCCATGTTACACAGAAGCTTCCCACTAGCTGTGCTTTACACATGGTAATGTATATATGTCAATGATCCTCTTCCAATTCATCCCACCCTCTCCTTCCTTGCTGTGTCCACAAGTGTGTTCTCCAAGTCTGCATCGCTATTCCTGCTTTGCAACTGATGCTTTTTTATTTCCTAGGTGATGTATTTATGACCACGGCACAAGCAGGGATTGCAGTAGTTAAAAATTTCCCTCCAGTGAACCATGCCCATTGCAAGTGGAATCACACAGGCCCACCTGAAGCCACAGTTTAACCCAACCATCAGGCTCTGCTAAATTCCAAGGGCAGAGATTCAACAGCCGGGCTCCACCAAGGGGCCAACGTGACTGAGTGGCAGTTACAATTTACATAACAGCCTAGTGGCTCCCCACCACCGTGAATGAAGCTTCAGGTTTATTCTTTATCTGTTAAAAAAAGAAATCCTCTGTTTTGTCATCATGAAACCCAACTAGGGAGAAAAAAAAACTGATCACACTTGCTTCCGTAAATTGTTTCTGAAAGACATAAACAGGTCACTAATAGTAGCAGATTTTATCTGTGTTCTAATCTGCCACTGCCGTTTTCCCTAAAACAGTACACTCAAGGGCAAGGCTGTATGTTTTCCCTAACATTTAATTAGCAAAAGAAAAATAGTACATGAATTAAAAAAAAAAAAAACAGCTCGCACAACAAGAAAAGAGAACCAAGGGGCTGCTTTCTCAGAAGACACATAAGAGTAGCTCTGGCTACCTTGGTTACCTCAGCATCCCCCAGTGGAGGTGAGGTGGAGGTGGAGGGTAGGCTACAAGAGCTGAGGATGACAGGTGTCCAGAGCAAGTGCAGGCAACTCTGAGGGTGTTTGGCTGCAGGGCTTTGGAGGCGAGTTCACCACGTCCTGGCCCAGGTCAGCTCCAGCACACACCTGTATTTTGCTTTTGCAGGGTTCAGAGTACCTGCGGCCCTTTAAGAACCGAGTCCAACTCTTAAGAAGTTTGGAGAGGGAAGCTGTGACCCTGCGTGGCCTCACACAGCCACAGTCTGAGAGTAGCTTCAGATTTATTGCCCATCCCAAGTGCTGCATAACACAGACCAGCCATGGGAGGACCATGTGCTGGAGGCTGAGCCATGGCCAGTCATGGCCTAAGGCCACTTTAAAGTCACTTCAACAAGGCCCAGTGTTGTTTTGAAAGGTCAAGAGAAGTCAAAAACAAATCCTTTAACATTTAAATCTCTACATTTTCTCATTTTTGTATCTCTTCATGATGTTATACAACAGACTTTGAATACTTTAAATGGATATGTTCTGTCAAAAGTTTCCAAATCTTGAATAATAACATTTTTCTCCAGAATATATAGTAGACTATTTCAAATAGTAAGGTGACTGCCTCAGACTCATCAGTGAATGGAGTTAAAAAAAAAAAAATAGCAAAATCTCATTGCTGACTGTCCCACAGGTTCACAGGTTCGCTGACATGTTAAGTGGCTATTTCCTGTATGGAGGTGTGCCTCAGTAAAATTTAGATCGTCACTGAACTTCAGGGTCATTCCAAAGTGTAAACTCCATGAATGTCTAGGGTCTGTAATGAAATAAGAAACTAGACGTCTAAGACAGGGTTCCATCCTGTGAGCTGAGGACCCCTAGTGGTTGCTGCAGTAATAATTCCTTCTGAACAAGTACCGCCTGGAGAAAGAGTATCTTAAATTACCATTTTTCAGATGCATGTATACGCTGTTGTGATTAGTAAAAATAGTACAATGGCTTTTTGATACTGTATTTTTTTCAATTAAAAGATACCCAAAAGTACTCTCACTAATTGGAGAGGAGCCAGATGTTTTGATGTTACTCAAAAAAGTTGTGAACCCCTGCTTTAGACAGTCACCCCAGGGCAGCTACTGTTTTGAGTAGCTTGAATTAGTTGAGTCCACCGAAAAGAACAGAAATGCTATGCAAAACTCAACCCATAACATAACTGTATTAATTATAAAGTAATGCACTTATTTCTTCTGCAATAGGTTTTAGAAAACAAGCATTGACTACAAAGGAGAATTTGCCATCCCTGACCAAATACCAAGTACCACAGTCACACAAAGTAGCACTCAGCGAATGAGCAAATTTCTTCACATTGGAACTTTGGCTTTCACGATCTGTGAAAATTGAAAAATGCAAAGCCATATGGGAGACCAGGTCTCACTTCAACTGAATTTTTAACTCACCATTTAAAAAGCTCTCTCACACACGCACACACACAAACACAAACATTCAAGAGTGAGTCATCTCACAGCCTGTGTGTCAGCTGTGTGTGTGCATAAACGTTTATCCCTCTGAATCAAGTCATCATTATTCCATTATTGAAATATTCCCTCAGATTGCCTGATTTCCAGTGCCAGTCTCCTGGGGTAGTTAGGCAAATAAAATTTCATTTACAGAAAGACTGTGATTTGGAATTGATAAAGAGAATTTCTTTTTTCCCCTTAAGAGTTCTCCCCTCCTGAACCTAAAATACATCAAACAGCAGTCGAAGTGTCAGAGGAAAGGAGAAGATTTTTCAAAAGCACTGGGCAGTGGTGGCAACACATGATTCAGATTTTCCCCTTGGGCATGAGAGGCTAGTGGGGAGGAGAGTCAAGGTCCCGGTTGTCGTCAGTTAACACCTGATGATGAATTTCCATATCATTATGTTTGTCAAGACAGACACGCATGGATGCATGAAACGCGCACAAATAATAACACTTCAATCTCAGGTACACAAACATACTTAAGAAAGAGAAGTTTTATTAGGGCAATTTCACTTTATTTTTCCATACAGCAAAGTCAACTACTGCAGTAATAATAAAATAAGCATAAAACAAATTGCAGCCCAAGACAAAATACATAATTTTAAGCAACTACAAGCAGAAAGTAAGTTGTGATTACATAATAGTAAAACCAAGCACACCTGTCCTTTCAGCAGATGAAAGTGTAGGGTTGCTGATAAGTGCAACATTATAACCAGCTGGAGTGAAGGCTGGATACACTAATTCAGTAAACAAGTGCCCATTATCACATTTGCTTTTTTGAGTGCTTCTGAGTTGAAAATTAAAACCGTGAAAATTGAACTGTGTTTTATCTTTTTCACCTGCTGAAAGAACAGGCTCCTACAGCAATTAAAAAACAATCACATAACAACTATAGCTACGGTGTGCTGTTTGGTTTGCCTGTTTATGGTTGAAATTTTGTGAAAGTCAATACTTGTTTTGAAGATTTTTTTTTCTTTCTTTTTTTTTTTTGTGAACAGTAAACCACTGAAATTGGCAGAAACTGATTTGAATAGTATATGTCCTTAGTATAGTTCTTTCTCTCGTTTTTTTTTTTGTTGTTGTTTTGTTGAAGTTTTAAACATGCAGTAGTTTTTGAAAAATGTAAGGAATATCTGATCCATGATTTCACCTTAATGGTTGAAGGACCTGCTATTTTTGGTAATGATCTTCAGGCAGGTTTGGCCCAATGGAGTTTTTGTCAGTCATGAGATCTTGGAAGGATGGCATATCTTTCCAGCTGAAAAAATCCTGGCAAACTACAAGCTGTCCACAAAAAAGCAAAGCAACATGTTTGAAGGGGTATGGAGTGCTAACTCTGTGCCACTTTTGCAAGCAATTTTGCTCAGTCTGTCATTTTATTAGCCTTAACAAAACTCCTTGTAATTATAGACGTTTTTATTCAAAATAAGATCTTACTATTATACAGGTTTCTCTCTTTTGACTATATACAGAAGTGCAAAAAGTCAACCTTCTCTCTAGACGTTCCAACATGCTAAATTGCAGCATAATCAACCCTCAAGAGTTTGCACACACGCTATAATTCTCATTACGTAAACTTTGAGTATTTGGATTATCAACAAAAAGTCCCTTGTTCTATTTATTGATTATGCAGCTTATTTATAACAAGGCCTGATATTCAGGGATTTCAAAAATATTAAACAATACTTTAACATTTGAAATGGATACAGTAGAAAATAAATTTTATTCTAATATCTAGGATCTAGATCTTCTTATAATAACTAATTACAAACAAAATAAATCATCAAAATATTACTCAATTGTCTGCCAGGATTGTTGCGATAGCAACAACTTAACTTCTTACTTAGCAATGATTATATATTTATAAGATATCCATATAAAAGATCTTTGTTCTTTAATGAAAACTAGACAAGAACTAACAATGACTGACATTCTTACACTTTTAATATTAAATCAGTAAAATATAAATCATTTAGTTAACAATACGAATATTCATATGACACTACATGTAATTCAAAACTGAGTATGTTATGAAGGAAAAAACTACTTTTTTTTTGTATTTTGAAAAGTTCATCGGTAAAATCTACTAAAACAAGAGTCTATAAACTGAAATGGTATTCAATTGTTAATAGAAAATGAAATCTAATAAATGTAGGAAATGAAAAAACTACACTTTAACAAGAAAAATAAGTAATATTCTATAATGTAACTAACTACAATAACATGTGGAGTCACCATTACTCTCTTAACACGATTGAAATTACATTGGTATGGGTTCCAACCCGTAATGTAATAATCTAAGGCTTTAATAGATGTACAGTACAATCAGTAAAATCAACACATCAGTCTTATATTAGAAAGCATCTCTCTCAAGCATAAAAACTTGCAGTAAACTTGGAAGTATGGAAAGTTCTAGAACTGAACTTTCACTTCTCCCATTCCATACTAGAACTACCAGTGACCTGGCCCCTACTTCAGCAATTTTTAGAACTGCTGAACAGAGCAAAAATATCCTTTACTAGCTGCAACATCCAAACCACAAAAAAGGAATTCCTTTGGATGAATCCATTCTTAAAAACTGAATGCACATCTATTTTTTTTTAATTTGTAAAAGGCTTTCTAAGGCTATAAGCAGTAAATCTGAACAAAACAAAACAAAACAAATCACATATAAAATTCACCCATGTACTTAACCCACCCAATGACTAGGTTAATTAAACATTTCCCATTTTCATATTTTGGTTTATCATGCATCTGATGACAGTGCTGCTTTCTTCTTTGTTTAGAGTCACTATTTTAAATGTGACTGTGATGAAGCATTTAAGCAAATGTGAAACCATTTTTGCAAAGCATTTAGAGTCTTCTGACTTTTGACAGAGCTATAAATAGAAGCAAAATAATTTCCTCAAACTTTTTTTTTGTTATCGTGTCTCAGAAATGGCATATCCCTTTTGAATAACGTGTTATACAGTATAGTAGGCATAAATATTACACTACAATGCATTAAAATAATTTTTATATATATCTATTATATATAATCTCCAGTATGTGTGAGTTTATCTGTATTGAGAGAGTCTGTGTTGTGCTGTCTATTCTGTTACTGTAAAGTTAAATCGGCCATTTCTGAGACAGCTTTGGTTTCCAAAAAAAAAAGAATGGTGCCCTTTGACTGATTAGTACTAGCAAATAAGCAACAAAATGTGGCTCTGAAAACAATAACACTGAAGAAATAATACTCTAATTTGATGTACAGTCTATGGCACTTCATGAGAATCCTTAACAACATGGTACTTAAAGCCATGATGTGCTTTAAAAGATACACAGTTGTGGTTTTGCTTGGCACATTCATCTCTGTCAGATCCCTCCCTCACCACATCTTAAAATCTATTACATTAAAAATATTACTCAAACAAAAATGACTGTGCATGCACGCTCTCATCTATAATGGCAATTTTAAATACAAGGTGCACCTTTGTTATTTGTAAACCTTGAAAGAAATAAACTTATTTTTAAAAAATTATATCTTGGTCTACAGACGTACCAATACATAATAGAGTCATGGTTACACCATAGTCTGTCTTTTCAAGATGGCATGAATATATAGGAAACTAATTAGGTCTGCATATTTGAATGCATCACTCTGTGCTAGAAAAGAAAGACAATGTTGTTCTTTTAGACAGGAGTATCACCTCAGCACAAATATCAATTAAATGTACAAAGTGTATAGGCAACAGTGTGCAGTGGGTTTCCATGTTGTCTTTTCTTCTGGTTAACATGCAGTATGTGGATGTCTTGTGGCTGAGGGGTTTTTGTGTGTGGTTGCTTGACGGTATATACAATATGGCTAATGACCTCGTCCTTTACTCTAACCAAGCACACTGTCCTTTCCTCTTTAGTACGATCTACAAGGGAAAAAGAGATAACCTTCTGTTAAAACAGACAATATCTAACAGCAGTTTCTCAAATACATTCAACATGAAAATTGTATTTCTTGGTTTAAAGAGTGAACACAGGAATAGCAGCACCTTCATGTAAAAACAAAAAACACATCGCAGGTACAAAGGACCAAAATGTGTTTATTGTCTCTTTGAGAATAAAATGACACTCACAGCTTCATAAAATTGTAGTCTCTGAACAAATATCAGCCAATACACAGCTTAAAGTATAAAATACATTTGCAGAATCAAGGGGCATGATACAGCAGAGCTCTTTTAGCACTATCATTGTGGGACAGAATTTACAACTCACTTTACTTCTTTCTAAAGTTTAATAGGTTTCAGAAGTAATGGTTTGGCCCACAAAATTAAAATCCATGAAACAGTCCTATTAAACACAATTTGTTCTATGTGAATGCTTGATTAGCACAGTATGTGTTCGGAAAAAAACCAAAAAACAAAAAAAAACGAAGATACTCTAAGTGACTGCTTTGGATAATTTGCAGTTTGGATTTTTTCTCCTAAAGGCAAGAAAAAGAAAAATCATTCCTTATGCTCTTGACAAATTCAGGTTGAACTGATATTACAATGTACTTGTGACTTAATAATTCCAGCTGTTACATGAAATTTGTTCCCATAGAATCTTTACATATTCAACTATGCTTTCATACAACTTGAGAATTTAAAAAATCACCATTCTGCTCCACTCAAAAACCATTCTAAATATCGCAGCTTCTCATGAAAATGTGTAAGTATTTGTTAAATAAACAGAACCTTAAAGAGCTTGAGTTTCAATACTGACAAATCTACTGTTTTGCTAACTGATGAACTCCACAGCCATTTTGTATTTTTTATGAACCTGGATTATTGCTAAGAAACAGAACTTGTTTACATATATGCATACCCAACTGACCATAAAAGCTTGAAATGTGGTTTTAACACGTCTAAAGAAGAACTCTACATACTACAAAGTGATGTACTATTACATTATACAGAATAATAAACCTTATTATTAGAACTGCACTGAGAGAGCTTATGAAATAGAAATCAGTTTCAGTAATTTAATTCATGATTGCAGCACATCTTTGGTGGTGCATCTCGGATTGAGTTTATCATTCCTTTATTTCAAGTTGTGTCTGTTTTCTTCTCTATGAGTTTATCCTCTGACAAGCTCTTCCTATAGATTATTATTGCAAGGGCCTCTGAACTGGTTCCCTAACACCATCTCCTGATTCAACATCCTGTCCCTTCTTCTATAAGGCTCTGATATCTCCTTTCTCTCTGCATCAACCTTTACTGTTCAAATTCACTTAATTTCTGACTCGGTTAGGAAGATCTGCTCCTTCATCTTTGTTCCTAGAGGAATTTGTTCAAAGCTCTCTTATTTTAATAAAGAGTGCTAAAATTTCCATCATCATCTCACTGACTGTCAATCTTTATTTCATCGACCTGGTAACTAACACACAGTAGATAACACAAAAAATCATTTATAAATGTGTTAATGCACAGATAAATGAATGAAAAGAAGCAACAAAGAAAGAATGATCACTCATCTTATTTACCAGATTCAGTTTTAAGCATTGTAGCTCTTCTTAAATATAAAAAGAAATACCTAATATAATTCTGAGCAGGTAGATAACTTGAATGAATACTTAAGAATAAAACATGATCTAAAAGGATGAAACATGGTCATCTTTGCAAGTCAGTGTGTCTGAAAAGAAACTACAAGACTTTCCAACTATTTGAGCAAATATCCAGGTAGATGTGTGCGTGTGTGTGTATGTGTGTGCATATATGAATGCATGCTGCTGCTGCTACTGCTAAGTCGCTTCAGTCGTGTCTGACTCTGTGCGACCCCATAGACGGCAGCCCACCAGGCTCCCCCGTCCCTGGGATTCTCCAGGCAAGAACACTGGAGTGGCTTGCCATTTCCTTCTCCAATGCATAAAAGTGAAAAGTGAAAGTGAAGTCGCTCAGTCGACCCCATGGACTGCAGCCTATCAAGCTCCCCTGCCCATGGGATTATCCAGGCAAGAGTACTGGAATGGGGTGCCATTGCCTTCTCCTATATGAATGCATGAATATATTTAAATTAGGCTCTTTATATCCTAATGACCCTGATGTGGTGAAGCATGGGGTGAACTGGATACATGTTCTCATTTAGGATTTAGCAAGACAATTTTTGAATAAAATAAATGCTGACCTATACCAGGGATCAGCAAACTATTGCCTGTAAGCTAAATCCTGACTACTGCCTGGTTTTGTGTGTGTCCAGCTTTTTGTGACCTTATGATCCATAGCCCACCACGTTCCTTGGTCCACGGGATTTTCCAGGCAAGAATACTGGAGTGCGTTACCATACCCTCCTCCAGGGGATCTTCCCAGCCCAGAGATCTAACCTGTGTCTCTTATGTCTCCTCATTGGCAGGTGGGTTCTTTGCCACTAGCACCACCAATAAAGTTTAACTGGGACACAGCACACCCTTTCATTTACACACTGTCTCTGGTTGCTTTTATGCTATATCGGCAGAGTAGCCCTATGGCCCACACAACCAGAAGTATTTACTATCTCATCTTGAAAGAAAAAGCTTGCCAGTCCCTGATCTATACCTTCTATTTAGTTTTAAGCTGTATTTTCCCTTCACGATTGTGCTTATTTCTAGTACAAAATTTTTAAAAATGTATATATCCTCAGTATTATGCATATTTAAATGACATTAGCATATTTCTTATAAATTCGTACATTAAAATTCCTCATAACCCATCTAAGATAAAATCGTGAGTTCTATATAAGTACATTTTTTTGAATTCTGCAAAATTTTTTAAGTGCATTACATAATTGTTATCTTAAAAAAAAAACACCATGAATATACACTCAATATTACATAATGAACTTACTGTTTAGTGATGAAAATTCTACATCTGGGTAACATACTTGTGGCTAGTCAGATGTTCGGCAGATATTATGGGTATCTAGCAAATAAAAAATTATTTAATGAATGACCCATGCAAGCAAGCCAACAACCAAGAGATGAAAACATCTTAATATTAAATTTTTTAAGAAAGTGAAATTCAGCTGTGAGGTGACAGTCCTTATCTGATCAACATAACAGTAAGTTAATGTAAACTTAATGCCAAAGTAGCAACTCATTGTTTAAAATCTTTGTGTTAAATACTATTCTATAAATGTTATCAGTTTTTAGGAAGTAAGAGAAGTAAAACTATCAAAAATTCATGCAGAGCAGTAATTGAAAAGAAGCCCTTTTTGTTGGCCTACACACACGCGCCTGTGGTTTCAGTTATTCCATATTCTAGAAAGCAAAGTAGGCAAGGTCTTGCCTATTTTTGTGCAACCAATTTCTACATTTTCATTCAACTTATGGTATCTAACATTTTTTTCCAAGTTAAAAATACCAGGTAATAATTATAAAGGAGTATTTCAAAAGAACCGGATAAAAGCATGTAAGTCTACTTCAGAACATATTCCTGAATCCTGATTGCACATTTTATTGCATTTTAAATGGGCAAGAAAATTACAAAACTTGACAGGAAACACAATAAGGAACCAATATAGAGGTGACTTGTTTCAATCATCCCAACAGCCATTTTCCTGTAGCCCAATTCTTCTCTACCCAGAATGATGACTGCTATACGGGGAGAGGCAACACAGCACAGGTTCAACCCCCTAGTGACCCATTTCTGGGTGTGTAAACGTGAGCAAAGCACTTTATTACTCTATACTTAGGTTTCTTCATCTCTAAACTGGCACTAATCTCATTTCAGCAAGGTTGATGGGAGAAGAGTAAAATCGCATACATGAAGGCATTTTGTTGCTGTTTCCATCTAGATGTCCTAGACTAACTACCTCAACGTATTACAATCCACAGTCTGGAGTGTAAATTAGTATGTCTCTATTTTATTTCCATTTCTCAGCTGACATCTTTACACAATTTACAGCACTGGCAAATGGCACGAAAATGTGCTCCAAGCATAATGAAGCTTCTCATACCATTTTTCCTGCTGCTGCAGGACAGGATGCTGCACCCAACAGTGTAGAAGCATCAAGGATGGGGCTGTCGAAACATACCAAGGACCTTCAACACCAATCGATGCAGATGAAGGGCCAGCTATAAACTTCTGCATGCATGCAGGCTGCATTTTGTGGCATCAGCTATTTCCAGCATCGCTAATGTACTGTAGGCATATACATATGTATGTATATGTAGATATAATATATGTGTGTATATATATATCCATTCCCTTTTCTTTCTTCTGGTTGTCAAACAGTATGAAGACCCAAGATTATGCATGAAATGGTCACAGCACAATGCAAAAAGTAAAGTGTCCCCTACAACCAAGGTGGCCAAGGGCATGTTGAAATTTGCTTTGCTGTAGTTCTGCTTACACCAGCAATTCTATAGTCATACATGGTACACACAAGAGAGTGCAGCATCACTGAACTGCACCATAAATGGATTGCATTGAATCCATTAAGAAATTTCCACCATAGATTACTAACATGCCACATATGCACAATCTAGCATTCTTGTAAATGAGTCTGATGTGTTAGTAAAAATCCAAGGCTATTTTGACAAACTTCAGAAAAACTAATGATTCTTTGCCAAGAAATGTTTAAAGCTTGTCTGAAACTTTAAAATACATCCACTTTGGCATGCTGCTTTTGAAAGTTTTTAGTGACTATATTTATAGTTTATAGTTCTTCAATGGTACATGGCGTACTGCAGAAACAAGGCTGGCTCCTCCTTATAGTGATAACTGCACATTCAAATGGCATTTAAAGGGGCAACACGTCGATACCCATCTGATACTGCTTGTTTTGTTTTTGAGATTCATTTGGTTGCATTTAACTTGGTCTGTGAATTATGTGAAATTTGATTGGACTCTAGATATTTCATATGCTGATAACCCTATTGAACTTGCTTTCATAACAAACCTATCTATACTTTCAAGCCAAAAACTACTTTATATAAATTTGATTTTGATTCAACCAGTATTTTCTAGACTATAATTTTAAACAGGAGCTAAAAATGCTGGCTGAATCCATGCAGATTTTAAATTTCAAATATTTTAACAATTATTTTCTTTTGAATAATTACATTATGAAATTTAAATTTCTGAAACATATTCCTTTTACTTAAAAAACAACCCTGTGTATTTGTCACTCCATGTAGACTTGTATGGAGCACAGAATGACTCTAATTGCTATACTTGGTGCCTTCTTCTTTCCTTCATAACCCTCTAACATTTATGCTGAGTAGTTACAGAAATAAGAGCACTTACGAATTTTATTTTTTCACTTAAATCACTGAGAATCAAAACTTGAACACTTATTTTAACTTATTTTGAGTATGCAATCTGCTTATCAAATAAAACTAATGAATTTATAACAAACTCTATTTACAAGAGTGGTTGTTTGTGGCATATATAGCACATTTAAATGTTTTGCTTTTTATTAAGAATTTAGGCAAGAAACTATATATATATATATCCAATGCTTATAACAAAACCCTTAAAATCACCTATATTTTTAAAATTACTTTTTATTATGTAAGTTTCAGGTGTACAGTACTGTAGTTCAACATCTGTATACACTACCTGATATAATTTCGATTGGTCAAAATACCTGCATGATTTTGATTTGAGACCAACTGAGAATTGCTTGTGTAATTATCATTTTAGTAGCTTTAGAAATGGAGCTGCGACAACTTTGGAGCACTTATAAATGGCATAAAAGCATTCTGCTGCTCATCATAGAAAGAATGTGTAGGCCAACAAGAGGTATCTTTGAAACCCCATGCTATTAAAGCACCCTCTACAGCCCTCACGGACACACGATTCCCCACTGACCTCAATGGGAAATCCACGTGCGTAAGGGCTGTTGGATTGAGCCCTATTAGAGTTGGTTTTTAAGAAACAAAGCTGTAAATTAGCAAACCTGGTTGGCTGTGGCTGTTGCAGCGAAGGGAACACTTGTGGCAGATGTTGTTGCTGCGGACACAGTGGCTGGCGTAGCACCGTGCACCATGGGAACTTTCGGAGGGAAAATCATATAAGCAAACATACAGAAGAGTGTAGCAATATGGAAACCATGGCAACATGGAGGAGATAATTGGGCATGGTATTTATCACAGCAGTAAGCCATGTGACGGGACATCATCACCAGCGAGTGACATGCAATCACAGCGCAAAGCAGGACAACATTCCAAGGAGAGAGGGGGAAGGGGGATGAAAGAGAAAAAAAAGGGGAAAAAAAGCTTGTTACCATCAAATCAAGAAAATTGACACAAACAGGCTTAATTTGCTAAGTCAACACCAAGAATTTTATATAGTGTTCATAGTTAGACATTCAAAATCTAAGTTAAAATACAGATATTTACTTCATATATACAATTATCTGGTTTTGAATAAAAGTATGTTTTCTTATTTACTATTATAAAAATACACAATATATTACTTTTATGAGATAGTTTGTTTTTTTTTTTACACACCAGAACTCATAGTCCAATCAAAATCCACCAAAGGTGACTAAAGGAAACTTGTGTGTAAAGAAAACACTTATGTGAGTCCATGTCAATTAAATAGAAAATGGCATTTAATTGACAGGTGTTAGTAAAAAGGAAATGGACTTGCCCAATAGATACAAGTTAAACTCAGCAGTGGATTTTGAGGGGCTGTGAGGTGCACCATAGGTTTAAGATAATCAAGAAACAAAGCTGGCACCTACCAACACTTGTAGCGGGTGTCATGCACAATATTGAGCCTGCCCATCATGCATTGCAACAGGAAGGTGGATTTGAAAAGGGAAAAGAATTAAAACATCCCATCACACGTGTAATTAGGAAATTCATTTGAACAAAGAAGAAAAATTGTTATTATGGGAACAGTGGCATGTAACTGTCAGCACAATCAAATCATACAATAGCATAGTGATCAATTAGAACTAGTCTCAAGTGAAGAATAAAAGCCAGTTTAACTGTGTGCTGGTACACTTTGTTTCTCCTAATTGCTGCCTATAAATAAAAGTGAATTTAAAAAAAAAAATGGAAACCTGCTTAATTCTTTTAAAAATAATATTGCAATTTGTTTTGTTTTAATCTGGTTACTGGCCATCTGGTGGCTTTGCTATTTCTGACTTTTTAACATATGAATTGAGCACATGTTAAATAATTAAGAGAAATTTACTAAGAGGCTAAATAATTCAACGCACAGAACTGACTTAACAATGCAATGAAACCAAAGCACTCATTTCATTCCCTTAGTTT
Organism: Bos indicus; assembly: GCF_029378745.1. Taxonomy (NCBI): domain Eukaryota; kingdom Metazoa; phylum Chordata; class Mammalia; order Artiodactyla; family Bovidae; genus Bos; species Bos indicus. The sequence continues at coordinate 115,700,808 of NC_091760.1, forward strand.
TATTTATTTCCCTGTTCAATGCAGCAGCAACCACACAGAAATGGAAGGGGTTGTGATCAACCATACAGGAATTTTATTTGGAGGGATACCAAGCAATATAAATAAGGCATAAGGAGAAACTGAACTTCTGCACTGCCTTAGTTTGGAATTTAAATGTACAGAAAACATTTAGATGGGACACACTTTCTTAAAGTCTCGAACTGATTTATTACTTAGAAGGTATCTGAGAAAGCAGACTGGTTTTCCTTGATGTTTTAAACCTTCAGGACTTCTCAGACCGGCAAGTGTTCTATGAAATTTCACATTCAAAAATGGTTAATTGGATTAGAATAAAAACCCTGAATGGGGGATAATGAGATATATACACTGCATAGGGGGTGTTGGCACTGATGTTCACAATGGCTCCACCACAACGTTAAAATCAGTATTACATAGATAGTACCTGTTCTCTTGGCCATATAAACATTGGAAAATCTACCTAATCTTACCAAGCACAGGGCACTTTCCCATATACTGAATTACTGTTCTTTCTATGAGACTATTTTAGACTCCTAGGTTTTAAAATATCATATGATTTTATATTTCTATCTAAATCTTGGCACATCCTATTTACATACTAGCAGCATCTGGGATGAACATTTGTTAGAAAAAATCTGCCAATTGCGTCTTGTCAGAGATGGCCCTACAAAACAAAGCTGCCATTGAGAAGCATAGATTACTTCACTGGCATCCTTGTAACAGCTGCAATTAGACTGTTATCACAATTAAGACTGTGGGCGCAATGATCAATGATTAAACTCGGGAAGAGAGCTAGGGAGGCATTGTCTCAGGTGGAGTACTGTTACACTGATAGGCATTATTTATGAAGACACTTGAAGATCTCTGTCATTTGCTACCACTACTGAGTCAAAGCCTTGTGGAAGACAACAGAAACAAATCAGTGATAACTGAGACAGTAATTTGAGACAGTAGAGCAAGCAAACTTTAATATTCTAGATTCTATGAAATCATTATCCTCCAACAGTTGGGCCAGAAGACTGGGAAAGAATGAATGAAAGATGAATGAAAAAGAATAATGTGGAATTTCAGAAATATTTGTTTTAAATACTGTCCAGGGTAAGTTTTAAATTTATTATTATGCTGCAATTTGTCTATTATGTTTCATCCCATGCATAAGGAAGGCTGCACATGCTGAAAATGAGTTAACCTTATCCTACCTCTCTAAAACCCTAAAGCTTTCAGGATTTGAATTTCAGTTTGAGCTATCTTCCTCATTACCATTAAAACCAATGCACACAGTTTTGAGAGGGATTTGCAGCAAATAAACATAAGGCAGCAATGAAAATACTAGCCAGGGTGCAGTAACTCACAAATATGAAGACATAATGCTGTAGGACCCACTTACCGAAATAAAAAATCACTTTTGAAATGACCATAATAGCCATCTTTACATCAGATTGGTTGATTTATGAATAATGATTGCATAAATAGCCAATTAAAATTTTTTATTCAATTTTCAGCATAAGGTAAAATTTAAGTGAATGTATTTGTCAATTTCAAATTTCCCCTACAAAGGTAGAGCAGAATGGTGTGCTTCTGAGGAATGCAGGATGTTAATTACATGATTTTTAAATTGAAATGTTAAGTTAATCTGTATGAAGATTCAGAAAATACAACTAGGAAAGTAGTTTACCAATGAGATGTATGTGTAGTTCAAATCAGTTCAAGGAGAAGGGAAAAAAGTAGAGAGGAAAAGAACTATAGAGATTTTGTTGGAGGTTTTACATGTGGTAATTCAAGCCTATTTAGGTGTATTATGATAGGAGTAAAAAGCTGATTTAAAGCCTTCTAAAAATACTCTATATCATTTAGAACTAAAAGTTCACAATAAATTGAATTATTCTTAAAACTGATGTCTAAAGAAGCAACAGCTTCATATAATTTATTTTTATAATCTATTGAATTATATTTTGTGTCTCTACTGAGTTCAGGAAACAACAAAAAAACAGTGCTTACTACATTCCTGGCTTTATTCCAAATTCTTAGACCTGTCTGTAAAAGCGCTTTAAGAAGATGTTTTATCAAATTATGCTTAAAACTAACTTACACATAACTTTATGAAATAATCACCAGTATTATCTCCTTTTTATATATGAAAAAATTAAAGTATAACTTATGGTAGACTGTATTTAAACTTCCAAGCCAGATTTATAATCATTATGCTAAGGTTCAAATAAACCATCTTTATTAACTTCATTAATCATATAAAAATGATAATTGAAAGTTTTGTTTTCTTTTCTTTCTGTAAAAGCAACCCCATCCCCTGCATCTCTCCTCTTATTCCAAACCCTTAGGAAAGTTTTCTGGACTTCTGTTTCCTTCTTTCTAGGAGTGTTTGCTCAAGGTGAAGCTGAAGCTGTTGAAAGCAAACTTATTTTTAGGTTTTTAAAAATCATAAGCCTACAATGACTGAGGGCAATATGCTAGGAAGAGAAGTATGCTTTTGCAGATGGCAAGTGGGCAAAAATGGTGAAGGAAAGCAGAGAGAAAAAAATTCTTCCAGACTCTGAAGAGAAGGCGAGAAGCGTGCAGGACCCCTCGGTAATTGGGCTGGTGGTGTGTTCTTTCACAGAAGTGCTGCCAGAAGCAGGCTTTCCAGGGAATGGGCTGCATGGGAGGCTAAGGAGCGTAGGCAAGGATGCTGGTACCCAAGGCAGGCACAGAAGCCCTGGAGCACCTGCCTTCAAGGGATCTTCTAAGCATGGACAATGATTACATCAGTAATGGCCAGTGTTGACTGAAGAATGGAGACTGGGTAACCTGTCTGAGACTACTGGACGGCACAGGATCACCATTCGAGTAGAGGTGGGAAAGAAGAGGAGATGTGAGGATGGGAATCCTGGAATTTCAGTGGTGCCTGATACATCTATCCAATACTGTAACTGAAGTTTAGAATTGGACTTAATATAAATTCAGGAAAACAAAACTGATGTAAATATAAGTGTTATTTCGTGAAATTTATACCTACAACATAAGTAGACATTAGATTACGTATACTCTGTATGAATAGCAAATTTAGTCTTAACAGGTGAAGGTAAAAAAAAATGGACTATACATCTAAAAAAATAAAAATTTCTTCAGTGTGAACATGGTCCAAATTACTTATATTTATCTTTAAATGAGATGGAGGGTATAAAAGTAAAAGGCTAGAAAACTTTCTTGGGAGGGGTGGTAGTGGGATGGGAGATGCAGTGGGATGTAGTTGACTGAATGAAAAGAAAGACGGATGAACAAGTGAGTTAGAAGGATGTGCGGTGCTAAGTCGTTTCAGTTGTGTCAGACTCATTGTAACCCCATGGACTGTAGCCCGCCAGGCTCCTCTGTCCATGAGATTCTCCAGGCAAGAATACTGGAATGAGTCGCTATGGCCTCCTCCAGGGGAATCTTCCTGACCCAGGGATCGAACCCGCATCTCTTTTGTCTCCTGCATTGGCAAGCAGGTCCTTTACCACTGGCACCACCTGGGAAGCCCAGGAAGAAGGATAGGTGGATGGAAAACAGGGAAGGAAAGAAGAAAAAGAGGAAGATAAGGAGGTAGGAACAGAAAGAATAGATGGTTAGAAGGATGGATGGATAAATGGACAGATGAATGCATACATGGATGGATGCATGGATGGATTGATGGATAGATGAGTAAAGGCCACATAAGTCTAAGTTTGTTCTTAAAAGTTATGGTATATACTAATTTTTCTTTACTAGTTAGGTGGCTTGTCATGGAATCCTGATCTTTTGCTAGCAACCTGTTCTGTATACAGTTACCTGCTCCAAAGATTTAGTCAACCATGCTTCACTGTAATGTCAATGAAATAGACCTATATATCCCTGATGTTATTACTGAAGCAACAGACTACAGAATTCAAAAACTATAAACTGCAAAAAATAAATGTCTTTCTTTCTCTAATCAGTTCCAATAAAGTCTTCAAATATAACTTCCGAATTATAATATTGTGGTTAGATAGGATGCTCTGATCACAGAATTCATCTATAGGTCTGCAGAATAACCTAGACTTTGGAAAATGAATTTCCTTTTCCTCCCTATCCCATGAGATGACACATGAATTTATGGTAGGATAGATTTTCTGTAGTTCTCAAAAATTAATTGACAATGTTTAAAAATGGACAGATTTCACATATAACTGTTCAAAAGTCCAGAGTATCTGGGAAATACATCATAAGATCTAGCAATACTGGACACCAGAGCCATCACTTTGAGTTGAATACAACCAACCCTGAGAGGCACAGACACAACCACCCATAGTCACAAAGACTATGACATATATGGAGCCACAAAGGGTGTCCAGCGCACAACAGGTACAACCTACAGGGCAGATAATCTTCTAAGGCAACAAAAGGCTAAGTCTGAACACCGACTGTCCCCTTCAGACTAGGCCTAAGCTCTCCTGCACCTCCCAGACCCCATAGCTTCAAATTTACTTCTTGCTTCACTTGTTCATATTTCCTGCCTGGCTTTTAAGGCATTTGGGTTTTTATATATTTTCTACATTAGATTTCTTTCCTTCCCAGCTGTATAATAAAGTGGTTTGGCAGGAGTATAGATGGGCTATCCATTATAACTTTTTAATGTCACTGTGGCACATAAGTACATATGAGATTAAAAATACTCTGAAGGAATGAAGGAGGTACTACTTACTTCTATGTGATGACTAAAAGTTAACCTGCAAGCTCTTTAAAACTGGGTTACAAATAAACCTTATTTGATATTACTATTGCAATAATTACATATTGACTACAAATATAAAAAAATATTTCTGATGCAAATTTATCATAAAAAATGCAAACAAATCTTAAAAATTTCAGCATATTTCTTTTTTTTTAATTTTAATTGGAGGCTAATTACTTTACAATATTGTATTGGTTTTGCCATACATCAACATGAATCCGCCACGGGTGTACACATGTTCCAATATATTGTGGCACATTTTATTTAACAATGCTTAGTTTCTAGACAGAGAAGTAAGTATGACTCTGATTTATAAAGGTATTTATTGGTTTTCCCTGAGTTGAATTTTATCTCACATCTTTTGCTCTATCCTATCCACAGACTAAAATCCATTCCATAGAGAGACTATGGTCATAAATCAGAGTCATACATGTCATACAATTAATGATTATACTTATTTAGAAAAGTCTTCAGTCATGTGAATGTTGTTGGAGAAAATGATGCAAAATCCACTTGATAAAAGAGATTATTTTAGGTTTCTTTAAGTAATACATGGAAGAAGTTAAATTTGTTTTCACTTTTAGATTTTTAAATAGAGAAACTGTCATTTCTAGTAGTAATGTTTCATTCAGTGAAATAAACTGACAAAAATAGTTGTTAATTTCTTCAAAAAGATCACAGTAGTTACCTACAATTCCTTGAAACTTTGTCTAGTGATCTGACTATAGAAAAATTGATAGATTATTTGTTGGAGACAGCATAAATCCAGGGGAATGGAAATTTATACTAAAGCAAAAAAAATTATTTCTGGAAATCTCTGAAAACATACATATGTTGAGAAAAAATTTTTAATTTTATAAAACTTAAAAGAAATGTGACTTTTCCTTCAGAGTACAACAAATACCCAAAGATCAAATGACTTAATTTCTATTCTAAAATGGACAAACTTCAACTTGATAGATACTATTTCATGAGTTCAAATATAACTTTATCTGTGGTGCTAGGGCAGGCTATTTCAATTAGTGGAATATTCTATTCTAGTTCATTGAATGTTACTACATATTCTACACATGGATGGCTAGTTTTCAAAGAGGCACTGTATAAAAAGCTGTACTTGGCAGTAAAACCTAATGAGAATATAATTTATTCTCACTATTAAAAAATAAATTATCACATTTCCTCATGGTATTTTGAACCTAATGTACTATAAATACTGTTAGCATAGTATAACATACTAATGGGTCTGGATCTTTGACATACACACCTAACCATAAATTAATCAATTTAATTAATAAAATTATTTTATTAACTGAATCTCTTAACACAAGGCAATTTTTAAGAAAGATTAAGAGATGAAGAGGAAAATAAGATTAGAGTCTCTGGTTACTTGAATTCTAGATTATAAGGAATGTAATATGTATTGTCTGAAGCAAATGAAGAGTAAGTAAAAGTAATAAATTTCCAGGTAATTAAGTGACTGATTATGTTTTTAAATTGTAAATCTTTGTGTATAGTTCTAGAGTATGTTTATGTTACTACGTTGAAATCAACTGAAACCAGAAATGTGTAACTCACTTATACATGTAAACTTCACCAGGTACTTAGGGCTACTTCAATATAAGCTCAGGAGCAACAGCTTTAAGTGATGTATACTGATTGGTACCAATAAGATTGGAACAGAGTCAGTTTTTTATTCTCCACCTTGAAAACAAACAGGCTGAAAAATAAAAATCAAAACTGAAGTGTCATTTCATATAATTCAAATGAACTCTGGAATCATGAAGGCAAAGGGGTCTTACAGCAGGAAAGGGTCATAAAATAGCTTGACAGACACATAACGGTGTTGAGGAAAGAGAAAAAAAAAAAAAGAGAACTCTATTTCATTTCAAATTACACAAATACAAATAAATATACAAAATATCACTGACTTCTCATCCATTTTTCATCAACCTAAAACTCTTAATTTTTAAGGAAAATCATAGGAGAGACCTGAGATAACTTTTCATCTTACCTTCCACCTGCTCTATGGCTAAAAACGACTAGGGGCGTGGCTTATCTGCTCTACCGACAGAAATCTACATGCATTATCAGATTTATTTATTAACAGACTCAAACGCCTTACCTGGTGGGAGAAATGCTGTATGCTGCTGTAACTGCATGTTGGCTAGAGCCTGTTGGTATTGGAAAATACCAGTGTTAAAGACTGCTGTGGCACCGTTGGTTTTTTCAAGAGCAGGCCTCTTTGGTAATGGGGGAAGTACAGCTTGAGGAATTCCCTGTTTAGTGAGTGAGTATAAAAAACAAATACCAGTAAAAAGAGAAAAAGAAAAAAGAAAAATCAGTTGAAGGCTAAAATTGTTAGGAAGCATGAGCAAGCAAGCAGCAGAGCACTTAACTACCCGAGGAAAAAAACATCCAATAAACAAAAATTTAAAGGGAAAAAAAAAAAGCAAGATAAAAGCTTTAAAGGAAGCATTATTTTTGTCTTGGAGAAAAACAATCCCACTAGTATGAGAGCACATGTTATAATGTGTTAAAGTGTTTTAAGTCCCATAATGCTTCAGGCTTTCTGGGAGAAGCCGTTGATTTGGGAAAAGAAGAAAAGCTGCACTGCGAGCTCCATGAGGATTGACAAGTATAAGCAATGTTAATAGTTAATTGTACGAAGTGACCGAAACTGGTAAAATAAACCCAGTCCCACTCTGCCCCCCTCCCCACATCTACCTAAACATGCACATGTCCCAGAGCATGCAAGTTTTTTTTTTTTTCTTAAAACACTGAACTATAAATATTAAAAAGTCAATAATTCTATCACTAAAGCCATGCTAACCAAACAGGTACATAAATATACAGTCCAAAAATACATTTTTAATGTCCTTCAAATACTTCATTAGAACATTCTACAATGTAGTTAAACTGAATGTGGGCTGCTGGGTTTTTGGATTCTTTCATTGTACCACATCTGTCCAGGGACTTGTTTACAGTCTTTCCACTAATTTTGTCAGGAAACCACACTCAGTTTTCATTGTACTTTACAACTTTATAACAGAAAAAGGAATATATATATTTAAATTGATTAAAAAAAAAAAAAAAACTTGTATCTACAATAAAGCTACATGCCAAGCTAAAAGGTGAAAGGTCATAGTACCAGGTCAAAGGTTGCCTCGAGGGGTCGCTTCAGTGATTTGACAGCCGACTGAGTCTTAATTAGCAGGCAGCGAGCACATGATGGCAATGGGCCAGTGGGGTTCAAGCGCATTAACATAAACAGCAAGCAGAGGTGCATCATGGGGGCAGCAGTGCATTTTTGGGTAGGTGAGAAAAAACAAATAAAAAAACAAATCATCGGAATGCCATATACAACGAATAACAAGACTAAGCATGCACAATAAAGGCACTACTGAGTTGTTATTGGGAGGATAACTCCTCTTCGTAGTTAATTACAAACAAGATACTCTAACAGAAAAAAAAAAAAAAAAAAAGAAGAGTGGAAGGAAGAGAAGAGGAGAGAGTCTGCCTTCTGTATTTTTGCTCAAGTATCCATAAACAAACACAGAAAAGACCTCTCCGTAACTATTTGACTGTGCTACGAAATACCACACAGTGTTCTTTTTCATGAATAATTTAACAATTAAGTCATATATTTATGTAAAAAAAAAAAGGACAACATTAAAACAGCTAAGCAAAGAACAAAAATGGACTCATTAAAATCAGCTATTAGATCACGTTAAAATTTACCTTCATTATATAGTTTAGTATCGTTCTAAATGATCCATTTCTAACTCTTCCTTCAGTACTGCTTTCTCCTTTCTATGTAATGGCATAGGCAAACTTCTCTGGTTTTACAGTTCTGTTTATGCCACAATATAGTTCAAGAGAATCTAGATAAGCAAACTGCTCAACATCGTGTATTGAATTCTTAAAACAGTTTTGTTGAAGCAATTCTCCTAAATAGTTTCAGATTTTGTTATGGTTAAAGCAAGATAAATGTAGAGAAGAGCCTTGATGTGCAGAAGAACACACCGAAGGAAAACAATGGCTGATTAGATAGCACACAGAAATAAGAGGATCAGAAATGGCAGTATCGTTAAACCGAAAAGGAGACAGGTGTTCTGTACAAAGCAGAAATTTCAGAAACCCTACATCCAGAGTAAGACAGAGTATTAAAAATTAGGCCGAGGGTAGGAGCAATCTGAACCATTTGAGGAGTTACCCTCACTTCTCTGAATGGTCACTTCATTATGTATTGTCTGGGATACCTGAACAAACATATCTTCAGCAAAAAAAAAAAAAAAAATTTTTAAAGGTTAATAAATGAATAGCTTGTTGTCAGATACAGCTGTTCACTGTTTTGTGACCGTTAACAAGGACTGAGCTAAGGTCTCTACTCACCATGGCAGCTGCAGTGGCTGCAGCCTGTGCTGCGGCAGCCTGGTTGACCTGGTATTGGGCAGCCTTGATCTTGGCTTGCAGATGTGCGGGAGGATGGAAGTATTTGCACTTTTCCCGAGAGCATCTCCCTTTGATGTAATCCATACACACGGTGACTGTGTTGTCATTGGTGTCAATCATTGTGCTGTCAGCAGGATGGGCAAACCGACAATCATTTTCTCCTCTGTTGCAATTGCCTCGCTGGTACTCTCGACATACCTATGGGGTCATAAAGTGCACGAAGGTCAGTCAATATGGACAAGTAGAAACTTTCTCAAGATTTAAAGTGCAAGAGTGGTGACAGAAGGCTACAGGTGAAAGGGGGAAAGAATTTGCAAAGGAACCACAAAATAACTTGAAAACTGTGTGTGTGTGTTAGTCACTCAGTTGTGTCTGACTCTTTGCAACCCCATGGGCTGTAGCCTGCCAGGCTTCTCTGTCCATGGAATTCTCCAGGCAAGAATACTGGAATGGATTGCCATTGCCTCCTCCAGAGAAACTTCCCGACCCAGGGATTGAACTCTGGTCTCCTTCCTCACAGGCATATTCTTTACCATTTGAGCTACAGGGAAATTGTAGTATACTAATTACAGCCCCATTTCAATAAAATGTCCATTAGGAAGAAAACGCACTTAAGATACTAACTATGGTAAAACATCTAATTTAAATAAAGTTGATATACTTATTTATTGTTGTTGTTCAATCACTTAGTTGTTTCTGACTCTTTTGTGACCCCATGGACTGTAGCTCACCAGGCTCCTCTGCCCATGGGACTCTCCAGACAAGAGTATTGGAGTAGGTTGCCATTTCCTTCTCCAGGGGATTTTCCCAACCCAGGAACTGAACCTGCAACTCCTACATTGTAGGTGGATTCTTTACTGCTGAGCCATCATGGAAGGCCACACTTACTCATTACTAAGGAGGAAACAGTAACTCTGTAGTGAAGAACTCTATAGACACCCACTTAACCAAACAAAGTTAATATCACCAGTAATAAAGACATAATGATACCACATATTTACTGATATGATGCACTTAAAAAAGGTTACAACATCACATTTGTTGTATTATTGCTGAGAATGCATAACCTGAATTTAATCATGACAATACATTAAACAAACTAAAACGGTAGGATGTTTTACAAAATGACTCATCAGTACTCTCCCAAAGTGTCAAGGTCATGAAAGACAAAGAAAGACTGAGATACTGTTATAGACTGAAGGATCCTGATTCAGAGGAAGGATATTGGGAGCACAATGGGTGAAATTTGATTAAGGTCTGTAGATTGGTTAATAGCAGCATATCAATGCTAATTTTCTGGTTTTGTAAGCGGTAACATGGTTATGTAAGCTGTCAATATTTAGGTAAGCTGGGTGAAGGAGATGTAGGAATTCAGTTCTATTTTTGCAAATTTTACGCTAATCAGAAATAATTTAAAAGTCAAAGTGTAAAAAGTAAAATGATAGCTTTTTTATAAAATGTTTCTAAGAGCTATATTTTTGATCATTAGAGATTCACCAGGTAGTAATGTAAAGCAGATGCAAAGGATTCGTTTTTGTCATTTGTTTGTTTTATATCTATTAATTTTGGATGGGGTCCCTGGAGAAAAGGTGAAAATGGATTATTTTTCACCCATTTGCTTGATTCAGACCTCTTACTATTAAAGGTTGTTGGGGATTTCCCAGGTGGCACAGTGGTAAAGAATCTGCCTGCCAATTCAGGAGATGTGGGTTTAATCCGTGGGTCAGGAAGATCCCGTGGAGTAGGAAGTGGCAACCCACTCCCGTATCCTTGCCTGGAAAATTCCATGGACAGAGGAGCCTGTTGGGCTACAGTCCATGGGGTTGCAAAGTGTTGGATACGACTGAGCACACACTTTATAGCTCTTTTCAAAAAGTTGCCAGCACTTTCATTCAGGAAAGTTTGACCTTTTTACCACAAGAGGGCCACCTAAACACAAAAAGTCCTTGTGATATTTTTATGCTCTTGTTACTTCATGCTTTAAGGATGTTTCCTTTTTGTTTTTCACAAATCTTTTACAAACTGAGCAGATACAGTCCCTGAACACTCTATTTTGGAATTCATGAAGAAAAAAAAAAGGCGAACTCTGCTATGGTTTAAAAAACAAAGATTTTCTTGGATTTAAGTACATAAAATGATTACATTCAATTCTAGGCGTTTCTCCCTTTTATATCCATATCCCATTATTGAGGAAAATGATTCCTTTTAAAAAGGCCTCTATAATTTGTATCATGCTACATGTTAAAAAAAGAGCATCTTGTACTTTTTAGAAACCTCAAGCTAAAGCAATGCATCTTATCTACATAGCCGAGTCAACTCTACTCATCACTTCAATTTATATAATTTTAAAAAAGTATTAAATAATTACTCTGTGCAAAATACTCCGAGAAATATTAGGAGTAAAAGATGACTTAGAAAGTTACAAAAGATGCTCCTTTTTTTAATCATTACATTTATCTTCTTGAATAGAAGAAAACAAGGATATTGAAAGGATATTGAGGAGTTTATAATTTGAAAAGCAAACGTGGTTACGCTGTTATCCGGAATTCTTGTCCTCCACTCTCACTGGGCATGCAATCAAGCTGTGCCGCTTTCTAAACCACAAATCCCCACTTACTAAATTAGACTTCTCAAAATACGAGGAGATTTTAAATACGGATTAAATACGGATAAAAACTTTTCATGTATATATGTAAAACTTATGCATAAGCAAAAAGGCCACTTTTCTGTTTAAAAAAATCTATGTCAATTCAGCCTCATTCAACAGGAAACTGTTGTTCGGACACTACTGCTGTTAGCTTTTCGGTAATTTTTGCTTTCTCGAATATGCTCACAAAGAATCTGCCGGCAGCTGAACCAACACTCTTTTCCAATTTCTCTTACTCTGCCACAATGACAAGAAATAACATCTAAAGGTAGTCTATCTGCAGGAGCCTGAATAACTACTAAAATCAAAGATTTGTTATTTTCCAAAAGCAATTACACCAGTGTTTGTGCCAGAAATTTGAGCAACAGTCCCCCAAAATAAAACCTGAATGCTGGGCTGATTTTGACTTTTTATTTCTCTGTCTGTCTCAATGTTCTTTTTATTTTTAGGAATATGAACTTACCATCAGGTTGCATAAAGATGGTCATTCTAAGACCTCTTCTGGTCCCTGTCCATTTGCTTTATACATGTGTATATGTGTGTTTTGTATAAGTTAGTATGTGTCTTTTGTATAAGTTAATAACTGGTTTAGTACAATTTTGTACTCTTTACAGTCTTGCAGGATTCATTTAGGGAGAATTCTAAAAAACACTTAAGCAGAGTTGATAACTCGCAGTCAGCTTAGAATCTTGTCCTAAAGTGACTGTTTCACTTTTTTTTTTTAAATCCAGCTTAATGTTTCTCCTGACAAGAGAAACAGAACAGAAGAAATACACTGAAATAGCTTTTCTCCAATTATTCTTGCCTTTGAAAAAATATAAAGAAGAAACAGAAAATCTCTTGTGTAAACTTGTACTGGTGCGAGCCACAAGGCCAGGGGGCCTAGAGAATGTTGCCAAGCTTTAGATGTACATCTGGCTTGCTGAAGACCTATCTGAACAGAACAAACCTCCCAGAGCTTTTCACACAGATTTTTCTCTAATAATCAATACATCTCATTTCTAAATAAAATTTTTCATTAAAAATAAAATGAGATCTGTTTCTTGACTGATGAATATGAGTTTGGCCTGGTTTCTCTGATAAACTCGAGAAACTGTAGGGTGTGCTGCTCCCTCAAAGAAATATCTTAGTCTGGTACTGCATTTGCAAATTCTAGTTGACAGACAAAATTTCAACAAATTTAACCATCCAACTCAAATCAGGATAAGAAGTTGCACAATTTACCATATAGAGAATTTGCAACAAAGAAGATTAAATTTGAAAATCCTAACAATGTTATGGTCCTCTTTGCTATTTGCATCTAATCTTCTGCACGAATGTATTTTTCAAATAGTTGTAATTAGAGTATGGTTATTACCTGGTGATATGTTATTGCTTGCTGATGTATGTAAACATTCTTTTTTGCCATTTTACTAGTGTCCACAGTGATCATTTTTGCTGACTGAATCAAATTCCATCAAATAGATATGCACAATCTAAGTAATTCTTTCAGAGAACATCTAGATTATTTTGAATATTTCCATACTACAAATAATGTTGCAAAGACTATTTTCAAGACACACCAAAAAAATCATTCTGTAAGGATGAATATGTAGAAATGGTATTAGTGGGTCAACAAACATAACTACTTTTACAATTTGATAAGTGGTTTCAAACCTACATGAAAATAATTCCATCTACCAGCTAATGTCCTTCAATCAAAAAGAATGTTTGTAAGTGTTAACATAGATTTACTTTCGAAATCACGTAAGTTTTGTAAACTTTCATACAAAAAGGTTAAGAAGTTACTTTCATAGTAAAAATCATCACTTTGATAAAAATATTTACTGAAAACATTAAAGTAGTAAATTTCATTTCCAGAAAAACATCTTTGGCTAATAAACTTTAAATAATCAAAAGGAAAAGCAATTAGAAAAACTTCTGAAGGAAATCTATGTTAATTCTACATAAACCTTCTTTGTTAATTAAATAGCAGTGGTAGTCTGCAAAGAGAACAGAGTCTGAAAACAGAAATTTGGGGTTCTATCTAGTATTTATATTTACTAGTTATGGAATCATGAATACTGAAAAAAAATAATACATAGCTTAAAACATACTATATAAATCTGATTAAAATAAACAGTTCTGTTATGTGATCTCAATTTTTTATAAACATGACAAACATATTTCAAATCAGTCAAAATAATAATAGGTTGTAAGAAATGAAAGTGTTAGTCACTCAGTTGTGTCTGACTCTTTTGCAACCCCATGGACTATTGCCTGCTAGGCTCCTCTGTCCATGGGATTTCCCAAGCAAGAATACTGGAGTGGGTTGCCATTTCCTCCTCCAGGGGATTTTCCCAACCCAGGGATCAAACCCACGTCTCCTGCATTGGCAGGCGGGATTTTTTTTTTTACTACCACTGAGCCACCAGGAAGGCCCAATTTAAGTCTAATGACTAATAATAAGGAGCTTAGTCAAAGATACATATATACCTGCTGTTCAACAGTAAGTATCATGGATATTTTATTTTCTATTAAATTTGAGCTAACACACACTTTAAAGCATAAATACTGAATAATCAATTATTTTATCAAAGAATCCATAGCATTATACGTCATGAATATACAAATATGATGAAATTATCTATGTTTTCAAAAAGAATTCAAATATCCATATCTTAAAATTGTGATGATTAGGGGAAATGATCTTAGTTAATTGTTTCCATAATTACATTCCCAAGATAAATGTCTAATGGTATGATATCTAGTTTCAGTTTGTTACCAGATAATTGAACAAACTTGGTCTACCTGAATCTCATTTTTTAAAAAAATGAAGAAAAAGACATCTATAATGCTACTCTAGAGGATTTCTGTTAAGATCAACAGGGACTTTTCTTTGAAATCTAAACGGTGAAATCCATGATTACTGCCATTAGCCAATGAAGACAAGCACATTTCTATAGATAATATAGCTAAGAATTTGTCATTTGATTTCAAGTAACTTAAAAGTAAAATCTGAATATATTAGAATGGCCAACTAAAGAAACAACTTCCAACTATATTGTTTCCAAAACAAAACTCAAACTAATTACAGATAGCACAGACTAGACGTTTTAACTGGGAACATGAGTTCATCATTTTAGAGTCTTATTACACTACATTATTAAGCCATTCTAAAGTCTTATTACAATTATTTTTTTAATTTAAACTTCATAGAACCATGTGCATTAAACTCTTAATATTTCTTGGTGATTTTCCAAAGAAATTAAAATATCACAGAAGCAGTAGCTAAATACTCGAGACAAAGACACAAAAGTAAAGTAATTATATCAATAAGGCTTTCTTGTATTATTAAAAGCATTTGCTTTTCTAATCTCATTTTGAAATGAGTGCAATAGATCATGACAAATCCATTAAATGCCTATAATGCTGTCATGGAGGCATCCTTTCACCATCACTTAAATCCACATTTAGCTTTAAATGCTTTTTTTGTGTGTGTAGTCAGTAAGTATCATATGTTTTTATACCTATATGAAAAAAGCCACTAGACTCTTCTGTATCAGTAAGTAGTGGAAGCATTCAGTATCCAGCGGCCTGAATTAGAAACTCATGTCATGATTGCCTCAGTAGAATAAAACTTTGAGCACATGAATACATTATTTTGAAACAACTCCAACTGAAAATATCAGAAGCCAAGTAGTTTGGCCACCTTGCTGGAATATGTCATATAGACTATTAATATAAAAATAATACAGTTAACCTAATGGCAATCTAATGTCTCCATCAGCATATGAAGTATGTGGCCACTGGTTTGTTCTGTTTTATTAATGCTTTATGTGGTATAAATTGCCCCCAAAATCATCATTGTTTACTTAAAATATTTCATTATGCTGTACCACGGTGTTCTCAGCAACTTCACAAAATACAGAATGCTAAATGCATTTGAGGAGACAGATTTTTAATCCAGAATCACAAGTAAACTACATGAGGTAAGTGATAAAAAAGTTACTGCTTAAATAACAGGTGCTCACATCCCCTGAATGGAATTTTATAAACCATTTGTATTTACAATCACCCAGATCATCTGTGAAAAGAATTTGAGATCCCCATTGGAGATCCACCAAATCAGTCCGTGGGGATGAGGCCCCACACTTAAAAACAATTTTTTATGTTTTAATTTTTGGTTGTGCCTTGTGGCTTGCAGGATCTTAGTTCCCTGAGCAGGAATTGAACCTGCACCCTCCTCAGTGAAAGCCCAAGTCCTAACCACTGGATGTCCAGAGAATTCCCAGGCTTTCCATTTTTAACAATCATCGCAAGTGATTCTCATCACATTAAAGCTTGAAACTATTGCTCTAGGACTAGGGGCATGAACAGGATGCCTTATTATGTAGTTGGAATGTTCAAAATGTAAACATGTTCCCAAGGATAATGCCAACAATGTTAAAAATGTGTCATGTTTTATCTCCTCTGGTAGATTACCCTAAGCTCTGAATAAGGGCATGGACTAATTAATTGATTAACTAGTTGATTGACTCATTTATTCCTTCATCGAACAAGTTACTAGGCATAATTTATGAGCCTGGCACTATTCTGGGACCTTTTATTGTTACAAAACAGTAGGCAACCTTTGATGCCTCAAGATATTCCTCACAACAGCTTTTACTTGAAATATGGTCAACAGTTCTTCATTGGATATTGCTGAATAAAGGAGAGAATAAATGCATTCATGGATCCTTTTTGCACCATAAAAAAATTATTGTGTATCTTGAAAATAAACAGTTTCCTTGATTACCAACTCTTTGTAGTAAAGCAGATATGACTAAAAACCTCAGTCCTTTCTAGTACGTACAGATTTTAACAATTGTTAAAATAATCACTGAAAATAACTGCCACTCAGAAATTACACAAAGGCACCCCAAGGTCACAAAATGGAATTTTTTAAAAGCCTCATTTCAGTGACCAATATTTAAGAGGTTTGCTCCTCTTTAGAGAAAACTGATTTTACACCATAGAGAGTATGCAGCTGCAAAGTCTTTTAAAAGATATCCAACAAAGAATGGATAATATGGATAGTGATAGGAAACTTATGCATGTGTGGATATATACACACACACACACACATAAATAACCTTTTCAGTAATTTGTGGTTGGCATTAAATGCAAGAAAATGATCTAAATTTCACCTTACTGGAGGTGATCGTAGAGAGTATCTGGTATAATCTCCTAGTTTAATACGTGTGAAATATGACACTTAGGGGGAAAAAAAACTTGACCTATGCTTACTCAATTAGCAACATCACCAGCACTAATCCTTGGGTTCCTCTTTTTCAATTTTTTGTAGTATCAACATTTTTGTAGCATCACATTGGGTGCTATATGTTAGTTCTTCTAAAAAAAAGAATCAGAAGGGTGATAATCTATGGTGTTTTTAACTTCATTTCCTATTTTGTAGTAAAAAGAGAAAAGGAAGTGGCAAGAAGAACTGGCCGGTATTTTAACTGATTCAAAATTTGTTCACCTCAAAAGTAACTCAAAAATTCTAAAATGTACTTGGGAGTTCCATGAGTTAAAAATCAAGCACAGATTTAAATCCCAAACAACTAAATGTGTAAATAAGTGCCGGCGCTTACTACCATGTCTCTTAGACCCCAAGATATGGTGTAATGAGCATGAGAGGAAAGAGCCTGAAGACAGGAGTGTCTAAAATCACAAAGCCAAGGAGAAAGACGTGCCCCTTAGCATCACACTGCAATATCCTAACAGGTTGTAACTGTGACCCTGAATCAGATCCTGTGAATGAGAATAAGATAGGAAGCTGCCCTACTATCAGGCACTGAGATAAGTGGAATTCAGGTTAAAAGGAAATGACAGTCATTACAACAGGAGCCATTTGTTGTGACTACTAGAAAGGAAGACAGAAAAAAAATACTTGCAATAGCTCCTTGCAAAAGAAAAACAAAACCAAATGAAAGACGGAAGTCTTCATTTTAACTGAACATCATGCAGAATATAACCAATTACAGTCTACCTAAAATTGTGGAAGAATTAGTTTAAAAGAGTTCTGAATACACAATCAGCCTTTTAAAAAGGTTCCTTGAAAGAGAGTTAAATAGAGACAATCTCAGTTTTAATCTCCTATTAAAAATTAATTCAATCAAGTTCATCTCAGACTGCCTATTTGGTTCCCATTAAACAATCAAGAACCTTAAGATATGCTTCTGAAAGGTTGGGGGGGAGGGATTCATACATTGAGCATCTAATAAATTTTAAATATTTAAAACTTCCTAAATTTGCTCCTAAATTTCTCTGCAAACAGCGTTAGTTATTAATGAGCAAGAACAACTATGCAATGACAAACCACCCACAAGTCAAGGTTTTATCTCTAGCACACAGCAGGGCCTTGGTCCACAGAGGGCATGAAATCAGGTCTCAACATCCTTCCTGAGTCCTCCTTATGGAACTCCTGTAACTAGGAGCTTTTTCCAGCATGTTCAATGAAAGGTTAAAAATAAGCCCAAAACAAACAAACAAACAAAAACTCTAAAGGGAACACACAAGCCCAAATTTCCTGCCTCTTGTTTGTACCATCACTTGTACGGGAAGGGGAGTAATAACAATGTTTAAAATTCTGGTATCATGCCCTACCAGAAGATCCTACCCATGTGACCTTGAATAAGTCACGTTACATCTCTCTCAAGTTTATTGCCTTGTTAAATGGAGTTAACGATAGTATCTTTCTCATAAGATGGCTTTGAGGATTAAATGTGTGTTGCACATGGAGGGGTAATGCTATGGCTGGTAGAGAGTAAATATCCAGTAATTATCAACTATTGCTACTATCATCAGAAAGGTGGTGGCAGTTATAAATACTCTGAAATCTGAGATCCTTTGTAATGCATGCAATGAAACTTAATCAACAAGAAAGTGGTATTTATTAAATAAATTCCTGCTAAACCGATAAATTATTAGTGTCAATTATGTTCACACAATGGCCTTGTTTTGCCATTTTCTCGTAATTAAGACATGCAAAACTTCTAGTACTAAATATTGCCTCATCCTAACCAGAGAAAAGAGGAAAAGCTCATTTTTTCTTTATTTGGATACCAAAGCCAGATTTGAGAGCTTCAGTGTACAGTAATGCTGCCATTTTTCCCAGAGTTTACCAAGTCTACTAATTTACAGTCAAGTTGAAATTCTCAACTACTTCAATATAAGATTATATCTTTAATTTCTTTTTCACGCAGCAACAGCAAAGCACATACATCAGATCATCCTTGACTCGAAGACAGAATATCACCCAATCTGCAATTAAAAATTTATCAGCACATTTCACAAAGAAAGGTGCCTTGTCATTCCTGTTGAAACATTGTGAGGGTTATAAGGAAACTTAACAATAAAAAAATTTTAAACACTTTGTATGTAGTAACTTAATAACAAGTTCATTCAGGGGATTGACAGAATTTGTTAATACCAACAGTAACAAGAAACATTTAGGAAGCTAAGTCTAACTCTTTGAGATAAAATCGTTTCTCCATTTTGAACATAAAAAAACTGAGGCCCAACCAAGTAAAAAGCAGTCTGATCCCAGAGTCCAAGTTCTTATCCACTTTTCCACATATGGATGTTGTGGCTTCTATAAATGTTACTTTCATGAAATACAGCATCTCTATATTCTAGCAAAATGCTCCAAACACTGAACCAAAATCTCTGAATTATCTTTTAACCTTTATAGCCATTGAAGAAAAAAAACAAAAAACAAAGAGCACATTATGAATTTTAGAATGGAACACATAAAAATACCCGTGACTCCTACCTCAAGTCTGTCTGTCCGCATTAATTTCTGTGCAGCAGCTGCAGCAGCTGCAGGTACAGGGACCCCAGGGTTCCCTGTAACCAACATTGGTGCAGTCGGTAAGATCTCTGCTGGAACCAGGCTTGGGGAAACAGGTCCCAGGTAGGGATTAAAGGCTGCTGATGCATTGGTAGCTAAGCTTGGTGCAACTGAAAACATTGGCTGAAAAATAAAATATAAGGTAAAATTTAATAGGCAGGTCTTGGTTCAAAGTCGATATCCTGCATCATATAGCTATCCTCCACCCATGCATCCATCCATCCTTCCATCCTTCCATGCATCCATCCATAATCCATTCTTCCTCTGCTCCCTTCCTCCCTCCCCCTCCCTCTCTCCACTTAACTGTACATTTATTAACTCTCATTTAGATTAAGAACGTTTCTTAAATAAGCATTCATCAAATCAATGTTTCTCTAAAATATAATGGGTAATTTATCTAGGAAATTTTCCACTGGGATTTTGAAGCTTGGGGTCTACAATACTTGCAATTGCTTTTTTGAAAAATAGCTCAACCATTCAATACAGAAACTTCTTGTAGTTACCTAAACTCCACCTTTGTCCTGATTTAATCCTAGATACTTGTCTAAGAAAATACATTTCATAATTGCTATGTCAGATGTACCTGAAAGATTTGTTTACAACTGTTAATAGGCTGCAAGTGTCTTATCATCTAGAATAAATAAAGCAGAACTCCCAGTGGATAACAGAGTCTCACAGTCAATGTAAACTGTAAATAAATCTCAGGATATATGAAAGGTGATGATGACACCATTTCTTTTGAGCACATAAGATAAAGTGTTTGGCCTATGTATTTGTTGTAGGTTTTCCTGGGGAAATAGATGTTCCACCAGCTTCTTATTCCTTTGTGAGAGACTTTACAACAGATTCAGCTTACTGTGAAGAAATGAAGTCTGAAAAGAATACTCCCAAAGAAGTACATTATGATTATTCAAGGAAATACATATAGTAACACTGAATAAATGCTATAAGATAGATTTTTCTGCCAGAAATGTTTTCATGAATATATGAGGATGGTTTCCATTTGTTGATATGAAAATCTGTATGTCAGGAAATATATCTGTTCTTGAGTAAAATTAAATAATTTACCTTAAATTTACTTTAACAATGTGCTTTTTCATTTTCAAAGCATAACCTAGTACAATTTTCCACCTTGCTGCTGCTGCTGCTAAGTCGCTTCAGTCGTATCCGACTCTGTGCGACCCCATAGACGGCAGCCCACTAGGCTCCTCTGTCCCTGGGATTCTCCAGGCAAGAATACTGGAGTGGGTTGCCATTTCCTTCCCCAATGCATGAAAGTAAAAAGTGAAAGTGAAGTCACTCAGTCATGTCTGACTCTTAGCGACCCCATGGACTGCAGCCTACCAGGCTCCTCCGTCCATGGGATTTTCCAGGCAAGAGTACTGGAGTGGGTTGCCATTGCCTTCTCCAATTTTCCACCTTACTGGTGGTATATTTTCAACCTTCTAAGTCAATGGAGTTTTCATTCTGGATGTTTAATCTATGTGTAATAATAATATTTGTTTCAAAAACAGAAAAACAAATGGACAAAATGGATCCTATTCTTTAAGGTAATATTCAACAGTTTGTTATCTTTACCCTGCAGTAAGGAACAGAATCATAGAAAGTTTCTTTAGAAAGAAAGGGACATGAGAATGTAGATAATTCTTCCCTCTGATAGGAAGAAGAAGTCAGATGATCCAAGAGTTTACTTAGTACTCAAGGGAAAAAGAGCTTTATGCAATCAAGATATATATGTTACAGAAATAATTTTTATAACTCAGAAATATCTTAAAAAATAAAATAAACTCTTTATCTATTTTGGCTCTGACTCCTGTATTTAGAAGAATACCACAGAATTCAAGTATTCCTTTTTTCTTAAGGCAGTGGTTCTCAATTATGGGTGATTGTTTTCTCACAGGGAATATTTTGCAACAGCAGGGGATATTTTTGGTTGTCACAGCTGGGGGGCACTACTGCATCTAATGAAGAGAGGCAAATAATGCTGGTAAGTATCCTACATCACATAGAAAAGCCCCTCATAACATAGCCTCATCCGGCCTAAACGTCAATAGCGCTGGGGTTGAAAATCTCTGACCGCCTTCTCTTGATGTCACAAATTGTTTTAGGACAACATGTTTGCAGCTATCATATACAGTCTTAAGCACAAGATCGTGTAATAGAGAAAAGTTAATACAACTTCTGATCCACTTGGGAGAAGAAAAAGTATATCACAGAGTCCACAGACACTTTCAAATTAAAATAATTATGCCTCCCAATGTGTTGGTCTGAATGCCATGGTGAGCTGCCCCGTCAGGTTGATGGCTCTTGATGAAACAGCCTAAAGTAATACTTCTAGTTCCCAGTTCCATCTCTGCCTAAGGCAGCTACCCACTAACAACAGAAAACTGTGGGAGTCCCAGATATTAACAATCAATAACCTGTCAGAAATGGGGGCCCAGAGCAATCTCTCAAGTCCATCAACAGCTACTTATTCAAATAGCAGTTGATTTGATGTTGCTCCACTGACTATTGGCTGCCAAGGCAGCAGCAAGACAAGAGTTTAGCTGTACAATAAATACATGTTCAACTTGGGTCTCTATTCAGAATTATTCAGATTAAACTTATACCATTACGTACTATCAAATGCAATACGTGACATTTTCAGCCACATGCAGACCAGCACTCTAATTTCTCTCTTATATATTTAAGAATTATAAGTAATTTAGCATAGTAGACTAAAAAACTAGTTTAGAATATGAAGAACAGAAGCCAGTCAATATTAATTCTTGCCATGAATTAATATGCATTTCCAGACAGGGTATTTTAAATGTAAACTTCAGAAAGTAACTGAGATGTTTATGTCACTTTGCACAATCTACTAAAACTATTTAGAAGCAGAGGTCAAACTGGCAAACTTATCTAGAGGGAAGAAAGCATTCTTAAAAATTTTAAGAAAATAAGATCAGTGGCCAATAAAATTCAGCTTTGTTAAATATCATTGAGTAAAACAAATTTATAATCTGCAATACATATAAAATAGCAGCTCCATATTACAGATAAAAGAATACTTTCATTAGATAAAAATACTGATCTTACTAACTGGCAACATTTTTTCCACTGGATTGTCTCTATAGAGTTGTCACATGAATTGACTTTCTGACAATTCAGCAAATGTTAAAAACTTTAGGGCACTGTCCCCAAGTAAAATCAGTAGCAGCTTTCAAAATTCTAAAACATCAACTATGCAGCAAGCATTATCTCAAATTGCTCCCTCTCCAGATAAGTAGCATTATTTGCTAAACAGGCAGACAATAAATAAAAGTAGCTCTATACTTTGAAATTTGATTCCAAAAGTTGCCCCCAAAACATCCCCATCAAAGCGCAATATCCCTTCATTTCTTCTGAGCTTTTGTAAATTCGTTATATCTCTTCTTAAGAAGCACCTTGCTGGAGGTAGGTCATTGCTGGCCCCATCAGAGGGCCCTAATCAGACTAGTGAAGCGCCTGAACGGTGGCACTGCCAGTTCTCTATTACAAAAGCCATCCTGCAGAGTTCAGCAGAATCGCAAAGACTGATATTAATGCAATGGTATTATCAAGTAGTATCCTATTTTCTCCTAAGTATCCACAGAAAAATGTATAATTATGTAACTGGCGCATTTGATCCTGACTACATCCTTGTAATAATGATTTACAGATATCTTTGTTCCCAGAAGGCATAAAGAAGGTTGCTTTATGATTGCCTTTTTTGCCAGTGAACACCCTCAGCAGAGAAAAACAAACTGCAATCTTACTAATGCTGGTGCATTTATAGGCTAATCATTTGTTTGTTTTATATGAGACATTTGATTCCATTAAAGGTAATCAGGCTTTATTATGAATGAAAACATTATTCAATTTCACTTTAGGACCCTAGTTAAATGTGTGCAAACATGATTATTACAATAATTCTATTTATTGTGTGCCAGGTATTGTGCTAAGTGCTTTACCTGTGTTATTATATTTAATCCTCATAATAGTAGAAAATAAATTCCTTGGAGCAAACAAAAGCAAAACCGCTACTGCTTCTATGTCAAGGAGGAGGGGAGACACATTTAGTTCACTGTTAAGTCCCCAGAACTGAAAATGATGTCTGGTATACAATAGGCATTCAATAAATACACGCTGAATAAGTTATTGAATGAAAGAATGAATGAAAGGGTGAATACATTACAGCCTTATCAAGTGGATATTATTAGTTCCATTTAGCAAGTAAGAAAAAGGGTTCACAGAGACTATGTGCATATGGTCACAAATGAGTGCATGAAGACCTATGACTTGCACATCAGTGTGTTTGATTCCAGGTGGTTCTAGAACCAGTGGTTCTCAATGTTGGCTGTCCAACAGAATCACCTGGACAACTTGAAGCCCAGAATGCCCTGGTTAAATAAACTCTCCATTCATCAGAGTTTTCTAGGCAACAGGATTTTTTTAAGCTCCTGGGGAGGTCCAATTCCATATACTATGCAGTCTTCTACTATTTAAAAACAGAAATGGGTCCAGTTTTCAGATTCTATACGAGGTCTCTAAGAACACATGTTTCCTTATGGCTCCCTGCTTTTGAACATGGGTTTCCCTCCACAACAGAGGCTGATCCTGCCAAGCCCAAATGCTTAATAACTAATTAGGCTTCAAGAATCAGGACTCTTTTGGTGTTTGTCCTGATTCATCCACAGCTCCAACTATGAAAGGCATTTTCCTACCCTCAGGTCCTAGGTAACTCTTCATCACTAGAATCCAGTACTGATCACTTAGTGTGTTTACTTAACCATCTTTTCTACTTGGGCTGTCAGAGGGCAGTCTCACACACTGTGCTTTGTCTACTAATATATCCAGCACTTGGCATCTATACATGTCTCTACAAATACTTGCTTAACAAATATATTTATGGATTTGCTGTTTTTCTCTGCCACTAAAAATTAACAAATACATTAAATATTTTCTAGTACACATATCTGAAAGTTTAAAAAGATTTAGTGTTATTTTCTCCCAATCTCAAATTTTAATCATTAATTTCTTTACTATGCTTGTTTAAAATTTATTTTATTTTCAATTGTCACTTTTTTTATATATTGAACTAAGCTTCATTAACATACTGTTACCAAGCTGTAATCTTGCAAATATCATGGGGGTCCTAATTTTTTAAACACTGTGTGAAACAGTGTTTGCATACAATGTTTGCTATTTTTAATAAAATGGAGGGAGTATATAAAATAGATCATACATAATCAGTATGTTCTGGGATACAGAACAAATTTTAAGTCAAGAGTTTTCTAGATTTTATGGTATGTGTGCGTGTGTCTGTTTGTAAAGATCAAACTTTTAAGCAGGGAAAAACAAAGCTTTTAAAAAAATTAACAGCTCACAATCAAGGTGCATAAAGCCATGTTTCTGGGTAGGTACAATCCTGTACAAAAGCTATAAACAGTCTCTGTACACAGTTATTTTGCATATAAACACAGAGCCAAAAGCTAATGGGAATTATCAACAAATTCACATCACAGCGTATTTTTTTCTAAGAAGGCAGCACATGACTGGAATAAAATGAGAAATATTGTTTTAAACCCCGCTTCTAGACTGACTTGCTGACTGGGCAAATCATATGACCACTTCCTTTATTCTGAATTTCACATTATCCTTCAAGCGAGTTCTCCTGAAGTAATAAATACTTAAAAGAGCAGACTCAATTCTAGTCCTCCACACAGAAAGGTATTAACAAACACGGGCTGGTGCCTAAGATTCTGGGCCCATTCTCAAGCTGATTGAAGAAGCAGAGGTTCCTTGACAGAATCAGGCAGTAAGACGGGCAGGTTGGATGCAATAAGGCTCAGGGTGCCTGACCCGGAAACATTTTACCAGAAGTACTTGGGGATAAAGCAGCCTTATCTCAACCACTAGTTGGATAATCTAGAAAATAAAGCACTAAAAAACAATTTAAGAATTTCCAGGTGTTCCTGGAAGTGTGACAAATGACAACTTCAAAGCTTTGAGCAACCAACCGACAAAAAATGCTTGGACATGAAGTGACAGCAAAGGCAAAGTTTTGCTGTCAGGAGCAGCAAAGGAGCTTCTAAGACTTTAGCTAAATCCAGTAACTCTGAATTTCTCTGTCCTTAAGAAGCAATAGTTAGAACTGGACATGGAACAACAGACTGGTTCCAAATTGGAAAAGGAATATGTCAAGGCTGTATACTGTCACCCTGCTTATTCAACTTATATGCAGAGTACATCATACAAAATGCCAGGCTGGATGAAGCAAAAGCTGGAATCAAGATTGCTGAGAGAAATATCAATAACCTCAGATATGTAGATGATACCACCCTTACGGCAGAAAGTGAAGAACTAAAGAGCCTCTTGATAAAAGTGAAAGAGGAAAGTGAAAAGGCTGACTTAAAACTCAACATTCAGAAAACTAAGATCATGGCATCTGGCCCCATCACTTCATGGCAGATAGATGGAGAAACAATGGAAACAGTGACAGACTTTATTTTCTTGGGCTCCAAAATCACTGTAGATGGTGACTGCTGCCATGAAATTAAAAGATGCTTGCTCCTTGTAAAAGATATGACCAACCTAGACAGCATATTAAAAAGCAGAGACATTACTTTGCCAACTAAGGTCCATCTAGTCAAGGCTATGGTTTTTCCAGTAGTCATGTATGGATGTGAGAGTTGAACTATAAATAAAGCTGAGCACCGAAGAATTGATGCTTTTGAACTGTGGGGTTGGAGAAGACTCTTGAGAGTCCCTTGGACTGCAAGGAGACACAACCAGCCAATCCTAAAAGAAATCAGTTCTGAATATTCATTGGAAGGACTGATGGTGAAGCTGAAACTCCAATACTTTGGACACCTGATGTGAAGAACTGACTCACTGGAAAAGACCCTGATGCTGGGAAAGATTGAAGGCAGGAGGAGAACGGGACAACAGAAGATAAAATGGTTAGACGGCATCACTGACTCGATGGATATGAATTTGAGTAAGTTCTGGGAGTTGGTGATAAGTTCTGGGAGTTGGTGATGGACGGGAGGCCTGGTGTGCTGCAGTCCATGGGGTCAAAAGGAGTTGGACATGACTGAGCGTCTGAACTGAACTGTACTGAGGTTACTTTGAATTCATGAAATGCATAGAGAATTCGACATGAGTTCTGCACTTGTAAGTGGCTAGTGTGTGTACCTTCAGGGCAGCTACCATGGGAAATTATGGAGAGTCAAGGCCAACCTTTGGGTACACAGGGAAAGGCATCAGGGCGGGCATGGCTAGGGGGCCTCTAGAGCTCAGTTACAGCCCCTCAAAGCACTGCTGATGCAGACCTCTTCAAGAGCAATGCCAAGAACCTGGAAAAAGCATCTCTCTGGGATAGACCAAAGAAATATAAGAGATGCTTCCAAGTTGTGAAACCCTAGGTGCAATCTATTTTTGGCTATTTAGCAATTTATTGTTAGATTACCTTATATCAGAGAGTGCATGACAAAGTAATAGTATTTTTTAAAGTACTGTGTGTGTGTTAGTTGCTCAGTCATGTTCAACTTTTTGTCACTCTATGGACTGTAGCCTGCCAGGCTTCTCTGTCCATTTTTTAAATCTACTTTAAAAGTATTTTGCTAAGGCACTTCAGTCGTGTCCGACTCTGTGTGACCCCCATAGATGAAAGCCCACCAGGCTCCTCTGTCCCTGGGATTCTCCAGGCAAGAACACTGGAGTGGGTTGCCATTTCCTTCTCCAATGCAGGACAGTGAAAAGTGAAAGTGAAGTCGCTCAGTCGTGTCCGACCCTCAGTGACCCCATGGACTACAGCCTACCAGGCTCCTCCGTCCATGGGATTTTCCAGGCAGGAGTACTGGAGTGGGATGCCATTGCCTTCTCCGTTAAAAGTATTACTTAGATTAAAAAAAACCCAAAATTATTATTTTTTAATTTGGATAATAAAATTCTCTAGGTCCTCTATTTATCTTCAAAAATCATACAACAAACTATTTGCATTTTTATTAGTGATTGAGAAATGACAATACAATTAATACCAATTATTTGATGATTTACTATGATAAATTTAAGGAAGTAGACACACAGATTCAATTACTTATTTTCAACTACTTATTTTCTTATGAAATGGGAATAATTATATAGTTGGTAGGATTTTGCAAGTAATATGTCTTATTATAATTTTTCACTATATGTTGAAGAAGGTTAGGGATTTTTAATGAATCAACCAAAGACCCAAAGTGGGCTGGTGACATGTCTGCACTTAATGTTTCTACAGCATGGACGCCAGAACCTGAACAGTCTGGGTGAAAATCGTGGCCCTCCTACTCACTAGCTATGTAACTTGGGCAAACTAGTAAATCTCTGAACCCCTGAGTCTTCATCTCTAAAGCTGGATAATATTCCCTACCTTATAGTATGGTTGTGAGGATTCATCATACAGAAAGTGCTGAACTCCTTAAATGCCCTCAGAGTACTGTAATTACTACCCACCCCCCAATGTTATGTTCTCTTTCTGATTCATGGTTTGGCACATTTCACTACAACATAATCAAGTCCATGAAAACAAGAAACTCTCCTATAAATCCCACCATTTCCAAGATCAGTCCAGTGTCGTGTCCTGGAGATCTTAAATTTATAGACCTAGTTTGCTCAAACTCTGTGAGAAAATGAGAAACTAAACTCGGAGGCATGCTAGCTATTTCCTGGTCCCAACAGTACTCTCATGAAGTCCCTGACTACCCCATTCTATGCTGCAGTCTCTATAACTGGACTGTGTTCTGGTTCCCAGTTACAATTCCTTTGGAGTCTGGGGTAGGTAAACTACTGTGAATTTCTGTTTTTCCCATGTTTGGGAAACTCGTTCCTTCAATAGTCCTTTCACCTATTAGAAATCTTTTAAAATCTCTGCTACATGTCAGGAATAACACTAAATACTTGTGAATTTGATTAGACCTTCATAGCTCCCTCGTCTTTTCACGTTTCCTCCAGTTATGGTTTGGGGGTCACACTGGTTGGCCATAGAGAACTAAGATGCTTTACCTAATTGACTAAAAACCCTACCACTACTTAAGATATTCCTGATACTGCCTAGGTTACAAATCTGCTCACGTATTATCTCCTCTGAGATCACCACTATGTGGGTTGGATCCATGTTGATACCGTATCTTTGTACACCACCATCTATTCTAATGGCCATCTTCTTTTGAGTGGCAACCTTTTTCCATATTTCCTAACCTTCCAGCCCTGTTGTAACTCCTGTTTGTAGGCTCAGCACTAAAATTCCAGAAAGCAGCTGGTTATGACCCTCTAGTTTATTTCTGAATCTCCATATCATTATCTTCATCAAAACAGGGCTTGCTACAAGAACGATCAGTGTCTCAGGTGGGGTTTTGAAAGCAAATTTCCTGGAGTAAAGCCTTCTCTACAGTCATTAAAAGCCCAAATGTTTCAAAATTGAATAATTAAAATGACTTCTATACTCATTACAAAAACGTCACTCTGAATGGAGTCTATTTTAGACTATGATCTCAGGATGCCTTTAGCAGAAGGGTAATTCCACATTCAAATCTAGTCATATCAAGGAAAATTAACAAAATCTGAATGGGCTCACAACTAATAAAAATAAATGCTTTGTCTAAGCAGAGAATTTTCCAACAAAAACACAAAATGAGGTAATTTTTCTGGTTTCTGAAATCTGCAATTTAGTGATCTCATAAACAACATATATTTTGTTAACAGTATTTCAAAGACATGGGCAGAAATGCTGTTTAGAGTTTGTCACAGGATTACGCATATGATGACCCTGAAATGGCCTTGAGAATAAAACTCAAGGACTGCCTCAGGAGAAGCCAATACTTCACAGTGAGGAGCTCACTGCCATGACCTGTCCTTGTTGTCTGGGAACCACACTTGCTGATGTCAGAGGTGCTCCGGGACACTGAGAGGGAGGAGCCTGCCAGTAAGCACGCTTAAGTGTTTAAGTAGAACAAAGTATCTCACACCAAGGAAAGATCTTATATCAATTAAAGCAGCAGCCACCCCAAGGATTTATCACATCTTTGAAACCATGTGAGAGTCAAGTATAAGAGAACTCTTATCCTATATTTTACGCTACAGAGAAGACTTTTTTTTTTTTAACCAAATGGAAATCTTCATGCTATCCCCACAAAGACATGTGAAATTAACAGATGTCACACAAATAAATTTAAGATATCATATTGTTAACTGAGTTCCCAATAATGGAAAAAAATATATCAAGTGAAAACAGACAGAATTATAACATTCTCTCACCTCAACTGTATAGTATTGATAATTGGTATCACTGCCGATTGGATTTGGAGATCCCTCCCACCTCGAAATGCAATCCCCCCCTCTTTTTTGGAATGATTGGTTCATTAAGTTCTAAGAGAGAATAATAATTACATTGAGTTCAGGTGTTAAAAGGTATTAGGAAAAAAAATTAGTTAGCACACATGCTACAGTTGCCATATCAGAAAAACGTGGGTCTTCACGTTTCTAGGACCCCATAATATTGCATATAAGTCAGTGACAGCAATATTCCAATTATTGCAAATTTCAACATGCATTTAAATACAAAATTACTATATCAAAATTAATATCAAAACATCTTTTGCAACTTAGTTATGATATTAATCTCTTACATTTTTGTGGATAAGTGTGAGTAAAGGTTATTAAAGTCATATGTCACATACACCCTCCCCCCAAATTCAAACAAAAAAATAAATGAATATGCTCAGAATCATAGGTTATCTACCTACACTGTTCAGTAAACATTAAATGTGTGTGACCAGCTAGAGTTTATAAAATTTAGCTTTTTTCTCTAAAAGTCCATGGAGTTTCTGCCTCTCCTGATTAGTTCTCTGATGAGACTTCCAGATCTATGATATGGATTCACCACTGTCAGAATTTTCCTAGCATCTGTAACTACCAAATAGTTTCAATTCATAATTGAATAACGAAGGCTCCTTTTCAAGAAAGAGAACTATATAGATTCTCTTTAATGAGAGAGGGAAGGGAAATATTTACTCAAAATTAAAGATGATTGACACCAATTTTCAAAATGACTATTAGTGTTAAAAAGGTAACCTGAAAATGCACTGGACTATACTGATGAGTTTAATGGTCATTTTTAAAAAGACCATTGCACATCTGCAAGTCACAGGATTTAATCTGAAGAGAATCTGAGGGGTTAAACATCCTGTCATGTCATTTTTCACGATTTAGCCAGAAGATGAGTAACTTCATCGTGTAAAAATTGTTCCTAGGGAAATTGTTTCTAGGGTTTGACTGATATTTTTGCTGGAAAATGCTAGGCAACTGATATTGTTACCTGTGTTCACTTGATCTAGTGTAATCACCAAGTTAACACTGAAACTGAGCACTCAGCAAGACAAACTTAAGGAATGAGAACTAAGAACATGCTTACCACGGGTTGTAATGGGGCCCCAGGCATCATGGCATTGGCTAGTTGCATTTGCTGGGCCAACATGGCCATGTTCTTCTGCTGAATCAAGTTATTGCGCCCATTTATCTCCAACTGTGTTTTTAAGTGTGGGGGTGGATGAAGATATTTGCAGTTCTCCCTGGAGCAACGACCCTAAGTAACGAAAGCAGAAAACATCATCTTAAAAAAATAAAATCCACCAATCTTTAAAAAAAAAAATCATAATAATATAAACCTATCTTGAATCTACCATGAGTCTTTCACACAATGTATTATCCAAGGACTTTATAACACATTTGAATAAGTAATGAATTCACTCAAGTGTATTATCAAAATGAAGTATTAAGACATTTCAAAAAAGTTTCAAGCTTAGAGAAGTTCCTGTATTAAAATATTAGCATTAATATTTCTAGACCCAAGTTTAAAAATCTACAAACTGCTAGGGTAATATTAACACAGAAGATCAAATAAAAATTTTAGGCTCCTTCCTTAATGTCTCCTGGCTAACTTTAATGAACCCAAAAGAATCATGAAGTTTTACCATCTATTTTTACTTGTACTGAGTTGTAAGGAAATGAACTTACAGGACTCAAGGCACACTGTATCTTCAGTAAAACACCTTTACACATATCTCATAAGAAGTTAAAATTGCTACTAAGCTTTATGAGCCTAAATATTAAGAAATATATAGATGAAAGGGAGGAAATTCCTACATATTTCCTGCTGAATACAGAGATCAGTAAGTATAATGAAATACTGGTGAAAAAATGCAGCCTTTAACCTTTCAGCAATAAATCTAGTCTCCATTACCTAAGAATTATAAAACAACAGAAACAGATATGTTTACCCTTCAAAAACTTACAGCATAAAATAGAGAAACAAAATAAGTTACTATAAAATAAAAAATATGAATATATGTTTCTTTGGGGATGATTCTCCTCATCAAAATACACATAAAAGTCTGTATTATGAAATACTGTCAGGGACAGACCCATTTATTTCAATACAGTATTGTCAAGTCATATTGATAGCAACTTATCTCATTAGTTATTACCTCATAATCTCTTTCACCAATAAATTTAGTTAGAACTGTTTGTGAGGGTAAAAAAAGACTTAATTGAAGCCATCAACCACTTTCTTGAGCTTTCTTTGATTTTGCTAAGAAAAACCTATCTGTTTACCATAATTTGACCTTGTACTGTAAGCTAACTCAGAAAACTGAGGTTTGTGAGAAAATCTGTCAGAATTCTACTTTTAATGACCTATTTCTGTCTTATATTGATTAAGGCTTTTGGGAATAAGTTTATCCACAGGCTAATATCACAGGATACTGCCTGTTCTGGTAACAAGCTTTATGTAATAAAGTATTACTAACAATATTTCAAGTCAGGAGGCAGTAGAGAACAGTGGACAAGAGCAAGACCATTCCAGGCGTCAGGACGTGGGGCAGAGGCCGCGCTCTCCCACTCATCAGCTACATGAGCTGCATAAAAAACTAACTTATTTAAGCCTCAGGCTTTTCATTCATTTCAAAATTGCTATATAACCTACATGCATGTGTGCTAAGTCGCTTCAGGAGTGTCCAACTTCTGCGACCCTATGGACTGTGGCCTGCCAGGCTCCTCTGCCCATGGGGTTCTCCAGGCAAGAATACTGGTTCTAGGCGATCTTCCCTACCCAGGGATCGAACTCATGTCCCTTATGTCTTGTGCATTGGCCCTATATAACCTACGCTATACATTTATTTTGAAGATTAAAAAAGATAATGTATATGTCACATCCTTGGCCCTGTCCAGTACTCTTAGAGGAACAAGGGCAAGGTCAAAAGCTGCTGTTGCCACCACCCCCAGCACATTTTAAATTGTATACACAACAGCAGAAAAACAAAATACTGGCATGAAGGTAACTTTTATACCATTAATCACAGCTATCGATATATTTACAAGTAAAGTAACATGTACATATCTCTGATTTATTCCATAGGAAATCACCATGCCTGATACCTGTTGAGATCATGAGCACGTTATTAGCTTAAAAGCATCTGGATGCAAAACAACCTTCACAAAAACAACACTTCAAGTCACAAGACAAACCATGGTGAATGACTGGCCAACCACGGATGACACATGGTCTGATATCAGAAATATCCAAGTTTGGGTATTATAGAGAAAATCTACTTTTTCAGTACAATGAATAACTTGGTTCTAAGAAAAATTCTGGTTATCAATATCTCCACATCATATTTCTTACTAAGATTGGACTTATTTAAGAGCAGATAAGCTGGGTTATATCCACTCTGAGGATTCAGTTAATGTCAGTTCACTCAGATCACTTTCTATAGTTCCACAAATTCCATAAATAACACAGAGACAGCCCTGGGCGCTGAAAGCAGCCTTGTGAACATCAACACTGGTCTTCCTCTCTCTTCATCCTAAGGCCTCCTTGGAACACAAATCTCTAGGGCCCTCCAACCTACAAACACAGCCTATATTGAAACAATAAAGGAAAGAAATCATGTACAAATCACCATATATTCTGTATCACTGCATCTCAAAACTTAATAAAAATTCAGGCCCTTTGGTTTTCCTTTTGTCTTTACTACACGTACTCAGGAAAAATGTCATTCTACTACGTTTCTTACATAGGCCCCCTTTCCATGCTCAGCTTGATTTGAGTGCATTGGAGCCTTACTTTCAAAAAGCTATGTATGTCCGAAAGAATTAACTGAGGACATTTTGTGGAAAAGGTATGCAGATTACCTAGCCTCTTTCACACAGAGTTTGTGGCAACAGACCTGGGGGTCCAGGGATCTACATTTTAACAGTATTCCAGGTTATTCTGATATAGCAGGAAACATAATAAACTACAATTCTGCAAAGCCATGTGAATTTTTCATTGACATCTGTGGAAAAAATAACAGAGTAGCCTCCGCAATGGATATTAGATAAACTTAGCTCCTTAGGAAGGTCAAAACTTGTTTAATGCTGACTGTGCTGCTGAATAATTGTGGTTTGACAAATACAAAGGTCAAAAGTAAGTTAGAATAAACATCCTCTTCTAGAGAATTGCCTAAGCCCTGAGGAGAACCATGAGTGGCAACCCTTCTGGGGAGAGTTAAGGTAAATATGACATTGGTACTTCTCCAGGTTCATCCATCTCCAAGTTCCCAGCCCTGTACCTCAATAAGCATTTGCAGAATGAATGAAGAACATTTCTAACTAAATGCTTAAAGATGAATTCTATTGTAACTCCATTATGGAGACAATGAAGATAATAGAATAAAAACTAGTTCAGTTCAGTTCAGTTCAGTCGCTCAGTCGTGTCCGACTCTCTGCGACTCCGTGAATCTCAGCATGCCAGGCCTCCTTGTCCATCACCAACGCCCGGAGTTCACCCAAACTCATGTGCATTGAGTCGGTGACACCATCCAGCCATCTCATCCTCTGTCGTCCCCTTCTCCTCCTGCCCCAAAAACCTCCCAGCATCAGAGTCTTTTCCAATGAGTTTGACTCTGAGTTGTACTAACCTAGTGATGCTTTTATTCAGAGGCCAGCAACTTGAACACACAATAAATAAAGCTTGCCACAATAAAAGAAGAGAGGGTAACAGGAGGCCTCCAAGTTTCACTAAGGAGGAAAGAAGATCTGTGTAGAGATTCGATGCACTTGGCATCCTAAACTCTATACAGTGCTGAGAATATACTCTAAACCATCTAAAAACAGAAAGTCAATCAGTATCTTCTGCTCACATACACAAATTTTTGTATAGGAGCTACAACTCTAAATCATTAGAGATTTTACTCCAAGATACAATAAATTGGGTTGCAGGATTACTGCAAAAACATGCATAAGTTTTTGTAAAGTTTTGATTCCTACAGATAGATTGAAACTAACTTGCTTCACTCACGTCAGATTCTTTGCAACTGTATGGACCATAGCCTGCCAGGCTCCTCTGTCCATGGGACTCTCCAGGCCAGAATACTGGAGTGGGTAGCCTTTCCTTTCTCCGGGGGTCTTTCCAGTCCAGGGATAGAACCCATGTCTCCCACATTGCAGGCGAATTCTTTACTAGCTGAGTCACAATGGAAGCCCAATAACAAGCAGTTGCCTAATCCAGCACCCTATCTGTTAAAAGTACTAAAAATAATACGAGGAGTAAAACTCCATGACAGTGCATGACAATCATCAAAACTATAATATAAGCTTGCCCTTGATCATCATTCTATATTGGCATACCCACTAAGAAAAAATGCCATTCTAATACATTTTTCACAACGCGATGTTTCTGTGATTTACTTTTGTTGATTGCACTGAAATCTTACTCTCAGTGAGCTGGCCAGCCGATGCTATACAGCTTATATCGTAAATACCTTAGACTCCATTCAAGGAGACTTTTTATAAGTTAACAACACAGATTCCAAAGATACCCTTGTAATGTATGCTGTATATTTTAAGGAAATGAAGGAAGTTCAATAAAATATTGATCCAGAATGAGTCCATTTTCCTCTAATAATTTTTCTACATCTTTAAATAAAAGTAACCTGTTCAAAAAAAGTAAAAAACTTCCCCTTGAAGTCTTAAAAGCCTATATATAGCAATAATGGTCATCAGAAATCACTGGAGGCCAACGGAGAGATCAAATCATCAAATCCTCAATTTCTGAAGTCACAAATTATTAAATTGTGAATTGAAGTGTTTTATTAGCCTTTGAAATCAGTACAAACAGTGTGATTCCAACAAGAATTTGTACACTATTGTTTGAGCCTCAAAATAAATGTCGTTAATTTTTAAACATTATAGTCTAATAAAGTGTGTGTGTGTGTGTTAGTTGCTCAGTCATGTCCAACTCTTTGCAACCCCACAGCCTGTAGCTGTGGGGGTTCCTCTGTCCCTGGGATTCTCCAGGCAAGAAAACTGGAGTGGCTTGCCATTCCCTTCTCCACTAATAAAGTGTACTTTAAAATAATTACATACATAGTATGAGCATATATAATACATATCTAAAAATGATATATGATGTATACAATGAGGTATAAATTGCAGAATAAAGAGAAAACTGCATAAAACAGAGGTGGAGATTTAGAGATATAAGAACACTATTTGTCAGCTATTTTCAATATTTAAGAACCTGCTAACAATCAAAAATAAAACATCTTACTTGGAACTTGGACAAACTTAATAAAACCAAAAAAAAAACCCACCAAAATTATATTTGAAAACTAGAAAAACAAATGTCCTGTTTTTAATTTCACTTCTTCCACCTAAATTAAAAGAAATACAGTGACTTATGAGGTCAGAATACAAAAAGACATCTCATTAAGTTACCAAATGGTCATTATGTTTTAAAATTAAAATTACTGAGTCATATTTGGGCAGACTCTGAAAAGAAAGGAGCAATGAAAAAATTATAAGGATACCAGCTAACACTCAAAAATCTTTTCCAACTTTCACTGGAAATACTGGTTTTCTGATATTTCAATTGTTAAAACTAATATTTTCTTTGCAACAGCTGAGATATGCAAATGTTTTGAAGCACTTTCTAAAGATATTCATTGCTCAGATATTGGCCGGAAGCACTGGCAAAAGAATTTGGTAGCTTCCTACTAAAAACTGTTACTGTTTTTTGATCGACCTTTTTTTTTTTTCCAGCTATGATAATACAAATACTCAGAAAAATTCTGCCAAGGTGGGAGAGTAAGTGGCAGTCAAGAAATACTGTTTCACACTTTTCCAAAATGATGATTTTTATGGTTCTGTCATGCTTTCAATTATCAATTCTAAGATAAGGGTGAATAAATTTACTTACATAATATTTATTTTTTAATTTATTTTACATATACATGCTAAATGCTTTTTGTTTTTTTCATTTAAGTGAATGAAAGTTTAGCTCTAGGAATTAGTTTGTTGGCTTTTGCAAATATTGGAAATAAATTAATTGCATCTAAAACACAGGATATTATAGGTCTTATGTATACCTCTTTATGACTCACTTGTTTACATAAAGTACCTGTGTCAGCTGAAAAAATACATGCATCCTAAAAAGCAGTTCAAGGTTTCTCCACCGCAGCACTGCTGACACTGGAAACCAGATAAGCCTTTGGTATGGGGGCTGTTAGTAGCAGGCCTGGCCTACTAGATGGCTCTAGCACTCCTGGCCTCAGTTATGACCATCAAAATTATCTCTTGATAATTGCCGAAAATTGTCTCAACACTGCCAAAACACCCCTGGGAGCCAGGGGAAGGTAAAACCATCTTCAGCTGAGAGTTAAGCACTGCTTTATACCTAATGGAATTTAATGAAAGCTATATTAATCTGCTCAGGCTACTATAACAAAATACTGTAGACTGGGTGGCTTAAAGAACACAAACATATTTTGTCACAGTTCTGGAAGCTAGAAGTCCAAGACCAAGGTTCTGGACAATTCGGTTTTCAGTGAGAGTTCTATTCCTGGCTTGCATCACCTTAATATTTCCTCAGGTAGCCTTTCCTTGGTGCATGCATGCATAGAGAGCACTCTCACTGGTGTCTCTTATTAAAACATTAATCCTTTCAGATCAGGGCCCCACATTTAGGACCTTAACCTTAACTATTTGCTTAGAGGTCCAGTCTCATCTCCAAATATAGCCTCACCGAGACAGAGCTTCAGCATATGAATTTAGAGAGAGATGAGCTTCAGTTAGTAAAAGGGGCAAGCATAATTTTAAAACAGCTAACCTAAATTTATGTGTTAGTAGCTTTAAATATTTTCATTCTTACATTTAAATGGTAGAATTCTTTATTCTGGAAATTTCCTCAAACATAAGATAACAGATTTGTACTATAACACATGACTAGAATTTGGCAAAATTAAAAGGAATACCACCCCAACACTTGACTCTAAAGTGGTGGTATTCCTTTTTAATTTTGCCGAATTCTAGTAGCTGCAGCTTCTAAAAACTTTCAAAGTATGAAGATGTGAATTTTCCTATTTGTTTGGGTTTTAAACGATATTATTTTATTTAAAATAAAAACAAAGACTATAGTATATCAAAGACTAAATACATTCTGAAATCATATAAGTCATATCAATCAATTCACTTGCTAACTGGAATACTGAAGATGCTGATTTTTTTTTTTAAGGGCAAGCCACATTTTCTTGATTTTATTTCCCCACAAAGTCTTTTCAGAAAAACTGCAAGCTAGACACACACTCTCTCCTTTGAAAAAGAAGTATTGAGAAAGATAAATTAAGTAGCCAAAGAACCCCAGAAAAGTATTTCTGACTGCCACCTGGAATTCTGGAGGACCCATTGCATAGTGTTGTTTTTAATCATATGAAAATGAATGCTGCTACTGCTGCTGCTAAGTCACTTCAGTCGTGTCCAACTCTGTGCGACCCCATAGACGGCAGCCCACCAGGCTCCCCCGTCCCTGGGATTCTCCAGGCAAGAACACTGGAGTGGGTTGCCATTTCCTTCTCCAGTGCATGAAAGTGAAAAGTGAAAGTGAAGTCACTCAGTCGTGTCCGACTCTTATTGACCCCATGGACTGCAGCCTACCAGGCTCCTCCGTCCATGGGATTTTCCAGGCAAGAGTACTGGTGTGGTTGCCATTGCCTTCTCCAATGAAAATGAATACATGTGTACAAATGTACTTATGCATATACACACATATATATTCACCTCAATTGTATACCTATTTCCAAGAGCAGTGTATGTATTACAAACTCAAACTTTGCTTTTGCGGCAATTTTAAGAAACTTAAGATATATGACTAAAATTTTTATTTCACGCTTTATTTGAAAAAACACAGGAGAACTTTTAGGAAGTTATGGAATAAAACCTAAAGGGGCATAGAACTATTTTTAAGAAATTCCTAAAGTAGTCAAAGCAGATATCTTCATTTTTTTTGTTAGTCTCCAGGGGGATTTCACTGATTTGATGTTATCGTTTATTTGTTTTCTTTTGTTTTACAAATAAGATTCTATACTACATCTCAATGAGTTGACACCTGAACAACACAGGGAGTCTGGTAAAGGGGTGGTTGTTAGGGACACCAACCCCTCCCTCAACATAGTTGAAAGTCTGAATATAATCTTACAGTCGGCCCTCTTTATGGGTGGTTTGGCATCTGTAAATTCAAGCAGCTTCGGATATTGTGGTACTGTAGCAGTATGTATTGAAAAAAAATCCACGTATAAGCGCACCTACAAAATTCAAACCTATGTTGTTCAAGAGTCAACTACAGTATATACACTGTTAGTAAGTCAGAACCATCAATTTGCTATATTTAAATACTATGATATACTACACGATAAATAGATAATACTAACATATTAACAGGAATTTTTCTATTCATTTTTTATTCTCAAATATTATGACCCTCTAAGCCATATTATAGGTGCACCCTTGTACTTATTTCAGTTTTGCCACCTAAAAAGACAAGAAAATATTCTTTAAAACAAACACAATATCTGTTTTAATTTCCTCACTGGACTTTCAGGTAACACCAGAAACAAATGCTTAGCATCCCCCCAGAACATGAAGAAAGGAATCATTTCTCCTATTATTTTTCTGGGAAATTAATCTCTAGTCTCCTAAACTTAACATGAAGTAAAATACAGCAACACTACATCAATACTTAAAGCTTAACTTTTTAGGTGTAAATTGCTATTTCTCCATCCAGTCAACATAAGGACAAGTGCTTGGAGCTTAGGTCAACATAAGAACTGGGACAATTTTTTCCTACCAGTATGAGAAAAAAGAAGCAAAAATCTATAAATGTATTTTCACTGAAATATTCTTAATTTATTACTACAGATCAGAAGTGTTTTCAAACAACAATCAACATAACGCAAATTTTTTTTTCTTCCTTTTCCTGATCCCATAAAACGTTCATGTTCATATATACACTGTGGCTTAAAAACTAAGACTGTCAGTAAAACCAAAAAAAATATAAACATACATACACGTACATATATACAATCTACTCAGTTTAAATTTGTAATTTTACCATGGTTTGAAAGGACATAAAAGGATGTAACAGACTCTGTTTCTTGGGCTTTACACTTTTTCTCACCCAAGTCTAATCTGACTTTAGGGAAGCAATTCTAGGTTAGACTTTCCTAGCTATTTCAAGAGGCCTCTCCAGCATTCAAATGTTCTAGGCACTATTTTGTAGAACATTCCTAAGTTTGATGACGACGACTCTTGGACATGAAAACCAATAGTGACATTTACAAGACCCCAAAATATCCTCAATGCTGACGCAATAGCAACACACTTTAACTCAAACATCAGGATACTATGACTTTTTTCCCAGAGAACTCAGGAGCTTTAATTGCACAACTCCCATTAATCATCTTGAAAATGGCATAACTGAAACTCTACACGTCTAGATAAGTATTATGTAATTCATGAGAGTCGGGTTAGCTGCCTCTGAGGAGGCGGAGAAAGGGAAAAAGGCAACAAATCACACACACATTCTCGTAACCAAAACACCACTCCTTTCTCCAGCAGCTTTTGTCTGTGAGAGATCAGATATACATACAACTGAGACAGCAACAGTTGTTATCAGCACACAATTTCAGCTGACAGTCATCTGAAGAAATCTTAGCCTCCTCAGAGAGGGCCCACAAGGATCTTATATTTAGAGTTGCTTCTGATAGGATGCTGTAAGAAGAAACAGTCTTCACTTTTTCCTCCTGCTCCTAGCCTCCTCTATGCCACAGAGTCCCACAATAGTGTGCGGCCATCTATGAAGTGCTATAAAGGGTTTAGCTGGCACCTACTGTCTGTCACTATTCCACAGTCTTCCTGGGCTCCAAAGATGGGTCTGGCCAGCATCGCTGAGCCAAACCAGAGTCTCCATGACCTTGTGAAAGCCCAGTGACATTTGCTAGGTGCCAGTATCATTAAACAGTCCAACATTTGTTGGCTGCTTTTTTATGGCATCATAAAGTTGGAAATGCCAGATCACTATGTTTCTATTATTTTTTCAATCGCTTCATTATTTTTGCGGTACAGCAACTGCCAGACTTCTAAACTGTTTGTAGCAGAAACAATTCTGAAGTTTTATGGCATCCAAATCAGACACTCTTCAATCTTGGCTAATAATTAAAAGCACGAACATTTACATAATAAAATTTAGAGCTCTATTTGTAGCGCATGCCTTTCAATTGAGAAATACAAAATGTTTTACAAATAGTACCCGATTCATCATCCTACCATGATTAGGTGGATTACAGCATGGTTGTCTCTATTATATTTCTAGGGCTTTCCTGAGGGTAAAAAAGAGGTAAACTTCTTGAGTCAAACACACATAATTTTTTCCTTAACAATCCCTTGGAAGATTTGTTTAAGCAGTTCTTTATAGACCTATTTGAGAGTTCCTAGTGCACTGATAAAGCAAAAGCTCTCTATCTTTAAATACCTTTTCAAATGGGAAGGAGAGAGGTTCTCACTCAAGGACACATAACTAAACACAGACAGTCTAACTATAAAGTTAGTGCCCTTCACCATTACGTTAGAGGTATGTATTTGTACCAATGACCACTTGATCACTGTTCCATGTGCCTGCTTTTCTAAACATTGCTCACACTAAAAACATATATGACTTTATCCAGAATAGGTCAGAACCAATGAAAGCTTCAACCCCCTTGAATTCTGCAAAAGGAAAAGATGTTTTGCAATATAAGAAACTAATTTTATCTTTACAGTTAAATTTATTTTTAATTGAAGAATAATTGCTCTACAATATTGTGTTGGTTTCTGCCAAACATCAACGTGAATCAGCCAATGGTATACCTATGTCTAAGCAACTAAATTTTGAGAAGACTACTCTAATAGTATTTCCAACGTGTCATGGAAAAAAAAATTAAGATTCTCTTATAAATTTCACTTTCTCTGAAAACTAAAAAGAAAACAACTGTACACCAAAAAATTAAACTCTTGCTTCACATCATCCATTTCAACAAGAGTCCCAGTGAGGCAAGAGGTTCTTAGACTTTCTATGGATTCCACTAACTTGGCCTCTGTGATTTAGACAGATCACATGTAAAGAAAAGGTGATTTTATATAAGAAAACAGGATCCATTGTATATATATATGTGCATATATTAAAAGTGAAAAATAAAGTTAGGTAATAATACAAAGAGGTTTTAAGGGGTAAGATTTTCATCCAGCAATTTAAAGAAACTAAAGGAAATCAAAGAGGTAAAAATTTTGGTGAAGTCAGTTGGAGAACACACCATTACTTTGTATTTATATGAAGGATTTATTTGTTTTATTCTAGATCCTATATGCCCACAAATATAGGAAAGCAAACCCTGTTTTTACATCTCTAAAATGATAACATTTATTTTTAGTTACGATAAACCTTAAATTATAAAAAACCTCTGGGATTCCCTAACTGAAAACAATCGTCACTAGCTTCCTGACCTCATAGATTCGGCCTCAAGTCCAGCCATTAAATGCTACTGCTTCACATAAACAATGACAGAGCATGAAGCAAAAGTGAGGTGACAAAGGCCCTCGTTACTGCTGACCACTGTCTCCTTCAGGCAGATCAACTTTGCACTTGAACAAAATGTGCTCAATGCCACTGCCTCAGTCCCTGTGGGGAAAGCACTCCACCCACCCCCGCTTCTCCCCGCCCAACATCCCCATGACAATTTGCTAAAATTGTGCACAGCCATCCGCTCTCCCTCAGACTTCAGTCTGAATCGAGGAGCAAGACAATTGGCTCCTGGGCCCAGAATACGTCTCTATTGGATGCTGACTGCGGTAGCACAGGCAGCAGGATGAAAAAAAAAGCTCTTGAGGTAAAAAAGCAGTATTACAACACAGGTTATCTGAGCCTCTCTCCTCCTCTGCCCCCACCCCCACCCCTAGAGACTTTCACTGGCTTTCTCTGGCAGGTTTCCAAACATTTAAAAGAGTAACCATCAACAAAAGTTACTTAAAAATTATTGCTGGGAATAAAACAGGAAAGTCACTGAATTTAGAGAAATCATTCGTTATATTTCTACTATCCTCGAATAGCTCTCTGGAAAATGATCCATTGTAACAATACATACGTAAATAAAAAAGATGCCTATGAACTATGGGACTCTTTCAGAACATCTGTAAGATGAGTTTCTAAGGCAGAAGGGTACTGAAGTCGTGACTTAAACTTCAGCATTTGAAAAGCTTAATCATTACAAGGTGCTTATTCCAACAGCAATCAGAAGCTGCGGAGATATTCTGAAGTGCTTATTTAAGATGAAAAGTACGGAGATGTTGAGCCTCACGGGAATGCCAGCCATGGCAACACTGTTTTATAATAAGCCAGAATGTGAACGTAAGAGGGAAAAGCACAGGCGGCTGTCACATGATGTTTTTCTCCTGCTATCACATCATCAACATTTAGGCCGAAAGCCCAGATCTTCTAAACACCGGGCTTGGGTGCATTAAGTGAGTAAAGCAACGTTATCTGTGAATCTGACACTGTCCACCTCTGGCTACAGCAGGCGGTTGTTAGTAGATATAGTCATTTCACGTTCCTTGGCACTTTGCACATGTCTGTCTTCCTCCCAAGAGGGTCATAGGGCTTTACTGTGAATTAATTACATGTCTTCCTCCCATGCCGACTGCCTCCAGGAGGGGGCTGTGCCTCAGCCTGTGCCCCCAGCCCAGTCCAGGTCAACACACCCAAGAAATGTTTGCCAAGTGAATCGGTCCTGACTTTATTTCAGAATATAAAGTATTCTGTCCAGAGTAGAGAAATATAGTATGATATCACTTACACGTGGAAGCTAAAAAAAATAAAAGATACAAATGAACTTATTTACAAAACAGAAACAGACTAACAGACTTAGAGAAGGAACTTCTAGTTATCAGAGGGGAAGGATGGGGAAGGAATAGTTAGGGAGATTGGGATAGATATGTACTCATTGCTATATTTTAAATGGATAACCAACAAGGACCCACTAAAAATAGCACAACTCTGTTCAATATTATGTAACAACCTAAATGGGAAAAGAATTTGAAAAACAACAGATACATGTGTGTAGAACTGAATCAGTTTGCTGTACATCTGAAACTAACACAACATTGCTAATCAACTATAAATAAGTTTACATTAAAAAATCCTTCAGATACAAAAAAAGAAAGGAAAAACAAACAAACAAAAACAAAAACAAAAGAAATTAACACTCTAAATCAATCCATGAAGAAAAAAGTGAAAATGTTAGTCACTCAGTTGTGTCTGACTCTTTGCGACCCTATGGACCATACAGCCTGCCAGGCTCCTCTGTCCATGGGATTTCCCAGGCAAGAATACTGGAGAGGGTAGCCATTCCCTTCTCCAGGGTATCTTCCCAACACAGGATCAAACCTGGGTCTCCTGCATAGAAGGCAGATTCTTTACCATCTGAGCTATCAGGGAAGCCCATACTTCAGCTAATATATATATATAAATATATATATTTATATATATAATATATATATTTATATATATAAATCTTCTTTCAATAAAG
This sequence comes from Bos indicus, assembly GCF_029378745.1. NCBI lineage: Eukaryota > Metazoa > Chordata > Mammalia > Artiodactyla > Bovidae > Bos > Bos indicus. The sequence goes on from NC_091760.1 coordinate 115,745,489, forward strand.
TAGTTCTCAAAAACATTCCTTCTGCATCTTCACCCAAACTTCTACATCTTCACCCAGTCAACTCACACCCTATGGCTCTGTTTTCTCTCAATTCTATTCTCCTTTCCCCCTCATCTCATTTGCTCCATTTTCTAGTAACTTATTATTAATACAATACCATCATCCAAACACAAGTCTGTACTTTGCTCCGACCCAAAGAAACAATATGGCCCTTTGTCGGACTTCTCTGCGCCTTTAGTGTGAAAGCTCCTCCTCTGCAGGCCTTGGGGATCTGCACACAGAAACCATCCCAGGAACCATCCCAGGATGTGATGTAAAAGAGCAGTAGAGCCCCAGGCTCAAATGATCACGTGAACTGGAATCACAAGGCTGTTGGTTCTAAAGCCAACTTTGGTATTTATTAGCAGTAAGACTGAGTAAATTACTCAACCTCACTCTACTTAAACTTCCTCTTTTATAAAACAAGAATACCATCCTAGGGATGATGTGACAAATAAGAGCATGTTATAACAGCCTCTGATTAGGCGCTGGTACTCGGTGACCAGACAGCCCTGAGTCCCTTTCCCACACCCAGCACATTCTTCACATCCCTGGAATCGTGCAACCCCCAATTCTCCTCACACATGCTTGAAAGCATTCCTTCTCCTCTTCCTTCAACCTCTGTTTTGACAGAGTCCTTCAGCTCACGGTCAAGTTAGAATCTCTTTGAATGAACTAACTCCCACAAGCCTCCAGTGGCTTAGGATGGCAAATGTTCAGTCCAGGGGGGACAAAACCACTTCTTTAGGAGCCAGGCAGCCCTGGCTTCAGTGCAGCTCTGTCAGCCACCAACGCTGGCCTCAGGTAGGTGCTCGCCTCCAAGCCTGCACAGTGCCTTCATTTGTGAAACTGCATCCAAGGAACTTTACTCCCGAGTAGCTGTGAGAAAGCTTCCCCCATGCCCAAGGACAAATCAACCAATGCTCATTTCTCTGACCATCAGGAAACTATTTTAACAGGGATTGATAAAAACATGGAATCATTTTCTTAGGTTCAATCTGATGATGAGAGATGACCCTTTTCAAATGTCCCTTTCCGTGGACGTTTTCTCTTTCCTTTTCCCTTCCTTCCTCCTCACCACTTTCTTGTCAGGTAGGATAAACTCACAGTGGTGAATTCAGCACCTGTCAAATTGTATCACAGGTAATTTTTACAAGTCTGTCTATCCCTCGAGATTAAGAAGTTGTTAAAGACAGGCTGAAATCTAATCATTTTCAGTACGTTTGCAGAATGAATAAGCAATTTAGGAGACAAGAAGGACATTTTGGTGTCCAAATCACCACACTACTGAGACACCACTGTTTAAGTTTTAAGCCAGTGGTCCTTAATCATGGTGTGCATGCGTGCTAGGTAGCTTCAGTCGTATTTGACTCTTTATGACACTGTGGACCACAGTCCGCCAGGCTCCCCTGTCCGTGGGGCTCTCCAGACAAGAATACTGGAGTTGGTTGCCATGCCCTCCTCCAGGAGCTCTTCTCAACCTAGAGATCTAACCTTCATCTCTATGTCTCCTGAATTGGCAGGCAGGTTCTTTACCACTAGCAACATCTGGAAAGCCCTTAATCATGACAAATTAAAAATTCCTATACCCAGCCTCCATCCCCAGAAATTCTGATTTAATTGATTTTGGCTGGGTCCCAGGAAAGCTCTCAGACAGTTCTAATGGCTGCTACTCTGAGGACCATTGGTGAACCTCTATCTACTAATACACATTCTCATTTACACATCCATCACAACCCTTTCCACAGGTCTTTTAAAACCAGTGTTTGCCAACGACTCCAAGATAACAGCTAATGTTATCTGCCTGTTAACTGATACTTGTGTTCCTACACTGTCTCCTCACAGCTCCTCTCCTAGACAGTGGGAGAAAGGGTGTTCAGGGCAAGGGTAGACACAAAAAGAGCCACTGCCTGGTGTTCCCTTGGGCATATCATCTTGGGCATACGTGCAGGCAAAAGAGAAAGCACAATGGAACAACTGATTCATTGTCTCCTATCTAACCTGAAAAATAAGCTAGAAGATAGGAAATGAATGGATGAGGCAAAAAAGTAAAATAAGTGGCCTTGCCTAAAATATGCTTCATACCAAGCCTTAATATCTTCTAGAAAAACTAATTTATTTATCGATCCACCATTTATCTACTTGGTGAAACCACTCATGTACTGAGTGCTGCAGGGCACAGGAGACAAAAAATGAATCAGACACACAGTCTACTCAGGGAAATAAAGCAGGCACATAAAAAGTGCGAATATACAGAAAGAAGACAAAAAGCATCGTAACAGGCATTCAGATGAAGAGTTCTTACAATTTCAAGGAAAACGAGAAAGATTTCACTTAGAAAAGTCAGATAATAGCTTTGAACAAGAGAGAGAATTTTATACATGACAAGTTAGAAAAGATATTCAGGTAGAGGGAATAGCACAATTGAAGCATCAGTAACAAGTAATAAATCTGTAATAAGAGTCACGGGAAATAAAGTTTGCAAAGTGAGTCCAGCTTGGGGACCCTTTTAAAAACTGAGTTAAAGATTGTCTACTTCCTCCTACAGGCTAGAGAGAGTCTCTGAAGGGGACCAAGGATGACGTTGGCAAAACTGTGTTTCATGAATTCATCAGACAGGAGCTAAGGCGGCCTGATATGGCTGAGAGCCTAGGGAAAGAAGACCAAATTAAGTAATTATTTTAATAGTCCAGACAAGAGCTAACACAGACCTACCCATTCTCCAGATCATCATCCCGTCTTTTCCACAGTCCCCCACCCCACACCATCCTAATGCACACTCATTCTCTCTCCCTCCTCCTCTCTCTCCCAGCCATATCAAACTAAACTGCATTTAGTCCCTTGGGCAAGATGCTACCTTGTCCACGTAGATCCAGTTATTCAAATACTTCACCCTCCCCTCATCTTTCCTGTTTGGCCTGGCTGATTTCTAGTCAGTTAGACTCCAGTTAAATGTCACCACCTCCAGGAAGTTCTTTAAACTTCAAGTCTTTGTTTAATGCTCTTCCAGTTGGCTCCAGAGCATTCATTACACTTTATCATTATCACTTGGCAGTTGCCCTTATCTTTCACTAGACCAGGAATGAGGGTAGAAACCACAACTGTCTATTTTTCAGCTGTACTCCCAAAACAAGAACATCTAGGATAGTGATGGGCTCATAATAGGAATTAACTCACTGAATGAGCAAAGAAATACAGGAGTATCATAAAGTAGAATATATATTAAATAATATACATGTGTGCTTAATTGCTCCATCATGTTTGACTCTCTTGAGACCCCATGGACTGTAGCCCACAAGCCTTCTCTGTTCATGGGATTTTCTAGGCAAGAATGCTGGAACAGGTTGCCATTTCCTTCTCCAGGGGATTTTCCTGACCTAGGGACTGAACTCCGGAGAAGGCAATGGCACCCCACTCCAGTACTCTTGCCTGGAAAATCCCATGGATGGAGGAGCCTGGTGGGCTACAGTCCATGGGGTCGCTAAGAGTCGGACAGGACTGAGTGACTTCACTTTCACTTTTCACTTTCATGCATTGGAGAAGGAAATGGCAAGCCACTCCAGCGTTCTTGCTTGGAGAATCCCAGGGACGGGGGAGCCTGGTGGGCTGCCGTCTATGGGGTCGCACAGAGTCGGACGCGACTGAAGCGACTTAGCAGCAGTAGCAGCAGCAGGGATTGAACCCACATCTCCTACATTGGCATGCGGATTCTTTACCACTGAACTGCCTGGGAAACCCAATATATGCATGATACATATATCTATACACACACATATACTGGACATGTAATATACATACATATATGTTAAGCGTATGTCTAAATTCTAAAACACACCTAGAACAGTGCTTTTTCAAAATCTATTAATGTTTTGAAAATGTATTTATTGATTAGCTGCCACATTAGGCATGATTATTTTCCAATTTCTTGCTACTTAGTAGCAAGTTTCAGATTCAATCATTAGGCCATTACTTTATTTCATGGCTTCCTTCATTCCCAGATAGAAACTAGACTCCATACTACAGTCACATCAGAAAAGAGTAAATAATAATCGAAATCAGAATTACTCAGATTGGAAAATAAGTGTCAAGAAGTTAGGTATGCTCAGTCACTCAGCTGTGTCCTACTCTTTGCAACCCCATGGACTGTAGCCTACCAGGCTCCTCTGTCCATGGAATTCTCCAGGCAATAATACTGAGTGGGATGCCATTTCTTTCTCCAGGGGATCTTCCCAATCCAGGGATCGAACCCATGTCTCCTGCATTGGCAGGTGGATTCTTTACCACTGCAACACCTGGTAGGCCCAATAGCCTAGCTTGGCAAAGATTTTGAGGCATTCATTGCTCATGGGATTACTAATAAAATGAAACAAAAAATGTGGGTTTTTCCCACAACTGTTTTAACAGTTGTTAGAATAGCAAAAAAAAAAAAAGCAGCTGATAATCAAATGGACTGATTACACAAACAAAAAGTAACTCCTTCTAAAATCAGTACTCTATGTTATAAGCTGCCGGAGTTTTGCTAAAGCATATTGGCTTATGTGGGGTGGGGGACAGGTGCCCCAGACTCCACAGAAGTGAGTCAATGACGTTACCAGACCACATGGAACACACAGCAGGAAAAGACCACATGGAACACACAGCAGGAAAAGATTTACAATGTATTAGTCAATGAGTTTATTTTAGGGAAGATTAAATAGAGAACTATGTAAGGACCAAGAAATACTTTAAATAGATTCAAGCAAAAGTTTATAAGTTATCAGTAGCCTTAGTGTTTATGCCTAAAACATGTTATCAATCATGAGTCTGAGCATTGCTCAGAATGTCAAGGTTCTTATCTCCAAGATTTTCTGAAGTGACGAAACTTTCAGATGACATCATTCATTTTGAACAGTCTTGCCAACCACGACTTATTGTAGCTTTACTTTCTGTTATTTCTCCTTGTTATTTCCAGTAATAGTCAAAACCATGTTATACCTTCTGTGTTTTTCTTTAACATTTAATTGTTATGGGTCCACTATGTAAAAGCATTTCTTAATTTAACTGCTCACACAAATGTACAGATGGTTCATCGTTCATTAAAATAAGCAGGTAATCCCCAAACTTTCTTTCTGAGAACTTTAACCTACATCTTTCTTTTATCTCCTTGCCTATCAAAAAAGAAAAGAAAAGGTGGAGTGGGACCAACTATAGATCATAATACAAAGTAGGTGTCAGAAAACAAATAATGAATACTATGAAGTGTCCTGTTATACCAAGGGGGACCAAGTGCAAAGGAAAAAAAAGATCAGGAGCGAACCACTTTTTGGGAGCAGTTCAATCAACTCACAATGACCCCAGGAGTAGCAGGCATTAATTCCATTAGTCTGATGTGGAAATTAAAGTCCACCGAAGTTTCATGACTTGCCCAAGATCACAGAAAGAGCAAATAAAATGTAAATCCAGGTCTGCTACCAAGTCTAAGGATTATGTCCTTTATAGCAGACTTGGCTTCTCAGGAATCCAAAAAGCCACGAGGTTCTGCTAAGTAAAACAGCAGCAAGCAATGCCACCCAAATGGGAACTTCAGGCCATTATAAAGACAGTAGATTAAAAAAAAAAAAAAGACAGTAGATAAACTAACCTGGCTGGTATTGAAGGCTTTGTTCAGGAGAGGTAAAGTGAGAGAGTTAAGGCAAAGTTAAGTGGAAATAACAAAGTTAAGTGGAAGTAACTTAACAAAGTTAAGTGGAAGCCTGGTTAAGAAATCTACAAAAAAGCCAAGATAACCCATCCACCAAGTACCTTTGCTGAGACCCGACTGAATTTCAGGAAGACCCTGCATAGTGAAAATGGCCTATGTCATAAGGATATAGAAAGACTGCACTCATTAAGTCCAAGTGGTGACTGCTGGGTACATGGGTTTGTAACAACACAAGACAAAACATTTGCACTAAACTGTTCAAGTGGGCTAGAACATCAAGTTAGGACACAAATGTGAAAGACTGCTGCTGCTGCTGCTAAGTCTCGTCAGTCGTGTCCGACTCTGTGCGACCCTACAGACGGCAGCCCACCAGGCTCCGCCATCCCTGGGATTCTCCAGGCAAGAACACTGGAGTGGGTTGCCATTTCCTTCTCCAATGCATGAAAGTGAAAAGGGAAAGTGAAGTCGCTCAGTCGTGTCCGACTCTCCGCGACCCCATGGACTGCAGCCCACCAGGCTCTTCCTTCCATGGGATTTTCCAGGCAAGAGTACTGGAGTGGGGTTAGGGTACAAGAGTACTGGAGTAGGGTGCCATTGCCTTCTCCGATGTGAAAGACAGTGCAGACCAAAGTGGCGAAGAATAGAAACTGGACTTAAATGATCATCAAGACTATTATTTGATAGTCGAGTTCAAAATAATTTATATTACCCTATGAAGAAATGAAACTGTACCAAGTCACTCTATTAACCCTGAAGAAATAAGAAGTCTGCTTTGCAGCCTTAGATTTATGAAAATAAAACATTTCTCACAAAATAAAAACTATGACTTATCCACTTTTTTTTTTTCTTTTTACAAATTATGAACGTAAGAGTTAAATACCAGGTAAGGAAATTTAATGAATGATGAAGGGAAGAAAGTTTGCCATTTATTGTCTATGCTCTTACAAACAGGGCAGTGGGCATAACCAACTCAACTAAAGCCCTCCCAGAGCCAGGCTCCATCTGTTTATTCTCTTCACAGCACTAGTCATACCTGCAATCCTCTTGCTTATTTATGTGTTTCCTTATTCACTGACAAACAACGCTAGGGATACAAGATCCATGAGGGCAGGGCCTTGCTTCCCTGAGCCTGGAGTGAGTCAGAGTGCTGAATAAAGGAAAGACTAGATCTCCCATAGTCCTCCCCACAATTCTATGATGGGAGTACTGGAATCTCCACCTCCACCTATTTCACGCTGATGAGGATTCAGAGATCCTGTGATATTAAATAAGTTGTACAAAGTCACAGAACAATTAAAGCAACAGAGACTCATCTGCCTGATTCATATGTACTATATAAACATATTTGGCCAGCTATGTTTAGAACTAAGACAATATCAAGTTCAAATTTAAATAGTCAGTGGTATTTAAAATGAAGCAGTGAAAAAAACAATCTTTAGAGGACTCTTTTCACTGGATGTAAGTACAAACAGATTTCTTCTAACTGTCACCACAGTATGTATTTAGTTACACTATGGATTTCACACAAATTAATATGACATTTTGCAAATCATAAACAAAGCTGTTTCTGTTGACCTTTGGGAAAAGCTCAATTTTGCTCCAAAGTATTTGTGTTACCACTACAAAGGTCTCAGTGGTTCTCACTTTGGAGAAAATTATGAAGAAAATCTAGCTGATAATCTTGGTTTTTAAAAGCTGTAGGTTCATCTTCTAAACACATGTAGGATGAACTGAATGTCAGTGTTAAAAATAGATTCACGCTAAATTGGTTACTCTCAATAACTGTTAGAAAAGCTCTATAAATTAGACACCATTTTCCATTGAAATTCTTAGAAAAATTATTTAAAATAATTTCATACCTCCTATTATAAGGGATAATACCCATAAAGGCTAAGAAATGACTCTTTTAAGAAAAGAGCTATATTTAATATTCAAATTCACTGTGCCAATGACTGCACATACATTGGAAAGGAAACTATATCCACAATTTTGCTAATATACTATTTTTATAGTATTAATAAATACACATTGGGTGTCTATTAACCTATCATACCAGATGACACAGGATAGAAGAAAGACAAAATGTAATTCTAATTAGTAAAAAGAATTGGATGGAGGAGAAATGAGTGGAAGCTAATTTCAAGGCAAGCATCCTTAAGAGAGATATAAAGTTGGGCTAAAAGGGTTGAAGGACATTCTCTCAACCCTGATAGGATTCATGCTCTACCTCCCCATTCATTCTCTTGAGAAGGTAAGTCATCAGTGGCTTTCTTACCTACTAGTTCACTAGGATTCCAGAGACTTCTAGCTCACTGCCACCATTCTGTGGCAGTTAGAATCTCAGAAAATGAAAGGGCTTACAACTACTATGCCCATTAAAAGTACGGTGAGTTGCCTCCGTATTATGTTTCGGTCATTGTAAGCAGCACTGCTGTGGATACTGACACACAACCTGAATGTCCAACAAGAGATGAATGGATAAAGAAGACGTGTGAATACACATGATGCATAAACAATGCAATATTACTTGGCCATAAAAAAGAATGAGATAATGCTGTTTGCAGCAACAAGGATGGACCTAGAGATGATCATACTACGTAAAGTCAAAGAAAAATAACATATGATATCACTTCTATGTGGAGTCTAAAAAAAGTGATACAAATGAACTTCTTTATGAAACAGACTCGCAGATGTAGAAAACAAACATGGTTACCAAACGAGGAGGGGTGAAGGACTAAATCAGAAACTTGGGATTAACAGATACACACTACTATAAATGAAATAAACAACAAGATCTTCCTGTTACAACACAGGGAACTATATTCAATATCTTGCAATAATCTATAATGGTAAATTATAGAAAAAGAATACATATATATATATACATATATATGTATGTGTGTATATATATATATATAAAACTGAATCACTCTGCTATATACCGGAAGCAGTGTATATCAACTATAATTTGAAAAAAATAAAAAAGGAAACGGGCAACAGAACAGCACTCTGGAATCTGGAATCAGTTCTGGATATCAAAAACTCCTCTAGGATAGATAAGATTGTAGCCACAAAATAATTTGTGATTCTAAGCTGCATAACAGATTTAAAAGCCACGCAAGGGCCATAAGCACCTTCTATGTGAATTCTAGCGGGAATGCATGTTGCTCCCTTCTCAGACCTCAGAGGTACGCAGGCACAAGTGGAAAAGGGATTTGAGGGAGCGATGACCTAAGACGGGGAGATGGCCGAGTAAGTGTTAGGTGGGAAGGACAGGAATGTTTATATAGAGGAGTTATATTATCTTCTTGCAGCATCTAAGCAAGTGATGCAAATTCCTTTTAGGAGGGAGGTATCATTAAAGAGATAAGACAGGACCAGTCTAGAACTTAGGACCTAAGGAAATAAATTATATACCGCATTAACATGCTAGAAAATTCAAAAGACCATCTGTGAAGGCGTGTTTCCTGTTAAAAACAGAAAAAAGGGGGCTTTGGGATTTTCTACTCAGACGAATTTCAGGAATATTTTTGCATCTTTTAAGAAGTTTCCCTTACTTTATCGCAAAAAAAGTGAGAGTAGCTCCCTTTCAGAAGAACGTGACTGTATTGCAGAGCACTAAAGTATTCTGAAAGGCTACTTTTATAATGTATGTTCTTTCTTCATGTGTATTTTTCCCACCCTGAGATGACAGCTCACCCAATTAAGGCTATTATATAACTGTGCCCCAAATAGAAGGGAATCAGTTAAGAAGAAATACTAAAAAAAGATATATTATTCAAAAATTAAAGATTAACACTTCAAATGTTTTTTATTTCTTGTTGCTACTTAACAAAAACAGAAATTCTGGGGCAGTTGTTTATTCAAAGAGGCAGAAGTAGGAGAAGTATGCCAATTTTCAAAAGCATTCCATTCATTTTTGGAGTTTTGAAATAGCACACGAAATGTAAATATGTACAAAAGGCTCAATTTGTTGAACTCTGTCCCCATTAACACCACTGCATTGGGTCTCATATCAATTTTAGCTCTCAGAAAGATGCTCTGAAATTTTTAACAGAAGCATTACGGAGCAATAAGAAGTGAATTACATATTCATATGAATACAGTATCATTCAAGTATTTTAAAAATTTAAGGCCTATCTTTAGGAACCTCTTGTTGATATCTCTGTTTATGTTGCATCATATGAAGAAAAAAGAAGTCTTTATGCCAGGACTGGCTAGTTATAAATCTCAACTGCCTCTCCATAATATAAATTTCCCTTTCCAAAATGACAAGACTTAATGATGTTTCCTATACTTATAACCCATGTTCAATAGAAGAAACTCAAAAATAGTTTGCGATTCATTCAAATGACAGAAGCATAAGAGAATGCCAATACTTTATTCCGAATTCCTTGAAAACTCAGCCTTTCCCACCAAAGTAAAATTGGAAAGCATTCCTAAGAATGTTTAAATGGGCTTCCCTGTGACTTGGAGTAGGAGGGGGAGAGACACACAGATAGGCATGCCTGAGGCAAATGTGTTACTTCTCACTGCTACCAATTTGGATGTCAGCACTTCAGTAATCAAATCTGATTTTTTCATCTCTCACATACATTCTGTTTTTCATCTTGAATTATGCCAAGGTGTTTGGTATAGGAAGCAGCACTGCAATAATGCCTGGCATATGTTTAGCAAAATGCTGTGCAAACAAAACCATTGCAGGCAGAAGGTAGACACACCAAGGATAAGGAAATATACAAAATTAAGCCCCCGAATATGGTCAGCTTTCCTCCCCCAAAAGTCTTCTGGAGTTGTAAGAGGCATTTGGCTTCCCCATGTGATTTTCAGGCAAATTGTATGAACCAAGTTTGCAAATCCTAATGATAAGGTCAGAAGAAGGAAGGTGTACAGGTATAAGAAACTGGAAGAAAAAATGGAAATGTGGGACAGTCAGGAATGTGAAGGGCAATGTCAGAAATCTGTGAAGGGTAGCTGAAGCAGTTACATAACACATCTCCTCCTAGCTGTGAAGACTTCACACTTCAAACTTGGGGCTGTCATTATCCATTCTAGGAAAGGTTTAAATTTCTCTAAGAAAGATCACCTTTATGTATAATATTATATGGTGAAGTTCCTTTAAAAATGATAAAGGAGACAGACAGTGTTTCAAAGTGGGAGTGGGCCTCAGTTCATTGTTTTGTTAAGGAGAGCCATTCTACAAAGTGCTCTGCCTCTCCAGACTGCAGGACAAGACCATTCTTGTCTGTGTCCTATAGACATACCTTCCCAAATCAAGTATCCCAGTATTCATGTTCCTGCTACTTGGGGGTACTTCTCCACTACAAGAAAGAAGGTATGGCATTTTATTTCCAAAAACGTGATCTCAAACTGATTAACATTTGTGTGTTTGAGTGTGTCTAGAAAGAGAGATACATACAAGAGAAGTGAAGATATATATATATACACACACACACACACACTCACATATATATATATGGGTATGTGTATATCCAGGGAGACCCATATCCACATATACAAAACAGCATATATGGAGATTAAAATCCCTTTCAAGATCTATGAAATACTTCAAGTGAACTTGGAAGGATTGAATAAAAGTAAATTAGTCTCTAAACAACAACAAAAGTGTTAGTCGTTTAGTTGTGTCCAACTCTTTGTGACCACAGGGACTGTAGCCCGCCAGCCTCCTCTGTCCGTGGAATTCTCCAGGCAAAAACATTGGAGTAGGTAGCCATTTCCTTCTCCAGGGGATCTTCCCAACCCAGGAATTCCAGCTCTAACTTTCAACTGGTAGGTCCTAGAACCAGAATCATTGGCGTTTTCCCAGAAAATTCTGTGTCTCCTCTGTCCTACCATTTCCCATAGAGTATCTAGTTATATATCTTCAAAGTCATAAACCCTGGACTGGCTGCAAGTAGGCAGACATAAGAACTGAACTGCAAATCAGAAGCACTCGTGACCAAGGCAGATGCTCTTAGTACAGGAATTGAAAGGCAACAGAAGAATATTCCTTCATTCAATTATGAGACTGGGACTTTTGGAATTAAAAGAGCTGAAGATCTGAAAATGATAACTAATCTTTGTTAGATTTCTTCCACTTTAAAAATTCTATTTGTACATCCCTGATAAGAAAAGACCTTTGATACTTCAAAGCACAACTGTGTCCTCTAGACCACTGTAAGTCCCCAAACATACAAATGCCCCACTTCATCAGAACCACTCTGTATGTGAAGTCAACAGGGACATACTGAGGTGGGTAGCCGATTGGGTATCCTCTCCAGCTGAGGCACCAAGCCCACTTAGGGCACAGTGACTTACAGTTCCTCCCAAGCATGAACACCAACAATTACATGTCATCAATCTTTGGGACTATTCCCAAATACTTAAAACACTATAAGAATATATAGGGTCTACTGAAATCCAGTTGGCCCATAAAACAGTGTTCAAGGCATGTGGTTCAAAGAACTTGGCATCATACAGGGAACTGTAGGCCACCTAATATCTATTTTTCTGTTTATGGAATGGCCTTGGTAGCTGATTTATCACTCTTTATATAAATTAATAATACCCTTTTCTTAGGTTACTAGAGACAAATGTGATACAGTCAAATCTATCCACAAAGCATGTATGTGTATATTTACACACATATTGTCACCCTGCTTATTTAATTTATATGCAGAGTACATCATGAGAAATGCTGGGCTGGAAGAAGCACAAGCTGGAATCAAGATTGCCGGGAGAAATATCAATAACCTCAGATATGCAGATGATACCACCCTTATGGCAGAAAGTGAGGAGGAACTAAAAAGCCTCTTGATGAAAGTGAAAGAGGAGAGGGAAAAAGTTGGCTTAAAGCTCAACATTCGGAAAACAAAGATCATGGCATCCGGTCCCATCACTTCATGGCAAATAGATAGGGAAACAGTGGAAATGGTGGCTGACTTTATTTTTCTGGGCTCCAAAATCACTGCAGATGGTGATTGCAGCCATGAAATTAAAAGACGCTTACTCCTTGGAAGGAAAGTTGTGACCAACCTAGACAGCATAGTAAAGAGCAGAGACGTTACTTTGTCAACAAAGGTCCGTCTAGTCAAGGCTACGGGTTTTCTAGTGGTCATATATGGATGTGGGAGTTGGACTATAAAGAAAGCTGAGCGCCGAAGGATTGATGCTTTTGAACTGTGGTGTTGAAGAAGACTCTTGAGAGTCTCTTGGACTACAAGGAGATCCAACCAGTCCATTCTAAAGGAGATCAGTCCTGGGTGTTCATTGGAAGGAATGATGTTGAAGCTAAAACTCCAATACTTTGGCCACCTGATGTGAAGAGCTGACTCATTTGAAAAGACCCTGATGCTGGGAAAGATTAATGGCAGGAGGAGAAGGGGACAACAGAGGATGAGATGGTTGGATGGCATCACCAACTCAATGGACTTGAGTTTGGGTGGACTCTGGGAGTTGGTGATGGACAGGGAGGCCTGGCGTGCTGCAGTTCGGACACAACTGAGCGACTGAACTGAACTGACTATACATAAAGACAGATAGCAAACATTCCTAATTTGTTTCCTATATAAATGTAATTTACATTACATTACGAGAATCATAACGCTCAGGGAACATATGGAGATAAGAAGGGCAGACTGGCACTTTAACAAGATAAGGTTGAACCATTCAGACATAAATGCTTTCTGAGACTTCTGAAGAAAAGAACAAAGTCATTTGTTAACCAAAAATGCAATAAGAACAAATTAAAGAGACAAAGATCGTACACGAGAAAGGAACACTTTCACAGAAAATCTGCAATAGTGGAGAATAATTAAAAAGAATGACTAAACATATTTTAGTTCTTAACTATATGAAGTCACAGCTTTGAAGGAGGAGATACACAGTATCATTTACTCTTTACAAATTTTAATATTTAGAAGACAAATTTAATATTGTGAGTCTTCAGTGTAGACAAGTTCTCTCTTTCCAAGGATTTGCTTTTGCTAGCTTTCGTTTAATAACAGTTTTCACAGTCAACACCAACTGCACTGGCGTCTTGAGCTTGGTGCAGGGTTATGCTACTGCAGTGATATAAAAATAGCAAAGCCAGAAAAAAATACACAGCAGACTAGAATAGCCTTAAAAATTGAAGCTTTTGGATAAATCTCCCTGAAATAATTATAATAGATACAGCACCTGATCCTTTGCAATAAAATAGTTCTTCCTTTATCATATAATATTAAAATTACCTTAGGGATTCATATTTCTTTCTCTCTAGACCTATCAACTATTCAAGTTATACTGGGTCTCGGAAGAGTTCAAAATCCAAGCTGCATTGGCCTGCTGTGTCTGTTTACTTAATCTATTTTTATAACACTGCAGTAGTCGAATCCAACTTAGCAAATACCTGGTTCAAAATTCTGTACCACATTGATTCGAGAGATAAAATTTATGAGAAGCAAGCTGCAAACTATGTTTGTTTCTAATAAATCAATCTACTCCATACTATTAAAGTCAAGGCCATAAGGAACCACAGATACACAGTTTTAAAAGTTTGAAACTAGCCCAAAAGGATTTAAATATTTTTTTTCAAACTTTGTTTGTTCAGTCAGGTAAGATAGCTGACTACTTCAGCCATGTGAAATAACTCAAGTTGCTAGTCTTAGTTTGTAAGCCTGCGTGTCTGTATCAATCCTTGGCAGGTTTTTTGACACACAACGGAGTGTTGAGATAAATGTTATTATCTCTACAGCAACCTATTATGCAAGTATTGTTGCTGCTATTTAGTCACTAAGTCATGTCCAACTCTCTGCAACCCTATGGACTGTAGCCCGCCAGACTCCTCTGTCCATGGGATGTTCCAGGCAAGAATACTGGAGTGGGTTGTCATTTCCTTCTCCAGGGAATCTTCCCGACCCAGGGCTTGAACCCGTGTTTCCTGCATGGCAGACAGATTCTTTACCACTGAGCCACCAGGGAAGCTCACATATATTATAGCTAAATCATTTAATAAAATAAATCTTGACCATGAGCATCTTCAATGCCAAAGAACAATGCCAAATCTAACTTTTATTTTGTGAAGCACTTTCAACAATTCAATGTACCCTAGAAAAATAAGCTTGAGAGTACTGACAGAATGGGATTTGCCAATTAAAAGTTGTTGCCATAGAAACAGGATTTAATATGTTCTATGAAAAAAAATGAACATGTTATGCTTTCTCTTCAGTCATTTCCATTTGAACATAAAATGTGAAAAACACAATTATGGAGAAGAATGTAGCTCCCTAAGGGAGCACCAAATGCATTCTCTTGTTCGTGAAAAAATAAAAGTTCTTTTTCTTAAGCAAAAATGAACACATACTCTGTTTTCCTGAGTTTTTCATAGGTTATTTGACTAATATATCATTTTAGTGTGCAGGATGATTTTTTTCCCCCCAAGAACGGAGCTTCCCCGCCCCGCCTCCCGACAAGTACTCTGCTAGATTTATATTTTCTGAAAGTCTTCAAACACTGTGCTCTTTGAAACATAACTTTAAAAATATCTTTTGAACTACTCAAGGGGAAGATCATTACAAAGGATCCTTTGACATTCTAAACACTCTAAATACCACATGTTAAAAAGTATTTTAAGTACATCATTGAATGTTCCTGACTGTTTACTCAGGGGATTAATATGGGTTAGACTCCAGCCAGATGACCATAACCAGCCACAGGATATAAAATAGTGAACTACTCTATCACTTTTATTACTGTTTTACTAACATAGTCCATGACAAGAATTCAGGACGTAGTGCTATTAGTCTTCAGGTGGTGACCCACAAGATAAATATTAATGTTTTGTAGAAATTCTATCATGCAGTTCCCAGATGTATGCATTTCAATATCACTCTAAAAAGCAAGTGCCATTTAAAATTTGTCTTTTTTCCAAAGGATCAGTCTATCATGATGTGACTTGATTCATTATAAATAAAATGAAATCATCCTATGACTGATGAAAATTTTGAAGTATAATATATATTCCTTCATTAGTTGAGGGTAGAATGATCTTTATGTGGAAAAGACATTGAATAGACTATTTAATTAATGCATTAATACTATTTACCATTGATTATCCAGAATTAGTATGATTTAATACCATGGAAACTGATGAAGATTTTAATTGAGTATAATTAAGATGAAAGAGTATTTGTTAAGAAAGAGGAGGGTATTTTAATTATGAAAGACCTGAACTAAAACATTAAAAAGTACATGAGAAGGACTTCCCTGGAGGTCCAATGCTTAAGACCTGGCGTTTCAAATCCTGGTCAGGGAGCTAGATCCCACATGCCATGAGGTTCAGCCAAGAAAATTTAAAAAAGAAAAAGAGAAAAATACATGAGAGTACTAGCCCTCTCAATTCCTTTCTTCCTCCCCTATGGGCATTCTCTCTGCCCTCAAAGGGAACTAGAGGATGTCTTAACTTATTTAAGGCAACAACATTTTTTAAAGAACTTAATCTAAGAAAGGTCTAAATACAAGAAGGAGATACATTCTTGGGGGAAAAAAAGCATGTATATATAAATTTACTACAATTCATTTTTAAAAAACCTTAAGCTGTTGGTCTTCCAAATTGCAACACAAATGCAGATCACATCTCAAAACTCCATATTGTTACCAAATAGAGTTCTCTTTCTGAGATTTCTACCAGAGATGTACAACCCCTCTTGCTTTACATGAAATATAAATAATCCTGAATATTACACCATTGTTATTTGATCTTCTTTTCAGGCCTGAACAGTAGATAATAATTATCTAAATAAGTTCAAAGAGGACATGTCCAGTAAAGAGTCAAATCTGTAAGATAAACAGCTAGTCAACTGAGGACAACAGCCTATCTAATGGTTCAAAGTTTAGAATTACAAACTCCTGACAGCATTGGTTTATACAATTAGACATTTCCAAAGCAAGGCAAAAGAATGTTTGATCAAGCAAGAATGTCTTTGCAGATTTAGATTTCAAGTTTGAAAACAAAAAGTTGGAAAGCAAGTATCATAACAAACTCCTCACCTGCCAGTGAATATTGCAAGTGACCTGCTTCAGTGCCTTTCTGCTTTGGTTTAGCAACTAGCACTGTATCAGGCTTGCCTGAGAGGATGTTACATTACTATGACTGAAATCTATTGTTTGGTTTCTATTTCTAAAATATGTTGTTTAGGGAGTAATGACATGACATTTTAAGGTTTTTCAAATTGACAGTGAAGTGTTATTCTTTTTAATGTAACTTTAAAAATCAATTTGAATTTAGTTTGGATTCTTTTCAGACTGTACCTTTCATTTTTTCTATTTTTCTATAATTCTGTAGCAAGACAAAAATCCAGCATCCTTGGGAATAAAGGATTATTTTATACACAAAAAAGACTGTTTTACAAGTTTTTAAAACGCCCTAAAAATGGATAAAAAGTGTCATGATTGGTACAGAGTCTCCTCCAAGAAATACTTCTTCCAGGCAGACTTTGCTATAGCCTACAGCCTTCCCCACCCGCTCCCAAAAGTTACTTTTTTAGAATTAAACATTATAAACTTCTGTTGTACACTAGGCATATGAGGCCTGTAATCATTCGAATACAAATTATTTAAATTTTATATTTTAAAAACTAACATGAAAACATTCATCACTTTGTTACCAAAATAACCGAAATGTTAGTAACTGTGTTACTGAAATAATTTAAATAACAGGTTAATCTAAATATGTAATAAATCTAATAAACAGTAAACCTCAAACTCCCTTAAGTCCCTGGATTTTACTCAGAGGCTAGACATCTGCTGAATGCCCAATACACATAAAAGGAATCTGAGGTGAGTGAAGGTGACATGACTAATTGTCTTGGTCACAGGTTAAAGGTACATTCTCCAAATTCATCATTTCTGTTACGTGTTATTTCTCCAACATGACAGCAACATAGTTTTCGAGGCAAACTGACCTGGAAATATACCACAACACATCTACATTCTGAGAAGTGTTCATCTCTTGGCTTCAGTGTCAATACAATGCAAAAGAGCCCAGAGGATTCCTCTAAAAACCACCCGAGGGTGCTCGCTTGGGAATTAGCTTCAAGGCAGCTATTCCACAGGGATAACAAACCTTTGTTGATCTTGTGACAATGGCTCCTTTACACCAGCTCTTCTCATCTAATTCAATGTATTCTCTATTCATGAAACAGTATTTCTCTATAGCCAGAGTTTTCAGATCTTTTTGCTATTTTCAGAATATTTTCTGGCTCTGTACAGGGCATATAAACAACTCTTCAGCTGTGGAGGGTCAGAGACACCCCTGTATGCTATGGACTCACTCTCCAGGAAACTGCACATGTAGAATTAACATAAACTGTTAGGGCCTTTGAATACCCCCATTCAAACTGTGAACTCCTTCAGGAGTTCTGTGAACTCTCTAAGACTTTTCGGTTTAAGGTAGAAGTCCAAGCTCCACTGTCGCAGTAGCTGTTACAGATGACAAAAAACAGGACTCACCTAAGGATCCAAAAGCAAGTCCATTTGCACAAAATCATTCTCTGCAAGCAGTCTAATTGTGAGGTTTTAAATGGGTAATAAGAGGAGACGTTAAGAGAAACTGGGGTAGAAACTTCTATCAAAAAAACAAACAAACAAACAAAAACGCTGATACTACCTTACAGGACAGCCCTTGTCTTCTGGGCTCCTTGAGTTCAGAGATGGAATCAGACAGGTAGATCTCCCCTTCTCCTAGCTTTGAGACTGGAAGCATGGTCCCAGTCTCTCTCAAGAGAGAACCACTCCTCGAACGAGATATTAACGCTGAGACTAATAATACGTGGAAACACCCATATTAAGTATGGACTGACATACTAAGTAAAGCAACATCACAGGACTAAGAATGCAATGACCAAAAAGAAAAAAAAAAGTTGCAGAAAGTATTAGGATAACAAAAACTGAATTTAAAAGAAGAAAAGTAAGAGACTCCCCTGCCATGGCAACCCACTCCAGTATTCTTGCCTGGAGAATTTTATGGACAGAGGAGCCTGGCAGGGGTCCAAGGGGTCACAAAGAGTCAGACAGGACTAAAGCAACTTAGCATGACGTAGTAAGAAAGAACAGAACAGGACACCTATCCGACTCCTACTTACATTTTGTCATTAAGGACAAGTATCTTTCTTTTTAATAAAATTAAGAAAAAAATTTTTGGCTGCACCACACAGTTCGTGGTATCTTAGTTCCCTGACCAGAGATGGAACCCAAAGCCACAGCAGCGAAAGAGCAGAATCCTAACCACCGGATTACCAGGGAATTCCCAAGGATCTTTAAATTGTAAAATATGGAGCTATAATGCACTCTGCCTAGGATACACACCCAGTAAAGTTCATGGACAGGAGAAATACTAGAAAAATGAAAAAGAGCCTCTACAAAAACATCTAGAAAATAAAATCCATTTACTTCGGATTTTCAAAGTTTCATTTTCTGTCTCACACTTCAAATGACTTGAAGCTTTAGGGAAAGGGCAGGATAAGTTTTACTTCCATGATCTATTTCCTCCTACTAACACAATGTATGATTTCTCCACGTTTTGTGCCTTCTTAAAAATGCTGTGAGGCCTAAAATATCACAGCAAGGGACAAGGATTCTATCACTGATTCATAATGTACTCTTATACTTCAGAGTCTCCATTACGACTTTAGGAAAGAAAAATGTTTCTTTTCCTTTAATCAATCATTGTCTGAGAGGCATTCCGCTTAACTAGTGCGTAAGACAAACAGGGTAAGAGTAGTCAGCTAGTTTTCCATTTGACTCTTTCTACTGCCAAGTGGGTTTAAAGGCAAACTATTTCATACTTATATTTGCTTACTTGATTAAACATTACCACCTCTGCTTACTAAACAAGTCTAAATATACCTTCCTTGGGGTAACTAAGGAGTGTGTTATGACTGCTTGAGTTACACTAAGGTTGTTCCTAAATCAATTCACAAATACACTTAACACCAAATATGTTCCTGGCCTCAGAAAATATGATCTCTGTACTGAAGCAGATTAAGGTGTCAAAAGAGCAGCTGAAAAACAAGGTAATAAGTCAATCAAACAATTATTTGACATCAAATAACTAACCCCTTCAAACCCTTTGACTGGGCTGATTATTTTGAAACAAACCTAAGCATTTTAGAGGAAGCCAAATTTTAGTCTTTTCTCACTTCACTAAGTACTTAATCAGAGAATAAAAAACACACCTTTCATAGAACTACATGTGAGAATGAACATATATGAGTGGAAAGAATAATTATTTGCATATTAAATGAAGGCCAATTTTCATAGAAATATGGATATGAGATGGTTAGACAGCACAGGGATTCTCCCATGGCTCAGTGGCGAAAAATCTGGTTGTAATTCAGGAGACACAAGAGACAGGGGTTTGATCCCTGTGTCAGGAGGATGCCCTGTAAGAGGACATGGCAACCCACACCAGAATTCTTGCCAGGAAAATCCCGGACAGAGGAGCATGGCTACAGCCATGGCATTGCAGAGAGTCAAACACGACTGAAGCACTAGAGCACAGATGGCATCACTGACTCAGTGGACATGAGTCTGAGCAAACTCCAGGAGATAGTGAAGGGCAGTGGAGCCTGGACACAACTAGCGACTGAACAGCAACAGCAAAATTAAATTAAATTAAATTTTGCTATAATGAACTACATTGTCTCCAAAGTGAATTCTCTGATAAGTGATTTTCTAGTAAACAACAGTGACATTCTGCTATAATATTTCAGGAAGGAACAAATCAAATGTCTTCATCTTTTTATGCTGTATTAAAATTTTAAATATTCAAACTATAAACAGGAATTTTTCTTAAGAAAACTATGCATTTATGGGTAGAATATGCTTTTATTTTTATTTCATAACAAGTTAGGTCACATACAAATTCAACATGCCATGATATTTTTCTATGTCCAGCCTAAAGTTTAAAGTGTATATCTATCTATCTATCTATCTAATCCTAAGGAGGAAACATATAAACTTCTGCCACCTATAGCCATATTTGCATACATTTCCCCAAATCCAGATGTGTTCATCTTTCAAGCCCAGCTTTGTCACAGACAATTTTGAATATGGGCAGAGTTTATGCCTTTTACTTAAATGTAATATAAGAATAAAACGTGTTATAATAAAAACATTTGGTATAAAATCTTGGTTTGGGGAAAGAAGTAAGATTTTTGCCATCTGGATCTGTCTAAAAACAAGGAATTCTTTTCTGACATGAACCAGTTTATTGTACCTTGTCACTACCCGCCTTGTTTTATTTACTATATACCTCTCAAATGGTGTAAGAACTTGCTATATTTTTTAAATCTTAAATTGGAATTGTTTTATTAATATCTTGATTATTCAGAATCTTCCTATGTAACGCCAAACAAAAACATCAATATTCAGAAGGGAAAAAATAGTGATTCAATGCTTAGAGAAATATGAAGTGAAAGTGTTTACACACATTTAAAGTGCATACACACTCATAAATCATTTAAAAATTAAACCCATTCCAGGAAAATGTGTAAAAACCATATTAAAATATAGCATATGACAGGCAGTACACTCCTGCTTTGACATAAATCCCAGCCAGATTCTCTCTGACCCACCTTCTAATGGAAATGAAAACAAAAATAAACAAACTGGACCTCATAAAACTTAAAAGCTTTTGCACAGCAAAGGAAACTATAAACAAGATGAAAAGACAACTCTCAGAAGGGGAGAAAATAATTGTAAATGAAGCAACTGACAAAGGGCTAACCTCCAAAATCTATAAGCAGCTCATATAGCTCAGTAGCAGAAAGACAAACAACCCAGCCAAACACATGGGCAGAAACTTCTCCAACGAAGACATTCAGATGGCCAATAAACACATGAAAAGATGCTGAACATCGCTCATTACTAGAGAAATGCAAATCAAAACTTCAATGAGGTACCACCTCACACCAGTCAGAATGGCCATCATCAAAAACTCTACAAACAATAAATGCTGAAGAGGATGTGGAAAAAAGAGAACTCCCCTACACTGTTGGTGGTAATGTAAACTGATACAGCCATCATGGAAAACAGTATGGAGATTCCTTAAAAAACTAGGAATAAGTCTACCATACGACCCAACAATCCCACTACTGGGCATATACCCTGAGAAAATCACAATTCTAAAAGACACGTAAACCCCAATGTTCACTGCAGCAATATTTACAACAGCCAGAACACAGATGCAACCCAGATGTCCATGGACACAGACTAATGGATGAAGAAGTTGTGGTACATTTATATAGTGAAATGTTATGCAGCCATAAAAAGGAATGATCTGAGTCAGTTGCAGTGAGGTGAATGAACCCAGAGCCTCTTATAAAGAGTGAAATAAGTCAAAAAGAGAAAAATAAAAGTCGTACATAAATGCACACACACAGAATCTAGAAAAATGGTACTGAAGAACCTAGTAGAGGTTTGTGCCCACCTAGACTGTGGGCACAGCAGGGGAACGTGAGGGTGAGATGAATTAAGAAAGTGGCATTGACATATATACACTATCATGTGTGAAACAGATAGATAGTGGGGAGCTGCTAAATAACACAAGGAGCCCAGCCTGGTGCTCTGTGATGACCTAAGCAGGGTGGGATGGGGGAAGGGGAGGAAGGCTCAGGAGGGGATATATATATAATTATGACTGATTCATGTTGTTGTACAGCAGAAACCAACACAAAATTGTAAACCAATTTTCCACTGATTAAATATAAATAAATAAAATAAAAAAAAATAAAATACAGCATGTGAAAATGTAATTAAGTCCCATGTATTAGCTCTTCAGTCATATCTGACTCTTTACAACCCCATGGACTGTAGCCCATCAGCCTCCTCTGTCCATGGAATTCTCCAGGCCCTTCCCTTCTCTAGGGGATATTCCCAACCCAGGGATTGAACCCGGGTCACCTGCACTGCAGGTAGATTCTTTACCACTTGAGCCACCAGGGAATTAAGTTCCATATGAAGGGCTTAATATAATGTACTAAGGTATCAAAAATATTACTTATTCAGGCTTACAATACTCAGGATATACTTAGCCAAGCCTTTCGGGGCAAGGATGATAAGGCAAAAGCTATACAACCTTTTGCAAAACCTCCTTAGATGCTTATACCTAGTAATCACAACGAATAATCTGTTCTTTCATCCATGTTCTTGCTTTTCTGTCCATTCCCCTTATCTTCTATTTCTTCTCTATCTGGCTCAGTGCCAGTTAGACCCTAAGACCTAAAGGATTTAGATCCAAGAAAAGTGTCTGATTTGAGCTTTGTGGAAGGTAAGAAGAGTGTCAGATTCTTAAATTATCCCACTTTCTTTCTTCCTCTCACCATTTCAGGCACTGTATTTTAGGCATTCAAGGACCAATATGTTCTACAACTGTTAATGTGAATTTTGTGGGCACTTCCTATTTTTATACTTTCTGACGCATCTTTTAAACTTCAGATTTGTAACAAAAGGAGACCTCGAACACAGAAAACACAGTAAGTGATGAATGATAAAGGAAAATTTCTGGATCTCAAGGTTATACAATCTGAAATATATGGCTGAACAACAAGATTAAAATCTTCATTCTCAGAAATCTTTAATAAGAGACCTCTGTGGTCTAGAATACAAACTTATCCCAGCTGGGAACAGCCATCTGCGGTTTCAAGTTATTTTACTTTTAGAAAGTATACATCTTCTAGTCTAAGCATCCTATATCATTAGTCTCTATGTATCTCAAGGAAATGGGGGTCCTTCACCAATTTAGGTGGAGAAAAGGCAGGATATATTAAACCATTCTCATCTGAATCTTGGACCAAAAAAAAGAAACAAAAAGCCAAAACAAAACAAAATTTTAAAACCTCAAAACAAACAATCAGAAAAACAAAAAACCCACAAAAACCCTACTACAACCTCCTGGTTCTTCTCTGCTTATTTGCAGCAATTATTAAAATGTCATTTAGAAAAATCTGTGTTCCAATAAATTTAATGAAGACAATTCTGAGCAATCTGGAATGATCCCAGGAAAGGAAACTACATGTTGCCAAAAATATAAAGTACCATCAAAACAATAGTTTGAAAGGAAAGTTGAAATGATTTTTAATATTTAAGCATCCAAGAAAAGCCACTCTGCATCTTCAGCTGATTTCAACGCTAGGGAACATGCTGTAATTATTCAATATTAATGATTAATGGTGAAAAATGAGATATTTTGATAAAATTTTTCAGAAATAACCATATTCATAGTTAGGAGAGAGCTACATGTACAGGATTTCCTACATCAGTGTTCTATCAATTTGATACCATCTACAATGAAAAACTCAAGGTTAATTAGAAATGCCAGTGGCCACCCTCCTGTACAAGTCTTCATATTTAATTACCATTGTTTCCAGACTAATTTTAAGTTATTCAGTATGTGTTAAACATGAAGGATATTATAAATCAAAATATACTTGATATTCAGCCTACCAACACACAATTTTAAAACTAAACAATGATATAACAAAATACTGGGTATGATCTTTTGATATTATTAGAATTACAAGAAGCTTCCAAATTTTTCAAAGAAGAAATCTTTCACAGGAACAAGCAATGATACAGGCACATTTTAAAAGGTTTTGCCAAAAGTTATCTAATTATGTAAATATCAGGAAGGAATTGGGCTTCCCTAATAGCTCAGCTGGTAAAGAATCCACCTGCAATGCGGGAGACCTGGGTTCGATCCCTGGGTTGGGAAGATCCCCTGGAGAAGGGAAAAGCTACCCACTCCAGTATTCTGGCCTGGAGAATTCCATGGACTGTATAAGTCTATGGGGTCGCAAAGAGTCGGACACGACTGAGAGACTTTCACTCAGGAAGGAATATACTATTAAATATTTATATACATTTGGAGTGGTAACAGCATTAAAAACAAGTACTATACCTACTTCCTAGTAGTAACATGTGAGTTTAGCTTTCGTAAAATGGAAGAATCAAGACTGATAAATATGGGAACTCTTGCATTTCTACATCTCATTTAAATAGCAAGAGCAGAAGAAATATTCTTAAAATACTTTGTCCTGGTTCCCAGGATTTGATAGCTGTACATTTTATCAAACAATATTAACTAATATTATTTTCAGATTTGAAATCTAAGGTACTGTAGAAGATACATTTACTCAATGTTAAATAATTCTAAACAAGTAACTGCCAAAATTCTGAATCATGAATGTGACTTCCAAATATACTGATGTATAATCAGAGTATACATTTTATTTCCATCAATAATTTGACTTTGGACACATAATGACAACTAACATTTGTTATCCTATAATGTAATGCTAAGTATTATTCTAAGTGCTTCTCATGTATTTGCTCTTTTAAGCCTTTACAATCCTATTCAGCAGGCACCATTAAATATCTCCAAATAAAAGATGAAGAAACTGAAACACAAACAGGTTAAATAATTAGCTAACAGTCACGTGGCTGAGAAATGGAGGTGTCAGGGTCTGAACTTCTTAGGCTTTCTAACCACTCTACCAACTAGTGTGTCTCCTATACCAGCTCCAAGGTCAAGTCTCTGCAGGCAGTCTTCTGCCATTATCGAACAGGAGAGGAGCAGGTACTTGTAAACTGATCAAGATTCAAAGGCCCATATAAGAACAAACACTGGCCAATCTGATGTTCAAAAGCATCATATCTAAGCTTAATCCTGTTAAAAATAGCAAAATGTCATCTTATCAAAAAGGAAGACACCTTTGACAAAAGGAACAAATATAACTATTATTAATAGCTTCTTATTCACAATGCAAATCTTGGAACCTCACTGTTATTGCTGTATTTTTCTCACTGTCATGGCTTTTGGGTTTTGTGTTAAAGCAGCAGGAATGGGCACATGAATCACCCACCACAACCCCTAGCCCAAATCACTTTTTGAGTATGGGGAAAGACAGGGAATGGGAGGATAAGGGGAAAAGGACGTGAAGGAAAGGGAAATACGTCTAGAAGATGGAGAACTGAACTGGCATTGAGCCCCAAGGTGAAGTGGCAGAATCAGAGTTCTCCATGAAGACTTACAGGGCTGTACCCCTTGGATCAACTGCTAATTGACATAACTAGAACAAATCATACGATGTTTCTGTATTCTTCACAACCAGCTCTTATTCCTAAAAACACACCATTTGCCAACGAAGTGTTATTTCAGATTCCTCGGGTTTTGGCTCTCCTCTCAGCTAGATCTAATATATGATCATCTACATAACAATTTGACAAATGGAAAGTTTCCAACAACTATTAGTCAGCAAGTCTTATCTACCATAAACATCTCATTCTCCTTCGAAAACAGCTTCATATTTCAGGTGTGAACCACAAATAACAATGGCATTTTCATAGAATCTCTAAGAAATTCCAGCTGAAAAGTTAGAACTGTTATTAAATGAAAGATTGCAACAGGAGAGATAAAGTGCAGTTCAATTTATATTCCTTCAAGACAGTATGTGAGAATATTTTCTTAGGCATCTGAGTCAAATATTTCTATTTATCTGAACAGTTTAACAGGATACAACCCTAATTGGTGGCGGGGCGGGGGGGGTGGGGGGGGGCGGGGATGACATATCTTTAATTGTAAATATTTTAGTCATTAATTTAAAATTGTTTCTGAAATTTATAAAATATTTAAAAAATGTAATTCTGTATATTTCAAACTATTACTCTATGAATATGTTGAAGGGCCCTGTAACAAGGATATAAAAATATGTGGAAATTTCTCTAGAAAACAAATGGTTGACATCTAAATTTAAATGTTCTCAAACCTAAAAAGAAATAAATGTGGCTAACGCTGCAATGCAAATAGTTCTCACCCCTGTTAAATTATACCATAGTATTAATCCACTGAAAAATATTCCTTTCAGGATTTGAGAAATATATGGAAATTTGAGTACTAGGTCTCTATTATTATAATTATTATTTATTTTTATGAATTCATTACCCAGGATGTTGTAAATATTTATATGCATAATTCAGGGGTAATCAGTGGTGTTTATCTTGACTAACTGATAATCTACAGACTGCAGTGCATTTATGATTTCAATGGAATTAATCTTCAATTCTCTACACTTCATTGTGAGAAGAGCTATAAACAGATTGCCAAGAGGAGCCTTTCAGCATCGAAGCTTTACTTGAGGGAAAAAAAAAACAATTCCTTTGGGGGAAACTCATTATTTATTCACTGCAGAACACAACTATTCTCAAAAGGAGCTAATAACCTCAACTCTTTATAATGTACATATCTAAAAGATATCTTCTTTGTCATATAAACAAGATACAAGAATAATAGACACTTTCCAAGAGATAATATGAAGCCAATTCTACTTTGTCCACGGGAAATATAATTATTCCCACTTCACAAGCCCTCCTCTGACCTAATACAACGCAAAGGATCTGTGGGAGGTGGGCAGTAGATGATGGGGTGATGACCTGATTCGCGAACAGTTCCAACATCCCTGAAGCCCTCCTCTATTTTTCCAATTATTTTTCCATGTTCAGATAAACACTGAATACTTCATTCTTGTTTGGTGAATTTTATGTAGATTATTCCACCAGTAATACATCAACTTCACTTTCCCGGCAGTCACACCCTGCCCATTTTCAGCCGTCTTCCTTTGACTCCAATTTGACACCCTGGTTTGAAGAGTCATGCCACGTAAGGGAAATGCCAAGGCAAATCTGTCAGCTCTATGGGTTAGAGCCACCGTAGTGTGGCTACTTAATGATTTATAATAGAGCCGGGAAGTACTCACTTGCAGTGCTGCCTGGAGACGCTGGTGACTGACACGATCACAAAAGCGGTACAGATGTCTTCCAGGGTATTTTGTTTCTATCACATCACTGCATGTGCTCACTGGCCATAAAAAACGAAAGTGGTCCATTTCTATCCCAAAGATATTCTATTCTATTCCCTCTTCTCACCAGAAGAAAAAAAAAAACAAACTCTAAAACATGTCTTTCATTGATTTTAAAATATTGGATAATTTTTGAATAATAAATCACTGTGCATAGTAAATTTAAAATAAAAGCTGATTTTGTAAGTGCTCTTTCTATAGCTGGACTATTCTAATCCACAGTTGTCTTTAACAACTTTAAACTTAAATGTTTCCACAGAAGAAGAGATAAAAGTGATCCTCATCTTTAAAAAAGTCTTTATATGTAAATGATGCATATTAAGGCATTTACACAAGAAATGATATGCCGTTTAGGATTTGCTTTAAAATATTCAAGACCACTCCCCACCATCCCCCCAAGTGGAAGGACAGAAGCAACAAGATTAACAAATATTGAAAACTGCTGACACTAGATTACAGAATATTATGCTCTCCACTTCTGTATTTGAAAATCTTAATTTAAAAAAACTTAGTTAGAAACAGATACTCATGGAGTTTTACATTAAATCCCTTCTTTTCCTAAACAACCAAAGCACTTTAGTACGACTTAAGCCTATCTTTGCTACCTCGAACTATTAATGTCTAATATTCTGCAAACTATTACTTGGTCGTTAAGGACAAATGACATTATCTGTAAAGAAAATGTCTTAACTCATCATCCAAAATAACTGACATTAGTAGGCAGTTATTTTGATGTCCCTTATTTTCATAAGGAATGCTAAAACTACAAGGGATGACTGATATTCGAAGGCTTGCTCACCTTCCTAATTGGCTATGATATTTATTTCTTCATTATGCCTATGTATTTAAATTTCAGTCTTGCACCTGTCTTATTCTATCCTCCCAAAGCATCAGATTGCTACATTTCTACAATATAATAATAAACTGAAAGAGCCCTTCATTAATCCTCCAACATGGGCCACTTAAAAGTAGGTGAAACATTATAGCCAAATTCAGTTAAGATTTTCCGTAGCATCTACATTCAAATGGAAAGGTATCTGCCAGCTTATTAGGTGCTGAGGATATTACATTATACTCGGCAGAGCTCAGCAAGATGACTCACACAGTAAAATAAGAAAAATGGATTGAAGTAGAATAAAATTAAGTGCTATAAAAATCAACTGATATAAAGTACATGTGATAAAAGATGTGTACTTTCTCTAAAAATTATGTCTTGAAATCAGAGACACATTGGTCTTTTAAGACCAGAATAAGATGCTTCTGATGGTAATTAAATTCAAGGTTGGAAAGTTGTTAACTCAGTATTCAAATAGCAACAAACCCTCTGGCTAGAATTATAAGCCTAGTTAACAGCTTTTATGCTCCATGGTGAACACTAGAATACTTTTCTTTTTCTCCTTCCTTTTTTAAAACTTTGCAGTTAATAAATAATTGTGGAATCACAGCTGGAATAGAATTTAGAAATAGCGTTGTCAACTGCCTAATATTGTAGATAAAGAAACAAAGGTTTGCTCATGCAATGTCGATCGTGCCTTCCTCCTAAGTGGTAGCAAATTCAGTATTCTTTAAATAAATGTTTGCTCTGATACAGGATGCTTTGTTTATGCTTTTGAAAGATTCTTATATATCTCTGAGTCCAAAATTTTACATCCCTCTCACCTCCTCCAATGACTCCCCCATATATACACATACACAAAAATCATATATAAGTGATAAAGATCTCTTCCTCTTTTAAGTAAACAGAATATCTCAGAAGTCCCTTGAAACTATCTTGAAATTTTCAGGAAAAAAAAAACTGCATTAATTTTCAGCCTTTTAAAAAATGTTTCACAAAATTGTATCATTATAATGACGTATCTCTGTTATATCAACCTCAAGGCTATATTAGTTGTTCACAAAATGTTCTTGAGAAAAAGTAAATTTAAGCAAAGTTTTCTCAACTCTATTTTCAAATTCTATTTCTATTTTTTGAAAAAAATTAACTGCTTAAGAACATCAACTTAATCTCTAATAATATATCTTTGGAGAAGGAACTGGCAACCCATTCCAGTGTTCTTGCCTAGAGAATTCCATGGACAGAGGAGCCTGGTGGGTTATAATCTATGGGGGTCACAGGTCAGACACGACTGAGCAACTAACACACACACACAAAATATCTTTTAGCAATCTTTACATTAGTTAGGGAAGATAAAATGAGCTTAAAGGTTCAATTACATTCATCTAATTTAAAGTAAGAAAAATTGAAAAGGAAAGGGAGAATGAAAGATGGCAGCATTAATACATGAATTATTTTGCCTCATCATGAAGCAATGTGAGAATAGCAAACCTTCAACCATTTCATCTTTGTTTGTTAGGACTTGAAAAGTTAAGTCCTTCAGTAATTTTTTACTAGTTAATCAAGTCATGAAAAGAACCACAAAACTGTAAGATTTATCAGAAAATTGTATGGGCTACATACCCATTTTACTTTCAAAATTTACAAACTGCTGAATGGCAGAGTTTTTGGATCACTTCGGAAAATTTACCACAATACACATTTTATAGGTGTTACCTTCCCACCCAGGTGGTCAGCGGTAACGAATCTGCCTGTGATGCAGGAGATGCGGGTTTGATCCCTGGGTAGGGAAGATCCACTGGAGTAGGAAAGTACTTTTTAGGACAGCTACCACAGACTTGGGCTTCCCAGGTGCTTCGTGGTAAAGAATTCCCCCGCCAATGCAGGTAACACAGGTTGGATCCCTGGGTCAAAAGGAAACGGCAACTTGCTCCAGTATTCTTGCCTGGGAAATCCCATGGACACAGGAGCCTGGTGGGCTATAGTCCACAGGGTTGCAAAAGAGTCGGACACGACTTAGCGACTAAACAACAACTAAAGAAACAACATGCGTGTATTTCAAATCTCTAGCACAGTTAAATGCTTTCTAAATAAGCCACAATCATCCTACGTTTGGTGGTACAGATTTAGTGACATCATCTAAGGAGCTTCCCAGAAGAAACATGGGTTACAAAAGGCTGAACTCAAGGGTGACGAAAGACAGTTCAGCGTTCAGACAGAGCAGTCCACTTCCATGGAACTGCTAGCATGGAGCCAAGGTCCAAACATGGTCTGTCCTGGATTTCACTTACAACTTCAAAAGTAGTTATGCCAAGAAAAAGGCAGGGCATGATACACAAACTGATGAACTGGATTCCTTTTAATCACTATAATGACAGATCTACTTTGTGTTCTTTGGCAATCTCTCTCACCCTGTTGGACTCCCCCACCCCCCAAGTTGGAAAGCTTTTATCAAAACTACAAGTAACAAATTTAAAATATTTTGTAAGAAACAAAATCACGTTGCCAGGACTGGGTTTGGAAAATAGTCTAAAGTTATAAATATGTTCTGAATAAAATGTTTTAAAGATAGTTAAGATTTTTACATGGAAGTCTGTTCACTAATGAGTCATTTGGGCCATAAATATATACTGCAGTTAAAGCTTCTGTTTTACAATTTAGTGGATGTACCTGGTTAATACATCATCTGGGATGTCAGATAGATTTCAACTTCCACATCGGTTCTGAGTGGAAGCCAGTTTTTGGAGTGGCAGCAAGCAAGTAATGAATTTATCCTTCCTGACCTCTGCCATGCTGTACATATGCTAGACATGTAAAAAGCCTGCAGTGTTTTACCAGAAATCACAAAAGGTACATTGTTTCCTTGCAAGTGATCTCTTACCGAGATAACAAAAACAAAAAGTTACTGTAAGTCACACTATAGCTACCTTGTACACAGATGTCTCTTGTTAGAAGGAATTTTAAATATAAAAGATGCAGGCACTGCTACACAAAGATGTTATAGTCTCTATCAATTATACAACTTAAGTGATCAAATTTGAAAAAGAAGGAACTCTTCCAGGAGTTGTACATGAAGAATAACAGCATCTTTAATTTATAAAATATTGTGGGAACAAAATATTCACCTGACAGATATTCTCATCATAGAAAAAGTTTTGATGGAATGTATTTACTGGATCAGCAAAGGTTATGTTCCCTGGGGCCATCAGCTGTGTGATGGATGAATCTCATTCTTGATTATGATTCAGAAAAAGCATGAAAAAGGATGAAATATGAGGGCGATCTGATGAAGACTATTACCTATAAAAGGACAGGATCCGACATATGTTTTCTTCGGTGTTAAGTATCTGGCACATTTTAGCTGCTTGTTGAACACATTCAGTAAAAAATGGGAGCGGGGGGGGTTGTAGCATTTAGGCTCAATCTTTGGTTCTGACATTAACCAACTATATGATATATACTTAGAAATTCTTAGTTTTCTCATCTCTAAAATGGGACTATCAATACTTGCCTCAGTCAGCTGTTTTACAGAATGAACAGTATCATATAAGTGCAGGCACCACAAAGCCTGATATGTAGTCAGCACTCAGTAAAAAATTATTTTTAAAACTTCTATAAATACTTTAATATTATTTTAATACTGGGCTAAGACAGAAACTAATTTCATTGGGCTTATTCCTACATCTACTTCTTCATCTTCCTTTTCTTTGAAACTTACTGGTCTTCTATAAATGCAGCTAGAAGAATTCTAATACCTCTATTCAATTTATTGATAACAGAGCCTCCCTACCAAATCCTTCCCTCAACAGCCTTTACCCTGTTATCCTATGGCTCAATCTATAAACTTAACATTGAGTTGTTAACATTTTAATGAAGATTAGGCTTTCAGTGTATTAGCTTTGTATACATTTCCATAGCAACTTAAATTTATGCCCCTCAATGCTACTTCCAAATACTGCTGCTGCTAAGTCGCTTCAGTCGTGTCCGACTCTGTGCGACCCTATAGACGGCAGCCCACCAGGCTGCTCTGTCCCTGGGATTCTCCAGGCAAGAACACTGGAGTGGGTTGCCATTTCCTCCTCCAATGCATGAAAGTGAAAAGTGAAAGTGAAGTCGCTCAGTCGTGTCCGACTCTTAGCGACCCCATGGACTGCAGCCTACTAGGCTCCTCCGTCCATGGGATTTTCCAGGCAAGAGTACTGGAGTGGGGTGCCATTGCCTACTCCCACTTCCAAATACTAGTAATAACATATTTCAAATTGAAGACTTACTAAATTTGTACATAAAAATGAAACCCCAAAACAAACATATAACTCCAATATTATAAACCATGATTAAAAAGAACTATCTTGTCTGGTTATATTCTTACAGATTTAATCCTAATCCTGCTATTATTATATAAAAACATAGAACCTATTATTGAACTTCATCTACAAATTTGATACACATGTCTGTGGTTGGTTGATTTCTCTCTATATTAATTTTAAAATATGGAAACAACACATATTTAGACAATTCTACAGATATTTCAGATTTGTTCATCCTCTGAAATGCTCTCTAAATTAGCACTCAGCAAAACACCAAAATATAATATTTACATATCTATATCTATATATAAGTATAAACAATATATATTTGAGAAATGAATAAATGCAATTAGACCATGAGAAGGTTCACTGAATTACTTTTTTTTTTTAATCCTTAAGTGTCTACTCTGTGGTTCTGAAGCAGGGGCAATTTTGCCCACCAGGAGACATTTTGACAATATATGAAGACAAGTTTGGTTGTCAGAACTGTTTGGTTTTTTGGGGGAAACTGCTATTCGCATCTAGAGAGTGGAGTCCGGGAATGCTGCCAAGCATCCCACAATACATGGGGCAGACCCCACCACAAATACTCATCACATCCACACTGGTGATAGCGCAGAAGAGAGAAACTCTGGTTTGCCTGAAAGTCAATTTAACAAGATTCCCTTCAGAACTCAAGTCTTAATAACATGCCCTTCAAAGCTCAAGTTGATATACTCTTTTGAGGCATTACCCTTAAAGAAAGAACTCTGCTATCTGACTGAAGGAGTTTAAAACAAACGCAATGTGGTATTTTAAACGAATACTGCTAGGTTATGTTTCTTGAATCTATGTCAGAGATTTGAAACAGCTGCATGAGTGATCCCTATTGATGCAATCTCAGACATGATCTTGGGGCCCATCGATCTGGCTGTAGATCTGCAGTGCAGGGTGCAGAGACCTGAAATGTGAGCGACGGGTACCTTGTCAGAGTTGCTGCAATCTGCAAGTCAATCAGGTGGAACTGGCCCAATAAACAAAAACATTACATCAATTATAAAATTTCCAGAACACTGTCATGTTTTCATTGATTAATTCCTACTCATTTACTCAACTGAAAGAGTTCTGCAGCAAGGAATAAAATGCTTTAAATGACATCCAGTCCCCGCAAACCCAGGTGTCTAATTATAGTGACGCCTTCCTTCTCTCTCCCTCTCTCTCTGTTACGCAGCAAAATTAACTGCAGAGACTACTAACTCTTTGCTGTAAGCAATACATTTTAAAAGCATTTTTTTAAGATGCCCATTATCTTAGGAGAAAATGTATGAAAGAAAATAAAACTGGCTCTTGGGTTAAGAGACACTGGTTGAGTTATCCATTATTTGGTTAATTTCTTAAATACACAATAATTATATATCCTGCCATTTATTCACTTTTGCTCTTTGAGTTACCTCCTATTACAGCAATATTTAGCATCCCCAAATTAAAAATAGTAAGATCGGTCCTCCTCATAATCGTTTTCAGGACAAGTTGACTAAAACACAAATCCGGTAACCATCACTATCCCACCTGAGTTATTCACTAGCTGGCTCAACGTTTTAAGTAAAGATCCAGCTCTGTGGTTGAACTCACAAAGGTTTTCATAACCTGGGTTTTAGCCTCCAGCCCTGTGCCTCCCCTTATCTCATAAATGCCCTTTGGCAACTGCCACAGCAATTACACTAAACTGATGGCAGTTCCTGGAACATCCCATATTTTTTCATGCTTCTTTGACACGAAATATACTGATATTTTAGTCACAAATGTACTTTTGATCTGCCTCATTTACTCCTTATCCTTATCCTTCAACTGACTACTCAAGCATCACCAGAACCATTCAGGAAGCCTGATGTGCCCCCTTCTCCTCTGTTTGCAAAGTACTCTGAGGACCTCCATCAATGAGCATAATCCACTGCCTCAGACGATCTCTGTCTGCTATGTGAGACTGGATTCTTTAAAGGTAAGAAGCCTCCTCTGTGAATACTCAGAGCCCTTGGCAGTGCCTGGTATAGAACAGACAATAATTATCAGTGACTGGTTCAGTGAATGGACCAAGGATGGCAAGTTCATAGATTTGGGTAATGGGTTCCTTTCTCCACTGACAGTGGTAATATTTTATGCTCTCCTTATAACCTAGCCATCCTCAATTAGATATTTTCTGTAGTCAAACTATCTCCTCATTGAAATCTTCAAAGTTTGCCTTCAGCATCTGCAACCTAGTAGCTATTTCATAAATACTAGATAAATGAACAAATCGAGAAATAAATCTCTAAAAATTATTGAGCAAAATTAATCCAAGGACAGGAGGATTTCAGTAAGGGTTGACTAACAAAAGAAGTGGATATGCGCAATTTTACTTCCTTCTGGATTCAGGGAAAAGTGTGTATGAATACATAAACTAACTTGGGAAATCTATTTGAATGGTATATGGCTATTTATGACACCAGTTAGAGAAGGAAATGGCAACCCACTCCAGTATTCTTGCCTGGAGAATCCCAGGGACAGAGGAGCCTGGTGGGCTACCGTCTACGAGGTCGCACAGAGTCGGACACAACTGAAGCGACTTAGCAGCAGCAGCAGCATGACCCTGGTACAGCAATTTCTGCTCGGTTTGCAATTTTTCAGAATAAAATTTTGGGAGGAAAATACCGGCAATTATAATAAATTCAGGAGTACTCACAGAAGGGTCAACAACAGTACTATGGGAGCCCCAAGGAAACGAACATGAGAGGACATCCAAGTTATGTCTGGGAGCAGAGGAGATTACTTAGAGAAGACTTCACAGAAAGGGTGGTTCCTGAGATGAATCTTGAAGAGCAGAGAGGGATAAGGAAAGGATAGGCCAGGATGAGTGAATAAGCAGGGAAGGATTATGTTGGATCCTATCAATTTTCAAAAGTTAAAGTTTGTATCAATATTACCACACATAATTACTGGATGGTGTATGATTTTCAGCTATCCCTAATTGTAATCACCAGGGTTTGTGATATGTGTACAGGACTTTTGTTGTGGTTTGTCATGCTATGGTATAATGTTGGAGCTGCACTGACTTCCAGTAAATATGGAAGATATACTGGGGTAGGGAAGACAAGTAATGGAATACTAATCTGATTACAGGCAAGGACCTATTTGAGAAGCATTAGGGCAAAGATACTAAAAAAAGTGACAGAAGAAGCATATCAGAAACTAGAGATAATAAAACATTTGGAAATCATTAGGGCCCCGGCCAAGGTACTTGGTTGCCATGACAAAGCCAAAAGAATCAACTGAAAAATTGACAAGCAGGTATCTTGGGAGAAGCTGAACAAAGAGAGAAAAGGCCAATGTTTTCAAGAGGCAATAAGATGATAATTTTCTAAGTCTCTCTTGGGAACATGCTCTGAGTTTTATTCTGCTCTGAGTTTTATAGCATGAGTCTGATCTGACTACAAATGAAGCAAAGGTAGGTACTGTACAGGCATGATACACTTAATGTCCGAACCCTCTTCTAGCTTTGTTAATTCACTGTGAATTACTGAGGAACTTGTTATCTGAATAAAAGAAAGAGGCTGGAGCACAGAGCTAAGTTCACATGTAGCATCACATTCACTAATACCAATAGAGATGTCTAGCAAGGATGCTTGCTCAGTCACTTCAGTCATGCCTGACTCTTTGTGGTCCTACGGCCTGTAGCCCATCAGGCTCCTCTGTCCATAGGATTCTTGAGGCAAGAATACTGGAGTGGGTTGCCATGCCCTCTTCCAGGAGATATTCCTGACCCAGGGATCGAACCCATGCCTCCTGTGTCTCCTGCACTGTAGGCAGATTCTTTACCACTGAGTCACCGGGGAAGCCCCAGAGATGTCTAGAGCCACCCTTTATCTTTCACTTCATACCTCCCTCAAGTTGTAGAATGGAAATTCTAGTTTTGTGCAACCACACCTTCCAGGGGTAAGCTGACCCATGCTTGCACTGGCAGGCCTTAGCTGATTGTGTACATCTCTTCTCAAATCTATATTCAGTGACCTTGCATTGGTAATTTGAAATCAGTCACGGCATGAGTATTTCAACCACAGAAACCAGTAAACGTGACAAATCAAGGTGGTTTGTTTTTTATTTCCCTTTGAGGAAGCAAGTTATTAAACATTTACCAGGATACCACTGGATTCATCTATCCCATCTAGACAGTCAGAATCCAATTAAGCATCTCATGATAATAATTGAAAAAATTAACTGAACACTATTTTAAATAAAAAGTATGTGAGACATGGAGAATAATTCAGCTCAGCAATCTGTTAGCAAGCAAATCAGCTAGGATTGATCTCATAAAACAAATGATTTGAAACTTTTAATGTCATCTGTCCTCCCCAAGTGATAAGGTCAAAATATATATGGTTCCCACTAATGTCAACTAAGAAGGAAGCAACAACCATTTCTTGTTTATGCATGTGAGAGTATGTTCAGTTCCTTCAGTCATGTCTGACTCTAAGCAACCCTATGGAGTGTAGCCTGCCTGCCAGGCTCCTCTGTCCATGGGATTCTCCAGGCAAGAATACTAGAGTGGGTTGCCATGCCCTCCTCCAGGGGATCTTTCCAACCTAGGGATCAAACCCAGGTCTCCTGCATCTCCTGCATTATAGGTGGATTCTTCACCAATTGAACCAGCATGTAGCCGAAGTCAAATGATACAACATGTGGATACATTTAAATTGTGTTATTCTGGGAAGATAAAGTTTTAATCACCAGGGGAATAATTAGTCTTTGTTTATAAATACTAAATGTAATTTTTGAGAGAGTCAACACGTTTTCCCTTCAAGGAAAATTAACAAATACACTTGTTAATGTACGCTTCCCAGGTGGCTCAGTGAAAAAGAATCTGCCTGCCAATACAGGAGATGCAGCTTCAATCCCTGGGTCTGTAAGATCCCCTGGAGAAGGAAATGGCAACCCACTCCAGTATTCTTGCCTGGGAAATCCCATGGACAGAAGAGCCTGGCAGACTACAGTCCATGGGGTCGTAAAAGTGTTTGACAGGACTTAGTGATTCAACAACACTTAAGCAACTGATACCTTTCCATAAATTATGTCTGCAGTGTATGTCTGCAGAAGAGATACCTTTTATAATTCAGAGATTAACCAATATGGATCACTCAATTCATTTTACAGAAAAGACAGCTAAACTAGTGCTTTTTTATGCAATCCATAAACATAAAAGAAGCAAAGTATGTTTTATCACAATGGATAAAAGTAAAAATAAAAGAAAAAAAAAGAGAGAATGCCATCACTTAGATAACTCAATTAATTCTCTTCATTCCTGAAAGCAAAGACAACCATTTAAGAAGAAAACTAACTGAACTTGAATATTTAAAAGTGAATGAGATATGTATTTTTTCAAATAGCGTTTGTTGTCTTTTCTATCCTTTATTCTGACAAGTCACTTAAATCCCAAAGGTAACTTTCAACTCTACTTTTCTCTTTAATCATGTCTTTTTTTTTTTTTCATAAAATGGGCTTATAGAATTTTTAAGAAGCCTGTGATTGAACACTACACTTACTATCTTCATCAATACCTCTGTTTAAATTTGAATAAATAAGAATGTTTTTAAGAAAACATATCAGATAGTGATATATTTATACATACATCATGAATAAACCTGTATATGACTTTAAAGCTCCCTGAATCATAACTGGTTTTTTAAGTTTAATAATTCTTTTATACACATGTTGACTGGTCATGGGATGTCAAAAACTATCCTCATTGGTATGGCATATGAAATTTAACACTCTAAAGTTAAGAAATCCTGTTTTTCTTCAATACAGCCTACATAAATATTCATTCCTTAACACACACACACACACCTTTATCTTCATTTTTAACTTCTCAAATGTATTCTGCTCTGTGGGCCCTGGAGACCTCCACATTTCTAATTTCACTCATTTCATAATTTCACTATGAATTCTACTTGTTCCTTTGCCATCACCCGTATCTTGACATACTGACCCTGGACCAACCTTATTTTTAACTCTGCATCTCACTTTCTTCATTCTATATTATCTCATTGTAGCTTAGACTTTCCTGATCAGTAATGTTGCTCATAAAAAAGCAAGAAAAAAGGTGGGGAAGGAAAGGTACCATTTGAGATTCAATTTCTCCAACTCTGTTTTCCACATATCCTTCCTTTCTCCTGTTCCAGACCACCCCACCTCCCTCCCCTCCCCACCCCCGCCCAGCCAAGAAAACACACCACTCATACTCTGAGAACCCTAATTATCACATTACTGAAACAAAAGTTGTCTTTAAGGATCCCTCCCACATTCACTCTCTGGGTGACTTCCTTGCTCCTACAAGGGTCCCTTCTCAGAGATGGGAACTTAGCACCAAAGATACATATAAAGGCTACCACTGTTTATGTTTATATAGCAATTATTATTTCCTATAATCCTCACAACTGTCCTTTAAAAACATCAAGGCAGGTGCTACTACCTTACTGTAAAGGTAAGGAAACTGGCTTTGAGATGTGACATGTCTGGCCAAGTATCACAGAATTGGTGAGCAGCAGTGGTCCTAATGAAAATCAGGGCTTTTGAAAACTGACCCACCTCCTCCCTTGCATCACTTTTAAGGACAGAAGATAATATTGCTAATCACATCTACCATTCCTGAGGGCCTCTGTGAGCAAAGTACTGTACTGGGCTTTCTACGAACACATTCTCCTAGCAGCTTGCAGAGACAGACAAGGCATACTTCATAGTTCAGGACTGCACGAGCCTCCTTTAGGAAATGTGTAAAGAGGAGCCTCAAAGCCACATCAATAAGTCCATGGTGAATTTGGAGACAGAACCAGGTCTTCTCATTCCTCAGCTATCTCCCTGCCAAAGGACTCACTACATTTGAGGTTATAAGCATGGTAGTATCACAAGGAAAGTGTATGACCCTGCATTAAAATATACTGGGGGAAATGTAAGAGCATACACACGTGCACACACACACACACACACATACAGCACGTACCTGCATATGTATAAACATCTCTAGGGACTAGATAACAAAAATAATTATACTTTTATAATTTTTAGAAACTAAAAAGAAAATCATTTCTACAACAAAGTTAATGTTCTGAGGGGAACAGTATCTTACTTTATTCCGCATAATTAATTTCAATTTTCTAGGAGGCATACACTTCAAGACACATGCCCTGTCGGATGACTCCTCTTCCACTAGCAGAGGGATCATGAACAGCTCAACTTCTAACCCTTAAGAAATCAGAGAAAAGGGGAGAAGTATCTGCGTAACCATTTAAAACCATGCCAACTTTTACGAGTGTCCTTTTAAACCTGGGTTACTAATAGCTTCCGTAGCACATCTTCTGTGCATATTCTAGGAGTCCACTGTTTCTTTTAAGAAGCAGATACTGGAAACGTTATCTTAAAGGGATCAGAGGCTTATCTCACAACAGCTGAATGCTGCTGATGACACACAAAAAATGAGAAGGACATTAAGTCTAATCAAAGTGTGCTGGGATATCTGTTTATTTTAGTTTGAGACTATTAAAATTGCATCTGAGTGTAATACAGCATAAGTCACAGAGACTGTTGTCTTTCTTAGCACCCATTTTCATGAATCAGAAAATGGTTTCATAAAATCATGAAAACTGATGCGCTGCCTCGTGATCATCACCAACCCAGGCGG
Source organism: Bos indicus (assembly GCF_029378745.1). Lineage (NCBI taxonomy): Eukaryota > Metazoa > Chordata > Mammalia > Artiodactyla > Bovidae > Bos > Bos indicus. The sequence goes on from NC_091760.1 coordinate 115,785,930, forward strand.
CTCTGCTATACTAGATAACAAGGAATATCATTCAACTGAAAACAGTCTTTCCATTTCACACCATTCTGGAATTCTTGCTGTTTCTTATGACACATAAAGTGTCATGAAATTGGAGCCAGAAACAATTTAAATATATTCTTTAAAAAAAGCAGGCTCTTTTGGGGCTTTGGTAGCTGCGTGGCCACAGTGGCCACCTTTGTTACTATAGTTTATTAATTTACAGGGGCATAGGTACTATGTTAAAGGAACAAGCTCCACTCCCCCATATTTGGGGACGACTCAAACCAACACATGGCAAAAATACACGATATCTGGTGCTGCTTCTCCACTCTGTGCTTTTGATTAAATCTATCAGAATAACCGAAGGCAAAAGGAGAAGTGGGTGGCAGAGGATGAGATGGTTAGACAGCATCACTGATACAATGGACATGAATTTGAGCAAATTCCAGGAGATAGTGGAGGACAGAGGAGGGTGTAGTCCATGGGGTCACAAAGAGTTGGACAGAACTTAGTGACTGAACAACCAATCAGAATAATGAAATTGCCTGGAAGCAGACTAAATAACTCTTGGAAATAAAGTCACAGTTAGCGAATAATTTTCATCTTAAATTGGCTTTGAAATACACACTCTTTCATAAAACAATAGGTGAATATTTATATTCAGTACATTAGTCTATATTCTGGACTATATCTAATAACTTAGTTAGCCTAGCAGTTCCTCATCTTCTACTCACTAATTAATGACCACATCTTTCTAACTGAATGCTCACTTGACAGTGAAAGAAAATTAAATCTGCAAGAGAAGCTTAACTGTATAGTCCACAAAACTTGTTCTTAAACTTCAACTTATCTTAAATAAGTTACACTTAAATATTTTATGCTAAAACTAAAATCTGAAATTAGTCTCAATTTCCAGAACTATCAAATGTACTGTAATAAGTCAAAGTTTAAAATATTTTGCTTCCCTTTATTGAGTCCATGTCAAATTTTATTCACTGTCTCTGTCTGATTTTAGTCAAAAATTTAAATATTTATGTCCTATTCACATAATCCTGGGAGAAGGCAATGGCAACCCCCTCCAGTACTCTTGCCTGGAAAATCCCATGGACGGAGGATCCTGGTAGGCTATAGTCCATGGTGTCTCGAAGAGCTGGACACGACTGAGCAACTTCACTTTCACTTTTCACTTTCATGCCTTGGAGAAGGAAATGGCAAGCCACTCCAGTGTTCTTGCCTGGAGAATCCCAGGGACAGAGCAGCCTGGTGGGCTGCCGTCTATGGGGCAGCACAGAGTCGGACACGACTGACGTGACTTAGCAGCAGCAGCAGCACATAATCCTTGGGGCTTAAATTTATAAAGCAACATCAAAGTGGACATAGGCTCTGCTCCTGGTATTTGTATATATAAACTGATTTAATCCTCACACCCACACTGTAAGGTAGATAATGTTATTGCCAAGTTCCCTGATGTAGTACCAGGTCAACCTAGTACTTGAACCAAGGAAAGTCTCTACGATGCTATTTTGCCTCTCAGACACTCAGGCTGGGATGGGGTGTCATTCTTTTTTGTTTATTTGTAATACTTTTATTTAGTCATTTGCTCATTCCTTCACTCCATAAACATGTACTGAGTGCCCAAATAAGTGCAAGGCTCTGGAGGAACAATGATATGTGGTAACACAATTTATGCCTCTCAATCTGTCCTAAGTCTAGCAAAGGGAGCAGACTTTTGAAGGAATAACTAAAATCTACTGAGGAGAGTGAAAAAGCTGGCTTAAAGCTCAACATTCAGAAAACTAAGATACGGCATCTGGTCCCATCACTTCATGGGAAATAGATGGGGAAACAGTGTCAGACTTTATTTTTGGGGGCTCCAAAATCACTGCAGATGGTGACTGCAGCCATGAAATTAAAAGACACTTACTCCTGGAAGGAAAGTTATGACCAAGCTAGATAACATATAGAGACATTACTTTGTCAACAAAGGTCCGTCAAATCAAGGCTATGGTTTTTCCTGTGGTCATGTATGGATGTGAGAGTTGGACTGTGAAGAAAGCTGAGCACCGAAGAATTGATGCTTCTGAACTGTGGTTTTGGAGAAGACTCTTGAGAGTCCCTTGGACTGCAAGGAGATCCAACCAGTCCATTCTGAAGGAAATCAGCCCTGGGTGTTCTTTGGAAGGAATGATGTTAAAGCTGAAAACTCCAGTACTTTGGCCACCTCATGGGAAGAGTTGACTCATTGGAAAAGACTCTGATGCTGGGAGGGATTGGGGGCAGGAGGAGAAGGGGACGACAGAGGATGAGCTGGCTGGATGGCATCACTGACTCGATGGACGTGAGTCTGGGTGAACTCCGGGAGTTGGTGATGGACAGGGAAGCCTGGTGTGCTGCGATTCATGGGGTCGCAAAGAGTCGGACACGTCTGAGCGACTGAACTGACTGACTGACTGAGAAGACTGCTAAAATGACAGGTAAAGAAATTCTATAGAAGCAAACTTGGAGAGAACCATTTAAACATTTTGAACCTCAGTATTTTCCTCTGAAAAAAATGGGCATAAACAAGTATCACTTTTTGGAAAAGAAATCATCTAAAACCCTAATTAAATAACAGGGCTTCCCAGTGGCTCAGCGATAAGGAACCTGCCTGCAATGCAGGAAATGCAAGAGATGCAGGTTCGATCCCTGGGTCAGAAAGATCCCCTGGAGGAAGAAATGGCAACCACCCCCAGCATTCTTGCCTGGAAAACCCCACGGACAGAGGAGCCTGGCAGGCTTCAGACCATAGGATCACGAAGCACTGGACACGACTGAAGAGACAGCACTCACTCAGAGCAGCAGGTCTCTTCCCTGAGTCTGGTAGTTTACTGACTGAAATCTTCTGCCTGGACTTCAGAACAAATACGTATCAACTTGGTACTAACTTACTCAATACACACATGCCCTGCTTCACTCTATAAATGAAGAATTTGGGGGCACTTACTTTTCATATGGTAAAAAAACATAAAACTTACAGTGAAGGAATTGAGAATATAAAACTCCAATTTAACAGATTTGCATTATAACTTTAAAGAATGAAGGGACCATGAGTAGAGATTTAAGCTATGGCAATCTCTTTCAGTGTTTTCATTAATCTGTATGATCCTTAAACTCAAGTATATCTTTTAATAGCAAAGCACTGACTTGTCTGTAATACAGTCATAAAAAACTGAAAATTTTAATCCATTTTTCATTAAAGCCTCATATAGGACGAACAGGCAAGGGAGACCATGAATAAAAGGAATTTGCAGTCTCCATCAGCTGCCTGACTCTCTAGTATGCTTTTATAAACAATTTTGTCTATTATTACCACATCTCTCTCCTTGAATGATTCTATGTCCAAGTAGCAACTAATTTACCTCCTCCATTTAACTTGAGAGGATCAAGTTTTAATTTAAAAAGGTTCCTAGTGTTCACCTAAGACAGGAAAAAATTACGTTTGTGCTGATTTCTAATCTTCTCTAATACTTCACCCATCTAGGAGTGCTGTCCAGGCACTCTCAACTCCGCCAGGACGATGACTGGGGGGCTGTGAAGGTTTCATGAGCCCCCAGATTTCAGAGTTACGTGCTGGTGTGCACTTTTACAACTCTTACCAGATTCTCAAACAGATCACAAGCCAAAAAGATGAGGCTCTACTGAGACACTCTTCTTTGGGAATTAATACACATGAGATTTAACAAGGGGATCAGTAAACAACTGTGGAATTACTACGGGCATCTACTTCCTACTCATCTATCTGTCCCTTCTTGCCCACTCCCAAGAACAGGAACATTGAAAGACAAAGCAAAACAGATTGACTCGGTCAACTTCTGTGCACCGTCTTCTCAAAGTGCTCCAAAAGGCTACATTTTCTAGCCTCTCTTGCAATCAAGTTGTGCCACATAACCAACTCTAGCCCAGGGACCCTGAGCATAAACAGTGGTATAACTTCTGAAAGATGATGACCAGAAGGCAATGCTCTTTCCCAGACTCTCTCTGCCAAAACTTTAGGTACCTCAGAAGCCACATGTGGGAGGAAAACGGAGCATAATTCCTGAGCTGCTGGATGCAGGACTGCATCATTGACTTTACAGGGCAAAAAAAACCAGCTCTTGGTTGAGATAAGCTACTGAAATTGGGATGGTCTGTTTATTGTAGCTGCTGCTGCTGTGGATAATCACAGCCTATCTATGAATCCTCAGATTAAAGATAAAAAGTTTATCAGACAAGTTTAAATCTCTCTATGTGTTAATTTTAAGTGGGGCAGAGTTTTCTGCAGGTGCTATTTCTATATTTCTGTAAACTACTCACTATAAACCAAACTTACACTAGTTTATTTTATAAAATACTGCATAATCCCAAAAGCTTATACCCACACACCCCTTGCCCCGAAACAAATAAAGATAAAACATAGCTTAAGGTCCAAAACAAAACAGCTATTTGTACATGCATTCAGGCAACACAAAATGAGCATTTACACAGTGGTGCTGGCTACTGTAGATCCAAAGCTAAGGGTCAGAGTCCCTGCCACCTCCCAGAGGATGCAGATCAGTAAACATTACAAGAGCAACAACAATATAGGATGATACGGGATCATCACTCAAGCCTGGGGGAATGGAAAAACCAAGGGAGGCTCCCCAGAGGAACCGTCACCAGAGTTGAGTCTAGAAGAACAAGACTCATTAATTAAGAAAACAAAGGTGAGGAGGTTTTTAATGAGAAAACAGAATGATGAGAAAGCACAAATGTGAGGTAACTGGATGTATGATGGAAAAAACAAAACAAAACTGCAGGGAGGCTGGAGAGGAGCTTCTAGACGGAAGGGCAGTTTGATGAGGCCTAAGAGAGACAGGCCAGGGCAAAACTCTGAAACTCTGCTTCAGTTTAAAATACAAATGTATTTAGTTGCACTGAGGAGCTTCAGCTGCATGCAACAAATTCCAGTAAATTCTCTTTTCACTTTTATTCTGTTACAAGTATTTTCTAATTCTCTTTGTTATGGCTTCATAGATATACCCATCATTTAATAGTGGATATTTAATTTCCAAATACAGGTTGTTGTTGTTTTTTAAGTATCTTTGATATTAATTTCTCATTTAAATGCTTTCCTCTCTGCAGTCACCCTCTGTGTTTTTTCAGTCTAACTTTATTGAAGTTTTCAATGGTCAAGTTCAAGATTTCTCTTGGTAAATGTCACAATGCACTTGAAAATATGTGGATTATTTTCAAATTTCTTTTGATATTGATTTCTGACACAATTCCACAATAATAAGAGAACAGACTGTATGATTCCAGTAACTTAAGACCATGAAATTTTTGCACCTTGTTTTATGTCTCTGGATATGTTCTATTGTCTCCTAGTCTATGGGAACTTGAATAGAATTTGTATCCTACTATTGTGTGAAAATCATATAAACCTTAATTATGAACTGAATTGATTCATCATGCTTTTCAGGTCTACTATAACCTTCTACTTTTCTGGATATTCAGTCTAGTTAAGTTTTGAGAGTTTGGTACTGAAACTCTAGCTAAAAATCTTAATTAAGCTACGTGAAAAAATAACTGTAATATATAGTGGAACTATATGTAACCTTGTTTTGGATGTTCCAAGTTTCCTGGACGTTCCTGTATCTCAGACAGTAAAAAGTCTGCCAGCAATGCAGGAGACCCGGGTTCAGTACCTGGGTTGGGACGATCCCCTGGAGGTGGAAATGGCAATCCACTAGTATTCTCACCTAGAGAATCCCATGGACAGAGGAGCCTGGCAGGAGCCAGCCATGGCATTGCAAAATGTTGGAGACAACTGAGCAACTAACACTACTACTACTATATACTCATAATTTAAAAAAGAAAAGAGAAACAAACAAAATACAAATGCAATTAAAGGACCTTCTCAAGTTTTTCTGGGCCCCTTCAGGAGAAAATAAGACGTCTGTGCAACTGCACAATAGTCATAATCAATCAGTGTGTTTATATGATTTGGAGTAATGTTAATAAAAACACAGCAAAATGAGTATATGGAAGTTGTCACTGGCGATGGTTTATTCATTTAGATATATTGATTCACTCAGATATATTGATTCACTCCTCAATTCTTCCTTCTCTACTTATTCTGAAGAAAAATAAAACCAAGTATTTTCAGGAGGAATAAAATCAAGTGGTTTACAGTATAAATTTTACAGCTTTATATGATTTAGAAATTTAAATGGATATGGTATTTTATTTTCAGTAGCTAGTGTAAAATCATGAAAATAGTATTCAGTTCATAATCTGTGTCTATAAAGCTCTACATAAAAAAAAATCATTGTTAATTTATGTAAAAAACAGCAGCCATAAAACAAATAGTAATATACTTAGTATAAACAAATAGAAACATATTTACCATATGTTATCTAAATGGGAAAAGACAACTTTTCCTTTTTAATTTTTGCATCAAATTATTTTTTTCCAAGAAACAATCAAAAAACATAATTCAACTATTCAAATCAAGGGATTTGTGACTACAGTGTGCATCAGACCAAAGTGAAGGACACAATCTAATCTTTAGTTGATATAAACAGTGGTGTAAACCATAGCATTTAGTAAACATTAACTTAATTTTGTTTTTTCATAATTATCTTCTTTAGATATTTCCACTTTCTACAATGAATTATGGTTAAAATTTTTATCTGGTTTTGGAGGTATCCATTTCTGAGATCTTAGTTATGTTTTGCTACGCTGTAACTTTCTTAACCAGAAGACGGAAAAAAGTACCATTTTAATAATCTGTCCCATTCATTTGAAAATGAGGATTTGTTTTAGAAACAGCTTTTGAGGGTCACCTAGGTCACTAATTAGCCGTCAACCTTGTATTATGATGGATAGATCAGGCTGCAAAACATCCCCTGGTAGCACTGGCTTTTGGGATTACTGAAATACATTATGGACTACATGAAAAGGGAGTTATTAAGCAATGCATATGTGGTTATTAAACAATATATTCATGTCCATGTCCCCACAGAATTTACAGTCATGGTGAGACTATAAGGCAAGCAGAGTTAAACTAAAGGATTTAAAAAGCAATACATAATTTTAAGTGTGAACAAGGCTGTGAGTCATCCAGACAACAAACAAGATAGAACCAAAGGTGCAGAGGTGATAGGAGGTCTCCTTCGCCGAGTACCTCCTCCTTCAACACAACCTTCAGAGCCTGGAATTGCTCAGTTCAAGATCCTTTCTAAGACCAACCTTCCTATCCACTTTTTTATTCTTTTCTCTTGCATCCTCCATTATCCTTATTTTAATGAGCATTAGGCAATGGCAAACCACTCCAGTACTCTTGCCTGGAAAATCCCATGGACAGAGGAGCCTGGTAGGCTGCAGTCCATGGAGTCGCTAAGAGTCGGACACGACTGAGAGACTTCACTTTCACTTTTCACTTTCATGCATTGGAGAAGGAAATGGAAACCAACTCCAGTGTTCTTGCCTGGAGAATGCCCGGGACGGGGAAGCCTGGTGGGCTGCCATCTATGGGGTCACACAGAGTCAGACACGACTGAAATGACTTAGTAGTAGTAGTAGTAGTAGTAGTAGTATTTTCTTCTCCAGTAGTAGTCTTTTCTTCTCCATGGACTCCTGTATCTTCCTTCAGTGGGAAAAACATGCTTCTATTGGAACCTCCACTATTCTACAAGAGTCTTCTCTGCTCTGAACTCTCCAGCTAACACCCACTTCTCTTTGTTTTATTGTTGATTATCTTGATAGAGTTGTCTGAACTTGTTCTCATACATATCTTCCAACTTACTAGTGACTCATCTTCTTGGAATCTGGTCTGCAATGAGGATTCTACCTCCTCCCCTCCCAACTCTAGTCCAACTGCCTTCTCAATCAATAGTTACTGGTGCCCTTCTAACTGCCAGAATCAATGTCCTTTTCTCATTTCTTGTCCTCTGTATCATCTGGCACCATTAACTACTTCCTTCTTTAGTCTTTTGCGTTTCTTGATAATGTTTCATTCTCCTTTCCCCAAAATTTATTAATTTGCTTATTCTCTGTCACTTTCTTTGATTTTTCTCCCATCTGACTGCTGATTACAGAGAGATGCACTACAGTTTTTTTTCTATCCTTTCTGCCTATCATACATCCTCTGAGTATGACACAGCACTCTTCTGTAACACAGCTATCAATTCTATGTGAATGACTTTCAGGTGCTTTTTTGTAAATTCAAACCATCCCCAACCAAATCAGTTATCTGTATACTCTCCCTGAAAAGAAAGCAAACACATCTATTATTTCTTAACTTGGCTAATGACAATGCCTCAACCCTAATCATCCAAACTGTAAACAAGGTCATTTTCAGCTAACTTCTCTGGATACACTTTGAGAAATAAGTGATAAACAGTAGCATAATGCAAAACATTCACAGTGCCTCTTTGTAAGTAAATATTTTTTCAAAGCACCACATCCATTTTCCTGAAATATCTTTGAGTGGGCTATGTGATTTTTATTGTTCAAGATGGACTACTATGACAAATAGGAACTAAATAATTTCCTATTATTAGGATGAATAAGAGATAAGTCAGAAATGATATCCAGCTTTTCTAGTTCAGTGATTTCCTCTAGGCCTTGCAGAGATAGTAAAACTTTCTCCAGTAAAGCTCAGATAAAATCAAAAGCTAGTGTTTTAAAAAGCTGTTCATTCAGAAGGCCAAGTTTCTATGCTTTCTCCTTTTTTATTTTTCAACATGCCATGGATATAATGTTACATTCAACTATCCATTTACAAAATAATAAGAAATAAGTTTCCAGCTGTTTTAGTCACTGAATAAGGTCACTGATGTTTGCATTTTTCTTAAATGTTGTTTATGTACTTTTTCAAATGATGAAACAAGACACAGCAGGTAACATAAGTCAAAGACTAGCTCTATAAATTGGTACTAAGATAAATAAATGCAACAGCTAGAAATAATTACGTAGTAACCCCTGAAGAACTGTTATTCCAGTATTTCCAAATGTCTACAGAGTGTGTTTACATAAGTACTCTATTTAGCACAAGGGATACATTCCTGGAGAACGAGCCCCAGGAGAGGCCAGTGCTTACGCTGATGTGAGTTTGCTCTTCTATCAGCAGAGGCTCTTCCTTTCTTTTCAAACTCCCACCTCAGTGTATTTCTGCAACTACTCTTTCTGTTCCCATGTTGTAGGAAGATTTATTAGATTTATTATGCTCTCCATAATTTCCCAAGACTTGCAAAAACCCTTAACTTCATACTGACATTTAATTTGTTTCCCCTACCTCGGTTTCCAAGAGTTAAAAGCCTGCCACGACTGTATCAAGTCCACGACTTCTTTTTTTTTTTTTAATACTCTATACTTTTGGATGTTACTGTGGCTGGCTAAACATTTAAAAATACATAGTGCATGGTGTCCCTTTAACACAATTATTGTCAAAATCGAATAAAAATAGGGATAGAGAACACAAACTTCTTCTAAACTACTGTAATTTTCTTAATCCATTTCTATTTATCTAATTGAGGATGTAATTAAATGGACAAATATTTATTTTTAGAATAGGACAAACTGCCTTTTTGCTTATTTGTATTTTCTCCTCTACTAATTCCCAAAAACCCTATAAATTCAGGCAGGATAATTCAACCTACATAAGCAATATCTTATAACCTAAGACATTCTCATCATACTACAACTACTGGTTGTTGCCCCAAGAGAAAATGAGGAATTTCACCTTTTTCTTTCAATGAATTCTTTATGATACCTTAAAATAAGTATTGTTTTCTAAAAATAATAAACAGGAAGAAGAGAGTGTTACCACTGTTTATCCTTTCATTTATCCACTCACTCATTTTCACTAACACATTTATTTATTCAATAAATACACATTAGCTTATTCAGCTGTTTGAGGAAATAACACATATTGTTGATATAGCAAATTTTATATTATCTACGTTTGTTAAAAAACCATTTTCTCCTTAAGGGCAGAGGCTTATTTTCTAAACCTTAACTTTCTTACCATCATATTCACCTTCACTTTTGTAAAATTATTTTGGGCAATGGAAAAGTCTCAACACTGTAAGAGAAATTTTAAATATGATCTTAACTTTTTCACATTACTTAACTTTAAGGAAAACAATAGTTTGAACTCATTTTTTCTCCATCTCACAATTCTTCAAAATAGATTAAAATTTGTACTACCAATTATATTATAAAAAAATTATTATGTTTTCAATATTCATCTTCATGAGAGCAATATACAAGTGTACCATTAGTGGTCAGGATTGAGGCAAAGATTTACTAATCACAGTAAATACTTTTGAACTTGCAATTATTTCGCTTGTCAGATAAATGAATTATTTCCCAAATAAGATGAAAGTCAAGAGATGCTGTGCTATGCATTACCCGTATCAGATTTCATGTGGCCCAGAGGAAATATGGTGGGTATGCTTCCAGGGACACATGATACACACAAGGCAAATGGTGATTAAACGGAAACTTGTCACAAGAAACTAAATAAGCAAGTCAGAGTCCAGTGCTTTGTCCTCAGTCTTAAATGATTTGTGGTCTTCTTTGTTGTAAAGTTCCTGACTTCCATTGAAAAATGCAAAAAACAAAACAAACTTACACTTACCAAAATGAAGGGGGAGGGAATCATACCAAAGGGGGAGTATAGGATTAACAGATGCACACTACCATATATGAAACAGATAAACAAGGGTTAGCAGTATAGCATAGGAAACTTATAGTATGTATATCTCATAGTAAATATATATTACAGTAAACTGTAATGAAAAAATTTTAAAAAGAACATAGACAAATACATATATATGTACTACCACTGGAAAAGACCCTGACGCTGGGAGAGACTGGGGGCAGGAGGAGAAGGGGTCAAAAGAGGATGAGATGGTTGGATGGTATCACCGACTTAATGGACATGAGTTTGAGCAAACTCCGGGAGACAGTGGAGGACAGGGAAGCCTGGCATGCTGCAGGCCATGGAGTCGCAAAGAGCTGGACACAACTTGGCAACTGAACAACAACATATATGTAACCAAATCACGCGTCTGCCTGCAATGCAGGAGACCTAGGTTCGATCCCTGGGTCAGGAAGATCCCCTGGAGAAGGAAATGGCAACCCACTCCAGTATTCTTGCCTGGAGAATCCCATGGACAGAGGAGCCTGGTGGGCTACAGTCCACGGGATCACAAAAGAGTCAGACACGACTGAGCGACTTCACTTTCACTATACACCTGAAACTAAAACAATACTGTAAACCAACTATACTTTAGTAAAAAGAAAAAAGATGCCAAAAACAACAAATGAAGCAAAAACGGACCTGATTCCATAAGAACTGGTATATTTGAGTTACAGGGAGAAAATGATCTACTTAAAGACCTAAACATGAAAATTTAATTTTAAAATATCTTTGGAATAGAAATTCATAACAAAAATAATTAAAGGATAATTTTAACTGAATTTGTAGTTTTGTTACTAAAAATAATTAACTGAATTAGCATTTTTAAATAACTTTATTTTTCAATATGTCATTTTTCAACTCCTGTAAAGACATTTCAAAATAACTTAGGTTCTAAATTGAAACTAAAATTAAACTTTCCTCTGAGTTGAGTTGAGATGTCCTTTTTCAAGAGGTCTATTTCTGTGCAGCAATCTTAATAAGGCACAGTTAGGTATCCTTTGTTATATGACAGTTCATTACAGGTTTGCAAATAAGTCAGCACAGTTTCAAAACTCTAAATACATAAAGAAAGTTCAAGTTCAAGCCCTCAACCCTGATCTTTGAAAATGTAATATAGACTACATATTTTCTAAATTAAAGTGATTTTGTTTAGGGATTTGGTGTGGGGCGCAGAACAGGGTGTCCCCACAACCCTTGTAGAAGTTGGGCTGTAAGTTTCTTACCCAGATTTCTTACCCAGAAATCATGCAAACAGCTTCTAAAGCCTTTGTTATTTTTATGATTTTAATTGAAGGTGCTCTGTATTTTCCTCTTGGGCAACCTTCACTTACTGTTGTAGAGGACAATGGTGGCTTTAATTAGCCTAGGCAAACTTGGAAAACAAAACTCAGGACTCCCTATTTTCCTAACCACAGCACACTAAAGCAAAGTCTAGGAGAAAAACTGAAATGGGAACTATCCCAGGCAAGTGTGGTTATCCCATAATACAGCATCATTCTGAGAGTCATCAGGTTTATTCCATTAAATAACCCCTTGCATGTATCCCTGGTAAAATAAACTCTTCTCAGGAAAATGACAGGACAGTAAGGAGAAAAGCAAGAAAAGAAGGGAAATAACCAGAGTTTCTTTAAAATAATGTCTAACCTATTTATGTGAAAGGTATGAATTTTTTTTTAAGTAAGGAAACAATAATTTAAACAGATGTTGGTAAAAATTTCTGACTATAGGACACTGAAACGCAGAATTGATGTGGATACCTTTGTGAATGTTTCTCTAAATCTTCCAAAAGGGCGGCATTGCTAAGCCCCATCTCCCAATGATATAACTTCAGATTATTTATGTTTTAAGTGCAGTTCCCTCCCATCAGTCATTCATAAGCTTATGTCAGTTTGGGACTCCATACTACCACATGAATTTGGCCTCTGGCAGTTGACCTCTTGGAGAAGGAAATGGCAACCCACTCCAGTATTTTCTCCTGGAGAATTCCACGGACTGAGGAGCCTGGCGGGCTACAGTCTACGGGGTCACAGAGCCCAATATGGCTGAGCAACTAACATACAGCTGACTTCTTGGCTAAGAAACACTCTCACAACTTTCAGTTTTACCTCTTTTCTCAGACTGTCAGTTCCCATCACCCTTACCTCATAAAATAGGAGGCTAAGTAACCAGTTCTGTTAGAAACAAATCACACACAAAAAAGAATAGCAAGATAAGGACTTACTGAATATCTAGTGTATGCCATGCACTGCTCTAAGTGATTTGTTTATTAATTTATTTAATCCTCAAAACAATCTTATGGTTTCACTATTATCTCTATTATAAAGACGAGATAACTGAAACTCAGAGAGGTCCAATAACTTACACAAAGAAACACACACAGTAAGTCAGTGGTGGAGGCGAGGTTTGAACCTTTCTTATCTGGCTCCAGAGTCAATGCTCCTAACTGCCAAGCTGTACCAGTATATTTGCAATTCTACGTAGAAATGTGGGAAGAGTTTCTGCAAATTACATCTAATAAATGATACACATACACATATGTTCATACACAGTGGTTTAACTATACACCTGTCCATCTAAATAAAAAGTGTTTTTTTAAAAAATATCTGTTTGACTTATTCCATGCAGCACATTTTTTTTAAATATTTATTTATTTGGCTGTGCCAGGTCTTAGTCGCAGCAAGTGGAATCTAGTTACTCAACCAGGAATGGAACCCAAGCCCCCTGCATTGGAAGAATGGAATCCTAGCCAACAGAAAATCAGAGAAGTCTTTCTTTTTTTTTTTTTTTAAATTATAAATATCTTTTAAAAAATTCATATATCAAAGGCTAACTGCCAGATAGGAAATCAAGAGTAACAACTGGTAATGATTATCGAGCACCGCTCACTTTATTTACATTTTCTCCCTTAACATTGACACTTTTATTTCCAATTTTAAAATTCTCCTCAGGGAGGGATCCCACTAATTTTATTTCTACCACTCCCTCTTATATTATTAAAAGGATAAAACAGAACAGATTAAACTGCCAAGAACATATGCAGGACAAAGGCTGGGAGGTGAAATTGACACTCAGGTATCTAAGTTATTTCCTGTGTAAAAGATTTTATGATGAGTTTAACTTTTGTTAGTTACTACATACAGTTTCAGTAATATCTCAAACTTACTACCTAATTAAAACTCACTTTGATGAATTGACCAAATCAACTAAAAGCAGCCATCAGGAAATGAGAAACAGGGAAAAAAAAAAAAGCACTGCCAGGGTATTTCCTCAAACAAATAGTATGCTAGACCCACATATAATTCAGGGATGCACAGTCACAAAAGCAAATGATTGAAGAGAATGATAGAGATACCATCTTGCAATTTCTGTTTTGGTGTAAATCCTTTACGGTATAAGCAAGTGTTCGTGTGCATGCGCGTGTGTACCTGTGTGTGTGGGTGTGTGTATGCACTGCCACCCCTATGCATACATCTCTGTAAACATCTCTAAGTATACAGAGAGAAACTGGGAAGAGAAGGTGAGTTTATAGGCACATTTGAAAAGAAAAGCAGGGATGGACCTTACTTTTCACAAAATAATGTACTTGTGCTGGTGATGATTTTTCCACTTTCAGACCCAAAGCAAAATTTTTTATATGTGTAATAATTTTGCCCTTGCTTTAAGAGTTTGCTGTTGAGATACCCTGGAAAGTTCCAGCTATCTTAATATTATAGAAGTACTACTGAAACATATGGTCTTTTTCAAATTAAAGAGACACAAATGTTCCAGGAAACATTTGGCCTGATTTTAACTCTCAGCTGAAGTTTTCTAAACAGCCATCCTCCAGGTGGTAGCACACAATATCCTGGGTGTGAGTCTAACTCAATGTGTCTGATCTACACGTACCAAATAATGGGCTTATCTGTTTGGTTTACCTAAAAACACCTTCATGGCAATTTAAGTATCAATGTAAATTGTTATGCTAAAGAAGAGTTACTTTTCTTTTGAATGTGTTTCATGCTTTTAATTGGGCTTTCCTGGTGGCTCAGACTGTAAAGAATCTATCTGCCTGCAGTGAGGGAGATCTGGGTTTGATCCTTGGGTTGGGAAGATCTCCTGGAGAAGTGAACAGGTACCCACTACAGTATTCTGGCCTGGAGAATTCCATGGACAGAGGAGCTTGGCAGGCTACAGTCCATGTGGTCGCAAAGAGTCGGACACGACAGAGCGACTTTTGCTTCACTTCACTATGTTTTTAACACAAACTTTGATTGAAAGATGCTTTTATCTTATTATTTTGGAGAATAGACATCAAAAAAGGAGTAAATTTTATACTAAATAAACTTTTACCGACCATTCCCACAAATATTTCAACTTTTATAATTATACTCCGACTTTCCACATCATCTGCGTAAGCTCATTTTACTCATATACTACAAATTACAACTTTACATATCTAAAACCGTATTTTGACAACTTCTTTATATAAGGACATATACATTAATGACACATTTACAGATGTATTTTTCTTCAAATCTGGCATGAAAATTGGCTTTTTAATGCCAGAAATATCATCTTTAACTGTCTGAAAAATGAATGTAAATTGATTCCAATAGCTTTTAATTTTTTAAATATGTCCTCAGCTTGAAAAGTTTTATAAACAGTTAGGAATATTTTATTCCTGCATTCATTAATCAAGCTACAATGACAGTCTCAATTCTGCTAGGTCCCCAAACCTGTCATTACAAAGATTACATACATTCAGCTCCCTGGTCCACCCCTAGGATCTGCCTTTAACCCTTCTCTCTGTCCCTGAGTGAGGCCTCCCTGGTAGCTCAATAATAAAGAATTCGCCTGCAATGCAGGAGTGAAGATGTGGGTTCGATCCCTGGGTCAGGAAGATCCTCTAGATGAGGAAATGGCAACCTATTCTAGTATTCTTGCCTGGGAAATCCCAAGGACAGAGGAGCCTGGCAGGTTGCATGAACAGAGGAGGCTGGCAGGTTACAGTCCATGTGTTGCAAGAGAGTCATACATGACTCAGCAACTAAAAAACAACAACTGTCCCTGAAGGAGCCCCAGGGCAGGCTAAGCTTCTGCAACTACAGTCTTCCGTTCCAGCCCCTTTGATGGCCGCGATATCCTTAAATAAGTTCTTCTGTCCCATTTCTAGAACATCTGTTCTTTAATTATCAAACATGCACGGAGTGTCCGCTATTTCCCAGAGTCTGTACAAGGCATTGTAAAGAAATATAATAAACCTCTCTGACCTCAAGAAGCTGAGAATCTAGTAAAGGAGGTTAGACATGTGAGCAGAAGTCCCTGCTCTGACGAGTGTTCAAGGCTAACCTCTGACACTCAGTCCAAGTTAACACTCTCTCTCCAGGACTTAACCCCACCTGCTAGTTTGTGTTCTGTTTCAAAAGGGAAAGAACACTGTTACTACCTACCATCTGTTTAACCAGACTGTGCCCACATATTCCCACCAACTGGTGACCATGACGCCAGTCACTAATATTACCCAATTGAGAGCAGTTCATCCACCTTCCTGATGGCAAAACCACTCCATATTTGGGTCAGTTCTGATCTTTGATGACTTTCCCCCATCTTCCTCTACGGGCCTGCTACTGACAGTGAAAACGTATTGATTATTGGGAGAATGGCAGATCATATAATTACCAAGATCCAACCCATCTCGGATTTTCATAACCATGCATCTCATTCTGTGAACATACCATATTTTAAAAGAAATATGTACATCTCAATTAATTATTAATAGAAAGTCATTTATTAAAGGAGTTCTTTAATTTACATAAATTTCTGTCATTGTACCCAATATAATAGGTACTATTATCAGCTTCATATTTAGATAAAGAGCTGTAGACGGGTTATGTAATTTGCCCAATACCAAATAATTTGCAAGCAATGGAGCTAGAATTCCAATTTTTGAAAGCCTTACCTCTAGTTTCCCCTGAGCCACTAAACCATGATACTTTTCCCAACAGCATTCATGACATCATGATTCAATCATCATAAAAGGTATGGTTAGGCATAAGAGGTAGCATCAGAGTTTGAAGAAAGCATGAGTTTTTGCTCTGTGGTTGTTATCCTGTTGTTATTGCTATTGCTTTGTGGAAAGTGTGTATGTGTGTACATGTTCCGTTTAGTTTTTCAGTCTTACAAACTTGGGTCTGAATTCTGACTCAATCACTTCTTAGTTGTGTGACCTTGAGAAAATTACATAATAGCATCAACAATTCAATAGCTATTTTCTATATGCCAGCCACTGTGCCGAGTGCCTGGCATACACTCTCATTAAATTAAATTTTCATAAAAAGACAAGGAGATAATATTACTCCTATTTCAGAGCAAGTGGGACTATGACTAAAAGAGGATAGTAAGTCATCTGTTCAAGGTCAAATAGCCAGTGATGATCGGCAGCCTAGACTGAATTGGGAGGGGGTTTAGAAAGGAGCACCTTAGTGGCACTAAGTCATAAAAAGGGGCAGGACTGAATTTGGGAACTAGCACTCACTGCTGGAATTTACAATTAATAGGATCTCTGAGTGTGGACACTGGAGCCATATGTCCTGAGTTGGAATCCCTGGGTCCAGTTATGGTATCTTGAGCAGATTATTCAACTTCTCTTAGCCTGTTTCCTCATTTGTAAAGGTAAAGTAGTACTACACACTTCCAGGTGTTTCTGTGAAGAATAAATGAGATAATTATTGTAATGACTAGAAGTAGTAGGTAGTCAATAAATTACAATTAAAGACATATCTTAACCTTGAATAATTCAATAAGCTTTCATTTCTACACAACAAAAAGGATATTGAACAGTGTAAAACTCCCCTAAAGTATCAAAAAGTCAGTATCTGGGACCATCCCTAGATCTGTCCTTTCTTTTATTTGCTTGAACCAAGTTCAGCTCTGTTTTTTCCTTTCTTTTCTACACAGATATGTCTAAGACTGGGAACTTTATTTATTACAACTGAGGAAATATATCATAAAGGCTTATGTACATTTGACATTTCTCAGTGTCAATTATAAATGTTCTGCTCATAGCCCAAGAGTCAGCACAACTCTCATACTCTCCAAGAAGGCACAAAGAATAGATGGGAAATAAAAACCAGTGGGAATTGAGAGGCGTGAGTCTTATGAGCTGAGTGATAGTGTAAATACTCAGGGATCATTATGATTGGGATTAAACAGACCTTAGTTTTTGAACTAACCTAAGACTTTTAAGACTTTCAGTGAATAAGTACTTCATACTTTTTTCTAAAGTAAGTGTTATAAGTTTCTGTTGCAAAATATTCTAGCACTTAAGTATTTTTCAAATTGAACCTTCTTAAAGGAGAATTCAGAGTTTATATTCTTAGTTTTGCACACATTTTTCCCCTAGGTCTGTCTTGGATAGTGAGCATCTTGGAAAAGGACTGGATTACAATTATACTTCCCCAAGAATCATAGTAAAAGAGCCATAGTAAAAGGTCCTATTAAGTGATGATATTGTGTGTGTGTATGTGCCCAGTCATGTCCAACTCTTTGTGACCCCATGGACTGCCAGGCTCCTCTGTCCATGGGATTCTTCAGGCAAGAATACTGGAGTGGGTTGCCATGCCCTCTATCAGTGGGGTCTTCCTGACTCAAGGATCAAACCCATCTCCCCTGCATCAGCAGGCAGATTCTTTACCACTGAAGCACCTGGTAAGCCCCAAGTGCTGACAGAAGTGTGGTAAAATCAGGGGGACAATTGATTTTTGAAGTAATAATTTCAAGTCGGGCAACCAGAATGCATTTAATTAATAAATATGTCAAATAATTTCACACAAATACAATTACTCTATTACAGAGAATGAGCATTCTCCCACCTTTATGATGCCATAAATAGATATCTTGAAAGTTGCAAACTGAATAATTTTTTTAATTTTGGAAACAATCGAAGTCAATTAAAATTTCTACTTAGAAACAGAAAATATACAGTTGCATACAGGTCTGATCTTTTCAACTTTAAGAATTGAAATTTTTGGAAGACTGTCAAATTTACAGGATCATAAACTGAAATAAATGGGATGGCAGAAGTTCTACACTCTCATTAAACAAAAATATTTCAATGATTTCCTTCCAATGTGCTTTTCAAACTCTTAATATAATGAAAGCCACACTAAACAAGACAGAAATAAAAAAGAAATTCTAAAGGCCCCAATCATGCTACACTGGAGAAGTGAAACCAGGTTTATGAGCCATGCTCAGAAACTCTAAATACTAAGGAATATCTCTTCTAGAATCCATTCGTTGCTCTGCCGACATTGCTCTGGCCCTTCAAATGTACTGCAACTTTAAGAAACAGAATCACATACAAACAAGTGCACTGGTTAGAATTCAGTGACTTGAATTCTGGTCTTGTCTCTGAGCTTAAGAAATTATGAATTATTGGTCCTCTGTTTCCTTATCTCCAAAATAGTCATTTTATAATTTGTTCAATTTATTTATTATTATTATTTATTCTATTCAGCTAACTGCTAAGATCTTAATAACACCACTATTTGGGGATATCTTGTACCTTTTCTGTATGCCTTAAAAAAGCAACCACTAAATTCTAAATATTACTATATTGTGTCCTGCTTACATGCAGTTACTTTCTTCATAAAACATTAAATACAATGAACATCACTAATTGATTATGTTCCACTAAAAATGCTTTTAAAGTAATTTTAAAATTGTAAGAACATTTTACAAATGGCCATAAGTACCATCTATCAGTCTGTCTTCACTTAATTAAATAATTTTAAAATTTAATACATATATATAATTTTATATGTATATTGTTTCATTTCTTGTCCCAGTAGAATATAAGTATTCTAGATAATAAAACAGAAAAAAGCATTCTACAAGCCAACTTGAGAATAATGCAAACTCCTAACTTCTACGGTGCCATACATTTTTTAAAACTGTAAACTCATTATAAATGTTAAGAATCAAAGCATTAAAATTTCCCTTTTCTGTTTTTACATGTGAAATCAATTACTCAATTAGATGCACTGAAAGACAGCAGAACATTCCATTTGCTTATGCTTCAAAAGTCTAGAGGGAATAAAACTTGAATTCGATTGTAAATAAAATATTCGGTTGAACATCTTTTAGTTTTAAAAATACACATGCTAAAATAAGCACCATCAAAGATAAGTCTTCTATTTCATTTTATACAGCTGTTGGTCAAAACTTCTTTTTCATTTTTAAAATCTGTTACATTTTTGGTTATTGAAAGTGTTTCAGTGTGACAGTAAGCTAATAATAGCCTTGATTCCAACTACAGGGAATCAATTAAAAGATTAAGTCCTTATTGAGAAGAAAACAAAGGGAGGAAAAAAGAAGGCATGAATTGATAGTAAGGCCGCCAACAATCTCATATTAGAAGTGTCTTAATAACACTTTCCAGAATAATGTCCATGAATGGAGGCAAAATAAAGAATAAAGTTTATAAATAAGTAACAGTTGCCAAAAAAGCTATAATGCTGAAGAGATGATTTGTGCCATTCACTCCAACATGCTGCTGTGCTCTCTCCCATCCCTCACACACCCCCACAAGTATTCTTAATCCAGTATTTTACATGTAAATGGAGCAAAATCTTCCCCCAAGAAATAGAGGCAGGAAAATAATCTCTTAAAAAAAATAAACGAAATTAAATTCTAAAAGAAAAGAGACTGCTACATTTAGAACAACAAGCAGTAATTTTTGACAAAGGACAATAATGCATCCTGGCACTACCATGAACTGAGCTGCCCTTCTCATTCCTTCTGAATTAACTGTGGACTTTGGAATTTGAGTTTGAAAAATGTGAGGAAATAACCATTTCATGTTTCTGGTTTTCAACATGAATGGAGAGGTAAATAAAATACAGGCATTTGAAAAATACACACTTTCTATTTTATTTTTAACTGTTTCCACTCTCAACAAGATTCTCTGACAAGATACACAAAGCCAAAAGGTCCTTCACAAGTTCCACTTCAAATGATGGAAAAAGTATTTTTTAAAAAACTATTCATCATCAAGTTTAATCTAAATAAAATCAAATAGAAATGTGACTATTACACCAAATTCCTAAAAGAAGTGTTTTTTACTTTGGTTCTATCATCAGATACAGAGCTGCCCAAGGATAGCCTACCTATGGAGTCTACATTAAGTCAACGGCTGTAGGTTGTTTTAGCATCTAGAGCAGCTTCCTGGAGAAATCGGAATCTTACCTTTACACATCTTCTGCAGAGGTTTCTTGGTGCTTTGTAAACTCCTGAGGTCTATGTCAAACGGCCATTCTCTTGCTCCCAGGGTCTTAGGGGCTTGGAGAGATCCCAACACCTGCTGCTACCACTGAGTGTCGAGGCTAGGAAAGCTTGAGGGTTTGGACAGCAGGATCACTGAGCCGCAGCCAAAGCTTGGGAAGCCTTAACAACTGAAAGCAGGTGTAGAGGGCAACATGGTACCCAGCACAGGGCGCTCAATTGTAGCAGCAGGGGGAGGAATATTCCCGCCCTCACAGGGGTTCAGAGGCAGCCATCGGGGAACCCAAGGGTCTGTCAGTGGACAGGGCCAAGGAAGTGGAGACATGACCACATAGCACAAGACCCTAAGGGGACAAGGGAATGGGAACAACTAGCACAGAGCTCAAGAAGCGCTTGAAAAGAATCACCAAAATTCACCAACAGAACATAAGAAGCGATGGCAAAGTGCAACGAAATACACGAAGATAGGCCATTCTAGCATCCCACATACAGCCAAAAACACAGCTGAGGGGGGAGATGGAGCTCTAGTTCTAGAAAGAAAAGTAAGGAAGACACATTATAGTATGTCTACTGGCGTTGAGGTTAAAAATCTAGTAAGTGGCATAAAATTCCTAAATCACATTATTATAACATTTATATTAAGATAAGGGAATTTACAAATACAAAAAAAGTCACAGGGTGCTGACCCACAAGACTACAGAGATTAAAAGGCAAAGTTATCCACTATGAGAGGAGAAAATGAGAAGACAGCAAGAAGGTTAAACCCAGTTGATTTTTTAAATTGAGAAACCATTAAAACTGCTTTTTAAATACAACATGTTTCATCAAACACACCACCTTCTATTATGATCAGATGACGGGAGACTGAAGGAATTCAATGAGATAAGAAGAATAAAAAGAAAAAGTAGTGAACAAAGAGTGTTCAGAGATGAGGCAGAGATGGAAAAAAGAGAAAAGAGAGGAGGCAGAAAGAAAAATGAGCTTAACTCAGTAGTTTTTAATGCTCTGTCAGGTAACTACTCACTGAGATTCTCCTAAATTTGGGCTTCACAATATTCTATTTTCCATGGAGACACCTATAGCTTGTTAACCACTATTCACAGCTCTTCAACTGCTCACAAACCTTCAGGAACTTATCTTGAGGAGCCAAGTGAATGTTAAATATTAAACAGTTACAGGAGATAGACCGTAAGACAATTTTGCTTTAATGAGCTGGATAAAATCAAGCTAGAGACTAAATATAAACTCTGATAGAACTTTAATAATCCCTAATATGAATCAAAATTAAAACGATCAGACTCATTTAGGAACTGTCACTGTTTCAAGATGAGAAGCAAATTAACCATGCATAATATTTTATATTGTTTTAGAATTAAATGAAAAGAAATACTACTGCCTAATGGAAGTTCTGTGTGTGTAATCTGGACTTTGGGTATTTACTTTTATATATACATATGTGTGTGCGTGTATATATATATATATAAGTCCAAGTTAACTAGAAGAACAATAATAATAATCTATTTACTTGGTGTCAAATAACTCAAATATTGTGTGTTGGGAAAGGCTGACTTCCATCTCCAGTCTCATATACATGTGGTTATGTCATATATATTATGTTGCTGCTGCTGCTGCTAAGTCGCTTCAGTCGTGTCCAACTCTGTGTGACCCCATAGATGGCAGCCCACCAGGCTCCCCTGTCCTTGGGATTCTCCAGGCAAGAACACTGGAGTGGGTTGCCATTTCCTTCTCCAGTGCATGAAAGTGAAAAGTGAAAGTGAAGTCGCTCAGTCGTGTCCGACTCTAGCAACCCCATGGACTGCAGCCCACCAGGCTCCTCCGTCCATGGGATTTTCCAGGCAAAAGTACTGGAGTGGGATACGTGCAATAAAAGCAGCACTTGCTTGGGCAAAACTTATGTCCAGTAAGTCACTAAGGGTCAGATATTTTTATAAAATGAAATAATCCTTATACTACAAAATAGTAAATACTGCCTAGGCAGCTAGTATTTTAAATCTGAGAGAATTGAGATTGTGTAAGAGGATGAGGAATATGAATTTCCCTTTTAAAATACCTTTATTGTATAAACAGTGCCTAAGTGGAGACAGATGTTTGTTTGAACTAAAGTTTAATTTTTTAAGACACAATCATGTCAATATGATAGGTTTGCATACGAAAAGATGAACTGAGTCCCTATGGTGGAAACCAAATGGAAGCTGACGTTTTTTCAATGTAGTAAGTCTGACTTTAAATAAAATATTTAAAAATCAATTACAGTTTGTTTTCTGACCTCTTTTCTCAATCCCTCTCATGAAAATCAATTTCAATCATCTAAACAACAAAAACTAAAACATACAAATAAGAAATGTGGAAGAGAAGATAAGAAACGGAATTAAAGTTGCCAATTAAAATAGTACAGTCCATTCAATTATAAGCTCTTCAGACTTCAGAATAGTATGTCAGGATTGTCAGTGAAAATAGAAAAATCGGTAGTGGCTTTTTAAAAATAAACATGATATTGCTACTAAAGTATCTTCCTAAAAGTAATATGATTAGATAATCTAAACCAAAGTTTGTTTCCCTATTGTTAAGCATCACAAAGGAAGAAATTGTTGACAAAGGTGCTTACAATTGTATTCCTGCACCTCATTAACCTGTGAACATAGTAGGTGTAGTGTGTGTGTGTTAGTTACTCAGTCGGTGACAACTCTTTGTGATCCCATGGTCTGCAGCCCACCAGGCTCCTCCATCCATGGAATTCTCCATGCAAGAATACTGGAGTGGGCAGCTAGTCCTTCAGTAGGTACTCAATATACATTTACTGGCTGAATAGTCCCGCCACATGTGAAAAGGCACTTCTCAAAAAGCATAGATGATGGGGGAGTGGCAGTTATGGTCAAATAGAGTTCTTAAAAATTGAAATGACATTAAAATCATGGCTTGTCATGGCCTTTACTATGCTCTGAGTAAACTCCTAAATTTGATTGTCAAAGTTTTTTATTAAATACCTATTAATCATAGATTAATTATTCTGGAAAAACATGGTCTACACATCTATGAAAAACTTGGTATTTCTGTATCTTCCAATCTTTTCATGAAAGATACAGGTAAACAATTAATTGGCATATATTCCCTTCTGATATAAATTATAAGATGGAAGAGATACATATGTATTTCAAATCTCAAAGTAGGATTATCAAAAACTATAATAGAGGGGGGATTATAATAGCAGAGGGGATTATCCTTTCCCCTCTGCTTTGGGGAAAGGAAATTTTAGGGTGAGAAAATTTCAGAGTGAGAAAAACTGAGATGAGAAGTGAAGTTGCTTAGTCGTGTGAGACTCTGCGATTCCATGGGCTGTACAGCTTAGCAGGTGCCTCCGTCCATGGAATTTTCCAGGCAGGAGGTCTGGAGTGGGTTAGCTCATTCAAATTATTCATTTTACCAATCAAGAAACTCGCTCAAATGAACTACCTTATATTGGCAATTAAATACATTAGCAATGAAATTTCTTTATTGCTAATGTCAAAGATTCATCCTGAGCAACGAAATTTCTTTAGTGCTCATGTCAAAGATTTATCCTGAGCAACTATCTGACTAATATGAACAGTATCTTACTAATTTCCTTACATAATTATCTTGAATTGAAAAGAATATTCCTGACAAGAATTATATGTAATATACAGTCTCTTAATTTAAAATTCTATATTCTTATTGTGTTGCAAAAAGGAGTAGCTCATTTAGATTTGAAAGGAAAAATAATTTCTTTCATATACTGAAAAGTTATTTAAAAAAAAAATCACTGTGGGTCAAATGAAAAACAAGAATGAAGATTAAATAGGGCCTAAGAAATAACATCTACTCCATATACTGAGACAGCTAACAAACTTCAGGATTAGAACTTTCAAGTGGTCAAGCTGGGAATAAATATGAATTTTATTAATGGAACATATATGGTATCATGGATCAGGTCACCAGTGTTAAAACTATGATTTCTTTCTAAAACAAAGTTCTGAGATTCAGACTATAGATGCCATTTTCCCAGGGACGCCACCTCAGTCCTCAAGAGAGCGGGTCTGCCCAAAAGGTATCTTAGTAAACTGGCTCCCCACTTGCCTTATTCACTCACCAGCATCCATTAGCCAATTCCATGCTTTATCTTCAATAGATAAGATACTGCTTCTTCTTGCCATGGTGCCATGAAAAGGATCCAGGAGGTTCCCTTAAACAACATTTCCTGAGTGACTGGGGCAGCACCAAGAGTAAAGGATATGCCAGGTCAGCCACTTGTCCTTCCCAGCAATATTAGCAGCAGCAGCAGCAGCAGAAGCTGGAGCAGACCATTTAGACCCGACTCCTTGCAGGATGCTAGCCAAAGCATTCTTGTTTACTCTACACCTAGACAGAGTTTGCCCGTATGTTTGCGCCTTCCCCACAGAGTGTCAAAACAGGTGTTTTCCTGTGATCGTGCTTAAAATCTGCTCCCCAAACAAGGTGATAAATATACTTTTACTATGAAATTCCACATTTTTAATTCTATGGAAAACACAGTTTTAAAGATTTACTTTATCACAAAGAAGACTTGATGAATCTTTGTTCAATTTTTGTTTACTTTTCCCACTCCTAAGAAGCAGGTACTTTGCCCTAACATCTCCTGTTAATGAAAAAAAGGATGTTACCATATGAAATGAATGTCATCATGCAACTTTGGTCATTTCTTTCATAATACTCTATTTGCCTTTCTGGCATAAAATTACATTTTACAAACGCTTATGTTTTCATAATCTTTACAACACTCCCGACAGATGGGGAAATATCAGGACTCATGAACTTTATTTTACAGAAGAAGCAATGTCTTCTCTGCTTCTCTCTTTCATTCCCATTTTTATGTTATTGATGAGTTGCTTTTCCTCCCAGTGGCACTCAACTTAACGAGTGGCTAGAATATGTCTGGACATAGAAGGTAAATCACTAACAAAACATTTACTTTATTTAACTAATTTATCCAGAGCTCAAATCTCACAGATAAAAAAAAAAAAATTAAGATTTAAAAAAAAATCTAAATAGTCTAACAAAGGGTAAGTGAAAAACACATTACTATTATTCTCCTAACAAGTAAATGTTACTTATTAGAAAATAATTATAAACACTGACACATTTATTCTCTGCATAGTAAATAACAATAATTCTCATTAGCAAAACTGAAACCCTACATACACAGATTCTGATGTGTGAAACCTGTATGAAACCCTACATACACAGATACATACATGTTGCTCATGTATCAATACTTCACATGTTCACTTAAACACCAAAGTAAAAATCAGAACAGTAATTAACACATACCACATACCCAAGAAGTGCCAGGCACTCATTACTTTACATGTGTTATTCCATTTAATCTTCGCAGCAACAAAATCAGATATTATTACTGCCCCATTTTGCAAATGAGAAAACTGAGGCTCAGTCAAGTTATGTCACATGTTTAAGGTCACAGGGCTCAAAAATGATCACTGAATCCAGGTTATACATAGTTCCAGGCCAGGAGCTCTTAAACATGTTGTGAAAACTGCAGTATCAGTTCTGGTTTACAAAGTTTAGGTAAACAGATCATATGTATATGGTACTTATTGTGTGCTCTAGAATTTCGTAAGTCCTCTACTTCTTCAAGATTCAAAACAACTCAATAAGGTAAATATGTTCCTATTTAGGGGGGTATGAATGTTAAGGACATTGCCAAAGGTCATAGGAATTGTAAACAGCAAATGTAAACTCTGGTTTCAGGGAATGTAGTTCCTGAAGTGGTTTTGTGCCTACGCCTACCCTCTATTGCCTCCTGAAAGCTGATTACATGTTAGATTCTTAAATAAAGGAGATAAGAAACGTCAGCTCTGGCCAGAACCCTGGTGGGAGAAGGATCATCTACCCCTGCTCCTTTTCAAAAACATAGGTATGAAGTACATAATGTCATATACCCTGGTGACTCAGATGGTAAAGAATCTGCCTGCAATGCAGGAGACCCAGGTTCGATCCCTGGGTTGGGAAGATCCCCTGGAGAAGAGAATGGCTACCCAATCCAGTATTCTTGACTGGAGAATTCCATGGACAGAGGAGCCTGGCAGGCTACAGCCCACAGGGTCACAAAGAGTTGGATACGACTGAGCAACTAACAAGTAGATAAGCTTACACAATACACAATTCTATCATTTTTCTTAATGATGCTTACTAATTTAAGGAATTTACAAGTGTTTTATTCTCAGATTTTAAAAAGGACAAACTCAGTTTCATACTTTATTCCAATGTATCATATCTTCAGAGGCAGTAACAGAGTAGTAACATTATTATCCTCACAGTGTCAGTCATTCTTTTTGGGGGGATTACCACTGCTGAGAGTCATATTTATTTTTATTCCCATCTTTGGCAAATAAATGTGATCATGTGTAGGGCCAAGACAATAACTGTGAGCTCAGAGAAAGCTTCAGAAATCCAAGGTTCATCCCTTGAGACACCGGCTGCAACCAACCTTAGACCAGGATACTTCCTTGAATATTTAGCAGCTGAAATGACCTTCTTTAAATTAGCTCTTAAAGACACAAAGCCATCTGGGGAATGTCAGACAGCTCAAATCAAGCATCTAGGGAGCCATGTGTAAGTCTGAGAAACCAATAAGAATACTGAGACCAAGCAATTAATTTGGCAGCAAGTCTAACTCTCTGGACAAATTTTGGCCAACTTTAGCTTTTTATGGCTTTAACCTGATATAAATTACCATAAGAATCCATGAAAACTTCAGAGAAAAAATATACTTATGGTAAAGGTATCTACCCTGTGTCAGAATTTAGCCACCAGCTGTAAGCAATGCAGCCATTTGGTGGCATTTAGCAGGAAGAAATTTACATACCTATGTGGCACAGCCTGGGGTGATGCATTAGAGCCTACTTACTCTCCATTATTTTTACAATCAAAAGTTTCCACAGAAGGAAGATGACAATTCTTTACCGTATTTCTAGACAACTACCTTCTCTGCAGAAATCCTTAGGAATTGGAAGTATAGACTGTGTCCACATAAGCTTGATTTTTCTCTTTGCTGACAACAAGATTTAAACTTATCTCAATGTCCAATGTTAACACCGAATTAAAACAAGTTATTCAAGATTTTTAGAAATAGATTCTGGAATTTTTTTGGGTGGGAAAAAATAAAATAATTCCATGGGCTTTTACATAGACAGAACACAACAAATGATTTTATGACTTTGGCACTACTGAGTGACAGACTAGGAAGATCATGACTCATTGATGCAGTCATCTGTATTTCATATGAATATACATAAATATATTTTATATATGTATATAGTCATTCTGAATCTTTGTCTTATCTATTGAAGTTACAGTTCTTACTTCTTGCTGTCAGTGATTGCAATTAAAAACTTAGAAATATGATTCTGAGGTGTCAGACAATAAATATATGTTTGTGGATAACTAAATTAATAGCTTCTTACTCATCAACTCCTACTAGGTCGACTCTTTTATTTAATTCTGTGAACTTGGCTTTATCTGCAAAGAAATATATTAATAAGCACCAACTCTAGCCCGTACACAGATCAAAACAGGAAAAGCTGCAGTGAGCTTCCCAGCTTCTTCTGGAAATTAAACAACGTACCAACTGTAATCAATCCTTAACTAACACAAGTCAGCTAGATATGTACTGGTGACCTAAAAGTGAAAAGCTTTAATTGCGCATTACAAATTTCTGAGTCATTTTGTCCTCACAACTTTTTAAGCTTGAAATAAACCTAAATGCTGGCTAAAGAAAATCCCCAAGTATGACTTAGTGTTTCCAAACCAGGAAAAGGAAGGACTTTCAGTGTTTGAGATAAGGTTTGTTTTCTGTAGTTGGGAAAATAAACATTTCCTACGAAATTATGCCTGGGAGGCTGGGTGTGTGTGTATATGGAAAGAGTGTCTGTCTGGATGTGGGTAAGGTTAGAAAGGGGGAGAAAGCGAGAGAGGGAGAAAGAGAGAGAACTTTTTAGTAGTATTTGGTGTTCGTGCAAACTGGTTATTCTGGGCTGGAATCAGACTTTATCTCAGGAAGTGTGTGTACCTGAGTCATGAAAGCATTGCAACTTATCATAAAATCAACAGGAAATGCTTACCTGACTACATATCATATTTCTATAAATGAAGTGATATAGAATATGTCCCACGTGGTTACCTAAAATAACAGTAGTCTTGGGTCTCTAAAGTTACATTAGTTAGATAACCTTTTAAAATTTGATATCTTTATTTCAATATACATAAGCCACTTTCTGCATTTATATTTTTTCTAAATAGATGAATACACAAATTTTGTCCTGATGCTGTGATTATGTAACCTTAGAGATATCTACTTTCTTGAAAACTACTTTTTATGTAATTTACTGTTTACTGTAGTTACTGAGGGATGACCAACAGAAGTACAGTTTTATATGTCAAGTAAGGATACATATGTAACCTAGCATATGACATTTTAAGCATCAAGGCATCAATAAGAGCTTCTACTACAATGATGCATCTTCCCATGTTGGTTAGTTGGAAATGTGTCATACAAGCCTGTGTTTCAATATCTGGATATCGGATTAAAAGTAGAAAGACAAAATGCCACTTCCAGGTCTGTGTCTACCAGTTCATCTAATCCTTATTACACACCTTGGAGGCAGATATATTATTATTACCCTTTGACAGATGTGAACATTCAGAGAGATTGGAAAACGTGTCCAGCAAAACCTGTTCCCTAACAGAAATGAAGGATTAATAGGATTCTACCAACACACATACCACTTGTGATGTTAACTTTCTTGTTTTCTGTTATAGGGACTGTTACACATATATACTTCATCTGATATATAGAGTTAAATTTATATTTTTGAGAATTTATAGAAGCAGTTCTTAAAGTATTTGGAGATTGTTAACTCTTCTGTTGTCAGATACGTAAACAATAAGTGAAAATCATTTCAAACCGAGTAGCACACTTATTTTAAGACATCCAGAATGTTTTTGTTTTACCTAACACTTGAAAACAGTAGAATGTTTGCCTGTTTTAAAAGAAATCTGTTTTCTTTATGCACTTGAACATTAATATGTGACTTAAGCCAGGTCAGTTTGGCCAAGGAGTAAATATCGCTCTTTTATTTCAACATCATTTCTTTTATTTCTCTGAATCCGTAACAGAAAAATGTCTCCATTTTATTTTTGTTTGCTATTGACATAAACATTATATGTTGTAACTAAATTTGACCAGTATTATTCCTTTTTTTGAAAGTCCAGTTCTGCCCTGTAATGAACTCCTGTCTGTCTGTTAGCACTGGTACTTCCAGTTCCCCCTTCCTGTTTAAAATACTTTTTCCCCCATTCCCCACCTTTTTTTCCTTCCAGAAATGACTAATCTTCCTGTTATTCTTCTCTGTCAATTTTCCCCCTGGTATTCTTTTTGTGCTGCATAACATTTACTTTTCACCAACTCCTTTTAGAAGTTTACTACTGTATCCTTGACGTTAGCCTTCCGGTTTTCAACAGATTCAAACAGTCAATATTTATGGATGAGTACACTTCTGGGTCAACTTTCATGCTATTTAGATTAAGCAATTTCCTCAAGTCAAAAATACAGCTATTGTTTCCACTGACATAACATAAATATCAATTCTTATCTTCAAAGTTAAATTCAGCTTAATCCTCAGTTACCAGATACCACAATTAAAGGGTTTAGTTTTTTGCCTCTCAAATTTCCTGATAAGGTGCTAGCAAAGCAAACCTAATACTACTGCTTTTAAACATCTCTTGCCTCTCAGCACTTCTCTGCAACATTATACATCATAAAACATGTTAGCACAGACTTATAAGCCAACTGTAAAATTTCTCTATCTTCCTGATTTTCAATTGCAAAAAAGTATTTTCAATGATATTCCAGGAATCTGCCTTTTACTCGAATTTCAATTAATCATAAAGCTATTTCATACTATCCGAACATGAATAAAAGAGTTTCTATTCCAGAGAAAATATCTGAGAAGACTTTGGAATTACAATGGTTATTTAAATAATACCCAAAATTTACAACATTAACAGCACATGTCTAGCAAAACAATATAAATTATAACCTCAGATTTGCAGAATACATTTTTCTGGTGAATTTAACATGATATTGTATTTGCTATCTCCTAAACACAAATCCAGTAGATGTTGGCAATTTGATCTCTGGTTCCTCTGCCTTTTCTAAAACCAGCTTGAACAACTGGAAGTTCAAGGTTCAAGTATTGCTGAAGCCTGGCTTGGAGAATTTTGAGCATTACTTTACTAGCGTGTGCTGCTGCTGCTGCTAAGTCGCGTCAGTCGTGCCCGACTCTGTGCGACCCCATAGATGGCAGCCCACCAGGCTCCCCCGTCCCTGGGATTCTCCAGGCAAGAACACTGGAGTGGGTTGCCATTTCCTTCTCCAATGTAAGAAGGTGAAAAGTGAAAGTGAAGTTGCTCAGTCGTGTCCGACTCTTAGCAACCCCATGGACCGAGGCCCACCAGGCTCCTCTGTCCATGGGATTCTCCAGGCAAGAGTGCTGGAGTGGGGTGCCATTGCCTTCTCCTACTAGCGTGTGAGATGAGTGCAATTGTGCCCTCAAGAGATGGGAATACCAGACCACCTGACCTGCCTCTTGAGAAACCTATATGCAGGTCAGGAAGCAACAGTTAGAACTGGACATGGAACAACAGACTGGTTCCAAATAGGAAAAGGAGTCTGTCAAGGCTGTATATTGTCACCCTGATTATTTAACTTCTCTGCAGAGTACATCATGAGAAACGCTGGACTGGAAGAAGCACAAGCTGGAATCAAGATTGCTGGGAGAAATATCAATAACCTCAGATATGCAGATGATACCACCCTTATGGCAGAAAGTGAAGAGCTACTAAAAAGCCTCTTGATGAAAGTGAAAGAGGAGAGTGAAAAAGCTGGCTTAAAGCTCAACATTCAGAAAACTAAGATACGGCATCTGGTCCCATCACTTCATGGGAAATAGATGGGGAAACAGTGGAAACAGTGTCAGGCTTATGTTGAGGGGCTCCAAAATCACTGCAGATGGCGACTGCAGCCATGAAATTAAAAGACTCTTCCTCCTTGGAAGGAAAAGTTATGACCAATCTAGACAGCATATTCAAAAGCAGAGACATTACTGTGCCAACAAAGGTCCGTCTAGTCAAGGCTATGATTTTTCCAGTGGTCATGTATGGATGTGAGAGTTGGACTGTGAAGAAAGCTGAGTGCTGAAGAATTGATGCTTTTGAACTGTGGTGTTGGAGAAGACTCTTGAGAGTCCCTTGGGCTGCAAGGAGATCCAACCAGTCCATCCTAAAGGAGATCAGTCCTGGGTGTTCATTGGAAGGACTGATACTGAAGCTGTAACTCCAATCCTTTGGCCACCTTATGCGAAGAGTTGACTCATTGGAAAAGACTCTGATGTTGGGAGGGATTAGGGGCAGGAGAAGAAGGCGACAACAGAGGATGAGATGGCTGGATGACATCACCGATTCGATGGACATGAGTTTGGGTGAACTCTGGGAGTTGGTGATGGTTGGTGATGGACAGGGAGGCCTGGCGTGCTGCAATTCATGGGGTCGCAAAGAGTCAGACACGACTGAGTGACTGAACTGAACTGAACTGAACTGAAACACAAATCCTGTAGAGAAAGGAGGGTCTTACTAGTACCATTTACACGGGCTATTCATACAAGATGTTCACAAACATTTAGATATATGTTTTCTAAAATCCAAAACACCTTAAAAAAAAATCCTGACAAAACATATTTTAATTATAGGAGATAAAGACATCCATAAAATGTCACCCTCGGTTCCTGAATACAGAAGTCAAACTAAGTTCAAATACTTGCTTATGTTAAGACAGCACAGGATCTTAAGCATTAATTTTTGTCTTTTGTCTTATGGAGGTCTCATTATTCCCTCTTCTTACCTTTCCAAATAATAAAAATAAAAACTTCCTCTTTTGTCACATAGAGTGCCCAATATGCAGATACTTAATTTTTCTTTGGGTCAGCAGTAACAACTTTCAAATCTCTTTACTGTTTTTATTTCAGAGACTAGGGCCAGGGTCTCTAAAATCAACTAAAAATATTGTTTGTTAAAAATGTGTAATACAGGACACCAAATATGAGAGTAAGCAAAAACAGATTCATAGACACATTTGTTTTTTTTTAATCACATCATATTATGAATAGGAAACAAACCCAAACTATATATTCTGTGAAAAAGCTGGGCCAATGTCTACATTCTAAGTCTAGCCTAACCAGGTGCTTACCAAAAAAAAAAGGATGAGCAACAAATAACTTTTGAGAGAACAGACTCAATCAGATAGCAGTATATTTACAGTAAACAGAAAGGAAAGGGAACTTTCCATGAGAAGTAATGTTATCAAAATGCATTCATCCAAAAAAAAAAAAAAATCAAAGAACTTCCATAAGGGAAATTTTGTAAAAATGTGTTAGAATACTTTGACTATAACTATATTTCACTTTATTATTAGAAGTTAATGTCTGATTCTGAATATTGGTAAATAAAAAATCATGCATTTCTCCATCTTTTGCTGCTGCTGCTATTAAGCCACTTCAGTTGTGTCTGACTCTGTGTGACCCCACAGATGGCAGCCCACCAGGCTCCTCCATCCCTGGGATTCTCCAGGCAAGAACACTGGAGTGGGTTGCCATTTCCTTCTCCAATGCATGCATGCATGCTAAGTCGCTTCAGTCGTGTCCGACTCCATTCGACCCTATGGACAGCAGCCCACCAGCTCCTCTGTCCACAGGATTCTCTAGGCAAGAATACTGGAGTGGGTTGCCATTTCTTTCTCCATCATCTTTTGCTATAAATTGTATTATGGAACTGCCAACTAGATACTATGGCAAAGCCCTTCATAGAAAAATTTCAGGTAATAAATGCAGCAAGAATAATATAATTAAAAGTCACTGCTTTACAATCCCTAACAAAATCATGGTGCTATGAAAAAGCTCAGCAGTGGAGTGAAACCACTGGATCTAGATCTGATGGAGAACTTTATAGGAACTGGCCCAAGTTTACCTGAACTTACTGATAGATTTTAACATCATTAAAAGTGGAGAGAAATGAATTTATTCCCTCCTGATGGGATGCAACTGGAAGTACACAGCACCAGGTGGGAAATATTCTTACCAAATAATAAGCAGTAGCATTAAAATCAAATTCAATTCTAGT
This sequence comes from Bos indicus, assembly GCF_029378745.1. Lineage (NCBI taxonomy): Eukaryota > Metazoa > Chordata > Mammalia > Artiodactyla > Bovidae > Bos > Bos indicus. Next base: position 115,820,161 of record NC_091760.1, read on the forward strand.
TTTAATTTCTAGTCTACAGAAAATAAGGGTGATGGGAGAACAAGCTAAATGATACTATTGGGAAGCAATTAGCTAAATTCAGAATCTCAAATATTCTCTAGGACAATGACCTGATTTTTCTCAACAAATAAAGCATGAAGGGGAAAAGGAGCAGGAATTATCATAGATGAAAAGAATCTTGAAAGACATAAAATCTAGATAGGTATTTTTTAGATGGTCATCTGAGCGATCTATTTGTAAAAAGATGTGTTGTGATAATTGGGAAAATGTTGAATGTAAACTGGGAATTAAGTGATACAATGAAATTATTATCAATATTGATAGATTCGTAAATGTTATATTTAAAACAAGTTATTAATACATAAAGTTCCTACATACATATAAGTAAACTGATAAGAATGTCTGAGATTTGTTTTAAAAGATATCAGGGGAACATAAAAAAAGACGCCAGGGACAAAAGGTACCTGGAAGGTAATAAATTAAACAAAAAATGTTCACATGGATGCATGCATACAAAATACTGATTGATATATACACAGGAGGTGTTACAATATTTCTCTAATTCTGTATATGCTTAAATATCACTATACAAATTTTTTGTTTTTGTGTTTCTCTAATTTTTTAGATTTTTATTTTTTTAATTGGAGGATAATACCATAGTAATTTCTTAAAGCTTCCCAAAGAAGGGAAAGAAAATGAAAACAAAGTATTGCCTATAAGAATAACCAAACCTTCTTCTGTATTTCTGATTCAGAAATAGAACAAAAGCAAAACATGGTTGACAAGCTAGGTGCTGCTTCTTAAAACTTGACCTGACTGACCTAACTCAATTCATTTATATTTGGGAACATAAAAATCTGTATGTAACAGGGAAGTAAATGACCTTTCCTACTTCAGGAAAATGTATATATGAAAATAAATTATAAACTTAATTTGCATCCCTGGGGTCACAAAGAGTCAGACACGACTGAGCGACTTTCACTTTCAAACAAATATAGATATCATTATAAAATGCTTTCTTGTTCACCTTCATGTCACATGGGTATACTAGCATCTCTTCAACCAAGTAATAAGGTCTTTAGGAGCAAAGTCTCGTATTCCTTCAACCAACAACCATTCAGACATTCTTTTCGATGGAGTCTATTACGTAACAAGTATTTCACTAAGTGACAAAAACACAAAGGTGGTAGGTCACATGTCATGCACTGAAATCCAGAGAGGGAGGAAGATGCATGTAATTAGAATTCATGTGCCGAAGACAGTGATGGAGAAATGAACTGGGTGCATTACAGAAATAAGAAGGCAGGACAATAGCATGACCAGGGCGGGTTTGAGGAGAAGCTTCTTAGAAAGAGGTCATGTATAAACTGAATCTAAGTATGAAGAAAGTTTGCAAAACTCATACAAGAAGAAAAAAGCACTGAGAAGAAAAACAGAAAAAAAAAAGAGAAGACATTGGGTTGGGACAGCAAAAAAGGAAGGCTTTAACCATAGAGCACGAAGGCTAATACTCATGGTTAGAGGCACTGAGTCTTGATCAATGACCCACTGAACTAAGCAAAATATTAAGTACTTAGTAAAGAATCAATAAATACCTATTAATTAAAGTACAGAGAGGTAAACAGTAATGCTACTTGTGTGTTCATTGTACATCAAGCATTTTGCTATTAGACTGAGAAAAGTATATTTCTTATTCAACATCATATCCATCCCAAGGCAGGTACCATTATTATCCCTCTCCTACAGATAAGGACACCAGGACACAGAAAGCATAAGTAATTTGCTCAGTTACTTCACTGGCAAGTGGGATAGAAAGAAAGTATCTGGAAAGAAATAAAACAGCAGAGAAAGAAGATATCTGGAAAGAAAATTCTACACGGCTATTCCACATGGTCCAACAATTGTTCAAAAAAGAAGAGATAATTCTATAACCAGTGGGTGCTGCTAAGTGTTTAATAAGTGGCTTTCTGAGGAGGGAGTTGTAGCATTTGCCAATTTCCACAGTGTAAATCCTCCCACCATGGCCAAGTCTAGGCTGCCAATATGACGTCACTTAACCTGGAGTTAGGAAGAGGTCTTAAGTAAGCCAACTCCACCATACCACTCCCTGCAGCCTTCAACAAGCTATGCAGGGAGAGAGCTGAATCAACAGGCTATTCATTTGATCAGAAGATAACAAGTAAATCAAAGAAAAGGTGCCACTGCTATCTCTTGTTATTCACAGACTCTGTACATAAGCAACATTCAATTTAGAGTTGAAATTAATGAGCTCCTAAGAGCTTCCCTGGTGGCTCAGACGGTAAAGCGTCTGCCTACAATGCGGGAGACCTGGGTTCAATCCCTGGGTCGGGAAGATCTCCTGGAGAAGAAAATGGCAACCTACTCCAGTATTCTTGCTTGGAAAATCCCATGGATGGAGGAACCTGGTAGGCTATAGTCCATGGGGTCACAAAGAGTCGGACATGACTGAGCGACTTCACACAAGGAGTATAATGAAATGTATGAAAAGCAATGAGAATGAACAAGTAATTCAAGGAAATATACATTTTATATGAATGACAGAGTTGACATTAAAAAAAGGATTCTTTCTATGTGATTAATGAACAGTGATTATTAAGTGATTCCCTGCTAAACTATTCTTCCCTCAGGGAGCACACAAGATGATTTACTTCTGACTAGAGAAGCATAAAAGTGAAAGCATGGTTTAGAGAAATTACTTGATTTTGGTCAGCAACAGTCATTACAACCAAAAAAAGAAGAGGGGGATTGTTTTTGCATACCATCTGCTTTACAAATTACCTATCGTATAAAAGGGGCAGAATGACACTGATCAGAAGAAAGGAGGAAAAAAAGCCAATTACTCACAGATCTAGATGTATCTTATCTATATTTAAAGAACATACAGATATATGTAGAAAAGGAGTTCCAATTATTAATATTAGTGTTATGTACACCATTGATTTGAAAATATTCCTTCAGGTTATCCATTTAACAACAGCACTGACCGAATAAGCACAGTTAGATCAATTTTGCATTTGTATATGAAGGGAGTTAGAATTATTAATATTAATATATTGATCCTTTCTCCTTATAAAGTTCCTTTATCACTTCACAAGTGTCCAATAAATAAATATATCTAGATAAATTACAAGTGAAATATAAAATCTATTTTTCACACAGAATATGAATACAATGCCAAAGAAAAGCAGCTGGTGATTGGCAAAGTAAAAAAGATAAATTCTACACTAATGTGTTACAAACATCTAGCAAACTTTAAGCAAGTATATACCTGTTTTTGGCACATGGTATGGACTGCAGCCTATCTATTAATGAACAGAATCCTGGCTTATACAGACTCTCTAGGAAAAAAAGGATGCAATTCATGAGCACTGTCTTACGTTACTTGAAAGAAAGTGAAAGTTGCTCAGTTGTGTCCAACTCTTTGCGACCCCGTGGACTACACAGTCCGTGAAATTTTCCAGGCCAGAACCCTGGAGTGGGTAGCATTTCCCTTCTCCAGGGGATCTTCCCAGTCCAGGAATCGAACCAGGGTCTCCTGCATTGCAGGCGGATTCTTGACCAACTGAGCTATCAGGGAAGCCTTGTGCTACTTAATACGTATGCAAAACAAAAGCAAAGGATGCTTCTGAGCCTTGTTAGAGTCTATATACGTTGGTTTCTGATGTTATCATCTCAAAAGTAGGTCCCAGGCATCTTTTATTGGGTCAATTTAACTATTGATTTCTACTCATAATGCTTATCAATGGCAGAAAAGATGTCACTTTTTCAGTTCACCGCCTTAGGGAGAAAAATTCACAGAATAAATGATTATAAAAATGAAAAAAATCAATCAGCAATATTGTCACCTAGTACATAAAATAACTCCAACAACCAATTTGGCTACTTAACTAAATGGACCTTTTTTCAGCCCAGTTACTAGACTGGGATGAAGACTACAGGTGTGTATTTTTATCTTTGTGATATCAAGTTGAGAAGTGAAAATTCAAGTGATTTTGCTGTTCTAGATACAATGCTAGTTTTCATTTCTTTGAATGAAACAGGCCTGTCAAAGAAGTGTCTATGTCAATTTTTAATGAAATGTGTGGTCTACTGCTTTACAGTAGAAACTAACACAACATCTTTTAATCTATGTATTCATACTTTAAAAAATTATTCTTATTTAACTGCTGATCTTTTCTAAAACTGCTACTAGTCATCATAGCGGATTTCTATAATCTGAAAGTTGGTTTAATACTGCACATAGAGCACTTTAGAAACAAAGAAACTTGAAAATAATTTTATTTTTTACTTTTACATGGCATGTTCTGTGCTACTATATTATGACTACATAAACCTACTTGAGCTCTTACAAATGCGTATTTTATGAGATTAAAAGTTTTGTGATTAGAAACACACACACAGGGAGAAATGCCAATCTGAGCTAATTTCATAATTTAATCTCAAACCAATACAAAGACCTGGGATAAATAAATACCTGAATTTGGGGCTAACTTCATACCATCCTACAGATCAATTAATCATCCCACTGTATCAAGTTTGTTATCTTTGAGTCACTGGTTAGTGAAAAATTAGACTGAGGTATTTAATTTTGTACTTGATGAAAATGTGGAGTAAGTTCAAGTCGTATAAATCTCATTGCAGAATGCATATATGTGTAATCTTTGAGGTGTAGTGGCCTCTGTTACGTTTCATAGGACTCAAACTGTCCAACTGATTTAACAATGCAGAATAAAACTCAGGTCACTTTGAAATTGAGATTAATCTTTTTTGATTCATTTAAAAACTAGCTCCCCTTTTTGTACTGGGGTAGGAGAGAGGATATCTAAAATCTTCAGCTTCCAATGACTCACATATGCCAAAGATTTTCAAGGACATTCTTATTATGTATTTTTTAAATGATTTATTAACATTACTCTCCAAAAAAAATAATTTTTTCCCTCTTGGGAAGATACCACGCATTGCTCTCTGACCTGAGAATCAGAGCCGTAGATTCTGTTTCTACCTTTACTATTAAACTCAGCCTTGAAATTGAGCTTGGTTAGGTTTTCTGTGCCTTAGTTTCTTCACTTGTAAACAGTTTTCTATAAAAACTGCTTAAATTCCAACCAGAGTTTACCATGTGTGTTCATTCTCTCACCTTGTGGCAATGATCATGCTTAAATTTGATTCTCACCCTCTAAAAAAAATTGTAACTGGCAGTGATTGAACACAGTTTTGAGAGACGGACTTATTTTCCTCACAAAATGTATTGAAATCTGATTTTCCCATCTTATTTTCTAGCGGAAAAAATGTGTATTGTCTTGTGCCATTTTGTAATATGGCTTTCTCAGGAAAAAAAGACCACTTTCAATTGTAATATTTTCTCAGATCATTCACTATGGGTGTGAGGGCCATTATTCAGTATTGTGCTGATCCTATGTGATTTCTTAAAGGAGTTTATGAAAAATTTTAAAGATTATAAATGGAAAACATGAATGAAACACTCTAAAGTAGCAATCTACTTAAGAGTAGAAGTCTCACTTTTCAGTTGTAATGGGCAATAGTCATTTAGGATTGGTTAAGTTACATGTTTCTTATTCTCTCAACTCCTTAGTACTACAGCTAAATACTATTTAATTTATACAAATCTTACTTTATTGTTCTGTTACACTTCCTTTTTTATGAATCTGAAGAAACAGGTGAATCAGGCAAATACACCAAAGATACAGGAATCTTTTTTCCTGGCTTCCAGTTTGTTGCCACCATTTTAGTCCTGCAGATGGTAAAGTACCTACTATGGGCAAGGATTTGCTGGGGAGGCCCAGCCATGTCTATTAAGTGCATTGCCTTCCTCCTTGGGAAGATCTTTTTATAAGTTTAAAGTAGACTAATTGTGAGAACAGGCAAGAAGTATTTGCGGGTTGCTTTAACAGTGGCAATCTTATTTTTCTGGCTTAAAATCTAAGAAGACTGTGAAATTATTCTGTAAGAAGGTAAACTTTAGTGCAGAGATTCGCCTCATACTTGATGGTGAAGTGTCTTTAAAATTTCTATATATAAGATACAAAATTGTTTTGTTGCTCTAATGCTTATTTTTCTGTATTTGTTTACACATTAAATTCCTGCAAAAAAAAAAAAAAAAAGCAACTATAGTCCAATAAAAATTAATTTTTTAAAAATGTGTGGTCTGATTTACAACTATAATGGTTATAATTAGTTTAACTGCTTTTTGCAAACCTTAAGTGGGGGGGCAAGAAAGGTTATGGGATGGATCAAGAGCTACTATTGTAGCTGGTATTCCGCATTTTGTTTCACTTCAAAGTCAATACAAGTAAAGTAGTATTTACTGGAAGCTTACCACGTACTGGGCCTATGGGTGAGCAATTGAGATTCTAATGACTAAGGCACAGCCTCTGCTTCCAAACAGCTTCCAGATAGAGGAATGGAAGTAAAAACTTAACTACAATGGTCTGTCTACACTAGGAGCACCACGGAGTTCTAATGTATCTTTTCTGAACTGTATTTTTATGCAGTAAAATCACCTAGTAAGTAATGTGTATGTGTAAGTAATGTATATGTTTTCATAGTTCTGAATTATGGTAATATTACCTGGTTTATTAGAATCATATCTAAAACCAGAATGGATAGACTTTAAGTTAGGGATTAAAAGATTATCCTATGATAATATGTCCAGATTAAAAAAAAATAATAAAACTCAAGGTAAAACAAACGATCACGAACTCTTCCAATTAGTTTAAAAGTAGATCCAACTGTGTGTTCTTTTGAAATTAACATGTTCCTGTGTGCTATACAAATAAGAAGACTTGAAAAACAGAAACACAGAGTTCCTGATTTAAAAACAAAGTTTCTTAAAATTTTGGTGATGAAAAATGGCAAACCAGGCTCAACAGAATGTCTCATGAGCATTTAATTACTTCTCAACTTGCAAGATTAGGAAATTAAACTAGCAGCACAATCATCAATAAACACAGTCAATGTAGTATGAGGGTGTTCTCTTTTGAGCACTGTATGAAGAGGCTCACTGATGAAGACAATAAGCATTGCTTATGCCACAGGGAGACACTCTACAGAGCCCATATCCCTTTAAGAGTATTACCTTCTCTGAAAGCACACTTTACAACAAAAAAGGCACACCGAATCTAAAATAATGGGTCAGCAGAACTTATTCTCCAAGAAGACAACATTTACAAATTGTGAAGCTCCTTGAAGAGGGCCAATAAGTCTCAAGAAATAATGTATCTTACTGTTCAAGTGGAGACTGTAGCATTTGTTACCAGCTACATAATTACTCCACTCTAACCCTTAATGAGCCTGAAGTACTAAATTTTTAATCCCTCCTGATGATCCTCTTCAAAGTGGATAAATGGAGGTTTCCCCTCAATCAAATACTTAATTGCTAGGACTCCTGGCATCGACACACAGTCTGGATCATTTCTGACTCACGAGAACTTCTCAGTTCTTTTTAAGATAGTTCCTGTCATACAGCTCCTAAAAGAATTGTTAGAGGGAAGAAATAATGAGCAAGTGAACAAGTGGTAGGACCTAGGCATTTACACTTTGGGGAAGCTTGGACTCTCTGTTCTGCTTGGGTTGAAGATTCGTAACACCATAAAGTTTTCACACTTGGAAGACAAAACCTTTTGGTTTTCCCTAAAATTAAAGTGTAGAGAATTTTAAGAGCATCAGAGTCACATGATCTACGGACAATATCATGTGTCTTTGTTATTAGGTCTACAATAAAAACGACAGTTATTATAGTTGCAGTCTGGACCCTAGAATGTTTCCCCACACGAGAAACACCGACACTAATCAATGTTCTTCTCAGTATTCTCAGCAGAGTGAGAGAAAAAGGAAAAACAAACAGTGATGATATTGGTATCCTGGTAGTATTGCTTCTCCCCATGTAACCTCTGAAGAATAAATTAATACTGTTCTATCTACGTGTGATACTTTCCCAACAAATCACTCTTACTAACAGTGAGTTAATATTGTTACAAGATTAACTGTGTATTGTGCCACTGCTCTCACCAATTACCATTCGCCTCTGAGACATGGGCTGTCCATACAACAATCCTTATCAGGAAGCCCAACCGGGTCCTCAAGTGCTGCCTGCCCAAGATAACATATAAAACGTGGCAGAAGTGCAAATAAAGGCCTGCTCAAGAGATTTACATCAACAGAACAGAAACAGTCTATTAGGGCACCAGAGCAATTTAACTGGATGAGTCCTGCCACAAATGAAGGGGGCCAGATTCCTTAGAGAAATAGTTTAAAAAGAGTTATATGTCACTATCCAACAAACGTCCTATTACATTAAAAAAAATTCTCTAATGAATTTGAAAGCACATAAAATCTGCTCACAATTATTAGTCATGGTTAGGAAGAAACATTGCTTTCAATTCACTGAACGCCAAATGCCAAGGACATTCAAATCGCCATACATAGAGAGGTGATGAATGTAAGCGTCTCCTTCTTAAGGAGTTTGTCATCTTGTGGCAAAAAGAAACATGAAAAACTGAACTATAATATCAGGTATAATGTGATTTATTCTGTAATACATAAAATGGTCGGAAAATGTAGAGAAGAAAAGTTATTCATGAAGTATGTCTCATTTGATAATCACTGTATAATGAGGGCCTCTTATGAGTAAGAGAAATGAAAGAGAACTAATAACTCATCTGTCAATTGCAACCACAGGTTGGCTTCAGATGCAAAGGTTTAACTAAAAAAAAACATTCTATAAAAATCAATTGGCTATCTAGAATGTAAAATACAGGATATTGGGTATTTTATGATATTAAATTATATCTAATACATCCTTTTGTTAGTAAATTTTGGTATAAAGTTAGGTATCCCCCCCCTTTTTTTTTTGGAGAATCTACTATTAAACAACAAAACACTATAAACTTTTAATACTGGCAGTAATCAAGGCATCATGTTAGTCAAGAAAGCTATGCACCTTGATGGCAGTTAACAGCACCAACTCGACCTTAATTAATAGTAGTTATCAACCAAGTGTATCATAGGCTATTTTCATAAGATGAAGACAGCTTATTCCAGTTTTTGCTGTAACTAATTGACCAATCATATTTAAGGGTTCTGGCAATCTCAGGATCTTCATGAATATGATTAAACTCTAACCCCACTAGTGGCTCCTCAGTTTCCTAATCCAAAAAGCAAGTAGATTGCAGGACATCATTTCTAAAACTCTTCTAACTGCAATCCAAAGAATCTATGGATCACTGGAGTTCAATGTTGAAAGTGATAAAAAGAAATCCTGTCTAAATATCATGCAAAACCCTTGAACATTCCATGAAAAATCTTTTAAAATGTAAAGAGAAAACAAATCTTAAATTTAGGCAAGAAAAATGTCAGGTATTTTTAAGGAAAAACCTAGCACCTGAAGTTTTTATTCTTGAAATGTTTACAAAGTTTAATTGTAGTGGAGGCATGACTATTGAGTGATTTGCCCCTACAAGTGTTACTATAGTAAAAATCAAAGTGGAACCCTAGATGAGTCTCAATTTTCTTTCAAGTTACTACTTGAAAAATGCTAGAAACACTTCCAACACTACAAATAAAAATAAGGTTAGTAGGTTATTTTCCAAATTTTAAATATTAACCTGATACTGAAAAATCATAATAATCACAGGTACTTAACTAGCTAGAATCTGTGAATGACTGTGGTGTCTTTTTTTTTAATCTGTATTTTATTTCTGTTCTTCAAATTGACATAATAGCTACTTGTGGCTTAGAAATGAGATTTACAGGCTGTTCCTTCCAAATATCTATGTAGTAATGATAAACCCAGTGATTAGAATCCATCAAGTTCACATGAAGCACGGTCACTGGTACAAAAGTTGCTGCTGGACAATGCATCTTTTCAAACCACTGAGAATAAAATCTGTAAATCCACAAATGAATGATTTTCCACCAGTCAAGTCCTGTGCCTGCATGCTAAGTCACATCAGTCATGTCTAACTCTCTGAAATCCCATGGACTGTCGCCTGCCAATCCCTTTTGTCCATCAGATTCTCCAGGCAAAAATATTGGAGTGGGTGGCCATGCCCTCCTCCAGGGGGATCTTCCTGACCCAGGGATCGAACCCACATCTCTTATGTCTCCTGCATTGGCAGGTGGGTTCTTTATGATCAAGTCCTATTTTCACTCAAATGCAGTTTAGAACCACACAGTGGAAGACACTTGAAGCAACTGGGTAAACTTAAAACATTTCATCTTTAATTTTATGATGATGTAGTTTTATATGTGCTACTGGAAATTTATTTTTAAAAATAGTTTAAAAATACAATGACCAATAATCTGCCAAGGTGATGGAGTTAATGTGCATAAGGGTGTTAAATAATTTCCTACTGAAGTTCAAGACAACATTCATTAAATAATTAGAAATGTATGAAGCAGTATCCTTTTAAGGAGTTTTATTATAAGGTAAACACATTTTAGTGATTAAATCACTTTCAGAATGCTGGCAACTTCAGATTTCATTTTTCTTCCAATGGTGATCTGTTTTTCTCGAGAACAGTTACTAAGAAAAATATTTTTCAACTAGTCATAAGAATGACTTCCTTAGAAGTCCTTTACTTTGTACTATTAAACAGTCTGGAAAATTGCTTGCTTGCCTCATTCATGCTGTCAAAATATACTACAGGCTAAGGCTGACCGTCAATTTTCCCTGCTTCCTAGAACAACACATACAGTTTATGCAGGAAGTTCTAAACGGCATTTGGACTTTTAGGATCACTTTCATGTCTTGAAAGTTTATAAAACTATATCTACCAGGCTAGCCTATTCATTTGCTATGCCTAAGGACTGCCTCTAAAGTAAGAAAAGTTTCGTTCATTTAAATCCATGATCAATTAGAAATTCAAAGACAAGATATTAGAATTCCTTCAAGATTATTATATTGGCAATTACTTGGAGATAATGAGATGAAACAGAATATGCAAAAATACAAAATTCTTAACAAAAATAAAATAATTATGAGGTCAACTAGGTCATCACTGAAACTCCACATTTGTTGATATATATTATAAGAAGCTTAAAAGTAGCATTCTTTTACCAACTATTTTATTGTAATAGAAGAGATACAACAAAATAGAAGATACATATCAAAACTGAAACTTGCTAGTCCTTTTTTTTTTTTTTAAGGGATAGAGGATGTTATTTAGAGAAAGAAAAAAAATTTTTGTATCCAAAAGCTAGCAGGGACATTAATGAAATAAAGTGACTCCACTCCATGTTCTAACCATGAATAAGACATTAAGTAGGTGAGGTTATTTCACTTTTTTAAAGTCAGGTTTTCAAATTTATTATTGTTGTTTATTTGCTGAGTTGTGTCCAACTCTTTAGACTGTAGCCTCCAGGCACCTCTGTCCATGTAATCTGCCAGGCAAGAATACTAGAGTGGGTTGCCATTTTCTCCTCCAGGGGATCTTCCCAAACCAGGTATCGAACTCAACATCTCCTCCTTGGTAGGTGGATTCTTCACCACTGAGCCACTGGGGAAGTCCTCTCTAATGAATGCTGCTGCTGCTGCTAAGTCGCTTCAGTTGTGTCTGACTCTGCATGACCCCATAGACGGCAGCCCACCAGGCTCCCCCATCCCTGGGATTCTCCAGGCAAGAACACTGGAGTGGGTTGCCATTTCCTTCTCCAATGCATGAAAGTGAAAAATAAAAGGGAAGTTGCTCACTCACGTCCGACTCTTCACGACCCCATGGACTGCAGCCTACCAGGCTCCTCCGTCCATGGGAGCTTCCAGGCAAGAGTACTGGAGTGGGTGGCCAGTGCCTTCTCCATCTCAAATGAATCCACAGTACTAAATCAGAAAGCAAAGTCAACTCTATATGCGGAGTCTGGAGTATGTAAAGACTTCCAGATGATTTTATTGTTGGAAGAAAAATATATCTTCTATATGGAGTCAGAAGTCGTGGCAAAAATACTAGACTCCCTGAACCTCCTAGCAGTATTAAAAGACTAGCTGTTAACCAGGAGCACAGAGCTTTTGAAAATATATATCTGGCCATGTCTCTTATTTTAGAGATTCCAACTGAGTAGGTATAGATGGTGGGGCAAGTGGCAGAGGTAAGAAAAAATATATATACTTTCCAGGTCTTTTTTGCTTTGTGCAGAAAGCCTGGGAAAGTACTTAAGATGCTACCTGGCATACAGCAGGCATGCCATGTAAGCTTTTGGCTCATATGGAATTAAGTGGTTCCTGAGACTCGGGTTAGATCCCTGGGTCGGGAAGACCCCTGGAGAAGGAAATGGCAACCCACTCCAGGACTCTTGCCTGGAAAATCCCATGGACAGAGGAGCCTTGTAGGCTACAGTGCATGCGGTTGCAAAGAGTCAGACACGACTGAGCTACTTCACTCACTCACTCACTGTTAGCATGGTGGATCACGAAGCAAGGGAAAGGTTTGGGGCTAGCAGGTATTTGTAGCAAAATGGTCCAACTGGCACCATCTCTTACACACACTGCTTTCAGTGCTGAGGTTTCACATTTCTACTGTTAAAAGTTCCAAACTGGCAGGTCCTTTGAGGTCAGGGTTTTAATAGGCATTTCCAAAAAGCCAGTCGAAATTGTTTGCATTCCTTCATTTTTCAAAAATCATATGCTAGGCAAATAAACTAGAGGTGACAAAAGGTTAGAGATCAAAAAGCCCTGGAAGGTATTAACATGGGGAGAAAGTGGTCCTCTTTCAATCATCCTGAAGCAAACAAATTTTGAAAAAATAAACACATTTAAAATTTAAGGCTATAATGTGACTAGGAAGGATTAATATGGAATGCCTTTATTAACCTGAAATTACTATCATTATCAGTATTTCAGTATTTTTTCCAATCTAATATTTCTGTAAGAAATGATCTGCATGTGTCTGTGTGAGTGAGTCAGTCAGTGAATGCACAAGCGCCTCCTCTTAGACTGTTGATAGTATCTGTAGAAACTTGTCTGCTGGAAAATGTTTCTTTAACTTTGGTTTGGCTCCTACCTTGGAGCTGATGGGAAATAACTTTTCCATGGACTAGAGCCAACTGAGCTGCTAAAACAAAAGGTAACATTCATTAGAGGACCATGGTACTATGATCTCATTCTGAAGGTTAATTTTTTTCACATTAAGTGTAGACTGTCTGAAGTTCAGAAAATTCAAACAATTAATGTCAAGGAAAATAAGTAAATGTCACCTCATTTTAAATGTATTGTTTACACGAACAAATAGTTTTTAGCTAAGAAACATGAAATAAACGAGTACATTAAAAAAACTCAGTTGATTCCCAGCTTACTCATTTAGCTTAATTTTCTCTCTGCAATATCCCCCAAATTTGAGCACCTACACACACATACACATTGCATTTGTTATTTCTACATATACCCAATAATACATGGTTTCAATATGAAACCATTCTTAGAAAGAAGTGATTCTTTCTCAATAAAATGTGAGCATCCAAGGGTGTTAGCTCCTTTGATTTTTAAACAAAATACAGGGGGAAAATCCCAGCACTTACATATCTGCTAACTCAATATAATTGACCACTTAATGCCAGGAATGACTTACTACACAAGTTTTGGCATCTTCTAAAAGCTGAAAACAAATTTTATGATCTCTACCCTCAGAGGTCCTCCTGTACTTTCTCTTAATTGTTTCACAACATGTTAAAAGCCTAAATAGGCAACTCAATTAAACAGGCCACAAGCATCTCTTTCAAACATATTTGATCCTCTTTTAACATCAAGTAATGCAATTAACTCATTGCCACATACCAAATCAATACACAGCATAAAGAATGGGCAATAATCAATAGCCTTAACAAGAAGGCAGTGGCATGGCTCAATAAATCAAACAGTAAATACACAACTCATATTCTGAAACCAAATATAACAAAATTTACACCAACTGCAAAGGAAAACCCAGAGCTAGTCACAGGAAACCACTAAGCTATACCAGTCCAGACAAGACAATAATATCAGGGAGCCGGGGTACTTCTCTCCATTTGCTGCAAAAAGTATATACCCTCATTTCTAACCAAAGTGGAAAGTCTCAAACTTGTGAATTAGGCCAGCACGTTTTAAATATCTTGAAGCAAAAGAGAACATTTTACTGGACTAGAATGGGATTCCTATCAATTCTGAGTAATATGAAAGGGGGGAAAAACAAGGATGTGATAAATGGAATATCTTGGATATAAATGCTGCTTTACACCTTTTAGGGGCTTCCCTGGTGGCTCAGAGGATAAAGAGTCTGCCTGCAATGCAGGATACCCGGGTTCGATCCTTGGGTTGGGAAGACCCCCTGGAGAAGGAAATGGCAACCCACTCCAGTATTCTTGTCTGGAGAATCCCATGGACAGAGGAGCCTGGTGGGATACAGTCCACTGGGTTGCAAAGAGTCGGACACGACTGAGCGACTTCACTTTCACTTTCACTTTACACCTTTTAGGACGTTAAGGGGTAGATATTTCACCAACTAAGTTTATACAAGTATAAAAACAAAGTAGGGATAAAGCAAGTCATGAAAAACAGACTTTAATACCTAACCCTCTAGTCTGCACAGGTACTTTACTAAATAAACATCAATTTTATTTTTGAAAAAAGTCCAAGATAAATCTTTTAGGAAGAAATTTACATAACTAATACACATTTGAAATATCAAATGTGAATTATTCATTTTAGACCAACACAGAGCTAAAGAGGCATTAGTTTCAAATGAAATTAAATTTGGAATGATGGTTACAACTACTTCTTCATTCATGGATACCTGCATTAAGGAAATGGCTTTTCAGGCACAATGATATAAATAATGACTTATTAATATTACCCCAATGAGCTTAAGGGGCTTCCCTGGTGGCTCAATGGTAAAGACCCATCTGCCAATGCAGGAGATGTAGGTTCAATCCCTGGGTTCAGAAGATCCCCTGGAGAGGGAAATGACAACCTACTCCAGTATTCTTGTCTGGGAAATCCAATGGACAGAGAAGCCTGGAGGGCTACAGTCCATGGGTTCGCAAACGAGTCAGACACAACTTAGTGACTAAGCTACAACAACTACAACCAGCTTAAAGTCAAGGGGCACACAAGCTAGAGGTTAAGAGATGTATTCTCTTGATAACAGGTAAATGAATAAACTAGTATATGACAATGCAGATAAAAGTTGCTTTTTAATTTTTAAATCAAAAAATGAGTAAGTATCTATAGCACAATATGCAAAATAATGAGATGTCTCTTCTGACATAGGGAAGTTCTTCTTTTAAGGGGACAATAACGTGACCATATTCCAGCATTCAGACAAGAACATCACGAGCAGGTACTAGGTATGGAGCGTTTACACTGCTCAAGATGCTGCATAGAGTGATGTACATTATGTAAGTGATTTCCCTCAGTCCGCACAAACCTTCAAAGAAGGAATCATTAGTCTTGTTTTATAGAGGAGGAAACTGAAACTTAGGGAGGTAAAGGATTAGGCACAAAGTCACTAGGAAATGACTGATGGAGTCAAACCCAGACCCAGCTGCCTTTATGGTTTTGGTGCTTAACCTGGTCCTACTCTATCATGAAAAGTTTTTTACTTACATACTTCTGCATATGGTTTTTTGCAATTATTATGCAGATGCTACTTTGATTAAAAATTCCAGGGTACCGTTGGGACCAAGTAAAAACTATCTGTGGCAACATTACTCCTGGCACCAATATTGATTTGCTACAAAATATTACTGTAAATTTCATCCCAAGGAAAAGAGTACAGAGGCCAATCTGCTGCTGCTGCTGCTAAGTCACTTCAGTCATGTCCAACTCTGTGCGACCCCATAGATGGCAGCCCACCAGGCTCCCCCGTCCCTGCGATTCTCCAGGCAAGAACACTGGAATGGGTTGCCATTTCCTTCTCCAATGCATGAAAGTGAAAAGTGAAAGTGAAGTCACTCAGTCTCACTGCAGGATTTTCCAGGCATGAGTACTGGAGTGGGTTGACACTGCCTTCTCAGAGGCCAATCTAGACACTCAGAAAACACCAAAAAAAAAAAAACTGTCACTAAAGCAAACTAGTGAAGAAAATGCCCAGAGAAATGAAATCAAAGGACAAGGAAAACCACTCACCTTTCCCTGTGATCAATTTGGTTCTAAACACAAAATAAGTTTGACTTATATACCAAGTGTGAATTTATATCAATTCAGTTCAGTCACTCAGCTGTGTCCGACTCTTTGCGACCCCATGGACTGCAGCACACCAGGCTTCCCTGTCCATCACCAACTCCCAGAGTTTACTCAAACTCATGTCCATTGAGTTGGTGATGCCATCCAACCATCTCATCCTCTGCCATCCCCTTCTCCTCCCACCTTCAATCTTTCCCAGCATCAGGGTCTTTTCCAGTGAGTCAGTTCTTCTCATCAGGTGGCCAAAGTATTGGAGTTTCAGCTTCAGCATCAGTCCTTCCAATGATTATTCAGGACTGATTTCCTTTATATATCCCAAACAATTTTGGTAAAAATGTATCTAACTAGCTGTTTGAAAAAGCTGATATATTCAAGAAAATGGCCAAAAGGCATTAAGCTTCTAGTCATTTAAGGAAAGCTTCCTTGTAACACCAGCTCTTGATGTTAAAGGTTTTCTTTTCCCTTTTGTCAAAAAGCTGTGTGAGAATAATTATGTATCTCTCACAGAGCATTTTAAATCATCTAATGAAATTAATATTTGAGATACTTCTCTCAACAGTTCAATGTAAACTAACAATTACCAAATACTCAGGAAGCCCAGAAATTTGATATTTTTAATCCTTGTTTTTTCTGAGTGCAAACATGTTCTTTTTACAACATCATGAACAAAACGCAGTGATTCTTATATTTAGTCATTTTTATTTCAACTACAAATAACTCAAAAGCCTTAAAAACAATGTTGTGAGCGATTTTAAAATTAACTATTCACGTGAAAAAACTTTCCTCTTACTGGACACCAGTACTATGCAAATATACAAAGAATTAAATTAGCTACTATAACATTATTCCAAGCTAAGTTTTAAAACACAACATTAAAAGTTAGCACAAACACTTAAGTGTGACCTACAATAGGAATTTGGCAAAGAGGTGGGCGAATGGTTTAATCTAGATTTCAACTTCATATAGTACAATTTTAAAAGACTTTACAAAAGTTTGAGCAGTTTTTTTTGTTTTTAGTATTATTAAAAATGCCCAGTGAAACTCAAGAAATATGAAGAAGGAACTCTCACCCGCTTACAAAATAGTGTCGCATGGTTCTATGAATTAGAAAAATATCAAGTATACTACTTCTTGAATAAGAAAGGATACTTAGTGTAAACAAAATCATAAAGATAATTATGTAACAAAAACTTCTTTATCTGGTCCCCTGTACTTTCACTTCCAAGCTTTGTCTTAGAGTACTGAATTTTTTTTTTTTTTTTCCCCCAAAGCAGCCGATTTTGCTTTTCTAAACTGTTTCCAGTCTGGCACGATTATTAAAACTCTTCCTGATCTAGGTTTTAGATTCCTTATGTTATCAAACTCCCCGGTAAAATTTAGTATAAATTTCCCATTAAAAAAAAAAACAAAACAAAACAAAACAAAAACCATTAAAAAAAAAAAAACCTTATTAGCAATTATTCAGGGATTTTTTTTTCTGAATTAAGTGAAAGTGTGAGTGATCATGTTTTAAAAAGTATATGCTATGCTATGCTAAGTCACTTCAGTCGTGTCCAATTTGTCTTAAATTCAGGTAACTACAATTTGGTCGCAAAGAGTCAGACACGACTGAGCAACTTCACACACAGTTTCTCAACAAATATGCCTAAGTATATATGTCTGTCACTCTAATATATAGACTCACTAATAATTAACACTATATTTTTGTATGCGAAAGTGGCGATGCAGTGCTTCATAACACTGTCAGCTTAAACGAGTTAGCGTGAAGGTTGAAGTATAGCCTCTAAAGACGGATTTGCCTGTGTTGGATCCCAGTTTGGCCACTTTCTGGTAGTGCAAATTTGCATAGGTTACCTAATCATTCTAAGCCCCAGCATCTTATATAATCAATAGATGATTATCCAGTCAGGCAATTAAATTAACCATTTCTGCATATCTCACCTAAGAATCAATCTAATTCAGGTTTATCTTGCTGAATTTTGGAATATGATGAATCGTGTACAAATCATTTACAATGTAAACACATTCTACTAATACAAGCATACCGTTTCTCTATAGTTCTGTATAGTTAACCTACTATATGTATGTTATATGTCAAGTTACTATATGTCAGTCAGTTTAAAGGTTTTGGAGAAGCTACTTAGACTCTACCACGCAAGAACTTGTAATATAGATGACTCTTCTTCAATGTGGACCTGACTCTTTAGTTTATCTGAGTTTAAGATGAGTTTGTTTTTTTGTTTTTGGAGTTCTTTTTTTTTTTTTTTTAACATATTGGTGTTTTATGTGTACATTTGTATTCAATTTATTCCTATGCTATGATTCATGGAAGGCAATATCTGGCAATAAAACTTCATAATAGTGAAAAAATTTAATAAATAAAATCATGATGATAATCTTTTTCTCATGGCTAGATTTAGATTTCATTAGTTTCCACTTAGTCATGAAGAGATATGAAATAATGTGAAGAAAGATGGTTCATTCAGAATACAGATCTTTCTTAACAGGATTCTTTATAAATAAATGAATTCTTTAGTTATTTCTTTCTTCATGGTTTATTTCTCAGTTGCCTCCCTTAAAGGAGAATTGTTTTATGAAGGGCAATGTCATCTACCAAAAAGGAATCTTATTTTGGGCATGATAAATTTGGCTCTGTTTTTCTCCAAAATCTTTTTTTTTTTTAACTTGGCCCATTTGCTAAGTTAACACTGTTTAGTTATAAAGTCTTCCTGGGATTTGAAGATGTTACTAGACTTATCTGCAGTCTATGAACAATTTTAGACTATTAGATGAGCAAAGATATTTGAAAGCAAATAATCATCTGAATGCTGTAACATGGAGAAGAATGAATTACAGATGTAATTTATCTGTCACAAGCAGATCCTAAACACTGATTATGTCCATACCTGTGCATAAAATTGAAAATGATAGAAAAGCTTCCCAGCTTTTCTAACTTTAATTTTTCATGTTTTACTTTGCATAATTTACTGTCAACTATTAATAGCAGATGCTTCTTACCTATCTGAGAACACATGTATACCCGTGGCGGATTCATGTCAATGTATGGCAAAACCAATACAATATTGTAAAGTAATTTGCCTCCAATTAAAATAAATAAATTTATATTAAAAAAAAAAAAGAACAGCCTGGACTTAAGTATAAGTGATTCTGAAAACCAGAAGCCTCTACTCCATGTCTGAATTTAATGCAGAGAAACAAATTCTAACTTAAGATGCCTGGGGTCCTATGGAGTCTTGAGAAAACAGTTTTGGATCTGAATAAATAGTGTGTCTCAATCAAACAAGTTAAAATATATAAACATTGCTGAACAAAGTGAGAAAGCATCAGAAGAATCCATCTGGGCCTAAAATTGTGATCTGGTGTTAAAATATAGGTGGTTTCCAATAGACCAACAGTGATGCGGAAACAGCTGCCCCAGGCTGGTGGCCTGTGGCTATGGGAGCTCGCTTACTGGGGATTCTCTCTAGTTCTCTTCCCGACTGTGGTCTTGGAATTAGTAGTTGTGAGAAGGAAGAGAGGGAAAAAAGAAAGATAAACCACTAGAGACATTTCTCTCTCTCTTCCTTAAGTTTCTCTTCCACCGACCCTCCAATTGCTATTGAGACGTTCCCATCTGAACCCCACCACCACCACCTAATACACTGGTCTCCCTTTTAGCAATCTGTCCCTGGAAGGCTGTGTTTTTAATATCTTCCTCTGACATAGGAAGTGTTTAAGTTACACTCCTTGAACTGTGAAATTCCCATCCCCTATCACCTCCTAAACATCTTTGTTCTCATATCTGCTCCTTTATTGCTGATCCCTTGACTATATCCTGTGATACAATGGCCAAAAAACGTTTTTTTAATCTGATATTTTTACTATCCACCTATTTTTCCTTATTTTTACTAGTAATTAGAAAGAAAAGGTATTAAAAACAAAGCTATGCTTTTGATAATTTTATTAAAAAAAAAAGAGAATGGGAGAAATTTGTTCATTAATATGAAGTTCCATAGCGGACCAGACTCAGAACCAAAAACCTGCATATTCGAAAAGAAAGCAGGTTGAGTCCTTAGAAAAAAGAAAGGTTACCTGGAAGACATATATCAAAAAAGTCTTCCCACCCTGGGGAAACTTTATAGACTACAGCCCCTCATTCCACGTTGTTGCTGTTCAGTCACTAAGTTGTGTCCGATTCTTCGCAACCCCATGGACTGCAGCATGCCAGGCTCCTTTGTCCTCCACTTTCTCCCACAGTTTGCTCAAATACAAGTCCATTGAGTCGGTGATCCCATCTCATCCTCTGCCTCCCCCTTCTTCTGCCCTCAATCTTTCCCAGCATCAGGGTCTTTTCCAATGAGTTGGCTCTTTGCATCAGGTGGCCAAAGTACTGGAGCTTCAGCTTCTAAAACAGACCTTCCAATGAATATTAAGGGTTCAGTATTTCCCAAATATTGAATAACCCTCATTCCATACTCTGTCTGTAGTCCCTATGATTCTGAGCCACTGCCTTACTGAAAGCCAGCTCAGCGGCAGAGCAGGCCAAATGTGGAGCTGAGAAAACCTATTGCACTGGCTTGCAGAATATGTCCAGAAGTTTGGGAAAGGCCACTTCTCCTGCATTAGGCCCTGGTGAATTTACACAGCCCCAAACTGAAACTTGAAATATATTTTTCCCATTGAAAGAGTTTAACAAAAGCAGTTGGGGGTCTATGACACTAATATAACTTAAGATGTATGATGAGATGGTATTCACAATGCTTCTGGGGAGCCTCCTGGGTTTAATTAATAATCAGAATTTCCAGGGTACTATTTGTACTGGACTATAACTCAAGCATCCTATAGGTTACTTAGGCTTCCCAGGGTTGGACTAATGACTTAACCACACTGCTTCTGTGGGAAAATGCTTTCTAAATGATTAAAACTTTGGAATATGGGTTGTTTTTTTTTTTAATACAATGGGGGATAGCTATATGGTTTAAACAGTGACCACTTATTTAAGATGATTAATTCAAAATGTTTTCCTACATGGCCATACATTTAAAAGAAATATATCTGAAAGTTGGTGGAGCATTCTTGCTGCCATTTTGTGTTCACTTATTGATTCATTTGTTGACTTAAAATATAATTACTTTTGAGTATCTACTGCTTTAGGCCCAATGCTGCAAATCTGTCTGATACATTAATTTTTATTCTAAAGCACTGCTGTTCAGGTGTTTTCTTTGCTGAATCTTTGGGATGTGGATATATAAATTAAGAAGTAATGTTTTACAGGAAAGTTGTTAAAAGTATAGGCAGTGAAATTAGGTTACCAGGCTTGGAGTTCACCTTTTACTGGTTTACTTTACACACATCACTTAACTCCTCTATACCTCAGTGTGACCATCAGAGGAATGGCAGTGATACTGGTAACTCTTCAAAGAGTATTTGTGAGGACTTAATATATGAAAAAATTGAAAGCACTGAAAATACCATCATAGAATTATTTTTAATAAATAATAACTGTTTTTATCTTGCTTCATACACAGTAAATAAGAGTAATGTATATCTGCAGAAGAAGCAGAAACAGGGATCAGAGTAAATACAGATTCTCTTGTCAAAATCATTTGAGACCTGTTTTTTATGACTTACATTCTTGTTATATTCGTTATAAATATTTAACTGTGCATATAAATATGTACTGGCAATAGGAAAAATAAAAAATAAAGCAAACAATTTTTTATTCTGCATTAGCAAAAATCAATCCATTTGTATTATGATATGCTAGATTTTACTGACTAAATACATCATGATTTGAAAGGGAAAAAAGAAAAAAACAACTCTCATTAGCTAGGACAGGAAAAGTGATGACAGCTTAACCAAGAAAAGAAGATACAAGTTTCTCTTCGGAAGTGATCTCTCTTCAACTATTCCCATACCCAGGTGCTTTTCAGAGGGGTTAATTGATTCTGGAAGTTTTCTGGGGGGAAAATAAATCTAACTCTCCCATCGCAGTGACTGCCCTCCTGAATATCCATTTCCCTCCTCCTACCTAAACTACCCAGAAACATGGTTTCAATCAGGGCAACGGTTAAGAATACAGTTTCCAGCCCTCCCTGCTACCAGTAAGAAAGTAGGATAAATCATTGGGCAGAGCTTAAAAGACTTTTGCTAAAAAGAGCCTAAGTGGACCAGGCAGTGGTTTTTTTGCCCATGGCTCTTCCTGCTTCCTAGAATGCAGAAATGATGGCTGGAGCTGCAATGGCCATCTTACGATTTTTAAATAAACCTATGGTTGGAAGGCATGTGCTCCTTGGGACCTAAGGGTGAAGAAATCTAAGTTCCAGTGACTGCAGAGTCATCACATAGGCCTGGACAACCTACTGAAATATAAATCCTTAATCTGTTTATGTCTTGGGCTTCCCTGGTAGCTTAGTCAGTAAAAAAATCTGCCTATAATGCAGGAGACCTAGGTTCAATTCCTGGGTTGGAAGATCCCCTGGAGAAGGAAATGGCAACCCACTCCAGTACTCTTGCCTGGGACATCCCATGGGCAGAGCATGGTGGGGTATAGTCCACAGTGTACCAAACAGTCTAACAAGACTGAATGACTAAACCACCATTACATGATAGAGGAAAGGTTTCTCTGTTACTCACTGTTGAATGTAGTTCCTTATGGACAAAATGTCTAAATCATTTCTATATGACTCCAGAGATAAATGTAAAAAGGGATCTCACCAACACTTCTGATGTTGGGCATGTAAGAAGCTGGAAAGAACTTAGGGATAACACAAGAATAATAATACTGATCAGACATGGCCAAGGCTGAAAGGTATTCAAGAGAAGGCCTTTCAATCAGATAATAATGTGTAAGGGGTTATAACCATTAGAATTTTTCAAAACAAGTCCTTATAATACAGAAAGTTTTATCTCTAACAACAAACCAAATGCCATCTCAAAGTTTAAATCTGTCAAAAATGTGCCACAAGAGTATAAGTAACACCGTAGGTGATGTGCATTTGATGTTATTTATATAGGAAAAATAGTATTAAAACTCTATAGCTGTTTATCATAAATAAATTTTGAAATAAGATGTCCTCACCAAAATTACTCTTGTTTATAGTGAAATTCACCAAGAAATCACTACTCTAACAATCTGTTATACTTTAAGCAACTAAGTATTTCTAACAAGCCTTTTCAGTTGCTTTTACTGAATCTTTGGCATATTATTAACCAGCATCTGGGGAGGGAAATGGGAGGAAGGTTCAAGAGGGAGGGAATATATGTATACCAATGGCTGATTCATATTGAGGTTTTGACAGAAAACAACAAAATTCTGTAAAGCAATTATCCTTCAATTAAAAAATAAATTAATTTAAAAAACAACCAGCATCAGTGCTAAATTAAAGACCGTCTATTTAGTTATCCATTTTCACTGACATAATTTTTGGCCTTGTTAACATAGAAATTGCTCCCCTATCTACAAGCACAAAATGTGTTTCTGCTAAAGTTAAAAAAAAAAAAAAAACCACTTCAAAATTTGCTCAATAGGATCTCTTTGTAAGAAAATAAGAAGCTTTGTCTAAGTCTGTGGGAAGGCAGAGACATTGCTCAGCATGAAAGGTAACAGATTAGCGATGTTGATAGCTGAAATCCTCTACTTATCCTTGGCAAGGAAAATGACAGCATTTAAGCTTCCCAAACTAGGTCCCTAGGTGTCTGCGCTGAGTCTGAGAAACATTCAATTTCTCACCTCTCGCGTGAACTGGGCGCATGTCACACACTTCCTGAATACAAGATTTACCCCATGCTGCATAGGCTCTTTCAAGTCAGTAACAGCCGTCAGTAACAGCCTTGTTTGTACATGGAATCATTTTGAGGCCATTTGTGGAATCAGACTTTTATGTATGTTCTGAAGTACAATTACAGTTTGAACTCGATTATAAGTGCCACATTGCTTTAGGTTTAAACTGTTTTTAGTTTTGCCGCACACAAAAAATTAAACAAGATTAAATACAAAAAAGAAAAAACAGAAGTGTACCAAAATCTTATGCAGAAAAAAAAAAGGAGCTCCAGAATTAGTGCCTTACATATCATGATTCAAAACATTCCTTGAAATTTGTCCAGAAGTTTAAAAATCTTTACTCCTTTAAAAATATTACTCTAAAAAAGTCAAACCATAGAATATAAATAGGTAAATGAATAAAGTTGTAAGTATTACCAAAGCAGCTGCAGCTATTGAGAATTTCATTAAAGAAAGGTTCGTGTCAGAGTTGATGACATCACACTTGGCACATTTACAGGCTGTTCTTTACAAAGTTGTGAAGTTTCTGCTTAGAAAATTTAACTTAAACTTTAACATGCTACACATTGCCACACAAATTATGCTCATAGTCAGTTCATCTCTTAAGTCACTAGAGGGTAACGAGGAAGTCCTATCAACCTGTCACTGAAAGACACATCGAATATATACCTACAGAGTCACATGTACACAAATATAATACCCTGTCAAAGTTGTAACATCACATGGCAGGTGCCCTTAGCAAAAAAGACAACGACAACAAATTCTAAGTAAAAGTTATTCCAATTAAGAGCCTACCATATCAAAGTTTTAATTCAAAAGTAGATGTTTAGCCTGAAACTTGCAGATACCATTTCATCAGGATTATCAGTTAAATTGGTTTAAAAGACATGGCAGAAAGATTTATACTAGGATTTGAAGCTAAATTGAAGATAAAACTGTGTTAACAATGGAAGATTTCTAAAATCTAACTGTCAACAGCTTGAGACCACTTTACTAGGGCCATTCATGTCTGTCTCCACATAACCATCCAGAACCTTGGTTTATTTGTATTTCTAACTTTGGGTTTTCTAGTTGTTCATTTACCTGTATGTTTACTTATTTGTGTGTCTTCTAATGGCTAATTTTATTATTTCATATATTATGCCATGTCTTCAGAGGCACCTTAAATGCATCTACCTGTGCCCTTGATTCCATGGCACTTCGTAGTAGAATCTGGTCTCTGATGTGTCTATGATAAACTTGATTAGCTGGGCTAACTGTACACACAAACATGTGTAAAATGAACAATGAATTATCCTAAACAAAATTGCCTTATTTGATAAAAGAACAAGAGACTAAACTTTTCAAAGGTAAAAGAGTTTTGCTAGATTTTTGGAAAATAAATACTAAAGGTTATATTCCTCCCCTCACAACACCTGAAAGATAAATGGATATTTGAACAAAGAAAAACTCCATAAGCTATAGTGTATTTCTGCTGACCAGAAGATGAGTGAAAGCTTACTTTTTTGATAATATAAAAAACTCGGCATCACATTAAAATACATCCTGTAGGCCTTCTTTATATGAACTATTTAATTTTAGTTAAATTATTACTAAAGAAAAAAAGTAACTTGCCATTAACTATTCTTTGAATCATTTCTGAAATATAATATTCTAAAAGCAGCTTATAGCGTGGACATTTTCCTTTTGACATATTTCTCTTTTGGTATCCCTTTTATAAGCCATAAGGGGAAGAAAAAAAACAAAACCCTCTCCAGCATTAAATAAATCACCTTTTCTGATGTTCAGACTACCTAAAGCAATAAAACACTGAAACCTCAAATTCGTAAACAATTTAATTCTCAACATGAATATACTTTGTTGTAAATTAATACTGCAAGTTCAAAAGCAAAATTAAGTGAGAAAAATGAAGCACTTAAAACACATGATTTAATTTATAAATGAGTACTCATTATTAGAGCTTTTGTTCTATTTATTGCTATCTATTTTGTGACTTGTTTCTGTACAATATTCCTCATTATTATATATTCCCATTTTATTTAGCAACACATTTACTGTGATTCAGAATTCTATGTTTTCATGTAGTAAATGCATCTAAAGTTAATTATTTAAACTTTAAAATCACCACTATGCAACTAAAATGCTACCATAGCTGATTTTCTTCCTATTCCCTTTAGAATATGCCAATTTGATTTCTTCTATATAAATACTTTCTTGAACTGTTCGACTTCTGTTTTTAATGAAATGAATTCTCCTCCTCTCTGTAGAAGTCTGCTATAAACCTAAGTCACCTGGGAGCCTGGCCAAAGTCTGAAACAGCACAGCTGAAGGGTACAGCCATTTCCCAGGGTCCTCTCAGAGAGTATTTGGTTTGCTTTCCTAACTTGCTAAAAATAGGAGATTACACAGGCTACCTCCATCTCAGGGCTCAAGAACTCACAAAAGGCTGGACTATGGATGGGAGCAATACATACAACACATTTTATTAAAGAAGTCAGGATATTACAAGTTCTCTAAATTCCTTCCGTTTACTCTCTGAAACAATACAAATGATCTAGCGGTTACTGGCATGGAAACCTCATAATGCTCCCAAATTTCAGAACTTCAGGCATGAGTCAAAGAATTACTTTAACTGTTTTAAAATATGTTTTTGATCTATTTTAGCCACAAAGTCAAACACAGGAAGACTACTACCTAAAAGGTAGGATTCTAAATACTGTATCAAGAATCACATGTGTTAGTTACAAACATACACACAAATAGATGAAACATGGTTTTTGAAACATGAATACCTAATTAACACATTCCAAAATTTTTACATTAATTTTTAACAGAGTCATTTCACTAACACTGAAGAAGCTGCTGTCATTCTGGGCATGAAGCTCCACGAGAAATAAATTTGTGTTTATTTTTCCTCCTCTTATTCAAATTGAAATATTTTACTACATTTTAGACGCTATAAATTAAATTTCCGTTTCTCTTAGAAAGAACAAAGAGTATGGACAACGTTTGCACTGATTAGCTGCTATAACGAGTTCATTTCAAAAGTAAATTTAAAATCTTAAAATTGTTATTTAAAAAAGTCCTTGATGTGGCAGTTGAATCTTGTTAACCACACAGCATGTCATTAAGCAATGCTGCTGCTTTGCTCAAAGGGGGACTGTTCTGTGGCCACAAGTGAGTAGCAACTAAAAAAATATTTTGAGAGGGGAAAATAGCAACTGAATTTTAATGTTTCACAATATTTCCAAATGCCGTGGAGGCAGGTCTTCTGTGAAACCACTCAATGTCACAGCGAAGTTTAATGCCCTTCGTTCTTCAGCTACCAGTGTACCATCAACTGTCTGTGGGATTAAAAATTGGATTTAGTAGTAATTGGGTCAAAACAGGGTTCCTTACAGACAAAGCTGGTTATTGACAAGCATAATTAGCCTTTTGCCCCTCATTTATGGGTCCCAGTCTCTAATTACACCTAAATTCAGTCGGCAGAATTTAGGATGACACACTCACACGGTACAACTACTGCGTGCCCTTCACGGATGCCTTTCCAAACAAGAGGGGATAAAAGGCCCAGGGTAACTTATAACTTTTGTTTATTGATCTTTAGAACTATGTCATTAAGAACAACCTAACATTATATTTTTCTTATTGTTAATGCTTTCTTTTATATTCTACTTTGAAGATAATATCCTTGAGTCTTTGGTGAAAACTTTAGCAAAGTGAGCAGCACAAACTGACCAAGAAGCAATGTACTGAAAGAGTTAACTCACAACTTAACTCCTAACACTGGGGTGAGATATGGGTTAACTTATGTATTAAATACTTCAGTTAATTCTCCCCTATGGTATTAAAGAAAAATTTTTATAGCACTTTTTTTTTTTGCATCAGACAAGATATGTCTATGAAACCTTCACTTCTATATATTTGTCAAAATGATAGCAACCTCCTTCTCAAAGGTTCAGAGTGAATTACACCTGCATATTAATATTCAAAGGCGATTCAATTAAACCAAGTATGTAGAGAGTGCCTAGGAATCTTCACATTTGTAGTTTTGACCTTACACATCAAAATAAAGACATGTATGCTATCTTTTAAAAGACTCACTTTCAACCTTGATAGCTGAAATATGAATCCAATGACATTTTGAATGCCAAAATACACTAAAGTGAATGTGCTAGGATTACGGTACCCACAATAGCTAACTTTTTACAGTCTGGCTGATACTGTTACAAATAAAAAATAATAATCAGGAGCTAACAGAAAAAAACCTGCTAAATTACTTCACATTTGAATTTTAGAAACAAAAAAGTCCAATTAATAATAGTACTTTTTATAGAGTTTCCACTGATTTATAAAACTCACATTCAACAAAGTTTTATGCCTCTGATAATATATTGTAAGAGCAGTTCAGAACCTTACTTCTAGTTATATTTTCCATAAAATGCATTGCTTCTGGCCTTAAAATAATATGCTCATATAATAAAAAGGAAATCCATAATGTCAAAATATTAATATAAAAAGTCTATCCAAGTTTAGCTAACAAAATCTGCTTTTCTTTTACAACTATACAGCACGTTTTCAAACAAGCAAAAACAAACCATCCCCATCTAGCCACTGCTATAGCCCCATATACAGTCTATGCATATGCTGACACATACATGTATCTGTATTTACTATTTCTCTAGACTGACTTAGCCAGTACTAAGTAAAAGTATGCTGACACTTTCTGCTCTAGGGAAAAAAAAAAAAAATCACAGCATTAAAGGACAGATAAAAGTTATCATAACAAAGTTTGGCCAGACTTGGCTCTGTTGCTTCTCAATAAAGTCCCCCACCCCAACATCATCAGTAAGAAGACACTGTATAACTGTTAACAAAGCAATCCATAATTCCAAACTCAGTGGACTGCATGTCCATATCCCCTTTATTCAATTATTGCGTATCCTTAAAATAATATAATATTTACTCACTTTCAATGAATCAAAGCAGGCGATTACTCGTCCATTTTCAACTTGGCAGCTTTTCGAAGGATGTGCAAATTTACATTCCGTGTCTGGCCGTGAGCAAGTCCCCCTTTGGAACTCTCTACATACTTCCAGTGTTAGCCATTTTGTGTCCCGAATTGGAGTGACACTAACAGCCATGTTTAGATTTTACAGGTAGTTAAAATTTTCAGTGAAACCAACAAACCCAACCCCCCTCAAAAAAAAAAGTAACAACCAAAAAAAAAAAAAAAAACTGAACTGATAAAACTGTAAAATGATGAAAATGTCCCCTCCAAAATACTTTTCCCCCACTCCCTGCTTTAAAAGTACATGGAAAATTGTGTTCTCAATATCAAGGAAAAGATCTCCCACTAGAAATTCACAGCATGAAACTGTTAATTCAAAGAGGTTTTGGTTTTTAGAGAAATACTAGGATCGTAAGTAGATGAACGTTTAAAAGTAGGGCCTCGAATCAGCCTTGTGCTCTCAGTAACCCCTTCCCAGTGCCAATTTGGAGCCCAAAATGCAAGCATGAAAACGTGGCAGACCCTCTGACACCGAATTTCCAAGCTGCTTTCAGCAAAGTTGTCTGAAAGGTAATCTCCTCACAGCTGAATTTGCAATGGAGTTTGGTGGTGCAATCGGTATTGATTAGTTTGGCATAGACAGATGCAGCAGTTTAGAGCAAAATCGAGAAAATGATTTTGTTTTTCCTTCTTGATTTCCTGGCAGAAGATATCTTACTTTTTCAGCAAACTTTTCTTTTAAAACTAAAGCAGCCTAGGGCAATGCCAGATACTTAGAGCTTTTTTCTTGATTATAAGTAGAAATGGGGGTGTCTGGGCTAGAGGTGGAGGGTGGATGTGCTGTCGTCACAGTCTAGCTGGCAGCAAGCAAGGCAAAAGCAGAGACTGCTCTAGAAGCGGTTCCAAGCAGCAGAGACGTCAGGAAAGGCACTTCTTAGTACCAACCTGTAGAAAAAAGAGATAGGTTAAGATTTACTAAGTAGCTCTTCACTGATGTCCTAAGACAGTATCACAACCTTGCCATGTGCTACCAGACTAAGTCATATTCAAGCCAGCCTCCCTCTCTCTCCCTCTCTCTCACTCTCTCTCTCTCACACACACACACATACACACACACACACACTACTTACAGTGAGGCATATTGCAGCCAGCCATCGTAGATTTATTAAAAAAAGGGGCCGTTTCCCCTTGTGAAGCAATGCATGATAGAGAGATAACCAATCACAGATAGTGTTGCAGCAATATTCTGGGCAGAAAGCCAATAGTGTGGGTTGTCTTATGAAAGGTCGCGCCTGTCAGACGTTCATTACTATGCTATAAGCACAGAAAATGTCCATCAGATGTGACTTATTCCACTGCAAGAGGACGAGCATGTGGGTTTTGAATTTACCCAACATGCAGTTAGTGGACTAAACCATGTTAGTTTCAAAACAGCTTCCCAAACAAGTCCAAGCACTTGAAGATCATTACCAGGAAATAAAAAGCAAGGTTTAAAAATTGCAGCCGACTTCCAAGCTGCTTTCCCTCTGGCTCTGCGCAGGGACAGGCACTGAACAGCCTGCTCCTGCTGTCCTGACACGTGAATAAAAAAGGAAAGGGGTGTTTACAAATGGTACATTCTCCTGACCTATCCAATTCACTTCCTTCTCCAGCCTAAGTCCTGCCCCTCCACTGAAAGTGGCACTCCTACTGTAAAACTATTCCATTCAGCCCGCAGACACTTTGTCAATATATCACAGGCAGGCGAGATATGAACAAAAGCATCCTTTATTTGAACATTTTTTAAGCAAAAGCTGAGGTCATGTGGGGGAAATAAGGAGTGCAGTGTTGTCAGTGTGTCTGGCAAATCTGAAGTCAACCTCAAGGGAGAAAGTGATTCCATCGCAGAAACATTAAATATTAAGTGAGCAGTTTGATTTGGGCAGTATGATGCATTTCAGAGGTACAAATGAAGCCAGAGGCTGGGGGTTGGGGGGTGAGGGACCCCCCATTGCCTAAAGATCTAGTAACTCGGCACCACAAGACCGTTCCCTATATACAGCAGGGCATTTTTGCTTTTAACAACTTACTTTCAATCAGAATGGGAAAACTTTCCCCAAAATGCTTAGTAGTTACAGAATAGCAGACATATTATTTTTTCCCTTTTGAATACTACCAAAGGAAACAAGGCTTAAATAACTCTAGAAGCTTCACACTCCAAAGAGGCAATGACAGTATAATAAATAGTATCTGATTACTTCTTCCAGGGCCAAAAATGGCCAACGGGCATATAACATGTTTATAACTTGGAAATTAAAATACAGAATATGAATATATACACACATACATATAGATAAAACATGGATATATAGCAGAATTTTTTTAATTTGTTTTAAGATTAATACTGTCATTTTTAACATTATTTTTTTTAGAAACTACCAGATACTAGGTTTAGAAAATATTGTAAATATTTTTTTACAAAAAGCCACAACTTTTGAGAAAGATTAAAAAAAAAAAATTCACACTGATGCTCCAGAAGTATCTTTGTTTTCAAAAAATTTTCTAGTCCTAATTCCTGGTTCCATAAAAAACAAAGCCAAGTTAGTCACAAACTCTAAGACTTATTCACCTTCCTTAATATTTGCTCTGCATTCAAAACTTCTCGACTACCTCATGCTGTGAGTGTGTACCACATCTGTGGTCAACATCTCTTTTGTCTTTCTCTCTGCAACCACTACCTCCTTTTCTTTGGGGTCGTGCTCAGTCCTGTCCGACTCTTTAGGATCCCACAGACTGTAGCCCGCCAGGCTCCTCTGTCCACCTAATCATCCTGGTAAGAATACTGGAGTGGATTGCTATTTCCTCCTCCAGAGGATCTTCCCAACCCAGAAACTGAATCCCTATCTCCTGCATTGGCAGGCGGCTTCTTTACCATTGAGCCACCTGGGAAGCCTACCAACATGTCACTTCCTCCAAGACGCTATCAAGATGTCACTTCCTTCATCCCCATCCACCCATATATTAACACTGCCTCCTCCCAATTACCTCTGCTCCCCAATCAGTGTCTGATTTGCATTTATATGACTGACCCATGAGACGGCATGTTCCCAAGGCCAGAAACAATCTTACACATCTTAGAACCCTTAAGTGTCTGGCTTAGGGACGGAAAACAGGTGGAGCCCCATAAACTTCAGTAAATTAAATGATCAATTTCTATTTCAGCACTGGCATTAACTTTACAGCACAAAAATACACAAACACATGCAGGAACACACCCCTATAAACACATATGAGCACCCACAAACACAAACTTGAAAACACACACACACCCATTATTGCCTCCATAAGTTACTGTGTTCTAGGGTCACTCAGGCTTCCCAAATGCCTAAGAATCCTCCCCTTGGCCTGGACCGCCCCCTCTGACACTCCAGCTTTTCTAAAATTTCCTCACTATCAAGTCCCTCCTCCTCTGTGTTCCTCTCACTATCAATAATGGATATGATCTTACATGTCACAAATATTTCATAATAAAAATAGTAGCTCTCAGTCATGAACTTTCTCTCACCTTCCTACCACCCATCTTTAAACTATCTTTTTGTATCTTTCTTCTCAGTCTCCCAGTTCTCTCTTCTACTGCCCAAGGTTAAGCTGCTACCTTGACTGGCTCCTTCTTAAATCCTCTTCCTCTCTAAATTCCTGCTATATATATTCCTGCTTTTCCTCTTAGCTCTTAAAGTGCTAAAGGAGCTCTAAAATGGAAGGGGTTACATGGTAGGAGGAAGGGGACCTTGCCTAGTTATACATCACCTCTCTCTAATGTTCCTAATTCATCACTCCCAAACAAAAATCTGAAGAGTCACCTACACGTGCTCTTTTCTTGCTTCCTCCTCCTCCATTTACTTTTAAAAATGTATCGGTGTGACCTGCACAACTCCTACCTTACTGCTCAGTGACAGTCATCGATGCTCCCATCAAAGCCAAATCTAAGGACTGCACAGTCCTTGTCATTACTTGACCTCTTATCAGCATGCTGCACAACTCCCTCTTTCTCCCTTCCCCTTGTTTGAAACTGACACATTTTATCTTTTTTGGTCTCTCCCAGCCCTGCACCTCTACTTTCCCAGGGAGAGAGGGGCTGTGGGTTCTTAGCATACACCATCCAGGTGGGAGCTGCTGAAACTTGTTACATGCTAAACCTTTGGATTGACACATACCTCCTCATCCCTTCTTGTTTAAACTATTCAAATATCTCCTTCTCTAAAAAGGCTATGCTAACTCTGCTGAACAGTCTACCCCTTCACAATATTCTCAGTACTTTGTATCTCTTAGAACTTTTGTCCCCCAGGTTATAAATTCCACAACAACAGGGTGTTTATCACTTTTTTTTTTTTAACCCAGTCCCTGGAACATGGTGTTTTTTTAAATGTTTAAGAAAAGAATAATTTTATTCAACCTATTAGAAATAAACATGTTTATGAGGACATGTGTCCAACCCTGAGGAAAGTTTCATCGTGATCTATGAGATCCAAACAATGAGGAAAGGCAATGGCATAGCACACAGGAATAACTTCACTACTCGGGGTAACCCCCAAGTAGTAGTTATGTACTGTATTTATGTCTAAATACAACTACAAAATTCATTTCTAGCGCTGTTTTTCCCTTCTACCATGTTACAGACTTAGTCGTACTCAAGTAACAAAATATACCTTAATTACTAAAATGCTTACAAATGGGTGTTCTGATTATATTTTCTGTAGCAGACCAGTTAAGTCAAAAAGTATTACTGAAAAAATATAGCTATGTATTTTTAAGCTGAAAATACTATTATAAAATGTATTAGTCAAGGTGATAATCAAAATATTTATAATTAGCCAGACATGGACAAGTGAGCGATCAGACTGTACACTGATCTTTATGAAATACTCCAGCTACCCCTGATAATATGGGTTTCAGCCTTCGACACAGGGCACTGGGTGTAACGAACTCATATCTTATCTGAAAAAAACGTATTTGAGTAAACTGCTGATATCAGAATGCTATCTTGTAATCTTTTTATTTATTCAAAAATAATTTCAGGGAAGACCAGAAATCTTCATATCTTTAATAAAAATTAAGATTTTATAGGATTTGGACCAATACTTCAGTGGTAATGGATTTTTTGTTCAATAGATAGAGATAATATTTAAATGTGTATGGGTATTGTGCAGATTGTAGGAATTCTTGCAAATGTATCACCCTAAAAATATGTATTGTTTGCAAATAATTATTGAAAGAAGCACCGCTACTGTAAAGGTATTAGCTAACAGGTAAACTTCTTCTGAGGTAAAATTTTGACTGATATTTCAATATGTAATAAACTTCCCTGAAGAAAAACAAAGAAATGGAGAATTTAACTGTTTTCAGTGACAATCAAAATTTAACAACCTATATAGGTTTTTAAGGTAAGAGCCTTCTTTTACCTATTGATCAAATTCAAAACAGTAAACTGTAGAGTTCCTTACATCATGTGACACATTCTATTGATACAAACAAGCATAGTCCTCCCAAGAACCAAGATCAGTTTCTCCTTAAGTGATATCAGAATTCACATGTATTTTCTACTTTAAGGTAAATGGAAAGAATAAAATATAAAGACAGAAGAAAAGAAACCAAAAATAGGATAAAGTATAAAAAGAAAAAGCCTGAGGAAGTACAGATAACTACTCTTATAGCAATTGATATATATTAGCACTAAACTAACAGTGGATTTGCTCCTTGGAAGAAAAGTTATGAGCAACCTAGACAGTGTGTTAAAAAGCAAAGACATTACTTTGCCAACAAACATCCGTCTAGTCAAAGCTATGGTTTTTCCAGTAGTCATGTATGGATGTGAGAGTTGGATGATAAAGAAAGCTGAACGCCAAAGAATTGATGCTTTTGAACTGTGGTTCAAAAAGAAGATTCCTGAGAGTCCCTTGGACTGCAAGGAGATCCAACCGGTCTATCCTAAAGCAAATCAGTCCTGAATATTCATTGGAAGGACTGACGCTGAAGCTGAAACTTCAATACTTTGGCCACCTGATGCAAAGAACTGACACACTAGAAAAGACCCTGATGCTGGGAAAGACTGAAGGCAGGAGGAGAAGGGGACAGCAGAGGATGAGATGGTTGGATGGCATCACTCACTCGATGGACATGAGTTTGAGTAAGCTCTGGGAGTTGGTGATGGACAGGGAAGCCTGGTGTGCTTCAGTCCATGGTGTGGCAAAGAGTCGGACATGACTAACTGAACTGAACTACAGTGGATTATTACATGTGCGTGCCCAATGGCGTGTGACTCTTTGTGTCCCCATGGACTATAGCCCACCAGGCTCCTCTGTCCATGGGATTTTCCAGGAAAGAATACTAGAATGGGTTGCCATTTCCTACTACCCAAGATCTTCCCAATTCAGGGATCGAACTCGAGCCTCCTGAAACTCCTGCACTGACAAGCAGATTCCTACCTCAGTGCCACCTGGGAAGCCCTTAACAGTGGAATGCATTCATGTAAATATCTATTTAAAGGCTGCATACATTGTGCAATACAGGATAAACAGACACAAGGAATAAGACTAAAATTCTGTTTTGGAGAACTGGTTGGCCTCTATGAGCAAGGTTAAACTTCCTAGTCACAAATGTTCACTAATCATTTCAATTCTTCTGGACCAAATATAGGCAGATTGGTTCTACATGCCAGAGTAGTTAGCTGGGAATTTGGGGGACTTTTTTCATAAGTTTTGATTTTGAAATGTTATGTATTGAGGAAGTTAACTTAGTAATTATTTGAGGTTTCTTTTTTTTTGTTAACTTACTAAGAAAGTTTCAAGCTAACTGGAAGAGACGGCCAACTTTGCTGAGTATATTTGGAGCTGACGAGAAAAGGAGCCTTGTCCAAAACTTCTCCCCCTGGCTCACTGGTGTCGACAAGTCTGTAACTAGCAATGTATCACTTCAGTAAACTAAGTTAGCTCACAGCACAATTTTGCCCATGGCTTTTCCCAAATATTAACAGAGATTTTGGTAAACAAATAACTAAGCATTTCTGGAGGCTATATAGCTATTTCTCTACTCACAAGGGACTAAATAAAGTAACAAAATCATTTATTACATGGGAAAAAACTGTGTTCTGAATGGGTTAATGCAATCTTCACCTGTATTCAACTCCATATAACAAAAAGCTAAGATCAGTGTTTCTCAGTGAGGGGGAAGCACCCTAGTGGTAGCACCCATGGTGATTTTCAGTGATGCAGAAACAACGTAATTTTAATAGATGCATCAGAATGCTAAAACAAGCTCGTCAAAGTGTGTGGATATGTAACTTAGGAAGAGGCTAAAGTATAACAAAAGAATTTAAGGAATAATAATAAATATACTGGTAAAAATCATAAAGAATATATGCAAATAACTGAAGTTTTAGATAAATTGCTGAGAAAAAAGATAACTTTCAACCACAAATCCTCTGGAATGGCACAGCAATAGGCAACGTGGCCTACTGGTCTGACGCTCTGCATTGTTTTGGGTGACAGGTTGCTTGCAAGGAAAGGAAGATTATGTTTACCAACTCAAACAAGTAATCTAAGATCTATCAAAGCATTCCTTTAAGATGCTGATAAGGTTTGCTTCCCTAATCATCCAGTGGTGTCTTACTGGAAGGATACTGAAGGAAGTCCGTTAGGTGATGCATTATTGCTAAACATTAGAATTCCAAAAGCAAGCAACTAAACTTTCAAGTTAGATAATGACTACTGTCCCTTTAAGGATTTATATTTAAGACAAAAACGAAACAGGAAGTCTCTATGCAGTGATTAAAAAGTGAATTTTGAAATGATTCCTATAAAAGGCAAAATTATAAAACATAAAAAGGTATTAGAAGATAAACATCAAGACGTCTTGCTGCATTTTGTAGCCTGAGCCACCAGTTCTGTACCTAAATGTGCCCTCACCAGTCCCTACAGCAAAGTTTATCTTCCTAGAAGCTTTTCGGCCCACTGTCAAAAGTATGCAAACCTCTCTTCCTCTTAACACCAGTGCAGACTTGCCAGCCCCTTATCCTGCTTTATTCTTCTTTACAACTCTTGTTAGTATTTTCATAATAGTATGTACCTATTTCACTATCTGCTTATCATCTGCTTTTTCCATTAAAATGTAAGCTCCGTGACAGCAGGCAGGTACCAGCTAGTTTCTTCACCAAACAGCCACCACCAACACAGCACAAGGTCCAGACTAAGTCAACGATCAGCATTTGTTGCATGATAATATTTTTCTTAGTATATCTGAACACTAGTTTACAAATATTTGCTACAACTTATAATGCCTAAACAATAGATACACAGTTTAAAACACTGATATGTCACCTTTATAACTGAATGAAATCAGCATCAAAGACCACTTATTGGAAAGAAAGCATAAGGAAAGGAAGTTAATTAACATAAAACCATTTTTATACTTCCTTAATTGGGAAGCTGACAGAAGTCTTTTTAATCCATGAAATAATATGAAATAGATACACATGGTTTTGCAAATTTTTAACATGTAAATAATTATCGGTGCATTTCTGACAGAATCAGTCCTCAGTTCTGGCTAAAGAAGGAAAATTTGCTTTTTTTTTTTAGGATTCCAACAGGCAGTCTTTTAACATTTCCCTCTATTCCATAAGAAAGTATAACAACACTATGAATGCTACTTTATCATTCTTTGAGACAAAATACTAATCCTATTTAGTGTTTTATTTACTCTGTATATTACAAAAAGATGAAGTTATCTTGTTAGCCTTAGGTAGTCATTTCTGATCCGTTCATGTCATTTAATATTTCAAAATAATAACTAGAAGTCAGAACACAAGACTACAGTAAAATCAACAGTGTTGAATACATGTGCAATGTGCTAAAAGACAGAAAAAACAAATCTAACTATTCTGGCAGTTTTCAGGAAGAATGATTCATTAACCCAACTGAAATCTACCAATGTGAAATAAGCATGACAAAACTCTGAACATTAAATGCAACGTGATACATTGTGATATTGTTATTTCCAGAGCAAAACTATGATTATGGACTTTGATTTTAAAGTTTACTTTTATGAGTTATATTTTATTTGCTGTAGTAACTAGGGGTCAAAATCTTAATTTTCCATCTCCATACCTTCTGAACAGTATCACCGAGCTTCTTATTGAGGCAGGTGATACCTTCATCTAAAACGTGTTTCAATATGATCTTTATTGCTTGAGGAATGGTAGCAAAGTCACCCGTGCTTCCCTAATAACGTTATCATATAACTCAAAAATAAGAATGAAGTTGATTCAGTTCAGTTCAGTTCAGTCACTCAGTCGTGTCCGACTCTGTGACCCCATGAATTGCAGCATGCCAGGCCTCCCTGTCCATCACCAACTCCCGGAGTTCACTCAGACTCACGTCCATCGAGTTAGTGATGCCATCCAGCCATCTCATCCTCTGTCGTCCCCTTCTCCTCCTGCCCCCAATCCCTCCCAGCATCAGAGTCTTTTCCAATGAGTCAACTCTTCTCATGAGGTGGCCAAAGTACTAGAGTTTCAGCTTTAGCATCATTCCTTCCAAAGAACACCCAGGACCATCACCATGGGAAAGAAATGCAAAAAAGCAAAATGGCTGTCTGGGGAGGCCTTATAAATAGCTGTGAAAAGAAGAGAAGCAAAAAGCAAAGGAGAAAAGGAAAGATATAAGCATCTGAATGCTGAGTTCCAAAGAATAGCAAGGAGAGATAAGAAAGCCTTCCTTAGCGATCAATGCAAAGAAATGGAGGAAAATAACACAATGGGAAAGACTAGAGATCTCTTCAGGAAAATTAGAGATACCAAGGGAACATTTCATACAAAGATGGGCTCGATAAAGGACAGAAATGGTATGGACCTAACAGAAGCAGAAGATATTAAGAAGAGGTGGCAAGAATACACAGAAGAACTGTACAAAAAAGATCTTCATGACCCAGATAATCACAATGGTGTGATCACTGACCTAGAGCCAGACATCCTGGAATGTGAAATCAAGTGGGCCTTAGAAAGCATCACTACAAACAAAGCTAGTGGAGGTGATTAACGAGAGACTTAAGAAAATATTCCCATAGAACCCCGTATATCAGTGAAAATTTGCTGCATGTGAACCTCTTTGCCTCAATGTTCAACTTTCTTTACAAGGCAGAAACCATTCTCACAGCCAGTAGTCATTAAAAGATTTTCCATAATTAACCTATGCCCATTTTCCATTTGAGTAGGTCCAATCGAGCTAAATTATAAAATCAGTATGTGAAGAAATGACAAAAACAAGTAAAAAACATCTGGCCAAAATATAAAGCATATCTCTATTAGAATCAAATAATCATAGCTATCACACTTCCCAACCCAGGGATGGAACCTACATCTCCTGTGTCTCCTGCCCTGGCAAGTGAATTCTTTACCACTGAGCCACCTGGGAAGCCCACTATCAACTCTATCTGAGCACACTAACTTGATCTTAACAGTTGATTTAGAATGTAACCTAGTAAGCTCAACCTGGGAGACCTTACTGGCTTATTTCTATTGAAGACTGCCCAAAATCTGTTGCTTAATTATTAATCATTATGAGAAAAATATGTGTATTAAAGAGGGTGGTGCTAGTAGTAAAGATTCTGCCTGCCAGTGTAGGAGACCCAAGAGACAGTGGGTTCAATTGTTGGGTGGGGAAGATCCCCAAAGGAGAAAATGGCAACCCACTCTAGTACTCTTGCCTGGAAAATCCCATGGACAGAGGAGCCTGGCAGGCTACAGTCCATGGGGCTGCAAAGAGTCGCACACAACTGAGCACGTATTTCTTCAACTTCAAAAAGATCTAAAAATAATTATTCTTCAGAATATAATGAATGATATCAAACATGAATATAGGATGCTATTACTTGAATGCATCCTAATTAAGTGAATTAATGGACTTCTGATGACAAAACATAATACACACACATCCCCTTTTTTCCATTTCATCAGTAAAAATCCCCATCACATCAAAAATGCATCTTTTACTGCAAACTTTACAAATACTCAAGCCACAAAGGTACCACACAGTTTAACATTATAATCCTAGGGATATTTCTACTGATTTATATATTTGATCTTAAAGATTACTTTTTGAACAAATAATCTCAAACATACATTTAATAATATACCAATGTCAACTGAATTTATCCCTAAAAACAATAAAATATTAGAATTTCAGTTTAATTTGAGCTTTCCTAAACAAAAAAAATCACAAATTCACATACGCTCACATGCATATCAGAATTAGGCTTTCCCTGACCAACAGTGAATCAAGACCCAGTTGTTTTTCCCTGGTTTAAAAAAGAGGAAGATATGTTTCAAAACAGACATGCATTAATAACTCATATTTTCACTTCAATGTAGCTGTATCTTCTAGGGAACGTCCCACATAACACATATACTAAACTAGGTCTCAGATGCTGAACAACAACAAACTCTGCTAATATTACTGCAACTGCTATACAGTATAGCCAGAGCTTCAGAATTTATTTTGCAGAAGCCTAAGATTTAAACAAGCAGCTCCACAGTGGTAACAGGGAGGTATATTTTGTTGGTGCCTACCTCAACATTTATTAATTACAAGGCTTCTTTTATAAAAAGAAAAACACTGAAAGATTCTGCAAGTCTTAGAAATACAAGACTAACCGGATAAAAAGATAAAATTTGTCTCCCTGATAACTAAATTTATATTTGTACATAAATCATTTACCACACTTTTGTGCAACAACTCTAATTCCTTAAATTTCTAACATACTTAAGAACTGAAATCTCATTACTTGTGCAATGCAGATCTGGAATCATGAGTCATTCATTCAGAGGAACTTTGCAGACACACACCAAAATGCATGTCCCATGAAGTTCACATTCAGAAAGAAATGTAAAATAAAACAAGGCAAAAAATCAGACAGTGAAAATAAAGAATTCTCAAATTAGAAATGTAAAGGCTCAGAAGCAAATCACAAGTTAAATAAACAGTTTATCTAAATTTTGAGTTTTCTCCCTCTACACCTACATTATTTCAAAGTCAAAAAATAACAATTTATGCTGTTAACTATGGTTCTGCCTTCTTTTGTGATCTAGAAGTATGGGTATAAGTACTCAGTTGCTCAGCTGTGTCCAACTCTTTGCGATCCCATGGACTGCAGTCCACCAGGTTCTTCCATCCACGGGATCATCCCAACAAGAATACTGGAGGGGGTTGCCATTTCTTCCTCCAATGGGTATAAATGATAAGGCTATTACCCAGAAGAGATAGTAACATGTAAGTTCAAATGACAGACAGAAATCTCTAGCAAGTAATTTATATGAATTACATACATTATCTACATGCTAAATTCCTTCAGTCATGTCTGACTCTTTGCAACCCTATGGACTATTGCCTGCCAGGCTCCCCTGTCAGACGGGATTCTTCAG
Source organism: Bos indicus (assembly GCF_029378745.1). Lineage (NCBI taxonomy): Eukaryota > Metazoa > Chordata > Mammalia > Artiodactyla > Bovidae > Bos > Bos indicus. Next base: position 115,861,592 of record NC_091760.1, read on the forward strand.
GCAAAAATACTGGAGTGAGTTGCCATGCCCTCCTCCAGGTAATCTTTCCAACCCAGGGATCAAACCCTTGTCTCTTATGTCTCCTGCACTGGCCAAGTGTATTCTTTACCACTAGCACCACCTGGGAAGCTCTCACATATATTAACTCCATATATTTTTCTTTCTTTTTGTTTTTGGTTTTAGACATTGCCAAATGAATGGATTTTCACTGTCAATAAATTTAAATCATATAGAAGGGGTTATTGAGAATTTCCCATCTTTCTACTGCCAAATCAAACCCCCTCCAACCCCAAGCATAACCACTATTATTAGTACGGTGTGTTCAGTCCTTTTTCCATGTATTATCACACACAAACACACATCTACACATACAACGCACATACACAGTTTAAATATTTTTTTAATTTTTTTTACAGTAATGATGAAAACATACTAAGCATATTGTCCTTTGGCTTGCTTTCTACAAAATCTGTTAATGACCTTTCCTTATCAATAGAGACAGACTCACATAAATATTTTTTAACAATTATGTATTACTTTATATCCATTTCTATACTAGTGGTCACCTAAATAAATGCCAATTTTTCATTATTTTAAGCAATACTGCAATTATATATACAAAACTATGCATACATTTGAGTGGTATTAATAATATAAATACTTTGGACATAAAGTATATGCAAATATTAATTTTGAACTAAACATCAAACTTATTCTAAGAAAACATTTATCATTACATACTTCTACTCGCAATTAATAACGTTTTTCTACATTTATTAAATCTATGTAAGGCCCTAAAAAAGATATTATCCTTCAAACCATATTGTAAATTTCTATTGTAAGAAAGGAGTAAAAGTTTTATGTCTTTTTCCCATATAAACTTGAAGCCTTGTCTTCGTGTTTTGCTAAACATTTTCAGTTGTTAGCACTTACATGGCAGTTAATCGATGGAAACATTTGTAAAATCAGTTGTTCAACTCCTGTTATTTCAAAATAAACCATCTCATTGCTAAGATAATTACTATATTTATATTTTGCAATTATTTGCCAAAGAACAGGGGCCAGAGGTTTGAATAAATGTTTGAGTTGACAAAGTATCAAAACAAATATATAGCTTACCATTCTTTGCTTCTTAATAAAAACAAAACATGTAGTTAACACTCTGTGGGACATGTTATATTAGGAAAATCTCTGACAGCACAATGTCATATGATTAAGGGAGTGCTTTTTTTGCATATTATTTCTACAAATGTCAGAAAATATCCTGCTTCCCCCCCCGCCCCCCGCTTCTTTTTTAGACACTAATTGACTAAAGGAAATCGTTTCTGACAAGTGCTATAAATAATGCAAGGCGTTATCAAACTAGCTAAGGCACAATAGAACTCTGGTGAACTCATGTAGGCCCAGACACATTTCCCTGTGTGGTAATTTCTCCTGAGGCCAGAGGGCCTCTTGCCCTGGACTGGAGTGTTCTGAAGTGGAGGGCATTACTTCCAGTCTAAAAAACCGAGGTAGGTATATACTCTTGTATGATTTTGCAAAGGGGCATGTGTCCCATTAGAAAACAAAACACTCTCCCCTCCTTTTACCCTCCTCAAACTCTTTATCGGTTATTAAATAACAGTTCGCAGAATAAAGAGGAACCTGAAACTGGATTTTCAAAACACTTAAGATGGTTGGTTGGCAAAATGCGGGCATTTCTAATGCTTTTATTCTCTTTTTGACAGTGTGCTTTTACCATGTTGTCAGAGTATAAATACAGTCACAACTTCTCAGGAGATAAGAGCAAGATTCTATTCCTAGGATTTTGTACTTTCCAAAAGAGTATATGTACTGAACACACTTTGAACAAACTAATATGGCAACGTGAGGTTTGGTTCCTCTGTCGAACAGGAAAAAAAAAGACAATCCCTTTCTTAAGTATTTTAATCACCCATAAGGTTCTGTGCATTCTAGAAAAGCTGTAACACATGAGGAGATCCGAAAAGCTGACTACATCCTTCTAATGAGACAGTGATTAAAGCTGTATGTGCTTCTACCAGCATCATATGCACTTAAAAACCAATGACTGGCTTTCCATGGCAAATCACAACACGTCAGTAACTGGCTAATAAACTCCAGTAACTGCCAACAGTTTATTAACAGCAACACTTTCTGTTCTGTCTGGGAAATTAGAGATTCAGTTAGATTCTCGAACTCTCTATATTGGTCACCCAGGGGTGACTTATAAACACATATTCCTTGGACCTACCCTAGACCTACTAAGGGTAAAGAAGATCAGTAATCTACATTTTAAGCAAACTCCCCAGGCTACCCTTAATCTCATTAAATTCTGGCAATCATAATCAACTAAAGTTAAAAGACTACTTCCACCAGAAATTGTTTACTGCATTTCTACCCAGTAATTTCCCAGAATATCTGCCCTGAAATGATGGCTTATTTGAGATTTGCTGACATGCTTTTTGATTATATTCTATTAACTACTTTAGAAAATCAACATGCCTGCAAAATGTTATGCAAAGTTCTGTTATATTCATTTTTTTCAGTGTCATAACTGAAGGTTTATTTTTAAATATTTCATTATTTTCAGAACATCACTGGCAACTAGAAATTTGTATGCAAAGGTGATTTTATATCAGAGTAAATAAAAGACTTTTATACACTAGTCACAGATGTCTGTCCTTCTCTCAACAGAATGACCTTTGAGGTTACACCACCAAATGGGCCAATTTTGTATCATTTCCTTTTAGATTCTGCTTATAAGGGACTGTTACATTCATTTTTTAAAATATTATTTTAAATCAGGCACCACACATGCCCCTCCACATCATCTAAGATACTACTCATATCATCCTACTATGTCACAAACCTCTTATGTTTCAGTTCTGCTCAAGAGTTCACACCATATAAAAGCTACTTAATCTGTAAAAAAATAAAAAGTACCCCAGTATATCTGAAAGAGTATATTGAATAAATTCAAAAAAATAATTACTTGGTAATCTTAAAACTTCCCATATCTTTCTATCATTAAAATGTCAAATATGTATATACATAAATATATACATATATACACAAATATATAAAATAAATAGAGACAGTGATATTTAGGCTCCACATAGTAAAATTATTTTGCAAAAAGAAAAAACAAGCACTTAATTACTACAATCTGATAAAATTATTAATAGTATAAATAAATAAGAAATAAACTGTAATGTATGTATGGGAGTGTAGATATGCATGTATGTTTGTATACGTGTGTGTGTGTGTGTGTGTGTGTGTGTGCATCCAAAGAATAAAGAGAAACTTTATGTAGGAATTAGTCAAATCATGCTCTTCATATATAACTAACACCTGGCTCTTTATTTAAATTCAAGTAAAACCTCTGTATTCAAGTTAACAAAGGGAAAAAGACTTAAATAAGACTTTAAGCTTCCTTCAACAAAACTACAAACTATGTTTCTTCATTAATAACTCCTGGAGAGATTACCTTCTTGAGAAGTTGGTCTGTGCTACATTTCTTCTTGATTTACTATAATATCTGCAAGATGGTCATCTTGTTCTTTAATAAAAAGTTTTGACTAGAGGAGCCACTTGGAAAAATTTACTTTTCCCCCAGAACTCATACATTCTATTATTAACATTCTCCTATCAACAATAGGAGATAATATTGGGAAAAGGCAATGGCACCCCACTCCAGTACTGTTGCCCGAAAAATCCCATGGATAGAGGAGCCTGGTGGGCTGAAGTCCATGGGGTCGAGAAGAGTCAGACACGACTGAGCGACTTCACTTTCACTTTCCATTTTCATGCATTGGAGAAGGAAATGGCAACCCACTCCAGTGTTCTTGCCTGGAGAATCCCAGGGACGGGGGAGCCTGGTGGGCTGCCGTCTGTGGGGTCGCACAGAGTCGGACATGACTGAAGTGACTTAGCAGTAGTAGTAGCAGATAATATTTGATTCACTGGTATACAATTTACTTTCATATGCATTTTGCCATTTGTTCCTCATGACTCTAAAGGATGGTTATATTATCTTGTTCATTTGTGAACAAATAAATTAAGGCTGGCATGGTTAAGTGACTGACTCACCCAAGCCTCCTAAGCTAACTGAACAGAACAATCAGGATCCAAAATCAGATCTTCTGATTTGAAACTTAAAATTTCAATCACAACACATGCTGGCAATTTAATACCAATCTTTGTAGAAATGACAACAACCTTAAATACAATAGAAGCCAAAAAAAAAAAAACACCAGAGAGATTGGGTATAGAGTTGGGTATGGTACAGTGGCCATGACTACATCCTTAGTGATTTGCTCTGAGAGGTAAGTGAAGGAGCAAACCCTGTGTGTAGAATCTGAAGGAGATAAGATGGCCCCCTTCACAGAGCTGAGAGAAAAATGCTCTTTTCCTTGTATGTCCATGGGGTGTACACTGGACACTAATATGTATACTTAGAAATGTGAGAATTACACACTACCTCTTATCGGTTTCTTCTTAGGACTGCTAGTTTAGTCTTAATCTAGTAATCAATACATTGTTGTTTAGTTGCTAAGTCATGTCCAACTCTTTTGCAATCCCGTGGACTATAGCCTGCCAGACTCCTCTGTCCATGGGAATTCTCCAGGCAAGAATACTGGAGTGGACTGCCATGCTCTCCTCCCGGGATCTTCCCAACCCAGGAATCGAAGCTGGGGCTCCCACATTACAGACAGATTCTTAACTGTCTGAGCTACCTGGGAAGCCCAAGGATACTGAAGTTCTCCGGGGGAACTTCCTGACCCAGGAACTGAACCAAAGTCTTCTGCATTACAGGTGAATTCTTTACCTCTGAGCCACCAGGGAAGCCCAAATAATACATTACAGGGTCCTAAATACTCAGTAAATGATTAAAAGATGAGTTATTAAGGAAAAGGATCTTTGGGCATGATTTTATTTTCATCTGTCTGCTTTCTGAGCAAGAGCATACCTTTCCTTCAGAGCTTTTGAGGACTTAAAATCTATTAACAGAAACCTTCTGCATAAGGATAAAGGAAGACTGCTCTGAAAGCAACACAACTGAATATATGCAAAGCAAGTATGCTTACAGGAAGACTGATCTGTATCAGCCACTAAAACAGTGTTTGAAAAGCAGTGAAGGAGATGGAATAACTGTCTGAAACACTTCTAAGCAATGCAGAAGCAGAGAGATTTTTTGACAGCTGTTAAAACGGTAGAAAAGTATACTAGGGAGAAAGCACTGAAGGTCTGAAATGGCGTTAAGTGATACTTCTCTTTACATGTAACAAAGCTGTTCTCTAGTAGTTACCTTACAGCACACACACACAAAAAGGTAAATATTAAGTTGTTTTCTAATAAGAAAACCCAAAATCAAAACAACTTTAAAAATTACAATCTCAGCTCCACTGCCTCAAAATTATCTCCTTTGACAAAAACTGCAGATGTCTACTCCTCTAATAGTGCTCTTTTTTAGTTCTCTTTCTTTCTTCTCTACTATCCTAGGAAAAAAATGTTTTATTTAAAGAAATCCAAATATATCCAACATACACAATAACCTTACTAAATAAATATTAAGGATAAACAATACATAGATAAAACAGTATATACACACTGATTATATTAAAGTTTATGGATGATCTTGTATATGTAGCCTGGAGAAGGCGATGGCACCCCACTCCAGTACTCTTGCCTGGAAAATCCCATGGACGGAGGAGCCTGGGAGGCTGCAGTCCATGGGGTCGCTAAGAGTCAGACACGACTGAGTGACTTCACTTTCACTTTTCACTTTCCTGCATTGGAGAAGGAAATGGCAACCCACTCCAGTGTTCTTGCCTGGAGAATTCCAGGGACGAGGGAGCCTGGTGGGCTGCCGTCTGTGGGGTCGCACAGAGTCGGACATGACTGAAGCGACTTAGGAGCAGCAGCAGCAGCAGTATATGTAGCCTAGATCTAGGGGGACTATATGGATCCAGCTTTCAAGAGTTTATTGCTTTATTGGGGAAATAAAATTAATACACAAATAATTGCACATAAGAAAGAAAGTGCTGAGAGATAACAATAAGGCTTGGTGATTAAAAGAGAGTCAGGGTGGTTTCTTGATGGATAAGACATCTAAAATGGGCCTGGAAGGATGGGTTTCATTTGATTGGATACAAAAACGAATGGCACTCCAGGCTGCAGGAATACAAGGAACAAAGGCTGGGACAGGAGAAAGCACAGAATATGAACGCTGGAGGAACTGGTCAGTGTGAAGCACCATGTGCAATGGGGCTGGCAGAAGATAATGTTGGAATCTGGGGCTGGAACCAAACCAGTAAGGGCCTTGAAGGCCAGAATGAAGAATTTAGCCTTCATTTCTTAATTATTTGGAATCCATCCATTCCAAGATTTCACTCAAGGGCAGAGTCAGAATATTTAACCAAATACCCTAAGAGCTAAGAATAAGACTGTACATGGGATATAAAGAGATCTTAACAAATAAACTTGGGATTTTTCTACTTCCTAAAGCTTTTGCTTTAGTCTCCAGAAAGCCGAGAGATAAATTCTGTTCTCAATTTCATCTCAAGTACTTGTTTCATTTCTTTTCCTTCTGATTTGTCTTTTCATAGTCTTATTTGATGTGTGCTTATTGGAGAAGGCAATGGCACCCCACTCCAGTACTCTTGCCTGGAAAATCCATGGATGGAGGAGCCTGGTAGGCTGCAGTCCATGGGGCCGTTAAGAGTCGGACAGGACAGAGCAACTTCACTTTCACTTTTCACTTTCATGCATTGGAGAAGGAAATGGCAACCCACTCCAGTGTTCTTGCCTGGAGAATCCCAGGGACAGAGGAGCCTTATGGGCTGCCGTCTATGGGGTTGCACAGAGTCGGACACGACTGAAGCGACTTAGCAGGAGCAGCATCATAGTAAGGCAACTAACATCCTTTTTTTTTTTTTTTTTTTTGATGAAGTACACGTTACACATAAATAAAATTATTTTAACAAATGCCCTGGTATCAGGTAAGGTTGTAGATCCAACACTTAAAAAGTTTTACAAAGGAGAAATCAGAACCCTCCCATCAAGTAAAACTTGTTCCTCTGTAAATATTTCAGTGGTAAATGGCCACAGCAAATTAGAACACCCAGTTTTTGCAGCTGACAACTATTCTAAAATCTACAACTGTTGGGTTAAGCAACCTATCTTCCTGCCTGGCTGTCCAGTTTGACCTTCCCTGTGAATCAGTGTTTCTACTATGATGCCAAAATGACCTTCTGAAACTTACAAGGCTTCCAAGGCTGCAGATATTTTCAGCTGTATCAGCCCTGGCTGTCACAACATTCTGCATGATATTAAGTGGCAAAACTGGAGCCTCCTGTACTAGCCTGACCTTTTAAACTCTACAGTATTGTGCTGCCACTCAAAATTGAGTTTTCCTTTTCTTCGTACTTTGTGATGCTACTCCTCTTGCTTACTTGGAAAGCAGTCATTCTAAGCATAAAATGGCACCTTCCTTACATGAAAACAGAACGCTTTACTTATTCACAGTAAGCCTAACACTGATAGAGGCTTTAAAATAAATATTTACTGCCATCTATAAATGATACCTTTTTAATCACAGAAAAGATTATTTAAATTCCATAAACAAGATTATTTAAATTCTGTGGCGACAAGAATATAATAATACGTCATTATTTCTGCAATGGCCAATTTGAAATTTGAGAAATGTCTGAATTTTATAATTGCACTTTTATAACTGCATCTGTTTATGTTAACCATTATGTATTCAATGCCTAGCACAGTGCCTAAAACATAAAAGAATCCAAATTAATATTTAAGTGCATGTTGCAGAATCTGAATGTTTAATTATACTTCATTTATCACAGAACTATTGAACTAAAATATAGGTGCTAATTTTCTTGCCAAAAAATTAGTATATTAGCATAGAATATTTATCTTAAAAAACATGCCCGAGAATTCCTGGTACATGAAGGGAAAATATTTTTTAAATCCATTTATGCCAGGTCATTTACCAACAGAAAATTATTGTGCAAACAGGATAAAGTCTAACACCAGTAGAGGAAAAAAGCAATAGAAATCAATTCACTAAGACAGAGGGACTAAGATTCTTAATAACAATATCTATCAATTATTTGATCTCAAGCCTTAATAACTATTAGTAATAATAAATTTAGATTTACACATGTATATTAGAGTATCTTTTCTTTTGGCATACTGTATTTTCACAAATCTTACTTATAATCAGTGCAAAGAACCACACAAAGTGTGGTTGCTATTGTTCAGCTGCTAAGTCATGCCTGATTCTTTGCGACCCCATGGACTGCAGCACGCCAGGCTTCCCTGTCCTCTACTATCACCTGGAGTTTGCTCAAGTTCATGTCCATTGAGCTGGTGATGCTATATAACTGTCTCATCCTCTGCCACTCTCTTCTTTTCCCTTTAATTAAATATACTTCAGAACAAACTTGGTGACCCTATTGGTGAATGCATCCCTTAGTTCCATGAATTTACTTTGTTTCATTTTCAGCTATAACCTATGGACTACTTACTTCATAGTCCTTTATGGAATATACATGTAAATAGGATATAACATATGTATCTGTACACATGACACACTCACAGACATATTCTAATTACTCTGCTAGAGATGGGGGGAAGTGGGAGAAGTTCAACCGAAATTTCCAAGTGAATACCCATTCTCAGTGAAATGTTTATTTTAATGTTGGTAACAGATTTCTATTTTTAAATGATGGGAGAAATAAACTGAACTACCCTAATGCCTTCAATAATGTAGCTGACTAAATTATAAAAGCATTTGCAACACTGTTCTATGGACTCAAGACACTTCTCAAACTGTGCCACTTCAAGCCATACACAGGATCAATTGGCAGAATGCTATGTCATTCAGAAGTGACACCTGAAACTCACAGGTGGTAATGATTTTGAGTCTAAAAGTAGATTTTGCTGATCTTGGCAAGTGCTGGAGCAGAGGGTATTAGGTGTGAGTAGAACTAATACTGAGCAAGCCACCCTGACAGATTAGGCCATTCGATACTGCCCTCCTTTCCAAGCCAGGGAAACGTCAAAGTCCACTCCCTGGTCTCTGCTATTTTATGACCACAATGATTCAAAACCCGCCTTTCACATCCTGCCTCCTTCATTAAGTCTCTGCAGACCTAACCTGGACTGGGCCTCAAGTGTACACTGCTGTGAGTGCTTGTTGACTCAAGTCGTGGCATCTTGATGGAAACAGACAAACCAACAGCAGAACTGGGTTGAGAGCTCAGCACACACAGTACCTTAATACATGGCCCCTGAACAAATTATGTGACCTGAGCCTTGCTGAGCCTCCATTTTCTCACCTGTGAACCAGAGACAGCCAGCCATGCATAAATCTCACAGTGCTATGTAAGAACTTCGTATAGTCACATAAGTAAATGAATAAGTGCCTACGAAATAAGCTATTTTTATAATTATTATAACTGCTGAAGGTCTGGTCTTTTGTAGTTCTTGTTGTATTTTCATTATTTTGCAATGGATGGAGCTTTTCCTTTGGGCCATAAACTTCAGAAAAGCAGAACCCATATCTCTAATTTCTCTTGAAAATTTCAGCCAAAAATCTTATCATGAAGCTTTTTCAGCAGGGGTCTTTAAATAAATGTTTATGATTGCAAATGAAGAATGGCAAGCAACAGAATAAAAATCCTGGTTTCTAACCTGCTGCTGCTGCTAAGTCGCATCAGTCGTGTCCAACTCTGTGCGACCCCATAGACGGCAGCCCACCAGGCTCCCCTGTCCCTGGGATTCTCCAGGCAAGAACACTGGAGTGGGTTGCCATTTCCTTCTCCAATGCATGAAAGTGAAAAGTGAAAGTGAAGTCGCTCAGTCGTATCTGACTCTTCATGACCCCATGGACTGCAGCCCACCCACCAGTCTCCTCCATCCATGGGATTTTCCAGGCAAGAGTACTGGAGTGGGGTGCCATTGCCTTCTCCGGGTTTCTAACCTAGAACACAGAATAAATCCTGGAAACAAGTAACAAACACTTCACAGCTGAATGGGGCCTTATAGAACCCATGCACAGTTGCACTTTCACCATTTGAGAGTTGGGAAGCTAGCCTCCAAAATACAGCTTTCTTTTCTGCACACAAAGAAAAGCCAAAGGGAAGAGAGTCTCATATATCTAAAACCTTCTGTCACTAAAGTTAAATTCGTTAAGACCTAAAGCATATCTCTATCTTAAGATTTTTTTTTTTCCTGTTAACACAAAAGTTTCAGTCTCTGAAACCTGAAGGTCAATACTGAGTGTCTTTATCTCCTAATCAGGAGTTAGTATGAAGACGCTTCAGATGAATTATATGTCCCCACCTTTCTATAAAAATGCCGACATCTGAACTAAATTAATCTCTTCTGTCTGTCTACCTTACATCTGGGTCATGCTTATTTATCAAATACTTAAACAGAAAGAAAAATAGCTTAAGTACTGAATCATGTAATTTTAACAAATTATGATTTGATTTTTTGTCTTCTATGTAATATACAAAGTATGTAAAGAGTTAATGTGTCTACTGGATGATTTTAGGCAAATTCCACACTCTGCCCACAAGCAGCCTATTCTTGGCTCCTCCATGCCCACTTTGTTTTGCCCGTACATTACTTGTGAATATTTCCATCACTACACTGAAACTACTCTGAGAAGAGGATATACCTTACTCACGTCTTTATCCTCTGATAGGTGGATAAAGCATGAGAGATGGCACATGTACAACTACATTCAATAAATCTTTTCTAATATAAGTGCTTTCCTTTGAGGCCAAAAGCAATAGCATACAGTTCTTTCAGGCTCCTTCTCTAAAGAATACATAATTTTATTTGGTGTATGTTCAAAATAGCTCATGAAGAGAGGGATTTTTTAGTAAGGGACTAGCTGCAAGACAAGTCTTCAATTAATTGTTTATCTTTTTTTAATATCATAAGCTCTGCCACATAGGGACAGAGAGCACAGATTATTGTGTGAAGATGATGCAACATGAAAGCATAAAATGCCCATCTTGTTGTTCAGTCACTAAGTCATGTCCGACTCTTTGGGACCCCACGGACTGCAGCACACCAGGCTTCCCTGTCCTTTACTATCTCCTGAAGTTTGCTCAAACTCATGTCCATTGAGTCAGTGATGCCATCCAACCACCTCATCCTGCCATCCCCTTCTCCTCCTGCTCTCAATCCTTCCCAGCATCAGGGTCTTTTCCAATGAGTCGGCTCTTCCCATCAGGTGGCCAAAGTATTAGAGTTTCAGCTTGATAAACAAATTTAGCATGTACTCTGGAGCTAGGCCTATCACTTCTTGGTGAAAATTTTATGGCATCATGTTACTGGTGTGAAAGTACATTATCTTTGCAAAGCTTCCTCTGGGAGGATCCCAGATGGCCCAAATGCAATGTTATAATGGGTCACACTACTGCATGCCTTTACCATATCTGCCAAAAGCAGGAGGCCTGATGTGTTTTGCTTTGCTTTGGTTTTTACAAACCTAAAAAGTAATGATCACAAACAATTGGGCAAATTCTATACCATGTGTATTAATAATCCAATGTCAAAGCAAAAGAACGAAATGTATTAGCCAGCCTTTTAAATTAAATTTATATCTTCCTGAGTCATGTCAATTCCATGGGCGAAGTTTCAAATTACTGTATCATAACTATACCACATTCACTCTCAGCAGAATCATAAAGGGGAGCAGAATGCTATCTCAGAAGTGAAGAAGTACCTGGCTTCAACCACTCATCAGGCTGTGTGAATTTTGGCCTGTAAGTTAACCTCTCTGAGCCTTAGTTTCCTCAACGCTATCAAGAGGATGGTGGTTCCTACCACATAAGTCCGTTCCCTAACTGTGCAGCACTGTGAGCAGGCTCTTTTTTTGAAAAGACCATCTCATATACAGAAGATGCTCGAATTTGGAAGCTAGCCTCATTCTCTTCATACCTTTTCCCTCCATTTTCTGAAAAGATTGCTTAATCTTCACCCTGTCAGGTATCCTCCTCCACAGAGGGGATAGCGATCCTACATGCTAACCACTCAGTTCCTCAAAGACTTCCCTCTTTTCATTTCCTCCTTTGGTATTCAATCGTATGGTGTCAATACTGACTGTACTGTTAACTTCTCATGTCTTTCTCCCCAACTCAATTATATGTCAACCAAGAATAAAACCTATGTAATTCTCCTTTGGGACCTTCTCTCCTGACCTACTATAATCCTTTACTTCTAATAGGTGCTCAGCAAATGTTTGTTAATTGATTACTTAGTAGAACATAAAGAATGATTTCCCTATATCGCCTTATTATTAACATAGAAAAATAGCCTTTTAAGTGAAAAAGACCTCAGCACAGAGTAAACTTTAATCCATTACTGAGAAACAGACACAACAGTCTCTATATTAACTGCTTCCAAAACAATATTTACTTTTAAAATCCAGTCCTCAAACCATTAATATATTTCTCTGGGAGAGTCATTTCCCATGTGCAATTTTCAGTAAATGTGGTCCTTCTGAAAGAATTATGCAGAATTCAATTTTTTTTCAATAATCTCCACTATTGTTCTGGCTATTTCTAATTAATTTTCAGAAAGGTCCTATTTGGAAATACCTCAGAGAGGTTCCACAGCTGGGTTACAGATCTGCTTGTATTCCCAGTTGTTCACTTTTGCTGTGCTCATCCAATCTTTCAAAGTCTTCTGGATAGGGTATGTAATACCAATTATTTAAGACCAACTGTCTTATTTGAATGCCACTAAGTTGACAATGCAGCTTTTCCTGAACTTTTTGAGCAATGAAATTCAAATAACAGCTCAAAATAATTTGGAGTAAATTTACTAGTTAAGATTGGCCCATGAGTTGGGAAGGCAAAGAAGAATTTCTAATCTTAGTACTATTTAATCTTATTTACTTTGAAATGAACATTTTCTATGCATTATCTAATAATTCAACAAAAATAGATTTTTACCGGACCTTTATAGCACACAGCCAAAACCAGATGGGGCAAAAAAAAGTCTAATAATAGAAAAAGACACGTTCTAAGTGTGGTTTTCACATAATACTAAAAGGCATATAAACAAAAGGCAAAATGGAAACACCGTTAACATTATTTTCTCTACCTCTACATGTTGTATTTAAAGACATACACAGTGCAATTTAAAAATTATTTTCCGTGGACACAGACTATCTAAATAAATTAAGTGATAAGTATTTATAAATGGAATCTTTTTCTTGGAAACTCTTGATTTCATGAGAATTTCTCTATGTATATTAAATACAGTCATTGCTCTGACATGCTCAACTTAAACTCTTAAGCCACTTACTTGTAAAAAGCACGTAAATGCCTTATATAAAAAGGCCTACGAGTACTCCTGTAAAGCTTTCTATTTTATTTGAAATATAACTATCCTCCCAACTCCAGGTAACTGCTAACTCAATGCAACTGCTTATTTATTTCCGTATGTAAATCATTCTGTTTATAAGGGTGTCTGATTATTAAGGATCTTTATTTCCAGGAAACAGAGTATCATTGATACCTTCCCTAAAATAGCAAGGTCTGAGAAGTATAAATGTCAGCCACATTGAGCACATTGCAAACTTGTTTTATCATGTATCTATCTGCCACCTGGTTTATCACTGGGGATCATTTACACCAGTGTTCTGCATGAACTTTAAAGGGACCAGAACTGCCTAGCTGTCAATAAGACATTTCCCAGCAAACAACAAGATACCCCTAAGATGAAATGACGGTTACTTTAGAATGACCAATTTGGGATAAAGAATTTAAATACCATTCTTTAATTGATTGGATCCTGTGTTTTAAAGGAGCTTGACACAGAAATGAACTGTTTTTAAGAATGTAACAGGTATCTTCCACCTAACCAAGTTACAGTCCCAGATAAAACATAATTTTAAGTGTTTTTCTCTAATGTTTTAAAATATAGTGCTTTATATGAAAAGAGCTCACAAGGAACAATATGATGAACACGGATAACATTAACAAAGTTTTAAATAAGGGATTTTGGATGAAAAGTTTTAAAAATTCTTACTATACTCTTTAAATCATCTTTAATATCTCCCATCACCTTTAATATCCACATCTAATCAGTTGATACATCCTGTGGACCTGAAGCCTGTGACTTTTTCCCCAGAACACGTGTCCCTTCATTACCTTGTTATTGTCCTTTTCCAGCCCCTCATCTCTAGCCAACAATTTCCATTTCATCCTGTGTATATCCTACTCTCCCTCGAAAAAACGTCACTAAAACACAACACCCGTACGTTACTTGCTAAAGCAAATGTCTCCTAATGTTCCCACTGTGCCCTGAACTTCCTACCTGGTCCTTAGTATTCTCCAGAGTGGAGCCCCAAACTCCCTTTCTCCACTGATTCCCTATTTCTTCTATCCTATCACCTGCCCCTCCCCAGGCCCCTTATCTCTCTCCTCTTAACTTCCTATCCATTCTTCCGGAGTCTCCTCAAATGCTGTAGCAAGAGTTGCTCTTGTGGATTATTCCAAATGTCTACAGTCTCAATCTCCTATCAGTACCCGAGTATCTTTTTAAATTTTGTTTTTATTCTTTCACAACTCTAGAACTGGACTACCTTGGTTCAACTCCCTGTTGTGCCACTTCCTAGTTAAGAAACCATGGGCAACTAACTTTGTGCCTCAGTTTTCTCTGTGAAACTGAGATAGTACCCATCTCATAGGGTTGTTCTGAGGAGTATGTAAATTAATTCATACACCTAACCCTGGCACAAAGTAAGTAGTCCAAGATGTTAGTGATGGTTGTTAAAGCTATTATCCTCATCACCATTCTTTGTAATGATGGCAAGCAAGACCAAAAAAAAAAAAAAGGTTAAAAATATGGAATTGGAGTTAAAAAAAAAGTCTCACAATTCTGAAAATGGCAAAGCGTTTAGCAGTCACGCTAGTCACTATTAAAAGTCAAAAGGGGAATTTTACATCTGTCACAAAGATTAAATGAGATATTTTGTAAAGAAATGTATAGCAAATGGCACTTATATTATTAACTATTATTTACATGCTCATAATTTTACAGAGGTAGAAATTAAACAACAGAAAGAGTGAATGTTTTTTCCCAGTCCACATACCTAGTCACATCTGGTTTGGTAAAATAAAATCCATACACTGTGAGATTTTTGTGCCCCATCTCCCAAGTCTATTACTCCTTTTAAGATATAGACAAAGTGTAATAAATATATAAAAATATAATAACTTGTAAATGATAATAACATCAATATCACCTCTTGTATTTATAAAGTACGTCATTTTTCAAAACAAGTACCCCCAAATGGGCTCTGGTTCTACCTGAACTGCAACAAACACTGGACTTTCAAAACAAATGTAGACACAGTGCTCACAGAAACTGATATATCATTTCATAGGATGGCTTTTTTAAACTAAAATGTAGTAAACAGAAATATCAATGAGAGAGTCTGTGTTAGAACACTGAGTTGCAAAGTCACTTAATGGTTCAGAGCTTTTTCCACCAACTTTCCCCTCCAGCAGGCCATCTGCCTTCCTATTATATCTGTGGTCACCTTGATTATCACCATCCCATCCCAGACTATCTTTCTACTAGGATAAGGGGAGCCATCCACATAGAGTGCTAAAAGGTCATTGTAAAGGTAATTCTCTTCTTGTAATCGGATAAGACAGAAACAAATAAAATGTTAACCTATCATTATTACTGTGATCAACAACGCTGATAAACAGATTGCTGAATATTTGACTTGATTAAATTTTAAATTTTCTGGATACAATAAGCCGTGAACAGTTTTTAAGTTTTAAGTTCAAGAAGTATCTTTAATGATGTTCTAAATATGAATATGGACTTCTTAATGCCTCATTTGGCAGTCTTGTTATTTATCCTGCTTTTGACGTGTTTTAACTATTAAACTGTAAAGTCTTTCACCGTTTCGATTTCCTCACACTCCCACTGCATATACTATTGTTACCACACTTTTTCCAATTTTCTAGAAGAGTCTATTCAGTTATAATCACTGTAGACAAATGTTAGTAAGGAGGAATTTTGAGTACAATAAGTAAACACAATGTTACCACGTCTTCCACAACCACATACTTAAAATATTTATGAACTACTTTTAAAACCCACAAAATTGTATTCACAATTGTGACACTTCTACCAGTGCCTGAAATCATCATCTATATCTTGTTTTTATTTCTTCACTTTCCTATTCAATGTCACATTAAATTGGATACTCTGGCTGTCTCTGATTAAAATCTCCCTGCTAATATATATTTCTCTCATTGCTTCATTCAGTATAAAACATTCTCTTTCCCTAAATGAAATCACTTCTTTTCTTGGTACATTTTAGTAATATTTTCACTGCTTAACTTTAATATATAGATTTTTTTTTAAGCAAATGACCTTGTAACTATCAGTTTACTTTAAACCTAGCTTTTCCCTTGAACAAATTTTCTATGCACTGTTTACCCTGGTTACCCACTTTGGTTTTCTGATACATTTGTAATTATTTGGTAGCTTCAAAAACTGGTATTTTATGGTATTTAACAGTAGTGTTAATGCCAAAGCTATCAATATTTTACTACAGGACATCTGAAAAATATATATTTCTACCAGCAAAATGAACTAAATAAATGAACTAGAATATGTATGAAAATCATGCCTAGATATTAAATATAAACACATTGATAATATGGAAACATCACTGAATAGATATAGTTAATGCTGCTTTGACAGAATAATATTTCTATAATATCAAAAAATGAAGAATGTTTTTTGTTTTCCACTATTTATGCATTAGAACTGTTATATTTATTACATGTATTGGTCAGAGCTTTCTTTATCTCAACTTACCTTTCCTTAACTCAACTTCCATACAATGTTACCTAGGCACCGTTTATGAAATACCTGTTCGCACTTTACAGTTATTTTCAAAACTCTTAACTTCCCCTACAAGACTGCCACCTCTTTGAGGACAAGATGTATCTTGATTAAGTTTGGTAGAGCTCACTGAACCTAGCTTGTTATTTTTGCCACAATATATATTTTCCTATGAATCAATTTTACAAAATAAAATATCTCAAATCAGCATGTAATGTTTATTTCACATGATTAAGTGTGTTCCCACAATCCGAGAATTTTGTTAGCTCTTTAAAACAAGTTCACTCGTAATTATATGAACTATGAATTAAATAATAGTTCAACTATTTTAAAAGTGGAAAATATAGTAAAGGTCCAGTGTCAAGACAGATTTTTTTAAGAATCCTTTGGAGAAGAAATATCATTTTGTGACCTCAGCTAGAGAGGGACTGGAATGGAGTTGATATACATGGACACAGCCTTTGGATTACATAGTATTTTCTATAATCCTTTTTAATAACATTATGTTACTTAATATCTAGATGATTTGAATAAACTGGCATTGCCTTGGGAACAGTTTTATATTCATATATATATACTCACACACAAATTGTACCCACACTTGATGGGACTGTTTACCTTATTAGCTATTATTCACTTCTCTGGGTATTTAAAGATGGAACTCTCAATTTCTTAAAACAATTGTCCAAAGAGATGACAGTTTTTCTTTTAGAGCATATACATTATTTGAAGCATGACACTTATTTCAGAAACATCTTCACTTTAAAAAAAAATAATTGATCACAGTGGGAATGTAATTTTCCACTCTATCCAATATGGCTACATTTCATCTTGAGGTTAATATATCCTGAATTCTTTAACAAAGGATCATCACAGAAACTGAGGATAAGAGCTCAAAAACAGTGGAAAAAGTACCAAAAGATAATGCTCATACTGTAAATATATATCCTTCAAAGGTTTTTCATTTTTATATATGTCATAGGCAGAGGTAATAAGATGCCTTTCAGAAAACATGAGTAGTTATCTGAAACAAATGTAATGCAATCATTAAAAGACTAATGATAATATGCAGAAAGCTATTATCTCATTACTTGTTCAGGGTTTTTTCAAGGATGTAGCTGTAATGTTTATATAAATGCATATTTTTTATAATATAAAAGCATGACATAAATCCCAAATTTCCTACCTCAACTCTAAAAATATAAAATATGTCTAGAGACTTTTAGTGCCCTATGTCAATAGCTCTTCTTAAATCCTTTGCTTTGCAATCAATAATTCTCCAAGCATTAGTGAATCTGCTCCATGACTCATCAGAAACGATCTACAAAGTTAATGGGGATCATTGTTCCCCAAAGGCTCCACATGCATTGACACTAATGGCAGTTATGCTTCTTGTGGTGGGAGACAGATTCAAAATTCGCACCAAGCCGGGAGGTAAGTCTTCTGAGATTCTCCATAAAATCTGCCCCCTCTTCCCCAGCAAAGAAGAATCCATAGGCTCCAACATGTCTCATATATTTAGTATCCTTCAAGTAAATAAAAGTATGCTTATGTTATATGGATTTTTTTTTTCAGTTTAACACTCACTGTGTATGACAAAATGTACTTCAGTTATGAAAATATCTGAGAGGAATGTTTCCAGGACCTATGCCATTGTGCTTTGTTTACCAGTCAGATGCTTTCTCAAGAATGTGTTCAAATTATAAAGACAATGTCTCCGTATATAGGAATTCTTCAAAGCCCAAAACATTACCAAAGAATTGTATTCTTACCTTTCCTAGTATTCAAAACAATGCCCACTTCCCTACAGGTGAAAGTCTTTCCTTCTTGTGAATGTATTAATCTTTGATTAACATACAGTCAGGAGTTGTTTGGATTTATTAGGTGTTTTTATTTTCCAAGGAAGGAAAGTCATAGCAAAGGAAAA
Source organism: Bos indicus (assembly GCF_029378745.1). NCBI lineage: Eukaryota > Metazoa > Chordata > Mammalia > Artiodactyla > Bovidae > Bos > Bos indicus. Next base: position 115,880,442 of record NC_091760.1, read on the forward strand.
TATATATTAAACATTTGAAGATAATTGCTATTTACTGAAAATTCTATTTTAAAATAAATTTCAGTGACTCGTTTGTGTTTGGTAACTTTGGGACAATGATAACTATAGAGTCTCTAAAATGTTCCTAACTAGCAATCATACTCTATTCTGGCCTTTGAGAGGTGTTAAGACTCATCCCCTAATTATAAGCCTTTTCTCTGCTATTACTACCTCACCATTAAATCTCTAAACTAAACAGTAGTTTTGAGGAAATAAAAATAGATGTTAGGTGGTGTGTTTTCTCAAATTTTAGTTACAATGGGTAAGAAAGATGAAGTATTCCTATGTATAATAAACTTCTTTAGCCTGTGAAAATGAAAACCCCTTTTACTGTGTTTTATCCAGTAAATTCTATTAGGCTTTCTCCCAGAATACCGCTTTCTTGCTTTACTCTAGAATAGCTCTGTCCAATAGAAATACAATGCATGCCACATCTGTTATTGTAAGTTTCTAGTAGCCATATTTTCTTTTTACTTTTTTTTTTTTTTTTTTGGACCACGCTGCAAAGCACATGGGATCCTAATTTCCAGACCAGGGATCAAACCCCCAGTGCCCTGCAGTGGAGTACAGGGTCCTAACCCCTGGACTACCGGGGAGGTCCCAAGTGGCCATATTTTTAAAAAAAGAAAATGAAAAGAAACAGATAAAATTAATCTAACAACATATTCTACTGAAACTAATAGATTCAAAATGTTATCACTGTAATATATTATCACTATAAAAATATTACCAGGTATTTTACATCCTTTCCTTTGTACAAAGTGTTCAACATCCAGTTAGAACAAACTTCAATCCAGATAACCACATTTCAAAGGCTCAATAGTCACACGTGGCCAGTGGCTACTATATGGACAGCACATTCCAGATTTCAAAACCATGAAGCTTTGTGGCCTAAAAGTTCACGATTTAAACTTTTCCTATGTAATATCCTCTATTATTGCTATTGCTGTTGGGATTTTCTATTGAGCCAAATATTTAAATGACTATATTTCATTTCCTTCATCTGCTTCCCTGACCTTTGTATCTACTGGCCACTCTGACGCCTCAGAGTACAAGAAACTCCAATCACCTATTCTTTTCAGCTTCTTCTAAGCAAGATCTGAGACAGTCTCTCACCTCCGCATCTTCCCATCACCAAGCAGAAAGCCAGAAGGTGCAGGAAGGCTATTCTGTTTCCATAAATAGATACATCAAATACAGGCCTAATGTATGGCAACAATGATAAACACAAGGGCAATTTTTTTTGTTTACAAAAAAGATCAGAAATTTTCTATAACAAAATAACACACTCATCTTCAGTCAGAAATACAATTTTACTCCCTTCCCACCCCCATCCCAGGAGAAACTTTGGGATACTCTGTTCTTGTTCTGGAACAGAATCCAGTGTTTCATGTCATAGGAATTCTGTGCCCAGAGGAAGAACAGAATGTTGGAATCAAAATTTAATGAATTCAACTTGGAGCCTAAGTTTGCCCCAAATGTGGAAATGTAAACACAAGCAATAATATCTCAAAGCATAAAACACTTTGGAGTCTGTTGGCATGGCTGCATAAGAGTATCACACTAGATGTGTATCTGCACACAAATTTTATCTTAGTTCCATGAGAAAAAAAAAAATTAAACCAGGCATATGTGAGGTTTTCTGAGTCTCTTCGTCATAATAAAACCTGATTATTCTGTCTTAAGTGACACTGTAATTATAGACGGTTGGATGAGCAGGTTTTCTAGTGCTGACCCAACTTGTTCCTTAAAACACAAACGGCCACTTTTGTGAGGAAACCCCCCATTAAATAAAACTAAAAGCTACGTCTATCTTTTGAAAGAAGGCCTAACAACACGCTAAGTAATTAAAAAAAAAAAAAAAATTCACCCCAGTGCAACACTGATGAAGATCAGAATGCCGGAGTCTTCCTAAAAAAACAGTTTTGAGCTGCAGTTGTCACCAACTTTAAGAAAGCGAAAATACAAGTGACAACATTGTGCTTTCACTGCCTACAAAATAACTTTATTCAGTGTCTCTGGCTAGAGCACCGCATCAGAGCCATTCTAAGTATTGAGCTAAGTATTCCTAGGGTGAGTTTTACAGTCCTTGAACTTTCATTTTAACTTGTCTCAGTGATAATATTTTTATCTCAACAGCAAGACAGGGAGAAACACCAACGCTCTCAGCAACCCAAAGAGATAACAGGGAGTGGATCACTTAGCCTGGTATAGAATAGTTATGTACTAAATACCCTCCGTGTATAAACAGACACTGTGTTCAAACCCAGGAGGGAGGAACACCGCGTCCACGGGTGTAGAATTTCAAAGCACATTGCGGAGGGCCTGCAAATTCAAAGGCATTAATTATGACTTCTCTCTCGGTGGATTAATTTGCTTAAGAAATTCCTCCGAGTATAGCAGAGTTTACCATCCATTTGCTCTGGACTTGTCCCTGGGCTGGTAGATACACAAAAGGCAGCGGCAATAACCTTGCTGGCAGCTTCTTACTCAATCTTAATCCTAGGGAAGCACACTCCTCGGAAATACACCATAGAATCCTAGCAGCCGCATATTCCCCCCGGCCCGGGAGAGACTAAAGAACACAATTACTCTTCTAGCTCCACCACGCTAGTTGTAAAGTACTGTGAGACGGGCAAGCATAAACTCCACCATATACCTGCTTGCCATACAGGCTCCGGAATCGAAGTATTCTCACATGACACATTACTACCAATAACAGATTCCGGCTCCGTTTAAAAAAGAGAGAGAGAAGGGGAGGGAGGGGACGCGCTACATATTTATCCTGCTTTTGTCTAAAAAAAGAAAAAAACAAGACAAAAACCCCAGAACCCAAGTCCTAACTACTTTTCATTCTTTTCAACCTTTCATGAAAGCAATTGAATCAACCAACTGCGGCTCCACCCAGAGAGCGTCTATACTTACTTTTCTTACAGTTTTTGAGTGACGCACTACAAAACGATGGAAAAAAAAAAAAAAACAGGAGCCCTCTCATGCAGGGCGTCTTCCGCCCTAAAAACTTGGCAAAAGGCAAACTGGACTGAAATACAGCACTCTCCATATAAGGAAGGCCAGCTAAACATGTCATGCGTAATTTATGGGTAGCAGGCAGAGAATTAACCTTTGCGTGCACATATTTGGCCCAGATGAAAACCGGGCTGGATGGCAGCCTCGGGAACAGGGATGCGGGACCTCTAGGGAGAAACCGTGGCTCGCGGCTGATGGACTCGCATCTCCCCCCTCCCCCGACAAAGGCCGTTAAGTTGTAAGTACACTTCCACGCACCTGTTTCTTTTACCGCCCTCCCCCCCTCTTTTCTTTCTTTCTCTTTGTTTTAGGCTGCCAAGTGGGAAGCTGGCAGGGCTGACAGTGTCCGCAGAGCCCGGGGAAGGGCTACTCGGAGCTGGGCTGCAGCTGCAACCTCCCGCTGTCCCTCTAGCTCGAGATGGTGTGTGATCGGAAACCATCCAGCGCGGTGAGCCGGCCCCAGCCTCCTTTCACTTCCTCCTTCAGCCATGTACAGTCCCGAAAGAGTACGAACAATGCAGAGCAGCAGAGCAGCACGAGCAAACTGGGAAAATGGAAACTTACCTCTCACATTTTTTTCCCCCTCAGAGGCAGCCAGACTGCCGAGCGAGTGCCCAAGGCATTGTGGGAGTCATGATTCCAAGAGGCCCGCGATTTAAAATTGAACTTGTCAGTTCCCGGTCACGGGAGCATTGTGAGCGCCACAACTCATTCAGCTGCAGTGAAAAGACTGTTGCATGTCGCTGTGCAGCCTCTTATCGCCGAGGTCTGGTTTCCGCTGCTGCTGCGCGGCCCCTCCCCCGCCGGCCCAGCCCCACCAGGAAGCCCTGGGCGGACTCCGCGAGCCCCGGAACGCACGCGGCGACAGAAAAAAAAAAATGCTCTTCAACTTTCCGCCGCCCGGCGGCTCAGCCCCCCGCCACCTCGCCACCCCTCAATCTAACAAGAGTCCGCCGGGGGTGGCGGTTGCCACTCGCCCATCGGCGCAGAAAGCAAAAGGAAACCCGAGCCGGCGCTGGCGCGGTGCATCCCCGCCGCCTCCCGGTGGTATCTTCCATCTTATACGTTCAACACTGTAACCTCCGAGCTATAGTGCCCACGGGACGCACCCCTGCTACTTTCTGATCCTTGAGACTGGCTGGGCAGACAGATAGGTTCGTATTTGAAAGCGGCGGGTGGATGGGGCTTGGTAAGGCCGTCGGCAAGGTTAGACTGAAGGTGAGTCTCCAAAACTGGATAAAACAGTAGGAGCTGGTGGGGCTGGCCGCCTTAAAATGCACCACGCAGATTTCGAACCTGGATGGCCCATAGACGGGAAAAACATCCGCAAGACTGCCAGTGTGTATCTTTCTCCAGGAACAGGGTGTCCACGGTTTGGGAATTCTACGGTAAAACTGTCACACAAGCACGAATACTCACATACTAGCTTCCCATCTACTTTGTAAATAATATTTGGACTGTAAAACCCCCTTTCACCCCAACTCTGCATTATATGATATATAGAAAGCAGAGACTCCTCCTTCCTTATACAATATTCATTTTCTGAAATACTAGAATCGTCCGAGGCAAATAAGTCATATTATTGCTGGAACAAAAGAAAACACAGCCCCAAATCATAATTCACTGGGTGTTAATGAGATTTAACTTGCCTTCACTTTGAACGGAAAGAATCCTGGACTATTGTGATGTGATCAAGTTTTAAAGATTTGGAGGGCAGAATTTACTTAGGATTTAGGGAATAATTATTCAACGGTGATTATAATTTTTAAACTTTTTTCTATGTTTTGAATACAGTTTAGGAGCAAACTCTACCTATCGTGTGATGTTTCTACAAGTTTGTTAGGTTGTTTTAAAGATGGTGGGGACGGCTGAAGGAGGAGAAGGAAAAGCATCGTGAAAGGTGCCGAAGTACAAAACTACTTCTAGAGGTATTAATAATGACTTGAGTTCTCTACCCTTGGCTACATCCACAAAACACTGAGTTAATATTGTGTACTGCTCCCTTCCAGAACAAATAATTTAATTAATTAGATGGTGCCGCTTCTCAGTATTAATCATGAAAAAGTACCCAAGTGCACACCCAGTGGAAGCAAATTTAAAAGGAAACCGACACTTTCTCAAAGGACAGGGATGGGCATTCTCTATCTGCCAATTAGGAGCTACCCCAAGCAATGAGGACTTCCTTTCTTCTAATTCAGCATTCATTTCAACAACTACATCAATAGCCTGCTATGCCAGAGATTCAAGAATGGATAACAACATAGAGTCCCTCCCCTCAAGAATACCTCTACTAGGGAAGAGACTGGGGAAAAGACAAATTAATTAATTCTGGCTGAAGGATAAATGCTAAAATGATGGGAGGCAAGACCAAGGTGCTTTCAAGTAGAGTCAAGAAGGCTTCCTGGAGGGGTTGTTTTAACAGGTGCCTTAAAGGGGGGTATAGAAATTATCAAGATGAATGGAGAGGTGAATCCAGGTTCTGTGGGAAAAGAGCCTGGCAAATACAATGGAACTGCTAGTCTTGGGGTTAGAAGTGAGCTGGATACTTGTAGGAGAGTGGCAGCAAAGTGAACTAAAAGTAGGTCTGTATTCACCCAAGGAGTCTCAGCTTTACTCTGAAAACTGTAATAATCTAGCTGAGTTTAATCAGCAAAGAGATAGGTTGAATTTGGACTTGTATTTCAGAGGGATCCTGTGGCAGCAGCTTGGAGAGTGAATGGGAGTGTGGGGTGGAGGCTGATGGAAGAAGGGTGAATGGGTGTGGACAGACTGGAAAAATGACTCATGCAGGGAATGAGGAAGGGAGGAGCCTTGGGAGACTCCCAAGTCCCTGGCTTAACCTACTGGATTGTTTGCTACTTGCTTTTTAATTTTGCCTCCATTCTCCATGACAACAGAGACTGACTTCAGAGCTGGGCCACCTGTGCATGTGCTAGCAGGTTGGAGGCCTTGTCGGCTTCCACACGCCTCTCCTCAGAATGACCAGTGAACCGCCAAGGGCTAATCCCAGTTGTAGGAACTTCTTTTCAATTGTTCTCAGACCCTTGCAGACTTCCAAGTCAGAGCTTTGGTGTTCTTTTTTCATGTGGGCTAGAAAATTTGCTGTTTGGAGCAACATGATGAAAAACAAGACTTTGAACCTGTGTATGGTGCCAGAGGGGAAACTATTTTTCCACTTCAACACTGGAGGAGGGGGAAGTTCTGGGAACAAAAGAGAAATTGAAACTGAGACAAATTTTCTGCTCCACTGCACAGAATACAAAGAAATACAAGAAAGACCCTTAAGTGTTAGGAACAGTAGAATAAACATCCTAGTAAATGACAAAGAAGAGGGAAAAAATGTTATTCACACTAGTAAAGGAAAAAGGGGTGGCTAAGAAAACTCATACAAAGCAGTTTTCAACCCAGGACTCCAAAGTGAGTCCAAATAAATTGTGATATAAAACTTCATTATCACTGGTCTAGCTTAATTTATTGTCATTGATAATATCATAACATGAATAATGACATTTAACATTTCGAAGCAGTGTAGCAAACACCAGATACTATGTTAAAAATATTAAATCATATGGCCAGCTTTCACTACCAGTAGCATGCTAACCACATTTCAAATTGTGAAAATTATTAAAAAATCATTATAGTAATAAAAAGTAAATAGTTCCCCATTTAGAATACCAATCATATTCCCTCAGTGCTAGGATAGCATTATGGTTTCTCTTACATCTATGAAGTGTAGTTATAGTCCATAGGCTCAAGAGTGAGTGCATCTATAAGTATAAAAAGAATGTCATTTGTGGGTGGAGAGGGAAATTATAGAGAACAATTTTAGATGAAATAAAACTACATGTTAAGATAAAGGAAAGAATATTCACTGCAGGTTTCTGAAATATTTTAGACCATTCAAGTTTTAATTATACCAATGAATCCCCGTAGAAATACAGTTAAGGAATATGGTTTTTAGAGATAACATTAACTACCTGGTTTACCAATAAAATAGATAAAGGAAACAGTAGCATTGATCTTTTTCATTCAAGTGGGAATCTTTACAGCACTGTGTAAATGTGTGTGTACAAATTGTATGTTTCTTGTCATACACACCACATTTATATAAAGTAAGCTCTCATAGCCGTCTAAATATTATTTCCTTTTTCTGCATCGTCCCCCTCAACTCATCATCTAAATGAAAATACCCTTAGAAGTTACGCTCTTTAAACTCGAATTATGAAAAGGTCTTGAATCACAGATCTAGGAATGCTGTTTGTATTATTCTGAAGTAAAAATAATCCATTGGAAGATAGTGTCAAAACTAAGATTCAAATTCGGGCACCGTGATTTTTAACCCATGTTTAAATATAGATGGTTAAGAGAAGCTGCTGGAAGGCAATGAAGAATTGGAAACACTCCCATATGGTGAATCCATTTTAAGTATATGCATTAAATGTATCTCCATTCAGTTTTACAGCAGGGAAGAGGGTTGAAGCATTTTTCTGTAGCCTGGATTCTAACCTGTTTAGGTATCTGAATAAATATATTAATATTTGATAGAGTTATATGAATTTAGTTACCTAAATTTAGTTTAGGATTTTTATATATTGCACATATAAGTAAGTTTTAAAAATCATACCTAGTATTTAAATATTAAAAATATATATTCTATTATATATTATGTGTATGTATAGTATGTTATGTAATAGGACATATTACATATATATACCACTTAATATACAAATCACATAAATGTAAAAACATTATATAAATTCAATGTACTTGTCTTACAATGTACATAAATATTAAAACTGAGTTAAAATATTAATTTTATTATGCATTTTTTTTGGCATCCCTGGGTAGGCATGAACCAAATGTGCATTTTTCAGTTAGACTATTTTACCTAAAACTTGAATCTAAATCTTCATTATAATTATTTTGGCATAGGGAAAAAAGAATTAGAAAGCAAATACATTTCAGAATTAAAGGTTTAGAACCACAGAATTATAGTCGAGAATGGAACATTGGAGACTTATCTAGTCCTTCTCCCTAATTAAACCAGAGAGCATTGTATAAGTAAGTTGGAACAATGTCAGAGAAGAACTAGCATCAATGTCTTCTGACTCAGGCCATTTATTTTCATCATTTTTTCTTAAAGACACTGAGGTAACGTATACTTGCCTCATATATGAGGCTCTGAGCTCAACTGAGCTCTCATACAGGCATAACTGCTCCCAAGTTTAATGTGAAGAGGGGCCACACTAGATTTTGAGGAGTATACTTCTTTCCGTCCCTATTTCTTCCTTGTTTCTCTTTTCCTTTTTTCCTTTCCATTTTTCCATTCTTCCTCCCTTCTTTCCGTAACAGAAAACATTTTCACACAATGCCACCGTTCAAATGTTCATGGAGCATCCTCTGTGTTAAGTCCTGTTCCAGGTATTGCGGTTTACAGAAATGAACAACACAGCCCAATCACTTCCTTCAAGGAGTTTACAGTCTGCTAGAAGGAGATAGGCAGCAAACAAAAAATAAAGGAACAAATAAACCTTTGAGGCAATTTCAGATGTAGGTAAGTACACGAAGTGAAAGATAGCAGGCTGAGGGGATAAGGAGGGGAGGCTGTGTGTTAAACAGGACAAGTGGTCAAGGGTTGAGACGGTGAGAAGTAGGCATAGTTCTCAAGACAGTGAAAACTATCTGGGAAAAAAATCATTCAAAGCAGTGGCAACTGCAGGCCTAGCACCTTGAATCTTCAGCGTATATTAGGGCTGGAAATCCAATGACCCATAAAAACTAATGGGTGGGAGTTCCCTGGTGGTCCAGTGGCTAAGACTTCACCTTCCAACGCAGGGGATGTGGGTTCAGTCCCTGGTCAGGGAACTAAGCTTCCATATGCCTTATGGCCAAAAAGCCAAAGCATAAAACAGAAGTAATATTGTAACAAATTCAATAAAGACTTTTAAAATGGTCCGCATTAAAAAAAAAAAATCTTAAAAAAAACTAATGGGATGCCTAACTTCAAAGAGCTTAGAGTCCAGTGAGAGAACTGATGAATCTTAATACGATTAGTCACACTCATGATACATAGCCACAATACTGATCATTTTGGCCAGCAGGAACCATTGACATGTTTGATTAGGTTAGAGGTGGGAGTGTGGGTATAACTGGTACAGGATTGGAATTTGCTTTTCATGAAGATGGCTAGATTACACTTGACTGCTATGTGCAGAAGGCTGATAGTCTAATCTCAAAACAGAATGCAGGAAATATACCACTGCTGAGAATGAAAGCAAGTCAAAAGAGTGGGCGGTGGCCAGAACGGCAATGACAGCAAATGGCTGAAGACCTGAGAGAAAGTGATTTGAGGGTCCATAGCAGTGAGATGCAGTAAACATTAGAATCTTCCACTGCACAGCTGAATAGAAACCATAAGATGGCCACCTCCAGGCCTTGAGGGAAGTGAAATGTGTGTGTGTGTGTGTGAGAGAGAGAGAGAGGGGGTGGATTTACTCCCGTAAACACAGGATAGAAAACTCCAAATTACTAAAGATAGAACATTATAAAATCAGCAGTGATTCTAGTTCCCAGATACTGTTACTGATACTATTACAGTTTATTTATTTCCAAGTTTTCCTCAACACATGTTTTAAAACAGTTGACATTGTGTTACAAATGCAATTTTGTGCTCTCCTTTTTTCCCACTTTACCTCAGAATATAACTTTATAAAACAAATAATATCTCCCATGTCATTCATATTCATTATAATCCTCAGTAATCATATGAGGTAACAAAGACTGGAGAACTGACCCTTGACCAAAACCTCATAGTTACCAGGGGGTCAAGCCTCCTGCCCCATAGTACAGCATTTCTGAGCCTACATCCCAGATCCTGAAGTCATGTGTCTAAGGCATATTGTACTTCTATACACTCTGTTTGGGATATATACATGTCTCCTAATACAGACTGTCGTTAGGGAAAAGAAAATATATAATAATAATCTTTTAATAAATAAAAAAGTTATAAAAATAAGTATGAAACTGGTAGCCAGAATGTCAAAATGGACACATTACCTATATTATGTTATAGTATTTAATATATACTTATTATATAAGCATATACTTATATATAATTAGTGTAGTATTATGAAATACTTTCTACCATCTCATAAAATGATGTACTGTGGGTAAGCATAGAATTCTCTTGTAATCATTTTAAAATAGTATCTACTAGATCTAACAGTGCAAATGTTATACTGTACTTATCTCATGGACTGTAATCTAAATATTTCTACATTTTAATTCTGTTCTATGTAGAATAAAAGCATCTGGAGAAAATGTGGCCATTGCATTATTTGTTCCTAAATGCAAAAAAAAAAAAAAATTTAAACATCAATAGCAAGACTGATTTTTCTTTTCCTAAATGCCCACTATATCTATCTACTCATTTATTTTTGAAGTTCCTTTCTTTTGGTTATTATGATATTCCACATCCTTCTCTCTTCTCACTCCTTTAAATGGGTTTTCTCTTTCTGGATCTTTTCTGCATCTGTTATTCTTTCTTTCTTTTCTGTTTCCAGAAATTACTTTCAAACCATGTCTTAAGCAATGTCCTAAAGAGACTTCTGAATAAGAACTTTTGTCACATGAAAATGGTGGGGGTTTTGTATACACATCTTTTTTCTCTTCTTCCCTCATTGCCTTGTCCAGTAGTGTGGGAACTAAGCAGTACAGTCATAAATTAATTCTAATGTCTTAAGGTAGACATCAGGATGCTCCCTGCTGCTTCTTGATTTGTTTAAAAATATTTATTGAGCACCACACACTGAGACTTACACTTGCAATGCAAATACAGAAATTATGAAGACTTCTTCATGGTGCTCACAATCTAGTCTAGTATGGGGGAAGACATAAAGGGGAAAAAAAAAAAAAACCCCTACACATTTGGAAATAGCTGTGAAAAGAAGAAAAGCGAAAAGCAAAGGAGAAAAGGAAAGATATAAGCATCTGAATGCAGAGTTCCAAAGAATAGCAAGGAGAGATAAGAAAGCCTTCCTCAATGATCAATGCAAAGAAATAGAGGAAAACAACAGAATGGGAAAGACTAGAGATCTCTTCAAGAAAATTAGAGATACCAAGGGAACATTTCATGCAAAGATGGGCTCGATAAAGAACAGAAATGGTATGGACCTAACAGAATCAGAAGATATTAAGAGGTGGTGAGAATACACAGAAGAACTGTACAAAAAAGATCTTCACAACCAAGATAATCACGATAGTGTGATCACTCACCTACAGCCAGACATCCTGAAATGTGAAATCAAGTGGGGCTTAGAAAGCATCACTACAAATAAAGCTAGTGGAGGTGATGGCATTCCAGTTGAGCTCTTTCAAATCCTGAAAGATGATGCTGTGAAAGTGCTGCACTCAATATGCCAGCAAATCTGGAAAACTCAGCAGTGGCCATAGGACTGGAAAAGGTCAGTTTTCATTCCAATCCAAAAGAAAGTCAATGCCAAAGAATGCACAAACTACTACACAATTGCACTCATCTCACATGCTAGTAGAGTAATGCTCAAAATTCTCCAAGCCAGGCTTCAGCAATATGTGAACCATGAACTTCCAGATGTTTAAGCTGGATTTAGAAAAGGCAGAGGAATCAGAGACCAAATTGCCAACATATGCTGGATCATGGAAAAAGCAAGAGAGTACCAGAAAAACATCTATTTCTGCCTTATTGACTATGCCAAAGCCTTTGACTGTGTGGATCACAATAAATGGGGAAAATTCAAGAGATGGGCATACCAAACCACCTGACGTACCTCGTGAGAAAGCTCTATGCAGGTCAGGAAGCAACAGTTAGAACTGGACATGGAACAACAGACTGATTCCAAATAGGAAAAGGAGTACGTCAAGGCTGTATACTGTCACCCTGCTTATTTAACTTCTATGCAGAGTACATCATGAGAAACGCTGGGCTGGAAGAAGCACAAGCTGGAATCAAGATTGCCCGGAGAAATATCAATATCCTCAGATATGCAGATGACACCACCCTTATGGCAGAAAGTGAAGAGGAACTCAAAAGCCTCTTGATGAAAGTGAAAGTGGACAGTGAAAAAGTTGGCTTAAAGCTCAACATTCAGAAAATGAAGATCATGGCATCTGGTCCCATCACTTCATGGGAAATAGATGGGGAAACAGCGGAAACAGTGTCAGACTTTATTTTTTGGGGCTCCAAAATCACTGCAGATGGTGACTGCAGCCATGAAATTAAAAGACGCTTATGGCATCTGGTCCCATCACTTCATGGGAAATAGATGGGGAAACAGCGGAAACAGTGTCAGACTTTATTTTTTGGGGCTCCAAAATCACTGAAGATGGTGACTGCAGCCATGAAATTAAAAGACGCTTACTCCTTGGAAGGAAAGTAATGACCAACCTAGATAGCATATTAAAAAGCAGAGACATTACTTTGTCAACAAAGGTCCATCTAGTCAAGGCTATGGTTTTTCCAGGGGTCATGTATGGATGTGAGAGTTGGACTTTGAAGAAGGCTGAGCGCCCAAGAATTGATGCTTTTGAACTGTGGTGTTGGAGAAGACTCTTGAGAGTCCCTTGGACTGCAAGGAGATCCAACCAGTCCATTTTAAGGTGATCAGCCCTGGGTGTTCTTTGGAAGGACTGATGTTAAAGCAGAAACTCCAGTACTTTGGCCCCATGTGAAGAGTTGACTCATTGGAAAAGACTCTGATGCTGGGAGGGATTGGGGGCAGGAGGAGAAGGGGACGACAGAGGATGAGATGGCTGGATGGCATCACCGACTCGATGGACTTGAGTTTGAGTGAACTCTGGGAGTTGGTGATGGACAGGGAGGCCTGGCATGCTGCAATTCATGGGGTCGCAAAGAATCAGACATGACTGAGCAACTGAACTGAACTGACACATTTGGAAAAGAGTGTAGCAAGTAAAATAATTCAATTAAACCCATGTGCTAAGCAGATGGCAAGGAGGGTAGAGCTGGGCAAAGCCTCGCACCTCATAGACTCCCAAGTATTTTCAAATGGTAAGATTACCTGGCATATATGTGTTAAATGTTTGATGGCAGAAAGAAAGACACAGAAAGTTTTGAAAGGCCATTAGACGGACAAACAACTTGATGCTACAACCACTTTTAACAAATCGTTACACTATAGCAACAGTGATGAGAAGTTTGTTTTTCTTATTTTTCGTGCTGCCATTATGTAAAGACAACAAAATGTCAAGTCTAGTTCCCAGACCCTGGGGCTCCAGACAGCCAGACTTCCTCACCCTGCCCTGAGGGAACACCCAGCTGCCCAGCAACTCTCTTCAAGCTTCCCCCAGACCTTTAACAACAAATTCCCAACTAGGTGATAGGAGATTATCTGATTAAAGTCATTCACACTAAGGTGAGAATGAGGCTTAATCCTTCAAAAGTGTTTGCTTTGACAAAAGGATAGCTTGTTAACCCTAATGAACTGCTAATTGGCAGAACTGGAGGGCTCTATGGAAAAGATCCCTCCTCCTCACTTTCCCAGACTCCCCACCCCCTAGTCCTTCCCTGTCTATTTACCTTCCTGAAATAAAGGAAGAAGGGAAACTGGTGCATTCAGAGATGTTAGGGAACTCCTGTTACCCACACTATCTCTTTGAACCCTCAAGAGAGACATGTGAGACGGTATTTATGAGCCCATCCTAGAAAGAAGGAGACCGAAACCAGGGCAGTGACTCTTTAGCCACATTTTGGATCCGTAGAGTACAACCATCTATTTCTGGGCGGCAATTAAATCAGGATTTCTAGGCATGGCATTGGTATTTTCTTATAAGTTCCTCAGATGATTCCTCTGTGCAGTCAGGTTTTCCTACTGCAGAGCTAGAGTTTATGCGATGAAATTACTCAGAATCACTGGCAATGCATGGACCTGCTCTGTCTCCTTCCATTGGCAAGTTTAGTTGGCACAAGAGAAGCAATGTTATCTGCAGGAAACTCTGTCTCAAGTCCAGTTAGGTTTTTGTGTAAACAGGTGCCCATACACATGTAGAAATGCAGGAGTCAGACTAGTTGTGAGGAAGTAAGGTGATGCGGCACTTTTCTTCTGTACCTGGTTGGATGAGGTGCTTCTTGGGCAATCAAAACAGGCTACACTTTATACCAGGTAAGCATCAGTAAAGTTTGGGCTTAAAAACTAGCTAGAGAAACAACCAAGCCCACACAGAGGATAATCCTACATGTTATGTAATGCTTAGGTTGCTGTTTGCTTAGAATTCTATACCCTGTTTCTTTCTAAGAAATTGTGATCATGAGCACCATTGAGAATAGTATCAAAGCTTCAGAGTATCCTGATCCACTTTGGGATTTATTTATATCAGATTACAGAAAACATAATTATATATATATATATATATAACATAAATATATATATAACATATATATAACATATAAAACATATATATAATAAATATATATAACATATATATAACATATAAAACATATATATAACATATATATAATACATGTATAACATATATATATATAATATATATATATATAACATATATATATAGAGAGAGAGAGTCCCTTGGATTGCAAGGAGATCCAACTAGTCCATTCTGAAGATCAGCCCTGGGATTTCTTTGGAAGGAATGATGCTAAAGCTGAAACTCCAGTACTTTGGCCACCTCATGCAAAGAGTTCATTCATTGGAAAAGACCCTGATGCTGGAAGGGATTGGGGGCAGGAGGAGAAGGGGACGACAGAGGATGAGATGGCTGGATGGCATCACTGACTCGATGGACGTGAGTCTCAGTGAACTCTGGGAGTTGGTGATGGACAGGAAGGCCTCGTGTGCTGCGATTCATGGGGTCGCAAAGAGTCGGACATGACTGAGCGACTGATCTGATATATATATATATATATATATATATATATATATATGTTGCAGCCATGAAATTAAAAGATACTTACTCCTTAGAAGTAAAGTTATGACCAACCTAGATAGCATATTCAAAGCAGAGACATTACTTTGCCAACAAAGATCCATGTAGTCAAGGCTAAAGTTTTTCCAGTGGTCATGTATGGATGTGAGAGTTGGACTGTGAAGAAAGCTGAGCGCCGAAGAATTGATGCTTTTGAACTGTGGTGTTGGAGAAGACTCTTGAGAGTCTATTGGAGTGCAAGGAGACCCAACCAGTGCATCCTAAAGGAGATCAGTCCTGGGATTTCTTTGGAAGGACTGATGCTAAAGCTGAAATTCCAATCCTTTGGCCACCTCAAGTGAAGAGCTGACTCATTGGAAAAGACCCTGATGCTGGGAGGGATGGGGGGCAGGAGGAGAAGGGGATGACAGAGGACGAGATGGCTGGATGGTATCACTGACTCGATGGACATGAGTTTGAGTGAACTCCGGGAGTTGGTAACGGACAGGGAGGCCTGGCATGCTGCGATTCATGGGGTCTCAAAGAGTCAGACACGACTGAGCGACTGAACTGAACTGAACTGATATATATGTTCTAGAATACATATAGATATGTATATGCCTATATAAGAAAATATATGTATGTTTGATTATATATGTGACTTTTTAGAAATAAAAGCTCTGGCAAATGTTAGTATATTTTATGAATTCACTCACCAACTAACATGGTTAAATCATAAAGACAAATAAATAACTGGACATTTCTCATTTGAATCTCATTTGCAGGTAGTGTTATTAGTCATAATATACCATCTTTGTGAATGTGCAGTCAGCCCAAAGGACCCTCCTGGTCACACCTGGCTGGCCTCAAATGTCCTTATTTCTGCCAGAGGCTTAGCAATGAGTAATCGCTGACAGGATCTGATCCCCTCTAGCCTTCTCAGTAATTCATGTATTTTTGGATAGTGTTGAACATTCTTTTCCCTTTTCAAACTTCTCTGGACATAGGCCACCAGCTCACCAGTAACGGGCGCATTTTCACTCTTTTTGCTGTCAGCTTTCCTACCTGGTCCATGAATAGTCACTGAGCACTTGACATAATTCTGCCTTTCCTGGAATCTGAGGCTACAGGGTGAGCAACACTAGACCCCCAGCCTCTTGAAAGATACAGTCCCACTGGGGCAATAGACATGAAATAGCAAGTAATTATAATCAGGTAAGTAAACAACAGGACCTCTCTGGTAGCTCAGATGGTAAAGAATCTGCCTGCAATGCAGAAGATCTGGGTTTGATCCCTGGGCGGGAAGATCCACTGGAGAAGGGAATGGCAACCTCCTCCAGTAGTCTTGCCTGGATAATCCCATGGACAGAGGAGCCTGGCAGGCTAGGTTCATGGGGTCACAAAGAGTCGGACACAACTGAGAGACTAACACACACAGGTAAACAGTACAAATTTGCAAAGTGTAGTGAAAGAGAAAAAAGAATGTGAGCAAGTGACTCTAAATTCCAAAGACAGACAATTATTATTTTTATGACCTCCCCTTTATTTCATTGAATTCTAACATCTGGACTCATTGCCTTGTGAGAGTCATCATAGTGTATAAACTACATGTCTACACTGCTCGAATTCCTCATTTGAAAGATAGAATTCTGCTACTGTTTTTGCATAAAACAGTGACTTGACTTCTGTTAAGATGCACGGTGTCCACCACACAGCCCCTGAGGGCAAGGTTTGAAGAAATCTGTGACTTATCATTACCGTTCTGCCCTTGCTCTGTTCTTTGGTGTTTATTTTCACTTGCTTCCTGGGTTTAATCTTTTAAGACTGACATCTACAGACAAAGCTAGCATTTCTCCCACACTTTCAGAGTATAGTATGTCAGCTTTTGAATTAACATATGAAAATCCACTTGTGCTATCTTTTGTTTTGTCAAAATTACAGTCTCTTTTTTTAAAATCCCTGTTCCTGATGTAAAAATTTTTTTCTATTCCTGGATATAAAAAGCAATGTGTGCTTATTTTAAATAATGTATCAAGTGCCTTTAATAGGGTTTTATTAATTCTGTTCAGGTGCCATCGTAAAGATGTTTATGCATGATTATTCTAGGCTAGCAATAGAGCAGCAGTGTCTAACTCCTACCCACAGGCTTATTCCCATGCACACTATAACTTCCTTCTATGGCTTCAAGACGCCCACGTCCTGCAAAAGCACTTTCCTACCTGTCATTTAGTCTTTACAATTAAATAAAGAAAAAGGTAACTGTGTAAGAGAGGCTGGCCACTCTGAGTCTCTCTTTTCATGAAGTCTTTCTTCTCTAAAGATACTCTAAATTACAGACTTCGCCAGAACAGTTTTTCCTCTTGTGATGACTTTGAAGTCTGTTTATTCTTACAATATACTGGTAGGTCTGTGTTGGAAGAAGCTGTAAATGGTTTGTCAGGGTTCCTAAATACTTAGAATTCTACATGGGCCCTGGGAAGTGTTAACAGATTAGACTTGAA
Source organism: Bos indicus (assembly GCF_029378745.1). Classification (NCBI taxonomy): domain Eukaryota; kingdom Metazoa; phylum Chordata; class Mammalia; order Artiodactyla; family Bovidae; genus Bos; species Bos indicus. The sequence continues at coordinate 115,897,925 of NC_091760.1, forward strand.
CTTGTGGAAAAGGGCATATCTGGCACCAAATATCCAATTTATGGGGTGCAGACAAATTGACTATTAGGGAAAATGGAGTACTTGGATGATACTTCGCACAGTTTTGGGTATTTTTCCTTACCATGATGGAAGAAGAAGACAACTGAAGTAAGTCGGCCTCTTTTATGACTAACTTACTGGGTGACTAAAGGGAAAACACTTCGGGGTTTTTGACAACAGGTACGCACATGCCAAATATGACACATGGGCCAGTCTCCATTGGCAAGAGTCTGGCTGCTTCCACCTTGCCCTTTTGCTTGTCTTGTTGAGCACTTTTGAAGCGAGGCATACCCTTCTCTCCCCACCTCATGCAATGACCTGCGTGTGTACCACATTCTTTAGAAGAATCAGGTTAAAAAACACAGGGGTAATTTTTCAAAAAACTGTTATTCTGCCCATGACCTTGGCTCCTGTAAGATAAAGACAGTCTTTGGAGCCTGTTATTAGACTCGAGGTTCTGGACAATCTCTTCAAGTCTCAGTTTCCTGTGAACTTAAAATCCCTACCTCATAAAAATGTGCTCATGAATGACTTCATGGGAATTAACCTAACATGGATCCAGCATTTGATAACTTACAACCACTATTATTATTTTAACTGGATAGCAATTACAAATTTAAAAATCTAGAATATTTAAAGAATAAGCTCATGTTAGACTTCAGGTCTTCAAAATATGAGGATTAGACTCAAACTACAATCTTAAGAGATTTACAGCTATTTTCTACAAGATGAAAAGACAGATTCCCTTACAGTTTTTTTGAATAGACAGGTAGGATGTAATTAAAAGGGAATCCCAGATCTTCCCTGGAATGATAAACAGGCACTTTAGAAACATCTTAATTGGCCAGTGAACAGCTTTCTTTTGTCCAACTTTCCCTACCCACTTTACAAGGAAAATCATAAGGACAAGCCAAGCCAAGCAAAGGGCATCTATCTACCACTTTAAAGAACAGTTTATGTGCACAGTTGCATGGAAACCACTTCCTTTGGAGCCATACGTGAAATTATGATTTTTTTTTTTTTAAACCCAGTCAAAGCTGTTGCCACAGTACAAAAATTTAGCTGTCTACTTGCTTCTTTTAAGTAACACAAGTCAAGAGATCCTTTCAGACATAACTTCCTCTTTTTCAGATTTTATTCCTCCCTCCTGGGAAAGAAAAAAAAAAAAAAAAGCATATCTCTCAACTTCATCAGAACAAACACGCTCAGAACTCTAAGAGGAGAAAATAATGATTATATGTTGCTAAGTACTATTTAGTAACAAAGACTTGGGCCACAGGAATGATGATGTCACCCACAGAAAGAGGAACATTTACACTTTTGAAAGAGATTCTTTTCCAACACGATGGGTCACCATCAGAAGAACAAAGCCAAATAAGGCAGGAGAGTCTGCTTGGCCAGGAGAAGGCATTCTTAGTATCCAATGCTGGAGAAATTATTAGCCCCAAGTTAACTAAATAGAGTCACACCCCAAACCCACACGCCTTTTCTGTGATCCCCTCTTGAACCTAGTTCATGTCAACAAACGTGTACTACTCTATGGCAGAAATCCCATTAACTCCCACAGCAGATTTGCTACTTGGTTAAGTTACCCAACTATAGTAAGCAACAGGTCAGAGAGTGGCTTCATGTTTCAGGACTGGTCTCTTAACATTCACACACGGTAGATAAGCATATATTTATTCTCTCACACACCAGCACTTAGAAACCACACACCATCTCACACTTTGCATTAATCCGATAACATGGTGAGTCATCATGCCCACAAATGTATGTGATAGGATGGAGTGCATTGCTTAAGTAGCATGTAAGTCATTTGCATCCTCCACACTTCCCAATACTGGTAGCATAATGATTTTCTACTTAGGTACTGTCAGGAGCATGTAAAAGTTAGCTTCTAACTCCTACAATATCATGTCTGCCTGCCTTGGGGAAATTATCATTGTGTTCCCCTCCACACCACCCATGGCCAATCTTCTAGCACACACTCAGACCAAGGTCACAGTAGATTTTTTTTTTCTGCTTAGACTCTTAACCCAAAGCAGATATAGAAACAGCCATACTAGTTGCAATTCACTTTTTAAGTATAGGGGGAAGCCATTTGCTCCTAGATATTGAGTCTGCTTACTCCATTTTTAAAAAAAAATAATATATCTTGCTCAGTAAATTAGCTTATATTCCCTTCCCAAATCATACCCCACCTCCAAACTCCCTCAAAAAGTTTTTAATAATAATATTAATAATAATAATAAGTGTTATTTAATTGGGTCATTTAAAGCTCTTGAGATGAGAAAAATAAATCAGAGGGAATTCATAATTACCATGGAAAATGCAATGTATAAGTTACTGCTACTTATAAGAGGAACAGGTTGATATTGCTAGGGTCCCTATGATCACTGACAATGAGATTTAGGAAGAATAAACAAAGGAACATCTGTTGTCTCTAGAGACTCTAATGTAGCCTTTTCTCTAGTCTTTTCTGCTTCATATCAATGCAGAAATGAAGTGCCTTATGACCCCATTACCAGACATCAGTGAATTTATTTTCAGTGGCCATGATTGGGGTCAATTAATCCACAGCAATTTTGCTGAAAAATCTCAAGTTGATAAATTTAAATTATATTTGAGACCTTTTCACTTTTATCAAACTCACACCTATTATGGAAATAAAAAGGCAAGAAAATGTAGTTAACCTCTGAAGGTAAAACTGAGCTTATCTGAAATTTATATAAATATAATAATTTAATCTCCTAAAAAAACTTTTGACCTATGTAGCAATTCCTGCTTAGCTTCAAACAACAGTTTACTCCCTGGCCTGTGTTAAACACAGATAATGAATGAGTCATTCATTGTATTCCTCCACCCCATCCACATATGCACACATCCTTGCAAATATTTGCTCACTTTGGACAACTCTTTTCCTTGACTTCCAACATAGGTGACCTGGCCCTTTGTCAACCTAACCTCCTTAGTTTTATGCCCCATTTCCCTCAAAGGACCAGACTCCTCCTTTCTACTTCTCAGATGTGCTAAGCTCATTCCTGTCTCTGCACTTGCCCCTCAATCTTCCCAGGTCACTCTTCCCTGAATCCATGGTGCCTTAGTCTTTTCAGCATTCAAGTCTTAGCTTAAGTATTACACTTTCAGAGAGGCCACCTCGGGAGGCCAGCTGTCTTTCTGTCCTTCTGCTTTGCTGAATTTTCTTCATGCTGCTATCATTATCTGAAATTCCCTTTTAAAAAATTTACTTGTCTACTGGTGTACTCATTGTCTTTCCCCACTAGACTAGAAGTTCAGCTCCTGGAGGGTGGAAACTTGGTCTTGTCCACGCTTCAAATGAAAACAGTCTTCTCACAAGAATTAAACTCTTCTCCTCACATAACCCACTTCCTGAGAAGAACCACAAAGTCAGGGACACCAAATACCTCCTGTGGTGAGGCCATAAAATGGGGAAAAATTACAATATGAAATTCATTTTATAAATCATAATTCATAAAATATTAATATTTTTAGTTCTTTGAAATTAAAAAGTTTTAGTTCTTTGTAATTTCCCCTAAATTTATTGTCTTTTTCATGTAATAAAATGTGGATGATTCAATTTTAAAGTTACTTCTTTTACTAAGCCTTGTGCCATCACTTCACCCAGGAGTATAGCTTTAGATTATTTTGATGTCTTGGGTGATACCTTATATTTTTCACATTGTGTCTCAAAATCCATTTCTTTAATATTTCCTCTACTAGATGGTAAGATTTCCAAGGCAGGGGTTGTACCATGTAAATCTATAAATTTCTAATAGCATCTAAACCACAGCTTTCCCTATCTTGTTTCTCAATAAATAAATAGTAGAAGCAATATAATACGATGATAAAAATCCAGCTTAGAGAAAAACACACCAAGATCAGTTATGTTACCATTATCAAGTTAGCTCTCTCTGAACCTCTCTCCCTTTTTCTCTTAAATCTGTAAAATAGTACATATTTCACAGGGTTGGTGAGGTATTAAATTACTCATGGGAAGCTTTTGACATACAATAATATTTTTAAATGGTATTAAAAAATAGTCCTAAAAAGTGACATACCATGTCACATGCAATGGTACTAAAAACTGATGCTAAAAATATAATAAAGCTATTATCATCATCATCACCACTATTCTTTGGGGCCTAAAAGTCTCAAGAACCAAGTTGTATGTTTATAACTTTAATCTTGACATTTTCCACAGACCAAAACCAAAACCAAACAAAAGTCAAAAACAATTTTCCTAGAGCAGCTTTATAATCCACTTTGAGATCTAAAATAGATCCAGAAAACATTTGCAAAATATGTGAACTATATGCATAGCCATGAGGGTGATTCATCAGGAAAGGATTCTGGAAGGAGATTGCTTTATATCTGGCTTGAAGAAAGCAATGAACCCTAACTGCAAAGATGAACATGCATGCTAAGCTGCTTCAGCCATGTGCAACTCTTTGCCACCCTATGGACTGTAGCCCACCAGGATCTTCTCTCCATGGGACTTCCCAAGCAAGAATACTGGAGTGGGTTCTTTCTGCAGGGATCTTCCAGAGCCAGGGATCGAACCCACATTTCTCATATCTCCTGCATTGGTAGGGGGTTCTTTACTACTAGCGCCACCTGGTAAGCCCAAAGAAGAATGGACAGGTGTTTTTCTTGGTGTTGAGGACAGGGACAGAAAAAGTGTAGAAGCAGTGAGGCAGCAATGCACAGAGATTGCCCCTCCATATTCTAAGAGGCTAGTGGCAGCCACTATGAACTCATCTCTTTTCAGCTCAGTGGAAAAAAGCCAACACACACCAAAAAGAGAACTTCTTGGTCCATTTGTTGTCTCCAGGGACCACTTTTTGGTTTCAGTTCCTTTCACTCAGTGGTAACAGAAGTATCCCCACCTGACAACTGCATGACAATTTAGAGTCCTACCATAACCATGGCCTCTTCCAGACCGCCTTGGGAGATAGCTGTTATTTTCATTATGCCTGTTTTATTTGTACATGAGGCTTAGAAATGTTGAAACATTTTGCTTAATAATTTATTTTAGCACCTACTATATTCCATGCAGTGTTTGAGATACTGTGGATATAACATGAACAAAACAGACCAAATCCCTGCCCTCATGGAACTTATATTCTAATGGGAGGAATGGACAGTAAATAATTGAGTAAAAAAAAAAAAAAAACTAAAATGTTATTTAGTATTAAATATCACTCGGATGGAGAAGGCAATGGCACCCCACTCCAGTACTCTTGCCTGGAAAATCCCATGGATGGAGGAGCCTGGTAGGCTGCAGTCCATGGAGTCGCTAAGAGTCGGACACGACTGATCGACTTCAATTTCACTTTTCACTTCCATGCATTGGAGAAGGAAATGGCAACCCACTCCAGTGTTCTTGCCTGGAGAATCCCAGGGACGGCCGTCTATGGGGTCACACAGAGTTGGACACGACTGAAGTGACTTAGCATAGCATAGCATAGCATCATTAGGATACACACACATAAGTATGCACACACACACACACACACACACACACACACACACACACACACACATACTGCTATGTATAAAATAGGGCTTCCTTGGTGTCTTAGTGGTAAAGAATCTGCCTGCCAGTGCAGGAGATACAGGTTTGATCCTTGAGTCAGGAAGAACCCCTGGAGAAGGAAAGGGCAACCCATTCTAGTATTCTTGCCTGGGAAATCCTGTGAATAGAGAAGCCTGGTGGGCTACAGTCCATGGAGTCGCAAAGAGTTGGACACAACTTAGCAACTGAGCGTGCATGAGCAGGCATGTATAAAATAAGTAACTAATGAGAACCTACTGTGTAGCACAGGGAGCTCTACTCAGTGCCCTGTGATGACCCAGATGGGAAGGAAATCTGGAAATGAGGGGATATGTGTGTGCATATGGCTGATTCACTTTGCTGTACAGTGGAGGATAGCACAGCAATGAGGGGCAACTATACTCCAATAAAATTTTTATTAAAAAGTGAAAAAAAATTAAAGAAAATTAAAAGACAGAGAATGACTGGAGTAGGAACTCTTCAATAAAATAGTTGGTGATGGAAGACATCTTTTTGGAGGAACATTTGAGCAGAGATCTGAATAAAGAATGCTTGTGTCTTTATTAAAGAATGTGTGGGAAGAGCTTGCTAAGAAAAGAGAAGGAAAAGTACGTGCAAAGTTAAGATACTCTAGGAGCAAAATAACGAGTGGAGTCAGAACATAGTGAATGAAAGGAAGACAGAGCGGATTTGAAGGCGAAGACGTAGGTAGATGGAGAGTCAGAGCATAGTGAATGAAGGGAAGACAGAGAGGATTTGAGGGCAAAGATGTAGGTAGAGGACAAGACATGAAGAATTTGAATTTTATCATACTTAAAATAGGAAGCCACTGAAGAATTTCAAGCATCGAGTTATATGATTTGGTTTATGTTTTAAAGAGTCACACTGGCACTGGGATGCATGAGTAGAAAAAGAGAGATTTCTTAGGAGGATACAGCAAGTACAGAGACAGTGTCTCACATGATACTCAAGATGGCGGAAGGGGTGAGCCTGATCAGTGTTTTGATATATTTTGGAAAAATATATTTAATAGACTTGCTCATAACTAGGGTGTAAATGAAGCAAAGAGAAAAATTAGTGATGCTTTTGACCTACATAACTAAGTATAAGATGGTGCCATTTACTGAGCAAAGAAGATTGGAGGTGGAGAAATGAAAAGTAGTGGATAAGTAGAATTTTTTTTCTTTTTGGACATGTTGACTTCGACATAACTGTTAACATCTGAGTGAAGAGCTTTAACAATAAGTTTGAGGTACGAACCCAGAAGTTGGCAGATGTTAAGGAGGTATGGATTTTTAAAAATTGAACTGTATGAGACTAGATATTTGGAGAGGGAAGACAAGTAACTTATCTAAGATCCACAGTCAGCAAGTGACAATTGAAATTGAAAATGAATCTTTTGACATCAACCCACTTTCTCTTGTTACCGCAAATATTAGGATGTATTCATAGTTATAAGCAACTGGAGTAGAATATAGGGGAGGTCTGGGAACAGGAACATTCTAGAATAACTTATATGGAAGGATGAGAATTTTTTTCAGTGCTTATGGACTATGAAAATTTATGGTTACTTCTTATCTTACTTTCCTTATCTAATTATTTGTTGTAAATAAGATGATATTTGCACAATTAACTTTTAAAAAATCTCTGGAATGATAAACACATAAGGTTGGCCAAGTACCACAGATATTTATCTCCTTTCTCATTTGAAATGGTCATTTTCTGGAATATTCAAGAAAGTAACTGAATTTAGACCAGATGTAGACTGCATAAAGTGAAGAGGAACTAAAAAGCTTCTTGATGAAAGTGAAAGTGGAGAGTGAAAAAGTTGGCTTAAAGCTCAACATTCAGAAAATGAAGATCATGGCATCTGGCCCCATCACTTCATGGGAAATAGACGGGAAACAGTGGAAACAGTGTCAGATTTTATTTTTTTAGGCTCCAAAATCACTGCAGATGGTGACTGCGGCCATGAAATTAAAAGATGCTTACTCCTTGGAAGGAAAGTTATGACCAACCTAGATAGAATATTAAAAAACAGAGACATTACTCTGTAAACAAAGGTCTGTCTAGTCAAGGCTATGGTTTTTCAGGGGTCATGTATGGATGTGAGAGTTGGACTGTGAAGAAAGCTGAGTGCCGAAGAATTGATGCTTTTGAACTGTGGTGTTGGAGAAGACTCTTGAGAGTCCCTTGGACTGCAAGGAGATCCAACCAGTCCATTCTGAAGGAGATCAGCCCTGGGATTTCTTTGGAAGGAATGATGCTAAAGCTGAAACTCCAGTACTTTGGCCCCATGTGAAGAGTTGACTCATTGGAAAAGACCCTGATGCTGGGAGGGATTGGGGGCAGGAGGAGAAGGGGACGACAGAGGATGAGATGGCTGGATGATATCACCAACTCGATGGACGTGAGTTTGAGTGAACTCCGGGAGTTGGTGATGGACAGGGAGGCCTGGTGTGCTGCAGTTCATGGGGTCACAAAGAGTTGGACACAACTGAGCGACTGAACTGAGCTGAACTGAGACTGTGTAAAATTGAAATATAAAGGAAAAGTTCAACTAGTAATTCAAACAAGTATTTCTGAATTGTGTCATAAAATTTCAATTAGGTTGTATCAGGTTTGTTTAACAGAATTGGTCGCAAGCAAGTAGCAATTCCTCTTCATGACTTAAAAAAGATTAAATAAATTAAGAAAAAAAATTAAAGCAATAATAATGAAAAGGAGAAAAATCTTAAAGCCAGAAACAAATGGAAACAAATAATCTAATTGTATTTTAAGTAAATATTATGATAACCTGAATAAAAAAAAAAGAAGAAAGAGTGAGGGATGGAGTGAGAGAGGAAGGAAGGAAAGTGTATTCATCTAATAATTTACAACTACAGTATTTGGTGGGGTATGAGTGTTGGGGAGAGAAGTGCACACAAACTCTGCCCTCTATTTCAGTAGATTTGCTTATTGTAGTAGCAGTTTGGGTAAAGCAATTTAAAGATTATTTTAGATGTATCATGCTGCTGCTGCTAAGTCACTTCAGTCGTGTCCGACTCTGTGTGACCCCATAGACGGCAGCCCACCAGGCTCCCCTGTCCCTGGGATTCTCCAGGCAAGAACACTGGAGTGGCTTGCCATTTCCTTCTCCAATGCATGAAAGTGAAAAGTGTAAGTGAAGTCGCTCAGTCCTGTCCGACTCTTAGCGACCCCATGGACTGCAGGCTACCAGGCTCCTCTGCCCATGGGATTTTCCAGGCAAGAGTACTGGAGTGGGGTGCCATTGCCATCTCCATTAGATGTATCATAAAATTGAGCAAATGAGTAAGCATATTGATATTGTTAGGATCCAGGGCTCACAATGCAGAAGAAGGAGCACAAAAATATGGAATTGTGGAGGGCAAGAAAGAACCCTCTAGTAATAGATTAGAATTAGAGCTATCAGATGAACTCATGATGTCTAAAACAGAGGTGTGTCTATATAAATTTTTTTTCATGAATGCCTATGATTTGTGAATGCATATTTGTGTGTTTATGTCTATGTATGTATATGCAATAATATATTTCTCCAGAAAGAGTCAAGAAGCAAAGATATGGCAGTGGCAGTGAGTATACTAAACTCCCAAATCTTAGCTTCTAACACTATTCCCCACTAAAGGAAATGAGAAATGAATGATTTCAGGGGTGATACAGGATGGGTACTAGAACATCTTATTCAGAAGAGTAAGAGAATACTTACTCAAATGATGAGGGCATGTTGCAAGGCATCAGAAGTCAGAAAGAGAGGGCTTCATTGGCTAAATGTGGACCATTTGAGCACCAAAATTATTAAGGTGGCAATAGCCATTGAAAATACAGAAATCCATGAGTTCACACCAGTGACAGATAAACATAAATTAATAATCAAATAAGTGGGAGGAAAGAGAGCTCTTTTGCTTACAGTAGAATGTGCAAGACTGATGCAAATGTTCAGGAAGTGCTGGAGTTGAAAAATCATCATTTGGAAACCATTTTAGTACAGATTGCATCAGATAGCACTGGTTAATGCTAAACCGACACGCGGAGCCGTCCTTATAAAATGGAGAAATTAGGCAACACCTTGATTAGATAGCCAAAATTAACACTCTCCATGTGGCATAGATGAGCATCACATGCCTCTAGATGTTGATTGCACCTGTATGTGCCGTATTCTAGCAGAAAATGCATAACCACAAGGTAATCATGAAAAAATGTCAAATATATAAAATGAGGAACTGTTAAAAAGAAAAGAAAAAAAAGTATGTGGATAAACTGTATTCTTTAAAATCTGCAACTCCATACAAAGAAATGTTGTTGAAAGGCTCCAAATTAAGGAAGGCTAAGGAGATACTACAACTAAATGTGATATGTGACATTAGAGTGAATTCTTTACTGGAAGGAGAAATATCATAAAAGTTATTATTAGATAAACAGTAAAGTTAAAATATGGACAAATATGAGATTAAAATATTATATCCATGTAAATTTGTGAAGTAGATAATTATATGTAACTGCTAAATAAGAAACTATTTTTAGTCATTACACAGTGAAGTAAAGGGCCATGGTGTTTGTAACTTGCCCTCAAGTGGTTCAGAAAGAAAAAAAAAAAATAGACATAGAAAGATGGAAAGAATGAGAACAAATTATAAGTAAATGAGGTAAAATATTAAGATTAAGTAAACCTGGGTAAGGGAATAAGAGAGTTCCGTATACTGCTTTTATTTTTATAACATTTTTTGAGCTTGAATTTATTTCTAAATAAATACATTTTAAGTAAATGAAATATAACAAGCATATCTAGTGAGCATTTTGAAAAATCCATTGCCATAAGATATGTGACTTTATCTTACTGAGAAAGCCGCCTAATTGCACTGAGAATGTTTTTATCCCTTCTCTAATTCAGATTTGTTCACTAGCACAGGAAAAGAATAAATGCATCTGCTTAAATTTTTTCTTATGAAAAGTGAAACTAAATTTAACTAAGGTATACTTAAAGAAAAATTCTACTTTTTTTTTTCAGAATCTGAAGAAACTGGTGATGTTTTTGAAGATCATATTACCACTTATATCGAAAAGAAGAATTCTGAGAATGTGGTGACAACTACATACATAAAAAACTAAAAGCTTACAATGAAATATCTGTAAAGTAGAATATTTTTCTTTAAATTTGGATTTTAAAATACAAATTTAGCGTTTTCCTCAATAATACTGAAACATTAAAACTTATTTCTTGTATATATACAGAATAAGGAAAAAATAAAACTGGAAGCAATTTGGAAAACATCAAATATAACTGCCTGATTTTAGTTCATGTAAAATAATAAAAATTATCAGTGATGTCAGGTAAGTGTTGGAAATACAACAACAATGCTCAAATAACAAATAATTTGCATTTTAAATATTTAAAAAATTAGCACTGTTTTTAAAAAATTTATTGGAGTAATAGTTGACTTACAATAAATTAGTGGTGTTTTTATTTTCTACACTGCAGTGCAGACGTGTACAGTCGACTGCATTTAATATATCGTTTTAAGTGGGAGTGTTCAGAAATATAAAAGGGCTTGCCCTTATTCTTTATATTTGCAGATATATACTTTCTTGTATGGAAATGAGATACACATTCTATCTCACAGACAAAATATACTGAGTATATTTTTGGGAAATACACAGTGCATATTTTTGGGAAATCAAGAATTTTCCAATTTATTTAACACATAGTTTTATTAGCAAAATAAATATGAATGCACTACATCTGATGCTTATCTGGAAATCATATGTGTTAAAAATAAATAGAAGATCAACAGATGTAGGTGGATACAAATTTGCTTTTAAAAGGCTGAAAGACTCACAATACCTAGTTTTAGAGAATTTTTGTTTCTGAATTTAAAACATGCCATCCTTCTTAGTTTGCACTTAAACCATAACCTCTTTCAGGCAACAAGCTTTCTTGTGTCTATTTTTCTTTTTCTTTTTTTTTGCAAATGGGGAAATGGCCCAAAGAAGGGAAAGCAAAACAAACAACAAAGAAATATTTCTGTATTTCAAAAGACCTTTTGGAAATCCAGTTGTCTATATCAGAAACAAATAATGTTGTTTCAAAGTAAAGTTATTATATGAAAGATGATATATTCGTCAGGGTGGGATAGAGTCTTCTGTTAGCAAGTCATTCTCTTCTACAGGTGGGCAGTTTTGGGAAGTTCATACTGTGAAAGAGAGATATAGCCAGGGAGTTATGAGATTAGCTGGATCAACCCTGGGTCTCAATCAACTGACAGGTCCTCAGCAATATCACCCACAGGTCACATAGTCAACTGTGTCTTATTAAGACAGATATAAAATTTCACAATGCCATACAGCAGTCATTTAGTTTTAACTTTTATTAGACTCAGTGAAAATCGATGCCTTATATAGTATGTCACATGAATATAATTCTAATGAAACATAGTAAAATATGTGTCTATAGTTCAAAAGTCAAAATTTATGTTTCCCAGCAATAAATTATTTACATTATGGTATCTACTTTCACTTAAAAATTTTGGATGTGGTTGTTCATTGGTCAGTTGCCAAGTCATGTCCAATTCTTTGCGACTTTGGATGTGGGGGCAAAGTCTAAATGTTTTATGTAATGACAGTGTGTGAAATAAAAAGTCTATGTAATAGAAATTCCTTGCTGGTCCAATGGCTAGGACTCCATGCTCCCAATGCAGGGGACCCTGGGTTCAATCCCTGGTCAGAGAATTAGATCCCACATGCCACAACTAAAAAAAAAAAAAGATCCCATGTGCTGAAACTAAGAGCCAGCGTAATCTAAATAAACAAATATTTTTTTAAAAGTTAATGAAAAAAAAGCCTATGCAATGCATCCAGCTGTTTTCCTAACAATACCAGGAATATCCCATTCAACTATCTACATGACTTATGCAAACACAGCCAGATAGGCACTGATTTTTTTTCTGTAGGTATAATTTTCTCAAAGGCAGAAAATATTCTAAGCTTATTTTCCATAATCTAGGACTAGGCTGTTCGTTCAGAGACTTTAATAATTCTCAACAACAACAACATCAACACATCTGTCTTACTAGCAAGATAGCATTTTCTCTATTTATTTAGCCTTTATTTGCGTTCTGAATTACAGCAGTGATCAATTTAGATTCTAATTTCCTTGGATTATGTTTTCTCTTTGTTGTCATCAGTTATTCAGTGTAACACCGCACTATGTATAGCATACACATAGCACATAATAGTTTATGATGTCAAAATATCTCATACTTAAAATTCTGGACATTTAAAAATATTTCCATCATTTTTTTTGAATAAAGAAGGGCATTAAAAATGATATTGTTGCAAATAACATAATGAAATTCTATGGAAGTAGTTGTATTTAATTGATATGTGATACATAAAGATGAAGGTGTATAATTTTAATGGTTTTCTCACAACTATCAGCTTAATTTTAAAATGTTAATTAGTTAAGAATTTCAAACTTTAGTCAACAGTTTACTTCCTGAATTTATAACACTATCAATCTGTTTTTATTTCTTTTTTTTTCCTCCTTATAATCAAAAAACAGCAACTCTTGTTACAACACTTGACATGAAAATAGTTTTTTTAAAAAACCCTTTTTCCAGGTAATGTAGAACCAGTATGACAGTACTGTTTACCAAAAGAGTAAAAATTAAATCCGTTAATTGATTGAACAATGTAGACTTTCTCTTTTGGAAGCCATGCTATTATTGTAACTGAAAAAGCAAACCAAGTCAAGTAAGCGTTTGCATTATTATTTGAATATATATAAATGTTATATATGTGTGTGTATAAGTGCATTTTTCTTTTCAAAGATGTTTTGAGATAAATTGTAATGATTTTGGCCAAAGTCATGGAAACCAACTGCTTTTAAAAGGAAGATTTAAAAATTGTTGTATAAAGAATACAATTGTATTAAAAACACTTAATTCATGTTAATATGTATAAACATTACTCTAATTGGGACAAACAATTGGAAAAAATTACATTGTATTTAGATTACTTTAGAATTTCCTAGTGAGATCAGTTTCAGCTTAGTTTGATCTCCAATTACAAATCCAAATGGTCTTTGTTTTAGTTCTTGCTCTGTTGTTAAGCATTAAACTGTAAACTGATCTTAAGACAAACATGAATTCATTTTTCTAGATCATATCATATACGCTACAAATTGCTTTTCTAAAGTATTTAAATATCACTGTAATGTGATGATATGAAAAATAACACTGAAATGTCCTTTTAAAATAATACATTTTCACAGTGAGTAAACAAATGCAAGAATATCTTTTCCCCAGAAAATGTTCAACTAATAATATGCAAAATTAACAAACCAATATATGTAGGAGAATTTACAAACGTTAAGAATTTACAAACGTTAAGAATTTACTGGAGCTGGGAAAGAAAAAAGTTCTCAAAATTTATCATTAATATAAAAATTCTTTTAGTGTAAGTTGTGTACAAACTTACGAAGAAAGAGTATGTTTAACTTTGCAGTTAAAATAATTTAATGGTCAATGAGAACTTTTAAAATTTCCAGCTTTTTAAAGATTGTATGAAGTTGAGACATTGTAAATTTGCTAAGCATTTTCATTTGAAATATTGACTACTTACTTGAGAGAGATATCCGGTTTAATTTAACTTACTTTGTAATCTGGCCAGTATTTAAATTGTTGTTCTATAAGTAACAACCCAAATAAAATGAAAAGTAATAAGTAATACTTTCTTCTTACCTCTATATCTTATTTACAGTTGCTTGTTGGGCTGCTTAGAGAATTAAATTAAACTAACAGCACCTCAAAGAACTCTGTTCTCTGCTCTGCTCTCTTCTCTAGACAAATTTTTTTTTTCCCCCTGTGCAAAGTGATAGTCTACTGAAAGAGGAAGTTGTGAAACACCACAGTCATTATGCTTTATAAATTCTACAGAGAACAGAAAATTATTCACAAAGCTTACACTTGAAATCATGGTAACAGCCTATAATTTGTGGGTATACATACAAAATTAATGTATATAGTTATATATGTAAGCAAATTTTAGAAAAGTTATAGAAATTTATACTTAAGTAATGTTCATTTATATGAGGAAACATCTCCTCTGTGGTTAAATGATAATCATAGAAAAAGAGAAAATATTGCTCTATGTGGAAGAAATTGTCAAGCTGATATATGAGGAATAAACTTGCTTTTTCATAAGGCTAATTAATGTAAAGTCTTTGGAGTATGACCTAAATGCTAACCTGACTACAGACATTTTGTAAAAACAAAAAAACTTCAGTAAACGGGCATGTTCCTGGAATCTGAATAGTGGTTTTTTTACCTAAAAGTTTTAAACTTCCTTTCCCATGAATAGTTGCCTGTTTCATATAGATAAAGCATTGCAAAACTGAAACTGTTCCTTATTCATGAGCTATGATCTCTCTCAACTTCAGCCACAAGAATAAAAAACAGGTGCAGATTCTGCAATGCTGAGCATTTAACTGGTTAATTTTCTAAGAAGATAGGGCATTAATTAAAAATATCTATGGGACAGTAGGGACAATATTTGAAAAAGGACATAAAAACAGTTGGGCAACACATATACTATTGCTAACTTCAAATAAAAGGAAATACTTATGTATATACTTCTCCCAGGTTACTGGATCATAGAAGCAAATGGGTAGCTGCAATTTTTATGTGGCAGTCCTTCCCACCCTCCCTTGCTGGTTGGTGAAGAGATAGGGGGTGGATTGCAAGAATAATTAAGTAATTATGCAAACCTCCACACGTTGCAAGAACTGCTTTCTGAACTTTAGAAACTACCATACTCTCAAGGTATCACACGCTGCTTTACTTAACCTTATTTTCAAAGAGCCAATAAAAAGTAATTAGGGGATGATTAAAAATGGAAACATTTTCCATTTCACCTAAAGTCATACTTAATGTGAATTTGCAGTAAGTGAAAATAAATGAATACACAACACTAAGAAAGCTCCCTCCCCCGCCCCCCAACACTGAAATCAAACCAAATAAAAACTCCACCATAGAGTCACCAATATGAAATTTGATTAAAAAAGTGAGATACTTATAGAAAAACTTTGAAGAAAAAGTTATTGATGTGATTAACATTGCTTAGATTCTATGTGTTTTGAGAGACTTTATAATTACTATATGTGAGTATTATTATAAAACATTAAGCCCATCTGTTGCTCAAAGACCCAGGTTTACTCCTGGAAGCACAGTGCTCAGTATCTCTGGATGATTTTAATGTGCTAGCTCAATATTTGTGTCCCTTTTACCTGGGTGGTAGATGTATATCACTATTTCTCTAAAAATCCTTTCTAGGCTGGTGAATATGTTCAAGGTTCCCCCATCTCAAAAAATCTCTGACTTTACTGCCCTATTACTTTTCTTTTTGAAAACGTTGTCACCATTGACTTCTTTCAATTATTTAAAATTTGAAAAAAATTATTTAATTTTGGCTGCACTGGATCTTTTTTTGCTTTGTGCAGGCTTTCTCTAGTTATAGAGAGTTGGGGCTACTCTGTAGTTGCAGTGTATGGGCTTCTCATTGCAATGACTTCTCTTGTTGCAGAGCACGGGCTCTAGGACTCACAGGCTTCAGTAGTCGCAGCACATGGGCTAAGTAGTTGTGGGTCATGAGCTTAGTTGCTCTGCAGCATGTGAAATCTTCCTGGACCAGGGATGGAACCCATGTCCCTTGCACTGGCAGGCAGATTCTTATCCACTGTCACAGGGAAGTCCTACTTTTGTCATTTTTTAAAAGCATATATCCCAGAGGTATTGTTTGCACATAGTTGTACAACCATCAGGCTTCCCAGTTGGTGCTAGTGGTAAAGAATTCTCTTGTCAATGCAGGGGACAGACATGGGTTTGATCCCTGGGTTGGGAAGAATCCCCTGAAGAAGGAAATGGCAACACACTCTAGTATTCTTGCCTGGGAAATCCCATGGACAGAGGAGCTTGGCAGGCTACAGTCCATGGGATCATGAGTTGGACATGACTTATCAACCAAACCACTACCAGCATTGTTCCATTGTTTGTCTATACTGTATTTTGTTTATCCAGTCATTCTCTAATGGATATTTGGGTTACTTTTACCTTTTGGCTGTTGTGAATAATGCTTCTATGAACATGAGCATACAAATATCTGTCTCTACTTTCAATTCTTTTGTGTATATGTATGTGTGTGCATGCTCAATAGTGTCCGACTCTTTGCGACCCCATGTACAGTAGCCCACCAAGGTCCTCTGTCCATGGGATTTTCCAGGCAAGAATACTTGAGTCTGTTCATTTCCTACTCCAGGGGAACTTCCCGACCCATAGATCGAACTTGCGTCTCTGATGTTCCCTGCTTTGGCAGGTGGATTCTTATATATCTAGAAGTAAAGTTGCTGGATTATGTGCTTTTCTTTTTTTTTAATTTTTGAGAAACTGCCATACTGTTAAATCTTCCTATCTTCCTTATTTGTCATGCCTCTGCACTCTGGTTTCTGTCTCTGCTGTGTATCAAGACTCTTGACAAAGTCATAGAATGATCTTGATACCAAATCCAAATGACAACTCAAAGCCCTGGTATTTGACCTCTTTGCAACATGTGCCACTGTTGACCACTTCCTCCTCCTAGAAGTGTTCTTTGTGCTTGAGTTCTTTACTTCGCCCTCTCCTGATTACATAGCAATTGCTTCTTTGATTTTCTTATAGGGTTCCTTTAACTGTGTTCATCTACTAAAGATTGGAATTTCTCAGGATTCTGTTCTGGGCCTGCCCAGATTTTTACCCACAGTCTCTTTAGTATACATCCATGGTTTCAGTAGGCAAATATGTATTGCTCCCAAACCTGTCTCCAACCTAGGTATCTCCCTAAAGAAGTTTTGACCAGTGCAAAATACAAGATCATTTTTACTTGTGATCTAGAGGAAAAGATTTTGTCTGGAGGCAGTAAGATCAGCCTGAATTAATTTTCACCTCTATTGTTTAACTTTGGGCATGCCAGACATTATTTCTGAGCTGTCTTTCCTCACCCATAAAGTGGGACCTTAAATGACCTCCTTAGAAAGTTATTGAAAGATGATTTTCTTAACATTAAAAAATTATGAAATAAAGATTACTTAAATAACTATGTTTATAGTATAAAAAATATAGGTAAATCAAAAGACTATTCTATTTTCCTCTAACATGATTCTTCTCCCCAGAGGTAATCAATGCTATCAATTTGATACATATCTTTGCAGATCTACTTCCTGTGTTATTATATATGTATACATTATGTATATTATATCACATATGGAATTAAATAATTTTGTGGGTTTTTAAATGTACATAACATCATACTTACGCTTTTCACTGTGATGTTTTTTAACTTAAAAATATAGCTTGGGGCTTCCCTAGTGGCTCAGTGGTAAAGAATCCACCTGCCAAAGCAGGAGACACGAGTTCGATCCCTGATCCAAAAAGATGCCACATGCTGCCGAGCAACTAAGCCCATGCACCAAAACTATTGGGCCTGTGCTCTGGAGACCTTGAGCTACAACTCAAGTTGTAGTCCACTACTGAAGTCCACACAACCTAGAGCCCGTGCTCGGCAACAAGAGAAGTCACTGCAATGAGAAGCCCACACACGGCAACTAGAGAGTAGCCCCTGCTCTCCACAACTAGAGAAAAGCCCACACAGCAATGAAGACACGGCACAGCCAAAATTACATAAACGAATAAACAAAATTATAAAAAATACAACTTGAAAATAGGGCTTCCCTAGAGGCTCGGTTGGTAAAGAATCTGTTTGCAATGCAGGAGACTTAGGTTTGATCCCTGAGTTGGGAAGATACCCTGGAGAAAGGAATGGCAACCTACTCCAGTACTCTTGCCTGGAGAATTCCATGGACAGAGGAGCTGGGCAGGCTACAGTCCATGGGACTTAAAAAGTTGGACACGACTGTGCGGTTAACTGTTATAGCTTGAAAATATCTGTAAGTTATTCTTTTGAACTGATTCATATATATCTAATCCCCCTGTTGATAGAATTTGTGTAAATTCTTCACAATTAAAAATAGTGTAGCCAGTCAGCAGCATTATAAATGCCTATTTCAAAGTTTGTGCAAGTCTTTCTTTAAGGTAGATAAGGGAAAGTAGAATTTTTGGAATGTATATGTATTTGAAATATTAATCGTCACTGCCAAATTGCCCAGTCAAGAAAAACTTTATCCATTTGAGCTTCCAACATGTCCTGGTTTTGGGCTCTTTTTCCAGTATTTGATATACTTAAACTTTTAAAGATTTGCCAATCTGATGCACAAGAAAATGGTGTCTTTATAGTTTTAATTTGGACTCTCTGATTACTATGGAGATTGAATTTATTGTAATGTTTGTATCTCACTTTTTAATTCCTGTTTTGTAAATTGTGTGTTCTTTCATTCTAGACATTTTATTGGATAACTGTCAACTTCTTATTGATTTGTAGAGTTGAATTTATCTTGTTTCGACATATTGTCATCATTCTTCCTTTTTAATGCTCCAGTAATTGGCTACTGTAGCTTTTTGAGATGACTCTAATATTCGTTGATAATATGCTTGCTTTTTGGAACAGTGAGATGACCCAGGTTTATTTTGTACATTTCCTACCACAGGTCTGAGCTTAGTCATTTCTCTAAAGGACCCTGATTCCTTTTAGTAGGACACAGTTTCTTCAGACCACAATTGAGACCTTAATGGTGTTCATTGCTACTGGAGTTCATTGCTACTGGAGTTCATTGCTACTGGTGTTGCAAGAGTTCGTTGCAACTCTTAAGGCAAGCATTAGAGTTGGTCAATAAAATGTTTGGTCTTTCTATGTGCCAAGTAGCACACACTTGCAAGATATATTTAAATATGTATTAGAAGCTTATGAGTCAATATTACATCATATTTTGCATTAAAAATAAGATAGGATTAATGTATCTGGTATAAGAAAATATATTTTAAAAGTAAAAATTGGACATTTTCTTATGAAAGGATATTTTGATAAAGGTAGTAATGTAGTAACTGTCATAGCTTACACTTAGAATATTCAAAATATTCTTCCAAAGAAATGTCAAAAATCATATAGATTGGAGAATATTATACAGCTTTCGTATTTTCCATTATTTTGATTCACAGTTATCATAAGACTCTCAATCACTGTTTCCTTCATTTTTTTCTTGCTAGTATGCAATTACCACTTAAAAGTAAGAAAGCATCTGTGCATATATCCCTGAAAACAGATTTTAATTAGAGCAAAATAAATGTATCCCTGCTTTTAGCCACTATTTTTTTCTTAAGATATATTTTCATGGTCACTTTAAAAGTACAGAAGTAGCAATATTTCGGTTGCTTTCTGCAGATTTCAATGGTGAGAGAAGTACCTCTGATTCACTGATTTTTTTTTTTAACTTGTAGAAATGGCCTTCATGTTTAAGCATTCATATAATGTTTTCTGTTTTGTGTTTGTGCAGCTAGAGAATCAAAGAGGAAAGCATTGTCTGATTATTCTTAAATACCTTTAGCTTTCAGTTCCTTATCTGAAAAAAGGAATGAGAACATCAACTTCAGTAGTGACTGAGAGGATTATTTGTATACTCAGGTAAAGGGTGAAGCTAAATAAGTTTCCTTATAAGTATGATGCTGATATTTCCAGATCTAATTTGAGAACACACAATTGGACAAAAATTTTTCTTCTAATTTTTAGAGGTATATTTATTTACTGGAAAACATCCCAGAAAGTTTACAAATTAAATCGCATCTAGGTCTATATTTATATTACATTTATTGCATTCATTAAAAAGGATGAATGAATGAAAAGAGCCAGGAATATCAGAGATTTGTAGAGAGTCATTTATTCTTCTATTCAATATTAATTATCTGCTATATGTAAGGAAAAGACTCTGATGCTGGGAGGGATTGGGGGCAGGAGGAAAAGGGGATAACAGAGGATGAGATGGCTGGATGGCATCACCCACTCGATGGACGTGGGTTTGGGTGGACTCCGGGAGTTGGTGATGGACAGGGAGGCCTGGCGTGCTGCAGTTCATGGGGTTGCAAAGAGTAGGACGTGATTGAGTGACTGAACTGAACTGAACTGATATGTAAGGAGATATACTAGGGGCTAGCTGGCACCCCACTCCAGCACTCTTGCCTGGAAAATCCCATGGATGGAGGAGCCTGATGGGTTGCAGTTCATGGGGTGGCTAAGAGTCAGACACGACTAAGCGACTTCCCTTTCACTTTTCACTTCCCTGCATTCGATAAGGAAATGGCAACCCACTCCAGTGTTCTTGCCTGGAGAATCCCAGGGACAGTGGAGCCTGGTGGGCTGCCGTCTATGGGGTCGCACAGAGTCGGACACGACTGAAGCGATTTAGCAGCAGCAGTAGCAGCAGGAACACGAAAAGAATAATTGGAGTCTGCAGGTTATTCTCTGTTTCATTCTTTCCTGCCCTGATCCTTTGCCAAGAAGCTGATCTCTACTCACAACTTTACTAGGCTCCCTTGCCCTCTTCTGGTTAAATTTAGCCAGTGAGTGTACCAGCATGAGACAGAGAAGAAAGAATTTGGAGGATTCATTTTATCCACTTCATCCCAGCAGGGCACAGTTTAGGAATGGCAGAATTCCTCTCCCTACAGTTGCAGATCTTCTTTGGCTGTTGTTCTTCCTCAGACATACCTCTGACCTCAGACATACCTCTGACTTCAGACATACCTCATACCATTAACACGGTTTTTCTTGCCTTTCTTGGTCTAGAGATGGCAACAGCTTCTGACCGTCACTAACCTGCAGAGGATGAGATGGTTGGATGGCATCACCGACTCAATGGACATGAGTTTGAGCAAACTCTGGGAGATGGTGAAGGACAGGGAAGCCTGGCGTGCTGCAGTTCATGGGGTTGCAAAGAGTCGGACATGAACGACTGAGTGACTGAACAACAAACCTGTAGGTGCTTCATTGTAACTGGTTGGTTCCTAATTACTTCAACACCTCTCAATCATTCCTTAATTAAATCACCTGAAGTGAAAGTGAAAGTGAAGTCGCTCAGTCGTGTCCAACTCTTTGCAACCCCATGGCCTGTAGCCTATCAGGCTTCTCTGTCCATGGGATTTTCCAGGCAAGAGTGCTGGAGTAGATTGCCATTTCCTTCTCCAGGGGGTTCTTCCCGACCCAGGAATCGAACCTGGGTCTCCCGCATTGCGGGCAGACGCTTTACCGTCTTAGCCACCGGGGAAGCCAAAATCACCTGAAATTGATCCTTTAAAATGCACCATCTCAGGCAGACCTTACCCTCAATATCTACATTAGTCCTGTTATTCAATCAAATTATACATGTTACTGATACTTTGAAAGTGACATATTACAAGGTGTATGTATCACTTCAGAGGGAACACAAAAGTGAAAAACTAAGGAAGATGCCCTAGGCTAGGGGAATCAAGGATCACAGTTTGGATTTTATGGATATTTCAGGGAAGGGTTGCAGTTGGAAAAGTCATGGAAGTCAGAGGAAGAGGACTGAATTCTTGGAGTTGCATGTGATATGCTATATGGAGGTGTGAGGCAGGGCTGGGAAAGAGGATTGTGAGGGAGCCAGAGAGGAGGAATCAAGATGGTGTAAGGAATGGTGTCTTGAAATGGGACTCCTGATCCTGAAGAATAAAAAAAAATGCCTTTAACATGAACAATCAGGTCTTTCAGGTATCTGTACTTTTTCTTACCCACATTACTGATTTTTTTTTTTTTCCTTCTAGAAACAACTTTCATGGCTTTTCTCTGAGGAATAGCTCATCCTTTGTGTCAGCCCAGATAAAGTGAGTGGCACTGATTGTCCTCACACTCTAACATTGGTGTAATGTGACCAAGATCTGGCAAGCAAGTTTTAAGCCTTTTCCTTTGCTACAGTGATTGGTTCAAAGATGGGCATGGGATTCAAGCCAGCCAATGAGACTTATTTCTGGACACTATAAACCCTGCTTTTGCTGAGACTGGCTAGTGAGAAGATTGAGCTCTGATGACATCATCAGAGTCCCTGACTTCAACTATGTCTGCCCTGTTGTCTCTGTTCTCTTCATTTACTGAGTCAAAACATTCTTAGATTTCTGTCACTTGCAACTACAGAGTCTTCTACATCAGGAAGGAAAAGCTGGAGGAGGGAGCTTGTTTTCTTTTCTTGAATTATCGGATATCATCAATAAAAGAAAGCATTTTCATTATCTGAGACTAGGATTGTTCAACAGAAACATAATACAAGCCAAGTTTATCACTTAAAATTTTCTAGTTATTATTTTAAAGAGAAATGGGTGAAATGAATTTTAATAAGGTACATTATTTAACACAATATATATAAACATTACCATTTCAATACATAATCAATATAGAAATTATATCATTTAATTTTTTTTAAAAATTAAAATTAAGCAACAGTTAAAAATTCAGTTTTCAGTCACATTAGCACATTTCAAGTGTTCAGTAACATTGGACAGCACAACTGTAGACCAGATCCTAGAGTACAGGAGTTAATAGAAGTCCAGTTGAAGCTGAGTCTTTAGTCAAAGTTTAAGGTCTCAGAACAGGGTCATATTTCATATTTTTGAACAGGAAATAACTTAAGCAAAACAATGCTTCAATAAAAATAATCTGGCACCTCCAGCATTCTTAAAGCTTTCTTGATTTCCCAGTCAAATTAATGATGTCTTTTTCTATAATCCTGTTGTATGGAGTCATAAGGACATATGTCAGAATCTCTAGGGGCAGAAACATTTATTCACTTAAAGTAAGGCAGCCAGGGAAATAATCTGGTGTTGAACAGACCTCTTCCAAGAACTTGGCCACGCAGTTCCTTTGTCCCAAATAAGATTTGGAACATTCCCATGGCCCAACATTACGTGCTGGGCCAATTTCTGATTACTGCTTCTAGATAATCAGGTACAATGCTGTGGTGGAATAAAATGTATGATGAACAAATAATTAAAACTTTTTTCCTAATGTATCTTGACTTGAGACCTATTCAAATAGGAAGACAGTAAAAGTCTACAGTTAAAAAATATGCTATATATTGTCAGTTCCAAAGTGGGGAAAAGGTGCTTTACTTTTCTTTGACCCCATCCCAGGTTCTTGCCCATAAATGTTTCTCAAAAAAGTATATTTGGAACTAGGGAATTGTAAAATATAAATAATAGTCTTTCAAATATCCTTGGATAAGTAATATAAAATAAAACAGAACACTTTAAAAATATTTTTCCATTTTTAATTTGTTTAACATATTTGAATAACTTCTTAATTAAATTTTTCTGATCAACATTCCATTTTCTTTCCATCTTTTCATAAATGTAGAATGATTTAAAGATATAATACTTTTCATTCCTGGAACATTCATTATGATTTTAATCAAATGATTATACGAATTCTGAGAGTTTTCATTTGCTGGCAGATGAATTATATTAACAAAAAACTTTTTTGTGAGAAACATTTTTCTGTAAGAACATTTCAGATTACTGAGTAGAGGCATTTTATATGGTTAGTGAAATACTTTGTTTCTGCCAAATGGAGAGAGCTATGTTTGTTATTTCTATGGTGAAACAAAGAAAGGATATGTTCTTCTTTAGTGGCACAAAATCACTACAGCAGAGGAATATGTTTCAAAATAGGGATCAGGTCAGGAAAAAATGTCCCCAGAGGAAAGTTGGTGGGAATAGGTCACACCTAAAACGGGAGAAAACAATGTAACAGCCATTGATGGTGGCTGCAGCAGACCACAGCCCCTGTAAGATGGCTGCAGCCCCTTTTATAACAAGACTTTCAGCAAACAATGGTGTTATGTAATGTTGGAAGCTCTCATAAAAATGATACTTTGGCGTCATTTCTTTGGTTTTGTTTGTTTATTTTGAGCAATGGTGAGATATGCATTTGAGAATGTTGTGAGGATTCAGTTTGAGGACTGTAAGCATTAAAAGAGAAGAAATACTTCTTAGTGGGATTTAATCTCTGCTCCTTGGGAGTGGCTGTCTTTGTCAATAAAGTTAACTATTTTTTGCTTTTGGAGACCAGTTCTGACATTTGATGGCAATATGAATATCAATTTGGCCACTACTGACCGAGCCCTTGGTGGTCATATTATAAAGCTTTACAATGTGCCTTTTGTTAGAAAACATTTATATGAGCCTTAATGCATTCTGTTTTTCCCAAAAGCCAATTAGCAGCAGTTACTCAGCTTTCAGAAGGCTTAAAATGAAGTCACTTATGTTTCATAGTGACTGAAAACTCACAGAAATATCAAAGCTCAAATCCTTTATTCTGTTTTCTCCACTGAATCAGTGGTTTTCAGTGTTTTCAGAATGTTGGACATGAAGCACTTTTGCTTCCTGAAAATACTTTTTTTTTGGATGGATAGTTACATAGATAGGGATATAGATAAAATATATGTACACATACACACTATGGATATAAATGGATTTTTTGATGAATGGTAGTAATAAAGGTAATCAACTAGGGATTCTTACTATTCAGTTTTTATATATAACCTTCCAGATTCATATATATGGGGCTTCCCAGGTGGTGCTAGAGGTAAAGAACCCACCTAAGGATGCAGGAGATGTAAGAGATGCAGGTTCGATCCCTGGGTCAGGAAGATCCTCTGGAGAAGGGAATGGCTACCCACTCCAGCATTCCTACCTGGAAAATTCCATGAACAGAGGAGCCTGGTGGGCTACAGTCCATTGTGTCACAAAGAGTCAAACATGACTGAAGCAACTTAGCACAGCATAGCATAGCACATACATAGACATAAATTTTTTCAGAAATAGATTGCATAAAAATATAGCTGACTCCTATATAACTACCTTTTTATATTTATTATTCATAAACTGGGGAAATACTTAATGACAAAACTCTTATACATTCAATAACACTTCTTATTCATACCATCACCTATATACCTTTGAACAATAGTAGCACATATTCTTACAGACCATATATATCCACACTACTGAAATACCTGTGGATGCATGGTTTGGAGATGTTTCATAAAAAATATGTCTCTCACATATAGAACCATTGAAATTGCTTAACAACAAGCCAGCCTTGTATGGCAATGCTGATTGCTCTACATTCAAAGTAAGTTCACCTGCCATAGCTTCTGTTGTTGTTAAGAAACACACATGGAATATTTGCTACAAATCAGAATAGGCCTCAACTTGTAAGAGACAGTCTTGGGAATCAACCTGTCTGATTATGTAATTATGTGACTTCAGGAATTAATCATTAGTGGTTCTTAGGTTAAAGGGGCGTGAGATGTATTAATAATTTCTTTCCACAAAACCTAGTAAGATTTCTAAAACAGGAGAAGATCTGGAAGAGATCTTTAAAGAAGGAGCTAATATTTGAGGAAGTTGTTTGAGCAAATGAAGGTTTAAGGGAGATGTGTAGTCAAAATCCAGAAGAAATATCCACTGAGTAGTGTATAGAGGATGATCAAGAAGTCAAAATTCAGAAAAGAATTTATGTTAGAAGCAGCAGAAGATGTATTTAGAAATGACAGATTTCTTTTTAATTTAGAAGCAAAATTTGAAATAAAGTTAGTTCAGAAAATAATATGATGAAAAATTACATAATGACTCAGAATAAAAAAAACTATTAATGCCTGGGTATATTTTTGTTAGGTAGTTTTTCTTCATATAGTTAATTTAAAAAATCAAACTTTGAAGTACAAGGAGTGGTTGTTAAAGTGTTGGGGATATTATAAAAGAAACTGGAAAGGGAAAACACCTTAGGGAGATATAACTCATGTAATGTACATGACACACACTCAAAAAACCTTTAGAAAAATGACTCGTTGGAATTATTTAAAATTGCAGAGACTCATCAAAGAAGGAAGGTTGACTATGACATGATGTAACATGTTCTAAGTTATTTGGTCTCCACAGTCATTTGATTATAACTCTTTAACTGATTAATTTCAGAAATACAGACAGATTCCAAGTTTAACTGGGATGTGATCCAAAAATTAACTTGCATTTTAGTTGTTCGAATTTGTTCCCCCCTATTTATAAGATTGTACTCTGTTGTTAACTTTCCTGACTGGTTCATAAAAGTCTATTTAACATGTTAGCCAGGATTACCATATCCTTTATGGCTTCCCTTGTGGCTCAGCTGGTAAAGAATCTTCCTACAATGAGGGAGACCTGGGTTCGATCCCTGGATTGGAAAGATCCCCTGGAGAAGGGAATGGCTACCCACTCCAGTATTCTGGCCTGGAGAATTCCATGGACTGTATAGTCCATGGTGTCACAAAGAGCTGGACATGACTGAGTGACTTTCACTTTTACCATCTCCTTTAGGACCCTTTATACATTGTATCGGAGAAGGCAATGGCACCCCACTCTGGTACTCTTGCCTGGAAAATCCCATGGATGGAGGAGCGTGGTGGGCTGCAGTCCATGGGGTCGCTAAGAGTTGGACATGACTGAGCGACTTCACTTTCCCTTTTCACTTTCATGCACTGGAGAAGGAAATGGCAACCCACTCCAGTGTTCTTGCCTGGAGAATCCCAGGGAAGGGGGAGCCTGGTGGGCTGCCGTCTATGGGGTCGCACAGAGTCGGACACAACTGAAGCGACTTAGCAGCAGTAGCAGCAGCAGCATACATCGTATATGGACTTCACCGGTGGCTCAGTGGTAAAGAATCCGCTTGCCAAACGGAGATGCTGGTTCAATCCCTGGGTTGGGAAGATGCCCTGGAGAAGGAAATGGCAACTCACTCTAGTATTCTTGCCTGGGAGATCCCATGGACAGAGGAGACCTGTGGGGTACAGTCCACAGGGTCGCAAAGAGTCGGATACAACTTAATTACTAAACAACAACAGCAACAACAATACATCATATATAGGAAGCAGCGATTGCTAGGTCCGATAATAGTACAGTGGTTATATTTAGCACAAAAAAATTAGTTTTTTATGGCTATGTAGCAAATTATCACAAACAGCAGCTTAAAATAATACAAATTTAGTAATACCTCATGGTTTCTGTGGGTCAGGAATCTCATACAGCATGGCCCTGTTCCTTGATCAGAATCTCAAACTGCTGAAACCGAGGCACTATTCAAGGTTGCTATTCTTATCTGAAGCCTGGGGTCCAGACTCAAACAGGTTGTGGGCAGAATTCAGTTCCTTGTGGTTTTAGGACTGATGTGTCCATTTTCTTACTTGCTGATAATGAGAGGCTGCTCTGTGCTCCTAGAGAATACATTCTCTGCCACCTGGGCCCCTCTGGCTTCAAGCTAGTAGTGGAAGCCATCTTGCATATCATAGCCTTCTCCTGTGTTAAATCTCTGCCTTTCTCTGTCTTTGATCTCTAGGCCGAGTTTTAAAGTGCTCATGTGATAAGGCCAGGCCCACTTAGAAAAATCTTCCTATTTTAAGGTCAACTGATTTAGAATCTTAATTACTTTTGCAAAATCCTTTAAAACAGTGTCTAGGTTAGTGTTTGGTTGAATAAGTAGGAGAAAATATGTGCACAATAGGGCCCAAGAATCTAGGGGCACCATCTTGGAATTCTGCCTATCACAAACCCTATCAATTTGCAATACATGCTGACATATAAAGGAAGGAATGACATGATGCATTGGATTTACATTGAGATAATACAGCAAGAATAAAAAAAAAAATAGAGGGAAAGCTTCCCTGGTGACTGAGTGGGAAAGAATCTGCCTGCCAATGCATGGGACATAAGTTTGATCCCTGGTCTGGGGAGATCCCACATGCTGTTTGACAACTAAGCCCTTGGAGCACAACTACCTAGCCAGGGCTCTAGAGCCCGGGAATCTCAAATACTGAAGCCCGTCTTCCTAGAGCCCAAGCTCTGCACCAAGAGAAACTATTACAATAAGAAGCCTGTGCACTGCAACTAGAAAGTAGTCCCTACTCACTGCAATTGAAGAAGACCCACTCACAGTAATGAAGACCCAGTGCAGCCAACAAATCCAAAAATAAATTTTGTTTTAAAAAATAGAGTGAGAAATAGGTACAATAAAATTGGCAAAATATAAAGAATTGCTGAAATGGAATGATGGCTATCTAGGGGTTTATTTTGCTACCCTTTCTGCTTCTATTGCATTTTAAAATATCCACTAAAATTTTAAGTGAATAAATAATATGTCCCTCAACCTTAATCCTGAGACCTAAACCTCGACATCATTGAACTGTAATCTTGTTGAATTTAATCTCATGGCCTGCATCCTTCCTTTCTTCTGAATCCCTTGTCCAATCATTTTTCAACCTTTTAAAGCCATGAAAGAAATTGGTACTGAGTGCATCCCAAGGCAGACTTGGGATGGCCAGCATGGTAGATGTTAGTGCATGGATAAAGACTAGAGCATTTGCTGTGCTGAAGGTGAGGAGTATGTCTGAGACAGAGATCTCTAGCCAAAGGGCAATTGTGATCAACCTTACAGTGGTTGGAAGGAATAAACAGAAAAAAAAAAAAGGCTTGAAAAGGAAGAACTGTCTTTCATACAAACGTTAGCAATAAATGTACAAGGAATGATAGAATTAGCAAATTGCTATTATGCAATCTGCGATGTAACAGGAAATTTAAACAAGGATGTCAGAGATATGAAATCAATTGGTGAAAGTTTATCAGAGAACAGAATACTCACAGTTTTAAAATATCATCCTGAAAATAGCTTTTCTTTTTCTTTTTTTTTATTTTTTAATTTAACTTTTCTTTTTAATTACCAAGGGAAAAATGGATCTCTATAATGGAGAGATCTTGCAATTACTACTTTAATAAAGCTATGTAATTTAAGATAACCAATAGTGAGACAATGTAATTTTATGTGATTCCTGATTAATGCAGTGAGAGTTAAATACTATCACTTGTGCAATATTTTCCCTAAAATGTTAAATTTGAATACAATCATAAGAAAGTAATCATCTAGGGAATTCCCTGGCAGTCCAGTGGTTAGGACTCTGAGCTTTCATTGCCAAGGGCCTGGGTTTGGTCCCTGATTAGGGAAAAAAGATCCCACAAGCTGCCTGGCATGGCCCAAATCATTATCATCATCACCCAATCTACTGGTCTGAACTCTCATAAAATTCAGTGTCAGTAAATAGAGAAACTAAAAGCATAGGAACTGTTTTAGATTAAAATACTTAACCAAATGTAGCTTCACTGGTGGCCCAATGGTAAAGAATCTGCCTGCCAATGCAGGAGACACGGATTCGATTCCTAGTTTGGGAAGATGCCCTGGAGAAGGAAATGGCAATCCATTCTAGTATTCTTGCTTGGGAAATCCCATGGACACAGGAGATATATGACTCCTCAATGACTAAACCACCATCGCCACTTAACCAAATGCCATAAATGAGCTTTGACTGGATCCTGGTTTGAAGAAAGAGTTTATGAATACATGTTGGAGCAAAAAATTTGAGTATGTTTATATTAGATGTTATAATTTATTTACTATTTGATAATCTTGAGAGTAATAACAGTATTATGCTTTTATAGGAAAATGTTCTTATCAGGAGATGTGTTCAAAAATACTTAGAGATGAAATAATAACAATTTTCAGCAACAAGTTTAATATACATACATGCATATACATGTGTGTGCATGTGAGGACAGAACAAACAAATTTGCCAAATGTTAATAATTGGTGAAGATTATATAGGTTATATTGTAATATTCCTTCAAGTATTTTGCAGGTTTAAACTTTCAAATATAAAGGGAAAAAATCACACAACCTTTCTTGATTTGTCTTTGCATCTGTAAAATGAGGGCCTTTAGAATAAATTATCTCGAAGTTCTCGACTATCCTTTGTATATGCGTGTGTGCTTGCTAAGTTGCTTCAGTCGTGTCTAACTCTTTGCAATCGCATGGACCATAGCCCACCAGACTCTGTCCATGGTATTCTCCAGGCAAGAATACTGGAGTGGTTTGCCATGCCTTTCTCCAGGGGATCCTCCTGACCCAGGTATTGAACCTGTGTATCTTATGTCTGCTGTATTGGCAGGTGAGTTCTTTACCAGTAGGGCCACCTGGGAATCCCTTGAGTATACATAAATTAAAACAAAGGACAAGGCAACAGGTGAATTATTCAATAATTTAATAAAATAGACTAGAAGGATAAGAAATAGGATGCAGATGATATGTACAGTTAATTTAAAACAATTTTTAAAATAACATGTATTCCACTGCCTTGTACACAATTAATTATGATTTTTTTGATTTGTTGAAAATCAACAATTTTTTGATTTGTTGAATTATGCTACACTTTGATTCTTTAAAAATATTAAATGTCATAAAAGCCCAAATTATTTCCATTTTGAGAATAGCAGTTTATATATATATAAAGGCCTGTATTTATTTTATATTCAGAGTATGTTTTTTGAGAAAAATAGAAATTCATCAGTGATTATCTGTCAAAAATTTTGGAGAGTTTTTTAAAACTACAGAAAATTTTTACATATGATATATTATTCAAATGCTAAACATTATTGTCTACTATTAGTTCTTAAGGAAATAATTTTAATTTTTCATTCAGCAGACTAAATGTTTTGGTTCTTTAACAAGTAGTAAATTGGAAGAATTAACAGTTCTCAACTGGTGAATATTGATTAAAAATTAATCTTGTTGCTTTACATTTACAATTAGGTAGCAATATTGAAGGATAGAAACATGTAAAAGTTACTTTAAGTATAAGAATTTTAGCTGTTTTACTTTAAAAGTCCAAAAACGTTACACAGAGAATGTATATAAAATGTACTGTATTGTTGCTGAATAATATTCCTTGTCCATGGTGATATAAAATATTATTTGAAAAGATAAGAAAGATGAAGTTTCTCCTTCAGTTAGAAAGAAAAATGTAAGCAAATAAAGAAATGTTTCACAGATGATTTCCTGCCTATACTATAAATATTAATCAATCTTATGAATAATTTTTGACATCCTGTCTTTCCTTTAATGGTTTATTTATATTGGAATATTCTATTAAAATTGTTACACATCTAAATCTATCATAATGTTCTGATTATAATTGCATTCAAAGAAGAAAAAATGAAAAAAATTTATCCAAAGTTCAAATTTTTACTCTCTATTTTACTACATATTAATATAATGTGTTGTATAGTTAAGAATAAAAGCAAACATGATGTAAGAGGATAGGATACATCCTGGTAGGTTTTCAACAAAGTATCAATATTAAAAGATTGGTCCAGAATATGTGGTTTTTAAAAATTAGTGCTGATTTATTTATTTATTTATTTCTGGCTGTGCTGGGTTCATCGCTGTGTGAGTTTTCTCACAGAAAAAGCAGCATCTTCCCTTTCGTTGTGGTGCACAGGTTTCTCAATGGAGTAGCTTCTCTTGTTGCGGAGCACAGGCTTTAGGCGTGTGGGCTTCAGTAGCTGTGGCACCTGAGCTCAGTAGTTGCAGATTGCTGGCTCTAGAGTACAGGATCAATAGTTGTGGCACACAGGCTTAGTGACTCCATGGCATGTGGGATCTTCTTGGACCAGGGATTGAACCTGTGTCTCCTGAACTGGCAGGCAGAATATGTATTTTAAAAAAGAAATAACATTTTTATTCTAAAAAATGGTATTTTCTTCTTATTTGATCTTTATAGGTTCCTGATAACTAATTGGAACACATTACTGGTCTGTCTTTGTATTAATATTTAGATTTTCTTGTCAGGCAAGAAAATCACAGACCATGAACCTGCACACCAAATGGTTATTTTGTCTTTGACTCCCTTAATAACATCCAAACTTAGGGGTAAATTAATTTTATAAACCTTAGTCATGTTGGTACATTTTAAAGTGACTCTTTTTTCTTATGAAACACAATAAATTTACTGAAAGTTAAAAATTAATTCTGGGTACTTTCTTGGTGGTCCAGTGGTTAAGGCTCTGTGCTTCCACTGCAGGGGGTGCAAGTTCAATCCCTTGTTGGGGAACTAAGACTTCACATGCTTGGGCAGCTTGGCCACACACACACATACACACACACACACACACATAAAAGAATTCTGCTTTGTTGTATACTGATGGTGTCTTGTTCTCATCTACCAGTCAGTATTAAAATGGCTACATGTTGATCAAATATAATTTGCATCCCCCACATCACTTAATACATAAATAATACATAAATATATAAATAGACATTATTTACAGTTGTGCTTCCCCAGTGACTCAGCGGTAAAGAATCTGCCTGCAATGCAGGAGATGCAAGAGACTCAGGTTCGATCCTTGGGTTGGGAAGATCCTTGGAGAAGGAAATGGCAACCCACCCCAGTATTTTTGCCTAGGAAGTCC
Source organism: Bos indicus (assembly GCF_029378745.1). Taxonomy (NCBI): domain Eukaryota; kingdom Metazoa; phylum Chordata; class Mammalia; order Artiodactyla; family Bovidae; genus Bos; species Bos indicus. The sequence goes on from NC_091760.1 coordinate 115,930,865, forward strand.
CACGGATGGAGAAGCCTGACCGACTACAGTCTACAAGGTCTCAAAAGAATTGGACATGACTTAGTGACTAAACAATAATTTTCAGTTGTATATACAAACACACACGTCCAGTAGATATTTGTTGAATGAATGATTCAATGAATGAACTACCCTGGTAACTAAGAAGGTGCTCCCAGCTATGTGATAAGGTTCCCATGTAATGAGTCATTGTTTTTAAAATTAGTGTGAGCATTAGCTCTTAAAACTTTGAGATCAGTAGGTCTTCCTATTGTTTAGTATGTCTCCCAGATTTTGGTATCATATTTCTGCCCATTTTTCTTCTACTTTTCTTTAATGCTTAATTTATTACAAATTTCAGAACTAGCAAATCTTATTTCCCCTTGTTCCCCGTAACAAAATATAGTTAGCATTGCTTAACTAAACAAGCAAGAAACATTAATTCTATGCTCTGTCTACTCATATGCCAAATTCACATCTTTGTCTGATTTACTTGCATCTGTTTTATTTTAGCTTGATCAAGAAAACAATACAGTATTGAACTGTATTACAAAAGACCAGAAATGTGACTAGTGACTACCATTCATTACAATAGTTATATTTGAAAAGGATATTGTTACAAAGAAATCCTGTAACTATAAGGGAGATGAAAATAACTAGAAATAACTGTGTACAGTGCTTTACAGCTCTGCAATTTATAGATTTCATGTGCATTAAATAATTTGCAGTACTCTGACTCTTTATAGTCAATTTTCCAAATTATCTAAGGCAAACGTACCATTGTTTATGCTGCTGAACATTTGAAGTTTAAAAAATGTTTTAAAGTTTTTTATGACAGGGCTATTTTTATGACAGATCTATGAAGTTTAAATAACAGGGCTATTGTACTTAAACATGTTGCATAATGATGGTCTTTGCTATTTATCTGAATAAATTAGTAATTTTACTTAGGATGACTTTTATGCATAAATAAATATTTCAAAAAATATGATTCTATATGCTTAAAAGATTTATACTACTCATTTAACATTATTATTAAACTATGAATGTCCTTGAATAAGATTTATGTAAATAACAAAAAAAGAATCAATTGAATATTATCCTCCCTTTACGGCTCATAGTACATCTTAATTCTGCACGTAAAAATAATTTTTTCAGTGAATTGTAGTGTAGAGGTATGAATAACAATATAAAAACACCGATACAGTATAATCTTCGTACCATTTGTATCCCGTAAAAACTGAATTTTTTAGTCAAGAAGAACAAAGTTATTAAGTTATATGTTCATTAATGCTTCATTATGATGATAATATTAAGAACAATTTGGTAATATTTCTATATTTCTCATCCTCTAAGTTAAAAAAAATGACAATTTCTGCCCAACTTGATCTGCAGCTACTTCCTTTTCCAGATTGGTAATGAAAATTAATTGCCTAACTTCATAGTTGCATTGAAAACTAGTTTAAAAAAATTTGCATACAGAAACTTTCTGTCACATCATCTTAAGTTTCACTGAAAACCTAAAGGGGCAAACAACATCTAGAATAGGAAACAAAAGTCAACCACGAAGAAAACATTTCTTCTCTCAGTTATTTATAATTGATTAATCTTGATAAAATCTATGTAATTTTTATTTTTCACTGATGTTGGAAATTTATTCTTATGGTAATTTGCAACTCCAGGTACCACCAATAATTAGAACTTAGAGCAAACAGGACCCAATTCAATCTTCTCATACATCTCCACCTTTTTCTCCACCTAGAATACGAATGTCTCTCATTCCTAAGAGGTATCAAGTTTTCAATCAAAAATCTAAATCAAAAAATATTTTAGACTCTCTTGAGAGAACAGAAACAGCATAAAATTATCACTTATGCAGTGATATTTTGTTTTGTACATATATAAACACAGTGGTGAGAGACAGTCATGTGTGTTAAAAAGCAAATTAAGTAAAATCACAAGCCTGAAAGGCAGTCATGATTGAAAAGCAAGATATCTATCTCTGCTTCTGGCCGTGAGGGAGTCACAGAGCCCCTCATATGAAAGTATTATCTTTCATCCATTATGAAAGTATTATCTTTCATGCATTAACAACTAGAAAACTGGGCAAAACATAGAGCACATTGATTTTCAGAAACTGGACCATAGGCAGTGTAGCTAATGGTCTCTGAGAAAAGAAACAAATGACTTGATCTTCTTGCTTGGAGCTAATTTCTGGGCTACGGTGCAGATATGGGGAAACCAAAATGAGCCCAGAAATCTCACTGAGTCACGTCATTGATGTCTCAATTTGAGAAGGCTGCAGCAGTTAAAATATACAGGACCAAGTATCCAAGATAAAGGAACCGCACAGAAAAAGAATTCTTAACAATTTAACTAGGAATCTCTATGAGTCTTTGGTTGAGTATTAAATACACAGTAATAATATGAAGCCTCATGGGTCCAGATTAGGAACTGCTGCTGCTGCTGCTAAGTTGCGACTCTGTGCGACCCCATAGACAGCGGTCCACCAGGCTCCCCCGTCCCTGGGATTCTCCAGGCAAGAACACTGGAGTGGGTTGCCATTTCCTTCTCCAATGCATGAGAGTGAAAAGTGAAAGTGAAGTCGCTCAATTGTGTCCGACTCTTAGCGACCCCATGGACTGCAGCCCACCTGGCTCCTCCATCCATGGGATTTTCCAAGCAAGAGTACTGGAGTGGGGTGCCATTGCCTTCTCCAAGAATAAAGTTGTAAGATGAACAATTTCCAAAACTCAGAGAAGGGAGTTGAGTTCCCATTAACCAGAATAGAGAAAATTGATTCTAGACTTTCCCTAAAATGACTTTAAAAAGAACCTCGAAGGATCAAAGTTCTAAAATGTGCACCTGGTCTAACAATGTTTAAACGAATATAACGAAACCCTGTACTTAGTAACCTAAAATTCATAATTTTAACAACTGATAAAAATTATTAGCTTTATGAAAAAAGATAAAAATTTGACCCTTAATTCAAAGAAAAATCAATTAAAGGTAAGAATCTTAGAAATAAAAGAGAGGATAAAATTGGTGACAATGACTTTAAGATATCAATACAAATATGTTCCATATCCTCAAGGACATAAAAGAAAACAACATAATGAGGATACAAGTAGAGGATATAAAAAAGAAAAAATGGAATTTCTAGAGATGAAAGTTAAACTATCCGGAATAAGAAATTCATTAGGTAAAGTTGACAGCAGTATATTCATTTCAGAAGAAAAGATCAGTAAAAGTAAAGACGAGGGGGGAAAAGCTATCTAAAATGAAATATAGAAAGGTCAAAGACTAAAAAATATAAACAAAGTTTCAGTGATCTGAGGGGCAAGATAAAGCAGTCTAGAGAAGACCTTGAATGAAAGGAGGGAGACCAGAGTGGGGGACAGAAATAGCAGAGAAAATTCTTCAATTCCATGAAGCTTACAATTCCAAAGCAAAAAAAAAAAAACAAAAAAAACAAAAACAAAACCCAAAACAAGAAAAACAACACAGTGAAAACTATCCTAACACATAACACAAGCAAGTTGCTGGAAACTGCTGTTTGAGGCTGGAGACAGGTGCAGGGATAGGGAACAAGAAGATGGAGTTAGGGTTGTCATTGAGATAACTGAAGCATCCACTGGCCTCTCCTTGAGGACTCACAACAGACAGGTATAAATACTTAACACGGACTTTAAATATTGACATATTTTTTCTTAGTGTGACATTAACAATGAACAAAATTAAAATGCTTATTCTAAAGTCTAGAAAAATATACACAACACACAGCCAAAGATGTTTACTGGAGATATATGTGGAGTGTGGGTGATGGCAGAGAGAAGGGTAAAGGAAAGCTAAGGATCATTTGCCATTTATTACAATTTTTAGTCACTCCATCAGAAGAGTCTTCCATATACATGCTGAATAATGCTATGCTTCTTTAGTGCCTGCGTACTAAGTCACTTCAGTCGTGTCTGACTTTTTTGCTGCACTATGGACTATAGCTTTTCAGGCTCCTCTGTTCATGAGAGTTCCCAGGCATGAATACTGGAGTGGGTTGCCATGCCCTCCTCCAAGAGACCTGCCTGACCCAGGGATCGAACCTGCGGTTCTTATGTCTCCCGCATTGGCAGGCGTGTTCTTTACCACTAGTGCCACCTGGGAAGCCCATGCTTCTTTAGTATTACATTTGTATTCAAAGTTTCTCATGTGATATATTACTCTGTAAATCCGCTCCTCCTCCATTTTACTCTCTCTTCACTTGTCCTTTATTATGGATATGAATTCACATCCATAATTCCTCTTCATCTACTTTTTATTTTATGTATATATATACAATATCTCTTCATCTGTTTTTCATATCTCTTCATGTGTTCTTTATTATGGACCTGGCATCATATCCAGTTTCCTGGTCATGAGGAGACTGGTAAGAGCTGAGGTAGGAATATACCATCATAGTGAATAGATAGTCTAGAGGTTGGGTATGGAGGTCACAGGACTTAGAGGGTCTATTGTGTTGAGAAGTGGGAAAGATGGGCTTTAGTCAGCAAAAGAGGGCCACGGGGCCCTGACAGTATTAAGAAAAAAAAGACTTGTAGTTCACTAACCATGAACTAAGCAGGAGTTATCAACTGGGCCCCAGCAACCAGGTATGTTTAAAGAAAAAAAAAAGTTGATTATTTCCACATGATTTTTCCTCAAAATATTTTAACTGGATGAATAAAATAATGTCTGACATAACCCATATTCTAGGTGTTTTAAGTGACTCAGCCACTTTGATAAAATATTTTGAAATAACCATATATTAGCAGTAAGTTTGAACTAGTTATGGAAAACTATTTTATCTAAATATTTTATATAACATGATTTTAAAAAACTAAAGGAAATACAGGAAAAAATTAAAACATATTCATTTTTGGAATGTGTATCACTGATGTATGTCTATCTATCTTCTATCTTTATGTAATAGATGTATCTTCTATCTTTACGTAGCGTTTCCACCTGGCTCAGACTTGCTGGGAGATGCTTATTTCTTGTTAGATGGTAGTGCATGTTTTCGAAAGAGGCAGATAGCTGGGAGCTTAGCAGTGTATTTAAGATGGGACATATTTCAGTACGGGGACTTGGAAAGATCATGTGACGCAGAGGAAAAAAAGCCCATAGATGTACATGCTGCCTAGTGTCCAACCTATGGTCTCATTATCCACATGAATATATTGAGTCTTGTCATCTCAGACTCTGATGAGATCACTTAGAGTACTAATTGTGGCTAAGGTGTCAGACAGAGTAGAAAGAGCCCTGGATGGGGAAGCTGGATATACTGACCTCTACACTGGTTTCTGCCATCAACCAGTCATGTTAACTTCAAACTGAGGTTTAGTTCTATGGGGTTGAGACTAATTATTTCCAAGATCTTTGTCAATTCTAATATTTTTGGAACTTAAAAAAAATTCTACTTTCATAAATGTAGAAAACCACATCATCAATACCCAGGTTCAAAACTATTAAAAAGTGATGACATTTAAGAATGAATAAAGTAATAATTTTTAGCTTACTATTTGTACTTTTAATCTAAACACCTGTGCCTTTCTCTGTTGCCCTAGAATTCTTCTCATTGTATTGAAATGAAACATAAAATAGCAGATGTACTTGTATCTAATATTCAGTAAAAATATTCTGTCAACCATCAGTGAAAATATTCTGGAGTTTAAAAGTAAATCAGTCACTCATTCTTCTGATGGTGTTACTATAAATACTAATGGTAATATTGCTTGTGCACATTGTCCAAGGAAGACACAAAATCTGACTTAACTTGGTCCCTCTTTATTACTCATACATCTCTAATTTCCTTTTTACCCCAAATTCTTCTTTCCGTGTATGTGACACAAACTTGGAAAACTAGAAGTTGCCTGTGACCTCCCTCTAACTTCCACCCACCTGAAATTATTTTTCTCTTTTCGGAGTTTCCTCCATAAATTTACTTATAGAATAATCTATTTTATCCCTTTTATCTCTCCTCTTAGAAGAAAGCATCTAATAAACTTAGTAATTGTAAGCTATCAGTGACAATTATGATTAGTAAAATTCATAGGGCATATTTATTTTTAAAAAGATGCAGTAATTGTCTAACTGCAATGGCACCCTACTCCAGTACTCTTGCTTGGAAAATCCCATGGATGAAGGAGCCTGGTAGGCTGCAGTCCATGGGGTTGCTAAGAGTCGGACACGACTGAGCGACTTCACTTTCACTTTTCACTTTCATGCATTGGAGAAGGAAATGGCAACCCACTCCAGTGTTCTTGCCTGGAGAATCCCAGGGACGGGGGAGCCTGGTGGGCTGCCGTCTGTGGGGTCGCACAGAGTTGGACATGACTGAAGTGACTTAGCAGCAGCAGCAGCAGAAGTCCCATATACACCATTAATTCCTAGTGATATTTGTTAATTATGAACTACTAAAGAGACATCTTTTAAAATTAATTAGTGTTTACATAGCTCATGAAGATTTTTTAAAAATATCATTTTTAACACTTTCAAATAGAAACTCTAGTAACCTATTGTAAAAGGAATAATTAAGCTAATGTATAATGAGCCACAAACTATATCAAAAGCACAAAATGAAATGAGTACTACAATGTCAGGCACTGTCACAATCAAAGGATTTATAGTTTTTTTGTCATTACTGTGTTGGGTAACTGTTTTTACTGTGAAAAGCTTAATTGCATTCATCATTCATATATACGGAAATCTCTGCACCATTCATTCATTAAACATTTATTGAGCACCTACTATGTTCCTTGACTAATTTCTTGACTATTTACAAAATATATAAGGCACACATATTACTAGTTAGGTTATGCCCATGGCAGCCACCTAACTGAGAGGCTATGAGTTGGTGAGTAAATAAACACTAAACAGTACTTTACATAGGAAAACAACTGCATATAATAATCTCCAAAGTCTCATCGCATAAATACTTACACCAGTTATAGACTTATTTTTATGCATCAAAACTCCAAGATATAGTATTTGGATTAAAATAAGACTTTTCTCCCCACTAAAAATAACGATAATCCTAGCATCAAAGGGTGCTGGAACTGAAGGAAAATGTAGAAGTATTTTAGTACAGTGGCACTCAGACTTCCTTGAAAGAGGCCAGGTGGCTGCCCCAGGAAGGTTGCAGGAGTGACATGCTGGTGGGGGCAGATTGGTTGAGCAGACGGCCCCTGGTATAACAAGAGAAGTAAAATCCCTGGGGCTAGGGGTGGCGGTGGGGGCAGTGTTCTCTGCCTCACACTCTGCCAGACTTTGCAAGTTACTTATTTACATTATATGCTCTGGTCCTGTAGACATTTAAGTTTGCAAAGCCTGAGTTATATTCTCCCTCTCCTTGTCATTTTTTGGTTTTTAAACTCATCTTTAGTTTCTACTCAATGTGTAATCACTAAAGATTTGTGTCATTGGCTGACGTTTTCCTAGATAGCACATTCTTTCCTAGCACAAAGGGAACCATTGACTTAAGTAATTTTTATTTTAACTCATTACTATCTTAAGTGATTTTATGTAAACTTGTTTTATGACTGTGGACAAGCATTATTAATGCATGTTTGTGGAATTAGTTTTATTTTAACACTATTTGTATATAGCTGAAATGATAGTTTTAGGCTTGGAAGCCTGATCCATCTCACTTGCTTTAGATTTCTCACAGGCAAAAGTTAAACAGTACTGCCAGCAATATGAGCTTCCCAGGTGACTCAGTGGTAAAGAATGCGCCTGCCATTGCAGGAGATGCAGGTTTGATCCCTAGGTCAGGAAGATCTCCTGGAAAAGGAAATGGCAACCCACTCTAGTTATTTTGCTTGGGAAATCCCATGGGCAGAGCAGCCTGGCTGGCTACAGTCTATGGGGTCTCAAAGAGTTGGACACAGCTAAACCAGTACAACAACAACCAGCAATATAACTCCAAATCCTTCATAATACTTAGGAAAAAAAATACAAATTTAAGAAAACTCATCTTATTCTATTTGACAGGAATGAAACATAGAGAAAGCTTCTATTTTGCCTGCTGCACTGTCCAATATGGTAGCTACTAGCCTCATGAGGCTATTTAAATTTAATTTAACTGAAATTTTGAAAAGCAATTTTCTCAATATCACTAGTTACATTTCAATTGGCTAGCAGGTGCTTTATTAGACAGCTGAGATGTAAAAAAATTTTCGTTATTACAGAAATTCTACTGGACAGCACTGTACTAGAGAAATGTTATAAATTGAAGAAAATTGCTTGTCATCTATGAGCATGAAATCTTACCCTCCTTCTTTCTCTTGTCATGATAAGGAAATTGTTACTCTGTGAAAAGAATATGTAGTGTGTTTGTTTTCCTTGTGATATTTCTTCAATTGTCATGTCCTCCTGTCTACCTTTTACGATTAAGGGTTTATCTCTCCTGTTCAATCCTCACATTAAACACAGAGACATCAACTGTTTCCACCCACAGCCTTCCCTGCTTAAAAAAAACTCCAATTGTTCCACTATCACTAATATTAACTATAAGTTGTTATCCTGCAACTGGAAGACATTAGATTGTACAAACTTAAGCTAACAACTTCTGTCTTTGATAGATCTCTAGTAAATGTCTTTACCCCCAAATACCTTCCAAGAATACGATCACAGTGCTGAAATCCCAGCATGTTCCTGAAAAATTTCACTTTGCCAAAAGTTTATTGCTGCTGCTAAGTCGCTTCAGTCGTGTACGACTCTGCGCGACCCCATAGACGGCAGCCCACCAGGCTTCCCCGTCCCTGGGATTTTCCAGGTGAGAACAATGGAGTGGGTTGCCATTTCCTTCTCCAATGCATGAAAATGAAAAGTGAAAGTGAAGTCGCTCAGTCGTGTCCGACTCTTAGCGACCCCATGGACTGCAGCCTACCAGGTTCCTCCATCCATGGGATTTTTCAGGCAAGAATACTGGAGTGGGTTGCCATTGCCTTCTTCCCTATCAGCTCCTGCTGCTGCTAAGTCGCTTCAGTCGTGTCCGACTCTGTGCGACCCCATAGACGGCAGACCAACAGGCTCCCCCATCCCTGGGATTCTCCAGGCAAGAACACTGGAGCGGGTTGCCATTTCCTTCTCCAAAAGTTTATTACTGAAATGCAAATTTCTGGCCGCTGTGTGTCAGTCTGGTTTCCACGTGTAACTACTTGTAATTTAATAGGTTAATTCTTCTAGGTTTAGAGCCTGGAAGGAAAAGGGCTTTGGCAACTGAAGAGAGCAGTTTGTCAGGGGAAGTTTTCATGAAAATGCCAGGTTGTCCGTGAAAATGTAAACTTCCATACAAAGAAAGGAAACCAAAAAAAAAAAAAAAGAGGATGCTGTTTGGAGCACTATGGGATAAACCTGGGTGTGGTCCTGAATTGTAATGTTCTCTTGTGCCCTTGGACATACTACTTAACTTCTCTGAACTTCAGTTTTATGTCCTTAAAATGTGTTGTTATTGTTCAGCTGCTAAGTCATGTCTGACTCTTTGCGATCCTATGAACTGCAGCACACCAGGCTTCCCTGTCCTTCACTATCTCCTGGAGTTTCAAGTTCATGTCCCTTGAAGTGGTGATGCCATCCAACCATCTCATCCTCTGCCACCCTCTTCTCCTTTTGCCTTCAATCTTTCCCAGTGTCAGGGTCTTTTCCAATGAGTTGGCTCTTCGCATCAGGTGGCCAAACTACTGGAGCTTCAGAGTCAGCATCAGTCCCTCCAATGAATATTCAGGGTTGATTTTCTTTAGGATTGACTGGCTTGATCTCCTTGCAGTCCAAGTGGCTCTCAAGAGTCTTCTCCATCACCACAGTTGGAAAGCATCAGTTCTTTAGCGCTCTGCCTTCTTTATGGGCCAACTCTCACATTGTTACATGGCTACTAAATGGATCTAAAAGTAACTCATCAGGATAATAAAGGATGTGAACAAGACCTAGTTCTGTATAAAGCATACACTGGGAATGATAATAAGGAGCTACTGTTGGGATTATCTGCCCCACCTTGTCATTTTGATTTCAAACTAAAAATGATGACCATATTCAGTGTCTTTCCTCTCTGTCTCAATTACTTGACAGTCAGCCAGTCCGAGTCAGAAACTGACTCTAGAAGAGTTCAGAGAAGGTATAGAAGAGAACTTCCATGGTGCCTGTGATGAACACAGAGAAATGTCTTGCCTGGAGCAGAGAATCATTAAAGCATTATCCAGAAATGCTGGAAAAGGAGACTGGAAGTTTGGGATAAAGATAAAATGTAAGGCTTGGCAAAAGTTGCTTTTTTTGTTTTTGTTTTTATATAGCAGTTTCCCTCAGGGACTAGAACCAGAAAGTGTAAATTATTCCTAATTGTTTCAGTTTCTTGCATCTGTCTGGTTTTATACTGATCTTAAGTATTATTTTCAGTTACAACCAGAAAGTAAGTGCATACTGAGTACCTATTTGTGTCTATAAAATAGGCATATCCTTCTGTTTAGGATTTTTAAAAAATTATTTTTATCATATTACTTTTCTATTTTTTTAAAAAAATAGTATTTATTTATTTTTTGGCTGCACTGGGTCTTCATCACTGCACACAGGTTTCCTCTAGTTGCAGTAAGTAGGGCTGTTTTCTAGTTGCAGGCTTCCCTGGCGGCTTAGACGGTAAAAATCTGCCTGCAATGCGGGAGATCTGGGTTCATTTCCTGGGTCAGGAATATCCCCTGGAGAAGGAAATGCCAACCCACTTCAGTATTCTTGCCTGGGAAATCCCATGGACAGAGGAGCCTGGCAGACTACAGTCCTTGGGGTTGCAAAGAGTCAGACACTACTCAGTGACTAACACACACACACATACACACACACTCTCTCTCTCTCTAGTTGCAACACATGGGTTTCTCATTGTGGTGGCTTGTCTTGTTGCAGAGCACAGGCTCTAGGTGCATGGGCTTCAGTAGTTGTAGCTGAGGGTACTAGAGTGCTGGCTCAGTAGCTGTGGCACATGCGCTTAGCTGCCCTGTTGCATGTGGAATCCTCTCTGATTGGGATCAAACTTGTGTCCCCTTCATTGGAAGGAGGATTCTCAACCACTGGACAACCAGGAAAGTCCTAGGAATTTTTTTTAAGTCTAGAGGGGCAGATAGACTTAAAAAAAATTTTCTATAAGACAATATGACTTGAACGATGTAGGCTGCAATGGGAGTGCAAGTGCATCTGCTCAGAAAAATAAATTTCCCCGTAACAGCAAGCAAAACTCCAAACTGAGCAGATGTCATTTCCTGCAGCCATGACTCTGAAAAAACAATGGTTACTTTATTTAATGTTTTAGGATATTTTCTCTATCTTCTTCCTGTCCTATTTCTTTTAATATAAACCACCTAGAATCAAATTGAAATATTTAAGTTTATGACTGTCCTAGAAAATTATAGTTAATAGTCAACTTAATAATTCTTGTTCAATAACCTTACCCATTTGGAGTCAATATAAAGAATGCAAATGAATACTTCTGAGGGCTATATGGTTGCCACAAGCAGTTTTTATGATCATCATTTATTTTGACTTTTATTTTATATGTAATGTGACAAATTCTTGTGTTCCTTTCTTGTTTGTTTTGGTCATCCGTAAAGGCTGACTAGTGATAACAAATGAGAAATCTGAAGAAATCAGGCACTTTGGAAGTCGAAATGGCTGAATATGAACCAGAAAGGATTCTGAATTTTGAAAAAAGGGCATTAAGATTTGAATCATACTGCATTCCAATAGCAAGCCAATGGGAAATGAGTTTTAAAGGATTCCCTTACAAGTGATCAAAATGGGAAAAGAAGGCATCTAAAGTGATGTTTCCACTATTTAGAATTTTTTACTTATATGAAATATTACTTTTATCGGTGATGATTGATAAATAAGGTGTTATAAAACCTTCGGACATAGGATTTATGTCCTCAAAATGTCTGCTTATTTATAAAGCTTTGCAACAAAATTATTAAAATCTTTCCTCTCTGCACTCTGATTCCAGTGTCAAAAGATCTTACTCTTCAGGAAAGATTTTAAGGAAAATTAAGATTCTGTCATAAGTTTATGTAACAAAAAAAAAAAAAAAAATAGAAGTTAAAGGGTTTGACTCATTTAAACCAAGTTATTGAAAAATTTATAAAATTAAGTAGTGATATGCAATTTATATTTAGTTGAGTAACTTAAGAGTAATTATAAAAAAATAACCTAAGAGTTTTTATGGGACCAAGGGCTAAAGAACAAAAACCCCAAAGGAAAGAAAAAAGAAAAATCTTCAGATCAGCATTTCCAACCGAAGACTACTCTAAAAATCTACCTCCAGAATAGTAATTATAAAATGTTTTATTTCTTACGTAACAGTTAATTTCTAAAGACTGAAATTTTTAAGCACTAACAAAATTTATGTGTTGATGTAGAAGATTGTGGAATTAAAGTAGGGTTCTCTTATTAGAAAACACAGTTCCAGTTTAAGTTAGAATATGAATGAACACCTCATTCCCACCCACCTTAGTTCTGGGTCCTGGTTCAGCCACCTTTGCACTATTTCAACAGTCTGATAATTGAAAGTTTTCCTTATCACTAATCTTTCTTTCTTCCAGTTTATCCTATTCATTTGATAAGATTAATCTTTCTAGAGCAGTGCTATTCTATGTCATTCCCACAATAAGAAACCTTCAAAGGCTCCCATTTTTAATTGAGTTAAGACACACCTGTCAGGCTGTACTTTAAATCCCTCTATCCCACTGGTTTTTCAAATGAGTTCTCTGGAATCCTAATGAACCAAAGATGTGCTTCAGAAGTTACATGAAATTTTGGTCTAAGTGCAATGGATGCTGACACTGCAACTATTGTCTGTTATCCTGGGGTTCAAATGTCTACATGTCATTAGACCAAACATTATAGGAGTAACTGTGCTAAATCTGAACTTACAGAATAACTAATTTACTACTTTAAAGTATTTTACAAATTAGTATTTTCTGCATAAAACGTTGTTTGAAAAAATGTTTGATCTATTAAAAGAGTTTGGAAAAAGTTATTTTACATACAGCATGAAATTGAAAGTTTTAGTTGCTCAGTCATATCTGACTCTTTGTGACCCTCATGAACTGTAGCCCACTAGGCTCCTCTGTCCATGGAATTTTCAGGCAAGAATATCAGAGTGGGTTGCCATTCCCTCCTCCAGGGGATCTTCCCAACCCAGGAATTGAACCTGGGTCTTCTGCATTGCAGGCAGATTCTTTACCATCTGACCCACCAGGGAAGCATGTACCATTTTTATTCCCAACATGCCCCAGTTCCCTGCATCTATTGTCATGCTGGTTCTCTTACTGGAAATTTCTTCTCTTCCCTTCATTCCCCATTATCCCAAGGTTAAATCTTTCTATGACCATCAAAGCTTTTACTGGTCACCTATCTATCTTTCTCTTCCCTTTGGTCATGTTGAATGTTTACTGCACTCATTGGATTTTCCTCCCTGTGTTTTGTCCATATTCCACACTAGGTTTATTGTTCTTGAGGGTAAAAATTGTGTCTTACTTTCCATTTATTAAGTGACCAATATTTCTTTAAAAGGAATTGAGCACCACAAATTCTGACATAAAAATAATTACCACCACCACTGTTCCCACCGCATAAATTCAATAAATTCTCTGCTTTAAGAGTACTATCTTTTCAAGAGGCTGGTCCAATGACAGATGTTCTTTAATTAGTAAAAAGTATGAAATATGATACTTTCATAGAACATATGCAAAATCACCCATATCTTAGAATTATTTGACAATAAGAAAAAATATGGTGATAATAAGGATAATGAAAACAATAATTTATTGAATGCTTATGTGCTAGATCTATCCATACATTTTTCTCATCTCATTCTAACAGTTCTCCAAAATGGGCAGCATCTTACTTTTATAGAAGAGAAAACTGATACTCCAAGAGGTCAAGTCATTGACTCAGGGTTACAAATAGAGTAAGTAGGAGAGTCAGGATTCAAACATTGTTTGTGTTGCCCAAGAATGAATGCTCTTTCCAGTTCATCACATTATCACTCAGAATGGAAATAAGGAAAATAACAAGAATGGCATATATATGAATTTTTCATGCAAGAAACTTTGAAAGTTATTATCCAATACTTGGAGTTTGAGACTGCTTTTTAATATGTTACAAAATTCTTTCTTGAGGGTTTCCCAAGATAACACACCCACTTGATCTGAAACCGTTTTCCTCAGTTACTGAGCATTTCACTCTTCTTGGCTAAGATGAAGAGCTTGCACCAGGACAAATGACGATAAAAGTAAAAAAATGAAAAATAGAAACCTTATATCCTTAGTTACAGAGTGACTTCAACTTAGTGAAGTTAAAATGTATACTGCTTTTCATAATAGAATAAGAATGAAGAGAACAAGTGTACAGTATACATTAGTTAAATATAGATTTGTGAGCAACTCTGGTAATGCTAATAGTGTAGTGATTAAAGCTAAATAGACAGAGACAGATTTCCTATCATAGCAGAATGGATTGGAGGTATTGATGAAGATGCTTTTGAAGTGTACAGGAGTTTCAGACTTTTTCAGCTTGTTCCTCTACTTGAATAAATGCCAACGGTGACAGTCTTCCTGAGAGACCTACTGTCTCCTCACTGATGCAACCAGGTAACCTCAACCAGCCCTGGTTTTAACTTCTCTTGCCAGTTGGCAGTCTTTCTGATTTCGCTCTTAGCTTTAAGCCCATTGACTGGCTAAAAACTAAATAGTTGCCTTATTTCACAATACTTAGAAATTCCAAGCTTACCCTTAGGTCATTGAGCTAAATTTTACATTGGTGATTCCTAAGTAAACTTAGCATCTTTCATAACTTACCCATATTTTTCCTTAATTGTGATCTTAGAGTGTCTGAATTCCTAAATTATGACACTAGATGCAATTTATCAGCCTCCAGTTATTTGGCAGGAGACACCAGTTCAATACCAGGGAAGATCTCCTGGAGAAGGAAATGGCAACCGTCTCCATACTTGTCTGGGAAATCCCATGGACAGAGGAGCCTGGCAGGCTACAGTCCATGGGGTCACAAAGAGTTGAACATGACTTAATGACTAAACAACAACAGTTTTGAAACTAGCTTTTGTGACTATCACCTTGAGACAACCTTGAGATTATTACTGGGAGGAAATGAGTGTGAACAGCAGGGATGCTCAGTGGAGGTGGTCTCCAAGGAGGAGAGAGCAGAGGTTCAGTTGTTAATTAGCCCCAGTGCTTGAGGATTCGGTTCCAGTTACCTAGAAGCCAGTTGTCCTAAGCTGTTTACAAAACCTCCCTCTCCTCCCTCTTTCTTTTCCTACCTGCCTCCCTCCTTTGCTCCCCTAGTCCTCTCTCCTCCTCCTCATCCTTCATCACTGATTTTCCTGACCACTTCTCTCTGATCCTACATTGATAGATCTGAAGTATGACTTCATCTTATGAGAAGCTTTCTCCAAAGTCAGAGTGAGCGGAATCATTTTAGACAATGATACTGTCAAGATGATATTTAAATTGTCAGTAAGAGATCATTGTAATTGCTAGCACCTACAAGATGCCACTTCTATTTAAAAATTAAAGATGATTTATATCTATTAAGTGTAGTCTTCATTTTGTTTCAAAGTGAAAAAATTTTAACTAACACCAAATTTTCATTATGTGCCAGGCATAAGTATTGACTATTTTACACAAACTTCCTTATAACATCTTTAAAATCAGTCCCTATCAGATAATAGGTATGTGGAAACAGTGCCAAACTTTATTTTGGGGGGCTCCAAAATCATTGCAGATGGTGACTGCAGCCATGAAATTAAAAGACGCTTACTCCTTGGAAGGAAAGTTATGACCAACCTAGATAGCATATTCAAAAGCAGAGACATTCCTTTGCCAACAAAGGTCCATCTAGTCAAGGCTATGGTTTTTCCAGTAGTCATGTATGGATGTGGGAGTTGGATGATGAAGAAAGCTGAGCACCGAAGACTTGATGCTTTTGAACTGTGGTGTTGGAGAAGACTCTTGAGAGTCCCTTGGACTGCAAGGAGATCCAACCAGTCTATCCTAAAGGAGATCAGCCCTGGGTGTTCACTGGAAGGACTGATGCTGAAGCTGAAACTCCAGTACTTTGGCCACCTCATGCGAAGAGTTGACTCATTGGAAAAGACCCTAATACTGGGAAGGATTGGGGGCAGGAGGAGAAGGGGACAACAGAGGATGAGATGTCTGGATGGCATCGCCGACTCACTGGACATGGGTTTGGGTAGACTCTGGGAGTTGGTGATGGACAGGGAGGCTTGGTGTGCTGTGATTCATGGGGTCGCAAAGAGTCGGACATGACTGAGCGACTGAACTGAACTGAATATTACCCTTACTTAACAAGTGAGGGAATTGGGACTTATAGAGATTAGGCAATTTTCCAAGGTCACACAGCTAGTAAGTATTCAGACTCAGGATTTGAAACCAGATACTACTAATTATAAAGAAAAAAAGAAGTGCTCTTTATCACTTATACTACTGAAGATTTTAAATTATTAATTTTAAGCTATATCTGATATCTTTTTGGTGAAAACCACCTCTCCTAAAGCTATTATAAAATATGGTGAAAGAGAGGCAAGAAGCAGACTGGTCAAATTTCACAGAGAATTAGTTTGGGTCAATAATAGAGTCAGTTCCAATAATAAAGTCTACTTGTATTATATTTCACAAGATTATAATAAAATGGCTTTTTTTCTTTTTGTAGAAATATTTTCATGTAGCATGGCAAGATGGTTTAAAACACTACATACCAATTCTCCTGTTAATTTAAGTCTTTCTCCAGAAATGTTCTTACAACTGGATAACAAAGATCTACTTTTTAATGGTGGGTTTTGGGGCAAACAATCTCCTAAACTTTAACGAGAACATCTCCTTAAGAACATGGAAATTATGTTTTTATGTTTAATACTGTGCCAGTCTTTAGGCTCACATTTGGAGCTGCAGTATTACAGAGGACTTATCTCTTTACCATAGTTTTGTTGAGTATCTCCTGTGAACAAAGAGTCTTAGACAATAAGAAGGTTACTGGTCTAGTATCAGACCTTACTTGCTGGAGCCAGGCTCACCATGATGAAAGAGGTTTGTACATCAAGATGAATCCCTCAGTTCTTGAAGCAAGCTGATCAGAAGTGAGTATTTCAGGAGCATTTCCCTCACCTCAGGTGGAGAGGCAAACAATTAACTGTATAGCCTCAGATTAAACTACACAATGGTTTTAACCTATGACACTGTAATCTACCTGACTTCCAGTATCACCACTATCTCCAAATACCTATTTCTATTCCCTGTCCACTAGATTGAACCCACTGTATATTTACACTAATCTAGTCTAGGTTCCGGAGAAGGCAATGGCACCCCACTCCAGTACTCTTGCCTGGAAAATCCCATGGACGGAGGAGCCTGGTGGGCTACAGTCCATGGGGTCTCGAAGAGTCAGACACGACTGAGCGACTTCACTTTCACTTTCCACTTTCATGCATTGGAGAAGGAAATGGCAACCCACTCCAGTGTTCTTGCCTGGACAATCCCAGGGATGGGGGAGCCTGGTGGGCTGCCATCTGTGGGGTCACACAGAGTCGGACACGACTGAAGCGACTTAGCAGCAGCAGCAGTCTAGGTTCACAACTCTTCCTAGGGCATGGTTATTTGGGGCATTGATACTTTCGGGGGAGCTCATCTACTTTAAGGATCAGTTCCTTTAGCCATAGTTCCAACTAGTCCCACCAGTTTGAGATGCCATGTATCCAGCTGAACCCATTTAATTATGACATTTATTTGTTAGAGCTGGAAAGAGACTCAAGATCCCTGTTTTAGAAAATTTTAAATCAAACTATAGTTGATTTCCACTTGGTGTGTTATTTTAATCAGTAGATTCACTTCTTCAAGTGGAATTTAATGGAGAAGCTCAGCTTTAAAAAACAACTAAATAGAAATAAAAGTGCAGTTTAAACAAGAATACAGAAATGAGAAAGTCGAAGATTCCTCAGTCCCCATCCACCACAAACACACCTGTTAAATGTGTTCAGAGCACAGCCTTGACATTCCTGATTCAGTCCAACGAACCCTGAGTCCTAGGCATCTTGCCTGAAGTCATCCAACTAGTAACCAACTAATAAGTCTAGGACCCCAAACTAAAGACCAGTGTATTCATCAAGGTTCTCAAGAGAAACAAAAACAATAGAATGTGTGTATGTGTGTGTGTAGTAATTGGACGGGACTGGCAAATATGAAATTTGCAAGGAGGCAAGTAAACTAGAGACTCAGGGAAGAGTTGATTTTGTAGCTCGAGTCTGAAGGCTGTCTGGAGGCAGAATTCCCTCTTCCTTGGGGGACTTCAGTCTTTTTCTATTAAGGCCTTCAACCGATTGAAGGATATCCACCCACATTAAGGAAAGTGATTCACTCAGTGTCTTCTGAATTAAATGTTAATCACATATAGGAAATACCTTCACAGTGACATCCAGACAGGTGTTTGACCTATCTGGGTATCATGGCCTAGCCAAGTTGACATACAAAATAAGCCATCACACTCAGAGTTCTTAATTAAAAATCCTGTGCTCTTTCCCTTGTGAAAATGGTTTATGATCCAGCAGGAGAGAAAGGACAGTGTAGCATATACTGTTTGTTCCTTACCTAATACTGATTTTCCTCTTCCCCTTCCTAAGACAACCTAAAATTTTTGTGTGAAGGCCAATGAGCCTACCTAGAATTTTAACTTTCCTAGTTTTTCCTAGGGTTGTTTTTTGGCCAGTGAAATGTAACTAAAGATGACTGGGTGCAGCTTTGGGAAATCTCCTTAAAGAGACAAGCTGAATCAGCTTAGCCTTTCCCCATCCCCCTTTGTCTTGTCTGGAATTTGGACCTGAGGACTGAAGCTACAGAAGACACCCTGTGATCACAAACGTCAAGAGAATCAGAAAAACCTAAGGCCTAACATTTTTTGAGTTGATGACAAGTAACTCTTTCCAGATTTTTTTTGTTTTATGAGAAAAAGAAAAAACCCTTTTTTTCCTCCTATGCCGTTGTTAAGATTGTTACGCAGTCTCAGTCCTTAATTGATATAGACAAGGATACAGGTAACTACAGTGAAGATCTTGAAAACTGAACAATGATGAAAACCCTGAGACTGTGCCTAAGGCAGCAAGGCAGAAGGAACAGGGTTTCTATGAGTTAGACGTCATGAACACATCAAACACTATGACAGACCATTAGGCAGGAACTCTGGGAGACTGAAGAGCTGCCATGAATTCAGCAAAAAGTGTAAGGGGACATAAAAGGCTATAGGAAGAAAGGAGATGGACATTTAAAAGAACTAATTTTTAGCCACAAGCCTAGGACAGTCACTGGAATGAATTACAGTAAAACTGTGTGACTTTTTTCTCTGAACCTTTCTGGGAAGTGACAGGACAGGAGAAGAACAAGAAGAAATTAACTATCCTCATTAGAAATCTCCAGTGTAACTTACCTCCTCGTGACAGACCCTTTGACGAGCTTATCTTGACTGGTTTGTCAGTGGAAGCGCCTCCTCATCCCAAGGTTTTTGTTTTTTGTTTTTTAAAGACAACTGATTAAACTGTTTAACTTGTGACTACAAGTGCCCACCTTGCAGCAAGAGATGAATCACAAATCACTTTTAGACATTAATTTTCAGGGGTGTGGGTTGGGGAAAGAGAGAGAGAGAGGGAGGGGAAGAGTAAGATACTTAATCTCTTTGAGATGATTTAAATTAACTCCTGCTTTGAGGCAAAGAGAGAGAGAGTCTCTGAACTTTCCATAACCATCAAAAACCTTTTCTAAAAATACTCTTCTTATGAGTGTTCGGTTTTATGGAAAGAATGAGGAGCTGTACAGTAGTGGTAAGGGTATAAGTGGGAGGATTTAGGAATTGAGTTTTTGTGAGTTGAAGTGGGAAAGCTTCACTAAGTGGATGGCCTTGGGTGCAAGACAATCATTGACTGGAAGTGAACACATAATATCTTTGGGGAAAAAAGAATAGAGTAGGGCAGTTTCAAGTCAAGTTTGAAGCCAGAGATGTAAGTGAGAATCAAGATGCATCTAGCAATAAGAGATCAGGACAGCAAAAGAACTAAGCAAGAGGACAAGAAGCAGCGGTTAGCAAATAATAGGGTTGGAATTGTGTCTGAACATTCTGACAAAGGGAGATTTCTCCCCTCCTTTCATTTCCCTCTTTCCTTCCTTCCCAGGACATTAGAGGTATCGGGCTCACTTTCCTGGCCAAGTTTATTTCATCCTCTTTTCTCAAACCCCACACTGCCAATGAACATAATGGTCCTTATTCACAGTTCGCCTCTGAGAAGTCTCTTGTGAAGCACAGAAATTCAAACATGTTTATTATACTCCATCTGTTGTCAGGAATTTAAAAAGTATTTTTTTGTGCAAAAAATACAACATGAAGTTGATTTTGACAAGGAAAGATAGTTATTTTAAAGATATTTTACACAATAGGATATGAGACTCAAATCTTATAACGCATCCATCAGTTCAGTTCAGTTGCTCAGTCGTGTCCAACTCTTTGCAACCCCATGGACTGTAGCACGCCAGGCTTCCTTCTCCATCACCAACTCCTGGAGCTTACTCAAACTCATGTCCATTGAGTTGGTGACACCATCCAACCATATCATCCTCTGTCATCCTCTCCTCCTGCCTTAAATCTTTCCCAGTATCAGGGTCTTTTCCACTGAGTCAGTTCTCTGCACCAGGTGGCTGAAGTATTTGGAGCTTCAACTTCAGTATCAGTCCTTCCAAAGAATAGTCAGGACTGATTTGCTTTAGGATTGACTGGTTTGATTTCCTTGCAGTCCAAGGGACTCTCAGGACTCTTCTTTAACACCACAGTTCAAAAGCATCAATTCTTCAGTGTTCAGCTTTCTTTATAGTCCAGCTCTCACATCCATACATGACTACTGGAAAAACCATAGCTTTGACTAGAGGAATCTTTGTTGGCAAAGTGATGTCTCTGCTTTTTAATATGCTGGGTTGGTCATAGCTTTTCTTGCAAGGAGCAAGTGTCTTTTAATTTCATGGCTGCAATCACCATCTGCAGTGATTTTGGAGCCTAAAAAAATAAAGTCTGACACTGTTTCCATTGTTTCCCCATCTATTTCCCATGAAGTGATGGGACCAGATGCCATGATCTTCGTTTTCTGAATGTTGAGCTTTAAGCCAACTTTTTCACTCTCCACTTTCACTTTCATCAAGAGGCTTTTTAGTTCCTCTTCACTTTCTGCCATAAGGGTGATGTCATCTGCATATCTGAGGTTATTGGTATTTCTCCCAGCGATCTTGATTCCAGCTTGTGCTTCTTCCAGCCCAGCATTTCTCATGATGTACTCTGCATAGAAGTTAAATAAGCAGGGTGACAGTATACAGCCTTGATGTACTCTTTTTCCTGTTTGGAACCAGTCTGTTGTTCCATGTCCAGTTTTAACTGTTGCTTCCTGATCTGCATATAGGTTTCTCAAGAGGCAGGTCAGGTGGTCTGGTATTCCCATCTCTTTCAGAATTTTCCACAGTTTATTGTGATCCACATAGTCAAAGGCTTTGGCATAGTCAATAAAGCAGAAATACATGTTTTTTTGGTACTCTCTTGCTTTCTCCATTATCCAGCTGATATTGGCAATTTGATCTCTGATTCCTCTGCCTTTTCTAAAACCAGCTTGAACATCTGGAAGTTCACGGTTCATGTACTGCTGAAGCCTGGCTTGGAGAATTTTGAGCATTACTTTACTAGCCTGTGAGTCAGCCATAGGTATACATATATCCACTCCCTTTTGAAACTCCCTCCCATCTCCCGCCCCTTCCCACTCCTCTAGATTGATATAGAGCCCCTGTTTGAGTTTCCTGAGCCATAGAGCAAATTCCCGTTGGCTCTCTATTTTACATATGGCAATGTAAGTTTGCATGTTACTCTTTCCATACATCTCACCCTTTCCTCCCCCCTCCCATGTCCATAATTCTATTCTCTTTGTCTCTTTCTCCATTGCTGCTCTATAAATAAATTCTTCAGTACCATTTTTTCTAGATTCTGTGTATATGCATTGCTGCTGCTGCTGCTGCTAAGTTGCTTCAGTCTTGTCCGACTCTGTGTGACCCCATAGATGGCAGCCCACCAGGCTCCCCCGTCCCTGGGATTCTCCAGGCAAGAACACTGGAGTGGGTTGCCATTTCTTTCTCCAATGCTTGAAAGTGAAAAATGAAAGTGAAGTCGCTCAGTTGTGTCCAACTCTTCGTGACCCCATGGACTGCAGCCTACCAGGCTCCTCCATCCATGGGATTTTCCAGGCAAGAGTACTGGAGTGGGGTGCCATTGCCTTATCTGATATATGCATTATAATACAATATTTATCTTTTTCTGAGTCACTTCACTCTGTATAATAGGTTCTAGGTTCATCCACCTCATCAGGACTGACTCAAATGCATCTTGATTCCAGCTTGTGCTTTACCCAGCCCGGCATTTCACGTGATGTACTCAGCATATAAGTTAAATAAGCAGGGTGATAATATACAACCTTCATGTACTCCTTTCCCAATTTGGAACCAGTCTTCTCTTCCATGTCCAGTTCTAACTGTTGCTTCTTAACCTGCATACAACTTTCTCAGGAGGCAGGTAAGGTGGTCTGGTATTCCCACCTCCTTAAGAATTTTCCACAGTTTTTTGTGATCCACACAGTCAAAGGCTTTGGCATAGTCAATAAAGCAGAAGTAGATATTTTTCTGGAACTCTCTTGCTTTTTCAATGATCCAACGGATGTTGGCAATTTAATTCATAGTGTTATCCAAATTCTTCCACTGAAGTAGTATTTTGTTAAATAAATGTACATATTCTTAGCACTTTCTAAATTAATAAATATACATTAAAAATATTGTGAGAAAAGTCTACTTAATTCTCTGAGTAAAGGGCATCTGAAAGAAAAACTATCTGTATTTTCTTTCTCTCTTTCTTTGTTCTTTCTTTCTTTCTCTCTTTTTCTCCCTTTTTTTCTCCTCTTTCCTTCCTTCTTCTACTAAATTCCCTTTCCTCTTCCTTATACTTTTGCAGCCTCAATTTCCTTTTAGCCAAATATCAATCAGTTAATTGGAATCTAATATTTGTTGAGTACAAACATGGTCTCATTTAATGCTCACAGTAAGCATCTTAACATTTTTTAAAAAGATTTTTAGCCACTTGTTGAAAGTCATTTAACTAGTAAGAATAGTAGAGAATTTTCATTTTCCTTGAAATAAATTATCAGCTTTAAAAAAAGCCTTACTAAATGATGCTAATTCTGTACACTTCCTCAAGTTATTTTAAAAGGCAGGGGAAGTATAAAAAGTGTCAGTCATTCAGTCGTGTCCAACTTTTTGTGACCTCAAGGACCGTAGCCAGCCAGACTCCTCTATCCATGGAATTCTCCAGGCAAGAATACCAGAGTGGGTAGCCATTTCCTTCTTCAGGAGATCTTCCCAACCCAGGGATCGAACCCAGGTATCCTGCATTTCAGGCAGATTCTTTATTGTCTGAGCCACCAGGGAAGCCCTAGGGGAAGTATGCTGCTGCTGCTGCTAAGTTGCTTCAGTCGTGTCGGACTCTGTGTTACCCCAGAGATGGCAGCCCAACAGGCTCCTGTGTCCCTGGGATTCTCCAGGCAAGAACACTGAAATGGGTTGCCATTTCCTTCTCCAATACATGAGAGTGAAACGTGAAAGTGAAGCTGCTCAGTCATGTCCGACTCTTAGCGTAGCCTAGAATTAAAACTGAGAGCTGTTTTGGGGACATATAAACTGATTTGAATATGCTCATTATACCAATTTGATAATGAATACCCAGAACTAGAGGAACTTTAGTAGTAAAGTAATTATAGAAAATGAAATATTCGCATTTTAGTTTAGCAATTTTATTTCAATATGTGGAGAAATATTACTTTATACAACAGAATCTGTAAACATGGTGGGTTTAATTTACAGTAATCCAGTTAATGGAGTTAGTGGCCAGCATAATGATGCAAACAGTTCCTAACAGTCGTCACAGAGCTTCACCGCTGGTCCTATACCTTTTCGTGGCTCCTTGTGATTTAGCAATCATATACCTGTGACTTTACAAAAAGATAGAAAAGGGTAAATGAGCAGTTTGGTTATTGTTTAACCATGAAATAATTTTCCTGCTTTTTACCCAATAGGAAAATTATATGATAAGCAAAAGATTGCTTTTCATATTTACCACAATGAAGGACATTTCAAAACCGTTTTACTTTGATGGTTCAATGACTTTATTTCTTAATTTATAATCTCTTGGAAGGTAAAAATATAGTAAATCTTTAGATAATATAAAAATCACAAAGCTTTAAGTAGTTTCACATAAGACATTAGAGGTATGCTCTACTTTCTAAGCAAAACAACTAATTTCTGAATATTTATTTAGTTTTTAAAACAGAAATATTTGCAAAAATGTCAGACACAAACCTACATATTGCAAATCTTCTCAGAGCATAAATACTTGTGTTAAGATGAAGTATTTTAGATTTATGACTTATATGCAAGAAGTCATAGACGACCTAATTTTATTATTTTTAATGTTCTAAAACATTATAATCTTTCAGTAGTTTTCACGTTTCAAGTCTATAAATGTATCTATTAATAAGAATGTTGAAGTTCAAAATAATCTATTTTTTAAATGCCACCCACTTTTCTGATATATTTAAATAATATTGCATACTAACACTTAAATGAAAAATAGTTTGAAACCTCAGCATTCCTAAGAAAGGAAATACTCTCTGATGAGCCCTCTCAGCATTTTTAGTTCATAGCACAGTACCTGGTATATATTTTATACTCAGTAAAATTTAGTGAACTAAAAAATTAGTGAATTACTATGAATTATTTTATCTTTAAAATTTTTATATTGTATACTGGAAGAAATCTAGGAAATTTTAAGCATCCAAAAATTATGATAAAAAATAAAGCATGAGTCAATAATGAAATGAATTGTAGGCTAGGATCTATTGGTTATAGGATATTTTGAGATGTAAGTTTATTTTAAAGTATTTTATGAATAGCAGCAGCACATTTAGCTACAAAATCCTTAATTGCTAAACATTTTATGTCTTAAATGGATAACCTCTGAATGGCAGTTTTTTTTAGTGTTATTTATACTTACCTTATGTTAAGTGTAGTACATATTTAACATCTATTATGAACACATTTGTTCACATATGTAAACTTTCCCTAGGACACTCCTGCTTTATCTTTACTAAAGGTTTCCCCTCACAATAGCACTTCCTTCTGCTTTCTCAAAAGGACACCTCTGTCTTACTCCCGCAAAGCAGAACTAATGGGATCCAATGCTACTCTTGTTCACCACTCCTCCACAGGCTCCATGAATCCGTAACCATCGCTCATCAAGCCTTTCTCATTTGTGACTCTCACTTTGTTACTGGTTTCTTACAGCTTCCATTTATTGACTTCTAAGAGATTCAGGTTTTACAACTTCAACACCTGGACTGAACTCCATCTCTTTTCATTCCTTATCCCACTACCACATTCATCAGTGAACCTTCCAAACCCATTGGCCCAACTTTCTGTCTCAGGCAGAGACACCCTGGTCATTACCCAGAACTGGTTCTTCAAGATATCAAAGTCTGAAACTGCCTCTCAGTCCACAACATCTTTATTCCACACCATGAGCTCTTATACTCCTATGGAATTTGTTGCTTTGTGCCCATAATGAATCTTGGTTTCCAACCCCTTTGTACTGTCCTCAGGTATGAGAAAGCCAACTACCTTTGTGGCCTCATCACCCAGTTAAAGATCCCATGTTGAATCAATTAAACTTTCATCTCATTAGCCCCTTCCCTCTCTTCCCCAATCCAAGACACATTCCACAATCTGTTCTCTCCACTCCTATTCCATGACAGCATACTGCTGAAGAATGTTGCATAGTAATGTGTACTATAGAGAAAAGAAATTTATGCTCCCTGACATCAGCTGGGTTTTCAGTGTTTCTCAATAGTATTTTTGTGATTTTATTGCTTTATTTTCTATTAAATATTATTTGTTACCTAAAACTTACTTTTGATTATCTCACTCTAAGCAGGGAGAAGATTTAGGCCAATTAATATGAATTCTCCATTTCTCTCCTCTCCAAAAATCTTCTTTTCTTTCTTACTCTTGTTTTAGATAAAAAGGAAGATCTCTACATTTCCTTTGCTAAACTTTCCATCCATATTTTTAAGCCAAATTTTCCCCATATTCTGCACACATTTTCTTTTAGTTCCTTTAATTTATCCTCATCTTCTTTCTTTCAGTTAATTTCCCTCTTTCCCTCTTGATAAATGAAGGCCCAAGTTGTCACCAAACTTAAACTAAGTTTTCCTCAGTTTTGCTTTCAACTTAAAAAAAGCCATCCTCTTTCTCAGTTACTTCATAATCAGACTTTTAAAATATAGTCTTTTATTTCTGCTCCCTCTTCTTTCCCTGGAATTGTTTTTAGCAACTGGGAGCCTAGACTTCCTCCCACTGGTCTACTGGAACAGTTTTCTCCCAGATAAACAAATTCCCATATCCAATGTCTCTCCCTAAACTACTCTTAAGTTTTAATCTAGCACTGTAGACCATTCTGCTTCTCAAATGTCCAAAGTGTCCTCCCAACAAATATTTAAATCACAACTATATGCAGTATATGCAGAAGCCCATAGACTAGAGATGGAACATCCTACTGAAGTTATGAGCAAGAGCTATCATGACAGAGAAAAAAATAGAGTGATCAGCTCTACCAGGGAGAACTGGGAACAACTACAGCAGTGTGTCATCTTTAGTGCTGGTACTAGGACTAGTATGCATTTGCTGCATGAAAAACAGGAAGGTAAGCGTGGAAGACAGAGACAACATGCCTGGGGCACTTGTCTGGCAAGTTTTGGAAAAGTTTAATGCATGTGAGTAGATGTAGAATGTCAAGCATTCAGAGTGTTTTATAGGGATTGGTGAAGGTCACATGTTGAAGGACTTTTTAGACCAGGAGAGGTTAAAATCTGTCCCATTTGTATCAAGGAGTCAATGGAGACTTCTAAGATGTAGAGCTTGATGATATGATTTAGCCAAAATAGAACAGATTGTAGAGCCTCTGAAACTAACTCTTCATTTACTAAAATTTTGATTAAGGGAAACTTTATTCTCCTAACCAGTCAGTCTTTAAAACTTAGACTTCTATGTCTAGTCTGCCTTCCCCAAATCACTCTGTATATTGTCCATACCAAACTCTATCCATTGTACTCTACATCTCTTGCATTTTGGTTTTCCATTCCTCTCATCCTCTGTGTTCAGATTCAAACTTCACTGATTAGCTCTTGCTTGGACTTTTGAAGCACATCACACATGGAGGTCCCAGCCTCTAGTGCCTCTCTTTTTATTAACATGCTCCCCATAGTATTAGAGTTATATAATCTCTGCAAGGAATAAACCAATATTTCAAACTTTCTCCAGGTCCACCTGATATGAAAAGGCTTTTATTTCCTTTTGTTAAACCTTTATTGTGCACTTGCTATTTCAGAGGCACTCTGCTGGTGCTTTGTTGTCTTATTTTACATTTGTGCATAAGAAAATAATTTCATATTAACACTAAAGCATGTCAGGGGATTTCCCTGGTGGTCCAGTAGCTAAGACTGCACTCCCAAGGCAGGGGCGGGAATTTGCTCCCTGGTCAGGGAACTAGATTCCACATATCACAAGTAAGAGTCCACATGTAGCAATGAAGACTGAAGATCCTGCATGCCTTAACTAAGACCTGGCACAGCCAAATAAATAAATACATAAAAAAAATAAACTCACTAAAGCATGTCATAGCTGTATATACAATCTCTGTCAGCATCTCCCTCTCCTGAATCCCCTTCCCTCAACTTTAATTTCGTAGCTTTGTCCCTAAACACACTGTATAGGTTAAGTCCTTATTCTAAGTCACCTGTGTAAACAGAGAATTATTCATCTCTGGTACCACCTCAGAAAAGACTGGATTGCTACCACTCTAAATGAACCACTAAAGTAGCTCCTTCAAAGGGTTGGTCCAATTGTGAATCACTATATTTTACACTTGAAATTTACATAACATTGTATATCAATTGTACCTCAATAAAAATGTTAGTACATACATCATGTAGATCAATCTGATCTCAGAAGTTAATGAATTTTGTGACTACTAAGCTACTAAAAACATTTAAAAATAGCTTTAGTGCAGTGCTCCATTTTTATAACCTTGACGGCAAAACTAAGGTCATCACTATAAATCATGGTTTGAAAAGTGAAAGTGAAGTCACTCAGTCGTGTCTGACTCTTTGCGACCCCATGAACTGTAGCCTACCAGGCTCCTCTGTCCATGGGATTTCCCAGGCAAGAGTACTGGAGTGGGTTGCCATTTCCTTCTCCAGGGGATCTTCTCGACCCAGGGATTGAACCTGGGTCCTCCCGCATTGTAGGCAGACGCTTTTACTGTCTGAGCCACCAGGGAAGCATGGTTTAACTCTGCTTCAATTATACTTTTTAAATTTTAGTGCATGCAACGCTTATTATTAGATATAATTAGTTAATTATTGCTGCATAGCCTTTAGTATCAGAAAAATCCAGAGGTCTTAATGTAGTAAGTTATAATTACAGAATATTAGAGTGGAGGCTGTGAGTTAATATCTCCACTGAGCCCTTTGGTCCCCAAAAGTAAAAAAACAAGTAGCCAATCTGCTTCTTGCCTTTAGTCAGGGTAGAAAGCAGAAGTATCCTACTGGCAAGTGCCTTATGACATTTATCAAGTCCAAGGAGAAGTTGTAAAATGGTGGCCCTTGGGTTGAGTTGACTCAAAAGCTGTGTTTTATATAAACAGCATCATTTAAATAAACACTTACAGTTTGGGACAACTCACACAAAAATAAAAACTTATGGTTTCTGTTGAAAACACCTATCTGTCAAAGCAGGATCCACAATCAGATGGTTCTAAATAGTGTGTGCATGTGTGTACATGCTGAATTACTTCAGTTGTGTCCAACTCTTTTGCTACCCTACAGACTGTAGCCTGCCAGACTCCCCTGTCCATGGGATTCTCTAGGCAAGAATACTGGAGTAGGGAGGAGCAAAGTCTTCTAAAGGTATCACTTGTTACTGCCTTTTCATCTCATTTGATTTCTTTCCGCTAATACAATTCTGGGGCAGGGAAGAGGCGCAAAAAGGGAAGGGAGGGAGGGCTGAAGAAGCCTGGAGATGAATTTCCTGTCATTTTAATGGGAAGAGGTCTAAGAGTCAGAATTACATTTTAAAAATTATGATCATAAAATAGTATGCAATTTCTTGAATACTTGAGTGTTCATACCAGCATATTCTTGCCTGGAAAATCCCATGGATAGAGGAGCCTGGCAGGCTACAGTCCATGTGAAAGTTAAAGTGTTATTTGCTCCTTGAGATCCCATGGACTGCTGGGAGCCAGCATATTGCGTATTGAGTGCATATTGAGTGCATATTGCATATTGAGTGCATATTGCATATTGAGTGCACATTGCATACTGAGTGCATATTGCATATTGCATATTGAGTGCAGCACTTTCCACAGCATCATCTTTCAGGATCTGGAATAGCTCAACTGGAATTCTATCACTGCCGGTAGCCAGCGTGAGGAGCTCCGCCCATGACAAAGGTCATGAGAAAGGAGGCTCGGCACACGCAAAGGCGGGATCGAGCCTCAGGAGTCCCCCTGGAAATTCTTGAGCAATCTACCCCCAAAACCAGAGTCTGCCTACTTTCTGCTTTGTGCTTTCACCTACACCTCTGACTTTACGGGGGGCTGTCCCCCACTACCTCTCTGAAAAAAAGAGTTAGCTTACAGCTCCAGTTAATAATTCCTGGGTGTGACAGTGTTTCAACCTACAAACTCCTTTGGAAATCCTCTAGCCTGCCTGAATAGGTTTTTCCGGCCACATGTGATTGTTCAGAGCCTCCCAACTGTGAGAGGCAGGAGATGTTCTAAACTGTCTAAACACAGATTCTTTTGAGTAGTTAAAAGATTGATTAGAAATTGTATTGGTGAAGGGATTTTCACTTGTTGGGCCAATGTTTGCTGCTAAGTTTCCATATCCCTTACCTGTTGTGTCCCTGGCAGTGTATTGATTAATATAATTGGCGTAAGTAGTAGCTTTAATGTTTGCTGGGACCTGAGACCCTTGAGTTAATTCTTTTTCTTGTTATAGCCCACCGCACCTTTGCTCTGTAGGAATGCAACTTTATCTAATGCTTTTGGAGGGTGGCTCCTGACCAATCACCTTTAGAGAAAAATAAGTTTTCTGAAGAAAAGGTCTTAAAATGTTAACAGGCCTCCGGGCCAGAAGATGATGCAAATCACCTAAGCTTTTGCATATGATAAGTTTGCAGGAAGAAAGCCTGACTTGCTGCATGACTCTACCCCTTCCCCCATTACCCTCTATGCATAACTTAAGGTATAAAAACTACTTTGGAAAATAAAGTGCGGGCCTTGTTCACCGAAACTTGGTCTCACCATGTCGTTCTTTCTCTTACCTTCTGGCTGAATTATTCAGCCTCTTTTCTCCACTGAATTTCCTCACTGAGCTATCCTTATTCTAGTACTCTTTATATCCTTAATTAACGTTTAATTAAGCAATTGTTTCCTGATCTTCGCCTACGCCGTCTCTCCTTCGAATACCCTGGATCAGCCGGGGCTGGACCCCGGCAATGGACTATAGCCTATGTTCATGGAGTTCTCTAGGCAAGAATACTGTAGTGGGTTGCCATTCCCTTCTCCAGGGGATCTTCCTAACCCAGGGCTTGAACCCAAGTCTCCTGCATTGCAGGCAGATTCTTTTTCACCTGAGACACCAGGGAAGCCCAAACAAAGTTTATGGAATTCTCCAGGCAAGAATATTGGAGTGGGTATCCATTCCCTTCTCCAGCAGATCTTTCCAACCCAGGGCTTGACCCCAAGACTCCCACACTGCAGGCAGATTCTTTGCCATCTGAGCCACCAGGGGGGTTACAAAAGAGTCAGACAGGACTGAGCACATGCACACCAGCAAGGTGTAATGTCCGTAATTTATCCCAACTAGATGTAGCATCAATGACTTTCTTATTTTAGATTTAAAATGACCCTTTGGTTTCTACTTATATCTTATTCTCTCATCTTTTTAAGAAGAGTGGTCATCAGAGCATTGATAGATGCAGTGAAAAGTGAAGAGGGACATGTACAGGAAATGAGTGGTCTTCAACACAGAAATTCAAAGCAGTAAATTCGGTTAAGGAATATCATGGGTAGAAAGCCAAGAAAAGAAAAATAAAATGCATGGGCAACAAAGCATGGGAGAAAATTCCTTGTGTGATAAGAAAATGCAGGATTGAAAGCAGAGATTTTATCTTTTCAAGTGTTTTAATACACCAGGACACATCACAGCCAGAGTTAGAGAACATATGAAGCAGAAGTCTAGAGAAGTCCCCAAACTGATGAAAGAAACTACTTCCCCAAATAGTTTAAGGATGTTTGTCTTTGGTGAGCCAAACCACTAAAATAAAAAAGGAGGCAAGGTCAGGATTTTCTCTTCTAGGTTTGAAGGCATCATGTTTCACCTGATCTGATACTGAAGCAACTGTATTTCCCTACAGAGCATGAAGCTGTATGTAAATTCATCCATTGTTTAAACCTATTCTGCAAATATGTAATAGGAGACAAAAAAAACCAGCTGGCTCATAACATTGCATTTTATACCTTTTATTAACATGTATCCCAGGGACTAATTTGCATAACATTTGCATTGCCTCAGCCAACTACAAACCCTTGATCCAGGGAGGAAATAGTGTGTGATGGGCTTATTGAGATATTTGTGAGTGAAGGTTGTGGATGGAAAGAGAGAGGCATTCGTAAGTTCAGTTAAGACAGAAAATGAGTATTTAGGTTCCTTTAAAACCTCTCTTTCCACTTTAAAGCTATTTTGGGACTTAGAACCTCAACAGTAGAAATTGTTCTTACAGGGAACAAAGTTCTCTAAAAGAAAAAAATGCTAATTCCATATTTGGCAAGAGGCTTTATTTTTTAATTAAATTTGAAGATAAATTTGTTTTTCAGATAGTATAAAAAAGCAACCTCAGAAAAAATGTCAGAAAAGTATAGTTTTTTATTTAAAAAACACAGAGATATAAATTGATTTATATTCTTGTTATGTTCCCTTGGATATTACACAGATTGAAAAGTTGTAACTAGAAAAGGAATTAAAAATAACTCCATAAAACTTACACTGAAAATCCAGAAGAATGTAATGACATAATCCAGTAGTCAGTACAAGGAGTCATTCTTTTAGGTGAACTGAAGTGTCCATTATTGCAGCAATAGCAAAAAGACCCATAGCTGATATTTGGGGGAGTTCTGACTGAGTGGCATGTTATTCAAACTTTCCCTATGTAACGCACAATTCCATATGTATATCTGTAGTTCAAAGCTTATGAATTTTGCACAATCTCTGCCAATCTCTATACACATGTAAGTTCAGTTCAGTCGCTCAGTCGTGTCCGACTCTTTGCGACCCCATGAATCACGGCACGCCAGGCCTCCTTGCACCATCACCATCTCCCAGAGTTCACACAGACTCACGTCCATTGAGTCAGTGATGCCATCCAGCCATCTCATCCTCTGTCATCCCCTTCTCCTCCTGCCCCCAATCCCTCCCAGCATCAGAGTCTTTTCCAATGAGTCAACTCTTCACATGAGGCGGCCAAAGTACTGGAGTTTCAGCTTTAGCCTCATTCCTTCCAAAGAACACCCAGGGCTGATCTCCTTTAGGATGGACTGGTTGGATCTCCTTGCAGTCCAAGGGACTCTCAAGAGTCTTCTCCAACACCACAGTTCAAAAGCATCAATTCTTCGGCGCTCAGCTTTCTTCACAGTCCAACTCTCACATTCATACATGACCACTGGAAAAACCATAGCCTTGACTAGATGGGCCTTTGTTGGCAAAGTAATGTCTCTGCTTTTCAATGTGCTATCTAGGTTGGTCATAACTTTTCTTCCAAGGAGTAAGCGTCTTTTAATTTCATGGCTGCAGTCACCATTTGCAGTGATTTTGGAGCCTAAAAAAATAAAGTCTGACACTGTTTCCACTGTTTCCCCATCTATTTCCCATGAAGTGATGGGACCAGATGCCATGATCTTTGTTTTCTGAACGTTGAGCTTTAAGCCAACTTTTCACTCTCCTCCTTCACTCTCATCAAGAAGCTTTTTAGTTCCTCTTCATTTTCTGCCATAAGGGTGGTGTCATCTGCATATCTGAGGTTATTGGTATTTCTCCCAGCAATCTTGATTCCAGCTTGTGCTTCCTCTAGCCCAGTGTTTCTCATGATGTACTCTGCATAGAAGTTAAATAAGCAGGGTGACAATATACAACCTTGACATACTCCTTTGCCTATTTGGAACCAGTCTGTTGTTCCATGTCCAGTTCTAACTGTTGCTTCCTGACCTGCCTGCATATAGGTTTCTCAAGAGGCAGGTCAGGTGGTCTGGTATTTCCATCGCTTTCAGAATTTTCCACAGTTTATTGTGATCCACATAGTCAAAGGCTTTGGCATAGTCAATAAAGCAGAAATAGATGTTTTTCTGGAGCTCTCTTGCTTTTTCGATGATCCAGGACAACAGCCTTGTCTAACTCAATGAAACTATGCCATGCCCTGTGGGGCCACCCAAGATGGGCGGGTCATGGTGGAGAGGTCTGACAGAATGTGGTCCAGTGGAGAAGGGAATGGCAAACCACTTCAGTATTCTTGCCTTGAGAACCCCATGTACTGTATGAAAAGGCAAAATGATAAGATACTGAAAGAGGAACTCCCCAGGTCAGTAGGGGCCCAATATGCTACTGGAGATCACTGGAGAAATAACTCCAGAAAGAATGAAAGGATGCAGCCAAAGCAAAAATAATACCCAGCTGTGGATGTGACTGGTGATAGAAGCAAGGTCTGATGCTGTAAAGAGCAATATTGCATAGGAACCTGGAATTTTAGGTCCATGAATCAAGGCAAATTGGAAGTGGTCAAACAAGAGATGGCAAGAGTAAATGTCAACGTTCTAAGAATCAGTAAACTTAAATGGGCTGGAATGGGTGAATTTAACTCAGATGACCATTGTATCTACTACTGCAGGCAGGAATCCCTTAGAAGAAATGGAGTAGCCATCATGGTCAACAAAAGAGTCCGAAATGCAGTACTTGGATGCAATCTCAAAAATGACAGAATGATCTCTGTTCGTTTCCAAGACAAACCATTCAATATCACAGTAATCCAAGTCTATGCCCCAACCAGTAACGCTGAAGTAGCTGAAGTTGAACGGTTCTATGAAGACCTACAAGACCTTTTAGAACTAACACCCAAAAAAGATATCCTTTTCATTATAGGGGACTGGAATGCGAAAGTAGGAAGTCAAGAAACACCTGGAGCAACAGGCAAATTTTGCCTTGGAATACAGAATGAAGCAGGGCAAAGGCTAATAAGAGTTTTGCCAAGAGAACGCACTGGTCATAGCAAACACCCTCTTCCAACAACACAAGAGAAGACTCTACAAATGGACATCACTAGATGGTCAACACCAAAATCAGACTGATTATATTCTTTGCAGCCAAAGATGGAGAAGCTCTATATAGTCAGCAAAAACAAGACCGGGAGCTGACTGTGGCTCAGACCATGAGCTCCTTATTGCCAAAGTCAGACTTCGAAGAAAGTAGGCAAAACCACTAGACCATTCAGGTATGATCTAAATCAAATCCCTTATGATTATACAGTGGAAGTGAGAAATAGATTTAAGGGCCTAGATCTGATAGATAGAGTGCCTGATGAACTATATACATATACATATATTTAAAAGGGTTATGTTACTTAAGTCATAGCCAATGAACCATTTTAAAAGAGAGGAAAAACTTACTGTAAAAACCAAGCCAGTTCTTACTGTGTGTTTTAGTTAAATTTAACATGTCAAAGTTTGCTTTAAAAAATTCAGAATTTCTAGACATTTCTCCAAAGATGACATACAGATGGCCAAGATGCACATGAAGTGATGTTCGATATTGCTAATTGTTAGAGAAATGCAAATCAAAACAACAATGAGGTATCAGCTCATACTGGACAGCATTAAAAAGTCTACAAATAACAAATGTTGGAGAAGGTGTGGAGAAAAGGAAACTCTCATACACTGTTGGTGGGAATGCAAATTGGTGGAGCTACTATGGAGAAGAGTATAGAGATTCCTTAAAAAGCTAAAAATAGAGTTATCCTCTGACCCAACAATCCTACCCTTGGGTATATATCCAGACAAAACTGTAATTCAAAAGATATACGCACTCCAATGTCCACAATAGCTAATACATGATAACAGTGTAAATGTCCATCAACAAATGAGTGGATAAAGAAGTGGTATGTATATATATAATGGAATACTACTCAGCCATAAAAAATGAAGTCATACCATTTGCAGCAACATGGATGGACCTGAGTGTCATACTGTATGCAGTAAGTCAGAAATAGAAAAATAAATACCATATGATGTCATTTATACATGGAATTTAAAGTAAGACACAAACAAACATATCCAGGAAACAGAAATATAACCGCAGACATGGAGAACAAACTTGTGGTTGCCAAGGGGGAACGAGGATGGAGGAGGGAGGGATTGTGATTTGGGATTAGTAGATGCAAATTATTATATGTAGAATAAATAAACAAGGTCCTACTATATATATAGCACAGGAAACTGTATTCAATATTCTATGATAAACCATAATTGAAAAGAATGTGAAAAAGAATATATTTATGTATAACTGAATGAATTTGCTACACAAACAGAATTAACACAACATTGTAAATCAACGGTACTTCAGTAAAATTAAAATACCTTTAAGGCAAAAAAAAAAAATTTGGAATTTAAGAAATAAACAGCATACAGTTTTATTGTTTTTCCAGTCCATCACAACCAGAAAAAGAAGTGAATTGTTTCAAAGTCATCACTTGAAAACTATATTATCATAGTTGGAAACAATCTTTGGGAAAGTTCCAATTGTCACCAGGGAATAAAATATTACCACATTTCAATTCAGAGCAAAATTTTAAAGTGTTCCATATCACTGTATGGAATATTTTTTGAAAAACGTAGGTACATCTTTCCATGTTTTGTTGTTTATTGCTCTAAATAATTTTTAGCTAAACAAAAGTTTCAACTTATATAAAATGTAGTTCATAACACAGTAACTACAACATTTTTACAATAACTTACAATCTTCTGAGATGATGTTTCACAACTCTTTCAGTTAGAGCTGGCAAATATGATTTCTGTTACTCTTCTATTTTAGCTTTTCAGTAAGTGCCAGCAAATGAAATTATATTCCTTCCCTTTTATGGCTTTCTACAAGGCCCTGGCTTGTGAAGAAGGCATTTGTGAGGTTGCTAACATTAAAGTTAATGTTAAACAGCTTATATTTTAACTACAGCTATTTTGCATGTTGAAATACCTACATTTTGATTCTTCACCACAAATTTTGGAGTTGAAATAGTAAATGACCATACTTTCTTCTTACTTATTTTTATTACTGGAATGGTGGCCTCCTTACACCTTTAGAAACAATAGTTTCTATTAAAAGAAGATCTGGAATATTGATTGATATGAAGATGAAAGTTCACGTGATCAACATTTTTTGTTTGTTTTAAATAACTTAGAAGCCAAAAAATGAAATTAGTTCACATGGCCAAAATGCAAGGCATTTTAGGCTTTTATAAAGAAGTAAACACTGACATGGAAATAAGGAAACCGCTTAGAGAAATATGTGACGGGAAGAAGGCTTTTGTTGGAGGACATGGTGGCTTGCCATTAAAAACGATTCCTGTTCCAAGAAGTCTGTCTGGCTAATGCCAGAGACTCTTTATCAACAAAATAAGTGAAGCATGCTATGCCTCAGACATGTTTCTACACACTCTTTGAAAAAGTCTGAGCAACTGCAAAAATAAGAATGAAGAGTAGAAGCTGTATTGGTCATAATCTTGTTTGAAGTGATCCCTGATCTCTACCGCCACTCCGAGCTCACCTCCAGGCCCCAGCTCTGTGCCTGTGACAAATGGAAGCAATAAATGACGTCCTCATCAACAGGATTCCAACAAAAGCTCTCACTACATTTCTCTTTGCTTTTGACCACATATATTGGCATTGTTTAGATATAACTAAAGGAAGCGAAAAATTGATTTAGGTAAAAAGGTCAAAAAGAATCCAAAGAGGCACTGCTAATAAGAACGCACGTTGAAATGTGCTTTCATATGATAAGACGGTAACTCCTAAAACGCTCTTTGAAAATCACTCTGTATGGAATGTACTTATTGGGCCAACCAAAATAATCTATACTATCAAATATTTTAAACTATTGAAATTCTGAATAGTGCCTCCTTTCTTATGTAATCCTTTGTCTTACAAGATAAAGGAATATTTTCATTCATTTTCCCTTTCTTAAATGGTTGTCCTGTCAAAACTAATAGTGCTCTGATAATAGGATTTTTTCCTTTTTAAACTAAGCAGGTCTCTTCTTTTTGATGCATGTTTGGTTGTCTACACATATTTGTACAACAGTGTGTTAGGCTGTTAGTCTATTTAATTAGGCTTTGATCACTGGCCAGCTGGATTTACACTTTTTATAGATCTTTTTGTTAGAACTCAACAAATATTTAATAATGATCATTATAAAGAAGTACGGAAACAGCCACAGTATAGTTTTATATAATCAGTGAAAGTGAAAGTTGCTCAGTCGTGTCTGACTCTTTGCGATACCATGGTTGTAGCCTACCAAGCTCCTCTGTCCATTGAATTCTCTAGGCAGGCATACTGTAGTGGGTTGCCATTCCCTTCTCCAGGGGATTTTCCCAACCCAGAAATCGAACCTGGGTCTCCTGCACTGTAGACAGATTCTTTACCATCTGAGCCACCAGGGAAGCATATTATCAGTGACTCTAGTTAATTATCATATTTTATGCAATTTTCTAATTTTTAACATTTTAATATAACTGATACATAATAGTATGTCTGAAAAATCAAATAAAGCTTTTTAAGAGTATCCTTTCCCATTCTCAGAAATAAGACACCTAATATGATTTAATTGCACTTCGATATTTTTTAAAAAACATACTAATTAACCTTTTAGAATACAGAAATTCATGATTTTAAGTCTGTTGTGAGCCTAAGAAATTGTCTAGCTCAATTGCCTTCATTTTGCAGATTAGAAAATTTGAGTCACTGAATGAAAAAATTGCCTGGATTCATGTAGCAGATGTGAATAAAGAGTAGACAGAGCAATTTGAATATGAAACAAAATAATTACAATCTAAAAACCTGAAATTTTCTTCTTTTAGTGATTATAAGCCCCCATCCATCTACTACATGTGTTTGGTATAATATTAGAAGCCAGTGTTTCCCTTTTTGAAAAATATTCTTTGTATCATAGAAACACAAAGATAAAAAAGTAACTTTTATTCTCATTTATTTCAACAGATATTTAGAGAGAATGATTCCCTTCCAAACAATAACAAAAATGTTTTGCAGTTGTTTAGTAGCTAAGTCATGTCTGACTCTTTTGTGACCCCATGGACTATAGCCCTCCAGGCTCCACTGTCCATGGGATTCTCCAGACAAGAATACTGGAGTGGGTTACCATTTCCTTCTCCAGGGGATCTTCCCAACTTAGGGGTTGAACTCACGTCTCCTACATTGACAGGCGGACTCTTTACCGTTTGGCTACCAGGGAAGGGGTCAGTTCAAAACATTTTATTAACATTTTCATAATAGCAATATATAATATGAAATCATAAAATATTTTGTGAGTTACTCAGTGATACTGAAATTTTGATGTTTTGGTAAATTATTCTCTTGCTAAATCCAAGCTGTATACTCTTAACTCTCCAAATTATTAAGTAAACCTTTACAGAATTGAACACACATTATACCTTGTCTTCCCTCATTAGTCCTACTTTTCAAGCAATGGTAATCTGAATGGATATTTTTATTTTGGCTCTTTTTGTAGTGAGTTATGAACAAACAAAAAAGGCAGGGATAACCATATGATGAAACATGTAACCATTAAAACTATGTTATTAAATAATCTTATAATCGCAAAGGAAAAAGAATATAATTTAAGTGAAATAATCCATAAGATTCCATTTATAAATACACATACACACACAGAGTGCAAGCTTGTAAGAAATATTCAAGAATATTAACAATGTTTTCCCCTCTGGATTGCAGGATTTTGGAGGAACTTTTAAAAATAAATGTCAATATTTTTAGCATTTTCTACAATTATCTGATATATTTTTATAATCAGGCAAGATTAAAAATAATTTCAAAAGAATATAAACATTAAAAACTAAAGTATGGAGTATAATTATGCATGTGGAATTCAGGTTGCTTAAAGTTTGCATTTGGACAGCATCTTTTCTCCAGAGAATGTTTAGATCTCGTGAGTTTGTATTTTCTAAGGAGGTAATGAGACAAAAGACATTTTTTGCTCAGCGAAAGATTAGAAGCATTGCAAAGCGGAAGAGTCCAGTGGCACAGGAAACAAACGTAAAAGAGTTAAGATAAGGGACTGCTGAGAAAAACAAGAGAGCCTGTGACAAGTAGTAAAAACATTTTCTGAGTGTTTTGGCTTATAACAGTAGTCAGAGAAAAGTAGAAGAAAGTAAAACTTTGGCAACATCTGCAATATGGCAGAAATTATGTTTCGGTCATTTAATTCTTGGTTGTATTGCATTAGTCTCATATATTCTTATATAAATTATGGATAATTTACCTCATCCTGATGAGTTATTCAGAAAAGCAGAATCACAAAATTAAAGAGACCAGGATTTAAATCTCAGTTAGTTGGCACCTGAAGCTTCTGCTCTTTGCATTTCACCCCACTTTCTCCAGAGTCTTTTGGTGAAATAACTAAACAGTTTGTTTTCTAGGACTTTAGTGACTGTTATTTGACTGAAAGAAAAAGGGGAATTTAGTCATTTTTACTTTCAGATAGGAAAGTAGAACCCGGGAAGTGTTTAATGTAGAGACGAATTTCTCAGTGTTCTCAGTTCTCTAGCTGAGAGGAAGCCAGTAATATAATAAAAAATAAATGGCCACCAGAGTAAGACAGACCTTAGTACTCAGCTCACATTTACTAAATATGTGACATCAGGCAAGTTTCCTAATGTTTCTGAGTCCAGATTTCTCTTCTTTAAAATAGTTTAATGACACCATCATACAGGGTGGTTGTAAGGATATATGAAAAAAATATTCCAAGTGTGCCTAGAAGAGGTCATAGTACACAGTAGGCACCCAGTAAATGTTGGTTATATTTTCCTTGCATCTTAGCCATTGGAGACATATTACAGCAAGCTACTCATTGTCCAAGACATTTGTAAAAACACTTGTTTATTTGGCTGCATTGGGTCTTAGTTGTGGCATGCAGGATCTTCAATTGTGGCACACTGGCTTAGTTGTGTGGCATGTGGCATCTTAATTCCCCGACCAGGGCTTGTTCCCATATCTCCCATATCTCCTGCATTGGAAGTCATATTCTTAACCACTGGACCACCAGGCAAGTCCCCCAAAGTGTTGATTAGTTGTTACTGAACTTACACTAGCAGTTGTCAGCCATCTATGAGTTCCTAAGTACAAGTAATTATTTTTTAAAAGCACATCTTGTTGAGATGTTTCATTGTGATTTTCCCTTTACCATTTTCTGTTTTTCTCCATGAACTTCAGTTTTCTGCTGTCAAAATATAGAGATGAAATTTAATAAAGTCATAATCAAGCTTGTATTTTGAGTATGTAGAATCTCAGTATTATACAGAAGGACCCTAAGAGATCTTTAAAGTTCAAGAAGTGAACAGGATGAATCAGGCTTATATTTTTTTAGCCCGAGCTAGAACAGCTTCTATTACTATAACTATTGTCATTGTTTTCTTTCCAACTTGAATGTTCCAGATAGCAAATCTGCCTCCTGCAAGTTCTATCACTTTCTTTTGTGGCAGCTTCTCACATTTACTTTCTTTATGTGGTACTGGATTTCATTCATACCCCTCTTTCAATGGTCCCATCAGAAACACTGACATATGTACACTACTATGTATAAAAATGGTAACTAATGAGAAGCTACTGTATAGCACAGGGAACTCTACTCGGTGCTCTGTAGTTACCTAAATGGGAAGGAAGCCTAAAAAAGATGGGGTATATGTATACATATAACCAATTTACTTTGCTGTACAGCAGAAACTACCACAACATTGTAAACCAATTACACTCCAATAGAAATTAATTTTTTTGAAAAGAAAAGGACCAAGGGCATCACTTGAAGATCCATTAGAAATTCTTGGGCCTCAATGCAGACCTTCTGAATCAGAGACTCTACAGATGTGGCCCAGCAGTCTATGTTTCAATGTCACATCCGGGAATACTTGCTCCATTTTGAGAATCTGTATTTTCGATGGTTACAGCTGAATCACTACTAGCACTCAGGTCTCGTGACAGTAACCCGGCCCCTCAGCCCCCACAGGTTCAGTTCTTGGCTACTGCCTGTTTCACACCTTTGCTTTCTTTGGGGGCATTTCAGTAACGTTGACCTTGCGGTGTCTCGTGTCAGCCTCCACAGGGAGAGTTCACTTTTACAAGTCTCACA
Organism: Bos indicus; assembly: GCF_029378745.1. Lineage (NCBI taxonomy): Eukaryota > Metazoa > Chordata > Mammalia > Artiodactyla > Bovidae > Bos > Bos indicus. Next base: position 115,972,596 of record NC_091760.1, read on the forward strand.
AAGTGGCATTCAAAGCATGTCTTCATGCCGCTATGACCTTCTCCCAATCCATTTCCTGTTTACCACACCGTTAAGACTTCCATGGAGGTGAGCAGAGTATATAACTTCAGTGTTCTTTTTAAACATTAACAATTTGATCTTGTTTTCTTAGGAAGTTGAGACTCACTCTGTAGATTAAAAACTAAAAGCAAAACAAAAGCAAAAACATAACCAAAATAATTAAATCAAACAGAAAATCCCCCAGACCAAGTCCTTAAAGTAACAGAAAACTTAAGCAGTATGTATCTAATTAAGATCATTGAGGGTCACCGTTATATCGCACAGGCGTATTTGGTGTCAGCCACTTTTGCTTTACAGAGCAGAGTTTGGTCTCCTCCATCCATCTGTACCATCAACATAAACACAGAGTGGAACCTGAGCTTCTTCAACTTCTGATACAGCATGTCCATGTGAAATAAATAGGAATACGCTTATAAAATAATGGAAAGTGAAATGAGAGTTAAGTTTCATTTCTATTTATATTGCTAAATATTGTTTTGTTTCACTTGCTTTTGTTTCTCTTCCACAACTTTTTTCCAAGTCAGGGAAGCTGTTAACATTACTGCTTCTTCAAGATGTGGGAAACAGTAGTCAAATCATGGACTGGGCAGTCGAAATCTCAATTGTCTAACCTTGACTACAGTTTGATGATGCTGTTTTTGGTGCCAGCTACAATTTGTAAGCGCTTACTCATTCCCCACAATGAAATCCCTTTCAATGGACTTTCTCCTTTATCTAACCATGTATATTTCTCTTAAGGTCAGACGGACCGTATACCCACTAATGTTTTTATCAGAAAATGAGGGGGGAATTTCGGGACACTTTGCAATTATTTTTTATATAAAGAACAAAAATTAAATGCAAAACAGTGAATGCAATTCAATTATTAAACAGAGAATCTTTTTTGCAGAAAAGATTTATTCTTCATTTCTCTCCTCAATAGCTTTCCCTCCAGAGCTATGAAAAGATATCCAGGAATACTGTTTACCTTATCTGTGTGTATATTTTGTTTTATTCAAATCTCAGGAATAAAATCTATGAACTTCTTGGTATGAGAAACAAAATATTTTTGTATCACTGTTACTTTACATAGTGAGTGAGTGCTAAGTTGCTTCAGTCTGTCTGACTCTTTTCAACCCCATGGACTATAATCCACCAGGCTCCTCTGTCCGTGGAATTCTCCAGGCAAGAACACTGGAGTGGGTTGCCATGCGCTCCTCCAGAGGGTCAGTCCTGACCCAGGGATTGAACTCATGTCTCCTGCTTTGGCAGGTGGATTCTTTATCACTAGCGCCACCTGGAAACCCCACTTTACATAGTGACACCAGTCAAATGTATGTTTAGTATTCTTGTGGACAATTAACAGAGTAGAAAATAGAGCACTGAAAATTATTATTTGGGGGGTATATTATCTTATTATTCTTTGAATCATCAGCACTTGGCACAGTTCCTGATACGTTATAGACAATGCATGTTAAAATCATGAGTGCGTAATTACTAATATTCACTGGCTTGATTAATAATTTGGGTAGTTTAAAAAAAGTCTTAAAATGGATGAAGGAATGAAGCAGGCTATGATTCATCATCATAGATTAACTAGTAGGAGTTTAAAAACTGAACAGCAACAACAAAAAAAAACCCTGTTAGGAATGATATCTGAGTCATAAACCCAGTAATAGAAGCCTCGAGTTTTAAAGCATGTGTTGCAATCACTTAATTTCAATCATTCTTTCACTATCCTCCAACTTCACATGCCATGTTCGGAGGCAATATGTCAAGATGTGAAGCGACCAGCTTATCACGGAGAGTGAAGATATAGAATTCCTCTTCTGCTTTCATCTACATTTTGTCATTTTGTTTTCTTTTAGTAGAGATGGGGGTTGAACTTTGGCCTTACATCAACACTTGAAAAACGTGTTTATTAAAATATGTTTATAATAGGCATTTTTGGTGTATTGTACAAATGGTTTATTTGGTTTCTGTTTCATAATTTAATTTACATAAAAAGTCTTTTCCAAGGGTGGGCATATTTTATTTTTGTGATTTTTTGTTAGTTCCTGAATTGGGGGGAAGATTTTTTTTTTTTCACTTAAACACTTAAATTTCAGGACATCTTCAGATGCTTCTGAGTAATATGAGTTCTAGTGGATGGTAATTTTTTTCACAATCCATTTAAGAATCACTCTGAGAAAAGCAACAGTGTTGAAGATTCAGTCTCTCTTTGCAGTTCTGTAAGTTAAAATGACTGAAAATGAAACTTCGTATGTGGTTAGTGTAGACTGAACTCACCCATGTTTCTCAACTTAACTTCCTTATTTTAGGCAAATATACTGTCGTTAATACTTTCTTTATTAATTCAACAAGGGATTAGAAAAAAGGAGAATGGTTGTTTTAAAAAGTGTTCCCCAAGATGATAAATGAAATGACTAAATTCACTCTATTAACAAAATGTTAAGTGTTTTTTCTTGCTTAAACACTTCATATTTGTTTCCATCTATCCTCTTCAAAGCCTTTCACTCTGTTCAGATTCATGCCTTAATTTTCTTTAAATCTACTCTTTATAATCACCTTTCCAAAAAACTCCTTAACTTGCTTAGGACCACTTGCATTGAAAATATTACTCTATTTTATATTTTCTGCTTACATTTTCTTAACATTCTGGGTTAAAAAAGAAATCCAACAATAACCATTAGCCTTTCCCCACCTTCTACTCTTACATATAAATTCCTTATTTGGTGTCTCAAGCATTTCTACACTGTGGTCCCATTCATGTCCTCAAGCACTTTGATTCCTTCTATTCCCTACCATAAGTCAAACTCCACTTTATTGTCTTCCAATTGTAACTTGTAGGTTTGTTCAATCTTTTAATTTACATTATCTCCCTCTCAGCTTCTTATAATCTACATCTACCTCCTTCAGAATTAACATTTAATACATAAATATCTACTAAGTGTTGTGCTCTCTTGGTTCTCTGGATTCGTGACAGCACAGATCCCACTAAGTGTAATAAATAAATAATAATAAATTCCTACTAAGTGTCACCATGTCCCTGGCCCCAAGGTAGAAAATGCAGAAATGGAAGTGAACAACTGAAGAATGGTCCCTGCACATGTAGAGCTTACGGTAAAAAAAACCAAAATCACCAAATTAAGTAAAAAACTAGAAATTTACTTAACACTTGGAAGGTACTTTCTCCATTGGTCCCACTCTCTCTGCCCACCCCACCCCCCCACCACTGTATCCACAAGTACATTCTCTACATCTGTGTCTCTATTCCTACCCTGCAAATAGGTTAATCAACATCATTTTTCTAGATTTCATATATATGCATTAATATGTGATATCTGTTTTTCTCTTTCTGACTTACTTCACTGTATAGCAGGCTCTAGGTATATACACCTCACTAGAACTGATCCAAAAATTTTTTTTTAATGGCTGAGAAGTAGTATCTATATATATATATACACACACACACTATCATGTGTAAAATGGATAGCTGGTGGGACGTTGCTGTATAACACAGGAAGCCTACTCTGGAGCTCTGTGATGGGGTGGGGTGGGAGTAGGGGAGGGAGGGGGGATATATGTATAATTACGGCTGTTGTTGTACAGCCATATAATTTGTGTTGTTGTACAGCAGAAACTAACACAACATTGTAAAAATTAAAAAACAAGACATAAAAATAAATTCTAAAACAAACATTTGGAAGAAAAGATCCAGAGAACCACGAAAGCAAAACAGAGAGACTCAATTAAAATTGAGGAATCTCTCAGTTAGCAATACTGTGAGATCCAAAGTACAGACAGGATTAGCTGAGTGAAGATTAGGTGGAAATCCATTCAGTCAGAAGGAACAGCATTTTCATACACATTAAAGAACTTTCTGAAGAAGATTAAATGTGACCATTGAATAAAATGAGAGAAGGAATTGCATCTAGATGGAACACCTGTCCCAGGCTGCAAAAGAAAATGTGCTTATCCATTCCTTCTTCTAACCTAAGTACTGAACAATTTTTATGTAGTTATCCATCCTTGGCTTAAAAATTTTGTAAATATCTTATATCCCCTCATAGCTCAGTTGGTAAAGAATCCGCGTGCAATGCAGGAGACCCCGGTTAGATTCCTGGATTGGGAAGATCCCCTGGAGAAGGGATAGGCTACCCACTCCAGTGTTCTTGGGTTTTCCTTGTGGCTCAGCTGGTAAAGAATCTGCCTGGATGTGGGAGACCTAGGTTCGAGCCCTGGTTTGGGAAGATCCTCTGGAGAAGGGAAAGGCTACCCAATCTAGTAATCTGGCCTGGAGAATTCCATGGACTGTATAGTCTATGGGGTCGCAAAGTGTTGGACACGACTGAGCAACTTTCACTTTCACTGTCTCCCCTACTAGACTAGGTCCTTGATGGCAAGAATTATTTCTTATTCCTATTTGTGTCCTCTGTATCATGCAAAATGACCCATGGGTAGTGACAGCAAGGCTGACTTCCTAAGTGTAGTACTGAGAAGGACCCACTGTTGCTTTAATTCTCTACTGTCACCATCTTCCATTTCTTAGTACTTTTGAAATAAAGGGGCCTGCATTTTCATTTTTCACTGAAACCCCCAAATAACTTAGTTAGTCTTGAGTGAATACAAAGGTTCCGAATGAATGAGGGGCTCAAAAGTTAAAGGAATTGAATTAGAGTATTCTGTAGGGTATTTTTTCTTTTAGGGTCAACTTTATTCCAGGAATACCATATGATTCTTGGTTATATAATGGATAGCTGAGAAATGGACAGTGTTCTTTAAGAGAAGTCCCTAGTCCTTCAGGGTGCTATTCCTTAAACACTAAATTGAACTTCTTATTCACTTGGCCACTGTGACTTATTTTGGTCTTCCTAGAACCCACTCAGCTGAAGCATTTTCTTTCATGAACACTTTTCAGAATCTACACTAGAAATTAGTCTAAGTTCCAGACATTATTTATGAGGTCATTCATCTCTCTGCATTATGTGAATTCTTTGTCCCCTATCACAAGTGCAAATGTGGAAACATATTATGTCATTCAGGCCCCTGCTGATGAGTCTACAGAAGCTTGTTAAAAAAAAAAAGGAGAAGCAACAAAGAACTTCAATTAGGAAGGATTAATCACATTATTTGTGCCTGGCAGTGACTAAGACTGGACATTTTGAAGCTGAGGCCTTGTGATTTTGGGGGTCTGAAGAAACTAGTTTAGTTCTTAGTTGAGATGAGTACAATGCTGGAAAGTTGTGAGAACAAGCACAGATGTAAGAACCTGAAATAAATATTGAGTTATTGACTGAATTGCTCTTTTTATTTGAGAAGCCACTTGGAGAATACTGAAGGATTTTTTTCATGCTCCAGTTCACCAAGCTATAATCAATGTTATTATGAAGTTTTGATATGACAGGCTACCTCGCTCTATCTGTCTGGCCAATGATGGATTATGGCCTCTTTAAGTTGACAACTTAAACTATTTTACCTCATGAGGAGTTTTTACAGTTATTTGCAGCAGTGAGTCGAAAAAGTACCTGTAGAGTACAACAATGTACCATTCATTCAATTCATTGCCTGCTGACACAGTGTACAGATTCCAAGTCTATTTCATGTGAGACTTTTAAGGATCCCAGTGGGCAATCTCATGTACATACTGAGCTTAAGCCTAGCTTGTTATCTCTCTGTTAAATAATGATGGTACATATTTCCATTAACAGTGATTGCCATACTTCATCATCTTTCAGAAGAGCTAAGAACATATTGTAAAATTAGTGACTACAAATATTGTTTTGAGAGAAGGTGAAATTTAAACCTATGCAATCAAGCAGGACTGCATAAATCTAGCTTTGTCACCTTGGTGATTGTTTAGAAACATGGAGTTATACTCTTGCTAAGCGAGTACATTCATTTTGTAATGGTGGAATATTGTGAATCTGTATTATTTATGAACAAATATCATCCCTGTGGATTTTTTTTTCTAAATCCCTCAAGAAGGATTCCCCTTTGGTAGCCTACTTGTACATTGTACATTTTTCCTAGCAGTTCTTAATCTTCCTCAATGTATTCATTTTTATCATTTTATCTCTCTCTAGCTGAAAGCTCCTTGAGTGGAGGGACCACTCTTTGAGGGCAGGGATATTTTTGAAATCTTTATCCACAGTTTACTGGAAAGTAATAGATGCTTATTAAATAAATAATGAAAAAAATGTAAATGATTCTTCTTTTAAATTATATCATATTTAATTTGATATGAGAAGAATATAAAAATAATATAAAATTTAAATAAAATTTTATAAAATATAAAAAGAATATAAAAATTCTTCTTTTAACTTATATCATGTATCTCCTTAGTCCAGCCACTTAAATAACCATCAAGTCTATGAAAGATAGTCTGATGCAGTAGGAAATTTATACCAGACCCAGAAGTTGTAAGGACCTCTGAGAAGGGCATGTGTGATGAGCTCTGGAAAGCAGAGTGTTTTCTATCCTAGAGGCAAGAATATCTAGCTCAAGTGGCAGAGGCAGGGAGTGTTTCAGAAGAGAGCAAACAGCACAGGGCCTGCTTTGATGCCTCTGCTCACAGTAAACCACATCCTCATCCTTGGGGTGAGTTAGTCTCTGAAGGGCCTGGCCTATGCTCTAACATCTGAAAGTAAGCACTCCTTTTTAACTTCTGCCCCCCAAATATAGGCTCTAGTGGGAAGATGGAGAAGTATAATTAAAGCTCCTAGCAAACATTTTTTTGTCAGATGATAGAAACATCTGATTTAATGAAAGAGATTAGGAAGGATTCATTTCTACACGTACATTTCAAATTTGTTAAATTCTGTAGGGCAGAGTGCCAATGAGTTCATTTACAGAGAGACAAATATTTCACAGGTGTATATAAAAGACATCTTATAAAGAATGCTTTTTTTAAACAAGAGCAATCTAGATTGGGTTCTGCTTCTCTCCTTCTACAGAACTAGTATCAATTCTTAAAAATAAAGTATATATTCACGTATATTAAAAAGCCTGCTTATAAAGCAGTCAAACTAATTGTAGTAGAAAACTTTAATCTGTCAATCTGACTAAGAATATTCTCTAGATGCTTATGGGAGACCCATTTCATAGGACAGGATAAAAGAATGTTAACAAAACTGTAATAGTTTTTATAGCTCTCTTTCCCCCTAATTTGGTTGTAGAAAGATATTTTTTTCCAAGTAAGTTTTCCCTTTTGATTTTTGGCTCCACTAATTTTTTTCTCAACATAATTTCCAATTACAGCATAAAATGCACTATTATTTATTGACAATTTAAAAGGCAAGCAATATCCATTTTAATTTTCCCCAAATCAATTTAAATGTAAATTTTTTCTTTTTAATTGTTATTTTCTTTTTTTAAATTGTCTACAAGAAAATTTTACTCTCAAGGGACTTCTGTAAACACTACTGTCCCTCTTCCCAACCCTTCTATGCTCACACAGAAGCATGATTTTTATTTTTAATTTTTTTTTTGAAGTATCAGAAGACCATGCCTTCCACCTTAGGAAGGAAATATTGGTTAGCTTAAGACAACTATTCATCTTTGCAATAATGTAATGGACATGATCACATGATGTAATTCATGCCAGGGGAAGGCCTGCTGGAAGCAACTAGGAAAATTGTTAGTTTCATTAATAAGAGGCACAAAGAAAATATATGGCCTCTTGTAATATTTTTTGGGTGATAATGCAATATTTGCAACTACTGCAGCCAACTTAGAGTTATGTGGAAGAGATAAGGGTGCCTGTGGGGCAAAGCTAAGGAATTAGAAAGACAAGATGAACAGATCATGAATCAATTTAAAAATCTTTGTGAGTTAATAAATTGTCTTATGTTTTAAGACAATTTAAGTTGCATCCTCTTTTATTCCTTGAAAAATGTTAACAGATACAGCACTGTTTTTGGAGACTCATGGCTTCCACTGAGAGTGGGGCTATGATTTCATACCAGAACTTGTCACTGAATTCAATATTTTTTATTGAATGTGCAAACTCAGCCAATTAAGGTCTATAATTTGATTCTTAAGATATTAGATGAAGACGAAGTTAAGCTTAAGCTAAAATTCTGTAGTTCCAAATATCTATATTTTAAAAAACATTTTGACATTTAAACTATATAGGTGCAGAATTAAGCTGCTGTAGTCTTGCCTTTAGAATGACATTTACATTTTGAAAACTTCCATTCTCTTCCTCTCCCTGTTTGCTTTTACCCAATAGATTATTATAAAGTGAATTTGAAATATTTTGATCCATTATTATACTGAGACATCAAAATCATCAAGATGTGACAACTGAAAAATTTATCAACAAGGCATAGACTTTTAGGGAACTTTACACAATTCTGATCATTTTATTAGGTCCTGAATATTCAGAAAATGCAGTTGGTAGTCACATACCAATACTTTTCTGAGAGTATTGCCATGAGAACCAACAAAAGAACTCATGGCTAGGGCATTTTGGAGAAAGTATCAAAATTAAAAGAAATATTCTACTTTGTCAGTTTACTTATTGATGCTTAATTCTTCTCAATATCACTGTAAGTAATTCCAGTCCAGTAATTCTCCTATTTAGTATCACAATTTATTAGTATGTAAGTGGAATTTTTGTGGCTTCTTGTTGACTATGACTTGATAAAAATAGAAAAATCCATTCCATATTTTGATTTTTCAAGCCATGCTTCATTGAAATCTGCTTGTATTTTCTAGTATTTCTCGTAGTGAATCTCTATGAACAGTATTTTAAACAGCATTCCAAATAGATGCAGCTTAAAAGGCAGCTGAATGGTGTTGTCTGTATAGCAGGTTGATTCTACCATACAGCGCATGCCTGCCAGCTCTGGGTTCCCATCCTTAAGACCTTGCAATGCCACAATCCTTGCAGAGACTAAAATGTTTCCAGAGCAGAAGGTTGCGTGCTCTGCTGTTTTCCCCGGGTGAATAGTAACTCCACCAGTACCATGTGGAATGTGAGAAGGGAGTAATGCCCCAGTAGCATAGGTCCCATTACCAGCAAAGAATGGCAAAGATTCTAAATAAGACAACACATGTCTTCTACACAGGGGATACTTGGAGCAGTATGCAGAGTTTCCCAAATTAATTTGCCTGGGAACCATTTCCACTCGGAACATCTGTTACCATTTCTGGGAAGCAAATTTTTGACTTAACACTTTGCAAAGTTATTCTTTAGAGTATGCAAAACACTTCAATACAGATTAACTCCCTGGACCTTTGTAACAGTCCTACTGGATACATCAGCCAGATATAACCAGTTTACCTTAGGACACCGAGATTCAGAGAGATTTAGAGACTTGTGAAAAGTCACATAGACTACTGGAATAAAAATTCAGTTCCAGTAAATTGTTCAAAGTTGTGAGACAGTGTTTGGACTGTGTAGTGGCCAGTTTTTTTAAAGTTTTCTCTAATTCTGTAACTACCTCATGTAAGACCCTTCACACAGCAATGTCAATGCCACATGATAACTTGGGCACTGTGGCATTTTATAGTCCATGAGTACAATTATACAAGGAAGCCTTTTTTTTTTTTAATATAAATTTATTTATTTTAATTGGAGGTTAATTACTTTACAATATTCTATTGGTTTTGCCATACATCAACATGAATCCATCACAGGTATACACGTGTTCCCCATCCCGAACCCCCCTCCCTCCTCCCTCCCTGTACCATCCCTCTGGGTCATCCCAGTGCACCAGCCCCAAGCATCCAGTATCGTGTATCGAACCTGGACTGGTGATTCATTTCATATATGATATTATACATGTTTCAATGCCATTCTCCCAAATCATCCCACCCTCTCCCTCTCCCACAGAATCCAAAAGACTGTTCTATACATTTGTGTCTCTTTTGCTGTCTCGTATACAAGGTTATCATTACCATCTTTCTAAATTCCATATATATGCGTTAGTATACTGTATTGGTGTATCAACCACTTACATGAGAATCCTGGCTGCTATTTAGATGAGAGTTGTGCCCTCAGGCAAGTTATTTTCACATTTGAAAATCACATCTATGAAAAGGCTTACCCTATGGGGTTGTTGTTGTGATTAAAAAAGATAAATGAGTATAAATTACATAACAGAGTGATTAGAACACACTAATCACTCAATAAGTCTCAGTTATGAATTCAGAGACAATTTTCACAATTGATAAACTGTATCGAACAAGTCCATTCTGAAGGAGATCAGCCCTGGGATTTCTTTGGAAGGAATGATGCTAAAGCTGAAACTCCAGTACTTTGGCCACCTCATGTGAAGAGTTGACTCATTGGAAAAGACTCTGATGCTGGGAAGGATTGGGGGCAGGAGGAGAAGGGGATGACAGAGGGTGAGATGGCTGGATGGCATCACTGACTCGATGGACCTAAGTTTGAGTGAACTCCGGGAGTTGGTGATGGACAGGGAGGCCTGGCGTGCTGCGATTCATGGGGTTGCAGAGTCGGACACGACTGAGTGACTGAACTGAACTGAACTGATAGTGAAAAATTCCAGAAAGTTTCATATTAATTGTATATCTCTCTTTCAAAGCATGAAAAGGAATTAAAAATCTTGCCTGCAAATATGCTTTTTCCCCCTGATCTGTATCTTCTAATATTTTTTGTAAAAAATAAAGACCACACACACACACACACACAAATGGAAATCAATTAACCTAACTTGAAACAGATGTCATGAAGATGAGCTGTATGTACTTTCACCCATGAACAGCTAACACATCAATTATGGGAAGGGAGAAGCATCCAAAGCCAGATGTTTTGAATGTCTTTGGAATTTATACTTTCTTCACTATGGCCAGTTGAGTTACTGGATGTTGATAACTGAAATAACTTCTCCTTAATTGCACATCACTGGAATCTCAAAGACAGCTCTTGGCCTTTTAAATAGGCACAGAGGTGCTTCCGCTCAGTGTGAAGCAGAATGAAGAGAGATCAGATGCAGAGCATATGGATAACATTCTTTTTTTCTAAATTGTTCCATCAGAAAAGGGATTCAAACATATTTCCTTTTGCCAGTCTTTCTTTATACCTTGGTGGAGCTGACAGATCTCAAAGGAGCTCACAACCATTCCACATAGGGATTTATTCCAAGGCAGAAAGAAGCAAATATAGTGTAGTATGATTTACAGTCCATTGCTGAAAATAGGATATTGTGGCTTAAAGAAATATTTAGACGTTACTTAAGCTAACTATTACGGGATTGAAATGAAGGTCTAAATGTTATGACTGGAACTGCACTCATGTTTCCAAAACTTTTTAACCAAGCTGGTAGCCTGCAGAACAAACTCTATTCTGGAGTAGAAAGTGGACACACACATACCCACCCATATATACAATCAAGTACAAATAATAACATAATTTATTTGAGTATAATTTCTAATCTTTCTTTCAAAACCTAATTGGTATTACTTAGCTCACTAAATATGGATAATTTATATCTGAATATTCAAGAAGTCTGCCTCTGAGCATTTGTATCATGAACTTGCATGTCAGATTGTCTTGAATGTATAGTATAATAATGCTGCTGCTGCTAAGTCGCTTCAGTCATGTCCGACTCTGTGCGACCCCATAGATGGCAGCCCACCAGGCTCCTCGGTCCATGGGATTTTCCAGGCAAGAGTACTGGAGTGAGGTGCCATTGCCTTCTCTGCCTTTATGCTCTCCCAAATTCTGACTCAGCTTCATTTGACTATAGTAGTAGAAAATTTCCCTAAATCATCTCCACTTTAAAATATGTTCACGCTTGATCATGGGCCTATTCAAAGAAATCTAAAACTTTTAATCTCTACGATATAAAGATATGAGGAAGTTCGACAGTGGATGGACTTGGCATGTGTCTCTAAGGAATGGAGGGCTGTGGTGGGGAAGAAGCAGTGGGAGAGAGTGTGGGCTAGTTTGGGACTTGAGCTTGAAGTTGCCCACTTCAAGTATTAACATTACTTTGAAGTCCTGCTTCAGCATAAATTTGTGTGAATTTAATAAACATTTTTATTCAAGTCTTTAAGTATAATTGATTCTTTGGGAAAATGTTAGCCAGTGATTTCTCACACTTGCTGGCCCACTCCCACATATGCAAACACTCATACCCCAACTGAGAAGTGTGGAAAAAAGTGCACACCAAGTTTGCTTCATGGAAAGTCTTTCATGATTGAAGAAAAATCACATGCAATACCCAACTTTTATGCAAATTTCCGGCAAATATTTTTAGGCAGTGAGCAGAGGATTGTGTTGCCACGCTGCTCTAGCAATGAAAATCTTCAGGGAAGGTTCCTGGTTATGTCTTAAAGAAAAGGTTAGAAGTAGAGGAAGGGGGTGGAGCCACTGCCATCTAGTGTACAGGTCATGCCCTCACTCTCTCGTAAGGACTTGGGGGCCAAAATCGACTGAGTTTTTAGTAAGAGCAATAAAGAGATTGTAGGAGATGTGAGAGACATGGGTTCAATTCTTCCTGGATTGGGAAGATCCCCTGAAGAAGGGCATGGCAACTCACTCTAGTATTCTTGCCTGGAGAATCCCATGGACAGAGGAGCCTGGTGGACTACAGTCCATAGGGTCGCAAAGGGTTGGACACGACTGAGCAACTTAGCACATTTATATATGAGTACCTCTCTATGCTTTCCTCTAACACAGGGATTGGCTTGTTCTATGCATCTTATTAAGTCATATATAGCCTGCTACTGAGGAATGTCAATACGTTAGGAGAAGAGTATGCTATCAGGACAAAAGGACGGAAGAAGGACTTGGCTTGGAGAGCCTCAGGCTAAATGTCTAACTGTGAGGATTTCCTTGTTGCTTGCTTCATCTCATCAAGCAACTCATGAGGATTTGGAGGCAGAATTTTTTTCAATTGAGGCATGTGAACCAGTTGTGTTTGGGGTCTAGTTCCCTGACCAGGGATCAAACCTGAGCCCCTGCATTTTTTTTCCCTAAAAATCAGCCCAATAAGAATTATTATAGCATAAGTCCTGCTTTATATCTAGGATGTTGAACTGAAGGAGCAAGTGACTGGATGGGATTTTGAGTCTAATATATATGAGAGAGAATCCTAATGTAATAGGATTCAAAATTTTAATTCAGATGGGCAAAGATAACCCCGACTGGGAAAAGAACTGACTAAATATCCAATCCAATTAAAAGCTTATCCCAATTATATAATATATATACTCCCTTTAGGTAATTAATACTCAATTTTTTCTGGAAAAAAGAAAAGCTCAATTTGAGTCACCTCTTTCTTTTTTTTCCCTTCTTGAGTTGCAGCATGTGAACTCTTAGCTGCAACATATGGAATCTAGTTCCCTGACCAGGATTCAAACCTGGGCTCCTGCATTAGGAGTGTGGAGCTTAGTCACTGGACTAGCAGGGAAGTCCCCCTCTTCTCCTTTGCTTTTTTTCTGAGGTGATGATTAAGTATCTGGGATAAAGGGTGAGACAGGGAGGCACTGCTATCCTTGGACACAGCTACCTCAGCTCCCATCATCCTCACGTCCATACCCTTTCTCTGGGGCTGTGCTGTCTTTCTGTTCTGTTGCTACTTGTCCACTTATCAATCTGTACCAGTTGTGGCTGGGGAGGGGTGGTACACACTCTTATCTTTCTGAGAACTTGGAAAAAGTCCAGTAGGTGGGATAAAGAAAGGGGGGCCCAGCCCACTTCAGTCCCTGATGGTACTATAGACCCCTCTGATACCAAGTTGTGATGCTCACTTGGGCTCCATCTGGTGGTCTGTTCTGTAGCTCTTTCTATAAAGCCATCTGTCTCTGTCTAAGCCATAGCTACTGCCAAACTACACATCAGATTCTCAATCTTGTCCAAGTCCTCTTTATGCCCCAGAGAAACCAAGGTGGTGTGTACAGCTTAATCTCAGGGCCCCCTCTGCCTGGTAAGACCAGGGGTTGGTATGGATGGTCAAGGCTCAGGACTTGAAAAAGGCTTGGGAACATGTCTGACAGCCTTGCTCTCTAGTCCATCAGTATCTCTTCTCTCTCCTCTTCTGTTATCTCTCCACCTCCCCTTCTTCTGCCATCAGCCATGAGGTCTCCCCTGTGCCTCACCCTTTCTTGTGTGTCTGAGCTCCTCTCAAATATTAGTAGAGACAGAGAGTATTTTCTCTACACCGAATGAAAACTCTGATCCTTCAAGTTTGGTTACTGAAATGCAAAAGTGTGAAGAAAACAGATGAAAAAAAGTTTAGGAGATCATTTTTCAAGAAAATGTCTTGGCTTATAAGGCACTTTCCCTGCTGCATTATCTGATTTACATGTGAGAAGCAGAATATCTCCTTTCTTCTTTTACTCTCAATGTAATAAGTGATTTCCTTTTGTAATAAATTTTAATCTTCCTTCAGCAGATAGATACTTTAGGTTTACCTGTGCCAAGTTTATGAGTTCATGTATTTAGAAAGGTGAAAATGGAAAATATATTAATATTTCCAAGAAGTCAGATGGTATTTCCAGACTTTCCTCTTCTAGCTTTGACCCAGAGAAAGGCAGTATGTTTGGTAAATGATGGTAATACCAAAGGCAGTGTTTTTTTGCCTTACCCTGCTTCTTGGTAGTTGTGTATCCAAGAAGAGGTTGCTCTGTGGGATATCCACACCACCGTGGGTGCTGCCTGGTTCCTTTGGGAGGTGAGAGTGGCATGGTCAGACTCATAGAATTCCAGAGCCTCTTTCATTCTCCCTGCAGGGTGGACAGTGAGTTGAGGGCACAGGTGATTGGTGGGTTGCCAAGGAGGCGGCTATGTTTAAGATGGAAAGGTTCTGTATCTGGTAGCAGCTGAGGGGAAACTGAATCAAGAAGGCACCTCACTGTAGCTAAAAAAAACCCTGCACATGAGTTCAGAAGCTACAAGCTTTGGCCCTGGGATCCAGCTAGGCATCTAAGTAGCAGGACATCAGGGACTGGGCATGGGAGACCTATGAATGTCAGCAGAAGCCCACTATGAAACCAGTCATGTTAGACAAAGGCTTAAGAGAGATGGGTTGTTTACTTAACCATATCACGCTCTGCTCATCAGAAGAATCTCAGACTCAAAAAAGGCCCCACCTTTTAGTTCATCCTTGAATGCCAACAAGATGGTGGCTTTCCACGAGTCGTCTTTTGACCCCGAGAATTTAGAGTGAAAGTGTTAGTGGCTCAGTTTTGTCTGACTCTTTGTGAACCCATGGACTGTAGCCTGCCAGGCTCCTCTATCCATGCGGATTCTCCAGGCAAGAATACCTGGAGTGGGTTGTCAGTCCCTTCTGCAGGGGATCTTCCTGACCCAGGGATTGAATCTGGGTCTCCTGCATCGAAGGCAGGTTCTTTATTGTCTGAGCCACCTGGGAAAATTTAAGCCATATGGTGGAGGAAAAAGATAAGAGCCTGGGCTCTTAATGATTTCATGAAGCTGCCATATCTATCCTGGAGCATCCTCTTCTGCACTTGTTTTAATCAAAGAATAAAATTCCCAGATTTATATCACTAGAGTCAGTTCTCAATCACTAGCAGCCAGCAGAACTCAATTCCTGGCTGAAACAATTAGCATGTTTTTTCCTCTTTGAATTTCGTCTGCTAAGAATGTATCATTTCCCCCAAGACATACATTGTGTACACAGGACAAAGGTTATTTTTTTCAGAGATACAAAAGAACACATTAGGAATTTTCAAAATGTTACCTGAGTGATTGCGCAGGACTGAAAGCCAAAGTTATTTGTCTTTGTTTTTTAAAACCTATGCCTAAAGGGCATAAAGATCAGGTGTGTATGTATACATTGATATGTGCTTCTGTTTTCTTGGCTGAATAGAAAAAAAAAAAAAAAACTAGGGGAGATTATAGCAATATCATGAGTGTGGAGCATGTATGTGCATGCTCAGTGGTGTCTGAGTCTTTGCGACCCCATGGACTATAACCCATCAGGCTCCTCTCTACATGGGATTCCTCAGGCAAGAATACTGCAGTGGGTTGCCATTTCCTTCTCCAGGGAATGTTCCCACTCCAGGGATTGAACTCACGTCTCCTGCTTGGCAAGAGGACTCTTTACTATTTGAGTCACTTGGGAAGCCCAGAGATAGAATTACTGCATATAATTTGTGAAGAATGCTCAGATAGCAGCATCATGGTCAAGGAAAAAAGAAAGGCACTCCATGAGTCTGAAACATGACCATTTTAGAACATAGACAATAATGTGGGGAGGAATGGGTTGCCTAGTCCCAGCATATTAACTATCTTTGTAGACAGACTGTACATATGTCTGCCCTCTGAGTGCTGGAGGTGAGGATCCTGGGCAGGCACTTCTCGTGAAGCTCCAGGAAGTACCCTTCACATAGGAGGGGAGGGAGCTCTCTGAAACTCCACTGAAAATTTCTATATCTGAAACCCAAACCTATAAGCTCAATTTTTCCTTTAGCAGAACATCTATAAATTTCTCTGTCCCCACATATTGGTTCCATATTATTTAAAAATTTTTACTGGCCATATTACCTGTATTTTTTTTAACTAGTAATTCTATAATTGAACAAACATTATCTTTAAAATGAAAATGTTCTTGAGGGCAGGTAACATGGTTATGTTCTTAGGGAACATACATTTTGTTTGAAGAAAATAGAAAAGAGATAGCAGTATGGGAATCATGTTGGTATCGGAAAAATTCTGGAAAGTAAGACCTGGCAAAGAAGGGCCAGGTCATATGGGATACATTCAAGTCCTGATTAGCAGAGGTATTTGGGGAAACTCCTGAGACCTTTGCACGTGTGGAGAGGTCTGCTTCCTTGTTTTTCATCTCGGATCTTACCTGCAGTAAGTATACATCACGGGCTACATGAAACAGTCCCAGCTTATATCAGCTGTCCTGGAACAATTCTTTTAAACTTTCAAAATTGTCCCAGAGTTTCATAATTGTCCTAAATCATAGGATCTAGTCAGGACTTAGATAACTTGCTTTCTGGTAATTAAATAGTAGGATAAAGCTTAAAAAATCTAAAAGATACATACTTGCAATTAGTAGATGAATAAGTCCTGGAGATCTAATGCACAGCATGGTGATTATAGTCAACAACACTGAATTACAAATTTCAAAATGCCTAGGAGTATAGATTTTAATTGTTCTCTCCATGAAAAGGAAATGATGATTATGTGATGTGAGACATGTGTTAACTAACACTATGGTGGTAATCATATTACAATATATAAATGCACCAAATTCATACACTGCGTATCTTAAATGTATAGTGTTGCACATCAGTTCTATTTCAGGTAAAAAAGAACCGGAGAATTAGAAAAAATAGTCCCGGAATGCACGATAAATTTTATGGAAAGTCTCTTCCCGATTTTCAGAGATTCAGGATGAGTCTGTGATTTCTTTCTTTAAGAGGGATACTTGTCTTACTTCTCTGTCTTGATGTCTTTCTAGGTTAGGACAAAATCTTGTTTTGGGATAAGGTCCTTTTATCTACACTGTCTCAATGGTCATGAGTTTGAGTAAACTCTGGGAGACAGTGGAGGACAGAGGAGTTTAGTGCACTGCAGTCCATGGAGTTGCAAAGAGTCGGATACAACTTAAAGACTGAACAACAGCAATGCATAGCGTAGTTAAGAGCCTCCAAAATGAAAAGAATACAGCTAAAGAGGGCCTCTCTGCCTTTTACCTGCCCCAGTGAGATAGATCAGGGGTGAGGTGGTACTTGAGGTGTTTTTAAGGGCCCAAGGATAGTGATAGCCATCTATGTAGAGTGATAGTATGAACAATCACAACTACCTTACATGCATGTGTGTTGGAGGACAATATATCAAGGCAAAATATCTTACACTGAATTTCCTCCAAGCAGACCCCAAGTGGAAGTAGTTTATTTGGGAAGTAATCTCAAGAAGGGCTTCCCTGATAGCTCAGTTTGTAAAGAATCTGCCTGCAATGCTGGAGACCCCGGGTCAATTCCTAGGTTGGGAATATCCCCTGAAGAAGGGAAAGGCTACCCAATCCAGTTTTCTGGCTTGAAGAATTCCATGGACTGTACAGTCCACGGGGTCACAAAGAGTTGGACATGACTGAGCGACTTTCACTTTCACTTTCAATCTCAAGAAACCAATAGGGACGTGGAAACTGGTGAGTTATGATAAAAAAGGAAGCCAATGATAATAGTCTATTATTGAGTGGGCTACCTCTGTGAGTATAGTGGCTCAGTCTAGCTAGGGACCTCTGGTAGGTTGTGTATCATTTCAAATAAGTTGTGGAAGAACTAGGATATTTATCTTCTAACTCCTGATGGTCATTTGAAATAGACTGCTCCCAGGAGGCATAAACAACCAAGAAATTCTGACCTATCAGCAAATGGGCAGAAACATCTTCCATGGTCTGAATCAAGCAAAGGGTCTCAGGTCCTTGAAGATGGAAGCCAGTATTTGGTACAAATGTAATTCCCAAAGAGATGTAGATACGACATTGATGGTATCTGGGGCATAGGCACAGGGAAATCAACTGCATGTGAAATATGATTTCAGGAGGGTCAGATAGATCAATCAACACTCTATGACAGCCCCTGTGAAAGCTGTTTATCTTTCACTAATATTGAAAACAGTACTTGATTCTAATCTCTTAGTTGCAAGTTTAGCGGTAGATAGGCTTCCTAGATCAGAGGGCAAACAGACTGAAACTACAGTCACAGACAACTAGCCAATCTGATCACACGGACCACAGCCTTGTCTAACTCAGTGAAACTAAGCCATGCCGTGTGGGGTCACCCAAGATGGCTGGGTCATGGCGGAGAGGTCTGACAGAATGTGGTCCACTGGAGAAGGAAATGGCAAACCACTTCAGTATTCTTGCCTTGAGAATCCCATGAACAGTATGAAAAGGCAAAAAGATAGGACACTGAAAGATGAACTCCCCAGGTCGGTAGGTGCCCAATATGCTAGTGGAGATCAGAGGAGAAATAACTCCAAACAGAATGAAGGGATGGATCCAAAGCAAAAACAACACCCAGTTGTGAATGGGCCTGGTAATGGAAGCAGGGTTCAATGCTGTAAAGAGCAATATTGCATAGGAACCTGGAATGTTAGGTCCATGAATCAAGGCAAATTCAGTTCAGTTCAGTTCAGTTCAGTCACTCAGTCGTGTCTGACTCTTAGCGACCCAGTGATTGCAACAGGCCAGGCCTCCCTGTTCATCAACAACTCCCAGAGTTACCCAAATTCATGTTCATTGAGTCAGTGATGCCATCCAGTCATCTCATCCTCTGTCTTCCCCTTCTCCTCCTGCCCCCAATCCCTCCCAGCATTAGGGTTTTTTTTTTTTTTTTTTTTTTAACAATGAGTCAACTCTTTGCACAAGGTGGCCAAAGTATTGGAGTTTCAGCTTCAACATCAGTCCTTCCAATGAACACCCAGGACTGATCTCCTTTAGGATGGACTGATTGGATCTCCTTGCAGTCCAAGGGACTCTCAAGAGTCTTCTCCAACACCACAGTTCAAAAGCATCAATTCTTTGGCGCTCAGCTTTCTTTATAGTCCAACTCTCACATCCATACATGACCACTGGAAAAGCCATAGCCTGGACTAGACGGACCTTTGTTGGCAAAGTAATGTCTCTGCTTTTGAATATGCTATCTAGGTTAGTCATAACTTTCCTTCCAAGGAGTAAGCGTCTTTTAATTTCATGGCTGCAATCACCATCTACAATGATTTTGGAGCCCCAAAAAATAAAGACTGACACTGTTTCCACTGTTTCCCCATCTATTTCCCATGAAGTGATGGGACCAAATGCCATGATTTTTGTTTTCTGAATGTTGAGCTTTAAGCCAACTTTTTCATTCTGAAAGAGATGGGAATACCAGATCACCTGACCTGCCTCTTAAGAAACCTATATGCAGGTCAGGAAGCAACAGTTAGAACTGGACATGGAACAACAGACTGGTTCCAAATAGGGAAAGGAGTACATCAAGGCTGTATTTTGTCATCCTGCTTATTTAACTTATATGCAGAGTACATCATGAGAAATGCTGGGCTGGGAGAAGCAAAAGCTAAAATGAAGATTGCTGGGAGAAATATATCAATAACCTCAGATATGCAGATGACACCACCCTTATGGCAGAAAGTGAAGAGGAACTAAAAAGCCTCTTGATGGAAGTGAAAGAGGAGAGTGAAAAAGTTGGCTTGGAAGTGGTCAAACAGGAGATGACCAGAGTGAACATTGACATTCTAGGAATCAGTGAACTAAGATGGACTGGAAGGAGTGAATTTAACTCAGATGACCATTATATCTACTACTGTGGGCAGGAATCCCCTAGAAGAAATCAAGTAGCAATCATAGTCAACAAAAGAGTCATAAATGCAGTACTTGGATGCACTCTCAAAAACGACAGAATGATCTCTGTTCTTTTCCAAGGCAAACCATTCAATATCACGGTAATCCAAGTCTATGCCCTGAACAGTAATGCTGAAGAAGCTGAAATTGAACAGTTCTACGAAGACCTACAGAACCTTCTAGAACTAATACTCAAAAAAAAGATGTCCTTTTGGGGGGTCTGGAATGCAAAAGTAGGAAGTCAAGAAACACCTGGAGTAACAGGCAAATTTGGCCTTGGAGTACAGAATGAAGCAGGGAAAAGGCTAATAGAGTTTTGCCAAGAGAACACACTGGTCATAGCAAACACCCCCTTCCAACAGCGCAAGAGAAGACTCTACACATGGACATCATCAGATGGTTGACACCGAAATCAGATTGATTATATTCTTTGCAGCCAAAGATGGAGAAGCTCTATACAGTCAGCAAAAACAAGATCAGGAGCTGACTATGGCTTGGATCATAAACTCCTTATTGCCAAATTCAGACTGATTGAAGAAAGTGGAGAAAACTACTAGACCGTTCAGGTATGACCTAAATCAAATCCTTTATGACTATACAGTGGAAGTGAGAAAGAAATAGATTTAAAGGACTAGATCTGATAGACAGAGTGTCTGATGAACTATGGATGGAGGTTCATGACATTGTACAGGAGACAGGAATCAAGACCATCCCCAAGAAAAAGAAATGCAAAAAAGCAAAATGGCTGTCTGAGGAGGCCTTACAAATAGCTATGAAAAGAAGGGAAGAGAAAAGCAAAGGAGAAAAAGAAAGATATACCCAATTGAATGCAGAGTTCCAAAGAATAGCAAGGAGAGATAAGAAAGCCTTCCTCAGCGATCAATGCAAAGAAATAGAGGAAAACAATAGAATGGGAAAAACTAGAGATGTCTTCAAGAAAATTAGATATACCAAAGGAACATTTCATGCAAAGATGGGCTCGATAAAGCACAGAAACGGTATGGACCTAAACACAGAAGAACTGTACAAAGAATGATCTTCAGGACCAGATAATCATGATGGTGTGATCACTCACCTAGAGCCAGACATGCTGGAATGTGAAGTCAGGTGGGCCTTAGGAAGCATCACTACGAACAAAGCTAGTGGAAGTGATGGAATTCCAGTTGAGTTATTTCAAATCCTGAAAGATGATGCTGTGAAAGTGCTGCACTCAATATGCCAGCAAATCTGGAAAACTCAGCAGTAGCCACAGGACTGGAAAAGGTCAGTTTTCATTCCAATCCCAAAGAAAGGCAATGCCAAAGAATGTTCAAACTACCACACAACTGAACTCATCTCACACGCTAGTAAAGTAATGCTCAAAATTCTCCAAGCCAGACTTCAGGAATATGTGAACTGTGAACTTCCAGATGTTCAAGCTGGTTTTAGAAAAAGCAGAGGAACCAGAGGTCAAATTGCTGACATCCTCTGGATCATTGAAAAAGCAAGAGAGTTGCAGAAAAATATCTATTTCTGCTTTATTGATTATGCCAAAGCCTTTGACTGTGTGGATCACAATAAACTGTGGAAAATTCTGAAAGAGATGGGAATACCAGACCACCTGACCTGCCTCTTGAGAAACCTCTATGCAGGTCAGGAATCAACAGTTAGAACTGGCATGGAAGAACAGACTGGTTCCAAATAGGAAAAGGAGTACATCAAGGCTGTATATTGTCACCCTGCTTATTTAACTTCTATGCAGAGTACAGCAAGAGAAACACTGGGCTGGAATAAGCACAAGCTGGAATCAAGATTGCCGGGGGAAACAGCAATAACCTCAGATATGCAGATGACACCACCTTTATGGCAGAAAGTGAAGAGGAACTGAAAAGCCTCTTGATTAAAGTGAAAGAGGAGAGCAAAAAAGTTGGCTTAAAGCTCAACATTCAGAAAACTAAGATCATGGCATCTGGTCCCATTACTTCATGGCAAATAGATGGGGAAACAGTGGCTGACTTTCTTTTTCTGGGCTCCAAAATCACTGAGATGGTGACTGCAGCCATGAAATTAAGACGCTTACTCCTTGGAAGGAAAGTTATGACCAACCTAGACAGTATATTAAAAGCAGAGACATTACTTTGCCAAGAAAGGTCTGTCTAGTCAAGGCTATGGTTTTTCCAGTGGCCATGTATGGATGTGAGAGTTGGACTATAAAGAAAGTTGAGCACCAAAGAATTGATGCTTTTGAACTGTGTTGTTGGAGAAGACTCTTGAGGGTCCCTTGGATTACAAGCAGATCCAACCAGTCCACCTTAAAGGAGATCAGCCCTGGGTGTTCATTGGAAGAACTGATGTTGAAGCTGAAACTCCAATACTTTGGCCACCTCCTGCGAAGAGCTGACTCATTGGAAAAGACCCTGATGCTGGGAAAGATTGTGGGCAGGAGGAGAAGGGGATGACAGAGGATGAGATGGTTGGATGGCATCACCGACTCAATGGATGTGGGTTTGGGTGGACTGAGGGTGTTGGTGATGGATAGGGAGGCCTGGCATGCTGCGGTTCATGGGATCACAAAGAGTTGGACATGACTGAGCGACTGAACTGAAACTGAGTAGGCTTCCTGGTGGCCCAGATGGTAAAGAATCTGCCTGCAGTACAGGAAATCTGGGTTTGATTCATGGGTCAGGAAGATCCTTTGGTGAAGGGGATGGCAACCCACTCCAATATTCTTACCTGGAGAATTCCATGAACAGAGGAGCCTGATGGGCTACAGTCCATGGGGATTGCTAAATGTGTTAATTCAATACAAGTGAAAATTTCAGGTCTTTGTCATCTGACATGACTTGATTCTGTGTTTCTGATTATGCCATCATGATTCATTCTCTCTTTTTGTACTTTCTATGTTTTGGCTTCTTACTTAGGTAGGTATCAGCTATTGGTGCAAAATTGACTACCATTTAGATTTAATCAGTTTAGTAAGCCCAGAATAAAATTTGATGATTGGCTGGATTGAGTTCATATGCCTTTCCATTGGACTATGGGAACTGGGAAAACCTTGCCTGAATCACATAGCCCAAGGTATGTGCAGAGAAATTCCTTAGAAGAAAATCGGGTTGTTGTTGTTAGAAGAAGGAAGAAAGGATAACAGACACTAATCAAATATACACACCCCACAGAAATATAGTCACATTCATTGCCATTTTACCCATTAAGTTTGATCTCTAAAAAATATATATTTTTTCTATTAAAAAAAGATTTAATAATTTAATTGCTTTCAAGCCAGATAATAGCTTCCTGGCTTTGCAATAGCTGTTTGTATGATACTGAGCAATTTGCTAATAGACTGTTAAAATGCGATGTTTTCTTTCTTGGCAGTTTCAGCTGAGATCTCAAAACTGAAAGCGCCAGGTACCAAGGACCCCTATGTTCAAATGGCAGGTTTTAGGCCATCCAAATAGGATTTACAAGTAAGAGGTCCCCAGATTTGTTCCTTGATCTTTAGCCAAGCAAAACCATGTGAGCCCTATGAGAGTTCATCGAGGAGAATTCCTTAAGAGACACTAGGATCCTGGGTTTCTCCTATTTCTCATAGGGGAGAGCAAGTGGTATTTTCCACATAAATATGGTAAAGCAGGTGCCTAGGGAATCATTACAGAGCCTAGCACCTGCTCCCGGGGTTGGGTTTCCTGACTTATGCCTGGAAAGGTAACTGGGACTAGGGCTGCCTCAGATGACAGAGTGAAGACACAGACTTAAGAGGGAAAGAAAATCCCCTGGTGTTTCCCTCAGTGGGGCATAGTAGTGAGGTATGTAGATCCTGAAGATGCTTCTGCTTTAGTTCAAATCTCACTTCTACCACTTACTGAGTGTTCATGGTTGTGTAACTATTTTTTTCTGTACTTCTGTGGAAATAATTCAAAAAAGTGTTGTGAGGATAAAATAAATTGAAGTTCATTAAGGGCTTGGAATGGGAAAAGGAATACGTCAAGGCTGTATATTGTCACCCTGCTTATTTAACTTCTATGCAGAGTACATCATGAGAAATGCTGGACTGGAAGAAACACAAGCTGGAATCAAGATTGCCAGGAGAAATATCAATAACCTTAGATATGCAGATGACACCACCCTTATGGCAGAAAGTGAAGAGGAACTAACAAGAATCTTGATGAAAGTGAAAGTGGAGAGTGAAAAAGTTGGCTTAAAGCTCAACATTCAGAAAACGAAGATCATGGCATCTGGTCCCGTCACTTCATGGCAAATAGATGGGGAAACAGTGGAAACAGTGCCAGACTTTATTTTTTTAGGCTCCAAAATCACTGCAGATAGTGACTGTAGCCATGAAATTAAAAGATGCTTACTCCTTGGAAGGAAAGTTATGACCAACCTAGATAGCATATTCAAAAGCAGAGACATTACTTTGCCAACAAAGGTCCGTCTAGTTCAGGCTATGGTTTTTCTTGTGGACATGTATGGATGTGAGAGTTGGACTGTGAAAAAGGCTGAGCGCCGAAGAATTGATGCTTTTGAACTGTGGTGTTGGAGAAGACTCTTGAGAGTCCCTTGGACTGCAAGGAGATCCAACCAGTCCATTCTGAAGGAGATCAGCCCTGGGATTTCTTTGGAAGGAATGATGCTAAAGCTGAAACTCCAGTAATTTGGCCACCTCATGTGAAGAGTTGACTCTTTGGAAAAGACTCTGATGCTGGGAGGGATTGGGGGCAGGAGGAGAAGGGGACGACAGAGGATGAGATGGCTGGATGGCATCACTGACTCGATGGATGTGAGTCTGAGTGAACTCCGGGAGTTGGTGATGAACAGGGAGGCCTGGCGTGCTGAGATTCACGGGGTTGCAAAGAGTTGGACACGACTGAGCGACTGAACTGAACTGAACTGGAATGGGATTATTATTTCTTTCTCACGTATTTCCAAGGATCCACAGAGAAAATTGGGTTTGAGTTATCTGAAGAGGGAGCAGGAATAAGAAAGTCATCAGAGGGGCAAGTGACACAGCAGGGAGAGTCTGTCTGGGACATGTGGAAGCGGGACTGAGAAAGGTGTCATACATAGTCCAGTAGAGGAGACATCATGCCATGTGGAGTCTGTGCTGGGATCCGTGATAATGGAAGATATCTTTGAAGAACCCTCAAAGACACCCTAAAAATAAAATTTTAAAGATTTGCCCATGGGCATGAACAGCTAAGTGAGAATTGCATGATATCACTTCCCCTTCTTTTTTTTTTTTTTCCCCTATCTGTGCCCACTTCCCCAGATAAGAGGAGCAGTTTTGTGATGGGAGAGGAATGCAAAAGCCAGGAAGAATAATCAAATAGACCTGAGAAAAGCTGATCCCTTCCCAAAACTTTAGCTATGAATTAGACAAAAAGAGTGAAGCTTCGGGATTGATATGAACATTATGCCTCCCATTCCCACTGTGCCTGCAAATTTACCTGTTGGAGCTGTAACCCTCAAAGTGACAATGTGGCTTATTGGAGGATAGGACTTTTAGGAGATAATTCAGGTTAAATGCGGTCATAAGGGGGGGCCTTAATTCAATAGGGTTGGTGATCTTAGAAGAAGAGAGCAAGAGGTCTCTTTCTTTCTCTCTGCCTTGTGTACACATCAAGAAGATGACGACCTGTAATCCAGGAAGAGAACCTACCTAGGAGCCAAGTTGCCCAGAACCCTGATTCTAGACTTTCCAGTCTCTAGAACTATGAGAAACAAATTTCTATTGTTTAAGCCATGCAATCTATGGCATTTTATTGTGGCAGCCCAAAATGACTAATCCTAATATTAAGCTTTCTATGGCTGAAAAATTAGACCATGTATGCAAGCTGAGTCTCTCCAGTCATGTCCGATTCTGTGTGACCCCATGGACTGTAGCCCGCCATGCTCCTCTGCCCATGAAAAATTAGACAATGCATGCATGCTGAGTCTCTCCAATTGTGTACGACTCTGTGTGACCCCATAGACTGTAGCCAGCCAGGCTCCTCTGTCCATGGGATTTCCCAGGCAAGAATGCTGGAGTGGGTTTCCATGCCTTCCTCCGGGGATCTTCCTGACCCAGGGATTGAAATCGTGTCTCCTATATCTCCTGCATTGGCAGGCAAGCTCTTTACCACTAGTACCACTTGGGAAGCATTCACACTATTCATTAATATCTAACAGTAGCTGGAAAAGCAATACTTTCAGCCTAAGACTTCATCCCAGAACAGGAAAGAAGTATTTGATATAACAGACGGAAAAGGGCAGTGGTGAGAAGGCATGGACATACTTTTCATGAGCCTAGCCTTTCAATAATTTGGTTGGATGCAACTTCTTTGGACTATGTCTCATTTCTCTAGAATTATAAAGGAGTTGGAGTTAATGGGACTCAAGTCCCTGTGGCAGCTCAGATATTTTATTCAATGGTTCCTTTCCATTTATGTGAAAGAACTTCAGATATTTTCATGAAAACACAAATATTTTCAAGAAAAGTAAATACAATATGTCGGAACACTTCAAAAACAAGATAGAGAGAAAAAGGAAGACCTTTTAGAAAACTAGAAGTCTTAGGGTTTTTAACCACAAACCACACTTTGCTTAGGCCCCAAGCTCCAAGTCACCAGTATTAGCCATATCATTTAAGAAAGTACACTAGACTACAAATCATTTAGTGAAATTCCTGTGGTTCCTGACTAATAAGAGTCCACCAGTGTTCTCAGAAATTTTTCTTAATAGCCTAAAACTAATTTTAGTGAATATAAATTAAATTATGAAGACCACACACACAGACAAACACACATACTCAATGTCTTGACCAAAATGAGTTTAGGACTCTAGAACTTCTGCCTAATAAAACCCCTGATTTCAAGCAGAATATAGCTAACCGTCCAAGTTTTAAAAAGTTGCTGTGACTTTCTGAAAGATGTTCAGAGCACTTCACATTCACTCTCAGGCAACTCTTCCTAGTAGTTTTTCTTTAAATAAAATTATTTCTTTCCTACACCACATATGTCCCTATGCTTGCACAAATCATAATTCCAGTTTTAAAGTTCTTCCATGCACTGATCTGAGCTTTAAAGACATTCCCTTCCAACATGTCAAAATCTTAGGTTTCTGAGGAGGAGAAATCAATGAAAATGTACACTATAAATTCTCAGTTAAAAAGCACCTGCCCACACAAAAGCGTTTTCACATTTAAATGTTGCCAGTCATGTGTAATTTGCAAGCTGCATGTATAGAAATGCTCCATTGAAGACCTGCCCAAACCAAGAGCCAGGGTTATTAAAAGTCTTTGTGCCCTTTTCACATAAATCTAGTACTTCTTATACAAACATTTTTCTCATGTCAGAGTGATTCATAAAGCCTATAATCCCATGGGTGTAATAGGACACTTCTCAATTACGCATCCCAGGGATGAGTAATTTCACAAGCTGAAGGAAAAAGATAAATGCATTAAAATGTTCCTGTGAAACAAATTTCAGAGAGAGAAAGGGATGAAAAAGGAAGTAAATTTAGAAACTGAAGATTTACTTCATTGAGCAGAAAAGAATATTAGATCTGCCTTGGCAGACTGCTTAATTCATAATTCTGCACAAACAATCCTAGTAACAGACCTGCCAAAAGCCTTCCTAATATGCATGTACCTACAAATGCTCAGCTTTGTCTCTGGTAACTGCAAAGTATGAGAACTGTATAATAATCACATCTCATAGTGAGTCATGGGTCAGAGAATCTGTGACGAATTAACTCATTATGTTGTTTCATTCAGAAGCAGTTCGATACAGAAGCATTGTGGTTGGGACTTTCTGGGGTTTTAGCAGCAGCTATCTGTTGAGCTTCTAATGTGTAGGAAAGTACACAGTAGCTAGGAGTAAGCTGGATATGACATTTATAAGAACAAAGGCTTATACATGAGAAGGCAAATAGCCATATAAAACAGTATCATTTGTCTTGGGTGAAAAAACCCTACAGATGTGAAGAATTAGGTAAAATCAGATTATTGGAAGCACTAAAGAAGGTTTCATGGGTGAATGGACAAATGGAACTTTAAAAGAAAGGTAGTCTTTAGATAAGCAGAAGTAGAAGAGGTATCTTAGAAAGTTATCTCGTGTTGAAGAAATGGAACCATATAGGCCTAGATGCTGAAATATTTAAAGCATGCTTGAAGAAAATTTATATTACTAGATTTAACAATATGAAATTGCTGGTTTTGTAGGTAAGAAATGATCAAGTATCCTCAGTTTTGTAAGATGCAGGTCTGGCATGCGTGTGTGCTCAGGCACTTCAGTTGTTTTTGACTCTTTGTGACTCTGTGGACTGTAGCCTGCCAGGGTCCTCTGTCCATGGGCTTTTCCAGGTAAGAATATGGGAGTGGATCTTCCAGGGATCTTCCAGACCCAGGGATTGAATCTGCATCTTCTGCATTGCAGGCATCACTGAGCCACTGAGGAAGCCCACAGGTCTGGCATACTGGAAGACAAGGGTGGATAGGTGGGTGGGAGCCAGTTTATGAAGGAGTTGGAAATGTCATGGCAAGGTGTTTATAGTGAGGCATTTCCTTTAAACCTCAATGACAGCACAGCATCTGAAATCTAAAAAATTATGAATCTTAGAATTTTCTAGGGAAGGGATCTTAGGTAAAACTTAGTTTAACTTCCAACCCCCAAACGACTGTTCACTGACTTGCTTTTATCATCCTGATGATAACAAGTGAAAGTGAAATTGAAGTCACTCAGTCGTGTCTAAACTCTTTGCAACCCCATGGACTGTAGCCCACCAGGCTCCTCCATCCATGGGATTCTCCAGGCAAGAATACTGGAGTGGGTTGCCATTTCCTTCTCCAGGGGATCTTCCTGACCCAGGGATTGAACCCAGGTCTCCCGCATTGCAGGCAGATGCTTTAACCTCTGAGCCACCAAAGGTACACCTAATTCAGCTAATTCTCTTTTGAGTCCAAAATAATGGTTTGTTTCTTTATTCTTTTAGTTGCTTGTGTGTTTATTTAGTCTTGAACCAAAGATCAGTGCTACAGGCAAGGTTAAACTTTAGGTCATCCCTCAAACATTTGAAGACACTTGATTAAATTGTCTCTTAATTTTGTGACAGTTTCAGGCTTCTCACCATTCTAGCTGGTTTCCTTTAGACATACTCCAATTTTTGAGTTTCTCTGAAAGTTTAGTGTTCAACACAACATAGCACAACACACTATATGTATGTTGTATACAGGTATCCACCCTTCTTCTAGACATGTTTTCTGATTAATGTATAATAATATAATTGAATCTCCTTGGCAATCGCTATACAAAGCAAAATCATATCGAGTTTCAGTTCAGTTCAGTTCAGTTCAGTCCAGTTGCTCAGTCGTGTCCGGCTCTTGGCGACCCCATGAATCGCCTGCTGCTGCTGCTGCTGCTAAGTCGCTTCAGTTGTGTCCGACTCTGTGCGACCCCATAGACGGCAGCCCACCAGGCTCCCCCGTCCCTGGGATTCTCCAGGCAAGAACACTGGAGTGGGTTGCCATTTCCTTCTCCAATGCATGAAAGTGAAAGTGAAGTCGCTCAGTCGTGTCCGACTCTTAGCGACCCCGTGGACTGCAGCCTACCAGGCTCCTCCGTCCATGGGATTTTCCCTACTGTCAGCTAAAACCTAATTCATTTCCTACCCAAACAACTAAGCCATATTGTATAGCTGTGCAAATGGTTTTGTGTATCACAGTTAGAACTTTTCATTAAATTCTTATTTGATGACATCTGGATAGAGTTAACCCCTTTTTTCAACCCCTTGTTAAAATCACTCTATTTTCAGTCAGAATATTATCTGTTGATATCAAAATTTTCATCTGTAGGTTTAATCAGCAGGCATCAAAGCCTTACGGTAGTCTTTGATAAAACTAAGGTGGAATTCTAAAGTATATCATCCTATCATATATAAAAATAAACTTAAGATGGATTGAAATCTAGATGTAAGATCTAAAATCATAAAACTTATAGAAGAAAACAGGCAGTAGGTTCTTTGACATTGGTCTTAGCGATATTTTTTAAGATGTGTCTCACTAGGCAAGGGAAACAAAATAAAAAATAAACAAATGGGACCATATCAAGTTAAAAAGCTTTTGCACAGTGAAGGAAATTATCAGCAAGATGAAACAGCAGCCTATTGAATGGGATAAAATATTTCCAAATGATATATCTGATAGAGGTCAATAATCAAAATATACAAAGGAGTCATACAACTCAACATAAAAAAAAAATGAGCAACGGAATCAGAAAATGGGCAAAGGACCACTCATTTTTTCTTCTTTGGAATAGACGTTTTCCCAAAGAAGTCATACAGATGGCCAACAGACACATGAAAAGATACTCAACATAACTATCAGGGAAATGCAAATCAAAACCACAATGAGACAACCCTTCACATCTGTCAGAATGACTAGTATCAAAATAACAAAGAATAGCAAATGCTGGTGAGGAAGTGGAGAAAAGGGAATACTTGTACACTGTTTCTGTGAATGTAAATTAGTGAAGTCAATATGGAAATCAGTATGAAGGTTCCTCAAAAAATTAGAAATAGAATTACCATATGATGCATCAGTTCCATTTCTGGATAAGTATTTGAAGAAAACAAAAACATTAATTCAAAAAGATAGATGAACCTTTATGTTCACTGCAGTAATATTCACAATAGCCAAGATATGGAAACAACCCAAGTGCCCATCAGTAGATGGATGAATAAAGAAGGTGTGGTATACATAGAATGGACTGCCATA
Organism: Bos indicus; assembly: GCF_029378745.1. Taxonomy (NCBI): domain Eukaryota; kingdom Metazoa; phylum Chordata; class Mammalia; order Artiodactyla; family Bovidae; genus Bos; species Bos indicus. Next base: position 116,003,664 of record NC_091760.1, read on the forward strand.
CAAAAGAATGAAATCTTGCCATTTTTGATAACATGGATGGACTTAGAGGGTATTATGCTAAGTGAAATAAGTCAAATAGAGAAAAACAAACACCATATGATTTATATGTTGAATCTGAGAAACAAAACAAATTAATGAACAGAACAGAACAGAACAGACTCATAGATGCAAAGAACGAACAGGTGGTTGCCAGAGGAAAGAGAATTGGTGGGATGACTGAAATAGGTGAGGGAGATTAACTGGTATAAACTTGAAGTTACAAAACAAAGGAGTCATGGGGATAAAATATACAGCATGGGGGATACAGTCAATTATATTGTAATATCTTTGTATGGTGATATATGGTAACTAGATAAATCAATTCCACTTCAGTTAAAAAATATGTAAACATTGGGAGGAAATACATCAAAACACGAATGACAGTTATCTCTGGAGGGTGCGGGTAAAGGATGATTGTTAATTTTTACTTCACAGGTTTATGCATTTCTAGTTGTCTGCAATGAACATGTATCTTTTGTAAAGTTAGAAAGAAAACAATAAAGTTATTGAAAATGAAAAAAGTGAAAGAAAAAAGTACACCACTAGATGATCATTATCTGGATATGCATAAACTATTTAGAAAGTAACATTTATGAAATTCACCTAATCTGGCTACAATGTGACCAATATTTCTCAATCTCAGTCCTAAGTGTCGCGTATCGGTAAGGTGTCTTGGTGATATACTGGCTGCCTTTGCTTTCAGCATTTTCTATTTCATAAGCTCTATCTCAACATTATCACAATCTTTGCTTAATGAGTTGTTTCTACAAGGCCTTTGTAAACAAGAGTGAGGTAGAATATAGAAGCCACCTTTGTTATGCAGTAGGACCCATTTATCGATTACCTCTTCAGTTATTCCTATATCCCACCACAAATGGTAATTAAAAGACTAGTCAGGAAACCTTTATATAAAAGGCCGGATAGTTAATCTTTCAGACTTTTTGGGCTATGTGGTCTCTGTAGCAAATACTCAACTGACTGCTTGCCACAGCAGACCCAAAGCAATCATGGATGATACTAAACAAATGGGTGTGGGTGCATGCCAATAAAACTTTATTTACAAAGACAAGCAGCAAGCTGGTTTGACCCATAGCAGTAGTTTGCTGACCCCTGTATTCATATATTAGTGTTAACACATTGTCAGCGGTCTTTTTTGTAATGTCTGAAAGTTTGGAAGAATCTCTAAAGGAATAACTATAGATGAGAGAACTCTGAGAGGAAATTTGAAGATTAGAATCTTTCCCTGAGGGGAGAAGATAGCTACCCACTTCAAGGAGCTGCAGGGACAGCTAAGGGCTTTAAGGAGGAGAGAATGGATAGTTACCTTTATCTGTTATAGTGTGCCTAGCAACTAATGCTGAAGAAGGCAATGGCATTCCACTCCAGTACTCTTGCCTGGAAAATCCCATGGATGGAGGAGCCTGGTAGGCTGCAGTCCATGGGGTTGCTAAGAATTGGACACGACTCAGCGACTTCACTTTCACTTTTCACTTTCATGCATTGGAGAAGGAAATGGCAACCCACTCCAGTATTCTTGCCTGGAGAATCCCAGGGATGGGGGAGCCTGGTGAGCTGCCGTCTATGGGGTCGCACAGAGTCGGACACGACTGAAATGACTTAGCAGCAGCAGCAGCAGCAACTAATGCAAATTTAACCCATTTTGCACTTTTGCTGAGGTCTGGGACAGGTTTCAGTATTGATATTATCCAAATATCACACTCAGTTCTCTAGGGGCTTGAAGTGAAGCCAAAAAGTATACAGCATTCAGCTACCACCAGCTTGAAGAATTTCTTCACTTGGCTGGTGGCAAGTTGGTGAGAAAGCCTTGGGCACATACATGTAAAACAGTACTTAAAGACAAAGTGGAAAACTGGGTTCAGCAAACCTTGACCTGGGCACTCACAAAGTACCATTATGATTATAAAAGTAGACAAATGAAACTTCCTTCTAGGGGAAAAGCCAGCTTGTCAAATGAACTGAAATAGGAACCAAAAGAATCTTTCAGGAAGGACATTAGTTTTTACTTTTGTATGGAGTTCATATACCATCTCCCTTCAATTATAAAATAGCATGGTTTGTAAGATGCACAACTGATTTATTTTTTTTTTTAATTTTATTTTATTTTTAAACTTTACAATATTGTATTAGTTTTGCCAAATATCGAAATGAATCCGCCACAGGTATACCTGTGTTTCCCATCCTGTACCCTCCTCCCTCCTCCCTCCCCATACCCTCCCTCTGGGTCGTCCCAGTGCACCAGCCCCAAGCATCCAGTATCGTGCATTGAACCTGGACTGGTGACTCGATTCATACATGATATTATACATGTTTCCATGTCATTCTCCCAGATCTTCCCATCCTCTCCCTCTCCCACAGAGTCCATAAGACTGTTCTATACATCAGTGTCTCTTTTGCTGTCTCGTACACAGGGTTATTGTTACCATCTTTCTAAATTCCATATATATGCGTTAATATACTATATTGGTGTTTTTCTTTCTGGCTTACTTCACTCTGTATAATAGGCTCCAGTTTCATCCATCTCATTAGAATTGATTCAAATGTGTTCTTTTTAATGGCTGAGTAATACTCCATTGTGTATATGTACCACTGCTTTCTTATCCATTCATCTGCTGATGGACATCTAGGTTGCTTCCATGTCCTGGCTATTATAAACAGTGCTGCGATGAACATTGGGGTACACGTGTCTCTTTCCCTTCTGGTTTCCTCAGTGTGTATGCCCAGCAGTGGGATTGCTGGATCATAAGGCAGTTCTATTTCCAGTTTTTTAAGGAATCTCCACACTGTTCTCCATAGTGGCTGTACTAGTTTGCATTCCTACCAACAGTGTAAGAAAGTTCCCTTTTCTCCACACCCTCTCCAGCATTTATTGCTTGTAGACTTTTGGATGGCAGCCATTCTGACTGGCGTGAAATGGTACCTCATAGTGGTTTTGATTTGCATTTCTCTGATAATGAGTGATGTTGAGCATCTTTTCATGTGTTTGTTAGCCATCTGTATGTCTTCTTTGGAGAAATGTCTATTTAGTTCTTTGGCCCATTTTTTGATTGGGTCATTTATTTTTCTGGAGTTGAGCTGTAGGAGTTGCTTGTATATCTTTGAGATTAGTTGTTTGTCAGTTGCTTCATTTGCTATTATTTTCTCCCATTCTGAAGGCTGCCTTTTCACCTTGCTAATAGTTTCCTTTGTTGTGCAGAAGCTTTTAAGTTTAATTAGGTCCCATTTGTTTATTTTTACTTTTATTTCCAATATTCTGGGAGGTGGGTCATAGAGGATCCTGCTGTGATGTATGTCGGAGAGTGTTTTGCCTATGTTCTCCTCTAGGAGTTTTATAGTTTCTGGTCTTACGTTGAGATCTTTAATCCATTTTGAGTTTATTTTTGCGTATGGTGTTAGAAAATGTTCAGCCACTTTATAGAAAGGAAACCAAAGCAAATTAAACTTTACCATATTAAATCTTCACATCAATTGTAGAATATATATTTTGGCTTTAGAAATTCAAAAAGAAAAAAAACCCCAAAACATCAGCATGCTGCTGCTGCTGCTGCTAAGTCGCTTCAGTCGTGTCCGACTCTGTGCGACCCCATAGACGGCAGCCCACCAGGCTCCCCCGTCCCTGGAATTCTCCAGGCAAGAACACTGGAGTGGGTTGCCATTTCCTTCTCCAGTGCATAAAAGTGAAAAGTGAAAGTGAAGTTGCTCAATTGTGTCCGACTCCTAGCGACCCCATGGACTGCAGCCCACCAGGCTCCTCCATCCATGGGATTTTTCCAGGCAAGAGTACTGGAGTGGGGTGCCATTGCCGCCTCCGCTAGTTGCAGTGAGTGGGGGGCTATTTTCTAGTTGCAGTGTGCGGGCTTCTCACTGTGGTGGTTTCTCTTGTTGCAAAGCACAAGCTCTGGGGTACATGGGTTGCAGTAGCTGTGGCACGTGTGCTCAGTAGTTGTGGCTCCAGGGCTCTAGAGCCCGTGCTCAGCAGTTGTGGTGCACAGGCTTATTGCTCTGAGGCATGTGGGATCTTCCCGGATCAGGAATCGAACTCATGTCTTCTGCATTGGTAAGCAGATTCTGTACCACTGATTCTGTACCCCCAATTGGGTATTAGATGTATGACTTACAAATATTTTCTCCCATTCTGTGGGCTGTCTTCTTTTTTTTTTTTAATTTAGACTTTATTTTTTTAGAGCAGTTTTAGGTTGACAGTAAAACTGAGGGGAAGGTACAGAGATTTTCCATTTATTTCCTGCCCTCACATCACACAGTCTCCCTCATCATCAGTATCCCCCACGAGAGTGGTACATTAGTGACAATGGATAAATCTACATTAATATTACATCATCACGTAAAGATCATAGCTTTTTCTGCCATTCACTGTTCTCCTTATACATTCTATGGATTTAGACAAGTCTATAACAACACATATCTGCCATTATGGTATCATACAAAGCGTTTTCACTGTCCTAAAACTTCCATGTGCTCTACGTATTCATCCCACCCTCCCCACAACCTTTGGCAACCACTGATCTTTTTATTGTCCCCATAGTTTTGCCTTTTCCAGAGTGTCATAGAGTTGGAATCATGTAGTATGTAGCCTTTTCAGATTGACTTCAAGTTTCCCGCATGTTTGTCATGACTTGATGGCCCACTTATTTGCAGTGCTGAATAATGTTGCACTGTCTGGATGGACCACTGTTTGTCTGTTCATTCACCTACTGAAGGACTTATGGTTGCTTTGAAATTTTGGCAGGTATGAATAAGGCTACTATAATCATCTGTGTGCAGGTTCTGTGTGGACAGAAGTTTTCAACTTCTTTGGATAATGCCTAGGAGTGGATTGTTGGATAATTTAGTAAGAGTATGTGTAATTCTGTAAGAAACAACCAAATAGTCTACCAAAGTGGCTGTACTATTTTTGCTTTCACAAGAGTAATGAATGAGCATTCCTATGCTCTACATTCTTGCTAGCATTTGTTATAGTGAGTGTTCTGGATTTTGACCATCCTAATAGATGTGTAGTGATATATCACTGTTTTAATTTGCATTTCCCTACTGGCATATAAGCTTCCCTGGTGGCACAGATGGTAAAGCATCTGCCTGCAATGCTGGAGACCCGAGTTTGATTCCTGGGTCGGGAAAATCCCCTGGAGAAGGAAATGGCAATCCACTCCAGCACTTTTGCCTGGAAATCCCATGGATGGAGGAGCCTGATAGGCTACAGCCCATGGGGTCGCAAAGAGTCGGACACGACTGAGCGACTTCACTTTCACTTTCATTGGCATATAATGTGGACCATCTTTCCACAAGCTTATATGGAATCTGCATTTCTTATTTGGTCTGTTAAGGTTCATTTTTAAATCAAGTTGTTTGTTTCCTTATTATTGAATTTGATTACTGTTGAGTTTTAAGAGTTTTGTGAATTTTGGATAACAGTCCTTTATCAGGTGCATTTTTGCCAATAGTCTCTCTCAGTTTATCTTGTCTTCTTATTCACTTGACATCATCTTCTGAAGAGCAGAAATTTTTAGTTTCAATGAAGTTTGATTTGTCAAATTTTTTTTTCATGGATTGTGCCACTGGTGTTGTGCTTAAACATTGCCATAAAAAAGGTCATCTAGATTTTCTTCTACAGTATCTTCTAGCAGTTTTATATAGTTTTGCATTTTACATTTAGGTTTGTGATCCATTTTGAGTTAAGTTTTGTGAAGGGTGTAAGACCTTTGTCTAGATTCATTTTTTTTGCATGTGGATGTCCAGTTACTCCAGCACCGTTTGTTGAACTTTTTGTCTTTTCACTCTCTTGATAGTGCCCTTTGATGCTCTTTGATGAACTTATAATCAAGTTTAATTTCTGTTTTCTTTAAAAATTTTTTTTGTATATGTGCATGGTAAAGGTCCAATTTCATTCTTTTACATGTTGATGTTTTCCGGAAAACTTTCTTCAAAGACTGTTCTTTCCCTGTCGAATGGTCTCCTCATCCTTGTCAAAAATCAATTGACCACAGAGGTGACTTTATTTTTATATTCTCAATTCTACTTGTCTATTTGTCTATTCTATGCCAGAACCACAAATTTTGATTACTTTAGCTTTTTAATACATTCTGAAATCAGGAAGTGTGAGTCTTTCAGTTTTGTTCTTTTTCAAAGATGTTATTGCTATTCAGGGTTCCCTTGAATGTGAATTTTAGCATTTGCCCATTTCTGCAAAAAAAAAAAAAAAAAAAAAGGATTGGGTTTTGATAGGGGTTGCCTCAACAACAGATAACTGGAGGTAGGATGTGAATGCTGACACCTTGCCCCGTTAGGAATATAAACTTCTAACTAGAAGCTGGGAAGAGAGGGAAACCCTGTGTTCTCAAGGGTATTTCTCTTTCACTGATCTGAGATAGGAAAAGGAAACCCATCTTGTTTCAAATGCTATAGATTCTCATTGTTCTTAGTGAGTTTTAGTAGATTTTCTTGAATGAGTGTTTCTTCATTTGCTGTATACCCTTAGGGTCATTTCCAAAGACTCTAAGTAGTTGTTTCTCTAAAATTTTTATTTTACCAGGTTCTTTGGCGAATGTGTCAGCAATGCACTTAACACTGTCATGCTGTTAGTGGAGTTCTCAACGTAATTTAATACAACATTTATAACTTGTTAAATTAGATTTGTCCTTCACAGAAAACCAATTTGAATTATAAATTTATTCATAAAATACTTGTTATAAATTGGTGTGTGGCATCTTCCCCAACAAAGTCAAAGTTTTGGATATTTCTAGGAAATTTTATGTCTTTTTTGGATCAATTAGTAACTTAAGATATGGTTTGATTTTTGTAATTCAAAAATTTTAATTGAAGCATTGTGTGTAAACTGTACACATTTGCAAGGAAAGGTAGTAATCTGAATAATTTCACAAAGCATATTTTCCTTTTTATTTTATTTATAATGCATCAATAAATATTTCTTATTAAAGGTTTAAATAATGCAGTTCTGTATCCCCATAGAAGTTTAATGCATTTATATACATACATGCTTATGTATAATTTAAAACCAAATGTGTCTGTTTTCTGCAACTTCATTTTTTTTTCACTTCATAACAGCTCTTGGAAAGTTTTACTTGTTAGTTGTATCTATCTTCTTCATATTTTTCTTCAGTGATTGCAAAATATTTCATAATGTAGATCACCTTATTTTTTCAAAACACTCCCCTATTGGTAAACATTTAGGTTTCCTTTTTTCTTGAATTTTAATTATAATTATTTGGAATTGGAATTCATTGAACATTACTCATCAAAGTGGATTTGGGTTCAGTTACCTGTAGCAGAAATTCTAAATAATAAGCTCTAACTTTCCTCTTCCACCATACAATTATCAAGATGCTCAGAGTTGGGGTTAGTTGATGATGTTACTGAATTCTTAGCAGATCAGGGTCAGGGATTCTGAGATTCTCCTGGTTTTCCCTTCCAGATCACAAAATGGCTATTCCAGCTGCAGCTTCTCATCCACATTCCTGGTCAAATGAAGGAAAAAAATACAACACACAAATAAAGCTTATGCCCCTGTTAAAGTGCTTTCTTGCAAACTGTACTGTTATGCACTGAATTGTGTCACCCCCTCCCAATTTGTATTTTGTATTCCTAATTCCTAGTATTTCAGAACGTGACAGTATTTAGAGATAGGGTCTTTGAAGAGGTAATTAGGTCAAAATGAGGTTATTTTAATGGGCTCTAAGCTAATGTGACTGGTATCTTTATACAAAGAGAAGATTAGGACACAGACACACACAGAAAAAGACCGTGTGAAGATCCAAGGAGAAAGTGACCATCTATAAGCCAAAGAAAGAGGCCTCAGAAGAAACCAACTCTACCAACAATTTGATCTTGGACTTTTATCTTCTAGAAATTGTGAGAAAATAAATTTGCATTGTTGTAAGCCTCCCAGTTTGTGGTTTATTACGACACCTTAGGAAATGAATACATGTACTCAGTGATTTTTTTTTTTTTTGCTTACATCATACTGATTAGAAGTATGTCACTTGAATATCCTTAGATGTAAGGAAGGCTGGGAAATTTATATATATATATATATATATATATATATATATATATATATATACACACATATATGTATATATATATATACATTTTATAGTTGAATATATTGCTGTCCCTATAAAACCAGGATTCTGATACTATTAATAAATGAAGATATAATAGGTAGTGGATAGTCTCTGTTACTGAGTTCTAAACCCTTTACTTAAATAATCTTATTTAATCTTTATAACAACTCTGAAATATTGAATAAATCAAGGAATCAAATAAAAGGCCATATATTAGTGCGCAAAGCACCCTGATTGGATCACAGGCTGTCTGACTGTAGAACCTAGGAATCTAAAATATTTCAACATTTTGTCTGCTATTATGCATAATACCTGAAGAAGGCAATGGCAATCCACTCCAGTCTTCTTGCCTGGAGAATCCCATGGACAGAGGAGCCTGGCAGGCTACAGTCTGTGGGGTCGCAAAGAGTCAGACATAACTGAGCAACTAACACACACACACATACATGCATAATACCATAATTTAATTCTTAACACATATACTTTTATGCATATGAGAAAGATTTTTAGAATAGATTCCTGTGATCATAACCACTGGAGTCTATGCTGATATTAATGTTTAAAATAAGAATATTCTAGTTAAATTGCCTTCTAAAAAGGCATTCCCAAGTAATACTCCCACAAACAGTTTATGTATCCATTTTCTCTCCAATGCTGGATATTAACAATACTATAAATTATATTTTGCTAATCTAATGGATTAAAAATATAAAATAATTTTTAAAATATTTATCTCCCTTATCATCCAGAAGTTAAAGAATTTTTTTATACATTCATTTACCATATGTATTTTTTTCATTCATTTTTCTATGTTGTTGACTTTTCATATTGATTGTAAGAGCTCTTTATAGTCTGAGTATTAATTCTTCCTTATATTTGCTTTACTTTTGCTGTCCAATTTATAATTTCTCTTAAATTTGTTTAAGGAATCATTTCTTAAAGCAAATATTTAATTTTTTATGATAAATACTTGCATTTATGTTATCTTAGAAAAATTTTCCCTAAGTTATAGATATGTGTACCTATTAGTTCATTTTGCTTTTATGGTTGCCGGTATGTGGTTCTTATGTAAGTTTAACATTTAGTTCTTTTATTCCCCCTATAAAAGATTTTGTCTTTTAAAATCTGCAATTTTTCTTATATGTATTGTGTGAGGTAGAAATTTACATTTTTACAAACTTTTAACTGTTTTTTCCGAACATTGTTTTTGAAGTTGTCAAGTCCATGCCTTTTTAAAAAATATATAAGAATAATTTTTTTGTTTATATACCAAAACATTACAATTATACTTCATTTATTATAAACCTTAAATTGGAAAACATGTTTTGATGGTTAATTGTTAAAATATTTGTACTCTTTCTTTAGTTTATGGAAAAATTCTGTTTCACCAGTAGTTTTAACATTAGGGTTGCTCCCTTATGGGAGGCAAATATTGCCTTTGGGGGATTCTCAAGTGGTTGGTGAACATGCCTCTCTATTTGGCTTTTCCACTAAAACTTTTATGCCAGAGCTATTTTTAGTTCCCATCTGTTAGTGGATTAAAATGTTTGATGGAAACTACTTTATCTCAAAGATTTATTCAATCCTTCAGCCACTTGAAAAATGAAGGTTAATCACAAAACACAGTTTTATTCCTTGACTTGAGAGCATCCCATTGAAGGGTTAATATTTCCTTCTATAGCAAAAAAAAGGTTCGTAATTCCCAGGGAATTAACTAAACAGGAGGAATTATCTGACCCAGGGCAATTCCTCAAGGGTCCTATAAAAGTTCCAAGCATTCTGAAGATTGGTACTCAATCTAGTCTGTTTTTTTTGAGCCAGTTGCACTGTGGAAGAAAACATTTTCTCTGATATTTTGTTTTATCAGTATACAATTTAATACTGCATGTATAGAAATATCTCTCAAATTTACTTAGAAATTTAAACAGGAGAATGATATTTTGGGAGAGAGGGGCGAAGGGGGATTCTTTTATAGCAATTAGTAAAATGAAATTAATAGTCTAAATGTTCTTCAAATTTAACACTTATTATAACCCAGAAAATTTGACTATAAATATTCTTGCTGTCTTGATAAACTGTAACCTGTCTCAGCTATATTAGAAGGACTGCAACAGGTCCATCTACATTGAAAAAAGCATAATTGATTTATTTTATAAACTAAATATATAAGATGAGATTTACTTGTGTATATTTCCCTGTAAACTGGGGAATATTGATTTACTTTGTGAACACTATTGGTTACAGACCAGTCCATCTCACTGACTTCTCACTAGTCTATTTCTAAATTAACTGCATTGTTTTAGATTCGATGTATCTAACTGAAATATCATGTGCTACAAATAAATAAATAAATATAAGAATTAATAGTTTTACTGAAGTGAAGAGATAATTTACATTCTTAAAAAGTGATTTATGAACTCTTAGTGTGGACATTAGAAAATAAGTTATTTTGGTGGCTGTGTGTGAACAAATTCTTTCAAGGGACAGATATCTACTTAAAATTTTAACAAGCACTTCTCACACTGTTGTTTTGTTTTCCTGATTGTCGTTATCCAGCAGTACATGATTTGCAAGCTCTCTTCTTATTGCTTGGGTTGCAAAAACTGTCATGAATTAAATATGTTGTCTATGGAGTATAGCTAATCTAGAAACCAACATCATGTTATGCAGTTTAACCTTGACTTTCTTTGACAATTGTTATAAAAACTGCTTTTGGTTTCAATCCAGTCCTGTTTGATAATCACACTTTGCATTGCTTCTCAGAGAAAATCCTTTCCTATGATCTGAGTGGGGAAGTTCTAGGTTCATTGTATACATCAGGTCTTCTTAGGTAAGTGAAAATAATAGCTGATGCAAACTCCTTGTTTAAAAAACAATAGCTGTTCCTATATCTTTGAACAAAGGTCAACGAAATAACAACAACAACTCAAAAACTTTCTTCAGAAAACGCATCTCAGAAAAAAACACCCTTGCAAGCATATCCTTAGAGACTGGTATAGAGGAAAGATCCTAGATTTCAGGCTACATGGATGTTGGATTGATCCCAGGCTCCTACCTGCCTCAGGGAATTTTAGCAGCAATTAATTTTACTCTTCCATATCTCAGCTCTTTCTAGAGTTGGGTTGCAAATGCCCAAGTCATAGATTGTTGTGTGTAACAGGAGAATTACAATATAGAAAGCACCTGGCACAGTGCTAGCAACAGTGGGCCCTTCTAGATAAACATTCCCTGATCAAATTATTCCCCCTAGGTTTCAACTCGCCACTGAGTTTTGTAGGGTTTTTCACTACTGTATGTTTCCACACCCTGCTGAAATTGGACTCAGGACAGAGAAACACTAAGACAGGTAGCCTGCGGAGGGAAGAAGTAGAGGGGTAGGGAGGGTTAAGTTATCGGGGCAGAAATATGGTGTTATGAAGCTTTTAGAAAATGAATTTTTGCATATTGTCAGCAGTCATGGACTATGCTAAGAATACTGGTGTGATGGTTAATTTTATGTGTCAACTTGACTGGGCTAGGATTTCCTGGGTGTGCTTGTGAACAGATTTCAGGATGAAATAAGCATTTGAATCAAAAGACTAAATAAAAAAGATGGCCTTCACCAATGTAAATGGGCATCTTACAATCCATTCAAGGCTTGGGTAGAACAAAGTGAAAGAAGGGTGAATTCTCTCTCTCTGAACTGAAACAACCACCCTCTGCTGCTCTCAAACATTGGTGCTCCTTGTTCTTGGGTCTTCTGACTCAGAAGGTCTTGTACCTCAGCTACCCATTTTCAGGCCTTTCAAAAAGAACTGAATTACATCATCACCAGCTCTCCTGGTTCTCCAGCTTGCAAATGGCAGATCTTGGGATTTCTAAGCCTCTATAATTACGTGAACCTTTTTTTACAGTAAATCTTCTTATATACGTATCTATGAATCTCTTACTGATTCTGTCTCTGCAGAATCCTAACACAGTTGAAATTTTGCTTTTTCTCATATTCAGGTAATTTGAAAAACAGAGAATTTAGAGTCATGATATATGCATTTATGCCCTGCCTGTTACTACTATGCTCTTATGAAAATTTATAATAAGGAAACCTCATTAATTAGAGTTGGGAGGCCAGAAGGGGGAGCTCTCATGCAGTACCAATTGAAGTCAATTATAGGAAGAATTGTTAATTACAGACCCAAAAGAAGAATCATCAGAAAAGAATCATTGACTTTAGGTCTCGAGAGGGACAGATGCACATTGCATCTCCTATATGAAATCAATTACCCCAGCAACTTGGCCAATGAGAAACTGTCATTATGCTGCATTCTCACTTTTCTCCAGTGAGCTTCTTTTTGAAACAATCCCTCTCAACTTCCTCCTTTTTTTCTATAAAATAATGTTCCTCATCTTTGTTTCTTGGACTTGCCTGTGGTTTTTGCCATAACTTGCTTGTAATGAATTGTGATTCTCTGCTATTCCTAAACAAAATATTTTTGCTGATATTAATAAAATAATTGACTGTTTTGTTTTTAAGGTCAGCATTCTTAAGCAAATAGCTTCACGGATTTAGGCTTCAGTTTTCTTATCTGTAAATTGACAACAGAAATATTTCATGCTATGTTTAATTCAAATGGTTATTGAGAGAATCAAATGTAATTAGTGTATGAGATAAGTCTTAGTGAGTATAAATCCTTATATACATTTCTTGCTCTGGATGAATTAACCATATATCATATACCAGAGGAGATATAAGAATAAAGACAAATTGATTGTATTTTAAAGTACCACATAATCTTGAAAGAAAAAATTCTCAAGGAAATAAATAGATATTTTCAATATATAAAGCCAGTTTATGTTGATCATATAGAAATTCTCATAGTTTATCACACACTCACACAAACAGACACACAGACACACAGTATTTATAATGAGAAACCCAAGATTCTCAGTAGAAAAATCTAGACTTTTTGCTAGAAAAACTAGTGACCTGGAGATTTTATTACCATGGTTTATAATTGTTATTAATATAAATGTAATATATTGAAATTGTTAAGTAATAAAATTTTAAGCTGTTTCAGAAAGCTAAATAAAATAAAGTCCTTCCTTTTTTTTTTTTGGTCATTCAGTCAGCCTCCTAATATGGGCATAAACTTTAGAGGATTGGACTTTGGACTTCAAAAATAAAGCAAACTGTTTCCCATGACTTTATAACATTATTACCCATTGGAAATAGGTTGCACAAAAACTCCATGCAGCACGACATAGCAAACATGCTCCAGTTGATGCAACAGTGTAGGGAAGCACAGTGTACATGTACATTTAACTGTCCAGAAAAGCTCCTTAACTTTAAAATTGTGCATTGGAACCAGACCACATAGAAACTTCTAATGGACTCCAAATGAAGAATAATGACAGAAATTAATTAGAGCTGGAGAAAGAATAAATACTACTTCTCCAAAAAGCATGTACTAAGAATCCAAGGGGACAGACAGGTTACTCATTCAGGGTATGTTTAATGAGGTTTCAAGAAAGCACTCTATTTAAAGATTGGTAGCATGTTTTGGTTACATTTGCAGGACACTCTGCTGTGTTCTTTTTACTCTGACTGGAATTCTAATTTTTGCTATGTCCAAGAGACTCGCAAGTGTTTTTTAAATCCTCTTATAAAACTATTTCTCTATTTGGCACTTAATGTAGATCCAATCAACCCAAAGTACATTGCATTTCAGGGAAAGAAAAATTAAAATATAATTCTGCTGTTGCTGCTGCTAAGTCGCTTCAGTCGTGTCCCACTCTCTGCGACCCCACAGACGGCACCCCACCAGACTCCCCCGTCCCTGGGATTCTCCAGGCAAGAACATTGGAGTGGGTTGCCATTTCCTTCTCCAATGCATGAAAGTGAAAAGGGAAAGTGAAGTCGCTGAGTCGTGTCTTAGCGACCCCATGGGCTGCAGCCTACCGTGCATCTCTGTCCATGGGGTTTTCCAGGCAAGAGTACTGGAGTGGGGTGCCACTGCTTTCTCTGAAATATAATTCTAGTCCCTATTATTTTAAATCTGCTATATTTACCAAATACTTTTGACTCACTGACATTTTTTAAGGCATCAATATTTATCAATATGAAATTTCTTATGTACATTACTGTTAAAATTTTATATTATGCTGCAGTATGTTTGCAGATTATTTTAATAATATGAGAAAAGATTAGGACAGATGATTTACTGTGACCAGGTTTTCTCATTTCATACAAAGGAGAACTTTATGTAGGTAAATTTTTTTCCAGTCATTTCTTCCTCAAAATAAATACAATTTTTCTCAAGTATGAGGCTAAATATCATTTGAAAATAGTTTAACATTGTTGAAAGAATTTACTATTTTCACAACCTCACCACACAGTATTTCATATTGTAGCACCATTATTTGCCAGTAACTATGCACTTGGAGAATCCCAGGGACGGTGGAGCCTGGTGGGCTGCCAGCTATGGGGTTGCACAGAGTCGGACACGACTGGAGCGACTTAGCAGCAGCAGCAGCAACATGCACTATTTAAAGAAGAGAAAAAAACAGACATGGGACTAGCATCTCAAAAATATTTTAATTGAATGTTAGCATATTGATTTCTCAGAAGAAGAATGAAGTATGTGAGTCAACAAGAGACTCTTAAAAAACTGCTATTACTTCTTTTTCCACATTCCCAGAAATTATCTGTAATCTACATTCCAGAATTTATGTATGTCATACTAAAATTGTATACATATCAATTTCTCTTTAGAGAATGCTAGGTCCTCTAAGATAGAGACCATTTTATTATTTTTTCAATTAATTATCAGTGTACTCAACGTGGATAAATGAATAACTCTACATATGTATGAGTATAAATGCAATTTTGGTAAATTTTAAAAAACATTTATGATTCACAGTAAAAATACATTTTACATTGGGGTGCAAAATACAATGTCTATCTCCCTATCTATCAATCTATGACTTCTCCATCATCTCTCTCACTCTTAACTTTTCTTCTTTGTAGTTCTTTTGGCTGGCAATTAAAATGACATAAGGCAGATTAACAGGAGAAAATCAAATTTATTGCATGTGCACATGGAATCTACATTAGTATGAATTCCACAGACGATAAAGGCAAAATGAGGTATCTTTGCTATTCTGGACCAAGAAGGAGGAAAGGGTTCTGAGACTTCAAAGGGAAGTAAGGTAATTCACAGGAAGATTAAAAAGTTAATGTTTGGTAAATAAACGTTTTCAGGGCTATTTAAAGACAATGGGGCACAGAGAGGACTTTGATCAGATGGGCTTTGCTAGGTTCCTCCCTGAAACCACACCTAATTCATACTTAGTTATCTCCAATGATAGCTCCTTCTGGGGCAGGCCTCCTATCTTAAATTCTTTTAGGCAATAAGGAGGAAGTTCAAAGTTTCTTCCAGAGTCTTTTGGGCTTTGATTGTTTCAGCTCAAAATAATCCACAAGTTAGAGCAGCATGTCTTGGGGCAATCTTCTCTGAATTTCATCACTATCATTTATCTATCTATCTACCTTCTTACTTACCTACCTACCTATCTATCTATCCATTGGAAATATCAATGCAGCATCAGCAAGTAATATTTTTCCCGTGGTGAAAAGGAGTATACACAGGAAACACAACTAACCTATTCAAATGCCCTTAGAAAGAAGTGATAGAGATCGACTAATTTGGAAACAGCTGAGAAAGAAAGGTGCCTGCTTGCTTAGGAGACTGAGCAAAGGTTGGAATTAACCCTTTATTTTATGACCTTGACTAAGTGGTGGAATATTGGCAGCAAAGACAGGGCAATGGAGAAATCGAAAATAATGGTCTGTGTTAGGGGGCTATTAAAGGTGTTTTTGATGCTGCTCCACTATTGAATATTTCAATATCCAAGTTTATCTTGCTGCGCTGGAATGTATAATGGTGATTTTTAGCTAAAGTTTTTCAATCTCTTTGACAATTTGTAGTTTGTATCCTTACCTTTGCTATGACATGACATCAGGATGTAATTGTTAGGCAATGAATGATTTCTAGTTGTATAATTGCACGCCTGCGCTCAGTTGCTCAGTTGTGCCCAAATCTTTGTGACCCCGTGGACTGTGGTCTGCCAGGCTCCTCTGTCTGCGGGATTCTCCAGGCAAGAATACTGGAGAGGGTTGCCATTTCCTTCTGCAATTGCACAATAGGAATTACGTTAAACTTCAGTGTCTGGATAGTCTATTAGCAAAGAGGCAACCATCTTAGTAACTACCTGAACTGGATTACTCTTGACATTTTCTCCAAATCTTATGGTTTAACACTGTTGAGATTCAATATGCAATCCTAGGTTCAAAAATTTAAGTATCAGGAACCAAAAACTAAAATAAAAACAAACAATAAAGTTGCCCTGAAACAAACTGCATCATGGAAATATATTGAATGCCATACAAAGCTTGACCAAAGTTGTTTCTTTTTTTCACAATGAAAACATTCTGATCTTGAGCATGATTTTCAAAATTAAAAGGTTTCTATCTATTAGATTTAAAAATTTCTTGCCAGTGTTGTTCTCATCTCCCACTACTTTCACCTTCTTCCTATTCCAAGTCACTAAACTAAGATACAAGAGTGGACTGTGGTAGACACTTTTGGTGAAAACTAAACCCAACAGATACAGAAGTATAATACAGAGCATTGTTTTAATTTTTTAAACACCCAAGTAAATTCTCTTTGGGCTTCAGAATATTAATTAATATTATTTTCATGACTACTCTTATTATTTGGAATCCATTCATCTGAACAAATCAGAAGTCTTATAAATAATATCTTTGCATGATGATTCACCTTACCACTATTGTTAGGTAGTTAGAATAGGAAAAAGGAGTCCAGAGTTGCAGTGGCTAAAAGATAAGGGAGGGAAAAGCCCGCAAAAATAGAACAAAGAAAGGTCGGAGGACCAGAGTGAAGACCTCAGGTAAAACAAACAGCACTCCTGGATAGCCCAATTTACATAGGGCAGGCCCAGGGGGAGGTGAGAAAACATAAAAAGAGGAGACAAAATTGGTCTGGGGGCGGGGGGGCCTCTCTTCTCTTCGGTCTTTTGGGTCGGCACTTCCTCCTGCCTTGAGGATGTATTTTTCTTTACTTTCTAAATAAAACTGAACTGTAACATGGAGCTGTAATGCTGGCCCATCCAAGAGCTGTAACACTGGTCCATCCAAGGGCTGTAATGCTGCTCCATCTGTCGCTTCAAATTTTTGTTGCAACAAGACAGAACAGAACTCACCCGACACTGTGATTTTATGTGAAATGAGAATATCTATTTCATTAATTTGTTTTGTTCTCAGACAGAGAAGACATCCATGATAAAAGTCAATGCAACAGAGTAAAATATTAAGATTTACAGGGTCATTTTTAGAGTGTGTATATGTGGTAGGGTAGCATCATATACTCGACAAGAAATGCATATCTTACAACTTCAGAATGTGTTCAGATGTCTACAGCATATGTTTCAAATGTTTTAATAGCCTCTTTGCTGTTGGTCCAAAAATATAGCACTTTGTTTATGAGATAAAGTGTGATACACAACAAATTCCTACAAAATTTGTTTGAGTTGAAAAAAGGAGGTAAAAAACTAACCTAGCTAAATAGATACTTGTGTGTGAGAGAGGCCTCTACTGTTAGTGATCTGCAGGTCTGGTGGAAAGAATTATTCCAGACACCAGTGCTGCAATGGGTTCTGTTCCATTGCAGGAATTAATGTTTCAAGACATCTTTATGGAATGTCAGGTGATGCTCTGTTAAAAGCCAATTTCCCCCCTCTAGATTCTAATGGTTCCTAGCATGATTAAAATGTTCTGAATGTAAGTGCTATAATGAGAGTAATTAGGAAAAAAACAGACATCAATCATGGATGATTAAAAAATTAAAAGAAAAAATTAGTTTCTTCAGGTAAAACAAAATTGGGATTTGGTAAGCATTATTATTCCAGTACTTCTGTTCAGAAATAATGCATTAGGGACTAGTAAGAACATCTAAAATATTATTCTTCACAGGTAATGATGTCTTCAGTGGTCAGGGCTCAGTGGCGTCTGACTTTTTATGACCCTATGGACTGCAGCCTGCCAGACTCCTCTGTCCATGGAATTCTCCAGATAAGAATACTGGAGTGGGTTGCCATGCCCTCCTCCAGGGGATCTTCAAGACCAAGAGATCTAACTCACATCTCCTGCATTGGCAAGCGAATTTTTTTTTTTTTTTTTTTTTTTACCACTGAGCCACCAGTGATGTCTTAGAAGAAACTAATTATTCAGAATCTAGTCACTTTCTTTGTTAGTTCTTTTATAGTAAGTTTAAACAATAAAAGAAAGAAGATAGTGTTAACTATGCCAGATTCCAAGACTGCTCTATAATGGAAGTGGTTTAACTTTAGATAAGATTCCAAAAAAGTGAATCTGAATCATAACAAGCAAAATAATTCCAAAGCTTTTGAAATGTGACACCACTGTTGATTGCTGAGAATGTGATTATTATAAAGAGTCAACAGTGAGTCTGCACTAAAATATGATTTAAATGATCTTTCCTTCTTGCAATGCAAAAAGGAGCATAATAGAACTTCAAACTCTGGGAGATGGTGAAGGACAGGGAAGCCTGGTGCGCTGCAGACAATGGGATTGCAAAGAGTCAGATACGACTGAGCAAATGAACAACAACAGGAAGTTTAACTTTGCTAAGACTAAGAAAATGTTCAAGTGAAGCAATAACAACAGTAAGAAAACACATAGCAACAGGACAAATCACAAAAGGACTTTTTTGAGTCCTAAGAACTTTGGGAAATGAAAGCATATGAAAGTAATGAAATTAGGCAGAGTTTGGAAATCAAGTACTGGTGCAGACGTGCAGTCCATATAAACCAGATTTCAAGAGTATCCCAGCACCAGCTCCGCATGAAATTGGGAAGTAGGTAGATATTG
Organism: Bos indicus; assembly: GCF_029378745.1. NCBI lineage: Eukaryota > Metazoa > Chordata > Mammalia > Artiodactyla > Bovidae > Bos > Bos indicus. The sequence goes on from NC_091760.1 coordinate 116,022,765, forward strand.
GCTTAGGCACTGACCAATAGTTTGTCAAGCCTACATGTGGTGGGTGGGTACTGGGGTAGGGTTGAATTGGGTAAAAGGAGAAGCTTACAGCAATTTCTCAAATTCCTTTAAAATGTTCTGCCTTCTGCACTTTCCTTAGCCACCACCATTCATCTAAATAGTCATTCTATGCACCTCAACCCAGAAGGCTGCCATCAGGTCATTTTTTGCTTCCAAAGACGTTTCACTGTTCTTCTAAATACCCCTCCATGTTTCTCAGTATGAAATCTGTCTGACAGACCCATGTAGGCAATGGGAAAGCATTATAAAGCCTTTTTTTTTTTTTGGCTTAGTTGGAAGATCCCTTTCTTTCAGTATCTCTCTGAATATTAGATTTCTCATCAGCAAAGTAGAACTAATATACCACTGTCATAGGACTGTGGTAAGGTTTCATTGGAAATAGTCTCTGGCATCCTGGAGCTTGGTACAAAGTTTGGGCAGAAGTGCCCTTCATCTTCCATATAGTGCTATTGAGGAGGGAATTCTGTTGTCTGCAAAGATGGCATGTGGGCTGGGTTAAATAGCTTCAGTCATATCCAACTCTTTGTGATCCTATGGACTATATCCTGCCAGGCTCCTCTGTCCATGGGATTTCCCAGGTGAGAGTACTGGAGTGGATTGCCGTTTCTTCCTCAAAGTTCAGGTAATTAATTTCAAACTTTGGTGGGCATATCACACATGCAGATGAATATACTTCCTTCCACCCTTCTTTCCTTCTTACCTTCCTCTCTTTCTTTACTTCCTTCCTTTAAAAAACCTCAGTCCATAAAACACCACATTCTTATCAATCACATGTATGCATGCCTGCTGTTTCAGTCGTGTCCGACTCTTTGCCAACCCTATGACTGCTTTGATTGAAGAGAGGGATAAAGGAGAATCTGGAGCCCTTTCTGTTCTACAATATCCAAGGCAGTGCCATAGAACATATGCAATTTGAAAAAAAAATCATTTTTGTGGTCTGATCTGGAAATAATCATTCTTTTTTGAAATTTGCCTGTCCACTTTTCACACAAACAAGATAGAAAACAAGACACAAAGCCAGGATTTCAACAGTAGATTCTAGTTATAGGCAGGCATTCTCTAGCTTTTGTAAAGTTGAGTAAACAAAAGCTGGCTCTTTCAAAAAACACATGTATTCTGGTTTCTAAAACTTTCCTAGGAAAATAGTGCCTTAAAAAAATAAAGCTTTATAGAACTACAAAACCTGTAGATCCTTTATATGTTTGATATTTATACCCATTTAGAGTCAAATGTGTATTACATTAAGGTAAGATATGGACTAATTTTGAAAAATATTGTTAATCAGATAATGAAGTGCTATACAGAGGTTGAGATATTAAAAGCACAGATTTCTTCAATCCCCATCCCCCATAACCATTGGTTTTTATGAAAGGATACACTATTCTATTATAATTCAAAAACACTTCATGATTTTAGGGAAAAAGTTTAAATATTCCCACATTTACAGCTTTCTAATACACATAATAGAGAAATTTAGAGCATATGCTACTTTGGAAATTTCAAATGTTGCAGTCACTAAAAATGCTGTTCACGATGATAATAAAATCATGGAATCAAATAATTTTATAATTTAACAGGTAGCATTTTTGACATTGTTATCTATGCCAGTTTATTATTGATAAGTTTTAACTAATCAAGTAAGTGCATTGTGATTTAACATTATTTATATTTATTAATCAGAGAAGGCAATGGCACCCCACTCCAGTATTCTTGCCTGGAAAATCCCATGGACGGAGGAGCCTGGTAGGCTGCAGTCCATGGGGTCGCTAAGAGTCTGACACGACTGAGCGACTTCACTTTCACTTTTCACTTTCATGCACTGGAGAAGGAAATGGCAACCCATTCCAGTGTTCTTGCCTGGAGAATCCCAGGGACGGGGGAGCCTGGTGGGCTGCCGTCTATGGGATCGCACAGAGTCGGACACGACTGAAGTGACTTAGCATAGCATAGCATAGCATAGCATATTTATTAATATTTTTTCAAGATAATTATTTTTCAGTCAATTTGTGCTTTGCACTTCTAACTAGCTTGATCTAGCTCCAGACAAAGTGAGGAAAAGAGGTCAACAGTGGAGGCTGCTGTGGATCGGGCAACTCACCTAGAGAGACTATGCTTAGGTTCCCGTATCCATAAAAATTGGTGTAATAACCGTCACTCCTCCTTTTATTTAGCAGACATCATAAAGATAAATAAGATAATTAAAGGTGCCCGAATATATGGGAATAAATATATAAACCTGAGGCAGGATTGTTCTCATTATGATGATGAACAATGATCATATTCAAAAGCTGAATAATTAATTCAAACTATACAAGATCATTTTTTTGTAACTGCATGCAAAGAGAAATTTGGAAAGCAGGGAGGAATCACAAACTGGGCCTTTGGCAAAGTCTGAGAACCTAAATTCTGCCTGAGGCACTGCTGGGTGTGGTCACTTGCAACACTCCTGTCTGGCAGCTCCCATGTGAGTGCATCACAGATTTTTCTTTCCCACCAGCCTGTGCCTAATAGTTTCCCCTCCTACTGCAAACCAGGCATGTTTCCCTCTACTTCTGGCAGGAGCAAGAGTCAGAGGCCTGATGGGACAAGCAACCTCTCTTCTCTGATCTCAGAAAATGCCCAGAGTTTCAGGAAGTGGGTATAGAAATCAAACTCTTCTGTTCCACCTATATTTATTGGGCTAACACTTGGAGCCTCTGGCTTAATTATCGGTCATATGCCAAAAAGGAAAGACACTGGGTCACCCCTAAAATACAAGGATTTGTTTCTTCATCAGAGTGTGCAGTAGGCTTGCTACTACTTATACCATAAAAGTTAGAGTCACTTCCCCTTTAATATGAAACTGTCAAGAAAGTATTAGAGCATCTCTGTTTCATTTTCCCCGGTGTCTCTGGCCCACTGTCTCTTACGCACTGAAGTCTTCCCTGGTGGCCCCTTCCTGGCCAGGTTTCTTATTCAGTTACTTTCTCCTTCTATACCTCTAGACCTATCCTTGGGAATACTTATCTCAGTTATAACTTTTGTTTACCTGAAAGATTATTTGATTGGTATCTGCCTCGCTCAATGGACTTTAAATTATAACATATCAGGAACAGTCTTTAGTTTTACCAGGGCCGTCATATTTAACATGCAAGCATAAATAAATATAATGAAATTTAAAGAGATTACAGGATTCTTGTTTATTTGAATTTCAGATAAACAATAATTTTTGGTATATGTTGTTTATCTGGACTTTCCTGGTGGCTCAGTGGTAAAGAATCTGCCTGCAATACAGGAGACCTGGGTTCCATCCCTGGGTAGGGAAAATCCCCTGGAGAAGGAAATGGCAACCCACTCCAATATTCTTGCTGGGAGAATTCCGTAGGGAGAGGAGCCTTGTGGGTTATAGTCCACAGGGTCACAAAGAGTCAGACATGACTAAAGCAACCTAACACCCACACATGTACATGTTATTTATCTAATATTCAAATTTAACTGGGAATCCTACATTTTATCTGGCATTGCTTTCTAGTCACAGTGTGATGTTCAATACCTATCATAGTATTAGGGACATCATCAGAGTTCAATTAAAATTTCTTGGGTGAATGGAAGGAAAGAAAGTACCATAAAAATTGTAGATATTACCAACATACAATAATGAATATTTGGGTACTTATAATCCATCCTTTCCCCCAAATTTCTTCAAGTTTTAAAAACAAGGACTAATTCATCAAGTTCATATATAAAAGACTTTGACAGACTTATTGACAAAAATATTATACTAGAATTCTGTCATTTATATAGTTTCAACTCTCCTAATTCCTATATATAAGAAGTAATAAAAATCATATACACACTATAGAAATAGAAAAAGAATTTAAGGAAAAAGTTTCTTGTAATTTCTTACAACTTTGGTTAATATATAACTGATGAAACTTGTATAATAGGTAGTTGCAGTGAAATAATTCTCTAGAGATCAACTGCAGCAGAAATAGCAAAAGAAATTGCTAGGTAGCCTTCATAAGGCTTTAGGTAAACTCAGGTATTGTTCTTCCTCATCTTGCTATAATTGTTTGACATAATTGCTTCCTATAGATTACAAAGGCTTCCCAGGTGGCTCAGTGGTAAAGAATCCACCTGCAATGCACGAGAAACTCAGGAGATGCAGGGTAGATCCCTGGGTTAGGAAGATTCCCTGGAAGAGGAAATAGCAACCCACTCCAGTATTCTTGCCTGGAAAATCCCATGGACAGAGGAGCCTGGTGGGCTATATAGTTCAGGGTATCACAAAGGGTTGGATTTGACTCAGCATGCACAAACGCACGTGGCTAAACAGACCCCCTGTGACTCAGTTGCCACTTCTCCTCACCTGCAGAAGTTTGACACCTCAGCCTCACTGGCCTTATTCAGTTCCCCCAAAATGTCATACTCTTGCAAAATATTGGACATGGATTTTCCTTTGCCTGGAATGCTTTCCATCAAAGTTTCACCTGATTTATTAGTGTTTGTCTTTCAGACTTCAGCGCTAGTCTCATTTTTGAAAAAAAAAAAAAAAAAAGCTTTCCCTTTCCTTGATTGCCACAGAGTACTCTTACTCACACCTCTCTAGGACCATTCAGTGCTCTTTTATAAAATTTATGACAGTTGTGATATTAATATACTGTTACTGGACACAGGTGAAGAAATTTTACCAAAGGAGCTGTAGACCTTGATCTCACTCATATACCTGTATGCATTTATCTGTGATGAAAAATAGTAAAAAAATAAACAAACAAAAAAATCCAGAAAACCAAAACCCAGCAAAAACAATACATAGTCACTTTAAAATTTCTAAACAATCGAACATCCCAAAGACCTATTATTTGTAAATGTCAGCAATACACCTTTGACTAAAAAGTAAAAGCAAAACAAGCCAAGAAAAAAACCAAGATGCTTATCTATATTATGCAAACTGTCTACTTAAATTCAAAAATTAAGGTTTCTTTTGTGGTTTACACTAGATTCTCTATTGAAGTATTTTTACTTCAAAACAGAACCAAACCATGATCATTATTTCCTCTGAAATTATCTCTGGCTTCAAAGTTTTCACCACTTCACCTTTCTTGAGAACCTGGGTTCTAACATGGTTATTTAGAGGACCTCTCTAATACAGTTTCTAGAATCCGAAACTGACTTACCCATCTGGAAAGACATCATTTTCTTTTTTTTATGGAACATTATAAAGTTTTATGGGCTTACCAGGTGCGCTAGTGGTAAAGAACCCATCTGTCAGTGCCGGAGATGCCAGAGACACAGGTTCAGTCTCTGGGTCAGTAAGATCCCTGAGGGCTTGGCAACCCATTCCAGTATTCTTGCCTGGAGAATCCCATGGACAGAGGAGTCTTGCAGGCTGCAGTCCATAGGGTTGCACAGAGTCAGACATGACTGAAGCGACTTAGCACACAAATATGCATGAAGTATTATCCTAATCATGAAGATAATTTTAGAGGACTTAAGGTGATTGATATTTCCTTCCTTGCTTCCAAAAAACTGAAATGACCAGAGCTAGTAACCATAGGGTTAAAAGGCTTTTCTTATCTTGATGCTTTTTTGAAAATTCTTCCAGAGTTTGTTCCTAACAGTCTGGGTGTAGTTCACAGCTCAAGCTTAGGGACTGGAGGACACCTGCCCTCCTTTTAAATTGCCTGGAAAGATCACAGATTTTGAGGTGAGATAGATTAGCATGTACTCTTGCCTGGAAAATCCCATGGGCGGAGGAGCCTGGTAGGCTGCAGTCCACGGGTCGCTAAGAGTCGGACACGACTGAGCGACTTCACTTTCACTTTTCACTTTCATGCATTGGAGAAGGAAATGGCAACCCACTCCAGTGTTCTTGCCTGGAGAATCCCAGGGACGGGGGAGCCTGGTGGGCTGCCGTCTATGGGGTCGCACAGAGTTGGACACGACTGAAGCGACCTAGCAGCAGCAGCAGCAGATTAGCATGACTTCAGAGATAATACTAATTATTTAAAGAAGTGTTACAGGGATTAAATAAAAGTACCTCCTTAAATTTTAAATGCAAAAATTTGAGGCATAAGCATTCACTTTCTTCTTCTTCCTTCAGTGTATTCTGTCATCTGTGATGGTTCACTGAGAGCTCTAATTGCTGTGTGGAGTACACACTGTTTTCTTCTCTGATATCTTATATCTATGATTCTGCATTCTATCTGTTTCCAAAATTTCCTTGCCTTTCCATAGCTTTATGTTTCTTGGAAAATCTTCTGGAAATGTCAAGTTTATTCTCCATTTTTTATCTCAAGTGGCATCATTCTTAACTGTTGGCATTATCTCTTTGCCTAGTGTTTCTTTAAAAACTAGCTTCCTAGAACCTGATTTTCTTCTATTTTGTAAAAAAAGAAAAAAAAACCTCCTTCAATTTTATTTGTAGCTGAGTTTTCTAAGAATGTGAAAATAACCCAAGAGGATATGGAAATTACCCAAGAAAACAGTGGAACTTTTATACTTTAGACCCTAGTTAAGCAAGCCAATGACTGGCCCCACATGTCTTCTGGGTGGATCCTGGAGGATATTTGTTACAGGTGACTAGTTTGGTTCTCTCTCTGATACTCACTTTTGTATGTTCAAGATGTCTAGCAATGGCTTCAAATTTTCTTTGTTGCTTATTTATCAAATATTTTATACAGACATATAGTGATTAGGCAATTTTTCTGAGGTCACACAGCTAGTAAGTATTCACTAAGGATTTAAAACCAGATGCTATTAACCAAAAAAGAAAAAAAGAAGTCCTCTTAACTACATATACTGTCAAATATTTAACATGATTAATTTTAGCTATATATGATAATATTTTGGTCAAAACAACCTCTTCTAAAGCTTTTATAGAATAAATTGAATGAAAAGCAAAAAGCAGATTGCTCAAATTTTAGAGAATTAGTTTGGTCAGTAATAGTCAGTTCCAATAATAAACTCTACTTATATTTCAACCATATTATGATAAAAATGGCTTTTTTTTCTTTTTGTAGGAATATTTTTATGTAGTATGGTAGGATAGTCTAAAACCCCATATACTAATTCTGTTCTTAATACAAAGTCTTTCTCCAGAAATATTCTTACAACTGGAATAACAAGGATTTGCTTTTTATCTTTATATCTTCTCATAGTTCTGGAGTCTAGAAGTCTGAATCTCTAGGGCTGTAGTTCCTCTGAGAGCTCTAAGGGACAACTTGTTTTTCTCTTCTAGCTTTTGTTGGCTATCCTGAAATTCGTGGACTGTGGCCACATCACTCCAGTCTTTGACTCTGTCCTTACATTGCGTTCTCCACTCTGTGTTGGTATCTCCTCCTTTCTGACTGTCTCAAATATCTCTGCCTTTCCCTCAAAAGGAAACTAATCACTGGATTTGGGATCCACAAAGAAAATTCAGGATTATCTCCTCATTTTCAGGATTCTTATTTTAATTACATCTGATAAGACCATTTTCCCAAATAAGTTAACATTCATAGTTTTCATGGCTGTTATGTAGGTATTTTTATTTTTGAAGGAGGAAGGGTCATTTTTCAGGCCACCACAGTCTACCTTCTGGTCTTGAAGTCTCACATGCATCCCACATGGACATTTATGCCATCCCAACATGCCCCAAAGTCTCAAGCTATTAGCATCAAGTCAAGTTTAAAATCTCATCTATATTTCATCAGTCCATAAATCACAAACATCATCATCTAAATCATCAAAATCAGATATGAGTATGACTCTGGGTATCATGCATCATGGAGCAAAGCTTTTTTCTGTCTCATAAAACTATGTAAACTATCTGCTTCCAAAATACAGTGGTGAAAATGAAGATTAGAAACTGCAGAGGAATAAAATATGTCTCTCAGCCAGATTAAAGTCTTGGACTACCAGATTGTAGACCTCTGCTGGAGAATGGCAGAGCTCCTCCAGGGGGAGATTTGTACATTGGATGGTAGAGGGAGCGGAAATCTTATTAAGACATATTAGGTAAGGGAAAGCTCCAGAACTTGCCTGACTGGAAGATTTTTGATGCTAAAAGAGGGAGGAGTTTCTTTGAATAACAAAGTAACAAGAGCCCCAAGGTTTTGAATTCTTGGATACAGTGGGGAAGGGGCTAGAAGAGCTAAGGACTTCCCAACAAGTATTGGAAAGCTAGAAGGAGAGCAACTATGGAACTGCAGATAAATACCAGAAAGTGTCTATTATACAACAATCATATTAGATGCTTTGCATAATGATTCAGGACCAATGTCTGGGTTGGAGTGTGAAGAAAGTACAATGTTTAGAAGACAAGAGTGTCAGAGAACTTTGATTGAATCAATAACAGAAATTTTAATTCAGAAACATTAGATAAATATCAAAAGTACATATCCAGCCCTCACACATAGCAGGAATCCTTGGAAAGTTAAAAGAGGTTAATGGACTTCCAGTAGTTACATGGAACAAGACAAGGTATTTAACTTAAATGTATCATGAAAGAAATACTAGAAAACATATTACTGTGTTTGTTTTTTTCTTCTTTCTTCAATGAGCTTTACTCAGACTAACTTAAGAAAAGAGTTATATTAGGATTGTCACAGAAAGATTTAAATGAGAAGGCAAGGGTTAATATTCAACATCTGGTATTTAAAACAAGATTTTGAAGTATCACAAAAGGAGTTTTTTAAGAGAGAGAGAAAGTAATTTCCAAATTCCTTTAGTTCATCAGACCATGTCTAAAAATCAAATCTTAGATCTCCTCCTTTAACACTGAGAAAGTACCCATGTGTGTTATTAAAGTTTAGCCAAGAGGCTAAAGTCCAAAACAAAAAGACTATGTCTTCACTGATGTAAGAAAAGTCCAGAGATTTTGTGAGAGGAAGAAAACAGAGAAGGACACAATACTTAGCTTTCTGGGTCACTCCATGTTCTCTTGTGGTGACAACTTGTCTGGGAAATATCAGAGCTGAGTAGTTTCAAGAAGAACCTCATGAGATTGGTCCAAATGGGAGTCATAGCCAAGCAGGTCTCAGAAGTTTCTGTAACACTTGTGAAAGCCAAAATGGGGCAGGTCCAAATAGAGGAGAGACCACGTGGCCCTCAAAGAATTCAGAGAGAGCAGATTATGTTGTTGTTACTGCCAGCAAAACAGCAAGCTAAACAGTGTCACTAACTTTGAGGACAAAAGGTAGACAGGACCTGGAATGAAACTGAGAATATGTAATCCCCAACATCACAAGCCTAAATTGACCATCTTCCCTTGTTTTCTCAGGATGACTCAAAACGTCTGTTGTCTGGGCACAGTTTAATTTGGTGGTTATACTACCTAAGTCTTCTTGTTTTGAAAAACCAAGATACAGTCTTGGAAAGAAGTGGGGGAGTTCAGGATGGGGGACACATGTACACCCATGGCTAACTCATGTCAATGTGTGGCAAAAACCACTACAATATTGTAAAGTAATTAGCCTCCAATTAAAATAAATTAATTAAAAAAAAAAAAGAAGCAAGTAGGAGCAATGTGGTAGAAATCTGAAAATTTCTACTAGGAGAATCTGAAAATTATGTGAAAGGACTTTTTAAATTGCTGAATATAATTAAAATCAATAGAATGAGATAGAAGTAACCAACAATTATTATATATCTATTCATCTGTTGAAATTTATAGAAAAACTGCAAGCATGTTACAAGGAATAATTTCATTTTTCCTGAATCATTTGAGAGTAAGTGGCCAACCTGAAGGCCCCATAATCTCTAATATTTTAGCATTTCCTATAAACCAGCACATTTTTAAATACATGATTAAAGCCAAGAAATGTTTTTTGGTATATTATTACATCTAATCAGATTCCACTCAACTTCTAATAGACTTCAAGATGCTTGAGTCTAATCTAATCCTCATACCCCAATCGAATATCCAAATTGTCTCAATAATGCCTTTATAGAAAATATACCCAGTTAAGTCTCTCTTTGCCTTTCAAGGCATTTTTGAAGACTATAGCTTGTTCTTTTTTTTTAAATAGAATATCTCTTTCTGGGTTTGTCTGATAGTTTCTCATGATTGGATTTTATTATGCATTTTTGATAAGAATATCATTGAAATAGTATTGTGTTCTCATTGCATCCTTTGATATAAGTTTGTATTTTGTAGGATTTTATATGAATGAAATTATACACTAAGCATTCTTTTTCACTCACCATAAACATTTTGAGGTTTATCCATTTTGTTGCCTATATCAGTAATTCATTAGTTTTTGTGAGGGGAGTACCAAATTATTTAAAGGAATGGTACAAGTAAAAGAACTTAAGTAGATACTTTGCTAATTCATTTCTTTTTATTGCTGAACAGTGCTCTGTTATATGGCTATACCCCATTTGTTTATCCGTTCGTTTTCTGGTGGATATTTGAGTTTTTCCCAGTTTTAGGCAATTACAAATAAAGCTGCTGTGAACAAAATCTGTATACAAGTCTTTGTATGGACATATGCTTTTATGTAGGGGCAGTAAATACCTAGGAGTGAAATGGCTGAATCCCATTAACTTTTAAAAATATACCAATCTCATTTCCATAGTAACTGTACCAATTTGCATTTCTACCAGAAGTGTATAAATGTTCTGACTTCTTCAGATCCTCACTGATACTTGAATATGGTCAGTAGTTAAAATTTAAAGTTTTTAGCTGTTCTAGTGAGTGTGTAGTGTTATCTCATAGTGGTTTTTATTTATGGTTCATTCCGCATCCATGTATCTTCATTGATAAAGTCTGTTCACATTTTTTTCCCATTTGGTTGGCTTCTTATTAAGTTGTAGGAATGCTTTATACATTCTAGATAAAAGTTCTATTCAAAATGTTGAATAAGTGTTTTATGAAGTCCAACTTTTTCAACAATTTTAAATGATTACTATGCTTTGCAGTTCATTTTTAAAAATCATTACACTGAAGTTCACTAAGAACTTGTCCTATATTTTCTTCTGTAAATTTGATAGGTTTTGATCCTATATTTAAGTCTCTGTACATTTGCATTGCTTTCTTTTTAATACAGTATGTGAAGTAAGGGTTGAGGTTCTTTTTATTTTATTTATTTTTTGCATTTATAAAATTGTTCTGGTATCTTGATTGAGAAGGTTATACTTTCCACACTGAATTATCTTGTGTCATTGTCACAAGAAACAATTCACCATGTGTATGTATTTTTGGACTTTTTATTTGTTCCATTGACCCATATCTAAATTTATGTCAAGAGCACAACTTTTTCTTAGTTTGGCCAGTAATTACCCTTCAAGGTTCCTATTGTGTTTGTTTGCTTGTTTTTAATATTTATTTATTTGGCTGCACCCGTGTCTTGGTTGTGGTGAATTCTTGTTGTGGCATGTGAGATCTTATTTCCCTGATCAGGGATTGAACCCAGGCCCCCTGCATTGAGAGTGTGGAGTCATAGCCACTGGAAACCAGGGAAGTCCTCCTACTGTGTACTTCTTAACATATCTTCATTATTCTTTGAGCACTTCCTTACTTTCTGGAACAAAAAAAAAGTCTACATGTATCTTTTATTGCCCTGTTGTTATTTAGTCGCTAAGTGAAAGTGAAAGTGTTAGTCTCTCAGTCTTGTCTGACTCTTCGTGACCCCCTGGACTGTAGCCCTTGGGGCTCCTATGTCCATGGATTCTCTAGGCAAGAATACTGGAATGGGTTGCCATCCCCTCCTCCAGGGATCTTTCTGACCCAGGGATCAAACTGGCGTCTCTTACGTCTCCTGCATTGGCAGACCAGTTCTTTACCACTAGGCTACCCAGACCAGGCAGAGCACCAGGTAGTTTTCAATCTGCTGCCTCTGTGCTGGGACTGGAAGCAATCAAGTCTGTGTGTGCTTTCCAAGAGTGGGGTCTTGGTTTCCTACAGCCATCTGGAAAGCCCCACTGGTTTTCAAATCAGATAAATGGGGTTGCCTTCTGGTATCAGACCCCAGGAATAGAGTGCCTAATATGTTGCTCAAACCCCTCACTCTGAGGGAGGACCCTGGAGCCTGTGAGTTCTCACCCTCCTTTGGGTCACCCATTCTGCGTGCAGGTACCACCTAGATTGCTTTTCTTCCCCTCCTACCAGACTCCATGTGGTTTTCCTTGTAGCCTTGGTTGTAGATCAGTTGTTCAGCGAGTCTTTAGGTCATTCTCATTCAAAGCTGCTTTATATGTAGTTGTAGCTTTGATGTGTTCATGTGGGGAGGTGGGCTCAGAGTCTTCCTGCTCCACCATCTTGATCCTGCCTTCAAAAATGTAGAGACTTTAAAGGAAAATTTCTGAATATACATTCAATCTATTAGTTGCTAGGAAAATATCTTTTTAATAAGAAGTTCTCTGTCTTTTTTTGAAGCTCTCTGTGTCATATAGACTATAGGTATAATTTATATATTAAGTTTCTCAAAAGGCAGGTCAGGTGGTCTGGTATTCCCATCTCTTTCAGAATTTTCCACAGTTTATTGTGATCCACACAGTCAAAGGCTATGGCATAGTCAATAAAGCAGAAACAGATGTTTTTTCTGGAACTCTCTTGCTTTTTCCATGATCCAGCAGATGTTGGCAATTTGATCTCTGGTTCCTCTGCCTTTTCTAAAACCAGCTTGAACATCTGGAATTTCACGGTTCACGTACTGCTGAAGCCTGGCTTGGAGAATTTTGAGTATTACTTTACTATATGTAGGTCAGGAAGCAACGGTTAGAACTGGACATGGAACAACAGACTGGTTCCAAATAGGAAAAGGAGTATGTCAAGGCTGTATATTGTCACCCTGCTTATTTAACTTATATGCAGAATACATCATGAGAAAAGCTGGGCTGGAAGAAGCACAAGCTGGAATCAAGATTGCCAGGAGAAATATCAATAACCTCAGATATGCAGATGACACCACCCTTATGGCAGAAAGTGAAGAGGAACTAAAAAGCCTCTTGATGAAAGTGAAAGCGGAGAGTGAAAAGTTGGCTTAAAGCTCAACATTCAGAAAACAGATCATGGCATCTGGTCCTATCACTTCATGGGAAATAGATAGGGAAACAGTGGAAACAGTGTCAGACTTTATTTTTCTGGACTCCAAAATCACTGCAGATGGTGACTGCAGCCATGAAATTAAAAGACACTTACTCCTTGGAAGGAAAGTTATGACCAACCTAGATAGCATATTGAAAAGCAGAGACATTACTTTACCAACAAAGGTTTGTCTAGTTAAGGCTATGGTTTTTCCAGTAGTCATGTATGGATGTGAGAGTTGGACTGTGAAGAAAGCTGAGTGCCGAAGAATTGATGCTTTTGAACTGTGATGTTGGAGAAGACTCTTGAGAGTCCCTTGGACTGCAAGGAGATCCAGCCAGTCCATTGTAGGGGAGATCAGTCCTGGGTGTTCATTGGAAGGACTGATGCTAAAGCTGAAACTCCAATACTTTGGCCACCTCATGCGAAGAGTTGACTCATTGGAAAAGACTCTGATGCTGGGAGGGATTGGGGGCAGGAGGAAAAGGGGATGACAGAGGATGAGATGGCTGGATGGCATCACTGACTCGATGGACGTGAGTTTGAGTGAACTCCGGGAGTTGGTAATGGACAAGGAGGCCTGGTGTGCTGTGATTCATGGGGTTGCAAAGAGTTGGACACGACTGAGCGACTGAACTGAACTAATATATTAAGTTCTTTTAAAGTCCAAAAGGCCAGACATACTTTTTTTGAATTTATAAGAAGTAAATAATTAGAAGACTTTCCCCTCTTCATCGCATTCAACCAACATCACGGATATGTATGATTGCATACCACATATCACGTACAAGGTATAAAGCACCTTGCTGGTATTGAGTGAAGCCATGGTGAATTTGCAGTTCCTGCTCTGTAGCCACTCTAGTATGGGAGACAGCCAATTAATAATTTCTATTACTTATCAGAAAAAGAGAAATAGTTATAATGAAGGTATAATATATGATAGAATTATCCAGGAATATAAGACAGAGATTTATCCATACTGCCTAACTTCTTGGCACAGATGAGATTTGAGTTGGACCCAAATGAATGATCGGAGAAGGCAATGGTACCCCACTCCAGTACTCTTGCCTGGAAAATCCCATGGACGGAGGAGCCTGGTAGGCTGCAGTCCATGGGGTCGCTAAGCGTCGGACACGACTGAGCGACTTCACTTTCACTTTTCACTTTCCTGCATTGGAGAAGGAAATGGCAACCCACTCCAGTGTTCTTGCCTGGAGAATCCCAGGGAGGGGGAAGCCTGGTAGGCTGCCGTCAATGGGGTCACACAGGATCAGACACGACTGAAGCGACTTAGCAGCAGCAGCAGCAAATGAATGATAAAGACTTCCAAATATTTTTATCAAAAAAAGACATTCTAAGCAGTGAGGATGGCTTGAGCAGAGACATAGAAACAGAAGAATAGGCATTGTTTAGAGAAGCAATGATTAATCTGCTGTGTTTTGGACATGTTTATCTGTTTCGGATGTGTTTAACATGTGTTATTGGCTTCCCTGGTGATTGAGATGGTAAAGAATCTGTCTGAAATGCAGGAGACCCAGGTTTGATCCATGGGTTGGGAAGATCCCCTGGAGAAGGGAATGGTGGCCCACTCCAGTATTCTTGCCCAGAGAATCCTATGGACAGAGGACCCTGGCAGTCTATAGCCCATGGGGTCACAAAGAGTCAGACACGACCGGGCGACTAACACCAGCAACATGTGTTATAAGATAGGTAATTTTATGGAAAATTCTGACTGCTTGGCTGGCAAGTTTCAACCCTGAGGAAAGGGGCACTATGAAATGATATTAACCATAGATACATTATTTCTTCTTGTTTTTCCATGGCATTTACAGATGCAATAATGGTAATAAATTTAAATGTTTATTAATATTATTTTTTTCTTTTTAGTGTTTCCTGACCCTAATCCTTCATATTGCCTCTGATTGCTTCTCTCTGCCTCAAGGAAGATTAGTATTGCTACATCAGAGAATAAGACAACAAAAGGGTGAGACAGAGAACTTCAGTACAAAGTTTTGAATTGCAAAATTGTGTTTTTGTGTTCTTAGCAAGACAATAGCCTTAAAATTTTAGCATTGCTGCAATACAAAAGGAATTTCCAAATTTCTATAGCTTCCACAGGGATCTGGAGCCAGTGGTCTGATTAAATCTTAGCACTCTTTTTCCAGTATGCAATACATTCTGTTTTGAGGCTAAGTTCTCTGGGAAGAAGCAAGATGTGATGCAGGAAAGAAGAGGGAGTTAGAGCCAAATCTAAGTGCTCCATTATACTGTGGAAAGAGGAGACAAAACCTGATCCAAAGAGAAAAGAATATCTGTTGCGGAGAGACACTTTCCTGAAAACATTGTGGCTTTGGGCGTCCTTCTCTGCTACCTCCACCTAGCTAAGAAAACCCATTTATACCTGACAGAACCATCTCCAGAATGCATGGAAAAAGAAAGGGTTTCTAAATAACTTACCTAAGAAAGACAAAATCAACCAAAAGAGACAGTTTAATGGAGAAGACATGAAATATTATTTCAGGAATTGAGAGTATTTGGTTTTCTGCTCAAAGAGATTAGGTTCTCAAAGGAAAATCAGATCAAGCATAGCAAATAAAACATTTACATTGAATATCTGAATGTTGTAATTTTCTATTTACTGTGTAAAGTGCTTTATCCATGTATGTTATTATTTATTTCTTTAAATTAAGCCACACCAATCATATAATAAGGACTTCCCTGGTGGCTCAGATGGTAAAGCTTCTGCTACAATGTGGTAGACTGGGGTTTGATCCCTGGGTTGGGACGATCCCCTGGAGAAGGAAATGGCAATCCACTCCAGGACTATTGCCTGGAAAATCCCATGGATAGAGGAGCCTGATAGGCTACAGTCCATGGAGTCGCAAAAGTCGGACACGACTGAGCGAATTCACTTTCACTTTAATCATATAATAAAAGACTAAAACAATCTCATGTTGGATGATTGAGCTTTGTAGCAACTTGGTTTTCTCACTTTGTTAGGGGAAGCACACTGATTGAAACCGCCCACCCCACCGCAATTCCCAAGAAGTATCTTGAGTATGAAGTCTCTCAGAGGGTAGTTGTTAGGAGAAGCACACTGAAACTGCCCCCCGCCCCGCGCCCCCCCTCCCCCGCCCCCCGGCCAGGCACGACAGTAACGATTTGCATGAGTTGTTTTATGACAGGAGGTCCTCGTAAAGAACAGGGAACTAATAAGCCTCCATCAACCAAAAAAGTTCAGGAAAGATCAGAAGGAGACACCACCTGTCTGACCACCTCCCAGAATCCTTCTCTTTGACATCCATCTTGGTTGAACAAGGTGTGCACTCCCAGGAAGGACTCTTAGTCAGAATGATTGGCTAAGGACAACCCGGAAACTAATCCCATCACCATAAAACCCGAAACTGCAAGCCATGTGACAGAGCAGTTCTCCTGGGTTCCCTTACCCTCCTGCTCTCTGCCCAGGCACCACTTCCCAATAAAATCTCTTGCTTTGTCAGCATATGTGTCTCCTTGGACAATTCATTTCTGAGTGTTAGACAAGAGCTCAGTTTCAGGCCCTAGAAGGGGTCCCCTTTCCTACAACAATTTGATGCCTGGATCACAGGTCAGAATTAGTGATTCATGGCCTAAGATAAATGGTGTCCATTGAGTCTCAGGTGCCCCATGAGGAAGGCAGTACAGAAGTTGATAGAAAGAGAGGAGAGTAAAGGAGATCGGAAGTGCTATGTCTGGTAGAAAGAAGACTTGTGATTTCACAACTCTGAAGTCCAGATAATCTGGACCTAGTGATCACTCCCTGAAGTCAGGTACCACTACTCTGGTACACAGAAAGCCATATTCAATTTATTTACTATTTTTTGAATTAATGTTTCATTTAGTCAACCTTGCAAAATAAATGTATAGGCTCTTTTCTTCCCCTCCTTGTTGCTATTAAGCCTTAATTGCCATACTCCATGGTGGCTCAGTGGTAAAGAATCTGCCTGCCAGTACAGGAGATGTGGGTTCAGTCACTGCATCTGGGAGATCCCCTGGAGAAGGAAATGCTAACCCATTCCAGTATTCTTGCCTGAGAAATCCCATGGACAAAGGAGCCTGTAGGGCTGCAAAGAGTTGGATACGACTTAGCGACTAAACAACAATTGCCATACATCTGTTTGAAACTTAGATTTGGTAATATTAACAGATATTAAAAGAAGGATTAAAAAAAGAAGGATCATATCATTTCAAACTATGCTAAAACATGAAGTGTTATAGCCATGCGTTCCAGGAAACAAACTCACTCAGATGGACAATGCAGATAGTGAAGTGCAGTTTGTTACACCAGTGGGCCCAAGGCAGAGTTTCCTCTTAGCCAAGGAGCCCAACCATTTTTTGTGAAGACCTTATATACCCTAAGTATATGTGCTCTAACCCACCTCCCCAAATTCCCTGAAACTAGTCTGAACAAAGGAAGAGAAAGATACAATCAAAGTTAACCTGTGATTCATATGCTTTAAGCCTAGGTAGTTAACAATGGACAATTATCAATAGACCTGTGGTCATACCCCAATAAGCATAATAGAATTTATGATTCTGTTTGGTTACACAGATAATTAGGGTATTCTTTTAGGCAATGGAGAGTCTAGGTATGAGCCCTGGGGTTCTTCCATCCGGGGGGGTCTGGTTTTCCAGTTGGTATGTCGTTTCCATAGATACTGGGCATATAGCTCAAAGTCCACAGTCCGGCCCAAGATGGAGTCCTGCTTTCAAGATGGAGCCTGTTCTGTCTGTTTTCTCCTTCAGAAGAAATGTACATTTGGCATTATGTGTAAAACTGTCTTGTTAAACAGAACACATGTGCAATAAAACAAAGAAGTATTTCTAGAGATTGAGAGCCGACAAGTGATTGTCAGAGAAGAAAAAATGGTGGAATACTAGCACAAAATAGAACTCTTGGGAGTAATAGAAATGTTCTACATCTTTTTTGTCATGATGCATCCACTTGTCAAAACTCATTGAATGGGCTTCCCTGGTGGGTCAATGGTAAAGAATCTGCCTTCAGTGTAGGAGACATGAGTTTGATCCCTGATCCTCACATCCCATGCTGAGGAGCAACTAAGCCCACATGCCACAACTACTGAAGCTTGCAAACCTGTGCTCTGCAGCAAGAGAAGCCACTGCAATGAGAAGCCCACGCACCGCGACTAGAGAGTAGCCGCCATTCTCCACAGATAGAGAAAAGCCCAAGCAGCAATGAAGACCCACCATAGCCAAAAGCAAATAAATGAGTAAAGTTATATTGAACTGTACACTTAACGTGCATATTATTCATCATATGTAAATTATATTTAAGTAAAGTGAATTTACAAAATAGAACACAGTAACTTTGCTAAGAGGTTAAAGAGGTTTAAATGCTTGCTGGGCTCCTTACAGGCTGAATGACCTGGAGCAAGTGGTGACCCCTCTGAATCTCAGTTTCTTTATCAAGTAGGTTTAACAGTATTATTTATCCCAGGTTCTGTATTAAGAAAATATGTTAATGTATGTGAAGTACATACTAAGAGGTCTGTGAATCAATATTTTTCTATATTTGTATAGCCGAGTTAGAGGTAATAAGAAAATTTTTACTTATTAGACTTGAGTAATACAATTCCAATTATGAGACAGTACCTTGATAAAACACCCAAAATCAGTATGTGTGCTGTTATTTTAGTTTTTTTCTAATATAAAAATATTATTTCCTTATTTGTTATTTCAGGGGAAAAGATCATACTTAGTTCTTCTCACAGAAATTTTGAAGGGGGAAAAAAGTTCTTATTATGCTCTTCAGAGGATTACTACAGTATGCTAATTACTCCAGCTTTGTAATAATGGTCACATAATTTTCTTTCACTGTAGGAGCTCTAAAGTACACTATACCAATAATAAAAGCTATGAACTTTATTAGCTTATGCTATTAGAAATAGCTTCCTTTCAGAGTAAAAGATCCCAGTTTCTTCTTTGGTTCCATAATCACTTTTGGAATGTTCTATTAAATTCTTTTAAATCAGCTTAATTAATGGCTCGTTATCATGGTGACTTCAGTATGAAATTAATTCACTGAAACAAATACTAGCTTCTGATTCTTTCTGAGATTTACATTGCATCCATAGATGGTATAAAATAGATCCACTCCCTCAGAATAAAATGATAAGAGTTATGGCTCTTGGCCCCTCTATGACTGCTCCAGTTAACAAATGTGTTGACCTTTTAAAATGATGACTAAACAGCTGACCATCTGAAAGCTAGGAAAGGAATGAGTGTACCACAAAGTATTTAAATGGGGTTTCACCAGAAGCTGAGAAAAACCAGAGAAAAATAAAATCCCTTATTTGCTACTTATTTCTTACTTCTCACTTCAACTTGTTTATGAAAAGAACTAGGGATGAGGCACATAGCCTTGCATGGTGTAGATACTTTAAAAGGTTTGGAGAAAAAGAAAAATGGTATTAGAGTGCATTCATGCATGCCATGTATGCAGAGTTCAGTCGCTCATTCTTGTCCAGCTCTTTGCTACCTCAGGGATCATAGCCCGCCAGGCTCCTTTGTACATGGGATTCTCCAGACAAGTACACTAGAGTGGGTTGCCCTTTCCTCCTCCAGGGGATCGTCCCAAACCAGGGATCAAACCCATAACTCCTGCATCTCTTGCAGTTTAGGCGGATTCTTTACCACTGAGTCACCAGGGAAGCCTGAAATTAGGGTGGGTTTATTTAATTATTTTAATATATACTAAATACCTTTAATTCCTTGTTACTAAGCAATGGTAATTAGAGTTGGAAAGAAACTTACCTTAGTTGCTTTGTGGTGACGTTTAATCTATAATTTGGAACACATTTGATTACCATTTTGTACTCCAGCATTAAGGCTTTCCTACAGGCCATTCATTTTAGTGAAATTTGAAAAATAATAAGAAAGAGCACATATTCTAGAGTCAGGAAAATCTGGTCTTGAGCCCTGGCTCTCCAGTCCAGTGAACAAGTAGTATGAACCCTGTTAATTTGAAGATAATAACAATACCTACCCCATGATTTTTTGAGGGTATTAAATTCAATCAGTTCAGTCATTCAGTCGTGTCCAATGCTTTGCGACCCCATGGGCTGCAGCACGCCAGGCCTCCCTGTCCATCACCAACTCCCAGAGTTTACTCAAACTCATGCCCATTGAGTCAGTGATGCCATCCAACCATCTCATCCTCTGTCGTCCCCTTCTCCTCCTGCCTTCAATCTTTCCCAGCATCAGGTTCTTTACAAATGAGTCAGCTCTTTGAATCAGGAGGCCAAAGTATTAGAGTTTCAGCTTCAACATCAGTCCTTCCAATGAATATTCAGGACTGATTTGCCTTAGGATTGACTAATTGGATCTCCTTGCAGTACAAGGGACTCTCAAGAGTCTTCTCCAACACCATAGTTGAGTTCATAATTAAATTCAGTAGTATATGGCAAAGGCCTGTTTCTACACCTGGCAGATGGTAGGTGACCAATTACCCCAGACCCATTTATGCAGAGAATTTCCTGCTGTGTGAATAGTCATTTTGTTTGTCATTCAGTCACTAAGTCCTGTCTGATTCTTTGCAACCCAGGGAACTGCAGCACTCCTCGTTTCCCTGTCCTTCACTATCTCCTGGAGTTTTCTCAAAGTCATGTACCTTGAATCAGTGATACCATCTAACCACCTCATCCTCTGTTGTCCCCTTCTCCTCTTGTCCTCAATCTTTCCCAACATCAGAGTCTTTTCCAGTGAGTCGGCTCTTCGCATCAGGTGGCCAAAGTTTTAGAGCTTCAGCTTCAGCATCTGTCCTCCAATGAATATTCTGGGTTGATTTCCCTTAGGATTGACTGGTTTGATCTCCCTGCAGTCCAAGGGACCCTCAAAACTCTTCACCAGCACCACAATGTTAAAGTGTAAATTCTTCAGTGGTCAGCCTTCCTTATAGTCCCACTGTCATTACATATTAATAAATAGTACTGAGAGCAAAATTTAAAATCTTGCCCCGTTTTTCCTATGCAAGATGAATGGAGAAGAAAACCTGAGCGTCATATCTTTACATGATTGCAACGTATCCCTGTTTTAACCTTTAGTCTTTTCATGATCCTATATACTTGAACATACAAATTCCCTATAGAACTCATTGCTTTCTTTAATGTCTGTTTTCTGAAGAATGATTATATTTCCCCAGGCTTCCCTGATGCCTGCATTTTCTTTGGTAACAGATTACTCTAGGGGTTCTTGTCTCTCTGTTTACAGTTCAGCTGGGTTTTGCTTTACTTGAGGAGATTGATGGAAGGCAGATGGGCTGAGTCGGATGCCCAGATTCCATTCTTAGAGTCATAACTTTTTAGTTTCCCTTTCTATAAAATGGGGTTAGTGTAATACCAAAATGTAGTTGATATAATTAAATAAAACAAGGCAATTAAAAATTGTTTTATTGAAATACTTCCTTTTATTGTGCTTTTCCATTTGAATCTCCTATGACCTAAACCTAAACTGATGTTATGTACACTGTTTGGTCAAAAATTGCTTGTTTATTGACTATTATAAAGGAAATATAAAAAGAATTTTTTGCTTCATGTGAGAAAAAATATTTAACATTTCTGATGAAACATACAGATCATCATATTTAGAATCTTTTTTTTAAACTTAGAAGTAGCTTAGAAAAATGAATATCCTGAGTAGAATGTCTGTATTTACTGTGAAAGAGTCAAGAGTAAAACAAGCAAAAAGAGAATAAAACTAGAACTTGGCGTAAAGTCCAGCCACACTGGTCCATTTCTGTAATCACTCTGATTTCTTTATCTCCAGACTTCATCTGCTTTGATCCCTTTAATGACCAACTCAGAGATAAATCTTTAAAAAATACCGCTGTTATCATTTTACTTCCTGGTTTAGGATGTGCAGGACCTCTACATATCCTATAGCATCAAGACCCTGATTCTCTGCCTGAAATTCAAAGTTGTCTGTAATCTGGTCCGACTTATCTCGCCAAATTCATCACCTACTACTACTAGCAGATGTGATCCATAAAGTCCTTCTATCATACACATTTAATAGTGTGTGGCCTAGGACCTGACACATCAATGTGTCTGGGGATATCTAAAGCCATCCTTTTTACTGAAAACTGCCTTAACTATTAGAATCTGCATTATTAGTGTATAAATTGAATATCAAATCAAACACACTTTCTGTTGCTTAGAAGGGGTCAAGCTCTATGATGGAAACGTTGAGGCACATAAAGATGAATTAGTCATAGTTTTACCTCCAACCTGTTACTAAGTTTAATGGGACCCACAGAAAATACTATGAAGATGGAGGAGAGAAAAGAGTAATGCACATTGTGTGTGTGTGTGTCTTGGTGAGTGCCCTTGGAGAAGATTTCCAGGATGAGCTGATATTTAAGTTGTGCTTGGAAGAAGAGTCAACTAACACAAAATGCACAATAACGCATAGTGCCTAACACCCATGATCTTTTCATGGGCCTGTAAACAAAATGTTTAATTCTAATTTCTTTTTAAATTTGAAAATCAAATATAATAGTAACAGATACATAAAATGAACTTAACCAGGATTATATATGTCTTTATACCAACACAATAGTTTTTTGATATTTTATGGTGGAAGGGACCCCTGAAGACAAAGTGACCTAGGTTCATAAAAATCATATTGTCACCCTGCCTGGAAGAATGGTTGTGATATTAGTGAGTAGAGATGGAAAGAGGAAAAATGTGGGCTAACGTCCTGTTGTGGGAAAATAAAGGGTGTGTGGGATATTCCTGGGGAAAAGTGTGTGCATGCATCCTAAGTCACTTCAGTCGTGTCCAACTCTGTGACCCTATGGACTATAATAGCCTCCCAGGCTCCTTTGCCCATGGGATTCTCCAGGCAAGAATACTGGAATGGGTAGCCATTCCCTTCTCCAGGGATCTATTCCAACCTAGGGATTGAACTCGCATCTCTTTATGTCTCCTGCATTGGCAGGAGGGTTCTTTACCACTAGCACCACTTGGGAAGGTGTGTTGACTAAAGTGTTGACCAACACTACCTGGGGAAAGGTGGTGTTGATCAAATATGAAAAATGATGGCAGAGAAAGGTCAAATGGTAAATACAGAGGGTGGAATGGAATCATATTATGGAGGCATTGTTGGTGGCAATTTTGAAGAGATTTGAACTTGTTACTGTTTATATTAAGGGCTGTTGAATAGAAGAATGACAGGCTAGCAGAGTTCTATATTTAGTGCATTCATTCAACAAAATTTACCAAGCACCTTTGATGTGTTAGACATTGTGCTAAGCATACAGTAATAGGGGAGTTTCTGTCATTATGGAGTTAACATTTTAGTGGGTTCCCCAAACAGTAAACACACAGGCTATCAAATGTTAATTTTCTAAAGTGATAGGTGCTTTGAAGACAGTAATGGAGGATAATAAATAGGATAAATGTAGAGCACTGTTGTAGTTGAGGCAGTCAACATTCCATGAGGGAGGAACGCAGTAGAGAGAAGAGCAAGTTCCAAGAGTTGGTAAGCTGAAAAGTCTGAATTGAGTTTGGTGTGACTGGAGTGAGTAAATTAGAGAATGAGTCTATGGGATGAGGTTGGGGAGGAAGTTTACATTTTGCCACTTGATTATATGACATCTTATGTTTCTAACCTTGTTACTATTTCTTATTTTTATTCATTTTTATTTCATCTTAATGTGCTTCTTTTTAATGTATCTGTGTAAAGCATTTTGAATCTTTTTTGGAAAATGATGGTGTGCTTAAAATTCTCTTCTCTCCTGCCCAACATCTATCAGTGAGTTGAGATTATGAAAGACATTCAATAAACATTTGTATGACTGGTTTGTGAGTCAGCTGATATATTCAAATATCGTATGTAATTCCACTGTAAGGAGCCAAGAATTCAGTTTGGTCTTAAATAAAACAAATTGTCATTTAGTTTACACAGTCCTCTGAACATCTAAAATAAAATAAGAGGCATCACATGGCTACTTTAAATAGTGTTGGCCTGCTTCTTTGACAAATGTGTTTAACACTAATCCAAAAGCAACCATGGTTCATGATTCAAAGTGGAATTTTATCCATTGTCATGGTAGACCAAGAAAAATACTACCTAGGAGCAATATTTAAAGATTATTTTTGGACGTTCTAGTATGTAGATATAATTTCCCTCAATGTCTTCAAATAAATGTAAAAAATTAAAATAAAGCACAAATTCCATTTAAAAGGAATATTCTATTAATTGATATAAGCTTTGGGAGCTTGAATAAGCTGTGTTTAGATTAAGTATCAATCTATATTTATGGAATAGTAATATTATATAAGTATAAAATGAGGATGCTGCTAAGCTGATAGATTTTGGTGTATTTTGCAATGTATATAGTATTTCTAGCTAAAACAATTTACTAGGGACTGTAGTTTGTCCCTATATATGTTTTTCTTGATCACTGATTCTAACTGCTGCTATCTTCTGGGGGGTTACTGGACTCTTATATTTTATTTCAATCTATGTTCATAGAGTGAATATATTTCTACTTGTAAATGAATGGTTGATTATGGGGAGTTTACATTTATGATAAGTTTGGCTTTTAAGAGTGATAAATAAAGCTTAATAATTTTGTATTAAGCCACCACCATCCTTGGACAGATGCTCTCCTCAAACTGTCTTCAGACATACCTGTTAGGACTGTCTCCTAATGGTATACCCTTCCCATCCTTCTTGAGCGTGGACAATCAGCAGTCAGATGTCCTCCCTTCCCATGGGAAGCACACTCCTAATTCTGCTTGTATGCTAACAGCCCATAGAGGCCCCTGACCCATGTGAGGAAATGCTGCTTAACATTTTGGGGCTTTGTTACCCTAAGGTGGGCCACCTTCTCACCTGAACCTCACCCCTTTGTGGGTATCCCTTTGCTATGAACTGAATTGTGTCCTCTTTAAATTCCCGTGTTGAAGCTCTAACCTCTCAATGTGATGGTATTTGGGGATGGGACCTTTGGGAGGTAGTTACACCAACTAGATGGGCATACATGAGTTTGGGTGGACAAGCTCTGGGAGTTGGTGATGGACAGGGAAGCCTGGTGTACTGCAGTCCATGGGTTGCAAAGAGTCGAACATGACTGAGTGACTGAACTGACTGCCTATGGTTAGATGAGGTCATGAAGGTGGGGCCCTCAGGATCATATTAGTGACTTTATAAAAAGACGAAGAAAGAGATCACTTTCTCTCTGCCATGTGAAGACATAGTGGTAAGATGGCCATCTGCAGCCAAAATAGTGTCTTCGTTAGAACCAAGTGGTCTGACGCCTTGATCTTAGACTACTTGGTTTTGAGAACTGTGATCAATAAAAGTCCTTTGTTTAAACCACTCAGTATAGAGACCAGTCCTGGGTCTTCATTGGAAGGATTGATGCTGAGGCTGAAACGCCAATACTTTGGCCACCTCATGCAAAGAGTTGACTCATTGGAAAAGACTCTGATGCTGGGAGGGATTGGGGGCAGGAGGAGAAGGGGATAAAAGAGGATGAGATGGCTGGATGGCATCACCACTCAATGGACATGAGTTTGGGTGAACTCCAGGAGTTGGTGATGGACAGGGAGGCCTGGCGTGCTGCGATTCATGGGGTCGCAAAGAGTCAGATACCACTGAGTGACTAAACTGAACTGAACTGATAGGGTATTTTGGTATAGGGGCCGGAGCAGAGTAATACACCTCCTTACCTCGGTCAGGCTTGAATCACCCTCTCCCTTCTTCATAAATGCTCTTCTAAATATTCTTGGGCTCTGACACTATGGGCCTTATGTTCTCCTGGCCTGGGGCTACCTAATGGATTTTCTACAAAATTGTTTAGGAAGGGAAAGGAAGAAAGGGAAGAAATTCACTTTAAAATGCATAATTTTTCTTGCAATCCCTTTGATACCTGTTTCTCCCTGAGGCATCAGAATTCTTAATGGATATGGCTCCTGTGATGATCATGAAGGGGAGGATTTATGCAAATTCTGTTAATAGGAAGACTCACTTCCTGCTTGGAATCCTGTTAAAACAGATCTTTCATTTCCATAGTGCCATGAAACTTCCTATATAATGTTGCTAAACTTAGTGGTAGTATCTTAGACTGCTATCTAATTATGTCATTCTCCACATTGTATATGTTTAAAATAATAAAGCTTTTAAAAAAGACAAAAATGATGAAAAATCCATGTATATCTATATGCAGAATCTTTCTATGTACATTTTCTCTATTTTAATTTAAATGACAGCTTGCTGTCCCTTTTCTGGAAACACTTTTAAACAGATATTTTTATTGTTTGTTTTTTCTCATAATTCACTCAGGTCTATGTTGCTAACTGTCATCACTTCAGAGAGGTCTTTATTGGCCACTCAGAATACCATCTCTCTTTCTGTCACTTTATTCCCTTGTTTTTCTTCAGTTCAGTTCAGTCGCTCAGTCATGTCCGACTCTTTGTGACCCCATGAATTGCAGCACGCCAGGCCTCCCTGTCCATCACCAACTCCTGGAGTTCACTCAAACTCATGTCCATCGAGTCGGTGAAGCCATCCAGCCATCTCATCCTCTGTTGTCCCCTTCTCTTCCTGCCCCCAATCCCTCCCAGCATCAGGTCTTTTCCAATGAGTCAACTCTTCGCATGAGGTGGCCAAAGTATTGGGGTTTCAGCTTCAGCATCAGTCCTTCCAAAGAACGCCAGGACTGATTTCCTTTAGAATGGACTGGTTGGATCTCCTTGCAGTCCAAGGGACTCTCAAGAGTCTTCTCCAACACCACAGTTCAAAAAATCAATTCTTCAGTGCTCAGCTTTCTTCACAGTCCAACTCTCACATCCATACATGACCACAGGAAAAACCATAGCCTTGACTAGATGGACATTTGTTGGCAAAGTAATATCTCTGCTTTTGAATATGCTATCTAGGTTAGTCATAACTTTCCTTCCAAGGAGGAAGCATCTTTTAATTTCATGGCTGCAATCACCATCTGCCTTGATTTTGGAGCCCAGAAAAATAAAGTCTGACACTGTTTCCACTGTTTCTCCATCTATTTCCCATGAAGTGATGGGACCAGATGCCATGATCTTCATTTGCTGAATGTTGAGCTTAAGTCAACTTTTTCACTCTCCTCTTTCACTTATATCAAGAGGCTTTTTAGTTCCTCTTCACTTTCTGCCATAAGGGTGGCGTCATCTGCATATCTGAGGTTATTGATATTTCTCCTGGCAATCTTGATTACAGCTTGTGCTTCTTCTTAACACCTATCAAATTGTATGAATTATATCATTTAACCACTTATTTGCTTATTGTTTCTCATCTACAATAAAACTTGTTTTGTGAGAAAATTAGCTTTATATATCTTATTCATTAAGATGTTTCTAGTACCTCAAACTGTGTCTGGCACATGATTTATATTCAATAAACATTAAAAAAATGCATTCAATAAATGTTTGTTGAGG
Organism: Bos indicus; assembly: GCF_029378745.1. Lineage (NCBI taxonomy): Eukaryota > Metazoa > Chordata > Mammalia > Artiodactyla > Bovidae > Bos > Bos indicus. The sequence goes on from NC_091760.1 coordinate 116,050,293, forward strand.
GAATAAAACTGCATGAAGGCAGTGAAGAATCAAAAAACTGTAAAAAGTTGTATTTCATATATGTGAAGTAGGCAAAGTATGAATTTTCACAATTAAGGTGTATTTCAATAGTTAAGGATCGGTCAAGAAGTCAGGCAGTAACCGCAAACAATATGAGTTTGCAATTTGAGGATACAAGCTATAATGTGTATTAATAGATCTGCTAATATCAGGAAAAGTAATACAGACTCATACATATATACATAGTGTGTGTGCTTAGTCATGTCTGTCTCTTTGCAGCCACCAGGCTCCTTTGTCCACCGACATACATATAAATAAAACAAATTTCAGATGTTTTCATTATTAGTATATTAATACATCTGCTAATATCAGGAGAAAGTAACAGAGAATCATATCTCTATATTTATATTAATCTATATAATTTTTTAGTTATTCATATATTATATATAAATATTAAATATTACATTTAATAGTTAATGCATGTATCAATAGTAATTGCTGATTGAAGCTTATCTCAAATATTTCATTATTTCTATATCATACTTATGCAATTTTAAGTTGAGGTTGTTAAGAACACAATTTGGAGAGTAAGCCAAGTCTAAAGCTATGACAAACCTAGACAGTGTCTTAAAAAGCAGAGACATCATTTGCCAACAAAGGTCTGTATAATTAAAGCTATGGTTTTTTTAGTAGTCATGTATGGATGTGAGAACTGGACCATAAAGAAGGGTGAGCATTGGACAACTGATGCTTTCGAACTGTGGTGCTCAAACCAATCAATCTTAAAGGAAGTCAATCCTGAATATTCATTGAAAGGACTGATGCTGAAGCTGAAGTTTCAATACTTTGACTACCTGATGCGAAGAGCTGAGTCACTGGAAAAGACCCTGATGCTGGGAAAGATTGAGGGCAAGAGGAAAGGAGGTGATAGAGGATGAGATGGTTGGATGGTATCACTGACCCAACAGACAGGAGTTTGAGCAAACTCTAGGAGATAGTGAAGGACAGGGAAACCTTGTGTGCTGCAGTCCATAGGGTGGCAAAGAGTCAGACATAACTTAGAGACTGAACAACAACAACAAGCCAAGATCTATTGGGGCACATATGACAGATACCTCATTTCAAATAGTTGAAGTGAAAATAGATTTTATCTTCTCATGAATCTACAAAATGCAGGGATGCATGGCTATATACAGGACCGTAAATGAAACTGTTAGTTCTCTTACTTTCTCGGTCTACCTTTCCTCCTTGTCCCTTTCTGCTTTGCTCTTAATGGATTTCTTCACAGGCAGACTGCTGCTGCTACTGCTGCTAAGTTGCTTCAGTCGTGTCCGACTCTGTGCGACCCCATAGACGGAAGCCCACCACGCTCCCCCATCCCTGGGATTCTCCAGGCAAGAACACTGGAGTCGGTTGATTTCTACATAATTTTTAAAGACTTTATTTCTTGATAGAAGTAGTGCAAAGTCACACTGCAAAGGGCATGCATGCAGGGATGGGAGGAGCTAATGAAGACAATTTGCCACTGCTTAGTGATTGCCCAGGGCAAGCCATGGCTTACGTCTTCTCATAATTAGCTTTTTCAGAGCAAAGGAGGAGTGCTGTCAATCTCAGCATTCTGGCAAACATCCTTCTGAGGACTCTGATTATTGGGGCTTTGTCACATGCTTGCCTCTGAATTGGTTACTGGAGCCATGGAAACATTCTCTGGGAAAGTTCCAGGTCAGTTTTACCCCTAGAACTAAATGGGGTCAGCTGCACCTAAGCCATACAGACTGAGAGGAGACTAAACCTCAGGAGACATTTCCAGACAGTAATAAATACATGCAGTATCAACAGACAGAGAATTTCCTGTAAGGTAAGAGAAGTCTCTGGACATATTTGAAATCTTTGGTTGTATTTCTTTTATTTTTCTCTTGTACTTCTTAGCAGGAAGATATCACAAATGGGACCACTTTATAGTTCAACTTGAGTCTAATATTGAGCCCTGGTTACAAAATGTACTAGGTACATAATTTGAGTAAAACAGAGATAGCCACTTCTGCTCTACCAAAGCAGAATAATTTGACAGACTCCATATTTAAACTTTCTGCTTGTTTTTTTTTTTTGGAAAGTGTGTGTATGTGTGGTGTGTTTGTTCATATATTCATGTGTTGACCACATAATAGATCTAATCAACCTACTTCACTATTTTTTTCCATCCCACTCTTATACATACCATTGTGTCTATGGTGAGGGATAAGAAGGGTTAAGGTCAATTATGTTTTGTATTTTATTTCATAATCTCATAAAAGGATGAAAGTTTAATGGCTCGTGAAACACTAGAAGAACAAGAAATTCAGAATGTTTCTCTACTCTTGGGAATGGAGACAGCTTTTGTAAGCCTGGGAAGCAGCATTCTTTGAGGTTGAGAACAACTACTGTATATCATATACATTTGGGTAGAAATCCAAGAAGTTCTTAGTAGTCATGAAATATTTGCTAAATTCTTTACTGATTCCAAGCATTAATTTCCTTACCTGTAAAATGGATATACAAATAATATGCAATTCATTGGATTGCTAAGTGTATATCACTGAGTTTACTATATGACTCTTAAGAAGCCATTTATTATTTGTAGCTTTTTGAAACTTCCCCAAATTTCTCTTTTCATAAAGTTCAGTTCAGTCATTCAGTCATGTCCGACTCTTTGTGACCCCATGGACTGCAGCATGCCAGGCCTCCCTGTCCATCACCAACTCCCGGAGTTTATTCAAACTCATGCCCATTGAGTTGGTGATGCCATCCAACCATCTCATCTTCTGTTGTCCCCTTCTCCTCCCGCCTTCAATCTTTCCCAGCATCAGGGTGTTTTCAAGTGAGTTAGCTCTTCACATAAGGTGGCCAAAGTATTGGAGTTTCAGCTTCAGTATCAGTCCTTCCAATGAATATTCAGGACAGAGTTCCTTTAGGTTGGACTGGTTGGACTATTATTTTGAGTTAAATCATTTGCCATGGGACTTCATTGTTGGTCCAGTGGCTGCAATTCCATGCTCCTAATGCAGAGGTGGCTGTGTTCAATCCCTGGTCAGGCAACTAGATCCCACATGCTGCAATTAAGAGTTCTCATGCTGCCCAGTTGCACTCATCTCACATGCCAGCAAGAGTTTGCTCAAAATCCTTCAAGCTAGGCTTCAGCAGTACATGAACCAAGAACTTCCAGATGTACAAGGTGGATTTAGAAAAGGCAGAGGAGCCAGAGATCAAATTGCCAACATATGCTGGATCATAGAAAAAGCAAGGGAATTCCAAAAAGGCATCTACTTCTGTTTCATTGACTATGCTAAAGCCTTTGACTGTGTGAATCACAACAAACTGTGGAATATTCTTAAAGAGATGGGAATATAAGATCACATTACCTGCCTCCTGAGAAACCTGTATGCAGGACAAGAGGCAACAGTTAGAACCGGAGATGGAACATTGGACAGGTTCAAAATTGGGAAAGGAGTAAGTCAAGGCTGTATATTGTCACTCTGCTTACTTAACTTATATGCAGAGTACATCATCCGAAATGCCCTGATGGATGAATCACAAGTTGGAATCAAGACTGTCAGGAGAAATATCAACAGTCTCAGATATGCAGATGATGCCACTTTAATGGCAGAAAGTGAAGATAAATGAAGAACCTCTTGATGAAGGTGAAAGATAGAGAGTGAAAAAGCTGGCTTAAAAGTCAACATTCAAAAAACTAAGATCATGGCATCGGGTCCTATCACTTCATGGCAAATAGATGAGGAAAATGTGGAAACAGTGTCAGATTTCATTTTCTTGGAATCCAAAATCAATGCGGATGGTGATTGTAGCCACAAAATTAAAAGACTCTTGCTCCTTGGAAAAATAGCTATGTCAAACCTAGACTGTGCTTTAAAAAGCAGAGACAACCACTTTGCCAACAAAGGTCCATCTAGTCAAAGTTATGGTTTTTCCAGTAGTCATGTATGGATGTGAGAGCTGGACCATTAAGAAGATGAGCAGTGAAGAATTGACACTTTTGAACCATGGTGCTGGAGAAGACTCTTGAGAGTCCCTTGGACAGCAAGGAGATCAAACTAGTAAATCCTAAAAGAAATCAACCCTGAATATTCATTGAAAGGGCTGATGCTGAAGCTGAAGCTCCAATACTTTGGCCACCTGATGAAAAGAGCCAACTCATTGAAAAAGACCCTGATGCTGGAAAAATGAGGGCAAGAGGAGAAGGGGTGACGTAGGATGAGATGGCTGGATGGCATCACTGACTCAATGGGCACAAGTTTGAGCAAACTCAGGAAGATAGTGATGGACAGAGAAGCCTGGCATGCTGTGGTTCATGGAGTCACAAAGCATCAGAAACAACTTAGTGACTGAACATCAACAAATGCCGCAATTTAAAAGATTCTGTATACTGCAACTAAGACCTGATGCAGCCACATAAATACAATATTTAAAGAAAACATTTGCCATGAGAAAGCTCAGTTCACTTCAGGTGCTTAGTCATGTCTAACTCTCTGTGACCCCATGGATTGCAGCATGCCAGGCTTCCCTGTCCATCACCAACTCCTAGAGCTTGCTCCAACTCATGTCTATCAAGTTGCTGATGCCATCCAACCATCTCATCCTCTGTCATCCCCTTCTCCTCCTGCCTTCAATCTTTCCCAGCTATTGAAAGACAAATATTTTGTCAATGTTATGCAACACTCCAGTAGCTGTTAACAGGTTAACTGACATTACTTTTCAGTTTCCTAGACAAAAGGATGGTTTTAGGCACAAGCAACACAGAGAGGGTCACAAGCAGTCAAACATGACTGAGTGACTGAACTGAACTGACTGAACTGAACACAGAGAAGGTAAGAGTAGGTGCTTTATTCAGTCCTAGCTGAGCTCCCAGCTGACAGCCAGCATTAATTCTCAACTGTGTGATGAGTCACTTTGGAGGTCCAGCTAGTAGAGACTTAGATGACTGCAGCCCTAGCGGACCTCTGCCCTTAACCACATATAAGACTGGAAAGGAGACCCACCCAGCAGGACCCAATAAACCTATAGAATCATGAGAGATAATATTAATAATGCATTATTGTCTTAAGCTGCTAAGTTGTTGTGTGGTTTGTTATGCAAACACTGATAATCAGAAAAGCAAGATTGGAGGGGTAAGAAAGAAAGAGAGCAAGCACTGAAACACCTAAGAGAATAACTTAATGGAAACCAGATGATGATAAGCACCAATATCTTCTCATTTTACATCACAGCTTTGCCTGGAACCAGCCCAAATGATGTATTCAGACATATTCAACTGCTTGGACTATCATTTTATAAATGATTTCACTAGACTTTTGGCTGCATAATCTACACAAATCTATTAAGTTCTGTAAAGTTAAGTTAAACTAAGAAATATGGAGCTGGTAGTTTTTTCTTAATTCTCTAAGGAATCTTGGGTGGTAGATTGAATTGAATGGTACCACATTTTTCTTATATACACCATAGCTTTTTATTTGTGTATTTGTTTTCCAAGGGCTTGCACTATTAGATTACATAGAGAATCAAAAAATTTTCATGAATAAACAAACAATATGGAAATTTAGTTTCCTCTAAAAAATCTTTTAACCTCCATCTTACTTTTATAGTTGTATAGAATCTTTCTAGCCCTCTCTTGCAACTTCCCTCTCTTTGTGGTTTGGCCTGCCTCTATTCTTGGATATTCTCAAGGCAAATATAGTGCAAATTTACTGCAAAATGAAACTTCAAGCTTTGCAAAAGGTACAGAATTCCATGGAAACCATAATGGGTTATTAGATAAATACTTAGATCTCATTTAAAGCCAGTGGCAAATTAGTAGTTAACAATGGGATAAGAAGAAAAATTAACGGGGATAAGGACAAGCATTTCAAAGAGAATGATTTAAAAATCAGAGACTTAAGATAGATCTTTGAAAAAATTGATTAAGCACATACACATTTACAAAATACCTCCTTATTATTGCACTGAAAATATAAAATGTTTTGTGCAAAATACAGTATCATGCAATAGTACAAGTTTGTCAGTTAATGATACCAAGAAGAAAACAACGTGTTTTAGTTTCTCTGAGAATTGAACCTGGTTTGCAATTATAAATTAAATTTAGTAAAACATTTGATAATATTTTATCATATTTTTGCAATTTTGGTTTCATTTTTTAAGATAAAGTTCTAATCAAAATCTTTTCCTTTATTTTTAGAAAAGAAATTGTGGTGCCAATTCAATGTTGATTAAATGTGTTTTATCCCTATTTTAAGCATATAAATTATCCCAGGATGAGGAAGCAAAATAATATTTAGCCTCCTAGACTAGAGAGAAATAATTTATTTGACAATGGTTTTTATTGTCAAGTTAATGGAAGATACTTTCTTAAGTAACTCAGAGATTGCAGCAATGGATAAATAATCTTTAATAAGCTCAGATATTAGCTTACATTAAATAGTCAACATTAAGATAATGGAAAATACATATTTTTCTTGGGGATGGATGGATTCAAAGAAATTTTATATTTGATTTTAGATATTACAAGAGAATATTAAATACAGCACAAAATGGAAAATCCCACTGTCTATCTAATTCTTGTTTCATCTACCCAGGGAACCAGCAGTTACTCCACTAATTTCTAAGGTAAAAACACATGGGACTATGCCCTACATGAAGGTGGTAAGCCAGTGCTATTTAATGCCTGTGCTGTGAAATGTGCAAGACAACAGAAGAGATTAACGGTGACTGGTTACAAGGTAGTTGGTAGTTGCTTCAGGAAGAGAAGAAAAGAAAAGGTGGGGCCATCAGGTTACTGAAACAAGGGACCATGATAGTTCAATGAGAAGCAGAATAATTCCCACATTAGCTGCCACAACAATATATCGCTCATTAGAGCTCCTAGGTAGTTTCAGAATTATTATTGGGTATTTCATAAATGAGTGTTAGTCTTAGGAAAGAGTATCCAAAAAATGTTTCCCAAAGGAACTCTTCATAGAAAGACTTTAAGGTAAGATCAATGGAAATTCAAGAAACTGTGAGAGTTGGCACCCTATAATGAAACAAATGTAATACTGGGTATCCATACATTCATATGCTAGAACCACTTACATTTTAAGGAAAATATCCAGTTTGGATAAAACAAAGAGGATGGACTAAGTAAGTTATATCATATGAGTCTTAGTCACAGAATTCCCTTTCCTTTCCTTCTCTCCCCTTTGCCCTTTCCTTTCTCCCACTCTCTCTTTCTCTGAAAGCTGGCAAGGCCAATATATGACATATGCAAGTGGATAGCTGTAGCTGAAACGACGGTTCCAGACCCAGAGCTAATTTAGCCAGTCTCCACTTATCCTCTCGCTTATTAGCATCTATGCTTCTTCCATGGAAACCTAAGAGCTGAATTGAAGATACTTTGAAGCCACTTTACTGAGTGTTCTATCAGATTAGAGCCCACAATTCTGTCAATCAGATTATTCATTCTGGTGGTGTAGTCATATTTTACAACGTCTGCTCATATCATAGTGCTTGCCTTTCTTTTAGAATTCCTTCCTGTGGTAGGCTATCATAATCATCTTTGTGCTATGTGGCTCTTCAATGTATATTGTTGTCAGTTGAAAGAAGAAACAATTAGCCTAAGAAAAGCCAGTCAGGTTTACCTCCTGGAAACATGTAACATAGGTCAAAGAAGCTACTTTGATCTAGACTGACCAATTGAGTGGAGATACCGAATGAGCCATGATGTGAGTATTTTTGACCATGGAGAGGAGAAAGGAAGAAAGAAAGGAGAATAATAAGCAAATACAGAGACAGGTGAGATTTCAGAACTCCTTAATCTCCTAATGGCTTTTGAGTTGCTAGTTTCTTCATGAGACATGAGTGCCTTGGGTTCTGTGATATTTTCTTGTATTTTTCAAACACATCTGTAGATAGATATAAATTTATTTTACTTGAAACTAGGGGAATGGTCATGGACATGCAGGGTTAAGCTAAAGGAAGGTGTTCACAGAAATTAATCTAAAGCATTTGATATGCATTTCAGTATGTATAGAGAACCTTTAAAATGTGCCTATCCTTTGACATACATATATATATATTTTTTTTTCTACTTTAAGGATATTCCTTAAATTAATGAAAAGTTAATACAAACATTTTTGCACAATTTCATACAACATTATATATAACAGCAAGAATGAAAAGTTAAAATCCAGAAGTAGACTAGTATTTAATAAAGAATAAGCAATTGTGTGGCCATTTCAAATGTTCTCTAAGAATACTTAATATAGACTGTCACATTACACAACGTCATTGTCCAAGTGAATACGTTTTAGAATTTTGCAGTACCCAGCATATACTTGTATACACTAATGACATACCAAAAATTAGACTGTGTTTTTAACCTTATATTACAGTTAAATAAAAAAGTGGTATTCACACAAAATTATGTCTTTGGTATGCTGCTGCTGTTGCTAAGTATCTTCAGTCATGTCAGACTCTGTGCGACGCCATAGACGGCAGCCCATCAGGCTCCCCCGTCCCTGGGATTCTCCAGGCAAGAACACTGGAGTGGGTTGCCATTTCCTTCTCCAATGCATAAAAGTGAAAAGTGAAAGTGAAGTCGCTCAGTTGTGTCTGACTTTTAGTGACCCCATGGACTGCAGCCTACCAGGCTCCTCCATCCATGGGATTTTCCAGGCAAGAGTACTGGAGTGGGGTGCCATTAGTTCAGTTCATTTCAGTCACTCAATCGTGTCCAACTCTTTGTGACCCCATGAGCTGCAGCATGCCAGGCCTCCCTGTCCAGCACCAACTCCCGGAGCCCAACCAAACTCATGTCCATTGAGTTGGTGATACCATCCAACCATCTCATACTCTGTTGTCCCCTTCTCCTCCTGCCCTCTATATTTTCCAGCATTAGGGTCTTTTCAAATGAGTCAGCTCTTCGCATCAGGTGGCCAAAATATTGGAGTTTCAGCTTCAACATCAGACCTTCCAATGAACACCCAGGACTGATCTCCTTTAGAATGGACTGGTTGGATCTCTTTTCTGTCCAAGGAACTCTCAAGAGTCTTCTCCAACACCACAGTTCAAAAGCATCAATTCTTCTGCTCTTTCTTCAGCTTTCTTTATAGTCCAACTCTCACATCCATACATGACCACTGGAAAAATCATAGCCTTGACTAGACAGACCTTTGTTGGCAGAGTAATGTCTCTGCTTTTGAATATGCTATCTAGGTTGGTCATAACTTTTCTTCCAATGAGTGTCTTTTAATTTCATGGCTGCAATCACCATCTGCCTTGATTTTGGAGCCCAGAAAAATGAAGTCAGCCATTGTTTCCACTGTTTCCCCATCTATTTGCCATGAAGTGATGGGACCATATGCCATGATCTTAGTTTTCTGACTGTTGAGCTTTAAGCCAACTTTTTCACTCTCTTCTTTCACTTTCATCAAGATTCTTTTTAGTTCCTCTTCACTTTCTTCAATAACGGTGGTGTCATCTGCATATCTGAGGTTATTGATATTTCTCCCAGCAGTCTTGATTCCAGCTTGTGCTTCCTCCAGCCCAGCGTTTCTCATGATGTACTCTGCATATATGTTATATAAGCAGGGTGACCATATACAGCCTTGACGTACTCCTTTGCCTATTTGGAACCAGTCTGTTGTTCTATCTTTGTATATTAGATCTTTGTTGTTATATCTTTGGTATAATCCCAAATATATTTCAATGAATGTATGCAGTATTTCTTTAGAAAGATTATAGATACATACATCAAATTGTAATAAACTATTTCTGAGTATTAGAAGCATGATTGATTTCAGAAATCCTTTTTGGTACTTTCCATTTTTTCTTTTATAATGAGAGCATATTGTTGTAATCAGAAGAGATTATAACTATCATTTTAATGCTCATATCTGTTGGTTTGTTAAAATAAACACCATACACTGGGTTTATAAACAATAAAATCTTCTATTATACCCCATATATGGTGTTCTCTCTTCATGTCATCATCCAAATTTCCCTCATCATATAGGGACACAATATCCAAATTACTCTTGTTTTATATGGACATAAGTCACTGGACTGGAGCCCACTTGAATCTAGTATAAACTCACTTTAACTTCATTAGATCTGCAAAGACTCTATTTCCAAATAAGGTCACATGCATAAGGAACTGGGCTAGAATTTCAGCATATCATGTTGGGCAACGTAATTCAACTGATAAAACTAGGTCTTAGAATTCTTCAAAAATTGCATTAAAAACACGGAGAACTTTCTTCCAGCTACCAGGATTTCACTTTATTGATTCCTCTGAATAAACAAGATTAATTTATAAAAGGAAGGTTAAAAAAAGTATAGTTTGGTTTGGACACACACTGTGCCTATCCAGATTTTCTTGAATATATCTCTCCTCATCAAGAGTTTCTTACTAGAAATGTACTATCTATATATCAAGTGTTAAAATTTATTTACTCACTTTTGAATTCATATTTATTAGCTGATCTTTTCTTCTACTAATATACTGTCTGGGACTTGGGTTAGGTGTTACATGCTTAATATCACTCCACTGTGCTGAAGAAACCTGTTTAAACAAATCACGATGCTGTGACACAGGACAGAGCACTGAGACAAAAACATTTTAAGCTTTTTTCCATTTAAAGTCAGGCTGATATTTACAAATGCAGGCAAACTACCGGTTGCTTCAACATCATTCTCCCACAAACCCTCTAAATCATACTCCGGATAAGAGCCCTGAAAATTCCAGCTTTCACAGTGACATTTGCATCTGCATATGGAATTCTCTCCTACACTGGTTGGCAGCTGGTTTAGCACTGAAGATTCATGTCCTGTTATTTTTCTTCAGCAAGACCAATAGTTCTTGATAATATTTCTCCCAACTCTGTAAACTTGGGTTATATTTTCTGTGTGTTAAATGAAAATATTTTATTTTTTTCATTTAAAATATCCAGAGCAGATTTAAAAGTTTTTTTGTATAAAAATGGAAAACAAGTAGATATTACATAATGGAATGATTATTTTTTTCTTATATTCTTTTATTTCCCCACTCTCTTAGACTGAGGACCTTAGGAAACAGAGTCTGAACAAAAATATATACACAAATATTCTTTGGCAGGGGTGGGATGTCTATGTGCAAAGTGAGAATGAAGGAAAAAAATGAAAAAGGGAAATGAGACAAGAAAAGGGAGTGGAAATGAATCCAGTTGCCTGTGATTTCACAAGAAAATGCAGTCAGTTGTTGAGTTATATGGGGTATCTCTGGACAAGTTTAATGCAATCACTTTATTTGGGAGCTATAGTTTGGGTAAAAGAATGAGTATTTCTTCTTATGGTTCCACTGTCTTTCATTGGTCAAGTCCACTTCAGGGGATGTGAATTCCCCACACTCTGATTGTACCACACAGGTCTTCCGCACAATCGATGGAGAAGTCAGAGCCTTACAGCTCCATCTGGCCAGTGGTTATCCTCAGGGTCTCTACTTATCAGTTGGGGACTTCTAGATCTATAGTGATCATGGCCATAGTTGGAATCTCCTGAAGTTGTGTTAGTCAGGCTAGGGCTGCTCAGACCAAGAACAAAGGCAAGTAGTTGAGGTCTAGAGAGTGGGGATCAAAGGAGCCTATTGGGCAGTGCATAAACGAATCTAGTGAATCAACACAGTTATGGATACCCTGTCCTATGAAACAACTGCTGATTTTTATAGCTGGGTTGATCTTTAAAAATCATGTAGTCCAAATGTGACTTCAATACATGAAAAGATATTTCCATTTTCAGTTAAAATAGAGTAGTCGGGACTGAACTTCCCTCCCAACTGAAATTATTTACCCCACAAAAGTGCAATATATATTTAAAAAGCCAAGAGTTTTCAAGACACTAGACATCAGACAATGGAAGACAGTGATACCTGAGAAATAGGAAGCAAAAAACATGAGCCCAGTGAACACTGCCACCTACTTCCATCAGACTTCCCAAGCTAAGGGAGAAAGACTCAGTAGGAGCTGAGCAGATTCTTTGTGTGAGGAGATGAAGCTATGAGTGTGGGTAGACTGAGGCAGTTAGAGTCTACAGTACTCAGTATCATAAGGAAGACAGCAGTACAAAGAGAGAGCTCCAGAAATCTGGCAAAGATTCCTTTTCAGTATGCAGTTGGATACTACTAACACATGCATGATGCATGCTATGAGACTATACCCTGGATTGAAAGAACCACATAACAGAATTATTATGAGTAACAGTGCCAACCAAGCACTCACATGAGACTGGGACTAACGCCTGTTTTGTGTGTGTGTGTGTGGGTGTGTTAGTTGCTCAGTCGGGTCCTACTCTTTGCGATCCCATGGACTGTAGCCCATCAGACTCCTCTGGAATTCTCCAGGCAAGAATACTGGAGTGGGGTGCCATTCCCGTCTCCAGGGGATCTTCCCAACCTAGGGTTTAAACCAGGGTCTCCTGCATTGCAGGCAGATTGTTTACCATCTGAGCCACCGAGGACCACCAACCAAATTGGAAAAGCCTCATGATTCAATGGGCATTAGAGTGCGCAAAAGAAACTTGCCTATGTATTGGGAATATTTGGTCTTGATTAAATACTGCTCTGATTCTGCTTAACAAATGTAAAAGTGAGAACTGAAAGGAACAAACTGTTTGTAGGTAACTTATCTGCATGCATCATGGAACAAAGATCACAAATACTTATATAAAAGCCAAACTATCAAGAACTCAATAGGACAAAATTCACAATGATGAGGAAAATAACAAAAACTAAAGAATTACAGACTTGCAAAGAGGTAAGAAACATGAGCCATTTTAAGGAGAAAAGCTATAAACTGAAACTGATTTAGGATTGATATAGAAATTAAAATGACTAAATGAGGACATTAGGAGAGATATGGAACATATAAACACCTTCCAATCTGAGCTTCTAAATATAAAACCCTGGATGAGATTAACCAAATTACAAATTAAAAAAAAAAAAAAAATAGAACTTGAAGACAAGCAGTAGAAACTATTCAAAATGAGACACTAAGAAAAAATATAAATTTCAAGGAGTCAGTGATCCTTGGGACAATTTATGAGGGTCTACTAAAATGTAACTGGAATCTCTGAAGAAGTTTCAACTCTTTAAGGAAGAAAGTGGCTAAATTTTTTCAGAAATCTCAGTTCAGTGAACCCCAAAGTACAAGAAACATGAAGAAAACTATACCATGGCACACTGCAATCAAATTGTTCAAAACCAGTGATAAAGAAAATAACAACCTTAAAACAGCCAGAGAAAAACACATTACATAAAGAGGAACAAAAATAAGAATGACAAAAGATTTCTCTGCAATAACAACAATAAAAACAATGCAAATGAGAACTCTGTCTTTAAATATTAAAAGAACAAAATACTTTCAAACTGAAATTTATACCCAGCAAGTATCTTTCAAAAGAAAGGTAAAACAATACCTGTCTAACATATATAAAATGAGAGAAATCATGACAAACAGACCTGCACTATAGGAAATGTTAAAAACAGTCTCAAACATAAGGAATGATATCAGATGGAAATATGAATTTACACAATGAATGAAAAGTTTTGAAAATAGTAAATTCTTGGGTATTTATGATTTGTAAAAATTATTTACAACTTAAAAATAACTATCTAAATAAAAATAATATCTATATATTGTGGGCTTTATAAAAATAAAATACGTGACAATAATTGCACAAAGGTGAAGAGGAAGAGAAATGAAAATATTGTAAAGTTCTTAAATCACAGGTGAAGAGAACAGGTTTAATATAATTTGAAATTAGTGATAAATAAGATGTTCACTCTAAATTCTCCAGAAATCACTGAAATAACAAAATAATTGTAGCTAGTATGCAAAGAAAGGATATAATATGGACTCATAAAGTAACATTTAACTAATTCAAAAAAGAGCAGAAAAAGAGACATATATATATATATATATATATTTCTTCAGATTCTTTTCTCTCATAGGTTATTATAAAATACTGAATATAGCTCTTTGTTCATTGCTGAGAGAAATGAAAGAATGTGTAAATAAATGATAAACTATATTCATGGGTTTAAAGCCTTGATTTTGTTAAGATGTCAATTCTAATTAATACATATGTGAATGCATATATGCATATATATGCTAATAGACATACATAGTCACTCAATGCAATCTCAATAAAAATTCCAACAGACATTTTCTTGAATAAAAACTAACAAATTAATTTTGAAACTCATCATGAAATGCAAAGAAGCAAGAACAAGAAAAATGACTTTGAAGAAGAGAAAATTTGGAGAACTAATACTACCTGGTTTTAATATTTATTAGAAAGCTAAAAATAAAAAATGGGAGTCATTGTCATAAATATTGATTTTTTTTTTCTAATTTTATTTTATTTTTAAACTTTACATAATTGTATTAGTTTTGCCAAATATCAAAATGAATCCGCCACAGGTATACATGTGTTCCCCATCCCGAACCCTCCTCCCTCCTCCCTCCCCATACCATCCCTCTGGGTTGTCCCAGTGCACCAGCCCCAAGCATCCAGCATCATGCATCGAACCTGGATTGGCAACTCGTTTCCTACATGATATTTTACATGTTTCATTGCCATTCTTCCAGATCTTCCCACCCTCTCCCTCTCCCACAGAGTCCATAAGACTGTTCTATACATCAGTGTCTCTTTTGCTGTCTCGTACACCGGGTTATTGTTACCATCTTTCTAAATTCCATATATATGCGCTAGTATACTGTATTTATGTTTTTCCTTCTGGCTTACTTCACTCTGTATAATAGGCTCCAGTTTCATCCACCTCATTAGAACTGATTCAAATGTATTCTTTTTAATGGCTGAGTAATACTCCATTGTGTATATGTACCACTGCTTTCTTATCCATTCATCTGCTGATGGACATCTAGTTTGCTTCCATGCCCTGGCTATTATAAACAGTGCTGCGATGAACATTGGGGTACACGTGTCTCTTTCCCTTCTGGTTTCCTCAGTGTGTATGCCCAGCAGTGGGGTTGCTGGATCATAAGGCAGTTCTATTTCCAGTTTTTGAAGGAATCTCCACACTGTTCTCCATAGTGGCTGTACTAGTTTGCATTCCCACCAACAGTGTAAGAGGGTTCCCTTTTCTCCACACCCTCTCCAGCATTTATTATTTGTAGACTTTTGGATCGCAGCCATTCTGACTGGTGTGAAATGGTACCTCATAGTGGTTTTGATTTGCATTTCTCTGATAATGAGTGATGTTGAGCATCTTTTCATGTGTTTGTTAGCCATCTGTATGTCTTCTTTGGAGAAATGTCTATTTAGTTCTTTGGCCCATTTTTTGATTGGGTTATTTATTTTTCTGGAGTTGAGCTGTAGGAGTTGCTTGTATATTTTTGAGATTAGTTGTTTGTCGGTTGCTTCATTTGCTATTATTTTCTCCCATTCTGAAGGCTGTCTTTTCACCTTGCTAATAGTTTCCTTTGATGTGCAGAAGCTTTTAAGGTTAATTAGGTCCCATTTGTTTATTTTTGCTTTTATTTCCAATATTCTGGGAGGTAGGTCATAGAGGATCCTGCTGTGATGTATGTCGGAGAGTGTTTTGCCTATGTTCTCCTCTAGGAGTTTTATAGTTTCTGGTCTTATGTTGAGATCTTTAATCCATTTTGAGTTTATTTTTGTGTATGGTGTTAGAAAGTGGTCCAGTTTCATTCTTTTACAAGTGGTTGACCAGATTTCCCAGCACCACTTGTTAAAGAGATTGTCTTTAATCCATTGTATATTCTTGCCTCCTTTGTCAAAGATAAGGTGTCCATATGTGCGTGGATTTATCTCTGGGCTTTCTATTTTATTCCATTGATCAATATAAATATTGATTTTTTAAAAGAAATACAATAAAATAAAATAGAATAGATAATGTAGAAATAGACTAATATGTGTAAGGACCATTGGTTTTGACAACAGCTGAGGCAATTCAATGCAGATAGGATAGTTTTTCAACAACTACCCAAATTGCTGCTGAAACAATTGGATATCCATATGTAAAAAAAGTACTATAATCTATACCTCATACTATATAAAAATTAGTACCCTTGGGCAATGTACCAAAGGTAAAACCTAAAATTATAAAGCTTCTGGAAATATATGTAGAAGAAAGTATTTGTGAACTTGGTTAGGTGATATTGAGTATATATCACACCAAAATTGTATTTCATAAATAAGTTGGACTTCATCAAAATTAAAATCTTTTCTTCAAAGGACACTGAGAATGTAAAAATGAACCATAAAATCATGAAAATATTAGAAAGTTACCTATCTGGTAAAGGACTTATATTCTGTATTTATTAAGAACTCTCAATATTCAATAACAAGAGATAAAACAGTAAAAATAAAATATAGGCAAAAGATTTGAACTGGTACTTGACCAAATAAGATATACTTACAGCTACTAAGTCCTCGAAAAAGAAGTTCAACATCATTTAATCAACAGAGAAATGAAATTAAAACTACAAAGAGATACTTCTAGAAAGGCTGAAATTTAAAAATTGACCATACCAAACGTTGGCAACGAAGGAGAGAAATTGGAAATTTCATAAACTGCTTGTGGGAATGTTAAATGATATAGCTACTTCAAGAGATAGTTTCTCAAAAAAATGACAGTATATGTCCATACAAAGAACTGTACACAAATTCCAGTAGCAATTTTAATATCCCAAACTAAAAATAACCAAAATATCTATTGTTAGGTAAATAGCCTAGCAAGCTGGGTATGTTCACATAGTGGAAAACTTCTCAGCAATAAAAAGGAATGAAATATTGAAACATGCAACAAAATGGATAAATTTCAAAATCATTATGCTGAGTGGTAGATTCAAGAAAAGAAAATATATTGTATGATTCAAGTTATGAATTACTCAAACTCTAGAGCTTAAAAACTAATCTATAGAGACAGAAAACATACTACTGGTTGCCTGGAAATGGGAGAAGGACAAGGAAAGCTGGATGGGAATGATTACAAGGACCCTTAGAAGTTACTGATATATTCATTATTTTGATTGTAGCAGGGGTTCATGGTGTGCACATATGTGAAAACTAATCAAACGAATCAAAACTAATCAAACCCAGAGCTTGATCCCTGGGTAGAGAAGATCCCCCAGAGGAAGAAATGACACCCCACTCCAGTATTATTGCCTGGAAAATGCAATGGGCAGAGGACCCTGGGAGCTACAGTCCACGGGGTGGCAAAGACTTGGATATGGCTGAGCAATCAATCAAGGATAGTCCAAGATGGCACTGTTTATACTTGAATCCTCACAGAACCAATGCAAGATCACAAGTTCAATAAAGTAATTTTTTAAAGTGCTTACTCCATGTCACACTATGTATTAGGCATAGTGAACAAGTCAGGCATGGTCTTCACCTTTTGAAATTTTCTACTGAGAAAATTGTCATTATACATTTAAATAAAGCACAATTTGACAAGTATATAGGAGAGCTCTAAATATTACTGATGAGCAGCACAAGTATAATGGTCATATTTTTGAGGAAATTACATATAATCTTGTTACTTGATTGGGTCTGTATTGTCTTCAAATCCAATGACAATTTCTGATATAATTTGTACTAGTGTAATAGTTCTAACAAGTAAGACATTCTAATTTCCATATAAACTTTCACTGCTTTTGGTTTTACCTCTGAATATTTATCTTCTTTGTCTTATTTCACTTTTCTATGTTTAGAAATTGTGGTGTCACTTTATTCAATGTTTCATTTCATTGTCTGATTTTATCTCAACTGAAAGAGACCTCTTGCTTATTTTACCTGTGGAAAAGAGTCAGATTTTTCTGAACTTTGTTAAATTTACACTTCCTTTGCAAGACAAGTACTTCACAGGAGACTTTGATGTGTGTTCAACAAATGCATTTCCTCTGTTTCCCAAGTATTCTTTTCTGTATTCTTTCAAAAACATTAAGCTTGTGAAATTCTTGAAAAATATAGTCTTAAAATTTTCTTGAAACCTGAAACTTGTGTATACCACAATGTTTGCTCAGGCTCCTAGCTTTCACCTAAATGCCATTTCCAGAGCATGATATGTTTCCTCTTATCATTTCACAACCTTTTAAATTTTCAAAGAAAAGTTTTCCTCCAATTCAATTTTCACACTGAAGGAAGTTTTTAATCCCTTTGTAAGGGTTACCCTGTAAGTATGTGCAGAGAAAAATCAAAGTTGCTCTAAGAGGTAGATAGTGAATGATTGACTAAGCTGGTGTTTTCTCTCTTAGGTCTTGGGGGCATATCGAATTATACAGCCTGAGAGCTGAAAGGGCCAAAATCTCAGGACTCACAGCTATGACAAAGCTTTGGCTGGGATGTTCAAGCTAGGTTCCATCATCAGCTAATTGTCTCACCCATTTACTCAGAACATGAGATAATTTGTGATGGAGCAAAATCTTCATAACTCCAAATCATGAATGTCAGGGTTTTGTGGGAATTGTTCATTTATTCTTTCATCATTTATAACATATTTATTCAACAAATTACAGGATCATGGCTAGTAATTTTCCAGTGCTAGATGAACACCAAGCTTCTACACTTCTTCCTTAATTATGCCAGGCTGTATAAAATCATGGGTCTCAAGATCCTGTGACATTATTTACCACTCACTCATTATTTCTCTCATAGCTGTCATACTATCTTAGATTCTTATCTCATTCACCCATTTAAGCATTTTTGAGATCTACCATGATCTAAGCTCTTTGTCTACCTCTTGATAAATAATACAATCACTGCTCACTTAACAAGTCTACATTTCAGTTGGGTAGGAAAAAAACCACAAAAGATCATTACAGTGGTGTGTCCAGAAAAGTAAAGGACAAAGAAAGACATATCAAGTTTTCCTCTCACTAGTCCAGTAAAATTTCCCATAGATTTTCTCCTCATTCTGAACATGAGAATGAAATAATATCTTTATCACGTCCAGAGTCAGCTAGTACAATTCAGCATCTGGTGCTACGGTCCCCTCTGCAGTTTATGCTATGAGTGAACCTGCCTCCTGCCTGATCTAGTTTAAGTTATTATGATTTCTATCAGGAAATCCATGTGGAAATTAGTTAGACATGATAGACTTGAAATAGAATTTATTCAAGGGAAAAATATCCATTCTAGGTTAAAATCCCTTATCAAGTAAAAGTTGCTACATAACTACATAATGTTACTCATATTCTGCAAATGATATAGCTTTTAAAAAGTAAGTTATGTTTTATTTAAAGTGTTTTCTCATTTTCTGTAATGCCTCTAGATAGGGAACTTCTAATACTACTGCACAAATTTAAATAAAACATACTGGCCATTAATTTCTGATTTCAGTAGAGTTACTCATACCTGGAATCCTTGCTGAGGACATAGTGGGGTTTGGTGCACTGAGATTTGAGGCAGATTTTCCAAAGATTTTTATTGTCTTGACTTGTCCTAAGAAGAAGAAATGAGTCTGTGTTAAATGAAACCCCAAAGAATTATTAGGATTGTTTGGCTCCAAAGAGGGCAACAGAGTCATGTAAGTAATGAGAACATCTGTTGACTGAAACTCAACATTCTCTTTTCCAACCAAATAGTATGCCCCTGCAGGTAGAGACTATCATATGTCTTTGGGCTAGCAACACTTAATTCTCTATTCTGTATTTGGAAGGCACTCAATAAACATTCTGCAATGATTATAAAAATATAATGAAGATGAAGTTATTTTAATTTTAAGATGAAGTTAATTTAATTTTAAATTATGTTAAATTCTGGGAAGATTTCATAATAAAAGTAAATTTAATATTTCCCCCTGTTCTATTCTTTGTTCTTTAGGACATTTCATAAGTATGGCTTGCCTATTCAGAATGACACTATGCATTATTCTCAAAAGGCATGATTTTTTTAAATCTCTTGAGTTATATTGATTTGAAATAAACATGTCCTTAAAATTCTAATTTAATGTTCTCAGAAAATCTTACCATTATGGAAGTCACTTTCATATGTTCCTGGGAGAGTCAGGGAAGAGATTTGAATTTCTACTTGATTTCTTTCTTCTATTCAATTTCCTACACAGGATGTCAATTCATCTCTTGCTTGTGACTTTCATAGGAAGATATGATAGCTTCATTGGCAGAAGGGAAAGGACTATATTTATAATTGTCAGTATTTTTATAGCAACAAGCTGTTGGATCAACAAAAGATAATACAGACTGAGCTGTTTGTATTTTTACAGCTATAATTTAATCTTTCTTGGGAGCAATATGTAACTTTCCTTTTATGTTTATTTAGTTATCTTCAACTTGAGGCCACTTTGGTGCCTTTGAGTTGTCAGTTATTATAATACTGTTTTTAATTTTTTTTCTGTGAAAGTGGAAAAAATTTTTTTTTGTAATGACACTGTAAGAAAGGTATTGTTAAAGTGAAATGCTAAATGTCAAAGTTCTTCAAGTGGAGGAGAAAACTTACATTTGTTTCTAATTATAATGTACTTTACCAGCAAATTGAAAAATACAAAGAGAGTCTAAAATTAGGATAAATTGATGAATAAATCAAAATTGCTTTTAAAATGCCTTCTCTTTGCTAGATGATCAAAATACTTATTTTTCTTCTGTAGGGAATGCAACCTGTTCTATACAGCCTTCTTGACTGGTTGAAAATGAAATGGAACATTCTTTGTATTTTTTTCACATCTACCTCAGTCATATGTCATCATTTTGTATTTTGCAGTTTCCCATATTTTCTCCTTTAACAATCAGTTTCTTATCCATTTAGGTGTATATATCCTCAAGAGAGTCTTTGAAGAATACATAAACACTACTATGTAGATGAGATACTGCTATTACAGTGGATAACCATTGACTCTGTACCACTAGTTTGCTTTACAGTTTATAGAAGCCAAAACAAGACAAATATTCTTATGGATCACAAATCACACTATAATTCATCAATAGACAATGAGCAAAAATGAAATCTTATGATTTTCATTGATCTTTTCATTTTAGAGTAATTTTGACTAAACAGTAGGAATATTCGGAGAAGGCAATGGCACCCCATTCTAGTACTCTTGCCTGGAAAATCCCATGGCCGGAGGAGCCTGGTAGGCTGCAGTGCATGGGGTCGCTAAGAGTCGGGCACGACTGAGCGACTTCACTTTCACTTTTCACTTTCATGAATTGGAGAAGGAAATGGCAACTCACTCCAGTGTTCTTGCCTGGAGAATCCCAGGGATGGGGGAGCCTGGTGGGCTGCTGTCTATGGCGTCACACAGAGTCGGACACAACTGAGGTGACTTAGCAGCAGCAGCAGCAGCAGTAGGAATATTTAAGATAAAATCTGTTTTGTTTGGCTTTCCATTATCAATTAATAAATTGTGTAGAGTTTAGGAAGAAGACAGTAGATTATAAATTACAACTTGAGCCACATTCCTGACCTTGTAGGTGACCATGAATAAGTTACCTTTCAGGTATCCTTAGGTAAATTATGAGGGAACAGTCTCTAGAATTTTCTGAAGCTTAAAAAAAGAATCCCTCCAACATATTTTTTTTAATGCTGAAAGAATGTAGCAAGGCTAGATGTTTTATTTCAAACTACTCCATATGACATTTTTAATTAAAGCAAGTTTAATTAAAATTTGATTGCTGCCATGAAGATAGGCATTACTTTCTTCATGTATCACTAATACCATATGTTTCAAATATACCTTAACAGTTATCACGTGAGAACAGAGAAGAGACTTTCATATCTATATATATCCATTTAAAATTATTGAAGGAAAGTCAATAAATATATAAAAATACAGTTCTTTGAGATAAGTACCTCAGAGTTGTTATCACAACATAAAATATTAAAGGGTTTCTGCAGGAACTATAAAATGGGAATTATGTTATTCAATGAAGCCACAAAATATCAGATATGTCATTTCAGTTGGGTTGCATAGGACTAAAGTAATCAATACATTAGTTTCATAAACATTATGAAACTATATTCTCATATCTAAGTTAAAATCAACCAAGATTTTAAAGCTCCATGAAACTTCTAAAATTCTAGTGAATAGTTTATTTTGCTGTATATTCTTCATCCATAGTTCTCTTATGTCTTTGAATGATTTTTGTTGGAATATGTGTTTCATGATTACTCTTTTGGTAATGCATGTCAGTTCTGAGATCACACTGTATATGCATTCTCTCTACTCTCCCTCACTTCTTCCTAGTATTGTATGCACTACATTAGCAGAAACAAGTTTTGCTTCCTTTGGGTCTTCTCTTCAATACTCTGGGCCTTTCGAAATAAGGACTTATCTTCTATAAGACAAATCATTACTCATGTTTTAATGTTTTGTTTTATTGTGCTCAAAAGATAATGCAAGTCTTACAAATTTAAGGTTTGTGACAAGTCTACCAGCACCATTTTTCCAACAGCATTTCCTCACTTTGTGTCTCTCTGTGTCACAGTTCAGTAATTCTCATAACTTTTTCATTATTACTATATTTATTAGGGCTTCCCTTGTGGATCAGCTGGCAAAGAATCTGCCTGCAATGCAGGAGACCTGGGTTTGATCCCTGGGTTAGGAAGATCTCCTGGAGAAGGGAAAGGTTACCCACTCCAGTATTCTGGCCTAGAGAGTTCCATTGACTTTATAGTCTATGTGGTCACAAAGAGTCTGACATGACTGTTTGTTATGGTAATCTGTGATCAGTGATCTTTGATGTTATTGTGGTAATTGTTTGGGGCATGATGAACTGTGCTCACACGAAACAGCAAACTTAATTGATAAATGTGTGTGTTCTGACAGCTGTACCAACTGGCAGCTTCCCCCCATCTCTCACCCTCTCCTTGAACCTCCCTATGCCCTGAGACACAACAGTACTAAAATTGAGCCGATGACTAACCCTACAATCCCCTCTAAGTGCTTAAGTGAAGAGTCACATGTCTCTCACTTTAAATCAAAAGTTAGAAATGATTAAGCTTAGTGAAGAAGGCATGTTGAAAGCTGAAAACTAGACCTCTTGCACCAATAATTAGCTAAGCTATCAGAGAAAAGGAAAAGGTCTTAAAGAAAATTAAAAGTGCTATTACAGTGAACAAATGGATGGCAGGAAATCAAAACAGTTTTATTACTGTTATGAAGAAAGTTTTACTAGTCTGATTAGAAGATCAAACCAGCCACAATAATCCCTTAAGACAATGCCTAATTCAGAGCAGGGCCCTAATTCTCTTAAATTTTGTGATGTGTGAGACAGGTGAGGAAGCTGCAGGGGGCAAATATGAAGCTAGCAGAAGTTCATGAGGTTTAAGAGAATAAGCCATCTTCATCACATAAAAGTGCAAGGTGAAGAAACACCTTGATGTACTGATGTAGACGTGGCAGCAAATTATCCAGACGCTCTAGTTAAGGTAAATAATGAGGGTGGCTACACTAAACAATGGGGCTTTCCTAGTAGCTGGTAAAGAATCTGCCTGCAATACAGGAGACCCTGGTTCAATTCCTGGGTTGGGAAGATCCCCTGAAGAAAGGTTAGGCTACCCACTCCAGTATTCTTGGGCTTCCCTGGTGGCTTAAATAAGAATCCGCCTGCAATGTGGGAGACCTGGGTTTGATCCTTGGGTGGGAAGATCTCCTGGAGGAGGGAAAGGCTACCCACTACAGTATTCTGGCCTGGAGAATTCCATGAACAGAGAAGTCTGGCAAACTACAGTCCATAGGGTCACAAAGAGTCAGATACGACTAAGCGACTAAGCGCATGGACACACACACACACACACACTCACACACACACTAAACAACAGATTTTCAATGTAGAGAAGAGAGTCTTAAACTGGAAGAGGATGCCATCTAAGGCTTTCTTAGCTAGAGAAAAGTCGGTGCTTGGCTTCAAAGCTTCAAAACATATGCTAGCTATATTGGTAGGCGGTAATCAGCCAGTGACCTCTAAGTTGCTCATTTACCATTATGAAAATCATAGCCCTTTAAGAATTCATTTAAGAATTCATTTAAGAATGCTAAATCTACATTGCCCATGATTTAGAAATGAAACAACAAAGCCTGGATGATAACACATCTGCTTATGACATGGTTTATTGAATATTTTAAACCCACTGTTGAGACCTACTGCTCAGAGAAAAAGATTCTTTTTATAACATTACTGAACTCTGATGGAGATATGCAATGAGATTAATGATGTTTTCATGCCTCCTAACTCAACATCTATTCTGCAGCCAGTAGATCAAGGAATAGTTTCAATTTTCCGGTCTTATTATTTAAGAAATACAATTTGTAAGGCTATATACAGCTGCCATAGATAGTGATTCCTTTGATGGGTCTCGGTAAAGTCAATTGAAAACCTTCTGGAAAGGCATTACTATTCTAGATGCCACAAACTTTCATGATTCACAGGAAGAGGTCATTATTGGAGTTCAATTTATTAAAAGGAGTTTGGAAGAAATTGATTCCAACCCTCATGGATGACTTGGAGGGGTTCAAGATTTCAGTGAAGTAATTAACTGCAGATGTGCAGAGCTAGCATGAGAACTAGATTTAGAAGTGCAGCCTGAACATGTCACTGCATTGCTCCAATTTCATTATCAAATTTTAAGGGATGAGGAGCATAAGGATGCTTCTTATGGATGATCAAAGAAAATGATTTCTTGAGATGGAATCTACTCCTGATGAAGATATTGTGATGACTATTGAAATGAGAACAAAGGATTTAGACTATCACATAAACTTAGTTGGTAAGGAAGCAGCAGGGTTTAAGAGGATGAACTCCAATTTTGAAAGAAGTTCTACTGGGGGTAAAATACTTTCCAACAGCTTTGCATGCTACAGAGAAATCTTTCATGTAAAGAAGAGCCAGTTAATATGGCAGGCTTCATTGTTGTCTTATTTTAAGAAATTGCCAGCACCATTCCAACCTTCAGCAGCCACCACTGGGATCATTCAGCGGCCATCAGTATTAAGACAAGATCCTCAACCAGTAAAATGATTATGACTCGTTGAGGCTTGGATGATGGTTAGCGTTCTTTTTTAGCAATAAAGTATTTTAAAATTAAGTTATATGTACTGTTTTGTCAGACGCAATGCTATTGCACACTCCATAGACTACAGTGTAGTATAACATAACTTTTATATACACTGGGAAAACAGGAATTTGTGTGACTCACTATACTGTGATTTTTGCTTTATTGCGGTGGTCTGGAACCAAACCCGCAATATCTCTGAGGTATGCTTGTATAAATAATCTATTTGTAGACAGGCTAATTATATCAGTCCAAAATAAAGAGAAAATTCCTTCATATTTGGATTTGTCCACTGGCAAATAAATGTAAGAAGCTGGCCAAAATATAATTTAATTCCTTTGGGATTGCTATTTAAGGAAAAAAAAAAAACAAAAATGATCAGTTTTAACAAATTCTCTTATGTACTCCTCCCTAGGCATGTAAATAATAAAAACAATTTATCCTCTGTGGATAAATTCATGTCCTCCTCCCCAACTTCTTCATTTCTTGATTAGAGATTAAGCAACTAAGTCAACATTTTTTATATAAAATTTCCAAGATTTCTAAAATGTTATATAAGAAAATGTTACTTAGTACATTAAAATGTTACTTCGTACATTAAGATGTTACTTAGTACATTAAGAAAAACCTTCAAATTGGCACCACATTATCCACATAACAAAAAGTCAGGACTAGAGGGAAACCCAAAGGTCAAACATTGGTTCCAAATATCTTCCAACTCTTGTATTACACAAATCCTCAATTTAAAGCTAGTCAGTTAAAATGTTTTTAGCTTATTTTGGCATTAGACATCAATTAAGGCAGCAAGGACTGTGGATCCAAAAGACAAGGAAAATACACTGAAAGAAGCTATAGTTGCTTAGCAATTTTTTTTCTATTGAGGAATTTGATATTATTTTCCACTTTGTACTGTTGGGCACAGAGTTGAAGTAGAAAGTGTCTGCTCAGAATTTTTGTCAAGCTCTTGGAATGAGGAGATAAAAATGTAATGATATATAAAGCAGGCTAAACCCAAAGGACAAAGATCTCAAGAAAATGGGCTTGTAGCGATGCAAGGACAACATTCTTATCCCTGAGGCATTTGTTAACATTACACTTCCAGAGTGCAAGAGATTGAGAAACTAGGAGGGGAGCAGGTAACGAGGCTAAGGAAAACTTTTAACAGTCTCTTAACATTGGAGGAACACAAATTGGAAATTAGAGTCTGCTGAGGAGTAGATGCAATGATAATACTACATATTTCCAAGAATACAGGCAAGTTGAAAATGTTTTACCTCTCACAGAGTTTGAAACCTATTCTCAAATTGTATCTATCCCTAATTAGACCAGAGAACCTGCCCCTACCCTAGCTACTGGCTAGAATAATTACATCTTTGAGGAAGATAATATCATCCAGAGCTTCTTGACAATATAGCATTGTGTCTCAGATGGTAAAGTGTCTGCCTGCAATGCAGGAGACCTGGGTTAGATCCCTGGGTTGGTAAGATACCCTGGAGGAGAGCATGGCAATTCTTGCCCGGAGAATCCCATGGACAGAGAAGCCTGGTGGGCTACAGTCCATGGGGTTGCCTAGAGTCAGACATGACTGAGCGACTAACACACACACAGAACTTCTTACCTGGGCAGCTCAACATTCAATTAAACCAACAACAACAATAACAATAGCAACAACAGAAATAAGCCTGAAAGAGAAGAGTACCAAATAATCAAAAACACAAGAGAAAGACTAGGTGCCAGAAACAGACCCAGAGATGATCTAGTTATTGACATAACAAAACATAGACTTTAACTGTTCAGTTCAGTTCAGTTCAGTCGCTCAGTCGTGTCCGGCTCTTTGCCACGCCAGGCCTCCCTGTCCATCACCAACTCCCGGAGTTCATTCAGACTCATGTCCATCGAGGCAGTGATGCCATCCAGCCATCTCATCCTCTGTCGTCCCCTTCTCCTGCTCCCAATCCCTCCCAGCATCAGAGTCTTTTCCAATGAGTCAACTCTTCGCATGAGGTGGCCAAAGTACTGGAGTTTCAGCTTTAGCATTAGTCCTTCCAAAGAACACCCAGGACTGATCTCCTTTAGGATGGACTGGTTGGATCTCCTTGCAGTCCAAGGGACTCTCAAGAGTCTTCTGTAACACCACAGTTCAAAAGCATCAATTCTTCGGCGCTCAGCTTTCTTTACAGTCCAACTATCACATCCATCATGACCACTCGAAAAACCATCCATAGCCTTGACTAGACTGACGTTTGTTGGCAAAGTAATGTCTCTGCTTTTCAATATGCTATCTAGGTTGGTCATAACTTTCCTTCCAAGGAGTAAGTGTCTTTTAATGTTTAGGGACTTCCCTGGTGGTCCAGAGGTTAAGAATACATACTTTCAATCAAGGGGGCATGGATTTGATCCCTGATTGGAGAACTAAGATCCCACATGCTGCATGGCATGGCCAAGAAAAAATAAGTTCAATAAAATGTCAAGATGGAGAGTTTCAGAAAGCACTGGAATGAATATATATTCATTCATATAAATATGAATATATTCAAGTATATATATATATTCAAATATTCAATATATATACATTAATATATATATATGTATATATATATATATATATTAATCAAAGTTCTAGAACTGAAGGATAAAATAACTGAAATTCAGCACTTGGTGATTAAATTGCCAGCAAATTAGATACAGGAAAACAGAGATGTAGGTCAGTAGAAAATAGCCAGAATAAATACAAAGAGAAAAGAAGGAAGGAAAATACGAAACAGATTAGAAGACTGAAAGGATATTGGAAATTATGTAACATTTGTAGAAGAGAAAAAGAGGAGAGGGAGAATGGGATTGAAACAGTAGATGAATAGAAACTGGCAAAACATTTTTTAAAGCTGAAAAAAGGTATCGACACAGCTTTGCAAAGCCTTACTACTTCCCAGGTGGCACAGTGGTAAAGAATCTGCCTGCTAATGCAGGAGACTCAATAGACTTAGGCTTGATCCCTGGATCAGGAAGATCCCTTGGAGTAGGAAATGGAAACCCACTCTGGTATTCTCACCTGGGAAATCCCATGGACAGAGGAGCCTGGTGAGCTACAATTCATGGGGTCAAAAAGAGTTGGACGTGACTGAACGACTGAGCATGGACACACACACATTACTTCCTAAAATTATGAATATCAAAAATATCATGTCTGTAAGTTTATTCTCTACATCTGTGACTCCATTTCTGCTTTACCATTAAGTTCATCTGTACCATTTTTCTAGATTCCACATACAAGCAATATTATACAATATTTGTTTTCCTCTTTCTGATTTCACTTATAGTTACCAAGGGGAGTAAGGTGGTGGGATGAATTGGGAGACTGGGATTGACATACGTACACTCATAGTAGTGATGGTTTAGTTGCTATGTTGTATTTGACTCTTGCAATCTCCTGGTCGTTAGCCCACCAAGCTCATCTGTCCATGGGATTTTCCAGGCAAGATTTTCCAGGTAAGAATTCCAGGCAACTGGGTTCCCATTTCCTTCTCCAGGGGAATCTTCCTGACCCAGGGATTGAACTCACATCTCCTGCATTGCAGGTGGATTCTTTTACCACTGAGCCATAGGGAAGCCCACATGTACACTCCTATGTATAAGATAGATAACTAATGAAAACTTACTACATAGCACAGGGAACCCTACTCAAGTGATCTGTGGTGACCTAAATGGGAATGTTTATGTATAACTGCTTCACTTGTTACACAACAGAAAATAACACAACATTATAAGGCAACTTACTCCAATAAAAATTAATTTAAAAATTACATCTAGGTATGCTGTATTAAAACCAGTAAAAAAATTAAGAGAAAATCTTAAAAGCAGCCCAAGTAAAGAAAAAAAAAACACATTGGGTTTTCAGACTTGAAGTAATTCTCATTTTTTTATTTTCTTACACCTTTATAGTGATGTATTTCTCTAATTTAATTCATCCTATCATCCTTTATTCTAGGAACTTGTAAAACACAAAAACAAATGCATAGGGCTGGGAAATTTGAATGATAGAAGATCATGTTTCTTTAAAAATCTGTTCAGATTACTTGTTTTATTTCCCTTTTGTAGCATGAATTATTTTCCCATTTATAATTTTACTTGGAAATTAGGAGGTGACTCTTTGTTGCTTGATTTACTGGGAATTTTAATATTTGAGACTAATTTTCTAACTTGATTTGTCATTTTCCCATGAGCTATTCAGACTTTCTTGCACATATGTCCCCCACTGATCCATTCAATATACAAACTTTGATGTTTTCAAATTCAATTCATAGTGACTATGAAACTTGAATCTTTGTTTTTAGGTCACAGTTCCATTATAAAATATTTACAAGAGTTAGAGAATAATTATTTTACTCTGGGAAGATAGAGCTATAATGTTTTTGAGTGAGAACATTCTTAAAAATGATATAGGGGCTCATCCTCCTGATCTCTATTTAAACCAATTTGAAAGAAAATAACCAAGAAGAATTGCCATGTCCTTTGGATTTATATTTTGCTCATTTCTTATTGGACAAATCATTACCTAAATAAGAAGGGGCAAGATAACTACAGTGGTCAATTTTAGGAACAAAGATTTGTGCAAGAGTAAATAAAAAGACAATAGAGGAAGTGATTTGGAAAATTATGTAGGAAAAGCAGAAAAGAGAAGAACAGGTAGAGAGGAGAGTTGTTTAAACAGTTTACAAAGAAAAGAGTTAGATTTAGGTGTTCAGACTTAACAAATATCGTCAGCCTCTATTATGGGCCTGCCTATATCTTAGACTCTAAACAAAATGGAGAAAATTTCTGCTTTCAAGGAACTTATATTCTAGTAGTTATATATCAATTAAGATTAGGTTGTCTGCATTAAAAAAATGTTTAAAAAGATGAGAAAAATCAGTTTCCTCTCTAACATAAAACATAAAACAAAACAGAATATAACTTAGTCCTGATACGGTGATTTCAGAATCACTGTGTTCATTCTCCATCTATATTTTTTCTCCACAATCACTTGTTAGCGGTAATTGCTTAGTTGTGTCCAACTCTTTGCAACCGCATAGACTCTAGCCTGGCAGGCTCCACTGTCCATGGAATTCTCACATAGTAAATAGCTTCAAAGAGGATGAGATGGTTAGATAGCATCACTGACTCAATGGACATGAATTTGAGCAAACTTTGAGAGATAATGGACCGAGGAACTTGGCATGATGCAGTCAATGTCGTGAAGAGTTAGACACCAATTAGCAAATGAACAACAAAATCCTCAAAGCAAAACGCTGTTCAAAACATCTACTGGGGCACCAGCCTTCACATCCATTACCAGAGAGCAAGAAAAGGGAGGGGTAAAAAAATAAAAGGGAACTATTAACCCTTAAATCTCTCTAGGAGTCTTTTTCCAAAACTTCCACTCATAACTCATAGGTCAGGACTTAGTCATATGAAACCTGCCGCTAAAAGGAAGATTGGGGAATAAGAAATTTTTATCAGGCATATCGCTGCTCCAAATAACATTGCTTTGGTTGTTCCTAAAGCAGAAGGGGAAGATGGAGAGTACTTAGGGATCCAATTGGCTTTGCCATGTATATAAGATATGATTATGGTTATTTTAATAAAATGTTACTCAGCATGTCAGTGGAATTGTAATTAACCCAGTGTTGTCTTGTTATTTTATAATTATTTGCTTCTTATGGTCTTCAAACCATGGCTCTATATATAATGTTGTGAAAAATAAACAGATCCAGGTTGGCTGAGAAAATCTATTTTCTCCTAGCTGGCCTTATCTGTTATTGTTCATTTAAAGCCACATTTTGGAAAAGGCAATGGCAACCCACTCCAGTATTCTTGCCTGGAAAATCCCATGGACGGAGGAGCCTGGTAGGCTGCAGTCCATGGGGTCGCAAAGAGTCAGGTACGACTGAGCAACTTCACTTTCATTTTCACTTTCATGCATTGGAGAAGGAAATGGCAACCCACTCCAGTGTTCTTGCCTGGAGAATCCCAGGGACGGGGGAGCCTGGTGGGCTGCCGTCTATGGGGTTGCACAGAGTCGGACACGACTGAAACGACTTAGCAGCAGCAGCAGCAGAGCCACATTTATTTTGCTACATTCTGTAAAAGCCTACTTTTTAATATGGGACTGGGAAAATTATTTAAACTCTTAATTTCATTTGTAGAACTACTTACAGATATTGCGTTTGGACATTTAAGAGACTAATAAGAGCTGGACAATTATCTCATAGGATTATTCAAAAATAAAAGTAACACATTTATGTTCTCAATAGTCTAAGAGCCAGAGAGTTGGCATGAGACCCTACCCACTCAATCCTATCAGTTATTCATATTCCTATTTCAGTTATTCATACTAAGGTTATATGTAAATAAACTCCAAAAGCACCTGAAAGTTTCAATTCCATTATAATTCTTTCCTGTGGCTGATTACTGGTAGTAAAAGTATGAGTTTCTCTTACAAACTACTTTTTTAAAGTTAAACTCTGTTAGAGTATTAATAAGGAATATATCGATTGCTTTCCAGCTCTTATTTTCTCTGTGTTACACTATGAGGAAATAAATTGTTAACTCATTTTCTGAATTAATTATTCAATTTCCTGGGAACAGGAGCTTTACGATTTACAACACACTTTCCCATGTAATAACTCACTTTATTCTCACAATTGTCCTATAAAATAAACAATTTGCAGTTATTATTCCTGTTTTATAGCTACTTGAGGCTCTTAGGTATACAGTGAATTGTTGAAGTCACTTGGCCTGTAAATAATGAAATATGGATTATAATTAATTTTAAAAATATTTTTCTCACTATAATTATTGCCCCTCTTATCTACCCATAAAGGATAAATGCTTTTTTAGTAAAATTATTTTCCTACGTTGCTGTTACCAATACCATGGAAAAAGAAAATTGCTCTATGTGCTTCTGATCTCTTCCCTTTTAATTACATTCATACACTCTCACACCATCTCCTCCAGGGCAATTTGTTTGGTTGCTATTGCTTAATTAATGCTCATTCTTCACCAACATTGCTGTAAAGGGCAGGAGTGAAATATCAAAACTTGCTTTATGATTGTAGATTCACTCCTGCTGTGAGGTTCAATGAAAGGAATAAAATTTCAATTAAGCAATTACCTAAGAGTGCCACCGGAAGCCTCAGGAGTGCAGCGGTTCCTATCCATGGCTTTTGCAGCCCTTATTGACCATATGTAGAATTTTCATTTTTCATGATTTCCTCTTAGGCAGAAATTTCTACATACTGACACGAGTATAGTGGAGGAGCACCACATGAGGCCCAGTTTTGTATTTACCCAAATCCACTGGTGTCAAGGTCTGTAACATGATTAGAATAGGTACCAGGAAGACACCCTACATTTTCCATGCCCTGTCAAAGGCTGGCTGTTCCTGGTCCTGTGATGATATGGAAATGGCTCCTTCTTTACTGTGCAAGCCAAGCTCACATGCGGATTAGCCTTTTGAACACCAAGTCCATTTCTTTGCTTTTATTGTTAGTATTTGTAAAGCAGACCCTGCCTAGACATCAGACACTCCTCTTTCCAACTGAGCTGACTGACTTAGGAGAGCCTAAGAGAGGAGAGACATCAAAGCTCAGGAGAGTCGGGTCCTCTCCAAGATACCAATTAACCCAAGTTTGATCATATTTTCCTGTCTTTTAAGTCACAGACCAGTTTCCAGGAAGTTGTGAGCACAAACTGTCACTCTTCGGATACTCAAGGTACTTGGAATCAATCACCACATGTCTACCCACTGAAATTAATTTGGAGTAGGAACATGTTCTATGGATATTTCTTAGGTTATTTTTTTAGTTTTCATGCTTTTGTTCCAAGATTATAAAGTTTACATTTTAAAAACTTTTATAGCTTTAAAGGTAAAAAAATGCTATAATACAATATAAAATAGCACTATTAATAATATATGACATTTGCATTATGACTTAAATTTGTTTACATACTGTATATATGATTTTAAGTAATCAGTATATTGATTTTCTATGTATTCAAAACAGTCGAGTAAAGATACAGAAATTTCAACAGAAGCTATAGTACTTTCGTATCATTTTTCTTTCTTTGCGTTGCTGAACTTGATGTATAAAAACAGAAACATGGAAGCAGCACTGACATTTTTCATTATTTTTATATAAAAAGAAATCTAGGACTCTAAAACAGGAGTACAAAAAATATGTATGTTTAAACATTCAGTTCAGTTCAGTTCACTTGCTCAGTCATGTCCGACCCTTTGCGACCCCATGAATCACAGCACGCCAGGCGTCCCTGTCCAACACCAACTCCCAGAGTCCATCCAAACCCATGTCTATCGAGTCGATGATGCCATCCAACCATCTCATCCTCCGTCGTCCCCTTCTCCTCCTGCCCTCAATCTTTCCCAGCATCAAGCTCTTTCCCAGTAAGTCAGCTCTTTGCACCAGGTGGCCAAAATATTGGTGTTTCAGCTTCAACATCAGTCCTTCCAATGAACACCCGGGACTGATCTTCTTCAAAATGGACTGATTGGATCTCCTTGCAGTTCAAGGGACGCTCAAGAGTCTTCTCCAACACCACAGTTCAAAAGCATCAATTCTTCAGTGCTCAGCTTTCTTTATAGTCCAACTCTAACATCCATACATGACCACTGGAAAAACCATATTCTTGACTAGATGAACCTTTGTTGGCAAAGTAACATCTCTGCTTTTGAATATGCTATCTAGGTTGGTCATAACTTTCCTTCCAAGGAGGAAGCATCTTTTAATTTCATGGCTGCAGTCACCTTCTGCCTTGATTTTGGAGCCCAGAAAAATAAAGTCTGACACTGTTTCCACTGTTTCCCCATCTATTTGCCATGAAATGATGGGACCAGATACCATGATCTTCGTTTTCTGAATGTTGAGCTTTAAGCCAACTTTTTCACTCTCCTCTTTCACTTTCTTCAAGAGGCCCTTTAGTTCTTCTTCACTTTCTGCCACAAGGGTGGTGTCATCTGCATATCTGAGGTTCTTGATATTTCTCCCGGCAATCTTGATTCCAGCTTGTGCTTCCTCCAGCCCACTTTTTCTCATGATGTACTCTGCATAGAAGTTAAATAAGCAGGGTGATAATGTACAGCCTAGACGTACTCCTTTTCCTATTTGCAACCAGTCTGTTGTTCCATGTCCAGTTCTAACTGTTGGTTCCTGACTGCATATAGGTTTCTCAAGAGAAAGGTCAGGTGGTCTGGTATTCCCATCTCTTTCAGAATTTTCCACAGTTTATTGTGATCCATACAGTCAAAGGCTTTGGCATAGACAATAAAGCAGAAATAGATGTTTTTTGGAACTCTCTTGCTTTTTCGATGATCCATCAGATGTTGGCAATTTGATCTCTGGTTCCTCTGCCTTTTCTAAAACCAGCTTGAACATCTGGAAGTTCACAGTTCATGTATTGTTGAAGCCTGGCTTGGAGAATTTTGAGCATTACTTTAATAGCGTGTGAGATGCGTACAATTGTGTGGTAGTTTGAGCATTCTTTGGTGTTGCCTTTCTTTATGATTGGAATGAAAACTGACCTTTTCCAGTCCTGTGGCCACTGCTGAGTTTTCCAAATTTGCTGGCATATTGAGTGCAGCACTTTCACAGCATCATCTTTCAGGATTTGAAATAGCTCAACTGGAATTCCATCACCTCCACTA
Source organism: Bos indicus (assembly GCF_029378745.1). Lineage (NCBI taxonomy): Eukaryota > Metazoa > Chordata > Mammalia > Artiodactyla > Bovidae > Bos > Bos indicus. The sequence continues at coordinate 116,085,043 of NC_091760.1, forward strand.
GCTTTGTTTGTAGTGATGCTTCCTAAGGCCCACTTGTCTTCACATTCCAGGATGTCTGGCTGTAGGTGAGTGATCACACTATTGTGATTATCTTGGTCGTGAAGATCTTTTTTGTACAGTTCTTCTGTGTGTTCTTGCTACCTCTTCTTAATATCTTCTGCTTCTGTTAGGTCCTTACCATTTCTGTCCTTTATTGAGCCCATCTTTGCATGAAATGTTCCCTTAGTATCTCCAATTTTCTTGAAGAGATCTCTAGTCTTTCCCATTCTGTTGTTTTCCTCTATTTCTTTGCATTGATCTCTGAGGAAGGCTTAATATTATTGAAAATATAGAACTTAAAAAAGTTAAAAAGAGGCTTGTAGAAAGGCCTTGACTTTAAAGAAACTTAAAATAAAAATAAATAGAATCTTCTCTGATCTCTTTCCCCAAGACCATGTCTGCAGAAGTGAACACAGACTACAAAGAACCTGCTTGATTTTTAACAAGCAGAATTTTGATGACTCCCTGTCATCAAGCCCATCAAGCTCATGACCATCATTGTTGTATCCCAAACCCTAATGGTCTGACCCATGCCTTGCTTAACTTGTTCATTTCTGGTCTCTCACCTGAAATTCCAATCACAACATTTTACTGAAATGTCTTGAATGGATTTAAGCGTATGCACCATTTTATGTTGAACTGTTATAGGTTGAACTGTGTTGCTCAAAAAACATACTTTGAAGTTGTAACCCCCAGTACCTCAGAATGTGACCTTATTCTAAAATAAGGTCAATGCAGGTATAAATAGTGAATTAAAATGAGGTCATACGGGAGCAGGGTGAACCACTAATCCAATATGATTCATGTGCTTAGTTATAAGAAGACTGCTCAATGGAGATACAAACAGGGAGAAAGACATGTGGGGATTGAGGTGATATATCTGAAAGGATTGTTGGCCATTATCAGAAACCAGGGAAGAGGCATGGAAAAGATTTTCCCTTATAGGCCCCAGAAGAAACCAACCCTGTAGACATCTTGATTTTGGACTTCCAACCTGCAGAAATTTGAAAGAATAAGTTATTGTTTTAAACTATCCAATTTATGGTAGTTTGTTACAGCTGCCCTAGAAAATTAATACATACTCTTATCTCTAACTGAACTGTTCAGTTCAGTTCAGTTCAGTCACTCAGTCTTGTCCAACTCTTTGCAACCCTGCAGACTGCAGCACACGAGGCCTCCCTGTCCATCACCAACTCCTAGAGTTTACTCAATGGGCATTTATTCATGCCCATTGAGTCAGTGATGCCATCCAACCATCTCATCCTCTATTGTCCCCTTCTCCTCCTGCCCTCAATCATTCCCAGCATCAGGGTCTTTTCAAATGAGTCAGCTCTTCGCATCAGGTGGCCAAAGTATTGGTGTTTCAGCTTCAACATCAGTCCTTCCAATGAATATTCAGGACTGATTTCCTTTATGATTGACTGGTTTGATCTCCTTGCAGTCCAAGGGACGCTCAAGAGTCCTCTCCAACACCACAGTTCAAAAGCATCAATTCTTCAGCGCTCAGCTTTCTTTACAGTCCAACTCTCACATCCATACAGCACTACTGGAAAAACCACAGCTTTGACTAGATGGACCCACCTATTCTCTAGGGGAAGCAGTGTTTAAATGTAATCACTGCTTTCTGTGACTCCTTCCTGAAAGAAACTAATTATCAACATGTTATTTTGCTACTGTTTTCCTAAAAACAATTATAATAATAGCTCAACCCATAAGGGAAAATATTTAATATTAAGAGCCTTATGACCAGAAAATGAAAATATAAATTTATAATTTTATTTTTACCTTACAGAAAAACAAGTTAATCATTTAAAAACAGAATGTTGTATCCAATCCATTCTGAACTTCTTTCTCTTCATTCTAAATCTTTGTACATACTATATCCCCTTCTATCTTTCTTTTTTATCCTTCTTTTGCCTGCTGCTGCTGCTGCTGCTGCTGCTGCGTCGCTTCAGTCATGTCCAACTCTGTGCAACCCCATAGATGGCAGCCCACCAGGCTCCCCCGTCCCTGGGATTCTCCAGGCAAGAACACTGGAGTGGGTTGCCATTTCCTTCTTCAATGCATGAAAGTGAAAAGTGAAAGTGAAGTCGCTCAGTCGTGTCTGACTCTTCGCGACCCCATGGACTGCAGCCCACCAGGCCCTTCCGTCCATGGGATTTTCCAGGCAAGAGTACTGGAGTGAGATGCCACGATGACATCTACTCTGAAAAACCATCTTTAAACTCCAATTATAGGCTTGCAATATGTTCTCTATGGTCAAATAACAGGCTTATAAAGCTAAGTTTATGCTACCAATAAATTTCAATAAGAAACTTGGTTTATCATAGGGATGTGTGAACTAAGAAATGGCCATTGAATAGGTAAGGTATCTAAGAATAATGCATTTAAATTTTTAAGTGTGGTTGCTTTAGCCAAAAGGGCTTCCCCAGTGGCTCAGCAGTAAAGAATCTGCCTGCAATGCAGGAGTCACGGGAGATTGGGTTTGATCCCTGGGTCTGGAAGATCCCTTGGAGGAGGGCATGACAACCCACTCCAGTATTCTCGCCTAGAGAATCCTTCGGACAGAGGACCCTGGTAGGCTACACTCCATAGGATCTCAAAGAGTCGGACATGCCTGAAGTGACAGCACCCATGCATGCTTTAGCCGAGGAGTAGAATTTTACTAAAATTCAACTTTGCCTTTATTTTATTTACAAATATAGTGACAGACATAATGACATTGGTGCATAAATTTGAATTTTGATTTGGACCTGGCCACCATGATGGTAAAATTGGTGATGCTCCTTATAAATGCATAACTATTTTATTCCAATGACTAATTGCCTATATGACATTTTATTGTTTATCTTGTAATATTTAAGTTTCTCCTAAATACTTAACTGACTAAAGGATGGAGTTTACATTAATGGTGCTAAAGACAATAATGGCATGAGCTTGTAAAGAGCATCACAAAGCACTGCTGAGCTTGCTCAATTAAGCCTGCATAATTCAGATTTACTCTGTCGATTCGAAACGTGACTTTCATGTGCTTTTTTCCTCAGCATATCATTATACTAGAGCTTAATGCACCAAAATTACTATATTCATAGGAAATCCTACATGTGACTTTCTATAGTGAAACTTAGTAGTCTTAGATTTTAACTTATTAGTCTTAGACTTTAACAACAAGTTTCCTGAAGTCTGTGTCCCATGTTAACATGAAATAAACAAAGCACTTGCAATAAAGGGTAAAGAAATGTTGATGTTACCATGTATTCTATCTGGAAATACACCTTGGCTGACATTTTGGAGATGTATCGGGTCAGTTCAGTTTAGTCACTTAGTTGTGTCCGACTCTCTGAGACCCCATGAACTGCAGCGCGCCAGGCCTCCCTATCCACCACCAACTCCCGGAGTTCACCCAAACCCATGTCCATCGAGTTGGTGATGCCATCCAACCATCTCATCCTCTGTTGTCCTCTTCTCTTCCTGCTCTCAATCTTTCCCAGCATCAGGGTCTTTTCCAATGAATCAGCTCCTTGCATGAGGTGGCCAAAGTATTGGAGCTTCAGCTTCAACATCAATCTTTCCAATGAACACCCAGGACTGATCTCCTTTAGGATGGACTGGTTGGATCTCCTTGCAGTCCAAGGGACTCTCAAGAGTCTTCTCCAACACCACAGTTCAAAAGCATCAATTCTTCAGAGCTCAGCTTTCTTTATAGTCCAACTCCACATCCATACATGAGCACTGGAAAAACCATAGCCTTGACTAGACAGACCTTTGTTGGTAAAATAATGTCTCTGCTTTTTAATATGTTATCTAGGTTTGTCATAACTTTCCTTCCAAGGAGGAAGCATCTTTTAATTTCATGGCTGCAGTCACCATCTGCAGTGATTTTGGAGCCCCCCCAAATAAAGTCAGCTATTGTTTCCACTGTTTCCCCATCTATTTGCCATGAAGTGATGGGACCGGATGCCATGATCTTCGTTTTCTGAATGTTGAGCTTTAAGCCAAGTTTTTCACTCTCGTCTTTCACTTTCATCAAGAGGCTCTTTAGTTCTTCTTCACTTTCTGCCATAAATGTGGTATCATCTGTATATCTGATGTTACTGCTATTTCTCCTGGCAATCTTGATTCCAGCTTGTGCTTCCTCCAGCCCAGCATTTCTCACGATGTACTCTGCATAGAAGTTAAATAAGCAGGGTGACAATAATGTATAAACATTTCTAAAATATTTCTGAACCAGTTGCTTTGGCTGATTATAGGAATGTCTCATTTTTAGCACTTTCTGAGGTGAAGTGAAAGGCACTCAGTTATGTCTGACTCTTTGCGACCCTATGGACTATACAGCCCATGAATTTTTCCAGGCCAGAATACTGGAGTGGGTAGCTTTTCCTCTTCTCCAGGGAGTCTTCCCAACACAGGGATCGAATCCAGGTCTCTCGCATTGCGAGCAGATTCTTTACCAGCTGAGCCACAGGGGAAGCCCAAGAATACTGAAGTGGGTAGCCCCTTCTCCAGGTGATCTTTCTGACCTAGGAATTGAACCAGGGTCTCTTGCATTGCAGATGATTCTTTACCAACTGAGCTATCAGGGGAGCCCTGATACTCTCTGAGGTGAAGTTCTTACAATTCACATTTTTCATTCTGTAATTGGTAGAGCAACTACCTCAATAGATTAGGATTTCGTGGGTTCTTTCCTCAACCTATTGAATCCAAAGAGATCCAATTTCAGCGGAAAAATAAATACAGAAGAAGCTGAGGAAATTTTTTCAGCAGTTCATCAGTGTCATTTATAATGCAATTATACATAAATACAGTCATTAAAAAAATGAAACTGAAAAATGTTAATCCTGGTAAATTTGCAGAGAAAGATGTCAAATACTCCTTGAATGAAAGCTTTATGATGCAAGTTCTTAAATCACTTTTTTAAAGACAAATTCTCTGTGTAGCAGCTCATGTTTTCTCCAAGGAAAGACTAATTAAAAAGTATTTAAGGAATGACTTGGGATAGCAATGCTTAGCAGTGTTAATGCTACTCGGTTTAGAAGTTTTAAGTGATATAAACACTAAGCAAAGTTGATCCATAATTTTTCTAATGCCAAAGATAATGACAATGTTATTAACATACATTTTCATATTGTCTTAATTTTTTCTAATTATAAAAGTAAGAATAAATTAAAATTCAAATATTAAGGAAATGAATAAAGTAAATAAAAATTCTCTGTAGTGCCATAGCTTTAGTTGCTGGCTACATAGTCCTTCTGCTTTTTTTCTTTTTTCTGTACATTTGCTAATACTGTTATTGTCCTATTTTTATAGAAAAATGTCACATGATACATACTGATCTGAAATTTAACTTTTTTCATTTAGCAATGTATTTCGAACCTTTTTTCATAATGCTAAATTTAGCTGCATCTAACTTTTAATAGCTTCATGCTACTCCATGAAATGGGTCTATTATGATTTTTCCCCATCAATGGATACTTGAGTTCTTAACTATCAAAGCAAAGCAGAGTGAATATTCTTATACACACAGATTATTATACCTTGGTACTTATTTCTCAAAGATAAATACCCAGAAGTGAAAAATATTGTTAAGAATATGATCAGTTTAGATTTAATAAAAATTTCTAAAATATGCTTGAATTAGTATTGCCCTGAATACAGCCAAAACATTAGAAACCTCTCATCAATTCCTTAGGTATTTTTATTTACTTCAGTTGTGTAAATTGATGTGGGGCTATATAATATTAAGCCTTTCTGTGGAAGGAGATGATATTTCTCATTGTTTATTCAGGTTATCTTTTATGTTCTTTTGGCAAGTTTTATGTGTAGGAATAGGGCACATAAATTTGCATGATCCTATACAATTTATATTCACGGAATATCATCATTAATTGCTAAACTCTCATGTTTTGATTTATATTCTGTGTTCCAAGTTTTATTTGCATAATATTTTGCTTATCAAATGAATTCTTTCTAAAAATTAGCATATTAATATTAATGTAGACAACCTAGAAGTCTTTCACATTTACTTTGTATTCTAAGCACAAAATATAATGTTTGCCACATTTTAGGTATTTAATAAATTTTTATTGTATAGAAATGAAAATTACTTACCTTTATGAATAGAGCAAACAAGGGGACACTAAATATCTTAAGGGGGTGAAGCCAAGTTTATCACAGTTACTCCTCTTCCTATCACATCACACTAATTTATGTGAAAAATATCTCAGAGAAATTACACTATAGATTTTAGTGTTAGTGGTGGACAGAGAGACATCTAGTCCATTGAAGGCTTATGTGTTTGGTTGCTACCTATTTCTATTCTAATTCCCCTCTCTCTCCAAATGTACACAAGTACTACTTAAGAAGCTGAAAATGTGAAGTCGTGCAAAGATTTGTTTAAAAAGCTAAACATTTCATGAGCCACCAATCAAGATCTGATAATATTATTCATGCAGCAATTTGAAGGCGAAACAGGAGGAAAATCAGACTCACTCTGCAGCAGTAAAAATCACCCCCATGGGAGTGAGGGAAATGCTCAGAGAATGAAAAATGGGAAATTCGTGACTCTTCCCAACAGTTCAGCCTAGAGTGAAACAGCAGTCATGATTTTCCAAAAACACCTCCTCACGAAACTAAGATAAATTTCTATTCAAAAATAATGCTTTTATGGTACTCAGAGTGGTTTGTTTTGTATAAGACACGGCTTATTAGACTGATGAAACTTGTCACTGAAAATAGCGTTTTATGCAGATTGCACTTGGTTAGTAGGATCTTGCAATTGGAAACTGACAAGAAACTATAATGTAGAACTCATAACTGATTCTAAGGGGAAGAAGGACTGAGATAACAACTGCTGCAAGCATGCAAACTGGGAAGCCTTAATGTTTTGCTACCAAGGTGGTTTCAGCCGGAAGTGGTCCTTCCCCCAGCCACTCTCCACCTCAATATGTCTGGTAATCTCTTCAGAAACCTTTGACTGTCACAACTGGTGTGTGTGTGTGTGTCACAGGGGAGTCAGTTGCCATAGACATCTACTGGGTTGCTAAACATCCTAAAACACACAGGGCAGCCCTCTACAACATACAATTACCCAACCCCAAATGTCAGCATTACTATTATGAAATCCTGTGACGGATGAATGGACAAATTATCAGGTATATCTTTGTAATATGACTTATGATTTAGGGTGAGATAATTAAGAAGAAAAACATGACTTGAGGCAAATATTAAATTGTTCTTAAAATTATACCTCTAAATTGCTTTAAATGATACTAGTAATGAATGGTAAGTTCATGTTGATTCGTGTTGCTTGGATAAATAGTTATGTTTTTATGGGCTGTGTGCTTAGTTGTGTCCGAGTGTTTGAAACCTCATGGACTGTAGCCCACCAGGCCCCTCTGTCCATGGGGATTCTCCAGGCAAGAATACTGGAGTGGGTTGCCATGCCCTCCTTCAGGGGATATTCCCAACCCAGGGAATCAAACCCAGGTCTCCTGCATTGCAGGTGGATTCCTTACCATCTGAGCCATCAGGGAAGCCTGTTTTTTAAAGGTAGGATAATTCAGCATTATTAATTTGCAGAGTTTTGAGTAGAATTTAGCATCTGGGTCTCATATAAATTATGTTTCTCTTCATTCAGTCTTTGTGGACAATGTCTTACTGTACACCTCAAGGCAAATTTCCAGAATGGCATGTTTGCAATCCAGAATAGATACATAAATTCTTTTGAAAACTTGTATACTTAACAGATTGGGTTCTGAAACCTCAGTTTCCCTGAAACTTTCTTTAGAAAATGGTGCCAAATGACCCTTCATTAATTGTTGTGGCTCCAGCTTCGGCCCTATAGGTGAACTCCCCTGACCACAGCCACTTGGATCAGAAATAGGGACATGTACCATAGGCACAGTATGACCAAAATGTCAAAGGTGATAGTTTATGTGATATACTCAGTGGTGGTAGCTTTCTGTTTTCATCTTAATACAAAAGTTTGTGATTTTTATTCATTTCTTTCCAGAAACACTGAATTGTGATTTATATTTCATAATTTAATCAGCTGATTTCATTATGCATTTGAGGAATTATTTTTTTCTCTTAATTCTATTTTTTCATTTTCAGCAGTTTGTTCTCAATAAATGCCCTTCATGGAAGCAACGGAGGCAACTGACAATTAAATTCTTTTTGTAAGAAGGATAAAGTTTCAGTCAAAGAAAAATTTTATTTAGGCCTAGCGTATTGTCTTTGGCTGTGATAAACTATTTCTAAAGTCATTTAAGACACCCAGGAATCTGAAGTCAATCAGACAAATCAAAAGCCACCTTAGGTTTCTGTGTGTTCTTTCAATGAGGCATAAACTTTAAGCGTATACAGCTCCATCTTGTAACTCTGAAAGTTCCCCTTTCCTTTTATGACTCAAATCTATGGGACTGGATTTGAGCACTAGAACCAACATAAGTAAGTCCTTTCCTTCATTAAACAACACTGGGACAAAACTTATTTTTCTGTACCCAACTTAAAAATGTCTGTGATTGAGCACACTTGCCTAGTCATACTTAAACAATACTAAGAAGAACCATGGAGAAGGCAATGGCACCCCACTCCAGTACTCTTGCCTGGAAAATCCCATGGATGGAGTTGCCTGGTGGGCTGCAGTCCATGGGGTCACTGGGAGTCAGACACAACTGAGTGACTTCACTTTCGCTTTTCACTTTCATGCATTGGAGAAGGAAATGGCAACCCACTCCAGTATTCTTGCCTGGAGAATCCCAGGGATGGGGGAACCTGGTGGGCTACCGTCTATGGGGTCCCACAGAGTCAGACATGACTGAAGCGACTTAGCAGCAGCAGCAGCAGCAGCAAGAAGAACCATTTGAGTGCAGAGTTCGAAACAATAGCAAGGAGGGATAAGAAAGCCTTCCTCAGTGATTAATGCAAAGAAATAGAGGAAAATAATAGAATTGGAAAGACTAGAGATCTCTGCAAGGAAATTATAGATACCAAGGGAACATTTCATGTAAAGATGGGCTCAATAAAGGACAGAAATGGTATGGACCTAACAGAAGCAGAAGATATTAAGAAGAGGTGGCAAGAATACACAGAAGAATTCTGTGTACAAAAAAGATCTTCATGACCCAGATAATCATGATGATGTGATCACTCACCTAGAGCCAGACATCCTGGAATGTGAAGTCAAGTGGGCCTTAGGAAACATCACTATGAACAAAGCTAGTGGAGGTGATGGAATTCCAGTTGAGCTATTTCAAATCCTGAAAGATGATGCTGTGAAAGTGCTGCGCTCAATATGCCAGCAAATTTGGAAAACTCAGCAGTGGCCACAGGACTGGAAAAGGTCAGTTTTCATTCCAATCACAAAGAAAGGCAATGCCAAGGAATGCTCAAACTACTGCACAATTTCACTCATCCCACGTACTAGTAAAATAATGCTCAAAATTCCCCAAGCCAGGCTTTGGCAGTATGTGAACCGTGAACTTCCAGATGTTCAAGCTGGTTTTAGAAAAGGCAGAGGAACCAGAGATCAAATTGCCAACATCTGCTAGATCATCAAAAAAGCAAGAGAGTTCCAGAAAAACATCTATTTTTGTTTTATGGACTATGCCAAAGCCTTTGACTGTGTGGATCACAATCAACTGTGGAAAATTCTGAAAGAGATGGGAACACCAGACCACCTGACCTGCTTCTTGAGAAACCTATATGCAGGTCAGGAAGCAACAGTTAGAACTGGACATGGAACAACAGACTGGTTCCAAATAGGAAAAGGAGTACATCAAGGCTGTATATTGTCACCCTGCTTATTTAACTTCTATGCAGAGTACATCATGAGAAAAAGTGGGCTGGAGGAAGCACAAGCTGGAATCAAGATTGCCGGGAGAAATATCAAGAACCTCAGATATGCAGATGACACCACCCTTGTGGCAGAAAGTGAAGAAGAACTAAAGGACCTCTTGATGAAAGTGAAAGAGGAGAGTGAAAAAGTTGGCTTAAAGCTCAACATTCAGAAAACAAAGATCATGGCATCTGTTCCCATCACTTCATGGCAAATAGATGGGGAAACAGTGGAAACAGTGGCTGACTTTATTTTTCTGGACTCCAAAATCACTGCAGATGGTGATTGCAGCCACAAAATTAAAAGACGCCTACTCCTTGGAAGGAAAGTTATGACCAACCTAGACAGTATATTGAAAGGTAGAAACATCACTTTGCCAACAAAGATCCATCTAGTCAAGGCTATGGTTTTTCCTGTGGTCATGTATGTATGTGACAGTTGGACTATAAAGAAAGCTGAGCACTGAAGAATTGGTGCTTTTGAACTATGGTGTTGGAGAAGACTCTTGAGAGTCCCTTGGACTGCAAGGAGATCCAACCAGTCCATCCTAAAGGAGATCAGTCCTGGGTGTTCATTGGAAGGTCTAATGTTGAAGCTGAGACTCTAATACTTTGGCCACCTGATGTGAACAGCTGACTCATTGGAAAAGACCCTGATGCTGGGAGGTATTGGGGGCAGGAGGAGAAGGGGAGGACAGAGGATGAGATGGTTGGATGGCATCACCGACTCGATGGACATGGGTTTGGGTGGACTCCAGGAGTTGATGATGGATAGGGAGGCCTGGTGTGCTGTGGTTCATAGGGTCTCAAAGAGTCGGACACTACTGAGTGACTGAACTGAACTGAACTGAACTGAGGAGGAAGCAAAAAATGCTTAGCTACTACTTCAGGAAAAAATTATTCTTGATAAACAAGAGTATGAAACAACTAAATTAGCGTACTAATTAGACTCAGAGCTTGCTCATCAAGATGCTTAAAAAATCTCTTTCCATCAGTTTGCTGTGCCCACCAATACAAGGTCATTATGTCATAAACTTTACCTAACTCTATCTGTTTTTTTACTTTTTAAGGTGCAAATTACAGTGATCTTGATGATGACTTAAAACCATATCCTTTTCTTGATCTTCCCCTTTCAGACAGTTTTAAGACTCAGTCAAGGTAAATTCTCCTTTGCCACAGAAGGTATAATTAACTTAATTTTGCTTGACCACTATGCTATTCTGGTGGTCTTTGGGAATATTAATAACAAAATTAAAGTACTACAATAAAAATTAAGAAGACTGAGGACCCCCAAATATAAATAGATCTTATGTGCTGAGCTTTCTTAAAAAGTGATTTATACTAAAATTGGTTTCTAAGGAGAGACGAAAATTAACCAGTCATTTTCTATGACCAGTCACTAAAGTGGTTTAGTTATCTATCAAAACTGTTATATTCTGTAAGAAAGAAGGGAAGTTTCTAAATGTTTCCTTGAAGCTGGTAATTATGGATACAAAAATCTCACAAAAATAATATCTAGCTGTACATTGAACAAGAACTCTTGTTATGTAATTATGAAAGCAAATGTATTTTTGACTCTCATAATCCTCATCATTTTAAACCTGTTTAGTGAGCATTGTCATTTCTCTGCGTATGGATGAAATAGAACTAATTGCCATTACTTTCTGTCCTTTAAATCTCAGCCTTTAAAACATCCAGTCCTGTGTAATGATCAAAATTTTTGAAGTTGAATTAAATTCTCTTCTTTTCCTTCCATCTGGAGTTTTCTTTGGGCTGACTACTTGCAGGAAACTATAGAATACTACTTCTTTTTCTCTTCTTTTTGTAACCTCTTGTTCCACTTGATATCTTTTAATCCAACACCATCAAAGCTGAGGTGGGGGGTACCACTGAGAGACAAATTAAGTGTGAGAGAAAAGGTAAGGCAAATAGAAAAGCTTATATTTGGCTTTTTCTACTTATCTCAGAAATCTTCATGATTTTTTAATATTACAGATACTTAAAGCCAACTTTTTAACTTGTTGGGCACTTTGGTGGGTTTTTGGAAAAATTCTCTGTGGAGTGCCTTGTTCCAAAACTCCTGAGACCTGGGCAGAGTCTTTACTTTGTCAGGTCTATCTCCACACAAAGATTTTTTTCTGCATGGATATCCTGCGTCCTTTTCCAGCTGATATTCCTCACCTAAATGACAACTCTCCTTGGGTGGATCATATTTAAAACAATCCCAAGATGACATTTCTACTTAGAAATCATAATTGGTTACCATGATTAACCTGCATCTGACTCCTTTTTGGAAAGAGAGAACTTCCCAGTTCCAGCCTTCATTCAAAGATCACTTGAATTTTTTCAGGCATGAGTCACAAATTTTAGGGGAACACAAATAAAGCTTATTAAATAGACCCTTCAAAACTTCTTTCACCACACTTGAAGTTAGAACCAGACACTGCCCAGACACTTCTCTGCTATGGGACTGAGATCCCTAGCATATTGGTGATGCTCTCAAAATCACTTTTAATAGAGCCTTCTCTCTAATACCAACTCTCAATCATTTCTTCAAGGAGATGTAGGGCTTTAGGATTTGTGTTGCCAGTTTGGAGACATTTTCATTGTAAATCTTACAAGAGGTATAACAGTTACTTTGGAGTAATGTCTGGCATATTATACTTTATCTCATTGTGCTGTCAAAAATGTCAATTTTAACATTCTGTTAGATACTGAAAAATTTCAATGTAGTTCTTCTTACATATAGTAACAGAAATGTTAAATAAATTAATCCCAGATAGAATGCAGCAGCATATTAATTGAGTTACATATCCCAGATTGTATTTGGTCTCAGGAATGCAAGAATGGCTAATATTGAGAATTTTTTTTCTTAGAATTAAAAATCCTTTATTGATAAAAATTATGATTGCCTAGTAACTTTAATTTGCATTTTGTTTTTTATTTTAATTCATTTTTTTATTGAAGGATAATTGCTTTACAGAATTTTATTGTTTTTTGTCAAACCTCAGCATGAGTTAGCCATAGGTATACATATATTCCCTCTCTTTTGAGCCTCCCTCCCCTCTCCCTTCCCATTCCACCCCTCTAGGTTGATACAGAGCCCCTGTTTGAGTTTCCTGAACCATATAGCAAATTCCCATCGGCTATCTATTTTACATATGGTAATGTAAGTTTCCGTGTTACTCCTTCCATACATCTCACCCTCTCCTCCCCTCTCCCCATGTCCATAAGTCTATTCTCTATGTCTGTTTCTCCATTGCTGCCCTGTAAATCAGTTCTTCAGTATCATTCTTTTAGATTTCATGTATATGTGTCAGAATACAATATTAATCTTTCTCTTTCTGACTCACTTCACTCTATATAATAGATTCTAGGTTCATCCACCTCATCAGAACTGACTCAAATGCAGTCCTTTTTATGGCTGAGTAATATTCCATTGTGTATACATACCACAACTTATTTATCCATTCATCTGTAGATGGACATCTAGGTTCTTTCCATGTTCTAGCTATTGTAAATAGTGTTGCAATGAACAATGGGATACATATGTCTTTTTCAATTTTGGTTTCCTCAGAGTATATGCCTAGGAGTCATATGATTGCTGGGTCATATGTTTTGTTCCTTGTTTTTTAAAAGAATCTCCATACCGTCTTCCATAGTGGCTGTATCAGTTTCCATTCCCACCAACACTGCAAGAGTGTTCCCTTTTCTCCTTACCGGCTGCAGCATTTATTGTTTGTAGACTTTCTGATGATCCTTCTGATCGGTGTGAGGTGATATCTCCTTGTAGTTTTGATTTGCATTTCTCTAATAATGAGCAATATTCAGAAAACAAAGATGGCATCCAGTCCCATCACTTCATGGCAAATAGATGGAGAAACAGTGGAAATAATGGCAGACTTTATTTTTTGGGGCCCCCAGATCACTGCAGATTGTGACTGTAGCCATGAAATTAAAAGACGCTTACTCCTTGGAAGAAAAGTTATGACCAACCAAGACACCATATTAAAAATCAGAGACATTACTTTGCCAACGAAGATCCATCTGGTTAAGGCTATGGTTTCTCAAGGAGTCATGTACGGATGTGAGAGTTGGACTATAAAGAAAGCTGAGTGACGAAGTGCCGGGAGCTCCGCCCCTGGCAACAAAGAATTGATGTTTTTGAACTGTGGTGTTGAAAAAGACTTCTGAGAGTCCCTTGGACTGTAAGGAGATCAAACCAGTCAATCCTAAAGCAAATCAGTCTTGAATATTCATTGGAAGCACTGATGTTGAAGCTGAAACTCCAATACTTTGGCCACCTGATACGAATAACTGACTCATTTGAAAAGACTCTGATGCTGGGAAAGATTGAGGGCAGGAGGAGAAGGGGACAATAGAGGATGAGATGGTTGAATGGCATCACTCACTCAACGGACATGAGTTTGAGTAAACTCTGGGAATTGGTGATGGACAGGGAGGCCTGGCAAGCTGCAGTCCATGGTTTCGCAGAGTCGGACACTACTGAGTGACTGACTTAACTGAATAATGAGTGATTTTGAGCATCTTTTCATGTGTTAACCATCTGTAGGTCTGCTTCAGAGAAATGTCTGTTTAGGTTCTTTTCCCAATTTTTGATTGGGTTGTTTGTTTTTCTGGCATTGAGTTATATGAGCTGCTTGTATATTTTGGAAATTACTCCTTTGTCAGTTGTTTCATTTGCTATTATTTTCTCCCATTCTGAGGATTGTCTTTTCACCATGCTTATAGTTTCCTTTGCTGTGCAAAAGCTTTTAAATTTAATCAGGTCCCACTTGTTTACTTTTGTTTGTATTTCCATTACTCTAGGAGGAGGGTCATAGAGGATCTTGATTTGATTTATGTCGAGTGTTCTGCCTATGTTTTCCTCTAAGAGTTTTATAGTTTCTGGTCTTACATTTAGGTCTTTAATCCTTGTTGAGTTTATCTTTGTGTATGGTGTTAGGAAGTGTTCTAATTTCATTCTTTCAGATGTAGCTGTCCAGTTTTCCCAGCACCATTTATTGAAGAGGCTGTCTTTGCCTCATTGTATGTTCTTGCCTCCTGTCTCAAAAATAAGGTACCCATAGGTGCATGGGTTTATTTCTGGGCTTTCTATCTTGTTCCATTGGTCTATATGTCTGCTTTTGCACCAGTACAATGCTGTCTTGATGACTGTAGCTTTGTAGTATAATTTGAAGTCACAAAGGTTGATTCCTCCAGCTTCATTCTTCTTTCTTAAGACTGCTTTGGCTATTTGGGGTCTTTTGTGTTTACAGATTAATTGAGAAATTTTTGTTCTATTTCTGTGAAAAATGCTATTGGTGATTTGATAGGGATCACATTGAATCTGTAGATTGCATTTGGTAGTATAGTCATTTTCACAATATTTATTCTTCCTACCCAGGAACATGGAATATCTCTCCATCTGTTTATGTCATCTCTGATTTTTTCCATGACTGCCGTATAATTATCTATGCATAGTTCTTTTGTCTCCTTAGGTAAGTTTATTCCTAGATATTTAATTCTTTTTGTTGCAATGGTGACTGGGATTGATTCCATAATTTCTCTTTCTGATTTTTCATTGTTAGTATGTAGAAATGCAAATAATTTCTGTGTGTTGATTTTGTATCCTGCAACTTTGCTAAATTCACTAATTAACTCTAGTAATTTTCTGATATTATCTTTAGGATTTTCAATGTACAGTATCATGTCATCTACAAACATTGACAGTTTTACTTCTTCTTTTCTGATCTGGATTCCTTTTATTTCTTCTTCTTCTCTGATTGCTGCAGCTAGGACTTCCAAATCTATGCTGAATAACAGTGGTGAAAGTGGACCCCCTTGTCTTGTTCTTGATCTTAGGGGGAATGCTTTCAGTTTTTCACCATTAAGAATAATGTTTGCTGTGGGCTTATCATACATGGCCTTTAGTAAGTTGAGGTAGGTTCCTTCTATGCCCATTTTTTGAAGAGTTTTAATCATAAATGGATTTTGAGTTTTGTCAAAAGCTTTTTGTGCATCTATTGAGATTATCATATGGTTTTTATCTTTCAGTTTGTTAACATGGTGTATCACATTGATTTATTTGCATATATTGAAAATCCTTGCATTCCTGGAATAAACCCAGCTTGATTATGGTGTCCCTTGAACTGCATGGAGTCCCTTGGACTGCAAGGAGATTCATCCAGTCCATCCTAAAGGAAATCAATATTGAATATTCACGAAAGGACTGATGTTGAAGTTGAAACTCCAATACTGTGGCCACCTGATGCAAAGAACTGACTCATCTGAAAAGACCCTGATGCTGCAAAAGATTGAAGGTGGGAAGAGAAGGGGATGACAGAGGATGAGATGGTTGGATGGCATCATCGACTCAATGGACATGAGTTTGTGTAAACTCCTGGAGTTGGTGATGGACAGGGAAGTCTGGTGTGCTGCAGTCCATGGGGTTGTAAAGAGTTGGACATGACTGAGTGACTGAACTGAACTGAACAGATAATGGTGTATGAGCTTTTTGATGTGTTGCTGAATTCTATTTGCTAAAATGTTGTTAAGGATGTTTGCATCTATGTTCATCAGTGATATTGGCCTGTTCAGTTCAGTTCAGTTCAGATCAGTCACTCAGTCCTGTCCGACTCTTTGCGACCCCATGAATTGCAGCACGCCAGGTCTCCCTGTCCATCACCAACTCCCGGAGTTCACTCAAACTTACATCCATCGAGTCGGTGATGCCATTCAGCCATCTCATCCTCTGTCGTCCCCTTCTCCTCCTGCCCCCAATCCCTCCCAGCATCAGAGTCTTTTCCAATGACTCAAATCTTCACATGAGGTGGCCAAAGTACTGGAGTTTCAGCTTTAGCATCATTCCTTCCAAAGAAATCCCAGGGCTGATCTCCTTCAGAATGGACTGGTTGGATCTCCTTGCAGTCCAAGGGACTCTCAAGAGTCTTCTCCAACACCACAGTTCAAAAGTGCCAGTTCTTCGGGGCTCAGCTTTCTTCACAGTCCAACTCTCACATCCATACATGACCACTGAAAAAACCACAACCTTGACTAGACGGATCTTTGTTGGCAAAGTAATGTATCTGGTTTTGAATATGCCATCTAGGTTGGTCATCACTTTCCTTCCAAGGAGTAGGCATCTTTTAATTTAATGGCTGCAATCACCATCTGCAGTGATTTATGAGCCCCCCAAAATAAAGTCAGTCACTGTTGCCACTCTTCCCCATCTATTTCCCATGAAGTGATGGGACCAGATGCCATGATCTTAGTTTTCTGAATGTTGAGATTTAAGCCAAGTTTTTCACTCTCGTCTTTCACTTTCATCAAGAGGCTTTTTAGTTCTTCTTCACTTTCTGCCACAAGGGTGGTGTCATCTGCATATCTGAGGTTATTGATATTTCTCCCAGCAATCTTGATTCCAGCTTGTGCTTCCTCCAGCCCAGCGTTTCTCATGATGTACTCTACATAGAAGTTAAATAAGCAGGCTGGCAATATACAGCCTTGACGTACTCCTTTTCCTATTTGGACCAGTCTGTTGTTCCATGTCCAGTTCTAACTGTTGCTTCCTGACCTGCATATAGGTTCATCAAGAGGCAGGTCAGGTGGTCTGATATTCCCATCTCTTTCAGAATTTTCCACAGTTCATTGTGATCCACACAGTCAAAGGCTTTGGCATAGTCAATAAAGCAGAAATAGATGTTTTTTGAAACTCTCTTGCTTTTTTGATGATCCAGTGGATGTTGACAATTTGATCTCTGGTTCCTCTGACCTTTCTAAAACCAGCTTGAACATCTGGAAGTTCATGGTTCACATATTGCTAAAGCCTGGCTCGGAGAATTTTGAGCATTACTTTACTAGTGTGTGAGATGAGTGCAATTTTGGGTAGTTTGAGGGTTCTTTTGCATTGCTTTTGTTTGAGATTGAAATGAAAACTGATCTTTTCCAGTCCTGTGGCCACTGCTGAGTTTTCCAGATTTGCTGGCATATTGGGGGCAGCACTTTCACAGCATCATCTTTCAGGATTTGAAAGAGCTCCACTGGAATTCCATCACCTCCACCAGCTTTGTTTATAGTGATGCTTTCTAAGGCCCACTTGACTTACATTCCAGGATGTCTGGCTCTAGGTGAGTGATCACACCATCATGATTATCTGGGTTGTGAAGATCTTTTTTGTACAGTTCTTCTGTGTATTCTTGCCACCTCTTCTTAATATCTACTGCTTCTGTTAGGTCCATACCATTTCTGTCCTTTATTGAGCCCATCTTTGCATGAAATGTTCCCTTGATATTTCTAATTTTCTTGAAGACATCTCTAGTCTTTCCCATTCTGTTGTTTTCCTCTATTTCTTTGCATTGATCACTGAGGAAGGCTTTCTTATCTCTCCTTGCCATTCTTTGGAACTCTGCATTCAGATGCTTATATCTTTTCTTTTCTCCTTTGCTTTTCACTTCTCTTCTTTTCTCAGCTATTGTAAGGCCTCCCCAGACAGCCATTTTGCTTTTTTGCATTTCTTTTCCATGGAGATGGTCTTGAACCCTGTCTCCTGTACAATGTCAGGAACCTCTGTCTATAGTTCATCAGATCAGATCAGATCAGTCGCTCAGTCGTGTCCGACTCTGCGACCCCATGAATCACAGCATGCCAGGCCTCCCTGTCCATCACCAACTCCCGGAGTTCACTGAGACTCACATCCATTGAGTCAGTGATGCCATCCAGCCATCTCATCCTCTGTCATCCCCTTCTCCTCCTGCCCCCAATCCCTCCCAGCATCAGAGTCTTTTCCAATGAGTCAACTCTTCACATGAGGTGGCCAAAGTACTGGAGTTTCAGCTTTAGCATCATTCCTTCCAAAGAAATCCCAGGGCTGATCTCCTTTAGAATGGACTGGTTGGATCTCCTTGCAGTCCAAGGGACTCTCAAGAATCTTCTCCAACACGACAGTTCAAAAGCATCAGTACTTCGGCGCTCAGCCTTCTTCACAGTCCAACTCTCACATCCATACATGACCACTGGAAAAACCATAGCCTTGACTAGATGGACCTTTGTTTGCAAAGTAATGTCTCTGCTTTTGAATATGCTATCTAGGTTGGTCATAACTTTTCTTCCAAGGAGTAAGCGTCTTTTAATTTCGTGGCTGCAGTCACCATCTGCCATGATTTTGGAGCCAGAAAAATAAAGTCTGACACTGTTTCCCCATCTATTTCCCTTGAAGTGATGGGACTGGATGCCATGATCTTCGTTTTCTGAATGTTGAGCCTCAAGCCAACTTTCTCACTCTCCACTTTCACTTTCATCAAGAGGCTTTTTAGTTCCTCTTCACTTTCTGCCATAAGGGTGGTGTCATCTGCATATCTTAGGTTATTGATATTTCTCCCGGCAATCTTGATTCCAGCTTGTGTTTCTTCCAGTCCAGCGTTTCTCATGATGTACTCTGCATAGAAGTTAAATAAACAGGGTGGCAATATACAGCCTTGACGTACTCCTTTTCCTGTTTGGAACCAGTCTGTTGTTCCATGTCCAGTTCTAACAGTTGCTCCTGACCTGCATACAAATTTCTCAAGAAGCAGGTCAGGTGGTCTAGTTCCCATCTCTTTCAGAATTTTCCACAGTTGATTGTGATCTACACTACCAAAGGCTTTGGCATAGTCGATAAAGCAGAAACAGATGCTTTTCTGGAACTCTCTTGCTTTTTCCATGATCCAGCAGATGTTGGCAATTTGATCTCTGGTTCCTCTGCCTTTTCTAAAACCAGCTTGAACATCAGGAAGTTCACGGTTTACATATTGCTGAAACCTGGCTTGGAGAATTTTGAGCATTACTTTACTAGTGTGTGAGATGATTGCAATTGTGTGGTAGTTTGAGCATTCTTTGGCATTGCCTTTCTTTGGGATTGGAATGAAAACTGACCTTTTCCAGTCCTGTGGCCACTGCTGAGTTTTCCAAATTTGCTGGCTTATTGAGTGCAGCACTTTCATAGCATCATCTTTCAGGATTTGGAAGAGCTCAACTGGAATTCCATCACCTCCACTAGCTTTGTTTATAGTGATGCTTTCTAAGGCCCAGTTGACTTTACATTCCAGAATGTCTGGCTCAGCCACTCTATCTATCACATTTCTTTTTTTGTGATGTCTTTGTCTGGTTTTTGTATCAGGGTGATGATAGCCTCATAGAATGAGTCAGAAGTGTTCCTTCCTCTGCAATTTTTTGAAAGAGTTTTAGGAGGATAGGCATTAGCTCTCTCTAAATGTTTGAGAGAATTCTCCTGTGAAGCCATCTGGTCCTGGGCTTTTCATTTTTGGGAGTTTTTTGATTACAGCTTCAACTTCTGTGCTTATATTTGGGTTGTTCATAATTTCTATTTCTTTCTGGTTCAGATCAAAGATTGAACTTTTCTAAGAATTTTTCCATTTCTTCCAGGTTATCCATTTTATTGCCATATAGTTGTTCATAATAATTTCTTATAATCCTTTTTATTTCTGCATTGTCTGCTGTAACTTCTACTTTTTCATCTCTAATTTTGTTGATGTGATTCTTCTTTCTTTTTTTTTTCTTGATGAGTCTGGCTAAAGATTTGTCAGTTTTGTTTATCTTCTCAAAGGACCAGCTTTTACTTTTATTTGTCTTTACTATTGTTTCTTTCATTTCTTTTTCATTTATTTCTGCTTGGATCTTTATGATTTTTTCCTTCTACTAATTTTGTTGTTGTTGTTCTCTTTCTTCTTTTTCCACTTGGCTTAGGTGTAAAGTTAGATTGTCTATCCGATGGTTTTCTTGTTTCTTGAGATAGGATTGTATTGCTATAATACAATTTTAAAACTGCTTTTGCTGCATCCCATAGGTTTTGAGTTGTTGTGTTTTCATTGTCATTTTGTTTCTAGAAATTTTTTGAGCTCCCTTTTGATTTCTTCAGCAACCTATTGGTTATTTAGAAACCTGTTGCTTAATCTCTTGTGTTTCTTACATTTTTTTTTTTGTAATTGATAACTAGTCTCAGCATTGTGGTTGGAGATGATGCTTGATATGATTTCAGTTTTCTTAAATTTACTGAGGTTTGATTTGTGACCCAAGATGCAGTCTATCATGGAGAATCTTCCATGTGCACTTGATAAGATGTATTGCTCTTCACTTGGGTGGAATGTCCTGAAGATATCAATGAGATTCATCTCATCTAATGTATCATTTAAGACTTGTGTTTCTTTTTTAATTTTCTGTTTTGAGGATCTGTCCATTGGTGTGACTAGGGTGTTAAAGTCTCCTACTATTATTGTGTTACTGTCAATTTCTCCTTTTATGTCTGTTAGTATTTGTCTTATGTATTGAGGTGCTCCTGTGTTGCATGCAAAGATATTTACAATAGTCTTCCCCTTGGATTGATCCCTTGATCATTATGTAGTGTCCTTTTTTATCTCTATAATCTTCTTTATTTTAAGGTCTATTTTGTCTGATATGAGGATTGCCACAACAGCTTTCTTTTGCTTCTCATATTCATGGGAATATATTTTTCCATCTTCTCATTTTCAGTCTATATGTGTCTTTAGGCCTGAAGTGGGTTTCTTGTGGATAGCCTATATATGGGTCTTGTTTTTGTATCCATTCAGCCAGTCTGTGTCTTTTGGTTGGAGCATTTAATCCAGTTACATTTAAAGTAATTATTGATATATATGTTCCTATTGCCATTTTCTTAATTGTTTGAGGTTGATTTTGTAGATCTTTTTTCTTCTCTTGTATTTCTTGACTATATAAGTCCCTATAACATTTGTTGTAAAGCTGGTTTGGTGGTACTGAATTATCTTAACTTTTGCTTGTATGAAAAGTTTTTTATTTTTCCATCAATTTTGAATGAGATCCTTGCCAGGTACAGGAATCTTGGTTGTAGATTTTTTCCCTTTCAGTACTTTAAATATATCCTGCTATTCCCTTCTGGCTTGCAGAGTTTCTGCTGAGAGATCAGTGGTTAAGCCTATGGGGTTTCCCTTGTATATTATTTGTTGCTCCTCCCTTGCTGCTTTTAATATTCTTTCTTTGTGTTTAGTCTTTGTTAGTTTGATTATTATGTGTCTTGGCGTGTTTCCCCTTGGGTTTATCCTGTTTGGGACTCTGTGCCTCTTGGACTTGATTGACTATTTCCTTTTGCATGTTGGGGGAATTTTCAACTATAATCTCTTCAAAAAATTTCTCACGTCCTTTCTTTTTCTCTTCTTCTTCTGGGACCCCTATAGTTCAAATGTTGGTGCATTTGATATTGCCCCAGAGGTCTCTGAGACTATCCTCAGTTCTTTTCATTCTTCTTACTTTATTCTGCCCTTTAGAAGTTATTTCCACCATTTTATCTTCCAGCCCACTGATTTGTTCTTCTGCTTCAGATATTTTGCTATTGATTCCTTCTAGAGTATTTTTAATTTCAGTAATTGTGTTCTTTGTCTCTGTATATTTATTCTTTAATTCTTCTAGGTCTTTGTTGATTGATTCTTGCATTTTCTCCTTTTTGTTTTCAAGGTTTTTGATCATCTTTACCATTTTTATTCTGAATTCTTTTTCAGGTAGTTTTTCAGGTAGTGTGCCTATTTCCTCTTCATTTATTTGGACTTCTGTGTTTCTAGTTTGTTCCTTCATTTGTGTAGTATTTCTATGCCTTTTCTTTTCTTTTTTTTTTTACTTATTGTGTTTGAGGTCTCCTTTTACCGGGCTTCACAGAGAACGCAATGGCACCCCACTCCAGTACTCTTGCCTGGAGAATCCCATGGATGGAGGAGCCTGGTAGGCTGCAGTCCATGGGGTCGCTAGGAGTCAGACACGACTGAGTAACTTCACTTCCACTTTTCACTTTCATGCATTGGAGAAGGAAATGGCAACCCATTCCAGTGTTCTTGCCTGGAGAATCCCAGGGATGGGGGAGCCTGGTGGGCTGCCGTCTATGGGGTCGCACAGAGTCAGACATGACTGAAGCGACTTAGCATGGCATAGCATAGCATAGCATAGCATTTACCAGGCTTCAAGGTTGAATTCTTTCTTCTTTTTGGTTTCTGCCCTTCTAAGGTTGGTCCAGTGGTTTGTGTAAGCTTCCTATAGGGTGAGATTTGTACTGACTGTTAGTTTGTTTGTTTTTCCTCTAATGGGCAAGGCTGAGTGAGGTGGTAATCCTGTCTGCTGATAATTGGGTTTGTATTTTTGTTTTGTTTGTTGTTTAGATGAGGCGTCCTGAACAGGGTGCTACTGGTGGTTAGGTGGTGCTGGGTCTTGTATTCAAGTGGTTTCCTTTATGTGAATTCTCACTATTTGATACTCCCTAGCATTAAATAGGAAAAGGAGTTCATCAAGGCTGTATATTGCCACCCTGTTTATTTAACTTCTATGCAGAGTACATCATGAGAAACGCTGGACTGGAAGAAACACAAGTTGGAATCAAGATTGTCGGGAGAAATATCAATAACCTCAGATATGTAGATGACACCACCATTATGGCAGAAAGTGAAGAGGAACTAAAGAGCCTCTTGATGAAAGTGAAAGTGGAGAATGAAAAAGTTGGCTTAAAGCTCAACATTCAGAAAACGAAGATCATGGCATCTGGTCCCATCACTTCATGGGAAATAGATGGGGAAATAGTGGAAACAGTGGCTGACTTTATTTTTCTGGGCTCCAAAATCACTGCAGATGGTGACTGCAGCCATGAAATTAAAAGACGCTTACTCCTTGGAAGGAGAGTTATGACCAACCTAGATAGCATATTCAAAAGCAGAGACATTACTTTGCCAACAAAGGTTTGTCTAGTCAAGGCTATGGTTTTTCCAGTAGTCATGTATGGATGTGAGAGTTGGACTATGAAGAAAGCTGAGCGCCGAAGAATTGATGCTTTTGAACTGTGGTGTTGGACAAGACTCTTGAGAGTCCCATGGACTGCAAGGAGATCCAACCAGTCCATTTTGAAGGAGATCAGCCCTGGGATTTCTTTGGAAGGAATGATGCTAAAGCTGAAACTCCAGTACTTTGGCCACCTCATGGGAAGAGTTGACTCATTGGAAAAGACTCTGATGCTGGGAGGGATTGGGGGCAAGAAGAGGAGGGGACGACAGAGGATGAGATGGCTGGATGGTATCACTGACTCGATGGATGTGAGTCTGAGTGAACTCCGGGAGTTGGTGATGTACAGGGAGACCTGGCGTGCTGCTATTTATGGGGTCACAAAGAATTGGACATGACTGAGTGACTGATCTGATCTGAGGGTTAGTTCTCTGGTAATCTAGGGTCTTGGAGACAGTGCTCCTACTCCAAAGGCTCAAGGCTTGATCTCATTGTAGGAATCCAGGAATTCAGTGGAGAAGTCTCAGCACAACACTGGAGCAAACAGAAATCCAAAGCAAGGTCCTGGAGCAGCACCCCACTCTTGTGGCAGACGGTGGGCAGAACATGGCAGTTGGCTTTGCTCCTGGGGGAGAATATTTAGAAATTGATTAATTTTCTTCAGTATCTCCCATCAAAGTTAGCAACTAAAAAGGAATTTGATAAAATTCAACCATCTTGTTGGTATAAACTTTTAATTAACAAAAATTACTATTTTCTTAAAATAGCAAAAATGTATAAGAAATATTGAGTCATGCTTAATTGTTAAAAGGTACTTACATCAATATCACCAAGAAATTTAATGTTGTTCTGGTAGAATGTTCAACTTAATTAGAAAAGAGAAGAGTAGTATAAAAGTGGAAAGGAGAAAATATAATATAATTAAAATTATTTGCAGGAAGTATGATTACATAGCTAGAATCTCTAAGAAAAATACCTGGTAAACTGTAAGACAAAATAAGAGAATTTAGTGGGATAGGTGATTTCAATAAGCAATAGCTTTTCTTTTTATGAAGTAGAAATAACATATCACGATGTCTTAGTTAATTTGGGTTGCAATAACAAATAATTGTAGACTGGGTAGCTTTTAAACAACATAATTTATTTCTTAAATTTCTGGGGCTGGAAGTCTGAGATCAAGGTGCCAGCATGGTCAAATTTTGGTGAGGGTTCTCTTTAAGAAGGTTGCAGAGGGTTGAATTCTCACATAGTGAAAAAGGGGTAAGAACTTTCTGATGTCTCATTTATAAGGATACTATTCCATTCATGAAAGTTCTACCCTCATGACCTAATTACTTTCCATAAGCCATCTTTCTAATACATCATACTGAAGGTTAGAATTTCAGTGTATTTCACTATGCAAATTGAAATTGAATATATACAGTGTTTAGATCGTGTCAGGGAATGTTTAACAGGAGGATTCCTGTGTGCTGTTTTCTGTCTCTCATAAATACTCTGTTCCTTCTCAGTTCCTGGTATCAGGAACGAGTGGAGTGGCACGCTGCTCCCAGGACTGAGGTCATGGGATGAAACACATGCATGGATTTCCTTCAGTAAACACTCTCCTTATGACAAAACTGCTTAGTCATGACCCTCTTTCTTGAGATATGGATTGTCTTCTGACCTTATGACCATTGCTAATTCCTTGTTTCCTTGATAACAGTTGCTGTACGTTTGGTTTTCTAATCTTTATCATTGTTGAAAGAAATTCCTTGTATCACAGCCTATATATACCCACAGAAAGATCATTAAAGCATCCTTGCTCCACCAGAGACTTGGGTCCCCATGTCTTTCTCTCTCTCCCCCTCTGCCTAATTCTCTGGATAGTGGAAACCCGCCAAGCTCACTCTCCTGCCTGGGCTTTCAAGACTTCCTTGAGAGAACGCCCTGTACCTTAGTGAGCAGTGCAAGCCCTGTTCTAGGGTTTTATTGGTTCTGTTTGTAAACCAGGAAATACTAGCTTCTTTTTCTCTTTCACTTTCTTATCGTCGACTCCAGACCACCAGGTTCTGGTCCATTAAAGGACTGCAACAAGATGGGTAGAATTTTTCTCTCTAAAAATTTCTTATTTAATGATATATTTGATAATTTAATGTTTTGAACAGTGTTCCTTGAAGACATTAAAGTAATTGACAATTTTTCACAGTCAAAGTCAATGCTAAAAAGAAAACAAGATTTTTTCAAGTAGATTTCTCTTTGCTGTTAAAAATTTCAACATTCTTTCAAGAGTTGAATAATAAAGCTCATTAATTGTTATTTCACAATTTTAAACTTTTTTCTACATATGTCATCTTGATCACCATCACCTATCACTTTGCCATTAGATGCATAACTACATTTAAAAAGTTGTACAATATTTAACTATTTGTATGTGTATGTGTTGGGGGGAGGAGTCTTTTTGGCATTTCACTTCTGTTGTGCAGTGAAATAACATTTTTGGGAATAAGAATTATGTGGCTTCATCTGTTGCAGTGAGAAGGATACATTTAAATAGATCCTTAAAGGAAAAGATAATTAAGTAATTTAAATAATAATTTAAAGAAGTGTTAGTTTATGACCTTCAGTTCAGTTCAGTTGCTCAGCCGTTTCTGACTCTTTGCGACACCATGAATCGCAGCACACCAGGCCTCCCTGTCCATCACCAACACCCGGAGTTCACTCAAACTCATGTCCATCGAGTTGGTGATGCCATCCAGCCATCTCATCCTCTGTCGTTTCCTTCTCCTCCTGCCCCACTAAATTATAATGTCAGAATAGATAAATTTGTATTAATTCCTTATGAGATTTAATTGTGTTTCTACTAAAATATCTTTTGGGGTAATCTTTAAATACATGACTCAGAAAAAAATATGTTTTTAACTTTGACTTTGCATCATTGAGCCAAAGTCAGCTGAATTTTAAGGTAATAAAAACAATAGAATGGGAAAGATGAGAGATCTCTTCAAGAAAATTAGAGATATAAGAGAATATTTTATACAAAGATGAGAACAATAAAGGATAGAAACAGCAAGGACCTAACAGAAGCACAAGAGATTAAGAACAGATGACAATAAAACACAGAAGAACTATGCAAACCAGATTTTAATGACCTGGATAATCATAATGGAGTGGTCACTCACCCAGAGCCAGACATCATGGAGTGTGAAGTTAATTGGGCTTTAAGAAGCATTACTACAAGCAAAGCTAGTGGAGGTGATAGAATTCCAGCTGAGCTATTTGAAATCCCCAAAGACAATGCTGTTTAAGTGCTGCACTCAATATGTCAACAAATTTGGAAAACTCAGCAGAGGCCATAGGACTGGAAAAGATCAGTTTTCATTCCCATCCCAAATAAAGGCAGTGACAAAGAATGTTCAGACTGTGCACAATTGCACTCATTTAATGAGCTAGCAAGGCAATGCTCAAAATCGTTCAAGCTAGGCCTCAACAGTATATGCACTGAGAACATCCAGATGTTCAAGCTGGGTTTAGAAAAGGCAGAAGTACCAGAGATGAAATTGCCAACATCTGTTGGATCATCAAGAAAGCAAGAGAATGCCAGAAAAACATCTACTTCTGCTTCATTGACTACACTAAAGCCTCTGTGTGGATCACAACAAATTCTTTAAGAGATGGGAATACCAGACCACCTTACCTGCCTTCTGAGAAACCTATATGCAGGTCAAGAAGCAACAGTTAGAACTGGATATGGAACAAGGGACTAGTTCAAAATTGGAAAATGAGTACATCAAAGCTGTATATTGGCACCCTGCTTGTTTAATTTGTATGCAGAGTATATCATGTGAAATGCTGGGCTGGATGAATCACAAGCTGGAATTAAGATGGCTGGGAGAAATATCAGCAACCTCAGATATGCAGATGATACCACCCTAATGACTGAAAACAAAGAGGAACTAAAGAGCTTCTTGATGAAGGTAAAAGAGAAGAGTGAAAAAACTGATTTAAACCAAACATTCAGAAAACTAAGATCATGGCATCTGGTTCCATCACTTCATGGCAAATAGATGGGGAAAAATGGAAATAGTCACAGATTTTATTTCCTTGAGCTCCAAAATCTCTGTGGATGGTGACTGCAACCATGAAATTAAAAGATGCTTGCTCCTTGGAAGAAAAGCAATTACAAACCTAGGCAGGGTTTTAAAAGGCAGAGGCATCATTTTTCCAACAAACGTCTGTATAGTCAAAGCTATGGTTTTTCCAGTAGTCCTGTACAGATGTGAGAGTTGGACCATAAAGAAGGCTGAGTGCCAAAGAATTGATGCTTTCGAACTGTTGTGTTGAAGAATCTTGAAATTCCCTTGGATTGCAAGGAGATCAAACCAATAAATCCTAAGGGAAATCAATCCTGAATGTTCATTGGAAGGACTGATGCTGAAGTTGAAGCCCCAATACTTTGGGCACCTGGTATGAAGAGACAACTCATTGGAACAGATTGAAGGCAGGTGGCGAAGGGTGTGACAGAGAATGAAATGGTTGGCTGGCATCCTTGACTCAATGGATATGAATTGAGCAAACTCCGGAGATAGTGAAGGAAAGGGAGGCCTGTCATGCCACAGCCGTTGGGGTGGCAAAGAGTCGGACATGACTAAATGACTGAACAACAACAACTCCAATTCAGATGTAAATAGTCTCAAATTAAAAGGCAAAATATAAATATAATCATCTCTATTACCCTAGAGAAGTTTTTTAAAACTTCCTGTTTTATTTCTCCTTAATCATTTCATCAAATAGGCAGAATCTCATACAAACTAAAAACTGCATTTTGTAGGTACATAAATTTTATATTTGCAAACATGTCACTATTTTTATTATAAATTAAATAATCATTTAGTTAATAATTATTTGATTTTATTATAAATTAAAAGGTTATATAATTAAATTTTTTTGGTGCAAGAACAGTTTTATTTTTCTATCTTTAAAACACAAATTAAAGTATTTCTTTAGGGGTTTAACATAGTGATAATTGTATTGGAGAAGAACAGTGTTTACTGCTCTAGTAATTCTAAAAGTGCACATTTTGGTCTCCTTGTTACATACATAGATGACATGGGAAAGGGAAGAAACATAGAATGTAATCCTCAACAAGTAGAGTTTTCAGGAAGTGCCATACCAGAAGTATGACTTGTGGGCTGTGTGCAGAGCTCTATAGAAAAATAGCAGGTGGCGAACTCCGGCAGATAGTCTTAGCTATGATCAGTACTTATGACTTTCAGGCAGATGACTTGAGAATTGAAAGACAACACATTTCCCCCCAAATTTTATTATCAATGAAGAAGGATGCTTTTGAATACTGAGTCTTTTTCCTACTTAGCATCTTAATCCCATTGATTAGAAAACAATCCTACCCAGAAATTATGCTCTTTAATATTCACCCAAGGGTTATGAAAACTTATGTCCATGTAAAAACCTGCACGGGAATGTTTCACAGAAGCTTTATTGGTAATTGTTCTTGGAAGCAACAAAGATGTTCTTTAGTTGGTAAATGGATAAATAAACCCATAGTGCGCCCAGATAGTGGAATACATTTGGTGCAAAACAGAGATGCCCTGTCAAGATATGAAAAGACATGAAGTAAACTTAATTGCATACTTGTGAAGTGAAAGAAGCCATTATGAAAAGTTTCATGCTATGTGGGGAGGGATAGATGGGTTGAACATGATTTTTAGGGCAGTGAAAATACTCTGATAATACTATAAAGATAGATACAGGTCATCATACATTAGGCTGAACCAATAGAATGTACAACACAAAGAATGAGCCCTAATGTAAATTACAAACTTTGAGGGATAATCATATGTCAGTGTGGGCTTCCCAGGTGGCGCTAGTGGTAACGAACCTGCCTGCTAATGCAGGAGACATAAGAGACTCAGGTTCGATCCCTGGATCAGGAAGATCCCCTGGAGGAGGGCATGGTAACCCATTCCAGTATTCATGCCTGGAGAATCCCATGGACAAAGGAAACTGGCAGGCTATGGTCTATAGGGTTGCAAAGAGTCAGTCATGACTGAAGCAACCTAGTATGCAAAAGATATGTCAATGTAGGTTCATTAATTGTAACAAATGTAGGAGATGGTGGGAGACTATGCAGTTATGAGGCAAGGAGTACACAGGAAATCTTTCTATCTTCTGCTCAAGTTTGCTAGGAACCTAAAAACTGCTCTAAAAATTAAAGCCTATTGAAAACAAAACCAGACACCTACAATATAATTGCTTGTATTTCCTCTTTCCGTTAGCGCTCCTTCTGTACAATCCAGAGGCTAAATGTTTTTGAGTGAGCACTAGATGCTGTTTGCCTTTTAGTTAAGCTACTTGTACCCATAAATTATTAGGTGCTGTTTTGAATTATTTGTTCATTTGAGGTGTCATTAGCTGTTCTTTCTATTATGTTTATGTATGAGAACAAATGGAGTATGGTTAATTATAACGTTTGAGCAATAATAAATGGTTGTTGAAACTAGTTCCTCTTCTGTTTGTTCCTCTAATATAAAGCATTACATTTTCTGGCAAAAGGATAGTAAGTCATTAATAAAACAAAAGTAGGTGGCATAAAGAATACATTCAAGTAGTCAGGTAAGCAACAGGAACCAGCATTCATCCAGAAATAGCATGCAAGTTTTAAAATTCTAGTTCTGGAAGAAAATTAAATATTTGACATCAGTCATTTTGCTTATCATTGTTTAAAATAGAGATTATTAAGATCAAAATTTTGGAGAATGGATACAGAATTTTTATTTATCAAGTTTTCATTCAATCTTGTTTTCTCTGAGCCCCATCATATAGAAGTGCACATATCTGTTTATATATAGATTAGAAGTATTATGAACATGGAGTATACAAAGGAAATAAATATCATTCCCTTGAATATTAGAGCATGGTGACCATGCAGTCCTAGGAATGGGATAAATTTATACAAATGAATGAAACTTATGCTAACAATGAAAAGGTAAACTAATCAGTGTCACTTTAATCAATCAATTAATAAAAGCTTAATTAATGTGAATTAAAATACCAGAAAAATGATGCTTGAATATTAATTCTGATGAATTCAAGTCTTTGACAGAATTAGTATAGGAAAGTCACATCTGCTGCTAACAGATGTAAGATCCTGTTAAGGTTATAAGACTTTGGGTTGTGAGTGACTTCATCTATAAAGTAGGGATGATATTGATGATTCTACTGTGAGA
Source organism: Bos indicus (assembly GCF_029378745.1). Taxonomy (NCBI): domain Eukaryota; kingdom Metazoa; phylum Chordata; class Mammalia; order Artiodactyla; family Bovidae; genus Bos; species Bos indicus. The sequence goes on from NC_091760.1 coordinate 116,115,945, forward strand.
ATTCATATTATGGGTGCTTTTTATTAATGAATTGCAGAATGGTTTTGTATCTAAGTAAGGGTTAGCATCAGATAAAGCACTGCATTGAGAAATGATGTAATAGGCTGCTGTCAGACTTACCATCCTATGAAGAGATATAAAAGGGAAGGGGAAAAATATATATCTTAAACTTGAAAATTATGCTGGCAGGATTATAGTCGCCATTTCCTGATTTCCCAAAATAGGCCAGTCAGATCTCCTATTAGAGGAAGAGTGTGAGCTTAATAACTCAAGATTCTGCCATAATCCAGCTGGTAGGTCTCAACATGTTTCTTTCAACCTATCATATTTCTAGTTGCTCCTGGCTCAGAGCAGACCCTCAACATACATGTATTGAATAAGTAACCAAACATACGGCCTTGCCTGGCACTTGGATCTTCTTCTTTGAAGGTAGCAGGTGTATAATTTTTTCAAATGGGAAATATAAAAAGTGTACTAAGGTTTTTAAACAGATTAAGTAAAACAAATGACAATAGAAGTCTGCTTCTGAGAATTGATGGGGGAAGAGTGCATATCAGAACGATAGGGTGGCTGACACCATGGGGCAGAGTAGAGAAGCAGGTACAAAATATGAAAGCTCCTGTGCCCATAGTGAAAAGGGTATTACTTCCAAATGTTCTTTCAGTTAGCCTTGAAACTGAATTTATTTAAAAAAATGAAAAGGTACAATATAATGTGAGACAAATAACTGGCATAAATGTATACCTATCTAGATCTATTAGATTACCCAGTGGGGCACTGAGTAATCAAAACCGATACTGAACACTATGCTGTACTAATATGTACTGGCTAAATAACAATCATTCATCTCAGATAATCCTTGAGAGATCCCTGATCAATAGAGAGATTACTTATAGAAATGCTTTTCTGTCTTTTACTGGTCATGGATGAAAAGGTCATTTTGTTCCCCAGAGCTCTTTATGCCGCCAGATGCATAGGAAATAGATGTCATGAATAATTGAGAATAAAAACATTTTGGAATATATCTGTATATTATTAGTCACTCATTCATTATGCAGGAACTAAAAATGCGTTTTCAAAATAATACAAATGAAAATAATAGACCCCAACAATCGGGAATTTGAATAAGAAATTGAAGTGGCATTTAGCAAATGTTTGAGAGAAAAATCAATCATCTAGTGGAATTATTTATTTTGGTAGCCAATTGTGACAGCCTGAAAAGGTGCATTTTTTTGTTCTTTTAAAGTAAAATTAAAAAATTTTCAAGTCAAGCCAACTAACCTGTGGGATAAATGTGAAGATCCTATTTTCTCTATTCTGAAGTATTCACATCAATTGATATGTGTGTTAGGCCTTGGGTAGTTGAAGTCATCACTAGACTTTCCTTAATCTTTCCTAAAATCACAAGGACTGCTCATTCGGACAGCTCTTACCAAAACCAAGGAGGCAAGTGCTCTTAGAACAGACCTAAATCCTCTGTGCACTTCTCATCTAATCAGAGCATTTAATGCCAATTCTTAATGAGAGGGACAGGGAAGAAAGCGATGAACTGAGAAAAACAAGACATCATCACACATTGAGCTTTGTTCCCTTAAATTCTCTGACCATTTATTATAGTTTTGTTCTCAAGATTTAGTTTGCTTAATTGGGAATGACTTGCCTGCCAACATTATGCTGTATTCTCCAAAGGCTTGCCTTTAAGCTTGCTCTTAAATACAAGATGCCTGGGGTTGGAAGCTTAAGTGAAGAACAAACACTTTTGTCTTGGCTTAGTATTTGACTTACTGCTTTATATAGGAAATCTAACACCCATAGTTAAGCCTTAGCAAACCCTCACGTTAGCACATGTTAATCTTTGCCTTTAACTCAAATGTAGAGCTGAAAGCTCAGCCAATGAAATTACCACCTTTGGCAATCACGTATGTGTGAGTGTTTGTGTGTTTGAGAATGTTTGTTTTATGTTGGTTTTTATGGGCATTATAAATCATGACTGTGGTTGTAAATTAACAAAAATAATTTAGTAGTTAGAAAAGAGAATTTGTACACTATGTACCACATTTATGGAGATTTTTTAAAAAAACAACATAGTGTTCATTTAATTGACTATTTTGGGTGCCATTTGAGACTATGTGCCCTCTGGTTTCATTTGTAAAGCTAGTTTCCACCCAAAATTAATCTTTTCTTTCTCTTTTTCTTTCCTATAGTCACTTTTCTGTACCTCTAGCACATATAATCTGACTTGTAATATTGTTTTTTAAGTGTCATTCTCAGCTGTACACAGTAAATTGCTTGGTGGTGGCATTATTTCAGCAGTGCCATAGATCACACAGGGAGAATTCAGTAGCAATTTTTAAGTTGAATAATTTTGTATAAGATATACTACTGAAAACAGATTCCTCACAATTTAAAAATTTACATACCAAAGAGGAGCCCATTTAAAATGCATGGTTGGTAATGAAAATATTCTTATTTTTTACTCATGAATATTCATTTATTCTTTTCCCACACTAGACTCTATGGAAGTTCTAAAGGAGAGAGGAAAATATAAAATACATTAGATTGTCCAAATGCTAATGCATAAAACCAATAAATCATTGAAAAACTAAGAGATGCTAAAAATACTGTACTAAGTTCAGGTGGGTAAGATTATTTCCTTGGTAATGTGAAATGTCAATACAGCCTTCTCAGAGAGGATGATATTTGAATTGGGTCTTGAGGTAAATCCAGAAGGATGAGAAAGATTTTGCCAAATAAACAAGAAAGTAAGGCAATTTCAGGGTCAGAAATTGTCATATACAAAAGTCTAAAAGATGGAGTAAATAACATAGTTTATGAGACTGAGTAAAGGACACCTATGAATAGTGATGGGATTCTATGAATGAAGAGGGACCAGGCATTAATCTGGGCTATTTGTGTTTTATTCTACAGGCTGTGATGATTTTTAAATATGGAAGTGACATAGCATAGTTTGCTAGTCTAGAATGGAAAAAATATTGGAGAAGCAAATGATAGAGTCACGGAGACCAAAGAGGAGGTAGGTGATGAGAAGCTGTGAGAGGACAGTGATAGTAATGCTGGGAAATATGAAGCCATGAGACAGCTGGGTGTCAGACTAGAAAATGCTTGAATATAGGCAGAGAGGATATGGAGGTCTCTCTCTTTCAGGAAGTGAGGCTGGGTTGGTGGATAACCATGAGTTTGGCCCAAGAGTTTAATGTGCCCATGGGACAATGTAATGGAAACCCATTATTTATTCGAGCCAAGCATATCTTTTCTCTTCACTCAACTCCTGTTCTTCAGTCTTGTCTCATGTCCATTCACATGGGTTTGAAGCACCATCATTTGTACAAGTGGCATTTCCTGTGACTAGAATGAACTGGTTGGAGGATAACACCTTCCAAGAATGGGCCACTAAGACTCCTTCCTTCAGTTACTAAATTGAAACAGAAAAAGCAAAGTTGGTCCCTCTCTGAATGTCTGAAAATAAGGATATGTAAATTTGGTGACTATTAGTTATCACATTCCAACAAGTAAAAAAATACAGTAAGTTAGTTGCCAATGTGAGAGAAGCCATGAATAGACACTCAGAGAGTGGTACAAGGGAGAGGAGAATGTTCTTGACTTCCCCTCAGGCCTTTGGTCTCCTGTGGCAGTCATGCATTCCATCTCTTAGGCACCTGGAATTCTATCACTCTAGTAAGCCTCCCTGTCTTTGTTCTTGACTAAGCTGGCCAGAGTCCATTTCTGTCGTTGTTGTCATTGTTACTTGCTTTTAAGCTAAAGTTGAATTATACTAAGTCTGAATGGAGTCATTCAGTATGCAAAGAAAAATATTCAGAACATAATGTCAAGAACTGCACATAGATTTAGACATCATCGAAAGAGATTTGGAAGCTGAAGCCCTAGGAGTGGATGAAGATGTCAGGAAAGAGCAGGTGGACTGAAAAGAGAATAGGCCTGATGGCAAAAACTGCCTAACTACTCAAATTAATAGTAAACACAGAGGGAGAGATTTTGTAGATAGGAAGAGGAAAAGGAGAAGTAGGTCCGTAAAAGCCAAAGGAATTTCAAATATGAGGTGTGGATAGCTCTGCTAAGTATTGCAGAGAGGCCAAACAGGATGAGGACTAATAAGAAGCTATTGAATTAAGCAAACAAATGATTACTGTTCACTTTTTTTTAGATGTAGACAGCTTGAGTAGAATGAGAAGGATGTTGACCAAAAGCAGGGATAAATAATGAATGAGAGAAGACTGTTGTTGCAAGATGTGTGAAAGAATATAAAATAAAGGCAGTGGATGGAAAAAGCAATTACATTCATTTTGAGAAATGTTTACCAGTGTGTGTTAGGTATTAACCTAAGCTAAGTGTTAAGGTAAGTAAGTTTTGGCCTGCAGCAGTTTATAGTCTAGTGGTGGAAACGCATAATCCAAAGTGGGAAGAGAGACAAGGCTAGGGAAAAATGCTTTCAATTCCCCAATAGTTATGTGGCCATGTTGTATTGACGTCTAAAACTCATATCAATTTTATGTGCCTGTGCATTTGCCTGCATATATGTGAGTACAAACACAAATGCACACATACACACCACGTAGGGTCAAAGTTGAAATAGTTTGTTTGTAAAACAATCAACACTATAATCGCTTGCTTGAATGCATTTGTCAACTGACTACCCTGGTCAGTCCTAATCCACTAACAAGCTGAGGGCACTGTTTCCTGATCAACTGTTAAGAGTGAATTCTTTTTCTTACAATTGAACCATGTAAGGAAAGAGTAGCCTTAAATTATCTTCCTTTTAGACAAAGTGTGTCAATATTGTTTGTAGAAAGAGAAAGAAACACTTAGATCTCACCAGTATTACTAGTTTTAATTGGTTTTATTTTGCTTTATTTTTTAAACATCAATGAGAACTACACATGCACATATTTTCCCCTCCACTTACAATAATTATTTGCAGCTAAAACTATGAAACCTTCCACAAATGGAAGATTTTAGTATTTTTAAGGACACACCCCTAAGTGTCTAGTTTTTCCAAGCAAAGAATGCCAAGAATAAAATTCTTTAGAGGGGAGGCTCCTGTTTATGAGTTACCCATATTCTATTCACTGATACTGAAAAATAGCTCCTCACTGTTTATAACTTTATTACCTGGCCAGAGTTTCTGACCTCAGCAACTTCAAACACTCCTTTTCAAGACTGTTCCAAATCTGTCAAAGACTTTGGATAGGTAATCAGCCTTGACAAATTTGTATTTCTATTTTTTCTAAGAATATTGTACGTTATACACATTTTATTCATTCTACCATTTGTGGTAGAGAGAGGAAGTCCAGTTGAAAACTGAGCCATAAAACAGATAATACTGGAACAAAACCATTTTGAATTAAAACTTGGTCTACTCATCAAGCCTATATATGTCAGACAGAGAAACGAGAAAAATAAATAAAGCCTGTTTGGAAAAATGCCACAGGTTCTAAAATGATTATTAGATTAAAAAGTAAGTTTTCTTCATTTTTTCATGGACTGGTCTTTGATCAGATCAACCCACTAGCTTGTATCATAAAGCTTGTCTGTTTGCTTGCTTGTTTTTCATTAGGACTTAAATGCAGAACTGAGAAGAAGAGTTGAAACAACTACTGATTACACCTACCTCAAAGTTCTTCCTTTGTGATATGCTTTCCCAAATTTCATTTCTTTCCTCCCAGTCCATTCAATTTTTCTAGCCATGTAACTAGGTGTAATCCTTAATTCATTTCCTTGTCTCAAACTCAGTCATGAAATACAACATTGAGACAGAGCAGGAACTTATGATTCTTGCCACCCGCCCCCCACCCCGCTCCATGATCTCAGCCTGCCTTTGTCTGTGGAAATACTTTAGTCAAAGAATAAGTTTAATCAGAGAAGTGAGAACATACAGAAACAAAGGAAAACAGTCAAAGGAAACCAAATAATAATAATAATGTAGTCATTAAGCAGAGTCATGGACTTTTAGTTCCTTCTCAAGGACTATAGATAATATTCTGAGCCATATGCTGTGAGCTGTCTTACAGCTGCTGAAACCCCCACCAGGTGGAAGATGTTAACTACATGATGACCACACTGGAGTCATGACATAAGCTGCTGCAATTCTGAGAACTGGCTTCAAGGAAATGGGAACAAGCTGACTCTGGAACTGAAACTAACTGTCCTTAAAACAATCAAGATGATGCTGGTCAGATCACTGATGACCAAGTTCAAGGTAATGGTCAGAGCTGACTGTGCTATTTCTGCTTGTAGCCCCCCTCCCTCAGCCTATAAAAACTGTTGCCCTTGACTGTCCTTCCCCCATGTTGCCAGCATCCAAAATAAAGCAAACTTTCCTTTCCACCAACATGGCCTCTTTAATGGCTTTTGAATGGTGAGTGGTCGAACACCACTTTTGGTTATAATATTCTGGTCATTTCTATCTCCAAAATCTACCCAAACATGTGTCCTTTACTCCAGCTCTGCTGCTACTAACCTTCCTCAGGTCCTCATCTCTTGCCTGAACTCCTGCCTCAGCTCCCTTATTGGTCACTCTGCTTCTGCTGAAGGCTAAAAGCCACTCCCTGTTGCATCCGTGATCTTATAAAATGTGAATCAGGGCACATGTAAAACCTAGAGTTTAGAATAAAATGCAAGCTCCTCATCTTGCATCCTCTTCCCAGGTAGCACTAGTGGTAAGGAATCTGCCTGCCAATTCAGGAGACACAAGAGATGTGTGTTCAATCCCTTGGTCGGGAAGATCTCCTGGAGGAGGAAATGGCAACCTACTCCAGTATTCTTGCCTGGAAAATTTCATGGACAGAGGATATTGGTGGACTACAGACTATGGGATCACAAAGAGTTGGACAACAACTGAGCAGGCATGCATGCACAGCATCTTGATTTCCGAGATGAGTTGTCTCTGACATCAAGTTGCTATTCTTTTCTTCACTCCCCTCACTCCAGACATATCTGTTTTCAGTTCCTCAAACTCTCCAAAAGTTCAGGTTTCTGTACTTGCAGTTCTTTCTGTTCTGAATGTTCTTACTTAGGGTTACTCCAAAATTGGCCATGACTATGAAAAGGAATTTAGGTCAAATGAAAAAAAAAAAAAAAAGCAATATCTTTTAGTATATGTCATATAAGCCAAAAATTCAAATATTGAAAAAGTGTTAATGCACAATAATACCGATTGATTGGTCATGAGTTAGTAAAGGAAATTAGGATTTTAGAAACAATATATTGTTCCAATTACTATGACTGCACATAAAAAACAATTTCAAATTTAGTGGCATAAAACAAAAATTTTATTACGCTCATGATTTCTGTGGGTCAGGAACATTTTTAATGGGTTGGGTTGGAATGACTTCATCTTGTTACATGTCTGAGTTTTCAGTTAGGAAGCTCCAAGGCTGGAAATGACTTAAGAGTAGTAAAAATTGTCTGAGAGCTCATTTATCCACATGACTGGTGTATGGAGGCTAAATGTCAGCTGAAACCTCAGCTGGACCTCTTGATGTGGCTGCTCAGGCTTCCTCACAGTATGGTAATCTCATTCCAAGAGTGAGTATCTCAAAAGAAAGAGGCACAGACTGTATGGTTTTTAAAAATCTAGCTCAGAAAGCATATAGCCTTGCTTCCACTGTATTCACGAGCTTGCCCAGATTCAAGACACACATCTACCTTACCTGTTAATGGGAGGAGTGTCAAAGTCACATGGTCAGAAGAGCAGGTGGAATGGAGATATTGTTAACACCCTCTCCACATATTTTACCTTGAATTATGGTTCATAGAGAGCAATGAAATGGTTGGTTGTAAAACAAATACAATGTCTATGTCTGAGATGGAATACTGGATGTAATGGATAACTGGTCTCACTAAAAAGACAAATATTTATGCTGCTGGATATTTTGTTTCAGCCAGGTTTAAAGTAATATCACATTTTAGAAAAGAAAATTCTTTATTTCAATTGATCAGGGGGATTTAATATATTGAAATTATTTGTAACAATGTAATTTATTGTATTACTTATGAAATAATGTTGTAACACCTATATGCAAAATAGGCTGCATATCCTCAAATAAAAGATCAAAGAAGATATTGAAAATCAAAAGAAAGCTTTTAAAACTTTCAAACTTAGTAATGCCTCACCTCCCTAGGCTATATCTTACTTAGATTTTTAAAATCACTATGAGACAAAAAAGTGTGAGACATAAAGCCACAAAGCCCAACCAAAGTGTTGTTCATCCATAGTATGCTCCCTCTTAAATACAATGCACAAACTGTTCAGAGACATTTCTCCCATTGCTTTGTGTGTGTGTGTGTCTGCATGTGCTCAGTTGAGTCTGACTCTTTGCGACCCCATGGACTGTAGCCCACCAGGCTCCTCTGTTCATGGAATTTTCCAGCCAAGAATGGTTGAGCATGTTGCCATTTCTTTTTCCAGAGAATCTTCCCAACCCAGGGATTGAACCCATGCCTCTTGTGTCTCTTGCATTGGCAAGTGGATTCTTTACCAGCTAAGTCACTGAGGAAGCCTTGACTAAACATGGGAATCTTCAAATATTCATTCTTTCAAACTCTCCTAATTGGCCTTGGTTGATGATTAGAAGTTGAAAATAGAGGTGAATAGCTTATGGGTAAGAAATTATACCCTTAAAGAATTACAATTTATTTAAATCAATTATTAACTAACCACTAATTTAAAAATAAAAAATTAATGTGATATATGGCATTTTGGGGAAAAAATTGAAGACTGTATTTATTAGTAAGTGGTCCCAGAATGAATGTGTATATATTATATATGTAGGGAAGGATACTATACATCCTTCCTTCAATTATAAGAATGTAATTGAAGAGTATTTTGCCAATAGAAATTGAGTTTGCAAAGCATGGAGTATTACCACTGTAGACAATCTTTTGAGGTGAGAAATTTGGCTTTGTATGTGTAAAATGTAGGAGATTCCCAGGTGGTTCAGTTGTAAAGAATCTGCTTGCCAATAGTGGAGCTGCAGAAGTAATGGGTTCAATCCCGGCATCTGGAAGATCCCCTGGAGGAGGAAATGGCAACCCACTCCAATATTCTTGCCTGGATAATCACATGGACAGAGGAGCCTGAAGGGCTGAAATCCATGGGGTCACAAAAAAATCAGACACGACTGAATGTCTGAGCACACATGTATGCACCTATGTAAAATGTACCTTTTGAATATTTTCTTTTTTCTCAGTTAGGTATTGATAATTCAATCTTGAAAATATTGATAATTTTGTACTTGCAAGTTAAAATTTATAAGTTCAATTTGAAATCTGTAATCCAAGGTTTATGCCTTTGCAACAGTTTTCTCCTTATTTTCTTGGCTACTTAACAAAAGCCTATTTATCCCTCAAGATCTAGCCCAAATATTTTCTGTTCTGTTTCTATAACAGAACATTGTTACAACACACCATATTTCACTGTATTTACTATGTACCCTGAGTTTCCTCATGTCTCACTAGTCATGGGTATAAATTGCTGATACCGTGTACAAATGAATTATAATGACCAAAAGTGTTTTGGGTTTTATCCCAACCTGCTCAAGTAGTAACTCAGTACCCTGGGAATTATCCATCAAACATTTCTAGTATTAATAATACTTAGAATAGCTTCAGGTGTGGGCTCCCCTGGTGGCTCAGATGGTAAAGAATCTGCCTGCAATGTAGGAGACCTGGGTTCGATCTCTGGGTTGGGAAGATCCTCTGGAGGAGGGCATGACAACCCACTCCAGTATTCTTGCCTGGAGAATCCCCATGGAGAGAGGAGCCTGGCAGGCTACAGACTATAGGGTCACATAGAGTCGGACGCGACTAAGCACACATAACTTCATGTGTATTCAGAAGCTGGTTCTACAAGTGGCGCCCACAGTCTATCCTCCAGGCTGACACTGGTACTGCTGTGTCGTCTGTAGATGCTGGTCGCCGTTGAGCACCAGGGCTGCTCAGATGCAGTTGCTCTAGACGATATTGTGATGTACCAGTCTGAGCCTCCTGGTACTGAGGAGAAGGCTGTTCTGTGCAGAAGTAGGGAGGATTCTTATCTGTCCAGTCCTGTTTTGTGCTTTGTCATTGGAGACATGAACATCTCTGCTTATGCTCCTGTGTTTCAGTGGTTTTTCATGAAAATAATTCTTGTAGTTCCTCTCAGCCCTGAGATCAGATTTCATTCCCTAGGGTATTATTTTTCTTTCCTAGTCTTCCTAGTTACGGCAGATAGCAATCTCCATTCTCTTCCTTTCTGCCAGGCAACAAGAAAAACACACGACCTCAGGAAAGTTGCTCTTTCCTCTCATCTTCCAACCCACTCAGCTTATGACTACTGGGGCTGAAGGTGCAGTGCCTGCAATACTTCTTTACACATTTCAGCCTCAGAAAGATGGTAAGCCCTTGAGGACATGAAACAAAACTCCTCCTTTTCTGTATTGAATAAGAATGAAAACGTAAATTTGAACCCATTTATAGACTATTCCCTCTATTCTAAAGATAAATTATATGATGTGTTAACAACTGTGACGATTTTACTCTGCTTGGAAGTTAGCAAGTTAATCTGCTACTGTATTATGGAAACCGGCAGAAGTCATAACACTCCCTTGTCAGAAAGACAAGATTTCAATACTCACAACACACCAAGAAGCACAAGCTTCAGGTTTACATCATGTAGCCTTTCTAGACAGTACCAAGAGTACCAGACCTAAGTTTCATATTGCTGAAGAGGGGCATGTGCTGTGCACTTGGGGGCAATGAGTTGCATGACGGCTGAGGAGCCCTAAGCTTACAGAACCCTACTATTTTATAATGGGTTGCGAGCAACCTGCCCAACTTATGTCCAGAAGAAAACATTACCTTTGTTATGTGCATGCATGCTAAGTCTCTTCAGTCGTGTCCTACTCTTTGCAACTTCATGGACTGTAGCTCGCCAGGCTCTTCTGTCCATGGGATTCTGTGGCAAGAGTACTGAAGTGGGTTGCCATGCCCTCCTCCAAGGGATCTTCCTGATCCAGGGATTGAATCCAAATCTCTTATATCACTTGGATTGGCAGGAGGGTCCTTTACCACTAGTGCCGCCTGAGAAGCCCCTACCTTTAATATACTGGAGAATAAATAAACTTGCCCTCTGCTCTGGAGGAAGATTCTCCTGACCTGCAAGGCAGTTTGCTAGAGAAACATCCTTGGAAAGATAACATTTCCAAGGTCCAACAAAGGCCATCTGTGCCTCTACTCATATGAAATGCAAAAATTTGGAATCGTCTATGAACGGTATTGTGAGTAAAAGTGATCTTCTCTTGTTCCCAGAATTAGTTTATATCAGGGCCAGAACTCAGGTCATTTGGCATATGATCCAGTAATTTCTTTAAGGAAACAGCAATTGATAGAATAGAACTAGTATGGTATTAGTTCAGTTTCATTGATTAACATTGCTAAAGACAATGAAGGCTTTCCAAAATATATTTTAAAAGTTCTAGCAACACTGATTATCCACATACAATATTAACAGTATAAGTTCCAAGCTGTTTTTCAAACTTCTAAAGGATTGATATACTGACAAAATTTAAAACAAGCAAGCAAACCAAAGGAAAACAAGCAGTTAACAGCAAAGACAGTATTGCCTTATTCCCACTTGTGCAACTAGGACATAAATAAGATCTATTTTAAAATCATCAAGTCAACATCTACTAGAATTTATAGATTTTAATCAGAGATTTTCACATATAAACCATGTTACGTCCAAGTACTGGGGCCTGAGAACCTTGGCTCTATTTTTCCACAGCCATATTTTAGAAATTGTCAGAACAAAATATGAACTCATTAATTGAGGAGTTCATATTCTATGAAATAGCATCTGGAAAAAAAATTATATGAAGTTAAACAGCTAATATTACTGTGAGTGACACACTGTTTTCAAGGATGTTGTTCAAACTGCTACTGGGTGTAGCCTTAGCTCTTCAAAATCACTAACATGGTCATTGAGAATTTTTCACTTAACTCATTACATCCCAAAGTGAGGAACTGTTTTATGATTGCTCAGCCTACAATTCTATCCTCTCCCTAATTCTATTCTTCAAGATACTTTCTAGAGTCACTCTAGGTATGAAATTCAAACAATGAATAAGAAGATAAGTAGAAGTTAATATATGCCTGCAGGTACATTGGGAAGAAACCTGAACTAAAAATAAGGTATTTGGGGATCAATTCCCAGTTCCCAAAGCATGATCATAAGTAGATAAAAAAGGACAAAGCAAGCATTTTTTTCAACTTTTCAATATAAGTTTTGCCTAGTTTTAACCAAAAAGTGATGAATATTAAAAATTAAGGCTTGATAAGGATGTTAAATGACACCATAGAATGTAATTAATAAAATTTGAAATGTATGATGCTCTAAGGAATGTGGATAACTTGCTTTATATCAACAAATTATTTTGCAAGGAGAGAAAGAAAGAGAGGGAGTAAAAGAGAATTTAGAAGACATTAAATTGCATTGTAAGATTCTTATTTGGATTTCAAAAAATTGAACTAAAAATTTTAAATTTTGCTGAGTCAATTGGGAAGTATTATAGAAGTAACAAATTATTGTCATTTAAAGATTATAATTATGAAATTGTGGTTAGGGGTAAAAGAACCTTTATTTTTTAGAGATGCAGACTGAAATACTCCCAGATAAAATAATATGTTATCTGGAATTTGCTTTAAAATAACATAGCTACTGCAACTGCTCAATTAATTACAAATGTTTCAGTCTCCCTTCTACTTTTTGCATCTGTTGACTTTGGGAGGCAGTTGAAGGAGGGAACCCAAGGTCTTTTATGTCAATGAAAATCTGCTGCTGGCTTCCCTCCTGGAATCATTGTACATTTTCCAGCATTCAGTGATAATTAGTTTAGAATCCTTCACAGTATATGTGGATCAAACTTAGTATTAACAGAAGTGTATAAAACTCTAAATTAACGGTTTGTAAATGAAGCTTTTTCATCTTCTACAGAAACTTACCAGTAATATGTGATATTAAAATAAGCCAAATAGGGTAATCTTGCTATTGAAATATCATGAAACTTACTGAGTGGCTGAAGTCCACCCCTTGCCTTAGATTTTTAATGATTTAAGGATATAATTAAAACACTGCTACCTTGTTACAAGAGAAAAAGCTGTATCCTATGATACTTGGTAAGGGAATGGCTTGCACAATTGAGCCTGACCCCTCTGTATTCCACTGGTGCATATATATTTTTTTTATATTGATATTTATCTGTAGTTTTTGATGTAATAAATCTTATCTATACTAAAAAAAAATTTTAATTCCATTTCTGACCATTATATTTGGCTCATGTTTTGAGTGTCTCCTGTAATGGTATGGGTCAGCAGTATACTGCTGCAGCGAGAGGGGCTCTGGGTGCAGTAGCCCTGGGTATGGCATAAGCCCTCTTGGAGTAGGTCACCATTAACCCCACCAAAGAGACACAAGAACTTACACAGGCCTGGGGAAACAGACTCTTGGAGAGCACAAATAAAACCTTGTGCATACCAAGACGCAGGAGAAGGGAGCAGTGACTCCACAAGAGATTGACCCAGACTTGCCCGTGAGTGTCCAGGAGTCTCTGGCGGAAGCGTGGGTTAGCAATGGCCAACTGCAGGGTTGGGGGCACTGAGTACAGCAGTGCATGCAGGTCGCCATTATCTTCATTACCTCCACCATAGTTTGGCCTCAGGTCAAACAATAGAGAGGGAACACAGCCCAACCCCCTGCCCCCCTCATCAACAGAAAATTGGATTAATGATTTACTGTGCATGGCCCCACCCATCAGAACAAGACCCAGTTTCCCCCTCAGTCAGTCACTGCCATCAAGGAAGCTTCCATATACCTCTTATCCTTCTCCATCAGAGGGCAGACAGAATGAAAACCACAGTCACAGAAAACTAAACAATCTGATCACATGGACCACAGCCTTGTCTAACTCAATGAAACTATGGGCTACCCAAGACTGATGGATCATGGTGGAGAGTTCTGACAAAACACAGTCCACTGGAGACAGGAATGGCAAAAAACTTCAGTATTCTTGCCTTGAGAACCCTGTGAACAATATGAAAAGGCAAAAAGATATGACACTGAAAGATGAACTCCCCAGGTCAGTAGATGCTGCCCAATATGCTACTGGAGAAGAGTGGAGAAATAAATCAAGAAAGAATGAAGAGATAGAGCCAAAGAAAAAACAAAACTAAACAAAACATAAAACACCCAGTTGAGAATGTGACTGGTGATGGAAGTAAAATCCAATGCTGTAAAGAGCAATATTGCATAGGAACCTGATTGTTCAGATCAGTTCAGTTGCTCAGTTGTGTCCAACTCTTTGCCACAAGATGAATTGCAGCATGCCAGGCCTCCCTGTCCATCACCAACTCCTGGGGTTCGCTCAGACTCACGTCCATCGAGTCAGTGATGCCATCCAGCCATCTCATCCTCTGTCATCCCCTTCTCCTCCTGCCCCCAATCCCTCCCAGCATCAGAGTCTTTTCCAATGAGTCAACTCTTCCCATGAGGTGGCCAAAGTACTGGAGTTTCAGCTTTAGCATTATTCCTTCCAAAGAAATCCCAGGGCTGATCTCCTTTAGAATGGACTGGTTGGATCTCCTTGCAGTCCAAGGGACTCTCAAGAGTCTTCTCCAACACCACAGTTCAAAAGCATCAATTCTTCAGCACTCAGCCTTCTTCACAGCCCAACTCTCACATCCATACACGACCACAAGAAAAACCATAGCCTTGACTACACGAACCTTTGTTGGCAAAGTAATGTCTCTGCTTTTGAATATGCTATCTAGGTTGGTCATAACTTTTCTTCCAAGGAGTAAGTGTCTTTTAATTTCATGGCTGCAGTCACCATCTGCAGTGATTTTGGAGCCCCCAAAAATAAAGTCTGACACTGTTTCCCCATCTATTTCCCATGAAATGATGAGATCAGAGGCCATGATCTTCATTTTCTGAATGTTGAGCTTTAAGCCAACTTTTTCACTCTCCTCTTTCACTTTCATCAAGCGGCCTTTTAGTTCCTCTTCACTTTCTGCCATAAGGGTGGTGTCATCTGCATATCTGAGGTTATTGATATTTCTCCCAGCAATCTTGATTCCAGCTTGTGCTTCAACCAGCCCAGCGTTTCTCATGATGTACTCTGCATATATGTTAAATAAGTAGGGTGACAATATACAGCCTTGACATACTCCTTTTCCTATTTGGAACCAGTTTGTTGTTCCATGCCCAGTTCTAACTGTTGCTTCCTGACCTGTATATAGGTTTCTCAAGAGGCAGGTCAGGTGGTCTGGTATTTCCATCTCTTTCAGAATTTTCCACGGTTTATTGTGATCCACACAGTCAAAGGCTTTGGCATAGTCAATAAAGCAGAAATAGATATTTTTCTGGAACTCTCTTGCTTTTTCGATGATTCAGCGGATGTTGGCAGTTTGATCTCTGGTTCCTTGTCTTTTCTAAAACCAATTGAACATCTGGAAGCTCACAGTTCACGTATTGCTGAAGCCTGGCTTGGAGAATTTTGAGCATTACTTTACTAGTGTGTAAGATGAGTGCAATTGTGTGGTAGTTTGACCATTCTTTGGCATTGTTTTTCTTTGGGATTGGAATGAAAACTGACCTTTTCCAGTCCTGTGGCCACTGCTGAGTTTTCCAAATTTGCTGGCATATTGAGTGCAGCACTTTCACAGCATCATCTTTTAGAATTTGAAATAGCTCAACTGGAATTCCATCACCTCCACTAGCTTTGTTCATAGTGATGCTTTCTAAGGCCCACTTGACTTCACATTCCGGGATGTCTGGCTCTAGGTCAGTGATCACACCATCGTGATTGTCTTGGTCATAAAGATCTTTTTTGTACAGTTCTTCTGTGTATTCTTGCCACCTCTTCTTAATATTTTCTGCTTCTGTTAGTTCCATACCATTTCTGTCCTTTATCAATCCCATCTTTGCATGAAATTTTCCCTTTGTATCTCTGATTTTCTTGAAGAGATCTCTAGTCTTTCCCATTCTGTTGTTTCCCTCTATTTCTTTGCATTGATTGCTGAGGAAGGCTTTCTTATCTCTCCTTGCTATTCTTTGGAACTCTGCATTCAGATGCTTATATCTTTCCTTTTCTCCTTTGCTCTTCACTTCTCTTCTTTTCATAGCTATTTATAAGGCCTCCTCAGACAGCCATTTTGCTTTTTTGCATTTCTTTTCCATGGAAATGGTCTTGATCCCTGTCTCCTGTACAATGTCACGAACCTCAGTCCATAGTTCATCAGGAACTCTATCTATCAGATCTAGTCCCTTAAATCTATTTCTCACTTCCACTGTATAATCATAAGGGATTTGATTTAGGTCATACCTGAATGGTCTAGTGGTTTTCCCTCCTTTCTTCAATTTAAGTCTGAATTTGGCAATAAGGAGTTCATGATCTGAACCACAGTCAGCTCCTGGTCTTGTTTCTGTTGACTATATAGAGCTTCTCCATCTTTGGTGGCAAATAATATAATCAATCTGATTTCAGTGTTGAAAGTCTGGTGATGTCCATGTATATAATCTTCTCGTGTTGTTGGAAGAGGGTGTTTGCTATGACCAGTGCATTTTCTTGGCAAAACTCTATTGGTCTTTGCCCTGCTTCATTCCGTATTCCAAGGCCAAATTTGCCTGTTACTCCAGGTGTTTCTTGACTTCCTACTTTTGCATTCCAGTCCCCTATAATGAAAAGGATGTCTTTTTTGGGTGTTAGTTCTAAAAGATCTTGTAGGTCTTCATAGAACCGTTCAACTTGTGCTTCTTCAGTGTGATTGGTTGGGGCATAGACTTGGATTACTGTGATATTGAATGGTTTGTCTTGGAAACGAACAGAGATCATTCTGTTGTTTTTGAGATTGCATCCAAGCACTGCATTTCGGACTCTCTTGTTGACTGTGATGGCTACTCCATTTCTTCTAAGGGATTCCTGCCACGTAGTAGATATAATGGTCATCTGAGTTAAATTCCTCCATTCCAGTCCATTTTAGTTCGCTGATTCCTAGAATGTTGACGTTCCCTCTTACCATCTCCTGTTTGATCACTTCCAATTTGCCTTGATTCATGGACCTGACATTCCAAGTTCCTATGCAATATTGCTCTTTACAGCATCGGACCTTTCTTCTATCACCAGTCACATCCACAACTGGGTATTGTTTTTGGTTTGGCTCCATCTCTTCATTCTTTCTGGAGTTATTTCTCCACTGATCTCCAGTAGCATATTGGGCACCTACCAACCCAGGGAGTTCCCCTTTCAGTATCCTATCATTTTGCCTTTTCATACTGTTCATGGGGTTCTCAAGGCAAGAATACTGAAGTGGTTTGCCATTCTTTTCTCCAGTGGACCTGAATGTTAGGTCCATGAATCAAGGTAAATTGGAAGTGGTCAAACAGGAGATGGCAAAAGTGAGCACTGACATTTTAGGAATCAGTAAACTAAAATAGACTGGAATGGGTGAATTTAACTCAGATGACCATTATATCTACTACTGTGGGCACGAATCCTTTAGAAGAAATGGAGTAACCATCATAGTCAACAAAAGAGTCTGAAATGCAGTACTTGGATGCAATATAAAAAACCAAAGAATGATCTCTGTTCTTTTCCAAGGCAAACCATTCAGTATCACAGTAATCCAACTCTATGCCCCAGCCAGTAATGCTGAAGAAGGTGAAGTTGAATGGCTCTATGAAGACCTACAAGATCTAGAACTAACACCCAAAAAAGATGTCCTTTTTATCATAGGGGACTGGAATGCAAAAGTAGGAAGTCAAGAGATGTCTGGAGTAACAGGCAAATTTGGCCTTGGTGTACAAAATGAAGCAGGGAAAAGGCTAATAATGTTTTGCCAAGAGAATGCACTGGTTATAGCAAACACCCTCTTCCAACAACACAAGAGAAGACTCTACACATGGACATCACCAGATGGTCAATACTGAAATCAGATTGATTATATTCTTTGCAGCCAAAGTTCGAGAAGCTCTATACAGTCAGTTAAAATAAGACCAGGAGCTTACTGTGGCTTCAGATCATGAACTCCTTATTGCCAAATTCAGATTTAAATTGAAGAAAATAGGGAAAATCACTAGACCATTCAGGTATGACCTAAATCAAATCCCTTAAAATTATACAGTGAAAGTGATAAATATGTTTAAGGGACTAGATTTGATAGACAGAGTGCCTGATGAACTATGCATGGAGGTTTGTTACATTGTACAGGAGATGGGGATCAAGACCATCCCCAAGAAAAAGAAATGTGAAAAAGCAAAATGGCCATCTGAGGAGACCTTACAAATAGCTGTGAAAAAAAGAGAAGTGAAAAGCAAAGGAGAAAAGGAAAGATATACCCATTTGAATACAGAGTACCAAACTATAGCAAGGAGAGATAAGAAAGGCTTCTTCAGTGACCAGTGCAAAGAAATACAGCAAAACAGAATCGGAAAGACTAGAGATCTCTTTAAGAAAATCAGAATAACAAGGGAATGTTTCATGCAAAGATGGGCACAATACAGGACAGAAATAGTTTGGACCTAACAGAAGCAGAAAATATTAAGAAGAGGTGGCAAGAATACACAGAAGAAATATACAAAAAAGTCTTCATGACCCTGATAACCATGATGGTGTGATCACTGACCTAGAGCCAGACATCCTGGAATGTGAAGTCAAGTGGGCCTTAGAAAGCATCACTATGAACAAAGCTAGTGGAGGTGATGGAATTCCAGCTGATCTATTTCAAGGCCTTAAAGATGATGCTGTGAAAGTGCTGTACTCAATATGCCAGCAAATTTGGAAAACTCAGCAGTGGCCACAGGACTGGAAAAGGTCAGTTTTCATTTCAATCCCAAAGAAAGGCAATGCCAAAGAATGTTAAAACTACCGCACGATTGCACCCATCTCACATTCTAGTAAAGTAATGCTCAAAATTCTCCAAGCTAGGCTTCAACAGTATGTGAACTGTGAACTTCCAGATGTTCAAGCTGGATTTAGAAAAGGCAGAGGAACCAGAGATCAAATTGCTAATATCTGCTGGATCATAGAAAAAGCAAGAGAATTCCAACAAAACACCTACTTCTGGTTTATTGAATACGCCAAAGCCTTTGTCTGTGTGGATCACAACAAATTGGAAAATTCTTCGAAATGGGAATACCAGACCACCTGACCTGCCTCCCGAGAAATCTGTATGCAGATCACTAAGCAAGAGTTATAACTGCACATGGAACAACAGACTGGTTCCAAATTGGGAAAGGAATATGTCAAGGCTGTATGTTGTCACCCTGCTTATTTAACTTATATGCAGAGTACATCATGAGAAATGCTGGACTGGATTAAGCACAAGCTGGAATCAAGATTGCTGGGATAGATATCAATAACCTCAGATATGCGGATGATACCACCATGTGGCAGAAAGTGAAGAAGAACTAAAGATCCTTTTGATGAAAGTGAAAGAGGAGAGTGAAAAAGTTGGCTTAAAATTCAACATTCAGCAGACTAAGATCATGTCATCTGGTTCCATACCTTCATGGCAAATAGATGGGGAAACAATGGAAACAGTGACAGACTTTATTTTCTTGGGCTCCAAAATCACTGCAGATGGTGACTGCACCCATAAAATTAAAAGACCCTTGCTCCTTGGAAGAAAAGTTATGACTAACCTAGATAGCACATTAAAACACAGAGACATTACTTTGCTGATAAATGTCCGTCTAGTTAGAGCTATGGTTTTTCCAGTAGTCATATATGGATGTGAGAGTTGGATGATAAAGAAAGCTGAGTGCCGAAGAATTGAAGCTGTTGAACTGTGGTGTTGGAGAAGGCTCTTGAGAGTTCCTTGGACTGCAAGGAGATCCAACCAGTCCATCCTAAAGGAAATCAGTCCTGAATATTCATTTGAAAGATGGATGCTGAAGCTGAAACTCCAATACTTTGGCTACCTGATGTGAAGAACTTACTCATTGGAAAAGACCCTGATGCTGGGAAAGATTGAACACAGGAGGAGAAGGCGTCGACAGAGGATGAGATGATTGCATTGCATTACCAACTGATAGACATGCGTTTGGGCAAGCTCCAGGAGTTGGTGATGGACAGGGAAGTCTGGCGTGCTGCAGCCCATGGGGTTGCAAAGAGTTGGACATGACTGAGTGACTGAACTGAACATAAACAACCTCTGTGCCTATGAAATAGAAAAACCAAGATTCTGGGAGAGAGAAATAGCAGATGTCTATATCTGCAAAATCTCCTGAGTAACCTATGAGATTTAGGGGGGCAAGTCACCAGAGGTGATGCAAATTGTACTGTTGGCATCACTAGTTTGACATCAGCTTTGAGTTGCTGCTGCTAACATTTGGTGATCTTATTCTACCTAATTGTTGATCCCTAAGGAATATGATTAATGAGAGGAATACAAGGTAATTTAGCACTGTGGAGGAAAAAAAAAAAAACAACATTAAAGAAGTATTAAAAATGTATTGAATTTTTAAACCAAAAAAGGAGGTAAATACTCTTCTAAAACAAACTTAAAATTACTCTTTTTTACAGCAATTATAAGAAGGTCATTGGGAGATCCATATTTGACCTGATGAGAGCAGTGCAACCTTTTATTAGTTTATTTTTTTAAAATTTTGAGCTAGAAAATAGTTATTCTCAGGGATAGTATGTGCTGCTAAAAAGAAATCTATAAAGTGTTTTTGTGTTTCTCAGTGCTCTATGTAGCAGGTATTTTGTTCAGACTAATGTTGAATGGAACAGGATAATGCTTGTTATTACTGGCTTCTGCTTACCTTAGAGTAATCAGAAATGTTTGTTCACCCCCAAGTGGAGGATTTCCTCTTGCAAATGATCCAGGAGAAAACAATCATTTATTTTGATTGCTTCAGTTGGTGATGTGAACATGGAAAACCTTCTACTTAAAGTAAGTAATATAGAGATAAAAGACAAATTAATATTTCACATGAATTCTAAGTTTTCCCCAGAGTTGGATTTAGGTTAATTTGGAGAATGATTATACCAGCAGCAAATAAGGGGTCTGGTGCCAAGTGGACACAAAAATCAGTTGCTGAAAAATCTTATGGCATAAACATTAGGTGACATAAAACACTGTTCAAACTCAGATAGTTTTGAATGAAGTGAGGAGCTATTCATAATTTTGCTGTGACTGTCCCAGGCAAATCTTGATGTATGATCAGCTTGATATATAAAATTATCCTAAATACATTCACCAAATGTTAAGACAATTACATTGTGCCAAGTTTTACCCATCTTAGCTTATTTCTTTTTTTGGAAAATAAAATGTAGTTAAAGTCAATATCTTATCCCATTTGATTTGACTTAAGAGTATATTTTTATGCTGAGTGTTACATTCAAAGAAACCAAAATTAAATTTTTTCATATGTCTTGCCTGATAAAATCTCATTAGTAGAAATGATCACAGAGGTAGTAATAGATTGGTCATAAAAGGCTAATAAATGAGGTTACCTGCCAAAAATAATTTCATCCTTATATTGACTTCACTCTTCTTTAATTAGTTTTCCATCTATTGCTAGCACTGTACAATTTAATACTAGAGTTATCAAATCAAGCTTACTCATTTTACAGATGCATAAGTCACTAACTTTTCTCAGCTGTAGAATATAGCCTGAATTTGAAACCAGGCAGTTCTTTTCCACCATCCATGGGAAGCTGCTGGTCTCACGGCACAGTATCATTGGTACTGTACCTGTAGCTACAGAATAGTGCTTTCTGTACCTAGTTTGTGCCCCACTGATATGCAGAGCTCAGCAGTTCTTTGAGTTCCTGTAAAGAATGAGTATCTACTAAGGATTTTATACAGGAGACAAATGAGAAATTTAACAATGGACACCCCCAGCAAACAAATTGTTCTCAGTGGCTCAGTCATGTTTGACTCTTGGCAACCCCTCGGCCTGTAGCCCATCAGGCTCTTCTGTCCACAGAATTCTTCAGGTAAGTATACTAGAGTAAGTTGCCATTTCCTCCTCTAGAGCAAACAAATCAGGACTCCTCTATTAGATATATTTTGTAACAAACACTTTGGAAACTCACTAATATCGGGTTTTCCTCTCATCGTGGACATATAGAAATCTTTACTTCCCAGCCCCCTTTCACTGGGTTGGGGGCATGTTTCAGTCAGGGGGCTGTGACAGAAGTGAAATGTGTTTATTGCATGTATGAGACCATCTACTCTCTCTTCCCCAGCAACTGCATTTATGAGAGTCTTAGGTTTTGAGAGTAGAGACAAAAGGTGGAAGTGGAGTGGTTTGCTGAGTAGCCACTTAAAAAGCCAACCAACCTGGATAGCTGCTCAGACTCATGGGGTGGTTTGTGAGAAAAAACCCCTTCATTGTGTTAAGACACCTAAAGGACTGAGTTGTGAAGTCACTCTATTAGCTCATGCTGCCAAGGACCTGTCTCTGCTCCAGACCTTCCTCTCTGCCCCCATGCTGCTGGGATTCTGTCCTTTCTTCTTAGAGGCCAATAGAGTCAAGATTCTTCCTTCCAGGTATCTCTAGCAATTCATATTTCTATTTCCTTTATTGGGCAGGGCAATCAATCTATCTCCAAACTTGCACACACATGCTAAGTCACTTCAGTTGTGTCCGACTCTGTGTGACCCCATAGACGGCAGCCCACCAGGCTCCCCCGTCCCTGCGATTCTCCAGGCAAGAACACTGGGGTGGGTGCCATTTCCTTCTCCAACGCATGAAAGTGAAAAGTGAAAGTGAAGTTGCTCAGTTGTGTTCAACTCTTAGCGATCCCTTGGACTGCAGCCTACCAGGCTCCTCTGTCCATGGGATTTTCCAGGCAAGAGTACTGGAGTGGGGTGCCATTGCCTTCTTATACACGTACTAAAACTAACACATACCATCACTATGCTCATTTAAATAAAAGGGACTTCCAGTTCCCTCCTTATAGTGAATTCTTCTCTCTCTCTCTCTCTCTCTCTCTCTCTGTGTTTGTGTGAGTAAGAAATATAGTGTGTGTACTAAGTCACTTCAGTTGTGTCTGACTCTGTGATCCCATGGACTGTAGCCTACCAGACTCCTCTGTGCATGGGATTCTCCTGGCAAGAGTACTGGAGTGGGTTGCCCTGCTCTCCTCCAGGGGATCTTCCTGACCAGGGAATGAACTTAGGTCTCTTACGTCTCCTGGGTTGGCATGTGAACTCTTTACCAGTAGTGCCACATTCCTGTGATTATCTTTTAGTCAGACTGAAAGTTTCTTGAGGATGGAGAGTTTGTAAGTGAGAGTCCATGGATAAGCATCAAGTTCTATGAATCCCTTGAAATGATCGTTTTTTTTTGGGGGGGTGTCTAGGCTATGTGCCCTTCTAGTTTTCATCAGATTTTCAAAGGGGTCCTTGAATTAAAAGAAAAATTAGGCAACACTGGTGCAGGATCAGCCTAAGTTTGAAAAGAAGAACTTCCAATGGCCCTTATTCCAGCCCTGATACTTACTAATGTGATTCAGGTTCTTATCATTGTCTTAGATTAAGCATGGCCAGAACTGGTCACTCTAATTCACAAGAGTCTGAGATATATAAATCAGAAAACAATTGATTAATTTAATCAGGACTATATCTATTAGGTACCTAGGATAATTACCGGAGAAGGCGATGGCACCCACTCCAGTACTCTTGCCTGGAAAATCCCATGGAGGGAGGAGCTTGATAGGCTGTAGTCCATGGGGTCACGAAGAGTCAGACACAGCTGAGTGACTTCACTTTCACGCATTGGAGAAGGAAATGGCAACCCACTCCAGTGCTCTTGTCTGGAGAATCCCAGGGACGGAGGAGCTGGTGGGCTGCCGTCTATGGGGTCGCACAGAGTCGGACACGACTGAAGCGACTTAGCAGCAGCAGCAGGATAATTACAGGACAGATTATTGTCCTACTTACTTATTTATCCATTTAAGCAAATTATTAAAGGCAGATTTTGAACATTTTTTCTCTAAGGAATCAGTCATCACAAGAGATATTGTTGTCAGAGGGACTCTGGGTCAGTTGGCCTGGAAGATATCCTGTCTCTTGGACCATGTTTGGACAGACAATACCAGCAATATCTCCTTTACTCCCTTCTTCTTCCCTCTTTTCCATTCCTCTCCACTTTTACCCTTCTCTTTCAGATCCAAGGCTGGCCCACACTATTCTGGTAGATTGAGTGCATAGTGTTCAGTCAGACCTTGAAATGTCTGGATGCTGTTCTGTTATTTTAAGATAATCTCTGTTCAGATCTCATGAGCTGATTTACAACTTATAACTTACTCCTAAGACACTTGCTTAGGTATTTATAAGGCTATACATTATGGGATAAAGTGAGAGAAACAGGAAGGAGAAGCAGTCATGCGTCAGAAGGCTGCCAAATATCTTGGCACCCAGGAAATCTGCTTGGTTTTTTCATGAAACATATCCAACTTGGCTTCCTTCCCTTTTTATTTGGAATTCATCTTATTTGTTATTGATGTTTGACAGCATATGACTCTGGACATACATGAGTAGCTGGATCTACTGCTACTCTTGCACAAGAGTCGCCTAATTTTGGTAAATGTACTGAAAAACTAATATGTTTTTCTTTGAAACTGAGATTATATAAATATCATGAATATCTTTAACAAGAGTCAACATCAAGATGCTTTCAATTATTGTCATAATCCAAGAGATTCTGCTTTTTATAGAATCTTGAGCAAGAACATTATTTTGAAGCCTCATATTCCTCGTGTATAAAATGTAAATAATAACAGCAGTAGTCTCTAAATTTATGATGATAGTAGCCATTTGGCGTTAGAAATTCTATCCCCTCCTTCCAAATCCTTGTGAAACAAGAGTCAAGCAACTATTAGATTAGAGTCGATATATTAGAGCAAGTATTAACTTTATTTCTCAGTTTTATTACTGGAATTCTTAATCAGCTGAATAAAGTATTTTGCTCTTGGCATAGTGTTAGTCTTCATCTATCACTATTTGTACCTATTAATTCAGCATATATTACTGAAAAATAAAAACCTTTTCCCATTTACACTTAAATTTCTAGATTTTTAATTCTTTGTGATTTGGTATTTGCTATGATAATGGGAAAAAGGGAAGATTATTGAGAACGTTTTATGATCCCCTGGGCTCATGATTCTATTGTAGGCTTTCTCTAAAAATAGTTCAAAAGGGTTTAAAGCTCAGGATAAAATTTTGCTAAAAACAAGCAGTGCTGGAATGGCAACTATACGAAAAGGAAGAGATACCAAAAGGAAAGGTAACAGACCTCAAGAGGCCATAACTATCCCTTCTTTTCTTCAGTCACAGAGGATGGGAAATGGGTGCATGGTTTCTCTGCTTTCTATATGATTATGGATCTGTCCCACTACTAGATTTGGAATGAATGATTTTTATTTTTTTTTATGTGAAAGCTATTACTTAGCCCTGGACCAGGACTTGGTGCTGATGGTGGAGGTTACAGAGAAGTAGGGTAGTGAAATGGCAGCAAAGCTGGTTCAATCTGCAGGCCCATGGGTGGAAGTGGCCTAGATATATAAGGTCCTGTGGGTAGAGGATGCCCAATGCAGCTGGGATTTTGGCATCTTGCAGGTACCACAAGATAGCTACCAGAGGAAAAGTGAGAAAAACCCAGCAGCAAGAGTCAATGGAGTGGATGGCCCACTGGGGAGTAATGGGGAGGAAGAGGTTCACAGTACCACTTACATCAAGGAAAATATCAGTGGAGCACCTAAAACTTCAGCAAATGAGTAAAGCTCATAAAAGGACTGGTATTTGGGCACTGACCACACTGTGACATCCAAGGTCATAATAATGATAATACTAGTATTATTATCTTGGAGAAGGCAATGGCACCCCACTCCAGTACTCTTGCCTGGAAAATCCCATGGATGGAGGAGCCTGGTAGGCTGCAGTCCATGGGGTCGCTAAGAGTCGGACACGACTGAGCGACTTCACCTTCACTTTTCTCTTTCATGCATTGGAGAAGGAAATGGCAACCCACTCCAGTGTTCTTGCCTGGAGAATCCCAGGGACGGGGGAGCCTGGTGGGCTGCCGTCTATGGGGTCGCACAGAGTCGGACACGACTGAAGCAACTTAGCAGCAGCAGTAGCAGTATTATTATCTAGACAGCATATTAAAAAGCAGAGACATTACCTTGCCAACAAATGTCTGTCTAGTCAAAGCTATGGTTTTTTCCAGTAGTCTTGTGTGTATGTGAGAGTTGGACTATAAAGAAAGCTGAGCGCCAAGGAGTTGATGCTTTGGAACTGTAGTGTTGGAGAAGACTCTTGAGAGTCCCTTAGACTGCAAGGAGATCCAACCAGTCCATCCTAAAGAAGAACAGTCCTGGGTGTTCATTGGAAGGACTGATGCTGAAGCTGCAGCTCCAATACTTTGGCCACCTGATGGGAAGAACTGACTCATTTGAAAAGACCCTGATGCTGGGAAAGATTGAAGGCAGAAGGAGAAAGGGACAACAGAAGATGAGATGGTTGGATGGCATCACTGACTCAATGGACATGAGTTTGAGTAAGCTCCAGGTGTTGGTGGTGGACAGGGAGGCCTGGCATGCTGCAGTCCATGGGGTCACAAAGAGTTGGAAACAACTGAGCGACTGAACTGAACTGATGTGCTATGAGCATCTGATGAAGAAAAATTCAGGGATACCAATTTTAGATCTGCCATTTAATACTCTGTAATATAAGAAAGTCACAATTCTCCAGGTCTCATCCTCTCAATTTATCAAAAGAGGAGAAATCACCTGCTTGAACATCTTCACTGGGATATTAAGAGGCTCTAACTAATTGCTTTGCAAATGTGAGCTGTTAACCAGGGAGGGCTGTGAGACCTTAAATGCGACATCAGTTTCTACCTTTGATATCTTTGTTTCTTCTGCCGCAGTGAATTTTGTCTTTTTGTTGGTGATGATTCATTTTAAACAGAAGTTATTCATAATTGTCGTAGCTAGAATTCCTTGGGTTTTTATTTTGTCTCTGTGCCAAATTTTTTATATTTTGATATTTTCATCACTCCTCACTTGCTTAATCTATTTTTCCCAATGTGACAGTTAATTGATGTGTCAACTTGACTGGATCATTGGATGCCCAGATACCCAGTAAAACATTGTTGCAGGATGTATTTGTGAGGGTGTTTCCAGGAGAGATTAGCATTTGAATTGGTAGACTGAATAAAACAGATTGATCTACCCAAAGTGGGAAGGCCTGAGTAGAACCAAAAGGTAGGAGGCATGCTCTGCCTCTGTGGCCTCTTCTATGTCTGTCTTATTGCTTGAGTTTGGACATCAGTCTTTTGCACGTGGTACTCCTGGTTCTCAAGGCTTCATATCTGGGCTGGACTCAACACTATTGGTTTTCAGGCTTTCAGAACTTCCAAATGTACCACTTGCTTTCCTGGGTCTCCAGCTTGCAGAGAGCAGACTGTGGTATAGCCTCCATTAATTACTCACATGAACCAATATCTTTTAATAAAGAAATCTCTCATCTTCTCTCTCCTATTGGTTCTATTTCTCTGGAGAACCCTAACTAATAAACCGGTTTTTCTTTTTGAAAATTGAAGCCTTATCTATAATTCCCAGATATTATATTTGTCATTTTAATAATTTCTCTTCTTCACCTCTAGGATATTCCTTCCTATGTTTTAATGTGCATATGAATCATCTGGGAATCTCATTAAAAGGAAGATTCTCAAGTAGTAGCTCTGCATTTGCAACAAGTTTGCAGGTAATGCTGATGCTGATGGTCCACAGAACACACTTTGACAATCGTTGTTCTAGAAAAGTAATAATAATAGTAATAGTAACTGCCAACGTTGCCAGAATACTGCCATGTCCCAGCACTCTTCTGGATGCTTTAGGCATATTTAATCCCACAGTAACCCCATAGGGTAGGTAATGTTCTATTTCAGCTATTTTGTAGATAAGGAAACCAAAGCACAAGGAGGTTGACTAGATGTCCAATGTAATAATGGGTGCAGAGTGAGGAAGTTTTAAACCTAAGCATTTTGGCTTTAGAACCTAGGCGCAAGAAACTACTGTACTCTAGTGGCCTAAAACTGACCATCAGCTTATTTGTACTTATCATGTTAAACTATTCTTGAATTTCATACTTATCTAATTTGTTCCTTTTACTTAGAGTTTGTGCATGTAAGTGAAGGTGTCATACTGTCTGTTACGCTAGCCATTAGTCTGAACTGAGATGAGCTGTGAGTGAAAAATACACATTGGATTTAAAGATAATTTGGCAAAACTAATACAATATTGTAAAGTTTAAAAATAAAATAAAATTAAAAAAATAAAGATAATATGGAAAAAGTAATGTAAAATATTTTATTTATAATTTTTATAAGAATTGCATGCTGAAATCATGATATTGTGGATATAGAGAGTTAAAATATATTTTAAAACATACTTTCAAGCAGCAGGGAGGGATATTGGGAGATTCGGATTGACATATACATAATGCTTATACATAAAATACATAACTATCAGGACCTCCTGTATAGCACAGGGAACTCGATACTCTGTAAAGTTCAATATGGAAAAGATCTAAAAAGAGTGCATATTTGTATATGTATAACCAATTGTAGAGTACATCATGAGAAACGCTGGGCTGGAAGAAGCACAAGCTGGAATCAAGATTGCCAGGAGAAATATCAATAACCTCAGATATGCAGATGACACCACCCTTATGGCAGAAAGTGAAGAGGAACTAAAGAGCCTTTTGATGAAAGTGAAAGTGGAGAGTGAAAAAGTTGGCTTAAAGCTCAACATTCAGAAAACGAAGATCATGGCATCTGGTCCCATCACTTCATGGGAAATAGATGGGGAAACAGTGGAAATAGTGTCAGACTTTATTTTTTTGGGCTCCAAAATTACTGCAGATGGTGACTGCAGCCATGAAATTAAAAGATACTTGCTCCTTGGAAGAAAAGTTATGACCAACCTAGATAGCATATTCAAAAACAGAGACATTACTTTGCCAACAAATGTCCGTCTAGTCAAGGCTATGGTTTTTCCAGTGGTCATGTATGGATGTGAGAGTTGGACTATGAAGAAAGCTGAGCGCTGAAGAATTGATGCTTTTGAACTGTGATGTTGGGGAAGACTCTTGAGAGTTCCTTGGACTGTAAGGAGATCCAACCAGTCCATTCCAAAGGAGATCAGCCCTGGGATTTCTTTGGAAGAAATGATGCTCAAGCTGAAACTCCAGTACTTTGGCCACCTCATGCGAAGATTTGGCTCATTGGAAAAGACTCTGATGCTGGGAGGGATCGGGGGCAGGAGGAGAAGGGGATGACAGAGGATGAGATGGCTGGATGGCATCACTGACTCGATGGACGTGAGTCTGAGTGAACTCCGGGAGTTGGTGATGGACAGGGAGGCCTGGCGTGCTGCGATTCATGGGGTCGCAAAGAGTTGGACACGACTGAGCGACTGAACTGAACTGAACTGAACCAATTCACTTCGCTGTACAAAAGAAACCAACACATCATAAATCAACTATACTCCAATAAAAATTTAAAATATATATATATTTATACCTGTTTCCTTTTACTTTTTTAAAAAGTGGGGCTAGTAGGAATTTTTTTTTTTTTTTTTTTTTGCTAGTAGGAATTTTACAATTCTATTCATGACTCAGATTACATTTCTATCAAACAACACTTGGGTAAAAGTCCCAATACAGGTAACTGAGCATAGCCTTTCTCCATAATTTACTCAGTGGTTAAACTCACAGCTTTTCTTTCATCAAGAAAAAAGACATGCCTTAAGCTCAGGGAATGTGGCTGGTCATGGGTGGGACCTGTGGGTAACCAGATGGCTATTGGAATGGCTAACCATGTCTGCCTTCCTATGACCTGATTGTTCACTCTAGTGACAGTGATCACACTGAGTTTTCTTGAATTGTTTACTAAATTTTACTTAAATTTTTTACTAAAAAAATGACCACGAGTTAGTGTGTCTGATTTTAATATGAAAAATTCTTGGTTTTGCCCACAGAATTAAATTGTGCATTCTTCCAGGACATTAATTTTCTATCTGCAAAATGAGACAAAGAAACTTTAAGATTCTTTCAGACTTTAACATGGTATCATTGTTTGCTGATAAATGCAGGAAGATTAAAAATTTATAACAGGTGACATGTTTTAATTTCATGGAGGCAGGGCAGGGGGAAGGCCATTTAGCTCCCAAACCTATGAGTAAGGGTAACACACCAGACATTTTAGACTGACTAAGTCAGTCCACCAGCTGTAAATCTTGGTAACTAGGGATTTAGCTTTCTTTGTTTCCCACTAGCAAGCATTTCAGAGAGTTTTAGTATACATGTCCCCTTTTTTTATTGCTAAAGTTATCAAACTGCATGAAAAGATAATGAAAGGGTTTGTTTTATGCTTTAAAGTCACCAAAACCCAATGAAACAGGTCATAAATCAAACACTTTAAGCTGGTTGTACTTTTTTTGTGACTTCTGAACCACACCCAGAGGTGGAGAATAGCTGAAATGAGGCTGATTTTTCCTGTTCAAAGTTCAAAGTTAATGCTGTTTATTTTAAAAATTCCCATCTCAAAATTAGAAATTTTTTAAAGCATGAGATCATGTGGATAAGATTTTTAAAAATTGTCTAATATAAAATAAGAGATGTAAGTAACAGTTCTAGAGTATAACAAATGAGAATCATTTCTATTCAATCTTTGGGAAGTAATAGTTTCAGTCAATGTAATTACTGACTTAAAGCTTTAAAACCTAACTAAATACATCAACACACTTTTAATCTCTTTGGGGTTTAGGAAAATATTGTTTCCATAAATTTTTTCATTGTTTTGAAAATTATTATAATTCAATCTAAAATCTTTGGAGTAATTTGTTCAGTTATTAGTTTAGTGTCCTCTAACAGAAGAGTAGATACTAAAATAAAATTCCAGAAAAAAATCAATGTCCTAAAGGTCAGTCTTCCTTCAATTCCTGTTAATTTCAGGCTTCAGTGCTACGTTAATTTGTTTGTAACTTTTAAGCCCTTACATTCATAACGACAGGTCATTTTTAAGACAGTTCATTAAACAGAGAATGAGAAAATCAAAGGCAAATAAATTTTTGGATAACTTAAAACCTTGAACTTACTTTAAATATCAACCTGGCATTTTGTACTTTAGGGTTTGGCCTCAAGCACAGTTTAAACCAGATAGTAAAAGGACACAATAGATTATGAAGAATTCTTAGTGAATCTTAGTGAAGCACCCAAAATACAACATGATACAGTTACTTAACCATTTTATATTCAAGTTCTCATTTAATAAAGTTATTTGATAGTTTCAAAAAATTTAACATGATAATTCATCTGCTAAATTTTTTAAGGAAATAAATGGTCTCAAATATTAAAACATATTTAATACTATTCAATCATTTTATAGTTTGAAGATAGGCTTAACTTTTCTCTACAAAGAGCTTAACTTCAGTGGACTGTAGATTATTCATGTTCATACTATCGTTTCCTCTCTTTTAAATAAATGGCTTCGACATTCATTTCACTGCTTGCTTGAAAGTATAAGACCAGTTCATTACTACAATTAATTCTTTTTGTTTGTTTGTTTCCCTTATAAGAAGCAGCAAACTTTCATTTTAAAAGGGATTCACCACTAAGAAGAAAAGATCTAATCCAAGAATAAATGCAAACCTTTTAGGAAGAATAATCATGGCACTGAAGTTATTACAGTAATAATTTATTCAGAAAGAAGCATTTGTGTTTGGAGATGGTTATAAATGGGAATGGAAATACTGAGAGGATAGAACAACACATATTTTAAGGCTTAGTCACCATTTCCTTTTGTAAGGACTTGGTCATGCCATAGGCATCATTTCTTTAAAAGATCAAGCTAAACTTCTTTATGTGTGGCGGTCTGCCCTCTTCTGGGCCAGAGTAATATACAAAAGATCAATTTGACTTGTAAGAAGAACCTCAGCTCCCAAATAAAGTATCCTTTAAGTCAACCTAGTATTAAAATCTTAATATGTATTCATGACTGTAATAAGTTCTCACAGATTGTGGTCCTTGTCCAAATATTTAAAGAGTTTCTTAGGTGCGGTTGCTCCATTAATTTCCTTCTTATCTCTCTTTACCCCTTCTCTCCATTGCAAAATAAACACAGCTTGCCTCTTGATATTTTTCTTGACCTCTCTTTTTAAAGTATTTTAAAATTAACTCGTAGGCAACGAACAGAACTCCCCTCTTTGCTCACATATTTTTCCATTAAATTTTTCTTTATTATATTATAATACAAATTTGTTAAAGGAGAAAAATAGAGAATGAAAAAATTAAACTTAAATATTGCTTGTAATCCCATCACAATGATATAATCACTATTAACATTTGAGAAACTACTTCTCCAGACATTTTTGAGATATATGTGTGTATGTGTGTTTATATATATATGTATACATATAACATAATTAATATGTGATTATTAAATAACTAATATTATATTAATATAATATATATTATATGCATATAATATATATATATACTATATATATAATACATGTAACATATTACTCTAAAAGGCATGCATTTTAATAAAGTAGAAAATAGAACATATACTTTAGAAATCTTTGATTTAAATTGAATACATAAAATATTTGTATTTGCCACTTAAAAAGCTGTACATTGCTCTTTAATCATTGTAGTGCTGTCTCTTTTGCTCAGTTAAACAGTATTCTCCTTTGGGACAATAGCTCTGCTGAATTAACTTGGAATTTCTATTGTTAGGTACAGAATTATATACAAAAATATACACTCACTGTTTTAGAATAATCTCATATCTATTTTGACAATGAGTTGTCCTTGGAAAGTATTCCCTAAAGGAGAAAAGGAAAACTACTAGATTCTGTCCCCTCAATATATGATTAAGAGTGAATGAAGAAAAATGAATCTAAACAATGGGTAATATCAGGATTTCAGCTATACTCATGATTACAGTAAGTGATGTGCATACAAAAACATAAGTAGCTGAGATCAAATAGGTGACTTTGACGAAGTTTTAAGTTTGCAGTTTATTTATAGTTCTCCTGTGAGTCCTGTTTCATTCTTCATGGTTCAGTAGGAAAAAACATATCTTCTGGGATGTGTTTTCAGCCCATGAGCCTTCCCTCTGGGGTGAGTTAGGAGAACTCTACTTACTGGTGTAAAAGTTAGCCCCACAAATATATTACTGAAATATACTAAAAACTTGTTTCTCCCAAGTAACACTAGGGAGTAGTTTGGGAAGTTTGGCAAAGCAGCTCTATTCTACTTGGTCGATTAGTAATCCACATGAAGTCCTGCTAACTTAAAATGATAGCTTCAGACCAGTGACTTCCTGGGGATGGGGAAAATTGCGAGGGACGGGAAGGTTTTACCAAGGGGAATGAGGAAATTTTCGGGTGATGGGCGTGTTCATTGTCTTGATGGTGGTGATAGACTGTTGATGAGTGTATGCTAATGTCAAAACTGATCAAATTGTATACTTTTAACATGTATACGTAAATTATACCTCAAAAAATATATGAAAAGAAAATAGCTTCCAAGGTCACCCTGTTCCAGTTAACCCTAAAAGGAAGGAAACATATATGAGTATTACAAGGGCCTGTGCCTTAAATTGGCACACATCATTTTCAGTCATTCCATGATGAAAATCCAATCAGTCTGCTATACTCAACTGTAAAGCAGACTGAGTCCTGTAGTCCAACCATGTTCTAAGAAGAAAATATAGATTTTTATCCATATTGTGAACTACTAGCTGTCTTTGCTATATACCTCTTTATGAGAATTGCCCCTGCCTTTCCAGGAATGAGATGTTCCTTCCTATTATGACCTTTCACCCCACCCTCACTGATTTATCAATGCTGAACACCTGGCATGTCATAAACCGACCAGTCAAATTCAGATTCTCCTTTCAGGGAATTAGAAGGTAGGATTCAGAAAGATTTCTGTATGTGGCTGGAGCCATAGCCATTAAACTCATGAGGTTCCAGGACAGAGGGGTAGGATATGGGATGAGAATGAAGCAAATAATCCAAAAAAGACATGAGACAGATTTGGATTTCTGCTGACTTTCCAACTGCTGACTTTAGTTCCTGATTAATTCCTGATCTGACTGGTTACTCTGATTCATGAAGCAAGTTTATATCCCATACATTAATTCTCATTTTTTGATTAAGTTGACTTGAGTTTTTTTCTGTTACTTTAAACCAGATTTTTGATTTGCAGAGAGCATGTTGTGAAAAAGTTTCTGCTGCTGCTGCTGCTAAGTCGCTTCAGTCGTGTCCGACTCTGTGCAACCCCATAGACGGCCCCCCAACAGGCTCCCCCGTCCCTGAGATTCTCCAGGCAAGAACACTGGAGTGGGTTGCATTTCCTTCTCCAGTGCATGAAAGTGAAAAGTGAAAGTGAAGTCGCTCAGTTGTGTCCAACTCTTAGTGACCCCATGGACTTAGCCCACTAAGCTCCTCCATCCATGGGATTTTCCAGGCAAGAGTACTGGAGTGGGGTGCCATTGCCTTCTCCGGAAAAAGTTTCTAGTGAGTAGGAAAGAGTTATACAAGGCCATTATTAACCTTTTTTAAAAAAATGTGTTAAGTGTCTGTCTGCCTTTCATGGAGTGATACCTGACTGACCTTTCCCCCATCTGCAAAATGTGAACAATAATGTGCACCTTTCAGTGTTCTCACAGGTTTTCAACAAATAAAACACAGAGTCTATTGCCAGACCTACAGTGTATGCTCAGCATTGGATAGTTCTGGTGATAAAGAGGATGATGATGATGTTTACAGATACCAAATGACGCTTGTTTTCTGGTATATATCTTTCAGTGGAACCAGTGGCCTACAGCCGTTCCTGAGGTTGTATTTTCTCAGATTTCCAGGTGAGACCCAAAGCAAGTGAACTGTGGTGTGCCTAATTAAGGAACCTGAAGCTTTGTGCCAACTTCTATAGGCTGTCTATCGCTAAAGGTCATCTAAAGACCAGAAAAAAACTTCAGAAAAATTCATCCTAAATCAAGTAATGCCAATTATATAAAGGGAAAAGTATTTTATCATTTTCTCAAATTTGCTTTTGACCTACATTGCTCTAAGTCTACTTTCTAGAACAGGATTATATCTATAACTTTATGTTGTTACGATGTGCCTTTAAAAAAAATGAAAGATTGGGAAACTGAAAGATTTGAAAATATATCTGTCACTCCTATAAAACATAAAAATGGTAGGTGTGATTTAAATTGTCTCAATCTATCTGAACCTAATCAGCTCACTGAATTAACCATCACTCTCCACGGCAGATACAATTGAAGTGCACTTAATTTAATTCCATTCAGCCAAGTCACTGAATTAACCATCATTCTTCATTTTTACTATATTGTACATTGATAGATGCCTACATAATCTTGCATGATCATAGCCAGTGGGCTACTCTTTAACACACACATAAAACAAATGCTTTTGAATGAGGAACAATAAATGAAGGAATAAAGTTGAAAATCCTAAAAGAGGTTGGCATTCTGAGTGCTTAAAGCACACACACACACTTCAAAACAGATCAAACAGGGAAATGTTAATAACATTGTAGGAGTATGGAAGCTGCAGTTGGCTGAATTTTAATCTACCAAGTGACGTTCACTCGAAAGTCCTTGGTGATGAATCAAAATGTTGTTCAGTGACTGTACATTCATGTATGTAGGTTTTAAAATCTAAATGACCCCATATAAATTTATTTATACACACATACACACATAGAGTATTACTCATCGATGTTGCAAATGGTAAAATTTTATCCATCCAACAACATGGATGAACTTGAAAGGTATTTTACTAAGTGAAATAGGTCAGACAGAGAAAGACAAATACTGAATATTACCCTTCCCTGTATTATTCTTGAAGTTCCTACTCTTGTTTGAAATTATTTTAAAACAAAAAGTTATTTTTTAAAAAAGTCTAAATGATGTATCTTTTTAAATGATAACCCCCTCTAACATTTTTGATTAATTATTTAATTGTTATACCAATTGTGTTAAATTGGAGGGGAATTACTGTCTTTTCACTTAACGCTTTTTGTACCAGATTTTTTTTTTCGTTCATGGAATATTTATTGGCAATATTTAGACTTCTGAGGAAATTGTGGTTATTCTTTCCTTTAAACTCAGATAAACCATGGCATTAGGAGAAGCATTTCTCCAAGAAGGCTGTGATGTGTTTAGATATTAGAGAAATGAAGTGCAGTTGCCAAAGTGTGTTTCTTATTCAGGACTCTAAAGTTATACATGATAGCAAAAGCAGACACATAGGAAATGAAGGAAAACAGTCATAGATATCCTAAACCTGTGTACTTACATTTTCTAGTGAGGGAACACAGGAAACAGTGAACTTGATAAAAGCAGTAAGTAATGATAAAAGTACCAATTCATAATATCTCAAGTTAGAAGCATTCCCAATATTGATATACAACTCAGAGAAAATATTTTTATTTGATTAAAATAGTTCTCCTCCATGAAAAAAAAAATGCAAGATCAAAAGACCAAAAGCAGAAAACAATATTGTCAACTCACATCACAGACAATGAGCTAAAACATAAATCTATTTGAAAATGACCCAAAATCTAACAGATAATGAGTAAAAAAGTACAAATACAAATATGAACAGAAAATTTACATAAAATGAGCTATAAAAGGCCCTTAAACATATGTAAAGCCTTCACCTTTGAGTATGAGAACTGCTAATTAAACCAAAACTAATATGTCATCTTTTATTCCTCTAAGAATGGCAAAGATCCAACATTCATATAGGATTGAAATTGCTAAAGCTAGAAATAGCCAAAATGTCTAAAAAGAGTGGAATGGATCAACCATAGTATATTTCTTCTGTGAAATCCCCCATTAAATAGGATTGAATTGGAATTACACATGAAAATGTTTACAAGCATGTAATGTGAAAGGAGTATGTCAAAGCTGTATATTGTCATTCTGCTTAATTAACTTCTATGCAGAGTACATCATGAGAAACACTGGGCTGGAAGAAACACAAGCTGAAATCAAGATTGCTGGGAGAAATATCAATAACCTCAGATATGCAGATGACACCACCCTTATGGCAGAAAGGGAAGAGGAACTAAAAAAGCCTCTTGATGAAAGTGAAAGTGGAAAGTGAAAAAGTTGGCTTAAACATTTTTTAAGCCATTTTCTGAAAGCTCAACATTCAGAAGACTAAGATCATGGCATCTGGTCCCATCACTTCATGGGAAATAGATGGGGAAACAGTGAAAAGAGTGTCAGACTTTACTTTTTTGGGCTCCAAAATTACTGCAGGTGGTGATTGCAGCCATGAAATTAAAAGACGCTTATTCCTTGGAAGGAAAGTTATGACCAACCTAGATAGCATATTCAAAAGCACAGACATTACTTTGCCAACAAAGGTCTCTCTAGTCAAGGCTATGGTTTTTCCAGTGGTCATGTATGGATGTGAGAGTTGGACTGTGAATAAAGCTGAGTGCTGCGGAATTGATGCTTTTGAACTGTGGTGCTGGAGAAGACTCTTGAGAGTCCCTTGAACTGCAAAGAGATCGAACTAGTCCATTTTAAAGGAGATCAGTCCTGGGTGTTCTTTGGAAGGAATTATGCTAAGGCTGAAACTCCAATACTTTGGCCACCTGATGTGAAGAGTTGACTCATTGGAAAAGACCCTGATGCTGGGAGATATTGGGGGCAGGAGAAGGGGACGACAGAGGATGAGATGGCTGGATGGCATCACTGAATCGATGGACGTGAGTTTGAGTGAACTCCAGGAGTTCGTGATGGACAGGCAGGGCTGGTGTGCTGCAATTCATGGGGTTGCAAAGAGTTGGACACGATTGAGCAACTGAACTGAACTGAATGTGAAAAAATATGCATATAGTACAATTTTATTTTCATAATATTTATACATGAGATCAAATCAGATCAGATCAGTCACTCAGTCGTGTCCGACTCTTTGCGACCCCACGAATCACAGCACACCAGGCCTCCCTGTCCATCACCAACTCCCAGAGTTCACTGAGACTCACTCCATCGAGTCAGTGATGCCATTCAGCCATCTCATCCTCTGTCATCCCCTTCTCCTCCTGCCCCCAGTCCCTCCCAGCATCACAATCTTTTCCAATGAGTCAACTCTTCGCATGAGGTGGCCAAAGTACTGGAGTTTCAGCTTCAGCATCATTCCTTCCAAAGAAATCCCAGGGCTGATCTCCTTCAGAATGGACTGGCTGGATCTCCTTGCAGTCCAAGGGACTCCCAAGAGTCTTCTCCAACACCACACTTCAAAAGCATCAATTCTTCGGCACTCAGCCTTCTTCACAGCCCAACTCTCACATTCATACATGACCACTGGAAAAACCATAGCCATGACTAGACGAACCTTTGTTGGCAAAGTAATGTCTCTGCTTTTGAATATGCTATCTAGGTTGGTCATAACTTTCCTTCCAAGGAGTAAGTGTCTTTTAATTTCATGGCTGCAGTCACCATCTGTTGTGATTTTGGAGCCCAGAAAAATAAAGTCTGACACTGTTTCCACTGTTTCCCCATCTATTTCCCATGAAGTGGTGGGACCAGATGCCATGATCTTCGTTTTCTGAATGTGGAGCTTTAAGCCAACTTTTTCACTCTCCACTTTCATTTTCATCAAGAGGCTTTTGAGTTCCTCTTCACTTTCTGCCATAAGGGTGGTGTCATCTGCATATCTGAGGTGATTGATATTTCTCCTGGCAATCTTGATTCCAGCTTGTGTTTCTTCCAGTCCAGCGTTTCTCATGATGTACTCTGCATAGAAGTTAAATAAACAGGGTGACAATATACAGCCTTGACGAACTCCTTTTCCTATTTGGAACCAGTCTGTTGTTCCATGTCTAGTTCTAGCTGTTGCTTCCTTACCTGCATACAAATTTCTCAAGAGGCAGATCAGGTGGTCTGGTATTCCCATCTCTTTCAGAATTTTCCATAGTTTATTGTGATCCACTCAGTCAAAGGCTTTGGCATAGTCCATAAAGCAGAAATAGATGCTTTTCTGGAACTCTCTTGCTTTTTCCATGATCCAGCGGATGTTGGCAATTTGATCTTTGGTTCCTCTGCCTTTTCTAAAACCAGCTTGAACATCTGGAAGTTCACAGTTCACATATTGCTGAAGCCTGGCTTGGAGAATTTTGAGCATTCCTTTACTAGCATGTGAGATGAGTGCAATTGTGCAGTAGTTTGAGCATTCTTTGGCATTGCCTTTCTTTGGGATTGGAATGAAAACTGACCTTTTCCAGTCCTGTGGCCACTGCTGAGTTTTCCAAATTTGCTGGCATATTGAGTGCAGCACTTTCACAGCATCATCTTTCAGGATTTGGAATAGGTCAACTGGAATTCCATCACCTCCACTAGCTTTGTTCATAGTGATGCTTTCTAAGGCCCACTTGACTTCACATTCCAGGATGTCTGGCTCTAGGTCAGTGATCACACCATCGTGAGTGTCTGGGTCATGAAGATCTTTTTTGTACAGTTCTTCTTGTATTCTTGCCATCTCTTCTTAATATCTTCTGCTTCTGTTAGGTGCATACCATTTCTGTCCTTTATAGAGCCCATCTTTGCCTGAAATGTTCCTTTGGTATCTCTGATTTTCTTAAAGAGATCCCTAGTCTTTCCCATTCTGTTGTTTTCCTCTATTTCTTTGCATTGATCACTGAAGAAGGCTTTCTTATCTCTTCTTGCTATTCTTTGGAACTCTGCATTCAGATGTTTGTATCTTTCCTTTTCTCCTTTGCTTTTGGCTTCTCTTCTTTTCACAGCTATTTGTAAGGCCTCCGCAGACAGCCATTTTGCTTTTTTGCATTTCTTTTCCATGGGGATGGTCTTGATCCCTGTCTCCTGTACAATGTCACGTACCTCATTCCATAGTTCATCAGGCACTCTATCTAATATTTATACATGGACATGACTAAGTTCCACTGAATAGGAGTACCTATATGAATGATAGAATAACAAGAAACATATTAACATAAAAGCCAGGAGAATTGTCACCTCTGGAAAAATGGATGAGGAAAGATTGGGACTGTACATGATGGAGGTCCTGGAATGCCAGAACTGCTTTGAGTTTGATCCAAATTGTAGTTAAATTGTGCCTAAATGTTCTTCTTTCCAAGAAGAGAAAAAAAATCATGACTAACAAACCTGTGAAAAAATTCCTGATCTAAATTCGTAATAATAGAAAAGAAAATTAAATAGATGTAAATCTATACTCACAGATTGCAAAGGCTAAAAGTATCATAAGAATGTAGAAAAGTGGCAGCAACAGTGTACTTTGGAAAACAATATGGTATCATCTAGTAAAGTTGATGGTGCTCAAACCCCATGACTCACCATTTTCACTATTAGATATATATTTTGCAGAGAAACTCTATTTCACATGCAGGAGAATTATATAAGAAAGTTAATGGCAATGTTATCTACAAAAGCAGGAAATTGGAAACAATTAATATATTTTACCACTGAAGTATAGATAATCCCATATAATCTCATGTAATGATGAAAATTAATTACCTACCTATCATTATGTGCATTAACACAGATTAATCACACACTGATATAAAAAGAATGCTATAGAAAAATAAATGTAGTATGATTTCTTTTTTATTATTGCTCAAATTCATGTAATGTGAAAATAAGTAATCATATATATGTTATATACATACACATATGCATTTGTGGTAAAATATTAAAGAAAAGTGTGTTAAATATAAAATTTAGTTTAAAAATTCTCAGTGAAAGAGAGGAAATTTGATTGAAGAGTGATGCAAATGGATTTTAGGTGACACTAGAGATAAAGAACTCACCTGCCAATGCAGGAGACGTAAGAGACGTGGATTCAGTCCTTGGCTGGGAAAGATCCCCTAGAGAAGGTCATGACAACCCATTCCAGTATTCTTGTCTGGAGAATCCCATGGACAGAGGAGCCTGGCAGGCTACAGTCCATTGGGCTGCAAAGAGTCAGATATGACTGAAGTGACTTATGATTAATATTCTTTATCAAGTCGTGAGGTATGTACATAAGTGTTCATTCTATTATTGTTCTAGGTAATTTCCTAGAGTGCCAAAGAATTGATGCTTTTGAACTGTGTGTGGTGTTGGAGAAGACTCTTGAGAGTCCCTTGGACTGCAAGGAGATCCAATCAGTCCATCCTAAATGAGATCAGTCCTGGGTGTTCATTGGAGGGACTGATGTTGAAGCTGAAACTCCAATATTTTGGCCACCTGATGCAGAGAGCTGACTCATTTGCAAAGACCCTGATGTTGGGAAAGATTGAGGGCGGGAGGAGAAGGGGATGACAGAGGAGGAGATGGTTGGATGGCATCACTGACACAATGGACATGGGTTTGGATGAACTCCGGGAGTTGGTGATGAACAGGGAGGCCTGGGCGTGCTGCATTCATGGGGTTGCAAAGAGTCAGACATGACTGAGCGACTGAACTGAATTGAACTGACGTAACTTCCATATGCTATATAGATGCATATGCCATATACACACATGCATGTGTGCATGACATGTATTTATGACCCAATCCTTAGTTTAAAAGAATTAATAAGAGAAAATAAGATGATTCTTTATATATTTAAATGGAATATTCTTCAAGATAAATTAAGTGGATATGTGTATAGGATGCTATGATTAGTTTTAAACAAAAGGGCAAAATGAGAATAAATATACATTTTGTTTATTTGTGTACTAAACATCTTTAGGAAGTTATCTGGGAAATGGATAGCTGGATTACCACTTGAGGAACTGGGTATTTGAATGGAACTTAAGTGGGAGTGAGAATTTTCACTGAATGCCCTTCTGTAAGTTTAAATTCTTATACCAACCAAATACATTATAATTATTACAATAGTTGCAATTAAACTTTTAAAAATAAAATATAACATCCTATACAAATTTTCTGGTTAAGGTGGGTCCTGTGTTACATCTAAATGGGTGGGAAAGGAGAATTTGACATATTCTACTAACAAAGGATGAAGGCATTCTCTCCATGGCCTTCCTGCCTAGAGGGCAGAGCATAAGGAATGGGTATATTCTTTTGCTGCCAGAAGGGAAGGAGAAATTGGGAAGGCATGCTGTGATTATTATTTTCACAAATTGCTAATGATAAGCATGAAATAAGAGCATAGGATTGAATTCAGTTAATGTCAAGCCAGAAAATCACACCAAATGTCAAATTTTCATAGACGCTCTCATTAACAACACTTATGCCAGTCACATACATTGGTTTCCACAGAGACCAGCCAAAATTTCCATCAGTTACTGGCTTTATAATCTGACTTTCTAACAAAAAAATAACTTAATATATCCATGCAAAGCCCAAGGTTGAGCAACACAGAATAGCAGCAGCAAAGAACAAACATTGTGAAGCAAAATAAATCTATTTATTTATGATATAGCTTAAGTTTTGGAGGCTCATATTTTATAGCACCATCCATGATTCTGGAATTTTCCTTCAATTAATAATTGTGCCAAATTTACTAAATATATGATTTAGTTGTCCAAAATTGACAAAGCCGCTATTTTTACAAAGTAATTATTTTGTAATTTAACATTTAACTAATAATTTAAAAAATGCTTTTAGGCAGGACAGAGCTAGTTTATTTTTACTTTGCTTGTTCTTCAACTCTCTGTGCTGTCGTGAGGGTTGTCACTTTAAACTTCCTGAGTTAGTATCTAAAAAGAGGTAATCATGTTACAAATATTGACATATTTACAACATATAATTATATAAGTAGTCAGCAAAAATTTCTCTACCTACTATTGTTGAAACAGTCTATCAAGAGGTAAAAAGACATAGAGGGGTACTATATAGATTGTGCTTTCCAATAGATTCATTTGCCTGGAGGACCAAGCAAATCTTTCATTTGACTGCTCAATGAAAGATAAGCAAAGGAAAAGTAGATAAATTACTATTGTAGAAGTGTATAACATCTAGGGCTTATTTGGAAATTTGATATTATTTGGAGTTATCTGAATTCCATAAGGCTTAAAGGCAGAAGGAACATTATACCTTGACCCTAGAAGTTGAGAATGATTTTTTATAAGAAGGAGGAGAACAGAGAAAAATCTTCCAAAAAGAGGGGCGAGCATGCGCTTGTTAAGATTGGTAGCACAAAAGTAAATGAAACTGGTATTTGGAAAACTAGAAACTATGCCTTAAATAGCTAGTTACAGGATCTCAGAGAAATGAAATGAAGTCAGACTAGAGGGCCATGAAAGTTACACTAAAGTCATTTACACCGTTTTGTTGTTCATCTGCTGCTGAGTTGCTTCAATTGTGTCCAACTCTTTGAGAACCCATGGACTGTATAGCCTACTGGACTCCTCTATCCATGGGATTCTCCAGGCTAGAATACTGGAGTGGATTGCAATTTCCTTCTTCAGGGGATCTTCAAGACCCAGCGATTGAACCTGCATTTCTTATGTCTCCTGCATTGACAGGCGGGTTCTTTACCCCTCGCATTGCTGTTCGTGGGGAACCATTTATGTTTTTGAAAATGGCTACTTAAATATGAAACACATTTTATGTAATAGAAGAAATATTTGGCCAGAGTAGATTAGTGAATATATCTTTTAAAAAATTATTATAAAATACACAACATAAAAATTACCATCTTAAACTTTTTCAAGTATACATTTTAGTGGCATGAGTACATTCACACGGTTGTGTTGCCGTAACCACCTACCCATCCACAGAACTCTTTCATCTTGAAAAATGGAACTCTGTACCCAATAAATGAAAATTTCCCATTCTCCCCCCAGATCTGTTTAAAAATAAATATGAAATAGTAAACAGACATATAAAAGGCAAAACATTTTCCCAAGGGTGTTGAGAAATATATACGATTTAACAAGTGGGTATGCTTGATGTACCCTATTTATATGTTTCTTTCTTATCATCTCACTCTCTCTATATATGACGTATTTCTTAGATTTAAGAAACTTAAAAGGCTAAGGAAAGAATATGGCTGAATTGATCAAGCAGGGGAGAGATTTCATTAGCAAGATGCCCCAAAGGTTAGTCATCATGGGCCTTGACCAGTAATATCAACCAGTGAACATAAAATATAATGGACATAAAAGAAACATTTAGGCAGAACTTAAAAGGGTTGTATTGAATAATACAGCAAGAGGGAATAGGTCCACTCTTACTGTTATCTGCT
Organism: Bos indicus; assembly: GCF_029378745.1. Classification (NCBI taxonomy): domain Eukaryota; kingdom Metazoa; phylum Chordata; class Mammalia; order Artiodactyla; family Bovidae; genus Bos; species Bos indicus. The sequence goes on from NC_091760.1 coordinate 116,160,248, forward strand.
TGATTTATTGACAGTGCCACATCAATAAATGATCCTATGCGAAGGATCTTGTAATCAGCTTTAGTCCCATACACTGCCTTCTGCTCAGAAGGTCTTTCACTGCGCCATTACCCGAGAGGGGCCTCAGATGTTAGAGAACCAATGAAGTATTCAGTTACTTTGTTTTAACAAGCTTCTGTGGAAACCGAAGACTAGGAAATTTCAAATGAGCCAATAGTCTTCACTGAGCAGCACACAATGTATTCAGCCAGGTTCCAGGTTTTACTGATCACAGTGAACTTTTTAGCATTATGTATTGTCAGGAAGGCCAGAGTTTTACATCTTACAGGAACATGTGGTTATATTCAACCACAATATTATGGTATTTCCATATCTTGTGGTTCTGCCATAGGAAAACATAAGTTTGTTTTGATGTGTTTCCTGAAAAACCAGTTGTCATATATGCCTTAATTTAAAAATAATTAGTCTTTTTTTTGGGGGGGGGTAATTGGAAACATGAGGAGGAACATTGTAAAACACCCCAAAGTAAACAAACCCAGTTGGCAGAGTAAATTAGTTTTGATTTACATGCAATTTTATAAGCTTAGAGATTTTGGATTGAAACAAAACTTTTTGAATCCTGAAAACAATTTTTGTGCATTTTATTTCTTATGTTTGCTTAATATTGACTGTTGTTTTTTATTGCTGTCATCAACTTCTCCAAGCCTTTAAAAAGTTGCATTTTCATATCTCTTATGGTCATTAACTTCCTAAAATAATTCACTTCTACTTGGTAGAAGATATGTTGATGATCTATAAGTTATGTTACAATAATTTCATTTTGTGACAAATGTAATAGTGAATATCATTCTTCTTGAATTGGAAAATCATGCTTGTTATTATCCATTATGTGTTTCTGAACCTGAGGTTAACATTACAGTGTTATCACATAATCCCTAGATTGGAACTGGCTTTACAAATTTTTGAATCAACTATTTAGGAGAATAAACTGAGAGGAAGAAGGGCTGGGTAGGGTGTGGAAAAATTCTACCTTCCAAAGTTTGGGGGTTGTTGCCTTTAATATCATATGAGAAGGAGAAAAAGAACTCTGATTCTCCTCCTTGTTTGTTCATCAAATCATTATTTCCAAGCCAAGTTTCTTTCAATAATTTTATATTTTGGTTAAAGTTTACTTATTGTGCTTATCAGAAACAGAGGCAGATTTATGTAGCTGCCCCAAAGTTTTCAATTAAAGCCTAGAAACACTTCTTATTAAAGAATGTTCATGGTTAATCACTGAATGTAAGGCAGCAATTTGATTATGTTTTTTTGTTAGTATTGCTTTGAGGAGATTATGATCCCTTTCAGAATACTGTGAATAAGAGAGGCACTTTTTCTGAAAAAAAAAAAAAAAAAAAAAGACAGGCACTTTTTCTGGATAAGTTTCTATCTACTGCATTTACAATTATATACAATTTCAAGGTGTCTTTATATCTCCTGAATTATATCCTAATACCCTTAATTTAGAACCTGAAGCTTGGAACACCAATTCTATGCTTTTTGAGTCACCTTTTACAACCAGAGAACCTCTTGTCTCAATCTCTTCTCCCACTATTTTTATAAAAGTAAGCTTCTTTTCAAATCAATATGATTTCCTTATTGTCCCCAAGACAAGTCACATTGAAATCTAACTACACACTAATGCATTTCTTTTTCTTGGGGACCATTGCCTCCTGTACAATGTCACAAACCTCTGTCCATACTTCTTCAGGCACTCTGTCTATCAGATCTAGTCTCTTGAATCTATTTGTCACTTCCACTGTATAATCATAAGGGTTTTGATTTACATCATACCTGAATGGTCTAGTGGTTGTCCCTACTTTCTTCAATTTAAGTCTGAATTTGCCAATAAGGAGTTCATGGTCTGAGCCACAGTCAGCTCTGGGTCTTGTTTTTGCTGACTGTATAGAGTTTCTCCATCTTTGACTGCAAAGAATATAATCAATCTGATTTCAGTATTGACCATCTAGTGATGTCCATGTGTAGAGTCTTCTCTTGTGTTGTTGGAAGAGGGTGTTTGCTATAACCAGTGCCTTCTTTTGGGAAAACTCTGTTAGCCTTTGCTCTGCTTCATTTTGTACTCCAAGGCCAAATTTGCCTATTACTCCAGGTATCTCTTGAGATCCTACTTTTGCATTTCAGTCCCCTTGCTTTTTCCTAAAGCAAATCAGTCTGGAATATTCATTGGAAAGACTGATGCTAAAGCTGAAACCCCAATACTTTGGCCACCTGATACAAAGAATTGACTCATTGGAAAAGACCCTGATGCTGGGAAATATTGAAGGCAGGAGAAGGGAACAACAGAGGATGAGATGGTTGGATGGCATCACCAACTTGATGGACGTGAGTTTGAGTAAGCTCCCAGAGTTGGTGATGGAACAGAGATGACTGGCGTGCTGCAGTCCATGGGGTCACAAAGAGCTGGACGTGACTGAGTGACTGAACTAAACTGATAAACTAATGCTGCTATCCTCCATGGACTTTGGACAACTTTTGTGTTTTTTCTCCTTTAATCCCAGATCCTACAAAATCAAGTTTAAATTAAATTAGTCTTTCAAAGAAAACATAAACTCCTGATATCACCCCCCAAATGCATTCTCTCTTCTCTGAATTTTAATTTGTGACTCACTGCATATTGATGAATATAATATAGTATCTTGAAGTAGTAATATTTTCCCAAGTGTGTGATAGAGACCCTCAAGAAAACTATGAACTCCAGTAGCATAGGGTTACACTCCACACTTGGATTCTTTCAGTTAGAAACTACTCTATGAAGAAAGACACTGTTGGGATATATTGACTTCATTGTGATGTGTTCCCTTAAGGAGGACCAGCTGTGTCAATATTCTAGTTGTATATTACCCTATTACTTGATTTGTTTTACCTTATGGTTATTTGAATTTCATAGCTAATTTCCCTCTCCTCTTTGTTTGCTAGAAGCTTAGAGCCTAATTGGTGGAATTTTAGTAGCAGTATGACATGTTCTTCATGGCATGTTTTCATTTGGTTTTACTGTATTTTATTTTCCTTTTATAAACATTTCCTCATGGTGTTTATCTTCTGATAATATATTAATCTTTCCAAAGCCATCTAAATGTCCTTGGAAAAAAATCAGAGCACACAATAAACAAAATATATTATTTTCTTCCTTTATTGTGTTATGGCAATGCTTGAAGAGGGCATGTGGTTACCAAAATCAAGTGAAGGAGGAGACAGAAGACTTGCATATATTGGAATATTAGTTTTATTAATTTCAAAAAGAGTAATTTTAACTTATAGGTTATAATAATTTGAATTAAAATAGTAATTTTCCATCTCAGACATTTTCCTTTCCTCATTCCTATTTTATTTTTCTCTATAGCACTTATACTGGGCATATCTCTATGCACTCTTTGTTTGTTGTCTGTATCCTCCTATTGGAATATCAGCTCCACGAAGGTGAGAATTTGTTTTGTTCCTCACATATACCCCCAAATATTAATAGGGTATGCTGCTAAGTCACTTCAGTCGTGTCCGACTCTGTGTGACCCCATAGACGGCAGCCCACTAGGCTCCCCCGTCCCTGGGATTCTCCAGGCAAGAATACTGGAGTGGGTTGCCATTTCCTTCTCCAATGCATGAAAGTGAAAAGTCAAAGTGAAGTCACTCAGTCGTGTCTGACTCTTATCGACCTCATGGACTGCAGCCTTCCAGGCTCTTCCATCCATGAGATTTTCCAGGCAAGAGTACTGGAGTGGGGTGCCATTGCCTTCTCCTAATAGGGCATGGCCCCAATTAAACATCCCACAAGTACTGAAAGAATGAATTGCAACAATATCTTATGGATACAGGGTAGAAATAGTCTCACAAAACTGGGAAATGTATGTCTCCTAGTTCTATGTGTTCCTATACCAGTTTTGCGGATTTGGTATAATTGCCATATCTTTCAACTTTATTACTCTCTTTTATTTGTTTTACAATGATTTTGGATTAGATGAACTATAAGATATAATGCCAAGTCCTTTTCTCAAGTTCCATTTATAAAAGTTTTAAAAAGTGTTGATTAATCAATTAGAATCCATGGGAATAGGGTTGTTTCTGAAAATTTCTCATATTATATCTTACAGCCCTTCTGAAAAGGTCTTTATTTCTGAGTCAATAATTTCTTTTTTCCTCATTTTTAAGGGTAGCATAGTCTCTACATGCAGGTCTGCAAAGTTAACAAGACAAACCTTAACAATTCTCCATTCAGTCATTCAGTTGTGCCCTACTCTTTGTGACCCCATGGACTGCAGCATGCCAGACCTCCCTGTTCATCACCAACTCCTGGAGCTTGCTCAAATGCATGTCCATTGAGTCGGTGATGCCATCCAACCATCTCATCCTCTGTTGTCCCCTTCTCCTCCCACCTTCAATCTTTCCTAGCATCAGGGTCTTTTCCAGTGAGTCAATTCTTTGCATCAGGTGGCCAAAGTGTTGGAATTTCAGCTTCAACATCAATCCTTCCAATGGACATTCAGAACAGATTTCCTTTAGGATGGACTGGTTGGATCTCCTTGCAGTCCAAGGGACTCTCAAGAGTCTCTTCTCCAACACCACAGTTCAAAAGCATCAATTCTTTGGTGCTCAGCTTTCTTTATAGTCCAGCTCTCACATCCATACATGACTACTGGAAAAACCATAGCCTTGACTAGACAGACTTTTGTTGGCAAGGTAATGTCTGTACTTTTTAATATGCTATCTAGTTGGTCATAACTTTTCTCCCAAGGAGTATGCAGCTTTTAATTTCATGGCTGCAGTCATCATCTGCTTGATTTTGGAGCCCAAAAACATAAAGTCTCTCACTGTTTCCATTGCTTCCCCATCTATTTGCCATGAAATGATGGGACCGGATGCCATGATCTTAGTCTTCTGAATGTTGAGTTCTAAGTCGACTTTTTCACTCTCCTCTTTCACTTTCATCAAGAGGCTCTTCAGTTCTTTTTCACTTTCTGCCATAAGGGTGGTGTCATCTGCATATCTGAGGTTATTGATATTTCTCCTGGCAATCTTGATTCCAGCTTGTGCTTTTTCCAGCCCAGCTTCTCTCATGATGGTCCATCCCAAATTCTGATATAAAAATGGAGATAGAAATCTAGTTGTTCACCCCAAATAGCTAACTGTTTGCTCCTTCACAGTGTAAAAAATTATGTATAAATATTCTTATCATGTTAAAGTTTAATTTTATCATTAGCAAATTACTCTTTGAGTTTTTAAAAACTTTGTATTTGTGTTTGTCACGTTCTGACTATTGTTCTATATAAGGAGAGGGAGTTAACCAGGGGTCCTAATCATGCCCACACAGTCTTGTGGAGTGTGTTGTAAGGCTTACCTATTTCCTGATACTGAGCTATATCTGTAGCTACTTACATTGGCAACTGATTAGGCCAATAATACCCATCCTAAAACTGTTCACTTCCTGGGGCAAGGGTGTGGGGAGACTGGCTTGTTCATTGCTTCCTATAATGTTTACTGTTTGCTTAAATATGCTGGGCCTTTTGCCCTGGATTCCTTTCCTTGAATAAAACTCTGCCTCTGCAGGTGTTATCCAGGCCCATTGCACAATCCTGGTGGAACATAGGGACAAGAATAAGCACTGCAAATATGCTGAATGATGGTAAGTTCACCAAGACAAGTGTGTTCCTGCAGGTCCTTATTTAGATGGTCAGTTCTTCTTTTACAAACTATACTTATTTATTTTGCTGCATATAATTAAATTGTTACTATTTCCTTTGGCAATTTAAGTTAGTTGAGAATTCTAGAACCCGACAGACTCGATCTCAGACTACTATACTAATACTCACTAATTTATCAGTCCTACTGTAATATACAAGAGTCTGAAAGGCAGTCCTTGGATGCAGTCTCAAAAATGACAGAATGATCTCGGTTTGTTTCCAAGGTAGACCATTCAACATCATAGTAAACCAAGTCTATGGCCCAACCACTAATGCCAAAGAGATGGAGTTGAATGGTTCTATGAAGACCTACAAGACCTTCTAGAACTAAAACCAAAAAAAGTGTTCTTTTCATTGTAGGGAACTGGAATGTAAAAGTAAGAAGTCAAGAGATACCGGGAGTAAACTGGCAAATTTGGCCTTGGAGTACAAAATGAAGCAGAGCAAAGGCTAACAGAATTTTGCCAAGAGAATACACTGGTCATAGAAAACACCCTTTTGCAGTAACACAAGAAATGATTCTACACATGGACATCACCAGATGGTCAATACTGAAATCAGATTGATTATATTCTTTGCAGCCAAAGATGGAGAAGCTCTGTTTAGTCAGCAAAAGCAAGACCAGGAGCTGACAGTGGCTCAGATCATGAACTCCTTATTGCCAAATTCAGACTTAAATTGAAGAAAGCAGGGAAAACCACTAGACCATTCAGGTATGACCTAAATCAAATCCCTTACAATTATACAGCGGAAGTGACAAATAGATTCAAGGGATTAGATCTAATTGGCAGAGGGCCTGAAGAATTATGGACAGAGATTCATAACACAGTACAAGAGATGGTGACCAAAACCATCCCTAAGAAAAACAAATGCAAGAAGGCAAAATGGTTGTCTGAGGAGGACTTACAAACAGTTGAGTAAAGAAGAGAAGTGAAGAGCAAAGGAGAAAAGGAAAGATATACCCATCTGAATGCAAAGTTCCAAAGAATAGCAAGGAGAGATAAGAAAGCCTTCTTAACTGAACAATGGAAAGAAATAGAGGAAGACAATAGAATGGAAAAGACTAGAGATCTCTTCAAGAAAATTAGAGATACTAAGGGAACATTTCATGCAAAGATGGGAACAATAAAGAACAGAAATTGTAAGGACCTAACAGAAGCAGAAGATATTAAGAAGAGGTGGCAAGAATACACAGAAGAACTGTACCAAAAAATGTCTTAATGACCAAGATAACCATAATGCTCTGGTCACCTACAGCCAGACATCCTAGAGTGTGAAGTCAAGTGGGCCTTAGTAAGATATTCTAGCTATAAACCTAGTGAAAGTGATGGAATTCCAGCTGAGCTATTTCAAATCCTAAAAGATGTTGCTGCTAAAGTGCTGCACTCAATATGCCAGCAACTTTAGAAAACTCAGGAGTGGCCACAGGACTGGAAAATGAAATTCCTTTTCCTTACTCAAAGGAGTACGTCAAAGCTGTATATTGTCACCCTGTTTATTTAATTTATATGCAGAATATCATGCTGAAGCTGAAGCTCCACTCATTTGGTCACCTGATGTGAATAACTGACTCATTGGAAAAGACCTTGGATGCTAGGAAAGATCGATGGCTGGAGGAGAAGAGGGTGACAAAGGATAAGGTTTTTGGATGGCATCACTGACTCAATAGACATGAGTCGGAGCAAACTCCAGGAGATAGTGAAGGACAAGGAATCCTGGTGTCCTGTAGTTCATGGGGTTGCAAAGAGTTGGCCACAGCTTAGCAACTGAACAGCAACAACAATTTAAATGAAAGCTACTGGATTTGTGTCATTTCTATTTTGCAGGACAGTGAGGTGATGTGGAATGACTTCTAGTCCAAGAAGCAGAAGCATCATCTGGAGAAGTGCACAGGCAATATATCCATCAGTGTCTGCTTTCTAATACCAAGAACTTGCATTCAACAATGGAATAAATCACAAGAGAAAGCAAATCACTGGGCTTAAAATTATTGAAATATTGCAAGATGAATTAAAATTAATCTACTTTTCAAATGAAGCATTCAAAATGTGAAAGCAAGGCCAGTGTTTCCTTCTCCCTGTCATAGGTTTTGCTTGTGCCCCTCTTGCAGCCATGTTCGCAATCTTCTAATTGACCTCCTGCCTCTGAAAACCGGTGGTATTTCAACATTTCTATATTGCCAAACTTTTTATCATAGCACCTTGCCCAGGAAGTGAACTGAAATTATTTTTTTGAACCAATACATTGTTACTTGTAAAAGCTGAAAGTAGTGCATAATGTTAATTGAGTAATTATTTTTGTTAATACCTACTGTATGCCATTATTGAAGCTTGATACCAATCAGTTCATTAAAAAATTAAGCAATTAGACTCTGAACTCATTGAGAATATAAATTTCTCATTTATATCTACATTCCCAGGTTCTCTTGACAGTTCCATATACATATGTAATAATAAGTGCACAAAGGAGTTGTTCAATTAATACCCAATCTGATTAATTATTGAAGATTTTCTGATACATTTACTACTGATAAAAACAAATAAGAAAACAGTTGTTGAAGTTTCTTATGGTTTGTGGCTGTGGCTCAGATCATGAACAGGAGTTTAATAACATCAAATCTCTTCAGAATGTTCAAAATTTCATTCATTGTGATGAAAATTTACAATGTATTATTTTATTTAATCTTCACAACAAATCTATGAAAGTTGCGTTATTACTTATTGTGAGTATCCCTTATATGAACACTTGTTATTGGATTTAGGACCATCCAGATAATCCCCCGAAGAAAGTTACTTACATTCACAAAGATTCCTTCCAAATATGTTAACGTTCACAGGTTCTGAGGCTTAGGACATGGACATATCTTTTTGGGGGTCAGCATTCAACTCACTACAGTGTTGTAACAGATTATCATAAACTCAGTGGCTTAAAAGAAGATAAATTTATGTTCTTACAGTTCTAGATATCTGAAGTCAGACCCTAATCTCACTGCGTTAAAACCAAGAAGTCAGCAGGGCTATGTTTCTTTCTGGATGGAGACTCTGAAAATGAAACTGTTTCCTTGTCACTTCCAGCTTCTTGAAGTTGTCCCCATTTCTTGGATCATGGTTGCCTTTCTCTATCTTCAAAAGCTAACAGCATTGCATTTCTGCTATTCTTCTTCTGTTTTTATATCTCTCTAACCACAGGAGATATTTTCATTTTTAAGGAGTCATGATCAGGGTACCCACCTGTGTAATCCAGGATACTCTTCGCATCTCAAGGACCTTAACCACATTCAAAAACTCTCTCTTGCCACATAAGGTAATATATTCAGAGGTTTGAGATACTGGGACATAGGCATCTTTCAGTCAGTTCAGTTCAGTTCAGTTGCTCAGTCGTGTCCAACTCTTTGCAACCCCATGAATCGCAGCACTCCAGGCCTCCCTGTCCATCACCAACTCCCGGAGTTCACCCAGACTCACGTCCACTAAGTCAGTGATGCCATCCAGCCATCTCATCTTCTGTCGTCCCCTTCTCCTCCTGCCCCCAATCCCTCCCAGCATCACAGTCTTTTCCAATGAGTCAACTCTTCCCATGAGGTGGCCAAAGTACGGGAGTTTCAGCTTTAGCATCATTCCTTCCAAAGAAATCCCAGGGCTGATCTCCTTCAGAATGGACTGGTTGGATCTCCTTGCAGTCCAAGGGACTCTCAAGAGTCTTCTCCAACACCACAGTTCAAAAGCATCAATTCTTCAGCACTCAGCCTTCTTCACAGCCCAACTCTCACATTCATATATGACCACTGGAAAAACCATAGCCTTGACTACACGAACCTTTGTTGGCAAAGTAATGTCTCTGCTTTTTAATATGCTATCTAGGTTGGTCATAACTTTCCTTCCAAGGAGTAAGCATCTTTTAATTTCATGGCTGCAGTCACCATCTGCAGTGATTTTGGAGCCCCCAAAAATAAAGTCTGACACTGTTTCCACTGTTTCCCCATCTATTTCCCATGAAGTGATGGGACTGGATGCCATGATCTTAGTTTTCTGAATGTTGAGCTTTAAGCCAACTTTTTCACTCTCCACTTTCACTTTCATCAAGAGGCTTTTTAGTTCCTCTTCACTTTCTGCCATAAGGGTGGTGTCATCTGCATATCTAAAGTTATTGATATATCTCCGGGCAATCTTGATTCCAGCTTATGTTTCTTCCAGTCCAGCATTTCTCATGATGTACTCTGCATATAAGCCATCATTCTGCCTACTGGGGATTCCCTAGTAAGTTAGCTGGTAAAGAATCCTCCTGCAATGCAAGACACCCTGGTTCTATTTCTGGGTCAGGAAGATCCCCTGGAGAAGGGATAGGCTATCCACTACAGTATTCTTGGGCTTCCCTGGTGGCTCAGACAGTAAAGAATCCGCCTGTAATGAGGAAGACCTGGGTTCGATCCCTGTGTTGGGAAGATCCCCTGGAGGAAGGCATGACAACCCACTCCAATATTCTTGGCTGGAGAATCCCCATGGACAGAGGAGCCTTGAAAGCTACAGCCCATAAGGTCGCAAAGAGTCAGACATGACTGAGCGACTAAGCACAGAACATTCTGCCTACTGCACAATGCCTGAGAACTGCTGTTGCTTCAGAACCCTGTTTGAAGACATTTGAAGATCAGTGATGTTACCACCACTCACAGGAGCTGAAGATTGTATGCTTATCAATAGAAGCCAGACCATAAGGCCTGGACAACTAGACACCTGTCCTGTTAAGGCTCCTCTACTAGTTATTTCTTCTCACTGCTGTTTCTACTCTAGGTTCCAGGTATTCCTGGTGAAACCTGAATATTCTGAAGAGATTTGATGTTATTTAACTCAGCAATACATGAACCATGAATTAAGGATGTTCAAGGTGGTTTTAGAAAAGGCAGAGGGACCAGAGATCAAATTGCCACATCTGCTGGATCATTGAAAAAGCAAGAGAGTTCCAGAAAAACATCTATTTCTGCTTTACTGACTATGCCAAAGCCTTTGACTGTGTGGATCACAATAAACTGTGGAAAATTCTGAAAGAGATGGGAATACCAGACCACCTGACCTGCCTCTTGAGAAACATGTATGCAGGTCAGGAAGCAACAGTTAGAACTGGACATGGAACAACAGACTGGTTCCAAATAGGAAAAGGAGTATGTCAAGGCTGTATATTGTCACCCTGCTTATTTAACTTTTATGCAGAGTAAAGCATGAGAAAAGCTGGGCTGGAGGAAGCACAAGCTGGAATTAAGATTGTTGGGAGAAATATCAATAACCTTAGATATGCAGATGACACCACCCTTATGGAAGAAAGTGAAGAAGAACTAAAGAGCCTCTTGATGAAAGTGAAAGAGGAAAGTGAGAAAGTTGGCTTAAAGCTCAACATTCAGAAAACTAAGATCATGGCATCCAGTCCCATCACTTCATGGGAAATAGATGGGGAAACTTGGTAACAGTGTCAGACTTTATTTTTCTGGGCTCCAAAATCACTGCAGATGGTGATTGCAGCCATGAAATTAAAAGACGCTTACTCCTTGGAAGGAAAGTTATGACCAACCTAGACAGCATATCAAAAAGCAAAGACATTACTTTCTCAACAAAGTTCCATCTAGTCATGGCTATGGTTTTTCCAGTGGTCATGTATGGATGTGAGAGATGGACTATAAAGAAAGCTGAGCACTGAAGATTTGATGCTTTGAACTGTGGTGTTGAAGAAGACTCTTGAGAGTCCCTTGGACTGCAAGGAGATCCAACCAGTCCATCCTAAAGGAGATCAGTCTTGGGTGTTCATTGGAAGGACTGATGTTGAAGCTGAAACTCCAAAACTTTGGCCACACAATACGAAGAGCTGACTTATTGGAAAAGACCCTGATGCTAGAAAAGATTGAGGGCAGGAAGGAGAAGGAGATGGCAGAGGATGAGAATGTTGGATGGCATCACCAACTCAATGGACATGGGTTGGGTGGACTCCAGGAGTTGGTGATGTACAGGGAGGCATGGTGTGCTACGGTTCATTGAATCTCACAGAGTCAGACATGACTGAGCGACTGAACTGAACTGAGCTGAACTACTGTTCATGATCTGAGCCAGTCAGCTCCCAGTCTTGTTTTTGCTGACTGTATAAAACTTCTACATCTTTGGCTGCAAAGAATAGAATCAATCTGATTTTGGTATTGATCATCTGGTGATGTCTATGTGTAGAGTCTTCTCTTGTATTGCTGGAAGAGGGTGTTTGCTATGACCAGTGCATTCTCTTGGCAAAACTCTTAGTAGCCTTTGCCCTGCTTCATTTTGTATGCCAAGGCCAAATTTGCCTGTTACTCCAGCTATCTCTTTACTTCCTACTTTTGCCTTCCAGTCCCCTATGATGAAAAGGACATCTTTTTTGATTGTTAGTTGTAGAAGGTCTTGTAGGTCTTCATAGAACTGCTCAACTTTAGCTTCTTCAGCATTACTGATTGGGGTATAGACTTGGATTACTGTGATATTGAATGGTTTGACTTGGAAACAAACAGATTATTCTGTCACTTTTGAGATTGCACCCAAGTACTGCATTTCAGACTTTTTTGTTGACTATGAGAGCTACTCCATTTCTTCTAAGGGATTCCTGCCCACAGTAGTAGATATAATGGTCATCTGAGTTAAATTCACCCATTCCAGTCCATTTTAGTTCACTGATTCCTAAAATGTTGATATTCATTCTTGCCATCTCCTGTTTGACCACTTCCAATTTACCTTGATTCATGGACCTAACATTCCATGTTCCTATGCAACACTGTTTTTACAGCATCAGATTTCCTTCCATCACCAGTCACATCTACAACCAGGTGTTGTTTTTGCTTTGGCTCCATCTCTTCATTCTTTCTGGAGTTATGTCTCCACTCTTCTCCAGTAGCATATTGGGCACCTACTGACCTGGGGAGTTCATTTTTCAGTGTCATATATTTTTGCCTTTTCATACTGTTCATGGGGTTCTCAAGGCAAGAATATTGAAGTGGTTTGCCATTGCCCTCTCCAGTGGACCACATTTTGCCAGAACTCTCCATAGTGACCCTTCTGTCTTTGGTGGCCCTACAGGGCATGGCTCATAGTTTCATTGAGTTAGACAAGGCTGTGATACATGTGATCAGTTTGATTAGTTTTCTCTGACTGTGGTTTTCATCCTGTTTGCCCTCTGATGGAGAAGGATAAGAGGCTTATGGAATCCTCCTGATGGCAGAGACTGACTGAGGGGGAAACTGGGTCTTGTTCTGATGGGTGGGGCCATGCTTAGTAAATATTTAATCCAATTTTCTGTTGATAGGTGGGGCTGTGATCCCTCCCTGTTGTTGACCTAAGACCAAACTATGGTGGAGGTAATGAAGACAATGGTGACCTCCTTCAAAATGTTCCATGGATGTACTGCCACACTCAGTGCCCCCTATCCTGCAGCAGGCCACTGCCAAGCCAAGCCTCTGCTGGAGACTCCTGGACACTGACAGTCAAATCTGGGTCAGTCTCTTGTGGGGTCACTGCTCCTTTTTTCTGGGTCCTGGAGTGCACAAGATTTTGTTTGTGCCTTCCAAGGGTCTGTTTCCCCAGTCCTGTGACTGGGGAACGTTCTGGTGACTCTGTGTGGGGTTAATGGTGACCTCCACCAAGAGGGCTTATGCCACACCCAGGTCTGCTGCACCCAGAGCCCCTGCCCATATCTCAGTGAGTAGGCCATTGCTCACCCATATCTCTGCAGGAGACAAACACTCAAAAGCAGGTCTGGCTCAGTCTCTGTGGGACTCTGGATTCTTGGTGATGGACAGGGTCTCTCTGAGACTGAGTCTTTGGGAGTCCTAAAAGACGATGTTGTGAAAATGCTGCACTAAATAAGCCAGCAAATTTGGAAAACTCAGCAGTGGCCACAGGACTGGAAAAGGTCAGTTTTTGTTCCAATCCCAAAGAAAGGCAATGCCAAAGAATGCTCAAACTACCACACAATTGCAATCATCTCACACACTAGTAAAGTAATGCTCAAAATTCTCCAAGCCAGGCTTCAAGAGTACATGAACCAAGAACTTCCAGATGTTTAAGCTGGATTTAGAAATGGCAGAGAAACCAAATATCAAATTGTCAAAATCTGCTGGATCATCAAAAAAGCAAGAGAGTTCCAGAAAAACATTTACTTATGCTTTATTGATTACACCAAAGCCTTTGACTGTGTGGATAACAACAAACTGTGGAAAATTCTTAAAGAGATGGGAATACCAGACCACCTGACCTGCCTCCTGAGAAATCTATATGCAGGTCAAGAAGTAGCAGTTAGAACTGGACATGGAACAACAGACTGGTTCCAAATTGGGAAAGGGGTACATCAAGGCTGTATATTGTCACCCAGCTTATTTAACTTATATGCAGAGTACATCATGAGAAATGCTGGACTGGATGAAGCACAAGCTGGAATCAAGATTGCCAGGAGAAATATCAATAACCTCAGATATGCAGATAACACCACCCTTATGGCAGAAAGCAAAGAGGAACTAAATAGCCTCTTGTTGAAAGTGAAAGAGGAGAGTGAAAAGGTTGGCTTAAAACTCAGCATTCAGAAAACTAAGATCATGGCATCCAGTCCCATCACTTCATGGCAAATAGATGGGGAAACAATGGAAACAGTGAGAGACTTTATGTTTTGGGGCTCCAAAATCACTGCAGATGGTGACTTCAGCCATTAAATTAAAAGACACTTGCTCCTTGGAAGTAAAGCTATGACCAACCCAGACAACATAGTAAAAAGCAGAGACCTTACTTTGCCAATAAAGGTTCATCTAGTCAAAGCTATAGTTTTTCCAGTAGTCATGTATGGATGTGAGAGTTGGACTGTGAGGAAAACTGAGCACCAAAGAATTGTTGCTTTTGAACTGTGGTGTTGGAGAAGACTCTTGAGTCCTTTGGACTGCAAGGAGAACAAACCAGTCAATTGTAAGGAAACTTGTCCTGAATATTCTTTGCAAGGACTGATGCTAAAGTTGAAACTCCAATAGTTTGACCATCTTCTGGGAAGAATAGACTCATTGGAAAAGACCCTGATGTTGGGCAAGATTGAAGGCAGTAGGAGAAAGGCATGACAGAGGATGAGATGGTTGGATGGCATCACTGACTCTATGGACATGAGTTGGAGCAAGCTCTGGGAGTTGGTGAAAGACAGGGAAGCCTGGCACTCTGCAGTCCATGAGATCGCAAACAGTAGGACACGAATGAGCAACTGAACTGAATTGAAATGAAACTCCTCTTCAGACCAGACCATAGGCATTCCTTAAGGTGCCGTGATGGTAGCCAAATTCTTCCACAGGACTATCACCCACAACAAATTGGCTGTGTACCACTGGCTTTATGGGGCTTCCCTGGTGGTGCTGGTGGTCAAGATTCTGCCTGCCAATGTAGGAGACTTTAGAGACACAGATTCGATCCCTGGATCAGGAAAATCCCCTGGAGGAGTGCATGGCAACCCAATCCAGTATTCTTACCAGGAGAATCCTATGGACAGAAGAGCCTGGTGGGCTATGATCCATAAGGTCACAAAGAGTTGGACATGAAGTAAGCGACTTAACATAGCACAGCACAGCACTGGTCTTTTAGTTCCTTAACAGAAGCTTTTAATCTATGAGTCAAGATGGCCACCAGGGTGGCTGGATTGAGACAGATTCCTGGTGTCGCCTGATTCATATACCCTAAACCACCACCATTCCCTCTTCAGCTGTGGTTTGTTGAAAGGGCAGGACAACAGGTCTTTTTTTTTTTTTTTTTTCTCTTTTCCATAGAAGTAATATTTCCTGGTGAGGGCCTTTAAGTCCATTCTGTTCTAAATAAAGAGGTTTTTAAAACTGGACTTATTTTTAGGTTGTATAAAACCAATTTCTTTCCAAAATTGTATTTTAATAATTTATCCAGAATTTGTTTCTGTTGAAACCAATGAAACTTAGAAAGCTGAATGATACAGAAACTTTTTCATCTGTTCAATATACTAGACTTTATTGTGGAGAAACGCTTAGTCTTTCAATGTGATGTTAATTCTCTCAGACACTTCCATTTTGCTTCCATATGTTGAAATATTTTAATTATGACATTGCTGTTTTCCATCAAGTTGCATGACCTAATATGTCATTTCTTTTTGATGTCTAGTTATTATCTGGCCTAACTAGGCCAAAAAAAAAAAAAAAAGATCTATTTAGTTTAAAGAATGCCAATAAAATAGATTGGCCACAGCTATCCATAAGAGAGACATCACGTTCTATTAAAATGACCTTCCACAATTTGATTAACCTTTCTGGGTATCAGTTTCTACATTTTTTTTTATTGTGACAAGTAAGGGAAATGAAGTAAAAATATTATATGTGAAAACGTGCCTCTCATTTATTAATACTAGGTGCTTGGTAGGTGCCTCATTGGTGACATGATAAATTTTGGTAAAATTATTATTTTATATGATTGTTTATAATTTTCAATAGCAAATTTGAAAAAAGTATTTTGAAAGAGATCAAAATCTTATAGAAAAAGATGATCTCTTTCAGAATGCTTACTGGATGTAGTTGGAATGTCATGAAGATAAGTATTAATATAAATGCCACAGTATTCTAAGATCCAAGTCTTAAAATGGGTTCCTAAAGGTTGAGTACATAAAAAATGACTTCTCTATTCTTGAAAAACTTTCTGTTTTAGACCAAAAGACCTATGAGCTATTGGACTGCCCAGTGAAACAAAATAGTTCAGGGCTTAATTTATTACATTACTGCTTCTCTTAATCCATAGAGAACATCTCTTGCAATGACCTGGAAGCTGCCCGTGGCACAGCCAAACATGTGATGCAGATCTTAAACATTTATAATTATTAATTCCAGATTTTTGCTTTGAGGCTTGCATCACTCAGGATCAAACAGAAAAATAGAAAACTCTCTAAGGGTTTAAACCAGAGGGGATTCAGTTACACAAGTGATAAGATGGCTGAAAAGTCAAATCAAGTATAGAAAGACAACACAGAGATTAGCAATGGCAGGAAACCAGTAAAAGCTCTGACTGAAGAGTCAATGGGAGCCTGTGTTATGAAATTCTAGGGACTGAAGTCACTAAAGTTATCTAGAAACACATCAGGTCTGTCTGGTGTGAACTAGAGAAATAGACATATCCATCCCTGGTAGAGACAACCATCCAAAGCAGAGAAATAGGGTAAGAGGGAGAAGATGGGAGAGGAACAGGGAGAAGTTGGAGGGAGAGGAAGAGAGAAGAAAGAGAAAGCAAAAGAGAAAAGGAAAGAGAGATCACTCAGGCAGAGAAAGAGAAAATTACCTTGGCTTCTTTTTCCTGTCCTTCAGTCTCCCACAAGAGTTTTGCATTGACTGAACCTGATCAAATGTTAGCTGAGCAAATGGATTCTACAGGAATCAACCATGGTGAAAAAGAACAGGGGAGGCCTGAAAAAATGTATCTGAATGTTAATAGACTCAGAACTGGCTCCCAGCCCAGAGAAGCTTTATCAGTTCTCAGAATGGAGCTAGTTCTTACAAAGCATTCACTAGAGTGGAAAAGGAAGCAAAAAATATCATGGGTATTCTTGAAAGTTTAATAACCATACTTTCTCCAACTCTCTGCATCAACTCCATTGTGAAACTCTGTTGATATTATTTTATTCTCCATGGTCATCTTTCTAAATCTTTTTCATGAATTATTGCAGCAGCTTCCTAACTAGACTCTTTATTTTATACTGTGAAAAATTTGATGGAACTCATCAGTCAAAAATTTTTTATCAAATTACAAATCAAATTATGTCACTTTTCAGTTCTGTTCAGTCACTCAATGGTGTCTGACTCTGTGACCCCATGGACTACAGCATGCCAGGCTTCCCTGTCCATCACCATCTCCCAAAGCCTGCTCAAACTTATGTTCATTGAGTCAGTGATGCCATCCAACCATTTCATCTTCTGTCATCGCCTTCTCCTCCTGCTCTCAATCTTTCCCAGCATCAGGGTCTTTTCCAACGAGTCAGTTCTCTGCATCAGATGGCCAAAGTATTGGAGCTTCAGCTTAAGCAATGAATATTCAGAACTGATTTCCTTTAGGGCTGACTGGTTTGATCTCCTCGCAGCCCAAGGGACTCTCGAGTGTCTTCTCCAACATCACAGTTCAAAAGCATCAATTCTTCAGCACTCAGCTTTCTTTATGGTCCAACTCTCACATCCATACAAAACCAGAGCTTTGACTAGACAGACCTTTATCAGAAAAGTAATGACTTTGCTTTTTAATATGCTGTCTAGGTTGGTCATGGCTTTTCTTCCAAGGAGCTGGTGTCTTTAATTTCACGGCTGCAATCATCATCTGCAGTGATTTTGGAGCCCAAGAAAATAAAGTCTGTCACTGTTTCCATTGTTTCCCCATCTATTTGCCATGAAGTGATGGGACCAGGTGCCATGAACTTCAATTTTTGAATGTTGAGTTTTAAGCCAGCTTTTTCACTCTTTTTGTTACTTTTCATTCATCATTTACCTCATAATGCCTTCTTATTGCTCCTAGATAAAGATCCATATCTGTAAGTTGACGTATAAGACCCTGTATAGCCTGGCCTCTGTCCGCCTCTTCAGGATCACTTTCAATGGCTCTCCTTTTCATATTTTGTTTCAATTATTCTGGAACTTTCATAGTTTAAGAAAAATATACCATTCTACTTTTCATTTGATGATTATCACATATGATATTCCCACTACTTGAAATTCTACTTCCCCGTTTAACTTTAACTTTTGTGTTTGTGTGTGATCAGCACTTTCTGACTGCTGGTTATATATTTTTAAAGCATCTGTACCTTTCCTCATAGTTAGTTACTATATATTATACTTTAATTACACGTTTGAAATGGAGGTAGTGTTTCATGATGCCTATTCTATGCAAGAGAGGTGCTAGGAAATTTCTCTTTCACAACAACAGTGTTCTTCTCTGGGCTTCCTTCCTGTGAAAACCTCTGTAAAAGTTCTTCTCACTGAATTCATTTTGAGAAGTTCCAACTGTCTTCTGCCAGATTCTGACTTGCACACAACTTTTCTGGTTTTTCAGGACAGTAAAACAATTTCTTTTTTGATATGGGCACTAAGTTCTACAGTATGAATCAAGGGAACAGAATAGAAAGTTTAGGTCTATATATTCATGTGTATACAGTACACTGATTTTTGACAAAAGTGACTAAGCAATTGAATGGGGGAAAGGACAATCTTTTCAATAAAATGTGTTGAAATGTGAAACATCCTATGCAAAAAAAAAAAAAAAAAAAGAAATAAAAAAATGAGAGTAGACCTTCAGATTAGATGCAAAGATTCACTTGAAATAGATTATGCATCTAAATGTAAACGTGAAAAACTATAAGGCTTCTGGAGGAATACAGGCATAATCATAATCCTCTTGGGTTGGACAAAGATATCTTAAATGTGACATAAAATACATAAACTATAAAAAGACAGTTAACAAATTGGGCTTTTTCAAAGTTAAAACCACTTGCTCTTCAAGATACACTCTCAAGAAAATAAAATGCAACCTAAACTGAGAGAAAATATTTGAAAAACTAATATCTAAAACTACTTATATCTGGAAGATGTAACTTTCAACTCAATCATAAGTAGACATACAGCCCAATTGAAAAATGGACTAAAGATTTGAATAGACACTCCTCTATGGACATATATACATATATGAACACAAATAATCACATGAAACACAACTAACATAATTAATCATCAGGGAAATACAAATTAATTCCAGAACAAGAGTCTATTATACTCACAATAAAATTGCTAAAATGAAAAAGATTGACCAATACATCCTGGAATGTGAAGTCAAGTGGACCTTAGAAAGCATCACTATGAACAAAGCTAGTGGAGGTGATGGAATTCCAGTTGACCTATTCCAAATCCTGAAAGATGATGCTGTGAAAGTGCTGCACTTAATATGCCAGCAAATTTGGAAAACTCATCAATGGCCATAGGACTGGAAAAGGTCAGTTTTCATTCCAATCCCAAAGAAAGGCAATGCCAAAGAATGTTCAAACTACCGCACAACTGCACTTATCTCACACGCTAGTAAAGTAATGCTCAAAATTCTCCAAGCCAGGCTTCAGCAATATGTGAACCATGAACTTCGAGATGTTCAAGCTGATTTTATAAAAGGCAGAGGAACCAGAGATCAAATTGCCAACATCCGCTGCATCATGGAAAAAAGCAAGAGAGTTCCAGAAAAACATCTATTTCTGCTTTATTGACTATGCCAAAGCCTTTGACTGTGTGGATCACTAGAAACTGTGGAAATTTCTGAAAGAGATGGGAATACCAGACCACCTGACCTGCCTCTTGAGAAACCTATATGCAGGTCAGGAAGCAACAGTTAGAACTGGACATGGAACAACAGACTGGTTGCAAATAGGAAAAGGAGTACGTCAAGGCTGTATATTGTCACCCTGATTATTTAACTTCTATGCAGAGTACAGCATGAGAAACGCTGGGCTGGAAGAAGCACAAGCTGGAATCAAGATTGCTGGGAAAAATGTCAATAACCTCAGATATGCAGATGACACCACCCTTATGGCACAAAGTAAAGAGGAACTAAAGAGCCTCTTGATGAAAGTGAAAGTGG
This sequence comes from Bos indicus, assembly GCF_029378745.1. Classification (NCBI taxonomy): domain Eukaryota; kingdom Metazoa; phylum Chordata; class Mammalia; order Artiodactyla; family Bovidae; genus Bos; species Bos indicus. Next base: position 116,180,613 of record NC_091760.1, read on the forward strand.
AGAGTGAAAAAGTTGGCTTAAAGCTCAACATTCAGAAAACGAAGATCATGGCATCTGGTCCCATCACTTCACAGGAAATAGATGGGGAAACAGAGGAAACAGTGTCAGACTTTATTTTTCTGGGCTCCAAAATCACTGCAGATGGTGACTGCAGCCATGAAATTAAAAGACGCTTACTCCTTGGAAGGAAAGTTATGACCAACCTAGATAGCATATTGAAAAGCAGAGACATTGCTTTGCCAGCAAAGGTCCATCTAGTCAAGGTTGTGGTTTTTCCAGTGGTCATGTATGGATGTGAGAGTTGGACTGTGAAGAAAGCCGAGTGCCGAAGAACTGATGCTTTTGAACTGTGGTGTTGGACAAGACTCTTGTGAGTCCCTTGGACTGCAAGGAGATCCAACTAGTCCATTCTGAAGATCAGCCCTGGGATTTATTTGGTAGGAATGATGCTAAAGCTGAAACTCCCGTACTTTGGCCACCTCATGCGAAGAGTTGACTCATTGGAAAAGACTCTGATGCTGGGAGGGATTGGGGGCAGGAGGAGAAGGGGATGACAGAGGATGAAAATGCTGGATGGCATCACTGACTCGATGGACGTGAGTCTGAGTGAACTCCAGGAGTTGGTGATGGACAGGGAGGCCTGGCGTGCTGCGATTCATGGGGTCACAAAGAGTCAGACACGACTGAGCGACTGAACTGAACTGAACTGAATTGAAGTTTTGGAAAATATGTAGAACAACTTGAATTCTTATACACTACAAATGAGGCTATTAAATGGTGCTATCACTTTAGAAATAGTTTGACAATTTCATAAAATATTACATATATATTTATCATACTCCTCAAACATAGTTATAGGTATTTACCCAAGATAATTCAAAGCATGTGTTTACAAAATTCCTGCACTCAAATGCTCATAACAGCTTTATTTTGTAATACCCCAAATATGGAAATAATTGTTTTCTTTTTATTTATTTTTAATTGAAGGATAATTCCTTTGTAGTATTGTGTTGGTTTCTACCAAATGGAAACAACTGAAATGTCCATAAAAAGACAAATGACTAAAACGTTGTGGCTTACTATACAATAGAATAATATTCAGCAATAAAATAGAATCAACCATTAACACATGTGACAACATGCCTGAATCACAAAATAAATGCACTGAAAGGAAACCAAAAAGACAAGATAATATACTATAATATATAAAATTCTATAAAATGCAAACCAATTTATAGTAGCAGAAAACAGATCAGTGATAAAACACTAAATGTGGTTAGAGAAACTTGTGAAGAAGGAGGAAGGGCTTTAGAAAAGAACATGGAAATTTTGGGAGGTGATAGATATGTCCACTAACTTGATTATGATGATGGTTTCATTTGTGTATTTATTTGTCCAAATCAATCAAATTTTACACTGTAAATATGTACAGTTTATTGTATGTTGATTAAATCTCAATAAATTCATTTAATAATTAAAGTACATTCCAATTCAGTGTTTCACTCTTTAAAAGCTCATTTTCTACCAATAAATAGAAATATCCTTTTTTTCCCCTTAAATCTTTGCTTTGTAATCCATTAGATGGATATATCATACTTTATATAAATAGTTTCCACTGATGTACACTGGTATCTTTTCTAGTCTTTTGGTAAGAATAACACTGTAGTAATTAACAAACTTGTGGATAAATTATTTAACATGTGTACAAGAACATGTGCATATGTGTTCTCAGTCACTCAGTCATGTCTTACTCTTTGTGACCCCATGGACTGTAGCCTGCCAAGTTCCTCTGTCCATGGGATTCTCTAGGCAAGAATACTGGAGTGGATTTCCATGGCTTCTCCAGGGGATCTTCCTGACCCAGGGATCGAACCTACATCTCTTGGATCTGCTGCAGTGAGGTAGATTCCCAACCTCTGTGCCACCTGGGAAGTCCTGCATAAAAGAATACCATAGGACAAATCCACAAAAAGGGATTTATGAGATTATATATATATGTGTATAAAATTATTATTCTTCCAACTGACCTCAGTAAGATTTGGACTGATTTATTTTCCCATAGTTTTTAAATTTTTCTATTAATCTCATTATACCTCAATTTCTCTGTTTCCTGAAGCCCTCCGCACACTTCTGAAAATCTGTTCCTTTCATCAATTTGTCCTCTTAATTCTGTGAATGAAATATCTCACAAACTCCACTGGCCTTGCTTTAGTTAAGACTTTATTAAAATATTCCACTCTTACTCTCGTCATAGAATCTTAATTGGTCACTCTGGCACCTCTTTTTCCTGTTTTTCCATCTTTCACAGTTACCACCCTCTCAAATCATAGAATAGTCACATCACTGCTCTGATGAATTTATGGGCTTCCTCACTAACCACAGAACCTATCTATAAACATGTACAGCTTTATACAATCTGGAGCCAGCTAGACTTTCGTATTTCTTCCTCCTGACAAGATCCCCACTACCCACACATTTTGCTCTTAACCTGCACTGAAATTGTGCCTGCCAAATATATCACTATGTCACACACTTCTATCTTTGAACATGCATTTCTCTCCAAGAGGATGCCTCCTCCACTCCTTTCTCTGACTAGGAAATTCCTACTGTTCAATTAAGAGCCAAATAATTGTGGCTTAAGTGATACCCAATTAGTCTTCTTGATGTTGCTCTTCACACTGTTCCTTTAAGTAATACACACACACACACACACACTCACAAGAGGAATGCATCAACTGAAAAAGGAGGTCTTGGAGGCAACCTTATTTACTGAAAGATTCATAATGCTGAATTGAGAAATCATTGTTCACTGCATTAGCAAAACCACCACACCCTTCCGAAACAGAGCTATCAAAAAACTGATGTGTAAAAATGTAGCGAGAGAGGACAGACAGTGGCAACAAGAATCTTCCTAGTTGACTGGGGGTTGTGATTTTGTACTTACTAAGTTTTATTTAAAGTGCTGGAAAACAGAGAATTAAGAGATAAAACTTACATCTGTTTAGACTGGGAGGAGAGCCAACCAGTCCATCCTAAAGGAGATCAGTCCTGCGTGTTCATTGGAAGGACTGATGTTGAAGCTGAAACTCCAATACTTTGGCCACATGATGCGAAGAGCTGACTTATTGTAAAAGACCCTGATGCTGGGAAAGATTGAGGGCAGGAGGAGAAGGGGATGACAGAGGATGAGATGGTTGGATGGCATCACCAACTCAATGGACATGGGTTTGGGTGGACTCTGGGAGCTGGTGATGGACAGGGAGGCCTGGCATGCTGCGGTTCATGGGCTCGCAAAGAGTTGGACATGACTGAGTGACTGAACTGAACTGAACTGAGCTTGCAATCTATGTATACTTAATAGACTCTGAAAATTGGGCCTTTTGTACACCTATAATTCTGGGAAGTTATCATCACCATTTAAGAGGAGAATAAGGAAAGCACTATTTGGGGCAAATACAGGGCCTTAATAGGTTTCTGTTATTTGATCAGTAAGAAGAAAAAAATTAACAGTATTCTTATTAAGAGAAAAAATACTATGTAACAAAGTAAACAAAAATTATAATTGACAGTCAGAAGTAAAAGGTACCACTCAGACTTACTTACTACAGGTATCAAAATACATTTCAGAAAGTTACTTTATATAGTTTTATCAGGATGGAATAAGGCACAAATATTTTAAAAGGAAAAAAGCATCTCAAGATAAACAGAAAACAAATTAAGCTCCCTCAAAGAAATGAAAACTTTATAGTAGATTTAAAACCCACGTTGTTGTCAGTAAAAAGGAAAACTGACCCAGCAAAATAACAAAAACGTGAAAACCCATTACATGTAAAACAACAACAACCTGAGATTAAAAAAATGGAGATTAACAAAACAAAATAGTCCAAAGAAAATTTTATACATTTGAAAAGTATTTGTCTTTTCAAGTAGGGAGAATTTAAGTGCCAAAACTAATTAAGAGGATTATAGCTAGAGAAATCCTAGCAAACATTTGAATTGCAAAAATACAAGGGATAAAAACGGGACATAGTTTTGAGACAGAACTGAGGCCCTTCTCTCCCAATTTTACATCCACTTACATGTTTGTTCATATGCAATAAAACAATTTTAATTATCAGGTAACCCATAATAAAAAAATAAAATATGCATTCTAATTTGATTATCACTCACATTATTCTAAACATTTTGACAGACTCAATTTTTTTAAAAAAGGATTTTACCCTTAAGAGTTATCATTAAAAGAGTTATCATTAACAGAAAGAAAGGAGAAGGTATTATTTTTGAATATATTTTGTCTATAAAGCCATTAAGCTAAACGGAATTAACAAAACTTCTTAGAATTAAAAAAAATTCTACAAAGTAGGCACCTTAAAAAAATTTAAAATCTTAGTTTCCTATATATCTTGTCTATTGAATTTATGCATCAAATTTTCTATATCATAATGAAAAACAAAAGGTAGGGATTATTCTATAAAAAAAGGACTCTATAAAATGAGAGAAAGAAGAAAAAAGAAAAAGAGAGAAAGAAAAAGAAACAGAGAAGAAGGAGGGAGGAAGGAAGAGAGGAAGTAAGGAAAAATTATCACCTTTTTGCTAGCACATATACAAAATGGAGAGACAGACTTTGTTTCTAAATGGTACAACTGTCAAATAAATAGTTCAAAGATATCAGAGTAAGGATGTAAAAGCTTTGAGTGGAAAAACCCAAACATGGTATAGTAAACCAGGAAATAGGTAATTTAGAAATGATTTCAGGAAGAGGAGCAACTCCCTAAACACTAAAGCAATAGAAAAAAAGTCTGAAGGAAAACACTGCCTGAGTAGCAGATTTGCCTGAAAATGAAAATTTTTACATATATATAAAATTACATATACCAAATAGATCAAAAACCTTAATAAATTGATAGGGTAAATGTTAGCACTCTACCAATTAAACTAGAGAACACAGAGGAAATATTTATAGGAGAAAAACAAATGGTCAACTGAAGTATAAAAGAAAATGTTCTACCTGTCTGCTGCTGCTGCTGCTGCTGCTGCTAAGTCGCTTCAGTCGTGTCTGACTCTGTGCGACCCCATAGACAGCAGCCAGGTTCCCCCATCCCTGAGATTCTCCAGGCAAGAATACTGGAGTGGGTTGCCATTTCCTTCTCCAATGCATGAAAGTGAAAAGTGAAAGTGAAGTCGCTCAGCTGTGTCCTACTCTTAGCGACCCCATGGACTGCAGCCTACCAGGCTTCTCTGTCCATGGAATTTTCCAGGCAATAGTACTGGAGTGGGTTGCCACTGCCTTCTCCGGTTCTACCTGTCTAGTTGCTATAAATATTGGTCTCAGAATATCCTCTTGTGTATATACACTAGTGTAATTATCCCTTAATGCTAAAGCTGAAACTCCAATACTTTGGCCACCTCATGCGAAGAGTTGACTCATTGGAAAAGATTCTGATGTTGGGAGGGATTGGGGGCAGGAGGAGAAGGGGACGACAGAGGATGGGATGGCTGGATGGCATCACCAACTCAACGGACATGAGTTTGAGTGAACGGGAGTTGGTGATGGACAGGGAGGCCTGGCGTGCTGCAATTCATGGGGTCGCAGAGTCGCACACAACTGAGCGACTGAACTGAACTGAATCATCCCTTAAGATTATTTAACAACATATTAAGATCTTTAAAATGTCACGCCCTATGATCCATTCATGCAAGCATTAAGAGAATTTCCTGTGGAAATAACTCAGAATTGACCCAAGCAGTTTGCCAGTGGGAGTCTCCAGAAGCTCAGAAGTCAGGAAGAGAATGAGATTAGAATACTCACTTCCCCAACTCTCCCCTTGCCACAGCACCACCAGTGAGCTAATTTCATCTCATTTAGGCCAAAATTTTTATTGAGCTGACTTCTTCAGATTCTGGTCACAGTAACCCCTATGCTTGCTGACCACAGTCTCAAGGCTCTTTAGTCCTAAGGCTCCCCGTATTTGCTTGTTGGTGTCCCTTAATTCTGCCTCTACCTTTGTAAACATCCTCTTCATTAAGCTTTCCCCAATAATATTGCTTGAACATGCCATTTCCCTCTGGTCTCTTGCCTGGTACACTAATGATACCTCATATATTCCATCTCTTAAAAATCAGATCTTGCAAGAAAGGATATTTCTTTCCCCAGTATAGCTACTGTGTGTGCTCAGGCGCTCAGTCATGTCCGACTCTTTGTGACCGCGTGGACTGTAGCCCACCAGACTCCTCTGTCCATGGGATTCTCCAGGCAATAAACACTGGACTAGATTGCCATTTCCTCCTCCAGGGGATCTTTCTGACCCAGGGATCAAATCCACTTCTGTTGCATCTCTTGCATTGGCAGGTGCTCTTTACCACTGTGCCACCTAATTAGTTAAGTTTCTAATTCTCTCATATTTTTATTATTAAAAAAATTTATTGGAGTTGATTTATAATGTTGTGTTAGTTTCAGATGTACAGAAAAGTGAATCAGTTGTGTGTGTGTGTGTATCCTCACTCTTTTATTTTTGATTCTTTTCCTATATAGGCCATTTCAGAATATTGAATAGAATTCCCTGTGCTATACAGCAGATTCTTATTAGTTATCTATTTTACATATAGTAAAGTGAATATGTCAATTCTAATCACTCAGTTAATCCCTACCCACCTTCCCTTGGTAAACATAAGTTTGTTTTCTACATCTGTGACTCTGTTTTATAAATAAATTCACTTGCATCCCTCTTTTTTAGATTCCACATATAAGTGATGTAATATGACACTTGTCTTTCTGTGTCTAACTTCATTCAGTATGACAATCTCTAGATCCATTCATGTTACTACACATGTGCAATATTTTGTTCTTTTTTATGGCTGAGTAATAGTCCATTGTATATGTTTACCACCTCTTCTTATCCATTCCTCTGTTGATGGACATTTGGTTTGCTTACATGTCCTGGTTATTATAATTAGTGCTGCAATGAACATTGGGCTGTATTTACTTCTTTTTTTGCTGTATCATTACTATATAGCCCATTGTAGGCAAAAGAGTGAGGGGCTCTCATACATTTTATCCAAACTTTATGCCAACTTGAAGAGACATACTCAATAAATCTTTTTAATATATTGTATATAAATAAAAGCAGATGTTCAGCCCTGAGGTAGAACTACAGGATGGAACTGTAGATGAATTGATCCCTCAGTTTTTGTATAGCTACATAGAAGAAGATAAACTAACTCATGTTTTAGGTGACATCTCCTCTACTTCTGTCAGCCTTGCTGAATGTTCATAGGTTTTATTCATATGCTCCATAATGTGTTGTATGTTTTCATTTTAAGTTAACTAGTAGTGATATCCAATTTTTATTCAACATAGTGAATGTATTTAAATCCTCAGGGAAAGAACTGTTTTAGGTACTAACTAATACTGGTCAGCTTTTATCAAGATTCATTTGCCCAGTACACTAATCTACTTAAGACAAATGTGTGTGTATGTCCACTAAAAGACATGTACAAAACTGTTCCTAGTGGCTTTATAATTATGACAAAATCACTATAATTAATTAAGTAATCATCAAGAGCAAAATAGGTAAGCATATTATAGTATATTCTTACACTAGCTAGGTACACAGTGATTAGAAAAAGAACAAACCAGTGATTTCCACAGTAGCATATTAAACCAAATTATACTGAGTAGAGAAAGCCAGACACAAAATAGTACCTCCTATATTATTCCATTTATATGATTTGAGAACAGGGATAAAGTCAGAATAATTATCTCCAATGGTAGTATGAAAAGAGAGGACATGGGTGCTAAAAACATTATAGCTTAATGTGGGCTGTACTATGTTAAACAAGTAGCATATATGTAAAAATTCATTGAACTGTATACTTATGATTTTTGCATTTAATTCATCTTAGCATATGATTTTTACCTCAAGTTAAAAAGTTTTTGCTTTGTAAGTAATATCTTTATGAACTTTTTTATACAGTTTTTTCTGAAGACACTGTTTTATAATGTTACTTACACCTTATTTCTTCACTAAATCTTCATAAAAATCCATGAAAAAGTCAAAGGAGTTACATAAGTTGCCCAAAGAATTAGATAAGAAGCTTTGATAGTGGGCTTTCTCAGGGGTTCAGTTATAAAGAATTTGCCTGCCAATTCCTGAGATGCAGGAGTGCGAGTTGCATAACTGGGTTGGGAAGATTCCCTGGAGGAGAAAATGTCAACCAACTTCAGTATTCTTTGCTGGAAAATCTAATGGATAGAAAGGCCTGACGGGCTACAGTCCATGGGGTTGGAAAGAATCAGACGTGACTGAATGACTGAGCACGCACAATAATAAATAGGACCAGGCTTCAAATCCCTTCTATTATTATTAAATTATTGAATTCCCTGGATAAAGATTGGGGAAGTACTCTTGGAAACTACATCCATAAGGGTGTATGAGAAGCAGGAATAGGGAGTTCAGTTCAGTTCAGTCACTCAGTCATGTCCAACTCTTTGCAACTCTATGGACTGCAGCATGCCAGGCTTCCCCGTCCATCACCAACTCCTGGAGTTCACTCAAACTTATGTTCATTGAGTCAGTGATGCCATCCAACGATCTCATCCTCTCTCATCCCCTTCTCCTCCTGACTTCAATCTTTCCCAGCATCAGGCTCTTTTCCAATGAGTCATTTCTTCCCATCAGATGGCCAAATATTGGAGTTTCAGCTTCAGCATCAGTTCTTCCAATTAATGTTCAGGATTGATTTCCTTTAAGATTGACTGATTGGATCTCTGCAGACCAAGGGACTCTCAAGAGTCTTCTCCAATACCACAGTTCAAAAGCATCAATTCTTCGGCACTCAGCTTTCCTTATAGTCCAACTCTCACATCCATACATGACTACTGGAAAAGCCATAGCTTTGACTAGATGGACCTTTGTCAGCAAAGTAATGTCTCTGCTTTTTAATATGCTGTCTAGGTTGGTTATAGCTTTTCTTCCAGGGAGCAAGCACCTTTTATTCATGGCTGCAGTCACCATCTCCAAGTGATTTTGAAGCTCAAGAAAATAAAGTCTGTCACTGTTGCCATTGTTTCCCCATCTATTTGCCATGAAGTGATGGGACTGGATGCCAAGATCTTAGTTATTTGAATGTCAAGTTTTAAGCCAACTTTTTCACTCTCCTCTTTCACTTTCATCAAGAGGCTTTTTAGTTCCTCTTCATTTTCTGCCATACGGGTGGTGTCATCTGCATATCTGAGGTTATTGATATTTCTCTGTGCAATATTGATTCTGGCTTGTGCTTCATATAGCCTGGCATTTCACATGTACTCTGCATATAAATTAAATAAGTAGGGTGACAATATACAGCCTTGACATACTCCTTTACCAATTTGGAAGCAGTCCTTTGTTCCATGTCTGGTTCTAACTGTTGCTTCTTGACCTGCATACAGATTTCTCAAGAGGCAGTTAAAGTGGTCTGGTATTCCCATCTCTTTCAGAATTTTCCACAGTTTGTTGTTATCCACACAGTCAAAGGCTTTGGCATAGTCAATAAACCAGAAGTAGAAGTTTTTCTGGAACTCTCTTGCTTCTTCTATGATTCAAGGATGTTGCAATCTGATCTCTGGTTCCTCTACCTTTTCTAAATCCAGCTCGAATATCTGGAAGTTCACAGTTCATGTACTGTTGAAGCCTGACTTGGAGAATTTTGAGCATTACTTTGATAGCATGTGAGATGAATGCAATTGTACAGTAGTTTGAACATTCTTTGGCATTGTCCTTTTTTGGGATTGGAATGAAAACTAACCTTTTCCTATCCCACTGAGTTTCCAAATTTGCTGGCATATTGAGTACAGCACTTTCACAGCATCATCTTTTAGGATTTGAAATAGCTCTACTGGAATTCCATCATCTCCATTAGCTCTGTTATCAGTGAACTAAAATGAACTGAATGGGTGCATTTAACTCAGATGACCATTATATCTACTACTGTGGGCAAGAATCACTTAGAAGAAATGGAGTAGACCTCATAGTTAACAAAGGCATCTGAAATGCAGCACTTGTGTGCAATCTCAAAAACATCAGAATGATCTCTGTTTGTTCCAAAGCAAACCAGTCAGTATCACAGTAATCCAAGTCTATGCCTCAACCAGTAATGCTGAAGAAGCTGAAATTGAATGGTTCTATGAAGACCTACAAGACCTTCTAGAATTAACACCCAAAAAAGATGTCCTTTTTATCATAGGGGACTATAAAGCAAAAGTAGGAAGTCAAGTCCAGTTATTTACCTAGAGTAACGGGCAAGTTTGGCCTTGGAATACAAAATGAAGCAGGGCAAAAGCTAACAGAGTTTTGTAAAGAGAATGCACTGGTCATTGCAAACACCCTCTTCCAACAACACAAGAGAAGACTCTACACATGGACATCACCAGATGATCAATATTGAAATCAGATTGATTGTATTCTTTGCAGCCAAAGTTGGAGAAGCTCTATACAGTCAGAAAAAACAAGACCAGGAGCTGACTGTGGCTCAGATCATGAACTCCTTATTGCCAAATTCAGAATTAAATTGAAGAAAGTAGGGAAATCCACTAGACCATTCAGGGAAGACCTAAATCAAATCCCTTATGATTATACAGTGGAAGTGACAAATAGATTTTAGGGGTTAGATCTGATAGACAAAGTGCCTGAAGATCTATGGATGGAGGTTCATGACATTGTATAGGAGGCAGTGATCAAGACCATCTTTAAGAAAAAGAAATGCAAAAAGGCAAAATAGATGTCTGAGGAAGCCTTCAAATAGCTGAGAAAAGAAGAGGAGAGACAGGTAAAGGATAAAAGGAAAGATATACCCATCTGAATGCAGAGTTCCAAAAAATAGCAAGGAGAGATAAAAAAGCCTTCCTCAGCGATCAATGCAAAGAAATAGAGGAAAACGATAGAATGGGAAAGACTAGAGGTCTCTGCAAGAAGATCAGAGATACCAAGGGAACATTTCATGCAAAGATGGGCACAATAGAGGACAGAAATTGTATGGAATAGACGCAGAAAGTATTAAGAAGAGGTTGCAAGAATACACAGAACAACTATACCGTAAGATCTTCATGATCCAGGACTAGGGAGATAGAGTTTGAATTGTGATTCTGTTGCAACACAGACCTCAATCCATTGCATGAAGGAGCTCTGGAGGTGAATGGTATTTACATTTGAAAAGAAGGAACTGCTGCTGCTGCTAAGTCGCTTTAGTCTTGTCCGAATCTGCGTGACCCCATAGATGGCAGCCCACCAGGCTCCCCGGTCCCTGGGATTCTCCAGGGGAGAATACTGTAGTGGGTTGCCATTTCCTTCTCCAATGCATGAAAGTGAAAAGTGAAAGTGAAGTTGCTCAGTCGTGTCCGACTCTCAGCAACCCCACGGACTGCAGCCCACCAGGCTCCTCCGTCCATGGAATTTTCCAGGTGAGAGTACTGGAGTGGGGTGCCATTGCCTTCTCTGAAAGAAGGAACTAGGCAGTGACAAGTCAATGGATGTGGACTGAACGAGTATAGGAAATAATCTTGAGTGGGACAATTCTTTTTGCAGAAGGCAATTTTGTGACCTATTAGGGGTCAATATTCTTGGTAGGTGGAAGAAAAAAATGACTATATCCCAAAAGGAGGACTGAAATGAACATAACATATCCTGTACAAACATTGCCAGAGTTCTACTACATTACTGAGTACATGAAAATCTAATTCAAGAAAATTTTGCAACTTGACTGATAAAAGAGTGATGAGAAGTCAAATTATAGATTTCCTGCCCAATGGATTTTTTATATAATGCTGCCAGGTTATCACTGACTTTTTTTCTCATTTCATAAATATCAAATATTAAAGACAAGTATTATCAAAATGTATAAGGTCTCTTCTTGTTCAAAATTAAAATAATAATGTGAAATTGTAAAGGTTAGTTAATGGCTCCACATTCTGTCTTTAAATGTGATTTTTTACAGTTATTGATAATTTGATTCTTGAAATAAATCTTGTGTTGTTGTAAATCATAGCTGTATAGCAAGAATTTTCAAATGTAATATTTTGATATAGAATAGACACATGTCATTCAGTCAATCATCAGGACTTAAAAGACACTCAAATTTTGTATAATTTATGTTTAAAATGATGAGTTTCAATAAAAACCCCAATACAAATGCATTTGTACATAATAAAAATATAAAATAATATATATAAAAATTTAATGAAAAGCAAAGCATAATTTTAGAGAAATTCAATAATCTGTAAAAGGACGATGGTACACATCTCTTATTTTCATTTGTGAAAGTGTATCTCAATTGTGGGAATTCTGATTTCTTTTTTTGGGTATTTTAGTGTTTTTCAAAATAAGAGGTATTTCTTTGAGATCTAGAAATATTATTGCAAAACAAAATTAAAAATTAAAGATACATAATGATGGTAGGAGTAAGGGGTCACATGAAATCTCCAAGAAATAACAATTATAAAAAATGAATTATAGAACAACCATTTAAAGAAACTTAAAAGCATCCAAAAGCAGAGAGAGGACAAATGAGAGTTCACACTTAAAAATCTGGATCTACAAGGTGTTAGAGTTATGAGAATGTAGAATTGTGTCAGAGTACACTCCTCAGTCTCCATGGCTATAGCAGCTGAATGGGCAGAAGAAAACATCATCTTTATCAGGTCAAAGTACTGGAGATAAGAACTTAGGGTTGAAAAAGAAGCCATGAATTTAAAAGGATGATTTTGCGATGAAAGAACTGCCAAGGTAATGATATTCAAATTCTGAGTGTTAACTCTGCTCAATATACTAGCTGAAAGTTGAACAATATATTTATAGGCAACACTCCAGAGTCCCTAATGAGAAAGGACAGATGGTATAACTATATGGAGACCAAATTTCTGAGTTTCTACCTTTTTTCTTTTTAATAGAAGAGTATGTTCCCCAACAGTGTACCAATAGAGTGAGCTGAAGAAAACTGTGTCTTTTAGGCTTAGAGCAATGTTAGTGCCTGAGTATGATGAGTTCACATTCCTCACTTCACTCTCAGTGCCTTGCATTTGGTGGTTGCTTACTTAGTATTTGTTGAAAATGTCATAGAGTTATTGATTAGGTTCTCTAGTGTTGTAAATTATTCACAAAATAAAAATTGTTACTACAATTTTTAAATTGACACAGTTAAAAATCTTATTAAAAATTTAAAAAGTTTTCCAGTTATCTCAATTTTACTTAAAACCCAGTGAAAATCAGGCTACATTTTATAGCATTATTTTACCTAAAAAGAATATTCAAAGATTCTCACATTAAAGTATAGATCTTTCACCAAGATCTCACATTTTATCGGTCATAAATCACAAAATAGACATAGAGAATAGTAGAAGAATGTTTTAGAAATCAACAAATTTCGTAATATGATACAACAGCTTCTGCTGAGAGCTTCCCTAGTAGCTCAGCTGGTAAAGACTCGACCTGCAGCGCGAGAGATCCTGGTTAGATTCCTGTGTGGTGTAGATATCCTGAAGAAGGCCTCGGCTACCCACTCCAGTATTCCTGGGCTTCTCTGGTGGCTAAGATGGTAAAGAATCCACCTGCAATGTGGGAGACCTGGGTTCGATCCCTGAGTTGGGAAGATCCCCTGTCAGAGGACATGGCAACCCATGCCAGTATTTTTGCCTGCAGAATCCCCATGGACAGAGGAGCCTTGTGGGTTACAGCACATAGGGGTCACAAAGATTCAGACACTACTTAACGACCAAGCACAGCACAGCCTCAGCTGAATTCATTTTACTTAAGAGTAATGCCTGGAGAACGGGACCTAAAGGATAACAGTGGGAGAACTGTGACTTGCAGAAAGACAATTAATTTATCAATAATATCCTTATTCTATTTTGGTTTCTATGTTCTCAAAAATATGTGAAATAATCCTAGGATCACTTTAAGGTTATGGTTTATCTATCAGACTTAGTCTCTATTTAAAATACTAAAGTATGGTTGATTTATAATATTGTATTAGTTTCAGGTGTACAGCAAAGTAACTCAGGTATATTTTCCAGATTATATTTCATTATAGGTTATTACAATTATTGAATGTAATTCACTGTGTTATATAGCAAATCCTTGTTGCTTATCTATTTTATATCTAATAGCTTGTATCTGTTAATCTCATACTCTTAATTTGTTCCTCCCTTCCTCCCTCTCCCCTTCAGTAACCATATTTGTTTTCTATGTCTATAAATGGGTTTCTGTTTTGTATATTTTTAGATTTCACATATAGGTGATATCGTATAGTATTTTTATCTTTTTCTGTCTTCACTAAGTACAGTATTCTCTAGGTCATCTATGTTGCTGCAAATGGCAATATCTCATTCTTTTTTATTGCTGAGTAATATTCCACTGTACATATATCTTCCTTAACCCATTCATCTGTTTATAGGCACTTGGGCTGTTTCCATGTCTTGGCTGTTATAAATAATGCTGCTGTGAACATTGTGGTGTGTGTATCATTTCAAACTAGGATTTTCTTTTTTCCCAGACCTATACCCAGGAGTGGGATTGCTGGATCATATGGTAGTTCTATGTTTAGTTTCAAAAGGAACTTCTATACTGCCTTCCATAGCGGTGGCACCAGTTTACTTTCCTACCAGCAATGAAGGAGGGTTCCCTTTCTCCATACCTTCTCAAGCTTTTATTATTGTAAACTATTTGGTGCTAGCCGTTGTGACTGGTGAAGTGATATTTCATTGTGGTTTCAATTTGCATAACTCTAATTAGCAATATTGATCATCTTTTTCATGTACTCCTTGCCATTTGTATATCTTCTTTGGAAAAATGTCTATTTAGATCTTTTGCCCATTTTTTGATTCCTGTTGTTGTTCAGTCATTAAACTGTGTCCAACTCTTTGCCACCCCATGGACTGCAGCACGCCAAGCTTCCCTGTCCTTTATTGTCTCCTGGAGTTTGCTCAAACTCATGTCCATAGTGTCAATGATGCCATCCAATCATCTTATCTTCTGTTACCCCCTTCTCCTCCTGCCCTCAATTCTTCTTGGCATCAGGGTCTTTTCCAATAAGTTGGTTCTTCACATTGGGGCCCAAAGTATTGGCTCTTCAGCTTCATCATCAGTCCTTCCAATGAATATTCAGGACTGATTTCCTTTAGGATTGGCAGGTTTGATCTCCTTGCAGTCCAAGGGACTCTCAAGAGTCTTCTCCAACACCACAGTTGGAAAGCATCACTTCTTTAGTGCTCAGCATTTTTATGGTCAAAATCTCACATCTGTGCATGACTACTGGAAAAACCATAGCTTTGACTAGACAGGCCTTTGCTGGAAAAATGATGTCTCTGCTTTTTAATACACTGTCCAGGTTTGTCATAGCTTTTCTTCCAAGGAACAAATGTCTTTTAACTTCATGGGTGCAGTGTCTGTCTGCAATGATTTTGGAGCCCAAGGAAATAAAGTTTGCCACTGTTACCTTTTTTTCCCTCAACTATTTGCAATGAAGTGGTGGGACCAGATGTCATGATCTTAGTTTTTTGAATGTTGAATTTTACATCAGCTTTTTTTCACTCTCCTCTTTCACTTTCATCGAGAGGCTCTTTAGTTTCTCTTCACTTTCTGCCATTAGGGTGGTATTATCTGCATATCTGAGATTGTTGATATTTCTCCCAGCAATCTTGGTTCCAGCTTGAGATTCATCCAGCCTGGCATTTCAAATCATGTACTCCACATATAAATTAAATAAGCAGGGTGACAATATCCAGCCTTGAGGTACTCCTTTCCCAATTTGGAACTAGTTTGTTGTTCCATGTCCAGTTCTAACTGTTGTTTCTTGACTTGCATATAGGTTTCTCAGGAGACAGATAACATGGTCTGGTATTCCCATTTCTTTAAGAATTTTCCACAGTTAGTTGTGATCCACACATATCAAAGGCTTTAGTGTAGTCAATGAAGCAGAAGTAGATGTTTTCCTAAACTTTGGTTTCTCTATGTCCAGTGGATGTTGGCAATTTGATCCCTGGTTCCTCTGCCTTTTCTAAACACACCTGATACGCCTGGAAGTTCTTGGTTCATTTTTTGATTATATTGTCTTTTTCTTTCAATATGGAGTTTTGTGAGCTATTTGTATATTTTGCAGATTTACCAGATTTGGTCTTACAGTTAATATCAGTAGTTCTCAGCATGGATGATTCCCCTGACCCTTGCCCCTTGGTAACATTTGGCTTTATCTGAAGGTATTTTTTGTTACATTTGGGTGGAGGAAGAGGGAGAGTGATGCTGGCATCTAGTGAGAGGCCAGAGATGCTGCTAAACATCCTACAGCACTCAGGACAATACCTCATCCTAAAGAATTATCCCACCCCAAATATATATAGTGCTAATGTTGAGAAAACCTGTATATCAAAGACTGTGGTTCCAGACACAGTTATACAACAGACCTAGGTCAAAACCTTGTTTATGAAGACACATTTCCTTGCCCAGTGCTGAGATATTGAAGCCTCTTCAATAGAACTCTTTCTGTCTGCATGGATTTACAATGCAGGCCAATTTCCTTTACATACAGTAAGTCTTCTACATATGAACCTTCAAGTTGCAAACGTTCAAAGGTGTGAACATGCCCCTGTATGCCAGCTGTTGTCCTGTACCTCTGTATTTTTCTACCTACTGTATTATAAAACTAAAATGTTTTCTTTATTTTTTGCATTTGTTTTTATGCATTATTTGTATGAAAAATATTATGAACCTATAATAGTACAGTACAATATAGCTAATTGTGTTAGTTGAAACCCTAGGCTAACTTTGTTGGACATACTAACAAGTTGGACTTATGAACATGTTCTTGGAATATATGTACAGGAATTACTGTGTATTATACCCCTGAAAATGTATAGGAAGATTTAACGTATTTTGTGTTTCCAAAAGCTATAACAAAAATAAATTTAAAAATAAACCTCATCATATCTCCATTGTTAGATGCTGCCATGACAATATTTTGTTCATGCTCTTTATTTTTCACTGTGTTCCACCAAGCTGTAGGTGGTCAACCAGCTTAAGGGCCTTGAACATCCAATTCAGCTGAAAAATGCATAACTATTATTGCATTTGATACTACTTTGAATCAATTTTATGCATGATACTCGTGATTTTCATCAACACATATTTTTGTCCGTTTATTCTTGTATAAAAAAGCAGCAATTTTCAAATTCTTTTTACCAGCAACCTCCACCTTCTTCTTACAAACAGAAGTCCTAAATGTAAGTGAAAGACTTAATGAACACCAAGTCACTGCTACCCCCTATTTCCATCATCCTTATCACTTTACCCCACCTTCCTAAACAAGCAACACCTTTGCAAAACTTCTGAGGGTAAAATAAAAACTATACTGTAAAGAAACTGCAATATTATATTAAAATAACTGCATGAAATTTCCCTACTCTAGTGACAAAGATGTTGATGATGCTAAAACTGAATTTTTGGCACATGAGCCATGTTATCAGTTTCAAATGTTCCTTTATGAGCAGATGTATGGAAATCAGTCTGGCATAAAACAATGACCTTGGCAAATATCAATTTATAATACACGAGAGAGTGAGTTGTTCAAAGCTTGATTGTCTGTTTATGGAAATAGTGAGTTTTTCTTTGCCTTGACTACTTTTTGCTGAGCTTGCCTCCTTGTTATTGTCCAATGAGCCCCCTGAATTTGCTCATTCTCTGCCAACACACCCTCCTTCTGATAAGAATGTAGCCAGACTCCTATTGCTGGTGTAACTTGTCACTTTTGATCTTCATGGCACTTTGGAAAAAAAAAAATGAACATTAAGATCACATAATTAAGAATAAGATCCTAAATCTCATGGTGATATAAAAGAAATTATCTTTGAAAAAATATTTGACTTTTTTTGGTCTATCAAAATTATCATTCAAAAAAAAATCTTAAAACTAAGATAAAATAATAATTCAACTAAAAGAGTACACAAAATTTTAAAAATTACTACTATGAAAGAAGAAAGAAATTCAATTTTCATATCAAAAATTGTCTTCAGATAAGGAATTTAAAATGAGCACAGCCATCCAAGATTTATGTTTTTGTCTTTGTGCTGTCTTTTCTCTGCATGTGCTAAAATCTATTTCTCATGTCTTATGTGAAAGGAAGGAGAAGAGTCAAGATTGAAATGCTTAACACAAGACATACATTTTCTTTTCAAAATTCATTTTTCTTCTGTCAAATATGTCATGAATATTTATTAGGTATATTACACATGACAGGCAAAATGAGGCATATAACAGGTAAGATTCCTGCATCTAACCAGTATGACTCAGTGCCTATATGGGACCAGACACTGTTTTAGGTACGTTGGGTATGTGAGTTCTCAGTCACTCAGTTGTGTCTGATTCTTTGTGACTCCCTGGACTATAGCACCCCAGGCTCTCCTGTCCATGGAATTTTCTAGGCAAGAATACTGGAGTGGGTTGTCATTTCCTCCTCCAGGGGATCTTCATGATCCAGGGATTGAACTCACATCTTCTGTGTCTCCTGCATTGACAGGCAGATTCTTTACCCTTGCACCTTCTGAGAGGTACACTTAGAGTATAGCAGCAAGAAAAACAGATAACATCCTCCCTTCATGGATTCTGGTGGAGGATATGATATGACTCCTGTTAATGAGGAGTTTTCAAGAAAACTCAGAGGGAAATAAGTATACAATATAACCAAAACAAGAGACTGTGCCTCTCCAATGCTCCCATAATGGTACATATGGCCATGAAGACTTTTAGCAAATTACGATTATCTGTTTATTTTCCATTACATTCATTAAGACAGTAATTTTCAGGCTAAGAAAATCAGCAGAATCTTGTACATATGTGCATGCAAAATAAAAAATCATTGAAAATGTTGTGAGCAGAGAATATAGCTTATCATAGTTAGCAAAGTGCCTATGAACACAAATCTTTGTAGAATGAATAAATGACAATTATGAGAATGAGACATTATTAAGTGTTGGAGGAGTCTAGAAAAGACATGAGACTCAAGTTGTCATTTAGGATGCCTTAGTGTCATGAAAGTGGCAAAGTGAGTTTGTCTTGAAAAACAGAATGACTTGGGAAATGGGCCATGTAGTTCAAGGTGCGTAGTGGACTGAGGGGGCAGAGGCAGGTTGCTGGGCCAGGAGAGGAGGATGCACGCTGGAAAATAGTGTTTTGATCTCTATAGGTAATGGGCCATGAAGAATAGGTGCTAGAAAGGAGGAAATGGAACTGCCCAGAGATTAAACAACTTCCCTAACGTGGGTCTCCAAATTTGTGTTTTCTCATCATGGACTATTTAAATGTAATCTGTTAAGCACTGTACATACTTTACTTATGAATCTTATGTCATTTTTCAATTCTGTACAGTTTACAGCAAACCATTTTAGCTGGGAAGCATTGAGCAGTAGTCAACTTCTCTGTAACTCAAAGATTTATTATTTTTAAAATTAGAGATGGGTAATTATCGTATGCATATACTTATTCCTAGTTAAAATGAAAATAAAGGTTCATGCAATTGTCCCTTTTCTGACTGATCATATTCAAATGATCAAAATTAATTTATCTTTTAAAAATAGAATTGCATTAACAATGTTCAATAGCACTTGCATTCTATTTGAGAAGCCATAACTCATAAGGAAAATGGACTTTGAGAAGCACTTAGGAAGGAATAGTTCAGCAATATAAATCGTATACATGTCCTCCTAGGAAAGCAGTTATGTTTAAAACTCTTACAAATCATGGTTTATAGTGGTTGTTTTAGAACGAGAAATGAGTATATTACCGTACATATATTTTTATGGCTTCATAAAGCTAAGTACTGCTTAAATGTATAAAGGGGTTGTTATGTCAACTAAATGACTTTTCTTCCCCTACAGCAGGTTTTAAATATCTGAGCTTACAAACACTTGCTAGCTTATCCTTGTCCTGAATGTAGAGACAAGTCTAAAAGAGATGTTTTAGTGTTTGGTCAATAATAAATAAAATAAAAAGTAAAACATTTCCTTTATCCTTTGAACACCAGAAATTTGAACATCATATGATTTTAAAAATAAGAACATCATAATCACTGACCTGAGAAAAGTTCCAAGTAGGAGTGAAGAAATGCCCACCTGTTAATGAATCCACTGATCTGCTTTATACCAATTCCTTGCCTCTTAAAAATTTTATGTTAATACACTTAAAAGATATAATCTACCATGTAAGGAACTAAATGATATTTATCCAAGAAGATCCATGTTGACTCTCTTTCCAAAAAACTCAGATTTAC
This sequence comes from Bos indicus, assembly GCF_029378745.1. Lineage (NCBI taxonomy): Eukaryota > Metazoa > Chordata > Mammalia > Artiodactyla > Bovidae > Bos > Bos indicus. Next base: position 116,200,896 of record NC_091760.1, read on the forward strand.
TCATAACTTCTGATCCGCAACCCAGTTCACATGAACTCAAGTGTTTGCTAGATAAACTACTACATGCTAGACATTGTTCTAGCTGTGGAGATGACAAAAACAAATTATGTCTTAGTTTATTTCCTCCAAAAGTTTCCAATCAAGACAAGTAAGAAATATATAAATAGCCATCAAGAATCCAGGCCAGAAGAGAGGTATAAACAAACTGCTCTGGAGAAGCCACAGGGAAAAAATTTACTTTCCACCACAGAGAGGTAAGGCAATTAGGAGAAGATTTAGGGAGGTGGCTGCCTTTCAGTAATTTGGATTTCAATAGTGGAAACAGTGTCAGACTTTATTTTTCTGGGCTTCAAAATCACTACAGATGGTGACTGCAGCCATGAAATTAAAAGACGCTTACTCCTTGGAAAGAAAGTTATGACCAACCTAGATAGCATATTCAAAAGCAGAGACATTATTTTGCCAAAAAGGTTCGTCTAGTCAAGGCAATGGTTTTTCCTCTGGTCATGTATGGATGTGAGAGTTGGACTGTAAAGAAGGCTGAGCGCCGAAGAATTGATGCTTTTGAACTGTGGTGTTGGAGAAGACTCTTGAGAGTCCCTTGGACTGCAAGGAGATCCAACCAGTCCATTCTGAAGGAGATCAATTCTGGGTGTTCTTTGGAAGGAATGGTGTTAAAGCTGAAACTCCAGTACTTTGGCCACCTCATGCAAAGAGTTCATTCATTGGAAAAGACCCTGATGCTGGAAGGGATTGGGGGCAGGAGGAGAAGGGGACGACAGAGGATGAGATGGCTGGATGGCATCACTGACTCGATGGACGTGAGTCTGAGTGAACTCCGGGAGTTGGTGATGGACAGGGAGGCCTGGCGTGCTGTGATTCATGGGGTCACAAAGAGTCGGACACGACTGAGCAACTGATCTGATCTGAGGTTGAAAGGGGCTAAAGAAGAGGCATCACAGAGAGAAGAATAGAAGCAAAATCTTGAAACTTTGGAATCTTCCTCAGTATTGCCAAATCTTGTGCACTTCCTTCCTGATAAAGATGACTCATTCTGGGTGAGGCTTTCCCAGAATGCCCTGAGGCCAGTGGCAAGCTGTGCAGAGTGGTTCAGTTCAGTTCAGTTGCTCAGTCGTGTCTGACTCTTTGCGACCCCATGAATCTCGGCATGCCAGGCCTCCCTGTCCATCACCAACACCCAAAGTTCACTCAGACTCACATGCGTCGAATCAGTGATGCCATCCAGCCATCTCATCCTCTGTCGCCCTCTGCTCCTCCTGCCCTCAATCTTTCCAGCATCAGGGTCTTTTCAAATGAGTTAGCTCTTTGCATTAGGTGGCCAAAGTATGGGAGTTTCAGCTTCAACATCACTCCTTCCAATGAATACCCAGGACTGATCTCCTTTAGGATGGATTGGTTGGATCTCCTTGCAGTCCAAGAGACTCTCAAGAGTCTTCTCCAACACCACAGTTCAAAAGCATCAATTCTTCGGCACTCAGCCTTCTTTATAATCCAACTCTCATATCCATACATGACCACTGGAAAAACCATAGCCTTGACTAGACGGACCTTTGTTGACAAAGTAATGTCTCTGCTTTTTAATATGCTGTCTAGGTTGGTCATAACTTTCCTTCCAAAGAGTAAGCATCTTTTAATTTCATGGCTGCAATCACCATCTGCAGTGATTTTGAAGCCCAGAAAAATAAAGTCAGCCACTGTTTCCACTGTTTCCCCATCTATTTCCCATGAAGTGATGGGACCGGATGCCATGATCTTCATTTTCTGAATGTTGAGTTTTAAGCCAGCATTTTCACACTCCTTTTCCATTTTCATCAGGAGGCTCTTTAGTTCTTCTTCACTTTCTGCCATAACGGTGGTGTCATCTGCATATCTGAGGTTATTGATATTTCTGTCAGCAATCTTGATTCCAGCTTGTGCTTCTTCCAGCCCAGCATTTCTCATGATGTACTCTGCATATAAGTTAAATAAGCAGGGTGACAATATACAGCCTTGACAGACTCCTTTTCCTATTTGGAACCAGTCTGTTGTTCCATGTCCAGGACATGGAAACAACATAAATGTATAGATGAAAAATCGATAAAGAAGATGTGGTACAAATATACAATGGAATATTAATCATTAAAAAACCCCCAAAATAATACCATTTGTAGCAAAATGGATAGAGATTGAAGAGATTGAAGTAGGTTAGAGAAGGACAAATATTATATGATATCTCATTTATGGAATCTAAAAATAATTGTACAAATTAACATATTTACAGAACAGAAATATTCCAAGCCAGGCTTTAGCAATACGTGAACCGTGAACTTAAGGATGTTCAAACTGATTTTAGAAAAGGCAGAGGAACCAGAGATCAAATTGCCAACATCTGCTAGATCATTGAAAAAGCAAGAGAGTTCCAGAAAAGCATCTATTTCTGCTTTATTGACTATACCAAAGCCTTTGACTCAGTGGATCACAATAAACTGTGGAAAATTATGAAAGAGATGGGATCACCTGACCTGACTCTTGAGAAATCTGTGTGCAGGTCAGGAAGCAACAGTTAGAACTGGACATGGAACAACAGACTGGTTGCAAATAGGAAAAGGAGTACGTCAAGGCTGTATATTGTCACCCTGCTTATTTAACTTCTATGTAGAGTACATCACGAGAAACACTGGGCTGGAGGAAGTACAAGCTGGAATCAAGATTGTCGGGAGAATATCAATAACCTCATATATGCAGATGACACCATCCTTATGGCAGAAAGTGGAAAAGAACTAAAGAGACTCTTGGTGAAAGTGAAAGAGGAGAGTGAAAAAGCTGACTTAAAGCTCAACATTCAGAAAACTAAGATCATGGCATCCAGTCCCATCACTTCATGGGAAATAGATGGGGAAACAGTGGAAACAGTGGCTAACTTTATTTTTCTGGGCTTCAAAATCACTGCAGATGGTGATTGCAGCCATGAAATTAAAAGACACTTACTCCTTGGAAGGAAAGTTATGACCAACCTAGACAGCATATTAAAAAGCAGAGACAGTACTTTGTCAACAAAGGTCCATCTAGTCAAGGCTATGGTTTTTCCAGTGGTCATGTATGGATGCGAGAGTTGGACTCTGAAGAAAGCTGAGCGCCGAAGGATTGATGCTTTTGAACTGTGGTGTTGGAGAAGACTCTTGAGAGTCCCTTGGACTGCAAGGAGATCCAACCAATCCATCCTAAAGGAGATCAGTCCTGGGTATTCATTGGAAGGAGTGGTGTTGAAGCTGACACTCCAATCCTTTGGCCACCTGATGCAAAGAGCTGACCCTGATGCTGGGTAAGATTGAGGGCAGGAGGAGAAGGGGACAACAGAGAATGAGATGGTTGGATGGAATCACCGACTCAATGGACATGGGTTTGGGTGAACTCTGGAAGTTGGTGATGGATAGGGAGGCCTGGTGTGCTGTGGTTCATGGGGTTGCAAAGAGTCAGACATGACTGAGTGACTGATCTGAACTGAACTGAACTGAACTGAACAGAAATAGAGTTACTGATGTAGAAAAACAGTCATGTCTCACTGTTTGTGATCCTATGGACTGTATGGTTTACCCGGCTTCTCTGTCCAGGGGATCTCTAGGAAAGAATACTGGAGTGGGTTGCTGTGCTCTCCTCCAGGGTATCTTCCCAACCCAGGCGTTGAACCTGCATTGGCAGGAGAGTTCTTTATCACTAGTGCCACCTGGGGTACCCAGAAAGAATAAACAATTACATGCAAATCTGCATTATATCAAAAGACAAGTCTAATTAAAACAAAATAAAATTCCATAGAACTTGTTTTAGTTTGTTAGAGTTGCCAAAATAAAATACTACAGTCTTAGTGGTTTAGACAACAGGAATTTATTTTCTCATAGTTCTAGTGGCTGTTAGTCAAAGATCAAGTTGTTGACAGTTTGGGTTTCCTCTGGGGCCTCTCTCCTTTGCTTTCAGATGGCTGCCTTCTTGCTGCGTCCTCATATGATCTTTTCTCTGTGTGCCCATATCTGTGTCTAAGTTTCCTCTTCTTAAAAGGATATCAGTCATATTAGATTGGGGTCACCCTAGAGACCTCATTTTAATTTAATTATCTGTTTGAGACTTTATCTCCAAATATGGTTACATTCTCAGGTATTGGGGATTAGGGCTTCAGCATATAAATTGAGGGGAGGAAGCATGATTCAACCCCTTACAGACCTAAAAAATCAGTCCTGGGTATTCATTGGAAGGACTGATGTTGAAGCTGAAACTCCAATACTTAGACCATCTGATGCAAAGAACTGACTGATTGGAAAAGACCCTGATGTTGGGTAAGATTGAAGGCAGTAGGAGAAGGGGATGACAGAAGATGAGATGGTTGGATGGATGGACATTAATTTGGGTAAACTCTGGGAGTTGATGATGGACAGGGAAGCCTGGCATGCTGTTATACATGGGGTTGCAAAGAGTCTGAAATGACTGAGCAATGAGCTGACTGACTGATTTATAGAGCTACTTCAAATTGTTAAATTCATAGAGAAAGTAGAATGGTGATTGCCAAAGGTTAGGGTGGAGGGGTGAGTGTGGAATGATTCTTTAATAGGTAGAATTTCATTTTTGCAAAAGGAAAAGAGTTCTGTGGACGGTTGCACAATGGTGTGAATGTATTTAATGTTACTGAATGATACACTTATAATAGTTAAGATAGTGCATTTTCTGTTTTATATATTTTACCATAACTAAAATAAATACAAATTCAGTTTAAAAAATTTTTTAAGTCACAGAGCCCTGAGCACATAGCCGGAACTTAGAAAATGATAGTTACTGCCTTTTAATCCGTACAAACACTAAGATGGATTTTAGTTTCTTCATTGATTTCTCTCCAGGACCCATCCCTCTTCCTGTTTCCTTTTTGTAAATCCTTCTTCTTCAACAAGAACCTTGAAGATCTAACCAGACTAGGTCCTTATCACTTCACCTTTTTATTGTGTATGATTCTAAAATGAAATAGTTGGTGACAGGCCATTTTATATAGTCTTTTCCCATGTAGATGTAAGAAAGCTGCTTCTTGGTATTAATATATCTCTTTTTATAATATGACAGAAAATCTAATAACCCAAGTGTGATAAGATAATAAGTGTTCCCATCTTGTTGCTTGGATACAGTGGCATTAGTATTCCTGAGGGAATGACAAAAATGGAACCCAGCTATTTCCCCCCAACAGTAAAAATTACATCTAAAGAATTTTGCTTTCTATTATTTTAATGTAAAATATATTCAGTGTTTTTCAGATTATATATTAGAGTTCATATATATTTTGATAATTAGGATCTAATGTTCATACATATTAAATAGACCGTGGACATTTTGCTCATCAAAACTCCATATTCCTTACCCATGGATTTCTTGTTAATACACAGTTAAAACACTCTATTGTTAAATAAGTTTGGGAGGCATTGGATAAGCAAAGTTAAACATTTATTTGTGGCTATGTTTCTCATATCTCCTAGGTAATAATTTGTACTTTTGCTCACCAAGCAGAAAATAGAATACATGGGAGTCTTAAAACTTAATTTACCACCCTACCACTTATTGTTTTAGGTTGAATTATCTCAGGACTATTAAAACACCTTTTGGGACACAGTTAAACTTGGAATTGGAATGTATGAGGATATGACATGTTGCCTGTGAGGATCCTGGTAATATATTTATGTTGGCTTTCCTTGTAAAAGAGGTGGAAAAGGCAAGCATTGACTTTTCCTTTAAGTAAAAATGTTGCTGTTTGAGGTTGACCCTAGAAAAAAAATTGAGACTGTTAGCATGGTGAAGTGATGACTAGCATTGAACAAGTGTCTGCTGAGCATCAAAGACTTTGTCTTATTAGAGAAGGATAATAGAATGGTGGGAAAAGAGAGGTATATGGGATTAAGAAAGCTTCATTTATTCATTTGGATCCAGCTGAATTAATTCTCATAATTATAGCTTAAAATAGAGTGAGTAGTTTAAAATCATATGCTTTAAAACTGAAAAAAGAAAACCGTAAAGATCATTATGTATGGTCATAATAATTAGAATATATAACCTAAAAATATAATTTTCAATAGTATCTAGGAATAATCAAACAACAGATATGCAAGAATTATTCACAGAAAAGTATAAAGGCTTAAGGAGACATCACAGAAAATCTAAATAACTGGTAAAATATCCTACGTTCTATAAAGTGTCGTTATTTAGTCATTAAGTTGTGTCTAACTCTTTTGTGACCCCATGGACCATAACCCATTAGGCCTCTCTGTCCGTTGAATTTCCTAGGCAAGAATACTGGAGTGGGTTGCTATTTCCTCCTCCAGGGGATTTTTCCCAGCAAAGGGATTGAACCCATGTGTCCTCAATTGGCAGGCAGGTACTTTACTGCCAAGCCACTGGGAAAGTCCATGTTCTCAAACAGAAAGACAATATTTTTAAAATGGTGATTTTCCTAATTGACTTGGAGATCCTATGCAACTTCAATTGAAGTCCCATCAGGAATACTTTTGAAAGTTGGTAATATGATTCTAAAGTTTATATGGAAGAAAAAAGAACCAAGAATTTCCAAAATTCTTTTGAAAAAGAAAAATGAGATAGAAAAACTTATTTTAGCAGATGAAAATATTTAAAGCTATAATAATTAAGATAATATAGTATTGAGAGATAGACACATTGATCAATAGAGCTTAGAAAAGATCCAACCATAAATGGAATTTTAATATATGAAAGAGGTAACAGTAGATAAATTGAAAAAGGAAGAATGATTGAAAAATGGAGCTGACACCTTATTTAACCATATTGCAAGGGAATGAAAGGGGCCTAGAAATGGCATTTAATTCATGGTACACAACCTATGGACAGAGAAGCCTAGCAGGCTACAGTCCATGGGGTCGCAAGAGTCGGAAACGACTTAGTGAGTAAACCACCACCACCACAACCTAACTGAAAATCAACTCCATGTGCATTAACGTCAAAGGCAAAATTCCAGACTTTTAGCATTTAAAATCTGTAAAGTTTCTCTGATCTTGTATAGGGGGTGTGTGCACGCTAAGTCGATTCATTGTGACCCTATGGACTGTAGCCCACCAGGGTCCTCTATCCATGGGATTCTCCAGGCAAGAAGATTGGAATTGGTTTCCATGCCCTTCTCCAGGAGATCATCCTAACCCAGGAATCAAACCTGCGTCCCTTATGTCTCTGCGTTGGCAGGTGGGTCCTTTACCCTTAGTACCACCTGGGGAGTCCAACTAAAAGCTAACCAGGAAATCAAAAAACCTAGTAAATTATTTTACATTAATATCAAGTATTCATCTAAAGATAACTTAAAGAAAGTGAAAAAAGACACAAAGAAGATGAGGGTATTTATTATTTTGAGTTATAAATAACATAAAGAAGTTTAACATCAAAAATATATAAATCTAGTGTATATCCAATAGGTGATCTGTGAAAATTTAGAAGTCTTAGGATGCTAAGAGTTGGATATCAAAACAATGTTTTCTACATTGCTTCTGGAAGTCTAACTTTAACTTTTTGTAAAGCAATATGGCATTGTCTATAAATTTAAAATTTGTATACCCCATGACTTAGTCATTCTACTAGAGTTTAACCCTATGCAAGAATTCATGTACAAGAATATTGATAACAGTACTCTCTGACTCAGGAAAATAACCAGTCTGGAAATAGCACAGGTCCTCTTGATGAATAAATAAGGAAATGAATTATGCTGTATTCACAAAATAGAATATTATACAGCACTGAAAACTCAAATTACAGTGAAATGTAGCATTAAGTATAAATCTTAGCATAGCATGCTTAAGTGAAAAAAAAAGAAATTCCAGGAGATTAAAAACAATATACATAAAAAATACACAATATGTTCTTCAGGCATGTAAATATATGAAATATAAATCACTTTTATAAAACAAGAAAGTAGAAAACATAGACCTCTCAAGAAGGCAGTAAGCTCTGATAGGAGGATGAGTGGTTAAGTATGGATCTAGGTTACTACAGAAATACGAAGATGAATATAAAGTAATGGTAATATTGTATCTTGGGTTGAATGTTTGTGAATTTCTTTTTCCCAACTGTACATGCATATGAGGGCTTCCTTTGTGGCTCAGATGGTAAAGAATATGCCTGGAATGCAGGAGATCCTGGGTCAGGAAGATCCTCTGGAGAAGAGAACGGCAACCCACTCCAGTATTCTTGTCTGGAGAATTCCATGGATAGAGGAGCCTGGTGGGCTACAGTCTATTGCAGAGAGTTGGACATGACTTAGTGGCCAACATTTTCATACATACATATGTACATACATACATACATACATGGTCTGCCAATTGACTATTCATATTAGTCCATTTATAATTAATTCTATTTTGTGCATCTGATTTCCTTAAGGAAAATAAAAAGAGTTTTACATTGTGATGGCCCCACTGTCCCCTCAGAAGCCTTTATTAGAATGGAAGTTGATGGGTTTGCAGGCAACTTAGAGACTTTCTGTTCTTCTTCTACCATACAGAAAGAAGGAGGTCTTGGGAATCCTCAGTGTAGTTCTGGCATCACAAAGCTTCCTTGATCTGTGTAGAGATAGAATTCTTCTAAATGGCATCGTGAGAACTTCCAGTATGATGATGGGGATATTTTAAATATTACTAAAATTTATTTTCTTTTAGAAAGCCTTATTTTTACAGTTATCATTTTGCATCAGAACCTATCAACCACTAAATCTGACATCCATTTCTCATATGGTGGTCAAACTCATGGAGGTGGGACTGACTCCAGCAATGATTGTCACTGAAACGAAAGTCTGTGAAAATAAGTCAATCTAATCTTTGAGCATACAGCAATCTGTGACTTTCTCCTACCAGTGTTGGACTTCAGTGATCTGAAACAAGCAGCAGTGGCTGAAAAGTAAACTGAATTGTGGTTTTCGTGAGTCATCGATGGTAATCACAACTGGTTTCCAGTCAAACTCTAGTGGCATCTCTGGCCTAATTGGAATGCATTAAAATGTTCCTTTTTCTGACAACATGTATGCTCACTTTCCTGTACGCTCACTTTCCACTGGGCACTTTCCAACCTCAGTGGGTTAGTATTTTAATAGCTACCTTCCTCAGCCAGGAAACAGCTTAAGCTATAATTCATTCAGATGGGTAAAAATAGATCTTTCTGGGGACTACGATCTCCAAGTCAATTGAGGAAAACAACAGAGCAACAGGAGGATAAAATAAAAACATTATAGCTAAAGAAAAACAAAGACTTCTATTTGATTGGAAGGAAATTTATACTCTTAACTTTTGAAGTGTCTCTGGTAACTTTACAATAGAAAAGGCCAACATTTATTTTATTGATGTATAGTTGCTTTTCAATATTCTAGTACTTTCAGGTATACAATATAGCGATTCACTGTTTTATAGATTATGTACACGCATGCTAAGTCACTTCAGTCATGTCCGACTCTTTGCAACCTTACGGACTATAGCCTGCTGGGCTGTACTGTCCATGGGATTCTTCAGGCAAGAATACTGGAGTGGGTTGCCATGTCCTCATTTTCCCAACCCAGGGATCGAACCTGTGTCTCTTTGTCTCCTGCACTGGCAGGTGGGTTCTTTACCATTAGCACCAACTGGGAAGCCCATTTTACAAATTGTAATCATTTAAATGTTATTATAAAATAATTGCTATAATTCCCAGTGCTGTACACAGTGTATCCTTGTTGCTTATCTCTTTTACATGTAATGGCTTATATCTATTAATCCCATACCCTTATTTTACACCTTTCCCTTTTCTTTCCCCACTGGTAACCACTAGTTTGTTTTTTATATCTGTGTGTCTGTTTCCTTTTTTCTACATACATTCGTTTCATTTTTTAGATTCTACATACACGTCTTAAAATAGAGTATTTCTCTTTCTCTGTCTGACTTAACTTCACTAAACATAATTATTACCCAATCCCCCAGGTCTATCCATGGCAAATAGCAAAATTTTCATTCTATTTCCAGTTAAATAATATGCCATTGGATTTATATATGACATCTTGGTAGCTCAGCTGGTAAAGAGTCTACCTGCAATGCAGGAGACCCTGTTTCAATTCCTGGATCAAGAAGATCCTCTGGAGAAGGGATAAGCTACCCACTCCAGTATTCTTGGGCTTCCCTCGTGGCTCAGATGGTAAAGAATCTGCCTTCACTGCAGGTGACCTAGGCTCATTTCCTGGGTTGGGAAGATCCCCTGCCGAAGGGCATGGAAACCCACTCCAGTATTCTTGCCTAGAGAATCCCCATGGACAGAGGAGCCTGGCGGGCTATAGTCCATTGGGTTGCAAAGAGATGGACATGACTGAGTGACTAAGCACAGTGCAATATGCCACTGGATTTATATACGACATCTTTATCCATTCATTTGTTGATGGATACGTGGATAGCTTCCATATCTTGGCAATTATAAATAATGCTGCTATGAACATTGGGGTGCATATATCTTTTAAAATGTGTTTTCTTTTTTTTTTTTTTTTCTGGATATATACCCAGGAGTAGGATTGCTGGATCACATAGCAGCTCTATTTTTAGCTTTTTGAGGAATCTCCATACTGTTTTCTGTAGTGGCTGCACCAATTTACAGACCTACCAACAACTGTTCAAATGATTCCTGTTTTCTCAGTATCCTCACAACATTTGTTATTTGTAGATGCTTTTGGAATGATTTGAGAAGGATAGATATTAGCTTTTGTTTTTTTTGTTTTGTTTTGTTTTTGTTGTTGTTGTTGGTAGAATTCCCCTGTGAAGCTGTCTAGTCCTAGACTCTTATTTGCTGGGGATTTTTGTTTGCTTGTTTGAATTACAAAATCAGTTTCACTACTTGTGATCAGTTTGTTCAGATTCTGTTTCTTCTTGATTCAGTCTTGGCTGTTTGTATGTTTCTAGAATTTTGTCCATTTTTCCAGGTTGTCCAGTTCATTGGCATATAACTCTTTCATTACTCTCATGATTTTTTGTATCTTTGTGTTATCAGCTGTTATTTCTCCTCTTTCATTTTTTACTTTGTTTATTGGGTTCCCTTTCTTTTCTTTTTGGTAAGCCTGTGTAGAGGTTTATAAATTTTGTTTATCCTTTCAAATAAAAAAAAGTTCTTAGTGTCATTGATCTTCTCTATAGTTTTTCAGTTTCTATTTTATTTATTTCCTCTCTGGTCTTTATTATTTAATTCCTTCTGCTGATTTTGGGCTTTGTTCTTTTCCTAATTCCTTTAGATAGTAAGTTAGGTTATGTCAGATTTTTCTTATTTCTTGAGAAAGGCTTGCATCACTATAAATTTCCTTTTTAAAAAGTATTTTTGCTGCATCCTGTAGATTTTGGAAAATTATGTTTCCATTTCCATTTGTCTCAAGGTAGTTTTTGATTTCCTCTTTGATTTCTTTATGGACCCATTGGCTTATTAATAGCATATTGTTTATTCTCCATGTGTTTGTCTTTTCCGTTTTTTCTTTCTGTAGTTCATTTCTAATTTTATACTATTGGGATCAGAGAAAAATGCTTTATATAATTTCAGTCATCTTAAATTTATTAAGACTTATTTTATGGTGTAGCATGTGATCTATACTATAGATTGGTCCATGTGCACTGGAAAAGAATGTGCATGCTGCTGCTTCTGAATGGAATTTCCTGTTGGTATCCATCAAGTCCAAATTGCAGATTTTGTTCTTTAAGACCACTGTTATAAAAGGCCAACTTTTGATTTCATCTTAAAGTTATGATCATTATGGTCTTCTGCTCAAACCCTAGGAGTGTTATATAAGGAAAACAAAACTAAACTAGTACTGTGGAGACTACATCAGATGGTATTGCCTCACTCAGGACATTCAGCTTGATGGAGGAGGTCACTTTGCACTCATTTATTCATTCAGTCAAGACACCATGTATCTTCCATTTAGAAGGCGCTGAGTATTTATACAAATATATTTGAAACACATTTTTTAAAAAAGAGTTTATATCTGACATGGTTTATTCCCCTATGATACAGATAAATTGAGTTTTTAATATGTCAGTGAATTGTAAAATTTTTTCTAACATTTTTCAATATATTATTAAAGCTTCAATATCAAACTATATTAAAGAAATAAATTTAGACATTCTTTTATTTTTAGAACCTTTGTTGTTTGCTTAAAAATTACATCTATAAATCAAACTGCCTTGTATTTCAGAGGATTACTTAAGAAACAAAATTTAGAATATCTTTGTGACTCAACACATTGCTGAAATATGTTTTTAATATCTCTTGTTTATTCTACATCATTCTGTACTGTGAACTACCTCTAAGTCTATGAAAACCATTTAAACTGAAACCTTGTTTCTGGGGAAAGAAAAGACTCAATAGGGACCTACTGTTGATGTAAATTCAGTTTTATTCTCAAAGACTACATTTTTGGAAACACTCTATAGAGCCGACATAGATTAAACAGCGTCACTTCATTATGAAGACAGTCATATCTGTCAACTGCTTATTACTAATCTAATTCTTTAACTTACAAACTTGTTGAAAGCCATTGAAAACCTTATTGATACTGACGAATGTGACTATTTTTCCCTAAAGTAAACAAAAATACAAAACATTGATCCATGTCAGAAATACGGGACTCAATTTCTCATAACTTTGACTTCCTGTTGCAATTAATTTAAGAGATTTACAGAATAATTTTATTTTAGAAGACATAATTAAAACAGCACTTGTATATACACTGAATGAAAATAATGAGACCACAGAACATGGTACTCTCATCAGTGAAAATCTTCTTAAAAAACACATTAAATAGAGAAATATGAAATGTGTAGACTGAAATTGAAGAAAATGGGGAAAACCACTAGACTATTCAGGTATGACCAAAATCAAATCCCTTATGACTATACAGTGGAGGTGAGAAATAGCTTTAAGGGACTAGATCTGATAGACAGAGTGCAGAGTGAACTATGGAGAGAGGTTCATGACATTATAGAGGAGACAGGAATTAAGACCATCCCCAAGAAAAAGAAATGCAAAACAGCAATATGGCTGTCTGAGGAGGCCTTAAGAATACCTGTGAAAACAAGGGAAGTGAAAAGCAAAGGAGAAAAGGAAAGATATACCCAATTGAATGCAGAGTTCCAAAGAATAGCAAGGATAGATAAGAAAGCCTTCCTCAGCAATCAATGAAAAGAAATAGAGAAAAACAATAGAATGGGAAAGACTAGAGATCTCTTCAAGAAAATTAGAGATACCAAGGGAATATTTCATGCAAAGATGGGCTCGATAAAAGACAAAAATGGTAGGGACCTAACAGAGGCAGAAGATATTAAGAAAAGGTGGCAAGAATACACAGAAGATCTGTACAGAAAAGATCTTCATAACCCAGATAACCTAGAGCCAGACATCCTGGAATGTGAAGTCAAGTGGGCCTTAGAAAGCATCACTATGAACAAAGCTAGTGGAGGTGATGGAATTCCAGTTGACCTATTCCAAATCCTGAAAGATGATGCTGTGAAAGTGCTGCACTCAATATGCCAGCAAATTTGGAAAACTCAGCAGTGGCCACTGGACTGGAAAAGGTCAGTTTTCATTCCAATCCCAAAGAAAGGCAATGCCAAAGAATGCTCAAACTACCACACAATTGTTCTCATCTCAGATGCTAGTAAAGGAATGCTCAAAATTCTCCAAGCCAGGCTTCAGCAATACATGAACCATGAAATTAAAGATGTTCAGGCTGATTTTAGAAAAGGCAGAGGAACCAGAGATCAAATTGCCAACATCCGCTGGATCATCGAAAAAGCAAGAGAGTTCCAGAAAAACATCTATTTCTGCTTTATTGACTATGCTAAAGCCTTTGACTGTGTGGATCACAATAAACTGTGGAAAATTCTGAAAGAGATGGGAATACCAGACCACCTGACCTGCCTCTTGAGAAAGCTGTATGCAGGTCAGGAAGCAACAGCTAGAACTGGACATGGAACAACAGACTGGTTCCAAATAGGAAAAGGAGTACGTCAAGGCTGTATATTGTCACCCTGTTTATTTAACTTCTATGCAGAGTACATCATGAGAAACGCTGGGCTGGAGGAAGCAAAAGCTGGAATCAAGATTGCCAACATGTCAATAACCTCAGATATGCAGATGACACCACCCTTATGGCTATGGCAGAAAGGGAAGAACTAAAGGGCGTCTTGATGAAGGTGAAAGTGGAGAGTGAAAAAGTTGGCTTAAAGCTCAACATTCAGAAAACAAAGATCATGGCAGCCAGTCCCATCACTTCATAGATAGATGGGGAAACAATGGAAACAGTGGCTGACTTTATTTTTCTGGGCTCCAAAAACACTGCAGATGGTGATTGCAGCCATGAAATTAAAAGACGCTTACTCCTTGGAAGAAAAGTTATGACCAACCTAGACAGCATATTAAAAAGCAGAGACATTACTTTGTCAACAAAGGTCTGTCTAGTCAAGGCTATGGTTTTTCCAGCGGTCATGTATGGATGTGAGAATTGGGCTATAAAGAAAGCTGAGTGCCGAAGAATTGATGCTTTTGAGCTGTGGTGTTGGAGAAGACTCTTGCGAGTCCCTTGGACTGCAAGGAGATCTAACCAATCCATCCTAAAGGAGACCAGTCCTGGGTGTTCATTGGAAGGAGTGATGTTGAAGCTGAAACTCCAATATTTTGGCCACCTGATGAGGAGAGCTGACTCATTTGAAAAGACCCTGATGCTGGGAAAGATTGAGGGCAGGAGGAGAAGGGGACAACAGAAGATGAGCTGGTTGGATGGCATCTCTGACTCAATGGACATGGGTTTGGCTGGACTCTGGGTTGGTGATGGACAGGGAGGCCTGCCATGCTGCGGTTCATGGGGTCACAAAGAGTTGGACATGACTGAGTGACTGAACTGAACTGAACTGATCAGGTTTCCCAGTATGTTTTCTTTGTATTTATCTTTATATGTTGCACTCAGATTTGACATTCCCAGGAATTTTATGTGACAAAATAAAGAAGAATATACAAAGCAAGCAAAACAAACATGCCAAAAAAATGAGACAACTCCATGGAGAATATGAATATACAGAGAAAACAATTAACTTACTAAGTACATGTGTATTCAGTGTTCTGTGTTTAAGTTACTATCTTAACCATTACATGGAAATATAAATACGTTGAACTAAAAATCACCACCTTCCCAGTTTATATTTCTGTTGAAAGATGAGAGAGAGAAACAAGTAGACATAAAATCCAGAGGATACTGAGTTGGTTTTAATGTCTCCTAAAACTCAAATAAATAGAGTTTCCAGTATACTTTCTCAAACAACTTTGTAAAGCTCTCCCCCATTATAGTGCTTAACACAATTTGTGCTTATTTGTCAACTTATGTCTCTAAAAAATATCTATTAGCCCTGCTAGACTGTAAGTTCCAAGAGTACAAGGATAATCACTGTTTGACCCGCCCGTATTTTCTCAGCACCTAGCATATATGTAGCAAATGAAAGCACCCCTCTTTTTTGAATGAATGGCTAAATTCTAGAAGAATGATGACAGTACATTTATTCAAAGAAATCTTATGTAATAATAAAAGTAACTATAGTAATTGTGAGTATAATCATGTTGAAAATACTCTAAAACATTTAGAGAAAAAAAATCAAGCAATGGTAGAAAATTAAAAAGTAAGCTCTATTATGTAAAAATAGATGCCTAGAAAGAGAAAGTATTTAAAGTGTGCCCTGAACTCATTTCATTCTTTTCCTTTACATTCTTTTCTCTATTTTTCAAATTTTCAAGAATAACCAAATTTTCACTTCACATAATGAATTGCAAAAAGGTGTATTGGAAAAAAAAAGATGCATTGGATGTTGTTAACGATAGGGCCATCATAAAGTTCTGGGGAGGTTTTAATGAGATTTTAAGTGGATTAAATGAAATTATGGCTAAAGAGAAAATAATCTGTATGTTAATTCTACCTTCTAGGTAGGATAGAGATTGATTCTGACTCTAGACAGCACAGGACCTTCAATATTAGGGGTTAAGACTATTTTTTTTTTAAGTTTATATTTTTAATAATCTTAAAAACCTACTTAAGCACCTAGTCATTTTATTTAGTAAATTTTAGCCCATATGAAAAATGAGATTTAAGTCATAGATTATTTGATTTAGGTTTTTAAAAAAATAATAGGCAAGTTTAAATTTTTCATTCATCACATAATGAAGTTATTCTCAGTAGTTGTAAAAGTGTGAATAAAATTATTCTTATACCCAGCGTGCTTGTTTTCCTGAGAGAGCCAAAAAATAGTATATACACTCAAATTCTAGGAAATTTATTAAGACTTACTAGAAATAAACTACTGATAAGAATTAGCTAGTTGTTTCCTCCATCTTTATATTATGAAAAATTTCAAACACACCACAAAATTAAAATTATTTTTGCAGTAAAAAAGCTATGTACCTACATTTATACTTGCCATTCACATTTTATTTTACTGATCACTTATCCATTCTAGCTGGGCTTCCCTGGTGGCTCAGACAGTAAAGAATCTCTCTGCAATACAGGAGACCCAACTGTGATCCCTGGGATGGCAAGATCCTCTGCAGAATGGAATGGCAACCTGCTCCAGTATTCTTGCCTAGAGAATCCCATGGACAGAGGGGCCTAGTGTACTACAGTCCATAAGGTCACAAAGAGTTGGACACGACTGAGTGACTAACACTTTCACTATCCATCTAGCTAGCCATCCTTCTAAAATCCATCATGCCAACAAATCTTACATTTTGATACACTTCAAAGCAAATACATACTTCTCATTATGTATTACAAAACACATTGTTAACCAGGATTAAATGTTTATATTTTCTTTTTATATAAATTGCATACAATAAAATAGGTAAATCTTAGTTATAAATTTATTCATTTATGACAATGTTACACTTGAATAACCCATATCTCTATTGCCATCATCCCTCACTCCCCTTCCAGTCAATTTTTACCTCCATTCCCTGAGGGAAATTTTATTCTGATTTCTTTATGCTATAGATGAGTTTTGACTAGAATGTCATATCAATATAATGAGGCAACATATACTCTTTTGGGTAAGTCTGAATTCACTCTGCATAATATTTTGAGATTCATCCATATTTTTATGTATGAGTAACATCTTTTTTTACTACAGTTTATTAATTCATTCTCCTGTTGTTAGATCCTGGACTATTCCAGCTTATAAATATCAGGAATAAAGTTAATATTGGAGCTCATATATTGGAACTGCCTTGATGATTTTTAATATTTTTAATAACAGAGTGGACTCCAGTGCTTTGACTCTCAAGCAACAGACATGAGGCAGGTGTACTAAAAAATGGATGAGGAGGTATGCGTGGGGAGGCATAGATCATTACAGGAAAAGTTTCCTTGTCTGACATGTTCAAAGGAGACAATGCAGATTAGGTAATAGTTTTCTGAACCTATGAATGTAAGCCCTTCCAGATCTCACATATAGCCTTGGAGGAGGATTTTGACAGAAAGAATAAAAGCACACAAATAATAATAATAAAGATGTTGATGATTGCTTGAGTTTGTGGAGTAGGAATCTTTGGGATACGAGGAGAAGGTTTTCTAAGAAGGCATCCAAAGTACCAGGTGCTTCCTGTCATTGAGACACTCACAACTCCTGGCTTTGAACAGACCTCTTATCAACTAATTACCAGAAAACCCAAAAGAGGCTTGGCCACTTAACTGTTAGGGAGCTTGGTGTCCTTTTGATGTTTGCTCTTGGCATGCTAAAGGGTAATTCACATAAAGATAAAAAGCATTCATGACACTCAAAGGCTATTCTTATTAGATTAAAGCTTCACAGCTTGTTCAATGGCCAAGGTCTTTCAACATATATTTTCTTTCACCTCTAGAGTAAATATGCAACAATTCTCTGTAAATAATAAGGGAAAATTACACCAGTAGTAGGGAAACTAGAGTTTCATTATTTAATGGCAAATGAGACAGAATGAAGTGAAATGAAATG
This sequence comes from Bos indicus, assembly GCF_029378745.1. Lineage (NCBI taxonomy): Eukaryota > Metazoa > Chordata > Mammalia > Artiodactyla > Bovidae > Bos > Bos indicus. The sequence continues at coordinate 116,218,931 of NC_091760.1, forward strand.
TCCAAGATCATAGGAATGAACATGTGTTTTGCTAGAATAAATTTAATTTCTTGTCCTCAATATCCTTTTACTCAAATTTTAAAATATGGGATGTCATTCCCAGGGGCTCTTGTTTTGTATGTGGCCTAGGTATTATTTACTCTCAAGAACACTCTTCTTCCAGTTTAACTTCCTTCTGTTGGCTACAGACAAGGTTATCACCAAAAAGGAAATGTAAATGTTCTTTCATCTCTCAGGGGGGATGTGAGTCAACAGTGGAAGGTACTATTAGAAATCCAAGAAAGGCCTAAAGAATAATCACAAACTTTGAGTAATTTACAGTGTAGCTGAGACTAAATTATTATAGATGGAGCCCCTACAAACATGAAGAAGACTAAATACGAGCAAGTGAAAAGAGGTAAAGCATAAACTTTACATAGGGTCAAAGGAAAGTCAGACCCAAGACACTCCTTAGACTTAGCATAGGCCTTAGAGAATGGGTAGAACCCTGACCAGGCTTATAAAGCAGGGGTGAGGAGACAGGGCAGGGAGTGGAGGGGTGTGGACTGGGGGAAGTAGGAGGGTAGAGGAGAAGGAGATGGGATATGGGGAGGAAAAAAAGCATGGTAGAAGCTGCATAGAAAGGAGGGATAGGAGGAAAACAACCTTTGCCTATAGTATCTCCTCTTGTTCCCATGTAGTCTGGAGATTAGATATTAAAACAGGTGCAAAATATTCTTTTGTAGGGATCATTGGGTAGTTTATTAACCTGGAAGTTCATTTTGCTCCTTGTACTATACCCCTCAACAAAAATTATAGCCTTTGAATAATTATGCAGTGTTTATTTCTGAAAGACATTGGCATCTCTGTGGATATTATAAACAACATTTCCTGTTAAATGAATGTCTGAAAGGTTTGGATTTCACTTTTTTTTTTTTTTAGGTGTAGAGAATAACTCTAACTTTGATATATGAATCTTTTCCCTGAAAAATATTTTCCATCAAGGAATTCACAAAGGTAACAGAATTCTATTTGCTTTTACCTGACTTGGTTGTATTAATACCTTGAAAGTTGTCTTCTGAGCTCCCTGAGCTCTATTTTCATTAGAAATAGACATTCTTGTACATTATTAAAAGGGAAGGAACAAGGAAGTAGATGGGCAAAAAGAAGAAAAATTAACTCTTTTAGAATAAGGCTGAGTCCTTTCTATAAATTTGTTATTGTTGTTGAGAATACTTTATTAGTCAGTTAATATGAACAAATACAGATTCTTATAAAGCTATTAAAATTTTTACCATCCCTTTAGATTTTATATCTTTCATTTCTTTGTTTAGGCAGTTGGGGAAAAAAGTTCATTTTTAATTTTTAGCAATATTAGCACATAAGTAGAGAAGAATATATGAAACACTATATTGAAAAGGAATACATTTTAGTATTTGCAGATGTAAATCTATCACTCTCTCTCCTTCCCCTGCTAAGTTCAAGTTCTGCATCTAAATTTTTATGTTTACTCTAGTAACTTATGTAACCTAAATGGCTCTCAGTTTTTTTAATCTGGAAGATAAGAGTTTTTTTAACTACAAGATCTTTGTTTCCTTTTGCTGTTAATATTTATTTTAAATTATCACCTAAATTATTTAAGAACTAACTATAAAGTTAGATTAAATACCGATAGATCATGGAGCATTAGAACTACTTGATAGAAATGTGAAAAGTAAAAAGAAATGGGTATAGTTATTTTTCCATATTTCTGCTTTAATTATAAAAATGAGAGACCAAAATTTTATTGTTAATCTAAATTTTTTCATATCAAATTGCAAATTTGCTTACATAACAAATAAGACCATATTATAGTACTTAAATAGCATGAACTCCCCTCTAAATTTGTCTAATGTTAATTGATCTTTATTTAGGGGTTTAAAAAAAGGCATGGTCAGTTAGGCATATTTCTATGGTTATTTTTTCTGAGACAGAAATATGGTATCTTTTCTCATTCCATTTAGACCGTCACAGATCAGCTGCTTCACTCTCAGCTTCAAATGTTTCTCCTCTCACCCAGACAATTGCCCTGATGTCAGAATCACCCTGCCTCAGTTCCCCCACCCGCTGAGGGCAGGTGCAGTCCTACTAAACACTCCTGTTTTTCCCCCTAGTTCCTTCATCCTACCAAGTTTTGTATGGTTCTATACATTCTTTTCTGGTGCTCAGGTACTCCTCTCCAGTCTCAGCTAGTGTTCTGCAAGCGTTTCTGTGTCTGAAGGTGTATTCCTGATGTATCTGTGGAGAGAGATGTATTACTCTATGACCACCTATTCCTCCTCCATCTTGTTCCTTCCTGGTATCTTTTATAGTCTCTCTGTGTTCCTAATACTTCACATAGACAAAGATTCGTGGAACTATGTGTTCCTCACCTACAATAAGTTAAAAAAAAAAACAAACATGAAGTGTCTTGCTTCAATCTTCTAGACTTACACAATTTCTTGTTGCAAGGACTAAGAAGTGCTACATTACCTATTCCCAAATATCAACATCTCAGGCTGTAACCAGAAAGATCATGCAACAAACTCAAATTTCATTTACATTTTATGTAGATTTTGAGGTCCACATTGTGATGTATGACCAAAATTGCTCTTCAAGAATGAAGCATTTACTCCCCCAAACCTGAGAATGCTACTAGCAGATGGGCCCTATGTTCCACCCTCCTTGGGAATTTCCTTGGTCAAAGAAAATGCCCTCTAAAGAGGCAACACTTCCTTCCAGGAAAGCCTATGATAGTGGCTCATCAGTGCTGAAAAATAAATGATTGGTCCCACCTACTACAACTCAGGATAATCCTCAAGAGCCATCTAGGCTTGAAGGCTGACCAAGCAGTCACCTGAGGCCTTTGATGAGACTTCACCAAAATTCAGCTTTTCCCTCTGTCCAATCCTCTCCCTTATACAGGTGTTGATACCAAGACTACTGTTTAAGTAATGAGCTACATGCTAATATCCATCTCAGTGTCTGCTTTCTATCCATCCTATGAGAATGAATGGTCAACATTTAGGTACAAGAAAACAAATGCTATTGTGGGATTTTTGAGGTGGGTCACCTACAGCCTAGAGGGCAATTTGTTGTTGTTCAGTTACTAAGTTGTGTCGGACTTTTTCCAATACCATGGACTTCAGCATGCCAGGATTCTCTGTCTTCCACTGTCTCCCAGAGTTTGCTCAAATTCATGTCCATTGAGTCAGTATGCTATCTAACCTTCTCATCCTCTTCCACCCTCTTCTCCTTTTGCCTTCAATCTTTCCCAGCATCAGGGTTTCTTCCAATGAGATGGCTCTTCACCATAAGGTGGCCAAAGTATTGGAGCTTCAGCATCAGTTCAGTTCAGTGGCTCAGTTGTGTCTGACTCCTTGTGACCCCATGAATCGCAGCACGCCAGGCCTCCCTGTCCATCACCAACTCCCGGAGTTCACCCAAACTCACTCCCTTCGAGTCAGTGATGCCATCCAGCCATCTCATCCTCTGTTGTCCCCTTCTCCTCCTGCTCCCAATCCCTCCCAGCATCAGAGTCTTTTCCAATGAGTCAAATCTTTGCATGAGGTGGCCAAAGTACTGGAGTTTCAGCTTTAGCATCATTCCTTCCAAAGAAATCCCAGGGCTGATCTCCTTCAGAATGGACTGGTTGGATCTCCTTGCAGTCCAAGGGACTCTCAAGAGTCTTCTCCAACACCACAGTTCAAAAGCATCAATTCTTCGGCGCTCAGCCTTCTTCACAGTCCAACTCTCACATCCATACATGACCACTGGAAAAACCATAGCTTTGACTAGACGGACCTTTGTCGACAAAGTAATGTCTCTGCTTTTGCATATGCTATCTAGGTTGGTCATAACTTTCCTTCCAAGGAGTAAGCGTCTTTTAATTTCATGGCTGCAGTCACCATCTGCAGTGATTTGGGAGCCCCCCCCAAATAAAGTCAGCTATTGTTTCCACTGTTTCCCCATCTATTTCCCATGAAGTGATGGGACTGGATGCCGTGATCTTTGTTTTCTGAATGTTGAGCTTTAAGCCAACTTTTTCACTCTCCACTTTCACTTTCATCAAGAGGCTTTTGAGTTCCTCTTCACTTTCTGCCATAAGGGTGGTGTCATCTGCATATCTGAGGTTATTGCTTCAGCATAAGTTGGTCCAATAAATATTCAAGATTGATTTCCTTTTGGCTTGACCAGTTTGATCTCCTTGCAGACCAAGGGACTGTCAAGAGTCTTCTCCAGCACCACAGTTCAAAAGCATCAATTCTTTGGCACTCAGCCTTCTTTATGGTCCAACTTTCACATCCATACATGACTACTGGAAAAACCACAGCTTTGACTGTATGGAACTTTGTTGGCAGAGTGATGTCTCTGCTTTTGAATACAGAGGTTTGTCATAGCTTTCCTTCCAAGAAGCAAACATTTTATTTTCATGGCTGCAGACACCATTCACAGTGATTTTGGAACCGAAGAATTTAAGATCTGTCACTGCTTCCAATTTTTCCCTTTCTACTTGCTATGAAGTATGGGACCAATGCTATGATCTTAGTTTTTTTTTTTTTTTTAATATTGAGTTTCAAGCCAGCTTTTTAACTCTCCTCTTCCAAGAGTCTCTTTAGTTCTTCTTCACTTTCTACCATTAGAGTGGGATTATCTACACATCTGATGTTGTTGATATTTTTTCCGGTATTCTTGATTCCAGGTTGTGATTCACCTAGCCTGGCATTTCACATGATACACCCTGCATAGAAGTTAAATAGGCAAGGTTACAATATACAGCCTTGTCATACTCCTTTCCCAATTTGGAACCAGTCAGTTATTCCATGTCTGGTTCAAGTTGTTTCTTGAACTGCGTGTAGGTTTCTTACAAGATGAGTAAGATGGTCTAGTATTCCTATCTCTTTAAGAATTTTCCACAATTTGTTGTGATCCACAGTCAAAGGCTTTAGAAGAGTGAGTGAAGCAGAAGTAGATGTTGCTTTGGAATTCCCTTGCTTTTTCTATGATCCAGTGGATGTTGTCAATTTGACCTCTGGTTCCTCTCTTTTTCTAATTCCAGCTGGTACATCTGGAGTTTCTCAGTTCACGTACTGCTCAAGCCTAGCTTGAAGGATTTTGAGCATTACCTTGCTAACATGTGAAATGAGCACACTTGTATAGTTTGAACATTTTTTGGCATTGCCTTTATGGGATTGGAATGAATACTGACATTTTCAAATCCTGTGGCCACTGCTGAGTTTTCCAAATTTGCTGGCATAGTGAATGCAACACTTTAACAGCTTCGTCTTCCAGGATTTGGAATTCCATCATCTCCACTGGCTTTGTTTGTAGTAATGCTTTCTAAGATCCATTTGTCTTCACACTCCAGGAAGTCTGACTCCAAGCAAATGACCACACCATAATGGTTATCTGGGTAATTAAGATCTTTTTTTTGTACAGTTCTTCTGTGTATTCTGGAGAATCCCATGGATGGAGGAGCCTGGTGGCTTACAGTCCATAGGCTCGAAAAGAGTTAGGCATGACTGAGCGACTTCATATACATCTGTGTATTCTTGTCATTTCTTCTTGATCTCTTCTGCTTCTATTAGGTCTTTATTGTTTCTGTCCTTTATTGTGCCCATCCTTCCTTGAAATGTTCCTTTCATATTTCCAGTTTTCTTGAAGAGATCTCTAGTGTTTCTTCTTCTGTGGTTTTCCTCTATTTCTTTGCATTGTTCATTGAAGAAGGTTTTCTTGACTCTCCTTGCTATTCTCTTGAACTCTGGATTCTGTTGAATATACCTTTCCCTTTCCCCCTTGCCTTTAACTTCTCTTCTTTCCTCAGTTAAAAAACTTTCTCAGACAACCAATTTGCCTCTTTTCGTTTCTTTTTCTTGGGGGTGATTTTGGTCACTGTCTCATATACATTGTTAGGAATCTCCATCCATAGATTTTCAGGAACTCTGGCTACCAGATCTAAATCCTTGAATCTATTCATCATCTCCATTATATAATCATAAGGGATTTGATTTAGGTCATACCTGAATGGCTTAGAGGTTTTCCCTACTTTCTTCAATTTAAGCCTGAATTTTGCAATAAGGAGCTCATGATCTGAGCCATAGTTGGCTCCAGGTCTTGTTTCTGCTGACTGTATAGAACTTTCCCATCTTGGCTGCAACTAATACAATCAATGTTATTTCAGTATTGACCATCTAGTGATGTCCATGTAGAGTTGTCTCTTGTGTTGTTGGAAGAGGGTGTTTGCTATGACCAGTGTGCACTCAATATTGTTTATTTGAGGAGTACTTGTAGCCCTTGGGATGAATTAGCAAGCTGTTCACCACTGGTACTGCTATTGTTGAACTCAGCTGAAATGGGGAAGATAAAAAGCTGAGAGTGATTCAGTTCATTTCAGTCACCCAGTCATGTCTGACTCTTTGTGACTGCATGGACTGCAGCATGCCAGGCCTCCCTGTCCATCACCAACTCCTGGAGTTTACTCAAACTCATGTCCATGGAGTCGGTGATGCCATCCAACCATCTCATCCTCTGTCATGCCATTCTCCTCCCACCTTCAATCTTTCCCAGCATTAGGGTCTTTTCCAATGAGTCAGTTCTTCGCATCAGGTAGCCAAAGTATTGGAGTTTCAGCTTCAGCATCAGTCCTTCAAATGAATATTCAGGACTGACTTCCTTTAGGATGAATTGGTTGGATATCTTTGCTGTCCGAGGAACTCTCAAGAATCTTCTCCAACACCACAGTTCCAAAGCATCAGTTCTTTGGCACTCAGTTTTCTTTATAGTCTAACATCCATACATGACTACTGGAAAAACCATAGCTTTGACTAGAAGGACCTTTGTTGGCAAAGTAACTCTACTTTTTAATATGCTATCTAGTTTGGTCATAACTTTCCTTCCAAGAAGTAAGCATCTTTTAATTTCGTGGCTGCAGTCATCATCTACAGTGATTTTGGAGCCCCTCAAAATAAAGTGTGTCACTGTTTCCATTGTTTCCCCATCTACTTGCCATGAAGTGATGGGACCAGATGCCATGATCCTTGTTTTCTGAATGTTGAGTTTTAAGCCAACTTTTTCACTCTCCTCTTTCACTTTCATCAAGAGGCTCTTTAGTTTTTATGCTTTCTGCCATAAGTGTGGTGTCATCTGCATATCTGAGGTTATTGATATTTCTCCTGGTAACCTTGATTCCAGCTTATGTTTCATCCAGTCCAGCATTTCTCATGATGTACTATGCATATAAATTAAATAAGCTGGGTGACAAAGTGATTAATCAGCAATTAAAATCTAAGTGTGAAAGCTGGAGTGTCTTTGTGGCAGCATATAAAGAGGCTCATGTATCCTATACTAAGAAAGTAGAAAATGCTGAGGCCCAGGCCTTAATTCTCAGAGTATTCAAGCTCCAAAAAAGGTTAAAGTCATAGCTAAGATAGGTAAGATAATGCAGTGTTCAGAGTCCTGTTTGGGAAAGAATGGAAACCTGGACATATTAGAATGGAAACGTGTACTGATGCACATGAAATCTTGATTCTCTTGATTCCTCTGAACTCACTGATCCTTCAGAAGTGGTTCACTACTGCTGCTGCTGTTGCTGCTAAGTCGCTTCAGTTGTGTCCGACTCTGTGCAACCCCATAGATGGCAGCCCACCAGGCTCCCCCATCCCTGTGATTCTCCAGGCAAGAACACTGGAGTGGGTTGCCATTTCCTTCTCCAATGCATGAAAGTGAAAAGTGAAAGTGAAGTTGCTCAGTCGTGTCTGACCCTCAGCAACCTCATGGACTGCAGCCTTCCAGGCCCCTCCTTCCATGGGATTTTCCATGCAAGGGTTCACTACGGAGGACTGTCATTTCCCCATCTCTTGAAGTTGCTTCAGGAGTGTGTGTCTCACTTGAAAATAGCATCCCATTTCCCTCTGCCCACCTTGCCTTAAGATCTTCCTCAGCCTCCCTTCCTGTTAGGACAATAACTAAAATTATTTCCCAATATAAGCTGGCTACTGATACTCTGAGTCACTAAGGAAGGAAAGGATGAAAGGACTTCAGGGTCTAGCCATTAAGTAACAGCAGAGGCTGGGTGATTACTCATGGTCTGGATTATGATGAATTAAATTGGAAACACACTCTTTTGGAATACAGAATTTTACACCCTAGAAAGGATATTGGGAGATGTACACACATCCAGATAGCTTTTTGAAGGATGGAAAAAGTGATGACTTACATTGAATAAGATGGAAGTTCCAGGACCGACTTGATAGATGATAGAAGAAGGGATTTGAGGGCCCAGGGAATTAGGCAGTTTAGAGTGGATATACTTTGTGAGGATATGAACCCCTGCAGAGGACTCTGTTCCATACATTGACCCACAGGAACATGCTGATGGGTCACCATCTACCACGTTCAGCTGAGGCTCTCCTTTCAGTCAAGGTTGACAGTAGGAGAAGCTTTTACATAACCGGACTCATCAGTTATAATGGAGATAACAATTGGAAACAATAGAGGCTGTAAGGCAAGGTGTAACTGTCAGAATACAGGTGAGTACAATTACCACAAAGAACAGCAATGTTGTGAGTGGCAGCTAAGTAAGTCCCAGGGTTTGCAAGAGTTTAGCATTCTTAAAGGGAGAAGGCAATGGCAACCCACTCCAGTACTCTTGCCTGGAAAATCCCATGGATGGAGGAGCCTGGTGGGCTGCAATCCATGGGGTTGTGAAGAGTTGGACACAACTGAACAAATTCACTTTTCACTTTCATGCATTGGAGAAGGAAATGGCAACCCACTCCAGTGTTCTTGCCTGGAGAATCCCAGGGATGGTGGAGCCTGGTGGGCTGCCGTCTATGGGGTTGCACAGAGTCGGACACGACTGAAGTGACTTAGCCTCAGCAGCAGCAGAATTGTTAAAAGCACATGTTGGGAGTTCTGCTTCCATCAGAACAGTATAAAGAACTTCATGGACCAAATCCCCGGTTCCTTGTGCCAAGCAGCAAGAAGATGAGTCAACATTTGGTATGGGTAACTGACCCTGATCACCAGGTAGGTACAGAGCTGCTGTTAGAATGGGAACAAAGGAATGCTTTGGACACCTGCATGATCCCTTTGGGAGCTTCTTGGTACTCTTCCCCAGTTAATAAACAATTTTAGGAATATTGCCCAGAATACAGTGGCAAGGGGCTCAGTCACTTCAGGGATGAGGGTCTAGAGCCTGGAAGGAAAATTTAGTAAAAAATTTGATTAAACTGCCTAGATAGAGATTATAACAGATACTTAAAAACAACCTGGCTTCCCAAGTGGCTCAGTGGTGAAGAATCTGCCTGCCTTCACAGGAGACACAGAATCGAGTCCTGGGTTGGGAAGATCCCCTGGAGAAAGAAAGAGAAACCCACTCCAGTATTCTTGTCTGGGAAATCACATGGACAGAGCAACCTGGTGGGCTACAGTCCATGGGTCCTAAGAATCAGACACGACTTAGTGACTAAATAACACTACCTACCATTTGAAAAAGTTGAATCCACAAAAGCCAAAATCTGGAGCAATAGAAACAAGTGGGAAAATGAAAAGCCTTGAATTATTGCTGAGAGCTGTCTTTTTTCTTTTCCCTCACAAATGAGTTTTCCTGTCTCTCTACTTTGTCCCCACACACCTGGCTTATTTAATCAAGACCAGATGATATGCTATTCTAAACGCACAGAAAAAGGTTTACTTCCAAAATGGACATCTAAAAATCTAGGTTTTAATGGAGTCTTGCAAAAACTGTTTTCGGTATGTTTACTTCTTACAGTATTTTAAATTCCTCTCCTCTACTCACATGAATAAGAAAAAAAATAAGGTGATTCTTCAAGACACAAATACAGAAAATACATCCATATCTGTTATCTATTTCACCTTATTGTCTAACAGCACTGTGAGTTTCTCAGTTGAATGATTTATTGGGATTACTCCTGCCCTCATCTCCATGGGTAGTTCTGATTGTATAAAACAGCTTACATATTTGATACCAGAGAGAGCTTGATTCGAGAAGGCTACAGGCCAGTTAGGGTTACTCAGAACTTTACCTCTTTCCTCAGAGAATAGGAAGTTAAGAGTAATCTTCTCGAGCATGGGTTATGTTACACAGACTCAGATTCAATTCCTGATTCTGATATTTATTATTTGCATGGTATTTTATAAGTTACTCAATTTCTTAAAGTCACTTTCCTCCTCTGTGTGAGAGAGTTAATAATAACAACTGAATTTTAAGAGAGATTATATTAAAGTTTGTTAAAACTGTTGGCACTTCCAAAATGCTTAATAGCTGTTAGCTTTTAAATGCAGTGCAGAAAAACTTCTGTGGGGAGACTCCAACACATGGCTATAGATATTCTGAATCCACACCACTGGTTAGAATCACCATTAGACCTGAGCAAGTAGGGTGCTAGCCCAGAGTGCCCCATGCTCTTGCCTTTCTTAAGTGTTTTTTTGTCTCCCTTTATTATGCTTGGGACCAGCTATGATTGGCAGTAGTATCTGGGTAGGGTTCCCTGAGCCCAGACTAAGTACGAGAGCCTGGTTGTCAGATGTACCAAACTCAGAATTTTCCAAGTTCCTCTCCAGTGACTCGGACTGTTTAGCACCTTCATTGTGGTCTGGGTTAGATGCCCCAAGCCTTGAGTTCAGTTCAGTTCAGTTCAGTTCAGTTCAGTCGCTCAGTCCTCCGACTCTTTGCAACCCCATGAATCACAGCACGCCAGGCCTCCCTGTCCATCACCAACTCCCGGAGTTCACTCAGACTCATGTCCATCGAGTCAGTGATGCCATCCAGCCATCTCATCCTCTGTCATCCCCTTCTCCTCCTGCCCCCAATCCCTCCCAGCATCAGAGTCTTTTCCAATGAGTCAACTCTTCGCATGAGGTGACCACAGTACTGGAGTTTCAGCTTTAGCATCATTCCTTCCAAAGAAATCCCAGGGCTGATCTCCTTCAGAATGGACTGGCTGGATCTCCTTGCAGTCCAAGGGACTCTCAAGAGTCTTCTCCAACACCACAGTTCAAAAGCATCAATTCTTTGGCACTCAGCCTTCTTCACAGTCCAACTCTCACATCCATACATGACCACAGGAAAAACCATAGCCTTGACTAGACTGACGTTTGTTGGCAAAGTAATGTCTCTGCTTTTGCATATGCTATCTAGGTTGGTCATAACTTTCCTTCCAAGGAGTAAACGTCTTTTAATTTCATGGCTGCAGTCACCATCTGCAGTGATTTTAGAGTCCCCCAAAATAAAATAGTCTGACACTGTTTCCGCCTTGAACTGCTTCCTATTTCTTCCTTTTAGGTCATTCTGTGGTCCTCTCCTGCAGATGTGGGGTTGACTAGACATTTTAAGGATCTTTGAATTGTGCCTATATAGAGCAGGAGGGTGTCCTGATGGGCAATTCTTCCCATTGGCTGGTGAAATATTTCATTCATGGGATCATGCAAGACTGGTACACTAGAATGATGCTGACAAGCTGATTTGGGGTGACCTCACTTATATTAGACATTGGATCTGTTCAGTCCTAAGAGCTACCAGTGGTCCACTTCTGACCTTTAGGCTTGAGCCCTGTGTGTAGATCTGTCAGTTGGATATTACCCATTTATGTTCCCTCTGGAATGCTGCCTCTAATCTATGGCACTGAGGAGAAGTGGTAGAATCTTTTCCAAAGTGCACTCCTTATTGCTAGGACCCAAGGTAACTCCACCCCCTCCCCAGGCTCTGTACCCTGTGTCAAACAGTCCTCTGAGGTAACTAGCTTCACTTACCTCCTCCATGAGGTTTTGAGACCAGTATTCTTCAATGCCAGTGTTGCCCTTCTTGTCTCTGGTTGATGTGGTGACACTGTGTTCCCCTGTATCACTCTTAAGCTGCAAGTGCATGAAAGATGAACATTCTTTGTTCAAATGGAACTGTTCTTACTTAATCCATGGGCCCCTCCTCTATCTTCTCTTCTGGTGGTGGTATGTGAAAGGCAGGGCTGTGGTCAATAATGAAAGAAATTACACTCCACAAACTCAGAGATTATAGGCTAAAGAGTTCAAGAGAAGACACAAAAGATGTGCTGTTCAATATCTAGACTATAAATTTCTGAAGGATGAACTTAACATGATCAGAACATGAATTATAATTCACATTTCAGCATATCTTGGGTAAGGCTTTCATTTGTAGTTATCTTCAAAGAAGTAAGAGTAATAATTTTTGAAACAATTAATGAGAACCAATATTCATAAATGGTACAATGGTTGATTTAACACTGTGAGTGAAAATGCAACCAACACCTTAAAAATTGTGTTAAAGAACTGAATAGTGAATATATGTATTATTTAAATATATAAATGTTAGGAAAAACCTATATATAATATTCTATTATTATATATAATGAATATAGAGAGAGAATGGGATATATATATATATAATGGAATACTACTCAGCCATGCTGCTGCTAAGTCGCTTCAGTCGTGTCTGACTCTTAGCGACCCCATGGACTGCAGCCTACCAGGCTCCTCCATCCATGGGATTTTCCGGGCAACAGTACTGGAGTAGGGTGCCATTGCCTTCTCCCACTCAGCCATATAAGAGTGAAATAATGCCATCTGCATGCATGGATGGATTTAGACATTATCTTACTAAGTGAAGACCACATGTTTGCATGTATATATGTTTGTGTGTATGTATATATACACACACACCACATCTTTCTCCACTCATCTGCTGATGAACACTTAGACTGCTTACACATCTTGGCTATAGTACTTCTAAGAACATTGGGGGTGCATTATCTTTCTGAATTAGAGTTTTCATCTTTTCTGGATATATGCCCAGGAATGGGATTGCAGTTGGATGTGTGCATGAGAAGTTTCTTCATTTGTGTCCAACTCCTTGCAACCTTATGGACTGTAGAACCGTAGGCTCCTCTGTCCATGAGATTCTCCAGGCAAGAATATTGGAGTTGGTTGCCATGCTCCCCTGCAGGGGATCTTTTGGACCTAGGGATCAATCCCCTGTCTCTTTCTTCTCCTACATTGGCAGGTAGGTTGTTTATATCTAGTGCCACTTGGGAAGCCCCAGGGAAAGCAGGATCATATGGTAACTCAATTTTTAGCTTTTTAAGGAACTTCCATAATGTTTTCCTTAGAGGCCACAGCAATTTACTTTCCCACCCACAGTGTAGGAGGATTCTCTTTTCCCCACACATTTCAGCATTTATTATTTGTAAGATATTTCGATCATGGCCATTCTGACTGATGTGAGGTGATACTTTAGTATAATTTTGATTTGACTTTCTCTAATAGTAACAATCTTTTCATGTGCCTGTTGGCCATCTGTATATCTTCCTTAAAGAAATATCTATTTAGATCTTCTAATTTTAATGCCTTACCTATCTTTTAATGTTTTCTCTGATCCTCATTCTGTATTTCCTCTCAGTTTTAGATTTTTCTTCCTCTTTAAGATGTTTTTCTCTCAACTCTTGAATATCCCAAAAGGACACTGACCTACTTCTCCCCCACCATCACTACAGTCAAAAGTCCAACAGTCCAACCTCAGCTATAGATCCCAGATCCATTTCATTCTGCCCATTTTTTCCCCCATTAATAATCAGGTTATTCCCTGGTAGCTCCACAGTAAAGAATCTGCCTGCAATGCGTGAGATTCAGGTTCAATCCCTAGGTTGGGAAGATCCCCTGGAGAAGGGAAGGCTATCCACTCCAGTATTTTTCTTGTCTGGAGAATTCCATGGACAGAGGAGTCTGGCAGGCTAGCAGACTGCATGGGGTCACAAAGAGTCAGACATGACTGAGTGATTAATACTTTCACTTTTTTCCAACACTATTTAAACAAGATCCTCCTCTACCTCTGTCTCTTCCCAAGTTCTGCTCTTACATTAAAAACCATATTGTCCTCAACTAGCCATTCTATAATGGATACCTAGTTAAGTATTCAGATAAAATTTGAGGTCCTTAGAAAGGTAAAAAGGGTCTTTTAAAATCTTGCCCAAACCTCCATTTATTGTGTAATTTCTTAATGCTGATCCCATGCTCTTGATACCTCATTCCCATGGTCATCCTCTGAACAGAAAATAAACCTTACATTTTGTACTTCCTGATCCTTTCTCCTTAGAAAACTTTCCTTCATGTTATATACATGGCAAGGTTTACTCACCTTATGATACAGCTGAAAAAGTATTTTTCTGGGACATTTTACCAGGTTCCTTGGGCAAGTTTAACAGCTCCCTCCACCATGCCCCCTACTATTAATCATTTAACATGTTACATGTGGAATTATCTGCTTGTATGTCTGTCATTGTGCTGGACAGTGAGCTTCCTGAAGCCCAAGATTATGTTTTATTCATAACTGTATTTACAGTGCATGAGGAGTGGGTGCTCATTAAATTTATGTATTAATGAACAAATAAATCTCCCAGGGTTCTCACATTCATTTACCAAATCCCTCTTTTCTATTTGCAATTTTTGTATCCTTATTAATATTCTCTGTCTGTTAAAATATTATTCTCTTTATTTTCTCTGATCCTTTGTCCCTGGTTTCCTTTAGCCCTTTGAGCCTATATTTAAGACAGCTGTTTTAAAGGCTTTGTCTCATAATTCTAATTTCTAGGCTTTCTAAGGGAGATCATCTCTTTCAGTCTCTTGTTTATTTCATATGAATGAATTATAATTCCCTGTTTTATCATATCAATTATACTTTTTACTGAAAACTGAACATTTTACATATTATAATGTAGTAACTGTGAAAATCAGATTCTCCCCGCCCTCCCCTCAGGTTTTGCTGTTGTGGTATTTTATGATCTACAAATCATCCATTTTTAAACTTTTCAAACTATTTTTACAAAAACTGTATTCTTTGATGCATGTGCCACAGAAATCTCTTTTCCATTATTTCAGTGTTATCTCAGTCAGGCAGTGTACTGACATATTTCTTTACTTTTACTCAATTTATTTAAACTAAAATCCAAAAAACAGTTCACTCATTCTCCCACCTCTTTCCAATCCCCAGCCTCTTGTAACCACCAAATCTGTTCTCTTTATCTATGAACTTGATATTTCTGTGTTTGTTATTTTCTTAGATTCTACATTGTCCTATAGACATAACTATTTTCAAAAGTACTCATGAAAAATTATTAATGTACAATTAAAAAAGATACACATGAAAGTTGAAAGAAACAAAAATGACTGAATATTTTATAAAATTGCATAAGTCAAGTATTTTAAAATCACAGCTATTCTTGAAAGGCAGTTAAACTCTCATTGAACCTGCTTTACTGGATCTTTACCATAATACTAAATGAGACTTGAGAGGACTGAAGTTTATAAGGAAACCCACAAGAAGAGAAGGAAACTAAATTCTAGATGAAAATACAATTAAAATGCTAGAGTAAAAAGTATAAAAAACCTATCATAAATCAAGCCAGAAGATAAATCTGGTCATACATGAATATTAATACTTAGGATAAGCAGTGATTTAGAAACCAGAAAGATATTTTTTAAAAGTTGGAGATGAAATAAAGAAGTTGGACAAAGGTCTAACAAATATTAAATAATCCATAGGAACCAAAAGAGTAAGGTGAAGCAGCAAACACCATAAATTTAATGCTCAAATATCAAGATATCCTCACATTTAATGAAAAAATTCTGGCCTCAGTTTTTAAGCTCTTCTAAGACAGAGCCATCTCTGAACGTATAGGTGAGTGGGTGCTCTGATTAGAAAGATAAATTTAAGTAACTGCCAAAGTAGCCTTCAGTTCAGTTTGGTTCAGTCACTCAGTTGTGTCCGACTCTTTGTGACTCCATGTATCATGGCATGCCAGGCCTCCCTGTCCATCACCAACTCCCGGAGTTCACTCAAACTCATGTCCATCGAGTTGGTGATGCCATCCAGCCATCTCTGTCATCCACTTCTCCTTCTGCCACCAATCCCTCTCAGCATCAGGGTCTTTTCCAATGAGTCAGTTCTTCGCATCAGGTGGCCAAAGTATTGGAGTTTCAGCTTCAGCATCTGTCCCTCCAATGAATATTCAGAACTGATCTCCCTCAGGATGGACTGGTTGGATCTCCTTGCAGTCCAAGGGACTCGCAAGAGTCTTCTCCAACACCACAGTTCAAAAGCATCAATCCTTCATTGCTCAGCTTTCTTCACAGTCCAACTCTCACATCCATGCATGACCACTGGGAAAATCATAGCCTTGACTAGATGGACCTTTGTTGGCAAAGTAATGTCTCTGCTTTTGAATATGCTATCTAGATTGGTCATAACTTTCCTTCCAAGGAGCAAGCGTCTTTTAATTTCATGGCTGCAATCACCATCTGCAGTGATTTTGGAGCCCCAAAAAATAAAGTTTGACACTGTTTCCACTGTTTCCCCATCTATTTCCCATGAAGTGATGGGACCAGATGCCATGATCTTAGTTTTCTGAATGTTGAGCTTTAAGCCAACTTTTTGACTCTCCTCTTTCACTTTCATCAAGAGGCTTTTTAGTTCTTCTGCACTTTGTGCCATAAGGGTGGTGTCATCTGCATATCTGAGGTTATTGATGTTTCTCCCAGCAATCTTGATTCCAGCTTGTGCTTCCTCCAGCCCAGCATTTCTCATGATGTACTCTGCATAGAAGTTAAATAAACAGGGTGACACTATATAGCCTTGATGTACTCCTTTTTCTATTTGGAACCAGTCTGTTGTTCCATGTCCAGTTCTAACTGTTGCTTCCTGACCTGCATATAGGTTTCTCAAGAGGCAGGTCAGGTGGTCTGGTATTCCCATCTCTTTCAGAATTTTCCACAGTTTATTGTGATCCACACAGTCAAAGGCTTTGGCATAGTCAATAAAGCAGAAATAGATGTTTTTCTGGAACTCTCTGGCTTTTTCAGAGATCCAGCAGATGTTGGCAATTGATCTCTGGTTCCTCTGCCTCTTCTAAAACCAGCTTGAACACCTGGAAGTTCACAGTTCACGTACTGCTGAAGCCTGGCTTGGAGAATTTTGAATATTACTTTACTAGCTTGTGAGATGAGTGCAATTATGTGGTAGTCTGAACATTCTTTGGCATTGCCTTTCTTTGGGATTGGAATGAAAACTGACCTTTTCCAGTCCTGTGGCCACTGCTGAGTTTCCCAAAGTTGCTGTCATATTGAGTGCAGCACTTTCAGAGGGCATCAGAAGGCAGACACACTGAAACCATAATCACAGAAAACTAACCAATCTGATCACACAGACCACAGCCTTGTCTAACTCAGTGAAACTAAGCCATGCTCTGTGGGGCCACCCAAGATGGGAGGGTCATGGTGGAGAGGTCTGACATAATGTAGTCCACTGGAGAAGGGAATGGCAAACCACTTCAATATTCTTGCCTTGAGAACCCCATGAACAGTATGAAAAGGCAAAATGATAGGATACTGAAAGGGGAACTCCCTGGGTTGGTAGGTGCCCAATATGCTACTGGAGATCAGTGGAGAAATAACTCCAGAAAGAATGAGGGGATGTAGCCAAAGCAAAAACAATACCCAGTTGTGGATGTGACTGGTGATAGAGGCAAGGTCCAATGCTATAAAGAGCAATATTGCATAGGAACCTGGAATGTCAGGTCCATGAATCAAGGCAAACTGGAAGTGGTCAAACAGGAGATGACAAGAATGAACGTCGACATTCTAGGAATCAGCCAACTAAAATGGACTGGAATGGGTGAATTTAACTCAGGTGACCATTAAATCTACTACTGCAGGCAGGAATCCCTTAGAAGAAATGGAGTAGCCATCATGGTCAATAAAAGAGTCCGAAATGCAGTACTTGAATGCAATCTCAAAATCAACAGAATAATCTCTGTTCATTTCCAAGGCAAACCATTCAATATCACAGTAATCTGAGTCTATGCCCCAACCAGTAAGGCTGAATAGGTTGAATTTGAACGGTTCTATGAAGACCCACAAGACCTTTTAGAACTAACACCCAAAAAAGATCCCCTAAATCATTTTAGGGGATTGGAATGTAAAAGTAGGAAGTCGAGAAACACCTGGACTAACAGGCAAATTTGGTCTTGGAGTATGGAATGAAGCAAGGCAAAGGCTAATTGAGTTTTTCAAGAGAACACACTGGTCATACAAACACCCTCTTCCAACAACACAAGAGAAGACTCTACACATGGACATCACCAGATGGTCAACACCAAAATCAGATTGATTATATTCTTTGCAGCCAAAATTGGAGAAGCTCTATACAGTCAGCAAAAATAAGACCAGGAGTTGACTGTGGCTCAGATCATGAACTCCTTATTGCCAAGTTCAGACTTAAATTGAAGAAAGTGGAGAAACCACTAGACCATTCAGGCATGACCTAAATCAAATCCTTTATGATTATACAATGGAAGTGAGAAATAGATTTAAGGGACTAGATGTGATAGAGTGCCTAATGAACTATGGACAGAGGTTCGTGACATTGTACAGGAGACAAGGATCAAGACCATCCCCATGGAAAAGAAATGCAAAAAAGCAATAGCTGTCTGAGGAGGCCTTACAAATAGCTGTGAAAAGAAGAGAAACAAAAAGCAAAGGAGAAAAGGAAAGATGTAAGCATCTGAATGCAGAGTTCCAAAGAATAGCAAGGAGAGATAAGAAAGCCTTCCTCAGAGATCAAGGCAAAGAAATAGAGGAAAACAACAGAATGGGAAAGACTAGAGATCTCTTTAAGAAAATTAGCGATACCAAGGGAACATTTCATGCAAAGATGGGCTCAATAAAGGACAGAAATGGTATGGACCTAACAGAAGCAGAAGATATTAAGAAGAGGTGGCAAGAATACACAGAAGAACTGTACAAAAAAGATCTGCATGACCCAGATAATCACGATGGTGTGATCACTGACCTAGAGCCAGACATCCCTGAATGTGAAGTCAAGTGGGCCTTAGAAAGCATCTCTAAGAGCAAAGCTAGTGGAGGTGATGGAATTCCAGTTGAGCTATTTCAAATCCTGAAAGCCTTAAACAGTAGTAAAGGAGTCATTTCATTTTTAAAATCTTGAGCCTCCACATTAAGGTAGTTCAGAAAATTCACAGTCTCATGGTGGTTTAATTGCTAAGTCATTTCCAACTTTTGCAACACCATAGGCTGGCTATAGCCTGTCAGGCTCCTATGTCCATGGGATTCTCCAGGAAAGAATACTGGATTGGGTTGCCATTTCCTCTCCATGGGATCTTCCTGATCCAGGAATAGAACCTGGATCTCCTGCTTTGTAGGTAGATTCTTTACCGACTGAGCTACAAGGGAATCTTGATAGTCTATATTTAAAGTTCTCATGCATTGTAATTTTAGCTTAGTTGTGATATTTCAGTTGCCAGTATTTGTATACCTATTTTTACTACATATTTGATATGGTGTATGTTTGAGGATGTCTACTGGGATATCTCAAACATACACCACATCAAATATGTAGTAAAAATAGGTATACAAATACTGGCAACTGAAATATCACAACTACGCTAAAATAACAATGCATGAGAACTTTAAATATAGAATGGAAAAAGTGAGCAGGGATAAAGATAGATCCTGGGAATATAAAACACATAAGGTACCTGAGTCAGAGAGTCATATAAGATAATCATGACTTAGTTCATCATGAGAGATGGCAAGCTGGAGTCAAGGTTGCTGTGAAAGTTAGGAGATGGAGGGTAGTACGGTAGAGTTTCTCATTCACAGAAGGAGAAGGAAAAGAAGATATGTTTGGAAATCTGCTTATAGGAAAACTGGGGACCTAAGGAGGTGAAAGCACTCTGACTCATGATCTGTAACTGAAGAAAGAGTGAGTAATAATTCAGCCAGGGACAGTGCCCTTAGTCATCACTTTAAGTAGTGGCTCTGGGTTGAGAAATCTTGGGTCTGTGCCACCACAATCTGCCAGGCAGGGGCAGGTACACAGAGGGAAGGGAGTGGAATATAAAAACAACCCCCCAAATAAACAACTTTGCACACAAAATGAGCCTACCAATGGAATATTACAAAACACTACAAGAAATCTAATCATAAGAAAGACAACATTCATGCCAATTAGCATGGCTATGTTATAAAAACAAACAAACAAATTATTATCAAAGAGAGAATGGTTATGAGAGAATAGAACACTTGCGTATTGCTATTGGGAATGTAAAATAGGGCAGCTACTTTGAAAAACAGTATGGCAGGCCTTCAAAAACTTAAAAGTAGAATTACTATATAATACAGCACTTTCACTTTTGGACATAGATACTGAAAACAATTGAAATCAAGGATTCAAACAGATTTATGTATATTCATGTTCAAATCAGCATTATTTGCAACACTCAAGAGTGGAAGCAATCCAAGTGCTCGTTAACATTTAAATGAATAAACCAAATGCAGTGTACACACACACACACAGAGGAACATTTTTCAGCTTTTAAAGGGAAGGAAATTCTGATACATACATACTATAACACAGATGAAACTTGAGGATGTTATGTTAAGTGAAATAAGCTAATCATAAAAGGATAGCTAGTATGTAATTACATTTATATGAGGTACTAGGCTGGTAAATTTATAGAGACAGAAAGAATAGTGGCCAGGGGCTAGAGGGAAGGGGGAATGAGAAGTTGGTATTTTATGACTACAGAGTTTTGCAAAGAAAAAAACAAAATTCTGAAGATGGATGACAGTGATAGCTGTGCAACACTGTGAATGTACTTAATGAAACTAAATTTTATGCTTTAAAATACTTAAAATGGTAAATATAGTTTATATATTTTGCCATGATAAAGAAAGAAAAAATAGCAAACTAACTTAAATAAAATAAGATTGTCATTCTAAATAAAATATTTAAGCATCTGATAAAAGTATAAAATGAGAATAATGAAAATGCTGACACAAATGTCTGATAGGAATATACTGTATTTGATGTTGATAGGATCCAAGGTCTGTAACACCATGCTTGATAGATGACAGACAGATAGACATAACCCTCGTACACACCACCTCATTGTATGAGTGGCTGCTGAATTTCTAGAATCACTTCCACATGGAATGCAAAAAGAAGGCAGGAAGAGGTAACAGGCTTTCTTCATTAGACATTCCATTTTAACCAGAAATAGAAAGCCTCCTTAAATATTATCCTGATATACTGCTCTCTTCATGACTAACACAATGCTCAATTTTACATTATTCACCCACCAAAGAGGATGCAGTGATCCCAACTGGCTTAGATCAAGCAGAATTTGTTATCTCAAGATGGAAAGGTGCTTAGCCTTCTGCCCTCTACTCTCCCCTCTACACTTTCAGGAAAAATCAATGCTATGTTTGTTTTTAAGAAAAGGGGAAATGGCTCTTAAATATGTATAAATAAACTCTGAAACATTTAGCAGGAAGAAAAATGAACCAAAAGGAAAGTTGTAGGGTACAGGAAAAACAGACAGAAGTGGTATGGAACTAACAGAAGCAGAAGATATTAAAAAGAGGTGGCAGGAATACACAGAAGAACTACACCAAAAAAAGTCTTAATGATCTGAATAACCATGATGGTATAATCACTCACTTAAAGCCAGACATTCTGGAATATGAAGTCAAATGGGCTTTAGGAAGTATTACTATGAACAAAGCCAGTGGGGCTGATGGAATTACTGCTGAGCTATTTCAAATCCTAAAAGATGATGCCATTAAAGTGCTGCACTCAATATGCCAGCAAATTTGGAAAACTCAGCAGTGGCCACAGGACTGGAAAAGGTCAGTTTTCATATTAAACCCAAAGAAGGGCAATGCCAAAGAATGTTCAGACTACTGTAAAATTTCACTTATCTCACATGCTAGCAAGGTAATGCTCAAAATCCTACAAGCTAGGCTTCAATAGTACATGAACTGAGAACTTCCAGATGCACAAACTGGATTTAGAAAAGGCAGAAGAGCCAGAGGTCAAATTGACAACATCTATTGGTTCATACAAAAGCAAGGGGAATTCCAGAAAAACATATACTTCCAATTCACTGACTATGCTAAAGCCTTTGACTGTGTGGATCATAACAAACTGTGGAAAATTCTTAGAGATGGGAATAGCAGACCACCTACCTGTCTCATGAGAAACCTGTATGTGGGTCAAGAAGCAACAGTTAGGACCAGACATGAAACAATGAACTGGTTCTAAATTGGGAAAGGAGTACGTCAAGGCTATATATTGTCACCCTGCTTATTAAACCGAAGAGTACATCATGTGAAATGCTGGGCTGGATGAAGCTCAAGCTGGAATCAAGATTTCTGGGAGATATATCAATAACTTCAAATATGCAGATGACACCACTCTAATGGCAGAAAGCAAAGAGGAACTAAAGAGCCTCTTGATGAAGGTGAAAGAAGAGAGTGAAAAAGCTGGTTTAAAACTCAACATTCAAAAAATGAAGATCATGGCATCTGGTCCCATTACTTCATGGCAAATAGATGGGGAAACAGTGGAAACGGTGACAGACTTTATTTTCTTGGGCTCCAAAATCACTGTGGACAGTGACTACAGCCATGAAATTAAAAGATGCCTGCTCTTTGGAAGAAAAGCTATGACCAACGTAGACAGCATATTAAAAAGCAGAGACATCACTTTCTTGACAAAGGTCTGTCTAGTCAAAGCTATGGTTTTTTCCAGTAGTCATGTATGGATGTGAGAGTTGAACCACAAAGAAGGCTGAGTGCCAAACAAGTGATGCCTTCAAACTATGGTGCTAGAGAAAACTCTTGAGAATCTTTTGGACAGCAAGGAGATCAACCAGTCAATCCTAAAGGAAATCAATCCTGAATGTTCATTGGAAAGACTGATGCTGAAGTTGAAGCTCCAATACTTTAGCCACCTAATGTGAAGAACTGACTCATTATTAAAGACCCTGATGCTGGGAACGATTGAAGGCAGGAGGAGAAGTGGATGACAGAGGATGAGATGGTTGGATGGCATCACTGATTCAATGGACATGAGCTTGAGTAAATTCCAGAAGTTAGTGAAGGACAGGGAAGGCTGGTGTGCACAGTCCCTGGAGTTACAAAGAGTCAGACACAGCTGAGTGACTGAACAACAACAGAAATAACAGTGAGTAAAGACAATGATAAATTATATTGGTAAATCAAGTATTTTGTTTTAAAAAAATCTACTTGGTAGTGTTTGCTTACAAAAATAAATGAATAAATAGCTCGAATACTTTATAAGAGGATAATAAAGGGCTTATTGACTGGTAAGTTAAAATATGGTAGGGTCCTTTTTCATCTTCAGGGGAAAGACTGAATTATTGTATTACGATTTGGTTAGAAAAATGTTAATGTTTTCTAAGAATTTAAGAATGGAATCTACTGATTTCAAATGAGCAAAGAAAAAACAAACAAATCTGTCTTTAGAAAACTCTGTCATTTCAAAGAAGCCCTAAAGGGACTTCCCAGGTGGTCCAGTGGTTAAGAATCTGTCTTCCAATACAGGAAATGCAGCTTCAATCCTTGGTTAGGGAACTAAGATCCTACATGCCGCAGGGCAACTAAGCCTGTGCTCTGAAGCCCATGTGCTGCAACAGAGAGCCCATGTGCCACAGCTGAGGCCTGACACAGCCAAAAATAAATAGAATGATAGATAAATTAAAAGTTAAAATGAAAACAAAGAAGCACTAACAGCAGGAAAAAAAGAAACAAGAACAAAAAGGAAAACTGACAAGAAATTTACCTATTAAAAGGGAAAGATTATCATCTTGGATAAATTTTAAAATCCACTTGTAGTCATCCATAAGAGAGAAAAAAGATGAAAAGAATAAAGCCATACTTGTATTCCACTCTCAATATGAAATTAAATACTGTTGATAGAACTGAAAACTTTTTACAGAATTTGCTTTGACAGCATGCTCCTCGACAATCCACCCTCTCCTGAAATATTCATTCAACCTCTCTTTATATTTTTATGGACTTATATTTGTATGACTGCATCCCTGAACAATATATTTATTATTTTAAACTTAATATGGATGGGAATACTATATCAAGTCTTCTACAACAGCTTGCATCAACATTATATTTGTGAGATTCACATATGTGGGTTTTTTCATTGTTGCTGATGAATAGTATTCTATTGTTTGAAAACATAATTTTTCATGCTGAATATTTAGGGGATTTTTCTCCAAGTTTTTGCAATAAATGCTGCTATAAGTTTTCTTGTACAAATTTCCTTGCTCACATAAGATGCTAACAATAACCCTGTGTACGAGACAGCAAAAGAGACACTGATGTATAGAACAGTCTTATGGATTCTGTCGCAGAGGGAGAGGGTGGGAAGATTTGGGAGAATGGCATTGAAACATGTATAATATCATGTATGAAACAAGTTGCCAGTCCAGGTTCGATGCACGATACTGGATGCTTGGGGCTAGTGCACTGGGACGACCCAGAGGGATGGTATGGGGAGGGAGGAGGGAGGAGGGTTCAGAATGGGGAACACATGTATACCTGTGGTGGATTCATTTTGATATTTGGCAAAACTAATACAATTTGTAAAGTTTAAAAATAAAATAAAATTAAAAAATTAAAAAAAAAAAAGAAGTTTACTGGAGCATATACCAAAGAGTGAAATTGTTGGTTTATGACACACATTTATACACTCAGCTTTACTACATGTCATCAAATTGTGCTCCAATGTAGATATCCCAGATTATGTCCCACCACCAGCAATGAGAATTCCCATTAATTTGCATTCCCACTAATTTGATATTGCAAAACTGCTTAGTATTTATCAAACTTATTGGTGTGAAATAGTTTCTAGTTGTGATTTTTATTTGCATTTTCTTGTATTTCAATGAGTTTGAGAATCTTTTATGCTATGTTTATTGGCCAGTTGGTTTTTCTACTTTATGAATTTCCTTTTCATATCTTTTGTCCATTTTCTCTTTGGTTTGTGACTGTGTATATTTTCCTTTAGTAAGAAATCACTATATATTCTGAATGATAATTCTTTGTGGAATTTATGCACTTTGAATACATTTTCTGTTATTTTTTCACTTTCCTTGTGAGATCAAAACTTCTTAGTATTAGCATCATCTAGTTTGCCAATCTTTCCTTGAATAAGATATTCTTTTAGAGTCGTAAAATTCTTCCTTAGATCAAGATCATGAAGACAAGTTTGTAATATTTTTTTCAAAATGGCTAAGTTTTGGTGTGTTACATTTAGGTTCTTTGATACACCTGCAGCAATAGTCAATGCAAAATTCTTAGTTAGGCAGATATTATGAGCACAGAAGAAAAGTCTGTTGGGGAATAGTCTTCTCCAGTATCTTACTGATTTGTGTCCAAGGCCCTGAAGCTTTTTGTGATTTGCTCTCCCCTTTCTTATACAGGGTTACTTCCTATGGCAAGCACACTTCTGGAGCTCTTGGTTATTGTTCAAAATTTTGCTCCCTCATAAACCTACATCCCTTCTCTCTGTTCGCCTCTGGTAATTGACCGCTCATAAGACCCTCTTTTCTCAGGACAATCCATTGTACTAACTTTCTAGGAAAGACTTCACTCAGGGATTTCTGATCTTGCCTATAGGGTGACCTATTCAGTAGTTTTATCCATCAAATTAAAAAAAAGAAAAGAGGAAAGTAAACTCATTAGTTTAAACTCTAGGTTAAAGTGATGTGCTCCACTCTGAAACCATGGATGCTTTGACCAGCTAATAAATGTGTATTACTTACTTTCAGTCAATCCGCACTTTAATGAATCTTATTTTTATGTTATGTTTATATATGTATGTGCTCAGTGGTGTCTGACTCTTTGCAACTCTATAGACTGTAGCCCACCAGGCTGCTCGGTCCATGGAATTTTTCAGGCAAGAATACTGGAGGGGGTTTCCATTTCCTTCTCCTGGGGGATCTTCCTGACCCAGGGATCAAACCCATATCTCCTATGTCTCCTGCTTTGGCTGCTGGATTTGGGGTTGCAAAGAGTCGGACATGACTGAGCAACTAATCCACAACCACCACCATATATATATTTTCTTTTATTTAT
The DNA here is from genome assembly GCF_029378745.1 of Bos indicus. Taxonomy (NCBI): domain Eukaryota; kingdom Metazoa; phylum Chordata; class Mammalia; order Artiodactyla; family Bovidae; genus Bos; species Bos indicus. Next base: position 116,244,932 of record NC_091760.1, read on the forward strand.
ATATGTTATGGGTTTCCCAGATGGCCCTAGTGGTAAAGAACCCACCTTCCAATGCAGGAGACATAGGGATGTGAGTTCGATCCCTGGGTGGGGAAGATCCCCTGGATGAGGTTACGACAACCCATTCCAGTATTCTTGCCTAGAGAATCCCATTGACACAGGAGCCTGGCAGGCTATAGTCTACAGGGTCACAGAGAATCAGACATCACTGAAGCAACTTAGTACATGCACATGCATGTTTTTATATATATATATATGTTATTTACCAAATATATAAATATTGAGGCTTCCTGGTGGCTCAGGCATTAAAGAATTTGCCTGCAATGCAGGAGATCTGGGTTGGATCCCTGGGTTGGGAAGATCCCGTAGAGAAGGGAATGGCTACCCACTCCAGTATCCTTGCCTAGAGAATTCCATGAAAAGAGAAGCCTGGCAGACTACAGTTCATGGGGTCATAAAGAATATTATATCTTATATTTATGTTATTTACCAAATATATAAATATTAACATGGACAAAAATCCCTGTTGGAATGTTGAGTTCCATCTTTAAAACTAAATTTTGTTATAGATAGTAAAAAATACAGTTCCTAAATTGAGCTCCCCCAAATTGATGTGCTTCCTTTTTCTCTCTTACTTGCCAGGAGTTCAGTACTGGGGTTCCCTTGGCTCCCTCATGAAAGTTCATCACCATTAGAGGAGTCCTCATGTTGTTGAGGGCTTTGTGTCATGAACACAGAGGTTAATATGACACCCATGTTCTTCATGTTACAAGTCAAGGCGACTTTGTCACAGTCAAACCAGGTCATTGGAAATACTGGGGTTAGAATCCCTGGTTTTACCAAGTCAGCTCAGCTTAATTTATGCCTTTTTATTACCAGCCAGGAAAAGGGAGTTGAAAAATTTCTCAATTCTTTTTACTCAAATGAAAAAAAAAAAAAAAAAATCAGGCATTCTAGAGAGGGTAAGGAGTCAAGATGTGAAACTTTGAGATAAATACAGTAAGCTGATTTTCAATGAATTCTAGGTGCTTACAAGTCAGAGAATGAGGAAAATTTATACAATTTAGAAATATCTTCTAGGAAGATAAACGCATTTTGTGTTCACTTTATAACACAGGAGGAGACTCTACACATGGACATCACCAGATGGTCAACACCAAAATCAGATTGATTATATCCTTTGAGCCAAAGATGGAGACGCTCTATACAGTCAGCAAAAACAAGACCGAGAGCTGACTGTGGCTCAGACCATGAACTCCTTATTGCCAAATTCAGACTTAAATTGAAGAAAGTGGGGAAACCACTAGACCATTCAGGTATGACCTAAATCAAATCCCTTATGACTATACAGTGGAAGTGAGAAATAGATTTAAGGGACTAGATCTGATAAACAGAGTGCCTAATGAACTATGGGCAGAGGTTTGTGACATTGTATAGGAGACAGGGAGCAAGACCATCCCCATGGAAAAGAAATGCAAAACAGCAAAATGGCTGTCTGAGGAGGCCTTACAAACAGCTGTGAAAAGAAGAGAAGTCCAAAGAATAGCAAGGAGAGATAAGAAAGCCTTCCTCAGTGAACAATGCAAAGAAATAGAGGAAAACAACAGAATGGGAAAGACTAGAGATCACTTCAAGAAAATTAGAGATACTAAGGGAATATTTCATGCAAAGATGGGCTCGATAAAGGACAGAAATTGTATGAACCTAACAGAAGCAGAAGATATTAAGAAGAGGTGGTGAGAATACACAGAAGAACTATACAAAAAAGATCTTCACAACCCAGATAATCATGAAGGTGTGATCACTCACCTAGAGCTGGACATCCTGGAAGGTGAAGTCAGGTGGGCCTTAGAAAGCATCACTATGAACAAAGCTAGTGGAGGCAATGGAATTCCAGTTGAACTATTTCAAATTCTAAAAGATGATGCTGTGAAAGTGCTGCACTCAATATGCCAGCAAATTTGGAAAACTCAGCAGTGGCCGCAGGACTGGAAAAGGTCAGTTTTCATTCCAACCCCAAAGAAAGGCAATGCCAAAGAATGCTCAAACTACTGCACAATTGCACTCATCTCACATGCTAGTAAAGTAATGCTCAAAATTCTCCAAGCCAGGCTTTAGCAGTACATGAACCATGAACTTCCAGATGTTCAAGCTGGTTTTAGAAAAGGCAGAGGAACCAGAGATCAAATTGCCAACATCTGCTGGATCATCGAAAAGTGAGTGTTCCAGAAAAGCATCTATTTCTGCTTTATTGACTATGCCAAAGCCTTTGACTGTGGATCACTAGACACCGCGGAAAATTCTGAAAGAGATGGGAATACCAGACCACCTGACCTGCCTCTTGAGAAACCTGTATGCAGGTCAGGAAGCAACAGTTAGAACTGGACATGGAACAGACTGGTTCCAAATAGGAAAAGGAGTACGTCAAGGCTGTATATTGTCACCCTGCTTATTTAACTTCTATGCAGAGTACATCATAAGAAACGCTGGGCTGGAGGAAGCACAAGCTGGAATCAAGATTGCCGGGGGATATATCAATAACCTCAGATGTGCAGATGATACCACCCTTATGGCAGAAAGTGAAGAACTAAAGAGCCTGTTGATGAAAGTTAAAGAAGAGAGTTAAAACGTTGGCTTAAAGCTCAACATTCAGAAAACTAAGATCATGGCATCTGGTCCCATCACTTCATGGAAATAGATGGGGAAACAGTGGAAACAGTGTCAGACTTTATTTTTTTGGGCTCCAAAATCACTGCAGATGGTGATTGTAGCCATGAAGTTAAAAGATGCTTGCTCCTTGGAAGGAAAGTTATGACCAACCTAGACAGCATATTAAAAAGCAGAGACATTTCTTTGCTAACGAAGTTCTGTCTAGTCAAGGCTATGGTTTTTCCTGTAGTCATGTATGGATGTGAGAGTTGGACTATAAAGAAAGCTGAGCAATGAAAAATTGATGCTTTTGAACTGTGGAATTGGAGAAGATCCTTGAAAGTCCCTTGGACCGCAAGGAGATCCAACCAGTCCATTCTAAGAGAGATCAGTCCTGGGTGTTCATTGGAGGGACTGATGTTGAAGCTGAAACGCCAATACTTTGGCTACCTGATGCGGAGAGCTGACTCATTTGAAAAGACCCTGATGCTGGGAAAGTTGAGGGCAGAAGGAGAAGGGGACGACAGAGGATGAGATGGTTGGATGGCATCATCGACTCAATGGACATGGGTTTGGGTGGACTCCTGGAGTTGGTGATGGACAAGGAAGCCTGGCGTGCTGAGGTTCATGGGGTTGCAAAGGGTCCTACATGACTGAGAGACTGAACTGAACTATATTCCCTCATCCTTTGCACCTCTTACAATTCATTTTTACTAATTAAATTCCAGGAATCAGAAAAAAAATAAAAGTTGGGTGGAGATACTTGGAAGACAATATCATAAGCGAATCAGAAAGAATCATGTAGGAAAAAATACGGCTCCCGAAGAGGTAGGATATAAACTGAAGCTGTTTTCTTAATTGGCCTGAAGAAATCTCTTAGATCCTAGAAGAACTTCCTAGAAGTAAAGGTAAAAGACAGTTTTGTTACTGCATCTGTGAGGATAATATCTGATGAGGTGATAATAGAGGGGTGAAAATGATGGTTTTATGTAAAATAAACAAAAATGAGGCTGAACAGTGAACTAACTGTCAGGATGTAAACACCTAGTCATATTGAAAACAGTTTCTGTTGAAAGAAAACTGATAAATATCCACATGTCTGAATCTTCAGAAGATTTTGGATTATAAACTGAATTAACATCTTGAATGCTGAAGGGATCATTTATAATATTTTGATTGAGCTAAATTTTCAATGAAGTCAGATTTTTAAAAAACTATCTATTTGGTGATTTGGTCCACAAATTACAAATATATATGATAACTTACATTGAAAAAAAAATAGAAAATGAAGCAAATAAAAAGAGTAATAAATATAAATGTTATCACTTCATAATAGTTTATAATATTCAGATGTAAAACATATGGTTAAGGTGTAGCAATTCTCTTTAACTTGAAATTTTAAAAATCTCTCTATAGCATACACACAATATATGCTATGAATGAAATACACATTTACTTAAATGTTTAGAGGAGCCCCCTGTTACAGATAAGAAAAGCTGCTTATACATATGCAACTGTTTCAGATGATATTTGTAAAACATTTTCTAAGATAGGCAGATGGAAATACTTTACTACTATGGCATTTCACCATGACAAGTGAGACACTCTTGCAAAGAATATCAAATCCATCTTATCTTTTTATTGTTTAAAAATCAAAATATTAAAAGTCTATTAGATGTGTCCTTGGTTCAATTTGTGCTTTAACTGGTCTACAAGACATTTTTCAGAGATCAAATTATTGAAAACAGAGAGCATATTGCAAGTGAATAACACTTTCTACTAAAAAAAAATCCTCAAATATCTGGTATAATGTTCTGTAGTCTTTATGGATATATATTCTATTAAACTTTAAATTAAGTTTGAGTATTTAAACTCTACTTTATGATTTTTATCATAAAAGTAAATGTGGACTTCCCTGGTGGCTCAGACAGTAAAGCGTCTGCCTACAATGTGGGAGACCCGGGTTCGATCACTGGGTTGGGAAGATGCTCTGGAGAAGGAAACGGTGACCCACTCCAGTATTCTTGCCTAGAAAATCCCATGGATGGAGGAATCTGGTAGGCTACAGTCCATGGGGTCACAGAGTCAGACACCACTGAGCGACTTCACTTCACTTATGATTTTTATAATAAAAATGAAGCATAGTACCAGAGACATATTATCCTTGAAAAAAATTTGATTCTTTTAACAAAGAAATTTAGAAAGTGAGTAGTCAATTATATAATCTAATTATGAGAACATTATGGAAAAGTTTATCACTTTCCATACATTCTCCTCAGTCTTTTGTAAGCATTTTTTTTTTCTTGGCAAAGACCGTGAACTCACAGTCATTAACTAAAACACAAGCCATTTTTTCTTTAATACATAATCTATTTTTGGAATATTTAAATAAAGGAATCACTTTAGCAGTCATCAGGTCAAACTCTAGTGCTTTTCACCAAAACCCTCTGTGGTTTAAAGTCACTTTTCATAGTAAGGTTAAAAAAATGACATACATTAGTAAACCCCTAAATTCTTAAGTTTTGCTAACTTTTTTTAAATTATATATGCTTAAAATGTTATACCTCTAGGGCTTGTGAGTGCCTTATTAGCTTACTCTCAAGTTTCCATATTTATCTTAAAGTGTTAAGAAATAAGCTTGATAGTATTTTAATTACGCTGTAAGAAAAATACTATGTTACAAATAATGGTCATTAATAAACTCAGAATAATCTTACTAGTTATTCAACATTACACTAATCATAGTTCAGAACTTGCAATTGTTAATATACTATAACTTTTATGGTACATAAACTAAGATGTGTCACTAAAATTGTAAGTCCTTCTATCACAAAAATGGGACTGAAATCTTAACTTCATTAGCTTTTTCAAACTTCTTTAAATTAATCAGCTTTCAGCATTCATTCAGCTTTTTCTATTGCTAGCTAAATGTCAATATATTGTTGTATTTATAATATGCTAGGGTATAATGGCACCCCTCTCCAGTACTCTTGCCTGGAAAATCCCATGGACGGAGGAGTCTGGTAGGCTGCAGTCCATGGGGTTGTAAAGAGTTGGACTGACTGAGTGACTTCACTTTCACTTTTCACTTTCACGCATTGGAGAAGGAAATGGCAACCCACTCCAGTGTCCTTGCCTGGAGAATCCCAGGGACGGCAGAGCCTGGTGGGCTGCCATCTATGGGGTTGCACAGAGTTGGACGCAACTGAAGCGACTTAGCAGCAGGGTATAATAGTTGTATTTAATTTTAATTGAATAATTTCTATCAAATTATATATTATGAGACGTATATTGCACGTGTGTATAATATACAATACACAAATATAATTTGATAAACATTATTCATGGTAATTGCTACTTTATACTTTAGTTTATTATATATACACATGTTCAATCAGTACAAATTATGTTTTATAGAATAACTTACACTTTTAGATTTTTTCAGGCATTTCCACAGTTAAGTGCCTTCAAGTTATCAAAATTAGGAGATTTTTAATGGGTAATATAAATAAAATATAAGTGAAAAGAAGAATGTCAATATATTGTTCTAATAAATTACACATAAGCATGTAGTATGTTAAAACTGATTGGAGTTTTTTTGATAGTTTAAGTCAGAAACTCCCTCCTCAGTCTTTTCTGATTACTACAAAATAGATTTCTGTTAATAAACAAGAAATTTAAAGTAGAAAGAACATATAATGAAAACTAATAGATTATAAATTAGAGTATCAGTTCAGTTCAGTTCAGTCGCTCAGTCGTGTCCAACTCTTTGCGACCCCATGAATTGCAGCACGCCAGGCCTCCCTGTCAATCACCAACTTCCGGAGTTCACTCAAACTCATGTCCATTGAGTTGGCAATGCCATCCAGCCATCTCATCCTCTGTCGTCCCCTTCTCCTGCCCCCAATCCCTCCCAGCGTCAGAGTCTTTTCCAATGAGTCAACTCTTCGCATGAGGTGGCCAAAGTATTGGAGTTTCAGCTTTAGCATCAGTCCTTCCAAAGAGCACCCTGGACCTTTAGGATGGACTGGTTGGATCTCCTTGAAGTCCAAGGGACTCTCAAGAGTCTTCTCCAACACCACAGTTCAAAAGCATCAATTCTTCGATGCTCAGCTTTCTTCACAGTCCAACTCTCACATCCATACATAAATAAAGTATAAAAGAAAATAAAGTATAAAAAGATATCCTTTTATTTATAACAGCTTATAGCTAAAATAATTTTACAGAGCTATGAAAAATTAATAATTTCTATTTTAAGAAGTATCAGGTACTTAGAATAAAATGGAGAACTAGTTTGTTCTATGCTCTTCTGCAATACTACAAATAATATGAGCTTATAATTTGACAAACAATAACTCAATCTACATAGTTTCTATCTACTAATTGGAGAAAGTGAAAGTGAAGTGAAAGTGAAAGTCACTCAGTTGTGTCCGACTCTCTGTGACCCTATGGACTATACAGTCCATGGAATTCTCCAGGCCAGAATATTGGAGTGGGTAGCCTTTCCCTTCTCCAGGGGATCTTCCCAACCCGGGGATTGAACCCAGGTCTCCCCATTGCAGGTGGATTCTTTACCAGCTCAGCCAAAAGGGAAGCCTAATTAGAGAATGACTATATTTCTTTATAGAATAAATTATTAAATTATAATAAATTTTGTTCTTAACATCTAATATTATGTTTAAAGATAATGATATGGTAAATGATTTATGTTTTCTTACTCAGCAATTAGTTGAGGCTAGTATCTACATAATGCGGTTATAACAAAATTTTCTGTGTACCTTTATTTTTAATAGACTTTATTTTTTTATAGTACTTTTAAGTCAGAGCAAAACTGAGTGAAAGCGTTTTCCACATACCTCCTACCCCCATACAAGCATAGCCTCTCCCATTATTGACATCCCACTGGGCTGGAGGAAGCACAAGCTGGAATCAAGATTGCCGGGAGAAATATCAATAACCTCAGATACGCAGATGACACGACCCTTATGGCAGAAAGTGAAGAGGAACTAAAAAGCCTGTGAGAGTTGGACTGTGAAGAAAGCTGAGCGCTGAAGAATTGCTGCTTTTGAACTGTGGTGTTGGAGAAGACTCTTGAGGGTCCCTTGGACTGCAAGGAGATCCAACCAGTCCATTCTAAAGGAGATCAGTCATGGGTGTTCATTGGAAGGACTGATGCTGAAGCTGAAACTCCAATACTTTGGCCACCTCATGCAAAGAGTTGACTCATTGGAAAAGACCCTGATGCTGGGACGGATTGAGGAGATGGCATCACCGACTCAATGGACATGGGTTTGGGTAAACTCTGGTACTTGGTGATGGACAGGGAGGCCTGGTATGCTGTGATTCATGGGGTCGAAAAGAGTCAGACATGACTGAGTGACTGAACTGAACTGACATAGTGGTACTTTTTTTAATAATTGGTGAACATAGATTGACACATCATTATCACCCTAAGCCCACAGTTTACATTACATTTCACACTTCATGTTTTATATTCTATGGGTTTGGACAAATGCATAATGATGTGCACCCACCATTATAGTATCCTACAGAGTAGTTTTACTGCCTTAAAAATCCTCTGTGCTCTGCCTATTCTTCCTTCTCTCTCACCTAACCTCTGGCAACTATGAAATTTTTTACTGCCTTTATGGTTTTGCATTTTCCAGAGGCATATTTCATGTGGTTGGAATCATTCAATACGAAGTCTTTTCATATTGGCTTCTTTCAGTCTGTAATATGCATTCAAGGTTCGTCCATGTCTTGTTATGACTGGATAACTCATTTCTTTGTAACACTAAATAATATCCCATTATCTGGATGTAACAGTTTATTTATCTATTCATTTACTGAAGGACATCTTGACTGTTTCCAAGTTTTCGCAATTGTGAAATAAGCTTTTATAAACAGACTTTTGTCTAGACATCAGTTTTCACCTCCCTTGGGTAAATACCAGAGAGTTTGAGTGATGAGTCATATGGTAAGAGTATGCTTAGTTTTATAAGTTGTAGCAATTTTAAAATAATGGAATTCTAAGATGAACACTAGGATAACATTTGTATAATCAGATTTTAAATATACGAACAAAACAATACTGTCAAATTGTTTTCCTTGAGTGTAATTAGAGAAGAAAATAAAAATTTAAAAAGTAAAAATGTTTTTCTACCATTTAAAAAATTAGATGCACAAATACAGCCAACGAATATTCCAGAAATATGAAAAAAATCACCATTAAAACAAACATGTAGAAAGTTCCATTTCCAATTATATGGTTACTTAGTTCACTAGGTAGACTCAATGAAAACAACCAGAATACCAGATAAATTAAAATAAAACATTTTAAATATGGAGAGGTACTCACAGGAAAGTGAGAAATACTTAAGTCAAAGTCCATCTGAAGGCAGGAGTCTTCAGGTGACTTTTAAGAAGTGGAAGCACTGAATTTTGCTGTCCATAGCCTCTATGGCATCAGGGACTGGAAACGGGTCTCTGGGCTTCTTTATCAGGTAGAGGAGTCAAAAAGGAGACATATCCAACAAGCCTCCTTCCCTCAACTTCAAGACAAATGTATTATCTTGAATCTTAGCACTGAAAAAAGAAAACAGAAAAAAAACAAAAGAAAAAAAAACATATGTCTGCCTCTAAAATATAATCACAAGCCTATCTTACACCAATTTGGAGTTAGAATTCATATCAGTATGATCTGAACAAAGTCAGGTCAACATTTTAATTTTCTGTTACCTCAAATAGGTAATGCATTCAACTTCTAAAAACTAAGAGAAATCCTCTGAGAGTCTACATTTAACCTAGTTCTCAAAGAATTTCTAATAGGATTCCAGAGAACTGAAAATCTTGACAAGTCACAGTAGAGAGGCAGTAGCAACAATAATAGGAAAATACTTTATATATAGGAATTGTCAGATATAGCAAATGAAATAAAATATGTGATAATTATAAGATAATTGTGAAACAATTTTTTCAAGGAACATGAAATTATAAAGAATAAGACGGCATTCTGGATGAAATGGAATAAGCACATTTCACCTTTCCCACTGAGTGCATCTATGAAACCAGGACAGAATGCATGGATCAACTGTGGCAAGTCTAAAATTTTTCTGCAGTAGGCAGGATGGAGATGAACACTACAATTTCAAAGTAACACTGAATAGACAGTGAGTTTACAATTTCTTTTCCTCCAGTACTCGTGCCTGAATGCAGTGCATCTGTAAACTCATGAGTGTGACCTGTGGCAGAGAGTAAGAGCTTTTGGATAAGCTCTCTAGTTCTGTCTCGAAGACCAGAAACAGGAACTCCTAATGCTGAGAGGAAATACAGAAATTCATCATTATTTTTTTCCTTACAGCTTGGTTCTACTTTCTTGCCCCGGTCTGCAGGGAACTCTTGCAGGAAAGACAGAGATCTACAGAAAGCTAAAAAGGCTAAAGCTCTGAGAGAAGGGCACCTTTTTCTCCTTTGGTTGTAGCCATAGCTTCAAAAGAATAGGACTGGCCCATTGCTTTATATGTCTCTCTGTCCTCATTTCAGTAAGGCCAGAGTATGGGTCCCATCATGGAAGTACATCACAGAGTGGTTTCACTAGAGAGCCCCACCAAAAACTGAAGCTCCTGGAAATCAAAGTACAGGGGCAGATCATGGAGAGGGAGGAGCTTATAAAAGTGATCCAAAAATATAATTTAGGAAAATCAGGGCTTCTCCTTAATCTGTATATGCATAGATCTCATCCCAATGGTTTTAAAAACTAAACTAACAAGCTAGAGTAGGTCTGGGACTGACCACTGTGGGGCATACATCCAAGAGAGAAGAGTGTAACAAAGGTTTTTAAAACTTAAATAACACTAAAACCATAGCTCACAAGGTGTACATTAGAACATGTGGGCTGAACTTACTAAAACGAAAATACCAATATTCTGCATCGAGTTCTAATAAGAATTAAAGTCTCTTAAAGTAATTCACAATATGTCTAAAATGACTTGGCATAGAAAGAACCACAAATACTTCAATTCACCTGGGAAAAGACAATCAATAGACACTGATGTTATGAGGATACAAATGTTGGAAATATCTGACAGAGACTTCAAAGTAGCTATTATACAAATGCTTCAAGAAGCAATCATGAACACTCTTGCAGTAAGCGTTAAACTAAAAAGTTTCAGCGAAGAAATTAAGAAGAATCAAACTGAAATTTTAACATTGCAAAATATAACAGTGACCTCCTCCTTCCCCAATCTCATTGAATTGGCTCAGTAGCTGAATGAACATGACAGAGGAAAGAGTCATTCAGTAAACTTGAAGACTGAACAATATAAATAATTTAATTTAATACATAATTTAATCTGAACAATAGAGAGAAAAACACTGAGAAAAGTAGTCTCAGGAATCAGTGGGAAAATACCAGGAAATCTAACAATATACCAATAGAGTTCCAGAAAAATAGGAGAAATAGGATAGTGATGAAAAAAAGATTAAATAATGGCTAAAATCTTCCCCTGTTTGGGGAAAAAAAATCAAACAAAATAAAACAAACCAACAACCATAAATCTAGAGGTTCAAGAAGCTAAGGTGAAAAAAAAAAGGGAAAGTGTTAGTCGCTCAGTCATGTCTAACTCTTTGTGACCCCATGGACTGTAGCCCACTAGGCTCCTCTGTCCATGGAATTCTCCAGGCAAGAATAATGGAGTGGGTAGCCTTCTCCAGGGAATCTCCTCAACCCAGAGATCAAACCCAGGTCTCCTTTACCATCTGACCCAGGTAAACCCAAAGAAATCTATGCCCAGATACAGCATAATCAAACTGCTAAAATCCCAAGATAAAGAAAAAATATTGAAAGTATTCAAAGATAAACACATCAACTAAAGAGGGAATACACATTCGCACAACTGAGATTTCTTATCAGAAAACCATAAAAGGCAAAAAGAACTGCTATAAAATTCTTAAAATGTTGAAAGAAAAAACTGTCAACCTAGAATTTTTAACTAAATAAAGTATTCATCAGTAGTGAATGTAAATTAAAAATATTCTCAGATGAAAAAAACTGAGAGATTTATATCTATCTGCTTTGAAAGAATTTTCTAAAAGGAAGTTTTTCAGAAAGAAGGAAAATAATTCTAGAAAAATACTCGTGACTTTAGGAATGAAGGAAGAGCAACAGAAAGAGTAAATATATAGTCTTGAATTAGTCTTAAAATTTTTAACCCAAAGGAGACTGGAAATGGGAAGCAGAATAATGCAAAGTAAAGGGAATAAACAGAAAAAACAGAAAACAAACAAAAAAATATGATCCTTTTAAATCTAAACATATCTATAATTATATTAAATATATGTGATCTGAAGATACCTATTAAAAAGCAAAGATGGTCACAACAAATTTAGGAAATTAAAAAATTTTAAATTACTTTCTAAAAATAGTCACTTAAAATATAATGCTATAGGTAGGTTGAAATAATGATGAGAAATGATATACTATGCAAGAACTAGTCAGAAGAGAACTGGACTGACTGTGCTAATATAACAAAGCAGACTTCAGAGCAAAAAACATTGCCAGGAATAAAGGACATTACATGATGAAAAAAATAAAAGTTTCGATTTACCAAAACGCCATAATAATTCCCAATGTATATGAACCTAACAACAGATACTCAAAATATACAAAGCAAAAACCTACAGAGCCAAAAGCAAATATAGACACATTCAAAATTACAGTTGGAGACTTGAACAGTCCTTTCTCAGCAATAAATAAAAGTACTTAAAAGAAAGTCAGCAAGGATATAGAACAAAATACTACTACCAGCTAACTTGATTTACTTCATATTTATAGAACTCCATCAAAGAACAGCAAAATACACTTTCTTTCTGGGAGCACAGGGAATATTCACCAAGATGGATGAGATTCTGGATTATAATACACACATTGACCAATATATAATAATGGAAATTGTACAAAGTATGTTCTTTGACCATATTGGATTTATACTAAAAAGAAATAACAAAAAGAAAACAAGAAAGTCCCTGAACACTTGAAAGTTTAAGTTCATGATTCAAAATAATCTATGCCTCAAATAGTCTGTCTCAAAGGAAATTAGAAAATATTTTAACTGAATGAAAATGAAAATATAACATAGAAAACTATGGAATTCAGATAAAGCAGTCTTCAAAGGGGAATTTGTAAATATTTTTAACATTAAAAAAACCCAAAATTTAAACTTCTGCTCTGTGAAAAATAATGGCAACAGAATGAAAAGATAAGCCATAGGCTTGAATAAAATATTTGCAAAAGACGTTTGATAAGGGATTATATAAAAATACACAAAAAAGTCTTAAAACTGAACAATAAGAAATTAACTGGATTTAAAAAAAAAAATGGGCAAAAGACCTTACAATATCTCACCAAAGGAAGTATACAGATGCAAATAAGCATATGAAAAGATGTTTCACATCATAAAACATCAGAAAAATGCAAATTAAAACAAGATACCCCCACATACCTAATACAATGGCCATTATCTGGAACATTTACAGCAAATGCTGATGAGGAGGTGAACAGTAGGACTTCTTATACATTGCTGGTGGGAATGTGAAATGGTGCAGCCATTTTGGAAGACAGTTTGACAGTTTCTTAGAAAACTAAATATACTCTTACTATATGAATCAGCAAATACATTCTTTGGTATTTACCAGAAGAAGTAGAAAACTTACAACCACACAAAAACCTGCACACAGATGTCTATAGAAGTTCCATTAGTATTTGCTAAAACTTGGAAACAACCAAGACGTCCTTCCATAGGTGAGTGACTAAATAACCTGAAGTACATCCAGACAATGGAACATTATTCACCGTAAAGAGAGATGCACCATCAAAACATAAAAAGGTACAGAGGAACCTTAAATGCATATTACAAAGTGAAAGAAATCAATCTGAAAAGATCATACGCTGTATAATTCCAACTACGTGACGTCCTGGAAAAGGTAAAGCTATAGAGACAATAAAAAGATTAGTGTTTAGCAGGGTTTGAGTAGGGAGAGATATGAATAGAGTGCAGAGAATTTTTAGGGCAGTGAAACTACTCTGTAATGATACTATAATGATGGATACATGTCATTATACATTTGTTCTAACTCACAGAATTACAGTACTAAGAGTAAACCATAATAGGCTTTGGGTAACTATGTGTCAATGTAGATTCATCGACTGTAACAAATGTACCATTCTAGTGAGTAGTGCTGATAATGGAGATCACAGATGTGTGGGGATAAGGAGGGATATGAGAAATCTCTGTACTTCCACTCAGTTTTATTGTGAAATCAAAACTGTTCTTAAGTTCTTAGTAAAAACAACACAAATAACAACAACAAAAAAATTTATGATGATATCAAAACAGGAAGTAATTAGGAATGACTTTAACAAAAGATGTGCCAAACCTTTGTGTGTGATATGATTAAATCTCAGTGAAACAACTTCTAAACAAGATCTAAATAAATATGTACTAGGATTAGAAGATAACATATGGCAAAACTGTTAATGTTCCTCAAATTAATCAATAAATTCAAGCAACGTCAATCATATTGCCAACTGTTTCTCTATTGTATTTGATTTGCAGGTTAGAAAATTTTATTTGGTAGTTTAAGGGCCAAGAATAACTAAGAAAATCTTAGAGAAAAAGATAGAATTTAAATTTCCCTAAAAGATAATAAAATGAATTACATACTGACAGTGTGGTATGTGCATGGGATAAAACATTGCAACCAGTTAAAAAGTCCAGAAAAAGATCATTGTTATATAAACTCTTGATATATTACAAGGATAACATGTATTTATGTATAGAAAGAAGTGACATTCCAATAATGGTACTGAAATGACTATCAGAAAAAGAAAAAAAACATCAATTTTTCTAGTTCACTTTATATATTAAAAATCATCTTCAAGTGTACTAAAGAACCAAACATGAAATATCTTAAAGATTTTGAGTTTAAAAGTTATTTTAAATAAGGTTTGAAAGATTTTTTTATTATAATACACAATATATAAGTCTGGAGAAGGCAATGGCACACCACTCCAATACTCTTGCCTGGAAAATCCCACGGATGGAGGAGCCTAGTAGGCTGCAGTCCATGGGGTCGCTAAGAGTCAGATACGACTGAGTGAGTTCACTTTCACTTTTCACTTTCGTGCGTTGGAGAAGGAAATGGTAACCCACTCCAGTGTTCTTGCCTGGAGAATCCCAGGGACAGGGGAGCCTGGTGGGCTGCCGTCTATGGGGTTGCACAGAGTCGGACATGACTGAAGTGACTTAGCAGCATGTACAAGTCTCATAGGAAAAAGTGATATATCCATTTACATTAATGTTTACCACATATCTTCATCTAGACACCATGAAGAAAATAAAAAACAAACAAAAACAAATAAGAAAGTCTTTACTATTGATGACAACCAAAAACCTGGAATCCAGATTACATAAATTTATCACATAAATCACTAAGAAGGTTACAACCAATAGAAAATCAAATAGTCTTAAATAGCATATATCAAAAAGGAAATGAAAAGACGGTCAATGTCATTAGTAATAAAAAGTAAATGCAAGTTAAAACCATAGAGTCACCATTTCTCACCCATATTTTCAGGAAAATAGTTAAAAATCTGACACTATTACATATAAGCACACATACAGAACAATAGGAACTTTGGTAGAATGGTGGTGTGATGTGCAAACTGACTCAAACACTTTCAAAAACAGATTGGCATTCCATAGGAAAGGTGAATGTACACATAATGTATGCTCCCCAGATTTCATTCGTGGAGTAAATATGCAAGAATATCAATAACAAATTACACGAAAGCCAAAATGTCCATCAAAAACAGAATGGAAAATAATCTTAAAGTGTAATACTATTTAGTGGGGAAAATGAATGAAGGACAGCTACACACACAAATGAATCTACCTTAAATCCCATACTAATTGTATATTATAAAGTTGATAAAGACACTATAGAGTAGTTTATATTTATTAAGCTCATAGATGGAAGAGATATATTGATAAGCAGTAAAATTATTTATAATGAAAAGAAAATTCAGTTCCATTCAATTCAGTCACTCGGTCATGTAAGACTCTTTGTGACCCCATGGACTGCAGCAGGACAGGCAGCCTTGTGCATCACCAACTTCCGGAGTTTACTCAAACACATGTCCATTGAATCAGTGATGCCATCCAATCATCTCATCCTCTGTCGTCCCCTTTCTCCTCCTATCTTCAATCTGTCCCAGCATCAGAGTCTTTTCCAGTGAGTCAGTTCTTCACATCAAGTGGCCAAAGTATTGGAGTTTCAACTTCAGCATCAGTCCTTCCAATGAATATTCAGGACTGATTTCCTTTAGGATGGACTGGCTGGATCTCCTTGCAGTCCAAGGAACTCTCAAGAGTCTTCTCCAACACCTCAGTTTAAAGCATCAATTCTTCAGCCCTCAGTTTTATTTATATTCTAGCTCTCACATGCATACATGACTACTGGAAAAACTTTATTTTTGACTAGATGGACCTTTGTTGGCAAAGTAATGTCTCTGCTTTTTAATATGCTGTCTAGGTTGGTCATAACTTTTCTTCCAAGAAGCAAGTGTCTTTTAATTTCATGGCTGCAGTCACCATCTGCAGTGATTTTTTTTTTGGAGCCCCCCAAAATAAAGTCTGTCACTGTTTCCATTGTTTCCCCATCTATTTGCCATGAAGTGATGGGACCAGATGCCATGATCTTAGTTTTCTGAATGTTGAGTTTTAAGCCAACTTTTCCACTCTCCTCTTTCACCATCATCAAGAGGCTCTTTAATTCTTCTCTGCTTTCTGTCATTAGGGTGATGTCATCTGCATATCTGAGGTTATTGATATTTCTTCTGGCAATCTTGATTCCAGCTTGTGGTTCATCTAGCCCAGCGTTTCTCATGATGCACTCTGCATACACGTTAAATAAGCATGGTGACAATATACAGCCCTGACGTACTCCTTTCCCTATTTGGAACCAGTCCATTGTTCCATGTCCAGTTCTAACTGTTGCTTCTTGATCTGCATACAGATTGCTCAGGAGGCAGGTCAGGTGGTCTGGTATTCCTAACTCTTTAAGAATTTTCCACAGTTTGTTGTGATCCACACAGTCAAAGGCTTTGGCATAGTCAATAAAGCAGAAGTAGGTACTTTTCTGGAACTCTCTTGCTTTTTCAATGATCCAACAGATGTTGGCAATTAGATCTCTGGTTCCTCTGCCTTTTCTAAATCCAACTTGAACATCTGGCAGTTCATAGTTCACGGACTGTTGAAACTTGGCTTGGAGAATTTTGAGCATTAATTTGCTAGTGTTATGACATAAGTGCAGTTATGCGGTAGTTTGAGCATTTTTTTTGCATTACCTTTCTTTGGGATTGGAATGAAAACTGACATTTTCCCATCCTGTGGCCACTACTGCATTTCCCAAATTCTCTGGCATATTCAGTGCAACACTTTCACAGCATCATCTTTTAGGTTTTGCAATAGCTCAACTGGAATTCCATCACTTCCACTAGCTTTGTTCATAATGATGCTTCCTAAGGCCCACCTGACTTGGCATTCCAGGATGTCTGGCTCTAGGTGAATGGTCACACCAGCGTGATTAT
Organism: Bos indicus; assembly: GCF_029378745.1. Classification (NCBI taxonomy): domain Eukaryota; kingdom Metazoa; phylum Chordata; class Mammalia; order Artiodactyla; family Bovidae; genus Bos; species Bos indicus. Next base: position 116,262,228 of record NC_091760.1, read on the forward strand.
CTGGGTCATGAAGACCGTTTTTGTATAGTTTTTCTGTGTAGTCTTGCAACCGCTTCTTAATATCTTCTACTTCTGTTAGGTCCATACAATTTCTGTCCTTTATTGAGCCCATCTTTGCATGAAATGTTCCCTTGGTATCTCTAATTTCCTTGAAGAGATTTCTAGTCTTTCCCATTCTATTGTTTTCCTCTATTTCTTTGCACTGATCACTGAGGAAGGCTTTCTTATCTCTCCTTGCTATTCTTTGGAACTCTGCATTCAAATGGGTATATCTTTCCTTTTCTCCTTTGCTTTTCACTTCTCTTCCCTTCTCAGCTATTTGTAATGCCTTGTTAGACAACCATTTTGCCTTTTTGCATTTCTTTTTCTTGGGGATGGTTTGATCACTGCCTCATGTACAACATCACGAACTGCCATCCATAGTTCTTCAGGCACCCTGTCTATCAGGTCTAATCCCTTGAATCTATTTGTCACTTCCACTATAAGGGATTTTATTTAGGTCATACCTGAATGGTCTAGTGATTTTCTCTACTTTCTTCAATTTAAGCCTGAATTTGGCAGTAAGGACTTCATGATCTGAGCCAGTCAGCTCCCAGTCTTGTTTTTGCTGACTATATAGAGCTCCTCAATCTTTGGCTGCAAAGAGTATAATCAGTCTGATTTCAGTATTGACAATCTGGTGATGTCCATGTGTAGAGTCGTCTCTTGTGTTGTTGGAAGAGCATGTTTGCTGTGACCAATGGGTTCCCTTGGCAAATTTCTATTAGCTTTTGCCCTGCTTCATTCTGTACTCCAAGGCCAAGTTTGCTTGTTACTCCAGATATTTCTTGACTTCCTACTTTTGCATTCCAGTCCCCTACAATGAAAAAGACATCTTTTTTGGGTGTTAGTTCTAGAAGGTTGTAGGTCTTCATAGAACCATTCAACTTCAGCCTCTTCAGCCTTACTGGTCAGGGCATAAACTTGGATTACCGTGATATTGACTGGTTTGCCTTGGAAACAAACAGAGATCATTCTGTCATTTTGGAGACTGAATCCAGGTACTGCATTTCAGACTGTTTTGTTGACTATGATAACTACTCCATTTCTTCTAAGGGATTCTTCTCCACAGTAGTAGATATAATGGTCATCTGAGTTAAATTCACCCATTGCAGTCCATTTCAGTTCGCTGATTCCCAAAATGCTGATATTCACTCTTGCCATCTCCTGTTTGACCACTTCTAATTCACCTTGATTCATGGACCTAACATTCTAGGTTTCTATGCAATATTGTTCTTTAGAGCATCGGACTTTACTTCCATCACCAGTCACATCCACAATAGGTGTTGCTTTCGCTTTGGTTCCATCTCTTCATTCTTTCTGGAGTTATTTCTCCACTGATCTCCATTAGCAGATCAGACAGCATAGTGTCCAGGAGTCTGGACACTATGGGTGGGTCAGCAGTGGCCTGCTGCAGGTTTGGGGGCACTGAGTGTAGCCCTGTGTGCCTGGGACCTTTTGAAGGAGGTCCTACTATCTTCATTACCTCTACATAGTTTGGTCTCAGGTCAAATAACAGGGAGGGAACATAGCCCCACCCATCAAAGAAAATTGGATTAAAGATTTACTGAGCATAATGCTAAGTCACTTCAGTGTCCGACTCTGTGCGACCCCATAGACGGCAGCCCACCAGGCTCCCCCGTCCCTGGGCCCTACCCATCAAAACAAGACTCAATTTCCCCTCAGTCAGTCTCTTCCATCAGGAAGCTTCCATAAGCCTCTTATCCTTCTCCATCAGAGGGCAGTCAGACTGAAAACCACAATCACAGAAAACTAACCAATTTGATCACATGGATCACAGCCTTCTCTAACTCAATGAAACTATGAGCCATGCCACGTAGGGCCATTCAAGACAGATGGGTCATGGTGGAGAGTTCTGACAAAATATGGTCAGCTGGAGAAGGGACTGGCAAGATACTTCATCACTCTTGCCTTGAGAACCCCATGAACAGTATGAACAGTATAAAAGAAAATTGGATGATTATTATAAAAGCCAAAATGATGAAAACCTCTTGGTGGAGGGTGAGAAGGTAATGCAATTGGGGAGAGGAACACGGGAGTTTCGAAAGAATTGGCAGCAAACACAAAGGTGCATAATTTATTAAAACTTCTTAAGCTAAAATATATATCCACACACTCTTCTCTATGATATACTTTTTTCCCTCTTTTTAGAATTTAAATATATTAAATTTTTTTTACAATGTTGTATTGGTTTCTGCCATATAACAGGGCAAATAGCCATAATTATATATACATCCCCTCCCTCCCTAGCCTCCTTCCCCTCCCTCCATGCCATCCCTCCAGGTGATCAGAGAGCACCAGACTGGACTCCCTGGGCTACACAGCATCTTCTCTTCAGCTTTCCATCTTATACCTGATAGTGAATATATGTTGATGCTACTTTCTCCATCCATCTCATTCTCTCCTTCCCCCAAGGTATCCACAAGTCCATTCTATGATATACTTTTAATAAAACAAATGGAAAACTGCATAGTAAAGTAAATAAATTTTTTGAGATCCCCAAACTGAATTACTGTTTAAAAAGTTGCAACCTGACATATTAATAGAATCTTTGCTTATAATTTTTTTCCCATCTAACATATTCTAGATTTCAATTCTTGACTTTCCTGATGCCAAAATATAATTATACTACAGTATATTGTTTAACCATGTGTAATTAAAATGACACCATTGAACTGTGGTAGTGTGTAATGTTTTCCAACTGTTAGAGGTTGAGAATATAATTTCATGTTGTGTATATGCTCCTGAAGACTATTTTATAGATTTACATAATACTAGAAAGATCTCCTTCATGTTACTCAAATTATAGATTAAAAATGAGCTATTGTTTGGTACAGAAGTCAGGAGAATGCTTCAAGAGTACTACTAATACATTTTGGGAAATACTACTCAGGCATAAAAGGGCCAGTTTGTGAAGCCAGAATTGTCGTTATTGCTGTTTTTGTGAAGTTTGGCATAGTGAAATTTGTTCGGCCGTGTCTGACTCTTTGTGACCCCATGGAATTCTCCAGGCCAGAATACTGGAGTGGGTAACCTTTCCCTTCTCCAGGGGATCTTCCCAACCCAGGGATTGAATCCAGGTTTACCACACTGCAGGCAGATTCTTTACCAGCTGAGCCACAAGGCTAGCCCAAGAATACTGGAATGGGTAGCCTATCCCTTCTCCAGCAGATCTTCCTGACCTAGGAATTGAAACAGGGTTTCCTGCATTGCAGGCAAATTCTTTACCAACTAAGCTGAGGGAAGCCCAGTTTGGCATAAGTCAAGGACATATTTGGGGCTATGCTGAGAAGAAAGGAAACTTTGCCCAGCGGATTAGAATTGGAGCTTAAGTGAGCAAGGGGAGAAAGTTCATAGGAACCAATTATAATTAAACTTATTTATTTTCTACCACATGTCTTTTATAGAAGACTCTTTCACCCACTGTTTCACATCTCAGTATTTCCGTCTTTCTCATGATCCTTAAGATTATTCTATCCTTTAAAATGTAAGATTATTCTATATTTTAAAGCTAGAAACTTTTCCTTTTTAAAATAAACAGATAAAATTCATATAAGTTTCTCTGCAGATTACAGATCAGTCTTTAGAAGATCTGCTTCTCTTGCTACATCCTATAAAATATTTTTCCTTGCGAATTTATATCTACCTATAAATAGACACACTTTATCTTAAGATCTAAATTAATCATTATTTTGCATAACAGGTAGAGAATGGAGTTTTACTTTGACACTAGTAGGTCTATTGAGTTCTAGCCCCTTTCTGTGTAAGTCATGAATATATTTTAAGACAATTTTGCAGTGAGAATATAAGTAACAGTATTCTCACCAAGTAATACAATAGATACAGTGTTCTGAAAAGTCATGCTCTGTACATTTAACTAAACTTGGCAGAAATACCCATTCCTTCTATGGAGAATACTAATACTATGTATAGAAATTTACATAGAAAATATGCTTACAGACTTCTTGGAGCTAGAGTTTAAAATATGCAACCTAAATTGGATCAATTTTATGTAAATATTCTGTGGGAATCAAAAGAAATTAGAATGGGACTTTGACAAACTCTTACACATGCACCCACATGCATATGAGTATATGAATGTGTGTTTGTTTACTTGTTTATTTTTCTTCTAAATCATTTGCCTTGAACAATCAGTTTTAATCAAATCAGCCTGATTCTAAAAGGAATGCAGCTTTCATAAAACAGAGGTACTACATGAAGGTAGGTCCCTGAAGAAACTAAGTATTAAAATCTCCAGGAATTATTGGCAAATTCTAAGCTATAATTCAATTAAATGACTTTACAAAACAATTTTGTTTCTTTTGAACAAACTGTACTGAACTAATTGAAGATACATGCACACACATGCAGATCATTGGTGTATACCTAAATAAATTTTCCAAAACAAATATATCTTTCCAACCAGGACTTATATACACAGACAAAATACTATAATACCCTAGAAATTCCCCACATATTCCCGTTTAGTCACTACTCTGTTCCCAAAGGAAGTCACTATTGAACTTTTAACACCATGAAAGTGAAAGTGTTAGTCACTCAGTTGTGTCTGACTCTTTGTGACCCCACTGTCTGTAGCCCACAGTCTCCTCTGTCTATGGGATTTTTCAGGCAAGAATACTGGAGTGGGTTGCCATTTCCTTCTCCAGAGGATCTTCCCATCCCAGGGATCGAACCTGTAACACCATAGATAAAATTTATTCATCTTTGAACTTTATGTAAGTGGAATCATATGGCATGTACAAATCTGTGTCTTTTTCCTTGGCTCAAAACTCTGTTTGTAAAAGTTATCCATGTTGATTTACGTATTTATATTTTACTCACTTACATTGCTGTTCAATATAAAATAATGATTTTAAGGCATCAGCTATCCTTGACTATATACACTGTGTTAATGATATCACACTTAGTAAAATACTATTTTGAGTGTCAGTAGTTAAGCTGGCTGAATAACAGGGCATAAAACTTGGGATCAAAGGAGCTGGAGGAAAGTTAGTAGCAGAAGCTCTTATTAACTCTTCCACTCTATAAAAATAGGGCTGAAAAAAAAAATAAGGCTGACTTTAATAGCAAACCCCTATTATCAGGCTATTGTAATTTACCTTATTCCTAATTTAGCAGACCCTGATGCTTGGCTTATCCAAGAGCCATTAAAACTATTGTCCTTTCTTCTCTTTTCTCAATAGGGGCTGAAAGAGCCTGATATATATTTTTCCCAAATCTCTCATACTACTAAGGAATGACCATGTGATACAGTCCTGCCAACGAAGTAAATTTAAGAGGGAGTTTGGGGGGATGATTTCTAGGAAAATTTTAATTCTTTTGTTAAAGAGCTAAATGTGGAGAGGTAACAAACCAGAATAGCCAATACCCAAGCCAATATTGAAAGAGAAGAACAAAGTTGGAAGACTGACAGTATCCAGTTTTAAGATTTACTAAAAAACTATGGTTGGTGAACAAAATAGACAAGTAGACAATATAACAAAATATGGAATACAGAAATAGATCCCTATAGTCAACTGATCTTTGACAAAGTAGGAAGGGGAATACAACAGGGCAAATATAATCTGTTCAACAAATGGCACTGGATTTTTCCATGCAAAGAAATAAACCCAGACACAGACCTTATATATGTTATGAGTTAACTCAAAATGGATCACAGATCTAAACGTGAGACACAAAACCAGGAAAATCTTAGAAGATAAGATAGGAGAAAACCTAAGTGACCTGGGGTATGGTGATGCCTATTTACAACACCAAATCCTACCAAAAGAACAAATTCACAATCTGGACTTCATAAAATTAAAAACTTCTTCTCTGCATAAAATGGTGGCATGAGGATGAGAAGACAAGTTATAGACTAAAAGGAAATATTTGTAAAAGACACCTCTAATAAAGAACTGAATGTATATTTTAAAAACGACAATAAAGAAATAAATGATCTGATTAAAAAGTGGGACAAAGACCTTAAGAGACCTTACCACAGAAGATACATGCATTTCTCATGTTATTGTGCTTCACTTTCTTGCAGTTTGCAGATGCTGCTTTTTTTTTTTTTTTTTTTTACAAACTGAAGGGTTATAGCTAACCTATGTCAAGCAAGTCTATTGATGCTATTTTTCCAAGAGCATCGCCTCACTTCATGTCTCTAGGTCACATTTTGATAATTCTCAGAATATTTCGAACTTTATTATTATTATTATATTTGTTATGGTGATCTGTGGTCAGTAATCTTGATGTCACTACTATGACTTGCTAAAGACTCAGATAATGGTTAACACTTTTAGAAATAAAAAAAAAAAAAGAAAAAGAAAATCAAGTTACTCAGTCATGTCTGACTCTTTGCACCCTGTGAACTACAGCCTGCCAGGTTCCTCTGTCCATGGGATTTTTCAGGTAAGAATACTGGATTGGGTTTCCATTCCCTTCTCAGGGGATTTTCCCAACCTAGAGATTAAACCCAGGTTTAATATGCACTGCAAGCAGATTCTTTACCATCTGAGCCACCAGGGAGGACTTTTTTAGAAATAAAGCATTTTTTAATTAAAATATATGCTTTTTAAAGACATAATGTTATTGAGCACAATAGACTGCATTATAGTGTAAACATAACTATTCTATGCACTAGAAGATCAAAAATTCGTGTGACTTGCTTTGTTTTAATATTCACTTTACTGTGGTGGTCTGGTGTTCTGAACCTGCAATATCTCTGAGGTATGCCTTATACAGTGGCAAATAAGCAAATTAAAACTTCGATATTACTACACACCTATTAGAATAACCAAAATCTTGAACACTAACAACCAATGCTGACCAGGATGTGAAGCAACAAGAACTCTTATCCATTGCTGGTGGGAATGCAAAGTGGTATAGCCGCCTTGGAAAATAGCTTGGTAGTTTCTTAGGAAACTAAACGTAGAGCCACACTTTGCTATCTGACTGAGGATTATCTCCAGGACTCCCCTCACCCAAATATACCAAAATCTATGGATGTTTATGTCCCTCATATAAAATGCATAGTATTTATATATAACCTATGAGCACCCTCCCATATACCTTCAATCATATCTAGACTATTTATAATATTCAATACAATGTAAATACTGTATAAATAGTTGTGAATACAGTGTACATTCTATGTGAATACTTTCCAGTGCAGGGCAAAGTCAAATTTTGCTTTCTGGAGCTTTTCTGGAATTTCTTTTTTCAAATATTTTTGATCCACAGTCGGTTGAATCCACAGATGTGGAATCTGTGAATATAGAGAATTGACTGTATTCACAGGTTTTGCCTGTGTTTTGCAGATCATATTACCATATGACACAACAAACTCAGCCCTTGTATTTTTCCAAAGGAGCTAAAAGCATACATCCGCACTAACACCTGCACACAGATGTCTTTCACAGCTTTTTGCATAACTGCCAAAATTTAGAAGCAACCAAGATGCCCTTTAGAAAATGAATGGCTAAATAAATTGCAGTCCATCCAGACAATGAAATACAGGCATACTTCAGAGATACAATGGGCTTGATCTCAGACTATCACAATAATAAAGTAAGTACTGCAGTAGAGCCACAAACCATAACACACAAGTTATATTTATACTATACTGTAGTCTATTAAGTATGCAATAGCATTATATGAAAAGGCTACACACTGTGTGACTCCAACTATTCTGGAAAAGGCAATGTATTTTGTAATATGTCTATAGTACTACGTACTATAGAATGTACTATGTATTCCATAGTATAGTACAAAGACGGGTAGTAAGTAGGGCTGGAGTGGGGAAAAAGATAAATGAGTAGAGTAGAGATGGTTTTTAGGGCAGTGAAAATATTTTGTTTGAGACCATAACAATGAATATATGTCATTACACACTTGTTAAAACCCATAGAATTCATAGATTGTAGACCACCAAGAGTGATCAGATCAGATCAGTCGCTCAGTCGTGTCCGACTCTTTGCGACCCCATGAATCGCAGCACGCCAGGCCTCCCTGTCCATCACCAACTCCCGGAGTTCACTCAGACTCACGTCCATCGAGTCAGTGATGCCATCCAGCCATCTCATCCTCTGTCGTCCCCTTCTCCTCCTGCCCCCAATCCCTCCCAGCATGAGTCTTTTCCAAAGAGTCAACTCTTCGCATGAGGTGGTCAAAGTACTGGAGTTTCAGCTTTAGCATCATTCCTTCCAAAGAAATCCCAGGGCTGATCTCCTTCAGAATGGAGCCTAAGGCAAATTATAAACTTTGAGCAATTATGATATAACATGATTTATCAATTATAACAAATGTACCATTTTGCTGAGTGATGCTGATAATGGGGGAGTCTATGGTTTCCCAAGTGGTGCTAGTGGTAAAGAACCTGCCTGGCAATTCAGGAGATGTAAGAGATGTGGGTTTGATCCCTGGGTCGGGAAGATCCCCTGGAGGAGGGCATGGGAACCCATGCCAGTATTCTTGCCTGGAGAATCCCATGGATAGAGAAGCCTGGCAGGCTACAGTCTATAGGGTCGCAAAGAGTTGGACATGACTGAAGTGACTTAGCACATGAATGTGTGGGGTAGGGTATATATGGAAAACCTCTGTACCATCTACTTGATTTTGTTGTAAACTTAAAACTTCTCTAAAAAATAAATAAATGGAACAAGAAAAAAAGAGATAAACAAAAGAGGAGAAGGGACCAATGACCTTCTTATCTTCCTGTCTTGCCTCTGAATAAAATTCCTGGAACTTCAACAGTCCTTTTGAGATCATGAAACAAAGAACATGAAAATGAAATGGTAGTATACTAAATTGGTCAAGCCAAAATGTGAAAATTAGAAACTCTGACCACACCATTGGTGCTGAACCAAGTTTTAGACTCATTGTTCAGTAAAATAAGTAATTTCTTTATGATATAACCCCATATTATTCAAGGTTTACATTAGTTCAATTAAAAGTATATCTGATGTACTATTTATAGTGATAATCAAGATAAAAACATGTATTGAAGAATGTTACTTGGAGTTATAGTGTATTTTACATTGACTTCTTGAAAGACAACATCTTTATTAGAAATTTAAAACTCCATATTCATCCAAAAGATGAACCATGCCTAGTTATGAAATACCTGAAATGCTTTCAGATGCTTTGCTTTTTAAAAACAATTTCTATGAATTTCTTGCTATGGTAGCACAACTTGAGCAAACATTCAAATATTTTAGTTTATCACTTCTTGGCCTTTTGGCTAAGATCAATTGTAGTATCTGTTCTTATCAGTTTAATATCTGATAAACTCTGGGAGTTGATGATGGACAGGGTGGCCTGGTATGCTGCAGTCCATGGGTTCACAAAGAGTTGGTCACGACTGAATGAATGAACAGAACTGAGCTGAACTGAATGTCCTCTATCTGAGAACAACATATTAAATGGATTTTTGGAGCAGGAAGTTGGAATAGAGGCTTTCTCAGACAAATACTTTACTGTGCAGACTCTTCTTGGTCCACTGGAGAATTCTGGTGGTAGACTGCTAGCTAAAAGTGAAAGTGTTAGTTGCTCAATCATGCCCAACTCTTTATGACCCAATGGACTGTAGCTCCCCAGGCTCCTCTGTCCATGGAATTCTCCAGGCAAGAATACTGGAGTGGGTTGCCATGCTCTTCTTCAGGGAATCTTCCCAACCCAGGCACTGAACCCAGGGCTCCTGCATTGTAGGCAAATTCTTTACTGTCTGAGCCACGTGGGAAGAGCCTTAGCTAGCTAGTGAAGTGAAAGTTGCTCAGTCATTCCCAATTCTTTGCAACCTCATGGACTATATAGTCCATGGAATTCTCTAGGCCAGAATACTGGAGTGGGTAGCCTTTCCCTTCTCCAGGGGATCTTCCCAACCCAGTGGTTGAACCCAGGTCTCCTGCATTGCAGGCAGTTCTTTACCAGCTGAGCCACAAGGGAAGCTAGCTAAGCACCTAGCTAAAATCCTCAGAGGTCGATGGACTTCAAACATGATTATTATCCCATCAGTAACAGAAAATAGCTTTTTACATCTTCATTTAAACAGGTGCTGCTAAGTCACTTCAGTTGTGTCCGACTCTGTGCGACCCCATAGACGGCAGCTCACCAGGGTCCCCCGTCCCTGGGATTCTCCAGGCAAGAACACTGGAGTGGGTTGTCCTTTCCTTCTCCAATGCATAAAAGTGAAAAGTGAAAGTGAAGTCGCTCAGTCATGTACTACCCTCAGTGACCCCATGGACTGCAGCCTTCCAGGCTCCTCCGTCCATGGGATTTTCCAGGCAAGAGTACTGGAGTGGGGTGCCATTGCCTTCTCCGATTTAAACAGGTAGACTACTATAATCATAGTTCTGAAATGCTTTATTGTCTCATTAAATTAATAGTTTCCCACAGACTTTCGGTCTCTGGTTTTGGGGTTGAGATGGTAGGGGAAAAGCATTTAAAAGTCCTTTGTTCCTTCTGTTGAAAACTGAAACTTTTATTTGTACCTCTTTATTTTTATTTTTAGCAACAACCCTTATTTCTCCCTTGTAGGCTTTCTATGGCAACATCTAAGTAAGAATAAATTGGAGTTAACTTAAGTTTTCTTTTAATCGGAAGTAAATCTGATATCTTAAAATATAGATGGATGTACCCCAATGAGTATTTTATGAGTATTTGGAGTCTTTCCTATCAAAAGGCATTTTATTAACAATCTATCTTTCTTATGTTTGTGATGAGACAGTATGCTGTATTGAGTTGACCTAAACAATGTAGTCAGAAAAGCTGTCCTCAAATCTTACTGTTAGCAATATTTTAATAGAGAACTTGAGGAATCATAAAAAAAAATGTATGTTAATAATCCTGCTTTGCTTCCCTGGAGAAACACTATTTTTTATACAACTGAGAGCCCAATTAATGATTTTTTTTCATTCTTATTACATTTTATAACAGGAAAATCAGAGTTTGGGGCTTTAAATAACAATTGTATGGTGTTTGTGAAGTTGAAAAATTTTCTGCATGCTCAGATCTCCTCTGTCTGATAAGTCTAGACAATTTTAATGAAACTCTTTCACTTAAACCACAGATCACATTGTGACATGAAAATGATGACAAATATTTCCCAGAAAAGTAAAAAATGAGTATTTATGAATATTTGCTCTTCTTATAAACCACTAACTGTAAGCAGAAGGAATGCATCAAAGAGCTCTGATATAACCATTTTCTGTAGATTTTGCATGGTATATTAAAACTTTAGAATTTGATAAATTTGGAAGATAGGAAAATTAAATCCAAGATGAAAAGAAACACATGCAAAAATGCACATTTTCTAAATGATGAATAATAATATAGCTAAGACTCATGGACATCCAGTGTTATTTATCAGACTGTACTCAAGCATGGTGCAAGAAGAAAGTACTTATACAGCATGTAAGCCAGTATTTGACCAGCTCTGGCACCTAAACAGGAAGATTTTTGGAGCCACGAATGTCTTCTGCACAGATAGGGTTTTATTTAGTGCCAGGGGCATGTCTTTTTCTACTTACATTTCCTGGAAAACAAGTACATATTTTGTAACCAGCCTATGAATAATGAAATACCTTCTCATGAATGGCGGACTTCAGAGAGTTCAGGATTTCAACCTTGGTAAACAAGCATGTATTTGTATGCCGGTCTAGGTTCATGTGAGCCTATGCTGCATTCCACAAACCGTCTCACAGAAAGGTTTCTGAAGCCCTCTTCTGACTCCCACTTCCCACATTTCATGAAGGAATGTGTGTATGGAAGAGGGATGGCTCTTCACAGAAGGATTCTAGTCAAGTGTTTCTGTCTCAAAATCAACCGCAGGCTGCTTTAGAAAGTAGAGCAATTTGGAACATTCTTTTGGGAAACTGGTAACATTCTACTGAAAGATGGAAGAGAATAAGTGCTCTTAGTTCTTTGGAGAGATTTTAGAGACTTCTTACTAATGGATAGGGTCAAAGACTTTGATGATTATGAACTAGGATGAGAAAGAAGATTACTATGTTCTGATAAGGAAGGAAGTAGAGGTAGAAATCAGTTGTGTTTATGATGTGTGGTGTATTATGGTAAGGCAAAGGGGTCTGACTTCCAGATGTCGATGCCCCTTGTTTTATTCAGCATCCAATTTTTTTTTATTCCTTCAGATATGTGCTTAGTGAAATGTTCAAACCACCCCAGTACCAATTTTCCCTCCCATACTCACACCTCTCCCCCCACACATACATAACTCAGGTGGATAAAAGTCCCTCAGGTTTCCTGTCTTGGAGACAGAAGGTACAGTTAGTCTGCAGATGGCCAATGAGATGACCCTGGCATCTATCAGTCATAGACTCAATGGATTCCTTTGACTCCTCAGAGGTTGAACGAGATGGAAACTACAGAGATAATTTTAACTAAAGAATCAAACACTTAAATTCCAGGTTTTGCTTAAAGAAAATTACACAAATATAATCATGATTCACGTGTCGCTTAACATCTAGAAATTTAGATAAATACTGGCAACATTTACTACCCATTTGATTTTTTATTTCTCAAGAAGATTTGGGCATTATTTTTCTCTCAGGTAATTCGCTTACAATTTGATATGTCAGTAGGTGGCTATGGTGCCTGATTAAGGCATTCTTATCTGAAAAGAGTGTAAATCGTGCAAATAAAAACCCTAACTCAAAGATAAGAGGATATTTCCTATTCAAATATACAACTGTTCAAAATGCAAATAATTTTTTCTCTCAAGAAAGTATAATATGGTGTCTTTGATGTGTAGCTTGACTAGTATCAATGTTCATTATTATAAAATCATTTTTATTTATTCATTAATTTTAAAGTGATACTAATCGCTATACTCTCCAAAATATTTTGAAAATAGTAGTGAGTTGTAACTTGTGTTTGTACTAATAGTGGCACCACTATAGATATTAAACAGAAATAACAGCTGTACTTTTTACTGAAATGAGTCTTAAATTTTGTAAGTCTTTGATATGCAAGAGTCTCAGAGATACATCCATTACATAAAATATGACCACCCTGTAATTACGTGACCATTGTGAAATATTTCATCAAAACATCCAAAGAAGAAAGTAAAAATCATCCATAAGCCTAACACTATCACTAACACTTATGATCTTTAAAATTTTTTTAAATACATATAATTGCTGAAATGTTTAAGCAGAATCTTAACTTATATTTTTATTATGATACAAAATTAGAGTCAGGTTAGAAGAAACACATCAGTTAAGTACCTCAATTACTTAAATACTACTGCTCCATAACTATTGCTTACTTGGATTTATTTCTACCCCCATTATTACCATTAGGTTTGAAGAAAACACAGCTCCTGCATGCCTTCTGCCATGTGGGTGATGCTCCTAGATCCCTTCACTCTTCTAAATATCAAGTTCCTTGACTCTACTTCCCAACATACACCTCAAATTCTCTCACGTTCCTTCATTACTGCTGCCACTGCCCTTGTCGAACCCTCCATCATCTTGTACTTAGATTAATGTTAAAGTCTCCCTGTTAGTCTCCTTGCTTCAACTTCTGCCCCTCTGGGACTTCCCAGGTGGGCTAGTGCTTAAGACTCCCTGCTTTCCCTGCAGGGGCTGGCTGATTGATCCCTGGTCGGGGAACTAAGATCCTGTGTGCTGGTGGTATAACCAAAAAAAATAAATAAAATAATATTGCCTCTCCATTCAACAGTCAAAAATGGCTGATAATAAATGACGGATTTGTTTGTTTAATCATTCATGGCTTTGCACCTACTTTAAGGCTAGTTCTTTCCTAGGCACTGGGGGTAAATCAGTGAACAAAATGAAGTTCCTTTTCTCATGCCACAACTGATAGGTTCTTGAGTTCCTATGCTTTCTTAGGCTCCATGTTCTTGCTCAGGGCACTCACTCTGCCTGGAAGGACTTTTTCTGAGTCACATCCTTGCTTGGGTTACTTGTACCAGTGGTTCTTCAAGATAAACAAAAATGGCCACCTCTTTGAGGAATACTTCTGTGTCTCACACCCTACCAGGCTATGTTAATGCAAATATTTGTGCTTTTTAACATTTTCTATGCATTCCCGTCTCTCAGCACTTGCATTGTATTATCATAGTTAATTACCTCTCTGTCTTCCTGAATTTGACTGTGAAATCTTCCTAAGAGGGGATTTTGTGTTTCCATTCTTGTTTATTAGATCACAACATGACCCATGACCTAACTGCATTATTGGAAGGCTGTTGAGACAAAACATCTAGACAGTTTTAATTTCAACATCACACAGATATGAGGCAGCAAGTTAAAAAAAAAAGCTAATGAAGGGTCTCAGGTTCAGAAGTCCATTCTGGGCTTTTTCTTTGATATCTTCTGGACAAGCTTTAGAATCTGGTTGATTGTGAATGCCCCTGATTAAGGTAGGGGACACATAAGCAGAAAACAAAGACAGCCAATGTGTATGCTCAGTTGCTCAGTCATGTCTGGCTCTTTGCAATCCTATGGACTGTAGCCCACCAGGCTCCTCTGTCCATGGGATTTCCCAGGCGAGATACTGCAGGGGGTTGCCATGTCCTTCCGCGGGGTATCTTCCTGACCCAGGGATCTCATGTCTCCTGCATTGGCAGGCAGGTTCTTTACCACTAGTGGAAGACAGCCAATATCAAACCCATTTTTAACCTTCTTGCTGGGTGATCCTCTGCAAATTGTATAAGTGTGAGATACAATTTTCTCATTTACATCTCAATAATTAATATGGAGGGCATGAAATATCTAGTTGGTTTTCTTCCAAGCAAATGAAAATATTCATGCTAATTGTGAGATATCCATGCAATGTGAGTTTTTATTTCAGTCACTAGTACTTTTCTGAAAGTTCTCCTTGAAGTCTGGATCTATCTTTTAAGTCTATTCATCTCCATCCTCTTATTTTTCCAGGCACAGGAATGTGGTAGGGTGTGTTAGACAGTGGTTTACAGTCAAACATAATTGGTTAGATCTCTCAGAGAATATGTTTTTCTGAGATTCTGTCTGTGGAAAGAACATTGAATCCACATGTGTTGTTTTCTCTTGTTGCCATTGACATCCAGAAGTCAACATTGGTCTGTTTTTAGCTTTTTAAAAACTTTTCTTTCTTTTTGTTTTAATGTGGCTTTCCTATTTTTCTAAACTTACCCCAGATGCCAAGATTGCTTCAATTCTAGCCTTTTCTCCAGGGCTTTACTTTGTATGGATAATGGGATCAGTGCATGATTGTTATCACTTTCCTCTGTAAAGTGAAGCCGATAATCCTTATGTTTTCTTAGGCTTTTATAAAGACGAATTGGCTGTTTAAAACTGTTTTAAAGTTGAACTTTATGCTTTTCTAATTGAAGGAGTATTTTAAAAAATAATTGAAAAAACTGACTTGATACACCAGAACAAAAACATGTTCTTCTTTTGGCTCAGGATTTATTGGCTTGATTTTGCAAAGGCCAAAGACTCATTTTGTTAGTGTTGAATTTATTCACCTTCTTAATCTTGGTTCAGAATATGTAATCTTGTGTGGGGACTGGAGATTGGAGTCCTAAGGATACTCTTCGAGTTTTAACAGGAAGGAAAAAAGACTCATATTAAAACTTGCCTTAGATTTAATAGTGATCACTCTCCAGAAGAACATAACCCTATGTTTAGAGGGAAAAAAATGACTAGAGGCTCTCACCAGCCCAAGTTTCAATTCTAAATGAACCAAAATACTCAATTTAACCTGAACCCATGTGAATTTCTTGGATCTCAGCCGAGTTTATTTTACAACTGGAAAGTACTGAGACCACCCTGAAAAAACAGACGATGATTTTGCCTTAAAAAATCATTAAATAAATATTGATTCCTCAGGAGAAAAGCTCAAGCCACAGACATCCACACCCAATAATTAGCTAATCGACTCTAAATGTCAAAGATGAATAGAAAAAAATATTTAAAAAGAAACTACAACCTTTATTTGTGGTTTAACAGGTATATGAAATACTATAACCAAATTTCTGTTGCCCAGAGTTGGACGCCAAATGCTAATTTGGTTTTAAATATTTAACAGATTTTTAAAATGAAAATGTTTTAATATAAACTGCTGGTTAAATAATTTTCCTAATGTTCTTATTTCCTTTTTCCTGTGACTAACAGTTGAGAAAGCATAGTCATTTTTGCTCAAAAATTATCTGAAACTATTTAACTCACTTCAAAAATGAGCATAAATATTGAGGAACATTTGTACTTTTTACTTATTGCCTTCCATTCAGATCATTTACTATAAAGTATAAAGTATAATCATTTACTATAAAGTATAAAAACATAAGGTGGTCCACAGAGTGTTTATACTTTAAGTCGATGTATTATCTTTTCAAATGTTTTACTGTTAATGCATCTATTAATTATTCTCTGTATACACTTTGTAATTTGATACATATTCCAGGATTTTCTTCTAGGAAGCTGATCTGTATATGTAGTATTATGAAATTGATTATTGATATACAAATTCATTATCTCGGGCACATCATAAGAGTTGTGTATTGACTGATTGCTCCAATTCATAAATTTTACATTTGGGGAAAACAGAGTCATGGTAAAATATGCTCTGATAAGTATGAGAGTTTTTCTCAGAAAATTAAAAGTAGAACACTGTTCAAAGATTGTTTAAAAACACATAATTTCCCTGAAGTCCTCTTTGCTCCCTAATTATGAAGGACCCTGAAGTGACTTTGAGGTTGGTTATCTACCTAAAAGATCAAGTGGCAAGGATCGTCACTACAGGTTCTTACATTATTTAACCCACAGGAAGTTTCCTTTTTAGGCAAACTCTACTCAGAATTTGGGCAGATATCAGACCTCAGTTTTTCAAGCCATGTTCTTCCTATAAAAATATAGCCACACAATTCTTATCCCTGTGTTTTCATGAGAGTGGCAGGATTCCTATTGCAAACAATGAAAGATGTACACAGAGTTATGATTTGAGAAAGATAAACAGATGCTCTTCACTATTATATCCTAACAAGGCTTCTGTTATACATTATTAATTACTCTGGAAGTAACTCCAGGATGTTTAATACTTCTTCAAGAGATTTTAATAAATTTTCCTCACTTTCAGAGCTTATTGACTTTTTTTCTTAAAGCTTCAAGTTTGGCATTAAAAATCAAAGCCTGTCTGTTAATGCCAAAGATAATTGTTGAAAATTACAGCACTTAAATTGGTGACACTGCTGGTGCAGAAACAAATACAGTGCTACCCAGTGCTGTCGTATCCTCTTTGCTTTACTAGTACAGATTCTCACTAGCAAATCCGGATTAGCTACTCCAATTGCCTTTCCTACTCCATTTGCAATTGCCTACTCCAATTGCAAATGGTTTCTTACCTCTTAACTGGTGAGAAATTTTTAAAATATTTTCTTTGTCTCAATCAGAGCGTGAGTGATGAAATTTAAAAAACAAAAACAAAAAAACCTTAGATTTCTTTCTTGTCTGTCTGCACAAACCTCCTTTCAACTTCATGATTGTTTCTTCCAACTGGGATCTGGTTTACCAGGCCACAGGACTAAGCCACCCACTGTCTTGATACTCTCAGGTTTGAGTTAGAAGCTGTCACAGCAAGAACTTAAGATTGTTTAGTTCAACTCTCTCATTTATAAGATGACGAAACAGAACCAGAGATGTGAAGGGACCTGTTCAAGGTTATGCAGCTAGGTAGTGGAAGACTTGGTTTAGATTTTGGAGGTGGGGTGAGGCATTCTTCATTATACATTCATTGGGTTATGCAGCTCCTCTTCTTTATAATTTTAATTGTTTATTATGTAGATGTTGTTGAAAAATGGTCATTTCCTCCCTGCCTCTTCACTGAACAATATGAACATAATTTGCTCTGGATATCTGACAGGCTGATATCTTTGGTGGTGGTGGTTGACTGTCATGTGTACCCCTTTCCTTCCCAGGTAAGTGAGGAATGGGGTAAAGAATTACCCATTACTCTTGATGTCCACAAAAGTAATAAATAGCAGGTGCCTGCTATGACAGCTTTTGTAGCAGCCAGAATAAAGGATTATAACCTTAATATTGCCAGACACTCTCAACCAATAAACCTACAGTAGGACAAGTGATGTGAAGATACAGGGACAAAGATTTTGGCCTGGTGTAGGCAGCAGCGATGACAGTTCCTGGGTGAGCACTGGCAATGATGCCAGCGGCAGGCAATGTCCAAGACTGGCAAGGGCAGTGTCTGGCATCCTTCAGATATGGCCATCATGTCCAACCTGATGTTTCCTGAGGAGTAATTTTAGCTGTGTTCCAGGTACTCTGGCTTTCTTGGTTCCTACTTCTTTCCTGTGGTTACTTAATATTCTAGCTTTCCTGGAAATTTTGTGAGTATCCAGTAACCTTTTTGAGAAATTCTTTTTGGATTTAGCTCATCCAAAGTCAGTTCTGGTTACTTCCAAGAGGAACTCTGATAGTTACATAGCTTGAATAGAGAAGTTTTGTTTTCTGGATCTTGGAATATCCAATAAATATGGTTGCTCTGGTATACATTTCACTAGCAGAGAGATGAATCCAAAGCCAACTTAATTTCTCAACTGCCAATAAGTGATGGCTGCCCATTCTAGCCTCTCCAAAATATTCCCTATATAATTAGCAAAATATTTCAAGTAAAGTATGTTTCTCTCTCTTTATTTCAGAGTTGGGGTCAATTATTCCTTCCGTAAGTATTCCAAAGACTTTGCTTTAAAAGCTGTATGCATCATACACAGATCTAAAAAATTTTACTACGTTTGCATTATATTCATAAAGGCCTTCCTCCTACTATTGTTCTTTCCAAGTGTTAAGAGCGCTGGACCGGAAGTCTGGAGGACATAGATCCTAGTTCTTACCCTTCTTCCAACTGATTTGTCACCTTTGTAAATGATGGCATCTTTCTGGGCATCAATTTCCTGGGTGTAAAATGTGGGAAAGGAAAACCTGAAGAAAGTGGGCTGTATCACTTCTTCTTATATTGTTACTTCTTGCTTCACAGACTCTGATTTTAAAAGAAAATGTTGGAACAGGAGAAAATCTGTCCTGTTCCTTTCTCCCCATCTCCCCTAAGTAAGCATCAATATCCATCCTTCAATAAAATACAAGGAACAATATAAGCAGGAAAAAAAAACAACTTTTTTTTTTAATAGAAGCTCATGAAATACAGTAACTCAGTTTCAATTTTCTGGAGCTTTGCACAATAATTAACCTTAATTATTGCCTAGAGTAAGCAAACATGCACAACTCCAAGTTTTAAAAAGAATTCCATTCATTAAGATAAAAGAACCAGGCATAGGTAGAGTGATATTTTTTATGAAGTACTTGACTTGAAATTTTCTAACATCTGTAGAAAGTTAAAAAACAATCACTACAGTCATTTCAGTTACTCTGAAGCCAGCAATACATGAGTAATCCTTAGGCACTTTATGGATCCTACAAAATCATCAAATGATCTTCAAAAGTGTTTGCAGGAAGAACCACACCTCTTTTTTTCTAGGCATGGAAAAACCACGTAAAATAGACTCTCAGTGAAGCCAGCGTTGCAAGTAACAGACACAGAGTTTATTTTTAGAGACTAGGTTGCTATTCGGAGAAGGCAATGGCACCCCACTCCAGTACTTTTGCCTGGAAAATCCCATGGATGGAGGAGCCTGGGAGGCTGCAGTCCATGGGGTCGCTGAGGGTTGGACACGACTGAGCGACTTCCCTTTCACTTTTCACTTTCATGCATTGGAGAAGGAAATGGCAACCCACTCCAGTGTTCTTGCCTGGAGAATCCCAGGGATGGCGGAGCCTGGTGGGCTGCCATCTATGGGGTTGCACAGAGTCGGACACGACTGAAATGACTTAGTAGTAGTAGGTTGCTACTAGGACATAGTTGGACACTTTTTAGTCTGATTTAAACATACAAGAAATACCTTTCTGATCATTTATAAACTCTTGTCTCCACCCTACACAGAATATAAGATGTAAGGGTTCTAATAATAAGGACACAGTTAAATGCGTTGACAGGTGCTTTCTCCTTTAACAATTAATTTGGCCTAAGCAGTATCTAGTTAATGAGGCCTTAAAGTGTCAGGAATGAATAAGTGTGCTCTCCCCTAACTTCAACATGAGGCAATGGCAGACACTGCTCTTTTCAGCTTATTTAAGCTTATTTGGATGCTTTTCCTATTTATTCAGTGTCCCTTTAGTGAGAATGGTCATGGACTTCGAGCTGTCTCCTCCCTAAAAGACCGGCTTCACTGTCATGAGTCCCTCCCAACCCCTCCACCCTTATTGTAAGCTGACACTGTACTACTAATACAGAACTGCTGGCAAACAGCTGTAATTAGGAAGTACAAACTTGGTAGTATTAGGTAAAAGCAGTTTAGTTCTGAATTACCCTTGAGCATTTTTAGGAGGTGTGAAGTACTTTTTGCTTCTAATTAAAAGCAGAGGAAATACTGAATGAAGGCGAGCTTTGAACGTAAAGAAGAAGGTGTGTGTTTGGACAGGCTTTCTCCCTGCTATTTACTTCACTGAAGACCTGACTTCTCAAATTTCTTTAATAAGGACAAGCCACTTCATTCAAGCTTTCAAACTTAAAAAGATGATGGCCAAATTCTTAGGAGAGGCAATACAGTGTCTCAAATTCATATTAAGGGACACATGGCTGACATGAAGCTATTTTCTGAAGACTGGCTAAAAGAAAAAGGATAGGAAGAAAAAAACCTTAAGATGCTAAGAAATCTTGGAAACTGGGCAGGAAGCATAATTCATCCCCCAAGAAACATGGGACAAGCAGATATTTCAGAGGAAGTTGTAAACTAGTGGGATGCTTACCCATTCGGCATACTGAGAGGCTGCTAGACAACTTCTGTCTTA
This sequence comes from Bos indicus, assembly GCF_029378745.1. Classification (NCBI taxonomy): domain Eukaryota; kingdom Metazoa; phylum Chordata; class Mammalia; order Artiodactyla; family Bovidae; genus Bos; species Bos indicus. Next base: position 116,283,167 of record NC_091760.1, read on the forward strand.
ATCGGGGCTCCTTGGTCAGGTGTGGCTTGATGTCTAAAGAATACATCAAGCAAATAGAAATCCCAGTAGGGCTTTTTTTTCCTTGTCTCTCTTCACCTCTGGCATGTGAGCTCCTTGGGGTAAGGAGTATTACTGTTTTATTCACCACTAGATTGCCAATACCTGAAAGATCTGGTACATGATAAGGACTTAATAAATATTTGATATAAGAAGAAAGAAGGGAAGGAAGAGAGGGAAAAAAGGAGGAAGGAAGGAAGAATGGAAAGAGCGGAGGACCCCTGAGACCAACTAGTGGCAGAAAATTTTGAGGAGTGTGATTTTCAGTAGTCCAATGAGTGTGTAGGTATCTTTAAGAAATCTTGTCTGTGATGTGTGAAAACACCCAACACTCCCAACTGAGTGTGGTTATAAGATAGCTGACACAACATCCTCTTAGCTGAATTTGTTCCACTGTGTTCACTCACCCCAAGTTCCCTCTGGCTTCCAACTTACCTCCTACTACTTAGTTCCTCCCTCATGGAGCATCTAAACATGTCTGCATCACCCATCAAGCTGCCCTTGACTTGTGTTTGATTGCTGGTCCTCAATTGAGGTCTTCCCTATTTTTTTTTTTTTTGGAATTCACCACAACATCTGCAGAAAACCTGTGACTATCCAGGTGCTTTAGATTGAGCAGCAACTTTTATTCTGAACTGTGACCCCAGCCTGGCCATTGCTCAATCTTGTCAAGTCCTGTGATCATGATGTGGTCTAAATCTTAGGGTGAGATGGAGTCTTCAGAGAAGGGAACTAAAGTGTCAGCCTCTGCGGAGCTAGCAACAGCACAGGCTGAGGAAAGGGGAAGAGAGAAGAAAGGAGTTCTAGGGATGAGGGAGCACAGAAAAGGGGGATGGGAGTGAAAGCTTTACATACTTTAAAATCTGGCTCTGGCTTTGTCCTGTCTCACATGCTGACTGTACCAGCTCATAAAACATTTAGAGAGATGCACAACTGTGCAAACAGAGTGAATTGAAACCAGTTTTAGTAATTTCTCAATGAAGGTATTACCCTGTAATTCTCTGTGAACCAATTTTGCAAGCCCAAAGGGAATAATGGTTTGTTCTAGACAGGTCTATTAATGCTGGTCCCGTCCTCAGCTGGTTGGAAGGGAAGATTTCATTGCCTTCAAGTCCCTGCCCAGTATACACAATCATGTTCACTGGCCTCATCCATGAAATACGGTCAAAATAGCGTCTGCCTCCCAAGTTGTTATTGGGATTAAATGAATCATGTCTAGAGTTTTTAGGAGGTTGTCTGGCACATAGTAAGTATCCATTAAATGCTAGCAATGGTATTGACTGTGATGATATGAGATGAGAGTGATGATGATTATAAGGGATGTTAACACATCGTTGGCTATGATTGATTGGACAAGACAATCAAGGCCCAAAGCTTAACCCAAAGCAAACAATCCAAAAGTTGCACATTGCTTTATGATTTCTGCAATTGGTTTCAAAAGAGGAGCTAGAGCAATCTGGGTCCTTCCTCCGACAACCAACCAATGGAGATTGACAAACTTCAGGGGCTGGAATAGCCACAGTGAGAAGATTAAGATTGGGAGGAGAAACTAACTGAAACAGGGGTGGGGTGGGTGGGTGAAGAAGAGGCATTGTAAGAAATGCTCTCAGAAGCAGGGATACTTTGCATGAGATTGTATGCAGCCAGTACCCAGTCAGCTGTTCTCATTACATACTATTTTCTTGAATGTCTCTTAGGTTCTAACCCTCACTCCTGGCTTTTAGCTTTAAACACATCTGGGTTTGAATGTTTGTGTTTATGAGTCCAAAGAATCCGGACTGGATTTTAAAAATACTTTTTATAGTATAACTAATCATACTACAAAAAATAATGAGTCAGATATTATCTGGCTATAGGACTTCCTTTCAGTTGTGGCTTAACAGTTTTAGAACATACCAATGATTACAAGAGGCTTCCCAGGTGGCACAGTGGTAAAGAATCTGCCTGCCAATGCAGGAGACACAGGGACATGGGTTTGATCTCTGGGTTGGGAAGATCCCCTCGAGGTGGAAATGGCAACCCACTCCAGTGTTCTTGCCTGGAAAATACCGTGGCAGGCTACAGTCTATAGGGTGGAAAGAGTTAGACATGATTGAGCACACATGTGCACACACACACGTACCCAGAATTACAAACTGATACAGATTCAGCTGTTTATGAAAATTAAATTTCTATGGCTAGGCTCTTCTATGTAATTCTACCCTCACCTCCACTATAACATATTGCTAGATATTAGTGATCTCACCAGTGACTGAGATGGCAGAGGAAAGTGTCAGGTATGCAAACTCTAATGCCTACAGGATATTAATTCATAGACTGAATGCAATACAATACAGAGTAGTAGGAATGCTGCCAATCAAAGAGGCATACCCATCTGTGCCTTCAGGGCCCCTCCCCAAGAAGGGACTTCATCCTCATATCAATCTTTTCTTAGCTGGTGGAAGTATGTTCTGAATAAAAAAGCTAGAAATCCAAAATTTAAAAATTGCAGCCTTCTGTTTGTTGAATACTGGAAACTAAGTTTTTTTTTTTAAAAAAAGACGTGGCCCAAAGAAAATGTATCTGCAGACTAAACTTTATCTGAGGCTGTCAGTTTGCACCCTCTGATACAATATATAGGTTATGAAATATACTCTGGTAAAGAAACAGACGTTTTACAATTTATCACATTTCCTAAGTCCCCAGACAACTATGTGGTTATACTTTAGAAAGACAAGAGAGGGAAGACTTTGAAACATTTTATCAGAAGTAAATGAAAACTGTATATCAACACATCACAAAATTTTGAAAAAAAGAGTTAACATAATTATGTCTGGGGAGTGTGTGATTTCCTTGGTTCTGTCTCATCACAACAAAAATTTGAAGCAATGGACCAGTGTTTCAGCCCTCGGAAGGACCAGTATTACAGCTCTGTGTTACAGCTCAATTTTATTTAGAAAGCAAAGGAAAATACATCCTAAGGTATGAGGGCATGCTGACTCAAAAGATGTGAAGAAAAGAGAGAGACCCCTGGCCCTTTGGCTCCTCTTTTTATGTTTTTTCTCCTCCCCCTGGGCCTGCCCTATGTAAATTGGGCTAGCCAGGAGTGCTGTTTGTTTTACCTGAGGTCCTCACTCCAGTCCTCGGACCTTCCTTTGCTCTATTTTCTCAGGCTTTTCCCTTGCTTGTCTTTAGCCACTGCTATTCTGGACTCATTTTTCCTATTCTAACTACCTAACATTTCCCCCTCAAGAGACGGGAGGCCCAATTCTTTGGGAATAGGCACATCAAGGTCTCTCTGGCTACTTCCTGCTGAACTGGGATGGCAAGGGGCATTGGGCTGCCCCCTCTTGCTAGTCTCAGGCCTCAGGGTCCTTATAGCTGTGTCCATATAAGGGTGAGTGATATTTTCTGTGGTCGGCTCTAGTTTTATATATCCTTGTTGAACTGGCACTGCATGTTGTAGCTTGTTGACCTGGGCAGAGACAAAATGGGCTAGGCAATTGATAATACATGGAATAATCACAAGCAGCATCAATATGGTGATGACAGGGACTAGTAGGGGCATTAGCCAACTCTAAATTTCTATCACCAGGAGGATCCCCCAAAGAGAGATTGTGGCCACCCTGAGAACTCTCCAGCTCATTCTTTGAGATCCTGTAGGGTCTGAATGTTTTTCTTGAGTACTGTGATACTTCCTTTAACTTAGCTGGAGGTATTTACCCAGAAATAAGACGTCTCATTCAAGATGGCTCAAGTCCCTCCTTGTTCAGAAACCCTTGCAAGGGCCACACCGAGGTTGTTTCAGCCAGGTTAAACATGAGAAATGGCACCATAGATATCTGGGGAGTGTGTAATTTCTTCAGTTCTGTCTCGTCACAACAAAAATTTGAAGCGACAGACTAGTGTTTCAGCCCTCGGAAGGACCAGTGTTACAGCTCCGAGTTACAGCTCAATTTTATTTAGAAAGTAAAGGAAAATACATCCCTGAGGTATGAGGGCATGCCAACCCAAAAGACGTGAAGAGAAGAGAGAGACCTCTGGCCCTTTGTCTCCTCTTTTTATGTTTTTTCTCCTCCCCCTGGGCCTACCCTATGTAAATTGGGCTAGCCAGGAGTGCTGTTTGTTTTACCTGAGGTCCTCACTCCAGTCCTCGGACCTTCCTTTGTTCTGTTTTCTTGGACTTTTCCCTTCCTTGCCTTTAGCCACCACCATTCTGGACTCCTTATTCCTTTTCTAAGTGCCTTATGAACTATGGCCTGAGGTTCATGACATTGTAAAGGAGACAGGGATCAAGACCATCCCCAGGGAAAAGAAATGCAAAAAAGGCAAAATGGCTGTCTGGGGAGGACTTACAAATAGCTGTGAAAAGAAGAGAAGTGAAAAGCAAAGGAGAAAAGGAAAGATATAAGCATCTGAATGCAGAGTTCCAAAGAATAGCAAGGAGAGATAAGAAAGCCTTACTCAGTGATCAATGCAAAAAAATAGAGGAAAACAAAAGAATGGGAAAGACTAGAGATCTCTTCCGGAGAAGGCAATGGCACCCCACTCCAGTACTTTTTCATGGAAAATCCCATGGATGGAGGAGCCTGGTGGGCTGCAGTCCATGGGGTCTCGAAGAGTTGGACACGACTGAGTGACTTCACTTTCACTTTTCACTCTCATGCATTGGAGAAGGAAATGGCAACCCACTCCAGTGTTCTTGCCTGGAGAATCCCAGGGACGGGGAAGCCTGGTGGGCTGCTGTCTCTGGGGTCACACAGAGTCGGACACGACTGAAGCGACTTAGCAGCAGCAGTAGCAGCAGCAGAGATCTCTTCAAGAAAATTAGAGATACCAAGGGAATATTTCATGCAAAGATGGGCCCGATAAAGGACAGAAATGGTAGGGACCTAACAGAAGCAGAAGATATTAAGAAGAGCTGGCAAGAATACACAGAAGAACTGTACAAAAAAGATCTTCATGACCCAGATAACCACGATGGTGTTATCAGTCACCTAGAACCATACATCCTGGAATATGAAGTCAAGTGAACCTTAGAAAGCATCACTATAAACAAAGCTAGTGGAGGTGATGGAATTCCAGTTGAGCTATTTCAAATCCTGAAAGATGATGCTATGAAAGTGCTGCACTCAATATGCCAGCAAATTTGGAACACTCAGCAGTGGCCACAGGACTGGAAAAGGTCAGTTTTCATTCCAATCCCAAAGAAAGGCAATGCCAAAGAATGCTCAAACTACCGCACAATTGCACTCATCTCACATGCTAGTAAAGTCATGCTCAAAATTCTCCAAGCCAGGCTTCAGCAATACGTGAATCATGAACTTCCAGATGTTCAAGCTGGTTTTAGAAAAGGCAGAGGAACCAGAGATCAAATTGCCAACATCTGCTGGATCATCGAAAAAGCAAGAGAGTTCCAGAAAAACATCTATTTCTTCTTTATTGACTATGCCAAAGCCTTTGACTGTGTGGATCACAATAAACTGTGGAAAATTCTGAAAGAGATGGGAATACCAGACCACCTGCCCTGCCTCTTGAGAAATTTGTATACGGGTCAGGAAGCAAAAGTTAGAACTGGACATAGAAAAACAGACTGGTTCCAAATAGGAAAAAGAGTCTGTCAAGGCTGTATATTGTCACCCTGCTTATTTAACTTCTTTTTTTTTTTTTTTAATTTAACTTCTATGCAGAGCAAAGCATGAGAAACGATGGGCTGGAGGAAGCACAAGCTGGAATCAAGATTGCTGGGAGAAATATCAATAACCTCAGATATGCAGATGATATCACCCTTATGGCAGAAAGTGAAGAGGAACTAAAAAGCCCCTTGATGAAAATGAAAGAGGAGAGTGAAAAAGTTGGCTTAAAGCTTAACATTCAGAAAATGAAGATCGTGGCATCTGGTCTCATCATTTCATGGGAAGTAGATGGGGAAACAGTGGAAACAGTGTCAGACTTTATTTTTCTGGGCTCCAAAATCACTGCAGATGGTAATTGCAGCCATGAAATTAAAAGACGCTTACTCCTTGGAAGGAAAGTTATGACCAACCTAGATAGCATATTGAATAGCAGAGACATTACTTTGCCAACAAAGGTCCAAATATTCAAGGCTATGGTTTTTCCTGTGGTCATGTATGGATGTGAGAGTTGGACTGTGAAGAAGGCTGAGCACTGAAGAATTGATGCTTTTGAACTGTGGTGTTGGAGAAGACTCTCAAGAGTCCCTTGGACTGCAAGGAGATCCAACCAGTCCATTCTAAAGGAGATCACTCCTGGGTGTTCTTTCGAAAGAATGCTGCTAAAGCTGAAACTGCAGTACTTTAGCCACCTCATGGGAAGAGTTGACTCATTGGAAAAGACTCTGATGCTGGGAGGGATTGGGGGCAGGAGGAAAAGGGTCGACAGAGGATGAGATGGCTGGATGGCACACCGACTCAATGGACATGAGTTTGGGTGAACTCCAGGAGTTGGTGAAGGACAGGGAGGCCTGGTGTGCTGCAATTCATGGGTTCGCAAAGAGTCGGACAAAAATGAGCGACTGCTCTGAACTGAACTGAACTACCTAACCATTATCATCAAATGATGGATCCTGGTGGTTAATAATGCACACACAACAATGTGATAATGCCTGTCATATTTTAGTGAAATCATATTAAGTCGCCTAGCATACCTGCACACCTGCATGTAAGTTTTCAATTGTTTTCTTCATTATGTATAGCTATAGTACGGTACAGGAGTAAATTTCAAATCTTTTCCCCTATTTCTAAGATTACCATTAAACACTTAGGTTTTAGATTATATTTAAACAAGCTCTTTGACTATGACTAGAAAGTAGTTTAAGCGATATACACACATTTTAAAAATTTTCCCTAAAATAGTGTGCTCTAGGATTTTAAGTTTTCCAGATTAACCTAATTAATTGAAATAGAATATACATTTTTGTTGAAATGAAAAGCATGTAATAGATGATACCAGCCATACAAGGCATGGTTTTCACATTATGATTCAGTGATAAGTCTTCTTGTCTTAACTGTTCTCTTATTTTCAAAAGACTAGGTGAAAGACTACTTTTGATTTCTGTGAAATGTAAATCTTTTATAGCCTGGTTTTGCTCCAAATTCCTCAAATTTAAAGCAAAGTCTTTATAATGGAGAGAGCATCTTCCTTTCACATCCTCTCTCTTAAACTTATGTGTCTAATGCTGAAGACAAAAAATATAAGAGAATCAGCTGCTGTTATGTGAGAACTATGGCTCTAGTATGAAAAAGTACTATTTGTAGTGTTGGTCGAGATTACTTAAAGAATTTAGAAGTCGTTGCTCCTGTCCTTAGAATAAGAGAAAACTGAAAAAATAGCTCAACGATTTTAGCCCAGTGAGACCCACACAAAAATCTGACTTTGAGAACTATAAATTTGTGTTGCTTTAAGACATCACACTTGTGGCCACTTGATACAGTAGCAATAGGAAAATAATATGTGGATGAATCCAGAGAGTCAGACCTCAAGCAGAAACCACTAGGGCTATCAGCTGGTATGTGTGTTGGTTGCTCAGTCGTGTCTGACTGTTTGCAACTGCGTGGACTATAGCCCGCCAGGCTCCTCTATCCATGGAATTCTCCAGGCAAGAATACTGGAGAGGGTTGCCATTCCCTTTTTCAGGGGATCTTCCTGACCCAGGGATTAAACCTAGGTCTCCTACATTGCAGGCAAATTCTTTACCATCTGAACCACCATGGAAGCCCCATCAGCTGGTTGGAATATCAAAACGCTAATTTTTACAAATTGCTGGAAGCTGGGTGTGGACTAATGAGAAAGTCCTGAGAGCCATGGACTTCTCAGAGAGGTCTTAACATTTTTATGGCTTTTACCACTTGGCTTTCATGATGTAGATCTAAGAAAGATCTCCTGTGGCTCTGGCCAGAGTGGGTGGGAAGACCAACCAACAAAATAGATCAAGAGCTTTCTCCACAATAAAGGCTTACAGCTTAGGTTGACCCTTGTGTAAAGTATACATTTTATTGGTTTTTCCTTGTACCTTAAGGTGAACAATTGAGAAAATACTGGTTTAAGCCAGCAGTTCATAAAGGTGGGTTCTGGGATAAGAAGCATCAGCATATTCTGGGAACCTGTTAGAAATGCAAGTCTTTGGAATCCACTTCAGGACTACTGATCGGACACTCTAGGGGTGGGGCCAGACATCAGTGTTTTAACAAATCTTCCAGGAAATTCTGATGGAGCTAACAGTTGAAGCATAACAAGTTTGAGAAAAAAAGAGAGCCCAAGACAGATCCTTTGCATTAACAGGGGCTCTTCTGTGATGTGAGGGCATCTAGATGTTTCCTTGTGCTTCTTTTGTATAGGGAAGGGGAAAGGAAGAAGGCTACTGAAAACCAGAAGACTTAGAATGGCCTTTCCAGAGTCTGTAATAGATGCACAGGAAGTAGAAGCCACAAGCAACTCCCCTAAACCAGGATTTTCAAGGGGTTGGCAGCATCTGAAAGAATCAAGGGAAAGCCAAGGCAGCAACAAGGTGAACCAACCAGCCAGTTTTGCACATACCAGCACCCAGGGAGGGTACAGTGAGCTTCTGGTGAGGTGTTAATGGAAGAGGAAGGAAGCATAAGCTCTCAGAATGTTTGTATAAAGTAAGACTATTTTCATGTCTAATATGGAAGATAAAATTATACCCACACCCTTTCCCTACCTAAACCCTAACCAGTTAACTTGGAGCTCATGAAGCAGTCACACACAAATTTAAAAAGATGACAAAACCAACAATTTTGAAATTGTTGTAGAGAGTTCACATATTTTAACACAACTACATAAAGCTGATTAATAACATTTTGTTATCTAGAAAATATTTGAGAATTAAAGTCTTTTTTTTTTCAGATTTCTTTTCTCAAATAGTTTCTATGAAGTGAATTTGATGGAAATACTGACTGAAATAGAGATGTTGCAGTGATAAACTAAAACCACTTGAGGGCAGTAAAAGCACATTTCTTGTGTTTGTTGCAGCTGATTTAATTATAACTTTAAACCAAACACTACCAAAATGCCCTTTTTTGTATTTCTACCTTGGTCTAGAGTTACACCTCACCTCTGCAGTTCAGATTCCTAGAGAATTTCTCCATGTAGGTAAAACAACAACAACAATTATTTTCAATGCAACATTTTTGTTTGTTTATCTGCTGTATTTTTGCTGTGGCTTGTACTGATATAATTCTGAGACATCACACAATTAAGTCATAAGTTCAATGTCTTCTCAAATAATCTATTAGGTTCATGGAAGTATATCCCCAAATTCATCGATATATGTGTACCCATGGTTATGTGCATGTGTGTTTACCCAGAAAAGTTTGAGTAAATAAATAAAATACTGTATGTAACCATACAGTGAGCCAGCAGAATTCTTTGGAGGCACATTCATAAAGTATCTTTATTCTTTCCTATCACTGTCCTGTAAACCCACTGTCAAAACCCTCTTTTTCATGACCATCTTGGATAAATCTTGGGCAAGTCCCATAATTTCTCAGAAGTTAAAAAAAAAAATTGTCAAGTTATTTTGTTTCCTTCTCAACTTATCTCATTTCAGTAAGTAAAATATCTGTCTTATAAAATACTTAAAATTCCAGACTTCGTGTAAAGTTTATCGTCTCCATTTCATCTGCTCTTGAAGTGGGGAGAAGTGGTGGGGTGGCGACACATATTCAGGTTGATGTCTCTGCCTAGTTTCTACTCATCTGGTTGCTTACTAGGCTGCCTCTGACTTCTGGAAGATTGAAAGAGAGGGAAGAGAGGTACAGAGATGTCTTTCTTTGAAATCCGTGATACACACTGATTTTCTCTATCTGTGGAAGAACTTTATGCCTAATTTCTCTTGAGTTAACTTGTGGGAACTTTGAGAGCTGTGTGATTACACTACTAAATCAAGGGCCAGCTTAATTGGTGTGAGCCCTGTGCAGATTCTCAGGACCACAAGCTCAGGGGGGGCCTCAGCCTTGTTTTAAAGCTCTGTCATCACCATCGTGAAATGTTTAAATTTTGAACAAGAGCACCCTGCATGCTTGTGTGCTAAGTTGCTTCAGTCGTGTCCAACTCTTTGTGACCCTATGGACTGTAGCCCTCCAGGCTTCTCTGTCCATGGGATTCTCCAGGCAAGAATGCTGGAGTGGGTTGCCATGCCCTCCTCAGGGGATCTTCCTGACCCAGGGATTGAACCCCCATCACTTGCATCTCCTGTATGGGCAGGTAGGTTCTTTATCACTAGCGCCATGACCCAGCAAATTACAAAGCAAGTCCTAACTGAGCCACTCCAGCTTCAGCTCTATTGCTGGGCAGTGCCTCTCCTTCAGCTGAAAATCTACAATCTCCTCCTCAGTCTCTTTCTGGTCAGATAAACTCTACAGCAGAAACCAATTTGGGTGGGATTCCATGAACTGAGCCACAAGCCAATATCCCTACTTAGGTTCTTTTGTTGTAGAAAAGCAAACACTTTGGGAAGTACAGCGATCGGAAACCTCTAAGCTAGTGCTACAAGTTCTCTGTGGAGCCAAACTCTTCAAAGAGACTTTTATCCTCAAGCATGAGTCAGATGATTCTATTGTTTTAAATGACAATGATCCCACTGAAGCTCTCCTTGAAACCCTCCTCCTCCAGATAATTGTCAAGTCAATCCTTCGTCTAACTCCCTGACTTCTTCACCTCAATTCTTTTATATCTTCAAGAGAAATGAGGAGCTGAGGGTCTAAACTTTAGTTTTTGGCTTTCCTATGCAGGGTCTCCAAAGGGGTTTAGCCTCACTCTGAAAACTGCTGGTTCTTGCCCTCTGCTCTTCTGTTCTCAACCTTTTAAGAAACTTGGCAGAAGCAGAGTCCCAGGACAGTGCTCAACCATATCATTTATAGCAACAAATTCTTATTTAAAGGGAGAGATTTTGAAATTAAAATACTTGAGAAACATTTTAAGAAGCACCAATTCTATAAAGATGTTAATAACCTCATCAATAGAAAGTGAAGTCGCTCAGTCATGTCCAACCCTTTGCAACCCCATGGACTGTAGTCTACCAGATTTCTCTGTCCATGGGATTTTCTAGGCAAGAGTACTTGAGTGGATTGCCATTTCTTTCTCCAGGAGATCTTCCTGACCCAGGGATCGAACTCAGGTCTCCTGCATTGCAGGCAGACGCTTTACCCTCTGAGCCACCAGGGAAGCCCATAGATAGAAAAGTTCCATTCAAATATGTTGAGCATCTCTTTTGTCTAGGAAACAGCATTAAGTTCTAATGATATGCAAATTAATAAGACAGTCTTGGTGAGCTCAGAGTTAGGGAACAGCATAGATGATTTTGTGAAGATGGGTGATAACAAAGTTTTGTCATGGGTTTTGTGCAACTTTCCTGAGCTTGTGGGTGAGAGTGGGGGTTGTGGAGCTTCTTCTCTGAAGCTTCCTGACTGATAGATGGCTTTTAAGAACCTCTTTTGTAGAAACATAGCTTCTGGCTCATAGCTGAGTCTCTGGCTCCACCATATCCACAGTGGAGTTGGGACAGGATGAATTCCCAACTTACACACTTTTAGACAAGGGGTTCCATTTTACCCATAAACTATTTTATGCCTATCCAAAACTAAATTCCATAGCAAAGCTTTGCATAGGGCATCTTGCATTTTTTCTATCTCGTTGCTATGAGGAATCAGTATTAGAGCCAACAGACAAAACCCTTTTTTAGCTTCCCTTCAGTGTGACAAATAGTCCACAAAGAGTAGTGGGTGGATATCAGACTCTGTGTGTTCCATTAATGGATAGAAGAGGGAAGCCGATGGCGGCGTTCTCAGTGACACTTCGTATCTTAATGTGGAATTTTGTCCTCTCCTCCTTTTTATTTCCCCCCTTGGAGAGTTCCTATTATGATAAATAAAATCTTATTAAATCTTTTAGGTTATGAATCCTTTTCAGAATGAAGGGGGCATTTAGATCTCTATCAAGGAAAAAATTTCCTAAGTTCATTGAGTTAAAAAAAAAAATCCCATTTAGTTGGAAAGGAAACAGGGGATAGGGTGGATTTCAATTTGGAATTTCTGGGACATAACAATTATAAAGTGATTCACAACTTGGAAACATCTGTCCAGATTTTGTCTTTTTGCTACTAAAGAAAGAAAATCAATGCATACTGATTACAGAATTTGATAACTGGATCATTTTCTAAATAGGTTGACTTAACTGGGTGTTATTTTTCGTGTGTGTGTGTGTGTGTGTGTGTGTGTGTGTGCAACTCAGTCATGCAGTTTTTCTTGGGGAGGGAGTCACATTTTGCGTAAATATCCTCTGCAATAGTGGAGCCAAAACACGCCTTCTGATCGGCCCTGATGTGTTTCTTCCCTGAAGCACTGAAATCATCTTGTACCACTTTCAAATCATCATGTATCACTCTCAGTATGAAGGAACAGTATTTCTGAAGCAATATCAATTGCTTCCATAGCCTGTGCATTGGGTATTAGTACATCATATCATATACTTTTCATTAATGATAATTTTTCCCATTCTCAGAATAGGGTTCTCACACTTTCAGGAAAGATGTCAGGAAGGCTCATTTCTCATCTCTACCTTTATCTTCCAAAGGATATCTGTTTTTCAGTTCTTCCTTTCTATCTAGATATATACTAGAGTTAAAGCTGTAAAATCCTCATCTGCTATTGTTAAAACCTCTGGTGGAAGGCCCAGATTTTCAGTCATGTCTCTGTCCACCACAACTTTGAGAGGTCCAGTCAATTCATACTCAAGTGGAGGGTATCAGAGGTCTGAGGGTCAAAACTGTCTTACAGAGCATTTGCCTTTTCTGGGTGAACTCTGGACAATAACAAACGATTAAGTCATACTCTTATGGCTAGAATATTTGAATGCAGAGTTCCAAAGAATAGCAAGGAGAGATAAGAAAGCCTTCCTTAGTGATCAATGCAAAGAAATAGAGGAAAACAATAGAATAGGAAAGACTAAAGATCTCTTCAAGAAAATTAGAGATACCAAGGGAACATTTCATGTAAAGATGGGCTCAATAAAGGACAGAAATGGTATGGACCTAACAGAATCAGTAGATATTAAGAAAAGGTGGCAAGAATACACAGAAGAACTGTACAAAAAAGATCTTCATGACCCAGATAATCATGATGGTGTGATCACTCACCTAGAGCCAGACATCCTGGAATGTGAATTCAGGTGAGCCTTAGGAAGGCCAAAACACTATGAACAAAGCTAGTGGAGGTGAGGGAATTCCAGTTGAGCCATTTCAAATCCTAAAAGATGATGCTGTGAAAGTGCTGCACTCAATATGCCAGCAAATTTGGAAAACTCAGCAGTGGCCACAGGACTGGAAAAGGTCAGTTTTCATTCAAATCCTAAAGAAAGGCAATGCCAAAGAATGCTCAAACTACCGCACAATTGCACTCATCTCACACACTAGTAAAGTAATGCTCAAAATTCTCCAAGCCAGGCTTCAGCAATATGTAAACCATGAACTTCCAGACGTTCAAGCTGGTTTTAGAAAAGGCAGAGGGACCAGAGATCAAATTGCCAACATCTGCTGGATCATCGAAAAAGCAAGAGAGTTCCAGGAAAACATCTATTTCTGCTTTATTGACTATGCCAAAGCCTTTGACTGTGTGGATCACAATAGACTATGGAAAATTCTGAAAGAGATGGGAATACCAGGCCACCTGATCTGCCTCTTGAGAAACCTGTATGCAGGTCAGGAAGCAAAGTTAGAACTGGACATGGAACAACAGACTGGTTCCAAATAGGAAAAGGAGTCCGTCAAGGCTGTGTATTGTCACCCTGCTTATTTAACTTCTATGCAGAGTACATCATGAGAAATGCTGGGCTGGAGGAAGCACAAGCTGGAATCAAGATTGCCGGGAGAAATGTCAACAATCTCAGATATGCAGATGACACCACCCTTATGTCAGAAAGTGAAGAAGGACTAAAGAGCCTTTTGATGAAAGTGAAAGAGGACAGTGAAAATGTTGGCTTAAAGCTCAACATTCAGAAAACTAAGATCATGGCATCTCGTCCCATCACTTCATGGCAAATAGATGGAAAACAGTGGAAACAGTGTCAGACTTTATTTTTGGGGGCTCCAAAATCACTGCAGATGGTAATTGCAGCCATGAAATTAAAAGACGCTAACTCCTTGGAAGAAAAGTTATACCAACCTTCAGTTCAGTTCAGTTCAATCGCTCAGTAGTGTCCGACTCTTTGGGACCCCATGAACCACAGCACATCAGGCCTCCCGGTCCATCACCAACTCCCAGAGTTCACACAAACCCATGTCCACTGTGTCGGTGATGCCATCCAACCATCTCATCCTCTGTTGTCCACTTCTCCTCCTGCCCTCAATCTTTCCCAGCATCAGGGTCTTTTCAAATGAGTTAGTTCTCCACATCAGGTGGCCAAAGTATTGGAGTTTCAGCTTCAACATCAGTCCCTCCAATGAACACCCAGTTCTGATCTCATTTAGGATGGACTGGTTGGATCTCCTTGCAGTCCAAGGGACTCTCAAGAGTCTTCTCCAACAACATAGACAGCATGTTAAACAGCAGAGACATTACTTTGTCAACAAAGATCCATCTAGTCAAAGCTATGATTTTTACAGTAGTCATATATAGATATGAGAGTTGGACTATAAAGAAAGCTGAGCAGAGAAGAATTCATGCTTTTGAAGTGTGGTGTTGGAGAAGACTCTTGAGAGTCCCTTGGACTGCAAGGAGATCCAACCAGTCCATCCTTAAGGAGGTCAGTCCTGGGTGTTCACTGGAGGGACTTATGTTGAAGCTGAAACTCCAATATTTTGGCCACCTGATGTGAAGAGCTGACTCCTTTGAAAAGACGTTGATATTGGGAAAGATTGAGGGTAGGAGAAGAGGACGACAGAGGATGAGATGGTTGGATGGCATCACCAACTCAATGGACATGAGTTTGAGTGAACTCTGGGAGTTGGTAATGGACAGGTAGCCCTGGCGTGCTTCGGTTCCTGGGGTTGCAAATAGTTGGACACAACTGAGTGACTGAACTGAACTGAACTTGTGGCTAGATAATACTATAAATACTAAGTTTATTGTATTATCCCATCCAGTTTAGGAGAAGTAAGGAATGTTACCAGTCTACTCTTCGAAAGACTCTCCAAATGTATACGTTGAATTTAACCATGTAGCCCAATTCAGGGCTAAAAAGTCTAGTTTACGAATGGGAGATTGAGCTTTTAGCCATGACTAGCAAATGCCAGTGTTTTCTTTCTCCACATATTTGTTTTTTAAAAATATACTACTACTGGTAAGGCTTATGAGCCAGTGACCATATATGATGTGTAATGCTTATTGAAATTAGTAGAATTCAAATGATGATGTTTTGATAAAAATAGTTTCCTGGGTGTGACACCAGAGTCACGGTACTGTGAGTCATTCTGTCTCTCTCCTTTGATCTAAGGAGTAAAACATCCATAACTCAATGCAAGTTCCTCATACCAGGACATTGGCAAGTTCCATACATCTGTATATCAAACGGTGGGTGGACTGAACACAGAGAAGAGGCAGAACCAGGGAAAACGTAGAAGTGGTGCCCAAAACCTTGGATTCTCTGCCATACCAGGTAAACCTGCAGTCCAAGAGAACCCAGTGGCAACAGGGAAGCAGTGCAGGCGACTCCAGCTTCCTGGTTGCGACAGTGCTCACTACCACAGGGGACTGCCAGCAGTAGCGGCAGTGGGACTTGTGACCCCCATCCCTCCATCTGTAGTGGCACCAGCAGAGGTGGCATCTGTGAATACAACAACCCCAGAGGTAGCAAAGTCACCCGTGACCCCAGCTCCCTGCATACCTTTCTTTCTCTGCTACACCTGTTTCCCTCCACCCAGGCAATCCTGATCACAGTGGAAGTGCCTGCCATCCTGCGGTGCCCAGCAGCAATACCAGTGACAGCAGCGACACTGGCATATCAGGGCGCCAGCAATCCTGGAGGCAGAAGCAGTGACAATGAGGGCACCTCACAGTGACACCTCTGATAGAAGTGTGAGAGTGGGAAGTTCTGGTTCTCAACAGCAGGCAGAAGCAGCTCAGGTAAGAGAATCAATAATTTGTGCTATAGTGCCATCTACTGAAAGATAAAAGAAAGACTGCTAATTACCGATCTGTTGGATTGTTTAAATAGAAACAAGTAAAACAAACAAACAAAAACTTTACTTAGAGAGGAAATGTATTCACTACTTAAAATGGACCAGCAGCAGAGCCGCTCATCAAACACCATGAAGAACCACAGTAACGCTGTACCATAAAAAAGAGAATGACCATTCTTCAGAAACCAAACTTAAAAGCACGGAATATTACAATCTAACTAAGAGAAAGTTCAACATAGTTGTGAAGCTCAACAAGCTACAAGAAAATTCAGAAAGGCAATTCAATGAGTTCATGAATAAAATTAATGAACAGAAGGAATGCTTTGCCAAAGAGACTGAAACTCTGATAAAAAACTGAACAGATATTATGAAATGAAAGAACTAAAAATATGAGATAAAGAAAGCTTTATCTCATATTTTGGCTTAAAACTCAACATTCAGAAAACTAAGACCATGGCATCCAGTCCTATCACTTCATGGCAAGTAGATAGGGAAACAATGGAAACAGTGAGAGACTACTTTTTGGTCTCCCAAAATCACTGCAGCTGGTGACTGCAGTCATGAAATTAAAAGATGTTTGCTCCTTGGAAGAAAAGCTATGACCAACTAGACAGCATATTAAAAAGCAGAGACTTTACTTTGCCAGCAAAGATCCATCTAGTCAAAGCTATGATTTTCCCAGTAGTCATGTATGGATGTGGGAGTTGGATTATAAAGAAAGCTGAGCGCTGGAGAACTGATGCTTTGGAACTGTGGTGTTGGAGAAGACTCTCAGAGTCCCTTGATGGCATCACTGACTCAATGGACATGAGTTTGAGTAAGTTTGAGTAAGTTTAAGGAGTTGATGATGGACAGGGAAGCCTGGCATGCTGCAGTCCATGGGGTCGCAAAGAGTCGGACAGGACTGAGCAACTAAACTGAAACTGATCCCTCCAAAGTCTAATTCTCTAAGTTATTAACATCAAGGATAGAAGAACTCAGAAACCCAGAATACACAAAAGAGCAGATATTTAATAATTACACTTTAGCTTTTGTAAATCCTTTACTGGTCTCACTCACTCATCTGACAAGCTGAGTGAAATTAGTGGAAGAACCCTGATTATATTTTTTAAAGAGATAAAAAAGAAAATGGAAAGTGGAAGTTTCTTACAGTAGGTAATATTTGCATAGCCAGTTACAAAATTTAGCCTGCTATTAAGTGAAAGATTTTATTTCAGATTTTAAAGATCAATATGTTACAGTGAGCAAAACATACAAGTAAAGCATGACATTTTATGGTAATCTTCATGCTGTTTTATAATTACAGTTCAAGTCTCAAAGCTAAAATAAATAGATACATAAAATATACTGTCTCCTCACTTTAAATATAAACTCTAGATTTACTCATGCTAAATTCAGTGAAAGCTGGCAAAAACCAGTCCTTTTCCAGTGTGTATAGATAAAGCACTGGGTAGGTTTCTCATTGAGCCTGAATGCTTTTCCTCTGGGATCCATGAAATAACTCTGTGCTATGCTAAGTTGCTCAGTCATATCTGACTCTTTGCAACCCCATGGACTGTAGTCAGTCAGGCTCCTCTGTCCATGGGATTTTCCAGGCAAGAATATTGGAGTTGGTTGCCATTTCCTTCTCCAGGGAATCTTCCTGACCCAGGGATCAAAGCCACATCTCTTGCTTGGCAAGTGGATTCTTTACCACTGAGCCCACCTGTGAAGCCCCTATACCCTCTTAATAATTTTCTTAATTTTGCCTGAAGTACTTTATGATAATCTCTGTTACTTGCATCCAAATGACCCCAGACCTGAAGTACTGCAGTCTTAAGTAGCTCATTAGATACCCACACCACTTTCCTTTTCTAGTCAATATCTAATGCAAGTAAGTAGGAGCACTTAGGGTAACGGTACCAACCTCAGGAAGGTTATGGAAGAACTTAAGGTTCAGGTGATAACTCAGTCATCCTGACAGCAAATAAGAATGATCAACTCAGCAATGCAGGAGAGTAGGCATACCCTAAAGACATGAGTAATGAGGGGTTCATCTCACATTTGTCACTTGGCAGACCCCACTAACAATTCCCAGGAAATAAAAATAGAATCTAGGTAATGAAGTCTAACCTTCTTTATCTTTTCCTTTGTGCTTCGTCTTATTTCATTCGCTCATAGAGTGTTGTGTGCAGAGGCCTTTCCTGGTGAACTTCAGGCCAGAGTTCCTAGCGTGAAAGAGCTTCACCAGGCACTTCAGCTCATCCGGCAAGGGCAGAAGCACTGCACAAGACACACTCAATTTAGGATGGCGGCAACAGGCGTGATGTGTGCAGGGACGCTGTGCTCAACACTAGGAGATCGGGAGCACGAGCTCTGCAGCTACACCCACCTCACAGAAACTGCCCGCCCCCCACTCCCGCCCCCAACCCAACTGCTGAAGCGACCCTGGTGGAGCAGCCCCACCCGCAGCCTGTCTGGGGAGAGCCTGGGCTCTATAGCTCCAGCTGGTGCCTCTTCATTCTTTGACATAAAAATAAAGATTTCCTTTGTTTTGGAGGCAACTTACCCTTGTCCTATTGGCTTGAACAACACTGGGCAGGAGGACTCCTGTTGGAGACCAACTTGGGTGGATCAGTAACAAGCGCTGTCAGGTATTATTGCTGATATATATCTTATAGCCCATATACCATTTTACATATATTATCTTCCTTATAAGACTATGACCCTCTAAGGACATAGTTCCTAATTCATATTTTCCAATCAATCAGTGTGGAATCTTGCTATTTAGTATTTGGATGGCACTAGTGGTTCAAAATTCTCCAAGCCAGGCTTCAGCAATATGTGAACCATGAACTTCCTGATGTTCAAGCTGGTTTTAGAAAAGGCAGAGGAACCAGGGATCAAATTGCCAACATCCGCTGGATCATCGAAAAAGCAAGAGAGTTCCAGAAAAACATCTATTTCTGCTTTATGGACTATGCCAAAGCCTTTGACTGTGTGGATCACAATAAACTGTGGAAAATTCTGAAAGAGATGGGAGTACCAGACCACCTGATCTGCCTCTTGAGAAATTTGTATGTAGGTCAGGAAGCAACAGTTAGAACTGGACATGGAACAACAGACTGGTTCCAAATAGGAAGAGGAGTACGTCAAGGCTGTATATTGTCACCCTGCTTATTTAACTTCTATGCAGAGTACATCATGAGAAACGCCGGGAGAAATATCAATAATCTCAGATATGCAGATGACACCACCCTTATGGCAGAAAGTGAAGAGGAATTAAAAAGCCTCTTGATGAACGTGAAATGGAGAGTGAAAAAGTTGGCTTAAAGCTCAACATTGAGAAAATGAAGATCATGGCATCCAGTCCCATCACTTCATGGGAAATAGATGGGGAAACAGTGGAAACAGTGTCAGACTTTATTTTTTGGGGCTCCAAAATCACTGCAGATGGTGATTGCAGCCATGAAATTAAAAGACGCTTACTCCTTGGAAGGAAAGTTATGACCAACCTAGACAGCATATTCAAAAGCAGAGACATTACTTTGCCAACAAAGGTTCGTCTAGTCATGGCTATGGTTTTTCCAGTGGTCATGTATGGATGTGAGAGTTGGGCTGTGAAGAAGGCTGAGTGCTGAAGAATTGATGCTTTTGAACTGTGGTGTTGGAGAAGACTCTTGAGAGTCCCTTGGACTGCAAGGAGATCCAACCAGTCCATTCTGAAGATCAGCCCTGGGATTTCTTTGGAAGGAATGATGCTAAAGCTGAAACTCCAGTACTTTGGCCACCTCATGCGAAGAGTTGACTCATTGGAAAAAACTCTGATGCTGGGAGGGATTGGGGGCAGGAGGAGAAGGGGATGACAGAGGATGAGATGGCTGGATGGCATCACTGACTCAATGGTCCTGAGTCTGGGTGAACTCCGGGAGTTGGTGATGGATATGGAGGCCTGGTGTGCTGTGATTCATGGGTTCACAAAGAGTCAGACATGACTGAGTGACTGAAGTGAACTGAGTGGTTGGCAACCCACTCCAGTGTTCTTGCCTGGAGAATCCCAGGGATGGGGAAGCCTGGTGGGCTGCCATCTATGGGGTCACACAGAGTCGGACACGATTGAAATGACTTAGCAGCAGCAGCAGCAGCAGTGGTAAAGAACCCTTCTGCTAATGTGGGTTAGACATAAGAAGTGCAGGTTCCATCCCTGGGTCTGGAAGATCCCCTGGAAAAGGGCATGGCAACTCTCTCCAGTATTTTTGCCTGGAGAATCCCATGGACAGGGCAGGCTGGAGGGTTACAGTCCATGGGGTCACAAAGAGTCGGACATGACTGAAGTGACTTAGTATGCATGCACGCATGTGCCTAATACATTTTTGTCAAAAGAGGGAAAATGATAGAAGGTTACGATTACTCTCATTGGAAATTCTGATATTCAGGGATAGCTTATTTGAAAACAAAGGGAATATACCTTAAAAGAAGTGATTCTCTGAGATGTCACCTTATAGGTAGGATTAATGTGAAAGTCACTCAGTCATGTCTGGCTCTTTGTGACCCCATGGATTGTAGCCCACCAGGCTCCTCTCTCCATGGAATTCCTTGGATAGACTAGTGGTTCTCAGTCAGGACTAGTTTGTCCCTTAGAGGTATTTAGTAATGCCTGGTGACATTTTTGTTTATCACAACTGGGGTAAGGGATGCTACTAATATCTTTAGTGGTTACAGGCCAGGGGATGCTGTTAAACATCCTACAATGCCCAGAAAAACCCATTCTCAACTTTTCACAGCAAATAATCACTTGGTTCAAAATGCCAGTAGTACCAAGGTTGAGGAATGCTAACTTTCCCCCTGATCGAAGACTTTTTTTCCTTGCTGACTGGAGTAGGAAGAACACCTCTGGACTTCAGTTACTAACACCAGCAACTGGTGCCAGAGGCAGTATTTGTCCCACTGCAGCAATTCTCCTCTTATTTCATTAGGTAATAGGACAGCTTAAGCTTTCGCTGGACCCTCAATTACCAACCAGAGACTACAACTCTTATCCTCTCTTGTAGGCAAGATTGAGGAGACAAGATTAAATTCTAGCCAATGAAAATGAGTAGAAATGATGTGTACTTTATGTCCTTCAAAAGGAAGATCTTTGCAGTCTTCATTCTTTCTTTCCTGCAAATTATAACATGGATGTGGAAAGTATGAATGATATTTGTCCATGTAGATATGGTTAAAATTACAGGAAGGGAATTCCTCAGTGGTCCAGTGGTTAGGACTCAGTGCTTTCATTGCTATGGCCTGAATTCAATCCCTGGTTGGGGATCCAATATCCTGAAAGTCTCTTGGTGCAGCCAAAAAAAAAAAAAAAAGAGTGATGGACAATAGAAACCTGGTCTCATAGAGCAGTCACCTACCTGCTTTATCCTGCCCGTTCCCTGCTGGCCAGTCACACAAGAAAAAAGGCAAACTGCTTTTTGCTTCAAACATCTCTGTTTGAACATTTTATAATAGCAATTCTGTTTTTGTTCTAATACAAACCGATACAGTTTTTAGTGTTCTACATGATGACTGGGAGTGAGTAGCACTAGCCACATGGTTTAGAAAGCTGTAGACAGGACTGGTTAAAACTGGTAAATATATAATATTGGTAGCCAGAAGCAAAGAGACCACATCTCAAAAGACCATATTATTTGCATGTAGTGGACTTTGTAGCAGTCAGCTAACTCAGGGATCACACCAACTGTGAAACATGGTAGATGTTGAAGTTACTGTGATTTTCAAGTTGAAGAATTTATTTGGTTGGCCCAAAAGTCCATTCAGGGTTTTCCATAAGATGTTACAGAAAATCCCGAATGAACTTTTGGGCCAACCCAATAGAATGTGTATTGATTTTTCCTCCTGTATTGGTATTATATTTAATTTTTTTGCTTATAAGCTTTAGAGGTGTGATTAAGATTTATAACCACCCTACTCCAGTACTCTTGCCTGGAAAATCCCATGGATGGAGGAGCCTGGTGGGCTATAGTCCATGGGGTCTCGAAGAGTCGGACACGACTGAGTGAGTTCACTTTCACTTTTCACTTTCATGCATTGGAGAAGGAAATGGCAACCCACTCCATCGTTCTTGCCTGGAGAATCCCAGGGATGGAGGAGCCTGGTGGGCTCCCATCTATGGGGTCACACAGAGTCGGACACGACTGAAGCGACTTAGCAGCAGCACAGCAGCAGTAGAAAAAAAAAAAAAAATTCAGTTTCCTGGGACAACGCTCTATGGAAAGGAGTTGGACAGTTGACTCATTATAAACACTAGCTATCTTAAGAGTAATGCAGATATCTTATTTAGGAATTTGAGCAAAAGATGGGGAGTAGATAAAACAAGTACTTTTTAGCTACCAAGTGCCTGATCCTCTGCTTTATTCCTTTTGTTGTGGGATATAATTTCAATGAAAAAATCATGTTTTTTTCCTCCTGCATGTTGTGGTTACTGCCCCTATTTCCGCCTATCAGATAAGTGGCTTTCATCCTTTTGAAGAAGGACACATGTAGCTGAGAAGGCAAAAATCAATTGAGCTCCTGAAGAGATATGTTAAAACTCCTCTGAACCAGGAATTTTGAAAGCCAAGACTTTCATGAGCCAAGTTTTTGAGATCACAAAGTATTTTTAAGCTAAAAAAGGCTAAGTCTCTGGAGACTGTTGAACATAGAGTCTTGAGGATAAAGTTAGGGGTGGAGAGGAGCTTGCTAAGAAAAAAGTATTTTCCCACGCCTAAAGGAGATGAAGTTTAATAAGTGACTGGGGTGAGTGTTATCTGAGGGGAAGGAGCTAGAGTATGGAAATTGGGGGTGACTGAAACAGCACGTGGTCCCCTATTGTCAGCCCAACTAAGATTTGGATGGGCAAGTGCAGACCACAGGGAGATTTGGATCAGAGCAGACAAATTTTCCCTGAAGCCCAACAGAGTTTAAACCTCAAAGATGTCCTCTCAGTGTACCTGTTCACAACCCAAATCATCATCATCATCTGGCAATAGAAGGGTAGAATCAGAGACATTTCATCAGAAATGGTCACAGATGCCAAGCCTCTCACTAATTTAGACTAACACAGGCAGGTTTTCAAAAGATTTCTGTGTTCTTGAGAAGAGATAGAAGAGAGTTGTTCCTTCTGGGAATTCCCAGTTCCTGGGAATCTGGACTGTCCTTACAAGTGGGATACGCAGGATGTGAAGTGATCTTAGACACGGCAGAGGGAGAGTCAAGGGGGATGTGGATTTACAGCAGTGGGTTTAAATGGGCTAGGGAGGGATGAACAAGTAGCAGTAGGCCCCAGCATAGGTCTAAAAGGATGTGAAGAAAAGAAATGGGTGCATCTGCCTTTCAACATATACCAGTATATACTAAATCTCTTCCCCAAAATAATCTACGTCAATACTGTGAAGAAAAAGAGCAGAAAGCAATGAAAACAACCTGGAATTGACTATTTACCCCAAAGAAATGAAGAAAAGTCTCATAAGCCTTCTACATAAATATGCAGTGACCTCCAGAGGAGAGAGGTGAGAAATCATTCAATGATCCACAAACTCTTGCCTAGTTATGAGGATGTTTTCAAGAAATGGATTCTGAACAAAAACAGTAGTTTTGAAAATCTAAGTGTTAAAAATGGACAAGTAAACAGAAAAGTAAGTATTCTTTGAACAGGGCATAGACAGGTAAATGTGGTCGGATGCACTTTGGAGACATCTGAAACTTCCCAAAACCTCCCCAAATATCCTGATGCCCCAATCATGGAATACAGGCATTTATTGCCACAGAAGGGGGGTTAGATAGAGTTGGAGATAAATTGTTGATTAGTCCCTACATATGATTAAAAAATCTAATTGCACAAATAAGAATACTAGAAGCCAGAGTTTACTAGTACAGGAGTCAGAGTTATAAGAAGTAAAAGATATCAAAGGAGCAACTGCAAGAAAAAAAATGAAAATTTAAGGATAGTTTTCTCAATTAAAAGAGAAAGAAGTTCAACCTGTGCTAGGAGGGGGAGTCTTATAGGACACAGGGCTGGACTTTAGAGGTTTATGTCATCTGAGAATGGGAGCTTTCAGCTTTCCTCCCCACCTGCCCTGATTCCAGATCTCTGTGCAATGAATAAAGCCAAACAGAATCGGTGTCACTAGAATGATATAAACATACTCTGGGTGGTCAGGCTCACAAAAACAACCGCAGCTTATATAGAGTCAGGTGTCAAGTTGAATGAAAACACTGAAACATCTGTGAGGAAATTTTAATTATGACACTTTCAAATGTACAAAACATCCATAAACAGAAAAGACACCTGTATATCTTCCTTCAAAATGGCCAGAATTTTTTAATTGTCTTATTTTCATTGATTTTTTTCAAGAAATTAAATGTAATTCAACTACACCCCTCTTTCCTCCCTATTCCATTCTTAAAAACACTGTTTGCCTGAGCATAACGAATCCCAAGTCAAAAGACAAAGAAAAAAGACTAGAGTTCAGGAGCCAAGCTTGGAGCCTATACCTGAGACTGGGCTTGAGTCTGGGTCTGAGGGCACTGAGCCCGGGTCTAAGGGGTCTGGGTCTGGGTCTAGGACTGGACTGGGCCTGGGCCCAGGTCTAAGAGTGGACTTGGACTTGGAGAGACTGGCAATGGGACTGGGACCAGTGATGGGGCTGGAACAAGGCCTAATCCTGAGCCTGGGCTTGGGACTGTGCCTCATTCTGCAATATATCTGGGCCTAGATTTAAGTTGGAGATGGGGCTGGATCTGGAGCTGGGCTGGGGCTGAAAAATGTTTGTCTGTAAGAGGAAGTTGGGGCTGCTGCAGAGCTGCAGAGACTTTGCTCTTGGTTAGTAGATATTAGGAGTGTATCTAGATTTGTTCTGATAAGGTCATCCAGTGACTAAGAATTTCTCATCAACAAACTCACTAACCCCTTTCAGACTCAGACTTCCCTTTAATTCAGAAATCTTGCTATCTGAATTCAGACAAAAGTTCATCAAAAGAAGAACAAAAGTGAAAATCCAGCTTTAGTTAGGCAGAGACTTAACAGTTTGCAGTTAGAATACATTCAGGAATCTTAGCTCTTTTAAATCTTAAACAAGTTTCAGTTATTCATATTTTATGTTTTAAACTAGTTTTTTATATTTTAATAAAACATGTTACCTTTGGTTGTTGTCAATATTGGTTTTGAAATTAAGCATTACTGTTATTTTCTAAAATCTTGTGAATCTATGATTTTATAAAAATGGGTTATGCATTATAGTCATTCATGTTGGAGATGGTACAGCTTGCCTTGGGAACAACTCTTTGAATTCCACTCTGCCTTAACTTAACTTTGAATGTCTCAGTTACTCTTAGAACCCCACTTCTGACATAACAGCATTGCCTCATGGGGTTTTTAGTGGTCCATAAGCTAGTAAAAACAATGTACAGAATAGAGACTAGACAAGACATACTCAGTAAGTATGCATTCCTTTCATAGGCACCACCCTCCATGAGGCTTCACTATGGAATACTCTCCTGAGGAACACAAGCTATTTTGGACAACTCAGTGTTTCGAGTTATGCAAAAGTGGTTATGAATAACTTAGAGACTGTAAAATACCCCCACACTAAGTTGCTTAAGTGTAAGTTACTATCCTACATTGGATTCAATTGGCTTCTTCTGTTCTTTAATTGGTAAGAGAAAGTAACCATTATGGGTTTCCATGATGTCTGGCACTTAGAACTAATTTACTCAATTTTCATAGTGAGCTGAAAAGGTGTGTTATTATCCCTACTCAATATACAGTATGTGAGAGTTAGACCGTAAAGAAGGCTGAGCACCAAAGAATTGATGCTTTCGAATTGTGTTGCTAGAGAAGACTTTTGAGAGTCTCTTGGACTGCAAGGAGATCAAACCAGTTAATCTAAAGGAAATCAATCCTAAGCATTCATTGAAAGAGAGAATGAGATGGTTAGATAGCATCACTGACTCAGTAGACACGATTTTGAGTCAACTCCAGGAGATAGTGAAGGACAGGAAAGTCTGGCATGCTGCAGTCCATGGGGCTGCAAAGAGTCGGACACAACTTAAAAACTGAACAACAACAACCATCTGAAGAATATGAGCCTGAGAAAGATTTTATCACTTGCCCCTAGGCAAGTGATATGTAGGTATTCCTGACTGAGCCAGGATCTGAAGTAGATACCTTCTAACCCTGCGTAGGAGCCCCCGACCTATCCCTGCTTTCTGAGTATGTGGGCACTTTACAGAGGGGGCTGACAGTGCTCCCTGACTCACAGTCGAGTGCTTGCCTTTGGTTTCTGGCATTTACTAAGTTCCTCTGACCCTTGACTTTCTTTCAATATTATGATTTAGCTTCTTTTATCTTGAGTATGAGCCCCATGTCTGTGATTCACTGTTAGATCTTCTCTCCGTTGGGTGCCTAGGGGAAGAACTTTTCCTTTTTTGGAAGTTCCATGCATGAAGCAGGGCACTCAAAGCCAGTGCTCTGGACAACCCAGAGGGATGGGGTGGTGAGGGAGGTGGAAGAGAGGTTCAGGATGGAGGTACACATGTGCACCCACGGGTGATTCATGTTGATGCATGGCAAAAACCATCACAATATTGTAATTATCCTCCAATTAAAATAAATTAATTAATTTAAAAAATAGATTTTTTAATGTATGTAAAAATTGATTTAATTTGGGCATATTCGATGATGTCGAAATAAAGACATTATATATAAACTAAGAAAAACTACACCAAATTTTTGATTTTCATGAGTCTGTCACAAATCTCGAGGCAATTTTTTTTTTTATCCCCATCTAGTATGGTACACTGCCACCTACGCCAGTCTGTGTTTTCAAAGAATGCAAATTAATTTTAATATTGGAATATGGCATTTTCAAGGAAGGAAAATCTGTTGTTAAAACATCATATAATTCAAATTTCATTTGTGTTTCGCTTTGAATAGTATTGCCTGTGATATTGCTTCATCTAGAAGCACAGATGGTGAAAATATGCTTATATATTCTCATTTTTTGTATTCCTTATCGATTTCATTCATAATCTTTGGCACTGTCAACTAACACAGTTTTATTTATTGAGATTCTAAAATTTCTGTAGAAATGATCTGTTCAATTGGTCTGAGTAAACAAGTCCAGGAAATTTAGTCATGAGAAAATCATTAGTCACAACCTTGACAAGTTAATGTAGTGAAGAAAAGCAAGAAGAAAGATTCTGTTGACCACTGATTACTCAACATCAGTTTCTGGTGAAAGACAAAATACTAAAAGGTGAAACAGAAAGCCTTATCAGCACTACTCCTGATCAACACGTTCAGCATGGCTGACATAGGGTTGATTGTTGTCCTGGACACCAGAGTCTCGGCAAGGACTCATCAGTATCTTGACCTCTAGAGTTACACTAGGAAAGAAATGGGAACTCTGTTGTTTTATTAGTGTTTTTGTTTGTTACCTGTTTTTTTTTTTTTTTCATTAATTGCAACATCAGAACAGTAGACTTGACTAAGCATTGGCTATTAAAAACCAATTGTTAAACAATGATGAAAAGAAAAAATGAGGATTTCCCTGACAGTCCATGGTTAAGACTCTGTGCTTCCAATGCAAGGTTTGATCCCTGGTCTGGGAACTAAGATCCCATATGCCATGCAGCTAAGAAAAGGACAACTGAGTGGAGAGATTTAGCAATATTATCAAATCTTAAGGTAGCAGTAAAAAGGAACTTTGTAGTCAGAGCCAGATTACATATAATAAATTATCTAAATACTAACCTGTTATAAATTCTGTGGTCTTAGGAATATAAAATAAGAAATTAACTCATGCCTAAGATCTTACACCACCTTTGTTTTCCCTTCAGGTTAGAGTTTTGAACTCTGATCAATTGAATATCTCTTCTTGGGAGATAATGTTGCCCAGAAATTGGTACAAAGTTTCTTAAAAGAGAACCAGAGCAAGATGCTGGGAGTGATCACATGAGGCAGAGTCCTTGCTCAAGATCTTATGTGCTGATTGGCTTGGGGGTTGCCAGTTCGCTAAACCAGCATGGATAAACATCGGAAGTAGGTTTACCTAGAACAGAGGAAACAAAATAGAGTTGGACCACATCAGAAGAAAATAATGACATGAAATAGGTAGACCACCACTGTCTTTTTTTTTTTTTTTCCTTCAATATTTTATTTTATTTTTATTTTATTTTATTTTTTAACTTTACAATATTGTATTGGTTTTGCCATATATCAAAATGAATCCGCCCCAGGTATACATGTGTTCCCCACCCTGAACCCTCCTCCCTCCCCATACCATAGGACAGTATTTAAGGACAAGACTTTGGAAATTACACATGCTCGGGCTCAAATCCTTCATCCATCAGCCATTTGTAGAGACAAAATACATAACTATGCTATGATACAGACTCCTTAGCTATATCTGCCAGAATTGTGGATAAGATTAGATAAGATAAGCATCATGAACATAGTATAGGGCTTAGCTCTACAAACAGAATATAATTGGGTTTGGTAGCTAATATTAATTCTATTATTATCATCATCACCTCCATTGCATGGTCAGAGTACAGATTCTGGAGCCAGACAATTAGGTTCAAACCCTTTTATCATCATTTACTGACTCAGTAACTCTCGGTAGAATATGTACCCTTCATGTACCTTGATGTCTTCAGTTGTAAAAAGAAGATAATAATATCCATCGTGTTAAGAGGATTCAGTGATTTAATATACGTGGGCTATTAGAATCACTACATCCCATAAATAGTAAGCACTCTGTTAGTTGATATTCCATCTATATAATTTTAAATGGTATAGAGAAACTCTGAGTGAGAGATCAGTGACAATTTGAACATAAGAGAAGGTGCTTTTTAGCATGAGGAAAATGATTTTTTCTTTTTTGTATGACTGTTCAAACTAAGTTCAGGTGCCTGAAGGTTAGGAATAATTGTTTTTCTAGGCCCCTGTTATGCTTGGAGGAGTACCTGTAACCATCAAATCTACAAGTAGGAGGAAACCTAGTGGTTATCCTAACCCATCTAAGACATGCACACTCTTTACAGTATTAATGCTTCCAACAACACATGACATAGCCAATGAAGGTGAACACATTACTTTTCAAGGCAACCAATTTTCAGACAATCACAGGAAAGAAAGTTTGCTCTTCTCTGGAACTGAATCTCAATTCCCTTCCAACCACCAGACAAGTCCAGCCCTAGAAATCATCACAGACAAAATATTGTGTCTCTTCCTTATGACAATTATTCAAATACTTGTAAATAGCATCCATATCAACTCCTCTCCTCCTCGCATTAGGCTGTTTCCCTTTTCTTGAACAAAGTACCTTCCACTGTTCTTTGTATAAAAGCAGCATGAAACCCTTTGGAATCAGACTGAGTGGACCTCAAATTTCCATGTGCTTAACTTGGGCGGTTTAGTAGATCATTCTTGAATGCTTCATAGAAATGGAAGTGGTAATACCTAACTTTAAAAATCGCATTAAGAATTAAATGTATGAGTATGTGCATAACACTAGACACAACATAAGTGTTCAAGAATAACAACACCTGTGTTAATAATTATTGTTGTAAACAGAATATTTCTCCTGCTATTCTTGGCCTTCTTTGAGGACAATGTTCAATGTGTCGACATGTGGAAGAGAGAAAAACAATTACTTTCCTGTTTTGTACTGTTCCTAAATTTGGTTTAATCTTAATTTTTAAGCTTAAAATGTCACAGAGACATTTGAAATCACTCCTAAGGAATGCATTTGGTGAAAGTTGCAGAGTGCTTATTATGTGTCATTCACTGTGTTAAGTGCATTAGGTACATCATGCACTGTCTCCAATACAATAATTCTATGTGGCAAAAGGTCATTACTATCCTCATTTTATATCAATAGAAAAGCAAACTGAGATTGAGTGTTATGATTGGGATTGACTGGGCTTCCCTGATGGCTCAGCTGGTAAAGAATCTGCCTACAATGCAGGAGATCCTAGTTTGATTCCTAGGTCGGGAAGGTCTGCTAGAGAAGGGTTAGGCTACCCACTCCAGGATCCTTGGGCTTCTATTGTGGCTCAGCTGGTAAAGAATCCACCAAGGAGACCTGGGTTGGGAAGATCCCTGAAGAAGGGAAAGGCTACCCATTCCAGTATTCTGGCCTAGAGAATTCCACAGACTGTATAGTCCATGGGGTCCCAAAGAGATGGACACAACTCAGTGACTTTCACTTTCACTTTGGGGTTAACTATATATATTAATATATATAAAGTATATAACTAATGAGAACCTGATGTATAGCACAGGGAACTCTATTTGGTGCTCTGTGGTGACCTAAATTGGAAGGAAACCCCATAAAAGAAGGGATATATATATATATATACACACACACACACACACACACACACACACACACACACACACACACACACACATGGCTGATTCGTTTTGCTCTAGAAATTGGAAGTATGTAACAAATTTTAAATTTAGAAACAACAGAGAAGAATGGGCTCCAGAGTTGGAGTGCTGGAAGACCTGAAGGGTTGAAAATGGCTCCATTCACGTGGTTTGTTGCCGTTTGCAGGGGCCTTGGCTGAGACTTTCACCAGGGATCTTGATCTTCTCCAGATGGGTCTACTGACAAGGCTTCTTGGACTTCCTCAAACCTCATGGCTGAGT
Organism: Bos indicus; assembly: GCF_029378745.1. NCBI lineage: Eukaryota > Metazoa > Chordata > Mammalia > Artiodactyla > Bovidae > Bos > Bos indicus. Next base: position 116,314,024 of record NC_091760.1, read on the forward strand.
TCCGAGGAAAAAGTAGAAAGCAGAAGCTAACAGTTCTCTTAAGTCTGGGGCACAGAAATTCTAGGAAATCACTTTCCCTGGTCAAAGCAGTCACAGCATCAACCAAAGTGTGGGGAAGTAACCCAGCTGTCAATGGGAGGGTACCACATTCATTATGTGAGAAAAGAACTGATGGAAGCCATCGCTGGAAACTATTTACTATACATGTTTATATTAAAAATGCAAAGAATGAAGCTAAAAGTGTATCTACTTGTCGATAAAACTATTCTGAGAGCAGGCTTCCCAGGTGGCTCAGTGGGTAAAGAATCCACCTGAAATGCAGGAGATGTAGGCTCTCCTGTCCATGGTGGGTTGCTATGCCCTCCTGCAGGGGATCTTTCTGACCCAGGGACTGAACCTGTGTCTCTCATGTCTCCTGCATTGGTAGATAGGTTCTTAACCACTAGTGCCACCAGTGAACCCCATACATATTATACAATTATTTTATATATATGTGTGTGTGTGTATATATATACACACTTACTTATTGTAGGTATAGATATATATGCATATATATCTTATATACTTTGTGGTATATATCACATTTTTGGCAGAATTGAAAATTTTAAAACTGGATATTTGGCATTCAGTTATACTAATTAAGCAGTTAAGCAATAATTACATCTAAATTTCAAATCTCAACACATATTTCTTGCTCTTTCCCCCAAATTAATGCATTGTCTGGGCAGTTCTGCCTCAGGCTGTGACTTGTGTTTAAATGTGGTCCATGAATTCCTTGGTCTCCCTAGATTGCATGTTCTTCTAATGACAGATAACAGGAGCACAGAGGTCAAACTTAATCACTATATCGTCTTTGCTGGTGTTATGGGCACTAATATTTCAAGCTATTTTCATGGTCAAGTTCATTTACCTACAAGTGAGGACATAAACTCTGTCCACAGGGGTGCAACTGTGAAGTCACATGGTGAAGGTCATAAATAGGTAAGTCTATAATAAAGTAAAAGTGAAGATATGGGCACAGTAATCCATTCTACCATATACTTATAACTATTTTAAAAACAAGTTTTTATCTCTTAGAAATAAATATTAGCATTTATGGAGTAAATGGTATGATATGATATCTGGTTATTATTTCAATACGATAAAGGTGATAAAGGGGAGGGTCCTTATAAAACAAAGTCTTGCATAAATTGATGACCATTGTAGTTATGTGATGGGAATACTGTGAGTTCATTTTACTATTGTTTTTACTCCAAAATAAAATGTTAAAAATTTCAGAGTAACTGAAAAACAAATACACAATGCCCTTCATCATTATTTGTAGATCATAGACTCATGAATAAATATTTGCTAAACATCCTTAGCGGAGAAGGCAATGGCACCCCACTCCAGTACTCTTGCCTGGAAAATCCCATGGATGGAGAAGTCTGGTGGGCTACAGTCCATGGGGTCGCTAAGAGTCAGACACGACTGAGTGACTTCCCTTTCACTTTTCACTTTCATGCATTGGAGAAGGAAATGCAACCCACTCCAGTGTTCTTGCCTGGAGAATCCCAGGGACAGGGGAGCCAGGTGGGCTGCTGTCTCTGGGGTCGCACAGAGTCCAACACGACTGAGCGACTTAGCAGCAGCAGCAGCAGCAAACATCCTTAGCGGAGAAAGCAATGGCACCCCACTCCAGTACTCTTGCCTGGAAAATCCCATGGACAGAGGAGCCTAGTAGGCTGCAGTCCATGGGGTCGCTAGGAGTCGGACACGACTTTGTGACTTCACTTTCACTTTTCACTTTCATGCATTGGAGAAGAAAATGGCAACCCACTCCAGTATTCTTGCCTGGAGCATCCCACGGACAGAGGAGCCTGGTGGGCTGCCATCTATGGGGTCGCACAGAGTCAGACACAACTAAAGCGACTAAACAGCAGCAGCAGCAAACATCCTTAGAAATACAAATAGTTTTAGATACCATCTTAGGGAAGGAGGATTTCTTAAAAAAGGAGTAATTTTGAATTGTGAAAGCCCAGATGACAAACTAATATGTTTGTTCTTTCTGAAAAGCTTTTGAGTAATATATACTTAGAACATAAATGATTGTTTCTCATTAAGCCATTTCAGTTCTATAAGTAGATATATCCACAATCATCTCTTCAGTTGTTATTCAGTGATTCAGCAAAGAATGATCACTTGTCTTTTCAACATATCACCATTACTGGATGCAATAAAAAATAAAGTTTTAATCCCCTTTTCCATACTTCACTCTATAGAAGCTATTTAGCTCATTTTATTTATTTAAATTTCAAAATGTTATTTACAACTTATAAGGTACTTTAAGCTTATAAAAGCCCTTTAGGTATCACTTTCTGATATTCATCTTCATTACACTACAAAAGCCCACTAAACCTTCCAAAATGTGTAAAAACAGAGATGAACAAAAAATTTCAGTTTTATAAACAGTGCTTTTCCTAATTACTAGGCAAACATCTAGAACTGATATTTCTTCCCAATTCATTAAGTCTGTATCATAATTCCTTCAGTTCAGTAGCTCCGTCATGTCCAACTCTGCAACCCAATGGACTGCAGCTCACCAGGCCTCCCTGTCCATCACCAAATCCCGGAGTTTACCCAAACTCATGTCCATTGAGTCAGTGATGCCATCCAACCGTCTCATTCTCTGTCATCTACTTCTCCTCCCACCTTCAATCTTTCCCAGCATCAGGGTCTTTTCAAAGGAGTCAGTTGTTCACATCAGGTGGCCAAAGTATTGGAGTGTCAACTTCAGCATCAGTCCTACTAATGAACACTCAGGACTGATCTCCTTTAGGATGGACTAGTTGGAACTCCTTGCAGTCCAAGGGACTCTTAAGAGTCTTCTCTAACACCACAGTTCAAAAGCATCAATTCTTCTGCGCTCAGCTTTCTTTATAGTCCAACTCTCATATCCATACATGACTACTGGAAAAGCCATAACCTTGACTAGACAGACCTTTGTTGGCAAAGTAATGTCTCTGCTTTTTAATATGCTGTCTAGGTTGGTCATAACTTTCCTCCCAAGGAGTAAGCGTCTTTTAATTTCATGGCTGCAGTCACCATCTGCAGTGATTTTGGAGCCCCCCAAAATAAAGTCAGCCACTGTTTCCATTGTTTCCCCATATATTTTTCATGAAGTGATAGGACTGGATGCCATGATCTTCGTTTTCTGAATGTTGAGCTTTAAGCCAACTTTTTCACTCTCCACTTTCATCAAGAGGCTCTTTAGTTCTTCTTCACTTTCTGCCATAAGGTAGTGTCATCTGCATATCTGAGGTTATTGATATTTCTCCCGGCAATCTTGATTCCAGCTTGTGCTTCCTCCAGCCCAGCGTTTCTCATGATGTACTCTGCATAGAAGTTAAATAAACAGGGTGACAATATACAGCCTTGACGTACTCCTTTCCCTATTTGGAACCAGTCTGTTGTTCCATGTCCAGTTCTAACTGTTGCTTCTTGACCTGCATACAGATTTCTCAAGAGGCAGGTCAGGTGGTCTGGTGTTCCCATCTCTTTCAGAATTTTCCACAGTTTCTAGTGATCCACACAGTCAAAGGCTTTGGCATAGTCAATAAAGCAGAAGTAGGTGTTTTTTCTGGGACTCTCTTGCTTTTCTGATGATCCAATGGATGTTGGCAATTTCATCTTTGGTTCCTTTGCCTTTTCTAAAACCAGCTTGAACAACTGGAAGTTCTCAGTTCATACTGTTGAAGCCTGGCTTGGAGAATTTTGAGCATTACTTTACTAGCGTGTGAGGTGAGTGCAATTGTGTGGTAGTTTGAGCCTTCTTTGGCATTGCCTTTCTTTGGGATTGGAATGAAAACTGACTTTTCCAGTCCTTTGGTCACTGCTGAGTTTTCCAAATTTGCTGGCATATTGAGTGTAGCACTTTCACAGCATCATCATTCAGGATTTGTAATAGCTCAACTGGAATTCCATCACCTCCACTAGCTTTGTTCATAGTGATGCTTCCTAAGGCTCACTTAACTTCACATTCCAGGATGTCTGGCTCTAGGTGGGTGATCACACCATTGTGATTGTCTGGATCATGAAGATCTTTTCTGTATAGTTCTTCTGTGTATTCTTACCACCTCTTCTTAATATCTTCTGCTTCTGTTAGGTCCACATCATTTCTGTCCTTTATCGAGCTCATCTTTGCATGAAATGTTCCCTTGGTATCTCTAATTTTCTTGAAGTGATCTCTAGTCTTTCCCATTCTATTATTTTTCTCTATGTCTTTGCATTGATCACTGAGGAAGGCTTTCTTATCTTTCCTTGATATTCTTTGGAACTCTGCGTTCAAATGGGTATATCTTTCCTTTTCTCCTTTGCTTTTTGCATCTCTTCCTTTCACAGCTATTTGTAAAGCCTCTTCAGACAGCCATTTTGCTTTTTAAATTCCTTAAATGGCAATAAAAGCAATCATATAACAGGACAGTATTCCAGCATATTAAAATATTTTATCAGAAGTATGTTGTACAAGAGAAATTTGTTAAATAATGCTGATTTGAAAACAGATTAGACTTTTGACTCTTATTTGATTCAATGTGTGATTTGACTATGAAAAATCTCTAAAATGATAATATAGGTTTGGTGATATTTACAAACCATAACTGACTAAACAGGAGTACTGGAATGAATTTGAAAATAGCAGTTAGAGTACTCCACAATTCCTTTTCAAATCATCTTTTAGGGATTGGGAAGAAAAGATTTCAAACAGGTACCTGGGATTCATTCTCTCCTGTTCTGCTAAGTAGAAAAGCATCTAGGAGAAAAAAAAAAAAAAGGCTAGTGATGACTTAGTCTAATTTCATAAACATGATGATTGACCCTCCTGGAAAAAAGATTAGTGCTATTCATTAGCGAATGTTTATCTATGGAATATTTTTTTAGCAGAATTCCCATGGTTTAGGACTGACATTGATGGCTTCGTGAAACAAAGCTTCCTGTGAAATGTGACACAAGCTCTAAGTTCTAGGACACAGACAGCAGTCTGTGGCAATGTAGATGCTAAGTGCATTGTGAAGTCTCTTAGACACTTCATCTATTACTTTGGGTCCTCAGGGCTTTTCCTTTGGTAGGAGAAAGGATCTGGGGAGGTGCTCTCAGTGTTCCAGAGCATTTCCTGCTTTGCTTATGCCCTATCTTCCTTGGTGGCTCAGATGGTAAAGCATCTTCCTGCAATGCAGGAGACCCAGGTTCAGTCCCTGGGTTATGTGATCCCCTGGAGAAGGGAATGGCAACCCACTCCAGTATTCTTGCATGAGAAATCCATGAACAGAGGAGCCTGGTGGGCTATACAGTCTGTGGGGTTACAATGAGTCAGACACAACTGAGTGACTAATACTTGACTGCCCACAACCTTGAAAATATTAGCAAACCTTGGTACTGGGTATGACCTTTTATTTTTCTTTAAATTTAATTGATGTATTTGAGTCAGATTGATTTAACACTACTTTAAAACATTTAAATACTGCCTAAATTAAATCATGGGGTTTCCCAATAACTGACTTGAATTATGTGATTCAGAAACAGAGTAATGCGTGTTAATGCTTGACGAGTTAGTTAAAACAACAAAACAAAACTGTTCCTTTCCGTAAGCAATTAGAAGCAATAATTAGTAAGAAGATCAGAATCTACTTCTAAGAAATATATATTTTACTGATAATTGAACTGAGAGGGTAACAGGCAGGAAGGCCAGGGGTCTCCAAATAGAGGAAATAGCCTGCAAGTGTCAGACATTTTTATCTCTCTTAAGCGGCAGGAGGAAACAAACTAGCAATATTTTTTCCTTCTCTATACAAATTTAAAGGGAGGTTTCTCTTAAAATACTGTGTTGCCATAATGACATCCGGTTTCGCCTGAAGTTAGCTATTCTCGAGTCTAGAGATAACCAATGCCTTTTTCTTATGGAAATGTTTGTCTTAAGCTATGCTAATGTACTATGCCTTTACCCCAAACTCTGTCTCCAAGTTGGTTCTGCCTCTTGGCCCAGAACCTACTTGACAAACCAGTATGGATATTGTTCTCCTAATCTGTGTAAATGAAACTATTTGTATGGTGATCTGTCCTTCTTCAAGATTCAAGTTAATCATTTTATGGCCCAGGATAAACCATTTGGCGCCAAGACTATCCCAAAATGCATCTTATGGGTGAGGGGCCTGGTGCCATTCTGAATTTTAAGACATTCCTTTCTTTCATTAACAGACTGCTAGTGACTATATAACATCCAGCTGAAGACTAGCAGGCGGGTACTCTTTCTGCCCCCTTCTGATGCCTATGTCAGAAGCTTTCTCTATCTCCTTTATACTTTAATAAAACTTTATTACACAAAAGCTCTGAGCGATCAAGCCTCGTCTCTGGCCCCGGATTGAATTCTTCTCCTCTGGGGGCCAAGAATCCCGGTGTATTCACGTGATTCAACAACAACCTTTCAGAACCTAGATTGATGAATCAAAAAATGAAGATTTGGGAGAGTGACATTGAAACATGTAGAATATCATGTAAGAAACGAGTTGCCAGTCCAGGTTCGATGCGCGATACTGGATGCTTGGGGCTGGTGCACTGGGACAACCCAGAGGGATGGTGTGGGGAGGGAGGAGGGAGGAGGGCTCAGGATGGGGAACACATGTATGCCTGTGGTGGATTCATTTTGATATTTGGCAAAACTAATACAATTATGTAAAGTTTAAAAATAAAATAAAATTTAAAAATAAATAAATAAATAAATCTAATGGTTCTGTAAAAAAAAAAAAAAAAAATTGTGTGGGTTGCAAACTAAATATTTTATCTGTGATCTCTACAAAGGAAACCATAGTCACAAAATGAGATTGCTTGATATCCTTCATAACAGGGTAAATGTTTCTATATTCTTGCATTAATATTTGGAGGCTGCAAAATGGTGGTCTGTTTTCATTCAGAGTGATTCCATCACCTCAGAAAGGGAATAACATTTTTCACAAATTTGAAAATAATATTTTGAGATTTACACGTAAAGTTGATCCCAAGCTTCTTTTTATGTATCTTGAGAAATATTGCTATAAATAATGATGCTCTGTCTCTTTGATTTGATTATTTGATGCCATAAATAATATGATACCAGTATTTCTAAAATATATCTCTTTCAGTTCAGTTCAGTCGCTCAGTTGTGTCTGATTCTTTGCGACCCCACGATCAGCAGCACGCCAGGCCTCCCTGTCCATCACCAACTCCTGGAGATTACCCAAACTCATGTCCTTTGAGTCGGTGATGCCATCTAATCATCTCATCCTCTGTTGTCCTCTTCTCCTCCTGCCTCCAATCTTTCCTAACATCAGGGTCTTTTCAAATGAGTCAGCTCTTCGCATCAGGTGGCCAAAATATTGGAGTTTTGGCTTCAACATCAGTCCTTCTAATGAACACCCAGGACTGATTTCTTTTAGGATGGACTGGTAGGATCTCCTTGCAGTCCAAGGGACTCTCAGAAGTCTTCTTCAACACCACAGTTCAAAAGCATCAATTCTTCTGTGCTCAGCTTTCTCCATAGTCCAACTCTCACAGCCATACATGACTACTAGAAAAGTCATAGTCTTGACTAGATGGAGCTTTGTGGACAAAGTAATGTCTCTGCTTTTTAATATGCTGCCTAAGTTGGTCATAACTTTCCTTCCAAAGAGTAAGCGTCTTTTAATTTCATGGCTGCAGTCACCATCTGTAGTGATTTTGGAGCCTCCCAAAATAAAGTCAGCCACTGTTTCCATTGTTTCCCCATCTATTTGCCATGAAGTGATGGGACCAGATGTCATGATCTTAGTTTTCTGAATGTTAAGCTTTAAGCCAACTTTTTCACTCTCCTCTTTCACTTTCATCAAGAAGCTTTTTAGTTCCTCTTCACTTTCTGCCATAAGGGTGGTGTCATCTACATATCTGAGGTTATTGATATTTCTCCTGGCAATCTTGATTCTGGCTTGTGTTTCATCCAGCCCAGCATTTCTCGTGATGTACTCTGCACAGAAGTTAAATAAACAGGGTGACAATATACAGCCTTGACTGGACTCCTTTTCCTATTTGGAACCAGTCTGTTGTTCCATGTCCAGTTCTAACTGTTGCTTCCTGACCTGTATACAGGTTTCTCAGGAGGCAGGTCTGGTGTCCTGATATTCCCATCTCTTTCAGAATTTTCCACTGTTTATTGTGATCCACACAGTTAAAGGTTTTGGCATAGTCAATAAAGCAGAAGTGGATATTTTTCTGGAACTCTTTTGCCTTTTCGATGATCCAGCAGATGTTGTCAATCTGATCTCTGGTTCCTCTGCCTTTTCTAAAACCAACTTGAACATCTGGAAGTTCACGGTTCACGTATTGCTGAAGCCTGGCTTGGAGAATTTTGAGCATTACTTTACTAACCTGTGAGATGAGTGCAATTGTGCAGTAGTTTGAGGATTCTTTGGCATTGCCTTTCTTTGGGATTGGAATGAAAACTGACCTTTTTCAGTCCTGTGGCCACTGCTGAGTTTTCCAAATTTGCTGGCATACTGAATGCAGCACTTTCACAGCATCATCTTTTTTGACATATACAATATTGAAATAAGATTTAAAGATAAAATCATGTTTCCCTGTAGGGGTGGTGTTGAAGTCAATTTAAGTTCACAGATAAGACAGAATCCAATGAAATTCTCTGGAGGAAGAAGACAAAGCTGAAAAGATGAATATTTAAGAAAGAAGAGGCTGGGATAAGAGTGACAGACATTGCAGAGCAGTGAAAGAAAGAAAGCAAGACAGAGTATGTCAAATTGATGATTTAACTGTTCACTAAATTTTATTTTGTCTAAGCCTCCATAAAATAACCCTTTTGGTGAAAGTCCTACTTGGACAACTCTTGAATGTTTCTGTGTAAACTGAACTGGAAGCTGAACAGCTTTGCATACATGTATGGTTTCTCTTGGGGCTTTCCTGATGGCTTAGTGGCAAAGAATCCATCTGCAAAGCAGGAGATGAGGGTTCAGTCCCTGGGTCAGGAAGATTCCCCAAAGAAAGTGGCTACCCACTCCAGAGTTCTTCCCTGGGAAATCCCATGGACAGAGGAGCCTGGTGAGCCACAGTCCATGGGGTCACAAAGAGTCAGTCATGACTGACTCTACAACAACAAATGGTTTCTCTACTACCAGAAAGACACTCCTGCCCATATCATCTGAAAATGCATATTTAGACAGAAGTGGATCTTCATGGGGTTTGCCTGCAATCATGTACCTTCCAGGGCTTTCCAGCTGGCACTAGTGGTAAAGAATCTACCTGCCAATGCAGAAGACATAAGAGATGTGTGTTCAATCCCTGGGAATACCATGGATAGACGATCCTGGCAGGCTGCAGTCCATAGGGTCACACAGAGTCAGATACAACTGCAGTGATTTAGCACACACATCTACCTTCCAGGCATATGCCTTTATGCTTCAGCTCCCCCTTCTGTTGCCCTTCCTCTCCCCACATGGCAGCCCTCAGGAGGATTAGCACCTCCTCCAAATCATACCCCAACCTACTATGACAGAATTAATGCCTGTACTTTTAGCAATTTAGGCACATGTCTGTTTTGTCCTGAACTTATGTCTGTCTGTTTACATGTCTGCTTTCCTTCTAAGACCATGAGCTAATTGAAGGCAAGAAATATTTGCTGTTCATAGTTTATCTAATGGCAAAATTTCTGGCAAACACTGGAAATATTTGTTGAATAAGTATATTTTTTTATACAAGTGGAAAACTGCCACATACTTCTACCTGCATAGATTATACATAATATGATTTTTATTTTAAATGTATTCAAGGCACATCTCAGTTTAAGTCTTATCAGTCTTCTAGTGTAGACAAAGCTTAATGAGAAAATGTCACACAGGAACTGAGTGTTGGCATGACTGATGTCATGAGCTTTACTTTCCTGTTACATGTATTAAATATGTGTGTATTTATCTCTCCATATAACAAATTTATATATGTTTGCCAAGACTTTCTCCAGGTTCATCAATTTGGGAGCGCAAATAAAAATGCTTTTACTTGATTGTGCTTCCTCTACTCAGCACGCATAAAATCCTGTCCAGGTATATATTTTTGTAAAGCCACTAAAATGTGTATCATTTATGCTCATAAATATGCTCATGTTTCCTTCTCTACTGATGCAGATTTTTTTTCATGGCATCCTGCTTGGACTGCTGAAAACCAGAGATCTGACTATCTACTTTTCTCTTGATACTTCCACTTGGTACTTGGTACTTCCACTTAGACCTAGGATCTGAGAACCACCTATCACCAATGGATATTATATCACTTAAGTTTCAAAACAGCATGATATTCCTAGGTGAAGTGTGTGAAGATCTTTCCTTTTAAAGAGCTTATAGTCTGGATGCAAGTCCTTGTCAGGCAATGCTGGTTTGCTGAAATCCAGAAAGAAACCTGTTTGTCTATTCAGCATGGGAAAGAAAAGACGAGTTCAAGATGAACTCAGCAGCTGGAAAGTAAGTGGGTAAAGATCCTACGGAAGAGAGAGCTTACATATGTTGTACATAAACTCAGTTTAAGTCTCTAGCTAACCTCTGAAATTTGGGTGTGCTGGGTAGATTCTAAACAACTGAGTTTCTAAGCTGGCTAAAATAAATGAACTGAGATTTCAGAGATTTGAATTTGAATTTCAGCCATGAAATAAAATATCAGTACTTTTTAGGAACATAACAGAATCTAGAGTCTCCATAACATATTCATAATGCTGAGATAGCAGTCTAAATTTATTAGGTGGGAATAAATAAGAAATTGTCAGCCATGCTTAAAGAACTTAAAGAGAAAAAGCTATCAGTGGAGACCAACTTCAAAATAACCCAGATTTGGAACTAGTAGGCACAAATATTAAGCATCCATTAAAACAATGCTCAAAAGTATAGAGGAAAATATAAGGATCAAGGCAATGGCAGCTGGCACATGTATTTGTGTATAGACATTCTTTCCTTCCTATAAAGTAATGTTCATTATAAAAGCAGTGAGGACAGAGAATAGCTTGACATACACACTCAAAAGGAGTATTGAATTCAAATTTGTCCTATAAGACATTCATTCATAATGAAGAATCATTTAAAATGTACCTTGTTTGGTGCTGTGAAGACAATAAAATATTTTTTAAAATTAGATAGTTTTTCCATTAACAGACTTAAGAATTGACTTTAAAATGCATTTTATGAAAACAATAGTCAAAAGTAGTCTGAAGCCCCAGAGGTAGGCAGATTTATTTTCAGATTTGGGGAGAAGTCCTAAAAGTAAGGCTTTAAGATGGAGAGACAGATGATATAGACCTTAAAAGAGGCTTAGATTTTTTTTTAATATGTAGGCTTAATAAAACAAGGGTGAGCATCCAGGAGTCCTCAGTAGATAAAGTTCTAAATATAATGAAATGTAGTAGCTATCTTGGTTGAAAGGTATAATTTGTGACAACAGGGGTGAGAGAGAATGCACAGGGAATAGGTGGGTCCAGACTGCAAAATGCTGGACCAAATACTTTAGTCATGACTCTGGAAGGTACTAAAAAGCCAAGAAAAGACAAATTATAAAACCCAACATTTTTTCCCTCACAAAACACAAATGCAGAAATGATATCCATTATTTATTGTTTGAGATTCCATTCATTACTTATTGCTTGCAATTGTAATCGCCTTGTACAAAATGCAAATGGAATAGTTCTTGTAACTTCCATGCAGATCACTTTAATCAGTTAAGGATTATTACATGGCAAATTTGAACAAAAAATAAGAAGTATGTTATAAAATTAACATTTTGCTTATAAAATATGTGTAAGAGTTCATAGTTTCACAAAATATTTTGCTATACTATTAGAAAAGCTTACCCCTACCACTTCTTAGGATAGGTGTGGCACAAATTTAATGTCATGTTTATAAATGAAAATCAATGCGTCAAATGCAAATTACAGTTAAATTATATGTTTGCAGATAAGCGAATCTTTCTTTCCTAAGACCCTTTCTTGTGGCCTTTTCTAATGAAAAAAATTCAGAAGATCAACTTTTATCAGGCAGTTATAAAATGACATTGACACTTTAAAATTATTGAAAAACATGAAAAAAAAATTAAAAGCCTAAGGTTAGGTAGGAAACAAATCCTTTGTGAGTAATGTTTTTTTACAGTATTTCAATGGGAACATTTTGGGGTTTTGGAATGTCAGGATATAATGTTACCAGGAAACCTCAAAACAGGGGAGACATGGAATTTTATGTCTTTGCTCCTATAATGCTTATTTTTATCCTTTGCATTACAGCTAATGACCTTAAGGAAAAGAGCATAGGCATGTGGCCATGCACACATTTTACTGCATGTAATATGTAAATTATTATGTGATACTTTTTAACTCTAGATAGCTAATGCAGCACTCATTTTCCCTCTCCAAATTTGATTTGTGGCATGGGATAGTGTTTACATAACCCTCCTGGAATGATCTAGATTGATAGGTACATAAATGTTCTGTACATTTTGCAAATTCATATAGCGTGTTTTGTTTAAAACATTTTCTCCAATGGTCTTAGGTATGGTCTTAGGTCATAGGCTTATTCTATGAAAATAAGTCTCATTGCAGATATGAGTCACTCTCTTAAGATAAAATTGTCCTTGTAAATTATCCCATTGCTTAAAAAAAAAATGTGTGTGTGTATTGGGGGCAAGGGGCAGGGGTAGAAAAATTGATTTTTCCCTCCGAAAAAGGAAAATAATTAACTCAATAAGTTTTGACATTACCATTTCACTTCCTCTTATTTTCTGGTTTTATGATATTAATATATTTCAAAGTTTACTATTTAATCAAGAGCAGGAAGGCTAAAGAACTTAATATACTTCCATGCGCTGAAAATCACATTGTGATTATAAAATACCAGATGGTATACTGATTATAAAAACAGTGCACTGACTTTGTTTTGTTTTGTCTTCCTTTGAGTTTCCTAGTAGGTGCTTTGTGTTCTGTGACTTTGGAATTTTTACAGTTATCCTTGGTATCTGACTCCATTATTTTTATAAAGCCACTTACACCTAAGTCCCCTGAGAGCTGAGCTCAAATATGTCTCTATTAAATCATCTGTTTAGGTTCTCTTTAATATGATTCTTTGCACTAAAAACCATATAACATCAGAAAAGGACTTATAATTACAACTGGACCCCAATTCTTAATCAATATAAGGAAATATAGGCATATTTGAACCAGTTATATTTTCTATGCTCTTTGTTGTTACTATTATCTCTAAATTTGCTCAAGAGTACAACTTCTAGCAACAATATTTAACAGCACGTGACTAATCTTCTCTTATTTGGTCTTCATAAAAAATTATGGGATTGTATGAGTAACCTTGTATGAATAACAGTGTATGGGCTTCCCCAGTAGCTCAGCAGTAAAGAATCAGACTGCAATGTGGGAGACATGGGTTAGATCCCTGGGTCAGGAAGATCCCCTGGAGAAGGGAATGGCAAGCCACTCCAGCATTCTTGCCTGGAGAACTCCATGGACAGAGAAGCCTGGCGGGCTCTAGTCCATGGAGTCACAAAGAGTTGGACATGACTGAGCAACTAACACACACACACACACACACACACATATACACACACACGAATAATATACAGAATATTGCCAACACAATTTTTTTTTTACAATCTGACTAGTGATTAAACACTGGAGAAGGAAATGGCAGCCCACTCCAGTGTTCTTGCCTGGAGAATCCCAGGGACGGGGGAGCCTGGTGGGCTGCCGTCTATGGGGTCACACAGAGTCGGACACGACTGAAGCAACTTAGCAGCAGCAGCACCAATGATTAAATACAAACAACTTGCAACTTTATCTTCTGTTCCTTTTATACTGATTGAGAGGGTCTTATATCACGTAGAATTTTGGACTTACGTGCTCAAACATTAGACCGTGCTAGTCCAACTTCTTTCAATGCTTAGGTCAAGAAACCAATAAACACCTTCCATCATCTTCTTTTCACACACCCTGGATCCAGCATGCCTTTAAACCAGAGTCAAGTCTGTAGGCCTCTCTGATTTATGTCTGAGTTAAACTCTAACTGACCTACAGCTGCTTCTGTAAAACAATCTGCTACACAGGCACCTCACTATTCTCAAATGAAAATGTTAGTCCATAAGCTCATCTTCTGAAGAATGTGAGGGCCTTGAAGTGGTGCCTCAGTTTATTCATCAACATCTCCCTGAAGTGATCTCCCAAAAGGAAATAGAAGACAGGGTTGATGACACTGTTCAGAAAGGCCAACGGCCTTGTCAAGATGTACAAGGAGTTGATGATGGCTTCAGTGCATGGGGACTTCTTCCAGGTCTTCAGGCGTGAAGCAATCCGGATATTTCGCATGACATGGTAAGGAGTAAAAAGCACAGAGAAGATCACAACTGCCATGATGACTAAGTGGAGAGGCTTCTCAAGGGGCAAAGCTGTAGTGAGCTGCCTGTTCCTCTGCTTTAGAAAGAGAGCAATCTTGAAATAAAAGAAGCACATCACAAAAAGGGGAATGAGAAAGCCCAGAAAGGTTAGACACATGCTATAAATGAAGCTTTGATTGGGGTCCCCAGAACTTGCATAATCAGTACAGTTGGTGCTATTGTCGTCAGAATGTATAAAAAGAAGTATGGGCAGGAGCTCCAAGGTTACTAAACCCCAAATGGCCAAAGATATTAAAATAGCAAATAGTTTCTTTTGCAGGAGGTGTTCCCGGAAAGGATAGTTCATGAGCAGATATCGATCAATGCTGATAAAAGTGAGGAAAAGAATACTGGTATAGAGGTTGGCATGAAGTACATATCGGTTGCTTATACACAGCACATACCCATATGTCCATTTTCTCTGGGCATAGTTTCTCATCAGCATGGGAAGGGTACACAAAAAAGCCAAGTCACAGATAGAGAGGTTGAAGAGGTAGATGTTACTGCTGTTCCAGTTCTTCAGGCAGAAGAGGTAGCCAAAAACAACAGCAGTATTCCCAAGGATTCCCACAATAAACTCAATGCCATAAAAAACGGGAAGGTAGCGGCTTTCCAGGGCAGTCTGCACGGCCTGCCAGTGTTCACAAGTTGCATTCCATTCCTAAAGAAAGGAGAGAAAACATAAGGATGAATCACTAAAGTAAGACTGGAAAAACTACAAAAAATCATTGCCTTCATTATTAGCATCATGATCAACATCATCATCATCATAAAATAACACTTAAAATTTGAACTGCAGAGAGTTGGTTACATTAGTAAGGAGTGTGTATGTATAATACATAATTATATGCCTACATATCATTAATATATTATTTTTACCTATACTTATTGAGATCCTGGAATGTGAAGTCAAGTGGGCCTTAGAAAGCATCACTACGAACAAAGCTAGTGGAGGTGATGGAATTCCAGTTGAGCTTTTCCAAATCCTGAAAGATGATGCTATGAAAGTGCTGCACTCAATATGCCAGCAAATTTGGAAAACTCAGCAGTGGCCATGGGACTGGAAAAGGTCAGTTTTCATTCCAACCCCAAAGAAAGGCAATGCCAAAGAATGCTCAAACTACCACACAACTGCACTCATCTCACACGCTAGTAAAGTAATGCTCAAAATTCTCCAAGCCAGGCTTCAGCAGTACGTGAACCGTGAACTTCCAGATGTTCAAGCTGGTTTTAGAAAAGGCAGAGGAACCAGAGATCAAATTGCCAACATCCGTTGGATCATGGAAAAAGCAAGAGAGTTCCAGAAAAGCATCTATTTCTGCTTTATTGAGTATGCCAAAGCCTTTGACTGTGTGGATCACAATAAACTGTGGAAAATTCTGAAAGAGATGGGAATACCAGACCACCTGACCTGCCTCTTGAGAAACCTGTATACAGGTCAGGGAGCAACAGTTAGAACTGGACGTGGAACAACAGACTGGTTCCAAATAGGAAAAGGAGTACGTCAAGGCTGTATATTGTCACCCTGTTTATTTAACTTATATGCAGAGTACATCATGAGAAATGCTGGACTGGAAGAAACACAAGCTGGAATCATGATTGCTGGGAGAAATATCAATAACCTCAGATATGCAGATGACACCACCCTTATGGCAGAAAGTGAAGAGGAACTCAAAAGCCTCTTGATGAAAGTGAAAGTGGAGAGTGAAAAAGTTGGCTTAAAGCTCAACATTCAGAAAACAAAGATCATGGCATCGGGTCTCTTCACTTCATGGGAAATAGATGGGGAAACAGTGGAAACAGTGTCAGACTTTATTTTTCTGGGCTCCAAAATCACTACAGATGGTGACTGCAGCCATGAAATTAAAAGATGCTTACTCCTTGGAAGGAAAGTTATGACCAACCTAGATAGCATATTCAAAGGGCAGAGACATTACTTTGCCAACAAAGGTTCGTCTAGTCAAGGCTATAGTTTTTCCTGTGGTCATGTATGGATGTGAGAGTTGGACTGTGAAGAAGGCTGAGTGCCAAAGAATTGATGCTTTTGAGCTGTGGTGTTGGAGAAGACTCTTGAGAGTCCCTTGGACTGCAAGGAGATCCAACCAGTCCATTCTGAAGGAGATCAGCCCTGGGATTTCTTTGGAAGGAATGATGCTAAAGCTGAAACTCCAGTACTTTGGCCACCTCATGCGAAGGGTTGACTCATTGGAAAAGACTCTGATGCTGAGAAGGATTGGGGGCAAGAGAAGAAGGGGATGACAGAGGATGAGATGGCTGGATGGCATCACTGACTCAATGGATGTGAGTTTGAGTGAACTCCGGGAGTTGGTGATGGACAGGGAGACCTGGCGTGCTGCAGTTCATGGGGTCGCAAAGAGTCGAACAGGACTGAGCAACTGATCTGATCTGATTGAGATCCTTTGAACTATATGCTAGACACGGATGACAGTTTTGAGTAAAATAACATTCCCCATCTCAAATGACTTTTCCTCTCTTGGGAAAAATTAAGAAAGAAATGAATGCATGTCACGTAATGATAAAGATTGTCAGACAAAAGGAAAAGCACACGCAAAGGTCCAGAGATGGAAACATGCATAGAGGACTTGACAAACAGCAAAGAGACCAAGAAAAACTGCAGTGAAATAAGTGAGAAGTCAAATTAATTATGTCTTCAGGATTGACTGTGGTCCATAGCAAATCACAGTTCAACAAATTCTCTGAGCTATGTTTAACTGAACCATAGACTAGAAGAGGAAATAGCGATTCTTACAACTTCAGTCTTGCAATTTTAATGGCTTTGATTTTGTTTCCATATTGACAAAGGATTATGCTTATTGTATTATGTTTATAAAATACAACTCCTGTCTTTTAATTTTGCAACAAGAGAACATATTTATTGACATATGCCAAGCACATCACAAATATTATCTCTAATTTTCAGAAAAATCCATTTAACTCAATTCCACTTCTATCCCACTCGACATGAGAAAAACCTGGGTTGAAGAATTAAATTACTAATCACAGGTCACCAAATGTCAGGGCCAGAATTTGCCCTGCAGCCCATGGCACCGCACACAGTGGATCCTTCACTGTAAAATTGAGCAGGCTAATTTGAAGAACCGAGCAGATTGGTTTCACTCTGTATTTGAAGTTATGTGAGTTTACTGTTCTCTCACATTACCAGCAATTTACTACATTTCTCATTGTCATACCTTTCCAATTTTTTCAAACCTCTGTCCTACTCATCATTAGCAGATGGTTTTGCCTGTGAATCCCTGAGAAGAACCTGGTCATTGGGTGTCCACTCTCTGGTTCCTGCCTCTCTTACTATCCTCTCCTTCTTCCTTCCTGTGACAACAGAAAATATCTATTTCTCTTGGCTTACTTCAGATTAAACTCATCACTGAGTTCTTAAGATTCCTACATGTTATTCATCATCTTTTCAGCCTCTCTATTTCAACTTCATCCTTTCCAATGGCTCTTATATACTCTCATCTTGTCTTAAAAGCAAGGCATATATAAGATTAAACAACTCTCCCTGGTTTCACATGTTTCTCTCCTTGTCATACATTGATCAACATTGGAGCTGTCTTCACTAATTAGTTTGACATCCTGACACTGTATTCCTTTTACAATCTACTTTAGTTTGGCTTCTGATCCATCACTCCACCAAAATGGCCTCTGCATTACTCCATCTAATGCTTATTTTTTCAGTCATCTTATCTGACGCCTCTTCATACAGATATATTTCTCCATTTTTCATAGAAAAACTCCCTTCTTTTGCCTTCTGTGACATGAAAATCTCCTAATTTTCCTTTCTTTCCCTCCCTGGTTGTGTTTTGAAGACTCTCTTGTGGTCTAAGCCTTCAAGGCCTAAGCATTAAATGTTGACTTCCTCGAGGATCAATACTGAATCCCTTCTTTATCTAAACTCCTTTCTTTATCATATCCCTTCTTTTCACGCCCATGGTGTCGATGGCATTGTCAATACCATAGACATGAGTTTGAGCAAACTCTGGGAGATAGTGAAGACACGAAAGCCTGGTGTGCTGCAGTCCATGGGGTCACAAACCATTGTTAGCATCTGAACAACAACAATCTAGATGCCTGGATGATCCAATCCACTTTCTGTCTTTAATGACCATTCATATATCCACCTATCAATGTACATCCCAGCCCAGCCCTGTCTTATAAGTGCTAGTGGTTTATAGTTATTACCATAGATTGATCTCTCAGAGGTACCTGTCTCTAGAAATCCTAAATAAGTTCTCCAACTTCCTTCTCAATCTTGCTGTACCTCCACTTAACTCAGTAAATGGCCACACCATTTACTGAAATGTTCACCTTAGACATCTGAGCAATGTCCTTGAAGTCATCTGTAACTCACCTCCAATAATGAATAAACAACCATGTGTTGTTGACTTCAATGTCTGGATATTTCTCTAATTCATCACTATTGCTTCATATCTTTCATCACCATTCTAATTCAGGCCACCAGCATCTGGGACTATTTGATATTCTCCTATTGTCTTCTCACATCTTCCCTGGCCCCCTTTCAGTCTACTTTCAACATGATAGCCAAACAATATTTAAAACCTGCAATCAAAATTCTGATCATATTTCTCTCTGCAACCAAAAGGCTTGAATTATTTTCACAGTCTGAGGAATAAGTCCATAATTTTTAGTGAGACTCCAATGCCTGCATGGTCTGGCTCCTGGACTCCACTTCAACCTCATCTAGTATTATTCTCCTCCTTTCTCATCTTTCTTCCTGTTGTTTGCATGCACAGAGAATTTTCCTAATGTTCAGTTTGTTGGATTTTTCACTGACCTTTTATATGATCTTTACTCCATCACATCTCTGTCTTACATCTCCGCTTCTTTCAGACTTCAGCTTAAGTGCAGTTCTCCAAGATAGATTCTGACTCCCCAGTCTAATTAGCCCCTGCCCACTGTATACTTAGTTTTTTCTTAGCATTTCTCACAACTTTATCTTACATACAGTTTTTCTTCTATACCTGGTACTGGTCTATAAATAATCGCTTAGTGGAAAGAGGAACATAAACACTTGACTTTTTACAAAGCATTTTTATAAATATTTCCTCTGAGGTCTAATAAGTGGTAATCCACCAAATTAAGCTCCTTGTTCTATTTCCACATAAAAGATGATGTTATATATATAGTATGAAAGTGAAAACATTAGTCACCAAGTTGTGTCTGACTCTTTTGCCATCCCATGGACTGTAGCCTTCCAGTCCCTCTGTCCATGGAATTATCCAGGCCAGAATACTGGAGTGGGTTGCCATTCCCTTCTCCAAGGGATCTTTCTGACCCAGGGACCAAACCCAGGTTTCCCACATTGCAGGCACAGTCTTTCCCATCTGAGTCACCAGGGAAGCCCTATATATAGTATGACTAATATTCAAAATTAGCAATAGTAGTAGTGATATCTATGATTTAGACATATAGTTGTAGAAGGTAAAATTTAATATATATCTTCTAGGATCAATTTTAAAAATTTAAATTAGCTAAAAAACTGAAATTTGCATATGAAGTTAATAAACCTCAGAAAGTTCAGGACAGATACTACAATATTCCTATTGATGAGATTCCAGATAATTTTTATTCTGTCCTTTCTGCTTTTGGTTTATTTGGACTGTCTATTTTTACTTCCAAATCAGCATGTGTGATATTAAACATTTCTAGAAATGCAGTAGAAGTTCAATGGTATTTACAAAATACAGGCTTTATTTTTCAGCTCACTGGTAATTTTTCAACAGTATTTTTTACTCTATTCCCAGTGACTTCCCATTCCGTGATTCTGGAAGTTCTCTCTTCCTTGCTTTCTGTGACATGGCGATCTCCTTGTTGTCCTTTTTCCTCTCTTTGTAGACACTTTAACAGTCTAATATTTCTTTGCCCATGTTGTAAATATTAGTTTTTCAAGGTTCATTTCTAGGCAACTTTCAAAATGTTGGTGCATGCACCCAAATGAATATTAAACCAGTAGGAAGTTTCATCACGACAAGAAGCTTACTCGTTTCAGTTTTGAATTTCCTGTTTTTCTAATTACAATTCTTTCTGCCTAGTCAGTGCTTAAATGTACTGACTTATGGGAACAGCTTATGTGTAGCATAAACATTTGGCTGCCATGAAAGTAAGGGTAAGGTTGCCTAACATTTTCAGACCACTATAACCTCAACTGGACCCACTATTTTTAGATTTCAATTTGTATGAGTATGTCTTTAGTGTGGTAATCACAGTACAAATGGAAGTAACGTAGTCCTTTAAGCAAAATTCTTGTTGAAGATGAACTTCCCTCATGAAAAATGAATATTCTTTTTGCTTTTTAGTGGTTAAATTCTTAAATTTCAGAAATAGAAATCATGATAAATATGTTATAGCTGATTTGGATGAATTATTTTTAACAGGTTTTTTTTTTATTAGATGTTGGCAATTAAAGTGAAACCTTCAACTATATTTATAAAAATATATCTAGACTTGTTAGAGGTATTAAACTATAAATAATATTCAAATTACATAAGTAGATCACTAGTTCTAATTTTTAATTTGGGAACAAAGTGTTACTTTAATTGTATTCAGCTTTTTAAAAATGTACATTTTTGACACAAATTTAAAACTGTTTGATAGTCTATTAGCTTTTAAAGTGTTTTTCTTATAACATCAAAGTAAGATAAAGAACATTTATGAAATTTTAATTCTTAACTACTTCAAGACTATTTAGCAATATAAATATTTATAAACAAATTGCTTTTTCACTAATTTGAATGAAAATATTTACACTGAAAAGATATAATCATTCAATATGAATTACTTCATCTTTTATATATTTTTGTATATTCCAGAAATTATACCAGAAATCAAAGGATTAAAGGCTGATAGAATGGTTTCAAATTGTGTGTTTATGAAGCTCTTTAAAAATACTTAACCAACTATTGAAAGTTCTGGAAGTTATAATAGCAACAGTTTCTACAATTTTCTCCTTTCCCTTGGTGAACTATAAATATTCTTAAAGGATATAATTTTTACAAACAAATGCTAAATCTCATTTTTAGAATGCCTTAAAATTTCTTCTGACACATTATTTTCTGAGCATGCAATTATTATACATTATAGATTGTTTCATCTGATTTAGAAACTTTAGTTTTCTAAATTTTCTATAAGTATTTATATTTATCTAAATAAGTCTAATTATTCTTTTTGTTGAAATATGTTACCAAGAATTAGCAAATAAAATAAATAAACCCCTTTTAATAAATTAGATTTACATTTGGCAATTGAAACAAGACATATAGTTTGGCAAAAAAAAAATGTAGAGGAAACAGCTATGACTTTCTTTTGGCTTCTTTTGCTGTTCTTTGTGTACTTACAAATGACAGTTCAGACAGTTCATTTAAACACTGCTTAAAATCTTAATTGCTCACAGACCACTTTTAAAAGAAACCCCCAACTAATGGGAGGTCTAGATTACTTTATACACCTGGACAACATGAATTGCATTAGAGCTTACCATTTTGCCAGGAGGCTTGATCCCTCAACAGAAATTTTTTGCCAGCAACTTGATTCAGCTTCTGATCCAGTGCTGTGCTGCTGACCATAGTTAGTGCAGTCTCATTTGCATATCACGTGGCCAAGATTAATAATTCAAAAGTTCAGGAAAAATGTCAAACCCCCAAGTCAGCTGTTCATGTAAGGAACTTCCTGAAAAGTTGAGACATAAACTAATTATTCATTTTATGGAAAACACATTTCACAAATAGATGTTCAAAAGGTTACTGTTGAAATTATTCCTTTCACTAGCAAAACAGCAGAGAAGCACTCATTATTTCCATGTTTATTTGTTTATTTAAATAATAAGAAAATGTAAGCACTGTATGTTCAGTTTACAACTGCTTCTGCTTTTTCTCCAGTTTTCAAATTCACAAATTTTGGTGAATTCTGTATCGGGCATATAAAAACTAAACAACTATTATCAACATGTTTGAGGGAAATATAAAACTGAAAATTTGAAGGCAAATCTGGATATTGCTGTCAGAGTACTAATAAAAGGGATACTAGAGTTTTAGGCATTTTCATTTTATTTTCAGTGGTTAAAAACAAGAGACACTTAAAAAATACATCAGGTGGCCAGGGATTAGGGAGAAAGGTGACAGCTAAGTAAGATAACCTCAGTAGAAGGCAATTTACACATCCCAAGCAATGCTCTGCATAGCACCTGGAAACATATAACCACCATTTCAAACAGGAAACACACCTGGCTTTTCTGAGGATTATATTAGATTTATACTCAAGCAAACACTCAGTCTGCTTTATTTGAAGCCTAGTAATGATGCTGAGAAAGATCCTAAATTGTGCAGGCAGTAGTCATTTAATTTGAATGCCTTGAAAGTTTAATGTTGAATTGGCCGTGACAGGCAAAAGCCCCCAAAGAAACTATTGCATCCAGCCCTCCTAGCCAAGTATTTCACCTTTTCTGATATATAAGAGCCCCAAACTCAGGAACCTAAAAAATAAAATTTATAAATAAATACATACACATAAGTATGGCTTCCCTGGTGGCTTGGATGGTAAAGAATCTGCCTGCAATGCAGGAGACCCAAATTCGATCCTTGGGTCAGAAAGATCCCTGAAGAAGGGAATGGCTACCCACTCAAGTATTCTTGCCCAGAAAATTCCATGGACAGAGGAGCCTGGTGGGCTACAGTCCATGGGGTTGCAAAGAATTGAGCACAACTGAGTGTCTAACACAAACACACATTATATACTTAACAGTATATGCATACATTGAAATACAAATGTACTCATATATGAAATGTATATATATTTATATGAAATACTGTCTTTATAATTTGTTGAATTATTGTGATATGCCAGGTATTGCACTAAGCACCTTTTTGTATTGAATATTTATAAAGATCCTCTGAGGTTTTTTACTGCTTCTAAAATTTTCTCACTTTACAGATTAAAAAACACTGAGGCTTAGAGAGATTAATTAACTTTCTCAAGGTCACAGAGTCAGTAAGGAGAGGGATCTGAGTTTAAACATATATATTTTAATTCTAAACACACCTACTCTGATTCTTAACTGCCTCCAAGATAGAGTGATGATACTTTTGATGGACACCACAGATTGAATCAAAGATCAAAAATTAATGCAACTATTTTCCAGAAATTCAACTCTCTTTTAGTTTGAAAAGAAAGGATAAAAACATCATTTTCTGTCTACAATTTTAAAAGGGCAAAAAGCAAAGCATTTGAATGACCCATACCAGGCCTACTAATTTTAAACAAATTAGCATAGACCACCCCCCCTCACCCCCGAGCCCCCGGTACATGGACACATTTCACAGGTTTCTGCCTTGTTCTGAGGGGATGCAGGGCAATTCCTTCTTTGTGAGATGGTGGGAGTTCCCCAGAGCTTCCTCTTTCTTCTCCCCACATCCTGACCGCCATCTCACTCTGGACTGTTAAGATGAAAAGTGGTCTTCACTTCTCCTTTCTCATAGCACCAGTAATGATTACTGGTAGCCTTGGTTCCCTCTCAAGTTTTACTTCACAAACTGTCGTTCACCTCAGGTCGTTCAACGGAACTTCACCTCAGGGTGTTCTCACTGGAGAAACCAGAGGGCTTCTGAGACAGACTCAATAAAAGGTCTCTACTACTTCCTTTCTCTTATGAGGCTTTACTGGAGGGCTTCCCAGGCGGCCCTAGTGGTAAAGAGCCCACCTGCCAATGCAGGAGATGCAGGAGACCCAGGTTGGATCCCTGGGTAGGGAAGATCCCCGGAGAAGGGAATGGCTACTCTCTCCAATGTTCTTGCCTGGGAAATCTTATGGACAGAGGAGCCTGGTGGGCTACAGTCCCTGGGGTCACAAAAGAGCTGGACATGACTAAACAGCAACAACAACAGCAACGTGGGGTAGATCTTAATAGCAAAATAAATGCTGGGTATTATAGAAGTTTATAATAAATGAGAAGGTTTCTTCAGAATAATCACATCAATCTAATGCCATTAGTGTTAGAACATTTGCTGCCCAGGAATATCCATTTGAAAATGACCTTACAAAAGGCAGCTTGGTGAAAAAAGATTAGTGAATTCTCACAAGACTTTGCCTTTTAGTTTCTGTATGCACCTTGGAAACATAATGAAATTTTGTTTCCTTGTTTGGAAAAGGGGGATAATAATTCCTATCCCTTAAATCTCAAACTGTTTATAGTATCAAATGAGATAATATGTGAAAATTCAATGGGTTAGGAATGTGAGAGCAGTTCATACATACCAGGGGCACCAATCAGGAAATTCAACAGGACAAAGAATAGAGTGGGAAAGACAATCAAAGTATTAATTAAATCCAGTGTGAATAATAACTTTAATATTTTTGAGCACTCAGTCTATAACAACGTGGTGTTTCTTTTTTGTTTTATTTATTTATTTTCTTGGCTGCACCACACCATGTCTGGGGATCCCCAAGCAGGAACCAAACCTGCTCCCCAGCACAGTGGAGGGATGGCTCCGTAACCACTGGACCAACAGGGAATTCCCAACATTGTGTATATTAATTCCTTTAATATATATAAGAACTGAATGCAGTGCATATTATTACTGATCTTGGGTGGCCTTGGCATGCAGTTACTTGAAGCAGGTTTTGGTTCCAGGCCAGAGATTGAAGTCAGGCTGCAGCAGTGAGAGCTCTGAATCCAAGCCACTAAACCACCATAGGCAGTGGCCAGTGGCAAAGCCCTGGTCTGTCAGCTGTGTCGTAATGAATTTCCTGGTAAAGATGGAGAGTAGTGAAACTAGTAAAGTACTTATTATCAGGAAAAAGGGCGTGTGTAGATAGATACATAGGCAGACTCTGAGAGAGTTGTGCCTTTATGGTAGATTGAATTGCTTTTATGGGGCATTTCTTCCTGTTTTCCTTTGGCCAATCATCCTGCTTTGCCTGTTTTCGATTCCCGTATTTGGTTTACTTCAGGATCCTCCCATAAGTGCACATGCATGTCTTAGCCAAGACGGATTCTGGGGAAGAGGCCTAAGGGTAGATTGACATCACTTGCTATGGTGATGCCCCCTCACTTTTAACCTGCTTGGAGCCTTTCTGTACAAATGTCTCCTTGACTTCAATATTGAGGAATATGTGTCTTTTATCTTTTATCACTGACTCAATGGACAGGAATATGAACACACTCTGGAAGACAGTGGAGGACAGAGGAGTCTGGCGTGCTGCAGTCCATGGGGTTGCAATGAGTCAGACATGACTTAGCAACTCAACAACAGCATCTCTTATCCGGGCAGGCCCTGCTCCTCTCCCACTCCTGTCCATAGGGGATGAACTCCAGCTGCTTAGCCTTGGGTCTATTTATCTGTGGTCTCATTACTATGTCTAATTTTCAAATAAAGAAACTGAGGCCAAAAAAGATTAAATAACTTTCCACAATCACACAGCTAGTAAGTGACTGGGCTATAATTTGAAGGTTTGTGTGTTTGACTCCCGAACCCAAGCCTTTATTAATTTGTTGCCCTCATGGTAAGGAGGAAAATATTAGGTCAAAATATAAAATGACTGACACTGTACAATTTTTACTTTACATATGGCAATTTACTGTGTTTTAACCCAATAAAAAAAAGTTTAAAACTAACATTCAGTTTAATTACTAGTTATCAGTTTTATTGGTTATCAAATTTAAGTATTTAAGTCTGACAACTAAAGATAATAGAACATTTTAGATAAGAAACCAGACAACTAGACACATTTAAAATAAATAAGTGGTTTTGGAAAGGTTCTACTAGCAACAGCCCTAGGCATGTTTACCAGACACATTTTTTTCAACATCAGGAACAAGTCTCAGTGGAAAACAAGCTTGTCTAAGGGTCATACTGACCATCAAGGAATCACAAGCAGGGAAAGAGGAGAACAATTAATTTAATCCAAGGAATTTCTCCTAAGCCCGTCTGGGTAGTAATAGTAACAATATGACTCCAAAGAAGTTGAAAGGAAACAAGAAGATTATTTTGGTGTTGCTGTGCTAGGAGGATTTACCCAAGGAAATCTAGGTATATTTTAAGTCAAAGAATGGGTTTAGATAGGAAAAGAAAAATTAAGAGATCAGCAGAATAGAAAACATAATAGAAAGTATATGTAGACCGTCTCTGAAAAGTGAAAGTGAAAGTGTTAGTCACTCAGCTGTGTCTGACTCCTGGCAACCCCATAGACTGTAGCCCTCCGGGCTCCTCTGTCCATAGAATTCTCCTGGCAAGAATACTGGAGTGGGTTGCCATTCCCTTCTCCAGGGGATCTTCCCAACCCAGGGACTGAACCTGGATCTCCTGCACTGCAGGCAGATTCTTTACCATCTGAGCCACGAGGAAAGCCCAGATTGGCTCTAAACTCTTCCATATTCTAAAATTCAAACAAACCTCTATTGGCCAAATTTACTTTACCATGGAGAGTAGTTCATCCAAGATGGGCATTCCAGCTGAGGCAAAACAATCTATTTCTTCTATATATAAAAATCCTTGGGACTTCACTGGTTGTCCAGTGGCTAAAACCCCATGCTCCCAACGTGGGAGGCCAGATTCGAGCCCTGGTCAGGGAACAAGATTGCACACGCTGCAATTAACGGTTTGCATGCCACAACTAAGATCCTGCATGCTGCAACTAAGACCTGGTATAGTCAAATAAATATCAAGAAAAAATCTTTGTCATGTAAGAGTCACATTAGTAATGAGAATTTGTACAACATTGATGCTTCTTTGTTTCTTATCCAAGTGAATAAAATATCATGTTTATCATTTCTCAGCAAAATTCAGAAGAATTGTGTTCTGCTAAATAAAAATGTTAACTTGTTAAAAATATCTGGCTATAGCTGAAAAAGGTTCTAAGTGTTTTTGAGCTAGTAATAGTCCAACATACAGCAAACTCACCTCTTAATTTCCAGTTTATACTCCAAAATTCCAACAGCTAAATGACTTTTTAATGATATATGATAGCGATAACCATCAGTGTCTCCCTACAGAAAATAATGTTGTCTTGTTTGCCTGACATGAAATTCAAATATTTATGTGAAATTATGGCAATTTTTTTTTAATTATCAATGACCAAGGCACAGACTTTTTGTTTAAAAAAGAGAGTTTGCCTGAAATATTGAAATAATTGATTCATTTAATTCGCTATCCTACTCCTCAGTGTTTTTCAGCCAGATTTATCATATTTTGTACAAACCTGATTGATTCTTGGAATGTTTTGTATTACTTACAAAAACAAAACAAAAAGCAGCTAGTTCATTGTTTTGATGTATATATAAGCACTTTTCAATTGGACAGTAATTAACCACTCCTTATCTTGCCTTCTTGCTTGTTCAAATATATACCCTTGGAATATATAATAAGAAATCAGTATGTTTGAATCTCACTGAGCATTTTATAATCGAATTGAGAGATTTTCAAAATTCCCCTGTGTATGAAAAATATGTTATTAAGAGAGTAAACTCTCT
Organism: Bos indicus; assembly: GCF_029378745.1. Lineage (NCBI taxonomy): Eukaryota > Metazoa > Chordata > Mammalia > Artiodactyla > Bovidae > Bos > Bos indicus. The sequence goes on from NC_091760.1 coordinate 116,341,997, forward strand.
GTGATTGCCTTAGTTATTAAATTTAAAAAATTACCTGTTTCCACCTATATATTTCTGGAATACAGTGTCAAGTGGGCCTTAGGAAGAATCACTATGAGCAAACCTAGTGGAGGTGATGGAATTCCAGTTGAGCTATTTCAAATCCTAAAAGATGATGCTGTGAAAGTGCTGCACTCAATATGCCAGCAAATTTGGAAAACTCAGCACTGGCCACAGGACTGGAAAAAGTCAGTTTTCATTCCAATCCTAAAGAAAGGCAATGCCAAAGAATGCTCAAACGACCGCACAATTGCACTCATCTAACATGCTAGTAAAGTCATGCTCAAAATTCTCCAAGCCAGCCTTCAATAGTACATGAACTGTGAACTTCCAGATGTTCAAGTGGCATTTAGAAAATGCAGAGGAACCAGAGATCAAATTGTCTACATTCACTGGATCATCGAAAAAGCAAGAGAGTTCCAGAAAAACATCTATTTCTGCTTTATTGACTATGCCAAAGCCTTTGACTGTGTGGATCACAACAAACTGAGGAAAATTCTTTAAGAGATGGGAATACCAGACCACTTGACCTGCCTCTTGAGAAACCTATATGCAGATCAAGAAACAACAGTTAGAACTGGACATGGAACAACAGACTGATTCCAAATAGGGAAAGGAGTATGTCAAGGCTGCATATTGTCACCCTGATTATTTAACTTCTATGCAGAGTATATAATGAGAAACCCTGGGCTGGATGAAGCACAAGTTGGAATCAAGATTGCCAGGAAAATATCAATAACCTCAGATATGCAGGTGACACCACCCTTATGGCAGAAAGGGAAGAAGAACTAAAAAGCCTCTTGATGAAAGTGAAAGCGGAGAATGAAAATGTTGGCTTAAAACTCAACATTAAGAGAACTAAGATCATGACATTTGGTTCCATCACTTCATGGCAAACAAATGGGGAAACAATGGAAACAGTGAGAGTCTTTAATTTTCTTGGGCTCCAGAATCACTGCTGATGGTGACTGCAGCCATGAAATTAAAAGATGCTTGCTCCCTGGAAGAAAAGCTATGACCAACCTAGACAGCATATTAAAAAGCAGAGGCATTACTTTGCTAACAAAGGTTTGTTTAGTCAAAGCTATGGTTTTTTCCAGTAGTCATGTGTGGATGTGAGAGGTGGGCTATAAAGAAAACTGAATGCCAAAGAATTGATGCTTTGGAATTGCGGTGTAGGGGAAGACTCTTGAGAGTCCCTTGGACTTCAAGGAGATTCAACCAGTCAGTTCTAAAGGAAATCAGTCCTGAATATTCATTGGAAGGACTGATGCTGAAGCTGAAACTCCAATACTTTGGCCACCTGATGCAAAGAACTGACTCATTTGAAAAGACCTTGATGTTGGGAAATATTGAAGGCAGGAGGAGAAGGGGATGACAGAGGATGAGATAGTTGGATGGCATCACCGACTCAATGGACATGAGTTTGAGTAAGCTCCAGGAGTTGGTGATAAACAGGAAAGCCTGGCATGCTGCAGTCCATGGGGTCACAAAGAGTTGGACACGACTGAGCAACTGAACTGCACTTATAAAACACTTAGTGATGTGATTCACTTGTAGTATTTTCTTTGTCTCTACAACATACTCATTGATGCAATTATTAATTTTAAAGTATGTTTAACTGAGGACTTCCCTGGTGGCTCAGTGATAAAGAATCTGTCTGCAATGCAGGAGACCCAGGTTCAGTCCCTGGGTTAGGAAGATCTCCTGGAGGAGGTCGCGGCAACCCACTCTAGTACTCTTCCCTAGGGAATCCCATGGACAGAAGAGCCTGGCAGGCTGCAGCCTATAGGGTTGCTGGGAGTTGAACACAACTGAAGTGACTAAGCAGCAGAAGCATGTTTTACTCCTGGCTTATTATACTGCAAAACTAATAAAATTTGACTTCACTATTAGGTCAGTGTTGTAATATAGTAAATGAACGTTCAGGCTATAGAAATTTTGATAGTTACATTTAAACAATCTGAAAGGTTACAAAAATATTTCAAGTATTGCCTTTTAAAATATCCTTTTACCCTGCATGTATTATTTATGTGTCTGTAAGTAGTATTTTTTTTCATGTTTACATAACGTGGTTTTTTTTTTTTTTTTTTTTTTAGCCACACTTTGTGGCTTGTGGGTTCTTAGTTCCCCAACCAAGGATTGCACCCAAAGAGCCTTCAGCCATGAAAGTGCAGAATCCTAACCACTGGACTGTCAGGGAATTACCTTAACTTTGTGTATTTTAAGTAACAGAAAAGAGGAAAAGAAAACTAACAGCAAGCTTGAGAAAGGATCCAGCCATTTGACACTCATGATGGCTCCATGGTCAGGAGAGGGATGTGACAAACTTGAGCTGATCAGGAACTTCTTACTGCCCAAAGACCACAAAACAGGAAAGCTTAGTCAAAAGACAATTCACTGTATGCAGAATTTTTTGTGTTGGTATGCTGTGACCATAGTGAAATGCCCCAGCTGCATCTGTTTTACCACTGATTGGGGCTTAACCCTGAAATACCAAGCAAACTTTTTGAATAAAAATGGACCTTTTCCTCTATTCTGCCATTCTTTCACTTTTATTCAACATCTTTTAAAGGCCTCCATGTATATCTATGGGGAACTGGAAATGGTGAAATGCTTATCTGTAGCAGAGATTAGCACACACAGAAAATAAAATACATTTTCCAATGACACTAGATTCTTGAATGTTAAATACCAAGCATGAGGAGAAGTGGCCCTTATTGTTTGCCATCTGTAATTCAGTCCATCAATCTGCTTATTTTTGAGAAAATCAAGGCTCAGATAGTGTAAATTTTGCAAGGTCACATGCTTCCCAGCTAGCTCAAATGGTAAAGAATCCACCTGCAATGAAGGAGACCTGGGTTCAGTCCCTGGGTCAGGAAGATCCCCTGGAGAAAGGCATGGTAACCCACTCTGGTATTCTTGCCTGGAGAATTCCATGGACATAGGAGACTGGAGGGCTACAATTTATGGGGTCACAAAGAGCCAAACACGACTGAGTGACTAACACTTCCACTTTCACTCCTCATGCTAGAATCCGTGGTGGACATGAATCATGCTGTTGCTTCTACTTGCCCAAAGTTAATCTAACAATATTTCTTGACAGTGTGCTCCAGGAAGTCCCTACCAGGTAAAGATATCTTGGTGTATCTTGTCTTGAATGTAGTAGCTCTTGTTTAAATACAAATTATCTAGTTCTACCATATGATAATGTCCTCTTAAAAATGTAGTGCTGTGTCGCTCAGTCGTGTCCAACTCTTTGTGACCTCATGGATTATAGCCCACCAGGTCACTCTGTTCATGGGGATTCTCCAGGCAAGAACACTGGAGTGGGCTGTCATGCCCTCCTCCAGGCGATCTTCCCAATCTGGGATTGAACCCAGGTCTCCCGCATTGCAGACAGGTTCTTTTTTTTTTTTTTTTTTTTTTTTATTTTTAAACTTTACAATACTGTATTAGTTTTGCCAAATATCGAAATGAATCCGCCACAGGTATACCTGTGTTCCCCATCCTGTACCCTCCTCCCTCCTCCCTCCCCATACCCTCCCTCTGGGTTGTCCCAGTGCACCAGCCCCAAGCATCCAGTATCGTGCATTGAACCTGGACTGGTGACTTGTTTCATACATGATATTATACATGTTTCACTGCTAATCTCCCAAATCTCCCCACCCTCTCCCTCTCCCACAGAGTCCATAAGACTGTTCTATACATCAGTGTCTTTTTTGCTGTCTCGTACACAGGGTTATTGTTACCATCTTTCTAAATTCCATATATATGCGTTAGTATACTGTATTGGTGTTTTTCTTTCTGGCTTACTTCACTCTGTGTAATAGGTTCCAGTTTCATCCATCTCATTAGAACTGATTCAAATGTGTTCTTTTTAATGGCTGAGTAATACTCCATTGTGTATATGTACCACAGCTTTCTTATCCATTCATCTGCTGATGGGCATCTAGGTTGCTTCCATGTCCTGGCTATTATAAACAGTGCTGCGATGAACATTGGGGTACACGTGTCTCTTTCCCTTCTGGTTTCCTCAGTGTGTATGCCCAGCAGTGGGATTGCTGGATCATAAGGCAGTTCTATTTCCAGTTTTTTAAGGAATCTCCACACTGTTCTCCAGGTTCTTTACCATCTGAGCCACCAGGGAAGTACCAACTGAGAATTTTTAAAACCTTCTTTCTGCCAGTTCATATTTCCATATTGTACCAGGCTCCTAGAAAATTCCTGGTTGTGAGTTTGATTACAGTTTCTGTATTAGCTAGATTTATCTAATTTTATTGCTTTTGTTATATCTGGAAATTATTATAGACTGTATCAAATGCTTTCCATAAAATGTCAGCTTCTAAAAAATAAGCAAAATTATTATTTCAGTGATTAGTATGGTCTTTATAATCTTATTCAAGTCTCATAGGATATCAATTTCAACTTAAAGTACTTCAAAGAATTAGTGTGCTAACTAATTTAGAATCCAACATGTAATGCTTGAAATTTTCACAATTTGTTTTTATAATATATAGAGTTATGACTAATGTGAGGACCTTGTCCATCTTTGGTTATTACTCAAGCCTCCTTTTAAATAGCATAAAGGCTTGTGTATATAGGACAAAGGGCAAGAATAAGTTTCCAAATATTATTCCCTAGAGTAATGAAAACCCAGCCTCTAAGAAAATCTGGGAAGGGAAGGAATGAAAAAAAAAAAAAATCTATCATGTAGTACCATGCTTTGTGAACTCAGGAAGAGAATTGAGAAGAAAATAAACAATAGAAATGGAGAGAAAATCCTCTTAGAATTCAAGACATCAAAAAGTGGTGCTGACTTGGGGAATGTTTGTAAGCCCATACATGTATGTCAAGGTCAAAGAACAAATATTAATGGGAAAAATAAGTACTTCACTAATAGCAAGCAATAAATTCACTGCTGATGGTAAAAATGAACACAATTCAATAAATCTGGCTTACTTTTCTCTTAACTAGATTTGTTGCATATTTATTTTAATTAAGACAATCTATTGACTCTATTCAGAGAAGGCAATGGCACCGCACTTCAGTACTTTTGCCTGGAAAATCCCATGGATGGAGGAGTCTGGTAGGCTGCAGCAACTTCACTTTCACTTTTCACTTTCATTCATTGGAGAAAGAAATGGCAACCCACTCCAGTGTTCTTGCCTGGAGAATCCCAGGGATGGGGGAGCCTGGTGGGCTGCCGTCTATGGGGTCGAACAGAGTCAGACACAACTGAAGCGATTTTGCAGCGGCAGCAGCATTGACTCTATTAAACTTACAATTGTTTAATTTATACAGATAGGAAGATTTTGCCAGAACTGATATGCTTTCGTTAATTTTAGTTTGTATACTATACTTTTGCAAAATTGGAAATAATTGTAGATAGTAATTTTTAAAGTTTATTTATAGATGTTCTACCCAGCAAAGTTCTAAATTTACATATGAAATTTTATTATTTTTAATTTTAGGGAAATGAAAAAAAATAAAATTATATTTTATAAGCAGACAGTCAGTAATGTAATATCTATTGTTAAACTGAAAAATAAAGGGAAAAGAACAAAGATTTGATTGTGTGGCATAAAAGAGATGGCAGGAAAATACTGTATACACAGAGAAAAGGTTAATGTGAACCAGTAAAATAGTTTCCAGCTCAGTCAGGGCACTGAAGCAAGTAATAATACTGCCCACTGGGGCTCCTCTGACCCCACCCCAGAGGGGAGTAGGGGTTGGGGAAGTGCCTTGATGCTGCCCAGAGGGGATGCAAGTCCTGCCTCCATCAAGAGAGTTTGAGGTGCCTTTACAGCCTGGCAAGGGTGGGGTCTAGGATGCTCACTCAATCTTTGCTGGTGTGGTGGGAGTGGGCCAATTTTTCTCTTCTAGTGTTTGATTCAACTAGAGTGGTTTTAAAAAGCTTTGTACCCTGCCAGACTGTCCCTTTCCTATCACCTGGGCTAGAGAGAACAGGCTTTTATCGTGCTTTTTAAATTTTTTTCTGTTTATGCCTCTTGCCATGAGTTTGAGAAAACTCTGAGAGTTGGTGATGGACAGGGAGGCCTGGCGTGCTGCAGTCCACGGGGTCGCAGAGATGGACACAGCTGAGCGACTGAGCTGAACTGATCGCCATCTGTAGGTTGTGCTTCTTTTGCTCCACATCTGATCTACACGAGGCAAGTAACAAATAGATAAACAAAACAACCATTATCTTTGACATCATCTTTGTCCTCATATTATGTTTTAAATCTTTAAAACTTTAAAAAGGACTTTTAAAAGTTTCAATGATGTACCAAGTATAACCAGAGAATTATTCTGGACATAAAGTTCAAATACATTAAACTGTTTTTTTTTTTTAACCTTTAATTGTTGTGACCAAATGTATGTCAGTTAAAATGTTTAAAAATAATTTATGCATTATTGTCTGAAGATTAAGTGTTTCCACCTTCAAAAGAACACTGATAAATGGCTAATTTTAATGAAATTATAATTTGATTTATTATATTATGACATAGGTCACAGAAAGCCACTGGCTATTTAGAATAATGAGTAATGTGAAATGAAGTAATTTCCTCTGATATTCCGAAAACATTTTCATGTAAACAGATATTAATCCTTTATATTCTCTCTAATAACATATATCAGCAGATACATACATATATAACATTTCAGCTCATAAGAATCTGTTGTTAAATTTTCAGGAATTTTTAAAGCTAGTAGAGGTCAAGGTAATAGAACCTGGCCATAGTGGGAATATTTACACCATGGAAATCGCAAATGCTTTAAATGAGCACCATGTCCCCTCAAATCTTACTTTCACAGAGAGATGGTTGTTAAACATTTACCAGCACATCACTCTATAAATTCAGGTATTTGTCATTACTAACTGGCACATATATATTGAATAAGTGCATATGTATGAAATCTACATATATTTAATAAACGCATATAGCAAATATGTATATGGCAGTTTTCATTCCAATCCCAAAGAAAGGCAATGCCAATGAATACTGAAACTACTGCACAATTGCACTCATCTTACATGCTAGTAAAGTAATGCTCAAAATTCTCCAAGCCAGGCTTCAGTAGTACATGAACCATGAACTTCCACATGTTCAATCTGCATTTAGAAAAGACAGAGGAACCAGAGATCAAATTGCCAACATCCATTGTTTCATCGAAAAAGCAAGAGAGAATCAGAAAAACACCTACTTCTGCTTTATTGACTATGCCAAAGCCTTTGACTGTGTGGATCACAATGAACTGGAAAATTCTGAAAGAGATGAGAATACCAGACCACCTGAACTGCTTCTTGAGAAACCTATACGCAGGTCAGGAAGCAACAGTTAGAACTGGACATGGAACAACATACTGGTTCCAAAAGGGAAAGGAATATGTCAAGGCTGTATATTGTCACCCTGCTTATTTAACTTCTATGCAGAGTACATCATAAGAAATGCTGGGCTGGATGAAACACAAGCTGGAATCAAGATTGCCAGGAGAAATATCAATAACCTCGGATATGCAGATGACACCACCCTTATGGCAGAAAGTGAAGAACTAAAGAGCCTCTTGATGAAAGTGAAAGAAGAGAGTGAAAAAGTTGGCTTAAAACTCAACATTCAGAAAATGAAGATCATGGCATCCAGTCCCATCACTTCATGGCAAATAGATGGGGAAGCAGTGGAAACAATGTCAGACTTTATTTTTTGGGGCTCCAAAATCACTGCAGATGGTGACTGTAGCCATGAAATTAAAAGATGCTTGGTCCTTGGAAGAAAGGCTAAGACCAATTCCTAGGCAGCATATTAAAAAACTTTGCCAACAAAGGTCCATCTAGTCAAAGCTATGGTTTTTCCAGTAGTCATGTATGGATGTGAAAGTTGGACTATAAAGAAAGCTGAGTGCCAAAGAACTGATGCTTTTGAACTGTGGTGTTGGAGAAGACTCTTGAGGGTCCCTTGGTCTGCAAGGAGATTCAACCAGTCTATCCTAAAGGAAATCAGTTCTGAATGTTAAATTGAAAGGACTAATGCTGAAGCTGAAACTCCAATACTCTGGCCACCTGATGCAAAGAACTGACTCATTTGAAAAGACCATAATGCTGAGAAAGATTGAAGGCAAGAGGAGAAGGGGACGACAGAGGATGAGATGGTTGGGTGGCATCACTGACACAATGGACATGAGTTTGAGTAACCTCTGGGAGCTGGTGATGGAAACGGAAGCCTGACATGCTGCAGTGCATGGGGTCACAAAGAGTTGGACACGACTGAGTGACTGAACTGAACTTGCTATAGAGATAACTTTTAATTATATCAGTATATATACTTTATACACACACATCTACAGTCCATGGTTTGGCAGGACCCATGCTAGTTCTGTTAGGGAACACAAAAGTGACTTAAAGGAGTCCCCTGCCCTATCTTCATGAAAGTACCTAATTTTAAACAAAAATGAAAGCAATATTGTGGTATTTTTTCCTCTCACTTTTGTCTCCTTTTCTCTTTGGAGTCCTGAAATATATATTTCTTGGAAAGGGTTGATACTTAAACAGCTGTTTAAAGAAATGATTGCTTGAACATATACCAGTTCTTTTTGATGAGCACAAGCAGGTTCTCTCCCTGCAGGAAATTATAAACATATAGTAGTGATATAAGGGCTTCCCAGGTGGCTCAGAAGGTAAAGAATTCGCCTGCAATGCAGAAGACTCAGGAGACACAGGTTTGATTCCTGGGTCAGGAAAATCCCCTAGAGGAGGTCATGGAAGCCCATTCAAATATTCTTGCTTGGAGAATCCCATGGACAGAGGAGCCTGATGGGCTACTGTCCATAGGGTCACAAAGAGTCAGATACAACTGAATAAGTTGAGTATGAACACATGCAAAGCACTGCATGGTTATGTTCCAAATAAGTCTAGAAATCCTCCCTTTCTTGTAGGTATCCACCTTAAGCAATGGATAACTAATCTCTCCTGTTTGGATGCAGTAGATGGGCAAGTGGTTATGTGTGATCATGGCTGTGGACATCAAAAGGTGTCAAGGATTCAAGAATCTGAACTCTGCCTGTTTCTCTTCTGTATAGCATCCCAGTTCAGCACTCCCAATCGTTCTTCATTCCTTCACATCTGAGACGGAAATCAGCTCATTTATCTCATTAAATAAGAAGCCAGCCTTCCTCTCACTCCTAACTACAGTCAGTTCATTTTAAAATTTCTTAATGTGGAAAGACTTAAACTGATTTTCTAAAATCTGAAGGGAGAGAAAGCTATAAGAAATAAATGTTGAGTGTTCATTTATTTTATTCCTAGTTTCCTTCGGGCACTTATCAGTTAAATGTACAATAATAAAATATCTGTTTCATGAGATAACATGATTCATGATTAGGATCATTAAGTTTGAACTGATAATGATTCTGTTTCAAATGCTTTGTTGTTGTCTTTAAGGAGCTAAGTGATAAATGACTTGAAAATGTGTAGCTTGTTTGAATCATGAAATCTAAGCCTGGTATTCTTGTCATCACATAAATAATTGCTTCATAATCCTCAGAGGGAAAATTATGTACATCTAGATTTGCACCTGTCTTAGTTTAGTTTAAAGTTACATATTGCTGTTAGGTGCAATCAAAATAGCAAATAAAATGTCTCTTGATAATGTTTATTGTACTGACTATCATTATATGGTTGTGTTCTTAAATTTCTGCTGGTTTAATGTATCTTGTTTCAAACTCTGAAAGTTTGAAACAACTTTCAAACAAATTTCTCTTTCTCAGAAAGAGAAATAAATAAAATATAAAATGAGTTGTCTTAACTTTGCCAATAAATTCTTTACTACTTTCATGTTGTTGTTTTGTTGCTAAGTCATGTCCCACTCTTTTGTGACCCCATGGACTGCAGCCCTCCAGGCTCTCTCTCCACAGGATTTCCCAGGCAAGAATACTGGAGTGGGTTGCCATTTCTTTCTCCAGAAGATCTTTCCCACCCAGAGATCAACCCTGAGTCTCTTGGCAGGTGGATTCTTTACTACTGAACCACCAGGGAATTTCCAACTTCCTTGTAAGACTGACTAAAATTAACTAGAAAAAGAAGGTTACATTGTTGTTCTTATAAAAGTGGCCATTTAGGAGAGAAGGAAATGTTGTTTAAAAATCCTTTCTGCCCCTATTTATCCAGGGATTTAACCTGGCCCAATCTCAGGGACTCAGAATGATGGGGGCCTTATCAGGGCCAAGAGATATGAGCGTTCTGTGTTGAGGAATTGACACTCTTTGTCTTGAAGGAAGAAATTAAGTCCATGCTTAATTCCAAAATTATTCCTGGACTATAGCAATTCTACCTTTCTATGTCTTCTTCTGCAGACATTCTTTGATAAATAAAGGAGACGTGCTGTGTTGTGCTTAGGTGCTCAGTCGTGTCTGACTCTTCGAGAACCCATGGACTATATAGCCTGCCAGGCTCCTCTGTTCATGGAGATTCTCCATGCAAGAATACTAGAGTGGGTTGCTATGCCCTCCTCCAGGGATCTTCCCAACCCAGGGATCAAACCCAAGTCTCCTGCATTGCAGGCAGATTCTTTACCGTCTGAGCCACCAGGGAAGCCCAAGTAAAGGAGATAAATACTTGGAATTTTCTAATCCCAATGAATGACTCTTCCTACCCCCAAGATGGGTCAGTCACAGAGAAAGGAGGAGTAGGGTGGGATGAATTCCTAGATTGGGATTGACATATATATATACACATATATGTGTATATATATATTATTGATGTGTGTGCATGCTTAGTCATGTCTGACTCTTGGCAGCCCGCCAGGCTCTTCTGTCCCTGGGATTCTCCAGGCAAGAACTAGAGTGGATTGCCATTTCCTTCTCATATATTATTGATACTATGTATAAAATAGATAACTAACGGGAACATACTGTGTAACATAGGGAACTCTACTCAATGCTCTGTGGTAAACTAAATGTGAAGGAAATCCAAAAAAGAGGAAATATATGCATATGTGGAGATCATTCACTTTGCTGTACAGCAGAAACTAACACAACACTGTAAAGCAACCAAACTGCAATAAAAATTAATTGGAAAAAACCCAACATGAATCACGTTCCCCCTTCAACTCTCAATGGCCTTTTTCCTTACAAAAATGACATTAGGTCACATTTAGTTGCATAACTAACAGAGGAATTCGCATACCGATAATAAATCAACAAGATATTTCAAAATAACTAATATTTCTCTAAAACCGTATCTACAAGTCCATACACAGAAGCTGTTGCATATTTCCCATGTACCAGAGGTCAAACCTTGAGAGATAAGCCCCATGGGCATAGAACTTTTCAAATTCTGGATTAGAGGTAATTATACTATGTGGATTTAATTATAGTGTTTCTTTTTTGGATTTATATTTTCCTCTGAGATTTAAAAATCTCAGATATAATGTTTACTGGCTAAAACTTGCAACTCTTGATAATGCATAATAAAGACCCATTAAGGACTATAATTTTGAATAGGCAACATTTTATTGTTACTGGCAGAACATCTATTTTCTTAAAAATAGCACTGAAATCAGTGAGCTGATGATATACAATATATTATAGGTTATTTGTATTTTGAATTGCAAATGTGATTTTTAAAAAGCAAATTAACTTTTATATAATAGATTATAGCATAGTATCCATAGCCTTATATACACAGAAAGTGCCACCTTCCATATATTTTGGTAATAAATAAATTAATGATGTTGTTATCCCTATCATGGCTAAGTACTATGCCAGTTGTCCTGCTGTAGAGATAGATAATAAGATAAAGTGCCTGCCTTAAAAAATTACTTAATAATGTATTTGAAACTATCGGTCACCACCAAGAACCATAGAGGTATGGGACTGAGGATGTAACTAAACTGTTTTTTTTTTTTTTTTTCTTTTTTGATGCTCTGTGGCATGTGAGATCTTAGTTCCCTGCCCAGGGATTAAACTCATGTCCCCTGCATTGGAAGTGCTGAGTCCTAACCAGTTAGATGGTCAGGGAATTCCCAAGACTCTTAATAGGAAGCTTCATGTTTTATACCTTTCCTAAAAGAATAATTGGCATGTGGAATTCTAAATATGGAACTTTGAAAAATATAAAAGTATTATGTTGGTTTCTTAATATATTGTATTTTATATCCCTTGATATATTTTCTTTATGAAACTTCATATGACACTATGTTAGAAGGCCTTGCAGCAGAGAAGCAAAAATGTCTGCTTAGTGATGCATTTTCTTGGTTTCTGGGAGGAGGATTAGATTAAGTGATATATAATTTCATAATCCATGAAATAATCATGGTCTTCCATGTCAGACCATGATTGTCATGATTGTCAATCATGCTCCTCCAGAAATGAGGAGCATATATCATGGAGTTCAAAGTACATGATTGTGATATGAACTATTCCACAATATCTTCACTCTGAGCTTCTAAAAATAGGTTGTGATTTTCTTTGTTTAACTTACTATGTGTAGTTTACTGACAGTTTTAAAGGTCTTTGGGGATTACTGAAAATACTAACTAGGTAGATTATTTCACCCACAGTATTCTAGTAAATGCATATTTGGTTGCAAGGAAGACTTATTTTAAAGAGTACTCATAAATAAGACGGAGAAGGCAATGGCACCCCACTCCAGTACTCTTGCCTGGAAAATCCCATGGATGGAGGAGCCTGGTGGGCTGCAGTCCATGGGGTCGCTACCAGTCTGACACGACTGAGCGACTTCACTTTCACTTTTCACTTTCATGCATTGGAGAAGGAAATGGCAACCCACTCCAGTGTTCTTGCCTGGAGAATCCCAGGGATGGCGGAGCCTCGTGGGCTGCCATCTATGGGGTCGCACAGAGTCGGACACGACTGAAGCGACTTAGCAGCATAAATAAGAGTACAAAACTAACGTCTGGGAGAGCATGTGCCGATGCCAGGCCTGCTCTTGCCGCCACCAGGGGGCAGCACAGAAGGTGAAAGCACCTGATTTCCTCTGCTGGGGACGGACAGAATGACGATTCTGTCCAGGCTGAAGGTTCCTACCCTTCTCTTTTCCCAGCCAGAGAGGACTTTATGGGTATTGCATCTCAGCCAACTCCTCGCCGCACTGGGAATTTTCCTGAGATGTAATCGCTTCTCACTCTGCATTTTGGACCATAAAACTGGCAGTGAAAGTATTTCTCTAAACCGGTCGGCTGGTTTCTTCCACAAACCTGCATGCCTCCTGATTTTTTCATAGCTTTCCTCCAGGCTTTTTAGGAATCTGACACCTGCATTTGGGGTAGGGGTCAGGTTGCTTAGGAGGAAAACAGTGAGATAAGGAGAGGGTAATGTAGACTTTACTTAGGAAAAGTATACAAATTAGGTTATTTTACACAATTATGGTTTATTGTGGGAGAAGGCAATGGCAACCCACTCCAATACTCTTGCCTGGAAAACCCCATGGACGGAGGAGCCTGGTAGGCTGCAGTCCACGGGGTCCCTAGGAGTCGGACACGACTGAGGGACTTCACTTTCACTTTCATGCATTGGAGAAGGAAATGGCAATCCACTCCAGTATTCTTGCCTGGAGAATCCCAGGGAAGGAGGAGCCTGGTGGGCTGCCGTCTATGGGGTCTCACAGAGTCAGACACGGCTGAAGCGACTTAGCAGTAGCAGCAGCAGGCCTCACTAAGAATCTGGAAATATAGAAGTCAGCAATTAATAAATGGAAGCTGGTCTGTTTGGGCTTTTCTGTTGTCTCAGTGGGCCAACCTGCCAACGCAGGAGAGATGGGTTTGATCCCAGGTGAAGATCCCCTAGAGAAGTGGCAACCCACTCCCATATTCTTGCCTGGGAAATCCCATGGACAGAAGAGCTTAGTGGGCTCAAAGAGTCAGATGTGACTTAGCAACTAAACAGCAGTCTGTCTGTCTGCCTTTCTCTTTATTTACCTATATCTACTGTCCATATGTCTGCCTATCTATGTGTCTCTCTACCTATCTATCTATCATCACTATCATCTATTCTCTCTCATTATCTACTCCATCGTCTTCTCTTACTGTATGGCTTCAGATGGTCATCTTAGCAACTAAAGCTACATAGTCTTTCACCACAGTTTCCTTAACCTAATGACTTCATTCCTAATTTTTGAAAGAGAGGTCTAACTTTCTAAGTTCACTTTTCAGCTAGGTCTATGAGTCTTCAGTAAGGAATAGACAAGGCATCAGGTCAAGTGGTCTATGTTGAATGAAGTTTTCCTTAGCAAGGAATAAGAATGGAATGAGCAGTAAGAGGCATCTCTCATAAACAAGCATTTTAAAACACAACATGCCTAAAACTAGAATCGTCTTTCTCTTCTCCACTCTTTCCTAATCCATATCCACACGATACTCATCTTCTCTGTATTTTTAACTTTATGAAAGGTTCATCTATTGACAGTTATCCAATCAAGTTATCCAGTCAAAAAGAATAGAAGATGCAATTGATTTTTCTTATCTCCACATATCCAATCAACTCTCAAAGTCTGAAGATTCATTGATTTTGTGATAGCAATACCATTCACTTGATGGAATTTATATAATTGATTTCACTTCAATTTTTTTTAAAAAAGGATAAATTTAATACAGTACTCATATTTTATGGGTTAGGAAACAAAAAACAAAGACTTAGAGCAGTTAGTTAACTTACTCAAAGTGACCTGCACAGCAAAAGACAGAGCTGAGTTTTATCCTAGCACTCTGACTCTAGAAATATCCCTGCAGTAAGTAGTCCCTTGCCTAACCTTATGGGAGATTGGAGTACTTGTAAACAGGAGAAACTTGAACTTGCCGCAGATATTTTACTTCTAATGTTAACCTTATATTGGGCAAGTTACTGATTAATTCCTATCTTAATCAACTGCAAGGAAGCTGGTTGGATGGTGATAAAATAATGAGTACTCTGTGCTTATTGTCTGTACTATTTCCTGCCTCCATTTCTTTTTCCAGGCACAATTCCTTACTATTCTGGTATTCAGAATGCCTGGCTCAGTTTAGTGCTTGGATCTCCACTTTGTAAATTGTTGAAAGGACAAGTTTAAATACAATCTAATCTTACTTAAGCAGACTCATGTGTATTTCTACCTAAAAGTAAGATACAAAGAGAAAGGCACAACTTATTAATCTTTCCCATAGTTTAAGGAAATTTCAGATGAGGGGCAGGGAACTGAATCTATTATTTTATTATTTCTATAATTTTATTTTTATTATTTCAATTATTTTTCTTTATCCTATCCTACGTGGGCCCTATTTCAGATTTGGTTAAACATTGCAATCTTTTCCTCAATATTTATAATAGGACTGTCATAATTCTTTGCAAATATTTGTTCATGATAATTGTTTGCCCCAAGTCTTCATGCATATGTTTGTGTAACTGAGTGTGTAGATGGCAAAGAGTGTAAATCATGTAACTAGAGTAGGGTTTCTGTGAACAGCACTTGAATAATAAGCCTCTGATTGTTGCGTATTTGTTCTTATGACATTGATAGCCAAAGCTATGATTTATTTGGTGTTAATTCTTGGTCAGATTTGTACAGAAATCAATAAACCATTTTATAATGTCCTACTTTCTGACTCATTTTACAGCAATATATTTACAGAGACAGTTGGGATTGTATCTACAAAATGTTTTCCGTTCAAGATTACAGGATCTTGATTTATGATCTGTTACTTATTTTTTAGAGAAAATTTACTTTGCCTCATTGGCCACTATTTTCTACTGTGCTTTTAACCTTCTTTCCCTTTAGTCCCTTGTAGCTCAGCCGGTAAAGAATCTGCCTGAAATGCGGGAGACTCAGGTTCATTTCCTGGGTCAGGAAGATCCCCTGGAGAAGGAAATGGCCACCCACTCCAGTATTCTTGCCTGGAGAATCCCATGGACAGAGGAGCCTGGCAGGCTACACGCCATGGGGCTGCAAGAGTCGGACATGACTCAGCAACTAAACCACCCTCTTCAGTCAGTTCAAACAAAACTCAGTTTCCTCCTAGAATTTTAAAATAAATTTGTTAGGGCACATCATAATACATTTTGCTGTATAGAGTTACTTTATTATTTGCATTGTTGAAATTCTAGATACCTCTCAAAGAGAGAGCATGCAATTAGAGGTCAATAAATACCACCTGAAATAAAAGAATGCTCTGTTGAATTGATTGAATCATGTTTATTTTTCTGTTTCATGTTTATTATTCTCCTTTTTTTCTCTAAGTTTTAGAATTAAACTCTTGGCTATATTCATTAGGAGTTCCAAGGACATATGCTGATAAGAAAGGTATAGTTGAATTAGAATTAACTATTACATTTAGCAGTGTGGAGTCATTGATGATATTCCCAAGAGTATTCTGAAGGATTTATGAGGTAAAACACAGATTGCAATGGATATAAAAGAAAATAAATGGAGAAGAATTGGAACCTAGTGTTAACACTTTTGAGAATTTCTCTGTTTTAATCCCCCATTTAACCACCAACTTTCAAAACACCTTGTGTCTCAAACTCCAAGCTTACCTGGCTTTCTATGGCCAGATTCAGCTTGCTTTTCATAGAGATTTGCTACTGACCCTGGGCAGGACCCTGTGGGGCTCCTGGCCTTGGAAGATTTTCTGTGTGCCCCATTTGTTATTCAAGCTTCAGCCTCCATGACCTTACCTGAGCTCCAAAGGATAGGTTCAAACAGCTTTTAATTAGGGAAGGGAAGGGATGCAGAGAAAAGGGGGAAGCAGTGAAGAAACAATAGTACAGCCTTAAGGCAGGGTTCTGGTTCCACTTCAGAGGATAACATAACACTATCTTTGAATTCTTCTGTGAAACTAAGACTCCCAACAAAAGGAAAATGTTAACCACTTGATGAAGCATTCTTCATCCCAGAGACAGTCACACAGTTTGGCAACTTTGAGAACCACAGAAGCTCATCAGGAGACCACTTGAGATGAGATTAAAGGAATCCAGGCCCTCAGTTCAGTCAGTTCAGTTCAGTCACTCAGTCATGTCTGACTCTTTGTGACCCCATGGAATGCAGCATGCCAGGCCTCCCTGTCCATCACCAACTCCCAGAGTTTTCTAAAACTCATGTCCATTGAGTCGGTGATGCCATTCAACCATCTCATCCTCTGTCGTTCCTTTCTCCTTTCGTCTTCAATCTTTCTCAGCATCAGGGTCTTTCCAAATGAATCAGCTCTTCCCATCATGTGGCCAAAGTATTGGAGTTTCAGCTTCAGCATCAGTCCTTCCAATGAACATTCAGAACTGATCTCCTTTAGGATGGACTGGTTGGATCTCCTTGCAGTCCAAGGGACTCTCAAGAGTCTTCTCCAACACCACAGTTCAAAAGCATCAATTCTTCGGCACTCAGCTTTCTTCACAGTCCAACTCTCACATCCATACATGACTACTGAAAAAACCATAGCCTTGACTAGACAGACTTTCATTGGCAAAGTAATATCTCTGCTTTTAATATGCTGTCTAGGTTGGTCATAACTTTCCTCCCAAGGAGTGGTTTTCTTTTAATTTCATGGCTGCAATCACCATCTGCAGTGCTTTTGGAGCCCCCAAAAATAAAGTCTGTCACCGTTTCCACTGTTTCCCTGTCTATTTGCCATGAAATGATGGAACTGGATGCCATAATCTTAGTTTTCTGAATGTTGAGCTTTAAGCGAACTTTTTTACTCTCCTCTTTCACTTTCATCAAGAGGCTCTTTAGTTCTTCTTTGCTTTCTGCCATGAGGGTGGTGGTCATCTGCATATCTGAGGTTACTGATATTTCTCCCGGCAATCCTGATTCCAGCTTGTGCTTCCTCCAGCCCAGCGTTTCTCATGATGTACTCTGTATAGAAGTTAAATAAGCAGGGTGACAATATATAGCCTTGATGTACTCGTTTTCCTATTTGGAACCAGTCTGTTGTTCCGTGTCCAGTTCTAACTTTGCTTCCTGACCTGCATATAGGTTACTCAAGAGGCAGGTCAGGTGGTCTAGTATTCCCATCTCTTTCAGAATTTTCCACTGTTTATTGTGATCCACATAGTCAAAGGCTTTGGCATAGTCAGTAAAGAAGAAATAGATGTTTTTCTGGAACTCCCTTGCTCTTTCCATGATCCAGAGGATGTTGGCAATTTGATCTCTGGTCCCTCTGCCTTTTCTAAAACCGCTTGAACATCTGGAAGTTCGTGGTTCACGTATTGCTGAAGCCTGGCTTGGAGAATTTTGAGCATTACTTTACTAGCATGTGAGATGAGTGCAATTGTGCGGTAGTTTGAGCATTCTTTGGCATTGCTTTTCTTTAGGATTGGAATGAAAACTGACCTTTTCCAGTCCTGCAGCCACTGCTGAGTTTTCCAAATTTGCTGGCATATTGAGTGCAGCACTTTCACAGCATCATCTTTCAGGATTTGAAATAGCTCAACTGGAATTCCCTCGCCTCCACTAGCTTTGTTCATAGTGATGCTTTCTAAGGTCCACTTGACTTCACATTCCAGGATGTCTGGCTCTAGGTGAGTGATCACACCATTGTGATTATCTTGGTCATGAAGATCTTTTTTGTACAGTTCTTCTGTGTATTCTTGCCACCTCTTCTTAATATCTTCTGCCTCTGTTAGGTCCCTACCATTTCTGTCCTTTATCGAGCTCATCTTTGCATGAAATGTTCCCTTGGTATCTCTGATTTTCTTGAAGAGATCTCTAGTCTTTCCCATTCTGTTGTTTTCCTCTATTTCTTTGATTTGATCTCTGAGGAAGGCTTTCTTATCTCTCCTTGCTATTCTTTGAGACTTTGCATTCAGATGCTTATATCTTTCCTTTTCTCCTTTGCTTTTCACTTCTCTTTTTTTCACAGCTATTTGTAAGGCCTCCCAGACAGCCATGTTGCTTATTTGCATTTCTTTTCCATGGGGATGGTCTTGATCCCTGTCTCCTGTACAATGTTACGAACCTCCGTCTATAGTTCATCAGGCACTCTATCTATCAGATCTAGGCCCTTAAATCTATTTCTCATTTCCACTGTATAATCATAAGGGATTTGATTTAGGTCATACCTGAATGGTCTAGTGGTTTTCCCTACTTTCTTCAATTTAAGTCTGAATTTGGCAATAAGGAGTTCATCATCTGAGCCACAGTCTGCTCCCAGTCTTGTTTTTGCTGACTGTATAGAGCTTCTCCATCTTTGGCTGCAAAGAATATAATCAGTCTCATTTCAGTGTTGACCATCTGGTGATGTCCATGTGTAAAGTCTTCTCTTGTGTTGTTGGAAGAGGGTGTTTGGTATGACCAGTGTGTTCTCTTGGCAAAAACTCTATTAGCTTTTGCCCTGCTTCATTCCATATTCCAAGGCCAAATTTGCATGTTACTCCAGGTGTTTCTTGACTTCCTACTTTTGCATTCCAGTCCCCCATAGTGAAAAGGATATCTTTTTTGGGTGTTAGTTCTAAAAGGTCTTGTAAGTCTTCATAGAACCATTCAACTTCAGCTTCTTCAGCATTACTGGTTGGGGCATAGACTTGGATTACCGTGATATTGAATGGTTTGCCTTGGAAACGAACACAGATCATTCTGTCGTTTTTGAGATTGCATCCAAGTACTGCATTTCGGACTCTTTTGTTGACCATGATGGCTACTCCATTACTTCTAAGGGATTCCTGCCTGCAGTAGTAGCTATAATGGTCATCTGAGTTAAATTCACCCATTCCAGTCCATTTTAGTTTGTTGATTCTTTGGCATTGCCTTTCTTAGTGATTGGAATAAAAGCTGACCTTTTCCAGTCCTGTGGCCACTGCTGAGTTTTCCAAATTTGCTGGCATATTGAGTGCAGGCCCTGGACACATTCAAATCCTTATCAACAATCTCACACTTGAAACACTGTTATAAAACTTCTCACCAAATCCCTCTGTTTTGATGCCATTAGTTCACAGTGTCCCTATTTGCCTGGCAAAGCAATAAAACTATTCTTTTCTACTTCCCCCAAAAGTCCGTTTCAAGATTTAAGTCAGCTCTGGTGAACAGAGGCCAAGTTTTTGGCATCACTACTTTAGCATTTTCAAAAATTTCTATCTTCCAAAATTTATAAAGCTCTGTTTTCTCCATTTCTGTTATTTTTTTCATGAATGTTTACATGATGCAATTCCTTCATTCTCATTTTAGTGATGTTTCTTGAGGAAGCAGAAATCCACATTTGTTCAATGCTATGTTTAAGTAGAAACACTCAGAGATTCTTAGGAAGAGGTTATCATATCATTTATATCCTATATTGAATGAAAAGCAGAATACTAAATTTATTTTAGGGTAAATTTAACATTTATTTTTACCTAATTTTTATTTTTCTAGGCCTAAATAAAGAAAAAATCCTAAATTGAAATTATATTCTCATTCATTGCATTTAGAATTTCTCTTTAACACCATTTTTGGTCTACAATCTGAAGAAGAAATACAATTTTAGAAAAGTCAAACAAGGCATTATAAAGCTTACATCAAAACCAAACTTTCAGAAAAATAATAATACAAATTTATTATGAATTGATTAATCTTATAAAATAGTTGAATAAAGCTCAGTTAAAAATTCCTAAAAATACACACCAGATAGCAAAGGATACATATGGGTTATTTGATGGATAAGCTTAGATGTATGTGGTTATATAATTATTGAGTATAGGAACTTAGTTTATGAGAACTGAACAGAAACAGATTGAATAACAATGGAATTTACGTATGGGAGTATGGGAGCAAGATTTCCCATGCTAAAATATATGTCTCTGGCATATTAATTAACTTTTCCTCCTTCTTCCTCTTCTCCTTCTTCTTTCTGAGAAACAGCAGATATAGGAAGGGCTCTGAAAACCAAGTAGGAGTTGCCATTTTGTAGCATATTCAAAAGCAAAGACATTACTTTGCCAAGAAAGGTCTGTCTAGTCAAGGCTATGATTTTTCCTGTGGTCATGTATGGATGTGAGAGTTGGACTGTGAAGAAGGCCGAAGAATTGATGCTTTTGAACTGTGGTTTGGAGAAAACTCTTGAGAGTCCCTTGGACTACAAGGACATCCAACCAGTCCATTCTGAAGGAGATCAGCCCTGGGATTTCTTTGGAAGGAATGATGCTAAAGCTGAAACTCCAGTACTTTGGCTACATCATGCGAAGAGTTGACTCATTGGAAAAGACTCTGATGCTGGGAGGGATTGGGGGCAGGAGAAGAAGGATGAGATGGCTGGATGGTATCACTGACTCGATGGACATGAATCTGAGTGAAATTCAGGAGTTGGTGATGGACAAGAAGGCCTGGCGTGCTGCAATTCATGGGGTTGCAAAGAGTTGGATAGGACTGAGTGGCTGAACTGAACTGAACTGAAGACACATTTATATTTGTGAGGGATGTTGCCATTTGAAACATGTAACATGACTTATCTTCCCTTTTCATCGTAAAGTCTAATTAGTAAATGCCTACACAGTTGCTCCCAGCTCTAACTAGTGATTGTTCTAGACTTTAGATCAAAACATCTTCACTATAATAGCTTAGCAAAGGGGTAGTCAGAATTATGCTTCTTTGCTGGTTTCCCTGGCAGAAACTTGATGTTTTTCTTCCTTTATATCTATTAATTTCCCCTTCCTTTGCCTCAATAGTGAAGATTGCTGCCATGTCCTGCCATCTGTCCATCTGTTACACAAGGTAGGGTGAAACTCCAGGACCTTGCTTCAGGCATATAAGACCCTGTATCCACTAAACCCTTGATGCCTCTGCCCCTGACTCCAGGCTCTTTCTTCCATCTTAAGGCTGGTAAAGTACAGAGCTTGGAGACCTGTAGGGCTTCGCAGGTGGCTCAGCAATAAAGAATCTGCCTGCCAGTGCAGGAGATGTGAGTTTTATCCTTGGGTCAGGAAGATCCCCTGGAGAAGGAAATGGCAACCCACTCCATATTCTTGCCTGGGAAATCCCATGGACAGAGGAGCCTGGCGAACTACAGTCCATGGGGTTGTAAAAGAGTCAGATACAACTTAGTGACTAAGCAACAACAACCCCTCAACATTAAAATGGTGAAAATGGTAAATTATAACTTTACAATTTGTTCCTATGGTTTTGTTTTAAACACCATAGAAATCAAGTGTATGAGATAATTAAATTATAAAACAGAAAGATAGAAATAGTTTGTTTAGCACTTCATTTCCAGAATACTGAAGGTCATGTAAACAATAAATTAAAATATACTCTGATCAGTTAGTATGTTGAATGGACAGACACAGGAAAACAGCTTGATGGTAATAAAGCACAATCATTTTCTTTTAATTTGTAAGAATCATTAGTAAACATTATTCATATTCTATCAAGAAATGCTTCCTTTATCATACTCTTTATAGGCAGAATTCTAAATGCTACAGGCTTTCTATAAAATTTGGGAAAAAAATGGAAATATACATAAAATTATTGCTATTACATTGCAGTGTTCAGTAATGTCACATTGTATGTTCATTGCTTTGTTATTACTAGTGATAAACAGTTCAAGATGTGATGTAAATTTATAGTGAGCAAAGAGGATTTTCCTAACTCATGCAAGTGCATCTGTGATGTGCTGGCTCATATGATGTGCCTCCCACTTTCATTGAGTAAAGCTTCATTTCTTGCATATTCCAGAGGTAAAATAAGTAGTTTCATTCTGTTTAAAACAAACATTATATCTGTTTCCAGACTTTATGGCCAATCTGTGCATTCTCATTCTACAGTACAATGGCATCAGAACAAGAACGCATTACAAAATAATGGGAAAAAGTTTTGGCTCTGGTGTTTGTAAACCTAGGACTGAGTTTTAAGCGCACTGAAGTGAGTTTTTCACCTCTAACCGCCTTAGATTCTTCATCTCTAAAATAAGGTTGTATGCATGCTAAGTTGCTTCAGTTGTGTGTGACTCTGCAACCCTATGGTCTGTAGCTCTCCAGGCTTCTCTGTCCATGGGATTCTCCAAGGAAGAATACTGCAGCAGGTTGCCATCTTCTTCTTCAGGGAATCTTCCCAACCCAGGGATTGAACCATGTTTCCTGCAGCTCCTGCATTGTAGGTGGATTCTTTACTGCTAAGCCATTAGGTAAGCCCAAAATAAAGTTGCTAGAGGGTCAAATCAGATGTCATAGGACATTTGAAATACTTTTAGATAATAAGATATTATAATATTATTCTTATTATTGAAATTTAACTTAGCATCTTCTCAAATAATGCTGTGATAAAATGTAAAGCATGTTAAAAGATTTCTTAAAGCCACAAATACAAATCTATTGCTGGAAAAAAAAAAAAAAAAGATAGCAAAGGCTATGTCTCTGGCCAATGGGCTGGGATTCAATGGAGAAGGAGCATGAGGAAACTTTTTAAAGGGTGATAGCAATGCTCTGTATCTTGTTAGGATAAGATTTATGTAGGTATATACATTTGTCAGGACTCAGTGTTTGATATATTTAAGATTTATGTATTTCCTTATGCATATATTTATCTCAAAGAAGGCAAACAAAAATAACTACTGTATTCTGGTTAGTGAAATGTTTACTAAAATGTTTAGAGTTGGAATTTACTGATGTCTGCAACTTTGACATACATTAAAAAATAAATTGGATTGATAGAGTTGATAGAGAATGAATAGATGAACAGAGACCTAATGAAGCAGATTTAATGAGATATTTGTTGTCAAATCTAGGGGATGGGCATATAAATATTCACTATACAATTCTTTCAACTTTTATGTATGTGTGACAATTTTTACATTAAAAGTTGAAAAAGAAAGGCCAAAAAAATATAAATAAAAATATACCCCTTCCCAAAGGATATGTTTTGTCTCTAGCTCTTCCTTAAGGGTTAATGAATTGACCTAAATGTCTATATTTGTAAAGCAAACAGAATATACTACCTCAAAGTCTCCAACTAAAGAAATCCAAAAAGAGGAAATATATTGAGAGCAAAACTAGACGAAACTAAAAGCAAATAAAATCAAGTTTTTGAATTTTCAAATAGACAAAGCATAGCTTAATTAATGAAAGACAAGATATGATTTGTCATTAAAACAAAAACTAGAGAAGGGTTGGTTATACATTCTCAGTGAATTTCCAACTGGAAATGGAAAAAGTTTATACTTAAAAATATAAAGTGGCAAAAGTGATAATACCAAATAGAGACTATGACAGGAACAATAAAAAAGGAATTAATGAGGAAAAAAGGAAATAATTTCAAAACTAAGCTAAATGGAAATTTTCAAAATTTTCTAGTGATGAATAATTTTTGTGCTATAAATATTTCTTCAAGATATAAAAAAGCATGGTTTATTATCTGATTTTTTTTAATGAAGAATTTAAAAATATGTTTTTTCTCCCACTTTTGACCAGAGCAAAACTGAAAGGAAAGTGTTAGCCCTAGTGTATTTTGAAGATACATAGACCTGAAATTAAATCTTAGGAAATAATTTGAATTTTTAAAAAAATGAAGTATTGAAAAATATCTTAGAAAATAGAATTTAGTTTCCAACCTGTTGAGAATTTCACTTGCCCCGAATCCCTCCCAGCATCAGGGTCTTTCCCAATGAGTCAACTCTTCGCATGAGGTGGCCAAAGTACTGGAGTTTCAGCTTTAGCATCATTCCTTCCAAAGAAATCCCAGGGCTGATCTCCTTCAGAATGGACTGGTTGGATCTCCTTGCAGTCCAAGGGACTCTCAAGAGTTTTCTCCAAACCACAGTTCAAAAGCATCAATTCTTCGGCCTTCTTCACAGTCCAACTCTCACATCCATACATGACCACAGGAAACATCATAGCCTTGACTAGATGAACCTTTGTTGGCAAGTAATGCCTCTGCTTTTGAATATGCTATCTAGGTGGGTCATAACTTTCCTTCCAAGGAGTAAGCGTCTTTTAATTTCATGGCTGCAGTCACCATCTGTAGTGATTTTGGAGCCCAGAAAAATAAAGTCTGACACTGTTTCCCCATCTATTTCCCATGAAGTGGTGGGACCAGATGTCATGATCTTTGTTTTCTGAATGTTGAGCTTTAAGCCAACTTTTTCACTCTCCACTTTCACTTTCATCAAGAGGCTTTTGAGTTCCTCTTCACTTTCTGCCATAAGGGTGGTGTTATCTGCATATCTGAGGTGATTGATATTTCTCCTGGCAATCTTGATTCCAGCGTGTGTTTCTTCCAGTCCAGCGTTTCTCATGATGTACTCTGCATATAAGTTAAATAAACAGGGTGACAATATACAGCCTTGACGGACTCCTTTTCCTATTTGGAACCAGTCTGTTGTTCCATGTCCAGTTCTAACTGTTGCCTCCTGACCTGCATACAAATTTCTCAAGAGGTAGATCAGGTGGTCTGGTATTCCCATCTCTTTCAGAATTTTCCATAGTTTCTAGTGATCCACACAGTCAAAGGCTTTGGCATAGTCAATAGAGCAGAAATAGATGTTTTTATGGAACTCTCTTGCTTTTTCCATGATCCAGCGGATGTTGGTAATTTGATTTCTGGTTCCTCTGCCTTTTCTAAAACCAGCTTGAACATCTGGAAGTTCACGGTTCACATATTGCTGAAGCCTGGCTTGGAGAATTTTGAGCATTACTTTACTAGTGTGTGAGATGAGTGCAATTGTGCGGTAGTTTGAGCATTCTTTGGCATTGCCTTTCTTTGGGGTTGGAATGAAAACTGACCTTTTCCAGTCCTGTGGCCACTGCTGAGTGTTCCAAATTTGCTGGCATATTGAGTGCAGCACTTTCACAGCATCATCTTTCAGGATTTGGAATAGCTCAACTGGAATTCCATCACCTCCACTAGCTTTGTTCATAGTGATGCTTTCTAAGGCCCACTTGACTTCACATTCCAGGATGTCTGGCTCTAGGTGAGTGATCACACCATTGTGATTATCTGGGTCATGAAGATTATTTTTGTACAATTCTTCTGTGTATTCCTGCCATCTCTTCTTAATATCTTCTGCTTCTGTTAGGTCCCTACCATTTCTGTCCTTTATCGAGCTCATCTTTGCATGAAATGTTCCTTTGGTATCTCTGATTTTCTTGAAGAGATCCCTAGTCTTTCCCATTCTGTTGTTTTCCTCTATTTCTTTGCATTGATCGCTGAAGAAGGCTTTCTTATCTCTTCTTGCTATTCTTTGGAACTCTGCATTCAGATACTTATATCTTTCCTTTTCTCCTTTGCTTTTCACTTTTCTTCTTTTCACAGCTATTTGTAAGGCCTACCCAGACAGTCATTTTGCTTTTTTGCATTTCTTTTCTATGGGAATAGTCTTGATCCCTGTCTCCTGTACAATGTCACGAACCTCAGTCCATAGTTCATCAGGCACTCTATCTATCAGATCTAGTCCCTTAAATCTATTTTTTCACTTCCCCTGTATAATCATAAGGGATTTGATTTAGGTCATACCTGAATGGTCTTTAGTGGTTTTCCCCAGTTTCTTCAATTTAAGTCTGAATTTGGCAATAAGGAGTTCATGGTCTGAGCCACAGTCAACTCCTGGTCTTTTTTTTGCTGACTGTATAGAGCTTCTCCATCTTTGGCTGCAAAGAATATAATCAATCTGATTTCAGTGTTAACCATCTGGTGATGTCCATGTATAGAGTCTTCTCTTGTGTTGTTGGAAGAGGGTGTTTGGTATGACCAGTGCATTTTCTTGGCAAAACTCTATTAGTCTTTGCCCTGCTTCATTCCGTATTCCAAGGCCAAATTTGCCTGTTACTCCAGGTGTTTCTTGACTTCCTACTTTTGCCTTCCAGTCCCCCATAGTGAAAAGGACATCTTTTTTGGGTGTTAGTTCTAAAAGGTCTTGTAGGTCTTCATAGAACAGTTCAACTTCAGCTTCTTCAGTGTTATTGGTTGGGGCATAGACTTGGATTACTGTGATATTGAATGGTTTGCCTTGGAAACGAACAGAAATTATTTTGTCGTTTTTGAGATTGCATCCAAGTACTGCATTTCGGACTCTTTTGTTGACCATGATGGCTACTCCATTTCTTCTGAGGGATTCCTGCCCGCAGTAGTAGATATAATGGTCATCTGAGTTAAATTCACCCATTCCAGTCCATTTCAGTTCGCTGATTCCTAGAACGTTGACATTCACTCTTGCCATCTCTTGTTTGACCACTTCCAATTTGCCTTGATTCATGGACCTGACATTCCAGGTTCCTATGCAGTATTGCTCTTTACAGCATCGGACCTTGCTTCTATCACCAGTCACATCCACAGCTGGGTATTGTTTTTGCTTTGGCTACATCCCTTCATTCTTTCTGGAGTTTTTTCTTCACTGATCTCCAGTAGCATATTGGGCACCTACTGACCTGGGGAGTTTCTCTTTCAGTATCCTATCATTTTGCATTTTCATACTGTTCATGGGATTCTCAAGGCAAGAATACTGAAGTTGTTTGCCATTCCCTTCTCCAGTGGACCACATTCTGTCAAATCTCTCCACCATGACCCGCCCGTCTTGGGTTGTCCCACGGGCATAGCTTAGTTTCATTGAGTTAGACAAGGCTGTGGTCCTAGTGTGATATTCCAATGAGGAAATAGTTCACCACTTGAGTCATGTTTTTAAAATGATAAAATTATGGAGAATGATTAACTTTTATTTATCAGTTCAGTTCAGTCACATAGTCTTGTACGACTCTTTGCGACCCCATGGACTGCAGGACACTAGGCTTCCCTGTTCATCACCAACTCCTGGAACTTACTCAAAATCATGTCCATTGAGTAGGTGATGCCATCCAACCATCTCATTCTCTGTAATCCCATACTCCTCCTGCCTTCAATCTTTACCCGCATCACGGTTTCTTTTCCAATCAGTTCCAAGAACTGATGTGAGTCAGTTCTTCACACCAGGTGGCCAAAGTATTGGAGTTTCAGTTTCAGCATCAGTCCTTCCAATAAATATTCAGGACTTATTTCCTTTAGGAACGACTGGTTGGATCTCTAGTCCGACTGGAGAATTTCCTTTAGGATGGACTGGTTGCAGTCTAAGGGACGCTCAGGAGTCATCCCCAACACCACAGTTCAAAAGCATTAATTCTTTGGCACTCAGCTTTCTTTATAGTCCAACTCTCACATCCATACATGACTACTGGAAAAACCATAGCTTTGACTAAATGGACCTTTGTCAGCAAAGTAATGTCTCTGCTTTTTAATATGCTATCTAGGTTGGTCATAACTTTTCTTCCAAGGAGCAAGCATCTTTTAATTTCATGGCTGCAATCATTATCTGCAATGATTTTGGAACCCCCCAAAATAAAGTCTGTCACTGTTTCCACTGTTTCCCCATCTATTTGCCTTGAAGTGATGAGAACAGATGTCATGATCTTAGTTTTCTGAATGTTGAGTTTTAAGCCGACTTTTTCACTCTCTTCTTTCACTTTCATCAAGAGGCTCTTTAGTTCTTCTTCACTTTCTGCAATAATTGTGGTGTCATCTGCATATCTGAAGTTATCGATATTTCTCCCAGCAATCTTGAACTTTTATTTTATCTTAGCAATAAATTGTAACTAGGCAAAAAATAAATAAGTAAATATTTGAAAAAGAGTTTAGTTTGTTAATTCTGTTTTTAAGAAACAACTATATAAGCTTTAGACTCTACATCTGAACATAAGTTGATATTATATGACAGCTGTGTAAGTTTCAATTTATAAAAAATAAAATATTTGGTGAAATAAGTTATCTAAGTGCTGATATATATCCTATTTAATGAAATAAGGATAAAACTATGACTTTTTGCATTCTTCTTAGCAGTTGTGGGGGACCTTTGTATATGTTATCTACATAAAAACTCTACATATTAGATTTTAAATCACAAAGTTAACCTCCTAAATATCATATTTTCGTATTTATTACATATTCAATGTTTTGTTATAAAAATGGATATGGTCTTCATAAAAATCAACATATTATTTGTGAAGACTATAATATCAGATCAGATCAGATCAGATCAGTCACTCAGTTGTGTCTGACTCTTTGCGACCCCATGAATCACAGCACGCCAGGCCTCCCTGTCCATCACCAACTCCCGGAGTCACTGAGACTCACATCCATCGAGTCAGTGATACCATCCAGCCATCTCATCCTCTGTCGTCCCCTTCTCCTCTTGCCCCCAATCCCTCCCAGCATCAGAGTCTTTTCCAGTGAGTCAACTCTTCTCACGAAGACTATAATATAGACCTGTTTGAATATAATTGCTTTCTATTTTTTTCATTTCATGAACTTATTCAGGAAGTGTCAATATTTATTTAGCTTTTAAGTACAAAACACTGTGCTGGCACTGGAGAGGAATACAGAAGTGAAAACTGAGTGAACTGCTACTAAGAAAAAAGAGGATGAAATTGTCACTGCTGACAAGTAAGTAAAGTTCTTATTGGAGAATTAAAGAGGTTACAGTTTTGAATTGAGCCTTGGAGAATGAGATGGATTATGTTCAGTCAAGTGGTGTTAATTGACCAAAGTCCTGATGTGTTTAGGGCAGTGTGTTTTTGTCAAGTTTTATAATTTTATTCTGGAAATAGAATATAGAGTGATTAGTGGTAGTGATATTAAACATTCAATGATTGATAAAACTGAGGAGAAAACAAGTAAACAAATAAATATAGCTCTGATTTCAGGCTATTACTGTTAGACTTAAGTAAACTTAGAAAACAATAGCACATTCCAAACTGCACATTTCTGCAAAACCCGTGTTTAACCTATATCCCTAAGTTGCTCTGAGTCTAATAGCTTGGGTACCTTAATAGCCAATTGATTTGGAGCAAACATGGTGAGACAACAACATATCAGGAAAACGAAATGATAAGGACAGTTGCAAAGCTCAGAGTCTTTGGAGGATGAAGTCTGTTGTCCCTCATGCAAAAGTACTGAATATACTCCAGTTTTGGGTTATCTGATGACCCAGAGGGATGGTATGGGGAGGGAGGTGGGAGGGGGGTTTAGGATGGGGAACACGCGTACATCCGTGGTAGATTCATGTCGATGTATGGCAAAACCAATACAATATTGTAAAATAATTAGCCTCCAATTAAAATAAATAAATTTATATTAAAAAAAGAAAAAATTAAAAAAAGATTGCCAAATTAAAAAAAAAAAGAAACATACTCTTATCGTATAGTGCAGTAATCATGCTCTTTTTTTAAAAAAAAGAGAAATTAGAAGTCTCTTCTCCATGTGCCTTTGACATGAGACTGATCAACAGGAGAAAATTAAACAAGTTCAATAGCAAATACATATAGGAGAGACCCAAAAGAACTGAGTAACTCAACAAAATGGCTAAAACCCTCACCTTAAATATCATCTTCAGCTAAAGACAAGAGGATTTGGGCATCATGGTTTGGGACTTCAGAGGAGCAGATGGCAATTCACAAGGGAATAGTAAGAACTTCCCTGGTGGTCCAGTGGCTAGGACTCTGTTCTTCCAATGCAGGGGGCCTGGATTGGATCCCAAGTCAAGGAATTAGATCCACACGCCACAACTTAAGAGCTCCCATGCTACAACTAATGATCTCACATACTGCAACTAAGACCTGGCACAGCCAAATAAATAAATGAATGAATATTAAAGCAGATGTTTGGTAAGTAAATGTTTGCTGGGCCCTGCAGGGACAGTGGGACACAGAGTTGACTCTAATCATTACCTCCCTCTGAGCTTCTCCCACCACAGTTAACCCATATTCTTTGCAGATATCGCTGGTGATAGCTCCGTTCTAGAAACAGGCCCTCTATCTAAATTCTTTTAAGGAAGTTAGGGGGAAAGTAACTATGTTTCTTGACTTTTTTGGGCCTTGATTATTTTGAGCCTGAAATAATCAGCATGCCAGACACATCTAGGGTGTCAAGTTTGCTGGTTTTGTTGCCTACACCTTCCATTCAGTTTATGAAACACCGTTCTAAGTTGAAGTTGGGCAGCTGTGTTGATGACAGATGGCTACAGTAAAGACAAAGCCAGCTGTTGCTTTTATTCCTGTGTACTATGAAAGCAGGGACAGAGATGTTTGCTTTCTCTTCTATTTGTGTTAGCGCCATAATAAAATATGACCTTTTCTGCTATTTGTCTTTGACCTTGAGGTCAGTTTCATCCTTTCTACAAAGTTGCTCAAGCTGCTTATTTTTCCATTGTTGGTAAGAGAAGAGGGGGCAGATCCAATTTAGATGTACGGTTTTTGTCTGAATTTTTGTTTTGATTTTAACTGTATTTAATAAGGAATGAATATATAGGGCTATAAAGGATCTTTTTTAAGGATTAAAAATTTATCTTTATAAAAATATGCATTGTTTTAAAAATTATTATCATACTTTCATTATTAATTAGAAGAATATCCCCTCTAATCTATGCACAGTAATAAAATACATGTGTGACTAAAAAGAAAATTAATTGTAAAATTGATGTTTTATAATAAAATGCTTATTCAATTATGAATTTTAAACTAGTTACAATTTTCATTGAAAAATTTAACCATTAAATATTTTGATAACAGACTCCTGATTGTGTTAAACTCAAATTTTCAGACCAAATTAAATAAAACTCAAACAGATCAGGGCAATATCATCAATATAGTGATTAAATAATTTGGTAGCTAATTATATTGAATTATAGAAATAAGAAATTCTGTATGTGACAAGTTTTGAATACTGCTTTTTTTTTTTAAATGATCTTTGCAAATTTGTGGATATTGAACTATTTGTTAGAGGAGACAAAGTTTGAACCTATCATTTTTGTTTGTAGAATAAATAAACAAACATTTATTATTAGTTTTAAACAAACCTATGCTAGAAGCCCACTAGATATCATTCTTTTTATTTACTACCTATTTTCTTCTGTCTGGAGTTATTTCTATTGATTATTCCATATATTCTGAACCATCTTTTCCTTTGGAGTATGTTCATTCAGAACCTCATCAGCAACCAATCTGTCCTATTATCAATTGCTCTTATTACTGCACAGTCCATTCATTTATAACCTCACTTTTGCATAAACTCTTAATTCCCTGACCAGGGATGAACCCGTGCCCCTGCAACAGAAGTGTAGAACCTAACCACTGGGTTACCTGGGAAGTCCTAAGCTCAATTATTTTAAAGGCTTCCTGGAATGACTTGGGTGCTTGTGGAGTGTGTGTCCTTAACATTTCACAGTCTTTGCTTTAGTATAATTGGTGTTACAAATATGTTTTGGTTCTGGGCCTTTGTTTTCCCTCAGAATTTATGACATCCTTTCCCTCTACCTCACCAAAGAGCCATCATGGCATCAGTTTGACATCATGATATCTCAGCCAGCACTTCCTGGAGGTTGTTGATTTTCTTTCACACAACATTATTGCAGCTTTGCTTTAAACATTACATGCCTCGTGTGTGTGTGTGTGTGTGTGTGTGTGTGTGTGTGTGTGTGTGTTTACTAGACTCTTTGAGACCCTATGGATTGTAGCCCACCAGGCTCTTCTGTTCATGAGATCCTCCAGGCAAGAATACTGGAGTAGGTTGTCATGCCCTCCTCCAGGGGACCTTCCCAACCTAGGGATTGAACCCATGCATCTTATGTTTCCTGCATAGGTAGGTGGGTTCTTAACCACTAGTGCCACCTGGGAAGCCCCATCACATATCTTCTAAATTGGTTTGCTTATTTTGATATGTGTACAGGAGATAAAAACCCAAAAATAATAGAGAAAAATCAATTTGTCTTTCTTTTGTGGTGTGCTGCCTTCCTCTGGTAGTTCCATTTAAAGCTAATCAATATCAGATTTTAAAATAAATGTTAAAGGCTGAAAGGAATTTAAGAAACATTTCTCTGATTTGAGCAGTGATGGACGTCCATCAAGAGTACTTTTGAAAACTACAAAGATTCTTAGACTATATATTGAGAAACTCCTTCTTACAAATTCAAGGTCTATGTTTTAGGTTTTCGCTTTATGGTGGTGCCTGGTTATCTAACTTAGCAATCATCTAAATTATCCATTATTTGCATGTGCATTATTAAAATTATAAAATCAATATACATAAAAAATTCTCCTGGAAGACTGTGAACACCTACAAATAGATATGAAGATATTAGTTTGAAAAATACTGACCAGCTCCTACACAATGATTTCACAAGTGAAAAAGCTAAGTTTAGAGAGGTGTGGGGGCCTTGTTCAGAATCACCAAAGAGCTACAAGAATAAGGTTTGGTAAGAAAATTGTTTGTTAAGTGTGTGTGCGCATGTGTGACTGTGCATACATTTAACATAGTTTGTGCCCACCTAATTTTACTTTGTTTTAAATCTTGAAACAATATAATTCCCTTTACTTAAAAGGTTATGGTCATACTGAAACCTGAGGCATCATTTGGGAAAATGGCATTGCAATTAATTATAATGTTTGTGTTTATTCTTTCCTTTATTCACTTAATTTAAGAATCCACTCACTTATTAAAACATGAAAGCTAAAAATCAGTTGCATCACCAAAAAGAAAACAAAACAGAAAAACAAATCCCCTGTCACACAAAAACTGTGTATAATCTATTAAAATATAAAATGAAAGATACAGAATAAGTAATTTAAAAACTAAATCAAGTTTAATATTAGTAATATTATAGCTTAGAGATTACCTGTTTAAATATTCAAAATTTAAGAACTAATACATCATTCATGTAGACTTATTAGTTACCAAAATATGTCAGCAGATAGTTATCACTGAATACCTTTTAAAATCTACAAAACATTGGCATTTAAAGTTTATGCAAACCAAAGAAATGTGACAGAATCAGCATCAAAGTCCTTATCTGGCTTGCAACATCTTCATTAAAGCAAGTTCTAAGGGCAACCAGCTACAAATCTATTGAATGTACCTTTTCCTCTCTCACACAATAAAAACTCAGTTTATTTTGTGAGAATGTGGATAAATGCTTTCAAAATTTATTCACAGGATGTTGAATGAATGCAAAACAGCCCTCAGCCAAATTGCTTCATATAGCAATTTTTGACAATTACTCCCAATATCTAATTTCTACAGGGCTTTTGAAAATAAAAATCTTAAAATTTTTGAAGTATGTGTGTAGTTTGTATAGTATTTTCATTCTTAAAAATAATTTTAGGAACTAAAAGAAATGTCATCAATTTATTCAAAGATGTTGATTTTGAGGCATGTATTTCTAATTTTAAATATTTTTGTATGACAAACTAAAGCAGGCTGAAACATTTTTCTAAACCACTTCAAAAGATATTAAAACTTGATCTTATTGTATATATATATAGCAAGACAATTATGTACATATATACATATATATATAGCAAGACTATTTTATAACTGTGCTGTTTTATGTTGGAAAAACCAACATATGTTGGAGACCACAAGTGGGAAGACCAAGAACAAATGAAAGAAAATAATCCTCAATATGTAGCCTCTTAATTCTGTCAAAAAATTACTTTCAAATTGAATGGATCTGGTTCTAATTTCTTTTTAATGAATTTTATATTGTTTTCTTGTGACTGTGAAAACAATTTCACAATCTCTTGCAAATACTGAAAAACTGATTGAGCATTAACATCTAAATTCATTTGGTTGATTATAACCAGTTTCTCTCTTATTTTCTTCTAAGACATAGAAGAACTATGTGAAAGTGACAATTATGCTGGAGGAACACATTTTCATTCCATTATTTTCCACTAATTAATTTTATTTTGATATTTTATTTTAAAATGTGAAAAATACTAATCACAACTAAAGTCTTATTTTTTTCATACAATCATATAGATTAATACTTTAAAAAGAAGTGGCTTGGAAAGTCTTGTATTTCTATTATTCTTATGGCAACTTCATAGTTTGATTGAAGTCTTGTTTTATTTATTAATTTTTGGCCAGGCTGAGTGGCTTTGCTTTGTTCCCCAGGAAGTGATTGAACCCTTGGCAACCTCAATGAAAGCACCAGCTCCTAATCGCTGGACTGCAAGGGAAGTCCCTTGATTAAAACTTTTAAACACCCCTCTGTATTTACTGAAGGTATTTGATTAGCTGGGAAAAATATTTTCCAACAGAAGCTATTTTTTTTTTTTTCCAAAAAAGTGTATTTGTGTGTGCTCATCTATCTTAAAAAGATAACTATTGTGTAACAATTATATGACTAACACATTAAAAACCACCCTTTGGGACAGAGGAAAAAGCTCATACTTGCATTAATCCTTAATAATTAACGGAATGTTTTGTTCATGAAGAATTAATGCCTGTTTAGAATAAAGAAAAGATCTTCATTGAAGTCAACATTTTGATCTATTATAAATAAGTGAGATTTCAGTTCAGTTCAGTTCAGTTGCTCAGTCGTGTCTGACTCTTTGTGACCCCATGAATTGCAGCACGCCAGGCCTCCCCGTCCATCACCAACTCCCGGAGTTCACTCAAACTCACGTCCATCGAGTCGGTGATGCCATCCAGCCATCTCATCCTATTTCATCCCCTTCTCCTCCTGCCCCCAATCCCTCCCAGCATCAGAGTCTTTTCCAATGAGTCAGCTCTTCGTATGAGGTGGCCAAAGTACTGGAGTCAGCTTTAGCCTCATTCCTTCCAAAGAACACCCAGGGCTGATCTCCTTTAGAATGGACTGGTTGGATCTCCTTGTAGTCCAAGGGACTCTCAAGAGTCTTCTCCAACACCACACTTCAAAAGCATCAATAGCTCAACTTTCTTCACAGTCCAACTCTCACATCCATACATGACCACTGGAAAAACCATAGCCTTGACTAGACGGACCTTTGTTGGCAAAATGATGTCTCTGCTTTTGAATATGCTATCTAGGTTGGTCATAACTTCCTTCCAAGGAGTAGGGAAGTTTACTTACTTTTAATTTCATGGCTGCAATCATCATCTGCAGTGATTTTGGAACCCCCAGAAATAAAGTCTGACACAGTTTCCACTGTTTCCCCATCTATTTGTCATGAAGTGATGGGACCAGATGCCATGATCTTCGTTTTCTGAATGTTGAGCTTTAAGCCAACTTTTTCACTCTCTGCCTTCACTTTCATCGAGGCTTTTTAGTTCCTCTTCACTTTCTGCCATAAGGGTAGTGTCATCTGCATATCTGAGGTTATTGATATTTCTCCTGGCAATCTTGATTCCAGCTTGTACTTCTTCTAGCCCAGCGTTTCTCATGATGCACTCTGCATAGAAGTTAAATAAACAGAGTGACAATATACAGCCTTGACAGACTCCTTTTCCTATTTGGAACCAGTCTGTTGTTCCATGTCCAGTTCTAACTGTTGCTTCCTGATCTGCATATAGGTTTCTCAAGAGGCAGGTCAGGTGGTCTGGTATTCCCATCTCTTTCAGAAATTTCCACAGTTTCTAGTGATCCACACAGTCAAAGGCTTTGGCATAGTCAATAAAGTAGAAATAGATGTTTTTCTGGAACTCCCTTGCTTTTTTGATGATCCAGTGGATGTTGGCAATTTGGTCTCTGGTTCCTCTGCCTTTTCTAAAACCTGCTTGAACATCTGGAAGTTCACGGTTCACATATTGCTGAAGCAGCTAACATGTTAATCTACATTGTTTCTAGATTCAATTAGATTTAAAAGTGGAAGTTATCTAACAGCCTACATACTTAAATATATCCAAGTAAGGTGTTTCATTTAAATTATTACAGATAAAAGGTTTCACAGGCAGCACTAGTGCTAAAGAATCCATCAGCCTGCCAATTCAGGAGATGTAGGAGATATGGGTTCAATATTGGGTTGAGAAGATCCCTTGGAGGAGGATATGAAAACCCATTCCAGTATTCTTACCTGGAGAATCCCATAGACAGAGGAGCCTGGTAGGCTAAAGTCCATGGGGTCGAAGAAAGACATGACTGAGCA
Source organism: Bos indicus (assembly GCF_029378745.1). Taxonomy (NCBI): domain Eukaryota; kingdom Metazoa; phylum Chordata; class Mammalia; order Artiodactyla; family Bovidae; genus Bos; species Bos indicus. The sequence goes on from NC_091760.1 coordinate 116,378,840, forward strand.
ACTGAGCATGCACACAAGCATTACAGATAAAACATGAAGTTTCTTATTCACTTAGCCCTGTCTTTAATTCCAAAGTACTGCTTGAGATCTAGCCCAGATATAATGCTTCCTATATGGCAACCCACTCCAGTGTTCTTGCCTGGAGAATCCCAGGGATGGGGGAGCCTGGTGGGCTGCCATCTATGGGGTCACACAGAGTTGGACACGACTGAAGTGACTTAGCAGCAGCATACTCCAATACTCACAATTTAATCTCACTGAGATTCTTTTTTTGAGATTTTAAAAATACATACATTTAAATTTGATATTTAATTTGCAGAATAAAATTTTTTAAAGTTATAAAACTTGTGGTTAAATCTCTAAACAGACACCATACATCTCAACATAAGGATAAAGAGAATGAAAGCACAACTGAAATTAGAACTATTCACAGCTGAAAAGCCACTTCACATGTCATCCTGCTGAACTGATCCCTACCCCTTAGCAAGAAAGCTTTGAATAAGAGAAAGTCCATATTCTTAACTTCAGCTCTTTTACAGGCATAGAGTTTTAAATCTCACAACTAAACTTGATAAAGATCTTTGCTTAGAATCAGCCACTTTTCAGGGAAGAAGAGATTTAATTTCCAGGCAGTATAATTTTGGGAACTGTTAGGGTCAGGATATAAGCTTTAGCTTTAGTCGCACTATGTTTTTGATTGACATGATCAGAACTGGTATGCCTAGTTCATCTTGTCAGTAGTTAGAGCGTGTCTTTCTGACTGCAGGTTTTCTGGGTTCTACCGCTGGCATAATAGTGGGAGTCCCTGCAGAGTGAGTTACCACCTGAAAACTTATGGGAGTCAAGGCCTCAGCTTGGAAAAGAAGAGTGACATCATGTTGCTGAGAGACAAATGGAGTATATGCTTATCACACAGTCAACTGTTTAGGGATTTTCTTGTAAGAGAGATATCTCATTCAGATGTACCCTCTGAACGGTGTTAACAGACATTCTCTGAGAGAACACAGCTCCAGAATGAAACATGCATTCTTACGCAGGCACCGCATCTTCTCAGAGCCTTAAATGTACCACACACACACACACACACACACAAAGTCTCCTGTTTCCTAGAAACTGACGAATGAGACACTTCCTTAACCCACCCTTGGCCTCCTTTCAGAATTCTACAATCTTTTATAAGTGATTTAAGTTTTAAGGGATCTTAGGCTTTCCAAAAAGGATTGTGATTTTATTTTATAATGATGATCCTATCCTAGAGCCTACGGGAATGGAAGAGCTGAGAATCTTAGAAATACAATTAGGAATAATTCCAATTCTAATCAAGAGAGAGAAGTGAATACCAGTCCTGGGAGAACATTCCTATGTAGAATACTGCCTTCCAAGATTAGATTCCAGTTTAAAAAAAAAAAATGATATTAAAAAAAAACTTGAAAAAGACAAGTCAAAATTTGTAAAATTTTAAAGACTAGAAAGGTAGTTATCAATTATATGGCATAGTCAATAATATTAGGTGATCTCCTCACATTTGAACACAAAGATTTGCCGTGTGTGAGCTAAAATGTTCTAAATTCACAAGCCTTAAGTGTGTGACTTTCCCCCACTGCTTCCTTTTTTGAAAGGTTGCTGGGCAGATTCTCCTTAGATCCATGTTAAAATGCTCAGAGCACAAAGAAAATCTAAATTCTTTCTCCTGTCTTCTGGCTCCTCTGTCTCCTGCCCCCTTTGAAATCTGATGAGTTTCTAAATTCTTGGGTACTTTTGTGCAGCTCAGACAGTCCCCTGCCCTTCTCCCAACACATCCACTTCAGAAAAGAAACAGCCTGAGCCTGATCTACCAGGAAGAATACATGCTATTACTTGTAGTGTTTGTTATGCAGAGTTAAATGATGCTTGCACTATAGAGGTACTTCAGAAATATGTTCAAAATTGGTGTATGTGATTGGTGTGTATGATACCCAACTGGTTTGGTCCCTAAGTCATGTCTGCTTCTTGCTACCCCATGGACTGTAGCCTGCCAGACTCCTTTATCCATGGGATTTCCCAGGTAAGAATACTGGAATGCGTTGCCATTTCCTTCTCCAGGGGATCTTCCTGACTCAGGGATCGAATGTGGGTCTGCTGCATCACAGGCAGGTTCTCTACTGACTGAGTTATGAAGGGAGCATTCTTTGTGGTTTATGTGATACACTATCAGCAATGGAGTCGTGGAGCTTTGGGGCAGACACAGGAAACTCGAGACTTGCCTGAGGTGACCTACATAGTTAACAGTTTTATAGTTATCCCTGTTCTCGCAATCCCCTCTCTAAGGAAGAAAAGAGTAGCCTCCAATATCATTAAATCATTGATAGGACAGGCTTTGAAGCTGAGCTGTTTGGGGTTGATTTCCAGACTTACAACTTACTAGCCATGTGTCCATGGGAACCTAATCTCTACTTCTTCCTTTTCCTTCTCTGCAGAATACAAATTAATATTTCCTCCATAAAGTTGTGAGAACTAAATGAGTAGATGTGTGTATATACTCACACACAATATATATATATGTATATATATATATATATATTTAGATTTTCATTTATTTCTATGAGAAATATTATGATGGTCTAAGATTTCTGTCCGTAAATTTGGAAAACTCAGCAGTGGCCACAGGACTAGAAAAGGTCAGTTTTCATTCCAATCCCAAAGAAAGGCAATGCCAAAGAATGCTCAAACTACCGCACAATTGCACTCATCTCACACGCTAGTAAAGTAATGCTCAAAATTCTCCAAGCCAGGCTTCATTCAGCAATATGTGAACCGTGAACTTCCAGATGCTCAAGCTGGTTTTAGAAAAAGCAGAGGAACCAGAGATCAAATTGCCAACATCTGCTGGATCATGGAAAAAGCAAGAGAGTTCCAGAAAAACATCTATTTCGGCTTTATTGACTATGCCAAAGCCTTTGACTGTGTGGATCACTAGAAACTGTGGAAATTTCTGAAAGAGATAGGAATACCAGACCACCTGACCTGCCTCTTGAGAAATTTGTATGAAGATCAGGAAGCAACAGTTAGAACTGGACATGGAACAACAGACTGGTTCCAAATAGGAAAAGGAGTCTGTCAAGGCTGTATATTGTCATCCTGCTTATTTAACTTCTATGCAGAGTACATCATGAGAAATGCTGGGCTAGAAGAAGCACAAGCTGGAATCAAGATTGACAGGAGAAATATCAATAACCTCAGATATGCAGATGACACTGCTCTTATGGCAGAAAGGGAAAAAACACTAAAAAGCCTCTTGATGAAAGTGAAAGTGGAGAGTGAAAAAGTTGGCTTAAAGCTCAACATTCAGAAAACGAAGATCATGGCATCTGGTCCCATCACTTAATGACAAATAGCTGGGGAAACAGTGGAAACAGTGTCAGACTTTGTTTTTTTGGTCTCCAAAATCAATGCAGATGGTGATTGCAGCCATGAAATTAAAAGACACTTACTCCTTGGAAGGAAAGTTATGACCAACCTAGATAGCATATTAAAAAGCAGAGGCATTACTTTGCCAACAAAGGTCCATCTAGTCAAGGCTATGGTTTTTCCAGTGGTCATGTATGGATGTGAGAGTTGGACTGTGAAGAAAGTTGAGTGCCGAAGAATGGATGCTTTTGAACTGTGGTGTTGGAGAAGACTCTTGAGTGTCCCTTGGACTGCAAGGACATCCAACCAGTCCATTCTGAAGGAGACCAGCCCTGGGATTTCTTTGGAAGGACTGATGCTGAAGCTGAGACTCCAATACTTTGGCCACCTGATGTGAAGAGTTGACTCATTGGAAAAGACCCCGATGCTGGGAGCGACTTGGGGCAGGAGGAGAAAGAGACGACAGAGGATGAGATGGCTGGATGGCATCACGAACTCGATGAACATGAGTTTAGGTAAACTCCGGGAGTTGGTGATGGACAGGGAGGCCTGGCGTGCTGCAGTTCATGGGGTCGCCAAATGTCGGACACGACTGAGCGACTGAACTGAAAATTTCTGTCTTTAGGAGACAGATTTCTTTAGGAGTAAGGTCTGACACATTTTAAGTAATTCTGATTATCATTGAGAAATTAAATCACTTACTTTTAGGTCTTCTTTTTGCCTGAGTAACACACACACATACACATTTTTTTTTTCTTGACTCTGATCAGCATAGGCCTAGCCTTCACTTTCCATTACTTACTCAAGCTTATCTAAGAAGCACTATTATTATTATTTTTTGGTGTAATCATGCATCAGGCAATAAAACTGATAATCTTGATATGTAACTCATCCGGTCTGAAAACAAACCAGCACAGCTCTTGTTTGGTTGATATGACAATAGCATATCTGTCCATCTTGACAGTTGGTCATAATTTTGTGAAGATGAAATGAGAGGAATAGAAGCAGGATATTAGTAAGAATGAACACATGAGAAGAACTGTTTCCTTCACAAGCATTCTACTGTACTTATTTTATATTCTGACAGCTCTCCATCTGTTTCACATTGAAATACTAAGAAGACAAATTTAATCCTGGACTTTATAAGAAAGCACTCTTTCAAGTACACTAGAACTGGAGTTTCTCAGTGAACCCCCTAACTTCTCTGTCTCGTTTATATTCTGTCCTGCATATTTGGTCGTTGGCTGTTTTATACCAGCTTCATTCTCTGAAAGACTAATTCTAACTCCCTTATAGGAAGAGATGTCAATTTGCCTCTGTGGTAGGTGATGAATGTTTAAATATAAAAAGACAAGTCAATGACTTGTCCAACGTGCTATTAGATATGTGAGCCAAGAACACATAAACAGAGTTGTGGTAATATAGAAGGACCACCTAAATCTTCAAGGACAATAGCAGAATTTCTAAAAATAAGCAAAATAGAACTATATTCCCTTAAAACGCAAAGCTGGAATGCCTTCATTAAATGCTTTTGTCTGCTTTACTATCCTAAATATGTATCTGGCTAAAACTTGTCTTTGCCTCTTTTTGTTTTGTCTAGGAGAAAGCACCAATGTTCTTTGTATGCATCTCCAATCCTTCTACTCTGGTTGCTCAGTTGGTAAAGAATCTGCCTGCAATGTAGGAGACCCAAGTTCAATCCCTGGGTGGGGAAGATCCCCTGGAGAAGGAAATTGGAACCCATTCCAGTATTTTTGCATGAAAATCCCATGGACAGAGGAGCCTAGTGCTACAGTCCATGGGATCTCAAACAGTCAGACACAACTTTGTGACTAAATCACCAATCCGTCTAGCCACATCTGATTCTTTGCCAGTGCTCTGAATCTTCTTCCCTCTTATATTCTCTGGGATGTTTATCCATTGGTCAATATTTTCAGCTCATCTATTTCTCTAACATCAGATCAGATCAGATCAGGTCAGTCGCTCAGTCGTGTCCGACTCTTTGTGACCCCATGAATCGCAGCACGCCAGGCCTCCCTGTCCATCACCAACTCCCGGAGTTCACTCAGACTCATGTCCATCGAATCAGTGATGCCATCCAGCCATCTCATCCTCTGTCATCCCCTTTTCCTCTTGCCCCCAATCCCTCCCAGCATCAGAGTCTTTTCCAATGAGTCAACTCTTCACATGAGGTGGCCAAAGTACCGGAGTTTCAGTTTTAGCATCATTCCTTCCAAAGAAATCCCAGGGCTGGTCTCCTTCAGAATGGACTGGTTGGATGTCCTTGCAGTCCAAAGGACTCTCAAGAGTCTTCTCCAACACCACAGTTCAAAAAAAAAAAAACATTCTAAATCCATTCTAAAAAAACAAACAAACAAACAAAAGCATCCATTCTTCAGCGCTCAGCCTTCTTCACAGTCCAACTCTCACATCCATACATGACCACTGGAAAAACCATAGCCTTGACTAGATGGACCTTTGTTGGCAAAGTAATGCCTCTGCTTTTGAATATGCTATCTAGGTTGGTCATAACTTTCAAGGAGTAAGCGTCTTTTAATTTCATGGCTGCAGTCACCATCTGCAGTTATTTTGGAGCCCAGAAAAATAAAGTCTGACACTGTTTCCACTGTTTCCCCATCTATTTCCCATGAAGTGATGGGACTGGATGCCATGATCTTCATTTTCTGAATGTTGAGCTTTAAGCCAACTTTTTCACTCTCCACTTTCACTTTCATCAAGGGGCTTTTGAGTTCCTCTTCACTTTCTGCCATAAGGGTGGTGTCATCTGCATATCTGAGGTTATTGATATTTTTCCCGGCAATCTATTGCTATTAATTAACCTTACTTTTTTCAGTTTATGAACTTTGTCAGGTCTCTCCCACATAAAAAAATTAATTGTTTCTTTATTCTTCAATCTATAATCCTCTTACTTATTACTTTCACAACTAAATCCCTTTAAGGCCAATTTAAAAAAAGTACTTAGCTGCAGGACTCATAGAAATAATAATCAAGGAACTCACAAGTTATAGAGCAAAAGGCAACTATGAGAAAAAAAAAAGAATGTTCTACTGCTTGAAACTCTTCAATAACTCTACAAATGCCCAAAGAATGAAAGCAAAATTGGCTGCCATTGCCCACAGACCACTGTGGGGTTTTTTGGTTCTGGTATTTATTTACTTATTTAGCTACACTAGCCCTTAGTTGTAGTATGTGGGATGTCCTATCTTCATTGAGGCACGTGGAATCTAATTCTTTGACCAGGGATCAACCCTGCATTGGGAGTGCCAAGGAAGTCCTGCCTACAGGCCACTGTTAATCTAACATCTTTGAATTAAATTACAGCTTCCCCATCAATCCCAAATGTCTCATAGGATTTCTTGATTTTATGGTGTTTGTGGCAGGGACTTTTGCTCTTTTTCACTAGCTCTGCTGGGAAACTCTTAACACTCAGGGTGGCTGTTTCCTTTTTCAATATTCCAGTCTCTAAGCACCTGTTTCCTCTTCAGAGAGGATCTCTGTGACCACACAGCCCAGCCCCTCCCATCTGCCCAAATCACTCCAAATTATCTCCTTCAGAGCACGTCTCCTGATCCTAAATTTCTCATTTATTCATTAATTTGATGTTAATTTGTTAATTTTCTCCACCACTAGAATGTAAGCTCTGTGGGGACAGACTCCTTGTTTGGTAGCATTTATTAAAGAATTCATTGTTGAAGAAAGGAGAAAGAATATACCATCTTTAGAAAGAGAGTTTTTTCAATGGAGTGAATAAAATAATCATAGAAATAATAGGAAAACATCTCCAAGAGGTTATACAGAGCCAAACATTTTTTTGCAGGTCAGCATCAGAGCTACTCTGGCAGCCAGTTAGTTGCTATGACATCCTGAAGTCCTCCCCTCCTTCCATTTCTGCATATCATGTCTCTCTCCTGGTTAACCCTGAGCATATGCCAATCAGCTTGCTTATAGATCATTTCCTTGAAGACTTCCTCACATGCCTTTAATTTATACTCTGGATCCCCAGATGATGGCCTAATAGTTAGTATACAACTAACACAGGATCAGATGATCTCTGATATGTTGGTGAAGTTAAATACTAAACAATATCTCAGATGAGAATTTCAAAGAGCTGCTACTCTTTTGACATTCAGTTCAGTTCAGTTCAGTTGCTCAGTCTTGTCCAATTCTGCAACCCCATGAACCACAGCATGCCAGGCCTCCCCATCCATCACCAACTCCCTGAGTCTACCCAAATCCATGTCCATTTAGTCGGTGATGCCATCCAACCATCTCATCCTCTGTCATCCCCTTCTCCTCCTGCCCTCAATCTTTCCCAGCATTAGGGTCTTTTCCAATAAGTCAAATCTTTGCATCAGGTGGCCAAAGTATTGGCATTTCAGCTTCAGCATCAGTCCTTTCAATGAACCCCCAGGACCGACATGAATGCTACTAAACAAAGCATTTTTATGTAAAAGCTGCTCAAATGCCTCCTTGCTTATTTTTGTTGATTCTTAAAACCATGATTTCTGTTATTAATATATAAACTAGAAAGCAAACAAACAAGGAAGCAACATTTATAAACAATAAATAGAGAAAAGATGGTGGTGGTGGTTTAGTTGCTAAGTTGTGTCCGATTCTTGCTGACCCCATGGGCTGTAGCCCACTGGGCTCCTCTGCCCATGGGATTCTTCAGGCAAGAATACTAGAATGAGTTGCCATTTCCTTCTCCAGAGGATCTTCCTGACCTAGGGATTGAATGTAGGTCTCCTGCATTGCAGGCAAATTCTTTACCAACTGAGCTAGGTGGAAAGCTCTAGTGATTTATATATAGACCAGCCCAAATAATAGACTTATGAGACCTGAATTATTGTTTTCTCATCAATGAATTAAATGAGTTTTCAGAAGGTTAAGTAACTGGGCCAAGACCGTAAATCTCAAGTACTACAGCCAGAAGAGCTGAGGTGGCTAAGGATAGCTTCCCTGGTGGCTCAGGCGGTAAAGAATCTGTCTGCAATGTAGGAGACCTGGTTAGATCCCTGGGTCGGCAAGATCCCCAGGAGAAGGAAATGGCAACCCACACCAGTATTCTTGCTTGAAGAATTCCATGGACAGAGAAGCCTGGCAGGTGACAGTCCATGAGGTTACAAAGGGTTGAACATGATTGAGCGACTAACACTTTCACTTTCAAAGCTGTAAACAGAAAAAATTTTAAACTTTTAATTTTTATCCCCAGATGGGCTTCCCTTGTGGCTCAGTTGGTAAAGAATCCATCTGCAATGCAGGAGACCTGGGTTCGATACCTGAATTGGGAAGATCCCCTGGAGAAGGGAAAGGTTACTCACTCCAGTATTCTGGCCTGGAAAATTCCATGAACTGTACAGTCCAAGGGGTCACAAAGAGCTGGACACAGCTGAGTGACTTTCACTAGTATATATATACACTCTAGAATGTTTGGAAATACAAAAGGAAAATAATAATTAAAAAATCACATCTCTACATTGCTGAGATCAGTACATTGACACCTTAATATCTATTCTGCCATAAGTTTTTTCTGTCTGAAAACTTGAGATAACCATTTTTTCAAGGTGTCCTGGATTCCTTTAGTGGGAAATGAAAGTAGAGAAAAAAATTGGCACATACTCATTGACATTAGTCTATTTTAATGTACAGAGCTAAAAAGTAATACATATTTTAAAAATACATACATGAGTTTACAATGATATAAATTTAACCATACAGGATCATATCTTAATTTTTTATTTTTATAATTGCATATACCTTTTAGTAAAATAAAATTTTATATTTTATTTTTTATTTTATATTATATTTTATATTACTAAAATTTTGTTTCTAGTGATTGTAAAATTAGAAAACATTGATATGCAAAAAGGAAAATAAAAAACTTTGAAATACTCCATGGAATATTGCTTTTAAACCAAAAGAATAAGAGAATAATTAAATGCAACAGATGTTTTTGATATTCTCTGTGTATTCATTTTGGGTTTAGAAGTAGTATGATAACAATAATAAAGTAGAGTTTAAAAATTAATGCAACAAGTCAGTGCTTACCCACATACCTGACTTGATGACATTTCTACTTGTGCACATTCAGGGTTATGTTTGTTTATACACCCAGTAATTTAGGATTTGCTTTACTCCTTTGTGGTGATGTTTAATTTCCTATGATGATATTTACTACCCTGAAATGAGGTGAATCTGTGTCACATTTTATTGAACCTCCATAGGAATTATGTTTTTACCATTTGAGGCAGTCACCTGTGGTCTTTTCTATAAGGAACTTTCCAGAAGTCTTGGCTTCTTCAAGTAGTAATAATAATAATAATTATATCTAATATTATTGATACACGTGGTTTTCTCATTTAATTCTCTTCACAAGCATTGATGAATTGTTCTTATCTACATATTAAAAATGAGGAAACTGTTGCACAGAGAGGTTAATTAACTCACCAATGTTATACACCTAATTATCTTTTTATATCACAGTAGTTTCTTATTACAAATGAATAATTTACTTCAGCGTGGAATTGTATCTTTTTTCACTCTCGCTTTTTATTCTCTTTAAAGGAAGACAGTCTGGGCTTGCATTTGGTTTATCACCCTTTAGTTGTGTATCTGTATTATCCTGAACACTTTATTGCTGATAATTATTTCATATTTGCTTTACACGGGAAATGTCTCAAAATATTAATAATATTTGCTCAGGTGGCTCAGTGGTAAAGAATTCACCTACAATGAAGGAGACATGGATGATGTGAATTCCATCCCTGGGTCAGGAGGAACCCCTGGAAGAGGAAATGGCAACTCACTGCAGTATTATTGCCTGAGAAATCCCATGGACAGAAGAGCCTGGCTTGCTCCAGTTCATGAAGGTCACAAAGAGCTGAACACGATTGAGCAACTGAGCACACACATGCATATTAATAATAATTTATTATAATTAATAAATCACCTAGAGATTATTTAAATTTCTTTGCTTTACTTTCTACCTTGAATTCATCCATTTGCCTCAATTACACAATAAAGTTACTAGAAATTCATTCTTTTGTAATGTTACCAATATAAAATATGGTTAGGTTCATTTGTTTCCACTTGTGTTCAATTAGTGGCAATATTCTATATCTAAATTATTATTTTTTTTATTTTTAAACTTTACATAATTGTATTAGTTCTATAAAGCTCAACATTCAAGAAACGAAGATCATGGCATTCTGTCCTATCACTTCATGGCAAATAGATGGGGGAAAAGTAGAAACAGTGGCAGGTTTTATATTCTAGGGCTTCAAAATCACTGTGAACAGTGACTGCAGCCACAAAATTAAAAGACACTCCTTGAAAGAAAAGCTATGACAAACCTAGACGATGTGTTACTTTGCCAACAAAGATCCGTATAGTCAAAGCTATGGATTTTCTAGTAGTCATGTATGGATGTGAGAATTGGACCATAAAGAGGGCTGAGGGCCAAAAAATTGATGCTTTTGAATTGTGGTGATGGAAAAGATTCTTGAGAGTCCCTTGAACTTCAAGGAGATCAAACCAGTCAATCTTAAAGGAAATCAACCCTAAATATTCATTGGAAGGACTGATACTGAAACTGAAGCTCCAATACTTTGGACATCTGATGTGAAGAGCTGACTCATTGGAAAAGACCCTGATGCTGGGAAAGATTGAAGGCAGGAGGAGAAGGGGGCAATAGAGGATGAGATGGTTGGATATTGTCCTCTACTCAATGGACATGAGTTTGAGCAAACTCCAGGAGATAGTGAAGGACAGGGATGCCTGGCATGCTGCAGTCCATGGGGTTGCAGAGTTGGGCATAATTTAGCAATTCAACAACAACAACAACAAAAATATTCAGCAATATACTACTGTGTCTCTGATTATAGCCCACCTTTCTGTATTTTTCTCTGTAAGGCTAGGAAAGGACTTCTATAAACTGTTTTCAAACTCTTGTCCTCTGGATACTGATTACTTTCTGCAAGTAGAAAACACTAATACAAGATTGAACAATGGGAAAGAAGAAAAATGATTCTTCTTCCTACTTCTGGTTTCTTTTTACAGCCTTCTAACAGCCAAAGACATACCAGCTCCAGCATCTTTCTGAATGACCAGCAAGAGCCCAACCACTGCCTGCTGAAGGTTTAAGCACCTGCAGTATCAACATCAGTCACATGGCCTCTCTGAAAGGTCTGAACACCAAGATGTGCAATTGCTCTTCTTCTGCACACCTGGATTATGACCACTATCCCTTCCCTTTGGTCATGGGTTCCTGGGTTGTTGAGGGAAGCCTGCCTTCAGATCCCTTACCATGGGAGCTTCTCCACAGGGAAACTCACAACATGGCGTCTGGCTTCGTTAGAGTAACACAGGGAGAGTGGGAGTGCCAGAAAAAGAGAAGTCACAGTCTTTTACAACCTAATAGTGGAAATGCCGTGTCCTCATTATTGCCCTATTCTATACCTACAAGGGAAAACATGAAGTCCAGCTCATAGAAAAGGAAAAGATAACACACATGTATGTGTGTGGGGAGTCATTTTAGAAACTGTCTGCTACTAAGGAGATAATTTTTTTTAAAATACAAAGTACTAACACTGATATTTAAAAAAATAAGGTGCTACAGTCCTATATACCTATCGCAGAAGTTAAATTCATAATTAAAAATCTCACAAAGAAAACTGTAGTCCTAGGTGTCTTTGAATTTGAGTTCTTTCAAATATTTAAGGAAGACATACTGTGAATGCTACACAAAGTGGTATTTCTACTCATTTTAGGAGACCAGCCTTATAATGATACTAAAGCAGACAGGGCATTACAAAGAAAAGAGAAATACATATCAATGTTCTTCAGGGACATAGATAAAATCTTGAGCAAACTATTAGCAAATTACCCTTACAGAAAAAGTAATATTTTAAAATGTCTTGTCTTCAGCAGAGGGAATAAAGCCAAATTGTGATGCTATGGTGTGATGGTGACCAGGGTCTTTTGAATCATCCCAACCTAGCCAATTCAGGATATTTAGAGAAAATACTGCAGGAAAACATGATTTTCTTAGAAAACCATTCTGAATAGAATGTTCACCAAAAAATTACCAAATCTTCAAAAAGGTGGCCTCATGAAAATACTAACTGGGTTTTCTCTTTTTGACCACATATACTTTTTAGTTGTTTTTTCTAAAAGCATACATTTTCTTTTTTTTTTTCTTTTCCATATTAAACTTGTGTTATTAAAATTTTTTTTAATTTTATTTTATTTTTAAACTTTACAATATTGTATTAGTTTTGCCCAACATCGAAATGAATCCACCACAGGTATACCCGTGCTCCCCATCCTGAACCCTCCTCCCTCCCCATACCCTCCCTCTGGGCCGTCCCAGTGCACCAGCCCCAAGCATCCAGCATCGTGCATCGAACCTGGACTGGCGACTCGTCTCATACATGATATTACACATGTTTCAATGCCATTCTCCCAAATCTCCCCCCCCTCTCCCTCTAACTTGTATCCTTAAAAAACTTTTTAATACAATTTTTAAAGGTTATGGTCCATTTACAGCTACAGCAAAATATTGGCTATATTCCCCATGTTGCACAATACATCCTTCTAGTCTATCTTACACCCAATAGTTTGTACCTCCTGCTCCCCCACTCTTATATCGCTCCCATCCCCGTAATCACCAGTATGTCCTTTATATGTGTATCTGCTTCTTTTGGTTGTATTCACTAGTTTGTTGTAGACTTTAGATTCCACATGTAAGTGATATCATACAGTATTTGCCTTTCTTTCCATTTTAAAATATGTAAATTTATTTAAAACAACAGCCAAATGAAAGTCTTGTCAAGAGGAGGTGGGGTAGAAAATATTTGTGTTCATTTTATTTCTTTTTAGAGTAGCTACTACTGATGCTATCTCTCCAGATAAATTAGAAGCTCAGATTGCATCAAGCAGTTGCAAAATGTAGAGATGAAGGAGGATATGCACACAGAGGTTGCCACAAACAACTATGATTAAATTATCAATGATGAATGTCAAAAGATAAGGCAAAAGGCAAAGTAGAAAGTTAAAGCTGAGCAAGAAATCATTGACTTCAAAAGCTGGTAAGAAGGCAAGTGCATGAAACAAGAGACCTCACATGCTATGGGACAGTCTGGGGGTCTCTCAAAGACCTTGAAAAAATAAGTGGGTTTGGCAGTAGATTGAATGGAATGATACAGTGCCAGTGTTGTTGGGAATTACACATGAGAGCACTTTGTGCTGTGTTTTTTGTTGTGCAATTTTATCCCACCTGAAAAGTTTCTATTGATGATTTCTCCTTTTCTTCAGCAGAGAGCAAAGGAGTCATCATGGGCAGTTGATAAAAATGTGGGGCTGAATTTACAGTCATTCACTGACCGTCATGTACCCTGATGCTGACAGAGCACAATTAAGAGTCTCTAATTAGAATAAAAATCTGTTCTTTACAAAAAGAAAGGAAGAAAAGTATTATATAAAGTATTGCATGCCATTATGGAACTCATCTCTTGAATGCAAAAACTGATAAACTTTGTAAATTAATCAATTAGATAAACTGAATTTTAAAAAAGCATATTTTATCTTAATTTATGTAGCAACCATATTAGACAAAATCCAACAATTTTTTCTGGTCCCAAAGTCACCAAGAAAACTTGAGTCAGAAGAAAATATACACATTTGGTGAAAACCAGCTCTAAAATACAGACCTAATATCAAACAGTTAAATGATAGACCTAATATCAAATAGTTAAAATCTGAACACTGGAAAAAACATAATAGTCTCCATTCTCCTCAATCTTTCTGTCCCTGAAATTATACTGGAGATCCTAGACAGTGCTATAGACAAGAAAGAGACATAAAAGACATACCTATATTTAAGGAGTAATTAAAACACTTATTCACAAATGACAGGATTACCTACAAAGTAAATCATAAATCATTTAGTCTAAAGATATTACAACTAATAAGTAAATTAAGCAAGGTCTTGGGCTATAATAAGAGCAATATATAAAAGCAAGTGTGCTTCTATATTCCTGATATCAACAATTAGAATGAAAATTACAAAAATAAAACACTGAAATTTGCAATGGCCTTAAATATAAAATAATCAGGTATAAGCTTGCTGCTGCTGCTGCTGCTTAGTCACTTCAGTCGTGTCCGACTCTGTGTGACCCCATAGACATCAGCCCACCAGGCTCTCCTGCCCCTGGGATTCTCCAGGCAAGAACATTGGAGTGGGTTGCCATTTCCTTCTCCAATGCATGAAAGTAAAAAGTGAAAGTGAAGTTGCTCAGTCGTGTCCGACTCTTAGCGACCCCATGGACTGCAGCCGACCAGGCTCCTCCATCCATGGGATTTTCCAGGCAAGAGTACTGGAGTGGGGTGCCATTGCCTTCTCCATGTATAAGCTTAAGAAAGTATAAATAATAATCATATAGGAATTACACATCTGTACCTCTGTTCTTGTCAAATTTATCAGTCAGTTCAGTCGCTCAGTCGTGTCCGACTCTTTGTGACCCCATGGACTGCAGCACACCAGGCTTCCCTGTCCCTCACCAACTCCTTTCATGTTCATTCACATATTTGGCTGTGATTTTGCTTGTTTTATGTTAAAGTATCACATGTAATAATACACTGATTCAGTTAAGCACGAATTTTTAGTACACTGAACTCTGAGTAATACTGCTGCTGCTGCTACTGCTAAATCACTTCAGTCGTGTCTGACTCTGTGCGACCCCATAGACGGCAGCCCACCAGGCTCCCCCGTCCCTGGGATTCTCCAGGCAAGAGCACTGGAGTAGGTTGCCATTTCCTTCTCCAATGCATGAAAGTGAGAAGTGAAAGTGAAGTACCTCAGTCGTACCCAACTCTTAGCGACCCCATGGACTGCAGCCTATCAGGCTCCTCCATCCATGGGATATTCCAGGCGAGAGTACTGGAGTGGGGTCTGAGTAACACTGGACCATCTTTATTAGTTAAATTTCTCTGTTGCAGCACCCTTTGAGGCCGGCAGAGAATAATGGCAAACACACTAATGAAAGTATTCCACAAAGATTTCTGAAATACGTTTTTCAAATTATTGAATTCATAATGTTTCAGGAAGTCTCAATTTAGAGGCACACACATAATTTTTAAAAATTAGTTTATTTCATGTAAAACATCTTCTAACTTACCTATTTCATTCCTCAATAATTTATTTTCCCAGAATTATTTTAGAAAACATATTACTATATTGAGGTTTGGTATGTGGATATGGATATATGTATGGTGTGTGTGTTTACACATATATACACACATGTAACAGTTCAGTTCAGTTCTGTCGCTCAGTCGTGTCTGAATCTTTGTGACCCCATGAATCGCAGTACACCAGGCCTCCCTGTCCATCATCAACTCCCAGAGTCTACCCAAACCTATGTCCATTGAGTCAGTGATGCCACCCAACCATCTCATCCTCTGTCGTCCCCTTCTCCTCCTGCCCCCAATCCCTCCCAGAATTAGGGTCTTTTTCAATGAGTCAACTCTTTGCATGAGGTGGCCAAAGTACTGGAGTTTCAGCTTCAACATCAGTCCTTCCAATGAACACCCAGGACTGATCTCCTTTAGGATGGACTGGTTGGATCTTCTTGTAGTCCAAGGGACTCTCAAGAGTCTTCTCCAACACCACAGTTCAAAAGCATCAATTCTTCATTGCTCAGCTTTCTTCACTGTCCAACTCTCACATCCACACATGACCATTGGAAAAACCATAGCCTTGACTAGATGGACCTTTGTTGGCAAAGTAATGTCTCTGCTTTTCAATATGCTATCTAGGTTGGTCCTTTCCTTCCAAGGAGTAAGCGTCTTTTAATTTCATGTCTGCAATCACCATCTGCAGTGATTTTGGATCCCCAAAAAATAAAGTCTGGCACTGTTTCCACTGTTTCCCCATCTATTTCCCATGAAGTGATGGGACCAGATGCCATGATCTTAGTTTTCTGAATATTGAGCTTTAAGCCAACTTTTTTGCTATCCTCCTTCACTTATACATATATATATATATAAACATATGTCACACACATATATGTATATATACATACATATTTTTTTTTTGTTTACTTGTGTTTCTCCTATTACGGATTGGCCACACATATTTGGAATTATTACTTACATTGACTCCTTGCCAATCTCAAGGACCCAGATTAACCAAATGTATATACTGCTTTTGTCTGCTTAAAGTAAGTTCTCCCTACTGTCTTATCAAAATTCAAGAGATCCAGATATTTTTAATATATAATGACTTATATTTCATTTTCCTGGACTAAGGAGATGAGTTGTGCACTAAGAAATGTATTTTGCAATGGTGAACAGTTAATATTGAACTGGGACAAAAAATACTTAGAGAAACAACTTAATTCATACTAGAGATAAATAATATCTATCTATTCTGAGGAACAAAAGTGAGTGAATCACTCTGAGACTAACCTATAAAAATCATTCCTTGACAACAGTTATGTACATGTGGATTTAGCAAGACTGTGGTAGATGTGTTCCTAACAGGAATCCTTTGGGTTATTGTCCTTTTTTCCTGAAATTCTGGGGCTTACCTTTTTCTATATTGATCAGATTTTTATTACAGGTTTTCATGTAGCCAATTAATATACTGATTGGCTGCTCTATAACGAACTTTAGTAAAAGAAAAGAAAGTGTTCCATGGAATGCACCCTCTATGTGGTTATGGATCACTCGAACTCCAGAATTCTGAAGTCGAGTAACATACATGAGTCCATCATCTCTTAAGACATCATATTGACAAGTGATGACATATGTCAGGGGTAAACCATGCAACTTGCTGTCATCAGCTAGCAGTGGTGAGCTTTCACATCTAGAATCCCTGAATATTTTTTAGTCAGCTCTGAACTACCATGAGTTGGAGTCTTATAAATGTGACCTTTCTTAAACTTCTCAGGGAGCAAAGAACTCCAATTAACAAATTTGAACAGATTGCTTGATTCCAGAGGAATGTGTTGGTTGGAAAGCATTGCTTTCTTAAGTGATCTATTTGTAGTAAAATATTCACTCCAGAATCTGACCATGAGTAACTTGGGCAGAACTGGATAATGTGCATTTTCTCGATATGATGGTAAACCGAAATCAAAATTCTGAAGGGCAGGATATATTAAAGTTTGAACCTTGAGCTTGATCTTGACATCTGGATCTTCTAAGAGCTGAAAAAAATTAGAATGTTATTTAAATAAATCTCAAAGAAAAAAAGAAACAGCTACAATGCAAAAAATGTATCCTTAAATTTAAAATTCTTAAAAATACAACATAACAACATTTTGATAAAAAATAAACGTTAGTATTAAGCAAATTTTAGTACTAGATACTCATAAATTATAAGCAACTTTTAATATCCAAGGCAAAAATAATCAGTCTTGATTGTGTAAGATAGACTGCATAAGATCTTTTATTTTTATATGAATTTCATACATATGTAACCTAGATTTCTAATTTGAAGCATTGCACATATTTAATCCTCTCTTTTCCATTATTAAGAATATTTTACGTATCTAAGTATGTCAACAATCATTGAGAGGGGAAGGAGATGGCTCTAATACTGAAGAGATGTTTGTTCTTGCATAAATCTACACCATGTGGAATAATTTTTTTATTTCTTTGAGCATTGCTCTGTCTTTTCTAGGGCTAGTCCCCATCTTTCCAGGAACAGTAGCATTTTATAGTTTCCTTCTAAGTTAATTTTCCTGCAATATACTTCTGCTACTGAAACAAAGAAATTATTGTATTTGTCATAAAATATGTATTTAGTAACCCATGTGTTTTCTTTTTTGAACAACAATATTTGGGCAAATTAAAATGTTCAGACTTGCAAAAGGTTGTTTTTTCAAACACTACCAACTGTATCTTGTGTTAATATATGCCTGGAGCACTGGCCTACTCAAGAGAAGTCAGACTGATTAGCACACTTTAGTATAGCTTACACATCACTCAGAGCACCGGCCAGGACTTCAGGTGCCATTTGGTAGTGGTGGTGTGTATCCAAGAGAATGTTTTTAATAACTAATCATTAAGTATGATGTTTCTTCTAAGAGGTTTTGTTTATATACAAAGTTAAAAATCTCTCTTTTTACTATTAATAGCTTACTATTAATAAATTAACTAATAGTTTACTATTTTGCTTCATCTTTAAAGATGTTGAATATTATCTTTAAACAGTTTAATTTGAGATTATCATAAGATTTTTTAAATTTAATTATTTATTTGGATAATTGTATTAATATCTATTTTAATGTTAAACCTATCACATTATCCTGGAATAAATGCAAGATAATCATGCTATGCTACCTTTTTATGTATTGCTTAATTTTTTGGCTAGTATTTCATTTCAGAATTTTGTATCTATGCTCATAAATGTGAATGCCTATAATTTTTCCTTCTTAAACTGACCTTGTCAGGTTAAGAATCATGACATATCCACTTCTCAAAATGCAACATTTGTTAATTTTCTGAATTCTTTTTTAGAAGTAGAGATATTTGTTTTAAAAATAAATGTTAGAGTGTATGTTTAAATCTATTTTACCCTTCACTAAGTATGTGTCTGTGTGTAAAAATATTAAAATGACTATACAGTTTACTGATTTCATGATAGTAGGATAATTCTTGTTCTATATTTCTCCTACAGTCAGTTCTTCCTTTGGTGAATCTTTCCATTTCATCAAATTTAACAGCATAGCAGTAAAAGTGTTCAAAGTATACTATTGTCCTTTTAATATCTGTGAGATACGTAGTTATAGTCCCCTCTTCATTCTTTATATTGGTTTATTAAGATTCTCCTCTTTTTTTTGTTTTGGTCTATCTCACCAGAGATTAGAGCTTCCCTGATGGTTCAGTAGTAAAGTATTTACCTGCAATGCAGGAGGGAAGATTTCCTGGAGAAGGAAATAGCAACCCACACCAGTATTCTTGTTTGGAAAATCCCATTGACAGAGGAGCCTGGCAATTAAAGTTCACGCGGACACAAAAGAGTCAGACACAACTTAAGCGACTAACCACCACCACCAGAGATTAATCAGTGGAAGTACATTTATTGACTTCGCTGATTCTATTGTGTTTATTTTCAACTTCATTTGTATGTTTTCTATCTCTCATATCCTTACTTCTATTATTTTATCTTTCCTTCTAATTTTTAGGCACTCTTTTTTTTTAATTTCATGAAATAGTTGCTGAATGGTTCATTTCAATAATTTTTATATATTTAGTTAAGGCTGTATATTTTCCCCTGGATATTGATATAGATGTATTTCATAAAGGATAATAATAATATTTTCATTGTATTATGAAAGTCGCTTAGTGGTCTCTGACTCTTTGCTACTCCATGGACTATACAGTCCATGGAATTCTCCAGGCCAGAATATTGGAGTGGGTAGCCTTTCCTTCTCCAGGGGATTTTCCCAACCCAGGGATTGAACTCAGGTCCCACTCATTGCAGACAGATTCTTTACTAGCTGAGCCACAAGGGAAGCCCAAGAATACTGGACTGGGTGAGAGTTCAAATATTTTCACATTTTCATTGTTATTTCTTCTTTCACACTTGGATTAATCAGGAATGAGCATTTTACTATCAAAACATAGACTTTTCTCTTGACATTTTATTGGTAATCCAAAGTATTATGCTAACTGTGGATAGAGATATAATCAAAATAACTTGATTTCTCAAATTTTATTGTGCATACAAATCACTTTGAACCCTTGCTAATATGCAAATTGTTATTCAGGAACTCTGTGATAAGAGCAATAATTCTGCATGTCTAATAAGTGCCCAGATACTACTGATACTGCTAGTCCACAGACTATGCTATGAATATCAGAGGTCTATTCAGTTTCTGTTCTTTGAATTGATTGAGACGTGGTTATAACCCTGTATATGCTTGATTATAAAAAAAAATATTTTGTGTGCTTGAAAAGAATGTATTTTCTGATGATTATTATTTTATGTTCACTGTTAAATTTATTAGCCAAGCTGTTCTATTACTGAAAGAGGTTAGTAAAATTCTTCCAATTTTGCTATTAATTTGTCAATTTTTCCTTTATTTCTATCAGTTTTGCTCTGTGTATTTGGAGACTATGTTATTAATTGCATATAAGTTGATAGGATTTTTTTCATCTTCCAGTGGAATGGAATTAAAATTAGGAATGTTGCATGCTAACTCTAGTGATAGGTTTTCCTTCTAAGACTAATTAATCCCTTGGACTGCAAGGAGATCCAACCAGTCCATTCTAAAGGAGATCAGCCCTGGGATTTCTTTGGAAGGAATGATGCTGAAGCTGAAATTCCAGTACTTTGGCCACCTCATACGAAGAGCTGACTTATTAGAAAAGACTCTGATGCTGGGAGGGTTTGGGGGCAGGAGGAGAAGGGGACGACAGAGGATGAGATGGCTGGATGGCATCACCAACTCGATGGACGTGAGTCTGGGTGAACTCCGCGAGTTGGTGATGGACAGGGAGGCCTGGCATGCTGCAATTCATGGGGTCACAAAGAGTCAGATATGACTGAGCGACTGAACTGAACTAAACTGAATCTAATTATAAAGTATTAATGGTCATACTAA
This sequence comes from Bos indicus, assembly GCF_029378745.1. Lineage (NCBI taxonomy): Eukaryota > Metazoa > Chordata > Mammalia > Artiodactyla > Bovidae > Bos > Bos indicus. The sequence continues at coordinate 116,399,860 of NC_091760.1, forward strand.
TTAGCATTTGCATGACATACCTTTTAATAACTTTTTAATTTCCATCTATCTATTTACCTATATTTTATTGCATCTTTCACACAACTTATGGTTATTTTAAAATTTTATTGTTTCCTTATTTTATATTCTACCAGAAGTTTTAGTACTTCTACACTAAAACCTTTATTAATATATTTGGTTTAAATTTATAAAATTTATCTATTATTGTACATTCTGTTTATCTCACCTATTCTTTTTCTGTCTTTTGTATTTTTTGATGTATTGTCTCATCATTCTATTTTCTTGTAATATCTTTTTATTTGTACTTTTTTAAAAGAAATTTTTTATAGGTTACACTAGGAATTAAAATAAAATTCATTGATTTATCAATGTCTAATATGAATAGTTTCTTTTTATCTTCTTAGATAATAGAAAGCTGTTCAGTTCAGTTCAGTTGCTCAGTCATGTCCGACTCTTTGCGACCCCATAAATCGCAGCATGCTAGGCCTCCCTGTCCATCACCAACTCCCGGAGTTCACCCAGACTCACATCCATCGAGTCAGTGATGCCATCCAGCCATCTCATCCTCTGTCATCCCCTTCTCCTCTTGCCCCCAATCCCTCCCAGCATCAGAGTCTTTTCCAATGAGTCATCTCTTTGCATGAGGTGGCCAAAGTACTGGAGTTTCAGCTTTAGCATCATTCCTTCCAAAGAAATCCCAGGGCTGATCTCCTTCAGAATGGACTGGTTGGATCTCCTTGCAGTCCAAGGGACTCTCAGGAGTCTTCTCCAACACCACAGTTCAAAAGCATCAATTCTTTGGCGCTCAGCCTTCTTCACAGTCCAACTCTCACATCCATACATGACCACAGGGAAAACCATAGCCTTGACTAGACGGTCCTTTGTTGGCAAAGTGATGTCTCTGCTTTTGAATATGCTATCTAGATTGGACATCACTTTCCTTCCAAGGAGTAAGTATCTTTTAATTTCATGGCTGCAGTCACCATCTGCAGTGACTTAGTCCCTTCATGCATGTGTTATTGTCAGTTTTTAATATTAATTTCTTTTTATTTTTAAAATCATAAGAAACAGCTATTAATGTTTTATACAGTCAACATTCATTTTCATTTTTGGTTTGTCAATATATTTACGAATTTTTTTCCCTGTTCTTTATATATTCCTGCCTTTTGACCCTTCATCTGGGGTTAAATTTCTTCTGCTTGAAATAATCCTCTTTAAAATCCAAAGGCTATTATGTTGGGTTGTGAACTCTCTTGAATTTTATTTGTAAGAAAAATACTAATTTTGTCCTCAGACTAGAAAAATATATTCATATTAGTCTTTTTCTAGTGCTTTTTCTGTGCTAAGTCATTTTAGTTGTGACTCTATGGATTATAGCCTGCCAGGCTCCTTTGTCCATGGGATTCTCCAAGCATAAAACTGGAGTGGGTTGCTATGCCCTCCTCCAGAGGATCTTCCTGACCCAGGGATTGAACCTGCAGTTCTTGCATTGGCAGGCAGGTTCTTTACTACTAGTACTGAATGGGAAGCCCTTTCACCATATGCTTAATGACTATTCTCATTATTTTGTATTTTCTGTCTTTTAATTTCTCTGTTCAAAATACAATTTGTCTGACCTCTCCCAATATTCTATACTGTATTGCAGTCAATACATTGACCACCTTCTACACTGTAAAACCAAGAATGAACTCCAACATAAACTATGGACTTTGGATGATTATGAGGTGTAAATAGAAATTCATTAACTGTAACAGATGTATTACTCTGAGTGGTAAAACTGAAAATGAAGGAAGTTATGTTATGCATGGCAGAGTGGATATTGGAAATTTAAAAAAAATGTTTAAGCTATGCTTTATCTTCACTGCTATGAAGACTTTTCTGTAGTGTGGTGAGCAGGGCTACTCTCTCTAGTTTTGGTGTGTGGACTTCTCATTGTGGTGACTTCTCTTGCTGTGGAGCATGGGCTCTAGGGCAGATGGCTCATTAGTTATGGTTCCCAGGCTCTATAGCACAAGATCAATAGTTGTGGGGCATGGGTTTAGTTGCTCTGTGGCATGTGGGATCTTCCCAGACCAAGGATCAAGCCCATGTCTCCTGCATTAGCAGGTGGATTCTTTATACCTGAGCCACCAGGGAAGTCCTGGAAATTTCATATCTTCTCAATTTTTGTATGGATCTAAAACTGCTCTAAAAGTACAAAATCTTAAAAAAAATCCCTACATTGAATGCCTAATTTTGATAGCTAATATTTTTACTTGTTGAAGTTCTTGTTTATTTTTCAAATAAGTCATATTACTTTATAACTTCTTCCATGAATATATTTCCAAGTTTTAAAATCTATTTTTATTTATATTAAACAGATTCTATTAACACATTTATTCTAAGATAACAGTATCTAAATCTGGGTGATTATTTTCCTATGAAATAGTCCTTATTTTCCTCTTTGTCTGTCTACCTGCATACCTTCAGATTTCTATTGATAATTAAAATAAAAAATTAGTTTTAGGGTTAAAAATGAAAAAAGAGTTAGTTTTAGGAATAAATTGAAACCTAAAGTGACACTACCTTCTTGAAGTGATGACCTGTTTCTGGTAAGCCTACATACACATATTATATTATACCATAATATACAATATTCAAAATATATGTTATGAATGTACTCAGATAACATACCTTATTCTGATTTCCTAATTATGGTTATTGCTATCATTTATTAATTTCCTCTCACTAAAAATGCCTGTAAACTATATAGGAAATTGTTATCAGGATTTTACATAAAAAGAAGTATTAAAATATGAAATTACTCTTCATAATTTTCCCTAAATAAGTACAATGAAAAATAATGACACATTGTATTTATAATATAAATGTACAAATCAAAAGTTATTAAATGAAAGATAAAACATGGTGGCTCAGGTGGTAAAGAATCTGCCTGCAATGCAGGAGACCTGGGTTCCATCTCTGGGTTGGTAAGATCCCCTGGAGAAGGCAACCCACTCCAGGATTCTTGCCTGGAGAATTCCATGGACAGAGGAGCCTGGCTACAGTCCATGGGATGACAAACAGGCACAACTGAGCGACTAACACTTTTCACTTTTCAAAGAATACATAGTAAGTGAAAATGCTGAGCATCTTACCTGCTGTGTCACTGCTGCAGCTAAATTCCCTCCAGCACTGTTTCCAGAGATACCAATTCTTTCAGGATCTACACCATAGCTTTCGAGAATCTGGGGGTCTAAAAACCATTTTAATGCAATGTACACATCTTCAAATTGAACTGGAAAATGATGCTTTGGGGCTAGTCTGTAGCTGTAGATAGAAAAACAATATTTCTTCAATCAGTGATATTTTGGTCATTTAATTTAATTTTGTTTTTAATTAAATTTTATTCTATTTTGAGATACAGTTGATTTACAATGTTGTGTTAGTTTCAAGTGTACAGCAAAATAGCTCAGATGATACATACGCACATCTCCATTGCTATTCAGATTCTTTCCACATATATGTTACAAAAGAATATTCAGTAGAGTTCCCTATGCTATCATCAAGTCATGCACTAAAACTAGGTTTGGACTCTTGATCCAAAATCTAAAGCAAAAATTTGTTTTTCACCAACATAATATTTGTTGGAAAGCATGTTTTTCTTAATCATAAGATTTAACAATCTCTAAATATCATATCTATAAAATCAAAATTTGAAGTTCAAATATTAAATTTGGTTCAATCTTAGGGGGAAATCTTTTTAGCTGCTCTCTTAGCTAAAAATGTGTACAGAATGATTATTTTTGATAATTGACATATTGTTTTTTTAAAAATCAGTCATTATTATTACTTGTTTCTCCAGAATTACTTTTCAAACTTTTCAAAACATTTCAATTTGACATGACATTATTACATTAGTTTATTAATTCTGAATTATCTAAGGTCTAACTTTAAGTAGATTCTCACATGGAATGTGTTCTATAGAAAATGTAAATGCTTTTCCTACTCTTTCTAAACTGTGAGTTAGAATGGACTTTGAGATAGTTTCTGTCTTACCTTTCATGTTTAACATGAGTAATAGTTGCTTTTATCAAAGGAATAAAACTTCCAGGCACCATTCCAAGCACTGTTACATGTATTATAACAATTAAGCCCATATCAATACTGAGATATGCAAATTATCATTTAGAGTTAAATATTCTTTAAAATATCACACAGTTACCAATTTGCAGAGCCTACATTCAATCCCAGTCCTCTGGCTTCAAAGTCCTTATCCTTAATACTCTGCTAATTATAGGCAAAAAATCCAGAGGTGGTGGTTAGGTCCATGTGATATGTGTGTGTGTGTGTGTGTGTGCATGCATGCTGTCATTTCAGTTGTGTCTGACTCTTTACAACCCCATGGACTATAACCCATTAGGCTCCTTTGCCCATGGGATTCTCCGGGCAAGAATACTGAAGTGGTTTGCCATGCTCTTCTCCAGGGAGTGAACTCAGGTCTCTTATGCCTCCTGCCTTGGCAGGCAGATTCTTTACCACTAGTGACATCTGGGAAGCCCAAGTCCATGTGATACTGTTGGTTAATTTCACTTGATCTATTTCTTTATAGCTTTTGTCCTCTTCTTGAAATATGTGTACATGTGTTTTCTCTCTGATGCTGGACTGGAAAGCCTCTGATAGTAGGTAGGTTTCTTTGTCCATAGTTAATGTCATCAGAGGCATGGATTAATTTTGGCCATATTTAGACACTCTATAGTTGAGTATATTTTGATATGTAAGGCATATGACCTAAAATCAAATGAACACAGCTCTTACTTGGTTGATATGATGACTGCATCAACTCTGTCTGCTGTCCATCTTGACAGAAGGTCATAAGTATAACAATCTGAATAAAAAAAATATTGGACCACTTATAAGACTTGAAAAATGATACTGTTAAGAATAATGTTTACTATTGCAGCTTTATGATTACTTCTTGAAATACTACCTAAAGAATCTAACTCTAGGATAATGTTGATCAATGCTCATATTCATCTCAATAGAATGTGAATCATTCCTTCAGTGATCCTTTCACTTGACCCTGGTCAGCTTTCCTGTCCATTTGCCAAAGTTTTCAATGGGCTAGTCAAATTAGCTTTGTGTTGCTGCCTATTATGTGATTTTGCCTCTATGTGATTACAGGCTGGGAACAAAAATTTGAAGAGAATATGTTTTATAACGTTAAGGAACTCACATCTATGGGGTATAGGGGCAACAATAAAAACAAGCAAAAAGATAGCTGCTTTAATTGAGGTGGGTAGAAAGATATGCTAAAATATAGGAGGGAAGTCTCTCAGTAATCTTTCTACTGGTTCTGAGTAGAATTTAGAAAGGATTTGGGGTCCTTTCTAAATTCAGTCCATGGGGTTGCTAAGAGTCGGACATGACTGAGCGATTTCACTTTCACTTTTCACTTTCATGCATTGGAGAAGGAAATGGCAACTCACTCCAGTATTCTTGCCTGGAGAATCCCAGGGACAGAGGAGCCTGCTGGGCTGCCGTCTATGGGGTCGCAGAGTCGGATATGACAGACGCGACTTAGCAGCAGCAGCAGCAGACTAGAGATAGCAAATTTGTATAAATGCTTTCTATGAGGAGTCTGTACATATAGGTGTGTGAGTTTGTGTGCGTGTTTTGAGAATTGGCACTCATGCAGGTACGAATTTAGCAAAATAGTTTAAGGATCAAAGCTTTGAGCAGTTGGGGCCATTTGAAAGACAAACCCATCATAGTAAAAAAAAAAAGTTTAAAAACACAACTTTATCAATAGCGATGAACAATATCACCTATTCATGGTAATCATTAAGTAGCACTCCCTCAATTACTTTTTATGCTCCCTCTGCCAACAGGCAACCTCTCCACTGAAGTCTTCCTTTTATTCCCTCTCATAGCGAGACTTAATCCTCCTTCTGTTTGCTGGCAAAACTTTGCCCTTGTATCTCTTTCAGTATTCACCCATCGTAACTGAGTTAACATCCTACCATTCTACAGTTCCTGACCTCATAAAATCCATGAAATTGTCCATGAGGCTTTCTTTTAACATTTCAAGATTCCTTCAGCTTTTGGTACTAAAACACCCTCTTTCCTGATATTTTCTTCTCTCTGCTTTTCTCTTCTATCTCTAACCATTCTTTGTCCCGTGGAATGACTGTCATCTTTTCCTTCACTATTGAAAAATAGTTTCATGCCAACACTCACACAACCTAGAACACTGGCAATTAGAATCCACTTCTGACCTAGGGAGCTGAGGCCCTGCTCTGGGCCCTGCATTTTAAAGAACTGTTTGGATTTTTCTGGTTGCCTGCTTCACAATAAGGTATAGACCCAACAGAGAAAAGTGGCATGTCTTACCCTTACAAACTATACTCTCATACCCTGGACCTTGGGTCTTGAACAGAATCTTTCTACTTTTAATCCACAATCCTCTCTATGGTGATATCCTACATGAAAAAAGGTACTAAATGTCAACTTTCAACATAAAGAATCATCTATTTTTCTGGAGTACATCTTGATCTGGGGAAGGGATAGAAATTCTCTTGGAAATAAAGAAAAAGAAAACACAACCTATTACTTAGTCCTATGCTCTTAAGCAGTAGATGATTTCAAGAAAGTAGACTATACCTTAACATTTAATTTAACTAACTGGGAATTTTTTCTACCTTTATATGAACCCCTTTGGATACTTGGAAAATAATCATTTTAGTCTTGAAGAATAAATCTGAAGTTTCCAGCAGTATGCTAATGAGTTCAAAAGACAAAAAGGTTTTTTTATTTCCTCTGTTCAGTTCAGCCACTCAGTCGTGTCTGACTCTTTGCAATCCCATGGAGTGTAGCACACCAGTCTTCCCGTCCATCACCAACTCCTGGAGCTTACTCAAACTTATGTCCATCGAGTTGGTGATGCCATCAAATCATCTCATCCTCTATCATCCCTTTTTCCTCCTTACTTAAATCTTTCCCAGCATCAGGGTCTTTTCCTATGAGTCAGTTCTTCACATCAGGTGGCCAAAGAATTGGAGTTTCAGCTTCAGCATCAGTCCTTGCAATGAATATTCAGGATTGATTTCCTTTAGGATTGACTAGTTTGATCTCCTTGTAGTCCAAGAGACTCTCAAGTGTCGTCTCAAACACCACAGTTCAAAAGCATCAATTCTTCAGTGCTCAGCCTTCTTTATAGTCCAACTTTCATATCCATACATGACCACTGGAAAAACCATAGCTTTGACTAGATGGACCTTTGCTGACAAAGAAATGTCTCTACTTTTTAATATGCTGTCTAGGTTTGTCATAACTTTTCTCCCAAGGAGCAAGGGTCTTTTACTTTCATGGCTGCAGTCACCATCTGTAGTGATTTTGGAACCCCCCCAAAATAAAGTCTGTCACTGTTTCCATTGTTTCCCCATCTATTTGCCATGAAGTGATGGGACTGGATACCATGATCTTAGTTTTCTGAATGTTGAGTTATATATATCCAAGATGGAGGAGTGGAAGGACATGCGCTCAACTTCTCCTTCAAGAACTCCAAAATTACAACTTGCTGCTGAACAAGCATCGACAGGAGAATGTTGGATCCCACCAAAAATAGATATCCCATGTCCAAGGGCAAAGGAGAAGCCCCAACAAGACAGTAGGAAGAGTGAAATTGGATTTAGAATCAAACTCCATACTCCTCAGAGATGCTTGGAGGGCTCAAATAAAACTTCGTGCACATCAGGAGAACCCAGAGAGACTGAGTCAGACCTGCCTTTGAGTGTTTGTGTGTCTTCTGCAGAGGTATGGGTCAGCAGTGGCCTGCCACAGGGCAGGGGGTCTGGGTGCAGCAGACCTGGATATGGCATAAGACCTCTTGGAGGAGGTCACTATTACCCCACCACAGAGCCATCAGATCTTACACAGGACTGGGGAAACAGACTCTTGGAGGGCACAAAGAAAACTTTGTGCACATCAGGACCCAGGAGAAAGGATCAGTGACCCCACAAGAGACTGACCCAGACTTGCCCATGAGTGTCCAGGAGTCTCTGGCGGGGGCGTGGGTTTGGTGGTGGCCTGCTGCAGGGTTTGGGGCACTAAGTGTGCAGTACATGCACAAGACCTTTTGAAGGAGGTTGCCATTCTATTCATCACCTCCATGATAGTCTGGCCTCAGTCAAACAACAGGGAGGGAACTCAGCCCTGCCCATCAACAGAAAATTGGATTAAAGACTTTATTTCCTAAGTAGCTTAATCTCCATTCTGTAAAACTTGTAAGTTCTGTCAGTGAGTGATAAGATCAGAAGCTCTCATAATTTTTGTAACAAAAGTGTTTTAAATTCTATATGGTAATAAACTTTTATTTTGACTGAGATTTCAAGAACATTAATTCACACTGCTTGACTGAAATGAACTTCACAAACAGGAACATGATATTTAATTTTTAGATGATAATATGATAGTAATCATATACATTATATGAAGTGAATCATTCAACATATCATCCTTACCATTGCTACCCAAACACCAGCCACCACCATGAACATAAAACAAGCCTCTTCTTAATGATTTTGTCTCCATTGGGGCACATATATATGGACAGGAATGTTGTTAAATGTTGTATCTCTCACAGTTATATTTTTATCTGATGTTGGTGAAACACATCGAATACTTGAAAAGAATAGGATGGCTTCCATGACGTGGCTTAGTCCCAATGTTTCAGCAAACAAGGCCTAAGATGAAACACATTCATATACATGTGTATTCTAAATGTAAAGAGCTTTTGAGCCAAGAATTGCACATTAATCTTCAACATGATCATAAGTGTTAGTTATGCAGTCTCAGAAAAATCAGCCATGACACCACCAGAAGATATATGAACCCAAATGCTTTATTACCATATGATGAATGAGCATGAATGACATCAATCCTTCTTACACATTTACCCAATAGTAATATTAATATGGAATATATAATTCTCTGTTAAATACTATCAATATCCTGCAGACCCAGGCAAACTCTTCATTCTCAAAAAAAAAAAGAAAGAAAGAAAGAAAAGAAAAATCAGAGTCAGATGGAAAACTTGTTATAAAAGGACATCCTAATTATGACCAACCTAGATAGCATATTCAAAAGCAGAGACATCACTTTGCCAACAAAGGTCCGTCTAGTCAAGGCTATGGTTTTTCCTGTGGTCATGTATGGATGTGAGAGTTGGACTATGAAGAAGGCTGAGCGCCAAAGAATTGATGCTTTTGAACTGTGGTGTTGGAGAAGACTCTTGAGAGTCCCTTGGACTGCAAGGAGATCCAACCAGTCCATTCTGAAGGAGATCAGCCCTGGGATTTCTTTGGAAGGAATGATGCTAAAGCTGAAACTCCAGTACTTTGGCCACCTCATGTGAAGAGTTGACTCATTGGAAAAGACTCTGATGCTGGGAGGGATTGGGGGCAGGAGAAGAAGGGGACGACAGAAGATGAGATAGCTGGGTGGCATCACTGACTCAATGGATGTGAGTCTGAGTGAACTCTGGGAGTTGGTGATGGACAGGGAGGCCTGGTGTGCTGCAATTCATTGGGTTGCAAAGAGTTGGACACAACTGAGTGACTGAACTGAACTGAACATAAAATATGGCTGTAATTCTTTGAAATAGTTGTGAAGATGCTGGGGAAGGAAAAGGTTTTTGACTTATATTTGAACAGAAACTTTAACGGGAAAGTAGAGTTTGGATGATCAACTGAGCAAAAGCCCTTTCAGTCAGATAAAATTAGCTTAACCTAGAGAAAAACAAAATTGTGGTGTTAGAGAAATACAGGTCATTTGCTATTCCTATACTTCCAGACTTCATGAAGTTAAGTAAGAGGAAAGAATCCTTAAGAAGTATTGTACAAAATATATACACACTTATTAAAAGCAATACAAAACCCAAGAAGCTATGATACATATATTGAGAATTTATTTTTAAAAAAATTATGAAATATTTGAAAGTACAGCCACAATGTGAATAATGATACTTGCATTATTTTAATTATGAAAATACTATTCTTTAGAATGGGCTTACCTGGTGTCTCAGATGGTAGAAAATCTGCCTGTAATGTGGGAAATCTGACTTAAACCCCAGGGTCAGTAAGATCCCCTGGAGAAGGGAATGGCTACCACTCCAGTATTCTTGACTGGAGATATATAACAAACTCATAAAAATAAGAAGTAGACTAACACTTCCACACACAAAAGACTTCAGTACCTGTTTCATCAAAGGTATAGAATGATTGGGATTCTAAGGAACAAAAATATTCATTTTCAAATATATAATTTCAAAAAAATGGCAGACACAAAACAATGGTGGAATAAACATTGTTTTAACCTTCCTTCATTTCTCCTCATTTTATAAAAATGATGGTAAAAAAGAAATCTTAATGGTAATACAATTATGCTAAGGAAGCAAAATACAATTGGCCCTCCATAGTTTAGGGATTTGATCTGCGGTTGGTTGAATCCATGGATTTAAAATTCACTGACAGGACAATTAACTGTGTTCATTGTTCTGTACTGTTTTATATAAGGGGACTGAAAATCCACAGATTTGTTATCTGATTTGTTACCAATCTCCTGCCAGCTCTGATAATGAGGGACAACTGTATTATCATCTATACCTCTTAAAAAGGTGATTCTTTATATACCTCTTATAGATGATTCTTGATTATTATCAAGAATCAGAATAACAAAAGACCTAGTTCTCCAGGAAGACACAGCAATCCTAAAATGTGTCTGCATTCAGTAACAGAGCTTCATAACATAGGGGGTAAGAATTGAAAAAAACTGAAAGAAAAGACAGAAATATCTGAAATTACTAGTTGGCAATTGATACTCCTATCTCATTAATTGATAGAGCAAGTAAACAGGAAAATAGTATATAAAGAATTTGAAGAAAAAAAAAAATTTGAAAAACACTATGAACCCAACAGAACTAATTGACATATTGAAAATATTCCACCCAGTGACAACAGAATACACATTCTTTCCAATTGCATGCAGAACTTTCACAAAGATGTTGTTGTTGTTGTTTAGTTATTAAGTCGTGTCTTTGTGTTCCATGGAATGCAGCACACCAGGCTTCCTTGTCCATTATCTCCAAGGGTTTGCCCAAGTTCATATCCTTTGAATCAGTGATACTATCCAATCATCTCATTATCTGCCACCCTCCTCTCCTTTTGCCTTCAATCTTTCCCAGCATCAGGGTCTTCTCCAATGATTCAGCTCTTCACAACAGGTGGCCAAAACGTTGGAGCTTCAACTTCAGCATCAGTCCTTCCAATGAATATTCAGGACTGATTTCCTTTAGGATGGACTGGTTTGATCTTCTGGCAGTCTGAAGAGTCTTCTCCAGCACCACAGTTCAAAAGCATGAATTGTTTGGTGTCCAGCCTTCTTTATGGTGCAACCATAGCTTTGACTATACGGACCTTTGTTGGCAAAGTGATGTCTTTGTTTTTTAATACTCTGTCTTGGTTTGTCATAGCTTTCCTTCCAAGAAGCAAGTGTCTTCTAATTTCATGGCTGTAGTCACCATCTGCAGTGATTTTGGAGCCTAAGAAAATAAAATCTGTCACTGCTTCTACTTTATCCCCATCTATTTGCCAAGAAGTGATGGGTCCAGATTGCCATGATCTTAGTTTTTTGAAAGTTGAATTTTAAGCCAGCTTTTTCACTCTCTGCTTCCACCTTCATCAAGAGGGTTTTTAGTTCCTCTTCACTTTCTGGCATTAGAGTAGTATCATCTGCACTTCTGAGATTGTCGATATTTATCCTGGAAATATTGAGTCCAGCTTCTGATACATCCAGCCTGGCATTTTGCATGATATACTCTGCATATACTTTAGGTAAGCAGGGTGACAATATACAGCCTGTCGCACTCCATTCCCAATTTTGAACCAATTTTTCCACGTAAGGTTCTAACTCTTGTTTCTTGACCTGCATATAGGTTTCTCAGGAGACAGGTAAGATGGTCTGGTATTCCTATCCCTTTAAGAATTTTCCACAGTTGGTGGGATCCACACAGTCAAAGGTGAAAAGCAGAAGTAGATGTACCTTATGACATATTTTGGGAAAAAATCAGCAAGTTAAAAAGGATTAAAATAATACAGAATATGTTGTCTGTCCATTGTATAATTAAAATAAAAATCTGAAACAATGATTTATGAGGAATCCCCACATATTTGGAAATTAAACAACATACTTCTAAATAATTCATCAGTCAAGGAAGAGATACCGCTAGACAAATTGAAAAAAATTTTTGAAGCAATTGAAAATGAAATTATTCCATATCAAAATTTGTAGCGTACAGGAGAAACATTGACTGAAGGAAAATTCATAGCTTTAAATGCATATATTAGAAAAGAGGAAAGGTCTAAGGGAAGTGAGCTAAGCTTCCTCCACTAAGAATTTACCGTTAGATTATCAAATTAAACCATAAGTATGGAGAAAAGACGTAGGGCAAACAAAACCCCAGAAATCAATAAAGTCAAAATAGATAAATAAAACCAAAGATTTATTCCTTGAAAAGAAACTATAAAATTGATCAGCCTCAGATCAGACTAGTCAGAAACAAAAGAGAAGATGCTGCTTAGCAATATCAGAAATAAGTGAAAGGACATCACTTTACATGCTCAGACTTATAGGCAGCAATCAGTCTGTGCTCAGATCAATTGGCCTGGCCACTCAGTGAGACTAGTACTTGGAAAAGTATATGACGTTGAGGAAAGAGATTGAAGACGAAACAAAAATATGGAAAGATATACAATGATTATGAATGAGAAGAATCAGTATTGCTAAAATGACCATACTCCCCAAAGCAATCTATAGAGTCAATGCAATCTCTATCAAAATACCAATGACAGACTAGAAAAAAGAATTCTAAAATATGTATGAAAACACAAAAGACTCCAAAAGCCAAAACAATCTTGAGAAAAAAGAATAATGCTGGCTCTAACATGCTGTCTGATTTCAAACTATACTACAAAGCTACAGTAATCAAACAGTATGATATGAGAATAAAACAGACCCATACATCAATGTAATAGAATTGAGAGCCCAAAAATAAACCCACACTTATATGGGCAATTAATCTATGTCAAAGGAGGCAAAAATATATAATGGGGAAAAGATGGACTCTTCAATAAATGCTATTGAAAAAACTGGACAGCTACATGCTAAGAATCAAACTAGACTACTTTCTTACAACATATAAAAAGAAATTTAAAATATTTTAAAGACTTAATGTAATATCTGAAACCATAAAATTCTTAAAGATTAGGCAATATGTTCTTTGATATCAATATTAGTAATTCTTTTTGAATATGTCTCTGAGGCAAGGGACACAGAAGAAAAAATAAACAAATAGGGCTATATCAAATTAAAAAGCTTTTGCATGGTGAGGAAAACTATCAACAAAATGAAAAGGCTGTCTACTGAATGGAAGAAGACATTTGCAAATTATGTAATGGATAAAAGGTTAATGTCCAAAATATCCAAAGATCATTAAAAATTAATCATGACCTTGCATTTGCCAAAAGCAGCTGACTTCACTTTTAATGATATGAACTGAAAATGAATTTGTCTAAGTACATATTTTGTTGACCTGATGAATAAATTAATAGAAAAGAAAGCCAGAAAAATCTTGTGATCAATAAAAAACATAACATTAATAAATTATTATTTTTCATTATAACACACAAGTTATATCAAACTATAGTTTTACAATTTGTAACTTTTGCTATTCATGTATTCACTATTACCCATATTTTATCAGTAATAAAATGTTTTTAAAAGAAAAGTTGTATGTTTTAATGCCTTTGTGCTTTTCTAACTTTTGAACAAGGGTTCTTGCCTTTTTATTTTGAATCAGGCTCTACAAATAATGTAGTCAGCTCCTCTTGATGTACACTTGATATGAATATTATGGATAAATATAGATGCACAGACAAGGGATGGACTACTCTTTTGTGTCCATAATGTAGTATTTATGTCAGCCATTGTCATGTACACTAAATGCACCTATTAAAACTGCAACAAAGCTGGTAGTTACAAAGGTGAAGGTATTTGATATTTGCTTAGCCTGATGCAAGCACTCCCAGGCTTGTCACACAATAGCAGCATTATGACTCAGCTTAAGGGACTAACTGTTGGAAAATTTATTTCCTGAGCTTCTTAGGCAGAATCTAAGAGAAATACAAAATAAAAGTATACTAAGATACAACTTATCATTATGTTGATAAAACAAAACTGAGAAAAATTACAACATACTTTGTTGAGAAACTGACAGAGCATGGATATTCTCATGTCTCGTTGGTTGGTGTGGACAATATAAACAGGGCAATTTTGCAATAATTAGCAAAATTCCAAAATGCTCAACAATCCCACTTCATGGATTTATCATAGACAAAACTCGGCCTCTGAATATTTTTCATGTATTATCATTTTATTATTCATAATAACAAAATCCCAAAAAGATAAAAAGCTTGAACTTCAATAGGCCTGATTAAGTGAACTATGGTTTATATTCATACTAAATCCTTTGCAGTATGTAAGTGAATGAGGGGGCTTTATATGTGAAGCTGTGGAAACATCTACAGGATATATAACAAAATGAAAAATATAAAAAACACAATAGAATACTTGCTATGTTGTTTCTCATGTAAAAATGAAAAGAGGATAAGAATATATGCTTTTTATTACTGTATTATAGGTATTATTTGTATAAAGAAGCCCCAGGATGAATCACAAGAGGCTAATAAACTGGTTTTCTTCAGAGGCCTGGGCTGAGGATAGAATGGATGAACACAGGAATAGGAGCAGGAATTCTCAATGTTTACTTTTTTCATATTGATTTGATTTTTGAACTATATGGATGAGTGTGTGCCTGTTCAGTCATGTCAGTCTTGTCTGACTCTTTGCAACCCTATGGACTGCAGCCTGACAGGCTTCTCTGTCCATGGGATTCTCCAGGCAAGAACACTGGAATGGGTTGCCATGCCCTCCTCTGGGGATCTTCCCAACCCAGGGAGGGAACCCACATTTCGAGCATCTTCTATATTGCAGGCAGATTCTTTACTGCTGAACCACTGGGGATGCCCATATGGATGCATTACTATTCAAAAAATAAAATTTGTTTAAAAAAATTTTTTTACTGGAGTGGACTACATAAAAGAGTAGTGAACTCTCCATTCCTGGAAATATGCATGTGGAGTTTAGAGATTTCTAGCGGTTGGACCTTTAGCAGCCTCCAGTCTCTACCACCAAACAGTCTTTGTTGATTACTCTTTTTAGTATATAGTGAAAGAAGGAGACAGGGACAGAATGAGAAGGCTAATTTTTCAGGGAGAGTGTTAGAGGAATAAACTGGATTAGGTTCCCAATGAAGTAGTCATAATAGAAACAAAAGATCCAGTGGCAATAATCCATTGCCACTAACTACACATCTTATGCTTTTTATTAGGCATTTGCAGTCAGCAAATATATACCATTAGAACCTATTAACATGCCTACTGTATACACTGTACTCTAAATCCATTATTAGTGTTTAAGTGTCACAGTTAACTAGAAGATCTCAAGCACATGATTTCTGAGTTTTGTAGGGAATTTAAAAATCACACAAAAGTAAAAGTAGAGAAAGTAAAACACGATTGTCACACAAACACACACATGCATGCACACAAATGATCACATTTTTACTCTACTGCTAGCAGAATAGATCACTTTAAAATTACAACCTGAATGTCTCCTTGGTTATTGTGTTAGCAGTCTGCTCTGAGATCGTTCAGAGGTATAGCATTTCACAACATGAGCAGAATTTGACAATAGGAAGCTAAGGCTATGTAGAACTTGCAGAAACAAAACAAACAAATTGGGAAACTTAGAAAATTTGCCTTTTTTGATTAGCACATGTTTTCACTTACCAAATATCTTGATGTTTGTAAAGAAGTATCTAACAGCATTATTTTCCATGGTTCTTCAACGTCTGGGAGGGGTTTATAAATATAAGCTGCTAGGAAGATTTCCAATATCAGAAAGCCTAAGGATGTTTTCCCCATATTGTAACTGTTCCTTTCCTAAGCAAGACAGTATGATACCTCATTTAAATGCCTGAAATGGTCTTGGGGAAAACTCTGCTCAAAATTATTACATAACTTCTGAGTCAAGGAGATTTCTCACTAGCACAGTAAGTTGCCACAGGGCAGTTTTTGGTGTTTATAAAAAAAAAAATACATTCTCATAAAGGCCAGGTCAAATCTTCCAGCTTTAGCATAGGAGAAAAATATCTGTGGAACTCCAAGATAGAAAAGAATATTCCTTCTCAAAGATTCTGGAAAATAGAATCACATTCCCCCCCTGAGAGTAGTAAGTGAAGGAATCCATAAAAAAGTTTTGATATATCTTTACTATATCTTTAATAAAAGCCAAGTAATTAAATGCAAATAGAGTACCATAAGAGATACGTAGTGATTGGAATAGTTTTCAAGAGAATGATGGAAAACTTTGCTGACCCAAGCCCAAGCTGTTTGATAAACAAGAGAAAGGTAAAGGACTGTGTAAAATAAAAAGCACTGACATAGACTTTGTAAGTCCAATTTTTAAAGTTCATTTCTGAGTTTAATATATAACTTGCTATTTCAAATTATATATTGGTTAATATACAACCTTGACTTATAGGTTGTTAAATAACTCCACTATAAAATATTGGAAGTGAAGACGTCTTATATGGGTCCTTAAGCTAACTCTGCTGACTTTAAGGTCTGAGTGTTTTCTTTGTCATGATTCTACTTTCTAGAGAACAAGAAAAAGAATTTGGATAACTACTTTTTCTATGTTTTCAAAGGAATTCCTGCATAGAGGTTGGTTGGTATAAAAGGAAAAATTTTAACGCACAGATCTACTTGCCCAGGAGAGAGAGAATCAAAACTTAATGCTGTATTTCACTAGAACACTTCTGACACTCATTTTCTTAACAAACCATGAACTTTAAATACCCCTGACCTGAATCTAACTGGAGATTCTTTCATGACTAATGATTAAGGGCATTTGTATACAGACCTATGGACCCAACAGTACTGCATGGACAGCTACATTTCAGTTCTTAATGACCACAGCCAATGTGGCAGATGCCCTTTCACTTTGCAGTTCTCAAAAAGTCTGCTTTTCCTCCTTCAAAAATGACTCAGTGAATTTCTTGTCTGGTATGCAGTCCTTGCCTGGCAATTAGCTTAGCATTAAAACAAAAACATATAAACTTTTCATATAGTCTGCTTTATTATTTGACAGTAGGGAGAAGGCAATGGACAGGATTAAATAACAGGTTAAGACTCAGGGGGAAACGTTTAAAGATTACCTATCACTCTTCTCTCTCTGTCTCTCTCATTTTGATTTGTTCAACAATTTCTTTTCTTAAAATATATACTTTAATTTGAAAAGCATTCAGGTGAAATTAGTAATAAGTCACAGTAATAGATATAAGTAATAGAAATTGTGGGGAATAATTTTCTTAACCAAAGGCAAATCTTTCTCAGGTTAAAATAGATAAGTAGAAATTAAACTTCACCCTTAAGATGCTATCTTTTAAAAAAAGTTCTTGAGGAATCTGCATACCATTTTTCAGAGTGGCAGTACCAGTTTACATTCCTTCCAGCATTGGAAGACTCTGCCCTCCCAATCCATGGAGTCCGGCTTTGAACCCTGCTCAGGGAGCTAGATGCCCCATGCAACAATGAAGATGAAAGAGCCCATGCCCCCCAACTAAGACTGGTGCAGTCAAATAAATATATAAACACTTTTTTTTTTTTTAAGTGCATTAGGAACATGCTTCAGACACTGTTATCCATGTTCTACTGGGAGGTCCTGTGTCTCTGCTATATGATTGATCTATTGTTTAAAGTGTCATCAGTTTCCTGGCCCTATCACTATTCTTTGTTGATACGTGTTCACATTTTCTTAATCATCAGCATTCTAAAAATTGGACTATAATTGCTTTTACAACGTTGTCTTGGTTTCTGTTGTATGATGAAGTAAATCAGCTATATTTACACATATATCCCCTCCCTCTTGAGTCTTCCTCCCCTCCCCCATATCCAAACACTCTATGTCATCACAGAGTACCACGCTGAGCTCCCTGTGTTAAACAGCAACTTTCCACTAGCTATCTACTTTTGTACATCAACCCTACTCTCTCAATTCGTCCCAGTCTCCCCTTTCCCACCATGTCCACATGTCCATACCCTATGTCTACATCTCTATTCCAGCACTGCAAACAGAATTTCTCAAAAACCTCTATCAAAACAAATATGCTTGGCAATAGATTGACTGTAATGAGACAGTGTCCGTCTTGTGGTAGGGATGCATTCATGAAAGCGCTTTGTGTGGTATTCTTTGTTGTGCATTTCTACCCCACCTGACAGAACTTTTATTGATGTTTTCTGTTTTTCTTCAGCAAAGAGCAAAGGCATCATGATGGGAAGTTGACAAAAATGAGGAGTTTAATTTACATAGTTATTCACTGACTGTCATGTACCCTGATGCTTAAGAAGCACAATTAAGAGTCTCTACTTGTAATAAAAATCTGTTCTTTAAAAAATGAAGAAAGAAAAAAGTAATAAATATAAAGAATTGTATGACTTTGTGGAATTCATCTCTGGAGTACAAAAATTGATTGACCTTGTAGATTAAACAACCAGATAAACTGAATACAGAGAAAATAGCATGTAATGATTTCAATTTATGTAGCAACTAAATTAGACAAATTCAACAATTATTTTCTTGTCCAAAATTCAACAAGCAAACTTGAAGGAGAAGAGAATAAACACATTTGGTAAAAAGCAACCCTAAAATGTAGACCTAATATCAAGCTGTTAGATAATACACTTAATATCAAATAATTAAAATCTGAACACTGGAAAAAACACAAGAGTATCCATTCTTGCCCCTCTTTCCCTAACACTTTACTGGAGATCCTAGACAGAGCAATATGACAAGAAAGAGACATAAAAGGCATGAAGACTGTTAATTAATAATTATTGATAAAACTCTTATTCACAGTTGAAACAATTATCTACACAGAAAATCATAAATCATTCAGTGTAGAGCTTTCCGAACTACTAAGTGAATTAAGCAAGGGCTTAGAATACAATGTCAATATATAAAAATAACTGGCTTCTATATTCCTGATGTCAACAACTAGAAAATAAAAATTACAAGAAAATATTATACTTTTGAACAGGTTTAAATATGAAAAAAATCAGGTATAAATTTAAGAAAATAACATAATAATACATAAATTGTTTCTGGACTTCTGTTCTTGTCTAATTCACATCCATTCACTTATTCAGCAGTGTTTTTGCTTATTTTATTTTGAATACACTAACTCAGTTAAGGAAATATTTTTTAGTATGCTCAACTTCAACACTGGACTGTCTTTATTTGTAAAGTTTTCCACTGCAGAATACTTTGAGGTAGGCAGAGGATAATGACAAACACCAGTAACAGAAGTATTCAACAAAAGATTTTTACAGCACTTTTTTCAAATAATTGAATTCATTATGTTTTATAAAGTCTCTATTTAGAGGCACACATGCAATTTTTAAAAATAAATTTATTTCATATAAAACATCTTCAAACTTACCTATCTCACTTCTTAATAATTTATTTTCCCAAAACTATTTTTATTTATTTTTTTAATTTTATTTTATTTTTAAACTTTACAATATTGTATTAGTTTTGCCAAATATTGAAATGAATCTGCCACAGGTATACCTGTGTTCCCCATCCTGTACCCTCCTCCCTCCCCCCTCCCCACACCCTCTCTCTGGGTCGTCCCAGGCACCAGCCCCAAGCATCCAGTATCGTGCATCGAACCTGGACTGGCGACTCGTTTCATACATGATATTATACATGTTTCAATGCCATTCTCCCAAATCTCCCCACCCTCTCCCTCTCCCACAGAGTCCATAAGATTGATCTATACATCAGTGTCTCTTTTGCTGTCTCGTACACAGGGTTATTGTTACCATCTTTCTAAATTCCATATATATGCGTTAGTATACTGTATTGATGTTTTTCTGTGGTTTGGTATACATTTGAGGACATGTATATATGTATGTGTGTGTATATACAGATATATATATATATATAGATGTAGATTAAATACATTGGTTTATGAGCATATGTGCAAACATATATGCACACACATATGCATTTTTGTTTCCTTGTGCTTCTCCTGTTACTGCTCAGCTACTCATATTTGGAGCTATTTTCTTAGCTGACTCCTTGACAGTTTCAAGGATTCAGATTATCCAAAAGTAAATGTTGCTTTTGTTTGGCTAAAATAATCTGTCAGCACCTATCATCAAAATATCAAAAGACTGAGATTTTTTATATCTTTGTTTTCCTTGACTAAGGAGTTGGGCATTAGAAAATAAATTTTGCAGTGGTGGACAGTTGATATAGAACTGGGACAAAAATACATAGAAAGAATAACAATTTCATTCACACCAGCATTAAATGGATCTTATCCAAGGACCTAAAACCATGCAGAGTAAATGGTTGGTATTAAACAAGCAGACATTTATTCTAACTGAAATAATTTATGAAACAAGTAAAATGAAAGGAATGTAAGAAAACTAGATGCTTGAAAGTGATAGCTAAAAGTGAAAAATAAAATCTAATATACTCTGAGAAACAAAAGTGAGTGACACTAACCTATAAAAATCATTCCTTGACAATAACAATAATTACCTACATGCAGATTTAGAAAGACTGTAGTCTATAAAACATGTATTCCTAATGTGAATACTCTCAGTGTTTGTCCTTTTTTCCTGAAATTCTGGGGCTAACTTTTTTCTATATTGATCAGATTTTTATTACAGGTTTTCATGTAGCCAATTAATATACTGATTGGCTGCTCTATAACCAACTTTAGTAAAAAGAAAAGCAAGTGTTCCATGGAATGCACCCTCTACGTGGTTATGGATCACTTGAACTCCAGACTTCTGAAGTCGAGTAACATACATGAGTCCATCATCTCTTAAGACATCATATTGACAAGTGATGACATAGGTCAGGGGCAAACCACGCAACTTGCTGTCATCAGCTAGCAATGGTGAAGCTTTCACATCTAGAATCCCTGGGTATTTTTTAGCGAGCTCTGAACTACCATGAGTTGGAGTCTTATAAATGTGACCTTTCTTAAACTTCTCAGGGAGCAAAGAACTCCAATTAACAAATTTGAACAGATTGCTTGATTCCAGAGGAATGTGTTGGTTGGAAAGCATTGCTTTCTTAAGTGATCTATCTGTAGTAAAATATTCACTCCAGAATCTGACCATGAGTGATTTCGACAGAACTGGATAATGTGCATTTTCTCGATATGATGGTAAATCGAAATCAAAATTCTGAAGGGCAGGATATATTAAAGTTTGAACCTTGAGCTTGATCTTGACATCTGGATCTTCTAAGAGCTGAAAAAAAACAGAATATATTGTTTTAATAAGTCCTTTTAATGAAAAAAGTAACCACAATGTTAAAACAATGTATTATTAAGGTTCTTAAAAATACAATTCAATAACACATTTTGATAAAAAATAAAAATCTTAATATCAAGTAAATTTTAGTATTCAGTTCAGTTCAGTTCAGTTGCTCAGTCGTGTCTGACTCTTTGCAACCCCACGAACTCAAGCATGTCAGGCCTCCCTGTATATTAGATGTTCATGTAGTTAATATGTTTTAATTTTCAAAGCAAAATTAATTCATATCCTCCTCATAGACTGTGCAAGAGAATCATTTTTTTAAGAGGATCTTTTACTAAATGTAATTTCATACTTATGGAACTTGGATTTATAATCTGAGGTTCTATAAGTTTATAATCAGGTACTGTTCTTCTCTTTTCTATTATTGAGCTTCCCTGGTGGCTCAGATGGTAAGGAATCCACCTGCAATGCCAGAGACCTGGATTCAAACCCTGGATAGGGAAAATCCCCTGGAGACAGGAATGGCTATCCACTCCAGTATTCTTGCCTGGAAAATTCCATGGACAGAGGAGCCTGGCAGGCTATAGTCCATGGGGTCACAAAGAGTCAGACACGACTGAGTGATTAACATATTTTTCTATTATTAGAATTATTTTAAATACCTAAATATGTTAGCAAGCATTGAGATGGGAAGGAGATAGCTTGAGTTTTAAAGAGATGCTTGATTCTGGATAAGTTTAAATTATACAGAACTACTAAGTTTTTAATATTTGAATTTATTTGATGGTTTAACTTATTACTCAAATTTAATATTTAAACTTAATAGTTCAAAGAAAATTAGAACTTTTGTGCTTTTGTAAATATAGTCCCCATCTTCTTCCAGAAACAGTAGAATTCTATAGTTTTCTTCAAAGCTAATTTTCCTGCAATATGCTTCTGTTACTGGAACAAACAGATCATTTTATCAGTCATAAAATATATATCTAGTTTACTGCATAGTTATGTTTGGTAAGTTAAAATTTTCAGAACCAACTTTATCTTGTATATGCCTGAAGTAATGACATACTCAGGAAGAATCAAACTGATTAGCACACCGAAAAATAGTATCACTTGCTTATCATTCAGAGTACTGGCCAGGATTTCAGGTACACTTGGGTACAGGTAGTGTTTATCCAATTTTCAAGAGAAAACTTTTATGAATTACCTATTAAGTATGATGTTTCTTCTAAGTGATTTTGTATACACACTTTTTCAAATTAAGGAGATTCTTTTCTATTCACTGTTTCCTAATTTTTTCATATTTATAGATGCTGGATATTTATTATCTTTAAACAACTTACTTTTATTAAGATAATCATTATTTTCTTCTTTATTAATTTGAAGAATTGTATTAAAGGTATTTTAATATTAAACCTATCACAATCTAAAGAATGAACTCAAAATAGTCACGATACACTAACCATTTAAAGTATTGTTTAATTTTTTGGATAGTATTTTAGTTCAGGATTTTGCATCTGTGTTCACAAATGTAGATGTTTATCATTTTTCCTTCTCAAATTGACATTGTCAGGTTACAAATCAAGATATGTCAGCCTCCCAAAATGCAACTTTTGCAACTTTCAGAATTTGTTTTTAGAAGTAGATATTTCTATTAAAAATACTTGCTAGAGTTTGTGTTTAAAACTATTTGATCCTGGAGTGTGTGTGTGTAAAAATATAAAAATGACCGTTCTGTTTATTTCATGATAATAATATAATCCTTTTTTCATATTTTCCCTAGAGTCAATGCTTTTTATAGTGAATATTTCTATTTCACGTAAATTTGAATGCATTGCAGTAAAGCTGTTCAAAGTATACTATTGTATTTTTAATATCTGTAAGATATGTAGCTATAGTCTCCTTTTCTTCCTTATATCAGCTTATTAAGATTCTCACCATTTTTTCTTGGTCTGTCTCACCCAGACTAATCAACTGTATTGCTTTTTTCAAGAAACTATTTCTGTTGACTTTGCTGATCTTATTGTGTTTATTTTTAATTTCATTTTTATGCTCTCATCTATCTCTTATCCCTTTTTATTTTGTCTTTGTTTCTATTTTTTAGGCATTCTTTTCTTTTTTTAATTTCATTAAAAGGATACTGACCTGTTAATTTTAGCAATTTTTTTATATTTAGTTAAGGCTGTATATTTTCCTCTGGATGTTGATATATCTGTGTTTCACACAGTATAATGTATATCTATTATAATGCAGGTCAAATATTTTCACACTTGGATTAATCAGGAATGAGCATCTTACTTTCAAAACATACAGAGTTTTCTCTTGGTATTTTATTAGTAGTTCAAAGCATTATGCTAACTGTGGACAGAGAGAGATATAATCTAAATAATTTGATTTCTCAAATTTTATTGTGCATACTTAGAATCACTTAGAATTCTTGTTACATATGCATAGTGTTATTCAGGACATCTTTGGTAAGACCAATGATTCTCTATCTCCAATAAGTGCCCAGATGCTGCTGATACTGCTAGTTCACATACTATGCTATGAATAGCAGGGGTCTATTTGATTTCAGTTCTTTGAATTGTTTGAGACTTGGTTTATAACCCTGCATATGTGCCTGATTAAGAAAAATGTTTTGTGTGTTTCAAAGAAATGTACATTCTGCTGTTTATTATTTTATGTTCACTGTTTAAATTTATCAACCATGCTATTCTATTACTGAAAGAGATTAGTAAAATTCTTCCAATTTTGCAATTAATTTGTTCATTTTTCCTTTATTTCCTATCAGCTTTGCTCTGTCTTTTCAGACTGTTATTAATTGCATGTAAATGGATGTGTTTTTTTTTTTTTTTTTCATCTTCCAGTAAATGGAATTATAGTTAGGAATGTTGCATGTTAATTCCAGGAATAGTTTTTTTCCTCTAGGA
Source organism: Bos indicus (assembly GCF_029378745.1). NCBI lineage: Eukaryota > Metazoa > Chordata > Mammalia > Artiodactyla > Bovidae > Bos > Bos indicus. Next base: position 116,424,287 of record NC_091760.1, read on the forward strand.
TTATTTAATATGATTATAAAATAAGTATACTGATTAGTATTTGTTTGACATATCTTTTACTATCTTTTTTTCTTGCATCTATTTATGTCTGTTTTAAAGCATCCTATTTATACAACTTCTGTTGGAATTTAAAATTTTATTGTTTCCATTTTTTGTATTCTACCAGAATTTTTAGTACATCTATACCAAAACATTTATTAATATTTTTGGTTTAAATTCATAATTTATGTATTATTGTGCATTCTATTTATCTCATCTATTCTACTATTCTTTTTCCATTTTGTAGTTTTTGAAATATTTTTTATTATTCAATTTTCCTGTGATATCATTTTATTGGTACATTTTTATAACATTTTTTTATATGTCCACTAAGGATAAACATAAACTCATTACTTTATCAAATGTGAAGATGGCTGGATGGCATCACCGACTCGATGGACATGAGTTTGAGTGAACTCCGGGAGTTGGTGATGGACAGGGAGGCCTGGTGTGCTGTGATTCATGGGGTCACAAAGAGTCAGACACTTCTGAGCGACTGAACTGCACTGAACTGAATATTAATTACATCTTTATTACCTTCTTACAAAATAGAAAGTTAATGGAATATTTTAATATTCTAATTAGTCCTTCTATGCATGGGTTATTATTTTTCATATTAATTTTTTTTTAAATTTTATTTTCTTAAATTTTTAAATTTTTAAAAGAAAATCCATCCATTAATATTTTTCATATTAATTTATTTCTATTTTTACATCACAGGACACAATTATTATTGTTTTATAGAGTCATGTTCATTTTCATTTTAGTCTGTGAATATATTTACCTTTTTCCCTTCTCTTTATTTTTTCCTATCTTTTTGATCCTCCCTCTGTGGTTAATTTCCTTCTGCCTGAAACACTCCTCTTTAAAATCCAAAGGGAGAGTATGTTGGGTTGTGAATTTTCTGGAATTTTATTTCTAAAAATAGTCATCATTCTGTCCTCAGATTAGAAGGATATATTCATATTAGTCTTTTTGCCATATATTTAATGACATTATTATTTTGTATTTTCTATCTTTTAATCTCTCTGTTCAACATTACAAACAATTTTCTGATCTCTCTTCCAATTTTCTATATTGCTGTATTGCAGTCAATATACTAACACTTCTACATAGTAAAACCTAGAATGAACCCTAATATAAACTATGGACTTTGGAGGATTATAATGTGTAAATACAAGTTCATTAACTGTAACAAATGTACCACTCTGGGTGGGGTTGTTGATAATGAAAGAGTCTATGAATGTGTGGCAGAGGGTAGACTGTAAATTTCTCATCTTCTTCTCAATTTTTATATGAATCTAAAATTGCTCAAAAAGTATAAAATCTTAAAACAACTACATTGAAAGCCTAATTTTTATGGGTAATGTTTTTATTTATTGAAATTTTGTTTATTTTTCAAATATCTTATATTATTAGTTTTACATAGTTTCTTTCATGAGCCTATTTCCAAATTTTGAAATATACTTTTATTTATTTTAAACAGATTCTACTAAAAGATTTTTATAACAATAGCAACATCTGAATCTGGGTGATATTTTTTTCCTGTTAACTTGTTTTTATTTTCCTCTTTGTATATCTGCTTACTTTCAACTCTCTGTTGATTACTGAAAAAAAATAATCAGTTTTAGGAATAAACTGGAAACTAGGATCATGTTGACTTCTCTCAGTGATGACCTATATTTCTTTCTGGCAAGCATATATACACATATTAAAGTATATTATGATATACAATATTCTGAACATATGTCATGAATATACTTAGATTATATACATATTCAGATTTCTTAATTATACTTATTGTTACCCTTTATTGAATTTCTCTCATTAAAAATGCCAATGGACTATATAGGAAATTGTTTCAGCATTTTATATATAAAGAAGTTCAAAGTATGAAATCATTCTTCTCAATGTTCTTAAATAAGTAAAATAAAATTAGCGACAAATTATATTTATAATCTTGATGTATGAGTTAAAAATTTGTAAATGAAAGATAAAGAAAATACAATAAGTGAAAATGCTGAGCATCTTACCTGCTGTGCCACTGCTGCAGCTAAATTCCCTCCAGCACTGTCTCCAGAGATACCGATTCTTCCAGGATCTACACCATAGCTTTCAAGATTTTGGGGGTCTAAAAACCATTTTAATGCAGTGTACACATCTTCAAATTGAACTGGAAAATGGTACTTTGGGGCTAGTCTGTAGCTGTAGATAGGAAAACAATGCTTTCTTAATCACTGATTTTCTTATCATTTCAAATTTTTTATTTAACTTTTACTTTATGTTGACTTATATTTGATTAACATTGTTGTGTTAGTTTCACGTGTACAGCAAAGTGACTCCGTTACACATATACATATATCCATTCTTTTTCAGATTCCTTTCCCATATAGTTTATAACAGAATATTGAGCAGAGTTCCCTGTGCTATAACCATTGATTTTCCTGGACTCTTGACCAAAAATCAAGAGTAAAATTTTGCTTTTACCAACATATTTGTTGGAAACATGTTTTTCCTAGTCATAAAATTTGACTGGGAATCTCTAAATATTGTCATTTTTATAATCAAAATATAAAGTCCAATTGTTAAATTTGGTTTGGTCTTGGGGAAAAGCTTACTAGCTGCTACCTTTCCCAGGAAAAAATATTTGCAGAGTGATTATTTTTGGTAAATGTTCTATCTTTTTTTTAAAAAATATATCATTATTATTACTTGTTTCTCTAGAATTACTGTTATTTTATCAAAATATATCAGTTTAATATGATAATTATTCCATTAGTCCATTAGCTGAATTTTCTGAAGTTTATGTTTAAGAAGGTTCTCACAGACAGTGTGTTCTATAGAAAATTTAAACCCTTTCCCTACTCTTTCTAAGGTGTATATTAGAATGGACTTTGAGATAGGTTTTGTCTTACTTTCATGGTAAATATGGGTAATATCAATGGATTACTAACTTCTAGGCACCTTTCTAAGCACTGTTACATGTATTATAATATGTAGTCCCCATGTCAATGATGAGATATGCAAATCGTTAATACTTAGAGTTCAATATCCTGTAAAATATCACACAGTTACCAATCTGCAGAGCTGACATTCAACCCCAATCTTCTGGCTCAAAAATTTCCTTAATATCCTGCTAATTATAGGGAAAGATCTAGAGGTAGTAGTTAAATCCATGTGATACTGTTGGCTAACTTCACTTGAACAACATCTTGCCTTTCTGACCTCTGTTCCTTCTTCAAATATGGTGTATGCCTTTTCTCTCCACTGCTGGACTGGACAGCTTCTGACATTTGGTTTCTCTGTCCATAATCAATGTCATCAGAGGCACAGATTTATTTTTGCCATAATAAGACACTCTATATAGTTGAGTGTATACTGATATGTAAGGCATATGGCCTAAAATCAAATAACACAGCTCTTACTTGGTTGATATGACAACTGCATCAAGTCTCTCTGCTGTCCATCTTGACAGAAGGTCATAGCTATAATAATCTGAAATAAAAGAAAAAATACTGGACTGTCAGGGGACGTTCAGCTTTAAGGGATCCAATATGTTGCATTTTCCTTTGTGTGCCATTTCTCAAGGACTCTCTGTTTCTTATCAGTTCCTGGAATACAGGAAAGAGTAGAGCTGCATGCAGTTCTCAGGGCTGAGAAAGGGCACCTGCTTGGATTCTTTTCAGTGACTCTCTTCAGTGACTCTCTTCAGTGACCTTGTATATATTAGACTATCCATTTTGTTGCAACTGGTAGAATTTCATTCTTTGTAATAGCTGAGTAATCATTTTACTGAAGATATATAAGCATGCATTTCTGCTAATAAAACACCCTTGTTCCACTAGATACTTGGGTCCCCCACGTCCTTCTTTCTGTCTTCATTCTCTTAGGAGCGTGGAAGCCTACCAAGCTCAATTTCTCACTGGGCTTTCAAGACCCTCTTGAGAGGACGCCCTGTGCCTTCATGAGCGGCACATGTCCTGTGCATGGGCTTTATTGGTTTTGCACGTAACCTGAGAGATACTGCTCTCTCTCTCTCTTTTTCTCTCTTTCTTTTCATCGACTCTGGTCCCCAGGTCCTGGTCTGTAAAAGACCACAACACTGGACCACTATAAGAATTGAAAAATGATACTGTCAAGAATAAAGTTTACTGTGATGACTTTATATTTCTTCCCTTTATCTTAAAATATTACCTAAAGAAAAAAGTCTAATACTTAGCTTCCTGTTGATCAGTTTACATATTCACATGTCAGTAGAATGTGAATCATTAAGTCTGGTGATCCTTTCACTTGCCCCTGATCAGTTTTCCTTTTCAGAGCACAGTGGCATGTCTTACCCTTGCCAACCATACTCTCAGTACACTGGACCTTGGGCCTTGAACACCGTCTTCCTACTTTCAATCCACAGTCCTATCCATTGTGATAACATACATGAAAAAATGTACTAAATGTCTCCTTTCGAACATAAAAACTAAACTGTTTTTCTGGAGTACAACTTGATCTGGGAAAGGATAGAAATGTTCTTCAAAGGAAAATAAAATAATGAAATGCAACTCATTATTTAGTCCTATACTGTTAAGCAGGAGATGATTTCAAGAAAGCTGACTATACCTTAACATTTAATTAAGTAATTGGAAAGCTTTTTCACATCTATATTGGGGCATTAGGAACTTTGAAAATAATCATTTGCGTCTTGAAGGATAAATAAGACATTTCCAGCAATATGTTAATGAGTTCAAAAGACAAAAAGAATTTTTATTTGCTAAGGTGCTTAATCTTCATTCTGCAAAATTTATAGGGTCTGTCAGTGAGTGGTAGGATCAGAAACTGTCTTAATTTTTTTTGGTAACAAAATGTGTTAAATTCTGAATGTTAATAACATTTTATTCAGACTGAGATTTCAAAAACTTAATTCACGTTGCTTTCCTGAAAATAATTTCAGAAGCAAGAGCATGATATTTAATTTGTAGCTCCTAATATGAGAATTATCATTTACATTATATGAAATGAATCTACCAATGTATCACCCTTACCATTACTACCAAAACACCAGCCACCACCATGAATATAAAACAAGCCTCTTCTTAATGATTTTGTCTTCTGTTGGGGCACATATATACGGACAGGAATATCATTGAATGTTGTATCTTTCACAAATATGTTTTCATCTGATGTTGGTGGAAAACCTTGAATTCTTGAAAAGAGTGCCATCGATTTCATGAAATGGTTTAGCCCCAATATTTCACCAAACAGGGCCTAAAATGAAATAAAAATACACATATACTCTAACTGTAAAAAATGTTTTGAGTCAAGAGGTGTACATAAATATTCAATATGACCCCAAAACTCTTAGTTATAGTCAGAAAAATCAATGATTATACCACCAGAAGATATACAAACCCAGATGCTTTACTACTGTATGATGAATAACCTAAGTGACACTAATCCTCACTTATACACTCACCCAATAGATATTAGTATGGAATATATAATTCTGTTGTCAATAGGCAAGCTATTCATCATCAAAAAAAAAAAAAAGAAAAGAAAAAAATCACAGTCTAATGAAAGGCAAGTTATAAAAGTACATTGTAATATAAATATGGGAAAAATTCTTTGGAATAAGTGTCAAGGTGAGGAAAAGGTTTTTAACTTCTACTTTAACTAAGACTTAAAAGGAAAATAGAGTTTGGATGATTAACTGAAGAGAAAACCTTTCAGTCAGATTAAGTAAGCTTAGTCTAGAGAAAAACAAAATGTGGTGATAGAGAAATACAGGTTGTTTGCTATTCCTATACTTTCAGACTCCAAGAGGTTGAAAGAAAGGAAAGAGTCCTTAAGAAGAATTTAATAAAATATACAACACACACATATTAAAAACCAAACAAAACCCAAAGGCTATGAAAGGCATATTGAAAACTTAAGTTTTGTTAAATTTAACAATAATATTTAAAAAAATCTAGTAAAGTGGTTGAAAAGTCAAAGCACAATGGAAATAATAAACTTGCAATTATGAAAATGATAGTCTTCAGAATATATAACAAACTGATTACAGTAAGAAATAAACTAACAATTCAATAGACAAAAGATTCCAACATTTTTTTCATGAAAGGTCTAGAATGACTGAGGCTCTAAGGAACAAAAATACTCAATTTTCAAATATGCAATTCAAAAGAATGGCAAATACAACAAAATGGTGGAATAAGCACTGTTTAAACCTTCTTTCATTTCTAATTTTATTAAAATGAAGGTAAAATAAAAATTTTAATACAATTATGCTTTGAAAGCAAAATACAATTGGCCCTCCATATCCTAGGGTTGTGATCTCTGGTGGGTTGAATCCAGGCTTCCCAGGTGGCACTTTTGGTAAAGAACCCACCTGCCAATGCAGGAGACATAGGAGAGGCCAGTTTGATCCCTTGGATGGGGAAGATCCCCTGGATGAGGGCATGGCAACCCACTCCAGTATTCTTGCCTGGAGAATCTCACGGACAGAGGATCCTGGCAGTCTACAGTCCATAGTGTTGCACAGAGTCAGACATAACAAGTGACTTAGCAGGCACACACAGGTTGAATCCACAGATACAAAATCCACTGATAGGAGGATTGGCTATATTTATTGATCTGTGCCATTTAATATAAGGGACTTCAGCCCTGATATTGGTTTCTGAGGGGGTTTCTTCAATCAATCTCCTGCCACCCTGATAACAAGACTGTATTATAATATATGCTTCTGAAAAAAGGCACAGTACTAGGAATCATAATAACAAAAAGCTTAGTTCTCCAAGACACAGCAATACTAAAATGTGTATGCAAACAGTAACAGAGCTTAATAATGCAGGAATCGAGAACTGAAAAATTGAAAGGAGAAACAAAAAAAAAATCCAAAATTATTAGTTGGAAATTGATATTCTTATATCATTTATTGATAGAAAAAGCAAATAGAAAAATAGTAACCATATAGAAAATTTGAAAAAAGTATCAACTCAACAGAATTAATGTATTGAGGACATTCCACTCAACGAAAACAGAATACACATTCTTTTCAACTGCATAAAGAAATTTCACAAAGATGTACCACATGACAAATTTTGGGGAAAAAATATCTCAACAAGCCAAATAAATTAAGATCATACAGAATAGTTGTCAATCATAGCATAAGTAAAATAAAAACTGGAAACACAAATAGTGTATGAGGAATCCCTACACATTTGGAAATTATACAACATATTCCTAAATAACTCATTGGCCAAGGAAAAGATACTTCTAGACAAATTGAAAAAATATTTTTAAGCAAGTGAAAATGAAATTATAGCATATCAAAATTTGTAGAGTACAGAAAAAGCATTGACTGAAGGAAAATTCTTAGCTTTAAATGCATTATTAGAGGAGAAGAAAGGTTTGAAGGAACTGATCTAAGCTTCCTCCACTACAAATTTAGAGTTAGATTAGCATATTAAAGTATGAAGGAAAGAATAAAGGGGGAAAAAACCCTGGAAATCAATAAAATCAAAATAGATAAAGAAAATTAAAGATTTATTCCCTGAAAAAAAAATCCCATAAAATTGATCAGCCTCCAGTCAGAATAATCAGAAAGAAAGAGAAGCTGCAGTTTACCAGTATCAGAAATAAATGAAAGGACACAATTTTAAATGCTCAGACCCATAGACACAGTAGGCAGCAGTCAGTATGTGCTCAGAGCAACTGGACTGGCCACCCAGGGAGGGTGACGTGTAGGGCAAACTGGGACTAGGACTTGGATAACTGTAAGACGTGGAGAGAAATCGAAGATGACACAGACAGACAGATATACAATGCTTATGAGTTAGAATTGACATTATTACTGTAAAAATGACCATACTCCTCAAGGCAATCTACAGAGTCAAAGCAATCTCTGTCAAAATACCAATGGCGTGTTTCATAGAATTAGAATAAAGAACTCTAGAATTGTATGGAAATGCAAAAGACTCTGAATAACCCAAACAATTCTGATAAAAAAGAACAATGCTGGAGGTATTATGCTCTCTGATTTCAAACTATACTTCTAAGCTTATATTGATCAAATAAGGACTATACTGGGAAAAAAACAAACCAAGACATCAATGGATTAGAATTGTGATACCGGAAAAAAACAGATCCAGACATCAATGGATTAGAATCTCAAGACCAGAAATAAACTCGCACTGATATGGGAAATTACTCTATGACAAAGGGCAAGAATATACAATGGGGGAAAAGAGAGCCTCTTCAATAAATGGTGTTGGGAAAACTGGACAGCTACATGCTAAGAATCAAACAGGACTACCTTCTCACATCATTTAAAAAATATACTCAAAATATATTAAAAACTAAATGTAAGACCTGAATCAATAAAACTCTTTAAAAAATAAGCAATATGCTCTCTGACATCAGTCTCTGCAATACGTTTTTGGAAATGTCTCTTTAGACAAGGGAAACAAAAACAAAAATAAACAAGTGGGACTACATCAAATTAAAAACCTTTTGCACAGTGAAGGAGACTATCAACAAAATGAAAAGTCTGTCTACTGAATGGGAGAAGATGTTATATAAATGATATAACTGATAAGGGGTTGATACAGAAAATATACAGATTATTAAAAATTAATGTGATCTTGCGTTTGCTATAAGCAATTGGTTTCAATTTCAATTATATGTATTGAAAATGAAGTTACTAAAAGTATAGATCTTGTTGACCTGATGAATAACTTTATAGAAAAATGAGAAAAGACTTGATAAATAAAAAGCATTACATTAATAAGTTATTATTATTCATAGCAACACATAAATTACGTACATATTTTTATAATTTGTATATGCTGTTATTCATGTATTCACTATTACCTGTATCATTTGTTGCTGCTGTTTAGTTGCTCAGTCGTGCTTGACTGTTTGTGACCCTGTGGACTGTAGTCTGCCAGGCTCCTCTGTCCATGGGATTTCCCAGGCAAGAATACTGAAGTAGGTTGACATTTCCTCCTTCAGGGGATCTTCCCAACCCAGAAATCAAACCTGCATCTCCTGCATTGGCAGGTAGATTCTTTACTGCTGAACAAACAGAGAAGCCCAAACATACCTAGCTCAACATTGTGTGTGTGTGATCAGTCGTGTCTGACTTTTGCAACCCCTGAACTGTAGCCCTCTAGGCTCCTCTGTCCATGGGATTTTTCAGGCATGAATACTGAAGTGATTTCCATTCCTACTTCAGGGGATCTTCCCAACCCATGGATCGAACCCTTGTCTTTTGCATCTCCTGTGTCAGCAGGTAGATTCTTTACCATTGTGCCACCTGGGAAGCTCACATATATTATATATCACGAGTAATAGATGTTTTTAAAGGAAAAGCTTTATGATTAAATATCTTTGTGCCTTTTCCTCCCTGCCTTTTGAACAAGGGTTCTCGAGTTTTCATTTTGCACCAGGCTCGAAAAATTATTTAGCCAGCTCTACTTGATGCACACAAACTGGGGCTAGACTACTATTTTGCTTCCATAATGAAGTACACATGTCAGCCATTATCATGAACACTAGTGCACATATAGACACTGAAACAAAGCTGGTAGTTACCAAGAGGAAGACATTTGTTATTTCCTTCGCCTTGTTGGAGCGCTCCCAGACTTGTCTCATAATAGTAGCGTCACTCCAACATAACAAGTATTCTGTTGGGTTTTTTGCATTTCTCATTTAATCATATATCTTATAGATCTGTCCACATCTTCACGTAAAAAGTCCCCTCATTCTTTTACATAATGCAAAGGATTCAGTAAGTGTATAAAAATATAGTTCACTTATTCAGCCCTATTGAGGTGCAAAGTTTTGTTATTTTTAGTATTTTGGTATTACAAGCAATAAAATAGTAATACATGAAAAACTTCCAGAGGTTGCATTTTGTCTATGATAAATCCATGAAATGGAATTGCTGAGCCAATTGGAATTTTGCTAATTATTGCAAAGTCATTCTGTAATATTTTCATGCCTTGCTGGTTGGAGTGGAAAATATTACAGAATGACTTTAGCAGTTTCTAGTCTGCCACCAAACAATCTTTGCTGATTTCTTTTTTATATAGAGAGGGACAGAGAGAGAGAGACAGAGAGACAGACAAAGGGAGGAGGCTAATCTTGCAGTGAGAAGGTTAGAGGAGTAAACTGGATCAGGTTTCCAAATAAGTAGTCATAACAAATCCAGGGGTGATAACTGATTGCCTCTAACTAAACCTCTCATTCTTGACTATACGGATCTTGGACACTTGGGCAAACTTAGGGATATAGTGAGGGACAGAAAAACCTGGTGTGCTGCAGTTCATGGGGTCACAAAGAGTCAGACACTACTAGGCAACTGACCACCAACAACAAACCTCTCATGTTTTTTATTAGGCATTTACAGTCAGCTTTTCTATACCATGAGAACCTACTTGCACGTCTACAGCATATATTGTGTTCCAAAACCATTACTAGTGTTTAAATGTCATAGGTTACTACAGAGTAAGCATATGACTTCTGAATTTTGTATGAAATTCTGAAAGTGAAAGCTTGTTGTTGACGGAATTCTTGGCCTCCAGAGGAGAAGAATTCAATCCAGGGTCAGAGACGAGGCTTGATCGCTCAGAGCATTTGTGTAATAAAGTTTTATTAAAGTATAAAGGAGATAGAGAAAGCTTCTGACAAAGGCATCAGAAGAGGGCAGAAAGAGTATCCCCCTGCTAGTCTTCAGCTGGATGTTATATAGTCATTAGCAGTCTGTTAATGAAAGAAAGGTGTGTCTTAAAACTCAGAATGGCACCAGGCCCTTCATCCATAAAATGTATTTTGGGATAATCTCTGTACCAGACGATTCATCCCAGGCCATAAAACGATTGACTTGAATCTTGTAGAAGGGCAGATTACCAAACAAATAGTATAGTTTACATAGATTAGGGGAATAATATCTGAGTATAACATAATGGTTTGTCAAGTAGTTTCTGAGCCAAAAGGCGGAACCAACTTGAAGACAGAGTCTGGGGTAAATGCATAGTACATTAACATGGCTTAAGACAAACATTTCCATAAGAAAAATGCATTGGTTAACTCAAGGTTTGAGAATAGTTAACTTCAGGTGTTCTGGTATTCCCATCTCTTTCAGAATTTTCCACAGTTTATTGTGAGCCACACAGTCAAAGGCTTTGGCATAGTCAATAAAGCAGAAATAGATGTTTTTCTGGAACTCTCTTGCTTTTTCCATGATCTAGCAGATGTTGGCAATTTGATCTCTGGTTCCTCTGCCTTTTCTAAAACCAGCTTGAACATCTGGAAGTTCACGGTTCATATATTGCTGAAGCCTGGCTTGGAGAATTTTGAGCATTACTTTACTAGCTTGTGAGATGAGTGCAATTGTGCGGTAGTTTGAGCATTCTTTGGCATTGCCTTTCTTTGGGATTGGAATGAAAACTGACCTTTTCCAGTCCAGTGGCCACTGCTGAGTTTTCCAAATTTGGGGCATATTCAGTGCAGCACTTTCACAGCATCATCTTTCAGGATTTGGAAGAGCTCAACTGGAATTCCATCACCTCCACTAGCTTTGTTTATAGTGATGCTTTCTAAGGCCCACTTGACTTCACATTCCAGGATGTCTAGCTCTAGGTCAGTGATCACACCATCGTGATTATCTGGGTCGTGAAGATCTTTTTTGTACAGTTCTTCTGGGTATTCTTGCCATCTCTTCTTAATATCTTCTGCTTCTGTTAGGTCCATACCATTTCTGTCCTTTATCGAGCTCATCTTTGCATGAAATGTTCCTTTGGTATCTCTGATTTTCTTGAAGAGATCCCTAGTCTTTCCCATTCTGTTGTTTTCCTCTATATCTTTGCATTGATCGCTGAAGAAGGCTTTCTTATCTCTTCTTGCTATTCTTTGGAACTCTGCATTCAGATGCTTATATCTTTCCTTTTCTCCTTTGCTTTTCGCTTTTCTTCTTTTCACAGCTATTTGTAAGGCCTCCCCAGACAGCCATTTTGCTTTTTTGCATTTCTTTTCTATGGGAGTTGGTGATGGACAGGGAGACCTGGCGTGCTGTTATTCATGGGGTTGCAAAAAGTCGGACACGACTGAGCGACTGATCTCATCTGAACTTCAGGTGAGACCAGGTGTCATTATGGCAACACAGTATTTTAAGGGAAACCTTCTTTTAAATTTGTATAGAGAAGGAAAAAAAATATGCTAGTTTGTTTCCTCCTGCAGCTTAAGAGAGACACAAATGTCTGACAGACGCGGCCTATTTTCTCCATTTGGAGACCCCTGGCCTTCCTGCCTGTTACCCTCTCAAAAGCACACAAGAGTAGAAAAAATAAAACGAGATTGTCACACACACATATGCACACACACACACATTTTTACCGCTAGCAGAATAGATCACTTTAGAAATACAACCTGAATGCCTCCTTGGTCATCTTGTTACACTTTGCTCTGAGATCACTCAGCGGTATAGCAGTCAGGAGAATTTGACAACAAGAAGCCAAGGTTATGAAGAACTTGTAAAAACAAAATGAAACAAAGCTAGAATATTATAAAACTTGACTTTCTTGATTAATAAATAATATCACTTACCAAATATGATGAAGTTTTTAAAAAAGTATTTAACAGCATTATTTTCCATGGTTCTTCAACATTATCTGGAAGAGGTACATAAATATAACCTGCTAAGAGGACTCCCAATATCAGAAAGCCAAAATATTTTTTCCTCATGTTGTAACTGTTCTGTTTCTTAAGCAAGACAGTATTAGACAACATTTCAGTGCCTGAAACTAAATAGAGGCAAACACCACCTAGTTACTATGTAACTACTGGGCCAGTTGAGTTCCCTCATTGGCACAATAGGTTGTTACCTGGCAGGTACAGAAGGCTAGTGCTAAGGATAACAGCTGAAGTTCCAGCGTGCAGTTTGTAAAGGATAACACTCACATTTTTGACAGTTCATATCAAATCTCCCTGCATTAACATATGAGAAAAATAATTATGGAACACCAATTTAGAGAAGGATATTCTCAAAGATTCTGTAAAATAGAACAGACACACACTCCCTCTGTGTGTGTGTCTTAGTTGCTCAGTTGTGTCTGACTTTTTTGACCTCATGGACTGTAGCCCACCAGGCTCCACTGTCCATGGAATTCTCCAGGAGAGTACTGGAGTGGGTATTCCAGGGGATCTTTTGACCCAAGGGTTGAACCGGGTTCTCCTGCATTGTGGGCAGTTTCTTTACCATTTGAGCTGCCAGGAAAGAGAAGAAAACAAAGAGATCCATAAAAAAGTTTGATATACCTTTACCGATATCTTTATTATAGCTTTATTAAAAGTAAATCATATACAAATTGATCATGTTAATGGCTGTGTACTGACTGGAGTACTTTTGGAGTGAATAATGGAAAACTTTCCAGCACCTAAGCCTAAGCCAAGACTTAGGTCCACTGTTGGGTAACCCAGGAAAGATAATGAACTTTGTGAAATGAAAGGCACTGATGTAGACTTTGTAAGTCCAATTTTAAAAGTGCATTTCTCAGCTTAATATGTAACTTGCTATTTCAAATTCTATTTGGTTAATATATAACCTTGATTGATAATATATAACCTCAATTGTTACATAACTCCACTAAATAATATTGGAAATGAAGATGTCATACATGTGCACCCAAGCTAATTCTGATGATTTATGTAAAATGTGTGATTCTGTTACTGTTCCACTTTCTAGAAAGGAAGAAAAAGAACTTGGATAACTACATTGTTATGTGTTGTTAAGGGAATTTCTGCATAGAAGGTGGATAGTATAAAAGGAAAATTTTTTAATTTCAGAACTACTTTCACAGGAGAGAATCAAAACTTAATGCTCTGTTTAATGCACTTCTGAGGCTAATTTTCTTAAAGAACCATGAATTTAAGTAACCCTGACAGAATGTGGTCCACTGGAGAAGGGAATGGCAAACCACTTCAGTATTCTTGCCTTGAGAACCCCATGAACAGTATGAAAAGGCAAAATGACAGGATACTGAAAGAGGAACTGCCCAGGTTGGTAGGTGCCCAATACGCTATTGGAGATCAGTGGAGAAATAACTCCAGAAAGAATGAAGAGATGGAGCCAAAGAAAGAAAAAAAAAACCCAGTTGTGGATGTGACTGGTGATAGAAGCAAGGTCTGGTGCTGTAAAGAGCAATATTGCATAGGAACCTGGAATGTTAGGTCCATGAATCAAGGCAAATTGGAAGTGGTCAAACAGGAGATGGCAAAAGTGAATGTCAACATTCTAGGAATCAGAAAACTAAAATGGACTGGAATGGGTGAATTTAACTCAGATGACCATTGTATCTACTACTGTGGGCAGGAATCCCTTAGAAGAAATGGTGTAGCCATCATGGTCAACAAAAGAGCCCAAAATGCAGTACTTGGATTGCAATCTCAAAAATGACAGAATGATCTCTGTTCATTTCCAAGGCAAACCATTCAATATCACAGTAATCCAAGTCTATGCCCCAACCAGTAACGCTGAAGAAGCTGAACTGTTCTATGAAGACCTACAAGACCTTTTAGAACTAACACCCCCCCAAAAAAGATGTCTTTTTCTTTAAAGGGGACTGGAATGGAAAAGTAGGAAGTCAAGAAACACCTGAAGTAACAGGAAAATTTGGCCTTGGAATATGAAATGAAGCAGGGCAAAGGCTAATAGAGTTTCGCCGAGAAAATGCACTGGTCATAGCAAACACCCTCTTCCAACAACACAAGAGAAGACTCTACACATGGACATCACCAGATGGTGAACACTAATATCAGATTGATTATATTCTTTGCAGCCAAAGATGGAGAAGTGCTATAGAGTCAGCGAAAACAAGACCGGGAGCTGACTGTGACTCAGATCATGAACTCCTTATTGCCAAATTCAGACTTAAAATGAAGAAAGTAGGAAAAACCACTAGATCATTCAGGTATGACCTAAATCAAACCCCTTACGATTATACAGTGGAAGTGAGAAATAGATTTAAGGGACTAGATCTGATAGATAGGGTGCCTGATGAACTGTGGAATGAGGTTCATGACATTGTACAGGAGACAGGGATCAAGACCATCCCCATGGAAAAGAAATGCAAAAAAGCAAAATGGCTGTCTGGGGAGGCCTTACAAATAGTGTGAAAAGAAGAGAAGTGAAAAGCAAAGGAGAAAAGGAATGATATACCCATTTGAATGCAGAGTTCCAAAGAATAGCAAGAAGAGATAAGAAAGCCTTCTTCAGCGATCAATGCAAAGAAATAGAGGAAAATAACAGAATGGGAAAGACTAGAGATCTCTTCAAGAAAATTAGAGATACAAACGGAACATTTCATGCAAAGATGGGCTCAATAAAGGACAGAAATGGTATGGACCTAACAGAAGCAGAAGATATTAAGAAGAGGTGGCAAGAATACACAGAAGAACTGTACAAAAAAGATCTTCATGACCCAGATAATCACAATGGTGTGATCACTCACCTAGAGCCAGACATCCTGGAATGTGAAGTCAAGTAGGCCTTAAAAAGCATCACTACGAACAAAGCTAGTGGAGGTGATGGAATTCCAGTTGAGCTATTTCAAATCCTGAAAGATGATGCCGTGAATGTGCTGCACTCAATATGCCCCAAATTTGGAAAACTCAGCAGTGGCCACAGGACTGGAAAAGGTCAGTTTTCATTCCAACCCCAAAGAAAGGCAATGCCAAAGAATGCTCAAACTACTGCACAATTGCACACATCTCACACGGTAGTTTAGTAATGCTCAAAATTCTCCAAGCCAGTCTTCAGTAATCCATGAACCGTGAACTTCCAGATGTTCAAGTTGGTTTTAGAAAAGGCAGAGGAACCAGAGATCAAATTGCCAACATCCGCTGGATCATCAAAAAAGCAAGAGAGTTTCAGAAAAACATCTATTTCTGCTTTATTGACTATGCCAAAGCCTTTGACTGTGTAGATCACAATAAACTGTGGAAAATTCTGAAAGAGATGGGAATACCAGACCACCTGACCTGTCTTTTGAGAAACCTATATGCAGGTCAGGAAGCAACAGTTAGATCTGGACATGGAACAACAGACTGGTTTCAAATAGGAAAAGGAGTTCGCCAAGGCTGTATATTGTCACCCTGTTTATTTAACTTATATGCAGAGTACATCATGAGAAACGCTGGGCTGGAAGAAGCACAAGCTGAAATCAAGATTGGTGGGAGAAATATCAATAACCTCAGATATGCAGATGACACCACCCTTATGGCAGAAAGTGAAGAGGAACTAAAAAGCCTCTTGATGAAAGTGAAAGAGGAGAGTGAAAAAGTTGACTTTAAGCTCAACATTCAGAAAACTAAGATCATGGCATCCAGTCCCATCACTTCATGGGAAATAGATGGGGAAACAGTGGAAACGGTTGTAGACTTTATTTTTTTCGGCTCCAAAATCACTTTAGACGGTGATTGCAGCCATGAAATTAAAAGATGCTTACTCCTTGGAAGGAAAATTATAACCAACATAGATAGCATATTCAAAAGCAGAGACATTACTTTGCCAACAAAAGTCTGTCTAGTCAAGGCTGTGGTTTTTCCAGTGGTCATGTATGGATGTGAGAGTTCAATTGTGAAGAAAGCTGAACACTGAAGAATTGATGCTTTTGAACTGTGGTGTTGGAGAAGACTCTTGAGAGTCCCTTGGACTGCAAGGAGATCCAACCAGTCCATTCTAAAAGGAGATCAGTCCTGTGTGTTCATTGGAAGGACTGATGCTAAAGCTGTAACTCCAATATTTTGGCCACCTGATGTGAAGAATTGACTCATTGGAAAAAACTCTGATGATGGGAGGGATTGGGGGCAGGAGGAGAAGGGGACGACAGGGGATCAGATGGCTGAATGGCATCACCAACTCCATGGACATGAGTTTGAGTGAACTCCGGGAGTTGGTGATTGACAAGGAGGCCTGGCATGATGCAATTCATGGGGTCACAAAGAGTCAGACATGACAGAGCGACTGAACTGACTGACTGACTGACCTGAATTTAACTAGATATTCTTTCCTGACAATTGATCAAGGGGCCTTGTATACTGACCTATGGGGTCATCAGATCAGATCAGTCGCACAGTCGTGTCCGACTCTTGAGACCCCATGAATCGCAGCACGCCAGAGTCATCAGTACCACATAAACAGCTGCATTACAGTTCTTAATGCCCATAATCATTGTGGAGTATGCCCTTTCACTCTTTAGTTCTTAAAAACATCTGCTTTTCCTCCTCTGAAAATGACTAACTGAATTTCTTACCTGGTATGTGTTCTCTGCCTGGCAATTAACTCAGTGTTAAAACAAAAAGAAACAAATTTTCTTATAGTTGTTTTATTACTTGACAACAGGGAGAAGGCATTGGACAGGATGAAAGAGCAGGTTAAGACTCAGGGTGAAATGTTTAAAGATCAACTATTACACTTCTCTATCTGTCACTGTCTCTTTCTTCTTGCTTTGTTTAACAGTTTCTCCCTTAAAATACATACTTTAATTTTAAAGACATTCAGGTGAATTTAGTAATAGTATAAGTAATAAAATTTGTGAGAAATATCTTGCCTATCGAAGGCAAACCTTTCTCAGATTAAAACAGATACATGAAAACTAAACTTCTGCATTAACATGCTACTAATTAGAAATAAATTCTTGAAGAAAATGCATAACATTTTTCTTGGTGGAGGAACCAGTTTACATTCCTTCTAACATGGGATCGGGTTTCCCTTTTCTCAACATCTTCACCTTTCTCTCTTGGTTTTTTAAAAAATCACCATCCAAACTGGTGTGCGGTGATATCTCACTAATTGAATTGTTATTTCCCTGATGATTAGTCATATTGAGTACCTTTTCATGTACTTGGTGATCATTTTGATGGAAGAAATTTTCATATACTGTGATATGCGGAAGTCACCCTGGATTATACAAGGTTTGGCTTGAACTTTCTGCCAAATAGAACAATCTGTCTTATGGCCTGTCAAACATCCATCTGTTTTAACCAATTTAAAAAAAGAATGCAGTCACCAGATTGTTTAGGATGTCCAAATTTGAAGGTAGAGATAAATGCTCCCCTTCCTATTTCGCTAATGCTAGTACTACTGAACATGAGGTTTTCTTTACAAATGTTGTGCTGTCTTACTATGCACATGCTATTCTGTCTCTTTTGAAACCTTGAAGGAATGTAAGAGTCATGTTTGATGTCTGTTCTTTGTTTTGACAAGATATAAAACTGTGGTTCAGGCATCCGAAATGGGGCCGGGTGGCCATCATACATGTGGTTTTGGACATGTTCCTGCATCATTGAAAAGTTGAACTTTCTGAACTACATAAAATTAAAGGACAACATCGGTCATCCTCAGAACATCATCTGCTAGTGTTAGTGAACATAGATTGGGGTCTGCTTACCCAACACATAGCAAAGTCAATCAACTGACCCCGGATTGTGGTAAAGGAAAGTACAGCATTTATTGCATGGTGCCAGGCAAGGAGATCTCTACTCTTTCTCTTTCTATTGTTTTCCTCTATTTCTTTGCACTGATCACTGAGGAAGACTTTCTTATCTCTCCTTGCTATTCTTGGGAACTCTGCATTCAAATGGGTATATCGTTCCTTTTTTCCTTTATTTTTCACTTCTCTTCTTTTCAAAGCTATTTGTAAGGCCTCCTCAGAGAGCCATTTTGTTTTTTTGCATTTCCTTTTCTTGGAGATGGTCTTGATCCCTGTCTCCTGTACAATGTCACAAACCTCCAATCCATAGTTCATCAGGCACTCTATCAGATCTAGTCCCTTGAATCTATTTGTCACTTCTACTGTATAATGGTAAGGGATTTAATTTAGGTCATACCTGAATGGTCTAGTGGTTTTCCCTACTTTCTTCAATTTAAGCCTGAATTTTACAATAAGGAGTTCATGATCTGAGCCACAGTCAGCTCCCAGTCTTGTTTTCACTGACTCTATAGAGCTTCTCCATCTTTGGCTGCAAAGAATATAATCAATCTGGTTTCAGTGTTGATCATCTGATGAAGTCCATGTGTAGAGCCTTCTCTTTTGTTGTTGGAAGAGGGTGTTTGCTTTGACCAGTGAGTTCTCTTGGAAAAATTCTGTTGGCCTTTGCCCAGCTTCATTCTGTACTCCAAGGCCAGATTTGGTTGTTAGTCCAGGTGTTTCTTGACTTCCTACTTTTGCATTTCAGTCCCCTGTAATGAAAAGGACATCTTTTTTTTTGGGGGGGGGGGGGGGGTGTTAGTTCTAAAAGGTCTTATAGGTCTTCATATAACCATTCAATTTTTGCTTCTTCAGCATTACTGGCTGGGGCATAGACTTGGATTAGTGTGATATTGAATGGTTTGCCTTAAAAGATGCTTGCTCCTTGGAAGAAAAGTTATGACCAATCTAGATAGCATATTAAAAAGCAGAGACATTACTTGACCAACAAAGATCCATCTAGTCAAGGTTGTGATTTTTCCAGTAGTCATGTAAGGATATGAGAGTTGGACTATAAAGAAAGTTGAGTAAAGAAGAATTGATGCTTTTGAACTGTGTTGTTGGAGAAGACTCTTGAGAGTCCCTTGGACTGCAAGGAGATCAAACCATCCTAAATGAAATCAGCCCTGAATGTTCATTGGGCGGACTGATGTTGAAGTTGAAGCTCCAATACTCTGGTCACCTGATGCGAAGAACTGACTCATTTGAAAAGACCCTGATGCTGGGAAAGATTGAAGGTGGGAGGAAAAAGGGATGACAGAGGATGAGATGGTTGGATTTCATCACTGACACAATGGACATGAGTTTGAATAAGTCCCAGAAGTTGGTGATGGACAGAGAAGCCTGGTGTGCTACAGTCCATGGGGTCACAAAGAGTGGGACATGACTGAGTGACTGAACTGAACTGAAGCAAGGAGAATGAGCAGTCAGTGCTCAGAATACATGAAATCCCCAGTGACTTTCAGGGAAGGGTTTTTAAAGGCAACATTAGTGGTGGGTTGCAGGGTGCCTGATAAGACTTTGGATCTTTTTTCTGATTGGTTGCTGGCTAAAGGAGATACTTGGATCAACATCATCAACCTTATGGTACCAACCAGTCTGAGGTTTATGTACTTGTGGTTAACAGTTTCCTAGTGTTGGAGTCTGGTGTCTGTAAAAACAATTTAGGAGGAACTTTCCCGGGGTCCATGGTCTAAGACTCTGTGCTCCCAACGCTGGGCACCCAGGTTCAGTATAGTCAGGGAACTAGAGCTTATGTGCTGTTTCTTAACCCTGGTGCAATCAAATAAATACACACATATTTTTAAAAAAGCAACTTAGAAATGTGTTTCAGACAGGGTTATCATGTTCTGGGAGGCATGTTATCATGTTCTATATCCCTGCTGTATGGCTGATCTATTTTCTAAAGTGTTACTAGTTTCTGGCCCAATAGCTATTCTTAGTTGCTACATGTTCACGTTTTCCAAATCATTACCTTTTGAAAATTGGAGTATAATTGCTTTACAACATTGTGTTAATTTCTGTTGTAAAACTAAGTGAATCATCTATATGTATACATATATCCTCTCCCTCTTGAATTTCCCTACCACCCACCCTCATCTGACCCCTCTAGGACACTACAAGCTAAGTAGTGACCAAGCTAAGTTCCCTGTGCTATACAGGAGGTTCCCACAAGTGTATGTCAGTGCTATTCTCCCACTTTGTCTCACCCTTCCCTCCCTTCCTCTGTGTCCACGTGTGCATTCTCTATTCCTGCTCTGCTAACAAAGGTTTTCAAAGACCTTTATCAATATAATAGGCTTGGTAATAGATTGAACAGGATGATACAGTGTTGGTCTTGTGGGCTGGGGGGGAATTCACACATGAAAGGACTTTGTGCTGTGTTCTTTGTTGTGCATTTCTACCCCACCTGACAGAACTTTGCATTGATGCTTTCTCTTCTTCAGCAGAGAGCAGAGGAGTCATGATGGCAGTTGATAAAAATGAGGAGTTTTATTTACAAAGTCATTTACTGACTTTCATGTACCCTGATGCTTATGGAGCACAATTAAGAGTCTCTAATTGGAATAAAAATCTGTTCTTAACAAAGAAAGAAAGAAAAAGTAATAAAAAGTAAAAGAAAGTAATAAAGTATTGTATGCCATTATGGACTTCATCTCTGGAGTACAAAAATTAACCTTGCAGATTAAACAACCAGATAAACTGAATAAAGGGGAAAAAAAGCTTACAATCATATCAATTTTTGTAGCATCCATATTAGACAAAATTCAGCAATTATTTTCTTGTCCCAGTGAAACTTGAAGGAGAAGAGAATATACACAATGGTAAAAAGCAACTCCAAAGTACAGACCTAATATCAAACACTTAAATAGTAGACTTGATATCCAATAATTAAAATCTGAACACTGGAAAAAAAAAAAAAATATATCCTTTCTCGCCACTCTTTCTTTCCCTAACGTTATACTGGAGGTCCTCGGCAGTGCAATAAGACAAGAAAGATGTATAAAAAGTAAGCAGATTTTTAAGGATAATTATTCACAGATGGCAGGATTATCTACATAGAAAGTCATAAATATTTCATTGAGAAGTTTTAGAACTACTAAGCAAATTAAAACAACTTATTGAGATATAAGATCTATGTATATATATAAGCAATTGCGCTTCTATATTCCTGATATCAATAATAAGAAAATGAAAATTACAAATAAATTATTGCAATTTGTAATAGCCTTAAATACGAAATAAGAAGAAAAGAAGAAAGTGAAGTCGCTCAGTCGTGTCTGACACTTTGTGACCCCATGGATGGTAGCCTGTCAGGCTCCTCTGTCCACGGGATTTTCCAGGCAAGAATACTGGACTGTGTTGCTATTTCCTTCTCCAGAGGATCTTTCCAACACAGGGAATGAACCCCATTCTCCTGCACTGCAGGCTGACTCTTTACCATCTGAGCCACCAGGGAACCAGGGAATATGAAATCACTTCAGTTCAGTTCAGTCACTCAGTCGTGTACGACTCTTTGCGACCCCATGGATTACAGCATGTCAGGCCTCCATGTCCATCACCAACGCCCAGAGTTTACTCAAACTCATGCCCATTGAGTCAGAGATGCCATCCAACCATCTCATCCTCTGTTGTCCCCTTCTCTCCTGCCTTCAGTCTTTCCCAGCATCAGGGTCTTTTCAAATGAGTCAGTTCTTCGCATCAGGTGGCCAAAGTATTGGAGTTTCAGTTTCAGCATCAGTTCTTCCAATGAATATTCAGCACTGATTTCCTTTAGAATGGACTGGTTTGATCTCCTCACAGTCCAAGGGACTCTCAAAGGTCTTCTCCAACACCACAGTTCAAAAGTATCAATTCTTTGGTGGTCAGCTTTCTTTATAGTCCAGCTCTCACAGACTGCTGAAAAAGCTATAGCCTTGACTAGACAGATCTTTGTTGGTAAAGCAATGTCCCTGCTTTTTAATATGCCATCTAGATTGGTCATAACTTATCTTCCAAGGAGCAAGTGTCTTTTAATTTCATGGCTGCAGTTACCATCTGCAGTGATTTTGGAGCCCCCCAAAATAAAGTCTCTTTCTCTTTCCACTGTTTCCCATCTATTTGCCATGAAGTGATGGGACTGGATGCCATGATCTTAGTTTTCTGAATGTTGAGCTTTAAGTCAACTTTTCACTCTCCTTTTTCACTTTCATCAAGAGGCTCTTTAGTTATTCTTCGCTTTATGCCATATGGGTGGTGTCATCTGCATATCTGAGGTTATTGATATTTCTCCTGGCAATCTTGATTCCAGCTTGTGCTTCCTCCAGCCCAGTGTTTCTCATGATGTACTCTGCATAGAAGTTAAATAAGCAGGGTGACAATATACAGCCTTGAAATACTCTTTTTCCTATTTGGAACCAGTGTGTTGTTCCATGTCCAGTTCTAACTGTCACTTCATGAGCTGCATACAGATTTTTCAAGAGGCGGGTCAGGTGATCTGGTATTCCCATCTCTTTCAGAATTTTCCACAATTTGTTGTGATCCACACAGTCAAAGGCTTTGGAGTAGTCAATAAAGCAGAAATAGATGTTTTTCTGGAACTCTCTTGATTTTTCAATGATCCAATGAATGTTTGCAATTTGATCTCTAGTTCCTCTGCCTTTTCTAAAACCAGTTTTTGAACATCTAGAATTTCACGGTTCATGTACTGTTGAAGCCTGGCTTGGAGAATTTTGAGCATTACTTTACTAGCATGTGAGATGAGTGCAATTGTGTGGTAGTTTGAGCATTTTTTGGCATTGCCTTTCTTTGGGACTGGAATGAAAACTGACCTTTCCCAGTCCTGTGGCCAGTGCTGAGTGTTCCAAATTTGCTGGCATATTGAGTACAGCATTGTCACGGCATCATCTTTCAGGATTTTAAATAGATCAACCGGAATTCCATCACCTTCTCTAGCTTTGTTCGTAGAGATGCTTCTTAAGACCCACTTGTCTTCACAATCCAGGATGTCTGGCCTAGGTGAGTGATCATATCATTGTGATTATCTGGGTCAGTATCTTTTTTGTATAGTTCTTCTGTGTATTCTTGACACCTGTTCTCAATATCTTCTGCTTCTGGTATAATGTTCAAACTACCACACAATTACACTCATCTCACATGCTAGAACAGTAATGCTCAAAATCCTCCAAGCTAGGTTTCGACAGTACATGAACCAGGAACTTTCAGATGTTCAAGCTGGATTTAGAAAAGGCAGAGGAACCAGAGATCAAATTGCAAACATTCGTTGGATCATAGAGAAAGCAAGAGAGTTCCAGAAAAACATGTACTTCTGCTTTACTGAGTACACCAAAGCCTTTGACTGTGTGGACCACAAAAAACTGTGGAAAATTCTTCAAAAGGTGGGAATACCAGACCATCTTATCTGCCTCCTGAGAAATCTGTATGTAGGTCAAGAAGCAACATGAACATGGACATGGAACAACAGACTGGTTTCAAATTAGGGAAGGAGTATGTCAAGGCTGTATATAGTCACCTTGCTTATCTAACTTACATGAGAGTACATCATGTGCAATGCCAGGCCGGATGAAGCACAAGCTGGAATCAAGATTTCCGGGAAAAATATCAATAACCTCAGATATTCAGATGACATTATCCTCATGGCAGAAAGTGAACAATAACTAAAGAGCCTCTTGATGAAAGTGAAAGAGAGTGAAAAAGTTGGCTTAAAAGTCAACATTCAGAAAACTAAGATCATGGAATCTTTTCCCATCACTTCATGGCAAATAGATGGGGAAACAATGGAAACAGTGACAGACTTTTTTTGGACCCCAAAATCACTGCAGATGGTAACTGCAGCCATGAAATTAAAGGATACTTGCTCCTTGGAAGAAAAGTTATGACCAACCTAGACAGTATGTGAAAAAGCAGAGACATACTTGCCAAGAAAGGTCCATCTAGTCAAAGCTATGGTTTTTCTAGTAGTAATGGATATGAGATTTGGAGTATAAAGAAAGCTGAGTGCTGAGGAATTGATGCTTTTGAACTGTGGTGTTGGGGAAGACCCTTGAGTTCCTTGGACTGCAAGGAGATCCAGTCAGTGAAACGTAAAGGAAATCAGTCCTGAATATTCATTGGAAGGACCAATGCTGAAGCTCCAATACTTTGGCCGCCTGATGCAAAGAACTGACTCATTGGAAAAGACCCTGATGCTTGGAAAGAGTGAAGGCGGGAGAAGAAGGGGATGACAGAGGATAAGATAGTTGGATGGCATCACCAGCTCCATGGACATAAGTTTGAGTAAGCTCTGGCAGTTGGTGATGGACAGGGAAGCCTGGCATGTGGCAGTCCATGGGGGTCACAAAGAGTTGGACACGACTGAGTGACTGAGCTGAGGTAAAAATTTTAGAGAATATACATAAAAATAATACATAAATTATGCTTCTGGGCCACTGTTCTTGTCAGATTCATATCCATTCATTTATTTAGCAATGATTTTGCTTGTTTTATATAAACATCCTCAGCTAACTTTGCTGTTTTGGGCTCAATAGTTTTAGTGTACGAGCTTAGTTTCTTGGCAGCATGTGGAATCATCCAGGACCAGGGACGAACTCGTGTTCCCTGCATTGGCAGGCAGATTCTTAACCACTTGACCACCAGCGAAGGGAAATCCAATGACAGTGTTTGGGCTTCCCTGGTTGCTCAGGGTGAAGAATCTGCTTGACAATGTAGGAGATGGAGGTTCGATTCCTGGGTCAGGATGATCCCCTGGAGAAGGAAATGGCAACCCACTCCAGAATTTTTTGCCTTGGAAACCCCATGGTCAGAGGAGTCTGGCAGGCTACCATCCATGGGGTCACAAGAGTCAGACATGACTTAGTGACTAAACAGCAACATCAGCAACAACTTCATGCTAGCAATAAATGGATCTTCTCCAAGGACCTGAAATCATGCTGAGTAAATCCTTTGTAATAAACTAGCACATATTTCTTCTAGCTGAAATAACATTTATCAAGCAAGGAAAATGAAAGGAATGTAAGAAACCTAGCCTTTTAAAAATGATAAAAATAACAGACTGGAGAAGGAAATGGCAACCCACTCCAGTACTCTTGCCTGGAAAATTCCATGGACAGAGGAGCCTTGTAGGCTACAGTCCATGGGGTTGCAAAGAGTTGGACATGACTGAGCAACTTCACTTCATTTCCCTGGCAGTCCAGTGGATAACACTCCACAATTTTAATGCAGGGGATGCGTGTTCGATCCCTGGTTGGGACTAAGGGAACTAAATCCCCCATGCCATGTGGCACGGCCTAAAAAATAAAAGATAACAGAAAAAGAAAATAATATATTCTGAGAAACAAAAGTGAGTGAATCCACTCTGAGACTAATGTATAAAAACATTCATTGACAATAACAACAATTACATGCATGTGGATTTAGGAAGACTGATCTATAAAACACACATTCTTAATGTGAATTCTTTGCAGGCTTTTCCTACAACACTAGGGTTTACATTTTTTATATTGATCAGATTTTTACTACAGGTTTTCATGTAGCCAATTAATATACTGATTGATGCAGTGTAACCAACCTTAGTAAAAAGAAAAGAAAGTATTCCATGGAATGCACCCTCTATGTGGTTATGGACCACTTGAACTCCAGAATTCTGAAGTTGAGTAACATACATGAGGCCATAATCTCTTAAGACATCATATTGACAAGTGGTGACATAAGTAAGTCAGAGGTAGACCACACAACTGGTGGTTATCAGCTAGTGAAGGTGAAGTGTCACATCTAGAATCCCTGGATATTTTTTAGCCAGCTCTAAACTACCATGAATTGGAGTCTTATAAATGTGACCTTTCTTAAACGTCTCAGAGAGCAAAGAACTCCAATTAAATTTGAACAGATTGCTTGCTTCCAGAGGAATGAGTTGTTTGGAAAGCATTGCTTTCTTAACTGATCTATCTGTAGTAATATATTCACTCCAGAATCTGACCATGAATGATTTCGACAGAACTGGTTAAGGTGCGTTTTCTCAATATGATGGTAAATCGAAATGAAAATTCTGAAGAACAGGATATATTAAAGATCAAACCCTGAGTTTGATCTTGACATTTGGATCGTCTAAGAGCTGAAAAATACTAGGATATGTTGATTGTATAAGTCATTTTAATGGAAAAAAAACACAATGCAAAAAAGGCATTCTTAAATTTAAAAATCCTTAAATATATAACATATTTACACAGTTGGTAAAAGAATAAAAATATTAATATCAAGTAAATTTTAGTAGTAGATGCCCATAAACTAAATATAAACTTAAATTTTCAAAACAAAAATAATCAGTACTCTCCTCATAAACCTTGTTAAAGTATCTTTTATTATAATATGAATTGCATACTTATGTAACCTGCAGGTGTTTGATCCTCTTTTTCATTTTTAAGACTCTTTTAAGTATCTAAGTATGTCATCAAACATTGTGATGGGAAGGAGATAGCTCTCATACTGAAGAGATGTTTGATCTTGGAAGATTATAAACAGTGTGAAACTTTTAATTTTTAATTTTTTTCAGCACTGCTCTATCTTTTCTAGGTCTAGTCCTTATCTTTCCAACAACAGTAAAATTTTATCATTTTCTTCTAGGCTAATTTTCCTGCAATGTGCTTCTGAGCACATTGCGACAAAATGATTATTCTACCCGTCATAAGACATGTATCTAGTAACCCATGTTTTTTTCTTTTTTGTTGCACAGTAATGTTTGGATAAATTAAAATTTTCAGACTTTCATAAGGTTGTTTTTCCAAACACTACCAACTTTGTCTTGGACATGCCTGAAGTGCTGGCCTATTTAAGAGAAGGCAAACTGATTATCACACTGAAAAATAGTATCGCTCACTCATCATTCAGAGTACTGACCAGGACTTCAGATACAATTTGGTAGTGGTAGTGTGCATCCAATTTTCAAGAGAAAACTTAATAACTACCCAATAAGAATGATGTTTCTTCTAAGTGTTTTTGTTTACATACTTTTTTCAAAGTTAGGAAATTCTCTTCCATTCACCATTTCCTATTTGTTTTGTATTTATAGATGCTGAGTATTATCTGTAAACAGTTCACACTTATTAACATAACCATATGATTTCCTTCTTTAAATTGACTGCTGGGTCAAGCTCACTCATCAGAACTTCCAGGGTTTGATCTGGCTGATTGATGACCCAACTCTCTGGGAAATCCAAAGTGTACAAAGTACCAACAGTCAGAATTCATGTGTCCCATACAATATGCTGTTCCATTTGGGAAAACTGCATTTAAAAAGTCTATTTTTGCCTGGAAATTCCTGTGGGGTGTCCCCTTGGTGAGACAACTTCATGAAATTCTTATGAGAATAAAAGAAGCTTTAAATTAAGCTACATCCACTGTAATCCCTAGCAAATTTCAACAAGGGAATCAGTGCTTTCAGCCAGAGGATGGTACCATATGTCTTCAAAATGGAACGGTCTGTTAGCGACAAACATACTACTCTCACTGAGTACATAAGCTTCCTGCTTGTCAGTTTCTGTTACATGATTGAATATTGCAGTCTTCAAAAATATGACCCACTCTGATTTTGGTATTGTAAGAAGATCCCCAGATGCTTGGTTTGTGTTGGGCTGCTGCATGGAGAAGCAAACTTCCAGCAGTTTCTTGGTTTTCCTCCAAAAAATGTGCAGCTTCCATAACCGTGAGACTAGTGACCCACCAACAACCACAGAAAATCAACTACATTAAATCTCTTTTCCCACAGATGACGCCGCCACTGCAGATTGTTCCAGCTGTGTTAGTAAAGTTCAGGTTCGTTTTTGCCATAGCTTTATATTAACTTAAAAAAAAAAAAGGATTAATAAAAATTTCCTGGCTTTTTTTTTGGTGTGGGAACCCGAATATGAGCTTGTTGGGAATAGAGTCAGATACAGCTGTCTCTTGTAGTCCACTGTTTCCCCGTGAGAAAGAGCACAGCAAGTGTTAGCTAACATTGGACCATACTGGGAGAGCCCCTTCCTGTCTTTTTGGTCCTCCACCTGGGGTTAATGTTCTTCTGCCTGAAATCATCCTCTTTAAAATCCAAAGCGACAGTAGGCTGGGTAGTGAATTCTCTTTAATTTTCTTTGTAAATATATGTCCTCATTTTGTCCTCAGATTAGAAAGATATATTCCTATTAGTCTTTTCCTCCATATGCTTACATGTCTATTTTCATTTTGTATTTTCTTTTAATCTAGCTGTTCAGTATTACAATTTTTCTGGTCTGTCTTCCAATTTCTATATTGTATTGCAGTCAATATAATAACAAATATCTACATTGTAAAACCAAGAGTGAATGATGAACTTTGGATGATGATAATGTGTAAATATAAGTTCGTCAACTGAAACAAATGAATCACTCTGGGTGGAGATGTTGATAAGGAAGGTGGCTATGTATGTGTGGCAGAGGGTAGTTTGGAAATTTTTGTCTTCTTCTCAATTTTGCCATGAATCTAAAACCGCTCTACAAGTAATCTTAAAGTCTGTATTAAATGCTTAACTTTGAAGGTTAATATTTTTGTATATTTAAGTTTTATTTCTTTATTTTTTGAATAATCCACAATTTACAGCTTCTTCCATGAACATATTTCTAAGTTTTATAATATATTTTTATTTCTACTAAACAGATTCTACTAAGACATTTTTTCTAAGGATAATGATATCTGAATCTGGGTGATTTTTTCCCCCTGTAACTAGTTCTTACTTTCATCTTTGTCTATATACCTGCTTACCTTCAGCTTTCTATTGATTATTGAAATGAAAAATTAATTTTTGGAGTAAATTGAGACCTAGGATCAGGTTGCCTTCTCTCAGTGATGACCTATATTTGCTTCTAGTAAGATACATACACATATTATAGTATATTATAATATATAATATTCTGAATATATATTATGAATATACTCAGATTAAATAAAATACTTTGATTTCCTAATTATAGTTATTGCTGTAATTTATTGATTTTCTTTCTTAAAAATGCTTATATACTATACAGGAAATTATATCAGCATTTTGCAAAAGTATTAAAGTATAAAATTGTTCACCTCAGTGTTCCTCAAAATAAGTAAAGGAAAAAATACTGACATTGTATTTATAATTTAGAAGTAAGAATCAAAAATTTTAATAAAAGATAAAAGAAAACCTATTAAGTGAAAATGCTGGGCATCTTACCTGCTGGGTCACTCTTGCAGCTAAATTCCCTCTAGTACTGTCTCCAGAGATACCAATTCTTCCAGGATTTACACATCTTTCAAGAATTTGGGGGGTGTAAAAAGCATTTCAATGCGATGTACACATCTTCAAACTGAACTGGAAAATGGCACTTTGGGGTTGGTCTGTAGCTGTAGACAGAAAAACAATCACTGATTTATTTACCATTAAAAATTTTTAATTTAATTTTTATTTTCTATTGGGGTGCTCCAGGTGGTGCTAGTAGTAAAGGACCTGTCTGCCAATGCAGGAGACATAAGACACACAGGTTTGATCCCTGGGTCAGGAAGATCCCCAGAGAAGGGCAAGGCAACCCACTCAAGTATTCTTGCCTGGAGAATCACATGGACAGAGGAACCTGGCTACAGTCCTTGGGGTCACAAAGACTCAGACATGACTAAAGTGACTTAGCACGCACATAGTTGATTTACGTATTAGTTTCAAGTGTATAGTAAAGTGGTTCAGTTGTACATATGTCCATTCTTTTTCAGATAATTTTGCCACATAGGTTATTACAAAAGAATATATAGAATATTGAGTAGAGTTCCCTGTACTATAACCATTGATTCTTAGTCATATACTAAACTAAGGCAGGCACTTCTGATCCACAATCAAAAGTAAAATTTTGTTTTTATCAACAGCATATTTGTTGAAAAATGTATTTTTCCTAATCATAAAATGTGACTGGCAATCTCTGAATATCATTTTTATAATAAAAATTTAGAGTTTGATCAATTTGGTTCAATTTTGGGGGAAAACTTTCTAGCTGCTATCTTTTGCTGCTGCTGCTGCTTCTAAGTCACTTCAGTTGTGTCCAACTCTGTGCGACCCCATAGATGGCAGCCCACCAGGCTCCCCTGTCCCTGGGATTCTCCAGGCAAGAATACTGGAGTGGGTTGCCATTTCCTTCTCCAGTGAATGAAAGTGAAAAGTGAAAGTGAAGTTGCTCAGGCGTGTCTGACTCTTCATGACCCCATGGACTGCAGCCTACCAGGCTCCTCTGTCCGTGGGATTTTCCAGGCAAGAGTACTGGAGTGGGTTGCCATTTCCTTCTCCATCTTTTGCTAGCAACAAATATTTACAGAATGACTAGTTTTGGTAATTCCCATACTATTTCTTAAAAAATCAGTCATTATTATTACTTGTTTCTCCACAGTTATTTTTCCAACTTTATAAAATTATTCAAATTTTACATAATCTTAATTGCATTAGTCCATTAGTTCTTTATTTTCTAAGCTTTAAGTAGCTTCTCACAGAGAGTATATTCTATAGAAAATTTAAACCTTTTTCTTACTCTTTCTAAAGAGTGCTCTAAAAAGGACTTTAAGATAGGTTGTGTCTTACCTTTCATAGTTAACATGGTAATAGTTGCTTTATTCAATGGATTACTATCTTCTAGCCACCATTCCAAGCACTGTAACAGGTATTATAACATTTAATCCCCATATAAATGATGAATTTTGCAAATTAGTAATATTTAGAGTTCTCATCCTTTAAAATATCACACAGTTACCAATTTGCAGACTCTACATTCAATCCCAGTCCTCTGGCCCCAAAGTCCACTTCCTTAGTACCCTACTAATTATAGGGGAAAAAACCAGAGCCAGTAGTTAAGTTCCTGTTATTCTGCAGCCTTGAACAACTTTTTAACTTTCTGGTGTTTGTTCCTTTTTGAAATATGTGTATGTCTTTTTTCTCCAATGCTGGACTGGACGGCCTCTGGCATTAGGTTTCTCTATTTATAGTCAGTCTCATCAGGGGCATGGATTAATTTTTGCCATAAAAGACACTCTATATAGCTGACTGTATGTTGATATGTAAGGCACGGGGCCTAAAATCAAATGAACACAGCTCTGACTTGGTTGATGTGACAACTGTATCAATCTGTCTGCTGTCCATCTTGACAGAAGGTCATAGGTATAATAATCTGAAATAAAAGAAAATATAATGGATTACTAATAACAACTGAAAAATGGTACTGTTAAGAATAAAGTTTACTGGCAATGTTGTAAATTTCTTCCCTTTATTGTGAAATACTAACAAAAGGAAAAAAAAAAAAAAAAAACTAACCCTAGTTTCATGTTGATCAATGCACATATTCACATCTCAATAGAATGTGAATCATTCTCTTTGGTGATCCTTTCATTTGCCCCTAATCAGCTTTCTTTTCCATTTGAGAAATTTTTCAATTGCCTAGTCCAAATTAGCTTTGTTTACCTGCCTTTAATGCAACTGACATGTAGTTAGAGGCTGGGAATGCAAATATGTAGAGATATGTTCTCTGACTTTAAGGTGCTCACATCAATGAGGTATACAGGCACAGATACAGGTCAACAACAAAATTACAAAAGAAAATAAAATAGTGTGAGTGGGCAGCAGTGTTGAGATATAGGGGAGAAATCTCTCATTAAACCTCCCAAGGGTTCTGGGTAGAATTTAGAAAGGATTTTAGTAGACTAGAGACTACAAATTTGTATAAATATTTTCTATGAGAATGTGTGTGTGTGTCTCGGGAATTAGCACTCATATAAAGTACAAATCTAGCAAAATAGTTTGAGGAACAAAGCTTTCAGCATTTGGGCCCACTTGAAAGACAAATTAGCCATGGTAAAAAATTTTTACTTTAGAAACACACTATATCAACAGCAGTTAATAATACTGCCTATTCATTGTAATCTTTTAGTTGCTGCTAAGTCGCTTCAGTCGTGTCCGACTCTGTGCGACCCCATCGAGGGCAGCCCACCAGGCTCCCCACCCCTGGGATTCTCCAGGCAAGATCACTGGAGTGGGTTGCCATTTCCTTCTCCAATGCATGAAAGTGAAAAGTGAAAGCGAAGTCGCTCAGTCGTGTCCGACTCCTAGCGACCCCATGGACCGCAGCCTATTGGGCTCCTCCGTCCATGGGATTCTCCAGGCAAGAGCCCTGGAGTGGGGTGCCATTGCCTTCAGCACTTCCTTAATTACTTTTCATACAATCAACTCCACATACCTACAACTAACTTACAACCTCTCCACTGAAGTCTTCTTCCCTCTCCTAGGAAGACTTGTTCCTCCTTTTGTGTGCTGGCAGAGCTTTGCCCTCAGATCTCTTTCACTATTCATTTATCATAGCATCATTATATAATTTCTGCCCTCATGCAATCAATAAAATTGTCCATGAGGCATTCTTTAACTTTTCAGGACGCCTTTAGCATTAGGTATTGACAACTCCATCCTCTTTCCTGGTATTCTCTTGTTTCTAGGTTTCTCTTGTATCTCTGACCATTTTTAGTCCTACAGTGTGGCTGTCATCTCTTCTTTCACCATTTGAAAATATTAATAGTTTCATGCCAACACTCCCTAAGTCACGCAACCTAGAACACTGGCAATCAAGCTCGCTTCAGACCTAGGGAACTGGGGCACTGCTCAGGGTTCCAACATTAGAAGGACTGTTTGGATTTCTTTGGTAACTGCTCCACCACAGGGTATAGACCCAGCAGGGCACAGTGGCATGTCTTTCCTTTGCAAACCACACTCTCAGTACCTTGGACCTTGGGCCTGGAATAGAATTTTGCTCAATAGTACCCCACTCCAGTACTCTTGCCTGGAAAATCCCATGGACGGAGGGCCTGGTGGGCTGTAGTCCATGGGGTCGCTAAGAGTCAGACACGACTGAGCAACTTCACTTTCACTTTTAATCCACAGTCCTATCCATTGTGATATCCTTCCTTAAAAAAAATTTCCTAAAAGTCTTTTTAACATAAAAACAAAACTACTTTTCTGAATACATTTTGATTTGGGAAAGGGATAGAAATGTTGCTGAGGGAAAAATAAGAAAGAAAACATAACTCATTATTTAGTTGTATGCTCTTAAGCAGGAGATGATTTCAAGAAAGCAGACTATACTTTAACATTTAATTTAAAAAACTGAACATTTTTTGACCTCTATATGGTGCCACTGGGAAAGCATACTTGAAGTATAATCATTTGAGTCTTGAAAGATAAATAAGATATTTGCAGCAATATGTTAGTAAGCTCAAAAGACAAAGAAATGATTTTATTTTCTAAGGAGCTTCATCTTCATTCTGGAAAATTCATAAGTTCTGTTAGTGAGTGGTAGGATCAGAAACTCTCATAATTTTTGTAACAGAAATGTTTTAAAATCCAAATGTTAATAAACATTTATTTAGAATGAGATTTCAAAAACTCCATTAATTCATGTTGCTTGAATGAAATGAGTCTCAGAAGCAGAAACACGATATTTAACTTATAGATCATAGTATGAGAGTAATAATTTATATTATATGAAGTGAATCTTCCAAAACATCACCCTTATCATTACTACCCAAACAGCAACTACCACCATGGATAAAAAACAATCCCCTTCTTAATGATTTTGGCTTCCATTAGCATACATATATATGGACAGGAATGTTGTTAAATGTTGTATCTTTCACAGTTACATTTTCATCTGATATTGGTGAAATGCTTTGAAAGCCTGAAAAGAATGCCATGAATCCATAAATTGGTTTAGCCCCAGTATTTCAGCACACAGGGCCTAAAATAAAACAGACACACACATCTATTCTAAATGCAAAAGCTGTTTTTGATCCAAGAGTGCACATTAATATTCAATATGACACCAAAAGTTTTAGTTGCAATCTTTCAGAAAATCTGTCGTGATACCACCAGAAGATATACAAACCCAGATGCTTTATTACCATATGATGATTTCCCATAAGTGACAGTAATTCTTTACTTATACAGTCATCCAATAGGAGTATTAATATGAAATATATAATTTTGTATTAAATACAGTCAATGACCAGGAGAACTAAGCAAACATTATTCTCAGAGCCAAAAGAAAGACTTAAGTTATAAAAGGACATCCTTTTTAATATGTTGTCTAGGTTGGTCATACCTTTCCTTCCAAGGAGGAAGCATCTTTTAATTTCATGGCTGCAGTCACCATCTGCAGTGATTTTGGAGCCCAGAAAAGTAAAGTCTCCCACTGTTACAACTGTTTTCCCATCTATTTGCCATGAAGTGATGGGAACAGATGCCATGATCTTAGTTTTCTGAATGTTGAGCTTTAAGCCAAGTTTTTCACTCTTCTCTTTCACTTTCATCAAGAGGCTCTTTAGTTATTGTTCACTTTCTGCCATAAGGGTGGTGTCATCTGCATATCTGAGGTTATTGATATTTCTCCCGGCAATCTTGATTCCAGCTTGTGCTTCATTCAGCCCAGCGTTTCTCATGATGTACTCTGCATAGAAGTTAAATAAGCAGGGTGACAATACACAGCCTTGACATACTCCTTTTCCTATTAGGAACCAGTCTATTGTTCCATGTCCAGTTCTAACTGTTGCTTCCTGACCTGCATACAGGTTTCTCAAGAGGCAGGTCAGGTGGTCTGGTATTCCCATCTCTTTCAGAATTTTCCACAGTTTCTAGTGATCCACACAGTCAAAGGCTTTGGCATAGTCAATAAAGCAGAAATAGATGTTTTTCTGGAACTCTCTTGCTTTTTCCATGATCCAGCAGATGTTGGCAATTTGATCTCTGGTCCCTTTGCTTTTTCTAAAGCCTGCTTGAACATCTGGAAGTTCATGGTCCATGTATTGCTGAAGCCTGGCTTGGAGAATTTTGAGCATTACTTTACTAGCATGTGAGATGAGTGCAATTGTGCAGTAGTTTGATGATGAGTGCAAATCTTTGGCATTGCCTTTCTTTGGGATTGGAATGAAAACTGACCTTTTCCAGTCCTGTGGCCACTGCTGAGTTTTCCAAATTGGCTGGCATATTGAGTGCAGCACTTTCACAGCATCATCTTTCAGGATTTGGAATAGCTCCACTGGAATTCCATCACCTCCACTAGCTTTGTTCATAGTGATGCTTTCTAAGGCTCACTTGACTTCACATTCCAGGATGTCTGGCTCTAGGTGAGTGATCACACCATCATGATTATCTGGGTTGTGAAGCTCTTTTTTGTACAGTTCTTCTGTGTATTCTTGTCACCTCTTCTTAATATCTTCTACTTCTGTTAGGTCCACACCATTTCTGTCCTTTATCGAGCCCATCTTTGCATGAAATGTTCTGTTAGTATCTCTAATTTTCTTGAAGAGGTCTCTAATCTTTCCTATGACAAACCTAGAGTCTGTATCATTTAGCTGTACAGCAGAAACTAACACAACATTGTCAAGCAATTGCACCCCAATAAAAACAAAACAACAAAAGGTGTTTCTAGTTCCTTGGCCCAATGACTATTCTTTCTTGCTATATGTTCACAGTTTCCTAATTATTAATTTTGAGGGAGATGTTTGACACTCAGGTGAGGTCTGAAGCAAAGGCTTATACTTTAAGAGAGAGGGAACACACGGAGTTGGATAGCTGAGATGGCCCGAAAAGATTCTACTCGCTTTCATTAGCAGCTGCCAGCTTCAACCCTATGATCTCAAGGTCTCCACTTGTAATTATGCAACCATTTCAGACTCAATTCAGTTCTTGCTTAACAAGCACCCTTACTTCTTGACAGCCTCCAATCCTAATTCTTGACAAAGAATTTTGTAACTTTGTGGTATTTCCTATACAAGTCTCTCCCATTTTATACTGTGGTGGAGCATAATTCAAGTGCTTCTCAAAATACAGATTTGAGATATAGCTTTTCCAAGCTATATTCTCAGTTTGGCTCAAGTAAAACTCTTTTCTATTCCTATTGTAGATTGTTGATTATTTCCATTAACAATTTTTATGCTCCCTTTGAAAAATGTCTAATCAAATACTTTTCTTTCAAAAGAAAGCTTTTTTTTATTGAGTTGCATGAGTTATTTGTGTATTTTGGATATTAACTCTTTATTGGAGAGTCATCTGCAAATATTTTCTCCCATTTCACAGGTTGCCTTTTCATTTTGTTGATGGTTTCCTTTGTTGTGCAGAAACTTTTTAGTTTGATGTAGTCTCACTTTTATTGTTATTATTATTATTGCTGCACTTATTTAGGTGTCAAATCCAAAAAATCATTGCCAAGACCAATGTTAGGATATCTGTATAACCATATTTATTGCAGCATTATTTATAGTAGGCAAGTATGGACATGACTGTTACCAAGAAAGGATTTGCTGCCCAACCTGCATAGAAACCAATACTATGGTAATGGCTTCTGAGAAAAGAAAAAGCTCTATTGTCAGGTTGAAGGGCAAGGACATAGGCGGGCTTCAAATCTGTCTGCACAATTCAGGGTTCAGGGCAAAATTTAAAAGGCCAGAGGGAACAAGCTTATATGCACAAATGCTTATGGGGCAGGTTTTGATTAGGTTTTAGAATGTGACCATTTATGGTAAGGATGGTAAAGGGGCTTCAGCACTGAATCTTTTTGGAAAATGGACTCTTTGCTTCTGAAAGGATTCTAACATTCAGGTTCCAGTCACATCCCAGTTCTTTGATTTGGGTGGGTGTGTGTGTGTGTGTGTGTGTGTGTGTGTGTGTGTAGGTGGGGGGGAGTCAGGGGATTTTAGTTACAGTTGTTGTTGTTGCTGCTGCTGCTGCTAAGTCGCTTCAGTTGTGTCCGACTCTGTGCGACCCCATAGACGGCAGCCCACCAGGCTCCCCTGTCCCTGGGATTCTCCAGGCAAGAATACTGGAGTGGGTTGCCATTTCCTTCTCCAATGTATGAAAGTGAAAAGTGAAAGTGAAGTACTCGGTCGTGTCCGACTCTTCACGACGCCATGGACTGCAGCCTACCAGGCTCCTCTGTCCATGGGATTTTCCAGGCAAGAGTACTGGAGTGTGGTGCCGTCGCCTTGAGGTAAAAAATTTCTCTATTGTGCATATTTTGGCTGCATGACTTGTAGTTCTGTTGTCTTTAGGAAACAACAGAGTATTTTGGTAGAAACAGGATAAAGATAACTTGGGCTGCTTTTTTTGTTACACAACCTCAGTTCAGTTCAGTGGCTCAGTCGTCTCTGACTCTTTGTGACCCCAGGGACTGCAGCACGCCAGGCTTCCTTTTCCATCACCAACTCAAACTCATGTCCATTGAGTTAGTGATGCCAACAAACCATCTCATCCTCTGTCGTTCACTTCTTCTCCTGCCTTCAATCTTTCCCAGCATCAGGGTCTTTTCCAATGAGTCAGTTCTTCCAATCAGGTGGCAAAAGTATTGGAGTTTCAGCTTTAGCATCAGTCCTTCCAGTAAATATTCAGCACTGATTTCCTTTAGGTTTGAACTCCTTGCAGTCCAAGGGACTCTCAAGAGTCTTCAACATGAAAGTTTAAAGCATCAATTCTTCAACGTCAATTTTCTTTATGGTCCAACACTCACATCCATACATGACTACTGAAAAAACCATAGCTTTGACTACCTTTGTCGGTAAAGTAATGTCTCTGCTTTTTAATATGCTGTCTATGTTTATCATAGCTTTTCTTCTAAGGAGCAAGTGTCTTTTAATTTCATGGCTGCAGTCACCATCTGCAGTGATTTTGGAGCCTCTGAAAATAAAGTCTGTCACTGTTTCCATTGTTTCCCCATCAATTTGCCATTAAGTGATGGGACCTGATACTATGATTTTAGTTTCTTGTTCTTTTTAAAATTAATTTATTTATTTTAATTGGGGGCATTACTTTACAACATTGTAGTGATTTTTGCCATTCATTGACATGAATGTGCCATGGGTGTACATGTGTCCCCCATCATGAACCCCCTTCCCACCTCCCTCCCCATCCTATCCCTCAGGCTTGTCCCAGAGCACTGGCTTTGAGTGCCATGTTTCATGCATTGAACTTGGACTGGTGATCTGTTTCATATATGGTAATATACATGTTTCAATGTTATTCTCTCAAATCATCCCACCCTCGCCTTTTCCCAAAGAGTCCAAAAGTCTGTTCTTTATATCTGTGTCTCTTTTGCTGTCTCGCATATAGGGTCATCGTTACCATCTTTATAAATTCCATATGTATGCATTAATATACTGTATTGGTGTTTCTCTTTCTGACTTACTTCACTCTGTATAACAGGCTCCAGTTTCATCCATCTCATTAGAACTGATTCAAATGTGTTCTTTTTAATAGCTGAGTAATATTCCATCGTGTATATGTACCACAGCTTTCTTATTGATTTGTCTGCCAATGAACATCTAGGTTGCTTCCATGTCCTAGCTATTGTAAACAGTGCTGCGATGAACACTGGGGTACATGTGTCTCTTTCAGTTCTGGTTTCCTCAATGGGATTGACAGCAGTGGGATTGCTGGTTTGTATGGCAGTTCTATTTCAAGTTTTTAAAGGAATTTCCATACTGGTCTCCTCAATGGCTATACTAGTTTTCATTTCCACCAACAGTGTAGGAGGGTTCCCTTTTCTCCACACTCTCTCTAGCATTTATTGTTTGTAGACTTTTTGATGGTAGCCATTCTGACCAGTTAAGAAGACTCTTGAGAGTCCCTTGGACTGCAAGGAGATCCAACCAGTCTATCCTAAAGGAGAACAGTCCTGGGTGTTCATTGGAAGAACTGATTCTGAAGCTGAAATGCCAATACTTTGGCCACCTGGTGTGAAGAGCTGACTCATTTGAAAAGACCCTGATGATGGGAAAGGTTGAGGGCAGGAGGAGAAGGGGACGGCAGAGGATGAGATTGCTGGATGGCATCACTGACTCGATGGACATGAGTTTGGGTAGACTGCAGGAGTTGGTGATGGACAGGGAGGCCTGGCATGCTGTGGTTCATGGGGTTGCAAAGAATCAGACACGACTGAGCGACTGAACTGAACTGAACTGATTCTGAACGGTGTGAGATGGTACCTCATTGTGGTTTTGATTTGTGTTTTGCCAATAATGAGTGATGTTGAGCATCTTTTCTTGTGTTTGTTAGCTATCCATATGTCTTCTTTGGAGAAATGTCTGTTTAGTTCTTTGGCCCATTTTTTTTTTTAATTGGGTCATTTATTTTTCTGGTATTGAACTGCATAAGCTTCTTGTATATTTTGGAAATTAATTATTTGTCAGTTTCTTCATTTGCTATTATTTTCTCCCATTCTGAAGGCTGTCTTTTCACCTTGTTTATAGTTTCCTTCATTATGCAAAAGCATATAAGTTTAATTAGGTTCCATTAGTTTATTTTTGCTTTTACAGGTGGTTGACCAGTTTTCCCAGCACCACTTGTTAAAGAAATTGTCTTTTCTCCATTGTGTATTTTTGCCTCCTTTGTCAAAGATAAGGGGTCCATAGGTGCATGGATTTATCTATGGGCTTTCTATTTTGTTCCATTGATCTATATTTCTGTCTTTGTGCCAGTACCATACTGTCTTGATGACTGTAGCTTTGCAATACAGTCTGAAGTCAGGCAGGTTGAATCCTCCAGTTTCATTCTTCTTTCTCAAGATTGCTTTGACCATTTGAGGTTTTTTGTATTTCCATACTAATTGTGAAATTATTTGTTCTAGTTCTGTGAAAAATACCGATGGTAGCTTGATAAAGATTGCATTGAATCTATAGATTGCTTTGGGTAGTGTGCTCATTTTCACTATATTGATTCTTCTGGCCCATGAAAATGGTATATTTATCCATCTATTTGTGTCATCTTTGATTTCTTTTGCCAGTGTTTGATAGTTTTCTATGTACAGGTCTTTTGTTTCTTTAGGTAGATTTATTTCTAAATATTTTATTCTTTTCATCACAATGGTGAATGGAATTGTCTCCTTAATTTCTCTTTCCTCTTTCTCATTGTTAGTGTACAGGAACACAAGGGATATCTGTATATTAATTTTATATCCTGAAACTTTACTATATTCATTGATTAGCTCTAGTAATTTTCTGGTGGTGTCTTTAGGGTTTTCTATGTAGAGGATCATGTCATCTGCACACAGTGAGCATATTACTTCTTTTCCAATCTGGATTCCTTTTATTTCTTTTTCTTCTCTGATTGCTGTGGCCAAAACTTCCAAAACTATGTTGAATAGTAGTGGTGAGAGTGGGCACCCTTGTCTTGTTCCTGATTTTAAGGGAAATGCTTTCAATTTTTCAACATTGAAGATAATGTTTGCTGTCATTTTATCATATATGGTTTTCATTATATTGAGATACTCCCTCTATGCCAGCTTTCTGTTTTTTTGTTTTTGTTTTTTAATCATAAATGGATGCTGAATTTTGCCAAAGGCTTTCCCTGCATCTGTTGAGATAATCATCTGGCTTTTATCTTTTAATTTGTTAATGTGGTGTATCACATTGATTGATTTGTGAATATTGAAGAATCCTTACATCCTTGGGATGAAACCCACTTGGTCATGAAGTATGATCTTTTTTAATATGTTGTTGGATTCTGTCTGCTAGAATTTTGTTGAGGATTTTTGTATCTAAGTTATTCAGTGATATTGGCCTGTAGTTTTCTTTTTTTGTGGCATCTTTGTCTGGTTTTGATATTAGGGATTTTTGAATGTTGAGTTTTAAACCAGCTTTTGCACTCTCCTCTTTCACTTTCATCGAGAGGCTCTTCAGTTCCTCTTCACTTTCTGCCATAAGATGATGTATTCTGCATATCTGAGGTTATTGGTATTTCCTCCGGCAATCTTGATTCCAGCTTGTACTTTATCCAGCCTGGCATTTTGCATGATGTACTCTGCATATAAGTTAAATAAGCAGGGTGACAATATACAGCCTTTATATACTCCTTTCCCAATTTGGACCAGTCTGTTGTTCCATGTCTGGTTCTAACTGTTGCTTCTCGACCTGCATACAGATTTCTCAGGAGGCAAGTAAGCTGGTCTGGTAGACCCATCTCTTGAAGAATTTTCCACAGTTTGTTGTCCAAACAGTCAAAGGCTTTGGCATAGTCAATAAAGCAGAAGTAGATATTTTTCTGGAACTCTCTTGCTTTTCTATGATCCAGCAGATAGCAGCAATTTGATCTCTGGTTCCTCTTCCTTTTCTAAATCCAGCTTGAACATCTGGAAGATCTCAGTTCACATACTGTTGAAGCCACACTTGGAGAATTTTGAGCATTACTTTGCCAGTGTGTGAGATGACGGAAATGGAGGGGTAGTTTTTACATTCTTTGGCATTGTCTTTCTTAGGAATTGGAATTAAAACTGACATTTTCCAGTCCTGTGGCCACTGTGGAGTTTTCCAAATTTGCTGGCAATTTTGTTGCAACACTTTCACAGCATCATCTTTTAGGATTTGAAATACCTCAACTGGAATTCCCCCACTTCCACTAGCTTTGTTCATAGCTATGCTTCCAAAGGCCCATTTGACTTTGCATTCCAGGATGTCAGGCTCTAGGTGAGTAATCACACCATCCTGGTTATCTGGGTCATGAAGATCTTTTTTGTATAGTTTTTCTGTGTATTCTTGCCACCTCTTCTTAATATCTTCTGCTTCTGTTAGGTCCATAATATTTCTGTCCTTTATTGTGCCCATCTTTGCATGAAATGTTCCCTTGTTATCTCTACTATTCTTGAAGAGATCTCTAATGTTTCCCAGTTTAATGTTTCCCTCTATTTCTTTGCATTGATCACTTAGAAGGCTTTCTTATCTCTCCTTCCTATTCTTTGGAACTCTGCATTCAGATGGGTATATCTTTCCTTTCTCCTTTGCCTTTAGCTCCCTTTCTTTTCTCAGCTATTTGTAAGGCCTCCTCAGACAATCATTTTGCCTTTTTGCACTTCTTTTTCTTAGGATGGTTTTTATCACTGCCTTCTGCATCATGTCATGAACCTCCAGCCATAGTTCTTCTGGAACTTTGTCTATCAAATCTAATCCCTTGGATCTATTTGTTACTTCCACTGTATAATCCTAAGAGATTTGTTTTAGGTCATACCTGAATTGTCTAGTGGTATTCCCTACTTTCTTTAATTTAAGTTGAATTTTGCAATAAGGAGTTCATGATCTGAATCATAGAAAACTAACCAAATTCATCACATAGACAACATCCCTGTCTAACTCAATGAAGCTATGAACCATGTGTGTAGGGCCAACCATGATGGGTGGGTCATAGTGAAGAGTTTTGACAAAATGTGGTCTACTGGAGAAGATAATGGCAAACCACTTCAGTATGCTTGCTTTGAGAAGAAGAAACAGAATGAAAAGAGAAAACAATACAACACTGAAAGATAAACTCCCCAGGTCAGTAGGTGCCCAATACATTACTGGAGAAGAGTGGAGAAGTAACTCCAGAAAGAATGAAGAGATGGAGCCAAAGTGAAAACAATGCCCAGTTGTCGATGTGACTGATGACAGAAGTAAAGTCCAATGCTGTAAAAAAACAATATTGCATAGGAAAGGGGAATGTTAGGTCCATGAATCAAGGTAAATTGCAAGTGGTCAAACAGGAGATGGCAAGAGTGAACATAGACATTTTAGGAATCAGTGAACTAAAATGGGCTGGGATGTGTGAATTTAATTCAGATGACCACTATATGTACTACTGTTGGCAAGAATCCCTTAGAAGAAATGGAGTATCCCTCGTATTCAACAAAAGAGTCTGAAATGCAGTACTTGGGTGCAATCTCAAAAATGACAGAATGATCTCTGTTCATTTCCAAGGCAAACCAATCAGTATCACAGTAATCCAAGTCTATGCCCCAACCACTAATCCCGAAAAAGCTGAAGTTGAACAGTTCTTTGAAGACCTACAAGACCTTCTAGAACTAACATCCCCAAAATGTACTTTTCATCATAGTGGAATGGAATGCAAAAGTAGGAAGTCAAGAGGTACCTGGAGTAACAGGCAAGTTTGGCTTTGGAGTACAAAATTAAGCAGCACAAAGGCTAACAGAGTTTTCTCAAGAGAACATACTGGTCATAGCCAACACCCTCTTCCAACAACACAAGAGAGGACTCTACACAACCTAAGTGTCAACAAATAAATGGATCAAGAAATGTGAAATAATACACATATTTAGCCTTTACAAAAGGAGATCCTATCATTTACAAAACATGGATGAATCTGGAATGCATCATGCTGAGTAAAATAAGCCAGAGAGAAAAAGACAGATACTGCATCAGTTCAGTTCAGTTCAGTTCAGTTCATTTGCTCAGTCGCGTCCGACTCTTTGCAACCCCGTGAATTGCAGCACGCCAGGCCTCCCTGTCCATCACCAACTCCCAGAGTTCACTCAGACTCACGTCCATTGAGTCAGTGATGCCATCCAGCCATCTCATCCTCTGTCGTCCCCTTCTCCTCCTGCCCTGAATCCCTCCCAGCATCAGAGTCTTTTCCAGTGAGTCAACTGTTACCACTTATATGTAGAATCTGTTTATTTTTTTTTTTAAGCCAAATTGAAGACAGGAAAGTGGTTTCCAGGGACTGACGTGGGTGGAGGAAATAGGGCGAAGCTGGTAAAATGGTAGAGACGTTCACAGTAGGATGAATATAAAATCAATAAGGTCTAAAGATATAATGTGCTAACAAGATGACTATTGTTGACACTTATACAATTGAAGTTAGCTGAGAGAACTTAAATGTTCTCACCAAAAAAAGGTAAATGTGTGGGTGATGGATGTTTTAATTAAGGGAGGGAATCCTTTCACAATTATATGCTATAGAGTAAGAAGTTGAAGTTTCTGAGTATGGATCAAGTAGAGAAAGCTAAGTTACATCATAACCTACGTAATAAAGGCATTTACTTTTAAAATATAATAAGCATATCATGTTTATAATCTTAAAAATAAGGTCATTGAAACTGACACAATTGCTACTTGTATGGTCTAAGGTAAGGTTATTCTTCATGCAATAATTTCATTTATAATAAAAGCCTGTCAGTTATATAATAGGGCTGTTGTTTGAATTAAAGTATAGAGATCTAAGCATAAATTTTGGCATCTTGGAGGTCTTCATTAAATTGCAATGTTATCATTACTGTTATTATCAATATACATATTATTTTAAAATTACAGTAAGAAAGGAATACAATCTAAATTCATGCCCAGGGAATTTCCTGGCTGTCCAGTGGTTAGGACACTGTGCTTTCACTGCAGGGCATCTGGGTTCAACTCCTCATCAGGAAATAGGATCCCCCAAGCCATGAGGTATGGCCAAAAAAATAAAAAAAAATCATGCCCAGATAGATATCACTTCACTCATCCTCTATTTAAAACAATTTACTCCTTGGTGCTGCCTAAATTGCTGGATTGAAATATGAAGCACAGCAATTTAATGCAT
The DNA here is from genome assembly GCF_029378745.1 of Bos indicus. Taxonomy (NCBI): domain Eukaryota; kingdom Metazoa; phylum Chordata; class Mammalia; order Artiodactyla; family Bovidae; genus Bos; species Bos indicus. The sequence continues at coordinate 116,469,215 of NC_091760.1, forward strand.
GAACCCTAAAAAAACACTGCTCTAGCAAAGTGGGTGGCAACATAGAAAAGGCCAAGAATAACCAAAGCAGAAAGTATAGTAGAATAAAGGCATAATCAACTATGAGAGTTAAAATCTTCTTCTTGACTGTTGAAGAATTATTAATCCACTGAAAAGTAGAGAAAAATAATTCTAATCAGAATTCTATGAATTAAAGGAGTATAGGTTTTACACGAATATGTTGATTTTTCTCCCTACTCTCCACCTGGATCACTCTCTCTCTTCTAGATAATGCACACTCTGTAAGAGTCAAGCAAGTCAGGCTCTCAAAAGTGAGCTTTTTTCTATATATAGGTCTTTAGTTTCTTTAGGTAGATATATTCCTAAGTATTTTATTCTTTTCGTTGCAATGGTGAATGGAATTGTTTCCTTAATTTCTCTTTCTGTTTTCTCATTATTAGTGTATAGGAATGCAAGGGATTTCTGTGTGTTTATTTTATATCCTGCAACTTTACTATAATCATTGATTAGTTCTAGTAATTTTCTGGTGGAGTCTTTAGGGTTTTCTATGTAGAGGATCATGTCATCTGCAAATAGTGAGAGTTTTACTTCTTCTTTTCCAATTTGAATTCCTTTTATTTCTTTTTCTGCTCTGATTGCTGTGGCCAAAACTTCCAAAACTATGTTGAATAGTAATGGTGAAAGTGGGCACCCTTGTCTTGTTCCTGACTTTAGAGGAAATGCTTTCAATTTTTCACCATTGAGGATAATGTTTGCAGTGGGTTTGTCATATATAGCTTTTATTATGTTGAGGTATGTTCCTTCTATTTCTGGAGAGTTTTTATCATAAATGGGTGTTGAATTTTGTCAAAGGCTTTCTCTGCATCTATTGAGATAATCATATGGTTTTTATTTTTCAATTTGTTAATGTGGTGTATTACATTGATTGATTTGTGGATAAAAGAATGAAACTAGAACACTTTCTAACACCATATACAAAAATAAACTCAAAATGGATTAAAGATCTCAACGTAAGACCAGAAACTATAAAACTCCTAGAGGAGAACATAGGCAAAACACTCTCTGACATACATCACAGCAGGATCCTCTATGACCCACCTCCCAGAATATTGGAAATAAAAGCAAAAATAAACAAATGGGACCTAATTAAACTTAAAAGCTTCTGCACATCAAAGGAAACTATTAGCAAGGTGAAAAGACAGCCTTCAGAATGGGAGAAAATAATAGCAAATGAAGCAACCGACAAACAACTAATCTCAAATATATACACGCAACTCCTACAGCTCAACTCCAGAAAAATAAATGACCCAATCAAAAAATGGGCCAAAGATCTAAATAGACATTTCTCCAAAGAAGACATACAGATGGCTAACAAACACATGAAAAGATGCTCAACATCACTCATTATCAGAGAAATGCAAATCAAAACCACTACGAGGTACCATTTCACACCAGTCAGAATGGCTGCGATCCAAAAGTCTACAAATAATAAATGCTGGAGAGGGTGTGGAGAAAAGGGAACCCTCTTACACTGTTGGTGGGAATGCAAACTAGTACAGCCACTATGGAGAACAGTGTGGAGATTCCTTAAAAAACTGGAAATAGAACTGCCTTATGATCCAGCAATCCCACTGCTGGGCATACACACTGAGGAAACCAGAAGGGAAAGAGACACATGTACCCCAATGTTCATCGCAGCACTGTTTATAATAGCCAGGACATGGAAGCAACCTAGATGTCCATCAGCAGATGAATGGATAAGAAAGCAGTGGTACATATACACAATGGAGTATTACTCAGCCATTAAAAAAGAATACATTTGAATCAGTTCTAATGAGGTGGATGAAACTGGAGCCTATTATACAGAGTGAAGTAAGCCAGAAGGAAAAACACCAATACAGTATACTAACGCATATATATGGAATTTAGAAAGATGGTAACAATAACCCTGTATACGAGACAGCAAAAGAGACACTGATGTATAGAACAGTCTTATGGACTCTGTGGGAGAGGGAGAGGGTGGGAAGATTTGGGAGAATGGCATTAAAACATGTAAAATATCATGTATGAAACGAGATGCCAGTCCAGGTTCAATGCACGATACTGGATGCTTGGGGCTGGTGCACTGGGATGACCCAGAGGGATGGTATGGGGAGGGAGGAGGGAGGAGGGTTCAGGATGGGGAACACATGTATACCTGTGGTGGATTCATTTTGATATTTGGCAAAACTAATACAATTATGTAAAGTTTAAAAATAAAATAAAATTAATTAAAAAAAAAGTGAGCTGATGGGGAAAATCTTCATCCTTATCTGGGAGAAAACACTGAGTATAGACAAGCACTGTGCCCAGGGCAAGTATGCTAGGAAGCAATGTTAAGTGCTAGGAAAAGGACATGTTTCCCTTACACTGATCTATCTGTACACTATAAAACAGAAAAAGGAGATTAAAATAATGGCACAGCAGAGCATCATACACAACACTGTAAAAATACTCACAGAAGAGATTGTCAATGAACTAAATTCTTGACTTTTTTCTGATATTCATTTTCACTTATATTCAGCAAGGCAGGAGATGCGTATGATTTCCAAATTTTTAGCCATGAAGAAGTTTCCAAAATGTTTGTGGAAAAGCTTTTGGAATTTAACTAACTCTAGGCTCTTATTTTTCTGTGACCTAATTAAGTGCTACAATTTAAATAGGTTTCCAATAGCAAATTAAGGAGTTTTTCACATGCTTAGATAATGGTTGTGATTTGAGGAAACTGTATGTGATTCTCACCAAATTGATCTCAGGTTTATTTTTGTTTTTATTAATACCAATCTTTTTTTTACAAGGATTCAGTAATCTGCTCTGAAATATTGTGGATATTGGGAAAAAATCTCATGGAGAGAGAACACCATGAAGAAAGTGGTTGCATTTACTCCCCTTGATCTTCTCACTCCATCTAGGAACAATGCCTTGACCTCAAGCAATCTGTTTATCAAATAGGCTCTCATTAGTTGTTGATGGACCAAAGGGATTTAGCTAAAGCAATATTTACTGCTTCAGAAAGACACAAGCGAACATGACATAAATTATGACACATACACATAAGTCACTTGAAATAAGGCAATATTGCAAAGTAGTGTCTCAACCTAGCAGGGCCATGGGTTGTGTGATGGGAAGCAGGAGAGAACTGTGAGTTAGGAAGTGGACAAATCAACTACTTCCTCCATGGACTGGCCCACATGCCTGTAGATAAAGGAGCATAAAAAATCTTGGGAGACATCTTTCCCACAGTCAGGATTTTAATTTATGTCAGGCTGCAACCTCTGAGTGCCAAGACCTGCAATGCTTGCATGAAGACGAAATAGTGAGTGCTATTACTGTTCTTTGCAATTCTCTCAGTTTTGTGGCTTAGGAAACGTGATGAGTGCAGTGGGTTTACAATATGAGGTAGTATCTATGCTTCTCTGAAAAGAGCATCAAAACAGGCTGAACTCTGATCTGTGCATCCATACCTTTACAAACTCAACTCTATCAAAGTACTTTAATTATTTTTCAATGGACTGTAGCCCGTCATGCTCCTCTGTCCATATTCTAGGAGGTGGGTCAAAGAGGATCTTGCTGTGATTTATGTGTTATATAGCAGCTTCCCACAAGCTATCTATTTTACACATGGTAATGTATATATATGTCAGTGCTACTCTCTCAACTTATGCCATCCTCTCCTTCCCCCACTGTATCTACAAGTCCGTTTTCTACACATCTCCAGTCCTTCTCTGGAAATAGGTTCCTTTCCTTGTGCTGTGCTACCAATGGACTGTAGCCCGTCATGCTCCTCTATCCATGGGATTTTCCAGGCAAGAATACTGGAGCACGTTGCCATTTCCTACCCCAGGGGATCTTCCTGACCCAGGGATCAAACCCACATCTCTTACATCTCCTGAACTGGCAGGAAGATTCTTTACCACTGTGCTACCAAATAGGTTCATCAGCTCCATTTTTCTAGATTCCATATATATGCATTAATATACAATATTTGGTTTTCTCTCTGACTTACTTCACTCTGTATAATGGGCTCTAGGTTCATCCACCTCACTACAACTGACTCAAATTCATATCTTTTTATGGCTGAGTAGTATTCCACTGTATATATGTACTATAACTTCTTTATCCATTCATCTGTCAATGGACATTTAGGTTGCTTCCATGTCCTAGCTACTGTAAATAGTGCTGCAATGAACATTGGGGTGTATGTTTCTTTTTGAAACATTATGGTTTTCTCAGGATGTATGCCCAATAGTGGAATTGTTGGATCACATGGTAGTTTTATTCCTAGCTTTTTAAGGAATCTCCATACTGTTCTCCATAGTGGCTATATCAATTTATATCCCCACCAGCTGTGCAATATAGTTTTCTTTTCTCCACATCTTCTCCAGCATTTATTGTTTATAGATTTTTTGATGGTCATTCTGACTGGTATGAGGTAATACCTCATTTGACTTGCATTCTCTAATAATGAGCAATGTTGAAAATCTTTTCATGTGTTTATTGGCCATTTGTATATCTTCTTTGGCAAAATGTTTGTTTAGGTTTTCTGCCCATTTTTTGATTGGGTTGTTTTTCTGATATTGATCTGCATGTTTATTTTGGAGTTTAATTCTTTGTCAGTTGCTTCATTTGCAATTAATTTCCCCCATTCTGATGGTTACCTTTTCATCTTGTTTATAGTTTCCTTTGCTGTGCAAAAGATTTAAGTTAAATTAGGTCCCATTTGTTTTGTTTTTATTTCCATTACTCTAGGAGGTGGGTCAAAGAGGATCTTGCTGTGATTTATATCAACATGTTCTGCCTGTTTTCCTCTAAGAGTTTTATAGTTTCTGGTCTTACATTTAGATCTTTAATTCATTTAGAGTTTATTTTCATGTAAAGTGTTAGGAAGTGTTCTAATTTTATTCTTTTACACACAGATATCCAGTTTCCCCAGGACCATTTATTGAAGAGGCTGTTTTTTCTCCATTGTATATTTCTTGCCTCCTTCATCAAAGATAAGGTGCCCATAGGTGCATGTATTGATCTCTGGGATTTCTATCATGTTCCATTGATCTATATATGTTTTTGTGCCAGAAAAATACTATCTTGATGACTATAGCTTTGTAGTGATAGACTTTATAACTTAGTCCCCAAGATGATAGCTTACACCTTGTCTTGGAATCCTGGACGAGCCCCCAAGATGATAGATGAAAGCGTATGGTGTTCCGCTGAATTTGTGGTCTCTGAAGGAAAAGCTTTAACTCCAGGACCAAAGACAGTCTAAATCACCCAGACCATTGTGTTGTAGAAATTTTATTAAAGTAATAGTGACAGAAAAAGCTTCTGACATAGACATCAGAAGGGGGTAGAAAGATTACTCGTCTTGCTAGTTTTAAGTAGGGAATTATATACTTTTCTGCTAGCTGTTGAGAATAGAAAAAAGAAACGCCACAAGACTGAGAGAGTTGCATCAGGCTTCTCTCCTACAACATACATATCTGCACAAGGGGCGTGGACAAAACATCTCTGGGTGAGATATATTGTATAAGTCTTGAAAGAAAGCAGAACTCCAAACAAGACACATAGTTTCATTAACATAGCTTAAAAAATATTTTTTTTTCATGAGTAAGATGTGTTGTTTTGGGGGGCAGTTAGTAGCTCAAGGTTGGAAAAAAGTCACTTTCAGGTAGAACCTATTGTCATCATAGTAATACAGGATTAAAGGAGCCTCCTAAATCCTGACTAAAGTGGAAGCGAAGGAATACAGGGGAAAAAAAAAAAAAAAAGGTCTGCCGCTTGCAGCTTTCTCCCTCCTGTGGCCTGGAGACCTCTGGCCTCCCTAGGAGACCTGCCTAGCAGTTAACTCTTTCAGTAGTATAGTTTGAAGTCAGGCAGGTTGATTCCTCTGGCTCTGTTTTTCTTTCTCAAGATTGTTTTTTGCTGTTTGGGGTCTTCAGTGTTTCCAAACAAATTGTAAAAACTTTTTGTTCTAGTTCTGTGAAAAATGTCATTGGTAACTTGATAGGGATTACGTTGAATCTGCAGATTGCTTTGGGGAGTATATTCATTTTGACAATATCGAGTCTTCTGATCCAAGAACATAATATATCTCTTCTTCTGTTTGTGTCATCTTTGATGTCTTTCATCAGTGTCTTATAGTTTTCTGCATAGAGGTCTTTTGTCTCCTTAGGTAGGTTTATTCCTAGATATTTTATTCTTTTTGTTGCAGTAGTGGATGGGATTGTTGTCTTAATTTCTCCTTCTGACATGATAGTATACCTAGAAAATCCTAAATTACTAGAGCCAATCGATGAATTTAGTAAAGTCACAAGATATAAAATTAATACACAGAAATCGCTTGCATTTCTATAAATTAACAATGAAAAATCTTTTCTTTCTTTTCTAAGTCTTTTTTCCCTCAACAGAGACTTAACTCTGAGAGCTTGTTTGTGGCCACATGCCCAATCTCAAACCCAGAGGCTGGTGCAGAGCAGCAATACAGTACATGTTTGTTCAATAAATAAAACTTTCTTTAACTGCCAAGGAATTACAACACCTCTTTTGCAAAGAATTTAAAACTCTTTTCACTGTTTGCTTTCTTTTTAGTATCTTCTCTAATAATAAGTTGTAATTACACATATAATGAAATATTCAATTATAAATAGGATAGTAAAATGTATATGGAATATATCTAAATATGTAAGCAAACATTTAAAATATACTCCCAAATGTTTCTTCAGAGCCAAAGATAACTTACTTGAAATACCCACACTCTGCACTTAAATGTACATATATTTATAACTCAATTTAAAGAGAAAATGTGTAAAAATAAACTTTCTAATAAACTGTATCCGTAATAAAAATGAGTTAAGAAGAATCTATATCCTTCTTATTAGAACTATATGAACCACAAATGCCATTTATGTAATTAAACTTTTCCTAGTATAAACATTAATTAAAAGTAAAAACAGTTTAAATTAATTTTTTAACATGCAATTATTAATATAAAAATACTAAGATATTTTTCTAACAAGCCTTCATAAAATTATGATTGCAAATATAGAATCATACATGCAAATTTTTTAAGAATACTTAAGAGTTTTCAAATTTTGCAGAATGCACTCACATTTTGTCAAAATATAAAATGACCATCTCAAAAGAAAATGACAACTCAGCAATGGAAGATTAATTTCTTTACAATACATAACATTGCTACAAATTGATAATAAAAATAGCAGTGACAGTAGATATATAGAGAAAAATTATGAACAGCTATGGGAAAATAAATACGCCATAACCATATCTCACACATAATGGCAAAAATGCAAATTGGTCCCCAATATTTATTCTCTTTAGCCTTAGTGCATTTAATTCTCTCTGAAATCTTCCATATCTTTCTCTCTCTCTTTGATGTACTCTACTTCTTTATACCTATCTATTGTTCTAATATTCACTTCAGTTGAGTTTGATATGTTGTTAAAGCCATCTTTTAGGTTTTAATCTTCAACTGTTAATCTTCCAAGTAGTCAAGAATAATGGTGACCATGTAAATTTCAAACATCAGGAAACCATACAATTCATTGAGTATAACAAATAATACTACACAATCTCAAACTCCAAATTACCTGTGAATAGAAAAGTAAGCTCTATATTACAGCAGAATTATTTCAAAAGCTCTTGTCAAAACTTTACAGAGAATGGGAAATGTGAGAGTATGTATGAAAAAACTACACAAAAGAGAGAATAAAATGAAGGGACTGAGACTGAAGTAAAAATTACCTACTTCCTCAAAAGAGAAAGAATATCCCAAAGTAGAAAATTCTGTAAGAGTCATAGTAGATGTTTATTGCTGATGTTCAGTCGCTAAATTGTGTCTGATTCTTTGCAACCCCATGTACTGAAGCACATCAGGTTTCCCTGTCCTTTACTACTTCCCAGCAATTGCCCAATTTCACATCCATTGAGATAGTGATGCTATCTAACCATCTTATCATCTGCTGCCTTCTCCTCCTTTTGTCTTCTGTCTTTCCCAGCATGAGGGTCTTTCCCAATGAGTTGGCTCTTTGCATCAGATGGCCAAAGTATTGAAGCTTCAGCTGCAGCATCAGTCCTGCTAATGAATATTCAGGATTGATTTCCTTTAGGATTAACTGGTTTGATCTCCTTGTAGTCCAAGGGACTCTAAAGAGTCTTCTCCAGCCCCATGATTCAAAAGAATTAATTATTCAGCACTCAGCCTTCTTTATGGTTCAACTCTTACCATCGGTAATGACTACTGGAGAAACCATAGCTTCGACTATATGGACCTTTGTCGGCAAAGTGACGTCTCTGCTTTCTAATACACTGTTTAGGTTTGTCATAGCTTTCCTCCCAAGGAGCAAGCATCTTTTAATTTCATGGCTGCAGAGACAGTTCTCAGTGATTTTGGAACCCAAGAAAATAAAATCTGTCACTGCTTCCACTTTTTTAAGTAGATCATAGAACTTACTCAAATGAAGAGACTTAATAAAATATGCACACTGCTCATTTTGGTTGAGAACTGGGGAGGAAGAGGAGATGAAACAGAGAGGGTTTATAGCTCAGGGAATAATCTGAAAAAGAAAGGATAATGTTGGTAAATATTTTCTAACTTTTCTTGTTTATATGAAGTATAAAATTTTCCATTAATTTTATAAACTTTTCTAAATTTTAATTTTCTAAACACCTGTATGCATATCTATTTTAATAGCTTTTTATTTGGTTATTTTAAATTACCTAAGTCATATGAAACAATAATAATTTATGTCTTTTCCAGTTTTTTTATTTTTAAATTTTATTTTCTTATCTAATTGAGATGGATAGGATATACACAGAAAAAGAAATATAGTAAAGGTAATAATATTCATAAGTTCTATTTAATTTTGATATTATCATGAAGTTAATTTTGGATTATAATAACTTGTTTAGTCATATAAATCTATTACTATTACATGAATATTGTTTAAAGGTCAAAAAGTGAATGTGAACTTTTATTTCTCTTTGAGATATTTAGAGACAAGCATATGATTTTTCTCATTACTACTAACAAAGATACTGAATAATTCCTTTATTCCTAATATTAATATAAACACTTCTTAGTTATGATATATTGTTCTTATACTCTGCTAATGTATTCTCTTTGCTTATATGTTTTTTCATTTGTTATGCATAAGTAAATTCAATCTGTAGGTTCTCCTTTCCTACTATCCTTCTAGTTTTGATGTAACTATCTCATAAAATGAATACGGAAATGTTTCCTTTTTAGATCATCCCAGTAACACTGCTTTTTTTCTGATCAGTCAGAATTATTTTTAAATTTCTGGTATGGTAATATATATTGAAAATACATTTTAGATTCAATTTATTTTGCTGTTGGAATTTCTCAGTGGCTTAGCGGTAAAGAATCCACCTGCAATGCAGGAGACACAGGAGACATTGTCTTAATTCCTGGGTCAAGAATATTCCCCTGGAGGATGGCACAGTAACCCACTCCAGTATTATTGCCTGGAGAATCCCCATGGACAGAGGAGCCTGGTGGGCTACAGTCAATGCAGTCGCAAACAGTAGGATACGACTGAGCGACTAAGCACAGAACGTTCATTCATTTCTATCTGGTGTATTTTTCTTATCAATTAGGATACATAGAGGCCCAGCAATCCCACTGCTGGACATATACCCTGCAGAAGCCAGAATTGAAAGAGTCACATGTACCCCAATGTTCGTTGCAGCACTATTTACAATAGCTGGGACATGGAAGCAACATAGATGTTCATCGGCAGATGAATGGATAAGAAAGTTGTGGTTATTTACACACAATTCAATATTACTCAGCTATAAAAAGAAACACATTTGAGTCAGTTCTAATGAGGTAGATAAACCTGGAGCCTACTATATACAGTGAAGTAAGTCAGAAAGAGAAAAATAAATACTATATATTAATGCCTATATATGGAATTTAGAAAGAGAGTACCAATGATCCTACATGCAGGGTAGAAAAGGAGACAAGACATAAAGAACAGACTTTTGGACTCAGTGGGAGAAGGTGAGGATGGGATGATTTAAGAGAATAACATTGAAACAGGTACATCACCATATGTAAACTAGATGACCAGTGCCAGTTCGATGCACGAAGCAGGGCACCCAAAGCCAGTGCTCTGGGACAACCCAGAGGGATAGGGTGGGGAAGGAGATGGGAGGGGGATTCAGGATGGATGGGACACATGTATACCTGTGGCTGATTCATTTTGATGTATGGGAAAAACTATCACAATATTGTAAAGTAATTATCCTCCAACTAAAATAAATTAAAAAAAAAACTCAACTCTTGAACTAGCTAAGTAAACAAACAAACCAAAAAAGGGGGGAAAAACTTTTTGTAGCCATTGCAAGGATGATTTTGGAGGTGTCCACTACTTGGTCAATTGCATACTGAGTCTGTGGTAGAACTGAAATGTTGTTATCCAGTGGCATCCTTTGGGACTTGTAATAAGCATTTTTTTCCCCCTTTTCTCTGTATTTTGGTGTTTCAACATCTGAGGTCTTTCTTGTCATGGAGGGACTACCCCTCTCGGAGTCAGCTAATACAGAGAGATAAGCCACCAACTTGGCTGTGAACACATTTTTCATATACAAACCAATCAGTTCAGAATTCATTCCCTTGAAGTCTCTTTATCTTAATCACCCCAGGGCCTAATCATCTAATCACCTAATCACTACAGGGCCAAGTACCAGCCAGAGACAGCCCCTATACCCAACTGTGCCCTGAAATTATTCAAATTAGCCAATCCTAACCTTGCTTATCCTGCCTTGCCTATATTCTTTCCCATGGAAACCACAATAAAGCTCTGGTCCATATTTCCCTCTGCTCTCTCTGCATCCTGGTCAACTCTGGTGCTTCCACGTGTGGTACCTGCATGGTGTGACATGCCTCCTCCTCATGGCACCTGTGAGAAACTCTTTTAATTGGCAGTCATCTCCTGATCTCTTTGCCATAGAAGAAGAATAATAAAATCTATGCTTTCAAGTCAGATTATAGATTCAAAACCTACCTTGTAAAAGAGAATTGCTTTCCTGTACCTGGGCTATGGGACAAATAGCTCCTGCCACAGAAGGCAGCCTGATAACCTAAGATATGTGCTACTTACTATGGCACTTACAATGTCAGAGAAATCTCAAGTAGGAATCTCTGGGTTTGTGCTTTATAAACACTTTTGTCCCTGAACTTTCCTCTACTTTTCCCCTCAACCTACTGGAATGGGTTGCCATTGCCTTCTCCCATTCATAATTTAGAAAGAGTAATTACACATTTCATTTAGCAGTTTGAGGCATATGTGCCTAAAAGTTTTCTTCAGACATCTTGGCTACTGCCCTAGTGAAGACAAAACTTCTTGGGGGACCATGAGAAGAGGAGTAACATGATCTTTCATTTTAAAAAAGATCATTCTGTTTGACATCTTGCAAATTGATTCTAAGGATTCAAAATGAAAAAGGAGAGAGAAATTATAATCCTATTGGACTATTTCCAGCAAAAATTGATAGTGATTTAGATCAGAATGTTAGCAATGGAAATAAGAATAAAAAAAGGGTTGGATACAGGATATATTTTGGCTAAGAGGATTTAATAATGATATCTGTGACAGAAAAAAAAGAGACAAATAATAGTGAATTTTTGTTTACCTGTTTTGGTTTTACTCTGCTTTTGTTTGTTTTTGCCTTGAATAACTGGAAAAAAGGAGTTGCTGTCTGCAGAAATGAGAAAGATGAAGATCAGCAATTATTTGACAGAAGATCATAACTTTAAGTTTGAGGCATTTATTTAAATCCAACTGGGATTGTAAAGTACGTATATAGATGTATATGTATACCTAATCTGGAGTTAAGAAGATTCAGACCAGAGATGTGAATTGGGATTTCAGTTTACAGATTATTGAAAGCCATGAGACTAGCTGATATCACCAGAGAAGAAAGCATGGGTTAAAAAAAGAAATAAATAAAACACGCAAATGCAGAAACACTCCACTAAGAGATCAAGAAAAAAGACAGATGAGAAAATGTAATAAGGAATCTCCACACTGTTCTCCATAGTGGCTGTACTAGTTTGCATTCCCACCAACAGTGTAAGAGGGTTCCCTTTTCTCCACACCCTCTCCAGCATTTATTATTTGTAGACTTTTGGATCGCAGCCATTCTGACTGGTGTGAAATGGTACCTCGTAGTGGTTTTGATTTGCATTTCTCTGATAATGAGTGATGTTGAGCATCTTTTCATGTGTTTGTTAGCCATCTGTTGGGAGAATGGCATTGAAACATATAAAATATCATGTATGAAACAAGATGCCAGTCCAGGTTCAATGCACGATACTGGATGCTTGGGGCTGGTGCACTGGGACGACCCAGAGGGATGGTATGGGGAGGGAGGAGGGAGGAGGGTTCAAGATGGGGAACACATGTATACCTGTAGTGGATTCATTTTGATATTTGGCAAAACTAATACAATTATGTAAAGTTTAAAAATAAAATAAAATTAATTAAAAAAAAAAGAAAATGTAATAGAGAGCAAGAGATAGAAGCTCGGGGTGTATACAAGAAAGTGATCATAATGATTGACTGAAGAACTAAATCTGAATAAGGAAGGAAAAATACGTGCAGAATGAAGAAATTTAAAATGCTGATATAATTCAAGTACATGGTAATTAGGAGTATTAGTGAGAGTGACCTGGTATGACAGCAGGTTACAGTCAGATAATAGCCTATTTGATACTGAGATTATAGGGTGCAGTTTCGGTTAGTAACAAAGTCTAAGTCATGATCATAAGAGCAAAAGGTTTATGCAGAGTAAAAGCCAACATTATCAGGGAGAAGGAAAGTCAAACAATTTACAGTTCACAATGTTAGTTGTATCATCTATATAGATTTTGAAATCCCCAATTGTAATAGTGGAGATAGTGACAGTGACTTTAAAGGTGAAATCTTTGAGACATTAGAGTCAGTGATGCAGAAGTTGGCAGGTGACTACATAATGGAAACGTAACTGATGATAGAGTCTACTACCATGATATGAGAGGCTGTAGGGAGAGAGAATAGTCTGGTAGCATCAGTGAACAAGGAAGATACTTATGGTTTGATCAATGTGGGAGGGAAAATAGAAGCCTGGTCCTCAATTAAGTACTACATCTCAGATGACAGTTAATAGAAGGCACAGATAAAATCTTATGGATATCCATTCATGATGATCCAAGAGTTCCAGAGAACTCAGTGGAAAGATTATAGGAATTGAGAAGGGGTTGTGGAAAGGGGAGAATCAGGGACAGGGAATACGTTACAGAGATTAAGGGGTGAAAAATGAAAGTGATTGAGAGTGAGGACAGATGTAGAGAGGGGTAAAGATCAATTAATAATAGCCAGTTACCCCTTCCCCTGTGATCTTCCCAACCCAGGAATTGAACCAGGGTCTCCTGCATTGCAGGAAGGTTCTTTACCAACTGAGCTATCAGCGAAGCCCAAGACGTCATCAGGACACCAATTCTCTTATTCATCCTATTGTACTTGGTAAAAACCAAAAGTGGGGATCTAGATGGACTTTTGTAATAGAAACTTAAGCTGAGAATAGATAATTCTTTTGTTGCTGTTGCTTTGTTAGTTATTGATCCCTCCGTCTGCTATAACTTTAGGCTGGAAATCTGAGACACATGCAACTGACATCAATTTGTTGCATCATTATTATTTATATAGCTTTAAAAAAGTACCTTGTGTCATATGTTATGTCCATATTTAAATATATCTTTATATTCCAAATTAAGACTATATCCCTACCTGGTAATTAACATACATTGTTTTGATTTATGGGTAGGTGGTTTGAAGGAGGTAAAAGAGTGGGACATACAGATACAAGTAAAAAAGTCCTCTTCAACTGAGACACAAATATTACAGTACACAAGTATCCCAATGGTGCTCCATTTGGAACCATAAGTATGGTTCATTTATATTTCTGTCTCATGTAATACATTACAACAATATTCCTGTGCATTTTCCAAAAGTAATTTAAACCATTTATTCCTACAGAATTTGTGGCCTAACTACCAGTTGTTTACTCAATTCTCTCTCACAGATTTACGTAAAAAAACAAATATTAATTTTGTTCAGGACATTGTGCCCAGGTTAAAAAAGATATTACTCCTTAAGCAACCTTGACAGTTATGTGTGTCCATGTGAAATACAGTTCTGTAAAATGAAACATAAAATGAGACATATGTTGGGTAGGACTTGTAGAAATGCTATTGTTTTTCTTGATAAAAACAGAAATGAAAGTTTCTGATTCTCCCATTCCCCTAACCCGCACCTCTTTCTGCCTGATAATAGCTGAGGAGGAATGGAAAGAAGCCTTGACTTCTGATGGTTGGGAGGAGATGCCATACTAGTCCTGAGCTGCCTCCCTCAGTATTTCTCCAAAATTATCAAACATTACATAATTTATGGTCATTACTGTTTATTCGCTATAGTCTATGCTATAGACTGAATGTGTCCCCCAAGTTTCTTATGTTGAAACCCTGCCTTCTCTGTGATTGTATTAGGAAGTGAAGTGAAGACTTTGAGAAGTAATTAGGATTAGATGAGTTCATGAGAGTGGAGTCCTCATGAATGAAATGAGTGCCCTTATAAGAGTCATAGAAAAGCCTGCTTCCTCTCTTTGTTCTCTGTCACGGAAATCACAGTGTGCAATGCAGAAGAGGGCTCTCACCAGAATCTGACCATATTGACACTCTGAACCTCCCAAACTGTAAGCAATAAATTTCTATTGTTTTGTAAGCCACCAACTCTATTGTTACAGCAGCCCAAGTTGACTAAGACAGTCCAATAACATAGCAATTTTGTTTGTCACTCTACTAACTTCATATAGACACAAGAACTTTAGAGCTCAAAATTTTCAGTTTGGTTTTGTGATTTCCTCTATGTCCTGGGCTTCACTCATCATTGCTACATGTAGAGTTACTGCCTCCCACTTAAATGCCCCTTATTTGTCAAAAGAATAGAGCTGCTTTTTCCTAAAATGCCTATGAGATCATTGGCACTGATTCTGGTATCTGAGCACAGGAAGAAGTTTGCATTAAGAAGTGAATTTTGCAGTGATAAACACATGATGTTGTATTGAGGCTAACACTCTGAAAAAATAATTGGCAAGAAAATATGATTGCCTATAAGGCGGCATTTCAGGACTCCAAATCCATGCCAACTGAAGCTCTAGCATTTCACAAACCAGATGTATTCCTTTAAGCTTTCTTCTCAATAGTAATACTATTAGACAAAAAACTAGGGCTATAAATTAGAGTTATAAGAAATGACTAACAGCAGCAAGAAAAAATATAGAATATAAATATTAGTTAAGGTACAGAGATGAGTAAACAACATTTAGAATAAGGGATAGAGAAGAATCTGCTGAGTTAAAAAGACAAACAAAATACAATGGTTATGAGAACCTTGGAAAGGTCACAGATAATCAAATATCAATGCAAACACAACCTTTTCTCACTAATTTGTTTCCTACTCTAAGGTTTATATATTTTTATGAACCACTGTTCAGATATTTTACTATAAATTTTCACTTAACCAACTCATATACTGATTTTCTATTCTATATCTGATTTTAAACCCACAATAAATAAGTGCTCCATGGAATCCATCCTCAGTGTGGTTATGGGTCACCCTAACTCCCACGTTCTGGAGTCTAGTGACGTACATGATTCCATCATCTCTTAATATATCATACTGACAGGTGATGACATAGGTCAGGGGCAGATTACGCAATTTGTTGTCATCAGCCAACAAGGGAGCTGCCCTCACATCTAGAAACCCTGGATACTTTTGCCAGCTTAGAATTACCATAAGTTGGACTGTTATAAAAATGCCCTTTCTTAAACTTCTCAGGGAGCAAAGAACTCCAATTAACAAATTTGAACAGATTGCTTGATTCCACTGGTACATGTTGATTGAAGAACATGGCTTTTTCAAGTGATCTGTCCGTGGTAAAGTATCCACTCCACAATCTGACCACGAATGATTTGGTCAGACCAAGAAAATTTGAGTTTTCCCGATATGATGGTAAATCCAGATCAAGAGACTGAAGGGCAGGATAAATTAAAGACTGGGTCTTGAGTTTGATCTTGACATCTGGGTCATCTATGAGCTGAAAATAATTTAAAGTTGATTAAATAGTAATTTCATTTAAAAATATATTTTAAATTTAAAAACAATAACTGATATGAGTTAAATTCAGAATCTCAAAAAGATCATCGGAAACAAGAAATATATCTCAAAGAACATTCCAATTTTCAATTATATCTAAGACTAGGTGTATTACTTAAATACTATGAACATAAACAGTGATAGAACCCAGGTCTCCTGCATCGCAGGTGGTACCATCTGAGCCAACAGGGAAGCCCACTACTTTCCTTATGGATGGGTAAAAAGGCCATCTAATCTGTGATTAAAAAGCAAAATATATACTCTTACTGCTAAGAATGGCAACCAGAGGAAATTGATATATTTTAAATAAAATTTTTATATACATGTTATTACATTAACAGAGAGTCCCTTGGACTGCAAGGAGCTCCAACCAGTCCATCCTAAATGAAATCAGTCCTGAATATTCATTGGAAGGACTGATGCTGAAACTGAAACTCCAATACTTTGGCCACCTAATGCAAAGAACTGACTCATTGGAAAAGACCCTGATGCTGGGAGGAGAGGAAGGCAGGAAGAGAAGGGGATGACAGAGGATGAGATGGTTGGATGGAATCACTGACTCGATGGACATGAGTTTGAGTAAGCTCTGGGAGTTAGTGATGGACAGGGAAGCCTGGTGGGCTGCAGTCCATGGGGTCACAAAGAGTCGGACAAGACTGAGTGACTGAACTGAACTGATATCAACAGGCAGTAACATTTAAGGAGAAGATCATGTCATTAGGAATTCTAATTCAATGCTGACACTAAACAACTAAATCCTAGGTAAAAGTCTAATTGATTTTAATGTTTAAGTGTTTCAAATATTCAGATTAGTGCATTAAGACAAATGTATCTATAAATTAATATGCATATATTTGGGGTGTACTAAAATTTTTCCATCAATAGGATGTATAACCCAAAATATTTGGGAACCAGTAATACTGAGCAGATGACACCACCCTTATGGCAGAAAGTGAAGAGAAACTAAAGAGCCTCCTGATGAAAGTGAAAGAGGAGAATGCAAAAGTTGGCTTAAAGCTCAACATTCAGAAAATGAAGATCATGGCATCTGGTCCCATCACTTCATGGGAAATAGATGGGGAAACAGTGTCAGACTTTATTTTTGGGGGCTCCCAAATCACTGCAGATGGTGACTGCAGCCATGAAATTAAAAGACGCTTACTCCTTGGAAGGAAAGGTATGACCAATGTAGATAGCATATTCAAAAGCAGAGACATTACTTTGCCAACAAAGGTCCATCTAGTCAAGGCTATGTTTTTTCCTGTGGTCATGTATGGATGTGAGAGTTGGACTGTGAAGAAGGCTGAACACCGAAGAATTGATGCTTTTGAAGTGTGGTGTTGGAGAAGACTCTTGAGAGTCCCTTGGACTGCAAGGACATCCAACCAGTCCATTCTGAAGGAGATCAGCCCTGGGATTTCTTTGGAAGGAATGATGCTAAAGCTGAAACTCCAATACTTTGGCCACCTCGTGCAAAGAGTTGACTCATTGGAAA
The DNA here is from genome assembly GCF_029378745.1 of Bos indicus. Classification (NCBI taxonomy): domain Eukaryota; kingdom Metazoa; phylum Chordata; class Mammalia; order Artiodactyla; family Bovidae; genus Bos; species Bos indicus. The sequence continues at coordinate 116,486,984 of NC_091760.1, forward strand.
AGACTCTGATGCTGAGAGGGATTGGGGGCAGGAGGAAAAGGGAACAACTGAGGATGAGATGGCTGGATGGCATCACCGACTCGATGGACTTGAGTCTGAATGAACTCCGGGAGTTGGTGATGGACAGGGAGGCCTGGCGTGCTGTGATTCATGGGGTCACAAAGAGTCGGACATGACTGAGCGACTGAAATGAACTGAACTGAATACTGAGCATGGGGCTTACCTGATGGCTTAGATGGTAAAGAACCTAACTGCAGGGCAGGAGACCCAGGTTTGATCCCTGGTGTGGGAAGATCCCCTGTAGGAGGGCATGGCAATCCACTCCAGAATTCTTGCCTGGAGAATCCCATTAAGAGAGGAGCCTGGCAGGCTGTAGTTTATAAGGCTGCACAGAGGCAGACACAACCGAAGCGATTCAGCAAGCACACACACAATATTAAGCATTGCATTTTAGGAGATGTTTCTATGTACATTTATATGGTTCCCACATTGAAATGGCCCAGAATGTCTCATAGATTAGCTTCTCTAACTGTGGTCCCTACATGCCTAGTACTCAAATGACCCAGGGATTTGTTAGAAATGAAAATTCTTAATCCTAGCCCAGACTCACTAAATTAAGTTGGGAGGAACCAGCAATGTGTGTTTTGTCATCTTTCGGGTGATTCTGATGCAAGGAAAAATTTGAGCTCCACTGGTGTAGATCATAAACAGTAATTATTGAAACCATATGTACTCTGGTGATGCTCAGAGTAAAGTATAATGGCTAGATGAAGTTCATTTCTGAAAACTTGATATAGAGTTGAAGACATCACAGGACCCTGACATTCTTTCCTTTGATATAAATATGACATTTTACACACACACAGGCATATGTGAGTGTACACACACACACACACACACAGGCCTGCAAAAGCAAATGGCAACAATGTTTATTTTATTTTATTTAGATCAAAGGAATTAGAACTAGTTAGTAGAATAAAATATTTAAAAGTTCATTACTAGATTATTTTATGTAAAAATAATTTCTGAATTTAAATAACCAGTTCAGTGTTTTATTTCATGTAAAATTACCACATTCCGTTTATCTTGGTACCTAGTATGAAGAATGCTGTTAGATTGTTAAAGGAGTGATAATTATTAAATGGCTTCCCTGGTGGTGCAGTAGTAAAGAATCTGCCTGCCAATGCAAGAGACACAAGAGAACGTGGGTTCCATCCCTGGGTCATGAATATCCTTTGGTGTTGGAAATGGCAACCTGCTCCAGTATTCTTGCCTGGAAAATCCCATGGAGAGAGCCTGGCGGGTTACAGTCAATGGGATCACAAAGAGTTAGACGTGACTGAGTGACTAAACACGCACAATTATTAAATAGGTAGCTCACAGGTGACTGATTTAGAGTGAGTTAAGGAGATCCAATGGCAACCCATTCCAGTGTTTTTGCCTGGAGAATCCCAGGGATGGGGGAGCCTGGTGGGCTGCCATCTATGGGGTTGCACAGAGTCAGACATGACTGAAGCAACCTAGCAGCAGCAGCAGCAGCAAGGAGATCCAACTAGTCCATTCTAAAGGAGATCAGTCCTGGGTGTTCATTGGAAGGACTGATGCTAAAGCTGAAACTCCAATACTTTGGCCACCTCATGCGAAGAGTTGACCAATTGGAAAAGACTCTGATGCTGGGATTGGGGACAGGAGGAGAAGGGGACGACAGAAGATGAGATGGCTGGATGGACATGAGTTCAAGTGAACTCCAGGAGTTGGTGATGGACAGGGAGGCCTGGCATGCTGCAATTCATGGGGTCACAAGGAGTCGGACATGACTGAGTGACTGAACTGAACTGAACTGAGAAGACATACAAAAATATTTTATACTTGACCAATTAATGAAAACTTTACAGATAGCCAAAATCGTGACCTGTAGATTTAAAAAAATAATAAACCTATATTTTATTTAAAAATTTTAATGAAGTATGGTTGATTTACAATATTGTTTTTGTTTCTGCTGTACAGCAAAGTGAATCAGTTATAAATATATATAATCTCCACTCTTTTTTAGACTCTTTTCCCATATAGGCCATTTTCAGAGTATTAAGTAGGATGCCCTGAGCTGTATAGTAGGTCCTCATTAGTTATCTATCTCATATGTAGTATTCTATACCAATCTCAATCTCCCAATTTATTCCTCCCCTTTCTTCCCCCTGGTAACCATAAGTCTGTTTTCTTCATCTGTGAATCTATTTCTGTTTAAAACATTATACTTTATAATTTTATAATTAAATATAACACATATGCTGCTGCTAAGCTGCTTCAGTCGTGTCCGACTCTGTGTGAACCCATAGATGGCAGCCCACCAGGTTCCCCCATCCCTGGGATTCTCCAGGCAAGAACACTGGAGTGGGTTGCCATTTCCTTCTCCAATGCATGAAAGTGAAAAGTGAAAGTGAAGTCACTCAGTTGTGTCTGACTCTTTGCGACCCCATGGACTGCAGCCTACCAGGTTCCTCTGCCCATGGGATTCTCCAGGCAAAAGTACTGGAGTGGGGTGCCATTCCTTATATACAACTATATAAGGCAGAAATGTGAAATGTAATAAATATGTTTAAGGGTCAGGGAATTCACCATGCTCTTGCACACCCTTCTTCCTCTCCAGTAACCATCAACCTATATTTTATTACATTCGATTTTATGTATTTCTTTAAAATTGCACTAGTTATATATATCAATGCAGTTAAACTGGTTAAGGCTTCCCAGCAGAGTGGTAAAGAATTAGCTTGCAATGCAGGAGATGCAAGAGACACAGATTTGACTCCTGGGTCAAAAAGATCCTCTCAAATAGGAAATGGCAGCCCACTTCAGTATTCTTGCCTGTAGAATTCCATGGACAGAGTATCCTGGTGGGCTACAGTCCATGAAATCGCAGAGTCGGACGTGACTGAGTACACACACACAGCTATTCCTAGGTAAGCAATAATTGTTACTGTGACTTTTAAAAACTTATTTTTTGTACATGAGATATGATTTTACTTCCTTAAGTAAACAAAAAAAAAATTGGAGAAGATTAAGTGCTATAGAGAAAATGACATTTTTTCCAAAGGCAAACAAGGACTACATGTGTACATAAATGTATTCACACACACACATAATTAATCCAAATAATAAAAGAAATCAAAACAATAAATCAAAATCAACCAAGAATAACTTTAAAAAATGACTTGAAGCTATATTCCACCAAAACTGATCCGAACCCAATAACGTGTACTATAAAATTACTAAAAATGGCCAAATCACTAATAAGAAAATAAAAATAAGACAAGCATCACACTTATTCAGAGCTACATTAAACTCCAGAAAAGTGCTGAAACTAAAAAAAATATATGCAAGAGATGTTGAGCCAAGGGTTTAATACCCAGACTGTCTATGAATTATTTTTGTTTTGTTTTTGCTGCAGGGAGGCAATTCACAACAAAGTCAAAGGAGCGAATTATATGGCTTTATTTCCAAGTAATTAGACTCATTAGAAAAGAACCTCAAGTCTTTGAGGACCACCCATGAACAGGAGGTAGTGAGCCAGCCATGCGGGATCCTATCACTCAGCAACTAAACCCTTCAACTGGAAACCGGGTTCCTTGTTTCCCCTGGGTTTATATCAGCTGACTTGTTCACAGGTATTTCAGTAAGAAAGGATTTGCACATCTGAATACAAGGTTACTGTATCGAATTCTGTAACTAATCAGTGTTGCTCAATTCTACCATTTCTGAAGTTCAAAATGCTTCATTCTGGCAGCACTCATGCCATGAAACTCACAATAAGACTTTTTGTCTTTCTTAGCCAGTCTATTTTGTCTTCTAGTATTTAAAATGGAAACTCCTTGACTACTCCCTCCATATTCATTCTGTTCGGGCTCTGCATTAAGCAATAGATAAAATATTAAAAAGGTCTTAAAACCAGCAAGCAAACTTTGAGTAAAATTTCCAAAACAGCAGAAATTATTTAAAAAATAATAAAGATAATTATTTTCTCCTGATTAAACTTCTAAACATTCAGAGTCAATAAAAGTTTATACTTACCAAATGTGTCATAGTTTTCAAACACGTTGTTACCCACATTAATTTCCACAGCTCCTCAATATTATCCGGGAGAGGTGTGTAAACATAATATGCCCCAAGGACCCCCACGATCAGAAGCAAAATCGTCTTTCTTCCCATCATGTTTTCCAACTGCACATTCTACTTGGCAGCAAAGCAAATACACTTCTGAAATATTTGAATGTTGAAATTTCATAACAGTTTTTGGATTTATCAAAAAGTGTTATCTTACTTCTTAGACACAAATTCCATTGGTCCAATTGTCATTCTGCAAGCTGCTGGGAAATAATTAACTCAGAAAAAGTACAAAGAACTCTGTGAAATCCATACTCATATTATCTGCAGGTTCTGCCAAGTACAACAGCCTTATAATATTGCTAGGCAGTCAGTAAACAAGCATTTGTTGCTCAATTACTTGTTGGGGAGTACTTTAACCATTAGAGAAAAGGCCACAGGAAATATAAGAAACTCAGTGTATGCTTCAAATAACAAATCTCAGAGTGGGGGAGAAAAAATATGTTTAAACTATTGAGAGCTTTTACGAAGTATGATAGATATGGTCACTTGTATCTTATATTACTTTTACTGTCTTGATACAAATAAAATTATTAGTGAAAAATGCTAAATAGGTTAAAGTTATACAATTTTTTCCAATGCAACATAAAACCTTATATTCAAACAACTTCAGCATAGGGCACAATTCAGATTTTTTTAAAAAGCAAAGGAAAAAGGAAAAATATTTTCAGCACTTTAAATCTTCATACAAGTTTTGCAGTTTTCTGTTTACATTTATTCATTCAGCATGGAATCCCCTGGATTTGAGATCTTTTAGCAAAATTAGGGGCTTTGCTGGTGGTTCAGACAGTAAAGAATCAGTCTGCAATATGAGAGACCTGGGTTCAATCCCTGCTTGGGAAGATCCCATGGAGAAGGGAACAGCTACCCACTCCAATATTGTGGCTTGGAAAATTCCATGGATAGAAGAGCCTGGCAGGCTATAGTCCATGGGGTTGCAAAGAGTCGGACATGACTGAACAAGCAAAATTAGAACACAGAGAAGGTTCTTCTTACAAAGGTCTGTGTTCTGGCTTTGTTTTTTTTTTTTTTCCTTGATTATAAAATCAAGGAGATAGCTAACAGTTTTTGAGAATTTACTCTGTATCCCAGGCAATGTACTAAAACAAATCTTAACATCATTGCTGTTGTTCAGTCACTCAGTCGTGTCCATCTCTTTGTGACCCCATTGACTGCAGCAGGCCAGGCTTCCCTGTCCTTCACCATCTCCAGAGCTTGCTCAAACTTAAGTCCATTGAGTTGGTGCTGCCATCCAACCATATCATCCTCTGTTATCGCTTTCTCCTCCTGCCCCATGAGGTGGCCAAAGTATTGGAGTTTCAGCCTCAGCATCAGTCCTTCCAATGAATACCCAGGATTGGTTTCCTTTTGGATGGACTGGTTGGATCTCCTTGCAGTCCAAGGGGCTCTCAAGAGTTTTCTCCAACACCACAGTTCAAAAGCATCAGTTCTTCGGCCCTCAGCTTTCTTTATAGCCCAACTTTCACATCCATACATGACTACTGGAAAAACCATAGCTTTGACTAGATGGACCTTTGTTGGCAAAGTAATGTCTCTGCTCTTTAATATTCTGTCTAGGTTTGTCATAGATTTTCTTCCAAGGAGAAAGCATCTTTTGATTTCATGGTTGCAGTCATCATCTGCAGTGATTCTGGAGCCCAAGAAAATAAAGTTTCTCATTGTTTCCATTGTTTTCCCATCTATTTGCCATGAAGTGATAGGACCAGATGCAATGTTTTTAGTTTTTTGAATGTTGAGTTTTAAGCCAGCTTTTCACTCTCCTCTTTCACCTTCGTATTAATGTGTACTCGTGGAGGACTGCTCTGGTTTCACTTTGTCCTGGCTTGCCTCCAGGAGTACACATTAATACCTTACTTGTCCCAGTCTTTAATTCATCTCAGATGGCAGATAAGCAAATAAGTAGGTCATACAAAAACAAGTAGCAGGACTTCCTTGGGTGGTCTAGTGGTTAAAAATCTGCCTTGCAATGCAGGCGACACAGGTTCCATCCCTGGCTAAGGAAGTAAGATTACCATAAGCCATGAGGCAACTAAACCCATGTGCTACAAGTAGTCTGTGAGCTGCAATGAAAGTTTGCATGATGCAATGAAGATTCCACTTGCTGCAAGTAGGACTGGATGCAGCCAAATAAGTAAATAAAATAACAAAAATTTAAAAAGCAAGTAGCAGTGTTAGAGATGTTAACTCTTCACTAAATATCCACATGCCCCTGTGACTTTTACTTCTTTTCTCTTATAGTGAAGTGAAATAAAGAAGTGCTGGCCAAATGGACTGAAAAGAAAGTCATGTGTGTCACTCCCAGAGAGAAGTAATTACAATCCATAAGACCTGGAAACTATCTTTTAAATGGTAACATCACAAAATAAAGGTAGTTTGGACTGCTAAGTGATCCAAGCGTTCAGGTCCTCAAACTCCATTAAGAATTTTCTTGAGAAGCAAGTAAATCTCATGCTAAGCTTAAAGTACTATATGACTTAATATAATTTTAAATATATCACTGTGTGCTCATATCAACACTGGTATGTAAGAACTAATACTATGAGAGATTTTCTTTCCCAAGGTCACATCATTTATCATTTTAGCTATCATTTCCAAAGCTATCATTTTAACCTAAATCTGCAGGCTTTGAGGTCTTTATCCTTGACTCTATGGAAACTAATAAGAAGTGAAAATCCATAGGAGCTAGTTATGTCCATGTAGTGTCACTGTTTAATTTTATTTGAATAATTTCTTGAATTTTCAGAACTTGCATCCCTCTTTACCTACCTATATCTGTCTTTTCTAACTTGGCACTGGGGAGGTACTAATACTAGCTTCTCTTTCCATACTCAGTTTCATCTGGGACACAGATTTACTTTGGGAAGACTGAGAGGATATTGATATAGGGGGCATCAAGCCTAAAGTATAACCAACACTACAGTTACTTGACAACATATCAAGTCTGTCTACTGCTTATCTTGAAAAAAAGATCATAGTTAAAAAGTGGTGCTGGGAAAACTGGTCAACCACTTGTAAAAGAATGAAACTAGAATACTTTCTAACACCATACACAAAAATAAACTCAAAATGGATTAAAGATCTAAATGTAAGACCAGAAACTATAAAACTCCTAGAGGAAAATATAGGCAGAAACTATCTGACATAAATCCCAGGAAGACCATGATGACCCACTTCCCAGAGTAATGGAAATAAAAACGAAAATAAACAAATGGGACCTAATTAAACTTAAAAGTTTTTGCACAACAAAGGAAACTATAAGCAAGGTAAAAAGGCAGCCTTCAGAATGGAAGAAAATAATAGCAAATGAAGCAACTGACAAACAACTAATCTTAAAAGTATGCAAGCAGCTCATGTAGCTCAATTCCAGAAAAAATAAATGACCCAATCAAAAAATGGACCAAAGAACTAAATAGACATGTCTCCAAAGAAGACATACAGATGGCTAATATACACATAAAAAAATTGCTCAACATCACTCATTATCAGAGAAATGCAAATCAAAACCACAATGATGTACCATCTCACACTGGTTAGAATGGCTGCCATCAAAAAGTCTACAAATAATAAATGCTGGAGAGGGTGTGGAGAAAAGGGAACCCTCTACACTGTTGGTGGGAATGCAAACTAGTACAGCCACTGTGGAGACCAGTATGGAGATTCCTTAAAAAACTGGAAATAGAACTGCTATCAGTTCAGTTCAGTTCAGTCACTCAGTCGTGTCTGACTCTTTGTGACCCCATGAATGCAGCACGCGATGGACAGGCCTCTCTGTCCATCACCAACTCCCAGAGTTCACTCAAACTCATGTGTATCAAGTTGGTGATGCCATCCAGCCACCTCATCCTCTGTCATCCCCTTCTCCTCCTGCCCCAATCCCTCCCAGCATCAGGGGCTTTTCCAATGAGTCAACTCTTCGTGTGAGGTGGCCAAAGTATTGGAGTTTCAGCCTCAGCATCAGTCCTTCCAGTGAATACCCAGGATTGGTCTCCTTTTGGATGGACTGGTTGGATCTCCTTGCAGTCCAAGTGACTCTCAAGAGTCTTCTCTGGAACTGCCGTACGACCCAGCAATCCCACTGCAGGACGTACACACTGAGGAAACCAGAACTGAAAGAGACATGTGTACCCCAATGTTCATCACAGCACTGTTTACAATAGCTAGGACATGGAAGCAACCTAGATGTCCATTGGCAGATGAATGGATAAGGAAGTTGTGGTGCATATACACGATGGAATATTACTCAGGTACAAAAAAGAACACATTTGAGTCAGTTCTAATGAGATGGATGAAACTGGAGTCTATCATACAGAGTGAAGGCAGCCAGAAAGAGAAACACCAGTACAGTATATTAATGCATACATATGGAATTTAGAAAAATGGTAACAATGACCCGACATGCAAGACAGTAAAAAAGACACAGATGTAAAGTACAGACTTTTGGACTCTGTGGGAGAAGGCGAGGGTGAGACAATATGAGAGACTAACATTGAAACATGTATATTACCATATGTAAAATAGATGACCAGTGCAAGTTTGATGCATGAAGCAGGGCACTCAAAGCTGGTGCTCTGCAACAACCCAGAGGGATGGGGCAGAGAGGCAGGTGGGAGGAGAGTTTTGGATGGTGGAACACATGTGCTCCCATGACTGATTCATTTAGATGTATGGGAAAAACCACCACAATATTGTAAAGTAATTAGCTTCCAATTAAAATAAATTTATTTTAAAAACAGTTCAAATAAAGCAAAACAAAACACAAATGAGAATTAGCAATTTAAATAATTCAACTTTTTTCTTCATAGAAAGCTTCCTGTGATGATTTTATATTTCTACAGTTCATATAGAAATCCTAGGGGGAAAATCTAAAAGTAGCCTCAAACATAATTAATTAACACACTGCTCATTGATTCTTTGACTTGCTTGTGATCAGTTTTATTTTCCATTTCTGTGCTGATCATTTTAAACAAGCCCATCCAAATCTTATTGTAGCAGCCAACATCAATACAGCTGTCTTCTATGTGATCTACATGGTGGTAGGTGCTGAGAATACAAAGATAAAAATACTTGTTTTCTGGTTCCAAAGAGCTCGTATCTATAGGGGGGATATGTTCAAGTCAACACTCTGCTTTGAAGAGGGGAGTTGGGTTAAAGAAATCCCTTCAAAAGTTTTCAGAATATTTTATAAAGCAAAATAAATATAAGAACTGGACAATAATGTGCAAATTGTAATGGTTTATGTGCATTAAGCCACATGTTTGACAAAGGGTGATAGGCTGGTAAGTTAGAGGAAGTAACACTTTCAGCTGAAATTCTTTTAAAATAAAGAGCACTGAAGGAGATGTAGTAAATTCAGTTTTGGGGGAAATTTCTCAGTCTGATATGTAATTATTTATTCTTTCATACATTAAGTTCTATTTCAGTTAATATACAACTGTAGCTGGTTTTTTTTTTTTATTTGCTACTGATTAATTGCATTATCTTTATTGGTTGAAACTTATGTGTAAGCATGTGAGTGTGTGCACATGTGTGTATATGTGTGTATATGTGTGTGTTTACTGTCTAAAAATTGCACATCCTTCTGCATTGCTAAAGGGATTCCTGCATGGGAAGGGTGATGCAAAATGAAAAATTTCAACTTGCAGTATTACTTGCTAAATGCTGCATTTCACAATTGTACTGCTAATCCTCATCATGACCTTAATAATCTTGCTAAGTCAGATTCTTATTGAACATAACTGCGGTTTATTCCAGATCAAAGAACAATGAGACATGTTTTAACCAAGATCTGTGGACTCATTTGTCCTACCCTGTAAGCTATAAATAGCTATAATTAATTAATCATTAATTACCATTATGGCTCAGATGCTAAAAAATCTGCCTGCAATGCCAGAGACCCGGTTCGATTCCTTGGTCGGGATGATCCCCTGGAGAAGGGAATGTCAATTCACTCCAGTAATCTTGCCTGGAGAATCCCATGGACAGAAGAGCCTGGTGGGTTACAGTCTATGGGGTCACAAAGAGCTGGACACGACTGAGCAACTAACACTTTCACTTCACCATTACCTCCATGAAACATTATCCCCTTCCTTTCTAGTACTTAAAAACTTGGACTTTGGCATTTTCCCCTCAGAAAACTAGCTGGTTTTCTTGTCTTGTAATAAACTTCTCTTTTAAAAACTTTTCTGTGTGTATTCACTTGGGAAGAGTAATAGTCAGAATTAAAAGACTTTTTAAGACCCAGACAAATCAAAGTAACACTTGAAGAATGCATATCAGCATGCCAGGTTCTGTGCTATGGGCTTTACAACAGTTTTCTCATTCAATTTTTACAGCTACTCTGAGTTATGTATTATTTTTGCCAATAAGGAAAGTGAGCATCAACGAGGAATAAGTACTTTAGTAAAGGTCAGGTAGTAAACAAGAGGTTTGTTAAATAGTCATGATTCCTAGTGCTTGACTCTCCTAAGAATCATGGTGTAAAACTATATAATATGTTTGGCTACAAAATTCCTTATCTTTCTTTAACTTCAGTGGTTTTCTATCCTCATTCAGCCTCAACATAGTTAAGGGATATAGGATTCTATTATCAGTGATGATTCACAGTGGGGATTATATTTAACTGAGAAGTTCAAGTTATCTCTTGAGTAGGGCATCAAATTTTAATGGTGAAGGCAAGAGGGTAGGGATGGGGAGGACCATAAAGATTTTTTTATTTTAATCTCTTAACTAGTTCTGACACAGTCCCTTCTCTCATGTTAAGAATAGCTACTTTATACTGACTTGCCTCTGTGGAAACACTCTTATTTAAATAGGTCTAACTTAGACCTAGCAGGAGGCAAAAATCTTGATAAGAGATCAGAAAATGGGAAGTGGTATAAAGGTATCAGTCAAATGTTTTTCAGTTCAGTTTCTCAGTTGTGTCTGACTCTTTGTGACCCCATGAACCACAGCACGCCAGGCCTCCCTGTCCATCACCAAGTTCCGGAGTTTACCCAAACTCATGTCCATTGAGTCAGTGATGCCATCCAACCATCTCATCCTCTGTCGTTCCCTTCTCCTCCTTCCCCCAATCTTTCCAAGCATCAGGGTCTTTTTAAATGAGTCAGCTCTTTGCTTCAGGTGGCCAAAGTATTGGAGTTTCAGCTTCAACATCAGTCCTTCCAATGAATACCCAGGACTGATCTCCTTTAGGATGGACTGGTTGGATCTCCTTGCAGTCCAAGGTACTCACGAGACTCTTCTTCAACACCACAGTTCAAAAGCATCAACTCTTTGGTGCTCAGCTTTCTTTATAGTCCAACTCTCACATCCATACCTGACCACTGGAAAAACCATAGCTTTGACTAGACGGACCTTTGTTGGCAAAGTAATGTTTCTGCTTTATAATATGCTGTCTAGTTGGTCATAACTTTCCTTCTAAGGAATAAAATGTTTTTAAGAACATGTTATTGCATAAATAAAATTTTGAAAGTCTTCCCTAAATTTGTCAAAGGAAGTTTGGACGACAAGAAAAAAAAGACATCCTTAAGGATGGGCAACCTTTTGTTTCTTAATCACATAAAGTAGCATAAGTGTCCCTTAGTTTGTTTCTAAGTGTTTTTCTAGATGATCCTATTGTTAAAAAAAAAAAAAATAGAACACAGTTTTGGAAGAAAGAAATTTAAAAGTTCTTAAATATAAAAAGCTTAAAAAGGTCTATTCAGATTCTTTGCCCATTTTAAAATCAGATTGTGTGTTTTTTTGTTATTGAGTTGTGTGGGTTCTCAATATACTTTGTATATTAATCCCTTATCAAATATTTTATTTCTATCCTCTCATATTCAATGGTTTCCTTCAAGATACACAAATTTTAGTTTGATGCAGTCTCATTTGTTGATTTTTGCTTTTGTTTCCCTTGCAGTTATAAGATAAATAAGTTATGGAATGCAATGTACAGCATGGAAAATACTGTCAATAATATTGCATTAACTTTGCAAGGTGACAGACCAAAACTGAAACTATTGTGGTGATCATTTCACAATGATCATCAATGATCACCACTGTATAAAAATATTAAATCACAATTTTGTGCAACTGAAACTAATATTAATATGATACTTTAAGTATTATATTATAATTAATATAATATTTTAAGCAAAACAAAAACCTCTTTTTGACTTGTTTTGAGTATATTGTGAACAAAATTTAATTTAAAAAATCAGAATAAAACATCTGTAATATCCCACAGTTAACAGAAATTCATAGTTAGCTATAAGTTTAATCCTATACCTTGTTCAGTGAAAAGAGATATATGAAAATTTAATTCTTCATCTGTAAGTTCTATTTTTAATATAATATTACAAATTTGGAAATGAGTTTTTTAATGTAAATCTGTGAAGATAAATTCAGAAGCAATATGATGAAAGAATATTAACATCAGCAACCAGAAAGAATCATTTCCAGAAAGATGAGCTCCTTACAAATGTCACTTTGTGACCTGCCCCAACTGTGTTAGGAAAATAGGGAACTTGAGTTCTAAGGAAAATCAGGACCCAAGACCTAGAGAACCAAATAAAACCTCCATTACATTTTATCCCACTAATAAATGTGTTTGGTGTCTGAAACAAAAGTCTTGCATTATAATTTTATTTTGAGCATTTTACTGGTGAGTTAACTGAAATTTACATAATTACTAGCTATATGACCATAATAAAGATTCTTGACATAATTACTTCATCAAAAGTACAGCTGTGCTAATACTTCTCTTTCATGGTATTTTTTGGGTTAAATTAGGTAATGAACTTAGAAAGCTTGGCATACATCATCAAAAAGTCTACAGATAATAAGTGCTACAAGGTGTGTGGAGAAAAAGAAACCCTTCTACACTGTTTGCGTGGGAATGTAAATTTGTGCAACCACTATGGAAAACAGTATGGACGTTCCTTGGTTGTTGTTGTTTTAATAGCTAAGTAGTAGCTGACTCTTGCAGCCCCATGAACTGTAGCCTTTCAGGCTTCTCTGCCCATGGATTTCTCAGACAAAAATACTGGGGTGGGTTGCCATTACCTTCTCCAGAATATCTTCCTTACCCAGGCATTGGCAGGCAGATTCTTTACCACTGAGCCATCAGGGAAGCCCCATGGAGGTTCCTTAAAAAACTAAAAATAGAGATACCATATGATCCAGCAATCCCACATCTGGAAAAGAAAAAAACTCTAATTCAAAAAGACAGGCAGTCCTAAGATGGCAGAGGAATAGGACAGGGAGATCACTTTCTCCCCCACAAATTCATCAAAAGAACATTTGAACACTGAGTAAATTCCACAAAACAACTTTTGAATGCTGGCAGAGGACATCACGTGCCCAGAAAAGCAGCCCATTGTCTTCGAAAGGAGGTAGGAAGAAATATAAAAGACAAAAAGAGAGACAAAAGAGGTAGGGATGGAGCTCCATCCCAGGAAGGGAGTCTTTAAAAAGAGAGAAGTTTCCAAACACCAGGAAGCACTCTCACTGCCTAGTCTGTCGTGAGCCTTGGAACCACAGAGGGCAACATAATCGGGAGGAAAAATAAATAAATAATTAAAACCCACAGATTACGTGCCCAGTGGTAACTCCCCCAGCAGAGAAGTAGCACAGATGCCTGCATCTGCCACTAGCAAGTGGGGGCTGGGCAGGGAGGAGAGGGCTGCATTGCTTAGAGTAAGGGCTGGGCGTGAATGCCCAGAGGGCAATCTGAGGGAACTAACTTGGGCTAGCACACCAGACTTTGGGATAGCTACCACGCGAAAAGCCCTAACCTAAGACACCGCCAGGCCCACTCACAGAACAAAGGACTGAGCAGGGCTAGCCAGCTACAGACCATCCCCCTCCAGTGACAGGCAGCCAGAGCCGGAAAGGGGCAATCACGGCCCCAGAGAGCCATTATCTACCAAACTGCAAGCAGGCTTCGTTGCTAACTAAGACTCCTTGGGATTCTGGATGGTCAACATCCGCCTGAGAAGCCAAGCCGGTTGTACACACAGAAAACCGAGTGGCAGGGACGGGGGAGGCAATTGGGGGAGGCAATAAGTCACAGCGACTGCACTTGCCAAACACCTGGTCATCTAAGCTGCTCGGACCTGGGAAGGGCACAAAACGCAGGCCCAAACGAGTCTGCGCCTCTGAGGACTACCCGAGTACCCAAACCTGAGCGGCTTAGACCTGGGAAGTGCACACAACCCAGGGCCAGCATCAGACAGTTCCTGGCTGAGCAACCTAGAGCCTAAGCAGTGTAGACAGGGAAAGCACACACAATGTGAGGGGGGGAAAACCCAGTGTGGCCGAGTCACTGCGAGCACACGCCAGTGTTATCTGCTGGCAGTGTCCCTCCCTCCACACAGCACGATGGAACAAGTGAGCCTAGAAAGTGTCCACCACCGCCCCCTTGTGACAGGGTGGAAATTAGACACTGAAGAGACCAGCAAACAGAAGAAGCTAAAATAGAGCGAACCTCCTTGGACGTGACAGGTGCAATAGATTAAAACCCTGTAGTTAGTGCCGAATACATAGGAAGGGGCCTATAGATCTTGAGAAATATAAGCCGGATCAAGGAACGATCTGAAACTGAACTGACACCACACTGCCCACAACACCAGAGAAAGTCCTAGAAATATTTCTACTATTTTTACTATCATTCTTTATTTTTTTAATTTTTAAAATTGTTTAAGTCCTCTACTACTCCTTTAATTTTCATTTTTATAACCTATTCTACTTTGAAAGAAAAAAAAAAAGAGAGACCTTGTTTTTTAAAGCTGTCTGGGAAGGCCTTACATATAGCTGTGAAAAGAAGAGAAGCAAAAAGCAATGGAGAAAAGGAAAGATATAAACATCTGAATGCAAAGTTCCAAAGAATAGCAAGAAGAGATAAGAAAGCCTTCTTCAGTGATCAATGCAAAGAAATAGAGGAAAACAACAGAATGGGACAGACTAGAGATCTCTTCAAGAAAACCAGAGATACCAAAGGAACATTTCATGCAAAGATGGGCTCGATAAAGGACATAAATGGTATGGACCTAACAGAAGCAGAAGATATTAAGAAGAGGTGGCAAGAATACACAGAAGAACTGTACAAAAAGATCTTCATGACCCAGATAATCACGATGGTGTGATCACTCACCTAGAGCCAGACATCCTGGAATGTGAAGTCAAGTGGGCCTTAGAAAGCATCACTATGAACAAAGCTAGTGGAGGTGATGGAATTCCAGTTGAGCTATTCCAAATCCTGAAAGATGATGCTGTGAAAGTGCTGCACTCAATATGCCAGCAAATTTGGAAAACTCAGCAGTGGCCACTGGACTGGAAAAGGTCAGTTTTGATTCCAATCCCTAAGAAAGGCAATGCCAAAGAATGCTCAAACTACCACACAATTGCACTCATCTCACACGCTAGTAAAGTAACGCTCAAAATTCTCCAAGCCAGGCTTCAGCAATATGTGAACTGTGAACTTCCTGATGTTCAAGTTGGTTTTAGAAAAGGCAGAGGAACCAGAGATCAAATTGCCAACATCCTCTGTATTATCAAAAAAGCAAGAGAGTTCCAGAAAAACATCTATTTCTGCTTTATTGACTATGCCAAAGCCTTTGACTGTGTGGATCACAAGAAACTGTGGAAAATTCTGAAAGAGATGGGAATACCAGACCACCTGATCTGCCTCTTGAGAAATTTGTATGCAGGTCAGGAAGCAACAGTTAGAACTGGACATGGAACAACAGACTGGTTCCAAATAGGAAAAGGAGTATGTCAAGGCTGTATATTGTCACCCTGTTTATTTAACTTATATGCAGAGTACATCTTGAGAAACGCTGGGCTGAAAGAAGCACAAGCTGGAATCAAGTTTGCCGGGAGAAATATCAATAACCTCAGATATGCAGATGACATCACCCTTATGGAAGAAACTGAAGAGGAACTCAAGAGCCTCTTGATGAAAGTGAAGTGGAGAGTGAAAAAGTTGGTTTAAAGCTCAACATTCAGAAAACGAAGATCATGGCATCCGGTCCCATCACTTCATGGGAAATAGATGGGGAAACAGTGGAAACAATGCCAGACTTTATTTTTCTGGGCCCAAAATCACTACAGATGGTGACTTCAGCTCTGAAATTAAAAGACGCTTACTCCTTGGAAAGAAAGTTAGGACCAACCTAGATAGCATATTCAAAAGCAAAGACATTACTTTGCCAACAAAGGTTCGTCTAGTCAAGGCTATGGTTTTTCCTGTGGTCATGTATGGATGTGAGAGTTGGACTGTGAAGAAGGATGAGCACCGAAGAATTGATGATTTTGAACTGTGATGTTGGAGAAGACTCTTGAGAGTCCCTTGGACTGCAAGGAGATCCAACCAGTCCATTCTGAAGGAGATTAGCCCTGGGATTTCTTTGGAAGGAATGATGCTAACACTGAAACTCCATACTTTGGCCACCTCATGTGAAGAGTTGACTCATTGGAAAAGACTCTGATGCTGGGAGGGATTGGGGGCAAGAGGAAAAGGGGACAACAGAGGATGAGATGGCTGGATGACTTCACTGACTTGATGGACGTGAGTCTGAGTGAACTCCGGAAGTTGGTGATGGACAGGGAGGCCTGGCGTGCTGCGATTCATGGGGTTGCTAAGAGTCGGACACGACTGAGCCACTGATCTGATCTGATCTGATTTTTTAAAGCAAACTTCATAATATATATATATATATATATATAATAATTTCTGTGACTTTTTTCTCTTTAATATTGTATTTTTGAAAATCCAACCTCTACTCTAGATTTTTAATCTTTACTTTTTGGTATTTGTTATCAATTTTGTACCTTTAAGAACCCAATATTCAGTACCCATTTTTACTCGGGAGTGAGATTACTGGCTTGACTGCTTTCTCCCCCTTTGGACTCTCCTTTTTCTCCACCAGGTTGCTTCTGTCTCCTCCTTCCCCCTTCTCTTCTCTTCTCTACCTAACTCTGTGAATCTCTTTGTGTGTTCCAGACTGTGGAGAACACTTAGGTAACTGATTACTGGCTGGATCTCTCTCTCTCCTTTTGATTCACCCCTTTATCCTCCTGGCCACCTCTGTCTCCTTCCTCCCTCTTCTCTTCTCTGTATAATTCCATGAACATCTCTGAGCAGTCCAGACATTGATGTGCACATAAGGAAGTGATTACTGCACATAAGGAAGTGATTACTGGCTAGCTTGCTCTCTCCTCTTTTGATTCCACCTCATCACATTCGGGTCACCTCTAACTCCCTCCTCCCTCTTTTCTTCTCCATGTAACTCTGTGAACCTCTCTGGGTGTTCCTCACTGTGGAGAAACTTTTCATCTTTAACCTAGATGTTTTATAAATGGTGCTGTATAGATGGAGAAGTCTTGAGGCTACTGTAAAAATAAGATTGAAAACCAGAAGCAAGAGGCTTAAGTCCAAATCCTGAGAACACCAGAGAACTCCTGACTACAGGGAACATTAATTGACAGGAGCTCATCAAATGCCTCCATTCAGTTCAGTTCAGTTCAGTTCAGTCGCTCAGTCGTGTCCGACTCTTTGCAACCCCATGAATCGCAGCACGCCAGGCCTCCCTGTCCATCACCAACTCCCGGAGTTCACTCAGACTCACATCCCTCGAGTCAGTGATGCCATCCAGCCATCTCATCCTCTGTTGTCCCCTTCTCCTCTTGCCCCCAATCCCTCCCAATTATCAGAGTCCTTTCCAATGAGTCAACTCTTCACATGAGGTGGCCAAAGTACTGGAGTTTCAGTGTTAGCATCATTCCTTCCAAAGAAATCCCACGGCTGATCTCCTTCAGAATGGACTGGTTGGATATCCTTGCAGTCCAAGGGACTCTCAAGAGTCTTTTCCAACACCACAGTTCAAAAGCATCAATTCTTCGGCGCTCAGCCTTCTTCACAGTCCAACTCTCACATCCATACATGACCACTGGAAAAACCATAGCCTTGACTAGATGGACCTTTGTTGGCAAAGTAATGTCTCTGCTTTTGAATATGCTATCTAGGTTGGACATAACTTTCCTTCCAAGGAGTAAGCGTCTTTTAATTTCAGGGCTGAAGTCACCATCTGCAGTGATTTTGGAGTCCAAAAGAATAAAATCTGGCATTGTTTCCACTGTTTCCCCATCTATTTCCCATGAAGTGATGGGACCAGATGCCATGATCTTCATTTTCTGAATGTTGAGCTTTAAACCAACTTTTTCACTCTCCACTTTCACTTTCATCAAGAGGCTTTTTAGTTCCTCTTCAGTTTCTTCCATAAGGGTGATGTCATCTGCATATCTGAGGTTATTGATATTTCTCCCAGCAATCTTGATTCCAGCTTGTGCTTCTTTCAGCCCAGCGTTTCTCAAGATGTACTCTGCATATAAGTTAAATAAACAGGGTGACAATATACAGCCTTGACATACTCCTTTTCCTATTTGGAACCAGCCTGTTGTTCCACGTCCAGTTCTAACTGTTGCTTCTGACCTGCATATACGTTTCTCAAGAGAAACCATGAAACCAAGCACCACCCAAGGGCCAACAAGTTCCAGAGCAAGACATACCATGCAAATTCTCCAGCAACAGAGGAACACAGGCCTGAGCTTCAATGTACCAGCTTCCCAAAGTCACTCCAAACCCATTGACATCTCATAACTCATTATTGGACACTTCATTGCACTCCAGAGAGAAGAAATCAGCTCCGCCCACCAGAACACCAACACAAGCTTCCCTAACCAGGAAACCTTGACAAGCCACCCATACAACCCCACCCACAGTGAGGAAACTCCACAATAAAGAGAACTCCACAAACTGCCAGAATACAGAAAGCCTGCCCCAAGCACACAATATAAACAAGATGAAGAGACAGAGGAATACCCATCAGGTAAAGGAACAGAATAAATGCCCACCAAACCAAACAAAAGAGGAAGAAATAGGGAATCTACCTGATAAAGAATTCCGAATAACGATAGTGAAAATGATCCAAAATCTCAAAAACAAAATGGAACCCCAGATAAATAGCCTAGAGGCAAGGATTGAGAAGATGCAAGAAAGGTTTAACAAGGACCTAGAAGAAATAAAAAAGAGTCAGTATATAATGAATCATGCAATACATGAGATCAAAAACACTCTGGAGGGAACAAAGAGTAGAATAATGGAAGCAGAAGGTAGTATTAGTGAGGTAGAAGATAGAATGGTAGAAATAAATGAATCAGAGAAGTGAAAAAAAAAAAAAGAATTAAAAGAAATGAGGACAATCTCAGAGACCTCTGGAACAATGTTAAATGCCCCCAACATTCGAATCATAGGAGTCCCAGAAGAAGAAAACAAAAAGAAAGACCATGAGAAAATATTAGAGGAGATAATAGTTGAAAACTTCCTGAAAATGCGGAAGGAAATAATCACCCAAGTCCAAGAAATCCAGAGAGTCCCAAATAAGATAAACCCAAGGCAAAACACCCCAAGACACATATTATTCAAATTAACAAAGATCAAACACAAAGAACAAATATTAAAAGCAGCAAGGGGAAAACAACAAATAACACACAAGGGGATTCCCATAAGGATAACAGCTGATCTTTCAATAGAAACTCTTCAGGCTAGGAGGGAAAGGCAGGACATACTTAAAGTGATGAAAGAAAATAACCTATAGCCCAGATTACACTACCCGGCAAGGATCTCATTCAAATATGAAGGAGAAATCAAAAGCTTTACAGGAAAGCAAAAGCTGAGAGAATTCAGCACCACCAAACAAGCTCTCCAACAAATGCTAAAGGATCTTCTCTAGATAGGAAACACAAAAAGGGTGTATAAACTCAAACCCAAAACAATAAAGTAAATGGCAATGGGATCATACTTATCAATAGTTACCTTAAACGTAAACGGGTTGAATGCCCCAACCAAAAGACAAAGACTGGCTGAATGGATACAAAAACAAGACCCCTATATATGTTGTCTACAAGAGACCCACGTCAAAACAAGGGACACATACAGACTGAAAGTGAAGGGCTGGAAAAAGATATTCCAAGCAGATGGAGACCAAAAGAAAGCAGGAGTAGCAATACTCATATCAGATAAAATAAACTTTAAAACAAAGGCTGTTTAAAGAGACAAAGGAGAACACTACATAATGATCAAAGGATCAATCCAAGAAGATATAACAATTACAAATATATATGCACCCAACATAGGAGCACCACAATATGTAAGACAAATGCTAACAAGTATGAAAGGGGAAATTAACAATAACACAATAATAGTGGGAGACTTTAATACCTCACTCACACCTATAGATAGATCAACTAAACAGAAAATTAACAAGTAAACACAAACTTTAAATGATACACTAGACCAGTTAGACCTAATTGATATCTATAGGACACTTCACCCCAAAACAATGAATTTCACCTTTTTCTCAAGCATACACGGAATCTTCTCCAGGAGAGATCACATCCTGAGCCGTAAAGCTAGCCTTAGTAAATTCAAAAAAAAAAAAAAAAAAAAAAGAAATCATCCAAGCATCTTTTCTAACAACAGTGCAATAAGATTAGATCTCAATTACAGGAGAAAAACTATTAAAAATTCCAACATATGGAGGCTGAACAACACGTTGCTGAATAACCAACAAATCACAGAAAAAATCAAAAAGAAATCAAAATATGCATAGAAACGAATGAAAATGAAAACACAACAACCCAAAACCTATGGGACACTGTAAAAGTGGTGCTAAGGGGAAGGTTCATAGCAATACAGGCATACCTCAAGAAACAAGAAAAAAGTCAAATAAATAACCTAACTCTACACCTAAACCAACTAGAAAAGGAAGAAATGAAGAACCCCAGGGTTAGTAGAAGGAAATAAATCTTAAAAATTAGGGCAGAAATAAATGCAAAAGAAACAAAAGAGACCATAGCAAAAATCAACAAAGCCAAAAGCTGGTTCTTTGAGAGGATAAATAAAATTGACAAACCATTAGCCAGACTCATCAAAAAAACAAAGGGAGAAAAATCAAATAAATAAAATTAGAAATGAAAATAGATCACAACAGACAACACAGAAATACAAAGGATCATAAGAGACTACTATTAGCAATTATATACCAATAAAATGGACAACTTGGAAGAAATGGAAAAATTCTGAGAAAAGTACAACTTTCCAAAACTGAATCAGGAAGAAATAGAAAATCTTAACAGACTCATCAAAAGCACATAAATTGAAACTGTAATCAGAAATCTTCCAGCAAACAAAAGCCCAGGTCCAGACGGCTTCACAGCTGAATCCTAACAAAAATTTAGAGAAGAGCTAACACCCACCCTACTCAAACTCTTCCAGAAAATTGCAGAGGAAGGTAAACTTCCAAACTCATTCTATGAGGCCACCATCACCCTAATACCAAAACCTGACAAAGAAGCCACAAAAAAAAAAAAAAAAGAAAGAAAGAAAGAAAGAAAGAAAAGTACAGGCCAACATCACTGATGAACATAGATGCAAAAATTCTGAACAAAATTCTAGCAATCAGAATCCAACAACACATTAAAAAGATCATACATCATGACCAAGTGGGCTTTATCCCAGAGATGCAGGCATTCTTCAATATCCGCAAATCAATCAATGTAATACACCACATTAACAAATTGAAAAATAAAAGCCATAGATTATCTTAATAGATGCAGAGAAAGACTTTGACAAATTTCAACATCCATTTATGATAAAAACTCTCCAGAAAGCAGGAATAGAAGAAACATACCTCAACATAATAAAAGCTATATATGAGAAACTCACAGCAAACATTATCCTCAATGGCGAAAAATTGAAAGCATTTCCTCTAAAATCAGGAACAAGACAAGGGTGCCCACTTTCACCATTACTATTCAACATAGTTTTGGAAGTTTTGGCCACAGCAATCAGAGCAGAAAAAGAAATAAAAGGAATCCAAATTGGAAAAGAAGAAGTAAACTCTCACTCTTTGCAGATGACATGATCCTCTACATAGAAAATTGTAAAGACTCCACCAGAAAATTACTAATCAATGAATATAGTAAAGTTGCAGGATATAAAATCAACACACAAATACCTTGAATTCCTATACACTAATAATGAGAAAATAAAAAGAGAAATTAAGGAAACAATTCCATTCACCATTGCAACAAAAAGAATAAAATACTTAGGAATATATCTCAGTCATGTGGAGTGACTTCACTTTGATTTCTTTCATCAGTGTTTTATAGTTTTCTATATAGGTCTTTTGTTTCTTTAGTAGATATATTCCTAAGTATATATAGAAAATTATAAAACACTGATGAAAGAAATCAAAGAGGACACTAATAGATGGAGAAATATACCCTGTTCATGGATCAGAAGAATCAATATAGTGAAAATGAGTATACTAACCAAAGCAATCTATAGATTCAATACAATCCCTATCAAGCTACCAACGGTATTTTTCACAGAGCTAGAACAAAATAATTTCACAACTTGTATGGAAATACAAAAAACCTCAAATAGCCAAAGCAATCTTGAAAAAGAAGAATGGAACTGGAGGAATCAACCTATCTGACTTCAGGCTCTACTACAAAGCCACAGTCATCAAGACAGCATGGTACTGGCACAAAGACAGAAATATAGATCAATGGAACAAAATAGAAAGCCCAGAGATAAATCCATGCACCTATGTACACCTTATCTTTGACAAAGGAGGCAAGAATATACAATGGAGAAAAGACAATCTCTTTAACAAGTGGTGCTGGGAAAACTGGTCAACCACTTGTAAAAGAATGAAACTAGAATACTTTCTAACACCATACACAAAAATAAACTCAAAGTGGATTAAAGATCTCAACGTAAGAACAGAAACTATAAAACTCCTAGAGGAAAACATAGGCAAAACACTCTCTTACATAAATCACAGCAGGATCCTCTATGACCCACCTCCCAGAATATTGGAAATAAAAGCAAAAATAAACAAATGGGATCTAATTAAAATTAAAAGCTTCTACACAACAAAGGAAACTATAAACAAGGTGAAAAGACAGCCTTCAGAATGGGAGAAAATAATAGCAAATGAAGCAGCTGACAAACAACTAATATCAAAAATATACAAGCAACTCCTACAGCTCAATTCCAGAAAAATAAATGACCCAATCAAAAAATGGGCCAAAGAATTAAGCAGACATTTCTCCAAAGAAGACATACAGATGGCTAACAAACACATGAAAAGATGCTCAGCATCACTCATTATCAGAGAAATGCAAATCAAAACCACAATGAGGTACCATTTCATGCCAGTCAGAATGGCTGCTATCAAAAAGTCTACAAGAAATACTTGCTGGAGAGGGTGTGGAGAAAAGGGAACCCTATTACACTGTTGGTGGGAATGCAAACTAGTACAGCCACTGTGGAGAACAGTGTGGAGATTCCTTTAAAAACTAGAAATAGAACTGCCATATGACCCAGCAATCCCACTGTTGGGCATACACACAGAGGAAACCAGAACTGAAAGAGACAGATACCCCAGTGTTCATTGCAGCACTGTTTATAATAGCTAGGACATGGAAGCAACCTAGATGTCCATCAGCAGATGAATGGATAAGAAATACACAATGGAGTATTACTCAGCCATTAAAAAGAATGCATTTGAATCAGTTCTAATGAGGTGGATGAAACTAGAGCCTATTATACACAGTGAAGGAAGCCAGAAAGAAAAACTCCAATACAGTATACTAATGCATATATATGGAATTTAGAAAGATGGTAATGATAACCCTGTATGCGAGACAGCAAAAGAGGCACAGATGTATAGAACAGTCTTTTGGACTCTGTGGGAGAGGGAGAGGGTGGGATGATTTGGGAGAATGGCATTGAAACATGTATGATATCATATTTGAAACGAATCGCCAGTCCAGGTTTGATGCATGATACAGGATGCTCGGGGCTGGTGTACTGGGATGACCCAGAGGTATGGTATGGGGAGGGAGGTAGGAGGGGCATTTAGGATGGGGAACATGTATACACCCGTGGCAGATTCATGTTGATGTATGGCAAAACCAATACAATATTGTAAAGTAATCAGCCTCCAATTAAAATAAATAAATTTATATTTTAAAAAAGACATATGCACCCCAGCGTTCATAGCCACATTGTTTATAATAGCTAAGACATAGAAGCAACCTAAATGACCTGTTGGTAGATGAACAGATAATGAAGATGTGGTATAGCATACATACATACATACATACATACAGTGGAATATTAGTCATAAAAAAAAGAATGAAATGTTGCCATTTGCAGCAACATGGATGGTCCAAGAGATTAACATGGTGAGTGAAGTCAAACAGAGAAAGACAAATAGATCACTTACATGTGGAATATAAAAAATAATATAAAGGGATTTATTTACAAAACAGAAACAGATTCACAAAACATATGATTACCAAAGGGTAAAGGGGGGGTGGTAAATTAGGAGTATGGGATTAACAGAGACACACCACTATATATACATAATAAATAACAAGGCTTTACTATATAGCATGAGAACTATATTCAATACCATGTAAAACGTATAATGGAAAAGAATCTGAGAAAACATATATGTATATAAAACAGAATCACTTTACTGTACACCTGAAACTAGCACAATATTGAAAATTAACTATAAAATAAAAAATAATATATATCAGTAAAAGAAGAGCTTAGCATAGGTTATTGACACACTGCTGCTGCTGCTGCTGCTGCTAAGTCGCTTCAGTCGTGTCTGACTCTGTGCAACCCCAGAGAGGGCAGCCCACCAGGCTTCCCTGTCCCTGGGATTCTCCAGGCAAGAACACTGGAGTGGGTTGCCATTTCCTTCTCCAATGCATGAAAGTGAAAAGTGAAAGTGAAGTCGCTCAGTCGTATCCGACTCTTCGTGACCCCATGGCCTTCAGCCCACCAGGCTCTTCCATCCATGGGATTTTGCAGGCAAGAGTACTGGAGTGGGGTGCCATTGCCTTCTCCTATTGACACACAAGTAGCCCTTAATAAATGTAGTATCGTAGTTAATGTCATTACTGCTGTTTATCTCACTAATATTATTGTTATTAAAGTAAGAAAAGGACACAATCAAGATTTAAGCCCAGCTATGTCTGTACCCATACTATATATTTTATTTCCCCATGCTGCTGCCCATACTTAGGAACTGAGGTACCTGGAAATTCAGCATTTTAATGTAAGTCATTTAAAGATATTGTAGGGCCATTCAGAATTTGTTTTAAGAATTGGAAAGGTCATGTTTACATAGGGCAGAAAGGGACATGGGAGAGAAACAGAGAACAGTGAGTGTCAAAGCCTATTTCTTTGTTCCTTATGAAACAATCTTTTTATAATTTCACAGACGAAAGAGATAATGTACAAATTAGCCCTTCCAAGCAGAACTTTAAGATCTTAAAAGAGTGTAGGACTTCCCTGTTGGTCCAGTGGCTAGGAATCCACTTACCAAAGCAGGGGATGCAGGTTCATTCCCCGGTCCAGCAAGATTCCACATGCCTTGCTTGTGCACCCTAGAATCTACACTCTGCAACAAGAGAAGTCACCTCAATAAGAAGCCCGTGCACCACAGGTAGAGAGCAGCCTCTGCTCACCACAACTAGACAAAGCCCATATACAGAAATAAAGACCCAGCACAAACAAAAATAAACAAGTAAAATTAAAATAAAGGAATACAGCTTGCTCATAAACATGAATTGTGTGGTCCAACTTTGACCAGTATACATGGGTCATATTCTTCCTTTTGGAAAACAAGTAGTATTAAAAATAAAAAATTATGCAAGCCAAGCCTTCAAAAGGTGCTGAGGAGAAATGATAAAGGTCTTGGGGAAAGAACAGGGCATTCAGTGGTAAAGTTGGATACATCTTTTAACAGCCTTATTGAGGGACAGTTGATATAAAAAAAACTTGCACATATTTATACAATTTGATGACTTTGGACATATTCATACACCATATACCATCACCACACTCAAGGTGATAAACATAATAATTACCACCAAAAGCTTCCTTGTGTCATTTTGCTGCGCCCTTTGCTGTGTGTGTGTAAAGAATACTTTAACATGAGATTTACCCTTTAAACAACTATCAAGTGCACAACACCATATTTTAAACTATAGACACTGTTGCACAACAGATCTCTAGAATTTAATCTGTCTTGTACAACTGCAATTTTATACCCACTGAACAATACCTCTCAATTCCCCTGCCCCCATTTCTAAAAACTATCATTCTATACTCTATTTTTATAATATTGACAATTTTCTGCTTATTCATATAAGTGAACTCATGCAGTATTTGTCCTGGAGAGTGAAAAAGTTGGCTTATAACTCAACATTCAGAAAACTAAGATTATGGCATCTGGTCCCATCACTTCATGACAAATAGATAGGGAAACAGTGACAGACTTTATTTTAGGGGGCTCCAAAATCACTGCAGATTGTGATGGCAGCCATGAAATTAAAAGACGCTTGCTCCTTGGAAGAAAAGTTATTACTAACCTAGACAGCATATTAGAAAGCAGAGACATTACTTTGCCAACAAAGGTCTGTCTAGTCAAAGCTATGGTTTTTTTTCCAAAAGTCATGTATGGATGTGAAAGTTAGACAATAAAGAAAGCTGAGCATCGAAGAATTGATGCTTTTGAACTGTGGTGTTGGAGAAGACTCTTGACTTCTCCCTTGGACTGCAGGAAGATCAAACCAGTCAATCCTAAAGGATATCTTTCCTGAATATCCATTGAAGGACTGATGCTAAAGCTGAAACTCCAATACTGTGGCCACTTGATACGAAGAACTGACTCATTTGAAAAGACCCTGATGCTGAGAAAGAGTGAAGGCAGGAGGAGAAGGGGATGACAGAGGATGAGATGGTTGGATGGCATCACTGATACAATGGACTTGAGTTTGAGTAAACTCTGGGAGTTGGTGATGGACAGGGAGGCCTGACATGCTGCAGTCCATGGGGTCGCAAAGAGTCGGATACGACTGAGTGACTGAACTGAACTGAACTGAACACCGATTTATTAGTTAAGATAATGTCTCTCAGAGCCACTCATATTACTGCAAACAGTAAGATTTCCTCCTTTTTTAAGGCTGAATAACATTCCATTTATATATGTATCATTATTTTCTTTATCCATCTATCTGTAGATGCACATTTGTGTTGTCCCTATATCTTGACTACTGTGAACAATACTATAATGAACACAAAAGTGCAGATATCTTTTTGAGATTCTGGCTTCAAGAATTTTAATATATACCCAAGAGTGGAATGCCGGGTTATAAAGCAGTTCTATTTTAACTTTTTTTCTAGAATTTCCATACTATTTTGACAGAAGCTGCACTACTTTGCATTCTCACTAACAGTGTACATTGGTTCCAATTTTTACTCATCCTCACCAACACTTGTGTTTTGTCATCCTAGTATGTGTGAGGTGATATCTCACTGTGGTTTTGATTTGCATTTCTTTGATTAGTAACGTTGGGTATTTTTTCATATATCTATAGTTACCTTCTAAGCAAATGATAAAGACTCTGCCAAAAAACTCTTAAACAAATTCAGTAAGGTTGCAGGATACAAAATCACTGTATAAAAATAAGTTATCTTTTTGCATACTAACAATGAACTACCTAATGGAAAATAAAATGAGAAAAAAATGTATATATACATATAACTTAATAACTTTGCTATACATCAGAAATTAACCAAATGCTGTAAATCAACTGTACTTCAATAAGATAAAAAAGACGAAAAATTTTAACTATTTGAAAAGAAAATTAAGAAAACAATTCCATCTACAATAGTATCAAAAAGAATAAAATATTTAGCAATAAACTTAATCAAGAAAGAAAAAAAAATCAGCACTGAAAACTGCAATACTTTCCTGAAGTAAATTAAGGAAGACTCAAATAAATGGGAAGATAGCCTTTGTTCATGGATTGAAAGACTTAATATTGTTCAAATGTCCATACTACCCAAAGTGATCTATAGATTCAATGATATTCCCATCAAAATCCCATGGCATTTCTTATAGATATAGAAAAAAATATTAAAATTCACATGGAAAATAAAAGATCCAGACTAGCCAAAGAAATCTTGAGAAAAAAAAAAAATGGCTGAAAGCAACAGACTTCCTGATTTCAAAATATACTGTAAAGCTACTATAACTAAATCAACACCATACTTACCTAAAAATAAACATATAAGCCGATGGAACAGAATACAGAGTCCAAAAATTAACTCATGTATGTACAGTCAACTAATCTTTGACAAGAGTGCCAGAAACTATAAAACTCCTAGGGGGAAACATAGGCAAAACACTCTCTGACATAAATCACAGCATAATCCTCTATGACCCACCTCCCAGAGTATTGGAAATAAAAGCAAAAATAACAAATGGGACCTAATTAAACTTAAAAGATTTTGCACAACAAAAGAAACTATAAACTATAAGGTGAAAAGATAGTCTTCAGAATGGGAGAAAATAATACCAAATGAAGCAATTGACAAAGAATTAAGATCAAAAATATACAATCAGCTCATGCAGCTCGATTCCAGAAAAATAAACGACCCAAACAAAAAATGGGCCAAAGAATTAAACAGACATTTTTCCAAAGAAGACATACAGATGGCTAACAAACACATGAAAAGATGTCCAACATCACTCATTATCAGAAATGCAAATCAAAACCACAATGAGGTACCATCTCACCCCAGTCAGAATGGCTGCTATCAAGTCTACAAACAATAAATGCTGGAGAGGGTGTGGAGAAAAGGGAGCACTGTTGGTTGGAAAGCAAACTAATACAGCCACTATGGAGAACACTGTGGAGATTCCTTAAAAACCTGGAAATTGAACTGCCATACGACCCAGCAATCCCACTGTTGGGAATACACACTGAGAAAACCAGAATTGAAAGAGACACGTGTACCCGGACATGCATTGCAGCACTGGTTACAATGGTTAGGACATGAAAGCAACCTAGATGTCCACTGGCAGACAATGGATAAGAAAATTGTGGTGCATACCCACCATGGAATATTACGCAGCCATTAAAAAGAACACATTTGAATCTGTTCTAATGAGATGGATGAAACTGGAGCCTATTATACAGAGTGACATAAATCAGAAAGAGAAACACCAGTACAGTATATTAATGCATATATATGGAATTTAGAAAGATGGTAACGACAACCCAACATGCAAGATAGCAAAAGAGACACAGTTATGAAAAACAGACTTTTGGACTCTGGGAGAAGGCAAGGGTGGGATGATTTAAAAGGATAGCATTGAAACCTGTATATTACCATATGTGAAATAGATCACTAGTCCAAGTTCAATGCATGAAATAGGGCACACAAAGCCAGTGCACTGGAACAACCCTGAGGGATGGGATGGGGAGGGAAGTGGATGGGAGTTCAGGATGGGGGACACATGTACACTTATGGCTGATTCGTGTCAATGTATGGCAAAAACCACTACAATATTGTAAAGTAATTAGCCTCCAATTAAAATAAATAAATTTTTTAAAAAGAGCAAATTTTGGCATTAAAAAACAAAGAAAGAAAGAAAAGTCTCTTCAACAAATGGTGCTGATAAAAATTCGATTTCCTCATATGAAAGGGTGAAATTCGACATATGTATGGAAATAAGTATCTTACAACATACACAAATATCAACCCAAAATGGATTAAAAACTTAACCATAAGACCTGGAACTGTAAAACTCCTTAAAAAAAAAAAAAAAAACAACACATAGGAGAAAAGCTCCATGACATTGTTTTTCTCAATGATTCTTTTGAGATTTGACATCAAAAGCCAAGCAGCAAAAACAAAAATACACAAGGGCCTACATCAAAATAAAAATCTTCTACATAGCAAAGGAAATAAACAACAGAATAAAAGAACAGCTTATCAAATGGAAAAAAGATTGTTACTAACCATGTATCTATAAGGGGGTTAGTATCCAAATTGCATAAGGAACTCCTACAAATTAGTAACAACAATGAAATAAAGGATCCAATGAAATAAAGCAGCACACACTTTGACTGAATCTCTTGAACAGGAGCCCAATAATGACAGGAAATTTGCTATATCAGAATAACATATGTGACAACCCTAGGAAAATACCAACAAATCAACCCATTTGTGAACCTGGACATTTTTGCAATATTTTAGCTCTCACTGGGTCAGAGTAATGTCCACATCTGCCACTCTTGCAACTGTGTATAAAGTTCCAATATGTCCTTGAAAATGCCTTTGAAATTTAAATACTAGCTAAAATATAGAAGTTTATTTTCTATGAGTCTACTAGTTGCTAACATTTAAATGATTCCACAAATAACTCAGGGCTTTTCATAAGTGTTTGGGAAAAAATAGAGTATTTTCTGGTTTAGGAGCAAATGATTAAGTTAATCACTAACTTGTTTTTCTGATTCCCAACAGTCTAATTTTCAACTAGCTTTTACTAAATACTGGGCATCAAAGAGGCTACCAACAAAATTAATTATTTTTCCCACAGAAAGACTTAGGATAGCCTGATGTAAAACATACAGTTTATCATTGCAGACATTCAAGAACATGACAACTATTAACATTGTATCCCTGTACTTCTCACTGTAAAGCCCCAAAGGAAAGCCGAAGAGCATTACAGAGTACAAAGGAGGCAATCTGGTTGGTGATTTTATGGACCATCCCTAAATAACAGCATTAAATAAACTAGACCTTGTTCTATACACCCAATGCCCACAGACATATTTCTATTAAAGCTTTCATATTTTATTGTTCTTCTTTGTCTCTCTTTCTCTCCTGTGTATGTGTCTCTCTCATCTAAACTGTCTCAGGATTTACCACTAGAAGTCTTGCATCCTGAGAAAGTTCTCAGCATCTGGAAAACCAGGGATGTCAGTCATCCTAACAATGAGTTATTTTAACAGTTTCTTTCATGGTTATTTGCCTACCCCAGGCATTCAGTACTCTTTTTTTTTTTTTTTTTAATAAATAAATAAATTTTTCTATAAAGGTGAGAACATTTTGATTCTTTCCTCAATTAAAAACAGTTTAATGCTCTTTTGGTTGAATGCCTGATTATTTTCTAACACTTCTTCCAAAAAGTTTTAATTGCATATAAAAGATTTTTAAACATGTAAAGTTATATTATATGTTGAGCTTTACTAGCGTGTGAGATGAGTAAAATTGTGCAGTAGTTTGAGTGTTCTTTGGCATTGCCTTTCTTAGGAATTGGAATGAAAACTGACCTTTCCCAGTCCTGTGGCTACTGCTGAGTTCTCCAAATTTGCTAACATATTGAGTGCAGCACTTTCACAGCATCATCTTTTAAAATTCGAAATAGTTCAACTGGAATTCCATCACCTCCACTAGCTTTGTTCATAGAGATACTTCCTAAGGCCCATTGACTATACATTTGAGGATGTCTGGCTGTAGGTGAGTGATCATACCATTGTGATTATCTGGGTCATGAGATCTTTTTTGTATAGTTCTTCTGTGTGTTCCTGCCATCTCATCTTCTGCTTCGGTTAGATCCATACCATTTCTGTCCTTTATTGTGCCCACCTTTGCATGAAATGTTCCCTTGGTATCTCTAATTTCCTTTAAGAGATCTCTAGACTTTCCATTCTATTGTTTTCCTCTATTTCTTTGCACTGATCACTGAGGAAGTCTTTCTTATCTTTCCTTGCTATTCGTTGGAACTCTGCATTCAAATGGGTATATCTTTCCTTTTCTCCTTTCCCTTTCATTTCTCTTCTTTTCATAGCTGTTTGTAAGGCATTCTCAGACAACCATTTTGCCTTTTTTCATTTCTTTTCCATGGGGATGGTGTTGATCCCTGTCTCCGTACAATGTCATGAACCTCCAACCATAGTTCTTCAGGCACTCTGTCTGTCAGATCTAATCCCTTGAATCGGTTTGTCACTTCCACTGTATAGTCGTAAGGAATTTGATTTAGGTCAAACCTGAATGGTCTAGTGGTTTTCCCCCACTTTCTTCAATTTAAGTCTGAATTTGAAAATGAGTTCATGATCTAGCAACAGTTAGCTCCTGGTCTTGTTTTTGCTGACTGTACAGAGCTTCTCCATCTTTGGCTGCAAAGAATATAATCAATCTGATTTCTGTACTGACCATCTGGTGATGTCCACCTGTAGAGTATTCTCTTGTGTTATTGGAAGAAGGTGTTTGCTGTGACCAGTGCGTTATCTTGGCAAAATTCTGTTAGCCTTTGCCCTGCTTTATTCTGTACCCCAAGGCCAAATTTGCCATTATTCCAGGTATTTCATGACTTCCTACTTTTGCATTCCAGTCCCCTATAACGAAAAGGACATCTTATTTGGGTGTTAGTTTTAGAAGGTCTTGTAGGTCTTCATAGAACAGTTCAACTTCAGCTTCTTTAGCATTACTGGTCGGGGCATAGACTTGGATTACTATGATATTGAATGGTTTACCTTAGGAATGAATAAAGATCTCTCTGTAGTTTTTGAGATTGCATCCAAGTACTGCATTTTGGACTCTTTTTTTGACTATGATGGCTACTCCATTTCTTCTAAGGGATTCTTGCCCATAGTAGTAGATATAACGGTCATCTGAGTTAAATTCACCCATTCTGGTCCATTTTAGTTCACTGATTCCTAAAATGTCAACGTTCACTATTGCCATCTCCTGTTTGACCACTTCCAATTTGCCTTGATTCATGGACCTAACATTCCAGGTTCCTATGCAGTTTTGTAATGCTCAAAATTCTCCAGGCCAGGCTTCAGCAATATGTGCCCATGAACTTCCTGATGTTCAAGCTGGTTTTAGAAAAGGCAGAGGAATCAGAGATCAAATTGCCAACATCTGCTGGATCATGGAAAAAGCAAGAGAGTCCCAGAAAAACATCTATTTCTGCTTTATTGACTATGCCAAAGCCTTTGACTGTGTGGATCACAAGAAACTGTGGAAAATTCTGAAAGAGATGGGAATACCAGACCACCTGATCTGCCTCTTGAGAAATTTGTATGCAGGTCAGGAAGCAACACTTAGAACTGGACATGGAACAACAGACTGGTTCCAAATAGGAAAAGGAGTACGTCAAGGCTGTATATTGTCACCCTGCTTATTTAACTTCTATGCAGAGTACATCATGAGAAACGCTGGACTGGAAGAAACACAAGCTCGAATCAAGATTGCAGGGAGAAATATTAATAACCTCAGATATGCAGATGACATCACCCTTATGGTAGAAAGTGAAGAGGAACTAAAAAGCCTCTTGATGAAAGTGAAAGTGGAGAGTGAAAAAGTTGGCTTAAAGCTCAACATTCAGAAAACGAAGATCATGGCATCCGGTCCCATCACTTCATGGGAAATAGATGGGGAAACAGTGTCAGACTTTATTTTTCTGGGCTCCAAAATCACTGCAGATGGTGACTTCAGCCCTGAAATTAAAAGACGCTTACTCCTTGGAAAGAAAGTTAGGACCAACCTAGATAGCATATTGAAAAGCAGGGACATTACTTCGCCAACAAAGGTCCATCTAGTCAAGGCTATGGTTTTTCCACTGGTCATGTATGGATGTGAGAGTTGAACTGTGAAGAAGGCTGAGCGCCAAAGAATTGATGCTTTTGAACTGTGGTGTTGGAGAAGACTCTTGAGAGTCCCTTGGACTGCAAGGAGATCCAACCAGTCCATTCTGAAGGAGATCAGCCCTGGGATTTCTTTGGAAGGAATGATGCTAAAGCTGAAACTCCAGTACTTTGGCCACCTCATGCGAAGGGTTGACTCATTGGAAAAGACTCTGATGCTGGGAGGGATTGGGGGCAGGAGGAGAAGGGGACGACAGAGGATGAGATGGCTGGATGGCATCACTGACTCGATGGACGTGAGTCTCAGTGAACTCCGGGAGTTGGTGATGGACAGGGAGGCCTGGCGTGCTGCGATTCATGGGTTGCAAAGAGTCGGACACGACTGAGCGACTGATCTGATCTGATCTGATGTAGTTTTGCTCTTTACAGCTTTGGACTTTACTTCCATCACCAGTCATATCCAGAACTGGGTGTTATTTTTGCTTTGGCTCCATCTCTTCAGTCTTCCTGGAGCTATTTTTCCACTGAAGTCCAGTAGCATATTGAACACCTACTGACCTGGGGAGTTCATCTTTCAGTGTCCTACCTTTGTGTCTTTTCATACTGTTCATGGGGTTCTCAAGGCAAGAGTACTGAAGTGGTTTGCCATTCCCTTCTACAGTCAACCCCGTTTTGTCAGAACTATCCTCCATGACCTGTCCAGCTTGAGTGGCCCTACACAGCATGGCTCATAGTTTCACTGAGTTAGAGAAGGCTGTGGTCCAAATGATCAGATTGGTTAGTTTATTGTCACTGTGGTTTTCAGTCTGTCTCCCCTCTCATGGAGAAGGATAAGAGGCCTATGGAAGCTTCCTGATGAGAGAGACTGACTGAGGGTGAAACTGAGTCTTGTTCAAATGAGCAGGGTCATTCTCATTAAATATTTAATCCAATTTTCTGTTAAAGAATGGATCTGTGTTCACTCCCTGTTATTTACCTGGGGCCAAACTATGGTGGAGGTAATGAAGATAATGATGACCTCCTTCAAAAGGTACCACGCATGCACTGCTACACTCAGTGCCCCAACCCTGCAGCAGGCTACCACCAATCCACGCCTCCCCTGAAGACTCCTGAACATTCACAGGCAAGTCTGGGTCAGTCTCTTGTGGGGCCACTGCTCCTTTATCCTGGGTCCTGGTGCACACAATGTTCTGTTTGTGCCCACCAAGAGTCTGTTTCCCCATTCCTGTGTAAGTTCTGGCAGCTCTATGGTGGGGTTAATAGCAACCTCCTCCAAGAGGCCTTATGCCATACCCAAGTCTGCTGCACCCAGAGCCCCTGACCCTGTGGCAGTTCACTGCTGACCCATACCTCCACAGGATATACTCAAACACAGTTCTGTCTCAGTCTCTGTGGGGTCTCTGGGTCCTGGTGCACTCAAGGTTTGTTTGAGCCCTCTGAGCCACTCTGGGAGGTATAGGGTTTGATTCTAAACACGATTTTGCCCCTCCTACCATCTTACTGGGGCTTTTTATTTGACCTTGGACATGTGTATCTCCTCACAGCTGCTTCAGCACCCCTCAGTCGCTGCTCCAATGCCACTCATCTCGCAGGTTAGTAAAGTAATGCTCAAAATTCTCCAAACCAGGCTTCAACAGAACATGAACTTCCAGATGTTCAAGATGGATTTAGAAGGGGTAGAAGAACCAGAGATCAACTTTCCAAATCCTTTGGATCATCAAAAAAGCAAGAGAGTTCCAGAAAAATATTGACTTCTGCTTTATTGATGGAGGAGCCTGTTAGGCTGCAATCCATGGGGTCGCTAAGAGTCGGACACGACTGAGCGACTTCACTTTCACTTTCATGCATTGGAGAAGGAAATGGCAACCCACTCCAGTGTTCTTGCCTGGAGAATCCCAGGGACGGGGAACCTGGTGGGCTGCCGTCTATGGGGTCGCACAGAGTTGGACACGACTGAAGTGACTTAGCATTATTGACAACACCAAAGACCTTGACAGTGTGGATCACAACAAACTGGAAAATTCTTAAAGAGATGGGAATACCAGACCACCTGACCTGACTCTTGGGAAATCTGTATGCAGGTCAGGAAGCAGGAGTTAGAACTGGACATGGAACAACAGACTGGTTTCAAAAGGGAAAGGAATATGTCAAGGCTGTATATTGTCACCCTGCTTATTTAACTTCTATGAAGAGTACATCATGAGAAACGCTGGGCTGGAGGAAGCACAAGATGAAATCAAGATTGCCAGGAGAAATATCAATAACCTCAGATATGCAGATGACACCACCCTTATGACAGAAAGTGAGGAAGAACTGAAGAGCCTCTTGATGAAAGTGAAAGAGGAGAGTGAAAATGTTGGCTTAAAGTTCAACATTCAAAAAACTAAGATCATGGCATCCAGTCCAATCACTTCATGGCTAATAGATAGGGAAACAGTGGAAACAGTGTCAGACTTTATTTTGGGGGCTCCAAAATCACTGCAGATGGTGACTGCAGCCATGATATTACAAGACCCTTGCTCCTTGGAAGAAAAGTTATGACCAACCTAGACAGCATATTAAAAAGCAGAGACATTACTTTGCCAGCAAAGGTCCATCTAGTGAAAGCTACGGTTTTTCCAGTAGTCATGTATGGATGTGAAAGTTGGACTATAAACAAAGCTGAGTGCTGAAGAATTGATGCTTTTAAACTGTGGTGTTGGAGAAGACTCTTGAGAGTCCCTTGGACTGCAAGGAAATCCAACCAGTCCATCCTAAAGGAAATCTGTCCTGAATATTCATTGAAAGGACTGATGTTGAAGCTGAAACTCCAATACTCTGGATACCTGATGCAAAGAACTGACTCATTTGAAAAGAGCCTTATGCTGAGAAAGATTGAAGATGGGAGGAGAGGGGGATGACAGGAGATACGATGGTTGGATGGCATCACCTACTCAATGGATATGAGTTTGAGTAAACTCTGGGAGTTGGTGATGGACAGGGAGGCCTGGCATGCTGCAGTCCATGGGGTCACAAAGCGTCAGACACAATGGAGTGACTGTACCAAACTGAACTGAAACCAGCCCTGGGGTCTACAAACTCTACGGTAGGTTTAAGGGTGACCTCCAAGAAGACTGACACCACGGGGTCCCTTCCAGGTACAAAACTGTCAGCAATGGACACTAAGAGGGTGTAAAGACATCCCAAAAAAGCAGACTACATGTTTTATATCTTTACCAGTATTAATCTGTACATTTTTGGTTGGCTCTTTTCCTTAAAATATGTCATTTTTAACCAATCAGTTGAAAGATCAAGATGTTTAACTTAATATGTGTATGGCTTCTCTTGATCCTCAGATTAAGTCTGCCATTTTCATGCCCTCTGGCCATTTTACAATGGACCAGATGTATGAGTTTAAGATTAATGACCACCAGTTATTTTTCCCTCAGGCATATGGAAGGCAGTTAATTACTGCCTTTCCTGTATCTGAAGCACAGATAAAGAGCCTGCTCACCAGTGCAGGAGAGGTAAGAGAAAATAGTTCTATCCCTTGTTTAGGAAGATTCCCCTGGAGGAGAAAATGGCAACCCACTCCAGTATTCTAGCCTGGAGAATTCCATGGACAGAGGAGCCTGTCCTCTATGTGGGCTACAATCCATTCGACTCTGTTCCTTTAAGTTGCTCAGTTGTGTTCCACTCTTTGCGACCCCAGGGACTGCAGCATGCCAGGCCTCCTGTCCATCACCAACTGCTGGAGTTTACCCAAACTAATCTCCATTGAGTCAATGATGCTATCCAACCACCTCATCCTCTGTCTTTCCCTTCTGCCCCAGCCTTCAATCTTTCCCAGCATCAGGGTCTTTTCAAATGAGTGAGTTCCTTGCATCAGGTGACCAAAGTATTGAAGTTTCATCTTCAACATCAGTCCTTCCAACGAACACTCAAGACTGATCTCCTTTAGGACAGACTGGTTGGATCTCCATGCAGTCCAAGGGACTCTCAAGAGTCTTCTCCAACACCACAGTTCAAAAGCATAAGTTCTTCAGCACTCAGTTTTCTTTGTAGTCTGACTCTCACATCCATACATGACTACTGGAAAAACCATAGCCTTCACTAGACAGACCTTTGTTGGCAAAGTAATGTCTCTGCTTTAAAAAATTTTTTTTTATTTTAATTGGAGGCTAATTACTTTACAATATTGTAGTGTTTTGCCATACATTGACATGAATCAGCCATGGGTGTACATGTGTCCCACTTCCTGAACCCCGTCCCACCTCCCTCCCCATTCCATCCCTCAGAGTCATCACAGTGCATCGGCCCTGAGCACTCTGTCTCATGCATTGAACCTGGACTGGTGATCTGGTAATATACATGTGGTAATATACATGTTTCAATGTTATTCTCTCAATTCATCCCTGAATTCATTCTCTCACCTTCTCCCAAGGAGTCCAAAATTCTGTTATTTACATCTGTGTCTCTTTTGCTGTCTTGCATATAGGGTTATCATTACCATCTTTCTAAATTCCATATATATGCGTTAATATACTGTATTGGTGTTTTTCTTTTTGACTTACTTCATTCTGTATAATAGGCTTCAGTTTCATCCACCTCGTTAGAATAGATTCAAATATGTTCTTTTAAATAACTGCATAATATTCCATTGTGTATATGTATCACAGCTTTCTTATCCATTTGTCTGCCACTGGACATCTAGGTTGCTTCCATGTCCTAGCTTTTGTAAACAGTACTGTAATGAACATTGGGGTACATGTGTCTCTTTCAATTCTGGTTTTCTCAGTGTGTATGCCCAACAGTGGGATTGCTGGGTCATATGGCAGTTCTATTTCCAGTTTTTTAAGGAATCTCCACACTGTTCTCCATAGTAGCTGTACTAGTTTGCATTCCAACCAACAGTGTAAGAGGGTTCTTTTTTCTGCACACCCTCTCCAGCATTTATTGTTTTTAGACTTTTTGATAGCAGCCATTCTGACCAGTGTGAGATGGGACCTCATTTATGGTTTTGATTTGCATCTTTCCAATAATGAGTGATGTTGAGCATCTTTTCATTTTTTTGCTACCCATCTGTATGTCTTCTTTGGAGAAATGTCTGTTTAATTCTTTGGCCCATTTTTTGATTGGGTTGTTTATTTTTCTGGAATTGAGCTGCATGAGCTGCTTGTATATTTTGAGATTAATTCTTTGTCAGTTGCTTCATTTGATATTATTTGCTCCCATTCTGAAGGCTGTCTTTCAACTTATATAGTTTCCTTCATTGTGCAAAAGCTTTTAAGTTTAATTAGACTCCATTTGTTTATTTTTGCTTTTGTTTCCAATACTCTAGGAGGTGGATCATAGAGGAACCTGCTGTGATTTATGTCAGAGAGTGTTTTGCCTATGTTTTCCTCTAGGAGTTTTATAGTTTCTGGTCTTATGTTTAGATCTTTAATCCATTTTGAGTTTATTTTTGTGTACAGTGTTAGCAAGTGTTCTAGTTTCATTCTCTTACAAGTGGTTGACTAGTTTTCCCAGAACCACTTGTTAAAGAGATTGTCTTTTCTCCATTGTATATTTTTGCCTTCTTTGTCAAAGATAAGGTGTCCATAGGTGCGTGAATTTATCTCTGGGCTTTCTATTTTGTTCCATTGATCTATATTTCTGTCTTTGTGTCAGTACCATACTGTCTTGATGACCGTGGCTTTGTAGTAGAGCCTGAAGTCAGGCAAGTTGATTCCTCCAGTTCCATTCTTCTTTCTCAAGATTGCTTTGGCTCTTCGAGGTTTTTTTGTATTTCCATACAAATTGTGAAATTATTTTTCTAGCTCTGTGAAAAATACCATTGGTAGTTTGATAGAGTTTGCATTGAATCTATAGATTGCTTTGGTAGTATACTCATTTTCACTATAATGATTCTTCTGATCCATGAACATGATATATTTCTCCATCTATTTGTGTCATCTTTGAATTCTTTCATCAGTGTTTTGTAGTTTTCTATATATAGGTCTTTTGTTTCTTTGGGTAGATTTATTCCTATTTTATTCTTTTTGTAGCAATGGTGAATGGAATTGTTTCCTTAATTTCTGTTTCTGTTTTCTCCTTATTAGTGTATAGGAATGCAAGGGATTTTTGTGCGTTAATTTTATACCCTGAAAATTTACTGTATTCATTAATTAGCTCTAGTAATTTTCTGTTGGAGTCTATAGGGTTTTCTTTGTAGAGGATCATGTCATCTGCAAACAGTTAGAGTTTTACTTTTTCTTTTCCAATCTGGATTCCTTTTATTTCTTTTTCTGCTCTGATTGCTGTGGCTAAAAGTTCCAAAACTATGTTGAATAGTAGTGGTGAGAGTGGGCACCCTTGTCTTGTTCCTGACTTTAGGGGAAATGCTTTCAATTTTTAACATTGAGGATAATGTTTGCTGTGTGTTTATCATATATGGCTTTTATTATGTTGAGGTATGTTCCTTCTATGCCTGCTTTCTGTAAGGTTTTTATCATAAATGGGTGTTGAATTTTGTCAAAGGCTTTCTCTGCATTTATTGAGATAATCACATAGTTTTTATCCTTCAATTTGTTAATGTGGTGTACCACATTGATTGATTTGCTTATCATAAATGGGTGTTGAATTTTGTCAAAGGCTTTCTCTGCATTTATTGAGATAATCACATAGTTTTTATCCTTCAATTTGTTAATGTGGTGTACCACATTGATTGATTTGCGAATGTTGAAGAATCCTTGCATCCCTGGGATAAAGCCCACTTATCATGCTGTAAGATCTTTTTAATATGTTGTTGGATTTTGTTTGCTAGAATTTTGTTGAGGATTTTTACATGTTCATCAGTGATATTGGCCTGTTCAGTTCAGTTCAGTCGCTCAGTCTTGCCCAACTCTTTGTGACCCCATGAATCACAGCATGCCAGGCCTCCCTGTCCATCACCACCACCCAGAGTTCACTGAAATTCACGTCCATCGAGTTGGTGATGCCATCTAGCCATCTTATTCTCTGTCGTCCCCTTCTCCTCCTGCCCCCAATCCCTCCCAGCATCAGGGTCTTTTCCAATGAGTCAACTCTTCTCATGAGGTGGCCAAAGTATTGGAGTTTCAGCTTTAGCATCAGTCCTTCCAATGAATACTCAGGACTGATCTCCCTTAGGATGTACTAGTTGGACTTCCTTGCAGTCCAAGGGACTCTCAAGAGTCTTCTCCAATACCACAGTTCAAAAGCATCCATCCTTCGGTGCTCAGTTTTCTTCACAGTGGAACTCTCACATCCACACATGACCACTGGAAAAACCATAGCCTTGACTAGACGGACCTTTGTTGGCAAAGTAATATTTCTGCTTTTTAATATGCTATCTAAGTTGGTCATAATTTTCTTTCCAAGGAGTAAGCGTCTTTTAATTTCATGGCTGCAATCACCATCTTTGGTGATTTTGGAGCCCCCCAAAATAAAGTCTGACCTGTAGTTTTCTTTTTTTGTGTGGCACCTTTGTCTGGTTTTGGTATTAAGGTGATGGTGGCCTAATAGAATGAGTTTGAGAGTTTACCTTCCTCTGCAATTTTCTGGAAGAGTTTGAGTAGGATAGATGTGAGCTCTTCTCTAAATTTTTGGTAGAATTCACCTGTGAAAGCATCTGGTCCTGGGTTTTTTGTTGTTGTTGTTGGAAGATTTTTTATTACGGTTTCAATTTCTGTGCTTGTGATGGGTCACTTAAGATTTTCTACTTCTTCCTGATTCGGTTTTGGAAAGTTATACTTTTCTAAGAATTTGTCCATTTCTTCCAAGTTGTCCATTTTATTGGCATATGGTTGCTGATAGTACTCTCATGATTCTCTGTATTTCTGTGTTGTCTGTTGTAATTTCCCCATTTTCATTTCTGATTTTGTTGATTTGGTCCTTCTCCCCTTTTTTCTTGATGAGTCTGGCTAATGGTTTGTCTATTTTATTTATCTTCTCATAGAACCAGCTTTTACTTTTGTTGATTTTTGCTGTGGTCTCCTTTGTTTCTTTTTCATTTATTTCTGCCATAATTTTTATGATTTATTTCCTTCTACTAACCCTGGGGTTCTTCATTTTTTCTTTTTCTAGTTTCTTTGGGTGTAAAGTTAGGTTGTTTATTTGATTTTTCTCTTGTTTCTTGAGGTAAGCTTGTATTGCTATGAACCTGCCCTTTAGCACTGCTTTTACTGAATCCCATAGGTTTTGGGTTGTTGTGTTTTCATTTTCATTTGTTTCTATGCCTATTTTTATTTATTTTTTTATTTCTTCTGTGATTTGTTGGCTATTCAGAAAAGTGTTGTTTAGCCTCCATATGTTTGTATTTTTAATAGTTTTTTTCCCTGTAGTTGACATCTAACCTTACTGCATTTTGATCAGAAAAGATGCCTGAAATTATTTCAATTTTTTTTTAATTTACCAAGGCTGGATTTATGCCCCAGGATGTGATCTATCCTGGAGAATGTTCCGTGTGCACTTGAGAGAAAGGTGAAATTCATTGTTTGGGGATAAAATGTCCTATAGATATTAATTAGGTCTAACTGGTCCGTTGCATCATTTAAAGTTTGTGTTTCCTTGTTAATTTTCTGTTTAGTTTATCTATCCATAGGTGTGAGTGGGGTATTATACTAATCCCACTATTATTGTGTTACTGTTAATTTCCCCTCTCATACTTGTCAGCATTTGCCTTACATATTGTGGTGCTCCTATATTGGGTGCATATATATTTATAATTGTTATATCTTCTTCTTGGATTGATCCTTTGATCATTATGTAGTGTCCTCCTTTGTCTCTTTTCATGACCTTTATTTCAAAGTCTATTTTATCTTATATGAGTATTGCTGCTCCTGCTTTCTTTTGGTCTCCATTTGTGTGAAATATCATTTTCCAGCCCTTCACTTTCAGTCTGTATGTGTCCCTCATTTTGAGGTGGGTCTCTTGTACACAGCATATACAGGGGTCTTGTTTTTGTATCCATTCAGCCACTCTTTGTCTTTTGGTTGGGGCATTCAACCCATTTACATTTATGGTAATTATTGATAAGTATGACCCTGTTGCCATTTACTTTGTTGTATTGGGTTTGAGTTTATAAACCCTTTCTG
Source organism: Bos indicus (assembly GCF_029378745.1). NCBI lineage: Eukaryota > Metazoa > Chordata > Mammalia > Artiodactyla > Bovidae > Bos > Bos indicus. The sequence goes on from NC_091760.1 coordinate 116,529,820, forward strand.
TGTTCCCTGTCTAGAGAAGATCCTTTAGCATTTGTTGGAGAGCTTGTTTGGTGGTGCTGAATTCTCTCAGCTTTTGCTTTCCTGTTAAGCTTTTGATTTCTCCTTTATATTCAAATGAGATCCTTGCTGGGAACAGTAATAGGGGTTGTAGGTTTTTCTCTTTCTTTATCTTAAGTATGTCCTGCCATTCCCTTCTGGCCTGAAGAGTTTCTATTGAAAGATCAGCTGTTATTCTTATGGGAATCCCCTTGTGTGTTATTTGTTGCTTTTCTCTTGCTGCTTTTAATATTTGCTCTTTGTGCTTGAGCTTCGTTAGCTTGATTAATATGTGTCTTATGGTGTTTTGCCTTGGATTTATCCTATCTGGGACCTTTGGGGTTTCTTGGATTGGGTGGCCATTTCCTTCCCCATTTTAGGGAAGTTTTCAACTATTATTTCCTCAAGAATTTTCTTATGGCCTTTCTTTTTGTCTTCTTCTTCTGGGACTCCTATGATTCAAATGTTGGGGCATTTAACATTTTCCCAGAGGTCTCTGAAGTTGTCCTCATTTCTTTTAATTTTTTTTTTCTTTTTTCCTCTCTGCTTCATTTATTTCCACCATTCTATCTTCCACCTCACTTATCCTATCTTCTGCCTCTGTTATTCTACTGTTGATTCATTCCAGTGTGCTTTTGATCTCAGTTATTGCATTATTCATTATATATTGACTCTTTTTTATTTTTTCTAGGTCCTTGTTAAACATATCTTGCATCTTCTCAATCCTTGTCTCTAGTCTATTTATCTGTAGCTCCATTTTGTTTTCAAGATTTTAAATCATCTTTACTAACATTATTCTGAATTCTTTTTCAGGTAGACTTCCTATCTCCTCCTCTTTTGTTTGGTTTGGTGGGCATTTATCATGTTCCTTTACCTGCTGAATATTTCTTTGCCTTTTCATTTTGTTTCAATTGCTCTGTTTGGGGTGGCCTTTCTGTGTGCTAGAAGTTTGTGGTTCCTCTTTATTGTGGAGGTTGCTCCATGTCGGTGGGGTTGGACTAGTGGCTTGTCAAGGTTTCTTGGTTAGGGAAGCTTGTGTCAGTGTTCTGGTGAGTGGGTCTGGATCTCTTCTCTCTGGAGTGCAATGAAGTGTCCAGTAGTGAGTTTTGAGGTGTCTGTGGGTTTGGTTTCACTTTGGACAGCCTGTATTTAAGACAGCCTGTATTTAATGCTCAGGGCTATGTTCCTGCATTGCTAGAGAATTAGCATGGTATGTCTTTCTCTGGAACTTGTTGACTCTTGGGTAGAGCTTGGTTTCAGGGTAGTCATGGAGGCTTTTGGATGAGTTCTTGTCAATTAATGTTCCCTGGAGTCAGGAGTTTTCTGGGGTTCTCAAGTTTTGGATTTAAGCCTCCTGCCTCTGGCTTTCAGTCTTATTCTTATAGTAGCCTCAAGACATCTCCATACATATAGCACCAATGATAAAACATCTAGGTTAATGGTAAAAAGATTCTCCACAGTGATGAACACCCAGAGGTTCACAGAGTTGCATGGAGAAGAGAAGAGGGAGGAGGGAGATAGAGGTGACCAGGAGGAGAAGGGTCAGTGAAAAGGGGAGAAACCAATCTAGCCAGTAATTACTTCCTTAACTGTTCTCCACAGCCCAGAACACCCAGAGAGATTCATAGAGTTAAGCAGAGAAGATAAGGGGGAGGGAGGAGATAGAGGTGACCTAGGGGAGAAAAGGGAGAGTCAAAGGGGAGAGAGCAATCAAGCCAGTAATCACACCCCTATGTAAAAATGGGTACTGAAGATTAGATTCTTAAAGGTACAAAATTGATAACAAATACAAAAAAGCAAAGGTTAAAAATCTACAGTAGAGATTAGACTGTAAAAAATACAATATTAAAAATGCAAAACAAAATCAATCACAAAAATTATAAGATATATATATGTGAAATTTGCTTTAAAAAGTGTCTTTTTTACAAAGTAATAGTAGGTTATAAAAATGAAAATTTAAGGAGTAATAAAGAACTTAAAAATTTTAAAAAATGATAATAGTAAAAACGTATCTGGGAATTTCTCTGGAGCTGTTGAGGGCACTGTGGGGTCAGTTCAGTCAGATAGTTCCTTGTTCCAGCTTGTACTTTTTCTCAAGGTCTATAGGCCCCTTCCAATGCTTAGTTAATGGTAACTACAGGGTTTTAATCTGTTGAACCTGTCACTTCCAGAGTGGATCCCTCTTCTTTGTTTATTTTGGCTTCTTCTGCCTGCAAGTCTCTTCAGTGTCTAATTTCCACCCTGACACAAGGGGGCAGAGGAACATTGCAAACAAATATCACTGGTGTGTGTAGGGAGTGCTCACAGTATATGGACCACACTGGGTTTGCCCCAGCTCACGTGTGTGCTTTCCCAGTCTACACTGCTCAGGCTCCAGGTTGCTCTGAAGGGGAACTATCCAAAGTGGGCCCTGGGTTGCATGCACTTTCCATGTCTAAGATGCTCAGTTTCAGGGTCTTGAGTACTCCACAAAGGCAGAGACTCGGTTGGACCTGCGTGTTGTGCCCTTCCCAGGTCTGAGGACCTCAGGCAACCAGGTGCTTGGCGAGCTCACTCTCCCAGGTAGGCAGTGAGTCTTAATCCCCTCCCCAGTCCCAGCCACTCGGTTTCCTGGGTGCACCACAAGAGTGCTGTCTCAGGTGTGCCATTTGCCTCCTCTGGGGAGCTGATCTCAGGCTGCAACCCTCCTGGCAGATGTCAACCGACCAGGATCCCAGGAAGACTTGGTTAGCAACTGGAGCCTGCTCACAGTTTGGTGGAGGATGCTGTCTCTGGGGCCGAGATTACCTCTTGCCTTCCAGCTCCAGTGTCGCCCTCCTGCCTCTCTGCCTCTGATGCGGGGAGGGGCCAGTCCACAGCCAGCTAACTCTCCTTTGGTGTTCGCTCAATCCTTTGTTCTCTGAGCCAGCCAGGTTGTGCCTTAGGATAGAGCTTTTCAGGGGAAAGTTCTCTCTCTCTCGCTTTTTCCCCCCATCTCTCTCTGGCTATCCCACAGTTTGCGTTGCTATTTCACATTAGCTCCTTCAGATTGTCCTCAGGGCATTCAGGCCCAATCCTTACCATAAGCATGCAACCTGTGCCTCCCCCACTCACTGGTAATGGTCGCAAGTGTCTGAGCTATTTCTCTCCAGGGAGTTGTGGTTAAGGCACATATTCTGTGGGGTGTCTTTTTTTTTTTTTCCCCCTCCCAGTTTTGTTGCCCTCTGAGATTCCAAAACTCCCCATAAACCTGCTGGTGAGAGGGGTTCCTAATGTTTGGAAACTTCTCCTCCTTCACGACTCCCTCCCCAGGATGGGTCTCCATCCCTAACTCTTTTGTCTCCCTTTTTTTTGGCTGAAGGTAAAATGTAAGTAGAAACTGATTTATTAAGTTAAACTAAAAATAACTCAATATTATTTTTTTCACTAGGGAATCAACACCCATTAATATGTAGAAAATGCTATAAATTTGACAGAGGCAACCATGACTGGTCACAGCTTAGCTGGGCAGGGAGTTAGGTCAGTTTCACAAGCGACCATCTGGAATCTGGCATGAGTGCCAGGAGGGGAAGGGTGCCTCCTAGCGGGCTGCTGAGGTACTACAGCCATTCCTGGAGCCCTTCGCCGAGGCAGAAGGCATCTGCCAGCAGGGCTCAGTAAAAATAGCAACATCACCTCTACACATGGCTCTCTTCCATTTCCCCACACTTGAGCCATCTCTCCACAGGAAAGCTGGGACTGAGCAAGCCACAGACTCAATCTGGACATGCCGCAGACCACCTGTCTAATCAGACACAGGAGATGCTTTCGTGCTAGAGCCGGTCTTCCTTCTGTCCACACAATTGAAAATTCACACTCCGTTATAAAAATGGAATGGAGTCGCTTCTCTGAATGACTAGAATCCAGGTGGATTTCACATGATCTTGACTGCAGTGACTGCAAAAGCCGGACTTTTGTCTCTCTTTTTGTCTTTTATATTTTGTCCTACTTCCTTTCAAAGAGAATGGGCTGCCTTTCTGGGTGCCTGGTGTCCTCTGCCAGCATTCAGAAGTTGTTTTGTGGAAGTTGCTCAGCATTCAAATGATTTTTTGATGAATTTTTGTGGGATAAATGGTCTCCCCATCCTATTCCTCCATCGTCTTAGGACCACCTGTCTCTGCTTTTTAATATGCTGTCTAGTTTGGTCACAGATTTTCACCCAAGGAGCAAGCATCTTTTAATTTCATGGCTGTGGTCACATTTGCAGTGATTTTGGAGCCCCCTCAAAATAAAGTCTGCCACTGTTTCTGCTGTTTCCCATCTACTTGCCATGAAGTCTTGCCACAAGACTGAGTGACTGAGCACACACATCCTGGATCTAAGTAATGACTATTTATCAGACCAAGGACACATTCCAGGAGCTTGGAACACAGGGTATAGCTTTAGGCTAATGGAGTGAGATGTTTATTGAGAACAAGACAGTGGTCTCAGAGTTCTACACTGACTGCCTAGTAATTTCTATCTCTAGTCCATAACACTGGAAACTACAAAACACTGTCAAAATAAATTAGAAAATATTTAAATCAATTGAGAGATATACATTCATGGATTTGAAAATGCACTATTTTTTACTTATTAATTCTCCTAAAATTAATCCACAGACTCGATGAAATCTGATTTTAAAAATCTCAAAAAATTTGGGGGAGGGTTGGCAAATAGATTCTAATTTCTTTTTAAATACAAAGAACATAGAATAGCCAAGACAATTTAAAGGAGGACAAAGTTAGAGTGTTTATCAAATCAGATTTCAAACAGTATAAAGATAAGTGAACTTGAATAGCAATAGAAAGTATTCAAAATGAAGTACACAGGGGCAGAGGAATGGACAAATGAAATCTCAGTGACCTCTGGGAAACTCTAAAGCAACTTAATATGTGTAATTGGAGTTCTAGAAAGAGGTAGAGGATAAATTATTGGAGGGGGAAAGATAATTTATTTGAAGTTAAAAAAGTCAAATTTTCCAAATCTGAAGAAAGCTATAAACTCAAGGACCCAATAAGCTCACCAAATCCCCCCAGATTAATAAAAATATAAACTACAGCAAGTCATGTCACAGTGACATTACTGAAAAACAATGATGAAAAAGGAAGTTCTTCAAATGAACCAGACATTAAAAGAAAAAAAAAATTACATAAAAAAGGCCATAGATAAGAATGAAAAGTTCCAAAAATAATCATTAGGGTCAATAGAAAAGATGTATCTTCTTCATTTTAAAAATGCTTCAAAAGATAAACTATTTAAAACAAAAATATTAATACAATGTTGGGTTGATAACACATATAGAATGAAATATATGGTAACAGTAACCAAAAAATGGGTTGAAAGAAAAGGCAGTATACTGTTGTAAATTTTTGACATTTACATGTAGTAAGTATATTATTTGAAATTATACATGATAACATAAAGATGAACATTGCTACTACGAAATAATAAAACCAAGACATGTATTTTAAAACTCGATAATGAAGAAAATGATTAAATTATAAATACTGAATTAATCCAAAAGTACAAGAAAAATGATGAAAAATGAGCAAATATGACAAAGAGGAAACAAGTCATGAGATGATTTAATACCATCCATATACTTCTCCAGCTGCTGCTGCTGCTGCCTAGTCGCTTCAGTTGTGTCCAACTCTGTGCAACCCCAGAGACGGCAGCCCACCAGGCTCCTCCGTCCATGGGATTTTCCAGGGAAGAGTACTGGAGTGGGGTGCCATTGCCTTCTCCGATACTTCTCCAGACATATCTCTCCTGCACTGACAGATGAGTTCTTTACCCAGAAGTCCAATAGATAATTGTAGAAGCTAAGATACCACTTGTGTCATAGGTAATGTCAGAGAGATATCCTAATAAATATAGGACAGATGTCCTATATTACCTATGTACCTATATTACCTACATTACCTATGACACAAGTGGTATCTTAGCTTCTACAATTATCTATTGGACTTCTGGGTAAAGAACTCATCTGTCAGTGCAGGAGAGATATGTCTGGAGAAGTATCGGAGAAGGCAATGGCACCCCACTCCAGTACTCTTCCCTGGAAAATACCATGGACGGAAGAGCCTGGTAGGCTGCAGTCCGTGGGGTCGCTGCCAGTCGGACACGACTGAGCGACTTTACTTTCACTTTTCACTTTCAGTGGAGAAGGAAATGGCAACCCACTCCAGTGTTCCTGCCTGGAGAATCCCAGGGACGGGGGAGCCTGGTGGGCTGCCGTCTTTGGGGTCACACAGAGTGGGACATGACTGAAGCGACTAGGTAGTAGCAGCAGCAGCCTATAACCCCAAATACAAAACAAATACTTATGAGCCCCTACTGTCACAAGTAAATGATTAAATAAACAAATGTGAAAGAAGATATGAATTTTCCCCACAGAAGAATTCCAAATAAATGATGTAGATCTTACCCTGCAGGAGGCAGAGTTTAATTCTTCCTACTTCTTGAGTGTGGCTGAACTTAATGATTTGCTTTTTAAGAATTGAGTATGGAAAAATGGAGGAAAACATAACTTTACCATGGAGACATTTGAAAAAACTACTTTGACTAAATGAATAAAATTAACATCATCACTTATGAGTTATGTTGATAGTACTGTATCCCCTGATGCGTGAGGACATTTCACCTGTAGTATTTCTTTCCCAAGCCCTTCATGCAGACTGATTATGAGAACAAAAGGTAAATTCAAATTGAAGGACATTCTATAAAATACTTAACTAGGACTCCTCAAAACTGTCAAGGTCATGAAAAACAAAGACTAAAAAACTATCTGTTGGAGGAGGTTATCAAGAAGATGCAACAACTGGTTTCACCTGCAAGCTGGGTCCTGACTATTGACCAGGAGGCTTCTCATCCCATCACTGTCCTTGGAATACTCTTTCCAGTTGCCTTCTGTGTTCCCAGAAGCTTCCACAAGGATATAGTCTTAAAGCCTTTTAAGATTCTGGCTGACAGATGCAGAAATCTACTTGTCTTGAAGCCCAAAACAAGGCTCAAAAATTAAGTTTCCTTGCTTATTAAACCTGCTACCTACCAATCTGGAGTGGTGAGCCTATTTCTTTGATCTCTCCCTGCCCTCCATTTAAGGGGCAGGTTCCAGATTACAAGACGTTCCTGAGGTTTTGAACACTATGAAAGACCAGAGGAGACCAAGGAACCATGACAATTAAACACAATATGGTATCCTGGATTAGATCTTGGAATGGAATAAGGACATTATTGGAAAAAACAGTGAAAGCTGAATAAAATCTGAAGTTTAGTTAATAGTAAAATACTAATGTTGGTTTCTTAGTTTTTAAAAATGTATCATGGTTTTATAAAATCAACAACGAGAACATGGGGGAGAGGTATATAGGCTTTCTCTGTGCTATCTTTGCAAATTTTCTGAAAATCTAAAATTATTTCATAGTAAAAAGTTTACTTTAAAAAATGGGGAGCAAAAAAGGAGAATACACACAAAAAGATTTAAATATTTTCAATAACCATACTTTAGTGGCAGTATATTATTCTGGAAATGATTTCTAAGGAATGTGGGATAAAGCAGATGAACAATTATACTATATTATAACTATGTCATTTCCAGTGTACACAAGAACTAGGAATCTCAGTGTGAAGAAAAGGAGATAGAGATGTAAAGGAAAGCATTGATAAATGTCCCAAAGCCCAGGCTTTGAATTGAAAATTTCAGTATGACCTCAGGAGTTATTTTATCGAAGATTTAAACTCATTAGTGATAATAGGCATTACTTCTTATTTATAATTTCAACTGAAAGTGTTTCAGTGATTTATTAATTGTGATCATCATTTCTGCTACAGTTGGTAATTAAGCCTTTATTTGATTAACAAATTTTCATTTATTATTTTCCTTAGATTTATATAAATTAAGGACCAGTTATTAACTTTTATGATGCCTTCTTAAAATCTGATTATCTTATTTGGTTCCTGTCTTAATTTTTTTATAGAATAAGTTGTGTTGATACATATGCTAGTATTGAGTCATTATGGCATGCCTAAAAGAAAATCTACTTGGTCAAATGATATCATTCTTTTGATGTATCATTCTCTTGCTTCTTAAAATGAACTAGGAGATTTTTATTGTCTTTATATCACTTGGAATAATTTCAAAACTACTGAAATTAACTAACTAGATAAAATCCATGCTACTATAAATCCATCTAGTCATTGTATCTTCTCTAATTCTGTATTATTAATTTCCTATATTTCTTCATCTTTACAAATTGAGGGAGGGTCCATTTTCTTTTGTACCTATTTTGCCCACACCTTCAATGTTGTAAATATTTTGCCCTTTTAGGCATATAGTAGTCACTTATAATTAATATTTCCCATGTTCTTTTCATTACTAAAATTGTTAGAAAGTTGTTATTTTTCTTATACTATGTACCAAGGTGGTAGTTATTTGTCATGTGTGTGTAAGAGGGTGTATATGTTAGTCTTCAGTCTTATCTGACTCTCTGTGACATCATGGACTGTAGCCTGCCAGGCTCCTCTGCCCATGGAAATCTCTAGGCAAAAATACTGGTGTGGATAGCCATTCCCTTTTCCAGGGGCTCTTCCCAACCCAGGGATCAAACACAGGTCTCCTGGATTGCAGGTAGATTCTGTACCATCTGAGCCACCAGAGAAGTCCCATTATTTGTCACCAGTTCAGTTCAGTTTAGTGGCTCAGTCATGTCTGACTCTTTGCAACTCCATGAATCACAGCACACCAGGGCTCCCTGTCCATCACCATCTCCTGGAGTTCACTCAAACTCACGTCCATTGAGTCAGTCATCAAAAATTACTATTTTTTTTTTATAGTAGGGTATCTATTTTAAGTGTTTCTATTTGGTTGGTTATATATTTTAAATGTTTTGATACAAATAAGTTCATTTGTATAATTTTTTTAAACATTCCTCATGTAAGCAATATCATGTGACATTTGTCTTTTTCTAACTTACTTCACTTAGTATGATAGTCTCCAAATCCATCCCTGTTGCTTCAAGTGGTATTATTTCATCCTTTTTAAAGGCTAAGTGATATTTCATTGTAAACATGTACCACTTCTTTACCTATTCCTTTGTCAATGGCCACCTAGGTTACTTCCATGTCCTGGCTATTGTAAATAGTACTGTGACAATAGGCACATGTATCCTATTGAACCATGGTTTTCTCCAGATATATGCCCAAGAGTGGGATTGTGGGATCATACAGTAGCTCTATTTTTAGCTTTTTAAGGAACCAAAATGTTATACACACACACATCTGCCAAGGTCCAGCCCCGGCTGATCCAGGGTATTCGAAGCTGGGATGGCGTCAGCGACTTTTTTAAATATTAATTAGAGATATAAAGAGTAATAGAATGAGGATAGCTTAGCAGGAAAATTCAGTGGAGAAAAGAGGCTAAGTAGCTTGGTTTATGCGGTAAACCAATAAAACTTCAAGACAAGAAGCTTGCACCACTTACGTAGGCCGCAGGCATCCTTCCATTCTCCTGAAGGAGAGGGGACACTGAGGCCTCCCCGGTCGGATCTTAGAAGCCCAGGCATAATTAGTAAGCATGGCGGGCTCCGCGCTCCAGATGGAGACTCAGCCAGAGTTTGAGAGAGAGACATGGGGAGATCAGTCTTTCAAGGAACTGATCCCAATTCTTTATTTTCCAGGGTCTGTTTTTTACACTGAGGTGTTATACAAAAGTCACGTGGGGACAGCAGTCCTGACTTTTATTAAAGTCAGGTGCTTCATACAAATGTATACAGAGGTCTTAGGGGTGTGACATCATCTTCTGGCCAGGGGGCCTGCTGACAATTTATGACCCTCTCCTTGTGACAGCGATCAGTAAACCAGGACACTTATTTCTCCAGGGGTGATTATTCTTAAAAAAGACTCCACCCAAATAAAGTTACATTCCTATAGGGTGAGGGTGTAGTGGGTTTTAGTTAAGGAAAGAATTTACTTAGCCTAAGGTCTAACATGATTTATATCAAAGGTTAATACTTATTTCTTCTATATGTTCATTAATGCGTGTAAGGGCAGGGGATGTGGAGACTTAGCAGCGAACATTGGCTCAACAAATGAAAAACCCTTCACCAATACAATTTCTAATCAGCCCACTATACTTATACTAATAGTTTTCTAACTTCTCTAAAGAACCTGTTTTAGAAGGTTTAAAGCATCTCGTGCCTGTCACGGTTGGGAGGCTATGAGCAATCACATGTGGCCGGACAAGCCTGTCAGGCAGACTAGAGAACCTTCAGAGGAGTTTGTAGGTTAAAACACTCTTGTCACGCCCAGGAGTTTTTATTAACTGGAGCTCTAAGTTAACTCCTTCTCTGAAAGAGGTGGTGAGGGACAGCCCCTCGTAAAGTCAGAGGTGTAGGTGAGAGCATAAAGTAGTAAAGTAGGCAGGCTCTGGTTATGGGGGTAAATGCTCAAGGATTTCCAGGGGGACTCCTGAGGCTCAATCCCGCCTTTGCGTATGTCGAGCCTACTTCCTCATGACCTTTGCCACGGGCGGAGTGCCTCCCGCCGGCTCCACGCACACATCCAAATATATATAAATTTACAGAATTACTATGACACCAGCACTTTTCTTAAACATTCCTCTTAGCCTCTGTGGAAATATTTTGCACACATATTTTATGAAAGACATAATGTCCAAGAATTCACATTAATGCTTCCCAAGTGGCTCAGTGGTAGCTTGCCAATGCAGGAGACCCAGATTCTATCCCTGGGTCAGGAAGATCCCCTGGAGAAGGAAACGGCAACCCACTCCAGTATTCTTGCCTGAAGAATTCTATGGACAGAGGATTCTGGAGGGATAAAGTCCATGGGGGTCATAAACAGTCGGACATGACTGAGCACATACTCGTTCACATTAATGGAAAAGGGTGGAATGATAAACAGCCCAAAGTTGGTAGAATATAAAATCATATACATTTGACCCTGCCCCACATGCCATACCTTGTGATAACAGGAAGGACAACAAACATCCACCAATACGTTTTTGAAGTGAGGCAATAGTTCAGGACTTGAGTCGGAAGACTGCTTTATGAACTACCAGCTGCAGGAAGATTAGTGAACAGGATGATTCCCCAAGAGGCAAACAAAGCAAAAAGGACTGTCATACCATGCAAGTAAATTTCCTCATTTTTGTTGTTATTTAGTCTCTAAGTTATGTCCAAGTCTTTTGTGACCCCATGAACTGCAGCCCGTCAGGCTCCTCTGTCCATAGGATTTCCTCATTGAGTTCACATAAAAGCTGAAGATAATATCACACTGACAGCAGTTGATTTGAATGCTTCTCATTCATAAATGGGCTTCCCAGGTGGCACTAGCGGTGAGGGTTGGGGTGTGGATGTGGGGGTGGGGGACAATACCTGGGTCCGGGAAGATTTCCTGGAGGAGGAAATGGCAACCCACAACCCATTCCAGTATTATTACCTGGAGAAACCCCATGGATAGAGGAGCAGGCTGCAGTCGGGGGTCGCATAGATTCGGACACGTCTAAAGCACCTTAGCACACATGCACGCATTCATAAATAGACTGGAATGTAGCAAAATGCTCTGGCCTTATAATTACCGTAGTAGGCTGAAAAAACGACGCCTCACCAGGCTCCCCAGCAGTGGCACAGGCCAGGGGAACCATAATGACCTCATCACGTGGGAGTTGTGGCATGCACTCTGGATGGTGCCGCGCTGCTCAAAGAGACCCACGAAGGTCCTGCGCAGGCAGCACAGTGCTATGGAGGCAGGGCTAAGAGCAGGCCCAACCACCTGGGCCTCTGGAGTCCAGAGCCCACCATGGGGATATTGTCAAGTTAAAGTGAGTTTATTAGGGTGGGCCCCCATCCTATATGATTTGTATTCTTATGAAAAGAAGAAAATTTGAATAGACAAATGTATACAGGGAGACTAGCATGTGATGATTGGATTTGTGCTGCCTCAAAGCAAGGAACTACCAGAGACTAGGACAGAGGCTTGGGAAAACATAGCTAGAGAAAAGAATAAAAAGCTTGGAAATTTTAGATATTGTGGTATGGGATCCAATCAGGTCTTCCCTTATACTGCCAATAAAGCAATTACAAAAGATTACTTTTGCTTCAGTTCAGCTCAGTTCAATCACTCAGTCGTGTCCGACTCTTTGCGACCCTATGAATCGCAGCACACCAGGCCTCCCTGTCCATCACCAACTCCCGGAGTTCACCCAGACTCAGTCCATCGAGTCGGTGATGCCATCCAGCCATCTCATCCTTGGTTGTCCCCTTCTCCTCCTGCCCCCAATCCCTCCCAGCATCAGAGTCTTTTCCAGTGAGTCAACTCTTCGCATGAGGTGGCCAAAGTACTGGAGTTTCAGCTTTAGCATCATTCCTTCCAAAGAAATCCTAGGGCTGATCTCCTTCAGAATGGACTGGTTGGATCTCCTTGCAGTCCAAGGGACTCTCAAAAGTCTTCTCCTTAGATGTTTCCAAACTTAAGAGGAAGCCAGATGCCCACTGTTAGAGATTGCAGTGGAAGTCTATCCAGGCTTTTTTCAAAGGTCTCTTCCAGAAATGTTCTGAGACCAAATTCACAAAGTAAATAAATGAGGATTGACTGGGCTACCTTAGCATACATCTATCCACGGTTTTAAGTAGGAAAAAAAAAAAGGAAGGAAAGGAATAAAAAAAGTGATTTCCTGCTCAGTGGAGTATAAGGTTTTTCAGGAATCAAAACCTAAACTCCATGAGCTTTTCTCTAGCTGTGGGCTACCCTTCCTGTCCAAGGATGTAAAGCTATATGCTAGTGAGACTCACACTAACACTCATAAGATTGAAAGAATCTTCTGTCAGGAATTACTGTAAAAAATATTTCGACTGTGGAACAACCAACAAAGTATTTTTTTCTGGCAAGCTGCAGTTTTTATGGTTTGCTTACACATCAGTTATTGTTGCAGAATATGCTTTCATAATGAAGAGATTTCCAAGAGGGTTTTTTTTTTTTTCTAATAAGAACTAGTAGCCAATATTCTACATGATGACAATGGGAAGGAGATTCATTATTACTAAAAAAGAAATACTTTTACAAAAACTTTTAAAATATATATTAAAAGAGTTTAAAGGAAATTAAATCAAAACTGTGAAAGTATAAGTTGTTATATTGTCAAGTTTCTATGTAGAGTGTATAAATGACAATGCAGAAAAATAACTGATTCCAATGACTTTTGTTTTCATTTGTGACAGTCATGGGGTTATTTCTCATCCTTTAAGTGCTGAAATTGAGCTGAAGAAAAATGGCTCTTTGCTTATAGTTAATTTCTTTCAGATTTGAAAAATGTGTGTGGTTTGTGGACTGTCATATTTAATTTGCCATCTGAAATATGTAGGTTTGCCACAATGTCTGTTCTCAACTGAAGAAGTTAGATATCTCAGTTCTTCTTGGGTCAGCTGGGTTTAGATTTTCTTGCCACTCTCCAACAACACACACACAATTTCTTACTACATTTTCAACTTCTTGATTCAACTGATTAAGCATAATACCCAAGATTCATATTTCATATCATTGTACTATAGATTTGTTTTTACAACAATAAGTATTCTGTTTTATGATTCCACTCAACAAAATGCTTGCAGATATGATTTATTATTTGGCTATTTTGAGATGATACATTTGATGGGTTTTTGGGTTTTTTTGAAAAACCTTTTTCACTTCACTTTCAGATGGGCTATATTGGTGAGTGCATATTTAGACTTGATTGTTATAATAAATTATAATGTTGATCTGTTGCCGTTTGAAAACTACAAATTGGCTGAAAATGTCGGGAAAAAAAGGCTTCCTAAAAAATATGCAAATCCTAATCCCTACGAATGTTTCCAGGTATGGGGGGGAAAAAAAACAAAACAGAGTATTTGTAAATGTAACTAAGGATCTTGAGCTAGGAAGATTATTCTGGGTTATTGGGGTGGACTCTAAATGCAAAAACATGTATTTTTCTGAGAGGAGGGCTGAGGAGAAGGCCATATAAAGATGGAGAAGAGAGAAGTTTGAAGATGCTGACCTTTGAGATTTAAGTGACTTGTCTACAGCAAGGAACACTGGCAGCCATAGATCAAAGAGTCAAGGAGGCCTGACTAGAGCCTCAAAGGTTGCATGGCTCTTTTCAGAACCTGGATTTTGGTCCAATGATACTAATTTTGGACTTTAGCTGTCTAGAACCTTGAGAGAGTAAATTTCTATTGTTTTAATCCACCAAACTTACAATAATTTTGTACAATAGCCACAGGAAACTGATACAATTACCTTGCCATTTTTTTTCATCTTTCCACTTGCTACTGCAATTTTTGTGCCTGTCTGGAAACTGTCTTCTCTAACTTGCTAGTAACCATCTTATTTCTAAAATTTAATAAGCACTTGTCCCTTTAGAACCAACATACTTACAATAAAGTATAAGTGAAGGGAAAATTGGAGAAGTGAATGGCAACCCACTCCAATATTCTTGCCTGCAGAATTACATGGACAGAGGAGTTTGGTGGGCTGTCCAAGGATGTAAAACAGTCCACTGGCTTGCAAAGAGTTGAACACTACTGAGCAACTAACATTCACACACTACTGAGTGACATACACACACACACACACACACACACACAAAGGGAAAATGGATGTGATTATATACTTTTTTTATATGCAAGTTCTGTCAGTCAGAAAAATTGATAATCTATTCAAGGACATACAGGTAATGTTGTAAGATTCAAATCTAGAATTAGACAACACAAATGATATTATTCTTTGCACTACAGTTATAAAATATCAAAAATTACAACCCAATAAGTGAAGACCACACATGTTTTATATAAATGTATTTATAAATTCTTATCCAGCCAACTAACATACATTATCCCTTATTCTGAGACCTAGATTTAAATACAGTGATGTCATAAATGATAAAGCTCCATGGATTGCATCCTGAATATGGTCATGAGCAACTTGAACTCCAACATTTTGAAGTCTTGAAACATATATAAGTCCATCATCTCTCAGGACATCATATTCATAGGTCAGAATATAGGTTGATGGCAAATTCTGTAACTGGGACTCATTGGCCAACAAGGGTGATAATCTGATATACATAAGTGCTGGTGATGAATAACTAGATTTTCCAAGAATTGGTTTAGTATAAATATGGCCCTCCTACTTCTTGGGTAAGAGAGTACTCCAGTTAACAAACTTGAACAAATGTCTTGATTCCAGAGGCATATGTTGGTTTCTTCTCATTGCCTGGGGAAATGCTTCATCCTTGGTTAAATACACACTCACAAGTTTTATGGGTATGTCTCTTGTCAGAACTAAACCATGTTCACTTTCTCAGTGAGATGGTAAATAAGAATCAATGAACTGTAAGAAAGGGTAAAGCAAAGCTTGTATCTTGATTTTATGTTTTATTTCAAGATCATTTTGCACCTGAAAAAAAAAAGATAGTATCTTGTAATGCAAAGACTTCTGAAACACCAGGAGGAGGAAATTTAATTTTAATAATTTATGCAATCTTGAGATAAACAAGTCTATGTAAATTGATGGATGTTAAAATTATTTTCACAATACTTATGTCTTTCAGTGATATGAAAAAAAGTGTCAAACTTATTTCAACAGTAAAGTTTTAAAAATTTTCATGTTGTGGGTGAGACTGATAGAGATACAAACTTCCAGTTATAAAATAAATGTCTCGTATGTAATGTATAACATGGTGACTATAGCTAATAATACTATGTTGTCTATTTAAACATTGATAAGATAGTAAGTCTCGAAAAGCCTCATCACAAGAAGAAAGTTCTAAATATGTGTGGTGATGGATATTAACTAGATTTATTGTGGTCATCTTTTTGTTTTATATATACATATGTATATAATTTTTATATTGTACACATGTAACTGATATACTGTTATATGCCAATTACTCTCAATATAAATTTTTCTAAAGTCATATGGCAGAAGGTGAGGCACTATTGGTCTATACCCAAGAGAAATGGGGGAAACTGGAGCTGCAGCCTCAGTGAGCTCCTCAGTCTGAGATGCTGACAAAAGTATCAGCAACCTGGCTCCATTACCACAGTAACAGCACAAACTATTGCTTAGATTTGTGTTAGCAAATTGACGTCTTAGGATCAGTTGAGTTAGTACATAAGTGAGTTCAACACAGAGGGAAATGGGGGAAATAAAGAATGAGAAGGAGAGATAGAGAGGAGAAAGGAAGGTACATACATTTATGGTGTTTTTGTCAAAAATCACCAATAGAAATTACCTAAGTAAGATATTCCTATGGAAAATTGACAGTATATATAAGTTTGTAAAAATTCTTGGCTGAAAGTAACCTAAGTGAATAGAAGAAATCAATGTAACTATTAAAATAATCTTATTTCATTTAAAAATTAAAGATAAATGTTTATATATTTAAAATAAATGTTAAAAATTAAAATATTATAAAATATTCTTAAAATTTAACATAATGTTATTTGGCTAATAAAAAAAAGTTCCCAACATCATGCCATACATTTTTAAGAAATATACAAATGTAGAAGTACCAAGACAAAAAATGAACAGGTAAGCCAGTCGATAGGTAACTTAGCTTGTGAAAAAATAGTAATGTGTTTGTGAAACAAAGGAATAAAATTATGAAAAACATCTTGATGATATTCACACAGTTTTACATGCAAGGGAAAGATGTGGAATAATTGACAAGGATTTTCCTTTCCCGAGGTAGTGGGTATCCTGAGGTCTCATTTGTGACCCTAAAGACTATCATAGAGAACCTCAGGATAATGTCCAAGGAACAACTGTCTCAGCCGAAGTGTCGCATCTGAGACAGTGGCATCTGGACAAATGAAAAAACCTGCTACTGCTCCAGGTAAAAGCTCAGGAATGAAGGACATATCTCTTGGTCAACCTCTCACCACAGTGGCTAGCTGAACCTAGTGGAGGGAATACAGTGAAATTCAAGAGGACCATCAGAAAGGGAAATGCACCTCCACAATGCATGCTCAGGGTGCTAGACATTTCACAAGTATATAATAAAAATGAGCCAAGATAAAGCCCCCTGACAGAAACTCCTCTAGATCCAAAGCTCTCCCAAGTACCCTCAGGTAGATGATCTAATGAGCAAAGGTCCACTATCTACAACTCACCCTCAGTGTCCCACACTTAAGAGACAGGGACCACATGCCCAGGGATGAGGCAAAAAGGAATCTACCAACTCTCTTATCTAGCTCTAACCTTCCTTTCTGTACTGTTGCATGAAATAAATCACTTTCCTATGCATGTGCCACTGTTTGCCACCCCTACATCCCTATTGTGCCCCCTCTTGCCATTTAAACCTTTTTCCCATCTCTCTCCTGTCCTTCAAAGCTCCTTTCAAAGTCAACCATTTTCTTTTCTTTTCTTTTTTAACTTTACAATATTTTCAAGATATTGGGAGAGCACCTTCTAATTAGATCCTTCACATTTGGAAATTCTGCCATATTCTCAATATCTGTGTTATCAGTCTGCTGTAAACTTTTCAGATATTTTCTACACATTTTCTATATACTTATAACCATATATATGTGATAGATGGGGAAACAGTGTAAACAGTGGCTGACTTTATTTTTGGGGGCTCCACAATCACTGCAGATGGTGATTGCAGCCATAAAATTAAAAGACACTTACTCCTTGGAAGGAAAGTTATGACCAACCTAGAAGCATATTATAAAGCAGAGACATTACTTTGTCCACAAAGGTGCATCTAGTCAAGGCTATGGTTTTTCCTGTGGTCATGTATGGATGTGAGAGTTGGACTATAAAGAAAGCTGAGCACTGAAGAATTGATGCTTTTGAACTGTGGTGTTGGAGAAGACTCTTGAGAGTTCCTTGGACTGCAAGGAGATCCAATCAGTCCATCCTAAAGGAGATCAGTCCTGGGTGTTCATTGGAAGGACTGATGCTGAAGCTGAAACTCCAATACTTTGGCCAGCTGATACAAAGAGCTGACTCATTTGAAAAGACTCTGATGCTGGGAAAGGTTGAGGGCAGGAGGAGAAGAGGACAACAAGGATGAGATGGTTGGATGGCATCACTGACTCAATGGACATGGGTTTGGGTAGACCACGGCAGTTGGTGATGGACAGGGAGGCCTGGCATGCTGTGGTTCATGGGGTCACAAGGAGTCGGAAATGACTGAATGACTGAACTGAACTGAACTGAACTAGTTTGGTCATAACTTTCCTTCCAGGGAGTAAGCATCTTTTAATTTCATGGCTGCAATCACCATCTACAGTGATTTTGAAGCCCATAAAAATTAGGTCAGCCACTGTTTCCCCATCTATTTGCCATGAAGTGATGGGACCGGGTGCCATGATCTTAGTTTTCTGAATGTTGAGCTTTAAGCCAACTTTTTCACTCTCCTCTTTCACTTTCATCAAGAGGCTCTTTAGTTCTTCTTCACTTTCTGCCATAAGGGTGGTGTCATCTGCATATCTGAGGTTATTGATATTTCTCCTGGCAATCTTGATTCCAGCTTGTGCTTCCTCCAGCCCAGCATTTCTCATGATGTACTCTGCATAGAAGTTAAATAAGCAGTGTGACAATATACAGCCTTGACATACTGGCTCAATACTTGTTATTATTTTATTTCCCATTGGGTCTAAGATAGTAAAATGCTCAATACAGTTTGAAAAAATAATAGAAAATGAGTGAATAAATATTGCTCTTCTTTTTATAATTTTGTTAAGAGGACACTATTCTTGGGACCAGAAGTCACAGGATATAAAAAGAAGTAACAGGCATATAACAAATAGGTCGCCAAAATAACTCTGAATTATTGATCTATAGCTTAGTTATTTTCTTCTAAAGTCATCTCGACTCAAAGACAACCAGTTAATCAGAATGCAAAGGTACAAATAACCATTAATCTAGAAACATAAATATTAATGCTGAAAAAGCCCTGAATGGAACACACTAAAAAATGGACATGAATATCATATAAATGGATATGTATTCCTCATTTTGTGGTCAACTCATATGTACCTGAATGCAAAAAAAATAAGTAAGACATTCATCTCAGGATGTCATTCTTTGGAGAAATAAGAATGAAAGTACAAAGTCAAGAAAGTTGAAAAACATACCCAGCTCATAGAAATATTCTTGAGAATTGGACATCAGTAACTGTATTTAAATTGTCCATTTCACTTTGTATTACTTTTTCAGTAAAATAAAGACCGTTGGGTAACTCAGTAATTAAATGATTATGGAAGATGTTCAACAAAGCCCATTCTTTATCTTTTTCAATAAGAACACAAGGGATATGATGCTATTAAACCTTATATATTTAAACACCATTAATCCTAAATTCAGGCTACTTAAAGAAAAATTCTCCTATATAAATTATTCACTCTGTACCTTATTTATTAAATTACCTAATTTGAATCTCTAATTTTTCAAGTTATAGGCCTTGCCACTAATATTATTGTCATTGTGAGAGTAGTTTATTAACATCATGGTAAAGATTGATCTCCTTGATCTCCATATTTGAGAGCAAAATTTGGGACCAGTTCATGAAAGGCATCTATATTATGGTTAAAAGCTTGGAGTTACATGTACACTTCTACATCAATTTCTTTGTTCACAACCAATCCCCAGGAGTTGGGAGTCATGGCTGAGGATTGTTTGGTCACAGAGTCAGAGAAGAGATGATGTTCCATGACTTTCTACCGTGCCCAGAGAGGCCTGTATCAGTCCACCAACTCAGCTAATTTGAAGCTCACTCATAGCAGTTGTCTGTGTCGCGAACACCTATGCCTGATATAAAGCCTACCCCAGGCTGCCTGAAGCATTATTAAGTCCTCTTCTACCTGCCAAATGTCCTGAGATCGAATATCTAGAGCATGATACCCTCCTGGAGAGTGGTAGTTTCCTCCTGCCAGTGGACTATACTTCAGTCCTTGCACTGAATCCCTCATTATCCACTGCCTCTCTCTACTCACTGGTTCACCAGGGTCCCTTCCAACTTAGACTCCTGGTTTGGGAGTGTGTTATCTATCCAAAGCCCTACACATCTGCAGAAGCTTACCCACTGCCTGTCATTCATAGAAAAATCAGTTCAATTCAGTTGCTCAGGGGTGTCCGACTCTTTGCAACCCCATGGACCGCAGCATGCCAGGCTTCCCTGTCCATCACCAGCTTCCGGACCTTGCTCAAACTCATGTCCTTGAGTTGGTAATGCCATTCAGCCATCTCATCCTCATAGAGAATAGATGTGTGCAAAATGTTAACTTATTTATGGTGTTCCTACATTGCTAGCAATGTCTTTGTACTCACACAGCTCAGCAAATCTGTTATATTTCAACCTTGAATACCTAGCTTTATGATAATGTGATCTCCCTCCTCTCCCCACCCCACCAACTAATTTCCTCTCCACTGACCTAACTCCACCCCCCAATACCACACGCAGTTTTACCAAAACACAGATAGTCAGTGAGTATCTGGATGTACTATGGATGACCATGAAGGAATTCCAATATGAGAGGCCTTTTGGTCTCATTCTAGGACACATGTTACAAGCACACTGGAAGCTGGAGAAATCCCATACCAGGCCTGCTATAGTCTAAATGTTATCTAAATGTGCTTCCATTATTCATATATTAAAAATCTAATGACCAAGGTGAGGGTCTTAGTAAGAACACATTTGAGAATTGATTTGGTCATGAGGTGAAATCCTGGTGAATGGTATTAATACCCTTATAAAAGAGGTCTTAAATGGCTAGCTCTCCCCTTCCATCGTGTGAGGATGCAATGAAAAGCCTGTGAGCTGGGAAAGGGCCCCAGTTCAACTTCCAGAACTGTGAGAAATAAGTTTCTGTTATTTATAAGCAACCTAGACACTGGTATTATATACAGAAGCTCAAACAGACTAAGACAGGGCCCTTTAAAGAATCCAACTTACTCTCCTCTTTATGGATTCATCCCATCCTTTCCTGTTTCTTATTACCCCCTCAAAAATCCTGCCTCCCATTATGTTCTAAAAGTAGGACATTGCAACCTAGCATATGATGTAAAAGTGCCAGATTCACAGTGACCCATGCCCAGGTGCAATACCCAGTTAGTTGGGAAAGAGGAGCTTGAAATCAGTGCTACTCCATGGTTAAGATGTTCATATCTGAGTTTGAGTCCTGGACAAGTTATTTAACCTTGTAAACCCTCAGTTTCTTGATCTTTGAAATTGATGTAATAATAGTAAGTGCAGCATATGGCTTTTGCCAGGGTGAGATAAAGCATTTATAGTACAGTTTCTACAGAAAACAATAAATACTGATTATATTTCTTATTGTCATTGAAATAAATGTTGAAGGAACCCAACAGCTTCTCTTTGGAGTGCTTCAGAAAATATTTGTTGATCTTTCAACAGGCAAACCATAGGAAATGACGGCTTAGCTCCATTTTTGATTGAAGATACAGAGGTACTATCTGAACTGGACAAACATCTTAATAACTCCTATATAAACCATGGCTCAAACCACAGAAGGCTTCTGAAAAACATATGCTCCCCCAAAGCCATGTAAGTATTATTATATGATGGATCAGTGTCATCATACACTGCTTCTTTTTACCATTTCAATCACTTGCTTAATCTGGTTTGTTACCCAGTTCTCTCCTATTGTTATTTCCCTTATTTCTCTAGAACACACATTTTTGACCAGCGCCACCTCCACTTTTAAACACACACCAAGCTCCCAGAAGTTCACTTTGGATTAAAGCTATCTACTCTTTGAGAAGTCATGATTACTAGTATTTAATGTGTATTTGGAGAAGGCAATGGCACCCCACTCCAGTACTCTTGCCTGGAAAATCCCATGATGGAGGAGACTGGTGGGCTGCAGTCCATGGGGTCACTAAGAGTCGGACATGACTGAGCAACTTCACTTTCACTTTTCACTTTCATGCATTGGAGAAGGAAACGGCAACCCACTCCAGTGTTCTTGCCTGGAGAATCCCAAGGATGGGGGAGCCTGGTGGGCTGCCTTCTATGGGGTCGCACAGAGTCAGATACGACTGAAGCGAATTACCAGTAGCAGCAGCAGCAATGTGTATTTATTCCAAGCAAGACATTCTGGTTACTGTTTTATATTGAATTTCCTCTTGTTTATATCTTAAACTTCTCAAATCTACCTCCTTGCCTCATCTTTATTCATTATTCCCCAAATCCAATACTATAGTTCCCCAGATCTGTCAATTCCACTTCTTTTTATTTCACTAATTCATCCACTTTTCTCCATCCCCACTGCCACTATCTTAATCCACGGCACTCTTTTTGCTGCTCAAAGTACTGAAATTCTTTCCCTATTCCTTCCTTTCCCACTTTCCAATTTACTCTCCATTTTTTAACAGAATTTTTTATTTATTTATTTTTTTTGATGTGGACCATTTTTAAAGTCTTTATTGAATTTATTACAATACTGGTCTGTTTTATGTTTTGGGTTTTTGGAACCTGCATTAGAAGGTGAAGTGTTAACCACTGGACTGCTGGGATGTCCCAACAACAGTCATTTTTAAATAAGAATGTGATTGAATCTTTTCAATAACTTCATTGTCCCCTGGAATCAAGGAAACATATCTCACAAGGGCCTTTCATGATTTGCCCCACCAGTCTTTCTAACCTCATCACTCACTATACTTTCCTCATTTCCTCTGATATAACATGTATGGACTTCTTTCATTTGTTTGGATCAAAAGCCAAGGAAAGGAACAAACAATGACAACCTGTGCAGGGAGAGACAAAGAGAATCCACCCACACTCTCTTCGGCAATTAAGAGATAGTGAGGTGAATTGAGAGCTTAGCATTGAAGCATAAACATCACCATATGTAAAACAGATAGCTTGTGGGATGTTGCAGTATAACACTGCGAGCTCTACCAGGTACTCTGTGACAAGAGCTCTAATTTTTTTTCTACTAAGACATTAAGGACTACTTGTGAGATTGTTTTCTATTACACAATGGGACAGCTCAAATAAAGTAGCTAATCAGGTACAAAAAGTTGAAGAGAGGAGGAGTTCAAACCCTAGGATATCTGAAGAGTGGAGAGAGAAGACAGGTATGTTGCCAGACTTTGGAAATATAAAGATTTTTTAAAAGATTATTATCCCAGTTTTCAAAACACTTAGAGTCTAATTGGGTATATACACAAGCAACAAATCATAAGACAAACCTTATACTGTAACTGTAGAGATGCAGGTTTGATCCCTGGTTCTGAAGATCCCCTGGAGAGAGAAATGACAATCCACTCCAGTATTCTTGCCTGGAGAATTCTATGGACAGAGGAGCCTGTCAAGCTACAGTTCATAGGGTTGCAAGAGAGTCAGACATGACTTAGCAACTGAACAACAGCAGCTAGATACTATAAATTTATATAAACTCCTTCAGGAAATACAGAGGTAACATAGAGGAGGCTTGGCTGGAGGACTTTCTGGAACTTATGGCACATCCAGGTGGAGAAATCTATTTGTGTATGTGGGTTCTGAGTTCATAACAGTGATCTCAGTGGAAGGCATAGATGAAGCCAGGAGACCAGACAGAGAAGGGGATAAAATAACGACTGAGTGTTGAGACCTGGAAATACTAGATTTAAAGAGGAGTTTGTTTCATGTAAAACTGAATGGAGGAGAAGTAAGAGGAGAAAAAGAGAGAGTGCTATCATAGACCTCATTGGAAGAGTTTTCTAAAAAGCCGGCAAGCTGGCAAGGGTTTTAAATGATAAGAAGAAGTTATATAAAAAGAACAACAAAAAAAATGCCCTTAGATTTAGAAAACAAAGATGATTGACAAACTTAGCCACAGCAAGTTAAAAGGAATGGCCAGGAAAAAACACAAAGAGATGATCTGAGGACGGTATATGAATATGTAGAAAAAGAGTATAATTAGATTTCAAGTGAAGTTGGATATAAAATAAAGGTTACAGATAGGATGGAATGTTGGATAAGTGGTTACAAAAAGCTCATTAGCTTTGGCTTTTTGTTTTCAGGTTTAAGATGAGAAAGCTTAGATATGATTGATTATATACTAAAGTAAAAGAACAAAGTTAGAGATTTTGAAGATACTGGAAAGAAAGAAAACAATTTTTAGAAAAAGATCCCTGGAGATGTGGGAGGTGGGAAGCAAATAATCCAGCAGACATGGTAAAAGTAACGGGAAACATGTAAACATAACAGAGGAATTGTGTCTGATGGTTGGTTGGTTGATTTCTCTGTTGGTGTCAGGGATAAGACAAGATTTAAAAGAAGTACATATCTGGTAGCCACTGCCCATTATTTCAGAGAAGGCGATGGCACCCCACTCCAGTACTCTTGCATGCAAAATCCCATGGACGGAGGAGCCTGCTAGGCTACAGTCCATGGGGCCGCTAAGAGTTGGACACGACTGAGCGACTTCACTTTCACCTTTCACTTTCATGCATTGGAGAAGGAAATGGCAACCCACTCCAGTGTTCTTGCCTGGAGGATCCCAGAGACAGGGGAGCCTGGTGGGCTTCCGTCTATGGGGTCGCACAGAGTTGGACATGACTGACGCGACTTGGCAGCAGCAGCAGCCCATTATTTATTTAAGAAAATATATTTTAATTGATAGGCAATAAACAAAGATAAACATGTGAGTCAAAAACAAATTTAAAGTAGGAGGTGTCTTGGATGAGAGAGAGAGACCAAGGAAAGAGACAGAGAGATAGAAATTCTTTACATATTATTATTTTATTCTTTATCTGGCTAATAAAAATCTCTTACCCTTAAACTTCCATGTTAAAAAAAAACTGGCTATTTAAGGAAAATAATATGTAAACCATGAACTTCCAGATGTTCTAGCTGGTTTTAGAAAAGGCAGAGGAACCAGAGATCAAATTGCCAGCATCTGCTGGATCATTGAAAAGGCAAGAGAGTTGCAGAAAAACACCTATTTCTGCTTTATTGACTATGCCAAAGCCTTTGACTGTGTGGATCACAATAAACTGTGGAAAATTCTGAAAGAGATGGGAATACCAGACCACCTGACCTGCTTCTTGAGAAATCTGTATGCAGGTCAAGAAGCAACAATTAGAACTGGACATGGAACAACAGACTGGTTCCAAATAGGAAAAGGAGTACATCAAGGCTGTATACTGTCACCCTGCTTATTTAACTTCTATGCAGAGTACATCATGAGAAATGCTGGGCTGGAGGAAGCACAAGCTGAAATCAAGATTTCCAGGAGAAATATCAATAACCTCAGATATGCAGATGACACCACCCTTATGGCAGAAAGTGAAGAAGAACTAAAGAGCCTCTTGATGAAAGTGAAAGAGGAGAGTGAAAAGGTTGGCTTAAAGTTCAACATTCAGAAAACTAAGATCATGGCATCTGGTCCTACCACTTCATGGCAAATAGATGGGGAAACAGTGGAAACAGTGTTAGACTTTATTTTGGGGGGCTTCCAAATCACTGCAGATGGTGATTGCAGCCATGAAATTAAAAGACGCTTACTCCTTGGAAGGAAAGTTATGCCCAACTTAGATAACATATTAAAAAGCAGAGACACTACTTTGTCCACAAAAGTCCATCTAGTCAAGACTATGGTTTTTCCAGTAGTCATATATGGATGTGAGAGTTGGACTATAAAGAAAGCTGAGCACCAAAGAATTGATGCTTTTGAACTGTGGTGCTGGAGAAGACTCTTGAGAGTCTCTTGTACTGCAAGGAGATCCAACCAGTCCATCCTAAAGGAGATCAGTACTGGGTGTTCACTGGAAGGACTGATGCTGAAGCTGAAATTCCAATACTTTGGCCACCTGGTGCAAAGAGCTGACTCATTTGAAAAGACCCTGATGCTGGGAAAGATTGAGGGCAGGAGAAGGGTACGATAAAGGATGAGATGGTTGGATGGCATCACCAACTCAATGGACATGGGTTTGGGTAGACTTCAGCAGTTGGTGATGGACAGGGAGGCCTGACATGCTGTGGTTTATGGGATCGCAAAGAGTTGGACATGATTGAGTGACTGAACTGAACTGAATCCTCATTAAAATCACCCTCAACATAATCATACAAGAACGGGAATCTAAAATTCTGTGGCATTGAAACAGCTATAGTTGATTCAACTCTTACGAGGCAAACACATGTTAGTGACAAATCAATTCTATCATAATTGTGAATATTGTTTCCACGGATGAGGAAGAAAACAATCCAAATTTGAGACAAAGAAAATTATGATGGTTAAATATCTGGTGTCAGTATGGAGCAAAACAATTTTCTTACCTGCCAAGTTGACCCTATGGACTGTTGCTCACCAGGCTCCTTTGTCCATGCGATTCTCCAGGCAAGAATACTGGAGTGGGTTGCCATGCCCTTCTCCAGGGGATCTTTCCAATGCAGGGTTCAAACCAACGTCTCCTGCAATGGCAGGTGGGTTCTTTACCAGTAGCGCCTCCTGGGAAGTCCCATCTGTTACTTTAGAGTAAGGCAATTTTGCCGTCACAGTTAAACAGCTTTCAAATGTTAAAAGATAATAATTTCCAAGCCTTTTAAATGTCAAACTTAACTTGCTGTATTGATATAGGTGTTTTGGTTTTATAGACCTGAGGAAGTTAGCCAATCTTTTATTTAATCTGTCACTCTTATTAAGATAAAGTTTTTCCTGAGACCAGGATGGATATCCCAAGAAAAGTTGCTTTCCCTGGACATATGTTCCACTTGATGAATTTAGGGAGAGAAGGAGATTCTGCTAATTCACCCAAAAGAGAAGAATTGAGGAATCTGTCTGTCTTGAGTAGAGAGTTACTCAGTTCAAGGTTAACAATTGATGACAGATACCATCCAGTGGCTTATGCAATTCATCTGGATTTGATTAGCACAGATGAATAGTAGCTCCCAGAGCAATGGTGATACAGTATTCATGGAAGAGGACAAATGTTTCTGCTTTCAATGGATTTCAGGTAATCTGTGCAACACTGAGATGTTCGAACTACATGGAAATAAGCAAACAAAAATGGCGGTAACAAGGTTGCTACAAGTCAGTCAATAGAGTGTCCTCATTAATTACAGTTTCTGATTAATATTTACTATTAAGACTTTTTTGTAAAGAAAATCTTAAAAATATTTTTAAAGATGTGTCAAATATATAAGATCATATGTTGCCATAAAAATATTATTATAAGTCAGATTACCACCTTATGACAAATGATCCAAATTAGTAGGAATAGTATATTTAGAAAAGACAAACTATAAACTTTAATAAATACAGATATCTTATATCACAGTTTCCTTTTAAAATTACCTATATTGAAGTACATAGTTTTTAAAAGTTGATCAGAGGGAACTTAATGATTACCTCAAAATATCAAATTAATTTATATTATTTTCTAAAATTAAAAAGATATTTATGATCCTAAATAAATAAAAAATAATGCATAGATTAAAAATGGATTAAATGGCTATTTAATTGGATTTAAATGCTGTGATTACATTTAAAAATATTTGTTCCTCTTAAAGAATAAGTGACTATGTTCAGAAGAGTTTCCTTGACTATATTGACCATCCAGATCATTGTGACAGGCCAGCAACATTAATGATTTTAGAACACATTATGTAAAAAAAAAAATCTTGAAATTATAGTAGTAGTCATTGTCTTTTAATTATGGTAATATAATTGCAAAGTGGAAAAGTTCCACAAAATAAAGTTATGTAAGACTCTATTTGCCCTCCTAACCCAGGCAAACATCTTTTTATATTGTAATTTTATATGAAACAATGAGTCATCTTTTTGTATACCTATAAGAAAGACAAATCTAATATTCCTTCTTGAGGTCTTCTCAGGGTATACAACAATATTGATCTCTCAGTGGTGTATTCTTATTGAAACTGAGTTTTTCAGGCCATAAATATGTAACGTATTATTAAACACAGGATCATGACATTTTGAAAAAAAAAAAAAGATTTATAATATATTACAAAGTAGGAGTTCATTCTGATGACCCAGATCAAGAATAATCCTAGAACAAGTAAAACTTTTTGATTAAAATATCTCTTATAGAAAGCTTAGCAAACCATGAAGATGAGTAACTTGAAGTATAGTCATAAAAATAAACAGGAAAGGGTAAAGGAAATGATCTTTTTATGTTATTTAACCATACTGAGTTCTGATGCACTATTTTCAGCTGTAGCAATCTCTTTGGACAGATAGAAAGTTAAAGAGATACTATCTTCTTGAATAATTAATTAATAAGACTACAATAATTTCAAATTTTAATTCACTGCACTACAAACTTTACTGAGAATTGCATTAGTGAGCATTGCCTCGAAAGTGGCTTTGTTAGTATTTAGGATTGCCCTGCCAGAAAGCTATAAGGCAGGTCTTCACATCTTTGTAAGTCTCCAGGAGTACATCTAATTGTCATTTCTAAAGCTCCCTTCACTTACAAAACCAAGCAAATATTATAATGTAGAAGCAGAAATTGTAAGTGTGGCAAGATGTTGCCTGATGATTATTGGGTAATTGCTGGACAGTTTTCAAAATCTCTACAGCCATAAAACTAGTTTTAGGTAAGATTCAAGGTCAGATTGCTATATGACTTGGTATAGCAATTGGAATAATAATCTCAAAGAAGATACAGTCCTCAACTTTCATTCTCTACCACACTTCACACTCCACCTCAGCAAGATCCTTTTTTCAAATACAAATCAGTTCAGATTGGAAGAGATCTCAAGAATCAACAGGTTTAATGGTTTGCAAACTTTCTTTTGGGCAATGAAATTGTCTTTTTTCCCCGTAAGGCAATTTATATAGAACTGTATACATGAAGGGGATTAAAGTGAAGCATCTTTGGTTGAAAGGAAGCGTGGGGTGCACAGCCAAAGAAGAAGCTTTGCTATCATCCTTACCAATCTGGCTCCACATCTAGGGGTTTGCGGTGTGTGTATGTGATGTTACATATTGGCTTACACATATAGGCTTATGTTTATGGATATGTACATATATATATATATATTTGCATGTGTCTGTGTATATATAAAATATAAACATGTGTGTACATATATTTGCATGTGTCTATGTGTATATAAAATATAAACATATGTATGTATATATAATCTTCCTTCCAACCCTGAGTATTTTATTTTCAAACTGAAGAAGAAAAACTTTTTCTTTTAAAGGAGTTGGATTTCTTCCCCAATGATTTAATGGGGCTAATATAACACTTATATCAAAACCTGACACAGAATTTTTAATAAGTAGAAATAAATTCCTCAAAACCCACAGATTTTTAATTTTAGCAAGTGAAAACCAACAATACATGAACATTTTAATTCACCATAACCCGTGAGGCTCGTGCTTGGAATGCAAGCATAATTTAGGATGATTTAGGAGAATGACATTAAAACATGTATAATATCATATAAGAAACGAATTGCCAGTCCAGGTTCGATGCAGGGTACAGGAAGCTTGGGGCTGGTGCACTGGTGCACTGGGATGACCCAGAGGGATGGTAAGGGGAGGGAGGTGGGAGGGGGGGTCATGATGGGGAACACGTGTACACCCGTGGTGGATGCATGTTGATGTATGGCAAAACCAATACAATATTGTAAAGTAAAAAAAATAAATAAATAAAATTGAAAGATGACTAACACAATATTGTAAAGTTTAAAAATAAAATAAAATTTAAAATAAATAAATAAAAATTAAACAAAAAACAGAATGGAACAACAAAAAAAAAGAAAGATAAAAAAAAAATCTGAAAGTCAACTGACATAATCCAACATGTTGAAAGAATAAAGAAGAAAAGTCACACTGTGATTTCAATAGTTGCATTATAAACATTTGGCAAATTCAGTAACCATTTATGCAAAAAACTATCAGCAAACTGGGAATAGAAGGGACTTTCAATATAACAAAAGCCAGCTATGAAAACTCTTCAGTTTTTTTTTAGTGAAGCATTGAACAATGTTCTCCTAAGATCCAGAGCAAGATAATTGTAATCAATATTCCTGGAAGCCCTAGCCAGTACACTAATAAGAGGGAAAAGCAAAGCATAAAGACTGGAAAAGAGGAATTAAAACTCTCTCCAGAGAGTTTCTGTCTCTGGTTACAGAAGTTATGATTGTTTTTGTAAAAAATCCTGCTGCTGCTGCTGCTAAGTCGCTTCAGGAGTGTCCGACTCTGTGTGACCCCATAGACGGCAGCCCACCATGCTCCCCGGTCCCTGGGATTCTCCCTCCAGGCAAGAATACTGGAGTGTGTTGCCATTTCCTCTTTCAATGCATGAAACTGAAAAGTGAAAATGAAGTCACTCAGTTGTGTCTGACTCTTAGCGACCCCATGGACTTCAGCCCACCAGGCTCCTCCATCCATGGGATTTTCCAGGCAAGAGTACTGGAGTGGGGTGCCATTGCCTTCTCTGAGAAAATCCTAGGAAATGTAAAAAAAAAAGAAGAAGAATATATGAGTGAAACTTTCAAGGATATGATTGGGAAGGTCAAAGTAAAAATGAAATGTATTCTTGTACACTCTCAATGAACATTTGAAAAATTTTATTTTAGATTAAGTTCCAAAATAAGTCAGGGATGAATTCAAGAAAAGATTTGCAAGACTTCAGCATTGAAAAAATAATATATTATTTAGGAAGTTGAAGAGGACCTTATGCATTACTTGAAAGTCTCAATAATGGTAAGATATCATTCCTCCCCTAAATTTTTAGGTTTAATGCAATACCAATCAAAATCCTATTAGTGGTTCTTTCTTAGAAGTTGACAAAATATCCTATTATTTTGATGGAAAAGACATGGAACACAAGAAACAATTGTGAAGATAAGAACAAAGCTGAAGTCAGCATGGTATTAGCATAAGGGTAAAATATATAGATCAATGGAACAGAAGAGAAAGGTCAGAAATAGTCATGTTATGGTCTTTATTTTAGACTCAAGCATCACTGTAATC
Organism: Bos indicus; assembly: GCF_029378745.1. Classification (NCBI taxonomy): domain Eukaryota; kingdom Metazoa; phylum Chordata; class Mammalia; order Artiodactyla; family Bovidae; genus Bos; species Bos indicus. Next base: position 116,560,818 of record NC_091760.1, read on the forward strand.
TAATGAGAAAGGATAGTCTTTTCAGTGAATACTGCTGGAGGAACAGGGTGTCTGCATGGGGGAAAAAAATGAGCTTTGAACTCCACTTCCCAATAAAAGACAAGGGTGTACCTGTTGAGTCACTGCCACTGCTAAGGTGCCCCCAGAACTGTCTCCTAAAATACCAATTTGGATAGGATCCACTCCATATTTTGTAAGAATTTTATCCTGAAGAAAAAACTTGACTGCAGTAATGCTGTCTTGAAATGGAGCAGGAAAGTGGTGTTGAGGGGCTGGCTAATCTATAGCTTTAAAACAAAACAATTTTATTTAAACAATTTTTTAAAGTATGGTTTATGGCTCTATCTGTGAATGTAGCTTTCAAACACCAAATGGATGCAATTTAACACCATGTTCTCTTGTTTAATCTTCCAAATACCAAAACTGAGTTCTCTACTAACTTCTTATATGAATGACTCAAAATTGATGTTAAAGTTTTCAACCTTGTATCTGAGGTCCATGGATGGCATTGCCCAGGAGAAGTATGGAGAGTATTAAAACTCTCGAGAACATAAACATGAATTTAGTGCAAGTATATTTTGGATTGGAAATGCCCTATAGCTCATGTCATATTCTCAATGTAACTAGCAATCTAAGCATTAAAAATAAAAAAGCATATGAATTTTTGAAGGCAGTAGATCTAAGAGCATACTCTAGGCAAATGTTCAATTTTTTCAAAGCAATTAGATAAAAATTATACAGACTGGCAATGCACATACCTCATTATGAATAATGCACAGGAATTGATTCTAAATAATTTTTTTGAAATATAAATAGTATTTAGATATGCTAGAGAGCTTGCTTGTTTCTGGTATTGATCAATTCATTTGCAAGGTAAACTATCTTACCATCCCTTTAATGGATACAAATGGATTTTCCCCCAACATGTGTGGACCAGTAAAAACAGGAGAGTACTTCTGTTAACCTGTTCTCAGGGCTAACTTTTTCTTTTCATTCTTCAGAATGCTAAAATTAGTAAGTATTTGTACTTAACATTAAATATTGGTGAGATAATTCTTATATGTTTATTATAATTTATATTTAGAAAATCCTAAACAAAGTATAATTTAAACATAGGTATGTACCAAAAGATGTTGGTTTCTAGTTTAAATACAGTACATTTAAGCTTTTAGAGCTAAAAACAACAAAAATCATAAGGATCTGATAGACAATATAAGCAAAGCACAAAAATATCACTGTATTAAAACAGATTTAAAATCAATGATTTAGATTACTCCAAAAGCTATGGAGGTAGAAAGAATATCCTAATATTATAAGTTAGAAGTATCCCTGAAAATAGAAGTTCTTCCTTGTTCTATATGTAACCATAACAACAAGGACAGAAATCACTGCTTAGATGACCCATTTTTAATCTGTTTTCTCTCTAAACTTTCATAGCTTCCAACTGAAAAACCACTGCCACCAACTACAAATGTCACAATGATACCACTATGTCATCTCAGAACTGTTGGATTGGAAGTCTCTAAGGATAATTTTGTTACTATAAAAAGGGGAAAAGGGAAGAGGGGGAAGAATTCCTCCTGGGAATGTTGGCTTCAGATATCCAGACTATGATATCTGGATATCCGGATATCCAGACTATTTCCAGCATGAGTAAGAAAATACGGACCTGTCCTAAGATATTCTGGTATGCCCTTGCAAAATACAGAATGCAAAATCACTTTTCCAAAGAGTGGCTTAAAATTCTCAGCTATTCCCAAATTTTGCCTCCTCTATTACTTCCAAACAAGAATTACTGTAAGTTAAAACATTTTATTATTAGTCTTAATACAGCATACTATCCCCAGTGTGTAATAGTTTATTAATTTCTTCCTATCTAGCTGGATTACTTGGGGCATAATTAAAACCTTATATAACCTAAATTTTATGTGTCTAGAGCAATAGTCTTTTCTAAAAATGCTCACCCTGGGATGTCACTCAGAAATTCTCACAATCACAGAAAAGTAATGACATACTAGATCCTCTTGAAGATCTATGTTGCAATGGGGATGAATAAAATACATTAATTAAAAAAAATCTATTTGAGGCATAACTGATTTGATTTGGAAATCACATCTCTACTGGATAAAGGCAAAAATCACAGTGACAAAAAAAAAAAAAAAATCATTCTCTCACTCCACTCCCACAACCAAGCTTGCTTGCCGTCCATCTGTTCAGAAGTCAAAAGTCTTATGCTCTGAAATAAAGAAATAAGTGTCAAAGTACTCCCTGTAATTAAAAAGCAAGAGAAATGATTATAAGTATGACCTTGGAAAGAAATGTGACTTGTCAGTGTCACATAGAAACATTTATTTCCTTTTCCTGTTTCTATGCAGAGGGACCTGAATCACCATGACACACTCTGCAGTAATGTCTTCCAGGAGTCAAAAGATGATTTTGTTAATTGGTGTTCTGTGAGAGAGAAGCTGGGTTAAACTTCAACCCCCTCTAATTTTCTCATGCCATCTGCTGTCTGTACACAATGATCCTCCCCAAAACCTTCCATGGCTTGTTGTGTTTTCTTCTGCTCTACTCATCAAGGTAGCAAGTTTCATATGGGTTAGTCTTAACTTGAGTGACGTGTATACCTCAATGCACATTCTCCAAAGCTTTCTTTAGAAATAATGGTTATGTATTAACTTCAATATATTTGAATTTTGTGTTAATATTTCAACTGGTTAATATTTCAGGGGATAAAGAAAGGGATAGATGTATTGACTCTCTAAAACCACAACACTGAATAATATGGTTCCTCCAAATCTCCAAATTCTTTGATTATGAAATGGTCCAATACATTATGAAATGGTCCAATAACCTTGACATTTAAGACAGAATGTAATGAAAAGCAACTACATTTTGAGAGAGGTTCTTGGAAGTCAGTGTATGGACTTAGATGGACATGTTCATTTTGTCATGCTTGGCACACAAGCCATCAGCTCTCCCTCCAGTAGGCACACACACACACACTCCTCTCTTCCCAGTTAACCCCAACTCCAGTTTGTCAGCACCTGGTCACAATACTTTGGCAAAACTGTGACATTTGCGATGTACTTACCACAAATCCTAGAAATTCAGAGAAGTCTCAAATCATAATCAAATTTCAAACTTTTGTAAGGTGTTCTGAGCATATGAACAAAACTTCAAAGTAAAAGCAAGAATACACAGAACTATACAAAAAAAATCTTCACAACCCAGATAATCTTCACAACCCACCTAGAGTCAGACATCCTGGAATGCGAAGTCAAATGGGCCTTAGGAAGGAAGCATCACTATGAACAAAGCTAAGGGAAGTGATGGAATTCCAGTTAAGCTATTTCAAATCCTGAAAGATGATACTGTGAAAGTGCTGCACTCAATATGTCAGCAAACTTGGAAAACTCAGCAGTGGCCACAGGACTGGAAAAGGTAAATTTTCATTCCAAACCCAAAGAAAGGCAATGCCAGAGAATGTTCAAAACTGCACAGTTACACTCATCTCAGTTCAGTTCAGCTGCTCAGTCGTGTCCAACTATTTGCGACCCCATGAATCGCAGCATGCCAGGCCTCCCTGTCCATCACCAACTCCCGGAGTCACCCAAACTCATGTGCATTGAGTTGGTGATGCCATCCGGCCATCTCATCCTCTGTCGTCCCCTTCTCCTCATGCCCCGAATCCCTCCCAGCATCAGGGTTTTTCCAATGAGTCAACGCATCTCACATGCTAGCAAAGTAATGCTTAAAATTCTCCAAGCCAGACTTCAACAGTACGTGACCATGAACTTCCAAATGTTCAAGCTGGATTTAGAAAAGACAAAGGAATCAGAGATCAAATTGCCAACATCTGCTGGATCATCTAAAAGCAAGAGAGTTCCAGAAAAACTTCTACTTTATTGACTGTGCCAAAGCCTTTGACTGTGTGGATCACAATTAACTGTGGAAAATTCTGAAAGAGATGGGAATACCAGACCACCTGACCTGCCTCTTGAGAAATCTGTATGCAGATCAGGAAGCAACAGTTAGAACTGGACATGGAACAACAAACTGGTTCCAAATAGGAAAAGGAGTACGTCAAGGCTGTATATTGTCACCCTGTTTATTTAACTTATATGCAGAGTACATCATGAGAAAGGCTGGACTGGAAGAAACACAAGCTGGAATCAAGATTGCCGGGAGAAATATCAATAACCTTAGATATGCAGATGACACCACCTTTATGGGAGAAAGTGAAGAATTAAAGAGCCTCTTGATGAAAGTAAAAGAGGAGAGTGAAAAAGTTGGCTTAAAGCTCAACATTCAGAAAACGAAGATCATGGCATCCAGTCCCATCACTTCATGGCAAATAGATGGGGAAATAGTAGAACAGTGGCAGACTATTTTTTTGGGCTCCAAAATCACTGCAGATGGTGACTGCAGTCATAAAATAAGAAGATGCTTACTCCTTAGAAGAAAAGTTATGATCAACCTGACAGCATATTAAAAAGCAGAGACATTACTTTGCCAACAAAAGTCCATCTAGTCAAGGCTATGGTTTTTCCAGTGGTCATGTATGGATGTGAGAGTTGGACTATAAAGAAATTGAGTACCAAAGAATTGATGCTTTTGAACTGTGGTGTTGGAGAAGACTCTTGAGAGTCTCTTGGACTGCAAGGAGATCCAACCAGTCATCCTAAAGGAAATCAGTACTGAATGTTCACTGGAAGGTCTGATGCTGAAACTGAAACTCCAATACTTTGGCCACCAGATGCTAAGACTTGACTCATTTGAAAAGACCCTGATGCTGGGAAAGATTAAAGGTGAGAGGAGAAGGGGACGACAGAGGATGAGATGGTTGGATGGCATCACTGACTCAATAGACATGAGTGAGTAAACTCCGGGAGTTGGTGATGGACAAGGAGGTCTGGCGTGCTGCAGTCCTTGGGGTCACAAAGAGTTGGACACGAATGAGCTAACTGAACTGAACTGAACTGAATCCTGTTATCTTAAAATGTAAATTTGGGAGTGGTTCTGGTAAAATTTTTACAATCTTGAGCCATTCTTATGATTTATTGTAATAACTAAATTTAAAAAGTGTATAGCTCTCTTGCTAAAGACTAGTGAATGGGGCATTGTCTGTCCTCTTCTGATGTCTGTGTCAGAAGCTTTCTCCATCCCTTCTCACTGTGATAAAGCTTCTGCCACACGAGACCGCTGAGTGTTCAAGTCTGTTCTCTAGTCCTGAAGCTAAATCTTCTTTTTCAGAGATTGCAAATCCAACATCGTTCACCATAAGCTATCAATAATATTCCTTTTTCCAGTCTCTTCACAGTGCCAAGATTAAATTTTTTTCCATGAATACTGAATCATAAGTAGCAGAACAAATGTAGACTGAGAACGTTTTCAGGTAATGTGATCATCTTAAGAACAAGAGGCTAATTTTCTTTTAAATATTATAGCACCAGTAGAAACCTGTTTTGCAATAGACAGACTCTGACACAGATACCTAATTCATTTCTTATTTGCATGCAGTTAAAAACTCTCACAGTATTTCCTCACCCTGTGATTGCATCATCAGCCCAACGTATTTAAGATGCAAATCAGAGTCTAAATGATAGTTATGAGACAACCATGAAGTGTAATTCTGTGATTGGCTGGTTGCAACATTTTATAAGAGGACGTTTAAAAAAAAGTTGCCTGGTAGTCTGTCAGAATCCAGTCTCACATTATTAGCATGGACTACTAATCCTGTTAACAAATCCTGCTTGTTGTAATGGACCAGACTTTGGGACAAAAGATAAAAGTGTAGGGTCTCGTTCAAGTTTCATTATCCACCGAGCTGAAACTTTTTATTAGACTGAGTACCACCAGGTTCAGTACAGGTATCAAAGAAAAATCCTGTTTTTAAAGGATTACATAGTGATTTTGTCCATAAGGTTTAGTGGTAAGTATCTAAAATTATACTGAGAAATCAGCCTAGGATGGCAGGAAACATCAAGTGTGAATATTGCATTCATGCTTCTTGCCACCTGAGAGCCTGAGGGAGACTTGTCTGTAAAGCAGATCACCTGGAATGATCCTTAGTTCTTTAGTGATGCAAGAAACAAGATTTTCCTGTCCAATATGTCAGGACAAACTAAATAGATGAACAGTCACAGATCAATAAACACACAAGAACTCATCAAACAGGAATTGTTACTTAAGGGAAGTAATTTTATGATAAAATTCAGTTTAGTCAGGGGTCTGATATAAGGATATATCAGTTTAATTCCAAAACTTATCATAAGCTTAATTATTAAAATGTTTGTTTATATTCACCTATGTTCTCAGTTCAGTTCAGTCGCTCAGTCGTGTCTAACTCTTTGTGACCCCATGAATCGCAGCACGCCAGGCCTCCCTGTCCATCACCAACTTCCGGAGTTGACCCAAACTCAAATCCATCGAGTCAGTGATGCCATCCAGCCATCTCATCCTCTGTTGTCCCCTTCTCCTCCTGCCCCCAATCCCTCCCAGCATCAGAATCTTTTCCAATGAGTCAACTCTTCACATGACGTGGTCAAAGTACTAGAGTTTCAGCGTTAGCATCATTCCTTCCAAAGATATCCCAGGGCTGATCTCCTTCAGAATGGACTGGTTGGATATCCTTGCAGTCCAAGGGACTCTCAAGAGTCTTCTCAAACACCACAATTCAAAAGCATCAATTCTTTGGTGCTCAGCCTTCTTCACAGTCCAACTCTCACATCCATACATGACCACAGGAAAAACCATAGCCTCGACTAGATGAACCTTTGTTGGCAAAGTAATGTCTGTGCTTTTGAATATGCTATCTAGGTTGGTCATAACTTTCCTTCCAAGGAGTAAGCGTCTTTTAATTTCATGGCTACAGTCCCCACCTGCAGTGATCTTGGAGCCCAAAAAAATCAAGTCTGACACTGTTTCCACTGTTTCCCCATCTATTTCCCATGAAGTGATGGGACCAGATGCCATGATCTTCATTTTCTGAATGTTGAGCTTTAAGCCAACTTTTTCACTCTCCACTTTCACTTTCATCAAGAGGCTTTTTAGTTCCTCTTCACTTTCTTCCATAAAAGGGTGGTGTCATCTGCATATCTGAGGTTATTGATATTTCTCCCAGCAATCTTGATTCCAGCTTGTGTCTATGTTCTAGTCTTCCCTAAATCTGCTGGCACAGCTTTTGGTTTGTGAGGGTATACATTTCAGGGTAAAATGTGCTTATTTTAGTTTCCCCACCATTTTTCACCACACAGTATCACTATCAGTCGACTAATATCTGTGGAGTTTTGGTTACCCTTCCCACATCTCATTTCCATTCAAGTCAGACAATCACAAATACCTTTAAATTGATGACATTTTCTCATTTCTTACAACATAAAATCCAAGTTCCTAAGTAGGGCATTGTATGTTTCCAAGCCTCTCCATAATGTCTTTCCTCATACCCTAGAATCCAGGTCAACCTCAAATGCTGCCCTGTAACAGCAGATCATATAAGATTTCTGGAGATTTTGTCACATGTCTCTTCCTCAAAAGAGCCCCCTCAATTGCTTTCTGATCTCACTCCCTTGTGCTTTTAATTTTCAGCTCATTCCCTTCTGTGTTGTTTTTTGTGATCCCTAACACATGGAGTTGATCAATTTCCCTTTCTTTACACCATCCAATCCCAAAGAAAGGCAGTGCCAAAGAATGCTTAAGGTACCGCACAATTGCACTTATCTCACACGCTAGTAAAGTAATGCTCAAAATTCTCCAGGCCAGGCTTCAGCAATATGTGAACCGTGAACTTCCTGATGTTCAAGCTGGTTTTAGAAAAGGCAGAGGAACCAAAGATCAAATTGCCAACATCTGCTGGATGATTGAAAAAGCAAGAGAGTTCCAGAAAAACATATATTTCTGTTTTATTGACTATGCCAAAGCCTTTGACTGTGTGTATCACAATAAACTGTGGAAAATTCTGAAAGAGATGGGAATACCAGATCACCTGACCTTCCTCTTGAGAAACCTATATGCAGGTCAGGAAGCAACAGTTAGAACTGGACATGGAACAACAGACTGGTTCCAAATAGGAGAAGGAGTACGTCACAGCTGTATATTGTCACCCTGCTTATTTAACTTCTATGCAGAGTACATCATGAGAAACCCTGGGCTGGAAGAAGCACAAGCTGGAATCAAGATTGCTGGAAGAAATATCAATAACCTCAGATATGCAGATGACACCACCCTTATGGTAGAAAGTGAAGAGGAACTCAAAAGCCTCTTGATGAAAGTGAAAGAGGAGAGTGAAAAAGTTGTCTTAAAGCTCAACATTCAGAAAATGAAAACCATGGCACCTGGTTCCATCACTTCATGAGAAATAGATGGGGAAACAGTGGAAACAGTGTTAGACTTTATTTTTGGGGGCTTCCAAATCACTGCAGATGGTGATTGCAGCCATGAAATTAAAAGACGCTTACTCCTTGGAAGGAAAGTTATGTCCAACCTAGATAGCATATTGAAAAGCAGAGACATTACTTTGTCCACAAAGGTGCATCTAGTCAAGGCTATGGTTTTTCCTGTGGTCATGTATGGATGTGAGAGTTGAACTGTGAAGAAAGCTGAGCACTGAAGAATTGATGCTTTTGAACTGTGGTGTTGGAGAAGACTCTTGAGAGTCCCTTGGACTGCAAGGAGATCCAACCATTCCATTCTAAAGGAGATCAGTCCTGGGTGTTCATTGGAAGGGCTGATGCTAAGGCTGAAACTCCAATACTTTGGCCACTTCACATGAAGAGTTGACTCATTGGAAAAGACTCTGATGCTGGGAAGGATTGGGGGCAGGAGAAGAAGAGGATGACAGAGGATGAGATGGCTGGATGGCATCACCGACTCAATGGACATGAGTTTGTGTGAACTCCAGGAGATGGTGATGGACAGGGAGGCCTGGCGTGCTGCGATTCATTGGGTCGCAAAGAGTCAGACACGACTGAGCAACTGAATTGAACTGAACTGAACTGAAAGAAGTATAAACTTTTGCCTTCTTCCCAATAACACCAAATAGAATTTACATAGTGAGCATGTATCTCAACCTCTTACTAATATGCACAAACAAATATTTCTACAAACACTGCTACCCACTGAATTTTTGTGTTCCCCCAAAATACATATGTTGAGCACCTAATGACCAAGGTATTTCTGTTAGAAAGATGGTTAGGTCATGAGGGCAGAGCTCTCATCAATGGAATAGTACCCTTATCAAACAGACCTCAGACAACTCCTTCCCTTCTGCCTTGAAGGGACACATCAGGAAGATGACTGACTGTCTATAAACCAAGAAACAGTCCTTCTCCAGACAGAAAATCTGTTTATGCCTTGATCTTCCCTGCCTCCACATATGTGAGAAATAAGTATTTGTTGTTTAAGCTACTTGGTTTATTGTATTCTGTTACAGCAACCACGATGGATTAAGACAAACCCAAAATGACATTAAAGCATTATGCAAATTAAACATTATAGATAAAACATAACTATTGTTTACATGCACAATAAAAATTGCATTTTATAATATTGCTTATATACAATATAAATATATTTTTACAAATATATTTATATTTAAAATATAAATATATTTGTATTTATATACAATATAAATATATTTTCTCTGTCTATATATCTGTGCATTCACCTGAGACTGACTTCTGCCTAGAGAACATTTCCTTTAATATCTTTTTTTTTTGTCTATATAACATTTTTTTTTAAACTTTACAATATTGTATTGGTTTTGCCAAATATTGAATGAATCCGCCACAGGTATACATGTGTTCCCCATCCTGAACCCTCCTCCGTCCTCCCTCCCCATTCCATCCCTCTGGGTCGTCCCAGTGCACCAGCCCCAAGCATCCAGTATCGTGCATTGAACCTGGATTGGTGACTCGATTCATACATGATATTATACATGTTTCAATGTCGTTCTCCCAGATCTTCCCATCCTCTCCCTCTCCCACAGAGTCCATAAGACTGTTCTATACATCAGTGTCTCTTTTGCTGTCTCGTATACAGGGTTAACGTTACCATCTTTCTAAATTCCATATATATGCCTTAGTATACTCTATTGGTGTTTTTCTTTCCGGCTTACTTCACTCTGTATAGTAGGCTCCAGTTTCATCCACCTCATTAGAACTGATTCAAATGTATTCTTTTTAATGGCTGAGTAATACTCCATTGTGTATATGTACCACTGCTTTCTTATCCATTCATCTGCTGATGGACATCTAGGTTGCTTCCATGTCCTGGCTATTATAAACAGTGCTGCGATGAACATTGGGGTACACGAGTCTCTTTCCCTTCTGGTTTCCTCAGTGTGTATGCCCAGCAGTGGGATTGCTGGATCATAAGGCAGTTCTATTTCCAGTTTTTTAAGGAATCTCCACACTGTTCTCCATAGTGGCTGTACTAGTTTGCATTCCCACCAACAGTGTAAGAGGGTTCCCTTTTCTCCACACCCTGTCCAGCATTTATTGCTTGTAGACTTTTGGATCGCAGCCATTCTGACTGGCGTGAAATGATACCTCATTGTGGTTTTGATTTGCATTTCTCTGATAATGAGTGATGTTGAGCATCTTTTCATGTGTTTGTTAGCCATCTGTATGTCTTCTTTGAAGAAATGTCTATTTAGTTCTTTGGCCCATTTTTTGATTGGGTCATTTATTTTTCTGGAATTGAGCTACAGGAGTTGCTTGTATATTTTTGAGATTAGTTGTTTGTCAGTTGCTTCATTTGCTACTATTTTCTCCCGTTCTGAAGGCTGTCTTTTCACCTTGCTTATAGTTTCCTTTGTTGTGCAGAAGCTTTTAAGGTTAATTAGGTCCCATTTGTTTATTTTTGCTTTTATTTCCAATATTCTGGGAGGTGGGTCATAGAGGATCCTGCTGTGATGTATGTCGGAGAGTGTTTTGCCTATGTTTTCCTCTAGGAGTTTTATAGTTTCTGGTCTTATGTTTAGATCTTTGATCCATTTTGAGTTTATTTTTGTGTATGGTGTTAGAAAGTGTTCCAGTTTCATTCTTTTACAAGTGGTTGACCAGTTTTCCCAGCACCACTTGTTAAAGAGATTGTCTTTTCTCCATTGTATATTCTTGCCTCCTTTGTCAAAGATAAGGTGTCCATATGTGTGTGGATTTATCTCTGGGCTTTCTCTTTTGTTCCATTGATCTATATTTCTGTCTTTGTGCCAATACCATACTGTCTTGATGACTGTGGCTTTGTAGTAGAGCCTGAAGTCAGGTAGGTTGATTCCTCCAGTTCTATTCTTCTTTCTCAAGATAGCTTTGGCTATTCGAGGTTTTTTGTATTTCCATACAAATTGTGAAATTATTTGTTCTAGCTCTGTGAAGAATACCGTTGGTAGCTTGATAGAGATTGCATTGAATCTATAAATTGCTTTGGGTAGTATACTCATTTTCACTATATTGAGTCTTCCAATCCATGAACATGGTATATTTCTCCATCTATTAGTGTCCTCTTTGATTTCTTTCACCAGTGTTTTATAGTTTTCTATATATAGGTCTTTAGTTTCTTTAGGTAGATATATTCCTAAGTATTTTATTCTTTCCGTCGCAATGGTGAATGGAATTGTTTCCTTAATTTCTCTTTCTGTTTTCTCATTATTAGTGTATAGGAATGCAAGGGATTTCTGTGTATTGATTTTATATCCTGCAACTTTACTATAATCATTGATTAGTTCTAGTAATTTTCTGGTGGAGTCTCTAGGGTTTTCTATGTAGAGGATCATGTCATCTGCAAATAGTGAGAGTTTTACTTCTTCTTTTCCAATTTGGATTCCTTTTATTTCTTTTTCTGCTCTGATTGCTGTGGCCAAAACTTCCAAAACTATGTTGAATAGTAATGGTGAAAGTGGGCACCCTTGTCTTGTTCCTGATTTTAGAGGAAATGCTTTCAATTTTTCACCATTGAGGATAATGTTTGCTGTGGGTTTGTCATATATAGCTTTTATTATGTTGAGGTATGTTTCTTCTATTCCTGCTTTCTGGAGAGTTTTTATCATAAATGGATGCTGAATTTTGTAAAAGGCTTTCTCTGCATCTATTGAGATAATCATATGGTTTTTATTTTTCAATTTGTTAATGTGGTGTATTACATTGATTGATTTGTGGATATTGAAGAATCCTTGCATCCCTGGGATAAAGCCCACTTGGTCATGGTGTATGATCTTTTTAATGTGTTCTTGAATTCTGATTGCTAGAACTTTGTTAAGGATTTTTGCATCTATGTTCATCAGTGATATTGGCCTGTAGTCTTCTTTTTTTGTGGCATCTTTGTCAGGTTTTGGTATTAGGGTGATGGTGGCCTCATAGAATGAGTTTGGAAGTTTACCTTCCTCTGCAATTTTCTGGAAGAGTTTGAGTAGGATAGGTGTTAGCTCTTCTCTAAATGTTTAACAGAATTTGCCCGTGAAGCCATCTAGTCCTGGACATTTATTTGTTGGATGATTTTTAATCACAGTTTCAATTTCATTACTTGTGATTGCTCTATTCATATTTTTTATTTGTTCCTATTTCAGTCTTGAAAGGTTGTACCTTTCTAAGAATTTTTCTGTTTCTTCCAGGCTGTCCATTGTTTTGGTATTGTAGTAGTCCTTTATGATCATTTGTATTTCTGTGATGTCTATTGTAACTCCTCCTTTTTTATTTCTAATTTTTTTATCTGAGTCCTCTCTTCTTTTCTTGATGGGCCTGGCTAAAGATTTATCAATTTTATTTATCTTCTCAAAGAACCAGCTTTCCATTTCATTGATTTTTGCTATTATTTTCTCTGTCTGATTTCATTTGTTTCTGCTCTGATCTTTGTGATTTATTTCTTTCCACTAACTTTGGGTTTTGTTTGTTTCTCTCTAATTGCTTTAGGTGTAAGATTATGTTGTTTATTTGGGATTTTTTGCTTCTTGAGGTAAGATTGATCGCTATAAACTTCCTTATTAGAACTGCTTTTACTGCGTCACATAGATTTTGGATCATCATGCTTTTGTTGGCATTTATCTCTAGATATGTTTTTAATGTCCTCTTAGACTTGTTCAGTGATTCATTGGTTACTTATAAACATATTGTTTAGCATCCATGTGTTTGTGTTTTTTATAGTTTTTTTCCCTGTAATTGATTTCTAATCTCCTAGGAATGCAGTCAGAAAAGATGCTTGAAATGATTTCAGTTTTCTTAAATTTACTAAGGCTTTATTTTTGGCCCAAGATGTGATCTATCCTACAGAATGTTCTGCCCGCACTTGAGAAGAAAGTGTATTCTGCTGCTTTTGAATGGAATGGTCTACAAATATGAATTAAGTATATGGTCAATGTGTCATTTAAGTTTTGTGGTTTCCTTATTTTCTGTTTGGATGACATGTTCATTTATATAAGTGAGGTGTTCAAGTCTCCAATATTATTATGTTATTGTAGATTTTTCTTTAATGACTGTTAGCATTTTCCCTACATATTGAGATGTTCCCATGTTAGACGTATGTATATTTACAATTGTTACGTCTTCTGCTTGGATTGATCTCTTGATCATTATGTAGTATACTTCCTTGTCTCTTGTAATAGTCTTTATCTAAAAGTCTATTTTGTCTGAAATGAGTATTGCTACTCCAGCTTTCTTTTGATTTCCAAAGGCATGAAATATGTTTTACCATGTCTCCTCACTTTTAGTCTATATGTGTCCCTAGGTGTGAAGTGGATCGCCTATATGTATAAATATCTTGTTTTTATATCCATTCAGGCAGTCTATCCATTTTCTTGGAGCATTTAATCCTCTTACATTTGACATAATTATTGATATGTATGTTCCTCTGTTCAATTCAGTTCAGTCGCTCAGTTATATCTGACTCTTTGTGACCCCAGGGACTGCAGCATGCCAGGCCTCCATATCCATCAACAACTCCCGGAGTTTACTCAAACTCATGTCCATTGAGTCAATGATGCCATCCAACCATCTCATCCTCTGTCGTCCCCTTCTCCTCCTACCTTCAATCTTTCCCAGCATCAGGGTCTTTTCAAATGAGTCAGCTCTTCGCATCAGGTGGCCAGAGTATTGGAGTTTCAGCTTCAGCATCAGTCCTTCCAAAGAACAACCAGGACTGATCTCCTTTAGGATGGACTGGTTTTATCTCCTTGCAGTCAAGAGTCTTCTCCAACATCAGAGCTCAAAAACATCAATTCTTTGGCACTCAGCTTTCTTTACAGTCCAAATCTCGCATCCATACATGACTACTGGGAAAATCATAGCTTTGAATACATGGACCTTTCTTGGTAAAGTAATGTTTCTGCTTTTCAATATGCTGTCTAGGTTGGTCATAACTTTCCTTCCAAGGAGTAAGTGTCTTTTAATTTGATGGCTGCAGTCACCATCTGCAGTGATTTTGGAGCCCCCAAAATTAGTCTGTCATTCTTCCCTTTGTTTCCCCATCTATTTGCCATGAAGTGATGGGACCGGATGCCATGATCTTAGTTTTCTGAATGTTGAGCTTTAAGCCAACTTTTTCACTCTCCTCTTTTACTTTCATCAAGAGGCTCTTTAGTTCTTCTTCACTTTCTGCCATAAGAATGGTGTCATCTGCATATCTGGGAGAAGGCAATGGCACCCCACTCCAGTACTCTTGCCTGGAAAATCCCATGGACAGAGGAGCCTGGTAGGATGCAGTCCATGGGGTTGCTAGGAGTCGGACATGACAGAACAACTTCACTTTCACTTTCAGGCATTGGAGAAGGAAATGGCAACACACTCCAGTGTTCTTGCCTGGAGAATCCCAGAGACAGGGGAGCCTGGTGGGCTGCCTTCTATGGGGTTGCACAGAGTTGGACACAACTGAAGCAACTTAGCAACAGCATCTCCGTATCTGAGGTTATCAATAGTTCTCCCAGCAATCTTGATTCCAGCTTGTGCTTCTTCCAGCCCAGGATTTCTCATGATGTAATCTGCATATAAATTAAATGAACAGGGTGACAATATACAGCCTTGACGTACTCCTTTTCCTATTTGGAACCAGTCTGTTTTCCATGTCCAGTTCTAACTATTGCTTCCTGACCTGCATATAGATTTCTCCGGAGGCAGGTCAGGTGGTCTGGTATTCCCATCTCTTGCAGAATTTTCTACAGTTTATTGTGATCCACACAGTCAAAGGCTTTGGCATAGTCAATAAAGCAGAAATATATGTTTTTCTGAAACTCTTGTTTTTTTGATGATCCAGCGGATATTGGCAAATTGATCTCTGGTTCCTCTGCCTTTTGTAAAACAAGCTTGAACACCTGGAAGTTCACGGTTCACATATTGTTGAAGCCTGGTTTGGAGAATTTTGAGCATTACTTTACTAGAATCTGAGTTAAGTGCAATTGTGTGGTAATCTGAACATTCTTTGGCATTGCCTGTCTTAGGGATTGGAATGAAAACTGACCTTTTCCAGTCCTGTGGCCACTGATGAGTTTTCCAAATTTGCTGGCATATTGAGTGGAGCACTTTCACAGCATCATCTTTTAGGATTTGAAATAGCTCAACTGTAATCCGTCACCTCCACTAGCCTTGTTTGTAGTGATGCTTCCTAAGGCCCACTTGATTTCACATTCAAAAATGTCTGGCTCCTGGTGAGTGATCACACCATCATGATTATCTTGTTTGTGAAGATGTTTTTTGTGTAGTTTTCCTGTATATTCTTGCCACCTCTTCTTAATATCATCTGCTTCTGTTGGGTCCATACCATTTCTGTCCTTTATTGAGCCCATCTTGGCTGAAATATTCCCTTGGTATCTCTAATGCTCTTGAAGAGATCTCTAGTCTTTCCCATTCTGTTGTTTTCCTCTATTTCTTTGCACTGATCACTGAGGAAGGCTTTCTTATCTCTCCTTGCTATTCTTTGAAACTCTGCATTCAGATGCTTATATCGTTCCTTTTCTCCTTTGCTTTTCACTTCTCTTCTTCTCACAGCTATTTGTAAGGCCTCTTCAGATAGCCATTTTACTTTTCTGCATTTCTTTTTCTTGGGGATGGTCTTGATCACTGTCTCCTGTACAATGTCATCAACCTCTGTCCTAGTTCATCATGTGGTCTATCAGATTTAGGCCCTTAAATCTATTTCTCACTTCCACTGTATCATCGTAAAGGGTTTGATTTAGGTCATACCTGAATGGTCTAGTGGTTTTCCCTACTTTCTTCAATTTAAGTCTGAATTTGACAATAAAGAGTTCATGATCTGAGCCACAGTCAATTCCCGGTCTTGTTTTTGCTGACTGTATAGAGCTTCTCCATCTTCGGCTGCAAAGAGTATAATCAATCTGATTTTGGTGTTGGCCATTTGTTGATGTCCATGTGTAGAGTCTTCTCTTGTGTTGCTGGAAGAGGGTATTTTCTATGACCAGTGCATTCTTTTGCAAAACTCTATCAGTCTTTGCCCTGCTTCATTCCGTATTCCAAGGCCAAATTTGCCTGTTACTCCAGGTGTTTCTTGACTTCCTACTTTTGTGTTCCAGTCGCCTATAATGAAAAGGACATCTTTTTGGGGTGTTAATTCTAGAAGGTCTTGTAGGTCTTCATAGAACCGTTCAGCTTCTTCAGCATTACTGGTCGGGGCATAGACTTGGGTTACTGTGATATTGAATGGTTTATCTTGGAAATGAACAGAGATCATTCTGTCATTTTTGAGATTGTATTCAAGTACTGAATTTTGGACTCTTTTGTTAACTATGATGGCTACTCCATTTCTTCTAAAGGATTCTTGCTCACAGTAGTAGATATAATAAATATCTACTATTATAGTAGATATAATATATTTAATCTGTGTTAAATTTACCCATTCCAGTCCATTTTAGTTCACTTATTCCTAAAATGTTGATGTTCACTCTTGCCTTGTCCTGTTTGATCACTTCTAAGTTGCCTTGTTTCGTGGATCTAACATTCCAGGTTCCTATGCAATATTCCTCTTATAGCATTGGACCTTGCTTCTATCACCAGTCATACCCAGAACTGGGTGTTGTTTTTGCTTTGGCTCCATCTCTTCATTCTTTCTGGCGTTATTTCTCCACTGATCTCCAGTAGCATATTGGGCACCAAAGACCTGGGGAGTTCATCTTTCCATGTCCTATCTTTTTGTCTTTTCATACTGTTCATGGGGTTCTCAAGGCAACAATACTGAAGTGATCAGTATTGCCATTCCCTTCTCCAGTGGACCACATTTTGTCAGTACTGTCCACCATGACCCATCCATCTTGGGTGGCCCTACATGTCATGGCTTAGTTTCATTGAGTTAGACAAGGCTTGTACATGGAATATCTCTTCACGGCTGCTCCAGCAAAGCACAGCTGCTGCTCCTTACCTTGGACATGTGGTAGCTCCTCATGGCCTCCACTACTGATCTTGGACTGGGGCATCTCCTCTCGGCCACTTCCCACCCCAGTGCTATGTAGCCATGTATGTTCCTATTGTCACTTTATTAATTGTTTTGAGTTTGTTTTTTAGGTCTTTTTTATTCCCTTCCTCTTTTGTTCTCTAGTATTTTCTGCCTACAGAAGTTCATTTAGCAATTGTTGTAGAGCTGACTTGGTGATATTGGATTCTCTTAGCTCTTGCTTGTCTGTAAAGCATTTGATTTCTACATGGAATCTGAATGAGACACTTGCTGGGTAGAGTATTCTCAGTTGTAGGTTTTTCCCTCTCATCACTTTAAATGTATCATGCCTCTCTCTTCTGCCCTGAAGAGTCTCTGCTAAAAAAATCAGCTGATAACCTTATGGGATAGTTCTGACAAAACATGATCTACTAGAAGAGGGAATGTCAAATCACCCCAGAATACTTGCCTTGAGAACCTCATGAACTGTATAAAAAGACAAAAAGATATGACACTGAAAGATGGGTCCCCCAGGGCTGAAGGTATCCAATATGCTACTGGGGAAGAGTGGAAGAGAACTACTAGTAGCCACAGAAAATTAAAGCAACTGGGCCAAGGCGGAAACAATATTCAGTTGTAGATGTGTCTGGTGATGAAAGAAAAACCCAATGCTTCAAAAAACAGTATTGCATAGGAACCTGGAATTTTAGGTCCATGAATCAAGGTAACTCTGGCGTGGTTCAAGCAGGAGATGATAAGAATAAACATCAAGATTTTAGAAATCAGTGAACTAAAATGGACAGGAACAGACAAATTTAATTAAGATGACCATTATAACTACTATGGGCAAGAATCCCATTGAAGAAATGTAGTAGCCCTCATAATCAACAAAAGAGTCCAAAAGGTAGTACCTGGGTGCAACCTCAAAAATGACAAAATGATCCCACTTTGTTTCCAAGGCAAGCCATTCAACATTACAGTAATTCAAGTCTATTCCCCTACCACCAATGCTGAAGAAGCTGAAGTTGATCCATTCTATGAAGACTTAGAAGACCTCCTAGAACTAACACCCAAAACAAAGATGTTCTATTCATCACTGGGGATTGGAATGCAGAAGTAGGAAGTCAAGAGGTACCTGGAGTAACAGGCAAGTTTGACCTTGGAGAACAAAATGAAGCAGGGCAAAGGCTAACTGAATTCTGCCAAGAGAATGCACTGGTCATAGCAAATACCCTTTTTCAACAACATGAGATGACTTTACACATAGACATCACCTATAATTTGGGTCAATACCTAAATCAAATTGATTGCGTTCTTTGTAGCCAAAGATGGAGAAGCTGTATACAGTCAGAAAAAATATGACCTGGAGCTGACTGTGGCTCAATCAGCTCCTCATAGGAAAATTCAGGCTTAAACTAAAGAAAGTGGGGGAAACCACTAGGCCAACCAAATACAACTTAAATAAAATCTCCTATGAACATGCAGTGGAAGTAATGAATACATTCAAGGAATTAGATCTGAATAACTATGGATGGAGGTCTGTAATATTGTACAGTAAGCAGCAAACAAAACCATCCCAAAGAAAAATAAAAGCAAGAAGGTAAAGTGGTTATCTGAGGCAGCTTTGTGAATAGCTGGATAAAGAAGAGAAATGAAAAGCAATGGAGAAAGGGAAAAGTACATCCAACTAAACAAAGAGTTCCAAAGAATAGCACAGAGAGACAAGAAGGCCTTCTTCAATGAACAGGGCATAAAACTAAAAGAGAACAACAGAAGGGGAAAGACTAGAGATCTCTTTTGGAAAATTGGACATATCAAGGGAACATTTCACCCAAAGATGGGCAAAATAAAGGACAGAAACAGTAGAGAGAACTCGTTGACACTGAAGAGATGAAGAAGAGATAGAAAGAATACATGGAAGAACTGTACAAAAAAGATCTAAATGAACTGGATGGTGTGGTCCGTTACCCAGAGCCAGACGTTCTGGAGTGCAAAGTCAAGCAGGCCTTAGGGAGCACTGCTGTAAATAAAACTAACGGATGCGATGGAATTCCAATAAAACTATTTAAAACCCTAAAGGATGATGCCATCAAGGTGTTGCATTCAACATGTCAGCAAATCTGGAAGACCTAGCCACAGGACTGGAAAAGGTCAATCCTCATCCCAATTCCCAAGAAGGGTAGTACTAAAGAATGTGTTAACCATCAGACAATTGCACTCATATCCAGTACTAGTAAGATCATGCTTAAAATCTTGTATGCTAGGCTTCAGTTTAGTTCACTTCAGTTCAGTGGCTCAGTTGTGTCTGACTCTTTGTGATCCCGTGAATCGCAGCACGCCAGGCCTCCTTGTCCATCGACAACTCCTAGAGTTCACCCAAACCCATGTCCGAGTCAGTGATGCCATCCAGCCATCTCATCCTCTATTGCCCCCTTCTCTTCCTGCCTCCAATCCCTCTCAGCATCAGAATCTTTTCCAATGAGTCAACTCTTCACATGAGGTGGCCAAAGTATTAGAGTTTCAGCTTCAGCATCAGTTCTTCCAATGAACACCCAGGACTGATCACCTTTAGGATGGGCTGGTTGGATCTCCTTGCAGTCCAAGGGACTCTCAAGAGTCTTCTCCAACACCACAGTTCAAAAACATCGATTCTTCAGTGCTCAGCTTTCTTCACAGTCCAACTCTCACATCCATACATGACCACTGGAAAAACAATAGCCTTGACTAGACTGACCTTTGTTGGCAAAGTAATGTCTCTGCTTTTCAATATGCTGTCTAGGTTGGTCCTAACTTTCCTTCCAATGAATAAATGTCTTTTAATTTCATGACTTCAATCATCATCTGAAGTAATTTTGGAGCCCCCCAAAAATAAAGTCTGACACTGTTTCCACTTTTTCCCCCTTCTATTTCCCATGAAGTGATGGGACCAGATGCCATGATATTAGTTTTCTGAATGTTGAGTATTAAGCCAACGTTTTCACTCTCCTCTTTCACTTTCATCAAGAGGCTTTTTAGTTCCTCTTCACTTTCTTCCATAAGGGTGGTATCATCTGCATATCTGAGGTTATTGATATTTCTTCCAGCAATCATGATTCCAGCTTGTGCTTCCTCCAGCCAGCATTTCTTATGAGGTACTTTGCATATAAGTTAAACAAGCAGGGTGACAATATACAGCCTTGATGTACTCCTTTTCCTATTTGGAACCAGTCTGTTGTTCCATGTCCAGTTCTAACTGTTGCTTCCTGACCTGCATATAGGTTTCTCAAGAGGCAGGTCAGGTGGTCTGGTATTCCCATCTCTTTCAGAATTTTCCACAAGGTTTTAGCATTATGCAAACCAAAAACTTCCAGAAGTTCAAGCTGGGTTTGGAAAAGGAAGAGCAACCAGATATCACATTGCCAACATTCTCTGGATCATAGAGAAAGCAAGGGAATTCCAGAAAAACATCTACCTCTGTTTCATTGACTACACTAAAGCCTTTGACTGTGTGGATCATAACAAACTGTGGAAAGTTCTTAAAGAGGTGGGCATACCAAATCATCCAAACTGTCTCCTGAGAAAACTGTATGCAGGTCAAGAAGCAATATTTTGAGCCCTGTATGGAACAATTTATTGGCTCAAGATTGAGAAAGGAGTATAACAGCTGTCTGATGTCACCCTGTTTGTTTAAACTATATGCTGAGCACATCATGAGAAATGCTGGGCTGGATGAGTTATGAGCTGGAATCAAGATAGGTGGGAGAAACATCAACAACCTCAGATATGCAGATGACACCCACCCTAATGGCAGAAAGTGAAGAAGAACTAAAGACCCTGGTGATGAGGGTGAAGGAGGAGAGGGAAAGAGTTGGCTTAAAGCTAAATATTTTTGTTTTTAAACTAAGATCATGGCATCTGGCCCCATTATTTTATGGCAAATAGAGGGAGAAAATGTGGAAGTAGTGACAGATTTCCATTTCTTGAGTTCTAAGATCACTGTGGATGGTGACTGCAGCCATGAAACCAGAAAACAATTGTTTCTTGGCAGGAAGCTATGACAAGCCTAGATAGTGTGTTGAAAAGCGGAGACATTACTAGGCCAACAAAGGGTCCATATAGTCGAGGCTATAGTCTTCCCAGTGGTCACGTATGGTTGTGAGAGCTGGACTGTAAAGAAGCCAGAACTCTAAAGAATTGATGCCATCAAACTCTGATGCTGGAGAAGACTCCTGGAAGTCCCTTGTACAGCAAGGAGATCAAACTAGCCAATCTTTAGGGAAATTAACCCTGAATAGTCATTGGAAGGACTAATGCTGAAGCTGAAACTCCAGTATTTTGGTCATCTGATGCCAACCGCCAACTCATTGGGAAAGCCCTAATGCTGGGAAAGATTGAGGGCAGAAGAAGGGGGCATCAGAGGATGAGATGGATGGATGGCATCACCAGTGCAATGGACATGAACTTGGGCAAACTTCAGGAGATGGTTAGGGACAGGGAAGCCTGGCGTGCTGCAGTCCACGGGGTTGCAAAGAGTCAGACACGACTGGGCAACTGAAAAATAATAACGTTATGGGGGTTCCCTTGTATATTTTTTGCTGCTTTTATCTTGTTGCTTTTAATATTTTTTTCTTCTTATTTAATTTTTGATAGTTTGGTTAATATGTGTTTGTGTTTTCATCCTTGGCTTTATCCTGTATGAGACGCTGTGTACTTCCTGGATTTGGATGACTATTTCTTTTCCTATGTTAGGGAAGTTTTTTATTATAGTCTCTTCAAATTTTTTCTCAGGCCCTTTCTCTCTTTCTTCTTCTGAGAAAAAAAAAAAAAAGTGTGTTTAATGTTGTCCTAGAGATCTCCTGAGACTGTCCTCATTTCTTTTCATCCTTTTTTATTTATTCTGTTCCTTAGCAGAGATTTCCACCATTCTGTCTTCCAGGTCATTTATCCATTCTTCCATCTCAGTTATTCTGCTACTGATTCCTTCTAGAGTATTTTTCATTTCAGTTATTGTATTGTTCATCTCTGTTTGTTTGTTCTTTAGTTCTTCTAAGTCTTTGCTAAACTTTTCTTGTATCTTCTTGACCTGTGCCTCCATTCTTTTGCTGAGATCTTGGATCATATTTACTCTTGAGTCTTTCTCAGGTAGATTGCCTATCTCCTCTTCATTTAGTTGTTTTTGTCAGTTTTTATTTTGCTCCTTTGTCTGAAACGTATTTCTTTGTCACCTCATTTTGTTAAACTTACTGAATTTGTGGTCTCCTTTCTGCAGGCTGCACTATTGTAGTTCCTCTTGCTTCTGGTGTCTGATCCCTGGTGTGTGAGGTTGATCCAGACATTTGTGGCACTATCCTCTTAATAGGGGGTTTGATTGGTGTTGTAGTGATGAGGGCCTGCCCTGGATATTGAGCATGGCCTCCCATTTGCTTTTTGCTTGTCACTGCCCTATCAGGAGTGAGGTCTGCTCCCTAGTTGTTGTAGCAGAGGCCCCCTGATCTGTTTCTTAGCTGTCATTTTAATCTGTGGCACAAGGTATGTTGTATTAGAGCACTTCCACTGGGAGAAAAGCCACTGAATATTCCTCCTCTGGAGCCATTCATTTGTGAATATACTCTGCAGTGTTCCCTTTTCGTCTTGTGTAAGCTCACAAAGTATACTGTTGTTGGCATTGCTCTCAGTCTCATCTTACCTGTGGGTATGCCTGAATTTGGCCCCAGTGACTCTCAGGTGTTGTTTTCACCAGGACACTGGCACAGATCCACTGAGATAAGGACCCAGGACTTCAGTAGTCATGAACCTGGACCAGCTATAGAAGCAGCTCAGGTGCTGGCCTGACCTAATCTCTATGTGTACATGCCCACAAAGTCCACAGCTGGTAAAGTCAGACCTATTCCAGCTTCTAGGATATTTATTCTTTCAGATATTTTGTAACCACTGAATTTAGGAAGCCATCAAAGGAGTTTTATGGAGCTACAAGGAGAGATTTCAACTCTTCTTCCTTAGTCACAGAGCCAGTGGGGCTCAGCTATGGTTTCAGTGCCTCCTAGTTGGAGGAGGTATCCATGCCTTCCTGGGACAGCAGGGTGCATCCCAGTATCCACTGACAGATTTCCTAATAGTGAGAGCTTTCCTCATAAACCTGGGGAAATGGGGCAGGTCCCAGCTCTCACTGATGGACTTAGTAGGGGAAATATCCCAGGACTGGAGGGCAAGTCCCAGCACCCACGGGTAGTCAGAAGTTTCCTTGCCATTTGAGGACAGTGTAGGCAAATCCTGGGACCCACTGGTGGAATTCCTAGAGGTCAGAGCTGTCAGCTCCTTTCTGGGTCAGTGTAGGCAGGTCCTGTGACCTGTTGGTGGAATTGCTAGTTTGGGAAGCTCTCTGTGCCCGTTTGGGTCAGTGGAGGAGGTGGTCCTAGGGCTCAGTGGCAAAATTTGAAATTTGTAGTGGTGGGAACTGCCCATACCCTTCTGGGTCCACAGATGTGGAGCCTGGCATCTGCTTGTGTTCTGGAGGAGGTGGCCAGTGTCCATCTTTGGAGCCCAAGGTGGCAGTGGCGACTTGTGCCCATCCCCAAAGCTCCTGTAGGAGGTGTTCTGCACCTGAGAGCTCTCACAGGGAAAGACGCTTTTACGATGGTCCCACCCCTCTCCTTGTGCACCTCCAAATAATGGTGCCTCACCTCTCTGGCAGGCCCAGGCTTCTTCCTAGTACACCCTCAGTTGCTACAGCCTGAACTCTTCAGCTGTTTCCACATACAACCCTGGTCCTTTCCCTGGGACTGAGCTCTTGAATCTGGGCATCAGCATGTGCTTCTCACCCTTACCAACACAGGACTGTCTAGGTTGTGGGGAGCCGGGTGGTGGTGTTGACCCTCTGGGCAAGTTACTCACTGTTACGCCTTCCACAGATTGATTGTTGCTCTCTCCTTTAAGGCTCTGAAATTCCCCATCTGTCCAGGCTGATCTCCTTGCTGATAAGAAGACTTCCAGAGCAGTGGGAACCTTTCCTCCTTCACAGCTGCCTCCCTGGGGCACAGTACTGATTACTTCTTTTCTTTCTTCCTTTGGTTCTTTCCTGATTACATGGAAGTTTTCTTGTCTTTTCAGAGATCTGAGGTCTTCTGTCAATGTTCAGTAGCTGTTCTGTGTGAATCTTTCCATTTGTATTTTCAATGTTTCTGTGGAAGGAGGTGATTTTACTTTCTACTCCTCTGCCATCTTGATTCTCCCCCTCTCCTCAGTTCAGTTCAGTTCAGTTGCTCATACTGTCCGACTCTTTGTGACCCCATGAATTGCAGCATGCCAGGCCTCCCTGTCCATCACCAACTCCCGGAGTTCACTCAAACTCATGTCCATCGATTCGGTGATGCCATCCAGCCATCTCATCCTCTGTCATCCTCTTCTTCTCCTGCCTCCAATCCCTCCCAGCATCAGAGTCTTTTCCAATGAGTCAACTCTTCGCATGAGGTGGCCAAAGTATTGGAGTTTCATCTTTAGCATCATTCCTTCCAAAGAACACCCAGGACTGATCTCCTTTAGAATGAACTGGTTGGATCTCCTTGCAGTCCAAGGGACTCTCAAGAGTCTTCTCCAACACCACACTTCAAAAGCATCAATTCTTCAGTGCTCAGCTTTCTTCACAGTCCAACTCTCACATCCATACATGACTACTGGAGAAACCATAGTCTTGACTAGATGGACCTTTGTTAGCAAAGTAATGTCTCTGCTTTTGAATATGTTTTCTGCTGCTGCTGCTGCTGCTGCTGCTAAGTTGCTTCAGTCCTGTCTGACTCTGTGCAACCCCAGAGATGGCAGCCCACCAGGCTGTCCCATCCCTGGGATTCTCCAGGCAAGAACAATGGAGTGGGTTGGTCATAACTTTCCTTCCAAGGAGTAAGCATCTCTTAATTTTGTGGCTTCAATCACCATCTGCAGTGATTTTGGAGCCCAAAAAATGTCTAACCCCCTCTCCTAAAGCTCTTTAATTGGCTCATTGATATAGCTCTATAACTACAGATATAATTCACATAGCAAATTGTTCTGATGCTTTAAAGTGTTGAGAAATTTACTCTCATCTTGTCCTTCTTTCCACTAAAGAAAAAATAAATGTACTTCAATAAAAAACTGATCTTCTGTGTTGCCTAGAAGAAAGAGATCTTCTTTCTTCTGTGTCATCTTTGTGTTTCTCTACGTTATCTGGGTCTAGTATATTATGGTCTTTGAAATACTTTACAACTATGCATTGTCTACATTAAGCACACCCTCTATTGCTCATTGTCTTTGACGTCTTTTTGTTATATCGGTCCTCTGAATTATCTTTTGTATGAGTTATAACAGTGGCTTGGTTTGCTTACTGATTGAATTGAATTAAAATATAGTCTTTAACATATCTGGATTTTTATATCTGCATGGGTCATAAATTTTTCTTAGTTTAAAAATTGTCTTCAATTCCACAGACCTTCCTTTCCTCAATAATCACATGTTAGTCACTGTAGTATTTACATATTAACTTAATGGTTTGTAATACTGACAGCTATAAGCTTTATGTTAAGTTTTATAATTAATGTAAATAATGATGTTTACAAAATAAATCTTGAACCACAAAGATTCACATGATTCCAATGATTAATTCAGGCAAGCAATTTTTTTTTTCATCTGAGAAGGAAAGTTATGACCAACGTAGATAGCATATTCAAAAGCAGAGACATTACTTTGCCAACAAAGGTCCGTCTAGTTAAGGCTATGGTTTCTCCTGTGGTCATGTATGGATGTGAGAGTTGGACTGTGAAGAAGGCTGAGCACTGAAGAATTGATGCTTTTGAACTGTGGTGTTGGAGAAGACTCTTGAGAGTCCCTTGGACTGCAAGGAGATCCAACCAGTCCATCCTAAAGGAGACCAGTCCTGGGTGTTCATTGGAGGGACTGATGCTGTGCTGAAACTCCAATACTTTGGCCACCTCATGCAAAGACTCTGATGCTGGGAGGGATTGGGGGCAAGACGAGAAGGGGACGACAGAGGATGAGATGGCTGCATGGCATCACCGACTCGATGGACGTGAGTTTGGGTGAACTCCAGGAGTTGGTGATGGACAGGGAGGCCTGGCGTGCTGCAATTCATGGTCTCGCAAAGAGTCAGACAGGACTGAGTGACTGATCTGATCTGATCTGAAGACAGTATCTTTGAACAGTGTCTCTTTTATAAAAAACACAACTAGATGATTGTTGAGTAAGATGTTATTTCATGCATGTGATGAGACAACAAATACCAATGAAAACATAATAGTCTATACTCATGGGTCCTGATGTAATAGTTTAGTGTTTGGATTTCAGGGAAGAGCTTAATATGGTGGAATATGTTAGGAGATTGGAGAACAGATTAGGTGCTGAGATGACCAAAAAGCAAATAATGCAGCTGTAGACTCAAGCAATGTGTTTGGGGATTAGATTCTCAAACAAATGAACAAACACAATTACACTTATACAGCACCAAATTTACTCAGTTTAATAAAAAGACACAGAACTAACAATAGCATGCAAAGAGTAGCATCACAGGGACTTCAGAAAAGGAGGCACTGTTTATGAAGTGTCCTAATGGGAATTATGGAGAAGGCAATGGCATCCCACTCCAGTACTCTTGCCTGGAAAATCCATGGACAATGGAGCCTGGTAGGCTGCAGTCCATGGGGTCGCTAAGAGTCAGACATGACTGAGCGACTTCACTTTCTCTTTTGACTTTCATGCATTGGAGAAGGAAATGGCAACCCACTCCAGTGTTCTTGCCTGGAGAATCCCAGGGATGGGGGAGGCTGGTGGGCTTCCGTCTATGGGGTCGCACAGAGTCAGACATGACTGAAGCGACTTAGCAGCAGCAGCAATGGGAATGAATTTTAGTCGTGAGGTTCATCTAGATTAACATGAGTGTGGACCCCATTATCACTGGAGAGTCCATAGGTCCAGATATCATCAGTTAAATATTTTTGTAGTTATATAGCTTTCTGTGAAGATAAATGTATGACCCCAGAAGTTCAAAATAATAGAATACCCAATACTTACAGCAATGTACAATTGGTGAGGGAACATCTTGGATAATCAGTACATAGAAATCAGTGTAGTAACTCATCTATCTTCTGGGTTGATGTTTCTAAACATTTGAGTAAGGGCTAAAAATTTAGGCTTTTAAAGGATTTACAGTTTAGATGTTGGCCTTTTCCCTCTATCAGCAAAGAAGGCTAGCAATATGTCTGAAAGCAGATTTTGTGTGAGTAAAAGAAAACTAATGATTTACACAGAGAGGATAAAATTAATGTACAGACCACTAAATAATAAAAATTAAAAAGCTTGAAAGGTATTACTTCCCAACCCCATCTAAAAGCCATTGCAATTTTTCTTTCTTAAAATTACTTCTCACTCACCATTACCATTCCTGTCGGAAACTATGATGTGTATGTTGCTTATAATCATACTTATTTTTATACTTTATTATGAAATTGGTGAATATTTAACATGTATCACACTGAATAAATGACATTTATTAGGATAAATATGTCTTCCTTTTAGCAAGATCTATGATTAGGGAAATTAATTTTTTTCAAAGATACACAATAATTATGCTTTGATTTAAACCTTGATTGATCAGAACTAACATCATATTGTCACTTAAATTCACAAATCTCAAAACATAGCCTTTGCACTATAACACTGATTAGCTAGTTAGTTATATGTACTACTTACAGATTTTCTTCTAGCCAATTAATATACTTATCTTTTATTCTAATGCCTAATTTTAAGTAAACTGGTGCAGCCATGAATGATAAAGCTCCATGGATTCCATCCTCCATATGGTCATGAGAAACTTTAACTCCAACATTTTGAAGTCGTAAGACATACATAAGTCCATCATCTCTTAGAATATCATGTTTACAGGTGAGGATGTAAGTTAAGGGCAGATTTCGCAACTGGGAATCATTGGCTGCCAAGGGTGATAACCTACTATCCAAAAGTATTGAATATGAAGGGTTAAGTTTTCCAATAATTGGTTCAGTATATACATGGTTTTTCTTGTA
This sequence comes from Bos indicus, assembly GCF_029378745.1. Classification (NCBI taxonomy): domain Eukaryota; kingdom Metazoa; phylum Chordata; class Mammalia; order Artiodactyla; family Bovidae; genus Bos; species Bos indicus. The sequence goes on from NC_091760.1 coordinate 116,589,224, forward strand.
CTTCTCAGGAAGAAAGGTGCTCCAGTTTACCAACTTGAACAGATGCATTGATCCATAAGGCATGTGTTGATTTTTCATCATTGCCTGGGGGAGTGCTTTATCCCGGGTAAAATATAGGCATGCAAGTTTGATTGCCAGTTTCCGTGACAGAAATGGACCATGCTCATTTTCTCGGTGAGATGGCATAGAGACATCAACTAGCTGTAAGCCAGGGTAAATTAAAGCTTGTGCTTTCAGTTTATTTTTGAATTCTGGATCATTCTGTATCTGAAAAAAGACACAATAAAATGTGAATGAGTCCAAGCCTTCCAAGCTATAGGAGTAGGAAGCTTTCCTCCCATCATATCAGCTCTTATGTAAATAATTATAAGAATAATATAGTACCTCATAGTTAGAAATATCGGAGAAGGCAATGGCACCCCACTCCAGTACTTTTGCATGGAAAATCCCATGGATGGAGAAGTCTGGAGGGCTGCAGTCCATGGGGTTGCTAAGAGTCGGACATGACTAAGCGACTTCCCTTTCACTTTTCACTTTCATGCATTGAAGAAGGAAATGGCAACCCACTCCAGTGTTCTTGCCTGGAGAATCCCAGGGACAGCAGAGCCTGGTGGTCTGCTGTCTCTGGGTTCACACAGAGTCAGACATGACTGATGCGACTTCGCAGCAGTTAGAAATATCAATAACCTCAGATATGCAGATGACACCACCCTTATGGCAGAAAGTGAAGAGGAACTGAAGAGCCTCTTGATGAAAGTGAAAGAGGAGAGTGAAAATGTTGGCTTAAAGCTCAACTTTCAGAAAATGAAGATCATGGCATCCGGTCCCATCACTTCATGGGAAATAGATGGGGAAACAGTGGAAACAGTGTCAGACTTTATATTTTTGGGCTCCAAAGTCACTGCAGATGGTGACTGCAGCCGTGAAATTAAAAGACGCTTACTCCTTGAAAGAAAAGTTATGACCAACCTAGATAGCATATTGAAGAGCACAGACATTACTTTTCCAACAAAGGTTCGTCTAGTCAAGGCTATGGTTTTTCCAGTGGTCATGTACGGATGTGAGAGTTTGACTGTGAAGAAAGCTGAGCACCAAAGAATTGATGCTTTTGAACTGTGGTGTTGGAGAAGACTCTTGAGAGTCCCTTGGACTGCAAGGAGATCCAACCAGTCCATTCTGAAGGAGATCAGCCCTGGGATTTCTTTGGAAGGAATGATGCTAAAGCTGAAACTCCAGTACTTCGGCCACCTCATGCAAAGAGTTGACTCATTGGAAAAGACTCTGATGCTGGGAGGGATTGGGGGCAAGACGAGAAGGGGACGACAGAGGATGAGATGGCTGGATGGCATCACTGACTCGATGGACGTGAGTCTGAGTGAACTCCAGGAGTTGGTGATGGACAGGGAGGCCTGGCGTGCTGCGATTCATAGGGTTGCAAAGAGTCGGACACGACTGAGCAACTGAACTGAAGTAAGTTATACTTTGAGTGCTTTAAAAAGTGTCATGCCACTTTCATCAATAATGATTCACCCACAAGTTTACTCACATATGACAACCAAATAAAAAATAATTATGTAATTCCTATGGACAAGTAGTCTATACTGAAAAATCTGACCCTCAGTAACCTGAGAAGAAATAATGAATGTAATAATAGAATATCATTGCCCAAACTCACATATTAACTAAATTCAAATGGAGTTCGATCAAGTTAAAAAAAAAATTCCTAACATACAACTTGTCTTTTGGAAAAAACAGTATAGTGGCACTAGTGATAAAGAATTTGCCTTCATTGCAGGAGACACAAGAGACATGGGTTTGATCTCTGGGTCAGGAGGATCCCCTGGAGTAGGAAATGGCAACCCACCTCAGTATTCTTGCAGGAAACTTCCATGGACAGTGGAACCTAGTGTGTTAGAGCCCATGGGGCCACAAAGAATCATATATGACTGAAGTGACTGAGCACACACATGCACAATAAACAGCTTATCTTTTGGAGAAAACAGTGTAGTGTGGTAGGAAATAAGCATAGTGCTATGTGTGCTAAGTTGCTTCAGTTGTGTCCGACTCTTTGCAACCCCAGAGATGGCAGCCCACCAGGCTCCCCCGTCCCTGGGATTCTCCAGGCAAGAACACTGGAGGGGGTTGCCATTTCCTTCTCCAATGCATGAAAGTGAAAAGTGAAAGTGAAGTCGCGACCCCATGGACTGCAGCCCACCAGGCTCCTCTGTCCATGGGGTTTTCCAGGCAAGAGTACTGGAGTGGGGTGCCTTTGCTTTCTCCAATAAGCATAGTAATTAATGAAAATTTGAAGGGCAAAAAAAGACATAAAGCATTGTATTTGAAGTTTTTCTTTCTTACAGAAATAAGAAGCATCCTAATATCTCAATCATGGGGTGAGATGAGCCACTGTATATTTTCCTTTCTTTTGATTTTACTCCTACACTCTAAAGAAGAAAACTTACAAGTAATGTGAGGTGCCTAACCCCAGACCAACAGCCTCAATAGTGACATCTGTAGAAATGAATATACCAGTTGCCACTCCACATGAAAGGCTCAGTTTCTGGAGGGTGTTTCTTAATCTTAAACCCTCCCAGAAGTAACTGACATACAAAATAAGAATTAATTGAAATTAACCCCAGTAGAACCTCAGAAGGGAACGTGATATCCAACCAACTGCAAACTATACACTCAAGGTATAATGGGGGCATGGTTTCAAAAAGACAATGAAGAAAAACAAATTTGTCTAACAATCTCTCTTATGCCCTTGATCCCTTCCCAGTGTCCTCCATACAGATTATTTTCTAAATCAACCGGCTTATGTCATAAGCAGAGTGGAAGAAACAACAGCAACCCAAAAACAAAAATGACAGAAGCTCAACCAATACTTTCTCAGGCTAGTAGCAAAGTCATACAAGAGGAGTTAGAAGAGCCTGCTGGTTTTACTGGTAGGTATCCTTCTTCTTATGTTAGTTTTGCTCCATAAAATTTACTTTTGGGGTTAAAAATTATCTATTGTACTGAATTCATTTTTCAACTGTAATAGTTATTGGGGACAACTATTATTTAACTGCACACAGCAATGGTTTTAACATAGACCATTTTCTTTATTACAGTAGTGATTCTTCCAAGCAAGCATGTCTTGTGGCCCAAATGTTGTCTGCTAGCATTCCACTGAAATACATGAACTACAATACCTAAGGAGAACAAAAAATCCCTTGTCATATTAAACAGTAGTTCCTAGACATTGTTCTGTTTCCTTCAAAATTTCCTTCAAAATTAAAAGCCTTATTTAGTATTATATGTCACTTTTCCTCAATGCTGCTAAAGCCACATTGTCTAATGGTAAAACTATGTAAAAGGACAGGAGGGTTTTTTCTGTTTATTCCACTTAACAGCTTGAAATATTAAACCATTAAAAATATCCTACCAAAGAAAGTGATTTTGTGTTAGAGTTATAGCATGTGTGTATGTGTTATAAATATGTATAACATATAACACATACAGCTTACCAGTTGAGCCACTCCTGCTGCAAGTGCACCCCCAGAACTATCACCTGAAATACAAATTCGATTGGGGTCCACTCCATATTTTGCAAGGATTTTATCATGTAGAAAGTATTTGACCACAGAAACAACATCCTCATAGGGAACTGGAAATGGATATTCAGGAGCTAGTCTAGGGCTTCAGAAAAAAAAAGAAAAGAAACAAAGCATATAGGATTAAACTTCAGTTGCATATATCCACGTATCTCTCAATTTAATCATCAGGTCCAGAGAACAAAATTGGCCCTACTTTGAATCTTTAGTTTCACCAGTCATACCTGGACTTCCTACTAACTTCTGTTTTTAAAATAAAATGTAGATTCTTGTAGAACGTTTTTAAAATATTGGGTTCTATGGGAGATGAAAGAGATCAGGATTCAGTCTTTATACTCATAAAATTGTATGTAAATTTTTCAGCAAAAGTGCGATCAAAGAGACATGCTCTGTAAGATTTATCAGATTCTCTATGGAGTTGGTGACTAACATTTTTACAATCATTCTTGGGAGTGCACACTAGATTTTAAAAGCACCAAATCTGAGAGAAAATGATTTATAGGTGTCATATTAGAAATTTATCTAGGTAAAAATTCTACAGAATAGAATTCTGTTATCAGAATTTGTATCATAAGCTGAGTACATGAGTATGAGTTTACATATGACCTGAAAACACAATTCAAAATAAATATTTAAGTATAGTAAGTGATCTTGTGTGACAGCTGTAAATGTCATTCTAAGGCAAATTATTAGAGCATCTGTTAATGTACCCAACTGTACACTGTATATATATATATATATATATATATAATTTTTTCTTCTAATAGTGAATTAAACTCTATTGGGTAATCTTACTTACTTACTTAGTAAGATTGGGTAATCTTACTCTGCACTAGTAATCTTACTTTGCAAAAGAATTGGTGAATTAATAATGTCAATGCTGCTGCTAAGTTGTTTCAGTCATGTCTGACTCTGTGACAGCCCAGAGACAGCAGCCCACCAGGCTCCCGCGTCCCTGGGATTCTCCAGGCAAGAACACTGGAGTGGGTTGCCATTTCCTTCTCCAATGCATGAAAGTGAAAAGTGAAAGTGAAGTCACCCAGTCGTGTCCAACTCTTAGTGACCCCATGGACTGCAGCCTACCAGGCTCCTCCATCCATGGGATTTTCCAGGCAAGAGTACTAGAGTGGGGTGCCATTGCCTTGCTGCTGCTGCTGCTAAGTCACTTCAGTCGTGTCCGACTCTGTGCGACCCCATAGACAGCAGCCCACCAGGTTCCTCTGTTCATGGGATTCTCCAGGCAAGAACACTGGAGTGGGTTGCCATTTCCTCCTCCAATGCATGAAAGTGAAAAATCAAAGTGAAGTCGCTCAGTCATGTCCTACTCCTAGCGACCCCATGGACTGCAGCCCACCAGGCTCCTCTGTCCATGGGATTCTCCGGGCAAGAACACTGGAGTAGGTTGCCATATGCTGACTGGATGACCCCTGCAATCTTGTCATATTGTAACTATATCTAAAATATCTGAAATGTAGTATAAATTAAGGAAAATAACATATCAAAAATGTATTGTTACTTTAAATGTTCTTCAGGGTACAAAAAAAAGAACAAATATCAGAAGTAACTGATTGAATTCTTAAACTCAGTACAATACACATCACAATTTTAAAAGTATCTTAAAATAATAAAGTGGTATATTAGGTTCAATTATAGAGAGAAAGGGAGAGCATCCTAATTATTATAAATTAGACGTATCTCTGAAAACATCCAATTCTTCTGGTTGCCCTACGGCAGCATTAATGAGTAGAACAGCAGTGGTTCCACTTGTATTTTCTATTTAATACCCTTAAGTTTTCAATTAACAAAAATACTACTATGTTCTCTGTTCGCCATTGGGCTAGGAGTCTCTAAGTATGTTTCTGCACTACTTAACTGATTGGAAAATGGGGGGAAAAAACTTCATTATGAAGATGAAATACAGAGAACCCCTGAATAGATCATATAGTACTGGACATTTGCTAGTCTTTCTTGTGTATTGTTGGAAATTTGGGCAAAAATCATTAGCACTTAAGTTCTCTCATTTTGGAATGATTTTAAATTTTCAGATGGTCCCAACATTTTCATCTGATGTTTCTCCAATTAAGAGTATCTATGTTGCCAATATCTTCTAATAAATTATAATGAAAATGAATCTAAAAAAGAATATATATGAGTGTAGCTATATCACTTTGCTGTATACTTGAAACTAACACAATATGATAAATCAATGGCACTTTAGTGAAAAAAAGAATGTCTATAAAATTAATCTTTTATCACCAACTCAAAAAAAAAAAAAAAAAAAACTTCACAAAACTCAACATCCCAAATGTATAACGGGTAGCTAACTACTTAGACATTTCTAGAAGTACCACAGTTGGGTTGCCAAAGATGTTCAGCCTGTGGTGCCTCTCAGAAGTCTGTCCAGTGACAGAGGTTGAAGGGAAACTAGGTACCTTTCAGGAAGATAAGATAAGGTAACATTAGTAAAAGTTACTAACATAAATATAAGATCCCTAGGTTCCAAGTCCTTTGGGAGGCTTGGGTGCCTTCTTTGGAAATCAAAACTATGTCACAAGGGCAAGAATTATAATACTAAAAAAAAATCACTGTCTTACTCCACTCCAACAACAACAGCATCAACTTTGTTTGCCGTCCATCTATTCAGGAGGTCCAAAGGTGTATGCTCTGAAATGAAGAAATTAATATGAAAGTCTACCCTGTAAATAAATGGCAATGGAAAACCAACAACACTGTGAAACATGACAGAAATATGATTAATTGGTGGAATCCTCACATTTTCACTTTTCCTGCTACCACATGTTAGGATCCAGAGATGAAAGATTTGATGGCTGCCATCAAATGGGGAAGGTCATTGCAGAAGAAAATACATTCGAAGAATCATGAGAATACATTTAAAGCTCAGGGAATTAACTGTTAAGTACAATTGAAACAAGTATTGAGAGAGAAGTAGGCTATAAAGTGAAACCACATTGGAAAATAAGAATACCTGTACCAGTACTTGGATGCTACACTAAAGATTTCTTTGTCAACAAGGTGATAGATATTACCAAAGAATTTAGTTATAAAATTTATGACCAGATTTGCATATAACAGAAGCAAATTAGAAAAAGGGTGACATAAACAAGGAAATGGTGGTGAGCAAAAAAAAAAAAAAAAGGAGAAGCAACAGAAGGAAATAAAAATGATAATTTTTTTAAGCATGGAGAGAGAAAAAGCTATTTAGGAAGATAGGTGGACAGAATTGGTTATTAAATGTAGATGCTAAGGAACAATAAATAATTGATTGTAATTCTCACATTGATAAAACGACAGCTGAGGAGGAGTTCCTCTGTTTGTTTTCTTGAAGTTGTTTTTACTTTTGTTGTTTATTTGGGTTTATTTTTTTCCTAGACTATGGGGGTGGGGACTAGATATGATTCAGGTTGTTTAATCATGCTAACCTTATATTATCTGCTGCTGCTGCTAAGTCACTTCAGTCGTGTCCGACTCTGTGTGACCCCATAGATAGCAGCCCACCAGGCTCCCCCATCACTGGGATTCTCCAGGCAAGAACACTGGAGTGGGTTGCCATTTCCTTCTCCAATGCAGGAAAGTGAAAGGGAAATCGCTCAGTCGTGTCTGACTCTTCGCGACCCCATGGACTGCAGCCTATCAGGCTCCTCCATCCATGGGATTTTCCAGGCAAGAGGACTGGAGTGGGGTGCCATCGCCTGTGGTTCCTCCAAATATACTGGCAAGCTCTGAAATTCTATATATATTGATCTTAAACTTAAGACCATGGTTACAGCTGGAGGTACAGCTTTGGAAATCAACAGCATAGGTGTGAGGGGTAGTGCTGAAAAGTGGAAAGGTCTAAATAAAAGAGCATGAGGAGTCAAAAACTAATGAAAGGACTACTGGAGAACACAAATACTTATAAAATGTAAAAACAGGCCCATTTTGTGCATTTGTTTATGTTTGCTTTATTTTAAAGAAGGAGAAGCATGTGAAGTTAAGGGGGAGAGGCAAAAGTCAAAAGAAATTGGTTTCATAGAAACCAAGGGAGCAAAGAATTTCAGTGAAGCAAAGATGAGGGATCATTGTCAAATTACACAATTTAAGAAGTCTTAAAGGAGAAATTGGATTCCACAGTGTATAAAAATGAGCCTGAGAAAGATAAGAGTGATAAGTGACTACCTAGAGAGAGATATTTGGAAACAAAGAAGATCAAGGTAGAAGATGTTGTAACATGTTTAAGTGCCAATAGAGAGGACACATTTATAGATAGAAGAAAAATACTGATTAAAATTTTAACAATAGTAGGAAATATGACCACAGACAAAAAAGAGATTAAATCTTAGCAAAGATAAAAATGCATTTTTCTACAGTATAAGTAGAAAGAAGTAAAGTTAAGAATTAATACAGTCCATAATTTTTGAGGACACATATGGTTGGCAAGGAGTAAAGAATAGATGGGTGCTGAATTTGCACAGACATCCTTGATAGATGAGGGAGGATAAGCTGAGAGACTTGAAAGAGCATGAGGTTTTGAAAGTGGCATTGATATGAAGGACAGTAACTAAATACACACAAGAGACAACATCTTGAAACCACCTTGAGGGTTTGTAGGATGAAACTGCTCACCAGTGGTATGAGGGTTAAACCTGTTGATCCTGCTGACAGGCCTTGGTTTGGGTTTTGGTTCCTCCACTTGCTAATAGGACTTGGAACAAATTACTGAACCATTCTGTAGCTACCTTACCTCTAAAAGCATGATAATAATACCTATCTTAATATTGTGCTGCTGCTGCTGTCACTTCAGTCGTGTCCGACTCTGTGCGACCCCATAGATGGCAGCTCCCCTGTCCCTGGGATTCTCCAGGCAAGAACACTGGAGTGGGTTGCCATTTCCTTCTCCAAAGCATGAAAGTGAAAAGTGAAATTGAAGTTGTTCAGTCATGTCCGACTCTTCATGACCCCATGAACTGCAGCCTACCAGGCTCCTCCATCCATGGGAATTTCCAGGCAAGAGTACTGGAGTGGGGTGCCATCGCCTTCTCTGATCTTAATATTGTGAGTATCTATCAAATAAGAGTGGACCACTCACCAAACTACCATAGCATTTGTGATTATTTTGAAATGTTAACAGATCACAAAGTCAAAATTCTGGGTATAATCACTCAGGCTGTGTCTCTTTGGTGAAAGGAGTCTTTTCATTTGTTTCTTACATTTTGAAATTCCTTCAATACAATATCAATTATATTCTGTGCTGTATGGTGAATCAATAATATCAATAGTCTAAAAGCAACTGTGTACATATGTGTGTTTGTGAGTGTGTGTGTATATGTTTGAGCATGTTTGAGTTTGTATCTGTTTGGGAATGTGTATGAGTGTGTAACTGTCTTAGCTATTCCATCATACCTCTTGGAATCATCTCCAAATATTAGACAGGAATATACTTGAGGAGAGGAACTTGATTACTCAGGTGTATTTTATTTTTCAAGTTCAAAAATATGCATTGGAGTCTAAGCCTCAAAGTGATAAGTATTGATGCATCACTGTCTACAATATGAATATGTGTTTGCTACTTGGAAGTTGCAGATATTATCACTTCTGAACAAACATTTAAATCATCTTATTCACTTCTGTTTTTCTGAACCTAAAATCAGGCCATTAGGTAATTTCAAACCCAAGCTTTAAGTTTACCACTTGAATCTCCCATTATACATTGTCAGTGTAACTTTATTTGATAATAACTTTTTTAAAGCAAAAATCTCACCTGATATTTTTATGATTTATTTACAAAAAAGTATATGAAGATATATATATGAACCTTGACTGACACAGTTTATCTCTCTGCTAAGTACACTTACTTACAAACATAAATTATATCAGCAAAAGTTCTGCCAAATATAATATACAAAAATTATTTTAATATAAATACTTATAATGTGCAACACATACAAACACACATACTCACACACATTTGCTTATATAAAAAGTACTTACTATAACTTCCTAAGACAAAGCCACCACCATGAATAAAAATTACAGCTGGTCTCTGGCTTTCTCTCTTCCTCTTTGGCAAGTACAAACGTACTGGAATATCACTAAATGTTGTATCCATCACTGTAACATTTTCGTCTGAAATTGGTTGTGTATAGTCCAGTTTTACTAGTATGGCCAAAAAATCTTCAAGTCTTTTAAGGCCTATTTTTTCCAATATCGTAGCCTGTCAAAACAAACAAAAAATTTAGAACTTTAAATATTTCAGTTTTTAGTAATATGTAATCAAAGAGGAAAAATAAAAAATGAATACCGTAAAACTACTAGAATTCATCAATGAATTTGGTAAAGTTTCAGGTTGCAAAATTAATATACAGAAATCTCTTTCATTTCTATACACTAACAACAAAAGATCAGAAAGAGAAATTTAAGAAGCAATTCCATTTACTGTTGCATCAAAAAGAATAAAATACCTAAGTATAAGCCTACCTAAGAGACAAAAGACGTGTACTCTGAAAGGTATAAGATGCTGATGAAAGAAATCAAAGAAGAAACAAACAGATAGAAAGATATGCCATGTTTATGGATTGAAAAAAAATCAATATTGTCAAAATGACTATACTACTAAAGACAAACTACAGATTCAATGCAATCCCTATCAAATTAACATTGGCATTTTTCAGAGAACTAGAACAAAACAAACAAAAAAAATCTCAGAATTTGTAAGGAGACACAAAAGACCCTGAATAGCCAAAGCAATCATGAAAAAGAAAAACAGAGCTGGAGGAATCAGGCTCCCTAACTAATACTACAGAGCAACAGTCACCAAAGAGTATGGTATTGGCACAAAAATAGAAACATAGATCAATGGAACAGGATAGAAAACCCAGAAATAAACTCATGAACCTATAGTCAATTAATCTATGACAAAGGAGGCAAGACTACACAATGTAGGAAAGACAGTCTCTCAACAAATGGTGCTGGGAAAACTGGACAGCCACATGTAAAGAAATGAAATTAGATCATTCTTTAACTTCAGACTGGAGAAGGGAATGGCAATCTACTCCAGTATTCTTGCCTGGAGAATCCCATGGACAGAGGAGGAGCCTGGCGGGCCACAGTCCATGGGGTCGCAAAGAGTCGGACATGATTGAGTGACTAACACACTAACTCCATACACAAAAAATAAGCTCAAAATGGATTAAAGACCTAAATATTAGACCAGACACTATAAAACTCTTAGAGGAAAACATAGGCAGAACACTCTCTGACATAAATCACAGCAATATCTTTTCACTCCATCTCCCAGAATAATAAAAATGAAACCAAAAATAAACAAATGGTACCTACTCAAAGGCTTTTGCACAGCAAAGGAAACAATAAACAAAAAGACAACCCACAGACTGGGAGAAAATATTTGCAAATGATGTGACTGATAAGGGGTTAGTCTCCAGAATTTACAAACAGCTTATGACACTTAATAGCATCAAAACAACCCATTCAAAAAATGGACATAAGACTTGAATAGACATTTCTCTAAAGAGGACACACAGATAGCCATCAGGCACATGAAAAGATATTCAACACCACTAGCTATTAGAGAAATGCAAATCAAAACTACAATGAGATATCACCTCACATCAGTCAAAATGACTCTCATCAAAAAATCCACAAACAACAAATGCTGGAGAGGATGTGAAGAGAAGGGTACCCTCCTGCACTGTCGGTGGGAATGTAAATAGGTACAGCCACTATTGGAACAATATGGAAGTTCCTTAAAAAACTAAAAGTAGAGCTACCATATGACCCTGCAATCCCACTCCTGGGCATATATCCAGGAAAGAATATGGCCTGAAAAGATACATGCACCTCAATGTTAATTGCAGCACTGTTTACAATAGCCAAGACATGAAAACGACCTAAATGTCCATTGACAGGGGAATGGATAAAGAAGATGTGGTACATATATACTATAGAATATAACTCAGTCGTTAAAAAGAATGAAATAAGGCTATTTGAAGCAACATGAATGGACCTAGAGAGTGTCATACTGAGTGAAGTAAGTCAGAGAGAGAAAGAGAAATATTACATGACACCCCTTATATGTGGAATCTAAAAACAAACGATACACATGAACTTACTTACAAAGTAGAAAGAGATTCACAGACAAAAAACTAACTCACATCTGCCCAAGGGAAGGGATAGTCAAGGATTTGGGGAAGATCATGCCAAACTGCTATATTTAAAATGGATAAGCAACAAAAACCTATTTTATATCGCATGAAACTCTGCTCAATATTATGTGCCAGGCTGGATGGGAGGGGTGTTTGGGGGAGAATGGATACATGTATATGTATGACTGAGTCCCTTCATTGTTCACCTGGAACTATCACAGGATTGTTAATTGGCTATACCCCAAACAAAATGTTTTTAATATTAAAAAATTGAATAAATATAATAATACTGTAGAGGTCTCAATGTACATCCTAACACATATGCTATCAGTCAGCTCAGTTGCTCAGTTGTGTCCAACTCTTTATGACCCCATGAATTGCAGCACACCAGGCCTCCCTGTCCATCACCAACCCCTGGAGTTCACTCAGACTCACGTCCATCGAGTCAGTGATGCCATCCAGCCATCTCATCCTCTGTCATCCCCTTCTCCTCCTGCCCCCAATCCCTCCCAGCATCAGAGTCTTTTCCAATGAGTCAACTCTTCGCATGAGGTGGCCAAAGTACTGGAGTTTCAGCTTTAGCATCATTCCTTCCAAAGAAATCCCAGGGCTGATCTCCTTCAGAATGGACTGGTTGGATCTCCTTGCAGTCCAAGGGACTCTCAAGAGTCTTCTCCAACACCACACTTCAAAAGCATCAATTCTTCGGTGCTCAGCTTTCTTCACAGTCCACCTCTCACATCCATACATGACCACTGGAAAGACCATAGCCTTGACTAGACGGACCTTTGTTGGCAAAGTAATGTCTCTGCTTTTGAATATGCTACCTAGGTTGGTCATAACATTTCTTCCAAGGATTAAGCACATTTTAATTTCATGGCTTCAGTCACCATCTGCAGTGATTTTGGAGCCCCAAAAAATAAAGTCCGACACTGTTTCCACTGTTTCCCCATCTATTTCCCATGAAGTGATGGGACCAGATGCCATGATCTTCATTTTCTGAATGTTGAGTATTAAGCCGTTTTCACTCTCCTCTTTCACCTTCATCAAGAGGCTTTTTAGTTCCTCTTCACTTTGCCATAAGGGTGGTGTCATCTGCATATCTGAGGTTATTGATGTTTCTACCAGCAATCTTGATTCCAGCTTGTGCTTCTTCCAGCCCAGCGTTTCTCATGATGTTCTCTGCATAGAAGTTAAATAAGCAGGGTGAAAATATACAGCCTTGACGTACTCATCTTTCCTATTTGGAACTAGTCTGTTGTTCCATGTCCAGTTCTAACTGTTGCTTCATGACCTCCATATAGGTTTCTCAAGAGGCAGGTCAGGTGGTCTGGTGTTCCCATGTCTTTCAGAATTTTCCACAGTTTATTGTGATCCACACAGTCAAAGGCTTTGGCATAGTCAAGAAAGCAGAAATAGATGTTTTTCTGGAACTCTCTTGCTTTTTCCATGATCCAGCGGATGTGGGCAATTTGATCTCTGGTTCCTCTGCCTTTTCTAAAACCAGCTTGAACATCTGGAAATACACAGTTCCCGTATTGCTGAAGCCTGGCTTGGAGAATGTTGAGCATTACTTTACTAGCATGTGAGATGAGTGCAATTGTGCAGTAGTCTGAGCATTCTTTTGCATTGCCTTTCTTTGGGATTGGAATGAAAACTGACCTTTTCCAGTCCTGTGGCCACTGCTGAGTTTTCCAAATTTCTGGTATATTTAGTGCAGCACCTTCACAGCATCATCTTTCAGGATTTGAAATAGCTGCACTGGAATTCCATCACTTCCACTAGCTTTGTTCATAATGATGTTTCCTAAGGCCCACTTGACTTCCCATTCCAGGATGTCTGGCTCTAGGTGAGTGATCACACCATTGTGATTATCTTGGTCTTGAAGTTCTTTTTTGTACAGTTCTTCTGTGTATTCTTGCCACCTCTTCTTAATATCTTCTGCTTCTGTAAGGTCCATACCACTTCTTTCCTTCATTGTGCCCATCTTTGCATGAAATGTTCCCTTGGTATCTCTAATTTTCTTGAAGAGATCTCTAGTCTTTCTCAATCTGTTGTTTTCCTCTATTTCTTTGCATTGATAGCTGAAGAAGGCTTTATCTCTCCTTGCTATTCTTTGGAATTCTGCATTCAGATGCTTATATTTTTCCTTTTCTCTCTGCTTTTTGCTTCTCTTCTTTTCAAAGCTATTTGTAAGGCCTCCCCAGGCACCCATTTTGCTTTTTTGCATGTCTTTTCCATGGGGATGGTCTTGATCCCTGTCTCCTGTACAATGTCATGAACGTCCATCCATAGTTCATCAGGTACTCTGTCTATCAGATATAGTCCCTTAAATCTATTTCTCACTTCCACTGTACTCCTTTACATATAATTAATTGCTAAATTATGTTTTACAAAAGAGCCTATAAGAAATGGATGAGAGAAAAACAAAGAGATTGAACAATCAGACAAGAAAAAGAAAGAAAAGGAATCCAGATTGGAAAAGAAGAAGTAAAACTCTGTTTGCAGATGACATGATCCTCTACATAGAAAACCCTGAAGATACCACCAGAAAATTATTAGAGCTAATCAATGAGTATAGTAAAGTTACAGGATATAAAATTAAAACACAGAAATCCTTTGCATTACTATAAACTAACAATGAGAAAACAGAGAAATTAAGGGAACAATCCCATTCACCATTTCAATGAGAAGAATAAAATACTTAGGAATAAATTTACCTAAGAAACAAAAGACCTATATATAGAAAACTATAAAACACTGATGAAAGAAATCAAAGATGATATATACAGATGGATAAATATACCATGTTTGTGGATTGTAAGAATCAATATCATGAAAATGAGTATACTACCCAAAGCTATCTAAAGATTCAGTGCAATCCCTAACAAGCTACCAGTGGTATTTTTCACAGAACTAGAAAAAATAATTTCACAATTTGTATGGAAACAAAAACCTGGAATAGCCAAAGCAATCCTAAAAAAGAAGAATGGACTGGAGGAATCAATCTGCCTGACTTCAGACTATTCTGAAAAGCTACAATCATCAAGACAGTATGGTACTGTCACAAAGACAGAAATATAGATAAATGGAACAAAACAAAAAGCCCAGAGATAAATCCATGCACCTGTGGACACCTAATCTTTGACAAAGGAGGCAAAAATATACAATGGAGAAAAGACAATCTCTTTAACAAGTGGTGCTGGGAAAACTGGTCAACCACCTGTAAAAAATGAAACTAGAACACTTGCTAACACTATACACAAAAATAAACTCAAAACGGATTAAAGATCTAAATGTAAGACCAAACTCTATAAAACTCCTAGAGGAAAACATAGGTAGAACACTCTGACATAAATCACAGCATGATCCTCTATGATCCACCTCCCACAATAATGGAAATAAAAGCAAAAATAAACAAATGTGACCTAATTAAACTTAAAAGCTTTTGCACATTGAAGAAAACAGGGTGAAAATGCAGCCTTCAGAGTGGGAGAAAATAATAGCAAATGAAACAATTGACAAAGAATTAATTTCAAAAATATACAAGCAGCTTATGCAGCTCAATACCAGAAAAATAAACAACCCAATCAAAAAGTGGGCCAAAGAACTAAACAGACATGTCTCCAAAGAAGATATAGAGATGGCTAACAAACATATGAAAAGATGCTCAACATCACTCATTATCAGATAAACGCAAATCAAAACCAAAATGAGGTACTGTCTCATGCCAGTCAGAAAGACTGCCATCGAAAAGTCTCCAAATAACAAATGCTGTAGAGGGTGTGGAGAAAAGGGAACCCTCTTACACTGTTGGTGGGAATGCAAACTAGTATAGCCACTATGGAGAAGAATGGAAATTCCTTAAAAAACTGGATATAGAACTGCCACATGATCCAGCAATCCCACTGCTGGGCATACACACCAAGGAAACCAGAATTGAAAGAGACATCTGTATCCCAATGTTCATTGCAACACTGTTCACAATAGCTAGGACATGGAAGCAACCTAGTTGTCCATTGACTAATGGATAAGGAAGTTGTGGTACATATACACAATCAAATATTATTCAGCTATTAAACACACACACACACACATTTGAGTCAGTTCTAATGAGGTGGATGAAACTGGAGCCTATTATAGAGTGAAGTAAGTCAGAAAGAAAAACACCATGCAGTATATATAGAATTTAGAAAGATGGTAATGACAACCCTATATGCAAGACAGCAAAAGAGACACAGATGTAAAGAACAGACTTTTGGACTATGTGGAAGAAGGAGATGGTGAGATGATTTGAAAGAATAGCACTGAAACATGTACATTACCATATGTAAAACAGATGACCAATGCAAGTTCAATGCATGAAGCAGGGCACTCCAAGCTGGTGCCCTGGGACAACCCAGAGGGTTGTGGTGGGGAGGGAGGTGAGAAGGGGTTTCAGGATGGGGGGACACTTGCACACCTGTGGCTGATTCATGTTGATATATGTCAAAAACCACCACAATATTTTAAAATTATCAGCCTCTAATTAAAATTAATTTAAAAAACAAAATTAAATTGAAAAAAAGAAAGGAAAGGTTCTCTGATAGAAATAACTTGACCAAACTTAAAAAATAATATTTACTTAAGGAATAATGAATCATAAATACTCTGCTTGTCCGCATAGTACAGGCTTGAAGTAGAAATTTCAGCATATTAACATTTCTAAATAGCTCTAAAATACTACTGATTTCAAATAAAAACGCACATGCACACTTCCCAGATGGCTCAGTTTAGAATCCGCCTGCCAAGCAGAAGAGGCTGATTTGATTCCTGGGTCAGAAGATTTCCTGGAGAAGGAACTGTCAACCCACTCCAGTATCTTGTCTGGAAAATTCCATGAACAGAAGAGCCTGGCAGGCTGCAGTCCTTGTGGTTGCAAAGACTCAGACTGAGGAGTTGAGCCTGTACACACATAGAAGCAAAAATCCTTAACAAAATATTAAATAACATTCCCTGATATTGAAAAACGACAATCCATTATTATCAATTGAGTTCTGCCCCAGAAATGCAAGATTAGTACACTATTTGTAAATCAATGTAATTCATGATACTAATACAGAAAGAAAAATTATATATGCTCATCCTAATATACAATTATAATAACAGATGCAGAAAAACAATTTGG
Organism: Bos indicus; assembly: GCF_029378745.1. Taxonomy (NCBI): domain Eukaryota; kingdom Metazoa; phylum Chordata; class Mammalia; order Artiodactyla; family Bovidae; genus Bos; species Bos indicus. Next base: position 116,606,146 of record NC_091760.1, read on the forward strand.
CTTAACTCATCACCTATTCTTGATAAAAAAAAAATCTCTGCAAACTTATAATAAAAAGAAACTTCTTTAATCTGATAAAGGATATCTACAAAAAAAATCATATTTAATAGTGAAAGACTGAATGCTTCGTCCTAAGGCAAGGATGTCTGCTCTCTACTCAACAGAATTCTGGGAAGTCCCAGTCAGGGCACTAAGGCAGAGAAAGAAAATGTCACACAGGCTGGAAAGAAAAGGATAACAGTTTCTCTGTCTCTATTTCCAGTCAACACAATTATCTAAGCAAATATTATGGGATTTACCAAAAACCTTAAAAAACAAATAAGCATGTTCAGTCTGAACAAAATATACAAGTGAATATACATAAGAAACATCATTTCAAATGTAGCAATAAACAAAAGGAAATCAAAATTTAAAAATGTATCAATTTTAACAGCACCAAAATTAAATTTTTAGTTATATAACAATATACATATAGAGTCTTTATCTGCTGAATACTGATGGGAAAACACTGATGGAAGAAATTAAAGACCTAATTAAATTGAGAAATATTCATAAACTGATCAGAGACAATATTGTTGAACTGACAGCTCTTTCTGAATTGGTTTACAGAGTCAACAAATTTCAGACAAAAAGCTCATCAGAATTTTTAGTCACTACTAAAAATTATGATTAATGGTGATTAATTATAATGATCAAAGCAATTTTGGTAATTAAGAAAGGTTGGTGGACTCCTACAACCTGGTTCCAAGACTACTGAGAAGCTAAAGTAATCAAAACCGTGTAGCATTGCTGAAAAGCTGGACTCACAGATCAAGGGAAGAAAAAGGAGTCGGTTCAAAAATAAACCAACACAGGGACGTCCCTGGTGGTCCACTGGAATCTGCCTTCCAGTGCAGGGGACACAGGTTCTATCCCTGGTCTGGGAACTAAGATCCCACATGCCTCGGAGCAACTAACCCTGTGTGCCACAAGTAGAGTCTGTGCACCACAAGAAAAGATCGTACATGACATGACGAAAATTCTGCATGCCACAACTAAGACTGACAGGGTAAAATAAGTAAATATTTTTAATAAAAAGGAAAAAAATAATACAACTATGTCCAATTTATTTTTGACACAGATACAAGGCAATTCGATGAAGAAAGGTAGTAAGTGTTTCAACAAATGATTATGGAACAACTGGACATCCATATGCAAAAAGAATGTACTTTGACCAATTCCTGACACATTATATAGAGATTAACTCATAATGGATCCACTAAGCAGTGTGTGCTCAGTGTCCAACTCTTTACAACCCCATGGACTGTAGCCTGCCAGGCACTGTTATCCATGAAATTTTCCAGACAAGAATGGGTTGCCATTTCCTACTTCAGGGGATCTTCCTGACCCAGGGACTGAATCTGTGTCTCTGGCGTCTCCTGCATTGGCAGACAGATTCTTTACCACTGAGCCACATGGAAAGCCCGATGAATCCAGTACCTAAATGTAAAATGAAAAACTGCAAACCTCTCAGAAGACATGATAGGAGAAAATCAGTGATCTTAGATTAGGTAAAAAGTTCTTAGATACAATGTTAAAGAAGGAAAGCTTTACTTTTTGGAAAGCTAAATTGGACTTCAATGACATGTAAAAGTTTTTGCTGTGTAACTTAAGACAACAAGAAGAAAAGTCCCAGACTGGGAGAAAATATTTACAAACTAAGTATCTGCTAAAAGAATACACAGGAAAACTATACAAAAAAGGTCTTAATGACCCAGATCACCATGATAGTATGGTCACTCACCTAGACCCTGACATCCTGGAGTCTGAAGTCAAGTGGGCCTTAGGAAGCATTACTACAATCAAGGCTTGTGGAGTTATGGAATTCCAGCTGAGCTATTTAAAATCCTAGAAGATGATGCTGTGAAAGTGCTGAACTCAATATGCCAGCAAATTTGGAAAACTCAGCAGTGGCCACTGGACTCGAAAATATCAGTTTTAATTCCAATCCCAAAGAAGGGCAGTGCCAAAGAATGTACAAATTACCATACAATTGCTCTCATTTCACATGCTAGCAAAGTAATGCTCAAAATCCTTCAAGCTAGGCTTCACCAGTATGTGAATCTAGAACTTCTAGATGAACAAGTTGGATACAGATAAGCAGAGGAACCAGAGGTCAAACTGCCAACATTCACTGGACCACAGAGAAAGCAAGAGAATTCCAGAAAAATATCTGCTTCTACTTCATTGATTACTCAAAAGCCTTTGACTGTGTAGATCACAACAAACAAAAATTCTTAAAGAGATGGGAATCCCAGACCACCTTACCTGTCTCCTGAGAAATAGGTATTTGAATCAAGAAACAACAGTTAGAACCTTACACTGAACAAGTGACAGGTTCAAAACTGAGAAAAGTGTATGATAAGGCTGTATGTTGTCACCCTGTTTATTTAACTTATATGCAGAGTACATCATGTGAAATGCTGGGCTGAATGAATTACAATCTGGTATCAAGATTGCCAAGAAATGTCAGCAACCTCAGATATGCAGATGATATCACTCTAATGGAAGAAAGTAAAGAGGATGTAAAGAGCCTCTTGATAAGGGTGAAAAAGAAGAGTGAAAAATTGACTTAAAGTTCAGCATTCAAAAACTAAGATCATGTCATCATGTCCCATTCTTCATGGCAAATGGATGGGGGAAAAGTAGAAGCAGTGACAGAGTTTATATTTTTGGCCTCCAAAATCATTGCACAGGTGACTGCAGCCATAAAAATTGCTTGCTCCTTGGAAGGAAAGCTATGACAAACCTAGACAGCATATTAAAAAACAAAGATATCACTTTGCAAACAAAGTGACATAGCTATAGTCAAAGTTATGGTTCCTCCATTTGTAATGTATAGATGTGAGAGTTGGACCATAGAGAAGGCTGAGCACCAAAGAAGTGATGTCTTCAAACTGTGGTGCTGGAGAAGACTCTTTAGAGTTCCATGGACTGCAAGGAGATCAAACCAGTCAATCCTAAAGGAAATCAAAATCATTGGAAGGACTGATGCTGAAGCTGAAGCTCTAATACATTGGCCACCTGATGCAAAGAACCGACTCATTGGAAAAGATCATGGCTCTGGGAAAGACTGAAAGCAAAAGGAGAAGAGGGGCACAGAGCATAAGATGGTTGAAGTGAAATGAAGTGAAGTAACTCAGTCATGTCCGACTCTTTGCAACCCCATGGACTGTAGCCTACCAGGGTCCTCCCATGGGATAGCATCACTAACTCAACGGACGAGAATCTGAGCAAACTGGAAGAGAGTGAAGAAAGCCTGGTGTGCTGTAGTTGATGGGTTTGCAAAAAGTCTGACACAACTTAGCACTGAACAACAACAACAAATGACTTGTATCCCCAATAGGAAGAACTCTGTATAGTTAAAAATAGCAAAACAAAGAACCAATCTTTCAAAATGGAGGAAAAATTAAACATGCATGTCACCACAAAAACATGGAATAAGATATAAATATATGAAACAATACTCAATACTTGTAATCATAAAGGAAATGCAAATGTGTACCACAATCAAATATTTTGAAACAATAATAAAATTGCTCTTAAAAAATTGAAAATATTAAGTGTAGAAAGGACACAGAACAACTAAAACTTTCACGTTTTGCTGGTCTGAATGCCAAATTGTACTGGCTCTTTAAGACCCAGAGGGATGGTATGGGGAGGGAGGAGGGAGGAGGGTTCGGGATGGGGAGCGCATGTATACCTGTGGCAGATTCATGTTGATATATGGCAAAACCAATGCAATATTGTAAAGTTAAAAAATAAAATAAAATGTGAAAAAAAAGAGACAGACCCAAAACAAACAAACAAATAGGCAATTTGCTATATGTTAAATACACATTTATAATATTACTCAAAACATCTAATTCTAGGTATTTACCTGGTAGAAATTAAAATTTTTGCTCTTTCAAAATCCTGTATATGAGTGCTTTACCAGCTTTATTCATATCCACTCCAGTGGGAACAACCCAAATATCTTTCAACTGTTTATTTGGGATAAACCATGATACATCCAGCTTCCCTTGTGGCTCAACTGGTAAAGAATCTGCCTGCAATGCAGGAGACCTGGGTTCAATCCCTGGGTTGGGAAGACCCTGGAGAAGGGAAAAGCTACCCACTCCAATATTCTGGCCTGGAGAATTCCATGGATTGTATAGTCCATGGGGTGGCAAAGAGTCGGACATGACTGTCTTTCACTTTCACTTTCATGATACAACCACATAAGGGAATACTACACAGCTTTAGAAAGGATTGAACTTGTGATACTCTCAATGCATAGATTACTTTAGAATATATCTTTCTTTTTATTTATTTTATTTTTGGCTGTGCTGGGTTTCTGTTGCTGTGTAGGCTTTCTTTAGTTGCAGTGAGTATGGGCTACTATAGTTGCAGTGTAAGGGCTTGTGGTGGCTTCTCTTGTCGAAGAGAATTGCCTATGAAGTGCATGTGGAATCTTCTCGGACCAGGGATCAAACCCGTGTCTCCTGCATTGGCAGGTGAATTTTTAACCACTGAACCACATGGAAGTCTCTCAAATGTATTATGTTTAGTGAAATCCATTAAGCTGGACTCACAATTCCCATGCAGTATGAACCCATCTGGGCTTCCAAGGTGGCTCATGGGTAAAGAACTCACCTGCAATGTAGGAGACACAGGAGACACAGAGAGGATCCCTGGGAGGAGAAAATCCCATGGAGGGGGGCATGGCAACCCACTCCAGTGTTCTTGTCTGGAGAATCCCATGGACAGAGGAGACTAGCAGGCTACAGTCCATAGGGTCTCAAAGAGTCAGAAACGGCTGAAGTGACTGAATACACACACACACACACACACACACACACAGATACACAAACATGAACCCATTTATGATATTTCAAAAACACAAAGTGTACAGGCATACAATGATCAGCAGTTACCAGATGTTTAGGGTGTGGAAGTGTTTACTAAAAAGGGAAGCATGAGGTGATTTGGGGGGTTATGTTTTCATGTTTGATTTTGGTGCTGATTACATGAATCTCTACCTATATTAAATGACATAGGACTGTATAACCAATAGGCTGACTTTTAATTTGGCATAATGTTGAAGGAAAGTAGAGTCTGAATATAGACTGTTTGGTTTGAATCTCAATTCTAAAAATTATTACCTATGTGTCTTTGGTTTTCTTATTCCCTGTGCCTCATTTTCCTCATTTATAAAAAGAATAACTATAGTGACATCTTCAAAGTGCAGTTGTAAGTGTTAAATAACAGTTTTAAGGAAATTAAAGCATGAAAGGATACATCATAAGTGCCCAATAAATTTTAGTTTTTTTTTTTCATTATCAATATATGTGAAAAAACACTCTTAAATATTTTCATTGCTGGTTGAAGATAATCATAGTGAAGATAATTTCCATTTAGCAGATAATTATCACTTTAAAATGAACTCCACTTAATGCACTGTGGTGACCTGAATGGGAAGGAAGTCCAAAAAGGAGGGGATATATATATATGTAAATGGATTAATTTTTCTGTACAGTAGAAACTAACACAATATTGTAAAGCAACGATACTCTAGTAAAAATTAATTTAAAAAATTAACTGTTTTAGGGTGTGGCCCCTCATTTCTGATTGTTCTGATGATGGGAGTAGATGCTTACTAGATTTCTACTGAACAAACACCAGCTACCATTTTAGACATCACTACATGCTGTCTTGGAAAACATGCCCTCTTACTCTCATAGTAATGCTGCAATTTGTTTACAGATTTCTCACTTTGCAGTTGAAGAACTTGAGCCACAGAAAAATGAAGTAGACTCTTTTAAGATCTGGATTTCAAGTTCATGCTCTGTCTTCTACTTTCAGTCAGTTCAGTACAGTTGAGTCACTCAGTCATGTCCGACTCTTCATGACCCCATGAATTGCAGCACGCCAGGCCTCCCTGTCCATCACCAACTCCCGGAGTTCACTCAAACTCACGTCCATTGAGTCGGTGATACCATCCAGCCATCTGATCCCCTGTCGTCCCCTTCTCCTCCTGCCCCCAATCCCTCCCAGCATCAGAGTCTTTTCCAATGAGTCAACTCTTCGCATGAGGTGGCCAAAGTACAAGAGTTTCAGCTTTAGCATCATTTCTTCCAAAGAACACCCAGGGCTGATCTCCTTTAGAATGGACTGGTTGGATCTCCTTGCAGTCCAAGGGACTCTCAAGAGTCTTCTCCAACACCATAGTTCAAAAGCATCAATTCTTAGGCGCTCAGCTTTCTTCACAGTCCAACTCTCACATCCATACATGACCACTGGAAAAACAATAGCCTTGACTAGACAGACATTTGTTGGCAAAGTAATGTCTCTGCTTTTGAAATGCTATCTAGGTTGGTCATAACTTTCCTTCCAAGGAGTAAGCGTCTTTTAATTTCATGGCTGCAGTCACCATTTGCAGTGATTTGGGAGCCCCCAAAAATAAAGTCTGACACTGTTTCCACTGTTTCCCCATCTATTTCCCATGAAGTGATGGGACTGGATGCCATGATCTTCATTTTCTGAATGTTGAGCTTTAAGCCAACTTTTTCACTCTCCTCTTTCACTTTCATCAAGAGGCTTTTTAGTTCCTCTTCACTTTCTGCCATAAGGGTGGTGTCATCTGCGTATCTGAGGTTATTGATATTTCTTCCGGCAATCTTGATTCCAGCTTGTGCTTCTTCCAGCCCAGTGTTTCTCATGATATGCAGCCAATAATATGAATGTCTAACTCTGTAGTCTTGTTTTTCCACATCATTTTATCAAGAATTGTTGCACATTATAAAATTTACTTATGACAATAACAAAGTGATTATCACTTGAGCAATTAGAAGCTGATTGCTAAAATAATTGCATGTATATATAAGCAAATACAAAAGCCATTTCTATTTTACATATGCAATATTTTAATTCTGTTTTGCATTTGATAAACTAGAAGTTGAATTCTACAGTTGCATGGTTTCAGAATGTACTAACATTGATGAGGCAGGGCAGTAAATTAGCATTCGTTACTCTGAAGTTTAAAGCTATAGAAGCTCTTCAGACAATAACATGGCAGTTTCTCTGTAGGGCTGGCACTTGCTCATTTTTCTCTCTAATTCAGTGAATGAAAAGGTGGAGCATTCACAATAAAAGGGAACACTGAGGGCAACAGATCATTCGGCACACTTTTAACTTTAGACAGGAGATACCTTGGGATCTAGTTTGACAGATCTGTCATCTCTAGGTAGCACACTAGACAAGCACTTCCCTGGTACCATGCACCGCTCTCCCTTCTCTGATCATTTATTGTCTGTTGATGCATTGTCCCTCAAACTTCCTATTGTTCACATATTTATAAGGCCTCCAGTTAGCAGCATGCTTTGATAGGAGAGCCTGATACTTTCAGTGAGGTAGATCTTAGTTCAAATTCTAGTATTGTCACAAAAAAATCTAAAATGTAACAATATAGTATTGAAGATAGACAAAAGCAGTGGTTTTCAAGGTATGGTCTTAGAATTCTTGTGGGTCTCTGACAGATATTCAGGAAATGATACTTCCTGCCTTTTTTAAAAGTCCAATTTCCTCATGAGCATGTAGTGGAATTTTCTAGAAGCTACATGACATGTAATATTGCAGCAGGTTAAATGCAAAAGTAGATGGTGACTCCAGCTCTCTTCCATAAAGTGAGACATAAATGAGATTTACAAAAATGGAAAACAATATCACTATTATTTATTTTAACTTCTAATAGGCTTGTTATATTAACATCATTATCATTATTAAGTTCGTTGATTTCTTTCTCTCTCTCTTTTTTTTCCACACTGTGGGGCATGCAGGACCTAAGTTCTGCTACCAGGAATTGTACATAGGCCCCCTGCAATAGAAGTGTGGAACCTTAACCACTAGACTACCAGGGAATTGTTATCTAATGAGGTCAGTTTCTAATGCAAATACTAATAACTATAACCCACATTAAAAAAGTTCATTTAGTCTCAATATTTAAAAGGTATAGAGTTCTGAAACTAAAAACTTTAAAAATGACTGATAGAGACACTAAACCAATACAGGTACTAAATGTACATCAAAATATAAAAACATAATCAGTATACATGAGTAAGTTTAAGAAAATACATGGTTAGTTTTTCTCAGGAATATAAAATATAAATTGCTTTAAAATCCCTTCAATTTTCCACTTAAATAATATTATTTCTTTTATTCTTGGCACAGTATATTTTGCATTTATTTTACCAGCAAAATTTTATCTCCCATGTTTTATACAGATTCAATAGAGTTTATAATGATTTATCAAATTAAACAGATTAATAATATTTGAATGATCTATCTTAAAAAAGTCATTTTCAAAATACTAATTACAAGAAACTTTACATGTGCTTTTAACAAGGAATCCCAATTCCCTGGAAAAAAAAAAAAAAAATTACCACAAGTGAAGTAGTTTTTATAGCAGCATCCATGATCCTTACTTTCCATGGTTCTTCAATGTTTTCTGGGATTGGTGTAAAAATATAAAAAGCACAAAGAATACAAGTCAGTCCAAAGCACAGAGCTTTGTACCCCATGATATTCTTTTCACAACCTCTGGATAGTGATGATACAATGTCCCCGTATATATACTAAAATGCTAAGTAGTAGGACAAAGGTACATGACAGAGTCTCTCAAGTAATCTGACTGTGTTAACCATGCTGACCTAAAATTCAGTTCCAAGATTAACAATGACCAGTTGTAACTGGTTCAACAGTTACACACACACTGTATCTGAAACACAGTTCACAATATGTTTCATCAAACATGCAGACAGAATAGTGAAGAATTTAGAACGTTGGCAGAAGCTCTTTCATCCTGTGACACTATCATTGACTCAGCACAATAAATTTTACTATGAGTCTAAACAGAGCACAAGATAAACCATAGAGTCTGGTGTTTTTCCTATTATTATTTTACAAAGATTAATGTGAAGAGCTTGACTCTCTTTGCAAAACAGAAATAGAGACACAGACATAGAGAACAAACATTTACACACCAAGAGGGGGAGGAAGGAGTGGGATAAACTGGGAGATTTGGATTGACATGTATACTTTATACTATGTATAAAAAAGATAACTAAAAAAAAAAAAAAAAACTACTGAATAGTGTAAAGAAAAAAAAAGATTAAAAACACACACATGCACACATACACACACACACAGAAAAAAAACCAAAACCTGTCAGGTAATATTTAGTCACACTCAAGGCTAATATCTTTGTCATACATTATTACAAAATTAAAATCCACTTTGATCATCTGAGCTTTAGACAAGAAGAGTGGAACCTAGTATTCTTGGCAGAATTAATTCATCCAGTCCAGAAACACTTATAAAGTGTTTATTTACATTGAAAGTGAACATTTTCAATCTATTTAGTTGGATGATCATGCAAAAAGTATGTATTGATTAAACAAATATTTATCACATATCTTATATATGCTAAGTACTGGACAAAATGCTAAGAAAACTGAGCAAAATCTGGCATTTATCCATTCCTTGGTGGACCTTTTTTTGAACTACCTTTCTGACTTCCATTTTCCTTAAGACCATTTTTGGGGAGTTTTTTCATAAAATAGCTAATTTGGGGCCTCTCCCGTTTCTCCATTCATTTTGCAACAGAAGTTTTTATTCTTACTGTAATTGTTGTTTTATCCCCATACTGTCATTTCTCACTACAACCCTGCTTTATTATCTATCTAAGCATCAGACTTAAAGGGATAAAGATAATTATTCTAAAACAGTTGCAGAATAAGAACCACATGGGTGGAAGAGGATAAGAAGGCTGAAAAAAGGCTAATGGAAAAGTAAACATTTTGAAATATCAGTCTAATTTTGCACACTCATCCTTTCCCAACTTCTTTGGAACCTCATTGGCCCTGCTCTTCTCCCCATTGGCTAGCTTTTCCTCTTGATTTCTAAATGACAGAATATGCTATCAGAAAATAGAAAAAAAGTATAACTTCTTCCTGCATTCTGAAAGTTAATCTCTTACATTAATAAAAAGGATTCTTGATAAAGACATGAATTCATATGCTTTATTGCAATATGGAAGAGTTTCAAATGCAGAAATAGTTTTCCTTGATTGCTGATTTTTCCCTCATGGATGTGGTGGTGAGGGAGGCTAGTAAGCAGGTTGAAAGCAGAGAAATATTTCCCCATGTTTCTAATGGTTGTATGAGACATTTCTGCTGGAAAGAGGTATCTGCCAAGCACATGAGACAGAGCTAAAAATCAAAACTGTAGAAAACAGATGTGAGTTGAAACTGATTAATGATACTATGTAGTCACAACTCAGGTCAATTCCTGATTGGTTTGAAGTAATTAACCCTCACACTTGCTACAAAATATAGATATAGGTATGTTCATTCTTTGTAATAAAAATAAGATACAACACTCTGTAAAGCAATTATCCTTCAATTAAAATAAATAAATAAATAAAAATTACTTCATTTTCAAAGATTCTTTTAAACACAATGTCTGGTACACACACATACACAAAAATTCAATGAATAAATCAGACTCATAGACAGCTCTAATGTTGGAATTCACAACAACAGAGAAAGATGTTATAATAACTATTTTAAATATGTTAAATAAATTAGTTAAAATGGAGAAACATATAAAAGTGTTGAATTCATCATAGGTAAATCAAAAGATTATAAACAGTTATTCTAGAATTAAAAATAAAATGTCTGATACAAAGGATTAATTGAGTAACTAAGAAAAAGACATGAACATAAAGATATGGCAATATAAATTAAGCATGTGTGCAACATCAAATGGTCTAAAATATGTTTGAAGATTCCCAAGAGGACAGGAAATAATAAATGGGGAAGAAACATACTGGAATAGATGTTGGATGAGAAATTTCTAAAATTCATGAAAGACATGAGCTCACAAGTCAAACAGCTCAGTGAACTGATGACAGTATAAATACAAAGGAAAACATAGAATCACATCATAGTTGTAACTGCTGAAAATCAAAGATGAAGACAAAAATCTTGAAATTGGAATTCTAAGATGACTATCTGGGGTTTTTGGTTACTGGTGTAAAAACAACTTATCCTAGTTATTCAGTCAAGTACCATTGCCAACATTAATAAGAAAGAATTTGGCCGATGTTATTAAGGCTCCAAATCAGTTGACCTCAAACTTTCAATTACTGACATGAATACGCAGAGGTCCAATGTCAACCAATGTGGGCAGATACTAAATGTTCAGTGGCTCCCAGTCAACAGCTTGCAAGAAAATAGGTAAGTCCTACAACCATAAATAACTCAACTCAGGCAACAACCTAAAAGAAGTTGAAGGAAGACTCTAAGCTCAGAAAAGCTCAATTCTAACCAAGACCTTGATTTAAGCAATATAAAACTCAAATGCATGAACCCACTCATACCATACAAGATCCACAAAGTTTTGAAATCTTTGAATTGACTTAACCTATTGAATTAAATTTGTGGTAACTTATTACACAGGAATAAAAACTAACACAAACATTAAAGAAAACTAATGAAGGCAACATCATATTATTGAAGGAAACAGCAGGAAGAAATATGGGTGGTATTACATACCAAGCAAAAGACACTGAAGAAAATAAAACAAAGTCTGAAAAGTATTGAAGATAAAAAAAGAGCTACCAATATAAAATGCTATACATGAAAAAATAGATATATCCTTAAGGGGGTAAATAAAGACAAAGATAACACAATTTGTCACCAGCAGATTCACATTACAAGAAATACTAAGCCTTCTTCCGAAAAGCCAAAATAATCCCAGAGAGAAATACCAGCAGGCAAGAAGAAACCAGAAAGGATGTGAAACAAGGATATCCATTCCTACCACTTTTTTTACAGAGGGATTTATCCAGTGAAATAAGTCCAACAATTTGAGGCATGATGAAATACAATTTGTATTTAAAGGCAGGACAAGAGAAAAATTAAACATTTTCTGTGTCCATCCAGGCCTCCTCTTTCTCACCCTCATGTGCAGTGTGCATCTGCTTTCCACATTAACCAAACCTCTCAAAGATGGAAGTACCTGCTTACCATCAAGATCATTTTTTCCCCTTTCTGCAGACCTATGTAAATTCATAAAAAACCAGCATTCTTTCCCAACTCTGCAAGAGATCATGGTGACTTGCTACTCACTTTGTACCAGCTAACCTATACTATGTATCCTCAGTGAACTTTATGTAAAATATCAGTATGTCATGTTGATGCACAATCCTTTGTCTCAAAATCGTGTATGACTACGCCTTAAACTTCTAACTGGCAGAACAGTGCTCAGAGGTTTCTAAGAGTCTCTCTCCTGGGTTATATTCTTCACTTTAGCCCAAATAAAATTTCCTTTTCCTTATTGACTGCTCACTGAACATTGTTGACAGGCATCAAGGTTGAAAATAAGAAAGAAAATATTTTTTTTAAGTGATTCATTAATAGTCACAGAGAATCCAAAAGAATACATCTGGAAATGAAAATTTAGCAAGCTTATGGGAATAAAGTGTAAAATTATAAATATTGCAAATCAATGTTTACCAAAAAATTGGAAATGTATTTTAAAAACATTTAGAATTCTATTCTTTTTCTGGCCAAAGTAGATGAATACAACAAATCTACTCTCCCCCCACCCAGTTTGGAAATATATGAAACAATACTTTGGAAAACACTGAAGATCAGGAAAAAAGAGTAATTCCTAACAGATGAGAAATGTGATTGCCCTAGCTTTCTGCCTTGGGCGAGTTTTCTGTGACATAGAGGAGGGAAAGAAGTCTGGTGGTTCCCTAAGATGAACACACAGAGGAAGGAGTCTTTAGACACTAAGGTGCCTACAATTCACAGGACAGAAAATCGTAGTTGGGAACATCGCTCAGAAAAAGAACTTCATGAATCTGTAGCTGGCTTCCTTGAATACTGACTGGCACATTGTATGTGGGGATCATACATGGGGCACAGAAAAAGACCACCAGAAATGATTAAAGAGTGACCCAGTGCTCACAGAGGGTTAGGAATCTTGTCTGTTCTAAGAACTACACTGGAAAAATTCAAGATTCACGGGCTTATTAAATAGAGGACACAGAAGGTCTTCCCTTAGGACTGGGGAATAATTAGCCCCAGGCTGAAGACTACTCTGGTTTTATTTAACAAATCTTAAAAAGCAAGATCTAAAGAATCAGTCTTTTTAAAACAAAAATATCCAGTATACAGAAAGGTAAGATTTACAATTTTGGATACTCAATACAAAATAACCCAGCATGTAAATATGTGGACATTAGAAACCCCATAATGAATAAATAAATCAATGAATCAAAACCGAACAACCTAGCACAAATGTCAGTAATAGCAGAAAAAGACATTAAAAGCGTATGCATAACTGTATACCAAAATGTTCTACATTGTTTGGTTGTTTAGTGACTAAGTCCCATCTATGACTCTTTTTGACGCCATGTACTGTAGCCTGCCAGGTTCCTCTGTCCTTGGAATTTCCAAGGCAAGAATACAGGAGTGGGTTGCCATTTCCTTCTCCAGGACATCTTCTCAACCCAGGGATAGAATGTGCATCTTTTGCATTGAAAGGCAGATTCTTTTTCGCTGAGCCACCAGGGATGCCCAAAATGTTCTATACATTACATAGAAACATGAAGATAAAAACATGAGCCACATTGATGTGATCATCTTCTTTTTCTTTTCTCTCTCTCTTTCTTTTTGGTATGAAATATTTTTGTGACTCAGAAAAACCTTCAAAAATTCGTTATTACAATTTTAGGGGAAATTGAGGTTCCTGGGTTGGTCCCCAGGGTCCCAGGCTGTGCTCTGTGAGAAGCATGGATTTCTCATGTATGAATTGGTTCTTCCATCTAGGTCCTAGAGCCTAGAGGCACCAGTTCACCCTCCAAGAGGAAACTCATTCAATTAATGGCCTACATTTTCCCTAATTCCAGTGCAAGAGCTGATCAAGAACCACATATTCAAAGGCTTCCACAGCAACCTGGAATATACACTCAAAACCATCAATTTATCAAGATGGAAATTTAACATAAATCTTTTAGAGTAAGCTTCAGCATGCAAAGACCTTGTAAGTCATCACATTATCTTCATAAAAAGATAAATTCCAAACAGCTGCAAAACTAAGAACCTTTTTACTTGCTCCATTAGAGAACTGTCACAGGGCAAAGAATCACCCCAATCTAGAGAGATAGGCAAATACAAAGAATCACAGGAAAGGTCAGATTACCTAAAGCAGAAGACACTGAAACTAGAAACTGATAAAATTATTTCAATGATAATTGCAGTAAATGGCTGGATGCCTGATGTGGATAAGTTTGAGTCAAATTCTCCTGGGGACTCAGAGATAAGAGGTTCCCAACCCTTTCTTGGGTGTTACATCCAGAAACTCCACTAGGGAGTTGTCATAGAGAACAGTGGAAAAAATTCTTTCCTGTCTTTGGTAGGGAGAGAAAAAAAAAGAAAACATTTTAAGTTGTTCACAGTAATCTTCATAATGAAGGTTTCCTTTTCACAGAAAAAGCCTTCTCTCACCTGGAGAAAGAACAAATAGCCAACTCCAGCCCCTTCTGATCTTCCAGTCTCATGTGAAGTACAAAGCGAGAAAGCAGAGGAGGCTAAGAAATGCCTTAAAAAGGCACAGGTCAGAGACTCAAATCCACTAAAAGAAAAACTACAGTCTGAAGAGATAAAGCAAGCATCAGAACATGATTCAGATATACTTGCCGGGGTCCAGCCCCGGTGGATCCAGGGAATTTCGAAGGAGAGACGGCATTGGTGAATACACTGGCTTTAATTAAATATTAATTAGAGATGAAAAGAGTAATAGAATGAGGATAGCTCAGTGAGAAAATTCAGTGGAGAAAAGAGGCTGAATAACTTGGTTTACATGGAAAGCTAACAAAATTCCAAGGCAAGGAATTTATGTCACCTACATAGGCCGTAGGCGTCCTCTCATTCTCCTGAAGGAGAGGAGACACTGAGGCCTCCCCAGTCAGATCTTAGAAGCCCAGGCATAATTAGTAGGCTTGACGAGCCTCCACGCCCCAGATGGAATTCAGCCAGAAGATGAGAGAAAGAACGGCATGGGGAGACCAGTCTTTCGAGGAACTGATCCCATTCTTTATTTTCCAGGGTCTGTTTTTATACACTGAGATGTTATACAAAAGTCACGCGGGGTCAGCAGTCCTGACTTTTATTAAAGTCAGGTGCTTTATACAAATGTATACGAAGGTCTTAGGGGTGTTACATCATCTTCTGGCTAGGGGGCCTGTTAACAATTCATGACCCTCTCCTTGTGACAGCGGTCAGTCAACCAGAACACTTATTTCTCCAGGGGTGATTATTCTTAAAACAGACGCCACCTTCCAAAGGTACCAGATAAAGTTACATTCCTATAGGGTGAGGGTGTAGTGGGTTTTAATTAAGGAAAAAATTTGCTTAGCCTGAGGTCTAATGTGATTAATATCAAAGGTTAATACTTATTTCTTCTATATATTCATTAATGTGTATAAGGGCAGGGGATGTGGAGACTTAGCAGCAAACACTGGCTCAACAAATGAAAAACCCTCACCAATACAATTTCTAATCAGCCTGCTATACTAATAATTTCCTAACTTCTTAAAATAATCTGTTTTTAGAAAGTTTAGAGCATCTCGTGCCTCTCACGGTTGGGAGGCTGTGAGCAATCACATGTGGCCGGACAAGCCTGTCAGGCAGGCTAGAGAACCTTCAGAGGAGTGTGTAGGTTGAAACACTCCAGTCACGCCCAGGAATTATTATTAACTGGAGCTCTAAGTTAACTCCTTCTCTGAAAGAGGTGGTGGGGGACAGCCCCCTGTAAAGTCAGAGGTGTAGGTGAGAGCACAAAGCAGTAAAGTAGGCAGGCTCTGGTTTTGGGGGTAGCTGCTCAAGAATTTCCAGGGGGACTCCTGAGGCTCGATCCCGCCTTTGCGTGTGCCAAGCCTCCTTCCTCATGACCTTTGCCACAGGTGGAGTTCTTCACGCTGGCTATCGGCAGATACTGATTTTGGAAATATCAATTAGGGAATTTGAAACAACTATGAGCAGGGGAGAAGGAGACAACAGAAGATAAGATGGTTGGACTGAATCACGGACTCTATGGACATGAGTTTGATCAAGCTCCGGGAGTTGGTGATGGACAGGGAATCCTGGCCTGCTGCAGTCCATGGGGTCACAAAGAGTCTGACATGACTGAGCAACTGAACTGAACTGATGAGTACATATTAGCCTCAAGTTAGAACATATGCCTAATGGGAATACAAAAACAATCAAATAGAAAAACGCCTTAAAGAAATATTTGAATATCTGATAATTTCCCAAAATTAATAGCCAAAAACACACATCCAGAAATATCAGTGAACATTAAGCAGGAAAAAAATCTATTTAAAAAATAAACATTGAAAGAGTTAGAAGGGAAAAGCACCTTGCTAAGGGGAACAAAGATTAAAATTACATCCAATTTCTCTTAAGAAGTGAATTGAGAGCTGAATAGCCCAATTTTCTTTTGTTTGTGTGAACGGAGGTAAGAGGTAGCACTCTTGGCAGAAAGACTGAGAGGTATGTGAAATTTTGAGTTTGGTTGCCTAATGATAGTCAGCAGCCAAAAACTTAGACAGATAAGCCTGGAGACAAATACAGGCTCTGTAAGCCTCATGTAGGAGTCTGGGTTTTACTCTGAGGGATATGGGGACATGCTGCAAACTACACAGAGGTGTATGTGTGGGCATGTTCCTCTTCCCTGAGGCAGTCACAGATTATTCCTCTGCTTATTCACAGTGATCCAGGTGTGTACAGTATGTTATCTGGTCATCCATCTATAAACGTTTTTCGGGGTAACCAAATCTGACCTCTAGTACTTAGGTTGGCAAGGAAGACGCTTGGCCTATAGTTTTCTTTTTTTGTGGGATCTTTGTCTGGTTTTGGTATTAGGGTGATGGTAGTCTTATAGAGTCAGTTTGGGAGTTTATCTTCCTCTGAAATTTTCTGGAAGAGTTTGCGTAGGACAGGTGTTAGCTCTTCTCTAAATTTTTGATAGAATTCACCTCTGAAGCCATCTGGTCCTGTGCTTTAGCTTGTTGGAAGATTTTTTATTATAGTTTCAATTTCTGTGCTTGTGATGGGTCTGTTAAGATTTTTTATTTCCTCTTGGTTCACTTTTGGTAGGTTATACTTTTCTAACAATTTGTCCATTTCTTCCAAGTTGTCCAGTTTATTGGTATATTGTTACTCATAGTAGTCTCTTATGATCTTTTGTATTTCTGTGTTGTCTCTTGTGATTTCTCCATTTTCATTTCTAAATTTATTGATTTGATTCTTCTCCCTTTTTTTTCTGATGAGTCTGGCTAATGGTTTGTCTATTTTATTTATCTTCTTAATGAACCAGCTTTTAGTTTTTTGATCTTTGATATATTCTCTTTAGTTTCTTTCTTCATTTATTTCTGCTCTGATTTTTATGATGTGTTTCCATCTACTAACTTTGGGGTTCTTCTTTTTCTAGTTGCTTTGAGTATAAAGTTAGGTTGTTTATTTGATGTTTCTCTTGTTTCTTGAGGTAGGCTTGTATTGCTATGAATCTCCTTCTTAGATTTTACTGAATTTTATTGCTTTTACTGAATCCCATAGGTTTTGGGTTGTCATGTTTTCATTTTGATTTTTTTTAATGAACATTTTGATTTCCTTTTTGATTTCTTCCATGATCTGTCGTTTATTCAGAAGTGTGTTGCTTAGCCTCCATATGTTTGGGTATTTTATAATTATTTTTTCCTGTGGTTGATATCTAATCTTACCACATTGTGATCAGCAAAGGTTTGAAATTATTTCAATTTTTAAAAATTTAGCAAACTTATTTTGTGGCTCAGGATGTAATCTATCCTGGAGAATGTTCTGTGTGCACTTGAGAAAAAGGTGAATTCCATTATTTTAGGGTGAAATATCCTGTAGATATCAATTAGGTCTAACTGGTCCCATTTATCATTTAAAGCTTGTGTTTCCTTGCTAATTTTTTGATTGTTTGATCTATCCATAGGTGTGAGTGGAATACTAAAGTCCCCCCCTCCCCATTATTGTGTTACTGTTAATTTCCCCTTTCATACTTGTTAGTATTTGTCTTATGTATTGGAGTGTTCTTATGTTGTGTGCATATATATTTATAATTTTAAGTCTTCTTTGTTTGATCCCTTGATCATTGTGTAGTGTCCTTCTTTGTCTATTTTCACGGCCTTCATCTCAAAGTCTATTTTATCTGATATGAGTATTGCTGCTCCCGCTTTCCTTTGGTCTCCATTTGCATGAAATATCATTTTCAGTCTCTCACTTTCAGTCTGTACGTGTCCCTAGGTTTGAGGTGGGTACTTTATAGACAGCATATATGAAGAGTTTTGTTTTTTTATCCATTTGGACAGACTTTGTCTTTTTGTTGGAGTATTTAACCCTTTTACATTTAAGGTATTTATTGATAACTATGATCCCATTACCGTTTACTTTGTTGTTTTGGGTTTGTTTTTATAAACCTTTTCTGTGTTTCCTGTCTAGAGAAGATCCTTCACCATTTGTTGAAGACTGATTTGGAGGTGCTGAATTCTCTCAGCTTTTGCTTGTCTGTAAAGCTTTTGATTTCTCCTTCATATCTGAATGAGATACTTGCTGGGTAGAGTAACCTTGGTTGTAGATTTTATCTTTCATCATTTTAAGTATGTCCTGTCATTCCCTTCAGACCTGAAAAATTTCTATTGAAAGATCAGCTGTTATCCTTATGGGGATCCTTTGTGTGTTTGCTCGATAAAGGACGGAAATGGTATGGACCTAACAGAAGCAGAAGATATTAAGAAGAGATGGCAAGAATACACAGAAGAATTGTACAAAAAAGATCTTCACGACCCAGATAATCACAATGGTGTGATCACTGACCTAGAGCCAGACACCCTGGAAGGTGAAGTCAAGTGGGCCTTAGAAAGCATCACTATGAACAAAGCTAGTGGAGGTGATGGAATTCCAGTTGAGGTATTCCAAATCCTGAAAGATGATGCTGTGAAACTGCGTCACTCAATATGTCAGCAAATTTGGAAAACTCAGCAGTGGCCACAGGACTGGAAAAGGTCAGTTTTCATTCCAATCCCAAAGAAAGGCAATGCCAAAGAATGCTCAAACTGGGGGAGGAGCCAAGATGGCGGAGGAGTAGGATGGGGAGAACACTTTCTCCCCGACAAATTCATCAAAAGAGCATTTAAACGCTGAGTAAATTCCACAAAACAACTTCTGAATGCTGGCAGAGGACATCAGGCACCCAGAAAAGCAACCCAACTCTTCGAAAGGAGGTAGGAAAAAATATTAAAGACAAAAAAAAGAGACAAAAGAGGGAGGGATGGAGCTCTGTCCCGGGAAGGGAATCTTAAAAAGAGAGAAGTTTCCAAACACCAGGAAACCTTCTCACTGCCGAATCTGTGCCGAGCTTTGGAAGCACAGAGGGCAACATAACAGGGAGAAAAAATAAATAAACAATTAAAACTCGCAGATTGCGAGCCCTACGGTAACTCCCCCAGCGGAGAAGCAGCGCAGACGCCTGCACACGCCATTAGCAAGCGGGGCTGGGCAGGGAGGCGCGGCGCGGGCTGCATCGCTGAGAGTAAGAATCTGGCCTGAATACCCTGAGCGCTATCTGAGCGAAATAATTTGGGCTAGCAAACCAGACTGTGGGATATCTACCACGTGAAAAGCCAGCCCCAACCTAAGACACCGCCAGGCCCGCGCACAGAACAAAGGACTGAACAGAGAACAGGCTGCAGACCTTCCCCCTCTGGTGACAGGCAGCCAGAGCCGGAAGGGGGCAATCGCAGCCCCAGAGAGACATTATCTATAAAACTGTAAGCAGGCTTCTTTGCTAACTAAAACTTCTTGGGGGTCTGGACGGTCAACATCTGCCTGAGAAGGTGCGCCGGTTTTACACCCAGATAACCGAGTGGCGGGGAGGCGTTAAGTCGCAGCATTGGCGCTCGCCAAACACCTCATCACCTGAGCTGCTCGGACCTGGGAAGAGCACAAAACGCAGGCCCAACTGAGTCTGCGCCTCTGAGGACTACCCGAGTGCCTGAACCTGAGCGGCTTGGACCTGGGAGGTGCATGCAACCCAGGGCCGGCCTCGGATTGTTCCCAGCGGAACAACCTAGGGCCCGAGCAGTGTGGGCAGGGTGGCTACATGCACCGTGAGAGGGGGCAGACCCAGGGTGGCTGAGGCACTGCGAGCCCACGCCAGTGTTATTTGTTTGCAGCATTCCTCCCTCCCTCCCCACAGCGCGACTGAACAAGTAAGCCTAAGGAAAAAAAAAAAAAGTGTCCTCCACCATCCCCTTTGTGTCAGGACGGAAACCAGATACTGAAGAGACTAGCAAACAGAAGGAGATATAACAGAGGGAAACGCCTTGGAAGCTACAGGCAATAGACCAAAACCCTGTGGTTACTACGGACTACATAGGAAGGGGCCTATAGATCTTGAGAAATATAAGTCTGACCAAGGAACTAGCCAAAAATGAACTGAACCCACAACAACACCAAGAAAGTCCTAGATATATTTTTATTATTTTTACGATCATTCTTTCTTTTTTTTTAATTAAAAAAAAATTTTAAGTCCTCTATTGTTCCTTTAATTTTCAATTTTACAACCTATTACTTTGCAAAAAAAAAAAAAAAAAGACCCTATTTTTTTCTTCTTCAGCAAACTTCATATATATATTTTATAATTTTTTGACCTTGTTTTTTTTTTTTTTTTCTTCTTCTTTTCTTTAACATTGTATTTTTGAAATTCCAAACTCTACTCTAGATTTTTAATTTTTGCTTTTTGGTATTTGTTATCAATTTTGTACCTATAGTTTTTTTATATATAATTTCTGTTACTTCTTTTTTTCTTCTTCTCTGTTTCTTTCTCTTCTTCTTCAGTATAACATTGTATATCTGAATAATATCAATTTTGTACCTGTATTTTCTTTATAATTTTTGTGACATTGTTTGTTTTTGTTTGTCTGTTTTCTCTCTTTATTTTTCTTCTTCTTCTTTTTTTTTTTAACATTGTATTTTTGAAATTCCAAACTCTACTCTAGATTTTTAATTTTTGCTTTTTGGTATTAGTTATCAATTTTGTACCTGTACTTTCGTTACAATTTTCGCGACCTTGTTTGTTTTTGTTTGTTCATTTTTTCTCTCTTTCTTTTCCTTCTTCTTTTCTTTAACATCGTATTTTTGAAATTCCAAACTCTACTCTAGATTTCTAATTTTTGCTTTTATGTATTTGTTACCAATTTTGTACCTTTAAGAACCCAATCTTCAGGACCCATTTTTCACGAGGGAGCAAGATTACTGGCTTGACTGCTCTCTCTCCCTTTAGACTCTCCTTTTTCTCCACCAGGTCGCCTGTGTCTCCTCCCTAACCCCTCTACTCTACCCAACTCTGTGAATTTCTGTGTGTTCCAGACGGTGGAGAACACTTAGGGAACTGATTACTGGCTGGATCTGTCTCCCTCCTTTTCATTCCCCCCTTTTATCCTTCTGGCCACCTCTGTCACCTTCCTCCTCCTTCTCTTCTCTGTATAACTCCGTGAACATCTCTGAGTGGTCCAGTTGTGGAGTGCACACAAGGAAGTGACTACTGGCTAGCCCACTCTCTCCACTATTGATTCACCTCATCTCATTTGGGTCACCTCTAACTCCCTCCTCCCTCTTCTTTACTCCATGTAACCCTGTGAACCTCTCTGAGTGACCCTCATCGTAGAGAAACTTTTCATCTTTAATGTAGATGTTTTATCAATGGTGCTGTATAGAAGGAGAAGTTTTGAAACTACTGTAAAAATAAGACCAATAACTGGAAGCAGGAGACTTAAGTCCAAACCCTGACTCCAGGGAACTCTTGACTCCAAGGAACATTAATTGACAAGAGCTCATCAAATGCCTCCATACCGACACTGAAACCAAGCACCACACAAGGGCCAATAAGTTCCAGGGCAAGACATACCAAGCAAATTCTCCAGCAACAAAGGAACACAGCCCTGAGCTTCAAGATACAGGCTGCCCAAAGTCACCCCAAAACTATAGACATCTCATAACTCACTACTGGACATTTCATTGCACTCCAGAGAGAAGAAATACAGCTCCACCCACCAGAACACCGACACAAGCTTCGCTAACCAGGAAACCTTGACAAGCCACCTGTACAAACCCACACACAGTGAGGAAATGCCACAATAAAGAGAACTCCACAAACTGCCAGAATACATAAAGGACACCCCAAACTCAGCAATTTAAACAAGATGAAGAGACAGAGGAATACTCAGCAGATAAAGGAACAAGATAAATGCCCACCAAACCAAACAAAAGAGGAAGAGATAGGGAATCTACCTGATAAAGAATTCCAAATAATGATAGTGAAGTTGATACAAAATCTTGAAACTAAAATAGAATCACAGATAAATAGCCTGGAGACAAGGATTGAGAAGATGCAAGAAAGGTTTAACAAGGACCTAGAAGAAATAAAAAAGTCAATATATAATGAATAATGCAATAAATGAAATTAAAAACACTCTGGATGCAACAAATAGTAGAATAACAGAGGCAGAAGATAGGATTAGTGAATTAGAAGATAGAATGGTAGAAATAAATGAATCAGAGAGGATAAAAGAAAAACGAATTAAAAGAAATGAGGACAATCTCAGAGACCTCCAGGACAATATTAAACGCTACCACATTCGAATAATAGGGGTTCCAGAAGAAGAAGACAAAAAGAAAGACCATGAGAAAATACTTGAGGAGATAATAGTGGAAAACTTCCCTAAAATGGGGAAGGAAATAATCACCCAAGTCCAAGAAACCCAGAGAGTCCCAAACAGGATAAACCCAAGGAGAAACACCCCAAGACACATATTAATCAAATTAACAAAGATCAAACACAAAGAACAAATATTAAAAGCAGCAAGGGAAAAACAACAAATAACACACAAGGGAATTCCCGTAAGGATAACAGCTGATCTTTCAATAGAAACTCTTCAAGCCAGGAGGGAATGGCAAGACATACTTAAAGTGATGAAAGAAAATAACCTACAGCCCAGATTATTGTACCCAGCAAGGATCTCATTCAAATATGAAGGAGAAATCAAAAGCTTTTCAGACAAGCAAAAGCTGAGAGAATTCAGCACCACCAAACCAGCTCTCCAACAAATACTAAAGGATATTCTCTAGACAGGAAACACAAAAACAGTGCATAAAGTCGAACCCAAAACAATGAAGTAAATAGCAACGGGACCATACTTATCAGTAATTACCTTAAACGTAAATGGGTTGAATGCCCCAACCAAAAGACAAAGACTGGCTGAATGGATACAAAAACAAGACCCCTACATATGTTGTCTACAAGAGACCCACCTCAAAACAGGGGACACATACAGACTGAAAGTGAAGGGCTGTAAAAAGATTTTCCATGCAAATAGGGACCAAAAGAAAGCAGGAGTAGCAATACTCATATCAGATAAAATAGACTTTAAAACAAAGGCTGTGAAAAGAGACAAAGAAGGTCACTACATAATGATCAAAGGACCAATCCAAGAAGAAGATATAACAATTATAAATATATATGCACCCAACACGGGAGCACCGCAGTACGTAAGACAAATGCTAACAAGTATTAAAAGAGAAATTAACAATAACACAATAATAGTGGGAGACTTTAATACCCCACTTACACCTATGGATAGATCAACTAAACAGAAAATTAACAAGGAAACACAAACTTTAAATGATACGATAGACCAGTTAGACCTAATTGATATCTATAGGACATTTCATCCCAGAACAATGAATTTCACCTTATTCTCAAGCGCACATGGAACCTTTTCCAGGATAGATCACATCCTGGGCCATAAAGCTAGCCTTGGTAAATTCAAAAAAATAGAAATCATCCCAAGCATTTTTTCTGACCACAATGCAGTAAAATTAGATCTCAATTACAGGAGAAAAACTATTAAAAATTCCAACATATGGAGGCTAAACAACACGCTGCTGAATAACCAACAAATCACAGAAGAAATCAAAAAAGAAATCAAAATTGGCATAGAAACGAATGAAAATGAAAACACAACAACCCAAAACCTGTGGGACACGGTAAAAGCAGTCCTAAGGGGAAAGTTCATAGCAATACAGGCACACCTCAAGAAACAAGAAAAAAGTCAAATAAATAACCTAACTCTACACCTAAAGCAACTAGAAAAGGAAGAAATGAAGAACCCCAGGGTTAGTAGAAGGAAAGAAATCTTAAAAATTAGAGCAGAAATAAATGCAAAAGAAACAAGAGACCATAGCAAAAATCAACAAAACCAAAAGCTGGTTCTTTGAAAGGATAAATAAAATTGACAAACCATTAGCCAGACTCATCAAGAAACAAAGGGAGAAAAATCAAATCAACAAAATTAGAAACGAAAATGGAGAGATCACAACAGACAACACAGAAATACAAAGGATCATAAGAGACTACTATCAACAATTATATGCCAATAAAATGGACAACGTGGAAGAAATGGACAAATTCTTAGAAAAGTACAACTTTCCAAAACTCGACCAGGAAGAAATAGAAAATCTTAACAGACCCATCACAAGCATGGAAATTGAAACTGTAATCAAAAATCTTCCAGCAAACAAAAGCCCCGGTCCAGACGGCTTCACAGCTGAATTCTACCAAAAATTTAGAGAAGAGCTGACACCTATCCTGCTCAAACTCTTCCAAAAAATTGCAGAGGGAGGTAAACTTCCAAACTCATTCTATGAGGCCACCATCACCCTAATACCAAAACCTGACAAAGATACCACAAAAAAAGAAAACTACAGGCCAGTATCACTGATGAACATAGATGCAAAAATCCTTAACAAAATTCTAGCAATCATGCGCGATACTGGATGCTTGGGGCTGGTGCACTGGGACGACCCAGAGGGATGGTATGGGGAGGGAGGAGGGAGGAGGGTTCAGGATGGGGAACACATGTATGCCTGTGGCAGATTCATTTTGATATTTGGCAAAACTAATACAATTATGTAAAGTTTAAAAATAAAATAAAATTAAAAAAAAAAAAGAACTCAGCTGGGAAAAAAAAAAAAAGAATCCAACAACACATTAAAAAGATCATACACCATGACCAAGTCCGCTTTATCCCAGGGATGCAAGGATTCTTCAATATCCGCAAATCAATCAATGTAATACACCACATTAACAAATTGAAAAATAAAAACCATATGATTATCTCCATAGATGCAGAGAAAGCCTTTTACAAAATTCAACATCCATTTATGATAAAAACTCTCCAGAAAGCAGGAATAGAAGGAACATACCTCAACATAATAAAAGCTATATATGACAAACCCACAGCAAACATTATCCTCAATGGTGAAAAATTGAAAGCATTTCCTCTAAAGTCAGGAACAAGACAAGAGTGCCCACTTTCACCATTACTATTCAACATAGTTTTGGAAGTTTTGGCCACAGCAATCAGAGCAGAAAAAGAAATAAAAGGAATCCAAATTGGAAAAGAAGAAGTAAAACTCTCACTGTTTGCAGATGACATGATCCTCTACATAGAAAACCCTAAAGATTCCACCAGAAAATTACTAGAAATAATCAATGACTATAGTAAAGTTGCAGGATATAAAATCAACACACAGAAATCCCTTGCATTCCTATACACTAATAATGAGAAAACAGAAAGAGAAATTAAGGAAACAATTCCATTCACCATTGCAACGAAAAAGAATAAAATACTTAGGAATATATCTACCTAAAGAAACTAAAGACCTATATATAGAAAACTATAAAACACTGGTGAAAGAAATCAAAGAGGACACTAATAGATGGAGAAATATACCATGTTCATGGATTGGAAGAATCAATATAGTGAAAATGAGTATACTACCCAAAGCAATTTATAGATTCAACGCAATCCCTATCAAGCTACCAACAGTATTCTTCACAGAGCTAGAACAAATAATTTCACAATTTGTATGGAAAAACAAAAAACCTCGAATAGCCAAAGCGATCTTGAGAAAAAAGAATGGAACTGGAGGAATCAACCTACCTGACTTCAGGCTCTACTACAAAGCCACAGTTATCAAGACAGTATGGTACTGGCACAAAGACAGAAATATAGATCAATGGAATAAAATAGAAAGCCCAGAGATAAATCCATGCACATATGGACACCTTATCTTTGACAAAGGAGGCAAGAATATACAATGGATTAAAGACAATCTCTTTAACAAGTGGTGCTTGGAAATCTGGTCAACCACTTGTAAAAGAATGAAACTAGACCACTTTCTAACACCATACACAAAAATGAATTCAAAATGGATTAAAGATCTAAACGTAAGACCAGAAACTATAAAACTCCTAGAGGAGAACATAGGCAAAACACTCTCTGACATACATCACAGCAGGATCCTCTATGACCCACCTCCCAGAATATTGGAAATAAAAGCAAAAATAAACAAATGGGACCTAATTAAAAGCTTCTGCACAACAAAGGAAACTATAAGCAAGGTGAAAAGACAGCCTTCAGAATGGGAGAAAATAATAGCAAATGAAGCAACTGACAAACAACTAATCTCAAAAATATACAAGCAACTCCTCCAGCTCAACTCCAGAAAAATAAATGACCCAATCAAAAAATGGGCCAAAGATCTAAATAGACATTTCTCCAAAGAAGACATACAGATGGCTAACAAACACATGAAAGGATGCTCAACATCACTCATTATCAGAGAAATGCAAATCAAAACCACTATGAGGTACCATTTCACACCAGTCAGAATGGCTGTGATCCAAAAGTCTACAAATAATAAATGCTGGAGAGGGTGTGGAGAAAAGGGAACCCTCTTACACTGTTGGTGGGAATGCAAACTAGTACAGCCACTATGGAGAACAGTGTGGACATTCCTTAAAAAACTGGAAATAGAACTGCCTTATGATCCAGCAATCCCACTGCTGGGCATACACACTGAGGAAACCAGAAGGGAAAGAGACACGTGTACCCCAATGTTCATCGCAGCACTGTTTATAATAGCCAGGACATGGAAGCAACCTAGATATCCATCAGCAGATGAATGGATAAGAAAGCAGTGGTACATATACACAATGGAGTATTACTCAGCCATTAAAAAGAATACATTTGAATCAGTTCTAATGAGGTGGATGAAACTGGAGCCTATTATACAGAGTGAAGTAAGCCAGAAGGAAAAACATAAATACAGTATACTAACGCATATATATGGAATTTAGAAAGATGGTAACAATAACCTGGTGTACGGGACAGCAAAAGAGACACTGATGTATAGAACAGTCTTATGGACTCTGTGGGAGAGGGAGAGGGTGGGAAGATTTGGGAGAGTGACATTGAAACATGTAGAATATCATGTAAGAAACGAGTTGCCAGTCCAGGTTCGATGCACGATACTGGATGCTTGGGGCTGGTGCACTGGGACGACCCAGAGGGATGGTGTGGGGAGGGAGGAGGGAGGAGATTTCAGGATGGGGAACACATGTATGCCTGTGGTGGATTCATTTTGATATTTGGCAAAACTAATACAATTATATAAAGTTTAAAAATAAAATAAAATTTTAAAAAAATTTAAAAAAAAAAAAAAAAGAATGCTCAAACTACTGCACAATTGCACTCATCTCACATGCTAGTAAAGTAATGCTCAAAATTCTCCAAGCCAGGCTTCAGCAATATGTGAACCGTGAACTTCCTGATGTTCAAGCTGGTTTTAGAAAAGGCAAAGGAACCAGAGACAAATTGCCAACATCCGTTGGATCATGGGAAAAGCATAAGAGTTCCAGAAAAACATCTATTTCTGCTTTATTGACTATGCCAAAGCCGTTGACTGTGTGGATCACAATAAACTGTGGAAAATTCTGAAAGAGATGGGAATACCAGACCACCTGATCTGCCTCTTGAGAAATTTGTATGCAGGTCAGGAAGCAACACTTAGAACTGGACATGGAACAACAGACTGGTTCCAAATAGGAAAAGGAGTACGTCAAGGATGTATATTGTCACCCTGTTTATTTAACTTATATGTAGAGTACATCATGAGAAACGCTGGACTGCAAGAAACACAAGCTGGAATCAAGATTGCCGGGAGAAATATCAATAACCTCAGATATGCAGATGATACCACCCTTACAGCAGAAAGTGAAGAGGAACTAAAAAGCCTCTTGATGAAAGTGAAAGAGGAGAGTGAAAAAGTTGGCTAAAACTCAACATTCAGAAAATGAAGATCATGGCATCCGGTCCCATCACTTCATGGGAAATAGATGGGGAAACAGTGGAAACCGTGTCAGACTTTATTTTTCTGGGCTCCAAAATCACTACAGATGGTAACTGTAATTACCATGAAATTAAAAGATGCTTACTCCTTGGAAGGAAAGTTATGACCAACCTAGATAGCATATTCAAAAGCAGAGACATTACTTTGCCAACAAAGGTTCATCTAGTCAAGGCTATGGTTTTTCCTGTGGTCACGTATGGATGTGAGAGTTGGACTGTGAAGAAAGCTGAACGCCGAAGGATGGATGCTTTTGAAGTGTGGTGTTGGAGAAGACTCTTGAGAGTCCCTTGGACTGCAAGGAGATCCAACCAGTCCATTCTGAAGGAGATCAGCCCTGGGATTTCTTTGGAAGGAATGATGCTAAAGCTGAAACTCCAGTACTTTGGCCACCTCATGCGAAGAGTTGACTCATTGGAAAAGATTCTGATTATGGGAGGGATTGGGGGCAGGAGGAGAAGGGGACGACAGAGGATGAGATGGCTGGATGGCATCACTGACTTGATGGACGTTAGTCTGAGTGAACTCCGGGAGTTGGTGATGGACAGGGAGGTCTGACGTGCTGCGATACATGGGGTCGCAAAGAGTCAGACACGACTGAGCGACTGATCTGATCTGATCTGATCTTGTGTGTTATTTGTTGCTTTTCCCTTGCTGCTTTTAATATTTGTCTTTGTGTTTAATTTTTGTTAGTTTGATTAATATTTTTCTTGGGGTGTTTCATCTTGGGTTTATCCTGCTTAGAACTCTCTGGGTTTCTTGGACTTGGGTGGCTATTTCCTTCCCCATTTTAGGGAAGTTATCATCTGTATTCTCCTCAAATATTTTCTCATGCCCTTTCTTTTAGTTTTCTTCTGGGACACCTATGATTTGAATTAATTTAACATTGTCCCAGAGTTCTCTGCATTTGTCTTCATTTCTTTTTATTCTTTTTTTCTTTTTTCATCTCTGCTTCATTTATTTCCACCATTCTATCCTCTACTATACTTATGCTCTCCTCTGCCTCAGTTATCCTTCTGTTGGTTCCTTCCAGAGTGTTTTTAATCTCAGTTATTGCATTGTGCATTATTGATTAACTCTTCTTTATTTCTTATAAGTCAGTTGTTAAATGTTTTTAGCATTTTCTCAATCCTTGTCAAAGAAGGTCTATTTATCTGTAATTCCATTTTATTTTCAAGATTTTGGATCATCTTTACTGTCATAGTTCTGAATTATTTTTCACGTGGACTCCCTACTTCCTCCTCCTTTGTTTGGTTTGGTGGATTTTTATCATATTCCTTCACCTGCTGAATATTTCTCTGCCTTTCATTTTGTTTATATTGCTGTGTTTGGCGTGCCTTTTCTGCAGGCTGAAAGGTCGTGTTTCCTCTTAATTGTGGAGTTTGCTCCCTGTGGATAGGGTTGGAGCAGTGGCTTGTCAACGTTTCCTGGTTGGGGGAACTTGTGTCTGTGTTCTGGTGGATGGAGCTGGATCTCTTCTCTGGAGTGCAGTGAAGTGTCCAGTAGTGAATTTTGGGGTGTCTATAAGTTTGGTAAGGCTTTGGACAGGCCATCCTTTAATATTCAGGGTTGTGGTCCTGTTTTGCTAGAGTATTAACGTGGTGTATCTTGCACTGGAACTTGTTGGCTCTCAGGTGGAGCTTGGTTTCAGTGTAGGTAAAGAGAATTTTGGTTGGGCTCTTAATGCTCATTAACATCTATTAATGCTCATTAACCGTCAAGGAGCCACGGCTGTGCAGGGGCAGGAGGGCCTAGAGGAGCTATCCCACGTTGAAGGTCAGGAAGGGTGGCAGTGAGGAGATACCCATCGTCCAAGGTAAGGAGCAGTGGCTGCACTTTTCTGGAGCAGCCATGAAGAGATACCCCACGCCCAAGGTAAGAGAAACCCAAGTAAGACAGTTGGTATTGCAAGAGGGCATCAGAGGGCAGACACACTGAAACCATACTCACAGAAAACTAGTCAATCTAATCACACTAGGACCACAGCCTTATCTAACTCAATGAAACTAAGCCATGCCCATGGGGCAACCCAAGACGGGTGGGTCATGGTGGAGAGGTCTGACAGAATGTGGTCCACTGGAGAAGGGAATGGCAAACAACTTCAGTAGTCTTGCCTTGAGAACCCCATGAACAGTATGAAAAGGCAAAATGATAGGATACTGAAAGAGGAACTCTCCAGGTCGGTAGGTGCCCAATATGCTACTGGAGATCAGTGGAGAAATAACTCCAGAAAGAATGAAGGGATGGAGCCAAAGCAAAAACAATACCCAGCTGTGGATGTGACTGGTGATAGAAGCAAGGTCCGATGCTGTCAAGAGCAATATTGCATAGGAACCTGGGATGTCAGATCCATGAATCAAGGCAAACTAGAAGTGGTCAAACAAGAGATGGCAAGAGTGAATGTCAATATTCTAGGAATCAGAGAACTAAAATGGACTGGAATGGGTGAATTTAACTCAGATGACCATTATATCTACTACTGCAGGCAGGAATCCCTCAAAAGAAATGGAGTAGCCATCACAGTCAACAAAAGAGTCCGAAATGCAGTACTTGGATGCAATCTCAAAAACGACAGAATGATCTCTGTTCGTTTCCAAGGCAAACCATTCAATATCACAGTAATCCAAGTCTATGCCCCAACCGGTAACACTGAAGAAGCTGAAGTTGAACGGTTCTATGAAGACCTACAAGACCTTTTAGAACTAACACCCAAAAAAGATGTCCTTTTCATTATAGGGGACTGGAATGCAAAAGTAGGAAGTCAAGAAACACCTGGAGTAACAGGCAAATTTGGCCTTGGAATACGGAATGAAGCAGGGCAAAGACTAATAGAGTTTTGCCAAGAAAATGCATTGGTCATAACAAACACCCTCTTCCAACAACACAAGAAAAGACTCTATACATGGACATCACCAGAAATCAGATTGATTATATTCTTTGCAGCCAAAGATGGAGAAGCTCTTATACAGTCAGCAAAAACAAGGCCAGGAGCTGACTGTGGCTTAGACCATGAACTCCTTATTGCCAAATTCAGACTGAAATTGAAGAAAGTAGGAAAAACCACTAGACCATTAGGTATGACCTAAATCAAATCCCTTATGATTATACAGTGGAAGTGAGAAATAGATTTAAGGACCTAGATCTGATAGACAGAGTGCCTGGTGAACTATGGAATGAGGTTCATGACATTGTACAGGAGACAGGGATTAAGATCATCCCCATGGAAAAGAAATGCAAAAAAGCAAAATGGCTGTCTGGGGAGGCCTTACAAATAGCTGTGAAAAGAAGAGAAGCAACAAGCAGGGAGAAAAGGAAAAATATAAGCATCTGAATGCAGAGTTCCAAAGAATAGCAAGAAGAGATAAGAAAGCCTTCAGCGATCAATGCAAAGAAATAGAGGAAAACAACAGAATGGGAAAGACCAGAGATCTCTTCAAGAAAATTAGAGATACCAAGGGAATATTTCATGCAAAGATGGGCTCGATAAAGGACAGAAATGGTATGGACCTAACAGAAGCAGAAGATATTAAGAAGAGATGGCAAGATACACAGAAGAACTGTACAAAAAAGATCTCCACGACCCAGATAATCACAATGGTGTGATGACTGACCTAGAGCCAGACATCCTGGAAGGTGAAGTCAAGTGGGCTTTAGAAAGCATCACTACAAACAAAGCTAGTGGAGGTGATGGAATTCCAGTTGAGCTATTCCAAATCCTGAAAGATGATGCTGTGAAACTGCGTCACTCAATATGCCAGCCAATTTGGAAAACTCAGCAGTGGCCACAGGACTGGAAAAGGTCAGTTTTCATTCCAATCCCAAAGAAAGGCAATGCCAAGGAATGCTCAAACTACCGCACAAGTGCACTTATCTCACACGCTAGTAAAGTAATTCTCAAAATTCTACAAGCCAGGCTTCGGCAATACGTGAACGGTGAACTTCCTGATGTTCAAGCTGGTTTTAGAAAAGGCAGAAAAACCAGAGATCAAATTGCCAAAATCTGCTGGATCATGGAAAAAGCAAGAGAGTTCCAGAAAAACATCTATTTCTGCTTTATTGACTATGCCAAAGCCGTTGACTGTGTGGATCACAATAAACTGTGGAAAATTCTGAAAGAGATGGGAATACCAGACCACCTGATCTGCCTCTTGAGAAATTTGTATGCAGGTCAGGAAGCAACAGTTTGAGAACTGGACATGGAACAACAGACTGGTTCCAAATAGGAAAAGGAGTTCGTCAAGGCTGTATATTGTCACCCTGTTTATTTAACTTATATGCAGAGTACATCATGAGAAACGCTGGACTGCAAGAAACACAAGCTGGAATCAAGATTGCAGGGAGAAATATCAATAACCTCAGATATGCAGATGACACCACCTTTATAGCAGAAAGTGAAGAGGAACTAAAAAGCCTCTTGATGAAAGTGAAAGAGGAGAGTGAAAAAGTTGGCTAAAACTTAACATTCAGAAAATGAAGATCATGGCATCCGGTCCCATCACTTCATGGGAAATAGATGGGGAAACAGTGGAAACCATGTCAGACTTTATTTTTCTGGGCTCCAAAATCACTGCAGATGGTGACTGCAGCCATGAAATTAAAAGACGCTTACTCCTTGGAAGGAAAGTTATGACCAACTTAGATAGCATATTCAAAAGCAGAGACATTACTTTGCCAACAAAGGTTCGTCTAGTCAAGGCTATGGTTTTTCCTGTGGTCACGTATGGATGTGAGAGTTGGACTGTGAAGAAAGCTGAACGCCGAAGAATGGATGCTTTTGAAGTGTGGTGTTGGAGAAGACTCTTGAGAGTCCCTTGGACTGCAAGGAGATCCAACCAGTCCAATCTGAAGGAGATCAGCCGTGGGATTTCTTTGGAAGGAATGATGCTAACGCTGAAACTCCAGTACTTTGGCCACCTCATGCGAAGAGTTGACTCGTTGGGAAATACTCTGATGCTGGGAGGGAATGGGGGCAGGAGGAGAAGGGGACAACAGAGGATGAGATGCTGGATGGCATCACTGATTCGATGGACGTGAGTCTGAGTGAACTCCAGGAGTTGGTGATGGACAGGGAGGCCTGGCGTTCTGCTATTCATGGGGTCACAAAGAGTCGGACACGACTGAGCGACTGAACTGAACTGAACTGAACTGAACATCTATTAACATTCCCTGGAATCAGGATTCTCTGAGAGTCTAAAGCTCTGGAATTGAGCCTCCTGTCTCTGGGTTTATGTTCCTCCTCTACAGTAGCCTCAAGACTTCTCCATCCATACAGCACAAAAGATAAAACCCCTTCGTTAATGGTGAAACAACTCTCCACAGCCAGGAACACCCAGAGAGATTCACAGAGTTATATAGAGAAAAGAAGTGGGAGGAAGGAGATAGAGGTGACCTGGGGGAGAAAAGGGAGAGTCAAAAGGGGAGAGAGCAATCAAGCCAGTAATCAAATCCCTAAGTGAAAATGGATACTGAAGATTAAATTCTTAAAGGTATAAAATTTATAACAAATATAAAAAAGCAAAGATTAAAAACGTAGAATAGAAGTTAGACTCCCAAAAATACAATATAAAAAATACAAAACAAAATCAGTCACAAAAATTTTTAAAATATATATGAAATTTGTTTGTCAAAAACAGGGTTGTTTTAAGGAAGGTAATAGTAGGCTATAAAAATGAAAGTTAAAGGAGTAATAAAGAACTAATTTTTTAAAAAAATTAAAAAGTGATAATAGTAAAAATATGTCTAGGAATTTCTCTGGAGCTGTTGTGGGCAGTGTGGGGTCAGTTCAGTATGAGATAGTCCATTTTTCTGGCTTGTACTTGTTCTTAAGGTCTATAGTTGCCCCTCAAATTCAGTCTCAGCATTACCTGTAGGGTTTTAATCTTCTGCACCTGTCATTTCCAGGGTGTTTCCCCTTTCTTTGCTTATTTTGGCTTCCTGTGTTTGCAAGTCTCTTCAGTGCCTAATTCTTGCCCTGACACAAAGGAAAAAAAGCCACTTATTTAGGCTCACTTTTTCAGTTATGCTATGGGAAAAGAGGGAGGGACAATGCAAACAAATATCGTTGGCATGTGTGGGGAGTGGTCACAGTGGATGGACCACTCTGGGTTTGCCATAGCCCAAGGCAACATGTACGTCCTGGATCCACACTACTCAGGCTCCAGGGTGCTCTGCAAGGGCATTGTTCTAACTGGGCCCTGAATTTTGTATATTTCCCAGGTATAAGCTGCTCAGGTTCTCGGGTGTCCCAAGGACACAGACCCTGATGGGTTTTGTGCCTTTCCCAGGTCCAAGCCATTCAAGCAGCCAGGTGCTTGGCGAGCACACCATCACAGGTAGGCCGTGCCTCTTATGCACCTGCCTGGTCCTGCCACTTGGTTTCCTGAGTGCATCGTGGGGGTACAGTGCAAGGTGGGAGCTGACCTCAGGTTGTGACACTCCTGGTGGATGTGAACTGTCCAGGATCCTAGCAAGACTGGGATAGCAACTGATTAGCAACTGGCAGCCTGCTCACAGTTTGGTGGAAGATGCAGTCTCTGGGGCTGAGATTGCAGCAGCCCCTTGCCTTCCAGCTGTGGCTGCCCCACACCTGCCTCCCTGCCTCTAGGGAGGGAGGACCCTAAACAGACAGTAGCCGTCTTGCTCTCCTTTGGTATTTGCTAGGACACAATCCTTTGTTCTGTGAGTGTGCCAGGGTTCACCATACAGCGTAAAAGCCTTTTACGGAAAAGACCCTTTTATTTTTGGTCTCTCTGGTGATCCTACATTTTAGGTTGCTTGTTCACATTAGCCCCTTCAGATTGGCCTCAGGGCATTCGAGCCCAGTCCTTACCCTAAGGACCAACGAAGCAGCCCGCGCCTCCCTGCCTACCCCCGACACTGCTGGGAGACGCGAGTGTCTGAGCCGCTTCTCTGCATGTGTTTGTTTTTTTCCCTCAGTTATGTTGCCCTCATCTGAGTTAAATTCCCATCTGAGTTAAAATCCCATGTGTTTGTTTTTTTCCCTCAGTTATGTTGCCCTCATCTGAGTTAAATTCCCATCTGAGTTAAAATCCCATGTGTTTGTTTTTTTCCCTCAGTTATGTTGCCCTCATCTGAGTTAAATTCCCATCTGAGTTAAAATCCCATTGACTGTGTGGATCACAATAAACTGTGGAAAGTTCTGAAAGAGATGGGAATACCAGACCACCTGATCTGCCTCTTGAGAAATTTGTATGCAGGTCAGGAAGCAACAGTTTTAGAACTGGACATGGAACAACAGACTGGTTCCAAATAGGAAAAGGAGTACGTCAAGGCTGTATATTGTCACCCTGTTTATTTAACTCTGTTCATTTCCAAGGCAAACCATTCAATATCACAGTAATCTAAGTCTATGCCCCAACCAGTAACACTGAAGAAGCTGAAGCTGAAGAGTTCTATGAAGACCTACAAGACCTTTTAGAACTAACACCCAAAAAAGATGTCCTTTTCATTATAGGGGACTAGAATGCAAAAGTATGAAGTCAAGAAACACCTAGAGTAACAGGCAAATTTGGCCTCGGAATACAGAATGAAGCAGGGCAAGGGCTAATAGAGTTTGCCAAGAGAACGCACTGGTCATAACAAACACCCTCTTCCAACAACACAAGAGAAGACTCTACACATGGACATCACCAGATGGTCAACACTGAAATCAGATTGATTATATTCTTTGTAGCCAAAGATGGAGAAGCTCTATACATCCAGCAAAAACAAGACCAGGAGCTGACTGTGGCTCAGATCATGAACTCCTCATTGCCAAATTCATACTTAAATTGAAGAAAGTAGGGAAAACCACTAGACCATTCAGGTATGACCTTTAGTCATTAAGGAAATGCAAATGTACACTACAACCAGATATTTGACACACTTATTAGAATGGTTTTTAAAGAAAAACTGAAAATACTAAGCGCTAGTAAGAAGACAGAGCAACTAAATCTTCCATCTAATGCAGATCTAAATACAAAATGGTACAAGCTTTTTAGGAAGTATTTTGGTAGTTTCTTGTAAAGATAAATATATGTTTATATCATGAACTAGCAATCTATTTCTAGGTATTTACCCAACAGAAACTAAAATTTTTGTTCATACAAAAGCCTGTATATGAGTGCTTTAGCAACTTTATTCATATCCACTCCAAAGTTGGACAACTCAAATATACTTCAAATGTTTATTTAGGACAAACTGTGATACATCCATATAATGTAATACCACACAGCTTTAGAAAGGATTTAATTTATTATACTCTCACAGCATGGATTACTCTCTAATGCATTATGCATAGTGAAATACATCAAGCTGGACTCAAAATCCAAATGCACATGAACCCATTTCTATGAAATTATAGAAAGGGCAATGTATACAGATATACAATGATTAGTGCTTACCAGGGGGTTAGGATGGGGAAGTCTTTACTAAAAAGAGCAGCACAAAGGTGATTTTGAGGGGTTATGTTTTCATATTTTGATTATGGTTGGTGGTTACATGATTCTCTACCTATATTAAACCACATGCTGCCGCTGCTAAGTCTCTTCAGTTGTTTCCGACTCTGTGCAACCCCATAGACAGCAGCCCACCAGGCTTCTCTGTCCCTGGGATTCTCTAGGCAAGAATACTGGAGTGGGTTGTCATTTCCTTCTCCAATTCATGCATGCATGCTAAGTCGCTTCAGTCATGTCCAACTCTGTGTGACCCTGTGGACAGCACCCCACCAGGCTCCTCTGTCCACGGGATTCTCTAGGCAAGAATACTGGAGTGTGTTGCCATTTCCTTCTCCTATTAAACCACATAGGACTATATAATTGAAAGATTGAATTTAATTGTATGCAAAGTTAAATTTAAAATTTGGCACAACAATAAAATAAAAAAGTAGAGTCTAGATACAGACTGTCTGGGTTTGATTTCCAATTCTATGGATTACTGACTATAAGTCTTTGTTTTACTTATTCCCTATGTCTCATTTCCTCATCTATAAAATTAGAGTGACAAGAGTGGCTTGTTCAAAGGGCATTTGTGTTAAGTCATAGGTTTAAGGACATTAAAGTAGGACAGGGCACATCATAAGTGTGCAATAAATTTTAGCTTTTTTCACTATCAATATATATATGGAAAATATTCTGAAATAATTTCATATCTGGTTGAATATAATCACAGTGAAGATAATTTCAATTTAACAGATATATTACTTTAAAAGTAACGCTTTTTTACTTTTTTTGGCCTCTTATCTCTCATAGATCCTATCATGGAGTAAATGCTGACTATATCTCTACTGTAAAAAAAACAGCTACTATTCCAGACATTACTACCTGCTATTTTGTAATATGTCCCCTCTATTCATATAAAAATGCTGCAACGTTTTATAGACTTCTCACTTTACAGTTGAAAAAACTGAGCCACAAAAGGATTAAGTAGACCCTTTTAAGACCTGTTCACAGTCGTGTCCAATTCTTTGCAACCCCATGGACTGGGACCTACCAGTCCCCTATGTCCATGGAATTTCCAGGCAGAAATACCAGAGCAGGTTGCCATTTCCTTCTTCAGGGGATCTTCCCCACCAAGAGATCAAACCCAAGTCTCTTGCACCTCCTGCATTGGCAGGTGTATTCTTTACCACTAGCTTCATGTGTTTTCAGAATGTACTAAAATTGATGAGGCAGAGTTAAAAGGCAGGAGGAGCAGGGGACAACAGAGGGTGAGATGGTTGAATGACATCACCAACTCTGATGGATTTGAGTTTGAGCAAGCTCCCGGAGTTGGTGGTATACAAGGAAGCCTGGCGTGCTGCAGTCCATGGGGTTTCAGAGAGTCGGACATGACTGAACAACTGAACTGACTGATTGACTCTCAAGTTCAAGGATATATGAGCTATTTAGAAGATAAAATAGCAGTTTCTCTGTAGTGCTGGCACTTGTTTGTTTTTGTCTAAGACCATTGAATGAAAAGGTGTAGCAATTGCAATAAAAGGAAACATTGAGGGAATGGCTGATTAGGCGTATTTTGGACTTTGGGCAGGAAATACCTTGGTATCTGGTTTGACAGATCTGCTGCTTCCCAGATACCATGCACTGCTCTCTCTTCTCTGATAATGTATTGTCTGCTGATGCATTGCCCCCCAAACTTCTTATTCTCCATATCATCCCTAAGGCCTCCAGATAGCAGCATGTTTTGACAGAAGAGTGTGATATTTTCATTGATGTAGATCTTAGTTTCAACTCTGACATTGTCACACACACACACACATAGAAAAATGAAATCCAGTAATTTAGGATTGGAGAGAAAGAGACAAAAGCAGTAATTTTTGAAGTATGGTCTTAGAATTCTTGTGGGTGTCTGAGACATATTCAGGGAATGTGCATAATACTATGACACTTCCCATATTTTTTAAAAGCCTAATTCCCTCATGAGTATGCAGTGGCATTTTCCAGAAGCTACAAGACCTATGATATTACAACAGATTAAATGCAAAAGCAGAGAATCCAGCTCTCTTCCATAAAGTGAGTCATTAATGAAATTTGCAAAAACAGTGCCACTATCTGATTAATTGAGAAACGCTGGGCTGGAAGAAGCTCAAGCTGGAATCAAGATTGCCGGGAGAAATATCAATAACCTCAGATATGCAAATGACACCACCCTTATGGCAGAAAGTGAAGAGGAACTCAAAAGCCTCTTGATGAAAGTGAAAGTGGAGAGTGAAAAAGTTGGCTTAAAGCTCAACATTCAGAAAATGAAGATCATGGCATCTGGTCCCATCACTTCATGGGAAATAGATGGGGGAAACAGTGGAAACAGTGTCAGACTTTATTTTTTTGGGCTCCAAAATCACTGCAGATGGTGACTTCAGCCATGAAATTAAAAGATGCTTACTCCTTGGAAGAAATGTTATGACTCACCTAGATAACATACTGAAAAGCAGAGACATTACTTTGCCAACAAAGGTCCATCTAGTCAAGGCTATGGTCTTTCCAGTGGTCATGTATGGATGTGAGAGTTGGACTGTGAAGAAAGCTGAGCACCGAAGAATGGATGCTTTTGAACTATGGTGTTGGAGAAGAGTCCTGAGAGTCCCTTGGACTGCAAGGAGATCCAACCAGTCCATTCTGAAGATCAGCCCTGGAATTTCTTTGGAGGGAATGATGCTAAAGCTGAAACTCCAGTATTTTGGCCACCTCATGAGAAGAGTTGACTCATTGGAAAAGACTCTGATGCTGGGAGGGATTGGGAGCAGGAGGAGAAGGGGACAACAGAGGATGAGATGGCTGGATGGCATCACTGACTCGATGGACGTGAGTCTGAGTGAACTCCAGGAGTTGGTGATGGACAGGGAGGTCTGGCATGCTGCGATTCATGGAGTCACAAAGATTCGGACACGACTGAGCGATTGAACTGAAGTGAATTGAATCTGATTAATTATAACTTCTAATAGGTAATCATCATCACCATTATGAACTACATTGATTTCTAATGAGGTCAGTTTCTAATGCTGTAAATATTAACTAATATAATCCACATACAAAAGATCTCTGAGCCTCAATAAAGAGTTCCAGAGAGACCAAAACCTTTGAAAATCACTGAGAAAGAGAAAGACACTAAAACAGTACAAATACTAAACATATATCAAAATATAGAACATAATCAATATACATGTGCAAATTTTAACAGAATGTATGAGACTAGGTTTTCTCAGAAATTTAAATACAAGTTGTTTTAAAATCCCCCCAATTGGGGGAGGAGCTAAGATGGCAGAGGAATAGGATGGGGAGAACACTTTCTCCACCACAAATTCATCAAAAGAACATTTAAACGCTGAGTAAATTCCACAAAACAACTTCTGAATGCCGGCAGAGGACATCAGGCACCCAGAAAAGCAACTCATTGTCTTCGAAAGGAGGTAGGAAAAAATATAAAAGACAAAAAAAAGAGACAAAAGAGGGAGGGACGGAACTCCGTCCCAGGAAGGGAGTCTTAAAAAGCGAGAAGTTTCCAAACACCAGGAAACATTCTCACTGCCGAGTCTGTGCCGAGCCTTGGAAGCACAGAGGGCAACATAACAGGGAGGAAAAATAAATAAACAATTAAAACCCACAGATTATGAGCCCTACGGTAACTCCCCCAGCGGAGAAGCAGCGCAGATGCCTGCATCTGCCATTAGCATGCGGGGGCTGGGCAGGGAGGCACGGCATGGGCTGCATTGCTTAGAGTAAGGATCTAGCCTGAATACCCCCAGCGCTACCTGAGCGAAATAATTTGGGCTAGCAAACCAGACTGTGGGATATCTACCACGTGAAAAGCCAGCCCTAACCTAAGACACCACCAGGCCCGCGCACGGAACAAAGGACTGTACAGAGATAGCCGGCTGCAGACTGTCCCCCTCCAGTGACAGGCAGCCAGAGCCGGAAGGGGACAATCGCAGCCCCAGAGAGACATTATCTACAAAACTGTAAGCAGGCTTCTTTGCTAACTAAAACTTCTTGGGGTTCTGGACAGTCAAAATCCGCCTGAGAAGGTGCGCCGGTTGTACACCCAGATAACCGAGTGGCGGGGAGGCGATAAGTCGCAGCAATCGCACTCGCCAAACACCTCATAACTTGAGCTGCTCGGACCTGGGAAGGGCACAAAACGCAGGCCCAACCAAGTCTGTGCCTCTGAGGACTACCCGAGTGCCTGAACCTGAGCGGCTTAGACCTGGGAGGTGCAAGCAGCCCAGGGCCGGCTGCGGATGGTTCCCGGCAGAGCAACCTAGAGCCTGAGCAGTGTGGGCAGGGAGGGTACATGCATGCCCCGTGAGCGGGGACAGGCCCAGTGTGGCTGAGGCACTGTGAGCACACACCAATGTTATTTATTTGCAGCGTCCCTCCCTCCCCACAACACAACTGAACAAGTGAGCCTTAAAAAAAAAAAAAAAGGTGTCAACCACCACCCCCTTTGTATCAGGGCGGAAATCAGACACTGAAGAGACCAGCAAACAGAAGAAGCTATAACAGAGGGAACCGCCTTGGAAGCGACAGGCAATAGATTAAAACCCCATGGTTAGTACTGACTACATACAAGGGGCCTATAGATCTTGAGAAATATAAGCCAGAACAAGGAACTAGCCAAAAATGAACTGAACCCACAATACCCACAACAACATCAGAGAAAGTCCTATATATATTTTTACTATTTTTACAATCATTCTTTTATTTTTTAATTTTTAAAAAAATTTTAAGTCCTCTATTACTCCTTTAATTTTCACTTTAATAACCTAGTATTACTTTGCAAAAAAAAAAAAAAAAAAGACCTTTTTTTTTTTTTTAAAGCAAACTTCATATATATATATTTTTTAGAACTTTTGTAACCTTGTTTTGTTTTGGGTTTTTTTTTTCTTCTTCTTTTCTTTAACATTGTATTTTCGAAATTCCAAACTCTGCTCTAGATTTTTAATTTTAGCTTTTTGGTATTTGTTATCAATTTTGTACCTATTTTTTTTTATAACTTTGTGACTTTTTTTTATCTCTTTCTTTCTCTTCATCTTTTCTTTAACATTGTATTCCTGAAATTCCAAACTCTACTCTAGATTTTTAACTTTTGCTTTTCAGTATTTGTTATCAATGTTGTACCTATATTTTCTTTATAATTTTTGTGACTTTGTTTTTGGTTGTTGTTGTTTGTTTTTTTTTTTTTTTCTTTTTCTCTCTTTCTTTTCCTTCTTCTTTTCTTTAACATTGTATTTTTGAAATTCCAAACTCTACTCTAGATTTTTAATTTTGCTTTTATGTATTTGTTACCAATTTTGTACCTTTAAGAACCCAATCTTCAGTACCCATTTTTTACTAGGGAGTGAGATTACTGGCTTGACTGCTCTCTCCCCCTTCGGACTCTCCTTTTTCTCCACCAGGTCGCCTGTGTCTCCTCCCTAACCCCTCTCTACTCTACCCAACTCTGTGAATTTCTGTGTTCCAGACGGTGGAGAACACTTAGGGGACTGATTACTGGCTGGATCTGTCTCTCTTCTTTTCATTCCTTCCTTTTATCCTCCTGGCCACCTCTGTCTCCTTCCTCCCTCTTCTCTTCTCTGTATAACTCTGTGAACATCTCTGAGCGGTCCAGTTGTGGAATGCACATAAGGAAGTGATTACTGGTTAGCCCACTCTCTCCTCTATTGATTCCACCTCATCTCATTCGGGTCACCTCTAACTCCCTCCTCCCTCTTCTCTTCTCCATGTAACGCTGTGAACCTCTCTGGGTGACGCTCACAATGGAGAAACTTTTCATCTTTAACCTAGATGTTTTATCAATGGTGCTGTATAGAGGAGAAGTTTTGAGACAACTGTAAAAATAAGACCGATAACTGGAAGCAGGAGGCTTAAGTCCAAACCCTGACTCTAGGGAACATTAATTGACAGGAGCTCATCAAATGCCTCCATACCTACACTGAAACCAAGTACCACACAAGAGCCAACAAATTTCAGGGCAAGACATACCAAGCAAATTCTCCAGCAACACAGGAACACAACCCTGAGCTCCAATATACAGGCTGCCCAAAGTCACCCCAAAACCATAGACATCTCATAACTTATTACTGGACACTTCATTGCACTCCAGAGAGAAGAAATCCAGCTCCACCCACCAGAACACGGACACAAGATTCCCTAACCAAGAAACCTTGACGGGCCACCTGTACAAACCCACACACAGTGAGGAAATGCCACAATAAAGAGAACTCCAGAAACCGCCAGAATACAGAAAGGACACCCCAAACTCAGCAATTTAAACAAGATGAAGAGACAGAGGAATACCCAGCAGGTAAAGGAACAGGATATAAACCACCAAACCAAACAAAAGAGGAAGAGATAGGGAATCTACCTGATAAAGAATTCCAAATAATGATAGTGAAATTGATCCAAAATCTTGAAATCAAAATGGAATCACAGATAAACAGCCTGGAGACAAGGATTGAGAAGATGCAATAAAGGTTT
Source organism: Bos indicus (assembly GCF_029378745.1). NCBI lineage: Eukaryota > Metazoa > Chordata > Mammalia > Artiodactyla > Bovidae > Bos > Bos indicus. The sequence continues at coordinate 116,649,542 of NC_091760.1, forward strand.
AACAAGGACCTAGAAGAAATAAAAAAGAGTCAATATATAATGAATAATGCAATAAATGAGATCAAAAACACTCTGGAAGCAACAAATAGTAGAATAACAGAGGCAGAAGATAGGATTAGTAAATTAGAAGATAGAATGGTAGAAATAAATGAATCAGAGAGGAAAAAAGAAAAATGAATTTAAAAAAATGACGGCAATCTCAGAGACCTCCAGGACAATATTAAATGCTACAACATTCAAATCATAAGGGTCTCAGAAGAAGAAGACAAAAAGAAAGACCATGAGAAAATACTTGAGGAGACAATAGTTGAAGACTTCCCTAAAATGGGGGAGGAAATAATCACTCAAGTCCAAGAAACCCAGAGAGTCCCAAACAGGATAAACCCAAGGCAAAACACCCCAAGACACATATTAATCAAATTAACAAAGATCAAACACAAAGAACAAATATTAAAAGCAGCAAGGGAAAAACAACAAATAACACACAAGGGAATTTCCATAAGGATAACAGTGGATCTTTCAATAGAAACTCTTCAAGCCAGGAGAGAATGGCAAGACATACTTAAAGTGATGAAAGAAAATAACCTACAGCCAAGATTATTGTACCCAGCAAGGATCTCATTCAAGTATGAAGGAGAAATCAAAAGCTTTTCAGACAAGCAAAAGCTGAGAGAATTCAGCACCACCAAACCAGCTCCCCAACAAATGCTAAAGGATCTTCTCTAGACAGGAAACACAAAAAGGGTGTATAAATTCAAACCCAAAACAATAAAGTAAAAGGCAATGGGATCATACTTATCAATAATTACCTTAAACATAAATGGGTTGAATGCCCCAACCAAAAGACAAAGACTGGCTGAATGGATACAAAAACAAGACCCCTACATATGTTGTCTACAAGAGACCCACCTCAAAACGGGACACATACGGACTGAAAGTGAAGGGCTGGAAAACGATTTCCATGCAAATAGGGACCAAAAAAAGCAGGAGTAGCAATACTCATATCAGATAAATTGGACTTTCAAACAAAGGCTGTGAAAAGAGACAAAGAAGGTCACTACATAATGATCAAAGGATCAATCCAAGAAGAAGATATAACAATTATAAATATATACACACCCAACATAGGAGCACCGCAATATGTAAGACAAATACTAACAAGTATGAAAGGAGAAATTAACAATAACACAATAATAGTGGGAGACTTAATACCCCACTCACACCTATGGATAGATCAACTAAACAGAAAATTAACAAGGAAACACAAACTTTAAATGATACAATAGACCAGTTAGACCTAATTGATATCTATAGGACATTTCATCCCAAAACAATTAATTTCACCTTTTTCTCAAGTGCACACAGAATCTTGTCCAGGATAGATCACATCCTGGACCATAAATCTAGCCTTGGTAAATTCAGAAAAATTGATATCATTCCAAGCATCTTTTCTGACCACAATGCAGCAAGATTAGATCTCAATTACAGGAGAGAAACTATTAAAAATTCCAACATATTGAGGCTGAACAACACGCTGCTGAATAACCAACAAATCACAGAAGAAATCAAAAAAGAAATCAGAATTTGCATAGAAATGAATGAAAATGAAAACACAACAACCCAAAACCTGTGGGACACTGTAAAAGCAGTCCTAAGGGGAAAGTTCATAGCACTACAGGCATACCTCAAGAAACAAGGAAAAAGTCAAATAAATAATCTAACTCTACATCTAAAGCAACTAGAAAAGGAAGAAATGGAGAACCCCAGGGTTAGTAGAAGGAAAGAAACCTTAATTAGGGCAAAAATAAATGCAAAAGAAACAAAAGAGACCATAGCAAAAATCAGCAAAGCCAAAAGCTGGTTCTTTGAAAGGATAAATAAAATTGACAAACCATTAGCCAGACTCATTAAGAAACAAAGGGAGAAAAATCAAATCAATAAAATTAGAAATGAAAATGGAGAGATCACAACAGACAACACAGAAATACAAAGGATCATAAGAGACTACTATCAGCAATTATATGCCAATAAAATGGACAACGTTGAAGAAATGGACAAATTCTTAGAAAAATACAACTTCCCAAAACTGGACCAGGAAGAAATAGAAAATCTTAACAGACCCATCACAAGCACAGAAATTGAAACTGTAATCAAAAATCTTCCAGCAAACAAAAGCCCAGGTCCAGACGGCTTCACAGCTGAATCCTAACAAAAGTTTAGAGAAGAGCTAACATCCATCCTACTCAAACTCTTCCAGAAAATTGCAGAGGGAGGTAAACTGCCAAACTCATTCAATGAGGCCACCATCACCCTAATACCTGAAACCTGACAAAGATACCACAAAAAAAGAAAACTACAGGCCAATATCACTGATGAACATAGATGCAAAAATCCTTAACAAAATTCTAGCAATCAGAATCCAACAACACATTAAAAAGATCATACACCATGACCAAGTGGGCTTTATCCCAGGGATGCAAGGATTCTTCAATATCCACAAATCAATCAATGTAATACACCACATTAACAAATTGAAAAATAAAAACCATATGATTATCTCAATAGATGCAGAGAAAGCCTTTGACAAAATTCAACATCCATTTATGATAAAAACTCTCCAGAAAGCGGAAATAGAAGAAACATACCTCAACATAATAAAAGCTATATATGACAAACCCACAGCAAACATTATCCTCAATGGTGAAAAATTGAAAGCATTTCCCCTAAAGTCAGGAACAAGACAAGGGTGCCCACTTTCACCATTACTACTCAACATAGTTTTGGAAGTTTTGGCCACAACAATCAGAGCAGAAAAAGAAATAAAAGGAATCCAAATTGGAAAAGAAGAAGTAAAACTCTCACTGTTTGCAGATGACATGATCCTCTACATAGAAAACCCTAAAGACTCCACCAGAAAATTACTAGAACTAATCAATGAATATAGTAAAGTTGCAGGATATAAAATCAACACACAGAAATCCCTTGCATTCCTATACACTAATAATGAGAAAATAGAGAAATTAAGGAAACAATTCCATTCACCATTGCAACGAAAAAGAATAAAATACTTAGGAATATATCTACCTAAAGAAACTAAAGACCTATATATAGAAAACTATAAAACACTGGTGAAAAAAATCAAAGAGGACACTAATAGATGGAGAAATATACCATGTTCATGGATTGGAAGAATCAATATACTGAAAAAGAGTATACTACCCAAAGCAATTTATAGATTCAATGCAATCCCTATCAAGCTACCAATGGTATTCTTCACAGAGCTAGAACAAATAATTTCACAATTTGTATGGAAATACAAAAAACCTCGAATAGCCAAAGCTATCTTGAGAAAGAAGAATGGAACTGGAGGAATCAACCTGCCTGACTTCAGGCTCTGCTACAAAGCCACAGTCATCAAGCCAGTATGGTATTGGCACAAAGACAGAAATATAGATCAATGGGACAAAATAGAAAGCCCAGAGATAAATCCATGCACATATGGACACCTTATTTTTGACAAAGGAGGCAAGAATATACAATGGATTAAAGACAATCTCTTTAAAAAGTGGTTCTGGGAAAACTGGTCAACCACTTGTAAAAGAATGAAACTAGAGCACTTTCTAACACTATACACAAAAATAAACTCAAAATGGATTAAAGATCTCAACGTAAGACCAGAAACTATAAAACTCCTAGAGGAGAACATAGGCAAAACACTCTCCGACATACATCACAGCAGGATCCTCTATGACCCACCTCCCAGAATATTGGAAATAAAAGCAAAAATAAACAAATGGGACCTAATTAAAAGCTTCTGCACAACAAAGGAAACTATAAGCAAGGTGAAAAGACAGCCTTCAGAATGGGAGAAAATAATAGCAAATGAAGCAACTGACAAACAACTAATATCAAAAATATACAAGCAACTCCTACAGCTCAATTCCAGAAAAATAAATGACCCAATCAAAAAATGGGCCAAAGAACTAAATAGACATTTCTCCAAAGAAGACATACAGATGGCTAACAAACACATGAAAAGATGCTCAACATCACTCATTATCAGAGAAATGCAAATCAAAACCACAATGAGGTATTATTTCACGCCAGTCAGAATGGCTGCGATCCAAAAGTCTACAAGCAATAAATGCTGGACAGGGTGTGGAGAAAAGGGAACCCTCTTACACTGTTGGTGGGAATGCAAACTAGTACAGCCACTATGGAGAACAGTGTGGAGATTCCTTCAAAAACTGGAAATAGAACTGCCTTATGATCCAGGAATCCCACTGCTGGGCATACACACTGAGGAAACCAGAATTGAAAGAGACGCGTGTACCCCAATGTTCATCGCAGCACTGTTTATAATAGCCAGGACATGGAAGCAACCTAGATGTCCATCAGCAGATGAATGGATAAGAAAGCAGTGGTACATATACACAATGGAGTATTACTCAGCCATTAAAAAGAATACATTTGAATCAGTTCTAATGAGGTGGATGAAACTGGAGCCTATTATACAGAGTGAAGTAAGCCAGAAAGAAAAACACCAATACCGTATACTAACGCATATACATGGAATTTAGAAAGATGGTAACGTTAACCCTGTATACGAGACAGCAAAAGAGACACTGATGTATAGAACAGTCTTTTGGTTCTATGGGAGAGGAAGAGGGTGGGATGATTTGGGAGAATGGCATTGAAATATGTATAATATCATACATGAAACGAGTCGCCGGTCCAGGTTGGATGCACGATACTGGATGCTTGGGGCTGGTGCACTGGGATGACCCAGAGGGATGGTATGGGGAGGGAGGAGGGAGGAGGGTTCAGGATGGGGAACACATGTATACCTGTGGCAGATTCATTTTGATATATGGCAAAACCAATACAATATTGTAAAGTTAAATAAAATAAAAGAAATTTTTAAAAAAAGGAAAAGCAAATAAATAAATAAAATAAAATCCTCCTAATTTCCAACTTAAATAATAACATTTCTTTTATTTGTGTCCCAATATATTTTGTATTTATTTTATCAGCAGGCTTCCCTTGTAGCTCAGCCAGTAAATAATCGCCTGCAATGCCAGAGACCTGGGTTTGATCCCTGGGTTGGGAAGGTCCCCTGGAGGAGAGCATGGCTACCCACTCCAGTATTCTCACCTGGAGAATCCCCATGGACAGAGGATCCTGGCAGGTCTCAAAGAATCGGAAATGACAACTCAGCACATCTTATCAGCAAGAAATTGATCTCCCTGTGTTATGTACAAATAATTAGATTTGATAATGATTTATTAAATTAAACAGATTAATAATATTCAGCTGATTTGTCCTAAAAGAAAACCAAAGTCTCTTTCAAAACACTAATTAAAAGAAATTTTACATGTGCTTGTAACAAGGAATCCCAATTCCCTGGGGAAAAAATTTACTATAAGTGAAATCATTTTCATAGCAGTATCCAAAATCCCTACTTTCCAGGGTTCTTCAGTGTTTTCTGGCATCAGTGTATAAATATAATAAGCAAAGATAATACAAGCCAGTCCAAAGCACAGAGCTTTGTACCAGAGCATGATATTCTTTCCACAACCTCAGTATAGTGATGATATAATGTGACCTTTTATATACTAAAATGCTAAGTAATAGGACAAACGTAGATGAAACACTCTTTCAAGTAATATGATCATTTTTATCAATATTTACATAATATTCAGTTCCAAGATTAACTGACTGTAGTAACTGGCTCAACAGTTACACACTCTACCTGAAACACAATTCACAATTCAGTTCAGTCCAGTCCAGTCATGTCCGACTGCAACCACATGGACTGCAGCATGCCAGGCTTCCCTGTCCATCACCAACTCCTGGAGCTTGCTCAAACTCATGTCCATCGAGTCAGTGATGCCATGAATTGATGTGACAGTTCACAATAGGTCACATAAAATATGCACTCAGAGTAGCAAAGTATTTAAAATGTGGCCAGAAGCTCTTTCATCCTATGACACCATCATTGCTTCAACACAATAAATCTTATTATGAGTCTAACCAGAGCACAAGAGCAACTATAAAGTCTGTTTCTCCTATCAGTATATTGGAAAGATTACTGTGAAGAACTTAATTTAAAAAGTCTATCAGGTAATATTTAGTCATGCTCATGGCTAATGCCTTTGTCACAGATCATTACAAAATTAAAATCCACTTTGGTTAACTAGGCCTTAGACAAGAAGATAGGAACCTGGTATTTTTGAGCAAGTTCCAAAATTTGTTTATCCCGTCCAGAAACATTTATAAAGTGTTTGTTGTTGTTGTTGTTTATTTATATTAGTGGTGCAAATTTTCAACTTTTGTAGTTGAGTGATAATGCAAAAAGTATGTATTCATTAGGGAAATATTTGCCTGTCTTATATATGTTAACTCAATATTAGGAAAAGCGGTAAGAAAACTGAGCAAAGCCTGGCGTTTGTCCATTCCTTTGCGGAGCTTTTTTGAAGTATCATTCTGGTTTTCATTTTCCTTAAGAATATTTTTGGTAATTTTGTCATCGAATAATTTATTTGAGGTCTCTGCTATTTCTCCTTTCACTTTGTAACAGAAGTTATTACTCATACTTTAATTGCTGTATTATTCCCATACCATAATTTCTTACTACAAGCCTGCTTTATTATCTATTTAAGCATCATACTGAAAGGAGTAAAGATCATTATTCTAAAATAGTTGAGGATTAGAACCAAATAGGTGGAAGAGGATAAGATGGCTGCAAATAAACTAAACATGAACAATCCAACATGTGGAAAAGCATAATGGAAAACAACATTTGAAATATCAGTCTAATTTTGCACACTCATCCTTCTCCATCTTCTCTGGAACTTCATTGGCCCTGCCCTTCTTCCCATGGCTAGCTCTTTTTCTCTTAATTTCTAAATAATGGAATATGCAGTTAGAAAATAGAAAAAATTACAAATTATTCCTAACTTCTGTATTTTGAAAACTAAGATCTTATATTTAAAAAAGACTCTTGATTAAAAAATTAATTTATATGCTTGATTGAGATACGGAAGAGCTTCAAATGCAGAAATAGTTTTCTTTGGTTGATGACTTTTTTCCCTCACAGGTGTGGTGATGAGGGAGGCTTGTAAGAAGATTGAAAGCAGAGAAATATTTCCCAATCCTTCTAGTGCTAATATGCCACAAATTTCTGCTAGAAGATGTCTGCTGAGTACATGAGACAGAGTTTAGTCTCAAAACTGTAAAAATCAGATGTGAATCAAAATTAATTAATGACGCTGCTGCTAAGTCACTTCAGTCGTGTCCGACTCTGTGTGACCCCATAGACGGCAGCCCACCAGGCTCCCCCATCACTGGGATTCTCCAGGCAAGAACACTGGAGTGGGTTGCCATTTCCTTCTCCAATGCACGAAAGTGAAAAAATAAAGTGAAGTCGCTCAGTCGTGATGCTACAGAACCACAATTTAAATTAATTCCTATTTGGTTTGAACTAATCAGTGCTCACACTTGTTACAAATATAGGTAAGGGTGTACCCTGTGGCGGATTCATTTTGATATTTGGCAAAACTAATACAATTATGTAAAATTTAAAAATAAAATAAAATTTAAAAAAATAGTTTAAAAAAAAAAGAAAAAACTACTTCATTCAAAGATTGTATTAAACATAGTTATAGTACACACACACACACACATAATGCAGTAAAGCAGACTCACACACAACTCTGGTGTTGGAATTAATAATGAGAGCAAAAAGATGCTAAAATAAATATTGTAAATATGTTCAGAAATTATATAAAATGGAAAAATGTATAAAAGTGTTGAATTCATCATCTGTAAATCCAAAGATTATAAAGTTATTCCAGAATTTAGAAATACATTGTCTGCAATAAAGGATTAGATGAGTGAGCTAAGAAAATACAAACTTGAAGATATTCCACCATAAATTAGGCATGAATGGTCTAATATATGTTTGATAAGATTTCCAAGAGGACAGGAAATGAAAATAGGGAAGAAGAGTACTGGAACAGATGTTGGATAAAAAATTTCTAAAATTCATAAAAGACATGATCCCACAAAGCAAATAGCTCCGTGAATTGATGACAGTATAAATACAAATGAAGCCACATATAGGCACATCATAATTGTAACTGCTGAAAATCAAAGATGAAGACAAAATTCTTATAATTAGAATCCTAAGATGGCTACACAAGGTTTTTGCTTACTTGTGGACAAACATCTTATCCTAATTACTCAATTCAACACCAATGTAAGAATTGCTATGAAGGAATTTTGTGGATGTAATTAAAGCTCCAAATCAGTTGACCACAAAATTTCATTTACTGACCTGAATATGTAGGGGTTCAAATGTCAAGAAAGTGGGTAGACTCTAAAGGTTGAGGGGCTCCCAGTCAACAGCCTGCCAGAAAATGGGCATCTAAGTTCTACAACCATAAACAACCAAACTCTGACAACAACCTAAAAGAGCTTGGAAGAAGACTCCAAGGTCAGAAATGTTTATAGCTGTCACCAAGTCCTTGATTCACGCAATAAAAACCCTGAAGCCTGAACCATCCATACCATTCAAGACTCACAAAATTTTGAAATATTTTCGTTGTCTTAATCCATTAAGTTTGTGGTAACTTATTACACAGTGATAGAAACTAACACTAATGTTAAAGGAAACCAATGGGGGTGGGGGAACAACAGGAAGAAGTGTGGGTGATATTACACTCCAAGCAACAGACACTAGAAAACAATACCTGAAAAGTATTGAAGATTAAAGAAAAATGGAGCTTTCAACAAAGCATTCTACATGTGAAAAAAATATATATCCTTAAAGGAAGTAAAATAAAGACAAAACTAAGACTCTGTCACCAGTAGATTCACAAGAAATATTAAGAAAACTTCTTCAGAAAAACCAAAAGAATTTCAGAGAGAAGTGCAGCAGGCAAGGTAGAACCAGAAAGTGTTTGAAGCAAGGATATCTATTCTCACTTTTTTTTTTAAAACTGAAAGACATATCCAGTGAAATAACTCAAGGAAAAGTAATATGAGATGTGACACGTGGACTATAGCCTGCCAGGCTCCTCTGTCCATAGGATTTCCCAGGCAAGAATACTGGAGTGGGTTGCCATTTTCTTTTCCAGGGGATCTTCCTGACCCAGGGATCAAACTCAGGTCTCCTGTATGGCATGCAGTTTCTTTACCAACTGAGTTACAAGGGAATCCCACAAGACAGGACAAGAAATAATTAAAAATCTCTGTGTGTCCATCCGGGCCTCCTCCTTCCCATCCTCTTGTGCAGTGTGCATCTGCTTTACACGTTAACCAGAACTCCTCAAAGACGGGGGTACCTGCTGACCACAAAGATCATTTCTTTTTCCTTTCTGCAGATACTAGCAAGTAACCTCTTCTTGTAACCACCATTCTTTCCCAACTCTGTAGGCAGTCGTGGTGACTTGCTACACGCTTTGTACCTGCTAACTTTCACTATCTATCCTTGGTGAACTTTATGTAAAATATCAGCATGTCATGTTGATGCACAATCCTTTGTCTCAAAAATGTATGTAACTGTGCCTTTGTTTTCTAACAGGCGGAGCAGTGCTCAGAGGTTCCTGAAAGTCTATCTCCTGGGTGAAAATTTCCTTTCTACTTCCTAACTTGAGTGTTCACTGAACTCTTTTTTTTAGCTTTTCACAGCTGTTTATTTCTGACCTAGAATACAGAGTGTAAAAAGAAACTATATAAGATTTGGATGAATGAATTAATCATTAAGAAGAACAGTTGAAACTTTGACCATTTTACCTCAATGGACTGTGATTCAACTCTTCTTTGCCTCCACTGAAATCCACTAAACAGAAAAGTAACAACTTATCAAATGCAGAATCTAGCTTATCTATAAAAAAAAGAACACAAAAAGACACAGTGTACTTGTACAATGATTAAATGAAACCATTGAGTGATAAAATAATCTTTCATTGAACTTGCTGACAAGCACCAAGTTTTAAAACAAGAAAGAAAGCTTTCCCCCTCCCCAGGTGATGCATTAATACTCACATAAGATCCAGAAGAATATATCTATGGAAATGTAAATTTAGTAAGATTGCTGAATAAAATATAAATATTATAGTTTCACAAATTGGAATATATATTTTAAAAACATTTAAATTCTACTTGGTTTTTGGCCAAAATATATTAATAGGACAGATCTACTCTCTCTTATAACTCACAGCCCCAGCCAATTTGAAAATATATGAAACAACAGTTTGCAAGACATTGAGCATCAAGAAAAGGAGAGTAATTTTAAAAGGTGAGAAATATGATTGCCCTAGCTTACTGCCTTGGAAGAGTTGTCTGTGGCACTTTTCTGGCTTTAACAAATCTTAAAAGCAAGATCTGAATGGATTAGATTATTTTAAACAAAAATATCCAGCACACAGAAAGGTAAGATTTACCATTTCTGGCAACAAATAAAAATAGTCCATCATGTAAATATGCAGAAAGAAACTCTATAATGAACAATGGAGTTAATGAATCAAAACTGAACAGCCTAGCACAAATATCAGAATTAGTAGAAAAAGACACTAAAAAATACCAAAATATTCTATAGGTTATGTAAACACATAGAAGATACAGTGGTTCGGTTTGGTCAGTTCAGTCGCTCTGTCGTGTCTGACTCTTTGCAGCCCCATGGACTATAGCATGCCAGGTTTCTGTGTCCATCACCAACTCCCAGAGCTTGCTTCAATGGTTCCCATCACCAGGGTCTTTTCCAATGAGTCCGTTGTTCACATCAGGTGGCCAAAGTACTGAAGCTTCAGCTTCAGCATCAGTTCTTCCAGTGAATATTCAGGACTGATCTCCTTTAGGAAATTGTTTTCTTTTGGTAAGGAATATTTTTATAACTCAGAATAACCTTCAAAAATTCATTTTACAAGTTTACAGGAAATTGGGGTTCTCAGTCTTGATTCCAGCTTGTGCTTCATCCAGCCTGGCATTTCGCATGATATACTCTGCATAGAAGTTAAATAAGCAGGGTGACAATAGGCAGCCTTGACATACACTTTTCCCAGTTTGGAACCAGTCCATTGTTCCGCATACAGTTCTAACTGTTGCTTCTTGAGCTGCATACAGATTTCTCAGGAGGCAGGTCAGGTGGTCTGGTATTCCCATCTCTTGAAGAATTTTCTATAGTTTATTGTGATCCACACATTCAAAGGCTTTAGCATAGTCAATGAAGTAGAAGTAGATATTTTTCTGGAATTCTCTTGCTTTTTCTATGATCCAATTGATGTTGGCAATTTGATCTCTGGTTCCTCTGCCTTTTCTATACCCAGCTTTAACATCTAGATGTTCTTGGTTCTTGTACTATTGAAGACTAACTTGGAGAATTTTGAGCATTGCTTTGCTAACATGTGAAATGAGTGCAGCTGTGCAGTGAACATTCTTTGGCACTGACTTTTTTGGGGGTTGGAATGAACCTGACCTTTTCCAGTCCTGTGGCCACTGCTGAGTTTCCCAAATTTGCTGGTGTGTTGAGTGCAACACTTTAATAGCATCATCTTTTAGGATTTGAAATACCTCAGCTGGAATTCTATCATCTCCACCAGCTTTCTTCACAGTGATGCTTCCTAAGGCCCACTTGACTTTGCATTCTGGGATGTCTGGCTCTAGGTGAGTGATCACAGCATCGTGGTTATCTGGGTCATTAAGATTGGCTTCAGGCTCCCAGTCTCTGCTCTGGGAAGGACATGGATTTCTCATGTATGAAGTGGGTTCTCCATCTTGGTCCACTTAAGTCCTAGGTCCAAGAGTCACCAGTTCACCACTCAAGAAGGAACTCATTCAGTCATGGCCCACCCTTGCCCAAGTTCCAGTGCAAGTGGTGATCAAGAACCACATCTTCAAAAGCTTCCACAGCAACTTGAAAGATACATTCAGAAACTTAACTAATTTATCAATATGGAATCTTAACAAAAATATTTTAGTGTAAGCTTCAACATGCAAAGAACTTGGAAGTCATCACACTATCTTCATAAAAAGATAAATTCCAAACAATTACAAAATCAATAGCTTTCTCCTTTGCTTCATCAGAGGATTGAGGTCACAGGGCAAAGAAACTCCCCATATCTGGAGACATAGGCATATACAAAGAATCACAGCCAAGGTCAGATTACCTGAAGTAGAAGACACCAAAACCAGGAAGTGACAGAAAGACTTCGACAATAATTTCTGCAAGTGGTTGGATGCCCAGTGTGGAAAAAGTGTTAGTGGCTCAGTCGTGTCCCTTTGCAACCTCATGGACTGTAGCCTGCCAGGCTTCATCTGTCGATGGGATTCTTCAGGCAAGAATACTGGACTGGGTAGCCATTTCCTTTTCCAGGGGATCTTCCCAACCCAGGGATTGAACCAGGTCTCCTGCACTGCAGGCAGCTTCTTTACCATCTAAGCCACCTCAGTGTGAAGAAGATTGAGAGTTAAAATCCCCATGGGGACCCAGAGATAAGAGGTTCCCAACACTTTCTTGGGTGCTACATCCAGGAACTCCACTAGAGAGGTGCCACAGTGAACAATGGGGAAAAAAATTTCCTTCATGTCTTGAATGAGGAGAGAAAAAAAGAAAACATTTTAAATGTTCCCAGATGCCTCTTCAAAACAAAGGCTTTGGTTTTCAGTGAAAAAGCCTCATCTCACCTGGGGAAAGAGCAATTAGATTTGCCAACCCCACCTCTTTCTGATCATCCTATCTCATGTGAAGTACAAAGGGAAAAAGAAGGAAAGGCTAAGAAATTTCTTTAAAAGTCACACTCAGAGACAGACTCAGATCCACAAAAAGAAAAACTACATTTTAAAGAGATAAGACAAGCATCAGAATCTGACTCAGATATGATACTGATTTTAGAAATATCAATTAGGGAATTTGAAACAACTATGAGCAATATATTAGCCTTTGATGGAAGAGTAGGCAATATGTAAGAACAGATGGGTATGATATAAACAGAGAAATAGAAACACCGAGAGAGAATCCAAAGGAAATTCAAGAAATCAACAACAGTGTAAGAGAAACAAAGACTGCTTTGATGGGCTTGAAAGGGACAAAGAAACAAAGTATGTGATTAAGTAGTTAATCCCACTAGGGGACTGTCAATAGAAAAAATATGGGAGATGCCTGTGAGTTAATGACTACTCAAGAAAGCAGGTTTGCTTAACCACAAAGACAAGCAGGCTTGCTTAGCAACAAAACCATGCAAGAGAAGCACAAAACATGCCCCTAAACAATAAAACAATGGTGGCATGAGACCCACATCCTGCCCAGTGATCTCAGTAAGTTAATGATCCCTAGGACATACTCTTTGCACACATAAAAAAATAATAATTTGTGGACCTAACTTGACCACACAGGGACAAGAAAACTCCCCTGCTCAACATGGAGGAGGAGCTGATGATGGAAACATGAGGTCTACTCAAGAATGACAAAGAAGGTCTTCTTCCTCTGGTCACTTTTCCTTTGATTATAAAACTGTAGCTCAGAAACTTCTCAAGGTTCAGCATCCTCTCACCCACCTACTTTTTAGCCTCACAAAAGTCCTATTCTCATAAGTCACTTCTTATCTATCACAGCTGAGACATAAAGCACTGAGGTACTGGGAGCTCTTTGGAGCCCCACAAAAGGACACCAAATGGTTTCAGGTACATTAGCAGAGTGAACATAACCAAAATAAGAATCAATAAGTTTGAAAATATTGTAAAATAAAAAGTTCCCAAAATAAAATTCAAAGACAAAAAAGAAATTAAAAAATGAAATAGAATGTCTAAGACATGTGGAATAATTCCGAAAGTTAGAACACATGTCCAATGGGAATACAAAGAGAAAAAAAAAAAAAAAGGCAAAAGAAATATGTGAATGGCTGAGAATTTCCCAAAATGAACAGACACAAAAACACACATACAGGAACCTCAGTGAACACCAAGCAGGAAATATACCAAGAAATCTATTTTAAAAATAAATACTCAAAGAAGCCAAAGGGTAACACACCTTCCAAAGGGGAAGAAGGATTAGAATTATATCAGACTTTTCTTCAGAAGTGAACTGAAGAGCTGAATAGTTATTCCACTTTATATGTATGCAGAGAGGTAAAAGGTAGCACCTTCTTGGCAGAAAAACGAAGAGGTATGTGAAAAATTGGATATGGTTGCCTAATGCTTGAGAGCAGAAAAGAACACTGGAAGATAAGGCTGGAGACAAAGACAGGCTCCATAAACCTCATTTAGGAATCCAGGCTTTACTCTGAGGGATGTGGGAACATGGTACATGCTACATAAGGTAACCGTATGATCCTCTTGCCTGAGGCAGTCACAGATTATTCCCCTCTGTATTTAAAATGATCTTGGTTTGTGCAGTAAATTATTAGATCATCCATCTATGAAAGTTTTTCAGGGTAACCACGTCTGACCTCTAGTCATTAGTCTTACAGGGAAGAGGTATTAGAAAGACACCAAAACACTCAGAAGATCTGATGACCCTGAGTTGTGTGTAAGGGGAACTCTGGCAGAAGATGCAATATGAGGCGGCTTCCTTTTCCTTCATAAACTTAAATCCAGAAGGTAGAAATTCACAAACTAAGCTTCCTGATCCATGCACCTTGAACTTTAACTTGAACTATAGACTCACACTCTAATATTTCAGCAAGAAGGAAAAACAATAAAAATTGAAGCCCAACACAAAGCAAAGTGGCCAACAGCCCTTACCCTGAGGAAAAAATCTATTTGGTCTACTACTGAGTCTGGAAGGAGGAGGGGTCAGCTCTACGTCTTTCTCTAAAACTAGCATAGGCTGCCAAAGGGACCAGGATAGCACCTAGGGCTTAGTCAGGGAGACCTAAAAGTGGTTCAGATTCTTCAGGTGCCCACCATCCATTTTTCTGCACCTCCTCTTTGACTCACCTTCAAAGGTATGGATTCCCCCAGGGACCACCCCTTTCAGAGCTTCCCTTTCCCACAGTGTTGTTACCTAAACCACCTCACTTAATCAAAACCTCCTTTCTTTTAGAATTGCTGATTTGATCTGTTATAACATTAATAACAGTAACTAAAAGTTAAAATTGACCAAACACATACATGTGTCAGGAAAATTGTTATACTCTTATTAAATAATCGTAATCATCACTTAACACATCTCATATCCTTTTAAATAGCAGATGATTAAGCCTCAAATGGGATCTCTGTTGGTGGCTCAGTGGTAAAGAATCTGCCTGTCAAGGCAGGGTATGCAGGTTCAATCCTTGGGTTGGGAATATCCCCTGGAGAAGAAAGTGGTAAACCCCTCCAGTATTCTTGCTGGGAAATCCTACATACAGAGGAGCCTGGTGGACTACAGTCTATGGGGTCTTAAAGAGTTAGACACAACTTGGCCACTAAACAACAACAAACCTCAAAACTCTGATACCTTATTTTTAATGTAGTTCCACCCTCACTGCTAATTTTTACTATTGTTGCTTTAACCATATCCTCTAAGCTCTTTAACTGGCTCATCCATCCATCCTTATATACCTACAGACATAATTCACCTGGAGAATTGTTCTTGTGGTTTGAAGAATAGAAAATTTTATCTACATTTTTTCCTTCTTTTTGCTACAGAAAAAAAAATGTACTTTAATAAAAAACGGTAAGTTGCTTAGGAGTTCTTTCTAAGTAATCTGTATATTTCTCAAGGTTATTTGGGTCTAGTCTTTTATGGTCTTTGAAATGTTCTTCAACTGCACATTGCCTGCATTAACTGTTCATCATCTTGAGGGCTTATTTTTTTAACTTTTTTAAAAACTGCAGTATAATTGCTTCACAATGCTATGTTAATTTCTGCTACACAGTGAAGTGAATCAACTATATGTATACGCCTATCTCCTCCATCTTGAGTCTCCCTCTGAACACCCCATCCCACCCCTCGATGTCATCACAGGGCACCATAAAGCTGAGCTCCCAGTGTTATACAGCAGTTGCCCACTAGCTGTCTATTTTACACATGGTACTGGATATTTTTCATTATATTGGTCCTTTGAATTCTCTCTCTCTTTCTTTCTTTTTTTTTTTTTTTTGCTTAAGGAATCCATTTACTTATGTATATGTATTCAGTTTTAGTTCAAGGAATGTTTACTTATAACTAATTTTTAAATTAATTTTTATTGGAGTATAGTTGATTTACAGTGTTGTGTTGGTTTGTGCTGTGCAGCAAAGTGATTCAGTTATACGTACATGTATATCCACTCTTTTTTAGATTCTTTTACTGTATAGGTCACTACAGACCATTTGGTAACATTCCCTGTGCTTTACAGTACATTCTTATCAGTTAACTAGTCTATATATAATAGTGTATATATGTCAAGCCCAATCTCCCAATTTATCCTTCTCCTTTCTTTCTCTCTCAGCAACCTTAAGTTTGTTTCTAATACCTGTGAGTCTACTTTTATTTTGTAAATCAGTTCATTGTACTATTTTTTTAGATTCTAATATAAGAGATATCACATAATATTTGGCTTACTCTGTTTTACTTCATTCACTCAGTATGACAATATCTAGGTCCACCTTGTCACTCCAAATGACATTATTTTGGTTTTTTTTTTTTTAATGGCTGAGTAGTATTCCACTATATATAGGCAGTATATCATCTTTATCATTTCTCTCCTCATGGATATTTAGGTTGCTTCCATGTCCTGGCTATTTAAATAGTGCCTCAGTGAATATAGGGCTGCATGCATTCTTTCAAAATACAGCTTTCTTCAGAGATATATTTAGGAGTAAGATTACTGGTAGCTCTATTTTTAGGTCTTCAAGGAACCTCCATACAAGAAAGCTCAGTGAACATCAAACAGGAAAAAAAATCATTTAATAAATATTGAAAGAGCTAGAGGGGAAAAGCACCTTGCTAAGGGGAACAAGGATTAAAAATATATCCAATTCTTAAGAAGTGAATTGAGAGCTGACTAGCCCAACTATGTGTTGTTTGTGTGAACAGAGGTAAGAGGTAGCACACTCTTGGTAGAAGGGCTGAGAAGTATGTGAAAGTTTGGGTTTGGTTGTCTAATGATAGAAAACATCCAAAATCATGAAAGAGATAAGCCTGGAGACAAACACAGGCTCTATAAGCCACATGAAGGAATCTGGGCTTTACCCTGAGGGAATGTGGGGATATGCTGCATGGTGACCATATGTTCCTCTTGCCTGAGGCGGTCACAGATTATTCCTTCTTATTCACAATCATCTTGGCTTGTACAGCACATTATTTGGTCATCCATCTATAAATGTTTTTCAGGGTAACCATGTCTGAGCTCTAGTACTTAGGTTAACAAGGAAAATGCTTTTGGAAAGACACCCAAACACCCACCAAAGAGCTCATGATCCTGAGTTGTGTGTGAGGGAAACACTGGCAGAGAATGCAGAATGAAGCGCCTTCCTGATGCTTCATCAGTGTAAAACTAGAAGGTAGAAATTCACAAACTAAGCTCGCATTAACCTTCACCTTTTACTTGAACTGTAGACTCACATCCTAATATTTCAGCAAGAAAGAGAAACAATAAAAGTTGAAGCCCAGCACAAAGTGGCCAAGACCCTTTGCTCTTAAGAAAAATGCTCACATCTACTGAGTCTGGAAGGAGGGGAGTTCAGCTCTGTCTTTCTCTAAAATTAGCATAGCCTGCCTAAGGGACCAGGATATCACATAAGGCTTAGTCAAGGAGAGCTAAAAGTGGGTCAGATTCTTCAGGCGCCATCCCATTTTCTGCATATTCTCTTTCACTCACCCTCAAAGGTCTGAATTCCCTCAGGGACCACCCCTTTCAGATCTTCCCTTTCCCATAGTGCTCTTACCTAAATCACCTCTATTAATCAAAACCTCCTTTATTTTAGTTGATTTGATAATATTAATAATAACAGTAGCTAAAAAATTATATAAATACATATGTGTGTCATGTAAATTTGTATGTTCTGGTTAAAATAATCATAATCAGCACTTCACACATCTCATATAATTTAAAATACCAGATGATTAAGCTTCAAAATCCTGATATCTTATTTTTAATGTAGTCTCACTTCTGATTATAATTAATCCTGATATCTTATTTTTAATGTAGTCTCACTTCTGATTATAGTTCTTGTTATTGTTGCTTTAACCATATCATCTAATGTTCTTTAATTGGCTCATCCATCTATCTCTATATACCTACAGATATGTCACCCAGCAAATTGTTCTTGTGATTAGAAGAGTAGACAAGTTTATCTTCACCTTGTCTTTCCTGTCACTATAGAAAAAAAAGTGTAATTTTAAAACATGTATGCTGACTAGATCTCTCTAGGTCATCTGTGTAATTCTCTAGGTTACTTGTATCTAGACTTTAATGGTCTTTAAAATGTTTTACAACTATGATTGCCGACATTAAGCACACCCCATACTGTTCATTGTCTTTGAGCTCTTATTATTATACTGGTCCTTTGGGCTCCTTCTTTCTCTTTTTTTCCCTTAAGCCATCCATTCACTTATATATTTATTCACATTTTTTTCAATAATGTTTATTTCTAATTTTTAATTAATTTTTATTGTCAGTCAGTCAGTCAGTTCAGTCACTCAGTCGTGTCCAACTCTTTGCGACCCCATGAATCACAGCACGCCAGGCCTCTCTGTCTATCACCAACTCCCGGAGTTCACCCAGACTCACATCCATCGAGTCAATGATGCCATCGACCCATCTCATCCTCTGTCGTCACCTTCTCCTCCTGCCCCCAATCCCTCCCAGCATCAGAGTCTTTTCCAATGAGTCAACTCTTCGCATGAGGTGGCCAAAGTACTGGAGTTTCAGCTTTAGCATCATTCCTTCCAAAGAAATCCCAGGGCTGATCTCCTTCAGAATGGACTGGTTGGATCTCCTTGCAGTCCAAGGGACTCTCAGGAGTCTTCTCCAACACCACAGTTCAAAAGTATCAATTCTTCGGCACTCAGCCTTCTTCACAGTCCAACTCTCACATCCATACATGACCAGTGGAAAAACCATAGCCTTAACTAGACGGACCTTTGTTGGCAAAGTAATGTCTCTGCTTTTGAATATGCTATCTAGGTTGGTCATAACTTTCCTTCCAAGGAGTAAGCGTCTTTTAATTTCATGGCTGCAGTCAGCATCTGCAATGATTTTGGAGCCCAAAAACATAAAGTCTGCCACTGTTTCCACTGTTTCCCCATCTATTTCCCATGAAGTGATGGGACCAGATGCCATGATCTTCATTTTCTGAATGTTGAGTTTTAGCCAACTTTTTCACTCTCCTCTTTCACTTTCATCAAGAGGCTTTTTAGTTCCTCTTCACTTTCTGCCATAAGTGTGGTGTCATCTGCATATCTGAGGTTATTGATATTTCTCCCTGCAATCTTGATTACAGCTTGTGTTTCTTCCAGTCCAGCATTTCTCATGATGTACTCTGCATATAAGTTAAATAAGCAGGGTGACAATATACAGCCTTGATGAACTCCTTTTCCTATTTGGAACCAGTCTGTTGTTCCATGTCCAGTTCTAACTGTTGCTTCTGACCTGCATACAGATTTCTCAAGAGGCAGGTCAGGTGGTCTGGTATTCCCGTCTCTTTCAGAATTTTCCACAGTTTATTGTGATCCACACAGTCAAAGTCTTGTAGTATAGTTGATTTACAGTGCTGTATTAGTTTTGGGTGTACAGCAAAGTGAATCAATTATACATATACGTATATGCACTTTTTTTCAAATTCCTATCCAATATATGTCACTTAAGAGCTCCCTGTGCTACACAGAAAGTTCCTATTGGTTAAATTTTTTATATATAGTAGTATGTATATGTCAAGGCCAGTCTTCCAATTTATCCATCTCCCTTCTTTCCCCTTTGGTAACCATAAATTTGTTTCCTACTTGTGTAGCTGTATTACTCTTTTGTAAATGTAGGTTCATTTATAATATTTTTTAGATTCCACATATAAGCTATATCATATGATATTTGGCTTTCACTTTCTGACTTACTTCACTCAGTATGACAATCTCTAGGTCTACCCACGTCACTGCAAATGCATTGTTTTGTTCCTTTATGGCTGAGTAGTATTTCATTGTGTGTGTGTGTCTGTGTGTGTGTGTATATCTATATCTATATCTATATCTATACCACATCATCTTTATGCATTCCTCTGCTGATGGAAATTTAGGTTGCTTCCACATCCTGGCTATGCTAAGTACTGCTGCTGTGAACATTGGAGTACATTTTTTTTTTTAATTATTGTTTTCTTGGATATATGCCCAGGAGTAAAATTGCTAGATCATACAATAACTCTATTTTTAGTTTTTAAAAGAATCTGCATACAGTTCTCCATCATGGTTGCACCAATTTACATTTCTACCAACAGTGTATGAGGGCCCCCTTTTCTCCACATCCTGTCCAGCATTTATTGTTAGTAGATTTATTATTATTATTATTATGGCTATTCTGACTGCTCTGAAGTGATATCTCATTATAGTTTTGATTTGCATTTCTCTAATAATTAATGATGTTGAACATCTTTTCATGTGCTTTTTGGCCATCCATATCTCTTCTTTGGAGAAGTGTCTATTTAGATCTGTTGCCTATTTTTTGATTGGGTTTTGTGTTTTTTTGATATTGAGCTGCATGTGCTATTATATATTATAGAGATTAATCCCTTGTCAGTTGCTTCATTTGCAAATATATTCTGTCTTTCTAAGGGTTGTCTTTTTTGTGTGTTTACTGTTTCCTTTACTGTGTAAAAGCTTTGAAGTTTAATTCAATCTCATTTATTTATTTTTGTTTTTATTTTCATCATTCTAGGAGGTAGATCAAAAAAGTCTTGCTGAGAAACTATTGTATAGCATATGGAATTCTGGTCATTGTTATGTGGGAGCCGGTATGGCAGGGGAGTTTGGGGGACAATGGATACATGTATATGTATGGCTGAGTCCCTTTGCTGTTCACCTGAAACTATCAGAACAGGGTTATCGGCTATACCCCAGTACAAAATAAAAAGTTTAAAAAAATACAACATAAAAGAAATATTGCCACAATGTATGTCAAAGAGTGTCATGCCTATATTTTCCCCTAAGACTTATATAGTGTCTAGCCTTGAATTTAGGTCTTTAATCCATTGTGAGTTTATTTTTATGTATAGTGTGAAGCAGTTCTAATTTTTACTCGTACATGAAGCTGTCTAGTTTTCCCAGCACCATTTATTGAAGAAGCAATCTTTACTTCACTGTATATTCTTGCCTCTTTTTTCACATCTGGGGTGACCATATGTGCATAGGTTTATCTCTGGGCTTTCAATCCAGTTCCATTGATCTACATTTCTGTTTTTGTTCCAGTACCATACTGTTTGGATGTCTGCAGCTTTGTAGCATTGTCTGAAATCAGAGAGCCTGGTTTCTCCAGCTTCATTTTTCTTTCTCAAGGTTGATTTCACTATTCAGAGTCTTTTGTGTTTCCATAGCAAATGTAAAATATTTTGTTCTAATACTATGAAAAATGCCATTGATAATTTCATAGGGATTGCACTGAGTCTGTAGATTACTTTGCATAGTATAGTCATTTTGACAATATTAATTCTTCCTATCTAAGAACATGATCTATCTCTCAATCTGTTTGTGTCCCTTCAGGTTCTATTTTGAAGAAGTTTTAACAGATACCTGGTTTCCTCACTGAATGAATTAAAATATAGTGTTTAACATATGTTCATTTTTATATCTGCTTGAGAGTCATAATTTTTTGATAGCCTGATAAGTACCCTCAATAGCACAGACCTATCACTTTCCAGTCACTATAGCATTGTGTATATTAATTAATTAATTAATTATATATAATTAATTAATTATACACATCAACTTGCTATTTTGTAATATTAATAGCTACAGTGCTTTATATTAAGTTTTGTAATTAAAAAAATTAATGATTACAAAACAAGCACAAACTGCCTACTCACATGATTCTAATGATTATTGATTGATTCAGGCAAACAAATTTTTGTCAAGTCTGGTTTATGATGATACTTTTGAACAATGTCTCTCTCTTTTAAAAAATACACAAACAGATGATTATTGAATAGGATGTTATTTCGAACATACAAGACAAGTAATACCAAAGAAAACATATTAATTACCACTTTGGGAACCTGATGTAATAACTCAATGTTTGGATTTCAGAGAAGATTCTAATTTGGTGGGTTGTGCTGAAAGATGAGAAAACAGATTATGTGTTAAGATGACCAAAAGGCAAATAGTAAAGCTGTAGACTCCAGCAATGTGTTTTGGAATTAGATTATCAATCAAATGAATGAAACACAATTACACTTATCCAGCACCAAATTTACTCAGCTTCCAAAACTGACACAGAACAGAGAAAACAACAACATGCAAAGAGTAGCATCACAAGGATCTCAGAATATTAGACACTACTTAAGATGTCCCCTAATGGGAATAAATTTTAGTTGTGAGGTTCACATAGACTAACATGAGTGTGGGCCCCATTATCAAAGGAAAGTCAATAGATGCAGAGATCATCAGCTTAAATATCTTTCTATTATAAAGCTCCCTGTGAGAATAAATGATTCACTCCAGAAGTTCAAAATAAAACAATAAATAATTCTCATGTCCATGTACAATTGGTGAGAGAATATCTTGGATACTTAATCAATAAATAGATATTGACACAGTAACTCTCTACCTTGAGGCTGACATTTCTAAACCTTTAAGTAAGGGTTAAATATTTAACTTTAGATGCAGATGTTGGCCTTTTCCATAATATACCTGAAAGCCCCTTTCTTGGATCACAGCCTTGTCATGGCAAAGGGGCTTGCATAATTCACTGATACTATGAGCCATGCCATGCAGAGCCATCCAAAATAGATGGGTCATAGAAGAGAGTTCTGACAAAACATGGTCCACTGGAGGAGGGAATGGAAAACAATTCCTATATTCTTGCTGTGAGAACCCCATGAACAGCAAAAAAGGCAAAAAGATATGACACTAGAAGATGACTCCCCCCCAGGTTGGAGGGTGTCCAATATGCCACTGGGGAAGAGTGGAGGGCAATTACTAATAGCTACTGAAAGGAAAAAGCGGTTGGGCCAAAGCAAAAATGACAGTCAGTTGTGGATGTGTCTCATGATAAAAATGAACCCCAATGCTGTAAGGAACAATATTACATAGGAACCTGGATTGTTAGGCCCATGAATCAAGGTAAATTGAATGTGGTCAAGCAGGAGATGTCAAGAGTGAATATCAACATCTTAAGAACCAGTGAACTGGCTGGTCCGAAGGTAGTGAGTTGTCTCAATTGATTGTTCACAGTCAGTTACAGATCAAACTCCTCGTTCTACTCTTCCCCCCTTCTCACTACTGCACTTGACTAGTCTAAAAAAAAAAAAAAAGAATCAGTGAACTAACATGGACAGGTATGGGAAAATTTAATTCAGAATATCATTATATCTACTATTGTGCACAAGAATCCCATAGAAAAAATGGAGTAGCCTTCATAGTCAACAGAGCCCAAAATGCAGTATGTGGGTGCAATCTCTAAAATGACAGAATGATCTGTCAGTTTCCAAGACAAACCATTCAATATCACAGTAATCCGAGTCTATACCCAGTCACTGATGCCAAAGAAGCTGAAATTGAATGTTCTATGAAGACCTAAAAGACCTTCTAGAACTAATACCATAAAAAATGTCCTTTTCCTCATGGGGATTTGGAATGCAAAAGCAGGAAGTCAAGAGATACATGGAGTAACAGGCAAGTTTGGCCTTGGAGTACAAAATGAAGCAGGACAAAGGCTAACAGAGTTTTCTCAATAGAAAACACTGGTCATAGCAAACACCCTTTTCCAGTAACAAAGATGACTCTACACATGGACATCCCAAATGGGATGAAGTCAGATTGATCAATACTGAAGTCAGATTGATCATAATTTTTATAGCAGAAAATGGAGAAGCTCTTTACAGTCAGTAAAAACAAGCCTTGGAGCTGATTGTGGCTCAGATCATCAGTTCCTTATTGCAAAATTCAGGCTTAAATTGAAGAAAGTAGGGATCATATGAAAAGCAAGGGAGTTCCAAAAAAACATCTACTTCTATTTCATTGACTATGCCAAAGCCTTTGACTGTGTGGCTCAAAAAAAAACTGGAGAATTCTTGAAGAGATGGGAATATGAGACCTCTTTACCTGTCTCCTAAGAAATCCATATGCGAGTCAAGAAGAGTTAGAACATTACATGGAACAACTAACTGATTCAAATTGGGAAAGGAGTATGACAAGGCTGTATATTGTCACTGTGCTTATTAAACTTATATGCAGAGTAAATTATTCAAAATGCCATGCTGGATGAATCAGAAGCTGGAATTAAGATTGATGGGAGAAATATCAACAACCTTGGATATACAGATGATACCACTCTAATGGCAGAAAGTGAAAAGGAAATAAAGAGCTTCTTGATGAAGATGAAAGAGGAGAGTGAAAAAGCTGGCTTAAAATGCAACATTCAAAAAACTAAAATCATGGCATCTGGTCCCATCACTTCATGGCAAATAAAAGGGGGAAAAAGTAGAGGCAGTGACAGATTTCTTTTCTTGGGCTCCAAAATTACTGCAGATGGTGATTGCAGCCATGAAATTAGAAGATGCTTGCTCCTCAGGAGGAAAGTTATGACCAGCCTGGAGAGTGTATTAAAAAGCAAAGTTGTACTTTGCCAACAAAGGTTCATATAATCAAAGCTGTGGCTTTTCCAGTAGTGATGTACAGATGTGAGAGTTGGACCACAAAGAAGGCTGAATGCTGAAGAGTTGATGCTTTCAAGCTGTGATGCTGGAGAAGACTCTTGGGAGTCCCTTGGACTGCAAGGAGGTCAAACCAGTCAAACCTGGTTTGAAACCAAAGGAAATCAACCCTGAATATTCGTTCAAAGGACTGATTCACTGAAGCTGAAACTCCAACACTTTGGCCACCTGATGTGATGAGCTGACTCATTGGAAATGTCCCAGATGCTGGAAAAGATTGAAGGCAAAAAGAGAAGGAGGGAGAGGATGAGTAGGTTAGAAAACATCACTGACTCAATGGACATGAATTTAAGTAAACTGTGGGAGATAGTAAAGGACTGGGAAACCTGGCAAGCCGCAGTACATGGGATAGCAAAAAGTCGGACATGACTTAGCAACTGAACAACAATAACATGCCTGAAAGCAGACTTCTGTATTAAATGAATGAAAGAAAACTAACAGTTTACAGAGTGCATAAAATTAATGTATGGATGATTAATTGACAAAATGACTTGAAGATAGTATGACCCAACCCTATCTAAAGAAAACTACAAGTTTTTTTTTTTCCTTAAAACTTATCCTCACTTACCACTACCATTCCTGTAACTGTCTTGAAACTATTGTGTATATTTTGCCTATAATCATACTTTGTTTTTATACTTTACTATGATTGGTGAATATTTACCATGTGTCAGAGAAAGTAAATGATATATATTAGGATAAATATAGCAGAAGTCTTCACTGTAGCAAGATTTAAGATTAGGGAAACTAATTTTTTCAAAGATACATAGTTATTTTGCTTTGATTTAAACCTAAATTTATCCAAAGCTAAAATTGTGATATTGTTCCTTAAACTCACAAATCTCAAAATATATCCTGTAGACTATAACTGATTAGCTAGCTATATGTATTATTTATAGATTTTCTTCTAGCCAATTAATATACTTATCTTTTATCCTAATGCCTAGCTGTAAATAAATTGGCGAAGCCATGAATGATAAAGCTCCATGGATTCCATCCTCCATATAGTCATGAGAAACTTTAACTCCAACATTTTGAATTCATGAGACATACATAAGCCCATCATCTCTTATAATATCATGTTGACAGGTGAGGATGTAAGTTATGGGCAAATTTTGCAGCTGGGAATCATTGACTGCCAAGAGTGATAACCTACTATCCAAAAGTGCTGAATATGAAGGATTGAGTCTTCCAAGAATTGGTTCTGTATATATATGGTTCCTCTTACACTCTTCAGGAAGGAAGGTACTCCAGTTAACTGGGTTGAACAGATGCCTTGGCCCATGAGGCATGTGTTGATTTTTCGTCATTGCCTGAGGGAGTGCTTTATCCTGAGTCAAATACAGGCATGCAAGTTCTAATGCCAGTTTCTTTGACAGAAATGGACCGTGCTCATTTTCTCTGTGAGAAGGAATGGAGATATTAAGGACCTGTAAGCCAGGGTAAATTAAAGCTTGTGCTTTCAG
Organism: Bos indicus; assembly: GCF_029378745.1. NCBI lineage: Eukaryota > Metazoa > Chordata > Mammalia > Artiodactyla > Bovidae > Bos > Bos indicus. Next base: position 116,675,830 of record NC_091760.1, read on the forward strand.
TTTATTTTTGAATTCTGGATCATTCTGTATCTGAAAAAAACTGTATAATAAAATGTGAATGAATCAAAGGCTTCAAAACTACAGCAGTAGCAGCCTTTCCTCCAATCATATCAGCTGTGATGATGTAAATAATTATAAAAATGATATAGTTCCTAGTAATTATTTTCATCATATTTATACTTCATAGGGCATTAAAATGTGTCATCCCACTTTCATCACTAAAGTAATGATGCACACATATACACGCATGCATCTATTCATATATGTAAGTTACAGTTAGTCACTCAGTTGCATCTGACTCTTTGTGATCCCAAGGACTGTAGCCCACCAGGCTCTTCTGTCCAAGGAATTCTCCAGGCAAGAATATTGGAGTGGGTTGTTATTTCCTTTTCCAGGAGATCTTCTCAACCCAGGGATTGAACCGAGGTGTCCCGCATTGCAGGCAGACTCTTTACTGACTGAGTCACCAGGGAACCACCAAATAAAAAAATAATTATGTGAGTCCTAGGAAAGATGAGGAGAAGGCAATGGCACCCCACTCCAGTACTCTTGCCTGGAAGATCCATGGACAGAGGAGCCTAGTGGGCTGCAGTCCATGGGGTCGCTAAGAGTCGGACACGACTAAGCGACTTCACTTTCACTTTTCTCTTTCCTGCATTGGAGAAGGAAATGGCAACCCACTCCAGTATTCTTGCCTGGAGAATCCCAGGGACGGCAGAGCTTGGTTGGCTGCCGTCTATGGGGTCGCACAGAGTCGGACACGACTGAAGCGACTTAGTATAGTATAGCATAACATAGGAAAGATGAAAAGTTACCTATATTGAAAATCATTTTTGACCTAAAGTGACCTAAGTGAGAAGAAAAAAATGAATACAGCAACAGGATATCAATATCCAAATTCACATTATCTAAATTCAAAAGGAATTCTATCAAGTTAAAGGAAATATTCCTAATATACAACTCACCTTCATGCAGCATGTATTTGGAAATTTTCTTTCTTGTAGAGATAAGAGATCCTGAGATTTCAGCTATGGGGTGAGAAGGGCCATCATACATTTCCCTTCCCCTTTCTTTTACTTCTATGCTGTACAGAAGAAAACCTACAATTAACCTCTGAGGAGCCTAGACACAGATCAACCTTCTTAATGACATCTATAGAAATAAATATACCAGCTGCCACTCCACACGAAAATCTCAGTATCTGGAGGGCCTTTCTTAAAGTTAACCCCTCATCAAAGTAGCTGACATACCAAATGAGAGAATTAATGGAAAATAATCCCAGTGGAACCTCACAAGGGGACATGTTAGCCAACCAACTGAAACTGCACACTCACGGTATAATGGGTGCCACAGTTCCAAAGCGGAAAATGAGGAAAGACAAATTTCTCTAACGTAATCTCTCTTATGCCCTTGATCACACCCCAGTGCCCTCAGACAGATTATTTTCTAAACCAGCTGGCTCATCTCATAAGCAGAGTGGAAGAACAACTGCACACACATAAACAAAAATGAGACAGAGAGACTCAACCAATACCTTCTCAGGCTAGTAGCAAAAGTGATCCTACAAGAGGAGTTAGAAGATCCTACTGGTTTTAAAGATAGGTATCCCTCTTATTAAGTCAGTTTTGTTCAAAAAAATTAGTTTTGTAAGTAAGAAGATATTCTACTGAATTCCTTTTTCAAATGTATTAGTTATTGTGGGCTGCTATTATTTAATTGCACATAGCAAAGATTTTTTCATAGAGAAGGCAGTGAAAGTGAAAGTCGCTCAGTCGTGCCTGACTCTTTGAGACCCCATGGACTATCCAGTCCATGGAATTCTCCAGGCCAGAATACTGGAGTGGGTAGCCTTTCCCTTCTCCAGGGGATCTCCCTGACCCTGGAATCAAACTGGGGTCTCCTGAATTGCAGGTGGATTCTTTACCAACTGAGCTATCAGGGAAGCCCAAATAATTGATGTTTTCCAACTGGGATGCTGGAGAAGCCTCTTGAGCATCCCTTGGACAGCAAGAAGATCAAACCAGTCAATCCCAAAGGAAATCAACCTTAAATACTGACGCTTCAATACTCTGGCCACCTAATATAAATAGCCAACACATTGGGAAAAACTCTGATGCTGGTAAAGACCGAAGGCAGAAGAAGAGGGTGACAGAGGATGAGATGGTTGGATGGCATCATCGATACAATGGACATGAACTTGGACAAACTCTGGGATATAATAAGGGACAAGAAGGCCTGGTGTACTGCAGTCCATGGGGTCAAGAAGGGTCAGAAATGATTTGGTAACTGAACAATGAACAGCAGCAAGGGTTTGAACGCTGTAAAAATGGCCATTTTTCTTTTTTATTACTGTAGTGATTCTTCCATGTAAGCATGACATGTGGCCCAAATGTTATCTCCTCACATTCCACTGAAATACATGAACTACAATAATCCCAAGTGCTTGGTAAACTGTACAGTTTACTTAAAGAGAACAACAGGCTTCCCTGGTGGCTCAGTGATAAAGAATTTGCCTGCAATGCAAGAGACCCGAGTTCAATCCCTGGGTCTGGAAGATCCCCTGGAGGAGGGTATGGCAACCCACTCAAGTACTTTTGCCTAGAGAATCCCATGGACAGAGGAGCCTGGAGGGTGATGGTCCATAGGGTCACAAAGAGTTGGACACAACTGAAGCGACAAAGCAGCGGCAGCAGCAAGGAGAACAAATCTGTTTACCACGTTAAAAATGGTTCCTAGACATGTTTTATTTCCCTCAAAATTGGTGATTAAATTAGGAGGTTTATTTACAAGTATATTTTTTTTCCTTCAATGCTTTAGAGCCACATTATCTAAAGGTAAAGTTATGTAAAAGGACAGGTTTCTTTGTTGTTGGTTTTTCCATTTAGCAGTTTAAAATATAAATTCATTAAAAACATTCTAACAAAATGACACTTTTGTGTTAGAGTTATAGTATGTGTTATAAATAAGTATAACATATAACACATAAAACATACCAGTTGAGCCACTGTTGCTGCAATTAAACCCCCAGCACTATCACCTGAAATGCAGACTCAAGTGGGATCCACTCCATATTTTGCAAGAATTTTATCTTGTAGAAAGAATTTGACCACAGAAACATCTTCATGGGCAACAGGAAATTGATATTGATGACCTAATCTATAACTTCAGACAAGGAAAAAAAAAAAGAAAGAAAGAAAAGCATATATGATTAAACTTCAGTTGCATATATTGAGGTATCTCTCAATACAATCAGTAGGTCCAGAGAAGAAAATTGACCCTGTTTTGAATCTTTAATTTCCTTTAATTTCGCCAATCATACCTAGGCTTACTACTAACTTGTTTTTCAAATAAAATGTAGATTCTTTGATAAAGTTTTTTTTCAAATGTCCTGTTCAATGGGGACTTGAGAGAGATAAAGATTATGTCTTCATCCTCAGAACACTGTATATAAATTTTTCAGTAGGGGAGATGATCAATAGGGGAGATGATCTCTCTGTAGCATTTATTAGATTCTCAAATGCAGTTGGTAGCAAATATTTTCACAACCATGTGAAGAGTGCACACTAGATTTTCAAAGCAGCAAATCTGAGAATGAATGATTTGTAGATGTCTTATGTTAGAAATTTTATTTAGGTAAAAATTCTATAAAATAGCATGTTCTATTATGAAAACATATCATAAGGTGAATACATGAGTATGAGCTTACATATGACCTGCAAACGTAATTCAAAAGAAAAGTTTTGAAATTTGATATTGAAGTACAGTAAGTGATCTTGTGTAACAACTGTCAAAATTATTTTAAGGCAAATTATTAGAGCATCTGTTAATGTGAACAACTATATCTATATCTCTCTATAGTTTATTCGTCTACTATTGGGGCAAGCTCTATTGGGTTGTCTTACTATTTTTTTATTTCTACTTATACTGGTAATCTTACTACAAATTTGAATTGGTGAGTTAATAATATAACTACTAACCATTGCATTCTGGACAGATAACCCTTGCAATTTTGTCATACTGTAATCTATCTCACCAGAAGATAGTAAAGGACAAGAAGGCCTGGCATGCTGCAGTCCAACTGGGTAGCAACTGGGTCAGATGCTGAACTGGGAGACTGAACAACAACAATCTATATCTAAAATATCTGAAATATATTTTAAATATAGTATAAACTAAAGAACATATAAAAATATACTATTACTTTAAATTCTCTTCAGGATTAAAAAAACACAAATATCAGAAATAACTGATGGAATTCTTAAGATAAGTACAATACATATTACCATTTAAAAGTATCTAAGATAATAAAATGGTATACTAGGTTAAAATTATTAAGTGAAAGGGAGAATATTCTAATTATTATAGATTAGAAGTCTCTGAAAACATCTAGGTTCTGGTTGCTCTAAGGCAGCAATGATGAGTAGGACAGCACTGGTTTCACTTGTATGTTATAGTCAATCTACTTAAGTTCTCATATACCAAGAAATTCCACTATATTCTCTATTCACTATTGGGCTAGAAGTCTCTAAGAAAATTTCTGTACTATTTAATTGATAGGAAAAATGGGGAAAAAAATCATCCTGAAGATGGAGTACAGAGAATGTCTAAATAGGTCATAAAGGACTGGTTATTTCCTAGTCTTTGCTGCATATTGTTGGAAATTTGGGCAAAAATCATGAGCACTTATGTTCTCTCATTTTGAATGACTGTAAACTCCCAGATGGTTGCAATATTTTCATCTGATGGTCCTCCATAAGAATATCTATATAACCAACATCTTATAATAACCTATAATGGAAAATAATCTGAAAAACTGTGCATAACTAATCACTCTGCTGTATACTTGAAACTAACACAATATTATAAGTCAATTGCATGTGTGCATGCTAAGTCGCTTCAGCCGTGTCCGACTCTTTGCGACCCCATGGACTGTAGCCCACCAGGCTCCTCTGTCCATGGGATTCTCCAGGCAAGAATACTGGAGTGGGTTGCCATGCCCTTCTCTGAAATCAACTGCAGTTCATTTTTTAAAAAGAATATTTATAAAATTAAATTTTTTATCACCAACTCAAAAAAAAAAAACAAAAAAACCCCACAGCATCCCAAATGTGTAATGGATAATTAAGCACCTAGGCATTTCTAGAAAATATCACAGCTGTATTGCCAAAAATGTTCAGCCTGTGGTGCCTCCCAGAGGTCTGTCTAATGACAGAGGTTAAAGTCCCCTTTGTTGGAGAAGGAAATGGCAACCCACTCCAGTGTTCTTGCCTGGAGAATCCCAGGGACGGCGAAGCCTGGTGGGCTGTCATCTATGGGGTTGCACAGAGTCAGACATGACTGAAGCAACTTAGCAGCAGCAGCAGCAGGCACCTTTGTCATTCCCTGGTGGCTCAGACAGTAAAGCGTCTGCCTATAATGCAGGAGATCCAGGTTCAATCCCTGGGTCGGGAAGATCTCCTGGAGAAGAAATGGCCACCCACTCAGTATTCTTGCCTGGAAAATCCCATGGACAGTGGAGCCTGGTAGGCTACAGTCCATGGAATCACAGAGTCAGACATGACTGAACGCTTTCGCTTTCACTTTCACTTTCAGGCCCCTTTGGAGAAGAGTGGATAATGTAACACTAATAAAAGTTACTAACATAAACCAAAAAAATCCCTAAGATCCCTGTCTTTTTAGGAGGTCCCAAGCTGTTATTTCTGAAATGAAAAAAAAAAAAAAATTTGAAAGTGTACTCTGTAAATAAAAAGCAATAGAAAACCACCTACATGTGTGAAATGTTATAGAAATGTGTTTACAATTAGAGAGTTTCAGGGAAAAAAATAGGAGTGGTCATTCTCAAATTACACAGTGTAAAGAATTATTGAAAAGGGGAAAATGGATTCCACAGTGTATAAAAGTGAGCCTGAGAAATATAAAGAGAGTGATAGAGGACTAGAAAGAGAGAGAGAGATTCCGAAGCAAGGAAGATCAAGGTAGAAGAGGTTGAAACATGCTTAGGTGTCAATGGAGAGGACATATTTCTAGATAGAAGAAAGAGAAATATGGATTAAAGGCAAAACAATATGAGGAAATATGATCCCAGAAAAAAATAGAGATTAAACTTCACCAAAAGATTAAAGTGCATTTTGTAGGACGTAACTAGAAAGAAGTGAAATTAAAGATGAAAACAGTGTTAATAATTTTAAGGACACATAGGTACTCAAAGAGAGGGAGGGCAGAACATTCTGAATTTGGACAGACATCCTTGATAATTGAGAGAGGAGGAGCTGAGAGACTTGAAAGAGCACTGAGGGTTTGGAAGTGACATTGACATGAAGGATAGAAACTAAATACACACAAGAAACAGCATCTTTAAGCCACCTTCACTGTTGGTAGAATGGGATTGCTCACCAGTGATGTGAGGGTTAAGCCTGTGGCTCCTGCTGACAGGCCTAGATTTGGCCACAAGTTCTACCACTTGCTAATAGTAGGGCTTGGAACAAGTTACTGAACCATTCTGTAGCTACCTTATCTGTAAAACTGTGACAATGTTAGCCATCCTAAGAATGTGATTACCAACCAAATAAAACTGGACCACCCACCCGACTAGAGTAGCATCCGTGGTTGTTTTGAAACGTTAGTTCAGTTCAGTTCAGTTCAGTCACTCAGTCCTGTCCTACTCTATGCAACCCCATGAATTGCAGCACGCCAGGCCTCTCTGTCTATCACCAACTCCCAGAGTTCACTCAGACTCACGTGAATCGAGTCAGTGATGCCATCCAGCCATCTCATCCTCTGTCATCCCCTTCTCCTCCTGCCCCCAATCCCTCCCAGTATCAGAGTCTTTTCCAATGAGTCAACTCTTCGCTTGAGGTGGCCAAAGTACTGGAGTTTCAGCTTTAGCATCATTCCTTCCAAAGAAATCCCAGGGCTGATCTCCTTCAGAATGGACTGGTTGGATCTCCTTGCAGTCCAAGGGACTCTCAAGAGTCTTCTCCAACACCACAGTTCAAAAGCATCCATTCTTCGGTGCTCAGCTTTCTTCACAGTCCAACTTTCACATCCATATATGACCACTGGAAAAACCATAGCCTTGACTAGACAAACCTTTGTTTGCAAAGTAATGTCTCTGCTTTTGAATATGCTATCTAGGTTGGTCATAACTTTCCTTCCAAGGAGTAAGCATCTTTTAATTTCATGGCTGCAGTCACCATCTGCAGTGATTTTGGAGCCCAAAAACATAAAGTCTGACACTGTTTCCACTGTTTCCCCATCTATTTGCCATAAAGTGATGGGACCAGATGCCATGATCTTCGTTTTCTGAATGTTGAGTTTTAAACCAACTTTTTCACTCTCCTCTTTCACTTTCATCAAGAGGCTTTTTAGTTCCTCTTCACTTTCTGCCATAAGGGTGGTGTCATCTGCATATCTGGGGTTATTGATATTTCTCCCAGCAATCTTGATTCCAGCTTGTGCTTCTTCCAGACCAGCGTTTCTCATGATGTACTCTGCATATAAGTTAAATAAGCAGGGTGACAATATACAGCCTTGACGTACTCCTTTTCCTATTTGGAACCAGTCTGTTGTTCCATGTCCAGTTCTAACTGTTGCTTCCTGACCTGCATACAGATTTCTAAAGAGGCAGGTCAAATGGTCTGGTATTCCCATCTCTTGAAGAATTTTCCAGTTTATTGTGATCCACACAGTCAAAGGCTTTGGCATAGTCAATAAAGCAGAAATAGATGTTTTTCTGGAACTCTCTTGCTTTTTTGATGATCCAGCGGATGTTGGCAATTTGGTCTCTGGTCTTCTGCCTTTTCTAAAACCAGCTTGAACATCTGGAAGTTCATGGTTCACGTGTTGCTGGAGCCTGGCTTGGAGAATTACTTTACTAGCGTGTGAGATGAGTGCATTTGTGTGGTAGTTTGAGCATTCTTTGGCATTGCCTTTCTTTGGGATTGGAATGAAAACTGACCTTTTCCAGTCCTGTGGCCACTGCTGAGTTTTCCAAATTGGCTGGCATATTGAGTGCCACACTTTCACAGCATCATCTTTCAGGATTTGAAATAGCTCAACTGGAATTCCATCACCTCCACTAGTTTTGTTCGTAGTGATGCTTTCTAAGGCCCACTTGACTTCACATTCCAGGATGTCTGGCTCTAGGTCAGTGATCACACCATCGTGATTATCTGGGTCATGCAGATCTTTTTTGTACAGTTCTTCTGTGTATTCTTGCCACCTCTTCTTAATATCTTCTGCTTCTGTTAGGTCCATACCATTTCTGTCCTTTATCGAGCCCATCTTTGCATGAAATGTTCCCTTGGTATCTCTAATTTTCTTGAAGAGATCTCTAGTCTTTCCCATTCTGTTGTTTTCCTCTATTTTTTTGCATTGATCCCTGAGGAAGGTTTTCTTATCTCTTCTTGCTATTCTTTGGAACTCTGCATTCAGATGCTTATATCTTTCCTTTTCTCCTTTGCTTTTCACTTATCTTCTTTTCACAGCTATTTGTAAGGCCTCCCCAGACAGCCATTTTGCTTTTTTGCATTTTTTTCCCATGGGGATGGTCTTGATCCCTGTCTCCTGTACAATGTCACGAACATCAGTCCATAGTTCATCAGGCACTCTATCTATCAGATCTAGGCCCTTAAATCTATTTCTCACTTCCACTGTATAATCATAAGGGATTTGATTTAGGTCCTACCTGAATGTTCTAGTGGTTTTCCCTACTTTCTTCAATTTGAAACGTTAAACAGATCACAAAGTCAAAATCCTGGGTATAATGACTCAGGCTATAGGCTCTTTGAGGAAAGGAGTCATTATTTGCATCTTACATTCTGAATTGCCTTAATACAATATCCTCTGTATTCAGTGCTATGTGGTGAGTCAATAATATCAAGAGTATAAAAACAACTTTGTGTATATATGTGTATGTGAACTCTATGTGATATGTCTGAGCGCCTTTGATTTTGTGTCTGTGAGAATGTGTATGACTATAGTTTTCTTAGCTACTCCATTGTACTTCTTAGAATCGTTTCTAAACATTAGATGGGAATAGACTTGATGGGAGGATCTAATTACTCAGTTGTATTTTATTTTTCCATTTGATGTTCAAAATGAATTTCCCATTTTACATTGTCAGTATAACTTTATTTGATAATTTTTATAATAATCTGATATTTTTTATGATTTGCCAAGAAGTATATGAAGACCTATATATGAACCACGAATGATACATATATATACTTATAAACATATCAACACTCTACTAATTATATATATACCACAATGTATTCTAATATAAATACATATAATGTGCAATACACACAAACACACATGCTCACTCATATTTGCTTATATAAAAAGCACTTACTACAACTTCCCAAAACAAAGGCACCACCATGAACAAAAATTACAGCTGGTCTCTGGCATTCCGACTTCCTTTTTGGCAAGTACAAATGTACTGGAATATCACTAAAGGTTATATCCATCACTGTAATGTTTTCATCTGAAATTAGTTGTGTGTAGTCCAGTTTCATTATTATGGAAAACAATTCATCAAATCTTTTAAGACGTATTTTTTCCAATAATATAGCCTGTCACAACAAACAAAAACAAATTAAAACACTAAATATTTTGATTTTTAGTACATCAAAGGCATATAAATATGCACTCAAAAAAGAAGAAAAAACATAATAATACCTTAGAGGTCTTATTGTACATCCTAATACATAAACTACAGTTGCTTCCAAATAAATCTCAAGTATGTAGTGTTTTTAAACTAAGTAATCTCATTCATTTAACTTTTATCAATTTACATGCAACTTATTTTGGTCTACTTATTTCTTAAATGTAAGTTATAAAATTTTATCATAAAAAATTATCTGAATAACAAGATTTTACACTTATCTGTATGCAAATTCTGAATATTTTAATTTCATTTCATTACTTATTTATTTAAAATTTCAGAGAGTTTATAATCTCAGGCAAAATTTCTTCAAAATTTTTAGTCACCAATAAGCTAAATTTAAACTTGTACATGGAAAGGATGATTAATTATATTATATAGTCAAAGCAATTCAGATAATGAAGAATAAGATTGGTAGACTCATAAAACCTTATTCCAAGACTCCTGAGAAGATTCAATAGATAATACAGTGTATTATTGGTGAAAGAATGGACTCACAGATTAAGGGAAGAACACAAAGTCAGTTCAGAAATAACTGTTCATTTGTGAACAGAGTTCACAAATATGTCCAATATATTTTTGACATGGACACAAGGCAATTCAATGAAGAAATGTGTTTCAACAAATGGTGTTGGAGCAATTGGACATCCATATGCAAAAAAATGTACTCTCATCAATTCCTCACACTTTATATAGAAATTAACTCATAAAGGATCCAATTCCTAAATGCAAAAAAGTAAAACTACAAACCTCTTAGAAGATATCATAGGGGAAAATCTTTGTGATCTTGCTGCTGCTACTGCTAAGTTACTTCAGTCATGTCCGACTCTGTGCGACCCCGTGGACTGCAGCCTACCAGGCTTCTCTGTCCATGGGATTCTCCAGGCAAGAACACTGGAGTGGGTTGCCATTTCCTTCTCCAATGCATGAAAGTGGAAAGTGAAAGTGAAATCGCTCAGTCGTGTCTGACTCTTAGCGACCCCATAGACTGTAGCCTACCAGGCTCCTCCATCCATGGGATTTTCCAGGCAACCGTACTGGAGTGGGGTGCCATTGCCTTCTCCCTTTGTGATCTTATGTTAGGTTAAAAAGTTAAGAGGCTTAAAGGCTTCCCAGGTGGCTCAGTGATCAAGAATCCACCTGCCAAATCAGGAGATGCAGGAGATGCAGGTTCCGTTTCTGGGTTGGAAAGATTCTCTGGAGGAGGAAATGGTGACCCACTCCAGTATTCTTGCCTGGAAAATTACATGGACAGAGGAGTCTGGCAGGCTACAAGCCACGGAGTTGCAAAGGGTCAGATACAACTGATCTCACACACACACATAATATCAAAAAACAAAAGGTTTTTGTAGAAAAAGATAAAAAGGACTTCAACAAAATATATAACTCAAGGCAACAAAATGAGAAGTCCCAGACTGGGAGAAAATATTTGCAAATTAAGTATCTGCTAAATTACTTCATCCCAAATATAAAGAATTCACAATAATCAACAATATTTTTTTTCAAATGGAGAAAAGATTAAACATATATGTCACCACACACACACACACAAAAAACATGGAATAACAAATAAATACATGAAAAGATACCCAATACCTGTAATCTCTAAGGAAGTGAAAATATATACCACAATCATATATTTTGACACACTTATTAGAATGGTTTTCAAAGAAAAACTGAAAATATTAAATGCTAGTAAGGACTTAGACCAACTAAAACTTTGATGTATTGCTGGTCTGAATGCAAAATTGTATAGCTTCTTTGGAAAAAAATTGGGGCAATTTCCTATAAATTTAAGTATACATTTAAAATATGACCCAGCACATCTAGTTCTAAACATCGACTCAACAGAAATTAAAATTTTTGTTCATGTCACTCCAGAGTGGGAACAACCTAACTATCTTCCAACTGTTTACTGAGGACAAACCATGATACATCCACATAATGGAGTACTACACAGCTTTAGAAAGGATTGAACTTATGATACTCAATGAGTGGATTACTCTCAAATGCATTATGCCCAGTGAAATGCATTAAGCTGGCTTCAAAATCCGTGCAGCATGAACTCATTTATATGATATTATGGAAAAGGCAAAGTATACAGACTTATAATGATCAGTGGTTGCCTTGAATTTAGGGTGGGAAAGAGTTTACTGCAGAGCCTTCACCACAGAACCACCAGGGAAGCCCAAAAAGGGCAGCACAAATGTAATTTTGAGGGATTATGTTTTCATATCTTGATTATCTTAGTGGTTACATGAATCTCTACCTATATTAAACTACATAGGACTACATAACCAAAAGACTGAAATTTAACTGTATGGAAAGTTAAAAGTTGGCAAAATGATAAAAAGAGGTAGAGTCTGAATATGGATTGTCTGGGTTTGATCCCCAATTCTAAAATTTATTAACTCTATGTCTTTGGATTACTTATTTCTTATGTCTTGTTTTCCTCATTATAAAGTAAGGGTAACAATATTGACTTGTTCAAAGCACAGTTTTAAGTGTTAAGCCATACTTTTAAGGAAATTAAAGTAGGGCAGGCTACACCACAAGTGCTCAGTAATTCCTAGATTTTTTCATTAACAACATGTATGGAAAATATTCTCAAATATTTTCATAGTTGGATGAAGATAATCACAGTGAAGATAATTTCAATTTAGCAGATATATCACTTTAAAGTCAACTTTTTTTTTACTTTTGTCCCCTCATTTCTCATAGGTCCTATCTTGGAGTAGATACTGACTAGATCTCTATTGAACAAAAAACAGTTATTAATATTAATACCATTTTAGATATCACTACATGCTATCTTGGAACACCTGCTCCCTTATTCTCATAGTAACTCTGCAATGTGCTTATAGTCTTCTCACTGCAATTGAAAGAACTGAGCCATAAAAGGATGAAGTATACTCTTTCAAGGAACGATTGGCTTTTAAAATTAATGCTCTCTCTTTCTTCTACTCTTGCTGTCAATAAAATGAATGTGTAACTTATATTTTTCCACATCATTTCATCAAGAACTGATGGTTGCCTCCATGACATATGTTAAAAATCTCAGGCATGACACTAACAAAATGATTATTATACAAATAAGTAGAAATTGATGAATTGCTAGCATAAATCACACATATACACGTAAAATGCATCTATCAGATCAGATCAGATCATATCAGTCACTCAGTCATGTCAGACTCTTTGCGACCCCATGAGTCCCAGCACGCCAGGCCTCCCTGTCCATCACCAACTCCCAGAGTTCACTCAGACTCATGTCCATCAAGTCAGTGATGCCATCCAGCCATCTCATCCTCTGTCGTCCCTTTCTCCTCTTGCCCTCAATCTCTCCCAGCATCAGAGTCTTTTCCAATGAGTCAACTCTTCGCTTGAGGTGGCCAAAGTACTGGAGTTTCAGCTTTAGCATCATTCCTTCCGAAGAAATCCCAGGGCTGATCTCCTTCAGAATGGACTGGTTGGATCTCCTTGCAGTCCAAGGGACTCTCAAGAGTCTTCTCCAACACCACAGTTCAAAAGCATCAATTCTTCGGCGCTCAGCTTTCTTCACAGTCCAACTCTCACATCCATACATGACCACAGGAAAAACCATAGCCTTGACTAGACGAACCTTTGTTGGCAAAGTAATGTCTCTGCTTTTGAATATGCTATCTAGGTTGGTCATAACTTTCCTTCCAAGGAGTAAGCGTCTTTTAATTTCATGGCTGTAGTCACCATCTGTAGTGATTTTGGAGCCCAGAAAAATAAAGTCTGACACTGTTTCCACTGTTTCCCCGTCTATTTCCCATGAAGTGGTGGGACCGGATGCCATGATCTTCATTTTCTGAATGTTGAGCTTTAAGCAGACTTTTTACTCTCCTCTTTCACTTTCATCAAGAGGCTTTTGAGTTCCTCTTCACTTTCTGCCATAAGGGTGGTGTCATCTGCATATCTGAGGTTATTGATAATATCAATAAAATATGCAGATGACACCACCCTTATGGCATAAAATGCATCTATAAGCAAATACAAATGTTGGTTCTATTTTGGATGAACAATATTTTAATTCTGTTTTGCATTTGATAATTAAAAGATGAATTTTACAGTTGTATGTTTTCAGGATATACTAGCTTTGATGAGCCAGAGTAATAAACTCTGTAGTAGTAACTCTGAAGTTTAAGATATATAAGCTGTTCAGAAAATAACATGGCAGTTTCTCTGTAGGGTTGGCACTTACTTGTTTTTCTCTAATATCCACTGAATGAAAAGGTTAAGCCTTTGAAATTAAAGGAAGCCTTGAGGGCAAGGGGTGATTTGGCATACTTTGGGCAGGAGATACCTTGGGATCTAGTTTGACAGATCTGTCATCTCCTCTGGGTAGCACAATAAACAGCCACTTCCCAGGTACCATGCGCTACTCTGATTATTTATTGTCTGCTGAGGCATTCTCCCTCAGACTTTCTATTGTCCATATCATTTATAAGGCCTCCAGGTAGCAGCATGATTTGAGAGAACAGCATGGTATTTTCAGTGGGGTAGAACTTAGTTTAAATTTTGGCACTGTCACAAAAAAATCTGAAAACCAGCAATTTAGGATTGAAGGTAGACAAAAGAGTGGTTTTCAAAGTATGGTCTTGGAATTCTTGTGGGCATATTGTTTATTTTATAAGCAGAAATTGTACCTCCCCATGTTTTGTACAGATTCAAATGGGCTTCATAATGATTTATTCAATTAAACAGATTAATAATATTTGGCTCATTTATCCCAAAAGAAAACTGAAGTCTTTTTCAAAATGCTAATTGAAAGAAAGCTTACATGTTCTTGTAACAAGGCATCCCAATTCCCTGGAAAAGAAAAACTTACCATAAATGAAGTTATTTTTACAGCACCGTCAATGATCCTTACTTTCCAGGGTTCTTCAATGTTTTCTGGTATCAGTGTATAAATATAATAAGCAAAGAGGATACAAGTCAGTCCAAAGCCTAGAGTTTTGTATCCCATAATGATATTCATTTTACAACCCCTCTGCAGTATTGATATAATGTAGCCCTATATATTGGAGAAGGCGATGGCACCCCACTCCAGTACTCTTGCCTGGCAAATCCTATGGATGGAGGAGCCTGGTAGGCTGCAGTCCATGGGGTCACTAAGAGTCTGACACGACTGAGCGACTTCACTTTCACTTTCATGCATTGGAGAAGGAAATGGCAACCCACTCCAATGTTCTTGCCTGGAGAATCCCAGGGACGGGGGAGCTTGGTGGGCTGCCCTCTGTGGGGTCGCACAGAGTTGGGCACGGCTGAAGCAACTTAGCAGCAGCAGCAGCAGCCCTATATATACTAAAATGCTTGGTAGGTGAACAGATACTTGACAGTCTCCTGCTAACATGATCATATTATGTAGAACGTAATCAGTTGCAAGATTAACGGTGACAATAGTAACTAGTTCAACAGTTACTCTACCTGAAATACAGTTCACAATATCTTCCATCAAATCTGTAGACAAAGTAGCAAATATTTTTAAATGCTGGTGGAAGCTCTGTCACCCTGTGACACCATCATTGATTCAGCACAACAAATTTTATTATGAGTCTAAGCAGAACACATGATAAACCATGATGTCTGTTTCTTCTATTAATATTTTGTAAAGATTACTGTGAAGAGTTTAATAAAAAAAAACTGTCAGGTAATATTTAGTTACTCTCAAGGCTAATGCCTTTGTCATAGATTACTATAAAACTAAAATCCACTTTGGTCTACTGATCCTTAGACAAGAAGATAAGAACATGGTATTCTTGAGCAAGTTCCAGAATTGATTCAACCAGTTCAGAAATATTTATAAAGTGCTTCAGTTCAGTTCAGTTCAGTCGCTCAGTCATGTCGACTCTTTGCGACCCCATGAATCACAGCACGCCAGGCTGCCAGTCTATCACCAACTCCCGGAGTTCACTCAGACTCACGTCCATCGAGTCAGTGATGCCATCCAGCCATCTCATCCTCTGTCGTCCCCTTCTCCTCCTGCCCCCAATCCCTCCCAGCATCAGGGTCTTTTCCAATGAGTCAACTCTTCGCTTGAGGTGGCCAAAGTACTGGAGTTTCAGCTTTAGCATCATTCCTTCCGAAGAAATCCCAGGGCTGATCTCCTTCAGAATGGACTGGTTGGATCTCCTTGCAGTCCAAGGGACTCTCAACAGTCTTCTCCAACACCACAGTTCAAAAGCATCAATTCTTTGGCGCTCAGCCTTCTTCGCAGTCCAACTCTCACATCCATACATGACCACAGGAAAAACCATAGCCTTGACTAGACGAACCTTTGTTGGCAAAGTAATGTCTCTGCTTTTGAATATGCTATCTAGGTTGGTCATAACTTTCCTTCCAAGGAGTGAGCGTCTTTTAATTTCATGGCTTTATAAAGTGCTTGCTGCTGCTGCTAAGTCGCTTCAGTCGTGTCCGCCTCTGTGCGACCCCACAGACGGCAGCCCACCAGGCTCCCCCGTGCCTGGGATTCTCCAGGCAAGAATACTGGAGTGGGTTGCCATTTCCTTCTCCAATGCATGAAAGTGAAAAGTGAAAGAAGTCGCTCAGTCGTGTCCGACTCTTAGCGACCCTATGGACCGCAGCCTACCAGGCTCCTCCACCCATGGGGTTTTCCAGGCAAGAGTACTGGAGTGGGGTGCCATTGCCTTCTCCGTATAAAGTGCTTACTTACATTAAAAATGCAAATTTTCAACCTATTTAGTTGGGCAATCATGCAAAAAGGATATATTCATTAAGCAAATATTTATTACATGTTTATATTTGCTAAACTCTGTATTGGGCAAAATGGTAAGAAAATTGAGCAAATTCTTGCATATGTCCATTCCTTGGTGGAGCTTTTGCAAACTTCCTGACTTCCATTTTTCCTAAGAATTTTGTCACATACTAGTTTATTTGGGGCCTCCCCTGTTTCTCCATTCATTTTGCTGCAGAAGTCATCACTTTTACTATAATCACTGTATTATCCCTATGCCATAATTTCTTAATACAACCCTGCTTTATTATCTATCTAAGCACTAGACTGAAAGGAATTAAGATTATTATTCTAAAAAAGTTGAGGAATAAGAACCACATGGGTGGCAAAGGATATGAAAGGCTGGAAAGAAGCTATATATGAACAATCCAACATACAGAAAAGCATAATGGAAAAATCAACATTTTGAAATATCAGTCTAATTTATTACACTCTTCCTTCCCCATCTTCTCTACCTTACTTGGAGCCTCATTGGTCTTGCCTTATCCCCATGGCTAGCTCTTTTTCTGTTAATTTCTAAATGATAGAATATGCTGTCAGAAAATGGAAAATATTATAATTTCTTCTACCGTGCATTTTGGAACCTAACGTAAAAGTGAAAATCGCTCAGTCATGTCCAACCCTTTGGGTCCATAGAATTTTCTATGCCAGAATACTGGAGTGGATATCCTTTCCCTTTCTCCAGGGGATCTTCCCAACCCAGGGATAGAACCCAGGTTTCCTGCATTGCAGGCAGATTCTTTACCAGTTGAGCTACAAGGGAAGCCCAAGAATACTGCAGTGGGTATCCTATCCCTTTTCCAGGGGATCTTCCCGACCCATGAATTGAACCAGGGTCTCCTGCATTGCACACAGATGCTTTACTAACTGAGCTATCAGGGAAACCCTTGGAACCTAAGCTCTTACGCTAATAAAAGGGACTCTTGATAAAGACATGAATTTATATGTTTGATTGATATACGAAAGAGCTTCAGTGAAGACATAGTTTTCCTTGGTTGTTGATTTTTCCCTCATTCATGTGGTGGTGAGAGAGGGTGGTAAGCCGATTGAAAACAGAAATATTTCTCAGCATTTCTAGTGGTTACATGCCAAATTTTGGCTGGAAGGAGTTGTCTGCCAAGCACATTGGAACAAAGCTAAATTTCAAACTGTAGAAATCAGATGTGAATTGAAATTAATTAAACATGCCACATAGCCACAACTCAAATCAATTTCTGATTGGTTTGAAGTAATCAGCCCTCACACTTGCTACAAAATATTGTAAGGGTGTGTCCTTTCTTTTTAAAAAATAAAAAATTACTTCAATTTCAAAGATTCTTTTAAATGTAATGACTAGTATACACACACACTCAATGCAGTTAAGAAGACCTACAGACAACTCTGATGTTAGAATTAAAAACAACAAATAGAGGTTAAAATAACTGTTAAATATGTTAAAGAAATTAGATAAAATGGAGAAATGTAGAAAGGTGTTGAATTCATCATCATAGGTAAACCTAAAGAATATAAAATGTCATTCCAGTATAAAAAATACAATGTCTGAAATTAAGGAATAATTGAGTAGACTAAGGAAACAACTTAGAGATATGCCAATATAAATTAGGCATGTGTACAATATCAATGGTCTAATATAAGTGTGATAAGGGCTGGAAATAAAAAATAGGGAAGAAGCATACTGGAATATATGTTAGATGAAAAATTTCTAAAATTCATGAAAATCATGAGCCCACAAGTCAAAAAGCTCAGTGAACTGAACAATATAGAGGAAATGACATATAGAGACACTATAGTTATAATCGCTGAAAATCAAAGATGAAGACAAAATTCTTATAACTGGGACTCTAATAACGGCTACCTAAGGTTTTTGGTTACTGGTGAACAAACCCCTTATCTCATCTATTCAATCAAACACCTTTCCAAGTATTGCTATGAAGAAATTTTTGCAGATGTAATGAAGGCTCCAAATCAGTACACCTTAAACTTTCAATTCCTGACATGAGTATGGTGTGTGTTGGTCGCTCAGTCGTGTCGGACTCTGTGATCCTGTGGACGATAGCCTGACAGGCTCCTCTGTCCATGGACTTCTCCAGGCAAGAATACTGGAGTGGCTAACCACTCCCTTTTCCAGGGAATTTTCCTGACCCAGGGATCAAACCCAGGTCCCCTGCACTGCAGGGAGAAGCTTAATCAGCTGAGCCACCAGGGAAGTCTGAGGCCCAAATGTTAAGCAATGTGGGCAGACTCTAAAAACAGAGTGGCTCCCAGTCAAACCACATGCATGAAATTGGGCTTCTAAGTCCTACAACCATGAAGAACTAAATTCTAGACTTTAGAACCTAAAAGATCATGGAAGAAGGCTCCAAGCTTGAAAAGCTCTCATCAAGATGTTGATTTAAGCAATAAAACTCTAAGGGCTGAACCAATCCTTACCTTATAAAACCCACAAATTTAGAAATATTTCCAGTCTTAACCCATTAAAATGTGGGAAGAAATATCAATAGAAACTACACAAATATTAAAGGAAACCAAGGCTGGGGGTGGGGGGACACATCATATTATTAAGGAAAACAACAAGAATAATGCATATTATATACCACGCACCAGAAGACAATAAAACAGTAGTGAAAAGTGTGTGCTTGCTCAGCAGCTAAGTCGTCTCCAGCTCTTTGAGATCCCAAACACTCCTCTCTCCATGGAATTCTCTGGGCAAGAATATTGGATTGCCATTTCCCTCTACAGGGGATCTTACTGACCCAGGAATCAAACCCCCGGCTCCTGCCTTGGCAGGCAGATTCTTCACCACTGAGCCTCCTGGGAAGCCTTTTTGGTACCCGAAAAGTACTGAAGATAAAAAACAAGGAGCTGCCAATATAAAATTCTATACATGAAAATAAAATATGCTTAAAGGGGCTAAAATAAAGACAGAGCCCAGACAGTTTGTCACCAGTAGATTCATAAGAAATATTAAGAAGCTTTCTTCCAAAAAGCCACAATAATCCCTGAAAGAAGTGCCAGCAGGTAAAAAGAAATCAAAAAGGATTTGAAACAAGGATATTCATTCCTATCACTTTTTTTGTTTTTTAACTGAAGGACTTATCCAGTGAAGTAACTCAACAAAGTAATATGAGGCACAATGAAATAAAATTATTGGATTTTAAAGGCAAGACAGGAAAAATTAAACAGAATTCTCTCTCTGGATCCATTTGGGCCTCCTTTCTCTCTTCCTCGGGGGCAGGGTCTGCATTACTCGTTAATGGAAACTCCTCAAAGATGGGAGTACCTGCTGACCATAAAGATCATTTCTTTTTCTTTCTGCTGACACTAGCAATGTAACTTCTGAAAAGAAGAGCATTCCTTCCCAACTCTGTAGGGGTCATGGTGATTTCCTGCTCTCTTTGTACTTGTTTACTATGTTGCTTGGTGAACTTTATGTAAAACATCTGTGTGTCATTTTGATGTATGATCCTTTGTCTCTAAAATGTATATGACTGTGCTGTCGACTTCTAACAGACGGAACAGGGCACAGAGGTTTCAGAGAGTCTCTCTCCTGGATTATAATCTTCAGTTTGGCTCAAGTAAAATTATCTCTTTTCTTCTTGACTATTTCTTGAACTTTTACTGACAGCCACCAAGATTGAAAACAAGGAAGGAAATCTCTTTTATTTATTTATTTTTTAGGCAATGCATGAATATTCTCAGAAAATCTAGAAGTATATATCTTCTGGAAATGCAAGTTTAGTAAGACTGCTTAATAAAAAACAAATATTAAAAAATATTATAAATATTGCAAATCAAATACATGTTCACGAAATATTAGAATAGATATTTTAAAAGCATTTAAAATTCTATTTGTTTTCTGGACTAAACAAATTAATAGGTCAGGATATACTCTCCCTCCCAACTCACACTCCTCTGCTTAATTTGCAAATATATGAAACAATAGTTTGCAAGACACTGAACAGCAGGAAAAGGAGAATATTCCTAAAAGATAAATAATATGATTGCCCTAGATTACTGCCTTGGTAGAGTTTTCTGTAGCATAGAGGGGGGAAAGCAGGAGAAGCCTGGTGATTCCCTAACATGAAGAAACAGAGAGAGGCATCTTTAGACACTAGGTGGCTTCAGTTCACAGGACAGAAAACCATAGCTGAGAGCACTGCAGAGAACAAGAACCTCAGAGATGCAGCAGGGCTTCCTTGAATACTGACTGGTACAATGCATGTGGGGATCACACTTGGGGCAGAGGAAAAAGCTACCAGAAATGATTTAAGAGTGACTAGTGCTCATGGCACCCCACTCCAGTACTCTTGCCTGGAAAATCCCATGGACGGAGGAGCCTGGTGGGCTGCAGTCCATGAGGTCGCTAGGAGTCAGACACGACTGAGCGACTTCACTTTCACTTTTCACTTTCATGCATTGGAGAAGGAAATGGCAACCCACTCCAGTGTTCTTGCCTGGAGAACCCCAGGGACGGGGGAGCCTGGTGGGCTGCCATCTATGGGGTCGCACAGAGTCGGACCCGACTGAAGCAACTTAGCAGCAGCAGCAGCAGTGCTCACAGAGGGTCAGGAATCTTATCTGCTGTAAGAGTCACATTGGAAAATTTCAAGATTCATGGGGCATTCAGTAGAAGACACAGAGGGCCTTACCTCAAAATCAGGGAATGACTAGTCCTAGACTGAATACTTCTCTGGTTCTGCTGCTGCTGCTGCTGCTAAGTCACTTTAGTCGTGTCCGATTCTGTGCGACCCCATAGACAGCAGCCCATCAGGCTCCACCATCCCTGGGATTCTCCAGGCAAGAACACTGGAGCGGGTTGCCATTTCCTTCTCCAATGCATGAAAGTGAAAAGTGAAAGTGAAATCGCTCAGTCGTGTCCAACTCTTAGCGACCGCATGGACTGCAGCCTACCAGGCTCCTCTGTCCATGGGATTTTCCAGGCAAGAGTACTGGAGTGGGGTGCCATTGCGTTCTCCTCTCTGGTT
The DNA here is from genome assembly GCF_029378745.1 of Bos indicus. NCBI lineage: Eukaryota > Metazoa > Chordata > Mammalia > Artiodactyla > Bovidae > Bos > Bos indicus. Next base: position 116,697,266 of record NC_091760.1, read on the forward strand.
CTAACAGATCTTAAAAGCAACAACTGAAAGAATCAAATTATTTTTTAAAATTTACTTGCACACAGAAAAGTTAAGATTTACAATTCTGGCATCCAATAAAAAATAATGCAGCATGTGAATATTGGAAAACACCCTGATGCTGGGAAAGATTGAAGGCAGGAGGAGAAAGGGATGACAGAGGATGAGATGGTTGGATGGCATCACTGACTTGATGGACATGAGTTTGAGCAAGCTCTGGGAGTTGGTGATGGACAGGGAAGCCTGGCATGTTGCAGTCCATGAGGTTGCAAAGAGTCTGATATAACTGAGTGACTGAACTGAACTGTGAATATGCAAGGGAAAGAAACCACATCATTTCTAAATAAATCAAAGAATTAAAGTTGATCAGTCTAGAACAAATGTTAGAAAAAAAATATTAAAACAGTATTCATAACTGTATACCAAAATGTCTATAAGTTACATAGAAACATACAAAATGAGCCACATTGGTATGGTCATTTGCAGGGGTGGGCGGGGGGTGGCGGGGTGGTCAGGAATATTTTTATGACTCAGAAAAACCTCCAAAATTTCATTTTTACAAATGTAGGGTAAACTGAACTTCCTGGGATGGGGCCTGAGGCTCCCAGGCTGTGCTCTGGAAGAGGAATGGATTTCTCATGTATGAAAACAGTCCTCCATCTAGGTTATATGGCCAAGAGGCACCAGTTCACCCCCCAAGAGGAAACTCATTCAATCACGGTCCGCCTTTTCCCTGGTTCCAGCGCAACAACTAATGGAGAATCACATCTTCAAACTCTTCCAGAACAACCTGGAAGACACTCTAAAAGCTTTATTAATTTATCAAGATGGAATCTTATCAAGGTTTGATGCACAATACAGGATGCTTGGGGTTGGTGCACTGGGATGACCCAGGGGGGTGGTATGGGGAGGGAGGTGAGAGGCGGGGTTCAGGATGGGGAACACATGTACACCCATGGCGGATTCATGTTGATGTATGGCAAAACCAATACAATATTGTAAAGTAATTAGCCTCCAATTAAAATAAATAAATTTATATTTTTTTAAAAAACCTTTTAGTGTAAGCTCCAATATGGAAAGGGCTTATAAGTCATCACACTATCTTTATAAATAGAAAAATTTCAAACAATTACAAAAACAGTAACTGTTTTCTTTGCTCCAACAGAGAATTGAGGTCAAGAGCTAAGAATTTACCACAATCTGGAGAGATAGGCAAATACAAAGAATCACAGCCAAGATCAGGTTACCTGAAGCAGAAGACACTGAAACCAGGTACTGATAGAATTATTTCAATGATAATTTCAGCAAATGGCTAGAAGCCCAGTGTGGATAAGTCTGAGAGTTAAATCTTCCAGGGGACCCAGAAATAAGAGGTTCCCAACACTTCCTTGGGTGTTACATCCAGGAACTCCACTATGAGTTGTCATAGTGAACTGGAGAAAATTCCTTCCTGTCTTTACTAGGGAGAGAAAACAAAAATCATTTTAAAATGTTCCCAGATGATTCTTCCTAACACCGTCTTCTTTGAAAAAGCATCATCTCACCTGCGGAAAGAGCAAACAGCCAACTCCAATCCCTTCTGATTTTCCTGTCTCATGGGAAGTGTAAAGAAGAAAAGGCTAAGAAATGTCTTAAAAGATCACAGCTCAGAGTCAAATTCACTAAAAGAAGAACTGCAGTCTAAAGAGATAAAGCAAGCATTAAAACCTGATTCAGATATGATACTGATTTTGGAAATGTCAATTAGGGAATTTGAAACAACTCTAAGCAATATATTGGCTTCCCTGGTGGCTCAGATGGTAAAGCACCTGCCTGCAATATGGGAGACCCAGGTTCGATCCCTGGGTCAGGAAGAGGGAGAAGGAATTGGCAACCCAATCCAGTACCCTTGCCTGGAAAATCCCATGGACAGAGGAGTCTGGTATGCTACAGTCCCTGGGGTCGCAAAGAGTTGGACATGACTGAGTGACTTCACTTTCCCTTATAAGCAATATATTAGACTTCAATGGAAAAGTAGGCAATATTCAAGAACAGGTGGGTAAAATAAGCAGAGAAATGGAAACATAAGAGAGAATCCAATGGAAATTCAAGAAATCAGCAACAATGTAACAGAAATGAAGACTGCATTGATGGGCTCATTAGAAGAATGAATATGGCAAAGGAAAGAATCTGTAAGTTTGAAAATATGGTGATAGAAAGTTCCCAAACTAAAATTCACAGACAAAAGGAATAGAATAGCTAAGACCTGCAGAACAAATACAAAATTAGAAGAGATGCCTCATGGACATACAAAGAGAAGGAAACAGAAAAAAGCAAAAGAAATATTTAAATGGCTAAAATTTTTCCAAAATTAATAGCAGATACTAAAACCACATCCAGAAAGCTCAGTGAACACCAAGCAGGGGAAAAAGTGAAATAAATATTTAAAGAAGCCAGAGGGAACAACATCTTACAAATGGGAACAAAGATTAGAATGACATCAGATTTTACACCCATGCAATCAATAAGAGTTGTGCAATAATATTTAAAGTGTTGAAAGAAAGAAAACAAAAACCCCAGTGAATCAGAACTCCATATTTTGCAAAATTATCCTTCAAAAGTAAAGGAGAATTTAAAGCTTTTTCAAACATACAAAAACTGAAGAAGTGTACCATATAGAGACTTTTTCTGCAAGAAATTTTTTCAAGTTTTCCAAAGCTAAGAAAAATTATATAGGTGATGTACATAAAGAAATGAAGAGTATCAGAGAAAGAATGAATGAAGGTAAAATCAAACTTTTTTCTTCTTTTTCTTAGTGATATAATAACTTCAAATTAATAAGAGTAAAAAGTATTGCATCAATGGGTAATATGCATAAGTGAAATGAATCCCAGTTATTTTATCAGAGATGGAAGGGAGGAATTGAGAACACACTGTTGTAAAGTACCTATGCAAACAGTGAAGTGGTATAGTGTTATTTGAAAATAGACATACTTAGTTGTAAATATATACTTCAAACTCTAGGGCAATCCAAGAAAATGAAGTATAATTGATATGCTAATACAAGATATAAAAATAGTATTAAATGCTCAATCAAAATCAGAGGAGGTAAAAAAAAGGTGGGAGGGGAGAAAAAAGAACAAGTACAATGAATGACAAGTAATTACAAAGTAGCTATTAATACAACTATAGCAGTAATCACTTTAAATGTAAATGGTCTAAATAAAAAAGTAAAAAACAGAGATGTCAGAGTGGATAAACCAAGAATTCTCAATTATATGCTCTCTGCAAGAAATCCACTACAAATAAAAAGCATAAATAGACTCAAGGTAAATGGATCAAGATATACCATGCTAACACTGATCCAAAGAAACAGATTCACTATATTAATGTTAGACAAAGCAGAATTCAGAACAAGGAAACTCACTAGAGATAAAGAGAGGCATCATATTATGATAAAGGGGTCAGTTTTCAAGAAGACATCATAATCCTGAACAGGTATGGCCCTAAGAACAGAGCATCAAAATACATGATGCAAAAAAAAAAAAAAGATAGAATTGTACGGTGAAATAAACAAATCATTTGTTGTAATTAAAGACCTCAATACTTCTCTGTCTGTACTTGACAATCCAGCAAGCAGAAAACCAGTAAGGATATAGTCACTCATCTATAAAGTTGGTTAAGGAGATTTTATGTCTAACCTTGTGCAGTTAGGCTGACAGGGAAAAGGTATTGGAAAGACAATCAAACACCTGCAGAAGATCTGCTGATACTTAATTGTGTGTAAGGGAAACCCTGGTAGAAAATGCATCTCCTGTTGCTTTATCAACTTAAAACCAGAAGACAGAAATTCACAAACCAAGGTACCAGATCCATTAACCCTAATCTTCTATTTGAACTATAGACTCACACCCTGATTTTGCATTAAGAAGGAGAAATTGTAAAAACTGAAATCCACCACAAAGCAAAGTGGCTGACAGCTCACATCCATAGGAAAAAAATACTCATACCTACTTAGTCTAGAATGAGGATAAGTCTTTCTCTAAAATTAGCATAAGCTGCCTGAAAGACCAGGATAGCGTGTAGGGCTGAGCTAGAGACAGCTGATGGAGAACGCAATGGCAACCCACTCCAGTACTCTTGCCTGGAAAATCCCATGGACGGAGGGGCCTGGTGGGCTGCAGTCCATGGGGTCGCGAAGAGTCGGACACAACTGAGCGACTTCCCTTTCACTTTTCATTTTCATGCATTGGAGAAGGAAATGGCAACCCACTCCAGTGTTCTTGCCTGGAGAACCCCAGGGACGGGGGAGCCTGGTGGGCTGCCGTCTATGCGGTCGCACAGAGTCGGACATGACTGAAGCGACTTAGCAGCAGCAGCAGAGAGAGCTGAAAGTACATAGGATTCTTCACGTAACTTTTATCTCATTTCCTGCATACACACCCCCTCCACTGACCTTCAAGTGTCTGAATTCCCCCCAGTGACCATGCTTTTCAGATTTTCCCTTTGTATGCTGCTTCAGTTCAGGTCAGTCACTCAGTTGTGTCTGACTCTTTATGACCCCATGGATTCCAGCACGCCAGGCCTCCTTGTCCATCACCAACTCCTGGAGTTCACTCAAACTCATGTCCATTGAGTTGGTGATGCCACCCAGCCATCTCATCCTCTGTCGTCCCCTTCTCCTGCCCTCAAGCATCAGAGTCTTTTCCAGTGAGTTGACTCTTGACGTGAAGTGGCCAAAGTATTGGAGTTTCATCTTTAGCATCAGTCCTTCCAAAGAACACCCAGGGCTGATCTCCTTCAGAATGGACTGGTTGGATCTCCTTGCAGTCCAAGGGACTCTCAAGAGTCTTCTCCAACACCACAGTTCAAAAGCATCAATTCTTCGGTGCTCAGCTTTCTTCACAGTCCAACTCTCACATCCATACATGACCACAGGAAAAACCATAGCCTTGACTAGACGGACCTTTGTTGGCAAAGTAATGTCTCTGCTTTTGAATATGCTATCTAGGTTGGTCATAACTTTCCTTCCAAGGAGTAAGCATCTTTTAATTTCATGGCTGCAGTCACCATCTGCAGTGATTTTGGAGCCCAAAAAAATAAAGTCTGACACTGTTTTCCCATCTAATTCCCATGAAGTGATGGAACCAGATGCCATGATATTTGTTTTCTGAATGTTGAGCTTTAAGCAAACTTTTTTACTCTCCTCTTTCACTTTCATCAAGAGGCTTTTTAGTTCCTCTTCACTTTCTGCCATAAGGGTGGTGTCATCTGTGTATCTGAGGTTACTGATATTTCTCCCGGAAATCTTGATTACAGCTTGTGTTTCTTCCAGTCCAGCATTTCTCATGATGTACTCTGCATATAAGTTAAATAAGCAGGGTGACAATATACAGCCTTGCCGGACTCCTTTTCCTATTTGGAACCAGTCTGTTGTTCCATGTCCAGTTCTAACTGTTGCTTCCTGACCTGCATATAGGTTTCTCAACAGACAGGTGCTTAGATACTGCCTAAATAACATCTACTTCTCTCCTTCTAATCAAAACCTACTTTCTTTTTAAGAAATTGATTTCATCTATTATGGTAACATTAGTAACAGCAGTAACAAACTAAAATGGACTGAACATGTCCATGTATCTGGCAAACTGGCATGTTCAGGTTAATCACAGTCATCACTTCCTACAGCTCTCATCCTTCTAAATATCAGATTAGTTAAACCCAAAAACATGATTTCCTACCTCTGAAATACTTCACACCTCTGCATACCATTCCTCTTGCAGAGGAACCAGAGATCAAATTGCCAACATCTGTTAGATCACAGAAAAAGCAAGCGGATTCCAGAAAAACATCTACTTTGGCTTCATTGACTAAACTAAAGCCTTTGACTGTGTGGGTCACAACAAACTTGGAAAATTCTTAAAGATATGGGAATACCAGACCACCTTACCACCTCCTAAGAAACCTGTATGCAGGTCAAGAAGCAACAGTTAGAACCTTATGGAACAACAGACTGGGTCAAAATTGGGAAAGGTGTGTGGCAAGGCTGTATATTGTCACCCTGCTTATTTAACCTCTATGCAGAATACATCATGGAAAATGCCAGGCTAGATGAAGCATAAGCTGGAATCAAGATTGCCAGAAGAAATATCAATAACCTCAGATATGCAGAGGACAACACCCTTATGGCATAAAGTGAAGAGGAATTAAAGAGCCTCTTGATGAAGGTGAAAGAGGACACTGAAAAAGCTGGCTTAAAACTCAACATTCAAAAAATGAAGATAGCTGCATCCATTCCCATCACTTCATAGCAAACAGATGGGGAAGCAATGGAAATGGTGACAGACTTTATTTTCTTGGGCTCCAAAATTACTGCAGATGGTGACTGCAGCCATAAAATTAAAAGATGCTTGCTCCTTGGAAGAAAAGTTATGACCAACCTAGACAGCATATTAAAAAGCAGAGGCATTACTTTGCCAACAAAGGTCCGTATAGTCAAAGCTATGGATTTTCCAGTAGTCATGTATGGATGTGAGAGTTGTACCATAAAGAAGGCTGCAGGCTGAAGAATCAATGCTTTTGAACTGTGGTGTTGGAGAAGACTCTTGAGAGTCTCTTGGACTGCAAAGAGATCAAATCAGTCAATCCTAAAGGAAATCAGTTCTGAATATTCATTGGAAAGACTGATGCTGAAGCTGAAGCTCCAATACTTTGGCCACCTGATTCGAAGAGCTGACTCATTAGAAATGACCCAATGCTGGGAAAGACTGAAGGCACAAGGAGTAAGGAACAACAGAGGACGAGGTGGTTGGAAGGCATCACTGACTCACTGGACATGAGTTTGAGCAAGCTCCAGGAGATGGTGAAGGACAGGGAAGCCTGGCGTACTGCAACCCATGGGTCAGAAAGAGTCAGACACAACTGAGTGACCAAACAACAAAAAACATGATTTTCTACCTCTGAAACAGTACACACCTCTGTATACAATCTCTGCCGCAGTACACTTCAAAACTGATTTAGGACTTTGCCTCCAGATGCTGACAACACAGGACAATAAAAGAGCCTGACATCTGTGAAGGTAAGACATGATTACTGAGGAGCACCACCATTGAGTCCTACTTGAGTACACCTTTAAGGATTTCATTTCGGCTAAGTCATCAAAGCACTACAATTCATTTCCATGTTTCTATATACCAATATAGAGCTTCCCTGATAGCTCAGCTGGTGAAGAATCTGCCTCCAATGCTGGAGACTCAGATTGGATTCCTAGGTCGGCAAGATCCTCTGCAGAAGGGATAGCCTGCCCACTCCAGTATTCTGGGGCTTCCCTAGTGATTCACATGATAAAAGAATCTGCCTGCAATGCCTGAGACCTGGGTTCGACCCCTGGGTTGGGAAGATCCCTTGGAGGAGAGCACAGTAACCCACTCCAAAATTCTTGCCTGGAGAATCCCCATGGACAGAGATGCCTGGAGGCCTACAGTCCATGGGGTCACAGAGAGTCAGGCACAGCTGAGCAACTCAGCACAGCACATATACCAATATAGCCAATCAGCAAAAATATGTGCCACAGATTTCTAATATTCATAATTTAGAATTTACCACATAAATTATAATACACTTACCACATAAAATACTACATTATTTATAAGTATATCCTTTATTTCTAAAATTATCATTCTTAAAACATTTCTTCCCAACACATAAAATTTTCATGTTTCAAAAACCTCACCCTATTTGAAAATGTACTACTAAACTTCAATGTGCAAATAAACCAGTGTCACCAAACTGAAAAAAGGAAAGAAAGAAAAAAAAAAAAAAAAACAAGGAAACACACTGCTGTATTGGGTATATAGTTTTACCACAAATAATGACAACATGTGTCTTACACGGTACTAATATACATATTCTTGTTTCACTTCTCAGTCATTGTCAGAACCATTTATAGGTAGGAAAACCAACACATCATTGAAAACATGCCCAAATGCTCTTAGATGATATACCCCATACATCATCACATACATCTGATTACATGTCAGCCCATTAAAAGTAATAGCCATATCTGAACAACATCCTTCCACCACCTGGTTGGGATGATTAGTCATTGCCTCTTTAATAAAAATCCCAACAGATTTTGTATTAAACACATCTTTTCCTTTAGAATCTTCTGCATTTTCTGCAAACACTCCAGCATATTTCAGGCAGACTGCAAGTTGCTTATCTTCAGATACCTCTCTAACCATCCTTCCCTTTTCAGGACACTTTTCAGGAATACTGAGAAGGCTGTTAAGTCTTTTAATTGATTCTATACTTAAGACAATTCCTCCTCCCACACTCACATATTCAAGATCTCCAGATTTTGCAGTGTGGCCTAGATAGAAAGGTTGTGAATAATTCTTTTTTAGCAGAAAGTACTTTAAGTTTTCAATAATAGCAAACGTAGTGGGGTGTGCAAGGAAGAACCAGTTGTATTGGTCTCTATATTTATCAAAGGCATATTTGTAAGCTTTTCTCATCATTAACCACATGTCATTAGTTTCCATGTTAACTGACTCAAACACTTTAACATTTTCAGAACTGAAGAACTCTGCTTTGTCACAATGTTTGGCCCACGTTTCCTTCACGGCAGCCCAGAGACGCACATCCTTCGGTTTTACAAGGATGATACAGTATACCCGAAAGCTTTTACTGAGTTCCGTGCGTTCATCCTCTGAAATTTTCAAGATATCTTCTTTAGTAGGAGCTTGTAGGTGGTGACGCTCATGGTGGTGCGTTCTCTTTCCATAATCAATCTTAATATGTGCTAGCATAGTCATCAAGACACATAAAATGCTTCCGAGCAGTACACCCTTCAAAAACAAACTGCTTTCTGAAAGCATCTTCCTCCACGTCCGGTATGGTTCAATGGCCGAAAGCGCCAAGCGCACCCGGCTTTCCTCTCACTTTCGCGAGCCCCTCCTTTACGTTCCAGGCTGCTCTAGATGCAGGCGGTGTCCTCTCGTTGGTTCGGCCAAAGGTGGAGGAGGCCAAGCAGCAGCCTGAGGGCCACCAGGCGGGGGCAAAAGAGCCCTGGGCAGGCAGGCTGAGCCGCCCTCAGTAGATAAAAGAGTTTCCACTTAGAGCTCGGATCATATCTAATTAGTATACTGTATTTCACTATGACTGGGTCTAACCAGCCAGGATGGTTAAACCCTGCCCACTGGTCCACCCTAGAACACTATCGAAGATTTTACGCTGAACAATAAACAATAAAACTCACTTTAACCAATCAAAAGCAGACTTCTAGATTCACGTCACACTACCCAGGGTGCAAATTTCAAACCATAATTAACGTAACAGTAAGAAACATTCTCTTCCTAACAAAATTTTCGGAATTTTCTTCTCGGTGTTGTAGTGAGTGTTTTTTTGTTCTGTTTTGTTTTGTTTTGACCTAACAAGTAAACAAGTTCAGTACTTGTTTACTTAATCACGGCTACATTTACACATTAACATATTGATTTGGTGTTTTGATTATGTTTTATGTTAAGGTGAGTTAACCTTGGGCTTCCTTGTTGGCTCAGTGGTAAAGAATTCGCCTCCAAAGCAGGAGACATGGGTTCAGTGCCTGGGTTGGGAAGATCTTCTAGAGATGGAAAGGAAGATCTACTCTAGTACTCTTGGCTGAGAAATCTCAGTGACAAAGGAGTCTGGCTGGCGGTCAATGAGGTGGCAAAAGAGTCAGTCAGACAAAACTTAGGGATTAAACGAACAATTTTGAATTAACCATAACACTTTAAACAGGTTCATTAATTTTTACTTAATCTTAGCCTTGAAACTGTGAATTCCTATTAGTCAAGTCTGCTACTAAATTAAACCTGAAAAAATTATGGTGGTTGCATTCAAAACATTTAATGAAGAGTAAACATTTTCCTCTTATGGAAGGGAAAAATGCCAACCCTAAAAAAGAAATACCAACCCTACTCTACTTGCTGAAAATGATTTCTCATTGAGTGCTCACACAGCTTTGCATACATTATTACCCATGAAGACGTAAGTGTGAAAATAATAGGTCAATAAATGTACCTCCTACTTTGAAAATTCTCCAAGCCAGGCTTCAGCAATACGTGAACTGTGAACTTCGGGATGTTCAAGCTGGATTTAGAAAAGGCAGAGGAACCAGAGATCAAATAGCCAACATCCGCTAGATCGTTGAAAATGCAAGAGAGTTCCAGAAAAACATGTATTTCTGGCTTATTGATTATGCCAAAGCCTTTGACTGTGTGGATCACAATAAACTGTGGAAAATTCTGAAAGAGATGGGAATACCAGACCACTTGACCTGCCTCTTGAGAAATCTGTATGCAGGTCAGGAAGCAACAGTTAGAAATGGACATGGAACAACAGACTGGTTCCAAATAGGGAAAGGAGTGGGTCAAGGCTGTATATTGTCACCCTGCTTATTTAACTTCTATGCAGAGTACATCATGTGAAATTCCAGACTGGATGAAGCACAAGCTGAAATCAAGATTGCCAGGAGAAACAGCAATAACCTCAGATACGCAGATGACACTGTCCTTATGGCAGAAATCAAAGAAAAACTAAAGAACCTCTTAATGAAAGTGAAAGAAGAAAGTGAAAAAGCTGGCTTAAAACTCAACATTTAGAAAACTAAGATCATGGCATCCATGATCATGGCATGGTCCCATCACTTCATTGCAAATAGATGGAGAAGCAATGGAAACAGTGACAGAGTTTATTTTGGGGGACTCCAAAATCACTGCAGATGGTGACTGCAGCCATGAAATTAAAAGACACTTGCTCCTTGGAATAAAAGCTATGACCTACCTAGACAGCAGAGACATTCCTTCACCAACAAAGGTCCATCTAGTCAAAGCTATGGTTTTTCCAGTAGTCATGTATGGATGTGAGAATTGGACTATAAAGAAAGCTGAGTGCTGAAGAATTGATGCTTTTGAACTGTGGTGTTGGAGAAGACTCTTGAGAATTCCTTGGACTGCAAGGAGATCTAACCAGTCAATGCTAAAGAAAATCAGTCCTGAATATTCACTGGAAGGACTGATGCTGAAGCTGAAACTCCAATACTTTGGCCACCTGATGCCGAGAACTGACTCATTGGAAAAGACCCTGGTGCTGGGAAAGATTGAAGGCAGGAGGAGAAGAGGATGACAGAGGACGAGATGGCTGGATTGCATCAACTACTTGATGGATGTAAGTTTGAGTAAACTTTGGGAGTTGGTGATGGACAGGGAGGCCTGGCGTGCTGCAGTCCATGGAGTTGCAAGGAGTCGGACATGACTGAGTAACTGAACTGAACTGATTTTTTATTTTATATTATTTTTTATTTTATTTTATTTTTAACTGAACTTAGATTTTTTATTTTATAAAACATTTTGTCATTGAGGAAAATATTAGATGAACCACTGAGAGGCAGTGTAGTCCCCCAGATTATCCTTTCTTCCCATGAAGATTCCTTTTGAATCCAGAACATACTAATACTACTTTCAAAGATTTTAGTGTACATAAGGGATTAAGAATCACTGACAACCTCTCATTTTTCTTACTGGCTCTTTTTCTATACAACTGAAAATCATGCTATTTTGGAATCACATCCTGGAAAATTGAAAACTGTCTTTAAAAAAAAATGTTTCCCAGAAAGATCACAAAGTGAATATTGTCATCATTTGAACAAGGATGGATCTAACATTTGTTAAGGATCTTATTCAAACTGAGCAACTATTTTTAGCAAGTAATTTTACTGAAATAAATTCAGTGAAAAGATGCAGAAATAAAGCATAAGTGATCTACTGTGAATATGTTAAGCAGATTTATAGAACTAAACTAGACAAACTCACAGTAAAACATTTCAGTTGAACCACTAGAAATTTTTTGGTTCCTGCTCCATCTGCAGGTGATACTGCGCTACTCACCACATCATCTCTGGGGAAGGAAAACTCAGAGGGACACAAGCTTTTAAAAATATTTTTCCCCTCTCTGGCAATGCTTTACAAAATGACTTCAGTATAAGTAGCTATCAAAAGAAAGCCAAACACACAGAGAAAGTAAAAACCAAAAACAAAGAAACATAAATATTACCACAGTTATAGGTTTTCTGTTCAAGGTGGGAAAATAGCAGTTTGCGCACTTGATTTTTATATCCGCCAGGGCCAAAGGTCATCGTATATCTCCAGTCATCAGTATTTCAAAAGTCAGGGAGATAGCAACTTAGCAAAAGGGCTCAAGGTTTTACTTACTTAGAAAATGCTCTGAAAGAATGTTTCTGCTTTATCCTTTTAAGAGGATGTGAATTCCTTTTTTTCTAACTGTTATATCATGTGCTTGATAAAAAAGGCAGCAGAGCAAGGATCTATTTTGCACTCTCAGCCCGTTTCTGGTCAAATATCCTTCCTACATAAGTGGAACTTTGACCAAAGCTGTTTGTATAGCTATTTCTAATTCAGTGTCAATAATGTGATGTTTTATTTGGATGGTTTTATTTTATTTTATTGTAATTAATAACCAAAAATGTTCCTATTAATGTGATTAATGTGAACCATATGAAACTAGAGTGTGATATTTAATTTCTTTCTGAAGGGTTTGTAAAGAATTGGGGGCCATAAGTTAATCACTTATTACAAGGTTTGCCTTTGGAAAACAACCAGTGTATCACTACTAATCTACCTGCAATGCTTATAAATGTAGACATATTTCTTTTTCTCTAAGATTTCCAAGATTCCTGACCTGTAAGAAAGGGGCATTCTTTCCTATCTGATAGTCTGGGAATATATAAGTCATAGACAGAAATCAAGGAGTATATTGTGGCAACATTTCCATATGAGAAAAATATTCTTTGTTCCTCAATTGACTTATCATGCCTTAGTAAATAAGATTCTTATTGAAACTATGCAAATAATTATATTATAATAAAAAGTCACAGAACACACTAAAGGCATTTTGCCTAATATTTAGCCATTGTTCTGAGCAGTTCTGCCAACAGGAACCAATAATGTACCTTTGAATTAAACAAAATCATCTTAAAATTTTTCAAATTATGTTTATTTTGTATTTTAAGGGCTTAAATAAGAAACTGTTTAAAGAATTTTACTGTTCGTAATAGGATAGCCTGTTAAGGTTGATAGATCAAGAAGAAAAGTAAATATTCTATTACTTAGTAAAAAAAAACAACACATTAAGCACAATTAAATTTTCTCTCTAGAGTCATTTAGTCTGAAGTAATTGCTTCTTATTTGTCTGATTTGGAGTTTTGGGGAAGTCTATTATCACATAGTTATATGCATATATACCAGGAATGCTAGAAATCCTTTCTGCTCCTGGGAGCTCTATGCTAAAGGCTATTCCTTATAGAATCAGTAGTTAAGAGTGTGTGATCAATTCCTTTACTGAAGTCATCATTTTTTTTTAATGTTTCTTTAGAAGGGGCCTTTAGGCAAGGCTGAATCAAAAGCAAAAATCACTTTTTGATTATAGTATTAAAAGACTATGGCTATTATAATAATGAACAAAATAAGAACAGAGAAGCCACCTATTAAAGATAACCTGATATTTTAACAATTTAGTAAAAGATCACTCTGAGAATAAGTACATATTAATGAATGCCTTCAGAGAAGACAATGGCACCCCACTCCAGTACTCTTGCCTGGAAAATCCTATGGATGGAGGAGCCTGGTAGGCTGCAGTCCATGGGGTCTCGAAGAGTCGGACACAACTGAGCGACTTGACTTTCACTTTTCACTTTCATGCATTGGAAAAGGAAATGGCAACCCACTCCAGTGTTCTTGCCTGGAGAATCCCAGGGATGGGGGAGCCTGGTGGGCTGCCATCTATGGGGTCGCACAGAGTCGGACACGACTGAAGTGACTTAGTAGCATCAGCAGCAATGAATGCCTTTAGTGTGTTCGGTGACTTTTTATTTGCATAGTTTCAATAAAAATCTTATTTAGGCATGGTAAGTCAATTGAGGGACAAAGAATATTTTTCTCATATGGAAATGTTGCCACAATATACTCCTTGGTTCCTGTCTATGACTTATAGATTCCCAGACTGTCAGATAGGAAAAAAAGCCACTTTCTTACAGGACAGGAATCTTGGAGATCTTAAAGAAAAAGAAATATGTCTACATCTATAAGCATTAATATTAATGACAGTGAGATCATTAACAAGTCTCCAGGGTCTGTTAATTTATCCTCAAATTGTGTGTTAATAATTTTCATCAATTGCAAGCTATTTTAAGCCTAGAAACTAACTCTTTATCATCAACTTATTGATATTTGCACACTATGGTTATCTTTGTACATTAATTTGACTTCTCTATTCATCCTAAAAAGTACAAATATACTAAACTATTTATTTTGCATATAATTACTATAGGAAAAAATTAGCTCTTTCTGATTTGTCATCTCTTCTTATATGTTAGGCTTGGCAAACAAGACAGGTTTGACAGTAGTGTTGAGCCAATTAAAATTATGGTATGATTTTATAAACATATACAATTATCTTTAGTTTCCCTCCTTTTGTAAAGTAAGAGTTACTGATGTATGATTGTTGGTTGATCTATTAGTCTTCTGAGTACAAAAGATACCATGATAGTTTTATTACTCTGGTTTTGAGAGCTGAATTTGTTGCACTCAAAAGAAGACACAGTATATATTGTGATGTTTTAAACATAGTAAATAATTATAGGAAAATACTATAATCTTCATATAGCCTGGAAACAAACAGAGCAATTAGTAACAAGATACATGAGAAAATCTAATTTTCAGAAGTGAAATCTTGTTAAAAATATATTCAAAGCATGGAAAAAGTATACATGCAAAAATAAGTAGGCTTTTGAGTGAGATAGTTTTGTTGATTATAAGAAACTTTTGCCATCTAAAACAGAAAAATATACTACTACTTGTCAAGAGTGGCCAGTAGTAGATCAAAGATCAAATGTAGTTTGAACTATTTGGTTGTTTTTTTCCTTATTATCTGGAAGCTTCCTTTAACCATTTTATATCTTCATATTTATTTTTAGACACGTATCAACAATATTTAGTTAAAGGCTAGTTTTTTGATTATCAGTTCAGTTCAGTCACTCAGTCGTGTCCGACTCTTTGAGACCCCATGAATCACAGCACACCAGGCCTCCCTGTCCATCACCAACTCCCGGAGTTCACTCAGACTCACGTCCATCGAGTCAGTGATGCCATCCAGCCATCTCATCCTCTGTCATACCCTTCTCCTCCTGCCCCCAATCCCTCCCAGCATCAGAGTCTTTTCCAATGAGTCAACTCTTCGCATGAGGTGGCCAAAGTACTGGAGTTTCAGCTTTAGCATCATTCCTTCCAAAGAAATCCCAGGGCTGATCTCCTTCAGAATGGACTGGTTGGACCTCCTTGCAGTCCAAGGGACTCTCAAGAGTCTTCTCCAACACCACAGTTCAAAAGCATCAATTTGTCAGTGCTCAGCTTTCTTCACAGTCCAACTCTCACATCCATACATGACCACAGGAAAAACCATAGCCTTGACTAGATGGACCTTTGTTTGCAAAGTAATGTCTCTGCTTTTGAATATTATTTCCTTTAGGATGGAATAATTGGATCACCATGCCATCTAAAGGACTCTCAAGAGTCTTCTCCAACACAGCAGTTGAAAAGCATCAATTCTTCTGTGCTCATCTTCTTTATAATCCAACTCGCACATCCATACATGACTACTGGAAAATCCATAGCTTTGACTAGATGGACTTTTGCTGGCAAAGTAATGTCTCTGCTTTTTAATATGCTGTCTAGGTTGGTCATAGCATTTCTTCCAAGGAACAAGTGTCTTTTAATTTCATGGCTGCAGTCACCATCTGCAGTGATTTTGGAGCCCAAGAAAATAAAGTCTCTCACTGTGTCCATTGCTTCCCCATCTAATTGCCATGACGTGATGGGACTGGATGCCATGGTCTTAGTTTTCTGAATACTGAGTTTAAAGCCAAGTTTTTCACTCTCCTCTATCACTTTCATCAAGAGGCTCTTTAGTTCTTCACTTTCTGCCATAAGGTGGTTTCATCTGCATATTTGAAATGATTGATATTTCTCCCAGAAATCTTAATTCCAGCTTCTGCTTCATCCAGTCCAGCATTTTGCATGATGTACTCTGCATATAAGTTAAATAAACAGGGTGACATATACAGCCTTGACCTACTCCTTTCCCTATTTGGAACCAGTCTGTTTTTCCATGCCCAGTTCTAACTGTCGCTTCTTGACCTGCACACAGCTTTCTCAGAAGACAGATCAGGTGGACTGGTATTCCCATCTCTTTCAGAATTTTCCACAGTTTGTTGTGATCCACACAGTCAAGACTATGGCATAGTCATAAAGCAGAAGTAGATGCTCTTCTGGAACTCTCTTGCTTTTTCAGTGATCCAACAGATGTTGGCAATTTAATCTCTGGTTCCTCTACGTTTTCTAAATCCAGCTTAAACATCTGTAAGTTCAAGGTTCAGGTACTGTTTTGAACCCTGGCATGGAGAATTTTGAGCATTACTTTGCTAGTGTGTGAAATGAGTGCAATTGTGTGGTTATTTGATCATTTTTTGGCATTGCCTTTCTTTGGGATTGGAATGAAAACTGACTTTTTCTAGGCCACCACTGACCCACACTTCCCCTGGAGACTTCTGGACACTCACAAGCAAGTCTGAGTCAGTATCTTGTGGGGTCACTGCTCCTTTTTCCTGGGTCCTGGGGCACACAAGATTTTGTTTGTGCCCTCCAAGAGTCTGTTTTCACAGTCCTGTGGAAGTTCTGGTGGTTCTATGGTGGGGTTAATGGTGACCTCCTCCAAGAAGGCTTATGCCATACCCAGGTACACTGCACCCAGAGCCCCTGCAGCAGTCCACTGGTGAGCCGTACATCCACTGGAGACACTCAAACACAGTTCTGGCCCAGTCCTTGTGGGGTTTCTGGGTTCTGGTGCACACAAGGTTTGTTTTAGCCCTCCAAGTGTCTCTGGTGGGTATGGGGTTTGATTCTAAATGCAGTTTTTCCCCTTCTACCATCTTGCTGGGGCTTCTCCTTTGCCCTTGGATGTGGGGTATCTTTTTGGTGGGGTATCTTTTTTGTGGGTATCTTTTTGGTGGGGTATCTTTTTGGTGGGTATCTTTTTGGTGGGGTATCTTTTTGGTGGGGTATCTTTTTGGTGGGTATCTTTTTGGTGGGGTATCTTTTTGGTGGGAACCTTTTTGGTGGGAATCTTTTTGGTGGGGTATCTTTTTGGTGGAGTATCTTTTTGGTGGGGTATCTTTTTGGTGGGGTATCTTTTTGGTGGGTATCTTTTTGGTGGGGTATCTTTTTGGTGGGTACCTTTTTGGTGGGGTATCTTTTTGGTGGGAACCTTTTTGGTGGGAATCTTTTTGGTGGGGTATCTTTTTGGTGGGGTATCTTTTTGGTGGGTATCTTTTTGGTGGGGTATCTTTTTGGTGGGTATCTTTTTGGTGGGGTATCTTTTTGGTGGGTATCTTTTTGGTGGGGTATCTTTTTGGTGGGAACCCTGTCAATGGTTGTTCAGCAGCAAATTGTAATTTTGGAGTTCTTACAGGAGAAGATGAGCACACAAGATGCAAATTGCTTCCTCCCCCAACTCTGTGGGAGGTAGTAGGCTTATTCAAAATGGCAAAGAACAATGAGTCAACTTTCCTTCTCACCTGGAACACAGAGAAGAAAGGACTTGAAAGGAGAAATACAATCAGTTTCTTGTCCAACAGATATCACACATATAAGCTCCTGTATAAAATGTACCTTCTCTTTCCAAAATGAACACAGTGGGCTTCTGTTTATATTAATTTGGCAGATGAAGAAACCATGAACTAAAGAGATAAGTGTGACGTAAGCCAAATTTCTTAATTATTCATCCTGTTTTTAAATGGTGAAGACAGAGGTTCCATATAACTGCCTATTTACATCCTGCTGTTTAACAAGCTAACAGTTAAGGAAAATGATCTGCTTTAAATATACTGAAGGAAAGATCAAGAACACTCATTTGATACAAGCCTTATGTACCAAAAATCATATAAGGTTGACCTTTGAAATCACAGCAAGTGAAATACACTGAAATAATCAAATATATTTAAGAAGGGTTAAAAGAACTTTGGAAGTGTAAGTTTCAAAATTGCTATTTACAGACTCTGTACTTTGTTAGCTAGCCATAATTTATCTTTAAAATATCCCATAGTACTGTTATGTTTAAAGAGGGGGGAGAGAAAAGGGGATATAATAATTAATTTGATACAGTTGGACATGACCTATACATTTTGATTCCTAACCATTCCACAACACCACAAGTATATATTTTACTATAAAAATATGCCTGGTAGCTTCAACAAATCATTCAAAGTAGCCTAGGTTTTGTCAAAAATTATACACATTACCAGTTAATGGTAATTTTTAGGATCTTAACATTCCTTGGGTGAAAAATGAAAGAGTAAGAGCTTAACCATAGATGTTTTTGCAAAGGTGATTTTTCTATAGAGGAGCCCACTTACTGTGACTTGCTTTAATAAGGAATCTTTGAGTAGTGATGCCCCCCCAAAAAAAAATGCTGAACATTTTTAATGGAAAAAAAGAATGGTTTTCTTTCTCATTTGTTATTAATTACCAGATTAGAACTTGTGCAAATAGAAACAAATTGCTTCACTTCATGAACCATTTTCTAAATAAACATACAACTCCCCCCCCAAAAAAAAAACAGAATTCAAATTAAATATCTCATGTATTTGAGGCAGGGCTGGGCCAAATTATATTTCTTCCACCAAAAGAAGTACCAGAAAAAATTCTGAGTGACATCAAGAAGATGGTAGGATAGGAAGTTCTAGCTCTAACATAGTAACGCCAATTCTATAACTGTCCACAGAAGAAAATACCTTCATGAGATTTCTGGACTCCAGGTGAGAGGTAACAGCACTGAGTGGAGCACTGAAACAAAACAAAACAAAAGGATTGGAAAGTAGGAAAGAGTAAGAGTAGCTTCACTTCACCTGTATCACTTATCAGAGTGCAATCCCAAGAGAGATCCCTTTGGCCCACAGATCTCCCAGGGTGGAAAGGAGAGTCAAATGAGCAAGCGACTTTGCTGCAGACCCTTGAACACTGGTGAACCTCATCAGCCAGCCCACCCAGAATCTTTGTTTAGACTGACTGGTAAAGTACTTTCCGTGCAAAGACTGGAAGAAGTGCTGCTTCTTCAAATGCATAGACACCAACAAAAGCAACAAGGAAAATAAAGAAGCAGGGAAACTTGACACAACCAAAGGAACTAAACTAGAACCCTAGTAACTGTCCTAAAGAAACAGAGATATTTCTACCTAACAAAGAATTAAAAATAATTGTCTTAAAGAAGTTTGGTGAGCTATAAGTGAACATAAATAACCAAATGACATAAGGAAAACAATACATGAGAAGAACTTTACATAAAAAAGCATGTTCCTTGTAGACGAGAATCATCTGTGCTGCTCAAAAGACTTTGTTTTTACGTTCCATTATTTTACATATAAATTATTGTACATGTATAAAGTCATGTTTTCAAAGACTATATATAGCTATTTTTGATACATTCCTAAATCAGAGGCCCTGTACAGGAAATACATTTAGACATTTTTGAATAAAATAATTAAATATTAAGCAGTAAAATAAACACAATTTTTGGATTCCAAGCAATATAAATTATATTATTTTAAATTCTAATTTAAGTGAAAATAGTTTTGCTACTGTACAGATGGGTGCAGGAGCCAACATGAAGGGGTTCCCACTGACCAAATATGGAACAATTCAAATTTTAATATAGAGAAGAAATGCAATGGATTAAATTCTATAAAAAATGTTTAAATATGTAAATTTATAATAATACTTTAAAAGTAAACCAACAAACTAGGTATCTTCTGAAAATGACAATGAAAACAGTTTGTCATATTGAAAATTGTATGTACGGGAAAAGATAAAGAATTTATCCTGGGCTTCCCTGGTGTCTCCAGTGGTAAAGAATCCACCTGCCAATGCAGAAGACCCAGGTTCAATCCCTGATCCGGTAATATGCCACATGCCTCAGAGGAACTAAACCCATGCACCACAACTATTGAGCCTGTGCTCTAGAGCCCAGGAGCCGCAACTCTGAACCCACATGCCACAACTACTAAATCACACACACACTAGGGCCCATGCTCCGCAACAAGAGAAGCCACTGCAATGAGAAGCTCGTCCACAGCAACCAGAGAGTAGCTCCTGCTCTCCATAATGAGAGAAAAAGCCGGTGAGGCAATGAAGACCCAGCACAGTCAAAAATAAATTAAATTAAATAAAGAATTTATCCTGGCTTTCCCGTATAAAATACTAATGGTCAACCTAGGAGTAGGTAAGCAGAAAATTCTTTTTATTGAAATCATTACAGCTAATGAATGAAAAAGAAGTAATACAATTAGAATATCACCTTTTTTCAAACCCAACTGAGGTTAACAGTTTTAAATACTAAGCATCAGTGGTTACTAACAACAAAAAAGAGCAAAAGCCAACAGCATGTTTTCTGATGGGCAAACCCAGCCTCACCTACAGAATGGCCAAAGAGACGGATCCCGAGTCTGATCAGTACTTTTAAACCAGCTCCCAATTTGCATAAAAATACTGAAAACAGAGTATCATTTTGAACTATACCATAACTGGGCAAGATGAATATATAAACATCAATTGTATTTCTATACACTAGCAATGAACAATTTAAAATTAAGAAAACAGTTCTGTGTACAACAATATCAAAAAGAATGAAATACTTAGGAATGAGTTACCAAAAGAAGTCCAAAACATGTTCTCTAAAAACTACAAAACACTATTTAAAGAAATTAAAGAATACCCAAATAAATATAAAGATATGCTCTGTTCATACATCTTTTCTCCCTCACAGCTTAGTCAATAAATCTGCAAAATCTGTTCCTTATCTTTGAGAATATTCTCTAGCATAAGAGATTAAATAGAAAATAACAAAGAGTTCATTCATCATTATAGCCTCTGTAAATAAAAATGAAAGTTCTAAGATCAATAGATTTATAAGCAGATAAAAATTTTAATGAAGTAAAACATATTGCCTATTTTTGAGGAAGACCTAAGAATCCACATTGCTAATATGAATGCAAATTAGTACAATATTTTTGGTGAAAATGATTGCATCAAGAGACTGACAAATATTTTTATTCTTGGATTAAGTAATTTACATGCTCTTCTTGGTCTTATTAAACACAGAGAAGGCTTTAAATACTAAGAAAAGTATTGTGTGTTGTTGCGATCCTTTAATGGACTGGAACCTGGTGGTCCAGAGTCGACGATAAGAAAGTGAAAGAGAAAGAAGCTAATATTCCCTGGGTTACGCAGAGAACCAATAAACACTCATTCCTGTTACCAAGAACTGATAAGGAACAGAGGATTTATGAGAAATAGAAAACAGCACACAGGAATCCTCCTATTAAACGTTCCCTGACAGTGTGTAATTTTCATCATAGCCATATTTATAAGATAGGAGAATTGGAAACAGTTCAATAACAGGGGGATGCAAAACCAAACCACAGTACAGCTATGCAATATAGTACTATGTAACCACTAAAAATATTTCAAAGTTTAGCAATGTGAAAAGGTATTTATGTTAAATATTAACTAAAAACAATCAGAATGAAAATCTCTTTATAGAATCTCAATGGTATAAATGCGCATGGGAAAAAAACAGGAAAATGTTAAATTATTAATAATTGTTACCTTTGCATGATTGTAAGAAATCCATGTGATCACTTTTCTTCTTTCCAACATAAACACTTTTGTATAATGACTATATATACTAACCATAAAGAAATACATGTAACAGGATTTCCATGACCAGGAATTGAACCCTCACTCCATGCATTGGAAGTGTGTAATATTAACCACTGGACTGCCAGGGAGGTCCCATATAGCATTTTAAAGAAAACAAATGACATGAAAAATAACCTGCTAAATCAAAAAATCAGCATAGTATTTTTTTTAAAATATAATTTGCTTGACTAGTTATTGGCTGACTTGTTGCTTATACAAATATACAGGAATTTTTGTTTCTCCAAGTTAATTTCCTTAACTTTATACTCAAAGTGACCTTTTGTTTACAATTCTGAGAACTTAAAGAAATAAACTTTCTTTACCAAATATGACTATTAAAGGAATATGCATAATTCCTAGCATAACTCTAGAAATGATTACTAAAATTCAAAATGTGTTTTAGGCAGCATTCCATTTTTTAGTAATCATATGCAACTTAAAAAAAAATCAAATCCAAACGTTACTGATTCATTTACACTTACATCATCAAATAACTGAATCCAGTTTTGGCGAGATTTAGTGATTTAGAAGCATTTAAATGGTTTTTCCAGTAGTCATGTATGGATTTGAGAGTTGGACTGTGAAGAAGGCTGAGTGCTGAAGAATTGATGCTTTTGAAGTGTGGTGTTGGAGAAGACTCTTGAGAGTCCCTTGGACTGCAAGGAGATCCAACCAGTCCATTCTGAAGGAGATCAGCCCTGGGATTTCTTCGGAAGGAATGATGCTAAAGCTGAAACTCCAGTACTTTGGCCACCTCAAGCGAAGAGTTGACTCATTGGAAAAGACTGTGATGCTGGGAGGGATTGGGGGCAGGAGGAGAAGGGGACGACAGAGGCTGAGATGGCTGGATGGCATCACTGACTCGATGGACGTGAGTCTGAGTGAACTCTGGGAGTTGGTGATGGACAGGGAGGCCTGGCGTGCTGCAATTCATGGGGTCGCAAAGAGTCGGACACAACTGAGCGACTGAACTGACTGACTGAAATCTATTTCACAAGCTTATATTTTCCTCTTAGTATTGTTGTACTATCTCAAACTACCAGCCTATTTTCTATCTCATAGTTACAAAGAATTTGATTTATGGCTGAGCAATTCCCTCTCAAAACATAATTTTCATTGTTCAATTTTATCTCAATGAAAAAGAAAACTAAAGATCAAAGTGTATAAAGAGTAGAAATGGTATACTGATATATTGGTTGATTTATATTATAAAAGATAAATATACAATAACTGCATTTTGATTAAAGTTTGTCAGAGCTTGAGAGAGGCACAACTTTTTCCTTTTAGCTGAAACTACTAATATTTGGGGGTTTCCCTGGTGGCTCAGAAGTAAAGAGTCTGCCAGCAATGCAGGAGACCTGGGTTCAATCCCTGGGTTGGGAAGATCCCCTGGAGAAGGAAAAAGCAACACACTCCAGTATTCTTGACTGTAGAAGCCCATGGATTTAGGAGCCTGGCAGGCTACAGTCCATGGGGTCACAGAGTCAGACACAATTGAGCAAACTTAACACTTTGACTTTTCACTATTATTTTGATAAATGAAGATATGCCCAAACATGTATATTAAAAACTGGATTTTCTTTAAAATGTTTACATTTAACACAAAATTATAACATAATTGTATTATTCTCAAGACAATTAGGAGCTTAATGAAAACATTAATTTGACATATGAGAAACATAATATGGTTCATAATGGACACAAACATAATGAAGGCATCTTCTTTTACACTGTCAGAATATCTATGGAACTATGTGTAAAACTTAATTACATGTAAACCTTTAACCCAGGATTTCTGATTCTAAGGCAGTTGCACTTTTCACTGATGATGCAGAAGACTTTCAGGCAGTAAAGCTCTTTGACCAACACTGACATTGAAATGACACACAGACTCTTCATCAACTAGTCTAATAGCTGGAAGGGAAACAGGTACTACAAGGTCCAAGACTTCCAAGAAGACAAAAAAACAAAGACACAACAGAATAATGTGATAAGGAAGTAATTGAAGTAGACTAAAATAGGGGTGCTGGCACTTTCCAAGACCAGTGGAACTGCAGGAAATGCCAAAGGATGACCTTACACGTGAAGGCCTGGTCAGGATTCCATAAATTTATTTAGATAAAAGAAGAAAGCATCAAAAGATATAGTAGAATTTTGTGGACTTCTTACATCTCAGCTCAGATGTTACCCCTGCAAGAAGATCTTCTTTACAGAAAACACTAGAGAAGTATAATGCATCATTTAAAACCAAAAAAAAAAAAACAGTACAAGTGACAATTTCAACTCCTTGAGAGAAACCTGAAGTGTACAACATCAATATTGTGCTACGGATAGTGTACTTTTCAGATCAGGATGGACATCACCAGTGAGTCTATAGAATTCCAAAATATAGGTCACACCAGACCTACTGAATCAGATTTTGCATTTTAACAAGCTCATCAGTTAATTCATAATTCCACTTGCCAGAAGCAGAAACTGTATTAGACAGATACTCTTTCATCTTGTTTAATGGGTAGATGAATGGAATCATATAGATAAAAAGAATATGAGCCTTTTATCTAAAATATTAAGGATTATTTTAGTCTCAGAACTTCAGAGCAAGGTGATCAATATTTTATTTGCTTCTTTAACCTACAGCTTGAAACAGTCTAATTGAACATTTTCATAGGAAATAATTACTTGAGTTATTAAAACTCAAATAATATAGATATAAAACTATAAAAAAAAAAGTTATATTTTTTGAAAGCCTGGAGTAAGCATGCTGCTGCTGCGGCTGCTAAGTCGCTTCAGTCATGTCCAACTCTGTGCGACCCCGTAGACGGCAGCCCACCAGGCTCCCCTGTCCCTGGGATTCTCCAGGCAAGAACACTGGAGTGGGTTGCCATTTCCTTCTCCAATGCATGAAAGTGAAAAGTGAAAGTGAAGTTGCTCAGTCATGTCCGGCTCTAGTGACCCCATGGACTGCAGCCCACCAGGCTCCTCTGTCTATGGGATTTTCTAGGCAAAACTACTGGAGTGGGGTGCCATTGCCTTCTCCGGGAGTAAGCATAACATATGATAAACGTTGTAGAAAATATTTACAAAGAAGTTTGACACCTCAAAAATATGATCAGAAGTTTACAGATACCTAGAAAAAAAACATTCTGTATAAATACAGACATAAAAAAGAATAAATATACTCGAACATTTGAGGATAATAAAACCACCTTGAATCAGAAATGGAAATATATAGGGGGGAAAGTGGGAGAAATAAACGAAGAGTTGCTTGAACTCAGGAAAGCAATGGGAAAAAAAAGACAAAATTATCTCAGAAATGTAAACTATAAAATGCTTAAGGCAGAAATCATGTCAAATAAGAAAGTAACAAAGGGCACTGGAAAAAGGCAGGAAAATGGCCAAAAGGCTGAAAATAACAAAGTAAAAACTGCAGAAATGGAAGACAGGCAAATTAAGAATAATATTCATATTACCAGAGTCACTGGAAAAGAAAAAAAGAGGCAATGGAACAGAAATATGTAAAATAAAGCCTAAGAAAAAGTTTCAGAAATTTTAAAAAGATCACCTAAATCTACACATTGGAAAGGCTTACTGGGTAACTGGCAAAATGATGAAGTCATTTTCTTAGTAAAATAATTAGATTTAAAAGATAAATTCAAAATCTTCAAGATCTCCAAGCAGATAATTCAGATAGTTTACCACACCAATATTATTAATTTACAGACTTTAAAACCAAATACAACTATGAATCAATCTTTATAAAAATATTCAGCAAAAGAAAATGTAAAACATAAAGAATTTTATGTCCAAACAAGTCATCCATCCTTTAAATACCAAGCATAGTAAATTCATTTCTAACATATAAAAATATATGAGATTCTTCATTCAGCAGCCCTTCTTGGGGAATTAACTATCAAATGAATTTCAATCAAGTAATGATTGGGGAATCTTAAACAAAAGGATCAATAATAAGTGTATTAAAATACATAAATGTACATGTAAGACTAAAACAATATGGGATAAAAGTGGAAGACTAAGATATAAATGTTACATGCTATGACATCATAGAAGTTAAAAGGCTTATTGCTGTATAGGCAATAAGGGAGTATTAAAAAATGTTGAAAACATAGTATAAACTGGATATTAAAAGATTAGATAAGAAAACATGGGACTAAATATATTTTTATAGAAATAAATACAAAGGTAACCACAAGGTTTGTAAAAATACAAACCCTCCTAAATACAAATAATAAGTAAACAAAGAACATAAAGAATATACATCTCACAGATGAAGACACATAGCAAATCCAACAAAATATCCATAATTACAAAACGTTTTGTGACAATTAAAACCAATCATATCAATAAATGTGAAAGAATTTAACTCACTTATTTAATAAAAAACAAATTTTAAATTTGGCTCAAAAAACAAGACCCAAATATATGCTGTAAACAAAAGACAACCCTAAGTCAAAGTAACTCAGAGAGGCTAAAAATTAAATGGACTTTGACTTACAGGAAAAGAGAATAGACACACTTTTCCCTAAGTACAACTAAAGTACTCAAATAAGTAAAAGTAAAAGTGCTGAACATTGTACAGAAAAGAAACATAAAAAGTCTCCGATAGGTGGAAAGAAGGCAGATGGGCTAGAGAGCTCCAAACCTAAGGAACAAATCTTAAGTTCCTTCAGTTGAGTTCAGTTCAGTCGCTCAGTTGTGTATGACTCTTTGTGACCCCATGAATCTCAGCACGCCAGGCCTCCCTGTCCATCACCAACTCCTGGAGTTCACCCAAACTCATGTGCATCGAGTCAGTGATGCCATCCAGCCATCTCATCCTCTGTCATCCCCTTCTCCTCCTGCCCCCAATCCTTCCCAGCATCAGGGTCTTTTCCAATGAGTCAACTCTTCACATGAGGTGGCCAAAGTATTGGAGTTTCAGCACAGCATCAGTCCCTCCAATGAACACCCAGGACTGGTCTCCTTTAGGATGGACTGGTTGGATCTCCTTGCAGTCCAAGGGACTCTCAAGAGTCTTCTACCAACACCACAGTTCAAAAGCATCAGTTCTTCAGCACTCAGATTTCTTCACAGTCCAACTCTCACATCCATACATGACCACTGGAAAAGCCATAGCCTTGACTAGACGGACCTTTGTTGGCAGAGTTATGTCTCTGCTTTTGAATATGCTATCTAGGTTGGTCATAACTTTCCTTCCAAGGAGTAAGCGTCTTTTAATTTCATGACTGCAATCACTATCTGCAGTGATGTTGGAGCCCAAAAATATAAAATCTGACACTGTTTCCACTGTTTCCGCATCTATTTCCCATGAAGTGATGGGACCAGATTCCATGATCTTAGTTTTCTGAATGTTGAGCTGTAAGCCAGCTTTTTCACTCTCCTCTTTCACTTTCATCAAGAGGCTTTTTAGTTCCTCTTCACTTTCTGCCATAAGAGTGGTGTCATCTGCATATCTGAGGTTATTGATATTTCTCCTGGCAATCTTGATTCCAGCTTGTGCTTCTTCCAGACCAGTGTTTCTCAGGTTTTCTTTTTTGGCTCACAAGTTCTAAACTTGGAGTTGAAAACAGCAGCTTCCTGGAAAAACCAAGGAACACAGGCAAAAACCTGCTCTAACAAAGGATTAGGAAAGGGGCAGCTTAATTAGCGTGACATAAATATATAGATAATAACCACTCTACTCCAGTCAAAATACAGAAAAAGCCATGGCTCACCCCAGTGCACACCCTAAAAGGCCAAGTAAGCAGCCTAGACTTCCACCATCATGCTTGCTTTCCACATGGCAAAGACTATAAAAGAAGAGCGATTAGCTTGTCATAAATACAGGAGACAAGAGACAGGGGTTCAATCCCTGAGTCAGAAAGATCCCCTGAAGAAGGAAACAGCAAGCTACTCCAGTATTCTTGCCTGGAAAATTCCATGAACAGAGAAGCCTGGAGGCCTCAGTAGCAAAGAGTAGCATGGGTAGCAAAGAGTCTGACACAACTGAGAGCGCGCACACAAGCACACAAACACACACACATAAACACACTATAATTCACTCTTTTTTTGTCAATACAGTTTGCTATTGGGCCTCCAACGTTCTAGACTTCCATCTACATGTACCTCTGCCCACCTCATAAAATTGGCCTCCAAGTTAGATTTGTGAGATGTGACATCCCCTCTTCAGACTGACCTTGATGCCCTCCACATTCCAAAATTACACACAAAACTATAAAGTCTCTAAATGTATTTAGCTTCTTATTTCCCAATTGTTTTTAAAGTTGTTGAAACAATACCATTTTCGCTAGACTACTTGTTGAAAGAGAAAAAAGCGTGGAAAAGTAATAAAAGCTAATATTCAACACATGTTAAAAACCACTACCACTAAATATTTGAGCTTTGTTTGCTTATGTAAGGGGAAACTTCACTCAAGCTACTGCAAATGATTTTCAAATGATATTGCATAATATTACCAAAAATCAGGAATTAGAATAAAATGCTTATTTTCTGATCACATGAGATTCTCAAATAGATTCAGACACAGTGCAATGTCTTCTCAAAAAAGATTGTATTAGAAAATACCTTTAAAGTTCTAAAAAAAAACAGTCATGTTTTGCATGAAAGATTTCTTGAATTTGAAAGATAATGTTATATTTGCATTATCTGCTCAACTATAAGATGACTTTGGCATAACATCTTTATGAAAAGATAAAAACTATTACTATATTATTTCTCCAATAGGACACCAAAGGCACAGGCCATAAGAGAAAAAAACAAATAAATTGGGCTTTGTGAAATTTCTAAAATTTGTGAACCAATTGATAATGTCAACAGAGAAAAAGGCAACCCACAGCATGGGAGAAAATACTTGCAAATTATATATTTAATAAAAGATTAATATGCATAATACATAGAGAATTCCTATAATTCAAAAATTAACAAAATAACTTTATTCAAAAACAGGCAATGAGTTTGAACAGGTATTTCTCCAGAGAAGATATACAAGTGTCCAATAATCACACATAAAGATTTTTAACATCAAAACTTTAACAACAACAACAAAAAAAAAACTTTGACAACATACCATCTCATACCCATTAGGATAGCTACTAAAAAAACAGAAAGAAAATATCAAGGGTTGGCACAGAGGTAGAGAAATTGGAACACTTTATACTATCGGTGGGAATTGAAAGCAAGGTCTCAAAGAGATATGTATAACAATATTCATAGCAGCATTATTAACCATATGTATAACAATATTCATAATTCATATGGAAGCAGCCAAGAGTTAGTTCATAGGTACACGAATGGATAAGCAAAATGTACATATGCATACAATGGACTGTCATTTGACCCTCAAAAGGAAGGCACTTCTGACATACATCACAACATGGGTGAAACTTAGGGACATTATACTAAGTAAAATAAGTCAGCCACACACAAACACACACATACACACAAAAACATACTGTATGATTCCACTTATAAAAGATATTAATACTTAGAGTACTCAAAATCATAGAGACATAAAGTATAAAGTATCTATGGGACATCCAGAAAGCAATTAGATGTCAGATTGTCAGTGAAGTGGACTGGGATAGAAATGAACTTTAAACTCAATGAAAATGTTAGTCACTCAGTCATGACTGCCTTTGTGACCCCACAGACTGTAACCTGACACACTCTTCTATCCGTGGAATTCTCCTGGCAATGATACTGGAGTAGGTTGCCATTCCCTTCTGCAAAGGATCTTCCTGACTCAGGGATAGGTCCCTAAATAATTAATTTCTCCGCCAATTGATTCTTATACTTATTTTCTCTATCTTGATGTTAGTATCTTATCCAATTTATCTTCCAAGACCACAACTCTTCTTTCCCTTCCCCAAACCTGATTCCCCCATTTAATTGTACACCAGTAACTTCTCTTCATTCTAACTCTCACTCAGCCTAAATTATCTCTCCTGCGTTCCTGCAGTGCTTCCTCAGGGGGGTTTCTTGTCTCATTTCTCCTGCCCGCTCCTAATCTGTCCTCAAAACTGCTTTCAGGATTATCTTTAAAAAACATTTTTCTGTTGTTTCTCACCTAGTTGGTGTCATCAATGACTCTTTATCATTATCAGGATAAAAATACATTACTTAGCATGATACTGTTTCCTTTTCTAAACTTATCTGTTGCTACCTTCCCCCTTAAGAAACATTTTAAATTATCTTTGTTTCTCCTAACATGAAGTGTGGTAAAAGCAGGCACTAAATATTTTTCAAGTGAAAGAATAAAGAAGGCATATTTCCCTTAACAAACAGTATTGTTTTATGTTCCTTAGTCTTCTGCACAAGTCTAGAAAATCTTTACACTCCATACCACACTGCTGCTCTCCACTATCTTTATCTAATGCTCACTTATTTGTGCTTCCCTATTCAGTTCAAGTATCACTTCCTTCGATATATCTTCACTCACCCCTACCTAATAATAATAAAGTAAATGAATCTCTCCTCTTCATGACCTTATCGCTGTGATGCTATTCCAAGTAGCAACAAGCAATTATACTTAATCTGTTTAACATATATTCTTTCTTAACAGGCTTGAGGATAATATTTCAATCAATTCATACATTCCCAAGGTGTGGCATAGAAATTAATAAGCAGTAACATAGAAAGGGTACAACAAATGATTTCTCAAAGAGTAAAGAAATAAAAGTGTAAATCAAAATATAAAAAATTTGATAAGGGAGATGTACAACATGTATCATTATAGTAGAGCTAGTATCTATTAGAATAAATATTTTCAAATGTTCTAACTATTAACATAGGTGTATTCTTGATGTGGTATGCTGCACTTTCAAGAAATAAAGAATAATTAATGATCAATAATCTTCCAACCCTAGGACTTTTGAAAAAATTCTGAAAACCTAGAACTAATCAGAAGAAGAGTGACGCAAATAGAAAAGAATAAAACAAATAGGAAAAAGAGACATTCTCTGATAAAAACAGAAAGTCTAATTTTATCCAAAAATAGAATTGAAACACATGCTTCAAATTCAAAAATCTTGGTTTTGACTTCTATTGCTTATTTTTCTAAATCTCTTCTCATCTTGCAACAGAAGTCTCAGGGTACCATTTCATGGTCTAAACACTAAAATAGCCTGACCAATTTCCAGACCAAACACACTTTGCTAAGCTTTTTATATCAGGATGCAAATGCTTACCCAAAAGTAACTCTTAACTGCTCATCCATCACAAAACAGTGGGTAAGAAGAAGTACTAGGATCTGGGTATGCATAAGCTTTGCTCTGAGGAGCCAAGATTGATTTTAAACAGGACACATTTGTTCAGTGGTAAGTCAAAATGTTCATATGAGAAAGGAGAGAAGGATATTTGTAAGATTAAGAACAAAAGAATATAATAGTGTCTGGTATATAGTCCATGGTGGGATAAATGTTTGTTAAATAGGTCTGTTGATTATTTGTGATTTAATAAAATAGAATATATTTGTTAATCCCTATTTACTATCCTTTATGTAACAGAGAAGATTTGAAAAGCAATCCTTACCTTTAAAAAAGTGTCTTTTCCTTACAGAATGACTCAGTAGTAATTCCTTCTCTGAGAAATGGACACTATGAAATTATTCTTATGAGAACAAATTGTTGCATGTGAAATCTGTAGAGTTAAATGTTACTTGAATTACCCAACACACACACACAGTATTCCATGTATAATTAGTAAGTTTATCCCTCAAATGTTAAGAAGAAAGTGAGAGTTGAGATAGTACCTACAAGGGAGTAAAAAGAGTATTTAAGATTTCAAGGAAGAATGTTTTTGAGGAGACTCCATGAACAAGCAGGGAAGAGAGGGCTCCTGTTGGGGGGAGGTTCCTACAGCTGGAACAAATATGTGAGACAACTTTCACTCTGTCTCATGGCTTTGCCTAATACAGAAGACAAGACATTGATCACACCCCCAGCTCTTAACCATGCCTGTCTTTTAAGATGAAGCAGCTTTCTATGGATCCCTTTCACTTTGCAATTTTCTGAAGACCACACCTTATGAAGCTCCAGGGAGCCCCTTAGATTTGTAATCCTAGCCCCTTAGATTTGTAATCCCCTTAGATTTGTAATTCATTTTAATTACGTTAAAAATGTAATTAATTTTTAATGTAATTAAAAATTCATTTCTTAGTTACCTTTCTAAGAACTTAATGCCAAAAAGGAGTAATTCATCCATTCCACCCTTCTATCTTCTGTTTTATATTTTCCCATTATGGGAATAATGAGAAATGTAAAACATCATTTACAGCCCCTCCTGTAATTTTTAGTTTATCTGTAAATACCCTTAGGAAAAAAATGATCTGCTAGAAGGAAAATCTAAGGACATACCAATGGCTATTTGACATCCAAAAAAGAGTCTGCTTATAGCTTTCAAGTGTTTAGGAGACAAGCTCCAAGAAGAGACAAGGATGGCTTTTCCAAAGACCCCATAACAGACAAATAACTTCCCCTCAACCTGCATCTGATCACCACTGAATGTGAAGGTCCTTCTTTTGTCCCTTAAGATGTTGAGTGCTCTTATTCGGATTAATTGAAATATTTTCTTCCATAATTTGTTGAGGGCTTACTGATTAAAGACCAAATGCCAAGACATAAGTAACATATGTTATTTCCCCTGTTTTGCAGGAGAATTTTTAAATAAAGTTCTTCCATACTGAGGCCAAAGCTTTTCTTCGTATAGTGAAACCACTCATTGAAAATTGTACAAAGCATTTTAGAGGCGTTTATTCCACCTTTGGCACTTCCCAGGTGGCTCAATAGGTCAAGAATCCCCTGCAATGCAGGAGATATGGGTTTGATCCCTGGGTCAAGATGATTCTCTGGAGGAGGGCATGGCAACTCACTCGAGTATTCTTGCCTGGAGAATCCCATAGACAGAGGAGCCTGGCAGGCTATAGTCCATAGGGTCACAAAGACTTGTACATGACTAAAGTAACTGATCATGCGTTCGCATACATTCAACCTTTATGAATCAAGATTACTTTTCTGTCTACCACTATACTAGTTTAATCCATCTTTGGAACATCCACAAACAGATCATAAAAAATTATCATCAGCAGAAAATAAGATTAAAAATTTAAAACCAGAAAACAACCAGTTCAATTCAGTTCAGTCGCTCAGTCGTGTCTAACTCCTTGCGACCCCATGAATCACAGCACTCCAGGCCTCCCTGTCCATCACCAACTCCTGGAGTTTACCCAAACTCATGTCCATCAAGTCGGTGATGCCATCCAGCCACCTCATCCTCTGTCGTCCCCTTCTCCTCCTGCCCCCAATCCTTCCCAGCATCAGGGTCTTTTCCAATGAGTCAACTCTTCACATGAGGTGGCCAAAGTATTGGAGTTTCAGCACAGCATCAGTCCCTCCAATGAACACTCAGGACTGATCTCCTTTAGGATGGACTGGTTGGATCTCCTTGCAGTCCAAGGGACTCTCAAGAGTCTTCTCCAACACCACACTTCAAAAGCATCAATTCTTCAGTGCTCAGCTTTCTTCACAGTCCAACTCTCACATCCATACATGACCACTGGAAAAACCATAGCCTTGACTAGATGGACCTTTGTTGACAAAGTAATGTCTCTGCTTTTCAATATGCTATCTAGGTTGGTCATAACTTTCCTTCCAAGGAGTAAGCATCTTTTAATTTCATGGTTGCAATCACCATCTGCAGTGATTTTGGAGCCCCGAAAAATAAAGTCTGACACTGTTTCCACTGTTTCCCCATCTATTTCCCATGAAGGGATAGGACCAGATGCCATGATCTTCGTTTTCTGAATGTTGAGCTTTAAGCCGACTTTTTAACTCTCCACTTTCACTTTCATCAAGAGGCTTTTTAGTTCCTCTTCACTTTCTGCCATAAGGGTGGTGTCATCTGCATATCTGAGGTTATTGATATTTCTCCCAGCAATCTTGATTCCAGCTTGTGTTTCTTCCAGCCCAGCATTTCTCATGATGTACTTTGCATAGAAGTTAAATAAGCAGGGTGACAATATACAGCCTTGACGTACTCTTTTTCCTATTTGGAAAAGTCTGTTGTTCCATGTCCAGTTCTAACTGTTGCTTCCTGACCTGAATACAGGTTTCTCAAGAGGCAGGTCAGGTGGTCTGGTATTCCCATCTCTTTCAGAATTTTCCACAGTTTATTGTGATCCACACAGTCAAAGGCTTTGGCATAGTCAATAAAGCAGAAATAGATGTTTTTCTGGAATTCTCTTGCTTTTTCCATGATCCAGAGGATGTTGGCAATTTGATCTCTGTTTCCTCTGCCTTTTCTAAAACCAGCTTGAACATCTGGAAGTTCGCGGTTCATGTATTGCTGAAGCCTGGCTTGGAGAACTTTGAGCATTACTTTACTAGCGTGTGAGATGAGTGCAATTGTGCGGTAGTTTGAGCATTCTTTGGCATTGCCTCTCTTTGGGAAAACAACCAAGGCTTGATCTAAACTTTATCTTGGTTATTAATAAGTTTATATTTCAGTGCCAAGATGACTGGTAGGAGGGTATGGAGGAAAGAAAAGAGTAAATGATGGTGTATATTTTCTTTTTGTTTTTGATCATTTTAATTTTATTCCTCAAAGAATTCCAAAAGCATATTCCCCCTTTATCTTGCCTTTCTTTTACATTTTATTTATTGTCCCTCTTTGTAGCCTTCATTTTCGATTTCTGCCTATAAATGTTTGAGTTGATACGGAGAGGAAAAAAATGAGGCTTAGGAAAGCTTAATAATGAGGGGAAAAAAATGATTTCAGAGTTATTAGTTTAGTTTTGCCCATGCAAAGGCAAACTCCAAATGTTATTTGGGTTTCTATAAAGTCAATTTTATTTAGCCATGAGAAAACTTTTATTAAATAAAAATAAGGTTTTTTAATCATCAAAATGATGAAATCAAAATGGCTGTATGAGTTTTCTACCATCTTTTTCCCCAGAAAAAGTAGATTTTTAACAATTGTCCATGAATGAGAGAGCATTTGTGGATTTCCAGAGTTCAGTGGAGAAGATCTAGTATATCAAAGGAGCAAGAAAAGCCCAAGATTGGATACACTGAAGAGGTCAAAAGGAGCTGTTTTGCTTTACCTGTGTCACTTTCCCCAGGGTGCACAAACTGCCAAGAGAGACCTTGTTGGCCCATGGATTTCTGCCAAAGAGAAACTAAGAACATATGAGTGAGCACCTGATTTTCCCAGCTGTGTGTGTCCCTGCCAGTTCTTTATTGCCCATCCATAATACTGCTTCATGAGCTGCACAGCTGAGGGGCAGTGAGTGGCTGGGAGAACAGTGTCTTGGGCTATGAATGAAACACATCGAAAAAATGCAGATCCTAATAATTGCTTTACAGATGCCATCAGGAAGGCCATCCATGAGGCTCTGGAGCTGCTTCACCTGCAGATGATCCCAGCTAGCTCATGGGTTCCTCCAACACTCCACATACCTCACTCCCACCACCTCTCCCCCACACACCCCAAGCTAGCACCCTATGTGCACCCCTAACAGCAGTGAGAGTGAGCCTTTGCAGACACCTAGTGACCATATGCAGAAAGAGGCTCAACTCTGCAGGTTTGGGGAAAAGTACACAAACCTGTGGAGAAGGCAATGGCATCCCACTCCAGTACTCTTGCCTGCAAAATCCCATGGATGGAGCAGCCTGGTGGTCTGCAGTCCATGGGATCGCTGAGAGTCAGACACGACTGAGGGACTTCACTTTCACTTTTCACTTTCATGCATTGGAGAAGGAAATGGCAACCCACTCCAGTGTTCTTGCCTGGAGAATCCCAGGGTTGGGGGAGCCTGGTGGGCTGCCGTCTATGGGGTCGCACAGAGTCGGACATGACTGAAGCAACTCAGTAGCAGCAGCAAAAGCACACAAACCTGAGCATTCAATACCACCTTAGAGAAAGCAAATAAGACACAGCGAGCACCTGGCCTGGCTTACAGAATCCAGAGAAGGCATATAACCCTTAGAATTCCTCAAGAGGACACAAGAAATGTAGGACAGGTATATCCACATAAGAGGTCTGAGAGAGCCTCAGAATCCTTAATAAAGAAGTATAAAAGAGTTTTTCTATGAGATCAAAGTTAAGTTGCTATCATCTTAAAACAGACTGCTTTATCTATAAGATGTTCTGAACCCCATAGTAATCACAAAGTAAAATCCTACAGCAGATACACAGAAGATAAAGAGAAGGGAATCAAAGCATACCATTACAGAAAGTCATTAAGTTACAAGAAAGAGCAAGAGAGGGAGAAAGAAAGAAGGGAACTACTTAAAGTCAAAAAACAATAAAAGGTCATTAGTAAGTTCTTGTCAAGAATTTCTTCAAATGTAAATGGATCAAATTGTTCAATCAAAAGGTACAGAATGGCTAAATGGATTTAAAACATAAAACACAACTATATGCTACCTACAATAGACTCATTTTGGCAGGATACACATAGTTTCCACATGGAAGAATGGGAAATAGTATCTAATGCAAACAGAAACCAAAGAGAACAGGGGTAGCTGATCTTAATATCAGACAAAATAGACTTTAAGGCAAAAACTGTAACAAGAGATAAAAATGTCATTATGTAATGATAAAGAGCCAACTTATTAAGAGAATATAACAATTCTAAATAAATATGCACCCAATATCAGAACACCTACATAGACTAAATATAACAATCAAATACTAACAAATCTAAAGGGAGAAATAGACAATAATCCAATAATAGTAGGGGACTTCAGTACTCCACTTCCAACAATGGATAGATTATCCATACAGAAAATTAATAAGGAAACATTGGACTTTACATTCTAGATCTAATAAACCTAACAGATATATACAGAATATTTCATCCAACAACAGCAGAATGCTTATTCTTCTCAAGCACACAAGGACCATTCTCCAGAATATATCATATGTTAGACCACAAAAGATTTAGCAAATTTAAGAAGACTGAAACCATACTAATTATCTTTTCTGACTACAGTAATATGAAACTAGAAATCAATAACAGAAGGAAAATTGGAAAGTTTCTCAAATATGTGGAGATTAAGCAATATGCTATTGATTAGTCAGTGTATCAAAGCACTCAAAAGGAAATCAAAATTATCTGAAAATAAATGAAAATAGCATATGAACACTTATGGGATGCAGGGGGAAAAAGCAGTTCTAAGAGGGAAGTTTATAGTGATAAATATCCACATTAAGTAAAAAGAAAGATGACAAATAAATTACTTAACTTTATCCTCAACAAACCAGAAAACATTAAGTCCAAAGTTAAGAGAAGGAAGGAAATAACAAAATTAGAGCAAAAGTAAATAAAATAGAGACCAAAAAATAACATAAAAGATCAACAAACTAAAACTGGTAAGATAAATAAAATTGACAAGTTAAGGTAAAAAAATGTCAGAAGGTAAATAAAATTGACAAACATTTAGCTAGACTAGTGAAAAAAAATTTAAAAAAAATTTTCTCTAGGATCAAGAATAAGACAGAGATGCCTATCCTTATCCCTTTTATTCAACACAGTATCGGGAGTCCTAGCCAGAGCAGTTAGGCAAGAAAAATAAAAGTTATCCAAATCAGCAAAGAAAAAAATTCAAATTGTCTCTGTTTGAAGATGACATGATGTTATACACAGAAAACCCTAAAAACTTAGCAAAAAACTGCTAAAATTAATGAACAAATTCAAGAAAGTTGCAGAATAAAAATAAACATACAAATATCTGTTGCACTTCTATATGCCAACAACAACAACAATACTCAAAAAAGGAAACCATGTCATTTACAGAGGCATTAAAACAATTTTAAAAAGCCTTTGGAATTCATTTAATCAAGAGGGTGAAAAATCTGTACACTGAAACATGAAGACACAGATGAAAAAAAAAAAAAATTGAAGACACAAATCAAAATTTCATCTTGTGAGCAGAAAGAATTAATATTGCTAATGTCCATACTGCTCAAAGCCCTCTATAGATTAAATACTATCTCTGTAAAAATTCTAGTGTTATTTTTAATGGAACTAGCACAAACAATTCTAAAATCTGTATGAAACTACAAAAGACCCTTTATAGCCAACACATTCTGAAAAAGAAAAAGAAAGCTATGGGCATCACACTTGCTGGTTTCAAACTATGTTACAAAGCTACAATAACCCAAACTGTGTGGTACTATCATAAAGACAAACTCATAGATAAATGGAACAGAATTGAGAACTCAGAAATAAACCTATGCATTTACAATCAACAAATACTTTATAAAGGAATCAAGAATGCTCAATAGAGAAAGGGTAACTCTTCAATAAATGATGCTAGAAAAACTGGATATTCACATGCAAAAGGATGATACTGGACTCAGCACTGCTCACAAAAATTAAATGGATTAAAGGCTCAAATGTAAGACTTGAAACTCTAAAACTCCTAGAAGAAAACATAGGGGGAAATCTCCTTGACATTGTTGCCAACAATTTTTTGGATATGACACCAAAAGCGCAAGCATGTATTCTAAGTCACTTTAGTCATGTCTGACTCTTTGTGACCCCATGGACTGTAGGCCAACAGGCTCCTCTGTCTAAGAGATTCTCCAGGCAAGAATACTGGAGTGTGTTGCCATGCCCTTCTCCAGAGGATCTATCCAACCCAGGGATCAAACCTGCATCTCCTGCACTGAAGGTGGTTTCTTTTACCACTGAACCACCACAGAAGTCTCCAAAACACAAGCAACAACAGCAAAATTCAACACTTTTGAGTATATCAAACTAAAACACTTCTACACAGCAAAAGAAACAGTTAACAAAATGAAAAGACAACAAATGGATCCAGAGAAAATATCTGCAAATATGCCCTTTGGTAAGGGGTTAATACCAAACATATATAAGAAACACATATGACTCAATAGCAAAAAAAAAAAAAAAAAAATCAATTAAAAACTGGGCAGAAGAACTAAATATACATTTTTCCAAAGAAGATATACAAATGATCAACAGGTACATGAAAAGGGGCTCAGCCTCACAAATCATCAGAGAAACGCAAGTCAAAAACACCACGAGATATCACTTTATACTTGTTAGGATGGGTATTTTCAAAAACACAAGAGATAACACCTGTTGACAAAGATGTGGCAAAGTGGGAATTCTTGTGTCTTGGTGGGGATGTAAATTGGTAAAGCCACTGTAGAAAGTAGTATGAATAGAAATAGAATTAGAATAGAAATAGAATTACCATAGGATCCAGCAAGCCTATTTCTGGGTATATGTCCAAAGAATGAAAACAATAACTTGAAAAAATTATCTGCACACCCCTACTCATTGTAGCATTATTTACAGTAGCTAAAACATAGAAACAACCTAAGTGTCAGTCCTGAATATCCATTGGAAGGACTGCTGCTGAAGCTGAAACTCCAATACTTTGGCCACCTGATGCAAAGAACTGACTCATTTGAAAAGACCCTGATGCTGGGAAAGATTGAAGATGGGAGGAGAAGCGGATGACAGAGGATGAGATGGTTGGATGGCATCACCAACTCAATAGACATGAGTTTGAGTAGGCTCTGGGAGTTGGTGATGGACAGGGAAGCCTGGTGTGCTGAGGTCCATGGGGTCACAAAGAGTCAGACATGACTGAGCGACTGAATTGACTGACTGAAGTGTCTGTCAACAGGTCAATGGATTGGAAAACGTGAAATTTATATGACTATTATTCAGCCATAAAAAGAAGGAAATCTAGCCATTTTTGACAATATGGATTGATCTTGAGAGCATTATGCTGAGTTAAATAAGACAGTGAAAGACAAGTACTGTGTGATATCCCTTATACATAGAATCTGAAAAGTCAACTCACAAAGAGAATAGAATAGTGGTTTCCAGAAGCTGGGGGTGGGGAAATGATGAATATTAGTCAGAGAGTGCAAACTTCCAGTTATAAGATGAATAAATTCTGGAAATCTAATTTACAGCATGATGACTAAAGTTAATAATATTGTATTATTTACTTAAAGTTGATAAGTGAGAATATCTTTAATGTTTTTACTACATTACACACTCAAAAAGGTAGTTATAGGAGGTTATGGATGTGTTAACCAAGATTATTGTGGTAATCACAGTATTTACATATATCAAATCATCACATTGTGTAACTTAAACTTATATAGTATTATATATTAATTATATCTCAATAAAGTTGGGGGGAAAAGAAATGCAAATATATTTTCTTTACATCAAAAGAAACGTATTAGGATTTTTAAAGTAATAGTCACTACCAGGTAAAGGGCACCAGAGACTTCAGTACAATCTTTGCAATTTCCTATGAATCTAATTTAAAATAAAAAGTTCAAAAAATAATAAGCAAGAGAAAGCAGTGTGCAAAATATTAATTCTTACTGAATTTAATAATGGGTATTAAATATAGGTACAATGGGTAAAATATATATAATTTAAATATTAAATATAGATATAGGTATTCATTGTGTTATTCTTTTTACTCATCTATATGTTTGGAAATTTTCATAATGAAATTTTGAAAATAAAAAGAAAACTTTTATTTAAAAGAAGTAAAAAATTATTACTCAAGCCTGCAATTCATTCATTTTAATTGTGTTCACATATCTATTCTGTTATAAACTGATTTGCATCCATTTAGCTTCTGCATATGTATCATGTTTGTCTAAATGGGTGATGATGGACAATTAATACTCAGGAAAAAGGTGAAAGAAAAATTATGAGAGAAAAGAAATGCACATAAGTCAATTTAAGTCTTCAAAATTCACTTTAAAAATGTCTTTCTTAGGGCTAGTTTATGAAATGAGTTTCCTACTTATCCCCTTTCAATGTGTAATTTTCAATACTTGATCCCCTCCCCACCCCTTTTTATTTTTTACCATTTTCAAGGCTTCAGAACACTAAATCCAAGTGGATTTAGTTCAGCTTTAGTTAGAAATTTCAGGCTAAAGTTGGATCCTGCTAAGCTTTCTTTCTTTTTTTTTTTCTTTCATCTCTTCTCTCCTCCCCCTCCTTCTAAGAATTAACATTTGACTCTAATCACTAATCTCTAACAACTAGAAAAAGACTTGACTTTCATTTCTGTCTTAAAATGATACTTTGAAGGTAATGACAAGAAACCCAGGATTAGTTCATTACAGAAAAAGAAGATATATGAATGTAAAATTATTCAGCAAAGTATACCGGGATGATATAAATATACTTAGAGGGGCCTGATATAGAGGCCATCTAAAACTTCCAAAAGATGCTAAAGTCCTTTAAAAACCTAAAGCATCCAAACTATGTGCAACAATCTCACTTGCTGCACAGAAGACTGATAAATAAGACTTTAGGATTGAAAATCAATAAACAAAGATAAAATGTACACTCAAAAGAGTCTGGAAATAATCAGTTTTCCTATATCTTCATAAATAAACCATGTCTGAAAAAAACCAGATTAATTTCAACTCCCCCTAGTTGAACCACTTCTCAACTTCTCTCAACATCTATGAAAAAATCATTCAATCTGTAACAAAAGATCTACTTGACTTTTAACAAAATTACTCACTTCACATATTAAATAATATTTTTCAAAACATCACTATAAAAGGGTAATACATGTCAAGGAAAATAAAAACCTTTCATTAAAATTTAGAGAAAGTGCAACAGGATAGTCCCAGGAATGTAAAACACTTCTGTTTATTTTCTTTGGGTCCCTGTTAGATTTGCCTTGCTGTTTCCAGTAGTTTGAACAACTAAGGGTTCAAGAATATATTCATGATTTTTCTTCTGGTCTGAGTTAAAATTCCTGCATGCCCTGCAATTTATAGCATGTTATCTATAGAGTTGTTGTCAGTCTCTCCCCTTGAAAGGAAGAATAATAATTTTTAGGGTCTTTAGAATAGGAAAAAATAGGTGCAGATATCAGAGCATTTATTGCTGAATAGGAAATTATGCAAATGATTTTTTTTTAAGCCATGTGTAAAGAGAAACGTTTAAAAAGCTGTTCTAATACAGCAAAACCTTACCAAAGCAAGCTGAGTGACCTAGATTTCCTTTTCTTTTTCACATAAAATTTGTCAAAAAAAAAAAAAATCCACAATTTTTATTCCATTGTTATAAAGAAGTGAAGACAAATTATCAGAGCATAAAACCAATGCATTGATGAAAAATAACCTCTCAGGAAGAGAAAGTTAACAGAGCGTGCACCCTAGCCCTGATTTATATCAGTGTTGTATTATTAGTGTTTCCCTTTACAAGAGGGAAGGTAGGAGAAAGGGAGGAAATAAGGAACTAGAAAGAAAGAAGTAACAAACTGTTATGATTATAATCCAGAATTTCATACATACATTTAATGTTCAGAAAAATATGGATCCCCAATTTTACAGCATTCTCTAATATCAGTGAAGGAGGAAACAGACAGAACAGGCTCCATCTTGAAAGCAGGACTCCATCTTGGGCCGGACTGTGGACTTTGAGCTATATGCCCAGTATCTACGGAAACGACACACCAACTGGAAAATCAGACCTCCCAGATAGAAGAGCCCCAGGGCTTGTATGTGGACTCTCCATTGCCTAAAAGAATACCTTTATTATCTGTGTGACTGAATAGAATCATAAATTCTATTATGCTTATTGGGGTATGACCACAGGCCTATTGATAATTGTCCACCGTTAACTACCTAGGCTTAAGGCATATGAATCACGGGTTAACTTCGATTGTATCTTTCTTTTCCTTTGTTCAGACTCGTTTCAGGGAATTTGGGGAGGTGGGTTTG
This sequence comes from Bos indicus, assembly GCF_029378745.1. Taxonomy (NCBI): domain Eukaryota; kingdom Metazoa; phylum Chordata; class Mammalia; order Artiodactyla; family Bovidae; genus Bos; species Bos indicus. The sequence goes on from NC_091760.1 coordinate 116,739,895, forward strand.
GGCATGTACACTTAGGGTATATAAGGTTTTCACAAAAACTGGTCAGGGTCCTTGGCTAAGAGGAGACTCTGCCTTGGGCCCACCAGTGTAATAAACTGCACTCCACTATCTGCATTGCCCTTCTGAGTGAGTTTGTTTTCCTGGAACACGTGGCTATAATATCAACCAGCTAGGACTCAGTGTGTTTAGCTGATCTTTTCTTGCCCTGGGTAGGACTGAAAATTACTTACAAAGTTATGTAAAATGCAGATCTCAAAACCCATTCCAAGATTAATGAATCTCCAAAGATAAGAAACAAGAATTTATATATATATATATATATATATATATATATATATATATATATATATGTGTGTGTGTGTGTATATATATATATGTTTTATTTTTTGTTTATTTTAACTTTTTAACTGAACTGTAGTTGATTTATATTGTTTCAGGTATACAGCAAAGTGATTCAGAAATATATAATTCTTTTCAGATTCCTTTCTAAGTTATTACAAGATATTGAATATAGTTCCCTGAGCTACATGGTAGGTCCTTGTTGTTAACCTATTTTATTTATAGTAATGTACATCTGTTAATCCCAAATTCCTAATTTATCACTCCCCAACCTCTTTCCTTTGGTAACCACAAGTTTGTTTTACATGTCTATTGCATGTATTTTTAAAAAGAAATGGTAAATCACAAGGGATTCAGATTACATCTTTGTTAAAAACCTAGTGCTACTAAAAATCCAGAGAACCAAGTGAAAAGGTAAAAGAATTCAGCAAAATAAGTGAATAGAAAATTAATGTATAGAAATTTTTAAAACTTCATGCATCTTTAAGATATAGTCACAAGTAAAATAAGCAAATAAAATAACAACAAAAATATTGGAGTTACAGGCTACTATATATAAAATAAACAACAATAACTAACTACTGTATAGCACAAGGAACTATATTCAATATCTTAAAATAACCTATAATGGAAAAGAATCTGAAAAACAATCTATCTATCTGTGCATTCATATATATGAAACAATTTGCTATACTCCTGAAACATCAGAAATCAACTAGACTTCAATAAAAACAAATGATTTTTTAAAAATCTAGGAATAAAATTAAATAGAAACCTTCAAGATCTCTCTAGAAGAAACTATAAAATTCTCCTGCAGGACACAAAATAAGACGAAACAACTAGAAAGTCTGTGTCCTCTGGAAGGAAGATTCAACACCATGGAAACACCCAGCAAGATAAATAAGATGATTCTAAAGTTCATATAGAAAAGTAACAAAGAGAAATCACTAGGGAAACTCAAGAGTACTGACTGATTATCAGTTTTTCAGAAGTAAAAGCATATTATAAAACTATAATAATTAAGCCAGTACATGAATGTCATAAAGCTACAATTAAAAGCATATAATTTGCTATAATAATAGAAAACTAATAGTGGGAAAAGGAAATCCAGTAATAGGTGAAACACACCTAGAGACATTGTATATTAAATACAATAAAAGCAACATTTCAAATCAATGAAGAAAATTCAGTTTATTCATAAATGCTCTCATCAACAATAAAAAGTATAAATCTACTAGATGAAAATATGGAAGGAGCATATAAAATAAACTTGGAGTGAAATTTTTCTAAATGTAACACAAAACTGAGAAGGCAAATAAAAGACTGATAACTTCAACTACCAAAAATTTTATCAAGGTCAAAAAGAAAATCTACAGAAGGCAAAATAAAATTAGGAAAATTATCTACAGCTCATATCACAATGTGACGTCCTCAAAAAACTCTTAACCACATGCAGCTACAGATCTTTTCCTCTCAGATTGGCAAATATCACAAACTGTTATTTTCAAAAAAAAAAAAAAAATGTCTGGCCAAAGTGTAGAAAAAAGGCATTTCCATATATTACCAGAGGGAGTATAAATTGAAGCAGTCATTGAGAAGGGTGATTTAACAATGGCAATTCAAATAAAAAATGTGCATATCCTTTGACCCATGAAAACTACTTCTATAAATATAATCTGATTTATATTTGGAACTGATATATGCACAAATTATTCATTTTAGCATTGCGTGTAAGATCAGAAGGTTGAAAACAACCTAAATCTCTATTACTGAGGATCTAGCTAAATAAATTGTGGGGACACTTTTATGCAATGAAATAATCAGCCAGTATTTAAAAGAATAAGGTGTATCTATGTAGATTGTTTTGGTGGAAAATTAAGATGCCAAGAACTGTGTTTATTCTGTTATTTTCATGTAGCATATATACTTTTTGGTGAAATAGAATATCTCCCAAGTGTACACAAAACTGGTACTAGTGCTTTCTTCTTGGGAGGCAGGTTAAGTGGCTTCAGAGAAAGAATGGGAGGAAATTTTACTGTTCATTGTATTTGAATGTTTTTATTTTTATAATAATTATTCAATGAAAAAAATGAACCAGAACACTAAAAACCAACACCTTACTCCTGCCTGAGGGTTAACCAGCTTGTTTTTCAGACAAAGCCTCTTTAAAAAGAAGAGAGACAACACTCAAGGCAGAGCTGTCCAGGAAATGCCAAATTGGTCTGTTCAAACAGCGATCTTGAATTACACATTCTCAGCTACTGTGCCTGTCTGGCTCCATTATTGGCTGGCCTTCTTTCAGCTCTCCTGGCTGAAATGACTTCCATTGCTCCTGCTTCTCAATTACTTTAAGCTGGCTTGTCTGAGGTCTGTAAATCAGCTTGTTTACTCCCTCCAATGATAACTTCATTCTCATCTACATTCCTGAAACACACAAGCAGTACTTTATCCCATCATCTACCTTGGATTATTCATCACAGTCCCTTTGACCTAGCCCCAGCTCAGTTTCCCACCTTCTATTCCTGTGTCTACAGAATAGTTAGGCATTTGAGCAGGCAGTCCCCTTCTCACTCCAATTCTCAATTTAGTTACTAGCCTTCCCTCAGCCTCCTCTCCCCTAGGGATAGATGTCTTCTCCTCAGTTCAGGGGAGAAGAATTTCATGCAGGGCAATGGCATGTGTACTAGTATGTATAGTATAGACAGTGGATCACAAAGATCAGATGTGGGAGGTACAAGAGGAGGTGGTATAGTCAGTTAGAATTCTTCTACTAAGATCCAGAGAACAACAAACAAGAACTTGGCTAGAGAGCTGAGGGAGAAAATGAAAAGTGAGTGAATTTGTATATTTTTTTGCACTCAGAGAAGTAACTGATATCTAAGAATACCAGGCAGAGAAGGCAATGGCACCCCACTCCAGTACTCTTGCCTGGAAAATCCCATGGATGGAGGAGCCTGGTAGGCTGCAGTCCATGGGGTCGCTAAGAGTCGGACACCACTGAGCGACTTCACTTTCACTTCTCACTTTCATGCATTGGAGAAGGAAATGGCAACCCACTCCACTGTTCTTGCCTGGAGAATCCCAGGGTTGGGGGAGCCTGGTGGGCTGCCATCTCTGGATCGCACGGAGTCGGACACGACTGAAGCGACTTAGCAGCAGCAGCAGCAGCAGAATACCAGGGGCAACTATCGAGGAGAACTATGATCTTTGGCTTCATGCTTGATAACAGCAAGGAAATTGGTGCTTTCCTGATATGGGAAAAAGCAAGACACAAAAGGGCAGAGGGACACCCAGAGTTTGAGATGCTTTGATAAAACCTGGCAGGGAAGTAGGGTAACTATTTGGGTAAAATCAGTTCAGTTCAGTCGCTCAGTAGTGTCCAGCTCTTTGTGACCCCATGAATCGCAGCACGCCAGGCCTCCCTGTCCATCACCAACTCACGAAGTTTACTCAAACTCATGTCCATTGAGTTGGTAATGCCATCCAGCCATTTCATCCTCTGTCATTCACTTCCCCTCCTGCCCCCAATCCCTCCCAGCATCAGAGTCTTTTCCAATGAGTCAACTCTTCGCATGAGGTGGCCAAAGTACTGGAGTTTCAGCTTCAGCATCAGTTCTTCCAATGAACACCCAGGATTGGTGTCCTTTAGAATGGACTGGTTGGATCTCCTTGCAGTCCAAGGGACTCGCGAGAGTCTTCTCCAGCACCACAGTTCAAAAGCATCAATTCTTCGGCGCTCAGCCTTCTTCACAGTCCAACTCACATCCATACATGACCACAGGAAAAACCATAGCCTTGACTAGACAGACCTTTGTTGGCAAAGTAATGTCTCTGCTTTTGAATATGCTATCTAGGTTGGTCATAACTTTCCTTCCAAGGAGTAAGCGTCTTTTAATTTCATGGCTGCAGTCACCATCTGCAGTGATTTTGGAGCCCGAAAAAACAAAGTCTGTCACTGTTTCCACTGTTTCCCCATCTATTTGCCATGAAGTGATGGGACCAGATGCCATGATCTTCGTTTTCTGAATGTTGAGCTTTAAGCCAACTTTTTCACTCTCCTCTTTCACTTTCATCAAGAGGCTTTTTAGTTCCTCTTCACTTTCTGCCATAAGGGTGGTGTCATCTGCATATCTGAGGTTATTGATATTTCTTCCGGCAATCTTGATTCCAGCTTGTGCTTCATCCAGCCCAGGGTTTCTCATGATGTCCTCTGCATATAAGTTAAATAAGCATAACAGCCAATAACTATTAGCTGACTTAACTGCACTCTAGATCTAAGTGGGTTTATATGTATAAGAGGTTTATATATCATTATGGATTGTTTATGTCACCCCCAAAATTCATTTGCTGAAGTCCTAACCCCTCATATAATGGTGTGCCCTCAGTCATGTCTGACTCTCTACAACGCCATGGACTTTAGCCTTCAGGCTCATTTGTCCATGGAACTTAACAGGCAAGAATACTGGAGTGTGTAGCCACTTCCTACTCCAGGGATTGAACCTGCATCTGTTGCATCTCTTGCATTGGCAGGCAGGTGCCTTACCACAGTGCCACTTGAGAAGCCCAAATATAATGATATAAAGAGGCAAAACCCTTGTGAGGTAATTAGACCATGAGGGTGAAGTTCTCATTAATGAGGTTAGTGCCCTTATAAGAGACACAAGAGCTTCCCTTCCCTTTCTGGTCTGGAAGTTACAGAAGACAGCCATCTGCAAACCAGGAAGGTGTCCCTCATTAGGCAGTGGATTTGCTGGTATCTTAATCTTGGAATTTCCAACCTCCAGAAAGCATATCTTTCACCAGTACTGTAAGAAAGAAATGTCTGTTTTTTACTCATCCTGTGGTACTGCATTATAGCAGCACAATCTAACATGTAAGTAATTCAGGGTACATAACTCCTGGTGTTATATATTATTATTAAGCCAATTTTTCTGCCCTAACTCATTTAACCCTCAAAACAAATGTACAAGTTTTGTACTATTATTAAACACATGAAAAAACTAGAACATACAGAGGTCAAGAAATTTGCCCAAGTTCATCATGTAGCTGAAGAGGGGAAGAGCCAGGGTTTAAATTTGGGTGGTTCCTAAATTGAGCTCAGAGAAGAGGTCATATACAGAGAAATCCATGGTGGAGTCAGTCAATAAATGGTATTTATAACTACAAAAATGGATTGACACAGTTTAAGAAGAGCATGTTATTAGAAAATAATGCAAGTCCTGTGGAAAGCTAATAATTTAAGGGCAATTAGAGAAGGAGGATTTAGAGAAGGTGAAGGCAAAAGACCAAAACTGTAGGAAGAAAACTCATGGATCTGATGCCCTGCCAATGTCATTGTGTGTTCACAATGGTCAGCTTTGTTTAAAGAAGAAGGAAAAGGAAAGGAGGAGAAGAAGAAAAAAAAAAGGAAAGGCAAAGGAAAGAAATGTATAAAAATATTAAACCAAATATGTTTATAATACATCAGAGGGCAAGGGGTAGAATCTTAAGTCTCAGGTAACAAGTCAGGGTCTCATTTTTCAGATGAAAAGCTGTATGTCTAGCTTAGATTTAGTAATCATAGTTTCCATAATATATAGTTGAATTTATTGGACAACTAAATTGAAGGGTATTCAAAAAACTCCAAAGCACAGTGCCCATAATCACATGAGGCATATGAGTATAGGCTCCCTCAAGGAAGGAATTTCCCTTTTACTTCCCAAGCCTGGAACACAGTAAACACTCAAAAATGACTTGATAATATTGGACATAGCACAGAAAGATGCATTTAAAAGATAAGTAATTTTGAGGAAAACAATGTTACTTTGCTAATTTCTTTTTATTTTTAATGTCACCAGATTTGCAAAGTTTGCAGTCTCAGAATTAGATTAGTTTTATAAAGTTTTCCTCACTTTGTTTTTCCCCAATCCCATACCAGTCAAATAAAATAAATTTCAGTTCTGCTAACATAGCTTGAATTATGAATTTAGGTCTTTTTTACAGAGCAGAGTTCAACTTTTGAAAGAGTTTTACTACCACATTATAAAGTAACAAATGTTCAGTAATGTTTGACATTTCAAAAGCTAGTACATAGAACTGTAAATTTCAGATTTATAAGGGGAACATGTAGATTTTTAATTATAGCAATTCCATTAACTTCAAGATGTGTACTCAACCACACAGAAACATTTCTTTCTTATAGTTATTTGGGAACCAAAGAAATACATGTGCATCACCACAATCTTCTTTAAATGGAAATTTCAAGTCTCTCAGAAACAGAATGCCATCTTTTATGTTTTTAAGTATAGAAACATTTCACTGATTTTCCACAAAATGTTTTCATTAGAGTCAGGGAAATCTTGGATTTTTAATCTGTCCTCTTTCAAAAAGAGATGGAAAAAATGTTTAATGCATGACTACTAAGAATTTTGCAAAAGACTTTCACACTAATGTTTAAAGAATTTCCAAATGTCATTTATCTGATACCTTTTTTCTTTGACATGGGAAAAAAGGAAGTGGCAGAATCGAAAAAAAAAGTATTGAAAACAAATAGACTGACCTATGCTTAGCCTGTCTCCATGCTGTCAGGTTGAGATAAAAGCCCCAACAGAGTCCCCAAGAATCCCACGACTGCATAGGTTCTCAGTACACTACATGTGCCCAAGAGAAGAAAAAGAAAACTGAGGAAGAAATAGAAAAAAATGTGTAATTGGTGATTTTTTTTCTTCTAATGAAGACAGCAAATAAAGGTGTTGTCCTTCACTCCTCTTGAGGCCAACTGAATGGGTCAAAACAGTAAAAAATAGGGAAGGAAATATCATCTTCAATAGGTCAGGGAAATGGCCATGTTTTTAATACATGAGTCAGGACACAAATCTGCTAAACTGTGAAGGATAATAAAAGAAAATGCATGATACATCAGACCTGGAGGAGGATGCAGTTCCCTCTAAAAATAGATGTCATGACCCAGCTTATCCAATAATTTCCAGAATTCATAGGAAAATGACTAATAAAGGTATGATCAGGTCACAGGGACTAAAAGAGTCACAGGTTGATACTGCAGAACACGGAGCAGAGATGAAGGAGAAACCATGTTGACATAACCATTGTTGTTCTTTCTAGATGGGCCTCTCAGCTGTGGAAGATGGGTAGAGGGAAAGCAGGGCAGTATGGAATGTGGTAAGAAGACACACGCAGGGGGCACTCGCGGTAAAGAACCTGCTTGCCAATGCAGATAGACATATCCATTTTCCCCTAAACTCCCCTCCCATCCAGGCTGCCACATAACATTGAACAGAGTTCCCTGTGCTATACAGTAGGACCTTGTTGACCATCCATTTTATTAATAAAAATAGCAGCAGGTACATGTGGATCCCAAACTCCCTATCTATCCCTTCCTCCCATGCTTCCCCTCAGCAACAGTAAGTTTATGCTCTAAGTCTGTGACTCTGTTTCTATTGTGTAAATAAATTCATTTGTATCATTTGTTTTTAGACTCCACATACAAGGGATGTCATATGATATTTCTCTTTGGCTTACTTCATTCACTATGACAATCTCTAGGTCCATTGATGTTGCTGCAAATGGCATTATTACATTCCTTTTAATGGCTGAGTTATATTCCATTGTATATATGTACACATCTTCTTTATCCATTCCTCTGTTGATAGATATTTACGCTGCCTCCATGTCTTGGCTCTTGTAAACAATGATGCAATGAAAAATGGAGTGCATGTGTCCTTTTGGACTCTGTTTTTCTCTGGATATATGGCCAGAAATGGGATTGCTGGATCATATGGTTCAGTCAGTTCAGTTCACTCAGTTTTGTCCGATCCTTTGTGACCCTATGGACTGCAGCACACCAGGCATCCTGTCCATCACCAACTCCCGGGGCTTGCTCAGACTCATGTACTTCAAGTCGGTGATGCCATCCAACCATCTCATCCTCTGTTATCCCCTTCTCCTATCTTCAGTCTTTCCCAGCATTAGGATCTTTTCCAATGAGTCAGTTCTTTGCATCAGGTGGCCAAAGTATTGGAGTTTCAGCTTCAGCATCAGTCTTTCCAATGAATAGTCAGGACTGATTTCCCTTAGGATTTCCCTTTGGATCATATGGTAACTGTTTTAAGGAGCCTCTGTACTGTTCTCCATAGTGGCTGTGCCAATTTACATTCCTACCAACAGTGTAGGAGGGTTCCCTTTTCTCTGCACCCTCTCCAGCATTGTTTGTGGATTTTTTCATGAGACTCATTTTGACTGGTGTGAAGTGTTTGCAGATTTAGAATTGACAACTCCATAGGAGAACAGGTTACTTGTGACAGGCACTTGGAGAGGGCTGCTTTTGAAGGTTATGAGAATATTTTTCTGATGTAAGTGAGTTTGGCATAGCTGGGAGGAACAAGACATAAGCACAAGGCCAGCACAGCTTGGTTTCCCCAGGACTATCCAGGTTTCAGCATGGAGAGTCCTGCATCCTGAGAAACCTCTCAGTCCTGGGCAAATGAAGATGGTTGGTCGGCCAAGGGAGGAGCCACAATTCCTCCAAGATTCCTCGCAAAAGGGATCCTAAAGGTAGTATTCTGACTTCAGCTTGGGAATTGCACTAGCAAAGCGGCAACAATCCAGAATGCGAGTGGGGAAGAGATGGGGCCCAGGCAAATGACTGAAAACATCAAGGCTACACAAATCTGTCACGACACTGGTCCCTTCAGTTTACCCAAAGGTAAGTAAGTGTTCGGGTCCTGAGAAGCCTCATGCTTGTAATAAAATGATTAGTTGATTTCTAAGCAGTTTAAAATATCACCCTGTTGCTGGAAAGCAGTAAGAGAGACACAAGGAAGCAAAGAAGACTGAAGTTCAGACTCCAGAAAGGCTGCTGCCACATCCCTGTGTGGCGGCAGAGGGAATTTTGGCAGTGAAAGTAGTGAGTTTTATTAAAATGTCCAAAAATATTGTGCCTTTTGTGATTAATTTTATTGTTCCATTAGATGACTTCCTAGAACTCTCCTCTGGAGAAGTATTAGTCATCATGAAATAAATAAAGCCCTGCTGCTCCTCCCCTGTAGCTCATGACATGGAGCAGCTCACATGACTGACAATCCAGGTCTGCCCTTGTGCACTAATAGGAGTTCAGTCAAAATTATAAATCACAGATTTGTGATAACACCAGTTAAGCCCAGATATGTACTTTCTTTAACACACGTCAGTCCGAGGAGAAAGGATTGTTGGGTGAATCACAGTGATGGTGAGACAGGCTTAACAAGTTACTGGAAATGAGATTAAAATGATTGACTACAGGGCCCCAGCTGGGGAGGAAAGGACATGAGGGAACTGGGTAAATGCAGTGCAGGTAGCAAGACCACCATGTAATGGAAAAGCAAATGGGTTAAATGGAGTTTTGATCAAAGGATAGAATATGAAAATACAAGGTTTCAGAGATAAAAACCCTTAAAATTGATTAAAGCTCCAGAGTACCGGCATGAAAGTACCTTGCTAAAATTGAGTGAAGAAAAATGTCCTTGAAGGATGATTGAAGGAATTGCTAAGGGATTGGATGGGTCAGTGTGGGTGCTGAATTTTTCCAGTCTTATGTCAAAAGGCACACTGAGCCATGATGAACCCCATGGAATTTGGAGAACGATCAAGGCAATTCTATCTCTATCACAAATTCTCAATGTGGTTCACAATGAAATTCTCATTAGAGCAACTCCTGATTAGCACTTAGTGCTTAGTCTGACTCTTTGCATCCCCATGGACTCTAGTTCATAACCCCATGGACTGTAGCCTGCCACACTCCTCCGTCTGTGGAATTTTTCCAGGAAAGAATACCAGAGTGTGTTGCCATTTTCTCCCCGAGGTGATCTTCCTGACCCAGGGATCAAACTTGTGTCTCTCGCGACTCCTGCATTGGCAGATGGGTTCTTTACAACTGTTCCATCTGGGAAGCCCTCCTTAATTTTGTGTTAGGGAAAAAGAAAAAGATGATATATACTAGAAACCTAAACTTCAGGGGCTAATTTATCCTACCTATTACTGTACACAGTGCTCAGAAAACTGCATTAAATATCCAATGCTGAAATAATTACACTTGATGTGCAGATTTCCTGACTTTGGAATGGTTGAACAGAGGCCTCAATGATAGGACAGCCAAAGAATTACTTAACTGCTTAAATATCAACAAACCTGATCTTAAAGTGAAGCCAGTCACTTCAACCACAGGATAAAAGAAAGTTTATGGAAAAAATGACTAAACGATCACCATATGAACAGCTTGGATGCAAAGGGCAGAGTATCATCTTGTGTGTGTGTGTACGTGTGTGTGTGCACTCAAATGTGGTTGTTATTCTGAAGTTGTCAACATGAGTTAGCAGAGGGGAGAGAGGCATATTCACTTTATTTAGACTTGGATCTTTCAACTTTTCTGTCTAGTCATGCCTGGATGTCCATGTGGCTGATCATCCTCAAATCTTATACCTCTTACCTTGTTTCATGTGGTTTTTTCATATCCTTCATTATGCCCTCAATGTAAACATTAACAAGACTTGCTTACATTAAAACAGGACTTTTCCCAGAAACTGAGAATCACTATAACTTCTTCAAAAGCATTGTCTTACTGAAGAATACCACATATTTACTGTGTGCCAACCTCTATTCTAAGTATTCCATATTGATCAATTTATCTAGTTCTCACAGTGATCTTATGAAGTAGATGCAATCATTACCCTCATTATATCAATATGGAAACCAGGCATGGAGAGAGAAGTAACTTGCCCAAGCTGAAGCCTTGATTTGAAGTGGACAGTCTGGCTCCAGGGTACATGTTCTTAGCTACTAAATCAGTGGTCTTCATAGGATGGTCCCCAGACCAGCAACAACCGCTTTCTCTGGGAACTTGTTAGAAATTTAAATTCCTGGCTAAGCTGCTGCTAAGTCGCTTCAGTCGTGTCCGACTCTGTGCGACCCCATAGACGGAAGCCCACCAGGCTCCCCCGTCCCTGGGATTCTCCAGGCAAGAACACTGGAGTGGGTTGCCATTTTTTCCTCCAATGCATGAAAGTGAAAAGTGAAAGGGAAGTTGCTCAGTCGTGTCCGACTCTTAGCAACCCTGTGGACTACAGCCTACCAGGCTCTTCCATCCATGGAACTTTCCAGGCAAGAGTACTGGAGTAGGGTGCCATTGCCTTCTCCATAAATTCCTGGACATCACATCGTATCTACTGAAACTTTGGAGGTGGGGCCTAGGAATATGTGTTTTAACAAGGTCTTTAGGAGACCCTTTACCAAGGATCAGCTTTACCAAGCATTTTCCAAGCAGGCTCAGTTTGAGAAACACAGCAACATACCACCATGCTCAAAAGTAACAATGCAGTAACAAATATGTATAGACATTGAAAAGGCTGTGCTGACAAATTTTCCCCTATATCTGGGACTTGGGATAACTGTTGTTTCAAATTTTCTGTATTAAATTTTTAGCCTCAGGTCCTGAATTCTACTGAAAGGAATTCACTTAAAAACCCACAACAGGGTAATGTTCATGGCATAAGCTGTCAGTATGTGGCTTGGAGTAGAAAAATACAATTTTTTCTTGTCCAGCGTGGTTTCTACATCTGCCCATTTGAAATTTCAGTTGGAGTGGTTTTGGCTAACAAGCAGTGTGTTTTTGAATCACAGAGGTAAAAAGCCACTCAACTTTTTCAGAGTGGCAACTATCAAATCCATCTGCCAGAACATCTGCATTATAATCCCAGGCAACACCCTGCCAGATCTATCATTATGAAAAAGTGACTCTGGGTCATTTTCAGGGTTTCAACAATGTGTTTCCAAATCATATTAAGAGATAAAATATCATTGCCTTTGGCCAAGATCCGATATATTTTTAAAATATTCTTTCTGCTCAAATAATATATCTGCATAAAAAGTCTGAGAAGTAAACCAGCAATTAATAGTGTCTACTTCTGGCAGGTGGACTTATGGGAGTATTTTTCTTCTTACATTTTTGTATCTCATGTCTTGACCTCTGCCCTGAACTCCAGACTCAAATATCTAATTGTCCACTCAACATATATTTATATGTCTGATAAGCAACTCAAATATAAATGTAAAAATACAACCACTTCATTTCTAGACCCCCTCAAGAATCATTTAGGCCCCTTTATTTCCCATCTTACCAATAGGCAAATGCTTGGACCAAAATCTTATCTTCATTTTTATTCCCTTTCTCTCATAAAGTATATCCAATCTGTCTGAAATCCTACTTAACCAAATATATCCAGAATAGGACAACTTTTCATTAACATCACAAAACCACCCTGATCCAACCTACTGCCTCTTCTCACCTGGATTACTGTGGTCGTCTCCTTGAAGGTCTCTGTTTTCACCCTGGCCCTATAAGTATACAGTCTATGGGGTAGTCAGAGTGACCATTTTAAAACATAAGTCATGTCATTCTATTGATCAAAAACTTTCCAATGGCTGCCAAAAACTGTGAAGAATTTAAGATTTTATTTTTCCTACTTACAAGTCGATAAATTAGCCTGTTACTATTTTATGGATGTTAACAGAAAACACAAGGCTCCTGGGTCCAAAAGGATTTTATTACTCACAGGCTGGCAAGCAGCATGAGTATCAGCATATTTGCAACAGCTCCTCATGTGCTCCAAGTTCCAAGAGGGTAATACAATGGGCCTAAATGATTATGTGCATAGACCATGGATCTCTTTGTAGAAGAGGAACATTGAGGTCAAAAAGTCCATCATTTTGTAGGAAGTACTGAGCAAGCCTGATCTTTGTTCTGGTGGGAGATGTCACATCATCCCTCAAGGCTGCTAATTATAAACACAATCCTGAGAAATACCTTGCATAAAGAGTGGTCAGGACCTTGCATTCTTGGCATACTTGGCAAGACAAGTAGCAGTGCAAGAAATCCATGAAAGATAGATTCTCCCAACAGTAGCTTCCCATGTTAATCAGAATAAGTTGTTAGTCAGTCATGTCCGACTCTTTACAACTCCATGGACCGTAGCCCACCAGGCTCCTCTGTTTATGAAATTCACCAGGCAAGAATACTGGAGCCGGTTGCCATTTTCTTCTTCAGGGGATCTTCCTGAGCCAGGGATCAGACCCAGGTCTCCTGCACTGCAGGTGGATTCTTTCTTTCCCTGAGTCACAAGAAAAGCCCCAGAATAAAAGCCAAGGTCTTTCTTATTATCTACAAGGCCCTACACTATCTGCATTCCTCTATTTCCACGTCTTTCTTTGTTTGCAAATTATCTCTACCAATCATCCTACCTTAGTCATACTGGGCTCCATGCTATTCCTCACACATACCAGGTACAATCCTGCTCAGAACTCTTGGACTTACTGTTGGTCTGCCTGAATGCTTTTCCTCCAAGATGTTTTCATGAGCTTGTTCAAATGTTACCTTCTTAGTGAAGCCTTTCTTGGCCATATTTATAACTGCTACTTCTGTTAAATGCTACTCTTGGCATTTCATGTCCCTCTATCCAGCATTTTTTACTTCATACTTATCACAATCTGACTTTATGATATACTGTATATACATTATGTGTATCTACATAAATGTATACACATAACTTGTTTATGTCTATTTTATTATATATCACTCCTCTAAGAGGTGGCTTCCCTGGTGGCTCAGATGGTAAAGAATCTGCCTGCAATGGGGGAAACCTGGATTTGATCCCTGGGTCAGGAAGATCCCCTGGAGAGCGGAATGGCAACCCACTCCAGTATTCTTGCCTGGAGCATTCCAAGAATAGAAGAGCCTGGTGAGCTACATCCATGAAGTGGCAAAGAGTCAGACATGACTGAGCAACTAACACTTTCCTCTAAGAGGAGAAGGACTTTATTTGTTCTATGTGGGATTTGTTCACAATGGGATTGCCAGTGTCTAAAAGCAGCACTACAGCTCACAGTAGATCCTTAATAAGTATCTGTTGAATAAATTCATGTTTTTGCATACTTTTCAGATTTTCTAAAATAACCATTCATATACCCAGGAAAAACATTATTTTCTATATACAAGAATTTCCTGAATAACAGCCAGTTGTTTATGTATTCAAACAACTTAGTTTGACCCTAGCCATGCCCCTGGCCAAGGAAGAATTGCTAGTAATAGTCAATTTTACTAAGCATTTTCCATATTTGGGGCACTTTATAAATTAGTTCATATAGTTTTCACATCTTTGTAAGGCATTATCACCATTTTACCTATGATAAAACTGAGTGAGGCTCAGCTGAATAACTTTTCTAAGAAAGGAGGGCCACTGCCTGAGTCCCTGTGATTTTTGGGGTAGGCTTGCCTCCTTCGAAATGTTGACTTATTCTCAAGTGTGTGGGACAAATTGGGTTCTGCACTGCTGTCTGGGCAAAATGCCCTGAGCCTGGGTGGAGAACCAGATAGATTCTGAACCTATTTCTTTTCTTCCAAGTGCTCTCCAATTCTCTACCTTACATTGGGATCAACTAGATCTTGAGGATCTTTGAAACTGACACTTATGGGTAAAAAGAGACTGGCCCAAATGTGGGTTCCAGAACAGTGGCTGGACATGTGAACCACTCCTTCTGGTTTTACTTAGATATTATGAGACTAGACCACAAGAATGACAGACTCGAGTGACTCTTACCCCACTCCCAGGCCATGTCCCAGGCTCAGGGCTACTAGGGTCCACTGCTGACTACTGGTTTTGAGCCACATTTGAGTCCTTGCATCATCGTTTGCCCGTTTGTTTCAACCATGGTATCACTTAACTGTTTACAGCACCTAAGGATGGTGGGGGCAGTGGTCTTTTATGTACCCACCCTGTGTGCCCACACCCTTCCTCAGTGTTTACATCCCACATCCAGGGGTACCAAAAAAGCCACCACAACTATCTATTCCTGATGGAAGAAAACCAGCTGTCACATACAACTCTGCTAAATACAGTTGCATGCATTTGCTATGATGTTACAACATGAATCTGTGCACCTGTTGCCCTGCAGCCTGAATACCTCTTGTGCTGCTGCTGCTGCTAAGTCACTTCAGTCGTGTCCAACTCTTTGTGACACCATAGACGGCAGCCCACCATGCTCCCCCGTCCCTGGGATTCTCCAGGCAAGAACACTGGAGTGGGTTGCCATTTCCTTGTACTCTTGTCTAATTTCCATGTCCCTCTCAAAATACCTTTTAGGAAAGCCTGCCTTGATTCCTCCTGCATTTCCCTCCAGAGGCCTAGGCTCCTTTGGAGTCACCCTTTGTTTATACCTCTTTTGATAGTAACAATGACTCTGTATTTCTAATTATTATTTCATAAGACTGTCTTGCCCTCCAAACTATGAAGTTCTTCAAAGCTATCTTTATATCCCCCAAAATTTGTCACCATACTTGATCCATACTAAGTACCTAATAAATATTTGTTGAGTTAATGAATGAAGAAGAAAACCAAGAAGTACAGACCCAAGTGATTTTGCAAAATTTTTAAATGAGTAACTTCAAATCATCTAAACACTACTTCAGGATGAAAAATGTTATTTGAATCTACCCCAAATTTTATTGATTTCTTTATGCAAAATATGTGTTATGTTCAAAGTCAAAGGGGCTTTAATGGCTTTAATTCAGATCCTCCATCAAATCCTTTGGAAGTAACACTGACAATGAGGAGACAGTAAATTATAAATCAGGCTAAAAAATCACTACAAACAAAGCTAGTGGAGGTGACAGAATTCCAGTTGAGCTCTTCCAAATCCTGAAAGATGATGCTGTGAAACTGCTGCACTCAATATGCCAGCAAATTTGGAAAACTCAGCAGTGGCCACAGGACTGGAAAAGGTCAGTTTTCATTCCAATCCCAAAGAAAGGCAATGCCAAAGAATGCTCAAACTACCCCACAATTGCACTCATCTCACACGCTAGTAAAGTAATGCTCAAAATTCTCCAAGCCAGGCTTCAGTAATATGTGAACCGTGAACTTCCTGATGTTCAAGCTGGTTTTAGAAAAGGCAGAGGAACCAGAGATCAAATTGCCAACATCTGCTGGATCATAGAAAAAGCAAGAGAGTTCCAGAAAAACATCTATTTCTGCTTTATTGACTATGCCAAAGCCTTTGACTGTGTGGATCACAATCAACTGTGGAAAATTCTGAAAGAGATGGGAATACCAGACCACCTGATCTGCTCTTGAGAAATTTGTATGCAGGTCAGGAAGCAACAGTTAGAACTGGACATGGAACAACAGACGGGTTCCAAATAGGAAAAGGAGTTCGTCAAGGCTGTATATTGTCACCCTGTTTATTTAACTTATATGCAGAGTACATTATGAGAAACGCTGGACTGGAAGAAACACAAGCTGGAATCAAGATTGCTGGGAGAAATATCAATAACCTCAGATATGCAGATGACACCACCCTTATGGCAGAAAGTGAAGAGGAACTAAAAAGCCTGGTGTTGAAAGTGAAAGTGGAGAGTGAAAAAGTTGGCTTAAAGCTCAACATTCAGAAAACTAAGATCATGGCATCCGGTCCCGTCACTTCATGGGAAATAGATGGGGAAACAGTGGAAACAGTGTCAGACTTTATTTTTCTGGGCTCCAAAATCACTACAGATGGTGACTGCAGCCATGAAATTAAAAGATGCTTACTCCTTGGAAGGAAAGTTATGACCAACCTAGATAGCATATTGAAAAGCAGAGACATTACTTTGCCAACAAAGGTTCGTCCAGTCAAGGCTATGGTTTTTCCATTGGTCATGTATGGATGTAAGAGTTGGACTGTGAAGAAGGCTGAGCGCCAAAGAATTGATGCTTTTCAACTGTGGTGTTGGAGAAGACTCTTGAGAGTCCCTTGGACTGCAAGGAGATCCAACCAGTCCATTCTGAAGGAGATCAACCCTGGGATTTCTTTGGAAGGAATGATACTAAAGCTGAAACTCCAGTTCTTCGGCCACCTCATGTGAAGAGTTGACTGATTGGAAAAGACCCTGATGCTGGGAGGGGTTGGGGACAGGAGGAGAAGGGGATGACAGAGGATGAGATGGCTGGATGGTATCACCGACTCGATAGACATGAGTTTGAGTGAATTCCTGAAATTGGTTTTGGACAGGGAGGCGTAGTGTGCTGTGATTCATGGGGTCACAAAGAGTCGGACACGACTGAGCAACTGAACTGAACTGAAGGTGTTAGTGCACTTTAAAGATAATTTTAACTGTAGTACATGAACCCCCGTTGCGACAGAGACCTAAAGTCATGATGGTCATTCTCAGTAGATGCAGAATAAGATTCACAAACCAACAACAACAACAACAAAAATAGGAGAAAGAAAAAGATACGTTGATCATATCACAAGCTGTACACAGCTACATGTTTTCTCACAGAAATGAATTCTACTAACCATTATGGGTCTACAAGCCGAGAATGTTGGCATGAGTCAGAGATTCATTTTTATCAAATTATTAATAGCTTGACCAAAAGCCCCAATGTGATTCAATTATCTACACTTCCCTATTCCTAATACGAGAAATGCATTCAGCAAAATTAAGGTCCTGAAAATGTATTTGCCGTCCCTCTAAAGTCTTTCCATTCTTGCTCTTCTGTCTTCTAACCCTCTGATCCTGCCCTAAATTCTTTCCTTCTGTCTATTTATTACTAGAGCTAGTGCTTTAATGTTATTATCCATAAATTATCTGACAAAAAAACTGGATATGGTTAAAATTAAGTTCCTCTGAAACAGGTTTAAAATACTGACATAGAATTTAAGTAAGCTAATAAATACTTGGAATATCTACCACCTTTCAGTTCAGTTCAGTCCCTCAGTCATGCCCTACTCTTTGCGACCCCATGAACCTCGGCACGGCAGGCCTCCCTGTCCATCACCAACTCCCAGAGTCCACCCAAACCCATGTCCATCGAGTCAGTGATGGCATCCAACCATCTCATCCTCTGTCATCCCCTTCTCCTGCCCTCAATCTTTCCCAGCATCAGGGTCTTTTCCAATGAGTCAGCTCTTCACATCAGGTGGCCAAAGTACTGGAGTTTCAGCTTCATCATCAGTCCTTCCAATGAACACCCAGGACTGATCTCCTTTAGGATGGACTGGTTGGATCTCCTTGAAGTCCAAGGGACTCTCAAGAGTCTTCTCCAACACCACAGTTCAAAAGCATCAATTCTTTGGCACTCAGCTTTCTTTATAGTCCAACTCTCACATCCATACATGACCACAGGAAAAACCATAGCCTTGACTAGATGGACCTTTGTTGACAAAGTAATGTCTCTGCTTTTGAATATGCTGTCTAGGTTGGTCATAACTTTCCTTCTGAGGAGTAAGCATCTTTTAATTTCATGGCTGCAGTCACCATCTGTAGTGATTTTGGAGCCCAAAAATATAAAGTCTGACACTGTTTCTACTGTTTCCCCATCTATTTGCCATGAAGTGGTGGGACCAGATGCCATGATCTTCGTTTTCTGAATGTTGAGCTTTAAGCCAACTTTTTCACTCTCCACTTTCACTTTCATCAAGAGTCTCTTTAGTTCTTCTTTGCTTTCTGCCATAAGGGTGGTGTCATCTGCATATCTGAGGTTATTGATATTTCTCCCGGCAATCTTGATTCCAGCTTGTGTTTCCTCCAGCCCAGCATTTCTCATGATGGACTCTGCATAGAAGTTAAATAAGCAGGGTGACAATATACAGCCTTGACCCACTCCTTTTCCTATTTGGAACCCGTCTGTTGTTCCATGTCCAGTTCTAACTGTTGCTTCCTGATCTGCATACAGGTTTCTCAAGAGGCAGGTCAAGTGGTCTGGTATTCCCATCTCTTTCAGAATTTTCCACAGTTTAATGTGAACCACACAGTCAAAGGCTTTGGCATAGTCAATAAAGCAGAAATAGATGTTTTTCTGGAACTCTCTTGCTTTTTCTATGATCCAGCGGATGTTGGCAATTTGATCTCTGGTTCCTCTGCCTTTTCTAAAACCAGCTTGAACATCTGGAAGTTCACAGTTCACATATTGCTGAAGCCTGGCTTGGAGAATTTTGAGCATTACTTTACCTGCGTGTGAGATGAGTGCAACTGTGTGGTAGTTTGAGCATTCTTTGGCATTGCCTTTCTTTGGGATTGGAATGAAAACTGACCTTTTCCAGTCCTGTGGCCACTGCTGAGTTTTCCAAATTTGCTGGCATATTGACTGCAGAATTTTCATAGAGTCATCTTTCAGGATTTGAAATAGCTCAACTGGAATTCCATCACCTCCACTAGTATTGTCTGTAGTGATGCTTCCTAAGGCCCACTTGACTTTACATTCCAGGATGTCTGGCTCTAGGTGAGTGATCACACCATCATTTATTATTATTATCTGGATCATGAAGATCTTTTTTGTACAGTTCTGTGTCTTCTTGCCACCTCTTCTTAATATCTTCTGCTTCTATTAGGTCCCTACCATTTCTGTCCTTTATTGACATCTTTATTGACATCCTAACCTACCATCTTTAAGGTATTACTAATGAAGAGAATGGTCTAGTGGAGGAACTTATGGTCTAGTGAGGACTTTATAATCTAGAAGAAAATGATAACCTAGTGAGAAGCAAAGACAAAGCAACGTGACTTTGCAATGGAAGAGGAACAAAGTTTAGTAGGAACACCAAGGAGGGAGGTGCTCTTTCTGTCAAAAAGAAGGGAAGTCCTCCCAAAGGAGGGGGATAATGCCAATTGATCATCATCAATTATATGGTTATCCACTGATTTGAAAACTACTGCTTTGAATAATAATTTTAGAAAGTATTATTGACCTAGATTCTTCTCTATAAATAAGTTTTAATAAAACATTAAATGTCAGGGAGGGAGGTTACCTAAACTACTAAATGAAGACTAATTTATTTTTGCTCTTAAATCTTAATAACAGCACTTTTCTGAAAGACTGCATCCAAGCTAAATCCCTGTAGAATGTGAATTTAAAAGTAATTCAAACCATGTAGACTTATACAATTTCAACATCTTTGAAAACTGTTTCAGTATCAAAGTTAAGTGCCAAGGCTGAGAGGTAACAGGTGTCCTTGCTTTGCCAATGGAGGGAACTGAGTTCAAATCCCAGCTCTGCTGCTTGTTAGTCCTGTGATCTTTGATTCAGGTCCTTTAATGTTTCAATAAAAGTTTTAGTTCTTGTCACCTAGTAGAGAAATGTTATATAGATTTCACTACTATACACACCTGAATACATTTTTCCCTCTTTCTTTCTTTTTTAAAACTTTTGTTGAATGTTTTATTTTATAGAAAGTATAATATACACGTTTATATAGTACAAAATATACTCCAAAAAAACTATTTGGGGGTATACTTGATTAACAATGTTATGATAGTTTCAGGGGTACAGTGAAATGATTCAGTTATACACATGCATGTATCTATTTTTCAAATTATTTTGCCATTTAAGTGTTACATAATACTGAGCAGAGTTCCCTGTACTATACAGTAGGTCCTTGTTGGTTATCCATTTTAAATATAGTGATGTGTACTTGTCAACCCCTAACTACCCCTCCCCCATCATTCTCCCTGGCAATCATAAGTTCCTTGTCTAAGTCTGTGAATCTTTTTCTGTTTTGTAAGTTCATTTGTATCATTTACTTTTAGATTCCACTTATAACCAATATCATACAATATTGCTCTCTCTCTCTGACTTATATCACTCAGTTTGACAATCTCTAGGTCCATCCATGTTGCTGTAAATGGCATCATTTCCTTCTTTTTAATGACTGGGTAATATTCCATTGTATATATGTGCTACATCTTCTTTATCCAGTCCTCTGTTTTGGATATATAGGTTCTTCCATGTTTCGGCTATTGTAAGCAGTGCTGCAGTGAATACTGTAGTGCATGTATCCTGGAAATATGGATTTCAAGTTTCCCTCTGCTAGTATTCTTGATTTGTGCACCTGTTTGCCTCTTCAAGTGCTTTCATATTTATAATCACACTGATGATACCACAATGAATCTGGGCAGTGTTTATTATCACTTACCTAGCACTCTGCTGCTTCAGTCGTGAAGCAGTCATGCTTAAGTCACTTCAGTCATGTCTGACTCTATGCGACCCCATAGATGGCAGCCCACCAGGCTCCACCATCCCTGGGATTCTCCAGGCAAGAACACTGGAGTGGGTTGTCATTTCCTTCTCCAATGCAGGAAAGTGAAAAGTGAAAGTCAAGTTGCCCAGTCATGTCTGACTCTTAGCGACCCCATGACTGCAGCCCACCAGGCTCCTTCATCCATGGGATTTTCCAGGCAAGAGTACTGGACTAGGGTACCATTGCCTTCTCCACACCTAGCACTGTACCAGCAAACTAAATCCAACCTAGGCTGTTTGTTTCTCTAGCACCAACTCACTAGTAGAAGAGCCCAGTCTTAACCTAGATTTCATAATTCCAATTGCTAGACACTCTTATCTTCAAGCTTGTGAGGTTTCCCTCCTCACATTTCCCAGTGGCAACATCATCCACTTCTTTCTGGACATAATGCCAAGTGCCTTACATGCAGTCTCTTGAATAACTTGAACCTCACTGCAAGTTAGAAAACAGGGTACTTTGGAATGAATTCTACAAATGCCCTCTCCTCCTTACCCACCATTCCATTGTAAAGTCCTAAAGACCAGTGATTGGCTTACTCTACTTTTGTACCTTTCTGAGTGCTGTAACAGCTCAGATATAGTTTTAAGTCAGTAGCACTACCTTCCAGAAAGCCATCCCAAAGAAATGAAAGTTAAGCCTGTGACTCCAGCACTTCACTCATTGAAAACCAGTAAATGACAGGATGCATATGAATTAGTCAGATGTTTGCTTTCACAGGAAGCAAATAGGTAGCCTCCTTTTTTTATTTGCTAATGAAATGAGAAAAAGTCATGACTTATACTTCCTTTGGTGCTCATTCTTATCAATCTTTGACGTTGGCCTTCCACTTACAGAAGCAAGACCTAGTATGACTAGGCATCAGCACAAACTTCTAGATGGTGTTATCTTTTTAATCTTAATTATTTGATAAAGAAGATTAAAGTAACTCATGGTTTCAAAACTTGTTTATTACCTTTCATCAAATCAGTTCAGTATCTTCTGTAGCTCTAAGGGAAATTCTGGTTAGGGCAGATCTCTTTCTGGATTTAATCTCCATATGCCTTTCTTCCTTTAGTGTTCATAGGTATCTACCCTTCTCCCTGGAAGCTCAGAGTAAGAGTACCAAAGCTTCAGAGATGGCAAAAGTTCATTATTTGAATATTTGTTTTCAATGGGAGGAAATAAACCCATGCCAACAGGGTATCCTCTACAAAATGAAAAGCTTTCATTGTTTCCTGAAGAAATAAATAAGGTTACAGGACCAATAGTTTAATCCTTCATTTGTCAAATATATTTGAGGGTGTATATAAACTTGTCTCAAATTCTTCATCCTTAAGCATCAAAAATTTAGGGTGAGCTCTTTTGATGAACTGACGTTTGGGCTATGATTCACTGTCTCAGACAAGCAGACCATCAAGATGAATGTTTAATCTACATTAAGTAAAAATTATGGAGTCTGAAAATCTGGAGAAACATTTAGCACTACTGTTCCTTAAATGTCAGGATATGCCCAATTTCTCTCTCTGGAAATACTACAGGTGAAAACTCCATCAGTGATTGTTCATGTCTGCCTCAGTGCCAGGATATATAAGCACTCATTCATTTGGACAATTCTGAAGGAAATTAACTTCGAATGGTTTGGTAATCACCTCAAAAACATATTTGTCAAAGGGAATCAGGCTGGAGGTTTAGAGAAATATCTGTTGTTGTTGCTTTGTTCAAATAAGCAGAACCTTTTCCCCCTCAGAAATCTGAAAGCCTGATTGTCTCACATCCTTCAAGCCTCTCCTAAAAATCACCTTCCCAATGACACCTTACCCCCGACTCTATTCAAAACTGTAACACTTCTCCAACCACCATATGCTTATTTTTATTTACTTTTCTCAAATGTACTTATTACCAGCTGACAAACTACATATTTCACTATTTTATAGCTTCTCTGATTTCCTTGGTTAAAATGCAAGCTCCATGAGGGCAGGATTTTTTTCCTGCTATATCCCGCATGCCTAAAATAGTTACTTTGTCATATATAGGCATTCAATAAGTATTTGAGTGAATGTGTCAGTGAGCCAATAATCTAAGCTTGGAGTCTTATTAAAAGTGAAGCCATAAATCCAGAGATGTCAGGCAATAATAGCTCTTCCTATAATTTTTATGGGCCAGAAGACTTTCTTTAATAAAACCACAGATTGCTTTTTTTTTTTTTTTTTAATGTATATGCTACACTTCACCCAGTTGGGGAGCTGTGAACAAAGGAGTATGTTCTGGAAGTGAAAACATAACTTAGGAAATTTATCCTTTCTTTTTTTTACTATTATCTCTCAAGTAGATGCTGGAGGTGACAAATTGAGTATTCAAATACATGGTGCTTTCTATGCTGGAGCTTAGGAAGAGTAGTTTTGTGTGGAAATGTAAGATGGAGAGAAAGTCGCTCTAAAATTTTGTGCCTGAGTTATCTTGAGTTGTAAAACTTTTTCTCTGGAAAAGGGATACTGTGAGAGTAAAAGTAAAGGGTAAAATAAAACCAATTTGAAAAATATAAACACTAGATATTATTGCTGCTAAGTTTTATACTTATTGTTAATAAAGTTATGTACTTTGGCAATATGGTAACATCTAACACTTAATTTAGGAAAATACTGGCCCATATTGAATATTATCCAGTGTTTGAAAACACTTGGATAGATATGCTTCCATTGACTTCATCTTTGGGAGAAGATGGAGAAAGGCAATTTTGACTTTCCTATGGCTTGATTTTATGGAAACAATTTATCCATAAATATAAAAATAATTTAACATGTCTTAAGTACCATCAAAATAAAATTCGCTTTCAGTTTAAGATTTAGTCCACTATTTCAAGTTGTTCATAATCAAATTATATAGCTCAGATTTTTCTATGAAAGTTCTAAAATAATAGAGATCTATCTAACAGACTGGTTCCAAATAGGAAAAGGAGTTCGTCAAGGCTGTATATTGTCACCCTGTTTATTTAACTTATATGCAGAGTACATCATGAGAAACGCTGGACTGGAAGAAACACAAGCTGGAATCAAGATTGCTGGGAGAAATATCAATAACCTCAGATATGCAGATAACACCACCCTTATGGCAAAAAGTGAAGAGGAACTAAAAAGCCTCTTGATGAAAGTGAAAGTGGAGAGTGAAAAAGTTGGCTTAAAGCTCAACATTCAGAAAACGAAGATCATGGCATCCGGTCCCACCACTTCATGGGAAATAGATGGGGAAACAGTGGAAACAGTGTCAGACTTTATTTTTCTGGGCTCCAAAATCACTACAGATGGTGACTGCAGCCATGAAATTAAAAGACGCTTACTCCTTGGAAGGAAAGTTATGACCAACCTAGATAGCATATTCAAAAGCAGAGACATTACTTTGCCAACAAAGGTTCATCTAGTCAAGGCTATGGTTTTTCCTGTGGTCATGTACGGATGTGAGAGTTGGACTGTGAAGAAGGCTGAGCGCCGAAGAATTGATGCTTTTGAACTGTGGTGTTGGAGAAGACTCTTGAGAGTCCCTTGGACTGCAAGGAGATCCAACCAGTCCATTCTGAAGGAGATCAACCCTGGGATTTCTTTGGAAGGAATGATGCTAAAGCTGAAACTCCAGTACTTTGGCCATCTCATGCGAAGAGTTGACTCATTGGAAAAGACTCTGATGCTGGGAGGGATTGGGCGCAGGAGGAGAAGGGGACGACAGAGGATGAGATGGCTGGATGGCATCACTGACTCGATGGACGTGAGTCTGAGTGAACCCCGGGATTTGGTGATGGACAGGGAGGCCTGGCGTGCTGCGATTCATGGGGTCGCAAAGAGTCAGACACGACTGAGCAACTGATCTGATCTATACACCTGTCCCTAAATAAAAATTACCCTAGAATTATAAATTATAGTATATCTATGTCAAGAAATATGAGAACTGACTATTCTAATAAATGTTCACTGACTCCATTCCATGTTGGAAAATTTAGCTGACTCTGGAAGACAAATATTTGGGTTTCCTGTCTTCAGTTGAAGATGAAGGCTCTGAGAAACCTCAAAATGTGCTGGGGAATTAAGACCCTTGCCTTCCATATTGGTTCTGCTACAAAAAATCTACTGCATGTGGTCTTGGCCAATCTGCATTCTTTGGGACTCAGTTTTTATTTATATAAAAGGAAACATGAATTCTATTGTCATAGGAGCATCAGAGAATGTTAGAACTAAAGGAGATATGCGACTCATTTAGTCTAACATGTTTATGTTATAGAAGAAACAAATTCTAAAGGGCCTGCATCTCTTGGATGTGCTAATTCTATTGCTAATCTTTCCAGTCAGATTTTTATAGTAACTCCTCACTCCTTCCTCCAAAATGAAATGAAATTAAGCTTTCTATTTAAAAAACATCCCAAAAGATATTAGCCAAAATAAGAAACATTATCAAGAGTAGATTTATGACCTATGACTATCAATGTTATTCTTAATCAATCCCACAATTGAAATATTTTCCCTTGCCTAGGAATGTGAAATGGGTATATGTTAAAATGAAATTATATATCATATACACTCCAATTAATACTTCTTTGGGAGTAAAGGTTAATGATAAATTTTTGAACCTCTACTATTTGAGAAGCATTTTACATTTATTTTTTTGTTTCAGTCCTTTAATCAGTGGTATCTATCATCATTTTTATTTCATAATTTAGTATCATGGGAAATAAATGATTTGTCCCAAAATAGATTACAAAGATGAATGTCAAAGCTGGGATTCAATATAAAGTCTTGCTGGCCTCAAAGTTTAGGAACCATTCACTATTCTACATGATCTGACTAAAACAAAAATTTTGTCTCAAAATTTTGGGGTAGTTTAGAGTTATCCATTTTTGGATAAAAGCCACTTAATAACTCAATGACTTGACAATCCACAGAGAGCAGAATGCCTGGCTCAATATGGAGGAGTTCCCCATTTGGATCTCTCTTTCCCACTAAAATAGAAATAAGGGATAGGACTTCCTTGGTGGTACAGTGGCTAGCAGTTACCTGCCAGTGCAGGGGACCTGTGTACAATCCCTGTTCTAGGAAGATTCCACATGCCACAGAACAACTAAGTCTCTGCACCACAACTACTGAGCCCATGTACTGCAAATGCTGAATCCCACGTACCCAGAGCCCTTACTCTACAACAAGTAAAGCCAGAGCAATAAGAAGCCCGCACACTGCAGTGAAGAGTTAGCCCCCCACTCACCGCAACTAGAGAAAGCCTGCATGCAGCAAAGAAGACCCAGCACAATCAAAAATTAATTAATTAATAAAAAAGATAAATAAGGGGTAAAATATTTAAGTGCTAAAAGGTATAGAAAGTGAAAGTCGCTCAGTCAGGTTTGACTCTTTGCGACCCCATGGATTATACAGTCCATGGAATTCTCCAGGCCAGAATACTGGAGTGGGTAGCCTTTCCCTTATCCAGGCAATCTTCCCAACCCAGGGATCAAACCCAGGTCTTCCACACTGCAGGCAGATTCTTTACCACCTGAGCCACCAGGGAAGCCCAAGAATACTGAAGTGGGTAGCCTATCCCTTCTCCAGGGTATCTTCCCAATCCAGGAATCAAACCAGGGTCTCCTGCATGGCAGACGGATTCTTTACCAATTGAGCTATCAGGGAAGCCCAAAAGGTATAGGACTACACTCAGAAATAGAAAGTGAAAATCTTTATGTTGCAGAAGCAGGGGGAGCCCAGAGCAATAGCGGGGATTCAAGTATTATAACCCAAATGGAGGTATAACCACATATATGTATTAGAGACGATACTTTAGGAACTGTAGGTACAAAAGTCAAATCTGCCACACACATGGCAGTGAAAGGTTGTTGTTGAATCACGCGAATATACCGGGATTCTTGGCCCCCGGAGGAGAAGAATTCAATCCGGGGCCAGAGACGAGGCTTGATCGCTCAGAGCTTTTGTGTAATAAAGGTTTATTAAAGTATAAAGGAGATAGAGAAAGCTTCTGACATAGGTATCAGAAGGGGGCAGAAAGAGTACCCCCCTGCTAGTCTTTAGCTGGATGTTATATAGTCACTAGCAGTCTGTTAATGAAAGAAAGGAATGTCTTAAAATTCAGAATGGCACCAGGCCCCTCACCCATAAGATGCATTTTGGGATAATCTTGGCACCAAATGGTTTATCCTGGGCCACAAAATGATTAACTTGAATTTTGAAGAAGGGCAGACCACCATACAAATAGTTTCATTTACATAGATTAGGGGAACAATATCCATACTGGTTTGTCAAGTAGGTTCTGGGCCAAGAGGCCAACCAACTTGGAGACAGAGTTTGGGGTAAAGGCATAGTACATTAGCATAGCTTAAGACGAACATTTCCATAAGAAAAAGGCATTGGTTATCTCTAGGCTCGAGAATAGCTAACTTCAGGCGAAACCGGGTGTCATTATGGCAACAGAGTATTTTAAGAGAAACCTCCCTTTAAATTTGTATAGAGAAGGAAAAAATATTGCTAGTTTGTTTCCTCCTGCCGCTTAAGAGAGATAAAAATGTCTGACACTTGCAGGCTATTTCCTCCATTTGGAGACCCCTGGCCTTCCTGCCTGTTACCCTGTCAGCAGGGAACAGGAAATGGCAACCAATGTGAGCCCAGGAAGCAGAACACTACTGCCTGCCTATTTAAAGAGCTGAAATAGCTCTACCCACTCACATACTTACAGTTGGACACATTCCATTTAAGTACAGAAAGACTGCATGAGATCTATACCCATGCTTCTGAACAACTGCCATAGTTGCTGAAACAAAATTTGATAAAATGTAATATCTATTCATGTAATATCTATTCTCGGAGAAGGCAATGGCACCCCACTCCAGTACTCTTGCCTGGAAAATCCCATGGATGGAGGAGCCTAGTAGGCTGCAGTCCATGGGTTCGCTAAGAGTCGGACACAACTGAGCAATTTCACTTTCACTTTTCACTTTCATGCATTGGAGAAGGAAATGGCAACCCACTCCAGTATTCTTGCCTGGAGAATCTCAGGGACAGAGGAACCTGGTGGGCTGCCATCTATGGGGTCGCACAGAGTTGGACACAACTGAAGTGACTTAGCAAAAAAAAAAAGAAAAAAAAAAAATATATATATATATATTCTGGGTTAAAAACCATTCATGAAATAGCAAATGGATATTTTCTAGTTATTTATAAGTTACAAAATCCATCAGCAAGCTTAATAGGAAAACACTAGAAAATGAAAACTGGCTTCTAGCTAACACACATAGACAAAGAAGAGAGACAGAAAAGAAATTCATGTTGTAAAACTTAGAGGAAAAAGGTAAAATTAGCATTTCTTGCACATGATACCATTGTGGTCCAGAAAAGGCCATGAGATTCAAAATCAAAACTATTACAAGCTATGCAAAGTTTTAGGTACAAATATAAATAACCTTCAATAAAAAACACAATGTTTAGACAAAGATAGTATACTTACATAATGAGTAGCAAGGAAAAATGAAAAACTAAGAACAAAACTTTAGAGAGCTCCTGTGAGACCAAAAAAACACTTAGTCAAAAAAAAAACCAAAACGTACTTATCCTTACACAAGTTTCATAGCATAAGGTTACTAATTTTCCTAAAATTAGTCAGCAGGTCTAAAGCATCCCAATAAAATAAAAACATATTTTCTTTGGAAATAAACAAGCTGATTCAAAAGTTCACATGAAGAAATAAACAAACAATAATAGTCACTGAATCATGATATTTATGTAATAGAATTAACTGTGTCCTCCCAAATTCATGTTCATAGGGCTGAAGCCCTAACCCGCAGTGCCTTAGAATGTGACTGTATCTGGAGACAGAACCTTTAAAATGGCAGTGAAGTTAAAATGAATTCTCTAGGATGGACCAAAATCCAATCTGACTAGTGTCCTTATAAAGAGATTAGGACATACAGGGAGACACCTGGGGTGTTCATGTACAGATGAAAGGACATATAAGGACAAAGCAAGAAGGTGGCCATCCACATTGCAAGGAGAGGGACCTCAGGAGAAATCAAACCCACAAGCCCTTCTGAGTTCAGTAACACTGCTGCTGCTGCTGCTACTGCTAAGTTGCTTCAGTCGTATGCGACTCTGTGCGACCCCATAGACGGCAGCCCACCAGGCTCCCCCATCCCTGGGATTCTCCAGGCAAGAACACTGGAGTGGGTTGCCATTTCCTTCTCCAATGCATGAAAGTGAAGAGTGAAAGTGAAGTCGTGCACTCGTGTCCGACTCTTCGGGACCCCATGGACTGCAGCCTACCAGGCTCCTCCATCCACAGGGTTTTCCAGGCAACAGTACTGGGGTGGGTGCCATTGCCTTCTCCTCAGTAGCACCACTTACATTGAAAATCTGGTAAGAGATATATACTAAAATTGCTTCAGTAAGGAATGCTTATCCCTGCAAGATTTTTAGGACCTGACAAGCAGCACCTTAAGCAATTTAGTAATCTTCCATAAAGAGAAGTCTGGTGCTAGAATTGGTCCTCAATTCAATCATCAAAAACCTAACCTATTCATACCCTCTTATTCAGGCATCTTCAGTTTGGGGGCTTTTTGGGGCTTCTGCTGTTGTAACCTCCATGACACAACTCAGCTATCAGAGCTTCAGGCATGACTATATCACATTAGCAACACAGACCACAAGGAAGAAGGAGAACACGTCTCACAGGGCTATCTTTTTCATGCATAAAGAAAAGCTTTCCCCCAACTCCCTAGTTGACTTTCTTTCATGCTTGGTAATATTAATATGATATACACATGCATCCATTCTTTCCACACAAAATTACTGCATATTCAGTATCAGGGAAATATTCATATGTTACTATTAATAATAATTAATGTTATTAATAACCTGGCTCTGCATATTGGGAACAAGCATAAACTGTAGAGCTGAGGAGAACCTGAGCTACTGTAGGAATCACCCAAGTGTCTCTACCCACTAAAAATCCTGTTAAAATAATGGCAATTTGCTAAACTGGTTAAAGTAAATAATTCAACCCACAGTATTTTCCCTCCTAGTCTTCTCAGGAGAAGATTCCCCATATATAATAAATCAGAATATTTCTTGTACAATCTCTAGATATAGATTTAGGTGACATGAGGGATATTTAAAAAAAAAAAAACTTTCCATGAACAAGATTCTTTTAGATTTATTAGGGAAATAAGATCTATATTTGAAAGAAAATGTGACCAAGAATGAAATATCTCTATAAAAGTAATACTTATGCTGTGTGGTGCTAAGTCACTTCAGTCATGTCCAACTGTGTGATCCTATGAACTGTAGCCCACCAGGCTCTTCTGTCCATGGGATTCTCCAGCAAGAATACTGGAGTGTGTTGCCATGCCCTCTTCCAGGCAGGGGATCTTCCCAACCCAGTGACTGAACTTGCATCTCTTGTGTCTATATATGTTTTAAATTTTCATTCTGTTTAGTTTGCAGTTCCCCAAACTTCCACTCCTTTCCTTTAACCTACAATTTCCTTCCTTTCTCTCCTTCTGTTCCTCCTCATTCTCTGAAGCTCAGATTAAGGGTTAGCTTCTGTAAAAAACTTTGTCCAACCAATGACATCCTCTTTGTGTACCCTCTGCAAAATATTTCAACAGCACAAGCTGCCAATTCTTGCTTGTATTGTTTGCATGCTTGTCTCATCCATGATTACACCCATTCAACTTTATGTACCTGACACCTAACACAACGTTGAAAACAAAAGGTCAAGCAAATAAGTGAATAAAACAATGGGAGTCTGACTATTTAAAAAGGAGGCAGAATACAATATTGTGAGGACCAAAAGAACTAGAGAAGCACAGGAGTCATTTTTGAACCCTTCATGCCGAAGGAATGAATAAACTAGATCTAGAGGCATGCTGACTCTAAAAGACAAAGATCTGGCTGTGTGTACACAACTTGAATTGATTTTAAGTAAACTGCAGTGAGAAATAAGGGCTTCTCTGGTAGCTCAGCTGGTAAAGAACCCACCTGCAATGCAGGAGACCCCAGTTCAACTCCTGGGTCTGGAAGGTCCCCTGGAGGAGGACATGGCAACCAACTCCCAATATTCTTGCCTAGTAAATCTCCAGGGACAGAGGAGCCAGGCAGGCTATAGTCCATGGGGTCACAAAGAGTCAGACACAACTGAGCGACCAAGCACTCTGAGGAATAAAATCATACTTGACTTTCCTGGGCTAAAAACTTTGAAGACAAATATATTTTCCTATTTCTGTGCTAAACAAAACTGGGACTGGGCAAAAGCAATTTAGCAGCTTGCTATAGCAAATGTTTGCTTTGGAAGATAAATCTGTGAACCAACCAAAATAGCTTACTTACAAAGACTCAGCTCACTTCAAGACCTTCTCCTTTCCATCCACCAAACCAAAGCTTATTTTGTTATAAATCCTGCCAATCCATTTCCTCCCTTGCAACATCTGCTTTAAAAATTACCTGAGGTTCTGTATACTTTCCACCTTCAGTTCAGTTCAGTTCAGGCGCTCAGTCGTGTCCAACTCTTTGCGACCCCATGAATCGCAGCTCGCCAGGACTCCCTGTCCATCACCAACTCCCGGAGTTCACTGAGACTCACGTCCATCGAGTCAGTGATGCCATCCAGCCATCTCATCCTCTGTCGTCCCCTTCTCCTCCTGCCCCCAGACTGTGTGGATCACAATAAACTGTGGAAAATTCTGAAAGAGATGGGAATACCAGACCACCTGATCTGCCTCTTGAGAAATTTGTATGCAGGTCAGGAAGCAACAGTTAGAACTGGACATGGAACAACAGACTGGTTCCAAATAGGAAAAGGAGTATGTCACAGCTGTATATTGTCACCCTGCTTATTTAACTTCTATGTAGAGTACATCATGAGAAACACTGGACTAGAAGAAGCATAAGCTGGAATCAAGATTGCCGGGAGAAATATCAATAACCCCAGATATGCAGATGACACCACCCTTATGGCAGAAAGTGAAGAGAAATTAAAAAGCCTCTTGATGAAACTGAAAGAGGAGAGTGAAAAAGTTGGCTTAAAGCTCAACATTCAGAAAATGAAGATCATGGCATCCAGTCCCATCACTTCATGGGAAATAGATGGGGAAACAGTGGAAACAGTGTCAGACTTTATTTTTGGGGGCTCCAAAGTCACTACAGATGGTGACTGCAGCCATGAAATTAAAAGATGCTTACTCCTTGGAAGGAAAGTTATGACCAACTTAGATAGCATATTCAAAAACAGAGACATTACTTTGCCAACAAAGGTCCGTCTATTCAAGGCTATGGTTTTTCCTGTGGTCATGTATGGATGTGAGAGGTGTACTGTGAAGAAAGCTGAGCGCCAAAGAACTGATGCTTTTGAACTGTGGTGTTGGAGAAGACTCTTGAGAGTCCTTTGGCCTGCAAGGAGATCCAACCAGTCTATTCGGAAGGAGATCAGCCCTGGGATTTCTTTGGAAGGAATGATGCTGAAGCTGAAACTCCACCTTCAGAGACCTGGCTAAAAATCTATCACACTGGTGTTCTCTCTT
Source organism: Bos indicus (assembly GCF_029378745.1). Taxonomy (NCBI): domain Eukaryota; kingdom Metazoa; phylum Chordata; class Mammalia; order Artiodactyla; family Bovidae; genus Bos; species Bos indicus. The sequence continues at coordinate 116,772,842 of NC_091760.1, forward strand.
ACTCTAAACAAATTCAGATTTGCTTGATCAACATGTGTGTCTAGGGGTCTTTTGGGTCGAGCTAAAGGCCAATAGTAACCTTAAAATGAATTTGACATATACCCAGCCTTGAAGAACAGTACATCTGAGGTAGGAAAGCTATTTTTGTGTTGTTTACCTTAAACTTTATTTTTCTCCTCAAATATGAGGAGGTCTTAGTAATTTATAACAACATATTTTTCTTCATTTTTAAAATAACAGCTAAAGTTATCAATTTTTTCACTTGCTTCCTCTGATAAGAATTATTTATTCATATTTTCATACTGAACTTTAATGACTGGTATTACCTTAAAAATAACAATTTATTTATTTTAAACAGCTTTATTAGGACACGAGTATTTTTTACATGAAATGTACATTTCCTGTGAGAGAATTTCCAAGACATAAAACCATTGCCTCCTTTGGAAATGTTTTAACCTAATGAATGTCCACAGAAAAGAAAATACACTGTCACCACTCTATTACAAGATGTTGTTTACAGAAATTTTATATATTTCAGTTGCTTTACTATATCAAATTATGACTAGTTGTTATCATCTCTGAAACCTGTAATCTATGCTGAATGAATTAAACAAAATGAAAAAAAAAAAAAACCTATAGTAAAATAGATGTTTGGTAAATAAATAAGTGGATAAGTGAGTGATTATAAATTGATATAATGCCAGGAAGCCACAGTTGCTTAAGTATTTAAATGAGTATTTTGCCATTTTAAGAATTATTGACTGCCAGTATTTCTTTATTTTTTATTCTTCAAAAGATTCATCTCCATCTACCTTTCTGTTATATTTTAATCATTCTCTTTTTATAGTCCATATGTTTTATTTGCCATTTTCCTTTATTGTTTCCTTCACCAGACCTTCCCCGGTGGCTCAGACGGTAAAGTGTCTGCCTGCAATGCGGGAGACCTGGGTTTGATTCCTGGATCGGGAAGATCCCCTGGAGAAGGAAATGGCAATCCACTCCAGCACTCTTGCCTGGAAAATCCCATGGACAGAGGAGCCTGATAGGCTACAGTCCATGGGGTCGCAAAGAGTCAGACACGACTGAGCAACTTCACTTTCACTTTATTGTTTCCTTTTAGCATTACTTATTTGCTTTTCTTTGTAGTTTACTTGATCCATAAAGATCTTATAAAATATTTTTTATTAATTCCACATTGGTATGTTCTCATTAAGCTTATTCCATGTACTTAGCATAACTTCAACTTTTATTTACCCCTTAATGCAAATTTCTTCACTTCCTTGGACTTTAAAAAGGTAGAAGAATTAAAATACAGCATGAAAAAATAAGGAAAAAAGTATATTTTTTAGAAACTGCTTGTAAGATGTGACCATCCATGAGATTTTCCTGGCAAGAATACTGGAGTGGGTTGCCATTTCCTTCTCCAGGAGTAAGAGGTGATAAAGAGATTTTTTAAAAAGTATTTCCACATAGAGATGAGATAAATATAAAAATTTTAAAGGAAAGATACTAAAGAAAAAAGTAATACCTATAGTAAAGACATGGGAAAGGCTCCATTTAGGTGAATTTTCATTGCTTTAAATCACAAGACAAAATTTGACATCCAATCTTCTAAATAAAGCAGTTTTAGTTATACATCTCAATCAAATGTCACATAGGAGACCAGAACACTGTAGGGCTAACAGGAGAGGCTCAATGCATATGTTTCCTCAAATATGTCCGAATAAATTTACCAAAAATCGTGGTGTTAAAACTTTCTGTCCTCAGTAAATGTTAACAGATTGTGGAAAGCCACAGACTTCGGGAGTAATGAATCATTAAGAGAGGGCTTCCTAGGTGAATCAAAAGTAAAGAATCCACTAGCCAGTGCAGGAGATGCAGGAGACATGGGTTCGATCTCTGGGTTGGAAAGTTACCCTGGAGAATGAAATGGCAACTCACTCCAATATTCTTGCCTGGGAAATCCCATGGACAGAGAAGCCTGGTGGGCTACAGTCCATAAAATTGCAAAGACTCAGACACAACTGTCACACACACACACATCAAGGGAACACCTGTGACTATTTTTAGTCAGGTGTCTTTTCCAATGATGTAACCAAAATTATTAGTTTATAGATTTCATAATACCCAATATCAGCCTATTCATTTTCACTGTGAAGAGCTAAGTTTTTACAAAGTGTCCTTTCTCTGAAACCATCAAAGATTATGACTTAGACAGTCTACCCCTAACTGTTAAGCCCATTTGGAAAGCTGATATGTCTCAAAACCTCAGAAGGAATACTCCCATAAATAATGGACTTTATTCAAAGAAGTCTTATTTCAATTCAGTCCAAAAATCATTTGCCAGCCATGTTGTATGCATAGCTTTGGACCAGTCATTGAGGGACAATGGAGACCAGAAGACACAGAGGATATCTCAAGGAACTTGCTTTCAAGGAGCTAAACCTCAAGTAAAGTGAAAGTGAAAGTTGCTCAGTCGTATCCGACTCTTTCCAACTCTATGGACTATACAGTCCATGGAATTCTCCAAGCCAGAATACTGGAGCGGGTACCCTTTCCCTTCTCCAGGGGATCTTCCCAACCCAGGGATCAAACCCAGGTCTCCCGCATTGCAGATGGATTCTTTACCAGCTGAGGCACAAGGGAAGCCCAAGAATATCCCAAAAAGTCCAAGGGATAGGAGTGGGTAGCCTATCCCTTCTCCAGCATATCTTCCGACCCAGGAGTTGACTAGGGTCTCCTGCATTGCAGGCAGATTCTTCACCAACTGAGCTATCAGGGAAGCCTAGAATTCAAGTAAAAGAAGTACAAATAACTAATTCAAATTAAAGTGTCATATTTGTACAAATGGAGACAAAATATGATAGGAGACACAAGAAGAGAGGTTATGATCTCCAAAAGTAAGAGTAGGAAAACCTTCAGGATTTTCAAGTTACTGATTAAGTATTATGTCAAATATAGTTGAGAGAAAGAGAAGATAGTTTAGGCTAAACAGAGACAAAGATGTCTGCAAATGTGTGGCCCTGTCAGTGGTGGTGAAGATTATGGAATATAGAAGGAAATAAGGCAAACAAAAAAGTGGAAAGATGTGAGGGACCAGATTGTGAAGACCTTGAATATCATGGTAAGGAGTTTGTATTTACACCCTCTGGCCCACATACATGTTCCAACAGTAGCTGAGATCTTAGCTGTACCAGAATTGCTTCAGGAAGGTCATACTCTTCAAGACTCATTACTCCTTGGTGCATTTTCAGAATATCGATTCTTGGTTGCTTACTCATGCTCTCAGGTTAAACAACAAAAAGTCTTGTAGTGAGCTCATTTTTAATATTCTACATTCTTAATTTTATTAATTGTAACTAAGCTTTTCTCCCACTTATGGAGTCACTGGCAATACAATGTCTGGTTGACAGTTTCCCTATTTCAGCCCTGTACAGGATTCGACATGTTTCTCAAGAAAGTTATGTGGCAACAGCACCTCACACTTGTATAGTGCTTTGTTGTTTGAAACCTGTTTTCAAATACACTGTAACTCTGTCACATTGTGTAACACGTTGTGTCCTTGTTATTTGACAGACATTAGGCCAAGCTCTTGGAGAAGGCAATGGCACCCTACTCCAGTACTCTTGCCTGGAAAATCCTATGGACGGAGAAGCCTGGAAGGCTGCAGTCCATGGGGTCGCTAAGAGTTGGACACGACTGAGAGACTTCACTTTCACTTTCAACTTTCATGCATTGGAGAAGGAAATGGCAACCCACTCCAGTATTCTTGCCTGGATCACTTTTCACTTTCATGCATTGGAGAAGGAAATGGCAACTCACTCCAGAATTCTTGCCTGGAGAATCCTAGGGACGGGGGAGCCTGGTGGGCTGCCGTCTATGGGGTTGCACAGAGTCGGACACGACTGAAGTGACTTAGCAGTAGCAACAGCAGGCCAAGCTCTTAATATTTAATCCCATTTAGAAATGAGAATATTGAGGCTTATGAACATTAAGAGACTTTACAAGATGATAGAATTAATAACTAGAAATAAGATCAGGGCTGAGTCTAGAATTTCCACCTTAACCATCATGCTACATCATTTCTGTTATAAACACACATACCCCAAAACTATTACATTTTCAACAGGCCAACAAAACATTTTTAAATCAGTGACTTTCCAGACTTTGTTCCTCTAAATTCTTAATTCAATTCAGACTAATATTAAATTTATCTTACTTGTTCAATGCATCCAAAATTATCAAAAATGTATCATGCAATCTTTTTTTACATGGACTACCCCAGCCAAGAGACCAATGCATCTGAAGTTATATGCCAAAGTTAATGATTTGAAGTTGTATGCCAAGCTTATGCATTAAAATATATTCAATTCAGTTCAGTGGCTCAGTCATGTCTGACTCTTTCCGACCCCATGGACTACAGTACACCATGCTTCCCCATCCATCACAAACTCCTAGAGCTCACTCAAACTCATGTCCATCGACTCAGTAATGCCATCCAACCATCTTATCTTCTGTCATCCCCTTCTCCTCCTGCCTTCAATCTTTCCTAGCATCAACATCTTTTCCAATGAGTCAGTTCTTTGCATCATGTGGCCAAAGTTTTGGACTTTCAGCTTTAGCATCAGTCCTTCCAATGAATATTCAGGACTGATTTCCTTTAGAATAGACTGGTTGGATCTCCCTACAGTCCAAGGGACTCTCAAGAGTCTTCTTCAACACCACAGTTCAAAAGCATCAATTCTTTGGCACTCAGCATACTTTGTAGTCCAACTCTCACATCTACTCATGACCACTGGAAAAGCCATAGCTTTTACACAGACCTTTGTTGGCAAACTAACGTCTCTGCTTTTCAATATGCTGTCTAGGTTGTTCATAGCTTTCCTTCCAAGAAGCAAGTGTCTTTTAATTTCATGACTGCAGTCACCATATGCAGCGATTTTCAGTTCAGTTCAGTTCAGTCGCTCAGTCGTGTCCGACACATTGCGACCCCATGAATCGCAGCACGCCAGGCCTCCCTGTCCATCACCAATTCCCGGAGTTCACTCAGACTCACGTCCATCGAGTCAGTGATGCCATCCAGCCATCTCAACCTCTGTCGTCCCCTTCTTCTCCTGCGCCCAATCCCTCCCAGCATCACAGTCTTTTCCAATGAGTCAACTCTTCGCATGAGGTGGCCAAAGTACTGGAGTTTCAGCTTTAGCTTCATTCCTTCCAAAGAAATCTCAGGGCTGATCTCCTTCAGAATGGACTGGTTGGATCTCCTTGCAGTCCAAGGGACTCTCAAGAGTCTTCTCCAACACCACAGTTCAAAAACATCAATTCTTTGGCACTCAGCCTTCTTCACAGTCCAACTCTCACATCCATACATGACCAATGGAAAAACCATAGCCTTGACTCGATGGACCTTTGTTGGCCAAGTAATGTCTCTGCTTTTGAATATGCTATCTAGGTTGGTCATAACTTTCCTTCCAAGGAGTAAGCATCTTTTAATTTCATGGCTGCAGTCACCATCTGCAGTGATTTTGGAGCCCAAAAAAATAAAGTCTGACACTGTTTCCACTGTTTCCCCATCTATTTCCCATGAAGTGATGGGACCAGATGCCATGATCTTCGTTTTTGAATGTTGAGCTTTAAGCCAACTTTTTCACTCTCCACTTTCACTTTCATCAAGAGGCTTTTCAGTTCCTCTTCACCTTCTGCCATAAGGGTGGTGTTATCTGCATATCTGAGGTTATTGATATTTCTCCTGGCAATCTTGATTCCAGCTTGTGCTTCTTCCAGTCCAGCGTTTCTCATGATGTACTCTGCATATAAGTTAAATAAGCAGGGTGACAATATACAGCTGTGACGTACTCCTTTTCCTATTTGGAACCAGTCTGTTGTTCCATGTCCAGTTCTAACTGTTGCTTCCTGACCTGCATACAGATTTCTCAAGAGGCAGATCAGGTGGTCTGGTATTCCCATCTCTTTCAGAATTTTCCACAGTTTGTTGTGATTCACACAATCAAAGGCTTTGGCATAGTCAATAAAGCAGAAATAGATGTTTTTCTGGAACGCTTTTGCTTTTTCCATGATCCAGCGGATGTTGGCAATTTGATCTCTGGTTCCTCTGCCTTTTCTAAAACCAGCTTGAACATCTGGAAGTTCACGGTTCACATATTGCTGAAGCCTGGCTTGGAGAATTTTGAGCATTACTTTACTAGCATGTGAGATGAGTGCAATTGTGCGGTAGTTTGAGCATTCTTTGGCATTGCCTTTCTTTGGGATTGGAATGAAAACTGACCTTTTCCAGTCCTGTGGCCACTGCCGAGTTTTCCAAATGTGCTGGCATATTGAGTGCAGCACTTTCACAGCATCATCTTTCAGGATTTGGAGTAGCTCAACTGGAATTCCATCACCTCCACTACTAGCTTTGTTCACAGTGATGCTTTCTAAGGCCCACTTGACTTCACATTCCAGGATGTCTGGCTCTAGGTGAGTGATCACACCATCGTGATTATCTGGGTCATGAAGATCTTTTTTGTACAGTTCTTCTGTGTATTCTTGCCATCTCTTCTTAATATCTTCTGCTTCTGTTAGGTCCATACCATTTCTGTCCTTTATCGAGCCCATCTTTGCATGAAATGTTCCCTTGGTATCTCTAATTTTCTTGATGAGATCTCTAGTCTTTCCCATTCTGTTGTTTTCCTCTATTTCTTTGCATTGATCACTGATCACTGAAGAAGGCTTTCTTATCTCTTCTTGCTATTCTTTGGAACTCTGCATTCAGATGCTTATATCTTTCCTTTTCTCCATTGCTTTTCGCTTCTCTTCTTTTCACAGCTATTTGTAAGGCCTCCCCAGACAGCCATTTGCTTTTTTGCCTTTCTCTTCCATGGGGATGGTCTTGATCCCTGTCTCCTGTACAATGTCATGAACCTCATTCCATAGTTCATCAGGCACTCTATCTATCAGATCTAGGCCTTTAAATCTATTTCTCACTTCCACTGTATAATCATAAGGGATTTGATTTAGGTCCTACCTGAATGGTCTAGTGGTTTTCCCTACTTTCTTCAATTTAAGTCTGAATTTGGCAATAAGGAGTTCATGGTCTGAGCCACAGTCAGCTCCTGGTCTTGTTTTTGCTGACTGTATAGAGCTTCTCCATCTTTGGCTGCAAAGAATATAATCAATCTGATTTCAGTGTTGACCATCTGGTGATGTCCATGTATAGAGTCTTCTCTTGTGTTGTTGGAAGAGGGTGTTTGTTATGACCAGTGCATTTTCTTGGCAAAACTCTATTAGTCTTTGCCCTGCTTCATTCTGTGTTCCAAGGCCAAATTTGCCTATTACTCCAGGTGTTTTTTGACTTCCTACTTTTGTATTCCAGTCCCCTATAATGAAAAGGACATCTTTTTTGGGTGTTAGTTGTAAAAGGTCTTGTAGGTCTTCATAGAACCGTTCAACTTCAGCTTCTTCAGCGTTACTGGTTGGGGCATAGACTTGGATAACTGTGATATTGAATGGTTTGCCTTGGAAACGAACAGAGATCATTCTGTCATTTTTGAGATTGCATCCAAGTACTGCATTTCGGACTCCTTTGTTGACCATGATGGCTGCTCCATTTCTTCTGAGGGATTCCTGCCCGCAGTAGTAGATATAATGGTCATCTGAGTTAAATTCACCCATTCCAGTCCATTTCAGTTCGCTGATTCCTAGAATGTCGACATTCACTCTTGCCATCTCTTGTTTGACCACTTCCAGTTTCCCTTGATTCATGGACCTGACATTCCAGGTTCCTATGCAATATTGCTCTTTATAGTATCGGACCGTGCTTCTATCACCAATCACATCCACAGCTGGGTATTCTTTTTGCTTTGGCTCCATCCCTTCATTCTTTCTGGAGTTATTTCTCCACTGATCTCCAGTAGCATATCAGGCACCTACTGACCTGGGGAGTTCCTCTTTCAGTATCCTATCATTTTGCCTTTTCATACTGTTCATGGGGTTCTCAAGGCAAGAATACTGAAGTGGTTTGCCATTCCCTTCTCCAGTGGACCACATTCTGTCAGGTCTCTCCACCATGACCCACCCACTTGGGTTGCCCCACGGGCATGGCTTAGTTTCATTGAGTTAGACAAGGCTGTGGTCCTAGTGTGATTAGATTGACTAGTTTTCTGTGAGTATGGTTTCAGTTTGTCTGCCCTCTGATGCCCTCTTGCAATACCTACTGTCTTACTTGGGTTTCTCTTACCTTGGGCGTAGGGTATCTCTTCATGGCTGCTCCAGCAAAGCACAGCTGCAGCGATTTTGGAGCCCCCCAAAATAGTCTGCCACTGTTTCCGTTGTTTCCCCATCTATTTCCATGAAATAATGGGACTGGATGCCATGATCTTAGTTTTCTGAAATATGAGCTTTAAGCCAACTTTTTCACTCTCTTCTTTCACTTTCATCAAGAGGCTTTTTAGTTCCTCTTCACTTTCTGCATAAGGGTGGTGTCATCTGCATATCTGAGGTAATTGATATTTCTCCCAGCAATCTTGATCCCAGCTTGTGCTTCACCCAGCCCAGTGTTTTGCATGATGTACTCTGCATATAAGTTAAATAAGCAGGGTGACAATATACAGCCTTGACGTACTCCTTTCTCCATTTGGAACCAGTCTGTTGTTCCATGTCCAGTTCTAACTGTTGCTTCTTGACCTGCATACAAGTTTCTTAGGAGGCAGGTCAGGTGGTCTGGTATTCCCATTCTTTCAGAATTTTCCACAGTTTGTTGTGATCCACACAATCAAAGGCTTTGGCATAATCAATAAAGCAGAAGTAGATGTTTTTCTGGAATTCTGTTGCTTTTCTCAATGATCCAGTGGATGTTGGCAATTTGATCTCTCACTCCTTTCTTTTCTAAATCCAACTTGAACATCTATAAGTTCACAGTTCATGTACTATTGAAGCCTGGCTTGGAGAATTTTGAGCATTATTTTGCTAACTTTTGAGATGAGTGCAATTGTGAGGTAGTTAGAGCATTCTTTGGCATTGCCTTTCTTTGGGATTGGAATGAAAACTGACCTTTTCCAGTCCTGTGGCCACTGCTGAGTTTTCCAAATTTGCTGGCATGTTGAGTGGAGCACTTTCACATCATCATCTTTTAGGATTTGAAATAGCTCACCTGGAATTCCATCACCTCCACTAGCTTTGTTCATAGTGATGCTTTCTAAGGCCCACTTGCCTTCACATTCCAGGATGTCTGGCTCTAGGTGAGTGATCACACCATCATGTTTATCTGGGTCATGAAGATCTTTTTTGTCTAGTTCTTCTGTGTATCCTTGCCAACTCTTCTTAATATCTTCTGCTTCTGTTAGGTCCATACTATTTCTGTCCTTTATTGAGCCCATCTTTGCATGAAATGGTCTCTTGGTATCTCTGATTTTCTTGAAGAGATCTCTAGCCTTTTCCATTCTATTGTTTTCCTCTATTTCATTACATTGATCACTGAGGAAGGCTTTCTTATCTGTACTTGCTGTTCTTTGGAACTCTGCATTCAGATGGGTGTATCTTTCCTTTTCTCCTTTGCCTTTCACTTCTGTTGTTTTCACAGCTATTTGTAAGGCCTCTTCAGACAGCCATTTTGCCTTTTTGCTTTTCTTTTTCTTGAGGATGGTCTTGATCACTGCCTGCTGTCCAAGGTCATGAACCTCCATCCATAGTTCTTCAGGCATTCTATCAGATTAATCCCTTGAATCTATTTACTACTTCCACTGTATAATTATAATAATAAAGTATATTATTAATGGATAAATAGTTGTAAAATGCACCAATGGTAAGACAACCATTTTGAAATCTAAACATATTTCACTTCTTTAGATTTTAGAATTCTAAATATATTTCATTATTTTAATACAAAACACTTAAGAGAAAATTGAAACATTATGTTTCTGAAGTCAAAGTCAGAATAAATGTATAATCTCCCAAGTGTTATACTAGTCACTATTTCCTTTTTTTAAATTTATTTTTTAATTGAAGGATAATTGTGTTGGTTTCTTGCAAATATCAACATGAATCAGCCATATGGTTCGCTATTTCAAAACTGTTTGTTCTCGATGTTATAATTTTGGCCTTGAGGGACCTTTATTCATACATGAGTAGGAAGATTTTTAGCCATTACTGTACTTCCATTCCTGTTCAAACAGTAGCACCAGCTAGTTTCCCATCTCTTTACCGTCCCAAATGTAGCAATACTTTCCTGTGATTGAAGTCACTCTTGCCTCTCCTTAAGAAAGTCATTGGCAGCTGAAGAAAAAAACGAAGTCTAATAAAAACCACAGGAGTATTATTAAATTGGATTTAAATGAACAACCTTATTAGAAAAACATAAAATTCTGTTCCCTATCTGTTAAAGAAATACCATTTTGATGTTATATATAACAGAGCTAAGCAAGAAATTATATCCCCAGAAGCAAATTGCTAGCCTAGTATGGTTATACCAGAGGAAAGAGCAAAATGTCCTTTTAAAGAAGCTTTATCGTCAAAGTAATTCTTAAAATCTCATAGCTAAGAGGCATTCGTTGATAGCTGAAAATTTGAAAAACTATCCAGGAAGGAAAACCAAGTAATAATAGTTTTGTATTGATTAAATATCATTTGTTCAAATATCATTTGTAAATATCGTATGTACAAGTGCCCAGCTCCTCCTTAGCAGAACTCCTAAGAGAACAAATACTTGGAGCCACGGAATAATCAAAGAGAACTGAAGAAGAGAAAAATATATTACATGTAAATTATTTTTATTCTGGAGACAGATAAAAGTGGTTTCTCTAAACAGATGACATGAGCCAAAATAAATTTTAATGGCCATTTGGGAAAACATGATTGACCAAGCAGCAGAATGAAACATGTTCTCCAGAGAACAGAACAGGCCTTAGGAACTCTGTAAGTAAAAATGTGTTATGATCATGATGACAACTTATCTACATTTTTTATTACCTTAAGAATCCAATAAAGAAAATAAATGTGTTCTCTCACAAGAAAGAATTTACCTCAAAAACTTATTTGGTATCCTTTAAATAAACCACATTCATATTTTACAAGCATGTATATTAAATCTAATATTAGTATGAAAACCCAAGCCATATAATTTGAGAAATCTATTCACTTTATTTACAGTTAGCACTAGGGAAATCAAAAGGCTATGTTTCTGATAAAAATGACTGGTTTACATTTTGTTAATATGAAAAAGATAAATGATAGCTTTACTGACCGTATTTTGAACTGTTAACTTATTAAAAAATAAAAATAGGAATTTCCCTAGTGATCCAGTGGTTAAGATTCTGTGCTTCCAATGCAGGGGGAATGGGTTTGTGGGAAAAAAAAAAAAAAAATTAGTATCCTTATCTTTCATTATTTAACACCCTTTCAGCATTCTCCTCTTCTCGTCTAAATGTTCTATTTCTGCCTTTTTTCCTTTCCTCCACTTCTCTGCTATTATTCATGCAGTTTCATAGGAGGATGGCAGTGACAAACCTATGAATTCCAATAGTAAACCCGCAGCGCTGAAGTCCTCATGATAATGAGCCAGGCTCTCTCTATTTTAATCCCCTTTTATTTGTCCTTTTGATCCCTGAGGAAAAATCTCACACTTCATTGTGTTTTACATAACTTCCTTCCAGAGTATAAGCCATTTTATTGAACTTATTTTATATCTTTTTCTCTATCAGTCTAAGTTCCTTGAGCACAGGACCCTCTAAGCATCTTCATGGAACCAACTCAATGCCTAAGACTGAACAAGTGGTGTTAACTCAACCTGTACTATCAACCTTTTTCTTCAATGGCCAGTAGTCAATATTTCAGACTTTTGAGGGCCATCCAATCTCTGTCACAACTACTCAACTCTCCCACTGTAGTAGGAAATTAGCCATAAATAAAATGGTTTTTTTTTAAATGAGCATGGCTCTCATTCAATAAATTTACAGAAAGGTGGACATCCTGTATTTCAATAAAGTGTTATTCACAGAAAAGGTGGGCTGCCCACAGTGCCATTAATTTACCAACCCCTGCTATAGGAGGGTAGGCATAAACACAAAAGTGAAGGCTAAGGGGTGAGTCTAAAACACTGTAGCTTAGGTGAAAATTACTTACACCGCATGCCATGTGTTCCTAAATAAAACATGGTTGTCCTTAGATTTTTAAACTTTATATAAATAGTATCATAGAACAAACAGCTTCCTACATTTTGCTTTTGAGCAATGTGATGCACATGCTGACACTTGTGGCCTCGAGTTCATTATGTTTGGCAATTGCATAATATTCTATTCTATCAATAGACCACAGTTTTCCCTTGCTCTTGATGATAAATGTTAAAACAACACAAATCTTTTATCTCACAGTTAATTTTTAACTACCAAAAGTGCTGCAACTATCTTATATAAATTCTTTTGAAAATGTACCAAATTTTCTGAAGGGACTCTACCTAGAAATGAAAGTGCAAGGTCATTAGACATAAAAAACTCAGTTTTAATAGATAGTTCCTATTGTAGGCAGAATAATGGTTCCTCAAAGAAGTCCATGTCTTAATCCCCAGAATTTGTGAATATGTTTGTTTACATGGCAAAAGGAAATTAAGGTTGCTAACCAACTGACCTTGAGATGAGATTACCTTGGATTATTCAGGTAGACCCAGTGTCCTCACAAGGGTCCTTATAAGTACCTTCCTTATAAGAAGGAAGAAAAAAGTGAGAGGAAGAACCTGAGAGATGGTAGTATGAGAAGGACTCAGCTCAATGTTTCTGACATGAAGATGGAGGGAATGTAGATGGCCTCTAGAAGCTAGGAAAAAACAAGGAAGCAGACTCTTTCCTAGAGTTTCCAGGAAGGAATACAACCCTGCTGACCCATTTTAATCCAGAGAGACCCATTTCAGACTTCTGACCTCCAGTACTGAGATAATAGTTTTGTGTTGTTTTAAGCTACTTATTATTAATACAGCACCAATAGAAAATTAGTACATGTCTATATTGCCATACAAGTGTTAGCTCGTGCTAATTTATAAGCTTACTAGCAGTATACAATGCCTAGAGTTATTGTTTGTATATGGTTTTAGGAAGGAGTATAACTATGTTTTTCAATAGTAGCTACTCAGTACAATTTATTGTATCATTTCTACTAATAAGTAATACCAATTTAATTATTATATCAAATTCAAATTTTTATATATAGTAGATGTATTTCTTAGGTATTTTTTTTTCATTCTATTTGGTTCCTTTATCTAGACTGCTTCAATACTATATTACACTTATCATTATTTTGTAACTTTTGTCATTTATAATTTACCATTGTTTCATAATTTTACCTTATTTTTCTTCAAAGTTTTTTAGCAACTCTAGGCATTTTGTTCTTCCATATAAAGAATTTTAGAAATTCTCTCAATTATATTGCTTCTCTGATATTCTGTTATTTTTCTCTTGTATCTTTTCTAGAAACCTTTCTATTTTCCTTCTTTTATGACTGCTCTATTATTTCTTCTTCTTTTAATTAATTGCCCTATGCTTTGCTCTGTCATTTAGCACTCTTCTGATTAATTTGTTTTCTTTCTACAGTTCCTCTCATTGCATGAATTACAGAAGGTAAGGAGAAAAGAAGTCTCCAGAATCCCCAGTTGGTACTTAAGTTCATTTTTCCAGAGAGCAGTATTGTACATAATAGCTATTTCCTTAATGGTGTTGGTATACATGGACACTTCAGAAATCGTGAGAGGTGGTGTGGGAACCTAGCTACTATACAGAACGTTTAATTCTAAGGGAAAATGTATCTGCTTTCTAAGCAATGAAATGAATTTTTAAAATACAGTCAGTTTGTAAGGTAGAAACTGCCTTTATAAACACACACTCACATAAATACCAGATGGATTTTGTTTGTATGTGCTCCACAATCCCAACTCCCTCCACTTACAAATAGGCTTTATAATGGCCTCCAAAATCATCTATCAACTTAATGACATCGAGAAAAGTTTAGTTCTCTAAGAGCCAGGTCTGAAGTTTAGATATTTTTTTTCAGCATTGAAAAATACTACTAAAGAATGCAAATAGCCAGAAGTCATACTGAAGAGAACTACTTAAACAATTTTATAAGGGTTTTTGTGGATATTCCCTTAATCATTGGGCCAGGGAACACCAAACCAAATGTACATCCCCTTCCAGAAGACCGTTAGCTTTTTCACAGGACAAAATTTTAATATTATATCATTGACTCTTAAAGAAGTATACTGAGAATATACTCAGAAATACTATGGTATGCTCCTTCCCACAGGGATGCTCAAGAAAAAATTGTAAATTAAAGATTGTCTTTGGAGTCTATTCACTGTGATATTTTCTGATACTTCTTTCCTTCTAGATAATATCCTTTTCCAACTCAAATATCAACCACTTTTTAAGAAGTATTGTGCCCTTCTAGATTCCAACAGAATTTCTTCAATGCTCTAAATAAGTGCATTCCCACTTATATAAGATTCACATTCACATTTCATTCATAATTTCATTGCAAGTAGTTACTATCTGAGAAACTAAATCTTCAAGAATATTACCTATCATTATTGAAAACAAAATGAGCTACTTTTCTTAGGAGTATATGCATTATAAAAAGACATTTTTGAGAAAATGTCTCAAAACAAAGGAATCTAGAACAATGGATTATCTAAGAATATTATAGATGATGGATGGTAAACTTATTTCCCCACCAAATTAAGGATCATGTTTGCAAAATTTAACCTTGTGTCCATGAGCACTTCATTGAAAATTAAATATTCTCTGCCTTTCTGAAAGTGAAAGTGTTAGTCACTCAGTTATGTCCAACTATTTGTGACCCCATGGACTGTAGCCCACCAGGCTTCTCTGTCCTTGGGATTCTCCAGGCAAGAATACAGGGGTGGACGGTCATTTTCTTCTCCAAGGGATCTTTCCAACCCAGGGATTGAACCTGGGTCTCCTACATTGCAGGCAGACTCTTTACTGACTGAACAAACATTGCCTCTATGAGTTTGCCTAATTTAGATACCTCATAAGTGGAATCATGCCATATTTCCTCTTCTTTGACACTTATTTCACTTATATAATGTCCTCCAAGTTCATCTATGTTGTGGCAAATGGCAGGATTTCCTTCTTTTTAAAGACTGAATTATATTCTGTTGTATGTATATACATTTTCTGTTATCTATTCATCAGTGATGACATTTGGATTATTTCCATATCTTAGCTATCATTGAATAGTACTGCAATGAACATGGAAGTGTAGACATCTCTTCAAGATTGATTTCACCTCTTTTGAGTATATACCCAGAAGTAGAATGCTGAATCATATGGTAGTTCTATTTTTAATTTTTTAAGGAACATTCATTCTTTTTCTTAACTGCATTATTTTACATTTGCATCAACAGTGTGTAAGAGTTCCAATTTCTCCATATCCTTGCCACTTGTTATCTTTGGGGTTTTTTTAATAATAATCATCCTAACCTTGTAGCTCAGTCGGTGAAGAATCTGCCTGCAGTGCAGGGTGCCCGGGTTCAATCCCTGTGTTGGGGAGATCCCTGGAGAAGAAAACGGCAACCCGCTCCAGTATCCTTGCCTGGAAAATCTCATGGACAGATGAGCCTGGTGGGCTGCTGTCCAAGGGGTCACAAAGAGTCAGGCAGGACTGAGCAACTAACACTAACCAATGTAAGATGATGTCTTATTGTATTTTTAATTTGTATTTCCCAATAATTAATGATTCTGGGCATCTTTCCACAAAAAATAGATGTAGATTCCTTAAAACAAACTAGGAGCAAAACTATGACCCAACAATCCCACTACTGGGTATATACCCTTAGGAAACCATAACTGGAAAAGATACATGTACCCCACTGTTTATTGCAACACTATTTATAATACCTAGAACATGGGAGCAACCTAGATGTCCATCAACAGATGAATGGATAAAGAACTATAGTACATATATGCAATGGAATATTACTCAACCATAAAAAGGAATGCATTTGAGTCAGTTCTAATGAGGTGGATGAACCTGGAGCCTATCATAGAGAGTGAAGAAAGTCAGAAAGAGAAAAACAAGTATCATATATTAATACATATATGTGGAATCTAGAAAGATGGTACTGATAAACTTACTTTCAGGGAAGCAATGGAGATTATACATAGAGAACAGATTTGTGGACACAGTAGGGGAAAGGAGAGGGTAGGACAAATTGAGAGAGTAACATTGTAATATATACATTACCATAAGTAACAAATAGCCAGTGGGAATTTGCTGTATGATGCAGGGAGTTAAAATGGGTGCTCAGTGACAACCCCAAGGGGTGGGATGGGGTGAGAAATGGGAAGGAGGTTCAGAGGGAGGGGACTTATGTACACCTATGGCTGATTCATGTCGATGTATGGCAGAAACCAACACAGTATTGTAAGGCCATTATCCTTCAATTGAAAATAAATAAATTTTTAAAAAAAGAAAAAAACAGAGGACACAAGGAAACTTTGTGAGGTATTCAGTTCAGTTCAGTCGCTCAGCCATGTCTGACTCTATGCGACCCCGTGAATTGCAGCACACCTGGCCTCCCTGTCCATCACCAACTCAAACTCATGTCCATGGAGTCAGTGATGCCATCCAGCCATCTCATCCTCTGTTGTCCCCTTCTCCTCCTGCACCAATCCCTCCCAGCATCAGAGTCTTTTCCAATGAGTCAACTCTTCGCATGAGGTGGCCAAAGTACTGCAGTTTCAGCTTTAGCATCAGTCCTTCCAATGAACACCCAGGACTGGTCTCCTTTAGGATGGACTGGTTGGATCTCCTCGAAGTCCAAGGGACTCTCAAGAGTCTTCTCCAACACCACAGTTCAAAAGCAGCAATTCTTTGGTGCTCAGCTTTCTTCACAGTCCAACTCTCACATCCATACATGACCACTGGAAAAACCATAGTTTTGACTAGACAAACCTTTGTTGGCAAAGTAATATCTCTGCTTTTTAATATGTTATCTACGTATTAGGTATGTCTTTTACCTTGTCATGATATCACAGGTGTTTGCATATGTTCAAACCTAAATTGTACATGTTAAATATGTACAGTTCCTTATTGCAATAAATCTGCTTTAAAATGAAAATTAAACAGTTTCATGGAAAGAAACAAAATCCTAAATTGAATACATGCACAAATAATTTTAAATTACATAAAAAATAGTAAATCAAGTATGGAATTTTTTTTTCTATGTTGGCAAACTGGAACAATTGTGGCTCTTACGTCATAACACTTTTGAGTCGTTCATGTCATGTGTAATTCACCCAAACAAAAATGATTGCTAAACCCTTTCTGTGAGGGGCGCTGTGTGTTGAGATTGCTCAGCTTCATACCAAAGTGCACCAGCAAATTCAACTGAGATTTATCTGGTACAAGTAATTATCTTTAGCAATTTATAATTGGATCATAGAATTTAGATATTAAAAAAAAAGATTAGCCAAGAATGTCTGAACTCAAAACTCAGGAATGGACTATATGTAACCCAAGTTTTACCAAGACCCAAAGATTGAAATATCGACTCAAATTACACTGGCTCTTGCTTGCATTTTCCACAATAATATCCCTCTTCTGCTGAGTGACTTGCAAGTATTTCTGTGAAAACCCAGAATGCTTAATTTGCAAGTGCTTAAACTCCTTTGATAATCTCTACAACCACTTCCATTCACTCTTGTTCTCCAATAATTCCAGGACAGGGAATGGCATAGCCCCCTCTCACCAGATACCACAGTCACTATGAAAACTACGGAGTAAAATGAAGGATGGCAGTCCCCAAAAACCTCTAAAAGGTAGAAAAGTTAATATTTTTTCCTAGAGTCTGGAGAATGGAGCCCTAAATTCCTTTCAATACTTGATTTTAGCCACGCAAGACCCATTTCTGAATTCTAACCTCCAGAACTGTAGGATAAATTTGTATTAAGTCACTAGATGTGTGATAATTTTTATATCAGCAATAGGAAACTAATGTGAAAGAGAAACTAATCTATTTTTCTTGGTTCAATTCAGGTTCTCCTTCCTTTTTTGTTGGTTGGATGTGACTTCCTAATCCTCTGTTATATTCTGCACTGGTCTTGACTGACAAATCCAACAAGATCTATTCTAACATTTGTTTCCTTATATCAAATCTTTAACACTCATTGAAGAGAATTTTAGGTCTTTTACTTACAGGTCTTAGAGTCTATATGTCCATATCTCTAATTGTTTTTGTTTCTGTATAACCTTCAATTGAATTATTAGCAAAGCGTTAAGTGCAAATAATTGTTATTTGGGAATGGCTTATTTTGGGAGTGAGAGAATCCTTCTTTTCTACTTTTTACACTCTTGTGTTGCTCTTTCCTTCTGGGTCATTTTGGAAGAGAAAAACTTGAAGGTTAGCTGCCACCTGAAAAAGCGTTTCCCAAGACGCTAAAGTCACTGGTTCTGTGGTACGTGAGTATCATACAATCAGATATCTTCTGTGAGTAGAACAGCCTAGGATTGTGCTATAAAATCATCTTATTCACACTATGTGTGGGCCACATCCAGGGGAATTAAATGAGAAAGAAAATGCTTACCAATTCATTTCCAGGGCTTCTCTGGGGGTGCTGAGATTTCAGGAAGTTTGTGAAAGAGAAAAAAGATGCTTTGAGAACTTGAAAAGAATTACATACTTGGTACAGGAGCAAGCAAAAAGAAAATGAAAGATGCAACTATAAGATCTTCATTTGGAGACAGGGAAAGAAGTCTGAAGGAGAGAGGATGAGAAAGGAAATAGTCCTCAGGTCAATGCTGTTGATTTCTCTACTGTATCAACATTTTTTCAAAGCATCTGAGCTTTCATAACTTTTCACATCCAACCAATGTTCCTATTCACTAGCAGAATTATCTTAAAGGTTACTGGCTCAGCCTAGAAGGGAATTCCTGCATAGTTTTTTGTTAACTACTTAATATTTCTTCTCCAATACAGTATCTAGTATAGTTATTCAAGTAATAAATCTTAATTAGAAAAGAAAGGAATGCAGAATTCAGGTTAAAATACAAGTGGCAAAATGTACATATGATTTAAGTTGCTTTTCTACATGCAGCTGAAATTTTAGAGGTAGAATTTGTTATTGTTGGGCTAACACAGCCTGTCAGGAGGTCTTAATAATTTTGGCAAGCAAGAAAGCTGTTGGAAAGTTTCTCTGCCTAACAAAAATCCTTTTTAAGGACTCATGGGAGGTATTCATTACAGAGAATTGAGAAATCCATGAGGAAAGGGAAACATTAAGACACTATTTTTGTTCTGGTGCGCAAGTTTTTCCTTTCCCTTTTTATAGAAGCAAAATCAAGTTCTTACTTTACAGGTCAATGAATCAAGATATTGGATCTGTTCGGGCTCAAAATGTATGTTTTGCCCATTTGGTCACAGGCAAATATAACAGACTTTACATTCAACATGTATAAATAATAAATGCAAAGACTGAATACTTAAAATTTGGGGAACTTAAGGTAAACATTTAGTGAATTTTCATTGAAAACATTAAAGTACTTTTTCCAGGTGTTACTTTTTCATTAGAAATTTGAGAAATGTTTACAACAATTTTATGGAGATATTCTCATTTACAATGTTTCTTTAAACTCTGCAAATTTTTGCACATGACAAGCTACATAAGAAAATATATATTCCTAGTTGTTTTTCTAAAACTTGATTTATGACAGTCTAACAAAAATCACAACAGTTTCTTCCACCTTTATAACCAACCTACTATATGTTTTTTTTTTTTTTTAAGACAAAATCAGTTTAGCTGGCCAGCCTGAGACCAGCAGAATAGAAACTCAATTAAAAAAAATCTTGGCCTTGAAAACATGCATGTGTTACCTAAGTTTAATTAAAACAGATTTAATTAAAACACATACCTTTGAGAAGTTCACCATTTTCATAATTTATACATTTGATCATTATGTCATTCACTAATGACAAATGTGTAAAAAATTATCATTAAGGGGGAATCTAAGAAAGACTGAGTAACTATCATATCTGTAAGCCCTCTCAAAATAAAGCTCTTCCTTCTGTATGAATTAACTTGCTTTGTCCCATATAAGCCATGGGCCATGACTCATTAGAGCTCCAAATACTAAGACAACCATCCATTAATGGACACAAGGAAAACTAGTAGCCTATAAGATGGCATGATGTTCTGCAATGGAAATGGAGTGGGTTTGTCAACTAAGTGACTCACTGCTCAGATTTTCTTTCTTAGGGAATGGATAATAGATGCATAGCAAGTCCCACCAGTTCCTCTTCTAAAATATTCTCCGTGTTCATGCACTCCATCCACTCCATTGCCACCACACTATCCAAGAGACCATCTTCTTTATTGGGCTGAAGTCATAGTCTCCTTACCTGGTCTCTCCTCTGCAACAATTGCCCCTTAAAAATCCATCGTCCATATAACAGCCAGGGTGTTCTTTTAGAAAATATTAAGATCATGTCACTCACCTGATTAAAATTCTCCAGTGATCTCATTTCATTTAAATGTCAAACATATAAAATATATAAAATTCCAACTATAGCATGAACTGCTGTTTACCTGCTTCTACAGACATCCAGTCTCTCTCTCTCCTACTGTGTTCTAGCTCTGTGACACTCCATTTTCTTCCTGGGACATGCCAAAGCCTCTCCCTCCTCAGGTCTTTGCAACTGCTCTTTTCTCTCTGAAGCAATCTCTTCTCCACTCCAGCAGGCTGACTTCTTCCTTCAGGTGTCAGCTCAAACATCTTCTTCAAGAGATCTTCCTCTCAAATAGTAGTTCTCAATCCTTACCATATATCAAAATTACCTAGGAAGCTTATAAAAACTTCAGCTGATGGGGTCCCGCTGCTGCTGCTGCTGCTGCTGCTGCTGCTAAGTCACTTCAGTCATGTTCGACTCTGTGCAACCCCATAGACGGCAACCCACCAGGCTCCTCCATCCATGGGATTCTCCAAGCAAGAATGGATGGAGTGGGTTGCCATTTCCTTCTCCAATGCACAAAAGTGAAAAGTGAAAGTGAAGTTGCTCAGTCATGTCCAACTCTAAGCAATCCCATGGACTTCAGCCCACCAGGCTCCTCCATCCATTGGATTTTCCAGGCAAGAGTACTGGAGTGGGGTGCCATTGCCTTCTCCGGGGTCCCACTACTAAGAATTATTCTGAGTAGGACCATGGCAGCAGAATTAAAACAAACCAGACCTCTACAGGTGATTCTAATTGCAGCCAACTTGTGAATCAGCAATGAAGAATCTCATCATCTCCTCCCCCATCATATCCACCTATTAGTATGCTTCTTAGCATGTATCCTATGTAATTCTTATTTACTTGTTTTCCTGTCAGTTGTCTTTTTTTTTTTTTCACTAAAATGTTAATTCCATAAGGGCAGGGAAGTTCCTTCTGTATTCCCAATGCCCAAATATATGTAGGTCAATAAAGGAAGGATTGAATATCCATCCTTCAATTCAGTAGAGAAGTTTTAAGCACATGAAAGACAGTACAATATGGAGAATCTGATAAGTAGAGAGGATATAGAATAAGAGTAAGAATGAAAAGATGAAGAAACCAAAGAGAAGCTGAGTAATGTAAATGAAAGATGAGCATAAACCATGGACTATAGAAAGCTCTCTTGGGCCACTGTCTTCTCCAATGAAACCTGAAAGTAAATTGACTCAGTTCCACACAAACTCAGTTCTATGCAAACAATGCCTACTTTGTTAACACGCTGAGATCAAGGCTATCTCATTTTTTACTTTTAACACAGAAAAGTCTTATCTTAGATTCGAAGCTTTCTCTTTTTATTCAAACTATTTTACTAGAAGCCTTCTTAAAAATATATTACATTTACTTACCTTTTAAAAAAATATATGAAGGAAATTTACGTTGTCTACATCCAGGATATTCAAAGTCAGATATTTTGCTATCTATATTACCTTGATAGTCTTATGAAATCTTTAAACATATAAACCATATAATCATTTTAAAAAGTTTTTGAAAGAGGGAAATTTTATGGCTCTTTAGTTTTTTTTTAATTTTATTTTTAAACTTTATAAATTGTATTAGTTTTGCCAAATATCAAAATGAATCCGCCACAGGTATACATGTGTTCCCCATCCTGACCCTCCTCCCTCCTCCCTCCCCGTACCATCCCTCTGGGTCATCCCAGTGCACTAGCCCCAAGCATCCAGTATCATGCATCGAACCTGGACTGGCAACTCTTTTCATACGTGATATTATACATGTTTCAATACCATTCTCCCAAATCTTCCCACCCTCTCCCTCTGCAACAGAGTCCATAAGACTGTTCTATACATCAGTGTCTCTTTTGCTGTCTCGTACACAAGGTTATTGTTACCATCTTTCTAAATTCCATATATATGCATTAGTATACTGTATTGGTGTTTTTCCTTCTGGCTTACTTCACTCTGTATAATAGGCTCCAGTTTCATCCACCTCATTAGAACTGATTCAAATGTATTCTTTTTAATGACTGAGTAATACTCCATTGTGTATATGTACCACAGCTTTCTTATCCATTCATCTGCTGATGGACATCTAGGTTGCTTTTTTTTTTAAGTTTTATATTTTCTAAGTTTGCAGCTCAGCTTTTACCTACATGCCCTCATTGCTTACCTTGCTTATACTCAGCTGTGACCTTTTAAAGTTAATCATACCCATTATAAACAAATACAAATGCACAGTGGTTTCCAATCTATGACTGTAATTACCTGGAGAGCTTTAACACCCACAAATGCCTGCCTGCCTGCCTCCTCTTCAGACTACAGTATTTATTATTTAATTGATCAAGAGTGAGACCAGAGCATTAGTTGTGTTTTGGCTTTGATTCTGACTGTGTTTTGGTTCCCATGTGCTTCTAATATGTACCTCATTGAAAAAACCCTGTGCAAAACCTTAATAAAGAAATTTGGAATGACCAAGCTTTATATTTTAAGGGGTAATTGTTCAAGCCACAATTGTTGACTCTTCCTCTTAGCTTGGTTCTCTCTTTAGGGTCCATCATGTGAACTCTGCTGCCCCCACCCAAACAGCCCCATGGTTATGAGGCTCCCATTTAAAATTCCAGACCAAGAATGGGAAAGCTCTATTTTCTTGGTTTTCCAAGTGGCAATCCACTCTAGTATTCTCACCTGGGAAATCCCAGGGACAGAGTGGCCTAGCAAGCTACAGTCCATGGGGTCACAAAGATTCAAACATGACTTGAGCAACTAAATAACAATAGAGCTGGAAGAGCTCTTTAAAAAATAATCTAAATTAACTCTCCTCTATTTACAAGTGACAGATTTGAGGTAGGAGAGTAATGGCCCTGAAATCATGCAACTACTTCTTCCCAGAGGTGGCACAGCTAATTCTCCATTCCTTGCCAATTACAACAGTGTCCCTGAGGAAAGGTGGTGCTCTAGGAAGAGTATGTCTGTAGCAGGCTTGTTAGGGAAACACTGACTGAAATCGCCCACCTCGGCCAGGCATCATAATAACCACTTGCACGCGTTATTTTACGACAGGAGGCTCCAGTAAAGAACACAGAACCAACAAGCCATCACCAACCAGAAGAATTTGGGAAAGGTCAAAAGGAGACACCAGTCCATATGGCCTACCAACCTCCCAGAATCCTCCTCACTGGAATCCATCTTGACTGAGAAATATATGTGCTACCAGGAAGGACCCTGAGTCAGAATGATTGGCCAAAGACAATCCAGAAACTAATCCCATCACCATTAAACCTGAGATTCCGAGTGATGTGGCAGAGCAGTTCTCCTGGTTTCCTTACTGTTGCTCTGGGCCCAGGAGCCCCTAACCAATAAAGTTTCTTGCTTTGTCAGTACATGTGTTTCCTCAGACAATTTTTTTCCAAGTGTTAGATGACAGCCCACTCCATGGCCCTTCCTGCAACAAACTCTAAAGTTATTTTACAGGGGAAAACCAAAAACCTATTCAAAAATGAGAGAGTCTCAGAATCAAGAGCATCTTACAAATTTCCAGTCAAACCTCCTTAGGAAGTGGAACCTGCAATTGGAAAAATGGCGCGAACCCACTTATTCTCTGACCCTACGTGTGGGTGTGTGTGTCTCCAGGCCACTTTTTCCCCCTCACTTTGCACATGAAGGTAAGTAACCGACCCCCCTGCTCCTGCATATAAATGTCCTTCAGTTTCTAGAGCTAAACGAAGCTAGCAAATACCTCTGCTTCAAAGTCTCAGGAGCAGGAATATGATCAGCCCTCTTAGAAAGGCATCTACCCAGTCCCCTTTCAGGAGTGAGCAGAGAACAAAATCAGGTTGTAGAAACAAACATGGGTACAGGATTACCTTACTGCTGGTGGAGAAGTTCTCAGAAATAGGACATGTGATATCTACTAACACAATCCTAAACTATCTTCACTTCACTTAGTAGAACAATGGAACTTGCAAACTTTGCATAA
Source organism: Bos indicus (assembly GCF_029378745.1). Taxonomy (NCBI): domain Eukaryota; kingdom Metazoa; phylum Chordata; class Mammalia; order Artiodactyla; family Bovidae; genus Bos; species Bos indicus. Next base: position 116,797,302 of record NC_091760.1, read on the forward strand.
CAAAATCTTAACTGTTTTTCTTTGACTCATTTTATGTCATGAGATTAATACCAGTAGTTCTTGCCCAGTCCCATATTGAAAGCTCTATTCCAGAAACTGATCTTTTTGTTACTTTCAAACGATTTTTAAAAATTAAATAGCTGAAAGCTGAAGGGCATCAAGGGCGCAATCACAGAGAAAATAGTTCCACATGCGTGCTTAGGCAGTGGAAGAAATTAGTAAAAACACAGCAAATCCAACCTGTGTTCTTCCACCAGCCTCACCAAGACAGATTGCCCAGTGAAACTGGTTCAAGTACCGAAGTAAAAATAGTCCTCAACCGGCAGAGTCAGCATTACCTGGGAACTTAAAATAAAAATTTGCAGGTTCCAACCTAGGCCTACGGAATCAGAAACTCTGTAGGGAGCGGGGAGGACCCAGAAACCTGTGTTTTAAATAGCCTTCTTGTTGATTCTGACTATTCTGAACTTTGGAAACACTAGAACAGAAAGTTATTGAGGCCATAGCCACTAATTTGACCTGGCATAAGCTGGTCAACTTTCCATACAAAGGCAAGGTAAAGAAATGACCATGGGGTATGTCATGGAAACCTAGCTATGTCCTGATATCATCTTTACTAGAAGTATTATGGCCTTGAACAAGTCACCTAACCTGTCCAGCCCTTAGTTTCTTTCGTCTTTAAAATAGAAAATAAGGTTTTTGGAAATCAAATTTGGAGCAATTCATGATACCTTTGTGATCAAAAATTTTAAAATAATTGTACCATAATTTTCATACTGGAGACTATACCCATTCTCAATGGTGAAGAATAAAATCTAGAAATAGAGCTAATAGTGCTCCTGGATTTTAGGCCTCTAAACTCGGACTGGAACTAAACTTGTTAATCAGTGTTTCTGAGCCTCCAGTTTGCTGACTCACCCTACAGATCTGAGGACTTGCCAGCCTCCATAATCAGGTAAGCCAATCAATATATATATATATATATATATACACCAGTTCTGTTTCTCTTGTGAACTCAGACTAATAAAAAGTGGAAATTATACAAATAATGATAAGAGTTAAAGAGACAAATTTCTAGGAAAAAAGAAAAATGGGTACAGAAATCTGGAAGCAGAGGGTATAGCATCTTAAAATAATTTAAATAAAAATTACATCAACAAATAATTACTTAATATTTACTGTATGTTTTACATAGAGACCTTGTTTTAAGTTCCCTTCATATATTACCTCACTTAATCCTCAAAACAACCTTATGAGGTAGGTTCAGTTATTATCTCAAAGTGCAAATGAGAAAATTGAAGTACAGAGAGGTTAAATAGCTTGCTCAAGGTCACAGAGATGGAACAGGAAGACCAAGGTACCATGGGCAAATGTTCTATCTCCAGAGCCCAGCTCTTAACTATGACTCCTTCACTTCTCTCTGGGGCTGGGGAGAATGCTGCTGCTGCTAGGTCGCTTCAGTCGTGTCTGACTCTGCGACCCCAGAGACGGCAGCCCACCAGGCTCCCCCGTCCCTGGGATTCTCCAGGCAAGAACACTGGAGTGGGTTGCCATTTCCTTCTCCAATGCATGAAAGGGGAAAGTGAAAGTGAAGAAGCTCAGTCGTGTCCGACTCTTTGTGACCCCATGGACTGCAGCCCACCAGACTTCTCTGTCCATGGGATTTTCCAGGCAAGAATACTGGAGTGGGGTGCCATTGCCTTCTCCGGGGGAGAATGGGAAAGCAGTAAAGAGAAATGCCAGACCATAGGGAAACTTGGAAGCCTTGAGCTTTTTCCTAAAAGCAATGGGAACCACAGAAAGAAAGGTTTAAAGCAGAAGAGTGACAGATCAGACTTTAACAGATATGAAATAGTCACAGGGAGCAAATGGAATGGAGGAGGTAGCAAGACAGGTGATTTATTTACTTACTGTTTATGACTGTGCTGGGTCTTTGTTGCTGCTGCGCTCCAGCTTTGCCTAGTTGTGGTGAGCAGGTGCTACTTCTTAATTGTGATTCTCGGGCTTCTCATGGCGGTAGCTTCTCTTGTTGCAGAGCACAGGCTCTAGGCTATGCATGCTTCAGTAGATGTGGCACATGAGCTCAGTAGTTGCGGCTCTCAGGCTATATATAGTGCATGGCAGGCTTAGTAATTGCGATGTGTAGGCTTACTTGCCCTGAGGAATGTGGACTTTTCCTGGACCAGGGATCAAACCTGTGTCTGTTGCACTGGCAGGTTCCTAACCACTGGCCCACCAGGGAAGTCCAAGGTGATTTTTCTTTGATACAAGATTTTCTCTTTTAATCACTTTTAATTGAACATTTAAGAATAGTTTAAATTACTCCAGAAAATCCATATTAAGGGATTAGATGAAATCATGTGTGTAAAACTTTCAAAAATTGTAAACATTATTGAATTTAAATCATTTCATTCAATAAAAAATTACTCCAGAAAATATCAAAAGCAGAAACTCATACAATATAAAAATCTTTAATATCATGTCTTCTTAAAGGGGTAATTATGATACCACTCCCTTTAGTTACCTCGGATACTGTTCCAAGAATGTTCAAAAAGTTCCTGGTCACTCAAAAGAGCAAAGATGAGGCAAAATGATGTATGAAGGTATGTGAGAAAGACAAGAGATATGCAGGAGAGTGTCAGGGGACAGCCTTGATCAAGAGTAGCAGGTCAGAGGATGATGAAGGATGAAGAAAAAAGAAACAGGAGATCATAAAAGGAAACTGTTGTATAAATGTATGAGCCAACTAATACTGCTACTGCTAAGTCACTTCAGTCATGTCCGACTCTGTGCGACCCCAGAGACAGCAGCCCACCAGGCTCCCCCGTCCCTGGGATTCTCCAGGCAAGAACACTGGAGTGGGTTGCCATTTCCTTCTCCAATGCATGAAAGTGAAAAGTGAAAGTGAAGTCTCTCGTGTCCAACCCTAGCAACGCCATGGACTGCAGCCTACCAGGCTCCTCCGTCCATGGGATTCTCCAGGCAAGAGTACTGGAGTGGGTTGCCATTGCCTTCTCCCATGAGCCAACTAATATAGATCTCTTATTTAGAAATTTAAATATAATTTAAATTTGATAGAATTTCATCACTGTCTACAGCTGATCCAGAAATGTTCCAAAAGCCACACATGTAGCATTGGGCCATTTGGAATAGCAATTTTCCAAGGGAAAGTTTAGCTTCTTAGATTCAACATACAATGATTAAGTTCAGGAAACCAAATAGTGGATTGAAGCCAAATTTTACATGAGCATCATATATAAACCATTAAAGGAGTCTCAACAGATATGTTTTTTACTTTAAAATGCATATTGGAATTTATTTTAAAATCCAATAAATTCTCCATATGTAGTTAGTGGTAATAAATGGTCTATCCTGGGAGAAATACCAGAATAGCCAGTCCTGTTCTTAACTCTAAACATCAAAAGGAGTCCACAGCAAAGCTTGCCTTAGAGAAAGTCACAATAAATATGCCCCTAGGCTGTTTCCAGTTTTATTTTCATTTTTAAGGATTGCTAGTTAAACACCACTGATAAAAGTAGGAAATTCTTGGCAAGGCTTTACCTTGATTTATAACAATGCTCCTTGAGTAATAACATGTATTTGACATCCATGATCCCTCAAAAGAGATACTTGAGAAGGTATTTAGCTGCCTTTTTCTATAGGAAGAAAGTTTCTGAAGACTGTGACTAACTGCCCTGAGGGGACATATGTCAGAGCTTGGATTCAGCTTTCCTTAAGTGTCCTTTTCATATAAGCACAGAATCTAGAGCAGTTAGTTCAATGCCCTTGCGTTCTTGTGTGTCCATTACTGGTTCTGTATCTATGGACATACACAGGTTTTCAACAACTTACTGACAGAAGCACAAGGGTACTGAGCTCAGACTCACGCCTCTGAGGAACTTTACTTTGGATGTTAGCCTATGTGCTAAACCTCATGAAATTTTATACATGGGCAGAGAACACAAGAACACAAGACAAGCAGTCTGATCATTAAGCCTCTCTTTCATTTAAAACAGGTTTTTTGAGCCAAAGCAACAGCATTTTATTTGGTAAGCATCTTTTTCTAATGCAATATGAGACATGACTTTAAAATTTACTCATAAAAATGTGTATTTTATTCCAAATTTCATTCTCCTTTCAAATGTAGTTTTTGCATAACTTTAAGATATTCTGAAGGAACGATGCTAAAGCTGAAACTCCAGTACTTTGGCCACCTCATGTGAAGAGTTGACTCTTTGGAAGAGACTCTGATGCTGGGAGGGATTGAGGGCAGGAGGAGAAGGGGACCACAGAGGATGAGATGGCTGGATGGCATCACTGACTCGATGGACGTGGGTCTGGGTGAACTCCGGGAGTTGGTGATGGACAGGGAGGCCTGGAGTGCTGCAATTCATGGGGTCGCAAAGAGTCGGACACGACTGAGCGACTGAACTGAACTGAACTGAAGATATTCTGCTGCTGCTGCTGCTGCTAAGTCGCTTCAGTCGTGTCCGACTCTGCGACCCCATAGACAGCAGCCCACCAGGCTCCCCAGTCCCTGGGATTCTCCAGGCAAGAACACTGGAATGGGTTGCCATTTCCTTCTCCAAGATATTCTGCATGAATTAAAATGGGCTGTTTTTTCCTTCTCTTCTGATTACTATTCCAGTCCTCTTGGGATTGGCTTAGTTACATTAAAAGAATTTTACTTTATTTTTTCTTTACCCTGGATCTTCATCTCTGAACTTGTTCATTTACACCTTGAGTCAATGACATTATTCAATAGTGAAGTAAGGTCACAAAAAGTATTGATTATAGATCAAATAGATTTGTGTGACTCTCACAGGATGTTGTGTAAAAGTGAGCTAAGTGGGACAATTCTTATTTTCTGGTAAAGTAATTGAAATCTTTCAACTGTAAGGCTTTCTCTTTTCCATTTGTGAAACTTGGTTTGACTAGGATTTCTTTCCTTGAAAACGTACTTTCAAGAATTATTTTATTTTTAAAACAGAACATGATCTCAATAGAACAATAAGCCAAGAATATGATCAGACAATTCAAAGAAAAGGAAATGACCTTTAAAAACATGAAAAGATGTTCAAGTTCATGATCATATGAGAAATGTACTTAAATATTATAATGGAATGCCTCATTTTTTAATTTATCAGTCTGGGAAAGATTTACAAATTTCAGTTCAGTCGCTCAGTCATGTCCAACTCTTTGCAACCCCATGAATTGCAGCACGCCAGGCCTCCCTGTCCATCACCAACTCCCAGAGTTCACCCAAACTCATGTCCATCGAGTCAGTGATGCCATCCAGCCATCTCATCCTCTGGCGTCCCCTTCTCCTCCTGCCCCCAATCCCTCCCAGCATCAGGGTCTTTTCCAATGAGTCAACTCTTTGCATGAGGTGGCCAAAATACTGGAGTTTCAGCCTCAGCATCAGTCCTTCCAATGAACACCCAGGACTGGTCTCCTTTAGGATGGACTGGTTGAATCTCCTTGCAGTCCAAGGGACTTGCAAGAGTCTTCTCCAGAACCACAGTTCAAAAGCATCAATTCTTCAGCGCTCAGCTTTCTTCACAGTCCAACTCTCACATCCCTACATGACCACTGGAAAAACCATAGCCTTGACTAGATGGACCTTTGTTGGCAAAGTAATATCTCTGCTTTTTAATGTGCTATCTAGGTTGGTCATGCCTTTCCTTCCAAGGAATAAGCATCTTTTAATTTCATGGCTGCAATCACCATCTGCAGTGATTTTGGAGCCCCAAAAAATAAAGTCTGACACTGTTTCCACTGTTTCCCCATCTATTTCCCATGAAGTAATGGGACCAGATGCCATGATCTTAGTTTTCTAAATGTTGAGCTTTAAGCCAACTTTTTCACTCTCTTCTTTCACTTTCATCAAGAGGCTTTTTTAGTTCCTCTTCACTTTCTGCCATAAGGGTGGTGTCATCTGCATATCTGAGGTTATTGATATTTAGCTATTACTTTATTTTGAGAAAGAGATAAAACATTCGTTATGATATATAGTTGGGATGGTATAAATTATTGAAACTTTTGAAAGTCAATTTAACAATATTCATCAGTTAAATATGCAAATGTCCACTGCACTGAAATCTACTCCTAGAAATTTTTCTTATAGAAACCCTGTCATGCATACATAGAGATGTTTGTACACAGTTACTTGTTATAGCATCCATGTGTTGGAATACTTTGGAGCTACTAATAAGGAAAAGCTATAGAAATTGATATGAAATCAACTCCAAGTTATATTAACTAGCAAAAGTAAGATACAGTGCAAGTTTGTAGAGTGCATTGCTATGTGAGTAAAAGAAAATGGCACTATATACATATACATGTTACTTATGTGTGGATGTGAAGTATAATGAACTGGTAAAATAAATGACCTCTCAAGTGGACTGCCAAATTGAGAAGCTAGGAGAATAAAGTGAACAGAAACTCACTTTTTAGTGTGTATCTTTTTCTCCTGTTCAGATTTTTTAAAAAACCATCAGCACTATACTTTTATTTTTTTAAAATAGCATTAAAAAAAAGGTAAAAACTTATGCCCTTAGCTACATGATGGTGTGTAAAATAAAAACAAAAAATGCCAATACATATAAAGGAGTTCTATTTACCTGCTTTAATTTGATAATGGTGATATAAAATCCTTAAAAAATGCATATTAATGATCTTAAGTTATACTTTATGATACTACAACAGATAAAAAATGATTTAGACAACTTACTGCTTTGTCTACATGGCAAAAACTTGTTTGTTACACCCTTGTGTTTTCCACATCCATGCACAGTCAGGAAATTCACACCAGGATAGGCCTGACCATCTGGTCTGTTTCCTCCTGTCCTTTCATACTCTCCTCATTATTTCCCATGTAGATCAGTACTTGGCTAGCTTTTTCTGTAAAGAACCAGAAATTAAACACTCTAGGCTTCGTGGGCCAAGAGGAAAAATTGAGGATTTATCTATGTGTTTATACTACAAAAGAGAAAACAAATTTTTCTACTTTTTTATTGAATAAATTAAAAATACAGTAATTGAGAAAAAATGTACTGTAGGCCTACTAATGAGAAAAATAGAATTTTTTTCAGGGAGATGAATTTTGCTTAATTGGAGTTCAAGGTTAGTGTTCCCTATCAAGTTGATTGAAAATATTTATAAAAACCTTATCTCTTGAGCCAAATAAAAAGAGGTAGTAAGTCAGTTTGGGCCCAAGGGCTGTAGTTTTCCACTTCTAATTTTAAGACCAGTGTCTTCACCTACCAATCTACCTTCCTGTTGCTAGTATTTTGACAAGTGAATCCAATCTGCCTCAGAGATATACTAACCTCTAGTGTGACCACCCACTCTTCTGCTGAAATATTGCAATAATTTCCCACCACTCAGACTAGAGAACAAAGCTTGAGCCCTTTGGCCCATCATGCTAGGTCCTCCGAGCACACTCTTTGCCTAATCTCACCCTCATCTTCTTCCTTTCCAGCCACCAGTCCTGCTCTCATCCCAGACATACCAACACATTTTGCTAACTCTGAACTACTTTCCAGCACATCACATGCTGTTTTACCACCTCATACTTGCTGCTTCACTGCCTGGAGTCTTCCCTTCTTTCCCTTGATGGGCTCCCAGTCACAGAGTTCTCACCACTCACCCCTCTAGGAAGACTGGCTGCTCCTCTGTCTACCCTACCACAGCAATATAACAATTTCACTACTTCTGTAGTTTGCCTGAACTTCCATTCTTGAATGGATAAATTTATTGTTTTTATTAGTGGTAGATTTCTATTGCCTTTCCTATCTCTGATTTATAATTGCTAGCCTCTAGAATATGCCTAGAACACAATAGTTACTCAATAATTTTTGGTAAACTGAGATATTATCAATTACAAAGCAATCATGGCGGTGAATACAATTGACAATACAACCTCCATCCACCCACTTGTTCAGTTGCTAAGTTGTGTTCCAACTCTTTACAATCCCATGAACTAAAGCACAACAGGCTTCCCTGTCCTTCACTGTCTCCCAGCTTGCTCAGATTCATGTCCATTGAATATGTGATGCCATCCAACCATCCCATCCTCTGTCACCCCCTTCTCCTCCTGCCCACAATCTTTCCCAGCATCAGGGTCTTTTCCAATGAGTCATTTCTTTACATCAGGTAGTCAAAGTACTAGAGCTTCAGCATCAGTCCTTCCAATGAATATTCAGGACTGATTTCCCTTAGGATGGGCTGGTTGGATCTCCTTGCAGTCCAAGGGACTCTCAAGAGTCTTCTCCAGCACCACAGTGTGAAAGCATCAATTCTTCAGCACTCAACATTTTTTGTGGTCCAACTGTCACATCCATACATGACTACTGAAAAAACCATAGCTTTGACTATACGGGCCTTTGATGTCACTGTTTTCTAATATGCTATCTAGGTTTGTCATAGCTTTTTCTTCCAAAGAGCAAGCGTCTTTTAATTTCATGGCTGCTGTCACTGTCCACAGTAATGTTGGAGCCCAAGGGGGGAAAAAAAAAAATCTGTCACTACTTCCACAGAAAAATACCCCAAGCTCCCTCTAGGAGAGCACATGTCATGGCAGTGTGGCCATCCAGAGCATATAGGGATCACCCCAATGTATCCAAGTAGCTCTCAATCCTCTAAACACTAAGCCAGTGAGTCATTAAATCAACCAGATCTTTGCATGACACTCCTTGAATCTGTGCTCACTGATAACATCATCCAAAGTCCCTGATTTTGTTCTCTGAATCTGTGATTTTGATTTTGTTTTGATTTGTTATTTTAGATTCCACATATAAGTGAGATTATCCATCCAGTGTTTGTCTTTCTCTGTCTGACTTATTTCACTTAGTGTAATTCCCCCAAGGTACACCCATGCTGTCGTAAATGGCATGATTTCATTCTTTCTATGGCTTTTCATATATATGTGAATATATGAGATATATACATATGTAGGTATATAGGACAGATTATCCATCCATCCATTGATGGACACTTTGATTCTTTATCTTGGTTATTGTAAATAATACTGCAATGAATATAGGTGTGCATATATGTTTTTAAATTAGTGGTTTAGATTTCTTCAGATAAATATCCAGTAGTGGAATTGCTGGGTCATATGAGAATTCTACTTTTAATATTTTGAGGAATCTCCATACTGTTTTCCATAGTGGCTGCAACAATTTACATTCCCACCAACAGTGCACAAGTGTCCCCTTTTCCAACATCCTTGCTAATATTTGTTATTATCTTTTGATAATAGCCCTTCTAACAGGTATGAGATATTTCATTGTGGTTTTCATATGCATTTCTCTATTAATTAGTGATGGTGAACATACTTACATGTGTCTGTTGGTCACCCATATGTCTTCTTTAGAAAAATGTCTCTTCAGATCCTCAGCCCATTTTTTCATCAGATGTTCGCTTTGTTGTTCAGTTGTATGAGTTTGTATGAGTTGTACCAGTTTGTTGTTCAGTTGTATGAGTTCTTTATATATTTTGGATATATAACAGATATGTAACTTGCAAATGTTTTTCCCGCTCAGTAGATTGCCTTTCATTTGTTTCATCTTGTTCATAGTTCTGTCTGCTGTATAGAAGCTTTTTAGTGTGATGTAGTCTCACTTGTTTATTTTCGTTTTTGTTACCTTTGCTTTTGCAGCCAGATTCAAAACTTCATCACTGGGACTGATGTCAAGTGGCTTACCACCTATGTTTTCTTCTAGGAGTTTTATAGTGCTAGGTCTTACAGTCAACACTTTAATGCATTAGGGATTAATTGTTGTGTATGGTGTAAAACTGTGGTCTAGTTTCAATCTTTTGTGAATAAGTCTTTTTAAAGTAGTAAAGAATTCTGCTTCTGCTAAGTCACTTCAGTCCTGTCTGACTCTGTGTGACCCCATAGACGGTAGCCCACCAGGCTCCTCAGTCCCTGGGATTCTCCAGGCAAGAACACTGGAGTGGGTTGCCATTTCCTTCTCCAATGCATGAAAGTGAAAAGTGAAAGTGAAGCTACTCAGTCGTGTCTGACTCTTAGAGACCCCATGGACTGCAGACTTCCAGGCTCCTCCATCCATGGGATTCTCCAGGCAAGAGTACTGGAGTGGGGTGCCATTGCCTTCTCCACACTCAAAAAAAGAACCACTACTCATTTGCACAAGTTAAATTTTCTATCATTGCTATTGTTCTGCTGTTGCTGCTGCTAAGTCACTTCAGTTATGTCCGACTCTGTGTGACCCCATAGATGGCAGCCCACCAGGCTCCCCCGGCCCTGGGATTCTCCAGGCAAGAACACTGGAGTGGGTTGCCGATTCCTTCTCCAATGCATGAAAGTGAAAAGTGAAAGTGAAGTCGCTCAGTCGTGTCCGACTCGTCGCGACCCCATGGACTGCAGCCTACCAGGCTCCTCTGCCCATGGAATTTTCCAGGCAAGAGTACTGGAGTGGGGTGCCATTGCTATTGTTCTAGGGGTTCCAGGAAGAGCTTTTCATCAAAATATTTTAATCTGTGTTTTCATATAGATAGTGACTGCTGTGTATAATTTGGGGGACTATGGTATTCCAAACTATTTCCCATCATTATGAGTTTCTATGATCCATCCCACAATAAAATAGCATGCAATAAAAATTTCTGAGTGATTATATTTTCTGATCATTACTGTTAAGGAGTTCCATGGCCTTTACCAAAGCTGGACCTTGTGCCTTGGATGTTCTTCCTAATGCTCATAATTTCAAATCTTACTCACAGTTTCGAATCTTATGGTTTCAAAATCCCCATCTTACCTGGCTTGCATGTCATGTAATCTATACCAGTCCTCACTCTAATATGTCCATTTAGTTTTCATGTTTTATGTTATTTCACTGTCAGCTTCTCAGAGGTCCATTTCTATTCTTGAAAGGGAAAGAAAACCTGTTGTATTTCTGTTCTAGACAGATGTGGCCTGAGGGAGAAGTATAATACAAGGTACCCTAAAGGTTGTGAATGTATGCCTTCTAAGAATGTGCTAATATGAGAGAGGATATAGATGCATGAGAAATGCATAGGCAATTGTGGGCATGCGTAGAAAACACACACGTCCGCGTGCACACACAATCTCTGTTTTAAATTAATTTAGTCTGGGCCTCATTATACGAGAAACATTTTTTGTTCATCATTTTGCCTTTTGTTTATTCTTCAGCCTACCAAGAGTGCAGATTGTATCCAAAAAACAAACAAATATGATAAGAAAATATCACACATAGGTGATACCAAAGTGAAAGTGAAGGTGAAGTCACTCAGTTGTGTCTGACTCTTTGCAACTCCATGGACTGCTGTCAGGCTCCTCCATCCATGGGATGTACTGGAGTGGGCTGCCATTTCCTTCTCCAGGGGATCTTCCAAACCCAGGGATCAAACCCTGGTCTCCGGCATTGCAGACAGATGCTTTACCATCTGAGTCCCATAAATGGGTATTCAGTAGCTTACCCACTCCCATAAAAACATTGTTTTGTCTATTGATTAATGGCACTGTTTTAAAAAACTGACTATTGTAAGCTCATTGTCACTCATGGCTCAGCTAATTAAAGCAGAATGGCACTAAAAAGAAAACTGAAAAAACAAGTACTGAGTAAAAGCCTTTGAACCATGGATGTAACCCCATGGTTTGCATGTTCAGTTCTTTAGTTTGGTGCTCAAAATGCCTCTCAAGTGGACACGGACACAGCAAATGGAGTTTTTTACTTAGTTACATAATGGAACCGTAGAAACCCAACTCAGTTCCCTTTAAAAAATAATCTGTGCAGCATTATACTCATGGACTGCGTCCTGTTCAGCCAGAAAGACAGACTCAATCTGGACACGTTTCTTCTCAGGATTTTGAGTTCCAATACAAGGCTTCCAAATAGTGTTATTAATGATGAGTCAGTTCAAAATAGAAGTGGTACAAACCACGTATTAAGAGAAGCCACTTAAATTGAACAGCAGGAAAGAACTGAAACCAGAGAGCAGACTGGAGGCAAAGTATAGTTGACCCAGTTTGAAGGTAGCCTGCAATAAAAGTCTCTTCTGATCTACCAAATCAATTCCTTCAACCTATTCCTCAGTCTTTTTTTTTTTTTCCTGAGATGAAATCTATGCAGAATTTCTATTTATTGTTAATATTATCAATTTTTTCATTGAAGTTTGTACAAATACACTGCTTTTCCCTTCCTCTTCTAATTTTCTTTACAAAAACCAAGTTCACCCTAAGAAGCATTTTAATAGTCTTTTTCAGTTACAGTTTTTAACTTTGAGATGTCTTTTCTATTAATATCTCCCTTATATCATCCCTTTCTTGCACTTAATGGCTGAAACAACATTCCAAAATTCTTCCTTTACCAATATTATGTAATACTTGCTATTTTTTTCCTATGTCTTTCATCTATCCTAAGTGGTCTCTGACTTTTTTCTTTCTGAGTATTTGTTGGAAATGTCTTTGTCCTATTGTCAGAAATGTTAATTTTTTTCCTGATAATTTTCCATATCTACATATATGCTGGCATTTGTGAAATAGTACAAAAATCTCAAGTCCTAAGCAACACAATAATCAAAAGAAAAAAACCCAGACACAGGTTGCTGTGCATAAACAGTAGTAACAGCCACTCACTCCCTCACAGAAAGCTATCATAACATTACTTAGGATCACTTTTACATTCTAATTGTTATACTTTGGGTTAATTAATAAAATATTGACAAAGTGTTTAAACTTCTGTTAAAATGACCTGTGGACCCAAAGCAGTTAAGTGCTACTGATCAGAAACAAAATTTCAAATTTCTCCAAGTTTATCTCTGAGAAATATCTGTTAATATAAACATACTTCTCTGTAACTCTTTTTACCTGAATATATACTAAACATTGGGCTTCCCTGGTGGCTCAGTGGTAAAGAATCCAGCTGCCAGTACAGAAGCCACAGGAGATGCAAGTTCAGTCCTTGAATCGGGAAGATCCCCTAGAGGAGGGAATGGATACCCACTCCAGTATTCTTACCTGGAGAATCCCATGGACAGAGGAGCCTGATGGGCTACAATCCATGGGCTCACAAAGAGTCAGACATGACTGAACACACACTCATTGAGTCTATTTTAAATTATTTTTATTAAAATATAGTTGATTTACAATGTGTTAGTTTCAAGTTACTAGCACCGTGACTCAATTATGTATATATTTCCCTGTGCTGTACAGTAGGTCCTTGTTGTGTACTCAGGAGTTTTTAATATGTGAACAGCACTGTTCTTAATTGCTTATACAGTTGAGAGAGAGAATTCTTCAAGAGTTTCTCATGCCCTTATATGTCTTGCTAGGGATGTTAATAATGCAAGGTCTTAATAGCCCATTTGTTTGTTGTTTAGTCACTAAGTCACATCGGACTCTTTTGTGACCCCATGGACTGTAGCCCACCAGCCTGCACTGTCCATGGGATTTCCCAGGCAAGATACTGGAGTGGGTTGGCATTTCCTTCTCCAGGGGATCTTCTTGACCCAGGGACTGAACCTCTGTCTCCTGCATTGGCAGGGAGATTCTTTACCACTGAACCACCTAGGAAACCCTAATTAGCCATTATGCAAGCCATTTCTCAGGGTTGTATTTACAACAAGGAATGCCAAGAAGGGAGTGGCAACGCATTTCAGTACTCTTGCATTGAGAACCCCATGAACAGTATGAAAAGGCAAAAAGGTAGGACACTGAAAGATGAACTCCCCAGGTCAGTACGTGCCCAATATGCTACTCGAGATCAGTGGAGAAATAACTCCAGAAAGAATGAAAGGACAGAACCAAAGCAAAAACAGCATGCAGTTGTGGATGTGACTGGTGATAGAAGCAAGGTCCAATGCTGTAAAGAGCAATACTGCATAGGAACCTGGAAATATAGGTCCATGAATCAAGGCAAATTGGAAGTGGTCAAACAGGAGATGGCAAGAGTGAATGTCGACATTCTAGGAATCAGCAAACTAAGATGGACTGGAATGGGTGAATATAACTCAGATGACCATTATATCTACTACTGTGGGCAGGAATCCCTCAGAAGAAATTGAGTAGCCATCATGGTCAACAAAAGAGTCTGAAATGCAGTATTTGGATGCAATCTCAAAAATGACAGAATGATCTCTGTTCGTTTCCAAGGCAAAGCATTCAATATCATGGTAATCCAAGTCTATGCCCTGACCATTAATGCTGAAGAAGCTGAAGTTGAATGTTTCTATGAAGACCTACAAGACCTTTTAGAACTAACACCCCAAAAGATGTTTTTTTCATTATAGGGGACTGGAATGCAAAAGTAGGAAGTCAAGAAACACCTGGAATAACAGGAAAATTTGGCCTTGGAGTACAGAATGAAGCAGGGCAAAGGCTAATAGGCTTTTGCCAAGAGAACGCACTGGTCATAGCAAACACCCTTTTCCAGCAACACAAGAGAAGACTCTACACATGGATATCACCAGATGGTCAATACCGAAATAGATTGATTATATTCTTTGCAACCAAAGATGGAGAAGCTCTATACAGTGAGCAAAAACAAGACTGGGAGCTGACTGTGGCTCAGATCATGAACTCCTTATTGCCAAATTCAGACTGAAATTGAAGACAGTAGGGAAAACCACTAGACCATTCAGGTAGGACCTAAATCAAATCCCTTATGACTATACAGTGGAAATGAGAAATAGATTTAAGGGACTAGATCTGATAGACAGAGTGCCTGATGAAGGATGGACAGGGTTTCATGACATTGTACAGGAGACAGGGATCAAGACCATCCCCAAGAAAAAGAAATGCAAAAAAGTAAAATGGGTGTCTAAAGAAGCCTTACAAATAGCTGTGAAAATAAGAGAAGCGAAAAGCAAAGGAGAAAAGGAAAGATATACCCATTTGAATGCAGAGTTCCAAAGAATAGCAAGGAGAGATAAGAAAGCCTTCCTCAGCGATCAATGCAAAGAAATGGAGGAAACCAATAGAATGGGAAAGGCTAGAGATCTCTTCAAGAAAATTATAGATACCAAGGGAACATTTCATGCAAAGATGGGCTTGATAAAGGACACAAATGGTATGGGCCTATCAGAAGCAGAAGATATTAAGAAAAGGTGGCAAGAATACACAGAAGAACTGTACAAAAAAGATCTTCATGACCCAGATAATCACGATGGTGTGATCGCTTACTGAGAGCCAGACATTCTGGAATGTGAAGTCAAGTGGACCTTAGGAAGCATCACTACGAACAAAACTAGTGGAGGTGATGGAATTCCAGTTGAGCTATTTCAAATCCTAAAAGATGATGCTGTGAAAGTGCTGCACTAAAGTGTCAGCAAATTTGGAAAACTCAGCAGTGGACACAGGACTAAAAAGGTCAGTTTTCATTCCAATTCCAAAAAAAGGAAATGCCAAAGAATGCTCAAACTACTACACAATTACACTCATCTCACAGGCTAGTAAAGTAATGCTCAAAATTCTCCAAGCAAGGCTTCAGCAATATGTGAGCCATGAACTTGCAGATGTTCAAGCTGGTTTTAGAAAAGGCAGAGGAACCAGACATCAAATTGCCAACATCTGCTGGATCATCGAAAAAGCAAGAGAGTTCCAGAAAAACATATACTTCTGCTTTACTGACTATGCCAAAGCCTTTGACTGTGTGGACACAATCAACTGTGGAAAATTCTTCAAGAAATGGGAATACCAGACCACCTGACCTGCCTCTTGAGAAACCTATATGCAGGTCAGGAAGCAACAGTTAGAACTGGACATGGAACAACAGACAGGTTCCAAACAGGAAAAGGAGTACGTCAAGGCTGTATATTGTCACCCTGCTTATTTAACTTATATGCAGAGTACATCATGAGAAATGCTGGGCTGGAAGAAACACAAGCTGGATTCAAGATTGCAGGAGAAATATCAACAACCTCAGATATGCTGATGACACCACCCTTATGGCAGAAAGTGAAGAAGAACTAAAGAGCCTCTTGATGAAAGTGAAAGAAGAGAGTGAAAATGTTGGCTTAAAGCTCAACATTCAGAAAACTAAGATCACGACATCTGGTCCCATCACTTCATGGCAAATAAATGGGGAAACAGTGGAAACAGTGGCTGACTTTATTTTGGGAGGCTCCAAAATCACTGCGATGGTGATTGCAGCCATGAAATTAAAAGATGCTTACTCCTTGGAAGGAAAGTTATGACCAACCTAGATAGCACATTAAAAAGCAGAGACATTACTTTGCCAACAAAGGTTCATCTAGTCAAGGCTATGTTTTTTCCAGTAGTCATATATGTATGTAAGAGTTGGACTATAAAAAAAAGCTGAGCACAGAAGAATTGATGTTTTTGAACTGTGGTGTTGGAGAAGACTCTTAAGAGTCCCTTGGACTGCAAGGAGATCCAACCAGTCCATCCTGAAGATCAGTCCTGGGTATTCATTGGAAGGACGGTGTTGAAGCTGAAACTCCAATAGTTTGGCCACCTGATGAGAAGGGGTGACTCGTTTGAAAAGACCATGATGCTGGAAAAGATTGAGGGCAGGAGGAGAAGGGGACAACAGAGGATGAGATGGTTGGATGGCATCACCAACTCAATGGCCATGAGTTTGGGTAAATTGCAGGAGTTGGTGATGGACAAGGAGGCCTGGTGTGCTGCGGTTCATGGGGTCACAAAGAGTCAGACACGACTGAGCAACTGAACTGAACTGAATGCCGAAAAATGAGATAATGTTTCCCATTAGGAGCAAGAGCAGGCCAACTTACTGGATGTTATAAAAGAGGTGGATTCCCCAAGCTTAGTGTTCCCGGGCTACAACACAAACCTACTGTGTGCATAATGTCTTCCTGGATCCTTTACATACAAACCTGATACTCTTGCTGCTTGCTGACCATCAATAGTGCATTCCTTTTTCTCCAGCACTGAAGTTGTATATATTTTGCTAATATCCATGAAAAAATAACAGTGTAAGTTATTAGCTTTTAAGCAGAGTAAATTAAATTCCAGCCCCATATGTGTGTGTGTGTGTGTGTGTGTGTGTGTGTAATTTAATCTCAAAATATTTTATGAGGTGAACACTACTCTAGCCCCATTTTTATAGACAGGGAAACTAAAACATATATAAGAAATTCAATCACTTACCCTAAATCACATGGCTGGTAAGGGTTGGAACAAGGATTTACACCCAGGCCATTTGTCTCCAGAGTTCATGTCTTTACCTCTATGTTTTTTATACCACTCTAAGGAGACATATTCCTTCCTGCGATTCATGGGGTCACAAAGAGTCGGATACGACTGAGTGACTGAACTGAACTGAAGGAGACATATTAATTCATTTATCATTTATGTTTTAAAAGACCTTTAATTACTTTTCTTAGGAGTAAAAGCTACTAAAGCTTAACTAAAAATTTGTATCTTAAAGTAGTATTCTCAATGTAATGAAACAGAATGACACACTTGTACAGTAAAAAAAAAAAAAAAAAAGTTTTTTTTCCCATGCCAGAATGTTACCAGAATTTGTGTATCTTTTACCAAACAGTAATAAAGAGAATAACGCAAAGTGATATTCTTCCTCTCTCCAGACCTTCATGGCATCTCAGACATTCTCCCAGGCCAAACTCAAGTGCCATTTCTCAACAAATCTTGCCTGAATAGCTGCATATGATCTCTCCGTCCCATTTCCATTTTCTGTCTGGCTGGAACTTAGCACCTTAGCCTGTGCATTCTCCTTATTCCGTGTTGGTCACTTCCCTTTCTAGACAGTTAGTTCCTTAAAGGCAATTTCTACTTATGATTCACCTTTGAGTGTGATGCTTTGCATCTGTTGAGAAATGATACAAAGTACTAGTTAAGAAATGATTAAAAAATAAAATAAAATCCAACAAGGAATTTTAAATATTTTTTAACAAAGAATGTTTGAAGCAAAGTAAGATATTCAGATTTCCTAAATCTCTGCTGTGATTGCCTGACAACAAAAGTAATGTTTTCTCACTGTAAATTATAGAAAAACATACTGAATTTATATTCACTGATGTATTATTCATATATATACAAACACACACACAGACATACATATATATTTGCTTTCAGTTGAATGTTCTGATATTTTGAGGGTAAGAGGTGTGTATTTTCATCATGTTTTCCCACATGATAGCCATCACAAGGAAGATAATCACATCACATCTCTTCTGCCTTTAAAGCCCACACTGAAACCGACTGGTGTCATTTCAGGGGTACTCCAAAGAGCCCTGGTACCACAGTCCTATATGTCTCAGTGCCGAGAAAAATTCACTGAAAGCAAAGTGATAGATAAGAAGTGATTTATTAAAATAGGATGCTTGTGAGGCTTACAAGTGAATGGGTGAGAAACGGCACACCCTGAGGTCTTAGTGGTCTACAGTTTTATAATCAAAGGAAAAGGAGAAGACCTTCTTTTTCTTGAGTAGATGTCATGTTTTTGTCTTCAGCTCCTCCTCCAGGTTGAGCAGGAGAGTTTTCTTGTCCCTACATGGTCAAGCTAGATCCACAAATTGTTGTTTCTGATGTGTGCAGACAGCATGTCCTAGGGACCATTAACTTGCTGAGCTCACTTGGCAGGATGTGGGTCTTGTGCCACCATGGTTTTAGGGTATGTCCCATGCTTTTGTTCCCTGCTTTTGTTGCTAAACAAATCTGCTTGGGTTTGCAGTTAAGCAAACCTGTATTCTCAAGTACTTATTAACTTACAGGGGTTTCCTATGTTTTTCTACTTACAATCCCCTAGTGGGATTAACTATTGAATTACCTATTGTGTCCCTTCCTTCTGTCCCTATCAACACCTGGCCTCCTCTCCAGTCTCCCCCACTCTCCAATCTATTCCACTACTAGATGGATCTTTTTAATATTCTAATTTCTCTACACTGTGATTCTACTCAAAACCTTCAGTTACTCTCTGTTGACCATAATATAAAGCAGAACTCCTTGAGAGCATAGCCCTTCAGTCCAGATTTAACATGAGTGACACCTATTGCCTGCTTCTTTTCTACAGGAAACATTACTTCTGTCAAATTGACCTACTCATTATCTCACACATGTCCCTTGCATTTCTCTGCTTTTCTCATCCATGGGATAGAATACATCTAAATCTTTCACATTCTTCAAGGGCAAAATCAAAGCCATGCTTTTCTTAACACTCTGGTCAAGAATTTTGCCCCTATTCTCACATTTTTCCCTGTGGTGTCATGCTAGATTTACTTTATTCCATGTTATTCTTCTTACCTGAGGTGGGATTGTGATGTGTATTGAAATTTTTGCACTCCACTAAATGTCATCTTTCAAAGATTTCCCTCAGGAACTATTCCAATAATCCTCACATTATTTGAAATATTTCAAGGGCTCTTTCCTGGTAATAGCAGCACCAGCTTTGCTAGAGACCTAACCATTTTATTTTTACAAGCTCCCTTGGTTTCTGTAAAATAAAAAATATGGCCCAACCTGGTCATCCATCCTTTTTCTCAAAATCAATTTCCAATGATTTTTTTGTTCCTTTTTTAAAAAGTACTTTCTTTCAGAGGGAAGAAATTGACCACAATTGAGGACATCCTGAAAAATACACCATGGGTTGTAAAAGCATATACTCCTTGCCATGATTTAAAAAGAAAATCTTTTCCTTAGATTAACTGATAGAAATAAACAAAGGTCAGGTCTATGAGCATTTACATTAGTAACCAGAAGTTCCAGTCACCCTGTAGAGTCCTTTAGGGTTCATTTACATCACTTTTGGCAGTGACTTAGGCCATGGTTTTCCCATTAAAACTTTTTTCCAACTGGCATGACATGAAAAATTGAAATATTTTGTCATATTTAAGACTGTGCAATAATAAAAGAGCATACTCCATTGCCTGAAATTGCAGACAAATGTGCTTGCAAATTCTTTCTCTGTGGCCAGAAAAGCAATGGAGACTTTTACCATGGAGAGATTGACTATGAATTTCCTCAGTATTTCTGCCACTTCTAAAGGCATCAGCTGGGTTAAATACATTAATGTTTTACATCTGTGTATATGTTGATGTAAGACCACTGTCAAGTACATCTTCAGACAGAAAACTAGTGATGGTACATCTGCATTAAATAAAACCTAACTACATTGCCTTTCTCAGAAAGTCTGTGGGAAGATAATATGCCTCTACCACCATTTCCATTTGGTTTCATTTGTGGAAATGAGTGTTTTCCAGCTTTTAGATGATTTCTAACACTACAGAAGCCAAAAGTACAAGTTTAGAAGATTTTCATCAAGAACTCACTGAATTTTCCATGAAATTTTACTGAATAAGATCTAACAAAAATTCTTTTTTTTTTTTTTTTGGTTACTTCTGATTTTCTAAAGAAAATATCTTAATTTTATCCATCATTGCTTTTTTTTAATCTATTTAAGTAACCATAGAAATAGCTTTAATGAAATCTTTTATGACTCCTGCATCCTATATTCCCAATATTATTGATATAAAGAAATTATAACAAGAGTTTAGGAAGCTGTTTAAAAATCATTAAATAAATACAAAATTTTGTATGTTTTATTTTGATGTTTTTCTTCATAGCATGCTGTCACTCTCCACCCTTTTACCATATGTTATTTCTTCACTACACTTACTAACCTGATTTTATATTCTTTTGTTCTATCCGCTGATAGTCATGTATTATCTAGTTATCTACTAACCTGATTTTACACTCTTTTATTCTGTCTGCTGATAGTTACCTGTTATCTAGTTATCTGTGTCTCATTAGGATATAAGGAAGCCCCATGAGTGCAGGAAGTTTCTCTTCCTCATTATGATATTTCTAGCACGAACAGCAGTATATGTAGGTCCTCACTAAATATTTACTAAATGTAGAGATGATTTAATTAATAACTCCTAACTGACATAAATTTGTGCATCATATCAGGAACTGGGCTGTAGTCTTGTAATAGGGGCTCATAACTGGGTATCCCTAAATTTATACAGCAACATTTGTATATATGCATTTCATGATTTGTCATACATTCTCTCAATAGATCATAAACCCCAAAGGGACAGAGGATTGTTGTTATAGAGGGGGAAAATGAGAAATTATCACTTATGCCAGGAAACATCTGGAATTGAGACAATGGAGAGAACCAATCATGGAGCTATTGGGCATAGGAAAGAGCCCTTTTGCATTCTGTTTGAATATTCCCCAGTGACGTTTTTCTGGAGATTCAGGACCAGAATAGAAAAAACCATCATGATGGAGACACATAGATGTGAATTATAAAATGCTAGAAGATAGTTTTATTTATTCAAATGAGTTCCCTGTATTTATCTGTCTCTGACATACTCACTGAAATCCTGACAACAACTGATATGTTGTCATCTGGAGCCCCAAATCCTCAACTTTTAGAATCTTGAAGGTTAGTTTACATTAACTATTTATCTATTTCATACCACACTATAATTTATTTAATATTTTCTGGGACTTTTGACCTTATGTCTTTAAAGGTTGAAATTTGTTTGGGCCAGTATGCTACTGGAGGAGTTTGGCAAATGTTAACAAGAAAAATAAATCATAAGGTGTTAGTTTGAAAATGAATCTGTAATCCTATGCAAGCAATAAAAACTGGAAAAAAAATCTTATTCAGTACCCAGAAGAGAAAGTACTAATTCAAGCAGTGCAAGTAGTGAAATTTAGCTATTCTTTTTAAGCAAATTAAAGCATCACCTTAGTTAAATTCAAACCAAAAATTACACATTCTCAACAAAATTACCCATTCTCTCATATATTACACATTCTCAAAAAGAATCCAAACTTACATATTAGGCCATAAAGCAAGATGTTAATCCAGGACAACCACAGTATGGCTTTTAGCACTCACTATAAATTACCTTGGTTCACACTGAACCCTGGCTCAGGGAAGACTACGGTTTGTTAGATTTATTCAAGCATTATCTCATTTCCTTTGCCAATAGTTTACTGAATTTACTTTTTTTTTTTTAAGTGGGTTTGCTTCTTTTTGGTTGTTTTTTCTCTTTCCCTTGTAATGTCATTTCATTGGATATTTGGGCTAGTAACAGAAGACCCTTAAGTCAGCTTTAAAGAACAAAAGCATCTTTCATTTCACCTTTTACTTACCTAATAAGTAAGGCAATCTTTCGTGCTTGGTTGATTAAGCACTTGGATAGTATTGTCAAGGACCCAGGTATTTTCTATCTTTCCATAGGAAGATCATCACTGTTGGTTTAGCAAGATACCCAGGACAACTACAAATGCTGTATGCAAGCATGACAATTTCAAGAAGAGATAAGAATACTCTGAAGAGAAACTTCCCAGATTACCAATAGCAGGTTTATCCTTGTATTTTTGATGCCCTGAGTAAGTCATATTTCTGATCTAACTACACACTCCATCTTCTCCTGGTTATGATAGTTATTTTTATTGTTGTCAGTTTTTGTTTTCTCATATAGTTTTAATATCTTAATTAGTATTAATAAAATGATAGCACTTAGCCTTCAGACTGCAGACCTTTAAATCTTTCTAATGTTTGTGAGGAAATGCCAGCAAGGTTTAAAAAATATATGTCCTCTCTCAGCACAGCTATAGAAAAGCAGCTATTATTTTGCATTATAATGTCCATATTAAATTTAATTCTAATAAGGAAACTTTTTACAAGAGCTAAACTTCAACAATGGTTTTATATTATTGAAAAAAACCTTTAACCTCTAAAGTACTTGTAATGCTGAGTGGCTTATTTCATGTTGTCCAGATAACGGTATCAAATTGACATCACTATATTCTAAAATGTATAAACGTCCTGAGTTTATTAGGCCACAAGAGAATTAATTGACATTTTCGGGCTTTCCAGGCGGTGCTAGTGGTGAACCCACCTGCCAATGCAGAAGACGTAAGAGGCATGGGTTAGACCCCTGGGTGGGGAAGATTCCCTTGGAGAAGGGTGAAAGGTTGTTGTTGAACCATGAAAGATACCAGGATTCTTGTCCTCTGGAGGAGAATTCAATCCAGGGACAGAGATGAGGCTTGATCGCTCACAGCTTTTGTGTAATAGAGTTTTATTACAGTATAAAAGTGATAGAGAAAGCTTCTGACATAGACATCAGAAGTGGGCAGAAAGAGTACCCCCTTGCTAGTGTTAGCAATGGAGTTATATACCTTTTAATTAGTTATTACAGTGAATCAAAAGAATGTCTCAAGTTTGTGAAAATTTTACCAGACCTACTCCCATAATGTACATTCTAAGATATCAGGATTAGTCAGAAGGTTTTCAGGAAGGAGAAACTGTCTTCCAGCAGGATACATTGTTGTTGTACAATTCCTAGTACAGAGTTTAAACTGAGTTGTGTAATTGACTAAGACTAAGGAATAGGAAAAGGAGTACGTCAAGGCTGTATATTGTCACCCTGTTTATTTAACTTCTATGCAGAGAACATCATGAGAAACGCTGGGCTGGAAGAAGCACAAGCTGGAATCAAGATTGCCAGGAGAAATATCAATAACCCCAGATGTGCAGATGACACCACCCTTATGGCAGAAAGTGAAGAGAAACTGAAAAGCGTCTTGATGAAAGTGAAAGTGGAGAGTGAAAAAGTTGGCTTAAAGCTCAACATTCAGAAAACGAAGATCATGGCATCCGGTCCCATCACTTCATGGGAAATAGATGGGGAAACAGTGGAAACAGTGTCAGACTTTATTTTTCTGGGCTCCAGAATCACTGCAGATGGTGACTGCAGCCATGAAATTAAAAGACGTTTACTCCTTGGAAGGAAAGTTATGACCAACCTAGATACCATGTTCAAAAGCAGAGACATTACTTTGCCAACAAAGGTTCGTCTAGTCAAGGCTATGGTTTTCCCTGTGGTCATGTATGGATGTGAGAGTTGGACTGTGAAGAAGGCTGAGTGCTGAAGAATTGATGCTTTTGAAGTGTGGTGTTGGAGAAGACTCTTGAGAGTCCCTTGGACTGCAAGGAGATCCAACCAGTCCATTCTAAAGGAGATCAGCCCTGGGATTTCTTTGGAAGGAATGATGCTAAAGCTGAAACTTCAGTACTTTGGCCACCTCATGCAAAGAGTCGACTCATTGGAAAAGACCCTGATGCTGGGAGGGATTGGGGGCAAGAGGAGAAGGGGACGCCAGAGGATGAGATGGCTGGATGGCATCACTGACTCGATGGACGTGAGTCTCAGTGAACTCCGGGAGTTGGTGATGGACAGGGAGGCCTGGCATGCTGCGATTCATGGCATCACAAAGAGTCGGACACGACTGAGCAACAGATCTGATCTGATCTGAAGGAATGTAGAGGGGAAAAAAAGTTTGTCCTTTTCTCTTCCTTGAGAATTCCAGACCCTTCCCTCCTTGGAGACCCCCAGACTTCTTATCAACCTACCTAGGAATTGAGTCTCTCAAGGGTATGGCAACCCACACCAGTATTCTTGCCTGGAGAATCCCATGGACAGAGGAGCCTAGTGGACTACAGCCCATAGGTCTTCAGTCAGATGTGACTGAAGAGACTTAGCACACAAAAACAAATAAAAGATGAGCTTTTGTATATCTGATTTAAGAGAGAAAAACTATTTCCAAACAAACAAAAACTGAGAGAGTTTGTCAACAACAAAGCCCGTGTTGTAAATATTAAAAGGAATTCTTCAGGCAAAAGAAAAATCATCCTAGAAGGAATAAGGAAATGCAGAAGGAATGGAGACCAATGGAAAGATAAATTAAAATGGGGCTAAATATAAACAAATATTGACCATATAAAAATTAGTAATGATACACATGGGGGTTAAGAAATATATATAATTTAAAATGCATGCAACAATAACAAATGTGAGAGTGAGTCAAAGGATTGTATGGTTGTAGTATTATTTGGGAAGTAGGCAAAACATTCATTTATATCAGACAGAGTTGTCCCATTGAAATATTATGTCATGCAAGCCACTAATGTAATTTTAAATTTTCTAGGTAGTCACATTAGAAAAAGTAAAATCAGTAACATCTGTTTTAATGTATTTTTATCTAAGTAATATATGAAATTTTCAATATATAATAATTTTTTTAAAACATTGAGATATATTACATACATTTTTGTACTAAATCTTCAATGTTCAGTATGTTATACTTACAGCAAATCTCAACTCAGACTAACCATATTATAAATGCTCAATAGCCACATGCAGTGACCACTATGTTACATGAAACAATATCAGGCCCTAATAAATCAAGGATATATCTTTAAATCTTTACAGTTATCACTAAAATTACTAAAAGTAGAAGAATACATAGTCCTCAAGTATGAGAATAGGAAAAAATGGAGTATTAAGTAGAATTACTAAAGTAATAAGTTCTAATAGTGCCCTGCCCAGATCTCCTTTATCTGGCCAGCGTACCTGCACTCCAACTGTTTTGAGTGTTTGCTGCTTATGGCACAAAGCTTCCCTCATCTGAAGAATTGCCCTTCACCAAAGGGGAACCAGTACCCCTGGAGGTTATTTTCCTGACCCCCAACAGGAAGTCAAAGGCAATGACTGACAGACAGAGGGCAAAAAGACCTGGAACCCTTGGCAAAAGGGTAGACCAAAGGAACATAAAACAAGTGAGACAAATAAATATAGTAGATATAAACCCAAATATATCAGCAACTAAATTAAGATGTATATGGTCTGAGTAGTATAGTTAAAAGATAAATACTATCAGATGATATAAATATGTTTTTAAAAAGCCGAACTATATATGCAGGTCAGGAAGCAACAGTTAGAACTAGACATGGAACAACAGACTGGTTCCAAATAGGAAAAGGAGTACATCAAGGCTGTATATTGTCACCCTGCTTATTTAACTTCTATGCAGAGTACATCATGAGAAACGCTGGACTGGAAGAAGCACAAGCTGGAATCAAGACTGACGGGAGAAATATCAATAATGTCAGATATGCAGATGATACCACTTTTATGGCAGAAAGCGAAGAGGAACTAAAAAGCCTCTTGTTGAAAGTGAAAGTGAAGAGTGAAAAAGTTGGCTTAAAACTCAACATTCAGAAAACGAAGATCATGGCGTCTGGTCCCATCACTTCATGGGAAATAGATGGGGAAACAGTGGAAACAGTGTCAGACTTTATTTTTGGGGGCTCCAAAATCACTGCAGATGGTGAATGCAGCCATGAAATTAAAAGATGCTTACTCCTTGGAAGGAAAGTTATGACCAACCTAGATAGCATATTCAAAAGCAGAGACATTACTTTGCCAACAAAGGTCCGTCTAGTCAAGGCTATGGTTTTTCCAGTGGTCATGTATGGATGTGAGAGTTGGACTGTGAAGAAAGCTGAGCACCAAAGAATTGATGCTTTTGAAGTGTGGTGTTGGAGAAGACTCTTGAGAGTCCCTTGGACTGCAAGGAGATCCAACCAGTCCATTCTAAAGGAGATCAGCCCTGGGATTTCTTTGGAAGGAATGATGCTAAAGCTGAAACTCCGATACTTTGGCCACCTCATGTGAAGATTCGACTCGTTGGAAAAGACCCTGATGCTGGGAGGGATTGGAGGCAGAAGGAGTAGGGGATGACAGAGGATGAGATGGCTGGATGGCATCACCAACTCGATGGACATGAGTTTGAGTAAACTCCGGGAGTTGGTGATGGACAGGGAGGCCTGGTGTGCTGCGGTTCATGGGGTCGCAAAGAGTCGGACACGACTGAGTGACTGAACTGAACTGAACTGAACTATATATATGCTCCTTATCACCCCACTCCAGTACTCTTGCCTGGAAAATCCTATGGATGGAGGAGCCTGGTGGCTTACAGTCCATGGAGTCGCTAAGAGTCGGACATGACTGAGCAACTTCACTTTCAATTTTCACTTTCATGCATTGGAGAAGGAAATGGCAACCCACTCAGTGTTCTTGCCTGGAGAGTCCCAGGGACGGGGGAGCCTGGTGGGCTGCCGTCTATGGGGTTGCACAGTTGGACATAACTGAAGCGACTTAGCATAGCATAGCATATGAAAAATAAACTTATATATAAAAGGACTCAGAAAGATATACTCTACAAGCTCATGCCAAAAGAAAACTGATTTTGCTATACCAATATCACATATGATCTACTTTAAAGCAAGAAATATCTCTAGAAATGAAAGAAATCTTTAATAATAATAAAAGGGTCCATCTACTAGGAAGATATAAAAATTATTTTGTATACACCTACTAATACAATTGCACAATATGTAAAGCAAAATTGACAGGCTTAAAAAGAAAAATTTACAAATCCACAGAGAGGCAGAATTTAACACAGCTTTTGGATAAGTTTCAAAATAAACATCCAAAAAAGCTTGAAGCTATAGTAAATCTGAACAACACTATTAATAAAATAATAGCATTGTTTCATTAAAATGCACAAAAGAATGGCACCATACACAATTTTGGCTAGTATATATATAGAACATTTACAAAATCAACCATATTTGGGGCCAAAAAGCCAAACTCAAAAAATTTAAAAGGACTTGAACAAATTAAATGTGTTATTTCATCATAGTAGAATAAAACATGAACGTGAAGTCGCTCAGTTGTGTCCGACTCTTAGCGACCCCATGGACTGTAGCCTATCAGGCTCCTCTGTCCATGGGATTTTCTAGGCAATAGTACTGGAGTGGGTTGCCATTTCCTTCTCCAAAGTAGAAACCAATAACTAAAAGAGAAATAAGGTCCTCAAACATCTATAAGTTAAACAATGTGTTTCTATGTAACTAATGAGTTTAAAGGGAGAAGGCAATGGCACTCCACTCCAGTACTCTTGCCTGGCAAATCCCATGGATGGAGGAGGCTGGTAGGCTGCAGTCCATGGGGTCACGAAGAGTCAGACACGACTGAGCAACTTCACTTTCACTTTTCACTTTCATGCATTGGAGAAGGAAATGGCAACCCACTCCAGTGTGCTTGCCTGGAGAATCCCAGGGACAGGGGAGCCTGGTGGGCTGCCATCTATGGGGTCGCACAGAGTCAGACATGACTGAAGCGACTTAGCAGCAGCAATGAGTTTAAGATGAAATTATAATGTAATGGTAAAATACATGAAGTGAATAATGAATGAAGTAACATATTTTGAGATATCTAGTTGAGCTATCACCAAGCTTAGAGAGAAATCTATAACTTAAATTCATGTCTGAGGAAAGTAAAAAGTCCGAATATCAATTGTTTAGATATTCATCTCAAGAAATAAAAGATACCAAATTAAACTAAAAAAGAGGAAAAAAGGAAAAATAAATATGAGAGTAAGGATAAATAATAAAAATAATAAAAAATAAAGGACAAAAATAAGAAACATAGATGCAAGAAAAAAATCAATGTCAAAAAGCTGATTCTTGGAAAGACTAATGAATTGACAATTGACTTCCTAGCAAGTCTAAACAATAAATAAATATATATGTATTTGTGATATATATCACAAATAACATATATCAAGAGATGTAAGAAGTAAAAAAAAAAAAAGTAAAACCACAGAGGGTGGCAGAAATAAATCTCTAGGCAATCTAGGAATAAAAAGATTTTCTATAATAAAAAAAATTTACTGAAAAATACAAATCAATAAAAGGGAATTATCTTAAACTACAGAATATTTATTGAATATTTTAAAGCTATCACAAAATTGTACTTAAGTATGAAATATTGAAAACTGACCTCTAATTTTGGGAATGGATGGGAAAATGTTGTCCACTATCAGCCTTTGTATTTGACATTGTACTGCAAATAATATCCAGAATCAGAAATAGATTATTGTTTGATAGCATCAAAAGTTGAATGGATGACTAAATGGTGATATATATTCACACCCTGGAGAAGGGAATGGCAACCCACTCCAGTATCCTTGCCTGGGGAATCCCATGGACAGAGGATCCTGGCTGGCCAGGGTCCATGGGATTGCAAAGAGTCAGACACTACTGAGTAACACACACATATAATCATACAGTGGAATACTGTGCTGCAAGGAAAAATAATAAACTATGGCTACACTAAACAATATGAATGAATCTCATAAATAAAGTGATGAACTAAAGAAACCAAAGACAGGTGTATACTATATTATTTCATTTATATAAAGGTAAAAAATATGTAAAAATAAATTGGTGGTAAGTAGAAATAAAGATAATAGTTAACTTTGTGGCAATAATCACTAGGAAGGAGAAAACTGGGACTTCTGGGCTACTTCTTTGGTTCTCTGTTTCTTGATCTGAGTATATGATTACATGGGTTTGCACTTATACTTTGTGCTCCTTCTCTCTGTGTCTCTCTGATATTTTTAATGAAATATTTATTTAGAAACAAAAGTGCTTAATACTTATTAGATGTTCCTGGTTCTTTCTGGGGTGTGTGTGTGTATGTGTGCATGCGTATGCATGTATGCATACTTACTCGCTCAGTCGTGTACAACTGTCTTGGCCCCATGGGCTGTAGCCCACCAGGCTCCTCCATCCATGGGATTTCCCAGGCAAGAGTACTGGAGTGGGTTGCCATTTCCTACTCCAGGGGATCTTCTCAACTCAGGGATTGAACCTATGTCTCTTGCATCTCCTGCATTGGTAAGCAGATTCTTTACCACTAGCACCACCTGAAAGCCCATGAAAATATGTTTGTTGTGGAAGGCAGATTAAATTTTGTGAGACAACCTATTGAGTTATCGTTTGCTTTATATACCTTTTATAATTATATTTTAGAAAGAACATTTCATGTTGATTATTGTACATATACAATCACCATTTAATAACAGCTTAAATATAGAATGACCAACCTAGACAGCATATTAAAAAGCAGAGACATTACTTTGCCAACAAAGGTCCATCTAGTCGAGGCTATGATTTCTCCAGTGGTCATATATGGATGTGAGATTTGGACTCTAAAGAAAGCTGAGCACTGAAGAATTGATGCTTTTGAACTGTGGTGGTGGAGAAGACTCTTGAGAGTCCCTTGGACTGCAAGGAGATCCAACTAGTTCATTCTAAAGGAGATTGGTCCTGGGTGTTCATTTGAAGGACTGATGTTGAAGCTGACTTGGCCACCTGATACGAAGAGCTGATTCATTTGAAAAGACCCTGATGCTGGGGAAGATTGAGGGCAGGAGGAGAAGGGGACAACAGAGGATGAGATGGTTGAATGGCATCACCAACTCAATGGACATGAGTTTGGGTAGACTCTGGGAGTTGGTGATGGACAAGGAGGCCTGGCCTGCTGCAGTTCATGGGGTCGCAAAGAGTTGGACACGACTAAGCTACTGAACTTAACTGAAATATAGAAAATAGAGAAAAACTATAAATTCTGTTACAAATTATGTTAAATAACCTTTTAAGTTTTCATTATTACTTCTCACACTAAGAGTATGGTCTTTAAAATATGCTAGAAAGGATTTTTTCTAGTAGTGAGAAGAAAAGATGTAAAGTTTAGATCCATTATCTGGTGGAGGCAACAGAAATCTTTCAAGTATGAATAAGGTGAGCTAAGTCATTTGCCTAATGAGACCCTCAGCACTCTTTCAGTAATCTCATTTTATCTTTTTTTTAATACAGCTTCGTCTATTGTGTGTATATTTATGTAGTTGATGCATAATCTTTTATATATTATACGTGTACAATACAGTGATTCACATTTAAAGGTTATATACCAAAGAGCACAATGAAATAGCAGTCCTCCAGACACTGTTTAGTTATGACAGTGAGTACTCTTATTTTTTTAAATAAATAGAATTTTTAAAACATCTTCTTTCTCTCTACTTTTCTATTTTCATGGAGATCCATGTAGGTTATGGAAAGTCTGTGGAGGCTTGTGGGATGAGTAGAAAGTGTGAGAACCGCTGATTTCTGTTGAAGCAGTTGAGGTCTTAAGATGAATGGGGTTTCTGATCTACCACATTACATCACTTCTGGTTGTATCAAATTTACATCTACTAAGCAGCACAAAATTTTTGTGGCAGACGTCTTTTGCCCACAGTCTAACACAAGAACATATGGAAATTGAGTTAAATATTTGATTTGACTCAATGCATAATACACACAGAAAAATGAAGCAGAAACATGTATATAAAAATATGAGCTTTTTTCACAAATCTGTTTCTACTCAGAAGAAAAAAATCTTATAATAAAATATTTTTGTGCTATAATAAAAGACTTCCTCTCTCTTTGCTTTTCTCTCCTCCAGTCTCTCTCTCTTTCTCAGTCTCTCTTGTACACACCCAAACAAAATCTGATTTTACAAAAAGCAGAAATGCAATTTAGATGGCCTGGGAAAATAATAGACAAATGATATCATAAATTTAGAAAATGCTATTGGAAAAATGTCTGGTATAAACAAATAGGGAAGCTGCAACGTATCAAATTAGGTAATTAAGCTCTTTCTTCTCTAAAGCAAAGGAATATCAGAGTGAAGAAAAACAGTAAGTTCTCCTTGGAAATTGAACCATGGGGTCGCAAAGAGTCGGACACGACTGAGCGACTGAACTGAACTGAACTGAAACATCATCCATAAATATTCATACCATAAGTTCCCTTTTAGACAAAAATTTTAGAATTTAAACAGAATTTTAAAGGGAACTTGTTTTTAATGCTAAAACCTCTGGAGGGTTTTTGTTGGATGGTTTATGGGTGCTTGAGTAAGTAATACAATAAATAATAGTCTTGAGTCACAACAAACCTTAATAGGCTTTTTCAGTAATCAAATATTAAAATTATTTCAATAAATATTTATATGTTATATACTATGATATATTACTTATTTTTTCTTTAGTCAATAATCTTTTAGTGTAATCAAAATAAAAATAAATTGTATATATACTTTCATTTTTACCATTTCCAACATTTTTTTTCTTTGTATAGACACAGGTTTCTATATGATAACATATTCCTTCTACCTAAAATACTTTTTAACTTTTCTTATAGTGAAAGTTTGTTGATAACGAATTCTTTTGTCTTTCCTTGTCTATAAAATCTTTATTTCTCTTTCATTTTTCAGTGATAGATTAACTGGGCACTAATTTCTGAGGTAATTGTTTTTTTCTCTTTCAGTGCTATAAAGATGCTCCTCCGTCATTGTCAGGCTTCAGTTCAGTTCAGTTCAATTCAGTCGCTCAGTCATGTCCGACTCTTCGCAACCCCATGAATTGCAGCACGCCAGGCCTCCCTGTCCATCACCAACTCCCAGAGTTCACTCAAACTCACGTCCACCGCAGAGAAGGCAATGGCACCCCACTCCAGTACTCTTGCCTGGAAAATCCCATGGATGGAGGAGCCTGATAGGCTGCAGTCCATGGGGTCCCTAAGAGTTGGACACGACTGAGAGGCTTCACTTTCACTTTTCACTTTCATGCATTGGAGAAGGAAATGGCAACCCACTCCAGTGTTCTTGCCTGGAGGATCCCAGGGATGGAGGAGCCTGGTGGGCTGCCATCTATGGGGTCGCACAGAGTCGGACACGACTGAAGCGACTTAGCAGCAGCAGCAGCATGTCCATCGAGTCGGTGATGCCATCCAGCCATCTCATCCTCTGTCGTCCCCTTCTCCTCCTGCCCCCAATCCCTCCCAGCATCAGGGTCTTTTCCAATGAGTCAACTCTTTGCATGAGGTGGCCGAAGTATTGGAGTTTCAGCTTCAGCATCAGTCCTTCCCATGAACACGCAGGACTGGTCACCTTTAGGATGGACTGGTTGGATCTTCTTGCAGTCCAAGGGACTCTCAAGAGTCTTCTCCAACACCACAGTTCAAAAGCATCAATTCTTCGGCACTCAGCTTTCTTTATAGTCCAACTCTCACATCCATACATGACCACTGGAAAAACCATAGCCTTGACCTTGTCAGGCTTAGATAGCTTCTAATAAAAAGTTTATTATAACTCTTAGCTTTGTTCTCCTTGTGTATCTTTTTTGCACTGGTTGCTGTCTAGATTTTATCTTGGTCTTTAGTATTGGTGTGTCTAGGTGTTTTCTTCCTTTCTCTTATGTACTTTTCCTCCCTTCCTCACCCTCCCTCCTTTCTCTCTTCCTTTCTTTTCAGTATTTCTTCTATGGGTGTTCTATGAGTTTTTCAAGTCTTTGATTTAATATCTTTCACTATTTGAGAGGAATGTTTAGCCATTATATTTTCAAATATATCTTCTCCTCTTTCCCTCTTTTTATTTTGGAATTTCAGTTGCTCATATTTTAGACTGTTTGACATTGTCCCACAGTTCTTGGACCTACTGGCCTTTTCTTCCCTCTTTGTGTTTGCTTTGAATTTTTTTTTTTTTTTGACTGATCTTTATCTTTGTTATTATATCTTTATTTCTGGCATTTCCATTTCATAGTTTCCATTTTTATGCTAAAATTTTCTGTATGTTCTTGTATGTTATCCTTCTTTTATACTAGAACCTTTAACACATTACTCAAAGTTTTCCCTTTTAAATATCATGCCTAATTGTATTGTCTCTTGGTAAAAAGTTACTTTATCTTGAATTTTTGGAATCACGTCATTTTTGGTTGAAAGCTGGATGTCACATATAGACCAGTAAAGACTGAGTTATATATAGATTATAGATATATGCCTAGAATTGGGCACACATATTCTTCTACTATACATTGGAGAATTGAGTCAACTTAGTCAAAAGTTGGGGGGGTTCCCTGGTGGCTCAGATAGTAAAGCGTCTGCCCTCAATGCGAGAGACCCGGGTTCGATCCCCGGGTCAGGAAGATCCCCTGGAGAAGGAAATGGCAACCCACTCCAGTATTCTTGCCTAGAAAATCCCATGGATTGAAGAGCCTGGTGGGCCACAGTCCATGGGGTCGCAAAGAGTTGGACACGACTGAGCAACTTCATGGAGTCAAAAGTTGAGTAGACTTTGGGTTTTGTTAGCTCAGTGTTAACCTTCTGCACACTACTGACTTCAGATTCCTCTGGAATCACCTTGTACTTAACGGGGAAGTTGAGTTTCCAGAGAATAATTTTTAATGTTCCATTTCCACTCTCAAGTTTAGTCTTCTTCTGTGAACGTAACCTCAAAGACGGTTTCTCATTTCTTGCCTCTCCTCCAATGATAGACTGTTGTTACTTGTTATTTGGTGTTAGCAAGCCTGGTGGTGGAGGGGGGAAATATTCTCTGTTTCATCCTTTATCCTTTCTTAGGCAAGACCTCTTCTCACAGAAAGGGATTTTTTGGTGATTATGCCCCTTGGCTACTTGTAGTTGACTTCTAATAGTCTGGGCCAGGGGGAATTCCTTCCCTTCCCTCAGGAGTTAAAGGTGGTTTTTTGTTTTTGTTTTTTTCTGCTCCCTCTCCTATCTCCAATTATGTCTGGGAAAAACAGTATTTGCTGCCAGTTCCCCAGAGGCTTAAAGTTTTTATACCATAGCAAAAATAGAAGAAATGATCCAGGCATGGGTTTCTATATCCCTCACTGCTGTTCCCCTACCTGAGTCCTGCGTTGCCAGGGGTCTCTTTCTGGTCTACGGCCCCCATTCTCAATCTATCTCATGGGAAACCAATGAAGGCCATGGAAAAGAATCTGGAAGTGGGTACAAAATGCCTTTGTGTCTATCATTTCAGGTATTCTATATTAAGACCCAGAAAACTGGTTTGTGGGCTAATCACTTGTTTTTGTAAATAAATATTCAATGAAGTGTAGTCATACTCAATCATTTGCATAATGTCTATAGTTGTTTTTGTATTATAAACACAGAGTTGAGTAGTTGCAGCAGATACTTTGTGGCCCACAAAGCCTAAAATACTTATTATTTGACCTTTATATATAAGTTTTCCAATCAATGTTCTATATTCCTACACTAACCTAAAGTTAGCCATTAGCAATTCATTTAAAATTTAGGTAATTTCTACTTACCTACTTTTTGATTGCCCCATTTTCTTCCCATGCTCTATCCCAAGTAAACTCACTTCCCCATATTTTAATAAAGCCCCCTATCTTTTCTTAGTTTTCAGGTTGCTTGTTAACCTATGAAACTCAATTCTCTGGTTGAAGAAATGTTATTTTGTCAAAGTGCTGGTTTTTATGGATTTTTTCTTACTTTTTTTTTTTTTTTTTTTTTAGGTTTCTCTTATTGTTATGTTGGAAGTGATTCTGCTTTCAGTTGTTTTTTTTGTTTGTTTTTTTTTTTTTAGCATTCTAGCTGAAGCCCCTCATTGAAATTTTAGTTTGGTATGCTATATTTTTTTTTTTTCCCAGTCCTGTGAAAGTTCTGGCAGCTCTATGTGGGGTTAAAGGTGACCTCCTCCAAAAAGGCTTATGCCATACTCCAGTCTGCTGCACGCAGAGCTCCATCCCTGTGGCAGTCCACTGCTGACCCGTACCTCCACAGGAAATGCTCAAACACAGTTCTGTCTCAGTCTCTGTGGGGTCCCTGTGTCCTGGTGAGCACAAATTTTTTTGAGCTCTCTTACCTCTCTGGCAGGAATGGGGTTTGATTCTAAAGGTGAATTTGCCCCTCCTACCATTTTGCTGGGGCTTCTCCTTTGCCCTTGGATGTGGGGTATCTTCTCACAGCCAGTAAAGCAAAGCACAGCTGCCACTCCTAACCCTGGACATGGGGTATCTCCTCTTGGCCACTCGCCAGCTCCAGCACCACACAGTCACCACTTGCTGCTCTTGGAGGACACAAACAGAACCTTGTGCACCAGGACCCAGGAGAAAGGAGCAGTGACCCCACAAGAGACTGAACCAGACTTGCCTGTTAGTGTCTAGGAGTCTCCAGTGGAGGCTTGGGTTGGTGGTGGCCTACTGCAGGGTTTGGGGCACTGAGTGTAGCAGTACATGTATAGGATGTTTTGAAGGAGGTCACCATTATCTTCATTACCTCCACCATAGTTTGGCTCCACATAAACAGCAGGGAGGGAACACAGCTCCTCCCATCAGCAGAAAATTGGATTAAAGATTTACTGAGCATGGCCCTGCCTATCAGAACAAGACCCAGTTTCCCCCTCAGTCAGTCTCTCCCATAAGAAAGCTTCTTACATAAGCCCCTTAATCTTTCTCCATCAGAGGGCAGACAGACTGGAAACCACAATAACAGAAAACTAACCAATCTAATCACATGAACCTCAGCATTGTCTAACTCAGTGAAACTATGAGCCATGCTATGTAGGGCCACGCAAGACAGACGGGTCATGGTGGAGAGTTCTGACAAAACGTGGTCCACTGAAGAAGGGAATGGCAAGCCTCTTCAGTATTCTTGCCTTGAGAACCCCATGAACGGTATAAAAAGACAAAAAGATAGGACACTGAAAGATAAACTCCCCAGGTCGGTAGGTGCCCGATATGCTACTGGAGATCAGTGGAGAAATAACTCCAGAAAGAATGAAGAGACGGAGCCAAAGAAAAAAACAACACGTAGTTGTGGATGTGACTGGTGATAGAAGCAAGTTCTAATGTTATAAAGAGCAATACTGCATAGGCACCTGGAATGTTGGGTCCTTGAATCAAGGCAAATTGGAAGTGGTCAAACAGGAGACGACAAGCGTGAAAGTTGACATTTTAGAAATCAGCGAACTAAAATGGACTGGAATGGGTGAATTTAACTCCAGTGGCCATTATATATACTACTGTGGGCAGGAATCCCTTAGAAGAAATGGAGTGGCCATCATAGCCAACAAAGAGTCCAAAATGCAGTACTTGGATGCAATCTCAAAAATGACAGAATGATCTTTGTTTGTTTCCAAGGCAAACCATTCAATAGTATGATAATTGAAGTCTATGCCCCAATCAGTAATGCTGAAGAAGTTCAAGTTGGATGGTTCTATGAATACCTACAAGACATTTTAGAACTAACACCCTAAA
Source organism: Bos indicus (assembly GCF_029378745.1). Classification (NCBI taxonomy): domain Eukaryota; kingdom Metazoa; phylum Chordata; class Mammalia; order Artiodactyla; family Bovidae; genus Bos; species Bos indicus. The sequence continues at coordinate 116,834,071 of NC_091760.1, forward strand.
AAGATGTTTTTTTCATTATAGGGGACTAAAATGCAAAAGTAGGAAGTCAAGAAACACCTGGAATAACAGGAAAATCTGACCTTCAAGTAAAGAATGAAGCAGGGCAAAGGCTAATAGAGTTTTCCCAAGAGAACACACAGGTCATAGCAAACACCCTCTTCCAACAACACAAGAGAAGACTCTACACATGGATATCACCAGATGGCCAACACCAAAATCAGATTGATTATATTCTTTGCAGCCAAAGTTGGAGAAGCTCTATACAGTCAACAAAAACAAGACCAGGAGCTGACTGTGGCTCAGATCATGAACTCCTTATTCCCAAATCCAGACTTAAATTGAAGAACATAGGGAAAGCCACTAGACCATTCAGGTATGACCTAAATCAAATCCCTTATGACTATATAGTGGAAGTGAGAAATAGATTTAAGGGACTAGATCTGGTAGAGTGACTGATGAACTATGGAATGAGGTTCATGACATTGTACAGGAGACAGGGATCAAGACCATCCCCAAGAAAAAGAAATGCAAAAAAGCAAAATGGCTGTCTGAGGAGGCCTTACAAATAGCTGTGAAAAGAAGAGAAGCGAAAAGCAAAGGAGAAAAGGAAAGATATAACCATTTTAATGCAGAGTTCTAAAGAATAGCAAGGAGAGATAAGAAAGCCTTCCTCAGTGATCAATGCAAAGAAATAGAGGAAAACAACAGAATGGGAAAGACTAGAGATCTCTTCAAGAAAATTAGACATACCAAGGGAATATTTCATGCAAAGATGGGCTCAGTGAAGGATAGAAATGGTATGGACCTAACAGAAGCAGAAGATATTAAGAAGAGGTGGCAAGAATACACAGAAGAACTATACAAAAAAGATCTTCTTGACCCAGATAATCACGATGGTGTGATCACTGACCTAGAGCCAGACATCCTGGAATGTGAAGTCAAGTGGGCCTTAGAAAGCATCACTCTGAACAAAACAAGTGGAGGTGATAGAATTCCAGTTGAGCTATTTCAAATCCTAAAAGATGATGCTATGAAAGTGCTACACTCAATATGAGAGCAAATTTGGAAAACTCAGCAGTGGCCACAGAACTGGAAAAGGTCAGTTTTCATTCAAATCCCAAAGAAAGGCAATGCCAAAGATCTGCTCAAACTACTGCACAATTGTTCTCAATTTTATGTCAGAAAGTGAAGAAGAACTAAAAAGCCTCTTGATGAAAGTGAAAGAGGAGAGTGAAAAAGTTGGCTTAAAACTCAGCATTCATAGAACAAAGATCATGGCATCTGGCCCCATCACTTCATGGCAAATAGATGGGGATACAGTGGAAACACTGGCAGACTTTATATTTTTGGGCTCCAAAATCACTGCAGATGGTGACTGCAGCCATGAAATTAAAAGACGCTTACTCCTTGGAAGGAAAGTTATGGCCAACCTGCTAAGTCGCTTCAGTCGTGTCCGACTCTGTGCAACCCCATAGACGGCAGCCCACTAGGCTCCTCTATCCCTGGGATTCTCCAGGCAAGAATACTGGAGTAGGTTGCCATTTCCTTCTCCAATGCAGGAAAGTGGAAAGTGAAAGTGAAGTCGCTCAGTCGTTCCCGACTCTTAGCGACCCCCTGGACTGGAGCCTACCAGGCTTCTCTGTCCATGGGATTTTCCAGGCAAGAGTACTGGAGTGGGGTGCCATTGCCTTCTCCATGGCCAACCTAGATAGCATATTAAAAAGCAGAGACATTACTTTGCCAACAAAGTTCCATCTAGTCAAAGCTATGGTTTTTCCAGTAGTCATGTATGGATGTGAGAGTTGGTCTATAAAGAAAGCTGAGCACTGAAGAATTGATGCTTTTGAACTGTGGTGTTGCAGAGGACTTTTGAGAGTTCCTTGGACTTCAAGGAGATCCAACCAGCCCATCCTAAAGGAGATCAGTCCTGAGTGTTCATTGGAAGGACTGATGTTGAAGCTGAAACTCCAATATTTTTGCTACCTGATGCAAAGAACTGACTCATTTGAAAATAGCCTGATGCTGGGAAAGATTGAGGGCAGGAGGAGAAGGGGATGACAGAGGATGAGATGGTTGGATAGCATTGCTGACTCGATGGACATGAGTTTGAGAAACTCCAGGAGTTGGTGATGGACAGGGAGGCCTGGCCTGCTGCAGTCCAAGGGGTCGCAAAGAGTCAGACATGACTGAGTGACTGAACTGATATATTTTTTAATTATAATCATCAAAAGTTGTTAATCAATGTGTAGTATAGATAGGACATATTGATAGGACAAAAGATAGGATATCAGGAGCTTCTTTAAAACTTGAGGACAAATTTAGAGACTGACACTCATGTAACCTGAAACTCATGTAAAAATGGAAAAGGTTGGCCATAGGAGATGGTTGGCATAGCATTCTTAAGCATGGTAACTATAATCAAAGCATATAATTCTTAAAATGCTACAGAATGTGTGTTACAATTCCAAACCCTGTTATATAGTCTCTCCATTTTCAAGAGAAATTTTAAAATATTTTGAACTAAGTTAAAATGAAACACAACTTATCAAAACTTGTGGGATGTACCATCATCATTACATAGAGAAATTTATAACATTGAATGTACTTATTAGGACAGAAGAAAGACATAAAATCAGTAATATCAATTCCCACGTGATAAAATTAGAAAGAGAATGCTACCAAGTCCAAGCTCAATTTCCTCACATGATAGGCCAATTAACTGAGAGAGGAGGTTTATTCAGAAAGCTGGCTGGCCAAGAAGATGGTGGACTAATGTCTCAGAATAACCTTCTTATTGGGGTCTGGATGCTAGGTTCTTTTATAGGACAGAGAAGTGGAGGAGTTGAAAGTGGAGACTATTATCTTGCAAATATATCTGGAATGGCCAACCTCAGGGAGTGGGTGTGTTAATTCTTCAAGCAGAGGGGCAGGGATCACCAAAGCAGGTAATTATGTATGATTATAAGAACACAGCAATAAAAAGCAAAGATTAAAGTCAAAGAAACAGATCCATGATGGAGTCAGTATTGCTCTTTTCTGTAACAAAAAGAGTAAATTAAATCCAAAGTAAGTAAAACAAAATGAATACTAGGAATTAAAGCAGAAATCCATTAGGCTGGAAGTAAGAAATCAGTAGAGCAATCAACAAAACAAAAAGTTGGTTCCTTGAGATAAACACATCAATAAATCTCTAGGAGGGCTAACTAAGGAAAAAAGAAAAAAGAGGATACAAATTACCAGTATCAGAAATGAAAGAGAGCCATCACTTTGGATCCCATGAACACTGTAAAGATAACAAAGGAATTGTATGAACAACTTTTGAGCCACAAATTTGATAATCTAGATGAATTGAACCAAATCCTTGAAACATTAATCTGCTAAAACTCAATAAGAAGCAATCTAAATAGCCCTATGTATATTAAATAAATTTTTTAAATAGTTAATAATCTTCCAATAGGGAAAGCATTAGTACCAGATGGCTTCACTCATGAATTCTATCAAATATTTAAGGAATAAATTATACCAATTCTCTAAAATCTCTTTTAGAGGATACAAGTAAAAGGAAAACTTCCTAACTCATGCTATGAGACAGCATTATCCTAATGACAAAACAGAAAACAAATTATAAGGAAATAAAACTACAGACCAATATCTCTCATGAACATACTTGCAAAAATCATCAACAAATTTTAGGCAGTTGAATTCAATAATATATGAAAAAAGTTATACCTCACAATCAAGTAGGACTTATTCCAGGTCTGCAAGCTTGCTTCATCACTCAAAAATCAACATAATCCACCACAATAACAGACTAAAAATAATACATCGATAGATACAGAAAAATATTTGACAAACTCAAACACCCATTCATGATAAAAACTCTCAGTAACCTAGAATATAGAGGAATTTCCTCACCTTAATAAAACATAGCTACAAAAACCTACAGCTAATATTGCACCTAAAAATGAGAAATTGAAAGCTTTCCCTCTAAGATCAGATACAAAACAAGGATGTCTCCTCTTACCACTCCTTTCCAACATGTTGCTGAAAGTTCTATCCAAAGCAATGGGATAATAAAAGGAAATTATTTGTATACAGATTTAGAAGGAAAAAATAAAGCTCTTTGTTCATAGATGACACAGTCACCTTTGTAGAGAATCCAAAAAATTGACCCCCCCAAAAAAAATATTTGAGCTAATAAGTAATTATAGCAAGGTTGTAGGATACAAGGTTAATACACAAAAGTAAATTTCTTCCCTATATACTAGCAATGGGTGAATGGAATTTAACATTAAAAGTATGGTATCATTTACTTTAGCACTAAATGGCAAACCACTTCAGTATTCTTGCCTTGAGAACCCCATGAACAGTATGAAAAGGCAAAAATATATGACACTGGAAGATGAGCTCCACCTCCCCCAGGTCAGTGGATGTCTGATATGCTACCAGGGAAGAGTGGAGAAATAACTCCAGAAAGAAGGATGATGCCCAGTTGTGGATGTATCTGGTGGTGAAAGTAAAGTCTGATGCTGTAAAGAACAATATTGCCTAGGGACCTGTAATGTTAGGTCCATGAATCAAAACAAATACTTAGGTATCAGTTCAGTCGCTCAGTGGTGTCTGACTCTTTACAACCCCATAAACTGCAGCATGCCAGGCTTCCCTGTCCATCACCAACTCACAAAGCTTGTTCAAACTCATGTCCATCAAGTCGGTGATGCCATCCAAACATCTCATCCTCTGTCGTCCCTTCTCCTCCTACATTCACTCTTTCCCAGCATCGAGTCTTTTCCAAGGAGTCAATTATTCTCATCAGGTGGCCAAAGTATTGGAATTTCAGCTTCAACATCAGTCCTTCCAGTGAGTATTCGGGACTTATTTCCTTTAGGATAAACTGGTTGGATCTCCTTGCTGTCCAAGGGACTCTCAAGAGTCTTCTCCAACACTACAACTCAAAAGCATCAATTCTTCGATGCTCAGCTTTCTTTATAGTCCAACTCTCACATCCATATATGACTACTGGAAAAACCATAGCTTTGACAAGACAGACCTTTGTTGGCAAAGTAATGTCTCTGCTTTTTAATATGCTGTCTAGCTTGGTCATAGCTTTTCTTCTTTTAATTTTATGGCTACAATCACCATCTGCAATGATTTTGGAGCCCAAAAAAATAAAGTCTGTCACTGTTTCCATTGTTTCCCCATCTATTTGCCATAAAATGATGGGACTGGATGCCATAAACTTAGTTTTTGAACATTGAGTTTTATGCCAACTTTTTCACTCTCCTTTTTCACTTTCATCAAGAGGCTCTTCTCCACTTTCTGCCATGAGGGGTGGTGTCATCTGCCTGTCTGAGGTTATTGATACTTTTTCCAGCAATCTTGATTCCAGCTTATGCTTCATCCAGCCTGGCATTTCGCATGATATACTCTGCATATAAGTATGTATGCAGAATGTACTTAGGTATAGACCCAACAAAATATGAACAAAATCTATACAAGGAAAACTATAAAACTGATTAACAAAATCAGAAAACTAAATAAATTGAAAGATATTTCATGTTTAGGGATAGAAAGACTCAATATTGTCAAGGTTTTTCTTTCAATTTGATTTATAGATTCAATGCAATCCTAATAAAATTCCCCAGCAAGTTTGTAGATATTGACAAACAGGTTCTGAAGAGGCAAAAGATCTAGAATAGCACATATTGAAGGAGAAGGACAAGGTTGGAAGACTGACATTACCCAACTGCAAGACTCACTATTAATATAAAGCTGCAATAGTCAAAACAGTGTAATATTAATGAAAAAAAAGACAAGTAGATCAATATAAGCCTAGAAATAACAACTGGATATACACATGCAAAAAATAATAATAATAATAATCTAGATACAGATATTGTACCCTTCACAAAAATTACCTCAAAATGGATCACAGACCAAAATGTAAAGTGAAAAATTTTTAAACTCCTATAAAATAACTTAGAAGAAGGCATAGATGCCCTTGTATATGGTGTGACTTTTTAAATATTAATATAGCACCAAGCATAATGGGTAAGATGGGCTTATCAAAATTTAAAACTTCCATTCTTAAAAAACAATGTCAGAGAAGAGAATACGAGTCACATATTGAGAAAAAATAGTTGCAAAAGACAGCTGATAAAGAACCAAAACTATACAAAATATACAAAACTTAAAACTTAGGAATAAGAAAACAAGCAACCTAATTAAATAATGACCCAAAGACCTTAAGAGACATGTCACCAAAGAAACATAGATGGCAAATAAGCATATGAAAAGATGTTCTACATCATACATAACAAGGGACATGCAAAGTAAAATAACAATGAGGTATCACTATAAATCTATTAGAGTGGCTTTGGCCAGCAAAGGTTTTGGACACCACCAATGCCGACCAGGAAGGGGAGCAACAGGAACTCTTAATCATTGTTGATGGGAACGTAAAATGCTACACTGAAAGGCGATTTGGTGGTTTCTTACAAAATTAAACATGTTCTTACCATACCAGCCTTGGTATTTACCAAAAGGAGTTAAAAACTTCCTGTATTTCCAAACAAAATCCTGCACATGAGTGTCTATAATAGCTTTATTCATAACTACCAAAACTTGGAAGGAACCAAGATAACCTTCAATAGGCAAATGGCTAAATCAACTGTTGTACATCCAGATAATGGAATTTTATTCAGCACACACAAAAAAAGCTATCAAGCCATGAAGAGACATGGAGGAAGCTTAAATCCATTTTATCAAATGAAGTAATCAATCTGAAAAAGCAACATATGTATGGTTCCAACTATACAGCATTCTTGAAAAGGCAGAACTATGGATTCAGTAAAAGGATCAGTGATTGGAGAAAGAGAAATAAGGATGAATAGGAAGAGTGTAAAAGATTTTCAGAGCAGTGAAAATATTCTGCATGATACTATGATAGAGGATACATGTCATTATACAGTATGTTAGCTGTAAACTACAGACTTTGGGTAATAATGATGTGCCAGGATAGGTCTATTAATTGTAATAAATATACCACTCTGGTGGGAGATGTTGCTTAATGGGAGAGTGTATGCATATGTGGACACAAGGAGTACATGGGAAATCTCTAGCTTCTCAATTTTTTTTGCGAACCTGTAACTGGTTTAAAAAGTATTATTTTAAAAATCATCCAAAATACCAAAATAAATGCCAAGAAAAAAAAAAAAAAAACACTTCTACATACTACAAGTATGTGTGTCTTACATATACTTCTATATAAAGAAACATATGCATAGAATAAATACAAAATAGCATGATTAAACTGAGCCAAAGGTATTGGTTATTTAATTAAATGTGAATAGGATATCATACCTATGAAAATTTCATATTGGCAGTCAAAACAAAGTACTGCTGCTGCTACTGCTGCTAAGTCGCTTCAGTCCTGTCCGACTCTGTGCGACCCCATGGACAGCAGCCCACGAGGCTCCCCAGTCCCTGGGATTCTCCAGGCAAGAACACTGGAGTGGGTTGCCATTGCCTTCTCCAATGCAGGAAAGTGAAAAGTGAAAGTGAAGTTGCTCAGTCGTGTCCGACTCTTAGCGACCCCATGGACTGCAGCCTACCAGGCTCCTCCGTCCACGGGATTTTCCAGGCAAGAGTACTGGAGTGGGGTGCCATTGCCTTCTCCGAAACAAAGTACAACTCTTCCCAAAAATTACTCAGAAAGATGATGATGCAGATTGGATGATGGCAAACAAAAATGTACATGCATACATAAATAAATAGAAGGAATCAGAATCTTGATTTCAAATAAGGCATAATTTAGCCTCCAAAATATAAAATGAGACCAAGAAATATACTTTATACATTTTTCATTATGCTAAGGACCAAAATGTATAATGAAAAATTTTATTAATATTTATACATAAAATAGCATAGTAGCTACTTTATAAAGCAGAAACCAAAGGAAATAAAGAGAAAAAACTAATAGACTAATATAACTGTCTTAAATTTAGTAAAATCAAGTGGGAAAAATTAGAAAAAGTATCAGAGCTCTAAATAACACCATAGAGTAGAACATATGGAAAAAATCCATATTAAACTCTGTGCCACAATGAAAGAGAACATCCTTTTTATTCAAATGGACATGCAACATCTGTGGTACCTAAGTCTACAACAAGTTCAGTTCAGTCGCTTAGTTGTGTCCGACTCTTTGCGACCCCATGAATCGCAGCACACCAGGCCTCCCTGTCCATCACCAACTCCCAGAGTTCACTCAGACTCACATCCATCGAGTCAGTGATGCCATCCAGCCATCTCATCCTCTGTCGTCCGCTTCTCCTCCTGCCCCCAATCCCTTCCAGCATCACAGTCTTTTCCAATGAGTCAACTCTTCGCATGAGGTGGCCAAAGTACTGGAGTTTCAGCTTTAGCATCATTCCTTCCAAAGAAATCCCAGGGCTGATCTCCTTCAGAATGGACTGGTTGGATCTCCTTGCAGTCCAAGGGACTCTCAAGAGTCTTCTCCAACACCACAGTTCAAAAGCATCAATTCTTCGGCACTCAGCTTTCTTCACAGTCCAACTCTCACATCCATACAAGACCACTGGAAAAACCATAGCCTTGACTAGACGGACCTTTGTTGGCAAAGTAATGTCTCTGCTTTTGAATATGCTATCTAGGTTGGTCATAACTTTCCTTCCAAGGAGTAAGCGTCTTTTAATTTCATGGCTGCAGTCACCATCTGCAGTGATTTTGGAGCCCCCCCAAAATAAAGTCTGACACTGTTTCCACTGTTTCCCCATCTATTTCCCATGAAGTGATGGGACCAGATGCCATGATCTTCGTTTTCTGAATGTTGAGTTTTAAGCCAACTTTTTCACTCTCCTCTTTCACCTTCATCAAGAGGCTTTTTAGTTCCTCTTCACTTTCTGCCATAAGGGTGGTGTTATCTACATATCTGAGGTTATTGATATTTCTCCCAGCAATCTTGATTCCAGCTTGTGCTTCTTCCAGCCTAGCGTTTCTAGGGCCTAGAGTAGCTATTCCACATTCAAGATCAGAAGGGGCGGCAGGGAGGAGATACTCCTCGTCCAAGGTAAGGAGCAGCGGCTGCGCTTTGCTGGAGCAGCCGTGAAGAGATACCCCATGTCCAAGGTAAGAGAAACCCAAGTAAGACGGTAGGTGTTGCAAGAGGGCATCAGAAGGCAGACACACTGAAACCATACTCACAGGAAACTAGTCAATCTAATCACACTAGGACCACAGCCTTGTCTAACTCAATGAAAAAGCCATGCCCGTGGGGCCACCCAAGATGGGCGGGTCATGGTGGAGAGGTCTGACAGAATGTGGTCAACTGGAGAAGGGAATGGCAAACCACTTCAGTATTCTTGCCTTGAGAACCCCATAAACAGTATGAAAAGTCTACAACAAGCCTATTTTAAATTTTTAAAAATAGGTGTAGTATCATGATCATTTCAAAACATTCACAAATTCTTTCGTATTCCTAAAATTCAGGGAGAGAGTCTATATACCCTACCCCTGAACCAGAGCAGGCCTTTGTGACTGCATTTGAAGTTGCTAGGCCTTTAGAAACAGCCTTTGTGTCTGGGTGATAAGGGTTTATAATGTCCTGATAAAAGTGGGACAAATCATTTTAGCACACAGCATCACTTCTGTGCCTTTTATACTGTCCTCGGGGGTCATAGGACTGGAAGCTTGGGAACGACATTTCCCATGCAACCTTCCCATTAGAATTTATTAAAGCTAGCAAATGAGAGGCAATGGTGACACTCAATAGGTATATTCTTGCTACAGAAATGTCATGGTAGACCAGCAGTCATTTGCTGAAGCTACCTCAGACTGCACACATTTCTCTCATCCTCTCTCATCTGTTGGCTGTGAGGTGGCTGTGGCTTCATATTAGCTTCCTGCACTTCCCTATGATCTCTCTTTGCCCCGCCCCTATGATTTCTTAAGTGCTGATATTAAATTTCTTTCTACCTGAAACATTTAAAGTAGTTTTGTTTTCATGACTATACCCTAACAAATACACCTGAGAGCAATCATGAGGGTTCCTTACCTAGCATATCAATCTTGTATAGTCCATTCTTCTTGAGCCAGAAAGAACTAATTCAGCATCTGGGAACCCAACTTCTGAGATACATTTTTCTATTTTATACCAACACTAAGTGAGGAAACAAAATATTGCTGTCCTAAACTCTCCCCTGTCTTTAGGTTCTGGAACTAAAAGGAGGTAAATATTTTCAACAAATTCTATATGTGATTGAATGCCAGGTTATTACAAACAGAAGCAAAGCCATGAGTTTATAGAGAGAGGAGAATTGTGCCATGAGTCTCCCCTGCTACTAAGTCACTTTAGTCGTGTCCAACTCTGTGCAACCCCATAGACGGCAGCCCACCAGGCTCCCCTGTCCCTGGGATTCTCCAGGCAAGAGTACTGGAGTGGGGTGCCATTGCCTTCTCCGAGAGTCTCCCCTAGAGAGATATATAAATCATAATTCAAGCATTTCCATGTCCCCTAGCCAAGTGCTATCTAGGAGTGTCCCAGATCAGTAATTTAATTCTCACAGAGTTGAGGTCATTGTTTTGTTGTCATAGTAAAAGAATGGTAGTTGTCACTGTGTTTGGACTAAAAGAGGAGGGATATATCTGTGTATTTCTAAGTTCTGTCCAAGAGAGAGCATGCCTGTGACAATTGGTATTGATTTTCTACATAAAAATATGCTTAGAAGGATGCTTCATTATAATGATAATATAAATTTAAGGGAGGAAAGCATATTTCCTTTACTTTTTCTATGCACTTAGCTTACGATTTGAATATCTGGGTGGACCACCTACCAGAACAGAGGGCCCTTACTCTTCAGACAAATAAATCAATAGGTAACCTAATGTGGAGGCCCGGAAGAAAACACACTTGTCTTGTGTGGTAAGACAAGCAGAAATGACCGTTGTGAAGGATGAAGATTTATACTCACAGATCCCTAGAAGCAGGAGATGCAGCACACCATATTCAAAGGAGCCACATGAGGAAGCACCAGAGTCAATCCAGGATCTAAAGACATGAGCAGAAAGCAGGGGCAAAACCCTTTGTTGTAGTTTTTGTGAGAAGGAAGAAGCAAGGCAGGGGAAGCCAGGATAAGCAGGTTTAAAATTGCATTGTGTGCTCTGAATAATTTTAGCAGGCGCTGGAGTGTAGGGGCTGTCCTGCATTGTCGGGCACCTTACCTGGGGTGATTAAGGTCGAGGAACACTGGTCTGGAGTGTAAGATGTAAGTACAAGAGTCTAACACAGGAGGGTTTCGAGTGGGGTCGGGGGAGGCCTCTGGACTTGTTTGCAATCAAAGATGTACTCCCAGGCAAGATGTTTGCTTTCTCTAGGAACTGAGTAACCTGGAAACGGTAATCTCTTCAAAGTCAGTGAAGTCCCAGATTCCAGAGCATCAAGATTACAGAAAATAAGAAAGTTAATAAAAGTTCATAGTGAGATTCTTTTCCATCAGTCCCCAGCCATACACCCCAGCATTAATTCTAGAATTTCTACATAGATCTGACCTAGACCAGGGATGACAATCTAGGTAGAGACAGAGTAACTCGGGTTCTCCATTCTTAGGGATAAACAAGTGGCTCAAATGAGGACTTATTAAAAGGCTATAAAGCTACCTCACAGAAATGAAGCTGGGCTTCATGGGGCAGGAGCTGGTATCTAGGAACCACTGAAGGTGCAAGAAGTTTCTCTTGCACTCTAGTGCTCTCTCTCTTTCTCTAAGAATCGATAATTCTAGTTACTCTTGTCATCCCTGATCTATGCCAGATCTATGCAGAAATTCTGGAACTCTTTAGAACCACATATAATCCTGTATCCCATTTATTCCATTCATCTTCCCTGATGTTTGGCTACGCTGCCCAATTTCTCATTTATTTAGAACTGTGATCCTGTCTGAAAATGCCTGCCAGAGGCCCAACTCTATAGAAACTTTTAATTCATAGACCCCCTCACTATTTTGATCATAAACTCTGTGACTCAGAAAATATGTTTGGTGACAGGCTAGCCAGCAGATTGGCATCCAATAGGTGTCAATCCCTAGTTCAGTTTGTCATGGGGAAAGGTGATGACATGTACAAACATGACCAGAGAAACCCATCTCTTCAGCAAGGGGTAAGCTTGGAGCACAGCGTCCAGAGAAGGGAAGAGGAAACAGGCACCCTGAAACTGCCAACTACAATCATATATCCTACTGCCAAGAGTTTTTCAATTATCTCCATTGTCTAAGGGGATTAGTTTTTCTTGGTGTTTAAGAAGTTGCTAAAACTCTGATAGGACTTCTGGCTATTTATTCAGGGAGAAAAGTGGTAGCAATGAATTCTGCTCACTGAATATTTCCAACACTCTGCCTTCTAGGCACAGGGTATAGTTTCTCTTTCTAGCTCCCATTGGTTGGTTGAGGACATGTAGTCATTCTGGCCTAAAAGTACAGATAATGTGTGCCACTTTCTGGCTGAAAATGAATTTCTTGGTGTGATATCCTTGGAGCTCTCTTCTGTCCCTTTCATGACAGCATGTTCCTGATAGTAACTACTCTATCAGCCTGGGTCCCATATGGGCTCATAGCATGGGCTATTGCAAGAGCAAGAACAATATTCACTCCAACACTTTAAAACAGAGCTAACTGGGACTTCCCTGGGATTCTGCACTTCCACTGCAGGGGGCACAGTGTTCAGTCCCTGGTCAGGGAACTAAGATCCTGCAAATTGGCATCATGGTCAAGAAATAAATACATAAAACAATATAGAGCTAAATCCAAGTGAATTTTCTGTTTTTGGCAATGACTCCACAGCACATGGATGTATTCTAGCAGAAAAGAAGGTTGTTGTTGACAGCATGTGTGTATTTGAGTAGTATTGGACTTGATGGCTGCTGAGGTCTCTTTCAGATTTAAGAGTGGCAATGAAACTTATAGAGAAAACTGAGCTCTCTCCCCAGAGTTCTTAGCTCTTACATAGACACAGAGCTTTCTGAAGCCTACATGCAGACCAATTAAGAAGGCCTGAGTTTTATGGTTTTGTTATTCTAGTTAATTCCTGCCTAAAAGCTAAGTGGGGTGTCCTGTGACACGAGAGGCAGAAGCATGAACCTTCAGGAGCAGTACCAGGGAGAAGGAATGGAGGGGAAGTTCATTCTTAAGGCCAAAGTTGTTCATTCTGTCTCCTAGACCACAGGGTGAAGAGTATGTCCCTAGAATTAAGAAGCCTAGGGCTCTAGTGAGGACTTTGGTTCTAACAGATAGTTAACCCTGGGTTCTTCCACTCTGAGTTCTGCACCGCTGCCATGAAGTGGGGCAGCTTGACCAGATGATTCTCAAGGTCCCTTGAATAGTCTATGTCCCTTTCTACTAGAAGATGAGCATAGGACAGGGCTTAAAGTCTTATGTTTAGAGCAGAGGAAGATCAAAGCTGCACATGTGGCTTACATTTTCAGTGATTTATTTGTTTAATTTAAATAAAAAATATCATCATGTGCTTAAATACTTGAACAGTACAAAAAAACTGCATAATAATAATAATAAAATTGTTCTTCCAACTCTGCATTCCCCATACCCTGGATTCTTTCCCAGAGGCCATTAAAGATATGCACACATTATGCTATCTCCCCCCTTTTTTTAACCACAAATGGTAGCAAGATATAGGCATTAATATGTTCCTTGCTTAAACAATGAGTATCTTGGAATAAATTCCAGATCAGTACACATTCGTCTTCTTCATTCTCTTTAAAGGTCACATATTATTAATATTCTATTACATGTGAGTGAGTGAATAAGTGAGTGAAGTCACTCAGTCGTGTCCAACTTTTTGCAACCCATGGACTGTAGCCTACCAAGCTTCTCTGTCCATGGGATTTTCCAGGCAAGAATACTGGAGTGGGTTGCCATTTCTATTTCATAGATATAAACAATAAAACTATCCCCCTATTAATGGATACTTGCATTTATATTTACATATATATTTGCATTTATATTTATATATATATATATTTTTTAATATATATATAAAGTAACTAGCCTTCTGCAACTGGAATCAATGCTTTGTACTGATGAACCTTGTAGAGGGAGGAAAATATTTGGTTTTCTAGGGATTCTTAGATTCTTCATAAAACAGGTAAAAAGAAGTAGCATGTTTTTGTCTAAAAGAGTAGATCAAATTCTCATTTAGAGAACTATTTAATATTTAATCTATGTGCCTCTAGGACAATGAGTTTTTTTTTTGCTTTAGGAAAAAAAAAAAAGAAAAAGAATCCACAATTTATCATAAATTTTTAAAGGTCATAACATGTTTCCAAAACTCTCTTTGGGAACTCCTTATCTGTCATTGGTGGGCTGTTGTCAGCAAAATCGTACTAACATGTTTGACAGGAAACAAATAATAGACAGATTCTTCCAAAAATGTTAACCAGACTTTATAAAAGAATGTATATCCTCAGGATATCTCAGCCTGAACGATGTTGGCTTATTTTATACAGAAAACCAGAATTTCATCATTTTTTTCCTTGGAACAACTACAACAAATAGTTTTGTTAATCCTAAACACTTTCCAACAAATAAACTAAGACTCAGAAGCTAATTTTAAACTGTGTTGGGCCAAGAAGCCAACGTGGTTAATAGCCCATGTGAGTCATTTTTTTCCCTCTGATTACTTGGTTTATAGCATCTTGTAGCTTAATCAAACAACATACCACAGAGGCTAAAATTTCAAGAGATGGTGTCAATACAAATTAATACACAGTATAGCTTGTTTGCTTAAGAGACTGTGGTAGGGAACAGAAGGAAGGGCATTGCATTGTTTGTTATAGATCTGTAACTTGAATAGTCCCAGATCTTACCAGTTCGTGTTTATAAATGGGGTCACATGTACATATTCATTGACTCTAGCCCTTCTTATGTAAAACATGTATTTCATGAATCATGTCCACCCCCAATAAAACTCCTGCCCCCAAGCTCAGAAAAATGGCCTTGAATTCTCAGGGAATGTCTTAAATATATTCAGATGTGTCCTTCTCTAGCCTATTGTCATTGTTTATACTGCCTGAGGAGAACTGGTTAGGCTGCAGCAGAGGACATGACTGTGCTAATCCCTGGATCTGTATATACCACTGCCAAAAACCTAAGCAAACCCTTCAGGAATCCAAGAAGTTCTCAGATAACCCCAGTCAGGCCCCATTCACACAGTAATTCGTGCAAAACTCTCACTGAGCTCTGAGTTAGAGTTGGGTCATATGAGCATCGCATCATCTCCTCATAAACACTGACTTAACAACCTTTACCTGGAGCTCTGTTTTCTGTAACTCATATGACCAAGGATCAACTGGAGCATCCAATACAGACAGATACCAAGCTGTCTCCCCCACCCTACCCTACCACTCATTGGAACTGCTCTGTCTACTAATCACATATGCAGTCTTATTCCTCCATCAAATGCCTTCTGTGGCAGCAATGCATCAACCCTATTCAAAGTAGTCTGAATCCTAGTTTAGAAAAGGCTGAGACCACCCTCACTCCACCTCCACCACATACATATTTCTCCAACCCACCCTTCCAAATCTTTTCAGCCACCATATAATATATCAGATGACTTTATTTCACTCTTAGGATTCAGTTCAGTTCAGTTTAGTCGCTCAGTCATGTCCGACTCTTTGCGACCCCATGAATCACAGCACGCCAGGCCTCTGTGTCCATCACCAACTCTGGGAGTTCACTCAGACTCACGTCCATCAAGTCAGTCAAATAAAGCATTTTCCCATATTCCCATATTTCTGCAATAAGTTAAGAAATGTCTCTAAATGCCCAAAGTTATCTGTACAACAAAAATCATTGATTTCTAGAATTTTCAGGTTTTTCCTGGAATTGCCATGTATCAGGTATTCTCCCAGTAGTTGTTTTCTAGCACACTAGTCCCTTTATAGTATTTGTTCATGGTTTTACAATAGTCATGAACTTCAGGCTCTTATAGCATTTTTATTCTAAACTCTCAGCAATCAAATATTTTGTTCGGTGGATTCTCAGTGTGCATGTGATACCACGGTCTGGAGGAACATCACTGTCGGTCTATCAGTCACCATTGACTGAAAACATTCTGCCTTCAGCTACATGTTTATAGTTTCACGTGTGTTGGCAAAATATACTGATTAGTAATTTTGTTTTTCCTTATTTGATCATTCTTCTAGCCAGCCCAGAAGGCTTCTTCTATCTTGTGACTGTGATTACCCCGAAGAACCTACAAGTTGAATTGTTTAAATTACTTGACTTATTCTTCTCAGCAGAATAGAAGCTATCTTTTTCCATTGGATTGGGTTCCTGTAAATGAAGCCTTAAGGCTTTTATCATGCCTCATATCATTTTTAAATGAAACTGGGCCAACAATGACTTCATCATTGCATTCCTAAAATTCAGGAGGCTAGAAACAAGTGACTGTACATAAAGACTGTACATGAAAAATAGAATGTGTCCCATGGAATTCTCCAAAACTCTTCCTAACAGACCCATTCTGTCTCAGAATGACATCACATGGGTCATGGGTCACAAGGACACTCTACCAGAGATGACACATCTTCTGGGTTCTGCCAGAGTATGCCAAACATTGTCACTGGCAAACTCTAGGATCTCATGACCTTCCCAGGACATTTTCTGCCTCAGTGGCAGGAAAAATATTTATTCATGTGACCTATTTTCAAGGTAATGTGACAGCAATTATTAAACTCCAGGAGTATAGAAAGAATATGTGGTTGGCAGCCTCTTGGGTGGGCATTACCTACATGTGTAACATTTCATTCTACTTTTTCCTGTCAAGGCTGGTAATTCCTATAGAAGCCTTCCTTTGCAAGATTATAAATCACTGAAGTCTGTCTCTCTCTCTCTCTCTCTCTTACTCTGTTTCTGTCTTTGGCTCCTTCTCTTAATCTATTGAAATTGAGTAGAAGCAAATACTGCAAAAAAGCAAAATGGCTGTCTGGGGAGGTCTTACAAATAGCTGTGAAAAGAAGAGAAGTGAAAAGCAAAGGAGAAAAGGAAAGATATAAGCATCTGAATGCAGAGTTCCAAAGAATAGCAAGAAGAGATAAGAAAGTCTTCCTCAGTAATCAATGCAAAGAAATAGAGGCATACAACAGAATGGGAAAGACTAGAGATCTCTTCAAGAAAATTAGAGATACCAAGGGAACATTTCATGCAAAGATGGGCTCAATAAAGGACAGAAATGGTATGGACCTAACAGAAGCAGAAGATGTTAAGAAGAGGTGGCAAGAATACACAGAAGAACTGTACAAAAAAGACCTTCATGACCAAGATAACCATGATGGTATGATCACTGACCTAGAGCCAGACATCCTGGAATGTGAAGTCAAGTGGGCCTTAGAAAGCATCACTGTGAACAAAGCTAGTAGTGGAGGTGATGGAATTCCAGTTGAGCTACTCCAAATCCTGAAAGATGATGCTGTGAAAGTGCTGCCCTCAATATGCCAGCACATTTGGAAAACTCGGCAGTGGCCACAGGACTGGAAAAGGTCAGTTTTCATTCCAATCCCAAAGAAAGGCAATGCCAAAGAATGCTCAAACTACTGCACAGTTGCACTCATCTCACACACTCATAAAGTAATGCCCAAAATTCTCCAAGACAGGCTTCAGCAATACGTGAACCATGAACTTCCAGATGTTCAAGCTGGTTTTAGAAAAGGCAGAGGGACCAGAGATCAAATTGCCAACATCCACTGGATCATCGAAAAAGCAAGAGAGTTCCAGAAAAACATCTATTTCTGCTTTATTGACTATATGCCAAAGCCTTTGACTGTGTGGACACAATAAACTGTGGAAAATTCTGAAAGAGATGGGAATACCAGACCACCTGACCTGCCTCTTGAGAAACCTATATGCAGGTCAGGAAGCAACAGTTAGAACTGGACATGGAACAACAGACTGGTTCCAAACAGGAAAAGGAGTACGTAAAGACTGTATATTGTCACCCTGCTTATTTAACTTAAATGCAGAGTATATCATGAGAAACGCTGGGCTGGAAGAAGCACAAGCTGGTATCAAGATTGCCAGGAGAAATATCAATAACCTCAGATATGCAGATGACACCACCCTTATGGCAGAAAGTGAAGAGAAACTAAAAAGCCTCTTGATAAAAGTGAAAGAGAAGAGTGAAAAAGTTGGCTTAAAGCTCAACATTCAGAAAATGAAGATCATGGCATCTGGTCCCATCACTTTATGGCAAATAGATGGAGAAACAGTGGAAACAGTGTCAGACTTTATTTTTGGGGGCTCCAAAATCACTGCAGATGGTGACTGCAGCCATGAAATTAAAAGACGCTTACTCCTTGGAAGGAAAGTTATGACCAACCTAGATAGCATATTCAAAAGCAGAGACATTACTTTGCCAACAAAGGTCCGTCTAGTCAAGGCTATGGTTTTTCCAGTGGTCTTGTATGGATGTGAGAGTTGGACTGTGAAGAAAGCTGAGTGCCGAAGAATTGATGCTTTTGAACTGTGGTGTTGGAGAAGACTCTTGAGAGTCCCTTGGACTGCAAGGAGATCCAACCAGTCTGTTGTAAAGGAGATCAGCCCTGGGTGTTCTTTGGAAGGAATGATGCTAAAGCTGAAACTCCAGTACTTTGGCCACCTCATGCGAAGAGTTGACTCATTGGAAAAAACTCTGATGCTGGGAAGGATTGGGGGCAGGAGGAAAAGGGGATGACAGAAGATGAGATGGCTGGATGGCATCACCGACTGGATGGATGTGAGTCTGAGTGAACTCCGGGAGTTGGTGATGGACAGGGAGGCGTGGCATGCTGCAATTCATGGGGTCGCAAAGAGTCGGACACGACTGAGCAACGGAACTGAACTGAACTGAGAAGGAAATAATGAAATATAGCTCATGGAAATCTATAACTTAGGGAGGGAGGAAGGAAGAGAGGAAGGAAAAAAAAAAAAAGAAGTGAAGAAAGAAAAGCTATAGTCTAACTGTTAAATAGGTCTCTAAAATGCAAATAATATACTGAAGAGGTATTAATATTAAACTCAGGGGAGAATGTTTAAACTTAGTAATATAGAGAGTAGTTTTCGCAAGTAAAGATCTCAGTCTAGGGTAGTGTTACTATTTTCATACAGGGAAACTAAGCAATCCACTCACTCTTCATGGATTAGAATTCCTTCAGAAACAGGATAAATATAGGCTTTAGATGAATTCTTTCCAGAGAGATCTGAGTCTGTCCAGAAAGAGATTAGTAAAACCTTTAAAGCCAGATAGCTAATGTTTCTTTCTCTTACATGTTAAGGAACCTGAGTCACCCCAAGAACTTAAGATCCTCTCTTCATCCTCCCTCTCCCCTCATCCTACCATTGTATTGGCCTCATTCATTTACGCATTAAACAAATATGTGTTTTCTCCCCAAATCCTCACTATACCCCTCTCTCTAAAAGCATTTTCAGTGCCATTCGTGTAAGATGACTGTAGAATTTATTGTCCAAACTGGGATATTTTTAGCTAGGACAAATGGCAAACCAAAGGAGATCCCAGGGCATTAAGTGTAAATCATGACTAGTCCATGAAATTGCTAGGTATTTTGAGAGAGAGAGACCACATTCACATAACTTGCGTTACAGTATATTGTTATAATTGTTTTGCCTTATTTTGGGGAGTGGTGGTTTAATCACTATACCATGTCCAACTCTTTGTGACCCTATGCACTGAAGCCTACCAGGCTCCTTTGGCCGTAGAATTTTCCAGGCAAGAATACTGGAGTGGGTTGCCATTTCCTTCTCCAGGGGATCTTCCTGACCTAGGGATTGAACCTGCATCTCCTGCATTGGCAGCAAAATTTTTTACTACGGAACCACCTGGGAAGACCTTATTTCATTATTGGCTGTTGTTCATCTCTTACTATGCCTAATTTATAAATGAAACTTTATCACAGGCATGTACATATAGGAAAAAACATACTATACATAGCGTTCAGTACTATCTGCAGTTTCAGACATTTATTGAGGGTCTTGTAACATATCCCCTGTGGATAAGGAAAGACTACTGTAGTTTTTAAGAACCTGTGGTAGGAGTTTGTCATAATTGACATTACAGTGTTTTAACATGATGTGGAAAATTCTTAGTTCAGTTTTTCAATTATCAAGAGAGAACGATTAAAGTGACACAATACACGCATGATCTTATATAGAGAGATAAGCATAGTAGCATAGAGATAAGCATAGCATATACTAGGTAAATGAGAAGAAACAAAATGAAAACAAACAAAAAAAATTGCATCTCTTTGTCATTGACTTCTTAGAAAATACTAAAAGTAAAATGGATAAGAATAATTTCCAAAATAATTAATTCAAATTTTATGTAGATACAAGACTATACCCAAGAAAATGTAGTTTTTTTTCCTCTCATCTTAATCCAATTTACCAAAACTGATTATACCTTTGAAGGAAAACATCAGAGTCACAAAAACAGAAAAACAATGGAACCTTTGACCTATAGTAGTGTTCTCTGGCAGAAATGCCATATAATCCTGCAGTATTTCTAGCAGTATAGGCATGGGGATGGGGAAAGAGCTGATTGGATTGATACAGGGCAAGAGTCCACAAAGAAGGTGCATTATAGAGAAAAGGTTTCATTTCTCTTTAAATCAAACCTATTTCACCTATCATTTGTAATTATTCCTCCCCCCCCCAAAAAAATATAATCTTTGAAAAGAGCTACAAGTTGTTGTTCCGGAGAAGGCAATGGCACCCCACTCCAGTACTCTTGCCTGGAAAGTCCCAGGGATGGAGGAGCCTGGAAGGCTGCAGTCCATGGGGTCGCTGAGGGTCGGACATGACTGACTGACTTCACTTTCACTTTTCACTTTCATGCATTGGAGAAGGAAAGGGCAACCCACTCCAGTGTTCTTGCCTGGAGAATCCCAGGGACGGCGGAGCCTGGTGGGCTGCTGTCTATGGGGTCGCACAGAGTCGGACACGACTGAAGCGACTTAGCAGCAGCAGCAGCAGCAGCAAGCTTATTAACTCTTACCCAAGCAGCCTTTATTCAATAACTGACTCATGCAGTTATGAAGTACCATGTCATTTACCTTCTCACTAAAGAACATCTTTAACTATTATGGGAACCAAAATAGTTCCCATAATTATTGTTTATCTGACAAAGTTTTATTTCCCCTTTTGAGGAATAATTTCAAAAGGGACAAAATTCTTGGTTCATGTACTTCTTTTCCCAACATTTTATTTCATTCCATTTTCTTCTTGTTTGCATGGCTTCTGAAGAGAAGTCTGATGTAACTCTTATCTTTGCTTCACTATAGATAACATGGGGTTTTTTTCCCTCTAGTTTCTTTCAAGATGTTTTTCTTTATTTGATAAAATACCTAGTGTTGTTTTTCTTTGGAATTTATACAGCTTCATGTTTTCTGAACTTCCGGGATGGGTAGTTTGGTGTCTGACATTAATTTAGGAAAATTCTATTATTATTGTTTCAAGTATTTCTTCTGTACCTTTCTCTCTCCTTCTGGTAGTGCCGTTACACTTAAGTTACACTTTTTTGAGATTGTCCTTGGATATTCTATTGGGTTTGTGGGGGTGGGGATTTGTTGTTGTTTGGGGGATTTTGTGTTTTAGCCTTTGTTCTGTTTACTTTCCAGTTTAGGAGGTTTCTATTGAGATACCTTCAAACTGAGAAATTCTTTCCTCAGCCATGTCCAGGCTACTAATAAGCCCATCAAAGACATTCTTTATTTCTTTTACAGTATTTTTTTTAATCTCTAGTCTTTTTGTGTTTTTTTGCAGAATTTTCTCCTTTGTTTACATTGCCTTCATCTGTTTTTGTATATTTTATTCATTAGAACCCTTAACATAGTAATCATAGTTGTTTTAAATTCCTACTGTGATAATTCCAACATCCCTGCCCTATTTGAGTCTGGTTCTAATGCTTGATCTTTGTCTTTAAGTTGTGTTATTCACCTTTAATATGTCTTATAATTTTATTTTGGTAGCTAGACATAATATGCTGAGTAAAAGAAACTGTTTTTAAGTAGGCCTTTAGTAATATGGTAAGGGAAAGGAAAGTATTCTATAGTCCTATAATTACATCTCAGTCTTTTAGGCAGGCTGTACCTCTGGACTGTGAGCTCCACATTTGCTTATCAGTTCCTGCAGAGCCCTTAGATGGGACAGGATGTCTATAGCAGGCTAGAATTTGGTATTTCCTTTCCTGTGCTTAGAAGGCTAGCACCAGCTGGAGTTGCACATCTCCCTTCCTCCAGGTCAGTTAGGCTCTGATAAATCCCCGCAGATTAGCCTCTGGTTAGTTTCTCCTAGGGACAAACCTTGTTAAGCACAGAATGTCCAGTGTATTTTGAAGTGGTTCCTTTCCACCTCCCCCTGTCCGAAGCAAAAGGGGATTTTTTTCCCCAATATTTACTGTGAGAACTCACTTGAAATACTAGAGGTAAAACTTATAAAACTGTGAGGGGTTCCTGATGACCAAGTCCCCTTAGAATTTTAATCTCTCATTTTTTTCTTCGATAAGCCTCCAAAAACTTGTCAGTTACAGTTCATTTTATTTTACTGCAATACCATCTCCAAAGATATTTCAGCTCATGAGCTTCTGCTCCAAGAAATTGTAATTCTCCATATTTGCCTGGCAGTCACTTCAATTTGGGAGGCAGTGGTTTGCCCTATGACCTCACTTTGCTTTCATATGGAAGAGTTGTTGATTGTTCAGGTTTTAACTTGTCATTAGAATGGAGTGGCAACTTCCAAGCTTCTTATATACAGGACTGGACACTACTTTAGTTCCTTCTTTTATTCATTTTTTCATTTAACATGTTTCAAGCCCCAGCTCCATCCAAAGCCTTGTGCTGGAATACGTAAGAAAGAGAGATCATTAAGACGAAGACCACATCCTCTGGTCTGAGTAGCAGAAAAGATCAGTAAAAGGAAAGCCTACTAATGATACAACATTGAATGTGTTAGAGGCCATTAAAGAGGTAAATCCAAGTGCCCTTTGAGGATGGGTTATTTGTACTCTTATTTCTGGAGTAATCAGAAGCATTCAGTTTTTAATTTGACGTTGCAGAGAGTGTGTGCTAAGTCACTTCAGTGGTGTCTGACTCTTTTCGATTCTATGGACTATAGCCCACCAGGCTCCTCTGTCCATGGAATTCTCCAGGCAAGAATACTGGAGTGGGTTGTCATGCCCTCCTCCAGAGGATCATCCCAACCCAGGGATCTAACTGGCATCTCTTATATTTCCTGCATTGGCAGGCGGGTTCTTTACCACTAGCACCACCTGTGACAGGGTGGCACTAAACAGGGGCCTCAAATCAGAGGAAGACCATGTGCAAAGGCACAGAGATGAAAAGATATGCTCTGTGGCTGAGGATGGCAAGAGCCATGGGTATGTGAAGGGGAGGGTGTGCTAGGGGTAGTGGAAGAAGAGCAGACTGCAAAGGTAAGCAGAGCCCTACATGCCCCCTTTAGGGAGTAAGTTCGATGTTATTCAGTAGGCAGTGAAGACTAAGAACGAGGCTTCCCTGGTGGCTCAGCAGTAAACAATCCATCTACCAATGGAGGAGACACGGGTTCAGTCCCTGGGTCCGGAAGATCCCCTGGCATTGGCAATGACAAACCACTCCAGTATTTTTGCCTGGAAAATTCCATGGACAGAGGAGCCTGGTGGGCTATAATCTATGGGGTCACAAAGAGTCAGACACAACTGAGCACACACAGGCACAGTAGGAAGATCAGAGCCTGCCCAGGAAATTTTGACTGGCTGATGAGTATTCAGTCTTACCATTTTAAAAGAACTGTAGGAGTTTCCTCAACTGGTTTGAATTTAACTTTCTGTGGCCACGGGTTTATCCTCAAACTCCAAAACTCCTCCTTTTTGATTTAGCTAAAAGTTCATTTCACAGAAAAAAACTGGATGCTTTTTTCCCAAATTTAATATCAGGAGCAGAGGAACAGCAGCTCCAGCCTCTTGATCATGTGGGGCAGCTTCCATACAATATGCAGTCTGTCTTTGCTCTCATCCTTTATGTTCCAGGTCAATTCCTATTTTTAGTTTTCATTTTTTAATCTAAGTAATGCTTTGAGAATTTTGACAATTTTAGTAGCTACTGCTTCAGCATCATAAAGTTTACCTAAATTAGAATTAATAATAGTTTAATAATAAAAACTCAAGAAAAATTCTTCTTCAGCGTTAATTTTGTTGTAATTCAGATTATATGAATTTTGATTAAAAAAATATAAGGTAAACCTGCTGAAATAAAGACAAGTGAATTTAATGAAATGAATAGAATTTAATTTTTAAACATGTCTTTATTTTGTTCATAGTAAAATTACTGAATCGTCAACAAAACATTTAGACATGTAACCTTAATAACTTATTTTTCTTTTATCTATTTTTTTAATTGAAGTACAGTTGATTTATAATATTTTAGTTTCAGGTATATAGGAAGGTGATTCATTCATACACACATATATTTTTTTTCATATTCTTTTCCCTTAAAGGCTATTATAAAACTTCGAGTATACTTCCCTGTACCATACAGTAGGTCATTGTTGGCTATTTTATACATAGTAGTATGTTTATGTCAAACCCAAACTCCTAATCTACCCCCCAACCCCCCAGTAACCTTAAGTTTGTCCTCTATGTCTGTGGGTCTATCTTGTTCTGTATATAAGTTCATCTGCATGATTTTTTTTTTTTAGATTCCACATAGAAGTGCTATTATCCAATATTTTTCTCTGGGTTACATCACTTAATATGATAATCTCTAGGCCCATCCTTGTTTCTACAAATCGGGTTATTTCATTCCTTTTTATGGATGAATAACTTTCCATTGTATAAATATATCACATATTCTTTGTTCATTATTCAGTTGAACATTTAATTTGCTTTCATGTCTTAACTATTGTAAATAGTGCTGCAATGAACATTGGGGGGCATGTATTTTTTCAAATTGTAATTTTCTCCAGATCTATGCCAGGAGGAAGATTGAAGAGTAACATGGTAGCTCTACTTTTAGTTTCTTAGGGAATCTCCATAGTGTTCTCCATAGAGTCTGTACAAATTTGCATTTCCACCAACAACATTCTTGTTGTTCAGGCACTAAGTCATGTCCAACTCTTTGCAACCCCATAGACTGTAGCACACCTGGCTCCTCTGTCCTTCACTGTCTCCCAGAGTTTGCTCAAGTTCATGTCCATTGAGTCGGTGATGCTATCTAACCATCTCATCCTCTGCCTCTCACTTCTCCTTTGCCTTCAATCTTTTTCAGCATCAGAGTCTTTTCTTTTTTTTATTGTTTTTTAATAGATACAATCTGTAAAATATTTTATTTATTTATTTATTTTTTAAAATTTTATTTTATTTAACTTTACAATATTGTAGTATTGTAGCTTCAGATTTCAGCATCAATCCTTCCAATGAATACTCAGGGTTGATTTTCTTTAGGATTGACTGTTTTGATCTTCTTGCTGTCCAGGGGACTCCCAAGAGTCTTCTCCATCACCACAATTCAAAAGCATCAATTCTTTGGTGCTCAGCCTTCTTTATGGTCCAAGTCTTTCATCCATTCCCTCATAGCTCATTTGGTAAAGAATACACCTGCAATGCAGGAGATCCTGGTTCGATTCCTGGGTCAGGAAGATCTGCTGGAGAAGGGATAGGCTACCCACTCCAGTATTCTTGGGCTTCCCTTGTGGCTCAGCTGGTAAAGAGCCTTCCTGTAATGTGGGAGACCTGAGTTTGATCCCTACCCACTCCAGTATCTGGCCTGGAGAATTCCATGGACTATACAGTCAATGGGGTCTCAAAGAGTCAGTCAGTGAGTGACTTTCACTTTCTGTCATCTATACACAACTACTGGGAAAATCATACCTTTGACTATATGGATGTTTGTTGGCAAAATGATGTCTCTACTTTTTAATATGCTGACTAGGTTTGTCATAGCTTTCCTTCCAAGGAGCAAGCATCCTTTAATTTCATGGCTGCAGTCACCATCTGCAGTGATTTTGGAGCCCAAGAAAACTACTTCAACTATTTCCCCTTTGATTTGCCATGAAGTGATGGGACCAGATGCCATGACCTTGGTTTTTTGAATGTTGAGTTTTAAGCCAGCTTTTTCACTCTCTTCTCTCACCCTCATCAAGATGCTCTTTAGTTCCTCTTTGTTTTCTGCCATAAGGGTGGTGTCACCTGCATATCTGAGGTTATTTATATTTCTCCCAGCAAACTTAATTCCAGCTTATGATTCGTCCAGTCCAGCATTTCACATGACATACTCTGCACTTAGTTAAATAATCAAAGTGACAATATATAGGCTTGTCATACTCCTTTCCCAATTTTGAACAAGTCCCTTATTTCATGTCCAGTTCTAACTGTTGCTTCTTGACCTGCATACAGGTTTCTGGTTCCTTTCTCTTCACACCCTCTCTAGCTTTTATTATTTGTAGACTTTTTGATAATGACCATTCTGACCAGGGTAAGGTGATACCTCATTGTAGTTTTGATTGCATTTCTCTGATAATTAGCAAAGTTGAACATCTTTTCATATGTCTTTTGGTCATCTGTATGTCTTCTTTGCAGAAGTGTCTATTTAGATCTTCTGCCCAGTTTTTGCTTAGCTTGTTTGTTTTTATATTGAGCTGTATGAGCTGTTTATATGTTTTGGAGATTAATTCCTTGTCAGTTGTATCATTTGAAAATATTTTCCCTCATTCTGTAGGTTGTCTTTTCATTTTGCTTATGGTTTCCTTTGCTATGCAAAAGCCTTTAAGTTTAAGTCACACTTATTTATTTATTATTTCCATTACTCTAGAAGAGTTGTGATTTATGTCAAAGAATGTTCTGCCTCTGTTTTCCTGTATGAGTTTTATAGTATCTGGTCTTACATTTAGGTCTCTAATCCATTTTGAGTTTATTTTTATATATGGTATTAGGGAATGTTCTTATTTCATTCTTTTACATGTAGCTGTCCAGATTTCCTAGTGCTAGCTATTGAAGAGACTGTCTTTTCTCCATTGCATATTCTTGCTACCTTTGTGATAGATCAGTTAACCATAAGTATGTGGACTCCATAAGTTTCTGGACTTTCTATCCTGTTCCATTGATCTGTGCATCTGTTTTTATGCCAGTACCATGCTGTGAGGCTTCCCTAATGGCTCAGTTGCAGTTTGCCTGCAAAGTGGGAGATCTGGGTTCAATCCCTGGGTTGGGATGATCCCCTGGAAGAGGGCATGGCAACCCACTCCAGTATTCTTGCCTGGAGAATCCCCATGGACAGAGGAGCCTGGTGAGAAAGAGTCAGACATGAGTGAGTGACTAAGCACAGCACACAGCACCATACTGTTTTGATTACTATAGCTTTGCAGTATAGTTTGAAGTCAGGACGCCTGATTTTCTCCAGTTGTTTTTCTTTCTCAAGATTGCTTTGGATAAATCATCCTTAATATGTTGCTATTTCACTTATATATAAACTATATATTTATACATAATTTTCTATTTTGTATGATGAAGGTATATTTATAATACTTTCATTTATGTTCAGTCACATGAAAATTATAGCTTTGCACATATTTTATAAGATTATAGCTATGAAAGTATACTTGTTTCACATAAATTAGGGCTGGAATGGGAGCTGGAGATAAAGCTTAAGAAGCCATCAGTGGGAGTCATAGATCTAGATGAATCATAAAACTGAGGGACTGTGTAGAAAGTACATGGTTTAAATTTTCTCTTAGTAATTATGCCAGATAGAATTATCACCTTGTCAAAAATCATCACAACTTGTCTGAATCACAGCTAAAACTAAAATTCCCAGTTTTTTCAGGTAATTAGATGTTTAAATATAGACTCTAGTTTTATAACCTAACTATCATTAAATTCAAGAAGGTGGCTTCATAAATATTTAAATAGTAAATATAAAATCCCCTAACTATACACTTTTTTTATGAGAAATGGATATCTCATCAACAAATATGCCTTTGGATTTCATCTAAAATGGACGATTTTATAGGGACCAGCAAAATGGCTAAAGTAAGAGCAGGCAAATCCTATAAAAATTTTCTTTGTACTGTCCAGTTCCTTCTAAATTGTGTGTCTGTGTGTGTGTGTGTGTGTGTGTGTGTGTGTAGGTGGCCCTGATCTAAGACATTTTTATATCTTTATATTAAGATATTAATAATACTAAAGTTGAAATTAGTTATTTTCCTTGATAAATGATGAATGTTTCCTCAAGCTAAAATAATTCATTCCCAAAGAAAATACAATATAATAAGATATTTCTGAGGATTGTGGCCAAGATGGCAGAGCAGAAACCCCCTAAGCTCACCTCCTCCTGCAGGCACACCAAAATTGCCACTACTTACAGAAGAGCTATGACCAACCTAGACAGCATATTAAAAAGCAGAGACATTACTTTGTCAACAAAGGTCTTTCTAGTCAAGGCTATGGTTTTTCCAGTGGTCATTTATATGTGAGAGTTGGACAATAAAGAAAGCTGAGCTCTGAAGAATTGATGCTTTTGAACTGTGGTGTTGGAAAAGACTCTTGAGAGTCCCTTGGACAGCAAGGTGATCAAACCAGTCAATCCTAAAGGAAATAATCAGTCCTGAATATTCATTGGAAGGACTGATGCTGAATCTGAATCTCCAATACTTTGACCACATGATGCAAAGAACTGACTCATTGGAAAAGACCCTGATGCTGGGAAAGATTGAAGGCTGGAGGAGAAGAGGGCAACAGATGGTTGGATGGCATCACCGACTCAATGGACATGAGTTTGAGCAAGCTCCAGGAGTTGGTGAAGGATAGGGAAGCTTGGCGTGCTGCAGTCCATGGGTCACAAAGAGTTGGACATGGCTGAGCGACTGAACTGAATTGAACTGAGCAACTATTTATAAGGACAACCTGAAGACTAGCAGAAAAGGTTTTTCACAGATAATGGTATAAGGAAGAAACCACAACAAAATAGGTAGGAAGGATAGAAATGGTATGATCAGGACCCATACCCCTGGGTCAGCAAGCAACAAATAGGAGGAATATCACAACTGTAGAGGTTCTTCCCAAGGAGCAAAGGGGCTGAGCCCCACCCCACATCACACTTCCTAGCTTAAGGGCTCTAGACCAGGAAGATGAGTCCTAAGACATCTGGCTTTGACAATGAGCAAGGCCTTATGTTTGTGAGAACTGAAAGGCAATAAGAAACAGGCTCTACATTTAAAAGGCACGCACAAAATCTGACATCCTGTAAGTCCCAGCACAGAGGTAATAGTTTGACAGAAAACCGGGTCAGACCTGCTTGCTGATATTGGAGAGACTCCTGCAAAGGCAGAAGACAGGTGGGACTCCCTTTGCATATGGAGATGGTAGCTGCTGTTTGGGAAGCTCAGTACCTCAATGATGCTGTTAAGGACAACCACCATTTTAGAATTCTCCTTCTATCTTATTGGCATTGAAGGCTTGCCCTACCCAATAGCAAGTCTGAAGCAGCCGCACATCCCCAGGCCAAATAGCCAGCCACATGGGGACCCAACCCACTAATGGGGCTCATGGCTACCATGCAAGCAAGGACTTCATATCCAGCTGACTCAGAGTGCAGCCTCACCTACGAGCATGCCCACAGTAGTCACCCCTACCACAACAGAGGGGAAAATGCACCCCACAACCCACAAATCATATAGCTCTGGTGACCATAGAGGAATGTGCTGCTGGGCCCCACAGGATGTCTATTTACAAAAGACCACTTCTCCAAGATCAGAGATGTAACTGACCTTCCTAATGCATAGAAATAAATATAGAGAATTAGGCAAAATGAGAAGATAAAGGCATATGCTCCCTAAAAAAGGACAAGACAAAAATCTCAAGAAAAGAAGTAAATGGAAATAGTAATCTACCTAATAAAGAGTTCAAAGTAATGATCATAAAGATATTCACCAAACTGGGAAGTAGAATGGATGAACACAATGAAAATTTTAAAAGTTAGAAAACATAAAAAGAACCAAACAAAACCGGAAAAACACAACAAAAGATTAAAAATATGGAAAGCATCAACAGTAGATTGGAAGATACAGAGGAATGAATCAGTGATCTGGTAGACAAAGTAGTGGAAATTACCCAAATTGAACCAAAACAGAATTTTTAATGGGGATAGTTTAAGAGACCTCTGAGACAATATCATGTGAAATATGCACGGTCCCAGGAGAACAGAAAGGAAAAGGGGCAGAGAAATTATTTGACATAATAATAGCTGGAAATTTCCCTAACCTGGAGAAGAAAATAGACATGCAGGTCTAGGAAGCACAGAGTCCAAAACAAGAGCAAACCAAAGAGGTCTACACTAAGACACACTGCAATTTAAATGGTACAAATTAAAGGGGGATCTTAAAAGCAGCAAAGGAAGAACAACTAGTTACACACAAGGGAATTCCCATAAGGTTATTAGATAACTTTGCAACATAAATTTTGCAGTCTAGAAGAGAGGGGCACAATATATACAAAGTTCTGAAAGGGAAAATCAGACCTAAAACCAAGAATATTCTTTTCAACAAGGCTATCATTCACATTGGAAATAGAGACAGAATTTCACAGAAAAGCAAAAGCTAAAAGAGTTCAGCACTGAACTGGTATTATAAGAAATATCAAAGGGTCTTTTCTAAGTAGAAACAAAAAGGGCACAACTAGAAATACAAAGTTAGCAAAGGAAAAAGTAAATCTCATTAG
This sequence comes from Bos indicus, assembly GCF_029378745.1. Taxonomy (NCBI): domain Eukaryota; kingdom Metazoa; phylum Chordata; class Mammalia; order Artiodactyla; family Bovidae; genus Bos; species Bos indicus. The sequence continues at coordinate 116,864,848 of NC_091760.1, forward strand.
TAAATGCAAACAGAGTAAAGACAGTCAATCAACCATACGTGTATGCTGCTGCATACATGAGACTCACTTCATATCTAAAGAGAAACAGACTGAGAGTAAATGTATAGAAAAAGGAATTTCATGAAAATAGAAATAAAAAGAAAGTCAAGGGAACATATTTAGAAAAAATTGACTTTAAAACAAAGTCTGTATAAGAGACAAAGACATTGAATAAGGATAATAAATCCATTTAATAAGGAGATAGTGTGATTGCAAAAATATACGCACCCACTATATGAACATTTAAATGAATAAAAAAGCAAATATTAACAAATAAAAAGGGTGAAGTTGATAGTGATGCAATAATATTTTAGTTCAGTTCAGTCGCTCAGTCGTGTCCGAATCTTTGCGACCCCATGAACCGCAGCAGGCCAGGCCTCCCTGTCCATCACCAACTCCCGGAGTCCACCCAAACCCATGTCCATCGAGTCAGTGACAACATCCAACCATCTCATCCTCTGTCGTCCCCTTCTCTTCCTGCCCTCAATAGTTCCCAGCATCAGGGTCTTTTCAAATAAGTCGGCTCTTCGCATCAGGTGGCCAAAGTATTGGAGTTTCAGCTTCAACATCAGTCCTTCCAATGAACACCCAGGACTGGTCTCCTTTAAGATGGACTGGTTGGATCTTCTTACAGTCCAAGGGACTCTCAGGAGTCTTCTCCAATACCACAGTTCATAAAAATCAATTCTTCAGTGCTGAGCTTTCTTTATAGTCCAACTCTCACATACATACATGACCACTGGAAAAACCATAGCCTTGACTAGACGGACCTTTGTTGGCAAAGTAATGTCTCTGCTTTTGAATATGCTATCTAGGTTGGTCATAACTTTCCTTCCAAGGAGTAAGTGTCTTTTAATTTCATGGCTGCAGTCACCATCTGCAGTGATTTTGGAGCCCCCCCCAAAAAAATAGTCTGACACTGTTTCCGCTGTTTCCCCATCTATTTCCCATGAAGTAGTGGGATCAGATGCCATGATCTTTGTTTTCTGAATGTTGAGCTTTAAGCCAACCTTTTCATTCTCCTTTCACTTTCATCAAGAGGCTTTTTAGTTCCTGTTCACTTTCTGCCATAAGGGTGGTGTCATCTGCATATCTGGGGTTATTGATATTTCTCCTGGCAATCTTGATTCCAGCTTGTGCTTCCTCTAGACTAGCGTTTCTCATGATGTACTCTGCATAGAAGTTAAATAAGCAGGGTGACAATATACAGCCTTGACATACTACTTTTCCTATTTGGAACCAGTCTGTTGTTCCATGTCCAGTTCTAACTGTTGCTCCCTGACCTGCATATAGGTTTCTCAAGAGGCAGGTCAGGTGGTCTGGTATTCCCATCTCTTTCAGAATTTTCCACAGTTTATTGTGATCCACACAGTCAAAGGCTTTGGCATAGTCAATAAAGCAGAAATAGATGTTTTTCTGGAACTCTCTTGCTTTTTCGATGATCCAGTGGATGTTGGCAATTTGATCTGTGGTATACAAAGTTAATATGCAGAATCTGTTGTGTTTCCATGCTTTGATAAAAACTATCAGAAAGATAAATTGAGATAACTATTCTACTTACAATTATATCAAAAAGAATAAATTACCTAGGAGTAAATCTAACCAAGGAGGTAAAAGAGGTATACCCTGAAAATAAGACATTGATGAAATAAACTGAAGATACAAATGGAAAGATATACAATGAAAACAAAAGCAAAATAAACAAATGGGACTATAAAAGTCTAAAAAGCTTTTGCACAGCAAAAGGAACTATCAACAAAATGAATAGGTAGCCTAGTGAGAGGGAGAGGATATTTGCAAATGATGTATCTCATAAGGGGTTAATATTCAAAATATACAAAGAACTCATGCAGCTCAACAGTGAAAAGCAAACAAACCAACTAGAAAATGAGCAGAAGGTCTGAAAAAATTTTTTTCCAAAGAAGACATACAGATGGCCAACAGACAGAAGAAAAATTTCTCAACACGACTAACCATCAAGAAAATGCATGTCCAAACCACAATGAGATGTCATTTCACACCAGTCAAAATGGGTGTAATCAAAATAACAACAATTGTTGACAAGGAAGTGGACAAAAAGGAGCCCTCATGCAATGTTGGTAGGAATGTAAATTAGTACAGCCACTCTGGAAAACAGTATGAAGTTACATCAAAAAATTAAAAATAGAACTGTCATATTATCTAGCAGTTTCACTTCTGAGTATTAACCTGAAGAAACAAAAACACTAATTTGAAAAGATTATGCACTTTAATGTTCATAGCAGTATTATTTATAATAGCCAGTGGAATAACCTAAGTGTCCATCATAGATGAATGGATAAAGAAGATGTGGTATAAACACATAATAGAATATTAGTCATAAAAATAAAATCTTGCATTGACATAGAAAGACCAAGAGAGTATTACACTAAATGAAAAAAGTCAAAGAGAGAAAGATAAATACGAAAACAAAATGAAAACAGATCATAGATACAGAGAACAAACAAGTGTTATCAGAAAGGAGAAGGATAGAAGGCTGGACAAAATAGATAAAAGGATTAAAAGGTAGAAACCTCCAGTTATAAGTCACAGGGATGTAATGGCATAAGGAATATGAAAAATAATGTAATAAGTCGATATGGGGACCAATGGTTAATAGACTTATCATGGGATCACTTTGTAATGTATGCAAATGTCAAGTCACTGGGTAGTACACCTGAAACTAACATAATAAGTCAACTATATTTTAATAAACATAGTTTCGGTATTAAAAAAATAAGGTACCACTCAGCTCATCACAGACTCATAAGTATGCATAAGAGGTAGCTAACTTTTGCATTTAAAAGAATAAAAGAGATGTTATCCATTACACAACAAATTACTCTGCTATCCAAAAAACTATTCTTAATCTCTGGTTGCTGGTGGGGTGTGAGTTTGTATGACAGGACCTAGTTAAACCTGGTAACACACAAGCAAAGTGGGCAATCTTGGGTCTAGGTTTTAGGGACCAGACTGAGTCATGCAGGGCTATTAGCTGAAGACCGTAGGCAAGTCCATTCCAAGGAGAAGTCAAGTATAAGCACAAAAGGTGCAGCAGCAGACCTGAGAGTTAACGGGCCTTTTAGCTCAGTCAGTAAAGAATCTGCCTGCAATGCAGGAGACCCGGGTTCGATTCCTGGGTCAGGAAGATCCCCTGGAGAAAGAAATGACAACCCACTCCAGTATTCTTGCCTGGAGAATCCCATGGACAGAGGATCCTGGTGAGCTACAGTCTATGGGGTCGTAAGAGTCGGACAGGACTAAGCACACAGCACATGAAATAAGAGATAGCAGACCAGGCAAGAGGTCAGGAACCAAGAATAGGAACAAATCAGGAAATGGACTACCCCAGAAAGGCAAAAAATGACAAGATCAACTCTAGGGTCCATGGCTACTACTATATTTGGTGCTGGCCATATGAAATCAGAGCTATTAGATTGGCTGAGTTAATGGCTCAGGGCATGGTCAGACAGTAGAAATGTCAACAAATACATAAAGCAAATCTAAAAACTTCCCTTTTAAAAAATCAGGTTTCTTCTATATCTAGGAAAAGATTTAGTTGGCAGCCATATGGCCCATCCCCTTTCTCAACAATCACCCCCTGAAAAAAGGAACATTTTAAGTAGTCATTATGAAACTAAATCCTCTAAGAAGTATCTTCGCCAAGTTGGACACTTTCCCTCACCATATCCCAAGGAAACCTCATATGCCCTCTTTCTTGTACAACAAAGTTCTTGGAATTTGTCCTTTTATATTGGCATGTGAACAGTAATACTTTAAAACTCTCAGTTAAATATTATCAAAGATACTCTAGAAACATTAAATGTCATAATTCCAACTCCTTAATAGCAAATAGAAATGAAATCCAAATGTTTGACCACATAAAATTCAGGATAAAAATTTTCACTATGCCTGAGATGTTAATAAAGAAATCAAATGGAACATGATTTTATTTGACCTGAGGTAAAACTTTAAGGTTTGTATATTTCCATGACATTAATTTTTCTCTACTATTTAGTAAGGCCAAAATATAAGGTAAATGGTTAATGAGGTACTACAAAATCACTTTTTCTCTTCACTTTATTGCTAATTTTTTTCTTAATTTTATTTTTATATTTAATTATTACAGTTTCTCAATTCAAAGATTTCTAGTATTTTCTACTTCGGCTTTTCTGAAACCAGAGTCTTTCTTACAATTCACATGTATATTTATTGCAAATATTCTTTTTCCTTAGAAGCTGTTACTAATTTGAAATTGCTTCTTAGAACTGAATTAAGAAATACAGCATTAAAAATTTTTAATAGTCTTATAAAAAAAAAGAAATTTAAGAAGACATATCTAGATTAGTGAATAAATCCTAAATATGCTGCAGAGAATCTGCTGATGTGAAGCTTTAGGTAGTTGTTTGGATAGGAGATTGAGTACATTCATTTATTTTCTCTGCCTCCCTGGATTTCATTAAAATCATATCAAAGTGAAAAAAACCCCTTGTCCAGGGAATCTTCCTGACTCAAGTGTCAAACCTGGGTGTCCTATATTGCAGGCAGATTCTTTACCTTCTGAACCACCAGGGAATCCCTCTAAGAAGCATATCAAATCATTTCTTGACCTCTTGACTCAGATCGAGTGTAAAAAGCATATCACCCAAGGACAAAGGGAAAAGGAAAAAAAAAATGCCAATCACAAAATTTCAGAAGCTATAAAAGAGATGGATAAGTAATAGCTGACTTAGCAGTAGCAAAACTGAATCATAAAAGCTAACTCTTAAGCCAGGTAGGAAAAATAAAGAAATAAAATTCACATTGCAAAACCTTAAAAGCACAGGAATTGAAGATATTATCAGGTTATTTTAGAGGAAAAAGATAGAGTAAAACTGAAGGGTGATTGAGTTAAAGAGGAAAAAAGCAAACAAGCAAACAAAAAACTGGTTTCTAATATACTAGCACAGATAAGAGAAATTACAGACATTTTATAAAAGAAAAAACAATAGGATGCCTGAAAAAAATGTCTTGGAAATTAAAACCTTGATAAGTATAGGGAAAACAAAGTTTAGGAAGTATCCCACGAATTAGATTAAGAGCTGGAAAATAAGATAAAATAAGTGAGAAAATTAGAGGATTAGCCCAGAAGTTCTGACATCTAAATAATAGGAGCTTCAGTAAAAGAGACAGTAGAGGGAAAATATTATGGCTAAAGTAATTCAAGAAAATTCTAAGAAGTAAAGTGTAAAGTAAAGTGAAGTTGCTCAGTCGCTCAGTCGCATCTGACTCTTTGCGAAACCATGGACTGTACTGTGACCCCCATGGACTGTGGCTTGCCAGGCTCCTCTGTCCATGGGGTTTTCCAGGCAAGAACACGGGAGTGGGTGCCATACTGAATGACAAAAATTTTTTTCAGATTGAAAGCACACACATAGTGCCTAATATAACGAGTAAAGTGATCATCATAAACTTTCAGAACACTAAAATCAAATATAAAACCCTAAAATCTTGAAGAAAAAAATTGAAAAATCACATATTCTTCCAGTTATTGGTGTCATGCAACAAATTCTCCCAAAGCTTGGTGACTTAAACAACAATGTTATGCACTTTGATTTTGTAGGTCAGTAAATTGGACAGGGTACAATAGAAATGACTGTTTCTTTTCTGCAACATCTGCAACTTCAGCCAGGAAGACTCACAGATAACCCAACAGATGGATGGAATCATCTGAAGTCTCATTCACTCACATATTTAGCATTTGATGCTATCAGCGGGAACCTAGCTGGGGCTGTTGACAGAAGCATTCCCGGTGGCCTCTCTCTTTGCCCTGATTTCCTTAGAGATAGGTGTCTAGAGTATTCAGACTCTTGTTTTTCTTACATTTTTTATTTTTTAAAAATTTATTGAGGTATAGTCAATGTACAATATTGCATGTGTGTGGTAGTATGTAAAAGAGAATGACATCCTTTTTCCATGGTGGAAGTTAATTTTAAAAAGGCATAAAAGTGAAAAATTCTGAAGAAGCAATTTAAGCATGTTATTTAGAATGTGAAGAGAAGAATCAGCCAAAAAACTTAAAGGAACTGTTTCTGCAGAATGGGAAAGGGGAGACAGAGGATTTCTGCTTTTGTAATAAAACTTCAGGAACAATTTATATGCACGTATAATATTGCCAAAAGCAGAACATAAGCAAGAAAGAAGGGGCTTAGAAATTTCTCAGTTAAATTTGTCTCTGAGGGTTTTCAGAGTCTTAGGTTTGTATTGTTGCTGGCGGCTGTGGTGGAGTTTTGCTGTGTTGGGTGATAGTGTTTTTCAGTAGGGGAACTTTTCATGCTAACCTGGCTAAACATTAGAATCACCCCATTCTTGAGGCTCACCCCTAGATATTTTGGCTAATGATCCAGAGTGGGAGATAGTCCTAGGAATGTTTCTAAAGCTTCCAGGTTGAGAACTACTGCACTTGAAGTGGGTCTGCAAGATTTCTCTGGAAAGAGCCAGGTAATTACTTAGACTTTGGCACATATGTCCTCTATTACATGTTCCTCTATGTTTTTGTTTTTGTTTTGCTTTACAACCCTTTAAAAATGTAAAAAACCAGGCTTAGCTCATGGGCCATACCAAAACAGGCCCTGGGTCAGATTTGGCCAGCAGGCAGTAATTTGCTAACCATGGTGCAAGAGATCCCTGCCTAGTTATCCGTCAGCACCTAGTACTCGGCTTCCTTCTTGTTCATGGCTATTTCAATTAAACATTACATATTCTCCACATAAGTTTGTTTTTATTTCCCTCTGGAAAGCTTATGACAGTAAAGTATTTGAAAAGGTACAAATATAAAGGCAAAGGTGAGAAAGGTGAGGCGATGGCTGCAGATGAGGAATATCAATAAATCACTGGAAAAGAAAAACAACTAACTAATAGTTGGAAACTGGCACCTGACCAGGCAAAGGGGGGAAAGCTAACATGTGGGCCCCATACTAAGGGGATTACAAGTGTGAATTTAGCCAAAATGCCCACTGGAAACTTATTACAGCCTCAGGACCTGAAGGCACAGCAGAAAATGGGCTAACGCCACATGTAAGGGTGGTAAACGGAGAAGGCAATGGCAGCCCACTCCATATTCTTGCCTAGAGAACCCCTTGGACAGAGGAGCCTGGTGGGCTGCCACCTATGGGGTCGCACAGATTCGGACACGACTGAAGCGACTTAGCAGCAATGGTGGTAAAAGAGAGCCTATCCCTAACTCCCTCAAAGCCCCAAGGCAGAGGATTATAGGATTTTTCACTGTGAAACTGAACACCTCAAGAGAATATACTTCATATTTCCTGTAATAAGACCACCTTTTTGCCATTTATCTGTCCTACAGTGAAGTCTGCTAGCCGACTGTGCTTGCACTTCGTGATGCCATTTGCTTCTTAGTATCTCCTTCTAAATATGAGTCAGGAGCCAAGCATTGCCGTACACTTGAGAAAAATCTCTAATACAAGAAGAGGCCAAAAATAACAGGAATGGAAGCCAAAGAAAACAAAGCATATGCAAGGAAAAAATTAGAGAATGTATTTCAATCATGAAATAATTATAACAGTTTATTTAAAAGGAACCAAGTAAAAACTTTAAAGCAGTTAAACATAGAATAACTAAAATAAAAATTCAATAGGAAATTCTGAAGATAAAGTTGTGGAAATTTCTAAGAAAACTAGACTAAAAAGACAAATGGAAAATTGTTTTTAAAGTTAAGAAACTTAGAGGATTAGTATAGAAGGCCCAACACCTCAAATAATAGAAGTTCAGGAATGAAAGCTCAAAAAAAATAAAGAGAAAAATCGTTACAGAAGTATTTAATAATATAAGACAGTTTCCAGAATCAAAGGACAAAAACCTCCAGATGGGAAGGGTTTATCTCGCATGTAGTGCATATAGTACATACATCATCATATATGAATGATAACACAACACAATGCAATTTTAGAACCCCAGGATACAAAGCAAAGAGCCCCTCCCCATACCCTACCCCATATCCAACATTTTAGGAAAAGAAAACAGTTCATTAAATAGAGGAATGGAAAATCAAATAGAAAGACTTTCCACAGCAAGACTAAAATTTAGGGAAAGGGAATATACAGAGCCATGCTTTTTAAATTCTCTGTGAAAAAAAGGTTTTTGATTTAAAAGTTTTACTACACCAAATTGTTGGGAGTTGATTCTGTGTCTTTAGTTCTGAAATGAGTCTCTTATAAGTAGGATATACAGGGATCTTGGTTTTTTAATCCTATCAGCCATTTTGACTGAGCACATTTGATTCAAGTATTCAGTCCATTGACATACAAATGGTAGGTATGTCCTTATTGCCATTTTGTTATTCCTTTTCTGGTTGTTTTTGTAACTCTTCTCTGTTCACTTCTGCTTTTATTCCCTTATTGGTTGATGGTTTTTCTTTAGTAGTAAGCTTGTGTTCCTATCTCTCTAGTTTTTGTGTATCTATTGTAGGATTCTGATTTGTGGTTACCATGGAATTTATATACGTTGACCTATAACTATATCTACTTGTTTTAAATTTATAGTCATTTAAATTCAAACACATAATAAAAAATCTATAATTTTTACTTCCCTCTCCTTTATTTTGTGTTTTTGATGTCATATTTTACACCTTCATGTTTATCCCTTTACTGATTATTATAGCTATAGTTGATTTTGCATTTTTTGTCTTTTAATTTTTGTTTTTTTTTTTTTAAACCAAATTTCTTTTTTTTTTATATATTTATTTTTTTTTTTAATTTTTAAAATTAAAAAAATTTCAGGTATACACATGCTCCCCATCCTGAACCCTCCTCCCTCCCCCCTCCCCATACCATCCCCCTGGGCCGTCCCAGCGCACCAGCCCCAAGCATCCAGCATCGTGCACTGAACCTGGACTGGCATCTCGTTTCATACATGACATTTCACATGTTTCAATGCCATTCTCCCAAATCTTCCCACCCTCTCCCTCTCCCACAGAGTCCATAAGACTGTTCTATACATCAGTGTCTCTTTTGCTGTCTCGTATACAGGGTTATCGTTACCATCTTTCTAAATTCCATATATATGCGTTAGTATACGGTATTTATGTTTTTCCTTCTGGCTTACTTCACTCTGTATAATAGGCTCCAGTTTCATCCACCTCATTAGAACTGATTCAAATGTATTCTTTTTAATGGCTGAGTAATACTCCATTGTGTATATGTACCACTGCTTTCTTATCCATTCATCTGCTGATGGACATCTAGGTTGCTTCCATGTCCTGGCTATTATAAACAGTGCTGCGATGAACATTGGGGTACACGTGTCTCTTTCCCTTCTGGTTTCCTCACTGTGTATGCCAAGCAGTGGGATTGCTGGATCATAAGGCAGTTCTATTTCCAGTTTTTGAAGGAATCTCCACACTGTTCTCCATAGTGGCTGTACTAGTTTGCATTCCCACCAACAGTGTAAGAGGGTTCCCTTTTTTCCACACCCTCTCCAGCATTTATTATTTGTAGACTTTTGGATCGCAGCCATTCTGACTGGCGTGAAATGGTACCTCATAGTGGTTTTGATTTGCATTTCTCTGATAATGAGTGATGTTGAGCATCTTTTCATGTGTTTGTTAGCCATCTGTATGTCTTCTTTGGAGAAATGTCTATTTAGATCTTTGGCCCATTTTTTGATTGGGTCATTTATTTTTCTGGAGTTGAGCTGTAGGAGTTGCTTGTATATTTTTGAGATTAGTTGTTTGTCGGTTGCTTCATTTGCTATTATTTTCTCCCATTCTGAAGGCTGTCTTTTCACCTTGCTAATAGTTTCCTTTGATGTGCAGAAGCTTTTAAGTTTAATTAGGTCCCATTTGTTTATTTTTGCTTTTATTTCCAATATTCTGGGAGGTGGGTCATAGAGGATCCTGCTGTGATGTATGTCAGAGAGTGTTTTGCCTATGTTCTCCTCTAGGAGTTTTATAGTTTCTGGTCTTACGTTGAGATCTTTAATCCATTTTGAGTTTATTTTTGTATAGCTTACTTACATGGTTGATTCTGTCTTTACTATAAATCTGCTTTCACTAGTGGGATTTTTCCTTTTCTTAGATACTTACTTCTTGTTATAGCCTTTTCTTTCCCATTTAGAGAAGACTTTTCAACATTTCTTTTAGGATCAGTTTAATATTGATGAGCTCTTTTGATATTTGCTTATATGACAGGTTCTTTGTATCTCTTCAATTATAAATAATAATGTTGCTGGTAAGAGTGTCTCATGTCTCAGCACTTGGAATATAGCATGCCACTCATTTCTGGCCTACAAAGTTTTTGCAGAAAAATCAGCTGATTACTTTATGAGGTTCCCTTGTATATGACTATTTTTCTCTTGCTACCATTAGAATTATCTGTCTTTAATTTTTATCATGTTAATTATGAAATATCTTGGCATAGATCTGTTTGTGTTCATCTTTTTTAGGACCTTCTGTGCTTCCTACACCTAAATATCTGTTTCCTTCTTCAGGTTTGGAAAGTTTGAGCCATAATTTTATTAAATACATTTTTGACCCCCTTCTGTCTCTCCTTCTGTTTCTGAGACCCCTATAATGCATTGGTATGGAGATCCCTTGAACTATTTTCAGTTTTCAATTTGTTTTTCTTTTTGCTGTCCTAATTGGATGATTTCCATTATTATATCTTCCAAATCTTTATCACTTAGTCTGCTGTTCATTCCTTCTAGTGTGTCTTTCATTTCAGTTATTTTATTCTTCAGTTCTGACTAGTTCCCTTTTTTTATATTTTATAGCTCCTTGTTAAAATTCTCAGTCTGTCATCCTTAATTTTCCCTTTATAACATTTTTATTACTAGTATTTTGAACTCTTTTCCTGGTAAATTATTTCTGTTTTGTCCATAATTTTTTCAGGTTTTCCTTGCTCTTTCTGTTGAAACAAATTCCTCTGATTCTCATTTCACTCATCTTTTTCTATCTCTATAAAATTACATGAAACAGCTTTCTGTGGAGTCTTAAAGGGATTTTCTTGTGTGGGAGTGTTCCTATACAGTCTGGCTGTGCCTGTGGCTTTGGTGGGAGAGCTGGATCTGACATAAACACAAGTCACATCTTTCCCCAGGGTGTGTTGGCAACTCTCAACTTGGGGGGAGATGGGGCTTGAGATGAAGAGGTTAGGGCCAGAGCCAGGTGTGAGCTAGGACTTCTCCTCTGCTCAGTGGCTGTCATTGTTCAGTCTGGTGTGGGAGCAGGTTTCAAGTTTCTGGAGCAAAAGATCTGAGGGTCAGGTTCGAGATTCCCTTTTAAGTGAGTGTTCTCCCCTCTCCCAGTACTGGCATCCTCTCCCCAGAGGTGAGCAATGCTGGAGCAAGAGGGGCTGGTACAGGCACTTGGTGTGAGTCTGGGCACAGGCTGCCTCAGCGTCAGCTTTAGTCAGCAACTAGAACCACTTCTGATGTGCTGTCTTGTAGGCACCAGTAATGGCCAGGTCAGAGTCACCTTTATGCCTCACAGCCAAGCTCTTCCCTTGCACGCAACAGCCCTCACCGCAGTGTGGCGCTGTGACACGAGACAGGTGCAGCCAGAGCAGTCACTGGGCTCAGAGACTGGTGCAAGCTGACTGGTCATGGGAAACATTAGGTGTCGGTCAGCATTAGACCTAGTTTCAAAACACTTTTTCTGCCCTGTTTCAGGAGTAAACTGGCATGTGTGCACTCCTCACAAATGGAGTCCAAGCTTCTCACTGTTCTCCTGTTAGTCCCACCAGCCCTCTAATCAGTCAAAGATACTCATCTTCCCAGTGTCAAACCCCAGGGCTAGGATGACCAATATGTAGCTCAAAGCGCTCACTCCCTAGAGAGGATCTCTACTTATGTAATCTTCTCCCTCTTGTAAGTCCCGTCCCAGGGCACAAATCTTGACCTAATCACTTTTCTTCCCTTCCTGTCTCGATCTTTCTTACAGCCTTGGTTGTAAGAAGTCTTTCCGCCAGTATCCAGTTAGTTTTCAGTGAGAATTGTTCCTCATGTTGATGTGTTCATTGGGGAAGATGAGTTCCGCATCTTCCTGCTCCACCATCTTGATCTCTTCCGTCTTAATCAAAATTCGTATATAATTAGATTGGAAGATTGCAGTAGGGGAATTAGTAGAAGAGGGACTGTGTAAAATGAGGTTAACCATTTCTTTTTAACAAAAACAATATCACTAGATGATGTCTAGGATTGGTGAAATAAAACGTAATTTTATCTGTGGTGGATTCATTTTGATATTTGGCAAAACTAATACAATTATGTAAAGTTTAAAAATAAAATAAAATTAATTATAAAAAAAAAAAGATGAGCATATTGTTTGGAAATAGAGTGGTACATACTTTAAATATTATCTAAAAATGTAAAAATATATGGATTCTAGATAATAAGGGAAAATTTGCATAAATATCTTCAATAAAAAGTATTATTTTAACAAGTAGGTAATACAAATTTCAAATCACTAGTAGCTTAAAGTACTTCCTCCTTAAAAGGATATGCTTTAACAGGATTAAAGTAGAATTAGTTTTAAGAACCCAAATGAGAAAACTATAAGCAGTTTCTCTTGTGTAAATTCTAACTATAAATATTTCTGTACTTATTTTATTTTTAAATATTCAATTTATTTTGTTAGTGAAAAAAGCAAGGAAAAGGAATATGCACAAATGATTCCCAAACTTTTAGAGGAATATAATGCAGGCTATATATTTTAAGAAAACTATGCATGCATATGTTTATATGAAGGATAACTTTGCAAGGATGCAGCTGATGTTGGGAATGATGGTTACCTATGAGGAAAAGAAATGTAGTCTGGAGATCAGAAATGAGAGGAAGAGTTGCTTTTATCTACATAAATTTTTGTATTTCTTATTTTAAAATATCCTTATGAATGAATTTGATTATATTAGAGGAAGAGAGATTTTTACCATGATGAAAAAAACCAGCAACTAATTACAGTGTGTGCATTTTATATCGTGTTAAATATTATATATAAATAAAACAAATATTTGCATTCATGTCATAATTCTGACATAAGATATACAAGAAAAGGAGAAGTTTGCAGTGTGGAAATGTAAAATGTGGGTTTCTTTTGGAATTTGCTGAGTTTAGTGCCAATGAGATACCCAGAATCTGGAGTTCATTTGAGCCATTTGAGCTAAAGGTAGTGCTGTGAAAGCCATAAGATCATCTAGGGAACATCTAAAGAATGAAAGGAGTTGGTCAAAGCAATAGTAATTTAAAGGACAGCACAAGAAAAGAGATTGAGATGAAGCCAAAGAATGTGTTAAGAATGTCAGTCACAGTTGCTTTCACATACTCTGCCCTTTCTAAGGAAGCTGCCCTGCTTAACGGACTGTCATAAGTAATAGCGCTTAACTCTCGTTGGCCTCCAGTTCCTCTCCTCTCCATAGCTCATTGGTTCAACATGGGCACCAGACCTGCATCCATCCATCCACCCATCCATTTACACACACACACACACATTCTACTTTCTATAAATGCTTGACAGGTAAGAGATGGGGAAACAGCCATGGATTTCAGAAGAGGGTATGAGGAGATATTAGAAACATGAAGTAATAAGAAATATAAACACTTTGAAAAAAGAACTAAGACATACACACAGAGAGAAAAGTCAATCAGTAAAAATAGAGAATATAAAATCAGAAATCTCCTCCTCCTTAAAGAAGAGTGTCAACTTTAATGAATGCACAACTGTGAGGAAATCTCTAAAAGTACTCACATAATGTGTTTAAATCCCTTCTATATTGTTATAAGAAAACTGAATTTATGACCTAGGAAAAAAAAGCAAAGAACTTTGGTGAGCTAACTAATCTCATTAACATGAAGTTCTAAAGTATGATTATATATGACTCAACTCAGTTTTATATCATTGCAGATATTTTTTAGCCTCCCATTCTCTGTAAAGACATTCTGTCTAAAAGTTATTCTTCTTTAGCAGATATGTCTGACTTTCTGATGTGAGGTTCATAAAATATATATTGAATAATTTTAGAAAATCCAAAATATGACTAATATTAGAGAACTGACAGTTTGTGAATGTTAGTTACTCCTTATCTGTCCCTGCTGTGCTTAATCACTCACTCATGTTCGACTCTTTGCAACCCATGAACTGCAGCCTACCAGGCTCCTCTGCTCATGGGGATTCTGCAGGCAAGAATACTGGAATGGGTTGCCATGCCCTCCTCCAAAGGATCTTCCCAACCCAGGGATAGAACCCAGGTCTCCCACATTGCAGACAGATTCTTTACCGACTGAGCCACTAAGGAAGCTTATTATGTCAGATATAAATAGTTTTAAAATGTACCCCGGGTGTTCTGAGGGTCTTTTTTTTTTTTTTTTCAGTCTTAAACCGAATCATTTATTCTGTACACATTATAAAAAACTGCAGCATGATTCCCACTGTCTAGAACCAGAATACCTCTGCTGTCTCCCCTCTGCAGTGGTTCAAATCTTTTTTTCTGATAATCACACTTAAAATGTAGAGCGTTGTTCAGGATTTTCAGAGTAAAGAACTGAGAAGATCCTCTGAAAGAAACTGAATTAATAGTGAATTTTCAGTATGGATCAGAAAGTTTTTTGCCACAAAGATAGCATATTTACATGTTATTGGGATTAAGCTGTGGACATTTTGGTAGCTTATGGCAACAGTTTGTGAGGACGTGAAGCAACTAGAAGTCTCATATATTGCTATGGAAGTGTAAATTAGTACACATTGTGGGCAATGTCTAGCACCTATGAATGCAAAACAGTTGCCTGCCTCTGAGCCAGCAATAACACTCCACATATAAGTGTAGGAGAAGACAGGAGAAGTAAGTAGGATAGATAGGAGAAGTAAGTACATTTGTCCACCAAAAGACATTGAATAAGAATGTTCGTATCAGTACTATTCATAGTAATTCCAAATTGTAAAATACACAGATGCTATCAAAAGTAGAATGGATAACTAAAGCAAGTGTATTCAAACAATGAAGTACAATACACTAATAAGAATGGATGATCTACAAATACACATAATACCTTGGATGCTGCTGCTGCTAAGTCGCTTCAGTCGTGTCCGACTCTGTGCAACCCCAGAGACGGCAGCCCACCAGGCTCCCCCGTCCCTGGGATTCTCCAGGCAAGAACACTGGAGTGGGTTGCCATTTCCTTCTCCAATGCATGAAAGTGAAAAGTGAAAGTGAAGTCGCTCAGTCGTTCCCGACTCTTAGCGACCCCATGGACTGCAGCCTACCAGGCTCCTCTGTCCATGGATTTTCCAGGCAAGACACATATCACAAAAATAATGTTATGCAAAAGAAGCCAGACACAAGAATATATACTGTATGATCCCATTCATTAAAAAGTTGAAAAATTAATATATTCTCTTAATTCAGATGATAAGAAGAGAACAAGGGATCAGAAGTGATGGTAATGTTCTATTTTTTGATCTGGTGTTGGTTACACACATATTCAATTTCTAAAAATCTATTGAGCTGTTTTCTTATAGGAGATATACAATTCTGTGTGTTTATATTTCTGTTAAAAATTTTAAACTATGCTGCTTTATTGTTGCAGATGGGATTTTTTATAAAAATTGAGTGCTATGCTTATGATGTGTACATTTAATTTTTAAAAGTCTTCCTCAATTTCACCCCAAATTATGATACTAGAGACACACAGTATAGGAAGAGGAGACTTATCATTTGTGTCTCTAGGGCTGGGGCTAACAGGTTCTGCCAGAGGCTCCTCACTCCAAGTTCCCTCACTGCTCCTCTCCACCCATAGATAGATGTGAGCTAGATAAGTCACTCAGTCATGTCCTACTCTTTGTGATCCTATGGACTGTAGCCCGTCAGGCCCCTCTGACCATGGGGATTCTCTAGGCAAGATTACTGGAGTGGGTTTTGCCACACCCTCCTCCAGGATATCTTCCCAACCCAGGGATCAAACCCACATCTCTATGTCTCCTGCACTGGCAGGTAGGTTCTTTACCATTAGCGCCACATGTGAAGCCCCCATTCAGTTCAGTTCAGTTCAGTCGCTCAGTCAGGTCCAACTCTTTGCAACCCCATGGACTGCAGCATGCCAGGCCTCCCTGTCCATCATCAATTCCCAGAGCTTACTCAAATTAATGTCCATCAAGTCAATGATGCCATCCAACCATCTAATTCTCTGTTGTTCCCTTCTCCTTCTGCCTTCAATCTTTCCCAGAATCAGAGTCTTTTCTAATGTGTCAGTTCTTCACATCAGGTGGCCAAATATTGGAGTTTCAGCTTCAGCGTCAGTCTTTCCAATGAATATTCAGGACTGATTTCCTTTAGGTAGACTAGTTGGCTCTCCTTGCAATCCAAGGGACTCTTAAGAGTCTTCTCCAACACCACAGTCCAAAAGCATCAATTCTTCAGCACTCAGCATTCTTTACAGTCCAACTCTCATGTCCACACATGACTACGGGAAAAACCGTAGCTTTGACTATACAGACCTTTGTTGGCAAAGCAGTCTCTGCTTATTAATATGCTGTCTAGGTTGATCATAGCTTTCCTTCTAAGGAACAAGCATCTTTTAATTTCATGGCTGCAGTCACTATCTGCCAGTGATTCTGGAGCCCAAAAAAATAGTCTATCACTGTTTCCATTGTTTCCCCATATATTTGCCATGAAGTGATGGGACTGGATGCTATGATCTTAGTTTTCTGAACGTTGAGTTTTAAGGCAACTTTTTCACTCTTCTCTTTCACTTTCATCAAGACGCTCTTTTGTTCTTTTTTGCTTCCTGCCTTAAGGGTGCTGTCATCTGCATATCTGAGGTTATTGATATTTCTCCTGGAAATCTTGATTCCAGCTTGTGTTTCATCCAGCTTGGCATTTCTCATGATGTACTCTGCATGTAAGTTAAATAAGCAGGGTGACAATATGCAGCCTTGACATACTCCTTTCCAGTTTTGGAACCAGTCTGTTGTTCCATGTCCAGTTCTAACTGTTGCTTCCTGACCTACACACAGATTTCTCAGGAGGCAGGTAGGGTGGTCTGGTATTCCCATCTCTTGAAGAAGTTTCCACAGTTTATTGTGATCCACACAAACACTTTGGTATAGTCAATAAAGCAGAAATAGATGTTTTTCTGGAACTCTCTTGCTTTTTCAATGATTTAATGGATGTTGGCAATTTGATCTCTGGTTCCTTGAACATATGGACGTTCACAGTTCATGTACTGTTGAAGCCTGGCTTGAAGAATTTTGAGCATTACTTTGCTAATATATGAGATGAGTGCAATTGTGCAGTAGTTTGCACATTCTTTGGCATCGCCTTTCTTTGGGATTGGAATGAAAACTGACCTTTCCTGGCCTGTGGCAACTGCTGAGGTTTCTAAATTTGCTGACATTTTGAGTGCAGCACTTTCACAGCGTCTTTTTTTAGGATTTGAAATAGCTCAACTAGAATTCCATCACTTCCACTAGCTTTGTTTGTAGAGATGCTTCCTAAGGTCCACTTTGACTTCACATTCCAGAATGTCTGGCTCTCAGTAAGTGATCACACCATTGTGATTATCTGGGTCATGAAGACCTTTTTTGTACATTTCTTCTGTGTATTCTTGCCACCTCTTCTCAATATCTTCTGCTTCTGTTAGGTCCATACCATTTCTGTTCTTTATTGTGCCCATTTTTGCATGAAATATACCCTTGGTATTTTCTTGAAGAAATCTCTAGTCTTTCCCATTCTATTGTTTCCTCTGTTTCTTTGCACTGATCACTGAGGAAGGCTCTCTTATCTCTCCTTGCTATTCTTTGGAACTCTGCGTTCAAATGGGTATATCTTTCCTTTTCTCGTTTGCTTTTCACTTCTCTTCTTTCACAGCCATTTGTAAGGCCTCCTCAGACAACCATTTTGCCTTTTTGCATTTCTTTTTCTTAAGGATGGTCTTGATCCCTGCCTCCTGTACAAAGTCACAAACCTCCATCCATAGTTCCTCAGGCACTCTGTCTATCAGATCTAATCCCTTGAAAATATTTCTCACTTCCACTGTATAATCATTAGGGATTTGATTTAGGTGATACCTAAATGGTCTAGTAGTTTCCCTTACTTTCTTCAGTTTAAGTCTGAATTTGGCAATAAGAAGTTCATGATCTGAGCCATGGTAAGCTCCCGATCTTGTTTTTGCTAACTATATAGAGCTTCTCCATCTGTGGCTGCAAAGAATATAATCAGTCTAATTTTGGTATTGACCATATGGTGATGTCCATGTGTAGAGTCTTCTCTTGTGTTGTTGGAAGAGGGTGTTTGCTATGACCAGTGCATTCTCTTGGCAAAACTCTGTTAGCCTTTGCCCTACTTCGTTTTTTACTCCAAGGCCAAATTTTCCTGTTGCTTCAGGTATCTCTTGACTTCCTACTTTTGTATTCCATTCCCTATAATGAAAAAGACATCTTTTTTGGGTGTTAGTTCTAAAAGGTCTTGTAGGTCTTCATAGAACCGTTCAACTTCAGCTTCTTCAGCATTACTGGTCGGGGCATAGACTTGGATTACTGTGATTGTGAATGGTTTGCCTTGGAAATGAACAGAAATCATTCTGTTCTTTTTGAGATTGCATCCAAGTACTGCATTTCAGACTCTTTTGTTGACTATGATGGCTACTCCATTTCTTCTAAGGAATTCTTGCCCACGGTAGTAGGTATAATGGTCATATGACTTAAATTCACCCATTCCAGTCCATTTTAGTTCACTGACTCCTAAAATATCAATGTTCACTCTTTCCATCTCCTGTTTGACTACTTACAATTTACTCTGATTCATGTACCTAACATTCCAGATTCCTATGCAATATTACTCTTTACACCATGGACTTTACTTCCATCACCAGTCCATAGTTACATGATAAGTAGATAAAAGGCTGTTGAAATCAACTTAGTTGAAAGGATTACAACCTGAGAATTATCAAGAATTACTTCTTATTATCTAAGTATTGGAGAAACTACCAGTTAGATATTGGGGGAGGATGGGTGTTAGATTACGATTCATTTTGATGAGATGAGTTTCAAGTGATTGTTACACATTATTACTGCATCTCAACTTCTTTAATTACAAAAATAGGGATAATATGTGCCCTGCTTACCATCTAGACTTTGGAATTGAGTCGACTATGTAAACACATTCTAGTAACACAAAACATTTAACACAAAAGTGTTAAAATACTCTAGAGCAAAAACGACTTCTGATTCTCTGATTTTTTTAGGAAGAGGGATTTTTCTAGACAGCAGTCTCATGCTCCATCTTTAGCATGCTAACTTCCAGGTGGAGTGAATTTACCTAGTTGAAGAGCTCAAAATAAAGTATCAGGCAGGCTGCTCCCCTTCTTTTGAGAGCAGGCATGAAGAGGTTCACGTTCTGAGTCTCCTTCAAGGTTACAGGAGCCAGTCTCCAGGCAAAGGCCTTCAGTTTTGAGGATGGCTTATGACTTCTGTAGTCTCACATGAACTCAACTGGGAAAAGGTAGGAATTAAGTCCCTAATTCTATGGATCTGTACTAGCAGACACACAACTATGTCCCTTTCTAATAGCCAAGAAGCTGACTTTAATCTTGTATCTACCTGAAACATTTGCTTCTATCTCATCTTTTTAAAGAACACTGGCAGAAAGAAAAAAAAAATTACTCTTTATTGTGCCCATTCAAATGCTAATAAAAGCTAAAGTATTAATTTTTGCAACATTACTTCCATTTGTTGCTATTACAGTCCGCATCTGTGTTCAGTCATAATCCCTTCTCTTTCCTTGAATCATTGATATCTGTGAAATAACTATAATGGTTTTCAGAGTCCAAGATTTAACTTGCATTTTTTTTATCATGTGGCATGTAAACTCAATTAAGCAAACATTTTTATGTGGCTACTAAGTGTCTGACAAGCATTAGACTTGGGGGATCAAAAGAATAGTGTTCTTAAAACAACGCTTGTATCCTGGTTGTTTTTTATCAAATTTTCTTTGTGGGAACTCGTTTTATGTTCTGATGTCAGAAATGTTAATGGGGAAAAACAGCATCAAAGGCCTGATGATTGTGTTTGTTTAATATAAGACAGATATTCTTTTCTTGCTGCAAAAATCTTTATGGTTTCTATTTGGTCTAAGCCTCGGGAGAATGCTCCAAGGTGGTTAAAAAGCTGCCAAGTGGCTGCAGAGAGGGGGCTTCAGGCAGAAGTCCTTATACCAGAGAGACTCCTCAAAGGCCCCTGGGCTCCAAGCCTCTTAGTTGTGGTTGTGGGTGAGGCTTTAGAAGAGATTCTTGCCCAGCCTGCGGAGGTTGGTCAGTTGGTCACCCATCTTCTGGATGAGTTTCATCTCCTCACCTAGGAAGTGGCTCTCCAGGAAGTCACAGAGGTAGGGAGTCTGTACGGGCAGAACTCAGGCCATGCAGATCCCAAAGGGCCTGCTTCAGATTCCTCTCCAAAAGAAGAGAGGTTTCCATAGTATCCTGTGTTTTACCCCACTCATCTTGAGATGGCTTCTGTGTGTCATGGGACAGGGTGCGGCCGCTGTACTGGTTTTGGATTTTCAAGAGACGCTGGGTGCCTTCATGCTCCTCCTCGTCCAATTCATGGAAAAAGTGGCCCACACCCTACACAGCCACATTGTCAAGGTTGAAATAGAAGCCCAAAGAGAGGGAGGTGTAGGAGGCCTGCAGATGCATGTTGACCAGGCGGCTATGACAGTGGCCTCTACCTTGGTGTAATAATTCCTATGAATGTGGGAGCTCATGGTTGATCAGTAATAAGAATTTAAGCTCAAAAAATGGTGTTAACTTGGCCCAGTGATTGAGGACAGCTGAGTGGCTGATTCTGAAAGTTGCGACTAGAAGAATATAGTTGGAGGATAATCGGAGGCTGGAGTAAGGGGTGTCCCTGGGTATGTTCTATCCAAGCACTGTTGAAGCAAGAGACAGATCCACAGGATCTGTGAATGCAATGTCTCTTTTTTCACCTTTATATTCCAGTGTATAACCCAAAGATTTAGATTTCTCATTCCAATTAGGCTGTAATCTTAAAGTTTATTTTACTATTACTTGCTTGTGAAATGAGATATCTAATCATTAGTAATCATTATAACATCAATATTTAAGTGAGAGAATAAAAGCAAAATGAAATAAACAAGCAAACAAAAACAGTTCAGGTTCTTTTCATTAAGAAAATGGCATCAGGTGGTCTTTTTATTTTGGCAGCACTACATGTCGTGTGGGATCTTAGTTCCCCAATCAGGGATGAATCCACACTCCCTTCTTGGAAGCATGGAGTCTTAACCACTGGACCACCAAGGCTTCTTTCTTTTTTTAATGATAGATATAATTGACATGTATCATTATATTAGGCTCAACTGTACAACATTCAATATTTGTGTAATATTGTGAAATGACCACTGCAATAAGTCTAGTTAATGTATTCCATCACTACATATAGTTACATATTTCTTTCTTCTTTGTGATGAGAATTTTAAAAATTTATTCTTAGCATACCAATTTTCAAATGTGCAATACAGTATCATTAACTATAGTAATCATGCTATAAATTACATCTCCAGAATATTTTATAACTGGAAGTGTGTACCTTTTGACTCCCTTCACCCATTCTACCCACCCTTCACCCACCACTTAATGGCAACCACCAGTCCCTTCTTTGAATCTATAAACTTTTTCATTATTGTTTGTTTTTAAGATTTCACACATGAGAACATACAGTATTCATCTTTCTCTGACTTATTTCACTTATCATAAGGCCCTTAATTTCCATTGATGTTATTGCAAATGGCAAGATTTCATTCTATTTATGGCTGTATAATATTCCATTGTGTGTATACATATACCACATCTTTATCCATTTATGTGTGTGTATACATATATATAAATATTTGATTTCTCATTCCAAAAACACACTCACACTGTACATATGTGGCCTGCCCAGGTGGTATGGCCTGCCCAGGTGGTTCAGTGGTAAGGAATCCACTTGCTAAATAGGAGATGCAAGTTTGATCTCTGGATCAGGAAGATCCCCTGGAGAAAGAAATGGCAACCCACTCCAGTATTCCTGTCTGGGAAATCCCAGGGACAGAGGAGCCTGGTGGGCTATAGTACATGGGGTTGAAAAAGAACTGGACATGATTTAGTGACTGAACAACTATACACACACACACACACACACACACACACACACACACACACACACACACACCACATCTGCTTTATCCATCAGTGGGCACTTAAATTTTTCTGTATCTTGGCTCTGCTGCAATGAACATGAAAGTGTAGATAAGTTTTCCAGCTAATGTTTTTATTTTCTTTGGATAAATACCCCAACGTGGAATTACAGGATTGTATGGTAGTTCAAATTTTAATTTTTTGAGGAACCTCAATACTGTTCTCCACAGCAGCTACACCAGTTTGTATTCCCACCAACACTGCATGAGAGTTGCCTTTTCTCCACATCCTTACCAATGCTTAACATTTCTTACCCTTCTGATAATAGCCTTTCTAATGTATGAGGTGATATCTCATTGTGGTTTTGATTTGCATTTCTCTAATGATTAGTGATGTTGATCATCTTTTTATGTACCTGTTGGCCATCTGTATGTCCTCTTTGGAAAAAATGTCTATTCAGATCCTCTTCCAGCTTCTCAATCAGATTGTTTGCCAGTGAGTTATGTGAGTTCTTTATATAGTAAATATTTGACATAAGAAGCCCTTATCTGATACATGATTTGCAAATATTATCTCCCATTTATCGTTTGCCTTTTAGTTTTGTTGATAGTTTCCTTTGCTGTGCAGGGGCATCTTAGTTTCTTGCAGCTGCACTTGCTTGTTTTTATTTTTTCTGTCTTTGTTTTTGGTGTCAAATCCAAAAAAATCATCATCAAGACCAGTGTCAAGTGGCTCACTGCTTTGTTTTCTCCTGGAAGTTTTATGATTCCATGGTTTACATTTAAGTCTCTAATCACTTGAGTTAATTTTTGTGTATGGTGGAAAATATTGTCTAGTTTCATTCTTTGACAGATAGCTGTCTGGTTTTCCCAGCAGTATTTATTGAAGGGGCTTTCTGCCCATTTTATATCCTTGCCTCCTTTGTCATACATAAATTGTTCATAAATATGTGGGTTTATTTTGGGGTTATTTTCTTTCATTGATCTGTGTGTCTGTTTTTATGCCAATATCACTCTGTTTTGATTACTATAGTCTGCAACAGTATTAGAAATCAGGGAGCATGATACCTCCAGTTTTGTTTTTTCTCAAGACTTCTTTGGTTATTGGGGGATCTTCTGTGGTTCAAAGCAAATTTTAGAATTGTTTGTTCTATTCCTGTGAACAATGCCATTGAAATTTTGATAAGGATTGTGTTAAAACCTGTAGGTTACTTTGGTCAGTATGGACATTTGAACAGTATTCTTCCAATCAATGATCATGGAATCTTTTCACTTATTTGTGTCCTCCCTAATTTCTTCATTAATATTTTGTAGTTTTCAGTATATAGGTCTTTCAACTTTTTGGTTAATTTCATGCCTAGGTATTTTATCCTTTTTAAGGCAATGTAAATGAGATTAATTTCTTAATTTCTCTTTTTAATAGTTCATTTTTAATGTATTCAACTGCTTTTTGTATTCTGCAGTGTTACTGAGTTCACTATTCTAATAGTTTTTTGGTGGGGTTTTTAGGGTTTTCTATAATTTGTCATCCAAAAATAGTGACAGTTTTACTTTTTCCTTTCCAATTTGAGTGACTTTTCTTTTTCTTGTCTGATTTATGTGGCTAGGATTTCCAATACTATGTTGAAAAAGACTGATAAGAGGCAGCATCCTTGTCTTGTTACTGATCTTAGAGGAAAAGATTTCAGCTTATCACTGTCGAGTATATTATTAGCTGTGAGTCTGTCATATATGGCCTTTATTCTATTGAGGTACATCCCCTCTTTACCCAGTGTGTCAAAGTTTTTATTATAAATGGATGCAAATTTTATAAAAATATTTTTCTGCATGTTAAGATGACTATGTGATTTTTATCTTACATTTTGTTAATGTGGTATATCACATTGATTTTTGTGGGTATTGAGCCATTACTGCATCCCTAGAATAAATCTCAGTTGACCGTGGGGTATGGTCCTTTTAATGTTTTTTAGAATTTGGTCTGCTAATATTTTGCTGAGCACGTTTCAGTTCAATTCACTAATTCAGTCGTGTCCAACTCTTTGTGACCCCATGGACTGCAGCACACCAGGCCCCCCTGTCCATCACCAACTCCTGAAGTTTTCCAAACTCATGTCTATCAAGTCAGTGATGATATCCAACCATCTCATCCTCTGTCATCCCTTCCTCCTCCTGCCTTCAATCTTTCCCAGCATCAGGGTCTTTTCAAATGAGTCAGCTCTTCACATCAGGTGGCCAAAGTATTGGATTTCAGCTTCAACATCAGTCCTTCCAATGAATACTCAGGACTGATCTCCTTTAGGATGGGACTGGTTGGATCTCCTTGCAGTCCAAGGGACTCTTAAGAGTCTTCTCCAACACCACAGTTGAAAAGTATCAATTAGTCAGTGCTCTGCTTTCTTTACAATCCAAATCTCACATCCATACATGACCACTTGAAAAACTATAGCCTTGACTAAATGGACCTTTGTTGGCAAAGTAATGTCTCTGCTTTTGAATGTTGTCTAGGTTGGTCATAACTTTCCTTCCAAGGAGTAAGCATCTTTTAATTTCATGGCTGCAATCACCATCTGCAGTGATTTTGGAGCCCAGAAAAATAAAGTCAGCCACTATTTCCACTGTTTCCCCATCTATTTGCCAAGAAGTGATGGGACTGGATGACATGATCTTAGTTTCCTGAATGTTGAGCTTTAAGCCAGCTTCTTCACTCTCCTCTTTCACTTTCATCAAGAGGCTCTTTAGTTCTTCTTCACTTTCTGCCATAAGGTTGGTGTCATCTGCATATCTGAGGTTATTGATATTTCTCCGGGCAGTCTTGATTCCAGCTTGTGCTTCATCCATCCGGGGTCCTCATGATGTACTCTGCGTATAACTTAAATAAGCATGGTGACATTATACAGCCTTGATGTACTCCTTTCCAATTTTGGAACCAGTCTGTTGTTCCATGTCCAATTCCAACTATCGCTTCCTGACCTGCACACAGATTTCTCAAGAGGCAGGTCAGGTGGTCTGGTATCCCCATCTCCTTCATAATTTTCCACAGTTTGTTGTGATCTACACAGTCAAAGGCTTTGGAATAGTCAATAAAGCAGAAATAGATGTTTTTCTGGAACTCTCTTGCTTTTTTGATGATCCAGAGGATGTTGGCAATTTAATGTCTGGTTCCTCTGCCTTTTCTAAAACCAGCTTGGACATCTGCAAGTTCACAGTTCACATATTGCTGAAACCTGGCTTGGAGAATTTTGAGCATTACTTTACTAGCATGTGAGATGAGTGCAATTGTGCGGTAGTTTGAGCATTCTTTGGCATTGCCTTTCTTTGGGATTGGAATGAAAACTGACCTTTTCCAGTCCTGTGGCCACTGCTGAATTTTCCAAATTTGCTGGCATTTTGAGTGCAGCACTTTCACAGCATCATCTTTTAAGTTTTGAAATAGCTCAACTGGAATTCCATCACCTCCACTAGCTTTGTTGGTAGAGATGCTTCCTAAGGCACACTTGACTTCACATTCCACTACGTCTGGCTCTAGGTGAGTGATCACACCATCATGATTATCTGGGTCGTGAAGATCTTTTTTGTACAGTTCTTCTGTGAATTCTTGCCACCTCTTCTTAATATCTTCTGCTTCTGTTAGGTCCATACCATTTCTGTCCTTTATCGAGCCCATCTTTGCATGAAATGTTCCCTTGGTATCTCTAATTTTCTTGAAGAGATCTCTAGTCTTTCCCATTCTATTGTTTTCCTCTGTTTCTTTGCATGATCACTGAGGAAGGCTCTCTTATCTCTCCTTGCTGTTCTTTGGAAGTCTTCATTCAAATGGGTATATCTTTCCTTTTCTGCTTTGCTTTTCGCTTCTCTTCTTTCACAGCTATTTGTAAGGCCTCCTCAGACAACCATTTTGCCTTTCTGCATTTCTTTTTCTTCAGGATGGTCTTGATCCCTGTCTCCTGTACAATGTCATGTACAGTGTCATAGTTCATCAGACACTCTGTCTATCAGATCTAGTCCCTTAAATCTATTTCTCACTTCCACTTAATCTTAAGGGATTTAATTTAGGTCATACCTGATTGGTCTAGTGGTTTTCCCCACTTTCTTCAATTTAAGTCTGAATTTGGCAATAAGGAAGTCATGATCTGAGCCACAGTCAGCTCCCAGTTTTGTTTTTGCTGACTGTATAGAGCTTCTCCATCTTTGGCTGCAAAGAATATAATCAATCTGACTTCAGTGTTGGCCATCTGGTGATGTCCATGTGTAGAGTCTTCTCGTGTTGTTGGAAAAGGGTGTTTGCTATGACCAGTGCGTTCTCCTAGCAA
Source organism: Bos indicus (assembly GCF_029378745.1). NCBI lineage: Eukaryota > Metazoa > Chordata > Mammalia > Artiodactyla > Bovidae > Bos > Bos indicus. The sequence continues at coordinate 116,891,387 of NC_091760.1, forward strand.
CACTCTATTAGCCTTTGCCATGCTTCATTCCGTATTCCAAGGCCAAATTTGCCTGTTACTCCAGGTGTTTCTTGACTTCCTACTTTTGCTTTCCAGTCCCCTATAATGAAAAGGACATCTTTTTTGAGTGTTAGTTCTAGAAGATCTTATAGGTCTTCATAGAACCCTTCAACTTCAACTTCTTCAGTGTTGCTGGTCAGGGCATAGACTGGATTACCGTGATATTGAATGGTTTGCCTTGGAAATAAACAGAGATCATTCTGTCGTTTTTGAGATTGCATCCAAGTACTGCCTTTCGGACTCTTTTGTTGACCATGATGGCTACTCCATTTCCTCTAAGGGATTCCTGCCCACGGTAGTAGATATAATGGTCATCTGAGTTAAATTCACCCATTCCAGTCCATCTTAGTTCATTAATTCCTAGGATGTCAATGTTCACTCTAGCCATCTCCTGTTTGACCACTTCCAATTTGCCTTGATTCATGGACCTAACATTCCAGGTTCCTATGCAATATTGCTCTTTACAGCATGTTTACATCTATGTTAATCAGGGATATTGACCTGCAACTTTCTTTTTCTTTTGGGGTCCTTATCTGGTGTTGGTTTCTGAGTGATGTTGGCCTCATAAAATTAGTTTTAGATTGGCTCATTCTTTTCTATTTTTTGAAAGAACTTAAGAAGAATTCGTATTAATTTTTCTTTAAATATTTGTTAGAATTCATCAGTGAAGCCATCATGTCGTGGGTATTTGTTGAGAGATTTTTGATTACTGATTCAGTATCCTTACTAGAAATTGGTTTATTTAAACTTTCTATATTTCATGATTCTGTTTGGTAAGTTGTATGTTTCTAGGCTATATTTAAAATTTTGTCTTCTAAGTTGTCCGGTTTGTTGGCATATAATTGTTCATAGTAACCTTTTATGATCCTTTATAGTATCCTCTGTAGTATCAGTGATAATGTCCCCTCTTTCACTTTGGTTTTATGAGTCCTGCCTCTGTTTCTCAGTGAATCTAGCTAAGGTTTGTCTATTTTGTTTAACTTTTTAAACAGCCAGTTCTTAATTTTATTGATATTTTTTATCATGTTTTTAGTCTCTATTTCATTATTTTCACTCCACCTTTCTTTCCTTTTCTACTAACTTTTAGACTTAGTTTTTATTTTTCTAGTTCCTTGAGGTGTGAAGTTACATGTTTATCTGAAATGTTTCTTGATGTAGGCATTTATCACTAGAAACTTTTCTGTTAAACTGCTTTTGGTGCAACCCATAATTTTGGTATATCATGTTTTCATTTGTCTCAAGTTATGTTTTTATTTCTTTTTTATTTTTCTTTGACCCATTGGTTATTCACTAGCATGTTGTATAATCTTCACATATTTGTGAATTTTCCAGTTTTCTCCTGGTAATTATTTTTAGTTTCATAATGTTGTGGTCAAAAAAGGTTATGATTTTAAATCTATTAAGATATCTTTTGTGGCCTAAGATATAATTTATTCTGGAGAATGTACTATATACTCTTGAGAAGATGTATATTCTGTTGCTTTTAAACAGAATTTTTTGTATATGTCTCTTAAGTGTATCTTGTATAACATGTTATTAAGACCAATATTTCCTTATTGATTTTTTTTTTTTTTTGGTCTACATGATCTATTCATTGAAGAAAGATGGACTATTTAATCTCTTAATATTGTTATGTTGTTATCTATTTCTTCTTTTGTTATTGTTGTTGTTCAGTCACCCAGTCATGTCTGACTCTTTGAGACCCCATGGACTGCAGCACAACAGGCCTCCCTGTCCCTCACCATCTCCTGAAGTTTGCCCAAGTTCATGTCCTTTGCATCTGTGATGCCATCCAGCCATCTCATCCTCTGACACCCTCTTCTCCTTCTGCCCTCAATCCTTCTGAGCATCAGGGCCTTTAAAAATGAGTCAGCTGTTGGCATCATTTCTCCCTTTAGGTCTGTTAATACTTGTTTTATATCTTTAAGTGCTCCAATTTTAGGTGTAGAAATATTTACAAATCCCACAGCTTCTTGTTCAATTAACCTGTTTATTATTGGGTAAAGGCTATTATTACAGTCTTTGTCTTAAAATCTATTTTTTCCTCTTTTTCTTCATTTTCCTTCTCTTTCTCATATATGCATTAGATAAAACAGTCTCTTATTAGTCTTTTTGTCTTAAATTCTTATTATTATAGTCTTTGTCTTAAAATCTATTTTTTCCCTCTTTTTCTTCATTTTCCTTCTCTTTTCTCATATATGCATTAGATAAAACAACCACTTCTTCCAGCCTTGAAGGAGTAGCCTCATACAGGTGATCAGCCTTGTCCTAACTCTTGATTGTCTTTCAAAGCTCTGATTACCCAAGGAGCCAACTTCATTCCTAGTGGCTCCCCATAGTTGAAGGTGTGCAAAGACCTGTCAGTGTCCCAATGGGGAGGAGTTCAGTTGGCACCTAGATTCAAGCTGACTAGAAACCAGACTCTCATCGAGCAGGTTTTAAAGTATGCAAATCTGGCTTGGGAAAACCATGAAATGCCATGTCTATCTCTTCCCACTGCATTGACCTCTAGGGTAACAGTTAAGAACTGTTTTATTGTTTGTTACCATCCTGTTGAATCTGAGAACACAAAGTCCTACTAGCCACCAAATCTAGGCTGTCAAGGGATGTGTCTTCTTGGTGGCAGCCACAAAAACCAGGACACCAGATATGTACACAAGCTCCTTTCTCAAAGATACCAGCACCATGGGTCTGGGCAAAGGGGGAGCACAAAGATCACACCCATCTGTCTCCCCAGTCTCTGGAGAGGATAGTACTAAGTCCTTAAATCTGTATTTAATTATAAACCATCAAGCCACATCTAGAAAGATAAGCTTTCACAGAAAGATTCAGAGTGTATTTTAGTCTACTACCACTGTGCTATGCTTAGAAACTGTTTCTCCACTTGCTACAGTGCCCTGGGACTTGCAAACATAGACCCTGCTGGCCACCAGAGCCAGGTGACCAATGGATGTTCCCTGGGTGGAAGCTGCAGAAAGGGGGCACCAGATGTGTGTACAAATTCCTTTCTGAGACATACTGATGACTGGCAGTGAGGCAGAGAAAGAAGATGAAGGTATTACCTACTCCCCAGGGTCTTTGGAGAGGGTTATAGTAGGTCCTTACATGTATTTTTGGTTAGAAGTCCGCTCTCAGGTCACAGTTATGAAGATAAGTAAATAGGACTCTTTCACAGGAAGACAGAGCATTTTTCAATCAGCTGCCTCAGCTCTGGACCTTGGGAGTAGCCAGATAAGTCTGTGCAAGCCCTCAAAGAGTTGTTTCTCACTAGAGCCTTGTGGGGCTTGTGGACACATTGGTTTTCAAAGCTAGATATTTTGGGGACTCATCTGTTAGGATCAGGTCTTAAAAGTTGGGATGCCTGATACAGATTTCAAATCAGTAGCTCCTCAGAGAGAAACAGGGGCTTCCCTGATAGCTCAGTTGGTAAAGAATACTCTTGCAATGCAGGAGAGCCAGGTTCAATTCCTGAGTCGGGAAGATTCCCCTGGATAAGGGATAGGCTATCCACTCCAGTATTCTTTGGCTTTCCTTGTGGCTCAGCTGGTAAAGAACCCATCTGCAATATGGGAGACCTGGGTTTGATCCCTGGGTTGGGAAGATCCCCTGGAGAAGGGAAAGGCTACCCACTCCAGTATATTGGCCTGGAGAATTCCATGGACTGTATAGTCCATGGATTTGCAAAGAGTCAGACACAACTGAGTGACTTTCACTTTCACTTTCTTTTCAGAGAAACACTGACTTGTGAGTTCCCTTCCACTTGTAGGTCTCCATGCCGGGGTGGGGATTACAATGAGATTGTGTCTCAGCCTCTCCTACCTATTTCAGTGTGAGGGTTTCTCATTTACCCAATGTGTAGAAATTGCTCACCTAGTTTTCAGGTTTCTTTCAGAGGAAATTTTTCTAAATGTAGCTTTAGAAGTGGCATGTCAGTGAAGAAGGTCAGTTTAGGATACTCCTACATGGCCATCTTGAACTACAACTGCTGGCACCAGGCTTTTTAAGCTTTATGTCATGATTATTAAATAAATATACTCAATAAACAGTAAAACAAGCAATAATAGACTTCCATGGTCTTTGTGGTTCTGGTGGCCACAGAAGAGAAACATCACAGTTGTGAGCAACTTCTAAGAATATAAAATATTTTTTATTAGTTGTGTATCAGAATGAGCCTTTGACTCTGCCTCTGAAGATTAGGTGCAGGTCCTTCCAAAGACCTGGAATTAGATGTAAACTTTGGCAACTATTAAAGATCTCATAAGCATCTGTCTCTGCTAACTCATGGGATCAGGAAAAGTGGGGAGTAAATATTAGAGTGATTTGAAACCTAGGAAGCAGGAGAAATCATGAGAGAGATTCTAGTTGCTCTGATTATTTCAAATCCCTTGGCCTGGCTCAACTACATCTCAGGCAGGCAACATAGAGAACGTATGGCTGTAATTACTGTGGGTAATCATTGGGAAACCATGGAAAACAGGAGAGGTGCCAGGAGACTGAAGAATGGAAAGTGTTGCTCCAGTTTTCAGAAAAGGAAGTTAGATTTATTGAATTACAGATCACGGGGGCTGACAAAAATCCTAGAAGGGATACGTTTTTTAAAAGAATACCTGAACATTTAGAAAAGGAAGCATGAAGACCAGAATTAGAATGGCTTCATCAAGAACAGGTCACTGCAGACTAACCCAAATTTTTACCCCCCCCAAACTCTTTTACCCCCAAAATATCTTTTATCCACCCAAAAATCTTTCCTTAGGGGCTTTCCATATTAAATGCATGGAAATAAACCCAATCAAGTGTTGTCATTGAAAATAGTAAATGCTAGAATAGAAAACAAATTTCTCTAATTTTTTTGTTCTCTGAAATTTTACATTTTTTCACTACAGTTATTTTTATTTATTTATTTATTTAAGGATAATTGCTTTACAAAATTTCAAGCCTCAATATGAATCAGCCATGCTGCTGCTGCTAAGTTACTTCAGTTGTGTCCGACTCTGTGCCACCCCATAGACCACAGCCCACCAGGCTCCTCCCTCCCTGGGGTTCTCCAGGCAAGAACACTGGAGTGGGTTGCCATTTCCTTCTCCAATGCCTGAAAGTGAAAAGTGAAAGTGAAGTCGCTCAGTCGTGTCCGACTCTTAGCGACCCCATGGATTGCAGCCCACCATGCTGCATGCTCCTCCATCCCTGGGATTCTCCAGGCAAGAGTACTAGAGTGGGGCGCCATTGCCTTCTCTGTGAATCAGCCATAGGTGTACATATATCTCCTCCCTTTTGAATCTCCCTCCCATTTCCCTCCCCCATCACACCCCTCTAGGTTGATACAGAGCCCCGGTTTGAGTTTCCTGAGCCATACAGCAAATTCCTGTTGTCTATCTATTTTACATATGGTAATGTAAGTTTCCATGTTACTCTTTCCATACATCTCACCCTCTCCTCTTCCCATGTCCATAAGTCTATTCTCTATGTCTGCTTCTCCACTGTTGCCCTGTAAATAAACTCTTCAGTACCATTTTTCTATATTCCAGATACATGCATTCAGTTCAGTTCATTTGCTCAGTCGTGTCCGACTCTGTGACACCATGAATCGCAGCACGCCAGGCCTCCCTGTCCATCACCATCTCCCGGAGTTCACGCAAACTCACGTCCATCGAGTAGGTGATGCCATCCAGCCATCTCATCCTCTGCCATCCTCTTCTCCTCCTGCCCCCAATCCCTCCCAGCATCAGAGTCTTTTCCAATGAATCAACTCTTCACATAAGGTGGCCAAAGTACTAGAGTTTCAGTTTAGCATCATTCCTTCCAAAGAACACCCAGGACCGATCTCCTTTAGAATGGACTGGTTGGATCTCCTTGCAGTCTAAGGGACTCTCAAGAGTCTTCTCCAACACCACAGTTTAAAAGCATCAATTCTTTGGTGCTCAGCCTTCTTCACAGTCCAACTCTCGCATCCATACATGACCACTGGAAAAACCATAGCCTTGACTAGATGGACCTTTGTTGGCAAAGTAATGTCTCTGCTTTTCAATATGCTATCTAGGGTGGTCATAACTTTTCTTCCAAAGAGTAAGCGTCTTTTAATTTCATGGCTGCAGTCACCATCTGCAGTGATTTTGGAGCCCAGAAAAATAATACAGTTTATGTTTATACTGTTTCTGTTTATATACTATTTATACAGATACAGTTTCTACTGTTTCCCCATCTATTTCCCATGAAGTGATGGGACCAGATGCCTTGATCTTCGTTTTCTGAATGTTGAGCTTTAAGCCAACTTTTTCACTCTCCTCTTTCACTTTCATCAAGAGGCTTTTTAGTTCCTCTTTACTTTCTGCCATAAGGGTGGTGTCATCTGCATATATGCATTAAAATACTGTATTTATCTTTCTCTTTCTGACTCACTTCACTGTGTATAATATGTTCATCCACCTCATTAGAATGGACTCAAATATATTCCCTTTTATGGTTGAGTAATAGTCCATTGTGTATATGTACCACAACTTCTTTATTCATTCATCTGTCAATGGACATCTAGGTTGCTTCCTTGTTCTAGCTATTGTAAATAGTGCTGCAGTGAACAATGGGATACATGTTTCTCTTTCAATTTTGGTTTCCTCAGGGTATATGCCTAGGAGTGGGATTGCTGGGTCATATGGTGGTTTTATTTCTAGTTTTTTAAGGAATCTTCATACCATCTTCCATAGTGGCTGTATCAATTTACATTCCTACCAACAGTGCAAGAGTGTACCCTTTTCTCCACACCCTCTCCAGCATTTATTGTTTGTAGGCATTTTGATGAGGGCCACTCTGACCAGTGTAAGGTGATATCTCATTGTAGTTTTGATTTGCATTTCTCTAATAAAGAGCGATATTGAGCATCTTTTCATGTGTTTCTTAGCCATCTGTATGTCTTCTTTGGAGAAATGTCTTTTTAGGCCTTTTTCCACTTTTTGATTGGGTTTTTGTTTTTCTGGCATTGAGTTGTATGAGCTGCTTGTTTATTTTGGAAATTAATCTTTGTCAGCTGTTTCATTTGCTATTATTTTCACCCATTCTGAGAATTGCCTTTTTACCTTGCTTATAGTTTCCTTTGCTGTGCAAAAACTCTTAAGTTTAATCAGGTCCCACTTGTTTACTTTTGTTTTTATTTCTATTACTCTAGGAGGTGGCTCATAGAGGGTCTTGCTTTGATTTATGTCATCTAGTGTTCTGCCTATGTTTTTCTCTAAGAGTTTTATAGTTTCTGGCCTTACATTTAGGTCTTTAATTCATCTTCAGTTTATCTTTGTGTGTGGTGTTAGGAAGTGTTCTAATTTCATTCTTTTACATGTAGTTGTCCAGTTTTTCCAGCACCATTTATTGAAGAGGCTGTCTTTGCCCCATTGTATATTCTTGCCTCCTTTGTCAAAAATAAGGTACCCATAGGTGCATGGGTTTATTTCTGGCCCTTCTATCTTGTTCCATTGGTTTGTATTTCTGTTTTTGTGCCAGGACCATACTGTCTTGATGACTATAGCTTTGTAGTATAATCTGAAGTCAGGAAGGTTGATTCCTCCAGCTCCATTCTTTCTTAAGACTGCTTTGGCTATTCAGGGTCTTTTGTGTTTCCATATGAATTTTGAAATTTTTTGTTCTAGTTCTGTGAAAAATACCATTGGTAATATGATAGGGATCACATTAAATCTGTAGATTGCATTTGGCAGCATAGTCATTTTCATAATATTGATTCTTCCTACCCAGGAACATAGAATATCTCTCCATCTGTTTATGTCATTTTTTATTTCTTTCATGAGTGTCTTATAATTTTCTGTGTACAGTTCCTTTGTCTCCTTAGGTAAGTTTATGCCTAGATATTTAATTCTTTTTGTTGCAATGGTGAATGGGATTGGTTCCTTAATTTCTCTTTCTGATTTTTCATTGTTATTATATAGAAATGCAAGTAATTTCTGTGTATTGATTTTGTATCCTGCAACTTTGCTAAATCCACTGATGAACTCTAGTAATTTTCTGATACTATCTTTAGGGTTTTCTATGTACAGTATCATGTCATCTGCAAACAGAGCTTTATTTCTTCTTCTCCAATCTGGATTCCTTTTATTTCTTTTTCTTCTCTGATTACTGCAGCTAGGACCTCCAAAACTATGTTGAATCATAGTGATAAAAGTGGACACCCTTGTTTTGTTCCTGATCTTAGGGGGAAGCTTTCAATTTTTCACCATTGAGAATAATGTTTGCTGTAGGCTTATCATATATGGCCTTTACCATATTGAGGTAGCTTCCTTCTATGCCCATTTTTTGAAGAGTTTTAATCATAAATGGATGGGTGCTGCATTTTACCAAGGGCTTTTTCTGCATCTGTTGAGATTATCATATGGTTTTTATCTTTCAATTTGTTAATATGGTGTATCACATTGATTGATTTCTGTATATTGAAGAATCCTTGCATCCCTGGAATAAACCCAACTTGATCATGGTGTTTGAGCTTTTTGATGTGTTGCTGAATTCTGTTTGCTAAAATTTTGTTGAGGATTTTCACATCTATGTTCACCAGTGATATTGGCCTGTAGTTTTCTCTTTTTGTATTATCTTTGTCTGGTTTTGGTATCAGAGTGATGGTGGCCTCATAGAATGAGTTTGGAAGTGTTCCTTCCTCTGAGACTTTTTGAAAGAGTTTTAGAAGTATAGGCATTAGCTCTTCTCTAAATGTTTGATAGATTCTCCTGTGAAACCATCTGGTCCTGGGCTTTTGTTTTTTGGGAGATTTTTTATCACAGCTTCAATTTCAGTGCTTTTAATTGGGTTGTTCATAATTTCTATTTCTTCCTGGTTCAGTCTTGGAAGATGAACTTTTCTAATGTTATCTATTTTATTGACAAATAGTTGTTCATTAATAGTCTCTTATAATCTTTTGTATTTCTGCATTGTCTGTTGTAACCTCTCCTTTTTCATTTCTAATTTTGATTTGATTCTTCTCTCTTTTTTCTTGATGAGTCTGGCTAAGGGTTTGTCAATTTTGTTTGTCTTCTCAAAGAACCAGTGCTTAGTTTTATTAATTTTTACTATTGTTTCTTTCATTTCTTTTTCATTTATTTCTGCTCAGACTTTATGATTTCTTTCCTTCCACTAATTTTGTGTTTCTTTGTTCTTTTTTCTCCAGTTGCTTTAAGTGTAAAGTTAGATTGTCTATTCGACATGTTTCTTGAGGTAGGATTGTATTGCTATAAACTTCCCTCTTAGAACTGCTTTTGCTGTATCCCATAGGTTTTGAGTTGTGTTTTCATTGTCACTTGTTTCTAGAAATTTTTTTTATTTCTTCAGTAACCTGTTGGTAAGAAATGTGTTGTTTAATGTGTTTGTGTTTCCTACAGGTTTTTTTCTTGTAATTGACATCTAGTCTCATAGCTGGGGTCAGAGATGCTTGATATGATTTCAATTTTCTTAAATTTACTGAGGTGTGATTTGTGATCCAAGATGTAGTCTATCTTATAGAATGTTCCATGTGCACTTGAGAAGAAGGTGTATTCTTCTTCATTTGGATGGGATATCCTGAAGATATCAAGAGATCCATCTCATCTAATGTATCATTTAAGACTTGTCTTTCCTTATTAATTTTCTGTTTTGATGATCTGTCCATTGGTGTGGGTAGGGTGTTAAAGTCTCCTACTATTATTTTGTTACTGTCAATTTCTCCTTTTATGTCTGTTAGTGTTTTTCTTATGTATTGAGGTGCTCCTGTGTTGGGTACATAGGTATTTACAATTGTTATGTCTTCCTCTTGGATTGATCCCTTTATCAATATGTAGTGTCCTTCCTTATCTCTTGTAATCTTTATTTTGAGCCTATTTTGTCTGATATGAGGGAGTGAAAGATGAGAGTGAAAAAGTTGGCTTAAAGCTCAACATTCAGAAAACGAAGATCATGGCATCTGGTCCCATCACTTCATGGCAAATAGATGGGGAAACAGTGGAAACAGTGGCTGACTTTATTTTGGGGGGCTCCAAAATCACTATAGATGGTGATTGCAACCATGAAATTAAAAGACACTTACTCCTTGGAAGGAAAGTTATGACCAACCTAGATAGCATATTCAAAAGCAGAGACATTACTTTGCCAACAAAGGTCTGTCTAGTCAAGGCTATGGTTTTTCCAGTGGTCATGTATGGATGTGAGAGTTGAACTGTGAAGAAAGCTGAGCACCGAAGAATTGATACTTTTGAACTGTGGTGTTGGAAAAGACTATTGAGAGTCCCTTGGACTACAAGGACATCCAACCAGTCCATTCTAAAGGAGATCAGCCCTGGGTGTTTTTTGGAAGGAATGATGCTAAAGCTGAAACTCCAATACTTTGGTCACCTCATGCGAAGAGTTGACTCATTGGAAAAGACTCTGATGCTGGGAGGGATTGGGGGCAGGAGGAGAAGGGGACAGCAGAGGATGAGATGGCTGGATGGCATCACTGACTCGATGGACGTGAGTTTGAGTGAACTCTGGGAGTTGGTGATGGACAGGGAGGCCTGGCGTACTGGGATTCATTGGGTCACAAAGAGTCGGACACGACTGAGCGACTGAACTGAACTGAACTGAACATATTTGTCCTGTGAGATTTCAAATATTTTATGGGCCAATGGCTACTATTGGTCTTCCCTTACCTCTTTGAACAAAAAGTATCAATTGAGTCTACCTGTTCTCTCCCCATTGGATATTTGGTTTGTGGAAGATATGTAACTCATTCTTTTAGTTCATGGCTCTATGGAGCCAAAGGAGCCACATCCAAGGAACTACCACTGTTCTTAGACTTGATTTATATAATGAGATACTGAACCTCAAGCTTGTTGTCATAATTCAGATAAGGCTTTTGATTATCTTAGAATTGGGGTTAATATAATTTCTCTGTGGGAAGAATGTAAATAATAAAACGTGGACTCTAGAAAAAAAATGGCTACATATATATTTACATCCATGTGTGTGTGTGTGTGTGTGTGTGTATATATATATATATATATATATATATATATATACATACACATATGTGTGTATATATATATATGGTTTTGCATCTGTTTCCATCAAGAAATAAACTCTAGGGACTCCTGGCAGTCCAGTGGTTAAGACTTTACCTTCCAAGGCAGGGCATGTGGGTGTGAACTCTGGTCAGGGAGCTAAAATCCCATGTGCCTCACAGCCAAAAAAACAAAATCTAAGAGAAGCAATATTGTAACAAATTCAATAAAGATTTTTTAAATGGTCCACATCAAAAAAGAAAAAAAATAATAAAGTACTGTTAAAAAAAATTGATTCTATTTCTCTGTCCCTGAACTCTGAGTTTGGTCATGTGTTTTGTTTTGGCCAACAGGACAAAATCAAGCTGATTAGAGCAGAGACTTTAAAGGCATTTATCTATTGAGGCTTGACCTTTCTTGATGCATTTGAAACTAAAGACCATGGTGTAAATATGCCTCTGGTAAGCTTTTTGCAAGATACTTGGCCACATGGAGAACTGAGATGACATGGCCAAATTCTGCCAATCTACAACATGTGGATAAGGCTAGCCATGATCATTTGCTGCAAGAGGGCTTATGACGTACCCATGTCTGCTGCACCCAGAGCCCCTGCCCCTGTGGCAGTTCACTGCTGACCCATACCTCCACAGGAGACACTCAAACACAGTTCCTGTCTCAGTCTCTGTGGGGTTTCTGGGTCGTGGTGCACACAAGTTTTGTTTGAGCCCTCTGAGCATTTCTGGCAGGTATTGATTCTAAATGCAACTTTCACTTTCAATTTTTGGGCTTCCCAAGAGTCCCTTGGACTGCAAGGAGATCCAATCAGTCCATCCTAAAGGAGATCAGTCCTGGGTGTTCACTGGAGGGACTGATGCTGAAGCTGAAACTCCAGTACTTTGGCCACCTCATGCGAAGAGTTGACTCGTTGGAAAAGACTTTGATGTTGGGAGGGACTGGGGGCAGGAGGAGAAGGGGATGGCAGAGGATGAGATGGCTGGATGGCATCACCGACTTGATGGACGTGAGTCTGAGTGAACTCTGGGAGTTGGTGATGGACAGGGAGGCCTGGTGTGCTGCAATTCATGGGGTCACAGAGTCGGACACGACTGAGCAACTGAACTGAACACCAGCTTTCTTTTGCTTCCTATGTGCATGGAATATATTTTTCCATCCTCTCACTTTCAATCTATATGTGTCTTTAGGTCTGAACTGGGTTTATCGTAGACAGCATATATATGGGTCTTGTTTTTATATGCATTCAGCCAGTCTGTGTCTTTTTGTTGGAGCATTTAATCTACTTAAATTTAAAGTAATTATTGATATATGTGTTCCTATTGCCATATTCTTAACTGTTTGGGGTTGATTTTGTAGATCTTTTTTCTTCTTTGGTGTTTCTTGATTATGTAAGTCCGTTTAACATTTGTTGTAAAGCTAGTTTGGTGGTACTGAATTCTCTTAACTTTTGCTTGTCTGAAAAGCTTTTCATTTCTCCATCAACTTTGAAAGAGATCCTTGCTAGGTACAGTAATCTTGGTTGTAGATTTTTCCCTTTCAGTACTTTAAATATATCCTGCCATTCCCTTCTGTCCTGCAGAGTTTCTGTCGAAAGTTCAGCTGTGAAACATATGGGTTTCCCTTGTATGTTACCTGTTGCTTCTCCCTTGCTGCTTTTAATATTCTTTCTTTGTGTTTAGTCTTTGTTAGTTTGATTAGTATATGTCTTGGTGTGTTTCTCCTTGGATTTATCCTGTATGGGACCCTTTGTGCCTCTTGGACTTGATTGACTATTTCCTTCTCCATGGTGGGGAAATTTTCAACTATAATCTCTTCAAAAATTTTCTCATACCCTTTCTTTTTTTCTTCTTCTTCTGGGACACCTATAATTCGAATGTTGGTGCATTTGATATGGGCCCAGAGGTCTCTAAGACTGTCCTCAGCTCTTTTCATTCTTTATTTTATTTTGCTCTTCAGAAGTTATTTCCACCATTTTATCTTCCAGCTCACTGATTCACTCTTCTGCTTCAGATATTGGTTCCTTCTAGAGTATTTTTAATTTTAGTAATTGTGTTGTTTGTCTCTGTATGTTTATTCTTTAATTCTCCCAGGTCTTTGTTAAATGATTCTTACATTTTCTCCATTTTGTTTTCAAGGTTTTTGATGATCTTTACTATCATTATTCTGAATTCTTTTTCAGGTAATTTTCCTATTTCCTCTTCATTTATTTGTACTTCTGTGTTTCTAGTTTTTTCCTTCATTTGTGCAGTATTTCTCTGCCTTTTCATTTTTTTTTTTTTAAGTTATTGTGTTTGAGGTTTCCTTTTCCCAGGCTTCAAGAAAAGTTGAATTCTTTGCTTGAATAAGGTTGAATTCTTTCTTCCTTTTGGTTTCTGACCTCCTAAGGTTGGTCCAGTAGTTTGTGTGAGCTTCATATAGGGTGAGATTTGTGCTGAGTTTTTGTTTATTTGTTTGCTTGTTTTTCCTCTGATGGGTGAGGTGGTAATCCTGTCTGCTGATGATTAGGTTTGTGTTTTTGTTTTGTTTCTTGTTTAGATGAAGCATCCTACACAGGGTGTTAATGATGGTTGGGTGATGCCAGGTCTTGTATTCAAGTGGTTTCTTTTGTATGAGGTCTAACTATTTGATACTCCCTAGGGTTAGTTCTCAGAGAAGGCAATGGCATCCCACTCCAGTACTCTTGCCTGGAAAATCCCATGGATGGAGGAGCTTGGAAGGCTGCAGTCCAAGGGGGTCACTGAGGGTCAGACACAACTGAGCGACTTCACTTTCACTTTTCACTTTCATGCATTGGAGAAGGAAATGGCAACCCACTCCAGTGTTCTTGCCTGGAGAATCCCAGGGACAGCAGAGCCTGGTGGGCTGCTGTCTATGGGATCACACAGAGTCGGACACGACTGAAATGACTTGGCAGAGGGTTAGTTTTCTAGTAGTCTAGGGTCTTGGAGTCAGTGCTCCCACTCCAGAGGCTCAGGAATGAAGATTCCACAAGTGGTTTGTTATGGCATTGAGATTAAAACAAATATCCAAAAATGAGAAACCAAAGATGAACCCCAGACAAATGGCAGTTACAAAATTAGGCAAATAATAATTAAAATAATGGAATATACACATATACATATATACCCATGAGCAAAATGAAAACAGTCCAACAAAAATATAGTAGATTTATCTGGCAAACAAAGGAAATAAAAAAATTATATTTACCAGTTAAGAACAAAACTAACTTAAGCACGAACTGGAAAACAAAACTAAAGCAAGGTGCCAAGTTGGGAATAAAGCAATGAAAACAAACTAACAAATTTTTTGAGAGTAAAGGAAAGAAGAAAGAATAGATATGCAAAATTAAATAGAGGTAGATGAAGAAGATTTATATACATTAAAGATTAACTGCAAGGGGAAAAGAACAGTAGGAAAGGCAAACAAAGGAATAAATGTAGAAAAATATAATAGGTTTTTAAAAATAAAAATTATAAAACAGAGAAAAGAGAAAAAAAAGGAAGTATGAAGAAAGGGAACAGTTATTTTATTTTAATTCTCATTTTTGTAAGCAATGACATTTTATACAAACAGCTATGTACCTTCTTATATAAGAATTATTTTTTCTCCTCAGGTGGTTTATTACATCTCACACTTGTTTTTCTTATGTCCTGAAGCAGGCCATAAGAGAGAAAAAAAGCTGATAACCATAACTAGTACTAAACATAATTCTTAACTATATCTTACATAAATGAGATACATAGATTTTTGCTTTTAAGTGTTGAACTTTATTGTGTTTATTTTTTAGCTTTATTGGGATATAATTGACAAAATTGTAATATATTTAAAGGGTACAATGTGATGGTTTAATATATGTATACATTGTGAAGTGATTCCCATAATCAAAGAATAAATTTAATTTCTGTAGTTTTGGAATCTATTTTACAAAAGCAGTAAGACCCAGAATGACAGTTCTTACAATCTTCAACAATGAACATAATTTGCCTGTGTTGTAATGTTAAACAGGCTGACTAACCATAATTTAAGGATTAGACAAAACTAGAAGGATAGTTACTGTAATGTATTATAGAATTAAGACTTTAAACAGTCAACAGCTTGGAATAATGAGCCAAATTGAACAAAATGAATTTGAAAGGGGAAAATAAAAAAATAAAAATCCTTTTGAGCATCTATTCAAATTGGGTACTTTGGGTTCAACATCTCATTTAACAGGAACAAATGTTAAGCTTTACATTAGAATCAGACAGCAGATTTAAAATAGGGCTGGTGAAACTTCAGTTTTCGGGCATCTTACCTTCATGGACTCTTTCCAAGGCTGCCCCGTAGGGCCACAATGTTAGTGTTGCCAAATAAATACAGGATGTCCAGTTAAGTTTGAATTGCAGATAAATAGTGAATAAGTTTTTGATTTGTCCCAAATATTGCATGCATTCTACATTTTTATTGGGTTGGCCAAAAAGTTCATTTGGGTTTTTTTTTTTGTAATATCCAATATTTGCTAGTTAAATCCTACACAGGGAAGAATAACTACCCCATACTGGGGAGTCATCCTCTCCGCCCTACTGGTAGTCTTAGATCCATAGCTGAGGTTTACAAGTTACCAGCTCTACCTCTGCATCTTCCAGGCCCCAGTGATAATCCTGTTCCAGAAGGACCTCAAAGAGTTTTTTAGGCTCTCTGATGCCAAGGAAAAGGACATGAATGAAATTCTGTCCTGATCCTCACTCAAGGCTTGTTGATAGACTTTATGAGATTATGAAGGTACACCACCTCCTCCCCTGCCCACAACAGGATTAGTGGAAGAGGTGCAACAGGAAACAGCAGTACCTAGGACTTGAAGAACCTAGAAACTGAAGCTGCCAATGACATCCGGATTGAAATCAAATGCTCCAGTCATCTGAGGATCTGCCCCGTTAAGTAGTGCCATCTCAGTAAAATTGGAGCTGGAGTTGCATGGGTAGCATTACCAGTCATGAGCTCTAAAGCTGAAGGAAACATCACTAAACCATCAATACTTTAAAAATAAACTTGACTGACCATCCTAAGGAAAGACTGGATTAGTTTTTTATTCTCTCCTTTGAAAACATTATGAAACTGCTGTGATAAGATATAGCAACTAAAGAATATAAAATCAAAAAAGAAAAAAAGTGATTTAGAAGTATGTCAGGAGTTAATTTATTAAAATTATAATTAATTTTCTGGATTTGTGCTATTTCTAAGATTTGTCCATCGTTTATGTATTTGTAGTTTATTACAATTTTTAAATTTAAATATAATTTTCAAATTAATATGTCTCTAATTTTTATTCACAATGTCATATGCTTTCCTCTTAAAAGGCCTTCAAAATTGTACAAGCTTTAAGCCCCACAAAAGTTGGGTCAGTCCTTGAATGGAATAAATTAACAGAGTAAAGCTAAATACTACAGCTAAAGGAGAGAATGAACAGAGTGAAAATGGATAACCAGCATCTGAGCATCTATTACTATGTTTCAAGTTCATTGCTAATAATGCTAACTGATAAGAGCTTTCTATGTGCAAGTACTATGTAAAGAGCTTAACTCACAGCATTTTTGCATTTCATCAGCATGATGCTGGGAGAAAAGCAGTCTATAAATACAATCTCCAAGGTGGAGAGAAACTGAGGCTTAAATATCAAGTAATTTGCTCAGGTTATACATCTATTCATTGCTGGAGATAAAATCCAAACTGAGGTTACCAAAATAATACCCTTTCTTCTCTTCTTCTCATTCACCTTCCTTTCTTTTACGCCAGAAAAAAAACAATGTTTTGAGCAATTAATACTGGGACACCAATATTCATGTGCTCCTTTATCACTCGGTTAGCATTTCTATTGAGTATGTACCATGTAAAGTAACTCAAGTTACCTTAAACTCCAAAGTATTTATAGGGATGTTTAAATATCTTTTATTTTACTTGTATATAGAAAAACCATTAGTCACTCTTCAAAAATGTATTGTCCCAGCAGAAATTCTGGGATTTTGTTTTTTCACTGGGAATGGACTGCCTGACAGCCATCTTTGATGAGAGAATTGCCTGAGAGTGGAGGCAGTAAGGTGATTAAGTGAGCCAAAAGAGAGGTGAATCCAGCTCCCAGTGGTGTCCTCTGGGCTATTCAAGCTAAGTGAGATGAAAATATTCCTATTTGCCTGATCCAGGTTGGAATGGATTTTCTGTCATTTACATCTAGAAGAATTCTGACAGATACAAGTTTCCAAAGAGGAAAATGACTATTCTGGAATCAGTAGTGGTTTTTGCAGCCAATGGAATAGAGTGATGCTAGCTATTTTAGTCTTTAAAACTTTTCTACAAATTTTAAAAACTTAGATCAAATCTGTACAGTTTAGGTTAGGTCAACAAAAGCAAATTCAGTAACTTAATACTGGTCACTCACTTGCTTATCACCTTCACACATGCTTGGATGGAAATGACAGCAGGAAAGCACATGCATCTTCCATGAAGCATCTGATACAAAGGTAGGAGGAAGGGCTTTCAGTGGGGATTGGGTGATAGGGAGGAAGCATAATCTCATTAGAGACAGTCAGAATGATGAGAATGAAAGAAAGGAAAGGAAGACTGAACTAAATCTGGAAGCAAATATTTCTGAAAAGGGAAAAACACATGAGATCGATTAAGAACATCAAGGAAAGAAATGACACTTTTTTTCGTTTTAGTAGTAGAGGACCTAGAAGACCCTAAAGAACTTATACAGGAAAAAAAAAATTAACAGATAAACCATAGATCAGAAATTACAGGAAGAGGCTAAACTTCAACTGACAATAAAAACTTTGCAGTAATTATAAAATCTATGAAGTAGATGCTATGAAGGATCTTGAAGACTTCAGGGTTTTAAAAGATACTAAACAATTAAAAATAACACAATATGGGGGCTTCTCTGGTGGCTCACAGATAAAAAATCCACCAGCCAATGCAGGAGACATGGATTCCATCCACGATCAGGGAAGATCCCATATGCCTCGGAGCAACTAAGCCTGTGTGCCACAACTATAGAGCCTGTACTCTGGAGTCCAGGAACCACAACTACTGGGCCCACGTGCTGCAACTACTGAAGCCTGATCACCTAGAGCCCATGCTCAGCTACATGAGAAACCTATGCATTGCAACTAGAGAGTGGCCCCCAGCTGCCACAATTAAAGAAAGCCCATGCACAGCAATGAAGACCCAGAATAGACAAAAATTAAATAAATAAAAATTTTAAAAATAACAAGTGAAGCATATCTCTATATTATATTAAGATTGTTTGAAGAATTAGTTTGAAATAATTGTATTTCAGTCTAAATTGACAATTGCATGAAAATTACCTGGCTCAGAGGTAAAGAATATACCTGCCAATGCAGGAGATGTGGGTTCGATTCCTGGGTTGGTAAGATCCCCTGGAGAAGAAAATGGCAACCCACTCCAGTATTCTTGCCTGGAAAATCCAATGCACAGAGGAGCCTGTGGGCTATAGCTCATGGGGTTGCAAAAGAGTCAGACATTTGGTGACTAAACAATCAAACAAACAAAAACTCAGTTCATTGACAGAGTTACACAATTTGGGAAAAAGAAACAAGAAAGGCAAAGTTAGCCAAACAAGAAAGGCATGGATTGCAGAACGAGGGGTTAGTGGCTGGTCAAGGGTTTGGGGCCAGGCAATCTGAAAGACCAAGGATTTCTTGGAAAAGAACAAGATTTGCAGACATTTCATCTTCTAATGCCTTCGCTCTGTTGTCTAATCCCTTCAGCATGTAGCTTAAACTTTTTCCTTTGAGTTTTGCCAAATATTACATTCAGAACTATTGTGGTCATATGCTAGACATTTTATTCCTTAACACTGAAGTGCTCAAGTAACAAGGGGTCTCAGAGCAACAAAGGGTTAAATTGATCTTGCAGGAATAATGTTGTGATCCCAAGATATCTTCCCCCAGCTGTATATGCTCTGTATCATCTGCTTCCCTGGTGGCTCGGTGGTAAAGAATCAGCCTGCCAATGCAGAAGATGGAGAAGAGGAGATGTGGGTTTGATACCTGATCTGGGAGTAGGAAATGGCAACCCACTCCAGTATTCTTGCCTGCAGAATTCCATGGACAGAAGAGCCTGGTGGGCCCCAGTCTATGAGGTTACAAAGAGTCAGACTTGACTGAGCAACTAACACAGACTCATCCCCTTTTATTGATAGTCAATGAGACAGTGGCTATGACTGAAACAGCTATAATCTGGCTACTTTATATTTAAAAAGATGAAAGAGATTTTGCAGATATAATCAAATCCCAAATCAGTTTGAGTTCTTTAACAGGAAGATTATCTTTGGTAGGTTTGACCTAATCAGATGAGCTTTTAAAAAGGTTGAGTTCTTCCTGAAGAAGGGGGTTAGAAGGATGAGAGAGTCGTGTGGCATCTCAATGTGTGGAGGGAGCCATGTGGCAGGGACATAAGAACAGCACCTAGGAACTATGAGAGGTCCCCAGTCAATAGCCAACTGAGTCTTGTGTCCTACAACTTCAAAGAACTAAGTTCTGCCAGCAATCCGAATGGTGTTGTAAGCAGATGTCTTCCCAAGTCAGCTTCTACATGAAAATGCAGCCGACTGACACCTTGATTCCAGCCCTTATGAGGCCCTTGTGAGCTTCTGGCTAAAATGTGCCAGACAGCTCCTGACCAACGAATTGTGAAATAATAGATTTGTGTTATTGTTCTGAAGCAGCTGAGTTTGTGGTAATTTCTTTCACAGCTACAGAAAACAGAAACAATTAGGAAATTTGGCTGCTACTATATATTTTTTTTTAATCTTGTTTTACTTGTGGTTATCTGTAGCTGCTGGGGTTACTAAATTGGGACTCAAACATATAATATGGATGAATATGAGCCATGTTCTCTAGTGGAGTCTTAGTTGTCCCTCTCTGAACTACATAAAAATATGTCAGGAAAAGCTGTATATAATAAGCATATGTGATGTGCTCCTAGAAATGCAATCTTTGTTTTGTTTTTGTTCAGTTGCTCAATTGTGTCCAACTCTTTGCGACTCCAAGGACTGCATCACAACAGGCTTTTCTGTAATTCACCATCACTCCAAGTTTGCTCAAATTCACGTCCATTGAGTTGGTCATGCCATCCAACCATCTCATCCTCTGTCATCCTATCTCATCCTCTCATCCTTCTCCTCCTGCCTTCAATCTTCCAGCATCAGGGTCTTTTCCAATGAGCCAGCCCTTTGCACCAGGTGGCCAGATATTTGAGCTTCAGCTTCAGCATCAGTCCTTCCAATTCAGGAATTCAGGATTGATTTCCTTTAGAATTGACTGGTTTGATCTCCTTGCAGTCCAAGGGACTCTCAAAAGTCTTCTCTAGCACCACAATTCGAAAATATCAATTCTTCAATTCTCAGCCTTCTTTATGGCCAAACTTTCACATCTATATATGACTTCTGGAAAAACTGTAACTTTGACTATATAAACATCAGCAAAGTGATGTCTGTGCTTTTTAATACACTGTTTAGGGTTGTCACAGCTTTCCCTCCAAGGAGCAAGCGTCTTTTAATTTCACAGTTGTAGTCACCATCCACAGTGATTTTAGAGTCCAAGAAAAGAAAACCTGTCACTGCTTCTAGTTTTTCCCCCGTCTATTTGCCATGAAATGATGGGAGCAGATGCCATCATCTCAGTTTTTTGAATGTTGATTTTTTTTCTCAATAAATTTTTTTTACATATAAATTTATTTATTTTAATTGGAGGCTAATTACAATATTGTATTGGTTTTGCCATACATCAACATAAGCCAGCTTTTTACTCTCCTCTTTCACCCTCATCAAAAGGATCTTTAGTTTCTCTTCACTTTCTGCCATTAGAGTGGTATCATCTACCTATCTGAGGTTGTTGATATTTCTCCTAACTTCTTGATTCCAGCTTGGGATTCATCCAGCCTAGCATTTCATATGATGCACTCTGCATAGAAATTAAATAAACAGGGTGTTTATACAGCCTTGCCATACTCTTTTCCCTATCTGGAACCAGTGTATTGTTCCACATCTGGCTCTAACTGTTGCTTCTTGACCTGCATACAGGTTTCGCAGGAGGCAGGTAAGATGGTCTGGTATTCCATCTCTTTAAGAATTTCCCACAGTTTGTTGGAAACATAGTCAAAGGCTTTAGCATAGTCAGTGAAGCAGAACTGACTGCTTCTTTATTTCAGTTTTTATGGAATTCCTTTGCTTTTTCTATTATCCATCAGATGGTGGCAATTTGATCTCTGGTTCCTCTTCCTTTTCTAAATCCAACTTATACATATGGCAATTCTCAGTTCATGTACTGTTGAAGCCTAGCTTGAAGAATTTTGCACAGTTGCATTGCTAGCGTGTGAAATGAGCACAACTGTACCATAGTTTGACCATTCTTTGGCATTGCCTTTCTTTGGGATTGGAAGGAAAACTGACCTTTTCCAGTCCTGTGGCCACTGCCGAGTTTTCCAAATTTGCTGGCATATTGAGTGCAGCACTTTCACAGCATCATCTTTTAGGATTTGAAATAGCTCAGCTGGAATTCCATCACCTCCATTAGCTTTGTTTGTAGTAATGTTTCCTAAGGCCCACTAGACTTCACACTCCAGGATGTCTGGCTCTAGGTGAGTGACCACATCATCAGGGTTACCTGGGTCATTAAGACCTTTTTTGTCCAGTTCTTCTGTGTATTCTTGCCACCTTTTCTTAATCTCTTCTGCTTCTGTTAGGTTCTTATCATTTCTGACCTTTATGTGCCTATCTTAGAATGATATGTTTCCTTGATAGCTCTAATTTTCGTAAGAGATCTCTAGTCTCCCATTCCATTGCTTTTTGACAAAGAGGGTGACTCCATTTCTTCTAAGGGATTCTTGCCCACAATAGTAGATATAATGGTCATCTGAATTAAATTCACTGAATCCTGTCTATTTTAGTTTACTTGATTTCAAAAATGTCGATGTTCACTCTTGCCATCTCGTGGTTGACCACATCCAATTTACCTTTATACAGGGACCTAATATTCCAGGTTCCTATGCAATATTGTTCTTTACAGCATCAGACTTTACTTGCACCACTAGACTCATCCACAACTGGGTATCATTTCTGCTTTGACTCAGCCTCATCATTCTTTCTGGAGCTTTTTCTCCACTCTTCGCTAGTAGCATATTGAACACCTGCCCACCTGGTGGGGAGGCTCATCTTCCAGTGTCATATCTATTTGCCTTTTCATACTGTTCATGGGTTTCTCAAGGCAAGAATACTGAAGTAGTTTGCCATTCCCTTCTCCAGTGGACCATATTTTGTCAGAACTCTCTACTTTGATGCCTCCATCTTGGATGGCCCTGAACGGCATGGCTCATAGTTTCACTGAGTTACACAAGGCTGTGATCCATGTGGTCATTTTGGTTCATTTCTATGACTGTGATTTTCATTCTGTCTGCCCTCTGATGGATGAGGATAAGAGGCTTGTGGAAACTTCCTGAAGGGATTGGCTGTGGGGAAAACTGGGTCTTACTCTGCTGGGTGAGGCCATGCTTAGTAAACTTTAATCCAATTTTTTGCTGACAGGTAGGGCTCTGTTCCCTCCCTGTAGTTTGGCCTGAGGTGGCCCATTCCTTGAGTCTGCAGTCTCTATGGTAGTGTTAATGGCACCTCCTCCAAGAGGACTTATGCCAACATGCCACACCTCCCAGGACTGCTGCTACCAGTGCCCCTGATCCTAGAGCAGGCCACTGTCGACCCACACCTCTGCAGGAGACTCCCAAACACTCAGAGGTAGGTCTGGCTCAGTCTCTTGTGGGGTCGCTTCTCCTTTTTCTTGGGTCCTGGAGTGCACAAGGTTTTGTTTGTGCCTTCCAAGAGTCTCCATTGCCCCCAGCTCTGTGGAAGTCCTGTAATCAAATATGCTGACCTTCAAACCTGGAGATTCCCAGTCCCTTTACCAGATCGCCAGTTTGGAAAGTCTAAAATGGGGTCTAGAACCTTCACAACAGTGCTTTGGTATAATTCTTTTCCAGTTTGTTGGTCACCCACCCAGCAGCTCTGTGGTATGATTCCACGATCAACGGTGGTGCTAATGGTGACCTCCTCCAAGAGGACTTATGCCAACACACCATACTTCCCAAGATGGCTGCTGCCAGTGCCCCTGTCCCCATGGCAGGCCACTGCTGCCCTGTGCCTTCACAGGAGGCCCTTAAACACTACAGGCATTTCTGGTTCAGTCTCTTGTTGGGGGAGAATGCTCCTTTCCCTTAGGTCCTAGTGTGCACAAGGCTTTGTTTGTGCCCTTCAAGAGTCTCTGGTGGGTATTGCATTTGACTTTAATATGATTGCATCCCTCCTACCATCTCGTTGTGGCTTCTCCTTTGTCCTTCGAAGTGGGGTATCTTTTATTTTGGTGGGTTCCAACATCCTCCTGTCAATGGTTGTTCAGCAGCTAGTTGCAAGTTTGGTATTCTTGCAGGAGAAGAGGAGTGCACGTCCTTCTACTCTGCCATATCGAAATAGGATTGAAAGGGTTTCATCTTAAAGTGGAATAAAAGGATTTAAAAGATGCATTACAAAAGTCATTTATTTCAGAGTGGAAATACTACAGCTGAAAGGGCCATTTTACTTGATATTAAAGAGGAAATAATGGAGAAAAAGAAGGGAGTGGGAAGGAAGGAAAAATATCAAAATCTACTAAATTAAGCCTGAAACTTGCCATTTTTATGTATCTCAAACCAGTATGTGGAATCTCTTGAATGCAAAAGTACTATAGTTTTCTTTATTAGAACATTTCTATGAATTCAACTTTTCATCAGAGGAAGGAAATTCTTGATCCATTTTATTTGCCTGTTTTATACATCTGAGAAGTGTTTTCTCTTTCATTCCCCTAAACTGCATTAGAAGTACTTTCACAATATAGGTATTAACTTTCCTATCCAAGACATGCTTAACAAACTAAACCACTTAAATACACTTTGGCAAACTGTGTCAAAAGTTATGGCCTCTGCACTGTTTTATGAAACATTGCATAAAGTCATTGTTCTAAGACATAAAAGCTTGGTCAGGATTAGCTGGTAACTACAAAATAAAATCCTGAATATCTGAAAAAGGTACATAACAATGTGTTATTGTAACCTACCATTTTTTGTGAAGTCAAGAGCTCTATGGAAATACAGTTGTCCCTTTAACAATGTGTGTTTGAACTGCAGGGCTCCACTTTTACATGCCTACTTTTCAATAGTAAATACTACAGTACTAACGTGACCCTTGGCTGGTTGAATTCAAAGATGTGGGGAAACCATAGATATGGAAAGCTGACTATAAGTTATATGCAGATTAACTCTCATGTCATTCAAAGGTCAATTGTATATACAAGGATATCACTGGAAGGATACAAAATTTTAAAAGGAAAAATAAAATGTAGGAGGAGAATCTTGTGGACTGAAATTCATGGTAAAAGAACGACTAAGTTGTCATTTTATATCCTTTAGTACTGTTAGAACTTATTTAAACATTCAGGTATTATTTCTATATGAAACAAAATAAAATCCTCATTATGTTACAAAAATACCATTGCATTAATCTTTTTCCAGCTTGCAGTATCAATTTACTGTTTCACTAGTAAGTTTTTATTGAAAGAATACAGTAGCAGTCAGCAGGCCCATAAGGTCCCGAAGGCCTTGTGGTCAGTGACTCTTCATCATGTACAATACAATAGCATATTTGGGGAACTGGTCATTTCTTTTCCCCTTCAGAAGTGAGAATGCATTTGATTATAGTAAGTGATTCTTTTAACGTGGTACTATATTCAATTTTCTGGGGAAGGAAATGGCAGCCCACTCCAGATTTCTTGCATGGAGAATCCCGTGGACAGAGGAGCCTGGTGGGCTACAGTCCATGGGGTTGCAAGAGTTGGACATGACTAAGTGACTAAACCACCACCACCACCATATTCAATTTGCTAATATTTTGTTAAGAACTTTTGCATCTATGTGCACCAGGAATGTGTTGTGCATGTGTTGTGTGTGTTTGTGTGTGTGTGTGTGTGTGTGTGCATGCTCAATCATGGTCAACTCTTTCCAGCCCCATGGACTGTAGCCCATTAGGCTCCTCTGTCCATGGGATTTCCAAGCCTAGCACACAGAATGGGTTGCATTTCTTCCTTTAGGGGATGTTCCCAACCCAGGAATTGAAACTGTATCTCCTATATCAGCAGGCAGATTCTTTACCACTGCACTCCTATTGATAACCTCCTATTGATAATAAGGTTGAGGGTTGTTATGATTGGTATTTTATTTCATGTATGTGATAGTGATAATGTAGTGGTGGTTGAGTTGCTTATGAACATTATGAATAAGATGATATAGATGGCAAGGTTTAGCATTGTTATTAGATCAGACCAGATCAGTTGCTCAGTCGTGTCTGACTCTTTCTGACCCCATGAATCGCAGCATGCCAGGCCTCCCTGTCCATCACCAACTCCCGGAGTTCACTGAGACTCACATCCATCGAGTCAGTGATGCCATCCAGCCATCTCATCCTCTGTTGTCCCCTTCTCCTCCCACCCCCAATCCCTCCCAGCATCAGGGTTTTTTCCAATGAGTCAACTCTTCGCATGAGGTGGCCAAAGTACTGGAGTTTCAGCTTTAGCATCATTCCTTCCAAAGAAATCCCAGGGCTGATCTCCTTCAGAATGGACTGGTTGGATCTCCTTGCAGTCCAAGGGACTCTCAAGAGTCTTCTCCAGCACCACAGTTCAAAAGCATCAATTCTTCGGCGCTCAGCCTTCTTCACAGCCCAACTCTCACATCCATACATGACCACAGGAAAAACCATAGCCTTAACTAGACGAACCTTTGTTGGCAAAGTAATGTCTCTGCTTTTCAATATGCTATCTAGGTTGGTCATAACTTTCCTTCCAAGGAGTAAGCATCTTTTAATTTCATGGCTGCAGTCACCATCTGCAGTGATTTTGGAGCCCCCCCCAAAATAAAGTCTGACACTGTTTCCACTGTTTCCCCATCTATTTCCCATGAAGTGGTGGAACCGGATGCCATGATCTTCGTTTTCTCAATGTTGAGCTTTAAGCCAACTTTTTCACTCTCCACTTTCACTTTCACTTTCATCAAGAGGCTTTTTAGTTCCTGTTCACTTTTTGCCATAAGGGTGGTGTCATCTGCATATCTGAGGTTATTGATATTTCTCCCGGCAATCTTGATTCCAGCTTGTGTTTCTTCCAGTCCAGCATTTCTCATGATGTTCTCTGCATAGAAGTTAAATAAACAGGGTGACAATATACAGCCTTGATGAACTCCTTTTCCTATTTGGAACCAGTCTGTTGTTCCATGTCCAGTTCTAACTGTTGCTTCCTGACCTGCATACAAATTTCTCAAGAGGCAAATCAGGTGGTCTGGTATTCCCGTCTCTTTCAGAATTTTCCACAGTTTATTGTGATCCACACAGTCAAAGGCTTTGGCATAGTCAATAAAGCAGAAATAGATGTTTTTCTGGAACTCTCTTGCTTTTTCTATGATCCAGCAGATGTTGGCAATTTGATCTCTGGTTCCTCTTCCTTTTCTAAAACCAGCTTGAACATCAGGAAGTTCACAGTTCACATATTGCTGAAGCCTGGCTTGGAGAATTTTGAGCATTACTTTAGCATTGTTATAGGGGGGTTGTAAATAGGATTACTGTCATTCATCCTATATGAGCAATGAATACGCTATGATTTTTCATATTTGTGTCTACTTTAGTCCTCCGCAGCTCCAGTTATAATGGATAATATGATACAGTTAGTATTAAATTTAAGTTAATTGATGGTGAAATTTGGTACAGCACAGATATGGGTGCAAGTTTTTGTCATGTTAATAGGATTAAGCTGGATGCTAGTGAAATGCCTTATGTAAATTCTCATACTCAGAAGTGGAATAAGGATATTCCTAATTTTATGATCAAAGCTATTGTTATTAGTATAGATGTTATTGGATTAAATAATTTTGTGATGGTTTATTGGCCTGAGAATAACAGATTCACAATAACAGTTATTATGAGTAATATACAGTGGACTATGTTAAAAAATATTTAGTTGATGCTTCTGTGGCTTATGGGTTAAATATTTTTATTATAATAGGGATGATGGCTGCTGCTCAATCACTTCAGTCGTGTCCGACTCTGTGTGACCCCGTAGACGGCAGCCCACCAGGCTGTTCTGTCCCTGGGATCCTCCAGGCAAGAACACTGGAGTGGATTGCCATTTCCTTCTCCAATGCATGAAAGCAAAAAGTGAAAGTGAAGTCACTCAGTCGTGTCCGACTCTTAACAACCCCATGGACTGCAGCCTACCAGGCTCCTCCGCCCATGGGATTTTCCAGGCAAGAGTACTGGAGTGGGGTGCCATTGCCTTCTCCGATGATGGCTAGCATCTTTATTTCAAATCCAATTCAGATAAGTAGTCAATGGGAGCTGATTATAATGGTAATAACTCCTGAGATAATAGTTGCTAAGATAATGATAAAGATGATGGGATTTATTAGTACCGAAAGAGTATAAACCAACATTTTCAGGGTATGAGCCCTGATAGCTTAATTAGCTGACTTTACTTGTAGAATGTGGTTTTTCAGAGTAACTATATTAGTTGGTCATATCAGAATTGGGGATATGTGCTTGAATTCATAGGAAGGAGATTGTTAATAATAGTGACTTATTTTTAATAATAGTGACTTAGTGAAAAAATTAATTATATATAATTCTGGTGTGTATGGGTTGTGGAATGCCCCTAAGAATAAAATTGTTGTGAAGATGTTTATCATGATAATGTTTGCATATTCTGCTATTAAAAACAGGGTGAATGACCCTACTGTGTATTCTACGTTAAAGCCTGACATGAGCTCAGATCCTCCTTCTGTTAAGTCAAATTGGTCTCTGCCAGGGTAGAGATATACCATATTATAGCTAATGATCATGATGGGAAAATTAATCATAGTTGTTCTTGTATGATGATAAGGGTAGAGAGAGAGTGAAGGACTAGCTTATTAAGAGGACTGATAGGAGAATAATTGCCAGTGTTACTTTATATGAAATTGTCTGTGCTATTGCTCGTAGAACCCCAATTAGTGTGTACTTTGAGTTAGAGGCTCATCCTTATCATTGAGTGGAGTATACGGCTAAGCTTGATATGGCCAGTATAAATAGAACTCCTAGGTTTATATTAATAAGAGGATAGTGTATAGGTCTTCCCCTGTAGTTCAGCTGGTAAAGAATCTGCCTGCAATGTGGGAAACCTGGGTTCGATCCCTCCTGGGTTGTGAAGATCCCCTGGAGAAAGGAAAGGCTACCCACTTCAGTATTCTGGCCTGGAAAACTCCACGGGTCGGACATGACTGACTCCCCACTTTGACTCACTTTCACAGTGTATAGGTAGGGATACTCATATGGTTAAAGGTAGACTCAAGGCTAGGATGGGTGCTAGAATGAATATTGAGATTGATGTTCTGGCTGGTCATAAGGGTTCCTTAATAAACAGTTTGCATCAGCAATGGGTTGAAGTAGACCTTATGGTCCTATGACATTTGCGCCTTTTTGGAATTGCATGTAGCCTAGAACTTTTCATTTGACTAGTATTAAAAATGCTACAGCTAAAAGAATGGGGAAAATGAGTATTAGAATGTTAATAATGAGCATTTTGTTAAGGAGGATTTCAATCTCTGATTATAAAGGTTTAAGTTTTACACAATTATCAGGCTCTGCCACCTTAAATAAACCTGGTTCTTGAGTAGGAGTTTTTTAACTTATTAATTAAGATGAAATCATTAATTGTTTTAAGGTACTTATTTAAAGTTGGCCTTATTTCTCTTGTCCTTTTGTACTGGGAGAAATGGAAAATAGAAACTGCCCTGGATTACTCTGGTCAAACTCAAATCACATAGGACTCTAATCATTGAACAAATGAAACTTTAATAGTGGTTACTCTACTGGGGTGTCCTGATCCAACACCAGAGTCATAAACCTTATTGTCAATATAAACTCTAAAATAAGGTTTTGCTGTTATCCCTAGGGTAACTTGTTCTGTTGATTAATTTCTTGGATCAATAAGTGACAATGTGATTTGACTGGTAGCTCTAGGCTTTAAAAATCACTCAGAGGATTTTTTTCTCTGAGGGTACCCCAACCAAAATTATTAACCCAGTAAAAGTTTTGTTATTCCTTAGTGGCTTAATTTTGGGTTTTTTGGGGGGTGGTGGGGGTGTGAAGGTTAATTAAAGCTCCATGGGGTCTTCTCATCTTATTAATTTATTCCCACCTCTTGGGAAGGTCAATTTCACTGACTGAAAGTAAGAGACAGTAAAATTCTTGTGTGGCCATTCATACAAGTCTTTATTTAGAGAACAAATGATTATGTTACCTTTGCATGGTCAGGATATCACGGCTATTTAATGATTGTCACTGAGTAGGCAACGTCTCTAATACTAGTGATGCTAGAGGTGATGTTTTTGGTAAACAGGCTGGGTTTGTGTTTGTCAAGTTCCTTTTACTTCATTTAATCTTTCCCTGAGTGCATGCCTATGTTGGGTTAACAGTACAATTAATAAATGATTTAATGTTAAGTTATTTTTATTTACTGTTAACTGTCAGAATAATATTAGTTGCTAACATAAACTTATACAAGGAGAAATGTTTCTTGTTACTCATATTAACATCATTGCTCTCATCAAGAAACAAAGGGAGAAAAATCAAATCAATAAAATTAGAAATGAAAATAGATCACAATAGACAACACAGAAATACAAAGGATCATAAGAGACTACTATCAGCAATTATATGCCAATAAAATGGACAAAGTGGAAGAAATGCACAAATTCTTAGAAAAGTACAACTTTCCAAAACTGAACCAGGAATAAATAGAAAATCTTAACAGACCCATCACAAGCACAGAAATTGAAATTGTAATCAGAAATCTTCCAGCAAACAAAAGCCCAGGGCCAGATGGCTTCACAGCTGAATTCTACCAAAAATTTAGAGAAGAGCTAGCACCTATCCTACTCAAACCTTTCCAGAAAATTGCAGAGGAAGGTAAATTTCCAAACTCATTCTATGAGGCCACCATCACCCTAATACCAAAACCTGACAAAGATGCCACAAAAAAAAGAAAACTACAGGCCAATATCACTGATGAACATAGATGCAAAAAATCCTTAACAAAATTTTAGCAATCAGAATCCAACAACAGATTAAAAAGATCATACACCATGACCAAGTGGGCTTTATCCCAGGGATGCAAGGATTCTTCAATATCCGCAAATCAATCAATGTAATACACCACATTAACAAATTGAAAAATAAAAGCCATATGATTATCTCAATAGATTCAGAGAAAGCCTTTGACAAAATTCAATGTCCATTTATAATAAAAACTCTCCAGAAAGCAGGAATAGAAGGAACATACCTCAACATAATAAAAGCTATATATAACAAAGCCACAGCAAACATTATCCTCAATGGTGAAAAATTGAAAGCATTTCCCCTAAAGTCAGGAACAAGACAAGGGTGCCCACTTTCACCATTACTATTCAACATAGTTTTGGCCACAGCAATCAGAGCAGAAAAAGAAATAAAAGGAATCCAAATTGGAAAAGAAGAAGTAAAACTCTCACTGTTTGCAGATGATATGATCCTCTACATAGAAAACCCTGAAGACTCCACCAGAAAATTACTAGAGCTAATCAATGAATATAGTAAAGTTGCAGATATAAAATCAACACACAGAAATCCCTTGCATTCCTATACACTAATAATGAGAAAATAGAAAGAGAAATTAAGGAAACAATTCCATTCACCATTGCAATGAAAAGAATAAAATACTTAGGAATATATCTACCTAAAGAAACTAAAGACCTATATATAGAAAACTATAAAATACTGGTGAAAGAAATCAAAGAGGACACTAATAGATGGAGAAATATACCATGTTCATGGATCAGAAGAATCAATATAGTGAAAATGAGTATACTACCCAAAGCAGTCTATAGATTCAATGCAATCCCTATCAAGCTACCAATGGTATTTTTCACAGAGCTAGAACAAATAATTTCACAATTTGTATGGAAATACAAAAAACCTTGAATAGCCAAAGCAATCTTGAGAAAGAAGAATGGAACTAGGGGAATCAACCCTGCCTGACTTTAGGCTCTACTACAAAGCCACAGTCATCAAGACAGTGTGGTACTGGCACAAAGACAGAAATATAGATCAATGGGACAAAATAGAAAGCCCAGAGATAAATCCACACACCTATGGACACCTTATCTTTGACAAAGGAAGCAAGAATATACAATGGATTAAAGACAATCTCTTTAACAAGTGGTGCTGGGAAAACTGGTCAACCACTTGTAAAAGAATGAAACTAGAACACTTTCTAACACCATATACAAAAATAAACTCAAAATGGATTAAAGATCTAAATGTAAGACCAGAAACTATAAAACTCTTAGAAGAGAACATAGGCAAAACACTCTCCGACATATATCACAGCAGGATCCTCTATGACCCACCTCCCAGAATATTGGAAATAAAAGCAAAAATAAACAAATGGGACCTAATTAAACTTAAAGGCTTCTGCACTACAAAGGAAACTATAAGCAAGGTGAAAAGACAGCCTTCAGAATGGGAGAAAATAATAGCAAATGAAGCAACTGACAAACAACTAATCTCAAAAATATACAAGCAACTCCTACAGCTCAATTCCAGAAAAATAAATGACCCAATCAAAAAATGGGCCAAAGAACTAAATAGACATTTCTCCAAAGAAGACATACAGATGGCTAACAAACACATGAAAAGATGCTCAACATCACTCATTATTAGAGAAATGCAAATCAAAACCGCAATGAGGTATCATTTCACGCCAGTCAGAATGGCTGCGATCCAAAAGTCTACAAGCAATAAATGCTGGACAGGGTGTGGAGAAAAGGGAACCCTCTTACACTGTTGGTGGGAATGCAAACTAGTACAGCGACTATGGAGAACAGTGTAGAGATTCCTTAAAAAACTGGAAATAGAACTGCCTTATGACCCAGCAATCCCACTGCTGGGCATACACACTGAGGAAACCAGAATTGAAACAGACACGTGTACCCCAATGTTCATCGCAGCACTGTTTATAATAGCCAGGACATGGAAGCAACCTAGATGTCCATCAGCAGATGAATGGATAAGAAAGCAGTGGTACATATACACAATGGAGTATTACTCAGCCATTAAAAAGAATACATTTGAATCAGTTCTAACGAGGTGGATGAAACTGGAGCCTATTATACAGAGTGAAGGAAGCCAGAAAGAAAAACACCAATACAGTATACTAACATATATATATGGAATTTAGAAAGATGGTAATGATAACTCTGTATATGAGATAGCAAAAGAGACACAGATGTATAGAAGTCTTTTGGACTCTGTGGGAGAGGGAGAGGGTGGGATGATTTGGGAGAATGACATTGAAACTTGTATAATATCATATACGGAATGAATCGCCAGTCCAGGTTCAGTGTATGATACTGGATGCTTGGGGCTGGTGCACTGAGACAACCCAGAGGGATGGTACGGGGAGGGAGGAGGGAGGGGGATTCAGGATGGGGAACACATGTATACCTGTGGTGGATTCATGTTGATGTATGGCAAAACCAATACAATATTGTAAAGTAATTAACCTCCAATTAAAATAAATAAATGTATATTTTTTTAAAAAAATCATTGCTTCTATTATTTAGTAGATTAGTCCAGTACTGGGTCTAGGAGTTGATTATTTGTTATTGGAATTAAAGCATTTTTGTTGTTGAACCTTAATGCTTTCTTAATTGATGGCTGCTTTTAGGCCAACTATGGTATTGCTTGTTTTTACTCTCTGGTAAAGGTTGTACCCATTTCTAAATGGCTGTACCTTTTTAGACTAATTTTAAAAATACAGTGTGATTTATGGAGATTTTTGCATTTTTTAAAGTTGAACTAAAATTCGTTATCTGGGCAACCAGCTATCACCAGACTCATTAGGCTTGTCACCTCTACTTACAAATCTTCTCACTATTTTGCCACATAGGTGAGTTAGTTCCAGATAAATATTTTTAAGTGTCTCATCTGGTTTCAGGTTATTTAACTTAAGTTCTCTTTGTTAAATTTTTGCTAGTTAACTCATCATGCAAAAGGTACAAAGGGTAATCTTTGCTTTTTAGTACTTTTAACTTTTTCTTTCATTGTTTCCTTGTGGTACTTTCTCTATAGCACCATGGATTCTTTAAATTTCTATCTCCTATACTTTAAATAGTTTACTAAATGCTTTACTTAATTCGACTGTGTTAGTATAACGGGGAAAATAGTGGGCTAGTTTTGGCTCAAGGCATTCACAAATTATGAAATCTTCTAGGTGTAAACTAGATGTTTTGTTTGAGCTATGCTTTGACTTGTCCAAGCACACTTTCCAGTATGCTTACCTTGTTCTGACTTGTTTCCTCTCACATAGTTAATATCTGTAAAGAATTTTAAGCATTTTATTTATTTGAGGAGGGTGTTGGTGGTATGTGCATGCTTCATGGCCTTATTCAATTAAGCACTCTGCTTTTAACTTACCATTAAATGTTCTTAATTTTCATAAGAATTTTTGTATGAAGTTTTCTTAAAATAGAAAATGTAGCCCATTTCTTTCCATCCCATAGGTTACACCTTGACCTAATGTTTTTATGTACTATGATTATGCTTGTATTCCTTTTGAGGATTTGCTGAAGATGGCAGTATATAGACTGAATTAGCAAGGGTTGATGAGGTTTATAGGGGTTTATCGATTATAGAACAGGTTCCTCTAGAAGGGTGTGAAGTACGGCCAAGTCCTTTGAGTTTTAAGCTGTTGCTGTTAGTACTCTGGTGAATAATATTTTTCGTGTAATTATTTGTGTTTAGGGCTGAGCATAGTGGGGTATCTAATCCCAGTTTGGGTCTTAGCTGTCATGTGGCAATACTATTAAAGTTACTTTCATCATTTGGTTTTATTATAATTATGACTTTTTGTGGCTTAAGTAAAATTTAACTTTATTTTTGTAAAATCTCTTTAACATGCCTTACCTCATGTCTCTATTAATTTGGGTTAATTGTATGACTGTGATGGCTTGCACGAAATTTACCAACTCTGTTTTGTATAACTGAGTCAAACTTTCATTCATAGGTTTAATTTTTAACACTGCTCTTTCCCATGGAGGTGTAGTTAAGCAAGGTGTTATGAGCTACTATGCTAGTGGCCTTGATATCTGCTCCTTTTAATCTTAGTGATATAGAGGACATTCTCATTGGGATGTGGATGCTTGCATATATAATTTTTATTAAAAATTTATAGAAAGGCTGGGACTAAGCATATATGTTTATGGAGTTGATATACTCATCTAGGCATTTTCAGTGCCTTGCTTTAGTATTTAAGCAACATTAGCAGTCTATGTTACTGAACAGCTGTGAAAATACTTATATAAATATTTTGAGTAATTCTTCTTGTATCTAGTTTTAAGGTTTTGATAAATTGGTTTGTGGATCGAGGGGGATGCTTGTCCATGCAGGTTGTGAATATCTAAGGCAGGGGGAGATAAAGGAAAATAATGGAGTATCATTTAGTATATGAAATAATATTATGTCCTGATTCCATTGACAAAATTACCTGCCTCTCATTATGCTGATAGTTCAGTTCAGTTCAGTTCAGTTCAGTCGCTCAGTCATGTCCAACTCTTTGCGACCCCATGAATCACAGCACGCCAGGCCTCCCTGTCCATCACCAACTCCCGGAGTTCACCCAAACTCATGTCCATCGAGTCGGTGATGCCATCCAGCCATCTCATCCTCTGGCGTCCCCTTCTCCTCTTGCCCCCAATCCCTCCCAGCATCAGAGTCTTTTCCAATGAGTCAACTCTTCGCATGAGGTGGCCAGAGTATTGGAGTTTCAGCTTTAGCGTCATTCCTTCCAAAGAACACCCAGGACGATAGTTAGTGTTCAGTTAAGTCCAGGTATAGTCAAATGTACCAGGTTAGGGCCTCAGATAACCATAACTGAGTCCAGGCATTCCCCCAAATTTAAAAATACCAAATGTGGGACACCACAGTTGTGTGAACCTCATGAGTCCATCAAGAGGTCTTACTTAAAAGGAACAAGTGGGCGATTTTTGGTAAGATGGTCCTGAAGAAACAGATGTCTGATAAAGTTCTGTCAATAGAAATCCTCACAAGTTATGTGCCCAGAGTGAGAAGAGGTGTACCTGCCGTGCAGGTTGGTGGTTTCATGAGGTTTGGTGACTTAGCTCATGATCTAATGGACAGGATGTATGTTGACAAGGACTTATCTGATGTAATGTACTATGTATGGTCAATAATTATATGTACCATGTGATATTAATAATGTTACATACATGCTTATATGGAGAAGGAAATGGCAACCCTCTCCAGTAGGCTTGCCTGGAAAATCCCATGGAGAGAGGAGCCTGGTGGGCTATAGTCCATATGGTCACAAAGAGTCAGACATGACTGAAGCAACTTAACACACACACACACACACACACACACACACACACACATGCTTATTGCTTGGGCTAAATAAATTAATATACAATTATACATATTACATACTAGTAGCATATATATTGGGCTTCCCTGGTGATTCAGAGGGTAAAGTGTCTGCCTGCAATGTGGGAAACCAGGGTTCGATCCCTGGGTCAGGAAGAGCCCCTGGAGAAGAAAATGGCAACCCACTCCAGTACTCTTGCCTGGAAAATCCCATGGACAGAGAAGCCTGGTAGGCTTCATGGGGTCACAAAGAGTCATGGGTATGTGGACATGCAGATATGCATGAAGTAATAGAAGGAATTTTTAAATAACTGAATAATTTTAATACTAACATAGTATTTAAATGTATTATAATAAAAAAAATTTCATGGACTAGCTTAAGTAGAATTTCAGCTTTGGGTGTTAATGGTGGGGCTTTAGCCTCTTCCTTGAGTCTTAAGGAGATTTAGTGTTCTCCTTTTCTGGCTTACAAGATGAGGGTAATGGATATACCATGAAGACTCTTCATTTTAGGAGATTGTCTTCAATAATGCTAGTTACTGATATTAATATTGGGATAAGGAAAAAGTATGTAATAGATGCTAGTACCACAATTTATGTGTACATAATAGATTTTTCCAGTGGTCATGTATGGATGTAAGAGTTGGACTGTGAAGAAAGCTGAGCACCGAAGAATTGATGGTTTTGAACTGTGGTATGGAAGACTCTTGAGAGTCCCTTGGACTGCAAGGAGGTCCAAACAGTCCATCCTAAAAGAGATCAGTCCTGGGTGTTCATTGGAAGGACTGATGCTAAAGCTGAAGCTCCACTACTTTGGCCACCTCATGCAAAGAGTTGACTCATTGGAAAAGACTCTGATGCTGGGAGGGATTCAGGGCAGGAGGAGAAGGGGATGACAGAGGATGAGATGGCTGGATGGCATCACCGATTCGATGGACATGGGTTTGAGTGAACTCTGGGAGGTGGTTATGGACAGGGAGACCTGGTGTGCTGCAATTCATGGGGTCACAAAGAGTTGGACACGACTGAGTGACTGAACTGAACTGAACAGCTTTGAACAGATTTTATGTGGATATTAGTTTTCACTTCCTTTGGGTATATACCAAGGAGTGTAATTGCAAAATTAATATTAAACTACTTCAACCTTTCTCCATATAATCTTATGTTATAAAATGTCTTTAAAAAAATAAAATGCAGCTTTATTCCTAAATATTGGGAAATATAATGGTTGTATCTTCTGTTGTAGGTAGATAAAAGTCCAAGTAAATATATTTAAAGAATCCTAGGAAGATTATATCCTCTTCCTCTTCTGACATAGTTTGTTCTCTGGCTGTTACAGGGACTAACATGTCCCTCTAGAAATCATAAAGTTCAAATGCTCGCTGGGCATGTTTGGTTAGTAGAGATTAGGTCTCACTGTCAGCCCTTTCCAGAGAAGGCAATGGCAACCCGATCCAGTACTCTTGGCTGGAGGGTCCCATGGGCAGAGGAGCCTGGTAGGCTGCAGTCTATGGGGTCACTAAGAGTCAGACACGACTGAGCGACTTCACTTTCACTTTTCACTTTCATGCATTGGAGAAGGAAATGGCAACCCATTCCAGTGTTCTTGCCTGGAGAATCCCAGGGACAGCAGAACCTGGTGGGCTGCCATCTATGGGGTCGCACAAAGTTGGACATAACTGAAGTGACTTAGCAGCAGCAGCAGCAGTAGTTGTCCAATAATAATAAAGGGGTGCTCTACTGGTTGTCCCCCAATTCATGTGTTAGGAGGTCTACTACTAGAATTCAGAACACACATTAGCTGAATGGTCAGAATACCATGCTTCATTGTTTAGATGTATGAAGTAGTGGTATTAATACCAAGATTAGGATAGAAACACTTAGAGCTAAAACTCCACCTAGTTTGTTAGGGACTGGTTGCAGGATTGCATGTGCAAATAGGAAGTATCATTCTGGCTTGATATGGGGAGGTGTATTGAGAGGGTTTGCTGGAGTGTAGTTACCTGGGTCTCTAATAGGTTAGGTGAAAATAGGACTAGTATCATTAGTACAAGAACTAGGAACAAACCACCTAAGAGGTCTTTAATTGTATAACATGGATGAAACGGGATCTTGTCTATGTCAGATGAAATTCCTGTTGGGTGTTGGATGCTGTTTTGTGGAGGAATAGTAAATGGACTATAGCAAATTCTTCAATAATAATGACTGAATGAAGTGGAGGGTAAAGAACTGTGTGAGGGTTGCTTTGTCTCCTGAGACGCCCCCTCAGATTCATTCAGCTAGGTTTGTGTTGATATATGGGATTGCTAAGAGTAAGTTAGTAATTTCTGTTGCCCTTCAAAATGGTGTTTGTTCCCAAGGTAATGCATAGCCTATGACTGCTGTGGTTATTACTGTGAATAACACGATAAGTCTGATATTTTATGTTTCTAGAAGTGTGTATAATCCATAATACAGGCCACATCCTACATGTATGCTGCTGCTACTACTGCTAAGTCACTTCAGTCATGTACGACTCTGTGTGATCCCAGAGACAGCAGCCCACCAGAATCCCCTGTTCCTAGGATTCTCTAGGCAAGAACACTGGAGTGGGTTGCCATTTCCTTCTCCAATGCATGAAAGTGAAAAATGAAAGTGAAGTCACTCAGTCATGTCCGACTCTTTGCGACCCCATGGACTGCAGCCTACCAGGCTCCTCTGTCCATGGAATTGTCCAGGCAAGAGTACTGGAGTGGGTTGCCATTTCCTTCTCCATGTATGTATTGGATAATTTGGGCTTTCATGGTGGCTCAGATGGTAAAGAATCTACCTGCAATGCAGGAGACCTGGATTTGATCCCTGGCTGATTCATGTTGATCTTTGGCAGAAACCTACATAATACCATAAAGCAACTATCCTTCAATTAAAAATAAATAAATTTTTAAAAAGATTTGTAAGATTAAGTAAATGCCTAGTAAAGAACAAAAGTTTCATCATGATGACATGTTTGATGGGGCTGGGAGATCAATGAATGTGTGGTTAAAAATTTTTATTAATGGGTGTGATTTTCAAATGTTGGTCATTAGGGTTCTTGTAGTAATGGCACCCCACTCCAGTACTCTTGCCTGGAAAATCCCATGGATGGAGGAGCCTGGTAGGCTACAGTCCATGGGGTCGCTAAGAGTCAGACGTGACTGAGCGACTTCACTTTCACTCTTCACTTTCATGCACTGGAGAAGGAAATGGCAACCCACTCCAGTGTTCTTGCCTGGAGAATCCCAGGGACGGGGGAGCCTGATGGGCTGCCATCTATGGGGTCACACAGAGTCGGACACAACTGAAGCGACTTAGCAGCAGCAGCAGCAGTTGAATAACAATGATGGTTTTTCATATCATTAGTCATGGTTAAATTCCATGAAAGAATAATGATAACATACATTATATTTAGTTTAAGTACTATTTTTGTGATTGGTTTTGTGGGGTTTTCTTCAAAACCTTCACCTGTTTATGGAGGGCTTGGGTTAACTGTAAGTGGTGGTGTTGGTTGTGGTACTGTATTGAATTTTTGTGAGTCTCTTTTATGATTAATGGTATTCCTGATTTATTTAGGTGGGATGTTAGTGGTATTTGGTTATACAATGGCTATGGCTACTGAGCAATATCCTGAGGTTTGGGTTTCTAAGAAGACTGTCTTAGGAATATTTCTTTCCAGCTTAATTATGGAATTTTCAATGGCTTTTCTACACAATGAAGGATGAGAAGAAGCAATTGTATTTAAATTTAATGGTCTAGGAGACTGAATAATTTATGATACAGGAGATTCTGGGTTTTTTACTGAGGAGGCCATGGGAATTGCTGCATTGAATAGCTATGGTACTTGATTTGTGACTGGTTGATCATTATTGATCAGTGTTGCGGTTATTATGGAAGTTACTTGTGGAAATTAAATAAGATTATGCAATGAGCAAAGTAATGAGGAAAGAAAGTATTAATTAATTTATTGATTAATCCTTTTTAGTCTGATACTAGTGTATGTTTTTATCTGAATAAGGGAGGTGGTTTTTGGTAAATGTTCTATAAGCAGATTAAGTCTAAGAGAGAAGAAGCTGATTTTTTGGCTTGTTGTTAAGTTTAAATAAAGGGTTAGATGGTGTATAATAGTGGGAAATATCCTAGGATGTTGGAGAACTTGAATGCTTGATGAACAGTTGAACTTCAAGTTCTGTGCCACATTACTAATTTTGAGTGCCAGGATAAAGCTTAGTATAATTTACAGCTAGGGTGGTTGGTTTGAGGTGACAGAGTATAGTTATTTAGGGGATTGTTTTGGGGGGGATATTGTTCAAGATAATAAAACCAGCAAAAATACTTCCAATTAGTAGATGTTTAATATAATTAACTAGGAGGGCATTGTTCTCAAAAATTATTGATGTAGAAAATCAAGGCTGTCCTTGAGGACATAAATAATATGGCTTTGAAAAAGGTGTGAGTATAGATATGAAGGAATGCTAGGTAAGGTTGGTCAATGCCAATTGTTACTATTATTAAGCCTAATTGACTGTAGGTAGAGAAAGCAATGATTTTTTTAATATCATTTTGGGTGAGCGCATATATTGCTGTGAATAATGTAGTGATAGCTCTTAGGCACAATATAACTGAATAAATTTATTATTTTTTGTTGAAGGATAGAAGCGAATGAGTAGGATGATGTCTGCTAATACTATTGTGCTTGAGTGGAATAGGGAAGAGATGGGTGTGGGACCTTCTATTGCTGAGGGTAGTCAGGGGTGTAGACCAAATTGGGCAAATTTTCTGGCTGTGGCTAGTACAAGACCCAGTAGAAGTAAGTTTGAATTATCTATATGGAGTATAAAGATTTGTTGACGTCTCAAGCATTAAAGTTGGGCAAGAAGCATGCTATTATTATAATAAACCCAATATCACCAACATGGTTATATAAGATTGCTTATAGGGCTTCTGTGTTTGCATCTGCCTGTCCATATCCTCACCCAATAGTAGGAAAGATATCGTTCTTCTCCTTCTCAGTAGATTAATTATTGGAAGAGGTTATTAGTGATGACAAGAACTAGTACTGTGATGAGAAAAAGGAGTAACTATTTAAAGAATGAGTTAATATTGGGATCTAAGTGCATCTATCATACTGAGAGTTCTATAATTGATCATGTGACAAGTAGCACTACTGTACAAATATCATTGAGAAATAGTCTATTTTGAAGCTGATCGATAGTTTGCGAGTTTGAACTGTAATTCAGTGCCAGTTTGAGATAATTATTTTTGGCATATATAAATGAATGTTATTGTTGTATTAAACTGATGAAGGCATATGAAATAGTTTTCACATACAGTGGATATGTGGTTTTGTAGATGTTAGTGTCTGCTATTATAATAGGTATTGTTAGTATAAGTAGGGTGGCTAGGGTGAAAGAGGAGAATAAGTTTATTAGTTTTATTTAGAGTTGCACCGATTTCTTTGGTTCCTAAGACAGATGGATAACTACTACCCTTAAAAGTTTGAAAAAGACATGTTCTTAGTCATGGGAACAGAATTAACAGTTCTTGCATAATTTTTCTATAAATAAGGTACAGTCTTCTGTTACTAGATTCACAATCTAGTGTTTTTCTAAACTATATTTAAGGTAAAAAAGACCTAGAATGATTTTTGAGTTTAAGGATAGTAGAAGGGGTGCCATCTATGGGGTCGCACAGAGTCGGACACAACTGAAGCGACTTAGCAGCAGCAGCAGCAGCAGCAGAAGGGGTAAAATGTGTGATGATATGAGGGCATTTTCTTGTGTAAAAGATAGAAAGATATTGTTAATATGGTGTGTATGTTTTGCTCACTGTGTTGTAATTAGCATATATAAAGACAATAGAGCACTGACTACTATATTAACTCCTATTAAAATAATTGTAATGTTTGATCATGAGAAAGATAATATTACTCCAAATAGTTCTCCAATTAAGTTAATAGTTGGGGGTAAGGCTAGGTTTGTAAAGCTTGATACAGTGGAAGTGACAAACAGATTGAAGGGACTAGATCTGATAAACAGAGTGCCTGAAGAACTTTGGACAGAGTTTTGTAACACTGTATAGGAGGCTCTAACCAAAACCCTTCCCTAGAATAAGAAATGCAAAAAGGCAAAATGATTGTCTGAGGAGGCCTTACAAATC
Organism: Bos indicus; assembly: GCF_029378745.1. Taxonomy (NCBI): domain Eukaryota; kingdom Metazoa; phylum Chordata; class Mammalia; order Artiodactyla; family Bovidae; genus Bos; species Bos indicus. The sequence continues at coordinate 116,933,204 of NC_091760.1, forward strand.
GCTGAGAAAAGAGACTAAAAGGCAAAAGAGAAAAGGAAAGGTATTTTCTGATTTCAGACTTCCAAAGAATAGCAAGTAGAGATAAGAAAGCCTTGATCAATGCAAAGAAATAGAGGAAAACAATAGAATGGAGAAGACTAGGGATCGCTTCAAGAAAATTAGATACCAAGGGAACATTTCATGCAAAGATGAGCACAATAAAGGACAGAAACAGTAAGGACATAATGGAAGCAGAAGATATTAAGAGGTGGCAAGAATACACAGAAGAATTATACAAAAAAGATCTTCACAACCCAGATAATCACGATGGTGTGATCACTCACCTAGAGCCAGACATCCTGGTGTGTGCAGTCAAGTGGGATTCAGGAAGTATTACTACAACCAAAGCTAGTGGAGGTGATGGAATTCCAGTCGAGCTATTTCAAATCCTAAAAGATGATACTGTGAAAGTGCTGCACTGAATAAGCCAGCAAATTTGGAAAACTCAGCAGTGCTTACAAGATGGGAAAAGTTCAGTTTTCATTCCAATACCAAAGAAGGACAATGCCAAAGAATGTTCAAACTACCACAGATTGAACTCATTTCACACTCTAGCAAGGTAATGCTCAAATTCCTTCAAGTTAGGCTCCAACAGTACATGAATCAAGAACTCTCAGATGTACGAACTGGATTTAGCAAAGTCAGAGGAACAAGAGATCATATTGCCAACATCCAAGGGAATTCCAGAAAAACATCTACTTCTGTTTCATTAACTACGCCAAAGCCTGTGACTGTGTAGATCAAAATAAACTGTGGAAAATTCTTCAAGAGATGGGAATACCAGACCACCTACCTGCCTCCTGAGAAACCTGTATGCAGGTCAAGAAGCAACAGTTAGAACTGGACATGGAACAACAGACTGGTTCCAAATCGGGAAAGCAGTACATCAAGGCTATATATTGTCACCCTGCTTATTTAACTTATATACAGAGTGCATCATGCGAAATGCCGGGCTAGATGAGCTCAAGCTGTAATCAAGATTTCTGGGAGAAATACCAATAACCTCAGATATGCAGATGACACCACCCTAATGGCGGAAAGTGAAGAGGAACTAAAAAGCCTCTTAATGAGGGTGAAAGAAGAGGGTGAAAAAGCTGGCTTGAAACACAACATTCAAAAAACTAAGATTGTGGCGTCTGGTCCCATCACTTCATGGCAAATAGATGGCGAAAAAATGGAAAGAATGACAGACTTTATTTTCTTGGGCTCCAAAATCACTGCAGATGGTGACTGCAGCCATGAAATTAAAACATGCTTGCTCCTTGGAAGGAAAGCTATGATGAATTTATCATATTAAAAAGCATAGATGTTACTTTGCCAACAAAGATCTGTACAGTCAAAGCTATTGTTTTTTTTTTATTTAAATTTATTTATTTTAATTGGAGGCTAATTTACTTTACAATATTGTATTTGTTTTGCCATACATCAACATGAATCCGCCACGGGTGTACATGTGTTCCCCATCCAGAACCCCCCTCCCACCTCCCTCCCTATACCATCCCTCTGGGTCATCCCAGTGCACCAGCCCCAAGCATCCTGTATCCTGCATCAAACCTGGACTGGTGATTTGTTTCTTATATGATATTATACATGTTTCAATGCCATTCTCCCAAATCATCCCACCCTCTCCCTCTCCCACAGAGTCCAAAGGACTGTTCTATACATCTGTGTCTCTTTTGCTGTCTCACATACAGGGTTATTGTTACTATCTTTCTAAATTCCATATATATGCATTAGTATACTGTATTGGTGTTTTTCTTTCTGGCTTCCTTCACTCTGTATAATAGGCTCCAGTTTCATCCACCTCATTAGAACTGATTCAAATGTATTCTTTTTAATGGCTGAGTAATACTCCATTGTGTATATGTACCACTGCTTTCTTATCCATTCATCTGCTGATGGACATCTAGGTTGCTTCCATGTCCTGGCTATTACAAACAGTGCTGCGATGAACATTGGGGTACACGTGTCTCTTTCAGTTCTGGTTTCCTCAGTGTGTATGCCCAGCAGTGGGATTGCTGGGTCATAAGGCAGTTCTATTGTTTTTCCAGTATTCATGTATGGATGTGAGAGTTGGACCATAAAGAAGGCTGAGCACCAAAAAATTGATGCTTTTGAACTGTGGTGTTGAAAAAGACTCTTGAGAGTCCCTTGGATGTAAGGAGATCAAATCAGTCCTAAAGGAAATCAACCCTGAGTACTCATTGGAAGGACTGATGTTGAAGTTTAAGCTCCAATACTTTGGCCACCTGATGTGAAGAACTGACACATTGGAAAAGACCCTGATGCTCATAATGATTGAGGGCGGGAGGAGAAGGGGATGACAGAGAATGAGATTGTTGGATTGTATCACTGACTCAATGGACATGAATTTGAGCAAACTCTGGGAGATAGTGAAGGACAGAGAAGGCATGCTGTAGTCCACGGATCACAAAGATTCAGACACAACTGAGTGACTGAACAAAAAGCATAGTCGTCAGGTTGCTATAGTGGAAGAAACGTTGGTAGGCCTCAAACTAGAATTATTATTCAGCTGTGGATTCACATGTAGTTTGAATTTTCCAGGCAAAATAATATAGATGAGGTAAGGCCATGGGCAATTATTAGGGCAGTGTCTCCTATATAGCTTCAGGGTGTTTGGATAAGAATAGCTATAATGACAAGTGCTATATGGCTGACCGAAGAACAGGCAATGAGTGATCTTAGGTCTGCCTGACATAAGCAAATTAAGCTAGTTAGAATTATGCCCCATAAGGACAGTATAATGAATGGATATCCTATGAAGTACGTTTGTGAGCTTAGAATTATTTTAACTCATCATGTACCATAGCCTCCACGTTTTAGCAATACTGCTGCAAGTACTGTGGAACCTGCAATGTGGGCTTCTACATGTGCTTTAGGTAATCAAAGGTAGAGGCCATAAAATGGTAGTTTTACTCTGAAGGCCATTGTGCATGCTAGACATGGATGTTGGTTGAGCTAGATAGTGGTTGAGCTCAGTATTGGAGTAGTAGGAAATTTAAGGATCCTACTGAATTTTGAATATAATCTAGTGTCACTAAGAGAAGGAGAGACCCTGTTAGTATATAAAATAAGATGAGGTCTGCATTAAGGTGTTCTGTTTGGATCCCCATCAAATAATGATAAAGAGCATTGGAATTAGTGTGCTTCAAATAGGATATAGAAGAGAATTAATTCTATGGCCACAAATGTTATAATTAAAAATAGTTGTAATATAACTAATATGTGTGTGTCAGTCAGTCGTGTCTGACTCTCTGAGACCGCATGGACTGCAGCCCACCAGGCTCTTCTGTCCATGGAATTCTCCAGGAAGAATACTGGAATGGGTTGTTATTTCTTTCTCCAGGAGATCTTCCTGACTCAGGAATCAAGCCCTGGTCTCCAGCATTGCAGGCAGACTCTTTACTGACAGCCATGAGCAAAGCACATAACTAATATAGTAATATACAATTTTGAGGGGTTTAGGGATCCTTTTAGTAAATGGTGTTGGCTTGCCATTAGCATAAGGGGTAGTAATTATGTAGTTAAAATCAACAGTGGAGTTGACAAGGAGTCAGAGGAAAAAAGCTAATGAGAAATTGAGGTTATTGTCATTGAACTGATTAAGAAGAAGAAGTCATGTGATTCTAATTAGTAAGCTGTGAGTGGTGGTGTTGGTCCAGATTATGTTATTTTCTGATAATCAGGTTAGGGGTATTAGTATAATTATAGGAATAATAATTTTTAGCGTTGCAGTACATTGAGGTTGTGTGTGTAATCAGTACCATACATGTTTGATACTATTAATTACTAATAGAGACAATCTGAGCACTGCTTTGCAGGCTGCAAATACTAATAGCACAATGGGCATTATATTAGCTAGGGTGAAATGTGTGTTGAGGATTACTAGGGTTGCCATTTAAATAAGGATAACATTATTCTTTCTAATCATAGTAAGGATGGTATTAAATGTGATTGATATGTTAGCCTATAAGGGATACAGTGAATGCTATGATAATATTTATATATACTAAACACACTTGGTAATTATGAATTTAATGACAATCGAATGAGTCAAAATCATTTGTTTTAAACTAAAAACCATATTCAGTTCTCTCTAACCCTTTTTGGGTTCATTCATAGGCCAGGCTTGCTGCTAATAATATTAGAAAAAAAGCTGTAATAAGTATGGTATTTAAGTTATTTGTTTGTGATGCTCAGGGAAGTGGCAGGAGGAGTGCAATTTCTAAGAAGGAAGGTAATGGCTACTAGAAAAAATTTTATGGAGAAGGGAAGATGAGGACTGATCCCATGGGGTCAAATCTGCACCCCCTAAGGGCTTGTTTTTCCTGAGTAGACATTTAATTGGGGAAGCCAAAATGCAGTAATAACAAGCAGTGTGGCTAGAATTAGATTTGTTAGTAGTGTCAATATTAGGTTTATTCTTCTTTTTTGGCTATACTAAAACTAACTGATTGGAAGTCAGTTGTGCTATTTAATACTAAAAGCACATGAGCCTTATCAATAGATAGATACCTAGAGGAATTGTCATACTACATCTATGAAGTGTCAGTACCATGTGGTGGCTTGAAAGCCAAAGTGATGATTGGATGTAAAAGGAAATCTTAATTAACATAAAAAATAAACAAGGAAAGTTGATCCAATAATACATGTAATCCATGAAATCCTATGGCTACAAAGAAAGCTGAGCCTTAGAATCCACCTGATACAGTAAATGATATTTTGCAGTACTCTGAGGCTTGTAAGTGTGTGAAATAAATGCCCAGGGCAATTGTGATAAAAAGAGCTTGAAGTACGTGATTTCGATTTCCTTCTGTGAGGCTGTGATGGGCTCAGGTGATTGATACTCTAGAGGCTAGTAGTACAGAGGTATTCAAGAGCAGGACTTCTAAGGATTGAGAGGACAAATGCTTGTAGTAGGTCAGCATCCACCCAGCTCAGGTGCTGGAGCGAGACTTGAATGATAAAAATGGCAAGAATGGCAAGAAATAAGACCTCTGAGATGATTTAAAAAAAAAAAAATTCCACAGCAAAGTCCTTTTTGAACAGTTGATGTATAGTGACGTTGAAAGGCACTTTCTTGAATATCTCATCATCATTGATACATTGTAAGGGTATTTGTTAATAAGCCAAGTAGAAGTGGTGTTGTTGAGTTAACATGGAATAGTATAACTAGACCAGATGTTATTAAAAGGACTGGGAATGGTCAGGGGCTAGGGTTTACTATATGGTAGGCGTGAGTTTGGTGGATCTCACACACACACACACTTTTATGTGTCGTCATGTAAATAAAGGCTTACTAATAGTGTGAATATTTAGGTTTGAATTATGGCCATGGCAAATTCAAGAATGGTGAGTAAAATTAGGGCAAAAAGTGTAAAAGGGCTGTGGTGGTGCTGATGCTTCTTAATGCCAGGGTGGCTCCTCCAGTTAAGTAAATTAACAAGCATCCTGCTGTAATGCTGGCCATTAGCCCTACAGCTACAGCTATCGGTTGAATAAAAAGGCTAATAGTTTCGATAAAAAGTTTAGTGATTAGGGGGACCGGTGTCACTTGTAGAAAATGGGCTGATGATACTTTAGTTTTATTGCAGAAGCCTATAATTACGGTTCCTGCTCATAGAGGGATTGCTATACCGAGATTTATTAATAGTTGTGTGGCTGATGTAAATCAGTGTGGCAATAATCCTAATAAATTTGTTGACCCAATAAATAGGATAAGTGATATTAGTGTTCAAGTTTGTCCTTTACTGTTATGAATGCTTATTATTTCATTGTTCAGTGTTCATATTTTCATTGTTCATTGTTTTGGTGAGTTGGACCAACCATTATTGAAGAGAGATTAAACAATTATTAACCAATTGGTCAGATGTTGGAAATAGTATGCTCTGGAATATAATTATTAGGATGACAATAATTGTTGGGGTAATAAAAGAGGCAAATAAATTTTCATTTATTTTAGTGCTCAAGGGGTGTTCGTTTCTGTATTTTAGTAGATGTTGGTTCTGGATTTTAACAGTAATTATATTTTGAAATTTGTAGTTGAAATATAATAAATAAGATAAAAACATTGATAAAATATTAATAAATCATGTTGATGTGTCTAGCTGTGGCATATCATTAAAAGGAATTTAACTTCCAATCTCCAACTTAAAAGGCTAGTGCTAGCTTAGCTTAATGAATCTATAAGTGAGTGAAGTGAAGTCGCTCAGTCATGTCCAACTCTTTGCGACCCCATCAACAGTAGCCTACCAGGCTCCTCCCTCCATGGGATTCTCCAGGCAAAAGTACTGGAGTGGGTTGCCATTTCCTTCTCCAGGGGATCTTCCCAACCCAGAGATCGAACCCAGGTCTCCCACACTGCAGGCAGACGCTTTAACCTCTGAGCCACCAGGGAAGCCCAATGAATCTATAGTATTGATGCAAATCATTTTTCAAAGTGTTTTAGCGTTACCAACTTGACAATTGGTATAAAACTGTGATTTGATCCACAAATTTCTGAGGATTGTCCATAGTATAATCTTGGTCGTGTTGATAGGGTTGTTTGATTTAGGCACCCTGGTTTAGGTACAAGTCTTGAAAGTAGTACATCTTCTGAGGAAATTAACTTTCAGATAGTTATTTCCATAGGCAGCACAACCTTATTATCTATTTTCAATAGTCACAACTCTCCTGATCTTAACTCTATTGTTAGAATTTTGTAGGCATCAAAATTCAAGTCTTCATAATCTGTATATTCAAAACTTTAGTATCAATAGTGTCCTATAGTTTTTACTGTAAGAGATGGATTGCTGATTTTGCCTATCTGTACTATTAGAATTCATAGTGATGGAAGGGCAGTTAAGATTAAGATAATAGCCAGTAAGATTGTTCAAATAGTCTCTACTTCTTGTGCATCTATTGTGCTAGTGTAAGTTTTGTTGTTAATATAAGTGAAATAATATATAGAACCAGCAAGCTAATTTAAAAAAAATATTATTAATGTGTGATCTTGATAATGTAATAGTTATTCTATAATAGGTTTTGTTGCATCTTAAAAGCCTAGTTGTAGAGGATATGCCAATAAGATATACAGGCTTTTCACCTACGACTTCAACAAAATTATTTAATATTTTACTAATACCTTGTTAATCGAGAAAGATGTAATGGCTATGATGTTGGCTTGAAACCAGTAGTTGGGGGGTTTGACTCCTTTCTTTCTTATCTATTTTAAATTGACATATGTAGGTTCTTCAAATGTGTAATATGGTGGAAGACATCCATTTAATCATTCTAGCCTTGTAGTAGTTAAGTCTACTGTCAAGACTTCTTGTTTTGTTGCAAATGCTTCTCAGATAGTAAAAACTATTACTATTACTGCCGTTAAGGAAATGAATGAACCTATAGATGAAATAGTATTTCAATAGAGATATTGGTCTGTAATTTTCATGTCTTGTAGTATTTTTGGTATCAGCATGATGCTGGCCTTCAAAAATAAGTTTGGTAGTGTTCCCTTCTTTTAGTTTTTTAGGCAAGTATGAGAAGAATTGAAATTAATTCTTTATATATTTGATAGAATTCACCAGTAAGACTGTTTAGTCTGGGGCTTTCTGTGTTGAGAGGATTTTGAGTACTGACTCAATCTCCTTACTTGTTATCAATCTATTTAAATTTTCTACTTATTCATGATAAGGTCTTAATATGTCATATGTATCTAGGAATTTACCAGTTTTTTCTAGGCTATCCAATTTGTTGGCATATAATTTTTCATAGTAGTCTCTCATTCTTTGTACTTCTATGGTACCAGTTGTAATGTCTCCTCTTTCATTTTTGAGTTATTTGGGTCCTCTCCTTTTATTAATTAATCTAAATAAAGGTTTATCAACTTTGCTTACCTTTTCAAAGAAACAGCTCTGAGTTTTGTTGATACCCTCTCTTGTTTGTCTGGTCACTTTTTCTTTTATTTCTGCTCTGATCCTTGTTATTTCCTTCTTTCTGCTAATGTTAGTTCTTTGAGGTTGCAAAATGAGATTATTTGAGATCTTTCTTGTTTCCTACTATAAGAAGACTACAAGAAAACATACTTATCACTATGAATTTGCATCTTAGAACTGATTTTGCTGCATCCCATAGGTTTTGATATATTGTGCTTTCTTTTGTTTCATGATATTTTTTTATTTCCTTTTTGACTCTTTGACCCATTGGTGTTCAGGAGTATGTTGTTCAGTCACCACACATTGTGAATTTTCTAGCTTTCTTCCTAACTAATTTCTACTTTCAGACTGTTGTGGTTGGAAAAGATATTTGGTGTTATTTCAGCCTTCTTAAATTTGCTAGTACATGTTTAGTGACATATTGTGTGATCCATCCTGGAGAAGGTTCTATGTGCCCTTGAATGCATATTCTACTGCCATTGAATGGAATGCACTGTGTATGTCTGTTAGGTTCATTTAAAGTGTCATTCAAGTCCATTATTTCCTTACTGATTTTCTCTCTGGATTATACTGTTGAAAGTCCCCTACTATTATTGCATTGTTGGCATTTCTCCCTTCATATTTGTTAATAATTATTTAATATACTCAGGTGCTGCAAAATTGGGAGTACATATATCTGTAAGTATGTATCTTCTTTATCATTATATGATGACCTTCTTTGTCTCGTCCCTGGTGGCTCAGATGGTAAAGAATCTGCCTGCAATGCAGAGATGCAGGTTCAATCCCTGGTTCATGAAGATCCCCTGGAGAAGGGAATGGCAACCCATTCAGAATTCTTACCTGGAGAATCCCATGGATAGAGGAGCCTGGCGGGCTACAGTCCATGAGGTCACAAACAGATACTACTGAATGACTAACGCTTTCATTTTTTCTTCTTATCTATAATTGTATCTTCTTAATGAACTGACCCCTTTATCATTCTATGATGACTTTCCTTGCCTCATAATTCTTTACTCGAAGTATATTTTGTTTGATATAAATATAGCTATCCCTGTTCTCTTTTGATTTCCATTTGCTTGAAATAATTTTTCCATTCATTCACTTTCTGTCTAAGAGTGTCTTTAATGTTTCAGTGAGTATTTTGTAGGAAGTATATAGATAGGTCTTATTTTTTATTCATCAACCACTCTGTGTCTTTTAGTAGGCAAATTTAAACTATTTACACTAAAAATAATTGATAGGTAAAGACTTACTATTGACATTTTGTTCACTGTAGCCTAATTGTTTTGTGGCTCCTTAATTCCTTTCTTATTGTCTTTTGTGTGTGTGAATTCATGATTTCTTGTAGTGGCTTGTTTTGATTATTTTTTCTTTATCATTTATATATCTATTACAGGTTTTTGCTCTGTGGTTACCATGTGGTTTCCATAACATACCATATAGTTAGAATTGTCTACTTTCAGTTGATAACAACTTAACTTCAGTTGCATAAGAAAGTTCTACCCATTTGCTTGCCCCCTACTTATGTTGACTTCCTAACTTATATCTTTTTAAATTCTGTGTCTATTAATATAATTTTATAGTTATTTTCAACATTTTTGTCTCTGTATTTTAGATTTCAAAGAAATTTACATACCACCATGCAGTATTAGAGTATTTTATTATATATTTACTTTTATATATTATATATTTACCTTTACCAGTGAATTTTATATTTTCATATGTTCTTATGTTATTAATTAGTGTCCTTCATTTTAGCTTGAAGAACTCCTTTTAGCATTTTCTGTAGGGCAGGCCTGCTGCTGCTGCTGCTAAGTCGCTTCAGTCATGTCTGACTCTGTGCCACCCCATGGACTGCAGCCTACCAGGCTTCTCCGTCCATGGGATTCTCCAGGCAAGAACACTGGAGTGGGTTGCCATTTTCTTCTCCAATGCATGAAAGTGAAAAGTGAAAGTGAAGTCGCTCAGTCATGTCCGACTCTTCGAGACCCCATGGACTGCAGCCTACCAGACTCCTCCATCCATGGGATTTTCAGGCAAGAGTACTGGAGTGGGGGGCCATTGCCTTCTCCGAGGGCAGGCCTAGTGGTGATAAATTCCCTTAGTTTTTGTTTGTCTGGGAAAGTCTTACTTCATCTATGAATAGCAGCTTTTCTAGGTTAACTATTCCTGGTTGGCTTTTTTTTTTTTTTTTTCCTTTGAGCACGTTGAATATATCATCCCACTCTCTCCTGGTCCACAAGATTTCTGCTGAGAAGTCTGCTGATTACTTTATCAAGATTCCTCTGTATGTAACAATTCTTTTTTTCTCTTGCTGCTTTCAAGATCTCTCTGTCTTTGATTTTTGAGAGCTTGATATAATGTATTTCAGTGAAGATCTCTTTGAGTTGAATCTGGCGATCTTTCAACTTCCTATGCCTGGATGGTCACATCTCTCCCCAGTTTGGGGACATTTTTAGTCATTATTTTTTTAAATAAGGCTTCTATCCCTTTTTCCCTCTCTTCTCCTTCTGGAACTCTCACAATGTGAATATTTTTTCTTTTAATCATCCCAGTTCAGTTAGGCTTTTGTTAATTATACTTTTAATGTAGTTCCTTTTTAATTCTAGCTTTATTTTCCTCTGATTGGATAATATCAAGAGATCTATCTTCAAGCTAACAGGTTTGTTCTTCTACCTGATTGAGCCAGCTGCTGAAGCTGTCTATTGCGTTTTCATTTTATCATTGTAGTCTTCATCTGTAAAATTTGTTTGGTTCATTTGTATGATTTCTATTTTTTATTAAATTTCTTGTTTTGTTCATTCTTCCTACATTCGTTTATCTGTGTTCTCTTTAATCTCACTGAGCTTTCTTTATTTTAAATTATTTTTCAAATAACTTGCCTATCCATTTCTTTGGAGATGGTTACTGAAATATTATTGTCTTCCTTTGGTGTACCATATTTCCTTGTTTTTTTATGTTTCCAATAGGTTTGCATTGTTTTCTATGCATTTGAGGGCACAGTTACTTTTTTCAGATTGGCTTTAATAAGGAAAGATTTTCACCTTGAAATGGCTGTAAAGGTGCCAACCAGGTGGAATGCAGCAGCTTTGGTTCCTGGAAAGGCACAGTGGTCCAATCTCATGCGCTCCATTGGTTGAGGCTAACATTGGCCAGACTCTGAGGGTCGGGTGTGAATGTGTGCAGGTTTCCTGTGGAACTAATAATACCTGGGTCTCAGGGGCTCGCCACTGTGACTCCAGCTGACAAATGAGGGTAAGAGGTGGTATGAATGCAGCAATGGTACAGGTCCTGAGACAAAAATGTGCAGCAGTGACTCGGACTCAGCAGACAAGATGCAACAGTAGTACAGCCTAGGGGAGGTGGGTTAGAGTCTCAACTCTAGCCCCAGTGCGCATGCAGTCACAACAACAATATGGCTGCAGGTGGTCTATTTATGCCATGTGTTGGGACCTGGGCTCAGAGCAGTGACAACACAACCCTGGCAATGACTGGTCAGAGTTGTGATGTGGGAAGTGGGATTCAGGGCACTAGGAGCACAGTCTCAGCACTGATGGATAAAAGATAAAATCTTCATCTAGGGACAGGGATCAGGGCAACAGCAATCCAGTCCTAGAAAAGACGGGCTGGAACCTGGTAGGTGGGACTCAAGGGGAGACAACATCATCAGATAATGACAGTCAAAGAGAGACTTTGGACTCTGGGTGCATGGCTCAGGGCAGTGGAGATTCGTAGTGGTGGGAAGAAGCCCTAGCCTGGGGTCAGGGGTGGGCATAGAGCAATGGCAGCTCAAGACAGGTATATGGTAAGGTACTATGGCACCTTATCCCTGAGAGTGGGGCACAACAGCAAATGGATCCCCTGAGGGCAAGTCTCACCTTAGCAACAGCTCTAGCCTCTGAAAGTAGAAGAAGGAGGAGGCACTCCTAGCTATTATATTAGCTAGGATCAGCATCTGTGAAGACTGAGAGACCTCTGTAGCAAAAGCTGCAAATGTCTACAATAGTAAAACTTACTGGGCTTCACCTGTTCTCCAAGTTCTCAAAATTCCTCTGAGGGGATTCCTCTTACTGTCCAGAAGCCCCAGACTGACAGAATAGAGTGATGCAGGCAAAATACTTCCGGTACTTTTTTGTGGCCATTCTTAATTTTTAAGCTCCACTGCTCTTTTTGCTGCTACTCTATCATCTAAAATTCTCCCTGAACTGTTTTCTTGAGTTTTTAGTTGCTTATTTATTCTTGCTTTTTTGTCAAGGAGATGAGTGTTGGCATCTTCTAGCTCTCCATCCTGCTGACATTCCAACATCTCTTCAGATATTATATTTGTCTTCTCTATCTCTCTGGAACTTCTAGAATTCTGGTTAAATATAATAGACCTTCTCATTCCCAACTCCACATCACAGATTCTCTTTTCTGTTTCTTTCCATCTCTTTGTCTCTTTATGCTGCATTCTGTACCATCTCTTCCAGTATCCTAGTATATTAATTCTTTGTGTCCAATCTATCTTAATTTTTATTATATAGAAGTTCTATTTGGATCAGCTTCAAATCTATGTTACTTTGTATTGCTTGTTCTTCCTGCCAATATCTTTAAGCTTGCATTTTATTTTAATTATTTAAATAATAATAATAATTGTAGTTTGTTTATTGTCTGTGACTAGTATTTTTAACATCTGAAGATCTTATGGGTCTGCTGCTATACATTCTGCTTGTGTCTTTTGGTCTTTTTTTTTTTTTTTTTGGAAAAAGCATGTTATTTTATTACTATTTTCCCAATTAAACATGTAGATTTATATTTTAGACTTTTAAAATATTAATCTGAAGATATATTTTATGGTTAAAAATGTGAGGACTACAGATAAAGAGAAATGATATATACTAATATCTGGAAACAAAACACAGTTTAAACATCATAGCATCTATATGTATGTTTCAGTTATTCTGTAAACAAAATTTTTATCATGAATTCAGCTTAGTAAAATAGTTCTCAAATAAGTATTTCATAGTTAAAATACATCATCAGTTCAGTTCAGTTCAGTCGCTCAGTCATGTCTGACTCTTTGTGACCCCATGAATCGCAGCACACCAGGTCTCCCTGTCCATCACCAACTCCCGAAGTTCATTCAAACTCATGTCCATTGAGTTGGCGATGCCATCCAGCCATCTCATCCTCTGTTGTCCCCTTCTGCTCCTGACCCTAATCCCTCCCAGCATCACAGTCTTTTCCAATGAGTCAACTCTTTGCACGAGGTGGCCAAAGTACTGGAGTTTCAGCTTTAGCATCATTCCTTCCAAAGAAATCCCAGGGCTGATCTCCTTCAGAATGGACTGGTTGGATCTCCTTGCAGTCCAAGGGACTCTCAAGAGTCTTCTCCAACACCACAGTTCAAAAGCATCAATTCTTCAGCACTCAGCCTTCTTCACAGTCCAACTCTCACATCCATACATGACCACAGGAAAAACCATAGCCTTGACTAGACGAACCTTTGTTGGCAAAGTAATGTCTCTGCTTTTGAAATGCTATCTAGGTTGGTCATAACTTTCCTTCCAAGGAGTAAGCGTCTTTTAATTTCATGGCTGCAGTCACCATCTGCAGTGATTTTGGAGCCCAAAAAAATAAACTCTGACACTGTTTCCACTGTTTCCCCATCTATTTCCCATAAAGTGGTGGGACTGGATGCCATGATCTTCATTTTCTGAATGATAAGCTTTAAGCCAACTTTTTCACTCCACTTTCACTTTCATCAAGAGGCTTTTGAGTTCCTCTTTACTTTCTGCCATAAGGGTGGTGTCAACTGCATATCTGAGGTTATTGATATTTCTCCCGGCAATCTTGATTCCAGCTTGTGCTTCTTCCAGACCAGCGTTTCTCATGATGTACTCTGCATAGAAGTTAAATAAGCAGGGTGACAATACATAGCCTTGAAGTACTCCTTTTCCTATTTGGAACCAGTCTCTTGTTCCATGTCCAGTTCTAACTGTTGCTTCCTGATCTGCATACAAATTTCTCAAGAGGCAAATCAGGTGGTCTGGTATTCCCGTCTCTTTCAGAATTTTCCACAGTTTATTGTGATCCACACAGTCAAAGGCTTTGGCATAGTCAATAAAGCAGAAATAGATGTTTTTCTAGAACTCTCTTGCTTTTTCTGTGATCCAGCGGATGTTGGCAATTTGATCTCTGGTTCCTCTGCCTTTTCTAAACCAGCTTGACATCAGGAAGTTCATGGTTCACATATTGCTGAAGCCTGGCTTGGAGAATTTTGAGCATTACTTTACTAGCGTGTGAGATGAGTGCAATTGTGCGGTAGTTTGAGCATTCTTTGGCATTGCGTTTCTTTGGGATTGGAATGAAAACTGACGTTTTCCAGTCCTGTGGCCACTGCTGAGTTTTCCAAATTTGCTGGCATATTGAGTGCAGCACTTTCACAGCATCATCTTCCAGGATTTGAAATAGCTCGACTGGAAATCCATCACCTCCACTAGCTTTGTTCGTAGAGATGCTGCCTAAGGCCCATTGACTTCACATTCCAGGATGTCTGGCTCTAGGTGAGTGATCACACCATCGTTTTTATCTGGGTCGTGAATATCTTTTTTGTATAGTTCTTCTGTGTATTCTTGCCACTTCTTAATATCTTCTGTTTCTGTTAGGTCCATACCATTTCTGTCCTTTATCGAGCCCATCTTTGCATGAAATGTTCCCTTGGTATCTCTAATTTTCTTGAAAAGATCTCTAGTCTTTCCCATTCTATTGTTTTCCTCTGTTTCTTTGCATTGATCACTGAGGAAGGCTTTTTTTATCTCTCCTTGCTATTCTTTGGAACTCTGCATTCAGATGCTTTTATGTTTCCTTTTCTCCTTTGCTTTTTGCTACCCTTCTTTTCACAGCTATTTATAAGGCCTCCTCAAGACAGTGTATACTTTTATATATTTTTCACAGATAGGTAGCTAGTGGGAACCTGCTCTATAGCAATGGAGCATAGCTCAGTGTTCTGTGATGACCCAGATGGATGGAATAGGGGGATGGGATGGGAGTGAGGTCCGAGAGGGAGGGGATATATGTAAACATATAACTGATTCACATTATTGTACAACAGAAACTAATACAATATTATAAAGCAGTTATATCCCAATTTTTAAAACAGTGGCCTCTTCCTGACTTCCTTTCAGAATCCATATATGTAGTTAAATCACAAAGAATAAGTTTTATCCATCTTCCATATATGATCCCTATTTAAATAGCTATTTAAATATTTAAATAGCTATTTAGCTATTTGAGTTATACAAGACTGTGGTCCATGTGATCAGACTGGTTAGTTTTCTGTGATTGTGATTTTCAGTCTGTCTGCTCTCTGATGGAGAAGGATAAGAGGCTTACAGAAGCTTCCTGATGGGAGAGACTGCTGCTGCTGCTGCTGCTGAGTCGCTTCAGTCATGTTCGACTTTGTGCGAACCCATAGACGGCAGCCCACCAGGATCCCCCATTCCTGGGATTCTCCAGGCAAGAACACTGGAGTGGGCTGCCATTTCCTTCTCCAATGCATGAAAGTGAAAAGTGAAAGGGAAGTCACTCAGTTGTGTCTGACTCTCAGCGACCCCATGGACTGCAGCCCACCAGGCTCCTCCATGCATGGGATTCTCCAGGCAAGAGTGCTAGAGTGGGGTGCCATTGCTTTCTCCATGGAGAGACTGACTATAGGGGAAACTGGGTCTTGTTCTGATGGGTGGGGCCATGCTCAGTTCAGTTCTGTTCAGTTCAGTTCAGCTGCTCAGTCGTGTCCAACTCTTTGCGACCCCATGAATCACAGCTCACCAGGCCTCCCTGTCCATCACCAACTCCCGGAGTTCACTCAGACTCATGTCCATCGAGTCAGTGATGCCATCCAGCCATCTCATCCTCTGTTGTCCCCTTCTCCTCCCGCCCCCAATCCCTCCCAGCATCAGAGTCTTTTCCAATGAGTCAACTCAGTAAATCTTTAATCCAATTTTATGTTGATGGGCGGGGCTGTGTTCCTTTCCTCTTATTTGACCTGAGGGCAAACTGTGGTGGAGATAATGAAGATAATGGCCTTCTTCAAAAGGTCCCATGCATGCGCTGCTACACTCAGTGCCCCCAAGCTTGCAGCAGGCCCCTGTCAACCCACGCCTCCACTGGAGACTCCTGGACACTCACGGGCAAGTCTGGATCAGTCTCTTGTGGGGTCACTGCTCCTTTCTCCTGGGTCCTGGTACACACAAGCTTCTGTTTGTGCCCTGCAAGAGTCTGTTTCCCAGTCCTGAGTAAGTTCTGGCCACTCTATGGTGGAGTTAATGGCAACCTCAGCCTGGTTAAGGGCTTATGCCATACCCAGGTCTACTACACCCAGAGCCCTTCCCCTGCAGCAGTCCACTGCTGACACATACCTCCACAGGAGACACTCAAACACAGTTCTGTCTCAGTCTCAGTGGAGTCTCTGGGTCCTGGTGTGCACAAGGTATGTTTGAACCCTCTGAGCATCTCCAAGATGGACAGGTCATGGTGGAAAGTTCTGACAAAATGTCCACTGGAGAAGGGAATGGCAAACCACTTCAGTATTCTTGCCTTGAGAACCCCATGAACAGTATGAAAAGGCAAAAAGATAGGACATTGAAAGATGAACTCCCCAGGTGGGTAGGTGCCCAATAGGCTACTGGAGATTAGTGGAGAAATAACTCCAGAAAGAATAAAGAGATAGAGCCAAAGAAAAAGCAACACCCAGTTGTGGATGTGACTGGAAGTGGAACTAAAATCCATGCTGTAAAGAGCAATTTGCATAGGAACCTGGAATGTTAGGTCCATGAAACAAGGCAAATTGGAAGTGATCAAACAGGAGATGGCAAGAGTGAATATTGACATTTTAGGAATCAGCAAACTAAAATGGACTGGCATGGGTGAATTTAACTCAACTCATCAAAGTTCATCTTTCAGTGTCCTATCTTTTTGCCTTTTCATACGGTTCATGGGGTTCTCAAGGCAAGAATAATGAAGTGGTTTGCCATTCCCTTCTCCAGGGGACCATGTTTTGTCAGAATTCTCCACCATGACCCATCCATCTTGGAGACGCTCAGAGGATTCGAACATACCTTGTGCACACCAGGACCCAGAGACCCCACTGAGACTGAGACAGAACTGTGTTTGAGTGTCTCCTGAGGAGGTATGGGTCAGCAGTGGACTGCTGATGACCGTTATATCTACTACTTTGGGCAAGAAACCCTTAGAAGAAGTGGAGTAGCCATCATACTCAACAAAAGAGTCCAAAATGAAGTACTTGGATGCAATCTGAAAAATGACAGAATGATCTCTGTTCGTTTCCCAGGCAAACCATTCAATATCACAGTAATCCAATTTTATGCCCTGACCAGTAATGCTGAAGAAGTTGAAGTTGAAGAGTTTTATGAAGACCTACAAGGCCTTCTAGAACTAACACCCCAAAAAGATGTCCTTTTCATTATAGGGGACTGGAATGCAAAAGTATGAAGTCAAGAAACACCTGGAGTAACAGGAAATTTTGGCCTTGGACTATAGAATGAAGTAGGGCAAAGGCTAATAGAGTTTTGGCAGGAGAACACACTGGTCATAGCAAACACCCTCTTCCAACAACACAAGAGAAGTCTCTACACATGGACATCACCAGATGGTCAATACCAAAATCAAATTGATTATGTTCTTTGCAGCCACAAATGAAGAAGCTCTATACAGTCAGCAAAAACAAGATGGGGAGCTGAGTGTGGCTCAGTTCATGAACTCCTTATTGCCTAATTCAGACTTAAGTTGAAGAAAGTAGGGAAAACCACTAGACCATTCAGGTATGACCTAAATCAAACCTGTTACAGTAGAAGTGACAAATAGATTCAATAGACAGAGGGCCTGAAGAACTGTGGATAAAGGTTCATGACATTGTTCAGGATGATGAAGACCATCTCCAAGAAAAAAAAAATGCAACAGGCAAAATGGTTGCCTGAGGTGGCTTTACAAATAGCTCAGAAGAGAAGAAAAGCTAAACGCAAAGAAGAAAAGGAAAGGTATACCCATTTGAATGCAGAGTTCCAAAGAATAGCAAGGAGAGACAAGAAAGCCTTCCTCAGTGATCAGTGCAGAGAAATAGAGGAAAATAATAGAATGGAGAAGACTAGAGATCCCTTCAAGAAAATTAGAGATACCAAAGAAACATTTCATGCAAATATAGTCAAAATAAAGGACGGAAATGGTAGGGACCTAACAGAAGCAGAAGATATTAAGAAGAGGTGGCAAGAATACACAGAACTGTACAAAAAAGATCTTCATGACCCAGATAATCATGATGGTGTGATCACTCACCTAGAGCCAGACATCCTGGAATGTGAAGTCAAGTGGGCCTTACAAAGCATCACTGAGAACAAAGCTAGTGGAGGTGGTGGAATTCCAGGTGAGCTCTTTCAAACTCTAAAAGATGATGCTGTGAAAGTGCTGCACTCAATATGCCAGCAAATTTGGAAAACTCAGCAGTGGTCACAGGACTGGAAAAGGTCAGTTTTCATTCCAATCCCAAAGAAAGGCAATGCCAAAGAATGCTCAAACTACCACACAATTGTACTGATCTCACACACTAGCAAAGTGATGTTCAAAATTCTCCAAACCAGGCTTCAACAGTACATGAACCGTGAACTTCCAGATGTTCAGGCTGGTTTTAGAAAAGGCAGAGGAACCAGAGATCAAATTGCCAACATCTGCTGGATCATGGAAAAAGCAAGAGTTCCAGGAAAACATCTACTTCTGCTTTATTGACTATGCCAAAGCTTCTGACTATGTGGCTCACAACAAACTAAAATTCTTCAAGAGATGGGAATACCAGACCACCTTACCTGCCTCCTCAGAAATCTGTATGCAGGTCAGGAAGCAACAGTTAGTGCTGGACATGGAACAAGAGACTGGTTCCAAATCTGGACAGGAGTATGTCAAGGCTATGTATTGTCACCCTGCTTGTTTAACTTCTATGCAGAGTACATCATGGGAAATGCTGCACTGGATGAAGCACAAGCTGGAATCAAGATTTCCAGGATAAATATAAATAACTTCAGATATGCAGATGATACCACATTTATGGCAGAAATCAAAGAAGAACTAAAAAGACCTCTTAATGAAAGAGAAAGAGAAAAGTGAAAATGTTGGCTTAAAACTCAACATTCAGAAAACTAAGATCATGGCATCTGGTCCCACCACTTCATGGCAAATAGATGAGGAAACAGTGGAAACAGTGAGAGACTTTATTTTCTTGGGCTCCAAAATCACTGCAGATGGTGATTGCAGCCATGAAATTAAAATGTGCTTGCTCCTTGGAAGAAATGTTATGACCAAAATGTTATGACAGCATATTAAAAAGCGGAGACATTACTTTCCCAAAAAAGTTCCGTCTAGTCAAAGCTATGGTTTTTTCCAGTAGTCATATATGGGTGTGAGAGTTGGACTATAAAGAAAGCTGAGCACCAAAGAATTGACACCACGAACTGTGGTGTTGGAAAAGACTCTTGAGAGTCCCTTGGACTGCAAGGAGATCCAACCAGTCCATCCTAAAGAAAATCAGTCCTGAATATTCATTGGAAGGACTGATGTTGAAGCTGAAACTCCAATACTGTAGCCACCCTATGCAAAGAACTGACTCATTTGAAAAGACCCTGATGCTAGGAAAGATTGAAGGCGGGAGGAGAAGGGGATGACAGAGGATGAGATGATTGGATGGCATCACTGACTCGATGAACATGAGTTCAAGTAAACTCCAGGAGTTGATGATGGACAGGGACGCCTGGCATGCTGCAGTCCATGGGGTTGCAAAGAGTCAGACACAACTGAGCCACTGAACTGAACTGATTAGCTATTTAGATAGCTAGGGCAGTTGTTTACACAAGCTATTTGTTTGGTTTTGCTACTTCTGCTGTGTTTCTTCCTACTGAGCCTGATTATCTTTGACTGCATATTGTTCACTGTAAATTTATTTAAGGATTACTTGGAGGCTTATTATAAAGATTTATTTCTCCAGAGACAACTTGACTTTGCATTGGAACTATCAGTCCTGACCCTTTATTTTATGTTCAGGGTTAGAAATTTATTCCCTTGTAATACGATCTCAGGTTTCAAGGGCTTCTGAGGGCTCTTCTACTTATGATTTACTCTGAGTGATGCTGGAGTCCCAGTTTATTTTGGAGACAGTCTGCAGTTGGATTCCCAATTCAACCAGACATGAGCATATAACTTCTGTTCCTCTTACTAAAGAGGTTTCAAAATGAAAGTTCAGATTTGCTAAGTCACAAAAGCCTTCAGGACAAAAGCAATTCCCAAGCTTCCTTCTCTCTCTCTAGGGTCCTGTTTTCATTTCAGTTTTCGATCAGTACTTCCTTCTTGTATTGTCAGCTCTTTATATTTTTTAAGAAGGTTTGTTTTTAACAATTTATTTGAGCTTTTTAGCTCTTTTCAGCAAGAGGGTAGGTCCAGATTACCAAGCCTACCAGTACTGGAAGCTGAAGTCTTCCCATTTCAAATTTCAAATATTTTAAAGCAGTTTGGTAATGCTAATATATAACTTTATAATAATTAAAATGGAGAATTGGGGCATTACATAAAACTAAATTGAAATAAATACCCTATGCTCTGGATTTTTCTTTACTAAGGTTTAGCTGAAAGGAGGAGTTAGGGGCACTTCCCTGGCCGTCCATCGGTTAGGACTGCACACTTCCACTGGGGGTGACAAAAGGTCAGTCCCTCATTGGGGAACTGAGATCCTGCATGCTGTTCCCAAGGACAAAAAACAAAAACAAAACAAAACAAAAACAGCAGTGGGTGTGGCAAAATCTATAGAGACTGCTTTTGTTTATTTGGTTTTTAGTGGAGTTAAGGTCCTGTGAATACCACGCCAAAATACCAGGCAAAGATTGACTGAAATACATGTTACTCCATCGATTCATTTCCCTACTCACCTTCGCTTATACTTGAATTCATAACTGTGTCTAAACTCCTAGATAATTTATATTTTTAGATAAAAGTTTACTTATAGAATGCTATTTTTTCTCCTGAGTTTGTTTTTGTTGTTGGTATGAAAAACCTTCTGGCCAAGTCTACATACTCACACAATAAAAAAGCAAAACAAGACAAAACAAATCTGATAAAACTTGTTGTTTGAAACTTTACAGATAAAAAAAATTTTCTGAACTTTTGGCTCCATGAGACATGGCTGTGGAGAGTCCTAAGTGTCATGTGAACACTTAGATAAGGCAGACAACCACACGTGCAGTCCTGTGGCTGGATCCAGGAGGTACAGAGGAGGATCTATTAAGTAATTTCCCATTATCTTAGCAGTGTTTGAATTCATCACTCTTTATAGATATAATCTGGGACTCTTTGATTTAAAGTAGAGAAGAACTAAAGAGAAATATGTTGAGAAATAAATGCTAAGACTTTTTTATCAGTTATTGTGTAACTTTACTGGCAAGAGCAAAAGAGTTCTTTGACTGTTTGCTTTTCCAAAAACAATGTTAAAATGATATTTTTAAATTTATGGGGAAAATTTGAATAAGCAGAAGTTTGGGAATCTGCATTTTCCAGATTGTTTTACCTACACACTCAGTGTTCTGATGAGGGCTTGATTGACCGCTGTTGAGACACAGATCTATTGATTATCATTTTGTGTTTGTTTTTCTAAAATTTCATCCATCTACCTACATCCTACACATTTCCGTCAAACCACTAACTCGGCATTTCTTAAAGGGATCAGCAGAGGTATTGTCATGACATTCCTAGATTTCAAATTGGAGACTATTCTATTTGCTGATGATTTGTGGTATTTCCTTGTACCATTATTTTAAAATAAGCATTATACAAAGTGCATTACTTTCAATATCTCTAATCCTGGAAAGTAGGTATTACAAGGACCCCTCTTCTACAGATGGATCTTAAAAATGGCTCAGAGAGGCTAATAGCTTATTTCAGCTCATGAGTGAGCTGGAATACAAAACCCAACCTACATAACAGAAGTGCAGAAGACAGAGAAGCATCAGGCAAAGCTAAGAAGAAAACAGGAAGACTAGAAAACCTTAAATTGCCTCATGGATCATCTCCATAGCTGTTAGCAGCCCTTGCACTTCTGGACAGTGACCTTTTTATTTTTCTATTAGCCACAGGCTTGTGATCAGATCAGCTCTTGCTGTTATGATGGGAAATTGTTCAGTTCAGTTCAGTCACTCAGTTGTGTCCAACTCTTTGTATTCTTTTACAAAATATCCATTCCCCTTTTTGAAGTGCCCATCTCAAAAAGTCAGACACAACTGATCATGCATGTATGGTCATGGGCTCCATGGGAAGATCATATATCTGTGCTTCCTTGAAACCAGCTTGGCTACATGACTTGTCTTGATCAGTGATATATGAGTGAAAGTGTCAGAGACAATGTTTAAGAGGCCACTCAAGATCTACTGTGATGTTTTTAATCACTGCCATGAGTCTGGCCACAAACCTGATTGGACCTGCCCCATAAGGCTGAGTAATAGGATATAGATGATGGCAAGTATACCTGCAAATGTGTTATGGACAAGGACTGTCAGTGAGAGAGAATTATTTGTTGAAATCACAAAGCTTTAGTGTCACTTATTATCACTTTTGCTTTTCTGAGTTTTGATTACTTCATCTGTTAAATGGATTAATAATATCAATTTGTAGATATTGTGAACAATGGGAGAATTATCTAAGAAAATGGATTTAAAGAGCTAGACATATGGCACATGCAATAGCTGGCAGTTATTATTCCCCACTCTGGTGTTGAATGCTATATTTATCTAAAAGTTAATCAGCTGTATCTGAGCTTTCTTATTTCTGGAGTGGACTGCCCTCTAACAAAATGAAGATAACATCCCCATGTAAAATTTGGCAACAAAAATTTCTTTGCAAGTCAAAATAATAAGAGCAAAATATACTAGTTCATTCCCCAGATATTAACTGACTATCAGGTATCAGGCACTGTGTTTAGTGCTTGGAGGATACACACACACATTCAGTTTTTTTCCTAAAGGGAAGATAATCTAGTGGATTTATTAAACTTTGGTGAGCTAAAGCTTTACATATTGAAGGCTAAACTAGGTGTTGGGATTAGATGTCTTATTTTAATACAGTTATATTACCATCTAGAAGAATAAATCAAACCACCAAGGTAGTATTCCTAGGTAGATACTTGATTGGATCTGCTACAATGGATAAGTAGAATTTATTAGTAATGAATAACAGCAGTAATATTAAAAATAATGACAAGATTTTTAAATAATCATTTTCAAAAAGATAATCTAGTTCACATTTTACTTACACTACAGGTTTCTTCCATTCAAAGTGAAAAGATTAAATTTCAATCCAGATCTAAAGACACTAAGCTCTTCATCAATAAATTAGGAATTGATTATAACTTGCTGTTAAAAATAACATGGCAGTGAATATACCTATCAAGCCCTTAGAAATACATTCGTTTGCATGCAGGTTTAATTTTTTATTCTTTGGTTTTCACACCTCAGACACATGATGAAGTGAACCCCATCAGAAGCCATAGACTTGGAGTGAATGAGGCACTCTAACTGTGTAGGCTGAACCACTTGGGTGCAATGTGCAGAGATAAGAGAATCACCAGTGGGACCTGGGAGCCCAGGTACAGCATTTCATCTCTATGGTTCTCAAGGAACCACAAATTATTTATTAAAATAAAAATATTAATCAGGCATTTACTATGAACACAACACCCTGGTTTGTAGGGAGCTTATAGAGTGCCACAGATACTGAAAGCACATTCTCTGACCTCCAAGAATGTAACCAGCTTAGTTCAACTGCATAAACTCTATTGTAATCCTTAATTGCTATTACTGAGAATTGGGTGGAAAGAAGCAAAATCATTTCTCTAGATCCTTGGAAAGATTTACCGTGTATTGCCACATGTTTTCTATTGCAGAACACAATACACACAGTTCCCTGCCAGTGGCAAACTGACATCATTTAATTAAGTATTCTAAATGTATCCTTTCGCTGAGTTCTCTGTCAGCATTACCTTTTAGGAAAAGATCTACTGCAAGCACTGGCAAGCTTTTTGAAGTCAAATAAAATGAAGGAATTGTTTTGAGTATGTTTTGCTGCCAGACTCTCAACAAGATTAATAGTTCAAGTGAAATACATAGCCAAAGGAATTGTACGCTTTCTCTCATTTGAACAAATGTTTAACTAATGATCTGCAGATGTGCAAGAAAGCCTGTATAAAAGTAAAATGTATCACTTGCTACCACTTTAAATGTAAATACGTCCTATGGCTCCATTTTGCATATTAAAGAATTTTTAAAGTAAACATTTGAGTGAAACATCTCTCCAAATAAAATACTACTTAAAACAAATAATATGTGAGCCAAAACGTCCATTTTAGTAGCCCATTCCTAAACCACTGTTAGCCTCAATCGAGGATAACTGAGCTATTGGAATTGAAATAATCAGGGTGTTCAGGTCTAAGCAGGCTTTTTGAAAATGCACAAAAGCAATAGTGAAGCATTTGGTCCATTGTGAGGGGAAAGTTGCATTTCCTTTTCTCCTGCCATGACCTGCTTATTCCATTTATGAACCAGCTACCTGGGCTTCCCTGGTAGCCCAGATGGTAAAGACTCTGGTAGCAGTGGGGGAGATCTGGCTTCATTTTGGGTCGGGAAGATCCCCTGGAGAAGGAAATGACAACCCACTGGAGCATTCTTGCCTGGAGAATTCCATGGACAGAGGGGCCTGTTGGGCTACAACCATGGCGTCGCAAAGAGTTGGACATGACTGAGCGACTTTCACTTTCACCTGCTTTTTAGCTCCTTTCCCATCAAAACCTAAAATATACCTGAATTTTTTATTTGAATGCTTACTCTTATAGCATTATGTCCTAAACATTATGTGGCTAACTTGACTTCAGAGCAGCTGATGAGCTGTGGCCTTCAGATAAATCTACCTTGCTGAAAGCATGCATGCAAACCAGCAAGGGATTTGTTCTGTCTTTCAGGAGCAAGGATGGCTTCTATACTAGCCAAATAACCAAAGTATTTCATAAGTTCTTTACTATTATGGCATCACATAGATTTTGACACTAAAACTTGAATCACAGGCCAATACTGGCCAGTGGTATTATGCTGCTACTGCTAAGTTGCTTCAGTCGTGTCCGACTCTGTGCGACCCCATAGACGGCAGCCCACCAGACTTCCCCACCCCTGGGATTCTCCAGGCAAGAACACTGGAGTGGGTTGCCATGTAAGCAAAAATGGTAATAATCCACCAAACCTGAATACAAAGAAACTTTAAGATCAGAAGTAGAAGGTGAAACTTTGGTACTAATCAGCCTAGAGTAGATATGGTAAGAAATGTTAATACATATATACACATGCATACATATACACACACAGTAAGAAATATCCAAATACAGTTCACTGATTTCCAGGAAATTACATGATTTAGTGGTTAAATATTCAGATTGTGAGTAATCCACAACACTTGACTTGTGTCCCCTTCTTTTCTGGCCAAATGTCTTTTGACCGTTTCACTCCTCAAGAATATTTTCAACTGGGAGCAGTTAGGGCGAATAAAAAAGGTGAATATCAAACAAGTCATTTGGCCTTGTCGTTAGTTGTGAGGAAGGTCTGTTGGGGATAACAGTGAAAATTACATTTGCGAGTTGTCAGCCTCAATAATATTTTCATTTTACTTTTGATTTTTTCATGGGCATTGTAGAACTGGTGTTACTACTCAAATACCCCAAGTTCCAAGCTTGACTCATTTACATTGAATAAGTCATGAATATTCACTGATACTCATGGTCAGTCATATTCTTCGTCATAACAGGTTTCATTCCAAAGGTCCTGTTTAGCTTTTACATAATTCCATTGGTGCTGTTTTCATTTTGCAACTGACCTTCTGTATTATACAGGAATATATTTAGGGTTTGGTATTTTGACCACAGAAAGTTTATCATTCTGCAACTTCTAAATTGCAGAGGCAGCAATTTTGGAGTAGCCTGTACTAAAACTACTATACTTGAGAATAAGTTTTACTTGAAAGAAGGAAAAAGAACACTTATGTATGTCTTAAACTGTGATGGAAAGTATGTCATTTCCATTTTCCAAGCAGACTTCAACGTACGCATTGGTGTTTTTCGCTCATATAATAGTGAGTAGTCAGATCAAGAGCATGTTCTTCCTCACAGTACACTGAGTGTGCTCGCAAATGATTTTTTCTATGCTTCTCAAAAACTTCGATATTGAATTACTTAAAGTACTAAGCCCTTTCCAGATAGCTGTTGAGAAACATGTGGAATATTTTACCCTGAAGTGTGGTTGTAATTTAATGGCACTGCATTAAAGAAAATATAATTGTTTAACTCTGCTGATTGTTTTGTTTTGCCAGCAAATACTGGCACATGTGTTTTACAGAGGTGTGATATACTTCGTTAGCATTGAGGCCCAAGAGAGCTGCCATTAATGTAAGCTGTATTTTGGACCGAATCTCTGAGC
Organism: Bos indicus; assembly: GCF_029378745.1. Taxonomy (NCBI): domain Eukaryota; kingdom Metazoa; phylum Chordata; class Mammalia; order Artiodactyla; family Bovidae; genus Bos; species Bos indicus. The sequence goes on from NC_091760.1 coordinate 116,959,713, forward strand.
AAAAGGTAAACTTCCCAGTATTTCTAATATTAAGGAATTATTATCTTGTGAGCATTAACCAAATGTAGTTACAGTCAAAATTTGATTATTAAATACTGAACCAAAGTAAAAAGATTTGTATTCTTGAATTGTATTTATTTGTTCATAAAATCACCCCCTCTTTTCCATAAACAAAAGCCATCACTAAATAATACAGAGGAGGGAAAAAGTACAAGTTTTTGGTCACTTGAATTAGTAAGACTGCCTTTATGATTATTTTTTATACAGTTAATGCTATAATAGGAATCTGTAGTCTTCTCATTCAAGATTTGCCTAAGGTTTTTGAACATATCCACTTTCCTTCCATCCACCCCATCTTCCTCCCTAACTAGATAGAAAATTCTAGCTAAATCATTATTTCTTCTTCCTCTTTTTTTATTTCATAGAATATAGCATTTAAAGTTAAATGGGGGAGCCTGGTGGGCTGCCGTCTATGGAGCTGCACAGAGTCGGACACGACTGAAGCGACTTAGCAGCAGCAGTGTTATATCAACCAAAATAACATTCTTGAGAATCTGGAATTCTGGGTCTTTTTTCCAAGGAATAAAATTTTATAAAGTACTTTGGAGAAGGTGAGTTATAGTTGTAGTAACTTAAAGATACTAAACTAGAAAATTCTGTTTTCTCTTTTCATAAAATGTTTATTTATTAGACATTAGTAATAACTTAGGCTCAGAGCTACAATATAAATTCTGTCTCTCTTCCATCTTCTGTCTCTCTTCTTTATAATGCTCCCTTAACTATGTTATGTTTTAGTCCTCTATTGCTGTGTAACAAGTTAACTCCCAAAATGTAGTGGCTGCTGAGCACCGGAGAATTGATGCTTTTGAACTGTGGTGTTGGAGAAGACTCTTGAGAGTCCCTTGGACTGCAAGGAGATCCAACTGGTCCATTCTGAAGGAGATCAGCCCTGGGATTTCTTTGGAAGGAATGATGCTAAAGCTGAAACTCCAGTACTTTGGCCATCTCATGCGAAGAGTTGACTCGTTGGAAAAGACTCTGATGCTGGGAGGGGTTGGGGGCAGAAGAAGGGGATGACAGAGGATGAGATGGCTGGATAGCATCATTGACTCGATGGACGTGAGTCTCAGTGAACTCCGGGAGTTGGTGATGGACAGGGAGGCCTGGCGTGCTGCAATTCATGGGGTCACAAAGAGTCGGACACGACCTAACGACTGATCTGATCTGAAGGCAGCACACATTTATCGTCTTAATAGTTTCTGGGACTCAGCTTTCAGTAGCTGGGAGACTGACTCAGGGTCTCCCACTAGGGTGCAATGAATTGCTGAATGGAGCTGCATCATGTGAAAGGAGGCAGAATCTGACTGGTGTTGGAGGACCTGCTCCCAAATTCATTCTCATAGCTGTTGACAAGAGATTTTATTTCCAGTTGTGAGAGACCTCAGTTCTCCACCATGTGAGTCTCCCCAAAGTGTTACTTGAATGTCCTTCTGATGTGGCAAATGGCTTCCCAAAGAAAGAGTCAAGGAAATCTCACTTTTTTTTTTTCTCTTTTCCTTTTCTAGCTCAGCCTACAGGTAAGCCCCCGACAGGGAACTGCACTGCCATAACACAAGTGGTGGCACAGACACCTAAAATCCTGAGAGAGAATCTGTCACCCTGCTCAGGGAATCCATGAAAGGGACCTCTATGGTAAGATGATTGTTGGGGAAAATCCTGTTAGTTTTTCCTTCTAATTCACTGATTTGCCTTGAGGGCAGCTAAAATCTCATGGAATTATATAACAGTGAGAGAAGCCTAAAACTCTGAGAGAAAGCCATTTTTCTTCTCAGAGAAATTGAAAAATGGGGCCTCTGGGATTTAGAGCATGAGGGGAAATCCATAAGAGAAGAGAGATAGAGAAACAGGTCCCATAATTCTTTGTATGAACAGATGGAAGTCCCAGATTTAACACTATGAATTGGTTACATGAGTAGCACAGACACAAAAGCATAGCAAATGTTTCGTAAACTCTAGTTATTGCACAAACTACACCGTGTCCCAGACTAACCCCTGAGTGAAAGACCCAAACATTACAACAAAAAGTTTAAAAAACTGAAATTCACATTGAAACCAACATCCACAGAAAGCAATACAGAATTTGTCTGCAGTCCAAACCTACATGGCTGTTACCTGTTAATCAAAACAATCAACATTCTTCCTGAGGATTGTAATGAGGCTCAGAACCTCACAACATATTTAAAGTTTCCATAACAACATTCATAATTATTTGACATAGAAATTTTGCCAACAGAATATCTGACCAATTCTCAATGGAAAATAAGTCAACAGACACAAACTCTGAGATCCTCAAATGTCGGAAGTATCAGATACACTTCGGGGTAACCATGAGGTAAATCTGAACACTCTGGAAGTAAATGGAAATATAAAAACTTCCATATATAGAGATATAAATAGAATAAATATTTTAAAAATCCTAAGTGAAAATATGACACTAAAATTAAGACTTCCATGGATATCTTAAATAACAGAAAGGAGAAGACTGAAGAAAAGGTGAGTAGGCTTTAAACACAGCGAAATAAAAATTACCCACTCTGAAGAACATAGTGAAAAAAAGATTGAAAAAATTAACTGTTTCAGGGACTTGTAGGAGAATCAGAAATGTTTAAAATTTGTGTCATTGGAGTCCCAGAAGAGTAAAAACATAAATGGGTGTGGGAAAAGAATGGCTAAAAACTTTCCAAATTTGGTAAAAGACATAAATTTTCAGATTCAAGAAGCTCACCAAATTCTAAACATAATAAATTTAAAACCATGCTCAGATATATCTTAAAACTGCTAAAAACAAAAGAGAAAATAAAATGAAAGCAGCCAAATGTTGTTACTTGTAAGGAAAGAAAATTTCTCATCAACAACAATAGAAGCTAGATGACAGTAGGAAAACATCATTAAATTGCTGGTAAAAGATTGTCAACAGTTTTAAATCAACTTCTATACCAAAAGAAAATATGATTCAAGAGTAAAGACATTCTGAGAAGAAGGAAAACTAGGAATTATTTTCCAACAGAGTTTCTCCAAATGAAATACTACCAGAAATTCCTCAAATTGAAGGAAAATGAAAGAATCAAACTTAGAATTTCAAGAATGAAAGAAAAACAAATATGGTAAATATCAGGGTAAATAAAGTAGACTATTTTTCTCTTCTTATATTTTTTTCAATATAAATGACTATGCTGCTGCTGCTGCTGCTAAGTCTTCAGTCGTGTCTGCCATCCCTGGGATTCTCCAGGCAACAACACTGGAGTGGATTGCCATTTCCTTCTCCAATGCATGAAAATGAAAAGTGAAAGTGAAGTCGCTCAGTCGTGTCCGACTCTTAGCGACCCCATGGACTGCAGCCTACCAGGCTCCTCCGTCCATGGAATTTTCCAGGCAAGAGTACTGGAGTGGGTGCCATTGCCTTCTCCATAAGTGACTATAGAAAGCAAAAATTATAACATTTGCTGGTGAGATTTTTCAGTATATGTAGATGAAATACATATAAAAATATAACAAATGATTTTGATGCTTTTACATTTTAATTCAAATTGAACATTGTCACTTTAAGAAGGCTGTGAGAGATTTACATATAAAGGGCTTCCTCGGTGGCTCAGAGGTAAAAGAATCAGCCTGTAATGCAGGAGATGTAATAGACACAGATTCGATTCCTGGGTCGGGAAGATCCCCTGGAGGAGGGCATGGCAAACCCACTCCAGTATTCTTGCCTGGAGAATCCTATGGACAGAGGAGCCTGGTGGACTACAATTCATAGGGTCACAAAGAGTTGGACACTACTGAAGTGACTTCAAAAGCATGCATGCCTATGTATGTAAAATACTTTATATGGTAAAATCCATAGATAGACTGCTAAAAATGTAATAGCAAAGATAGATAAAAACCCAACAGATAAATTTAAATGAAATTAAAAATTAAAATAATCCAACAGAAGGCATGAAACTTGATAGAGACCAAAAAAATAAGGAGAAAAACAGAAAGCAAGTAATAAAATCAGTTCAGTTCAGTTCAGTTCAGTCGCTCAGTCGTGTCCGACTCTTTGCGACCCCATGAATCACAGCACGCCAGGCCTCCCTGTCCATCACCAACTCCCGGAGTTCACTCAGACTCACATCCATTGAGTTGGTGATGCCATCCAGCCATCTCATCCTCTGTCGTCCCCTTCTCCTCCTGCCCCCAATCCCTCTCAGCATCAGAGTCTTTTCCAATGAGTCAACTCTTCTCATGAGGTGGCCAAAGTACTGGAGTTTCAGCTTTAGCATCATTCTTTCCAAAGAACACCCAGGGCTGATCTCCTTTAGAATGGACTGGTTGGATCTCCTTGCAGTCCAAGGAACTCTCGAGAGTCTTCTCCAACACCACAGTTCAAATGCATCAAATCTTCGGCTCTCAGCTTTCTTTACAGTCCAACTCTCACATCCATACATGACCACTGGAAAAATCATAGCCTTGACTATAAAATAATAAAATAATGAATCTAATTATACCAATAATGACATAGTAAATAGTCTAAATGTACTAAGTGAAAAAATATTGTCAGATTAGCTATATTTCATAACTTTAAATTGAATGATGCAGGTAAATTAAAAACATAGAAATGATATACTATGCAACACTAATCATAAGAAATCTATGGTGGCTGTATTAACATCAGACAAAGATTTCAGGGCAAAAAAATTACCAGGGGTAGAGAGAAACATTAGACAGTGCTAAAAGGGTCAACTCACCAAAAAGACATAACAACCATAAATATGCACATACCTAGCACCAAGGTTGTGATAGGAACAATTCCAGGATGACCCTCCCTGGCACCCCCATTCCTGTGTACACACCTGTATAATTCCATCCTTCAAAGTGTGGGCAGGAACTGCAACTACACTGGGATATCACTTGTGGAATTAGGTTATATCACCTGGCTAAGATGAAGGGATTTAGCAGATATAATTAAGGTTCCAAAGTCAACTTTTTTCTTTAAGTTGGTCAAAAGGGAAGACTTCCTTTGTGGGTCTAATTTAGTCAGTAAAACGTCCTTAAAGGAGTAATTGGTCTCTTCATGAAGAAAGACATTCACCCCATAGCTCTGGAAGAAATATGGTGCCATATTGCTAAAGGGTCTGTGGAAGTGCTACATGGAAGGAACTGTAGAAGTTTCTAGGAATTGAGAGTAAAGACCAGTCAGTAGCCAGCAAGAACACTGGGACCTCAGGTAGACAATATCAAGGAACTAAAATTATGCCAGTAACCTAAGTCATCTTGGAAGAGGACCTTGAGTCCCAGGTGCTGACAAAGACTTGGCTCACATCTTGATTTCAGCCTTAGGGAACCCTGAACAGAGGACATAACTGATCTGTACCTGGATTTCTGACCCACAGAAACTGGGAAACAATAAATAAATGTTATTTTATGTTGCCCTAATGGTCTTGGAGCAAGTGATGAGAATGAAAACAGAACACAAAATCTGGTTCAATGGGTCAGGGAACCTGCAGCCTCTATTGGACAGAGCTGCAGAGTCCACTCTGAGTCCAGCTTTTAATCCTAATTGCAGACTACAAGACTTTTTTGATCTTATTTTTTCCAAGACACTACACTGACATAGTCCAGATTACCTTGTTTCCACCCTAGGCCATTCCCTTTTGGGCTAGTCTCGGGAACAATCAGCAAGTGCATAAGCAGCATTCATGCCTGACCCCCACCCTGTGTTCCAAGGTCCATGCTTTCATGATCCCAGTCATACTCCCTTCTGGGTCTGGCCTTGGGGTTTGTAACAAGGAGATTATTCTTAAGAAAAACATGGAAGATAATCATTAACACAGTTTCTTAATATATGCTGTTTTTTCAGGTGCTATTTCTGTGGAATTTCTCAAGGCTGTGAAAGTACGTTATTACGAATTCCCACTATAATTTTAGGCTGCTAATTTTGTGATAATTTATTGTATAACAGTAGAAAACTAATACAAGAGCTTCAAAATACACGAAGGGAAAGTTCATAAAAGTGGAAGGAAGAAGAGCAAATCCAAAATTATAGTTTGACATTTCAACACTCTGCTCTCAATAAACAATAAAGGAAGAAAAAGACACAAAATATTAGCAAGGATACAGAGGATCTGAACACCATCAAAAAATATTTTACATTTATAGAAGAACATTCCTCCCAGCAATAGCAGAATATACATTCTTTTCAACTGCACATTTGCAAAAAAAAAATCTAGGCCATAAAAACTAATCTTAATACATTTAAAAGACTTGTAATCATACAAAATATGTTCCATGACCATAGTGAAATTAAACTAGAAATCAAAAACAGATATCTTAGAAATTCCCAAAGATTTGAAAATGAACAATACTTATAACTCATGAATCAAAGAGGGAGATTCTCAAGGGAAATTAGAAAATAGGTTTAGCAAAATGAAATATAACTTACTAAAATTTCCAGAATATAGCTAAAGCAGTGTTTACAAGTAAATTTATAGTAGTAAAGGCTTATATTAGACAAAAAAGTATCAAATCAATAACCCAAGTTTTAAGTAACAAACAAATGAGCAAATTAAGCCCAAAGTTAGAAAGAAGGAAATAACTGAGAACACAAATCAATGAAATTTAATATAAGAAGATAATATAGAAAATTGGTGAAAACAAAAGCTAGAAAAGATTAATGCAATTGATAAAATTTCACCCAAAATGAACAAGAGAAAAGGAAGACACGAATTACAAAAATCTAAATTGTAAGAGGCTCTTGATGAAAGTGAAAAAGGAGAGTGGAAAAGTTGGCTTAAAATTTAACATTTAAGAAATAAGATCATGGCATCCAGTCCCATCACTTCATGGCAAATAGATAGGGAAACAGTGGAAACAGTTTCCCCAACAGTGGAAGCTGACTTTATTTTGGGGGGCTCCAAAATCACTACAGATAGTAACTGCAGCCATGAAATTAAAAGATGCTTACTCCTTGGAAGGAAAGCTATGACCAACCTAGACAGCATATTGAAAAGCAGAGATATTACTTTGCCATCAAAGGTCTGTCTAGTCAAGGCTATGGTTTTTCCAGTAGTCATGTATGGGTGCAAGAGTTGGACTATAAAGAAAGCTGAGCACTGAAGAATTGATGCTTTTGAACTGTGGTGTTGGAGAAGACTCTTGAGAGTCCCTTGGACTGCGAGGAGATCCAACCAGTCCATCCTAAAGGAGATCAGTCTTGAATATTCACTGGAAGAACTGATGTTGAAGCTGAAACTCCAATACTTTGACCACCTGATGCAAAGAACTGACTCATTTGAAAAGATTCTGATGCTGGGAAAGATTGAAGGCAGGAGTAGAAGGGGACAACAGAGAATTAGATAGTTGGATGGCATCACCAACTTGAGGGACATGAATTTGAGCGAACTCTGGGAGTTGGTGATGGACATGGAGGCCTGGTGTGCTGCAGTCCATGGGGTCACAAAGAGTTAGACACAACTGAATGACTGAACTGACTAAAAATGTAAGAGACATCACTGCAGATTTGGACATTTAAAAAGCAATGAAAAAGCATTATGAACAACTCTTGCCCATAAACTTAATAACTTAGATGAAATGGACAAATTCCTTGAGATAAAATATTGTCAATTCTATTTAAGCTCTTCCAGAAAAAAGGATAAACTTCCTAACTCATTTTTATGAAACCAGCATAACCTTGGTACCAGACAAAGACAATAAAGGAAGGCTCCAAGCCAATAAACCACAAGAATATAGACACAAAAATTCTGAAACCGATATTAGTTAATTTAATGCAGCAGTAATTATAAATAATAAAACAATCATGACCAATTCAAATTTATACAGGGAATGAAAGTGTGTTTGAAAGTCAACTCTATTAATTGACTGAAAAGGAAACCCTGCAAGATTATATCAATAAAACAGAAGATGCTTTATAATTATGTAAAGTTTAAAAATAAAATAAAATTTAAAAAAAAACAGAAGATGCATTTGGCAAAGTACATTATTAATTCATGATTAAAAAACACTTAGCAACCAAGAATAGGAAAACTTTCCTAACTTGATAAAGGGCAACTATCAAAAAAGGAAAGGAAAATAAAAAGAAATCCTACAGCTAACTTCATATTTAACCATGTTTAATAAGATTTCATATTAGAATAGCTAAATTCAAGAAAATAGTACTACAAGTTCTAATGAAGATGGACAGTAAGTAGAACTCAAATATTGCTGGTGAGAATGTAAAATGGTACAACCACCTTGGAGAACATTTTAGAAGTTTCTTGTAAAGTTAAAAACACACTTATCATATGATCCAACTATGGAGCTCCTAGTATTTATCCAAGAAAAATAAAAAATTTTGTTTTCACAAGTACTTTTTTTATAAGTGTTTATAGCTTCTTTATTCATAATTTGCAGAAAATAAAAACAAAACTAAGCTTCGACTGGAGAATAATTTAGTTCATTACACAATGGTTTGCTGTTCAACAGTAAGAACAAACTACTGCTGAAATCAACAGCATGAATAAGCCTTGAATTCATTATGCTGGCTAAAAGAGCCACACTCAGAAGACTATAATTTTGGAATGACTTTTTTGCACAGTGTTAAGTAAAGGAGATCAGCCCTGGTATTTCTTTGGAAGGACTGATGCTAAAGCTGAAACTCCAGTATTTTGGCCACCTCATGAGAAGAGTTGACTCATTGGAAAAGACTCTGACGCTGGGAGGGACTGGGGGCAGGAGGAGAAGGGGACGACAGAGGATGAGATGGCTGGATGGTATCACTGACTCGATAGACTTGAGTCTCAGTGAACTCTGGGAGTTTGTGATGGACAGGGAGGCCTGGCGTGCTGCGATTCATGGGGTCACAAAGAGTCGGACACGACTGAGCGACTGAACTGAACTGAAATGACTGAAGTACAGGTCAAATTGTATATGTTTTGTTTTTTTTAATCTAAGCAGTTGTCCTAGTCAGTTTATTGAAAAGTCTGTCAACACCACATATGTTATAAATCAAGTTTCCATGCTGCTTGAGTCTATTATGGAAACCCAGTTCAGTTCAGTTCAGTCACTCAGTCATGTCCAACTCTTGTGACCCCGTGAACCGCAGCACGCCAAGCCTCCCTGTCCATCACCAACTCCTGGAGTTTACCCAAACTCATGTCCACTGAGTCAGTGATGCCATCCAACCATCTCATCCTCTGTCGTCCCCTTGTCCTCCTGCTCCCAATCCGTCCCAGCACTAGGGTCTTTTCAAAAGAGTCAGCTCTCTGCAGCAGGTGGCCAAAGTATTGGAGTTTCAGCTTCAACATCAGTCCTTCCAATGAATATTCAGGACTGATCTTTGGATGTACTGATTGGATCTCCTTGCAGTCCAAGGGACTCTCAAGAGTCTTCTCCAGCACCACAGTTCAAAAGCATCAATTCTTCAGCACTCAGCTCTCTTTATGGTCCAACTCTCACATCCATACATGACCACTGGAAAAACCATAGCCTTGACTAGATGGACCTTTGTTGGCAAAGTGATGTCTCTGCTTTTTAATATGCTGTCTAGGTTGGTCATAACTTTCCTTCCAAGAAGTAAGCATCTTTTAATTTCATGGCTTCAATCACCATCTGCAGTGATTTTGGAGCCCAAAAAAATAAAGTCAGCCACTGTTTCCACTGTCCCCATCTATTTCCCATGAAGTGATGGGACCGGATGTCATGATCTTAGTTCTATGAATGTTGAGCTTTAAGCCAGCTTCTTCACTCTCCTCTTTCACTTTCATCAAGAGGCTCTTTAGTTCTTCACTTTCTGCCATAAGGGTGGTGTCATCTGCATATCTGAGGTTATTGATATTTCTCCCAGCAATCTTGATTCCAGCTTGTGCTTTCTCCAGCCCAGCGTTTCTCATGATGTACTCTGCATAGAAGTTAAATAAGCAGGGTGACAATATACAGCCTTGATGTACTCCTTTTCCTATATGAAACTAGTCTGTTGTTTCATGTCCAGTTCTAACTGTTGCTTCCTGACCTGCATACAGGTTTCTCAAGAGGCACTCATCTCATACGCTAGTAAAGTAATACTCAAAATTCTCCAAGCCAGGCTTCAGTAATACATGAACCATTAACTTCCAGATGTTCAAGCTGGTTTTAGAAAAGGCAGAGGAACCAGATATCAAATTGCCAACATATGCTGGATCATTAAAAAAGCAAGAGAGTTCCAGAAAAACATCTATTTCTGCTTTATTGACTATGCCAAAGCCTTTGACTGTGTGGCTCACAATAAACTGTGGAAAATTCTGAAGGAGATGGGAAACTCTATTAATTTCTACTATTTGAGTCTTCCTGAATCAGTATTTCACTCTCCTATTAAATATTTACTATCCTTCTATTTATTTATATTTTATTTAATATAATTCAGTTATTTCATACATCTCTGAAGTTATACACACCTTTGTTAAAATTTTTCTTAGATATTTTTGTATTTTATCCATTACTTTTAAAAAATTACATTTTTAATTGATATTTAATTACATAGAGCAAAACTTTATTTTCATATGTTAATTTTGTGTCTTACAAACTTGCTAGAAAATTTATTAATACTAATAATTTATTTGGGATCCCTTTGAATTTTTGAGGCAGACAATTTTATTACCTGAGATTAAAAGGTTTTGTTTTTTCCTTTCCAAACTCTACGCCCTCACACACACACATATTTACAAACATATATAAATTTGCTTTTCTGCCCTAGCTAGAGATTGAGCAAGAGTGAGCGTAATGAACGTCTTGTTTGTTCTTGATTTTAAAGGGATGGCTTCAACAATTCACAATTCCTCAAGTAACTGGATTTCCTTCAATATCACCATGTAAGATATTTGCTGTAGGTTTTTGAAGAATGCTTTATGAAGGTACAGAAGTTTCTTGTTATTCCTAGTTTGCTAATTTGTTTTTTTTTAAGTCATGATTGATTTTTGAATGTTTTCAAGCATTTTTTTTTTTTTTTGCTCCTGTATTGAGATGATCAGATTGCTTTTCTCCCATTTTTTAATTTTTTTAATTTATTTTTGGCTGTGCTTGGTCTTTGTCGCTATGCTGGCTTTCTCTAGTTGCAGTGAGTGGGGCCTACTCTCTAGTTGCCTTATGCAGACTTCTCATTACAGGGGCTTCTCTTGTTTCAGCACACAGGCTCCAGGGCATGCAGGGTTCAGTAGTTGAGGCACATGGGCTCAGTAGTTGCATCTCCTGGGCTCTAGAGCACAGGCTCAGTAGTTGGGATGCATGGGCTTGGTTGCTCTGCTACATATGGCATTTTCCTGGATCAGAGACTGAACCTGCATCTCCTGCATTGGTAGGCGGAATCTTTACCACTGAGCCACCAGGGAAGCCCCACTTTTCTCCTTTAACACATTCATATTTAATATATTTATTGACTTAATTTTCTAATGTTAAATTCAAATTGAATTTGTAGGGTAAATTAACTCACTCCTAGTGTATCAGTTTTTAATTATTATACATTACTTGATCCTGGTATTTATTTAATTTTGCATCATTTTTCATGAGAGATGATTATTGAGGCAGTCTAAGAGCAGGTTGGAAAAGAATTTCCAGACACAGGACATTTCTGAACAGAGTGAGTTTATTAAGAACAAAGGGCAGAGATAAGTGGCACTCCAAGCTCAGTGGGCTAGCCTCCTGAGAGACCAGCGAAAGCCAACAGTTTTTGTGAATAGCCAATTTTTATAGCCTCAAGAGGAAGAAAATTCCTGTTGGAAGGTTGTTCGGAGGTGATTGGTTGGGACGCTATAGGGTTTACTGGAGTGGGCATCTTTGCCTAATTGGGAGTAAGGAAGCTTGTTAGTGATGATCAGGGGGCTTTTAACAATGCTTAAAAAGAGGCTCCACCAGCTTCAGAGGTGACCTTGATTCTGGGCTCTGCTTCCGTGGCCTTGGGGGCAGGGTTTGAGTCTGGTGTCAAAGTTACATTAATTTTACAAAATAGTGGATTTTCTTTCCCTCTCTTTTCTACACTCTGTAATAGTTTACTTATGGTCAGAATACGTTTTCCTGGTAAAACCATCATGGTCTGTTTTCTTTGTGAACAAAATGTTATAGTAGGCCTATTTTAATTTGACTCCATTTTGATAAAGTATATATTTTCTATATGTAACTTGACATGTATAGTATGTTTCTATCTTTATTTGCAATATATAAAATTATTAGTGTCAAGATATTCAGAAAATACTATTAATTTTCTTGGTTTACAATTTCATTTTAACTTTTTTGTAAAGTAAAATTGACTTTCCATGTTATATAGTTTTATGTTTTGACAGATAAATAAAGTTGTGTAACAACCACCACCATCTAGCTACAGGACTCCACTACTCTGAAAAAAATTATTTATGCTGCCCCATTGAAGTCAAGTCCTTCCTACCAACCCTTACAACAAGCAGCCTCTAATCTGTTTTTCATCACTACATTTTTGCCTTTTCCAGAATGTCATAAAAATTAATCATACATGACTTTGAGTTTGGCTTCTATTACTAACTATAATACTTTTGAGATTCATCCATGTGGTTGTGTGTATCAATAGTTCATTCCTTTGTATTATTGAGGAGTCTTCCACTGTACAGATATTCCACAGTTTATCCACCCACCAGTTGAAGGATTTTTTAATTATTTTCAGTTTGTTTGTTTTACACAGTTCATATTCTTTATTTTTAGTTTTTTATTTTTTGATCATTTTATATTTACAGAAAGTTGTAAAGATGTTACAGAGAGTTCTCATATCCCTTATTTAATTTTTAAATTTTTGAAATAATTTAATTATTTTTATTTTTTAATTGGAGGAAAATTGCTTTACAATGTTGTGTTGGTTTCTGCCATACAACAACACAAATCCACCATGATTATACTTGTATCGTCTCCCTCTTGAGCCTCCCTCCCCTCCCCCCACCCCACTCCTCTAGATCATCACAGAACACCAAGCTGGGCTCCCTGTGTTATACAGCGACATCTCACCAGCTATCTATTCTACACATGGTAGTGTATATATGTCAATGTTACTTTCTCTGTTCGTCCCACTCTTTCCTTCCCCAACAGTGTCCACAAGTCCTTTCTCTATATCTGTCTCCATTCCTTCCTTGCAAATAGGTTCATCAACACCATTTTTCTAGATTCTATATATGTTAACTCATATTCTTTACCAGCTTTCCCTATATAACCATGAGATACGCATCAACACTCAGTTTTTCTCAGTTCGGTCACTCAGTTGTGTCCGACTCTTTGCGAGAGTCCGACTCTGCGAGAGTCTGACTCTTTACGACCCGTCAACACTAAGAATTGATAACTTGTTTGGTTGTTTGTTCAGTCGCCAAGTCATGTCCGACTCTTTGTGACCCTATGGACTGCAGCATGCCAGGATTCCCTGTTTCTCACCATCTGGAGTTTGCCTGAGTTCATGTCCATTGAATCAGTGATGCTATCCAATCATCTCATCCTCTGCCACCTTCTTCTCCTTCTGCCTTCTATCTTTCCCAGCATCAGGGACTTTTCCAATGAGTCAGCTCTTCGCATCAAGTGGCCAAAGTATTATAGCTTCAACTTTAGGATCAGTCCTTCCAGTGAATATTCAGGGTTGATTTCCTTTAGGATTGACTGGTTTGCTCTCCTTGCTGTCCAAGGGACTCTCAAGAGCCTTCTCCAGCACCACAGTTCAAAAGCATCAATTCTTCAGTGCTCTCCCTACTTTATGGTCCAGCTCTCACATTGGTACATGACTACTGGAAAGACCATAGCCTTGATACTATAGCCTTACTACTATAGATTATACTACAGACATTATTCAGATTTTTCCCAGATTTTCTATTAATTTCATTTTTCTGTTCCAAGTTCTTATCCAGGATACCAGCTTGCATTTAATGACTATGTTTCCTTAGCATCTCTAACCTGTGGTAGTTTCTTGGTCTTTCCATGTCTCTTGGATCTTTTCATGCCTCTTGATGTGAGGACTTTTAAAGAGTATTCATCAGGTATGTTGTAGAAGGTCCCTCAGTTTGGATTTATCTAGTGTTTTCTCATTATTAGACTGAAGTGATGGATCTTTGAGAAAAACATCAGTGAAGGCAAGCATTTCATGGTATCATATCAGGGAGTGCATACTCTCAACATGGCATCACTGGTGATATTAACACTGATCATTTGATTATGGTGGTATCTGTCAGCTTTCTCCACTGTAAAGTTATTACTTTTTCCTTTCCATTCTCTATTCATGATAAGTGTGTCCTTAAGTCCAGCCCACCTTCAAGGGGAATGGGATTAAGTTTTACCTCCAGGAGAGAGGAAAATCAAGGAATTTATGAAAATATTAGAAAACCACTAGGGTAATTTAAAAAATATTTTCAGGAAAGTTTCTGGAGGCTATGCAAATATTCTTTTTTTCTTTAAATTTAATCCACTAATTTTAGCATTCATCAATGAAATTTTTTAGTTATTACCATGGTGTTCTAATGGAGATTTTTCTATTTCTCTTTCTTTCTATACTTATTAATTGAATTTCTTCTCTAAGAATTATCTGTCCCCTTTCCAATGTTTGTTGATATTAGCATAAATTCATGGACACTCATTTTATTCTTTGGATTATAATATACTGCTATAATTATTCATTTTGTTGCTCAAATTGTTCCAAATCTATTAAATGTGTGTCAGTTTGATTCCTAAGTCCTGTTGACATGCCTCCATTTTTTAAAAAATACTTTTCTTATTTCCTGGCATGAGATGATCCAGATTCATTTTCCTTTTCAAGCCCTGGAATCAGCTATTTCTCCAAAGAGCTTTTTTTCCTTTTATTGAAAAATGGTATTAATAACCCAAGATCTGCACAGTTACCCTATCACTTCTTCTAGGCCCTGTTAATGAACATAAAAATGATACATTCTGTGTTCTCATTAAAATAAAGTTCAAAACAAGAAAAACTATTCATAGAGTAGAAATTACTATTGGTTACATTTGAGGAAGAGAGAAATTATACTCACAGCCAATAAGAGCCAGACTTCTGGGATGCTGGTAATGTTCTTGATTTGGATGGCAGTGTAATGGACACTTTCACTTCATTTAGTTGTATACTTATGAATTTTTACTGGTTTTTCTTAATATAAAAATTTGTATAATATATATATTTAAAATGTATATGAAATACTCTTACATTCTTAATAGAACAGCTAAAGTTAAAAAGGAAAAAATTAACCTGAAAGTAATAGACTAACAATACCAAATTCTAAAGAGTATATTAAACATATTTACACTGTTTGGGGGACTATAAACTAGTACAACAGCCTTGTTTGGCATGATCTACTAAAGTTGAACATATGCAAACCCTATAATCCAGCAATGACACCTGAGAATAAACAGGAAGGAAGAGAGAAAGATATGTACATACAGTGTATAAGAATGTTCATAGCAACATTCAGTTCAGTTCAGTTCAGTCGCTCAGTCATGTCCGACTCATTGCAACCCCATGAATCACAGCACGCCAGGCCTCCCTGTCCATCACCAACTCCCAGAGTTCACCCAGACTCACGTCCATTGAGTCAGTGATGCCATCCGGCCATCTCATCCTCTGTCGTCCCCTTCTCCTCCTGCCCCCAATCCATCCCAGCATCAGAGTCCTTTCCAATGAGTCAACTCTTCCCATGAGGTGGCCAAAGTACTGGAGTTTCAGCTTTAGCATCATTCCTTCCAAAGAAATCTCAGGGCTGATCTCCTTCAGAACGGACTGGTTGGATCTCCTTGCAGTCCAAGGGACTCTCAAGAGTCTTCACCAACACCACAGTTCAAAAGCATCAATTCTTCGGCGCTCAGCCTTCTTCATAGTCCAACTCTCACATCCATACATGACCACAGGAAAAACCATAGCCTTGACTAGACGGACCTTTGTTGGTAAAGTAATGTCTTTGCTTTTGAATATGCTATCTAGGTTGGTCATAACTTTCCTTCCAAGGAGTAAGCATCTTTTAATTTCATGGCTGCAGTCACCATCTGCAGTGATTTTGGAGCCCCAAAAAATAAAGTCTGACACTGTTTCCACTGTTTGCACTCTTTCCCCATCTATTTCCCATGAAGTGGTGGAACCGGATGCCATGATCTTCGTTTTCTGAATGTTGAGCTTTAAGCCAACTTTTTCACTCTCCACTTTCACTTTCATCAAGAGGCTTTTTAGTTCCTCTTCACTTTCTGCCATAAGGGTGGTGTCATCTGCATATCTGAGGTTATTGATATTTCTCCTTGATTCCAGCTTGTGCTTCCTCCAGCCCAGCGTTTCTCATGATGTACTCTGCATAGAAGTTAAATAAACAGGGTGACAATATACAGCCTTGGCGTACTCCTTTTCCTATTTGGAACCAGTCTGTTGTTCCATGTCCAGTTCTAACTGTTGCTTCCTGACCTGCATACAGGTTTCTCAAGAGGCAGATCAGGTGGTCTGGTAGTCCCATCTCTTTCAGAATTTTCCACAGTTTATTGTGGTCCACACAGTCAAAGGCTTTGGCATAGTCAATAAAGCAGAAATAGATGTTTTTCTGGAACTCTCTTGCTTTTTCCATGATACAACGGATGTTGGCAATTTGATCTCTGGTTCCTCTTCCTTTTCTAAAACCAGCTTGAACATCAGGAAGTTCACGGTTCACATATTGCTAAAGCCTGGCTTGGAGAATTTTGAGCATGACTTTACTAGCGTGTGAGATGAGTGCAATTGTGTGGTAGTTTGAGCATTTTTGGCATTGCCTTTCTTTGGGATCAGAATGAAAACTGACCTTTTCCAGTCCTGTGGCTACTGCTGAGTTTTCGGCATATTGAGTGCAGCACTTTCACAGCATCATCTTTCAGGATTTGGAATAGCTCAACTAGAATTCCATCATCTCCACTAGCTTTGTTCATAGTGATACTTTCTAAGGCCCACTTGACTTCACATTCCAGGATGTCTGGCTCTAGGTCAGTGATCACACCATCATGTTTATCTGGGTCATGAAGATATTTTTTGTACAGTTCTTCTGTGTATTCTTGCCACCTCTTCTTAATATCTTCTGCTTCTGTTAGGTCCATACCATTTCTGTCCTTTATCGAGCCCATCTTTGCCTGAAATGTTCCTTTGGTATCTCTAATTTTCTTGAAGAGATTGCTAGTCTTTCCCATTCTGTTGTTTTCCTCTATTTCTTTGCACTGATCGCTGAAGAAGGCTTTCTTATCTCTTCTTGCTATTCTTTGGAACTCTGCATTCAGATGCTTATATCTTTCCTTTCCTCCTTTGCTTTTTGCTTCTCTTCTTTTCACAGCTATTTGTAAGGCCTCCCCAGACAGCCATTTTGCTTTTTTGCATTTCTTTTCCATGGAGATGGTCTTGATTCCTGTCTCCTGTACAATGTCATGAACCTCAGTCCATAGTTCATCAGGCACTCTATCTATCAGATCTAGGCCCTTAAATCTATTTCTCACTTCCACTGTATAATCACAAGGGATTTGATTTAGGTCATACCTGAATGGTCTAGTGGTTTCCTCTACTTTCTTCAATTTCAGTCTGAATTTGGTAATAAGGAGTTCATGATCTGAGCCACAGTCAGCTCCTGGTCTTGTTTTTGTTGCCTGTATAGAGCTTCTCCATCTTTGGCTGCAAAGAATATAATCAATCTGATTTCGGTGTTGACCATCTGGTGATGTCCATGTGTAGAGTCTTCTCTTGTGTTGTTGGAAGAGGGTGTTTGCTATGACCAGTGCATTTTCTTGGCAAAAGTCTATTAGTCTTTGCCTGCTTCATTTCGTATTCCAAGGCCAAATTTGCCTGTAACTCCAGGTGTTTCTTGACTTCCTACTTTTGCATTCCAGTCCCCTAAAATTAAAAGGACATCTTTTTTGGGTGTTAGTTCTAAAAGGTCTTGTAGGTCTTCATAGAACCATTCAACTTCAGCTTCTTCAGCGTTACTGGTTGGGACATCACAGTGTACTCATTTTCACTATATTGATTCTTCCGATCCATGAACATGGTATATTTCTCCATCTATTAATGTCCTCTTTGATTTCTTTCATCAGTGTTTTATAGTTTTCTATATATAGGTCTTTAGTTTCTTTAGGTAGATATATTCCTAAGTATTTTATTCTTTTCGTTGCAATGGTGAATGGAATTGTTTCCTTAATTTCTCTTTCTATTTTCTCATTATTAGTGTATAGGAATGCAAGGGATTTCTGTGTGTTGATTTTATATCCTGCAACTTTACTATATTCATTGACTAGCTCTAGTAATTTTCTGGTGAAGTCTTTAGGGTTTTCTATGCAGAGGATCATGTCATCTGCAAACAGTGAGAGTTTTACTTCTTCTTTTCCAATTTGGATTCCTTTTATTTCTTTTTCTGCTCTGATTGCTGTGAGAAAGAAGAATGGAACTGGAGGAATCAACCTGCCTGACTTCAGGCTCTACTACAAAGCCACAGTCATCAAGACAGTATGGTACTGGCACAAAGACAGAAATATAGATCAATGGAACAAAATAGAAAGCCCAGAGATAAATCCACGCACCTATGGACACCTTATCTTTGACAAAGAAGGCAAGAATATACAATGGATTAAAGACAATCTCCTTAACAAGTGGTGCTGGGAAAACTGGTCAACCACTTGTAAAAGAATGAAACTGTAACACTTTCTAACACCATAAAATAAACTCAAAATGGATTAAAGATCTAAACATAAGACCAGAAACTATAAAACTCTTAGAAGAGAACATAGGCAAAACACTCTCTGACATACATCACAGCAGGATCCTCTATGACCCACCTCCCAGAATATTGGAAATAAAAGCAAAAATAAACAAATGGAATCTAATTAAAATTAAAAGCTTCTGCACAACAAAAGAAACTATAAGCAAGGTGAAAAGACAGCCTTCAGAATGGGAGAAAGTAACAGCAAATGAAGCAACTGACAAACAACTAATCTCAAAAATATACAAGCAACCCCTGAAGCTCAATTCCAAAAAAATAAACGACCCAATCAAAAAATGGGCCAAAGAACTAAATAGACATTTCTCCAAAGAAGACATACAAATGGCTAACAAACACATGAAAAGATGCTCAACATCACTCATTATCAGAGAAATGCACATCAAAACCACAATAAGGTACCATTTCACGCCAGTCAGAATGGCTGCAACCCAAAAGTCTACAAGCAATAAATGCTGGAGAGGGTGTGGAGAAAAGGGAACCCTCTTACACTGTTGGTGGGAATGCAAACTAGTACAGCCACTATGGAGAACAGTGTGGAGATTCCTTAAGAAACTGGAAATAGAACTGCCATAAGACCCAGCAATACCACTGCTGGGCATACACACTGAGGAAACCAGAATTGAAAGAGACACATGTACCCCAATATTCATCGCAGCACTATTTATAATAGCCAGGACATGGAAGCAACCTAGATGTCCATCAGCAGATGAATGGATAAGAAAGCTGGGGTACATATACACAGTGGAGTATTACTCAGCCATTAAAAAGAATACATTTGAATCAGTTCTAATGAAGTGGATGAAATGGGAGCCTATTATACAGAGTGAAGTAAGCCAGAAAGAAAAACACCAATACAGTATACTAACACATATATATGGAATTTAGAAAGATGGTAACAACCCTGAATGCGAGACAGCAAAAGAGACACAGATGTATAGAACAGTCTTTTGGACTCTGTGGGAGAGGCGGGGGGGGGGGGGATGATTTGGGAGAATGGTATTAAAACATGTATAATATCATATAAGAAACGAATCTCCAGTCCAGGTTCGATGCAGGATACAGGAAGCTTGGGGCTGGTGCACTGGGATGACCCAGAGGGATGGTATGGGGAGGGAGGTGGGAGGGGGGTTCAGGATGTGGAACACATGCACACCTGTGGCAGATGCATGTTGATGTATGGCAAAACCAATACAATATTGTAAAGTAAAAAAAAAAAATTAAATAATAATAAAAATAAATTAATTTAAAAAATTACAACTGAAAAACATTTTTTAAAGTAAATAAATAAATAAAAATAAAAAATAAACATCATAGTGATCAGTAGTTCTGTACATTTCAAAATGACCACCACAGTAAGTCTAATTATATCACCATAGAAAAAGATGTTACCTAGTTATTGACAATAACCCACATACTGAAAATTTCATAGCCATGACTCTATTACTTTGCAGTTGGAAGTTTATATCTCTTAATCTCCCTCACCTATTACTTTCCTGCCTCATCCCCCTCTCTCTTGGCAACTACCTGTTTGTTCTCTGTATCTATTAGTTTGTTTCTATCTTGTTATATTTGTATTTTTAGATCCCACATATGAGTGAAATCATATTGCATTTGTCTTTCTCTGACATTTCACTTAGCATAATACACTCTAGATCCATGTTGTTGCAAATGACAAGATTTAATTCTTTTTTATAGCTAAGTGTTATTCCCTTGTGTATATATATACCATGTCTTCTTTATCACTTCATCTATGGATGGGCACTTAGGTTGTTTCCATATCTTGACTCTTGTAAATAATGCTGCAATGAACAAGGAGTCAATATATCTTTTCTAATTAGTGTTTTCATCTTCTTCAGATAAATATCTAGAACTAGAACTGATGGATCATATGGAGGTTCTATTTTTAATTTTTTGAAGAATCTCCATATTGTTTTCTATAGTGCCTGCATCAATTTACATCTCTACCAACAGTGCATGAGAGTTCTCTTTTCTCTATATCCTTGCCAATATTTCTTATTTTCATGTCTTTTTGATAATAACCATTTTACAAGTTGTTGTTCAGTCACTCATTCTTGTCTGACTCTTTGTGACCCCGTGGACTGCAGCACACCAGGCTTCCCTGTCCATCACCAACTCCCAGAGCTTGCTCAACTCATGTCCATCAAGTAGGTGATGCCATCCAACCATCTCATCATTTGTTGTCCCCTTCTCCTTCTGCCTTCAATCCTTCCCAGCATCAGGGTCTTTTCCAATAACTCAGCTCTTCTTATCAGGTGGCCAGAGTATTGGAGCTTCAGCTTCAGGATCAGTCTTTCCAGTGAATATTAAGGATTGATTTCCTTTAAGATTGACTGGTTTGCTCTCCTTGCTATCCAAGGGACTCTCAAGAGTCTTCTCCAGCACCACAGATTGAAGGCATCAGTTCTTCAGTGCTCAGCTTTTTTTAACGTCCATCTCTCACATCCATACATGACTACTGGAAAAACCACACCTTTGACTATACAGACCTTTGTCAGCAGATATCTCTGCTTTTTAATATGCTATCTAGGTTGGTCATAGCGTTGCTTCCAAGTAGCAAGCATCTTTTAATTTCATGGCCAAGACACCTTCCACAGTGATTTTGGAGCCCAAGAAAATAAAGCCTGTCACTGTTTCTGTTGTTTCCCCATCTATTTGCCATGAAGTGATGGGACAAGATGCCATGATCTTTGTTTTTTGAATGTTGAGTGTTAAGCCAGCTTTTCACTCTCCTCTTTCACCTTCAAGAGGCTCTTTAATTCCTCTTCGCTTTCTGCCACAAGAATGGTATCATCTGCATATCTGAGGTTATTGATATTTCTCTTGACAATCTTGATTCCAGCTTGAGCTTCATCCAGCCCAACATTTCTCATGATGTACTCTTTATAAGTTAAATAAGCAGGGTGACAATATACAGCCTTGATGTGCTCCTTTCCCAATTTTGAGCCAGATTGTTGTTCTATGCCTGGTTCTAATTGCTGCTTCTCAACTTGCATACAAGTTTCTCAGGAGGCAGGTAAGGTAGTCTGGTATTCCCATTTCTTTAAGAATTTTCCACTCTTTGTTGTGATCTACACATTCAAAGGCTTTCATGTAGTCGATAAAGCAGAATTAGATGTTTTTCTGGAATTCTTTAGCTTTTCCTGTGATCCAATGGATGTTGGCCATTTGATTTTTGGTTCCTCTGCCTTTTCTAAATCCAGCTTGTACATCTGGAAGTTCTCAGTTCACATACCTTTGAAGCCTAGTATGAAGGATTTTGAGCATCACTTTACTAGTATGTGAGATGAGTGCAATTGTGTGGTAGTTTGAGCATTCTTTGGCATTGCCTTTCTTTGGGATTGGAATGAAAACTGACCTTTTCCAGTCATGTGGCCACTGCTGAGTTTTCTAAATTTGCCAGCATATTGAGTGCAGCACTTTCATAGCATCATCTTTTAGGATTTGAAATAGCTCAGCTGGAATTACGTCACCTCTACTAGGTTTATAGTGATACTGCCTAAAGCCCATTTGACTTCCCACTCCAGGATGTCTAGCTGTAAGTGAGGGATCACACCATCGTGGCTATCTGGGTAATTAAGATCTTTTTTTTATAGTTCTTCTGTGTATTATTGCCACTTCTTCTTAATATCTTCTGCTTCTGTTAGCTCCATACCATTTCTGTTCTTTATTGAGCCCACTTTGCATGAAATGTTCCCTTAGTATCTCTAATTTTCTTGAAGAGATCTCATCTTTCCCTTTCTATTGTTTTCCTCTATTTCTCTGCATTGTTCACTTAAAAAGGCTTTCTTATCACTCCTTGCTGTTTTTTGGAACTCTGCATTCAGATGGGTATGTCTTTCCTTTTCTCTTTTCACTTCTCTTCTTTTTTAAGCTATTTGTAAAGCCTCCCCAGTCAACCTTTTTGGTTTTTTTGCATTTCTTTTTCTTGGGATGGTTTTGATCATTGCCTCCTGTGATCAATGCCTCCAGCCTGACATTTCACATGATGTACTGCGCATATAAGTTAAATAAGCAGAGTGGCAATATACAGTTTTGACATACTCCTTTCCCAATTTGGAACCAGTCTGTTTTTCCATGTCTGGTTCTAACTGCTGCTTCATGATTACAAACCTCCATCCATAGTCCTTCAGGAACTCTGTCTATCAGATGTAACCCCTTGAATCTATTTGTCACTTCCACTGTATAATCATAAGGAATTTAATTTAGGTCATACCTGAATGGCCAGGTGGTTTTCCCTATTTCTTCAATTTAAGTTTGAATTTGGCAATAAGGAGTTCATTTTCAGAGCCACAGTCCACTCCCAGTCTTGTTTTTGCTGACTGTATAGAGCTTCTCCATCTTTGACTACAAAAAACATAATCAGTCTTATTTCAATATTGACCATCTGGTGATGTCAATGTGCAGAGTCATCTCTTGTGTTGTTGGAAGAAAGTATTTGCCATGACCAGCACGTTCTCTTGGCAAAACTCTGTTAGCCATTGCCCTGCTTCATTTTTTACTCCAAGGCCAAATTTGCCTATTACTCCAGGTACCTCTTGACTTCCTACTATTGCATTCTAGTCACCTATGATGGAAAGGAAATCTTTTTGGGGTGTTAGTTCTAGAAGGTCTTGTAGGTCTTCATAGAACCATTCAACTTCAGCTTCTTTGGTTTTAGTGGTTGGGGCATAGACTTGGATTACTGTGATATTGAATGGTTTGCCTTGGAAACAAACAGAGATCATTCTGTCATTTTTGAGATTGCACCCAAGTACTGCATTTTGGACTCTTTTGTTGACTGGGGGCAACTCTACTTCTGAGGGATTCTTGCCTACAGTAGTGGATATAATGGTCATCTGAATTAAATTCACCCATCTGTACCCATTTTAGTTCACTGATCCCTAAAATGTTGATGCCACTCTTGCCATCTCCTATTTGAACACTTCCAATTTACCTTGATTCATGGACCGAACATTCCAGGTTCCTATGTAATATTGTTCTTCAGAGCATTAGACTTTACTTTCACCACCAGACACATTCACAACTAGGCATTGTTTCTGCTTTGGCTCAGCCTCTTCATTCCCTCTAGAGCTATTTCTCCACTCTTCTCCAGTAGCCTATCAGACACCTACCTACTGGGTGCTCATCTTTCAGTACCATATCTTTTTTACTTTTCATACTGTTCATGGGATTCTCAAGGCAAGAGTGCTGAAGTGGTTTGCCATTCCCTTCTCTAGTGCACTACATTTTGCCAGACTCTCCACCATGACCCGTCCATCTTGGGTGGCCCTACACCGCATGGCTCATAGTTTCACTGAGTTAGACAAGGTTGTGGTCCTTGTGATCAGTTTGGTTAGTTTTCTGTGTTTCATGGTTTCATTCTGTCTGCCCCCTGGTGGATGAGGATAAGAGGCTTGTGGAAGCTTCCTGATGGGAGGGACTGGCTATGGGGCAAACTGTGTCTTGTTCTGGTGGCCAAGGCCCTGCTCAGTAAGTCTTCAATCCAATTTTCTGCTGATGGGTGGGCCTGTGTTCCCTTCCATAATTTGTAATTTGGCCTGAGGCCAAACTATGGTAGGTGTAATGGTGGTAATGGTGACCTCCTTCAAAAGGACTTATGCCAGCATGCTGAGCCACCCAGGACTGTTGTAGTCAGTGCCCCTGACCCTGCAGCAGGCCACTGTCAACCCACACCTCCACCAGAGACTCCTGGACACTTACAGGAAAGTCTGGTTAGATCTCTTGAGGGGTTACTGCTCCTTTCTCCTGGGTCCTGGTACACACAACGTTTTGTTTGTGCCCTCCAAGAGTCTCTGTTTCCCCAGTCCTATGGAAGTTCTGTAATGAAATCCTGCTGACCTTCAAAGTCGGATTCCTTGGGAATACTGAGTCTGTTAGCCAGATCCTCAGATTGGGAAGTCTGTGGTTGGGCCTAGAATTTTACAAGTACGGGGTGATATCTCATTGTGGTTTTGATTTGCATTTCCCTATAATGCAAATATATTTGCATTGATCACTTAGGAAAGCTTTCTTATCTCTCCTTGTTATTCTTTGGAACTCTGCATTCAAATGGGTATATCTTTCCTTTTCTCCTTTGCTTTTCACTTCCCTTCTTTTCACAGCGATTTGTAAGGCCTCTTCAGACAGCCATTTTACTTTTTTGCATATATTTGCATTTCCCTATAATGCTGAACATTTTTTCCTGTGCTTGTTAGCCACCTGTATGCTGCTGCTGCTAAGTCGCTTTAGTCGTGTCTGACTCTGTGCGACCCCATAGACGGAAGCCCACCAGGCTCCCCCGTCCCTGGGATTTTCCAGGCAAGAACACTGGAGTGGGTTGCCATTTCCTCCTCCAATGCATGAAAGTGAAAAGTGAAAGTAAAGTCGCTCAGTTGTGTCTGACTCTTAGCGACCCCATGGACTGCAGCCTACCAGGCTCCTCCATCCATGGGATTTTCCAGGCAAGAGTACTGGAGTGGGTTGCCATTGAGTAACAGGCAAATTTGGCCTTGAAGTACAGAATGAAGCAGGGCAAAGGCTAATAGAGTTCTGCCAAGAGAACACACTGGTCATAGCAAACACCCTCTTCCAACAGCACTAGAGAAGACTCTACATATGGACATCATCAGATGATAGACACCAAAATCAGATTGATTATATTCTTTGCAGCCAAAGATGGAGAGTCAGTCAGCTATACAGTCAGTAAAAACAAGACCGGGAGCTGACTGTGGCTCAGATCATGAACTCCTTATTACCAAATTCAGACTGAAATTGAAGAAAGTAGGGAAAACCACTAGACCATTCAGTTAAGTTCAGCTCAGTTCAGTCACTCAGTCGTGTCCAAGTCTTTGTGACCCCATGAATCGCAGCACTCCAGGCCTCCCTATCCATCACCATCTCCCGGAGTTCACTCAAACTCACATCCATCGAGTCGGTGATGCCATCCAGCCATCTCATCCTCTGGCGTCCCCTTCTCCTCCTGCCCCCAATCCCTCCCAGCATCAGAGTCTTTTCCAATGAGTCAACTCTTCTTATAAGTTGGCCAAAGTACTGGAGTTTCAGCTTTAGCATCATTCCTTCCAAAGAACAGCCAGGACTAATATCCTTTAGAATGGACTGGTTGGATCTCCTTGCAGTCCAAGGGACTCTCAAGAGTCTTCTCCAACACCACAGTTCAAAAGCATCAATTCTTCCGCACTCAGCTTTCTTCACAGTCCAACTCTCACATCCATACATGACCACTGGAAAAACCTTAGCCTTGACTAGACGGACCTTTGTTGGCAAAGTAATGTTTCTGCTTTTCAATATACTATCTAGGATGGTCATAACTTTCCATGACCTAAATTAAATCCCTTATGACTATACAGTGGAAGTGAGAAATAGATTTAAGGGACTAGATCTGATAGAGTGCCTGATGAACTATGGACAGAGATTCATGACATTGTACAGGAGACAGGAATCAAGACCATCCCCAAGAAAAAGAAACACAAAAAAGCCAAATGGCTGTCTGAGGAGACCTTACAAATCGCTGTGAAAAGAAGGGAAGTGAAAAGCAAAGGAGAAAAGGAAAGATATACCCATTTGAATGCAGAGTTCCCAAGAATAGCAAGGAGAGATAAGAAAGCCTTCCTAAGTGATCAATACAAAGAAATAGAGGAAAACAATGGAATGGGAAAGACTAGAAATCTCTTCAAGAAAATTAGAGATACCAAGGGAATATTTTATGCAAAGATGGGCTCAATAAAGGACAGAAATGGTAGGGACCTAACAGAAGCAGAAGATATTAAGAGATGACAAGAATACACAGAAGAACTATACAAAAAAGATCTTCATGACCCAGATAATCATGATGGTGTGATCACTGACCTAGAGCCAGACATCCTGGAATGTGAAGTCAAGTGGGCCTTAGGAAGCATCACTATGAACAAAGCTAGTGGAGGTGATGGAATTCCAATTGAGTTATTTCAAATCCTGAAAGATGATGCTGTGAAAGTGCTGCACTAAATATGCCAGCAAATTTGGAAAATTCAGCAGTGGCCACAGGACTGGAAAAGGTCAGTTTTCATTCCAATCCCAAAGAAAGGCAATGCCAAAGAATGCTCAAACTACTGCACAATTGCACTCATCTCACATGCTAGTAAAGTGATGCTTAAAATTCTCCAAGCCAGGCTTCAGCAATATGTGAACCGTGAATTTCCAGATGTTCAAGTGGGTTTTAGAAAAGGCAGAGGAATCAGAGATCAAGTTGCCAACATCTGCAGGATCATTGAAAAAGCAAGAGAGTCCCAGGAAAACATCTATTTCTGCTTTATTGACTATGCCAAAGCCTTTGACTGTGTGGATCACAGTAAACTGTGGAAAATTCTGAAAGAGATGGAAATAACAGACCACCTGACCTGCCTCTTGAGAAACCTGTATGCAGGTCAGGAAGCAACAGTTAGAACTGGATATGGAACAACAGACTGGTTCCAAATAGGAAAAGGAGTATGTCAAGGCTGTATATTGTCACCCTGCTTGTTTAACTTATATGCAGAGTACATCATGAGAAACGCTGGGCTGGAGGAAGCACAAGCTGGAATCAAGATTGCCAGGAGAAATATCAATAACCTCAGATATGCAGTTGACACCACCCTTATGGCAGAAAATGAAGATGGTCCCATCACTTCATGGAAAATAGATGGCAAAACAGTGGGAGGCTAACTTTATTTTTCTGGGCTCCAAAATCACTGCAGATGGTGATTGCAGCCATGAAATTAAATGATGCTTACTCCTTGGAAGAAAAGCTATGACCAACCTAGACAGCATATTAAAAAGCAGATACATTACTTTGCCAACAAAGGTCCGACTTCAAGGCTCTGGCTTTTCCAGTGGTCATGTATGGATGTGACAGTTGAACCATAAAGAAAGCTGAGCACAGAAGAATTGATGCTTTTGAACTATGGTGTTGGAGAGGACTCTTGAGAGTCCCTTGGACTGCAAGGAGATGAAACCAGTCCATCCTAAAGGAGATCAGTCCTGGGTGTTCATTGGAAGGACTGATGTTGAAGCTGCAACTCCAATACTTTGGCCACCTGATGCGAAGAGCTGACTCATTTGAAAAGACCCTGATGCTGGGAAAGATTGAAGGTGGAAGGAGAAGGGGATGACAGAAGATGAGATGGTTGGATGGCATCCCTGACTCAGTGGACATGTGTTTGGGTGGACTCTGGGAGCTGGTGATGGACAGGGAGGCCTGGCATGCTGAGGTTCATGGGGTTGCAAAGAGTCAGACATGACTGATTAACTGAACTGATGTCTTATATATAAAAATATCTATTCAGATTCTCTGCTTATTTTTAATTGGGTTGTTTGGCTTTTTGATGTTATATGAGTTTTTTCTTGAATGTATTGTATGCAGATATCTTCTCCCATTCAGTAGATGGCCTTTTAATTTTGTTGTGTTTCCTTCACTGTGCAAAAGCTTTTAGTTTGATGTGGTCTCTTTAATTTTGCGTTTTTTCCTTTTCTTGAGGAGACCTAGCCCCCAAAATATTACTAAGACCAATGTCAAAGAACATACTCCTTATGTTTTCTTCTAGAAGTTTTATCATTTGAGGTTTTACATTTAAGTCTTTAATGCATTTTGAATTTGCTTTTGTGCATGGTGTGAGAAATGGTCTACCTTCATTCTTTTGCGTTTAATTGTCCAGCTTTCCCAACACCATTTATTGAAGTAGCTGTCTTTTCTCCATTGTGTTTCTTGCCCCCTTCATCATAGATTAATTGCCCATATAAGTGTAGGTATATTTCTGTGCTCTATATTCTGTTCCATTGACATATGTGTCTGTTTTTGAGCCAGTACCATACTGTTTTGATTACTATACTTTTGCAGTATAGTTTGAAATCAGAGGGAATGATACCTCCAACTTTATTCCTTTATCTCAATATTGCTTTGGTTTTGAGGGATCTTTTGTGTATTCACACAAATTTCAGAATCATTTCTTCTAGTTCTGTGAAAAATGCCATTAGTATTCTGATGAAATTGTATTGACTCTATAGATTGCCTGAGTATAATAGTCATTTAAACAATATTAATTCTTCCAATTCATGAGCACTGTTTATCTTTTAATCTGTTTCTGTTATCTTCAATTTCGTTCATCAGGGCCTTATAGTTTTCTGAATACAGGTTTTTTACCTCCTTAGATTTACTCCTAGATATTTTATTCTTTTTGATGTGATTCTAAATGGGGTTGTTTCCTTAATTTATCTTTCTGATAGAGCATTGTTAATGTATGGAAACGCAACAGACCTCTGTATATTAACTTTGCATTCTACAACTTTACTGAATTCATTAATAAATTTTTGGTGGCATCTTTAGAATTTTTTATGGTATAATACCATGTCATTTGCAAAGAGTGACAGTTTTACTTCTTCCTTTCCAATATGGATTCCTTTTTTTTTTTTTTTTCCTTGTCTGATTGTTGTGGTTAGGACTTCCAATACTGTGTTGAATAAAAGTGGCAAAACGGGACTTTCTTGTCTTGCTCATGATCTTAGAGGAAAAGCTTTCAGTATGGTGAGTATAGTAATAGCTATGGACTTGCAATATCAATATATGGCCTTTATTTTGTTGAGGTATAGTCCCTTTATACCTATTTTGTTGAAAGTTTTTGACATAAATGGCTGTTTAATTTTGTCAAAAGTCTTTTCTGCATCTGTTGAGATGGTATTATGGAGTTTACTCTTAATTTTTTTTAATGTGACATATCACATCAATAGGATTACAGATACTGAAACAGCCTTGCATCACTGGGATAAATTTGATTTGATCATGGTGTATGATCCTTTTAATGTATTATTGAATTTGATGTGCTAATATTTTGTTGAGGATTTTTACATATATGTTCATCAATGATATTGACTTGTAACTTTGTGAGTATGTGTGTGTAATATCTTTGTCTGGTTTTGGTATAAGGGTGATGTTGTCCTCGTAGAATGAGTTCAGAAGCTTTCTATGCTCTGCAATTTGGGGGAATATTTTGAGAAGTATTAACTCTTTTCTCTAAGTTTGGTTAAATTTACCTGTGAAGTCTTCTGGTTCTAGACATTATTTTTTGGGGGGGGCAGGGGGAATTTAAAAAATATTACTAATTCAGTTTTATTGCTGGTAATTGATATGTTTAAATTTTCTATTTCTTCCTAGACCTGTCTTGGGATATTGCACACTTCTATTATTTCTTCTAGGTCGTCATTTTTACTGATGTGTAATTGTTCATAATAATAGCTTATGATCCTCTGTTTTTCTGTCATATTGATTGTGACTTCTTTTTCATTTCTGATTTTATTGTTTTGGGCCCTCCTTTTTTTCTTGGTGAATCTGGCTAAAGTTTTATCAATCTTGCTTGTCTTTTCAACAAACCAGGTCTTAATTTCATTCATTCATTTTTCCTTTGTTTTCTGTGTAGTAAAAATAGTCTCTTTTATTTATTTCTTCTCTGTTCTTTAGTATTTCTTTAATTCTAATAACTTTCAGTTTCATTTGTTTTTCTTTTTCTAGTTCCTTTAGGTATAGTGTTAAGTTGTTTGAGATTTTTCTTGTTTCCTGAGGTAGGCTTCTATTGCTATAAACTTTCCTCTTAGAACTGGTTTTGCTGCATCTCATAGATTTTGAATTGTTTTGTTTCTGTTTTCATTTGTCTCCAGATATATTTTGATTTCCTCAGGGACCCATGATTGTTTAATAGCATTTTTTTTAGCCTCCACATGTTTGTGTGTTTTGCAGGTTTTTTCTTATAATCGATTTCTAGTCTCGTACCCTTGTGGTCAGAAGAAGCTTGATATGATTCCAATCTTCTTAAATTTACTGAGACTTGTGACTTAACCTGCAATCTATCCTGGAGAATTTTCCATGTGAACTTGAAAAGAATATGTATTCTGCTGCTTTTGGATGGAATGCTTCATATACATTAAGTACATTTGATCTGATGTTTCATTTAAGGCCAGTGGTTCCTTATTGATGTTCTGTCTGGATCATCTGTCCATTGATGTAAGTGGAGTGTTTATGTCCGTTATTGTTATTGTGTTATTGTAAATTTCTGTCTTTACGTCTGTTAATATCTTCTTCTTGGTTGATCCCTTGATCATTTGTAATGTCCTCATTTGTCTCTTCTTACAGTCTTCTTTTAAATTTGATTTTGTCTGATATAAATATTGTGTACCCAAGCTTTCTTTTCATTTCTATTTATATGGTATAACTTTTTCCAACCTCTTACTGTCAGTCTGTAAAATGTCTTTAGATCTAAAGTGAGTCTCTTGTAGGCAGCATAAATGAGCTTTTTTGTGTGTTCATTCATCCACTCTGTCTTTTGACTGGAGCATTCAGTTCATTTATATTTAAAGTAATTATTGATAGGTATGTGCTTATTGCCATTTTGTTAATTTCTTATGGGTGTTTTGCAGTTCTTTTTTGTTCTTTTCTTCTTCTTTTACTCCCTTCCCTTGTGATTTGATGACCACTTTTAATGTTATGTTTGGATTCTTTCTCTTTTTTGTATGTATATATTTTACATATTTTTGATTTGTGGATACCATGAAGTTTATATACAACAATCTATACATATACATGATTACTTCAAGTTGCCTTATCCCTTAAGTTCAAACATAGTTTAAAAATCCTGCATTTTTAATTCCCCCAACAAGAATTTGGTATTTTTTAACATCATATTTTGTATCTTTTAATTTTGTTTATGCCTTAATTATTTATTGTGGCTAATATACTGTAAATGAAGTAAACAAACCACCTATAAAGCTAGTGAAAGGTTAAAGACAAAAGCAGTAAAATCATCTATAGCCACAAAAAGTAATTAAGGTATAAACAATAGATGATTTTACTGCTTTTGTCTTTAACCTTTCACTAGCTTTATAGGTGGTTTGTTTACTTCATTTACAGTATATTTGACTCTACCAATGAGATGTTTTCCTTTATCAGTTTTATATTTCTAGCTGTGGCCTTTTCTAATTAGAAAAGTCAATTTAACATTTCTTATAAGACTGGATTCATGATACTGAACTCTTTTAGCTTTTGATTGTCTGTATACTTTTGATTTCTCTTTCAAATCATAAGAAAAGCCTTGATAGATCATTCTTAATTGCAGGCTTTCCTCTTTCATCACTTTAAATATATCATGCCATTCCCTTCTGACCTGCAGAATTTCTAATGATGAGTCAGCTAATTGTCTTAAGAGAGTTCCTTTACTTTTTACATATAACTTGTTGCTTTTCCCTCACACACAAAAAATGTTCTCTCTTTATCTATAATTTTTACCATTTTAATTCCAATGTTCTTGGTGTGGTCCTCTTTGGGTTGATCCTGTTTGTGACTCAATGCTTCTGGAACTTAGATGCTTGTTTCCTTTCCCAGATTAGGAAAGCTTTCTGCTATTATGTCTTCAAGTAATTTCTCTGCTCTTTTATCTGTTTCTTCTGTAATACAAATGATAGTATGTTTGATATTATTTCAGAGGTCTCTTCTTTTTATGATATGTCCCCTACATATCAATATGTTTCATTCCAAGAATATATTGGTAAGTCCGATTTGTTCATAAGTCCAACAAAGTTAGCCTACATACCCAACTAACAAAACTGGCTCTACAGTACTATACTGTAATAGTTTTATCATACTTCTGACACAAATAATACATAAAAACAAACACCCCCAAAATATTTTTACTCTTACAATACAGTACCCTAAAAAGTACAGTATTATCAGCCACATCACTGCTGCTTTTACACTTGCTTTCAGACATCCTGGGCTTGAAATAAAGATATGGAACTACTGTATTTTGTACAGTACTATACAGTAAAGTACATAAATGCACAACCACTTGTAGAGAATGCATACACGTGACAATGTACACCAAACATGTGAACTAACTCACATGACTGCATATGTAAGTGCACTTTCACATCTTCGAAAATTTGCAACTTGAAGGTTCATATGTAGGGAACTTAACTGTATTCGTTTTTTTTCTGTTCAGTTTCAGTGATTTCCACTGAACCTGCATCTTTTAGTTTGCTTATCCATTCTTCTTTATCATCTAGTCTACTGTTGATTCCTTCTAGGGTATTTTTAATTTCAGTTATATTCTTCAGCTCTTTTTGGTTCTTCTTTATGTCTTCTAGCTCTTCGTACAGTTTCACTGTGTTCGTTCAATCTTTGCCTGAGGCCTTTGAGCATTTTTATGATTATTGCTTTGAATTCTTTGTTGGGTAGATTTCTTATTTTGACTTCATTTCATTCTATTAAGGTTTTATCTTGTTCCTTTGTTAGAAACATATTCCTCTATTGACTCATTTTACCTAATTCACTGTTTATATTTCTATGTAGTTGGTAGGTTGGTTACATTTTCCAGTTTTGGAGAACAAAGGAGACACGTGTCCCAGCAGTGTACTCCCCCTCTAGTCACCAGAACTATGTGCTCTAGGGGTAGCCCTATGTGGGCTTCTTGGGTCTTTCTGTTATAGGTGGTTGACTACCATGGGAAGCCCAGTTAGCATGGCTGCCCTCAGTCTTGTTAGTTGTCAGACCCTGCCATGTGAAGAGGCTACTGGCCACTGGTGGTGAGTGGAGCTCTGTCACAAAAGAGCTGGTTCAGAATTCCTGAAGCCTAGGGGTGGTGGGTAGAGTCGGGTCTTAGGATTGGTGATGTGGATCCAGGCGGCCTGATGTACTGTTGGCCTGTGATGAATGGGGTGGGTTCCTGACATAGCTGGCTGCAGGGTCTGGGTGTCTAAAAGCTGATGTTGGTGGGCTGGTGAGTGGGGCTGGATCCTGGCTGGATAATGATCCTAAGGTGTCTTAAAGCTAGTATCAGTCTGCTAGTAGAGGGTGGGGATGGGGGTAGGTCTTGGAAATAGTACTGGTCCTCTGGTGGGTGGAGCTGAGACCTGGGGTCTTTGGTTTCAGGACCCAGGCATCTGGAGATGATGATGACCCATAGGTGAGTGGGCCTGGGTAGCCTCTGGGTAGCTCACTGGTGGGTGGAGCCTGGTCCCAGTGTCTCTAGTTGCAGGGCCCTAGAGAGTTTGTGCCTACCTTCTAGTGAGTGAGGCTTGTTCCACTGCTAGTATCAGCCAGTAGTGTGTGTAGCTGTGTCCCAAGGTTTCTGGCTGCAGGATTATAGGGATCCTGAGGCTAGTGCTGGCTCACTATTGGGTGGAGCTGAATTCTGGGGTCTTTGGATGCAGGCTCCTTGGGGTTCCACAGTTGATTTCAGCCCACTAATACCCAGGTCAAGTCCAGGGGTCCCTGGGCTGGTGCCAGCTCACTGGTGAATGGAGCTGGATCTTGTGGTCTCTGGCCTTGGGGGTTCCTGGAGATGGTTTTGGCTGCTGGTGAGTGGGCTAGTTCCTGATATGGCTGGCTGCAGTGTCCAGTGAACCTGAAGCTGGTGTCAGCCTGTCACCCACTGTAGGTGGGGTCAGACCCTCGGGCACCAGCTGAGGGGCCCAAGATGCCCCAGAGCTGATGCTAGCCTGCTACTGGGTGCGGCCAGGGCCTAGGTGGTCCTGGTTCTAGTGCTGGTGCACTGGTGGGCAAGACTGGGTCCTGGGCCCTCTGAGAATGGGTCACATCTTGGTGGCAGTTGGGGGCTCAGGAGTCCTAATGCAGCTGGCCTGGTGGTGGATGTGGCTGTGCCCCTGCCCAGCTAGCTGCTTGACCCAAGGCATCCAAGTATTGGTTCTGTCACTGGTGGGTGGGGCCAGGCCTCATTGCTAATAAGCTAGAGGGACAACTCTAAAATGGTGCTTGCCAGCATTAATGTCTTCATGGTAGAATGAGCTCCCTATAATGCCTGCTGTTAGCATCTGTGTCCCCCAAAGTGAGCTCTAGTTGTCTCTCTGGGAGTCTCCAAGATCAGCAAATGAGTCTGACCCACAGGCTTCTCTCAAACTGCTGTTTCTTGCCTAGGTTTCAGCATATGACATTTTGTGTGCACCCTTTAAGAGTGGAGTTTTATATTTCCTCCAGCTCTATGGCTCTCCCAAGAGTAAGCCCTGTTTGCCTTCAGAGCCAAATGTTCTGATGTTCATCTTCCCAGTGCCGGAAGCCCCAAGGTGGGGAGCCTAATGTGTGGCTTGGACTCCTCATTCCTCTGGGAGAACCTCTGCAACTGTAATTATCCTCCCATTTGTGGGTCACCCACCTACGGATATGAGTCTTGACTATACTTGAATATAAAGACTATACTGTCTTTATAGTCTTCTTACCCATCTTGTTATTGTTCCTCCTTTTTATCTTTAATTGTAGATCATTTCTGCTACTGTTTAGGTCATTTTCATCAATAGTTGCTCTGTGAATAGTTGTAATTTTGCCATGTCTGTGAGAGGAGATGAGCTAGGGTCTTCCTACTCCACCATCCTGGCCACTTCCATGAACAGGCATTTTTTTTTTTTTTTAAACAAAGCAACAATAAACATATGGCCATCTTCATACATGGTCATTTAGGTGTATACTCCTCTACAGGTAAGTGTGATAAAGTGATAAAGGTGATAATTGCTCCTTTGTCTTGTTCTCTTCACTGGATATTAACTCCTCAAAGCAAAGACTATGCTTCTTCATAATATAACTCTTTCTGTAGAGTGCACGCTACATGGTGAGTCACTGATGCAGGTAATGATGGCATTGAAGAGGAAGATGCAAAACACATTATGTATAATAATTTATAGGTATTTCTCTTTCCGACTTCACCCTGTATGACTGTCTCTAGATCCATCCACATCTACAAATGACCCGATTTTGTTCCTTTTAATGGCTAAGTAATATTTCATTGTATATACGTACCACATCTTTATCGATGTGGTTCTCTGTTGATGGACATTTAGGTTGCTGCCATGTCCTGGCTATTGTAAACAGTGCTACAGTGAACACTGGAGTGCGTGTGTGTATTTTTTTATTAATTGACATGTTTACACTACCATGTGTAAAATATAGCTAGTGGGAATATGTTACATAGCACAGGGTGCTAAGCTTAGTGTTCTCTGGTGACCTAGATGGGTGGGATGTAGGGGGAATTGGAGGGAGGTCCAAGAGGGAAGGGATATATGTATATGGATAGCTGATTCACTTCATTATACAGCATATATTAACACAATATTGTAAAGCAACTATACCCCAATAAAAAAAAATTATAGGTAATGGACCTCTATCCAGACTCTGAGATCACTTCATAGGTGTGCTTTCCATATTCCCTGACATTGTTAGAAAGTGACATATTTACAAGCTATACATTTAGAGCTCTTAGATCCCAATAAAAACTCTTGGTCCTAACAAGGAAAGCTCTGTTCTGTGTTTTTGTTTTAATGGAGGATATGTTTAACCACTGTGCTAACTGGTGAACTGTCCTGTGTACATGTCTGTAAAATTAGCCAGGAGTTTCCCATGCTATATTATACCTATTAAGTGGAGAATTTAAACAGTGAGTAGTAAGTAGACTACTCAGTTATATTCCTTTGAGGGACAGATTTAAAACTATAAAAGAGTAGAAAATAAAACTAATTAAAAGACATTTAAACTTTCTGTTTTCATGTTAGCCAGAAAGAACAACTGGTTTAGATATATGTAGGAGTCACAATGGCACCCCACTCCAGTACTCTTGCCTGGAAAATCCCATGGACGGAGGAGTCTGGTAGGCTACAGTCCATGGGGTCGCTAAGAGTTGGATACAACTGAGCGTCTTCACTTTCACTTTTCACTTTCATGCATTGGAGAAGGAAATGGCAACTCGCTCCAGTGTTCTTGCCTGAAGAATCCCAGGGATGGGGGAGCCTCATGGGCTGCCGTCTATGGGGTCGCACAGAGTCGGACACGACTGAAGCGACTTAGCAGCAGCAGCAGGAGTCACCCAGTTTCTATTTTCCTCATCAAGACCTGCAGTGAATCTATCCCAGCTTATGAATGGCCAACATCCTACTTTCCTTCCAGTATTGTATTTAATTTTTATACAGGAAAGAAAAATTCATCTATTTGAATGCTTTCAACTTCAGCTCTCTCAACTCTTAGACCTGCAGCAGCTAGTATTTCTTTGATCTGAACTATGTGATATGGAAAAGTCTCCCTGCTATAATTTGCAGACATAGCTTTCCTAACTTAGATTTAGCACAAAAATAAGATAAAAACTTTAAAGAGTATTTGCCTGAGAGTTCAGGTGTTGGGAGATAATAGCAAATTAAATACCTCTTCTTGTGTATTTGATTAGTCTTACTCTTGATATTTTTGGTTTAGGCTAACCTTCCCTGAACATATATCAGTGTAATTTAATATGAAAGGGCTTTATCTCATCCAAAGCTGCCTCTATGACTTCATCCCATCACTTACATTTTTCCTTCCATAGCACACTCTTTTTCAGTCCCTAAGGGTGGGCCTTGGCTGTCCTTTTATCTCTTAGAATTTGTCCTTTTCAAATGCAAAATGTTTTATTCTTATAGAGCATTGGAGTTTAAATCATCTCATAATGATCACAAGTAAATTCTCTCTTTCCTAAATACAGAACTCCAAGAAGAAAAGGGGCATTTACTTGTGAACTGTGGTTTTAAATTATGTCTAGTTAGGCATCCTGTTAAGTAATATGTCAGAATCTCAACAATGCTGGAGTATGTCACTGCTGTATTCTGGCAAGATTAGCACAGAATATTCCATGAAGAAATTCCAAATTACAAAACACCTATTATCCATCCAGAAAGTAACTTTTGACTGCTGAAGATAAACCTCTTAAATCATGTTTGGCCATTTAATTCCAGACATTGAAGTGAAAGAAAACCCTCAAACTCTTCCCTTTTGTATTTTATAAGTCAGATCAGTTTAATGTGACACTAAATGCTTGGATTCAGATCAGATCACCTCTCCACCATAGAGGACCCAGTGGGGATGCTTAGCTCTAAAACAGAAGTACTAACACTGGTCAAACCAGCCCATTGCATGTTTCTGTACAGTGTTTAAGTTAGGAATATTTTTAATGATTGAAACAAAACCGAAAGAGTAATAGCGTTATGATATATCATAAAAATTATATGAAATTCAAACTTCAGTGGTTATAAATGAAATTTTATTGAAACACAGCCCTGCTTATTCATTTACATAATGTCTGTGGTTGCTTTCACAACAGTGACAGAATTGCGTACTTGTGATAGAAACTCTATAACCAACAGAGCCTAACATACTATCTTGCCCTTTGCAGAAAAAATTTTCTAACTCTGCTCTAAAACCATAGACTTTCTTCTGCATTCCGTGATTGTTCTCAGAGTGTGTTAATAAAATTCTGTATTGGAAGAAGTGAAAAAATAGAGTAACTGTGTGATGATTGTGGTCTTTGGAATCTTTTTTTACTGAATCTTTCCACATAAATCTTTGTTCTTTCATAATGTCCTAACATGTCTGTAGCTTAGTCCAAGAGAGTGTCTAATATGTTTTACAACTATGTTTAGTGACTTAAAATAATAGTGATGAATAAAAAGAAAAACATCTATATTTTTTGTGATTATGATGTATGTAAAATAAATCTTAAAATTCCAAGACACCCATCCCCTAAGAAACTCCTTCACTTATCCTATCTGTGCTTAATGCTATAAAGTACTTGAAAATGCAGCCATGTATGTGTGTGTATGTATGTCTGTATATATATATTTACACGCACACATATATGGCTTTATTACTTTTCCTTATCATTGGAGAGACTGGATCTGGAAAATATTGCATTTTGTATCTGTGAAGGGCAAGATTCTAATAAAATATAGAATTAAGGCAAAGACTCAAACTGAGATAAGAGAACAGTAGAAGGGAGTGGTAAGAATGTAAGTAGTGCAGTCATTGGCTTTAAAAAATAATTTTTCAGGGACTTCCCTCGTGGTCCAGTAGTTAAGGCTTTACCTTCCAGATGCAGGGGGTGAGCTCCCTGGTCAGGGAGCTAAGATCCTGCATGCCCTGTGGCCAAAAAAATAATAAAACATAAAACAGAAGTGATATTGTAAAAATTCAATAAAGACAAAAAATGGTCCACATAAAAAAAAATAATCTTTAAAAAAAACATAATTTTTAAGGCATTAACTGACAAGGATGTGATTCTCTAGAACTCACTCCACCCAGAATCCCTACCATGTGTATCAGGAAAACAAAACTCGAACACCAGAATACCTCAGTGAGAAGAAAGCTTCAGACAGTGGCTAATGACTTAATTAGACATTGTGTATGCTCTACCCATAATTACAGTTTTGTATTCCTCACTCCTTTTCCTAGTGGCTGACCTCAGAAACCACCTCAAAGTTGTTCATCCTCGAAAATCAACTTCTAGGGTTGTTAGTGAGATTGACTATAATGCTCTTGAGTTTCCCATAAGTACTGGCTCACACACTGTTTGCTCTTAGAAAACGCCCGTGGAATTCCACCAACATTGTACCACCCTCTTTTCACACACACAGGACATTCACCTTTGGACAGCTTTTGAGATTTCATCTCACAGATGTGAGAATCCTTAGATGTATATCCTGCCCATCCTTAAGAAATCATACTGCTGCTGCTGCTGCTAAGTCGCTTCAGTCGTGTCCGACTCTGTGCGACCCCATAGACGGCAGCCTACCAGGCTCCCCGGTCCCTGGGATTCTCCAGGCAAGAACACTGGAGTGGGATTGCCATTTCCTTCTCCAATGCATGAAAGTGAAAAGTGAAAGTGAAGTCGCTCAGTCGTGTCTGACCCTCAGCGACCCCATAGCCTGCAGCCTTCCAGGCTCCTCCGTCCATGGGATTTTCCAGGCAAGAGTACTGGAGTGGGGTGCCATTGCCTTCTCCCAAGAAATCATGACAAACTGCAAATATCCACCAATGATGGCCTTTGATACAGTACCTGTTAGAAAAGCAACATGTAGCATTTAGTGATCAGTTTACAGTGTTACAGTCAGTAAGGCTGCCCTATAGACATCTGCTTCTAAAGTCTTGACAACTGTGGATACTTGATCATTATAGTGCTCCCTCTTCTGTCTTGGTCTTCTCTCAGGTTTGCATCTGTGTGGGGCTCTCACTTTTATCTGCTTCAGTCCTAGTTTTCCCAGGGTCCTTGGAAGTCAGCAATGAAAAATGTTAAAATTCATCCATCATTTCTCTTTTATTTCTCCTTTATTCTCCATATACATTCCTAACCATTCTGGTCCCTACATACCTCCTCTATCTAATATATTTCTTTACTCTCAAAACCACTAATTTGTCATTTTGAGATAGTACTATGACAATTGCCTCCTAAGTAGCTTTTATATTTCCTATAATCTGGAGCTTTTGGACTCACAAGAGGACCATCCATTTCAAAATGCTTCTAAATCTTCCAAAATTGTACCCATACATAGCTTTCTAAAGTCTAAATGGTTAGAAGCCTGAAATACTAATTGTTCATTGATAAATAAGTGCCTTAGGGTTTGCAGCTTAACTTCGGTTGGCTGAGATGCAATTGTATTGAGTTGGGGTGATGCTGATTGACTTCAATCTCCATTTTCTGCACTATTTCTCTTCATGGCACTTATCACTTGCTCTACTAGACAAGTTCATATAATTGCACAAAATAAGTGGCCAGGATTTTAGTCTACTTCACTGCTGTTGTATTCACTAAGCATATGACTTGATTGTTTGATTAATTGATTAATTAATGAGAAAATTATAGGGCTGGGAGCTAGTAATTATCAGTCCTAATTAAGAGATACAGTAATTTTAACATTATGTTTATCTGTTGAAATGCATATGTGTGTGTGTGTGTGTGTGTATGTGTGTGTTAGTCACTCAGTTGTGTCCAACTCTTTGCAACCCCATGTACTGTAGCCTGCCAGACTCCTCTGTCCATGGAATTCTCCAGGCAAGAATCCCATGGAGTAGGTTGCTATTTCTTTCTCCAGGGTATCTTCCCAATCCAGGGATCAAACCTGGGTTTCCTGCACTGCAGGTGAATTCTTGACCATCTGAGCCACCAGGGAAGCCCAAAATACATATGAGTGAGTTCTTAAACAATACATAAGTTCAGGAGTTCCCTGGTGGCCTAGCGGTTAGGATTCTGGGCTTTCACTGCCATGGCCTGGGTTCAGTCCCTGGTAGGGGATCTGAGATCTTTCAGGGCATGGCCAAAAAACAAACAAACAAAAGGAGTTTTTAAAATTGTCAGGTGCTGTATGATGGACAGGGAGGCCTGGCGTGCTGCAATTCATGGGATCGCAAAGAGTTGGACACGACTGAGCAACTGATCTGATCTGATATGATGTAACATCTTAGACTTGATTTGTTGGTATTATTTGCTTTGAAATATTTGGGGGTGAAATGAAAAGTGGCACAGTTGATATATTAGAGATGAAGTATAAGAAGTACATAAATACCAAAAATGATAACAAGTCAAGCAAATGACATAGAGATGGGGAGATGTAAATTCCCAGGGGCTGATGTAAAGGGTAAAAAAGATGTATATTTATTGTCATGTTTACTAGAAAAAATATCAAACCTATGAATTTACTGATCTTATTGTTTAGGGAAAGACTTAGAAAGAAGAAGGGAGGAGTGATTTAAAGAAAAATACTAGGTATAGTGGGAGGTAATTAAAATGGCAAACCATTTGGAAGGTGTAGGTGAAATACAGTCCACAGTCCAAGAAGTATAGCATTAGTTCAGATCAACTTCAAATGTGAGATCTTAGCAATTCATATACCTAGTCAACCTCAGTCTCTTTTTATATAAAATGGAATTATTATGACTGAATTTTACTTATTTCTTATAAACATTAAATGAAGCCATATTCAAGCATGAAATTGATCTATACACCTTAAGAATCCATAGAAACACTATAAAGTATGGTTATAAAGGAGAATGGTCAAACTTTGATCCTTCATATGCTGTGGACCCTCCAAATTTTTCAATAGTATAAATATGAACAGAAGTGGAGGAAACTGGGAAACAAGGGTCTTAAGAATAGGGAGTTAGAGTTTTAAAATTAATTCAGTATATTCTGGCTCTGAATTATTTAGAATATCACCTGAAAATTGGTATAATTTTAATGCCTACCTCATGAGAATATTTCTGAGAATTAAACAACACATGTAAAGCCTCTGGCACATACATATTCTGACAATAATAGCAATAATTATTATTACTACTACTACTATTGTTGTTATTTAGGGCTTCCTAGGTGGCGATAGTGGTAAAGAACCTACAAATGCAGGAGACTTAAGAGACTCCAGTTTGATCCCTGGGTCAGGAGGATCCCCTGGAGAAGGGCATGGCAACCCACTCCAGTATTCTTGCCTGGAGAATCCCATGGACAGAGAAGCCTGGCAGGCTACAATCCATGGGGTTGCAAAGAGTCGGACAGTGAGTTAGCACACAGCATGCATTATTAAATAGGGCAAGTTGAACTAGAATTAGTCCCAACATGCCTTCAAGTTTCTAATAATTCTGGCAGATTAAATAAAAGTAGAAAATACATGCAGAACTCTTGACACAAAGCAGCTGTAGACACATCTCTTATAAAAACTCTTTAAAAGAACCAAACATTCCTAATAATAGTTCTTTTTTAAAACTGACAGCAAAAAACAAAAACAAAAAATGACCCTTGTATCCATCCTGGGAAAATAAAGAGCCCTGTAACATGCCATGGTCATCTTTCTGTGATTCATCCTAGCAAGGGTCTGCAAGTCCGGACCTGGGTTAGAAACTAACAAAAGAGTATGATGCCATGAGGTGGTCACCTCATGGAGCTTTGGAAGAAAAACTGTGGATGCCAAGAACCCACAAATATGCCATATTTCCCAAGCAAGTGTCTAAGTCTGCACATCACATGTGACTTTTTAACTTAACCATGTCAGCTCTGCAGATTTAAAAACCATGTTCATATCACATGTACTTCTAGAGTTACTTCAGAGTTCCTGATTCTATAATTCAACCATGGCCGCTGACTCACTTATTACTAACTATAAATCACTTGAACGTTTAGCTGCTGGATGTGGGGGCATTCCCAGTGTTTGGCTAAGTGGGCTGTGAGGCAGCCGAAGCTTTGTGGCTAACCGTTCAGGCTGGAGAGCCAGGCTGCCTGGGTTTGAATCAACTTTCTCTACTCACAAGCTGGCAATGACCTGTGGTGAGTCACTTACCTTTATGTGCCTAACTTGTG
This sequence comes from Bos indicus, assembly GCF_029378745.1. NCBI lineage: Eukaryota > Metazoa > Chordata > Mammalia > Artiodactyla > Bovidae > Bos > Bos indicus. Next base: position 117,002,641 of record NC_091760.1, read on the forward strand.
AAATGACATGAACATTTTCCTTTTAGATTTTTTGGTGAAGTTTAAATGAGTTGGTATTTGGGAAATGCTTATAATAATATTGCCAGAGTAAACCCTGTTGTCATTATAAGAAGTTATTTCCTTAAACCAGCAAAAATCCTCAAAATTTGCTACATGGGAACAATCTGGAAGGCTTGTTAACACACAGACCCCAGGCCCCATCCCTGCAGTTTCTGATTCTGTGGGTCTGGGATGGACCCTAAGCATTTATGTTTTGTTAACAAGGTCTAGGATCATGCTGACGCTGCTGGTCCCAAAACCACACCCTCAGAAGAAAAACAGCTTTTAAACTCAGTGTGCTGTTAATCCCTTTCAACAGGAAAGGTTTCTCCAAAATTGGCCCACAAAAATCAAACTGCAGGTATCACAGGTTATCATCGCTACCTCTCAGCCTTCAGACCTAACTCTGGGGACCCTCAGACTTGAGAAGAGCTCACAGTGATTAAAGCCAGGTCCTTACATTCAACAGGTGGAGAAGATAAACGTGGATAAGGTCCCCCGGCTGAAACTGCCCTGCGCACCAGTCAGAATGCGCCTGAGAAATCCCGGGATTTAGAAAAAAGCGGAGGAAACGAGAAGCGAGCAGGCATATGTGCCTTCTCAAAAATAAAACTGGGTGGTCGTTTATTATCTGTCTGTGTGCCGTGGAGCCTCGGCTCAGTCCCCAGACACGTAAGTCAACGTCGCCCCGCCCCGCCTTCCCTTCCTCAGCTCCGGAGGGTCCCTTTGCCCCGGGCAGCTGAACTCAGGAAATGCCAGCGGCGGGAGCCCCTTGGTCACCTGGGCGGAGAGGTGAGCGGCTCCGTCAGTCCTTTGCTGGGAAGAGGAGAGGACCGATACCCGCGCCAGCGAGGGGCTTGGCATGGGAAGGCAGCTAGTCCTCTGTCCCAGTCTGGGCAAGGCGAGCAGCGAGGGACGGGCGAGAGTCGGGAGGGGTGGAGCAAGGGCCGATGAGGGAAAGGAATTAAAGCAAAAAAAAAAAAAAAAAAAATCACCTCTTCAGTGACTGCTGCCGGAGAAAAGACACACTCTTAGTAAAGATTCGTCAGTAGGTAGAGACCCTTATTGTGGGCATTTATGATAGATTTGCCCGTAAAGGCTAAGGGAGGAGAAACTCCTGGGACTTGGGGGTAAAATGGAGTGATGTTAATAGATATACCTAAATTGACAGGTTTAAGGGGAACTGAAGCGCACTGTTGAGGCAGGAGAAAGTACACTTCCAAACCTCCACTTTGCGTTTTGTTTCTGTAACAACAGCAGTTATGAAGAAACACTTCTGACTGCCGACTTTGGGTTATCCACGCTGCAGCTGTCCAAGCGCCTCCAGGTCTCTCTTCAGAGCAGTACTCCTGCGGTAAGCCAGAAAGGTCAAGCCATTCGCCCACCTGGGGAGCAGAGAAGAGAACGCTTCCTCACTCAGCTGGGGGTACAACTCTCCATTTCTTGGGAAGATTTTCAGTCTTTGCCTATGTCAGGAGAGGATTCAGGACGACGACAGAAGAGCTCAGGTACTGTCCATTTCTATTTCATTATATACATTTTCAGGTGTATGGGAAACCGCTCCCATGTGTTCAGACTTTTGGGTCTCTTTTCAGTAACTCTCAAGTGGGCAAACCCAGAACTTCTATTTTTCTAGCTGAGCGGCAGAACTGCTTTCAACCTATTCTTTTCTTTGCTTGCCTAATTATAAGAAGGTGGAAATGCTGTCTCCAATCACATATTTATTTAAATATTTGGTAACCAGACAGTTACAATGACATAAGTGGCCATCTGATTAAACCAGAATTAGATTTTAATTTGCGCTAAATTCTAATTCCATGATATTTATACCTATATGAAGATACAAGCAATTTAGCATTTCATGTTATTTTAAATGTAGTTTGTAGTTAAAGGATGGCTGCTGGTAGAATCTAAAAGAAACCATTCTTTGAAGATGACTTTTCTTAGAAAAGCATAATAGAGATCTTATTACATCTTCATATGTTCTGAATTGCAGGCAAAAATTTGGTTTGGATCCCTGGGCTTGCCTCACATGTGGGTACCAGATACCATTTTTTCCAACAAGCTGAGCATGTTTCTTCTCTGCTTATGCCCCCACCCCCACAGCAGATGTGAGAAGGAGAAGGGACCAAGGGAAGAGGCAGAGGGATGTTCTAAGCAGAGCAAAAACAGCATCATGCCTGTGAGGGGTCAGCGTGGCCCACTGTAGGGCAGGTATAAGGCTCAAGCCCTCTCAGCTGGTCAGTTACTATTCGTTATGGTCATCATTTGGCAGTGACGTGTATAATTTGTCTTTTTTTGGCAATGACTTATGACATTAGGAAGAGATTTATTCATCCTTTCAGTGATGACAGCTCTAACTAAAAGTGTTTTTGAAGGTTTAAGAAAATGAAAAACCAAACATGCTCAGTGATAAAACATGTATTATGAAACTTCACTTGATCACACATACACAGAAACACACACATCCAATAAAGAAAAGGCTAGAAGGAATAGAACAAAATGTTATTGATTATATCTGGGTGGCGGGGAGTATAAGTAACTTTATTTTATTTGACTTATTTACAACTTCTAACTTTTCAGTGTTGCACACATATTAGCTTTATAATTAATTTTTTTAAGTCTAAAAGAACTAATGTATAAACAGGAACTAAATTTTATGTATTTCAGTTGTCACAATATAGCCATTATGCTTTCCATTTTCTTTTTTTTAATGAATCCCTAAGTAAAAGCGATTCCTGCTTTTCATTAAGAAGTGAAAATCTGTAAAGGAATTTTCACAGCAATAAATACCCGGCTTGTCACAAGAGTCCATATGAGGCCAGCACACACTATGGCTTTGTAGTTAGCTTTACCATAAAAGTTGCAAATGAAATTGGTCCCTAATAACCAAACTAAAAAGCCTCTTGATGAAAGTGAAAGAGGAGAGTGAAAAAGTTGACTTAAAGCTCAACATTCAGAAAACTAAGATCATGGCATCCAGTCCCATCACTTCATGGGAAATAGATGGGGAAACAGAGGAAACAGTGTCAGACTTTATTTTTTGGGGCTCCAAAATCATGGTAGATGGTGACTGCAGCCATGAAATTAAAAAGACGCTTACTCCTTGGAAGGAAAGTTATGACCAACCTAGATAGCATATTCAAAAGCAGAGACATTACTTGGCCAACAAAGGTTCGTCTAGTCAAGGCTATGGTTTTTCCAGTAGTCATGTATGGATATGAGAGTTGGACTGTGAAGAAGGCTGAGCGCCGAAGAATTGATGCTTTTGAACTGTGGTGTTGGAGAAGACTCTTGAGAGTCCCTTGGACTGCAAGGAGATCCAACCAGTCCATCCTAAAGGAGATCAGCCCTGGGATTTCTTTGGAAGGAATGATGCTAAAGCTGAAACTCCAGTACTTTGGCCACCTCATGCGAAGAGTTGACTCACTGGAAAAGACTGTGATGCTGGGAGGGATTGGGGGCAGGAGGAGAAGGGGACGACAGAGGATGAGATGGCTGGATGGCATCACTGATTTGATGGACACGAGTTTGGGAAACTTCAGGAGTTGGTGATGGACAGGGGGGCCTGGCGTGCTGCAATTCATGGGGTCGCAAAGAGTCAGGCACGATTGAGCAACTGAACCTTACAGGACGGTGTCCCAGATTACCCGTTACTGTGTGTGGTCTACTGGAACTCTGCTCAAACCATATTTATAACTGAGGTATGATGTTTTTTCAGGATGAAGCCCAAAGGCAGGGGAAGCACCAACTTATTGCTCTCCTTCACTGCAATCTGCCTGATAGCCCTCCCCGGGGGCGGGGCCTGTCCTCGCCGCTGTGCCTGTTACGTGCCTACAGAGGTGCACTGCACATTTCGGTACCTCACCTCCATCCCAGAGAGCATCCCACCCAACGTGGAACGTATCAATTTAGGGTGCGTGAGGGCGCTTGTCTTGCTTCCTTCTCAGGGAGGGATTGAGTACACTGGTGATGTCCCCAAAACAGTTGTGACTTTGGTAGATTAATTACAATTCTTTTAATAATACTTTCCTTCTGAAATGAGTGCATGAGGATCTTAAGCTTTCTGGGGCAATAAGAAAATTTTTCCCTGTTAGCTTTTACTAGGGGAAAGTTTTTCTAGAACCCAAAGTCATTCATGGTAGGCTGAGACCCCCATGATTATAGAAAAGCTTCATTCTGGCTCTATTTTTGCTGAGTAATAAAATAACTCTTGCTAAGAATTAGAGTTATGATAATATCCATAAGAGGTAAATGTCCTCCTATATATATGAAAAGTTAACTAGATCTTTTTTTTTTTTAAGCCTTTGGATTTTTTTCCCCTAGAAACCGACTTATTTAAAATACTTAAAAAATTCATAAGTAATTAAATCCACTAAAAAGTGACTGTATTTTAAAGGTTGGTGAACAAACGTGTGTGAATGAATGAAAAGGCAGACTTAACATCTTTTGACATTAGTGAGCACCTACTATGGACCAAACACAAGGATGGTACCAGGGATACAATGATGCAGTATACATTATTCATGTGTAGAAACTAGTTAAAGTGAAAAGACAGATGTATAATCAGTACAATTTACTAAGAATTGTAATACAGCATACGAAGTGTCTTGGGAACAGTCACTACTGACAACAGCTAACATTAATTGTGTCCTGGCATTGAGCTAAGCACTCTTCATGAATGCATTCATTTAATCCTCAAAACCCGTTTCAAGTAGGTTCTATTATTTGCATTTTATAGACAAGGAAACTGAGGCAAAAAAAGATTACTGTTTTTATTTTTTAACCCAGCATTGGCCCTACTCTCAGGAGCTGGGTACCTGAGTTCATAATCATATCTAAAACATTTGATTTCAGAGCCCAGGCTTCTTAACCATTGTTTCATAATGATGAATTCCACCTGGGAGAATGAGGGGCAATGTTATTAGGGAATGGGCTGGGTCTTAACAGTGTTCACAAATAGAGAAGGCTGGAGTCAAGGGCATTCCAACCTGAAGATACAACATAACGTACAAAGGTTTGAAAATGAGAAGGGATGTAGCATGTTCCAGGAATGTGAGTAGGATAGTTTTAACTGAGAATGCAAGGGCTGGGTGAAGGGGCTGACCTTCCATGGCATCTGATGAATTCCAGTGTTTCAAGCATTGGGTTATCTTAGAGCACAGGGAATCTTTAGTGGGGTGTGTGTGTGTGTGTGAGAGGTGGGGAGTGAAATTCAGTTGTGTGTGTGCATTTGTTGGGTTTTGCTTTGACATTTGAACTTTAGTTGACAGACTTATGTCCAGAATGATGTTTTTATTTCAGGTACAACAGCTTGGTTAGATTAACAGAAGCAGATTTTTCTGGCCTGAACAAGTTGGAGTTACTACTGCTACACAGCAACGGCATTCACACAGTCCCTGCTAAGACCTTCTCAGACTTGCAAGCCTTGCAGGTGAGACTGGTGTTGGGAAGGGGCAAGTTAACGAGGTGAGACGTGCCTCCAAAACCTACCTGTTCCCAGAGATCCCCAAAGTTAACATTCTGTACATCAGACGTAGACATCAAGGGAAAATGTGAAAGAACTGATTTCAAGTGGAACAGTATGTGGAAATTAGAATAAGAAAATTCTGATTTTCTTATACCTTAGGCTCACGGAAAGAAGTATCAATGCCCAGGGATTACTCAACCTTGAAACTGTAACTCTAAAAGGCCACTTCTAGTCATGTTCATCTGGGAATTGAATGTAGTTTGTAAAATAATTGCTATCTTTACACAGAAGTTAGCTTTTTATAAGCAATATATTTTTAAAAAATCTTTTTGAGTATGTTTTTATTTTTAATTGGAGTATAATTGCTGTAGAATGTTGTGTTAGTTTCTGCTGTACAACATGAATCACCTACACACACACACACACACCCTCCCTCCCTCCCTCCCTCCTCCCTCCCTCCCCACCCATCCCACTGCCACCCATCCCAGCCCTCTAGGTCATCACAGAGCATCACTGAGCCATACAGCAGCTTCCCAAATTACACATGGTGGTGTATATATGCCAATGCTACTGTTGGTCCAGCCTCTCCTTCCCCTGCTGCATCCACAAGTTCCTGCCCTGCAAATGGATTCATCAGTACCATTTTTCTAGATTCCATACATATGTGTTAATATATGGTATTTGTGTTTCTCTTTCTGACTTCACTCTGTATGACAGGCTCTAAGTTCATACCTCATTACAACTGACAATTCCATTCCTTTTGATGGCTGAGTAATATACCATTGTATTTATGTACATCTTCTTTGTCCATTCATCTGTTGATGGACCTCTAGGTTGCTTCCATGTCCTGGCTATTGTAAATAGTGCTGAAATGAACATTGGGTTATCTGTGTCCTTTTGAATTATGGTTTTCTCAGGGTATATGCCCAGTACTGGGATTGCTGGGGCACATGGTAGTTTTATTCCTGGTTTCTTAAGGAACCTCCATACTGTTTTCCATAGTGGTTGTAGAGCAATATATTTTGTAAGTTTCACGTTACTTTTGCATTGATTTAAAAAAAATTTAAGTTATGAGGACTTCTAAGAATGTATCAAATATTTTAAGAATTACTACTCCAGTAGGCAAGAAAGTAAAAAGTAGGAAGAACTCTTAGGAACAAGAACAAAGGGAATGCAGGAAACATCAGGCATAAAGATTGGTATGTCTGCTGTAAGTAGGACTTGAAGCTTTAGAGAAGTTAATTCAATTTATGATGTCTATTAATTTTTTAATTAAAAAGTAAAACTACTGTTCAGAAGTACAACCATACCTGACTTTAAATTAGAAAAAGATGTCTCCCCAAGGTCCTCATAGATGACAGTAAAGCAAACTGTCAGTTCTACCCTTAGAAAAGATAAATTGCCAGTGTACGGTGAGTCTTTTCACACCACATCAAGGCTGTGTAAAGCCATAGATTTAAGTCTAGATAAGTGATTATGTTGACTTGGTTTAATCAGGCTTTATTATTTGGAAGCTATATTGTCAGCAGATTAGATGGAGTTTCTTCATGGAATTCACACAGCATGGTAGTGTATATATGTCAATGCTACTGTTCGTAGCATTGCTACTGTTTTTCTTGACCAAGTTTCCAATAGATATTGATGAACACTGAGTTTGGTAATATTTGGGGCAAAGTTGTTCCATGTTGCCAAATTTTCTTTATTAGGAAACTTAGCATTCCAGAAAAGCATTCTCAACAGAGATGACAGATTAGGTCAAATCAGGAAAATATGATAAGAAATCATTGTTTTTACTAGCATTTTTTTCTTTTTGGGAAAAAGAGTATGTTCAGCTGGTAGCTGGAGAAGGAACTGGAGAATACCCAAGCACTACTGAAATACTGAAAAATTATTTTAACTTCAATTAAAATCACATTACTCTTAATAGCTAAAAACTAAAAAAAAAAAAAAACCCAAATGTCTATCAACTCATAAATGGATAAACAAAACATGTTACATGTATAAAGTGGACTACTATTCAATAGTATGAATGAATAACTGACTTATATGCTAAACTAGCGGTAAGTCTTGAAAATAAGGCTAGTTGGAAAAAGGCAGGCACAAAAGACCACATATTGTATCACTCATTATTTTAAATATTGAGAAGAGGCAAAAATCAGTGGTTTTCTGGGTCTAGGAGGAGGGGGGAAATGACTTGTTTCACCTGCACGTCCACCCCACTATTTTTCTACTTCATTGCATTGTTTTGAAATAAATCTGAGATATCGTGTTTCATCTGTAAGTACTTCAACATATATATATCAGAATTAGAGTCTTTAAAAAATAAGTGTAAAATATTGTTTTACCTTAAAATTATAGCATTAATTCATGAATATCACAAACTATTCATGAGTGTTCTAATTTCCCCGATATTCCCATATTTAATTTGCAGCTAGTTTGTCGAATTGGGATCCACACAAGGACTGGATAATCTCAGTGTATGTTTTATTATGAATATGCTTGTCCTTTTTGTGGTAATTCCTTTGACAAAATAAAGGTGTTCTTTGTATTCTTAGGTCTTAAAAATGAGCTATAACAAAGTTCGAAAACTTCAGAAGGACACTTTTTATGGCCTCAGGAGCTTGACACGGTTGCATATGGACCACAATAACATTGAGTTTATAAACCCAGAGGTTTTTTACGGACTCACCTCTCTCCGACTGGTGCACTTAGAAGGGAACCAACTCACTAAGCTTCATCCGGATACATTTGTCTCCTTGCGCTACCTCCGGATATTTAAAACATCTTTCATTAAGTACCTATACTTGTCTGATAACTTTCTGAGCTCCATCCCTCAAGAGATGGTCACCTACATGTCTGATCTGGAAAGCCTTTATCTTCATGGGAATCCTTGGATCTGCGACTGTCAACTGAAATGGCTGGCTGACTGGTTACAGGAGAAGCCAGGTACCTAGACTATTTCTTTGTTATAATTCAACAGATGAAATCTGTATGGAGGTGTTTTACTAGTGAGGGAGGTCAAAGTAATTTAGCTGGAAAGAAAACGAAATGTCAATAATTCAGTGGGAATGAACTGTCTTAATTCATCAATGAATAATCTTTAATTCAGGTCAATTATCCAATTATCATTTCTGGCTTTTAGCAAGATTGGGAGCTAAGAAATGTATCATGTGTTACTCTTCCCTACTTACCACAAGGCATAGAAACCCTTCCCTCTTCTTATTTTCCTTTCAGTCATTTGGTCAATACATATTTTTTTTGGAGTTTTATTCAAGGCCTTGTGCTCAGCGAAGCACCCACCAAGAGCGCTGTGTCTGCTCTAACTACACATCTGGTGGGATATCGATAAGCAATCAGAATGTAAAATGTGCTTTGACAGCAAAGTAAGAGGCAAGATGCATTCAGTCAACAAGTAGTTACAAGAAGTCAGAGAGAACATAGGGATGCAAAAGTGATTGTGGAGCTTATACTCTTTTGGAGAAAATGGGTTAACAACTAATCGCACTATTTCAATTAATCCAGTCGGTAGGGAATGACTGAAAGGACCCCATTGGTTTTGACATCTAAGTGGCGGCTGATTGGAAACAGCAATGAGAGCTGGATTGTTACGCAGGGGTTGGGGAGGCAGGGCTCCAGTTGACCCTGGAGAGACCTGGCTTGAAGTGAGGGAAGAAGGGTGACTGCCAGATGGAAATATGCCATCACTCAGGACTCTCTGAGCATCAGACAGACATGAGCACATTTAAGCTAAGGAGAGATTTTTGAGAGAGAGAAGGTAGCAACATTGCAGAAAGAGCAGATCGTCAATTGAGCCAGTCCCCTGACAAGGCTGGATGTCAAGAGACCCAGCCTTTAGGTGGGTGGAGCGGTTTTCCTTAGGAGACAGGAGAGAAAAGGACTAGGTGGGTACAGAGGCAAGTGAGTTCATGGGTCTAGTGGAGGGGGTAAGAAAGTTCTTACCTGATGCCTTTTCCTTCTTTGTTAAGTTGTAGGAGAGGTGACTAAAGAGGGTGCTAACAAGGGGTCAAGGTTGGAAGTCAGAAAAGTGGAAAAAGTCTGCAGTTGCTGTGGTGAAATATATAGATTCACACATATATATGCATATGTAATACAGTTAGTCAATATAATTAGTCAAAAGGTGAACTGCTTTAGACCAAAAGACACCACCTTTGCACTCCAGGAGCTTGCTATCTTATAGATAAATATACTCAACACATAAAAAGACAATGAGGAAAGGATGAAAAACAGCAAAATGTTTATACTGAAAATTTAGTTCTATAGGAGGCAGAATCAATAAGTTACTTCTGCCTTGAATAATATACCAAAAGAAAAGGAAGGAATAATAGGGAGGGAGCAGGAAGGTAACATATATTCAGTTTGTGTTTGACATTGTGCTCATTGCTTTCTATTTAATCCTCAATTTAGAGATGAAGAAATTGAGGCTAGAAAAGTTGGGTATCTTGGGATAATCATTTAGATTCTTATAGATCAGTTTTCTCACCTGTAACATAGGGATACCAATAAGTGAAAAAGGTAATTAAAATAATACATATAAAGTGCTTAGCACAATATATGACATAAGCATTCAACAAATGTGATTATGATTTTCACTGTCACCCAACTCACATGGCTAGAAAGTAGAAAAGCCGAAACTCAAAGTCTAGTCCTTTTTCTATAATGTATTTGTGATGGAGAAACTGCTTTGTACATATAAATAGGGTAAGTCTCATGAAGAGGGCAATAAGTAGCCCAACTTGCCTGGCATGGGGTAGTATAGACTGGCATGGTGTTTTGTCTTTTGCTGTCTGACTTACTTCACTTAGTATGATAATGTCTAGGTCCATCCCTGTGGTTGCAAATAGCATTATTCCATTCTTTTTATGGCTGCATAACATTCCATTGTATATACACCACATTATTTTTTTCCATTTATTTGTCAATGGACATGTCTTGGCTAGTGTAAAAAGTGCTGGTATGAACACTGGGGCACATGGATCTTTTTGAATTAGAGTTTACCCTGGATATATGTCCAGGAGTACGATTTGCAGAATCATATGTTAACTCTTTTTTATGTGTGTAAGGAACCTAGATAGTTCCACGTACTGGGTACATCATCTACAACAGTGTAGGAGGGTTCCCTTTTCTCTTTACCCTCTCCAGTCACATCAGCTTCTGCTTTGACATTTTTTTCATCTATTTCAAGAGACTGATAGTTTCTCATACCTTTAATTGCCTCATTTGACAGTCCTTTTGTACATATGTGGTCAGTAGTCAAATATAACACAGCTTCATCTGGTTATGGCTATCTTCCACTCCTGAGTTTCACAAAGCTCTAGGTGTTGTTTTTCTAGGAAATATGGATTTGTGGCCTTTTCTCTGACAGTTTTATCACAAATATTAAATTTATGCCCTTTTATTGTTTCCAAGCCTTTCTATATGCATAACTTATTTTAATGGCAAGCACAGTGTAATCTTTATGTAATACCAACAGTGCATGTAACTCAGTTGAAGAGAAAACAAAATATATAAATGGCTATGGCAGTACTGGTATGTGTGCCAGCAGTGGTAGCTATAGCAAGACTGCCAGCTGGTCAGTCACTACTGTAAGACAACTTCAACTGTAAGACACACCTCAATTTGTAAGCTAAAATGTGGAAGAAATGTGGTCTTAGAATTAGACTGCCCTTCCTCCCTTTCTCTAATCTTTCCATCCATTTGCCAGGGCTGGAGACAAACAGACGACTAGACAGGTCTTTCTACTAGTGGGTGATGAGGGCTAGGATAGGGGAAGTGGAAGGTACCGGGAGAACATAAAGCAGGGAGCCCACTGAGGAGGAGTGCTCTTCCGGCTTGCTGACGAAGGAGGTAAGTAGTCAGGCAGTAATGGAAGACAGCCTATCAGACAGCAAGTGTATTGCAAGTAGAAGGACAGTGTATGCTAAGAGCGTGACAGGGTATGGCAGAGTTGAGGACTTGAAGGCATTTCTGTGTGAATGGAATCTAGTGTGATGGAAAGAATGGAAATAATGTGGTCAGACTTGCAACTGAGCTAAAATACTTGATGTCCAGGGCTGAGCAATAACCAAACCAAGATGTGAGTATAATTCTATGATGAGGTTTAATTAAACCAGAGTCTGCCTTTTTTTTCTTTTTTTTTGGCTATAGCAGGGTTTGAGCCCAGGCTACTGGGAAGTAGTAAAAGGTCACAGCTGGTTGGTAAGTAGGTGGTTGATAAAAGCCTCTTTGACAGGCTTGCTAGCTACCTCCTCTGGGTAAGCTGGCACTTTACAATTTGCTGAAGAATGCTGAGGAGCCAGATATATATGACGGTGCCTGTCACACTGAAGAGTTTGGAGTCAGTGATCAGAGAGATTTGTCTCAGGCCTTTGAGGAACTGCACAATTACAGGAAGGTGATTTGACCCTGTGCAGTCACTTGTCAAATGAGATCTTCTAAGAAGTACAGTGCTTCTTTTACATGCTGTGTCTAAATGCATGATATGGAACAGGATGGAAGTCCCTAGCTGTATTTTGTATAAGGTAAAACCCCATATCTCTTATCAAGTATTGCTGTGACCAGCCATTTAAAATAGGCTCACCAGAGTAGTATTTTTATTTTTTGCAGAGAAGAAATAATTAAATGATGAATTAGTATCAAAATGAGACTAATATTAAAGATAAACAAAAATCCCATGTATTTGGAAATTAAATGTCCACTTTTATTTTTTATTTATTTTTTTAATGTCCACTTTTAAATGACAGGTGTATCTAAGATGCCACAACAAGGAAAATTAAAATAAAAATGAAAAGAGAACTTACCAGAATTTGTTGCATGCAACTGACGCTGCTCAATTAAATACAATGTGGAATCTTGAATAAGATATGAAAACAAATAATGGTCACTAGCATAAAATTTTATGAAATTTGAACAAAATCTGTACTTTAATACTACATCACTTGTTAAATTCCTGTTTTGTATTTTTTTTTTTTTACAACATAGTATTTCTTTATAGTCTCAGAATTGGATTAAAGCCTCAAGCCTCACTCAAAAATTTTTTTTAAATCACTAGTAAATTTTATAGACTTTTAGCAGTAATATTAGATGCCAAAATACATGGAACTATATCAAAGTTTTCAGGTAATATAAATTAGAAAGCTAACATTCTATTCATACTAAATAAAACGAGCAGAAACAAAAAGCTTTTGTTCATACCTATATATAGTATATATGTCAGACCTTTCATGGCTGCCCCATTGTTTGGGCAACAGCTTTCCTCTCTCTGCATTAAACCTGATCCTCCTCAACTGAGTCTACCTCAGGTGCCAAAGTCATACTGTGTCTTTCTGCACTCTTCTTAATAACCCTCTTTGTTCAGCCACATCCTCACCTGTTTCTTGATTGGTTCTACCAGCTTCATTATTTCCGGCATCCATCTTGTTCTCTCCATTCCTATTGTGACCAAGATAGACCAGGCCAAGGTACCTTGTAATTCATTCATCATTCTTTTTAGTAATGGACAGAAACTTGGGTTTTTAATGATATCCAGAATGTATAAATGGTAACTTATCAAACAAGTTATCATTTAAAGGACACTGAAATTCTCTGAGCCTTAAAACATTAAATGGGGGAAACAGAACTAAATAATAAGCTAATAAAAAGTGATAAACATAAGTATATAATTTTGTTTTACCAGATAAGGGAACTATTCAATTAATAGTACCAAATATGTACCCCAGGTGCTTTTTAGGCATGGAAAATATAGCTGTGAGCATGAGAAACAAAATTCTTGTCCCTATGGATGTAATATTGTGGCAGGGTATATAGACAATAATATTTTCAGAAATCAATCCAAAGACCAAAAAAAAAAAAAAAAAAAGGAAACACATTTCCAAATTGTTTCAAGTTCTAGCAAAAGCTACTTATTCAAAATGTTTAAATGTTAATTCGTGAAGAAGCCACAATGGGCAATAATTCAATTTTCATTTTTTCCTAGATATCATAAAATGCAAAAAGGACAGAAGTCCCTCCAGTCCTCAGCAGTGTCCACTTTGCATGAACCCCAGGGCCTCTAAAGGCAAGCCCTTAGTTATGGTCCCAGCTGCAGCTTTCCTGTGTGCCAAACCCACCATTCACCCCTCTCTGAAGCTGAAGAACCTGACTGTTCTGGAAGACAGTGGCTCTGTGTCAATCTCTCCCCAAGATTTCATGGCTCCCTTCGGCTCTCTGACTTTGAATATAACAGACCAGACTGGAAATGAAGCTAACATGATCTGCAGTATCCAAAAGCCAGCAATGACCTCATCCATTGCGTTCACTGCAGAAAATGACTACATCATGCTAAATGCTTCATTTTCAACATTTCTGGTGTGTGACATAGATTACAGCCACATTCAGCCAGTGTGGCAGGTTCTGGCTTTGTACAGTGACTCTCCTCTGATCCTAGAAAGGAGTCACTTGTTCACTGAAACCCCACAACTCTGCTACAAATATAAACAGGTGGTACTGAAGCCTGAAGACATCTTTACCAACATTGAGGCTGGTCTCAGAGCAGATCCCCCATGGTTAATGCAAGACCGAATTTCCTTGCAACTAAACAGAACTGCCACCACCCTCAGTACACTGCAGATCCAGTACTCCAGTGATGCCCAAGTCACTTTACCAAGGTCAGAGATAAAGCCAGAGACATACAGATGGACCATGATTTCCAAAGATAACAATACTAAGCTGGAACGCACTGTTTTGGTCGGTGGGACCGTTGACCTAGACTGCCCTGGCCAAGGAGAGCCTCCCCCACATCTGGAGTGGCTTCTAGCTGATGGAAGTAAAGTGAGGGCCCCTTATGTGAGTGAGGATGGACGAATCCTTATAGGCAAAAGTGGAAAACTGGGACTCCAGATGGCTGATAGTTCTGACACTGGCATATACCACTGCATAAGCACTAACTACGATGATGCAGATATCCTCACATACAGGATTACCGTGGTAGAGCCCAACATAGAAGCCTATCAGGAAAATGGAGCTCGTCATATAGCTTCTGTTGGTGAAACACTTGACCTTCCTTGCCATTCTACCGGTATCCCAGATGCCTCTGTTAGCTGGGTTCTCCCAGGAAACACTGTGCTTCAACAGTCCTCAAGAGATAAGCAAATTCTTAACAATGGCACATTAAGACTATTACAGGTCGCTCAAAAAGACCAGGGTCACTATCGCTGTGTAGCAGCCAACCCAGCGGGGGTCGATATTTTAGTTAACCAAGTTTTAGTCAAAATAAAAGGGCAAAAGTCAGCAGAGCATAACGTAGAAACAGATGGATCGGGGTTTGATGAGCCCAATTCCATGGGTCAGCTTCAGGATCCACCAGCTACACATCTCCCCACATCTCCTCCCATGGGGGCTGAGGCTGGAACACATGTCTTGAGCCCAAGTAAGAATCCCAAACAGCGGGTATTAATATACCAGAGGCGTGGAGAGTCAACCAGCTGGCGTTACAGGGATCACAGGAGGCAATTCCCTCCCTCTGCCCGGAGAATTGACCCACGGCACTGGGCAGCGCTTTTGGAGAAAGCTAAGAAGAATGTTATGCCAGAAAAGCAAGAAAATACCACAGGAAAGCCACCTCCACCAGCCACCCAACTCCTGGATATACCTGGCGAGGAAGCAGACTCGTCAGGCGTGCTCCCTCCAGATGAGCAACTTACGGTCCCAGCAACTAAAGCTGCGGACGTTCTGACAAGGACAGTGGCTGCAGATTGCAGAAAATCACCTGACAGCCCTGTGACAAGTAAAACTGATGGCACCCCAGCCTCCCCAATTGTGAGTCCACAGACCCTATCACCTGAAAAACCAAGAGATTTCAGACCATCTACTACTATTAAAACTCAAGTCACGCCAAGGAATATAAACCCAAC
The DNA here is from genome assembly GCF_029378745.1 of Bos indicus. NCBI lineage: Eukaryota > Metazoa > Chordata > Mammalia > Artiodactyla > Bovidae > Bos > Bos indicus. Next base: position 117,018,058 of record NC_091760.1, read on the forward strand.
CACATCAAGTGGAATGCAAGACACAACCAACCCAAATTTACCTAATGTGTTTCCTCTACTAACTGAAGCAACTCTGTTTCAGGATGCTGATGACATGGAGAGAAAAAAAGAGACCTTGCAAACTGCATCCCCAGTATCAGTGGGGGCTACTGCGATCAAAGATACCCATATCCAAACGCTGAGTAATGCTGTCGGCAAAGCTGGTATATTTTTAGGGTCAGTAAATGCCACAAATAGTTATCAGAGATCTGTAACAGGAGTTGGTGAACCCAGGAGCCATCACTCTCCTCCTCACAGTACTCACAAACCTAGCACCACTAAGCTCCCTTCAGACCCACACACTGCTGCTCCTTCTCAGTTACACATTCCTAGAAAGAGTACAATGAACGGTCCGCTGTCCAGGCGCTTTGGAAGATGGCGAAAAGTTTGGAGCAGGGGGCGAATTATCAGCCCACATAGGACACCAGTTCTCCGACAGCATAGATTCAGCGTTGCAAGGCCCACATTCAGAGGCTCTTCAGAAGAAAGCACCACTGCATTTCCAGCCCCAGAGCTCAGTGCAGTGTGCCCATCCTGTTCTCCCAGAGAAAGGCTCACCACTGATGAGGCAGCGTTGTCTTCTCCAAGCTTATCCCCCATCACCCTCCCCAAAACTGAAATTGCCAGCGTCACAGCAGAAGAACCTACAACTCTAGTTGACAACCCATCATTACTGCTTGAGAACCAACCAAATGCAGATGCTGAGAAGACCACCCCAATGATAAAATACTTCCGTGCTGAAAGTACCCAAGTGACTCCAACTACTGCAGTTATGACTCATGCAACAAGTATTAGTTACCCAAGTGGGTCTAAAGCCAATGAAACCATCAGACATTCTGTGATTGTATCCCCACTGCCAGATCCCACCATCAAGTCACCTGTGCCTACCACTCTAGCTATTACCAGATTTTCAAGAAGGAAAATCCCCTGGCATCAGATCTTTGTAAATAACCACATCCAAAGAGAAACGCTAAAGAATCAGCATAAATTTGGTTCACAAAGCAGCACAGACTCGGTGCTTCCTAAAATATCTCCTGCTTTGCCCACAAATAAAGTTTCTCCCTTCCACTTCGAAACACTCTCAGCTAGTGTAATGAAAATCCCATCTATAACACCAGCCACAACTCACCTCAGTAACACTAACACACACAGCCTTGTAAGTCTCCCAACAATGAAGGAGCTGCCCTCCCTAGCCATTTACCCTACGCCTCCTAGTAGCTCAAGCAAAGAATCAAGTGCAAATTCCGTATCAATGCAAACAGACATGCTGACGACCACTCCCACTGCCCCCGCATCTATCATTATCAACAAAGCCCAGATAGACAGACCCAGGGCACGAAAAGTACAAAGGAAAAAGGAGCCTCAGAAGACAATGAGGGACCCAAATACCTCTCCCACCCAGACTTCTGGCTTCATTACATCCACCACTGTGACACCTCCTGTTCTAACAGCAGCTGAAACTTCAACCAAGCCCAGTGTGTCTGCTTTCACTCATTCTCCTCTAGAGAACACAAAAGAAATTTCAAGCACAGTTGGTCTTCATCCAGGAGCCTTTAATCTGACAGCTGTACTTGAACAACCATCCCAGGAGGGTACTCAGGCTTTGAAGAATATAACTGCTTCTGAAACCACTTTGTCCAGCAAACTACAGAGTACCCCTACTAGGAACACAATCAGACACTCAACCATGCCAACCTTCCTCAGCTCCAGTGCCACTCCAATGCCAATTCCCACCTCCCCTCCCTTGAGTAATCAAAGTGAGGTTACTGACAGTATGGCCACACCCACTTTCAGAATGATGACAAGTACAGTGGTTGAGGTACATGAATCCTCAAAGCACAATGCTACTCCACAGCAATTAGCAGTAACGTCTCCCCAAACTCACCCAAATGCCAAATTTGCAGTTGGAACCATCCACTTTACCTACTCCAATCTGTTACCTTCTACTCCTATGCCAGCACTAATAACAGGTAAACCACAAGATTCTAAGCTGACTCACTCTCCCTGGTCAGAAAACCACTTTTGGCACAAGTCACACCCAGAAATTGCTGAAAAAGGCCAAAAGCCAGTAGTAGTGAGTGTACTGCCCACTCCAGGCTTGCCAGAGGTTACCACGCATGCTTCAAACTGGGACATACAGAAGAATGGAAAGAAAAGTGGCTTTGACAAAACAGCAGTTGAAAAAATAACAACTTCTGAATTCCTCCCCTTTGATACTTTATCTAGGGATGTATTTGAAAGGCCCAGAATAATTGGAGGAAAAGCAGCAAGTTTTACTGTTCCAGCTAACTCAGATGCCTTTCTTCCTTGTAAGGCTGCTGGAAATCCTGTGCCCACTATCCACTGGACCAGAGTCTCATCAGGTATTTGAAACAGTTTCTTTATACTTAGTCTTTAGTAACAAAACAAATACTGTGTGACATTTCAGGGTTACATATTCAAAGAATCAACATCAGCATGAAATTTCTCCAAGACACAGAAACTATTAATATCCTCCTTTAATATACGCATGATTTTTTTGCTCATTAGAAAGTTTTAAAACATATGTTAAGACCATTAAAAAAAAAATGCTTTTAAAGCAGATCTTAAAAAAAATGGTCATTGTGTTGAACCATCTGGCTTTTCCATTAAAATTAGGGTTTTTTTTTTTAATCCAGAAATAATTTTAGCAATCTGAAGACTAAGGATCTTAATTTTAAATATATTTGTTCCCAGTAGCCTAACAAAAAGATAGCTCTCCTTTTGTGACTTCCACGTGAGCAATTTGTTTTCCGTCTAAACTTTGATGACCTATGACTATAAATTTCTTTCTTATCAGGACTTGATTTATCTAAGAGCAAACTGAATAGCAGGTTCCAGGTGCTCTCCAATGGCACCCTGTCCATACAGAGGGTGGACATTCAGGACCGTGGACAGTACCTGTGCTCGGCATCCAATCCATTTGGCACGGACCACCTTCATGTCACCTTGTCTGTGGTTTCCTATCCCCCCCGGATCATGGAGAGACATACTAAGGAGATCACAGTCCATTCTGGAAGCACAGTCAAGTTGAAGTGCAGAGCTGATGGGAGGCCCAGCCCTACAATTTCCTGGATTCTTGCAAACCAGACGGTGATCTCTGAATCATCTGAGGGGAAGAGACAGGCCCTAGTGACATCTGACGGAACATTGGTCATCCACAATCTCAGCATTTATGACCGAGGCTTTTATAAATGCGTGGCCAGCAACTCAGTGGGCCAGGATGCACTGCTGGTTAAAATACAAGTCATCGCGGCCCCACCTGTTATTCTAGAGCAAAAGAAGCAAGTTATTGCAGGGACTTGGGGTGAAAGTTTGAAACTGCCCTGTACTGCAAAAGGCAATCCTCAGCCCAGTGTTCACTGGGTCCTCTCGGATGGCACTGAAGTGAAACCATTACAATTCGTCAATTCTAAGTTCTTATTTTCAAATGGAACTCTGTTTATAAGAAATGTAGCCTCTTCAGACAGGGGCACTTATGAATGCATTGCTACCAGCTCCACTGGCTCAGAGAGAAGGGTGGTAATCATTACAGTGGAAGAACAAGAGACCATCCCCAGGATAGAATTTGCATCCCAGAAATGGACTGAGGTGAATCTGGGGGACAAACTACTGCTGAACTGCTCAGCCATTGGGGAGCCGAAACCGAAAATCATCTGGAGGCTACCATCCAAGGTTGTCGTCGACCAGTGGCACAGGTAAACTGTACCTTTTAGTTAAGATTATCTTCATCTGTTTAGCTTTACAACTTCTGAAATGGAGAAAGTGGTAGAGCGAGGCTTGCAGCAATGTTAGCGCACAGACTCTGCTCATAAAAGTAACTTGCTCTAAAGAGACCTAATCCTTTTGAGATGTATATAGATATATGTAAAATATAAATTATGTAAAAAGAAAGTTTCTTACATGCTGTATTCTAAGGGCCAATTTCTTGTTGAGTTTATATAGTTAAAAAAGAGATTTTTAAAAGAACTCTAATTTTCTTCCATACTTGTGACAGTTCTTTTTAAACAGTAACTGTATAAATATATTTATAATCTTTCTATCAAAAAATAAGAGGGAATTTTGTAATGCAAACAAGGTCTGGTGAGATGCACTTCATTAATTTACTCTTCAGAGTCTCCTAGTAAAGCATTTTCAATTTTAGTGCAATCCGTACTTCCTTTATTCTACCCCAAAAGTGCAAAGCACTTTATGAGGTTAAGGCTTCACAAAATGAAATGTATTCAGGACCTCCATCACTCTGATGGTGTCAGACAACATATATACACATACAGACTTTCTTTAATATGTTCTGATTCAGGCATATTGATTTTTATCTGTTTTCTGTAGTGATTAAATCTCTTGGAAAAAACAATGATTTACTAGATTATTATTTTTGCTATTTGCATGACTTCATGCAGTGATTTTTCATAATATGACAGAAAAGATGGGCTGAACATTTCCATTTAATGTTTATTAATAGAAACTACCCATGCAAGTAAAATTATACATGAGTTTATGTGTAAAATATATATTTTTTTCTAGTGTCTAAGTTGGTAATGGATATAGTTAAGGAATTTTACTTGTGATCTTTAATACCAAAGTAAATGTTAATTTTCAAATAAGTCATCAAAATTATCTAATTTTACACTCATTCCAAGTATAAATAGCACCAGTAGTTTCTAAGGAACTAATTCAAGCTTATCTTCAGCTGAAGGAGTCATGGTTATGAGTTTGAGCTGATGTTAATATTAATAAGAATCTTGAAGGGACAAGAAAAACTCTTCACATGCCTCTGTCAGTCATTATCAGGCTCCTGTAAACCAGGCCCAAGATGATGTTCTTGGAAAACAAGTGATAGCTTTGCATGACTCAGGAATGGGTACTGGCTAAACTTTAGGGATATTTAACACAACAACAAGAATATAGACCATATCTATAATTAATCATTGCAGAGATACCTTTGATAAGCGTGAGTACAGAGTTTTATAATATGTTCATCAAATTAAACTTATAATCTCAAAAAAACTACTTAAATTTTAAATTGAAATTTAGATTTAAAATTTTAAAATGCAAAGTTATGAAATGTAAACTTCACAAGATACATATTTATGCTTGTCATCTACTGTACATATACCCGCTTGTGGCATCAAATATATTCAACAGTTTACCAGTTTTTATATTTAATTATATCAGCATGTCTGTTTATTAATCACCCTGCAGCACATGGGGGTGCTTCTAGAAACTGCTCATTATTCTGTGTAATCATTAACACAGTTTCACTATCCATGAAGAAACCAGTGCAAGAATAGAAGGCATCACACCTGTGATGGGAATTACAAATAAAGTTCAAATTTTAGGTTGTAAAGACAATGTCCAAAATATTTACTAGATATTAAGTCGGTTTTTAAGAATGGAAGAGGTATGAAAAAATATAAGGGAATGTCTTAAAAAGTTAATCCAAAGGAATGTCTAATGACACATTAGCATCTCAGAATAAATCTCGACATAAACAGTCCAACAAATCCTCTGGAGTTTAATAGCAAAGAAATCAGGTAGGTTGTTTGTATTTCATTTTGGGAAAGCACTTATGGAACAAAGAAAGATTGTTCACAATGTGGAAAAGCCAATAGAAGGTATAAGATCACAGATGCTATCACAGGCCGACCAGAGGTACCAGCATTCTTTTATAAAGAACTAAACAGCTTGTCTGCTAACTGGACACTTTTAGTGATTATTCTGCAATTAACCCATTCAAAGAATACTTTTTAGTTAGGTGCTTAAGATGTCACCAGAAATAAAAAGGGCACTTCTGCTGTTAAATAGAGTCCTTGCTGTTCCCATTTCTTGGTTCTAGAAGTCTGAATTTAAGATTCTAAAAATGAAAATTTTCATCATAGCTAAACACACACACGTCTACTCCACCATGACCGAAATAAGCAAAACCTTTTACTTTGTCAAAGCCTAGTTGTCAGCTGAACTAAGAAAGCCTTTTCTGAATTTTTTTTAACTGTCTCAGACTTAGAGCACTATAGGTCTACCTCCACAACTTTCAATAGGACTTACCTGACGTACGTTTCAGACAAAATTCTGTTTCCTCTGCTTCGGATCTTTGCTTCTCAAGGAGTTTGTTACAAGAACAGAACATCAGGCCCCACCACAGATGGGCAGAATCAGAATTTGCACTTTAAAAATATCCCCAGGTGGAGAATGAATACATATATATGTATGGCTGAGTCCCTTCGCTCAGTCTGAAACTACTACTGTTAACTGGCTATACCCCAAAACAAAATAAAAAAGTTTAAAGTCTGGAGGAAAGAAATATAGTTAGGATGGTAATATATCTGTTGTATTAAAAAGATACAAAAATATCATAGAATTAAAAGTATTTTCATTAAATCAGCATGTGATCACTGAAGCACGTCATTTACTTGGACAAATAAATTCTCCCAGACTTCTTTAAAAATATACATATCTCCAGGTGAATCACACGCACAATAAGGTCCAAGAAACACTGCTTTAAAAAGACTGCAAATGCTGCATTGTTCATTAATCTTCATAAAAGAATTCCCTTTCTTTTACTCAAGGAAAACTTCCACTTTCCAAAGTCAGTTTTCTGTTAAAAACATCAGCTTGCAAAAGGAAACACAATTCTCTTTTATATATATATATATATAACAACTTCCAGAAGTATCAGATTTCGAGGTCAGGGAAGTTCGTTTTAAGTCACTGGTTTTCAAAGGGTTGTCCGCCTGCCAACAGCACTAGCATCACCTGAGAACTTGAACCTGGTTCTCTATCAAAACACGCAGTGTGTTCTTAAAAGCTGTCCAGGTGCACACTCAAATTTGAGACTGGTGTGCAAAGTTAATTGTTCACAGAGTCACCTGGGAAGCTTGTTAAACAGTGGGTTACCCAATCCATGGCCAGATCTATGGGATCAGAATCTCTGAACAGTGAACCTGGTAAATATACATCTTGAATTAGACCCCATGTAAGTTGGAGGTAGGTGATGAGGAGATTGCACTGAGGACAGAGATTTACAGCAGTGCTTCTCAGACTCTGCTGCACATGAGAGTCATTTGGAGAACTGAGTCCAAGGTCACATTCCACACCGTAAGTCAGAAATTCTGGAGGTGGGACCCAGGTATCAGCACTGTTTTATACAAATAATTTTAATGTGCACCTAAGTTTGAGAAACACTGTTCTTAGCATTAGGAAAGAATGACAGCAGGTAGCGATGTAACATGGTGAAAAGGCTAAGTAACTACCTCTAAGTACTTTTTTTTTCAGCTGTATGGTGAGGAACCACCTAAAGATTAAAAAATAAATGCAAAGATCCTTGTGGTTTCCACTTTTAAGTGCATCCATAATGATGACTTTCCCTTGCTTTACATGCCAGATGAATTCTTTCCAGGCTTGAGAGAAGGAAAAAAAGAGTATCAGCACCAGCTGTAAGTTGTCCTACAATAAATACTTTTCCTAACTAAGGTTTTTTGCTGGAAGATAAAAAATGACTTGAGGCTGCTGGACTTGTTTAGCAGTTATGCTGTGAAAGCTCATACACACTTTCATTCACCTTCTTAGCTCATGTTGCCAAAAAATTAGGAGAAACACATGTAATGAATATTTTCACCTATAGGTGTTTTTGATTGTGTTTTTAGCAGTTACTCAGCTTCCACTGGTCTTTCTTAAAAACTATTTAGTTTTATCAGGGAAATTCTGCCATCTGGTGCTTTTGTGTGATAACAGCACGCTGTGCAGTGCTTCAGAGAAAAGTGATGTTCATGCAGTTCAACATAATGCAGAGACCAAGTAACTGTACAGTTGCCTGCAGAGACAGATAAAGCTTTAGAATGCTTCTAAGGAATTTAGCCACCCCATGCAAAGAGTTGACTCATTGGAAAAGACCCTGATGCTGGGAGGGATTGGAGGCAGGAGGAGAAGGGGATGACAGAGGATGAGATGGCTGGATGGCATCACTGACTCGATGGACTTGAGTTTGGGTGAACTCCAGGAGTTGGTGATGGACAGGGAGGCCTGGCGTGCTGCGATTCATGGGGTCACAAAGAGTCGGACATGACTGAGCGACTGAACTGAACTGAATCAGTTATTTGATTAGAAAGTAAAATTTACTTTTTTTAGAGAGAGAGTAAATGCCAAGGTAAAATTCCTTCAGTTCAGTTCTGTCACTCAGTCGTGTCCGACTCTTTTCCACTCTCCACTTTCACTTTCATCAGGCGGCTTTTTAGTTCCTCTTCACTTTCTGCCGTAAGGGTGGTATCATCTGCCTATCTGAGGTTATTGATATTTCTCCCAGAAATCTTGATTCCAACTTGTGCTTCTAATACTCTTTAAAAGGGAAAACCTGGTCTCTTTTCTGAGCAAGTAGATTTGTATGAGAGTTGTTCTTTACTGACGTGTAAAGTGGTCAGGACAGTCATGGGTCTAGGAAACTGGTATTTCTAACATTCTTGTCATCATTAAAAACTTTTAAACTGAATGCAAAGGAGGTGCATTTGAAGTCCATCTAAGAAATACTACTTGTTTGCACAAAATTTATTCAGTTAACTTCATCTTTCAGAACAGCTTAAAAGACAGTAAAGAAGTCAGTACTAATTTTAATTTCACTGCAACGTTTAGTCCTGTGTCAATTAATATAACTCTCTTACCCTTGCTAATAGCTTCACACCTCAGTCAGTCTCTTCTTTCCTCAGAATGGGCAGCCGAATCCATGTCTACCCAAATGGATCCTTGTTTGTTGGTTCAGTAACAGAAAAAGATGGCGGGGACTACTTGTGTGTGGCAAGAAACAAAATGGGAGACGATCTGACCCTAATGCACGTAAGCTTAAGACGGAAACCGGCCAAAATTGACCACAAGCACCACTTTAAAAAGCAAGTGTTTCACGGGAAAGACTTTCAGGTCGACTGCAAGGCTTCTGGCTCACCCGTGCCCGAGATATCCTGGAGTCTGCCTGACGGGACAATGATAAACAGCGCCATGCAGGCCGATGACAGTGGCCACAGGACCAGGAGGCTCACCCTCTTCCACAACGGAACCTTATACTTCAACAAAGTTGGGATGGCAGAGGAAGGAAATTACACCTGCTACGCCCAGAACACCCTAGGGAAGGATGAAATGCAAGTCCACCTAACAGTCATAACAGCTGCCCCACGGATCCAGCAGAGTTACAAGACCAACATGAGAGTCACAGCAGGAGACACTGCTGTCCTTGACTGTGAGGTTGTTGGAGAACCCAAGCCAAAAATATTTTGGCTGCTGCCTTCCAATGACATGATCTCATTCTCTAAGGACAGGTATACATTCCATAACAATGGGTCTTTGTCCATCAACGAAGTGAGACTGCTCGATTCTGGGGAGTATGTATGTGTGGCCCGGAATCCCAGCGGGGACGACACCAAAGCGTACAAGCTGGATGTTGTCTCCAAGCCTCCGTTAATCAATGGTCTGTATGCAAACAAAACTGTCATTAAAGCCACAGCTGTGAGACATTCCAAAAGACACTTTGACTGCAGAGCGGAAGGGACACCGTCTCCTCAAATCATGTGGATCATGCCCGAGAATATTTTCCTCACGGCTCCATACTATGGGAGCAGAATCACCGTCCACAAAAACGGAACCCTGGAAATCAGGAATGTGAGGCTTTCAGACTCCGCCGATTTCATCTGCGTGGCTCGGAATGAAGGAGGAGAGAGTGTGCTAGTGATACAGTTAGAGGTGGTGGAAATGCTGAGACGGCCGACATTCAGAAATCCATTTAATGAAAAAATAGTTGCCCAGCTTGGAAAGTCCACAGCACTGAATTGCTCTGTTGATGGAAACCCACCACCTGAAATAATCTGGATTTTACCAAATGGCACACAGTTTCCCAGTGGACCACACAATTCTCAGTATCTAATAGCAAGTAACGGTTCTTTTATCATTTATAAAACAACACGGGATGATGCAGGAAAATATCGGTGTGGGGCAAGAAATAAAGTTGGTTACATTGAGAAATTAATTGTATTAGAAATTGGCCGAAAGCCAGTGATTCTAACTTATGAACCAGGGACAGTTTACAGTTTCAGTGGAGACACTGTATTGCTGCCCTGTGTCTCTTTTGGAAGCCCTAAGCCACATGTCAAATGGACTTTGCCAAGTGGTTACGTAATAGATAGGCCTCAAATTAATGGAAACTACATACTGCATGAAAATGGCACCTTAGTCATCAAAGAAGCAACAGCTTATGACAGAGGAAACTACATCTGTAAGGCTCAAAATAGTATTGGTCACGCACTGATTACTGTTCCAGTAATGGTGGTAGCCTACCCTCCCCGGATTACAAATCGCCTACCCAGGAGCGTCCTCACAAGGACAGGTGTGGCCGTTCAGCTCCACTGCAAGGCCCTGGGAATCCCCAAGCCAGAAATCACATGGGAGATGCCTGACCACTCCCTGTTCTCAGCGGCAAACAAAGGGAGGACACGGAGAATTCGGCCTTTTTACCCACAAGGTACCCTGGTCATTCGGAATCCGCAAACCTCGGATTCTGGGATATACAAATGCACAGCAAAGAATTCACTTGGAAGCGATTATGCAACAACTTACATTCGAGTAATCTAACAGAACATAAAACTGCCTGAACAAAGTCAACATCTGGACAGAATTTAGTTTTTGGAAGAAGTTTAATCAAAGGCAGCCATAGGCATGTAAATGAATTTGAATACATTTACAATATTAAATTTATAATTGACATGCAAAAAAAAAGGACTTATAAATAAATGCATTATGAATTGATACTGATTTTTTTTAATGGATCTCAAAACAAACTTTTAACTTAAGGCACTTTTATTTTGCCAACAAATAACAATGAACAGTAAGAGGAAACTCTTGACCATAAAATAACCAATGTCTAATGTACCTGAATTCTTCATTAAAGAATGGACTTTCTTTTCTGTCACTACTGTTTGCCTAGTGTCCGCCTTCTATCAAGGTCACAAGCATGGCCCTGAGGACAAGACACAATGGAAAGGATTAAATCTGCGGTCTTGATGTAAGTTTGCCATCCTGATGTATAAATATTGCAGTTGTTTTATAAATATTTTACTAAAACCCACAGAAACTAAGCATTGTTCTATAATTCACCATTTTGTACATACTGAAAATTTTCATTGATGGGGAATACAAAAAAATGTTTTAATAACTGCATTTAAAAATAAATGCAGGCTGACTTTTCCTCTTGTAAAAAGCAACTTAACACCCACACATCAAAAATGTGAAAAGAGGGGTGATAACATCTATCCCAAATAAAGCCATTAAAAAGCTTTTAAAATACATCGACACTTCTTTATAACTTCAAAATCTAGCTCAGGCACCCCTGGTTTGGAATTGTTCATAAGGAAAATCTTCTTAGGAGGAATCACTGCTTTATGAGCATTTATTTCATAAGTGAGCATCCTTTATGTGGTAGGGATATGTTTGGGAAAATTTGGACTGATTACATATAATAAAGTGTCACTGTACTGATCATCTCTACAAAATCTTACTTTTTGTAATTCACTGAATTTATTTATATCACGTGCTTAATTCAACCTGAATTAATTTAAGGACATTATGATTAATCTTTTCTAACTCTAGAGACTAGCATTTTCCAGTGTAATTTCTCCAGCATCTATTTAAATATTTGTCTATTATTTAAGAAGAATTATAGGAGCCTTAATAAATGAAAAATGAGAAAATGCCATCAGTTTTGCTCAAGTATCTCAGCACACAAAACTGAGAACTACGTTTGCCCCTGTGTATCATTTTAGGAAGATGGGGGGTGGGGGACGCTTCACTGTGTCTTCATCACACCAAGTTTCGGCTTGCTCCACCTTAAGAGGTAACCTGTTTCCTACTTTCTCTGGTTTTGGTATCCGGTGACCACAAGTGGTCAAAGGATACTCATTCTAACAGAGATCTCATTCTATTTCCGGGCCAAGAAGGATCAATCAGAGGACAAATGGAACCCTTTTAGGGAGGGGCCTACAGTGTAAACAGGTATATGAAAGGGCTTCCTATGTCAAGCTCCATTCTATTTCAAAGTCTTTAACGGGAACTGAGGGCTCCATTTTTCCTAAGATAACTTCCTCTCTGTCTCACCAAGCAAATTATCAGGTTTTTCCGAAGGACAGAGTTATCCTTTGTGATCATTTCAAGATAAATTAATGCATATTCTAAAAAGAAAACAAAACTCACATGAGAGAGGATTAAGTGGAAGGAAATATAAGAACAGATTGAAAATTCTGGTTTCTCTCTGTATAGTACACAGGGGAAAACCGGTTCTAGGTGTTTTCCTCAACTCTCTGTAGAATCTTCAAATCATACGGCCTTACCATATCTTAGCTTTCCCACCTAAAAAATAGGAGACGACAACAAAAAGGTATGCCCCACAGCCTTCATGTGCAAAATGATTAATAAATTAATTTCACTAACTTCTGTAAAATATAAAGTGCATACAAATGCTATGCAATTATAACACTCATTCTTCAAACAGTCTTACTGCTGTTTGCAATATTGAGCTACAAATATATATGGTTCAAACTGAAAGTGGCATTTCAAACATCAGTAATTCTTGAAAAGACGAAAAATAACAATCAGGACAGAACATGACTCGTACTCACTAGGCACGACATTCACATTTCGGTTGTTTGTGCCAAGGCAGTCATTATATATTACTTTGAAGAAAAATAACTTTATGAACTCTATCACTCTGAAAAGGGGAAAAAAACAAGAAAACCAAACCTGATATACAAAACTAGCTGAAATGTCAAGATTCATCTGAAAGCAGATAGAACATGTTAATTTAGTGAAAAGAATGGTCTTTAATGTTTTGGCAAAGTCTTTCTCAGCCCGGAGTAAACATGAAATGAGTGGGCTGGAGTGAAATTGTTTCACAGTGTACAAAGCGGTTCACATGGATGCTGCCACAGCAAAGTAAGCGGACATGGATTTGAGGTCATTTGCATGAGTCAAACTTTGCAATGAGTAACTCACCTAGGAAGATATAAATTATTTAGATAATGATTTGCAAAGGAAATGATCTACTGAAGTTGTACCAGCTACATTTTAAAAAAGTAGTTCTACATGGTTTGCTCATTATAGACAAATCTATTCACAGTATGTGCGACTATATTACATGTAAATTCATATGGCAAAAGAAAATGAATTAACACAGAACATGGGAAAATATCCCCCACATGTTTTAAAATGCCCTGCAATTTTTCACATTCAAAATTTTATGCATCTAAGTCTAAAAAAATATTATATGGAATACTCTTAAGTTACACAAACTGATAATAATTTACTGTATTTTTTACTCTAATAGGAGCAAATTACCACATACTTGAACAAAGTTAAAATAGTTACTATTTCTTTATAATAAATTTGATGTATAATTTACTTTACTTGTGCTTTTTGCACCAATTTATAAATACAGTATATGCAATACACAACCAAGACAGACACCAACATTAATAATTAAATTCAAAATAGCAAATACTTACCATATAAAATAAACAGCAAATACATCTCTTATGAAAACCAGAGCCCTCTGGACTTGGGGGCCATACTCTGGAAACCATGTCAAGTTTGAGCACTGTGGAATCTCAGGCCAGCTGCGAGATTTTTTTTCCCCTCAAGTTGGCATACAGGTTCAGGAGAACCAAAACTGGACAGAGTCATTTTTGCCAAATCTGGCAAACAGTTGGATCGATTCCACTGTGGTTCATTCCGGCCTTTAGAATTTACATGCTGTACCTTCACAAAGACTCTGGTCAATGATCTTGCCATGGAAAAATTTAGTACAGCTACTCCTAACGGGTTTCCGTGTACCTCAGGGTGGCTCTCACAGAAGCCCTGGGTTAAGTTCTTGGTCTAAGAAGTTTAAGTTCTAAGCAACAATCTGTTTCAGCACCTTTTGACCACAACAAAAGCAAAGAAAAATCCTACATAAATAAGAACGCAGTTCATAAAGTGCTTATGAAATTACAAATATTTTAAATTAGAGCAATGCAAATTCATGTCCACTTCACCACCAAAGGTGACTGCAGAGTAAATGGATCACCTTCCTGCCAAGATCTGACAAGCCTTTCCAATCAGTAGTTTGGTCCAGCACAGGTTGCCAAAAAAAAAAAAAAAAAAACCATCAATGATACATAAATATTTTAAATCCACCATAATTCCTTCTTTCTATAACTACGAGATTCAATAAGAGCACCAATTTTAAAACGTCTGCTACCAAACTCCTCCTGCAGTAGGCCCACACGTCTACATTTTTAAACCTACTTTTCAAGTTGAATGAAATGAAACCAAACCACACCCTTTCCTTTACTTTTTGTTTCAACACCTTTGTATGAAATGTGGCGTAAAATACAGGAAAACTTTTAAAGAAATGAAAAAACAGACATTTCCAAAGATGACTAATGCAGTAAATGTGATTTTCTATTTTTCAGTGCAAACAAAAAAGTTTGTATCTTTGTCCTCTTCCAGACTCAGAAGTGTGAAGGATGCCCGTAGGGAGTCACTCCTTGCTGTGGCTGGTTACCTAGTGAGAGAAAAAAATTCAAACAAAATTGCAGATGCAAAATGATGCTACATAGAGATGGTATGCACGTGTCACTGCTTTCAGTACCAGCCTCAGGAACAGGAGAACAGACTGGCCCGGGAGTCTAACACTAGACAGACACTTGAGTGGCCAGGTCTTAACAGCACCCTTGGATTCATTCTGCAGAGAGGCCAGCTCTACATCACAGTCCCATACCTGCCAGCAAAAGGCCTTGGGATGTGGGTAACTGGCCCATCAAAAGTCTCTATCCCTGAACCACCTAAATACTAATATTAAAAAGGACTGTTAAGTATCATAAAACATTAAAGGTTCTCAAAACTTCATAAAAGTACATCAGAGATTCTACTTTAACACTGACATTGTAATAGTTGAAAGAGAAGTAGCTTGAAGTGGGCAGTTTCCTGGAAATGGCCATAGATACATCAGAGAGAACTAGGCAAGAGTGTATGCGCGTGAGAGAGGCTGCGTGTATGAGATGCGAGCGTATGCCTATGCACATATGTCTATGCACACAGACAAAGAACCATGCACAGGTTCAAAAAAGTGACACAGGCTTAGAAACAGCTACTGCTCGCACAACTCTGGTGGGACTGTTCAAATCCAGAGGCCCCATGCAAACAGACTATGGCATAAACGGAGCCCTCTAGAGATGTGCAGTGGGCAGCTCAGCTCAGTCGCCCTTATTCAACAAAGGAGACGAGCGCCACTGCTAGTGTCAGGCAGCAGAATCTATACCGTGGTTAAAAGGTGGCTCTGGAACGAGTCACTCTGAGTTTTAGTCCCAGCTGTTGGCAGAATAACCTTGGGCAGACACGTCAGTGTCCCTGTTCTCTAGTTGTTTTCTCATGTGTAATATGGGAATAGCAATAATACCTTATCGCAGGTAAAGAATCTGCCTGCAATGTGGGAGACCAAGGTTCAGTCCCTGGGTTGGTTAGATCCCCTGGAGGAAGGCATGGCAACCCACTCTAGTATTCTTGCCTGGAGAATCTCATGGACAGAGGAGCCTGACGGTCTACAGTCCGTGGGGTCACAAAGTGTCGGATACAACTGAGTGACTAACATGAGGTGGTGTAGAAATTAAGTGAATTAACACATGTAAAGTCATAGTAACTGGGGGCCCCAAACCTGCCCTCTAACACACTTGAGGGCATCAGCCAAGATGCTCTCGGGGGCATCTAGCTTTGCAAGAAAAGAACCTATTGTTTCTTGGGGTCCCCCAGATGGAAAGAAACATTCCAAGACTCAGATGGAAGCAACAGGAAAACATCTTTGCTGAACTCAAGGAAAAGACTAAGGGCTTTTGCAGGAAAAGAAGCCTTCAAACCAAGACTGAACACAGTAGGGACAGCCAGGACTAAAGCAAACAGGAAAGCAGCGAGGAAGACTGTGGTTTTTGAGGAGCGGCCAAGCGTGTGCAGCTCCACCTCCTGGAAGCCATGTGTTTCTGAGGGAGCATACTTACTGGAAAGCTGCTTCTGGAGCTGCCGCACCAGGGCAGCCGTCTGCTGTTGCTGCTGGGTCTGCTGCAAGCCTTGCCTGGGGAACTGTCATCGGGAGAAAGGAGAGAGTCAGCACCGATCAAAGATAAGAACAGAAAGCCTGCAGCCACGCCTGGTCCACACCTGGCCTTCACCTGAAAGTGCCTGATGCATTCCAAACCCATCTCCAGGTGCGGACGTAGCCTTTACCGGAGGAGCCCTGAGGAAGGAGTCCAGCGGTGCCCAGTGGTTCACAAATCCTTGTTCCCTCACCCATCACCAGCTGACTAGTTGGTGTCACTACATTCCAAACCATTTGCAGCAGCAAACTGAAAGCTGCCTGGTGGGAGGATTGGGTCAAGTTCCACAGGCCTGGCCTTGGGTGAATGGAGACAAGAGTGTGGGTGCAGAGGCCTGGACCCCACTGGGACTGCACCTTCCTGCTGGTGGAGGAGGGGAGTTGGGTAGGGTGAGACCAGAGAGGCACCGAGGAGGACCACACTTCGAGGAGGCGCTGGCTTCCAGAGTCCTGCGTGTGCAGAATAATCCGAGGGCCTGAGTGCCCTGGTTCTAGCCATTAAGTTGATTCAAGAAATTGCAGTAGTTATTCCAAAGAGGGGGAAAAAAACCTATGTGGCGGAAGTAAAATCACCTTTGATTAACATCATTCATAGTGCTGATTTACTTTTTTCCTTAACCTTCAGATTTCAGAGTGTCACTCTAGTCTTCCTTTCTACCTCTCCCCCGCTTCTTTCAGCCGGGCCTATGACTGTCCTAACAAAGGACGCGTTCTGATGCAAGGTTATCTTAATCACGTACACATTGGAATTAATCAACTTACCTCCACAGGCCCATCCCCCACCCACCTCAGGATGGAGTGCTGGCCCACTGACCTCCTGACCTCTAAGCGGGGATGGGGTGCACCCTGGAGATGGCAGGGCAGAAGCAGAGTCAAATCTCTGGTGTGTTTTCCTTTGCTTGGGAATAATGTGTTGGGTGTTCTCCTCCATTGCTATGACATCCAACAAATGAGTTATCCAAATCCAGGTGCTTTTCTGGATTCCAGGACACCAAAGTGCGTAAACATAGTCCTTGCCTCCTGCCAGCTGTGTCCTGACACCTGTGACACCACTATCAGTGAGCAAAGGGACAAGTACCAAGGCAACACTGAGCTTAAACCTGCACTGCCGACCGACAGGCTCCACAGACACACAGGCCTTCCTCTGACTGACAGAACACAAACCTTCCTCTCTACCAGCTCTGGCAGAACAGCCTGCAGCACTGCCCAGGCCCCTTTTGAGCATGTGGACGGAACAACGCGTTCCGGATGGCAAACACAGAGAGCATCAGCAGCCGGTGGATTTCAGAGTATTTAGCAGGTATGTATTTGCAAGCTAACTAGCAACTTCCACTGAGCCTTTTTTTTTTTTTTTTAACCTGCACTAGTTTTTCTTCTCAGTGAAAAAAAGAAATCAAAAGTATTAGTGCTGTTACCACAAATCTCCCAAGAACCCCTTCCCCATACCTCCTTCCATAAGTATGACTTCTCTTTTTCCTTCAGGTTGGGGGGCGGGGGTGGGGCATGGATCCATACTCATACAAAGGAAGGCAATCTGGCTCAATTAAAAACTGGACCCAATTTTTTTCACTTGAAAAGAATAGTAATATTATCTGGCTAATTTGGAGTTCCAGAGGCATTCTAAAAAATTTCTGACTGGAACATATGAACTCCTTGAGGAAAATTATATGATAATTCCAACCTTGTCTTTGATTAAAAGTTAATGCAATTATTTAAGTATCTATTTCTGCCATTACACATATTTTTAAAAGCAAGTGTTCAACACAGTATGATATTGACATAACAGTTAATTTTAAAGGCCATTTTTCCAAAGCTTTCTGTTAGCATGCTTTCCTGGCCACCCAACTATGGCAACCTGAGTTCAAGATGAAAATTACAGAGCATGATAGTGTAAACATTATCTTCTTAAAAGCTGGAAGCAACTTTAAAGGAAAAAATCATAGCCTGCTAACAGAGTTAATTTAATCATAACAACTCATGAGCTTTAAAAGTATTTTTCAAATCAACAACCATAATACAGACCAAAGCCTGGATGCCAAATCTAATTCTTCAGCAAGGGCACCCACTCTTTTCCAGATCTCTTCCTTCACAGAAGACAAGTGACTTAAGTAAGCAAACGACAACTCCGGATTTAATTTCTAAGCACGGGCTTTTCTCATATTTTCTTTCTTAGAGGAAAGTTCTATTTTCTGATGACACTTTCTGAAAAAGCACTGGTTCTGTTGTGAGTCCGTTTTGACTCAGGTACACTTACAGAAATGACAAGCCTTGCCCACAGGGGTGTTGATGATGACTGTCCACATGACCCAGCTGCTGTTGCCAACAAGGGAACAGCCTGATAAAGAACTTGTAGTCAAAAGCAGTAAATCAAATACAAATGCACTTTGAGGTTCCCTGCATTCAATTTCCTCTTCCAAAGCTTCCCATACTTCTCCTACTCCTCTTGACCTCTGTTAGGGGTTGAATTATTTTCCCCCCAAAAGATTCACTAGCATCCTAACCATCAGTACATCAGAAAGTGACTTCAGTTGGAAACAGAGTCTTTTTTTTAAAAAAGGGAAATTTGGACACAAACACAGGAAGAACGTCATGAAAGGATGAAAGGGAAGATTGGGTGATGTGTCTGCAAGCCGAGGAATGCCCAAGATTGCCAGGAAACATTCAGAAGCTCAGAGAGAGGTGTGGCTCAGACTCTCAGGAGAAACTGGCTCCACCAACTCGATGATCTTGCACTTCTAGCCTCCAGAATGGTGAGACCATAATTTTCTGATTGTTCAAGCCACACCCGTGGTGGTATATCACTACAACAGCCCTGACAAACAAACACCACCTCACCAGGCTTCCACCACTTTCCCGGGGCCCAGACTGACATCTAACAGCCTTCAGTGATTCTACGCCATCTGGCGGCAGGAAGCAAGCCTGGCACATCACCTCTGTGCTCTGCGACCTTCGGCACCGTGCTGGCCTCCACTGCACATCTCAGTATACACATGCAGACTTGGGAATGTCACCAGACAGCAGGAGGGCAAGTCATGAGGAGGGCGGTGGCATGTTTGCACCATCCCTTCTCCCCTGAGTCTGCAGGAAGGACAGCTGTGAGTGAGTCAGAGCTGGTGTCTCTTCAACAGCCAGTTTACCACTCTGTCACTAGCAAGCAAACAAGCAGGAGAGGAAGAACACTAGCCAGTAACAAGAACTGGATCTGCTAGAGATGATTATAATAAATCTTAGAACTAATAAGAAAAGGAACTGTACCCAAAGATAAAAAGAAATACATTGTGTTAAAATTGCTGAGGCTTTGTCATGGCTCTTCTGAAAATACACAACTAGAACCTTTCTCTTATACTTCTATTTTCTTTCACTGTGAGAGGAAAGAAAAAAAAAGAGCAATGGAATATATAACAAAATATCCCCAGCATCACTAACTTGCAACTAGGAATGATCTAAATGTTCAACAGTAGGTAGGGTGGTTAAACAAGTAATAGCAGAGCAGTACAATGGACCGACTTCTTCACAGCTATTCACAATGACAAATATGCATTATATTAATAAGCTTAAGAGGATATGTAAATAAGCATGCTGTAATTAAGCATGCAAAAAAGAATTATACTAATGCAAAAGTCCAAGATCACTGGTCATCCCTATAACTTCGAATTTGGAAATTATCTGAAGTCTATCACTCTAAGTGATAAGTTTCTCAGTTCATCTTAAAACTTAGGATGTACAACACATCTGCCTTTGTACGCATAGCTGCCAACTAGATTATAATGTATTGGGCTTCCCAGGTGGCTCAGTGGTAAAGAATCTGCCTGCAATGCAGGAGACCTGAGTTCAGTTCCTGGGTTGGGAAGATCCGCTGGACGAGGGCATGGCAACCCACTCCAGTACTCTTGCTTGGAGAATCCCATGCAGAGAGGAGCCTGGCGGGCTACAGTCCATGATGTCTCAAAGAGTCAGACACAACTGAAGCTGCTAAGTAGCAGCAGCAGATTATAATGTATTGCTCTAAATATCAAAATAAAACATTGTGCTTCTCAAGGTAGCTTTTTAAAAGCTAAAAAAAAAAAAAAAAAGCCTACTGTGGATTTTACTTTCTATTTAGATTACTGTGAATGGAGGTGTTTGTTTCTCTAGAATTATTTTCCTTGGAATACACTGAAGAAGAATCATGAGCCTGACATGACTGACCCACTAAGTGGGATAGAAGTGTCTTAAGCCAGTGAGTGAAATACAACCAGCTGCATTAAAACATATCAATACTGACTTAGAACCCTGAATGTGTGATATATGTTCTCTACACACAAAAAATTATTAAACATTATGAAACTATTAGAAGAGTAGAAAGGTACTAAATTTTGCTGTATGCTGCTACTGCTGCTAAGTCACTTCAGTCGTGTCCGACTCTGTGTGACCCCATAGACATCAGCCCACCAGGCTCCTCTGTCCCTGGGATTCTCCAGGCAAGAACACTGGAGTGGGTTGCCATTTCCTTCTCCAATGCATGAAAGTGAAAAAGTGAAAGTGAAGTCGATCAGTCGCGTCAGACCCTCAGCAACCCCATGGACTGCAGCCCACCAGGCTCCTCCATATGCTTAATTCTAGTGCAATATGGGACCTGGGTCTCCTCTCAGTTCTGTATAAGTGGACCTTCTACTAACAATTATAACAAAAATAGTTTGAAGTTAATTTCCACCCCAGTCATATAATTTTAACTTTGTGATAGAATAAAAATTTTTTTTTCCAGTCAGTTCAGTCACTCAGTCATGTCTGACTCTTTGAGACCCCATGGACTGCAGCACGCCAGGTTCCCTGTCCATTGCCAGCTCCCAGAGCTTACTCAAACTCATGTCCATTGTGTCGGTGATGCCATTCAACCATCTCATCCTCTGTCGTCCCCTTCTCCTCCAGCCTTCAATCCTTCCCAGCATCAGGGTCTTTCAAATGAGTCAGTTCTTCCCATCAGGTGGTCAAAGTATTGGAGTTTCAGCTTTAGCATCAGTCTTTCCAATGAATATTCAGGACTGATTTCCTTTAGGATTGATAGACTGGATCTCCTTGCAGTCCAAGGGACTCTCAAGAGTCTTCTTCAACACCACAGTTCAAAAGCATCAATTCTTTGGTGCTCAGCTTTCTTTACAGTCCAACTCTCACATCTATACATGACTACTGGAAAAACCATAGCTTTGACTAGATGGACGTTTGTTGGTAAACTAGTGTCTCTGCTTTTTAATGTGCTGTCTAGGTTGGTCATAGCTTTTCTTCCGAGGAACAAGTGTCTTTTAATTTCATGGCTGCGGTCTATTACATTTCAAGGATTTCTTTAAAAATGAAGATCAAACTGGCCAATGCAGGGGTGTATTAAATTCCCTCAGGGTGTCCTACTTCCATCTTATGGGGGCATTATCAGCCCATCCCCACCTAACTGCACTCTATCCCACCTAATATACCAGAGCCCTGGCCACACTGTTCCTTCTTACTAAAAACTGAAAAACCACCCATCTTTCAAATTCTGTCTTGGAAAAGAATCTACATCAGTGTTTTCCAAAGTGTGAGAGACATGCAGTCATACAGCTTATCTCAGGCATGGTGCTCATTCACTCAACTCCCATGGCTGAATTACCTGCAGAGTAAGTACTTATTTTCACAGGTATTTCCAACACATGACAAGTGATGTGCCCACTACCATTGATAGCAGTGATAAAACGCTTCTTTTTAGAATATGTTCAAGGAAATAGGAAAAGAGGCAATTTAAAGAAAAACAGTAGGTAAATAATAAAGAAGGAATATGGCACTGGCAAAAGTAAAAACTATTGAGGTTTGGCACACGCTGCTTGATACTATGCATAACATTTCAGAATTTGGTTTACAAAGTCACAGAAGCAAATTATAAGATTACATGAAAAATTCACAAAATTACATGAATTCCATGAAAATTCTTGAAGCAAATGCTAACACAGGCTAAAATTGGGAGTTTCTTTTACATCAATAAAGATAATACTTTAGAAAGTACTCTCACGTTTCTTTGGGATTACTCAAAGGAAACTCAAAGCCAAGTACAGCAATATTCTAAGCATACCCATTATTAGTTATCATTTTAACACTGTTTACAAAAAATTTGGTTTCTCAATATAAACATTTAGTCCATAGAATGCAGAGGTCTGAAGAAATTTGAAGAGGAAAAATTATATGACCTAAGAACCCTAAATATTTATTTATACCTTCCATGAAAACAAATATACTGACTACAATAATAACACAATCCTTCTCTGATAAAGTTCTAGGGAGAAACTGGCAGGGTATATTTAGGTTTTTTCAGTTCTTAACAATCTTATGGGACATGAAAAAATGCAATCTGCCTTTGAAGAACCCCAGCAAAAAAAGAATAAAGAAGAAGAAACCCGCATGTTTGGTTTTGAAATGCTAGGCCTTACCAGAGGCTGCTGGGGCTGCATTGTTTGGAGACCAAGGGTCTGACTCTGGGTCTGCGAGGTACCCTGAGGCTGGGGAGGCTGCTGGGGCTGGGGGGGCTGCTGGGGCTGCTGCATCTGGAAAGAAAGAAAAATAATTACACAGCTAAAGTAGGAGGTTAATATCATTCCATGGAGAAGGAATGCCATTGCAACCCACTCCAGTATTCTTGCCTGGAGAATCCCAAGGACAGAGGAGCCTGGCAGGCTACAGTCCATGGGGTCGCAAGAGTCAGACATGACTGAGCAACTATACCACCACCACAATATCATTCCAATTTCCTCCCCAATATATCTTCTGATTATTCTGTTCTAACAAAGATGACAGGCACCTGCCTCCTCCATACTTTTCTCGCCACACATCATTCATCTTCAAGGGCAATACCCAAGTCTGCTCCTCCACACACTCTCAGACTGCTCCAACACTAAGAATCTCCTCTACTGTAGTCACAGTGATCATAGTCTAAACCACCTGACACCGTCCAGGGACATTCTTTGTACTTAACCATTTCTATTCCTTTAGTGCCATTTGCCCTTCCACACATTTGATCCCATCTTATGCTACCAGGTGAGACAAGGACTGCTCACTAGATATCTTTTCATCCCTTATGACACCCAAAGGAACTCCTGAATTTTTTTTTTTTTTTTTTAAAGAAGATTTAGATGTGAGAAGTTCTGGTGTAAATTACCAGCATAAAATTGTAAGCTTATGTCCATGAATGTTGGCTCAAATATATGGCTCTTGGAAAACAGCTCCAAATCACAAAAGAAATATAAACTAGACATCCATCTGGTGGGACACCACAGAGGAGCAGAAAATATTAGGAGGCAGTTTGTCTCAAACTTTAAAGTCTCCTCCACCCAAACACTTCATCCTGATGATGTTAGCATCTGACTTCTTTTTATCTTCTGCATTTTCCACTTGGTTGGCATACTCTCTCCCAAATTATCTTCTTTAGGGCAAGGTAATCAATGGCTATTGTCAGATGGCATTTTTCTCTAAGTGACAAGGGTCCGGGATTTGGAATCCGAGCTGAGGTCTGGGTGGGCCATTTCCACCATGAAAAATACAAGTTGGATCAGAAATACAGCAACTGCAATAGGAAGCTAATTCTCCATTTGGCTCTCTGTGAGCCTGTTCAGGAAAAGTCAACCCAACTTTGTAATTGTTAATCTATCTCTTTATGGAGGAAGCTAATCACCATAAAAGGAATAAATGTAAATTGGATACAGAAACAAATAATTTTTCCTAATCTCCAAGAAATGTGCTGGTAATGAAAAAATTATTAGAAGGACATTATCATGTGAATTGGGTTAAAAAGTACACGGTAACCAATAAGAAAGATTCTCAAAATTTGCAGTAAAAAATACTAGTGGAAGATAGGAAGTGGTAAATAAATACTGTAACAACTTTCCTCAATGATTTGGAAATGAGAAGTTTTAAAACAGAGGGAAATGTAAACACCAGTCATAGAAAGTTCTGAAACCTATCCTCAGAACTTGGGGAAACTGTGATTCAAGAAAATATCACCACAAGTATTAACAGTCATATTAACAATAGTATTACCAAATAAGTGCTTTACTTGTATTTGCTTATTAGATTTTCACTATACATGTAACAAGTGGGCACTATAATCATTTCCATTTTACTTATGACAAAGCTAAAGATTAGAGGGCTTCTGACCACGTTGGAGATTATATGTATGCCGTGAGTGGGGCTGGCCATCTGTAGGCCACACTCCCTGAAATCAATTACCTTTTCTAAATTTTCCACATGTTAACGGTGAAAACTGGGATGTAATTCACAGCATCTTATAATTGTGAAGCACAGTTTTGTTGAAGACTTGTGTTGGCTTCAACTGTCCACCTGATGGCACTGCCAACCAGAATTCTTGGGATCATACTGAATTCAGATCTGAAACCCATTTCAGCTAATGGTTCAAATATTTTCTTCCCACCATCAGTGTCAAGGTTGAGACATGAAAGTTCCTCTGCTGCCCTTTTCTGCATGACTGGTTTATTTCTCATTGACCTCACATGAAGACTATAACCCTTGGGTACCCCAGTTTTACTGGAGTTCCCATTCCTGGTGTTGCTTTCTTCTCCTTTCTTAGAAATACATAAAAGGACAATGCATCTTAAGTTGGATTGTTGATAAGGTTAGAGTCCACTGTATAAACTCATCAAGCAATTTCCAATCCAATAACACAGGACAAGCTTGCTGATAATAAAGACAGATGGAACTGGCAAACATAATAGCTTGCATTCCCTAAACAAGGGAGGCAGAAGTCAGAATGTGTCAAGAGGAAGAGTTCTTTACTTAGGAGACTCAAATATTTATGATGAACAAGCAAAGGGGACAACTGTCTGGATGCTACCAGAGACAAGATGAAATATCCCTTTGAAACATCCTCCTTACGTTACTCCAGCTTCACAGCCCAATCAAACTAGAGATGTTAAACAAAACATTTACAGGCATTACAGGCCCCTCTAGAAATATGATGGAAACTCTGGACAGCTCAATTAAAAAAAAAGAAAAACACACACAAGAAATTTTGAACTCAAATCACATCGTCTATAGTTAAGCAGTGACTGGGGAAACTGAGGCTTACACTATTAAGATAAAGGCATCCAGTTACCCTCCCAAACCTTTGGGAGCAGCAAAGGGATGTCTACATTAAGTACTCTCCTGCCTACTACAACCAGGTGGATGCACAGAGGAAGGAAGACCCCTGCCAAATTGGAACTAAATGACACCAATTTAGCTCCTAGTGTCAAATACACAGGATTCCTTGGAACTCGGAAATTATATAAGAACAGTCGGAAGCGTCTGTTCTTTCTTAAGGCTGCTAAGGATTCTGCCCACAAATCACTCACTCCCAGCCCCCTACCTGGAGAAGCCTCTGCTGCTGTCGAACCTGTGGCTGTCTGGGTCTCATCGGGTCCTGAGACAAGGGCACTGAGGGAAGGTTTGGATGTGCGGAAGTCAGCACCGCATCGATTCCTCCACCCACCAGAGGGCTCTGCTGAAGCGACTGATGATTCAGCCTGGTAAAGAAGAAAACTTGTTTTCAGGCCCAAGTGTGCTGTCAAAGTTTTTAATCAGTGCCGTGGGAGCCGTACATACACTCACAAAGAAACCATCATGGTCAATAATCACTTTGAACAATTCAAATGCAATAAAGGGCAGCGGTTAAGGTCTCCTAGATTCTCAGGGACACCTGGTATCCCCTGACAAAGGACAGCAAGTATACTTACTACTTACAGTGAGATTGCAACATGGATAAACTACTTTTTAAAAATGTTCTGATAGTTTCTAATAAGTGACATTAACCGAGCATTTTACCTGGAGCAGGCGCTGTGGGAAAAATTTGAAATCTGTTATTTCGCTTACTACCCCTACAGCCCTCCTTCGTGTTCAGCAGTTTCGTTAGCCCTACTTTTAAAGTGAGAAAACAGAGCTAGAGAAGTAGTTACCAAAGGTAGTAAGATAGCAAATGGCACAGGTGGGATTTAAACTCAGAACTTTGGGGCTCTGAAGTTCAATTTCTTAGGCAGTATGGTATGTTGCCACTTACTAGACAAATAAATATAATGCATGTTTTCTAAATTTATTCATGTTCCCAAATGTGCTGCCATTAACCGTGCCAATTTTCCAAACAGTGATTACTTGGAGTTGACCTGCACTCTTTGATGGTAACACACAAGAGCAAAGCTGCTGTCCATGGGAGAGCAACATTCCGACATGCTGCAGGAAACTCAATTCCCCTAGACTGATGCCATACAACAGAATATTCTACGCTGACTGCATCTGTGCTCTCCAGTAAGACAGCCACTGGCCACCGGCTACACAAGTTCTGGGTCTCAGGGCAAAAAAAGAATGCAGGGCTCTCTGATCAAAAATGAGTAAGAATTTCAAGTGAGTGACAGCAGAGCATTAATAGCGACCACACAGGCCTCTCTAAACACACAGTCCTGCCTGACTGCACAGATCACATATCTTCAAAGCTGGTCCTGTTAGCCACATGTGGTTAATGAACACTTGAAATGTTACTACTGTGACTGAGAACTGAGGAACAACATTTTTAAACTTAACTTTGATTAGTCTAAATTAAAACAGCCCACGTGGCTAGTAGCTACTCTAACAGACAGTTCAGTTATACGCTATGTCTATAACTTCCAGCTAAGCAAGAACTGAGTAAGAGACATTCATGGCCCTGTTTTGCTAGCCATTTCTAAAGTGGAAAAGGTAAAAACTGAGATATGTAACAGAACTGTTGTGCACGCTACATACGATGAGAATTGTAATCACAGGCTTTAAGGTGCCAATCAACATATTCTAGTAAGGCACTGCTAGGGACAAGCAACAATTTTTTTATCAATTAAAAAAAGGTTTTAACAATTTAAAACCTTTTTATAAAAGAGAAGGAAAAAAAGAACACTGGAGCTAACATAGTGTTATCACTAAAAAATATTACACAAATACTAAGGGAGATGTGAGTCAAACAACAAGCCTTGAATGAAATACACAAGGTGAGGCACTGCTTCTTTTGAACTACAATCCGGATGCTGCTAAAAATGAGATGACAGAATGAAAACGGTGTGGAAATATGCAAACTCATAAGAACAATTATGAAACACCATGTCCTAAGGGAAGCACAGTAAAGATCAGGATTTGAGTGGCCACCACTGTAATCATTTCCACATGCATCACCTCTGGGAGCCGGTCAGGGGATGCAGGTATGGTGACGCCTGCTGCTGAACATAGCCGCTCGGCGGCTGCTGCATCTGTCTGAGTCTTTCCATGAGCGCTGGGTTGGAGTGAGCGGCCGGATAGGTTCTGGAATTATAGGTAGGAGACAGGACCACGCTGCCAGCCTGCTGCTGAGGGGTCTGCTGCAAAGGCATCTGGGTTCCATACATTGTGTAGCCCTGGGGCATGGTCTGCAGGCAGGCACAAGGGAAGAAGTCAACGTTTCCATTTACCAGCTTTCCTATCACTAAGACACACAGGGCAAAAACAAAGCCAGGAGGAGCTCCCTGAGATGTGCTGTTCTCCAAGGCTCTTTTAACTCAAAATATGAGGAAGACTACTCTGGAGGCCAAAAGAAGAGTCATAAAATTATAGGATGAACTTGTGTACTGATTCACCAGAAAGTTCAATTACAAAACATGAATCCTCATTTGGTTAAGCAATCATTTTTAAGCTCAGATGCTTGTTTTCAGGAAAGGAAAGGCATGTTTCTGCATAGAAATAATCAGGCAAGCATGCATACCTCTAGTGCACACATGATATCAGTGTTCAACAGAGTTCAAGCATCATTAATGCTGTTTCAGAAAAGCTACACATACTCAAGGCAAATAAAAATAATGGAGTACACTTTCCTAGTATGGTATGTAACTACACTTCCTTGGGCCTAATGAATTTGCCTGTAGTAACAAACCAGTTAACAAAAAAGAAGAAAAGTCAATTAACCAGAGAATGAGGGTATCACTGAAAGTGAAAGTGTTAGTTGCTCAGTTGTGTCTGACTCTTTGTGACCCCATGGACTGCAGCCTGCCAGGCTCCTCTGTCCATGGGATTCTCCAGGCAGGAATACTGGAGTGGGTTGCCATTCCCTTCTCCAGGGGATCTTTCCAACTCAGGGATTGAACCTGGGTCTCCTGCATTGCAGGCAGATTCTTTACTGGTAGTCTGAGCCACCATGAAAGCCCAATGAGGGTGTCACTAGTGACTATTTGATACCCTTGAGTTCTGGTTGGACAGTAGCCTGTCTCAGCACTCTATAATACCATCAGGATATTCAATTTCTCCATTCAACATTATATAGTGGCTGTTTCTTCAAATCTTGACACCTGATGTAAATGAAAAGCTTTAGGTTCTGCTGGATCACCATCTATAATATACAGAACAGAGTGCTGATTAAAGTAGAAGAGGACCACTCTCCGGGTCCTCTAAATACCACATTTCGAGGTAGCTGAGTGGCTGACTTGGAAGATAGAGTGATGGACAATGACTTTCCTGCAGACAGCATGCAGGGATGCAGCCTGCCATGGGGCTTGGTGCCCATGAAGGCCAATCTCAGCCTTCCTTTCAGCTGTGGACACAGTGTGAACTGCTGGCCCCAACTAGAGGTCTTGCCAACAGCCCTGGCTTCCTGATTATGAGAAGGGTAGAGTAAAAGGATGTGGAGGCAGAAATGACAAAACTGTTAGAAAAAAAAAATAGCTCAAGATTTGCATTATATTAAGGCAAACCTATCATTTGCTGAATAACTACCGTGTATCTAGTGTTTCACTAGTTCTATAGGTGGTCTTAAATCCCCACAATGTTCATTTCTATTTTACGGAGACAGAAATCAAGACTTAGAGTAACTCTCACAATGTTACACAGCTTAGAGGTTGTCAGGAATTTTGTCAAGGTGTGATGCCAAGGTCGATTTTCTTCTTATTCTACCATGATTCCTCTTCGAAGTTATCTTTGAATATCATAAAATTCCATCATAAATTACATCATTATGTATTACAATGTAAGTACTATAGGACTAATAACCATTTCAATATCCATCATCATTATTAACATAAAGTTATGAATTGACATTTCTAATTCATTTCTAATTCTAACAATTTCCTAAAATGTTTTATGCCCTTTAATCAACCCCCGGACTTGTTTAGTAATCACTGGTAAAGATTTCTGTGAAATGTCAATTATAATCTATAGGCAGAAGATGTGACTAAGTTCCATACCCCATAAGGGAACTGATACCCTACTTACTTGGTTCCCCCCTTCAAATAAAGAGCATTAAAAATCCCAGTAGCATCTACAAAGCAAACATGGGTACCTGTGCTTGCTGCAGTCCTGGATACTGGGGGAGCTGAGGGGAGGGCCGTGCCTGAGCAGCAAAGAGAGCAGCCTGGTCCCCTGGCTGGCCCTGGAAAACAAAGCCAAGGCGGCTCTTGATCATAACAGCAAGGGTGTGATTCGAGCTCTTGGTTCATAACCCCAAAAACCCATGACACCAAACCTTACGTGAGAACAGCACTTGCAGATTCCAAATGGTGTTAAATACTATTTCTCATCAATTTCCTATTGACACTAGAGATTGTCACACTTACTATTTCTTCCAAAGAAGACTACAGCTATCCCAGATGATAAGACATACATACACACAAGTCAAAATATTCAATGGTCTGCTCATCAGAGAGAATCTGAGACAGCTTTCCTGTACACTCCAGGATACAAAGGCCCCTTTAGAGTAAAAGGCATGAGTTTCTTAAGTGTGAAATCTGAAACCACATACTTGCCTCATCCTGTGCCCATCGATTAAGAGAACACGTGGTACATACATACATACAAATGGCATATACATCTTCATGACTTTTTAATGATATTCCTTCAGAGGGACCTAAAAATTGCCTATTTAGCCAAGTATGCAAGGGAAGAATTTGGTTATCTTTTATGACTCTAATAACCAATAGAACCAATTAAATTTTATAATAAGTTAGTATCAAATGCAATTCTAACCAACTGCAATATAAAATAAAACCAATTAACATCTGTTCACCAGCCTTAATTTAATACATGTTTTCGCCTGGGGAAACTATATTCCTAAAAGCAGCTATATGTATTTTGTTTTGGCAGCAGAAGCCACTTCACAGAAGTGTGCAGTATTAATCATAGAAAGAGGACTAACTTCTGACCATCCCTTGGTTTTCTCCAGGACTTACTAATTATAAAGAAATAGGATTTATTCTAGGATATTTTAGTATCATTTTATATTCTAGATGTTCTCATTTTTTTTAAAGTGTTAAAATATAGTAATGTAAAACCAATTTTAATGTTCTTGGAAAGAAGCACAGATATTTCTGGCAGGAAAAAAAGGTATAAACATTTAGCTTAAGAGGGAAAACACCAACACTTATTAGGCACCTATTATATGCCAGGGACTAGGCTTCTTATTCATATCTCCATTTTCTCACAGGAACTCTGCAGGGAGGGAACTTAGTCCCCATTTTCTTCAGGTACGAAAAGTCAGGCTCAGAGAGCCTAGGCAGCTTAGCAAACTCACCCGGTTAAACATGGCCAAGCCCTTAGCGCCTACGTGAGCCTGCCTCCAGAGCCCAGGGTTTTCTCCATGATGATAAGATGCCTTCATATGTGATATCAAGAATGAAAATACTTAAAATTTCATCTGGTGCTTATTCTTTAAGGACATATAGCCTCTTAAATTCACCCCAATAAGAAAACAAAAGGATAATCTTTATTAAGACTTGTTAGTGAGATTCTGAAATGAATGCATACATCAGATGGTGAAGCATTTTTCTCTGATCCCCACATATAAAATCACTTGAGGGCAGTTAAGAAACTTTGGCCTCTCCTAAGGTGACTGACCACACATACATGGACCAAACATAAATTTCTGAAAGTATCTACTATGGTATCTATATATAACAGCTTCAACAAGAATGTAACATTCCAGTGTGGGTACCATGATGATACTCTGAGATTCTAGCTGATTAATTTACTAAGTGTAATTATATCTCTATTTGCTTATTGTTGTTCAGTCGCTGAGTCGTGTCTGACTTTTGCGACACCATGAACTGCAGCATGCCAAGCTTCCTTGTCTTTCACGGTCTTGTGGAGTTTGCTCAGACTCATGTCCATTGTATCAATGATGCCATCCAACCATCTCATCCTCTGTTGCCTCTTTCTCCTCCTGCCCTCAGTCTTTCCCAGCATCAGGGTCTTTTCCAATGAGTCAGCTCTTCACATCAGCTGGCCAAAGTATTGGAGCTTAAGCTTCAGCATCAGTCAGCCAGTGAATATTCAAGGTTGATTTCCTTTGGGATTGACTGGTTTGATCTCTTTTCTGTCCAAGGGAATCTCAAGAGTCTCCTCCAGCACCACAATTCAAAAGCATCAACTCTTCGGCGTTCAACCTTCATTGTCCAACTCTCACATCCATACATAACTACTAGAAAAACCACAGCTTGGGCTAGATAGACCTTTGTCGGCAAAGTGATGTCTCTGCTTTATAATACACTGTCGAGGTCTGTCACAACTTTTCTTCCAAGGAGCAAGCATCTTTTAATTTTGTTACTGCAGTCTCCGCCTGCAGTGACTCTGGAGCCCAAGAAAAAAATCTGTCACTGCTTCCACAGAAAAATACCCCAAGCTCCCTAGTCTAGGAGAGCACATGTCAGGGCAGTGTGGCCATCCAGAGCATACAAGGATCACCCTGACCTATCCAAGTAGCGCTCAATCCTCCAAACACTAAGCCAGGGAGTCATTAAATCAACCAGATCTTTACATGACAGTTCTCGAATCTGCTCGCTCACAGCATCATCCAAAGTCCCTGAAACATACTGCTGTGCTTCTTAGTGGGGACAACATATGTAAATTATCACTTTTACACAAGAAAAGAACAAAAAATTATTTATGTGAGCTAGAACCTTGAGATTCCTAAGTGGTCTAAAATGCCCATGCCCTTTTTTGGCTTGGAGGTAAACAAGATAAGATCTACAGATCTTTTCTAGCTCTTCACTCTTCCTTTGCTTCCTAAAGAATCTTATAAAAGAAACTGACTTACATGTGGGGGGACAGAAGGACCAAAACACTAACAGGGTAAGTATCTGAGTTACTGGGCAACATTCTTTTATTGACAAATAGTTGAGACTGTGGACATTTAAGAAATATGTATTGTAAACTATTTCCATTTTTAAAATCATAAAATTAACATTCAAGAAAAAGCATTGTAACTTTGAAAACAAAGCAAGAAGGGGTAAAAAATTTCTATAATTCATGCATTCTTCAGTGAACCACTTTTAGTCCAAAGGTAAACTGCTTATTTATAAATAGACTGTGTTTCTTCCCAATGCTATTTTTTGCCCAACTCACTCCTTAAGTGCAGGAGGTACGGGTTCTAACATTCAATAGTCTCCCTGAGCAAATCACAAATACGTCACATCAGCCAGCACTCCCTAAGGGCTTTATAGTCCTATTTGCCCTGATCGAAAAATATCCCTCTTTTTCCAAACTGAAATGACCTCCTGCTGTTATCTGGTTTCTCCCAGAATAATGCCAGGAACAAATTACTTCAATTTGTAGAGATATTCAATCTGTTGAGTAAAGAATAGACAACCAAGAAGTTGTTTAGTAACTTTTGTTGTTTTTGTTGTTGTTCAGCCGCTCAGTTGCGTCTGACTCTTTGAGACCCCCAGACTGCAGCGCGCCAGGCTTCCCTGTCCTTCACTATCTCTTGGAGTTTAACTTAAAAAGATGCTGAATGAGGACCAATCCTCCAATGTGGGAATAAGAGAACTAGAAACTGGAAGTTAGTAAAAGTCTTAAAATATTAATAGGATGGTTTGGCTGCATTCAGGAAGGGGATGCATTCATATGCATTCATATGCATATGCATTCATAACGTATCGTCCAAACCGGTGGGACAGGCCAGGGGAGCAGAGCAGAGACCACTCCTGGCAAATCAGGACTTAGGCTCACCTTTGTCACATGCAATCCATTTATCTGCTATTTTCGGAAAACTATCTAGGCTTTATTTCATTAAAACAAGATCAGTTCCTAGCACTGTATCTGGCATATAGTAAGTGCTCAATAAATATCTATTGAGGAAATCTAAGATTTAATTTAGTTTATCTGCTAAAGAAGAGATCCAGAGGTAAATTGAGATTTATATCTCAGCATAAATTAGTTTACCAAGTGCTTTCAAGTGCCCCATGTTTTTGAGTATCATCTTTTGTTTTAAAAACTCACTCTAATGATTTCTTCTTTCGTTTTATTAGTACCTAGAGAGTAGTAGCTCAACTGCCCTCTCCTTCCGCTTAACTGAAACAATCAGAGGCAACATTAACTTCACGCTTTTGTGAGTGTAAAGGGCAGTTCAGGAGGCTGGTTTCTGATGGAGCATTTGTGTCTAGTCAGGTGCCACACTGTGGTCTGGCTTCAGCTCCCCTGGCTCAGGTACCCAAGTTACAAGTGCCAAGGGAGTAAGAAACAGTTAACTGGGCAATTCTGACAGCTACATGAACCCATCTCTACCCTGAGACCCAAGGTTAATTCCCACAAGATAAATTTACCTTCTAAATTCCTACAAGGTAAATTCCTACCATGTTTGTTTTTAAACACTTTGCTTTAGGTTTGGCTCTGGATAAGAAATAGCAATCTATTTTATTTTCTAAAATTTCCACTTCGTAAAAACTTTTTAAACAGCTGTGCTGTTCAATAATGACTCTTCTTCCTGGCCTGTATAAGATTAAGCCTCTCTCTTACTGCTTTATTTT
Organism: Bos indicus; assembly: GCF_029378745.1. Lineage (NCBI taxonomy): Eukaryota > Metazoa > Chordata > Mammalia > Artiodactyla > Bovidae > Bos > Bos indicus. The sequence continues at coordinate 117,052,030 of NC_091760.1, forward strand.
TAATTAGACAAGAGAGTATCTGAGCTCAGACAGACGTAGGCTGAAAACCTCCTGCGTGACTGGAAACGAATGAATGCAGTAGGTTTAACATTTGTGATAAATCATCCTCAAAGACTATTTTCAATCTTCTGGGTCTTCTTCTTTTCATTACTTCACTCTGAGTCAACTGAGAAAATGTGAGGCTTTCTTTCTACAAGAGAATTGGTTATGACTTCAATTAGCAGGCAGTAAGCATTACAATCAGCAGCACTTCAGGATCAGGAAACTTCTCTCCACTCAATTCACTAGTAATGATATTTTCAAATTCCTATTTAGTAACTTGCCAATACTATTTAAGGGTTGTAAGGAGAGAGAAGTGTTGTACCTAAAAACCACAGCCAGATTTTATGACTCTGAAAATGCTGTTCTGTGTTTCTGAAAATGCTGATTTAGGAATAATAATAATAAAGGTCACCCACTGAGAACCAGTGGGTAATGTTTCAAACTACTTGTTTGGAAGGTCCTGAGTAACGGTGTCCAAGGTTAAACAACAAATGGTGTGAACTAAAAGCTTTGGCATCACATTACATGGGTATATTTTGATTGCAGACAAAGATACATAGAAAATTCTTTAATTAAAAGAGGTCTTGCTGACCATTGTGCTTGATTCTTTCATAAAGCTTTCACATCAAATATAACTCAGTTGGTGATCAATTAACAGTAACATTAACTACTGGCACAAAGAGGTTCATTTTGAAATAAACACACTTCAATAATAAACCTAAACAACAATAAACAACTGTTAGTGTGCTCATAAATGATGACTAGAGCATATTGATTAGTTGAATAATGCGTTCATTAAACTTCTAATATTGGAGACTATTAAAGAAAGATAAGAATAGTGAAATGACAGCAAAGATGTATACACACGTTTCCATTTATTTGAATGAATATGTAGGTTATATATAACTCTTTAACTTTAAATACTTGATGAATAAAATATTTTGTCTATTTTTTAAAAAGTAAAATCAATGATAAATGCAAATTATATTGTTTAAATTACATTATCATCTGAACAATAATTGCCCTACAGCAAACATAAACTATATGCAAGTATTTTAAAATCTGATAGTTTAATTCAAGTTTTTAAACAAACAGAAACTTTGCTTGCTCTCTGTATACTACAAATCTCAGGAAAAACTGATAGAAAAATTGTTTTCAGAAAAGTCTGCAAACTTTCCTCTGCCTAAAGAACAATTAATGAAATTGCCTACATGGCAGTATTTCATCACCTAAATATTGTCAAAGTTGTATTTGCAGTTAAGGATATTTTCACCAATGTACAGAAAATGTTACCCATTAAATTCGTAGTGAAACAAGTTGACTTACATTCACATCTGAGATGTGTGCTCTGTTTTATTCTAATGCTTCTTGGGTTTATGTTGTGGGTTGGCTACCTGATATAAAAACCTATAAGTAATTTAATGCAAAACATGCATTCTTAGCTAGCCCAGGCAAAGCAGTAGAGATGAGGTCTTATGACATGCATGCACAAGACCTATGCTCAAAAAAAAAAAAAAATCTTCTCCATACCGGAAAGAAAACAGAGATGATGGGTTCTGTTGAGAATTTAGGAAGAACCAGTGAGTGGGATGTGATGAGTAGGGCATTGTCATAACCACAGTTTTCATTATCTTGCATTGGCCTATGAGTCAGCATGCCATGCGTTCCTCCACTAATGATGTTGAGTTACCACAGAGAGAAGCAAGAGCTCAGGAATAGATGGGTTTGAAAGTGGGACTGAGATGATGGTGCACGAACTTGCCTATGTTCCCAAGCCCAGGACACAATCGTTCACTGGTTTCTATACCATACACATATATGATGGGAAGCACGAGGCAATCAAAGGGGACAACTTCCAGAAATAAATTCTGTTGAAGTGAACATGGGCAATGCATTCATGATTTTGTGTCATGGTTTCAAACATAAACCAAGTGAGTAACAGTGAAATGAAGACTGTAATTATTACCAGCTATAGAGGAATAACCTGCTTCTCATTTTGATGTTCAAAGAGTAATGCTATAAACGTTTACTTAATTTAAAAAAAAAAAGAAAGAAAGAAAGAAAAGAAAGTATAAGGAATGACAGCAGGGGTGTTACCATTATGTTGTCAAAGTCTTCCAGAAGGGAGACAGCAGAGTTACAGAAGTCCTACAGAAAGGGGACAGCAAGAAAACGGCAGACAATACAGATAAGATTTTTTAGCCTAATGATGTGGGTAGCCAAAACACATAAGAATCAGTTCATCTCAAAACAATATTTCAGGGAGTCAAGACTTAAAACCCCAGGCCCTAAGATAGGTTATATTAATTTATATGCCAAACAATATCACCATGGGCTGGGACACAAATAACATGACAACAGTCACGTAACGGAGTAGTACCACAACCTGGAGGTTAAATGGGGACAGACAGGAAGTAGAGAAGCGATCAGAACCAGATAACTTCCCAAAACAAAAGGATGCTGGGCCCCCCAGTGTAAGCCAAAGAGTGCCTGAGACTTTCCCAGCCCAGAATCAGGGGAGAAGAGCTCAGGACATTTGGGTCACATGAAACAGATGAGACATTAAGTGAACAAGTCATGTATTATTAGAGGAGGTCATTAGATTGCTCTATTGCCAGTAAATGCAAATGAAAACAGAGCATCACTTTAACCACACATTCAATCAACCAAAATAGACAAGAACTATTTACAGTGTTCTAGTGTTTACACGCTAACAAGGAATCTAATTTATTAATAAAAAGGAAACTCCATGCTGGGGGAAAAAATATTCCTCTTTTTCAAGTCAATGATTTCCTTGCTTAATCATTTTTATAAATAGATTCTAAGTGACATTTTGTTTGAGATATTAAAGTTTTTCTGTTCACTGAGGTTTAGAAATAGCGATGACATAAAATATTCACAACCTTAATTGAAAAAAAAGCAGTTTACTATAATAAGAACTAGAAATAACAGGAGGAATTTCCCAAGCAAATAATACCTATTCTCACCATTTTAGGGGTAAGTACATAATTCATTGTATCTATTCATTTGTCTTATATCCAACTCTATCACCTTTATATGAGTGGTTCACTTTCTATCCCCTTACCCCTATCTTCATTCCATTCATAAAAATCAAGCTGTGTACACTATCTTCAGGATCATTATATTTGCACAATCATAATTTCATCAAATTACTTCCTCATCATCCAAGTAAATAGAGAAATACCAGCTATTAAGTAATAAGCAGAGCATTCACTTTTCTGGACACAGTTTCCACCCTAGGAACAAAGTGATAGCTGTTAGGGCATATTTACTAGCTCAGTGGGTTTTGTTTTCATAAGCTCATTTTTGTCACTGAGATGTATAAAAATCATAGTCTCTGAGTAAGTTCATGAAGGATTCGTGTCAAAACTCAAGATTTGTTTCAATAAGATTGATCTGCATACCTTTACCAAATAAGAACCAAATTATTTTGAAATATGTTCAAATTATACAATCTGATAAATTGCAGAAGGGAAAATTTAAATAGCTAGTAGAGTTATAAAACATGCCTAACCTCACAGGTAATCAGAAAGTGCAAATTAAAATGTCATAATACAATATCATTTCAGCAGCTCTGAGTGAGAAAATTAAAGGTTAATCAAAGTTTAGTGAAGATGCGGAGAAAGTAAAACACTCATTTATAACTGATGGGAATCACTACCACTTTGGAAATTAAATCTCCACTTCTACTTCCACATACATACCCTGAAACTCTGCACAAACAGAAGTGTACAAAAATGTTTACTGTAGCATGGTTAACAGTAACAAAAAATTGGAAATAACTTAAATGATCATTAACAGAATGGATAAATGTTAACACTCATAATGAAACAGCACCTGAGCAGACAAGCAAATAAAATCAAGTAAGTATAACAAAGTAGATATAATTCAAAATTAGTCAACATTAAAGATACAAAACAATACAATAATACCTATGTGAGGCCATAAATCTGAAGGTGATATTATATAATGTTTGTATCAATGGATGCAAAAATAAGTAGCAAAAATATAAAAACATTAATAAGAAAGAGAAACACAAATTCATGATAATGACTACATCTTTACAGGAAAGAAAGGAAATGGCAGGAAACCAGGGGCCTCATCCATGTCTATCGCATTTATGTTAAAAAAAAAAAAAATCTAGAGCAAATGTGGCAGAACATTATTATTTAATAAAATTAGGTGGTAAGTATACAAGTGTTTGCTCTATTATCTAACCTTGTATGTTTGAGAGACACTGCTAGAGAGTGAGGAGGAGTGAAAGATCAGAGGAAGGAAACATACACCAAGGTGATACCACATCCGTAAGGGAGATCAGTTACCAGATAAAAAGGATGCTGCTTAACTTAAATGGGCTCTATCAATCCGAGAGGCCTGTTTTCAGGATGTTACAGGGTCACTTCTGCCAAGGTGCTAACAACTCTGGAAGGCTCTGACTGACTCAATGTTCTTTCATTAAAATCTTAGAAGGGTGTCAGTTGCCATTATTGCGGGGAGCCCCATCCCCTTGCTGGCGACCCGGACTCCCTGCAGAGAGCGCTGTGCTGGTGCGGGGGCCTGTTGAATCCCTCTCTCCTCCACACAGTTTCTGGGAGGGTCTCCAAGCCTTCTCTTGAGCCCAGCCATGCTTGCCGGCAGGGGCAGGTGATAATAAGACTTTCTGTAAGGCGCTGCACTCTTCAGTTCTTATCCAACGCCAACATGAGAACAAGCAAACCAAGTGCCAATTTCAGGATATCCAAGTAACCATATGCTATAACTGAGCACATCATTTTTGCCTGGCAGAAATCCTCCTCTTTAATGTCACGAATATCCTTAGGACTCATTATTTACAGCCAGCAGTGAATTGCTTTCTTCCAAATCTGCTCAATCAAATTAAGATAAACATAACTTCTGTCTATCTTTCACTGGACTCTCAAACTCTCTAGCATTATTCCAAAGAACACAAGAGGACTGTGTACACTGAAAAGGAGAAATCAGGATTAAGTGATATCGTAAATCAAGGTAGAAAATTAGGTCCTCTTCCTGTGTCAAAGCTTAAAATTCCCTTCAAAACCCTCTTCCCTAAAAGGTTGATATGGTGGGGGTGGGGAAGGTAGGTATCTCCTATCAGAAGACAAATATGAGAAATAATAAAAAGGTAACTGGAAAACAATTTAAGCAGAATTTGGCATTATTATAACCAAAATTCTATATTTTACAATAGTTTCTCATGGAATATGTGGGAAATAAAATACAACAGTAATACTTTTAATAGTGAAATTGGAATCACTGTTCTAAAGTTTGTATCACAGAATTTAGATCGTAAAAACATAATGCTCCAAGAAGCCAAAATGACTATTAGGAAAACTAAACAATGTTTCTTTTTCTTGGTCTCTTCTACTGGTTTCCACTAAGTACCAGTCATAATAGGACAATGAATGTAATTATGCAAGTAAAGCATTGGATGTACATTTATTTTTAGTCCTTAACATATTTAAGAAAATAAAGATCATTTTTATGGGGCAAGGATTTCCTCTGAAATAATACAACCATAAAATAATATTAATAAAACAGTAACATGAAGTATAGCACCTGACATTTTTTGAGAACACACTATAAGGTAGCCACTGTTCTGAGGGCTGTTACACACGTTAAATCATTAATTTCACAAGAAGCCTATGAAGCAAGTGTCATATTAGCTCCATTTTATAGATGAGCCTCTGGAGCAGAAAGATGACAGAAATCATGACACTGGGTCTCATTTCAATAAGGGACACTGAGTAAGGAATGGAGGGAGAGCATTTTTACTTTACTGGATGAAGACTGTAACTGGGAAAAATAAAAACAAGTTTCCTTGCCAAAACATCTTTATGCATGTCAATATGCACTAAAGCCATAAGAAAATACATTTGATTATAATAAGTCATTACATCAAATAATTTGATTAACAATATCTAACAACATCCATGTTATTGTATATTTAGCACCATTTTTCTAGCACTAGTGTTAATATACAACACTATTAATATATTCCTGAGGAAATGTAAGATGGTTCATAACAGAAAACTGCATGACCAACTGAAGCTGATATATTCAGCCTCTGAAGCAGAATCAGTTACTTTATAATGGGACTCTAGTTTTCCTCATGCACCATCTAAGGCTAGAGATTCCATTACAGATCAACTCTCTCCATTAGATGGAAAGAGGCTAGGATGACTCTGCCAGGTCTGAGCCATATCTGGAATTCAAGAGCTTGGGCCTTCTCTGCCCCATCTATGTTTTCAAAACAAGCATAGCAGAGGTTACTGTTGAGAAGAGTTTCTGGAAGCACTCAAAGGAAGAGCTACAAGATGAATTTGTGGATAAAAATCACATTGCTAAGGATTAAGGTTGCTAAAGATGCTCCAGGGTTGGAATTCCCTGGTGGTCCAGTGGTTAAGAATCTACCTGCCAACGTGAGACATGGGTTCTATCCTTGGTCCATAAAGATCCCACATGTCATGGAGCAACTAAGTCAGCATGCCACAGCTACCAAGTCCGCTCCTCCTGAAGCCTGTGCTCTGCAACAAGAGAGGCCACTGCAGTGAGAAGCCAGTGCACTGCAACTAGAGAGCAGCCTCTGCTCGCTGCAACAAAGACTCAGCACAGTCAACATAAATAAATATTTGTTTCAGGGTTCTGGAAATAGCTGCTCAAAATATGAATTCATTCAACAAACATCTCATAGATTTCTACCCTCTGCTCAGTAAATGAAATGATACAAGTATTATAAAGACCCAATGTTTGAGCTAAGAAGAGAGGGTCAGCTAGCTAGAGGGGTGGGGGGTAGGGTGTCATTGTACAGCCAGCCGAAAGAGCAGTCACATCCAAGGTTTGGAGGAACCGGTTAGTCTTTCAAAGGATCTGTCACAATACTAAGATCAATTTTGAAAGCTAAGATACTTTGAAATTCTCCATCAAGCTTGTTGGATTTCTGTAATTAGGAAATTGGTAAGATAAGGAGGAAAATGATACCTATTTCATCTTCTCTAAAAGAAGCCAAAAACTGAGAAAGGAAAAAAAACACAAGTTTTAAACAGCTAGAGAGAATCACATTTTGTGTATGCATTTAAATTGAGAAAATGTTGCTGCCAAAATCAGAATCAACTTTTCTTACTATGAAGCACATAGGTCAGTACTTACTAGAAAACAGCTAATTGCATCAAGAATAAAATATGAAAACAATGTATCAATATCACTTATATTCCATATAATTCTACCTTTTTAAAGATTACATGAAAATTTGTTTTCTGCCACAATACCATATGTAGCTAGAGTCTATGTATATTAATCCATGATCTACTGGGAGAAAGAAAAGGTGCTAACATTTCCCTCAGAACCTCTTTGGTGCAGGCGTTCTAGAAATGCTACATACGATCTCATCTGCTCTATGGAGGACCACTCCACCCTGTGTCTGATCATGTATGCATTCCTCTTCCTTTAAAGAATACTATTTCTCTTGATTAGCCAACACTTAAAGAATGATGAGGTAGGAAAAAAAAAAATGCCTGCTTCTGTTAAAAAAGAATATAGGAGAGGAGTAGAGGTGACTATCATACAGGCATACCTTGGAGATACTGTGGATTTGGTTTTAGATCACAGCAATAAAGCGAATGCTGCAATAAAGTAGGGCCTCGCATGTGACCCTGGTGGTAAAAAACCGGCCTGCCAATGCAGGAGACCCAAGAGATGAGGGTTCAATCCCCGGGTTGGGAATATCCCTGGATAACGGGAGTCATCTGAATTTTTTTATTTTCCTGTGCATCTAAAGGTTATATTCAAACTATACTGTAGGACTTCCCTGGTGGTCCTGTGGTTAAGAATCCGCTTGCCAATGCAGGGGATGTGGGTTCGATCCCTGGTCCAGGAAGATACCACATGCCGCAGGGCAGCTAATCCCATGAGCTACAACTACTGAAGCTGGCACACTCTCGGGCCCAGGCTCTGCAACAAGAGAAGCTCAAGGACCACAGCTAGAGAGTAGCCCCTGCTTGCTACAGCAAGAGGAAGCCCAGGTGCAGCAACAAAAACCCAGAGCAGTCAAAATTAAATCAATAAAAATTTTAAAAATAAGCCACACCATAATCTAGTAAGTGAGCAACAGTATTGTGTCTTTTAAAAACGTTTTAATTAAGAAATACTTTATTGCTAAAAAATTGTAACCATCTGAGCCTTCAGAGAGTCATAGAAATAACACAGATCACTAATCACAGATCACCATAACGAATATAATAATAATAACAGTTGAAATATTGCAAGAACTACTAAAATGTTAACAGAGAGACAGAAAGTGAGCAAATGCTGTTGGAGAAACAGTCCTGAGACTTGTTCAATGCAGGGTTGTCAATCTGTACTTACTTACAAACCTTCAATTTGTAGTAAGTGCAATATCTGTGAAGTACAACAAAGCAAAGCACAACTAAACAAGGTATGCCAATACAATCACCGCTGTGCAGCTGAGCTTTTACTACTTGAAGAAAGAACTCCTGACTTCTCAAGGGGAAAAAGAAAAGAGAAAAGAAAAACCTAAGATGTGATAAAATTACTACAGAAGAATCAGTTAACAAATTATCAGTTAATTCCTGTTGGTATAAGCTGTACAACCCTAGACAGTATAAAAGAATGCCATGCTAAGTCACTTCAGTTGTGTCGACTCTGCGCGACCCTACGGACCGTAGCCTGCCAGGCTCCTCTGTCCATGTGATTCTCTAGGCAAGAATACTACAGTGGGTTGCCATTTCCTTCTCCAGGGGATCTTCCAGACCCAGGGATGGAACCCGTGTCTCTTCAGTCTCCTGCACTGGCAGCTGGATTTTTTTTACCTCTAGCGCCACCTGAGAAGCCCATAAAAGAATAGAGTAACAGGTATTTTTGAGTGGTGTTAATAATGGGGTCCTATAGGTACATTTTAGGTCATAAATCTACCTCCAAATACGCAAAGACATTTTTGAATACATGAAGATTTTTTCACTGAATTCCCTTTTTAAAAAAGTCTTTTGCTTCAGGGGAAACTGCTTCTCATGGCTGATATCAGGAAGTGAATTTTTGAGGACAGACGTTTCACCTATAACCAGGCTGGCGAGCTGCTCCCCAATGTTAAGAACCACTTAGGAGAAATTCAAAACTGAACTCGCCAGTAACAGTCTGAAAGTTGTCTATTAATAAGTCAAATAACACCTTGTGATAGAAAAGTAGATAAGAAAAAAACATACTTAATGGAGGGTAAATTTTACTTAGGTTTCTATTACTTTAAAAGGGAGATGAATTCATTCTAGTGGAGTGATTACTTAGCTTCTAGTAAATTTTTTCTCCTTGAGGATTGGAAACAGTGGTGTAACTATTTTTGTTCATCCTCAGAAAGAGCTAAAATCCCAATGAGGTTTTGAATGACTCCAAACTTGTTGTTTAGAGAAAAACCAAGGCTTTTAAAATATTTTCATCAAATTCTCATCATTTCTGTGTAAGAAGCAACTTGGGCCCATCTTTCCTAATACCCAGGGAGTCTGAACAATCAGATCTCCCTGGGAGGTCGGGGGAAATGAGCATACTGTGACTGCTGTTTACATTCTTGTGTGGTTCAAACTAGACTGCTTTCTCCTGTCCTTCTTAAGGGTTAAAAAAAAAATTTGTTTAATGGATCTCTGTTAAGACTGCACACCTAACCCTACCACTCCTATGCCCCAAATCACTAAGTGGACTGAATGTGGACATGCTGTAAGTTGTACAATGGAGGTACGTTTAGAAAGTTACTCCAAATACAAAGACCATTTCTAAAAGCATTGGAATTCCTTGCTAATTTGAAAACCTGTGGTTGTTCTTAGAGCAGGATGCACTTGTAGATTGGCTACTGCCTTTATGGATCATAAAGTACCTTACTCCTAGGATTGCTGTGAGATCTAAGATAATCAGTACATCAAAGTGCAATGCGTACAAGTGTTTTGGCAAATAGTAAGTGCTCTCGGTGTTAGCAGCCATCATTAGCATCATCAAAGTGCAATTTTCCTAAGAAAACTTGGAAAACACAAAATGAATACAGAAACCAAAAGAAAAAGTCATATTCTCACTTCCTTCTTTTTGCTTTAATGTATTTGTGCAGATTTGTAGTTTGAGTCCGTATGAAGTTTTGTGTGACTTCCACCAATGCTTTGTTAAACAACCACTATTATCCTGAACATTAAAAAAAATTAGGGAAAAAATAAAAATTATTTCTATTTTTACAGGACATACAAATAGAAATAATACAAATCAATAATTAAAGATAACCATATCCTGACTGTTACTTGTAGTCTACTCTTTGCCTTCTATAGATATTGGTGAGGTATATAGCCAGAAGTATAAAGCCAGAGTCAGGGCAATGCAGGGCACTGTAGGAGAAAGCCTAAGGAACATCAGTGCTTCAGAGATACAACTTCAAAGTAATACAGCAAATAATGAATGAATCATTAAAGCATAGCTCAAAGGAGCACAGAGTATGATGATTGTAACAGGGAGTGAGGGCTCAGATAAGGTCATCTCAAAGATAAAAGTCTTGCCGCTTATAAGTGATCAGAAAATCATTAGCTCTTCTTTTTGTTTTCAGGCATACTTTTAACCAACTTAAGACATTTCAAGTTCTTTTTTGATCAATGATAATGGTAAAATACAAGGAGGGGAGAAGTATGTATAAACCTGTACAGGAGAGATATACGTGCACTCTCACAGGTAGTCAGGGATGCCCACACAGGAAGAATCAGTCACACGCCCACACCCATTCCTGGCTAGAGGAACTAATGAAATGCGGAAGACACTGCTGATCTGGACAAACCTGTTGGAAAGGCCGCGTCTGGGCTTGCCTGAGAAGCCGCTGTTGCTGCTGCTGCTGCAGAAGCTTCATCTGTATCAACTGCTGCTGCGATGTGATGGCATGCAGAGAGGGCGGCTGCATCATGGCCCCCGAGCGCCGCTGGAGCATGTTGGACAAAGCTTGCTTGGTGTTGGTGGGGACGAAGGAGCCAGCGGGGTCCAACCGGGAGCCACCTACAAAAGCAACCAGAAGGAAGGGCTTTCTGCGCATGCGGATGCAACTCTTCCTGATTTTATCAAAACACAGAAATCTCACCTTCTGAGCCTCCTTGTAGGAGCACACTGGGAAGTAGAGCACTGCCCCACCCTCTACAAATTTGAAAGATCAGTTACAAATTGCATAAATTCCAGACAATGGGAAGAGTGATGTCCAGTGAATTATACTATTTGAATGACTTATCAGAGGGCCCACTTTGCTTGGTAAAGTGAAACACCTGAGATCCAAAATCCTTGGTACAATTTCAGAATCATGTGGGTTTTAAATTATGTGAGGCCCCCAAGAACATGTTGTGTTATGCTGTGCTAAGTCGCTTCAGTCATGGTTGACTCTCTGATCCTATGGACTATAGCCCACGAGGCTCCTCTGTCCATGGGATCCTCCAGGCAAGAATACTGCGGTGAGCTGCCATACCCTCCTCCAGGGGATCTTCCGGACCCAGGGATGGAACCCACGTCTCTTACATCTACTGCGCTGGCAGGCAGGGCCTTTACCACTAGCGCCACCTGGGAAGCCCGGGAACACGTTACTTTCACAAGATGTGCTGCCTTTTGTGGTGTACTTTGTCAAGTGTGCTAAGCCGGGCAGAGAGACCCTTTTGATGTTCATGGTATTTACGTTTTTTTAACACAGCAAAATAAAAATGCCTATTTTGTGGTAGAGAGGCATGACAATACTTCAAAAACTTGAAATGCTTGGAAACTTCAAATACCACGATTCCAGAGACAAAACACATCTTTTTTGAAGTGCATAGCTAAAATAAATAAGAAATGTCAATTATGGTGAGGCTAAAAAAAGCAAATGAAAACCTTAACATATTTGCATACATAATCTGTCAAATGCCTATAAGAGGGAAAAAAAAATGGCGAGATTTGCTGGTTTCAAATAGCTGCCAATCTTCAACTCATCATACAGTTTGTATTCTTTACTGTAAGAAAACTTCTATATAAATACCTTACAAATGTTATACCTTTTTTAAAAGCACGTGGTATGATAGAAACAAACATTTAATACTGATCACTGGAAAAGCCTACATTCTTTTAAAGACTCAGTATCAAAATGAGCAATATGGCTTATGAAGTCATTCAACAGCATCTGAAGAACATTTGGAAAAAAGTTAGAGGTCAATTTGAGTTACGTGGCAAGGTGAATTTTGTTGAAGCAAGAATAGAATGTACACTATAACATATAAAGTTAAATGACTCATTTTATGCAGGACATACTTTTTCAAGATTAGACTATGATCTACTCTCTTTTAATTTTCCTAACTTTCATATAATCTTATACCTCTGAATCACCTACAGAAATAAGAACAAATATGCTGAAATCTGCTCTATTTTCTTACATAACTTTCTCAACTCTCACCAAATGGTGTTTATTATTCACATATGTTTCCTTATAAACTTTACCATCCTGGTGTGTATACAGGAAAAATAGAGATTGCTAAAGATGTATGTGTGTGTGTGTGTGTGTGTGTGTGTGTGTGTGTGTGTGTGTTGTGAACAGCACTCTTTTGCCTTTTTAAGAATGTGCAAATAGACTTCCCTGGTGGTGCAGTGGTAAGGAATCCACCTGCCAATGCACGGGACAAGGGTTCAATCTCTGGTCGGGGAAGATTCCACATGCCAAGGACGACTGAGTCCATGTGCCACAGCTTCTGAAGTCTGCATGCCCTAGACCCATGCTCCACAACAAGAGGGCACCTCCACTCACCAAAACTAAAGAAAGCCCCCATGCAGCAACAAAGACCCAGTGCAATCAAAAATAAATTTTAAAAAATGTATGAATGGAAGCAGACTGTATAAACTCTTCTTCAACTCCATAGGGTACATAACTTTATGAAAATCTATTAATTCACAAATGTAAAATCCCCATAATTAACTGTTTTCCTCAAATTTTTTTCTTACACATAATAAAACATTAAGACTTACCTAATACCTAAAGTCTCCCTACTTATGAACACCTTCTATAGTGTTCTAGGGTGAGGGGAAAGGGTATGGGCCTATATAAAATAATAAACTTTCAATTTAGAGACAGTCCTTGTGTTTGACTTCAATATCTAAAAAGTTTAAAAATGCTTGAATTCATAAGCACCTTGGAAGTAAGGAGAGAAAGTCAAAAGAGAGGATGGGCATGTATTATTTCCACCCTTACTGCCTTGAGAGTTTGCTCTTGAGAGTCCTTTGGTTAGCAAGGAGATCACACCAGTCAATCCTAAAGAAAATCAACCCTGAATATTCATTGGAAGGACTGCTGCTGAAGCTGAAGCTCTAATACTTTGGCCACCTGATGTGAAGAGCCGACTCACTGGAAAAGACCATGGTGCTGGGAAACATTGAGGGCAGGAGGAGAACGGGGCAGCAGAGGATGAGATGGTTGGAGAGTATCACTGACACAGTGGACATGAATCTGAGCAAACTCTGGGAGATATCGAGTAACAGGTAAGTCTGGTATGCTGCAGTTCATGGGGTCACAAAGAGTTGGACACAACTTAGAGACTGAATGACGACAAAAGTTAGCTCTTTGTAGTCAACATTCACTCACCCAACAACCTACTTTTAAGGCCCCAGCCAGTCTGGATGAAACACCAGCTGGAATTAAGATTGCAGGGAGAAACATCAATAACCTCAGATACACAGCTGACACCACCCTTATGGGAGAAAGCGAAGAAGAACTAAAGAGCCTCTTGATGAAAATGAAAGAGGAGAGTGAAAAACTCAACACTCAGAAAACTAAGATCATGGCATCTGGTCCCATCACTGCATGGCAAATAGATGGGGAAACAATGAAAACAGTGAGAGACTTTATTTTTCAGGGCTCCAAAATCACTGCTGATGGTGACTGAAGCTATGAAATTAAAAGATGCTTGCTCCTTGGAAGAGAAGTTATGACCAACCTAGACAGCATATTAAAAAGCAGAGACATTACTTTGCCAACAAAGGTCCGTCTAGTCAAGGCTATGGTTTTTCCAGTGGTCATGTATGGATGTGAGAATTGGACCATAAAGAAAGCTGATGGCTGAAGAATTGATGCTTTTTGAACTGTGGTGTTGGAGAAGACTCTTGAGAGTCCCTTGGACTACAAGATCAAACCAGTCAATCCTAAAGGAAATCAGTCCTGAATATTCATTGGAAGGACTGATGCTAAAGATGAAATTCCAATACTTTGGCCATCTGATGTAAAGAGCTGACTCATTGGAAAAGACCCTGATGCTGGGAAAGATTGAGGGGAGGAGAAGGGAATGAGAGAGGATGAGATGGTTGGATGGCATCACTGACTTCATGGGCATGAGTTTGAGCAAGCTCCAGGAGAGGGTTTCTTCCTGAGGCCTCAAAATGTAATATTCAAAATACAATTTAAAAAATCACAATATAACACAGAATGAGGAAAAATATTATATGTTAAGAGTGGCACATCCTAACAAAATGAAGACTGAAATTTCAAAAGAAATTGTTTTTCAAAATCAGGCAAACTTTCATTTAGAGAAAAAATTCATTTCTAACTAAGAGATTTATTTAGAAAATCTGCATTCTAGATATAAAGATAATTTGGGCTTAAATCAAAGCAATACTAACATTTACTGTGATTTATGAAGGTTTTATTACTGATATCTAAATCTATTTGCTGCACCAAATTTCTGAGATCCTACACGGTATAAACAATTTAAAATTTATAACATGAGGAAACAATAAAAGACACTGAAATACTGTCTGATCTTTTAACATGTTGACAAGAATTATATCTGATAAAAGTGAATGAAATTTTCACAGTGGTTAATTTCCTTCTAACACTGGATAAAAATTCCAAAAGTAGCACATAAACTAGTCACTGAAACCTTATTTTTAGAAGAAGGAAGAAACTGAGTGGAGAGAATTACAGAAATGTCCCCTGAGCACTCACTCACTCCCTGAAATATGCAAGTTCTGTAAGAGTGAAGAGAACCCCAAGCTATTACTTCCCATCTTGGAGTCGCCTGACTGCGCTCTGCCCTCACTTACCTGGAGTGACAGACTGGTTCTGAAGGAAGAAGCCGGGCTGCTGGGGCTGACCCATGAGGTTGTAGCCCCACAGGGCGGACTGCGGGTGGTGCATCACCTGGGAGGAGATGGGTGAGTAGTTGGGAGGCACTCGGTACATGCTGCTCTGCGGATACTCCTTCAACACAAAGTTAAACACAAAAGTCACTTACTCCACACACCACATAGATGATTAACACAAATTCCTTGTTTGAGAGAGCTCCTATCCCAGCAGACAAGGTTATTTTGATAAAGTGGAAGACAAGAGGACAAGAGTATCAATATGTCCTCTGCAAAACATTCCTTTAAGTTAAAACTCTTGCTCAACTTAAAATGGACTTGGCTACAGTGGGGGAGATGAAACCAGTCAATCCTGAAGGAAATCTATGCTGAATATTCATTGGAAGGACTGATCCTGAAGCTGAAGCTCCAATACTTTGGCCACCTGATGCAAAGAGCCAACTCATTGAAAAAGACCCTGATGCTGGGAAAGATTGGGGGCAAGAGAAGGGGACAACAGAGGATGAAATGGTTGGTTGGCATCACCAACTCAGTTGACATGAGTTTGAACAAACTCCAGGAGATAGTGAAGGACAGGGAAGCCTAGCATGCTGCAGTCCATGGGGTCTCAAAGAGTCAGACACAACTGAACTGAACAACAACAGTGGGGGAAGATGGAAAAGGATCTTTTCTGAAATCTGTTTTTTAAATACTAAAAGTACATTTAGAACACCAATGCTGACTATCACCTAGAGTAGAGAACTCATCTTCAGTTGCTGAGTCTCCTGATGATTTCATCTTAGAAAGCTTTCCTGATACCTTGGACCTGGATGAGAATTAGCCAGAAACGCGCACAGGACTTTGAAACTAGTCTCCAGCCTAGACAGTGTCTTAGTTCCAGCTTTCAAGAAAGCACTGTAAAGAAGCAGACTCCCCCCACTGCAGCCCTCCATCTTGTCCCCTCTGCCCTTCACCACACCTCCTGCCCAGGGCTTTCTCTTCCTCAGAGTAGGTGCAGAGACTCTAAGGATCACATGTGAATATTTTCCCCACTGCTCCTCCTTCTCTAGCCATGGAAAAATAAAAGCTCAGTTCCCTGCAATATATATGACTGAAAAGAGGCAACTTCAGGAGAAGTGTGGGAGAAAAGGACATGACCAGTTCTCACTTGGGGAATGTGATGGGCTTGATGCCTTTTAAAGCATCTAAAAAGAGAAATCCATCCATGTGGATAAACAGGTTAAGAGACCCAGAATGGCAGAAGTGGCAGTCTGGATCTTATTAAGCATCTTTTTCAAAATAGAGACACATTCATAGAAAGGCTCCATGAGAAGAGGGCGCTGACATTCAAGTGGGGATCCAAAAGGGAGGGTGGTCATTTCTAGAATAATACTAATCACCAAGCTACCAGCTAAGAAAAATGTCTTGGTTTTGACTTAGGTGGACAATAAAAATAAGTAGTCATGAGGACAGGTCAACAAACTGTGAATATTTCTTCCACTGCACAATAAGAACTCTTAAATTTTATAGAAAAACATCACAAATTCTCTCTAGAGTATTTTTCAGGTGAATTTAAATAAGACATTTTACACATTGATTCTATAAAATTATTTCTAAATTACCATCTCATAGATTTCTGAGGTTTTCAAGAAAAGGTTATTCTAGATAGGGAAAGCTATCAGGGAAACAAGAGGTAAAACTGCTTTAAATTATGTTCACTTTCTCTCTTATAAAATCTAAAAATATGGTAAAGAAGCAGAAATACACAGGAGAGTAAGATGAAATAGCAAACGATGAAACCTCAGAACCATCTTATTAGATATGTCAGATAGGATCCTATCTAAGGAAAACAGTTATTATGTTAATTTACTACAGATATCAACTACTCAAAATACAAAAAATATTTTAGACATGCCTCATAATAAAAATACATACAAGGATGAGATTTTATTAGGTCAAAAAATTCAAGTTATAAATTTCAGAAACTGTGAGACAGTGAAATAGTAAATGAGTATTAATCACAAGCAAAGTATAAAATTAAACATAGTTATGAAAAGTAGAAGAGGCAAAATCAGAAACTATGATCCTGTTATTTGTGAAAATTTTGTGTGCTGTTCTGTTAATTATATCTGAGCCTTTATGATAACTTACAAATAGGTTTACACTGCACTTCTGAATGTTTCTTAGGGATGTAATTCAGGAACTAGTAAATCTTCTGTGGGATGCTAACACACCCACTATCTCTCTCTACTTCCCATACTCACATCAACCCTTGAGCTGGACTTTGTCTTGCGCTTCCTTCCCTTTGTCTTCTTCTCTTCATCTGTTGCGGTTTTTCCCTGATCTGACAGCTCAGCTGATTTCCTCTCAGGTTCCTGAGAGATGGGAGATGTGGGCTCTTCCTCTTCCTCTTCGGGAGGCAGGGGCAGTGGCTCGAGGTAGTAACTCCGGGGCTTGGGCGTGGGGTGCGTGTGATACAGGAGGAGGTGATGTTGCTCCTCATACTTGATCACCTTCCGGTCCACTCGGACAGTCCCGAACCAGGCCCAGGACAGAGGAGCCGGGTTCTTCTGACCCTCAAACAAATCCCACGGGGACACCTTCTGCTTCGTGGAGACCTGGAGACCCTGTGGTGAAATAAGGAGCTATGACCACATGCTCAGATCTTTTGCTGATATGGAGGCCAGGCTTGCTTAGGACAGATTCAGAGAACATTCTGGCTCGAGGGGGCCTTAAAGAACTCTAGCACACAGCAGTCAGGTTAACTAATGAGTCCAGGCTGATACTAGATCACTGAGGGCAGTGGCTACATACCACACGACACTCTGTTGAGGCTGGGACACCAGACAGCCCAGTAATTTTTACTGTAAATGCCATTTTCTCCATTTAGGTTCTTTTATTCCCCCCAGCCAAAAAAAAAACCCAGACACTGAAAATTTGATATTACTGTACTAAAAACCTTTGGAATCTATTTATTGTTTTTAAGATAAAACAAAACTTAAGAGTCAAATTACATTCAACCTCTAATTGGGCTCAAATTAACTTCAATCCAAACATGTATGGACTCGGTTCAATACAGTCATCTTTCATGTACTTAATTAGGCAGTCTCTAAGTAGTTAAGTAATATTATTACAGAATTAACGTGTGCCAACAGGTACAAATAAAGTCCTTCAATTCAAGCTTATCTCCACTGAGTTGAGGAGAGGAAATGTTATTCTCTTTCTGAAACTACAAGTTTCTTATTTTTAACATGAATTGGTGCTATCCCTTGGTCCTTTCCCTGCCATACCAATTGGAAAATATTTTTCTCCAAAGTGACCCTGAAGATAATTGCTCAAGTCGTCTTGAATAACTTGTGAATGCTCCTATTCCCAACTACACATACTCTTCCATGGGTGGCTTCATCCAAAACCACGGCTCAGTTACCACCTGTATTTTGATTGTTTCCTAATATCTGTCTTGACATTAGAGCTCTTTCCTGGGTGCCAAGACCACATATCCAAATGGGTTCCAGATGTGTCACCACTGGAAAGGACAGTGGTGCAAAGTCAACCTGCGCCTGACTCTAGTCTTCTCTCTCCACAACTGTGTGGGTGTCAGTACTCAAGGCTCTGCTTTACTGATGAGCTGCATTTTGCCTGTGAGCTACAGTCTCTCAGGCCCTTGCATAAACACTTCCCTTTGTCTGTATCACACTTTGCCTACCTCCTGGCTAACTCTTATTCATCCAAAATGATGTGTCAGTTTTCCTGAAGATCCTGCTCTGACTACCTATCCCTCATCTGAGTGTGATGGCTCTTTCTCAGGGTCCTCCCAACATTCTGTACCAAGACACACAAATCTCACGACATGGTGTGTGTTAGCCGTTTAGTCGTGTCCAACTCTTTGCAACCCCATGGACTGGACTGTAGCCCATGAGGCTCCTCTGTCCTTGGAATTCTTCAGGCAAGAACACCAGAGTGGGTTTCCATTTCCTTTTCCAGGGGATCTTTCCAACCCAGGGATCGAACCCGCATCTGCTGCGTCTCCTGCATTGGCAGGCAGGTTCTTTTACCACTGTGTCACGGGGGAAGCATGACACAGTAATTGTCTACCTACTTTCCCTTAAGGGTAGGAGCTCTGTCTTTCATCTCTGTGATCTTGGAACCCTGCAGTTGTTCAATGTTCACTCAAAGAAGAACTGACAGTATTTCTCATATTTTGGGCTTCCCAGGTGATAAAGAATCCTGCACTGCTTCTGCAGTGGTAAAGAATCCACAGGCCAATGCAAAAGATGCAGGAGACTTGGGTTCAATCCCTGGGTTGGGAAGATCTCCTGGAGTAGGAAATGGCTACCCAATCCAGTTTTCTTCCCTGGAATACTCCAGTATTCTTCCATGGAAATCCCATGGACAAAGGAGCCTTGGGCTACAATCCATTGGGTTGCAAAGAGTCAGACATGACTGAGTAACTGAGCTCAGTTTTAGAGCTTTAGACTGATTCAAGTTTTAGAGAACCATATTTAGTATCTTATATAAATCAAGTGTTCATTAAATGTTGTTCAGCTGATAAGAAAATAAAGTGCTATCACTTTAAAAAATTTTAAACAGCTTTAAAATTTAAAGCCATTTAAATTTTAATTTTAAACTATATGGAGACTTTTATCAATCCAGATTTTTTCATCTACTAAATATATTCCTTTTTTTTTTTTAACAAGGTTTTACTTACTTTTCCCTTGATGGGCTTCAAAAATTCATTTAAATTCAGGAAAACATTTAAATGAAGATCTTCAACATCATTATCTGTATGATAATGCCAAAGACCACTGCATTTAAATGACAAGGATATATTTTAAAAAATCAAGAAACAGTAAAATTAAGATGTTTCATATGCCCTATAGGAAGACAAGAAAGTATAAGTGCACGTATTTATATACATAAGGAACAAACATTTACTCTTGCCTGTTTTTTATCTATAGAATCGAAGCCAGCAATTTTGTTTCCCTTTGTGTCAATCAAGGAGCCCATAGGTTCACAGGTAATGATGTCACATGTCTGTTTCGGCAAAGGTAACAGCTGTCGAACTTTGTCAATACTTTCTGACCGCTTGTCCCCCAGCTCTTTCTAAATAACAGAGACAGTGAGAGAGACAGAAGTGAGATAGAAATTATAACAAAGGCAAATGTTTACAAGGAGGAAGTTCCCCTATGAAACATTTCCTTTTTATAGCTGGAATGTTTTGACCTTCCACAGGGTCTAGGGAGCAGCTCTCATTGACAGTGATGCATATGTTTCATTTCTTCTATTTAAGTAGAAAATAGAACACGTATGAAGGCACCCTTGTTACACAACAAACATCACAGTGCTGAAATGACAAAAACGCTGAGTAGTATTTGCAACCCGAAGACAGGAGCTGCGGCACGGAACACGTTCTCCAATCTACAGTCAGGCCACAAGGTAACCATTGGTTGTTTTATTAGTAAGGTCATTAGATATATTAATTTTTTTCCTGCATTGTTTGTTTATAATTTATTTCAAAAACTGTATTAGTGGCTAGGCAAATGAATTGAATTTAGAAATAGCAATGCAAATGTTTAATATTCAACTGCATGTTGCCAGTGGAAGATGAAATTTACCCTAAATCTAATGTTGGCATTTTGGTTACATATTTGATAATGGACTTCTACAGTCCCTTAAAAAATTAAATATGCTTTATGAATATAATTATTTTAAGAAAAATCTTCAAGCTATATATACTTCTAACTTTGGGGTACTGAGAAGCTGGGGTAAAACAAACAGCAAAATAATCACCTCATATAAACACAAAAAATAACATCTAATTTAAGGAGTAATAAAATAACGTGCGCTAAATAACAAATCCAAAAACCACGTGAACTCCTGAGCAGGCCACAAACTTACTTTCAGTTTCTTGACTAAGTTCATGTATGCACGTTTGTTCTCTTCAGATCCCCCTGGGGATGCATTCGACAGGTCAGAGGCCAATGTTCCATTGATTAAAACACCCAGCATGTCAAGAACTGTTGTGAATAATTCACTAGGAGGAGAAAGAAAAGATTTGCACCTTAAAGCAAAACCAAGATACTGTTAACTGAGCATTTTTATTTAAGGCATAGAACTGTTCATGGTAACCTAAGAGTATATGACGTGGAAGAATCTGTGGCCAGAATATGAAAGCCTCCACTATACATATATGAAGCAGAGCCAGTGTGAAATGATAAGAACCTACTTGTTGGTGTGCATGTCAACGGTTCCAGAAGTAATGATCTGAAGGAGGAGAAGCGCCCAGTCTGTTGTCCACTGGGTGCTCCTCTGCACTGTGTCAAACATTCCTCCCACCTAGCACATAGGAAAACACAATGAAAAAGTCAGCATAGTGTCACAAAGACCGCTACCACCACTTTACACAACCACATTCTGAGTGGTTTAAAAATTTAACAGTTGCTCTAAGCCACGGATTATCCTGTCTTCTCTGTCAACTAGCTATATATTTGCCAGTCTTTTGGGTTCCATTAGCACAGGAAGTGGTCATTCAGAAAAAAAAGGAGGAGGTATGGAGTGTAGAAACGTCATCAACGTGAATTACACACTAGTAAAATTAGCTCTCTGTTCTTCCTAAATTTCATGATATTTAGTTTCATTATGTAACTTTCATCCAATTAAATCTGAATAGATGTAAACTATGTGACTCAGTATCTACAAATTTCGTGTTGTCAGTTACTATTGAATCTAAGTCTGTTGTCATAACAACACCTGAAAAGAGCCAGTAACACAGAAGTAATGAGTGGAAGGCCTGGCCCTTAGGACTGCTCATTCATGAGTGGGAATTAATATCAAGCATCAGGCAAGCCATCTTTCAGAGTAGCTTTTATCTGGTCTTGTGCATTGAGAAAAGGAAAAGTCAAAAGAATCTGCCAGAGAAGGAAATGTTAAATTTCTAGGAAACCTGCCTATGGGATTTCTCTTTATGATCAATTTGATGGGAAGTTTGATAAGGTTTTGACTTAAAGAACATTTTAATATAGTTTTTAAGCAAGTAGAGTAAAAGCTAATGCTCACCTCAAGTTAGTACTTCCCTAAAAGACCTACTCTTGGCACAAACGGAAAAGAGAGAGAGAGAGAGACGCTGGGGGTGGGATGCAGAAGGCAAGACGATACCAAAAATATCTACTGTTGTCTAGAAGCCAGACCAGACAGGAAGGACAGTGGCAAGGAAAACAGAAGGTCCAAGAGTCAAGGAAGCAGTAAAGAGAGCAGACAGTGGGCTTCACCTTGTAGCGGAGACTGTGACCACAGCAGGAGTGGAAAGCTGGAGTTATTTTCACATGGAGATAAATCTAATGGAGGAAAGATACTAGAAGGGTCTCTTACCAAATTCAGGCGGAGTTGCAATGCCTCATGCATCATCTGTCGTGCTTTGATGTCATCCTGGTATCGTTCTTCTCTCCAGTTACTTAAAATCTAAACCAGAAAATAAATGAACACAAACCCCAATACTTGTTTTCCCTGTTAAATTTTATTTTTCTCATATTTAAAGTTAAACTGAGTTTTTAAGTGATGAGGACAACTTCTTAGTTTAATAAATTAAAAAAAGCAGGGGGTATAAAATTTTGCTTTCCTTCCCTTCCTCCACACAGACAGGAATATAACTATTTTTTGTTATCTAATTACATACCCTGTTAAGAAAAATCTTATGTAATTACATATACTGTTGATAAGTCTTAGGAAATGCTTAAGAGGATCATCAAGTTAAGCATTAACAAAAATAAAGAATATTTTAAAAATACATCATTACATTGGTCTTATAAAGATAAGTGTAAAGATAAAGGGGCTTCCCAGGTGGCTCAGCAGTAAAGAATCTGCCTGCCAATGAAGGAGATGTGGGTTTGATCCCTGGGTCGTGAAGATACCCTGGAGAAGGCAATGGCAACCTACTATTTCCAATATTTTTGCCTGGAAAATCCCATAGACAGAAGAGCCTGGTGGGCTACAGTCCATGGGGTTGCAAAAGAGTCAGACATGACTTAGTGACTACACCACCACCACCATAAAGATAAAGAGAAACAGAATTATATTTTGTATCAGTCTCCTCTTATATTTCTAGGGAGAGGCTGTGAATCCTAGCAAACACATTATTCTGATGTTTCATTGAAGGGGAGGCTTGCTAATCAATAAACTTGTCTTCCTTGATAAAGGTAATGTAACCAACTTTGAAAAATGTGACATCTTGGACATCAGCCGAGCTGCATACCAATTTATTAAATAAATGCTTCTTCACTTATTCAGACAAATGTTGGGGAAGGGACAGGTTGCTTAGGGAAGGCAAACCACCAGTGGGAAATTTCTGAATCAGATGTAGAAGCAAAAAAAAAAAAAGTGGTCTGAAGTAGGGCATCTATGGAGAATCATCTCAAAAGAGCTGAAATGAGTCATATGCAGAAGTAACTGAGTCCAACAGATGATCTGTGATTACACCACACGGTAAATGTGGAGCACTTCTCAAATCTCATCAAAAGATATAGATGAATTTCCCTCAAGGCAGGTGAAGGGTACAAGGTAGTTTAAAAAAGCCCACAAGTTGTCATGGAGCTGACATTCTGGTAGTAGGTCAAATCAAAATAAGTAGAGCAAGTGGTAAGAATCATGACAAGGGGACAGAGAATAACTGTGGTCCTTGTTTTAGAGAGTGATGAGGGTGGGACTAAGGGATGGGAGGGGACTAAGGAGGTGAGAGCTGAGCAGAGATCTGCTGAAATGAGGGAGCTGGCCATGTCGATAACTTCCAGGGAAGGGGAGAAAGGCTCTGCAACAAGAAGATGCTTGACAAGATCAAGGAACAGCAACATGGTCATTGCGTACAGAATGGAGTGAGTAAGGCCATGTCAGGAAAGAAACAAAATAGAGGTGGGAGCCAGTGACAAATGATGGAAAGTCACATAAGCCTATATGGGGAAGTTTTATTCCAGGTATAGTAAGAAACAGGGGTTTCCCAGGTGGCGCTACTGGTAAAGAATGTGCCTGCCAATGCAGGGGACAAAAGAGACATGGGTTTGATCCCTGGGTTGGGAAGATCCCCTGGAGGAGGACACGGCTACCCACTCCGGTATTCACGCCTGGAGAATCCTATGAACAGAGGAGCCTGGCAGGCTACAGTCCATGAGGTTGCAAAGAGTCATACACAATCGAGCACATGCACACACAAACACATACCCACAATAAGAAACACTGCACATTTTGGGCACCAGAAAAACATGTGGTTTACACTTTAAAAGGATCACTCTGGCTGTTGTGCAGACATAAATCTCATATATCCAAAAGGTAGCAGATGATTAGAGAACTGAACAAGTGTCTTGTTCAGGTTCATCCAGTACTATTAAAGAAGACACAGTGTATAGAATTAACAGCCGTGTGGGAGGCCTCCATTAGGCACCACTGCTGCTGCTGCTGCTATAGGATAAAATGTCCCACAGAAGCAATCTACCCACACTTCTCCATTCTATACTTTCAAATTACAGTTTGATCACTCAGTGTCCTCATGGCACACAGAACAAAGTGTTTCAAATAGTGACCATGAGAATTACAGCTGGTGAAAAGGCAAAGTCCAAAATCTTTGAAAATGAACTAAAAATGCCTTCTGACTTAGCAATGAGTATCTTGTGCCCTGGGACTTCCAGGTGGTGCTCGTGGTATAGAACCTGCCCACCGATGCCTGAGATTCATGAGATGCAGGTTCAATCCTTGGGTTGGGAAGGCCCCTGGAGGAGGACAAGGCAATCCACTCCAGTATTCTTGCCTGGAGAATCCCATGGACAGGAGAGCCTGATGGGTTACAGTCCACAGGGTTGCAAAGAGTCGGACACAACTAAAGCGATGTAGTGTGTGCAAGCATGCACACATCTTGTGCCCTAGACCAGCATCACTCTGGTTCTGGCAGTAAAACTGAGTTTTGAACCTACAGAGCTCAAGCTGAGACTTTCCCTGCCATGTGGAAGCCCAGTAGAAGATCTGGAGAGCGGGCAGGCTCTCTTTGTTACTGACATGGGCCCTGCAACACAGATTGCTCCAGGACCTCTCCTAAAAGACAAAGTCAGGAGAGGAACAGATATGACAAAGTTATGTACAGTCTGAAAAATGTAACTTTTATAGACATCTATCCAATGCCTAATTCTTATTATACTATTGCTAATCTGATGGTGACCAGAATGCCGGGTAGGAGAACAGGACATGGGTGGTGCTTTCCTGCATCTAATCAAAACATGCTTTGCCCTTATTAGTTTAAGCTCAGTGTTTGAAAGGAAAACAAATGAATGCCATTAGGAAAATACTTGCCTAGCTCAATATTCTACTGTACTTTACCTGGTTAACTTGATTCTGCAGAGATGTTAGAAGGCCTTCTCGTTGTTCATCTTGTCCCTTAAGGCAGGTAAGGACCAGTGAGAGGAATGGTTGTTGACTCAAAAGAGACATACTATAAAGGAAGTAATAACAGCAGATCTGGTTAGAAAGAACAGATTACTTCCTGTGCAACACTGATTTCCTGCCCTCGGGTTACTGGCTCTTATTTATTTTACTATTAGAAAAGGGAGGGAAGTAGTAAATAGCCAAGACTACTTGAAAAGTTAAATCATATCTCTAACTAATAAGGTTTAAAACCACTGTAATGCTTGTAAATAATTTAATATGTTCTCTTGCCCTTGAAGGCATCTGCAAATGAGCATAAATTCATACTGCATCTGAGTTGGGGGGTGGGGGGAGGAAGAAGAGAATGTATGGTTTGTATCAGTAAACTGAACTTAAAGATACATAGCAGGAGGAATATCACTGTATACACAGAATAAAAAGAAAAACTTTTAAATTTCTCTCACACAGTATTTATATTTTGTTGTTGTTTAGTTACTAAAGTCACGTCTGATTCTTTGCAATCCCATCTACTTTAGCCCACCAGGCTCCTCTGCCCATGAGATTTTCCAGGCAAGAATACTGGAATGGGTTGCCATTTCCTTTTTCAGGGGATCTTCTCAACCCAGGGAGCAAACCTGTCTCCTGTATTGCTGGCAGATTCTTTACCACTGAGCCACCATTCGTATTTTAGGGTCCAGGAAACAGGCCTATTAGGATTGCTGTGCTTGTGTTGCTTTTCAGCACATTTCTCAAGACCAATTAGATGGGCATGAGTAGAAGCGAGATGAGCACCAAGGTCTGAGGCCTCTAAAACCATTCTGCCGGCCAGTGACCTAGTGCACAGCTCCACTACATCCCACAGGCTTGACTTGTAAAAGAGTTTTAAGATATTTGATTTTAAAATTTTATTTTAAATTGGCATTTTAGTCCTATTTCTTACATGATCAGAAACAGCTGACATATTGATAAACTAATTTTTCTACACTGCAAAGAAAGATTTCTTAAAATGAGATTGAGGTCAAAATATTTCAATCCGCTTCATTTTACACTAGCAGAGCTTAGAGAGACTGACTTAGGAAGAGCCATCTTCAATCTCTACATTAGCATCTAGGATTCCTGTGGGAAGTGAGGCAATGTACATGCCATCGTTAGCCAGTCAACTTTGAGAATTAAAATTGAGTTATCTGGTTGGTTAATAAATACTGGCAAAGGGGATGAAGAACCAGATGCCAAGCAACATATGTGCAAAGCTAGGCCAATACCCAAATGTACTTTAGTTAAGAGCACAGACTCAGAGGCCAGACACCTGGGTTTCAGCTTCACGCCTCCTTAGCTATGTGTCCTTGATAAATATACTTAACTTTCTAGTACCTCAGTTTCTTCTTCTGTAAAAAGGACATAATGAAAGCACCTCAGTATGACTGCTAGGAGATTTTAAAAGTTCACATACGTATGTAATGAATTCTATCTTGAGGCTGACATTTCATAAGGGCTTAGTAAATGACAGCCACCAATTAGGTCATTAGAAATCATTACTGATTAGGGCATAAGAAACCCCAAATGTTCAGAATGCTCAGAATTTTTATGTTAGGAATTTCCTTTTATCTCTGAGGTGCTAAATTCATCATGGTTTTACATTAGAATGTGTTTATGTTCTTTTTCAGTAACATAATCATTTTCCTAATATAATTACTTAAACATTTTCCAGGCCACAAAACTTAAAAAACATTCAACTTGGAAGATTCAATTTGGAGGATCCTATATATTAGGATCTAGCCTAATATACAGGCTAGAACAAGAGCCCTAAATGTTAAAAATATTAGTAACTTATTTCAAGATGCAGCATGACAGAAGTATAAATTATTCCATGAAATTTAAGCATAAGTACCTAAATAACAAGAAAAAACCCAAACAACTGCTGAATACAGGGACTGTGGATATACAGATCTGATTCAGCAGGTCTGAAGCAGAGCTGAGAAGTCAGTATTTTTAATAGTGCAGCAGTGATTAGGGTACACAGGCAGAATTGAATGCTACTGCATTACATATTATAATCTGGAAACTTTATGTAACAGAACTTGGCCTATCAGATTATTTTCAATTCCACACAAAGACGAAATTTCAGTGGACTCTGAGTACAAGGACTATAACAAACCTAGACAGTGTATTAAAAAGCAGAAACATCACTTTGTAGACAAAGGTCAGTATAGTCAAAGCTATGTTCTTTCCAGTAGTCATGTATGGATGTGAGAGTTGGACCATAACGAAGGCTGAGGGCAGAAGAATTGATGCCTTCAAATTATGGTGCTGGAGAAGACTCCTGAGAGTCCCCTAGACTGCAAGGAGATCAAACCAGTCAATCCTAAAGGAAATCAACTCTGAACGTTCATTGGAAGGACTGATGCTGAAGCTCCAATACTTCAGCCACCTGATGCAGAGTCGACTCATTGGAAAAGACCCTGATGCTGGGAAAGATCAAGGGCAAGACAAGTAGGGGGTGGCAGAGGATGAGATGGTTAGATAGCATCACAGACTCAATGGACATGAATTTGCGCAAACTCCAGGAGATAGAGGAGGACAGAGAAGCCTGGCATGCTGTAGTCCATGGGGTCACAAAGAGTCAGACATGACTTAGCAACTACTAATAACCACCAACAGCAGAGTACAGTGAGCATGTACATCTGTAGGCCATTGAATTTTCTCAACCATTCTTTAACCACTCACATAGAAACAAAACTTCCAGCCATACCTTTTCTGCTTTTGTCTGTCTCTTTCCTTTTTGGAAGAAGAACCCAAGTGCTGTCCTTTCTCCAGCTCTTCCCCAGCTGCTTTCAACACTCTTCCCTGCACAGAAGTCGGCAGCCTGGCAATTAGGGGGGCCACCAGCCACACACCCCTGCGTTCAGAGGAACTAAAATTGGAAACAGGTATTATACCCAAGGATAGACCCAAGGCATCCTTTTCCTCTGCTCTCACAGTTCTGATCGAAACTCCAAAGCAAAACTTACATTCACAGGACACATGGGTTATTCTAACATTTGCCTTTCACTTCTATACTGTTTCCTCTCACCAAATACCAGACATTGGCACACACTCTTCGTGCTTATGGAAAGCACTAAAAGGTGGGATTCTGCAAGGATACTATAGCTCAACTTTTTTTTAAGTCTGGAAAAGTGTTTTTCTATGATTCTGGCTTTCTGAACACTAACAGTCCTTTTGTCTAACAAGCAATATACCTTTCTCTCATGGTTAAAATATGAAATGTTCTGATTACATTTAAGCATATAAATAACCAAATTCACCAGTTGTACTTTACACCAAAATGATGAAATACAAGTCTATCTGCCTTTTGTAATTATCATTTGAGCAAAACTGCCAATTTAAAAAGATGGCAGAAAGAGTGTTTCCTAAGTTAGGACTACCATGGAATAGGGCAGCCTCAGGGCACATGAAAGAAATTCACCCCTCTGGAGCGTAAACTGTGGTTCTAAGGAGTCTGGGCCTGCTCAACCGCATATGTGGAATGCTCCGCTACCGTGCAGCCCAGCAGCATGGCCCTTTAACATATTAAATAATGACAATGGACACTTACAAGCAATTATTTTCCTCACATTCCTGCAGCTTTATGAAAAAAAAGTCTGCATTATCCAAGTAAAATGTGCAGTTACATGTGAAAAATGAATGACAGCTTAGTAAAACCACAGGAAAAAAAAAATACCTTAGAAATGTCTTTATTCCATTCTGTCTCGTGCTACTTGTATCAGTACTTCCAATTCCATTTGGGTTGAAGAGGCCCATGCCAGCATTAGAAGAGTTATTGTTTAGGTCAGCGGACTGCTGGAACACCTCTATTGTTGCCTTGGCAATATTGTCCAGCAGGTTGTTCATTTCAGCCACCGAACCAGAGCCCTGGAGTCAGACATGAGAAAACAAGCGCCCCTGTGTTTCACTTTATCCACAAGCATCAATGCTGTGTTGCTTTTCATAACATGTCACACACGTTCATGCTTTCCTGAATGTACTCACAGGGTCCTTCAAGCACTGTTTGATCATTAACTGAAGCTCCAGCCAGGACTGCCTCAGCGTCCACTGCTCAAGATTCTGGGGAAAATGGAGTTAGCATGTTAAGAATACCAAACATGTCTTAAAGTATAAGAATCCCCTGCAGTATTCTCTTTCTCAAAACAACAGAGAAATGATTACACACAATAAAGGGATTCATATGACACAAAAGGCTTCCAAGTCTATTTCATATGCTCATTATAGGGACAAAGGAAAAAACAGCAACATTAAAATAATGTGCCTTACTCAGCTAGGCATTAGAAATGAGTAAGACAATCATTTCTTTTCCCAAAGTCTATCTAAACAACTCCATTACAAAATGATTTTGATATCTTATGAATAACATAATGAAGACAGTCCTCCTACAAAGCTTATTTCTCATGTAAACACGATAAATATTGATACGAATTAACATATTTGCACTTATAGATACATAATGGTTGATACGAT
The DNA here is from genome assembly GCF_029378745.1 of Bos indicus. NCBI lineage: Eukaryota > Metazoa > Chordata > Mammalia > Artiodactyla > Bovidae > Bos > Bos indicus. The sequence goes on from NC_091760.1 coordinate 117,082,099, forward strand.
TTGCAGTGGGCGTATTTACCCAGCAATAAAATGTGGCTGTTACACAAAATGGAAAGTTGGGGGAATAAAAATCAGAATTAATTAAAGTTAAGAATTAGCTAGCAATGACAAGAGAGAGGCAGTAACTCCTGTTATAAACACAAAAAACATGTCAAAATGACAGAAACACAGTCTATAGACTATTTTCACTCACCTGAAGAATGCGTTTAATGTGCTGTCTTTGGAGGTTGTCCCCCTCCGTACATTCCTTAATGCCATGAGGATAACAGATCAGCTGCAGTAATTTCTGTGCTTGCATATTTGAGAGCACAGGGTCCAGAATAAGTTCTTTGTCTGTGCATAATCTCTCAGGTTCTTTTAAACAATGTTCTCCTACCCATTCCTAAAAATAAGAAGGCAATTAGATTGTACTAAACTCATGGCTCACAACAGAAAGTGGACAGGAAATTTTCCATTTAAAAAATAATAGATGGAAAAAGTAGGAGGGAAAGGCTTAGAAATTTTCCAGTATTTTGACTTCTTAAAAATATAAAGTAGAATCTTGGTTACAAAAATTTTTTTAAAAAGGAATGCAAGAAAGAAATATGCAAAAAAATAAAAAAGGAGGTGGGGGAGAAAGCTCAGTAAAGAAAACACTAGTATGTATTTTCAGTTGGAGAATGAAAATTGCTCTAAGTACTGTTTTGGAATCATTTTTTTTAACTTGCTATGTAACAGCAGTGATTCTATGTATCACTAGGGATAATATGTATCCCTCACTTTTATGGAATGCACTGTAATATATCCCACTAATAGACAGGACATAGTAGAACACTGAGAAAACTGTCTTCCTTTTTGATATCATTATGAATAATGTTACCTTTATAAATACTTGTGCACATCTGTTCTGTGTACAATTATGCTCTTAGGATAATTTCTTACAAGTACAATTGCTGAGTCAAGGATGATCAGGCCCCATATCACAGCAATTAATCAATCTCAGTAATGCTATCCAGACATCAGTAATTTCTTAATCATCAAAATGTTTTTAAACTCTCCACGTGACTCCAATGCGCACCCACAATTAGAAACCAATGCACAACTCGGCACACTCTCAACATATATATGACTAATAGTTTACTTTTACCATGATTACAGTATACTCTAAGAAAAACATGACTCAACATTATATTATACCAATGGCAAAGTGAAAAAGAGCATATAGGTATGCCTTTTTTTTCTAATAGGAAAGGAGAATTTAATAAAAATTGGAAAGATAAATCAGAAAATAATGAAACTGATTACTTAGGGCAGGGAGGAACACAGTGTAGAAAAGATGAGGGAAAGAGCTGTACATCTCTGAGCATACCTTCTCGCCAGTAGACTGACCTTTTCTGTTGTTTAGTTGTTGCTATTGTTAGTCACTAAGCTGTGTCCCACTCTTTGTGACCCCATGGACTGTAGCCCACCCAGCTCCACTGCCCATGGGATTTCCCAGGCAAGAATACTGGAGTGGGTTGCCATTTCCTTCTCCAGGGGATCTTCCCTACCCAGGGATCGAACCCATATCTCCTGCATTGGAAGGTAGATTCTTTAATGCTGAGCCCACCAGGAAACTCCAGCTGACCTTTGGGAGTATGGTATTCTAAAGATAGATATGGTAGGAAAAGAAATAGAAACTGAACACAAACAAAACCAAATGAAATCAATTCTATTTCAAGTGAGTAATATATCCATACTGAAAAAGAAAGGTCAAATAACTTTTTAACACAATACAGTAAAACCTTAAGGAAAAAAGAATTATAATATAAGCAAATTCTCAACTCCTTTTAGGAGACTCATTTTTTCATAGCAGTATAGGTGTAATAATTCTAAAACTACTTCAGGTGTATTGTAGAATTCAACAAATCAGTAAATGATTGATGTTACTGGTATCCAGGACTCTTACTATGGAAGAGAGCACTTTCAACACAGATTGAAGGGATGCTAACAAAAACTTAAGCTGTTTGATCAGAACTGGAGGTATCAGTATAAACTCATGACTATACACACACACATTTATGTATACGGATGCTTTTTTCCCCCAGCTCTGTCTGCTAAAAGGGCCTAGAAGCAATAAACGCACATTGCCCACAGCAATAAGCACACACAGAAATCAGATCTTGGTTTCTAAACAGCATCTTCTTCTAAACAGAACCAAGGTTCCATGAAAAGATGAGTTATATAAGACAGGCCAGAAAGAAAGAAAATACTTGTTATTAAAAAAGAAAGGGCGAGAGAGTTGCGAAAATAACACAAGAGTCAGCATGAAAAGATTCCCACTTCTGGACAAATCTGGAACAATTTGAACATGAAAATAACTGAGGACTGTAACTTTTGTGGATAATAAATAAGTGGAAGAAAGGAAGGGAAGGCAGAAAAGGTTAGGCTTTCCCTTAGAGTAGAATGCAAACTGATAAATGTGAAAAAAATGGAGGAGTTGGGAAAAGCCATCTTGCAACCGTCACAGTAAAGACTGGTTTAGACAAGAATCACAATGGATGCTCTGTGGGACGTGAGGGAGTTTGATGGGAAGCGGAAAACTTGCACTGTCTCAGAGACTGTCCCCCAAACTGTTTACTAATTCCAAGGGGAAAAATGGTAACTATACAAAACAAAAATTAAAAAAAAAAAAAATACAGCGGAGATAGCCTAATCAAAACTAACATCACCAATGAGGTACAAATGGGCCTCAGGTCCTTTGGATGTGATTACCTGAGAAGAATATAGCACACTCTACAGTATCATGGTGAGGAATGCATACTCTGACACTAACCTACAGGAAACTAAAGACAAGGCCAAGATTATTGGGAAAACTGACCAAACTGGAATGTGGCCTGTAGGTGAGAAAACCTTAAGATACCAATGCTAAATTTCCTTCCTTTTAAATCCTGTATTTTAGTTATGTTAATAAATGCTGAAATATTAAAAAGTAAAAAAGAACAATGTAGTCTATCTCCTCTCAAATGCTTAAGTAAAAATATAAGAAGTAAAAAGTATATGAGGACCATACTCACACAAACACAAATAGAATTATAAAGCAAACATGGTAAAATATAAAAAATTAGGGAATCTGTGTATAGGGTATACTAGACTTCTTTATAAATTATTACAACTTTTCAGAAAACTTTAAATTATTTCAAAATAAAGTGAGAAGGCAAAAGAGGACTATCTATGTACAAGTTCCCTACAGTAGTGGGCCTTTCTCTCCAAAAGAACAGTAACACACTCAAAGTTAAAGGCAAATTAAACCTGAAAAATACCTGTTGACAGATGGTCCTCAGTACATATCTAGCATATTCTCTTAAATTGGCCGTTTCTATGGAAATGCTTTTCCCACAGGATTTTGAATTTTGTGAGGCAGTCCAGATATCCTCAGCATTCCCATCACGTCGTAAACCCCTCATGGTGAAGTCATCATTTTTTAAAGAGCTGACACTGTTATTGCCAATTTTGGCATCTCCTACATAACAGAATCACAAAAGCAAAATCATAGAAATTCAAAATATTGCCAAATATTTGGAAAATAAATAAGGCAAGCATTCAGAGATTTAAAATGCACGAATGGGATCATTATTGCAAAGTAAGTTGTTCAGCAACAAAGAGAAGGGATCAAGACAGTAAATGCTAGAACACTGAGAAGTTCTATCAGACACGGGAAAAAAAACAAGTTCAAGGCTCATTTTTTATTTCATTTATAGAATTAAGTATACTTTCACCAAACTTGGAAAGGCTATTATGAATCACACTTAATAATCACAGAACATTGATTTCACCAATATTTCAAGCACAAATGTATGCAAATTCATTTGACTTATATAGACAAGGAAAAAATGGGTTACTCACCCTTCTAGATGTCCCTTTTTCATTTCTTCTCTTACAATGAATGACTTATTTTCTATCCATAGGTCAAGAGAAAAGTTTTGCCTTAGCCCACCTTACTATCAACTTCTTGACAAGAGAGATTTATTTCCCTGGGAATGGAAAAGGGCAATGCATACTAAGGAAGCCCTGGAAAATAGGGCATTCATTGAATAACCCATGTCTTTCACTTTCCTCTTTGTAAACATCCAAATTAGAAAACCTCACCTGATCAGCCTCTCATATACTTAGTAAAATGAAGCTCAGGAAAGTGTTTTCCTCACAACAAAGTTCTGAGGGGAAAACTGAGCAGAATTATTGAATAGCCAGAAATAAGAAATATTCTCTAGCCATGAAAGACAAAAATTTGTCATATTTTAAAAGTGAAAAATTAATGTAATTTGGTTAAAAAAAAAAAAAAAGACTGCCAAATGGAAACAGAGCCTCCAAACTCTTATCTATTTACCCACAAAGATCACAAGCATTGAGTAACCAACAAATGAGTTTAGATAAAGCTCTCACTTACTTCACTGTAAGGGAAACCAACCCCAGGTCAGTGCAAAAAGCCTTTTAAAACCCGTAAGTCAGCCAAGAAAAACTTTTGACTCTGCTGAATTTTAAAAATCGAATTGCTTACTAAATGGTTACTTAAAAAATCTTAAGGGGAGGGAGGAACACATAATACATTTCAACTCAGTATCTTATCACATATTATACATTTCTCATTCAAATGTTTACGCAAAAAAGCACCAAGTTCACTTCACTCATGGGCATTTATTTAATTCAACAAAGCTCTTCAAAAGCTGGAACAAAGACTGAATTCTACATGTACCAACATTTAGCATGCTATTTCCAACCTTAGAAGATATAAACAACTATTGTTGCTATTGTTATTTAGTCACTAAGTTGTGTCCAACTCTGCGACCCCATGGACTATAGCCCACTAGGCTCCACTCTCCGTGGGATTTCCCTGGCAAGAATACTGGAGTGGGTTGCCATTTACTTCTCCAAGAGATCTTCAGGACTCAAGGATGGAACCCAAGTCTCCTGCATTGTCAGGCAGATTCTTTACCACTGAGCCCCCAGGGAAGCCCGTAAACATCATGTGCATGCGTGCTCTGTCATGTCCGACTCTTCGCAACCCCACGGACTGTAGCCCGCCAGGCCAGGCAAGAATACTAGAGTGGGTTGTCATTTCCTATTCCAGGCAATCTTTCTGGCCCAGGGGTAGAATCCATGTCTCCTGAGTTGGCAGGGTGTTCTTTACCACTGAGCCACCAGGGAAGCCCTATAAACAACTATTTCCACAACTTAAACTACTAGAGAAATTAGAAATTGAATTCTATAAAACAGTCCTATCTCCCTAACTCAAAATAGATCCTAGTTGACAGCACTTGAGAGAACACTTTGATAAGAACACTGTGAGGTAAATAAAATTGCAAAAACAAGGAAACAAACACCTCTGCCAGCCCCAGTCTAGGAGATCCTTATTCAATTTAGATGTTAGGATGACTGAGGTCAGGAGGGCTGTGCTAGAAGCTTCTGCAGTGGCAGAGACAATAAAACAGACACAGTGTTCAGTGCCTGCCTGGTCCGAGGGTCTGTTGACATTCAACAAGCCTCATCCTGACTTCTCAGACCTGAAGAACCCTCTATCACTTAGGAAGATATAGAATCCACCAAGAACTGGGGCCAATTAAAAAGGTCAAGGAAAGGCCATGAGATAAAAATAAACTGGTGATTAGGCACTGATATTAAAATATGTATACTTAAAGAAGTTGCAAATTATACTTGGGATTAAACCAGTCCCACAAATCAAGGGGATAATATAATGTTTCTATGGTACACATTTTGGTTTCTCCTATGAAAATGTCTATCACATATGCATTCACACTTTCAACATTAGCTTATGGAAAATCTTTCCCTGATGGGCATTGGAAATACCACAGTAAAAAAACGTCAGTCCCTGATTGCTTAGTCCCTATATTTATTTATTAAATAGAAGTGACTGGCCAGCTTTCCTTTCAAACATATTAAAAGTAGAGAAATCTTACTGAAATGAGCATTTAATGTTGGCAGTATAGTACTAAGAGCTCAGAGGAGAGGCTGTGGCCTCCATACGGCTCTACCTTTCCATTTCAAATACAAAATCCCTGGGCATTTCAATAGGAGTGTGTGTGTGTGTGTGTGTGTTAAGGTGAACTTTAGTTTATGAAAACTCTTGTTATCTACCCTCATCATCACCTAACAATACTTAAGTGTTGTTTGCTCAGTCGTGTCTGACTGTTTGCGACCCCATGAACTGTAGCCCACCAGTCTTCTCTGTCCATGGGATTCTCCAGGCAAGAATACTAGAGTGGGTTGCTTTTTCCTTCTCCAGGGGATCGTCCCAACCCAGGGATCGAACCTGGATCTCCTGCATTGCAGGCAGATTCTTTACCATCTGAGCCACCAGAGAAGCCCCAACACTTCTTAAAGAGAGGTATAAAAAGGTCAGGATACATTCTAAAACACGTTTAAGACTCACCTAAAACAATTCATCTAAACTCAGCAAATTCAGTTCTAGCCAAAAGGAGTTCCTTTGGAACATAAGAGGTAATTTTTGTTTAGTCAAGACCAAAAGAGGGCACCTTAAGTTGAAATTAGGCAGTATGAATTCAAGAATCCTTCCCAATCCTTCAAATCCTGAATGATTTACAGAATAAAAATGTTTTAAGGTACTACACTGTAAATGAACAGAAAAGATAGTACTACTATTCCTGGAGAATACATATCAATAAAGATGTAGGGATGTCTTGAACATTATAAATTAAATGAAAAAAAGTGTGATATCTAATACTGATTTATCAACAGTATCAATATCATTGTAATTATCACCTGATGCATGAAAAAAACTAAGGCAGATGGACAGAAACTTTTTCAGGATCACAATGAAAAACTAAGAGTAAAACCCAGATTTTCTTGTATTCTAGTCCAGTAATGTAACACGAAATGTAAACCTTTACACAGATTACCAGTTCAACAGAGTTCATCACAAAGTGTGACTTCTGCCAACAAATGAAATCCTAACAACCCTATGGGCAGCTAAAATCCCACACAAAAAAAAGTATTTAAATTCCCCCAGAATTGTAAGTAAGGGACAGACATCTTGGAGTCCAACTGAACATACACTTGGAAAAAACCAACTAATTTTTCCAAGAGAATAAACAAACAAAAATGCGTTTCTAATAATTTTAACGAGAGTTAAACCTGAATAGAAATTATTTTGCCTCTGTTTCTAGTGATTAACCAAGCTCAGTGCCAGGATAATCTTACCAAGCATCATAATTGCTTTTAAGACAGCAAACACGGCTCCTACTTCAATGCTGTTGTGAGCAGCAGCTAAGAGGTGTCTGTCACAAGACGATCTTATTCCCGGGAAAGGTTTGCCTATAAGAAAACCAACAAAGCTTTAACAGATTCATCATCATCATTAACCACTGTTTGTAACCACTTACAGTCAGCAGGGCCTTTCATTGTTAAGTTGTGAGCGCTTAATTGCTATTAGCTAGCTTTAATTGATGTTTCATGGATTCACTCAGAGACACTGCCAGTATCCAGTACTTTTTTTTTTTTAATTATTAAGCCAATGGCTTTGCTCTTCAGAGATATGTATTGAAAAAAAAATCAGTAGCACTTTTATCCATTTCTGCTGATGTCACACACACATTTACATAGAAATGATCTTTAGGAACAGACTGCACTAAACTCTAATCCCTAGAATTCTTTACCTATTCCCTTCACCTTAGTAAAAGAATAAATGAAATGCCATTGCCCTAAGCTGCTAGAGTATGGTTCTTAACCAACAAGAGTATGTTGGAGGATCACACTGCCCACCAGCATGACTTGGCCAAGGAGCAGAGGTATTTTTATTGTTTATTAACTCCTGATGTGAGTTTCTCAATACACCCTGATATTACATAAAAGAAAGGTGCTGACAACCTTTCTCAATAGCTGACAACCCCTTTCTTTCATCGCCTTGAAAAAAGCCCACCAAAATCAGGAAGAAGATTACAGAATGGACAGCCTACTTGATCAAGTTAAACCTAAAGCTCCAAATGAAAACATCATCAGATAGATTTCAACTGTCATCTCACCAGTTGCTTGAGGTAACAGGCAGGCCTGGGGAGCTCGAAAGAGATGAAGCAGGAGACGGCATGTCATTCTTGCCCCAGGCTCTGCATCTGCATCTCCGCAAGCTAGGAGAGAGGATTTTAAAAGCAAGTTTTGTAACATACTGAAGAACATATCTTCCGCATTTCTCGTAAGCTGAAGTTTCTGGAATAATTTAAATAAATGCTCCTTACGGTAAAAAGTAAAGCACTGGCTATTTCTTTTCTGAGAAACGTGAGAGCTCTCTTAAAAACAAGTACTAAAATAGCCGTTTCCAACCTTCTCCATTGAAATCAGTGTGACTTTGTTTGGAACAATTATTATAATGCTACCATCTCTACCTTGATGACGTATTACGGCACAATGCACGTCTACTCAAATTCTACCCTGTCACTCCTTCAACTTGCGAGAGACCACAGCATCGAGACACCAAGCAAATAACCAGGGCAGCTCCAGGATGCAGCCTTACCTGCGGCGAGGAGAGAGGGGAGTGCGACGTGTTGCACGACGTCCTCCAGGGAGAAACACTGTCGTGCTATCAGAATAGCAATGAAAGTAGCTAATGAATCATGGAATGAAAGGTCACTCACCTTCAAGAAAAACATTGACATGTTTTAATACCTAACACCCTTTTGAATAACATCTTAAGATTAATATCTAAGAGAACGCAGGCAATACCAATAAGATCTCAAATCCCAAAAGGAACCAGTAGAGGGAAATCACTTATGAGTATTACCCTCTAGGCTTTTTTCTATTTTTTAAGACAAAGAAAGAGGTTCACCCATATCCCAATGCTTTAAGACAATACTAAGCTGTACCTGGAGTACATGTAACTGAGAAACCAAACAATAAAACAGCAAAATGAAGATATCTCTAAGTGATATAACATTAAGTAAGTCTTTTTGGCAAAGTACAGTATAATCTGATATTGAAGGGTAAGATCATTAGAAGCAATGGAAAACAAGAAGGTTCTCCTAACTGAAAAACAAGCCTTGTGAGTGTTTTGGTGTTTCTTTCAGGAATAACTAATCTTAATTTTGTAAGATAATTAATTTTAAAAACAACTGTGAAAATTCTCACCGACTCCTAAATTTAAAGAAGAGTGAAGATGAGTGAGGGAGAAAAATGAAAGAGGAGAATCAGGAGAAAAAATCATTCATTCAGAGTGAAACTTCTACCTTTTACAGATCTCACAAGACTTTGGCAGAAAATAATAAGAAAAACAGCTGTAATGGTAGCCTCCACATTAAGTTGTCCGGTTAAGTCAAAAACTATGGTTAGAGATTAACAGAGAAAGAGCACAGCACCTAGAGGTTCATACTGCTAAATCCAACTTTACAGACGAGGGAACAAGCAGAGGTAAAGTGAGAAAGAAACAACTGAAAGGTTAAGGACCTATGTTAAAGACAGAAATTTGGGTCTTTGCTGTCTGGAAGAGCAGGTCACAGGTATGAGTTTTACATCTGAGGTGCCCACATGATAGAGTAGGATTGGCCATGTGGTCTTCAGACACCAGAACTAGGAAATAAAACTTAACTGAGAGGCAGTTTTTATAATGTATATAGTTCTTCTATATATGAGATGCACTAATATGTAACATGATTTACTGCAAGAAATGATGGAAGTGACAGGCCGAAATAAAGAATCAAGATGGATTTTTAAGAAATTCACACACTGATGCAATGTGATAGCTTAGGAAACCTGTGATACTTTATAACGGACATCTCTTCAAAAACTCTCGGACACAGTCACTAAGAAAAGACTGGACACCCCTACGAATCTGAGCCTGGACATCCTAATCCCACACACAGAACCAATACTCTAAAGAGAGTTTTTCTCACCTTAAGAAAACAAACTGGCTGCCTTCAGAACGCAAACTGCTTTAGTTACGTTATGCCCTGCACCGTGAAGGACCCAAGGCACTTAGTCAACTACGACCAGACTACCCTGAGGAGACCAGACATGACGTCTCAGCTACCAAAGAAGGAGACTCCTGGCATCTCCACTCTAAATTAAGCTATTTTAGTTATTTTGTTTTTTTTTTTCATTTACTTTTCCCTGGCAATCACACTCTGGTTTATCACTTCTACAGAGAGAGAAGAAAACAATTTATATTATTTCAGTTAAGAGTTGAGTCAACTAAAAAAAGTTACTAATTGAATATTTAGTTGCACAGCTGAGTTTTTAAATGAAACAGAAAACTTACATCGACAGTGCAAAGAACATCATTAAAGCCCCACACGTGATTTGAAGAACAACAAAGAGCCTTCAGGACCCCCAGCCATTCTGAACTGAGAACAGTGCAGCAAGCTGTCAGCTCGGAGGAGAAATTGGCTATGTCATTAATCCTACAAAGAAAAAAAAGAACATAGGAGAAAGTAACAAAAGACAAAATACTCATACAGGATAAACTCAACGAACACATAATTTCAGTATCATCGAACAGGGGACTAATTTCTTAAGATTCAAGGATATAATAAAAATCCACTTGACAAACTACCTACTAGAATACGGGACAGAAGAGAAAGGAGATGTCTTCACACGTTTTCTAATATTTAATGCTGTCAAGCAACAAACAATAACCAGTACAGATACCAATTAACATATTTTTAGTTCTGTAAACAAATCTGACCTATGAATTCATGCTTTTAAAAAAAGTAAAAAGAAGACCTAAATCCAACATTTCCAAAATTATGTGTATTTTTCATTGGTATTTTTGTCATATATCTTTTTGAAAACCGATCAGACAACTGATAGACTGTATCTAGAGCATCTTACGTCAGATCAATAAGCCAGGTTAAGAAAAGCAGCCAGAATAGAGCTGAAGTAAACTCAGTAACAAAATAAGATTTAAAAAACAAAGGCAAATGTCTCAAATTAAAGATGTGAATTTCAAAGTAGCAATCATGTGTTTAATCAAAAAGCCCAGCTCACCTTCCAGCATCCTGATGACCCATACATACATTCATGAGAGTGTTGCAGACGAAGCTGTAGCGATTGGCTGCATTGTCACTAAGGATCTTGCCCAGCACTGAGTAGTTGACGCTACGGGCCGAGGGATTCTCAATAAAATCCATCATGAAGTCTGGATCCCATCGCAAGTTAGAATTTGCAGGAATCACATTGTTATATATGGTTTGCTTTACTTTTGAACAGGCACTACTGAGGTTACAAGAAGAAGAGTTAAAAGACAAAACAAAACTATAATAACTAGAAAGTGACTTCATTTAAGGACAGATTAAATGGCAGCTGTAAAGTATTCCTAGAGAAAGCTCACGTTATGGCTTCTTGATTCCAACTTTCCAATAATCAGCATTGGACACAGTGCCTAGAATGTTCTAGTTCAATAAACAGTTACTAATTGGGTAGAGGAACAAAACAAAAATAAGACATTTGGGTACTACTGTTAATTTCTAGGTCATTTCTACATTTTACATACTTTAAAAATAATCTACTAAGACATCCAACAACTTCTCTGAACAGTGAGTGTTGTCACTTAAGACTAATAAAAATGGATTGGATTACACACCAGGAATAACTTGGTGTTTCTAACCCTAATCATACATCCTGTAAAACTGTTCCTTTCCATTCGGGATATCCAGGGAGGTTCATGTGCCATGCCTAACTGGGAAAAAGGAGTTCACTCCCTGCCTTCAAGGAGTTTAAATTCTAGTAGGCAGATACAGATAATATACAAATACAAATTCTATGAGAGTAGAGAAACCATTATACTGTTCCTAAAAATGTATCATGCTGTGCTTCTCCGCGGTATCTAGGGTGTTTTAAGAACCTGGTTTACAATATTCAGAATTATACAGAATAATATATAGAATATTGTCTAAGTGTATAAAAGGGAATTAGAAAGCATCCTCTCAAATCTTGCTCTGCAGCTACGGCTGAAGGATGACCTGATTTCGGAGCTCAGTCCCCATGTGCACTTTGCTGTCCTTGCCCACTTGCTGTGGATAACAAGTCCGTAAACAACATTTCACCTTCTCTATAAAAGAGCTCTTTTAAACAACAGAAAATCTTTTCCTTTTAAATTTCAGTAAATTTATTTGTGATCAAGGTGACATGCCCTTGTTTCTGCACCTATATAAATAGTAGCTAGGAATGATTTCCTCACAAATGAAAAGATCTATAAACTCTTTCGGAGAAGGCACTGGCAACCCATTCTGGTACTCTTGCCTGGAAAATCCCATGGCTGGAGGAGCCTGGTAGGCTGCAGTCCATGGGGTTGCAAAGAGTCAGACACAACTGAGCGACTTCACTTTCACGCTTTGGAGAAGGAAGTGGCAACCCACTCCAGTGTTCTTGCCTGGAGAATCCCAGGGACGGGGGAGCCTGGTGGGCTGCTGTCTATGGGGTCGCACAGAGTCAGACACAACTCAGCGACTTAGCAGCAGCAGCAGCAAAGACTCTTTACCCTAAACTGTTACCACTGACAATTGCTTCCAGAAAACAGAGATTGCTCAGTTCAGTGTTTACCATAATGTGACTTCAGATTTTCTCCTTCACAATCACCTCTGGGAATTTGTAAAAATTAAAAGACTTCTGGACCTCACTGTTGGGTGTATGCAATCTGTATGCTTAAAAAAAAAACACACACACACAAAACTTTCCCAGGTAAAACTAAGTCCCAGATATGCTTGGAAAGTACTGGGCCAAGAGGGAGGACTAAAGCCACCCACTAAATGACAGCAAATACAACTTTCTACATGCTTTTTCTTTGCAGACAACTTATATAAGAGCTTGTCAGTGGTTGCTGACGGATATAAGTTTGCAACCTGAATTCATGACCTGTTCAAAATGACAAATATTAAATAGTTCCCAGTGCTTTTATTCATTTAACTTTAAAATTGTATTTATTTATGGCTGTGCTGGGTCTTCGTTGCTGCATGCAGGGTTGCTCTAGATGTGGCAAGCAGGGGCTACTCTCTAGGTGTGGTGTTCAGGCTTCTCATTGTGGTGGCTTTTCTTGCTTCAGAGCACAAGCTCTAGGCATGTGGGCTTCAGTAGTTGTGGCTTGCATGGGCTTAGCTGCCTCACGTCATGTGGAATCTTTCCTGACCAGGGACCAAACCCATGTCCACAGGATTGGAAGGTGGGTTCTTAACCCAAGTCTGTCTTTAGAAAGCAAAAGAATTCTGCTTTTCTTTCTGTATTTTCTTATGAGTCAGCCTCACTTTTCTATGGACATCTTTCAAGTTGATGCCCTCCTGCCTCCTCTTACAATTTTCCTGAACTTTGTGGTTCATGGTGAGTCTCCTCACCCTTCATTTTGAGGCTTCCTATTTCACTTATTACACTCTTTCCGGATGAGCTCTAGGTTTTAATGAAACATTAGCTGCCATCAGGGTCACTGTCAAATTCTTAGCACTGTTTCAGGAGTATATGAAGTTAACAAACAAATAAAAGCTCTCATTTCCTTCTGAAACTGTATGCATCATAAAACCCTGATAAAATAATGAAAGCAACACATAGCTCAAGGCCAAAATGACTTATATTCAAATGTAGGCTTCATCATTTATTAACTTATGATGAAGAGCAATCATTTACTGATAGGAAAAATTATTTCTACTTCCTGGGGTTGTTAGAGGATTAAAGATCTTGATGAAAACAACCTAGCAAAGCCTTTGGCACACAGCAGCAGCTCAGTCATAGTGAATGTTAGCTGCTCAGTCCATGTCTGACTCTTTTTGACCTCTCAGACGGTAGCCCACCAGGCTCCTGTTTATGTGATTCTCCAGGCAAGAAACTGGAGTGGGTTGCCATGCCCTCCTCCAGGTTATCTTCCCAATGCAGGGATCAAACCAATGTCGCCTGCACTGGCAGGCAGATTCTTTAACTCATCTGAGCCACCAGGGAAGCCTGCTCAGTCATAAGTAGACGTGATTAGTGATCTATTTCCTTCAAATATTACACTTATACACATTATAGATGATGTTTCAGATCCAATCATTAAAACTGGTTTAGTAATATATTAATAGACATCTCTCTGCATATCTAGCTTTTCTTCAACCATTTTCTTAGTCCTAGACTATAAATAACACTTGACTCGAAGGTTTTCCAAGAGAATTGCCGTTTTCTTCCATGTCTTTAATTGCTAATGCTAGGCAGCCCCTCAGTTCATTGTTGGTCTCCTAAGTTTCTGCACAGCCAGTGTGCAATACTTGAATTAACTCACTTAACATGCTTTATTACCCTGCAGGAGCATTAGTGGTCAAACACTGTGGCTTTCTTGAGAAACTTACAGGGCTGTTGTAAGAACCCAGTCATGTATGAGAAAACTCTCTGAAAACTGTAAACTGAAAGCTCTCTGCAAAGTAATAGAAGAACAAGGGGCATTGTTTTTACATTATTTCAGGGGGAAAATATTAATATTTCATAAGGGATTATTTTTTAACCTAATTCATTTCATAAAGACATACTTTCACATTTTTTTTCCCTATCAGTACCATTAAAAATATCACAGATTTTGTTTTTGGTATAGATCATTCTTTAAACAGACTTTTTTTGCAGTGCCTACTATGAGCCAGATACTCTTCAAGGTACTGGGATAGAACAATGAAGAAAATATAAAGCTTCTGCTCTCAAGAAGCTTATATTCTAGAAAGGAGCCAGACCATAAATAAGTGTATAATGTATGGAGTGGGGAGGGGGAATAATGCTAAGCTCAGAGAATGACAGAGAGTCGGGGCAGGGGCCGTCCTACATCAAAGGGGCTGATCAGGGAGGCAGAGCCCTGAATGAACTGTGGGAGTGAGCAAGTAACTGCGGGAAAACTTTACAAGAGTGGTAACAGCCAAGTGCAAGAGCTCCAAGATGGGAGTGTGTTTAGAATATCTGGAGACCAAAAGGGACGTCCATGTGGTTAATTTGAACAGAGAGAAAGAGAAGACAGAGCTGGATCCAGTAGATCCTGAAGGATTTTGAATTCTATTTTGAGTAGATAAGAAGCCACTGGTATATGTCAAGTTATTCTTGTTTTAAAAGGGTGACTTTTGAAGACATGCAGAAAATACTCTTAAGAGAATCAAGGATGCAAGCCAAGAAAGCACTTAGAAGGAAAATGTGATGGTCCAACCAAGAGATGAGCATGGTGGGAGTGGCAAAGCAATGAAGAGTGGTCAGATTCTAGATGCACCTGGAAGACAGAGATTCTCAGATTTACAAACAAACTGGATGCAAGGTACAAGAGAGTGAAGAAAAATCATTAACTGACTATTCTTTCCTTGCCTGATTCTAGATTCCAAATTTATTTTGTCAGCTATTACCATTTCCTTCCCTCCACCAACTTACAATTAATCATCTAAACTTCCTCAAACAACATTAAGTAAGTAAGCAAATTAGGAGCTTCCAGCACCTGTCCACCTGTTGGGGGTACAAGTGCTAAACTGCAAAGAATGACAGGGAGCCAGAATGCTATTTCAAGTAGGAAGGAAAAGGAGTCAAAGAAACAATGCAGGGAGAAAGGAAGTATGCAAACGATGGGGAAACAAGTTTCTAAGTGAGGTAATAGCAACTGCAAGATACACCATGTTTTCTATTCTACCAAAATTTCAATCAGAGTTAAACATGCATAGTAATTTGGAATAGGAAGTTACAGGTACAATGAAATGTAATTCAACAGGAATTCTGGCAGATACAATTAGGATTACTTCTCATTATTAAAAAGGATGACAATATTGGTTGGCCCACAAAAAAAAAAGGTGAGGGGGACATAGACCTATTCTTATTCTTTTGACTTTCTTCTACCCACCTGAAGAGGTCTCCAAATTTACTTCTGAGGTGGCTACATGACACGTAGAGGTCGTAGAGGTAGGCTAAGATGCATCTTTCGGGGGAAGAGCATTCTGAGGGGTTCACAACGTGCTTTACCACACCACACAATCTAAGGAGGAAAATACATGAGGACATGAGACACACACTTTGTCAATATATATGTTATTGCTTGAATCTTTTAGAGTGAGAATATATCCCTGATTACTTTGAGTAAGAAAAAAAATATCAGACTGTTAACACTAATCATTATAGCAAGAAAATAACTGAATAAAATATCATTTTCTATTATGATATTGAAACAGTATTTTTAAAACTTCAGAAATGCCATTAACAATAAGAAATGAAAGAAATTCCTCCATACAGAAGATGTATAGGGAGGAGTCCATCAATAAAGTTTCTGTACCAGGATATAAAAGTTTTAGTAGATAATCTCTCTTGAGTAAAAAGATTGATAAATTCAGGAAATGTGCAAAGGACCCCATGTCCACTTTGTAAAGGACCAATTTCTTCATATCAGTAAGTCTGATAAGTTCAATTTTAAGACCATAAGCTGGTTCAGGCATAAACTGACAAATTCATGTTTTGTGGTCACATTCTCCTTGTTTATCCAAACTAGAAACAAATTTATTTTAGTTAATCTTAATTAAGAATTCCAAACTCCTTCTTTTTGGTGATACAACACTTGCAATTCAGAAGAAGCATTTACTACTCCAATTTCCCAGATCAGACAGATGGCCTCTCGGGCCACAATTCATACAATACACAACTTCACGTGACACATATAGACACACTAGTGGGCCACCCACCTATCAGAGTCAGAGTCCACCGCCATGCCGTATTTGATTACAGGGTTCAGGACTGCTACAACAGTGTCACATATGACTCAAGATTATTAAAGCTGAAAGATGCTTCAGAAATCATATGATTCTTCTTTATCTCACTAAGAGGGCTCTGAGGCTCAGAAAGGTAAAGTAATTTGCCCACAAGGCAAAGAGCTAGTTTATAGCAGACCCAAAAAGAGAACTCAGGTCTCCAGAGGCCTAGTCTAGAGCCTTCTCTGCTGTTTAGAAGACGGGAGGAAGCCTGGGATGACAAGCCTGAGAAGGACACCGAAATCACAGGCGATACCTCTGAGCACCCTCCCCAAGACGTGTGACTTGAAGGCTCACATAGTCTTGGACTTGTTATTCCCGCTCTGGGATCAGCAGAACCCTGATAGCTCTGCTGTTCAGCTGGCAATAGCAGAGGAAGAGCAGTGTTCCCTGAAACGGGTCTGCCATGCTGTGGGCTTTTTCTTTGTGGGTGTAAATGAGAAATGCCTTTCAAAATAAGACAGAGAAGCGTCAACATCCAGAAAGAAATCCAGCCCAACATCAGAGGTGGGACTAGCAAACCATGCAAAGAAATAAGCATGTAGCATCCCGAGGCTTGTGAATCGACAGCAGCAGATGCAGACTACTGAAAATGGCTGTCAGTTACATCAAAAGTGTCCCCAAGTCAAGAAGAAAAGTAGATGCTTCAATCAGTTGTTACCTATATAAACCAAAATAGCCCTAGGTATACCTTGAAAAAGCAAAGAATTATTTTGTGATTAAAGAAAACAAACATGTATTGAAAGATTGCCAGGCATTTACTCTATCAAAGTCAGTGTTCCCTCCACTCCCTAGAAGTAACATTTTACATTGAGATCCAGTATGTTTATATAAGTACAAAAAATAACAGTTTGGGGAAAAGTACTTATATTTACTATATATGATAAAAAAAAAAAAAACAAACACAAAGTGAATATCAAACATGATTTTATAAACATTTAATAGAACACAAATTTAAAATATCAAAATAAATGACAATGACATAATTTCAAAATAAAGGGGGGAAAAAAAGCACTTGTGACAAACTATTATTTTCATTTCATGACCAATTAGGGCATTTCCATTCGCAGTTTAAAAAGTATGATGTAAATCAAACAGCATGAATGAGCTGCATGAATGATTGCTAACTGTTTCAGCAATCTGGCGGATTTATTAGCTATGAGATGCTGGGTACAACACTTCACCAGCCACTCCAATTAACAGGCCTGAGTGTCAGTCTCTTGACTTGTAAAATGGTGCTAATTATTCAACTCCACAGGGTAGTTGAGGGCTGTAAAATAGTTCTCTATTTTCTGGATTCTAAGGTAGCTATTTTCTTACATTTAAGAATATCAGGGATGTTTCAGATGCCACTTAGTAATAATCTAAGTGTTTATTACCTGTGGCTCTTCTCTCATATGAAGAGAAAACTTACAGTTCATCAAGGCTAAAATATTTAACTGGCTCAACAGAGAAAAAAAATTCTGCTGACTCTGGTCACAGAGAAAAAACTGAAGAAAGAGGCCAGAATAGGAGAGACAAACTTGAAGGAAAGATTAAGAAGATATTAAATGAGGTGTCTTCAAATAATAAGATAGTATTTGCTAGGTGAGGAGGGCTGCAAATAGAGAAGAGGCACAGAAATACTTGTATCAAGTTCAATGTCAGCAAAAGTCTAAAAGCAAAAATTCTACTTAAGCCAAAACTCTAGTCAAAAATGTACTTCAACTTTAAAGTAAAAATGTTTCATCTTGGGAAATGCAGTTAAAGAAAAGCACATGTAGTTAGGAGACAGCCTCTTATACGAACTGAATGTAACAATAATTGGATTTACTTTGTTCTGGTTTTTTTTTTTACTTATATGGTTATTAAAGAAACATCTTTAAGACTTCAAAGAATAGTTAAAAATTTAAAAACCTATGTGTAGAATTAATGTGGTAGCATTTCCTCTTCCCTCCAAAAGCTGCTGTTAAATAGATGCCACTCTAGAATAGATAGATGACATGTGCTGGATTACCCAAAAAAAGCATGGTGAAACCAAAGAACTCCATGTCTGTCTTTTGAGCCCAGGAGGAAAAACGGAAGAAAAAGAAAAAGAGGTTGCCTTTCTTTTACATATACATAAAGCCCAGAGAAAGAAGTCTGTAGTGGACAAAAAAGAGCTCAGAATAAGTGTTTTGACAGCTCATTATACTTCTCTGGTCCCATTAATTTTAGCCCCTAATGATAGTGATGTAATGACTTAGCCCAACTTCTCCAGTGGTAGAAGAGAAAACCTTAGCCTACAATTCATCCAAACCGAAAAAGACTAAGAATCAAAAAGTCATTTATGCTAGATTAACTCATCAAAATTTTCCTTTAATTTATAAAAGAAATGAAATTGAAAATTAAATCTGTAAGATGGTATGTATTCAAAGCTTATTTGGAGTTGGATTCTCCAAATAGAAACTGAAATTACATGAACAAAGAAGCAACCACATATTCACCAATAATAATAATAATTCAGGATTCTGGTCAATAGAGATGACAGTAACTAGGGAGAGAGAAGTAGGCAGGCAGGCTTTCTACGCTTTTATCATCGTTCTGTTAAACGCTTCCTGGAACAAGCATTCTTTAACTATGCATCTTTTTATGGAACAAACAGTACTATTTTTCCTTTAAAGACATTATAAAACTTTATCACAAATACACATTCTGTCGTTAAATCTGTGAACAGGTTATATAGGAAGGCCTTTGTTCTTCTTTCAAACTTTATATTAAGTTATTATTTTAAAATAAAGCTTCTTAAAAAAAGCCACATTACACATTTTAGGATATACCAACCCTTCAAACACCTGGGCTGTCTGATCAGGATTCAGGATCAGACAACTGTGGTAACGCCTGAGAACAGCCACGATGCAGACACACAGTCCTGTCGTGTAGCTTCCTGCCAGGCTGGAGGACTTCAGGAGCAGTTCTGCCTCCACAACACTCAGTTCGTTCAGGAGCTGCAAAAGGCAAAACGATCGAATAAACATGTAGCTGCCAGAACAAATAGGAAACAACATTAATTTTTACACACTCTGGATATACTGAGTCATCCTAAAACTGCTTGATCTCCTTTCTTGTTCTGCCACAGGATTATATACATATAAAACCACCAATGCAGTATCTCAGGCAATTAAATGGCTTTTACTTTTAATCCTTTATCAAAATTATACTTTTCCTTCTGCCTGGGCATCATGGTCCATGCCATGAAGAGGGATTCAATACTGAAATAGTTGCCAAAATTGTATGGTGGTCCAAAGTTCTGGACTGGATAATTTCAGGAAAAAACACCCCTAGCCTCTTGATTTTTTTCCATTTACACGTCATTTTCAATAAATGGAAATTATTCATCAGTATTTTCTTATTATTAACAAAGCTAACACCTCCAACAGAATAAGTAAAAGATATGTTTTATTTCTATTCACTAACAATATATACTAACAAAAGAACTCAAGTATGTGTACACGAAAAATAGTGGAACAAATCAATGTTTCATATTTTTTGTTCTTACATTAAATATACTCTATTATAAACAGCAAACAAATTTTCACCTTTCCCTAACCAAAACAACAGAAGACAAATAAGAAATACAGTCAAAACTCTCACTTTTTTACTATTATATTTTAACACCAATTATATTTAATTGAAAATTATGGACATAGCTGCTAGTTAGATACTGTTGACTCAGAATGTCTCAACTGTACAGAACTGCACGGGTGGCTCATTGTAAACTGGACAATGCCTAGTAGGTTTGCTTTGCTAAAAGGCAGGATGCCTTTGATACCTGTATTGCGAAGTCAATGAGTCCATTAATATTAAGTGCTGGCTCCATGAGATCAAAGATGAGCTGAATGTGGTGAGCCAATGGGAGATGGTATGATGTTCCTGATGCAAAGCTTGTGATTTGTTCTAGCACATTGTTAGAAATCTATGTGAAAAAAGTGAAAGTAATTAGAAGACCAATATTCCAAATAACTTTTATGTATTATTTTAATTTTGGGAGGTAAGAAATGTGAATTTATACATGATTCCACTTAGAAGTTGAAACATATTTTTACAGAAAAGAAAATCAGTACAAATCAAATAATATCCTTAAAACAAATATAATCTGAAGAAATAAGACAAGTTGTCATTACGATTTTGACCTAAGTCTCCTAAAGGTAGAACTATAAATGCTTAATTAATTTCCAGATATCCCTTTGACTACCTATGGATTTGGTTTCTTCCCAATTGCAAAGTACTTTGTTTCAGTCATCAACAGACTTCTCCCTTATCAATCAGCAATGCAGGACACAAAATGTAATAATGTAAGTATTACATTAGAGATTACTTTATGTAGTGCTGATTGTTATCACAAGGTAAAAGTATTTCTGGATAAAAATTAATCCTCTGAGAAAAGTAAACTGACACTTGAAACTGAACTACTCAACAGTTTTAAGACACCTCCAAATAGGTTTTAAAAATGCATTTATAAAACAAGGAAGGCTGAAGACACATATTGCACGAAAGAGATTTCAGGAACTATCCCAGCTCCATAATAAATCAGCTTTAATGGCTACCTGAGATGTCACTTGATGCTGATCAAAATATGAAAGGAGTTGAAGTTTTGTGAACACAGTCTCCAGGGTCGGAAATGCTTCCTGTTTGCTCTTCCTGGCTTTCTGTCCTTCATCTCCAACTAAACAAACACATAGTAGATACATTATTTTTCATTTAATTGAAGCTCTTGACCTTTTTCAGAGATACTTTTTTTACTGAACTATAACACACATATGGAAAAGGGTACAGACTCACTGAATTTCTACAAAAGAAATTAATTCATGTAATGAAACTCAAATAACAAAATCACATACCAAAACCCTAGAAGCCCTCTCAGGTTCCCTGCAGTCACTTCCCCGCCCCAGAGAACCAAGAGCCTGCCCTCTAATGGCTCAGATTAGTGTTGCTCACTTTATACAAATGGAATCATATGATATATACTTTTATATCCCTCATCTTTCATTCAGTAGTATTCTTCTGAGATTGATCCATATTGATGAGGTAATTCTAATTATTTTCTAAACATTAACCATTCTCATTTATGTAATATACTTAAATTTTGGCTATTAATGAGAAATGATAGTTGCTCAGTCGTGTCTGACTCTTCACGACCACAGCCCTAGCCCCACCAAGCTTTTCTCTCCATGTAATTCTCCAGATAAGAATACCGGATGAGTTGCCATTCCCTTCTCCAGGATTAATGAGAAATCCCTCCTTAAATATTTCTTACTCATTGACTTTTAAAATATGATATCAACATTGAATGGGGAAAAAAATCACCTAGGCTCAAATGAATATAACAGAAAACTCCACTGCCATCTTGTTAGGAGACTGTCTAACAATGTAGTGTATAAAAAGGGAAATCTACACAATCCTTAACTTTTTAGGGGACAGGAAAGAACTAAATCTGTCCACATTACTAAAAAAGTGATAACTTTATCAATTTAACATAGAGAAGTTTGCAAAAATTAAAAGTAAGAAATACTATGAATTACAATTCTCTTGTAATTGACAGCTCTGAGGATAAGACCCAGAAATAATTAGGTCCTATTTTAAAACATTTTTTAATATATGTACTTACAAACACAAATCTAAAACCAAGAAAATGCTGTACTGTATGATCTCAAGGTTCTCTTTCAACACTATGATTCTAAGTAGTCAAATGCTACTGAAACAAAAGCCTCCTCACACATCATCTTACATGGGAAAGTTTAATTTCAGGGAACAAAGGTCGTTTTACAGATTTTTGTATTTAAGAAAGATTACACTAAACTAAACCATGACACCATTCAGGTATGACCTAAATCAAATCCCTTATGACTATACAGTGGAAGTGAGAAACAGATTTAAGGGCCTAGATCTGACAGACAAGAGGGCCTGATGAACTATGGACAGAGGCTCATGACATTGTACAGGAGACAGGAATCAAAACCATCAAGAAAAAGACTATCAAGACCCAATAAAAAAAGAACTGCAAAAAAGCAAAATGGCTGTCTGAGGAGGCCTTACTAGCTGTGAAAAGAAGGGAAGTGAAAAGCAAAGGAGAAAAGGAAGGATATACCCATTTGAATGCAGGGTTCCAAAGAATAGCAAGGAGAGATAAGAAAGCCTTCCTCAGTGATTAATGTAAAGAAATAGAGGAAAACAATAGAATGGGAAAGACTAGAAATCTCTTCAAGATAATTAGAGATACCAAGGGAACATTTCATGCAAAGATGGGCACAATAAAGGACAGAAATGGTATGGACCTAACAGAAGCAGAAGATATTAAGAAGAGATGGCAAGAATACACAGAAAAACTGTACAAAAAAGATCTTCATGACCCAGATAATCATGACGGCGTGATCACTGACCTAGAGCCAGACATGCTGGAATGAGAAGTGAAGTGGGCGTTAGGAAGCATCACTACGAACAAAGCTCGTGGAGGTGATGGAATTCTAGTGGAGCTATTTCAAAACCTGGAAGATGATGCTATGAAAGTGCTGCACTCAATATGCCAGCAAATTTGGAAAATTCAGCAGTGGCCACAGGACTGGAAAAGGTCAGTTTTCATTCCAATCCCAAAGAAAGGCAATGCCAAAGAATGCTCAAACTACTGCACAATTGCACTCATCTCACACGCTAGTAAAGTAATGCTCAAAATTCTCCAAGCCAGGCTTCGGCAATACGTGAACCATGAACTTCCAGATGTTCAAGCTGGTTTCAGAAAAGGCAGAGGAACCAAAGATCAAATTGCCAGCATCTGCTGGATCATGGAAAAAGCAAGAGAGTTCCAGAAAAACATCTATTTCTGCTTTATTGAGTATGCCAAAGCCTTTGACTGTGTGGATCACAATAAACTGTGGAAAATTCTGAAAGAGATGGGAATACCAGACCACCTGACCTGTCTCTTGAGAAACCTGTATTCAGGTCAGGAAGCAACAGTTAGAACTGGACATGGAACAACAGACGGGTTCCAAATAGGAAAAGGAGTACGTCAAGGCTGTATATTGTCACCCTGCTTATTTAACTTCTATGCAGAGTACATCATGAGAAACGCTGGGCTGGAGGAAGCACAAGCTAGAATCAAGTTTTCTGGGAGAAATATTAATGACCTCAGATATGCAGATGACACCACCCTTATGGCAGAAAGTGAAGAAGAACTAAAGAGCCTCTTGATGAAGGTGAAAGAGGAGAGTGAAAAGGTTGGCTTAAAGCTCAGCATTCAGAAAACTAAGATCATGGCATATGGTCCCATCACTTCGTGGCAAATAGACAGGGAAATAGTGGAAACAGTGTCAGACTTTATTTTGGGGGGCTCCAAAATCACTGCAGATGGTGACTGCAGCCATGAAATTAAAAGACGCTTACTCCTTGGAAGGAAAGTTATGACCAACCTAGATAGCACATTAAAAAGCAGAGACATTACTTTGTCAAGAAAGGTCTGTCTAGTCAAGGTTATGGTTTTTCCAGTAGTCATGTATGGATGTGAGAGTTGGACTATAAAGAAAGCTGAGTGCCGAAGAATTGATGCTTTTGAACTGTGGTGTTGGAGAAGACTCTTGAGAGTCCCTTGGACTGCAAGGAGATCCAACCAGTCCATCCTAAAGGAGATCTGTCCTGGGTGTTCATTGGTAGGACTGATGTTAAAGCTGAAACTCCAATACTTTGGCCACCTGATGCAAAGAGCTGACTCATTTGAAAAGACCCTGATGCTGGGAAAGATTGAGGGCAGGAGGAGAAGGGAAAGACAGAGGATGAGATGGTTGGATGGCATCACCGACTCAATGGACATGGGTTTGGGTGGACTCTGGGAGTTGGTGATGGACAGGGAGGCCTGGCGTGCTGTGGTTCATAGGGTCACAAAGAGTCGGACACGACTGAGTGGCTGAACTGAACTGAAACGGCTTGCTAATGGCAAATGTAATAGCAAATGTTTTAAAAACAACATTAGGAAGAAAGGAGATTTCTATTTCAACAACAAGCAAGTATGGTTTAGGGGCAAAAGACAAGCAAAACACCTAGGTTGTTTTATTTCCTAAAACAAATAAACAGAGAATCAAAATGTGCTGAATAAAATAAGGTACAAGATTATGTGTAACTTTTGCCAAATAACACCAAATATAATGCAAAGAATAAGAATAAAGAAGTTCATGAAACCTACTAGTTTTTCAATATCTATTCTCAAAGGTACAAATTAAGTTATATTGCCTTAAATATAACTGCTCACAGGTCATAAGTGTGTTTAAAATATTCACGTTTTTAATTTTTCACTTACCAACATCACTGATCCAAGACTGAAAGCTTACACCACTAGTCTTGGATACCATGAGCTTTGGAAGTGAAGTTAATATATTTTTTCAGTCTTTCTTGGTACCAAAACCAAGTGTGTCATCAAAAAAAGTAACAGAATTGAGGATGAAGACCCAGTATGAGAACTCAAAAAAGCCTCTTTATTGGTTTGTCTATATTAATAGGCTCTATTTACTTACACATAGCCAAGTGAAAGAAAAATTTAAGAAATTACTGTTGGTTCTCAAAGGAATATTTTAATGACGTTTACATAAGCAATAATATAATAGCAATTCATAGATTTTCATCTGTTTTATGTTCATTTGCTTTCAAAATATATATTATTGCTCTTCTGTGGCTTAATTTTGGTTTTCCATTTTTTAAAACAACTCTAATCCTGGTGCTCACTTCAGCAGCACATATACTGAATCTCTAATCTTAGAAGTTTGGGCTTTTGTTGTTATGATAAACTTCATTAGTGGTCTGCAAATTCATACCCAAAGATGACCTGTGAATGTAAATGTAGAATGAGACTTGCCTATTTCGACTTGAAATGTCATTTCAACATTAGATTATGAATCCACCCCACCCTCCCAGGCAAAGTCTGGTTGATCCGAGAGCATACCTAGTAAGTTCCTCAAAGCCACGTTTCTATTTGTAACCAGAAAGCAAACACATGCTAACACTACCTGTTTTCTGGTCTCACCAGCATATCAATGCTAGTGTTTACATAGTGACTTAAACATAAGACTTCTTAGCAGAAGGCAGCTCGCTATCCCAAATTAACAAGCATATTTCTGATTGATGAGGAGTTTTATTTAGAATGTGGGAAAGAAAAAATCCGCAATGAAGATGCCCCTCTCCTCAGCGGTGCCTCTAGTACTGGAATATCTCAAAAATTAGCGGGAAGAACAATGATCTCCTGGTGAGTTCATAAGCAAGAACTGACTATTTAAGAGACTAATCCAAAGATAGGACAGATGATAGCTGAACATTTTAAAAAAACTCTTTGTAAAGAAAGGAAGTGGACTCAGCAGAAAAGGACACCACAGTGCTTCCTTCCTTGTCTTACCCCTCAGCCTTCCAACACCAAACATTCCACAGGATCTGGAAAGACTTGCTAAAATTAATTTAGGAAAAGCATGTATTACTGAACCTCCTAAAGAGAAAGTGTCCATCACATTCCCAAATATACAAAAAAGTAGTTTCGGATACATTTTGCCAGCCAGCTGCTGAGCTTCGAAATTCAGACTATTTCCTCTTTTCTTTAATAGAGAAAACAGAAAAATAGCAGATCGACAGTTTTTTTAGAGCAGTTCTTCCCCCTCCTCACAATCTCGATAATGGCAACAGGTTTCATTTCCCTTCCACCACCTCATGGAGCTCCTACAGCACTAGCTCCTTATGTGGCCACAGAAGAGAGTTGGGGAATCTTATGTAAATAACACGAAGGCAGCTGTCCCATTGAGTTCTAATACATCAGATGCCCAAAACACACTTTTAAGACTGAAAAACATGCCACCCTCCTACCTTGTTTCTGCATCTGCACCCTTAATGATGGAGAGGAAAGAGAGCTATTTGCGTTGGTTATATCTAAATTTTCTGTAGGAAAGATCTACTGTGGACAAGCCTCAGTATTTCGTTCAGTTAAAGTCCTAAGACTGGATCCTCTGGGAAAAGGTTCATAAAACAGTATTTATTTTGTAGTGAACAACAAAGTGGAATTCCTAGAGGTGGTTTATGCCAGGTGTAGGAAGTGAGCTATTTTCATAGGGAAAGTCCAAACTTTCTTCCCAGTGTATTACCTAAGTAAAAGAGAAATAAACACCACTGGTGGTAGTGGAGCATACAAAACGATAGCACATTGTAAACCACATGACTATCTAATAAAATAAACTTTGGGAAGGGTAATTAGGCCAATGTGAACCGGATAATTACAAAATTCCAGTTGTGCAATAAGGTGACATAATACAAAGGCATAGCTTCACTGTAGGAACCATGTAAAAACACTGAGGAAAGAGCATTCCAAGTCATTATGGAGCAAAGACCGTTTTATTCTTAACAGAAATTGCTTGGAAATGCAAGTAGCCTCCACTACCTATTGCACCTATTCTTCTGAATAACATAAGAAAAGATCAGTCACTGCACTGTCACGAATTTCAATTATCATGTAAATATGATGAGGCTTCCCTGGTGGCTCAGTGGTGAGAATACGCCTGCCAATGCAGGAGATGTGGGTTCTATCCCTGGGTCAGGAAGACCCCCTTGGAGGAGGACATGTCAACCTATTCCAGTATTCTTGCCTGGAAAATCCCATAGACAAAGAAGCCTCATGGGCTAAAGTCCATGGGGTTGCCAAGAGTCTGACATGACTGAGTGATTAAACAACAACAAAAATATGATGAGCCAACTGCAAGCTTGAGAAAAGGATGGAATTAGGGGAACAGACCTCTTCCAGACTAAGGGTTTTCCATTTTTTCATACTTTATCACATATGCACACTCAGTCATGTCCAACTTTTTGTGACCTTTTGACTGTAGCCCGCCAGGCTCCTCTGTCCATGGGATTTTTCAGGCAAAAATATTGGAGTGGTTGCCATTTCCTTCTCCAGGGGATCTTTCCAACACAGAGACTGAACCCACATATCCTGTGTCTCCTGCATTGCAGGAGGATTCTTCACCTTCAGAGCCATCAGGGAAGTTCTTTTAATACTTTATATATGACTATTGCAGAAAATTTGGGAAATATGAAAAAAAAGAGGAGCAAGTAAAAATTACCTCTATCTATCCATGGAAGGCACCATTTTAAATGGTGCCTATAAATAAATGGAATATGTAACTATAAATGGAATCAAGGCCTTAAAATTTCAATGTGCTTATTCATATTTCAATGTAACAGTCATCTGGGGGAGGAAACACTGCTGACCATGCCACGTATGACTTTGATAAAGACTGCTAAGGCAGAAGACAAGAGAGCAAATGGGGGCAAATGCGTGAGGGCTCTTTACCCCCTGTCTCTGTGTTGCTCTTCTTATTTAGGATTTTCAAAATATCTTTGGTAATCTTCTTCAGCTGATGTCTGGCTTCGTCACGCTCTTTTCCCACTCCATAAAGAAGGATTGTGCGCTGGTTACATTCATGACTTGAAGATTCATCCTGAAAAAGAGAAAACGCATTTTGAAAGCCCTGTTTAGAGGGCGGGGTTCATGGACATGAAATGCGCTAACCACAGCATCTCCATGCTGGCTCGTGCGGTGGTGGCATCTGGCCCGCCTTTCAATTCACCTCAACCTCCACTGGCAACACCCTTGTTTTTCCAGTTTGGAACTTGCTAAAGTTTAAAAAAAAAAAAACAAAACACAGTGTCAACTGACCTGAAGTCTTAATAGAAGCAGTTGATGTGGGCGTACCTTACAGAGTAAGTTTTGACTCTTGATTATTTAAAATTAACATGGTATTAATGTCACATCCTAATTACATACTAGCTATATTTTTATCCTTATGGAAAATGTTATTTCTTAGTAAGCTCGGCTTTCTACATTCAGTAAACATTTTTAAACGGTTTATATTTTTGCTAGGATCCTCAAGTACTTTTATTAAAAAAAAAAAAAAATTCCATTAACTTCCAACATGACTGTGTAAGACACAGGAACATATATTTCTTTCCAAGTGTAAACAAAAGCCAGCATGGTCTTATTAGGTGTGAGAAAAATAGCTGGAAATGCAAACGCATTCTGACACCACCTTCCTCTCCTGGACCACCTCCCTCCCCCACCCCACCCCCATCCCAAACACAGTGGATTCCATCACTGTTTTTCCTACACAGGAGAGGGAACTACCAAGGCAGAGCATCACAAAAACACACTCCTTAAGCAAAGTTAAATCATCTAAGATATGTCCTCTCTTATGCCTGGTTTTGAATTTTTCTATGTAATCTTTTCTCTTTGATCCTATATTCCTAAATTTTCTTGATAGAATTCCTAGTTCTATCATTTAGCCCATCTTCTTTTCTTAACATTTGCCCATATTTACTCGTGCGAGGTAATTCCTATCACTAATAGTATCTATCCCTAAGAAGCTCACACGAGGGAAAGATTTGTCCCAGGAAAAACAGACTGTATTCTGTGCATATAAATTAGCAGTGCCTGCAAAAAAGAACAGAGTCCTTGTGACCTGAAGAACACTAATGTTCAATATGGAGTACACTCCATGTGTGTGCTCTGCACAAAGCAGCATTTTGCTTCTGCAGTCTTGAGGAAGGACCCTGTTTCCTCTCAGTCTCAGTCACTGTTCTCTCAGTCCCTTTTTGTCATTCTGTCTTTCTCTCACCTGCCTGCATTCAAGGCACCACTTCTTGCATCGCTTCCTTCTTTACAACATTTTATCAGAAACATACATTTGCATAATCTGCCAATCTATCTTGCTACCACGTCCCCAAATGTTATTTTAAGTGCTCAAATTTGCCTTCTTAAAAAAAAAAAAGCTAGCAGTGTTTTCTAGAAGCTGTTATTTAATACCCTGAGTTGCATAATCTCTTCCAAAGTCTCAATGGACAGACCTAACCCCAGCATAAAGTCAACACAGACAGTGATTCCTATAGCTCTATGACCTGAGCTACTTGACTAATCTCTGATTTTGTTGTTCCTCCACTGATATACTTCCTTTTTGTCTGGTAGGATGTATAAATATAAGCCCTACAAAGGGAACAGAAAGGCGATGAGGAAACTGTACAAAATTCAGATACCAGTCATGTGCCCTGGTGATTGTTTTCAGTTAAGTCACCTGTCAAGTGGTTCTGATGCAAACTTGAGTGTGAGGGGTGATGGAAAGATGTTAGCAACAGCTGTTTACAGAGTACCTACCTACAGCAAGACAAGGTACTACGAACCCTGAAAAAATGCATGGATGAATGTCCCCTGATTAAGGAGTACAGATTCAGTGTCATCCCAGCAGCATCTGCAGAGCTTGAAGCCCAAACAGGGAAGAGGAAGGAAGGTATCCTAGAAAGATCCATGTGTTCTATGGACACGGAGTACTATGGCTCCACACTGATCAAGTAACAGCCTAAGATCAGGGTAAGAGAGGGCTGTGACTGCACCCAAGGTATGCCCTTGCCAAAGCCATGGTCCAGAATAACGAGCCTTTTCGAGCCTCAGATTCTTCCCCTAAAAACTGGTAACACCTCCTTTATTACAATGCTTGAGTGAGAACTGAGATATGTCTGTAAAAATGCTTAGTGGCATATCAGATTCAGCACCCCCTGCTGCCCATTCATATTACTGCACCTCCCCCGGGAAGCGCCCTGCAACCACATTGCTACTCAGTATTTCCCAAAGGCGCTGAGCACTTCCTTCCTTTGCTGGTCTCCTCCTGCCACCTGAAATGCTCTCAGCATCCTCAACTGCACTTGTAGAAATGCTGCGTACAATGACAGCATTTCTGTCACCCGAGTTTATTGAAAACCTTCACTACAGGGGAAGGGGTGGAGAGGACAGACTTTGGAGCATTTATCACGGTGTACAGCACTTATTTTCTCAGTATCTGTTAAACGTCTGTCTTCTCCACGAGACTGTCAGTTTTGTGAGAAAGAACCCGGTCTATTTTATTCACATTTACATTCTCCTTAATGGCACTTAATATTTGTTAAATATGTGAAACAAGTAATAATTAAGTAACCAAAAAACTAAAAGAATGGGGCAGGGGTGAAGATAAGAACAAAACACGGTTTTATAGAAAAGTTGGCTTGATAACTAAGTGTTGAAAAACTGAAGATGAGAAATGAGAGGCAGAGAGAAAGACCAAAAAGACCTCTTTTGGTCTGAGGTTTGTAGGGTCAAGAGGTTGGTCAAGAGGTTTGTAGGGTATAAATTAGGTCTTAATGGTAGAAATAAAAAATAAGAAGCAAAATCAAGAGGTACCTGAAAGAAGTTAGGAAAGGACTGGGAAGTTTCAAGACAGACTCACTAGATAAAATCTGTTGGTGGGTAAAGGAGCAAGTTATAAGGGTAGGGAGCTCATGAATTTACCATTAGGTGAGGGAAATTCAAGGGGTGGGTGAAAATGTATTACAAATGTCTAGTAGGTGGTTTGTCAGCAGGTATAGTGTAGAAGTGACAGCTTAGGGAAAAAAGCAATATGTCCCTAGAAGGGATTCAAACCTCCCATGTTCTCTTTGGAAAGGGTATGGGAGGGAAGAATGCTGAGACAGTGAAGGAGATAAGTAAGTCATCAAATGATGGATATACAGTCTCCATAATTAACAAGTAACCAAAGAAGTCAAGGTCACAAAAGTGAGGGAAGCAAGAATTAATAACAGGGGTCATCAACAGTGTTGAAAAGTTAAGAAATCACAGTGGATGCTGGCTTCCCTGACTTGCTTCTTAAAAAAACAAACAAACAAAAAACCGTGTGAACCTCAAAAGAGAAGTTTCTCTAGAGTGGGAGGGGCAGAGAGGAGGAAACAGGAGGTTGGAGTAAGAGCAATGGTGCAATGGTGACTGGGAGGGAAGTAGCCCACAGTTACTAGCAGCTGAGTGTAAAGAAAAATAGCTTGAGAGGAAAGTGATCACTTTATTAGGATGACCAATGACATACTCTCGTTTCAAAGCTATGTTTCAAGTGAGTCTCCAGGAAGGAAATCCGGATTGGAGGGCAGATAATACTGACAAAGGAGACAGGCAACAGTGACCTCGTGTCTGGATTAACTTCAGAAGAAAGACGAGGACATCTTTCTACTTAACCACAGACAGAAATGAAAACTGGTGAAAATACAGGGAAATCTGGAGGTGAAGAAGTGAGATGCTTGTATCAGTTCACTGGCCGTATTATGCTCAGGGAATGGGCCAGAGGCAAAGTCATGAGGTAAGAGTCAGGGGATGGAATTAAAAAAACAAAAGAAGCTTGCAGCCAGCTGGGGGGAAAAAAGCCCAAAGCACTGGTCACTCTCTACATGGAGCATGAAGACAGCTTTTCTGACATTTAACATTTTCTAGGGAAATCATGATAGGTGTTACTAGCTTCCAAAGACAAAAGGCAACATTTTTACAAGCAAATCTTTCAATAGCCTACAAGACTGGTTTACATCAATTTTTTGTGCATGTAGAAAATGTACAAGTCTTTAAATAGCAACATACACATGAGAATAAGGTCAATCTCAGAAAATGGACCACATATTACCAAAGGTATCGGTTAAGTTCTGCTCTTTCAATTAAGTATCAAAACACTCTGAAGTTGCATGGCTGTAAAAGCTCAAAGAAAGTGTTAGTCGCTCAGTCATATCCGACTCTTTGAGACTGCATCAACTGGAGCCCTCCAGGCTCCTCTGTCCATGGAATTCTCCAGGCAAGAATACTGGAGTGGGTAGGATTTTTCCAGCCCTAGGGATTAAACGCAGGTCTCCTGCATTGCAGGCAGATTCTTTACTGTCTGAGCTACCAGGGAAGCCCAAAAGATCAGTATCAAAGGATTATTCTCTTGTTGATACCCTGAAGGACACATCTGTTGGGCAGGAGAAAGAATCCACAGGACAGTCTATGGAATTCTAGCCATCCCCTTTCATGCTCGCCCACTGCTATCCTTGAGTTAAGAAGGTCACCTCCCTATAAACTGAGTTCTGAAAATCTTATCCTCCAAATCAATCAGTTTTCTTTCTTCAGATAATATCTCAAACTCACAAAGACTTAATTGATTTTAAGAGCAATTAGGAGGATACACATCCAAAAACTCTGGAAGGCTTGTTGTATTGATACCACAGCGATTGAAATATGTTCCTTAAGCCAAATGTTCTGAGAAGGGAAAACTGGAATTAACTGGTCTGATGTTAGTCATCTTCATTTCTTTAGAGTAAGTGACTAGAAATGTTGCCAAAACTTGTGTGTGAGTTCATAAGGATGTGACCACGGTGGTGAGGTTATTAGAGCTGTGAACTCTCCTTTCACCTTCAGTCATTATTTCTTTCAGCTGAAGCATTCAATGGATCATATTATTCTGTATAGAATAGGATAAATTTCAAATCAATGTTACAGCAGGAATAAGCCTTGGGCTGGTGGAGGAGAATGGGTGTGCACACTGCAGGGAGGCTGTGCTAAAGAAGAAGGAATTAACAGCAGCTTCTCAGTAGTATGACACCTGACCTGGAGTAATTTTTTCTAAATCAAGAGAATCAGGGACTCCTATAATTAGACATTTAAAGGAAAGCTTTGTACAATAATAGCTTGTAGTCAACAGTATGGCCAAAATGAGGCCTTGATCCAACAAACTCAGAGCATCCTAGGAGCATTATGGCTGTCAAGCGGATTAATTATAGATACCACTCCTCTGCTTTCAAGCAAAACACGCAAGACAAGGATGACAAATAACTGAATCACCAGAGATAGTATCCTTTTTTTGTTTTTTTTTGCTAAACATCACAATGCCCAATACTCCTTACTTTTGGAATTTATCTTATAATATCTAACCTAAATTTCTACATTCTAACAGGTAAAGCCAAGCTAGATGACATGAAAACTGCCTTAAATGCATGTGCTCCATCAGAACGTTCTCTAATGTCAACACAGCTGCATTTCAAAACCATAAGACAAGAGAACTAAAATAGCATTAAGAGCTAATCCAAGGGCATCATTACCTATTCATCTCCTCCCCAGCCCAGTTTCACAAGGACCACAGGTTCCTGCCATTTCAGGGCATGGCCCTCTCCATTCCCAGAAATCCTATTTGAAGCAAATATGTATTTTCGGATAAACAGACTACCTTTAGTAGACTCGATTAAAAAAGAAACCAATTAAACCATGTGTATATAAAAATTCTAGGGTATACAGAATTAGTTCACTTTTCCAGTCATCTTCCAATGACAAAACACTATCAGAGAAGGTTCACAGACAGGTGTGGTTGCGAGTTAAAGTCAGAGGAGAGATAAAGCTAATTTAATTTAGATCAAGAACTGGAGCCTTTCATTTACCCCGCAACTCCCTAGTCACAGCACTATAGAAATCTGGAAACATAAATGAGTTAAGTACACTGAAATAGTGTTCCTTTCGTGTAGCATACTAATTTCTTGCAAATAGTCAGGATTTCTCCCGCCACCCCCCACCCAAACCTTGTTTCATCCAAAGGTCTTAGAAACACTTCACAAGCATTCCTTAAAGCTGACAATCAATCCGGTGTAAAGGCAAGTATGACTCCTATTTTCCTAAAAGGAGTACAGCCGTTGCATTCACGGCGTTCCCCTCTCACTGCTGGGCCTCAGTGCGGGGGAAGGGTTGTGGAGACAGTCAGATGGAGAAGACTCTTACACGCTGTGGCCACAGGTGCAGGCTCTAGAACTAGAAAGCATGAGTTGGAATCGGGTCTCTAACTTGGCTGCCCTACTCCTCCGTTTTCATCATCCAGAGTACAGAAATAAGATGATTATCTACTTCACAGAATAGTTAACTCATGACAATATAAGAAACCCAAAGTGGGCTGTTATTATTCTGAAGCGTATGTGGCATAAAAGCTTTTTCAAAAAGTATGATCTCTCTCTAAACCAACAAATAAGTTAATTTGCCAAGAGTATATCACCAAACTGACGTCTAGGTGACTAACAGATGGGGACCATGACGTGACTGACATTTCCAACCGAAATTACCCAAATCCATAGCTTGATTTCAAATCCATAATGCCAACAAAATTCTCAGCTAGTTTAAATCAGTGGCCTTCAACCCTTAAGGTATATGAGCACCACTCATACAGCAAACTACAGGAGAGAGAACTACAGACAAGGGCTGCATCCCTGAGTTTCTGAACCACCAGGGTGAGAATGGTGCCCACGAAAGCGCATTTCTCATGACTCCTCAGGTGACACTGAGCTGCTGTTCTATACTTGAAAAACCGTCCGTGAAGATCATCTAATCTACACTGAGATAGACACACTCAAAACTCAGAAAAAATAAATAATCCAAAGATATATTTACAACAAAGACACTTACCCAAGTGGATCTGCTGGTAACAGAAGGACATTATAGTTCAAAACAGTGTGTGAGTGTGCACACAAGCGTGAGTATCCACAATATTTATATAAAGGTGATATTGAGTCTCTTCACTGAATGATTGTTGTTGCTAGTCGCTAAGTCATGTCTGACTCCTTTGCAACCCCATGGGCTACAGGATTTCCCAGGCAAGAATACTGGAATGGGTAGCTATTTCCTTCTCCACAGGATCTTCCCAACTCAGGGATTGAACCCATGTCTCCTGTTTGGCAGGCAGATTCTTTACCACTGAGCCACCTGGAAAGCCCTCACTGAAATGATATATTTCCCCAAAAAACAAAGGCAAAGTCAAAAGAAATTTGTTTAAACTCTACTCAAGACAGGCATAAAAGTCCTATATAATAAGCCTAGCAATGGATACAACTGTTTTTTTCTTTCTTAATGTAATTTTAGAATCTTCAATTTTATAATGGGAGGAAATTGTGTCGCCTACAAAGAGCTGATCAAATACAGATTTAAAATAATGACATTATTAACCAGGAAAAAAAAACAAAGAGCAAGAGACCTAACATCCCTAATGAGCACACATTACGAGTTAATGTGATTACTTGTTAAAAGGCAATAGATCACCAGTGTTGGGCACAATATGTTTTCAGGTAAATAACCATCTGACAAAGCAAGTCTGCAGCCTTCTCCAGGAAGCAGATATCAGTAGGCTTGATCTCCTGGACTTATCATTTGCATGGGAAATAACCCAAAGAGCTCACAAAGCATCAACTCTATGGCAGGTTTCAGTAAAAAGCCACAGGATTTTAAATTGCTTTTTAAAAGATGACTTCTCACCCACCGTGCCCCATATTTCTCAAGGAAATAAAAGCAGAAGTCCTAAAAGCGGGCCAGACGGAAATACAGTGTCTGCACAGCCCTGAGTCCACAGCATCTGAAGGTAATTTCTGATTGTAAAGTCCTCTTCCTCGCTCCCTCTATTTCTCTCTAGAACACTCAAGACCTGACGGACGAAACTTCAGCAGATTCTCTATCATAAAGAGTGTGAGCAGCTAAACTAAGACATTAAAAGGAAAATAACAGATGCCACTCTACAGCCTGTATTAACTACCGCTTACTGGATACATTCAAATCCTTGAGAATCGAGAGTAACCAGGTAATTTTATATCTAGAAGTATTTGACAAGCATACGTATTTGCACTATGATGTGTGTGTATTTTTTTTTTCAAGTTTTCTTAAGTTGGAAACCTTTAATAGCAGTATCAATCTGAGTACTTAAATGGAATATAAACTAAAATACAAGCTACATTAATGATGCTGGAGATAACCATTAAGTTCTTCATTGAAAATAAATTATACAGAACATGGAAGAAAATTCAAACAGTCTTACTTATTTTATCTTGAGCATAAAATGAGATTTGCTATAGTTAGGGGGAGCTGAAGTTCTTCATGTCAAGAATACTTGATGAACAAGCAACAGTTTATGAAAAATGAGCATTCTCAAAGTATAATTTCCAAAACTATCAGGGCATAAACAAAGAAAAATGCCAGTAGCAAGTAAGGTTAAGTGGGTTATCTTCTATCAAATTCTGGGGTTTATTTAGTCATTTTTTTTTTAAGTTAAACTGGTGAGGAGGTATATGATGTAAACCTTAATTTGTTTAATGTTCAATAATAAAAGGATGGAAAAAAGAATTCCACTGACATTTGGGGGAACTTAGAAGTTTTTTCCTTGGTATTGAGGTATCTGTGCTTTAATATTACCATGTCTTATATTTAGGAATAATATTTTCTTTAGAATCAATTCCATTGGTTTTTGATGAATTCAAATTTTACAAATTCCATTTTAAATTTCAAAACTTAGATGCCAAATACTTTATTCAAGTTAATACATTCAAGTCAAGTGTTAATTTCCTTTATAGCTGCCTGTTGTGGTATAAAAACCTATGGTTTTTTTTATACCAGGCAAGGACATGATCTTGGCATTTTATTTTAGTTACCATTATACAGTCTATAAACCTAGAAAGTATGCCTGGGGTATTTTGAGGAATGCCATCTAATGACTACATAGAGAAATCATTTCCTCATTTTTTTTTAACCATTTAAAAAATTTTCCCTGAATGATAGTCAAGAAAACATACGTGAAACTTTAAAATTTACGAAGCAAAGCTGGAAAAGAGATGCACGTGAGTTAAAATATTTGCAGCCAAAGAATACTCTGTGAGGCTGATTTTCAAATGGATGGCAGAGCAATACAGAGGCAGAAATACATTCCAATTATAAAGGGAAAAAATTTGTTTTCTGCTTTTTATTTAACAATAAATTTTATACAAGTGATTTTATACAAACTTCTTTTCACTTTTTACTTTAAAAGTCTACTATGCAATTATCAGCCATTTCTCCTTAGAACACTTTGAAGGTACTAGAGAGAATGAAGTCCAGGAGTAAGGCTTGCTATAGGAAAAGTGACTATGCATAAAAACAACAAAGTCAGAAGGTAAGGAAATGACACTGGAGAAGAATAAAGCATAGCCTAAGTATTTCTGTTCTAGGTTTTATGTATATGCATTTTTGCCTAAGATCAAAAACGTTCTATAAGAGGCAAACATTCAAAAATAAGAAATACAAAGTAACCACATCTTCAAAAAATGTTCTCCAGACTATTTTACTGTGCAAATAGAGTATCTGCCACTATGAAATGTTTTGATTTGGTTTTTCTGTGTTCTTTACTATCTGCCCCAGTGAAGATCAGGCACCTCAATTTTTAGAGAAGTCCCGCCAAAAATGTTACCCACAGAGATGAGGGCAAAATCAGATAGCAGGCACCTGAAAATAATCATTCCCTCCATCCCCCTCTAGGTAGCAGAGAGAGACACGAGCCATGGACAACCTCACCTCTGTGGCTGGGAACAGCAGCCAGTGCAGCAGAGACTACAAGATTACCCAGGTGCTCTTCCCACTCCTCTACACTGTCCTGTTTTTTGTTGGACTCATCACAAACAGCCTGGCAATGAGGATTTTCTTTCAAATCCGCAGTAAATCCAACTTTATTATTTTCCTTAAGAACACAGTCATTTCCGATCTCCTCATGATTCTGACTTTTCCATTCAAAATCCTCAGCGATACTAAACTGGGAACAGGACCTCTAAGGGCCTTTGTGTGCCAAGTGACCTCCGTCGTGTTCTACTTCACGATGTACATCAGTATCTCATTCCTAGGACTAATAACTATTGATCGCTACCAGAAGACCACCAGGCCCTTTAAGACAGCCAATCCCAACAATCTCTTGGGGGCTAAGATTCTCTCGGTTGTCATCTGGGCATTCATGTTCTTAATCTCCTTGCCTAACATGATTCTGACCAACAGGAGGCCGAGTGACAAGACTGTGAAGAAATGCTCATTTCTGAAGTCAGAGTTTGGTCTGGTTTGGCATGAAATAGTCAATTATGTCTGTCAAGTCATTTTCTGGATTAATTTTCTAATTGTCATCGTATGCTATACGCTCATTACCAAAGAACTGTACAAGTCATATGTGAGAACAAGGGGTGCTGGCAAAGTCCCCAAGAAAAAGGTAAACATTAAGGTTTTCATTATCATTGCTGTATTCTTTATATGTTTTGTTCCATTCCATTTTGCCCGAATTCCCTACACCCTGAGTCAAACCCGGGACGTCTTTGACTGCACTGCTGAGAATACTCTGTTCTACGTGAAAGAGAGCACACTCTGGTTAACGTCCTTAAATGCATGCCTGGATCCATTCATCTACTTTTTCCTTTGCAAATCCTTCAAAAATTCCTTGATGAGTATGCTGAGATGTTCCAATTCTACATCACCTCCATCCCATGACAATCGGAAAAAAGGACAGGATGGCAGTGACCCAAGTGAAGAGACACCAATGTAAATAAACTGAGGTAATATTTCAGTCTATTAGTGTATAGAACTCCCCAAAGGCAAGCACTATGCGGAAAATATTAACATTGACTAAGAAGTAGCCGAGTTAGTAACAATAACTCTTGAAACAATAAATAGAAGACTACGAAAGCAATTTTCATTTACTTGTCCAATACTGAAAGCAATCTTAAGAAGCAGAGAAGTAACCTAACATGTAGCTGTGTAGAAAAACAAACTGCATCCAATCACCATGCCACATGCAAAACTACACACAGGTTATGATAAGAAGCGTTTTGACAAAATGGGTAACCATATAATAATAATGTATATGTCACAATCCTATTATGAATTTATTATAATCAGCTAAGATTGATAAATCTGATAAAATCACACCAATTATTATATACTAATATATGTATATATACTTATACATGCTTATAAATATATATATATATTGCAGTCCCTTAACCAAATGCTTACCTATGCAATATTCTTTATAAAAATTTAAGTAATTGAGACATGCAAAGAACAGTAACTACTAACTTTCAATTATGAGGAAAAACTTAAGGGATTTAAACTAATTGAAATGGTAACTGATCAGACTAAAAGGTTTTAAAACTACCTTCTCAAGAAAAACAGCAGAAATAGCAAAGTTATTAAAACAGAGCTATTTTACAACATTCAAATACCAGGAACTTATGGATATTTCCTTAACAGCACAGAAACTGGTTTACTCATATTTTGATAACTTTAGTAAATACAGTACCATCATTGATACTGATCTCTATTAACTAGCTTCTAAAAACTGTGATTTGGGCTGATGAACATTTCCCCTATGAGAAAAAACAAATTAAATATGATTATGCAGTTGAACAGTATGAACATTAACAGGAAAGTGATGAAAATATTGGGAATTACCTGTTTGTCATTTGTGTATATAATAAATAATTTACATTAAACTCTAAAGCACACTTTGTTGGAATTTCTTTGTTCAAAGTTATGAGATACTATAACTCATTTTCTATACTCCTATATCAAATGAACCTATTTAAGAAAGGATAGTTGCCAATATTATCCTTTTTATTACATGCTATTAGGCAAAATCTATTTTGAAGGTGATCTCTCATGTCAATTAGTTCATTGTTGTTATTGTTGTTTAGTTGCTAAGTCATGTCTGACCCTTTACAGTCCCTGGACTAGAGCACACCAGGCTCCTCTGTCCATGGGATTTCCCAGGCAAAAATACTGGAGTGGGTTGCCTTTTCCTTCTCCAGGGGATCCTTCCAACTAAGGGATCAAACCTGCTTCTCCTGCATTGGCAGGCAGGTTCTTTACCACTGAACCACCAGGGAATCCAATTAGTTCATACATAAATGAAAAATTAGGTCAAACTTATAATGTTGTGAGATTATACACAAGCCATATTGTTTTTTTAATGTAAACAAAACATACATCGCACTTGGAAATGGACATGATTTATCAATTATTTATGATCCTCAGAGGTGATTCCCAAATACAAGGCAGAGATACCAATATCTAAATATAATGTGAGAAGAAATAAAAAGGATTAGCTGTAGTAAAAGGAAGTTCACTGAACTCCAATATAATAGATTCTATTCTACTAAGTTAAATTTCAGTACAAAGCTGAGCTCATTTAACTCTCTGCTAAGTCGTTTCAGTCGTGTCCAACTCTGTGCGACCCTGTAGACGGCAGCCTACCAGGCTCCTCCGTCCTTGGGAGTCTCCAGGCAAGAGTACTGGAGTGGGTTGCCATGGTATCTATTCTCAAGCAGCCACATTTCCTTCTCTGGCACTTCTGCAAGTGAGCACTGGATGTCAGTGGAGACACACACAGAGCCATGAATCAAAAAAGATGCATATTCGACTTACTGCTAGGTCAAGGCAGTAGCCATTTCTGCCAGAGAGACCAACGCAATTCACTCTAATATCACATGAGCAAATTCGTTCTGTAAGAAAACCAGGATATTTGAGCTGGAAAAGAAACAAGGATCAACAAATCTGACTACCTTACTTTGAATATAGGAAACATAAAGGGCAAATCTACTCCTCAATCTAGCCAAGTCAACAGTAGATTGGCCACGGATTAGAGCTGGCCACGTCATGCTGTCAAGGTTGCATTAGGTGTCGGAAGACTGCAGGGCAGGCAGAGATTTCCTGACTGATCTTTCATTTGGGATTAAACTCATTCACTGATGATGATTTCAATAAGAGAAAGAACCAGAAAAGCTAATGGTGTTACAATACTTTTGCAAAACAAATAAACAAACTTGTTCAATATTTGGAATTATCTAGGTTATTATACATAATATGAAAATTTTACATTAAACTCTAAATCATACTTAGTTGAGGGTTTTTATTCAAATACATTAGAAGCATATACTCCTTTATCAAATATCAAACTGAACCCATTCAAGATAGATTAAGAGATCACTATTTATGGAGTGCTCATTTTACACAGAACATGTCACTATCTCTAGCTTTAGGAATTTTAATATACACAATATATCTCTCATTTCACAACAACTTCCAAAAGAGAGAGAGAGAGACACCAAATTTTGTAGATACAGATTCAGAAGATGAGACAGACAAAACATAGTCTTGCCCATAAAAGTGGCTAAGAAGTCCAAATGATGCTGGTTACTGGCATTTTCTCCCAGTGGTTTCTTATATAAATAGTCTAAAGCAGGTGTGACAAATTTTAGCCTGCAAGTCAAATCTAGCCCAGGACCTGATTCATACAACCTGTGATTTAAGCATGGTTTTTACACTTTCAAATATTTGCAGGAGGAAAATCGGAAGAATAAAACCTCACACTGCACAAAGTTGTATGACATTCAAATTTCAGTGTCTATAAGGTTTAATTAGCACACAGCCACACCCACCCAGGTTTTATCTATGGCTGACTGCCTGTTACAACAACAGGGTGGAGTAGTTGTGACAGACTGAGGGGCCACAAAACCCAAATATTTACTACCTGGCTGTTTAGAACACTGACAGCCCTGCACTGGAACCCTAAAACTTCAAAGAAATGCACTGCACAGAGAAAGAGCCCTCTCTCCATGCATCTCAGTGTTTCAGCAGCTTTGCACTGAAAACACCTGTAGGTTCCTCTGGCTGATCTAGGTCATAACGGCTGGCTGGTAACATGCAAAGTGGAAAGTGGGATTACACTGATGCTGGTGGGAACAAAACATGCAAATATACTTACAAGCCAATAAAAGAAACAGCCTGACTTTAACAAAATAAGTAAATAAAAATGGGAAAGGGGCAAGAGAAACCAATTCCCAAGAGAAATACAAATAGATATTAAAAATATGAAAAGATATACACCCTCATTAATAAACAAGTTTATGTTTACATGACATGGCTTTTTTCACCTGTAAATTCAGAATTGATTTAAAAGATTTTTAACAATTTTGTTGGATAATCCCACTTGATGAGACAAAAAATGAGTACAATCTTTCCGGAAAACTTTTTAAAATACCATTCAACATTTCAATGCATATCCTTTGATCCAGAAATCCCACTTCTAGGAAACTTTCTATAAATATATGTAAGAATAAATACGTAAAAATACATGGAGTGGTATTTGCTCTACAGCATGTTTTTAATAGAGAAAAATTGGAGGGAAAAAAAACTTAAATGCCCAAAAGCAACGGCTTATTTAAACTATGATAACTTTATATAGTATAACCCTTTTTAAAAAATTGTTAGTAAATCTTCATATACTAACATGGAATGAAGCAAAGATCCAATATGTCAATAAATATAAATATATATATACACACATATACATATTTGTACACCACCCCATGGAAAAGAAATGCAAAAGCGTAAAATGGCTGTCTGGGGAGGCCTTACAAATAGCTGTGAAAAGAAGGGAAGTGAAAAGCAAAGGAGAAAAGGAAAGATATAAGCATCTGAATGCAGAGTTCCAAAGAATAGCAAGAAGAGATACGAAAGCCTTCCTCAGGGATCAGTGCAAAGAAATAGAAGCAAACAACAGAATGGGAATGACTAGATATCTCTTCAAGATAATTAGAGATACCAAGGGAATATTTCATGCAAAGATGGACTCGATAAAGGACAGAAATGGTATGGACCTAACAGAAGCAGAAGATATTAAGAAGAGGTGGCAAGAATACACAGAAGAACTGTACAAAAAAGATCTTCACAACCAAGATAATCATGAATATGTGATCACTCACCTAAAGCCAGACATCCTGGAATGTGAAGTCAAGTGGGCCTTAGAAAGCATCACTACAAACAAAGCTAGTGGAGGTGACAGAATTCCAGTTGAGCTATTTCAAATACTGGAAGATGATGCTGTGAAAGTGCTGCACTCAATATGCCAGCAAATTTGGGAAACTCAGCAGTGGCCACAGGACTGGAAAAGGTCAGTTTTCATTCCAATCCCTAAGAAAGGCAATGCCGAAGAATGCTCAAACTACCGCACAATTGCACTCATCTCACATACTAGTAAAGTAATGCTCAAAATTCTCCAAGGCAGGCTTCAGCAATACATGAACCGTGAACTTCCTGATGTTCAAGCTGGTTTTAGAAAAGGCAGAAGAACCAGAGATCAAATTGCCAACATCTGCTGGATCATC
This sequence comes from Bos indicus, assembly GCF_029378745.1. NCBI lineage: Eukaryota > Metazoa > Chordata > Mammalia > Artiodactyla > Bovidae > Bos > Bos indicus. The sequence goes on from NC_091760.1 coordinate 117,125,595, forward strand.
GAAAAAGCAAGAAGAGTTCCAGAAAAACATCTATTTCTGCTTTACTGACTATGCCAAAGCCTTTGACTGTGTGGATCACAATAAACTGTGGAAAATTCTGAAAGAGATGGGAATACCAGAACACCTGACCTGCCTCTTGAGAAACCTATATGCAGGTCAGGAAGCAACAGTTAGAAATGGACATGGAACAACAGACTGGTTCCAAAACTGGAAAGGAATACATCAAGGCTGCATATTGTCTCCCTGCTTATTTAACTTATATGCAGAGTATATCATGAGAAATGCTGCAATTCATGGGGTAGCAAAAGTTGGACACGACTGAGTGACTGAACTTTCACTTTCTACTGTATATTAATGTCAATAACTGAATTCTTTAAACTTTTTTTCCTTTTATAATAAAATTATGAAACTGGATACTAATATAAATATTTCAGATAATAGTGTAAATTTATTGCTTGTTGCCTGGAGAATCCCATGGACAGGGGAGCCTGGTGGGCTGCAGTCCATGGGGCCGCTAAGAGTCAGACACGACTGAGCGACTTCCCTTTCACTTTTCACTTTCATGCATTGGAGAAGGAAATGGCAACCCGCTCCAGTGTTCTTGCCTGGAGAATCCCAGGGACGGTGGCGCCTTGATGGGCTGCTGTCTCTGGGGTCGCACAGAGTCGGACACGACTGAAGCGACTTAGCAGCAGCATTGCCTGTTTCCAGTTATATGTAGAGATTTTACAATACCAAATTTATGTATACACACTACAGTAATGTTAAACTGCATAATACATTTTAGATTACTACCACCTTGGCTTAGGGCTTCCCTGATAGCTCAGTTGGTAAAGAATCCTCCTGCAATGCAGGAGACCCTGGTTCAATTCCTGGGTCAGGAAGATCTGCTGGATAAGGGATAGGCTACCCACTCCAGTATTCTTGGGCTTCCCTGTGGCTCAACTGGTAAAGACTCTGCCTGTAATGTGGGAGACCTGGGTCTGATCCCTGGGTTGGGAAGATCCCCTGGAGAAGAGAAAGGCTACCAACTCCAGTATTCTGGCTTGAAGAATTCCATGGAGTCCATGGGGTCGCAAAGAGTCGGACACAACTGAGCAACTTTCACTTTCACTTCGCTTTCACCTTGGGTTAATTCAGTGTGGGATTTTAAACACTTTCATATAATCTGGGAAAGTACCATGGTATCCTTCGATGGGAAATAAAAGGCTCTTCTATGAGTACAGGAGTTCCAACTTTGACTTTCATTTCAACTGAAAGCAAATACTTCCTCATCTTTTCAATCATTATTTATATGGTACTGGTTACATCGACAGGAACTTTATACTGTCGAGTTTGATCCAAAAGACAATCCCTAAGGAGATGACAAATTCTTCATTTATTTCCATTTGGCAGGCTTCTAATTTCTATTACTTTTCCTTACATATTTAACTCTCTCCTGATCATACTGCTGTAAACCAATTTATGTTTTCAACCAAGTACCTCACTCTGAGACAAACAGTTTCACAAATCCATGAAAGTGGATTATACCTCCTCACTTAGCAATAAGAAACACCCAGCTCAAAAACTCCAGAATTTGATAACCACTCCCACACTCATCCTGTCTCTGGCAATCAGAAGAGAGAGGGGCTGGTTCCAAGTGGGGGCTCTGGAACCAAACGGTGTGGGTTTGCAGAGGGCTTCAGTTGCAGGACTTTGGGCAACCTGCTTAACACCTGAGATTCCATTTTCTCATCTGTAAAATGGGACGGATCTCTGAGCTTGTTTTAAGAGTTCAGTTCAGTTGCTCAGTCATGTCCAACTCTTTGCGACCCCATAGACTGCAGCAGGCTAGGCTTCCCTGACATTCACCACCTCCCGGAGCTTGCTCAAACTCATATTCGAGTCGGTGATGCCATCCAACCATGTCATCCTCTGTTGTCCCCTTCTCCTTCTGCCCTCAATCTTTCTCAGCAACAGGGTCTTTTCCAATGAGTCAGTTCTTCACATCAAGTGGCCAAAGTATTGGAGCTTCACTTCAGCATCAGTCCTTCCAACTCAGGACTGATTTCTTTAAGACCACATAATCACTTAGAACAGTATATAGCTAGTGTGATTTCATTGGTTTTGACTAAATTCCCTTTGAGCCTGATGAGATTTTAAATGTTTTGAACCTGACAAATCAGAATAATTTCTAGGACCTTTCATGGTATATCTTCTTTGATTCACTCCTTTAGTCAGCTATCCCCACAGGTATAGAGAGTACTCCATTTTTAATTTCACTTAACAAGACATGGACTAACATGAACCACTTGACAAGCGTTATTCAAAGCACCTGGCAAACATTCAAACATTTTTATACCCTTAACAACCCAATGAAGCAAATGCTATTATTTATTTTCATTGTTATGAGGGGGCAATGGTTTCATAGAGAGCATAAGTAACTTGACCAAGGTCACAAGAAAAGTAAGCTGGAATATAAGGAAATGAACCCAGACACTCTGGCTCGCGAGCACTGCTCCTGTCCCATCACAGCCTCTCAGGTGCATCATCAAGGCAGAGGACCCTACCCCAGTGGGCACCAGCGCTGCTGTAAACTAAGAGACCACTGGCTAACATGTATGAAGCACAGAGACATAAAGGAGTCTGTTGGATATTTCCTATGGTCAAACATTTTGAAACCTACATTTAAGAGAAGATACTTCTGTAACTCTAGAAATGCCACCATAAATCAGTTCCTCTTTTGAGGTTTCCTACTCTTTGGCATTTTGAAATTTGACCAAAAAGTGATTTCCAGTTTTCATATTATGAAATTAACTTATACAGCATTTCCCTTGTTTAAACTGAAACTATCCCAAACCTACATCTAAATAATGCAGCCATCAGGAAATTTATACTTAATTACATAGGTCTAATCCCTCTATTTAAATTTTTGTAAGTTTGTTTTTATTCTCTACTGAAGCAAACAAAAGGATATATGTTTTAATTATGTTCCATAACATTAATAAAACTCAAAATCTGTATTTCCAAGAAACAATTTATCTAATTCAAACATCAATTTTTCTTTTCTTTTTAAATTTATTTATTTTAATTGGAGGCTAATTACTTTACAATATTGTAGTGGTGTTTGCCATACATCGACATGAATCAGCCATGGGTGTCCACATGTGTTCCCCATCCTTAACACCCCCTCCCCCCTCCCTCCCCATCCCATCCCTCAGGGTCATCCCAGAGCACCAGCCCTGAGCACCCTATCTCATGTATCGAACCTGGACTAGCGATCTATTTCACATATGATAATATACATGTTTCAATGCTATTCTCTCAAATCATCCCACCCTTGCCTTCTTCTCCAACAGAGTCCAAAAGTTTGTTCTTTATATCTGTGTCTCTTCTGCTGTCTCGCATATAGGGTCATCGTTACCATCTTTCTAAATTCCATATATATGCATTAGTATACTGTATTGATGTTTTCCTTTCTGACTTACTTCACTCTGTATAATAGGCTCCAGTTTCATCCACCTCATTAGAACTGATTCAAATGCATTCTTTTAAATAGCTGAGTAATATTCCATCGTGTATATATACCACAGCTTTCTTATCAATTCCTCTGCCAAAACACCAATTTTTCAAACTGTGCCACCACAATGGTAGTTTCAACCCAAATTATTAGGCATCCTATTCTCTCAGAAAAATGTCCAGTGGGATACTGAATTCTCAGAATTCACTGAAAATGCTCGATCAAGCCAACACAACAGTCTAGTCCAATCCTGTGGTAAAACTCACAGCAAGAAATATGAAATGAAACTCGCCATGGAGAACTCCACATTACCTCATAAGATCTCCTGATTTCCTCATTCACTTTATCTGGTGAGGAAACATTTCTTCATAGACAACAACTTTCTCCTTACAAAAGCAGTAATTACATCCTTTCAGAAATTTTACAGAACTCGGCTCAAGGTTGATGAAATTCCTGAAATCTTTAGCACTTTGCAAAGCCACAAATACAGGAAGAGAGTTCCAAAAATGGCTTTCCCGTAAGTAAAATAGTGTATTTCCATTTAAATCTGCAGTGAGTAGCAAACATTTTTTTCATACCTCACCCGTAGTGAGCACTATTCTAGGCGCTCATCTCAGTCTCTAAGCGCTGAAGCATGCAGTGTAATTAAACCCAGGGGAAAATACAGATGGGGAAAATGAGGCACAAAGCTACTAAATCATTTGTCTATTATCTACTACCCAGTAACACGTGATTCTGAAATTCTAACCCCCAAAATCTGGGTCTAATAGGCCTTACCTCTTAGAAAACATATCACTTCATCTCTCAAAGGTTGAAAGACCAAACCAAAGATTAAGATAAATGTCTACAGAAATCATTAGGTCACCCCAACACACACAAATTTCTGAAAAAACCAGTCTACAAGGGTGCAGATGATCATGCTGTCTGGTTTTAGAGTCAACACTTACTCTCCTATAATTTAAGGCTATTTTCTTTACATTTCTCCCTCCTGTTATTATAAGGCATTAAAAATTTCATTGAACATGTAGAGAAGGTAAACTGCAGGAACGTTATTATATAAGAAAAATATAAAAATGACTGCAACTGAACTGATTTATTCAAACCATAGTACCTTAACAGTACATAAGTTTAAAATAAAGAGGTTCCTTATTAGAGAACCCCTCAGAGGATTACACATGAAGAGGTTCTAATGGATCTCAACTGCGCACGTGAAAATGAGGAAGGAAACTTGGTATAAGAAAGCAGAACAGCATTTGCTCCATGTCTTTCATGGGCTCAACTAATGACTGCCTCGATCGATCGCAAGACAGTGAGCTGAGTTTCCTTCCAAATAAAGGTGAATTTCAATTGTTATTATGAATGGCTTGCTTATAAACGATAGAATATTTTCAAGAGGGCAAAATGCTTTTTAAAGTTTAACATTCTATAAACCATAGATTATAAGCACAGGAAATGACACAATGTTCCCCAACATTGTGAATACTTTTACCTCTTAGCCAGTTTTATTTTACTGCCATGTTAGTTAAAAGTAGAACCTGTGAATGGGGTAGAATCTGTTATCTGGATTTCATAAGGGTGTGAAAGGAATGGGACTGTTAATTAAGTACCTAAACTGTACTATGGGCTTTAAAAATGCTAGCCAGAAACAACATGTGCTTTCTCAACTGATTTATTAAATGTGATGAATAAATTTAAGGTGTAAACACGGTGCAAAGCTAAAGTCTATTTTTAACAAGGAGCATTTTGAAATCATGAAATGCTTCTTGTTTTACTTTGTGTATATGTTTTTTAACAGCTGACGCTGGAAACCATGAATGTGACAGTGATGAAGGGCTTCAACGGGTCTGAGCGGTGTCCCAGAGACCTGAAGACAGCACAGTTGGTGTTCCCGGCCATCTACACTATTGTTTTCTTCGTGGGCATCCTGCTGAACAGTTTGGCCCTGTGGGTGTTCATTCATATTCCCAGCTCCTCCACCTTCATTGTATACCTCAAAAACACTTTGGTGGCTGACTTGATAATGACACTCATGCTTCCATTTAAAATCCTCTCCGACGCCCGTCTCGGACCCTGGCAGCTCAGAGCCTTTGTGTGTCGTTTCTCTGCCGTTATCTTTTATGAGTCCATGTACGTGGGCATTACCCTGCTGGGGCTCATAGCCTTTGACAGGTTCCTCAAGATCATCAGACCTTTCGGAAAATTCTTCGTACAGAAACCTGCTTTTGCAAAAGGGGTCTCAACCCTCATCTGGCTCTTTTTGTTCCTCCTCTCGCTGCCAAACATGATCTTGAGCAACAAGGAAGCAACACCATCTTCTGTGAAAAAGTGCGCCTCCTTAAAGGGTCCTCTGGGGCTGAAATGGCACGAAGCAGTGAATTACATTTCCCAGTTCATCTTCTGGACTGTTTTTGTCCTAATGCTTCTCTTCTATACGGTTATTGCAAAAAAGGTGTATGATTCTTACAGGAAGTCCAAGAGTAAGGACAGCAAGAACAACAAAAGGCTAGAAGGTAAAGTGTTTGTTGTCGTGGCTGTCTTCTTTGTGTGTTTTGCTCCATTTCACTTCTCCAGAATCCCATATACTCACAGTCAAACCAACAGTAAGACTGATTGTCGACTGCAAAATCAACTGTTTCTAGCTAAAGAAACAACTCTCTTTTTGGCAGCAACTAACATTTGCATGGACCCCTTAATATATATACTCTTATGTAAAAGGTTCAGAGAGAGGCTACCGTGCATGAAAGGGAGGCAGATCGCAGCATTCACTCAGGAAAATCATACGAGTCAGTCGGACAATATAACCCTAGGCTGATAACTTTATCATAGTTAACTATTTATTGATGAGACTTCAAATGACAATTTACTTAGAAATCAAACCAAAGCAATGAAAAAAAATGGATTAGAACAAAAGTTTTGTTACTTTTTACTATCCTGGTTCATAGAAAGGATCATGTCAACTTTAATTCCACTGCAATCTATTCATAAGCAGAATAAAGCCTTAGTAAGGGAAAGCATAATAGGAAGCAAATGGTGGCCACTAGAGGTCACCTTTTCAAGAGCATTCACTTCCACTTTGGAAAAGGTGTATTATGGGGAAATGTATGTTTCTAAAAACACATATTTTTTTAAATATAAAAAAATATATTCCTTCACTCTAAAATGCCTCTTCAAATTCTTTTGCACATGTAATTCAAACAACACTACTGCTTTTGTATCCCACTTGCCAATTTAAAAAACCAACAACAACAAAAAAAAACAACTTGCAAGTCCTTTGGTGAAAGCTGAAGCTAGAGGTTGAAATGGATGCTAGATGGAAAGCCTCTGGGGAGTAGGTCAGAAAGCCCTTTGACTCCAGATGAAGGTATTTCTCCTTACAATTACAAATGGCCTCTTCCCCAGTATGCCACTACACTACAGAATGCACGAGCAGCAGTATTAAGTCATATAAAATACCGTAATACATCCTAAGTGTGTACCATGCGAGAGTAAGAATACTGTATTCTTATTCTTTGGCATCTTCCCTCTGCCCAGCAGATACTCTTAACAGTGGTTCAATATTCCACCTATTCAGCAAAGCCTTCCAGCACCTCCGCACTCTTTATCTCTGGTTCAATCTCTGGTTGAAAACAACTACTTCTCCCACATCTGGGTAGAAACTCAATGCAGGCTTCCTATAGTTAGCAGTATTCTAATGCATCCTCTAATGATGGTCAGGATTCTTTAAGAAAGGCAACATATTTTAAAGACAGAAATATGTCATGTTTTCTTGGTATCGCCCATGATACTTTCAACAGATAATAAATTACTAATATTTTAAATAGAATATGTTATTATGCCATTTCTTGGTATGTATATAGATAGAAATGCTGACCCAGAATCAATAATATCCATACTGGGAAATTTTTAGAGGATGACAACCTACTTGTACTTATATATCTCTGCATTTTCCCGAATCCCTTTGTGGTTAAAAAAAAAAAAAAAAACCTTAAAGTATGTTCATCTGCAGTTGTGGGTGCTGATTTGTGCCTTCTAGATAAAATGTGCAAAGGAGTACTCATGCTCTGCAGATATGCCAGTAGCTCCAACACAACCATCAGAATGTGAAGCCCATGTCTTCTTCCATGGCCCCAAAGACCCTGGAACTTGCCCAACCCTTCTAGTCTCTTCTCCTAACTGTTATTCCATCCCTGGAACTCTCTTATATAAGTTTATGAGTATCAGAAAATGCCATGCTCCTATTTTACCCCTGTGTCAATGAACTTATAAATTTCCCTCTGACTCACCAAGAAAACATTTACCCATCCATGGAACTCTTAAGTTGCCAGTACTCAGTCCATGAAATCTCATCTGGCTAACTTCCCAACACCCAAACCCGATCACTCCCTCATCTGTATGTTGTCATACCTCAAATATTGTAATGATCACACTGCTTTGTAATTACTGATTCACAGATGTGTCTACTCTTTTATTAACCTATGTGCACTTATGAGAGCAGAGAGTGTGGGCCATTGTGCAATCAATAAATATTTGATAAAATATAACAAACCAAACTACCTTTATTTTTATATACCAGAAAAGCAAAAGGGAAGCCAATTCTCACTGACGTTTTACTTTTCAAAACATAACATAAATTTCTTAAAAGCTCAAGCTCTTTTTAGTTGGTCTCCTATGCATGTACACATAAGCCTGGGAAGTGGGGGCGTTCTTGGGTTCATCAGTGAATGACCAGGAAGGAAGGAGGATTACTGAACAGTACACGTATAGCTTGGGGGCCAATGTCTATCATCATTTCCATTTTAGAGCCACTGACAAAATACTTAAGCTATGTACTGTTGGTTTTGGTTAAATAAAATTTGTAACTGTAGCATATCACAATCAGCAAAACTCTTAGAAAGTACTTTGAGTGCCTGATTTTCATTTGCAAGAAGAACTAAGTCATAATGACTATTAGAGATGCCACTAAACCCATGTTACGTTCACTGAGTACATTATGTGATCATGAGCAGACTCTAATAATGTATTATAAGTAACTGCATCTAAGCCACCCATCAAACTAGGCTTGGTGATATAACCCATGTATATTTTACATATAAATAGTTTCAATATACACTGAATGGATATAGACAAGAAATATATTTTAGAACTATCTTTCAAGATAAAATTTCAGTAGTATATCTGTCCTCCAGAGATATTTATTTTATATTCCATTATAGTAATATTACAGTCAAAAGCAGACTACCTGAGGTATAGAACGAAATAATCTACCAAGAACTTAGAGAAGAATCATCATAAAATCACATCCACAAAATGAAAAGCAACTACCTGAGAAGAACTTCCCAAACTAGCAATCACAAACACTAAAATCTAGAAGACTCACAGAATGGGGCACTATAGCCATAGTCATTAATGACACAGAAGACAGGTGGGGAAAAATAGTAGCTTTGGTAAACCCCACAAGCTCATAGCATAATGAAGGGCTTTTGTAAAAATCTAAAATGTAAATATTTATATTGAATAAGGCCTTCCAAATACCCCTGATGCAGGGGAAGTAGGACAGTGTATTGTCCCGATACAGAATTATTCTTCGGAAACCAAGAGAAAGCACTGTAAAGGGGGAAGGAAGAGACAGAGAAGCAGCGTGAATTCCCAGCTCACAGGAGTTAGCTGGCTGATAAAGTGGTCGTGACATCAGAACATAAAATAATTGTTCAATTCAGTCGTGTTCATCTCATCACTTCATACGTTCCAGATTCATTTAAATGCAGCTTGTTCCGTAACTTTCTAAGGTCTTCTTTCTGAAGTTCTCTCACCATCTCCCTGGGTATGTATTCCTCCAGTAAGTTAAGAGATCAAAGTGCACATACACATCGATGTCACCAGAACAAAACCTCCAAGCAGAGGAACCCATACCCAGTTGTGTGAACCACTTAGGAAGCACATGTTGAAAAGCAGCCCTGGTGTGCAATTTACACATCATTTGAAGTGCCTAAAACCAAAACACAACACTTTAAACTTGACATGGAAACCAAATATAGGTAATATGAATATAGTACATGTGTGAAACCAGTAGTCAAACTTTAACAGAACCAGCTCTAAGAGTAGATCACTAGGCCTGCCCCCAGAGTTTCTGATTCACTAGGTCTGGGCTGAAAACTGAGAAGAAGTTTCCAGGAGAGGAGATAAGGATGCTATCAATTTGGGCCACATGTTAAGAACCATAAAGCACAGTACTCTTGGACATGAATGTCCAACGGTGGGATCTGTCAACAGGAGACAAACACAACTGTTATTAAGGGAGCAGGACACATATAAGGTGACAGGCAGTGACATGAACTATGGTTACCTGGAAAGTTCGTGTCCCACCTGGGGGCGAGCATCTACTTATTCAATGCCAACTGTTGGCACAGGAGGGAATTTGGACCCGGAGTTGCTAACTGGTAGCCATAGCGATAGTAAAATCAGCACCAGCAACAACAAAAACAAAACACATTATCTACTATTTACTGTGTACCAGGGAAGTGTGTCAAGATCGTTAAGTATACTGTTCCCAGTAATAATCCCAGGAAGCCTGTCAAGTACTGTGTATGCATGCTCTGCACACACAACTCTGCAACCCCATGGCCTGTAGCCCACCAGGCTCCTCCGTCCATGGGACTTCCCAGGCAAGAATACTGCAGTGGGTTGCCATTTCCTACTCCAGAGTATCTTCCTGACCCAGAGATCAAACCTGCATCTCCTGCACTGCAGGTGGATTCTTTACCACTGAGCCACCTGGGAACACCTAGTTAGACCTTCCTAGACTTGGTCTAGGAAAACCTAGACCAAGTGCTATAGTTATTGCCAATTCAGATATAAAGAAGCTGAGAACCAGAGAAGTTAAGCAACTTGCATGGAGTCAAAGAGCTTGTAACAAAGATAAGACTAATTCAGACTCTGGTTTCTGACCATAACCATCTATCCTTAACAACTGTCTACCACAGATTTTCTAATGTTCTCAAGAGAAACCTTAAATCCAGTCTCTTCTGCCATATTACTTGTTATTTTCCCTGGTGGCTCAGATGGTAAAGCATCAGCCTGCAATGTGGGAGACCCGGGTTCAATCCCTGGGTCGGGAAGATCCCCTGGAGAAGGAAATGGCAACCCACTCCAGTACTCTTGCCTGGAAAATTCCATGGACTGAGGAGCCTGGTAGGCTACAGTCCATGGGGTTGCAAAAAGTCAGACAAAGACTGAGCGACTTCAATTCACTCCACCTCCATAGCCACTCCCCCACTCCCTGGCCCCAGAAAAACATACATCATGTGTGGGCCACAGCAGCCCACATACTGCCAGCTAATTATCCTTGACCTCGAAGCTAACAGGCACCTCCCAGGACCTTACACTCTTTTACTGTGTGTGCGGCATATCGCTAAGTATGACCTTACAAGGATTATTACCTTTCTATTTCTCACTCTATCCCAGGAGATGGACACTACAGGGCTCCCTGAAGGGGAGGAAACAAAAAGAAAACTGAGGCACAAAGTGAACAGATGCCTTGTGCTGGTGCCCATGATCCCAGCACCAGCAGAGACAGAGCTGGAACAGACACCCAGCGGGTGGCCTCCAGACCACACCTCACAGACACAACAAGCCCAATTCCTCCAGGAGTGACCTCAAGTCCCCACTGTGACACTGATAAGAAGGGGGCTCCCAAAGAGAGAGGTCTCAACACAAAAGAGTTTCAACAACCTCAGGGATATGCACAGTTCCACCACGAGTCCTCAGAGACCTGTGGGCACCCCTCCAGCCCTTAAGAGGAGTCACATCACAAAGCATAGGATAGCTGATTCATTGAGCCCATCAACCCTTCATCGTGTGCTTCATGCAGGGCCCCTGGGCTCTCTGGAGTCTGCACACAGACCACCATGAATAAAAATGTGGTTTGTGGAATGTGGTCACTCACTCAGTCGTGCGCAATTCCTTGCAACCTTTTGGACAGTAGCCTGCCAGGTTTCTTTGTCCACAAGACTTTTTCAAGCAAGAATACTGGAGTGGATTGCCATTTCCTTCTCCAGGGGATCTTCCCCACCCAGGGACTGAAGCCGCGTTTTCTGTGTTTTTGGCATTGCAGCAGGTTCTTTACCTGTTGAGCCATCAGCTCCCAGAATAAGAGACAGAATTAGCTCACCAAAGCAGCTCAGAGAAAAAGGCAGCTAATGCCGGATGGACAAAGTGAGGAAAGGCTCGGGGGAGGTGGAAGTGTGAGCTGGGCCCTGATGAAGAACCAGAGCCTTTGAAAGGACACCCTGCAGCACTCAGAGCAGTTTGGAGGAAAGTTCAGGGGCTTGGGCACTGAGCTGTGGTCCAGTGAGAGGGGCCACGGGGTCGGGGGCAGGGGGACTGTTCAGGCTGCTGAAGCATGTGTTGGGGTGGGGGATGAGCCTGAGAAGTGAGCGTGGGGCCCCATGGCACAGCACTTTGGGGTTGTTGGGGTGTTTGGAGTTCTCTCTGAGCCACTGTAGGTGGCTGAAGTGAAGACTATGTTCTCTATGCTGTGCTTTAGGAAAATCAATTTGTCAGCAAGATGATGATTCTGGATTAATAGAGCCACTGAGGCTAGGAGATCAATTAAAGAAGTCTTTCATCCATACACTGTTAAGAGCCAAGTGGAAAGAAATCTGATATGGACCTTAGAGACATTTTCAGAGAGAGAGAGGTTTTGAGTCCAACACCACAGGACAGAAGGGGTTTCTATATAAAACGTATGTGATAACTATGCAAAATGTATTCTCAATGGGGTCCATAATCCCCCTTGCACCCCCTCCCAATCAAGAAGCATTGCTTTGAGGAACATTAGCTTGCGTGACGTGCTGTACCATGAAGTTATGTTGAATATGAAGCACCAGTGAGGGAGCTGAGTCAAGGAGACTACCTAGTGGAGGCAAAATATGGATCCAGGGCTCTCAAGACAGAGTCAGATCAGAAGCTGTGGGAATAATCTTTCCCAAGAAAGGGAGAAAAGAAGGAATGAGCTATGCACCTCAGAGGCCACGCTACCCAAGTCTCATGGACAAAACAGACAGAAAAGGAGGAATGGTGCCCGGGACTGGATCGATGAACAACAAGGAGCAACAAGACGTTCCCTGGGAACCAAGGAACAAGAGAGATTCAAGGAGGAAGTGATAGTCCACAGAATCACACACTCTGGGGAGGTCAAATGTGACGAATGGACAACTGTGAGGTCAGTGGTCACTTGAAGAGGAGGTGGGTGGAGCCCCAGTTTCTAATGGGAAGGGAGGGACGACAAGCTACACTTGCCATGAAGGACCAGTCAGTTGACAAGCATTGCAAGGAGGAAATAAGAACAGCTGTTAGATTAGCTCAGCTTTTTCCAAGCATTCCTAAGAACAGCTGGAGTAGCTTCTTCGCATGTTTCTCATGCAATGCACAGGAAAGATGATCCACCTGAAACAGGCAACACAGCAGGCGCACAGATCACACAAAGGGTAGAACCATACAACCAAGAAAACCAGCTGTGGGCAGAAAACGGGTGTGCCGACGTGGCAAACCCACGTTCCCTGGGTTTCTGATGCCCAGCCCACACCCATTCTAGTACAGTACAGGGAGAAAGGAATTGGGGATCACCATTAAGTGACAGGCATGAAAACAGAGAATATGGGGAGGAGTAATCAAAGAGAAAGGAAAAATGAATGAAAAGGGAACTGAATTTGAGACTCATAGTAAGTAACTCATGCTCAGTCACTCAGTCACATCTGACTCTTTTTGATCCTATGGACAGCAGCCCACCAGGTTTCTCTGTCCATGAGACTCTCCAGGCACAAATACTGGAGTGGGTTGCCATTTCCTACTCCAGGGGATCTTTCCAACCCAGGGATCGAACTTGCATCTCCTGCATTGGCAGGCAGATTCTTTACCACTGAGCTACCTGGTAAGCCCCATGGTAGGTAAACCAATGATTTTAAAAACTCAGAACTTCACTCAGCATGTGAACATTCACCTCTTCTGCAATAAAACTTACTTGACAAATGTAACTTTCTAAAGCATCAGTTCAGTTCAGTTGCTCAGTCCTGTCTGACTCCTTGTGACTCCATGGACCACAGCAAGCCAGGCCTCCCTGACCATCACCAACTCCCAGAGTTTACTCAAACTTGTGTTTATTAAGTCCGTGATGTCATCCAACCATCTCATCCTCTGTCGTCCCCTTTTCCTCCTACTCAATCTTTACCAGCATCAGGGTCTCTTCAAATGAGTCAGCTCTTGGCATCAGGTGGCCAAAGTATTGGAGTTTCAGCTTTAGCATCATTCCTTCCAAAGAACATCCAGGACTGATCTCCTTGCAGTCCAAGGGACTCTCAAGAGTCTTCTCCAACATCACACTTCAAAAGCATCAATTCTTCGGCACTCAGCTTTCTTCACAGTCCAACTCTCACATTCATACATGACCACTGGAAAAACCATAGCCTTGACTAGATGGACCTTTGTTGGCAAAGTAATGTCTCTGCTTTTGAATATGCTATCTAGGTTGGTCATAACTTTCCTTCCAAGGAGTAAGCGTCTTTTAATTTCATGTCTGCAAGCACCATCTGCAGTGACTTTGGAGTCCCCAAAAATAAAGTCTGACACTGTTTCCACTGTTTCCCCATCTATTTCCCATGAAGTGATGGGACCAGATGCCATGATCTTCGTTTTCTGAATGTTGAGCTTTAAGCCAACTTTTTCACTCTCCTCTTTCACTTTCATCAAGAGGCTCTTAATTCTTCTTCACGTTCTGCCATAAGGGTGGTGTCATCTGCATATCTGAGGTTATTGATATTTCTCCCAGAAATCTTGATTCCAGCTTGTGCTTCTTCCAGCCCAGCATTTCTCGTGATGTACTCTGCATAGAAGTTAAATAAGCAGGGTGACAATATATAGTCTTGACATACTCCTTTTCCTATTTGGAACCAGTCTGTTGTTCCATGTTCAGTTTAACTGTTGCTCCCTGACCTGCATACAGGTTTCTCAAGAGGCAGGTCAGGTGGACTGGTATTCCCATCTCTTTCAGAATTTTCCCAGTTTATTGTAATCCACACAGTCCAAGGTTTTGGCATAGTCAATAAAGCAGAAATAGATGTTTTTCTGGAACTCTCTTGCTTTTTCCATGATCCAACGGATGTTGGCAATTTGATCTCTGGTTCCTCTGCCTTTTCTAAAATCAGCTTGAACACCTGGAAGTTCACGGTTCATATATTGCTGAAGCCTGGCTTGGAGAATTTTGAGCATTACTTTACTACCGTGTGAGATGAGTACAATTGTGTGGTAGTTTGAGCGTTCTTTGGCATTGCCTTTCTTAGGGATTGGAATAAAAACTGACCTTTTCCAGTCCTGTGGCCACTGCTGAATTTTCCAAATTTGCTGGCATATTGAGTGCAGCACTTTCACAGCATCGTCTTTCAGGATTTGAAATAGTTCAACTGGAATCCCATCACCTCCACTAGCTTTGTTCGTAGTGATGCTTCCTAAGGCCCTCTTGACTTCACATTCCAGAATGTCTGGCTCTAGGTCAGTGATCACACCATCGTGATTATCTGGGTCGTGAAGATCTTTTTTGTACAGTTCTTCTGTGTATTCTTACCACCTCTTCTTAACAGGCAAATTTGGCCCTGGAGTTCAGAATGAAGCAGGGCAAAAGCTAATAGAGTTTTGCCAAGAAAACACATTGATCACAGCAAACACCCTCGTCTAATAACACAAGAGAAGACTATACACATGGACATCCCCAGGTGGCCAACACCGAAATCAGATTTATTATATTCTTTGCAGCCAAAGATGGAGAAGCTCTATACAATCAGCAAAAACAAGACCAGGAGCTGACTGTGGCTCAGATCATGAACTCCTTATTACCAAATTCAGACTTAAATTGAACAAAGTGGGGAAAACCATTAGACCATTCAGGTATGACCTAAATCAAATCCCTTATGATTATACAGTGGAAGTGACAAATAGATTCAAGGGCCTATATCTGATAGACAGAGTGCCTGATGAACTATGGACGGAGGCTCATGACATTGTACAGGAGACAGGGATCAAGACCATCCCCAAGAAAAAGAAACACAAAAAAGCATGTCTGTCTGGGGAGGCCTTACAAATAGCTGTGAAAAGAAAGGAAGTGAAAAGCAAAGGAGAAAAGGAATACCCATTTGAATGCAGAGTTCCAAAGAATAGCAAGGAGAGATAAGAAAGCCTTCCTCAGCGATCAATGCAGAAAAATAGAGGAAAACAACAGAATGGGAAAGACTGGAAATCTCTTCAAGAAAATTAGAGATACCAAGGGAACATTTCAGGCAAAGATGGACTCAATAAAGGATAGAAATTCTAAGGCACAGCAATAGAATATTCAACTCTGTTTTTTAAATTCAGCTTAAACATTATATGCCTGTATGTGATCATACTTAGTGGTATTCATCTTAAAGAGTTTTAACTAATACATACCTGAATAGTTTCATAGTTATAAAAAATCGTAGCTTCGTGCATTAAATTTTTATCATATCCGTATCATATTTCTCTATGCTTTTCATGCTTTTTATTCTATTTAGTTCTATCACTGACATTTCCCGTAGCGAAGGATGCCTGAACTCATGAGCGAAGCATTAACCTGAATGCCATAACCCTGCAGAGACCACTCCTCTTCTTAACCCACATAGCCTGGCCTCAACTTTTATACCTTCCCACAATATCCCAATCTGGAATAAGCTAGCCCTGATTTCCTCCTTTTCAGAAGAGAAAGCTATCAAGAAAGAATATAAAAAGTATTTCAAGTATCACCATGACATCACTAAAGGAAAACCAAGAGCTTTCTAAGGGTAACCAAAACATTATTAACGACTTTGACTTTCTAGTTGGAATTTATAATCATTCCAACTTTACATTCAGAGAAATTACTGCTATTTATATTCATTTATATACTCTCCCTCTGCCCTCTGATCAAAAACAAAAGCAAGACGAAACAAACAAAAAATGATACTGCTTACTAAGCACCAACCAAGTTTCAAACACTGTGGGAATTATCCTATAGATTATCCCATTTAGACTTTACACCCTTACAAGGCAGCCATCTTTCAGAAGAAGAAACTGAAGCTCAGATGTAATAATGACTTGCCCAAAGTAAGAAAGCTCCTAAGTGGACAGGCTGAAGTTCACAAAGCAATCTATAGGACCCCCAGTTATGGGGCTGTATCTATCAGTACTGACAGCATCCCTCACAACCAAGACTTCCAAAATGAGGAGCTGAATCAAACAGCAGAACACAGGAGAGAGTATCAATATGAGGGCAGGAGTCAGATGCAGGCGTATCTCCAGATTTGTCTCCACAGCATCCCTTCCCTTTAACTGACCATTACAGATCAAGTTCTCATACCAGAAAAAGGTAAGCAGCTTTATATAAAGCAGACCTAATAGATACTAATCATTTCAAAGGACAGATTAAACACAGTAATTCAAACATAGGGACCTAAAGATACCAATCTCAGTGAGGACAACATTAAAGGGTTTGTAATAATTATACTCAGCACAAATCTCAGCTTCTGACTAGATGGTAAGCCACAATTACAGTGATTTTTGTACACAGAGATGGGACAGGAAGATCTGGTGATTTTACTACGACCCTTGTTGTATGTTCTGACTACATTCGAAAGACATAGGCATTCCAGACATATCATATGAACTATGTTTCAGTTAGACCCCTGCTCATCTTTGTTTTCTAATAATGGGATCGAGTACTGGGGGAAGGATTTGGAGGCCCTTTATGTGTGTGTTTTCCTTTAAGAAGAAATGGATACATCAAAGATTATAGAGACAGAGAAAGTAAGATAATAAGTTCTGTGCCTACCAACACTGGAGACAGGAACATTGTGCCCGGGTCCAGGCCAATGCAGAGAAATCAAATAAAGGGAGCAGAGAGGAAGCAGACATATGCAAGGGAGAAATGACTAGAAGACCAAGGTAAGCCTTAGCAATCCATTTGCAAATGGCTCAGGTTCAATCTCTGGGTCAGGAAGATCCCTGGAGAAGGGAATAGCTACCCATTCCAGTATTCTTGCCTGGATTTTCCATGGACAGAGGAGCCTGTCGGGCTACAGTCAATGGGGTCACAAACAGTCAGACACTGAGTGACTTTCACTTCACTCATCCTAAAAAGTGAGGAAGCAGACTTTATCCCAGGATTTAGGAAGATGTATCAACATCACCACATATTTTCATTCCTCTAAAGGTATTAGAAACAGTCTCTCCTTGAGGCCTTCTGTCTCTTTAAGAACATATTTTGAAAGATCACACAGATTCTTTTCTAAAGTTCACTGACAGAATCCTAGTTTTGCAGAACAATGAAGCCAAGAATATTTGAATCAATTGTCCAATATTCCAAAGCAAAAGTGATTTTGGAGTCATGAACCAGGTCTCTGTCCAAACAAGAGTATAGATATTCATATTTTATTTCAAGTTTTTAAACACCAATGTAGATTTCGGATTAATATGTCCAAAAGGCCTCAGAAACATTTAAAAGTATTTCCATTTAAGTGTCCCATGGGCTGGACCTAGCAAATACAGAGCAAACCAATTTTTAAAAGCCAAGGAAATTAAGGAAAAAACAAAGAAACCAGAGAGATTGTTCTAAAGAATAAAAGAATAAACCAGTAAAAAAAAAAAAAAAAGAATGCAATGTGAAACTCATTAGTTTCACATCAAAAAATTATAAAGAATGTTACTGGGAATCAGCAAAATTCAGACTTAACATTAGAATTTATTATTGTTTCAGCAGTAATCGCTTGATTGATAATAGTGCTGTGATTAGTAGGAAAATACCCTGATTCTTAGGAAATACATGCTGAAGCAGTTAGGGCTGGGACACCAGTCATAATGACTTCAACTTCAAATAGGTCTCCCTCAAAAATGTGTGTTGAAGGGGTGGGAAAGGGGAGGATGTGAAAACTACCAATATGAAAATATAAAATTTCCCTGAACTATACTTTCAACTTATCTGTAAGCTTAACATATTTAAAAGTAATATTATTATAGAAAAAAATGAAACAAAATTTAAAAAAGAAAAACCACTGCAGTGGTAGAGAAACTCAAGCACATCCTAGGATATCCGGCGTCCTGTATTCAAAATAAATCTGAGGTTTCCAATAGCTGAACAAAATTATTAAAAGAGCTTCTCTGCATTTAATAGGATCTTCCAATGAAGCAGCAAGATAATTATGGTTATAAAGTCTCCTGTGGCTCTTATGAAATCTGAGATTTGCTATAAAAATCAACAGAAAAAAATTATGCCGGTTAACCTTTCAGAGATTTGAATAATAATAAAGTTATGGGCTATTTCTTAGCTGCTCTTTTCATCAAAGCATTACACTTTTTTTTTTTCTGACTAAACCTGTACTACTTCCCTTTTTGAATGTTAAGTAAGACCAGCTTTAACAAGTCCCAACTTGAGATACGCATAATGGGCTTTAAGACGAATGCATAAAGGCTACCTCATGTTAACTTATTCACTACTAAACCTACTTTGCGTCACCAGTGAAAGAAGTTTTTTAATACACAATCCCACTGTATAGTCACTAAGCCATGCCTGAATCTTTGCGAGCCCCTGGACTGTAGCCCACCAGACCCCCGTCCATGGGATTCTCCAGGCAAGAATACTGGAGTGGAGAGCTGGAGACGGTGTCACTGCAGTAGGTGGCCCTCTTTTTCTCCTCCTGAGGGTGGGCCAGGCATGGCCTAATCTTTTCCAGGCCTTAGCCACATACTGGGGCTTCCCTGGTGGCTCAGTGGTAAAGAATCCACCTGCCAATGCAGGAGGTGCAGGTTTGATCCCTGGGTTGGGAAGATCTCCTGGAGAAGTAAATAGCAACTTAATACAGAATTCTGGTCTGGGAAATCCCGTGCACAGAGGAGTGTGGTGGCCTATGGTCACAAGACTTCAGTTCAGTTCAGTCGCTCAGTCACGTCCAACTCTTTGCAACCCCATGAACCGCAGCACGCCAGGCCTCCCTGTCCATCACCAACTCCTGGAGTCCACCCAAACCCATGTCCATCGAGTCGATGATGCCATCCAACCATCTCATCCTCTGTCGTCCCCTTCTCCTCCTGTCCCGAATCCCTCCCAGCATCAGGGTCTTTTCCAATGAGTCAGCTCTTTGCATCAGGTGGCCAAAGTATTGGAGCTTCACCTTCACCATCAGTCCTTCCAATGAATATTCACAACTGATCTCCTTTAGGATGGACGGGTTGGATCTCCTTGCTATCCAAGGGATTCTCAAGAGTCTTCTCCAACACCACACTTCAAAAGCATCAATTCTTCGGCACTCAGCTTTCTTCACAGTCCAATTCTCACATCCATACATGACTACTGGAAAAACCACAGCCTTAACTAGATGGACCTTTGTTGGCAAAGTAATGTCTCTGCTTTTGAATATGCTGTCTAGGTTGATCATAACTTTCCTTCCAAGGAGGAAGCGTCTTTTAATTTCATGGCTGCAATCACCATCTGCAGTGATTCTGGAGCCCAAAAAAATAAAGTCTGACACTGTTTCCACTGTTTCCCCATCAATTTGCCATGAAGTGATGGGACCAGATGCCATGATCTTAGTTTTCTGAATGTTGAGTTTTAAGCCAACTTTTTCACTCTCTTCTTTTACTTTCATCAAGAGGCTTTTTAGGTCTTCTTTACTCTCTGCCATAAGGGTGGTGTCATCTGCATATCTGAGGTTACTGATATTTCTCCTGGCAATCTTGATTCCAGCTTGTGCTTCTTCCAGCCCAGCGTTTCTCATTATGTACTCTGCATAGAAGTTAAATAAGCAGGGTGACAATATACAGCTTTGACGTACTCCTTTTCCTATTTGGAACCAGTCTGTTGTTCCATGTCCAGTTCTAACTGTTGCTCCCTGACCTGCATACAGGTTTCTCAAGAGGCAGGTCAGGTGGTCAAGAGTAAGACATGACTTGGTGACTAAACCACCACCAAAAAAAAAAACCTCATTTATAGCTCATGAAACTCTATCAATAATCTGTGATAAACCATCATGGAAGAGAATTTGAAAAAAGAATGTATGTATGTGTATAACTGAGTCACTTAGCTGTTCAGCAGAGATTGGCACAATATTATATATCAACTATACTCCAATAAAAAAAAAAAATTGAGGCAGATAATAGAACTGCCTTTATTCCCTCAACAAAAGCTTGTGAAATATTTGTCCATACACACTCCCTCACATGAATTTCTATCCACCACTGGAACTGAAGGAATATAATCCTCAGACTTTGCAGAGGTCTTTGCCCAACATACTTTTAAGGAGACTACATGGGGTATGCTCCTTTGAATGGATGCTTTTAAGACTGGCAGTTGGTTATTCTGGCAGTGAGATTTCCCATTTTGAGTAGTACATCAGTTACTATTTAGGGATCATAGTGACAAACCGCAAGTTCAACTCAAGAAAAACAAAGTCTCTCCAACTCAGGCCTGCATGGCATAACTTTTCCCCTCAAGATGCAGGGAAATGGCTTCAGTGATAAAGGGAAATCCCTGGAGAAGTACCAAAGGACAATCAGCAGAGTCCAACCTGAATGAAGTATGATTGGTAAGTCTGACAAGTTCTTCTAAGACTGAACCACTATTAAGTTGGCTAATTTTTGTTCAGAGGCTTTCCCTAGGGCTAGCTACTCATCCACAACATACTTAGTCCACCCTGAACAGAATGGAATGGAAAACCATTAAATTTTAGTTGTCTGTTTTTGTTTGTTTAGAAAAAAGCAATAGAAGAAACAACTCCTCAACTCTTGGTATTTACATTGAATACATTTGTTTTTCTGTACCAACACACGGAAAAAAAAAAAAAAAAGTACATATACGTTACCTCCTTAATGCATAAGTAAATTACTAACTAAACACCTATTACTGATTTACTAACTTCAAAAAATGTTCCACCTTCATTATTTTCATTTATCTTTCTCTTCATCCATGAAAATAACAAGTTTTGATTATATTTGATAGATTTTTTTATCTTTTTACTTCTTTGTTTGAATGTTGCATTCAAGAAAACACTGGAGTCTTTGAGAAATTTTTTGGAAGTTCTAAAATTAATTACAAATAGGAAAAAGTGATTTGATTATATAACTTTATCATTGTGGGAAGATCTTTTAAAAGAGTAAAAGTTGTCTTGTGGAATTCAACAGATTAGGGAAACTGGACACCTAAGTAATTTTATTTAAAATGTTCTGAAGGTTTATATTTATGTATAGGTGAAAACAAGTATATAGATCTCCACAGATTCTCAAAAGCAACACCACAGGTTTCCCAAGTTATCAATCACCAATATCAACATATTTAATTCTGTTCTTTAATGTGCAGAATATTATCCTGAAAGATCTTTTATTAAAGATATTCTTATCCACTTTAACTCAAAATTTAATTAGCAGGAAGGTTAGTAAATGCATATTTTCCAACTAGCTATAGGACGTTTGTCCTCCTACCACCACCACCACCAGAAAATCCCTCTAAACACTGGGTCTGACTTAGCAAGGCCCAACCTGAGACCGGACACCCTGCTCCTTAAACCGTCCTCTGGCATTCTGGGTTCCAGCCCTCTGTGTTCCCTTCAGGTGAATCACTGTCTCATTCCTGCAGGTTCAGGAAGCGCTTTCCCGTCTACACATCTCACCTCCTCTCAGATGTGAGTCATTTCTCTTAGCAAGACAGCCAGTTGCTCCAGTTGTTCCCGAGCAGGAGGGTTGGAAAGGGCACCCCAAAGGACAGTCTTTAGGCAGGTAGGGGAGACCTACCTTCTCTGGCAGGGGAGGGGGAAAATGACTATTTTTTTATGCTTTAACAAAAAAGCTACTTCCCTGCCAACTTTAGTTTCAAAGCTTATTCTTAATTGGCACTGAGAAACCTGTTTCGACTTGAAGACGCCTGTATTAGGTGAATGGACAGCCAGGCACAGCAATGAAAGGTAAATGAATTTTTTTTTTAATTTATTTTCTTAAAAGCCATGGTTGGTAGGACATAGCACTAAGACTGTAATGATACCTCTGCTTAGATCTGAGATCTGAAGAGAAAGTAAGAGTTAGAAACCTAAGTGAATTAGATCCACGAGTCTTGTTTGGGAGGGAACAATTTCTGAAATGCGGGCCATTGTGCTTCACAGAATTTCACTGTTCCCAGCTCAGGCAGGCAGGTTAAGCAAACCGTGTGTTATGCCTTCAAACGTGGAAACAATGTTAAGGAAATCACTTCTATTAAGTGAATTTTTAAATCACATTTGCTTTATTGGTTGAGTAAACCCCAAAGTCCATTACAATTGTTTCCCTAGACGCCATACTGAAATTTGTTTCATAATCTTTCATTCACTTTTAAAAGGAGATCAAAAGAAAAAAAAAAAAGATGGGTTTTCTCTCCCAACTGCCTCATTTTGATAAAAGAATCTCAATCTTTTCATTGTAACACAAAGAACACGGCAATCCTTGCCCTGATTCCTTAAGAGATCATGCTAAAACATGTTTGGAAAGGCACTGAGAAAGCCGCCTAACTAGTGACGAATGGCTTAGGAACAGCTTGGGTTTGGTTCATGTTCAAAGTCATGGGGAGACTTTTATTTCATTCAGGGAATCAAGAAGGAAATTTGAACTCTTCTAAATTATAATAAGGATTTTTAAAGATAGGTGAGCATAAGGTAGGGCGATTTTTTTGATTTTACTAGGTTAAGATTTATCTGCTACAGTATGTTGTATCATATTCTCAAAGTGGGTCTGGTTTCACATTAGGCATATTAACATTTTTAACACAGATTTTCTTTCATAATTCTGATTAGAGACTCCAATTTACTAGAAAAATGAACAACAAAAACTTTGGTTCTATATTAACAAACAGAGCTAGAAACTTTTGATTTTATACTATCATCTTTTTATACTGTATTATTATTTCTGCCAGTTCAAGGTTGAAACTAGGAATCAAGGGGATGTATTCTCTGAGTCCTTCAGCAAAATCCTGTCCTAAGACTACTGTTTCTAACACCTATCTGAAAAGTGTTCTGAGTGTATGTGGCTTAAGGAGAAGAGGTTGGAGGAGCAGTCAGATGGTTGAATACCATATTTAAGGATATAGCCTAGAAAAGAAAAAGTGTAATTAGTCAGAAAATCCTATTCCATGAAGAGACTGAGTCAAAAATTTCCTGGCAGACAGAATACTGAGATGGTTTATTGCACTCCAGGATATAAGTGGGAGATGGAAAACTAAATTAGAGTGGATGTTTTTATTTAGCTGAGTGTTATCTGGCCTCTTCGGAGCCTGTCTGCTTTCCTTCCTTCTTTGATATCCTGGGGTTTCACTTCCTTTAAAAACAAAAAATATTCCACGCTTAGTCCTGTCCTCTGAGAAAATGCCACAGAAATTTAAGACAGAGGAGACATGAATGGCCATTCACTCTCTGCACTCCTATAAACTGAGGGGAAACTAGGAAAGTTCGCTCAGAGCCCAATAAAAGGGATGACGGTTAAAGCAGGAGAGCAGGGACGTGAAACCTAGGTGAAATCACCCGGGAGCATCCCACAGTCTCCACAGGACTGCTGCGTGCACAAGCGTGGGACAGGACTTTGGTTCAGAGCAGAAAGCCCGGCTGGAGATTGGATGCTGGCGATGCCAAAAGTTAGTGTGACTTGAGCAAGCCTCTTACTTCCTCGGGAGCTCACTACCCTCTCCCACAGTAAAATGAGGGGATTTGATCAGAGGTCACGAGAGACCCCTTGTGTGACTAAATTCCCCTGATCCGGGAGATGTACTGAGGCACTCAGGTTGGTTATCAAGAACCCAAGGCTTGAGCCAAATGAAGTTGCTAATGATGAGGAGGAAAACTGGTTCTGCCCTTTTCTGTCCCAGGCAGCTACATGATGTTCATCCAATCCCAGCCTCTTTAAGCCCCGGATTCTTCCTCTGCAAGACACAGATGACTACAGTCTCCTCTTGCTTCCTCAGCTGGCAAGTTTTGCCTCAGTAGAAAGGCAAGGGCCAACGGGAATCCCTATAGCTGTTGACTATCTAAAGAAGAGAGGAGAGAGCAGAGGTAACCGAGACACGTGGTTTAGAACTAGATGAGAAGAACGCATGGAAAACATCAAGGTGAACAAGAAACAAGCTGCAAACCTGCTGTTTCAGGCCAATGATTGAAGTCCAGCCCTTATACAACTTGGCAACAATTTCCAAACTTTCCAACTTCCTTGTATGACAAATATGGGCAGAATAGAACATTTATTCTTCATTTTGTATTGAAGTAGCACATCTTACCTTTCACTGACATCCTTATTAACAAACATGAAAAACTTACACTAAAAACGCATCTGAAGAGCACTGATAAGTGCTCTTCACATCACATTAAGTCATATGTA
This sequence comes from Bos indicus, assembly GCF_029378745.1. Taxonomy (NCBI): domain Eukaryota; kingdom Metazoa; phylum Chordata; class Mammalia; order Artiodactyla; family Bovidae; genus Bos; species Bos indicus. Next base: position 117,150,505 of record NC_091760.1, read on the forward strand.
TCAGTGATTCCACAATTTCTCTTATAAAGCAATTTCTTTGTCTTTTTTAAAGACAATTTCTAACAATAATTTCACACACTTCAGAAGACGGTAACTCTTAAAATGACTTAGAACCTTTACAACACAAACTGTCCTTGTAAACTATAATACTAAAACAACAATGATTAACATGCACTGGTAGCTTAACATATGTCTAAGGCTACTGCATATTTTAACATAAATTATTTTTTAAAAGAAAAAACTTCACACAACCTTAAGATATACACTGCTGTTACTTCCATTTTACAGCTGAGCAAACTGAGGCTTCAGTGGTGTACAAGTAGGAAGCAGAGCTCTGAGCTTGACCCATGTCTGCCTGCAGACAACCATGCTCTCTGAGTCATCACTCTTTAGAGTTCCAAGTAAATTCTGTATTTGCTATCTGGGATCGCCTTCTCATCAGTAATTTTATGGGTGGGCTTCCCAGATGGTGCTAGTGATAGAGAACCAGCCTGCCAATACAGGAGACCCAGGTTTGATCCTTGGGTTGGGAAGATCCCCTGGAAGATGGCATGGCAGCCCACTCCAGTATTCTTGCCTGAAAAATCCCATGGACAGAGGAGCCTAGTGGGCTACAGTCCACAGGATCACAAAGAGTTGGACACAACTCAAGTGACTTAGCATGTACACACAATTTAATAGGTAAAATTACACAGATTTGTAATTTATTTACCATGCTACTTGACTGCAGTAGATAAGTGGCTGTCTCAGGCACGTCACATCCTGCAATCAAGCTGGGGCTATTACCTAGTTTTCACAAAGGAGACATCAGATTATAATCAATACATGAACCCCCGGGGTTGATCAGAAGTAGAAGCAAAAGAGTAGTTAAGCCCATCACTCAGACCAACTTGTGTTCAAATGCAGGCTCTGCCCTTACCAGGCCTCTAACCTGGGTGAGTAACAGCAACTGGTGTGTGCTGAAGGAACCTCTGCAAGCCTCAGTTTCTTCAACTGAAAAATGGGCAGACTGTTTTTACTACCATTCAGAAGGCATCTATATAATGAGTTCTTCCTAGATGCCAAGCTCCAATTAAAGATTTCGAGGCCTTGAAGGACATAATACTATGGTAAAACCTCATTCAGTCCTCAAATCAATCCTATATGAATGTTTTGCAGAAGAGGAAACTGAAGTATAGAGTGGTTAGATGACTTGCCCAAGTAAGTGGCACGTCTGGAACTTGATTCCAGTGTCTTTTTCACAAATTATCAAGGGACTTCCCTGGTGGTCCAGTGGTTAAGACACTGCGCTCCCAATGCAGGAGCCACGGGTTCAATGCCTGTTCAGGGAACTAAGATTCCACATGTCATAGCCAACTTTTTTTTTATTATTATTAATCTAAATAACTTAGAATAGTCTTAGGCACAAAATTACACAGGCAGTGCTTGCTGAACCCATGCTATTGTGAGTAAAAAGACAAAAACAGACCTTTCAGCTGCTAGAGGACGCACTGCCTGTAGTCTGGACATGCTCTCAGGTTAGAAATATTACTGGCTTTCAAACTCCACTTTTCAAGTCTCGAAGTCTAAAGAGATCCTTTGCTAAAAAATATCAAGATTCTGGTTGCTTTCAGAGTGGAAGCTAGAGTAATGGGGACAGCAGAAACAAAATAATCCAAGGTCCCTGCACTACAGGAGCTTAGGATCTAGCTGCAGAAAGAATAATCATAGCAGAAAAACACTTGGGCTGTTAGTAGTCAGCTGTGTCTCACAAGCTGAGAGCTGACAGAAGAGACCCAAGAAAGGAATGCACGGACACAGCTGCCTCAAGACTGCAGGCATTTTAGGGCCTGCCATGCTGCTTTTGGGGAGGATGACCTGCCTGTCCAAACTTGTTCCTCCTCATACCTGCCAAACTCAAAGGCGAGACGTGAAACTGAAAACAAATCATCAATGGGCTTCTCAAAACTTAGATAAACAGACTAAAAGACAAGTTGGAATAACTTCAATTTACTGTTTACTGGTTTATTTTTAAAGACAACGGCCCTTCCTACCATAAGTGGGTACCTTGCAACTACCCCCGGCACACAGGAACGTGCAAACCTTAAATAAGCACAGCTGCACCGATTTGGGGTTGTTTAAACCAAACATGTTAAAATCCTGCAAAATGAAGACTTTAAGCAGGATAACATTTTGTACTGTGCCAAAACTCTTCATGTAGAACTCATATAATACACAGCAAAATGAATAAAACACTGGATCCCATTATAAAAGGTCACTATATTCATGGAATAAGCATATTATGATCACCGTTCAACAGACACTATGGTTTTACCTACTCAACATCAATATTCTCTTTTCCCTTTACCCTAAAAGAGTCATTCTAATTTTTTGTTACAAATATAAAACAAATACACACACACATATATAGACATATATTGTGGTATGAAAAAAAAAACTATTCATACCATGTCTACAGACAACAGTACAACACCTCAAGTATTATCTCCATTTATCATCTTAGGACCTAGAAACACTGAGTATCTGACTGGTACCCACTCATTCGGCTCATGCAAGACTTGGCATGGACACTCTTAGAACCAGTTTACGATCTGTATGAAACTGCAAGTCATACAGACACTGAACAATTGGCCAACGGAGAATGGAGTCTGAGAGGGCAAAGTTGAAGGCACATGATAAATGAGAGCCAGGGCGCCTAACACTTGCTCTGATGGCCTCCCTCGTCCTCCTCAATCCTGGAAGACACTCCCAACAACACAGCTGTCTTGCAACCAGGGTGACCAAGCCTAACATCTCTACGTTACCTTTCCTTACTACACCCCCAAAAGGAGATGGTGTATTTCCCACATGTCCCTTTCCCCCATCCTCTGTCATGAATTACACCCCAGTTGACTTTACACCAGGCAGGCACTCCCTCACATGGCTATTTATTTAGATCGTGCTAATCCCCCAAAGATCTGAGGTAGTGTACAGAGATGCTCAATATCAAATAAGTTCAAATGAATGCTAACAAAAATGGAGCCTGGGAAAAGCAATGGAGGGAAATTCTAAGCCACGTGTAAGATTAGTTCACCAAATGCATCAATTCCTATCTCAACTCTAAAAGGAAAACAAGAAGGCACACTGATACAGTTTCAATAAATAATAGTAGCAGGCCTAAAGGAACACTGGATTCCCAGATGGTGCAGTGGTCAAGGGGGGCTTCCCTGATAGCTCAGTTGGTAAAGAATCCGCCTGCAGTTGAAGAGACCTGGGTTTGATCCCTGGGTTGGGAAGATCCCCTGGAGAAGAGAAAGGCTACCCGCTCCAGTACTCTGGCCTGGAGAATTCCATGGACTGTATAGTCCATGGGGTCACAAAGAGTCAAACACAACTGAGCGACTTTCACTTTCAGTGGTCAAGAATCCACATGCCAATGCAGGAAACATGGGTTTGATCACTGAGTCAGGAAGATTTCCTGGAGTAGGAAGTGGCAACCTGCTCCAGTATACTTGCTGAGAAAATACATGGACAGAAGGGTCACTAAGAGTCAGAAAAGGCTGAGCGACTAAGCACAAGCATTAAAGGAACACTAGTCTCAATATGCAGCCTAAAAAGAACTTCTCATGAGTCCTCATACAGAAAAACAAAATTGTGTTCAACACCCAAAGAATAGATACAGTGAAAATGGGGGACCGCATGGAGGTATCAACTCAAAGCTCAGTTAAAGCCATCCTACGGAGGCAGACGGGAGAACACAGTTTTACTATATTGCTGTTTCTTCACAATTAATCTAGCAAAACCTCTCTGCCCTTTTCTCCCCAGTACTATTATTGTTGTTGTTTAGTCCAACTCTTGCGATCCCATGGATAGTAGCTCGTCAGGCTCCTCTATCCATGGAGGATTTCCCAGGCAAGAATATTGGAGTGAGTTGCGATTTCCTTCTCCAAGAGACCTTCCTGACCCAAGGATTGAACCCAGGTTTCCTGCTTGGCAGGCGGATTTTTTTTTTTTTTTTTTAAACCACTGAGCCACATGGGAAGCCTGTTCTAATCATCAAAAGTTCCTGAGCACTAGACATATTAAGTTAACCACATGAAAATGCCATTTGACCTATGAAAACACTTCCAAACAGTTCAACTTAATGCATCAGCATCAAGGAAGACAAAACCTTAAAATCTTTGAAAAAATATTCATCCCAAATTAACTACAATGCCATTAAGTTCTAAAACTGTATAAACTATCTCAAAGCTTGACTTACAAGCTCATCAATTTCATGTAAGAAGGAAATTAATGAATGAGGGGGAAATTGCTAAAAATAAGACTCAAGGTTGGAGCTGGTAGTGGGTACCAAGGCTCGAGGTACCCCAAGGTACTAGTAGAAACCCCATGGAGAGACCTGGGGCAGCCCCACCTTGAAATTATATGTCACAAACTATAAGCCACAGACAAGCTTTATTTGGTCTGTCTTAATAAAGCTAAGCCAGAATTTAAAATTCATGTAATTTTATACAAAAATCCATTTTTACACTCTTGTGGCAGGTGACCTACACATCCAAATGGCAACAACCCAGAGCCTCGCCATGGAGCAACACTCCCCTGTTCACTGCAGCCCCCAGCCCCCCTGAGCACTTCTCTTAACACGCTGTTAGCTGTATTTTATTGGCCTGCTGATACTAGTGATTATTTCTTCTTATACCTGGCTCATTTTCCTGACATTAGATATGGGGCTTTATGTGGATTTGCATTCCACTGCAATAGTTCCCTTACTTCACAGTGGGCTGTTCAGAAATATCAGAGGACCAGTGTCTGCTCAGCTTTCCCCAGGTCTTTGGCCATGCCTTTCAGGAGACGAAAGTGAAAGTGTTAGCCACTCACTTGTGTCCGACTCTTTGCAAACCCATGGATGGTAGCCCACCAGGCTCCTCTGTCCATGTTATTCTCCAGACAAGAATACTGGAGTAGGTAGCCATTTCCTTTTTCAGGGGATCTTCCCCACCCAGGAGAATTAGGAACTGCTAATTCCTATTCTCTCAGTTCTTCCCGGGTTATACTGTGTTCAATTCATTCATAAAGAAAAAAGTAATTAACGCCAGTGAGGTTGACAGCAGGAACTACTTTAAAGAAAATGTGTTATATATATATGTATGTATGTATGTATGTGGGTGTGTATGTATTCACACACACAGGGAAAATGAATTAAATGTGATGTCATATCCTCTTACTACATATGGGAGAAGGGGGATTGGTTGACTTTTAAATTGAAGTATTGTTGAGTTACAATGTTTCGGGTATACAGCAAAGTGATTCAGATATAGATAATTTTCTTCTGATTCTTTTCCATTAAAGATTACACAATACTGAATATAGCTCCCTATGATACACAGTAGTTGCTTGTTGTTTATCTATTTTATATATAATAGTGTATATCTGTTAATCCCAAAATTCTATTTCTTGTTTTTATGAGAGGAGAAAACGGGACACAGTGAGGGTTCGATGCCGATGAGAACTGCACAATATCCATTGGCATTGAAGATTTCACTAGTGAATCTTTACCACTGAAGGAGGGGCTGAAACAGAAGGAAGATGTGTCTGTTAGGTACTTGTCTTGTTTCATTACTTTAAACAGCATTACAGTTTGCTTAAACGGATTCAAAAAATTAGGGTAGCTAAACTTACACCCAATTCTATTGAGAGCAGCATTGAGGACACCTAACCCCTCAACCCACAGCTATACTGATGACCTGATTAGAATGGTGACCATGACAACCACCATCATCATCATAATGAAGAATAATTATGACCCTTAAGTGAGAGGGTCTTTGCCTCTCACTGACCCTTAAGCCATGGAATGACCCTCCAAACAACATCTCTGTAAGCCTATGAAAAGTACTATTTTTTCTTAAATAGGTTTGTAAATGGTAATCAAACAGCTAAAGACTTTACCTGGGGTCTTAGATTTTGAGAATTTTTTAAGGGAACAGAAGTTACTTGAAATGCAGTTTGGCTTAGAATATATTAATCCAATACCTCTACTCTTACTGGGAGTATAGCCTAAAACCTCTCGGACCAGTAAACTGGTATTAATAATTCAGAATTTCCCTACGCGTACATTAGACTTTGCCTAAACAGAACACAAAAATACACATTTCAACTTGGGAAATGATAAAATTTTACTATATGAGTAATAAGATTTTTATGAAGTGAAGTGACAGTCACTCAGTCATGTCCGACTCTTTTGTGATCCCCTGGACTGTAGCCCATCAGGCTTCTCTGACCATGGAATTCTCCAGACAAGAATACTGGAGTGGGTTGCCATTCCCTTCTCCAGGGAATCTTCTTGAGCCAGGGATCGAACCTGGGTCTCCCACACTGCAGGCAGATTCTTTACCATCTGAGGCACAGGGGAAGATTTTTATTATTAAGCAGAAAAAATATTTGACATGAATTCCACTACTTTGCCATGAATTATATTACTGTAGCACTTACAGTATAAAATAGACTTGCACGTACTATCTCTTCAGATTCTCAGAGCATCTTTGGGAGCCAGGCCAAGCATCTATTATTTTCCTCATTTCACAAACAGTAGAGCTAAAATACTTTGCCCAGGGTCACGGGGTCAAAGAGAGAGTCAGCAGCTAACACCTGCTGACTGCACTGAGGTCCAGGACATTGTCTAGCCTACTTTTGAGGGGCCGCTGATCCGGCCAAGTAGCAGAGCAGAGAGGCAGCCTGTTCTGGGGTCACAGACACTGGACCTCATCTCCTGGCTTTGTCTCTCACTGTCTGTGTGATGTTGGGCAAGCTGCTGAAGCTCACTAAGGCTCCTCACCTGCACAATAACCAGGTCTGGGGTAAGGTAATAAGGAAGCACTAGACACAAACCCTGCCTTCAGGGAGTTTACAACCCAGTTCATGCCCTCCCTCATCCACTGCCCTCCCTCAATCAATCAATCAATAAACAATTAATCAGAGGTCACCTGGGGAAAAAAGTTAAATCTAAGTGTGAACCAAATTTTGCTTAATTGTAGGCTACAGATGTCAAGCGTTAACTTTGTAAAAAGAACTTCAGGGTGGTACCTGAAAAACCAGAATGAAGGCTGTTTGCTTGGCATTCCAACACCTTGGGTTACTGACTCCAAGCTTGCATTAATGAAGTGCCCTATGAATACAGTGACCTAATTCTATTACAAAAAGAAGTAAATTATAGCCAATGAGGTAACTTGTTTCTTTCCCAAGGCCTGGAACACACACACACACACAGTCTTAGGTTACAGGTGATTCCAAAATGCAAGAAATGCTGCACCTTCTACCAGAAGCTTCACATTAGATGGTTCTTGTGAACATTACACACAGGCAGCAGAACAATGGCACCATCCCACTGATATTCAGGAATTATAGTAGTATCCCCGTTTAGTATCTACCTTTTAGTACAGTTTTTCTCTAAGAAAGTGACAAAACACAAACAAAACCCCTCAGATCTGAAATTCTTGCAGGTCCAAATGTGATTCCAAATGTGAGCTTCTAAAGAACACACTAAGATGTGGAGGGCAAATTAAACTACAGCTCTGCCATGTGAGAACCGCCACCACCACCAAATAATCAGTCCAAAAAAATCATGAGCAGCTGAATCTAGGGAGTGAGCATTTAACTGGCATTTATCTTTCCCATCTTGACCAGAAGCACAATAATGAGACCCTGGGAAGCCAGGGAGAATAAAGGCATGGCTGTAGCCTGGCAGGCATGCCCGCTGGCCCTGCCTGCTGCACAGGGAATTTCCCAGTCTGGCACAGCAGCTCCCCATCCAAGCCAAGATCTAACCCAGGAACTATGGGAGCAAGGCTGGGTGCCCAAAGCAGCAGTTCCGGAGCCCTGGATGCTCAGCTTCCCAGCCTCCCCACTACCCCTCCAGGGCACAGCAGACACTTGCGCATCCTACACACCCAGGTTCAAGCTGCTCCACCGTGAGTAAACCTCTCCTTCCTGGAGACCCAGAATGTCAGTTCTCCCAACCATAAAAACAGTCTGATATGACCAGGAGGGTTTTCACGAAAAGGCCTTGGCAGAGGGCTGGGCACGGTGAAAAGCTCAACTGTGACAATTCATTTGTTCTCAGGGGTGCACTAAACAAGCTCACCTGCCACTATTCTTTCTGGGTTGTCGAGAGGTACCAGGAGAATCATTTGTTATGAACCCTCAATGTTGGTCACTGAAGCAAGAAAAGTGAGGAGTTGGCAGAGAGGGGCAGAAGAAGAGGAAGAAAGGCATGTTTATAGTCAACACAGACCACTGGATGATCCGTACAGGTCAAGTGTCATCACATAAGGATAAATGATAAATGAATCAAGAGTTGTGAAAGCTGGGGTCTATAGGATCAGGCAGGCAAAACTCCCGAGTGAGGAGGCTCGGGGAAGTTAGGAGAGGTTGCAGTGAGCTGGTGACCTAGAGAGCAGGTTCCCAAGGGGAAGAGGCAGCAAACATTGCTGGACGCTTCATACTCAGTTTGGGCAGATCTTTCTTAAGGTAAGAGGGAAATTTCCTGATGTTGTCCACATGGTTCAGGTCAAACCAAACTATACCTCCAGGTTAGAAGATCAGCAGTTCCTTCTTGGCCTCAACAGGGAACATAAATGCTGCCTCTGCCTTATCTTCCCCCTCCCACTTTCCACCGTCCAATACCAACTATGGAAAACTGCTGTGCACTGGGACTCTAGGGAAGGATAACGGGAAAACACGTGGATACAGCTTCAATCAAATCTAGTAGGAATTCTGATCCCAGCTATTACTAGCTCTGTCAGGGAATATTAATTCACATGTCTGAACCTCAAATCGTCCTGGCTGGGGAGGAAAAGAGGAATAAAACACACGTAGGGCACGGGCCACTGTGAGGGTTGCAGGAGAAACCAAGCAACAAGTTCAAGGCCTAAGATCAAGGAGACACTGAGGACATGTCCTTTTCTACTATTTCATTTCATTCATTTAAAAAGCCAGCTTACAACTAACAACAACACCGTTATGAAAATAGTCAAGGGTTATGAAAACAAGAAAAATATCAATGGTTGGCCCGAAAAAAAGCCAGAAGGTCTCTAAGCATCGATACTATCCAACCTCAGGAATGGCCGTGAAACCCAGACCTGCCACAGACACCACATTCTTGAGAGGTTTCATCAGCTCTCAGCTTGTGGAGCCGTAGGTGGCAGGACGGGGCTTCCGCCCGTCAGCAAGGCCCTGGACCCAAGCCCATAACTACGGCTGAAGCAATGTTCATTGCAACACCCTGCAGGCGCTGGGATGTGCACAGTATGCACAGCTGCTCTGTGATAAGCTGCACGGGGGTGGGGTGGGGTGGGGTCGGGGGGAATGTCGGTGCTGCTGCTGAAGACAGCCAGCCAGCAGATGAGGATCAGAGGCAACTGAAATGAAGCTCTTGGGGCAAAGAGCTCAGTCAAAGGCCTCCTCACTGGGCGACTGAAACCACAAACCACACAACAGTCTCAGCATAAACAAGGTGGTAAGAACTCCATTGCACCCTGCGTCCAACCCATCAGTCACAAACTGCATTCTACCGTGTGCCTGCGACATGCAACAGGGGCTTGTAAGACTCAGACCTCACCCTGCACAGCTGTGCCAGATGCTTCGTGTGTGTTCTCATGTCAGCCTTGGAGTCACCCCCACAATGGATGCGTCAATGCACACACTGTACAGATGGAGAGGCGGGGACTCAGAGCCTAGCCCAGCACCACACCGCCACCCTACTCGGCTTGTCGTAGCGCCAAGGGTTGCTTCTCATTTGTTTTTAAGTCAAGTGAGGAAAATATTTTAAAATGTTAAGACATTAAATTAGAAGCTTAGCAGAAACTTCCATCAGTACTGTATCTATCTCTACCTCCCACCCCTCCCACTCTCTTTTTCCCAGGGTAGACATGTTTTTCTTTTTTGAAAGAGTTGTCTCAACCCTCTGTTATCAGCCTTCTGCCTCTGCCCCCCACACTCACACAGCATGACTTATGCAGCTCTGACAAAGACCAACAGTGACCTCTCTGTTACTGAACTCCATTCAATGGCACTCTGCTGTCCTAGGCCTCTCGACTTCCCTGCAGGATAAAACTAGTTACAACTTCTTATTTCGTCACCTCAAGTCTCGGTTCACAGGACATGAACCTTGTCTGATAATCCTTCCAGTTCTCTGACCACTCCTCTAGGCACTTCCCTTTCTGGAGAACTGCTCCTGAAAAACTTCAAAGTCAGCCCTCTCCTATTCTTAGTCTATTGGGCAGGGTCATCGTGGGCAATCGCACCCATTCCCATTGCTTTTTCTATCCCAGATCTTCTGTCAACTTTAAAAGTACACCACCAGCCAGGGCCACCTCCCCAGGCCCCAGACCTCAACTTCAGTTACTCAGTAGACATCTCCACATAGATACTACGTAGGCATCCTGAAATCCATGAAGCGAAATCTGAACTCCACCATTCTTCCACATGCTCCTCCTCTCATGGGCCCTCCTATCAGTGAAAGAGACCAATACCCACTGCCTAATACTAGGAGGCCACAACATTCCTCCTCCCTTTGCATCAGCGTCAGCATCCACTCATTCCTCAATGTGCCCCAAATCTGTCACACCTTTCTAGCACTTGAGGCCATCATCTCCCTAGCTGTTGACGTTATCTTGGGCCATGCTGAACATTTCCACATGCTCCTTTCCCATCTCACATTTGGCAAACCAGCCACAACCCAGGCATCAAAGCTCCCATGGAACCTCCTTGATCTCTGCTTCTGTTCATCAGGGGACACCACCATGTCTGGATTTCTACAACATTACCCCTCTTACTCTGTATTTTGTGGTTTAGTTACTTCTGGGTCCTCAACTAGATTTTAAATTCCTTGAGGGCAGAAACTTACCCTCCATCTTTATAATTCCCAGAGTTTGGAATATGAGTAGGCTTTGAGACAATAACCTCACAGAAAAGGTCAGATTATGGTCAACACTGATGGGGAGGTAGAGACTCCCAAGACAGGGAAAGAGGAGAAGACGGGAGATCATTCAAGAGCAGGAATCAGTATGAAGAAAGGCACGGGGTTAAAGGAAAGGCATGCCCCTGTGAGGCAACAGTTAGCATAAAGAATTCCTGATCGAATGAAAATGATCTTGAATTTCATGTAGGCAAGGATTAATGGTAACAACACAAGCAAAAGCTCCATTTACAAAGCATGCAATTTGTAAACATATATTCTAATTTAACCTCATAATGATTCTACAGAGGAGGTACAATTGTCATCTGATTCAGAGGATTAATTATGGAACAAGATTTCTCCCAAAGTTGAGAGCCACCTTTTAATTATCAGAACCCAGCGTAATCTGGGTTCCACACTCCATAATCTCCAACACTAAAAACATAACTCCTTACATATGTTATCACTGTAATTTGAGAAGTTCCCTACCATACTGTACTTAGGGTGAGAGAGCATGATGATATGGGTAATTCAGAAAGAAGAATCTAACAAAAAGCAGCAGGAAGAATCTGAGAGGAGAGACGCAAGAAGCAGAAAGACCAGAGAGGAGGTCAGTACAAGGCCACACATGAAACCAGGAGGGCCCTCATCTGAGAAGCAAGATGATGACAGAAGCAAAGCAATGACATTGTAACAGAAGAAGTAGCAAGACCAGATAAGTGACTGACCAAGGGAGAACGATCCAACTCAGTACTGAGGTTTTAAACTCTCTCGATCAAGAGCTGAAGCAAATATTCATAAAGAGGGATGAAAGGAAAATGGCTTCTGGTGAAGAAAGGAAAAAAAAGTTAAAGTTTAGAGATGCTGAGTCTGAGGAACACAGATGATACAATGAACAGAAGTTTACAGAAGGAAGATTATGGAAGAGAGGTGATGGCTGATCATCCAAGGAGACATGAACACTCTGGAGAAAACCAAAAAGAAAAAATGAGGATCTATGACCCCAATTTGGGGAAGTCATTCATCTAAAGGAAGTGGTAAAAGAGATGGAGGTGACAAGAGGAAACTCTCACAAGCCACTTGAGGAGAATAAAGTACTTCCCAAACCTGGAAGACAAATTTGATTCCAGAAAATCCACGTATCATGTCTGAACTAATTAAGACCCAACTCGTTCACATAATTTCAATGGGAATTAAGAAAATGAGAGCATGGACTCCCCCAAAGTACAAATCGCCACCCACAGCCAGGGTCTCTAGATTCTGAACCAAATTCTAAAAGAAGAAACTCATAAATGAATCATCCAGATCACTGAGCAATGCCCCACACCTACATCAAGGGGTGGAACTCTTGCTAAATGTACTTTGCATTTTACTGTCTTCTTCAAGACATGATAAGGAATGTGCTTATAAGGTACTTTTCCTTGGTCTATAAAACTCATATTATTGCACAGTGAATTGCTAGCCTGTATCTATTTCTTTTCTGTGCACTCTGTTCCTTTTTAACTTCGTTCAGGTATAATTTACATACAATAATTTTCATCCATTTTAAATGTACAATTTGATGATTTTTGATTAATTTATAGTCGTGAAACCACCATCATAATCCAGTTTTTCTCACCTTAATAAAATTCCTCACCCCCCCTTACAGTTAATCTCTCCACATCTACCCTCAGCCCTTACCTACTTCCCACCTCTATGGATTTGCCTCTTCTAGGCATTTCATTGAAATGGTATGTGGTCTTTTGTATCTGGTTTCTTTCCCTAGCACAATGTTTTTTAATTCATCCATATTATAGCTGAATTTCACTCCTTTTTATTGCTGAGTCATTCTGTTGACTATACTACCTTTGGTTTATTCATTCATCAGCTGATATTTGGGTTGATTCAATTCTTTCAATTCTTAGCTATTATGAATAACACTATTAAAGACATTTGCATCTATGTCTCTGCATCGATCTATGTTTCCATTAGTCTTGAGTAGATACCTACAAGTAGAATTATCGGGTAAGATAAATGTAGGTTAAAGTTTCTAAGAATTTACCAAACTGTCGTTGAAGTGGCCATATCATTTCAAATTCTCACCAGTAATGTATGAGGGTTGCAACACTATATATTTGGCAATACTTGTTACCATCTTTTCCATTTATAGCCACTCTATAGTCAGGGAGATATGAAATCGTTATTTCATTGTGTGGGTGTTTGTTGTTTTTTTTTTAAGAGATATTTATGTATGTATTTGATCACTCCAGGTCTGAGTTGCAGCACACAGGATCTTTAGTTGCAGCATGCAGGATCTAGTTCCCCAACCAGGGACAGAACCTGAGGCCCCTGCCCTGGGAGTGTGGAATCTTAGCTTTTGGACCACCAGCAAAGCCCCCATTGTGGTTTTTATTTGAATCCCCCTAATGACTAAAGATACTGAGCATTTTTTCATGTGTTCTTGATAAAATCTCTATACAAATCTTTAGACCACTTTTTAGTTGGGCTATTTTCTTTTTATTAGGAAGCTGTAAATGTTCTTTGTATATTCTGAATTTAACCCTTTATCAGAATAAATATGATATGCAAATATTTCTCCCAGAATCTTTTCCGTGTCCTCCTCAATGACTGTCTGCTATCTATTACTGTGACTGTGGCTCACCCACTAGATACTGCTTTTCCTCCACTGGGGATAAGCCATACTGGATTTCTTGTTATCAAGTAAAGTTTAAATGAAGTCAAGAAAAGGAAAACCACATAACTTTCCCACAGAGAAACATGAAATTAGAGATGTCTTTCATGGAAACTCCCTGAAACGTTTCCATCAGAAGTTAGATTCAAGAAAATAAGGTGTACTGAAATCTAAGGGTCATTGTTATAACGTTTAGAAAACTGCCTCAATCCCAGTAAACTTTAATAAAAGAAAAGTAGGGTTTCACCTCCTTGCCTTACTTTTAAAAGACTGCAACACTGGCACCCGAAAAGGAGGATGTCTAAGAGGGTGTCTATTGTCGATGCTCCATAAACCAATGAATACTTTTTGACTACTATGTACCATATACCCTGACGATTCAAGGTGAGACATGGACAGGGCGTCTAAACTCTCAAGAGATGACTGGTAGTGGGGAGGAAATCACTGAACATCTGGACACCACTTTTTCCATCTACTACCAAATCCAGCATCCAAATGTCACGTGCCACTAGGGAACAGAAGAGAAGGACAAAATAACAGAGAAAGAAACACATGCCTCTCCACAGGCTGCCCAATTCTTACATATGCTTTTGCTTTGAAAGTACTCTGAGCCTGCTGACCAGTAGACATAACTGCTTATGCAATCACTAGATTGCTTTAGACTTGGAGGGGTTGAGGTTACTTGGGGTCTCTCTGCAGCTTTGTGGTATTTATAAGCAATATTGCTGAGGGGGCATGAAGGTCTCACGCAGTTTCATTTCATGAGAAACAGTGTGACTTCCCCTAGAGTGAATCCTTCCCAAAAGACATCTGACTTCGGAGAAACACTTTCCAAAACAGTTCCCAGGATCTCTTCTCTCTCTGATGAACACCTGAAGGAAGTCAGAAAACAGGGAGCAGGCTGCTGAAGGAGAAGTCGGGGGCACCGTCACAGTTTAACATGCGTTGAGTGCACGTACAGTCTCGGGTAATCATGAGGAAAAAAGACTGTGAGCAATCTGAAGCTCAGAAAGCTTTGAGGTTTTAGCCAGAATTTCAAAAACTAGTGACTCAAAGCCAATATAATTATTCACTCCTAGCCAGACTTTGAGGTTGGATGGAAAACAGTTATCATAGAGAAATACAGGGACTTCAAGATAAAGGTTCAAGCAGTATTAAATTCTGAGTGGGAACCTATGTTTGAGGAAAACACAGAAGCCCATGTAAACCTGAGTTCCACTGGGGATTTTTTTTAGAGCCTTCCAGTCTAGTTAGAAAAAGGTTAAGGGACATGATAAAGTCACTCAGCTAGTTAGTGTAAAGCCAGAACTAGAAGCCCAGAGAGTTTAAGACTGGGTACTGAAGGTAGTTGAGTTTATAAAACTCTTAACATATATCGCTCCGAGATCTTTCAACTTTTAACAATCTCCAGTTGCATTTAAGAGTCATCAGAGATACATTTAAATACATGTGCTGAGCTTCATAGAGAAGGAAATGGCAACAGACTCCAGTGTTCTTGCCTGGAGAATCCCAGGGACGGGGGAGCCTGGTGGGCTGCAGTCTATGGGTCGCACAGGGTCAGACACGACTGAAGCGACTTAGCAGCAGCAGCTGAGCTCACGTCAATGGGGTTGGGTAGAATGAAGTAGAAGAAATATGGCCAGACACAGGCTAATGTGTCTTGAGAAAACTCTTGGACCCAGGTTCTTATGGACTATGTCACATAATTCTTGTCACAATTCTGTTGTATGATTATTTCCACTCTCATGTCAGAGAGGAGAACACTGAGTCACAGAGATGTTAAGTAACTTTTCCGGGGCCACACAGCGGCATTCAGATGGTGAAGGCTTACACAGAAATGTCCCAGGCTCCCTGGCAGGTGGAAAGAACACACAAAAACAGACAAGTCTTACATGGCACAGCTGTTCATAACAAAAGAGTAGGCCTTTTCTGAATCAAGGGGCATTTTTTTTCTTTTTCTTAAAAGTGAAAATCAAAGTACTGTGTATTCAAATTCCTGCTCAACTGTTTTTTCTTTTTTCCCCTAGAAATCAAACCAGGAATAACCTATGCTGACCCCTTGACTGAATTGTCCCCGAGTGTTTCCTGACACAGATCTTTGCTTTCAGTCCCTCACAACTAAAGAATGGGGCTCAACTTGACACTTGCAAAATTACCAGGTAAGCTGTAGGGGAAAATGCAAAGAAAATCCTACTTGATCAATAACAGTTATTTACACCATGTGTCAATTCAGGGGTTTTGGTGGTTGGCAAATCAATTAACAAAATAAACTTGCATTTATCCTTGCCTTCATTAAATGTAAAACGGCAAACATGCAGGATGGCATTGCCGAGAGAACTCTTAACTTGCCATCACTTTGTCTTAAGCTGTTTCATCTAGAGATGATCTCTAAAAGGACAGAAAGATTAAACTAACAATTGGGGAAGTCTTTCAGCTGAAACTAAGGTATATATTACTTACCACATGGAACAGTCTAGACCAAAGACAACATCTACCTGCACTACTGGGTAACTAGAACATGATTGTGCAGGGCAGCTGTACCAGGTCAGTGACACCTGGTCGTCTGCATGACTTTGGTATTTCATCCCCACCTGGCAGGTACAGCAGTGACATATGGTTGATGCTTTCACAGTTGGTGTCAAAATGTGACATGGTCCCATGAGCAACAGTGGATTGTCTCCAAAAGCAAAAGGAACAAGGGTCTCCATCACATTTCATTCAGAATGTGACTGCTATTCATGACACAAATCAAAATTATGGCCTGACATTGAGACAGACCACCTACTAAGTACCAGATACTGTGCTTGAAATGTGCGCAGAGCATGTTTAAGTCTCAGAAGACCCAGCAAAATGGCTGCTATTTATTCCATTTCACAAAGCTAAGAAGTGACTGAACCAGCATTGTCAAAGAGGACTTTCTAAATGGTATGCTAAGTCACTTCAGTTGTGTCCGACTCTGTGCGACCCCATAGACAGCAGCCCACCAGGCTTCCCCGTCCCTGGGATTCTCCAGGCAAGAACACTGGAGTGGGTTGCCATTTCCTTCTCCAATGCATGAAAGTGAAAAGTAAAAGTGAAGTCACTCAATTGTGTCCAACCCTCAGAGACCCAATGGACTTCAGCCTTCCAGTCTCCTCCGTCCATGGGATTTTCCAGGCAAGAGTACTAGAGTGGGGTGCCATTGCCTTCTCCATCTAAATGGTATAGATGACCTTATCTGCAAAGCAGAAATAGAGACACAGACATTGGGAACAACTACATGGATACCAAGGGGGAAGGGGATGGGGAGGAACTGGGAGATTGGGATTCACACACATACACTATTGATGCCATGTATAAAATGGATAACTAATAAGAACATACTAGATAGAACAGGGAACTCGACTTAATGCTCTGTGGTGACCTGAATGGGAAGGAAGTCCAATAGGGAGGAGAAATATATATGGCTGATTCAGTTTGCTATATAGTGGAATTAGCACAACATTGTAAAGCAACCATACTCCAATAAAACTTAATTTGAAAAAACATTAACAAACAGGACTGCAATGCCCTTGATCTCCACTGTCCAGTATAGGAGCCACGTGGGACTAATGAGGTATCTGACCACAAAATCCATGCATTTCTTCAGCACACACAGTACACACACAATCCCCCTTACACACAAACACAGGCAACCACAGCCCCAGCACACATAACACAATATCACTCTCACACCTTTGCATGCATGCTCAGTTGTGTCCAATTCTTTGTGACCCTATGGAGTGCAGCCTGCCAGGCTCCTCTGTCCATGGGATTTCCCAGGCAAAAACACTAGAATGGCTTGCCATTTCCTTCTCCAGGGGATCTTCCTAACCCAGGGATCGAATCTGCATCTCCTGCATTAGCAAGGGGATTCCTTGCCACTACTGAACCTGGGAAGCCCCACCCTCAAACACACACTGGCACAAAATGATGATTTACTTTGGTACTAGTGTTATTAGGTCATTGCCTTTGCTAACTTAATTTAAAAGGAGTTGGAGCAAGAATGCAGGGGGGAAATAAAAAAGGAAATTTGACTGTAACTCTCCCTCTGTAATCAAGCTCTGCACTAAATAACACAGGGAATAACATCCAAGGAAACAAGGAGTGTGTGAGATATGAGAAAATAGCCTTTATGCTGTAAAAAACAGCTTCAAATCTTTATTAATTGAATCACAATTATACCTGTCATTAAAAATGTTTCCTAACTCAGCCAAGTTCTTTACTGACAGCAAAGAACCACATGATAAAACCTCCTGGGTAAAGAAAGCCACTCACTAAATGGACGTTGTTCCTGAGCAGGAACACTGCAGAGAACTGCTTCTGGGCATAGCCACAGGCATTAGGAAAACTGGAGGCAATAATATAGAAAAGAAATGATGGGAGGTAGCTGGCAGGAAGGAATATGCCATAGTCTTAATTCTTAAAAAAAAAAAAAAAATCAAGTGTCACAAAAAACTCTCTATATTCAGTTTTGAGCCTTCCAGAGCAGCCCACAGATGACTGTTCCCTCTACTACCATAGTGTTTCATAGAATAACCCATAACAGGTTTTAACCACTAGTTTGTTTAAGCTGCATCATAAATGTGAAATTTGCAAATGAAGTAATAACCAAACCCAAGCCTATTCCACTGAAGTAAGAAGTCCTGTATTCCAAAATGTTAATCTCATACATAAACTAAGGATGCAAATACTGTGAGGTGACAGGATTGGCAGACACTCTCAAAGCTACAAAACAGTTCAATCATTACCGTGAAAAGAGGTCAGTTGGCCTTGGTATTATTTATGACTCAGAGTACACATCAGGACTATTTCTGACATTCTGATTTAAGACTAACTTTAATAATAACCATAACTGATCAGTAAATCATTATTTAATAAGATTGCTTGTTCATACAATTAAAACTTTAAAGTATATAATGGACACAAAATTCCTAATCAACACAGACAAGTAGGGGATCCTTCTATCCCACAATGGACAGGCATAGCAGATCCAGGGAGCTAACACTAAGATTTGAAATACTCCATGCCTACTATGTACGCTGGGCTTCCCCGATGGCTCAGCGGGTAAAGAATCTGCCTGCAATGCAGGAGACACAGGAGACTCCGGTTCAATCCCTAGGTCAGGAAGATCTCCTGGAGAAGGGAATGGTAACCCACTCCAGTATTCTTGCCTAGAGAATCCCATGGACTGAGGAGCCTGGCGAGCGACACTCTAAAGGACTGAGAGACTAAACACGCAATAGGTATCTGTGGCCAGTGATCCATTCTATTTGCACTCACCATGGCTTTGAAAATCACTGTTACAAGGTATAGCCAGTGTTTCAGGAGATGGTGTAGCTGCCCCTTTTCGGTGGGGTGCCTCAGTTGGACCACTCATCCTAATTAAAAGTTACTTGTCCTCTCCATACTTCCTTTAGGTGTCTATTCTGGGTTAGATGAAAGGGACTGCTAATAGTTTAATTGAAGAAATTAATTCAAGCAGGTACCTTAATCCAGGTAAAACTGCATATCTTAAGAAGCTTCTAAGGTTATGGATGCTGATATGTATCTGGTGGTACAGAAGCAGCCAAGACGGAGACACTTCATTAAGTCAAAATTGGCTTGAACGATACTGTTTAAGACAATATTTGAAACTGGCAACCGTGATACAGATGGCAGCTGAATCAGGCATTTTAAACTTATAAATACTATGGGTCTCATCATAACAGGCTAGTCCAGGTATAAATTACCAGCCTGTTTAAGGATATTTAAGCCAGGGAAACCAGTTTTTAAAAACACTTCTAGCAGAGAATAAAAGGGAAAGAATTAAACAGAGGACAAGGTTACTTGGGAAGAGCCTATACACTTAAAATTTCAGGCAGCAATTTAAGAACCTGTTTTTGGATTAAAAATCATCCAAACTCTCTTCCTTGGTTCACTTCTTCAAAGAAGGAAAACAAAGTACATACTACGCTGCCTGTCATGTAGGGAACTGAGGGCTAAAATCATGCTGTTAGCCCTAAAACAAAATCATTCCATAACTGTCATTATAGTAAACGTTATTAGTGAGACGTGAAAATTCAGAAATGACTTAAGTCACAACCCAAAAGTTCACTTGTAAACAGTTTCAGTTTTCAAAAAAAAAAAGCAGCAGCAGCAGATAAAAGTAACCATATGCCCAGGAGATTTATAGGGGGAATGACCTGAGGGATTGCAGACAGCTATGCAGGTCCAACCCCTGTGGAGGAGAGACGAGCACAGGGAGCAAATAGGAAGATTCATATTTCTGTGTAGTTGGAAGGAAGTTTTGACCAGACTGACGAAAAGTGCTCCAGCCAAAGTCATCATCAGAGGAACCCCTACTGCCCCAGGAGCAGGCTTGTCTTAATGTTCCTACTGTGCTCAGTTACTAGTTAGGAGTGATCCATGGAAGTGTGGCATCAGCAGGAAAACAGTGCTGGGCTCAGAGCACTGAGCTACAGCTGCCCATCAATTACTTTCCCTGCAGCTGGAGATCTGAGAGGCCCCTTCTCATGGCTGTCACGCAAACCCAATGTTCATAAACTGTTTCACTGATTATGTGATACAATGGTAAGGCTCATGAACTCAAGATTTCAAAACAGCAAAAGGTTTAAAATTTTCATATTCTTAGCGTAATAGGTATAATCTAGCTTATAAATAAAAGTAGGTACCAGGCTGCAATTATTTTTAAAAATTGTCCTCCTTGATAATAAATTTAAATACTAATGACAATTGTCCCTTTCTGTCTTTCTTCCTAACAATGCTCCCTAAACTTTTTTAAGTATTACCCACCCTCCCCCCAAAAAAACAAAATGACCTCCTAGTTTTACTCTTTTGCATTTCAAATAGCTTAAAACTGAGAGAGAGAAAAAGATATTTCAAAGAGCCTGCCAAAGACTGCACTAAAATAACTACATGCTACCCTTCTGTTGTATGAAATTTTTAATTTGCTGCTCCCCAGTTTATTCAATTTGTAATTATATCAAAACTGAATTAAAAATTGAGTCAAGATCATTTTCACTGGTATATTTATTTTCATTCAAATGATTAGCACAACCAACCAGAAATTCACATTTTACTCAAAGGACTTGGTGAGAGAAGTGGGATTCAGGGGTGAGGTCACTAATATTTTTTAATGTTTGTGTGTTTGTTTCTTTATTGAACTACAGCTGATTCACAATGTGGTATTAGTTCCTTGTATACAGCAAAGTGATTCTGGTGTACAGCAAAACAAAATACATATTCTTTTTCATATTCTTTTCCATTATGTTTATTACAGGATACTGAGGGTTGCTCTCTGTACTATAGAGTAGGACCTTGTTGTGTGAGACCACCAATTCTTTAGCCACTCAAAACATTAACAGTGCACTAAATAAAAAATAAAAAATAAAAAAAAAAACAGTGCACTAAATAGACTCTTTAAATTACTAAAGACATTTTTTAACTAGCCCGAAACATCAGTACTTCAGCCTGTAAGAAAGCCTGGCTTGAGTAGGGCATGCATGCGAAACATGAAGTGACCTCTCCCCACTTCTCCTACAGATAATGAGCTGCATGGCCCAGGGAATCACACCCCAAGTAACACAAGCGATGGATCTGGAAAGAACACCACCGTTCACAACGAATTCGACACTATCGTCTTGCCTGGGCTTTACCTCGTTATATTCGTGGCAAGCATCTTGCTGAATGGTCTAGCAGTATGGATCTTCTTTCACATTAGGAATAAAACCAGCTTCATATTTTATCTCAAAAACATAGTGGTTGCCGACCTCATAATGACACTGACGTTTCCATTTCGAATAGTCCATGATGCAGGACTTGGACCTTGGTACTTCAAGTTTATCCTCTGCAGATACTCTTCGGTTTTATTTTACGCCAACATGTATACTTCCATTGTGTTTCTCGGGCTGATAAGCATTGATCGCTACCTGAAGGTGGTAAAGCCATTTGGCGACTCTCGCATGTACAGCATAACCTTTACAAAGGTTTTATCTGTCTGTGTTTGGGTGCTCATGGCTGTCCTGTCCTTGCCAAACATCATTCTAACCAATGTCCAACCAACTAGGGAAAATATTCATGAGTGCACGAAACTTAAGAGTCCTTTGGGAGTGAAATGGCATAATGCCATCACTTACGTCAACAGCTGCTTGTTCGTGGTTGTGCTGGTGATACTGATCGGGTGTTACATTGCCATTTCCAGGTACATTCACAAATCCAGCAGGCAATTCATAAGCCAGTCAAGCCGAAAGCGAAAACACAACCAGAGCATTAGAGTGGTCGTGGCTGTGTTCTTTACCTGTTTTCTACCCTATCACTTGTGTAGGATTCCCTTTACTTTCAGTCACTTGGACAGACTTTTAGATGAGTCGGCACACAAAATCCTGTATTACTGCAAAGAAATGACACTTTTCTTGTCTGCGTGCAACGTGTGCCTGGACCCAATCATTTACTTTTTCATGTGTCGCTCATTTTCAAGAAGGCTATTCAAAAAATCAAACATCAGAACAAGGAGCGAAAGCATCCGATCACTACAGAGTGTTAGAAGATCCGAGGTCCGCATATACTATGATTATACTGACGTGTAGGAATTCAAGGTCACCAGGCCCACTCTTGTTTGTCAGCATGTACAAAGTGTAAATAAATGTGTATTTTCATTATCCTTGCTTGAGCCCATCAAAATGTGGATGAAAAGAGAACTGAAATGTTATGAATTTGGGGTATAATTTGGAAATGAGGAAAACATTAAGGGATAAGGAAGAAAGTGAAACTGATGAGATGGCATATGGCTGAGCAGCGGGGATCATGACTCAAAGTTTAAGGAGCAGATTTCAGGGGCAGCAAAGGCCACAGCTATGCCAGTGCTCTGCAGTCATCTTCCAGGAAGTACTGATGCTCTGAAGCCACTTTTGCGAGGACAGGAAGTAGAGAGAACTCTGTTCGACCTTGATCCTTAAGATTTGGGAAAGATAATGCTGTTTTCAACACAGCTCATTTGTTGCAGATGTAACTGAGTAAACACGGATTGCTAGGTTTCTCTGTCATTGTATCTATGACCTGCCCACAACATTAGCCACAGTCCCGTGTCTATGTTTACGTTTACGCACATTAGAAAAACTTGCACAGTGCAGGAGTAGGCAAGGAGGTTCAACTGTATTTTTTTAAGCAATACACTTGAAAAGACTCAAGTCACTTAACTGATTTTAAACTTAGGTTATTTCAGAGAAGAAAAAAGTATGAGTATTAAGACAAGTCAATTTTGATGAGACACTGAACATACAGTGCCATTTTTATACCCCTGTGCTGCGTTTGAATTCCTATGTGCTAGGGGCAGAGAACAGAAGATGAAGGCTGCATTAATAGTCAAGTACATATAGTGTATTTAAAAGCCATCTAATAATCTTTATTTTACAAAAACTATAGTTTTAAATTATATCCCATCTCTAATAGGAATATCATTCGTTTTAAACCTTCAGTTGTAGAGCTCAATACATCAAGTCAAAAAGATTAAGGGTAACTTAAAATCTTAGAATAATTTCTCCTTCTTCAATATAAACCTTTGAACCTTCATGCTTTTTCAAAGCCTTCCGCTGCCTGACCATTGTCTAGGTTCCTAACATGGGACAAGGAGCCAGGGGAGCATTAAAAGACCAGGCATGAAGGCATGTTTGCTGATGAAAAGGTATCACTATGGTTAACGAAGACAAAGCAGACGTACATGTATAACACAGTGCAAGGCTTCATTTTATTTAGACTCGTACAAACGATCTGCAAAATTCTGAAAAGCTAAAGTGAGCAAAAAAGAAGGAAGCAGGTCCCAAAAATAACTCAGCCTAACAGTGACTACCAAGGTTAGTTAGGTTCAAGAACAGAAAAGGGGTCTAATAGGTGAGTCAGGTTTAACAGAAGGGATAGAAGCAAAGAGGTTAAAACAACTGTCTAAGGACCTTTATCAGTATCTATTGCTCCATCAAGATTCCAATTCCATAAATTCCAGGGGATCTACAGTACATGAATTAATACACATCTCTGTTGGACACGTGCCTAGCTACCACCACCTGCTGCTCCTTTTGTTCACTAGCTAGGTTAAGACAGCCATGCGCTACACTAGGTATTTAAGAAGACAGTTTGAAAGGCTAATTCCTTTCTCCATTTTCCTCATAACACCCAGGCTGAGTTACAGCTACCCTATATAAAAAGGAGGAACAATGCTGCAGCTGGGAAAACCCTCAGTACAGGGTGTCCTAGACTCTCCTTCCTCTACTTGGCTCTACATCACAGCTCACAAGTGTGTGTGTGTGTGTGTGTGTGTGTGTGTGTGTGTGTGTGTGTGTGTGTGTGTGTGTGTGTCCTCTACTTGGCTCTACATCACAGCTCACAAATAGTGTGTGTGTGTGTGTGTGTGTGTGTGTGTCCTCTACTTGGCTCTACATCACAGCTCACAAATAGTGTGTGTGTGTCTGTGTGTGTGTCTGTGTGTGTGTGTCCTCTACTTGGCTCTATATCACAGCTCACAAATAGTGTGTGTGTGTGTGTGTGTGTGCGTGTGTCCTCTACTTGGCTCTACATCACAGCTCACAAATAGTGTGTGCGTGTGTGTGTGTGCTCTACTTGGCTCTACATCACAGCTCACAAATAGTCCGTGTGTGTGTGTGTGTGTGTGTGTGTGTGTGTGTGTGTGTGTTCTGTTAAAGGCACACTCACCTTAGAACATGCCTAAAAACTAAGAACCTATCATCTTCATCAAATGATTCCATTTGGTGTTCTGAAACTTAGCAGAGCTAACCCCACACTGCATTTAATTCTCTAAAATTCAGGCCTCAATTCTAAGAGGCCCTTAAAATATTTCAATCCCATTTTAATGTTTCTAAAATTGTACTGCTGTAGAGTTGGTGGGTACATTTAATATAGTGGTTTCATTCTCTGAAATTACATTATTAAATCAATGGGATAGCTTAAAACATTGACTTAGGAAAAAATTTTAAAGTATTATCTCCATTTTCTTAAAGCCATATTACAAAAGCATCAAAATCATACTGCTTGTATTTTACACAAATACTCACACTGTGGTCACAACCAAGAATAAATCAGTCACATGACTAACATAATATCCACAGGAGTAACGTAAAATATTGTGTTGGTGTCATAAGTTAATATAAACTGCTGCACTAACATTGAATAAAGCAAAAATTCTATTTGGTTTTTAATTAATTTAAAATTTGGAAACAATTTTAAATTTGAAATCTAAAATTTCTTACATGGAACTTTTGGATTATATTCAGTATTTTAGGACCCACTTAAGGCAGCGATTTTAACATAGCTATTTTTATTTTATGCAAATGAGAAATATATTCAGATAATTTCAAAAAGAAATTTTTCTATTATTCATAAAAATTACATGCAGAGAAATTTACCTTGCAGAATATCTTTTGGTGTGCATATTACTAACTCTGTTATATTCATTATACCATTCATACCACCATTTTATTCTCATTTCCAAATAGTATATCAGTATTTTGTTTCTCAATTAAAGTTTCAAAGGAATAATTTGGAAAATGTGTAAGTTCAAACTAAATACCTAAGCCAAAATTGTGAATACACAGTACAATCTCAAACATAAATTTTATGATCACTGTGGAGAAATGTGATATACAAGAAAAAAATAAAGTAAAGAAACAAGGGCAAAATAAAGCTTGAGGATCACTTAAGTCTCGTAAATAGAGATACTCTCTCAAACAGACCACCACAAGAAAACAGCTTATCAAATCAATAAATACTAGGCAGACGCTATGTTTAAAAAAAACATTATGGCTAAGACGATATTTACAATAATCTTTGGATATGTCTAAATGAATTATAAAAGCATTAAGATCAAACATTTTCAAATTTAAACATAAACATCTGGTAGATGCTGAATTAGCTGTGCTCTGTCCCCCTCCCAGCCCTCTATCACCATCTAGTGGTAAAATTTATGAAACAACTGAAAACGACTCCAGTCCTATTTACTGCTTGTGACTACACATTACAGTCATCTTTAGTGCTAACAAAAAGCAGTGTGTGTGTGTGTGTGTGTGTGTGTGGGTGGGTGTGTGCGCGCGTACGTGCGTGCGTGCATGTGTGTGTGATGGGGCTGGGGGGTGCCGCTTCACAGGGGAGGGCACAACAGTCCTGGAGCTGCCTAGATAAATGTAAGATGGAAATGTTTGACAAAAAATAAGGCCTATAAGAAATAATGTTGTTGTTTAATTGCTAAGTCTTGTCCAACTCTTTTGCAACCCCATGGGCTGTAGCCCGTCAGGCTCCTCTGTCTGTGGGATTTCCCAGGTAAGAATACAGCAGTGGGTTGCCTTTTCCTCCTCCAGGTAAGTTACAGATGTGTCTTAAAAAAATAAAATAAAAAGGCTGAAATATACATAGATTTCATAGGGAAACGGAACAAATATTGACTATGCTTTTTGACATACAAAAAAATTTATTTAAATATAATTTACCGTTTCAAAATTTATTAGAATTAGACTAATATTGTTAGTGTTAAAATGTTTAACTTATCAAAAAATGTATGAGATTCAAATGGCAACTTTTATTTTGAATATTCTTAAATTTTTCTTCTAAGCTACAATACTGAGATTTAAAAAATCATCTAAAATGATTTAAGAAAATGGTGTAATGTGGCTATTAGATAACCTAGGCTTTCCTTGCCTCATTTGGAAACTCAAGATATGGAATTAAATCAGAAATTCCTTTCTTTCAAACACCTTCCTAGGCAAGTATTCTTAATAAAGTGGCCAGCTTCTCTTTGAATAATGCTAGAGAAATCTGTTGATTGCAGCAGCTCTTAGAAACAAGCCACACATCAGATTAGATCATCCTAACTTATCAACAAGAATCCAGAATAGTCGACCAGATTGGCCAAAGCTTCTAAATCTAGGTTTAAATGTTACAAGCAAGACTTTCCAACAAGACTCTAGACACGTTTACCTGAACACAGATACAAACACACAGTACTTATAACTAGGGCTAAGAGATTTAGTATACCAAAGATAACTCAGCTCCCTAACCTATGATAGCTTCCAGGTGGTGCTAGGGGTAAAGAACCCGCCTGCCAATGCAGGAGACATAAGAGACTCAGGTTTAATCTCTGGGTCAGAAAGATCCCCTAAAGAAGGAACTGGCAACCCACTCCAGAGTTCTTGCCTAGAGAATCCCATGGACAGAGGAGCCTGGAGGGCCACAGTCCATGGCTCAGTCGCCAAGAGTTGGACACAACTGAAGGGACTGAGCACACACAAAAATACACCTTAAAAATCACTTCCCATTCTTAAGATTGTTACTACTATCCCACAAAATACCTTCAGTAACAGTGAAGCCATCTGTCAATTACCAAAAATAAATTCAGTGTTTTTTCAAAATGTCATATCAACTGTATTTTTAGATTTTTATGTGCTATTTTATGCAGCTAGGGAAATGCAAACATTAAACACAATGGAAAAAATGAATGTGTAAAGAGATGAATACTGGGCCAAATACTTATGTGATAAAAATTTGGAATCACCTAGATCAGAACTTCTCAACTCCACTGAACCCAATGCACTCTTTCTGTGAGATATGCTTCAATGTATTTTTAGTAGTAGTAGCATTAGGGCTTCCCAGATGGCACCAGTGGTAAAGAACCTGCCTGCCAGTGCAGGAGAAATGAGACATGGGTTCGATCCCTGGGTCAGGAAGATCCGCTGGAGGGGAGCATGGCAACCCACTCCAGTATTCTTGCCTGGAGAGCTCCATGGACAGAGGAGCCTGGCGGGCTATGGTACATAGGGTCACAAAGAGTCAGACACGACTTAGTCTGAGCACAAATGAGCACAAGCAGTAGTGTTAGTCATCAGTTATGTCCAACTCTTTGCGACCCCCATGGACTGTAGCCTGCCAGGTTTCTTTGTCCAAGGGGTTCTCTAGGCAGGAATACTGGAGTGAGCTACCATTCCCTTCTCCAGGGGATCTCCCCGACCCAAGGATCAAACCCAGGTATCTGTCCGACATTGCAGGCAGATTCTTTACCATCTGAGCCACTAGGGAAGTTCAATGTATTTTTAGTACACTGATAATATAATCTATCCATACATGCATACCTCGCCTTGTATGGTAGTGTGGGACCATAAAAATGAGGACTGCGTCACTTTCTCTATGCTATCCAAGGAGGCTCCGTACCTTTGGGTTTGATAAACGCCATCACCATCACCCAGGCACCTGAATGGAAATTCAGAGTCATCCAATGGCTCTTCTTTCCTTCCCCCCACTAGCAGCCCTGCACCCAGTCCTGCAAGTCTGCCCTCACACACGGGGGACAAGCTAGGCCTCCACCCCGAATGGCCCCGTGTCAGGCCTAGCTCAGGCTGGAGGCGGCTGTGTGAGCTCACAGACCAGCAAGGACCTGTGAGCACAGCAAAAAACCTTGGCCCCACCTCCCACTGTGTGTCCAGCTGAGAGGAGAAAATGAACCAACCTCACCTTGATTTTAAACTGCCAGCACTTCTGCTAGGAGCCTCAAGCTTCCCATTCTGGCCTAGGCCCTCACATATTCCTTTCTAGAACTTCTAACACTACACAGCTATTTGCTAATGAAATAAAAATAGCTAACTTTTATTGGCATTCCCTACAAAGCAGGCATCATTTTGAGCTCCTGACCTGACTACCTTTATGCCCTTGACAAACTCCAAGGAAGCACTGGCATTACCTTAACGTCCTCAGGGACACACAGGTCAGAAAGGCTATTGCTGGGATCCAGACTTAGGCCATCTGGCTCCAGAAGCTCTGCTTTCGATCAGTCTCAATAATGAAGTGAAACACATGCCTTAAGGTGTTACTGATACGACCAAGAGCCTTGCAAATGATTTATGTTGCCTAATGCTAGGAATACAAACACACTGCAAATAAGGTTGGGAATGAAGCTAAGCAGCACTCTTAAGCAAAGTCTCAATAATTCCTTTACTAAACCTGAAAGATTATACTATTAAGAGAACATTGAGTCCAACAATCACACATATTTGGTCATTTTACTCCCTCATAATTCAGACGAGGGGGCTTCCTTGGTGGCTCAGCAGTAAAGAATCCACCTGACAATGCAGGAGACGCGGGCTCAATCCCTGGGTCAGGAAGATCCCCTGGGGAAGGAAATGGCAACCCACTCCAGTATTCTGCCTGGAAAATCCCCCATAGACAGAGAAGCCTGGCAGGCTACAGTCCATATGGTTGCAAAGAGTCGGACATGACTTAGTCACTAAACAACAATTCAGATAAGCATATAATTCATGATCAAAACCTGGCTACTTTTGAGTGTGGAAGTGTCAATTACTGAGCTGGCACAGGTGTAAACTGAGACAGTGTAAACAAACCTGGACATATGGCCCCTATGCTCACAGCACATCTGAAAATTCATGTCTGTGAGGATTGCGTTACCCAGTTAAACAAGCAGTTTAGGACAAGGATAAAGATATCAAGAAACCCAGCCATTTCATCAAGTTGAAGCCCCACCATGAAGTCTCTTCTGTCCAGTTTACTAGCACAAACTATGAACCCCTGGATGCTGGACTCACAACTATTCAACAAAAATCTCTAATGGAGGTTTCCTGGGAATGTGGATAATGGTTTCTAGGTCAGTGCTCATTGAGAATGGCTTTGTTTAATACCAAAAGAAAGAACCCTGCTCACCAAATTTAGTACTTTTGCCTTGGCAAGCATAACATAATCCAAATTTTAATTTAAATTTTCTCTCTCCTCTGCAACAAAACCATCACGGATCTGTCACACCGTTAACAACTAAGTACAAAATTTATGACTGGTGTGACTTCAACAGGATTTTAGAAAAGGAGGCTGCAGCATTCACTCTTCCAAGGCACAGGCCTCTGCAGAGGCAACTAAACAAACTGGTGGGATAACAAAAGTGGTCAGGATATTGGGCCACCAAGGGTACCGGTGTCAGGGAACTATTATACAACTAGGGTTAGATAATCGCCCCCTACAAGAAGTATGCCAGGCTCCAGAAGAAACAGAACATGGGAACCCAATGAGCCTGCTGGTCATGATGAAGTCACACAAGTGGAACCACACGTCCTCCTTCAACCTGTCTGTGCTCTCCCTGGGAATCAGACAAGGGCAACACGCACAGCTGCTCCCCGAACAGCTCATTCAAGGAACAGACACAGAAACTTGGCCCCGTTGAGTCTTCATTCTGACACCAACTGGTCTGTGAAAAACAGCCCACAATTCCCTGCTGTGCTCCGAACGTTAACTAAACAGATATGTAGCTCTCTACAGCATGAATGGCCTAAAACCACAGAAAAACTTCTCAGTCACACCGCCAGTGAAACTAAATTGCCAAAGATGACCACACAACACTCACACAAACCAGAGGTATATACAAGTGTGCTTGGCTAATAGCAGCTTGCTAGACAGAGAAGACTGAGTCTACAAATTTCAGGTATGGCTTACTCGTTGGGTAAAAAAATAAACAGGAAAAACAAAAAACAAAAAAAACAACCCTGCATTCAATTTAACCTCAGACAAGTTCCCTGAAGTCTCCCCACCACAAAATCTTCCCCTAAACTTGAGAGCACCTTCTCCTCCCACACATCACATAGCTGAACAGGCGACATCGGTTTATCAAAACACCTCTGGGAAAATTTATCTAGCTGATAAATGTTCACACATGGAGGCATGGGAAAGTCTTCTAGCTTATATATGAGTTGACTTGAGTTTTGTGCTAGCAGAACAGCCTGCTGGTGGCCTGTCAAATATACACTGGACATCTGTTTGATTATTAAAGAAAGAGCACGCTGACCAGGAGTAAAGAATGTTCATTTCAAAAATAAAGAGTAAATGCCTCTCTTCCTGGGACACCAGTGCTGGTGTTCTGTTGATGATAAGACTCTCTTCCCAGGTGCCATGTCCATACTGATTCACTGTGTGTGTGCTGATTTTTTTTTCTTTTTTTTTTTTTTTGAAACCTTGAAGGAATGCATCCCTGGCTTGTTTTATGTTCTTTGTTCTGACAAGACATCAAACTGCACTGAAAACCATGTTCTTTGGAGCGATTCCTCAGAGTTATCTGAGAGGCTGTGCCCCAGGCTTTATTCCTCAGTTTGGCTCAAATAAAACTCTTCTCCTTTCCTATCACAGGTTCTTTATTATTTTCCTCAACATAATCAGAATGAAGTATTTACATTCATTAAGTCTCCTTCTGACTGAAGCTTCTCTCAGTGGCTTCTGAAGACTCGTTTTCCTAACTTGTTCAAATGATTTACTAAAAAGCTGAGCAGAGTGCTAAGCAAATAAATCGTCTTATAAACAGTGTACTATCCTCTAGCAGGAGTCCCCAAACTCTGGGATCTAATGTCTGGTGATCAGAGGTGTAATAGTAATAGAAATAAAGTGTGCAATAAACGTCATGACACTGAATCATCCCAAAACCACCCTGATCCCCAACCCATGGGAAAATTTTCTTTCACGAAACTAGTCCCTTGTGCCAAAAAGGTCGGAGACTGCTCCTCCAAGGGACTCATCCTGTGCTGTGCTCAGACACTCAGTCATGTCAGACTCTCTGCGACCCCCATGCACTGTAGCCCACCAGGCTCCTCTGTCCATGCAATTTCCCAGGCAAGAATACTGGAATGGGTTGCCATTTCTTTCTCCAGGGGACCTTCCCAACCCAGGGATTGAACCCACTATTCTTGCATCTCTTGTATTGCAGGTGGGTTCTTTACCAATGAGCCACCTGGGAAGCCCAGGAAGTCCATCTCATTTATCTTTACCCACAGGACCAGATACAACAGTTGGGGGACATTCCCTGCCTCTTTCCCATTTGGACAATACACATTCACTCAACAAACATTCTGAGTGCCTACTACAAGAATGGGCACTGGGGAAACCAAAATAGGCCAACAAAGATTGCCATTGCCCATTCTGGCTGGGATGGATATTAAAAAAAAAAAAAAAAAAAAGGCGACATAGGAAGAATATGAACAATGGCAAGATAGCAGAGACATGCCTAAGTTAGTGACAGGTGAGTCTTAAGAGCAAATGGGAGCAGAATGAAATGAGAAAGGATATTATTTTGGAGGCTCAGAGGGATAAAAGAAAATAGCCTCTTCTGCTTCATGGCCATCTTCTCAAAAAACTATACCTACAGGAGGAAATATATGCACTGAGATTTTATTTTTGTGACAGTGAGTTCTCAATTTTGACTCTTTGCTAATATCACAGACTGAAATTCATTCCTTCTGATTCTTAAGGTTATATCTATTATTAGCAACAAAGAAAAATTTTTTGAGTAATTCAACTAAATGAGACTAGGCATTCAGCTCATGGCTCAATATTAGTGCCTATTTCAAAGTGAGGTTTTTGTTAGTCCACAAAACATAAATATTGCTCACATCAGTTCTTTTTATAAACTGTCACTTCTGCCAATCTTCCAGTAGGGGGAGATATTGTAACAGACATTTGTGTCTCCAATTACAATTTTCGCATAAAGGGGAGAACATAACTGCCAATGAATTCCTGTGCCCGTTGCTCATTTCAAGAGTCTTTACAAAAAAATAAAGAAGAAAGAAACCATTGTTTTACAAAATAACGGGTAATTATGTCTTAAAGATATAAATCCTGCTACCCTCTTCCACTACCCTAAATCAATGCACTGACTTTGGCAGGATTTAATGCTTTCACAGAGGAAACACAAAAAGGCATGCCTGCATTCCATGTTTTTCTACCAGATTAGTTTTTAAAGCACATCTTCAATTTCAATTATTTTTACCAAAAAGCTCAAAAATGTCACGGTATCATGAATTATGAACACCTCAGCATGATGATCAAAATGCTCACACTCTATCCCACCCGCCTCTGCTGACTTTCCTTCCCCAGTTGGTGACTTTGGTCATACCATTCTCTTTATCCTGAAGGACTTTCTAGACTGAGTCTAGACATTAAAGAGACATCTAGCAAGAACCACTTGAGATACCACCTCCTTCACAGATCCTTTAAGATGGCAACTTTCAAACTCACTTCCCCTTTTTTGGCCACACCATGAGGCTTGCAGGATCTTAGTTCCCAGACCAGGAATTGAACCTGACCCCAACAATGAAAATCCCAAATCCTAACCACTGGACCGCCAGGGAACTCCTAACTCATTTCCTTTTAATTTCTCTATAGTTTCCTATAGTGCTTCTAAGGAGTCTTGTACTAAAATTCTCTGTATTCTTATCCCAGTGTATTTCTCAATGTCGAGTAGAATCCTGTTGCAACCATGATTCCCCCCAATACAAACACACACAGCATAATACATCACTTGCCGGAAAAGCCTTTTTAACTTTTTAAAAAATGATATAACCCAGTAAATAGCTCCTGCAGTTAAAATAGGTTTATCGAAAATCTTCATATAATGACTACATAAATTATGGGACCCTACAAAGTCATAGGGAGAAATAAAAAACTTAATTATACAGGGCTAATGTGAGTAAGTACCAAGACAGTAAGTGAGAAAGAGCAAAATGTTCTGGTGTGGCAAACTGTCCAACAAAGCCAAAGGGGAAAAATGTGGGGATAAGGTCATAACAATAAAGTTGTTTTTGTACTTACTGCAAAAAACGATTTGGGGGCAAGGAACAAACTAAGACATTTATAGAAATAAGTAAACCAACTTTTATGGCAGTTGTTGACAGGCTGGATGGAAACTGACTGGAAACAATAACAGACACTGGAGGATTCCATGTATTAGACTCACTCTATTGGAAGGACAAATACACAAGGGATGTTTTATATAACCAGTCTTAGTACTGACGAGGCAGAGTCCAACCTGGAAATGATGCTAGGGAAAGCAAATGTGTGAGTGCATGTGAGCATGGGGCGTGGGCTAGGGGTGGCAATCATACTGGGGGTATGTGGAGGGTTTTGAGATTAATGCGGATGAAGTCCCATGGTATTTTAATCTTAAGAGTTCCACAGAGTGAAATGGGAAGAAGTTGAGGGAACATAGAACTACTCAGCATAAAACAAAGCATCAAAAAAAAAATCAGAGACAAACCAGAACAGAACATCGATTATGTTATCTTTTTATCTTCTTTTTTTGTAGAATCCTGGAAGAAGGAAATATGTCCTCTATCCATTATACTATTACTATTTCCATCATCATTATTTTATTTATTTTATATTGAAACTGGTGTCCAGTGTTGAATAAAGCCAAGTTATTTGTGTTGTTAATCATCATAGCAAAATACTATTTAAATACACAAAATATGATCAATAGTTTGTCAGGATAAAATATTTTTGCAAACAATAATATGATGCATTATTTCCAATTCTAAACGGGAAAAATGTTTACAAGCTAATCATCACATTTAAGCATATCCACAAAATGACCAGCAAAAATCTCAAGGAAATACAAAATGGTAATGCAGGGTGGACTTTACATCCTGCATTGCAATACCTGAGTCACAAATATGCCCAGGTTTCCACAAGCTCGACACTCTGGGACACCTGAGGCCAGCTTTCAAAATCTGACTGACACACAACGTGAGGTGCATAAATAAAGGAAGAGTCCACTCCTAAAACTTTTCTGCTACAAAGGAGTAACGACAGACAGTGTAAGAATAGATTTATATCATTCACTGACACCCAATGCAGGAAAGGAGTAATAAGAGAAGACAGGCTGAAATAGAAACTTAAGGGCCCAGAAGTCAGACATCACTGGTTTTGCTACATGAGCCCCTGATGATATTCTGGCTTTTCCTCTTTGGGTTTTACCTGATCTCTGTATGCTGTAGCTCTATTCTCTCTCTCTAGGTCTCTCTACGATTCTCTCCTCTCACTAATACCACCCTCCTAGTCCTCCGATCATCACAATTTCTGCTCTCAGGGCACAAGTCTACATGGTGTCCAAACCTACAACAGTAACTGATAAGGACCAGGTGCCTGGAGGCAGCCAAACAAAGCAGGAAGCAAAACATCTGGCCGGAGGATAAAAGTTTCTCCAAATGTTGTGAGATCAGAGGCTCCAAAACAGCAAGGCCAGGATGCTCACCCCCAGGCCATATTTCTGACTTACCCAGAAGTTTTTGAAAGTAACAGTCCTGAGCCAAAAACATGGATTGTGACTGGTTTACTGAAGTAGGGTCTTAGAATCCACATATAAAGCTCCCCGGGTGGTACAGATGGCTAGTCAAGTATACGAACAATGACCTAACAGAGTCAGAACTGCTTCAGAGTTCCCAAGTGAGTGGAGGCCAAGAAGGGCAACCCAGAAACACAGGGAAAAACAGGTGGCAGCTTCAGGTTTTTCTTAAAAGTCTCTCAAACATTTACTGAGAAACCACAAGGGACTTCCCTGGTGATCCAGTGGCTAAGACTCTGAGTTCTCAATGCAGGAGGCCCCGAGTTCAATCCCTGGTCAGGGAACTAGATCCCACATGCTGTAAATAAGAGTTCATATGCTGCAACTAAGACCCAGTACAGGCAAGCAAATAAGTATTTTAAAATAAATAAATAAAAATAAAAAAACATAAGAAGAGACCTTGCCCCACTGGCAATAAGCCCCTACAGCCAAAAGTTCTACTAGCACAAATACTCTGTCTTGAGATATGCAATCTTGAGAAGATAAGATAACCAGATAACTCACCAAGTTTTTCCTGGATACTTAAGTTTTCATCTTCCCTAATTCCAAGGCAAGTACAGCCTTTAACCACTAACTTGACCATTCATCATCACCTGCACCACTTAAATGCCTGCCATCTCTCTCTGTGAAAGTGTTAGTTGTTCAATCATGTCCAATTCTTTGTAACCCCATGGACTGTAGCCTGCCAGGCTCCTCTGTCCATGGGATTCTCCAAGCAAGAATACTGGAGTGGGTACACTTCTCCAGGATACCTTTCCAACCTAGGGATAGAACCCAGCTCCTGCATTGCAAGCAGATTCTTTACCATCTGAGCCATCTCTACCTTGGAATAAAATGTTACACGGGCATACAACCAGATTTCGTGATAAGAAAATACACTCTTCCTGTGTGCCCAACAAGGACTGTCTGATGCTTGATGAATTAATGAATCAGTGTTCACTGTTCGTGTGGATGTAGAAAACAGCTGTTGAGCTGGAGAAGGATCCTAAACTCTTGAGTTTAAATTTTGGCTGCAAAGTCCTGTCCAGCTACCTCCTCACTTGAACAACTTGGTTAAATCCTCCCAAGCTCTCTTCTCTCGTCTGTAAAAAGAGAAATAGCTGGCCATCAACTGGCTCCCATGTAAACTGGGCGCAAAAGCTTCTGATACAAAGAGAGCCCTCCTCCGTCAAATGTCTGGGATGTCGTGTACCTGAGCTTTGATCCAGTCCTTACTGGTGAGCACTGTTCTGAATCCCCTGGTTTCCTGCCTAGACAACTCACTACACAGCAGAGGTCACAAACCAGCCTTCGACAAGCCAGGCACAGTCAGGGTCTGTTTCAGCCCACAAGACATCAGGCCTACAGAAGCATCTGACTTAGATGACAACATGTAGACATAATAGTGCAGTTAAGAGGAGCACCGGCTCCAGGAGAGGCTCTGTGGAATCTCTGTGCCTTGGTTTTGCGTCTAAGAAAGAGGTGGAACCAACCCAGCTCATAGAGCTGTTGTGAGAGCTCCTTGAGTTAAAACACATAAACACAACAGGTGTTTAAAATGACACATACAATCACCATTCGAGGCTCTGACAACACTGACCTATCCACAGAGGAGGCAATGAGGGATGCTGACAAGGTCTAGTTGAGAAGCAGCTGCCCACTTGGGTGGGCCATGAGCGCTACACTTCACAATTGCTGGATCCCCAAGGGTCTCACACTTGTCTGGACTACCTGCTATCAGGGGACCACCCGTAGGGCTATCCCTTTGGCCTTGGGCTTTGCAACTCCTGGTATTAAGAAGAAAATGGGCAGATCAAGTAAATTTTAATGTAATGATCATTTCCATCATAGTCATGCTCCATACAAATGTGGAGCACCCGTGGACAAGGCAAGAAGCATAAGAGCACAAGGGGACAATTAGTGGGTGTTTCTGAGGTTGTCAGAACAAACAGAACCTCGTGCAATAAACCAAGGAAGCCTTGAGAGCCACAGTTAAGAGACTGTTAATGCCTAATCGTCCATTTAATCAGCATGATGTTTACATCTGAAGGACTCTGCCAGAGCCCTGGTAATCATCCTTATATCCATTTGTACTTCCTTGTATTTGCCTACCAGATCTGCCCACAGCTGAAGCCAGCAAGCCTCTGCAGGCACACGGGTGCTCTTAGCCCCAGTCAAAGCAGCAGTGAGGACTCTATATAGGCCCTGGGGAAGGACGGGGAATGGGTGCCCCCAAGCACAGTCAAGTGAGAAGCTTTCCTAAACCAGCTCTGGGTCCCTCGGGGCCTCTGCAGAGATTATTAAGATTCAATAGTGACTACTGCCGCCTGCAGCACAAGAGACCCAGGCTCGATTCCTGGGTCAGGAAGATCCCATTGAGAAGGGAATGGCTACCCACTCCAGTATTGCCTGGAGAATCCCCATGGACAGAGGAGCCTGGCAGGCTACAGTCCATGGGGTTGCAAAGAGCTGGACAGAACTGAGCGACTAAGCACACCATAGTTAATACTGAGTCTGTATATAAGACTCAAAATAAGTAATGCCCTTCATGAGGAAAGGGACTTGGGTCTGATTTAGTCACTATGTCATCCCCAGGGCGTGGAATACTGCCTACTACATAGTAAGTACATATAAAGTATCTAAAGCAGCATGGGGCATATCATAAGCTTATAAATAAGTACTACTGACTACTATAACTGCAAACGCTTCTTACGTTTTTAGGTCCAACTGAATTTGACACATTAAACTATGAGTCCACAGTCTGGGCACCTGAGTGAACACACCTGCAATGCAGCAGCCTAATAAACAGTCTTCCATCTGCTCAATATTCTGTAATAACCTCAATGGGAAAAGCATTTGAAAAAGAACAGATACATGGATAGGTATAAGTGAATCACTTTGCTGTACACCTGAAACTAACACAGCATTAATTAACTACACTCCAACATAAAATAAAAATTAAAAAGAGCCTTCCAGGGCAGAGTTTCTTTCTTATCTGTTTCCAAGTCACACACTTTGATGAGGGATTTACAGCCAAGTTCGGAGTACTTCTACCTGTTAACTGCACACTGTTTTTCAGTGGGAAGGACACTGGAGCCCTCCTTGGGACATTACAAGTGATGTTATAAGGCCTGAAAGGAACCAAAAATACAAAGAGGGCCCTGCCTCTCGCTTTCAAAACAGTAATATTAGCATCACACTTTGAGCAAAAGATTAACACATGATGAGATTACTGAAGTCCTACGTGTGATCTATTTGTCAGTAATGCTCAAATGTGGAAAAATTAACGTGGGGAAAACACAACTGACAATAGCAGCACCTCTTATCTAACAGATGGGTTCATGGATGCCAAAATGCTTCTTTACTCAAATGCTAGTTTCACATTTCCGGGGAGCCCAATCACCACCTGTTTCTGAACAGCTGTTTACACTGTTGTGGCTGCTGCTGAAGGAAAGGGGAGCAAAACTTGCCAACCCCAAATGTGTCTCTTTGATCTGTCAATTATTTTGAGCTGAAAATAAGCCAGGCCCCAAAGACTCAGGAACCTCTGACCTTTCCCCAACTGTCTAAAAGAATTGAGATAGAGGATCTCTTCCCTGAAGGGCGCTACCACTACAGATCCGCGTAGCGTAAAAGGAACTAGTTGCGCAGACACAGAGGGATGCAGCGCAATGTTTGTTAAAACGCCTCTCTGTCCCATTGTCTCTGCACAGCAGAGCAAACATTTGTTCAGCAAACACTTGCTCTTTTTCATCTTCCTGTGAATTCCCAAACCACTACCCCTAACATCTTTTGTCTTTAGCTGAAGATGGTATGTGAGGTGGTGACTTCTGCCATTTTGGTAAGTTACTCAGTCTTCCTGGTCTCTCCCACATATACATGTTTTTAAATTTTTGTTTTTCTCCTGTTAATCAATCTCACGTCAGTTTAATTCTTGGACCAGCCAGAGGAGCCCCGAAGGGCAGAGAGAAGTTCTTCCTCTCCCACAAGTTTCCTGTAAGGAGGGTGCGGCAAACAGAGCCTGGTCTCTACCCCAGTGGTCAGCACCACGAGCAGCCCTCCACCTCTTACCACATGTTGAATTTGGCAATAGCAAAGTATAAAAACAGAAAGCACTTAGGTTGTCACCTGGCTATTCATTTGCCAGATGACGTGGCAATGCTGGGGGGCTGGGAAAAAGTAGTAGAAAATTTCAAGAAGGAAAAAAAAAGGCACTATGCCTTTTTTTTGGATCACTGAAAGAAAGGAACTAATGTGGAGGCTGGCCCAACACCACGGAGATCCAAACACCTCTCTCTTCCTCCTGGTCTCCATTTCCCAACCTTGAGTGAGTTCTGACCAACCAGTTCAGCAGAGTGACAGTCAACCTACTATCTCGTGGTTTCTATCAAGTTCCTGGTTTTCATCTGTTCCTGAAGACAAGCAAGAACTCTGTGTCTAACAGTCTCAACTTGGAGCGTCCACTGAGACATTCTGAAATGGTTGTTGCGTGACTCACAGGTGAAAAACTACAAACAGGTAAGGAAACAGCCTTTCCATGAAATAACTTCAGTGTGTGTGAAAGGGGCATGAGAATGGAAAAGGAGATTTCTGGGCTTGGCAGTAATAATGCTGAGTAACACAGACTCTCTCCACCCTCAGTAAGTTACTGTGGGTTTGAGAACTATAACTGGTTGATACAGTAACGTATTTGCTCACACTCGTCTGAGGATCCAAATCTGAAATTTTACCACTGATGATTATTCAGGATTTCTGACTGTGGCTGTCAAATTACATCTGTGATGAGAAGCTATTAGAGAAAATGCTTCAAAGGTATTCACCCAGGACAAACATTTCAAAAGCCTGTAGATATATATCAAATTGCCTCTAAAAACTGCAAACTCAATTATGACAGTAATACTTATAAGTCAGTGTGAATATGTTTTCACTTACAAATTCATATATGCATAGGTATACA
The DNA here is from genome assembly GCF_029378745.1 of Bos indicus. Taxonomy (NCBI): domain Eukaryota; kingdom Metazoa; phylum Chordata; class Mammalia; order Artiodactyla; family Bovidae; genus Bos; species Bos indicus. The sequence continues at coordinate 117,190,214 of NC_091760.1, forward strand.
GTCAGTATCTATTTGTACATATATTTATATACATAAAAGCGTTTATCTTTGTTATTGGGATAAGTAACCCTATTAATACCCAGTAAGGTATGTATTTACCTTGAAAGTGAATTATAAACATCTAGTCTATGGGGTTGCACAGAGTCGGACACAAGTGAAGCGATGCAGCAGCAGCAGCAGCCTATGCATAGCAAAACTTTAAGTTCATCTGTTACTTATAATGGTCTAGGACTAACCAGCTAAATTATTTTTAAAAACTTTAAACATTATAAATTTAAATTACACACAGGGGAATTATTATATATCCACATTGTCAGCAGAGTCAACCAATCTCATGCCAGAAACGTTTTTTTTTTTTTCAAACAAGAGAAAAATGAGCCAAAGATCACACTGGTAAAACAGAAAGGAAAAAAAATACATATATATAGTTTGTACATTCATCTTAAAATATATAGACTTGAAAACAGCTTTGGCACCAGAAAAATCTAGGTAAGTTAAAAATAAATAAAACAATGTATTCACTCTAAAATATCAAAATAATATTTTATGATTTGTAAACATAAGTAAGTTTCATACTTCAATAAAATCTATAAATATACACTTAGAAGGATGCACACATATACACAATCACACACTGCTAACATGCACATCAACTGCATTGCCATTTTATAACACTCATGCCTGTTACAGCTGAGTAAGAAAGAAAGGAGGGGTCACCAAGATCCTCAGAGCGTGAAGACCCAGGAAGGGAGAGCGGGCAGGGCATGGGGAAAGAACTCCTGTTTGCTGAGATGCAAAAAGTGCCCGTTTCACACTTGAGGAGGCAGGCAGACAGGAGGTAACCACCCAAGAGAGATCACCCAGCTGATCTCGCAGTGAGCCTGAGCCCCTGGGCACAAGGAAGGGACTTGCATTCCATTCAGGGCAGGAGTCTGACCCCTACAGGTTTCCAGTCAGCCCAGCCTTCCACTGCGACACTCCTCCTGGCCCTGCCACCCTGCCCCACCAGTCACAATCCTCGGCATTGAAGCGCGACCTTCAACCTCTTCAACTACTTTCATCCTCAGTCATGCACTTGTAGGATGGCATTTCTAATTCCCCAGAGAGAAGAATGTTCAATTTAATGCTACACACATATACTGGAGAGAAAAATTATTCTAAAGAATAAGTTATAATCATCCCTGACATATTTAAATAGGATACAACAGGGTGAAAGAGAGAGGAGTAGAAAAAGTCTCTTAAAATCGGGAGTACGGGGGGTGACAGGGGGCGGTGAACGTGGAGTGGAGACGCACATTAAACCAGCTAAGGGTACACCAGGCAGCAAAATACTAAGAAATTACCCTCTAAAGGCCAGTCTACCACGCTCCTGAGTCTCACTCCCCTATCTGTACAACAGTGATGGCATTAGCACAGAATTAAAATCAGATATTACTTGTAAAGTCTTCAACATAGTGATGTAGAAAGTGTTCAGAAAATGTTAGTTAACATCATCATTGCTTTCAATATTCTTATAAAGACATTTAATCAAAGCAGATTGTACATGATTATGTATCAGACCATTGGAAAGCATAATTTAGACATTTCAGTACCTTTGTAGACCAAAATAGATAGATATGACATAAAACCATTTACAGAAACTTCCCTGGCAGTCTAGTGGTTAAAACTCCTAGCTTCCACTATAGGGGGCACGGGTTCAATCCCTAGTCAGGGAACTAAGGGCACAGCATCCTCCCCTCCAAAAAATTACTTACAACAGTGCCTGTGAAACACTGTTACACATCAGAATTACCCGGAGGGCTTGTGGAAACACATGTTCCTGGGCCCCACACCCCAAAGTTTCCATTTCAGTAAGTTGAGGGTGGGGTTTAAGAACCTGCATTTTAACAAAGTCCTGGGTGACAGTAACGGTGCTGACCTGGGGTCCACACTCTAAGAACCACTGATCTGCAGTGACTCTCATGTTCACATCTGCCTTACTAATAAACCTACCCACGTTTCTCATTCAATCCAGGTCAGTAAGCAAGAGGGCAAAATGCTGAATCAATGCTTAAAAAGCAAAGTTAAGGTCACTCAGTCATGTCTGACTCTTTGCCACCCCGTGGACTATACAATCCATGGAATTCTCCAGGCCAGAAATATTGGAGTGGGTAGCCTATCCTTTCTCTAGCGGATCTTCCTGACCCAGGAATCAAACCGGGGTCTCCTGCATTACAGGAGGATTCTTTACCAACTGAGCCATCAGGGAAGCCCTATTTAAAAAAAAAAAAAAAAAAGCACCATATTATCCTCCCATTATTCTTGATTTAAAAAGGAAGAGAAACAAACAGAGTCAAAATATTTCCATTAGATCTAAGATGGTTCTGAAAATCAACTGCTGAATTGAAAAACACTGAGGGTTTTGTGTGTATTTTTTTTTTTTTTTCCTCCAACGTTCAAAGAGCTAGCTTTGTTTCTGCAGTAAGGTAGGAGTCCTGGATGATGCAATTGTAGGAAGTTCACTTTAGTGCAACATGACGAAAGCAATACTTTCGAGTACTGATGGTCAACACTGCTGGCTCATGTTGAAGCTATCTTTCTGGGTCAGACTATGCCACTTTGAGCAGATGCACCAAGAACAGGAACCCTGACTGAGTTTTCTCGGATGGCTCCAGTAGAGCTGCTGTTGCCCCATTCTTGCTTTTATGGATGCAAAAGGAAAGAGTACAGGAATACTGTTGCTCATGAGGATGTTCAATCTATAAAATGTCTCTGGAAGGAATTTAGGTGCTGAGGCTTCCCTAAGCTGAAATCCCTATGGTAAAAAACCAACGTCACATTTATTTCATTTGGTTTCAACATTTCTTTGAGAGTTGGGTTGGTACCAGGAGAGTTGTCTCTGGAAAATCAAGAATAGACCAGTCCACAGAGACACAGGTCAAAGCAAAGCCAACACAAGTTTTTTGGGTTTTTTTTGTTTTTTGTCATCTTCATGGATATCCTCACATGTAGAAGGCTGAGAAGGATTTAACACTAAGGAGAGTATCTTTTAACTAAAAATTACATCATCATCACAACAGTGCCAAGCCTGTCTAGGGAGAACAGTAGTTCTGAAACTGCAGTCCCCAGATGAGCTGCAATACCACCACCAATGAACCTGTCAGACAGGCACAATTTTGAATATAAAACTTTGGGAGTAGAGTCCAGCAATCTGTGTTTTAATAGCCTTCCAGGTGATCTTGTTGTAAGTTCCATTTCTAATTCCACTGGGTAGTGTCACTGAATCCGGGGACAGCCCCAGTTTTCACTTTCTGACATAACTGTAAATAGTGTCCTCTTCCCACCTCAGAAGTGTCCTGGTTTGGACAATAAACTATATGGTCATCCTTGCACTTCAGATTGGATGCCATAAAGGGGTTTCATCGGTTGGACTCTGTTTACCACTAGGGATTTCAAATTTGCTTCACAACTGCTGCTATGTCCTGGTACTAAACCAACAGCCACCCTGAACGCTGAAAGATGCTTCATGAAAGTCTAGGGAGTATGGCTATTTCGGAAGAGGTATCCTATCATCACCAAAAAAGCATCCACCAACAAACTATATAAAATCTGGCTTAAATTCCCAGCATGTGGTATCAAGTCTCTTTTATCCAGTCTTCAAAATCCTTTTTACTAAATCTTCTGGTTCTACTATAGGGAGTTTCCTTTTCCCGACTAGTACAGAGAAAAGTGACAAGCTAGTAGATAATCTGCTAGTCTTATTTTTGCGGTAGTAACTTGGCAATATTAATTCACAGAAAAACCAAGTTCACCACAAAGCTTCTCATTCTACCTGTTCGTTTAAAGGCAAAGTGAAATATTGGTCATATGCTTTTGGATCTTATCCATTTTCCATTCCTTTGAAATCTCTGTCTCCACTCAGCCTAAATTAAATTGTTAGCTTTTTATTCTTCACTGAAGTCTTCCATCTGCTGTTTCTTAAAAGCATCAAAGGCCTCCGATACCCTGTCCTGACCCTTTATCTTTCAGATAAAAGTCAGAAAGGGGTCAGTGGCTTCTACTCAGTTATGTAACATCTGCTGTGGAAGCTAAGCTCTCAAAGGAAAACAGGAAGATCAGCTATTTGGCATCTCACACTTGGCCCATAGGAGATTGTACACTTTGGTGTGATCACAAGGAAAAAGAATCTGATTCTCAATCTTCTAGGATCACACATATATTTTTATCACATGACTGACTTACACCAAGCTGGCCTGAAGTGTGTTAATCCTTTTATCAAGGGAGGATCTTCCCAGCTAGTCCAGCCCTAAGGTCAAAGGTTATTAAGTGAGCTCCCAAGAAGCTTCATCTAAGGAATATTTCCATCTGCTACAGAGGATAAATTCCTCTCTCATCCTAGAGCTATTTCTGGAGAAGGCAATGTCACCCCACTCCAGTACTCTTGCCTGGAAAATCCCATGGACAGAGGAGCCTGGTGGGCTGCAGACCATGGGATCGCTAAGAGTCGGACACAACTTGAGCGACTTCACTTTCACTTTTCACTTTCATGCATTGGAGAAGGAAATGGCAACCCACTCCAGTGTTCTTGCCTGGAGAATCCCAGGGATGGGGAAGCCTGGTGGGCTGCCGTCTATGGGGTCGCACAGAGTTGGACACGAATGAAGTGACTTCGCAGCAGCAGCAGCAACAGAGCTATTTCAGTCATTATCATTCAACAAATACTGATTCCTTACTGTGTGGCAGCCAAGATTCTATATACTAGAGATACTCTGTTTGTAAGAGGCCTTCACCTCATGGAGCTTATGTTCTAATAGATACAAACACAGACCTTTCCAAGGTCAATCTTTCTCCTTTGGGAAATGATACTTACTCAGTATGACAACAATTTTTGGGCATATTTTAACTTATTAGGTTACATTTTGGAGGGGAAATGGCAATCAACTTCAGTATTCTTGCCTGAAAAACCCCATGGACAGAGGAGCCTGGCAGGCCACAGTCCAAAGGGTCACAAAGAGTCTGACACAACTGAGCAACTAACTAATAAGCACAAAAGCAGGTTACATTTTTATTTTCTTAGTAGAGATTTGGAGGGGACCCTAATCTCTTCAGAAGCCAATCAGTATTGACTGACTTGATTCACATCCTACACCTAACTCTAGTAGGAGCTGACTGATAGCCTTGCATGCACTATGACAAAATGGAATACTGAGAACAATACTAAATATTTTTAACTGTCCTAGAAGCTGCCCTGTATTGTTTCATATTCTCTCTTTCCTGGCCCCTGAACCTGCCAGTTACGTTTCTGCACAAAGGATCTCACTACTTCTTTCCCTACTATAAATATCTCCACAAATCTTTATAGAAGTGAAAAAAGGAAGGGAAAGGATATGTTCTAAGAGGAAAAGAAAACCTAAAATGTAAGATTTGCTGCCTCTGTTATCACCAAGTCTTATAAAGAGTTTGAACACAAGCAGTCCTTGTCGCCAGGGTCCCTGAAGCAGGTGGCTGGTTAACCAGAAAACTAGACGAAGTAGGAGTCATGTTTGTTGTTGCTGTTTAGTCGCTGAGTCATGTCTGCTTTTTGTGACCTTGTGGACTGTAGCCCACCGAGCTCTATCCACGAGATTTCCCATGGAGAATGTCGGACTGGGTTGCCATTCCCTTCTCCAGGGGATATTCCCGATCCAGAGATCAAATCCCTGACTTCTGCTTGGCAGGAGTATTCTTTACTACTAGGCCACTTGGAAAACCTCCTAATTACTTTTAGAAAAGGATAAATATTTCCTTTAAATACATTATTTTAACTTAAAATACATAATATATCTTTATTGCCCTTTTTTTTAGTGTTGTAGCAAGATTTTTTTCTTGAATATGCTTCTGTTGATGAGAGTTCTGTAATTAATTTTCCTTCATAAATAACTGTAGCATATTGCCAGTTATGACCAGTTTCTTAGTTTAGTTCAAGTAGTATGAGAATTTTTAAATACTTGAGAAGCCACAAGAGTTAAAGAAAAAAAAAAAAACAGACCTAGACTCTTAAGCCCTCAATAGAATGGAATCCGTCTTAACCTAATAAGGAAAAGACACAGTAAAGTTTCTCCACAAACATTTTATGGATGAATGGCAATAAAGAGAACCTTAATCTAAGGAACTAACTAAATATGTCATGGAAACAACATTCTGCCTCAGCAGTCTTTATCTAAATCTATTCCTATTCCTACCCCACCCAAGGAAAAGTGCATGCCTTACTCTAAGAAAGACTGCCAGTCCTTATGTTCACAAAGCCAAGCAGTAGAGCATAACAATAAAGAGCAAAGAGTGTGTATTCTGGAATCGGACTAGTTCAAATCTTGACTCCATACTGCTTACTCTGATATGACCCTGATAGAGTTACTTAATGACTATACGAACCATTTCCCTCACTTCTCATGGGAGTCAAATCAATTAATATGTATAAAGTGCCCAAAGAGTGACTGGCATGACATAAGAGTACAAGCGATATTTTCTCCTGCCATCACTAATATAAACTTATTTGTCAGCAACACAAATACAGTGATTTGATGACTACAAGAACAGTGGAAGCCAAAGAAATATATTCAAATTCCAGCTTGTTATTTAACCTATACCTCCTAAGTTTACTCCTCTGTATAAACAGAATAAAAATACCTAAGAAAAACTATTGTAATAGTTATCAGAATGCCTGGTACATAGTTGATGGTCAAAAAATTAGAGCCATTAACACTCTTACACATGTACATATAATGCAGCATATGTACACATAACACTACATATAATATAGTGTTAATGGCACTCTTAATGCAGTAGATCTATTGTACATTCCAATAGATGTCCTCTCCTGAACACCTATCAAACCAGAATTCAAAATCCATAACTAACAGTTGATTGTAGACTCTGCCTTTCACTTAGGGCACTAAAGGAAAAGCTGCCTTTCCCCAGAAAATACATTCTGAGAAAATACACACTCAACGTGTAGAATGTAACCTGTGAAAAGTTAAGTGCTATGATGTGGAGTTAAAACAGGAGCGCAGAAATAGTAAAGAACACGATGTGCTGGAACGACGAACAGATGGAAGGAACAGAATTAGGCCGAGTCTTGAAAGAGGGTTTCCTTGGTGGCTCAGATGTTAAGAATCCCCCTGCAATGCAGGAGACCTGGTTGGATCTCTGGGTTGGGAAGATCCTGTGGAGAAGGGAATGGCTACCCACTCCAGTATTCTGGTCTGGAGAATTCCATGGACAGAGGAGCCTGGCAGGCTACAGTCCATGGGGTTGCAAAGAGTTGGACATGATGACTGAAGCGACTTTCACTTTCTTGAAAGAGGAAAGTGATACACCAACAGAGGGCGGGGACATGAAAAACTGAGTAGGTGAACAGATTCAATTAATATGCTGATTGACCTCAAAACATGTCTTTTTTTTATCTTGACCCTTTGTCCTGAGACCCTAACCTTGTTTGGAATATTTTCCCATCAATCCTAATCTCTAACATATATTAATTTCTGTCTTCAAACACAACACAAACCACCTATGGCCCAAAGAACCTTTCTCATCTGATCTGCTTTTTCCTCTGCAGTCACATGATGCATCCTTTGTGTATCTCTGCTAGCCTTCTAACATTCTGTGTCATTTAGATGTAGTTTACAACTGCATCCTGTCTGCTCAATATCCTTACTGCTCCAGAGACAAGTTTTACAGCTTTGATTTCTTCCCCACTGAATTTAGGCTCAGGTACAAACTATCTACAATAAAATGGAAACATTTTAAATGTAAATTCAATGGGTTTGACACTAGGTAAACACCACCCTAATTACCACAATATTTTCCATCACAAAAGTTCCCGGTGCTCCTTTCCAGTCACAGGTGCCCACGTTCCTGATTTCTGTCCCTAGAGCTTAATTTTATCTGCAGTAGAACTGCATTTAAATAGAGTCACATAGTTCATACTCCTTTCTGACTTCTTTGCTCAACATGTTGCTTTGAGACATATTCATATTGTTGACACGTATCAACACGAATTTCTTTCGATAACTAAGTGATAGCCCCTAAGTATATCATGATTTGTTTACTCATTTTAATCTGATGAATATTTGGGTCAGTCTCAGTTTTCTCTATGAACATTGTAGTCTTTTTTGTGGATATATGCTTTCACTTCTCTTAGGTGAACACCTAGGAGTTAAATTACCAGCTCATAAGTAGTTATATGTTTAACTTGATAAGAAGTTACCACACTGTTTTCCCAAGCAGATTTTCTAGCTTACACTCCAAAAATGTATGAACTATTTACTGTTCCATTTTCTTGTCAACAGGTAGTGTTCTCAGCTTTTCTGTACTTATTTTATTTTTCTGCCATTCTAATGAGGATAAAGTAGGATCTCATCATTTTAATTTGCATTTCCTTGTTGATGAATGAAGCTGAGCATCTTTTTCTGTGTTCCTGGGTCTCACATCTTTGTGATTTGTTCATTTCAGTTGTTTGGGTATTTTTTTTTTTTTTTTTTTTTTACAGTTCTTTGTCTTTTTTATTAGAGACTTATAAGAGTTCTTTAAGTAGTCTGAGTCCTTTAACAGAGATACAAATTGTGACTATTCCCTCTCAATCATGGCTCGCCTTTCATTTTCTTAGTGCTACCTAAAAAAATGAAAGATTTAAATTTTTATAGAGTCTCATTTATTAATGTTTTATTTTATGGTTTAGTGCTTTTTTATATCCTAAGAAACCCTCACATATCCAACATTGGGAACATATTCTGTTTTCCTCTGGAAGCTTTATGGCTTCAGTTTTATATCGAGGTGTACGATCTATCCTGAATTGCTTCTGCAACTTCTCCCCTTTTTCTGGTAATAGATCTTTGCAGAGAACAAGTGCTCTATAAGCACTGCTGATTCACTTATAAACGCCCCACAGGTTAAGAGAAATGTATTTTGAAAGCCTGTTGGAGGGGCATTTGCTCAGCCTCAGGGACACTGTGGATGGAAAACCTACTGACAGGAATCAAGTCATGGCTGCAGCCCAAAGGAGCAAACTGGAAACATCTGTTCAGAACTGTTGCTATGGCCCTGTCTTATGATAGCTTTTGACTAGGACAGGGATCATCCACAGTTTGTATTTCTACACAAGTTAACCGTTTAACCCAGAACAGGGGGGAAAAAAAAAAAAAGGCGAACACTGTGCTCACAACATTTTTCCTTCTTGGTACACACATCACAACAATTACCATGTCATTAGTGTAGACTGAATTCTCTTTAATGAGTTAGGTTCCAGAAAAACACTCAATGATTCACCAGCAGTTCTATTGAAAACTGACTCTACAGTGAGTAATAAATGTTAAAAAAAAAATTACTCTTAGGGGACATATTTTCTACAGCCTTAAACATTCTCATTGTTTTGTAGGATTTAGATGACTTTTTAAAATGTTTTACTAATACTTTACCTCGAAAACCCATCAACTCAAAAAATAAAGACAAGTGTTCCTGCTATTCACATAAAGTCTATTTGAGGTTTTACTAAGAAAATGAAGAATTGAGAATAGTAAAAGTATTCTTTACCATGTAATTGGAGCTTGGGGAAATTAATAAAGTAACTAGGATCACAGAGCATTTCATAAGTACTTAGTAATGCAGTTGATCTAGGTTGCCATTTTCCTCCTCCAGGGGATCCTCCCAACCCAGGGACTGAACCCATGTCTCTCGTGTCTCCTTCACTGGCAGGCAGATTCTTTACCATTAGCACCACCTGGGAATCTTATGCTATGCTAAGTCACTTCAGTCGTGTCCGACTCTGTGCGACCCCATAGACGGCAGCCCACCAGGCTCCCCCATCCCTGGGATTCTCCAGGCAAGAACACTGGAGTGGGTTGCCATTTCCTTCTCCAATGCATGAAAGTGAAAAGTGAAAGGGAAGTCACTCAGTCATGTCCGACTCTTAGCGACCCCATGGATTGCAGCCTAACAGGCTCCTCCGTCGATGGGATTTTCCAAGCAAGAGTACTGGAGTGGGGTGCCATTGCCTTCTCTGAATCTTAACAGGGAATCTTAACAGCTTCCTGAATAGTTGTGAACCAAAATACACTCTTTGTTTAGCAAGGCTCATTTCTTATTACTCTGCTTTAGCTTAAGTTTCCACACTACATCTGAGGAAATGCCATAGGAAAACTACATCTAAACAAAAACTTAGGCACTCATTCGTAGCTTGCAAGTTTTCTATTTTTAATGATTGTTCAGCTTCACAAGCTAACAGCTCTTCGAAATAATCAACAGTAGTTACTTACAATTTAGGTTGAAAAGAAGAGAAAAGTGCCATCTTTCTTTTTTTAAAGAGAAAAGAAGGGTTTGTGTCTAAATACTTGAATTTGGTTAAGTTTCATATTTAAATTCCTTTTCTCATCAAGCAGTTCAATTACCATTATTTCCTTAATAGCACTCCATTATTTATTATGCCTTCTTAAGTGTACAATCCTTTCTACAGCCGAAGGTCAAAAAGAATAAAGGTAGCACATACACACACAAACTCCCAGTAAGAGACATTGTCTTAAGTCATATATTAATATTCCCTGAAACACTTAACGGTTCCAATAATAGTCAAAATAAACTTTTCATGTAAAGAATGTAAGAAACTCTAATATGCAAAAAATACAGTCTAGAATGGGCTTCCCTGATAGCTAGATCCGCTGGAGAAGAGATAGGCTACCCATTCCACTATTCTTGGGCTTCCCTTGTAGCTCAGCTGGTAAAGAATCTGCCTGCAATGCAAGAGACCTGGATTTGATCCCTGGGTTGGGAAGATCCCCTGAAAAAGGGAAAGGCTACCCACTCCAGTATTCTGGCCTGGAGAATTCCATGGACTGTACAGTCTATGGGGTTGCAAAGAATCGGACATGACTGAGCGACTTTCACTTTCACTTTCAGTCTAGAATGAGCTGCCCACATCATTTAATTAGAACAGTTCTCTTGTACTTCACAGCATTGACAGAACTCACTGTCAGCCATGAAGTAAATCCTAGCTTTCCCCAAGTGAAAGTGAAAGTCGCTCAGTCAGGTCCGACTCTTTGCGACCCCATGGGCTACCCAGTCTACGGAATTCTCCAAGCCATAATACTAGAGTGGGTAGCTGTTCCCTTCTCCAGCGGATCTTCCAGAACCAGGAATCAAACTGGGATCTCCTGCATTGCAGGCAGATTCTTTACCAGCCAAGCTACCAGGGAAGCCCAGCTTTCCCCAAAATCCCTATTAACTCACACTGAAAGGATCCCATGAGAGGCAAGGCTGATTCAGTGAGGAAGTAGTTTATAAAAATGACAGAACCTTAGAACTCCCTGTTGGTCCAGTGGTTAGGAATCTGTGCTCTCACTGTCCGGGTTTGATCTCCGGTCTGGAAACTAAGATCCCACAAGCTGCAAGGCATGGCCAGCTGGCCGTGAGAATGCTACTTTCTGGCTGAGAGGTCATTTCTTCCTCACAAACGTCACATCTACAGCAACTTTTTGTTCTGATTCATACCTTTCTCCTTACCGGACACGCAACTGCCCCTGTTTACAGACTTGGTTTTCCCCTGTGCCAACCCACCTAAAGCTTTTCTCCTATGGCTGGAGTTCCTTTCCACTGATTTGTACATGTCACTTACTTATTCACTCCTTCATTTACTTCAAAGAGCTAGAATACAAAAGAATATTCAAGGAAAATCACATGCAGCACCCCCATCTCATACAGCTGACATAAGTGTGGCAGTCAAAAATGCACACACACACACACACCGCTGCAAATAAGGGACTGAACTATTTATACAAGTGCTTTTGTGCAAAGATAGCTGTATCCAGAGTCTAGGCAACCTGTGTTTGATGCTAAGTTCATTCACTCAACAACTAACTGCTTTCCATTTGGGTGGGTACTGTGAATATGAGCCCAAAAACTTCTGTTTGGAATTTCCAGATATATGCAATGATAAGCTCAAATACTTCACAAGTTTGTTTACATTTTTACTTTGATGAGTTCATGTTCTCATTGTAATGGAGGATTTTAAAAGACTTGGAAACTGAGGGCATGCAGGAAAATCAAAAGATTTAACAGAAATCAGATGAGCTTTCCCCAAATGCACAGTGCCAGGAGCAACCGGTAGCATAAAACTTGCATAGCAATGTTGGCAATGTTACACACAAACAGAAGCACTCAGGAGAAAGGAGGAACTGAAAAAAGACAAAGGAAGGTGGCAGCAAAGCCAACAGCAACTGTGGACACAGCCCAGCAAAGCCTAGGCCAATGGCTCAGAAACCCCTGTAGTTAAGTTTAAGCCACAGACATCAATCAAACGTCTCCTTGGATCAGAACTACGCAGAATCATTGAGAACAGGCCACCGGTGCCTTTGTCTGCCACCTTCAATTCTCAGGGATACAAGACCCTCCCTGTTCCAAGTCCTCTCATCATTCCCTGAAAAGGGAAGAGACATCTCAACATCAGAAGTGTTCTGATACTGTTTTATTCATGAGGCGCATCTCACTCTATAGGGAACACTCATACACTAGACAGATGGAAACGGAAGGGCTCTTAATGAGGTTGAAGCAGAACTCCAGCTCTCCTGAAATGCCCTGGAGCCCAGCCCAGAAACAAAGAAAAAGCTTGAAACCACTGCTCTGACCTCTCTTTAGAGACAGGAATGATCTTGGATGAGCCAGCCATATACTTCCTACACCCCCAGAGAGAAGGCAGCATGAATATACTGTAAGACTGTCATCACTAATGCGAGGGGGGAGGAAGGGCAGGAAGGGAAGCACGCTGCAAGTGGGCATTTGAGAAAACAAGAATAAAGAGCCAAAACCACTTTCATGACACAAGAGTAAAATCAAAAAGCCAAGGACAGTTATCAAAGGTGAGAAATCAAGCCATGGTATTTCTGCTTTTTGAAAAATTCTCAGAAACCATTACAAGCCTATGCTCTGAAAAATAAACTGAAAGACAGTTTTTCTGAACTCTTTGAAAGGTTACGTGCTCTGCTCTTTGTTGCTGTCATCAATATTCAGACTAAAGCTTCAAAATACAATATCATACATGAAATTCTACAAGCATCTCTGCTTCCTTGATTCCTTCATTAGTTCAACCAGAATTTATTGAGTACTTCTATTGTGCCAGGTGCTGGCAACAGAGCTGTTAATATTACAAAGTGCTTGACTTCAGGAGCTCATAGTCCTGGGGAAGGAACCAACAAATAGAATGGGCTGGGGCAGCACAGGACCTAATGGGGTGTGCCCTGTGGATGAAGTGACCAGGCATGGTCATTGTGAAGATGGAGGAACCAGAACAGGAGACCTGAACAAAGTGAGGAAGACACTGGGAGGAAGAGCATCTGCAAAGGTTTCAAGGTGGGCCTGACATGTTGAAGGGGGAGGACAAGGAGGAGGAGGAGCAGAGGCAGCAAGAAGGCTGATGCAGCTGCAACAGCAGGAGTGAGTCTGAGAGCACAGGAAGCACCGTGAGAGACCCAGGCAAAGACCAGCCAGGTCAGAGAGGGCCTCGCAGGCCACAAGCAAATCTCAATCAAAATCTCTCCCAGTGGCTGCCACCAAAGGCGTGCCCTGATGGGATGCGGGCTCTTGTAGTTGGCCACAGAAGAGACTGTGGGTGTTGGAGGGAGAAGGTGTGAAACAGGAAGGCAGGAGAGGAGCCTTCCCAGCACTGATCATGACCAAGAGAAGTTTTTATACACACAAACTAAACTACAGTATAAGGAGGAACAACTTCAGGCAAAAGGCATTTCATGGAATATAAATAAGAAACCTCTCCAGGCTGGCTTATGTGCACTTTCTACAATTACACGCCAGCTTGTGAGTTTAGGTTTGAGTTTCTGAGAGACGGGCCATAAGAAGTTTTCAATAAAGGCTCTTAGGCAGTTTTCTCTTTCTTATCTGAGAGAACTCATTCCCACTGCCCTCGGTTTTTCAATTTATACGACTGGATGTCCAATAATTATTTAGTTTTACGCTAAATGAGCACAAATTCTGCCTGATACCCCATTGAACAAGTGTTTATAAAACAATGGAGACAATTACAGCAGTGGTACTGAGACCAATCTCAAAACATGACCTTCAAAGTTTTCAGGGGAATGTTGGAGGAGCAGGGAGTAAGAGTATGGGGTATTTATAATGATGGAAAAATATGGAATAATCCAAATAACCTTTAATGATTCTCTCCTTCAATGGGATGATGTGCAACTATTCAAAAGAGAAATGAGCTTTAAGAACTGACAGGGGGTCCAGAACCTGGTGGTCCAGTGGTTAAGACTTCACCTTTCAATGCAGGGATCGTGGGTTCAATCCCTGGTCAGCAAGCTAAGATCCCACATGCCTTGTGGCCGAAAAACCAAAACATAAAACAGAAGCAATGTTGTAACAAAATCAATAAAGACTTTAAAAATGGTCCACATCAAAAAAAAAAAAAAACCTGACATGGAAAAGCCATGGAGACATACTGCTAAGTGGGTGGGGAGCAATGGTAAGAGGTAGCAACCTATCTGCTTTTCCAGGATTTAATAACTGCTCACATTTATTGAGGAGAAGGAAATGGCAACCCACTCCAGTATTCTTGCCTAGAGAATCCTGTGGACAGAGGAGCCTGGTGGGCTGCTGTCCATAGGGTCGCACAGAGTCGGACACGACTGAAGCAACTTAGCATGCAGGCATGCATTCACATTTGTTGAGGGCTTTCCACTCTTTCAATATCACACTGATGCTTCATGAGTAATGAGTATTATCTCACTGAATTCTTATAACAATCCTATGGGATACAGAGAGGTAGGAGTGTGGGTGGGTGTGTGTGGGTGAGTGGATGTGTGATCAGTGGCTAACTCAAGTTCAACTCTTTGGGATCCTATGGACTGCAGCACGCCAGGCTTTTTCTGTCCTTCACTATCTCTGGATAGTGATATTCATGTCCCCTGAGTTGGTTATGTTATCTAACCATCTTTTCTCTGTGTGGCCCCCTCCTCTTTGTGCCCATCTTCCCATCCAGGGCAGGCAGTGGTGGCTCAGAGGTTGAAGCATCTGCCCGCAATGCGGGAGACCTGGATTCAATCCCTGGGTCCGGAAGATCCTCTGGAGAAGGAAATGGCAACCCACTCCAGTATTCTTGCTCGGAGAATACCATGGACAGAGGAGCCTGGTGGGCTATAGTCCACAGGGTCACAAAGAGTTGGACACGACTGGGAGACTTCACTTTCACTTCCCACCATCAGAGTCTTTTCCAATGAGTCAACTCTTCGCATGAGGTGGCCAAAGTACTGGAGTTTCAGCTTTAGCATCATTCCTTCCAAAGAACACCCAGGGTTGATCTCCTTCAGAATGGACTGGTTGGATCTCCTTGCAGTCCAAGGGCCTCTCAAGAGTCTTCTCCAACACCACAGTTCAAAAGCATCAATTCTTCAGCTCTCAGTCTTTTCATGGTCTAACTCTCACATCCATACATGATAAAACCATATATATGACTATATGGACCTTTGTCAGCAAAGTGATGTCTTTGCTTTTTAATATCTAGTTTTGCATCTCAATTTCCTGGCTTCAGTCATCATCTCCAGTGATTTTAGAGCCCAAGAAAATAAAATCCGTCACGGCTTCCACTTTTCCCCTTCTATTTGCCATGATGAGTTAAGTATTTTAGCCAGACTTAAAGAGCTGCTAAGTGAGGGATTTGAATCCAGGAATTTCAACCCTGCAGCCTGAGTTTTTAACCTCTACATTACTCATCTCTCAAAGAAAAGTCCTTATTCACTAAGTGTATTAGATCAATTTGTTCCTGGATTCTTTTAAATAACATTACAGGAAAAAATGTTAGTGTTCTGGGAAATAATTTTAGGGATGAAACATCCAAAGTTCATGACATTGTGAAAAGTCAGTATGACCCAAATTGGGGTTACCTTCAAGATCAAGTACAAGGCAACTTTACAAATAAATGTTATTTAAAGGCTCGGTGACCTATAATAATTCTGTCAGCCCTCATTATATTAGTAATCTGTGAACACTACATTTGTACATTTCCTTCTAAGTCCAGCTGTTTGTGAATGTTCAGCACAGGGGATGTCATGGTACCCAGTTTAAAATTAAACAGACATCCACCATTTTAAGATTAGTTGAAAGATATCCATCAGCAGACATTCTTTCAACAGTTCCACATGTTGATTACAAAGGAATAAGAGATATTTCAAGGCGAGGCTGATGATCAGCCTAATTTCTAAAGGGTACAAAGCATAGGATCTGTGTACACTCCTGAGTCATTGATCCATCTCTGCACAAACCTGATCCACACAGAAACATCCTAGTTCTCAATGCTCAACCCCAACACATTCCCCTAAAGGGGTCTCCTCTCCTCTCCTCCTCCTGCACCACCACCACCACCACAATCCAACAGTAATTCACAGTAGTGTTTCTTATTATCCTAGAAGACCAGAAGGGTACATGTTTGAGATAGAGAATAAATGTCTCAAATTCGCAACTCAAATCTTTACCAGCTGTGTGACCTCCAGCAAGATGCTTAACCACTCTGACCTTTACTGTCCTTGATATATTGGGGTAAAATAACAACACTTACTCATCTATCAGCTATCAGGTTTGAATGACTTACTATAAATATCAATAACCTCAGATATGCAGATGACACCACCCTTATGGCAGAAAGTGAAGAGGAACTCAAAAGCCTCTTGATGAAGGTGAAAGTGAAGAGTGAAAAAATTGGCTTAAAACTCAACATTCAGTAAACGAAGATCATGACATCCGGTCCCATCACTTCATGGGAAATAGATGGGGAAACAGTGGAAACAGTGTCAGACTTTATTTTTCTGGGCTCCAAAATCACTACAGATGGTGACTGCAGCCATGAAATTAAAAGACGCTTACTCCTTGGAAGGAGAGTTATGACCAACCTAGATAGCATATTCAAAAACAGAGACATTACTTTGCCAACAAAGGTTCATCTAGCCAAGGCTATGGTTTTTCCTGTGGTCATGTATGGATGTGAGAGTTGGACTGTGAAGAAGGCTGAGCGCCGAAGAATTGATGCTTTTGAAGTGTGGTGTTGGAGAAGACTCTTGAGAGTCCCTTGGACTGCAAGAAGATCCAACCAGTCCATTCTAAAGGAGATCAGCCCTGGGATTTCTTTGGAAGGAATGATGCTAAAGCTGAAACTCCAGTACTTTGGCCACCTCATGCGAAAAGTTGACTCATTGGAAAAGACTGTGATGCTGGGAGGGATTGGGGGCAGGAGGAGAAGGGGACGACAGAGGATGAGATGGCTGGATGGCATCACTGACTCGATGGACATGAGTCTGAGTGAACTCTGGGAGTTGGTGATGGACAGGGAGGCCTGGCGTGCTGCGATTCATGGGGTCGAAAAGAGTCGGACACGACTGAGTGACTGATCTGATCTGATCTGATCTGATAAATAGGGTATTTAAACACAACAGTATCTGGAATGTTATAAAATTTCAAAAAATGTTCAACAATTATTACTACTATTTTATTAAACTCGTGCATAACTAGGAAGCATAAAGTCACTGAGTGACTATTTCTGTACTTTTCATTTTTACCATTTACAGAAAAATAACTGGTTACCCAAGGATACAATTCCCTGTCATCTATTAACCCTTTTATTATTCATCCATATTTCTAATTTCCCCATGCATTCCTTAGAAATATTTACAACTTTGTTTTAGTAAATGCAATTCACTAAAAAATTAAAGCAAATTAATAAAAAAAAAAAAAAAAGTATATTCTTTAAGCTAAAGGGAATTCATTCAAGTTTCCTCCCAACCTCCTGGCTGGGTGGGAGCCCGCCAGAAGTCTACACTACAACCAGTCTGCGGCTGAGTGAGCGCTGAGTCAGGACCACCCACCTTGACATTCACCACAGGGCCCAGGTTAATGCCTGGAGAAAATAAAAACGACCACTGGTGTGCAACTTACTCTAATAATTCTTATAGGATTTATTCTGAAAACTAGAGTACTTAGTGTATATCATAGGACTGAATAAGGGCTTCCCCCAAGCGCTACTATTATATAAAATATCAGATCAGATCAGATCAGTCGCTCAGTCGTGTCCGACTCTTTTCGACCCCATGAATCGCAGCACGCCAGGCCTCCCTGTCCATCACCAACTCCCAGAGTTCACTCAGACTCGTGTCCATCAAGTCAGCGATGCCATCCAACCATCTCATCCTCTGTCGTCCCCTTCTCCTCCTGCCCCCAATCCCTCCCAGCATCACAGTCTTTTCCAATGAGTCAATTCTTTGCATGAGGTGGCCAAAGTACTGGAGTTTCAGCTTTAGCATCATTCCTTCCAAAGAAATCCCAGGGCTGATCTCCTTTAGAATGGACTGGTTGGATCTCCTTGCAGTCCAAGGGACTCTCAAGAGTCTTCTCCAACACCACACTTCAAAAGCATCAATTCTTCGGCGCTCAGCCTTCTTCACAGTCCAACTCTCACATCCATACATGACCACAGGAAAAACCATAGCCTTGGCTAGATGAACCTTTGTTGGCAAAGTAATGTCTCTGCTTTTGAATATACTATCTAGGTTGGTCATAACTTTCCTTCCAAGGAGTAAGCGTCTTTTAATTTCATGGCTGCAGTCACCATCTGTAGTGATTTTGGAGCCCAGAAAAATAAAGTCTGACACTGTTTCCACTGTTTCCCCATCTATTTCCCATGAAGTGATGGGACCGGATGTCATGATCTTCGTTTTCTGAATGTTGAGCTTTAAGCCAATTTTTTCACTCTTCACTTTCACCTTCATCAAGAGGCTTTTGAGTTCCTCTTCACTTTCTGCCATAAGGGTGGTGTCATCTGCATATCTGAGTTTATTGATATTTCTCCCAGCAATCTTGATTCCAGCTTGTGTTTCTTCCAGTCCAGCGTTTCTCATGATGTACTCTGCATATAAGTTAAATAAACAGGGGGACAATATACAGCCTTGACGAACTCCTTTTCCTATTTGGAACCAGTCTGTTGTTCCATGTCCAGTTCTAACTGTTGCTTCCTGACCTGCATACAAATTTCTCAAGAGGCAGGTCAGGTGGTCTGGTATTCCCATCTCTTTCAGAATTTTCCACAGTTTATTGTGATCCACACAGTCAAAGGCTTTGACATAGTCAATAAAACAGAAATAAATGTTTTTCTGGAACTCTCTTGCTTTTTCCATGATCCAGTGGATGTTGGCAATTTGATCTCTGGTTCCTCTGCCTTTTCTAAAACCCGCTTGAACATCAGGAAGTTCACGGTTTACGTATTGCTGAAGCCTGGCTTGGAGAATTTTGAGCATTACTTTACTAGCGTGTGAGATGAGTGCAACTGTACGGTAGTTTGAGCATTCTTTGGCATTGCCTTTCTTTGGGATTGGATGTGCATTTTTCTAGCTTTCTTCAAATTCTGAGAGGTCTTCATGACCTAAAGCTGCTACACATTGTCAATTTAGTAGTAATTCTCAAACCTGAACACACTTTAAGAAGTTTGAGAGTCACTATTAAATGACTAATAGTAATCAGCTACACCCATCAATACAGTGAGGACTCACTGTATCCCCAGGAGTAATATGAATGCTGCTGCTGCTAAGTCGCTTCAGTCGTGTCCGACTCTGTGCAACCCCATAGACAGTTGACCCCAAACTAGAAAACGTCCTGAGCTCCCCACTTCAGACTACAGATCTGGAACATTTATCACATAACCAAAGAAGGTGGGGAGGCTGGGGAATTTGGCTCCAAATAACTTCGAGTTAAAATGTTGAATTACAGAAGGGAGAGAACAGGATGGATTAGCAGAGAGACATCATGAAGGAATCAGAATTAGAACAGAGAATAAACACAGCACAAAGAGAATGCACTGGGGATAAACTGTAAGCCAGGACTCTTTAAAATTTTGTTTGGAAAAGCTACAAGCTCTTTTAAGTAGTTGATGAAAGAATCCTCCTGAAGACTAGAACAGAGTACTTATACACAGTTGATGGTCAATAAATGGACTCATCAATGCCAACCCTACATCAGAGCAGCATTCACTACAAAGAGAGACAAGGTAGCACCTGTCTTGATGCTCATTTTAAGGTTTTAGGTAAGACCTGGGCTTTCAAAAGATTTGGAGACTTCAAAATTTCTATTCTGACTCTCAACAGTGTGCCTACCATGGGGCAAACACATGTCCCATATGCCCATGACAGAACCAGTTCACTCCTGCAGCCCCACTCTAATTATAATTAACACCCTCTTTTGCTCTCAAAGGAGAAGGCGATGGCAACCTACTCCAGTACTCTTGCCTGGAAAATCCCATGGATGGAGGACCCCCATGGGGTCGCTAAGAGTCGGACAAGACTGAGCAACTTCACTTTCACTTTTCACTTTCATGTACTGGAGAAGGAAATGGCAACCCACTCCAGTGTTCTTGCCTGGAGAGTCCTAGGGACGGGGGAGCCTGGTGGGCTGCCGTCTATGGGGTCGCACAGAGTCAGACACGACTGAAGCGACTTAGCAGCAGCAGCAGCAGTTGCTCTCAAAAGAGCCCCAGTTGACATACTAAATTCTGAGATCACCCTATTCACACCTGTTTTGGTTAAGCCTTTGGTAAGTGAAATCTCTTCTGAAGTATTTCCTGGAGCAAGGAACCTCAGATCAAAAGTTTCTCTTCAATCTTAAAGCTGAGATGAAAAATACCTTACAGTTCAAAAGGAGATATTCACAGCATGTCACAGAGAGCATCGTTCTCAAAGCGAGCTATGCGGCCACTGTCCTACAGCACCAGTAATCAAATGCAAACACACAGAGCTCAAGGCTTCAGGTGAACCTTTGTTTTTCTTGCCATTCCATTCTAAAGCATTACCAAATGCTTTTTACAAGGGTGGGGGCGGGGGGATTGTAAGTTTGATTAATAATAATAAAAATTATATACATAGTATAAATATATACATAGTACTTATCAGAATTAGAGAAATTATCTTAAGCAAAAAAAAAAAAAAAAATTGACTCACTTTAAGAAAAACATACACATGCGCACACCAAATAAAAATGTAAAAGAGGAAGGCACTGTCACTCAAAAGGCAACTATTTTGGTGCCTATGTTACTATTGACTCCGTGGGGCTCCATAGCCCATGCACGTCCCCAAAGGGTGGTAACTGCCCCGGCTCCATGGCCCTCTCTGTGATCTAGCCCCATCTCGGAAATGCCTGAGGTGCATATGGATATTGCAGCTATGACACAAGGGGGACATGTTCAAACATAACAAGAATGTGAAGTTACTAGATAGTCCTGGTTTAAGACAAGCTGTTTCAGTTTTAAACACTCTAGCCCCCAAAGACGTCTGACACAGAAAGTACCTCACATTGTCCCAGGAAGGGCGAAGGAGCTTGTGGTAAAGAGGTAAACCCCTACCTCTTGGTCCAGTGCACAAACTCGGACCTACTGACCGCACACCAACGCAAAAAGGTTTGGTAAGGAAGGAAACCCGGCTTGAATTAATTGGTTATCTCTCTGGAGTTTTGTGTGTCCTGATATTGTAACTTCCCAGAGAGACCAGACCCAATTAGCAACCATCCCTTTGTTACCTCTTATCCCCATCTCAGCTTCTAAATGTCAATTCAGTGGTCTTAAATTACTAAAATCTATGAAGCCCACAGCTGCAACTTGTGTGATAGACTTATTCTAGAACAAAAGCGCTTCACAAAATTCACTAGAATGGCACAGTTTTCAAACTGCATTTCTTAGATACAGGAGATCACAGATGTAGCTTGGTGGGCAACCAGTAGAGACCGAGTAGGCAGGACCACTCCTCACTGCATCCCCATCTGCATCCGAAGGTGCACTCTCACCTGTTTAAACGGAACCACTAGAGTTTCATTTAAGATTTCAGTAGGAAAAAAAACAGATTCTACTGCTCTGCCCCTCAAAACAAAACCAGACATACACACCATACACACAAACCCCATTTTAGAACATGTTGCCAGAACCAGAGTCTGAATAAACACTTTACAACGATATTACAACTGCCTGAAAAAGTCTGAAAATTTTAAGGAGGACTGAAAAATTTAAGGAGCAAAGGATCTTAGGATAATCTTTCACACAATTCACTCATTAAAACTAAGGAATTCAATGAGCACGTAAGCCTATAAGTAAAAAGCATATCCTTACAATATCATCTCCATCCCCACTTCCTGCCACACTTGTTCACACCTCCCCCAAAGTTCCCCAAACCCTACCACTGACACGAAGCACCAAGATTCTATCTGCACAGTCTCTAAGTGACGGTGCATCCATAGCACACAGGTGGGTGCTCCAAGAGTCAAAATGCTAACCTGTTTCTAAGATATACCTACTGAAGGGCATGGGGGAGGAACAGAATACAATTTTCATCATCATCATCTTGACTTGGAGAAATCAACAGAAATAACACTAACACTTATTAGTTCTACTTGGTGCCACAAGCTGCGTGCATTCCATGCGCACTATTTCACCTAATGCACACAGCAACTCAGTCAGGGAGGCAACATTATCAGCACCATTTCCCAGGTGACAAAGGCCAAGGCTAGGGAAGAACACCCACCTCCAGAGCACCATCACGCCTTCCCCACCCTGCAGCAGGCAGAGGCACAGAGCTGCCCTCAGGATTCTAAAAGGGCCCAAGCTCATCAGCTTTTGATGCTGAATTTAAAGTGAACCCAGGTACAAAGGAAAAAAATCCACAAATTCCTCGGGGTGTGTCACAAATCTGGTGATTCAACAGTGATTCTAAAAGTAGCTTAGACAGTGCCCGTTCTCCTGCTGCCAGGGGTACCTTGGAATTTGACCTAGGGCCAGTCTCAGACTACACATCATTAATTACCTCGGTTTCCTTCCTTTTCCAAAAAGACATTAAGAAATCTTCTTTACCTGGTTTCTATGTGGCACTCATACTGGAACATACTAAAATTTTCTTATGTCAGCAGTAAGACAACAAAGAAAGTAGTGAAATTATATTAGAAATAAAAAGTGTGAGGGTCGGGAATATTTGATTATGCCTCTGAGCTAGCTACTAGGTAGCTTCCAGATCTTTCTAATCTATCACAAATAAGTAGTGTATAAACTCGATTTTGTGCCGCTGAATGAATCTGAATCACAAAGGTTGGCCTAGAGATATCTCAACACCATAATGACCCACACATTGGAAGAATGTGTTTATTGAGTCTGCACTTTCACTATTTATAAAAAATAGAGCTCCATGCCAGAAAAATTGAACTTAAAGCCAAAACATACTGATTCTTATGTTGTCTTCAAACAAAATTTCAAAAATGAGTTAAAAAAAAAATAGTGGGGAAGGAAGCAGTAAATATGAATTACCATTCAAATGTCATCATATGTAGAGGAAACCTGTAATATGAAAATTTGTGAGAACCTCATCTACACCAAATGGTGCAAAGACACTTAGTAGATAGTCTGAACATAGGCCAGAGGAAAATCATAATAAAATACCAATCCGTAAGTACTATATTTAAAGTGCCATTTCAAAATCATGTTTTCTCCAAGCAATCATTATCTTTGACAGATAAGAAATGCATTTCAAGTATTTTTAAATTCTCCATTGGGGAATAATACTTATGACAGGCAACATTCATTCTGCTCTTCTATGTGCTTGACAGTCATATAATGCTGTTATTCAGTCACTCAGTCATGTCCAACTCTTTGTGATCCCACAGACTGCAGCACACCAGGCTTCCCTGTCCTTCACTATGTCCCAGAGTTTGCTCAAACTCATGTCCATTGAGTTGATGATGCCATCCAACCATCTCAACCTCTGTCACCCCCTTCTCCTCCTGCCTTCAATCTATCCCAGCATCAGGGTCTTTTCCAATGGGTCGGTTCTTGGAACTCGGTTCTCTCCAAAGTATTGGAGCTTCAGTTTCAGCAAAAGTTGTTTCAATGAGTAGTCAGGGTTGATTTCCTTTAGGATTGACTGCTTTGATCTCCTTGCTGTCCAAGGGACTCTCAAAAGTCTTCTCCAGCACCACAGTTTGAAAGTATCAGTTTTTCGGTACTCAGCTTTCTTTATGGTCACAGACTACGCTGAGTTAAATATTACCACTGCTTTTGCAAGGATCATCCCAAGGAAGAGACTGCTGAGACACAGAGAGGTTAAGTAATGTGCTAAAGGATCCACAGCCAGGATAGCCTGAGCCAGTCTTATGAGGGCAATTACTCTGGAGATCTCCCTCTCAATTAATCAGACATAATGCCTCTTACATCCTCTCGACCACACGTTAAGAAATGTCACAAATGCCTAAAAGATAAATACGCAGAAGTAAGATCCTATAAATATTTAGACTAACTAAAACACACCAACTGGCGTTCAGTAAAACAAAGATTAAATCGAAGTTTTTAAATTACAGCTACAGAGAAAGATTGTACATCAGGATGCCTGCCAGGCAAGATCACTTAGAAACCATCCCAAATGACTGTGAGAAAACTTGACAGATTGAAAATGTTGACAATCTCTCATAATCGTTTCCTTTTTAAAACCATACCATCTCTTTTATTTCAGAAGCAGCTGCATCATGGTGCTGCTTTTTTTGTTTTGTCTTTTGAAACAAAAGGCTTCCAACAGGGTGATAATAAACATCTGAACTACACACAAATAGCACATACTCCATACATAGAGTTGATAAGTGATATTTGGTTTGGTAAATGGCAAGAGATTATTGAGCAAACTCAAACATCGTTTTTCCCTGCAATGGCCCATTTAAAAAAAAAACAAAAATAATAAGCCTCTGTCATTTCCCACAAAACACCAGAATAAATTAACAACCAATCAGCTGAACTAAAATAATATTTACAAAATATCCTGTTTGTACGAGGTTTTGCTCTCCTTGCCTAAGGAAAGATAAATGTTTCCTGCCTTTACTATGATTTCGCTTCATCTCCTAGGCCTTTAATAACAGAAACTCATCTACACATTGCTAAATAATGCTATCTGCACAGTAAGCTTTGGCCTTTCCTGCAGGGGCTGTAGGCCGATGTGATTTCTGGCAATGGAGAGGTACTTTTAGACCACACGGTTTGTCTACACTAGGAACAAACAGTAGAACCATAACAACTTCTGGAGTTGGATACGGTCAAGAAAGAGGAAGCACGCTCCATCCACACTCTGTGGAGACGTAGTGAAAGGAGGGATGGAACGAGGGGTAAGAAAGAGGCTGGATGCCAGGCTTCCTCACCTAGGAGTCCAGGGAAGTGAAAACACTGAAGTACTCCATCAGATGTGCCATCTTTAAAGGCTTCCAGGCTCCTGCATATTGCTCATTCCCTTTTGAAATTATGTTTACAGTTTCAAAGCATTTCTCTAAGAATTAAGTATGGCTAAGTTATAAAAAGGGGCTTCCCAGGTGGCTTCATGGTAAAGAACCCCTCTGCCAAAGCAAGAGATACAGGAGACGTAGGCTTGATCCCTGGGTCAGGAAGATCCCCTGGAGAAGGAAAAGGCAAGCCACTCCTGTATTCTTGTCTGGGAAATCTAATGGACAGAGGAGCCTGGTGGGGCCCATGGGATTGCAAAGAGTTGGACATGACTGAACATGCACAGACACACGCACACAAGTTATAAATGAGTTTTCCCATAACGATGGTTACTGAGCCAAAGATCTGTTCAAAAGTGGATCTTTCCATAAAAATCAATGTTTATTAAAACTTCAAAGCACAGCACTTTGTACCTCCCATATACTCAATGATAACACAGCTTCAAGAAAATTATGAGGCAACAATTAGCCTTTGCTCATATTAATAAGAGCCCCTACCATTCACTGGCTACTTAACTTTGGCTGAGAACAGCAATTAAGAAAATACACATTATTTCATTTAAACTTTCAAACAACTTGAATGAGGTAGGTGACACTAGGGGAAACAGGGATGTAGAGAGATGATGTAACAAGCCCACCGTCCCCAGGTTGATAAGAGGCAGAGCTTACTTTTGTACCCCAAGTTGACTCTGTTATATGGGATTAACTCTAAAGAAATACAGATTAATCTCATCCTGACCCTTTCTCCATGATAGACAGATTTGCTGGTGTTTATGGTTTTGTTTTTTCCTCCCTTCACTTTGTGCTGGATGAAACTCTAGCCAAAGATGGCCAAAGGTTTCATGTCAGGGGCAGACTCTAACAGATTGTTCAAGATCCCCTAAAGAAGGACTGAAGGCTCCAGGAAAACGGGCTGTGATGAGTCTGCAAAAGGCACACGGCAGCACAGAGGTGCTGCTTACAGCCCACATATTTCCGCTTAGCAACAATCAACTGCCATGGACTTTCTCCTTTCCTGGATGCTCATTACTGAGAGACCCTCACTTTTTTGAAGTATGACAAAAGTTTAGGTAGACATTTAAGTCACACTCTCACACTATGAGGGTTATCAATTAGCATGAATCCTCAACTTAAGATTTTTTTACAAACTAATGAAAGCCATCGAGTTCCTCTCACATCCCCATTATTCAGCTGTTAGCTGTCTTTGCAGATTGATTATTTCTCCCAACAATCTCATCAACTCCATAAGACAATCCCCAGCCTGCCTATTTATGACTCAGATGCTTTTACCTTTTAAGTGATTGTCTGTATTTTTAAATGAATAAAATTAAGGGCCTTGCTTATCAAGTATAATATAAGGCTTCTGGAGAAACTACAAAAGGCAAAGGATCAGAATCTGATTTAGGCTTTTGGTGGCAGGTAACTAGGAAGAACGAAAAACACAGTTCTGGAAGTATTTATATATTGTGAATGGGACTTTTTCAAGATAGCAGTAATTGCCAAGCTGCCAAAAGCAAAATTCTAAAACGAATAAGCTGGAAGGGCTCTTCAGTGAAATATATCAGAAAACAATGAATAACAAGGGTGTGTCAACAACACACATTTTCTCTGCCTGTTGAGGTAAAATACTGAGAAGTATCTATCCAGTAGAAGTTGTACTACGTAAACATACACCTGGACTTTGTGTGTTTTCTCTAAACGCAGCTGCTGGCAAAAGGACTTTCGGGCTTATTCATATGCATACGGTTAAGAACTGGACTAAATTTGGTTTGGCTCAAATTGTAATATTAATGTGATAACAAGAGCTAACATTTATAGAGCTTGTTTACATATCATAACTAATTCTAAGTGGGAAAATGGGCAGCCTGGATGCACAGGGAAGCTTGCTTACATTAGGCAAAAGGGCACAGTCTCTCCTGGTGATAGAGACAGCTGGGGAATTATGATCCCTTTTAATGTAAGCGATGAGCCTCAGTTATAAACAATACTGCCATGGTTTTAATTATTTGAATAAAGGTTATTGATTTATAAAAAAAAATATAGACATAATTATCTAGGTGAAGAGAAGCATGGAGAATAAAGGAACTAGATCTTCATCTTCCACATCAACAGACACACATGGAAGACAAGAACTTTCAGTTACAACAGGCACATAGGGATTGATACCCCAAAGTAGTAGCTAAAAAAGTGATTGAGGGAGCCACTGGGGCACACAATAAGGGCAAGATTTTTTTATAAGTTTTATAACATTGATTAAAGTACATAAATGCATAACTCCAACAAAAAAAAAAACTTTTTAATTAGCTTAATTTGAATTACCAACAAAAAGAGTTCAAAATTAAAAGGATGTTTATATTTCTTAGACTAGGAAAACAAAGAAGGGAATACAGTAGAGGTCCTCATTCATTTACAACCATGTCCTTGTCTCTGAAAGATCTTGTCTTCTCATTGAGATGGAGTCTTAGGAGACAGGGTGCCCAAGAAGTGCAAACAGGTAAGGTGCCAAGCCAAGGAAACCAACCTGGCCATGTGAGATGAGAGAGGACACCGAAAAATATCGTGCCCTCCAGCCCAACAGGCCAGGTGAATGCATGAGTAACAGACAGGGAGCATCAACAAAAGACTCTCCTTTCCTGAGGAGAGGGCCATTACTATCAGCAATTCACTAGAAGGTTATACACACTGTCAGGAGTGGCCTAATCAAAACTCAAATTAAGCATCATAGGGATAACCATTCATTCATTTTTAGGGGGAAGATAAGGAAAAGCTCCGCAGGTGGTGGAGTCTGGCCTGTGTTTTAAGAAATGCACAAGAGGTCAACAGGTAGAGATGGAAGGAAGGGGCCAATCCAGCAAACCTGAACAAAGTCAGTGGTGGAAGAAGAGATGATGTGTTTGGAAAAGGGACACAGTCAAAGCCAGGCAACTTTAGGGAGTGTGTGGAGAGGAGTGGGTGCCTCCTGGGACAGAGAGTTATTTCAGTGGTTACTGGGACAGTGCAAAACTACAGACACGATCAATTAAAATACTGTAAAAGGGTGTGTGCCTCTTAAATTATCTGGTGTATAGGACATCCTCCTAGTTTAAACTGTTCTTTTCACACTGGACACACTTAAATCCCAGACACTGACATTTATCTCATTGTTCAGGGATACTGTCGTACCTCCAGGTTTCCCCAAGTGCTCACCTTTGCTCTTCCCTTATAATTTCCCAAAAGTGTGGAATTCTTAAGACTCAGAGGTTTGAGTTTCATCTACCTCCGGTTCTCCCTTCAGCTTACAAAACAGAACCATTATAAAGGTACAAGTTCCTTTAAAAAAGAAATTCCCCCCCTTTAGCATTCTCATGTAGCTCTTGTTAGTTTTAACACTGCAATCATTATTTAATCCCATAAAACTGAACCAGCTTTGATGTGCACAGCCACAAGTACTGGTTTTGGTTATTAAAAAAAAAAAAATATGCTCTTGGCTCAAGGTTTCATTGTAATTGAGCTAGTTCTAGCAGTTACTGGATTACAAACAAACAAACCTATTCCTGCATGTCAAACTGAGTATTTTAAAAAGTCAGTTTATTTTTATATCATGGATCTCAAGCCTTCAAAAATAAAAGCGAACACATTAACTTTTACTCTGGCCTTTATCGATGTTTAGAAGTCTCCTTTATGAAACATACCAAACATTGTAAGTAAAACTTTGAAGGAAAGAACAGATTCCCAGAGGAAGGGTGGCCAAACTGTGTCTGAACCTGGGTTCCCACAGGTCTGAGAAATACTCAGGAGAATCAAACTGAGACAAGTTTACTCAACAGCCATGCAGTTACTTTAATTAAAAGATTAAACACATAAAATCTGTAATTTCAAAGTCATTCTACTTAGAGGAAAGATAAATATTTGATTTTTAAGGCGATGCCATGTCAGTGCAAATCAGATATAATAAATAGAGCAGAGGGTACACAGATATAATAAAATTTCAGACATGAGTTATCATCTCCGCTTTTCAAAACAACAAAAGAAATTTGAAGACTTTTTTTTAATGGAGAAAAGAAAAAAAGTGAAATTCAAAAATACTGTTCAGCATTTGTTTTTCAAGGAGTCACTACAGAGTGAGCTCCCAGCCCTGAGCAGTGGGAGTGGCACCCCCAGCTCCATCCCCAGAACTACACTTAGCTTCTCAGCATGAAGCTGTGAACTGGGTCTGGGAGCATCTGGGCTTTATTTCAATTCATGTGCATCCATTAGAAAGATCTACTTCTACTCCATTAGCAAAACAACTACTTCTGCTTGGTTGACTACTCCAAAGCCTTTGACTGGGTGGATAACAACAAACAGTGGGAAATTCTTCAAGAGATGCAAATACCAGATCGCCTTACCTGTCTCCTGAGAAACCTGTATGCAGGTCATGAAGCAAGGCTTAGAACCAGACATGGAATAACAAACTGGTTCAAAATTGGGAAAGGAGTACGTCACCCTGCTTATTTAATTTATATGCAGAATACATCATGCAAAATGCCAGGCTAGATGAAGAACGATCTGGAATCAAGATTGATTGCCGGGAGAAATATCGATAATCTCAGATATGCAGATGACACCACCCTTATGGCAGAAAGTGAAGAGGAACTAAAGAGCCTCTTGATGAAGATGAAAGAGGAGAGTGAAAAAGCGGGCTTAAAACTCAACATTCAAAAAATGAAGATCGTGACATCTGTTCCCATCACTTCATGAGAGATAGATGGGGAAACAATGACAGACTGGATTTTTTGGGCTCCAAAATCACTGCAGATGGTGACTGCAGCCATAAAATTAAAAGACGCTTGCTCCTTGGAAGAAAAGCTATGACAAACCTAGACAGCATATTAAAAAGCAGAGACATTACTTGGCTAACAAAGGTCCATAAAATGAAAGCTATGGCTTTCCCCAGTAGTAGTGTATGGATGTGAGAGTTGGACGATAAAGAAAGCTGAGCGCCGAAGAATTGATGCTTTTGAACTGTGGTGTTGGAGAAGACTCCTGAGAGTCCCTTGGACTGCAAGGAGATCAAGTGAAGTGAGGAGAAGTCACTCAGTCATGTCTGACTCTTTGAGACCCTGTGGACTGTAGCCTACCAGGCTCCTCTGTCCATGGGATTTTCCAGGCAAGAATACTGGAATGGATTGCCATTTCCTTCTCCAGGAGAACTTCCCAACCCAGGGATTGAACCCGGGTCATTGTAGGCAGATGCTTTACCGTCTGAGCCACCAGGAAGTCCCAAGGAGATCAAACCAGTCATACAGCATCAGGTCTGACGGATTAAACACCATGAACTTATCAGTGATAAGGAGCCATAAAAAGGACACAGGCATGCTAGGATTTTACAAAGATCCTACTCATGGGCGACCAGACGGCAGCTATTATGGGTGGGGAAAAGACTGGAGGCAGGGTGTACAGGCCAAAAATGACCTTGAGTTTGGTGAGAATCATAGATAAGAAATATTTAGGTATTAAAAAAAAAAAACAGATTTTGGTGATTGACTGGATAGTTATGAGACAGTGAAGCAGAATTTAATGTTTTATAGCGCTTGAGTGATCCATGGACAGCAGTACCAAATAAAAGGGACTTAAGGTCAACTGGGGCTTTCAGAGGTTTTGCTTCATTTTGATAATGATAATATACATATCTGATGATGAGCATGCTGTCTAAGGACAAAGGGAAAAGAAACTGGTAAAGTAAGTAAAGCTGATGATCTCGGTCCAAAACTGGCTGAGTCTGAAGTGGACAGTGTATGGGAGATCCAGGCTCTTCCTTCAGGGAGATGTTTCATGACTGCATTAAACCAGAGGACTATGCAAGAAAAGTAAAGGACCCCTGGCAACAATCTGTTAAATAAGCAACAATCCAGAAATTAGCCACCTGGGCTTCTCAGGTGCACCAGTGGTAAATAAAAATAAAAATAAAAATAAAAAAAATCTGCGTGCCAATGCAGGACACACAAGAGAGTTGGGTTCATCCCTGAGTTGGGAACACGGTTGGAGGAGGCCATGACAACCCACTCCAGTATTCTTGCCTGGAGAATCCTATGGACAGAGAAGCCTTTGTGAGCCCTGGGGTCACAAAGAGTCGGACACGACTTAAGTGACTTAGCATTCACTAGCACTCAGAAATTAGAGACAAATAGGGTACTCACTTGAAGAAAAATTAGGAGGCTCAACAGCACCAAGTCCAGATTGGGGATGTGTAAGCCTAATACCTGGAGTAGAATGGGCACCAGCAGGCATCATGTTCCCGCCCCCCAAAACAGGGTGAGGCTAGAGAGGAAAATCACTCAGGCTCAAAGGAGACAGCTTTGAGGTCCTTTCAATCTCTCATCTCATTTGATAATAATCTTTCCCTTTGCTGGTCAAGACACTCCAGTAAACACGCACTTACTGAGTCTCCCCACTCCTTCCCCCTGGCACCGAAAATGGGAAATGTTCTTGTCTGGTTTACTCTCAAATATTTTCTCAGTTTTCCAACACTTTTCAAGGAGTTAGTGAGGCCGTGTGAATTACAACTTGGAAATACGTCCCAATACATTCAGAAGCTATTCTTACAACAGCCTCACAGCCAAAGGTCACAGCCAGGCATGGGAAAGATCCTGCCTCCTCCTGCTAGCTGAAGCTCTCACTTACCAGGTCAGTTGCACTCGCTCACGTTCACTCTTGCTCACTGGCCCTCACTCTCTCTGTCTCTGCATCTGTTTGTCCGTCTCTCTCTTGGTACCCAGTTTCATACCGGTTACTGTTTGGTCGAGCCTGGATCACTTGTCACCCTAAACACAAATCAGATTGAACTCACACAAGCACAGAGGAAAGAGCTAGGCTCCAGAGAGGACTGGACATCTGTGGTACTTGACGTTCAAGTCCTTGGCGAGATGTCAACATTTCATAGAGCACTTTAAATGTTTTGTTTGAGCGCTAATGCAGCATTCCCCACTGGTCAACAGCAGGAGCCCAGGCAGAAAGCAAAGCAGATTTCCTTCAACATCAGATGTTACACCCAGTGGCTGAGCCAGTCTTGCCTTCCGAAACCACAAGAGACTGGATAAACTGGTAAGTAAAAAAGTCCATCCAAGGCAGAGTGTATTTAGGATATTTGTGGTGCCACTGTAAAATGGCACTTTGGTGCTTATCATGTCCTAGATTCCTTTTTATAATAGACAGGGTGACAGATTTACAGGTGAGATTTTACTTTTCCAGGTTCAAAGACTAAACTAAGTCCAATTATTTTTTCTCTGTAAATGTTCTTTTTAATTGCATGAAGCAGGATTTTCTTTCAAGACCTTATGCACAGGCTTTCGTAAACTCCTGTTTTAGAAACTTTATCTTATTGCTTGTAAAATATAAGACAATGTTGTGTGTATCTGGATAGTGAGTTAAAATCAGTTTTGGAAATGGTAAAGAGCACAAATACAGCTGGGTTATGATGTAATCCTCAGAGCTGAGGGAATCCAGTAAAGAACTAAAATACTGCAGGAGAAAAAAAACAGGTTTGGTGTAAGAGCACAAAAGGCCACAACCTCACTAAAAACTGAAACCAAACATGAAATACTTCATGCAAGCAAGCATTTTAAGTCTTCTCTGAAGCGCTAAATGCCTGGGCTACCTGTGTGGATCTAAGGGTGAGTCCCATTTGATTTTCAAAGGAAAGAAATGGGAATTTTAAGAGCCTCAGTTGCTGTTTTAGCTTTTACTATATGTCTCAGAAGTTGTTGCTTTTTATTTAATCGAGTGTTTATTATAAACTCCCACACATGAAATATTTTCTACTTTGAAACTCCTCACATTAATAATAATTTACATTCCCCAGAGAGTATTAAAAGTGTTACACAGAATCCCTCAAAATAATTCAAATATTTTACTAATGACTTCCTTTCTAAAGAAACTGAATTGCATAGATTCTTTCCTCACAAAATCTGTTATTTGCTTTTCGGTATGAATTTCTCACACAAATTTCCTTTTATTTATTTTTCCTCTTTAATTCAATAAAGGACGAAAAAATTATTTTTAATGGAGGATAACTACTTCACAATATTGTATTTGTTTCTGCTATACAACAATTTGAATTAGTTATATGTATACACGTAACCCTCCTCCTTGAGCCTCCCTCCCACTGCCTCCATTCCACCATCTAAGCTGTAACAGAGCACTGAGCTGAGAGCCCTGTGTTACACAGCGGCTTTCCACTAGCCATTTTACACGTTAGTGTATATATATGTCAATGCTGTTCTCTCGATCTGTCCCACCCTCTCCTTCCCCTGCTGTATCCACAAGTCCATTCTCTACATCTACGTCTCTACTTCTTTCCTGCAAAAAGGTCATCAGTACCAGTTTTTCTAGATTCTATATATATGAGTGAATGTATTATATTTGTTTTCTCTTTCTGACTTCCGTCTGCACGACAGACTCTAAGTACATCCACCTCACTACAACTGACTCAATTTCATTTCTTTTTTATGGCTAAGTAATATCCCATTGTATGTATGTACCATTTCTTCTTTACCCTTCCATCTGTTAATCAACATCTAGGTTTCTTCCATGTCCTGGCTATTATAAAACCTACTTCAGTAAACATGGGATACGTGTATCTTTATGAATTATGGTTTTCTCAAGGTATCTGTCTAGTAGTGAGTTTGCTGTTTCTGATGGTAGTTTTATTCCTAGTTTTCTCACTAGGAATACTCTTCATACCTTTTTAACTAGGAACACTCTTTAACTAGGAATACCCACCATACTCTTCTCCCTAGTGGTTGCATCAATTTACATTCCCGCCAACAATCCAGGGGAGTTCCCTTTTCTACACATCCTCTTTAGCATATATTGTTTGTAGACTTTTTGATGATGGCCATTCTGATCCGAGTGAGGTGGTATCTCATTGTAGTTTTGATTTGAATTCCCCTAAGATCATGGCATGTGGTCCCACCACTTCATGGGAAATAGATGGGGAAAGAGTGGAAAGTGTCAGACTTTATTTTGGGGGGCTCCAAAATCACTGCAGATGGTGACTGCACCCATGAAATTAAAAGACGCTTACTCCTTGGAAGGAAAGTTATGACCAACCTAGATAGTATATTCAAAAGCAGAGACATTACTTTGCCAACAAAGGTCCATCTAGTCAAGGCTATGGTTTTTCCAGTAGTCATGTATGGATGTGACAGTCGGACTGTGAAGAAGGCTGAGAGCTGAAGAATTGATGCTTTTGAAGTGTGGTGTTGGAGAAGACTCTTGAGAGTCCCTTGGACTGCAAGGAGATCCAACCAGTCCATTCTAAAGGAGATCAGTCCTGGGTGTTCTTTGGAAGGAATGATGCTAAAGCTGAAACTCCAGTACTTTGTCCACCTCATGCAAAGAGTTGACTCAATGGAAAAGACTCTGATGCTGGGAGGGATTGGGGACAGGAGGAAAAGGGGACGACAGAGGATGAGATGGCTGGATGGCATCACAGACTCGATGGACATGAGTTTGAGTGAACTCCGGGAGTTGATAATGGACAGGGAGGCCTGGTGTGCTGCAATTCATGGGGTCGCAAAGAGTCGGACACAACTGAGCGACTGAACTGAGTGACTGAACTGAACAGTGAGTGATGGTGAGCATCCTTTCATGTGTTTATTGGCCACTTATATGTCTTCTTCCGAGAAATGTCTGTTTAGCTCTTCCTCTTATTTTTTTATTGGGTTGTCTGTTTTCTGTTATTGAGCTGCATGAGCTGCTTGCACATTTTGGAGATTAATCCTTGGTTAGTTGCTTCATTCGCAATTATTTTCTCCCATTCTGAAGACTGTCTTTTCATTTTATAGTTCCCTTTGCTATGCAAAAGCTTTTAAGCTTAATTAGGTCCCATTTGTTTATTTTTGGTTTTATTTCCATTACTTTAGGAGGTAGGTCAAAGAGGCTCTTGCTGCAATTTATGTTCAGAGAGTGTTCTGCCTATGTTTTCCTCTAGGAGTTTTAGAGTTTCTGATCTTACATGTAAGTCTTTAGTCCACTTTGAGTTTCTTTTTGTGTATGGTGTTAGGAAAAGTGTTCTAATTTCATTGTTTTAGATGTAGCTGTTCAGTTTTCCAAGCACCACTTACTGAAGAGATCGTCTTTTCTCCACTGTATATTCTTGCCTCCTCTGTCGAAGATAAGGTGCCCACAGACGTATGTGTTTATCTCTGGGCTTTCTATTTTGCACCATTTATCTATATTTCTGTTTTTGTGTCAGTACCATACTGTCCTGATGACTGTAGCTCTGTAGTATAGTTTGAAGCCAAGAAGATTAATTCCTCCAGCTCCATTTTGCTTTCTCAAGATTGCTCTGGCTAGTCAAGGTCTTTTTTATTTCAATCCAAATTGTAAAATTTTTTGTTCTAGTTCTGTGAAAAATGCCACTGGTAATATGATAGGGATTGCACTGAATATGTAGAGTGCTTTAGGTAGTATAGTCATTTTCACAGTATTGATTCTTCCAATCCAAGAATATATCTCTCCATCTGTTTGTGTCATCTTTGATTTCTCTCATCAGCATCTTATAGTTTTCTGCATACAGATTCTTTTGTTTCCTTAGGTAGGTTTATTCCTAGATTTTTTTTTTTTTTTGATGCAGTGGTGAATGGGATTGTTTCCTTTATTTCTCTGACTTTTCTTTGTTATAACAAGGCAAGGTATTTCTGTGCATTAATTTTGCATCCTGCAACTTTATTAAATTCGTTGATAAGCTCTAATAATTTTCTGGTGGCATCTTTAGGGTTTTCTATGTATAGTATCATGTCATCTACAAGCAGTGATTGCTTTACTTCTTCTTTTCCAATCTGGATTCCTTAATTTTTTCCTCTCTGGTAGCCATGGCTAGGACCTCCAAAACTATGCTGAATAACAGTGATGAGAGTAGGCATCCTTGTCTTGTTTCTGATCTTAAGAGGAAATACTTCGTTCCTCACCACTGACAATAATGTTTGTTGCAGGCTTGCTATACATGGCCTTTATTATATTGAGGTAGGTTCCTTCTATGCCACTTACCGGAGACTTTTTTAAATAGATGTTGAGAACTATCAAAAGCTTTGTCTGCATCTATCGAGATTACCGTATGGTTTTTAATCTTTCAATTAGTTAATACAGTGTGTCACATGGATCAGTGTGCATAAACTGAAGAATCCTTGCATCCCTGGATAAACCCCACTTAATCATGGTGTATGATCCTTTTAATATGTGGGTGGATTCTGTGTGCTAATATTTTGTTGAAGATCTTTGCATCTATGTTCAGTGACACTGGCCTGTAATTATCTCTTTCTGTGATATTTTTGTCTGGTTTTGCTATCAAGGTGATGGTGGCCACCTTGAATGAGTTGCTAATCTGCCCCTATTCTCACATGTACTTGCCTCCAGTGTCCACGGCTGCCAGAGTTAAGAGCATTTTCTGTTGTGGGAACACATTGTCCTTTCATATAATCCACAGACACAGTCTACCTAGTTGACCTTGTGGATTTAATCTGCAGCTTGTGCAGGTGATGGAAAGGATTTTGATGCTCTTCCTCAGTCATTCCGCCCCTGGAGCTCAATTGTGATTTTATCTACACGTGGGCCACGCACGGGAGCCTGCTCCTGAGGCTGCCCTAGAGGACCTGAGTCTGCCCTAACCTCTACACGCGGGCCACCCACAGGAGCCTGCTCCTGAGTCTGCCCCAGTGAGGACCAAAAACAGAGGTGGCATAGCTGCTTGGATCCTGAGGGCCCTGGAAGCACCAGGTGCACAGGGAGGCCAGAAGCCATGGGTTCAAGGGATACAGCTCTATTAGGAGCTTTTTCTAGCCTCCAGCAGCAGGCACACAAGAGGCAACCTTGGGTGGTCCTTCTCTATTGCTGGGCTGCTGTGGGGAGAGAGGTTACAGTGGTGGCTCCACCCCTTGCGAGTGGCTCAGCAATAGTGCCCTGCTTCCAATGCCGTCAAGATTTCCTCCAAAGGCATTCCCTGTTGCGGATTTCCTTCCTCCTGTTCCCTCAGACCATCTCCCTACAATCAATAGCAGTCCTCACCCTAGGATTGCTCTCCAATCCCCATGCTCCACCTCGAGCCCCTGTGTGCACTGGTGGACATGAGTCCAGTCCGGGGTACATAGGCCTGTGGCAGACTGTCCGTGTGGTTCTCACTCTATGCAGACTATCACAGATCAGCTGCTTCACTCTCCTCTGATTCTTCAAATGCTTGCCTTCTGTTCGAACCGATTTCCCTGGAATTCAGCAATCTCTCCCCTGCTTTAGCTCCCCAACCCCGGGGTGCAAGTCTGGTCGATTCGTATAGTCCTTTCTGGTGATCAAGGCTCCTAGTAGTATTCAGCCAGTGTTCTGTGAGAACTATTGCATCTCCAAGTGTTGTCTAGAGGTGTCTGTGGAGACAGATGCACTCCATTCCACCTGCTCCTCTGCCATCTTAGACCCAATTCCTAATGTCTTATACGTTTTTATTTCCATCTTGATTGAGTCTTCTGATTTCTTCCTCTGAGATTTCATGTAACACTATTAAATATCAAGCATTGGTACCATTTTAAGCTTAATTCGTGGATGGAAAGACCAAAGTATATAACTTGTGAAACTTATTCTATTGCTTGTTTTTCTAGAAAGTTGGGTAGTAAATTCCATAGAATCTAAATTAATAATTTTAAAACTTAGTTCATTTTTAACATCCATTCCAGTTTATTTCCCAGTACAAAAAAAAAAACATCTTTTGCTAAGGAGCTCCATTTTCTGGTGAGATTGTAAGAATACTTCAAATGAAATAAGGCAGAGGTTTAGAGTATATTTTGCCAATGACAATCGGTTTCCCCCTCTGCCATCAGAAACTTCAGAAATCACTAAATTTAGTACTTGCTGTAAGTTGTGACTTCCTTCTTCATAAATTACTCTTTAAAGGAGTCTTCCCTAATTCAGTTTTATACCTATCACTTCCCTGCCAGTTTTCTCCACTT
This sequence comes from Bos indicus, assembly GCF_029378745.1. Classification (NCBI taxonomy): domain Eukaryota; kingdom Metazoa; phylum Chordata; class Mammalia; order Artiodactyla; family Bovidae; genus Bos; species Bos indicus. Next base: position 117,228,442 of record NC_091760.1, read on the forward strand.
AAAGAAAGCATTCACAGGAGAAAATCTATCCACCTATATATATAAACCTTTAGACATAAAGGTAGATCTCACACTTAACACAATTAAAAAGAAGAGACTGGCATTTGCAACTAATTCTTCTTTCCTCCATTTGGGCCAACTGTCTGCATCAACTCATTCTGGGAAAAAATGCTCCATGGCCTTCAGCACTTCTTCAACAGAAAACATTTCACTGGCTACTAGGCAGCATTCACACGGTCATCAGATAGTTTGAGAAAGAAAATCCATAATAAAAGTTTAATTTGTAAAACATAACCAAGATCAAGGCTCACTGACTTTTGGTCCTATGCCCTTTTATACAACTATATAGATTTTCACTGTTCATGCATAATTTTACTAAAGACTATTTTAAATAAATCTGCATTAACCATATGAAATTGACATTTTTTGCACATAAAATATAATCAAATATTAGCAATTTTATATGACTCAATCTAATAAAAAAGAAAAGTGTTAGAAGGTAGCTCCAACAATCAAAGGGTGAGGGAAACATCACTAATAACAACCTACATAATTCAAAATCACTGTGGATTTTGAATGCAGATAATTTGACGGTTACTGCAGCCATGAAAGTAAAGGGTGCTTGCTCCTTGGAAGGAAAGCTATGACAAACCTAGACAACATACTACAAAGCAGAGACATTATTTTGCCAACAAAGGTCCATATAGTCAAAGCTATGGTGAATTTCCAGTAGTTTTTCATGTATGGTTGTAAGAGCTGGACCATAAAGAAGGCTGAGCACCATATAACTGATGCCTCTGAATTGTGGTCGTGGTGAAGACTCTTGAGAGTACCTTGGACTGCAAGGAGATCAAACCAGTCAATCCTAAAAGAAATCGTTGGAAAGACTGAATATTCTTTAGAAGGACTGATGCTGAAGATCCAATACTTTGGCCACCTGATGCGAACATTTAACTCCTTGGAAAAGACCTTGATGCTGGGAAGGACTGAAGACAAAAGGAGAAGAGGGCAACAGAGTTTGAGATGGTTAGATAGCATCACTGACTCAGTGGAATTGAGCATACTCCGGGAGACAGTGGTGGACAGAGGAGCCTGGCATGCTGCAGTTCATAGGATCACAAAGACTCAGACACAACTTTGCGACTGAATAACAAAAAACAACACATAATTCCTATACACTAGTGAGATTTAGGGACTTCCCTGATGGCTCAGACGGTAAAGTGTCTGCCTACAATGCAAGAGATCCAGGTTCAGTCCCTGGGTCAGGAAGATCACCTGGAGAAGGAAATGGAAACCCACTCCAGTATTCTTGCTTGGAAAATCCCATGGATGGAGGAACCTGGTAGGCTACAGTCCATGGGGTCACAAAGAGTCGGACACGACTGAGCAACTTCCCTTTCACTTTTCACTTTCATGCATTGGAGAAGGAAATGGCAACCCACTCCAGTGTTCTTGCCTGGAGAATCCCAAGGACAGGGGAGCCTGGTGGGCTTCCGTCTCTGGGGTCGCACAGAGTCGGACACGACTGAAGTGACTTAGCAGCAGCAGCAGGACTTCTAATTCGGAGAAGGCGATGGCACCCACTCCAGTACTCTTGCCTGGAAAATCCCATGGGCAGAGTAGCCTGGTAGGCTGCAGTCCATGGGGTCGCTAAGAGTTGGACACGACTGAGCGACTTCACTTTCACTTTTCACTTTCATGCATTGGAGAAGGAAATGGCAACCCACTCCAGTGTTCTTGCCTGGAGAATCCCAGGGACAGAGGAGCCTAGCTGGCTGCCGTCTATGGGGTCACACAGATTCGGACATGACTGAAACGACTTAGCAGCAGCAGCAGCAGGACTTCTAATTATCCGTACAAGTACTCTGTTTTTAAAGCCTCTGCACAGATTCTGCTATCAAAAGTGGATATTTCCAGCAGCCAAATTACACTGGGAAAGAACTTCTATCATTGGCTCTGTTTTACTGATTAGGAAACTGGAGTCCAGAGAGCTTTGGTGATTCAAACAGGATAACACAGCTAATAAAGTCCAAGGGTTGAACTTAAAAGGAAAAAGTCAAAATGCCCCATCCTGTCTCTGACCTAAGGAGATAAACAAGTCCAATAAGAATTGTGATTTATACACAAATAAAAGCTGAAGATGCAAGAGTATGTGGGACTGCTCTTCACCTTAACTAGGTACTTACACAATAATGGCAATAATCACATTGTATAAAACAGTCAATATTATTGGGACCCAGGTTTTTAGAGAGGAAATTTTCCACCGTCGAAAAAGCAGGCACTTTTCAGAGAAACAGCTGAATTTGAATCTACTGTGGGCTTGGGCTACATTTTGTTTTTTAGTTCCTTTGCCTCTGTGATCCACCTCTGCTCCATCACAATAAAGCTATCACCCCGAAGAACTACTAAATCAATAAGACAGGCCAGTCCCTGGTACCTTAGGAGCTACTCAATAAAAAGGGAGCTCCTCCCTGCTCCTTGCTAGTAACTTACTAAGTTAGAGGGATTCCTGTCAAGAGTAAAATCCCACAGGAAATTGCTTGGATTCCCACAGTCATCGGGCCAAGTAAGAAATCATAAAATAAGGGGAAATGAATACTTCTCTCAATTTATCTCCTATCATTCCAACAGAAAACTGGGCACTGCGTCAGTATCTTAGTAGTAAGTACCTATCAACAGGTCCACTGGCCACTAACTAACTGTAACCAGTTAGTGACCACTGTAAACAAGCAGACCAGTCCCTCCAGCCCAGATCAGCAGGTCTGACAGCTGTGGGGCGTGGAGATCCGGGTCAGGGCCCATGAGCCCCACAGGTGATGGTCTTACACAGAAAGGGGTGGGAGGAACTAATGAAAGGTATTATTTGCTTAATTCATGTTTGATGGATGGATGGACAATCAAACAAATTAACAACCCTATCAAAAATCTCAAAAGAAAAGAAAAATGAAAGATATCTGATGAGCAGGAGTTACAATGATAGGCAGAAGTTATATACATTTTTCATTTAGTCACTCTCCATAAAGATCTGGTGTCTTTTTTTGTTTTGGGATTTACAGACAGTCCATATATGGGATGGATTAAGAGCTGACATAATAAAATAAGCAAACTAAACCCCCCAAAAAAACCTTATTAGAAAATAGAGTAAAATATATTTTAGCCAAGAATTGTCAAACTTTGGTCTCAAGAGCCTTTGAACACTACTGAGAAGCCCAAAGCTCGTTGTTATACCCAGCAATGTTTACTATATTAGAAATTTTAATTGTGAAATTCATAAAATATTTTTAATTTGTTTTAAAAATAGCATTAAATGGTAACATGAAAAATACATTTCTGTAAAAAGTAATTATATTTCCCTAAAAGTTTTGTGAAGAAAATAGCATGATTCTACATTTTTGCTCATCTCTTTAACATCTGGCCTAAGACAGTTAAATTCTCCCATCCACATCTGCATTGGATGAATTTCAAAATGTAGTTTTAGTTAAAATGTACTGAAGAAAATCTAGTTTCACATAGATATATTCTAACAGGACAAGGAAGAAGCATTTTTGTAGCCTTCTGGATTTTCTTCTTTGGTGGTAGCGGTGGTGGTGCAGTCACTAAGTCGTGTCCGACTCTTGCGCCCCATGGACTGTAGCCCGCCAGGCTCCTGTCCATGGGGATCTCCAGGCAAGAATACTGGATTGGGGTGCCATTTCCTTCTCCACCCTCTTTGGTACCACATCAAAACTCAAAAAAGCAGCAGTTTCTTAAAGGCTGTTTGCAAAGGAGAAACTAAATCCATATCAATGAACATTTTTGTTACATTAAAAATCCTTTAGTATAATTTAGTCTTTGAAGAAATCTTTTACCACTGCTAGATTTTATATCATATAATCATTGGTCATTTGAAGAGATACATTTATCCGGAACTTTGAAGTATACTTTTCATTACACAGTATCAAAAACCAGTATTTACAGTGGCACTGATCTCATTCTAAGTACTGGAAAGTACTGCTATTTTTTTTCCTTGACTTGAAGGAGCATTCCATTCGATTTTGAGAAAATGTCCACCAAATACCCAAGTATGAACTGCTAGAGTTTGTGTATTATTCTTTCCAGTAAAAATGGTGTTCCATGAAGAAAGCACCTAATTTAGCTCATAACCCACTCTCAAGTGTTGTTCCTCTAGACAACTATCATATACAGCAGAAGTGCTTTGTGAACTATTCTTATAATGCCATTTAATTTGTCAAATGGACAATACATATTACATTATCACAGTCATTCTAAAGTGAACTTAACTTTTTCTGTTTTGTAGGGTTTTTTTTTTTTCCTATTATTTTATTTTTTGGCTGTGCTGGGTCTTTCGCTGCACACAGGATGCCTGTGTGCAGGCATCCTCCAGTTGCAGCGAGCAGGGGCTACTCTTCATTGTGGTGTGTGGGCTTCTCATTGTAGTGGCTTCTCTTGCTGCGGAGCACAGGCTCTCGACACACAGGCTTCAGCAGTTGTGGCACGAGGGCTCAATAGTTGCAGCTCCCAGCTCTAGAGCACAGGCCCAATTGCTGTGGCACACAGGCTTAGGTGCTCCACGGCATGTAGGATCTTCCTTCCTAGATCAAGGAAGTTCCTTGCATTGCAAGGTGGATTCTTAACCACTAGACCACCAAGGAAGCCCCATATGTTGTTGGCTTTTTTTGTTGTTTACTAAGGTTGCATGCCAGTAAGTTACAAAATGACTACAGGACACAACTGGGTACATGGCCTTCAAGTGTGCTGAGGTATCAGCAGGTTTGTTTTACACATTGCGTCTTTTGCACCATTAGTACATTTACTAATGTACACCATTAGTACATTAGTAAATCTGAGACTAGGAAATGAGGATTGGTATCCACAGAGGATTTGCAATCACTCTGGGATATTGTTTGACATCATTGTCTATAGTTTAACATTCATATATCTATGATTCAATAATTAAATACCTAGATTTATGCACACAAGAAGCTCTTTCACATGTTCATCCAAAGACATGAAGGATATATACCTTGGCATGGTTCAAAAGGGCAAAACCCTGGAAACGTGAACACAGGAAGCTGAATGGTCAGACACAGGAAGCTGAATGGTCTGAATGGTCAGACAATGGAATGTTACAGTCACCAAAACAGATGATTTATAGCAACACTCAAATAACATGGACAATGCGTGGTGTGATAATATTTAAACCACTAAATGATTACATATGTTTCCTAAAGATCATAATTTCATACACACACATAAGCATACAACACACTTTTGGGAATATACATACATATAACAAAACACAATAAAACTAAACTGAGTAAATGAAAAAAAATGAGGCTCAGGGTACATGGTGGCCAGAGAAACAGCATGTGGGAAGAAAGAGAATTCAGTTCCATGTATTAATAGCTTATTATTGTCAGTCCTGGCTTTTGTTTTGGTTAACAAGTTTGAAGGAAATTAATAATGTGATTAAGAATAATAAGATAAAAATTTTTACAGTCAACCTTGCATGAACCTTGATAAGAATATGCCATAAACCAAAGACTATGGTTAATCCGATTTTATGCACCAATGATTTTAAAAGATATCTATACATTTTAACCTATTCAACACATAGAAAATATAAAACTCTGAGGTCCTCAACAGACTCTTCATTCAACAGTTGAGTCCTTTATTTGACCAAAGTTGTACAGATACAGTCATTCATAAATTCAGTAAATATCTAATGAACTTCTACTATATGCCTGGCACTAATTTAACAGTGAAGAAAAGAAGTAAGTTCTATTTTCATGAAGGCTACCTTTAAGAGGGTGGCACAGTAGGAAGAGGGAGGTGGAAGGATGATGGAGACAATAAATTGAAAAATAAGTTATCACTTTAAATAACGAAGATGGCTCTGAAGAAAATAAAGCATGTGAGGGGCTGGCGTGTGCTGGGTAGGTGCTCGGCTGTGTCAGGGGTCGTAAACCGGTAAGGCCTCACTGAGAAAGTGAGGTTTTAACAGAGACCAATATGAGGCACCACAGTAAGATGCTAGAGACAGACAACCACAGGCAGAGGTCAGGGCTCCGAGAACCTCTGCCCCATTGAGGTTCATCTTTATAGAGCTGAACTTCAGCATCACCGAGGAGACAGTGTGAAAGCAAATCTACCTGCATAGTCCTGCTCCTCCTATGCAGTTCCTGACAAAATCTGGTGGGTCATGTTTGTAGACCCTTGCCAATGCCTCTCCCCCTCTGCCCCCTCACCTCCAATTTACAAAGGAACAAAAGATTTTCATGATTTATTTGAGACAGAGAAAAAACATGTATCTGCTCAGAGCTTTTCCTGACACTGGATGGCAGGCAAGGAAAAGCTCAAGGGAATAGCTGGGCAGTTAAGCTTTTGCTTTTCTTTTCAATTTTTGTTCCACTCAGCCAAAAAAATTAAAGAGTAAAATAACTGTTTTATGACACATACTGGTTTACTTGTCAAAGGCAACAAATATCTGCAACCTTGCGTGCTCTACACCCCCACCCCATATGCACAAACTGCCTGCACTTTGGCACAAGCTGATCATGTCAGGGACGTTCAAGAGACAGGAAGTTTGCTGACACTTTTGCTGCTGCAGGCTGGGCAGGTTCATATTATAGGTTAAAAAAAAAAACCGCCATATAGCTGAAGAAAGGCCTCTGCTGTCCACCAGGAGAGCAATTGTGGGCCCTGGCTAAGGACTTCGGGGTAGTAATAATCCAAGTTATGCTGACATTACACCTGCCAGGCATCCCTCAGCCATCCACTGGGATGGGGTAGGGGATGAAACCAAGGAAAGAGCATACAGGTAAGATGCTATAGTCACTGAGGGCTTGAAAGACCTGGGTTTCAATTGCAGGTGCTCTGGTTACCATCTCAGAACTCGCTCAAGCTACTAAGCTCCCTTACATAGCATTCTTCCTATGTAAAGTAAGGATGTCTTCATTCATCAGAAATTCATTCAACTCCTATTATGATCCATTTGCTGAGCTAGACAAAAATACGAAGCTCTCTCTCCATTCAGTGGAACACACAAGCTAATAAAGACAAGACTTTTCAACAAGAAACAATACTCCATAGTCGTTACAGCTTTAGAATAACACTCTCAGTTCTACAACATACTTGTTCTTACAACTTAGATAAGTTATTCAAGCTCTCTAGACCTCAGTTTCCTCAACTGTAATATGGGATTTCTCTTATCAGGAGGATTTTAAAAAGCACAGCTGTAGTTCATTCATTTTCACTGCTACACAAAATTCCACTAAAATTTTAAACTCATTCTCCTGTCAATAACCAGTTGCTATTTCTACACTTTGGCCATTACAAGTAATGTTTCTATGAGCATCTTCTTGTATATCCTTGGAATGCTTCTGGGAGAGATTCTTCTAGAACATATACTTAGGAATTAAAATGCTCAGCTAAAGGGTGAATGAACGTTCATCTTTTCCAACTATTTCCAAGCCTTTCCAAAGATCCCAATTCCTTTAGAAACAATAATGCTGAGCTGGGGATAAAAAAGAAAATAAAGTCCTGGAAGACTACACAAACCATGAACCATGAACAATTTTTTAATGGAATCTATGTTCATATAGATTTAAATCAAGATGGGAAATAAACGACACAAAATTCAAGACAGAGTTCTCTCCCAGTGGAGAAAGGCACAGCCCAGGGGGAATGAGAAGGGAAAAGTTGGCATACCCGGTAAGGCTCTGGCTCTCAAGTCAATGCTGTGTCCTTTTTGTGTGCTTTAGCTTCTTTGCATAAATTCTTTTCAAAATATCAAATATTCCTTTGACAAGAATAAGACTCTTTACCATTTGAGCCACAAGGGAATCCCTTGAAAAGAATAAGTATTTTTAAAAGCAGTTAGCATTGCCTGTATCTGATACATAGGTAAAGTTCCGAGTAACTGGCAATTATTGCCGTAAAATGTGAAGAGAGTAGAAACAGATGACAAGACTGTTTCTAGATGACAACCCAGGACTGCAGGAAATGGAGGTGCTCAGCGGAGAGCTGGGTGAGGAGGCTGCTCAGACACCAGAACCACAAGGACTCTGGGCTCTAAGAGGGCAGGACCCCCAATACCAAGAACACTGCCTCATAGAAGGTGCCAAAAGCATTATGTGAGAGATGAAGGGAAAAGTCTGTCTTACAGATGACAGTCTTAAACAATATTCTAAACAAAGATTACTTTGGCTTAGAAGAAGCGGGGAGAATGAGAAAAGATGGCCAGGAACAGAGTAAAAAACACCAATTTCAGGGCAGGCAGAGAAACTCCCAAAGGTGACTGAGAAGAAAAGGTAAGGAAGGTAGAGATGTCTAAGAACTGCTTGCTTCCACCCCATCCCATCTGTTTGTTTTTCATGATACTAATTTATTTAGAGGTTCTGAGCTGGCTCTTTTATAGAATAATCATGCTCTGAATCTGTCCAATTGTTTATCCATGATTAGCTTTTTAACAAGGTATGTTGTATACATCTGAGTTATATTGGGGGGGTGAATATCAAATTATTCCATTTTTGGTAAGTTCAATCATTCAGTGACTGTCAGATATCCCTACTGAAAAGGTATAATTTTTCCTTTGTTATTCTACGTGATCTGAGAGTGATGCTTGTAGACCAGAATATCCTGTTCTCCTAGAAACTTTTGCTGACTTTTAACAAACCTTGAAGATTGTTGCCTGCATCCGTTATTATGCTGAGATTGAAAACTGGTTTCTTTCTATCATTCCTTCTACCTTTTCTAGTTGACATTCTCCTGTGAAGACATTCTCTTGTCTTCATCCTCCCTTTTTTATCTATATTTTTAATAGTACTAGCAACTCTTGAATTTGGTTTGCTTTCAAAAGTGTTTTCATCTATTACCGTTATTCTTATTGACATACAAATTGTTGAATTTAGAAGTGCCACCAAGTCAGCTCTCATGTCCTTTTTTCCCCTCAACATTTCCTTGTTAGTCTGAGTACCTTGCTTTTTGCCGGCAAGGTATCAACTCACTTTTCCCTGTGCCTAATTTGAAATCAGTCATTTCCCCAAGGAGGCTTGGTCCCTTTTAGTGGGCAGTGATACTCAGAAACAAGATAAGCTCACTGATATTGGGGCTCATTCTTTGCCACCTACAGAAGGCTTCTACTTTTGTTATGTGAGGTTGGAAAAGGCTTGAGCAAGTTTATAGCTATGAGGGTGTCACAACTTCAAGAGAACTTCTGCAGGTTTATACCTTGAAAGAAAATAGTCTAAAGACAGACACAGATCTTGAATACAAAAGAGGAAAGCAATAATGTATGGATAAAGATTAGAAGTCAGGGAAGGCTACATTAAAAAAAAAAACAGTATAGAGAAAATAAAACTGATCCTTGTCCAAGTAGGTCATGAACATGAAATGCAATTCATGGTACAGATGGAAAGGAACACTTCTAATTATCAGATTTTGTACAGTTCAGACAACTACATCTGAGGCAGTGATGAAATGGCAACTAATAGCTCCCACAGGGTATGGCAAGATGTAAGATAGCTCTCTCAAAACATGTAAGACTGATTCAAATTGAAATCCATATGAAAAGTGAAATAATCACTAATGGATTATTGAAAGAGGACATTTACATTCAACAATGGATCCCACTGGGAAGGGCCTAGAACTCAAAAAGAAAAGGTCTTCCATTCCATATGCACTCTGAGCACCATCTTTAAGCTGCATGAAAATGCATCTTTCACATTTAAGTCCTACTTATTTTCAAGTGAATTATAGTTGCTCCATTGTCACTATTGTGTTTAACAAAATACAAATTCATTTAAAGAATTTTCCCAATTCATAACAATACATTTTATTGAATCAAAATTTACTGACTTTCTCTAACAGGCAGGAAGTACTTGAATTTTAGGCTTTAAAGTGTATAAGAATCACTTCTCTGTAGTATTTCTATTCCCACTTAAGAGTCCTGGATATTTATATTCTTTTCCTTTGGATATGTAAGCCTGAATCTTGAACAAACATAAACATAAACATATTCATCTAAGACATGAAAGCAGTTGGTTTCTCAGAATTAAAAATCTGTTCCCCAGCCCCCTAGCAAAGGGGCATGTGTTAAGGCCGCCCTAAGCCCAAAGATCTGAAGATCTGAGTACAGCACGCCTGACTGAGAAACATCATCTCAGTGAAGCAAAAAGAGGTCAGAGATTCATTTCCTTGTCTGGCCCCCAGGGAACAGAAACACATATTCCAAAACAATGCTGCAGAAGAACAGGCTGCAGGCAGAAGCAGGGGGGCGGCAGGGAGAGGGAGAGTCAGGAATCGTGACGTCTCCATTTAATTCCAGAGAAGGAATCAGCCCCCCGAACTCTGGAGATAGGAGTTTCATAGCTTTACATCACTCTCATCAAAGATGCAGGCCTGCGTGGACTGCCAAGTAGGAGCATGCAATGCTTTGGACTTCACCCTTACTCCCTCAGAGTGAAGGGAAACCCTCACTTACTTAGAGTGCCACTTTCCATTACTAGAACCCAGGGACCATAGAACGCACAGCCTTCCCCCAGCCACCCCTAGGCAAACACTCCTGGGCCAGACTCCCCGGAGAGGTGCGGAGCACTCGGAAACGGATCTACAGTGTCTCCTAGAGCCCTGCATTGGTGCAGAAAAACCACCTCACATAAATGTGGGGAAGTAGGGCACATGTGGGGCCCAGCCCAGGGGAAGTCCTGGCCCACTGCGAGTCCCAGAGACGTCAGATCCAATTCTGCTGTCAGCTGAGTCACTCACTCTCTGAACCCCCACTGGTCCCTCTGAGTCACACACTGCCGGGCACCAGGTCTTATAGGAATAGAAACCCTATGCAGTAGCAACTACTACCTCTCCTTTTAGATGTAAACACAGAAACCAGGAGGCACTCTGCAAATAGGGCAGATTCTTTACCGTCTGAGCTACCCAGGAAGCCCCAAATAATCGACTACCACAGCTATTAGGAAATTGAGCCATATTTTTAACCAAGGTCCACTGCGTCCATTTAATCATTATGCTCCACTGCCTGCCCACTAGTCCAATAGGACAGTAAAGAAAACCTACTTCACATTCCAAGACCTAAACATATGAATCACGTATTGCTCCCGAGTTACTCAATGCATAAAGTTTAGCATCAATTACAGAGTTGATTACATTCTATTCCTGTATCAAAATGGTAAGAAATATAACTATTATTAAGGGGCTACTTCATGTCTTAAACCATGGGAGCTGCTGGCACCTAGTGGATAGAGTCTGGAGATGCAGCCATCTACAATGCACCAGACCACTCACCCACAGAGAAGTGCAACTCAAAAAAACGTTGACAGTACCAAGGATGAGAAATCCTGGGCAACCCCAAGACTATAGGTGAAAAATCCCCCCAAATCCATCCTGACAAACTAGATGCAGTTACTGACACAGAGGCTAGGGTCGGTGGGGGTGCATTTTCATGGCCCCAGAAGGGCCTGTGCGGCACCTCACCTCTTCCCCCAGCTCCTAATTACCTGCCTGCATCACCCAAAGATGTGAAGACAGACCCAGGTTCGAGGAGATGCCACTCTTGCACATAGCTGCGAGTTTGGCTAAATGTATTTTAAGGAGAGTGGTTGGAATTAAAAGTAAAAACTAAGGCTTCATGTTATCAGTCTACCTGTTATTACATGGAATCAAAGAACAGCTGTTTGTGGCAGAAACTCACAGATGTTTAGTCTTCGTGATTTTGAGAGTCTGTAAACAGGAGGGCCCAGGAAGGAGGCCTGAAGGTGTAAGGACAGAGCTGAGCTTATGCTTTGGTGGAAGAGGAAGTTCTGAGGTGTCTGCAATTCAGCCTATGAAGAAGATGCAGGTGTTTCCAATGTGAGAATGAATTAGCACTGCTCCTCAATTAAAGGTCCGTAAGACCCTGATACTGGGAAAGATTGAAGGCAGGAGGAGATGAGGACAACAGAGAATGAGATGGTTGGATGGCATCACCAATGTGATGGACATGAGTTTGAGTAGGCTCTGGAAGCTGGTGATGGACAGGTAAGCCTGGAGTGCTGCAGTCCATGGGACTGCAGAGAGTCAGACACGACTGAGTGACTGAACTGAACTGACAGTCAAAGCTATGGTTTTTCCAGTAGTCCTGTATAGATTTGAGAGTGGGACCATAAAGAAGACTGAGCACCGAAGAATTGATGCTTCTGAACTGTGGTGATGGAGAAGACTCTTGAGAGTCCCTTGGACAGCACGGAGGTCAAAACAGTCAATCCTAAAGGAAATCAACCCTGAAAACTCATTGAAAGGACTATGCAGAAGCTCCAGTACTTTGGCCACCTGATGCAAACGCTGACTCATTGGAAAAGGTCCTGATGCTGAGAAAGACTGAAGGCAAAAGGAGAAGGCAGCGGCAGAAGATAAGATGGTTGGAAAGCATCACTGATTGATTTGGACGTGAATTTGGGCAAACTCTGGGATACAGTGAAGGACAGGGAAGCCTGGAGTGCTGCAGTCCATGGGGTTGCAAAGAGTTGGAGACAACTTAGTGACTGAACAACAAACAACTCAGAGACAACATCTGCCCACTTATAAGTGAAAGCACGTTTCTCGCTGGCGTACATTCTGACCGAAGATGAAGTCAATGGGCCATGGTGGCCAGGAGTTTGAGGAATCAAGTTAGACCTCATGCCCATATAGAGAAAACTGGCTGGAAGGGAGAAACAGCAACAACCAAGGTCCTCCTCATGCCCAGGATCCTAGCATCCAAACCACAGCAGCAGACCTGGGTTTCCTCCAGCAACAGGGTCTCCACCAACTGACTACTGTCATTTGTTGTAATCACTAATATATGTGATCTGTTTCTAGTCAGGTGTTCATTTTTAAACTTTCAGAAACTGGAAAATTAAACAGAGGTTCTGTACACAATGGTACCCAGAGGCTCACTGGAGAGACTGCACCCACACCTGGCAGACCTCTTAACCACTAGATCCCACTCTCACACTCACACGTCCACCTCACCTCAAAAAAAAAAAATACTTGATAAGTGATTCCTAAAAACAATATTCTACAACAATGCTGAAGGGCCTGCAATACGTGTGCACACTCACAGACACACACAAAACATGCCTGCCTGAGTTACCATAGGAGTAAGGAAGACCTCGCTGGGAGATGAACACACAAGTTTTAATACTGTCTGACCATGTATCATCTGCCCAATTCGCCTTTGATGAGTTACTTAACCATTTTCAGCACCAGCTTCCTCATTTGTAAAATGGCGGTAACAGTAACTGATTAACAAGGCTCTATTATGTTACTCAAGAGCTTGGGCAAGCCACGGGACCCCTGCTGTGCTATCATCTCAGGAGTCCTGGTGGATGTGCCTGGTAGCTCTCTCTGCCCCACACATGGTCCCTCCCCTTTGACTGGCTGCTGCTGCTGCTAAGTCGCTTCTCGTGTCCTCGTGTCCAACTCTGTGCGACCCCGTAGACAGCAGCCCACCAGGCTCTGCCGTCCCTGGGATTCTCCAGGCAAGAACACTGGAGTGGGTTGCCATTTCCTTCTCCAATGCATGAAAGAGAAAAGTGAAGGTGAAGTCGCTCAGTCGTGTCCGACTCTTAGCGACCCGGTGGACTCCTCTGCCCATGGAATTTTCCAGGCAAGAGTACTGGAGTGGGGTGCCATTGCCTTCTCCATTTGACTGGCTAAACCTAACTAATTTGTCAACCCTCACTGTCACATGACCCAAGAAGACAGCTTTAATACCACCATTCCTGAAGCTGGAAGGTGCTGAGTGGTAGCTCTGCTCCTGTGCCTCCTCCTTCAATCACAGCCCCTTGTTGCACCCAAAAGTACCACTGTGTTCCGTCTCCCCTAGATTGGGAACTTCCTGAGTGTTCCCTGTGGCCAGTGTATCTCCATGCCTGCCTGCCTGCCTGTGCTGTGCTCAGTCATGTCCAACTCTTTGGGATGCCATGGACCCCACCAGGCTCCTCTGTCCATGAGATTTTTCCAGGCAACAATACTACAGTGGGTTGCCATTTCCTTCTCCAAAGAATCTTTCCGACCAGGGATCGAACCCATGAATCTCCTGCACTGGCAGGCAGATTCTTTACCACTGAGCCACCTGGGAAGCCCCACTGTATCTCCAAACTGCCTGGAAACATGCTCTTATGGATTTAGTAAACAAATGAAGGAAAGGAAGATCCAATGTATAGAGGAGCCAAAGGCTACAATGTACCTTATGAACAGAGGATTTCAACCTGCGAAAATCAATACCATCAACTATTACAGGGAAGTCAGAAAACAGAATGACAGAGAGAGGGACCATAAATTTAGAAATGAGGTCCCTGGCAGCCTTTGAGAAGTGTGATGAGCACTGGACATTAATGCTCATGAGGATGAAGAAAGATAAGGGAGGTACTCATTCCTTTGGGTACAAAAGAAAGCAAGATTCCCACTGGCTGAGCCTAGACAGAGCGCAGGCCAGAGAGAGGACACAGGGAGGGCAGAGAAGGGTTAGACAGCCATAGTCGAAGTCTGAGCAGCAGCCAAGTAGGAAATGGAGTAGGAAATGGCTTTCTGAGTCGCAAGGTGGGCGGGTCAGTTACAGAATAAAAACAGTAACTTCTTTGAAATAAACTGAGGAGCCTATAATGACTTCCTTTTGAACAGGTCTATGACCTAGAAGAAAAAGACACTGTTTACCCACTCCTCAGGAGTCACGGTGTTGGGGGAGAGAGGCAAGACCAAGAGTCAGGATGAAGAAATTCTTAAATACTCAACCGACCATAGAATAAGATAGGTCAGAAGACTGATGACCTAATTAATACTACTCAAAAGTATAAAATATTTTTAAAATAAAAGTATGCTGTTGAATATTTAATAACATAAAATATTATAAAATGCAACTACAAGACTGAATAAGTAGCCCATACATAAATCCTCATTCTAGTCATCCCATTACAACTGCTCTGAAAACCATCTAGGATACTACATACTGGCATGACAAGGAGAGAAAAGAAAAAGTCACACATTACAGCAAGGGAGATAAAAACAGCAATGCTAAGAAAACAGCCTAAGAAGTTTGGACATGTGCACAATGATTACACACATCTATACTCTTTTCTACTGTTAGAACAATCATCTAGAAAACAAGTATTTATCACATATGAAAAGATCTTGGGGCACCTGGAATGAAAGCTTTTGATGTTTGAACTCTACGAGGAATTTTGAGCCTGTCACTTGCTAAAAACAGAACAAAGAACAGGGAGGAAAATGCTCATCACAGGTGTGCTGTGCCAAGTCGCTCAGTCGTGTCCGACTCTTTGCGACCCCGAAAAGGAGGGACTGTAGCCCAGCCAGGCTCCTCTGTCCATGGAATTCTCCAGGCAAGAATACTGGAGTAGGTTGCCGTGCCCTCCTCCAGGGGATCTTCCCAACCCAGGGATTGAACCCAGGTCTCCTGCATTGCAGGCGGATTCTCTACCAGCTGAACTGACACTGTCACTTGCTAAGAAGAGAACAAAGAACAGAGAGGAAAATGCTCATCATAGGTGGGTAGTGATAAAAGAGTGATTTGAAAGCAATTCATTTTCCATATACATTTTTCCCTAATTATGAACTATTCCAAGTACACAAAAGTACATAAACGAATGCTGGTAACACCAATATACCTAATCGCCCAGTATTAATTCACAGTAATGTTTACGCATAATTCACAGTAATGCTAGGCACAGTAATGTTTAGTTGTTTCAGAATTTAAGAGATGAACGACCACAAATACAGCTAAAGTCCAACCACCCTACGCCCCACTTCCTTCTGCAAGAGTAAGCACTGTTCTGAAGTTAGACAGTATCACTCTTGCCCAGAACAAGCTCGGTATCACCCTGGATCAAATAAAATATTTCACCACAGAGAACTACATCTCCTTGTTTCTAAAGAAAACCTCATGACCTTTTAGGACTATCCTAGGTAAATATAAGATGTTCTTTATCACTGGCTCTCCATAAAATATCTATTTTTATTTCCAGACCAGAAAGATGAGATTATGATGATGAAATCTGTAACAAGTAAACTCTCTAAGAAAAATTCTAGATTTCAGGCTCCCTTTAACATTATTTTTTCCTACCTGAAGTCCCAACTACAGCAAAGGAAAGTTGTTTTTTTAAACCCTCCTCATCAAATATTTATTAAAGTTTCCTGTGTACAAAGTCAAAAACTTGCTACTCAAAGAGAACTCCTTGCCTTACCAACATCAACATTATACCCAACTTCAGACTTATGGTATATGAGTCTTCATGTTAGCTGGAGCCCCAGGAAATCTGTACGCACATTAAAGTCTGAGAAGGGCTAGCTTAAAGAATTCAGAAAGGTGCCAACCCAGACCAAGGCAGAACTGAACCAATCACATTCTGCGAAACCTATCCTCTTCCTATCAAACAATAAAGCTTTCAGCTGTTATTTCGGTAAAGTCCATGTATACCTAGACCACTGGTTATCAAGCAGGGGCAACCTGGCCCCCTAGAGGACATTTTGGTCACAGCTAGGACGATAAAGCTATTGGCACCTACTAACTAGAACGCAAGGATGTTGATGTTCAACACCCTACAATGCTGAGGACAACGCTCACAACAAATCGTCAACTCCAGAATGTCAGTGGTACAAAGGTTTTAAAAACAAAAAACAGGAAACAAAAGAAAGCCTGCTGATGATTTCCTGGCTAAAAGGCTCAACTGTTTGTTAACTTCAGTAATTTATATGATCTGTTTTGAGCACCTAAATCCATAAAGGGGGAAAAAATAATAAACCAGTAACTAAAAACACTTCTTATTCAATTCTCAAGTAGAGTTTACAAGGTTCTCACCAGAGTTTACATCAAATCTATAATGGTCAATAGCGACAACCAACAAGAAGTTTGGTAAAACAACAAAAGCATATATTGAAATATTTCAAGTTATACAAGCCGTATTTAAAGACTAAGTACCCTGCTACCACACATACATCTTCAATAAAACATTCTGGCGTGTATTTAACATAATTACATCTTCATTTTTCTACTACAATACAGGATCACTCGTGAAGAAACACCTTGGCCGCTTCAAGATGACAAGCGCTCACTGGGCTAAATTACTTCATTGAAAGGAAACCTCATATTGGACAAAATTTTTAAAAAGGTAATTGAAGAAATACTTGAGCACTGTCAAGAGCTTTGTTAATTTCATCAAAATATTATGATGGAATAATTTCTCTTCTTCAGAAAAAGTAGAATTATAGCACACAATTAAAACACTGGAAGGTGGTCCGTTTTAAGAGAAAATTGGTTCACTGCATGTAATTACACAGAAGATGAGTAATGAACTCAACACACTTTTATTATGGTGAATGTGTTTCTGGAGTGAGCATCGCCTTGTCTGGTCCTGGATCAACTAAATTCTGCCCAAAGAGAGAGCCCTGAGGTTACATGAAATACTCCACAACCCAAAAATATGACTGCTGCACAATCCAGAGACCTAACATTTCACTAGGAACAAGTGTACTCACTATCTAGATTAAAAGTAAACTTTGCCAAAAAAGAAGGAAAGAAAAAAAAATTAAACTTTGCCATGGATGTTCTACTTGTACAAAAAAAGATGAAAGAAATTCATAGGCTCCTACTATACATTAACAGCTGTCTTTTGGTCCCATAAATTCCATTTTACCATTATATGACCAAAGATCCAAAGTGACAGTTTATATAGACCAAAATGTTTCACATCATTTCATTCTCCTTTACCTGGATTTGTGGAATGAGGAAGATTTCCACCTAACAAAAGCTAATGCCTTATATTTTTTTAAATTGAAGTCTAGTTAATTTATGGGCTTCTCTGGTGGCTCAGCAATAAAGAATCCACCTGTGGATTCTTTGATGCAAGAGATGCAGATTTGATCCCTGGGTCTGGAAAACCCGCTGCAGAAAGAAATGGCAACCTACTCCAGGATTCTTATCTGGGAAATCCCATGGACAAAGGAGGGTGGTGGGCTATTAGCTTGTGGGATCGCAAAGAGTTGGACACGACTTAGTAACTAAACAACAAAGCTGATTTAAATGTTCCGTTAATTACTGCTGTACAGCAAATATAAATGGATATGTGTGTGTGTGTGTGTGTGTGTACACACATTCTTTTCATATATATATTCTTTTCCATTATGGCTTATCTTAAAATCCTTCTTAAATGAAGTCTCAAAAATTCAGGAAGTTTTGTTTATGTCCTCTGAAGCCTTAAGGTGAACATAATGACCACTTTCATTATAGAAATTCAGAGATAACCTCAGAAGTAACTTCCATGGGCAGGACTGGCTACACTTCCACAAACTGGCTCTCCAGAATGCCCCTTATTTCAGTAGATCATCATCCAGAAGTGCTTGTCCTTTTTCCTTCTCCCCCTTTGCCTGTCTCTCATCTTTAATGGGCTGGGACAAGCTGCTTAGAAACAGTAAATCAGCTCAGAGCCTGGGGCAGGGAAGGGAGTGTTGTTGGGCCACACCGAGACCTTCTTTCTTTCTGATTTATTTGGTTATTTATTTTTTATGTTATAGTATAAAATCAACATCCATATGTGAGTATCTCCTCCATCTGTGACAGGGTTTGAAGTTTGAGTAGGTCTCTTTATCAGGATACTAAATCACCTCTATACTTAAGGAGAGGAGACAGGACAGAAGGTACAAGGTCAAAGTAACACCTGTCTCTATTATTATTGTGTCCTATTATTCATCTCACATGTATTCCTGCCTTTTGATCTCCATGTCTAACTGGCCTCACCTGCTGTAGATACCTTAAGATAGTTTTTTCCACACATCTCTTGATCCATCACTGCAGAGAAGGCTGCCACACCCTGAGACACCAAGACCAAGTATGGCAAATTATGTACCGGGCGGTCACATCGCCCTGCCATCAACACTACTGTTCAAGAAACACAGACTCAAAAGCATGAAAATTTCTGCTAACACTGTCTCGGATTTAGCTATAGCTCATGACCCATGTAAACTGTCCCTAAATTTGCCTCTGCTGTATCCAGACAGCAACCCAGGCAGCAGTAATACTCTCTTCTCCCAGTCAACACATCTAATATGGAAAGATTCTGATCTGCCATTACTTCAAAACAGGTCAAAATAGCAAGAAGATGGCATTTGGAGAAAAAGATCCAAGCAACAATCGAATATTCATTTCAGAAGGCACTCCTGCTCTAGAAGTTTGCCTGGGTCAGCTAGCCCCTTCCACCAATCTCAAATGAGGAAGGGAGAGGGAAGTGAAATGCACTGCAAGGCACATATGCTCAATTTTTGACACTGAGGAAACAGAGAACGTAGCTCTCGACCCTTGAGATCAAGGTTGTTGTTGTTGTTTAGTCGCTCAGTAGTGTCCAACCCTTTGCAACCCCATGGACTGCAGCCCACCAGGCTCCTCTGTCCATGGGAATCTCCAGGCAAGAATACAGGAGTGGGCGGCCATTTCCTTCTCCACAGGAATCTTCCAATCCAGCGATCAAACCCACATCTCCTGCATTGGCAGGCAGATTCTTTACCACTAAGCCACCAAGGAAGACCTGGCATTGGGGTACACACAGACATACTGTATTTCAAATGGACTAAGTCACGAGACTCTGTGGAAAATGTCTTTATACACATTCCTAGAAGGAAAGGAAAGAAACGGTGGCTCTTACTAAATCATTTCTGAGAAATTTTTCACTATTACTCTGTATCAGTTCAGTTCAGTCACTCGGTCGTGTCCAACTCTTTGTGACTCCATAACCGTAGCATACCAGGCCCCCCTGTCCATCACCAACTCCGGAGCTTACCCAAACTCATGTCCATCGAGTCGGTGATGCCATCTAATCATCTCATCCTCTGTCGTCCCGTTCTCCTCCTGCCTTCAATTTTTCCTAACAACAGGGTCTTTTCCAATGAGTCAGCTCTTCATATCAGGTGGCAAAAACATTGGCGTTTCAGCTTCAACATCAGTCCTTCCAATGAACACCCAGGACTGATCTCCTTTAGAATAGACTAGTTGGATCTCCTTGCAGTCCAAGGGACTCTCAAGAGTCTTCTCCAACACCACAGTTCAAAAGCATCAATTCTTCGGCGCTCAGCTTTCTTTATAGTCCAACTCTCACATCCATACATGACTACTGGAAAAATCATAGCCTTGACTAGACAGACCTTTGTTGGCAAAGTAATGTCTCTGCTTTTTAACATGTTGTCTAGGTTGGTCATAACTTTCCTTCCAAGGAGTAAGCGTCTTTTAATTTCATGGCTGCAATCACCATCTGCAGTGATTTTGGAGCGCAAAAAAAAAAAAAAAAACAGCGTCAGCCACTGTTTCCACTGTCTCCCCATCTATTTGCCATGAAGTGATGGGACCAGATGCCGTAATCTTAGTTTTCTGAATGTTGAGCTTTAAGCTAACTTTTTCACTCTCCTCTTTCACTTTCATCAAGAGGCTCTTTAGTTCTTCTTCACTTTCTGCCATTAGGGTGGTGTCATCTGCATATCTGAGGTTATTGATAATTTCTCCCAGCAATCTTGATCCCAGCTTGTGCTTCATCCAGCCCAGCATTTCTCATGATGTACTCTGTATAGCAGTTAAATAAGCAGGGTGACAATATACAGTCTTGACATACTCCTTTTTCTATTTGGAACCAGTCTGTTGTTCCATGTCCAGTTCTAACTGTTGCTTCCTGACCTGCATACAGGTTTCTCAAGAGGCAGGTCAGGTGGTCTGGTATTCCCAACTCTTTCAGAATTTTCCCAGTTTATTGTGATCCACACAGTCAAAGGCTTTGGCATACTCAATAAAGCAGAAATAGATGTTTTTCTGGAACTCTCTTGCTTTTTCCATGATCCAGCAGATGTTGGCAAGTTGATCTCTGGTCCCTCTGCCTTTTCTAAAACCAGCTTGAACATCTGGAAGTTCAAGGTTCACGTATTGCTGAAGCCTGGCTTGGAGAATTTTGAGCATTACTCTACTAGTGTGTGATATGAGTGCAATTGTGCGGTAGTCTGAGCATTCTTTGGCATTGCCTTTCTTTGGGATTGGAATGAAAACTGATTTTGCCAGTCCTGAGGCCGCTGCTGAGTTTTCCAAATTTGCTGGCACACTGAGTGCAGCACTTTCACAGCATCATCTTTTAGGACTTGAAATAGCTCAATTGGAATTCCATCACCTCAACTAGCTTTGTTCATAGTGATACTTTCTAAGGCCCACTTGACATCACATTCCAGGATATCTGGCTCTAGGTGAGGGATCACACCATTGTGATTATCTGGGTCGTGAAGATCTTTTTTGAATAGTTCTCTGTATTCTTGCCACCTCTTCTTAATATCTTCTGTTTCTGTTAGGTCCATACCATTTCTGTCCTTTATTGAGCCCATCTTTGCATGAAATGTTCCCTTGGTATCTCTAATTATCTTCAAGAGATCTCTAGTCTTTCCTATTCTATTGTTTTCCTCTATATATTGGCTTCTATAATTATTCTATAAAGAAAAAGTTGGCACTCATTAAATAATTTCTGGAAATTCTTCAGCATGTAAATACATATTAAATATTTAATATTTCTCTCTACAATGTACTAGGGCTTCCCTGGTAGCTCAGCTGGTAAAGAATCTGCTTGGAATATAGGAACCCCAGTTTGATTCCTGGGTAGGGAAGATCATAGGGAAGATCCCCTGGAGAAGGGACAGGCTACCCACTCCAGTATTTTTGCCTGGAGAATTCCCATGGACAGAGGAGCTTGGCAGGCTGCAGTCCATGGGGTCACAAAGAGTTGGACATGACTGACCAATTAAGCACGAGATCTGCTTTTTAAAAAATTGTATATTTTAAACTGCAATGAATCCAACAATTAGTGAATACACAACATGACCCCCACAGCACACTGACTGAGGGGCAGTGTCCCCAGCACTGCGACCCCTGGGGGCAGTCTCTTAAGCTCTGTCAAACTGCTCTTAGACTAAGTTGCATCTTAGTTTCAGTGGACAATACCAATTATTTCCTAGATACAGACTCTGCTACAGTAAGCAGTTTACAATAGGAAACATAGACCCTTCACTTACCATCTAAATATAAAACAGGCCATAGAAGACTACAAAGAAGCAGGTCAACTACAAATCCATTATGATCAGATCCAAGTGAACAGGGCATTAGATTTCCCTCCAAAGGAAGTCCAAGGACTGGCAAAATCAAATGGCTAGAAATATTTCTAGTTTTGTCATATGCTCATAGGAAGAGTACACAGAAGCAAGATATTCTTTTGTGAGAAGCAGCACACAAAGCTTGCAAGTATGATTTTTATTTGCAATATGACTGAATTTCATATTCTACATTTCCAAATTTCATCTTCTCACACTTGCTTAAATTTACTGACCTAACCCTTCACTCACTTTGCAAGCACCATACGTGGCACCAAAAAAATAAAGATGAACAAGATATATTCTGTATCCTCAAGGAACCCAGTGTCCTCCGCAATCTTTCTTTCCCGTGATCCCTGACTAGATGTAAATTTCTTAAGAGGGATTCATGTCTTGTATTCCAAGACTGTATATTCATTTATTTCACAAATATTTTAAATATCTAATGTCCTAAATGTAATGCTAGGAATACAATGGTTAAAAAAAAAAAAAGAAAAAGACATGATCCCTTTTACCCTGAAGAAGCTTACAGTAGTAGAGGAAACAAAAAGCAAACACCTACAGAGACGAGTGCTGTGATAGAAGAAAGACACAGAACTATGAGCTCACACACAAGGGGCCTCACACTCAATCCACCCCAACCAAGGCTCATGGTGGCAAAGTGTCCTCAAGAAAGTCACAGCTTTCTTTAGCAAAGGATGATGAGAAGTTAGCCAACCAGGAAGGTAGTGGAAGAGTCTTCCACACAAAGGAAAGTTTGTGCAAAGATTCAAGGTGAGAGAAATCATGGAGCCTACAAGGTAGGAGGATTCAGAACAGCAGGAGCCTGTTGCTGGAGGTAGAATTAGCCGGATCAGACCAAGAAGGGGACTTCTGGTAGCTCAGGGTTTAAGAGTTAAAGAACTTTATCCTGAGGACAAGAATGAAGGGTTAAACAGGATGTTGCCATTACAGATAAGATGGGCAGCAGACATTTTCTTTGATACATCAAACAACCTTTCAAAAAACTCCTCACTCCTCATCTTCCTTGTGCCATAAATCATTATGTCCAACATCTGTGAAGACTACACAAGATTCCCTAACAAAAGAAGGTTCTGGGTAACACCCAGGACAGTGTTGCTCAATGAAAGTATGATGAGAGCTATATATGTAATTTTAAATTTTCTAGTAGCCTTATTCTTTAATATAAGTAAAATTAAGTGAAATTATGATTAATAATATATTTTATTGAAAGGTGTATTTCTAAAATATTATCTCAACATGTAATAAATATTAAAAATACTGAGATATTTTACATAATTTTCTCATACTAAGTCTGCAAAATTCATTGTGCATTTTACATCATATTTCAATCTGGATTGGCCCCATTTCAAGTCCTCTATAGCCACGCATGGCTAGTGTCTACCATATTGGACAATACAGACTAGAATGTACTTTGGGGAACATTTCTCAGAATGTTTAAGGTACTTCTATCATTTTTGTGTTTACTAATTTATAAAATTATTTCAAATCAGCTTCTAAATGGGAAAAGACACAGAATATCTCAATTTTGAAAGGTACCCATAATCCTATACCAAAAATACAATTACATGTGGCCATGTATGCTTGTAAGACATGGTCCTACGTCTAAAATATACATAGGGTGGGCTTTCTCAAAAGTAGGGTCTGTAACTACAGCTCTTAAACCTACTATGAAACAGATGCTGTTTTTATAGCTTTATTACTTCAGAGGCTACATTTAAATCAGTACTCCCAGAACTCTGGAGTTTTACAGGAAGCGCTATCATTTCAGGGAAATGCTGGTCTCCATGATTACCTCAGTTCTCAGGCTCTCCTGCTGCTTCCCTAATGTTCCTTTCCTGTTACCTGTCTACTCGATTCTTCCCTTTTCTAAAGGAAGGAAGAGAAGGTGAAAGGGAGGAAGGGACAGGTACCTAATGAATACAGCACAAACTTAGCCTCCAGAATTTGCTGGGCTTGTTTATATCTTGCTGGGGTTTATTATATCCTATCCTTGCCTGGAAAATCTCATGGACAGAGGAGCCTGGTGGGCCACAGTCCATGGAGTCGCAAAGAGTTGGGCACACTGAGCGACTAACACTTACTTACTTACTTGGTTATATCTATTGCCCTCTGCTTTTATTTCTCAGCAAACAACTCAGAGGTCGTGAGTGCCCTCTGAGTGACTCTTTCACATCTCCTTGCAGGCCACACCTTCAGAAGTTACCAGACCATGAATGCCACCAGCGTCCCACCTGCGGAGGGGTCCTGCCCCTCCAACACCCTCATCACCAAGCAGATCATCCCCATGCTGTACTTCGTGGTCTTTGTGGCCGGCATCCTGCTCAATGGCATGTCAGGGTGGGTGTTCTTCTACGTGCCCAGCTCCAAGAGTTTCATTGTCTATCTCAAGAATATTGTCATTGCCGACTTCCTGATGAGCCTGACTTTTCCTTTCAAGATCCTGGGGGACTTGGGCCTGGGCCTCTGGCAGGTCAAAGTCTTTGTGTGCAGGGTCTCGGCCGTGCTCTTCTACATCAACATGTACGTCAGCATCGTGTTCTTCGGGCTCATTGGCTTTGACAGATATTACAAAATCGTGAAGCCTCTCTTGACTTCTTTCATCCAGTCCATAAGCTACAGCAAACTCCTGTCGGTGCTGGTGTGGAGCCTCACACTGCTCATCGCCCTTCCCAACATGATCCTGACCAATCGGAATGTCACAGAGGCCACACGCGTGAAATGTATGGACCTGAAGAGTGACCTGGGCCTCAAGTGGCACAAAGCCTCCAGCTACATCTTTGTGGGCATCTTCTGGATTGTGTTTCTTTCCTTAATCATCTTCTACACTGCTATCACAAAGAAGATCTTTAAGTCCCACTTCAAGTCCAGAAAGAATTCTGTATCAGTCAAGAAGAAATCTAGCCGTAATATATTCAGCATTATGTTCGTGTTTTTTATCTGCTTTGTACCTTACCACATTGCCAGAATCCCCTACACACAGAGCCAAACAGAAGCTCATTACAGCTGCCAATCAAAACAAATCCTGTTCTACGTGAAAGAATTCTCTCTGCTACTGTCAGCTGCAAACGTATGCCTGGACCCCATTATTTATTTCTTTCTATGCCAGCCATTTAGAGAGGTCTTGTGTAAGAAATTGCATATCCAATTAAAAACTCAGCATGACTCAGAAACTTCCAAAATCAAAAGGGAAAATATAATACAAGAAAGCACAGATACTTTGTGAATTCCCACCTCCTTTCAAATAAAGTTCATGCATGCATACTGTAATCTTCAATTCTATAATAAAACAAAATGAATACACGTGTCCACAATAGTATCATCTCTAGGCATTACTATTCTTAGTGGAATAATAAAGGTAACAGGTAAGTTTCCATGCATATTTTGTAACATCAAAGAAAAAATAATACATTATTTAATCTTATCCCATCAAAATAGAAGGTTTAAAAGTATAATCAGTAGTCTGGTCAGTTCATACAGAACTTTAAACAGCAAATACATAGGAAGCAATAAAGACAATTCACAGGTGTGTCTTCTAAAAACAAGAATTAATTTATACAATTTTTTTCAACAAGGTCATTAAAGACCAACGTAAAAGCAGGCAGAGTTGATATGGACTTATAGGCCAGTTTGTAGTGAAAAAGTCAAGTTTTCTCTGATTTGAAGAACCTGGGTAAGCAGACACTGAGAAAATTACTTAAGAAATCCCCAACTGATTTATTTCATCACATTTCAAAGGCAAGCAGATGTAAATTCTGTACACTGCAGCAAAAAGTGTAATTTTTCTCTGATAGCATTTTGAGGATAAGGTAATTTTTAAATTCTTTATATGAAGATTAGCTAAGCCACTTAATGAGCCTGGGGTTCTGGTCTTAGAATATGTTTAAGTGAACTCTACAGAGACAATCTAGGTAGTGTCATGGGTTGCGAGCAACTTCCTCTGCTCAATGGTATGGAAAAAATATATATAAAGGCTGACTGGGGGAAAGGCATATGCACACAAATACCCCCCAGGCTGGCAACATACATTATTCTCTAAGAGTAGAAAGAAAGAGTTTTCGTAGAAAGCAACTGGACTTTATAAAAAAGAAAATCTAAAATTTATGAGTGATAAATTACACATGAAATGAAAATTAACATATCACATTTTATGAAAAACAAATTTCATATATGCAGATATAGGATATGGCTGCTGGCTTTGTGAGTTATCAAAGCTAAATTCTTTCCTTGCTATTAACTTGACTGAAGATATTTAGCCCAACTTTCAAATGTTCTTCTCAAACATTTTCGTATGTTTATATATTTTTTTCAAGCTCTATCATATATGTACTAATAAAAAATATTTTTCATAGTGTCAATTTTTCCCTTAATAGACAAGATATTATTAAAAAACAGTACCAGATTTCCTCAGTCAAGACATGGGTGGTTTCCTTAGTACACTCGATCACACATGCTAATAAAAGACACAGAAAGAAGGCATAGGAATACCCAGGTAAGAGTTATATAGAGTACTTTTGAAATCCTATTTGCCACTGACTTTTCAAAATAAGTATTTCTATGTTCTAGGACCTCATCAAATTTTAGACAAAAGTGAAAGGGCGCATTTTAAACTGAGGAAGATCTGGGAAGGTCTTCACACTCTGTATCCACCTTCCACTCTCTGCTCCCAACTCTGGGTCAAACACTCTCTTCCAAAAAGAACAAATCACAATTCTATCATAGGCATGCCCAGCAAAACTAAGCTTGCTATAGCATTTGTCTAGCCAAATATATTTGCAAAAGAAAGTAGCTTGTTTTTATTCAGTTTCCATTGTTCAGGGCAAATTATTACATACTGATGTTTAACATGCCCCTACTGCAGCACCATAGGAGAAACTGAAAGTATACAAGAAGATAGGAACCACCAAGTAATGCCTCTGTAACCACTGTGGCTAAGCAAATTGGAAATATGAAAGGCAGTATTTTTCAGGAAACAATATGCAATGCAAATAAGGATAGGTGAAGCAAGAGTTGAATAACAGCTACTGCATATCAGAACATATCTTGTAAAGTAAAAGATCTATACTTGGAAAAGTGTAAGACACTGAAGAAACACAAACCAATGCAAAGATACATGGTACTCACAAACTGGAAGAATTAACACTGCTAACATGACCATACTACCTAAGGCAATCTACAGGTTCAATGCAATCCCTATTAAAATATCAATGGCATTGTTTACAGAACTAGAACAAATAATTTTAAAGTTTATATGAAAATACAAAGGCCTCTGAAAAGCCAAGATAAGCTTGAGAAAGGAGACCAAAGTTGGAGGTATCACACTCCCTGATTTCAAACTATACTACAAAGCTATAGTAACCAAAACAGGATGGTACTGGCACAAACAAAGACATATAGATCAATGGACTAGATAAAGGGCCCAAAAATGAACCCATACGTACACAATCAATTAATCTACAAAAAGGAGGCAAGAATATACAATGGAGAAAAGACAGCCTCTTCAATCAATGGTGTTGAGAAAACTGGGCAGCTATGTGCACAAGAAAGAAACTGGACTGTTTTCTAACACCATATACAAAAATAAACTCAAATGGATAAAACACTGAAATCCAAGATTTGAAGGCATAAAACTTCTAGAAGAAAACACAGGCAGTACACTCTTTGGCAATGGTTGTAGCAATTTTTCTGGATATGTTTCAGGCAAGGGAAACAAAAGCAAACAAACTGCATCAAACTAAAAAACTTTTGTTCAGCAAAGGAAATAAACAACAAAGCAAAAAGGCCAGGAACTTTCACGCACTATCAGTGGTAACGTAAATGGGTAATGCCACTATGGAAAACAGTATGGAAGTGCCTCAAAAAAAATTAAAAATAGAACTATCAACAATTATACTTCTCAGTATTTTTCCCTAAAGAAAAAAAACAAAACACTTATTCTAAAAGATACATGCATCCCTATGCTCACTTCAGCATCATTTGCAATAGTCAAGACATGGAAGCAACTTAAGGGCCCATCAATAGATGAATGCATAAAGAAGATGTGAGATACACACACACATACACACATACAGACAGACATATATACCAAGAACAAACTGGTGGTAGTCAGAGGGGAGGAATTAGTGAAACAAGTGAGGGATCAAAGAAGCAACAAACTTCCAGTTATATGGTAAATACATCATGGGATGTGAATGTAATGTACAACAGAGAAATTAATCAATAATATGGGCTTCCCTTGTGGCTCAGCTGGTAAAGAATCGGCTGCAACGTAGGAGACCTAGGTTCCATCCCTGGGTCAGGAAGATCACTTGGAGAAGGAAATGGCAACCTACTCCAGTACTCTTGCCTGGGAAATTCCATGGACAGGGGAGCCTGGTAGGCTACAGTCCATGGGGTTGCAAAGAGCTGGACATGACTGTGCAACTTCACTTTCACTTTTCACTTTCATTGGTGACAGATGGAAACCAGACATATCAAGGTGGTCCTTCAATTTAAAAACTGAAGGAAAAAATTCAGATTAAGATTACAAACAAATCTTTGGATTTAACTTTTGAAGATCATTTAAGACTTTAACGAGAGGAATTTCTGTAAGAAATTTATCAGAGTTAGAAGTCAGATCATAAGGAGTTTATTCAAATATTGAAAAGTTAGGTAAATAAAAGCAATGAACATTTTTTAAGAAAGAAACTTAAAGGTCCACGGCTACAGTTAAAACAAAACAGAACAATAGAGCAACAGCAAAAGTGGATTAATCCAGAAACTTCTGAGATCAGTACTAGTTTTTAAATTATTTTGTGTAATATGTTCTAGTTTATAAACAAGACTTGTAATACGTATTTGCTGCAGCTAAAAGAATACAACATTTAATCACTTCATACAAGCTGCTGCTGCTGCTAAGTTGCTTCAGTCGTGTCCAACTCTGTTCGACCCCACAGACAGCAGCCCACCAGGCTCCCCCATCCCTGGGATTCTCCAGGCAAGAACAGTGGAGTGGGTTGCCATTTCCTTCTCCAATGCAAGAAAGTGAAAAGTGAAAGTGAAGTCGCTCAGTCAGGTCCGACCCTCAGTGACCCCATGGACTGCAGCCCACCAGGCTCCTCCGTCCATGGGATTTTCCAGGCAAGATTCTGGAGTGGGGTGCCATCGTGTTCTCCCTTTGTACAAGCAGTGTTATGAAATGAAGCATTTTGAAAACTGGCTTATGGCAAACACAAACTACGTTTTGTTAAACTACTTCTTTCAGGAGTGAGAGCTTAACAGGCAGGAAGGCCAGGGGTCTTCAAATAGAGGAAATAGGCTGCAAGAGTCAGACATTTAACTACAAGTGTCAGATTTTTTTCCTCTTAAAATTCTGTGTTGCCATGACGATACCTGGTTCCACCTGAACTTAATTTTTCTCAAAACTTGAGTTAACCAATGCTTTTTTCTCATGGAAATGTTTTTCTTAAGTCATGTTAATGAAACTATGTATTTGCTTTGGAATCTACCTTTCTTCAAACTGGTTCCACCCAAAATGAACTTTTGGCTGATAACAGCTCAACAAACCACTATTCATACCAATTGTTTTATGGCTGGGGGACGACACACCTGTGCCATCCTATCTCAAAAATGCATATTGTGGGAGAGGGGCCAGGTGACACTTAGTCAGCCTTGAAGTGTTTCTCTTAATTGATTGATAGCTTTCTAACCGACATAAAACAGCTTGCTAAAATTAGCAAGGGCGGGCACTCTCCGTCCCCCTTCTGATGTCTATGTCAGAAGCTTTCTCTGTCCCATTTTATACTCGAATAAAACTCTGCTATACAAAAGCTCTTGACTGATCAAGTCTGGTCCCTGGTCCCAAAGTTAAATCCTCTTCAGAGATCACAAATCTGACACAGTTTACCATAAGCTATCAGGAGGATGTCCTGCCATAAAGTGATGATCCATATGTCACTGAAATCTTGCAGAGAAGAGGTGACCAAAAGGAAGTAGCAGCTTTTACTGTTGAAAACCACAGAGTATCAGATCTTTCCTACCCCAATACACAAACCCTCAGTGCTGTTACCCAAAGGAAATCCCATGTCATTCTGGGTAGATGGTCTGTTATGTTTATAATTTGTATTTTTATAATTGTATGACATCTCTTGATGTCATGGATATTTTCTGTACTAACAAAGTTTATTTTTTCTCCATATTCAAAACACATGGGTAGTAGCAACAGGACAAAGGACAGAATAGAGAAATAATGGCAGAAATTTCCTATCAACTTAAGTGGAAACAAAGCTTAGTTTAAGGGTGTTTTCCAGAATCCCTAGATTAATCTTTTATGTGGCGCTAACGTGGAAAGGTTTTATCATTTGTATGTGACCCCACTAAAAAACTAAGTCATATATGGCTAGTGCCATATAAACTAGTCTTATATGGCTTGTGCCACGTAAGAGATTTGCTGGCTGACAGACTTGAATGTCAGAGAAGGCAATGGCAACCCACTCCAGTACTCTTGCCTGGAAAATCCCATGGATGGAGGAGCCTAGTGGGCTGCAGTCCATGGGGTCCCTAAGAGTCAGCCAAGACTGAGCAAGTTTACTTTCACTTTTCACTTTCATGCATTGGAGAAGGAAATGGCAACCCACTCCAGTTTTCTTGCCTGGAGAATCCCAGGGACGGGGGAGCCTGGTGGGCTGCCACCTACGGGGTCTCACAGAGTCGGACACGACGGAAGCAACTTAGCAGAAGCAGCAGCAAACTTGAATGTCCACAGTTGTGGGTATGGGTTCCGTTAAAAGGCAGGTGCAAGGGCTGCAGCTGATGGAACCAGGCCTGAGTTTGTATTATTTCACCAGTCACCTTCCATGGTGTTAGTTTTAACTAATAAAAGGAAGTTACCTGCTCTTCTTTTGTGGTAGCAAAATGAAAAGGGATAAAATAAAAAGCAAATTATGCTGTATCAGATAATGAGGTAGCACTAAAAACACAGTAAGTCCATAAACCAAATCTGTCTTTCTACCTGCTAAACCAGAGTCTCTCCTCAGACTTCCCATCCCAGAACTAAGACCATAGTCTGCTTCCCGCCAGGCCCACTCCTCCGCGATTTCACCTCTACAGTTGTTCCCAACTGCCCATCTCTTCTGGGCCAATTCCAGATCCTCATTGCCTCTCACCTAAAAAGACTGTGAGACCCCCAAACTGGATCTTGTCTTCCACTTTTCCTCTCAATCCAGCCCAACATACTCCAACACCCACAGAATCACCTGCTACTACTGAACTGACCTCTCCTCACACAACTCTCCTCAGCTCTCCACCGCTTACTAACTAAAGCATCCAAGATGCACCAGATGGCTCCGAGATTTGGTCTCAGCCTTTTCCTCACACAGACCCTGCACACACACACTCTATGCACTCAGACTGAGAGCCCCAAACACCCTCCCCACACCAAAACCCAGTTGCGTGCATCTTTCCCGGAGCCTAACTCCGCTCCCTCACTTCTCAGAAGCAGCTCTTCACCTCCTTTGGTCAAAAGACCACTTCCTGGATCCCCACAGGCTCTGACAGCCCACAGTCTACCTGTAACCCCTCAATTCTGTCTTGTCCTTACCATGCCTTCTATCCTGTGACATTCTAAAAGCAACAAACCCTTTCTGGAGAATGGAAGCTAAGGAGGCAGCCTGTAGTCAAGAAATAGTTATTAGAACTTTTCTTAACCACTTGACCAAAAAACAAAGATTCACATAGCAAGGGCAAGGGATAATTGCTCTAAAAACCTTCTCCTGGAAATTAACAACAGTGTTCATAAAATGTGTCAGTTCAGTTCAGTCGCTCAGTCATGTCCGACTCTTTGCGACCCCATGAATTGCAGTACACCAGGTCTCCCTGTCCATCACCAACTCCCAGAGTTCACCCAAACCCACGTCCATCAAGTCGGTGATGCCATCCAACCATCTTATCCTCTGTGGTCCCCTTCTCCTTCTGACCCCAATCCCTCCCAGCATCGGAGTCTTTTCCAATGAGTCAACTCTTCACACAAGGTGGCCAAAGTACTGGAGTTTCAGCTTTAGCATCATTCCTTTCAAAGAACACCCAGGACTGATCTCCTTTAGAATGGACTGGTTGGATCTCCTTGCAGTCCATGGGACTCTCAAGAGTCTTCTCCAACACCACAGTTCAAAAGCATCAATTCTTCGGTGCTCAGCTTTCTTCACAGTCCAACTCTCATATCCATACATGACTACTGGAAAAACCATAGCTTTGACTAGACAGACCTTTGTTGGCAAAGTAATATCTCTGCTTTTTAATATTCTATCTAGGTTGGTCATAACTTTCCTTCCAAGGAGTAAGCGTCTTTTAATTTGATGGTTGCAATCACCATCTGCAATGATTCTGGAGCCCAAAAAAATAACGTCAGCCACTGTTTCCACTGTTTCCCCATCTATTTCCCATGAAGTGATGGGACCGGATGCCATGATCTTCATTTTCTGAATGTTGAGCTTTAAGCCAACTTTTTCACTCTCCTCTTTCACTTTCATCAAGAGGCTTTTTAGTTCCTCTTCACTTTCTGCCATAAGGGTGGTGTCATCTGCATATCTGAGGTTATTGATATTTCTCCTGGCAATCTTGATTCCAGCTTCTGCTTCTTTCAGCCCCGTGTTTCTCATGACGTACTCTGCATAGAAGTTAAATAAGCAGGGTGACAATATACAGCCTTGACATACTCCTTTTCCTATTTGGAACCAGTCTGTTGTTCCATGTCCAGTTCTAACTGTTGCTTCCTGACCTGCATACAGGTTTCTCAAGAGGCAGGTCATGTGGTCTGGTATTCCCATCTCTTTCAGAATTTTCCACAGTTTATTGTGATATACACAAAGGCTTTGGCATAGTCAATAAAGCAGAAATAGATGTTTTTCTGGAACTCTCTTGCTTTTTCCATGATCCAGCAGATGTTGGCAAGTTGATCTCTGGTTCCTCTGCCTTTCCTAAAACCAGCTTGAACATCTGGAAATCCACGGTTCATGTATTGCTGAAGCCTCGCTTGGAGAATTTTGAGCATTACTTTACTAGCATGTGAGATGAGTGCAATTGTGCGGTAGTTTGAGCATTCTTTGGCATTGCCTTTCTTTGGGATTGGAATGAAAACTGACCTTTTCCAGTCCTGTGACCACTGCTGAGTTTCCCAAATTTGCTGGCATATTGAGTGCAGCACTTTCACAGCATCATCTTTCAGGATTTGAAATAGCTCCACTGGAATTCCATCACCTCCACTAGCTTTGTTCGTAGTGATGCTTCCTAAGGCCCACTTGACTTCACATTCCAGGATGTCTGGCTCTAGGTGAGTGATCACACCACCGTGATTATCTTGGTATCCTGCACTTCAAAAACTTGTTACTCAAACTGCACAAGAAATGGATCATATCATACTCAGGCGGGGGGCAGGGGGGATAATTTCAGTGACTAAAAAGACACAAGATAACCTTAAAAAGTTCTTTTTAAGGGACTTCCCCAGCTATTAATTATTTTATAACCATGGACCAAATAGCACAGCTATACCTCCCAACTGAAAGATGAGATGAATCGTATATTGATCAGCTAACACTGTGCAGCCAATAAAAAGGCAGAAAATCAAAAGCACCAGACAGGGGAATGACACAATAGACTCAGCCACCCCTACAATCAAATTCACATTTTAAGAAGGTCCAAAACACTTCTGTCTTCAAAATATCCCCAAATTTTTACCCTTCGCTTCATTAAAAAGGGAAAACTGAAGCAGAATATAAACAATGCAGAAAGAAAACTGTAACCTGTTAGCAGCTCTGCATCTACATCTCACTTTAAAACTACTCTGTCTAATCACATCTGTCACTATCAGATCTGAAGCTACCAATCTAAGAGTTAGGAAAGAATGTCTTTGGACTAATTCAGGTGGGAAAGGGGATTATCCACCTTTAAAAAACAGTTTCAAAATGCACACCTAAAGCACAATGACTCCAGAGAGAAGGGTGACTTGGAGCAACAGAAGCTGCTGGAGAAATGCTCCAGATACAGGCATTTGTTAACCAAAAGAACAGCCTCCTGCCTGAAGATCATTTAAAAATTCAGGACGCAAACTATTTTGAACTATCAACATCTCAAGTTGCAAACTCCGAGAGGAAAGTGTGGCACAAAGGTGCCTGTTCCACTGCCCAGTAGCACTGAATTTCAAACAGTCGCAAACACTAAATGTGTGTGCATTTGCAGGTGGGAGGAGGGGATACAACTGACCTGGTAGCCTCTTTCTTTGACCTGGCACTAAAGTTCAAACAGTTGTAAACACTAAACGTGTGTGTGTTTGCAGGTGGGAGGAGGGGGATATGACTGCCCTGGCAGCCTGGTAACCACATTTTCCATCCAACACTTTCATCTGAACTAGAATAATTAAGTGCTGGGGAACACTGGGGTCTAACTGTGCAGCATGGAGCAAGGCCTCAATTTCCCTCATGTTCTAGTTTCCCCATTTGTAAAGAGAAGCTCTGCCTCTATTTTACAGATTTCTTCAAAGAAAATAAATTCTCAAATGTGTGTTCCTGGCTGTGGCAGTGGCTACCTACCTCAATAATCTTTTTTTTTCCTTCCTTATTAATTCCAAAGGCTACCATGCTATGTTTGAAAAGCAAATTTTAAGAATGTTACACATTAAAAACGATGCTTCTATTGAAATACAGTTGTTTGGTATTTGCATTCAACAACATCAAAACTATCATTTGTGTGGATAAAGGAGAGACTACAAAAAGATCTTTTTTGTCAATTCATGGGGCAATTTACTTTCAATTTTTAAACATACAAAATATTCATTAAAGTAAATGCTTCGTCATTTCTTAAATAAAAAGTATTGCCACAACCGAGGTAGGGGAAAAACAACTTCCCCTCACTTCTTCCCACTTGGGTTTCTGAAATACTGGGTTAGTGATGATGCGCAATTTCCTAGAACGCTAAGAAAATACCCACTGACAAGCACTTGCCCTTAATGAAACAGAAAGAAGTGATTTATGGAAACTCAAATGGAACTAGTGTTAAAGACAAAAACAACAGTGGACAGCAGGCCAAAAAAGAATGCTTCTTACCCTGTGAAGAAACTTCCACAAAACTCCAGGGTGCCTCAAGCTCACTGTCAGGAATGAGGAAGAACATGCTCAGTTTCACTATTAAAAGACTGTGTGATGTTAGTCACTTCAGTTGTGTCCAACTCTTTGTAACCCCATGGATTTTGGAGCCCAAAAAAATAACGTCAGCCACTGTTTCCACTGTTTCCCCATCTATTTCCCATGAAGTGATGGGACCAGATGCCATGATCTTCGTTTTCTGAATGTTGAGCTTTAAGCCAACATGCGACGTTTTTGGGGTCGCACAGAGTTGGACACGACTGAAGCGACTTAGCAGCA
This sequence comes from Bos indicus, assembly GCF_029378745.1. Taxonomy (NCBI): domain Eukaryota; kingdom Metazoa; phylum Chordata; class Mammalia; order Artiodactyla; family Bovidae; genus Bos; species Bos indicus. Next base: position 117,264,000 of record NC_091760.1, read on the forward strand.
GTAGCAGCAGCAGCATACCCCAAAGTGAAGAGGGAAGTACACATATGACTATGTCTAACTAAAAAAAAGAAAAATAAACTTTACCAAAAACCTTTGATTTCAATGTTTCTTCATATCATATTTTAAAACCAGTCACCACTCAGCTGGCAGCCACCTGTATCTCAAATTCTTTCCATCTCACCTTCACCATCCCCCAGTGAGTGTAAACCCTGATCATAACTGCTCACTTAACTTGCCTACTACAAAATACAAGTGTATTTTTCAGTGAGTCCTAGCCAGTAATGATGCACATATTAGTGTCTTAAAAGAGAGAGCATTTCGTATTATGATGAAAGTTAACACTGGTTCCTAACCCAAATCAAACACAAAGTTTGAGAAAGACTGGCACTTTTTCCCACTAATTTCTAAGTGAATATATGTAAAAATTATTCTTTTGCAAAATGATAATAGCTATCTGAATTTGAAAGACCACCAGTGTATCTGAAACCAATGGACAGTGTCATCATAAGTGTCCTTATAGAAGACTGTTGTTTTCAAAAGTTCCCTAGATCCACCTTACATTCCCTCCAGCTTGACAGTTCTCATTTAGTCTTTTAGAGACTTTTCTTTTGAAGAGTGAATACCAAAGGAATGCATTTTAGATCCTAGCAAAGCTTCTTCTGACTATTATTTAGAAAACTAAGAATTACTAGGAGAAAAAGAGACAAAGCCAAAGTACCCACCAGGTCAATGAAGCAACAGAAAAACCAGATCAGATCCCACCCCAAATGATCAGGTAATGATTTGCTTTGACAAATCACCTTTGGCCCACACAACTTACTCCCTCAAAGGACGAAGAAACATTTATCTAATTTACATGTACATCAGAGGGTCCCTTTTCATACAAGTTATTAACTACTAAGTACCTGTCTCAATTCATTATGCCGTTGTGGCCAAGTTGACAAAAGTACATTGCAGGTTTACTCTCATAACTTAGAAAAACAGGTCCAATACATTTTTGAATAAAAAAAATTACCAACTATAAAACAGTGTGCACAACATGGTAACATTTTTATGTGGGCATGCTGTTGTTCAGGCACTAAGCTGTGTCCAACTCTTTGCAACCCCATGAACTGCAGCATGCCAGGCTTCTCTGTCCTTCACTATCTCCCCGAGTTTGCTCAAACTGATGTCCATTGAGTCAGTGATGCCATCCAAACCATTTCATCCTCTGTGAGATGATGTGAGATTATGTGAGCATACTCAGAAAAATTCTAGAATGTATATATCAGCCATCACCACTGGTAGTCCAGTGATTAAGAATCCGCCTGCCAGTGCAGGGGACATGGGTTCTATCCTTGGTTTAGGAAGTTTTCACATGCCACAAGATAATTAATAAACCCCGTGTGCCACAACTACTGAGCCCACATGCTCAACTACTGAAGCTGGCACACCCTAGAGCTCCGGCTCCACAACAGAAACCACCCCAATAAGAAGCCCATGAATGGCAACTAGAAAATATTCCCCATTCACCGCAGCTACAGAAAGCCTGCACACAGCAACAAAGACCCGGCACAGCTAAAAAAAGTTTTAAGTAATTGATTAAAATAAATAAATAAACAAAACAGAGCCAGAAAATGTATGTAGCAAAAATGTTAACCGTGATTATCTCTGTCCATAATGATTTTCCTCTTGTATTTCCAAATTCTTCTTAAATGAACAAAAAAATGAAGACAAAAAAATACACTATATCAGACTCTATTAAATCACATATTTTTTGTATGTTAGCAGATGTCTCACGGCAGTATTAAAACTGCAACAATTTTTTAAATTATCATTTTGAAAGCTGATGAGTATCAGTATATATACTAAAGAAATTCTGCTTAAACACCTGGTATCTTTAACTCATAACACCATTCAAGATGCAAAAATTGGCGTTCTTTAAAATCATTATGATGAAAAACACAGCTTGAGTGATTTCAAAAAAACATAGGTATTACAACAGATGAATAAAAATCTTTCCTCTACAAAAACAAACAAATCTTAATTCTTGAAGAAACCTTGTACAAAATTGAAAAGAACTTCTTGAGGAGGCTTTCATAAAGGTAAAATATTTTTTTAAAAAAGAAAAGAAAAAAACACAGTTAAACTATTTGCAAACCACAGTTTCATCTACGTCAATATGCAACATTTTAAAACCACACAAAAAGGAAAGGAAATTTTTAGTGCAGCCGGCAGCCCTACAGCGGGCCTGCTACCGCTGAAGCTAGCCAAACAGCTCATGTTTCTCTGAAGACTTGGAGCAAGGCCCGCTGAAGCACGGAGAATACATCTCCAGGTATGTCTTCCTAAATACTTAATATATTCAGTGTCTTTACGTGGCAGGGAAATCTATGATTTTCAGTGCTTAAACCATGTGAGCTGAAAATGCCAACATGTAATAAGGTTGCTGTAGAAGGCGGCACCAATTATTAAACTCCAAATAGATTCTCAGTGTGAACTACACTGTAATTTTCTTCTACCTGAAGACCTCATCCATCCCTTTAAGAAAGACAGCTTAATTCACACAACACTGAATACTACTTCCTGATGGGTAAGCCGAACTAGTCAGTAACTCGATTTTAAAACTGGATGGATGAAGGCTATGTTGTAGTTCTTCACCACAGGGCACAACAGGGCTCTACAAACACTGTGATAGGTAATTTCTAGAAAATTCCATTGTGACTTCTGTAAAGAAGGATCTAAGCAACGGGCACTCTAAAACAAAGGAAACCCTAGAAATCTCTTCTTGATTTTGCTGGAATACACCTGGGCACTTTAGATGTCCACAGGCTAATAATTGGTTAAAAAAATATATTCATTAAGCACTTAGTTTTCAAATTCATGATGGAAAACCCAGAATGCTATTATAATTTAACAACTATTAAATATTTGATATGACCAAAAATTTTAAATGAGAAGTGTGGGCTTCATTGCAAGCTAGCTGGAGGTTCAAGAAAAACAACTGGGAGGCCCTGCATAACTCTCAAGCAGTATTGAGTGAATAGTTACATTGTAATTATTTTTAAATAAATTACCCATGGCTGGTTACTTCCAGATATACACAGGTACACAGAACACAGAAGTCGCTCAGTCGTCGGACTCTTTGCGACCCCATGGATTGTGGCCCACCAGGCTCCTCGGTCCATGGGATTTTCCAGGCATGAATACTGGAGTGGGTTGCCGTTTCCTTCTCCAGTTCCAGATACACAGTACACTAACTGATCAAAACTAATTAATTCTCTAATCCTCTCTTTACCACGTAGTCATCTATAAAATGAGACTTTACTGTATGAGCAATAGGGCACTCAAAGAAACACATTATATGTTACGATCATAATGTAACATTCGAAATACAAGAGCCTAGGCCAAAATCTTCAGAGAAGGCAATGGCAACCCACTCCAGTACTCCAGTACTCTTGCCTGGAAAATCCCATGAACAGAGGGCCTGGTAGGCTGCAGTCCATGGGGTCGCTAAGAGTCAGGCACGACTAAGCGACTTCACTTTCACTTTTCATTTTCATGCATTGGGGAAGGAAATGGCAACCCACTCCAGTGTTCTTGCCTGGAGAATCCCAGGGACAGAGGAGCCTAGTGGGCTGCTGTCTATGGGGTCGCACCGAGTAGGACACGACTGAAGCCACTTAGCAGCAGCAGCAGCAGCAGGCCAAAATCCTAGCCTGTAAAGGAACAATGAGCAAAGGCGGGAGGTGACAGTTCATCTACACTGACACTAGCTTTTGACCCAGAGAACAAAAGAATGTCCAGAATAAATGGTTAATAAATAAATGGTTATTAGCAAAAGTCAAGTCATAAGGATGTCAGTAAAACCTAGAACAGACTTCAGATCTGAAGGGCTTCCTTTAGGCATTTAGGATAGGCAGAATGGGGGCTGGGAAGGATACAGGCAGAGAGCCTAGAAAATGATCAACAAGGTGAGACCCTAGTCTGCTCCAACAAGCCAGGGAACGCTGGCCAACACCCAGGAGCCAGACCTCAGCGTCCTCAAACCCAGGGACTGGACCAAATGTTATAAATAAGGGTTCCCTGCACCCTGGCAGTCCTATGAGCCCCAAATGCTATCACAACAAAAAGTACAAAGGAAGGAAGGAAGTGCTCCCAGAACAGCAGGGGTCCCACCAACTAAACTGCAGAGTTGGGAGGAAGACAGTGCAGATGACATGGAGAGACTACAAACAGGAATTCTGAAAGAAAAGAAGGTTTAAGCTTAAAAGATAGGACCGAGATTTTTTTTTAATACATCTATTGTAAAATGAAACATCAAAACACACAGAGCCTAAATGTCGTTCATTAGTATTTAGGGGAAAAATTAAGAATGAATATTTTATTTCTGGTCTTTTACATGAAAATTTTTAGACTTATAGTTCTAAAATAAAGAACTTAGTAAAGGTTTGATATTATAATAAAAATAAGTATTATATGATACCACTTATATGTGGAATCTAAAAATAATGGTACAAATGAACCTATTTATAAAACACAAAGAGTCACAGATGTATAAAACAAACTTATGGTTACCAAGGGTAACGGGGGGAGGGATAAACTGGGAGATTGGGACTGACATAAACACACTGCTGCTGCTAAGTCACTTCAGTCGTGTCCGACTCTGTGCGACCCCATAGACGGCAGCCCACCAGGCTCCCCCGTCCCTGGGATTCTCCAGGCAAGAACACTGGAGTGGATTGCCATTTCCTTCTCCAATTCATGAAAGTCAAAAGTGAAAGTGAAGTTGCTCAGTCGTGTCCAACTCTTCGAGACCCCATGGACTACAGCCTACCAGGCTCCTCCATCCATGGGATTTTCCAAGCAACAGTACTATATATAAAATAGATAACTAATAAGGACCTACTGTAAGCACAGGGAACCCTACTCAATACTCTGTAAGGACTTACACAAGTTAAAAAAAAAAATCTAAAAAAAGAGTCGATATATGTTTGCTGTACAACTAAAATTAGCACAACATTGTAAATCAAGTATACTCCAATAAAAATTATTACTCAAAATAATAACAATAACCACCATTATTATTGTTATTATTACTGAGACACAGTTTCAAAGTGGTTTTGAACATGTCTTCTAAGATCAGACTGGCTGGCTGGGAATCCTGGCTCTGTAGTTTACCAGCTATACAACCTCAAGTGCTACTCAACCTCATGGTGCCTGTTTTCTCATCTATAAAACAGGGATACAAATGACCTAATTTTGTTCCTTTTTATAGCCAAGAAATATCCCATTGTATATATGTCCACTCATCTGTCAGTGGACATGTCGGCTGCTCCACGTCCTGGCTACTGGAAACAGTGCTGCAGCAACACTGGGGCGCATGGTCTTTTTGAATCATGGTTTTCTCAGAGTATATACCCAATATATGGGCTCATGGATCACATGGTAGCTCTATTTTTAGTTTTATAAGGTACCTCCATACTCCAATTTAAAAAAGGTAAGGGAGACAACATCTACATAATAGAAATAATAAAAGATTAAATCAGTACATGTAAAGTATTCGGCATGGTACCAGATACAAAGAATGTGTTTGATGACTATCACTGAGTTTAGTACAGAATGATGTTATTCCTGGACTCTCAAGTCCTATCTCAAGTAGGGAAATGGGAAAAACATGTACTCTTTAAATGTCCCTTTAATTTAGAAAGCTTTATATACATCTGCCTTATCCATCCACTTACATATTGTCTCACCCCAAGATGTACCCAATGGATCATTAAATAATTAAGAGAATTAAGATTCAAAAAAGCTTCTAAAGTTTTTATGCTTTTAAAAGGAAGTTTCAGAAAAATGGCCTTCTTAACTCCTAAAGTTACTGGTTGCTATTTTTAAAAGCTGCACATGAATTTTTTTTCTTGCTAAAACACAAAACCAATCTTCTGATCAATAAATCACAGGAAGGAAATTGTTTAATATTCATGAGAATGGTGCCACAGCCCTAAGAGCATGAGTTTATGAAGCCTAGTTTGTTTAACTTATGCTATAAATCATCCAATATTCCAGATACAGAGGGAATATGACAAGACTTTGTCACTATCAGCGATGATCACAGTGGTTCCAAGGGCAGGACTTACACACCTGGCCCTGACTGCCTTGAAACCCACAATGAAAGAAGAAAAAAATAAACCCCTCAAGTGCTCAAGTTAGATGTTTTGATACTTCTGTATATATAACTGAGCTTCTCTTCTGAGAACTTGTTACCAACAATCATATACCCTTGCCCTAGAAACCTTTAAAATATAATCTTCGTCAAACTTCTTGACCAAGGAAATATCTATGCGAGCACTGTTCAAGAGAAATATAAAGCAAACCACAAAGCTATTTTAAAACTATCTTGCAGCTACACTTAAAAAAAGCAAAAGCAGGAGAAATTAGTTTTAATAATATATTTAACCTAATGTATCAAAAATATCGTTTCACTATATGCTCAATATAAAAATTAATGACACATTTTACTAACTGTTGCACTACATGCATAAAATAGCACAATTTTACTCCTTAAGCCTTTGAAATGTGACCAGCTCAAACTGACTTGTGCTGTAAGTGCAAAGTACAGACTGGGTTTTAAAGATTTAACGTAAAATATTGTAAAAATAGTGCAAGTAGTAACTACTAGTTATAATATTTCATACTAAATATTTTTTAAGACCCAGTATGTACTTTGCACTTACAGCACAGGTCAGTTTGGACTGGTCACTTTTCAAGGGCTTAATGGTCATCTGTGGTTGTAGGTTACCAAACCAGACAGGACAGGTCTACACCATCATAATCCAGAATATCAGGCAAAGACCAGATGCTAATTACAACTTCTTCTGTTAAAAAAGAAAAATGAAATGAAATTCTGATTATAAAACTGTTCTGGTAGGTTACACAACAAAAGGCCTATTATTTAAATAAAAATCTTTTAGATTTTAGTACAATTTTCTGTCCCCTCTCACCTCCCCCTCTCCACCTAGGTTTCTCCAGCATGAAGAGTTCATGAAACCTATGAAAACAAAAGCCAGGAAGCCTCATTGAGAGCAATTCAGGCTCAGCCACAACCAAACCTTTTGTTTCCTCTATTTCTCAGAAATTCAGTTCACTTATCTCCTCTACAAACTAACTTCCAACCCAACTGGTTACAAACAACCTATCAGGATGCAAAAGTGTGAAGTCAAAAACATCCCTTCTAGCAGCAACCTACACGGGATTTCCCAAAATCACAAAATCAGACCATGGAAACCCCATGCTTCCTTCCTTGTAATCGAAGATGTTCCCACCAATTCACACATCAAGTAACTTCACCAATAAAATTCTAAGAAGTAGAGTGATTGCGACCATGGTTCAGGAATGCAATTGTGTTTGAAGAAAACAATTTCTAATTTGAATTACTAACCTCCCTTCCCTCTCATTCGTTTTCTTTCTTTCTTTTTTTTTTTTTTTTTAACAGATTCTTTGGAGCTTTTTGTCTTTGTTTTGTTCTTTCTGGACGGTCATACCTACTGTCCTTGAAGATGACCAACAGTTCTACCTTCTGCCCAGTTTACAGAGACCTGGAGCCATTCACATATTTCTTTTATTTAGTTTTCCTCATTGGAATTATTGGAAGTTGTTTTGCAACCTGGGCTTTCATACAGAAAAACACAAATCACAGGTGTGTGAGCATATACTTAATTAATTTGCTTACAGCTGATTTCCTGCTCACTCTGGCATTACCAGTGAAAATCACTGTTGACTTGGGTGTCGCACCCTGGAAGCTGAGGATATTCCACTGCCAAGTGACAGCCTGCCTCATCTACATTAATATGTACTTATCGATAATCTTCTTAGCATTCGTTAGCATTGATCGCTGTCTTCAGTTGACATACAGCTGCAAGATTTATCGAATACAAGAACCTGGGTTTGCTAAAATGATATCAGCTGTTGTGTGGCTAATGGTCCTTCTTATAATGGTGCCAAACATGATCATTCCCATCAAAGACATCAAAGAAAAGCCCAACGTGGGCTGCATGGAATTCAAAAGTGAGTTTGGAAGAAACTGGCATTTGCTGACAAATTTCATAAGTATAGCAATATTCTTCAATTTCTCAGCCATCATCTTAATATCTAACTGCCTTGTAATTCGACAACTCTACAGAAACAAAGATAATGAAAATTATCCAAACGTGAAGAGAGCTCTCATCAGTATACTTTTGGTGACTACAGGCTACATCATATGTTTTGTTCCTTATCACATTGTCCGAATCCCATACACCCTCAGCCAGACAGAGGTCATATCTGACTGTTCCACCAGGATTTCACTTTTCAAAGCAAAAGAGGCCACACTGCTCCTGGCTGTGTCCAACCTGTGTTTCGATCCAATCCTGTACTATCATCTCTCAAAAGCTTTCCGATTAAAGATCACTGAGACATTTGCTTCCCATAAGGAGTCCAAGGCTCAAAAAGAAAAACCAAGGTCTGAAAACAATGCATAAAATACAGGATTTTTTTTTGCATGCTATAATTTCTTGCCTCACTAGACAATTAAGTGTACAAACTCCTGGGAAGGAGGGGAAAAAGAGCCTCCGTAAGTAAAAATACAGGCAGAGGGCAAATGCGGTTTGGTTTACTGAGAAACTGTTTCTGAACACAAGCCCAACTGTACTCTTGTGGTTGTTGATGCTCCTTAATACAAATGTTTGTACAAAAAAAAAACAAAAAACTAAAAAGTCTTGTTGAACCAATATAAACCCTGCAATATCCTTAAAACCTAAATGAGTTCTATGACACAGAGTCTGAAATATTCATTAGGTATTCATTTAAAGACCTGGAGCTGACTTCTGATAGAAATATGCAAAATACTCTCTATGTGAGTTGCCAGAAAGCCCTTTAGCAACACAGTTTAAAGCCCTTTAGATCACTTTAAAAAAAAAAAAGGGCAGGTGATTTCTTACCTGAAACCACCTGAGCCTGATTGATTTTTAATCCATCACTTAAAAACAGTAACTTTTTGGCTCAATGCTCCAATTTTTAACATCTAAGTGTGTCCTCGGAGAAGGCAATGGCACCCCACTCCAGTACTCTTGCCTGGAAAATTCCATGGGCAGAGGAGTCCATGGGGTCGCTAAGAGTCGGACACGACTGAGCGACTTCACCTTCACTTTTCTCTTTCATGCATTGGAGAAGGAAATGGCAAGCCACTCCAGTGTTCTTGCCTGGAGAATCCCAGGGACGGGGGAGCCTGGTGGGCTGCCGTCTATGGTGTCGCACAGAGTCGGATACGACTGAAGCGACTTAGCAGCAGCAGCAGCAGTGTGTCCTACCACAATAGCTTACAATTTTTTACTTATAAAAAGGCTCGGAAAAACATGGTTTTTGAACGTACTATAGGATATCCTTATATTTTAACTATAGGTTATAAATAAAGATTGTTCTACTGTTAGTAATGACAAATCCAGTGATTTCTTATTTTTATTTTGTAGCAGTAAAGAACATACCCCATAACATCTTCAAGTGGGGGGTCATTGAGTTATACTAACTGCTAAAACCACTGTTTTGGAACTCACATCAAAGGTATGGAAAACTAGCACCAGTCAAATAGTCTTGAAATAGACACGTCAGCTCCACATTGCAAGGACTTATTAGAAAGAAACGCAGCATGAGCTTAGCTGAAGTGTGCCCCCCAGGTCCTAAAGATGAGCTTGACCCCATGGGGGGCCAGCCATGTAATGTATGCGTGACTCCACTCTCAGGGTCACAAGCCATTGATCAAATTCTCTCAAATGCGAGTAAAGCAGAAAGGATTCAGTAGATGGTATTAAATGAAGACTTATTTAGGGAAGGAAGACTAAAAAATTAAGATAAGCATATACAAGACTTTGTATTGTTTTCGCTTCAATTATAAAAGCCCATATCAAAACCATCAGTAATGCAATTATTAAGAAATGGTGTTGTTTGAGCAAAAACAAACACATAGACACAGAGAACAGAGTAGTGGTCGCCAGAGGAGAAGGGCTGAGAAGGATGACATGGGCAATGGGGATCGGCTGGTGGCGACAAAGGGAAACTCAGTTTGGGTGGTGAGCACGCTGCGGGGGATACCGCAGTAGAAATAAAATGTTTACACGTGAAACATCTCTCATGTTATAAATCAACATTACCTCAATAAAAATAAATGATCTCAAAGGATAGGAGGGAGGGGAGGAGGCAATAAAGGGAGAGAGAAAGACAGAAAAATAAGGAAAGAGGGAAGAAAAGAAGGAAGGAAGGAAGGAAAAAGAAATGGTGTTCCTGGAAAGTAACAAGTTTGAATTCCAGACTCATTTTTTAGCTCTGTGCTGAGAACTATTTTCTGACAGCTGAACCTTGGACAACTCCTGCCCACAGCTCTACTACACATTCTCTGAGGATGTACAGTCTGAGGAGAATAGTAAATGAGAAAATGCACCCAAAAAAGTGCCCGTTACAGCTCTAACATGGTAGGCACTGCAGTAACCCCAGCTGGCTGGTGGTAATGACAGGAAGCCCTGTCGGTATCACATGTCTGACACAGATAGGGTCTAAATGACCCCAAATTTTGTGGCAGAGGCTGGTTGAATGCCTGGACACTAGAACCTGGGCTTGGTGGCCCACTGAGAGCATAGTCTTACTGATGAGCAGATGAAGACATCATTCATACAAGAGCATATATGAAACTAGCTTACTTTTCTGAATCTTTTAGTCAAGGTGCCTTTTAGTCTTCTCTCCTTGGCCTTCACTCACTAGAGCCACATTTTAAAGACAAAGTGGGGGTGGGGGCGGTAAAAAACAAACTTTTTATTTTTAAATCATATTCTTGTATTCTCCTCATGTGCATAATAGGCGAGTCAGACTCACTATAGCATCCACAATGGCACAGTTTTACTAGCATACGCTTTTATTTCCCCTTTTCTGATGGTTTAGTCTAAATTACACTGACAAAAAAGGCACTTCTAGACAACTGGTAATAGAAGGCTATTAAAAAATTCTATCCTATAATGTCAAATTTCTAGCAGTTCTTTTATGATTTCGCATCGCAGCTGAATTCTGTCATTATCCATCAGGAGACTTAGTCCCTGGAAATCATTCACACTCTTTCCTCTAAGGAAGAGGACAGTCTTGAGAATTTAAGTGCTGGGAACAGCTGTGTCACCACCACAGGTCACACGAATTCACGTAAATGACAGAAGAAAGAAGCGCACGCTCGCGCAGCCCCCTGCTCTCATACCCCCACACACAGGGAGACCTGCAAAGCGCCGCTCACCCAAGAGAAGAGCACAGAACCCTCAACCAGTCTGAACCGTTTTCAAGTTTCTGCCGTATCTCCTTCCTTTCCCCTATTTCTTCCAAATACACATTTTGGGATAATTTAAAACTTACAGATAAAGTAAAAAGATAGTACAGACAGTTCCCGTATCTTCTTCATCTAGTTTGCCCTAGAGATAAAGCCTTACATACCATGATGTATTTGTCAAAACCAGGACAGTAACACCAGCACATTAATATTAACTCAACTCTAGACTTTAATATGGAATCTTGACTATTTTAAAACAAATCAGACATCATGATAGTTCACCCATGAATTCTTCAAGATATATCTCTAAAATATCAAGCTGTTTCTGCTGCTCTAAATACACTGTGAAGTTGTTCCAATATGTAGAAAATGAGTGATGCCCACAGGTAACAGATGAAAAATATTGGTATATTCAACCAGTGATGAAAAAGAAAGAATTTTAGTTACTTTCAATATAGTCCTAGACATAGGATAATTAACAAGGGATTCTTAATTGTAACAAGAAAAAAAAATATATGGGTGTAGTGATTTCAAAAGTCATTTCAGAGGATGTTCAAAAATAACCAGAAAATAAAAAAATTTAAGGAACTATTTAGCCTAGAGATCAAAACTCCACAAAGGTGTCTAGGAAATAATATAATATGCACCTCACAATTACATTTTTTTTTAAAATAGTAGTAATAATAGTCTTATATAAAAAAAATGACTCACTGAAATAAGTTAAAATTCCACGAAAAAGGATAGTGAACCTAAGAATTTTAAAAAATTTTTCTATAAATTTTGGCCCAATTTGCATTACATGTATCAGAAAACTAATCTTGTTTCCCTTCAAAATAAAGCACATCACTTGTTATGACTCAAACACTAAATTTCCCAGCAACTATTTCCCATGTGCTATCGATATCCAGTTCTTACAGTCAACAAGTGGAAATCCAAGTCTATCACATATATGACCTCTTCTATGAAGCATGAGCCAATTTTTCAACCAGAGGTTTTCCCCTCCTCCCATCTTTATTCTTTCAGAGTAGCAGAAGAGCTCTGGGAATGTCAAACGGTTCACTTTTCAGTGGTCACTTGGGTTTTTACTCAAGTTATTTCACTTATTATGGTGCTTGTCATTTTATAGACATTTGTCTCCCTATCTTTTTCATCTTTTCTGTGCTCAAAAGTTCTTACTCATCTGTATAATGCCAAAAGTACCTACCACAATACAGTGCAGATAAAAGCTACGTAGTAAATAAGTTTCAAATCGAAGTAGGAAAATACATACAGATATAATTTGCAGTGACTCAGATGCTCTTAGTACAAGTATACTAATATGGAAAATTTTGCTAAATGTCAGTAGTACGACACCACAAATGTAGACTACACGAGCACATAAGCTACATGGTAAGAACCATAACAAACAAAAGCAGGTAGTGAATACAACACACTCACCTCTTTCATGTGTAGTACTCAGGCAAGCAGTTGAATAATAAATGACCCTACAATGAAATGATCAGCTTGCCAACTGACAAGCGACTTACCAGAGGTATGGGAAAATGGGTTGCATACTGCAGGTGTCGTAGGAGGTCATAATTAGATGGAAAAATCAACTCCCTTGGTTTTTCTCTCTTCAACAGCTTCTCACCATTAACTGACATTCTTCTGCCCAGAGAAGGGTTGGCATTCTCACAGGACTCTCCAGGCATGGGAGAAAAAATCTAAGTCATGTAAAACAAATGTTGGAGACTGTAAATGAAAGAGCAAAACCAAAGCACACAACTTCAAACAACACAAGACACTCATACCATATCTTTTCCTTATTTAACCATTAGCAAAATAAGGAACTGTGTTAATTTCCACAAATTTTATGTTCAGATAAAGAGCATCATCTCCCGTTCCAAAGAGGAGAAACTGGCAACCACACACACAGGTAAGACGCGTGCACAGCTCCATTTCCCAGAGGACCAGAGACGAAATTAGACTGATAACTAAGTGTCTTCCTCATAGGGCTACATTTCCTACAAAAACATATATAAAGGAATAATTCACTTATAAAGCTCATGGACAACAGACACAAAGGTTTTAGTCTGTACCCCAACCAACATGTGTTTTCATAGAGTTAGTTACACACTGAGATCCCTGAGGAAGAACACGTAATTATACCAAGATAAAGTAGAAGAATGTACAAGTCCTGAGCCAGGAAAGCTGTTATTTAGAAGTTGAACACACATCCAGCAAATCAACATGGCCTGTCCTGATAAAATGATATTCATGGATTCCTGAGAGATAATGATGTCTAAACAAAGGAGTCACGGTCAACCAGGAGGAGGCAATGCAGCCAAAACTGAGGATGAACTGAAATGAGGCAGCTGCATGAGATGATGAACTGTGGCCTGGGGTGGAATTCATTCCAGAGAAAGACATTTGCATCACAAGTACAGGGGTCATGCCAGTACACAAGGCAAGGGGCAGGAGGAGGAGACAGCAGGGGATAGAGGTGGGGGAGGAGGGGTTCATGGTCAATAAGAATTGGAAGGTTGAACCTACTGGAAATTCCGAACCAAAGTCAGTTTTAAAGTCATTCTTGTCTACTTCATCAAAAATATTAGTAGTTCCTGAGTCAATGCCCATATGCGCCATAATAGTCTGTTCCTGATAATTGCCAGAGAAAGAAAGTCACATTGTAAATTTTGTAGTTCATTAAGCTGAAGCTGAAACATGACAGTGACATCAGTCATCTTATGTCTCTTTTCCCCTCAGTGTGTTTTTCCTCAATAAAAGAAAAGGAAGTTAAGATACACACTGCTTTACAAAGCACGTTCTTCATCCTCATGATAAAAAAGATTTAACTTCCGCGCTATTTCAAGAAAAAATTGCACAAACTTCCTGATTAAAAACAAACTGACCATAATTTCCTTCTCGGGGCTATTCCCAGTCACATGCTCACCAACTTGCCTTAGTAAGAAAAATCTAAGGATATTTAACATACAAGATACCTTGATGTTCAAAAGCAGGAAACAAAAGAGAGAGAGACAGAGAAACATAGAAAAAGCATAAACAGGTAAACTAATTTTATGTTTTACTCTAACTTTTTTACTGTGGACAAATTTAGAAACAAAAGTATTCATAATAAACAAGTAATTTTCAAAAATCTTTAAGAGTATAAACTATAAATTCACATGTGCAATTCTAAAGGCACATTTTTAAATTACAAAGATAGCCATTATTGTAAAATATCGTAACAGCATATGCTGAAACTCACAGGACCGATATGAGGCTTTATTTTTCAGAAACTATCATAATTTCTAACAATTTTCTATTATTTCCCATCACCAACTTCATGTTTTTGGCCTTGAAAAGTCCCAAAAGTATCTGGAACAATGCCCAAAATATCAGAAAATTGGCAGAAAATGATAAAGTCATACTCACAGCATAAAGTAATTTGCTGAAAAGAGCAATTCTACACTTGAAAGACAGATTAAATTTGTAATTAATTGAAATGAAAATATGATGTGTTATGACTAAAACATACGTATAAAAGAGCAATATAAGTATCAAAGAGCAATATAGGTAATGAGACATTGGGGGAAAGATGCTACTTAGAATAAAAACAGTCATGACGTCAGGAACAAAACAAGTCCAAATTTGAGGCTAAACATTAAAGTAAAACTGGAGATTAGAAATACATAAAATTGGAAGCACACAATTCCAATTCAGTGAAAAATGTGATGGCCTGTCGAATCTTTTCAGTATTAGCATACCCAAAAGACAATTCTAGAAGATGTAAATTATAGTCCAAACTTTTTCATGTCAGTGAGAAGCAGCGATAAATGAGCTTTGAAACTAGAGACTACAACTGAAAAGCCATCACCCTTCCACCAGCGTGTAGCCCTTCTGAAAGTGACTCCCAGCACAGTTCAGGTCCAAGGGCTGGCCCTCTCCCAGGACCGTACCTCCATTTTCATGTCGTGGTCCTTTGGATAATGCTCATCCGTATTCTCTCCTGCTGGCGACCGCGGTCGCGTGGAGGCGGTGACAGACAGGTCTCCCCGAGAGATGAGGGTGCACATGTAGGCATCGTGGGAGAAGACGTCATGCCGGATGAACTCACAGAAGAGCAGCACCAGGTTGACAAACTCCACCTTCTCACATTCGCTATTTGGATCCGCTGTGAGGGGACAAAGGCCATCAAGAATTCAGTTTCCTTGACTGAGGAGGGGGGAAAAAGAATAAAGACAAGGACTGAGGCTTAAAATTTTCTCTATTTTTTCTATTCTATTTTTTTTTTTTAATAAAGGATTTATTGGAAAATTCACTACACGGGTCTAGCTTTCAGTGCAGAACCAGTACACCAGTTCTGTTCCCACTGTAACTGCAAAACAGTATCCAGTGTTCCGGGCACTGTCCCAAAATTAAAGGTAGTGGTCCCTGGCAAATGAATGGCCATTTAAGTAATCACGTTAACACACAAAATTTCAGGTAAGGGGGGAAAAAAAAATCAAAGCCAGATTACTCTCCTCACATTTTATTTTTATAACTGTTATGATTCATGATTCATAACTGTCTGTTCTACTTTGAGCACCTGTATACTGGGGGGAAGGGGGGTGGTGGGGTGGGAATAGTGCACTTTTTCAAAGGAGACTTCACAACAGAACCATAATTCAGATGGTATTCGAAAAAACCTAGTGAGTAGAATCCACTGAAAAGGAAAAGGAACAATGCAATAAAAAGGACCCCAAGATGAAGCTCTGCCATCTTTTAAAATTCATAAGTAAGCTACTTAACTTATGACTTTTAATATTGCAACTACACTCTCAAACTTTGTAGCTGTACCTTTGAGATAAGGTTAAAAATGACTAAACTACTAAGACTAAACCTACAAAGCTCAGGCCCTAGTACCATCACACTCAAACACTGAGAAAGATGACAGATGGACCCAGGGAACACTAAACTCAAAGCCCTAAATCTTAACCCTGTAGGTTTGTTCTTATCTACCTCCAAACTCAATGGAGAGAGTAAACTCTTCAGAGAAGCAGAAGAGCTCTCCCTTACAGAGCAATAAACAGGATCCAGAGCAAGCCAGGCACAGGAGGAAGAACTTTTTCCCAAAGCAAGAAAAGGAATGGGGATGGGATGAGGGGAACAAAGACCAAGTGTCTGTCTCCCCCAGGACACAAGGTACATCCAACTGCTAACTGCCATTCGTGACAACACCTTTTCTCCTCTCCAGAATCTCTCCTGTCTTTCTCCGGGCTTCATCAGTGCTTCCTACATTCCAATCACCAGTTTGGCTGAGGTTCTTGTTCTCCTTTACCCTAGGATAGCCACCAAGAACCTAAAAAAACCTCACCCCCAGGTGTCACTCAACTGAAAATGAGGTCCTCCTCAGAGGAATCAAAGCAATTCTATTTGCTGCTGCTTTATCTCTCTCTTCTCCATAGATACTTTCCTTTTCTACCTCCCACACTTTTTCTCCCTTTCCTGTCACTTTTTGCCATTTTTCTGTTGTTCCACCATCATCTATAGTCATATATGGATGTGACGGTTGGACTATAAACAAAGCTGAGCGCAGAAGAATTGATGCTTTTGAACTGTGGTGTTGGAAAAGACTCTTGGGAGTCCCTTGGACTGCAAGAAGATCCAACCAGTCCATTCTAAAAGACATCAGTCCTGGGTGTTTACTGGAAGGACTGATGTTGAAGCTGAAACTCCAATACTTTGGCCACCTGATGCGAAGAGATGACTCATTTGAAAAGACCCTGATGCTGGGAAAGATTGAGGGCAGGAGGAGAAGGGGAAGACAGAGGATGAGATGGTTGGATGGCATCACCGACACAATAGACATGGGTTTGGGTGCACTCTGGGAGTTGATGATGGACAGGGAGGCCTGGCGTGCTACGGTTCATGGGGTCGCAAAGAGTCGGACACGACTGAGTGACTGAACTGAACTGAAGTGAAGATAAGATACTCCCTGCTGTACTTCAGCATATGAAAACCTCAAAATAAGGGTAAGCCAACTGAGCTTACACAAATGATTTTTTAAGTTTCCACCCACTTGATGGTTGTTTATTCCACACCCCACCCCCCACCAGCAGTGGAATAATTAAGACACAAAAAGAACATGATGGAACATGAACAACTAAGAGAGCATGGACAAGCCGTCAACCATCTTCACAAATCATGTCCTTGCATCAGAATCCTGCTTATAAGGTATCTCTGTTTTATCTTTGCCCCCTTTTAACACTAGAAGTTAGAAAATCAGAAACTTAGAAAACAGGGAAAGAAGAGAAGTTCATAATCACAATAAATGTAGTGAGCATCACAGGACCTTAATGCTGCTCTTCTGGTAAGAAAGATCTAGAAAGTGAAAATTAATCAATCAAATACAAGAGAATGAACTGATCTATTATTTTAACTATTAAAACTCCAAAAATGTTCAAGTCTTTGAAGACTGTCATAAAAGTATCCACTGAAAATAGGCTATAAAATTTTGTATGCAAAATATGCAGCACATTCAGTGCATATTTTGCAGCATATTCAGTGCAAAGTACATTGATAAGATTACAGGTAAGGGAGAAAAAAGATCAGTTCCCAAAAAAGGTCAATTCCCTTGTTTAAGATCTAGAAGCAAAGATCTTTACTTACACAACGAGGGGGCCTGTGTATCTAAAAACCTTAGAAGAACATTCTGGAAAACAGGTAAACTAGATCCAGCGAGGGAGGCTGAGGAAATGGACTCCTTCTCATCTAAGACTTCTGATTCACCACATCTCTGAGATTAAAAACAAACAAGCAAGTTAATTAGTGAAGACAAGTACAGTCACAATGGGTCAGCACAAAGAAATGTGCTGGTTTTTCATTAACATTTACATTCTTGGATAAAACCTGCAAAAGTGAGATCTCTATACTTATCTGAGGACCATGCATCATAAAGGAATATAATTTCTGAAAGTTAAGGGAAAATGAAAGAAAGTGAAAAGTCGCTCAGTCGTGTCCAACTCTTTGAGAGACCCCATTGATGGACTATACAGTCCATGGAATTCTCCAGGCCAGAATATTAGAGTGGGTAACCTTTCCCTTCTCCAGGGGATCTTTCCAACCCAGGGATCGAACCCAGGTCTCCTGCATTGTAGGCAGATTCTTTACCAACTGAACAATCAGGGAAGCAACTGCCCCAAAATAACTCAAACAATTTCAAAGAACTCCTGTGAAAAAACATTATTCATGTGAATTATAAACGCTACACAGCACAGTATAAATAACCAGTGAATGCGTAATACAGTATACAATACAATAAACTACTCATTACTCCTATGCAAAACCACTAAAATATAAACTGAAGCTGTCTTCATTTTTAAATAGTTCATTTTAGCGGTATGCCCTCCAAGAAACACTTGGGCAGGTATTATTGCGTTTGACTGCTCTGTGTTTGCTTTTGTCAGGTGGTGAATTTACGAGTATATTGGGAAGTAATGTGTCAAATGTCCCTCTAACAAAATTCTTTCCCTCATCACACTTCACCAATTAGCTCTCTCAGAACCTCCTGGAATCTCCACAGTTCAGGAACACATCTAGAGAAGCTGTTTAACTTCTACATTCTTAAAGTCAGAACTTACTAGAAGATCAGCAAAGGAACAGATTAGAAGCAATCAGAACCTCATTTTCTATTCTTTTTGCTGTCCCTTCGTTTCTTCCCATTTTCATTATCCATTTTAGCATTAAAACAGTATTATATTAGATATGATTTCTTCAATCCATCCTCTTTATAAGGGTCAAATTTTGAATATGGTGTTTAATAGAAATCAATTATCTTAAACATCTCTAAAAAGAATACATTTTTAGAGATGGATACATTTAAACCTATTAAAATTATAGTCATCTATGTGTGAACCTCTTCTGAATATGACTGTGTGTGTGTATATTCTGGGACACACAAAGAGGGAAGGGAAGACACAATAAAAATTATCCAGTAGGAGCAATGAAATTTGAGGAATCAACTTTAGTTAATAAAGTTTAACCACTGCACTTCTCTTTAGAATATAGTCCATTCATTAATATGTAGGAAAAAAAGCAATGAAATGCTTTTCTTAATTTGGCCATTATAAAAAGGGGCTATGTGGTTTACAACTTAGCATCAATATCTTTAAGCCCCAATTTCAACAACATGACCCTCTGTATTTGGTGAAAGGTGCTTTCCCAACAAAAGGAGATGTCTATGAAAATATTCTTCCTATTTCATTTTTGTTAATACTGTCATAAGAAGGAGGTGTATCATCAGTAATGCAACACTGAACGGGGTGAGCAAAGCCACTGTTGTCAAGCTTACACTCACAGGCATTAAAAAAGAGGCAATGGGGAAAATAAACCAGAATGGCCTGAGAAAGACAGGCTGGGGGGTGGGTGCGTTAAGTGCAGATGAGGTGGTGGAGGAGTCTCCTGAGGAGGTGACACATGTTGAGCCAGGAATGCTAGATAAGGAAGTGACGCCTCCTAAAACAGGAACAGCCGTGTAAAAGGGGGAACAGAATGTGTCACCCAGAGGCAACAACAAGAGCAAAGGCCCCAAGAGAAACGTGAGTGTGGTATGGACAGGAAGACCAGGGCGGCCAGAGCTGCGAGTGACCTACGGGAGCGGGAGACGAGGTGGGAAGGGCAGGTGGGCGGCTCAGGTGAGGCTCTGTGGGTCTTGAGAAGGAGCCATCAGGTGCTTTAGGAAGAGGACGATATGATCTGTTTCCATGGCAAAAAGTCAGCTCTGGAGGCTGTGTGGAGGGTGATGGGGAGGGAGGGGCAAGAGACAGAGACAGGAGGCAGGAGACCCACAGTTATCCAGGTGAGAGGTGACAGCCTGGTCTGGTCACGCACATGCCTTCTCCACCCCTAGAAAGGAAGAAAGGAAGGCTCATTCTGATGCTCTCCTTCAACAAAGCTATGCTGACGACGTTAGCTTTGTTGGTTCCTTTCTAATCGACTCCAGAGGCTTTAACTGCTGTCTCTGGGGCCAGAACACAGTCTCAAAAATGAACACAAACTGGCATCTGTAATCTCATAGTCACAGTGGCCTCAAGAAAGTATTTCCATATTCATTAAACACACGTGTGCATATATACGTAAACGATATTTAACACCAAAAGTACAGACATATGTATGTGTGAACGTCTTAACCTCACAGAGGGAGATTTCCATTCTAAGTCAGATTTTGAAGTTTGATTTTAAATTAGTCCAGAATATAAATTACAGGCTTCATCAACTTAGAGGGGTCATGCTATGAAGTCCTTATGTGAATTTGTACATTCCTCCTTTTTCTTTTAAAAAGAAAAGAAAAAAAAAAAAAGCACAATGAAAGTACGAAATAATCCCATTCAAAGCAGTATTATTAACAACAAGTAGAAAGAAAGTCAAGTCCACCTCTGCCTCGATTTCCGCTTGTCTCTTCTCCAGGAGTTTCGCCACAGCCATCGCCCTGTGCTTGCCTGACCGCTTACAGCTCACAGCCCATTCACACAGCAGCGTCACCACAGCTTCATCGTTGGGGGCAACCTAAGGACCAAGAGAAATGGGTACCAGCCATGTCACATGACACATTCACCTGATGAATGAGACTCAGGATGCAAGCAGCAGAATATTTAAACTGTTGAAGCTTTCTATCTTATTATAGTCAAGTCAGAAAGTGTTTCCAGATCTATTTCAATTGAAGTATAAAGAGTAAAACTTTAGTCACAAGGACAGAAATCATTTAGAACAGCTGAGTCTGTGATAATTCCAAGAGAACTGGAGTTTCCCTGTATATGCCTTCACTTGCACAGATCATAACCCAGCCCCATCAAGCCTCCAGAATTCAAA
Source organism: Bos indicus (assembly GCF_029378745.1). Lineage (NCBI taxonomy): Eukaryota > Metazoa > Chordata > Mammalia > Artiodactyla > Bovidae > Bos > Bos indicus. Next base: position 117,285,139 of record NC_091760.1, read on the forward strand.
GGAAGCAGAAAGGGACATCGACTACTGAATATCAAGAACACGTGTAAACCCATAGCTGATTCATGTCAATGAATGGCAAAAACCACCACAATATTGTAAAGTAATTAGCCTCCAACTAAAATAAATAAAAAATAGAAATTAAAAAAAAATATATATATATATAAACCTCAAAAAAAAAAAGAACAGCTGGTACAAAGCCCAAGTACCAGCTTCACTCCGCTGCTGACCCCCTCGGGCCCTTACTCACAGCCTCAGTCAACACATAATCTCAACAAGCCAGGCTAGCGAGTCGCCCACTCCAAGAAGGAATTGCAAGGAACAAACTGGAGGGGAGACTGGTGATCAAAACCTGCTGCCTTAGAAACAACAAGCATGAAGAATGACACCCAGGCATGGAAAGGAGCAAGAGTTACAAGCAGACCCAGTTAACAAAAGATGGGAGCCCACATCTGTGTAGGGCTCAGCACTGCCACCAGAACTACCAGCTGTAACTGCCATGGCCTAGACATGACACCACACACTGAGGACGAGAAGAGTCAGAGAACGGTCACAGGGACCCAAGCAACAGCTATGGCGGGGGTTTACAGTAAGAAGGGGGATTGTCCTTTTGTGCAATTTCACCTTCCTTGTAGAGGATCTATGCCTCTAGACACAGAACATCAACTGCATATTTTTAACATTCATCCAGTTGCATAAACACTATGCCAAAAGGGCCAGACAGTCACAGTACTAGCATTTACATGCTATGTGAGACGTTGTTAACTTTTCAGAATTCATAAGCTCAATGAAGACTATGGCAGCTATGGCACAGGCCCAAGAAAAACATACATATACACACATGTACTTTAGCACAACATTTCAGATGGTTTGTGGACTCTGACAAGACATTCAAGAATAATCCCAGGATAAGAATCCCTACTCAGCTTTTAAATACCAGCAGACAATTCAGACCATGAAAATCAGTTTATTCCAAGATTTTTACACTTCCTATCCTAAACTCAAATTCTTTATCTTAAAACAAAGAAATGTTAAATTATCTACAGCAGATATCTCAAAAAGAGCTCTGAATCTTTTAATGTAAAAGATCAGATCAGATCAGTCGCTCAGTCGTGTCCGACTCTTTGCGACCCCATGAATCGCAGCACACCAGGACTCCCTGTCCATCACCAACTCCCGGAGTTCACTCAGACTCACGTCCATCGAGTCAGTGATGCCACTCAGCCATCTCATCCTCTGTCGTCCCCTTCTCCTCTTGCCCCCAATTCCTCCCAGCATCAGAGTCTTTTCCAATGAGTCAACTCTTCGCATGGGGTGGCCAAAGTACTGGAGTTTCAGCTTCAGCATCATTCCTTCCAAAGAAATCCCAGGGCTGATCTCCTTCAGAATGGACTGGTTGGATCTCCTTGCAGTCCATGGGACTCTCAAGAGTCTTCAACACCACACTTCAAAAGCATCAATTCTTCGGCGCTCAGCCTTCTTCACAGTCCAACTCTCACATCCATACATGACCACCGGAAAAACCATAGCCTTGACTAGATGAACCTTTGTTGGCAAAGTAATGTCTCTGCTTTTAAATATGCTATCTAGGTTGGTCATAACTTTCCTTCCAAGGAGTAAGCGTCTTTTAATTTCACGGCTACAGTCACCATCTGCAGTGATTTTGGAGCCCAGAAAAATAAAGTTTGACACTGTTCCCACTGTTTCCCCATCTATTTCCCATGAAGTGATGGGACCGGATGCCATGATCTTCGTTTTCTGAATGTTGAGCTTTAAGCCAACTTTTTCACTCTCCACTTTCACTTTCAACACCAGGCTTTTGAGTTCCTCTTCACTTTCTGCCATAAGGGTGGTGTCATCTGCATATCTGAGGTGACTGATATTTCTCCCGGCAATCTTGATTCCAGCTTGTGTTTCTTCCAGTCCAGCGTTTCTCATGACATACTCTGCATATAAGTTAAATAAACAGGGTGACAATATACAGCCTTGACAAATTCCTTTTCCTATTTGGAACCAGTCTGTTGTTCCATGTCCAGTTCTAACTTGCTTCCTGACCTGCATATGGGTTTCTCAAGAAGCAGGTCAGGTGCTCTGGTATTCCCATCTCTTTCAGAATTTTCCACAGTTTATTGTGATCCACACAGTCAAAGGCTTTGGCATAGTCAATAAAGCAGAAATAGATGCTTTTCTGGAACTCTCTTGCTTTTTCCATGATCCAGCGGATGCTGGCAATTTGATCTCTGGTTCCTCTGCCTTTTCTAAAACCAGCTTGAATATCAGGAAGTTCACGGTTCACATATTGCTGAAGCCTGGCTTGTAGAATTTTGAGCATTACTTTACTAGCGTGTGAGATGAGTGCAATTGTGTGGTAGTTTGAGCATTCTTTGGTATTGCCTTTCTTTGGGATTGGAAAACAAGAGAAATATTTCAATTACAAAGTATAAAGACAACACAACATTTTTAAAAAGAAAACAAATTGGGAGGAATGACTTCCTGGATTCAATCTAATCCCAGGAAAAGCAAAAATATAAATGTCAATGCAGTGATGCACTGCATGCTTAGCTTTATAATATTAGAGAGAACAAAAGAACTTACCTTAAAAACAAAGCCAACAGTTTTAAATAAATTCATCAGCAATGTGCATCATGTCTACATTTACAATGTCTGCATTACATGTCTACTACATGTCTACATTTACATGTCTACATCTATATTTTTTTTTATTTTCCCTCTGCATCAAACAAAATGAAAATGTGCTACCGAAGAATAACTGACTCACTCAACTTAAGTAACAGGCTCTGCTTGAACCTGGAAATGCACAGAAAAGAAACTATAAAGGAAAAGACTTCTTTTTAACACATACAGAAACTGACCACTGGTTTGGGGCAGAAATATGCTAGAAAATCAGTCTTAAGAAAAAGAGAATTCATTTCCAAGAACACTTATTAAGCACCCAGGATATGCTAGTCTTTGAGGAAACCAAAATTTTAAACATCTGGCCCTTGTTCTCAAAAAGTTTACCCTCTAGAGGGAAAAGCAGAAAAGGGAACTCATTGTAAAGCAGCAAACTGTTCTGAAGGTGGGGGAGGAAAGTGACTGAGTCTAGGCACCTGCACTTCCACATCACATGGGTGACTGAACCCAGGTCTCCTGCACTGCCCGCAGATTCTTTACCAGCTGAGCCACAAGGGAAGCCCAAGAATACTGGAGTGGATAGCCTATCCCTTCTCCAGTGGATCTTCTCAACCCAGGAATTGAACCCAGGTCTCCTGTCTTGCAGGCAGATTTTTTACCAGCTGAGCTACCAGGGAAGCCCCTCATAGGTGATGAGCATCCATCTATGCTAGTTTATAGACACCAAGACACAAACATGAAGAAACAGGCCTGCAGTCTACTCACTGCAGCTTGAGTGAGTAGCAGCATTTGGCCTCAAAACGTACTCATTAGGAATTAAGAAAATCAGGGAGACATGCTGCTAAAAGATGAGTTTTAAAATATAAAATTTTAATCATTTGTGCCCATAAAAAGTTATACATCTCAAAATCTATTTTACCAGTAAGTATTTCCCAACACTGGCCAGATTCCAAAAAGTCCACGCCTTTCTGAGTATCAAACAGCCTGCCAAATGGTGCCACTCTTTCCTTAGGATGTTGGAGTGGAGGAATAAGAGGCAGGCTCAGTAGGTGCCAATTTTAAAAGAAACAGTAAGATATTAAAAAAGTTTAATGACTAACTTAGAAGAAGATCATATTGGAAAATCAGGTGATATTATTATACCAACCTGCAGAGAAAGCAAACTATCTCTGCAATATGAATAATTACATATATATTTATATATGAGTCATAAAGCATTTTGTTCTTTACTATTGAAAAATTGTTATAACATGAATTTTTAAAGTTTAGCATTACTTTCCAAGGTAACTTCCCATTCAAACATCCTCCTACCCCCGTATTTACAGAAAATTTTGATTTACATTTTAAGTGGTTTCAGCAAGAGGTCTTTTCTAGATTCTGCTGCTTATCAAAAATAAGGAGGAGCTCCTGCTTATTTTACTCTGAACACCAGCCCCAAAGTACACCCCATCAGACATGTTCAACAGGCATACAGATAGATACCCATGTACAGATACCCTTCACCCCCAGCTCCAGCAATGCTCTGCTCTAAAGAATTTTTAGAAAATTATTAGAGGACCACTTCAATTTGCCTGCCAGATGCTATATTACAAGTTAATTTGAGTAACTGTCAATAGGACATCATACCTTCAAATATGGGAAGTTGAAATGCATTCTTATCCTGTAAACAAATATCTAAAAATATGAAGCACCTCTTCTTTAAAACAATAAATAAAATAAAATCTAATAAATATTATTTTAAAACAAAATAACTTCAAGGCAAAAATTTGAGGTAATTTAGCAGCTCAAGATAAGAACTAAACCTGTGTTCAATGATATGATACGTTAAGTGGGACAGTCATACTCGTATATAAATTATTTGGATGCATTAAAAAAAGAAAATAAAAATCATCTCAGAAAGCCAAAAACATTTAACTGAAGCAGAGAGAGAAGATGGAAGGAAATCATTAGTTGTTTGTTTCAGAAAGTGGTTTTCAAGAAAAGGCTTGAGGAATGAGTTAAATTTCAAATCTGAGATGAACAGGGGTAGTTCAGGGGTTAGGACTCTGTGCTTTCATTGCTGGGACCCAGTTTCAGGTTCAATCCCTGGTTGGGGAACTAGAATTCCATAAGTCGAGTGGCAAGCCAAAAAAAAAAAAGAGAGAGAGAAGGAAAAAAATGGAATTTAAAAAACTGAGAAGAACAAAAGGAGAAATAAGTATGTGGTAGGCAGAATAATCCCCCATCCTAAAGAGGTGCATGTCCTAAGCTCAGGATGTGTGAGTATGTTACTGTAAATGAAAAAAGGGGATTCTGTAATAGATGTGATTGAGATAAGATCCTAGGAAGAGGGGATTCCCCTAGATGTGAGCAGGCCCAAGTTCATCACAAAGAAGCTTCTAAAGGAAAAGGGAAAAGCAGGAGAGTCAGAGTTAGACATGCAACAACGGAAACAAGACTCAGAGGCAGGGAGAGATGTGAAGGGGCCACTTTGTTGATTCTGCAGATGCAGCAAGGTGACACAAGCTAAGGAATGTTGGTGATCTCTAGAGACTGGAAAACAGAAGGAATAAATTTCTTCCCAAGAGCCCATATAAGGAACACAGCACAGCAAACCCCTTGATTAGAGCCCAGTAAGATAATAATCGAGCTTCCCTTGTGGCTCAGCTGGTAAAGAATCCACCTACAATGCAAGAGATATGGGCTGGGAAGATCCCTGGAGAAGGGAAAAGCTACACACTCCAGTATTCTGGCCTGGAGAATTCCACGGACTGTACAGTCCATAGTGTCACGAAGAGTCAGACACATCTGAGCTACTGACACTTTCTTTCAAGATCATAACCTCCAGAACCATAAAAGGGTAAGTTTGTGCTGTTTTAAGCCACTAAACTTTTGATAACTTGTTACAGCAGAAGCAAGTAGTGTTGAACATTGGGGTGCGTGTTTTTTCCAATTATGTTTTTCTCTGGATGATTTTATTTGCAAAGCAGAAATAGAGACACAAACCTAGAGAACAAATACATGGACACCAAGGGGATTGGATCAATTGAGAAGCTACCATTGACTTGTACATATAGTACTGATATTATGTATAAAATAGATTAACTAATGAGAATCTACTCAAAGCACAGAGAAATCTATGCAAAGTAATGTTCTCTGGTGACTGAAATGGGACAGACACCCAAAAAGTGGGGTGTAGCTATTCACTTTGCTGTACAGTAGAAGCACTCCATTGTAAAGGAACTATAAGTCAATTTTTAAAAAAAAAAAAAAAAGCAATGTGGAGCTTCAAAGAATTACAGGGGCAGAGGACTTCTGATTAAATGGCAATTATAGGAAGGCTACAATAAACAAGATTAAAAACCTAAGAAAAAGAGTTTAATGATAACTCACCAAAGAGTACCACAAAATAGGTAGTAGCCTCATTAATTCATTTACTTACTAATTCATCAATAAATATGTATTGCCACCAGGCCTTCTAGGCATCAGATATTAACCGTCTCATGTATTACTCTGTACGAATAAAAACTGGTTATTTTCTTTTCGGACTTAATTTCTACTATGAAACAAGAGTCTTTAAAATGTTCGCAATCTCAAGAATACAGCCCAAGGAAATTATCTTAAAGTAAAAACAATTGAGTCTTCCAGACAACCATGAAGCATAATACCAAGACACTTCCCCCTCCCAGCTCCCCAGATTGACAAACTTTCCCTCCAGAGTTTGAAAGGGGCACCTAATGGACCAAATCAGAGAAAACCAGGTGACCTGAGAGGAAGAGAGAGATCCACACAGCTGGTTCAGAAGCCAGAGAACTGCTTTCAGCAGTGGAACTAGCGGAACTTGTGTGATGTTTGCTTGGTTTTTATTTTTCTGCAGCAAAGAGTAATATTTCAATATCTAAGTAAAGATGCATAAATAGGAAAGACAGATAAGACAGGCTTGCAACGGAACACAGGAAATAGGAAGTCAGAGGTGCACGACTACTGCTGCTGCCTCGCAAGAAGGGAAGTTCTCAGACCTCAGACGAGGTGCAAGCTCGGCCCACCCACCATCCTCTCCTCCTTCTGGGAACAGCACTCCTGCTTCTTCTGGGGGTACTGCCCCTTCACCTGCCTCAAGTAGTTCATGAAACCAGGTATTAATTATAGTGCCTCACCCACTCATCTTCAGCGTGACGGTCTGGATTTGGGTCTTTGATGGGCAGTGAAGACTTGGGGCAATTCTTTGAACACAAGGGAAAAAAAATCACTCTACCAGGGACTGACAATATGCGCTGCTCTCCGCTCAATCTTGTGAAAGATATCTGCATGATAAAAGGCCTCAGCACAGTTCAGTTCAGTCGCTCAGTCATGTCCAACTCCTTGCGACCCCATGGACTACAGCACGCCAGGCCTCCCTGTCCATCACCAACTCCAGAGTTTACTCAAACTCATGCCCATTAATTCGGTGATGCCATCCAACCATCTCATCCTCTGTCATCCCCTTCTCCTCCCACTTTCAATCTTTCCCAGCATCAGGGTCTTTCAAATGAGTCAGTTCTTCACTTCAGGTGGCCAAAGTATTGGAGTTACAGCTTCAGCATCAGTCCTTCCAATGAATATTCAGGACTGATCTCCTTTAGAATGGACTGGTTGGATCTCCTTGCTGTCCAAGGGACTCTCAAGACTCTCCTCCAACACCACAGTTCAAAAGCATCAATTCTTCGGCACTCAGCTTTCTTTATCACCCAACTCTCACATCCATACATGACCACTAGAAAAACCATACCTTTGAACTAGACGGACCTTTGTTGGCAAAGTAGTGTTTCTGCTTTTTAATATGCAGTTTAGGTTGGTCATAACTTTTCTTCCAAGGAGCAAGCGTCTTTTAATTTCATGGCTGCAATCACCATCTGCAGTGATTTTGGAGCCCAAGAAAATAAAGTCTGTCACTGTTTCCATTGTTTCCCCATCTAATTGCCATGAAGTGATGGGACCAGATGCCATGATCTTAGTTTTCCGAATGTTGAGCTTTAAGCCAACTTTTTCACTCTCCTCTTTCACTGTCATCAAGAAGCTCTTTAGTTCTTCTTCACTTTCTACCATAAGTGTGGTGTCATCTGCATATCTGAGGTTATCTGGACTCGTTTCAATTGAGTCCAACTCATTTCAACCCCATGGACTATAGCCAGCCAGGCTCCTCTATTCATGGAATTCTCCAGGCAAGAATACTAGAGTGGGTTGCCATGCCCTCCTCCAGGGGATCTTCCCAACCCAGGGATCGAACCTGCATCTCTTCTGTCTCCTCCATTGGCAAACAGATTCTATACCTCTGAGTCACCAGAGAAGGCCAATCAACTACTGGGTTGGCCAAAAAGATGATTCAGGTTTTTCCATCACACCGGTGGTAGAACAACACTGTATTAAAACAACGTGCAAGGTCATCTCGACCCTACCCCAGGTGCACCATGGCTCCAAGCTTCTCTGGGCTTTCCCGCCCACCCTCGGTGCTTCCAGCATCACAGTAGTCTGTTGCCCTGTGCAAAAATATTTATTTCCATGTGATACGTATCTTTCACAACACAGCTTCATGGCTGCTGGCTTTAAATACCCATTAGGAAAGAAAAACACACCTCTGCACCATTCAAGAAAAGTACTTCATCATCCCAAACACTATAAGCCAGAGTTGGAGTCTTCAAGTAACAGAGAACTTTTCATATTGGTACTTTGACAGATAGTATGAAGATGACAAAATCCACAGCACGTACCTCCTAGCCTGTAACTACACACAGGCAAATGGGATACACAAGACCAGGAGAGAGACATGGAGAAACTGAGCCATGACTCATAAAGTTACAGTCAGAGAAAAAGCACCAAACTAAGGGGTCAAGAGGGCTTTCCTGGTGGCTCAGTGGTAAAGAATGCACCTGCTATCTTTCCAACCCAGGGATTGAACCCAGGTCTCCTGCACTGCAGGCACATTCTTTACCATCTGAGCTGCCAGGGAAGCCTGCCTTGCTTTTACTGTTTGATTAACAATATCTATTGAATCTACTGTGTGCCAGGGGCTGCAGTAGATACTGAAAATGGAAAAGACAGATCCCTGCCTTGTACAATCATCTCATCTAGCATGTGTTAGAGAAGGAATGCAACGGCGCAGAACCAGTGGCTATGGTTTTTCCAGTGGTCATGTATGGATGTTGAGAGAGTCATTTCCTAGGCAGGTTAATAGGGAGTCTAGGGGTCCCCAAGGAGAGAGGGGTCTGGAATTCTCAAGGAGGAAGAAAGGACAAACTTTTTTTCTTTCTCCACATTCCTTAGGATTATATAACAATAATGTATCCCGCCTAAGGACAGTCTTTGGATTCAACCTTCTGTTATCTTAAAATGTTAATTATGGGAGTAGACCTGGTCTTTACAAGGACGTATCTTGCCTGAGGACAGTGTTATCTTAAAATGTAAACTGTGGGAGTAGGTCTGATGAGGTCTTTACAACCTCCAGACATTCTTTGGATTATATAACCTCACTGTTAACACTAGCAAGCGGGTACTCTTTCTGCCCCCTTCTGATGCCTATGTCAGAAGCTTTCTCTATCTCCTTTTTACTTTAATAAAACTTTATTACACAAAAGCTCTGAGTGATCAAGCCTCGTCTCTGGCCCCGGATTGAATTCTTCTCCTCCAGGGGCCAAGAATCCCGGTGTCTTCGCGTGATTCAACAATAACCTTTCAATGTGAGAGGTGGACTATAAAGAAAGCTGAGTGCCAAAGAACTGTGGTGTTGGAGAAGACTCTTGAGAGTCCCTTGGACTGCAAGGAGATCCAACCAGTCCATCCTAAAGGAGACCAGTCCTGGGTGTTCGTTGGAAGGAATGATGCTAAAGAGAAACTCCAATACTTTGGCCACCTCACGCGAAGAGCTGACTCATTGGAAAAGACCCTGATGCTGGGAGGGATTGGGGGCAGGAGGAGAGGGGGACGACAGAGGATGAGATGGCTGGATGGCATCACCGACTCGATGGATGTGAGTTGAGTGAACTCCGGGAGTTGGTGATGGACAGGGAGGCCTGGCGTGCTGTGATTCATGGAGCTGCAAAGAGTCGGACACGACTGAGCAACTGAACTGAACTGAACCTACTGTAGTTGTTAAGTGCTCATATACAAGTACATAAACGTAAAGCAAAGTATCCAAGGGATATGCACCAACACGCACAGTTGTTTCAGCTGCTGTATGTAATGAGTATTTGTTATACAGTCTGCTCTGCTCTGATACTTTCACAACAACCCTATGATTGTTGAGTAAACCGCGGCCAAAGGCTAAGTAACTTATTAAATGTCTTAAAGATGCTATTAATAGGTCACAGACCTAAGAGTCAAATCTAAGCTATCTGTCTCCACAGTGGGGACACATGCCAAAATGCCCCCGTCTGGGCAAAAGAGTGGGAGACGAAACCGAGCTGTGGGCTGAAAGGGACTTCTTGATATCAAGAATGTCTTCATGTATTATCTGTATAGAAATCACAAGAAGAAATAACTTCCATAAAGAAAACAAATGAGAGAGCACTGACCCAAAATTCCAAAATCAGTAAGATCCTTACCCAACTGAATGCAGAGTTCCAGAGAAGAGCAAGGAGAAATAAGAAAACCTTCTTACATGAACAATGCAAAGAAATAGAGGAAACGATAAAATGGGAAAGACTAGAGATCGCTTCAAGAAGATTGGAGATACCAAGGGAATATTTCATGTAAGGACGGGCACAATAAAGAACAGAAACAGTAAGGACGTAACAGAAGCAGAAGAGATTAAAAAGAGTTAGCAAGTATAAAAGAAGAAGTATACAAGAAAGGTCTTAATGACCCAGATAACCACGATGGTGTGGTCACTCACCTAGAGCCAGACATCCTGGAGTGTGAAGTCAAGAGGACCTTAGGAAGCATTACTACAAACAAAGCTAGTGGAGGTGATAGAATTCTAGCTGAGGTATTCCAAATTCTAAAAGATGCTGCTGTTAAAAGTGCTACACTCAGTATGTCAGCAAATTTGGAAAACTCCAGTGTCCACAGGATGGAAAAAGGTCAGTTTTCATTCCAATCCAAATGAAAGACAATACCAAAGAATGTTCAAACTACTGTACAATTTTGCTCATTTCACATGCTAGCAAAGTAAGGCTCAAAATTCTCCAAGCCAGGCTTCAATAGTACATAAACCAAGAAATTCCAGATGTACAAGCTGGATTTACAAAAGGCAGAAAAACCAGGGCTCAAACTGCCAACATCCACTGGATCATAGAGAAAGCAAGAGAATTCCAAAAAAACATCTATTTCTATTTTATTAACTACGCTAAAGCTTTTGACTGTGTGAATCACAACAACCTGTGGAAAATTTATTAAAAAAGAGATGGCACTACCAGACCACTTTACCTGCCTCCTGAGAAACCTGTATGCAGGTCAAGAAGCAACAGTTAGAACCAGACATGGAACAACAGACTGGTTCAAAATTGGAAAAGGAGTATGTCAAGGTCATATGTTGTCACCCTTCTTACTTAATTTATATGCAGAGTACATCATGCAAAATGCCAAGCTGGATGAAGCACAAGCTGGAATTAAGATTGCTGGGAGAAGTATCAACAGCCTAAGGTATGCAGAGGATACCACTCTAATGGCAGAAAGTGAAGAGGAACTAAAGAGCTTCTTAATGAGGGTGAAAGAGGAGAGTGAAAAGCTGGCTTAAAACTCAACATTCCAAAAACGAAGATCATGGCATCTGGTCCCATCATTTCATGGCAACTAGATGGATAAAAAGTGGAAACAGTGACAGATTTTATTTTCTTGGTCTCCAAAATCACTATGGACAGTGACTGCAGTCATGAAATTAAATGATAGCTGTTCTTGGAAGAAAAGCTATGACAAACCTTGACAGATAATTAAAAAGCAGAGACAATACTTTGCCAACAAAGGTCTGTATAGTCAAAGCTATGGTTTTTCCAGTAGTCATGTATAGTTGTGAGAGTTGGACCATAAAGAAGGCTGAGCACCAAAGAATTGATGCTTTCGAATTGTGGTGCTAAAGAAGACTCTTGGGAGTCCCTTGGACAGCAAGGAGATCAAACCTGTCTATCCTAAAGGAAATCAATTCTGAATATTCATTGAAAGGACTGATGCTGAAGCTCCAATCTGATGCAAAGAGCTAACTCATTGGAAAAGACTCTGATGCTGGGAAAGATTGAGGGCAGCAGAAGAAGGGGACAACAGAGGATGAGATGGTTAGATAGCATCACTGAATCAAATGTACATGAGTCTGAGCAAACTCTGGGAGATGGTGAAGGACAGGGAAGCCTGACATGTTGCAGTCCATGGGGTCACCAAGAGTCAAACATGACTTAGCAGCTGAACAACAACAAGACCCTTCAGCTAACAGCACTGTCCATCTGGCCTCATAAGCATGGGCCCCACTCCTAGGGGCAAAATACTAAAATTTAGGAACTTCCCTGGTGGTCTAGTGGTTAAGACTCCACCTGTCAACGTAAGGGACACAGGTCAGATCCCTAGTCCCACAGCCACAGGGCAACGAAGCCCATGCACGGCAACTGCTAAGGTCCAGAGAACCCTAGAGTCCAAGTTCTGCCACAAGAGGAGCCACCACGATGAGAAGCTCACACGCCCCAGTTAGAGAATAGCCCCTGCTCGTCAGAACGAGAAAAAGCCGGTACAAGGCCATGAAGACCTAGTGCAGCCATAAACAAATAAACTAAAATCATTGTTAATCTTGCTGCAACCATCATTAATGCTGTTACCTACATCTGTAATAAAGATACTCCAAATGCAAAGAGAGATTCTCGTCATAAGGGGGACTTGATACACTTTTTTCTTTCCTTGGAGAGGGCGGACACAGACTAAATAGATTAAGTTTAATTGTTTCTTACTCAATCACTCAATAATCTAATAATCTCTAAAAACTAACCACAAGTCTATTCTTTAACAAAAAAGGAAAAAACTGGCAACTACATCTGAGAGGCAGGCTTCCTTCAGTAATTACAAGGTACCTGGTAAGACTATTTTAAAACAAAAAAAAAAATCTCTTAACATACTACATTATAAAACAGTACCATAAAAAGGATAGGAAAAATCAATGACTCATTACTGTAAGCAACAGCAAACAAAAAGCACTTGAGATCAGATACTGAATAAAGCTCTTTAATAGCTTTTTAATCTGAGACTAAAAGGGCATGTTTATAAATGTAATTAATCACTCTTAGTCAACATTAAACAAAATGGTCGTCTCTAGACAAAAACATAATTCACATTACAGCACCAATAAATAATATGGTACGTAATGATAATAATACGTAATGATATTAGCAAGTCACATGGTTTGCAACCTGAGGCACATGTATGGAGATCTGGATGAATTTCAAGAGTTACATAAGGTAAAAACTGGTCTCAAATGCTAACAGAACATAAGTCTGTTGTACACAGTCACAAGTAGTATTTCTAACAGAATCACCATATAAAGATTATTAACCACACACTCAGAAGATGTATTATTTAAGTATAAGTAGTATTCATTTTTTAAAAAATCTTTCTGTTTTCTATGAGCATTTCCATATGTACATTTCCAAAAGATATTTGGGACAGCTGATTTTTGAGCAGAAAAAGTTTTTCTTGGTTTCACATCCTTAGAATCAATGTTGATAGTCTTAGGTCCTGTGACATCTAAGGAAAAAAACATATACCACAAAAGCAAAAAAATGACTTCCCTTTGTTTTCTTTCAAGCAGCAGTTAAAAAGAGTACTACTCCAAGTTCTGAGAAGATAGGAAGTAGATAAGAAAATTAAAACAATTGCTCTGAGTATTTAAGTCAACTGTCATTAATTTGTCATCCCTCAGTTAAATCATCATCATTTAAATAATAAAATGAATAAAGAAAACAATTTGGGGAAATACGAAATGACACAAGAGCAGTCATTTGAGATGCATTAGAATCACAAAGTAAATCACTCCAGGTCCTTGAAAAGTGCCACATCTCTCAATCTGAAAATAAGTGAAACAGTAGGCTTATTTCCAAAAGTTGTCACCATATGGTACAATAAACTTTACTGCTTGCCTCTTATGATGAATGAAAGAAACCTACAGATAAGAAGGGAAATGTAAATTTCTAAAACACAGTGCTAGGTTCAACTCACTTGACAACTAAAGTTGCCCAGTTAAGAACATAACAAGTGGCATTTGCTAAGTGCTAACCATATGCCAGCATGTGAAGTGGAGTCGATTACTAAGGCCAGTGTACAAAGACAGCGACACTGCTTGCTATGTGCTAAGTTACGTCCGTCGTGTCCAAGTCTTTGCAACCCTATGGACTGTAGCCTGCCAGGCTCCTCTGTCCATGGGATTCTCCAGGCAAGAATACTGGAGTGGGCTGCCCAGTAACCAGGCTGGGGCCATCCAACTACTCTATAGCGAAGCCAGGATCCACATCCACATCTGAACTGGCCTCATAGTTGTGATACCCTACAAAGGCCAAATTTTTCAACTTGAGGGATTGTCTAAGGTAAATACTATGTTAAAATTGCCAAGCTTTTAAAATCAGTTAGAGGATATTCCCACAAACCAATATGCCCATATCAATATGGAAACTGTTCATGACAATTACAAAAGTTTTTCCCTCCTTTTCCCAAAATTACATCTGACGCATGTGTGTTCAGCTACAGTTACCTGAAATCAAACGGGTTTTTTAAAAGAAACAGCACTCAAATTTTCTTGGTGGTCCAGAAAACAGTGGGACAAATTACTTGGTGGTCCAGAAAACAGTGGGACAAATTACTTGGGAGGCCACCTGCCAATGCAGGGGACATAGGTTCAAATCCTGGTTTAGGAAGATTCCACACGCTGCAGAGCAACTAAGCCCGTGCACCACAGCTACTGAGCCTGCAAGCTGCAGCTACAAAAGGCCACACACCCCAGAGCCTGTCCTCTGCAACGAGAGGCCACTGCAATGAGAAACCTGCTTGCCACAACTAGAGAAAGCCTGCACGCAGCAATACCCAGTGCACCCAACAAACAAGCAATTTAAAATAGATCTATATAACACAAATGAACATGTCTACCAAAAAATCTTTAAGAAACAAAGAGAAAGAGCACAAGAAACAGAACGTACTAGTTAAGAAGGCTGTTCGGAACCATTTAGGGCTCCAGCCCCTGTTTGCCCACCAGTGAGTTGGGTGCGAGCTTAGACTATTTACTCATCCTCTTAAGCTTTGGTTCCTGCATCTGTAAAGTAGAAAATTAAAAAACAGACAGTTTTTTAACAGGTGTCTCACTGGCCAGGGAAAATTTCTTACAGCGGTGCCTAGTGCCAAAAAAGTATTCAAGAAAAGTTAGAAGAAAAAAGAAAAACTGAGAGGCCCACCCCAGTCTAAATGGATTCAGTAACAGCAAAGTCCACGTGTCTGGACACACCACTTTCTCCCCTAAGTATGTTATGCTCGTTACCTAATAGACTTAGTTTAAGGAAGAAGAAAATGGCAGCTGTAAAACATTAGCAATGCTTCCGCTGGGCATCCAGTAGGAAGATGGCTAACTTCTGAGGCTCAACAAGCTCCAGTTGGGCCATGAGCAGCACTGACAAGTGTCCTAACAGCTCAGCACTGGGCACCTTAATGGGAGCCAGACGTGTGATATTTTCCTAGTTTGCTTGACTTTTGCCTCATTTGACCTCTATCTTGAGTACAGGGCTCCCAGGTGGTACAGTGGTAAAGAATCTACCTGCCAGTGCAGGAGATCCCCAGGAAGATCCCCTGGAGAAGGAAATGACAATCCACCCTAGAATTGTTGCCTGGAGAATCCCATGGACCGAGGAGCCTGCTTGGCTACATAAAGTCCATGGAGTCACAGAGTCAGATACAAGTGACCAAGTAAGTTGCACATATAAGTCTTGATTCTTGGTCTTTAAAAGGTGACTTTTTCTTCAACAACATTAAAAAAAAAAATCCTAAGCACTGAAATGAGCATACCTCTCTTATAACACAGTACTCAGACACAGAGGAGGAGAGCTGATTCTGTCCAACTGCTTCCCTACAGAGGGTAAAGCCTCTGTAAGAATCCAAGAACGTGAAAAAGGCTGACAGGTCTAGGCTGTGCTTTATGGACTGGTGGATTGTGAGAGGGCAGAGGTGTGTGGGTGTGTAGGTGTGTGTGTGCAAGTGTGCATAAGATGGGTAGAGGGGTGTGTGTGTGAGAGATGGGCAGAGAGGTATATGTGTGCATGCATGAGATGGGTAGAGAGGGGTGTGTATGTGCGTGTGAGATGGGTAAAGGGGTGTGTGCGTGCATGTGATGGGTAGAAGGGTGTGTGTGAGAGATGAGTAGGTGTGTGTGTGTGTGCATGAGATGGGTAGAAGGGTGCGTGTGTGTGCATGCATGCAAGCACACCTACAGAGGTCCCAAGGGATCACATTGCTTCCATCTCTCTGGAGTCTTTCACTGTCTCCCTAAATCCATCGGTCAGGACAGCAGCTGGCATTTATTGAGTACCTGTCTAGAAGCTATACAATATTGAAATGTTCCATCCATACAGTTTTGTGCAATTTTCCCATCATCAGCAGACAGAATACCCATTTCACAAACAAAGAACTGAGACTCATCAAGGTAGGTGAATTGTCTGCGATGCCACCAAGGAAATGCACTGCCCCTCTGCCTCTGCCTCGCGGTGGAGAGCTGTCCTGCCTGCACCCTGCCATCTGTGCCTCTACACGACCTCTCGTGCCTGAATCCCTGGCAAACCTGACATACTACATAGCTCTTGGTTGCCCTCACACCCGCCCACCTAAGCCAAAGCCTTCAGAGGGGTGGCTGCTTCCAGTTCACAGTCCTAGCAGCTTTTTTACAAGCACCCAAAACACCGACTCAGTAAATGTCTCCCAAGGGCTTGCCGGCTCCGGCACGGTGCTCAAGGCTGATGACATGCTGCTGAGCAGGAGGAATGCTGCCCTGGGCCTGCAGAGCCCCGCACTTGCAGGAGGAGACACGGAACAAGCACAGCTGGGACAGAACAGACACGGGGCTTTGGCCCTGTGGACCATGTGGGCAGAGTCCTGCAGCCACACTGATGCGGAGCCAGACTGGCCCCGGAGGCCTGGACGAGAGCTGAAGGAAGGCCTGCTCTGGACTCTCCATTCAAAAAAACCCGTGTGAACTCATCACACCTGCCCAGGGAGAGCTCTGTAAACAGCCTGGATAGAAAATAAATACAAACACTAAATACATCCATTTGGATTTATCAGCAGAGAAGAGGAATGTGCGTCCACCAGCCAGTGCCATCCGGCCTTCGCGTTACTTAGGGGAGAGGCGGCTTCCTCCAGCCCCAGATAGAGAAGTGAAAGGCCGCTCTTCCTGCCTCCTTTTGACTTTCCCTTCTATCCACGTCCTCGGGGCACCCAGAGACACAGCTGCTTCCCGCCCTCCCCCATGACAGCCAGCAGAAACCAGGGGAGAAGTCACAAGAAAGGAAGTGATCTGGGGGCCCTGGAAGGGGGAGTGGGGCCCTCCCACCCTGCTGCTCAGGGGTAAGGTCAGCAATGTGACTCCTGCCTGCAGGTCTCGTGTGACAGGCTGTCAGGGCTTGGAATCCTCAGGAGGTCCCCACAGCCCCTATGGCAACCTCCTCGTGTGGTTATTAGTCTTCTCTGCATCCAGCAGGCAGAGCAGAAATGGTTCTGAAACACTGAACAGGCAAGTATGTGAGTAAGTGTTGCATAAAACAAGTAGCAGGGCCTGGAAGGTGACAGGCATCTGAGCAAACACAGCTCCCCCGACACACACAGACACGGAAGCCATACTGCAAAAAATTGTCATAAATATTTCAGAAGGATCTGTCCAGTGACTCTTTCTGATAGATTACTCAGAAAAGGTGACCAATCTGAATTAAGGACTTAAAATGTAGTTTTCATCTTACTCATAAAATAGCATCATAACCACAAAGACATCCTGCTTGGCTGGCAGAGTGATAGACGATTGGGAGAGTTCACGTACAAATTCTCACATCCAGGTTCTCCTGAAAGGCTGGGTGATCAGGCGACAGTGGGTCTGTACAACCAAGCAGAAGCTGAGATAGGGCGCCCTCCTCAGAAAGTGCGGCCCTTTCCCGGTCACCTTGGCCCCATCCTCTAGGTGCCCTGTCCACGGCAGCCCACAAAACCTCACACCAACACTGAATGCAAAGCCAAGCAGCATCACTCTAAAATAAGTAAACATCAAGGATTCTGGGTTCTGTGTTTTCACCTAGGCCCTAACTCGGAAGCAGAGGCTGGGCCACTGGGACAAGGCAACTGGGGGACAGTGTGGGGGCGGGTGTGTAAGGGAATAATGCTTCCCATGGCCCAGCACAGCCCCCACGGGACACTGCCCTCCTCTCATTATGGGACCATAGGGGCAGGACTAAGGCCTCAAATGCCCTCATCCCACACATCACTGCTTTCAATGGACCTTCACGGAATACCGAGACTGAGTGCACACAGGTCTGATCCTCAGAACTCGTGTGCCATCTGGACAGCTGCCCCCACCCCACCTCGCCCAACACGAGAGGCAGAGAACTGAATTTCCCGTAATCAGCAGTTCCAGAGAAAGGAGAATCCATGGGGTAAAGTTCACATTTCCCAAAGAGATGTGGGGAAGTGGTTCTGCAGTCTGGGGCCAAGACACCCCTACCTACGCACGACTTGGGAAAGCACGAACCTCAGCCTGGCTGCAACTGCAGAGGTTGCTCGGCTGTTCTGTCGCCTATCATATTGTCTAACTCCTAAAACAAATTATGAAAGCAGCAAAGGGGAAATGTATTTTAAAGAAGTGAGCTGTGTTTCTGAATCCTAACCACACCACTGTACAGAAGTATCACTCATCAGAGAATTATAGCTTCATCACATTGGTTCTTCCAATACAATACTGATAATGACTATTATGTTATTAGCGTAAACACTAACAACTTTTTAAGGCAAAGTGCTCATGTCTTCTTAGAGACAGATAGAGCAAGGAAGTATTGTAGCCAAGGCAAGAAAGGGCCCTAAGGCACAGGCAAGTTGCCTGTAAGCAACTTGCTCAAAGTCACATAGCTGATCAGGGGTCAAAACAGTTCTGCAGCTCACACATGTATTTCAGAAATAAATAAAATTCAGTAGTCAAGAAAACAGTAAACCCTAGTGAGAGGAAACAAAGATGAACCACTGTTGTTTACATGCATATACACACATACCTTGATATACACACACAAATAGATGCCAAAGTCATATTGTAAAAATTCTTGTTATAAATATTTCAGAAGGATCTGTCCAGTTAACTCTTTCTGATAGATTATTAAGAAAAGGTGACCAGTCTGAATCACGGATTTAAAGTGCAGTTTTCGTCTTACTCATAAAACAGCTCAGTAACCACAAAGCAACCACTCACACAGCAAATTTTTCTGGAGTTGAGTCAACATTCACTATCATCACTCTTGAATGGGTAGCATGGACGTTCCTTCCGACGAAGTCTGTGACTCCCGCACAGCCCCGGGCATATGGCGCCCTCTAGCGGCACACACTTCCCCACAGCCGATGTGGAATGGTCACTCCTTTACAGTGACAAGAGCTTAGAGCAGCGACCTCCAAACAATTCTCACACAGCCGCTCAGCTCAGCTGGGTTTTGTTTCGTTTTGCTTTTTTTAGTAAATGCTCGCAATATACACATATTTATAATTTTTATATGTTCGTTATAAAACTTAGACCAGAGTTGCTTACAGTGTAAAGTCTTTTTAAATGCTATCTAAATAGAAGTTCTAGTAACTTCCTCTCACACACACCCCTATCACAATAGCTCATCTCAACGACCCACTCTGGTGGCAACTGTGTGTGAGACAGTACAGTGTGACTACCCAAAAACATCAGACCGCATTTCTGTCCTTGATAAGACACTCAATATTTTCTCCCTGAGAGGCTGGCTTGGTTGGGTGAATCCTGCAGTAGGTTAGTTCATTCATTAGCAAGTTAAATGTCAGGCCAACCACAAAACTGAAGTGGCTCTGGAGGATTTGGTCAAATTCCCTCCAAGGAACCACACCGTCCTGACTCAACACTTAGTGCAGGAAGCTCAGCAATCTACAAGGACACCCTGAATGCCGGGTGTCCCTACTGTCCTTGCAGAGAGCTCACCTCTGCATATTCAAAAGTAGCGCTGGTGGTAAAGAACCCGCCCGACGGTGCAGGAGATGTAAGAGAAGCACGTTCAATCCCTGGATCGGGAAGATCCCCTGGAGAAGGACATGGCAACCAACTCCAGCCTTCTTGCCTAGAGGATCCCACAGACAGAGGAGTCTGGCGGGCTACAGTCCACAGGGTCAGCAAGAGTCGGACACGACTGAAGGGACTTAGCACACACACATGCATGTGTATTAAAAAAGCTTAGTACTCTTAGAGCCTTTTATCAAAAAAAAAAAAGTATTACAAGGAGAGAGACTTTCAGGTCACCACACCAAAAGAACACAGCAATACCTGCATCAACAGGCAGAATTAGGTAGGCGTACCATCAGTGTGCACTACAGATCTACCGAGACTCTCTCACAATGAATCAGAAAACACACCTGGTCTAGACCTCACTCCCAACATCCTGACGTGGCATCACGGTCGAGAACCTTATTTTTGAGCAGCAAGGCACTGACTTGCAAATTACTTTAAAAAAAAAAAAAAAGAATGGTAGGGCATGCATGTGTGCTCAGCTGTATCTGACTCTGTGCAACCCCATGGACTGTAGCCCACCAGCCTCCTCTGTCCATGGAATTCTCCAGGCAAGAATACTGGAGTGGGCTGCTATCTCCTTCTCCAAGGGATCTTCCCAATCCAGGGACTGAATCCGTGTCTCCTGTGTTTCCTGCATTGGCAGGCAGATTCTTTACAACTGAGCCACCTGGGAAAGTATAAAAAGAGTAACCTGGAACAAATTCACATCACATGTAGGATAAAGGTTAACATAAAGGTAGGATAAGGAAAAGTTTTTGGTTTTATCCCTTCTTACTACCTACACATTCTTAAAGCCTAGTACGAAAATCAAAGATCAGTTAACTATAGTGTTCCTTCGTATATAGCACAGAGAAACATAGCCATTATTTTGTAATAACTTTAAATGGAGTATAATGTGTAAAAATACTGAATCACTATGCTGTATACCTGAATCTAACTATAAATCAACTATATTTCAATCAATCAAATTAAATTGAACGTTCCTTCAAGATGGGCACCACGTGTTAAAACTGAATTCCTAGTGCTTCCACAACTTGGATATACTATACATGCTTTACATGCATGTAGAAGCAGAGTAAACTTCCATTTCTCCCAAAATAAGGTTGAGAAAATATTGAAACGTCTATGTTACTAGAGTAGTTCAATAATGAGACACTGAAAGCGTAATATAAAAATTATCTGTGATGGCTAATTTCATGTGTCAACTTGCCTAAGTTACGGCTCCCAATTTCCTGGTCAAACTCCAGTCTAGATAGTGCTATGACAGTGTTTTTGTTTTTGTTTTTGTTTTTTATGTGAATAACATTTAAATCAGTAAACTCAGAATAAAGCAGATTATCCTCCATAATGAGGGTGGGCCTCATCCAATCAGTTGAAGGCCTTAAGAGAAAAGAAAAAAACAGCTTCCCTGTGTCTCCAGCCTGCTGGCCTGCCCCACACATTTCAGATTTGTTAACTCCTACAATCCTGTGAGCCAATTCATTAACATAAACATCTCTCTTGCCTTTATATTTTTACATATATATATATATATATATAATTTCCTCTATTGGTTCCGATTCTGTAGAGAATCTTGTCTAAATAACTGTCTACAGATTTTTCAAAGACCATGACCACAAGTATTAATTAATTCACTGCTCTCTGACATGCCAAATATCAAAACACATTCCCCCTAAATTAAAGCCAAACCATTATATGAAGTACAATCAGATGAAGGATATTCCACTAACACCAAAATGTTAAGTGTGATGATAAAAAGGCTAAGAAAAAATCTTCCCAACCAATATACTTAGACCAGGCCAATGGACACTTCATTTTAATAGTGGTAGGAAATTTTAGTCCAAAAGAATGATTTCAGGGTGCAGCTGTCTTACAAGATAGTACACGTCATAGAAAAGTATAATTCAGTTAATTGCCAGAATTAACTGAATAAAAAAGAAGAAAATATGCTAAGAAAATTAAAGGTGAAAAGAAGAAAAAAATATTAACTACCTCTTGGTTGTCTTTGTTTTGGTTTGCCCAGAAAATCTTATGATAAAGCGTCTCCATTGAATTGCTGGAATCAGTTCGGTCAAAACAGTGTCGATCCAATACCTCCAACGTGTGCAAAACCCGACTAATGGTCACCCCTAGATGCAGAAAGCAAGCAAGCAGTTAAGAAAGGCCGAACAAAGCCAGAGCAGCATACTACAAAATCATCATCAGGTGGGACAAAAGGAATTTTAAGACATTATTATTCTCAGCATAAAAGAATTGCCAACAAAATCAAACCTGACATTCTAGACAGCCCAGATTTAAAGGGCACAGACCGAAGAATGTCCCCAAAACTCAGTAGGGAACTCTGTCTAAAAGCATCCTTGTTCACACTGAGGACTGAGTAGCAAGAATTAGAAATGGCATCAAGTCCAACATCCAAAAGCACTCCTCCTTCTGCTGTTCTGTACCTGCTGTCGACTCTTGGCACTTGTCAAAAGACCACCGAACTTCCACTGCACGGCCTCTTTGTTTTATCTGCTGTTCTACCTCATAAATCCTTGCCCGAACCTGAAAGATAATCACTTCTAATTAACTTTTGCTTAGAAAGCCACAGCAGCTGTCTAAATCATGCCAGGTTTTTCCACGCAAGCAGAGCGCCCCACAGTGAACCACAGTCTCGACTGCACTGTAGGAAAGGCAGGCGGCTGCCCGAGAAGCGCGTTTCAAAATTCACAAGTGCTGACTCCATGCCAGTGTTCAGTGCTAAATGCTCACAAAAATAAACGCTTACCCAAAAAATCTTTACAAGTGAAACATTTTCAGGATATCATAGAGAAAGGTCAAAGTTCTAAAATATCATCTTTGAGCCACTCTTCTATGTCTGAAAGCAACTAATCATGTTTTATTAAGAAAACTGCTTGGTTTAAAAGGAAAAAAAACAGAGCTTTTATTTTAAATATTTGTCCCAGTCCTGTGGTTCAAGTTTCTTCAGTCTTTGAACCAAATAACCCAGCCCTAATGAAAATATATAACAGTTACTAAATACCCAGACTCCTAGCTCTATAGTATATGACTCTACTAACACACAGACTCTGATATATTAATACTAAACCTGAGTGTCATGATCTTATATCAGAACTACCACCATAATTACCGTCTAGGGGGCAGGAGGCTCTGCAAGAACCACCCAGCAAAATGTTCAGAAGAAAAGGAACAATATGATAAACTTCTGCTGTTCACAGAGACTATGGACTTCCCTCTTCACCCAGAGAGATGGAGACAGAGACAGGAGGGCCCCTAAGAATCCAAGCTGCTGCAACCAGGCTTGACCCACTGTGCCGTGATGCTGCTCAAGACTGAAAACACCCCTCCAAGCACCGTAACAGCAAGTCTACCTGCTGGTTGAAAGCCGTGTTTCCTCCCGGCATGGGGAGGCTGGAGGGAGCCACCTGCAGCAGATCCAGGGGCGAGCCCGGGTTCGCGCTCTTATTGTCGTTTGTGGAGTAATTCCACACCAAGGCACTTGGGCAACAGAGAGTAACAGTCTGGAAATAAAGTGGTAAAATTCAGATGCTTAGAGGAAGGAAAAAAGTATTACAAGAGCTAAAAAAAAAAAAAAAAACATCATAGTTAAATTACAGTTTTCAACGAGTGAGCTTAAAACATGAAAGTCTTTTCTTACCCCCCGTCTCAACTTTTCAAATGGTGAGACAAAAAAATTATGACAGAATTATTCATTTGAATAGGTAAAAATACACTTATTGAGAAATTAAGGAATGTTATAATTTATAAGCTAAATTCTAGCATAAGAACCTAGGAAATTTAATAAAAATGCAATAAATTTTAAAATTATCTCCTGAAACAATGTTTTTCATGCAATTAAAATATGTAATTCCTAAGCCTGTAAAATCTAAAAAGATTTTTATTTTTTTTACCTCTCAAATAATGGTATGATATGTAGCCTCATAAATCCTGGGCAGGCAGCAACCCTGCACAGGGCCCGGGCAACACACTTTTTCTATAAAAGCCAGTTAGCAAATATTTTTTAAGGCTTTCAGGTCACCTAAAGTCCCTGTTACCTACTCTTCCTTTTTGTTTAAAGAATATAACACCTGTTCTTAGCGTATAGGGTGGACCTGGCCTTCAGGTTATAGCTTGCCTACCTCAACCTTGGACCCCTGTAGACATTTTTTTACTCTGTCAGCTTGCACAATGCAGTTTCTCTGACCAACTTACCTATACATCACAACCACCCCAAGCAGTAGGAAGCAGTATTTCCCAACTGTTCCAAAAAGGAATGGAAGCCACGGAGGAGATGAGCGATCAGCCCAAGGTGATTTCAGGCCTGGAATCACTACACTCACTAACCCTAACTATGGATTAGGTTCTCATTAAATTAAGTACTATAGTTCTATAATACTATAATTAAGTATTAGAGTTCTCATTAAATTAAGCACACACTCTGTGCTGAACACTGTCCTGGAAGCGACAGTGTAAGAACTGTCTCCAGCCCCCATCCACACATGGGGAAACAGAGGCGCAACGTGAAAGCTACGACCTGGCAGAGCAGAGGCTACAATCAGGGCAGTAATGATTCTAGAAGGCGTCTTCCCCACTACACTCTTATGCCACTCAACTATACCAGCTCAGAGAATGAGTGCAGTCTTTCTCCTCTAAAATGCAAAGTATTAAAAAACTAGACTCTGAGGCCCAGGAGACATCTGCATGGAAACCAGATGGCATATATCAAACTCAGGCCCTGAATCCCACCAGCAGGAGCATTGGTCTTCACTGGTCCACACCCCATTGCCTTCCTCTTCTCGTCTCCTGTCCATGGGGAAGTAGTTCCCTGTGTTCTTAATTCCAAAGCCTCCAGTATCCAGGGCACCGATCCATCCAATAGTCCTCCGCTCCTAGTCTCAGACTCCCCTCTACCAGCATACCCTTAGCTTAGGAATGCGTTCAGGCTTGCCCATCAAAAAGCAAAACTTTTTTTTTTTTAAATCTCCACTCACTTAGCACCAAACTCTCTTCCCTTCACAGGAATGATTCTCAAATCTCCAATGTTCCTCACCCACACCTCAACATGACTCCTCACTATCATTCACTGACGATCTCAACCACCATGTGAGTCTCAGTCATCTCCTTATCAGACCTCCCCAGTCACCTGGGCACTGTGCACTCCTCTCGAAACCTCCTGCAGTGCCCACAGAGGCAGTCCCGCATGGTGGTTAAGAGTGTGAACTCTGGGTCCCAACTGGGTGCAATTTCCAGGTTCGCCTCTTACTTGCTGTGTGACCTGTGCCACCATCTCATCATTCCTGTTACAGGAATGATACTGGCTCCTTTCTCATAGGATGATTCTGAGAACTAAATGATGCAATATACCTACATCTCAGAAGAGTGCCTATAGAACATGATAAATGCTACTGCTATCATTACAACTGAATTATGACTATAATAGTCTCATCATCTTTGTTTCTAACAATACTCTCCCACCTCACTCTTTTCTCTCCAGCCTGCCCAAACTTCCCTGGTCACCTCTGGGATCCTCCCCACTGCTATCTCTTACCTACTTGTTCCCTCTGGGCCACAGATCATCCCTCACTACTAACTCTCTAGGACATCACTCCCTCTCCAGGTCTTGACCAGCCAAGCGGCCTTAAGTGGCCCAAATCCATACCCCTGGTCTGTGGTCTGCCCCCGTCTTCAAAATCAGACATGCAACCATCTCTTGAACATATCAACTGGAGATAAGACAGTCCAAAACTGAACTTACACAGACTCATCCAAACTGATTCTTTCCTTGTCTCTATCTCCCCTACCCTCCCCACTCCCAAAGACCTTCCCTCTACTGTGGCCAAAGCAATCTAACAAACCACACACTGACCATAAAACTCCCTGATAAAACTTCCCAATGACATCCTAATTACAAGGCACATGGGGGGTCTTCTATCCCTGACCCCCAACACATTTCACACTTTATGTTCCAAGAAAGCCAACCTGCCCACAAGATGACTTACCAACCCTCCGGGCCTTTCTCCACACTGCCCCCTCTGCCAAGAACAGTCTACACCTTGTTTGTTTGTTTTAAACCAATGTAAGTGCCAGACCAGACCACTTTCTTCAGAAAACCTCCCTGAATTCTAGGTTAACTGAAAGTTCCACTTCTCAAATCAGCCCCGAGCATCCCTCCACCAACCTTCCCTCATCTCAGCACATGGACTCTCAAAGCCCTTTACTAAGAGCATGACACATTAGGAGCCCAAGAAATGTGACCTGAACACTGATCTTTGAGCTCCCAGGTCTAGGACAGGGCTGTATCTCACTCTTGGTAGCACTGGGCCAGGGGCTGACATTCTCCTGGACCACACAAGCAATGATGCTGGGCAGCTAAAGAGAGTCTGAGAAAACTATTAGGATCTTAAACAGAGAGAGATGGCAACCATCTCAAGCTGCCGACTGAGGAAGCTACATAATGCTGCATGGAGAAGCTGTCTTCCCCAAAGAACAGTAACACAGCTTACTTATTCCATGGGTTCCCTGAACAATTTTTTAATCATAAAACAGCCCCAATAAAGAACTAGACAGAAGCAATGAATCCTCTCGCATTGTGATCCAACACAGGGATACAAGAACAGGAAACTTCCATCTATCAGTTATTCAGACCAGGATAAAACTAGAGTTGTGACATGAGAGTTGAAGCATCACCCCCAAGTCCGCTGTTTGCTGCACAGAATGTGGACATAAAGCAGGAAGGGCCGAGGACTTACCTGCAACATACAACTAAGTCCATAAACCAGGGGGCCGTGCTGTGCACAGGAAAGAAAGTCGGAGAAGGCCAGCTGCACAGGGCTCATGCCGGGGCCAGGGGGGCCAGGGCTGGGGGCCCCGATGCTCGAGCTGTTTGGGCCTATTATCACATGGGGCGAGTGGGCGGCAAGGAGGCTGGGGCTGTCGCTCAGCAGCAACGCCAGACGCCGGGCACAGAAATAGGCGAGACGACGGGACAGGTAGGCCGACTGGACAAACTCATCTGAATACTGAGGAACACAAGGACACCAGCCTTCAGTCACGTCTCAGGCTACTCGGTGAGATGACCATTATAATACAGGCTTCTCAACATTACAAACAAAAACAAAAGCTTTCAGAAGTACTAATACAGACCAGTGCTGTCCAAGAGAAATATAATGCAAGCCACACATGTAATTTTTAATTTTCCAGTATCCATTGGGTGGCAAAAATATAACACACACACAGATAAAATTAAAAGAAAGATGTATTTTATTTGGCCCACTACACCTAAATCTAAAATGCTATCATTTCAACATGTTATCAACACAAGTTATCATTTCAACATGTTATCAACAAAGTTATCTCACAACATTAGTGAGATATTATATATCCCTTTCTCCATACCAGGTCTGAAGCCTGGTGGGCACTTCAAACAAAGAGCACATCACAGTGTGAACTTGTCACATTTCAAGGGTTCACGAGTCATGTTGGCTAGCAGCTACTAGAGCGGGCAGCACAGGTCCAGACGACTTGGGGAAGACGCAGATCACTAGTATGGTGTGGGCTCTGGAAGGGACTGGCTACCTTTCACTGGACACTCTTTCATATTGCCTGAATTGTCAAATATATGAGTTACTTTTCCAGGAATTTTTCTTTAAATAAATTTCATCCAGACAGCCTAAATTTTAACACACCTCAAGACAATCATGAAAATAGGATGTTCCCACCCCCGGGGGCTCAAAGAATATTAAAAGAATGTAGAAGACCCTCTATATCCCTAAACAGAGATAATGGGTTTTGTTTTCACAGAGATCTATGTGAAGGAGACAGTATTTAGAGAGCTGTTTGCTCAGCTCAGGGACAAGGGAAATTCACGTGAGTGAGAATACTTGAGAGGGACACATGGCTAGTACAAGTGACCTTTACAACTTACACGAAAGCCTCTTATCACTTCGAGTGTTGTAGCATTAAGATCTTTCCTCCTTCCATTTCAAAAAAGCCACCTATTCTTACCAGACTCATTCCTTGCCCATAAAATCAATTGGCTCATGATTACATGTACTATACCTGCAGCATTAGTGGTAATAAGAGTTTAAGAAGATCATCATCCATTGGTCTGATCTTTTCTAACACATCCAATATCCATGTCAAATATTCATGCTTTTCCAGCATTCCTTCCTTAAATGAACAAAGAAAAATTACACTGATAATGTTAAAGCAAAACCAACTAAAATTTAAAAAAAAAAAAAAAACCACTCTTATCTTTATACGTAAGTATAATTTTACTATTGTTTTCCTTGTTGCCAAACAGTCTCATTGATGAAAGGTGAAATTCTAAAGAAAGAAAATAACTGGTGTTATTTTGCACAGTTGGCTTTGGAGGTTTTTTTGGTTGTTTCTGCATACCTGCCTCATTCTAAATTCATAAAAATTAATTCCTACAAGAAAGAAAATTTGGAAGCATTCAGATTCCCAGGGCATGTCAAGTGCCTGGCTAGATTTCAGTGTACTAAGAACTCATAGTACACTGGCGTGCTGCAGTCCACCGGGTCCAAGAGTCGGACACGACTAAGCGACTGAACTGAACTGATGAGCTCATGCTCAAGGAGGACTTGGCCAATGTTGATCACTACAAAGAACAAAAGCACCTATCATACCATCATCTCCAAAAGAGGCTGAAAACCTCATCAGAGCCCAGGCCCTCTAGTAGCCTCTTTTGCTCTCCTAAAAGGAATTTCAGATACCATAACCCACCTACAAAATATAACTTTAAAAATCAAGATAATGGCCTGTAAAAAATGAAAGGAATTTATAATAAAATAACATATACACTTCTGACATAACTACACTAAAAACAACATGCCCACAAATTTCCAAAATGTTCCACAGGGTTGGTATAGCCCCCCCTTAAGATAAGCACTGTTAACATTTTCATCTATTGCCTTCGTGTATGTGTGTGTATATATATATATATATACATACACACATACACACACACACACAAATATATACTTCTTTATGACATTCTAGGTACACATATATTTAATGTCATATTACAGCTTTATATTATGATTCACATCATAAGAGAGTCAAGACAGAAACAAATGACCTAAATGGGAAAGAAATCGAAAAAAGGGAAGTGTGTGTGTGTGTGTGTGTTTAAAGCTGATTCACTTGCTGTAGTGTAGAAACAAAACACTGTAAAGAATTATACTCCAATAAAATGTAAAACAGACAAACAAAGATAGAAACAAAAAGTTATGTTTAAAGTCACGGAAACTTTTATGGTCATTCTGGTAACAATCTTAGTAGTTAAAATGAAGCCCTACTTTGTTCCTAGAAACTCTGATATATCTATGGACCATATAACCAGCAGTCTACTACCATGATTATTGACAATTCATTTAAAAATATACTGCTAAATTACTGTTTATATATTTAAAACATTACAGTGACACCACATTCATGATATCAAAGTATTCACTCATTGCTAATTTCTTTTCTTTTTTTGTCTGCACCAAGGGATCTTAGTTCCCCAACCAGGGATCAAACTCGTGTCCTGGCAGTAAAAGCAGGGAGTCCTATCCACCGGACCACCAGAGAATTCCCCTTATTGCTGATTTCTAATTTTTTAAATGTTTCAGCTAACAGTTAAGCTACAGGAAAAAGTGCAATTTAAAATTATCAGACCAATAAAGTAAACTTCATGTTAAAGAAATAAATAAGATGGAACTTTGCATTAAGGATTAAGAGATGGTGAATGCAAGGTTCAAAAAAAGAGAGTCTTCATAAGCATGACTTCCAAGGATGACACAGTGTTCATCCTCAAGATGTTTTTCTTATGCACCTGTACCCTCATTTCTGCACATGAATGTCTGCACACACATACAGTCAGTTTCACATTTCAGATTACAATGAATTAAAATATAATGAATTTTAAATGTTAACATTAAACTCAGATTCATCCATTTAGAACCTAACTGCGTCCTATAAAGGAGATACTGATTTCCATGTTCCTAAAAATAATCATTCAAAAATACTAAGCATGCTTAGAGACACTTTTTCAAAGATGCAGGCTAAATCCTCAACTCAATAAAAGCTCAGAGCAGGCAGGGAAGGAGTCCTCTGCTAAATGACACTAGGATTTGTAAGCATTTTTGTTTTTACTGATTTAAAACTAACAAAGCTACCTCCTAAAGGACCAGGCTGTTTCCTACTTTGAGCTCTTAGAAAAAGTTGCTTACCACGTGGAAATTATAATTAACGTTCTAAGGGTAGAAATTTAGAAACCACACATCCTTTCTACCCACCTACCCCATCACAATACCAGGTCATGAAAGTCTATGCTGATAATACAGCTTCAGATGAATACACTTGTCCTTCCTATTCACCAAGAGTAAAGACTGAGGCAAAAAACAGCACAAGTGCCATCTTCTGGTCAGTATGATGCACATCAGTGTCTCAGGATGGAAGTTTTAATCAGTCCTCAATGTCTTACCCATCCTCTCAACCATATTTTAATCTGCAGCCAAACAAAATTAAGATGACCTTTCCACAGAATAACTAAGCTCTAAAGAAAATCTACTATAAGATAGGAAGCATCAGCATAAAAAATTCTTTGAATAAATATCTCCAATTTCTGCAAAGTTAAATGGCTTGGGAGGATTACATTTAATGGTGCCATTATAAGCCAATTAATGGCATTAAAAAAGCTGACATCACTGAATGTTGGCGATCAATACATATAATAGGAAGCTGTCATCTCCGGGCAAAGGTGTTACCTTTAATACAAATTCAGAGTTATGTTGGATGTCTTTCTTTGAATGCAATAGTTCATATGATGATATAATGTAACACCCCCCAAACAATAAAGTGTAAGGAACGTGCCCTCAGTCTTGAGTTTCGTAGAAAGCTTACCTGGAACATGTGGAATGCCAACTTTTCGTTGTACTCCCACTGCCTCATGGCCTGCTCCACGTCGGGTGGCACAGGGACAGGGCCATCGCCCGCGCTGGAAGCCAGGTGGTAGAAGTCGGAAATCTTGGCCAACTGCTCTCGAAGATACCTGGTAGATATTTGCGTCCACTCTGCATTTTTTTTAAAAAAAAGAAGCCATTTCCAGATACAATGAATGTAAGAATCTACTTTTCTTCCCTCTTTCTCGTTAAGAGTGTACTTATAAAACAAAAATCTATTACACAAAAATGGCTTTGGCAAACATATACAAGCACTGTTCAGAAAAGTACGCCCATGCCAAAGCCCTTAAGTAATGTGCACCAGTGTGACATGGCCGCCCCATCGGTCAGCAAGGACGTCGGCCAGCTCTCTCCTTCTGCCTCTGTGACCCCAAACCTAGGAGAAGAGGTGTCCACAACGAAATTAAAAATATCAGAGGCACAAACGGGAAATAGAACAGTGGAGGTAATTCAAGAATCATAATTCAGGACATGGACAACAGACTTGTGGCTGCCAAGGCGGGGAGGGGGTGGGTGGGGAAGGGATGTATTAGGAGTTTGGGATTAGCAGATGCAAATTACTAAATATACAGAATGGATACAAGGTCCTACTATATAGCACAGGGAACTATATTCAACATCCTGTGATAAACCATAATGGAAAAGAGTGAGTGTGTGTGTGTGTGTATGGGGGTGGGGGTAGGGGGTGGGTAGCTTTCCCAGTAGCTCAGACAGTAAAGAATCCACCTACAATGCATGAGACCTGGGTTCGATTCCTGGGTCGGGAAGATCCCAAGGAAAAGGGAATGGCAGCCCACTCCAGTATTCTTGCCTGAAGAATTCATGGACATGGGGTCCATGGGGTCGCAGAGTCAGACACAACTGAGTGACTAACACTTCATATATAAATAACTGATACATATAAATAATGTTGTACACAGAAATTAACATTGTAAATCAACTATACTTCAATAAAACTTTTTTAAAACAAATATTTTTAAAAATCACAGTTCTACTCCAAAAAAATTCAAAATTCCCCAAATGCGGTTCTCTTGGGGTACATTTTTCAGGCTGCAGGGCATGGTTCAAACATGCCTAATTAAGGGGTGTTCTGTGTCTGCCCATCTGTAGGAGGACTGGCCATCCCCGCAGGCCAGCTGCAGGCAGCACTCCCACCTGCGCTGCCCAACCTCCACCCCTGCCAGGGACACCAGAGCGGCCACCCTGGACAACCACCTGGGCCTTCGATCATTCTGCTCTCCCCAACAAACACAAGATGCCTCCGGACTCTGCCAGAAAGAGCAGTGAGTGACAAGAGGTAGGAGACTGGGAAGGAAACAGAAAATGTAGCTTAAAAAAAAAAAAATCACTAAAATTACTCAAAAGTATCTGCCACAGGGGCACAAATTAAATCAATGTGTTGCCTTTGGCAACCATGAGGGATATGGTGCCAACTTTAGCCCATTCTGGGGATAAAAATGTAATAATTGCATGCTCACAGCCAAATTTCCCCAAGGATTAGTGAAACAGCATTTCGGAAGAAATCGTCCTCCTGAAACATCACCGCACAATGCTGTTTTCTCATTATTTCAGCAATAGGTTCTCCAACCTTCTCAATTTTAAAGGAACCTATTCTAACAAAAGTAAGAGTAGAAATAAACATCTGTTAGAAATTGAGTGGTTTGTTTTTATTTTTTAAGCACTACTAAAATTACTTGACAACAGTAACCCAGAGATAACTATTGTTAGGTTTTGGTTGAAACTACTTATTCTAATTGTGTCTTATTTAAAATTGAAATTCAAATGCACATGTTAAGTAAGCACTGCTTCAGTAATCAGCCAATGCCAAAAGATGAACAGACACTAGGTCAACATTCTGTTCCTAATATAATAGTTTGTCAGAAAGCACCATCAATAACAGATATTATCATTAAAATTATGCCATCATCATTAAAAACCAAACAATAAATTATTAGTGTCATCATTTTCTGGTGCCCCTGTTATGGACTAATCATCTGATGACTCTCACTTGTTCAACAAAGCAAAATGCCAACCATCAGATGAGACAAGTTTAGCTTAGCTATAATAAGCAAAAACAAAAATAACAAGGACCCAAATCCTAGCTTTTGTGTGCCAAGCCTTGCTATTAACTCACTCTCAGTATGGTACTATTCTCAATACTCAGAATAGTTTAGCCTCAAGAGCTAAAAATAACACACATATTCACACATCCCCTACTTTGTCTCGGGTATATTCTCCTTTCAAGATTGTTTTCATTAAAATATGGAAGAAACACACACTATAGAAAATTTTTAATGCGAATATGCCTAGAAAAAAATCTCAATCATTTAATAGCTTTATATCTTTTCAGGTTTTTACCTTGTATGGTTGACTGTTTAAACATATACACATCTTTTTTAAAAATTGCTGAAGATATTACTCCACAACTTGAATACCTTTAAAAATTCAAACAGAATTCAAATACAGACCTCTTGGTGATATATTTTAACTGCACCGTATTTAACTGATGTTAAGCTATCACATCAATGAGACAGATTTGGATATCTGGGCCCTAAGACAGTCTAGTGTGAACTAGTATAAAAATTAGGATGCACACAAAATTTTCATTAAAAATTAAAAACAAAAAATAAAACACAGCCACAAGTACTGTACTCTTTAAAATTATTCGGATTCACTAACCCCTCTCAAGCTGAGTTAGGACTGGTCATTAAAAGGGAGAAATGGCGGCAGCAGTGGCAAGAAACAGTGACTCTCAGGCCTGTGCACACATGCCATCACCCAGGGCAGGGGCGGCTTTTACCAAATGCCAGTATCTTCAGCCCAATCCCATCAGATTCTGGTTTAACTGGTCTGCAGTGGGGACTCAGTTCTAAGTGATAACAAAAAAACAGGAGTGGCTAGAGATCTTAAGGAAGATGGTTGGGGGAGAGAGGTGGGGAGGTTTCAAAGGTAGAAAGGATGCAGAAAGTGATGAAGAAGCTGCTTTGAAAGTGCACCAGTTCTAAAACTCTGGGGCTATGGCCACATCTCTAGTTCACTGATATCAAGTAGAACTCAAGGCCACCAAGTCAGATTATTAGAAAGTTTACGAACATGAATGTTACTGAGAGTGGGGTCAGGGGTCAGTATATAAAGAATGACTGACTCATCCTTCTGATGCTGCTCTCCATAGCATCCTGTAGCCACTGTTTTTTGTTGATGCCTCAACGGCACCCCACTCCAGTACTCTTGCCTGGAAAATCCCATGGATGGAGGAGCCTAGTAGGCTGTAGTCCATGGGGTCGCTAAGAGTCGGACACAACTGAGCGACTTCCCTTTCACTTTTCACTTTCACGCATTGGAGAAGGAAATGGCAACCCACTCCAGTGTTCTTGCCTGGAGAATCCCAGGGACAGGGGAGCCTGGTGGGCTTCCGTCTATGGGGTTGCACAGAGTCGGACATGACTGAAGCGACTTAGCAGCAGCAGCAACCCCCAAACAGGAGGAGTCTCAGAGGCCATGCAGTTCACCCTACAGTAGCCTACCGTCTAACCAATCCAGGAGCTGTAGGCACAACTCAAGGTCACACAGGTAAACCAGAAGAACACAGTAGGTGTGAGATGCTCCACTCCAGTACGTGAAAATATGCAAACTGATAAATACAATACATAATAGGGGAGAACAGAGACATGTCAAGTTACACTAAAAATGACCCCCTAGGGCCTGGAATACTTGCAGTATTACTAAGAGAACTGGGAGCTCAGCCGAGGACAAGCATTCACCCTGGGGGCAAACACAAGAGCACTCCAAATGCAACAACGCTCATGGAGAAGGTGTCTTGGCAGTGTGACACTGCAGAGAAGCAACAGAGGGCCACACTAAGGGTTACCAGAATGACCTTTGGCAGAGGTCGGCCCTGGGCCCACATCCTAGCTCCACCCCTGAGCAAGGCACCTGGCCTCCACTCAATCTCAACCCCATCTCTACAACAGAGCTCAATAATACATCCAGGTCAGTAACTATCCAGATGAGTAACTTTACACAATGCATGCATCATAGAAGTTGATCAGTAAGTGGCCATCATCATCATCATCAGTACTCATTATTATTGGGATGAAAACTTTTTAGAAAGGAAACTAAAGGTTAGGCCTTAACTGTTGCTGTCAGGCTCTGTTTCTACCTCAGCTGGGCTGTAATGCATAACCTAACACTCTGGGTAAGTGTTTATGGAATCAATCAATGTCAATTTCATGGTTCCAAAACCTTCAATGGATCCTTAATGAATTAAGGTCAAACTCCTTAGCTGGGAATTAAAATCATTTCAAATACTATCCAATATGATCTGCTCTGCAGGCTCCAGGTGTTTCTCTCATGTCCATGATGCTCTGTTGACAGGATCCTCCCTAGTCCTGTTTTCGTATGTGGGCCCAGTTCAAATGTCACATCTCTCACACAGCCTTCTCAAGACGCTAGACACCACACACCACACCACACCACACCACCACCCAGCAGGGATCACTCTCTAACTGATGCTTTAGAATTCCCTCCATCCTTCATCCCCATGCCTTACATACTCAAGACCTAAGTACTGACTTCAATCAATACATTATAAGGTCCTCTCAAAATTAAGCTACTAAATCATGTTCCTTCCCAATCATTCTGTCTCCCAAATCTTCATAAAAACATCTCCATTTTGTAGTTTAAACCTATCACGGCAGATCTAGAAGGTTTCAAACACCACTGTAGGGAATACGCCAAGTTCCCTCTCTAACACACTTGGTCTTTATGCATCTGTTAGTCGGCATGCTACAAAAGGCCCATGCAAATACAGAACTTTTCATTCTTTTTAATGAGTTTTCATCAAGTATAGTATAAATATAAAACTTATACACATACACCCTAATATATACATATAGGTATATATGTGTATATATATATTGTAAATATATATATATTATAATTATATATATATTTTATATATATATATAATATGTGTCCTTTAATTTTGTGAAAGCTTATTTTCTTTACTACATTCTTTCCTTTTATCAGAATGAGTGGGAACCCACTACGTAAAACAGATGCAACAAAGATTGCTTTGTAAAAACTCCAGCCAAGTCCAGAGATGAAGGTGCACATCTTTAAAGTGACCCACTCGGATTAAGACTTAAAGTCAAAGATGACAGGCTCCTCAATGGAAAAACCTATATCTTCAAACTTTCTCCCTGAAGCTATCCCACTACAATAAAATAAAACGTTCTTGCTGGCCCAAGGGAGGAATAGACTGCTTCTCAAAACTGCAGGATGTAGAGGATTTAACTAGCCCAACTTAGGCGCAAACCTGCCTGGTACAGACTGATGGCAGAGTGGAGAGGAGGTTGAGATGGGGAGGAAAGAAGTTCAATATATACAAGATGGTGCACATTCCACTTGAAAGAAAGACAGCTAAGTCATGTCCGACTCCTATGACCCCATGGACTGTAGACTGCCAGGCTCCTCTGTCTATGGGATTCTCCCAAGAACACTGGAATGGGTTGCCATTTTCTTCTCCAGGGCATCTTCCTGACCCAGGAATTGAACCCAGGCCTTCCACATTGCAGGCAGATTCTTTACCGACTGAGCTACGTGGGAAGCCCTATACATACACTCGTGAACTCCCAATAAAAGACTGAAAGATTTTTTTCATTTTCTGTTGTTAAAATGCTTTCTTGATCAAAAGATACCATCAACAAAGTGAAAAAACAACTCATAAATGGGAAGAAAACATCTGCAAATCATTTATCTGATAAAGGACTTGGATCGAGAGTATATAATGAATTATTACAACTCAATAATAAAGCAATTAATAATCCATTTTTTTGAATGGGTAAAGGAGCTAAATAGACATTTCTCCAAAAAATATAGACAAATGATCGATAAGCTCATGAAAATATGCTCAACATCATTAGCCACCAGAGAAATGCAAATCAAAACCACAATAAGGCACCATTAGGACACTTACAGAGGCTACCCAGATGGTGCAATTGTAAAGAATCTGTCTGCCAGGGCAGGAGATGCAAGAGACGTGGGATGTGGGTTTGATCCCTGGGTCAGAAAGATCCCCTGGAGTAGGAAACGGCAACCCACTCCAGTATTCCAGCCTGGTGGGGTAGTAAGAGTCCGACACAACTCAGTGACTAAACAACAACAGGATAGTACAAGATCAACAATACCAACTTTTTGGTGAGGATGTGTTCAAACTAGGCTCCTCGTACATTGCTGGTGGGAATGTAAAATGATGTAGCTACTGTGGAAAATGGTTCAGCAATTTCTCAAAGGGTTGGATACAGTTATCATGTAACCCAAAGTCCACAAGTAGTCATAAACCCAGGAGAAATGAGAACACATGTCCACACAAAGATCTGTACACATTCGTAGCAGCACGGCTCATATGAGCCAGTAAGTGAAAGCAACACAAATGTCCATTAACTGTAAGTGAATTTTGTTGCTGTTCAGTCACTAAGCTGTGTCCAACTTTGTAATTCCATGGACTACAGCATGCCAGGCCTCCCTGGACTTCAATATCTCCAGGAGTTTGCTCAAACTCATGTCCATGGAGTCAGTGATGCCATCCAACCATCTCATCCTGTTACTCCCTTCTCCTTTTGCGCTCAATCTTTCCCAACATCAGGGTCTGTTCTAATGAGTCACCTCTTCTCATTAAGTGGCCAAAGTACTGGAGACTCAGCTTCAGCATCAATCCTTCCAATGAATATTCAGGGTTGATTTCCTTTAGGATTGACTGGTTTGACTTCCTTGCTGTCCAAGGACTCTCAAGAGCCTCCTCCAGCACCACAAAAGGAAAGCATCAATTTTTCAGGCCTCAGCCTTCTTTATGGTCCAACTCTCACATTTGCAAAATATCTGCTATGTATAGAATGGAATACTACTTAGCTATACAATGTCATGAACTACTGAAACACACTGCAACATGCATGAACACTGAAAACATAATACTGTATAACTGACAGAAACCTATTTCAAAGAAACACATAAGTTATGATTCCAGTTAGATAAAATGTCCAGAATACGCAAATCTATAGGGCTGAGGGGGATGGAGGGGAAATGCGGAGTGACTGCTGATGGTTACAAGATTCCTTTCAGGATGATAAAAGAATTCAAAAAGCTAATGATGGTTTCATAACTCTGTAAACACATGAAAAACTTCTCAATTATCACTTAAAATGAACTGCAAAATAGTAAAAATTATATCTCAATAAAACTATAATTCTTAATGTTTTCTTGAAATACTTTACTAGAAATAAAAATCCAGCGTTTCATGAAGTACTGAAAAAAAAGACAACTATTCCACACTGATAAAAAGTAATCTACTATGGGACTCCCCCGGTGGTGCAGTGGATAAAAACTCACCTGCCAATGCATGGGACACAGGTTCAATCCCCGGTCTGGGAAGATTCCACATGTTGCGGAGCAGCTAAAGCACATGCACCACAACTACTGAGCCTATCTGTACAAATACTGATGTCTGCAGGCCAAGAGCCTGTGCTCTGCAACGAGAGTAGCCCCCACTCACAACTAGAGAAAGTCCACACAAAGCAATAAAGACCCAGCGCAACCAAAAACAGATAAAAAAAAAAAAACTTTTAAAAGTAGCCCACTATGATCTGATATGGCTTTAAAAGGGCAGGGGAGGGGATTGGGAAGGAGAATAAGGATAGAAGTAACAGCAGTCAAGAGTGAAGGTGGTCTGGAATTCCCATCTACTGTTGAATTTTCCAGTTTGTTGTAATCCACAAGTCAAAGGCTTTAGTGCAGTCAATGAAGCAAAAGTGGATGTTTTTCTGGAATTCTCTTGATCCAAGTGATTTGGCAATTTGATCTCTGGTTCCTCTGCCTTTTTTAAATCCAGCTTGAACATCTGGAAGTTCACAGTTCAAGTATTGCTGAAGCCTGGATTGGAGAATTTTGAGCATTACTTTACTAGCGTGTGAGATGAGAGCAATTGGGCGGTAGTTTACACATTCTTTGGCATTGCCTTTCTTTGGGATTGGAATGAAAACTGACCTTTTCCAGTCCCGTGGCCACTGCTGAGTCTTCCAAATTTGTTGACATATTGAGTGCAGCACATTCACAGTATCTTTTAGAATTTGAAAGAGCTCAGCTGGAATTCTATCACCTCCACTAGCTTTGATCGTAGTGATGCTTCCTAAGGCCCCCTTGACTTCACACTCCAAGATGTCTGGCTCTAGGTGAGTGATCACACCATCGTGGTTATCTGGGTCATGAAGATCTTTTTTGTACAGTTCTTCTGTGTATCCTTGCCACCTCTTCTTAATATCTTCTGCTTCTGTCAGGTCCATACAGTTTCTGTCCTTTATTGTGCCCATTTTTGCATGAAATGTTCCCTTAGTATCTCTAATTTTCTTGATGAGATCTCTGGTCTTTCCCATTCTATTGTTTTCCTCTATTTCTTTACTCTGTTCACTTTGGAAGGGTTTCTTATCTCTCCTCGCTATTCTTTGGAACTCTGCTTTCAGATGGATATATCTTTCCTTTTCTCCTTTGCTTTTGGCTTATCCTCTTTTCTCAGCTATTTGTAAGGCCTCCTCATACAACCATTTTGCCTTTTCATATATCTTTTTCTTGGGGATGGTTTTGATCACTGCCTCCTGTACAATGTTACGAACCTCCATCCATGGTTCCTCAGGCACTCTGTCTATCAGATCTAATACCTTGAATCTATTTGTCACTTCCACTGTATTATCACATGGGATTTGACTTAGGTCATACCAGAATGGCCTAGTAGTTTGCCCTGATGTCTTCTATTTAAGTCTGGATTTTGCAAGGAGTTCATGGTCTGAGCCACAGTCAGCTCCTGGTCTTGTTTTCACTGAGATGGGAACACCTTACCTGAATCCTGAGAAACCTATATGCAGGTCAAGAGGCAAAAATTAGAATCAGACATGGAACAATGGACTGGTTCCAAATCAGGAGAGGAATAAGTCAAGGCTGTATGTTGTCACCCTGCTTATTTAACTTTTATGCAGAGTTCAGTTCAGTTGCTCAGTCGTGTCCAACTCTTTGTGACCCCACAGACTACAGCACGCCAGGCCTCCTTGTCCATCACCAACTCCCGGAATTCACTCAAACTCATGTCCATTGAGTCAGTGATGCCATCCAACCATCTCATGCTCTGCTGCCCCCTTCTCCCATCCTCAATTTTTCCCAGCATCAGGGTCTTTTCAAATGAATCAGCTCTTCACATCAGGTGGCCAAAGTATTGGAGTTTCAGCTTCAGCATCAGTCCTTCCAATGAATATTCAGGACTGATTTCCTTTCGGATGGACTGGTTGGATCTCCTTGCTGTCCAAGGGACTCTCAAGAGTCTTCTCCAACATCACAGTTCAAAAGCATCAATTCTTTGGTGCTCAGCTTTCTTCACAGTCCAACTCTCACAACCATACATGACCACTGGAAAAACCATAGCCTTGACTAGATGGACCTTTGTTGGCCAAGTAATGTCTCTGCTTTTCAATATGCTGTCTACGTTGGTCATAACTTTTCAAGGAGCAAGCATCTTTTAATTTCATGGCTGCAATCACCATCTGCAGTGATTCTGGAGTCCCCCCAAAATAAAGTCTGTCACGGTTTCCACTGTTTCTCCATCTATTTGCCATGAAGTGATGGGACCACATGCCATGATCTTCGTTTTCTGAATGTTGAGCTTTAAGCCAACTTTTTCACTCTCCTCTTTCACTTTCACCAAGAGGCTCTTTAGTTCCTCTTCACTTTCTGCCATAAGGGTGGTATCATCTGCACATCTGAGGTTATTGATATTTCTCCCAGCAATCTTGATTCCAGCTTGTGCTTCATCCAGCCCAGCATTTCTCGTGATATACTCTGCATATAAGTTAAATAAGCAGGATGACAAAATACAGCCTTGACATACTCCTTACCCTATTTGGAACCAGTCTGTTGTTCCATGTCCAGTTCTAACTGTTGCTTCTTGACCTGCACACAGGTTTCTCAAGAAGCAGGTCAGGTGGTCTGGTAGTCCCATCTCTTGAAGAATTTTCCACAGTTTATTGCGATCCACACAGTCAAAGGCTTTGGCATAGTCAATAAAGCAGAAATAGATGTTTTTCTGGAATTCTCTTGCTTTTTCCATGATCCAGTGGATGTTGGCAATTTGATCTCTGGTTCCTCTGCCTTTTCTAAACCCAGCTTAAACATCTGGAAGTTCATGTACTGCTAAAGCCTCGCTTGGAGAATTTTGAGCATTACTTTACTAGCGTGTCAGATGAGTGCAATTGTGCGGTGGTTTGAGCCTTCTTTGGCATTGTCTTTCTTTGGGACTGGAACAAAAGCTGACCTTTTCCAGTCCTGTGGTCACTGCTGAGTTTTCCAAATTTGCTGGCATATTGAGTGCAGCACTTTCACAGCATTATCAGAGCTATGTATCATCAGCATTATGCAGAGTACATCATGTGAAATGCCGGGCTTGGTGAATCACAAGCTGGAATCAAGATTGCCGGGAGAAATGTCAATAACCTCAGATATGCAGATGACATCACCCTTATGGCAGAAAGCAAAGAGGAACTAAAGAGCCTCTTGACGAAAAGTACAAAAGGAGAGTGCAAAGTTGGCTTAAAACTCAACATTCAAAAAATGAGGATCATAGCATCTAGTCCCATCATTTCATGACAAATAGATGTGGAAACAATGGAAACAGTGACAGCCTTTATTCTCTTGGGCTGAGAAATCACTGCAGATGGTGACTGCAGTCATAAAATTAGAATGCTTGCTCCTTGGAAAAAAAGCTATAACAAACCTAGACAGCGTATTAAAAAGCAGAGACATTTTGCCAACAAAAGTCCATCTAGGTAAAGCTATGGCTTTTCCAGTAGTCATGTATGGATGTGAGAGTTGGGCCATAAAGAAGGCTGAGCACCAAAGAATTGATGTTTTTGTACTGTGGTATTGGAGAAGATTCTTCAGAGTCCCTTGGACAGCAAGGAGATCAAACCAGTCAATCTGAAAGGAAATCAATCCCGAATATTCACTGGAGGGACTAATGCTGACGCTCCATTACTTAGGCCACCTGATGCAAAGAGGTGACTCATTTGAAAAGACCCTGATGCTGGGAAAGATTGAAGGCAGGAGGGGAAGGGGACGGACAGAGGACGAGATGGTTGGATGGCACCACTGACTCAATGGACATGAGTTTGCACAATCTCTGGGAGATAGTGAAGGACAGGGAAGCCTGGAGTGCTGCAGTCCATGGGGTCACAAAGAGCCACACATGACTGAGCAGCGGAACACAAGAGTGAAGGGGCAAAACTGGGTGATGGTTGGTAGGGACTTTATCACATCCTCCTATATTTTTCTATGTTCGAAATGCCCACAACAAAAGGCTTTAAAAAGTTAATCAGTTGAATTCTATAAAATGATTCACAGAAAACCCCAAATCCCCCATTCAGCCACTGCTTACTTGGGGAAGGAAAGGGGAAATCAGCGTGCTGATCAGCAGCCTGGATAAAGAATAGCCTCAGTGAAAACTGCTGCCTCAGGCTGACGTGTGAGCAAAGGAGAGTCAGCCCACAGGCTGGAATGCTGGTTCTGCTGAATGGTCAGTTAGTGAACTCGGGCTCTCTGGCTGAGAAGCAGGAAAAGCGGGGTGGGCGTGGGGGTTAGTAGATGACATGCTGTGGTGCAGTAAATCACCGAAAGTTTTTTTAGTCACCAAGTTTTTTTCTTGGTTTTTGTATTCTTCTTGTTAGTCGAACTGTGAGGCTTGTGGGACCTCAGTTCCTCAACCAGGGATGGAACCTGGGGCCCTGGCAGTGACAGCCCCAAGTCTTAACCACTGGACCACCAGGGAAGTCCCTGAAACTTTTCTTTATGCTTCAAAAACTTTTCCTTTCACTCATAACTACCTGTAGAATACTGGTGCTGAGTGGCAAACGTCAAATATCTGTTTTTGTCTGGATGAGTAACTTTACCGTTTTATTTACTGGCAATGACGCTAAGTACTGTTACTTAGTGATTAAGGTAACAACTCAAAATAAAATAAAAATCATGGGGGATTTCACAGGTGGTCCAGTGGTTCAGAGTCTGTGCTTCCACTGCAGGCGGCCTGTGTTCCATCCCTAATTAGGGAACTTAGATGCCACATGCCACACGGTGTGGCAAAAAAAAAAAAAAAAAAAAAACCATGGGCAT
Source organism: Bos indicus (assembly GCF_029378745.1). NCBI lineage: Eukaryota > Metazoa > Chordata > Mammalia > Artiodactyla > Bovidae > Bos > Bos indicus. The sequence continues at coordinate 117,328,156 of NC_091760.1, forward strand.
GTGGCCGCAAACATTAAATGTCTACTAAGGGCCAGACGCTCTCCTGGGGCCTGGAACTATAAAGCTGAGAGGAAAGCAGTCCCTACCTGAGGCGATTCATTCTTGAGGTAGAAACACAAGGACACAGACACTGACAGCAACGAGTTAAGAGGTCCGACGTGCCGTGGAGCAAAGGCAAGGAAGCACAGGGATGTTTTAGCCTAGGCTTCAGGGAAGGTGGGGCTTCCCAGGTGGCGCTCAACAGTGTTAGCTACTCAGTCGTGTCCGACTCTCTGCAACTCTGTGGACTGTAGCCCGCCAGGCTCCTCCGTCCATGGAATTTTCCAGGCAAGAATACTGGAGTGGTTGCCATTCCCTTCTCCAGGGGATCTTCCCAACCCAGGGATCAAACCTGGGTCTCCTGCATTGCATTCTTTACCTGAAGAATCTGCCTGCCAATTCAGGAGATGCAAGAGGTGTCGAGTTCGATCCCTGGATCAGGACGATCCCCTAGAGTAGGAAATGGCACCCTACTCTAGTATTCTTGCCTGGAAAATTCCATGGGCACAGGATCAGTCAATCCTAAAGGAAATCAATCCTGAATATTCATTGGAAGGATTGATGCTGGAGCTGAAGCTCTAATACTTTGGCCACCTGATACAAAGAGCCAACCAACTGGAAAAGACCCTGATGCGGGAAAAGATTGAGGACAGAGGATGAGATGATTAGATAACATCAACTCAACGGACATCACAAGTCTGAGCAAACTCCAGGAGATAGCGAACGACAGGGAAGACTGACATGCTACAGTCCATGGGGTCACAAAGAGTCGGACACGACTTAGCAACTGAACTTCTGAGGAAAGTTACGACGGAGTTCCATGGGCAGAAACAGCAATGTGTAATTTCGCAGGTCCTGCAGAGGGAGCCTGGCAGAGGATGCAAGGCAGAGGGAGAAAGGATCACCTCTGAGGTGAAGCAGGTGGCCCATGCCAGAGGTACTCAAATGCTAGTGCACAAAAGGATCACCAGAGGGCGCTGGTTGGTTAAACATACAGATTTAGCCTTGACAGAGATTTCTACCCTTTAAGGTTCGACTGGGGTCCAGAAACCTGCATTTATAACCTGCTTGTCCCCAGGCAGGGACAAGCTATACAGTCTTATCTTTTGCCACAAATGACTGAAAGACACTGAAGAATTTTAAGCAAACGAATGAGGAGATTAGATACGTAAATTAAGATTCTCAGAAGTTGTGGGGGAGACAAATAAAAAGGAGACTGTGGAGTGCAGTGGACAGGTGACTGAGGAGGGAACAAGAAAAAGAGGAGGACAGTGCTGTAATCACCTGATAACGGAGAAGAAACCTGGGTCTCCTGCACAGTGGTAAGGACTCTGCCTGCCTAGGCAGGAGACCCAAGTTTGATCCCTGGGTCATGTTTATCCCCTGGAGAAGAAAGTGGCAACCCACTCCAGTATTCTTGCCTGGGAAATCCCATAGATAGAGGAGCCTTGTGGGCTACAGTCCATGGGGTCGCAAAGGGTCAGACATGATTGAGCACAGATGAGCCCAAGAGTAGAGAAGAAAAGAGGCAGGTAGCTTCAAGATTTGCCAGTGGGATAGCTGAGCAGATCATGGTGCCAAAGAAAGAGATGTGGAACAGAGGGCAAGAGGGGAGGAGGGTGAGGGAGCTAAATTCAATGTTTGTTTTCATTATCTTGTTCTAATTAAACTTTGAGATAATCAGAGTCACAAGCAGTTGTTAAGAAATAACAGAGAGAGATCCCATGTCTTTTACCTCTGTGTGTGTGTGTGTGTGTGTGTGTGTGTGTATTCATGCTCAGACATGTCCAGCTCTTTGTGACCCCCTGGACTGTAACCCACCAGGCTCCTCTGTCCATGGAATTCTCTAGGCAAGAATACTGGAGTGGGTAGCCATTTCCTACTCCAGGGCATCTTCCCAACCCAGGGACTGAACCCATATCTCTTGACTCACCTGCATTGGCAGGCGGGTTCTTTACCACTGTGCCACCTGGGAAGTCCTGACTTTTCCCAAATGTTAATATCCGGCAAAACTAAAGGACAAGATCAAAACCAGGATATCAACATGGACACAATCCACCAATATTATTCAGTTGCCCGGTTCTAAGTTCAGTTTTGAATACCTGAATTTGCGATGTCAAAGATATTCATGGGAAAACATGTCCAGGGCAAGTGGGTAACAGGTCAGAAGGGTCAGGGTGAAGACATGGATGAGGGACCTTTATGCGGGTTCAATGCTTTAAACAATGAGATTATGCAACAGAAGAACCCAGCAGGCACAGGTTTAAAAAGGTTTACCCTGAAGAGTTAAAACATGGGGAGTGCAGTCACTCAGCCCTATCCTGAGCCTTCAGCGTAGGTTAACTCAGCTGGTGGTAAAAAACACAGATTCAGGAGTCAGGTGGCCTGATTTGTCCAGGCTCCAATCACTTGGCAGGTTCGGAGCCTTGGGCAAGTCACTCACCCATGCCTCAGTCACGTGTCTACAAAATAGGGCTGTTAAGTGGACTTCGCCTGTACAGTTATTTTGAGAATAGAGTGGGATAGAAGATGCTTACAACTGTGACATGTTGTTCGAAAGGAAGCAAACTTAGATAACTGACAGGACCAGGCAGCCAGGAGCCCCAAGATGAGAAGGAGATAAACTTGGCTGGAAGCAGGAACTCTCTGGCCAAGACAGGAAGACAGGTAAGGATTGGCTGCTGCGGGTGGGTCTGTACAGGTGTCCGATGGGGTGGAAGCAAGCAGGTGGCTGAGAAACTGAGGGAGTCTGCCCCTCTCTGAAGTTCAAGAGAAGGGTATGGGCAGGGGAGGGAGCCTGAAGAGAGGTGACGGCCCGACGAGCCGCTGTGAGGAGGCAGGGACAACACCCCCCGAAAGACAAGGGCCCTGACACGGCAACATAAAAATAACTGCACCACTGTGAGACGGACAGTTAATGCTGGAGGATTTCAGCATAAAAAAGAGACCAAGTGGCCAACTAAGGAAACGGGTGGCAAAGTCTCGGGCAGGGAAAGGAGAAAGAAGGGCTGGTGGGGAGAGAGCAAGGAGTCCCAAGGCAGCAGAGAAACTGCCTGTCCGTCTGCCTTCGAGGTGCCAGGTGATGGCGGTGGATACCCGGGGACAGCACTTGACACTTGTTCAGTTTTCCCTTCTCGCCATCAGGTCTCCGATTGCTGTTCCCAGGCCAATGCAGACAAGTGCTAACTGCTACTCTTACGGATTTTTTTTTTCCAGTTGTCCTTGTTCTCTCTCAATCCTGTCAATGCAACAAAGCCAAGACTCCTGGCAACTACGGAATCCAATTTTAGCCCCTGGAACAAGAATCTCTTATCCGGCCCATCAACCTCATCACCAGCTTCTCACCTCAGCACAGCCTGGAGGATTCCTCCTGACAGAGGGGCGCATAAGAAATTCCTGCCCCTGATCAGGGGGTGGGGTGCCCAAGGTGGTTGTTTGAGTTAATGTTACAGTTATCAGTGCAAAATGAAATGGCAACCCACTCCAGTGTTCTTGCCTGGAGAATCCCAGGGGCAGGGGAGCCTGGTGGGCTGCCGTCTATGGGGTCGCACCGAGTCAGACACGACTAAAGCTACAGCAGCAGCAGCAGTAGTTATCAGAGGGTAAGTCCCTCAAATTTTTCCTGACTTCTGAATATACCTGAGTGAGTGACGGCCTTGGCCTCACTGAGATAGATATTCCTCTCACGGAATAAAAGGGAAGTTCCTTCTCCAAATATTAAACTGTGTGTTTAATTAACCCCTCAGGACAAGCTCCCACCACGTTCCCTGTCAAGAGACCGGGCCGAGGATTTCATGGCCCCAGGAGAGGAGAGCTATGGCAAGAAGAGATTCGAGGAGGAGACAGAGGAACATACCTCTGTACAATCCTGAGTAAAAGGGGGCCCCTCCTGAGGACATGTGCGGAGGAGGAACAGAGGAGCAGGGCTGGCAGAAGGTCCCCTGCGGCCCCACTGGACGCACCAAAGCTGCTGCAGTTAGTCGATCAGACACACAGTCACCCTCACTCTTCAGGAGGCAGCAGAAAACCCCCATCATTCGCAGCGCAAAAACAAACTACATTTGCCTTTCTTTTTTCTTTCCTTTTTGCATTTGTGTCGAAATTTGATTCCATGGTCAGTTGTGCTCTGAGTAAAAGTTCCCACAGCATGAGCAGCACTGTGTTGACGCCTTACGTCCTGAGCACAGGTGCTGCCAAGTTTGTCATCCTGAACAAGTAAGTATCTTTCAGTGGAACGTGAGTACAAATATTACAGGCATCGTATCGCCAGACAACCATGCCACGCAGCAAAGGCTTTAAAATATAAAATGATTACACAGACTGTGCAGACCCATCCCCTTAATCGTCTGCTCCAGCACCACTGGTTTCTTTGGGTTCTTTTTTTCTGGAGACCCAAGACTGATGTATGATACATTTATTTCCATCTATGTTACTCTCAGGGCTTCCCAGCTGGCTTAGTGGTAAAGAATCCCTCTGCCACACAGGAGACTCAGGTTCAAACCCTGGGTCAGGAAGATCCCCTGGAGAAGGGAATGGCAACCCATGCCAGTATTCTTGCCTGGAGAAGCCCATGGACAGAGGAGCCTGTCAGGCTTCAGTCCATGGTGTCACAAAGGGTCAGATAAGACCTAGCTACTAAACAACAACAACGTTGCTCTCACAAAGATGTTCCAACTGACCATTTATGGACCCTTAATGTGTTTTCTATCCTATAGTCTATTGGGTTGGCTAAAAAGTTCATTTGAGTTAGTCTATAACATTGTACAGAAAAAACTAAATGAACTTTTTGGCCAACCCAATATATATTCCTCAACTCCAAAATCATGGAGAATTGAAACAGGCCTAAGAGCCATTTTATTGCATATTTCATTTGGCAGATTATACACACTTTGTCTGAAAATGACTCTGAAACTCAGAGTATATCTTTTTTAATTAAAAAAAAAAAAAAAGCTTTCTATTCATCAAGGAATTAACATTCCAGTACAAATTACAAAAAGGAAAGATCCAGCTTGTCTAAGTCATTACAAAGTTAGTAGCGTAGAGCCCCTTACAAGAACAAGGCTCTCTGCACAGCATGAAACAAGCACAAATTGTCTGAAATGAACATAAAAACACGCACTAAAGACACACATAAAAACACATTTCAGAAGATACAAAATAAACCTAACAGCAGTTCCTTCTGAAGCACATGCTGAGGGGTCTGGGAGACCACAGGAGGACACAGGAAAGTGAGACTTGACTACGTTCTGAGTATTTTAACATGGTCTTCTACCATGAGTATCTGTGATCTACTTTCAAAAGAAAGTTGTAAGTCATGCAATCAGCTATCTTTCCTCAAAATCCTGCTTATGCTTTAAGCAACAGATCTACAAGATGCACAACCAGCAAATACCTCACTGAATATTGAGCTTCTTAAAACACCTTTCACACGTCTCCCCAACATCACTCCCCTGCTCCCAACTCAAAAGCACCCCTCTGATATGAGCAGCTTGGAAACGGTAAAGCACACACACCCAGAAATGAAAGCCCAGGATCCAACTCTCTGTTCTCCCACTTTTCACGGATTTTTCTCAACCCACTTAATAAATGGAGACACACAGCTACCTACCTCAGAGGGATTCTTTGAGGACACGCCCAAATGACGATATACAAAACCAGGCTGCAAACTACAAAAACTCCTGACAAACAGATACTTTTGCTGTATATGTTCCAAGTGTAGACGCACATGTATGTACTAATAATTCATAAAGAGCAAAGAACTAAATTTTCATTAAATTGAGATGCTGCTCAGTATTTTATTATAGAAGATTAATTTGACCAGGAGTCAGTATTAAAAGTGACTAAAAAACAGAGAAAGTGTTGAGTGGCAATGGGTTCTGAACAGGAAATTCAAGACCAAGTGATTCACCCAAAGCAACAAGACCAGAAGCAGCAGTGGTAAAGACCAAAGCAAATACAGTACACATAACAGAACTATAAACATACCTCATCTGCTCTCAGTTTACCAGAGAGGAAGATTATTAGATAATTTAAGATAAAGAAATACTTTTTTAAAATGCAAAATCAAAACAAAAATTTCCCAATTTTTACTTAAAGGTTAGATTTCTTCAGGGCCCAGCTCATACTTAATTCTCTCAGAAAACCTCTCCTAATTTTTCCAGTCTCCCATCACTTCTTATAGGATTACAGGTAATTATGTTCTAACTATGGCTGTGTGTTCTGGGTATGCATCTTGTTTCCACAAAAATCCTTTAAGGCAGCCTCTTTGAAGGCAAATAGCACAGCCTCCTTTTGGTTAAAATTCTTCACAACATCTATTCCAATGCAGAGAATCTTAATATACCTTAAAAAAAATAATAACAGATCACTCTTTACTCAAGTGAAATATAACAAGCTCTCTGAAAACATTTTCCTGAGAAATTCAGAAGCAATCATGAGCAGACATTACCTCTGACTTCACCAAAAATTTAACTGATCATAAATACAAACACACCCAACAATAACCACCACTACCACGTACCAGCATTTCAACATGGAACAGGCAGTAACATTTTTACTTTAGAAAAAGCTGAAATATGTTTCCATAGGGTAGCAATGTGGAATGCAGAGTTACACTGCAGCATATTAAACTTGATGAGAACTTTTAAAGGTTATAAACTTTTAAAGATATAAATCAGGAAAGTACAATGGCGCTTGACAGAGGTTAGGGGAGGGAGAGAGGGGAAGGAGGAGTTTATTTAATGAGTATAGAGCTTCAATTTTGCAAGATAAAAAGTTCTGGAGACCAGCTGCCCAACATCATGCAGACAGTTAAAGACGACTGTACTATACACAGAAAACGGTTATGATGATAAATTTGATGTGTTTTTTACCACAACTTTTAAGTCTCTGTAAATCTTACATAGCCAATTAACTGAACAGCTACACACCTAGAAAAACACAAAATTCTTCCAATTTTTGTTTCAGTCTTAAGCAGAAAGTAGCTGGCAGAATGAAAAGTAAGCTCTTGAAATATCATTTAAGGAGAACTAAAACTGTAATACATTACCTGAGCTCCCTTCAAATCTTTCGCACAAAACACTGTTTTTTACAGCAAGATATCTTCCAGAATAGGCATTAACAATCCAAAAACAGAGAGTAATAATTTGAGACTGAGATTAGGCTTGGCTGACTTTTTATTTATTAACATATCAAAGTTACACCTGCACATGTCTTAAAGTCCAATAGCTGTATATGACGTTGTGAAAAACAGCAGCCTACAGTCCATAAACTCCATTTTCCATTCTCCAAAAGCAGTTATTTTCAACTCTTTTATTCATTGTGCTTCTTTTGTTTACCATTTTATCTCTAAATAACATACTTGCTGTTGTACTTCCTGATTTTAAGCATTGTCTATTGGCTTCCTTCTACAGAAGATGGTGGAATAGTAAGCTCTCCTTCACCTCCCACCAAGATGTTATGTACTCACATATTTCCTTTCTCCCATCAAATAGATTTCAATTCTGAAGCTAGTATATGTTTACAGCAGGAAAACCAAATAAGTAACCAGGTCCTTGTTACTAAAAATCATTTCATTGTCCATGTAACAGATATGAGATCAATGTGAAGTCAATAATAATCTTTAATGTTAAAGGGAAACATTAGAGATAAATTGGAAACAGAAATAAAAACTCCCATGTGCATACACAGCACTTTTGTGTGTGCGCGCGCGTGCACACACACACACAGATATGTATATATCCATCGATGGACATGAGTTTGGGTGAACTCCGGGAGTTGGTGATGGACAGGGAGGCCTGACGTGCTGCAATTCACGGGGTCGCAAAGAGTCGGACACGACTGAGTGACAGAACTGAACTGAACTGACCCACCCACTGACACGGCTTAGATGCCATTGCACACCTCATAGCAATGATCTCTTCAGCATTCAGATCTGGCTTTCTAAACACCATTCCCCACTAGAAAGAAGTAGGGTTCCATACAGAAATGGCTGATTGCAGACCTGAGGCAGAAAAAAGTACAAGATGAGCCTGGGAGACTCTCTGTGCCCAAAAAGGAGGTGATCAAAGTCAAAGGGTGTCATGTCAAAGGATACAAAAGAGCCCGAAGCATCTTCTACTGGTCACCTCTGGACTAAACACTAAAATGAACAAGTATAACTGGTTGTAAAATGCTGAATGAATAAATATCAGTAACTCCATAAAAATGACCAAATATAATTTTTTTTAAATCAGAAAAAAAATTAGAAAAACTCATTTATTGAAAAGCTAAACATGCAATTGCAACAATTCTTACTCTGAGAAGTGATAATCATAGGAAAAGAATTTAGGATTTACTCTGCCTTTTCAAAAAAGAATTATGATTTATCACAGGTGGTGAGGGATAGCCCACTCTTACAGAAGAATGGCAATATCTAACCATTCCCAACGAAATGATGGTTTTGAACTTGATTCATCAATGGATGCTAAACTTCCAGGTGAAAAATTACTGAGGAATGGGAAGGTTTCAGGTGCTAAAGCTGTACCCGTAGGTCCTGTTCCTTCTACTGGAGAGTGGCTTTCAACAGACAGCCAGAGTTACATCACCGATTAAAACCTATCTTTCATGCCTAGGTAAAGTATGAATTTAATTATGCTTATACAGGCACATCTGTCCAGGCTTTAGGGTTATTTTCATAGTAAACAAGGCGGATACCTCCTTAATGACAAATAAAAGAAAAGCCACACGTGAAAATGTGGAGGCAATCTTGAAACTCAAAGCTTGTCCCTGGAATCAGAAAAAGTATACACCATCTTCAAGGACCCGAACTGAAAGTAAGCTGGTTGGCTTAGATAAGAAACCAGACTGTCAATTATGTGTTTAGCAGGGCTTATTTTTGCAGTCCAAATGGCTCAGTGAATATGTCACAAATTAATTACCCACTGAGCAAGAAGGGGAGCTGTTTCTTCTCTGTTTTGGGGAGATGATAAGGATAGTGGTTCCAAGAGTACAGTCAACCAAGAGAAGTTTCTCATCCAACCCAAACGCCCAACCCAACAAAACCTCAGGGGTACAGAGGAAATGACTGGGGTAAACAGAGCAGTTCCATGGGCAGTTTAACCACGAAAAATTTTAATCTTCTTCTAATCTGCTTCCCCCAAAAAAGGGCCTCATGTCCATGATACATCTTGTCACTTTTCACCATATTGAACACCCAACATTTCTTAGCCAGAATTAGAGCTGCCCATCTTGCAAGCAATTTCATCTATCTGTCACTTCTTGAGCTCCCTGGGCTAAACATTCTGCTCTGCCTGCTCCCAGTGGCATTCATGGGAACAACGGAGTTCTGGTTCCTCTGATGCTGACCACAGCCACTGAGTCCTGCAGCCTGGGGTCTCCCTACCTTTCTCCTTAACAACACTTAGCCCCCCTGGGGCCCAGACCTGCAACATCCACACAAGTCCTCCTGCACCCAGCAACCATCAGGCCACAGTGGGGAGGAAAGAGCAAACATTTTCTAGTAGGTCCACTCTGTCTGTGCCAGCACGTTACTTAACTTCTGAGGCTCGGCTCCCTCATACGCAGAACAAAATAATAAAATCTACATCGCAAGCGTGTTACGATGATTACAAATCATGTCTGTAATGTTCCCAGGACAATATATAAAATAATTAATAGAGACTGGCTAGTAATAACTGTGGTCCTAGTGCAGACTAGTTACAGTCTATATTCACCGGCCACTCACTATGTGGTGGACACTGTTCTAAACCAAGTACTGACTCAGTTCATCCAGAAGATGCTATCAGTTACGCCCATTTACAGACAAGAAGCCAAAAGAGAGGGTTATAACAGTAACAGTAATGAAAAGTCCTTCCACGGTTCCCCATCACCCCACTCCAGCAAACACACCAGCCTTTCATCACAGCCCCATGGGTAACTGACACGCCAGGTGAACATAAACCCTGGCAGTTCCACGTCAAACCTCTTCCTCTGTTTATCTCATTCTTCGGCCAGAAATGCCCTTCTCTGCACAACAGCCCCCAACCCTACCTCCCCGCCACCCCCCACCCCCAAAAATCCCGCTTCTTCCAAAACTGCACTCAAATGTCACTTCCCCTGTGACCTCCCTGGGCTTCCCAAATCCTCTGGGACTCCCTCTGCATTTTATTCGCGTCACTGTTTCCTTTCCTTCCTCCACTGTCTGGACTGTTTGGCCATGTGCCCCCTCCCTCTGCTGTAAACACCGAGGGTGCAGGAACCACACTCTCCCCTCCGTCCCCACTGGCCAGGCACAGTGCCCAGTAGAAGCCTCAGAGCAGAGTTAGGACACGTGTGTTGAGGGGCTGCGTGCACACGACACATCAGGGTACTCCTCTGTGAGCTGGGGGCAAAGCACCTCTCTCACAGGGCTCCGAAATAATAAATGAGAGTTGGGAGAGAGGAAACATAGAGCCTGAGCAATGTTCGCTAAGAAATGGGGAAGACTGCATCACAGCCACTCTAGCTACCCCACGGAGGACCGACTGTTCTCACACGACAGGAAATACCGTCCTGGGGCCTGACAGCAAGACAGGGAGCAATCCCAAGGCTGGAAAGTTCATTCTCCCAGCACACGTCGGGAACAACAAAGTCCCACTTAACACAGGATTGAGAGCGGTTCCATAATCTCTCCAGAGATGCTGTTACAGAAACAGACTGAGAGAGCGAACTTTTGGGTACCAGGGGGAAGGATGGGAGAAGGAATAGTTAGGGAGTTTGGGAAGGACATGCACACGCTGGTGTATTTAAAATGGATAACCAATAAGGACCTACTGCATGTATAGCACAGCAAACGTTCTGTGACAGCCTGGATGGGAGGGGCAGTTTAGGGGAGAATGGATACATGTATATATACGGCTGCGTCCCTCTGCTGTTCACCTAAAACTACCACAACACAGTTAATTGTCCATACCCCAATACAAAATAAAAAGTTCAAAATAGGGGGGAAAAAAGAGATGCTGTTAACAGTTAATAGCAATAATGATAGTAAATACTAGATGTATACGATGAATTCATAACCATTAACTCAGCAACAATAAGACTGCTCCTTATAGCAGGGGAAATTCCTGCACATAAACAGAGAAGGTTCTGTGTTATTTACTGTAAAGTCACATTTCCCAATCTGTTCAAAGATTTTAATTACATAACTGTAAAGTTTCACTTTTTTATTTTTATGTATTAGCTATCCCATTTTAAATGCTTTTCTCTGGTGAACTCAAAATATTTAAAATATTTAAAAACAAAACTCCATTCAATTCTAAAACATATTTAAAATCAAATATGTATCATGCCTGGTGTTTTCCCGCAAGTCTGTTAACACTAATATCTATGGGACAGCATTTTCTAAACATCATGTCCACCTGTAATCTTTTTTTCAGGTCTTGTAAAGAAGGAGAACTAGTTTCTTCTCCCAAGCTTACCTAAATCACTTCTATTTTAAAATCTTGGTCCCATGTGGTGCTAGTGTAAAGAACCCGCCTGTTAATGCAGGTGACATAAGAGATTCAAGCTCAAGCCCTGGACTGGGAAGATCCCCTGGAGGAGGGTATAGCAACCCACTCCAGTATTCTTGCCTGGAAAATCCCATGGACAGAAATGCCTGGTGGGATCCATTGGGTCCCAAGAGTTGGACGTGAAGTGACTTAGCACGCATATACACTCTGATGTTAGGATTTGTCCTAAATGCAGTTTTAACCACGAAGCATTTTAATCTTCTTCTAACCTGTTTCCCCAAAAAAAGGGCCTCATGTCCATGATACAACCTTTGACCCCCTTGAAATTACACATGAAACCTCACCCAGAAACCCAAGGCCCCTCTCACTCCCTGTCACTTTCGGGTACAAACTACACTGGATACCCCTTTGCCCTCTGCAGTGTCCCCGGGGTAGAAACTCACTTCATCTACATCTGAGATCTGTAACTCTGCATAATGACAGTGAAGATTTCTGCATTGCTACATTTAAAGAATTTACACACAGGTCTGCTCCCTTGTTGCTGTTAGCCCACTTAACTTTAGGAAAAACTCTCTTCAATAAAATCAAACAGCAGTGCTTTATAGCTCTGTTCCAGCGCTGAATGTAGGAACTGAAAATAAAACATATGTTTCTATTACAAAGGAATAAAGGCCATTTCTACCGAAAACACTTTACAAATCCGACGAACGATCATCAAGACAACAGAAGCCATAAAACCAATGCCAGAAAAGGGTGACACTTGACAGTCAATCTTGCCCCAAATGTGCTGAACAGTTCTTTTCACCATCACAGCCAGAACACAGACACTATTACTGCAAGTTAATCTTCTGAAGTGTATGCAATTTAATCCAACTCAACACATATATATATGTGTGTATACTTGCTTGGCTGTACAGCTTACTTGGAGTGTGAAAGTTGCTACATTATGGCTATGTCTACACAGCCAAATGCTTCCAAATACACTGTGTCATTTGCTTATAGAAGCTGAAGAAGGTGCTGAAGACAAAGTGGAAAGTGAGGGGTACCAGGTGCAACAGAGGGGTGGCAAATCAAGATCAGATATTTGAACCTGTGTGCTCTTACCATACAGTGTAGTATAAATAGTACACTACTTAAAACACAGGTAAGAATAAAGAAAGAGCAATCGGATATTTACCCAAATCACTTCTTGATTACAAAGGATAAGAGAGCAAGTTTTCAGGGGAGAAATCTGGGAGACACCATCTCAAGGTTATCACCACTGGTCCCAGGACAATGTGCTGGGAGGAACTGAGACACTCACAGCATTGCCTCTGAGGTGTTCCCACCAAATGTGCATACCATGAAGCTGATCACGAGTAACTGGACAAATACAAATCAGGGGACTTCCGACAAATAATTGGCCTATCGCCTTCAAACATGTTAAGGTCACAAAAAAGAAAGGCTGAAGAGCATGACCATTAAAGGCTATGTGGACTGGATCAGGGTGGAGGGGACCCACAGCTGAAGAGACTAAGGACTTTACTTTCAAGTCACCCAGCCACAGAGCAGCAGAGCCAGGACGACTACAGCCAAGAGCTCTTTCTGAGATGCTGGACCTAAGAGGTTTGGGGTGAACTCCTAAAATTCATGCATTTTTAAAATACTTTTAGCCTTAAATGCTTATTTTTAAGATCAATACTCTACCATGAGAAAAGGACAGTGGGCAACTTTCACAGATTTAACATTCACACTTTTTAGTACACATAAATAATAAAAAAAAAAATGCAATGCTTTGTAAATAAACTGAACTGAAAAACAGAATCATGTGTGTTATGTGGTTTAAGAAAAATGAGAAAACCCAGCTAGTGGGTGAAAGGTGAACCGAGGCAACTATCTGTTGTGGTTGTGCAAACAAAAGAAATTTTGGCGGGGGTGGGGGGGTGCGCTTTAGAAAATAATCCCCACCCCAAACCAACTGGTTACGTTGGTAAGGATATTAATAGTAAAAGTAACGAATCTGGGGCTTCTTTAGTGGTTCAGTGGCTAAGACTCCAAACTCCAAAGCAAAGTGAAGTTGCTCAGTCATGTCCGACTCTTTGCGACCCCATGGACTGTAGCCCACCAGGCTCCTCTGTCCATGGGATTCTCTAGGCAAGAGTTCTGGAGTGGGTTGCCATTTCTCCAGGGGATCTTCCCGACTCAGGGATCGAACCCAGGTCTCCCGCATTTCAGGCAGATGCTTTAACCTCTGAGCCACCAGGGAAGCCCTAAGCAACAAAGCAAGGGGCCAGGGTTCAATCTCTGGTCAGGGAACTAAGATCCCACATGCCACAGCTAAGAGTTCATGTGCCACAACTAAAGCACCCAATGAAGACCTGGTGCATCCAAATAAATAAATAAATTTTCAAAAAGGTAACGAATCCAACAAGAAGTCCTTGATGTTCTGAGCTAGACACTGGAGCCAGACATTCCTCCATTTGGCAGAAGAAACCATACATCCAGGTGATACATTTATATCTGGGGCCCCTAAAAACATTCTTCATAAAAGATGAGAGTCTATCAAATTTTAATTTATCCTAAAATTGTTTTACATTTCATCTGAATCATTCCTCCAAAACCTTTTTGTTTTTTTGGTTTGTGGTTGTTTTTTTTTGGTTTTGGTATTTTTGCCTTTCTGTGATTTTGACAGTTAAAATCAGGAAAACATGAACAGGAACAAGTTATCAAAAAATATGAAGAGCATCTAAGGAATGGCAGAGGAGTCTCTCCGTTATAGCCAGTGATGCTGAAAATTTCAAGAATTACAAATTGGGGCAAACAAGAAAAAAAAAAAAAAAAGCATGTATGCACTACCTACCCGCCCCTCCCCCGCTGCCACCACCACACACACACACATGCCTCAAGCCTAATTATTCATTTATTATTCTTAAGCACTGCTGAGCATCTTCTGTGTGCCAGGTACTGCCCTAAGATACCAAGCACAGAACATATCTGACAAAATATCTCAGGAAGGAACAGTACAGTTCAGAGTCAGAAGTAGGAGGTGATCAATTAATTAGAATATAACAAGAGCTATGAAGAAAAATGAAGCAGGACAAACAGACAAAGTGACAGGAAGATGACATTCTGACTGCGGTGGTCTGAGAAGGCTTCTCAGAAGTGCCCTCTGAGCTAAGCTGGGAGTAGGGGGATGGAGCAGGCCCGGGGGACAACGGAGGATGGGAGGGAGAGCGGCACCCACAGGTCAATGCCTGAGGCCACGGCTTGCACACAGGCTGCTGCTGCTGCTGCTGACCGAGGCTGAGAGAGACAGGCGGCCATGAGAGGACGCTGAGCACAGGTGTAGGCCATGATTTATGTCCTAGCAGGGCCACTCTGGCTACAAGTAGAAAATTGTCATTAGAGGAGCAAGAACAAAAACAGGATCAGCTACAGGCCCTGCAAGAAACAGGGCAGGCATGGGGGTGGGTTGGGGAGTGGGGGTGCTTTGGGCCAGGGTAGAAGCAGTGGAAAGAGGAATACATAGTTGGACTCTGGCTGTATTTTAAAAGTAAACAGGATTGCGGAGGGAGTGAATGTCGAGTTCTGAAAAGAAAAGCC
The DNA here is from genome assembly GCF_029378745.1 of Bos indicus. Taxonomy (NCBI): domain Eukaryota; kingdom Metazoa; phylum Chordata; class Mammalia; order Artiodactyla; family Bovidae; genus Bos; species Bos indicus. Next base: position 117,343,248 of record NC_091760.1, read on the forward strand.
CAGAAGGACTATGTCTTTTACCCTATCCACCCGGTGACTATGTACAACATTACTGAGGAGAAGTCGGCAGAAGGAGTAAGTTTAGGCATGGTAGGAAATTAAGACTTTCACTTGATACACATCAGGTTTTAGATGCTAGTCATCAAAATAGAAGTGACTAGTAAGCAACTAGATACCCAAGCTGTGGGGAGAAGTATTAGCAAATGCAACAGATACATGCAGACACACATATGAGAGAGAAAGGGTAGAGAAGTAGAAAGAACTGCACATACGTGTGTGTGTCTGAATGAAGAAAAGCTCAAGAAAACATGGAAAATGTGAAAAGAAACAAACACTGCACTGTATCTACTTCAGCACCATTTGAAAATGCTGCAATGGAAGGTACTATTCTAGTAATTAAAGAAAGGGGAGGCATTTCTTCAGTTTGCCCCAGTAAAATAATAAGCTAATTAAAAAAAAAAAGTAGGGCTTGTCTCGTAGCTCAGTCAGTGCAGGAACCCGCCTGCAGTGCAGGAGACCCAGGTTCAATTCCTGAGTCCGGAAGATACCCTGGAGAAGGAATGGGCAACGCACTCCAGTATTCTTGCCTGGAAAACCCCATGGACAAAGGAGCCTGGCAGGCTACAACTTCGCGACTAACCCACCAGTGAAAAAAATTAGATACAGAATGAATAAAAGAATACCGTGAAAACAACACTCAGAGACAACCGTCAGTAACTTGGTGAATTATTTCCTCCCATTGTTTTCTTGATATTTACCTACTGACACACAGACAACACAGTTTGGTTTTGCTTTCTAGATATAGTTCATTTTTGCTGGTTATTCTGACACACATGAGATAATGCTAAACTCCATGAAATTAGGCCATTTTTTTTGCTTTGTTTTGAATCTAGATTTCCGTGCTTTTAGAGTATCTTTACTCTTCAGTTCACCAAGGCTCCCTCAACCTCTCCAAACACATCACACCCTAACTCACTCATCTGGGCTGCTGCCTGACATCGGAAGACATCTGTCCTTTCCATTCCTGCTGCTCCTCAGAGCTTTGCAATTGGGGTGGGAGTGGGGTGTCTGTCTTATAAAACCATAAGCACATTTCCATTTCACGAAGAATTCTTTGTAAACCTAATGTCTCAATGGAGTCTTTATGTATCATCCTCTGTGCACATTTCTAATGTGGCATCAGATCTTTTATAAAGCATGTTTTAGCACTGCCTCAAGGAGTCACTGTCTAGTCACTCAAAGAGTGGAAACTGACTGAAAACCGCTTCTCTTCAGTTCATTCAACAAATGCCCACCAGAGCGTGTGTGTGCGCGCACGTGCACACGGATGTGAGGGGATGACAGACACAAAATCTTAAAAGACAGTTTCAGACAGAGAAACACGCTGTGAATAAAACAACCACCCGTGAGAACGTAACTGCAGGAAGGTGAGAAAGAGAGAGGATGCTATTTATCTGGGTGTCCCAGGAAAAACCTCCTCAGGAAATGACACTCGAGCAGAAGCCTCAGTGGAGCAAACGAGGCTGCAGACACCCTGGAGAAGAACAACCCAAGTATGTGCCAAGCTGCTCCAGTCGTATCGGACTCTTTGCAACCCCATGAACTGTAGCCCACCAGACTCTCCTTTCCCTGAGATTCTCCAGGCAAGAATACTGGAGTGGGTTGCCATGCCCTCCTCCAGGGTATCTTCCTGACCCAGGGATCAAACCCATGTCTCCATCGGCTCCTGCACTGCAGGCAGATTCTTTACCACTGAGCCACCAGGGAAGCCCCACAATCCAAGTACAGGGAAGAAGAAAGACAGGGGCCCTGAGAAAGGAAGGAGCCTGCATGTTGGAGGGATATATGGAAGGCTGTGTGGCTGAAATGTCACAGGAAGAGGGGGCCAGATCATGGATGGCCCTGCAGGAGAAAATCTGGATCCTTATTCTCACTGTGATGAAAAACTACCATAACGTTATAAACAGGAACATGAAATGGTATGATTTAGGCTGAGCAAACAGCGTGGTGGCTGTGGAGAGACTAGAATGTAAGGAGCAAAAATAAAGGCAGGGAGACCAGTTAGAAGACTGTGACCATTCTCCAGCCAAGAGATGGGGTGGTGGAAGCACAAGTCAGTCAAAGTGGTGGTGAAGTGTTTAGGACACATTTTGCAGCTAAGAGCAACAGGACGTGCTGAGAGAATTGGGAATCTGTGCCGGAGGAAACAGAATCAGCCCCTATCCACATTGCTAATGACTTAGCTTCCCTAACGGACCTTCTCAGTACTCAGCTCGCTGGGCTGGGTACAGGAGGTGCAGGCAACAATGACTTACAGGATAATTTAAAATGTATCACACTGTCTCACTTACCCAAATTGGGATCAGTGGCCGGACGTTTCTTAATTTTCGCTTCAGAAATAGCAGAGTAATAGGCACACGTCATCTTGATCAGCCATGTTGCTCGAACCATTGGCACTGAATACTTCGCTAAATATGCAAAAACATCTTCTTTTTTACTAAGGATGGGAACCTAGAAAGAAATAACATATTTATAATCATCCCATATTATATTCATCGCTAGGCCAGCCTAAAGAAAGGGGAAGTGAAAGAGACTCTTAAGTCCATGCTGACTCTGACAAAGTTATTCTTCATGGATTTTCAAACAGCACATATGGTTTTTAAAAAATAATAAAACATTTTAAGCAAATTTTAATAAAAAATAATTGACACTGTATGTTTAGTGCACTGGTGGGACAGTTTTATCAGTTGTGCTTTCTTATTTATAAAAACAAATTATTTTCAAGCTCTCAGATGCTGAAAGCTACTCCTTGCATCAACAATAGAGGGAAATAATTTCATGACAGTACTCCAAAGAGTTTAATCTCAAAATTGGAAAGGACAGATCATGAGAAAACCTATCCCCACTCTATATCTTATTGAAGGGCATTTTTGTATAAAGCTTTCCAACTGTAACATTTCATAAGAATGAAAATTTCCAGAAAGCTTCTAAAAGAGCCTTTAGCCCAAAATTTTAAATAGAGGCTAAAATGATGGCTCAGTGAATCTGCCTAATAAACACGGCGCTAGAAATAGCTGGGTAATTAATTCACTGGTTGAGAGTGGGCACTTGAGGCAGTTAATTATTTCTTCCAGACCACAAAGGTACTATTTAGCAAATTAGTATCCCAATGTACTGCTGAATGGCTTGCAAGAGTTAATCCGGTCTTATAGAATTCCTCATAAATACCCTAGGAAGAGCCCATTAATCTATACGTATCTATCCAATTTATGAATACAGGGTAACACAGTGGACAAAGGGCACGTTGGCTACAACGCAGCAGTTTGGGAAAATTGAGATGGAGAAGCAGGCGTTGTCCCACTCCCAGCCCCCAACAGCAATGAGTACCTCTGTGTTTCATTCCTGGCCCTAGTCTGTGTGATTAAACCCATCACTCCCAGGCCCTTCATGTATGAATGAGATAAACTGACCCTGTCTACTTCACAGTAGGGTGAGGAGGATAAAGCAAAAAAATTACATTTATCAAAATTATGACAACTTTCGTTGTTGCCAGTTCCAAAGATTTCTTCATGCCCCCCAAAATATTCTCAAGCCACGGACTCTACCCACCTAAGAAAATTCTGGAAACCACAATTATAAACATCACTAGCCCTGGATTCTATGTCCCAAAGTCTTGCTCGATTTTTGTCTTGAAAAATCAAAGCTTCAAACCAGCTAATTTATTCATATAGCATGGCATTTTTCTTAGTTAGCCAGTGGCTTAGACAGTGGGTTTTTTGCATTATACATATGTTACAAACTTGACAACTCACAATCTTGGTACAGTGTAATCCTAGAATTAAAAAGTGGTTTTTGTACGTAGCCCTTCAAAACAAGATATCTTTTGTACCTGGTTCTTCCCAAAGAAACTTCAAGCTGCTCCCATGATGAAGGAAAGCTGTCTGGCTGGACCCTGAGATGCAGTGTGTCCATAAAGTGTACTTTATGGTCAATGTAACAGACTTCTGACCGTGTACTATTCCTGCCATGGTTGCTGACTTTAGAACGTAAGTCCCATGACAGAGGCAACTACATCACACACCACATAACTAAAAAGGAGGTGAAAGGGACACAGCCTAAAGCTGTAAAACGTCCTCTCTGTGGATAACGGTGAGACATTTTAACAAGAAAATGTCCTGAACATTTAGCTTACAAGACACATCTTCCAGGGAGCACAAGGCTTGGGTTTACTATCACTTAGGCGGGAGAGAGGAAAAGCACAAGACCAGACTGCTGTATTCTTCACTAGGACAGACAGTACAGTATCAGGGAGTTAAATTTTAGCTGTCAAGGTCAGGTTCCCCGCTAGGTAAGATGTACCAAAAGACTATATATCATATATAAAATCAAGGCTTAAAAATAAGGCAAACGCAAAAAGTAAAGTTAGCACCTCCATAGAAGTATTAACAGTAGTATCTTTATAGAAGCCTAAAGGGTTTCTTTTGAGCAGCAACTGACAAGAAGGAGTGGGGGGAGGGGTACATTTTGATCATGCGAAACGTTTAGATGAAATAGCAGGCAAAGCTGAGTCTTCCATGAACAGCAGCACAAGGCAAACCTGCAGCTCACTGCCCTTGCTGGCAGAACCCTAACAAAAACGGTTGGCTCAAATCAAGGGTTTTGGAATTCAGAAGAACATATGTGAAGAAAGTTATTTAATTAAGGAAGAAAACACATTTTGATGGTTTTGTCAAATTTACAGTTTGGGCCAACTCAGGAAGGAAAATATGTTTACACTGACTGAAGTATGACTTCCTGCAGAGATGGATTCCATTTTCAGCCAAGAAACCATCTGACTTCAACTTGTAGCTGAACCCAGGCAGTCACCGGGCAGCTGTTTGGTTTCTGAATCAAGCTGGAATTGCATCTAAGTACCAAAAGAAAAGTAAGACACCTAGCACGTGGTGGTCTTCCACTGGCCAAAGGGCCACCCTTGAATCACCTTTCTCTTCGCAAGCTCCTTACCATCAGCATCCCGTTTGCTGGGTAGTGATAGAGGGAAATTCCTGAGACCACAGCAATCAAAGTCACCGGAAGTGAAACACATCATTCCTAGTGAGCTGTGCCAAAGGCTAGAAGGATATATCCCCAGAAGCAAGAAGTCTCCTTTTCCAAATCTAGCTATGACCATGGTTGAATTAAGAGGCCTTTTGTAGGTCACTGATGACCTTTCTGAGGCTAAACACATGGGGCACTGTGGAGCTTTACAGCAGCAGAAAACCAGGTCTGGAAACTTGATCCCGTCCCACACAGGAAACTATTTTGAACTCTAGATCAGAGCTGGAAGATGACTCAGGATCTTAACAGGAAAATGAAGGTCTTCTGTACTAAGCCACCTCACAGATAAATATCAGAAATTAACAAGATGTATTTAAACTTCCTAATATGAAGGAACATGTGGAGAATGCCATTTTCTACCCAATTCTACAGAACTGTCACCATCTCAGGAGGATGAAATGCTGAGGAAGGGATGGGACGGAATGGCTCTTGAAATGCCCAAGAAATGAATAAGTCAAAGTATATTCAATGGTTTCACAAAGAAAATATATTTTAACTTTGCAAAGAGAATTAATGTCAGGGCTTACCTGAGGGACACCTGACTTGGCCAGAGGCAGCTCCTAATAAAGAGAGAAGAACAGTGGCTAATACACTGCACCACAATTCATCGCCCTCCATAAAGATGAGAGGCCATTACACCCCTTAAAGCAAGGGCATCAATTCCTCACCAGTACTTGCCTGCAGGAAATATCCCCAAAAAATACATTCTAAAAGCTTACAAAAAAGGCAAACCTAAAAAGAAAGACATCAGGCTGGCTACATAGGAGTGGAAGGTACTAACCCACATGGAGGGTATGAACTATTGGTAGAAATACATCAAGTATTGAAGGATCGCCCTTGACTTCTGTGGCCTTCAGATACAATTCACACACCCCTGTGGGCCCACGTGGTAAATGCTGAACAGTGGAAAAGAAATGCTCTGTGGTTCAGCCTGTGTTGAGACAGAGGCACTCCCTGAGTAGCAAGAGGGGGTTATGCTGATGATTGCGCTTTGCAAGGACTTCAGTTGCCTTTAAGCACTAGCATCTACGAAAGGCAACATGATGCTCTGACATTAGGGCAAAATGAAGCCAATGGGAGCTACAGGCACTATTTTCAAAGAGTTGCTTTAGAAAACAAACAAGTAAATACACAAAGGAGCTCTCCTCTCACCTGAGCCTGCACCAAGCCATTCGTGAAAATTTAAGAATGGAAAATGGGCTCTCCTGAAACTAAAGGGTTTCAGGGGAGATGAGAAAGACCTGGGAATTATTTGAAAGGTATGTAAGAAGTCAGAGATCAAGACTAACAGGGAGGTTTCTGGCTCTCATCTAAATTTCAAAGGACGTTTTATATTATAGGGACTATAAGATTGTTGAATGTGTGCAGTATTTCCCATTTGAGGAAAATGATCAAAGGCAAAGATCCTAAAAGAAGCCTCCCTTCCCTCCCTCCACTTCCCCCTCCTCCAAAAAGCTGGGAACTATGAATAAAACTGCCCCATTTTGTTCTGAAACTTTTTCAAAGATGTTCTTCATGCACACACAGAATCACTATCTTTTATCTCACTTGTTCAGAAAGAGACTTAGGTTAAAAATTTGGATGGACGCTTTTCAAGACAAGGAAATAACATTAAAGTGAGGATTTCTATTCAATGCATTTTGGACACCATGGCCTAAGAAAACTGAGAATGTAACAAGAATAAATGAAGTCTCACTGCCCGTTCTTGATTTTAAAACCCTGTCTACTGCATCAACAGCTTCCTGTGTGGCATGTTCAGGTCTCCAGATGTCCCTGGCACCACATGCCGCCAAAACGAAGGGCCAACAGCCTATGAGCAGCACACACCTGCCACTGAAACTCTGAGTTGTGGAGAGAACTGGGGAACAGAAATATACACTTCAACATTATCCCAAATAGTTTCATTTCTTTAAGGCCACAAGGAAAACAACGCAAGAAATACTTAAATACCTTTTTTGCCAAAATAGCAAGTGGTTTATTTCCTGCTAAGTCAGAGAACCAGCTATGAATCGCACTCTGGGATCGAGCAGTAACCAGCCAATAATTATCTTTAGCATTAACTTGTGGTTTCTTCTTTCCGGTGTCCTGGAAAGTGTTAAGCTTTAGTTTCTCAGCTAATATGCTGCTAAAATAAGCTCCGATCTGTGGAAGGGAAAAAAAGAAAAGGTTTAAAGACAAAAAGCAAGAATGTTAGTAATGTACATATTAGTATTTTATTTGTATTAAGTGAAAATCTTCAAAGAGTCCATCAGAAAATAAAAGAGGAATTTGAGACCTTGAAGCCAAGAGATGTAATTTCCTTACACTAACATAACACAGAAGTTCCCAGAGCACCTTTGTTTCACTACTCACAAGCAGTTTGGGGGAAAAAAAGCACCTTTGAAAATCTCTGTAAGATAAAATTAATTACATACTGAATAAATTTCAAGAGAAGGGGTTCTGCTTTAATCTTCAGCTCTATGTCTTTTTCATAATACACACTCGTTTGGAGAGAACCTTTTTCCTGTGAGGTGTTGCATACAACAGCAGAACCTAGTAATCTCACAGTAATCATTCTTTTCCTTGTTTTATCTTAATAGCATGTATTTTTGGAAAGGAAACTCTGTATTTACACTCAGTGCCTTTAAAAAAAAATTAGTCTAGAGAAATCTAATTTATTTAAATGGAAAATTACAAAAGGTTCAATTAAATTAAATATTCAACGTTTTTGATAGAGCTGCCAATTTCATGAGTACAGGCATTTCAAGAGAAAGCTAATGTTACTTGCTCTGAATGGAACAAAGTAGCAAAGGGAGCTTCTGTGAATGACTAGCATTTTCAAATTAACCATGCTTAAAGAGGACAAAGGAAAGAGACAGGGACAAGAGCGGAGGGGACTAAAATCGAAAAACTCAATGAATCCACAGAAAACCTGTTGGAATTTCCAAGAATCCTATCACAGCATCACATTGTGTCCTCTGGAAATTCTTTAGTACCAGGATGTGGACAACAATTTCTAATGAATACCTTCAATAAGGTTAGCAGACAGCAGCAACCATGATTAAAACAAAATGCCTACCATGCTGCAGCAGGATAAGAATCACTGCCTTGGTTAATGCTCACAAGTCAATGAACCATTCGTCTATAGGCTGGAGCACAGCTGGAAACAATTAGCCGAGTCTATCTACCAGGGTGAATAACTGGTACAACTTTTCTAATGTGAATTGGCATCTCCTGCTCCTTGAGATTGATATACAATGAAAAAGTTTGTTTTGCTAAGTTGATGTAACAGGGCAATAAAAATTACAGTAATTAGAAAAAAAAAAGAAGTCTGAACTTTAATTTTCTTAAACAAATTCATAGTATGGTTTTATTTTTTAAGCAAAGTGTGCAGAATATCCAGAGAATAAATTAAATGCAAAAATTCAACAAAAAACAGTTGTTTGAAAATAAGCAAGTTTCTCAAGCAGTATTTGGTGAGTCTTTGCACCAATGACACGAAACACCTACCTATGTAGATTGTTTTATATTTAAAAGATTCCTTATTTGCAATTATGTATGAGCAGTTTAATCAAAATAAAGGCATAAAACAATTTTAAACTAGTCTGAGAACTACCAAGAATATCCACAGTGATCTGAAGAGACTATTTAATTAAACCAAGCCAATCATTAAAGAGCTTTGCAAAAATTATGTTTTAAAAAAGTCTGGGCAATTTCTTGCAATTATACTCTTTTCTGTGTATTTAATAATAGCAATGGAACATAGGGACTGTATATATGTTTTACTTCCTAACAAACTTTATGAACAATAACTGTAAGCAAAGTCAAACTTCCCAAAAAACAAGCTCAGAGAAAATTCATGACAGAACTCAAAAATAAATAAATAAATACATCACCATACATTTAATTTTATTCTAACAGCAATATATTCACATTATTCCAAAATCAAAGAAAAAAAGTTAAGAGCCTCATTCCCAGCTCCCAGTGCCTGCCTCCAAGTAACCACCTTGATGAGTTTGTCTTTCCAGTGTTTCATCATGTGTGAATACACACAAACACACACAAATGTATTTTTGTCTTATCTATACCTCATTATGTACACTGAGTAAATCTGAGAACCTTCCTTCCATATCTGCATATGGAGACCATCCTCGTTCATTTTCACAGACAAATAATAATGTACTGTGTGGATACCCACATTGTATCTAATCAAGTCCCTGTTGATGGACATTTAGAGTGTTCAAATTTTTGCTATTACAAATCACATTGAAGTGAACAGCCTTTCCTACTGAATATTTCAGTTGCCAGTTTAGCAAATTACATATCCTTGTGTATAAATGTATGCATATAAAGAGATCTGAAATAATACACAAATTTTTAACAATGTTTATCTCTGGTTAAAACAAAACAAGAATAGAAATTCATCTGTATGCTTGATTTCTCTTTATCTGAATGCATGCTTTTTCAATTTAATGAGTAAAAGTATTTCAATATTTGAAAACAGAAATAACTCAGAGAGGACAAAAAACCAAACCTTAAAAGAATACAAACAAAAACAGATAAATCTATCTATATATCTAATTGTTAACATAATTACACAGAAAAAAGACTTAGTTCAAGAAACATGTTTAACACAACACTGACTACATTTTCTTAATGAAAATGAACTTTAACTTAAAGTTAGTCTGAAGACAAAAAGTATGGTAAAGGAATTGTAGGCTTTACAAAATTAATATTGCTGTTGGAATGACACTGGTATAATTTATTCTGGAACTTTTTATGTATAACTGGACTCAGTGAGGACTTCCCTGGTGGCTAGATGGTAAAGTGTCTGCCTACAATGTGGGAGACCCAGGTTCAATCCCTGGGTCGGGAAGATGCTCTGGAGAAGGAAATGGCACCCCACTCCAGTATTCTTGCCTGGAAAATCCCATGGATGAAGGAGTATAGTGGGCTACAGTCCATGGGGTCGCAAAGAGTTGGGACACGACTGAGTGACTTCACTTTTTTTATGCATATTGTAAGATAGAGTAAATGAATAAACAAGTCGATACTGCTGGGATTCAGGGTTCTTGCTTTGAGAGAAAGGAGATACAGTGATGGAAAGGGGACAGGTAAGGGAAAAACTCTGTGGTACATGAGTTAGAATGGACAGATGGAAAGGAGGGAGGAAGGGAGGGAAGGAAGGAGGAAAGAAATCTAAATATATCTATCATCTCTGTCCATTGAAAGGCCCTAGACGTTGCAACCAGAGAAGGCAATGGCAGCCCACTGCAGTACTGTTGCCTGGAAAATCCCATGGATGGAGGAGCCTGGTAGGCTGCAGTCCACGGGGTCGTGAAGAGTCGGACACGACTGAGCGACTTCACTTTCACTTTTCACTTTCATGCACTGGAGAAGGAAATGGCAACCCACTCCAATGTTCTTGCCTGGAGAATCCCAGGGACAGGGGAGCCTGGTGGGCTGCCGTCTATGGGGTCACACAGAGTCGGACACGACTGAAGCGACTTAGCAGTAGCAGTAGTAGCAGCAGCAGACGTTGCAACACTAGTAGCCTTGAGCAACCCAGGTACCAAGATCTGGGCTGGGGCAGGAAAAGAACAAGATGGCCCTGGACAATGTTATTGTGTCACAAGTGAGGAAATGATGACATGAGAGAGATATGTCAAAAAGGCCCAAAAACTAGGTTAAAGTTGCCCCCACTGACCAAATGTGAGACAATGTGAGCATCAAAAAGAAAACTGAAAATAATACAATTGATTTTAAAAAGAGTTCAGGGGTTCAAAGTGAACCCCTTAAAATGCAGTGTCGTTTACAAAAGAATGCCAACTATTAAACATACAAGGAATAACAACTACAAAACCAGCATTTTTGCTTTTGCAAACATCAGCAAAATAAATCATGCAGCAGGAATCATCAATTGATGCTAAAAATCAGAGCATAAAATTTTATTGCCAAATAGTATATTCATATGGTCTCAAAGCAGCATCCTGTGGAGATTCCTATGAGGAAGAGATGACAACTTTTGCAAAGGAAAGAGATGGCAGACACCACGTTAAGTGATCAAACAGTATAACCAATAATCAGCAAACTAACACTGCACATCTGATACGCAGTGTAGTCTTCTTACCAAAAATATACAACCTGAATCTTGTCATGAGGAAATAATCAACAAATCTAGACTACAGTACTAGACAATAAGAGAAACAACTGGACTCAGTGAGGGGACCTGGAGAGCAGTACTGCAGTGGATTAAAACAGGGTTCGGAGACACACCAGCAGAAAGCAAAGCGTGACCCCTGATGGGAGCCCGGGGCAGGGCACCATAAAGGATACCTGGGGGAACTGTGAACGTGGATCATGGCTTAAATAACACAGATGTATCAACATGTGTTACCAAGGGTCTCACGTACATATTTCAGAAGTTTTAGGAAACAATGAGCATTACCTTTGATGGGTTAATCACAATATTTCTAGCTGAGCCATGTTCATCTCCAGTAAAGGCTGGCTGATTGTTGAAGCCTTGCTTTACATTCACTGCGGTAAGTTCATCCTGTTGGAGAAAAGGTACTGATTAGTCCCAACGATGTAAACGCTCCAACTGAAGCCTTTTTTGGGCTCCAAAATCAATGCAGATGGTGACTGCAGCCATGAAATTAAAAGACGCTTACTGCTTGGAAGGAAAGTTTTGACCAACCTAGATAGCATATTCAAAAGCAGAGACATTACTTTGCCGACAAAGGTCCGTCTAGTAAAGGCAATGGTTTTTCCTGTGGTCATGTATGGATGTGAGAGTTGGACTGTGAAGAAGGCTGAGCGCCGAAGAATTGATGCTTTTGAACTGTGGTGTTGGAGAAGACTCTTGAGAGTCCCTTGGACTGCAAGGAGATCCAACCAGTCCATTCTAGAGGAGATCAGCCCTGGGTGTTCTTTGGAAGGAATGATGCTAAAGCTGAAACTCCAGTACTTCGGCCACCTCATGCAAAGAGTTGGCTCATTGGAAAAGACTCTGATGCTGGGAGGAATTGGGGGCAGGAGGAGAAGGGGACGACAGAGGATGAGATGGCTGGATGGCATCACCAATTCAATGGACATGAGTTTGAGTGAACTCCAGGAGATGGTGATGGACAGGAAGGCCCGGCGTGCTACGATTCATGGGGTCTCAAAGAGTCGGACACGACTGAGCAACTGAACTGAACTGAAGCCAGTCTCCTGCAGCCTGAGGAATGACAAACTTCACGATACTCTGTAGAAGAGAGCTGCTGAACACTCACCAAGGAAAGCAGAAGTAGGGGTCTAAAAATCAATACATAAATGTGCAGAGAGAGACAAAGCAAAGGTGGCCAAATGTTAACTGCTGCCTGCAGATAAAAATTTTTCACTAACAAATTGGAGAAAGAAAAACAAAGCAACCCCTCTCCCATAAACATAAAATCATAGATTCTAAACTAGAACTGCTTCTAGAAAGCCCACAGTCTGACTCCCTATCCCTTGCCAGCCCCTATGCATATTTCTGTTCAATATTCCAGAAAACTGGCTCACTCAAGTACCCAACACCCCACAGTGAGTTCAAGACAGAAATGAAGGGTTCCTAGGCACGAGGCTTGTGCTAACCACACACCATCACAGTCCTGCAACTGAAGGAAAGTTTAGGGCTTGCCAAGTTCTTTCATTTATTTTGGTTCACTTTATCTTTACCAAATCTGAGGCGGATGTGAGTCTTCAAGTCCATTTTACAGATGAAAAAAGCGAGGCTAAGCTAGTACAGTAACCGGACAAAGCCAGCGCTGAAAGGCCATCTTTTCAATCCTAGACTAGGAAGAGAAATTTCCATGACACTGTGCACCAGAGTACACATGCCACATGAAAATGTGGTCTAAAAATACACAGCCACAATTCTTACCCTTCTTAAAAAGATCTCCTACGAGATAGACATAGGAAAACTTTCCTTACCAAGGTCACAACATATCAAAAATAGCCCAAGGCATTAAAAAAAAAACAAACAAACAAACGACCTTCCCCTGCCCATATCACTTACCGAACTAAATCAGAGTTCCCAGAGTTCCCGATACAGACGCGAAAGAATAAAAGAGAAAAGATGGAGTAAATGAAGCTACCTTTTGCTCCTCTCACTTCAGGCCAAGAAATAGTCTCGGTGCCAGCTGGGTTAATGGTAGCCACAGCCCAAGAATGAGAATATACACTTAATTCTTCCCAAATAATTGTTCCATGTGTAAAATTAAACAACAACAAAACCAATCAAATCACTGTTATGATTAGGCAGGAAGCCTTAGGTCAAAATCATTAGTGACAGACAGCTCCTGCAAGGTCACCTCGGGTGAGAACTGGGGTCTCCTGGAGTCCTGCCATGTCACCTGACTTAACTGCGTGAGCTCCGCCTAATACCTCGGCCAGCCCCAGTTTTAGTGGGCTTTCAGAAGACCCCACCAGAGGAAACTGAGCTCTCAGGTAATCAAGTCTCCTTCCAGCACAAAGGTCGCTGGAATCGGGATCTGCACAGAAAATGAATTGCACATTCATATCAGAAGACATCTTAAACTGCTCCTGAATTTCCAAATTAATTATTTGGAAATCTAGGGCAAAACTACATATGCAAATTTTAAGTCAGAAAGGCGTCTGTCAACTGAAATAAAGCAAGCATGCTGACGGGATTTCTACAGTCTCGGAGTCTAAGGAAGAAGGGGAACATATCGGGTCATGAGGAGAACAGGACAAGGAAACTGAATTCTTATCTTTGCTTTACCATCAGAGTAACACAAGAAACACTAATTGAGTAATAGCATATGTTTTCACGAAAGATACATCCTGGCTTAATTAAAAGGAAGTGTGTGAGGCTTTCAGGACCAACTAGCTCCATTTAGCACCACTTTGCTTTCTATTCTAAACTAACTCCGACTCAATGGACATGAATCTGAGCAAACTCCGGGAGATGATGAAGGACAGGGAAGCCAGGCTGCTGCAGCCCATGGGACTGCAAAGAGACTGAACAATAGCAAAGCCCTGCTCAGCTAGCTTGTTGTGACTGACTGCTAACCACTGGCCTGGGCAGCCATGTCTGTCTGTCTGTCTCTCACACACATAATCCCCAGAAGGAAGAACATGGAACCATGGTAACACGTCTGTCAGCCACAGATTTTCCTCAAACTCAGATCCATACAGGTACTGCTGGGAAACATGAGTGCTGAGAATTTTCCAATCCCGCATTCAGAATGTCACAAAAATGCATCCAGAATCCGGCCACTCCTCACCACCACCGAGGCCTCCCCCAGGGTCAGGGGCACCATCATCTCAGGCTTGAATGCTGCAGTGGTTCCTAACTGGCCTCCTGGTTTCAACTCTTGTTCCCTGAAGGCCACATTCAACACAGCAGCCACGGGGAGCTTTGCAAAACTTGAGATGATGACCCTCCTCAAAATCTGCGATAACTCCGCACCTCAGAATGGGATAAGAGGCCCCATGAGGTGCTACAAGCCCCTGACACCTCTCAGACTTAATCCCTGATCACCCTCTCCTTGCACACTCCTCTGCAGCCACACATCTACCCACCCTCCCACCCCCAGCCAGCTCCTCAAGCCTTCCATTGGACCTTCTCCTGCCTCCAGGCCTTGCGCTGTTCTATTCTTCCTGGGTCTTCTCCCTCCCTCTTCTCCCTGTCTCTTTCCCCTGGTTTGCACATGGCCAACTCCCTGACCACCTTAAGTCATGTTCTCAATGAGAAATGTGATAACTCTATTTGAAATTGGAACTGCCCACCCCATTCCCTTCACCCTAGCAGTCCTAATCTCCCAACAGTCCATAGCACTTACCACCTAAAATCCCTGTCCTGTCTGTCACCCCCGCAGCAGGTAAGATCTGTGAGGACAGGGGTCTTTATGTTGTTCATAAATAATCATGCCAAAGAATCAAAGACTCATGCCAAGCACGCAGAGCAGTGGCTGGCACAGAGCACACAAAGGCACTCAATACAGATTTGCTGAAAGAATAAATAAGTGCATGATAACCTGTTTTGAACAATTAATATAAGCATACTGTGACTCACTACCCCATGAACTTGGGGGTACCTAATTCTGTTTGGATTTATGACTAGAATCACTTCACCTCCCAGAGCAGTGACTTCTCCCCATCAAGCCCAAGGCACTCTCCTAAAGGCAAGTAGTTTTAAATGCCCCTTTCCCCAAAGTCTGAAATGAAATTCACAGACAATAACTTTTTTTTTAATCAATGTAATGCCCTCACTCTAAAAAAAATTTTTTTAACGAAAGTAGGTTATAACAACATAGGTACTTGAAAAGAAAACTGAGGCGTGCGCCACTGGGCCACCACCACCCAAGAAGTGTGGCCTGTGGGCAGCTGTGCTGGCCCAACCTGGGCCCTCCCTCAACTAACTCCACAGATTCTCCGGGCAGTTCATTTGGAGAAGCGGGCCTTAGGAGACGTGAAGTGTTAGTAAGTGTTTGTTCCTATACCCAGAATCACCCTAATGCAGCCACCACAAAATGCAGACATACAGGTGGACCGCATTGCCATCTCAAATTATCAGGAACAGCATGGCGTAAACTTTCTGAAATGGAGAAAACACCTGATAAAAGTTTCAAACTAACAAAATAAACTCTTCTCCCGATATATTAAAAATGCAATAGTTATATTCCTCCAAGATTCGGTATATACTGAGTGTATAGATCCCCTCGAGGAGGAAATGGCAACCCACTCCAGTATTCTTGCCTGGAGAATCCCTTAGAGCAGCCTGGCGGGCTACAGTCCACGGGGTTGCAAAGAGTCGGACACGACTGAAGCGACTATGCACGCATGCACGCAAGGGGAATGTGTATTATAATCAAGCAAAAAAAGGTCATATGTAGATTCCCACCTGGGAAAGCGACTTTGAAGGTTTGCTGGTAATCTGAGAGTCCAGTGCGGTAAAGGACAATTCTTCATTGAGCCCAACTGTCCACACTGAGGACACCCGGCCCCACCCACTAAATGGCAATGACCCCGCATCACAGCAGCTGCCAACACCTGCCTCCAGAGTGCCACAACGCCCCGGCTGAAAACCAGAGTGTACTGAGAGGGACTGCTTTTAGCTTTTAAAGCCCTGCCTCTGAAAAGAGGAATCCAGATTTCAGAAACACGGAGTTTCACACAGGCCCCGCTCCTGCTACAACACCACAAGATTGACAACTGGACGTCCAACTCCAGCCACTGCAGCCCCCCGTGGCCCCCAGCTGTGTTACAAGTGAAGGCCGTGTGGACCCCAGGGTAAGGATGACTGAATTGGAAACGCACACAAGAGGGAAGGGAGAGCCCAGGCTCTGCCTTCTTACTGTCTGAATTTGAACCTCTAACTCCAGTTAAGAGTGGCTCAATCCAGTGCTCTGTGAAAACCTAAAGGGGTGTGTGGGGTGGGAGGTGGAAAGAGATTCCAGAGTGAGAGGACGCATGTATACCTACAGCTGCTTCATGCTGACGTATGGCAGAAACGAACACAAAACTGTAAAGCAATTATCCTCCAATTAAAAATAAATTTTAATTTAAAAAAATATATATAAACCTGAAAAACAAAAGTGACTCAAAGCAAGCTTCGGAACTGTTTCTGGCCTCAGTTTTCTTCAATTGTGAAACAGGGCTAGTATGGTTTCCACTACTATTACCTCCATATCCCAGCTGAGGAAATAAGAAAGATCATATCGTGGTTTAGAACGTGAAAGAATCCATGTTCCCAACCACTGTGAATGGCCAGCAATTAGTATTACTGCTGTTTTTGTGTCCCATTTCTGCTTCAAGGAAGTGATAACCTGACACTCCAGTCGAGCTCTAAGGAATGCAAAAGGTTTTGCTTCAGAAATTAAAAGGACCCTGACCTTGAGCAGTGAATGGTTCTCAAACTTTTGCAAGCATCAGAATCCTGATGGGTTTATTAAAGAACAGCCACTGCCTGGGCCCCTCCTTGAGACTCTCCAATTCAGGAGGTGGGGGAGGCGAGGGGTGGCGGGTTGCGGAGGGAGGCGGTGCCCAAGAATCTGAATTTCTCATAGCTTCCTAGATCAGTCATGCGGATCCAGGGACCACACTTTGAGAACCACTGATGTAAATATTTGGAGTTCACAGCTTTCTAGAAAACCAGGGCCCCTGTGTCTGGCAACAGGGCTGCACTCAACCACCGGGAAGAACCTGGGTGCTCCCTCTTAGTTCAGGAACAGGAGATCCCTGGTCCCAATTCTCTGCCACACACCCATCCTACTGCAAAAGCACACACACAAAGCTACACACACACACACACACACACACACACACACACACTTACTCACTCACCCAGGAAGAAAACCAATCAAGAAGGTTTCTCTTTCACTCCTTTAACTTCTCCTAGACCCACGAATAAAAACACCAGAGCTGCAGAGTACTCAGCTGTATCAGGAAGCACACAGAGGTAAAAGAGAAGCCTGGTGGGCACTTCTGTTTAAGTTTAGTCACACAAAGCTTTATGTCAGCTTCCTAGAGAAACTAAGGGAAATGGGTAAAAACCACAACGTCACAACCAGAACATGCTCCATGATGCTTTTTCTCCTAAAGTTTCTGAAGAGTGAGAGTTGACGGCAGGAATCCAAGCAACCAGTTCAGAGTAAGATTCGAATTCCAGAGTGTTTACTATTGTTGTTTGTACAGCATTTCTCAAACTCCAGTAACGCAGCAACATACCCCCTTTAAAGGAAAAACATTCTCTCTGACCCCAGGATGCGTGAAGAACCCAATTTGGGAAAATGAGGTAGGACCTGGATACTTAATGGCCTTAGGGCAGCACTGAGAGATTCAGAACAAGATGTAACATGTGTTATATGAACTCAAACTACAAACTTTTATGACACTTTGCTCTGAAGATGTTTGCCAAATCTAATCAAGTAAAAATAGAAGGGAGAGTGTCCAGATTTTAAAACAGCATGCCTCTAAAATCCCCAAGCCAAGGGACACAAATAGCTTCCTCTTGCACTAGCCTTGACCCTCTTCAAAGATTTCTCTAAATAAAAGAGGATAACTGCCAAAGTCCTTACCACGGTCCTTACAGAGACTGAAACTTGTTTTACTGCACCTAGGCAACAATTCTCAAAAAAAAAAAAAAAAAAGCAGAACCACCAGCTACTGCTTTGCCTATCTGCAAAGCTGAGACAACTGAAGACCCCAGCACTTGAGGACACACCCAACCACTAATCAGAGTCTTAGCGGCAAACCATTTTCAGTAAAAGAACTCTTGCTGCTGTTGTTCAGTCGCTAAGTTGTGAATGACTCTCTCTGCAACCCCATGGACTGCAGCACACCAGACTCCTCTGTCCTCCACTATCTCCCAAAGTTTGCTCAAATCCACGTCCATTGAATCAGTGATGCTACCTAACCATCTCATCCTCTGTCGCCTCCGTCCCCTTTTGCCTTCAATCTTTCCCAGCATCAGGGTCTTTTCCAATGAGCCAGCTCTACTGGAGGTTAAATTTTCCCACTATACAATGTGGAGGATAAAAAACAAAGTGCCAACCATGAACTCTGAGTTTTAAATGTTTTTATCATGAACTGTGGTGCTGCAGAAGATTCTTGAGTGTCCCTTGGATAGCAAGGAGATCAAATCGGTCAATCCTAAAGGAAACCAACCCTGAACATTCATTGGAAGGACTGATGTTGAAGCTAAAACTCCAATATTTTGGCCACCTGATGTGAAGAACTGATTCATTGGAAAAGATCCTGATGCTGGGAAAGATTGAGGGCAGAAGGAGAAGGGGACAACAGAGGATGAGATGGTTGGATGGCATCACCGACTCAACGGACATGAGTTTGAGCAAATTCCAGGAGACAGTGAAGGACGGGGAAGCCTGCCGTGCTGGAGTCCATGGGGTCGCAAAGGGTCAGACGTGACTGAGCAACTGAACAGCAGCAGCAGCAGAGGCAAAACACTGCACACACATGCGTGAGCCCTAATACCCACCCTGCCAGGAGACAACACTAGCTGAGAACACGCACTCACAGTCCAGCCTGGTGGCCCAGAGCAGGGGTGCATCAGGCCAGGCTGCAGAGGGCTTCAACAGAAACCATCTTTAAAACAGGAGTGGTCCAAAGTTAACCTCAACATGGAGAAAGGAAGACTCATCCACCTCATCACTGACTTCAGCTAAAATGATAAGCCTTCAATAGGCTGAAATTCAAGTTCTGCTTGCTTGGAAATTTGTATTTCATTTTTATCATAAAGTGGATATTAATTTTTGCTTTAAAAATGAGTAAGATGGGATGGGAGGTGGGAGGGAGGTTCAAGAGGGAGGGGATATACAGTATACCTGTGGCTGATTTCATGTTGATACATGGCAGAAACCAACACAATACTGAAGAGCAATTATCCTACAATTAAAAATAAATTTTCTAAAATGAGAGGCAGAGGTTTTCAAGAATGTCACATTTTTATATGTGTACATAGAAAAGAATGTATAATCAACATCTAACACCATAAAAATAAATTTTATCTAAATTTAAAAATAAATAAAATGTTAAGGCTTAAAAAAATTTTAGGGAGACAAGTACCCAGACACAAACAGAAACAAAAGCCTAGAAACAGGCCCATGTTCACACAGAAGGCCAGCGTTCACTGTGCAGTTTTGTATTTGACACTGATAAAAAAATCAGACCTTCAGTACTTTGGGTGAAGTACTAAGGCACCCATAAATCTTGGGCATTTATCTTGAACTTCAGAGAATGATGGTATTTTTTGGATCACTTTCAGAGCAATCTTTTAATTTCAGAAAGTGTTTCATCAGGAAAATGAGTATATTTTGAGTCTAGTTTGGAAATTGGCTAAGTTCTTTCTCAGTCAAAGCGGGGGAAAGTCAGTTTAGCACACTTTTCAATGACCATCATAAAAGCAGATAATAAATGTACACACACAGGTGTGCACAGGTGTGCACACATGGTTAAACTCCTCCAGACTTCTCATCCACAGCACAGAACATGTGCAGAGACGTGCGACGCCTCCATCACCTACTCGCATCTAACAAACTAACTCAATGACTGTCAATGAAATGCCGCCACAGATGACAATGCCGCAGAAGCAGAAAAATGTGCCTCTGTGCACTAGTCAGACAGGCTATGCTTAGCCAAGGTCTTACTTCAAACAAACAAAATTTTTTAAAACGGCTTTACGGGACTTCTCTGGAGTGGTCCAGTGGCTGAGGCTCTACGCTCCCAGTGCGGGGGCCTGGGTTTGATCCCTGCCCGGGAACTAGAGCCCATATGCTACAACTAAAGATCCACTAAAGATCTGCAACTACAGATGCCAAATAAATTTTTTTTTTTAAATACCTTTTTGATTATTTTCCCTAGCTTTGTCCACCTCTCTCCCAGAAGAGCGTTCTCTGTCTGCAGGTCCCATTTGAAAAGTAAGGCTATGATAATACCCATCACAGCCCAGGTTAACAGTCTTCAGGCAACACTTTCTGTTGTTAGCAGATACAGATGACCCAAGAGATGAGGGAAAAGTCTTTCTCTCCTCACACCTCAACATTAGGCAGTTCGAAGCACACTTCTACCAAAACACATCTCACATCTAGTCCTTCCTTTACAAGAACACAGCCATCTCTCTAACTGCGGCCACTGGCACAGCAGGCCAGGCCGCTGCTCTCATGCCGCATACCTCCCATCCGCACCCAGGTCCAGACCTTGCCTGAGCTCAGCCTGCCCAATGGCCCCGGATGAATCCTTCTGAAACAGGCTGCCTTTTCTGCACTCCCCTTTTTCAATAGCCTCAGAGGCTTTCCTTTTCCTCCCCCTCAGAAGACGCTAACGAATGGAAGCATCTGGCACCACCTTCTATGGATCCTCAATAACATCTGTGGGCCTTCTCTGCACCTAACTCCAGCCAGGACTCACACACACAACCCACTAGCATGGGCATTAGACACCTGGAACAATCGAGCTCCGCTCCCCAGCCTCGCTCCCATTCTGAGTGTTGAATCACAGAGGTCTGAGTTTGAATGCAGAGCCCTTACCTATCACACAGAACAAGATAAACTGACCTCTCTGCACCTCGGTCGCCTCAATCAAAGTAAGATAAGAATAACTCACAGGGCTGAGATTACATAAGATAAAATGCAGAGTTTAGCACAGTGCCTGGCCACATATTGAGTGCTCTGTAAAATGGTGGTTACTGGTATTAAAAAAAAAAATTTATAGCGCTTTTTCTTCATATTTTAACTTTCCTGGAATCTACTTGACTATTATATTCCTTGCCACACACATTGTCTTTTCCACCTCTAAGCCTTGCCTAATGCCATTCCTATCCATTCCATAAATTGTATATTATGCAATCTTTTGCCTTCTTCGAACCACAACCCATGGCTGCCCTGCATTTAATCACTAAAGTATACAGTAGTGTGCTCAGTACTGGGGATTCCATAGTGAGCAAACTGCAACTGTGATAAAGGCCCCAAGGAGAAGCACCACCTGCTCAGAGCACACTTGATAGGGGCTTACCCTAATCTGAAACGTCAGAAAAAAATTCCCTGAAGAAAGCACCTTTGCATTTCGCCTCCGAATGCGAAAGAGGCGTTAACCAAGTTAAGAGTAAGACTCATACAACAGCAAGGCTGACATTCTGCGGGAAGTGATACAATATTAACTCTACAAAGACCCTGAAGAGCTAAGAGATGTATACTGTAATTCCTAGAGCAATTGCTATAAAATAAAATGTGAAGCGGTAAGCTAAAATGTTGATGGGTGAATTTAAATTATTTTTCAACAGAGTTTAATAATCCTGAAGTAAAATGGCAAATAAACCCAACCATATCAATAATTACATTAAATGCTAATGAAATGTTAACAGGCTATGATTCCAATTAAAAGGCAGGGATTGTCAGGATGGATAAGGAAACAAAACCCTGCCAGATGCTGCACCTTAAGCACATTAAGACAGATAAGGTGACAGTAAACACATGGGCAAAGATGAGCAACATGCAAACGATGAACAGAAGAGGGCTGGAGTGGCTACATCAACACTGGACAAAGTAAACTTCAAGACAGAAAGCATCATCAAAGATAAAAAGGCACATATCGTAATGAGAAAAGGGTGAATTCATCAGGAAGACATAACAACAATCACCAGCACTGTGTGCCCATCAAGAGCAGAGGCAAGAGAAGCCTGGGTGAGGTCTGCGGGCCTAGGAAAGTGACATAAAGAATGGCATCATGGCAAGGGCAACAGGGACCCAGGTGTGAAGTGAGACTGAGCAGCGGGCGGGGACAGAACACGCAGGGTCTTGTGGGCCCAGTGAGGGACTTCTCCCTTTACCAGAAGAGTAAGGGCTTTTTACCCACATGTGCCCTGTGTGCTTAGTCCCTCAGTCGTGTCCAACTCTTTGTGACCCTATGGACTCTCGCCCGCCAGGCTCCTCTGTCCATGGGGAGTCTCCAGGCAAGAATACTGGAGTGGGTTGCCATGCCCTCCTCTTTACCCACATACCTACAGTCAATTAATCTTCGACAGATGAGAGAGTATACGATGGGGAAAAGACAGTCTCTTCAGCAAGTGGCACTGGGAAAGTCAAAAAGCCACATATAAATCAATGAAGTCAGAACACAGCCTCACACCATACACAAAAATAAACTCACAATGGCTTAAAGGCTTCAACATTAAAATATGACACCATAAAACTCCTACAAGAGATCACAGGCAGAATATTCACTAACATAAATCGAATCAACATTCTCTTAGGTCAGTCTTGGGCAACAGAAGTAAAAACAAACAAATGGGATCTAAATCAAACTCACGAGCTTTTACACAGCAAAAGAAACTGTAAACAAAAGGAAAAGACAACTTTAGAAGGGGAGAAAACACTTGCAAACAATGCAAAAGACAAGCGCCTCACTTTCAAAATATACAAACAGCTAATACAACTCAAAAAACACCCAATCAAAAAATTGGGCAGAAGACCTAAATACACATTTCTCCAAAGAAGACGTAGATGGTCAACAGACACACAAAACGAGGCTCATCAGTACTAAATATTAGAGAATTCAAAACTACAATGAGGTACATCTCACAGTGGTCAGAATGGCCCTCATTAAAAAGTCCACAAATATATGCTGGAGCGGATGTGAATAAAAGGCAACCCTTCTACACTGTTGGCGGGAGTGTAAGTGGGTGCGGCCACTATGGAGAAGGATATTGCCATTCTTCTAACTAAAAACAGCTTCCATATGATCCAGCAATCCCACCCCAGGACATATATTCAGACAAAACTGTAATTCAAAAAGATACATGCAACTAACACAACACTGTTAATCAACCATCTTCCGATATAAAATAAATCTTTTAAAAAATATACACTCATCCCTATGTTCATAGCAGCACTGTTCACAAGAAACAAGACATGGAAGCAACCTAACGTCCAATGACAGAGGAATGGATAAAGAAGATACGGTACGTATATACAAAGGACTATCACTCACCCATAAAAAAGAATGAAATAATGCCATCTACAGCAACATGGATGAACCTAGAGATTATCATACTAAGTGAAGGAAGTCTGAAAGACGTTACCATGTGATATCATTTATGTGTGGAATCTAAAATATGACAACTGAACTTATATATGAAACAGAGAACAGATCTGTGGCTGCTAAGGGGGACAGGGGCAGGGGAAGGGATGGATTGGGAGCTGGGATTAGCAGATGCAAACAATTACCTGTAGAATGGATAAAAACAAGGTCTTAGTGTATAGCACAGGGAACAATATTCAATATCCTTTGATAAACAACAATGAAAAAGAATGTATGTCTATATATATATAATATGCATAACTGAATCATGTTGCTGTACAGCAGAAATTCACACAACATTGTAAATCAACTAACTATACTTGAATAACGGAGAAGGCAATGGCCCCCCACTCCAGTACTCTTGCCTGGAAAATCCCATGGATGAAGGAGCCTGGTAGGCTGCAGTCCATGGAGTTGCTAAGAGTCAGACATGACTGAGCGACTTCACTTTCACTTTTCACTTTCATGCATTGGAGAAGGAAATGGCAACCCACTCCAGTATTCTTGCCTGGAGAATCCCAGGGGGAGCCTGGTGGGCTGCCGTCTATGGGGTCACACAGAGTCGGAGACGACTGAAGTGACTTAGCAGCAGCAGCATACTTGAATAAATTTTTTAAAAAATAGAGTAAAGGATTTTATGCAGTGGGGTGACATCATCCAAACAAAATAAATGCAAAGTGCAGACACAGATTAGAGTTTGTCAGACCAAATAGGAGGCCTGGGGGCAAGGCGACTGGGACCAGTTAGAGGCTCTCTTAAGAGCCAA
Source organism: Bos indicus (assembly GCF_029378745.1). Lineage (NCBI taxonomy): Eukaryota > Metazoa > Chordata > Mammalia > Artiodactyla > Bovidae > Bos > Bos indicus. The sequence continues at coordinate 117,367,669 of NC_091760.1, forward strand.
GACATGAGATGATGGGAGCTAGGACTAAGATGGCAGTAACAGCGATGGAAAGAAGGGGAAGATCTTTATGGGGCTACTCAACAGGCCTTTTGGGGACATGGAAGATGGAATGACAAAGAGTGAGGCTATCTATCAAGGATGTCTCCTGGATTTCTGGGATAGCAAGAGAACTTAAGACATAATACAGCAATAACAGGGGTTTTTTGGAGGAAGAGGAGCAGATCACAAGTTCAGTTTTAAATGGAACCTTGAGATATCAGGCCAAACAAAATGTTTCTTATAGTCGCTTAGAAGTCTAGAGTGCAGAGAGGTCCTGGCTGGAGTCATCAAGTTGTGAGTTGTCTTCATTAGGTAGTAACTGAAGCCTGGGGGTGGCCAAGATCATCCAAAGAGAGGGTGAGTGAGAAGAGACAATGGCCTAGAACAGACCCCAGGGAACACCCAGTTTGATTTCATGGCCAGGTAAAGAAGGGAAAGCCTTCAAAGGAGCCTGAGATGCTGTGGCCAGAGAAGAGAGCAGGAAAGCAGGAGTGCTTTAGCTCAAAGCTGAGGGAAGGGACCTCCCTGATGGTCCAGTGGTCAGGAATCTGCCTGCCAGTGCGGGGGACATGGTTTGATCCCTGGTCCAGGATGAGTCCACATGCCATGGGGCAACTAAACCCGTGTGCCACAACTACTGAAGCCTGAGCCTAGAGCCCATACTCCACCCGAGAAGCCACTACAATGAGAAAGCACCACAATGAAGAAGCACCAGAATGAAGAAAAGTCCTCACAACTAGAGAACGCTCACGCAGCAAAGGAGACCCAGCACAGCTAAAACAAACAAAGTTTAAAAAAAAAAAGCTGAGGGAAGACACTGCTTCACCAGGGGAGGGAACAACAGGCACAATGTGGCTGCTGGGGCCCAGAGGGAGGGTTCTCTGGAAAATGAGGGCAGAAGCCCAACAAAAAGGAGCAGAGGAAGAAGCGGGAGGTGAAGACGACCCTGAACACACAGGATGCTTTGTGGAAGGTTTGGAGAAAGAGGTGGAGAGAAATGGGAAGGTGGGGTGATGGAGTAGGGGGGGATGACGATGAGGGAAGCATGTGCACGTCTGGATGACACAGAGAGAATGCAGTGGAGGGAGAAATTAAGATAACAGGAGATAATCGAGGTGGTGGATAGGGGGAAGTTGTCGAGAAAACAGGAGGGGACCCAGAAGGAAAGGTCCAGTACCAGAACAACCGGGGACGAGTGCAGGAGGGGTTAGAGACAGGCCCTGCAGGCACTGAACTGTGTACCCTGAAAAGACAGGTCAAAGTCCTAACCCCCATACCTGTGACCTATTTGGAAATAGGGTCTGTGCAGATAAAAGCAAGTTAAAGTCACGCTGAATTAGGGTCCGAATTCAACAGCACGTGGCCAGTGTCCTCACAAAAGACACAGAAGGAAGATTGAGGGAGGCAGAGATTGGAATTACGCTGCCACAAACCATGGAAAACTTGGGGCTTCCAGAAACTGGGGGCTTTTCAGGTGGCACAGTGATAAAGAATCTACCTGACAATGCAGGAGACACAAGAGACATGGGTTCAATCATTGGGCCAGGAAGATCCCCTGGAAGAGGAAATGACAACCCACAATCCAGTATTCTTGCCTGGAGAATCCCATGGGCAGAGGAGTCTGGTGGGCTACAGTCCAGGGGGTCTCAAACAGCTAGACATGACTGAGTGACTGAGCACACACACAAGCACCAGAAGCTGGAAGAGGAAAGGAAAGGCCCTCCTCAGAGGTGTGGACCTCCCTCCAGGGCTTTGAGAGAACAAATTCCCGTTGTTTTAAGCCATCCAATTTAGGGCAGTATTCTGTTTCGGCAGCCCTAGGAAACTAAAATGTACATACAGGGGAGGGGCGAGGGGAGAAGAGAAGCTCTGCTCTATTCTTCATGGCAAGACCACCTTCTGAAATTGCCATTTGGCAGCACCAAGAGTCTACAAGGCAGAGTCTCAATGGCTGAGAAAAGTAGTATCACCTGGCTCTGTGTAAGGGGACATCGCAGCCCCCCAGCATCCCAGCAACAGGGACTGATTCCTGTTGGATCTCTTCTGATTGACTTGATAGCTGTTTGAGAAGTTTAGAGGAAAAGGTGTGTGGGGGTGGGGGCAGGGGAGGGAGCAAGAAGGGTACGTGTTCTGTTTGCCCAGCTCAGCCAAAATGTTTGTGAGAGAGGGCACTACGACCAGCCTCCTGAACAGAGAGCCAAGGAAGGGGCAGGACTGACTCGGGGCGGGGAGGCAGGAGTCCCCTGAAAGTCAACCTAGCATCTTCCCCACCCCTACCCACATCTCTGACACCTGGGCCACATTTGCATCAAGGCCACATCTGAAACTCAACTTTTTACACATCCACCCTCGTCTACCCAGCTATTAATATTCACCCCTACCCAAAACTCCAACTGCAGGCCATCAATCACTAACGGTGGGAACCCAGATGAACCCCAGAGGATGTGAGCTCAACACAAAGAAGGCAGTCCGGTCTTCACACCAGTACTGAGCAGTAGGCAAAAGAGAAGAGAAAATCATGACCACAATAATACTCTTCCCTGGCCTTTTACCAGAATTTTCACACCCATCTTCCTCAGAGTCAAATGGTTCAGGTAGGATGAGTGCCCATTTACAGGCTGAGAAACAGACTGACGAGTGACGTGCTTAAGTGGCCATGTGACAATCAGGCCCCCAACAGGCCCAATGGGCTCTCCAAGACCGTGAGATCTTAGAGCAGACTGGTACGATTTCAATCAAGCTCTACTAGAATCCTAGCTCCCTTCTTGTCTATGAAATGGAGATACCTCCATACACCTCACATGCCTATTGTAAAGGAAATGAGAAAAAACATATGTGAGGCACTCGACATGGTCATTGATACATACTAGGCACTTTTAAGAAGGCTTATGGGAGTTCCCTTGTCATCCAGAAGTTAGGATTCGGCGCTTTCACTGCCGTGCCCTGGGTTCAAACCCTGACTGGGGACGGTGCGGCCAGAACATATACATACATAGGCTCATCACAGTCATTGCCGTTATGGTTTTTGACCAACCAGCACATCGAGGGACTCAGTAACTTTCCAATGAAGCAAATGGAAACATCCACCAAGGATGATGTGCTGAGACTCTTGGGGACCCGACTCCCCACAAAAACCTCCCTCACCCTTAACTATGAGACAGGCAGGCCCTCCCCCTCCAATAGAAGTGAGAGAGACTCTGATTCAAATTACATCCAAATATACTTGGCATTTATTCCACTCTAAGTAACTATAGCCTATTAATTCATATTCAAATCACCTTCAAATGCATGTCACCCTCGGATATCAAACACCTGGATGTGGCTCTCAGGAAAACTACCAAAGAAAAAAATACTTTCAGACTTGCAGAATGTGGGAAAGGGCACTTAAAGTATCGGTAGTTGATCCTGCCAAGAACTGTACATAAGGCAGCCTCAGAAGACAGCTTCCTCTTTGGAGCCTCCACAGGTCAGCTAAGTCACCGTCCCACACGACCCACGCAATGCAATCGCATTTTAATGTAGACTCCTCCTGCAAATCATATTTTTCACTTAGTACTAAATCTGCCTCCCACTGGGCTAGGTGATCCGAAGGCAGAAAAAACTAATCCAAGCCATGGTTTCTGACTATGAAGTTAACTGTCCAGTGCACTGACTCACTGTGCCCCCATCCTGGCTCATTCTACCCCACGCCTAAGTGCATCCCTGACCCCACACTGGGTGCATACCAGTAGGAAGGTGTCGGTGACTGCCACCAAATGAACTGCAAATTCACAAAAAGGGAAACTTGATGGGTGACAGAGACGAAAAGCGTGCAGGAAAAATCAAGTGAAACTGCAGGATGCCCTTCTTCCTGCCTGGGAGAGAGGACAGAGGTTGGGAATGTCTCTCTCTTCTTTAACCCATTATTTAATTAATGTACCATATTCAACGGGCTTTCCTGGTCGTTCATCTGGTAAAGAATCCACCTGCAATGTAAGAGACCTCGGTTTGATCCCTGGGTTGGGAAGATTCCCTAGAGAAGGGAAAGGCTACCCACTCCAGTGTTCTGGCCTGGAGAATTCCATGGACTATATAGTCCTGCTGCTGCTACTGCTAAGTCACTTCAGTCGTGTCCGACTCTGTGTGATCCCACAGACGGCAGCCCACCAGGCTCCCCAGTCCCTGGGATTCTCCAGGCAAGAACACTGGAGTGGGTTGCCATTTCCTTCTCCAATGCATGAAAGTGAAAAGTGAAAGTGAAGTTGCTCAGTCGTGTCCAACTCTTAGCGACCCCATGGACTGCAGCCTACCAAGCTCCTCCATCCATGGGATTTTCCAGGCAAAGTACTCGAGTGGGGTGCCATTGCCTTCTCCACTGTATAGTCCATGGGGTCTCAAAGAGTCAGATTCAACTGAGCAACTTTCACTTTTCTTTCACCATGTTCGACAATTAAAAAAAAAAAAATCACTGGATTTACAAAATTCTAAAAATATTAAGAGACACTAAAATGATGTGAGAATTATTTAGATTTTCTGATGATTTCAGAAGTACTTGAGGTCTCTGCTAAGTTTCAAAAACATCACTGTGACTGTCATTCAAATATTACTTCAAATTATGGTTATTTAGACTTCACAACTCGAAGAAGGCAATGGCACCCCACTCCAGTACTCTTGCCTGAAAAATCCCATGGATGGAGGAGCCTGGTGGGCTACAGTCCATGGGGTCGCCAAGAGTCGGACACAACTGAGCGACTTCACTTTCACTTTTCACTTTCATGCATTGGAGAAGGAAATGGCAACCCACTCCAGTGTTTTTGCCTTGAGAATCCCAGGGATGGGGGAGCCTGGTGGGCTGCCGTCTATGGGCTCACACAGAGTCAGACACGACTGAAGCAACTTAGCAGCAGCAGACTTCATAACTATTTGATTTTTATTTTCTATTTTTAAAGATTTTTTTTTAAATGTGGACTACTTTTTTAAATTGGGGGATAACTGCTCTACAATGACGAGTTAGCTGGGAATGTCTCTTTTTTGTTGTTAGTAGGGGTGGTGATGCTGTTTATTTGTGTACTCGAAAACAGAGGCTAAACCTAGAATTTTGAGCCAAGAAAGCCAATGTCCGCGAGTCCACCTCTGAAAGTGCAGCCTGAAAGTCAGCCTCTGTTAACACCTCTCAGCCTCCACCCTTTTTATTTCCGGGAGGCTTGCTCACTCCCACCTCTTCCACGGAGCTAAGCCAACCCTCCAAGCAATTCGGGATGTTTACCACCATCAAAGCAGCCTGCGGGGGGGTTGAATAACAGGTACTGAAGGTGAGGTTTAAAGCAGGGACAAGTGGTATAAACCAAAGCCCTCAGGTCATCAGACCTTCAGGTAAACCAGTTCATGCCACAGGGTGAGGGAGGTGGGTAGGAAGGGGAATCCAATATTCATTCCAATCCAGCAATCAGGTAATTCTCTAAAGACTGAGCACAAACATGTGTCCACCCGGAGATCCTCAAGCAACAGGATCAACTACCATCCCAGCCGAACAGTGTCCAAGGAATCGATGCATTTTCCACACTCCTCTCTCCTTCGTTTCCTTTGACCTATTTGTCACCAATTATTCTTCTCTAGTCCTGTTTAAAGCCCTCATCAGTCTTTTTACTTCATGCTTTGGTTACTACAGCCGCATCCCTCGCAGCCTCCCCGACTCCACTCTCTCCCGGTCCGGATTTATTAAGCATGAGCTAGTGAGATAAATCTGACAGCAGGGCCTGGTGAGCTCATCACCGCCCCCCACAGCAGCCGGCCAGGACTCCAGGACTCCAAGCCTGATCTCAGAGGCTCGTCCTCCCCCCATGGCACCTCACTCACCCTACCTGCAGCTCTTTCTTAGGAAAGATAGGGTGCAACCTGTCCCCACTCACTCTCATCCTGACCCTCACGCCTACACCCTCCAGTGAGACCTCCAAGTATTCCAACCCTCTCTTTCCTGAACTCATGCAGCATTTTTAGCCTCCCTATATATAGAGCAGGATGGTTTACAGCACAGTCTCAGACGTCCAATTTCAACTCCATCAAGATGCAGCCAACGGACCCTGGGAAAGTAAAGTTGACCCCTGTGATCCCTCCCCTGTGCCTCAGTTTCTTCACTTGTAAAAAGGAGATAATAGTATCCACCCAAGAGGTGTTTGTGAGGCTGGCATAAAACCAAACATGTAAAGCCTTCAGAATAACCAACACAATCAACATGGGCTCTCCTGATGGAATATGCCACTTTATACACGGTGAAGTCAAAGTGTCAGTCACTCACTCAGACTCTTTGCAACCCCATGGACTGGCCCACCAGGCACCTCTGTCTATGGAATTCTCCAGGCAAGAACACTGGAGTGGGTTGCCCTTTTCTTCTCCAGGGGATCTTCCCGACCCAGGGATCGAATCCCTGTCTCCTGACTGGCAGGCAGATTCTTTACTATCTGAGCCCCCTGGGAAGCCCTTCTACACCATACTGAATATGTTATTCAGTACTGAATACGAGGAATATGTTATTCCTCAGTTTTAAAATAAACAAAAGCCAATGCCTTAGTCTTTTTTTTTCAATTGTTTTCTGTGCATCAGTGAGCCAGATGTTCATTTCTAGAGCTGTGCTACTCAGAGTGTGATCTGAAACTGCTACCGGTCCTCAACAAGAATAATATGCAAAAATTGAGAAGTGCTTGGAAACTTTCATAGCAACTTGATACTGCCAGTACATTCAATCCGCATTTCATTTTTCTAGTGATTCATTTTTATCATACATCTATATCAGTCTGCAACAGATTGAAAATTAATTTAAAAAAAAAACTGGCCCTTCACCACAGATATTTTGAGAAGCACTGTTCTAGAGGGGACAGAAGCAGACTTCTATTTCTCTCCTACACCCCCACATCACGGAGTGCAGTGGGAAGCACCCCCACATCACGGAGTGCAGCGGGAAGTCCGTATCAAGTACTAAGTAAACGAAAATATAACTCCAAATGCATTTCGATTATTTAATGGTGACAAAAGAAGACCTCCTGTGAGTAGTTGAGATGTAAATAGGGTCTTCAGTTCACAATCTTCCTTCTTCACAAGAAGCAGTTGACAGTTAGTCTACAACTGACCAAAGAGTAAAAACAGCTCTGACCCCAAAAATATTTTCCATACGGTCTACAGAAGCACTGTGTAGAGCTTTAAAAAAAGAAAGAAAAAAAAAAAAAAAACCCTAAGCAATGTCAATATTAACCTTCCTTGCAGAACTCAGGAGAAATATAAATTATTTAACACTGCCTTGGACACAGTTTTGATAGTGCTTCTATACCTTTATGTAAACCAGCACCTTAGCAGAAAAAAAAATTCCAATGACACTTAAGACAAAATACGTTTGTCTTAGCTCTTCCCTGCTGCCAATCCCTTAAATGGTCCTAATCTCAACAATCCTGTGAGATTAATCCATGAATGAAATGGCTGGAAAAGGAAAGCAGCGAATTCCACCAAATTTTAATTGACAAGGCAGTATTTGCATATCCGAGCTGGGGCACATTGGATGTGGGTTGAAGGCTGAGTTAATTCTTGCCGAGGAAAATCTCTACACATTCAGAATGACTCTGGAAATGCTTGTAGAAAATTAAAAGTAAACAGGGAGATCTGTGTGTGTCGTGCCTCCCGTCCTTTCTCAGAGGTAGTCATGTGAAACACGACACACAGGGGTCACTCCCAGTAGGACGCTGGTGCCCTGGTCCCAGGACCAAGTCAGCCTTGCTCCAGCAGACAGCTCTTCTCTCTCCAGCAGTTTTATTTTTTATTTATAATTTTATTTATTTTTGGCTGTGCTGGGTCTTCATTGCTGCGAGGATTTTTCTCTAGTTGCAGTGAGTGGAGGCTACTCCAGTTGTGGCACATGGGCTTCTCATTACAGTGGTTTCTCTTGTTGGGGAGCACAGATTTTAGGGCGCACAAGCTCCAGTAGTTGCAGCACGTGGGTTCAGCAGTTGCGGCTCCTGGGCTCTAGAGCACAGACTCAGCGGTTGTGGCGCACAGGCTTAGTTGCTCCGGGCATGTGAGATCCTCCCAGATCAGGGATCAAACCTTCATTTGGCAAGTGTCTCCTTCATTGGCAAGCAGATTCTTTACCACTGAATCACCAGGGAAGCCCTCTCCAGCAATTTTAATCTCCTCCTCTCAACTGCTCCCAAATCTAAAGACATGTTCAAGTTTAGGATGCAATACACTCTTGCTTTACTGAACTACATCCAATTCCTCCAAAGATCACATCCATTTCCCATCTCGGTGCCTTTGCTCACACCCTCTGTCCAGAAGGCCTTGAAAACATCCATATTTCTGAAGACGTCTCTAATTCTCAAAGAGCTGACCCCTCCCTCATCAGTTCCCACCACACAGGGCTGCTAACCTTCCACACAGAGTTCTTCAACAGCAGGAACCATGTCTTATATTTCCCAGCATCACCGTGCCCTATACAGGCCTTCTAAGAGCCATTTGTTAATAATGACTGCCCCAGTTACTAGATCCAATCAACAAATATTTATTTAACCCCAACCATATCCCACACCCCCTCCCTGCCTCTGGTTATCAGTGGGGGGTAAAAAAGGACATGGTTTTTGTTTCATGAAACTTATACTGGTGGGAGGACAGAGCAAATAAGAAAAACATAAACTGCACTGAGTGCTGACCATCAGTTGCAGTGATAAAGAGAAGACAACCAGGCCGCAGGAAGCACACGTGCAAAGGCCCTGAAGAGGGAAACTGCCAAACTAAGAAGCGGCTAACGGCGATGCCAGCCCTCTCTCTGGACCACTCGTCACCCCCAACGACTCGTCTCCTTGGAGGTGCTGCGGCGGGGGTCCAGTCTGCCTGGTCCTGTATTTCTCTGCCCACTCTGAACAGGCAATCACTGCCAGGATTTCAACACAAAAATCACACCAAAATCCACATTTGTACTACTTCTACACAGTGCAACCTGGATTCCCCAGAGGCATCGCCAACAGAAAATATTAAAAAATGAACTGGGTCGCTCTACTCCCCTCCCTAACCTTCCCACCCTTGGGAAAAAAATTTAACAAGTTCTTTTGTTTTGCTTGAGAACCACCATCAATCAGCTACCCACCCAACTGTATAAGCCAGTGTTCTCCATTTCAAAGACCTCTGGGGTTCCCAAGAACTTTTCAGCTACGTATTGGTGAGAGCAAATTTTCTTCATATCCTTCAATCGAAGCAACATATTATAACAGACTAAATGGAGAACTAGATATGAGAATCTAGACATTAAACAGATTCACAAAAATGTAAAACACTACTACTATTTTTCCACTATTGTTTTTGTTTGGAAAAATATTGCTCATAAAAACATTTTAAATATGAAATTGGTTTATCATTATTTGTAGATGAATTACTATATATTTCTAATATTTCTCAGGTCTAATTTCTAATACCATAAGTACTGAGATATAAAAGCTCTATGGCATCTGGGTTTATTATAAAGGGGTCCTAAAATCAGAAAATTTGGAAATCACTGCTCTAAGCTAAAAATATTGGTATATCCTTGTACTCGTCCCTCTTACCTTACACATCCACTTTTGCCAACTCTTCCACCTCAATAACCTTTCTCCAAAATCCTTGTTACTCTTTCTTCCCAAGCCCCATAGGCCAAAAGGACCCACAAGAGTATCCTATCAAATCCTGGAACCTAGGAGTGTTACTTACTTGGAAAAAGGATCTTCACAGAGATAATTAAGTTAAAGATCTCGAGATGAGCTCATCCTGGATTATCCAAGTGAGCCCCAAATCCAATAACAAGTGTCCTTACAAGGCACACTCAGAGAAGGACAGACACCCGGAGAAGACAGTCATGTGAAGGTAGAGGCAGAAATGAGACAGATGCATATAGGCCACAAAGAGGCCAAGGGGTGTCTGGAGCCACCAAAGGCTGGGTGAGGAAAGGAAGCTCTCTCCCCTAGAGCTCCAGTCAGAGTCCAACCCCAGCAATGCTCCCTCCAGACAGCTGGCCTCCAGAGCTGTGAGAGAATAAATCTCCATTGTTTTAAGCCACCTGATCTGTGGTAACTTGTTATGGCAGCCATGGAAACCTAAAAGACCCATTCCCGGGCCTGCAATGTCAGCGACCATCTAGCCAGTAGGTCATTTTGCCTCAACGTGACCCTCAGAAGCACTGTCCCCTCAAACTGTGACCCTTAGTCATCTTAAATCTCATTCGCTTCACACCCTTGAACGGCCACCTCATGGGCTCAACCATAACATCCAGACACCTCCACACAGCACGCAAAGGACCCCATACATTGATCCCAACTTTCTTTCCCACTCCAACCAGCTCCCCACTGCATGCCCCACACACCTCAGCCCCATCCACCCCTACACATCCTCCAAGTCCGAGGCTTGAAACCTCCTCCTTACTAGGTCCTGTCAAAAGCTGGGTCACTCCCTATCATGTCCATAGCACTTTGTACATCCCTCTCAAAGACTATCCAAAACACTGTATTCCTTGTTTACAGATATGTTACTTCCTCCAGACCAGGTTTTCTCAATCTGGGAACCACTAGTATGAGAGGCCAGATAAGCCTTTGTTGTGGAGGGCTGTCTGGAGTACCAGAGAATGTAAGCATCGTCCCCTGGCTTCTGCCTACTAGATGCCAGCAGCAGCTAATACACACACACACACACACACACACACACACACACACACACACACACAGTTGTTACAACACCAAATGTCTTCAAACACTGCCCGTGTCCCTAAGGGGGGGATCACCCCAGATGAAAAGCGCTGCTCTGGATTGAAGTCTTCAGGGACCCGGGACCATGTCCAACACGCTCAGCACTCACTCACACTCCCATTCATGAAAGGCACTTTGAGTCCAAGGTGTGGGCCAGGCACTGTGCTCCAAGCCAGGGACATGGTAGGAAATACAAGTCTTAGGCCCTGTCCTCATGAAGCCACAGCTAGAAAAGTGCCTACAAGGTGCTCATTAATAATGACTGAATGATGGGATCTGTTTGGCGTGCATATATAGAGTTCTACTTCCCTTGGAAGGTGGAAAACAAAACCCAGGAGCTAAAATTTTTCTCCTCTTCTCAGGCCCTAGCACTTCATGACTACATGACTATACATGACTAGCACTGTATATCCCTTCATACAGAATACTATGTATTAATAAATGTCGCTCCCTGAAAGCAGGCAAATGGTACACCTTATGTGTTTGTAACTCCAACTAAGCTACCCACAAATAAAGGAGAATCTCAACCAAGAAAATGAAAGCTAGACAGGATTAATCCCCAACACACTCCACAAAGGCCTGTGACCAAGCTATCTAGCTGCACCAGAGGCTACAGACAGGGCTAAGAACCTTCCAACAAGAAACAGGAAGATGAGAGTGCCTGAGCTTCCAGAGTATTCCTCTGCCCAGGAGACACCACTCAAGGTTCTGGCAAGCTCCAAGATCAGACAAATGGCTAAACAGTCCCCAGCTCTCACAGAGGCGCTGGGTGCCCTAAAATGCAGAGCAGTTCTCAATGCCAGGGCAACACGAGGGTGTTTACCAGCAGTGGAGGCTGTGTGCAAAGGGCAGGGCAAGTAAAGTTGTAAGGACAGATCAGGGCACACAAGTGCCGTGCGGAGATCTGCCTTAAGGAGGCATCTTAACCTCTGTGGGACTCAGCGTCTGCTGGTATTGCATGAGAAAGTCAGAGCAACCCATCCAGCTCCAAACATACCTGGTTTCCCCCCAAAATGGTACAGACTCACAGGATCCCCGCCTCTGAACAGAAAAGAGGGGTGCTCTCCGCCTCTTCCCACCACAACTCTTTCCACCAGAAATGGAAATAAAGGAGCCCTGTGAGCATGCCCTCCACTTCTGAGAGGCTCTGAGCAGAATTAACCATCAAACAGACAAGACGCAGGTGATCTTTGTCTCCTGCTGTTCTAGGAGGAGAATTCTGGGAAGGTGTACTCTTCGGGGTTCTCTCAGTCTGTGATGATTTGAGGGGGACAAAATATAAATGGGAAGTACCATGATAATACTGGGCTTCCCAGGGGGTGCTAGTGGTAAAGAACCCGCCTGCCAATGCAGGAGATGTAAGAGTCGCAGGTTCAATCCCTGGGTCGGGAAGATCCTCCTGAGTATGAAATGGCAACCCACTCCAGTATTCTTGCCTGGATAATCCCATGGACAGAGGAGCCTGGCGGGCTACACTCCATGGGGTGGCAAAGAGTCGGACACGATTGAGCATGCAAGTATGCACATCATGACAACTTTAGATACTTTCAAGAGACTGACAACTGGTTCATAGTTTAAACCATGTGGACAGCTCTTGTTTACTTCTCAAGAAGCCCATGGAGAGGTGGTCCCAAAATCAGTTCAGTAGCTTTACAATTTCACAAAGCCATTCCGTCATCTCCACTTTCATCCACAGGCTCACTGCCTCATGGTCACAAGACAGGTGCCCTAGCTCCCACGACCATCCCCTCTTATTAATTTTCCAAAGGTAGCAGCTCTCGGGGCATTAACAGAGGGCACTGTCTGCCAGGCCTGTACTTTTTTCAGCAAGGAAATATGTTCTTCCCCAGTAGTCAGCCACAAAGCAGATTTCCATTAAATCTATCTAGCCAGAATTCAGCCATCTCAAGCTGCAGAAGAGGCAAAGAAAGTGAGGATCTGGCTTTAGGGGGGGAAAATTATTTTTGTGGGAAGTAGGTAGGGGAAACGGGGATACGACTAATGGTGAAGTAGCCAACAAGGCACCTGGTACATACTGGATTGGCCAAAAAGTTTTTTTGGTTTTTGGCACAACATCTTACAGAAAAATACAATACAACCATATCCAGCACCATGCTGGTAAATGCTTCACAGCCAGCTTCTGAAAAAAACTAAAAACAAAACCCCTGAATTTATAGTATTTGCCAACTTCCCTGGTGTAAATACTCCCTTGGTGCCAAAATTAAAGCCACCAGCATGATATTAACCAGCTCACAAAATTCCTGAAATTTTAATGATCAGCTGCTATAAGCCTGCTCTGGCACACCACTGAATGGATACCTTAACATGTGGTAACAATTAAGTGTATGGCGCTCCTTCCCATACTCTAGAGGATTAGGTATCATCCTCTCCAGCTCATAGGTGAAGAAAATGACACAGCACCCCAAATCACAGCTTAAGTGATAGGGCTGGAACACTCATATAACAGCCCCTAACTCATCACAGCTTTGACAGGTCATAAGTGCCTACACCTACACCCTTGAGATCCCTCTGCCTAAACCTCAGCTAAAGGGACTCTAGCTTGGTTTGGAACCAACAACAAAGCTGTACTCCTGTAAACTCAATCAAAGTCACCTAATAATTGTTCTTTAAAAAGAGATGGGAATACCTGACCACCTGATCTGCCTCTTGAGAAATGTGTATGCAGGTCAGGAAGCAACAGTTAGAACTGGACATGGAACAACAGACTGGTTCCAAATAGGAAAAGGAGTTGGTCAAGGCTGTATATTGTCACCCTGTTTATTTAACTTATACGCAGAGTACATCACGAGAAATGCTGGACTGGAAGAAACACAAGCTGGAATCAAGATTGCCGGGAGAAATATCAATAACCTCAGATATGCAGAGGACACCACCCTTATGGCAGAGTGAAGAGGAATTAAAAAGCCTCCTGATGAAAGTGAAAGTGGAGAGTGAAAAAGTTGGCTTAAAGCTCAACACTCAGAAAACGAAGATCATGGCATCCAGTCCCACCACTTCATGGGAAATAGATGGGAAAACAGTGGAAACAGTGTCAAACTTTATTTTTCTGGGCTCCAAAATCACTGCCGATAGTGACTGCAGCCATGAAATTAAAAGACGCTTACTCCTTGGAAGGAAAGTTATGACCAACCTAGACAGCATATTCAAAAGCAGAGACATTACTTTGCCAACAATGGTCCATCTAGTCAAGGCTATGGTTTTTCCTGCGGTCATGTATAGATATGAGAGTTGGACTGTGAAGAAGGCTGAGCGCCGAAAAATTGATGCTTTTGAACTGTGGTGTTGGAGAAGACTCTTGAGAGTCCCTTGGACTTCAAGGAGATCCAACCAGTCCATTCTGAAGGAGATCAGCCCTGGGTGTTCTTTGGAAGGAATGATGCTAAAGCTGAAACTCCAGTACTTTGGCTACCTCACGCGAAGAGTTGACTGATTGGAAAAGACTCTGATGCTGGGAGGGATTGGGGGCAGGAGGAGAAGGGGATGACAGAGGATGAGATGGCTGGATGGCATCACTGACTCGATGGACGTGAGTCTGAGTGAACTCCGGGAGTTGGTGATGGACAGGGAGGCCTGGCGTGCTGCGATTCATGGGGTCGCAAAGAGTCAGACACGACTGAGCGACTGATCTCTGATCTGAAAGTTATGTCCTCCAGTAACAATGGTAGTGCACATCAACTGTTACAACATAGAATACAGATTAGTAACCAAAAAAAAAAAAATCACCCCTAAAGCCATTCTTAGTGGCACAGTGGTAAAAAATCAGCCTGCCAATGCAGGAGACACAAGAGACGTGGGTTCAGTCCTTGGGTGGGGAAGACCCCCACCCGAGAAGGAAATGGCAACCCACTCCAGTATTCTTGCCTGGGAAATCCCATGGACAAAGGAACCCAGCAGGCTATACAGTCCATGGGATCGCACAGAGTCGGACATAACTTAGCAAGTGAACAATAAACCCACTCTCAAGAGAGAGCAATTATCTACATGTGGGTGATAATTCTTCCAGATTATGTAGACATGCATATTTTTAAAGTAGAAATCATTTTACTGTGTAACAGAAGACATTTTTTTAATGTAAATTTTCCAAAACAAAGAAATAGGATAGTATAATGAACTCCCTTGTCACCATCATCCAACTTCAGAAATCTTCTAAAAACGATGAAAAGTCCAAGTATTTCCATGTTCCCTTCTCAGACTGGACTTCTCTCCCCACCTGGCTTTCCCAAATCAGACCTGAGGTCAGCCCTTCTCCAGGCTAAGTCCACCAGCTCCTCTCATCAGTGCACAGGGAACGCTGGGAAAGGAAACCTTTAATCATGTTCACTCTCCTTACAGATCCCTCCACCTGCTCTAATTCCTGCCTAGTCTGTCAAGAAGTCTCACACTTGGGGTTCAGAGCCTCATTAAAAGAGCATTTCAGAACAAGCATCAGGTTGTCCAAAAAGTTTGTTCCGGTTTATCCTACAACATCTATGGAAAAACCCAAACTTCTTGGCCAACCCAAAACATCGCAATTCTTTAGAATTTCCACTTACTCCGTTCTCCTACCTCTGTTTTGTTCTCACCTGGGCGGACACACAACCGGGAGAGGCACTGCTAACTACCTCAACTAAAATCCTAGGGCTCCGTTCATCCTCATCTTCTCCCACTTGGTGCTCACTCAAGCCACTTTGCCTTCCAGACCTCCCTTCTTGGTCTTCCATCTTCCTAAGGAATCACATTTTATATCTGCAGGTGCCAGCCTAAGTGAAATATCCACCAGGCTGAAGAATGGTGGCTGCTCACCAAGTGAAGAGCCTCACATAAATTCCCAAAAAGCCTAACTGAAAGCCCAGGCCCATGATCAAACATAAAATTCTATCACCTTCAATATGTTCAAAGAATATGCTCATGGGACAAAGCAAGAAGTGAAGCACTGAGTAGCTTAGCCAAGTACACGCAAAAGGGAGCTGTGAATATCTCAAGCCCAGGGCATGGATTTCTAGTCTGCCATAAACCACGTACAGCTGATGGAAAACAAGCCTATGCTGGGAGTTTTAGAACAGAACTTCAGGGGCAAAAGCAGCTAAATGCATCTGCAGTATACTAACACTTTGAACAGCATATTTATCTAAAGACTCCAACACACCAAATAGCGGGGAGCAGGTAGAATTAAGGGGGAGTTTGGCTTATAACAGTCTCTACAAGTAAAGACACAAACTAAAGCAGTGGCTTTCAAAACTTCTGGTATGTTTAGGAATCACCTAGAAAGCATGTTTAAAATGCAAATTCCTCAATCTCCTTCCCAGAAATTCTGACTCAGCAGGTCTGGAGTGGAGGCAGGGCATTATGGCAGCATTTTTAAGGAGCATCTTTGACAATGCTCCTTCAGGCGATGGCAGCCCCTGAGAAATGACAACCGCTTGAGTTCCTTTGCCGTGAAATGTGGGTGGCAACACTCCTGTGAGAAGCAGGAAAATGTGACCCAGTGCTTCTTACATTGGTTCTGGCCTAAGGGTCTCAGGCCAGAATCTCCGCATAAGTTAAATATAGACGTCCCTCCCAAACACTGGTATTGAGGGAGGTAAATGATGGGGCCCTGGCAGTGGTGGTTTATGTCGCTAAGTCATGTTCAACACCTGTGACCCCGTAAACTGTAGCCCACCACGCTCCTCTGTCCATGGAATTTCCCAGGCAAGAATACTGGAGTGGGTTGCCATTTCCTTCTCCATCATGGGGCCCTGGGGCCAGTCAATTCATCTCAGAGCTAAGTTTTCTCTTTAACCATCACTGCCTTTTATTCCCCCCGGGGAACTGGTCAACCTGTCTCTCCTTGAGAACAATTTCATCAACATCCCCCCTCTGAAAGATCGTTGAGAAACAAATTTTCCCTCCCCTCCCCTCAACCTCCCCAGCTGTGGCTAAAATAAGCATTTAATGTTTTAAGGGTTTTAGATGCTAACAAGAAAATAGGCGTTACCAAAATAAAACAAGCATTGGGACAGTCAGGTTATAAATACTCACAATTGCTCATTAAGAGTTCTTTCTGCGTTTTATTCATTTCCTCGAGAACTATTTACTGAGCACCTAGTCTCATCCCAGGGTGAACACCACTGACAAGCCCCTGCTCCCATGCAGCTGACATCCTAGTGTGGAAGGAAGAAAAGGGAGAGGATACGGACCCTAATAATGGAATTTCAGACAGTGACAAGCAGTACAGAATGTATTAACAGGGGCTTCCCTGGTGGCTCAGTGGAAGAGAATCCGCCTGCCAAAGCAGGAGACACGAGTTCAATCCCTGGTCCACAACTACAGAGCCTGTGCTCTAGAGCCAGGGAGCGCAACTCCTGAAGCCCAAGCACCCTAGAGCCCGTGCTTCACAACAGCAGACACCACAGCAATGAGAAGCCTGCGTACCGCAACTAGAATATCCACCACTCACCACTCACCGCAACTAGAGAAAAGTCTGCGCAGCAACAAAGACCCAGCACAGCCAAAAATAAAAATAAGTAAAATTATAAAAAAAAAAAAAAAAAATTAACACAAAACAATGAACTAAGAAGGATGAGAAAAGATGGGCCACAGGAAGGCCTCCTTGCCCGGGATTCTCTGTAAGTAAATGACAAGAGACATGACCACAGGAGCAACGAGGGACAAGAATGCAGACACAAGGAGCTGGGCGTGTGAGGAGAGAGGTGGTCCCACCACACAGCCTGGAGGAGTCACGAAGGAGCCAGCCCTCCAAGGGCAGAGTCCTGTGTGTGTTATTCTAAGGACAAGGAAGCCCTGGGATCATTTAATGAGGGAAGGGTCACACTAACAGTAGCTGACCTGTATTGAGCGACATCTGTGTGCCAGGACTGGTCAAATCTTATCTGTAGGAACAGGTGAGAATCCCATTCCACAGGTCAGATCTGAGCCAAACAGGCAGTAAGTGATAGGGCCAGGAGGCAGAGCCAGGGGGTCCAACTACAGGCAGTGGCTGTGGAAGTGAGCAAGGAAAGATTGGTAGGGCCTTGAAGGCATAACTTGGTAAGGAGTTTGAGTTTTATTCCAAGTGTGATGGAAAGATACTGGAAGGGCCTAAGACATCTCATTCCCTTAGAGCTAAGGGAGGGGACACCTTCTGGGGAAAGCCTACCATGCCCTGGATGAGCTGTGAGACTAAACTACTGCAACCTCAGCCTCATATATTGACAGCTATCTAATCCTGCCCTGCCTGCAATGGAAAATGCTCTCCAGCCCCTGCAGAACTGGATGCCACCTTCTCTCTAGGTCAGTGCCTCAAAGTGACCTGGACCAGCTGCTCAATCACCTTGATCTCGTTAGCAATGCAAATGAGGTGGAGCCCCCCCTCTCAGCCCTACTCAATCTAAAAAAACCCAGCCGCCTGTTTTCAACAAGCCCTACAGGTGTGCCGAGTTTGACACGTTATCCCCACGCAGCCATTCCCACCCTACCCCTTTCCAAACCTCGCTCCAATTGTCCCTGGGCAGCCCATGTCCCTGTACACCAGGCCATCATCCTCCAGGACCCTGCTGGTGGGCTTCTATGGCTTCTGATGCCTAGAAATCTCACTGATGCCCCAACCTATTTTTCTAACTAATTTGATTTCCTAAAAACATTTACTACTATTCAGTTGTTTAGGCCTCTTCTACCCCAGAAGTAAAAACTCCTCTTCCTTCATAATTCTACAGTTTCCCTCTGCTTTCAGCCTTGTAGCCTCCAAAGTAGATGGCAAGGAAGCTGCTTTAACCTAGACTTTCCCTAACACCCCACCCCTCAGTTACCAGATTTCTCTTCATTCATTCCCACTTCATGCCTACATTCCTGCAAGTACCTATGCCCTGGGCATCCTAGAACTAACTGCAGGAGGCGCCGGGTACTTCCGTGATTCCTAAGCGGCTCTGGTCCCTGCCCTGGGGAAACTGATCCACCGGGGGCAGGGGGCAACACACAAATACATACATAATTACAAACTACATACTTATACTAGACAGGCCTCTGAGGAGGTTGCTGGGCTGAGACCTGAACGATGAAGAAGCAGGCCAGCGGGAGTTTAGAACAACAAACATTTGGTTGCTGAAACCATGCCTTACTCTGGTCTCAGTGTTTTATGTTTATTATCTATATAATCGTTCAACGGTCCTACAAAGAAAGAAGTATTCTCACTCCCAATCTGCAAGAGGGGACACTGAGGCACGGAGAGCATAAGGAAGTATTGTGAACAGCAGAGCCGGGATTCAAACCCAAGCACACTGGCTCCAAAGCTGACCCTCCTAACCACAGGCTTGGGTGAGAAGAGCGAGGTGGAATGGTGCAGTGAGGGTGGAAAGGCAGATGGGATCCAGGTGGCACGTGTAGGAGCCCTAGGGCAGAGAAGAGTCAGCCTGAAGCAGAAAAGAAGTCAAGCGTATTGGTGAAACTGGAGAGCAGCAGGTGGACTGGAAACTTAGTTGGGACTGGACAAGTTGGGCGGGTGTAAGAGAGGAGGGGTAGGAATCAAGGAGCCCTTGCAGTTTTCTAAGGCCCTGTTTTCAAGGCTTGAGGACAGAGGATATAGTATTGTAACACAAGATATACTCAAGTCCTGTGGAGCACTGAGGCACAGCAAGCTCTCAAATGAATAGAATTAATTGATCAAGCAAGTTAAAGCTTCCAGGTCCCACCTCACCCCTCCCCCACACTTCTCTGCAGGAGGTCTTCATGCAAGTTTCCATCCTGTCCCCTGGGAACTAGTTTCCAGAACACTATTAGCACCAGTTAACAACAATAAAAGCTGCAGTTACAGTAATAAGAATAGCTTTACCAAGAGGTGGGTTTTTCCTCACAAAAACGTAATAGGTTTAGAACCAGAGTGCTTAAAATTTTCTCAACAGCACAGTTATACTAATTTACAAATGAGGAGTCACACAACTTGCCCCAGGCCACACAACTGCAAAGAGGGTGAACCAGAATCCAAATCCAGTCTGCCTATATTGGAACCTCACACTTCATTAAAGTCAGCATTTCCCACAATCTGGGGCAAGTCTCTCTGATGGACTACACCAATGGTTTCCACTGAACTTTTTAAAGTTTTAATATTTATGGTCTTGTTTCAGGACAAATAATCATATGTAATATCAAGTAAATAAAAATTTTAAATGAGATGTAGACATGATTTCATATGAATTTTTATATATCACATCAAATCCATCATGTCTTGTGAATTACTGCTTAAGAAACAGAAGACATTTCCTAAAAGGAAAAGAAAAAATTGGAAGTACAGGTGATGGAGAAGAGGGAACTCTTGAGGCAATGCATAAATAATCGAGGCTTGTGAAACACTGCTCACCACAGCCCCGCCCCAGAACAGCCAAGCACCTGTTCCATATTGTATTCAAATTTGGCTACAGCCCCACATAACTCTGACTCTGCTCCAGAGAGATAAAATGTTGGTTGCCTCCGGGGAAAGGGAATAACATTAGAACAACTCAATTTAGCATAAATCACCCTTAACACAGTATTGGTCTTGACAGAAGACACCGTTTTTGCTGGTCCAACTCCTCTGCTTAACCCTTAACCACACACCTAGAGTCAGGTAACCTCTCCTGGGCCTCACTTTGTCAAAAGGAAGTTCTAAAAAGTGAGCTTTCAGGTCACTGCTAGTTTTAGAGTTCCATGAACTGTCATGAGACCCTAAAATCCAAAATTAATTTTTTCCAGAATCAGAGAGGCCCCAATTCTGAATGAGGGTTGACCTAAGGAATAAATGTTAAATAGTCCCACAAGGCATTCCAGGTTCCCCATTCCTTAACAAGAAAACAAGGGGAGGAAGGATGTGTTTGTGTGTGTTCAACTGCTCGGTCATTTTGCACTCTTTGCGACCCTACAGACTGTGTAGCCTGCCAGGCTCCTCTGTCCATGCGGGATTTTCCAGGCAAGAATACTGGAGTGGGTTGCCATTTCCTTCTCCAGGAGATCTTCCGGATCCAGGGATCGAACCTGCATCTCTCCTACATCTCCTGCACTGGCAAGCAGGTTCTTTACCACTGCACCATCTGAGAAGCCTCTTAACTGGGGAGATGCTATCAATTATGCTGCCCTCTGGTAAGATGTGATGAGGCATTAATTACATGATAATGAATATCAGCCAGTGTCCCTGACCCCCAGCAAAACTTTAATAATCCTCTGCCACAAACGCTTGTTATTAACTTCCTTTACACCCAGTTGTTAGTGTTTGTTATTTCATCTGTACCACTGAACTTTTTTCTGGGTAGGAGTAGCAGGGAGAGATGGGTGGGGAAAAATCTGCAAAATCTCATCAAACTCCTGTCCTCCAGTTAAGCCTCCAGTGAGAACCACCTGTCAAACCTTCCCAGCTTCTATCCGAATTACTCCACCTTTAACATGCTAAACCTCTAAAAGGAGTTGTCACTCCTTATCCTTGTGAAACATTATCAACAGAACAGTTTAACCAGAACAAGCATTCTTCCTCTATTATTGAAACAGATACATTTATCAAAAGGGAAGTCTTAAGGACCCTCCTCGGCTTCTTTACAAAGCCCTTTCTGTGATATTCAGTTCAGTCACTCAGTCGTGTCCAACTCTGCCATCCCAGGGGCTGCTGTATGCCAGGCTTCTCTATCCATCACCAACTCCTGGAGCTTGCTCAAACTCATGTCCCTCGAGTGGGTGATGCCATCCAACCATCTCATCCTCTGTTGTACCCTTCTCCAGAGGATGAGAGCTATTATGATATTGGTGGCCCTGTAAACTTTTAATAGAAGCTTTTTAGGTTCCCAGCAAGAGAAGTTCTGAAATGTGCTCTCTTCATGTTTAGCTGAAGAAAACAGAGGATGGGTGGCCTGCAGCTGGCAAACTCAAAGCACAGCTGAGTAGCAGGTGATCTTAAAAAAGAAAAAAAAAAGGCAAATCCCTGGGCAAACTGTGTAGCCAGGGGTGATCATTATAACTGGAGAGTTGTTACATAATTACTTGTTAACTACTGACAAACATATACATGACTATAAAATGCCATGGTTACTCTGGCCACTGAGGCTAGTTCAAGAGTGAAGGTTTCTCTAATTAATTTCACTCAAAGAAACAAGCAACCCGGGGACCCATTCCCTTCCAAGGTAACCTGACTGCTTTTACATACACAAAACAGCCTCCAGCAATTAAGCCAATCGCCTCTGGGGAAGAAAATCAGTGTTTCCCTGTTAAATTGATTTTTAAAGGGAAGAGGGGAGACAAAAGTACTTTCAAACAGCTAAATATTCATCACCTGGACAAAACCAACTTCCACTCCAAAGTGGAAAATTTGAACAGAAAAGGTCTTCCCCAACCCACCCCACCCCCGTCCCTGCTCAGCTGGCGCAAAACCCAAGACCTGTGTCGGAGGCACTGCATTCCAACATTTTTCAAAAAGTTTACGAGGATTTACCGAAGCGGCGGGGAGAAAAATAAGGCAGGCAGAGGCGGGGGAGAGGGAGCAAGAGGGTTTCCGCAAGGAAGAACCGGGTGAAGCGCCCGGCTGCGCCGCGCAAGGCCCGGTAACCGGGAAGCGACCCGGCACCGGGAGAGCGAGCGCCCCAGGGGAGCGCGGGGCCTGACAGCTGCTCGGTCTCCGCCCCCAGGGGTCCCCCCAGCACCTCCCCCCCGGTCCAGCCCCCGCCGCCAGTCCCTCTCCGCAGACCCTTCCCCCGCAGCGCCGGCGATGCCCACTGGGCCAACTTGGCCCTGGGTCAGCGCTGCGGAGCGCAGCCCCGATTGCCGGGGAGGCCGCCGGCGCCCTTACCTCCTTCTGCTTGGGGTCCTGCGGGTAGACATCTGGCGGCCCGAGCCGGGGGCGTTTCAGCGGTCTCTGCTCATAGCTGAGAAGCCCGAAGGCGGCCATGATCTCTCATGTTAACCGGCGAAATGAATGAGAGTTGGAGCTGGAGCAGCCGCCTCTGAGCACCAGGGAGCAGCACTTTGCAGACAGACTCCCTCTCCCCCCTCCTTGCTCGCTCACTCGCTGTGGCGCTGCAGGCAGGAATAAAGCAGGTTGGATGCTGCCGCTGCCCGGCACGCAGACACGCACTGATGGGGGCAGACTTCGGCGGGCACCCCGCTGCGCTGGAGCCCCCCGGGACGCACCGCCGCCCGAGAGCCTGGAGGTCCGCCGGGGTCTTCGGCGGCGCCGACCTCCCTTTCCACCCGCCCCCCCTCCCCGCACCCCGCCACCCGGTCCCCAGGGGGGAGGAGCAGCTGATGGGAACGTGTGACTTTTTTCACCAATGGACCCAAACCCACCCCTGCCGGGCGCAGGGTGGGGGTGGGGGAGGGGCACGGGGGAAGGGGAAAAAAAAAACTTTTCTTGGCGCCCCAGGCAGGTGGCTCAAGTGCTCGCCCTAGGCGAGGGTGGCCCGCCTAACCCGAGAAGAGACTGAGGAGCAGCCCGCCCCCGCCCCTCCTTCTAAGACAGGGACCCTTCCCCCGCTCGCCACGAGCCCCGCAGACCCCGCCACCTGGGCGCGGACCCGGCTGGGAGGGAGACTGGCCTGGAGGGGGGTTGGGGAGGGACAGGCATTCGGACGGTGGGGAAGCACCCTGTGCCTCCTAGACGCCCGCCGGGCTCCGGTGGCGCATCCGCGGCTCCGGTGCCCTCGGCGGCTCCGGGCAGGCGCCGAGCAGCGCTGCTGGCGGTCGCGGCGGCTGGAGGGGGCCGTGCTCACGGTGGCTCGGGGCCGACTTAACCCTTTGCTGCCCCTCCAGGGGCTGGGGAAGGAAGGGGGCGCGAAGAGGGTTGGCAGCGAGCGTCGAAGGGAGCAGCGAGCCCGTGGGCGTCTCGGGCTCCTCCAGCCCGCCGCCCCCAACCCTCACCCGGACCGCAGCTCCTCCCCCCACCAACCCCCCGCCTCCGACAGTTTACCTGTTGGTCCCCGGCTAGTGGGCAGGGGCTGCCGGCAGCGGCGGCACTTCGGCGGCCGCAGCCTCCATGATTCGGGTTGGGATGGGGGGCGGCGGGAGAGAGGGGGGACTGGATTTGATCTGGTTTGTAAGGTATCAGACTCGCCCGAACGAGCTCCGGGGACGCCGCGAAGTTTGCCACAGTCTGGGGGCGGCGGACGACGCCGGCTCGCCGCCGCCGGCGTTCTCGCCCCCACGGCCGAGGAGCGCGAGCTTCCGAGTTGGCGGACGGCGGCGCGGCGGCCACACTGAGCATGCCCAGCTCGGCTGCCGGACCGCGGAGGAGTTGGCTGCGAGCGCGCTCCGATCCGCCTCTCCGGGTTTTCGCAGCCGCAGAGCGCGCAGCCCGCGGGCCCGGGCGCTGGGGCTGGCCCTGGGGTGAATCTGGGCGAGGGAGGGGGTGCCCCCAGGACCCCTCTCCCAGCGCGAGCTGGCAGTCCGCCTCGACCTCTGTTAAGGTCGCTGTCCCCGTGGCCTGGGCCGGAAACCTCACCTGCGTCGGGCGTGTGGAGTGGGGCGGGGGGATCCTCCAGGGGAGACCTTGGTCATCCAATCCGCCCGCGCTCCTCGCTCGCTCTGGGGCGTGGGCACCCAGATGCAGGGCCACCTGCCACGAGCCCTGCGAGACTACAGCCGCGGAGGCGGGCCCGGTCTGTCCCGAGGGGCCCAGCGGGAGGCGCGCCCGGGAGGATGCGCCCGCGCTTGGCCAGGAATGATGGCTGCCATTTATGGAGCCCTCGCTTCGTGCCAGGATCTTGACAGTGAAGGTCTCTGGTCCTTTTAAAAAAAAAAAAAGGAAAGAAACTTACAAGGTTTTACTGTACCCCTTTTATAGATAGAGAAATCGAGTCACATTAGGAAGGCCTGGTGACTTGCTCAAAGCCACGAAGCAAACTGATCACAAGTTTCTGATCTATTGCCCACAACTTGGAATTGCGAGGAATGGGTTCCTCAACTGCTCTTGCTTGATAGGGTCAGGTTCCTCCCACCTTGAGGAATTCTCAAGACTCCTATTCCATTCTCTATGAGATGGTGCGAGCCGAAACTAACCCCAAAGCCCTTGTATAGTGTCAAGCACATTGTATGTGCTCAAGGAAATGTTGGTTAAACCTGATTATCTACTCAAATCTGATGACTTAAAGCCAAGGCAGTGGTAATGGGGCCGGGGGCGAGGGGGGGGGGGTGCGGGTAGTGCGGGGTAGCGGTGGATATAAGCCACTGGGGACAGGAGACTAGTTCTTAACTCGTGACTCTGACCTGTTAGCACTTCCCAAGGCAGCTGAGGCCAATTCAGGCCGGTGGTTTCCGGATTCTTTACTCAATCTGAGCAAGTACTTTTAGAGAACAGGTCCACCAAGAAGCGTTTCCCGACCACCCCCTGCACCCTCCCCAAAGGACTTCTCTTCCACTAACACCTTGGGTGTAACTTCAAAGCTGAACTTGCCCTTGGGATATAGGTATCTGTCAAATCTAACTTCCTTGGTTGAGAAATAGTTATCTAACTTTGTTATGAAAATTGTCAAACCAAAATGCAGAAAAAATAGCATAATGAACCCCCAAGTACTCATCTCCCATCTGTGACAATTAGAAAAGTTTTGCCATTTGTGTTTAATCTCTCCTGCCCCCAACACAGTTACATACACTGGAAAGGACGGTGTTGTTCACTGTGGTGACTTGGGTGCACAGCATGGAAACTGGCATGTGGTGGGCACTCAAAAAGATGTTTGTTAGCTGGTGGGATGGATGAGTAGATGTGGGTGAATAGGTGTGTGGATAGATAGATCACCAGTGGTATTTTGGTGGTACCAGGTTGAGAGATGTAACCTCAATTCTTCCCTTGAAATACCTAGGCAACAGTCTCCAGCTGGCCTCCACAAAGGAAAAACTTTTGAAGCACTCAAAATCATATCTGACCATAAAGATTTTAAAATCAAAGTGAGTTAATAATGTGTCCCTAGTGTTTGGGGAAAAGGGAAAAGGAGAGTTCTGTTGATCTCCCTTCTTTTTCCCTCCCTTGTTTTGAGACAGTCTGGCACGGATTCTTTGGCCCTTTCAACATTAAAAAAAAAAAAGTGAAATTAAAAAAAAAATAGCTTCCATAAGCTGTGATACTTCCTCAAAACTCATCATTTCGCTACATGGACTTCTCATGGATATCTGGTTCCCTCACCCTGACATTTGTACCTGTCACAATCTGCCACCACCTACCAATCCAATTTTTTCTTCTTAATCTCTCACCCCACTTAGCTCTCACTCGTATTTCCAAATATGAAATTCCTGGGCCCTTCACTTTCTGATAGCCACCTAAGGACAGTCCTTAGAGTCGACTCCTGTATGAAGCCCACCTCGAACTCTCTTTTTTTTTTTTAATTTTTACTTATTTATTTTTAGTTGCCCTGGGTCTTCTTGCTGCATGCGGACTTTTCACTAGTTGCAGTGAGGAGGGGCTCCTCCTGGTTGCAGTGAGTGGACTTCTCACTGCAGTGGCTTCTCTTGTTGCAGAGCACAGGCTCTACATAGGCTCAGTAGTTGCAGCTGGCGAGCTCTTCAGCTCGGGCTCAGTGGCCTGTGTTTAGTTGCTCCATGGGATGTGGAATCCTCCCAGACCAGGGATCAAACCTGTGTCCCCCACGTTGGCAGGTGGACTCCTATCCACCACCACCAGGGAAGCCCCCACCTCAAACTCTTGAGGCACAAAATCATCTTTTGATTCTTTCAGTACCCTTAACACAGTTTTCATTCTCATGTTTTTCACCAGTTTTATTGAAAAAATAACTGACATCCATCACTATACAAGTTTAAGGCATACAGCATGATGGTTCAATTTACATATATTGTGAAATCATTACTGCAATAGGTTCAGCTAACATCCATCCTTTCATATAGATACAGTAAAAAAGGAAAGAAAAAAGGGGGAAATTTTTCTTTTTGTAATGAAAACTCAGGATATACTTTCTTAACAACTTTCCTATACACTATATGGCAGTGTTAACCATAGTCATCATGCTGTACATTACATCCCTAGTTCTTATTTATCTTATAACTAAAAGTTTGTATCTTTCGACCACCTTCCTCGGTTTCCCCATCCCCCAATCCTCTGCCTCTGGTAACCACAAGTCTGATTTCTTTTTCTATGAGTTTGGTTTTGTTTTGATTTTGTTTTTAGACTCCACATATAAGTGAGATCATACAGCCTTTGTCTTCTGTGTGATTTATCTAACCGGGCTTCCCAGGTGGCTCAGTGGTAAAGAATCCACCTGCCAGTGCAGGAGATGCAAGAGACATGGGTACAATCCTTGGGTTGGGAAGATCCCCTGGAAGAGGAAATGGCAACCCACTCCAGTATTCTTGCCTGGAGAATCCCATGGACAGAGGAGTCCAGTGGGTTACAATCCATGGGGTCGCAGAGTTGGACATGACTGAGCATGCACATGCGTCTGATTTATATCACTTAGCATGATGCCTTAGAGTTCCATCCAGATTGTCACAAATGGTAGGATTTCCTTGTTTATTTAATGGCTGAATAATATTCTACAACATCTTTATCCATATGTCCATTAATGAACACTTAGGTCATTTCCATGTATTAACTACTGTAAGTATAGCTGCTATGAACTGGGGATATAACTGCTATGAACTGGGGGTACAGGTATCTTTCCGAGTTAGTGTTTTCATTTCCTTCAGATATATTCCCAGAAGTGGTCATTCTCTTCTTTTAATATCGCATCATTTATTGGCATACTTTCAGACTTGCCATACAGAATAGTCTTGTTCACCATCCCCACCTTACCCTCTCACTCTCCTTCCATTCCAGAGCTGATCTTTAAGCTCACTAAGGCCAGTTAGCCACAGGGTCTCTGCTGTGACTGAATTTCCATCACAATGCTGGTTAGTACAGCAGGTAGGCACAGATTCTTTATCAAATAACAAGAGTCTCATTCGCTACTGTTCCTGTGGAAGTGAAAGCTTTAGTCACTTAGGGCAACCCCATGGACTATAGCCCTCCAGGCTCCTCTGTCCATGGAATTCTCCAGGCAAGAATACTGGAGTGGGTAGCCATTCCTTCCTCTAGAGGCTCTTCCCAACCCAGGGATCAAACCCAGGTCTCCTGCATTGCAGGTGGATTCTCTACTATCTGAGCTACAGGGAAGCCCACTGTTCCTATAAGGGGCATCTTATCTTTTTGGTTAATGACCCTCCCTTCCCTAGGCCTGGGAACAGTTTGTACAGAACATGAATTACTCAGAGAACACCAGGGGCTCCCCAGAGAGGCCCCAGCTTAGGCCTCAGCCTAGCAAGAAGAGATGGGAGAAGGCAATGGCATCCCACTCTAGTACTCTTGCCTGGAAAATCCCATGGACGGAGGAGCCTGGTGGGCTGCAGTCCATGGGGTCACTAAGAGTTGGACACGACTGAGTGACTTCACTTTCACTTTTCACTTTCATGCATTGGAGAAGGAAATGGCAACCCACTCCAGTGTTCTTGCCTGGAGAATCCCAGGGACGGGGGAGCCTGGTGGGCTGCCGTCTATGGGGTCGCACAGAGTCGGACACAACTGAGGCAACTTAGCAGCAGCAGCAAGAAGAGATGAGTTCAGGTGCCTGACGAAGTTTAACACAACTGGTGAGGAAAAGGGATTGAATGCAGGCAGAGAAGGAGGAATTATAAGCCATTTAAAGCATATGGGACTTTATCCTCCAAGCATGAAGTTAAATCTCTAGGGCTGCTTTTGTGGGTTGAGGCATGTTTAGAAATTTGTAAAAAGGGGCATGACCTTTTTTGTTGGGTCACATCCAAGGACTCCTCAAAGATCCCTGAGCCACAGGGATCTTCCTAGCTGCTTCTGTTCTTTCTGCTAGTCTTGGTTTTTCAAAATTCTACAAGGAGTCCCTTGTAGTTCATAGTTGAGTCCTCTTTTGTGTTCTTGGATGAGGTTCCTTTAAGACAGCTCACAGGCTGGCTTTTTCTCCCTGCATTTAGTCTGTAGGAAATGCACATATGTCCTTTGCCTGTACACACTCTGGGGCAGGCATTTTCTCACCAGCCTTATCTCCTTGCCCACATGGACACATTCTGCAAGTCACAGTTCTTCACCTTGAAAGATCTCAACTCTAGGTCAGAGACTACTTCTTTGGGTTCTTGCAAACTGCAGCAGACAGAGGCTAAATGCCCAGGCCAGTGATCCCCTCAAAACTCTTTTCATGAGGCTTGAGGGGAGGAATAACATTTCTTGGGAGAGAGAGACATGATCATATTCGCCAAGCAGATTTCAGAAAATGAGAGTAGAGAATGGCTAGGAGCAGAAGCAAGGTGCTGGCCCTCCAGAAACAATGGTCCCCTTATCCTCATTTTACAAATTAGCACTTGAGGCTCCGGAGGTGAAGTTAACTGGTATGAGGCCATTGAGTTAGCAAGTGGCAGAGCTGGGGTCAAACCTGGATCCCTCTGACTCTCCATTTATTGTCAGTGTGCTACCGTATTAATTACCATTTATGTAACACTTATAAAAGTGAACCTCAGAAGACAGACCTTGTAGAAGAGAAGCAAAACTCCCGACAGCTCACTCTGGCATAGTGCATGCTTCCACTCAAGTGGAAAGGAACAATTCTCAGTGTAGTGCCTGTAGGTGAAGTAATTAAAGTTGCTGGTTTTCCCCATGGGACTGAGGCTTGCCCAGGTGTATGTATTACTGTGTTGTGTTAACAGATTGTCTAGAGGCAGTCTTGCTTATTTTCAGTTTTTCTTACATCCCCATTACATTTAAATGTATTTATCTCATGCCTGGTTCTGAATCAAAAAAATAAAAATTCCCCCTTTCTTTTAGGCTCTTAAAAATAAGAAAAAGGAAAATAAGAATGATTTGAGAAGGAATCAAAATAGAGGATAAGAGAAATGAGGGATTCATCTGGGGACATTCCAACCAAATGAAGTTTTTAATATGGTCTTTAGGCTGTTCAGAGAAATGTAAAGAATACAGACATAAAGACTTCCTAAAGCAGTATTGACAATAGAATTATATTGCTATTCTAAATATATACTTTTACATTTTCTGGCAGCCACATTAAAATTGTAAAAATAGATAAATTAATTTTAGTAATACTTTTGTTTAACCCAATATAAGCAAAATATTGCATTTCAACATGTGGCCAGTCTTTGAACTGTGGTGCTGGAGAAGACTCTTGAGAGTCCCTTGGTTGGATCTCCTTAGGAAATCGGTCCTGAATATTCATTGGAAGGACTGATGCTGAAGCTGAAACTCCAGTACTTTGGCCACGTGATGCAAAGAACTGATTCATTGGAAAAGACCCTGATGCTGGCAAAGATCGAAGGTAGGAGGAGAAGGGGATGACAGAGAATGAGATGGTTGGATGGCATCACCAACTCAATGGACATGAGTTTGAATAAGCTCCGGGCATTGGTGATGGACAGGGAAGCCTGGCATGCTGCAGTCCATTGGGTTGCAAAGTCAGACATGACTGAGAGACTGAACTGAATGAGATATTTTGCAGTCTTTTTCATTTCAGACCAGCCACATTTCATGTGTTTGGCAGGCACATATGCCTACTGGCTACCATATCCGTCAGCCCAACTCTAAAGGGAATGTTTCAGTCCTCATGAACCTGTAACGTGTGGGATCTTAGTTAAATCACTGAGAAAGCAGGAGAGTTTCCAGGTTAAAAGAGCAAAAAATAATGGAAGGAATTAAAGATGAAAAAGGTCAGAAAGTAAAGAAGAAACGTAAAGACAACTTGGGAAGACAGTGGATACCCAAAGAGCACTTAGTAGCTCAAGAGACAGAAGTGTCACAGAGGGAAGGACCTGGAAAGAAAACTCTGGGGACTGAAAATCAAGGGATGAGATAGGTTGAGTTTTGAATTACAAAGCTGAACCAATGACAAGGCTGAAGATTTTACCTCATTCACCAGCAAATTGGTGTCTGCCACATTTACAAAAAGGACAGCTAGTTGATTTCTACAGAGGGACCGTGGTGCACAGGGCAGGATCACATACCCAGCTTTTTGGCACCAGAATCCTATTTTATTCCTTTACCCAGAGCTGTTACAGCAGACAAATGCTACACAAACTCAAGAAAAAGTTCAGTAGAAAATCAGAATGCTAGGGACTTCCCTGGTGGTCCGGTGGTTAAGACTCCATACTTCCAATGCATGGGGCATGGGTTCAATTCCTGGTCAGGGAACTGATTCCACATGTGGTCAAGAAATAAAACAAAAAAAATTAAAAAAAAGAAAATCAGAATGCTAATTATTGACACACTGGAATAGCCCTTTCCAGGGACTGAAATAGGGATAGCGCCTTATTCAGATCACCTCCAGCTAGTTTTCAAGTTTGTTGTAAAAACAAATTAGCAAGCAGAAGGTTGTTTTAGTAAGCATAAAATTAAAGCAAGGAGAATTGAATACTCTCTGGGGAATGTTCACAGAGTGCCCCATGGTAGAACTCACCGACCTTGTGACAGGAATGGGACACGTGCCACACCTCAGCCCAGGGGTGCCTTTGGAGAATTGTTACTGACCAATGCTTGTATGGGGCTTCCCTGGTGGCTCAGGGGGTAAAGAATCTGCCTGCAATGCAGGAGACCTGGGTTCCATCTCTGGGTCAGGAAGATCCTCTGGAGTAGGAAACGACTACCCACTCTGGTATTCTTGCCTAGAGAATTTCATAGAGAGAGAAGCCTGGCAAGCACAGTCCATGGGGTCACAAAGATTCAGATGAAACGGAGTGACTAACACGCTGTCCTCTCCAATGCTTGTATTATTTACTCTATAGCAGAGATTTCTGGGCATCCAAAATTTTTTTTTTTTTAGGTTTGTTTGTTTTATGTTGGACTTGCATAGTCACTTCTGGACTCTAGAAAAACCTGCCTGAACTGGGTCCACATTCTCAAGTGACACTAATCTATTGGTGTGGAGGCAGACCTGCCCTTTTGAGTGTAGCCTGTTGTTATAGCCCCAATTGAGCAGCTCCCCGCAGAGGGTGGCTCACCCCCCTGGCTCCTGTAGCTCAAGAGAATGAGTTCCTTATTATATGGGGACATCTGCTAACGAGGGCTGGCTTCAGCCATTTCTGTTGAGAGAGACATATACAGAAAGAGAAGTTCATTTTCAGTTATGTGATTCTTTGGTTACTGCTTTCTTGGTGTTAATTAGTCAGAGATCCAGCCTTCATCATCTATTACTTACAGACTATAACTCATCTGTTAGGATGTTTTACATCTGATGAAAGTGAATCTTACAAACCTATATTTATTCTATGATGAAGTATTTCAGTTCTCAGAGAATTCTTTCCCCAGTTCCAGGGACATCCTCTTGTACTTCCTTATATACCTGCTACAGTCACACAGATAACATGGAAGGCAGAATCTGAATATTACACAAAATATCTTGACAGATTGAAATGATAAACTAAATTAAATGGATCAAATTTCATATAAGAAGAAACTCTTTTCCCCCACCTACTAGACATATCAAAGACTGTTTGGTATCTACTGTTTGTTAAATCTAAAGTTTAAATTCTAAGGAATAAAGCATAAATGCTGCCAACTCTTTGATCTCAGTAGCATTTGGGGAATAGCAGTGCACAAATCAATTACATGAATCCTTTATATAATAGCATTTTTTAATTAATATTGCTAAACCATTGCCCAACATTCTCACCACTGTGCCTTTTTCCAAAGCTGTTAACAAATCATAAAATTTAGCAATTTGATTTTTATCTTCCTTCATATCTTCTGCTCACCCTCTGGCAGAGTTGCTATCAATCAGCCAAAAAATGTCAGCAAGAAGATGGAAGAAACAGAGTTTCTGCTTAGTTTTCAAATAGGAAAACCAGGGCTTGACTAATCTAGAAGTGGCCACAAGAGATCAGATAAAGTCAATGGCCCAGGCCACTCCTTCTGCCTGCCAAGTGTGCTTAAACTTGGTCCTCCTCCTAGCTCTTCCCCCTCTCTGTTCCTTACCTACTAGTCTTCACCCTCCTTTTCTGTTCCAGTCTATGCTTTTCATAGCCCCTCCAGCCTCTTTTTTACTGACACTCAAAAAGGACTCGTCCACCTCCTCAATTCAAGATGTTCATCACTGCATCCCTAGCTGGCCCCAGTTTCTTCTTTGCAGGACAGGACCAGGTGGCTGAGGTTACAGGGGTCAGGACAGAAGGGAGAGCAGCTCTCAGCTATAGTTGTGGAGTGTGGAATTGCAAACTGAAAACAAAAAGCGTGTCTTAGAAAGAGAATGTTGCAAATGAAGATGGAGTCAAATCAGCAAAGGAGCCTGGAGGAGTCAGGAGCTGTTGGTCCAGGTAAACAGAAAGTGGTTGTGATAATTGTGGGAGACAAGGAGCACTTGAGTGCTTCTTCAGATAGACAGCAAACATCTCCCAACATTTCCATGTAGAATCACTGCATAGCTCTACCCACTCTTAAAGGCCTATTGCTTCTTTCTTGCCCAAACTTCTCAGATTCATCCAATTCTCAATAATCCCTCAGCTACAGCTTTAGTCTAAGCCCTGAACATTTCTTGCTTTGGATTTTCCTTATAACCCAATTTGGGTCCTTGCCCCGATTCTCTTTTTGAAACCCAACACAAGAGGTTATCTGTTTAATTTTTCAAAAATCCTCATTTCACCATGCCAGTCCTTGCTTTAAAAAAACAAAAACAAAACAAAACAAAACCTCTTTACTGAATTCCTGCTACTTTAAAGATTCAACTTAATCTGAAAATCAAGTTGTTTTCACAATATGCTGAAGGGGTCAGGGCTGACATGGGTTAAGTCTGAGAAGTCAGTTGAGGCATCGTCCAGGGGGGCTTTTATTTCCTCTTCTTTAAAGTGGAGGATTCCATTCCTGAGCAGTGGGAGCATTGCAAGGGGACACAGTGAGTATGGAACTGCTTAAACCAGTCTGACAGAGAAGTCATTTTCAACTCCACTGCCTCGTGTACTTGAAGCTTATCAATGCCCCAGAGATGGAGCCTTGGGGCATTCTGATTCACTCTGGGGTAAACCAATAGGTAGAGAGAGGAAAAATAAACAGCATTTTCATATCCACACCACAGAGAGATCAGCAGAGTCCTGGAAGAGCCTGAGTTCCTCATTCTTACAAGGAACTATGGACAGGATAGATGAGCAAAGCCAGTATCTTCCATTGCCAGTATGCTATGGCATTTCCAGGGAGAGGAGTAATGGAAATAGTAATATATGCCACAGTGGACCCGTAGCTGCTCCCACCTAATAATGAAAGAAAGAAACAACAAACCCCAGTGGCCCATTTAGAACAAACCATATTCAGCCAGGTCCAGCAGACAAGAAGGTATGACCAGATAGCCTGTGATTATTTGTCTCTAATTGTCTTCAAAGGTCAGTGACGTATGCTTAGCTGCCAAGATAAGTGGTCTGGGCCAGTTCATCCCTAAATCTGTACAGAGACCTTCTCAGATCTGGATTTAAAGCCCAGAGCACTTGAGAATCCTGAATAAGCAGGTAGAATTAACTCATATACTAGCTCAGTGATACCCACCAGATCAAGCCAGTAGATCTTTGGCTTCATCTACTTGGGAAGTGTGTTAGTCACTCAGTTGTGTCTGACTCTTTGTGACCCCATGGACTGTAGCCTGCCAGGCTCCTCTGTCCATGGGATTCTCCAGGTAAGAATACTGAAGTGGGGTGTCATTCCCTTCTCCAGGGGATCTTTGTGACCCAGGGATCAGACCCAGGTCTCCTGCATTGCAGGCAGATTCTTTGCTGTCTGAGCCACCAGGGAAGAGTTATGCTCAAGAAATTCAATTTGCTTAACATATATTTATTGAGTATCTATTATGCACCAGATACTCTACATGTTGTGGTTACAACAATGATATGACTGAGTATATGGCACTTACAGAAGAGACAACCAACCATGCAAACTAGTATAAAATTGCAACTGTGACAACAGCTTCAAGGAGAAGGACATGAGTTCTGAGGTTCTGGAAGGGGGATTTCCCATGGAAACAATCCTTAGGTTGAGATCTAAAAACTGAATAGGAGTTGTGCAGTCGCTCAGTCATGTCTGACTCTTTGCAACCCCATGGACTTCAGTACGCCAGGCTTCCCTGTCCTTCACCATCTCCTGGAGCTTGCTCAGAATAGGAGTTAACTGAGCAAAAAGATGGAAGAATGTTTTAAAGAGGAACAGCATGTGCAAAGGCCCTGTGGCTAGCAGGGCTGAAAGAAAGCCAGTATGCTTGGACAGGGGCAAGAGAGGGGAGCTGGTGTGAGGTGAGGTTGGGAGGTGGAAAGGACCACAAAGAACAGTATAGGTTATTGAGCTGTCCTGTCTTTCTCCAATAGGAAGTTCAGTTCAGTTCAGTTGCTCAATCATGTCCAACTCTTTGCAATCCCATGGACTGCAGCATGCCAGGCTTCCCTGTCCATCACCAACTTCTGGAGCTTGCTCAAACTCATGTCCATCAAGTTGGTGATGCCATCCAACCATCTCATTCTCTGTCGTCCCTTTCTCCTCCTGCCTTCAATCTTTCCCAGCATCAGGGTCTTTTCCAGTGAGTCAGTTCTTCTCATCAGGTGGCCAGAGTACTGGAGTTTCAGCTTCAGCATCAGTCCTTCCAATGAATATTCAGGACTGATTTCCTTTAGGATTGACTGGTTGGATCTCCTTGCAGTCCAAGGGACCCGCAAGAGTCTTCTCCAACACCACAGCTCAGAAGTATCAATTCTTGGGTGCTCAGACAATTTGCTCATCAATTCTAAAGTGCCCCAATAGGAAATGGGAAGCTATTTAGTGGTTTTAAGCAGAAGAGTGTCCCAATCAGATTTCCATGGTGAAGAGATTACTTTGTCTGCAACATAGAATGTATATTGGAAGGGAAGTGGGCTGAGTGGATGGGGGAGAAGACCAGTCAGTAAGATAAACTGCAAGCCCAAGCAGGTGTTTGCTTCTGTCAGGCTGAAGGGGTAGAGATAAGCGAGTAGACTTGAGTGATATGTGAGAAAAAGCTGAGCAGAACTTAGTTATGATCAAATATGGGAGGCTGAGATTGAAGAGACAATCCAGAATGATCCCTGGGTTTTTGGGTTGCTGAACAGGCTTGATGGAGGCAACAGTCACTGAAAAAGAGAAACTAGGAGTAGAGCCCCATTGCTGGTGCTGGGTGTAGGGCTGTAGGTATAGCAATAGGATGATGAATAGGAGGTCATGTGACATGCCACATAATATTAATACCTGACTCTTGGTATTCACATCCTTATGCAACCCCTTTCTCTTGTGGGTGACTGGACCTACTGCTTTACTTCTAATGAATAGAATAAGGCAAAAGTGATGGAATGTCACTTCTGAGAGTAAATTACAAAGAGACCACTATCTTCCCCTCCCTCTCCTCTCTCTCTGAATTCTCACTCTGGGGAAAGTCAGCTGCCATGCTATAAGCAGCTTTATGAAGAGGCACCAGGGTAAGGAACTGATGTCTGTGAGCGACAGCTAGTGTGGATCTGAGACCTACCAACTGCTACATGAGTGGGCTTAGAAGTAGGTCTTCCTCTGTCCTCCTGGGCTGACTGCATCCCTGGCCAATGCCTTGATTTCAGCCTCCTGAGAGCCTGAGCTAGAGGAGCATACTCCTGCACACCCAGATTCCTGACCCACAGAAACTATGAGATAATAAATGTGTGTGGTTTGGGGTTTGGGGGTAATTTGTTACTCACCAATAGATAATTAATACAGGCGACCTAAATAGATGCATATCTTATATGAAAAATATTAAGTTGAAAATTTGATATAGATCAGGAGCACAGAAAATTCTGGACTAAAGTTATAAACTTGATATGCATGCATCCGGCGAGGCAAAGTATAAAATGGAGGAGGAGAGATTATTGAAACAAGTCTAGAGGATCTCCATAATGTACTGGCAAGAAGAGAGAGCTGATTTTGCAAAGGAGACAGAAAAGGAACAGCTGCAGAGATGGAAAGAAAGTTAGTAGAAAGTTGAATCATGTAAGTCAGTACAAGACAGTATTCCCCAAAATTAGGGAATGGTCAAGTAAGAGAAATATGAAATACTGTTTTAGGTATGAAAGTAATAGTTCACAATTCCAGCAAAAGTACATGGTAGGTCTGGAAGATAGAATAGTATGGATTGAGGTTGGGCGATAACAGAAATGGAGACAGAAAATTCTTGACAGAATTCGACCTCTGAAGGTGAGAAGAGAGATCAAGTAGGAGCAGAAAGTGGATTATGATTGTTATTTTGTTTTTAAATGAGAAGACATATAAATAAAGCAGGAAAGACTCAGGCAAGAGAAAAAGGAATATACAGGAAGGAAAAAGAAATAGTAGAAAGTATAAGCTTCCTGGAAGGCAAAAGGGGATTCTCCTTAGATGGGAGGTAAAATAGCTCTGTTATTAGACCAGGAGACCCACAGGACAGCTGCAGAAATACTCAGGAGATTAAGAAAGTTTCTATGGGAGATCCTACTTTCCCAGTAATTTAGTACAAGGAGGTCAGGGAAGAAAAGAAGGCAGGTTGAAGGCTTCAGGAAAAGAGAAAGGCTTGAGACAGCCCCTGTGGAAATGGACAAATGAGAGATAGGACTGTAGTAAGTTTTTGTGTAGTGTGAGGACCTGTTCAAAGTTAATGACCTTGAACTTATAGTGGAATCAATCTGCCTCATTGGGTAATACTCAGATGCTTGGATGTAGGCACAAAGAAACAGACAATTGGGTTCAGAAGTTTAGGCAAGTGGAGGCAACAGAGGGACTAGGAAGTCTAGCGGGGTAGAGATGGAAATAGAGAAGTGTAGGGCAGAGAAGGGAGTCTAGAAATACTGCTCATGAACTCCCATCATAAGGGAAGTTAAGAAAGGGGAATGTTGATGAATTGGAAGATAGCAGAGGACAGACAGTACCAATAACATTAAAGAAGGGCTGGTGGGAGAACAGTAGAATAAACAGCAGGAAGCAGGGGAGGTTACAGTAAAGCAAAGAGTACTCAGGTTGATAATTTTGGAGGAGTAATATTACAGGTAATGATAATATCCAGGGACTGTACGTGGGAGTGAGTGGCTGGCCAAAATAGAGAGGAAATCATTGAAGATGAAGAAGATCATCTGAGTGGCCATGGTGATGGACAGACCACTCACCTGAACATAGGTGTCATGCAGATTGATCAAGTCTTGGGAGAAGGGGACAAAGAACTAGCTTGTCCCATGGAGTGGTGGGCTTTTTACTCATTGCCAACGTAGAGAATGAATGAGAGGAACCCCTGCCCAAGTAGATATCTGCAACAACAGGGGGGAAAGTAGGAGATCTAAATGGCATGAGTTCAAAGAAGCAGGGTTTTAACAAGATAGTGGAAATATAATGTTGGGGAGTTAGGGACTGCAGCAGGCACTGCTTGATATCTTTATCCCTCTTCTCCCTTACTAAGAAAATCCTGATTTTGTTCCAGGCTGCAATATGCCAGCAAGTATAGATTTCCTTCCTAGATTCCCTTGCATCAAAAGGTGGCCATGTGGCACGCTTCTAGCCAATGAGACCTAAACTTAATTTCACTAGGCAATCTGAGAATGTTTTTGCTTTCCTGATGCAGGCACCAATCCTTAGCTCTGCCTGGAATTCAGATGTGATAGCTGGACTGCAGCAGCCATATTGTGACAAAGAGATTACAACTATGAAGAAAAGGCAAAGATGATCACAGAGCTGTGAGTCTGGGTTTTGACCAGCCACCAAACTAATACAAGTAGTGATCTATATCCACATTTCTGATTATGTGAAGAAAGATGAACCCTACTTCATTAAGCCAATTAGTTGAGTTTGTATTATTTGTAATAAACTATGGAAGAAAATAGTAATCACATTAGAGGACTCTCAGGGATGAAGACAGCTTCAGCAAGAGAGGAGGCAGGAGGTAAGGGAGTGCTATAAAAGAAATTGTGCAGGTAGGGCAATTTGCTAGTTATGGAGAAAGGATTCAAGAGGCCAAGATGGAGGAGAATGAGAAGGAGATGAGTGCAAGTCTGGGACAGAAGGATGTACAAAGCTTCATGAGAATGATGGTGGAAGGGGATCAAATGACCATTTAGGCATAGAGGTGAAGGCTGCACTTTGGACCCTGACCAAGGAAAACAGAAATGAAAGCCTTGATGGATTTTGATCTCCAAGACTCTGAGGGCAAAAACCTGTGTAACCTTCTTAGAGGGATTACCAGGTGTGCGGGTGAGACTATCATCTTTCTATCCTGAGTTAGGTAAGAAAAGAGAAATGTCATCCTTCTGGCCTCTCTAGAGAATCAACATGCAGGTTCAAAGCTGCATAATGAAACCTGGCAATTCTCTGGATTCCTTCCAGATCTCCCTAGGGGCAGGAACAGAAGCTGCTCTGGGGAGGAGGAGGGACTGCTGGCCACAGGGCCTGCCAGGACTAAGTGAGGGAGGCATTTTGCCCTCTCCTCTGGTAATTGGCCCACAGGGTTGGTTATCTCCCTTGGGAGGTTGGTGTTCCTCTCGAGAGGTCCTCAGAGTCCCAAAGCAGAGTGACATCCATATTGCTATAGCAACAGACTTGCCCCTGGAACCGTGGGTTCATGGCAAAATGATCAGGGCTCTCCTAAAGGTTCTGGTGTGGGTCTGACCAGGATGCAGGCCAGGTGAGCAGCCATGAAAGCCTGGCATCAAGAATATTCAGGATAGGAACTCCACCCCAAACAGTCAAAAGCTTAAAGAGTCTGAGAATGAGTATAAGCTAAACCCAACAGGGACCACCCAAGAGTCAAAAAGAAGAAGCACAATCCCGTCACCAAGACTGAGGGACTTTCTTATGACAAATCGGAGGGGAGAAGGGGCTGGTAATGAGAATCAGAGAAAAAACCAAAGCAAAAAGGGCTGAGTGTGTGACTCCTCGTCACTGGCTGCTGGCTGCAGGGCACGGTGACTGAGCTGCACTAATGTTCAGGGATGCTGGGAGGAGAGTGGCTGTCCCCAGCCCTGGTCAGTCATGGATGGCTTGCCTTCCAGACTCTCTGCAGACTAGACCCCTTTGCTCTGAGTTAATGGAGGCTGATCCTGATGGTGTTAGGACTCCATCCTCACCTCCTGCCTCAATTCTTTGATCTGGCCGGAATTCTCAGTATCTCATGTAGAGCCATAAAACTGCCACTGCCACCCAGATATCTGGCCAGTCTCTACCATTAGACTCGGTTCATAATTTATAATATAGATCTCAGCTAGGAATAGATCTCCAGCTCTCTAGGCCGAGACCTAGCAGAATATAAGCTCCATTAGGGAAGGGTCTTTGAGACTTTATCACTGTATTCCTAACACGTAGCACACAGCCTGTCACACAATAGGAACTTAATAAATATTCATTGAATCATGGGTCACTGACAACCTTCCCAGCCCTTGCCTACACCCCAGGTTACTGGACGCTTCTATGGGTGGCTGCCGTCAGCACCATCCTGCTTCTTCCAGAATGGACGCTCACAGAACCAAGACCTTTCACCATCACTGACAGCACCTGTGACCAGAGCTTCCTGGGGTGGTCCACCTGCAGAGACTTTTGGACACCAACGCTCACCTGGACTAGGACAAGATTTCAAATGTCCCTTTAGCCATTGCAGTGGTAGCATCTGTGTCCCTTCCTTGGTGATGACAGCATTAGTCCCCTGGCCTAGACCCGCTCCGACCCAGCCTGCTTCCCCATCTCTGTCAGCTGAGGACTTGTCATCCTTCACAGTCAAGGCCTGCGGAGTCTCTGAGAGCTGTAACAGTACTACAGATGACCTTGAAGATCTCCCAGCTACAAAAGCCTAGGAGTAAAAATGAGGATTATGGTAACGTAATTTTACTGATTCACAATTGAAGAAATATACAGTTTCTTACCTAATACACTATCTAAAAGCATATAGTAAATAGTAAAATAGTATATATATACACTATTGAAATTCTATTATATTATATAACAAATATTTAAGGGCTTCCCAGGTGGCATTAGTGGTAAAGAACCGCCTGCCAATGCAGGAAACATAAGAGATGCAAGTTTGATCCCTGGGTGGGGAAGATCCCCCAGAGGAGAGCACAGCATCCCACTCCCGTATTCCTGCCTGGAGAATCCCATGGACCAAACAGCCTGATGGGCTAACAGTTCACAGGGTTGCAAAGAGTCAGACATGGCTGAAGCAACTTAGCATGCACACACAGGCACACACAAGTTTATTCATGTATTTGTTAAACTGGGGATTTTTTTTTTTTTTGCCGGTATCTCCCATTGGAATGTAAACTCCATGATGTCAGGAACTCTGTTCATTATTTTTAAAACCTTTTATTTTACATTGGAGTCTAGCTGATTAACAATATTGTGATAGTTTCAGGTGGATAGCAAAGGGACTCAGTCATACATACACATGTATTCATTCTCCCCCAAACTTCCCTCCCATCCAAGCTGCCACATATTGAGCAGAGTTCCCTGTGCTATATGGCAGAATCTTGGTGGCTATCCATTTAAAATATAATGATGTGTACATGTCCATCCCAGACTCCCTAACTCTCCCTTCCCCCAGTTCCTTCCCTCTGGTAACCATAAACGAACTCTGCTCATTTTGTTTACTCCCTAAATAGTAGGTGTCTAGTTAACTGTTGAACAGATGAATAAATTACTTCTGGATGCTCTCTGAGTGGGCCCTCTGTGCACCTGGAACCCAGTTCTCTGGCTGACTTGTAGAACACCCATTTTCTTCTTCATCTGATCCATCTTCTCCTGGGCATGTGTGTGTAGCCATTACCTCCGACATTCACTACCATAGTCAAGGGTTGGTTGCTTCACTTGCTATCAAAATGGCCAGTTCCATCTCCCACTCATATCTGCCAAAACCACGCTGCACCGAGTTTGTTCATCTGGGCCCAGGCCTGCCCTACCATTGTCCCTGATAACAACACCAGCGCAAAGATGCCTGGCTGGGTTTCCCACTGCGGGGGAGGCAATCTCTACCCCCACCTTTTATATTGCCCACATCCCAAACAAGGCTGCCTTGAATGAACTTCCAGATATTTTTTCTAAAAATAACCCTTTTGATCTTTGTAGTCAGCACCCCTTGCCTAGAAATCTGGCCTAAACCCATCTCAGTGGCAGGCATAGCATTATACCTAGGTCTTGGTATTGGACCAAGCTGGCAGACATTGTCTTTTTTCCACTCTGTGACTTTTATCCACTCAGGGCCCTCAAGGTCTCTTCTTAGAGCCCTGATGACAAAGGCCTCTGCCACCACCTGTCCCCTAGCATAACCTGACATGTCTGAATCTTCCTGTGGGCCCAGATAGCAGTTAGACTGGCCACAACACAAGGAGTTTGGGTCTTAGGCTGTGGATGATGAAGAGCAAGTGAAGACTCTGGAACAGGAGGTTATCTTGAAGAACCAGTGACTTCAGTTCAATTCAGTTGCTCAGTCATCTCTGACTCTTTGCGACCCCATGGACTGCAGCATGCCAGGCCTCCCTGTCCATCACCAACACCCGGAGCCTACTCAAACTCATGTCCATTTGCATCGGTAATGTCATCCAACCATCTCATCCTCTGTCATCCCCTTCTCCTCCTGCCTTCAATCTTTCCCAGCATCAGGGTCTTTTCCAATGAGTCCACTTCGCATCAGTTGGCCAAAATATTGGAGTTTCAGCTTCAGCATCAGTCCTTCCAATGAATATTCAGGACTGCTTTTCTTTAGGATGGACTGGTTGGATTTCCTTGCTGTCCATGTGACTCTCAAGTGTCTTCTCTGACACCATAGTTAAAAATCATCAATTCTTCGGTGCTCAGCTTTCTTTATAGTCCAACTCTCACATCCATACATGACTACTGGGAAAACCATAACTTTGACTTGATGGACCTTTTTTGTAAAGTAATGTCTCTGCTTTTTAATATAGCTGTCTAAGTTGGTCATAGCTTTTCTTCCAAGGAGCAAGTGTCTTTTAATTTCATGGCTGCAGTCACCATCTGCAGTGATTTTGGAGCCCCCAAAAATAAAGTCTCTCACTGTTTCCATTGTTTCCCCATCTATTTGCCACGAAGGGATGGACTCTCCAACACCACAGTTCAAAACCATCAATTCTTCGGCACTCAGCTTTCTTCACAGTCTAACTTTCACATCCATACATGACCACTGGAAAAACCATAGCCTTGACTAGACAGACCATTGTTGGCAAAGTAATGTCTCTGCTTTTGAATATGCTATCTAGGTTGTCATAACTTTCCTTCCAAGGAGTAAGTGTCTTTTAATTTCATGGCTGCAGTCACCATCTGCAGTGATTGGGACCTCT
Organism: Bos indicus; assembly: GCF_029378745.1. Taxonomy (NCBI): domain Eukaryota; kingdom Metazoa; phylum Chordata; class Mammalia; order Artiodactyla; family Bovidae; genus Bos; species Bos indicus. The sequence goes on from NC_091760.1 coordinate 117,410,670, forward strand.
CCTAATTCCCTCTTTGTCTCTGTCTTCTTCTTTCTCTAAGGCTTCCAGGATTTAGATTTAAAGGTATGTGATGGGGACATAGAAAGAAAGATTGTAAGGCCTCCTGGAAGTTATCAATTATTGGTTAAGAAAAACAGAGAAGAAAGGAGAGAAGGAGATGCGTTGGTCAGACTATTCTAGGCTGACCTCTGGTGAGGCCCTCCAAATCCAGTGGCCTAAAACTAGATTTCTGTCTCATTCAATCTCTTTGTCCTTCACGGGACCCTGGCGAGGCTGTGATCCTCAAGGCCCCTCAGGAATCAGGCTGACAGAGCAGTCACCATGCTGGGGTTGCCGGATGTGGTAGATGGTTACAGCAATGGTCCAGGTGTGATCACACCTCCTACCACCACCACTGCGTCCTCATGGCTGTGTAGTTCCCTCCCATGTTTGATCATCAAACTAGGAGGAAAGACTCCTGAAGCGTCCCATATCTGCAGCCAAAGGGACACTGAAGCTCATTTTGATATTAAACAAGTGTGGCAATTTGTATTGTGTCAACTTAGCTAAACTGAAACTGTGCCACCCAGATTCCCCTGCATACTTCTGAGTCTGTGTGGACCTAAAAGACACTCTGTGCACAATTTAGAGGATGGAAGGGGGGCATCTTTTGCACTCTGGGAAGGTTGCTATAGGGGTCCCCGGCACCTTGGTGGCATCCTTGCTGTAGCCCCACCCACAACAACTCCAGCTGCCACCCCATCCATCCCCCTTCAGCTTCTCTGACTCCTGAGTCTGGGGCTTGCTTCGCTCTGTGACAGGCACCAGCTGGACTCGTGCAGGACTCCTATCATCAAAGTGGGAGGTTTGGGGACACCAGGAGAAAACCCGGGTTCCAGCTCATCCTGGCTTCCCCCACTTCGCATTCAATTTCCCTTCCCAACAGTCTGCCCTGCAGTCTGTGTCCCCGGGCCAAGAAGCAGAACCAACAGCGTCACACACATGGTCCCCCAGCTCCCACTGCTCAGTCAGGTCAAGTCCCTTCCGTAAACCCCTTACTAGGTAGCTTTCTTCATGCTCCTGCCTCTCTGATCCAATCCTGACTGATGGACACAGATGCTGCTAAAAGGGCTCATTGGTTTTTCTCTCCCAGTTTTCCCTGTTTGCCCAATGTCCTTGGGAATCCCAGCCGGGTGGATGGGGATAATCAGCAAGCAGGCCAGGCATTCCTGGGCTCTCTCACTATAACCTCATGCACATTTGTTCAAGCACCCCTTGAACGTCAATAAAAATAGAAATACGGAGTTCTTTAAAATGACTGAAATAGCTCATGTTAACTCAATACCCACAGGATACACAAGGTCCAAAATACTGTATGAAAACTGAATGAAACAAGAACAGTGAAGAGTGCAGACACTAATCCAAGAGATGAGAAGGCCACCTTCCTTGCACATGTGTTTTATCCCTCATTTATTAAATACTTAATATGTTTTTGGAAATCAGCTGTTAAATGAGGTAGTAAAATTAGCTGACATTAGAGGGTTTCTTTTATACGATACAGTTTTTTAAGGTCAAAGCACTTGGAATAAAATTTGTTTTAAGCACAATATATGTTACCTGTTCTCATTTTGAGTGGTTTATGTGTCACATAGGAAATGGCAACCCACTCCAGTATTCTTGCCTGAAGAACCCCATGGACAGAGGAGCCTCATGGGCTATAGTCCATGGGGTTGCAAAGAGTCAGACATTGCTTAGTGACTGAACAACAACAATGGTTAATTCTTACCACGACCTGGCGAGCTGGGGACTGGAATAGTGATTGGTGGTATCCCCATCCCCTTGAGCAAGCAGGCACACCCACGCCCAGCTGCTGTGGGGGAAGGTTTCTAAAGGTTTACAGCTCTTCCTTTTCTCCAAAGACTTGCCTTCCGGCTCATAGGAGCTGCCCTAGGAGGTTATACCACACACCACTCCTGGGTGACTTTCAGCAGCCAATGATTGAGGGACCTGGGGCACGAAAGCCTAGCCCCTTGCCTTGGGTGCACGCATGCTAAGTCATTACAGTCATGTCTGATTCTTGTGACCCAAAGGACCATGGCCCGCCAGGCTCGTGTGTCCATGGGATTCTCCAAGCAAGAATACTGGAGTGGGCTGCCATGCCCTGCTCCAGAGAATCTTCCCGACACAGGGACTGAATCTTCATCTCTTGTATTTCCTGCATTGGCAGGTGGGTTTTTTACCACTAGCACCAGCTCGGAAGCCCAGCCCCTTGCTTGGCCTTAATGGTGGGACTAACTTTGTGGTCTAATTCATAAGCTCCCTGTGGATCACACTGAAGCTAGACCCCCTCTGAGAATCACACCCTAACTTGGCCCTGCCCTAGCCCACTGTTCCCTGTCAGTCTCTTGCGAGTCTCCCCTCAATAAATCATGTGCTCTCAAAATCTTTTGTCTGATTCTGCTGTAAGACAAACTGACCAAGAATGCACTATAGATATGCCCATTTCCAATGATAAAACATCCACAACTTCCCAGGTGGCTCATCAGATAAAGAATCCACGTGCAATGCAGCAAACATAGGAGACGCGGGTTCAGCCCCTACGTAGGGAAGATCCCCTGGAGGAGGGCATGGCAACTCACTCCAGTATTCTTACCTGGAGAATCCCATAGACAGAGGAGCCTGGAAACAGTAAGGACCTAACAGAAGCAGAAGAGATGAAAAAGAGTTGGCAACAATACACAGAACTATACAAAAAAATCTCTTAATGACCTTGATAACCACAATGGTGTGATCACTCACCTAGAGACAGACATCCCAGAGTGTGAAGTCAAGTGGACCTTAGGAAGCCTTACTACAAACAAAGCTAGAAGAGGTGGTGGAATTCCAGCTGAGCTATTTCAAATCCTGAAAGATGATGCTGTTAAAGTGCTGCACTCAATATGCCAGCAAATTTGGAAGACTCAGCAGTGGCCACAGGACCATAAAAGGTCAGTTTTCATTCCAATCCCAAAGAAGGGCAATGCCAAAGAATGTTTAAACTTCCACATAATTGCACTCATTTCACATGTTAGTAAAGTTATGCTCAAAATCCTTCAAGTTAGGCTTCAGCAGTATGTGAACTGAGAACTTCCAGATGTACAAACTGGGTTTAGAAAAGGCAGAGGAACCAGAGATCAAACTGTCAACATTTTTTTTTTTTAAGCAGATTTTTATTTTATTTTATTTTATTTTTATTATTAAAACATTTATTATTAAAACATTTTTGGATCATAGAGAAAGCAAGAGAATTCCAGAAAAACTTCTACTTCTGCTACATTGATTATAATAAAGCCTTTGACTGTGTAGATTACAACAAACTGTGGGAAATTCTTAAAGAGATGGGAATATCAGACCACTTTACCTGTCTCCTGAGAAACCTGTATGCAGGTCATCAAGCAACAGTTAGAATGAGACATGGAACAACAAGTTGGGTCAAAATTGGGAAAGGAGTACATCAAGGATGTATATTGTCATCCTGCTTATTTAAGTTATATGCAGAGTATGTCATGCAAAATGCCGGCTGGATGAATCTCAAGCTGGAATCAAGATTTCTGGGAGAAATATCAACAATCTCAAATATGCAGATGATAACTACTCTAATGGCAGAAAGTAAAGAGGAACTAAAGAGCCTCTTGATGAAGGTGAAAGAGGAGAGTGAAAAAGCTGGCTTAAAACCCATTCAGAAAACTAAGAAAATGGAATTCGGTTCCATCACTTCACGGCAAACAGAAAGGGAAAAAGTGGAAACACTGACAGATTTTATGTTCTTGGGCTCCAAAATCACTGTAGACAGTGACTGCGGCCATGAAATTGAAAGACACATGCTTCTTGAAAGGAAAGTCATGACAAACCAAGTGTGCACGCTCCTTCGCATCAGTCATGTCTGAGTCTCTGCAGCCCACCAGGCTCCTCTGTCTATGGGATTTTCCAGGAAAGAATACTGGAGTGGGTTGCCATGCCCTCCTCCAGGGGGATCTTACCAACCCAGGGATCAAATCTGTATCTCCTGCATTGCAGGCGGATTCTTTACCACTGAGCCACCTGCGAAGCCCAACAAACCTAGACAGCACATTAAAAAGCAGAGACATCACTTTGCCAACAGAGATCCACATAGTCAAAGCTGCGGTTTTTCCAGTAGTCATGTATGACTGTGAGAGTTGGAAGACTCTTGAGACTCTCTTGGACAGCAAGGAGATCAAACCAGTCAATCCTAAAGGAAATTAATCCTGAATATTCATTGGAAGGACTCACGCTGAAGCTCTAATATTTTGACCACATGATGCTAATAGCTGACTCATTGGGAAAAAAAGCCCTGATGCTGGGAAAGATTGAGGGCAGGCGGAGAAGAGGGCAACAGAGGATGACATGGTTAGATAGCATCACCAACTCCCGGACATGAGTTTGAGCAAACTTAAGGAGATAGTGAAGGACAGGGAAGCCTGGTGCACTGTAGTCCGTGGGGTTGCAAAGAGTCAGACACCACTTAGTGACTGAACAACAACAATGAGGAAACAGAGGCCAGGAAGGCCAAGGAATTTTCCCAGGAAAATCTCGGACCTCACAGTAAGCTGTGTAAGAATGATTTGAACCCAGGTGGTCTGAGCCTGTGCTCTTTGCCACTGGTCTTCGTATGCAAAGACCTTTTCACGCGCCAGTGGAAGTTATGTTTCAAAAATTATTCTAACCCCTTTGCTCAGATGCAAAGAATTCAAAGTCAGTTGGACATAGACATGATCCTTGTACTTCCAGTTTTTTAGCACATGGAAGAGACAGTCACCAGTAGGAGGCAGTAGTCATAGGCATAAACACACAAACACAGAGCCACGTGAATATACAATCACACACATACATAAGCTCCCCCTCCACAAACCAGAAGCACATACCTATACATGTATACACACATGTACTGATACCTTACAATGGGATCCCCTACAGCTGCTTAAAAAGAATGAAGGAGACTGTATGTTCTAAGAACATGTACCTTAAATGGAAGAAACAAAGCAAAATCTGAATATTTTAGATATTTTAATCATATAAATAAATATATTTTTTAATGTCAGGAGAATTATTTTTTTTGCTTCATTCCTTTTTATGCTTCTATATAGTAGGAAGTTTAAAAACACAAGACCCAATGTATATTAATATTTTACGATGGTATTTATGTATATCAGAAAACAATAAAGGTACATGTGTAGTCTGTAGTCTGATGTCTAGCATGTAGTCTGATGAACAGAAAATAATATAAAATTGCAGGTCATTTAAGGAAGTAATAATATGAACATTAAATCTGTAGATATTCATTTGCCTTCACGTTATTGTGCTTTCTAATTACTGAATTGCCAGTCTCTGTTCTAAGCCTCTCCCTTCTAACCTCGCAAAGCTGTTCTGTTTGGCTTCTGATTCTGTAGCATCTGCTGATGGTCACAACATTGGGCCCCTGCGGCCTGAAGGGAGGCTAAAAGAAGTTGCATCTGAAGTCTTGGGTTTGAATGACTACATTGTAATTTACTAACAATGACCTCTGGCAAGTCACTTAACCTCTTTGAACTTCAGTTGTCTCACCTGTTTAAATTCAGAAAATAATTTCTACTTCACAGGATTTTTGTGAAGACAAAACAGGCTAACATTTGGATGGTACCTAGAGAAGATGAAATAAAGGAACAGGAAAGTTCATAAGCTAATAAATAGCAAGGGTTGATAAATGCAGGAGTCCTTGACCAGTCACTTGACTTGGCAACCACACAGTGCGGCCAGTGGCTGATGAAAAGAAACACAGACACTTCATCTGCATTGACCAATTAACATACTTTCAGATTTGCGTATTATTATTATTAGAGGTGGTAGTAGCAGCAGTAGTTTTGGCAGAAATATTTGAGAGTAAATTACAGCTTTCATGACCCTTTACCCCTTAAATTCACTATCATGTGTCTTTCAACAGCAAACACATTCCTTTCCACAGTAAAATGATCAGATTTAGGAAATTTAACAGTAATACAATTATTACCTAATACACAGTCTATATTCAAATCTGCCAATTGTCCCAACTGTGTCCTTTATAGAATTTTTTTGTCATTTTGGTTTTTCTTTTTTTATACTATATGAATGTGTTAGTCACTCAGTTGTGTCCAACTCTTTGTGACCCCATGGACTATAGCCCGCCAGTCTCCTCTGTCCATGGGATTTCCCTGGCAAGAATACTGCAGTGGGTTGCCAGGGAAGCCCCATCCTATATGAGTACTCCTTATTTATTCTAATACTTTCTGTATCTTCTTTAAGAAGTTTGACACTTTTAGCTTTTGTTTTTAAAGTCTATAAATGAACTATCTGCTTACCTAATGGTAACATAATCTCGTGTATGCTCAGTCATGTCTGACTCTTTGCAACCCCATGGACTGTAGCCCACCAGACTCCTCTTTCCATGAATTCTCCAGGCCAGAATTTTTCAGGAGTGGGTTGCCATTTCTTACTCCAGGGGATCTTCCCAACCCAGGGATGGAACCAGTGTCTCTCCCATCTCCTGCATTGGCAGGCAGATTCTTTACAACTGCACCACCTGGGAAACCCAATATAATCTATTAACATCATTGTTTATCTGCTGCTTCTGTTGCTTCAGTTTGACCAGCAGATGGAGAAGGAAATGGCAGCCCACTCCAGTACTCTTGCCTGGAGAATCCTGTGGACAGAGGAGCCTGGTGGGCTGCTGTCCATGGGGTCACGCACAGTTGGACATGACTGAAGCGACTTAGCATGCATGCATGCATGCATTGGAGAAGGAAATGGCAACCCACTTCAGTATTCTTGCCTGGAGAATCCCAGGGACTGGGAAGCCTGGTGGGCTGCCGTCTATGGGGTTGCACAGAGTCAGACACAACTGAAGCGACTCAGCAGCAGCAGCAGAAGCCCCTCAAACCAGTTCCCATATCTTTGAGACAGGTTCTCACAGCTTTTTGAGCACATTCTAATCTGCTGGCATGATAAGATGATCCTGGCTCATCTTGTTCTTTAATTGTTCCAGTGCTGGAATCAGTCATCTTTTCAAGGATCTCTTGTTCCTTCTAGTATCAGTTCAGTTCAGTTCAGTTGCTCAGTCATGTCTGACTCTTTGCGACCCCGTGGACTGCAGCACTCCAGGCCTCCCTGTCCATCACCAACTCCCAGAGTTCACTCAGACTCGTGTCCATCAAGTCAGCGATGCCATCCAACCATCTCATCCTCTGTCGTCCCCTTCTCCTCCTGCCCTCAATCTTTCCCACCATCAGGGTCTTTTCATATGAGTCAGCTCTTCCCATCAGGTGGCCAAAGTATTGGAGTTTCAACATCAGTCCTTCCAATGAACACCCAGGACTGATCTCTCTCGTATAGTGATATTTAAAAACCAAAAGCTGGGCAGTACCTTGTTCATTGCTATTGAAGTTTTTTTTTTTTTCCCCAATATGTCTATCTACCTATCTATCTATATTACTTTAACTCCTATGCAACAAATACTTTGATATTTTTTTAGTCTTCTCCCAGCTCACATTTATATGTGTTCTCTCCTATAATGAGAACCTGGCTTCTAATGCATCAGTATATTCATTCATTAATTAATTGCACAGTATACCAAAATAGTTTCAGAATTGCTGTAACAGTTATCTACAAAAAAAACAAAAAAACCTATTAAGCAGAGTTTAAGGTTTCTTTTTTTACTACTTTTTTTGAACTGATGTATTTGGTCAAAGTACTGATTCAAATGTTACTCAAATTAATTCTTTTCTTTTTATTTCATGTCTAGCTATTAATTCAAAATACTGTGTATTGGTTTCTGTTTGCATTCAATTTTTTCTTCTTCTCATACTTGTAGATATAATTTCACTTTTGAATATGTAAAACATTAACAAGGTTTTAAAGTCAAAACTATTTTGGTATATGCAGAGAAGTGTTGATTCCTCTTTTATTCCTTTCATTCTATTCCAATCTTCCCTGTGCAGGTAACGGATGTTATTAACTTCTGGCTTATCTTTCCCATGTTTCTTTTTTAAGAAATAAGCTTTCTTACTGATACAGTATACCTTATATTTTCTTTAGTGCTTCCCCCCTCCCCCTACTTAATATCATACCCTGAATCACTCCATACCAGTTCACAGAGATCTCCTAATTCTTTTCATAGTCACAGAGTCCTTTCTGTATGGATATCATAGTTTATTAAACCAATGTCCACATTAAGGCATTTGGATTATTTATTTTTTCTGCAGTAACAAGTAAGGCTGCAATAAAAACCTTGTGCACAGGTACTTTTGTATTGTTAGAGGTAGTGTCTGTCTGAAGACAGAAACTGCATGGTGATTCAAATAGGAAAAGTTTGTTATTAAAAATTATTAAGCTATGATAAGAAAATAACATGAAGAGAATTTTAACATAGGATTGGCAAACCTTTTATACAAAAGGACAAATAGTAAATATTTTGGGCTTTGTTCCCTACTATCTCTGTCACAATCATTTCACACTGTATAGACAAACAAAACAAATGGGCATGGATGTGTCCAATAAAATTTTATTTATAAAACAGCTGATAGGCTGGATTTGGCCAGCAGACCATCGTCTGCCAACTCTTGCTCTAAAGGATGCTCTTCGGCTGAGGGAGAGGACTCAAGCAAGGAGGGACCGCGCTGGAAGGGGAACCTTTCCCATGACGCTCAACATAGTTGGATAAGATGTGGTTGCAGCATTCTGGACGGTAGCGAACGTGCTGGGCTCCCTGGGCCATAGCTTTCCACAGCGGGAAACGAGTGTCTGGCTCACAAGCACACAGAGGTGGTCAGGGGCTCTCCTGCAGCACTTGGTAAACTCACCAAAAGTTCCGTGACAAGCTGGTCACACGGTCCAGGCTGGGCTGGAAGGACACTAGGGGCTTGGGCACTCTGGCACCACCTGATTCCATCAACTCCTCCCCTCCCTCCCCATCTCCACTGCACACCACTGAGGAACTATAGAGCAGGAGCAAGTGAAAACCAAATGCGGCACCCCGGAATCACAGAGCCCCTTCCTCCTGCAGTGTCCCTCTAGCGCTCTCTACTGACAAAGTTTAGCATGGCACTCTGATCAGAAGAACTTGGAGTCCAGCCCATTAACACAGAGCAGGTACTGAAGGGTAAAACTGAAGTGAGAGGCTCCTAAGGTAAATTCTCAAAGTTGCATTCATGGATCAAAAAGGGCAAATAAATATTTTGCTAGATTTTGATGTGAATTTCTTTCCACAGGGGTTTACCATTCTTCATTTCTACCAGCAATATATGAGAAAAAGTCAAAAGTGTGAGTGTTAGTCACTCAGTTGTATCTGACTAGTGGCAACCCCATGGACTGTAACCCACCAGGCTTCTCTGTCTATGCAGTTCTCGAGAATGGGTAGCCAGTCCTTTCTCCAAGGGATCTTTCCAACCCAGGGATCAAACCCAGGTGTCATGCATTGCAGGCAGATTCTTTACCCTGTGAGCCACCAGGGAACCCCCATTATTATCTTAAAACCTTTACAGCATAGTATATGCTGAACTTTTCACTTTTTTGTCCATATGGTAATTGTGAAATCTTATTATAAAGTTGAACATCTTTTTATATGTTTAGTCATTTTTATCTTTTTTTAGTGTGTGTTAAGCTTTGTCTTTTGTCCATTTGTCTATTAGGTTATAAGTTCTTAAGTAACAAAACAGGAAAAAAAAAAACAGGTTAGCTACAACTGCAAATTACTTGTGAAGAAACAGCTTTATGAGGCTTTTTGTTGTTGTTTGCTGCTGCTGCTGCTGCTAAGTTGCTTCAGTCATGTCCGACTCTGTGTGACCCCATAGACGGCAGGCCACCAGGCTCCCCCGTCCCTGGGATTCTCCAGGCAAGAACACTGGAGTGGGTTGCCATTTCCTTCTCCAATGCATGAAAGTGAAAAGTGAAAGTGAAGTTGCTCAGTTGTGTCCAACTCTTCAAAACGCCATGGACTGCAGCCTACCAGGCTCCTCCATCCATGGGATTTTCTAGGCAAAAGTACTGGAGTGGGGTGCCATTGCCTTCTCCACTCTTATCTTAAAGTAAACTTGGTGGCTCAGCTGTTAAAGAATCTGCCTGCAATGAGGGAGACATAGGTTCGATCCCTGGGTTAGGAAGATCCCCTGGAGAAGGGAACGGCCCAGTATTCTAGCCTGGAGAATTCCATGTACTATATAGAGCATGGGGTCACAGAGTCAGACATGACTGAGCAACTTTCACTTGTAATTACAAATATATATCTTAGAGATCAAAGTTCAAATCTAAGTTTAGTTTATTTCAACATTTCCTGAGTCCTCCTAGTAGACTAGGCTCCAGAGAGTAAGAAACACAGTCCTTGCTATTGAATAACTTAAATCTTAGTGGGAAAACACACTGAAATTATTTCGGAGACAGTAGAAGATGGTGATTAAAATATGGATTAGGAGATACATGTGCTTGAGTTCAAATTCTCACATTGCCATTTCAACAATGGGTTGTGTAACATTGGGTGGGTTACTCTATCTTTCTGTCTCACTTTCTTAAGATGAAAATAATAAGCACTTCATAAAGTTATTATAACTACACTGATAAATAGTAAACATAAAATAATCAGTGGCTAACACAAGCTGGAATCAAGATTGCCGGGAGAAATACCAATAACCTCAGATATGCAGATGATACCACCCTTATGGCTGAAAGTGAAGAACTAAAGGGCCTCTTGATGAAAGTGAAAGAAGAGAGTGAAAAAGTTGGCTTAAACATTCAGAAAACTAAGATCATGGTTTCTGGTCCTATCACTTCACAGCAAATAGATGGGGAAACAGTGAAAAGAGTGGCTGACTTTATTTTCCGAGGGCTCCAAAATCACTGCAGATGGTGATTGCAGCCATGAAATTAAAAGACGCTTTCTCCTTGGAAGGAAAGTTACGACCAACCTAGATAGCATATTAAAAAGCAGAGACATTACTTTGCCAACAAAGGTCCGTCTAGTCAAGGCTATGGTTTTTCCAGTAGTCATGTATGGATGTGAGAGCTGAACTATAAAGAAAGCTGAGCGCTGAAGAATTGATGCTTTTGAACTGTGGTATTGGAGAAGACTCTTAAGAGTCCCTTGGACTGCAAGGAAATTCAACCAGTCCATCCTAAAGGAGATCAATCCTGGGTCTTCATTGGAAGGACTGATGTTGAAGCTGAGACTCTAATAGTTTGGCCACCTGATGCAAAGAGCTGACTCATTTGAAAAGACCCTGATGCTGGGAAAGATTGAGGGCAGGAGGAGAAGGGGATGACAGAAGATGAGATGGTTGGATGGCATCACTGACTCAATGGACATGAGTTTGGGTGAACTCCTGGTGTTGGTGATGGACAGGGAGGCCTGGTGTGCTGCGGTTCATGGGGTCACAAAGAGTCAGACATGACTGAGCGACTGAACTGAACTGACTGAATGATACTGATAAATGAAAGTGATTATAATTACAGTAACAAAAGCAATAGAGGAATTTATAGAGTGCTGCTTTAGCATGTATATGCTAATTAAATTTTGGTTGAATTTAAAAGAGTGTTATGGGAACTTCCCTGGTAGTCCAGTGGCTAAGACATCATGTTTCTAATGCAGGGGACCCAGGTTCAACTGCTAGTCAGGGAACTAGATCCCACATGCTGCAACTGAGACCCAGTGTAGCCAAATAAATAAATCAATATTTTTTTGAAAAGTGTATTATGACTAAATTATCAAAAATGCTTAAGCTATATTCACTATATTGATGAAATAAAAGTAAATGTTTAAGAAAGAATAAAGTCACAAGTATAGAAACGACTCTGGTATTCTGAATTATTAATTATATAAACAGTAGCATAAAGTACAAAATGGTAGAGTTCACATTATCGTCATCCACTGATGGTTTTAAAGACTTAATTCAGGGAATTATAGTTCAACTGATTCATTTACTAATTTTCTTTTTGTCTGTTTGTCACCCAATATGACCAACCTAGACAGCATATTAAAGCAGAGACATCACTTTGCCAACAAAGGGCCATCTAGTCAAAGCTATGGTTTTTCCAGTGGTCATGTATGGATGTGAGAGTTGGACTTAAGGAAAGCTGAGCACCAAAGAATTGATGCTTTTGTTGGAGAGGACTCTTAAGAGTCCCCTTGGACTGCAAGGAGATCCAACCAGTCCATCCTAAAGGAAATCAGTCCTGAATATTCATGGGAAGGACTGATGCTGAAGCTGAAACTCCAATACTTTGGCCACCTGATGTGAATAACTGACTCATTTGAGAAGACCCTAATGCTGGGAAAGATTGAAGGCGGGAGGAGAAGGGGACAACAGAGGATGAGATGGTTGGGTGGCATCACCGACTCAATGGACATGAGTTTGAGTAAGCTCCTGGAGTTGGTGATGGACAGGGAGGCCTGACATACTGCAGTCCATGGGGTCGCAAAGAGTCAGACACGACTGAGTGACTGAACTGACTGATCACCCAATATACACTGTTAAATAAAAGATGAATTCAAAGCTCATGTCTAAGTTAAAATATAAAATATTTAAACATGATTCGTAAAGATGCTTACTTTACTGTGATATAATGTAATCTACCTCCTCTAGTTCAAAAAAGGAGTTCCTAAAAATGTCCTGGGAACTGTGATCTAGAATGTAGCTCTGTACACAGCTATCCGGAAACACATTCATTTTATTTTACCTAATTACAAATGCCCCAGCTATGCCTTGAGGGAAATTCACTGAGTGCCTGTATCCGTGCTCAGTTGTGTCCAACTCTTGGCAACCCACTCCAATATTCTTGCTTGGAAAATCCCATAGATGGAGGAGCCTGGTAGGCTACAATCCATGGGGTGGCAAAGAGTCGGACACGGCTGAGCAACTTCACTTTCACTTTGCTTTGCCACCCCATGGATTGTAGCCCACCAGGCTTCTCTGTTCCTGGGATTCTCCAGGCAAGAATACTGGAGTGGAATGTTATTGGACCATCAACTATGTGCCAGGTCTAGGTTTTTTTTTTTTTTTTGGTAGTTTATTTCATCAAGATTTTTGGTCCTAAATTGACACAGTTTAAACAACTGAAATAGAGGCAAACATACCCTAGAGAGAACAAAAAGATTGGTTGTGCACACTTCATAACAATGTGCATTTGTTCCCTAGGAAGTTGCCAGGACTAGTTTATTTTTTTTTTCTTCATCTTTGGCTACACCACCCAACCAATGATTGAACCCATGCCTCCTGCAGTGGAAGGGCATTTTTTTAACCACTGGACCACCAGAGAAGTTTCACCCCAGGTCTAGTTTTAAGCACTGGGATGGCCTGTACCCTTGGGAGGTGGGAAGCATTTCTGTGGTGTGGTCTCCGCCCTTCTGAACAAACAATAGCTTCTGCTCTCTAGGTTCAAGACACAGCCTGAAAAATAGACTGCCGTTTCAGGGACCTAGATGACCGTGCACAGCTCTATTTAGAACACAGACTAAATTCTAAAAACTCACATGCGGATATCACTTTTTCCAAAGGCTTTCATCTTTTCTTGAACAAGAAAAGCTAAAGGCCAGGAAAATTTTGACAGGACTTAAAGCCCAGCCTTGCTTTAAAGAGACCTGAAGTACAAAACCAGACTCTCAAAACATGAATTAGCAGGTAATTATTCTTAGTTAGAAAATGATCTTCTTTAATAAAGGATGTGCTGCAATCCCTTTGTAAATTTTACTGCATTAATCTGAACAGAGGCTTCTAAGAGTTCTTTCCATTTGAGTTCCAGGGTGCATTTAAAATTTCAACTTAATTTACCAGAAAGTCACGCAAAGTATGAATTTTTTGAGAACATGGTAACTGGGACTTCCCTGGTGGCTCAGATGGTGAAGAATCTGCCTGCAATGCAGGAGACCTGGGTTAGATCCCTGGGTTGGGAAGATTCCCTGGAGAAGGGAATTGCTACCCACTTCAGTATTCTTGCCTAGAAAATTCCATGGACAGTGGAGCCTGGTGGGTTACAGTCATGCGGTTGCAAAGAGTCAGACACAACTGAGCTACTAACACTTTTTAAAAACTGTATACACCTCTAAATAAGGCAAATTTTGGCTCTTGTTTGTGGTTGTGGAGGAATTCAGCTCAGTGACATAGCTGCGAATTGTTTCTGCTAACACTAGTTTCGTTAGAATGCAACTCAATAGATGGGGCTTCAAAACTTTGCTAAAATTGCATTGGCTCACAGAATAGCTGTGGTTATGTGAAGATGTATATCTTTTACAATAGTTTCTAATATTAAGTTTTAAAGATCTTAAATTGATTTAGATTTCTTGATAGGCTCTCAGATGGTGGTTTTTCCTTGTCATCCTTTCTCTCATGGTGCCATGTCATTATTGGTATCAAAACCATCTTAGGGACCTCTTCAAAAATCAAAATACAAGAACATACAAGTCTGAAATGTGTATGTCACCTTGCAAGTGCATCCTCCAAGGACGTTTTCTTCTGGTATATATTTAATTAAATAAAAGGCAGAGTGCTCAGCCATTGCCATTTTGACATATTCTATTTAAGGATTGATTGCATTTTCTAACATTCGTGAATGATATTACTGTTCGAAAAAAGAATCTCAAGGGACCATCTGGTGTTGGACAGAAAGCAAGTATTCAATGAATGACTCTCAGAAAAACTGCCCAACGGTTTTATATGTTGCTGGTGAGAGTGTAATTGGTAGAATCTTTCTGGAAAGCAATTTTGCATTCCATGATTTGATTTATTAATTCCATCTGGGAATTCATCATAAGGAAATAATAAGAGATTTCGAGATGTTTGTGCAAAGATGCTTACCATGGCAATTGGTATAATGGTGAAAATTAGAAAAAACTAAATACTCCTCTAAGGGAAATTAGTCAAATAAAATATTACACCATATAATGCTGTGGCAAAGATAGCTTAGCTGCCCAATTTCCGTCCTCCTCTTTGTTATAAACAAGATCCTCTGTTATTACAATCAGCAATGTACTTAGCTAAAAATACTACATTTCACAGACTTCTTTACAAACAAGGCGGCCAATAAGATATAAGTAGAAGTCCTTGGGTGAGACTTCCAAGCACCTGGATTGCTGCCTGGACCTAGCTATCTTGATCACTGAGATGATGGCTCAAGCCCCACCAGCCATTTGGGGTCCTTGAGAGAAAAGCCAGGAGAATTGTAGTGACCGCAATTCTGACATCTTTGAACCCCTATAACAAAGCCAGTAACTGGTTCCTTCCAGATGTCTCATTATATGAAAAAAAAAAAACTGTTATATGTTTATGCCAGTCAAACTCTGTCCGTGGCAGCCAAACATAATTCCCAGCTGAAAAGGATGAAACATTTTGCAACCACTTAAAATTATCTTTCTGAAAAGTGGAATGTAATATTAACGGAGAAAGCCAGAATATGAAACTTTATATGTGGTATATCCTATTTTATTTTTAAATTATACATATATATTATATATGAGTGAGAAAAACTATAAAATATATTAGAGTTTTAATGGATGTCTCAGGAATGTAGGTTGTTACTGTTTTACTTTCCTATGCTTTCTAAATTTTCAACATTGAGAATTTTCTTTAAATGTTTTTAAGTTTGCCTAACACACACAACACGACTTGTGAATGTATCCATCGGTTAAATTTATTCTTTGTGGAAAGCAGTGGGTCAAAATGGATCAAAAGCTTTTACAGTTTTTATATCTTTAACTCTCTGTTTCCACTTTAACGTCTATCTTGGTAAAATGATATGAGACTAAAAAAAAATGATATGAGACTCAAAGAACTACACACAATGATGTTTGCTATAACATTATTTTTGATACTGCAAGGATGGAAGCAAAGTAAATGTCCAAAATCGGAAGAGTTTATAATTAAATAAATTATGGTATATTCATCCTATACTATGAGTATTTACAAATCACAATTAAAAGTAAGAGAACATTTTGGAACTTGTTTTAGAGTAGTTCCCATATCCCTGAATCCCCCCACCCACTGATGCAATGACGGGAATCAGTGAAACACGGAGGTATCCCCAGTCTAGAAGACACTTACAGCCTCCACTGAAATTAGATCTTAGCAAGAAAACAGCTTTGCTGAGAAAGACAGAAGATTTTTCTAAATGATGTTTATGTGTCAAGAGCCAGGCCTGGAGGAGTTCAATCATCAGGTTCTGCTTGTCTGCCATGGCAGAAAGACCCTGAGACAGGCTGCCCAGGTAGGAGGAAGAAAGATGTACCGGGTGGAGAAGCCTGAAGTTGCTCTCTTCCTTATTTTCTGTTCTCTGCATCACATGCTCCTGGTTCACTCGTGTTTCAGTGGAGGCTGTGAGGAGGCATCTATGCGTGATGACAGCCCCCATCCAGGCACCCACCTTTTGTCTCTCCATTTTTCTGCAGTCAGATGGGGAGGTAGGTTGGACACCCTCAACCAACAAAGGGTGGAAGTCAGTAGATTACTGTGTCCCAACCTCTCATCTGCTGGAGGAAACATCTGAGGACCTTCTTTCCATTCCCAGTGGGTTCTCCAGTGGATTGAGCCCCACTTGTCAAAAATTTTTTCATAATATTTTTTCATAAATTTTGCAGCTCCTAGCTCCATAATACACCTTGATTTACCCTATCCTTCTTCTTGCTTCTGTTTCTTGATATCACATCCCAAATAAATAACCTGCATCCCATCCCAATCCTTACCTCAAGCTCTGCTTCTAGGGAGGAACCAACCAAGACAAATGGACTGTGTGAGGAAAGAAGAGAGAGGTACCAATTCTCATTTATCCCACTTTGGGAACCCTAGAACATTAAGAGTAGTGATGGGACTTCTCTGGTGGTCCAGTCGCTAAGACTCCGTGTTTTCAATACAGGAGGGCCAGGTTTAACCTCTGGTCAGGGAACCAGATCCCATATGCTGCAACTAAGAGTTCACATGACAACTAAAAAAGATCCCATGTGCTGCAACTAAGACCTGGAGCAGCCAAATAAATCAATAAATATTTTTTAAAAAAGAATAGTAACCCATTCCCCCTAGTATATTTGACCAACATCTTTGAAAAAAATTTATAGAGAATAGAAAAAAATATATCAAAGTGTATAGCATGTAGTAAGGGTAAGTATTGTTTCATGAAACTTCTGTTTCAGGGGTGTATGTGTGAGTTCTGAGTAACAATGCATGACATATTTCTTTAGTGAATTGTGGTCCAAAAAGCTGCAAAGCCATTGATTAAGAGGATATCACATGAATTCAAGGAATCACTGCTCTGCTGCTGCAAAATTTATGAAAAAATATTATGAAAAAATTTTTGACATGGAAAACTACTTATAATTGGGACTGGGAGTGGTGAGGGGCTGGATACAGTATGACTTCAACTATGTTAGATAAAAACTACAAAGCAAAAGACAAGAGTCATTATTGCATTCCTAATTTTATCCAGTGGGGGTATATTCCTAAAACACCATGTAACAAAAAGTGAAAGTGAAAGTTGTTCAGTCGTATTCAACTCTTTGCAACCCCATGGACTATACAGTCCATGGAATTCTCCAGGCCAGAATACTGGAGTGGTTAACCTTTCCCTTCTCCAGGGGATCTTCCTAACCCAGGGATCGAACCCAGGTCTCCCTCATTGCAGGCAGATTCTTTACCAGCTGAGCCACCAGGGAAGTAATGAAAAGGTACTTAATGTAAAACAAATGCTTTCACAGGGAACTTGGCTCAGTGCTATGTGGCAGTCTCATTGGGAAGGGAATACAGGGGAGAATGGATACATATATATATGACTGAGTCTCTTTGCTGTCCACCTGAAACTATCAGAACATTGCTAATTGGCTATACCCCAGTATAAAATAAAAAGTTTAAAAGAATTAAGTCATCAACATAAGTAAATAATGTATAAATTGTCAGTGGTAGAAGAATGAGATGACTAAAGATCTAATTAGAAAGTGAGATTATTGAAAATTAATATGGCATTCTTCCAGATTATCAAGCAAAAGAGAAAAGATTAAAACACACACACACACACAAGTGCTTTCACATAAAATAAGGGAAAAGCAGGAGACACAGGGCAGGGATTCTGTGGCTCTTGTTCCATGGAGCTGATAATCACGTTTGCTACTCAGAAGCTAAGAACTACTTATTGGATGAAAGAGGGAAAGTTAAGCGTGTCCACATTCACAGACCTGAATCTTAGAAGCACACACACTGTCTGGCCCCAGTGAGGCGAGGGAGTCTGGGTGATGGCCCTGGTCACACGGTTGTAACAGCCGGAAAGCTTCCAGCCTTTGCTGTGAGCTCCCAGACATGTCAGATACTGCAGTCACCAGAAAACCTGCTATCACGAAACATTTAGGAGACTATTCTGGAGGTTAGCTTGGAAACGGGTGTTACTCTTTCCATTGCTTTATTGAAAACACAGTGTAAATGAGTTGTTTATAAACTGAGTGGAAGGCACCTTTGAAAAAATGTTAATCATGGTTTCCTCTGGATATTGGGGTAATAGGAGGCACCAAGATTAGTGAAGACTTAAGGGCAAAGCTCTGTGGCAAACTCTGAATCTATTAGACCTGTATTTTATGTTCACAACCAACCAATGAAACAGGTACTGTTATCCTTTCATGAGAGAAAAGGAAAATACTTAATAGTATTAATGTACATTGCAACAACAATGTACAAAAAATAATGCTGAAAACTCTGTGTGTATAATCTTGCTTAATTCTCATAGCAATCCTATGAACCCTATGGACTTATTTTTTTCATTTTACAGATAAAGAAAAGAGGCTTTAGAGAGGCTACCGGGCTTCCCAGGTGGCACTAGTGGTAAAGAACCTGTTTGTCAATGCAGGAGATGTAAGAGAAAGATGCAGGCCCTGGTTGGGAAAATCCCCTGGAGGAAGGCACGGCAACCCACTCCAGTATTCTTGCTTGGAGAATCCAATGGACAGTGGAGCCTGGCAGGCTACAGTCCATAGGGTTGCCAAGAGTCGTACGTGACTGAAGCGACTTAGGACACCTGTAAACACAGCAGGTATGATCACTTACTCCTTTCTGTCTCCAAGGGAACCACTGCTGGCCCTCAAACAATCCCTGAGAATGTGGCCCTCAGAGAGTTCTTCCTATTAGTGACTAATGATTTTGTTATATACACCAGGAGCAGTGGGCCACTTTCTACTGGCTGGTCAGGCTGTTTGCAGTAACATCAGACTGATGATGCTGGTACTTGGTTTTACTGTTGGGGCCTCAGTTTTGATTGCCAAGGCAGGTTGTGTAGCAGGAGATGTCTATGCTACCAACCCCTGCATAAAAGTCCTGGATCCTAAAATTCAAAGAGTCTTCCCTGGACAGAGATATTACAGGTCCCTGTGCTTCTCTGGTAGAGAGAAAGCATATTTTGTGGGGCCTCAGCTGAGGAAGAGCTTTGGAAGTTTTTGCCTTACCTCTCTAGACTTTGAGGGCTTCCCTAGTGGCTCAAATGGTAAAGAATCCACCTGCAATGCAGGAGACCCAGGTTCAACCCCTGGTTGGGAAGATCCCTTGGAGAAGGGAATAGCTACCCACTCCAGTATTCTTGATTTGAGAATTCTACGGACAGACAAACCGAGTGGGCTACACAGTCCATTGGGTCACAAAGAGTCAGACAGGACTGAGCAACTAACACTTTCACTTTCTAGACGTTGAAGATGTACATCATTTTCCTGATGCTTTTTCTCTATAGGCTTTGCTACCAAAAATCCCTACTGCAAACTGCTATCGGATCCTGTAAATTTTCCTGGAGTGAAACACTGCCGAAGACCATGCAACCAGAAGATGGGAGAAATAGAATTCAAGCTTAGGAACCCTGACTTCCACATATGCTCTCCTATCCATCATATCTTACCACCCTCCAGATGGCATTATGCTGGTACTGCACTTGAAATTGGTGCTATTATAATGATTACTGCACTTCTTTGTTCTCTAACTCTTCTTTAACAAACACGCATTATTTGATCATCAAAGGGAGAAAAAGCCATGATTAAGAGACAGGAAGAAGAGGAATCAGAAAGGAAATAGACTACCAGGAAATAATTTAGGATGGTACAAATCACCAAGCGGAGGAGTAGCAAGGTTAAATATAACAGTTTTATAGGAGAAAATTTCCTTAATTGTGGAATAGGCAAGATTCATTAGCTAGGACACACAAAATATAAATCACAAAAGGAAAAACTGATAAATTTAGCCTCAGTAATATTAAACATTTCTACTGGGAACTCCCTGGTGGTCCAGCAGTTAAGACTTCACCTTCCAATGCAAGGGACGTGGGTTTGATCCCTGGTGGGGGAGCTAAGACCCCAGATGCCTCAGGGCAACTACTGAGCCCACACACCACAACTAGAGAGTCTACGTGCTGCAACTAAGACCCAATGCAGCCAAAAATAAATAAGTAAATATTTTTAAATTTTCTGCTATGTTAGGACATTGTTAAGTAAATGAAAAGGCAACTCATACATTGGAAGAAAATATAATAAATATATCTGACAAAGGATTGGTATCCAGAATACATAAAGAATTCTCACAACTTAAAAAGAATAAAACATTAGAAGTGCGTTAAGTATTTGAATAGATACTTTACAAAAGAAGGTGTAGGAATGGAAAATAAACATAGAAAAAGATTGTCAATATGATGAATCATTAGAGAAATGTCAATGAAAATCAAAAAGAGACATGACTACACACCCATTAGAATGGCTAAAATTAAAGACTGACAATGCAGAGCAACTGGAATTCTTTCACTTTGCTCTTAGGAACACAACCACTTAGGAAAAACAATTTGGCATTTCCTTAAATGTGTACTTACCATATAGTCGAGTATTTCTAAATATATACTCCCCCTAAATAATGTTTGTTCACTCAAATATTTGTACATTAATGTTCATAGCAGTTTTATTCATGATAGCTAAAACCTGAAAACAACCCAAATGTCCACTAGCAGGTGGATAGATAAAGAAATTGTGGGGCTTCCCTGGTGACTCAGTGGTAAAGAATCCGCCTGCCAGTGCAGGAGACACAAGTCAGATCTCTAGTCCAGGAAGATCGCCTATGCCACAGAACTACTAAGCCCCTGTGCCCCAACTACTGAGCCTGTGCTCTAGAGCCTGGGAGCCTGAACTACTGAAGCCCATGCACGCTAGAGCCCGTTCTCCGCAACAAGAAAAGCCACCACAATGAGAAACCTTCTCACTGAAACTAGAGAATAGCCCATACACCAAAATGAACACCCAGCACAGCCAAAAATAAATAAATTAAATTAAATTAGAAGAGAACATTTCAGGCCTTTTCGGAGAAATACATTTCCCTTTGAGGTGCTGTTCCTGTTTTTTAAAAAAAAAAGTTGTGGCTTTTCAATTCATTGGAAGAATACTAGTCAGCAATAAAAGAGAACATACTTTATTTGTACAGCAACGTGAATGAATCTCAAGAACATCAAGTTAAGCAAAAGAAGTTGACACAGGACATGTACACACTGCTATATTTAAAATGGATAGCCAACAAGACCTACTGTAGAGCGCATGGAACTCTGCTCAATGGGCCACCTGAACGGGAGAGGAGTTTGGGGGAGAATGAAAGAAGCTGACACAAAAGAATGCCTGTTATATGGTTATATTTATATGAAATTCCTGTGGTGTCTTGGACCTTATGGAATGATGGAAGTGTTCTCTATCTTAATTGTGGTGGTAGTTCTAGGAGAATACACATTTGTCAAATCCCAACAGACTACACTGTAAAAATGGGTACATTTTGTGAATGTAAGTTATACCTAAATATTGTTGGTTTAAAAATATACAAGGCAGTTTTATCAAACAGGGACTACTCAATACTTTCAAATGTTGCAGAAAAGTAGGGAGAAGATAAATGGAAAAAAAGCCATTAGATCTGCCCAATTGGGTGTGACTAGGATTTAAGGGACCAGATCTGATAGATAGAGTGCCTGATGAACTATGAACGGAGGTTCGCGACATTGTACAGGAGACAGGGATCAAGACCATCCCCATGGAAAAGAAATGCAAAAAAGCAAAATGGCTGTCTGAGGAGGCCTTGCAAATAGCCGTGAAAAGAAGAGAAGTGAAAAGCAAAGGAGAAAAGGAAAAATATAAGCATCTGAATGCCGAGTTCCAAAGAAGAGCAAGGAGAGATAAGAAAGCCTTCCTCAGCTATCAATGCAAAGAAATAGAGGAAAACAACAGCATGGGAAAGACTAGAGATCTCTTCAAGAAAATTAGAGATAACAAGGGAACATTTCATGCAAAGATGGGCTCAATAAAGGACAAAAATGGTATGGACCTAACAGAAGCAGAAGATATTAAGAAGAGGTGGCAAGAATACACAGAAGAACTGTACAAAAAAGATCTTCATGACCAAGATAATCATGAAGATGTGATCACTCACCTAGAGCCAGACATCCTGGAATGTGAAGTCAAGTGGGCCTTAGAAAGCATCACTACGAACAAAGCTAGTGGAGGTGATGGAATTCCAGTTGAACTATTTCAAATCCTGAAAGATGATGCTGTGAAAGTGCTGCCTCAATATGCCAGCAAATTTGGGAAACTCAGCAGTGGCCGCAGGACTGGAAAAGGTCAGTTTTCATTCCAATCCCAAAGAAAGGCAATGCCAAAGAATGCTCAACCTACCGCACAATTGCACTCATCTCACACGCTAGTAAAGTAATGCTCAAAATTCTCCAAGCCAGGCTTCAGCAGTACATGAACCGTGAACTTCCAGATGTTCAAGCTGGTTTTAGAAAAGGCAGAGGAACCAGAGATCAAATTGCCAACATCCACTGGATCATGGAAAAAGCAGGAGAGTTCCAGAAAAACATCTATTTCTGCTTTATTGACTATGCCAAAGCCTTTGTGTGGATCACAATAAACTGTGGAAAATTCTTCAAGAGATGGGAATACCAGACCACCTGACCTGCCTCTTGAGAAACCTGTATGCAGGTCAGGAAGCAACAGTTAGAACTGGACATGGAACAACAGACTGGTTCCAAATAGGAAAAGGAGTACGTCAAGTCTGTATATTGTCACCCTGCTTATTTAACTTCTATGCAGAGTACATCATGAGAAACGCTGGGCGGGAAGAAGCACAAGCTGTAATCAAGATTGCCGGGAGAAATATCAATAACCTCAGATATGCAGATGACACCACCCGTATGGCAGAAAGTGAAGAGGAACTAAAAAGCCTCTTGATGAAAGTGAAAGAGGAGAGTGAAAAAGTTGGCTTAAAGCTCAACATTCAGAAAACGAAGATCATGGCATCTGGTCCTACCGCTTCATGGGAAATAGATGGAGAAGCAGTGGAAACAGTGTCAGACTTTATTTTTGGGGGCTCCAAAATCACTGCAGATGGTGACTGCAGCCATGAAATTAAAAGACACTTACTCCTTGGAAAGAAGGTTATGACCAACCTAGATAGCATATTAAAAAGCAGAGACATTACTTTGCCAACAAAGGTCCATCTAGTCAAGGCTATGGTTTTTCCTGTGGTCATGTATGGATGTGAGAGTTGGACTGTGAAGAAAGCTGAGTGCCGAAGAATTGATGCTTTTGAACTGTGGTGTTGGAAATGACTCTTGAGAGTCCTTGGAGTGCAAGGAGATCCAACCAGTCCATTCTGAAGGAGATCAGCCCTGGGATTTCGTTGGAAGGAATGATGCTAAAGCTGAAACTCCAGTACTTTGGCCACCTCATGCGAAAAGTTGACTCATTGGAAAAGACTCTGATGCTGGGAGGGATTGGGGGCAGGAGGAGAAGGGGACGACAGAGGATGAGATGGCTGGATTGCATCACCGACTCGATGGATGTGAGTCTGGGTGAACTCCGGGAGTTGGTGATGGACAGGGAGCCCTGGCGTGCTGCGATTCATGGGGTCGCAAACAGTCGGACATGACTGAGTGACTCAACTGAGGAGTTTCAAGATTACAAATTCAATAGCCTTGGGGGTCAGAAACCAAAGGGCTGGGATGTGAGAAAGAACTGCCTAACATGTGGAATAAACTGGGCTGCTTTGGATGTACGGAGCATTAGGTGCTGGCTCACACATAGCCACCCATAAAGCAACAGCTTCCAACTTGCTGAAATCCCAACCCAGACAGCTAAGCAAGTACCCAGTTATACAGGTTTATTGTTGCTTTTAAAAAATATTTATTTCGCTGCTCCAGGTCTTCGTTATGGCCCTTGGGATCTTTGATCTCTGTTGCAGCATGTGGGATTTTTAGTTGTGGCGTGTGAGATCCAGTTCCCTGACCAGGGATCAAACCCAGGCCCCCTGCGTTGGGAGCGCGGAATCCTACCCACTGGACCCCCAGGGAAGTCCCCCAGTTATACTGTTTATTAAAGATAATTTTGTAATCTCAAGAAGAGGAAGGTAAAGATACCCTTCATCACTGTAAGAGTTTTTTAAGAGAGTAAAACATGAATTGTTTCACTTTTTCAGCCTTCTCTGCATTCTCCTATCCATTCTTAGCAGGAGGGTCTCTCTCCTCCAGAACTAAGACTTTCTCAGACCCTGGCATACATTTCTCCATCTATCTTCTTATCATCCACAGCCCCTCTTCTCTGTGCCAGGGAGATGTCTCCTCCTCTAATCCTCCAAGGGAAGGCCGTCCTCTACCTGTACTGCATTCTACCACCACCCAGCACCAGCCAGGTCCCTCTTCAGCAAGCATGTTCAAGCACTCCCGTATCTCTGCTTTCCCTTTGCCGTGACCAGGTGCTCCTAACCCCGAAAGCATTTCTCCCACCTCTTTTCAATACCGAAGCTCCTGAACTTCTCAAGCAAGGCAAACCCTTCAGTCACTCTTTCCTGATCACATTCCTCACAATCTGGCTTCTCTTCTGCCCCAAGAAGCTCTCTCATGCCAAAGCCAGGCAGATTCTACAGACATACCCTCCCTAAGCCTTTTAAAATATTTGACTTTAGGGTCTAGCCCTTTCCTCACTGAATGTCCCTTTTCAGATTCTGAGAAATGCTTTCTCCCAGTTTCCAAGCTAGTTCACTATTCCTTCCTCTGCTACATCTTTCTACCAACGAGTCTGGATGGTTCCCTCAGGCATTTTGCAACGTTCCCTCTGCCACCCCTCCCCGTCTCAGTGCAACACTTCTCAAATTGAATGTGCATATGACTCCCCTGGGAATCCTCTTCAAGGGCAGATTCTGATTTAGTAGGGTTGGAGTGGGGCCTGAGGTTTTGCATATCTAACAAGCTCCCGTGAGAGGCTGAGGCTGCTGGTCCCGTCCAGAGACGCTCTGAGAAGCAAGATCTCAGAGAACAGTGCCTGCCTCCAGCTTCAAACATCCACCCAACAGCTCGAAAGGTGACTAGTCCAACTGAAATGCTTGTGGGTTGCCATTTAAGAGCCACAAAGTTGAAGATTCAATGAGGATTACCCTTTTGAATGATTACCATTTTAAATTAAATTCTTTATGGGAAAGCGTGCATATGCATCCTCAGTCTCTCAGTCATGTCTCACTCTGGACTGCAGCATGTCAGGCTTCCCTGTCTATCACCAACTCCCAGCTTGCTCTCACTCATGTCCATGGTGTCTGTGATACTCCTGTAGAGTAGTTGGAAGCCCTCTACAGGAAAACAATTTCCCTCAATATATTAGAGATGGATAGGAAGCATAAGCTTCCCACGTGGCACAGTGGCAAAGAATCCACCTGCCAATGCACAAGATGCAGATGTTCGATCCCTCCGCCTGATCGCCTGGAGGAGGATGGTCCCCTGGAGGAGGAAATGGTAACCCACTCCAGTATCCTTGCCTGGAAAATTGTGAGGATAGAGAAACCTGGCAGGCTACACTTCATAGGGTTGAAGGGTCTCACACACACACACACACACACACACGCAGGAAGCATGAGTCGCAGATGTTCCACTTTCCCATTGACAACAGCCGGAAT
Organism: Bos indicus; assembly: GCF_029378745.1. Taxonomy (NCBI): domain Eukaryota; kingdom Metazoa; phylum Chordata; class Mammalia; order Artiodactyla; family Bovidae; genus Bos; species Bos indicus. The sequence goes on from NC_091760.1 coordinate 117,436,607, forward strand.
GAGAAGGTGAAACTGTGCGAGGAAGAGAATGCTGCTGAATCCTCGGGGTGGAAGGCATCTAAGACGCGACAGTTTTTCTTAGAATATGTATTCATCACCCAGAGACAAGAAGATTCAGTCACTCTCAATTATGAATAAACCAAACTTCCATCCCTTCACATATGATTGAACAATTACATTCACTGCCTTTCTTCATAGATTGTGCCCTTCAACCGACATTTGATTTTAGATTCATCCTCCCAGACCCATTCAGCTAAGCCAGTAGTAATTCAGTGCTGACGGGATGTCAATGATCCCCCAGGAAGATAACAATCCTAGCCCTTCGTAGGCAGGAAGCTTTGAAAGGCTGGTTTCTTTCACCTCCTTTTCTCCCGTGTATTAGAACGATTTCTCCCACAGTCAGAGAATGCATTCAACGATATGATTTGGGCCTGGAGATTATGAGATGCCTCAGCTGCACTTTGTTATTTAATCACCTAACAAAAAAGGGGACCATTTATTGCTTCTGGTACTTCAGCAGTAGACAGACCTCAGATTTCAAATCTTCCACGAGTTCACTAAAACTCTGCACTGAAGAAAATAAGGTGGCATCAGAACACAGAATATTTGGGAGCAATTTCTCGATGAAAGGCCTCACCTACTGAAGATATATTATTTCAGGCGAGCAGAAAATAAAGACTGAATTATAAAGCAATTTGTGTCACGATGCAAGTAATAGCATCTGAATAGCAAATGAATGTTATATTATCACTGCTACTGACATGAGTCAAAATTAATTCACAGTGAACCAATTTTTCTAAAGTGGGAAAGAATTTGTGGGTTTACTATCACAAATACTCAACAGTAGATGTTAGCATTTGTCAAATACTAAATGCCAATATTCAGATAATTAAATAAGGTCAGGAGAGGATGGGGAGCAGAAATTTGCTTTTTGAGTTCACTGAGCAAAATCTAACTGTTATCTGATTGAAAATAATTAATTGAAGACAGAAATGAAATCAGGCTTGATCTTACAGTAACAGACAGGACACTTCACTTTCTGTTTCTGAATTCCAAGCAATTCATCCTAGGAGGGGTTCTAGGCTTGGGAGAGGTATTATTTAAAGCACACAATGAGAAGTATCTGTCTCTTTTCATCACTAAATCCCTGCTTGACTCATACCATGACAGATCTGCTTTTTCAAATTTCAGAGACCCAAGAGTATGAGCTGCAAATGGCCTGGTATTATCCTGTCCACACTTCCTGTCACCATCAATGAATCTCCAAGGGAGTCACCATGGCATAGAGGGAAGCATAGGAATTGGAGTAAAGCACACCAGGGTTCAAGTCTTTCCTAGGCTGTTTGCTATCTGTGTGATCCTAAATAATTTCCTTAGAGATTCAGTTAACACAAATGGAGTTTATTTTACCTAATCCTTAGAATGATGAAGATTAAACATGTTAACACACATAAAGTACTTAGTCTAGTCAGTAAAGGGTTGGTGCTGCTTGTTCTCAGGGTCACTTTAACACTTCATAATTACCATGCTGAAAATCTATCATGCTTCTCCATTACATGCTGGACAAAGTCCAGTGTAGACTGACAAACAACCACTTCCAAATTAGTCCCACTTCCACCCTAGACTAGTTAATTCATTAACCCCTGAGTATCCTTTGAACTTACCTATTTGTTTATTCACTCATTCAATCTTTCACTAATTTATCAAATATACGTTGAGTACCCATACTAGTGCATTGGGATGAGTGCTGGCGTTCCAAAGACAATAAGGCACAGCCTCTATGCTCAAAGTGGGTCTAAGAGAAGAGACAGCTGTCTATTTCAATAGGCACATATTGTGTGCTTTCTGAGGGCTCAGTTCCACAATTGGTGCTGAGCAGCCATTAGAAAGGGCATTTTCCAGTATGGACTTTCCTCAAAAAACTAAAAAGTAGCATTTCCGTATGATCCAGCAATCCCACTCCTGGGCAATATATCTGAGAGGGAAAGTGAAGTTGCTCAGTCGTGTCCGACTCTTTGCGACCCCATGGATGGATGGTAGCCCACCAGGCTCCTCCGTCCATGGGATTCTTCAGGCAAGAATACTGGAGTGGGTTGCCATTTCCCTCTCCAGGGGATCTTCCCGACACAGGGATCGAACCCAGGTTTCCCACATTGCAGGCAGATGCTTTAACTTCTGAGCCACCAGGGAAGCCCAATATATCTGAACAAAACTGTAATTCAAAAAGATACATCCACCCCTATGTTCATAACAACACTATTCACAATAATGAAGACAAGGAAACAAACTAAGTGTCCACTGACAGATGAACGGATAAAGAAGAGGTAGTGCGTATGTGTGTGTGTGTGTGTGTGGGTGTGTAATGGAATATTACTCAGCCACAAAGAAGAATGAAATAATGCCATTTGCAGCAATACCAGTAGACCTAGAGATTACCACATTAAGTGAAATAAATCAGAAGGAGGAAGGTAAATACCATATGATATCACTTACATGTGGAATCTAAAAATATGATACAAATGAACCTATCTACAAAACAGAAACTGACTCACAGACTAGAGAAAACAGACTTAGGGTTGCCAAGAGGCAGGGCAGGTGGAGGAGGGGTGAAGTAGGAGTCTGGGATTATCAGATGCAAACTAATACATATAGGGTGGATAAACAACAAGGGCATACTGTACAGTACAGGGAACTACTCAATATCCTGTGATAAACCATAATGGAAAAGAATTTTAAAAATAATGTAAATACATGTATAACTGAGTCATTCTGCTGTAGAGCAGACATCAACACAATCTTGTAAATCAACTACACCTCAATAAAAAAGGGCATTTTCACACTCTGAGTTATTGCTCATTTATTATCTATCGTATATTCTCTCATATTCCCAGTGATGCTATCGCAGGTCTCCATTCTCCAATTTGCTTTTGAGTTCCTTGAAATCAAGGATAGGGTCTTCTTGGATGGATGCCCACAGCTGCTAACAAAGCAGCAGAAGCAGATACTAGATGATCAGTGCTGCTGCTGCTGCTAAGTCGCTTCAGTCGTGGCCAGCTCTGTGCGACCCCATAGATGGCAGCCCACCAGGCTCCCCCGTCCCTGGGATTCTCCAGGCAAGAACACTGGAGTGGGTTGCCATTTCCTTCTCCAATGCATGAAAGTGAAAAGTGAAAGTGAAGTCACTCAGTTGTGTCCGACTCTTAGCGACCCCATGGACTGCAGCCTACCAGGCTCCTCCATCCATGGGATTTTCCAGGCAAGAGTACTGGAGTGGGGTGCCATTGCCTTCTCCGAGATGATCAGTAAGTGTTTGTTTATTGCTTCTAAGTCTAAATGCCAAATTGAGTTTGAGGTTCAAGCTAATTTCTACAGAATGTTTATAAGAACTCAATGGATTTAAAATGATGTATAACACAGGCTATTGGCAATGGACACCTAAATAAAAAGAGGGGAGTGGATTACGAGTAGACAACCAACAAGTTCAGTCATATTTCCGCCACGATAGCTTTAATCCAGGATGTTTGGCTTCCACGATTTGACACTGAGAATGTTTTGTCTCGGAATGTCTGAATAAGATGTCATCAGAATGACAGTCACATTAATTAATTTTCACCTTGAACGAACTAGTACATGTTTTCCAGGGTAAAAGCCATAATACTAATCTAAATCCTTGATCAATTTTCTATAGGGCAAATATTTCCATTTTTGTTTTATACTCCCATTTTTATTATACTGAAATAATTTCCGTTGGAATCAGTTGTCCTTTATGTAAAATATTCTAGCAGAAGAGTGATGCACCATTCAAGTTTTTGTCCACACCAGACTTTACTGATTATATTTTTGTCACCATGTCTTTTCTTTGGTGGCCCTCATTTTTACTAATTTCAGTCTTTATCTTCATTAAATTAGACAGACCTAAATGTTACTAAAGGTCTCATTCCTGAAATTTGAATTTTATGTTGATAATTTCTGAGCCTAATTTTTCATATCAAATTTTAGTTTTCGGTATCACTAAAAAGATCTCATTCCCCAGCCAAGTTTGTGCCTTTCTAGTACATGTTATCTGTGAACAGCACTAGCCACTGTCAGTTGGTTATTTTTCATGAGTTTAATATTTGTAGAGATCTAGTCAAATTGTCCTTGGGATGAAAACAGCAGAGTCCAAATGGTGCTGTCAATGGAGAAGGATCAGTTTCCTGCTTCAGAAGTCACATATTAGAGATGCAACATTTCTTTTCTACTCTTATCATACAAATGCCCTCTGGAAGAATAGGACTTTAAAATATCAGCTAGTGAGAAGCAAGTAATCGAGAACATATACTCTACAGGTCACTTATGAAACTGTGCCTCAGTTTCCTTACTTTACAATAGTACTGTTGTGAGGATTAAATTATTAAGTCTAGAACAATACTTGACACATAATGACCACTCAAAAAAAGTTATGTTCCACTAAATGTGTGTCGACGAAAGGATGTATACAGAAGATGTGGCATACATACAATGGAATATTAGCCATAAAAAGAATGAAATATAATACCATTTGCAGCAACATGAGTGATCTAGAGATTATCATACTGAGTGAAGTAAGTTAAAGACAAATAGCATATGATATCACTTATATGTGGAATCTATAAAAATGATACAAAGGAACTCACTTGCAAAATAGAAACAGACTCACAGACATAGAAAACAGACTTATGGTTGCCAAAGGGGAAAGGTGGAGGGGCAGAGGGATAAACTGGGAATATGGGATTAACAGATGGCCAACACTATATATAACATAAACAACAAGAATTTACTATATAGCACAGGGAACTGTATTTGATATCTTATAAAAACTATAACAGAAGAGAACCAGAACAAGAATATGGAGATATGTATGTACATCTCCATATTCTTGTTCTGGTTCTCTTCTGTTATAGTTTTTATAAGATATATATAGCTGAATCATTTTGCCGTACACCTGAAACTAACACATTAATGTAAATCAACTATGCTTCAATTAAAAAAACAGAGTAGAACACAAAAAGTTAGGTTCTATTACTACTATTAGCCAGAACAACTGCATCAATGGTCTGCAAATACATTGTTTTCCATCTTTGATCACCTGTGTCTCAGTTTCCTCTTCTGAACCACGGGGCTGTTAATAGCACCTATCTCAGGGGGTGGCTGCGCCATCTAAAAAAATGTGCAATACAATGCTTAGAATGACGCGTGGCACAAGGTTAAGCGTGGTTCAAATGCTCTGTTAGCTGCTATTATTTTTTCACCTTAGAGTGAGTGAGTTTCCTGCATCCTAAGAGCTAGTTTCTATACAGAATATTGCAGAGACAACACATGGAGCCTAGGGCCCTAAGGCCAAAGGGTGCCAACAACGAAAATGAAAATACACTAAAAGCAAAAGGGAACTATGCAGCTATTTAAAATAATTCATAATAACGTGCACTCCATGATAGGGGTTTTTATCCTTTTGGTTCTCTGCTATGTACCCAGTGCCTGGAACCGTGCCTAAAACATCTTGTTCCAGTCCATAAATATTTGTTGAAGGAATATGTGAATGAGTGAATGAATATAAAGATTGTGTGGCAATATTGAAAGTGTTTCTTATATAGTATTAAGTAAATAAAGCAAGAAATAAAATCATATTACACTAGGATCATAACTTTGTGGAAATACACATGCAAATGGTAAAGACCAGAAAGTAAAAATAATTGCATTGTTATATGGTCTGTAATAATAGCATATTGTCTTTTTATATAGCAAAACAAAGAAGGTGAAGGTAAAAAGTTCCCAGAGAAAAGTTACAGCTGTGTCATAACTTGCAAGGTTGGACATCACACACCTATCCTTTTAAAGTTGGTCCATAGAAATCTAATTATGATCATACAGAAAAAAAATTTTTTGACTTAACTGGGACACTTGATTAGTGAGATTAATTTTTATTTATGATTTTAAGAGAAAAGTACAAAGGTACACACACACAAATGGAATATAGGTGATAAGTATCACACACACACACACACACACACACACACACACACACACACGATTCCTTTCAGATTATATCTTGAGCTGATTGCCCATTCAACACAATCTCCTTGACTTGCTCCATCCACCATAGAGTACAATGAGTATTTATGTTCATAATGATTTTCTGGGGCACTGCAAGGACTTCAATCATCAAACAAAGATTGAATTACATTTACCACCCTACACTTCCTAAGGCCTTAAAGGGACTAATGCATTTTAGAAAGATTTTTCTATGAAAAGATTTGAACAAAGGGTGTCAGGTTAATTTTTAGTTAACCAGAAAATTTAATTAACCAGAATGACTCATTCCCTGAATATTCCCATTAAATGCGGTTTGATTGGACTTTGGTTTCAGAAGTCATTGTCCAGCTTCTTCCTATCAATAGTGCCTGGTGGATAAAATATAACCCTGGAGTCAAACTGCTTAGGGAAGAATAGATTGTTCTCAGTCTTAAAAACAAAAGGACAAGTGAAAACAAACAAACAAACAAAAACCCTCTTTCTGAATACTTCTGACTAGGTTTGCCTTTGATCCTTAGATATATTGCATAAAAGAATTAGCCCAGTTAGAACACACAGAGTTTGAAGTCTGGTAGTTTCTATTTAAAGCTCTATTAATGTTGTAAGTCTCATTTTGAGCAAATATACATTAGCCATTAAAAATTAATTTATTTTTATTTGTTTTCCAGATTAATGGTGCTTCTAAAATAGAAAATTGAATGAGGACTTAAGTTATTTCATTTGCAGAAGCTAATTGAAGCACATATTTGTGAAATTAGACATGGAGAAGTGAAGCACCACCACTCACTCAACTACAATGAGAGTCATTTTTTAACTCGTGAGACAGAATAAAAGAATAGAAATTAATATGCGTATGATAAGTCCTCTATCTTCCTTCTCGCCCTGCTGTGTCTATTAAGGAGGAGTCTGGGTCCTTTGTGATGATAATGGCGACAAGGGCAGAGTTGAAAATCTTTGGGAGTTGGGAGGCAAATGAAAGGAGAGGGCCAGAGCAGTGGATTTTGCGCTTTTAAAAATAGTGTCTTAAATGCATCAATGTTTCTATGCAAACAGAATAAGAGGACAATTATTTCTAAAGAGTAATCAACCTGCAGCCCCTCAAGCCTCCCCTTCCCCATATCCAACCAGCAGCAGACTTCCTCACAGGTTGTCAGCAGCATTTCAACAAGGCAAACCCCAGAGCAGTAGCACTCATCAAGTCTGTGTTTGTACCACATCTGCTGGTTTCTCATTGGCCAAATCAAGTCACGTGGCCAAGCCCATAGCCAGTGTGGGAGGGGAACACAGAAATAGGCAGAGGTGTCATTCAGTTAGCACAATAATCTCCAACACATGTTGAAACAATACAACTATCTCTTTTTGGTAATAAGTTCCATCCTCCTAACTCAAAGATGAAATCCACAGTGCCAAGGACTTTTATAGCTCATTTCATGTGAAGTCAAGTCTTCCCAGGAATACCCAAGTGGTTCTCTGTTTACAATGCACAGCAGAAGTTCTTCGTGTCCACTTTTCCCATCTTCCTTCTGCCTCTTTCACAGGCACTGTAGCAGTCTCCCTGTATTTGTTTTCTATTGTTGCTGTAACAAATGACCACAAATCTAGCAACTTTTTAAATCCACCACTTATTATCTGAAAGTCCAAAGCCCAGCAGACACAGATGAGTATTCTTTTGGGCACCATGCTGAAATCAAGGTGTCAGCCACCCTGGGATCGTATCAGGAGGCTCTAGGGCAGAATGTGCTTCCAGATTCCTTTGGGTTGTTGGCAGCATTCAGTTCCAGACCCATCAGAAGGAGGCCCCTGTTTTCTGGCTGGCTGTTGACACGGGGTTGTTCTCAGCTTCTGGAGGTGGATCGCGTTCCTTGGCTCGTGGTCACTCATCACCTCAAAGCCAACAATGAGTATCAAGTCCTTTCCAAGTTTTACATCTCCCTGGTCTCTCCTTCTGCTTCATGGCTCCTTCTTCTCTTCTGCCACCCTCTGACTCTTTTTGACTTCAGTGGCGCAGGTGATTACACTGGGCCCATCCAGAAGATCCAGGCTAATCTCCTTATTAAGTAGCTTTAATTCTATTTGCAAGATTCCTTCACAGCAATCCTTAGATTAGTGTTTGATTGAATGAACACTGAGCAAGAATCTTGGGAGGACATCTCTATTTAAAAAAATTTTTTTTAATTTATTTTTAATTGGAGTTTAATTGCTTTACAGTGTTGTGTTTGTTTCTGCTGTACAATTGCATCAGCTATATGTATACACATATCCCCTCCCCCTTAAGCCTCCCTCTCACCCCCGCCATCCCACCCCTCCAGGTCATCAAAGAGCACCGAACTGAGCTAGATAGCAGCTTCCCACCAGCCATCTGTTTTACACATGGTAGTGTATATAAGTCAATGCTACACTCTCAATTCATCCCACCTTCTCCCTGCTCCCCTGTAGGGAGGACATCTTTAGAATTCTGCTTGCTGTGTGGTGCTTAGTCGCTCAGTCATGTCCAACTCTTTGCAACCCCATGGACTGCAGCACGCTAGGCTCCTCTGTCCATGTGGATTCTCCAGGCAAGAATACTGGAGTGGGTTGCCATGCCTTCCTCCAGGGGATCTTCCCAACCTGGGGGTCAGACCCAGATCTCCCACATTGCAGGCGGATTCTTTACCATCTTTATTTATGGCTTCCCTGGTGACTCAGATGATAAAGAATTCTGCTTGCCATACCCCAAAGTCCCTTTCTTATACTTTTCAAAAAAAAATTTCTTTACAATCCAGTTCTAGATGGTGGAGTGACGATGTTTCTCCTGTCTTTCTTCTTTTAAAACCATTCCCAAATGACAAGAAGAATAAACTGGAACACAAACTCCAGTTTTTAATAAACTAGAAAATATTTTTCCTACTACTACATACAAATAGAAAGGTAGAAGGAAGAATTGTAAGTCATTTAACAGAGAGGAGGAAATTCAAATTTAGTGCTAGTGAGATGCCAGTCTGTCTCATGGAAGTCTCAGAAAATTTGGGCATTCAAGACACCTAAGGGTGAAAAATACTACAGTTACTGATATTTAGGGTTCCCCAGTGAAAATTCTAGCTCACTTCTTGACCTATAGGAAGCTCACCAATGGTCATGTCCCACTCATGCACAAGAGGTTCCAGTCAGATTTCTACTATTTGACTCTAGTATAAAATAGAGAGCTCTAGGCCATTAGACATTTGTACAAAGACTAAATAAAGACAAAAAAAAAAAAACAAAAAAAAAAACCTAGAGAAAACTAGAAGGAGAAGAAAACTCAAAAGTAAATATAACTAATATTCTCAGAGATACAAGAAATACTTTCTTCCATAAAATAACAAGAGTATCCTATAAAAAAGAGTAATCAGAAAATAAGAACCTTTTATAAATCAAGGACATATTAATAAAAATGAAGAAATTAACATATGGTTTGAAATATGAAGTCTATAAATATTTAAAAGGAATGGTACATACAAAAGCAAAAATAAGAACATTTAAAGATTATAAGATATTGAATAGTTGAATAATAGGAGTTCAATAAAAAGAAAAAAAGAGAAAAGGTGGGGATATTATCAAAAGAAGAAGACAAGATTTCTAGACTTAGGGACTAGGAGAGCCCCACCTATTTCCCAGGACAACAAATGGAAAAAAAAAAAAATACTGATGCATGTTAATAGGAGTTTCAGAAAACAAGAACTCAAAAAACATACTGGATAAAATAGCCCACATTCAGAGTCAGGAATCAAAACATTACTGTTTCTCTCAAGTTTAAGAGTGGAAAGCTCTCAAGGAGTAGAGCAATGGCTTTAAATTAAGGCAAAAACAATTTTCAGCCTCGAAGTCTGCACCCAGAAAATCCAATATAAGGAAGGAATAAAGACATTTTTTGGATTCATAGAATTTTCAAACCAAAAGTCTCTTGTTCAACCTTTCTCGGAGTGCTACTAGAGTATATTTCCACCCCACTCCCCATATCTCTGTGCTCTGAGGAAATAAACTAAAAAGGAGGGATTTGAGAAAACAAGAAATGCAACAAAGAAGCAAAGAAAATGTTGGTAAGGAAAGCTGCTGGACTAGAGCTGGGCAACAGGCCCAAAGAGCAATCAGTTCAACCTAGGGCAGAACAGAGGACTTCCGGACAAATTTCTTCAATAAAAGCCAAAAACAAAACCAAAATAGGGAAGGAAGAATGAGAAATTTTCTGACATATTTGACTGTGTAGAAGACAGTTACTAAGGGGGTATTTCATAAAGTGGTTACAGTGTGTAGGAAGACATCAACTTTTTTTTTTTTTTGGTGAAACTACAGTAATTTAAAAATAAGATAAATATTTTAGGAGAAAAGTAATTAAACAAAGGAAGAACAATTTTCATACAATACTTGGCTCAAGAACTAACAATAAAAATAAAAACTGTACATGTGGCTTTGATAAAAAAATAGAAATATGACTATATTATGAAGGCAAGCAAGAGAAGGTATATATGAACGTGCTAAAAAGTTGGGGGGTGGGGTGCAAATCACAAGACAAGGCTAACACAATTGAAAGTAGTTGCCTCTAGGGAGCTGGATGACTGCTATGAAAAGGAGAAACTGAGGGGCTATAGGGTTATTGCAAACGTTTTAGAAATAATTATCTTTTATTTTTTTTAATGGGGGCTTCCCCAGTGGCTCAGTGGTAAAGAATCTGCCTGCAGTGCAGGATATTCAGGAGACATGGGTTCGAGCCCTGGGTTGGGAAGACCCCTTGGAGGAGGAAATGGCACCCCGCTCCAGTATTCTTGCCTGAAGAATCCCATGGACAGAAGAGCCTGGAAGGCTACAGTCCATTCATTTTATTTTTTAGTTTTAGTTTGGACTGCACCACGTGGCATGCAGGATCTTATTTCTCCAAGCAGGGATCAAACCCACGTCCCCTGCTGTGGAAACATGGAATCTTAACCACTTGACCACCAGGGAAGTCCCTAGAAATACATATCTTTTAAAATCTATTTGCATGTGTTGATAATATTGATACACTTAAATACTTTAAAAAGTATAATATCCATGCACAGAGTGTCTCCTCTCATCACCCGCCTAGCTTTCTAGGATTTTGTTTTCCTTTTTTTCCCCCTGAGATTTTTCAGCTTCTGCCATGGAGAAGAGAACTCACCATCCTACCTGAGCAAAGCCCCAGCTAACCCTCCAGCAGAATGCAGCTTCATGAATAGGCCAGGTGAAACACAGACATGCCCAACCAACCCAGGAATTGTGAGCAATAATAGATGTTTTGAGCCACTTGGTCTTGAGCTGGTTTATCACACAGCAATAGATGAGTGATACAATATGTACCTAAAGCCACTGGATTTTCTCCTCCACCTGTAAATGTCATTGAGAAGCACACTGCAGATTGGTTAAGTATGTAGATTAGCCATTTCCTACCTGTGAGTCCCTGGGTGAATTATTTGTCTCTCATTTTTCTCATCTTTAGAATGAGGATAATAATAATGAACTATCTTATAGGGTTGTTGTGAAGATAAAATGAGTTGATAGATGCAAAGCAACTTAGAAATATTCTGAAGTCCATTTACATTCTCTGTGTTACCTATTATTTCATCATTATTCTTTAAGTAGGCAAAAATGCTTAAAATCTAACTACTTTAGTTATAAATCTTGGTAGCTGTTAGTTCCTAGGGATAAGATGAGACTCCAGTCCTGATTTTCAGAACAACTGATTCATCAGGCAGACTTTTGTCTGTTCGATGAACATTTTATAGTAGACAATAACATACACCAAAGTACAGAAAGTTTGATACACTCCTATATACTCAGTTTCAGCAGTTATCAACTTATAGTCAAACTCTTTTCATCTAAATTTCACCTTCTTGTCTCACACTGGATTATTTGAAGCAAATAATCAAAAAGTAAAAAAACAGATATTATATAATTTCATCTTTAAATATTTCAAAGAGACTAGACTCTTTCTTGTAAACATAACCAAATAACTGTATTACTCCCCTAAATTTGATATCCTCTTAAACCGTCAAATATTAGAATCAAATTGCCCTGATTTTTTCTTTATACTTTGCTTAAATCAGGATCTAACCAGGATCTATATATTGTAATTGGTTCATAGATATTCCTGAGATATGGTTTATATAGTAAAAGCAGGATAAATGTCTGGTTCTTCCTTTTTATTTACCACTTTTCAGCATAAGATTTGTAATCTCAGATCCTCCAAAGTTGAGCACTCTCTTCATCCTCTCTGGTCCTTGTGTAATATCAGAGGGTGGGATTAGGTAATTTATATCTAAACTCCTTTCACATCTATGGTTCTAGTATTTTGTCCCCATTACCCCTGAGACTTGAGCAAGCTTGCACATTGTGGTGAAGGCAATGGCACCCCACTCCAGTACTCTTGCCTGGAAAATCCCATGGACAGAGGAGCCTGGTAGGCGCCAGTTCATGGGGTCGCTAAGAGTCGGGTACAACTGAGCGACTTCACTTTCACATTTCACTTTCATGCATTGGAGAAGGAAATGGTAACCCAGTCCAGTATTCTTGCCTGGAGAATGCCAGGGACGGGGGAGCCTAGTGGGCTGCCATCTATGGGGTCCCACAGAGTCAGACACGACTGAAGCGACTCAGCAGCAGCAGCAGCACATTGTGGCGGCCTTTTCTTGAACTACTTCATCCCCTCTGAATGCACTTTCTCTTCTCCTTTGCCCTGGCAACTCCTATTCATCTTGTAAAGCCCAGCTAGGATGTCACATTGTGCAAGATACATTTCATGTAACAAATGTTAATGGGATGCTCATACCACCCGCTGCCTCCCTACAGACACCACTCTCCTGTCCACTCTCCTTCCATAACACTCTGCACTTACCTCTCTTGGAGTCCTGATTATGGTGTATCTTAATTATTCAACCACATGTCTGTCTCCTATGATCACATGTTGATTCCCTGGGTCAGTGAGATTGCAAATAAAATGTGGGTCTTATTGGTCAATATTGGCTTCATGCTTCAGAGATAATCAAGAATTTCCAGAACTGACCAAGTCGGTGAACTTTCAAAGGCCTCTTGACCTTATAGGAAGTGATCTCCATTCAACTTCCTATATACAGAATACTAAAATGTATCCAGGTTCACTATTGAATTGCCTTAGTGATGGTCTTTATCTGAGTCTGAATCCTGGAAGAAATGGTAGAACATCTCCTAGCAGTTCCCATCAGCCTCTAAACTAGGTGCAGATTAAAATATGGCACTTGGAGAGAGAGAGAGAGAGAGAGAGAGAGAGAGAGAGAGAGAGAGAGAGAGATATGACTGCTGACACAGCCTTTTGTGATAGTCAACAGCAGAGAGCCCAAGAGAAGAAGTAAGACTAGTTTTCCTCGTGTATTTGTGTGTACAATTCTGTTATTTTCCCTTAGCTCACTTGATTTCAGAGCATGGGCTGCCATCAAATAACAAAAATAATAATGAATTGATAGCTTATCTTGCAAACATACTTCAAGTAGAGTTGCAGGGTGGGAACCACCGAGACTAGGTTCCATGCTCTCTTAGTGGCATGAAGCTAGTCTTCTTTGTCCACTGGCATGCTCTGTGAAAAACAAGGGCTCAAAGTGACTTGGCCAGAATGTGATGTTTAAAGCAGATATGTGCTTCTATGCAACAACAACAACAAACACAGTAAAAGATAGGCTCAGAATGTATTTTGAAGTGTTCTTTAAGACCTTGGAAATTATTTTGGTAATGATTTGAAACACTAACATTCCTGTAACCCATGGAGAGTTAGATATGTTAGGTGTTATAAATATTACAAAATAAGGGAAAAAATACAGTTATTAATTACGCACAGAGACCTTGCTCTTTACTCTCCATCTTTGCATATATTCTTTAATCTCCGCCTTTGCATATATTTGCATAATGGTTTCAAGAGAGGGATGACACAAAAATGACATAACTGTTGATGTAAGGTTGATGTTTCTTGTTGCCAGAAGGCACATAAATATTATGATTTCATAACTATTTTTGCCAAGGATCCTTAAATGTGTTTTAGGCCTTTTGGAAAGTCATTTTCAACTCCAAAATGTGCTCTCCAGGAAAATAGGCAGAAGCAGCAGACAATGAAGCTCCGTGTTAGGACTCACTGGCTGCAGAGGTACTTCTTTGTTCTCTATCTCCTCTCCCTCAAAAACAAAACAAAACAACTACATCCAGTATACTTTTTTTTAAACCAATGCTTTAAAAATGCATTAGTGATGAGACTTCCCTCATGGTCCAATGGCTAAGACTCTGAGCTCCCAATGCAGAGGGCCAGGGTTAGATCCCCAGTGAGGGAACTAGAACCTGAATGGCAGAACTAAAGATTCTGCAACTAAATGAAGTAGAGCCAAATAAACAAACTAATATTTTTTTAATACATTAGCAATGACTTAAAATTTATGTAACACACTGTTATAAATCCAGTCTTGTTCCCCCATCTGCATCTCTCCCCTAAAGGACATTTTAGCATAGAGAGAGGGATCTGGTTGCTCTACATCCCTTGCACTGAGATCAGTTTAGGCATAATGGACACTTAACAAACACAATCTTCTCTAATTCTTTCAACAGCAGGCAGTATAGTTATCTCCATCCAGAGGTGGTAAAGCCTTTGGATTCACTTTATCTAAATTCTCAAGGGACACATACACACACACCAGATAGCCAATTTGTTGAGAACTAAAGCTACCAGGAGGCTGAGTTGGTTAGGACATCCTCCCTCGTTTGAAGTAAAATCCCTAGGGGAAGCCCAGGGAAGGCTGGTTGGTGTTGGTGTAATCATAGCCAAGTGATGCCAAGGTTCTTCCTGGGGAGAGTTAGGAAGCTAGTGAGTTGGGCGTGCACAGCCCACTGGTCTTGTGGACAGTGGTTGCCCATTCTTCAACATGCTCACATGTTGAATACTCCTATGCCAGAATCAACTCATTCAACTGAAACAATGACTGATGATGAATACTGCTTTAGGTCTTGGGAATAGAAGCTCACCAAATTGTCTAGCATCTTCCTGATCAGTAGGGGAACATGAGTGTGAACAACCCCTGTTTGGCTAACCTAGCAAATCAGTCCATCAGTTACAGCATGTTACTGAAAATGGAATCCATGGGTGCATTCTCTGGGATGGGACTTTTGTCTATGAAATTTTTTTCATGTGTGTTTTCACTTAAATGATAATCTTTAAAAAAAAAACAGTGGAGTATGAGCAAATGCCATTTCATCTGAGTGGTCACCTTATAAGTGACAATGTGGAAGAACTGAATCATATATAGGATAGGAAAAGCAGGTGAGGGCCATCCAGTAGCAGTTTAGTGGCTAAGAATATGCCTTCCAATGCAGAGGACATGGGTTTGACCCCTGGTCAGGGAACTAAGATTCCACATGCCATGGTGCAACTAAGCCCGCACCATGGCTAGAGAGAAGCCCAAGTGCCACAACAAAGACCTGATACAGTCAAAAATAAATAAATACCAAAAAAGAAGAAGAAGGAAAGGCAGGCCAAACACCAAGAATGCTCTGCAGCAGCAATAAGATAGTCATATGGTGAAAAGCAATTTCATTTCAGCCACCACTTTGAATTCATGTTACTAACTTGAATTTTATTGGTTTTGCTATTTGTACTTGTATTTGTTTGTTTGGGGTTTATAATAATATAAGCTCCATAAGTATAACTCATGTATATATGGTTTTACACATACTCAAGAAACATTATAATAAAGACAATAACAATCAACCCTGGGGTCTGTCAGAAAGTTTTTATATTTTAAAGAGCTCCACATATTACTCAGTTGGAGAAACGATGGGTGTAGCTGACTTCAGTTGCATTCTAAGCATGATTGCCTCAACTTGGTTCCCTACTAGAAACACAGTTGGGCTACCTACGCAGGTAGATAAATTATCCCTTTCGCACTGAATGTTACCAGCTGAACTCCCAGGAAGCTACAGCACAAACTCAGTACATTGACAGCACTACAAAAGCCATGTTCATTTCACACATCACTCTCTCTCTTCCTTCCTCCCATATTTCTATCAACACATACAGGCACTGCACAGGGGCCTAAATATAATAGATACAAATATAGAAAGAATAGGACTGATCCCTGCCCTCATGGAGCTTACAAGTTTAGCAGAGTTTTCCAAACTCTGTTGACAATCAGCAGAACATGGGGGACATGTTAAAACACACATTTCTGGGCACCATCTCAAGCTCACTGAACCAGAATCTCCAGACGGATCCAAGAAGCTGTCAGTTTAGCAAGCATGCCAGGGGAGTGTTAACACAAGAATTTTTATGAGATTTTTCTATAGATTTTGCTTCTGTAAGTCTGGAATGGAGTCTAGGAGCTGACTACAATCCCTTGGGAAGGAGAAAATCAGCAAAACATGTTGTTCTGTATTTTGATTTCTTTAAAGAATTTTTATCAGTGTGTAATTGCTTTACAATGTTGTGTTCGTTTCTGCTGCACAGCAAAATGAAACAGCCCTGTGTACATGTGCTAAGTTGTGTCCAACTGTTTGGAATCCCATGGACTGTAGCCAGCCAGGCTCCTCTGTCCATGGGATTCTCCAGGTAAAAATACTGGAGTGGGTTATCATCCCTCCTCCAGGGGGTCTTCCCAACCCAGGAATCAAACCCTGATCTTAAGTCTCTTAAGTCTTCTGCATTGGTAGGTGGATTCTTAACCATTAGCGCCACCTGGGAAGCCCTGGAACAGCTATACATGTATACATATACCCTCCCTTTTGGACTTCTTTCTTATTCAGGGAATTGGTATAGTTGATCTTATTTGCAAAGCAGAAATAGTGAGACACAGAGGTAGAGAACAAATACATGGATACCAAGGGGGACAGGGAAGTGGGAGGAATTGGGAGATTGGGATTGACACATACACACTATCAATACTATGCATAAAATAGGTAACTAACGAGCAAAGCATTTTAAGTGGGGATAGGAGACAACTGTGTTCACATTTGAGATAGCAATGACTTTTCCACGTGAATAATGGATATTAAGGGGAAAAATGAGAGCCTCAGGACTAGTTAGGAAGATGCTGGCCCCCTGGGACAGGACCTAATGGTGACTGGGATACAGCAGTGGTAACAGGAGTTGAATTATGTGAACAGACTCAAGAGGAATTTAAGAGGAGAATGTACAGAGCTGAATAATGGGTTGACATAAAGGTGGAGCGGAGAAGGCAATGGCACCCCACTCCAGTACTCTTGCCTGGAAAATCCCATGGATGGAGGAGCCTGGAAGGCTGGAATCCATGGGGTCGCTGAGGGTCGGACACGACTGAGCAACTTCACTTTCACTTTTCACTTTCATGTATTGGAGACGGAAATGGCAACCCACTCCAGTGTTCTTGCCTGGAGAATCCCAGGGACGGGGGAGCCTGGTGGGCTGCTGTCTATGGGGTCGCACAGAGTCAGACACAACTGAAGTAACTTAGCAATGCTGCTGCTATGTCGCTTCAGTCGTGTCCGACTCTTCGCAACCCCATGGACTGCAGCCTACCAGGCTCCTCCGTCCATGGGATTCTTCAGGCCAGAGTACTGGAGTGGGGTGCCATCGCCTTCTCCAGACTTAGCAATAGCAATAGCAATAAAAGTGGAGGGAGAGGGGAGAATCAGGTTGACCCTTGAATTTCTGGGCACAGTTGATGAGTTGATGGAGAAGCCTTTTTCAAGGATAGAAACAGCAGCAGAAGAAGGCTGTTGGACATGGAAAGTGTAGGTCATGAGTTTAGCTTTGAAAAATTTGAGATGAAAGTGCCATACTGTGCTGTGCTGTGCTTAGTCGCTCAGTCTTGTCCAACTCCTTCCAACCCCATGGACCGTAGCCAGGCTCCTCTGCCCATGGGATTATCCCAGCAAAAATACTAGAGTTGGTTATTATTTTCTCCGCTAGGGGACCTTCCCAACCCAGGGATCAAACCCGTGTCTCTTGCATCTCCTGCATCTGCAGGCATATTCTTTACCACTGTGCCATCTGGGAAGCCCACACGGACTAAGATGAATCCCTAACTCAGGAGAAGAACCTAGAATGGATATTTTCACTTAGGAGCCATCAGACAAAAGATTCCTTGAAGATATAACAGTGGATGAGGTTGCCCAGGGAGTGTATATTTAGAGAGACATAAGAATGCTTAAGGCAAAAAGAACTCTGAATTCACAGAAAAAAAATGCTAAATGGAGACTTAAAAGGAAAACCGGAAGAGTAAGAAGTCACTGAACCCAAGGGGAAAGATTGTTTCAAAGGAGGAAATGGCCAGCACTGTGGAATGCTGCCGAGAGGTCAATAAGATAAGAATTGAGACATGTCCACTGGACTCAATAAGTAGGTCATGGGTGATGTCAATGAGGACAGTGTCACTGAGACAGTGACAGCAGATCCCAGAGGACAGAGGAATAGGAGGTGAGGAAGGGGAGGGGGCAAGGGAGGGCACTCTTGCAGGAAGTGTATCTGAGAAGATAAGGAGAGAGTGACGAAGAGCAGGATGGTGAGAGTGAGGGGTGGAGAGCGTGTTCCACGCCAACAAGAAGGAACCTACAGAGAAGCAACATTTGTAGCTACTGAGGAGGGGTGCTGCACAGGCAGAGAGGTCTGGAAGGCTGGAGCAGGGGAAAGACAGCATCAGTGAAGGGGCTGGCCTTTGGTGGAAGGCAGTTCAGCTCTTCATGGAGGTGGTGGCAAGTTGGAAGGAAGGACAGGAAGAAGATGCCCTGTGCGCTCTGAGGTGCACTGCTGGGCTGGGCTGGGGAACACAGTCACAGGCGTGAGGAGAGCAGAGCACAGAAGCGGGGACTCACCAGACACAGCGGGACTTTTGGCACGGAAGCCTGCTCAGACTACAGCACACTTAACAGTCCATGCGTGGAGTAGCTTTCCTCAGCCGTACCAGCCCCGTGGGGAGAAAGGCAGAAGAGGTGTATATCTGGACTCCAACAGGCTAGAGGCTTTTCCGCATTTAGTAGCGGGGGGAAGTGAAGTGAGTTGAAGATACTGGTAAGAGAGTGGCTGAGATGAAGAGGGATATTTGTGATCTGTGACTGTGGAATGGGTGGCTAGAGTAGGGGGATGGTTGTTTGAGATGAGGGATTTTTTAAAATTAATTTTTATTGGAGTATAGTTGCTTTACAGTGTTGTGTTAGTTCCTACCATACAGCAAAGTGAGTCAGCTATACGTATGAGATGAGGGATATTTTAAGGCAAACGGCTAGCGGCTGTCACAAACTTCAAAAGCTGACTGGCTTCGCACAGCAAGAAGCTTCCTTTTCACTCACATCAGAGGCTGGTGTGGATGTTCCTCTTTGGGCAGCTCTTTTCACTCAAGAACCCACACTGCTGTCACCCTGCACCTCTGACACCTTCTCCAAGTGGGTCCCAAGGCCACTCTGAGCTTCTCCACACTAATCAGTAAAAGAGGGAAGAGGTTTGGGCATCATGGGTCAAAGGTTTTTGTGCTCCAAACCAGAAACTGGCGTACATCACTTATGCCCAAGTCACATTGGCTCAGTCATATGGACACACCCCTGTGCCAGGGAGCAGGGAAATGCGTGCCCAGGAAAACTGGGAAGTAGTGAGTGGTCAACCGGAAGACTTTGTGACAGAGACCAGAGTGGCAGCCATCCATCTGGATATCGAACCACCCAGGCTGCATAGATGCTGAGGGATGGAAATGAAGCCCTCTTGAGGGGAACATTCTTTCGTGATGGATAGTGATAAGGTGGCTGCTGAAAAGGTAAAGAGGGGCCAAAGGGTGAAGGTCAAGAGGCTCATGGCATGGGTCCACTTTCCCTGAGGGTGGAGGTGAATGGTGGGAGCAGGGAACCCCAATCTCTGGGACCTAATGCCTGATGATCTGAGGCAGAGACAATGTAATAATGGAAATAAAGTAACAATAAATGTAATGCACTTGAGTCATGCTAAAACCATCCCCCCACCCTGGTCTGTGGAAAAACTGTCTTCCATGAAACTAGTCCCTGCTGCCAAAAAGGGTTGGGGACCACTGGAGAGGCTCTGGGCACTTGGAGGATGGGCAGCCACCACTAGACAGGCTGAAGCCTGGGGGCAGGTGGCACCCTTTAGAATAAGGATGTCTCAAGGCCAAGGGATGGAGTCTTCAGGGAAGCAGCTAATGGTGGGGGTAGGGGATTGTTAACTGTGGAACAGAGTTGCAAAAGAAGGCAGAAAAGAAGTATAAGGGGGGAGTCCAGAGCAGGACAGACAGAAGAGAGATGACTGGAAGGAATTACACCTGAGTGGTGAGCAAGGATTATAGCAGTGTGTGGAAAGGGGGATTTAGCTGGCTCTAAAGTCCTGGGTGTTCTTTGGAAGGACTGATGCTAAAGCTGAAACTCCAGTACTTTGGCCACCTCATGCGAAGAGTTGACTGATTGGAAAAGACTCTGATGCTGGGAGGGATTGGGGGCAGGAGGAGAAGGGGACGACAGAGGATGAGATGGCTGGATGGCATCACCGACTCGATGGACATGAGTTTGGGTGAACTCTGGGAGTTGGTGATGGACAGGGAGGCCTGGCGTGCTGCGATTCATGGGGTCGCAAAGAGTCGGACACGACTGAGCGACTGAACTGAACTGAACTGAAAGTGGACATGGGAACTGATGCCTGCCATTCCCCATGGTCAGGAGCACTCATGTCTCCTGGTTACAACCTGTGCAGGTTACTGTTTCCACAGAATTCAAGTCTCTGGTGAGTGAGAAGACATGCATTCCTCTGGAAGGAGTTAGCAAAGGTGTGGCTTTGAGTGTGAAGAGACAGAAGACAGGCTCTGTCAGGGCTCAAGGTTGAGGCAACAGGAATGGTGCTTTCCAAGGGGATGGAAGCTGGAGCCCTGCACAGGGAAAGGGCTCCCTGTGAATCCCTGGCACAGAGCAGGCACGTTGGTTGACATGAATTCCAATGTAACATCCAATTATTTGAGAGGAATCAAAATCTGCTGAGCTCTCTGTTAAGTGTCTCAAGATGGGGGGTGGCGCTCTGAGAGTATAATTTGGATATGGAAGCTGCACGCTTGAAAGCGTAGTAGTCAGCATATCACTCTGGCTTGCTATGATGCGTGATGAGGTAGTTCAGTTTGAGAAGAAAACATCTTGTTGGCTTTGGAGCCAAAAAAATCAAAGCCGTAAGACCATATGATCTGTGGCAGAAGTTTCTCTTCAATGACAGGTTTTATAAGTAATCAGAGTAGGAGGCCCTGTCGGGTAAGGCAAGAATCTTTCCAAGTGCTGTTAACTGGCACAGAAAGATGCCAACTTCATTCCATTTTTACTCTGCTCCCCTGATACGAACAAAAGAATTGGAATAATGGTCATGATGAGTGAAGCAGTTTAAGATACCTACACCCCAGTGAAGCATTTCCTTTCCCTCTATGTCACACAGATATGTTCTGATCTGCCCAGATGTTCAGTGACAGAACACAATGTGTGTGAGACAGAAATGACAATAACAGGAAGGTAGAGAGAAGGTTAGAGATGCAGGAAGAGAATTTATCAAGATCTGTATTTTACAATGTGAATAATGTTACTTCTTTTTTTTTTTTTTTTTTTGGAGCAGAGAAAAGTTTATTGCAGGGTTAAGCAAGGAGAATAGGGGAGTTCATGCTCCCACAAACCTTGAACTCACCAGAGGGTTCAAGCAAAGCATTTTTAAAGGCCAGGGGAGGTGGTATCGCTGCAAGCTAAGTGATAAGCCTGTGCACAATCCTCTGATTAGCTGATGTTGAAGTAACAGGGCGACGGACCTTATTGACCTTATCAATCCTTAGGCACCAGTGGGTCATGATCATCAAGTAGTTAATTTCCTCCTTTTTAGGAGGTGGCTACCTCATTATTTTAACAATAGGAAATACTAGAGCATGAGAGTGTGATGAGATAAACAGAGTATGTTAAGAGATGCCAGCGCTTTCCTGGTGGTTCAGTGGTTGAGAATCTGCCTGTCAATGCAGGGGACCCGGGTTTGATCCCTGGTCTGGGAAGATCTCACATGCCGTGGGGTAACTAAGCCCATGCTCCACAACTACTGAAGCCTGTATGCTTAGAGTCTGTGCTTAACAAGAGAAGCCACTACAACAAAAGAAGCCATTGCAATGAGAAGCCCCCTCTTGCTGGAAATAGTGAAAGCTCACATGTAGCAATAAAGACCCAGAACAGCCAAAAATAATAAATTAATCAACTATATTTTTAAAAAAGGACATGCCAGTAACCCATGCTTCTATTTCCACAGTGCTAGCATCACCAATAGAGTCTGATCTACAAGAGACTTTGTTATTTAGCATCTATATACAAACCTCAAGAAGAGGTGTGGATTTTACATACGATCTTGCCTTTACAAACTAAAGAAAAGAAAAAATGGCACACCTCACTACGTGAAACTATTCTATATAAATAACTACCTGCACTTTATATGAAAGTGGCTTTGACCTTTAGGGAAGGACCTTTTCTACAAAACAATCGATTTTTTGCCATTCCCTGGAGTGTTTACTTAAGAAAAGCTTTCCTGTGATCAAGCTTCCCTGGAAAAGACATTATTTCTAACAAACATCAGTTCCTATATCAAAATTGTTATGGTCTAAAATCCATGCTTAGGGTGTTCTGTGATATTCTCTTATAGTACAGAGGCATCATGACTTGAATGCATAATTTCAGATTAGGCTGCAGAAACACTATATGGAGACATTGTGCTGTAAAAAGGAGTTTTTTCTGTCACAAATTGTTTTGACAGTTCTACCATCCATTGCAGAACTCTTGATGTTGCAAAAAGGAAGTTTTAAAAAAGAACATGGGCCCCTTTTTCTGAATCAATACTAGACTAGAGATGTTCTGGGGAAAAGAGACCTTACAAGACTTGGAGGAAAGGCGTCCACAGAATATTTATTATTCTCTCCACTTCCTTTCTTCAGAGTGTTGTAATTGAGGTCATTATAAATCTTTGAAAGCAACACTTCTCTCCTATATGCTATACCCACTACCAGAAGATATTTATAGAGATAAAATAGTGTCTTGAATCCCTTCAGTATAGTTCCATGAAGCTGGTTCCAAACAAAAATGAATAAATAATGTTTATCTAGGCCCTGAAGATAATGCTAAAAAGCAAAAAATTGATTAGTCCATCAGTCTGTTATGTGCTGACACTAACGCCCTAGAGTTTGAGAGGTCGGCTTATTTTAAGAGAAAATGGTTTAGAAGATACAAGGAAAAAATAAAAGAAAGACCTATTAATAGATATAGATTTTCTTGTAACACTAATTTAATAACTTTGCTATTGTATTCTAGTGGTACACTAGTTGAGTTAGTATGCTTTGGTGGAAAAATTACACACATATACAATATAAATATATATTATGTCAAGTTTATCATTTCTATTTCAAGGTCAGAGAAAAGCTTTGAGATTTGAAAATATACGGCAGTGATGCTGACGTGCATTAGAAATCAATTCTCAACCATGGCAATTCTGACTGCTTATTCCTGAGATCCAATGAACAAATATGAATCTTAACCAAGTGGCAAAAATAATCTTTTCCTCTCGCTTTTCAAAAGAGAAGAGTCCTCGATATTGAAGATAGATGTATGAAGTAATACGGCGCTAATTGTAGTACTTTCTTTAAGTATCTGCATTAAGAAATTACACTTTAGATTACTTCTAAGATTTCTTTAAAACATATACATATTATAAGCCTAAAAAGATGCCAATTTATATTTTTTCAGTTTCTGAGTTTCGAGGAAGCAATCTTCCTGTGTTTGTCTTTGTATCTCTGATTCCATGCACGATATCAACACACAGTGGGTCTTCTAAAAATATCTGAATAAAAGAGTAAATAAATGAATGACTGAGGCTTTAGGATGAGCAAAAACACTGTAGAAAGTCACTTTCCTTCTATTAAGATTCAAACTGAAACATTCTGCAGCCTCTTTAATTGGAATCAATTGATTTTCACATTCATATTCTGGTACAGACGCAGCCCTGGCCTCTTAAA
Organism: Bos indicus; assembly: GCF_029378745.1. Lineage (NCBI taxonomy): Eukaryota > Metazoa > Chordata > Mammalia > Artiodactyla > Bovidae > Bos > Bos indicus. The sequence goes on from NC_091760.1 coordinate 117,460,666, forward strand.
TTTCTTCAACAGGAGAAATATTAGCACCCATCACATCATTCTATAGTTTGTTGATTGTGTTTATCTCGCTTAGAAGATGCTGAACTCTATTACCTTTTCCAGTTTTATATTTCTGGTACCTAGCACAGCATGCAATGTCTGATAGACTTCTAGTAAGTATTCCATGAATGAATTGGAAGACTTTGGAATTATACCCTGTTTTCTATGGCCTGACCTTGCGCCCTTGTGGGCTATAGTTTCCTTATCCATAAAATCAATGCTTTTCTTCATTCTGTATATCCTGCTTAACAGACTAGAAGGAAGTACTTGGCTGCAAGCAGTATTAAAGATTGGGTGACTCATGGGAAATGTTCTCCTACATAGAATTTCTTGAAAAGGAGAAGGAGGAAGCAACTAGCATTTGTTACAGTTGACTGTTGGGTAACATGGGTTTGAATTACATAGGGCCACTAATCCATTGCTTGTTTTCAGCAGTAAATACTACAATATTACACTGTCCGTGTGAGTTGAATACTCAGATGTGGAAGCACAATATGAAAGAACCTGAGATAGGTAGGAATCAGCAGGAAGGAGACACCATGTATTAGGCCAACTATAAATTATTTGTAGATTTTTGATTCTGTGGAAGGTCAGCACCCCTAATCCCCTGCATTGCTCAAGGGTCAACTGTGTATGAATTAACTTTACAGCCTTCCTGTGAGATAAAATGCTATTATTCCAATTTTATAGATAAAGGAAATTAGCTCCAGAAAGGTCCCTAATTTGCCTAGGATCACAAAGGCAGTCAATGCTTGGGCCAGGATTGTAATCCAGTTCTAATGACTTCAAAGCCTATTTACTTTCCTTTAGGCAAATTACTCATAATTCTGATATTAAAAAGAGAATCAGTTTTCAATGAGGGTAGGATATACTCTTTCATTTTTGCTTTTTCCTTTTACAGTTTGAATCAAGGAGGAGACTGGTTCAAGATGGCAGAGTAAAAGGACGTACTCGTTTTCTCCTGCAAGAGTGCCAAAATCACAATTCGTTGAGCAGTCATCGACAGGAGGATGCTGGAACCCACCAAAGAGAAAGATACCCATGTCCAAGGTCAAAGGAGAAGCTGCAATGAGATGGTGGGAGTAGTGCAATCATAATAAAATCAAATCCTATTCCTGCCAGCTGAACAAACCACAAACTGGAGAACAATAATACCAAAGAAGTTCTCCTACTGTTATGAAGGTTCTGAGCCCCACATCAAGCTTCCCAGACCGAGGATCTGGCAAAGGGACTAGGAATCCCCAGGGAATCTGACTTTAAAGGCCAGCAGGTTTGAATTGCAGGACTTCCATAGGACTAGGGGAAACAGATGCCACTCTTGTGCATGTATGCTCAGTCATGTCTGACTCTTTGCCACCCTATGGACTTTAACCCACCAGGCTCTGCTGTCCATAGAATTTTTACAGCAAGAGTAGTGGAGTGAGTTGCCATTTCCTACTCCAGAGGATCTTCCTGACCCAGGGATTGAACCCATGTTTTTTGCATCTCCTCTTGGAGGGCACAAACAAAACCCTCTTGTTTGTACACCAGGACCCAGAGAAAAGGAACAGTAACCTCACAGGAGATTGAATCACACTTGACTGCTAGTGTTGAAAGTTCTCTTGTGTAAGCATGGGTTGCCAATGGCTTGCTGCAGGGGTGGGAACATTGGCAGCAGCAGTCCTGGGAGGTGCCCCATGGTGTTAGCCCTCTTGGAGGTTGCCATTAGCCCTACCATAAACACTGGAGCAAAAGCAAAAAAAAAAAAAGGAAAAAAGCAGAAAAGCAAAATGGCTGTCTGAGGAGGTCTTACAAATAGCTGTAAAAAGAAGAGAAGTGAAAAGCAAAAGGGAAAAGGAAAGATACACCCATTTGAATGCAGAGTTCCAAAGAATAGCAAGGAGAGATAAGAAAGCCTTCCTCAGTGATCAGTGCAAAAACATAGAGGAAAACAATAGAATGGGAAAGACTAGAGTTCTCTTCAAGAAAATTAGAGGTACCAAGGGAACATTTCATGCAAAGATGGGCTCAATAAAGGACAGAAGTGGTATGGACCTAACAGAAGAAGAAGACATTAAGAAGAGGTGGCAAGAATACACAGAAGAATGTACAAAAAAGATCTTCACGACCAAGATAATCATGATGGTGTGATCACTGACCTAGAGCCAGACATCCTGGAATGTGAAGTCAAGTGGGCCTTAGGAAGCATCACTATGAACAAAGCTAGTGGAGGTGATAGAATTCCAATTGAGCTATTTCAAGTCCTAAAAGATTATGCTGTGAAAGTGCTGCCCTCAATATGCCAGCAAATTTGGAAAACTCAGCAGTGGCCACAGGACTGGAAAATGTCAGTTTTCATTCCAATCCCTAAGAAAGTCAATGCCAAAGAATGCTCAAACTACCACACAATTGCACTCATCTCACATGCTAGCAGAGTAATGTTCAAAATTCTCCAAGCCAGGCTTCAGCAATATGTGAACCGTGAATTTACAGATGTTCAAGCTGGGTTTAGAAAAGTCAGAGGAACCAGAGTTCAAATTGCCAACATCTGCTGGATCATCGAAAAAGCAAGAGAGTTCCAAAAAAACATCTATTTCTGCTTTATTGACTCTGCCAAAGCCTTTGTTTGGATCACAATAAACTGTGGAAAATTCTGAAAGAGATGGTAATATCAGACCACCTGAACTGCCTCCTGAGAAATCTGTATGCAGGTCAGGAAGCAACAGTTAGAACTGTGCATGGAACAACAGACTGGTTCCAAATAGGAAAAGGAGTACATCAAGGCTGTATATTGTCACCCTGCTTATTTAACTTATATGCAGAGTACATCATGAGAAACGCTGGGCTGGAAGAACTACAAGCTGGAATCAAGATTTCCGGGAGAAATATCAATAACCTCAGATATGCAGATGACATCACCCTTATGGAGCCTCTTGATGAAAGTGAAAGAGGAGAGTGAAAAAGTTGGCTTAAAGCTCAACATTCAGAAAACTAAGATCATGGCATCTGGTCCCATCACTTGATGGCAAGTAGATGGGGTAACAGTGGAAACAGTGGCTGACTTATTTTTGGGGGCTCCAAAATCACTGCAGATGATGATTGCAGCCATGAAATTAAAAGACGCTTACTCCTTGGGAGGAAAGTTATCACCAACCTAGACAGCATATTAAAAAGCAGAGACATTACTTTGCCAACAAAGGTCTGCCTAGTCAAGGCTATGGTTTTTCCAGTGGTCATGTATGGATATGAGAGTTGGACTGTGAAGAAAGCTGAGTGCCGAAGAATTGATGCTTTTGAACTGTGGTGTTGGAGAAGACTCTTGAGAGTCCCTTGGACTGCAAGGAGATCCAACCAGTCCCTCCTTAAGGAGATAAGTCCTGGGTGTTCACTGGAAGGACTGATGTTGAAGCTGAAACTCCAATACTTTGGCCACCTGATGTGAAGAGCTGACTCATTTGAAAAGATCCTGATGCTGGGAAAGATTGAGGGAAGGAGGAGAAGGGATGACAGAGGATGAGATGGTTGGATGGCATCATTGACTCAATGGACATGAGTTTGGGTAAACTCCAGGAGTTGGAGATGGACAGGGAGGCCTGGTGTGCTGCAGTCCATGGGGTCGCAAAGAATCGGACATGACCGAGTAACTGAACTGAACTTAAAAGGCTATAGACTCCAGGGCTGGGTTGCCTCAGGCCAAACAACTAATAGGGAAGGAGGGGAGTCCCACCCATCAGCAGATAACTGGATTAAAGTTTTACTGATCAAGACCTTGTCCACCAGAGCAAGACTCAGTTTTCCCCACTGACAGTTGCTCCCAACAGGAAGCTTACACAAGCCTCTTAGTCTCATCTGCCAGAGGGCAGACAAAGCAAGAAGAACTATAATCTCCAGAATGAAAACCACAATTATAGAAATCTAATCAAAATGAAAATGCACAGGATTATGTCCCAGATGAAGGAACAAGATAAATCCCCAGAAAAACAACTAAATGAAGTGGAGATAGGCAATCTTGCAGAAAAAGAATCCAGAACAATAAAAGTGAAGTTGATCCAGGATCTCAGAAAAAGAATGGAGAAGATGCAAGAAATATTTACCAAAAACCTAGAAGATCTAAAGAACAAAGAGATGAAAAATACACTACCACTACTACTACTACTATTAAGTCGCTTCAGTTGTGTCAGACTCTGTGCGACCCCAGAGACGGCAGCCCACCAGGCTCCCCCGTCCCTAGGATTCTCCAGGCAAGAACCTGGCGTGGGTTGCCATTTCCTTCTCCAATGCATGAAAGTGAAATGTGAAAGTGAAGTTGCTCATTCGTATCCGACTCTTAGCGACCCCATGGACTGCAGCCTTCCAGGCTCCTCCATCCATGGGATTTTCCAGGCAAGAGGAGGAGCCTGGAAGGCTACAGTCCATGGGGTCGCTGAGGGTCGGACACGACTGAGTGACTTCACTTTCACATTTCACTTTCAGGGAAAAATACACTAGAAGGAATCAATAGCAGAATAACTGAGGCAGAACAGATAACTGACCTAAAAGACAGATTGGTGGAAATTAGGGCTCAAACAGAATAAAGGAAAAAGAATGAAAAGAAAAGAATACAGCATAAGAGGGCTTTAGGACAAAATTTAACACACCAACCTTTGCATTATAGGGGTCCCAGAAGGAGAAGAGAGAAAAAAAGGACCCAAGAAAATATCTGGAGACGATAGCTGAAAACTTCCCTAACAAGGGAAAGGAAGTAGTCAACCAAATCCAGGAAGTACAGAGAGTCCCAGGCAGGATAAACCCACGGAAGAACACACCAAGACACACAGTAATCAAACTGACAAAAATTAAAGACAAAGATAAAATATTAAAAACAACAAGGGAAAAGAGACAAATAATATACAAAGGAACATCCACAAGGTTATCAGCTGATTTCTCAACAGAAACTCTACAAGCTAGAAAGGAATGGCATAATATATTTAAAGTGATTAAAGGGAAGAATCTATAATCAAAAATACTCAGCAAGACCCTCATTCAGATTTGATGGAGAAATCAAAAGCTTTATAGACAAGCAAAAGTTAAGAGAATTCAGTACCACTAAACCAGCTTTACAAAAAATACTAAAGGAACTTATTTATGCAGGAAACACAAGAATAGGAGAAAACATACAAAAAATAAACCCAAAACAATTAAGAAAATGGTAACAGGATCACACATATCAATAATTATCTTAAATGTACATGGATTAAATGCACCAACCAAAAGACATAGACTGGCTGCATGGATACAAAAACAAGACCTCTATTCATGCTCTCTACAAGAAACGCACCTCAGACCCAGCGATACTTACAGGCTTAAAGTAAGGGGATGGAAGAAGGTATTCCATGCAAATAGAAATCAAAAGAAAGCTAGAGTAGTGATACTCATATCAGACAAAACGACTTTAAAACAAAGACTAGTGTAAGAGACAAAGAAGTAGGCTACATAATGATCAAGGGTTCGACCCAAGAAGACGATATAACAATTATAAGTATATATGCACCAAATATAGGAGCATCTCAACATGTAAGACAAATACAAACAACCATAAAGGGAGAAATTGACTGTAACACAATAATAGTGGGGGACTTTAATACCTTACTTTCATCAATGGACAGATCATCTGGACAGAAATCAACATCAGCTGATATTTACAGAGCATTCCATCTAAAAGCGGAAGACGACACATTCTTCTTAAGTGCACATGGAACATTCTCCAGGGTTGATCACATGCTGGGCCACAAAGTGAGCCTTGGTAAAATTAAGAAGATTGAAGTCATATCAAGCATCTTTTTCTGATCACATTGCTATGAGATTAGACATGAACTACAAGAAAGAAGACTCTAAAAAGCACAAACACATGATGGCTAAACAATATTCTACTAAACAACCGAAGGTTGACTGAAGAAATCAAAGAGGAAATACAATTTAAATCAAGGAAAAATATAGGAGATTCTTGCTGGGAATGTACTCTCTAATTCTATTTCATCTGCTTAAGCTCCATGAAGAAAGTAGAAACTGAGAGCATATCAAATAAGGGAAAGAGGTTGTGCAGCAAAATACAAGCAAGATGGCTCTAATAAACAGATAATAAATGAGAAGGACTGATAGAAAAACAAGAAAGTGACAGGTCAGGCCTGATGGGTGAATGGAAGGCAAAGCGTGTTTGCCTGATAAAAGCAAATTGAGCAGGTGATAGGAATTAACATAGGAAATGACAAGTTTGTGGCAGCGTCACAGGAAAAGTCCCATAAGGATGTCTGCACCCTGTGGTTGTGTTAGATGGCTAGACACCATGAAATACACCATGATGGGCACAGGCCACTGCAGTAGAATGTATATTTCCAATCTAACATCAGGACGCTCATAGTTTGAAGTGCTATTCTTTAATGCTTTCAGAGCTTGATTTTGTTTCAATGAGCTAACTTTCAATATAACATCTTTAGGTGTTATAAACGGAATAATTCTAGGGATCTGTATGTTAATGAGGTCCAAAATCTCCCATACAATCACAGGAGCAAGTGGGACACCATGAAATACACCATGATGGGCACAGGCCACTGCAGTAGAATGTATATTTCCAATCTAACATCAGGACGCTCATAGTTTGAAGTGCTATTCTTTAATGCTTTCAGAGCTTGATTTTGTTTCAATGAGCTAACTTTCAATATAACATCTTTAGGTGTTATAAACGGAATAATTCTAGGGATCTGTATGTTAATGAGGTCCAAAATCTCCCATACAATCACAGGAGCAAGTGGGATGTGTGCATCTGCTCTCAATAGAAAACTCAAAGCAAGTTGATGGCATCTTTGATGGGAGATGTAAATGTATTTTTGAGTACTATATTTTCTTCCTGGTATCTTAGGTTTTCTCAAAAGATGCACATTAATTCACTATATTCAGGTAACATTCTGAACTTTGGACATAAGAAATTTTCTCCAAATGGAAGCTGTAAAAATCTAAATTTGATGGGGAGAAAGGGAAAGAAGGAGCTCCTATAAAGTATATACATGCAGGAAGCCAGGTGTCTTGGCTATCAGCTAACCAACATTGGTTAAGTGGTGGTTGGTTCAGCCTGGTTAATTTGGTTAAACCAAATTAAGCTACAGGATTTTTTTCTTTACACTTTAGAAAAGAACATTCATCATCAAGTTCTTTGTTTCTAACACCATTCTCCAATAAAAGAAACCAGGACTACAGAGAGAAGAGGGTGATGCTAAGACTGGGACAGGAAATACACAAGATGGATCCAGAGCCTACTGAAGTACCAGAGAGTGAGGAGGTGACTGAACAAACAAAATAAAAACACGACGAGGGGGAACATCAAAGGAACATAGGTGCCAGTGGAGAGAGCCCCCAACGGGCAAAATTAGAACAATTTGAGCAAACAAATAAAGTAGTATTGGTTTATAAATCAAAGTACAAAATAAACACCTATGAATCCATACTGATAGAACACATAAATAAATAAACGGGAGAAAGGAGACAAATGTCTAATGCAGAAGAATTTCAAATAATTTATGTAATAACATTCTGCCCTCTAGGAGGTGGAGCATACGCCCCTCCTTAAGAGTCGGCTCTGCAGGGTGACTTCTTTCCAAAAGGCACAGCATGGCCAGGGATGAGAGGAGAAGAGTAACTTTATAGGAGGAAGCTGACAAGCACTACAGGCAGGTGATCAAGATCAGCACCAACAGTGGTCTGTCATGGTTAGTAGCCTTGATGTGACTTAAGGAAAAAGGCACTTTTCTGTGCTTCTTTTCCCCCAAACCCATACCCAGTATAATCATGAGCAAGGCATCAGACAAATCCCAGTGCTGAGCTTCTTACAAGATACCTGACTTCTCATAGTTGTCAAGATCATCAAAAACAAAGGAAGCCTGAGAAACTGTCATAGTACCAGTCTGATGGGTATTCAGATCTATCTGTGTGTGTGGTTTATAAAATGTTTTGGACTCCCGGAGCGGTGGCTGCTAGCAATGTTCTTTTTTTTGTGAATGTCTCGAGATACACAGAGATGGATCTCTGGAATATTCCACATATCTTCTGCCCTTTTTGGCCATGCTGATCGATCCAAGAATGAACACCATCAGCCAAGATAATTACACGATATCCATCCAGCGGGGTCGCAGGGACACCAGGATTGGGAGCTGGGCCACTTCACTGGTAGTGCTCTGAAGAGATCTGTGTCCTGAGGCATAGACGTTGCCCTTGACATTGTTCTTTCCCTTCCCATTCCCAAATCTTTATGGTTCAACATTTGCCACCTATGCATTAGCTATGTCAGTACTCATTCAGCAAAAAAATAAAAAAATTCATTTTACTTTTTGTTCAAGCTCACCACAATTAGTTTTTGTTGTTTGCAGTCAGAAAGCCTAAGTGTAGAGCTTCCCTGGTGGCTCAGCAGTAAAGAATCCGCCTGCCAAGGCAGGAGACACAGGTTTGATCCCTAATCAGGGAAGATCCTACACGCCGTGGTACAACTGGGCCGGCGTGCCACAGCTGTTGGCTCTGTGCTCTGGGGCCCGGGAGCCACAACTACTGAAGCCCGAGTGCCCCAGAACCTGTGATTGTCAATGGGAGAGGCCACCCCAGTGAGAAGCCCACGAGCCACAACTAGAAAATAGCCCCCACTTGCTGCAACTAGGGAAAAGCCCACACAGCAACAAAGACCCAGCAGAGCCACAAATAAATAAATAAAAATAATTTTTTAAAAAAGCATAAGTGTATATACGTACACATAAAATATTTATAAAACGGAATCTCAGGAGTCATTGCATTCTGAAGCATCTTCCTTCCTATTATGCGATGTATCTTGAGAGTGACTGTGCAGCATTTCGCGTGTGGATACACTATAATATATTTAGTCCTCTCCCTTCTGATAGGTTACTTACAGTACTTTTGCCATGAAAAACAATGCTGAGTACAGAGGAGGATTATCAGAAATGAAGGAAGAGGACACGGCTCCTTTCTTCTCTGGTCCGAACTCCAATCAGTCTGCCCCTCCTGAGATAAATAGCTTTATGAGGTCCTAGGCTCTGTAAAAGTTTAGGCAAAGTACAAAATGCTTCATACCCTGTGGACTGAGGAAGACAGCCAAGGATCCTGTCTGCCCACAGTCCCCATCTCTGGGAGCTTTTCACAAAGCGAGGAATCCAGTCAAGTCCTTATCTCAGAGATCTCTGGTCCTCAGGGACAATGATCTCAGTCCCACATACATGTATTGCATCTCCTTGGCTCCTAAGAAACCTGGAGGAAATGGACCCAGTGGGCAGAATTCTTCTGCTCCTGAAACTTGGAGAGTGCAGAATAATGGGAGCAAGGAAGCTTCCTCCAGGTGACCCAGGATGGGCCTGACAGCCTGCTGCCTTTTTGACTGCAGTCTCATGAGAGAAAAGATGACTCTATCTTCCTCCACCTGCAGGAATGCTGCCTTGAAGATGGCTCTAGTAACCAGTAGCACCTCAGTTCAGTTCAGTTGCTCAGTCGTATCCTACTGTTTGCTACCCCATGAATCGCAGCACACCAGGCCTCTCTGTCCATCACCAACTCCCAGAGTTCACTCAAACTCACGTCCATCGAGTCGGTAATGCCATCCAACCATCTCATCCTCTGTCGTCCCCTTCTCCTCCTGCCCCCAATCCCTCCCAACATCAGAGTCTTTTCCAATGAGTCAACTTTTCACATGAGGTGGCCAAAATATTGGAGTTTAAGCTTCAACATCAGTCCTTCCAATGAACACCCTGGACTGATCTCCTTTAGGATGGACTGGTTGAATCTCCTTGTAGTCCAACGGACTCTCAAGAGTCTTCTCCAACACCACACTTCAAAAGCATCAATTCTTTGGTGCTCAGCCTTCTTCACAGTCCAACTCTCACATCCATACGTAACCACTGGAAAAACCATAGCCTTGACTAGACAGACCTTTGTTGGCAAAGTAATGTCTCTGCTTTTTAATATGCTATCTAGGTTGGTCATAACTTTCCTTCCAAGGAGTAAGCGTCTTTTAATTTCATGGCTGCAGTCACCGTCTGCAGTGATTTTGGAGCCCAGAAAAATAAAATCTGACACTGTTTCCACTGTTTCCCCATCTATTTCCCATGAAGTGATGGGACCAGATGCCATGATCTTCGTTTTCTGAATGTTGAGCTTTAAGCCAACTTTTTCACTCTCCACTTTCACTTTCATCAAGATGGTCTTTAGTTCCTCTTCACTTTCTGCCATACGGGTGGTGTCATCTGCATTTCTGAGGTTATTGATATTTCTCCCAGCAATCTTGATTCCAGCTTGTGTTTCTTCCAGCCCAGCATTTCTCATGATGTACTCTGCATATAAGTTAAATAAGCAGGGTGACAATATACAGCCTTGACATACTCCTTTTCCTATTTGGAACCAGTCTGTTGTTCCATGCACAGTTCTAACTGTTGCTTCCTGACCTGCATATAGGTTTCTCAAGAGGCAAGTCAGGTGGTCTGATATTACCATCTCTTTTAGAATTTCCCACAGTTTGTTGTGATCCGCACAGTCAAAGGCTTTGGCATAGTCAATAAAGCAGAAATGTTTTTTTGGAACTCTCTTGCTTTTTCGATGATCCAGCAGATGTTGACAATTTGATCTCTGGTTCCTTTGCCTTTTCTAAAAACATCTGGAAGTTCACAGTTCACCTATTGCTGAAGCCTGGCTTGGAGAATTTTGTGCATTACTTTACTACCATGTGAGATGAGTGCAAATTCAGACTTAAGTTGAAGAAAGTAGGGAAAACCACTAGACCATTCAGTATGACCTAAATCAAATCCCTTATGATTATACAGTGGAAGTGAGAAATAGATTTAAGGGACTAGATCTGATAGATAGAGTGCCTGATGAACTATGAACGGAGGTTCGTGACATTGTACAGGAGACAGGGTCAAGACCATCCTCATGGAAAAGAAATGCAAAAAAGCAAAATGGCTGTCTGAGGAGGTCTTACAAATAGCTGTAAAAAGAGGAGAAGTGAAAAGCAAAGGAGAAAAGGAAAGATATAAGCATCTGAATGCCGAGTTCCAAAGAAGAGCAAGGAGAGATAAGAAAGCCTTCCTCAGCGATCAATGCAAAGAAATAGAGGAAAACAACAGGATGGGAAGGACTAGAGATCTCTTCAAGAAAATTAGAGGTACCAAGGGAACATTTCATGCAAAGATGGGCTCCATAAAGGACAGAAATGGTAGGGACCTAACAGAAGCAGAAGATATTAAGAAGAGGTGGCAAGAATACACAGAAGAACTGTACAAAAAAGATCTTCACGACCAAGATAATCATGATGGTGTGATCACTGACCTAGAGCCAGACATCCTGGAATGTGAAGTCAAGTGGGCCTTAGAAAGCATCACTATGAACAAAGCTAGTGGAAGTGATGGAATTCCAGTTAAGCTATTTCAAATCCTGGAAGATGATGCTGTGAAAGTGCTGCCCTCAATATGCCAGCAAATTTGGAAAACTCAGCAGTGGCCATAGGACTGGAAAAGGTCAGTTTTCATTCAATCCCAAAGAAAGTAGCACCTCAGGGAGTAATAAAGAGTAACAAACACATCTCTAAGGTAGTCCAGCAAAGAGAAGACCAGTCAGGTTAACAAGAACACATGTCCAGTTAAGTCAAAGTTCTGGAACAGACAGATGGAAAATTGATCAAGGAAAGAGAACTTAAGAAGATGCAAGGAATCACACACATTCACACACACACAGACTTTCTGACACTAAAAACACGATTTTCCATCTATACAATTCAGCTGATAAATTGGAGGAGATTTACTAATGGTCTGGTAAATCAAACTGAAGAGTCATCTCAAAACACAGAGCAAAAATTAAAAAGAAGGAATTATTAGGAAAGAGGGAAGAGACTTGGACGGTGCATCAAGGGTGTGTAACTAGCAAATAAGAGGTGTTCCAGAGGAGCTAAAGGAACAGATGGAGGAGAGGCAATTATTAAACAAATTAAAAGAACATTTCCCAGCAATGAGTGAAAGTCTAAGTCTGCAAATTGAAGGGGCTCACCAAGTTCCAGGAATGATTGATGAGAAAACATATATCTTTAGGCATTCCTGCTAAAATTCTTGAATTCTAAGGATAGAAATAATAATATTATATGTTTCTAGGGTTCACTTCAGTTCATCACTTAGTCATGTCCAACTCTTTGCGACCCCATGGACTGCAGCACACCAGGCCTCCCTGTCCATCACCAACTCCCAGAGTTTACTTAAACTCATGCTCATTGAGTCGGTGATACCATCCAACCATCTCATCCTCTGTCGTCCCCTTCTCCTCCCGCATTCAATCGTTCCAAGCATCAGTGTCTTTTCAAATGAGTCAGCTCTTCTCATCAGGTGGCCAAAGTATTGGAGTTACAGCTTCAGCATCAGTCCTTCCAATGAATATTCAGGACTGATCTCCTTTAGGATTGACTGGTTGGACCTCCTTGTAGTCCAAGGGACTCTCAAGAGTCTTCTCCAATACCACAGTTCAAAAGCATCATTTCTTCAGCACTCAGCTTTCTTTATAGTCCAAATCTCACATCCATACATGACTACTGGAAAAACCATAGCTTTGACTAGATGGACCTTTGTTGGCAAAGTAATGTCTCTGCTTTTTAATATGCTGTCTGGTTTGGTCATAGCTTTTCTTCCAAGGAGCAAGTGTCTTTTAATTTCACGGCTACAGCCACCATCTGCAGTGATTTAGGAGCCCCCCAAAATAAAGTCTGTCACTGTTTGCACTGTTTCCCCATCTATTTGCTGTGAAGTGATGTGACCGGATGCCATGATCTTCGTTTTCTGAATGTTGAGCTTTAAGCCAACCTTTTCACTCTCCTCTTTCACTTTCATCAAGAGGCTCTTAAGTTCTTCTTCACTTTCTGCCATAAGGGTGGTGTCATCTGCATATCTGAGGTTATTGATATTTCTAGGGTAGAACAAAAGAATTACCTGCAAAAGAAGAGCAAGACTCTCATAGTATTTCTCATTGACTGAGTAGACAACTAGGAGAAAAAAGAATAGCCTAAGAATTTGATCTCACCAAGTACCCATTCACGTGCCTAGGTGGGCAAAGATGTTAACAAACATGCTAGAATTCAGAGCATATAGATTTCATGTCATCTACAAACCCCTGGCTATGGCAAAGAACAGCATTTCTCAACTTTACTGTAGATCAGTCAAGGACCTTGTGAAACTGCAGATTCCAGTTCAAGAGATCTTAGAAAGAAATAGCAGATCTTGCCTTTCTAACAAGCGTTCAGGTATGGGGGACCTTTTGATTTTGAATCCTTGGCACTACCTCTTTGCAGCTACATCAACTTGTTCTTTTATTTTTCTGTTTCACTTTCTTCATCTGTAAAGTGGGGATAAAGATAGTACCTGCCTCAGATCAGATCAGATCAGTCGCTCAGTCGTGTCTGACTCTTTGTGACTCCATGAATTGCAGCATGCCAGGCCTCCCTGTCCATTACCAACTCCCAGAGTTCACTCAGACTCATGTCCATCGAGTCAGTGATGCCATCCAGCCATCTCATCCTCTGTCGTCCCCTTCTCCTCTTGCCTCCAATCCCTCCCAATATCAGAGTCTTTTCCAATGAGTCAACTCTTCACATGAGGTGGCCAAAGTACTGGAGTTTCAGCTTTAGCATCATTCCTTCCAAAGAACACCCAGGGCTGATCTCCTTCAGAATGGACTGGTTGGCTCTCCTTGCAGTCCAAGGGACTCTCAAGAGTCTTCTCCAACACCACAGTTCAAAAGCATCAATTCTTCGGTGCTCAGCCTTCTTCACAGTCCAACTCTCACATCCATACATGACCACAGGAAAAACCATAGCCTTGACTAGACGAACCTTTGTTGGCAAAGTAATGTCTCTGCTTTTGAATATGCTATCTAGGCTGGTCACAACTTTCCTTGCAAGGAGTAAGTGTCTTTTAATTTCATGGCTGCAGTCACCATCTGCAGTGATTTTGGAGCCCAGAAAAATAAAATCTGACACTGTTTCCACTGTTTCCCCATCTATTTCCCATGAAGTGATGGGACCGGATGCCATGATCTTAGTTTTCTGAATGTTGAGCTTTAAGCCAACTTTTTCACTCTCCACTTTCACCTTCATCAAGAGGCTTTTGAGTTCCTCTTCACTTTCTGCCATAAGGGTGGTGTTGTAAACATTACATGAGATCACATATGTGAACTTTACTTAAATTGTACCTGGTCCATAGTGAGTATTCAATAAATATTACCTATCAACATAACAAAGGACTCTCCTGCACAGTGTAGTATGAATGTTAAACTAGAAGTTTTAGAACAGAAGTAGCATGCTGTGAAGGCCATTTTATTATGGTAACTGAAAGTATTGAATGACCTCAGCAAGTCCTGATATGTGGGAGTATGGAGGGGCAGCAGCATCATTGCCAAGGTTCCATCTCAGGAAGACAGAGGAGAGAAGAGAGAACAAGTGCATCCAGAACTATTTTAGAGTTCATCTTGTGGGAAAAATGGCCAGGTTGTTTTCAGATAGTAGAGAAAATGTCTTATCATGAGCATGGAAGTAGAGAAAGTGTCTGTTAATGGGATATAGAAGAATATTAGAATTTCCATGTTAACATAAGAAAATAAAGTGGACTGAAAATTTATCAAATTAGCAAGAAAAAAAGAATAAACAAGTATTAGTCTTAAGAATCTTGTAAGAAAATCTAGAAAATTAAAAGTACTGTCTAGAGTCAAGATAAGTGTTAGTCGCTCAGTTGTGCCCGACTCTTTGTGACCCCATGGACTGCAGCTCACCAGGCTCCTCTGTCCATGAGATTTTCCAGGCAATGATACTGGAGTGGGTTGCCATTTCCTTCTCCAGGGGATCTTCCCAACCCAGGGTCAAACCCAGGTCTCCTGCACTGCAGGCAGATTCTTCACCTATTGAACTACCAGGGAAGCCCCACTTTGTTTTAATCCTTTATTCAAGCTTCCCAGGTGGTAGTAGAGGTAAAGAACCCACTGCCATCTCAGGAGACCTAAGAGATGTAGGTTGGATCCCTTGGTTGGGGAGATCCCCTGGAGGAGGGCATGGCAGCCCACTCCAGTATTCTTGCCTGGAGAATCCCATGGACAGAGGAGCCTGGAGGGCTGCAGTCCATAGGGTTAGAAAGAGTCAGACACAACTGAATCAACTTAGCATGCATGCAATCCTTTATTCTCTTAATGTAGCATATCACATTGATTGATTTTCAATCATATGATGAACCATTCTTGCATCCCAGGGATAAATAAGATAGACTTTCTTGATCAACCCTGATAAGCCAGACACTTCCCTCCACCCCAACAGATCTATTTGACTATATAAAAATGGTATATTTGGGAGAAAAAATATGATTATGAGAGGGACTGCCTGTTTGTGCACACTGATTCCTTTTCTTCAAAGGACACATTTTCCCCCCATTGTATTTTTACAGCTTGCTGTGCTGTGCTGTGCTGTGCTTAGTTGCTCAGTTGTGTCCAGCTCTTTGCGACCCCATGGACTGTAGCCCTCCAGGCTCCACTGTCCATGGAATTCTCTAGGCAAGAATACTGGAGTGGGTTGCCATGCCCTCCTCCAGAAGATCTTCCCAACCAAGGGATCAACCTTCTCAACCCAGGTCTCCCACATTTACCATCTCAGCTACCAGGGAAAGGGATTCTGCCTGGCCAAATTCTGAAACTCATCAGGACAAGGAACTCCTTTCTATGTCTGTTCCATTTTCTTCCTTCTGGAATAGGAATGTCTATAACTATTATCGTATGCCTATCCCACCGCTGCATTTTGGAAGCAGGAGCCCTGTTGATGTCTTGTTTCACTGATTCACAGATGCAAAGGAATTTTGCTCCAGGGTTTTGACCTGTTGCTGATTTTTACCTGTTGCTGAGTTTTACAGCTTACTGAGATACAACTGAGGCACAATAGCAACATTTAAAGTATACAATATGAGTTTTGCCATATGTTTAACACCTGTGAAATCATCACTATAATCAAGGCAAAGAACATATTCATTATACCCAAAGTTTCTTGGTGCCCTTTGATCATTCATTCCTCACTCTCCACCCCATCCCCATGGGCTTACTTATGGACTACATTTCCCAACCTTTCTACAGGGAGGTGAATGAAAGCCAGAATGTCTTCCAGGCCTAATCGTCCACATATGAGCTTTTCTGTCTTCCCCCTAAGGCCTGGCTGGCTGTTGACAGCCAAGGTAACCTAGGAAGCTAAAATTAGCAAAGAACTCGTCAGCCTGGATCTCTGAGTGACCGTGTGGAGCAGAGGATCCCATTCCATTGACAATAAATATCCATTGTGTCCAACCACTACTCTGGTGTTTATTGCAGCAACTAGTGTTATCTTAACTAATACAATAATATTCACAGAACACTTACAAACTGATAAGACATGAGCAAACAACCCACTGGGAAAAGGTTAAAAAGAGTCAGTTCACAGAAGGGTAAATCCATAATAATGTAGTAAATGCATGGAAAGATGTTCATATACTAGTAAGTAAAAACATTCAAATTAAAGTAGCACATTGTACCAGCAACCATTGAAAAGACTAGTAATACTTATTGTCAGGGATGAAGTGGGAAGGGTACCAGAACATTGGTGGTAAAAGTGTGAGTTGTTATGGACTTTTTGGAAAATTAATCTGGCAACATACACTAAGATAATAAATACTTTCTTTGCTTTAGTAGCTCCACTCTTGGGAACTCATTTCAGTCAATAAAGATACTAGGAGGTAAAAATATCTTTGTAAGAGGATGTTTATTGAAGACTGTACATATGACAAAAACAAAACCAATTAAAACATAACTGGAAGCAAAAGTAATAACTTATCAGTAAAGGGATGGTTGAATAATGATAAAATAACTATGCCATGGAAACCAAGGCAGCAAATATGAAAAAATAAATTAGATAAAATGTAGGAATTTCTATGAGGTTTTGTTGATTAATAAAAATGCAGAAAAGTGTATATAACACAAAATTTATTTTCATAAACAAAACCTTGCAGCAATACGTGTATGGAAATACATATTTATGGGTATATACATGTAGGTATAAAATTAAATGAGCATGGAAAATATTTAACAATAACATAAGATATTAAAACACAGATTATAAGTATGGTTGGGAAAAAAGGTACGATAGGCTAAATAATGGCTCCCAAGATGTCCATGTCCTAATCCTCAGAACCTGTGAATACTACCTTATACGGCAAAGGGACCTCACAGGTGTGATTAAGGACTTCAAATTAGGAAAATTATCCTAAATTATCCAAGTGGGCACAATATTAAGGCAAGGGTCTCTTATAAGAGGCAGGCTACGCTAGGGAGGAAAGGAGAGGAAAAGGCAATGGGATGACACTGGAATGATGCAGCCACAAGCCAAGGGATGCTGAAAGACATAGGAAGAGATTCTCCCCGTGGAGCCTCTAAAGAAATTAGTCCTGAACACACCTGACTTTAGCCCTGAAAGATTCATTTCAACTTTTGGCCTTTAGAACTAAAAGAGAAATAAATAGATACTTGTCACAGCAGCAACAGGAAACTAATATAGGGATAATATTGGTAAAGGGAGTGCTAACCAAAAATCTTAGATGATGTCCTAATGACCTTCACTTGTGTGTATAACCTTCTCCCCTTGGGTGTGGGTGGAACCAGTGAATATAATAGGATAGCACTCCTGTGATTATGTTATGTGGCTACAGTAAAGGGATTTTTGAAGGTAAAATTAGATTTGACTTTGAATTCATCAAAAAGATTGTCCTGTAACCCTCCATTTATATAAAATTTTTAAAAATCTTGAAAAGAAGAAAGTAAAAAAAAAAATGATTTTTACTAAAGTTAAAACTTGTAAATTATGAGTCAGATATCATATATGCAACAAAATGTAGCTTTACTTTTAAAAACTGAACTAAACTTTGCTCAAATTTTCATAAAAAAAAAGAAAAAGATTGTCCTGGATGAATCTGATTCAATCAAACAAACTCTTTAAAAGAGGGCTTAGGCCTTCCCTGAGATCAGAAATGCTGGCTTTACTATGGAGAATAGTGTGGAAGTTGCATAAAAACTAAAAACAGAGCTACCATATGACCCTGCAATCCCACTCCTGGGCATATATCTGGAGAAAAACATGGTCCAGAAAGACACATGCATCCCAGTGTTCACTGTAGCACTGTTTACAATATTCAAGACCAAGGCATGGAAGAAACCTAAATGTCCATCAACAGAGGACTGGATAAAGAAGATATGGTACATATATACAATGGAATATATACAATGGAATATTACTCAGCTATTAAAAAGAACAAAATAATGCTATTTGCATCAACATGGATGGACCTAGAATTGTCACACTGAGTGAAGTAAGTCAGAGAAAGAGAAATATCACATGTTATCCCTTATACATGGAATCTAAAAAGAAATGTTAATTTATAAGACAGAAACAAACTCACAGACTTCAAGAAAAAACTTATGGTTACCTGGGGGAAGGATAGGGGGAAGGGATAGTTAGGGAGTTTGGGATGGACATGTAGACATTGCTATATTTAAAATGAATAACTAAGAAGACCTACTGTATAGCACAGGGAACTCTGCTCAATGTTATGTGCCAGCCTGGATGGAAGCGAGGTTTGGGGGAGAATGGAGATACATGTATATTTATGGCTGAGTCTGTTTGCTGTTCATCTGAAACTATCACAACATTGTTAGTTGGCTATACCCCAATACAAAATAAAAAGTTAAAAAAGAAAAAAAGAAATGCTGGCTTTGTAGAAGCCGATCACCACAACTTCTACAGCCACAGTGGATGAATTCTACTGACAACCACATGAGCCTAGAAGGGGACCTTGAGCCTCATATAAATCTACTGCCTCCCCAAACACTTTGATTGTGGCCAGTGAGACCCTGAGCAGAGGCTCGAGCTAAGGCATGCCTAAACTCCTGACTCGAAGAAACTGGGAGATCATAAATGGGTATTATTTTAAGCCTTTGAGTTTGGGGTAATTTCACAATATTTTCTATTTCACAATAGAAAACTCATGTATCACTTTGCTGACAAAGGTCCATATAGTCAAAGCTATGGTTTTTCCAGTAGTCATGTATGGATGTGAGAGTTGGACCATAAAGAAGGCTGAACACCAAAGAACTGATGCTTTTAGACTGCAGTGTTGAAGAAGATTTTTGAGAGTCCCTTGGACTGCAAGGAGACCAAACCAGTCAATCCTAAAGGATATCAACCCTGAATATTCATTGGAAGGACTGATGCTGAAGCTGAAACACCAATACTTTGGCCACCTGACGTGAAGAGCCAACTTATTAGAAAAGACCCTGTTGCTGGGAAAGATTGAAGGCAGAGTAT
This sequence comes from Bos indicus, assembly GCF_029378745.1. Taxonomy (NCBI): domain Eukaryota; kingdom Metazoa; phylum Chordata; class Mammalia; order Artiodactyla; family Bovidae; genus Bos; species Bos indicus. The sequence continues at coordinate 117,480,095 of NC_091760.1, forward strand.
GAGATAGTTGGATGCCTTCATCAACTCAATGGACATGACTTGAAGCAAACTCTGGGAGACAGTGAAGGACAGGGAAGCCTGGCGTGCTGCCATCCATGGGTTCACAAAGAGTAAGTCATGACTGAGTGACTGAACAACACCACCAAATCAGGTGAAAAATGATAGAAGCATATTGAGCATATACATCAGCCATTTGTATTATTTCTCTGATTTGCCTATTCATAACCTTCCAGCCTGAAACAACTGTTGCCAAATGAAAGGCAAACCATCTTCTGTGGGACAAAGGGATAGAAAAACTTTCCCCTTCCAACAATATCACCATGGAGCACTGAAGGACTGAGTTTCATACCATCTAAGCTATTCTGTTACTCTCAAAAAGCTGCTTTGGGAAAACATTCTGGTGAGTAAAACAGTAAAAATATTCCTGCCTACTAAGGTACGTGATGCAACACAAATGAATCATTAAAATCATTGTAAGAATAGCTCTCATTTAAGTATATAAAAGTCAGCAGGGAAATTTTTTTCAGAGCTTGCTAAATAATCTACGCTGACTTTATGTCTTCTCTCTTGCAAGATTCTAAAGCATTGCCAAATTTATCTTGCTCACCTGCTTCACTCTGTTAACTTTCAAAGGAGCTGGATCTATATTGGTGAAATTCTATTAGGTAATACTTAGTTACCCTTTTATGAAAGATTGCTGGCTGAGCCAACAAGGATAACTAACTTCATTCATTCACTCACTCATTCATTCAAAAAATACTTAACACCGATTACACACAAGGCTTCTAGTAAGATGGAGGATACAGTGATGAACATACCTGACATATGTCCTGTCTTCATGGATTTATAGTTCAGTAGGAGAAGTCAGTTCAATAAATTCTTGTTGTTCAGTCACTAAGTCATGTCTGATGCATTGCAATCTCATGAGCTATAACATGCCAGGCTCCATGGGGTTCTCCAGGCAAGAATATTGGAGTTGGTTGCAATTTGCTTCTCTAGGAGATATTCCCGGACCAGGGATGGAACCCACATCCCCTGCATTGGCAGACAGATTCTTTACCACTGAGCTACCAGGGAAGCTCCAGTTTAATAAATAGACTATCATTACACAGTGTGATGATCAAGGAAGTTCAGATAATCTGCAGTGGCTGGTTTGGTGTGGGCATGGGAAAGAGTGCTCCAAGCAGAGGAAACTGCATGTCTTCTATCAAATAACTATCATCACAATCATATTCCCTAAGCATGCATGATGCTAGCTAGGCATGGAATCAACAGCTAATTCCTGTGAAAATGTTAAGAAGCTTGATACAAAACCTCAGGATTGTATTCAAGGTTTTATTTCACTTGAGTCTCTACTAGACAGGGAAGAGCTTCACTAAAGTTTCTGGAACCTCTTGCCTGCCCTGCAATCATTCATTTGACATTTGTCAAGCATCTTCTCCATGCCAGAATATGCGCTGGGCACTTACTGAGCACTAGCTCAATAAGATACCACTGCTAACCTCAAGGGTCAATAGTCTCATAGGGATGGGGAGGAGATAGACACATAAACACATAAACTTCACTATGACTATAATTCAGCATGATAAATATTGTGGTAGAGGAAGTAAGATAAGAATAAAAAGAAGGAATGAACTTATTCCACCAGGGAGGTAGGAAGGATTCACAGATCTTGATGAGTGAATATTTACCACAAAGTCAAATTGGGAAAGATTTTTTGTTGTTGTTGATACACGGAAGGAATACAAAGGCTGAAAAGGAAAAACATTATGCAGGAAAAGTTAAAAAGTGTGTGGCTGTGGCCAGAGAACAAGATGCATGGTGGGCCGTAGAGAAAAACAGAAAGATAATTGGCATCCAGCTGGTGAGGGCCTTGACTGGTGAGAGAGCAATAGTGTCTGGACTATTAATGCCAGGAGAAGATGGTTGAAGCTGTTACACAGGACGTGTCATGGCAACCATCCATCTATACAATGGAGGATTTACTTTCAGAGCCCACTCCAAACAGAAATAATCTTTTACACCAAATAAAAATTTAATCCCCTGTTTCCCCATCTCTACCATTATATCTCCAAGTAATACACTCCCACAGGGGGTACCGCATGTTCTAAGAGGTCCAGAGACTGATTTGCCTAAGACCAACCATTCCTGTGGCGTATGTTCAGGAGCTAAAAACTATTAATAACTATTAATACCTGTGAAAGTAATAAAAACCTGAGATAAAAAGTGAGCATCACTGCACAGATATCCTAGAATCAAATAGAAGCACACAGAGGAATACCATTAAGGGTTACTACCAGTTTCTTGTGACTCCCTCATAGCTCCGTCAGTAAAGAATCTGCCTGCAATGCAGGAGACCCGGGTTTGATTCCTGGGTGGGAAAGATCACCTGGAGGATGAAATTTCAACCCACTCCAGTATTCTTGCCTGGAGAATCCTGTGGACAGAGGATCCTGGTGGGCTATAGTCCATGGGGTCATGGGAGGATCGACATGAGACAAATAAACAACCATTGTATATCTTCTTTATGATCAGCTGAGTGTAACTGTGTATAATGAACTTTATATTGTTCTCATTTCAGAGTGTGTCTTCAGTCATCATCTTTTGCCATCTTCTTATATTCCCCAGTTAAAGAACCCCTCTGATAGAGTTTGGTACACAGATGTCTGTGCTGAGCAGAGAGTCAAGATTTCAGTGTCCAGAATGGACAAAACCAGGTAACAAGGTCCCCATTTAGATTGGATGTGTTACCTGCCACACAAACTTAAGGTATTTGGACTTTATTCTGGAAGCCAGAAATTCCTAGTCTCTCTATAGTGAAAGGGCTACCCATATCCTCTTAGACCTTGGGGTAACGAGGCAGGACTCAAGACCATCATAATCCTAAACTCTTTGCCTTAAGCCACAAATAATTTCCATTCAGCCCAATGGGAGCCTAAAAATATTACTGTTTCCTATATGTTGATGAGTAAAAAGACCAGGAAGCACTACTGCAGTGAGGAGGCATAATGAACTGTGGTTATTATCGTAGAGCATGGGCACTTTCGACTCAAAGCACTGGATGCCTCTCTGGATGTGCCAAGGAAACAGGCTTGTAGGACAGAAGACCTGGGATGTCTATACTGGGATAATGAAGGTGAATTAGCAGGAAGGATGGAAAGGAAAGGTGAAGCCATCATTAAATTACCCTTCTAGATGCAATTACATGAAAGATAGTAAATAGTTGCTCTCCATTTCTTCTTAGAAATGAAACAGGATTGGATTTTAACTGCAGCCTGAGGAATACATTTCATGCTCTCAAGTCACTCATGTTTATACTATGAGAGATTTTCTTGTGTAAATATCATAGTCTACTTTGATATGGAGTCATCAGTGACTTTGTCTGCCATCCTTATTCATTTTTGTAGCCACAACACCTACAGTGCCTCATACAGAGTGAGCTCTCAATCAATATTATGGTGTCAACTGATGGTGATCAAGAGAGACAGGCTGATATTCTCTGAAATTCATTACATACACAACAGGTTTTCACACTTGGAATGTCTTAGGAATCATGGACCGTGGGGCCGTGATGTATCCCTTCTGTTATGCCTTTTTATTTCTCACACCCTTCTCTTCCAAGTTCTAAACTGAGGAACTCATACTCCTTTCCATGGTGGTAGTTGACTTACTGAATTTTCAAGAGTAAGATGTCATTGGTTATGTTCCTTTGGAGCTTAAATTTATGAGGTGTCCTTTAACATCCTATAGGTGAAGATTTACCATTCTGTTTGCCACATGTTTTGAATTCATTATATAGCTTCTGCTTTTCAGTTGCCAGTTTTCCTCATCCCTGTACTGTCATCTTGCTCCCTCCCTGACTTCACACCCTGCCTGGGGCTGGACTGCTGCTGCTGCTAAGTCGCTTCAGTCGTATCCGACTCTGTGCGACCCCATAGACGGCAGCCCACCAGGCTCCCCCGTCCCTGGGATTCTCCAGGCAAGAACACTGGAGTGGGTTGCCATTTCCTTCTCCAATGCAGGAAAGTGAAAAGTGAAAGTGAAGTCGCTCAGTCATGTCCAACTCTTAGTGACCCCGTGGACTGCAGCCCACCAGGCTCCTCAGTCCATGGGATTTTCCAGGCAAGAGTACTGGAGTGGGTTGCCATTGCCTTCTCTGTGGGGCTGGACAGAGAACCAATAAATGTATTGTTTTTTTTTCTGGTCTATGAACTTTACTCTCTTGAGATAGGAAAGGAGAATAAAAGGAAACCCTTGTGTTTGCTACTTGTCTGAATTTGAGTAATCTCAGAGCTTTCCTAAGACTTCTTTAAAAATGAATCATTGGCTGTAATACAACTCCAATCTGCATATAACACCACGAGTCTTAAAATTCACTATAGCAGTCAGGGTCCTGGCAGGAATAATGACACAATTACCTCGGGAGGACATGAGGAGAGTTTAAGGAAAGAATTATTTCATGAAGATGGGTCAGAGTTGGGTGAACCAAACAGAAATGGTGAAGCACCCAGGGATGATGCCCACTGGGGAGCTATTTCCATCCATAGAGTTGGAAGGGCAAAGTGATGGCCCTGATAACTGCTGAGCCCTGGGAGAGGGCCTGCCTGGCAGGAGCTGTGGTCTTAAGTAGAAGAACACAACTGCCAAGCCAAAGCCTGGCAGGGGATAAATAACCCATCCCCTCCCGTCCAGTCCTCAGATCTCCCACTGGCCAAACCCAATTCAAGGTCTCCAGAGATCTTCTGGTGATACAGAAGACAGGGGAAAAGGGTAAATATTTTTGGAGTGTCAAAGAATACTGAGCTACTCACTCTGTCAGAGTCCAGCAGGAACAAATGGTAACCCTTAGTTAGAATAATACATCAAGAGTTCCTTTACAAGGCATCTATTTACAAAAGTGTGGGCAGAACACAGGGGAACCACAGAGGTCCAAGTAGTAACCGGAGTTAATAGCAGGGGAGCTGTTATCACCTAGTGATTCTAACACCAATTCCATATGTGGGCTCTTTTTCCCAACACCAGCTGGACATTCTACAATTCAGTTCTGATACTATCTACCTGGAGAAGAAATCAGATCCCACCAGTTAAGGGCTCAGTCCCACAAGACTGCCCTCCACTTTGGATGCCAATCAGAAGTCCAGATTGTTGGGCTTTCCTGGTGGCTCAATGGCGAAGAATCCGCCTGCCAATGCAGGAGACACAGGTTCCCTGATCTGGGAAGATCCCACAAGCCTTGGAGCAACAAGATCTATGTGCCGCAACTAGAGAGCCTGTGCTCGAGAGCCTGGGAACCGCAACTACTGAGCTCATGTGCTGCAACTATTGAAGCCTGAGTTCCCTGAAGCCCATCTTCTGCAACAAGAAAAACCGCTGCAGAGAAGCCCACTCACCGAAAAGAGAGAGTAGTCCCTGTTTGCAGCAACTAAAGAAAAACATGTGCAGCAACAAAGACCCAGCATAACCAAAATTAAATAAATAAAAAATATTATTTTTTTAAAAAGTCCAGATTGTTATCTGTGTTACTTACAAACAGGCTATAAATTAGAGGTTTCCATGACCTCCTCCTTGGGTTCACTTAATTTGCAAGAGAGGCTTACTGAACTCAGGAAAAGTTTACCCACTAGATTACTGATTTATTATAAAAGATATTAAAGGATACAAAGCAACAGCCAGATAAAGAGATAGGGCAAGATCCTAAACAAAGAAGCTTCTGTCCCCACCGAGTCTGGGGCCTGGCACAGTGGCACGTGGAAGCATTCTGGTTCACCAACCTGGAAGCTCTCCAAACCCCATCCTTGTCCATTTTATGGAGGCTTCAATACATAGGGTGATTGATCACATCAATGGCCACGGGTGGTTAAATTCATTCTCTATCCCCCATCCCCTCCCTGGGAAGTCAGGGAATGGGATTGAAAGTTCCAACCCTTCAATCACTTGGTAGTATCCCCTGGCAACCAGTTGCCATTCTTAGGTTATCTGGGGGCTTTCTAAAGGTTGCCTCATTAACAAAAGTACCCCCCTCTTCCCATCATTTAGGGAACACCAAAGGTTTTAGGAACTATGTGCCAGGATTGGGACAAAGACCAAATATATATATTTCTTATTACAAATCACCATATTATAGCACCCCAGCCCCAAAGAAACAGGGGAGAACACTGATATCAGAACCCAGAAAGAGAGTGTGTGGAGGAGGCTGCCTTGAGAGGAGTAGCTGTGTTAGTGAAGAAACACAAGCAGCCTAAGGGAGGGCCCAGGAGTAAATACCCTGGCCTGCCCCTCATTCTGGGCTTCCAAGTGGCTCAGTGGTAAAGAATCTGCCATCGCAGGAGACACAGGTTCTGTCAGGAAGACAGATTGGGTCAGGAAGATGCCCTGGAGGAGGAAATGGCAACCCGCTCCAGGATTCTTCCCTGAGAAATCCCATGGACAGAGGAGCCTGGCAGGCTATCGTCCATGAGGTTGCAAAGAGTCAGACACGAGTGAATGACGGAGCACAAGGCCCTTATTCCACCCTCTAGGGTCCCACCAAGACTTCCTGTTAACCAAAATGAACTGGAGGCCAAGACAAGGGAGCTCTGGTGATGTGTCTACAAAGTACAGCCTCCCAATAGGGAGGAGGATGGGGAAAGGTGAAAAGTGAATCTAGAGAGGCTAATGATACCTAACACACTTAAAAAAAATTTTTTTTTTTTGGAGTAAAGTTGCTTTACATTGTTGTGTTAGTTTATGCTATGTAGCAAAGTGAATCAGTTATACATATACATAGATCCATTCTTTTTCAGATATTCTTCCCATTCAGGTCGCCATAGCATCCCTGCTTTTAATTAAGTCCCTCTTCCTTTCCTTTCTTCCTATTTCCCTTCTTTCCACTGAGTTTTACTAACCTTTATATCAAGCACTGTGCCAAATGCTCTCACACAAATTATTTGGTTTAACCCTTAAGATTTCTCTCTAAGGCAGAAAATATTGCTTATCCCTCAGCAAGCATTCTCCACCATGTTGACCTCACAACAGTTTCAATTTTTTTAACAGAAGAGCTCTTTTTTAAAAAATGAAACCTCACTGGAACCCTAAAATAGGAAACTCATCAAGGACCATATATTAGTGGAAAATTTTAAATGTAAATTTACAACATTTCCTTGTAGTTAGATTAACTAAGGAGAACAGGCCTTTTTTCCCCTCTCACTGTGCAGCTTCTGGGATCTTAGTTCCCAGACCAGGCATTGAATCCAGGCCCCCGGCAGTGAGAGTGCAGAGTTCTAACCACTGGACCACCAAGGAATTCTGCAAGAACAGGATTTTTGATTAATGCAAAAGTTTGTCACCAATTTCACTAGCCTCCATTAGCATCAGCAACTGCAAACATTGACAGATACCCGAAATAGAATTGGACAACCACTGAAATAAGTGACTGGAGAAACATGGAACTTCAGGGTTTCCAACCTACAACTTCTCGGCAATGCCTCCCTTTGGTAATCAGAATCTGACTACTGGAACACATGAGATATGACTGACAGCTACACTTTTCCGGTCACCTGGTCAGGAAAGTTCATCCCTCTGAAAACTCACCCTTTATGCCTCAGTTATCAAACACTTAGGAGCAGCTTATCCCAGGAAATGAAGGCTCTTGTTGAAAACATGGAGATTTAGGAAACCAGGATGTGATTAACCACACTGGCATTTTGCCAAATGAACAGTTAACAACCAGGGGCAGGAAAACAAGTGCTGATTAGTAATCCCAGGGTTTACAAAAGGGGTTTAGACCCAATCCTAACAATCCACTGTGACAGACCAGAAAATTCCTAACCTATTGTAGCTGCAACCACACTGCCTTAAAAAAAAGTATTAGTCTAATCAAAATTTATTTATCAGTGCCTCTACTCCTACAGAGAAAAAAAAAAAACCAACCCTGTTGTTGATGAGTCATTCAGTCGTGTCCAACTCTTTGGGACCCTGTGGACTGTAGCGCACCAGGCTTCCCTGTTCTTCACCATCTCCCAGAGCTTGCTCAAAGTCGTCTCAGTTGCATCAGTGATGCCATTGAACCATCTCATCCTCTGTCGTCCCCTTCTCCTCTTGTCTTCAATCCTTCCCAGCATCAGGGTCTTTTCTAATAAGTCACCTCTTTGAATCAGGTAGCCAAAGTATCGGAGCTTTGGCTTCAGCATCAGTCCTTCTAATGAATATTTAGGATTGATTTCCTTTAGGATTGACTGGTTTGCTCTCCTTGTAGTCTAAGGGACTCTAAAGAGTATTCTCCAACACCATAGTTCAAAGCTCTCCAGAAAACATAAAACTAAAATTTGAACCGACACATGAAGTTTCTAACGGTTATTGTTTGTTCAAAAAATGCTTTGACATTGAATTCATTCATTCATTCATTCATTTAACAAACATGTAAATTCAGGGAATGTTCCAAGAGCCATTCTAAATTCCTGATAAGTCTCAGTGAGCCACATGCCAGAAAGAACATGGGTTCTGAAGTCAGTTGGAATTGGTGCTCCATTTCTTAGAGCATTTTAGTTCAAGTAACAGAATACCAAACTTACACTGGCTCAAAGTAACCTTTTTAATTTTTTGTCCAATCTCTAGAAGTTTGGAGGGAAGCAGCTGCTGCCCGTGGTTCAGAGGCTTGACTACGAGGGCTACATCTCTGCAGAGCTCCTAGTCTCCCTTTTAGTCTTATCCCTCCATGGTGACCAGATGGCTGTGAGGGAAGGCAGCCATGAGGAAACAGGTTGGTGGTAGCCACACTGGAAGAGGGTTGTGATAAATGGTAAGTTCTATGTGGAGCATGCTGTCAGGGAACTCGGTGATGTCATGACACTAACCGCATGTGTCCTGTAGGCCAGTAGACATACAGAACTGGATTTGAGGACTGAAGTCAGAGTTGAGGAGGATGTCTGAGGAGGTAAGCATACATGAAGAGTCAAGTCCAGAGGTCAGAGGAAGAGTGTCTTCTTAGAACTGAGAGAGATAGCCCTTCTGTACCAGGGATTGGTCTGAAAGGAAGGTAAGTGTCGATGGGACAGTTGAAGGATAGTAGCCTCATTAAACAGGTAGGTGAAGTCCTCTGGGAGGAGGACTGGGGCCATATTGAGTGGTTGGTTTGGAAAGAGCCAGCGTGGCGATGTGTAAGGGCTGAAGAAAAATGACTCAGCTGGTAGCATAATAAAACTTGGAGTGATTTGGGTCTGTAGGTTTCTAAACTTTCCCCAGCAGCAGTTCAGGGCTAGGAAAGGAAACATGGCCAGAGGAAATGGATGAGACAAGGTTGGTGATGGCCATGGGATGAGGGAGTCTAGAGTGTCCATGGTGACCAGGTAGAAGAGGCTGACTATATTCCAAGCCAGGCAAGGAGGCTGTTCATGGAGCCAACCCTCTACCAGGAAGCCCATGTCTCAGGCTTCTTCTCCTCCTGGTCCCACTTGGGTCCAGGAACTTTGGGATCCCTCTCCCTACAAGACCAGGTGCAGGGCACCAGGGGTAGATGAGTTTTCCAAGAGAAAACAGAGAAGGGACAATTAGAATCAAACAATGAGGAAGTTAGCCAGTTTCCAGCAAACTCTAGTGTAGCAGAACTTTATCTCCAGATCCCAGGTGACTTCTGAGGGGTTAACTCTAAATTCGGCTGAACTGATATACTTTCTGTTATTTTCATACTTTGTTTATTATTCTTATATTTTTAAGAGTGGGGCTCTCCAAACCTCCTTCCCTATGGGGGATTTTAAACTTAGAAAAAGGACATGCTGATATATCCTTTAAATAGACTCCTTCAACCAAACTGTAACCAGTAGAGGCACTGACGCAGAATCAGCCATCCACTTGTCACAGGATGGTCATCTCTACTTCTGTGGCCCCTCACAATCATTCCTGGTTTGGGGGGATGTTGCTCAAACTCCTGCAGCATCACAGGAAGGTAAATTGAGAGTGATTGAAGGATCCATTGTGGGTAGAGATTCAAGTCCAAGGGAAGTAGAAGGATGTGACTGGAGAGCACCAAGAATGCCAAATGTGAAATTTTCAAGGGGAAGAAAGGGTACCGTGATGGTTGCTCAACTGGTGAAATCAGATGACAGCTCTGTCGTCTGTCCACATCTTCACCTCAGAACTGTAGCCTTCTCTTTAGCAAATAAAGATGGTTTCCCTAGTCTCACAGAATTCTAGGTTCTTAGTATTGGAAGGTCATCTACTGGTCATCTAGGCCAGGCTGCCACCGAAGCAGCTGGCACTTCTGAAACTGCCTTGGCAGTGGGCTGTTTAGCATCTCCTCAAACATGCCTGGGGGGAACTGTTACTTTTGGTGAAACAGTCCATTACTTTCTGGAAACTCTTGATTCTGGGACAACTGTCCTGAGGTGGGATTGTTATTTGCTTCTGTGTAGCTTTCCTTTACTTCCTGTGATGCCTCATAAAGCAGATATTTTCCCTTCCCCAAATAAGGGTCCTTCCAATGTTTCAGTGCCCCTCTCAGGTTCCCACTAATACTTTCTTTTTTGAGACCAAATACCCCCAGTCCTTTAACTTCCCTTTCATTGGCATGGCTTTGGGACTCCTCACCATGCCGGTCTTCATCTCTCAGTTGGTCATGTAAGAATGACGCACCCAGACCTGAGCACTGCCTTTAGGATGCAGGCTGACTGGGATGAAGAAGAGTGGAACTATCCTTTCTCTAAACTGGACACTCATGGTACAACTACTCTAGCCTAAGCGTTCATCTCTTTAGTCTGATGAGGCTATAACCCCATCTTCTGGGACTTCAGTGTACTACCACTTGGCTCTGCTTTCTTCCTGTGGTTTTGTAACCAAAATTACATGTGAAACTTGTCCCGAATCCTCTTTCTCTGAAGTCTTCGGCTAAATTCCACATCTCATTCTGATCCCTGGGAAGTTTCTCTTTATCAATTGCCATGACTGCTGCTTCCATTTCCTCAACTGATATGCTAGTCCACTTTAGTTTATTATTACATATAAAGTCATTGCTATGTGCCAGGAATTGTACTGGATGCTAAGGTGAGGGGAGAGGATACAAATGAAACTAGGTTACGATTTCTACACTGATACTATACGTGAACACACCAGTACAATGTGATACAGGAGAACTGTAACATAGAAACACAGTGGTTATGGGGGCCCAGATGAGTGACTCTTGGCCCGAGCTGGAAATTTGGAAATTCAGGGAAGGGTTCCCAGAAAAAGAAGTATCTTGAACAAAGAATTAGAAGGTGCTGAGAAGATAGCAAGAAGATGAAAGAACAGAAAGAGAGAAGTCAAGAAGAAAGAAAGCATGATGGTATATATGAGGAGTTATAGGGTCTTTAGAACTACTAGAGTATCAAGGACCAGACAAGGGGGGTGAGGTCACCAAAAATCTTACTCTCTACCTTGGACTTGACTCAGCAGGCACTGGTGAGCTCTTGAAATGTTTCAAGAAGATGGGAGAGAAATCAAATTTGCTTTTATCACTTTGGTCTCAATATAAAAAATGGATTTTAAGGAGATTAATCTGGAGGCAGGCAAGTGGTTGGGAATATTTAGGAGTTTAATGTAATAACTTAAGCAAGAGATGTTGAGGACCCTAATGACGACAGTAGTGGTCAGATCAGATCAGATCAATCGCTCAGTCGTGTCCGACTCTTTGCAACCCCATGAATCGCAGCACACCAGGCCTCCCTGTCCATCACCAACTCCCAGAGTTCACTCAAACTCACGTCCATCGAGTCGGTGATGCCATTCAGACATCTCATCCTCTGTCGTCCCCTTCTCCTCCTGCCCCCAATCCTTCCCAGCATCAGAGTCTTTTCCAATGAGTCAGCTCTTCGAATGAGGTGGCCAAAGTACTGGAGTTTCAGCTTTAGCATCATTCCTTCCAAAGAAATCCCAGGGCTGATCTCCTTCAGAATGGACTGGTTGGATCTCCTTGCAGTCCAAGGGACTCTCAAGAGTCTTCTCCAACACCACACTTCAAAAGCATCAATTCTTCGGCGCTCAGCCTTCTTCACAGTCCAACTCTCACATCCATACATGACCACAGGAAAAACCATAGCCTTGACTAGACGAAGCTTTGTTGGCAAAGTAATGTCTCTGCTTTTGAATATGCTATCTAGGTTGGTCATAACTTTCCTTCCAAGGAGTAAGCGTCTTTTAATTTCATGGCTACAGTCACCATCTGCAGTGATTTTGGAGCCCCCAAAAATAAAGTCTGACATTGTTTCCACTGTTTCCTCATCTATTTCCCATGAAGTGATGGGACCGGATGCCATGATCTTCATTTTCTGAATGTTGAGCTTTAAGCCAACTTTTTCACTCTCCACTTTCACTTTCATCAGGAGGCTTTTGAGTTCCTCTTCACTTTCTGCCATAAGGGTGGATGGGACAAAAATTCAGATAAACTCCCTGAAGCCTGGATTAAATGGCTAGGAGGATGGTGATACAGCAGCTGAGAGGGTAGAAGAGATATTTGGGGAACCATGAGAGCAAGTTTGAACATGGGGAACCTGAATTGCTTACTGAACATGCAATTCTAATGTCCAATAAGTTATTGGATTTATGTATCTGAATGTCACAGGGAAGACCAGACCAGGAGAGGAGGGGCTTTAGTTCCTCAAAGGGAGTTAAAATTATGAGAATAATTGAGCTAGGACAAGGAGAGTATGTAAAGAAATAGCCATGGAGCCAGCACACAACTGTGAGGTGTCAATATTTAAGGTAGATTTTACAAATCAGTTCAGCATGTTGCCTTTGATTCTGTGGCCATCATTTAAAATCGGGAAATTTCACCAGAAAATGAAAATTTTCAGATTCTCTTAAAATCAGGAGCTCTGTACCCACTGGACTTGCATTTTCACACTGTGGTATTCCACAGCTGTGAGAGGAAGCTTCCCCTTTTAAATAGGATACACATTTGCCCATTGTTTACAGCCCCTGCTACTCCCCACTGTCTTTCTAACACCAAGGCTAATGTCAGACCTCATTAATTATTACTATGGTGCTGCTGTTTCATATACTTGCTTCATTTATTTATATTACTTCCCTGGCCCTGGTAGACACTTGAGTTTTTAATTCTCAGCTTAAAAGGTGAGTAAAGAAAGAGGATCCCACTAGAGAGATCAAGAAGCACAGTTAGAGAAATGGCAAAGAACCAGGAGAGGAATACCCTAGTTGCCAAGAATTTTCAAGAATGGGAAGTTCAATAGCATTAAGTACTACAGAAAGATCTGGTAAGATAAGGATTAAAAGTGACTACTGGTGTTGTCAATATGAAGACCCTTCAAAATCTTTGCCAGAGGACAGATCTTGGCCAGCCTCATTTTCGACAGAGAGATGGATGATGGAAGTGAGATCTCAGGGATGTGAGGACCGACTGAGAGGTGAGCAAATGGAAAAACAAGTAAATTTTCCTCCTTCTAGAAACTTGACTAGAAAGGGAAGCTTGACCAGAAAGATCTGGGCAGCAAATGGAAAAACAAGTAAATTTTCTTCTTTCCAGAAACTTGACTAGAAAGATCTGGGCAGGAGCCAGGGCACTGGAATGTGGAAAGGGTCAAAAGAGATGGTTTCTTTCCACAGCGGAGTCTTTAAGCATATTCACGGATTGTATGCAGAGAACCAGTAGAGAGGAGAAGAATTGGTAATGTGTAAGAGAGATCATGGGGCTTCCCTGCTAGCTCAGATGGTAAACTCAGGAGACCTGAGTTCTATCCCTGGGTCAGGAAGATCCCCTGGAGAAGAGAAAGGCAGCCCCCTCCAGTATTCTTGCCTGGAGAATTCCATGGACAGAGGAGCCTGGTGGACTACAGTCCATGGGGTTGTAAAGAGTCGGACAAGACTGAGCGACAACACATAAGATAGATGATAATGCATAGAAGACGATGCCAGAAATGAGAAGTAGAACAAGAATGCTGGTGAAAGGGGTGGCTTTGAACTAAAAAAGGAACTTATTATCCCTATGAATGGTGGAGAGGAGAAAATTATGAGAAAAGGGAAGTTTATAAGGTCAAATTATATCCAATCACTTTCTTGATAAAAGTAGAGAGAGGGTCATTTGCCGAATGTGAGAACTATGGGTTGGCAATAAAGATCTCAAGGAGGATGGCAAATGGCTGTCAGAGTCCCTGGGTGGGAAGGGGAGTAGGGACTTGCTTAGAATCACCACAAGGGTTGTTGAATGGTCCCAAGCATCCAGCTGAGGCTAGAGGTCAGTCATTCCCAGTGATGCCGGAGGTTTGAGTGAGTGAGTGATTTTTCTCTAACCCCTGAGAGACATGCTCAGATATGCAGCGTCTGTTTACTATGCTGCTGCTGCTGCTAAGTCGCTTCAGCCGTGTCTGACTCTGTGCGACCCCATAGACAGCAGCCCACCAGGCTCCTCCGTCCATGGGATTTTCCAGGCAAGAGTATTGGAGTGGGGTGCCATTGCCTTCTCCCTGTTTACTATAGAACATGGTAATATTATCTTTAGGGGTGGCAAATACTATGGCTAAAAATACAGTCCTAGTGAAAAAAGCAAGGATCACCATCATCTTCAAAGCAGTAAATGTTCAGGAAACCTCAACTGAACTCTTGGTGTCATCTTTCACACATTCCCCAAGTTCAAGTGTAATGGGAGGAAAGTAACACTTGGCTCAAGAAGGCTCTTACCACAATCGTTTCTCCAATTTTCAGCTGACTGAAGGGTTTGCCACAGCATCCCCTTTGGGCTTCCCAGAGGGCACTAGTGGTAAAGAACCCACCTGAAATGCAGGAGACATAAGAGACACAGGTTCGATCCCTGGGTGGGGAAGATCCCCTGGAGGAGGAAATGGCAACCCACTCCTGTATTCTTGCCTGGAGAATGCCATGGACAGTGGACCCTGGTGGCCTATAGTCCATGGGGTTGCAAAGAGTCTGACATGACTGAAGTGAATTAGCACATGAAAGGGTTCATTCTCATGCAAGGTAAGTTGATCATGTTTCAGGAAGTTTGAGCCTTAAGACAGAAGCGGAGGCCAGAGCCTAGCAAGATCAGATCAGATCAGTTGCTCAGTCATGTCCGACTCTTTGTGACCCCATGAATCACAGCACACCAGGCCTCCCTGTCCATCACCAACTCCTGGAGTTCACCCAAACTCAAGTCCATCGAGTCAGTGATGCCATCCAGCCATCTCATCCTCTGTCATCCCCTTCTCCTCTTGCCCCCAATCCTTCCCAGCATCAGAGTCTTTTCCAATGAGTCAACTCTTCACATGAGGTGGCTGAAGTACTGGAGTTTCAGCTTTAGCATCATTCCTTCCAAAGACATCCCAGGGCTGATCTCCTTCAGAATGGACTGGTTGGATCTCCTTGCAGTCCAAGGGACTCTCAAGAGTCTTCTCCAACACCACAGTTCAAAAGCATCAATTCTTCGGCGCTCAGCCTTCTTCACAGTCCAACTCTCACATCCATACATGACCACAGGAAAAACCATAGCCTTGACTAGACGAAGCTTTGTTGGCAAAGTAATGTCTCTGCTTTTGAATATGCTATCTAGGTTGGTCATAACTTTCCTTCCAAGGAGTAAGCGTCTTTTAATTTCATGGCTACAGTCACCATCTGTAGTGATTTTGGAGCCCAGAAAAATAAAGTCTGACACTGTTTCCACTGTTTTCCCATCTACTTCCCATAAAGTGATGGGACCGGATGTCATGATCTTCGTTTTCTGAATGTTGACCTTTAAGCCAACTTTTTCACTCTCCTCTTTCACTTTCATCAAGAGGCTTTTGAGTTCCTCTTCACTTTCTGCCATAAGGGCCGTGTCATCTGCATTTCTGAGGTTATTGATATTTCTCCCAGCAATCTTGATTCCAGCTTGTGTTTCTTCCAGTCCAGCATTTCTCATGATGTACTCTGCATAGAAGTTAAATAAACAGGGTGACAATATATAGCCTTGACGAACTCCTTTTCCTACTTGGAACCAGTCTGTTGTTCCATGTCCAGTTCTAACTGTTGCTTCCTGACCTGCATACAAATTTCTCAAGAGGCAAATCAGGTGTTCTGGTATTCCCATCTCTTGAAGAATTTTCCACAGTTTATTGTGATCCACACAGTCAAAGGCTTTGGCATAGTCAAGAAAGCAGAAATAGATGCTTTTCTGGAACTCTCTTGCTTTTTCCATGATCCAGCGGATGTTGGCAATTTGATCTCTGGTTCCTCTGCCTTTTCTAAAACCAGCTTGAACATCAGGAAGTTCACAGTTCACATCACTGAAGCCTGGCTTGGAGAATTTTGAGCATTACTTTACTAGCATGTGAGATGAGTGCAATTGTGCGGTAGTTTGAGCATTCTTTGGCATTGCCTTTCTTTGGGATTGGAATGAAAACTGACCTTTTCCAGTCCTGTGGCCACTGCTGAGTTTTCCAAATTGGCTGACATATTGAGTGCAGCACTTTCACAGCATCATCTTTCAGGATTTGGAAAAACTCAACTGGAATTTCATCACCTCCACTAGCTTTGTTCATAGTGATGCTTTCTAAGGCCCACTTGACTTCACATTCCAGGATGTCTGGCTCTAGGTGAGTGATCACACCATCGTGATTATCTGGGTCGTGAAGATCTTTTTTGTACAGTTCTTCTGTGTATTCTTGCCATCTCTTCTTAATATCTTCTGCTTCTGTTAAGTCCATACCATTTCTGTCCTTTATCGAGCTCATCTTTGCATGAAATGTTCCTTTGGTATCTCTGATTTTCTTGAAGAGATCCCTAGTCTTTCCCATTCTGTTGTTTTCCTCTATTTCTTTGCATTGATCGCTGAAGAAGGCTTTCTTATCTCTCCTTGCTCTTCTTTGGAACTCTGCATTCAGATGTTTATATCTTTCCTTTTCTCCTTTGCTTTTTGCTTCTCTTCTTTTCACAGCTATTTGTAAGGCCTCCCCAGAAGCCATTTTGCTTTTTTGCATTTCTTTTCTATGGGAATGGTCTTGATCCCTGTCTCCTGTACAATGTCACGAACCTCATTCCATAGTTCATCAGGCACTCTGTCCATCATATCTAGGCCCTTAAAACTTAAAACTGAGAAGATCGGATCAAGAAAGAGCCAGAGAGAAGGAAATAACAATTAAGGGACAAGGAGCAGGGGTCAAGGAAAGAGGGAACAAAAGAAAATGAGAAAATGAAGAAAGGAGGGGGTAAAGGAGAAGAATGAAAGGCCAGAGAAGAGGGAGAAGCACTAAAAAGAGGAGCGAGGACTAAAGCAAGAAGGAAGGTTAGTTCCAACTCTGGAACCTAGAATTCCTGGGAACCAGCCCCACCCATCCATCTGCTTTGGGAGTTGGGCCTGGTTGGTATCACAAAAGCACGCCCATTCTCACCCATGCCTTAGGCCTTTTTGTTTTAATCCCTATCAAGCTACCAACGGTATTCTTCACAGAGCTAGAACAAATAATTTCACAATTTGTATGGAAATACAAAAAACCTCAAATAGCCAAAGCTATCTTGAGAAAGAAGAATGGAACTGGAGGAATCAACCTGCCGATTTCAGGCTCTACTACAAAGCCACAGTCATCAAGACAGTATGGTACTGGCACAAAGACAGAAATATAGATCAATGGGACAAAATAGAAAGCCCGGAGATTAATCCACGCACATATGGACACCTTATCTTTGACAAAGGAGGCAAGAATATACAATGGATTAAAGACAATCTCTTTAACAAGTGGTGCTGGGGGAACTGGTCAACCACTTGTAAAAGAATGAAACTAGAGCACTTTCTAACACCACACACAAAAATAAACTCAAAATGAATTAAAGATCTAAACGTAAGACCAGAAACTATAAAACTCCTAGAGGAGAACATAGGCAAAACACTCTCCGACATAAATCAAAGCAGGATCCTCTATGACACACCTCCCAGAATATTGGAAATAAAAGCAAAAATAAACAAATGGGACCTAATTAAACTTAAAAGTTTCGGCACAACAAAGGAAACTATAAGCAAGGTGAAAAGACAGCCTTCAGAATGGGAGAAAATAATAGCAAATGAAGCAACTGACAAACAACTAATCTCAAAAATATACAAGCAACTCCTACAGCTCAAGTCCAGAAAAATAAATGACCCAATCAAAAAATAGGCCAAAGAACTAAATAGACATTTCTCCAAAGAAGACATACAGATGGCTAACAAACACATGAAAAGATGCTCAACATCACTCATTATCAGAGAAATGCAAATCAAAACCACTATGAGGTACCATTTCACGCCAGTCAGAATGGCTGCGATCCAAAAGTCTACAAATAATAAATGCTGGAGAGGGTGTGGAGAAAAGGGAACCCTCTTACACTGTTGGTGGGAATGCAAACCAGTACAGCCACTATGGAGAACAGTGTGGAGATCCCTTAAAAAACTGGAAATAGAACTGCCTTATGATCCAGCAATCCCACTGCTGGGCATACACGCTGAGGAAACCAGAAGGGAAAGAGACACATGTACCCCAATGTTCATTGCAGCACTGTTTATAATAGCCAGGACAAGGAAGCAACCTAGATGCCCATCAGCAGATGAATGGATAAGAAAGCAGTGGTACATATACACAATGGAGTATTACTCAGCCATTAAAAAGAATACATTTGAATCAGTTCTAATGAGATGGATGAAACTGGAGCCTATTATACAGAGTGAAGTAAGCCAGAAAGAAAAACACCAATACAGTATACTAACGCATATATATGGAATTTAGAAAGATGGTAACAATAACCCTGTATACGAGACAGCAAAAGAGACACTGATGTATAGAACAGTCTTTTGGACTCTGTGGGAGAGGGAGAGGGTGGGATGATTTTGGAGAATGGCATTGAAATATGTATAATATCATGTATGAAACGAGTCACCAGTCCAGGTTCGATGCACGATACTGGATGCTTGGGGCTGGTGCACTGGGACGACCCAGAGGGAGGGTATGGGGAGGGAGGAGGGAGGAGGGTTCAGGATGGGGAACACATGTATACCTGTGGCAGATTCACTTCGATATATGGCAGAACCAATACAATATTGTAAAGTTTAAAAATAAAATAAAATTTAAAAAAAAAAAGAAAAAAAAAGATCTCTGTCAGGACCTCCCTGATGATCCAGCAGTTAAGATTCTAAGGTCTCAGTGCAGGGGGCTGGGTTCAATCCCTGGTCAGGGAACTAGATTCAGCACGCCACAGCTAAAGAGCCTGCATATTGCAACTAAGACCCAGTGCAGCCAAATTAAAAAAGAAATTTTTTTAAACGTCTCTTTCAATTACAGGGACACTGGTGTCTAAGGGAAGCTACAAGGATATAACTGCAGAAATGTCTTCTCTTTTTATTATTTTACCTTCATGTAAATGTAATGCTGCTGCTGCTAAGTTGCTTCAGTCGTGTCCGACTCTGTGCGACCCCATGGACTGCAGCCTACCAGGTTCCTCCGTCCATGGGATTTTCCAGGCAAGAGTACTGGAGTGGGGTGCCATTGCCTTCATGTAAATGTAATATGTAAATAAATGTAATAGAACATCACTAAATCTCCAAACCAGTCTATTTTGCTCATGGAAATTAAAACAAATTGGAATGTTTAAAACTTTCTTCAGCCATTGGCTGGTTGGATGATCATGGGTCCTCCACTTAAACTCTGAGTCCCTGTACATTTTTTTTTTTTAAGTCTGTAAATCCATTCATCTCATCATTCTACAAAAGGATCTTCTCTGAGTATGAAGGTAGGAAGAACTTGTAACACCCCGTTTTCAAGGAGCTTACTAACTCTTGGAGGGGGAACCCATGTGTGGCCATCATTATTTTAGGTTATGTCACTACTAGGGTGTCTTTTAGTCAAGGAGAGTTCACTTCCTCTAAATATCCCTTAGGTGTTGCTCCAGTTCTTTTTATTGCTGTTTTGCATTTTTAAAAAAATAATAGCTTTATTGAGACCCACACTAGTTTTTATGTGGCACTCTAATCTATCCCACCAATATCTTCCAATTGGATTGTCTTCTTGATCTCCTAGTTCTAGAAATTCTGGAGTCCCCAGCTGTGTCATAGATCTCAAAGACCATGTCCAGGTTTGGCGATTCGTGACTGATTACCAACAAAGAATACAGGGCAATCAGCAAAGGGAAGAGGCACATGGGTTGAAGTCTGGAGGAAACCAACAGAGGCTTTTCCAATGGAGTCAAACAGGATGTGATTAGTCCCTCTCACAATATATAGTGATATCATGTATGAAATGTCTACCAGCGAAGACATTGAGGATTCAGTGCCAGGGTTTTTATGGGGGGTTGGTCACACAGACACCCTCTGCCCAGCTCATACCAAAATCTCAGACCTCCAGAGGGAAAGCAGCTGTTCAGACAGTTTAGGCAAGTAAGCCACTCTTACCACTCTGCTTTCTATCAGTGCAGAGAACTTTTACCATTCAAGTTCCCAGATACCAGCAAGAAGTCTTTTTCAACATGGCAGCTTCAGGCTTACGAGTTCATTATTTTCTTCATATCAACATTATTAAGATATTTATTGGTTATAATAAATACACTACAATACTACCTCAGCGCACTTGTCATTAACTAAAATGATAATATATTGCATATGTTATTCAGTTGTCCACTTGTTATTGTCTTCCTCTCCTGCTAGAATGTAAGCCTCAGGAGGGTATCTCTGCCACATTCATTGCATTATCTTTCACATTTTGAACAGGGCCTCCCCCATCATGCTGCTGCTGCCAAGTCGCTTCAGTCATGTGCGACCCCATGGACTGCAGCCTACCAGGCTTCTCCGTCCCTGGGATTCTCCAGGCAAGAACACTGGAGTGGGTTGCCATTTCCTTCTCCAATGCATGAAAGTGGAAAGTGAAAGTGAAGTCACTCAGTCGTGTCTGACTCTTAGCGACCCCATGGACTGAAGCCTACCAGGCTCCTCCATCCATGGTATTTTCCAGGCAACAGTACTGGAGTGGGGTGCCATTGCTTTCTCCTCCCCCATCATAGGACTCAACAATTATTGGCTGAAGGAATGAGATCGACAGTTCAGCCTGGGCCAGATTCAGGTGTGAGCTTCTTGGGAACATTTAGGGAGTAAAACTCCTTCATGGGTGATCATGACCATGAAGGCAGTTTCATCACAGAGATCACTTTTCTGACATGCATCTAAAGTCAGAGTTTCTTCCATGGAAGCAACCTACATGTCCATTGACAGAGGAATGGATAAAGAAGATGTGGTACATCTGTACGATGGAATCTTTTCAGCCATAAAAAAGAATGAAACAGGGCCATCTGCAGCAACCTGGATGGACCTGGAGACTATCATACAAAGTAAAGTCAGACAGAGAAAGACAAGTACCATGTGATCTCATTTACATGCGGAATCTAAAAAAAAATGATATAAATGAACTTAATTGCAAAACAGAAACAGATTCAGACATAGAAACAAACTTACGGTTACCAGTGGGAAAAGGTGAGGGGGAGGAATAAATTGGGAGCTTTGGATTGATATATACACACTACTATATTTAAAATAGATAACTGGTGGCTCAGTGGTAAAGAATTCTCCTGCCAATGCAGGAGAAATGGGTTTGATCCCTGATCTGGAACGATCCCATGTGCTGTGGAGCAACTAAGCCCATGCACCACGAACTATTGAGCCTGTGCTCTAGAGCCCAGGAACTGCAACTACTAAAGCCTGTGTGCCCAAGACCACGTGCTCTGCAACAAGAGAAGCCACCTCAGTGAATCACTCTGCTGTACTCCTGAAGCTAACACAGCAATATAAATCTACTACAGTCCAATTAAAATAAAATAAACCTAAAAAATATTAAAGAAAAAAAGGTCAAATAGACTGTCAAAACATAAACAAATCAAGTCAGAATCCCCGTGATCTCACCTGCAGCTGAGTCAAGAACATAACGTAAGAATGTTCTGCATCTCCTTATGTCTTTCCCTCTCTTATTAGAGATAAACACAGTGCTGGTGAGCTTTTCTTGTGTGCCCCTCCACTCCCAGAAACATTTCTAATGTCCAGATTAAGTGGCTCCTGGGGGTAGGAAAAACTACATTCCTTTCAAAAAACAGCAATCTTCCCAGCCTTGGAGAAACCCTCCAGGACTCATGAATGGAAAAGGATCTCTGATCCGAAAATCACTTCTCACTTAATGTCTTCTCCTGCCATTACTCTGGCAGTTGAATGGGGTCAGGCTTTCATCTTATGTAATATGATGGGACAATTCAACTTCCAATGAGTGTAAGCAAATTTTCCTAAAGCTACACAGGACAGAGCTAAGTGGTTACATAAACACATATGGAGACTTAGAAATTTTAAAAAAGAGGCTGAATACTCCAAGGGACATGTCACCCCCAGGGGAAATTAACAAGTGGGTCAAGAAGCAGAAGTCTCCAGGTTATACGTGCATCTCTCACAGTTTTATGACTGTAGCACAGGAAGAGGAGGTGGCTTTAGTGCTCACTTCGAGAAGAAGAAAAGAAGCAACACTTTTTATCTCAGGAGGAAGAAAAAGTAATACAGCCAGAAACGACCACTGGGTGAAGGATTTGGGGTTACAAGAATGCATCATTTTGGAAAACCCATCCTCAAAAAGACTGACTGAAAGAACTGAATGAAAGGACTAGTTATAGAAGTATGGACAGGTTCAGGGAACTAACAAGGAGTGGTGAGGTACTCTGGGAAGAATAGTGGCAGGAAGCTTACGCTACTTTTCAAGCCAGATGGGAGCAAAGGGCAGAAGGGGGATCACGGAACCAGCAAGTTCTGTGGTCCTGGAAGAGGAGGCACCCACAAGGAGCTGCAGCTGGATGCAGGCAGGATCAGAAGCGTAAGAAAACTGGGGGTTTGGGGGTGGTGGATGATAAGTATCCCAACCTCTCTTTCCTTCTACTTAATAATCTCCTGTCGATGCCTCCCACTGGCCAAAGCTAACAGGAAGCTATGAGGGGTAAGGGGTGGTGGTGGTGGTAAGGAAATCTGTGTGAGACAGAACACACAGTTCAGCTTCCTGGGGCATGAGCAAGACAGGGAAGGGATGGGCGAGCTGCAGTGGGCATGTGGGAAAAAGTCAGCACAAGGGATCTCTACTACCCTCACCACTGCTCAGGGCAGCACCCTGGGCGACTAGGGTCTTTTTCCTCTCTGCCTGGCTTCTTTGTTCTGCTAACTACCCTTAAAGAGAGGCTTGGCTCTGTCTGCACCCCCACCCTGAGCTACCTCAGACATTTCCCATTTCTGTGTGCCTAGAAGTTACACAAAAGGTTATGCACAGAAACCTGAGTTAACTGATAGCCAGTGAGGGCTGACATTTTTTTTAATGTGTTAGGCACAGTCCTATGTCCTTTACATGGATAGTCCTACTGCCTACTCATGAAATGGTTTACCACGAAACTAACCAAGAAGCTTCAGGGCCTCTCACTAGCACAAACATCCTAATAAATTTACACAGTTATATTTTTAGAAAGTCTGTAAGTATTAATAGAAGGCTTCTCTGGTGGCTCAGTGTAGAGAATCTGCCACCAATGCAGGAGGTGAAAGTTAGATCCCTGAGTTGAGAAGATTCCCTGGAGAAAGAAATGGCAACCCACTCCAGTATTCTTGCCTGGGAAGCCCCACGGACAGAGGAGACTTGGGGGCTACATTCCATGGGGTCGCAAAGAGTCGGACACAACGTAGTGACTAAACAAGAAGTAGAAGATGTGTTCATATTAATTGATTAAAATGACTGACTCTTTCCATCCAGAATTCCCTACCACCATGCTTTCCTTCTTATCAGGGGACATTGAGTATCTGTGGGAATAAGCGTCTGCCTACAATGCGGGAGACCCGGGTTCGATCCCTGGTTTGGGAAGATCCTCTGGAGAAGGCAATGGCACCCCACTCCAGTACTCTTGCCTGGAAAATCCCATGGATGGAGGAGCCTGGTAGGCTACAGTCTATGGGGTCGCAAAGAGTTGGACACGACTGAGCGACTTCACTTCACTTCAATGAGAAGTTGAGTTGAGATTACATTTAATTTGGGTGCAGTGGAATCTTTTTAGGTGGTTTATAATCATCCCAATGTAGGGATGGTTTCTAGGAATGTTTCTGCTGTCCACTCTACTGATTCATCATGAAACAAAGCTCAGGGCCAGGGAGGAAAGTGACCTATAGCACATGATAAATGGGTATATGGATGCAGAGGAGAAACAAGATTGGAAAGAAAGAGAGCCAGAAACTAGTCTTTGGAAAATCCTTCTAGTCATCAGTTGTGATTTCTCATTGATGCCTAAACAAAATGGAAGTTCTCTCTTGGCAAGAATACATTGTACGATTCAGTATATACACGTGTATCAGCACTGTACTTTTCGCTCCCATCTTTTAAGGGAATTGTGTGAATAATAGACTTCCTGTGCCCATAAGGCATAAGCCAATATTACCACTGATTATATGCAAGTTATCATAAATTTTGTATCTTACTATGTATTTTGTAAATCATACAAGTAAAACAACAGAAAAATTAGTTTGTAAATATATTCTAAAATAATGCTATAGTAGCTAGTATTTACAGAACCTATATAATATGACTGGAACAGTATTACATACTTGAAAGATAATCCATTTAATCTTCACAAGAACATTTTGAGGTAGGTATAACTGTTATCCTCTTCCTGGTTTTTATTTTCAAAAGCCAAAACTCATCATTGAGGCCAAATTAGAGGTGAAACATGAATATTTTTCCAGGAAGCATGACTAAAGAAGGACTTCTCTAGAACAAAGCCCCAGGGACTGGACCACAGTGACTGGGCCCCAGGCTGTAGCCATGACGTGCTTAAGGGCCAGCAAGGTCAAAGTGTGGTATGGAAATAGCTATAAATTAAAACATGATAACCTTTAAAATGTTGTACTAAAAATGGATAAACATATTTTGTGAATTCGATAAGTACATGGAATATTTTCATGTCTGTTCTCAGAAGTGCTTTAAACACATAAAAATGCTCAGTGGTCATCATAAAAATGAATGAAGTACTGATTCATGCTGCTGCTGCTACTGCTGCTAAGTTGCTTCAGTCGTGTCCGACTCTGTGCGACCCCATAGACGGCAGCCCACCAGGCTTCCCCATCCCTGGGATTCTCCAGGCAAGAACACTGGAGTGGGTTGCCATTTCCTTCTCCAATGCATGAAAGTGAAAAGTGAAAGTGAAAGTGAAGTCGCTCAGTCGTGTCCGACCCTCAGCAACCCCATAGACTGCAGCCCTCCAGGCTCCTCCGTCCATGGGATTTTCCAGGCAAGAGTACTATGACAAATCTTGAAAACAATATGCTAAGTGAAAGAAGCCAGACATAAAAGGTTATCTTATGATTCCATTTATCTAGGTATCATTGTATCATTATATCATACAAGTCAACTTATATGAAATATCCATAAAGGCAAAATTCATCAAGATAGATTAGTAGTTGCCAGGGCCAGTGTCTGGGGGGAATGGGGAGTGACTGCAAACAGGGTGGTGATGAAGATATTCTGGAATTAGATTATAGTGATGGTTGTACAATTTTGTGAATGTTCAGAAAGAACTCAATTGTATATTTTAAAGGAATGCATTTTATATTATGTCAATTACATCTCAAAAAAAAGAAGCCTGGTGTACTGCAGTTCATGGGGTCACAAAGAGTTGGACACAACCGAGGGACTGAACTGAACTGACTGAAAGCTACCATTAAAAAAAAAAAACACTGAAAAAAAAGAATACTTAGTGGTCATCAAGATCAAATGAAATCAACCACCATTCCATGTAAAATACTTACATTTAGCAAATACTACACGCACATACATATATTAGCAAATAATACTAATCCTTGAAGATCTTAAGGAAACACTTGAGACTATGAACAGTTCAGCAGAAATTAGTAGAACATCTAACAGGATGGAGGCCTGAAATTATGATTAAGTTGATTCATAAACATTTTAAAAATGATTGTTTTTACTTCTGAGTTTAAGGACTAAGATGTGTATCCGTCATCCAAGTTTAACTCTGAAAACTGAATCAAAGGAATTTTACAGCTTAGTTCACCTCCTTTAGTATCTGCATTACCTGACAAAAAGAACATTGGCTTTGAGACAAAAATAATTCGCTTCAATCCCACTTCTGCTATTTATTAACTAAGACATCTTGTAAAATTTATTAAAAAAAATACTCCCTGAGCCTCAGTTTCTTCAGCTGTAAAATGGGCATCATTGTGGGAATTCATTAGTCAGTGCCTTTAAAATTCTGGGCTTGCTGCTATACAATAGGCACTTAAAGATTGGTTCCTCTTTTAAAAGAAAATAAAATCTAAACACATTTTCTGGAGGAAAGTGTTGCAGAAGCACAAATTACATAGTCCTGTTCCAACACCACCTAGTTGTTTTATGAAGAAACTCAACTGTAATTTTAAAAAAAATTTGACTCACACACATTTTCCCCTGCTTTCTAAAACTGGAAACTAAGGAGGTAACGTGTATCCATCTGTGCACCCACACCCTTCTGAATATGAAATTTACATAAAAGCCTTCTCAGTCTGTTTATCCAGGCCTCCTTGGCTCTGAGGCAGATATATCTGCTTCAATTAGAACCTAATCCTGCTCACCTCATACTAAAACCAGTGAGAAAGAAAAACAATAGTCCATTTAATTAAATTATGCT
This sequence comes from Bos indicus, assembly GCF_029378745.1. NCBI lineage: Eukaryota > Metazoa > Chordata > Mammalia > Artiodactyla > Bovidae > Bos > Bos indicus. The sequence goes on from NC_091760.1 coordinate 117,506,720, forward strand.
AAAGCCTGAATTCAATCCATCCGTGTATTAAGAAGGAAGATTTTGAATATTGATTACTGTTCCTTGCAAAAAACCCCACTACCTGCTCCCAACTCTCTCCCTAATAAAGAATGATATTCCACCTCTCCCAGCCCCCCACCTCTTGTTGCCCTCTACTCTTGCAGTTTTTATTTTATTTAAAAACAAATAGAATAGATCCAGTTCTAGGCAAAAGAGAATGATATTGTTTTCCCTTCTCCCTCTTTCAACCATTGTTTCTGGAACTTTCTCTCTGTCCTTATCCCAACCATATGATACTGGGGGGTGGGGTCACTGTCCTCCTGGTACCCAGTGTGGCCTTTCAATTCTTGTGCAACACCCTGGGCTACCAGGGTCTCTTTCCTCTCTGCCTGACCTCTCTGTTCTGCTAACTACCCTTAAAGAGAAGCTTGGCTCCGCCTGCACCCACATCCTGAGCTACACCAGGCATCTCCCATTTTTGTCTGCCTGGAAATTACACAAAGGGTTGTACACAGAAACCTGAGTTAACTGATGCCCTGCTTCTTATTGATCTGGGATGATCTGAGGGCTCCTACAGAATCTGTACCCAAATCCAGTTCTGAATGGAGGTGCACGATAAACTGACTTCATTCAGCTCTATGTGAAAGAGTAAGGGCCTGCCCCTTGCAGGAATTAGTTAAGGAGCAAGAATTGGATAGACAGATTGGGATAGTGGATTAGAGATTAGGGCAGTTACTTGCAAACCTGATTTACCATGGAATCACCCAGGGAGCTTTGAAATAATATTGAAGTCCTAGCCTCATTTCACTTGATTTAATTGACCTGGTTGGGAATTGGAATTTTTTTTTTAATCGTGGTTAAAAAAAAAAAATACAATTTCCATCACAATTATTTTAAAGTTTATAAATGTATTAATGTTGTAAAAAAGATAACTAGTTCTTTTTCATCTTGCAAATCTGAACTCCATCCCCACTAAACATCAACTCCTCTTTTCCCCCTTTCTCCAGATGCTAAGAACTACCATACTACCTTCTGTCTCTATGAATTAGACTACTTTAGATATTCCATTTAAATGGAATCATAGTATTTGTCTTTTTGTGACTGGCATATTTCACTTAGTATAATGTCCTCAAGTTTCATCAATGACGTAGATTGTGACAAGGCTGAATAATACCCCTTTGTATGTTTATACCACATCTTGTTTATCCATTTGCCTTTTGATGCATATTTAGGATGCTTCCACCTCTTAACTACTGTGAATAATGCTGCTTATGAACATGGGCATGAGTGTGCAAATATCTTTTCAAGCCCTGCTTTATTCTTTTCCATACATATCCCAAAGTAGGATTGCCAGATCATATGACAGTTTTTTTTTTTAATTTTTGGAGAAACCTCCATACTGCTTTCCTTGCTGGCTGCACCATTTTTACATTCCCATCAATAGTGTACAAGGGTTCTAATTTCTTCATATCCTTACCAACATTTGTTACTTTGTGGGGGTGTTTTTGATTCATTTTGTAATAGCCATCTTAATGGATGTGAGGAATGATAGTGATATCTCATTGTGATTTTTTAATGAACTTCTCTGATGATTAGTGATACTGAGTATATTTTCATATGCCTATTGGCCATTTATATATCATCTTTGGAGAAATATCTATTGAAGTAAGTCCTTTAGCCAATTTTTAATCAGGTTATTTGATTTTCTGTTGCTTTTGAGTTGTAGGAGTTCATTATATATTCTGGATATCAATCCCTTATCACATATACAATTTGCAAATATTTTCTCACATTCCATAGGCTGTTTTTCACTCTATTGATTATGTTGCTTGATGCACAAAAGTTTTAAGCTGACATAGTCCCATTTGTTTATTTTTGCTTTTCTTGCCTGTGCTTTTTATATCATATCCAAGGAAGCATTGCCAAATCCAATGTCATTAAGGTTTCCCCCTATGTTTTCTTCTAGGAGTTTTATAGTTTTGGTTCTTGCATTTAGGTCTTCACTTTGATTTTTGCGTTGTGGTAAGGGTCCAACTTTCAGGAATTTTTGTTTCTTTTTTTTGCATAGGACATCCAATTTTCCAATACCATTTGTTGAAGAGACTTTCCTTTGTCCATTGTACTTGTACTTTTGTTGAAGATCGGCAAGGGTTTACTGCTGGGCTCTTTATCCAATTCCACTGGTCTACATGTCTGCCATCATGCAGATTTCACATTGTATGGATCACTGTAATTTTGTAATATGTTCTGAAATCAGGAAGTGTGAGGTCTCCAACCTTGTTCTTCTTTTTCAAAATTGTTTTGGCTATCTGAGATCTCTTGAGATATTATGCAAATTTTAGGATGAATTTTTTTCTATTTTTGAAAAAAATACGCCACTTTGATTTTCATAGAAGTTACATGAAATCTGTAGATCATTTTGACTAGTGTGGATATCGTAATACTATTAAATCTTCCAATCCAGGAGCCTGATGTCTTTCCATTTATTTGTACTTATATTTCCCCCAGCCACAGTAATTTCTCCAAAGATGAACTGATTGCCCCTTCAGAGCCAATGAGACACAAGGAGAATTTTCTTGAGATTTCTGAAACAAAAGCAAGTTTAAGTCCCATGAGCCTTGAACCCGAGAGACTGAAACTATTGTTACCATCAAGCCATGGAGCCCAAGATTGATGTCAACACAGTAAAAAGCTGAGACAAGGGATGGAATGATCTATGTCTTCTGAGCCCTGAAGGCATCACTACTTCTGATCTTTTCAGTTACATGAACCCAAACAATTCCCTTCCTCCGAAACCAGTTTTTGGTTGGCATTTCTGTTACTTGCAACCAAGATCCTCGCTGATTCAGAAAATAAGATGGCTAGTCAAAGAGTGAGTGACCAGGCAGCCACAATCCAGGCCAGCAGTTCTGGATACAAGCTTTCAGCAACCAGAACAGCACTGCCTTTGAACAAAACTTGATCCCTGTTTGAGTGTGTGTGTGTGTGTGTGTGTGTGTGTGTGCACTCAGTCATGTCTCAGTCTTTGCATCCCCATGGACTGTAGTCCACCAGGCTCCTCTCTTCATAGAATTTTCCAAGCAAGAATATTGGAGCAGTTTGCCATTTCCTATGCTAGAGGATCTTTGTGATGTAGGGATCAAACCTGAGGTGCTTGTGACTCCTGCATTGGCAGGCAGATTCTTTACCACTGGGCCAGCCATCTGGGAAGCCCTAATCCCTGGTTCAGGCCAGTCTGCAATTTAAAAATGTAACCTTGCCAACCTTCCAAGAATCACCACAGTTCCCAGACCCATCACATCTGACTGATTCTTACAGATTACACATCCCCTCCTCCCCCTCTATTACCTAGCCTCCCAGCAACAATCTATTTTACCCATCAACACTGCTCACAGGGAAAGATTTAATTAATTCGTTCACACTAAGGTTTACATGATTCATATGTTCCTATTTGTTAGAATATCTACATTTCAGAAGGGGACAGAATATCCCATTAACAAATAACGTTTCTAGTGATGGAATGTTTCAACATGAGAGTAGTTACTTATGTAAAATTTAAAATTGCCTGGGTTCACTGTACCATCTTTGAAGCCTAATTCATTGCAGACAAATGAACTTATCTACGCCTGTATTGTTCTATAATCATATAACTCAATGATACAGTACTTTCTTAATCATTATAGAATACAATAATTCACAGAGGCTCCTATTATACTCTCCTCCTGTGCAGAATAGTGCAGTGCCCTCAAAAACATCAAGGAAACAGCACCATCATCAGTACTTATTGAACACTTACCACATATTTTGTGTGCTAGGCATTATTCTAAAAACTTTTCATATGTTACCTGGTCTAATCCTCAATGGCACTCCACGAGGCAACTATCTTATCGATCATATATTGCGGTTGAGGAAATTAAAGCACAGAGATGTTAAGCAACTTGTTCACGGCGGCACAGTTACATTTTGAAGAAAACCACAGAGCAAAAAATTATTAGAGGCGCCAGGGTGGAGCTGGCCTCCAGGGCTCCTCTGAGGTCCCTCAGGATTCACAACCTGGAACCTAACGAAACTGTGAGCTGAGAAAATTATTTTAGAATCATATAAATTGGGAGTGTCTAATGTACTATTAAGAAAAATAAGAAAAATGAGATCCAGCCTGAATATCAGAAATAAAACTAGACCACAAAGCTGGTACTTCCCAGTCTGTGCTCTTTGCACTCATTCATCTACTCACTCATTCAATCTGCATAAACATTTCATAGAAAATGTTCATTCACTGCACAAGGAAAATGTTGGCAATGCCAAAATGAAAAATGCAAATATATAAGCAAAATAAATAAATAAGCTCTTTGTGCCCAAAGAAGCAATGGTGTTGAGGGGAAAGTATGAAATCATTACCATAAAGTGTGATGATGCCCTGATCAGACAGGGAGGAGCCAGCTCTGCCTGGAGGTACTGGCAAAGCTTCACTGGGGAAAGAGAGCAGGAACTTCAAAGGAAGCCAAGGTGGGGAAGGATCATCAGGAGAGGAAACAGCAGAGGCCAGGAGACAGGGTGGGAGACAGAGGAAGTATTCAGGGAACTGCAGGGGCCTTGCTGCTGAAAGCGAGGCTGGGAAGATGGGAAGACAGGGTGATGAGAATTCTTAACACCAGGCCGAGGATTAACTCTTTTGGAGGGCCACTGGTATCCTTGGGGTTTGGTGGCACAGTGGTAAAGAATCCACCTGCCAGCGCAGAAGACGCAGGATTGATCCCTGGATCAGGAAGATCCCCTGGAGGAGGAAATGGCAACCTACTCCAGTATTCTTGCCTGGAGAATTCCATGGACAGAGGAGCCTGGTGGGTTACAGTCACTAGGGTTGCAAAAGAGTTGGACACGACTTAGTGACTGAGCACACACGCACAGGTGTTCTTGGTCACGTTTGCAATTGGAAACAGACCAGAGATTTAAGTCTGGAATTAAAATATACACACTACTATATACAAAATAGGTAAACAACAAGGGCCTATTATATAGCACAGGGAACACAATACACAATATCTTGTAATAACCTATAATGGAAAAGTATCTGAAAAAGAAAAAAATATATGTGTGTATATATAACTGAATCACTTTCCTGTACACTTTACATTAACAGAACATTGTAAATTAACTGTACTTCAACAAATAAATGCCAGTCTGTGGAGAAGGGGTCAGAGTTGGGTAGGTGTGCTAAGGAGGGATTTCAAGCATGGAAGTGACCTGGTTAGATTTGCTCTTGGGGCAGGGTGGGGATGCTTCTGAGGAGCTGGGAAGAGAATGGGTGGGGTTACAGGGGTGTCAGGGTCAGATGAGAGCTCAGGAGCTCTCATAAGGACTACAGAGACAGGAGGAGCGGGTAGGGGTGCATTGAGAGTACTCACAGGGCTTGGATTGAGCATATCAGGTATGGGGCACAAAAGGGAATAAAGTGGGGGAGTGGGTAGGGAGCTTCCCTGGTGGCTCAGTGGTAAAGAATCCACCTGCCAATTAAGGAGACACGGTTTTGATCCCTGATCCTGGAAGATCCCACATGCTGAGAGAAAACTAAGCCTGTGCGCCACAGCTGCTGAAGCCCGTGCATACAGAGCCCATGATCTGCAACAAGAGAAGTCACTGAAACGAGAGAGTAGCCCCCGCTCACCACAACTAGAGAAAAGCCCACTCAGCAATGAAGACCCAGCACAACCAAATAAACAAATAAATAAAATTGAAAAAAGGCAAGTCTGCCTCCCTGGTTTCTGAACTGGAAGATGGAGTAGATGGTCATGCCTCGGGCTTCTTTTCTGTACTAACACATAGAGGGTATAAACAGTTCAACCAGGAGACCTGGGAGAAGTAACAGCATCCCTTCTCCTCAATCTGCTTTACTCCAAGGCGACTCCCCAAGGCAGAGCCACTGGCGGCACTATCTTCGTGTATTCTGCCAGATGTTTTCATACGTCTGTGCGGAACTCAGTTAATTTTTTAAAAAACACAAAGGATTCTGCTACAAAGACATCTTACCAAATTGCTGAAGTTTCTAGAGAGAATATGTGCAATCAACCATGCATTTCACAGTGTTGGGCGAAGTTTTAGGAAAGGGGACAGTGATAGGCATGATACTTCTTCTGGGAACCACATCACCGGGAGTTCATCTGGGGCTGTGTCACAGAGTCACCCCTTATTACAGCACAGTCTGAGGGACCAAAAAGTACACCAATGCCCAGGTATAATGCACCAATAATGAAATAGATAAACCTTCTTTATTAATAATTCTCCTATTATATAGGTACTTAGTGTAAGTCTCTCAGTCATTCTAACTCTTTGTGACCCCACGACTATAGCCCACCAGACTCCCCTGTCCATGGAATTTTCTAGGCAAGAATATTGGAGTGGGTAGCCATTCCCTTCTCCAGGGGATCTTCCTGACCCAGGGGTCGAACCTGGGTCTCCTGCATTGGCTAGCAGATTCTTTACCATCTGAGCCACCAGGGAAGACCCATGATTTGGAGGTATTTTCACCTCCAAAGTTAAATATAAAAATATATTCTCTTTGGTATTCAATGCCCTGGAAATGCCAACAGAATTGTTTTTATATACACCAGTTTTCAATTGGAGAATTAGCTTTGGAAATTCTCTCCTCTGTGACCTAGATAACATTACTGCTACACGTTAAAAGTAAGGCAAATGTCACAAGGACGTGAAGAGATGATTTTGATGGCACGTGCAACTGCTGCTAAATAGGGTCACACAGCACATACACATACTACCCAAAAGCTGCTCAATGTTTTAGAGGAAAAACAAGGTCTGCCTTTTTTATGGAACTAAAATAAATCCTATTGCACGCATTAAATTGTGCATGTTCCTATAGGGAATTCACATAGGGAGCTGTTGTCAAGAACTAAAATGAAATAAAATAGCCCCATTTCAGAACTCTAAATCTTTCTAAAGTTATGTTTCAGGGAGGATTGTAACAAAAAATATATTAGAATGGTAACTAAATATATTAGGAAAAGACCCTGATGCTGGGAAAGATTGAGGGCAGGAGGAGGGGGCAACAGAGGATGAGCTGGTTGGATGGCATCATCGACTCAGTGGACGTAAGTTTGAGCAAACTCTGGGAGAGAGTGAAAGACAGGGAAGCCTGGCATGCTGCAGTCCATGGGGTCACAAAGAGTTGGACATGACTGAGCAACTGAACAAAGCTTACTAGGACATCAGGCAACAAAAATTTAAGTCTAAATTTGTCAAAAATTTAAGTCATATGTTTAATATTATTAACTCGATGGAAGAATAGAAACTAACATTAGCAAGTGTTAATTCTTAGTTCATTGGTTTTCTTCAAATGTGCTTATGATTTTAATTGCTTCCAGTGAGGAAAGCGTTCAAGAAACTGTTCTTGAACAGTTCTCTGCAGTTCAAGAATTATAATATGGATAATTATTACTATAATAAAGAATAGTTAACATGCATTGAACATTTATTATGTGCCAAGCACTATTTTAAGGTGTTTATATCATTACTGTATTCATCTTTGCCATCCATTATTATCCCCCATTTAAGACATAGGACCATTCCTGATTTCTAGCATTGGATATTACAGACTCAAGGGTTGCTTAATCAAGGTATTGTTTGGGGCTGACAAAATATTCAATTGTTTCAAAAATATTTGCACAAGGAAGCCCTGTCCAAATCAGGAATATGGAGCTGCTTCATGGCTGAGAGTAAGTTTCCCAGGTTGGTTATAGCAGTAAAATAGAACTTAAGTGCTAGGTCCCACTTCTGGCATACAGAGTTCAAACTCAGAAATATTCCCCTTTTGCATCTTGGACTAGAGGTTGCCAGGGTGTCCAACATGGATGCAGAGAACTGCTGCTAGATCTCAAACTAGAAAGAGGGTGTGGACATCTTGGGAAGTTGCAGTAGATAGCTGTAGGTACATGCCTGGACAGGGCACATACATCATCGAGATCCTATCCAGAGTTATCAAAGGTTGAATTTGTTGTTGTCAAAACAATTAGACAGACCAAAAAATCAAAACAATCATATATATGTTCCCATTAGAATGCTCATTTTATTAATTGATAAAGCCAGATGTAGAAGAATCTGCATGGTATATTATCATTTGTTTAGAAAGCAGGTGGTGGAGAGAAGATATATTTACAGCTATGCTAAGATGGTCAGCGAATAAAACAGGCAAGTTTTACAAGAAATTATCTCAGGGGAGAGAGCTGGGGAGACAGAAGTTCCGGGAAGGAGAAGACTTAGTTTTCACTGTTTACAATTTGATCATTTTTTTAATTTTGTAAATCATGTGTGTACATTACTACTTCAGTTAGATAGATAATAGGTGGAGGGATGGATGGATAGATAGATAAAAGGAAGGAAAGGAAAGGAAGGAGAAAGGAAGGGAGGTAGATAGAGAGGAAGGGAGGAAAGAAGGAAGGAAGGAGGGAAAGAAAAAGAAAATAAATTCAAAAGGGAATGGTTTAGAGGTGTTGCTTCACCACAGCACCACACTGTAGAACAGAGTCTGGCCCTCAGCACTGCAGATGCATGAACTTGATTCTGCTAGGTCTATGAGAATGGGTCTCTTTCTGGGGGTAGACTCCCATTAACTAAAGTCATAAACAACTGAAGAATAAATCAGGACATGGATTCCTTATTTACTAGAGTGTCCAAAGGGACTGGCCATTCACCTGCTCTGGACAGCACTTTCCTCTCTGCAGAGGAATCCATGACAAGTAAAGCCAGATTACACTGCCTCCCCCACCTCCACCCCGAGTTGGGGAGCAGGGAGCTTGGGTCAGAGCAGTGGAGTTCAGTGAGTCTCATTTGTAAAAGACAAGCTCTCATCATCATTTTGTTTCCATCTCTGTTGCTGGAATGTCCCTGCATCAGGAACCCAACATATCAGGTTTACAGGCTAAAATCTCCCTCTCTCAACAACTGAAGGCACATTTTTATCTCTCTGATATTTTCTTTTATATTTTCTCTGCTGATTCTTCAATTGACTCATTTTTCTCTTTAGGCATGCTAATACCATTTATTCTGCAAAGACTGTAGACAAGCTATTATCGTCAGATTTTGCTTGTTCTCTCCAGTTCTGATTTGGAGAAACATTTTGCCTTTAGGGTGCAAGTAACCTATACATGCACCCATTTATTCAGTCAACAGCATTTATTTTAGGTCCTCCCTGTAATGTGTTGCATGCCCTGGAGACACAGTGGAGAATAAGAAAAGCTCCCTGACCTCAAGGGAACTCTCATTCTAGTGGGAGAAACAGATAGCAGTCAAGTTGACTAACAGACAAATCATATAATACAATTTTAGGTGGTAATATGAAAAAAAATAAAACAGACCAATGGGACAGAGTAGCTGGTCAAGGATGATCTGGGAAGGACCCTCTGAGAAGGTAATGTTGGTTGCTGAGACCTGCATGGAAAGATGGGACCAGTTCTTGGAAGGTCTGGGGATAATCATTCCCAGCACAGGGGAGGTCAAGAGCAAAGTCCCTGAGGCCCACACAAGCACTGAGTGCTCTGGGAAGAGAAAATGGACAGGTGCTGAGCCCACAAGAGAGTGATAAGAAGAGATGTTACGGGGTAGATGGGCCAGACCGCAGAGGAGCTTGTAGGTCACAGTAGAGTCTCCCGATTATATCATAAGTGTGACGTGATGGTCCCCAGAAAGCATCCTTCATGAGTGTGATGGGATCCGATTTACATTTAAAAAGAATCAATGTGTTGGCCAAATTGAGAATGTATTGTACAAGGGAGAGAACTTAAGAGGTAATTGCAAGAGCTCAGGCCAGAGTCAATGGTGATTAGGACTAGGGTCATCAAAATACACAGTCAGGATAGATGTAATTTGGAGGCGGAGAAGGAAGAAGGTGCTGATAGATTGAATGGTGCAGAGTAGAAGGTGGTGGCAAAAATCAAGAACAACTCTGGGTTTTGGCCTGAGCTGAGAGGAGACAGCGATGCCATTAACAAATGGGAAACGATTGGGATTGAGGAGAGGTGAAGTGTTCTGTTTTGGTTTTGTTAAATGATTCTTCCAATCACTATCTGATGGTTCATTTCTCAGAGTTCTGAGGGAGAAGTGGCTCACATTCTTACTATTAGAATTCCTTGCTCCTTCTTTTTTCTTCCCACAATACAAGGCATCAGAAAATACAAGTAACTGTATTTTCCCCTTCCTTCTATTTCTATGAAAAAGAAATACATGACAAATTAACCCAAATCAATTTATTCAAAATAGAACTTGCAGATAAAGAAGATGTGGTATATATATACCGTGGAATATTACTTAGCCATGAAAAGGAACTAAACTCTGCCACTTGCAAAGATGTGGCCCTAGATGTGGACCTAGAGGCTGTCATACAGGGTGAAGTAAGTCAGAAAGAGAAAAACAAATATCATATAATATTGCTTCTATGTGGATCTAGAAAAAATGGTACAGATGAATTTATTTGCAAACCAGAAATAGAGATGTAAAGAACAAACTTATGGATACCAGGAGGGAGGGAGAGTGGGATGAATTGGGAGGGGAATGACATATATGTATACTACTGTGTATAAAATAGATAAATAATGAGAACCTACTGTATAGCACAGGGAACTCTACTCAGTGCTCTCTGGTAAACTAAGTGGGAAAGAAATTTTTTAAAGAGTGGATATATGTATACGTATAGCCGATTCACTTTGCTGTACAGCAGAAACTAGCACATCATAAAGCAACTATACTCCAATAAAAATTTAAAAATAAATTTAAAAAACAGAACAAGCAGGGTGTCATAGGGTCAACACAGTTTCAGCCTAATCGTTTGTACCATCTGCATCTTCTGCTCTGTCTGATGGGAGCTGATGGTCCAAGTGGTGGTGGTGATGGTCCTGGGACACTGCGGGGTATTACTGCATCTTCTGAATCATCACAGAAAGATGAACTTTTGTACAGCATCAGGTTAGTGACAGGTAGACAGTCTTACTGATTTATACTCTCAGCAGAATCTCAGAATGAACTAAAATGCTTCATAGAGATAGTTTACTTCAATAATTTTTCAAACAAGTACAGAGTGACTCTCTCAAGAATTTCAGATGTGTAAGAGTTTCCGAAATGTCTCATCATCCCCTTGAGGGTTATTTTCCCCCTTGGCTGCTTCCCCTAACCCACTGGGAACCACTATCTGTGATGAAAGCTCCCTCCAATGACAGTGGATTTTATCTGCTACTTCAGTATAAGCAGAAAAAAAGGTTGAGAACTATGAGTCATGTCAAATTTACTTGTGAGAAGTAGGAAAAATAAAATCCAAGGAGGAAAGTTATTTGTCTATGGTCACTGGACAAGTTAGTGTCAAAACCTTTAGTCAAACCCAGGTCTCCTGACTATGTCCCTTCTTTGAAACACACTGAATGTTTATACAACAAATTGAAAGTATTTCCTAAATTATAGCTCCTTAAGAAGCAACAATTCTTGTTAAAGAAAATACCCAATTGATTAGTATATCCTATTTTTCTATTCTAAGAAAAAGGTTAATTCGTGTTTAACTTTTTCTGGTTTTTTTTTTGGCCACGCTGCTCAGCGTGTGGGCTCTAGTACCCCAACCAGGCATTGAATTCATGCCCTCTGTATTGGAAGCACAGAGTCTTAACCCCTGGACTGCCAAGGAAGTTCCCATGTTTAATTTTTTACATAAGAAAATATATGGAAAGCTATATATTTGTGGCATTTCAAGATATTTTACTTTTTCTCCCTTTCGGGGAATATAATTTCAATATAATAGAATTCTCCCTTTTTAGGTGTACAGTTCTAGAAATTTTGACAAATGTTTTCAGGCAGGTAGCTTCACCACAATCATCACCCAATTTTTCCTCCTGCCTTTTAATAGTTAATACCCTCCACCACTCTTGACAATCACTGATATAATTTATATCCCAATAGCTTTGCCTTTTCCAGATGTCATGTAAGTGAAATCATACAATTGAGTGTGACTTCTTTCACTTGGCAAAAGCATTTGAGAATTATCTATTCTGGGTGTGTGTGTGTGTGAGTAGTTTGTTCCCCTTTATTTATGAGTGTTTGGAGAAGGAAATGGCAACCCACCCCAGTAGTCTTGCCTGGAGAATCCCATGGACAGGGGAGCCTGGTGGGCTACAGTACATGGAGTCGCAAAGAGTCAGACACGACTGAGCGATTAACACACACACACATTTCTGAGTAGTATTTTATTGTGTAGCTGTACTGCAGTTGGTTTATCCATTCACAGTTGGTGGACATTTGTTTCACTCTGGGGGAAGTTATGAATTAAACCACTACAAACATCTGAGTACGGGTTTCTATGTGGCCATATGCTTTAATGGGCTTCCCCAGTGGCTCAGCAGGTAAAGAATCCACCTGCAATGGAGGAGACATGGGTTCAATCCCTGGGTTGGGAAGATCTCATGGAGAAGTAAATGGCATCCCACTTCAGTATTCCTGCTTGAAGAATCCCATGGACAGAGGAGCCTGGCGGGCTGTAGTCCGTGGATTCGCAGAGTTGGACATGACTGCGCACGTGTGTACCCAGTTCCTGGATCACACTGGAAGTGTATGTTTAATTTTTTAAGGAACTGCTAAACTTTTTCCCAAAGTAGCTGTGCCATTTTGCCTTCCCACTCACATGCATTAAAGTTCCATTTGCTCTGCTGTCAGGGGACGTTCAACTTTAAGCGATCCAATATGTTGCATTTTGTTTCTTTGTGTGCCATTTCTCAAGGACTCTCTGTTCCTTGTCAGTTCCTGGAATACAGGATCGAGTAGAGCTGCATGCAGTTCTCAGAACTGAGATCATGGGAAAGAGCACCTGCTTGGATTCCCTTCAGTGACTCCCTTTCAGTGACTGACTTCAGCGACCTTGTACTTAATAGACTATCCATTTTGCTGCAACTGGTGGAATTTCATTCGTTTTAACTGCTGAGTAATCATTTTACTGAAGATATATAAGCATACATTTCTGATAATGAAATACCCTTGTTCCACTAGAGACTTGGGTCCCCCGTGTCCTTCTTTCTGTCTCTGGCTAGTTCTTCAGAGTGTGGAAGCCTACAGAGCTCACTTTCTCGCCCGGGCTTTTAAGACCTCCTTGAGAGGACGCCCTGTGCCTTCATGAGCGGTACAAGTCCTGTGTATGGGCTTTATTGGTTTTCCACGTAACCCGAGGGATATTGCTCTTTCTCTCTCTTTCATCGACTCCAGTCCCCAGGTCCCGTTCTGTAAAAGACTGCAACACTCTGCTGTTGGACTGGGTGTTGTCAGGTTTTATAAAAAAATTTTTTCTTCATTTTAATAAGTGGTTTGTGGTATCTCATTGTGGTTTTATTTTGACTAATGATGGGGAGGATCTTTTCAAGGGCTTATTTGCCACTCACATCTCTTCTTTGATGAAGTACCTGTTAAAATATTTTGACATATTTCTTACTTTAGTATGTTGTTTTCCTATTGTTGAGTTTTGAAGTTTCTTTATATATTTTGTATACAAAACTCAGCGGTGGCCACAGGACTGGAAAACGTCAGTTTTCACTCCAATCCCAAAGAAAGGCAATGCCAAAGAATGCTCAAACTACCACACAATTGCACCCATCTCACACGCTAGTAAAGTAATGCTCAAAATTCTCCAAGCCAGGCTTCAGCAATATGTGAACTGTGAACTTCCTGATGTTCAAGCTGGTTTTAGAAAAGGCAGAGGAACCAGAGATCAAATTGCCAACATCCGCTGGATCATAGAAAAAGCAAGAGAGTTCCAGAAAAACATCTATTTCTGCTTTATTGACTATGCCAAAGCCTTTGACTGTGTGGATCACAATAAACTGTGGAAAATTCTGAAAGAGATGGGAATACCAGACCTCCTGATCTGCCTCTTGAGAAATTTGTATGCAGGTCAGGAAGCAACAGTTAGAACTGGACATGGAACAACAGACTGGTTCCAAATAGGAAAAGGAGTTCGTCAAGGCTGTATATTGTCACCCTGCTTATTTAACTTATACACAGAGTACATCACAAGAAATGCTGGACTGGAAGAAACACAAAATGGAATCAAGATTGCTGGGAGAAATATCAATAACCTCAGATATGCAGATGACATCACCCGTATGGCAGAAAGTGAAGAGGAACACAAAAGCTTCTTGATGAAAGTGAAAGTGGAGAGTGAAAAAGTTGGCTTAAAGCTCAACATTCAGAAAACGAAGATCATGGCATCTGGTCCCACCACTTCATGGGAAACAGATGGGGAAACAGTGGAAACAGTGTCAGACTTTATTTTTCGGGGCTCCAAAATCACTACAGATGGTGACTGCAGCCATGAAATTAAAAGACGTTTACTCCTTGGAAGGAAAGTTATGACCAACCTAGATAGCATATTCAAAAGCAGAAACATTACTTTGCCAACAAAGCTTCGTCTAGTCAAGGCTATGGCTTTTCCTGTGGTCATGTACGGATGTGAGAGTTGGACTGTGAAGAAGGCTGAGCGCCGAAGAATTGATGCTTTTGAACTGTGGTGTTGGAGAAGACTTTTGAGAGTCCCTTGGACTGCAAGGAGATCCAACCAGTCCATTCTGAAGGAGATCAGCCCTGGGATTTCTTTGGAAGGAATGATGCTGAAGCTGAAACTCCAGTACTTTGGCCACCTCATGGGAAGAGTTGACTCACTGGAAAAGGCTCTGATGCTGGGAGGGATTGGGGGCAGGAGGAGAAGGGGACGACAGAGGATGAGATGGCTGGATGGCATCACTGACTCGACGGACGTGAGTCTGAGTGAACTCCGGGAGTTGGTGATGGACAGGGAGGCCTGGCGTGCTGCGATTCATGGGGTCACAAAGAGTCGGACACGACTGAGCGACTGATCTGATCTGATACAAGTTCTTTATCATATACATATTTTTCATATATTTTCTCCCAGTCTGGGGTTTACCTTTTCACTTTTTACAGTGTCATTCAAACAGTAGGCATTTTATCATTTTTTAAATTTCATGGTTCATACTCTTTTTCTCTAAGAAATCTTTACCTAACTTAAGGTTATAAGGACTTCTCTGAGAAACCTTGAGTCTTAGGCAATACATTTCTAATTCATTTTTAATAGGTCATAGTTCTCCTTTTAAAATATCTTTGTTAAAGTGCTCTTTTTCATAATGATAAAACATTTCTTGTATCAATACGAAAAAGTCATTGGCTAGCCTAGTTTTCATTCCAACAGAAGTGAAGGCATAGAGTAAAGCGTGGTTCACTTTCATAAGGATCTGAAGTTCACTGAATTTTCACCTATTCTCTGTAGTGTCCACAGCTTGGTGCCCAGGGGTTTGACATCATTTAAAGGCACAGCATCATGTCTGATCAGACTTGCTAGTGATTTTCAGCACATGACAAGTCAAAGAGTTTTGGTTTCTAAGTATGGTAATTCCACAGGCTGTTCCCAGTACAGCCTGGGTTTCCTACCACTCAGTTCAGTTCAGTTGCTTAGTCGTGTTTGACTGTTTGTTACTCCATGGACTGCAGCACTCCAGGCTTCCCTGCCCATCACCAACTCCTGGAGCTTACTCAAACTCATGTCCATTGAGTCAGTGATGCCACACAACCATCTCATCCTCTGTCGTCCCCTTCTCCTCCCACCTTCAATCTTTTACAACATCAGGGTCTTTTCAAATGAATCAGTTCTTTGCATCAGGTGGCCAGAGTATTGGAGTTTCAGCTTCAGCATCAGTCCTTCCAATGAATATTCAGGACTGATTTCCTTTAGGATGGACTGGTGGGATGTCCTTGCTGTCCAAGAGACTCTCAAGAGTCTTCTCCAACACCATACTTCAAAAGCATTAATTCTTCGGCACTCAGTTTTCTTTATAGTCCAACTCTCACATCCTGGAAAAACCATAGCTTTGACTAGACGGACCTTTGTTGGCAAAGTAATGTCTCTGCTTTTTAATCTGCTGTCTAGGTTGGTCATAACTTTTCCTCCAAGGAGTAAGCATCTTTTAATTTCATGGCTTCAGTCACCATCTCCAGTTATTTTGGAGCCCCCCAGAATAAAGTCTGACACTGTTTCCACTGTTTCCCCATCTATTTGCCATGAAGTGATGGGACCAGATGCCATGATCTTAGTTTTCTGAATGTTGAGTTTTAAGCCAACTTTTCCACTCTTGTCTTTCACTTTCATGAAGAGATTCTTTAGTTCTTCTTTGCTTTCTGCCATAAGGGTGGTGTCATCTGCACATCTGAGGTTACTGATATTTCTCCCAGCAATCTTGATTCCAGCTTGTGCTTCATCCAGTCCAGCATTTCACATGATGTACTCTGCATATAAGCTGATTAAGTAGGGTAACAATATACAGCCTTGATGTACTCCTTTCCCGATTTGGAACCAGTCTATTGTTCCATGTCCAGTTCTAACTGTTGCTTCTTGACCTGCACACAGATTTCTCAGAAGGCAGGTAAGGTGGTCTGGTATTCCCATCTCTTGAAGAATTTTCCACAGTTTGTTGTTATCCACACAGTCAACATAATATCAATGTTATGCCAAAGTCAACTAGGCTTTGGCATAGTCAATAAAGCAGAAGTAGATTTTTTTTTTGGAACTCTCTTGCTTTTCCCATGATCCAGTGGATGCTGGCAATTTGATCTCTGGTTCCTCTGCCTTTTCTAAAACCAGCTTGAACATCTGGAAGTTCACAGTTCACATACTTTTGAAACCTGGCTTGGAGAAGTTTGAGCATTACCTTACTAGCATGTGAGATGAGTGCAATTGTGCAGTAGTTTGAGAATTCTTTGGCATTCCCTTTTTTTAGGATTGGAATGAAAACTGACCTTTTCCAGTCCTGTAGACACTGCTGAGTTTTCCAAATTTGCTGGCATCTTGAGTGCAGCACTTTCATAGCATCATCTTTTAGGACTTGAAAGAGCTCAACTGGAATTCCATCACCTCCACTAGCTTTGTTCATGGTGATGCTTCCTAAGGCCCACTTAACTTCACATTCCAGGATGTCTGGCTCTAGGTGAGTGATCACACCATCATGGTTATCTAGGTCATGAAGATCTTTTTTGTATAGTTCTGTGTATTCTTCCCATCTCTTATTAATATCTCCTGCTTCTGTCAGGCCCATGCCATTTCTGTCCTTTTATTGTGCCCATCTTTACATGAAATGTTCCCTTGGTATCTCTAGTTTTCTTGAAGAGATATCTAGTCTTTTCCATTCTATTGTTTTCCTCTCTTTCTTTGCATTGATCACCGAGGAAGGCTTTCCTAAATCTCCTTGCTATTCTTTGGAACTCTGCATTCAGATGGGTATACCTTTCCTTTTCTCCTTTGCCTTTCAATTCTCTTCTTTTCACAGGTATTTGTAAGGCCTCCTCAGACAACCATTTTGACTTTTTGCATTTCATTTTCTTGGGGATAGTCTTGATCACTGCCTCCTGTACAATGTCATGAACTTCTGTCCATAGTTCTTCAGGCACTCTGTCTATCAAGTCTAATCCCTTGAATCTATTTGTCACTTCCACAATATAATTATAAGGG
Source organism: Bos indicus (assembly GCF_029378745.1). Lineage (NCBI taxonomy): Eukaryota > Metazoa > Chordata > Mammalia > Artiodactyla > Bovidae > Bos > Bos indicus. The sequence goes on from NC_091760.1 coordinate 117,524,262, forward strand.
ATTTGATTTAGGTCATACCCGAACGGTCTAGTGGTTTTCCCTACTTTCTTCAATTTAAGCCTAAATTTGGCAATAAGGAGTTCATGATCTGAGCCACAGTCAGCTCCTGTCTTGTTTTTTGCTGACTGTATAGAGCTTTTCCATCTTTGGCTGCAAAGAATATAGTCAGTCTGATTTCTGTATTGACCATCTGGTAATGTTCATGTGTAGAGTCTTCTCTTGTGTTGTTGGAAGAGCATATTTGCTATGACCAGTGTGTTCTCTTGGGAAAACTCTATTAGCCTTTGCCCTGCTTCATTCTGTACTCCAAGGCCAATTTTGCCTGTTGTTACAGGTATGCAGATGACACCACCCTTATGGCAGAAAGTGAAGAGGAACTAAACAGCCTCTTGATGAAAGTGAAAGTGGAGAGTGAAAAAGTTGGCTTAAAGCTCAACATTCAGAAAATGAAGATTATGGCATCTGGCCCCATCACTTCATGGCAAATAGATGGGGAAACAGTGGAAACACTGTCAGACTTTATTTTTCTGGGCTCCAAAATCACTGCAGATGGTGACTGCAGCCATGAAATTAAAAGACGCTTACTCCTTGAAATAAAAGTTATGACCAACCTAGATAGCATATTGAAAAGCAGAGACATTATTTTGCCGACAAAGGTCTGTCTAGTCAAGGCTATGGTTTTTCCTGTGGTCATGTATGGATGTGAGAGTTGGACTGTGAAGAAGGCTGAGCGCCGAAGAATTGATGCTTTTGAAGTGTGGTGTTGGAGAAGACTCTTGAGAGTCCCTTGGACTGCAAGGAGATCCAACCAGTCCATTCTGAAGGAGATCAGCCCTGGGATTTCTTTGGAAGGAATGATGCTGAAGCTGAAACTCCAGTACTTTGGCCACCTCATGGGAAGAGTTGACTCACTGGAAAAGGCTCTGATGCTGGGAGGGATTGGGGGCAGGAGGAGAAGGGGACGACAGGGGATGAGATGGCTGGATGGCATCACTGACTCGATGGACGTGAGTCTGAGTGAACTCCGGGAGTTGGTGATGGACAGGGAGGCCTGGGTGCTGTGATTCATGGGGTCGCAAAGAACTGGACACGACTGAGCGACTGAACTGAACTGAACTGACAGGTATTTCTTGACTTCCTACTTTTGCATTCCAGTCCCCTATAATGAAAAGGACATCTTTTTGGGGTGTTAGTTCTAGAAGGTCTTGTAGGTCTTCATAGAACCATTCAACTTCAGCTTCTTTAGCATTACTGGTCAGGGCATAGACTTGGATTACTGTGATATTGAATGGTTTGCCTTGAAAACGAACAGAGATCATTCTGTTGTTTTTGAGATTGCATCCAAGTACTGCATTTTGGACTCTTTTGTTGACCATGATGGATACTCCATTTCTTATAAGGAATTCTTGCCTACAGTAGTATATATAATGGTCATCTGAGTTAAATTCACCCATTCCAGTCCATTTTAGTTCTCTAATTCCTAAAATGTCGATGTTCACTCTTGCCATCTCCTGTTTGACCACTTCCAATTTGCTTTGATTCATGGACCTAATATTTCAGGTTCCTATGGAATATTGCTGTTTACAGCATCAGACTTTACTTCTATCACCAGTCACATCCACATCTGGGTGTTGTTTTTGCTTTGGTTCCATCCCTTCATTCTTTCCGGAGTTATTTCTCCACTGATCTCCAGTAGCATATTGGGCATCTACCAACCTGGGGAGTTCATCTTTCAGTGTCCTATCTTTTTGCCTCTTCATACTATTAATGGGGTTCTCAAGGCAAGAATACTGAAGTGGTTTGCCATTCCCTTCTCTAGTGGACCACGTTTTGTCAGAACTCTCCACCATGACCAGCCTGTCATTTCACTCACCACCCCTTTTTCTATCTGTGGGTGCTTTTCTTGAAAAGAGTCTAAAAATAAGGTATTTGTAGCCTTCTAAGTTGCTTTGTTGACAATCTCCTATGACTTTTTTTTTTTTTTTCCCAAATAAGGACCATGCACAGAGAGGTCAGAAAACTAATAAAGATCTTACATTCATTTCTATTTGAATTTCCTGGAAAGAGACTCTTAACCTAGAACGTTTCCCTTGCTTTACAGGAGCTTAATGAAACTGTGTTGGCCACCAGGTCTGAAGTATTCAGTTTTAACCCTTTAATGTCCTGGTAACTAGCTATGTTTTACCATTCAAGGGGACAGTACTGTTTTACAAAGGCAAACCAATATACACTCTGGCAAGATTTTCTCCTGTGTGGATAAATATTTATTTTCCTAATTAAGCTGAGGAAAAGAGGGCTGGGGATGTGGGGAGAGAATGGTTACGGTAGAAGGAAAGATACATGAGAGATTAATTCAAGTGTGATCCACCTGAGGGTGGGCAGAAAGGGTCAGATCTGAGTAGGGCATACCTTGCAACTTGCAGATTTGCTCAAGGACACGGTAGTCTGGGAAGGCAAAAAGAGGAAGGGAACCAGCATTCAGGACGGGGTGTAGAGGTAGACTGGGTATGAGCCCAGTGGAAGTTAAATCCCAGATCACTATACCTAACTGCACTTATTATTATTAACCATTGTTTAAATTGAGGTAGAGTTAATTTACAAAGTTGTTTTAGTTTTAGGTGTAGAGAAAAGTGATTCAGTTTTACACACACACACACACACACACACATGTATACACTCATATATATGCTATATATTAGGTCTTAGTTGTTTATCTATTTTATATATAGTAGTATGTATATGTTTGGGCTTTCCTTGTAGCTCAGTCAGTAAAGAATCTGCCTGCAATGCAGGAGACCAGGGTTTGATTCTTGGGTTGGGAAGATTTCCTGGAGAAGGAAATGGCAACCCACTCTAGTATACTTGCCTGCAGAATCCCATGGACAGAGGAGCCTGGCAGGCTACAATCCATGCATTCACAAAGAGTCGGACATGACTTAGCAACTAAACCACCACCAGTGTGTATATGTTAATCCCAAACTCCTAATTTATCTCTCTTCTCTTCTCCCTGCCCCCTCCCCACTCCCACACTATCCCCTTTGGTAACCATAAGTTTGTTTTCTATGTCTGTGAGTCCATTTCTGTTTTATAAATAAGTTCGTTTGTATCATTTCCTTTAGATTTAACACATTAGTGATATGATATTTGTCTTTCTCAGTTCAGTTCAGTTCAGTCGCTCAGTCGTGTCCAGTTCTTTGTGACCCCATGAATCACAGCACGCCAGGCCTCCCTGTCCATCACCAACTCCCGGAGTTCACTCAGACTCACGTCCATCGAGTCAGTGATGCCATCCAGCCATCTCATCCTCTGTCGTCCCCTTCTCCTCCTGCCCCCAGTCCCTCCCAGCATCAGAGTCTTTTCCAATGAGTCAACTCTTCCCATGAGGTGGCCAAAGTATTGGAGTTTCAGCTTTAGCATCATTCCTTCCAAAGAAATCCCAGGGCTGATCTTCAGAATGGACTGGTTGGATCTCCTTGCAGTCCAAGGGACTCTCAAGAGTCTTCTCCAACACCACAGTTCAAAAGCATCAATTCTTCGGTGCTCAGCTTTCTTCACAGTCCAACTCTCGCATCCATACATGACCACTGGAAAAACCATAGCCTTGACTAGACGGACCTTTGTTGGCAAAGTAATGTCTCTGCTTTTGAATATGCTATCTAGGTTGGTCATAATTTTTCTTTCAAGGAGTAAGCGTCTTTTAATTTCATGGCTGCAGTCACCATCTGCAGTGATTTTGGAGCCCCCCAAAATAAAGTCTGACAGTGTTTCCACTGTTTCCCCATCTATTTGCCATGAAGTGATGGGACCGGATGCCATGATCTTCATTTTCTGAATGTTGAGCTTTAAGCCAACTTTTTCACTCTCCTCTTTCACTTTCATCAAGAGGCTTTTGAGTTCCTCTTCACTTTCCAGGTCTGACCTAATTGCTCTGTTATCTAGTGAGGCCCCTCCTGCTGACCAGCAGCCAGCACATTGCCAGCAGTGGACTAAGAGCAGGGTGGTCTGTCTGCATCCCAGGACTTAGCTCGGCCCTCCCCACCCCTTTCTGCTCCTCTCCATAAAGTCAATCCCAGGAAGTAGCAGCCCAGGATTCCCGTGGTTCTTCCAGGATGGAGGGTGGGGCCCTGGACACCTACGGGGATAGGGACAACATGAAAGGGAAGAGTTCACACCTGATGAAGGAGGACCAGATGAGACCAGTCTGAGTGAAAGTTCCCATGAGGTGGGGCAGAGTGGGGCAGGGTGGGACACAGGGGCCCTGTGACTGGCCCCGACACACAGGTACTCACGTCCCACACGTGGCTGGCACCACACACCCTTCTCTCAGGAACCCCTCATTGTTTCACTTGGTACATCAAACCAAGAACCAGACAGTGGGAAGAGCTGCTGAAATCAGTGCTTCCCAGGAAAGCAAACAAACAGGTAAATGACTAAGAAAACTCTGCCGGCAGAGACCTACATTTGACTTCTGGGAAGGAAAAGGATGACAGCTGGTAGAAAAATGGAGCAGTCAGCTAGAGCAGGAGAGGGCAATTCAAGGCCTTCTTTGTGGGCCAAGACTGCTTCCTTCTCTCTTTCTGCAGACTGGCCGACAATGCTTTGACCTTTGCCTCTCAACATACCTCTAAGTTTCCAGGACACAGATTCTGACTGGCCCAGATGACTAATCTTAATCAATACCAGGGACAAAGGGTGGGTCGCACAGACTTGGTATCTGTGGGTACTGAAGGAATTTTTCAAAGGAAGTGCTGGGGGTGAGCAGACAACCCAAAGGTCCGTGTGTTACACGGTAGCAGCGCCTGCAGTTGTCATTTCACACGGGTGGCTCCTGTTGGGCTCATCGTCTGGTTAATTGTCTTTTTATATGAAGTCCCGCCAACCCAGACTTCCCCAGGCAATTACATTTTCAAACCTAAAGACATCTTCTTGCTTTGGTCCCATCCTTAGAACTATTAAGGCTATCTCAAGTCTCCATTTGGTCATCTATTATTTTTAGCTCCCTCTGCCCATAGTCAGTGCTCAAATAAAAGTTTGATATGGAGTTAACATTTTGGATACAAGACTAGTCGTTATTTTGATGCAAGTCACTGAAAAAATAGTATGTCTATGTACACACTGCTATGTTTAAAATAAATAACCAACAAGGACCTACTATATAGCACAGGGAACTCTGTTCAGTACTCTACAGTAACCTAAGTGGGCAAAAATTTGAAAAAGTATAGATACGTCTATCTGTATAACTGAATCATTTTGCTGTACACCTGAAATTAACACAACCTTAATCAACTACACTTCAATAAAAATAAACACATTAAAGAGAAAATGGTAAATATGTGGAAAACAAAAAGCACTTATTTCTAATAAGCAATGCTTATTTTTGCTTTTAAACAAAATAATGTATATAATAATTTATTATGGAGTTTGTAACAAACATAGAAATAAAATATAACAACAACAAAAAATAAATTTAGGACTAGTTTAAAGCTCTCTCTAGCTCACATAGCTCCAGAAGTCAACACTCCTTGTTTCTAGAGAATTGACAAGATACAAATCTACCTAATTGTACTACAACTCAGTTCTTCACCTTGAGACTATTTTAGAAGACTTTGTGATCTGTCTGACTGAAAATTAAGCTATTCTACTACCTGGGATATCTTAACCAGAGAAGGGATAGGAAACCTAATAATTTCTCCATTGTATCTGAAAAGAAATGAGTTAATATGTAGAATAAGTGCTGGAACAGAGTAAGCCTCCCTATGTATTACATTTTTGTTAATATTGCTACTATTATTTTGATGCAAATCATCAAGGAAATTGTCAGTATTTTAGGTGTTGCACACCCACACAAAGGAAAACATTTACACATTAATAATAGTTAGTAATGATAGGCTCAAACTACTCTAAAGTTTACCATCTCAGCACACCTACCCTGGGTTATAGCAACAAGAAGAATTATCACTATTTCCCTGTACTAGGAATCTGGTTCATCTATTCTTATTAAAGGAGGTATCACAGAAGGTATTTCTTCCTTCTGTAATAGCTCAGGCATCCTGCTGGGTAGAGATTTAAATATCAACAAGCCTTGTAATGAGATACCAACAAGAAACCCAGAAAAATCGGGGGTATCACACATCTTGTTTGACACAGGCAACAACTTTCCTCCACTTCCGGCTCTCTGTTTTGTATAACAAGCCCAACTCTTGTACTTATAATACTTTAAATGTCCTCATAGTCATCATCAACCCTGAAAATCCCACACTGAACTCTCCCTCCCAGTCCAAATCCACAGAGGCTTCATCTGTATTCCAAGAGAATTTGTTTTCTTTTTCTTCCCTTCCCTCAACCCTTTTAATCCTCTAGTTCAAGCAATTAGCTTTACAAATATTAGCTGCAATCAAGGTCTAACACATGTGGTAATTTTCCCCCTAATAAATCAATCAATTCTTTCTGTGGAGTGTTTTTTCTCCCCCTTACCGTCATTAAAGAATGACAATGCTACTTCAGGATCACCAGCGACTTGATTTAGTCAAGGAACGTCAATCAAATTTGCCAGATTTTGCTTTAAAGATGAGAAAAATGGGATAGATTCACAAAAGCCTCTTGTCTTAGAACAGGAAGCTTGATAAACCCTTGTTGAAGCTCTCTTAGCGACGCCTTGGCATATAATGATCCATTTGGAAGAAAATCGAAATCACTATTACTAGTGACAAGTCAGACAAAACCTAGAAACGCTCACTAACTAATCTAAAAATTAATAATTGGAATAATTATCCATCTAGTGTTTCTTGGCAGTGCAAGGTTCTATTACACTTAACAGGTTAGTACACCAAAGAAAAAGAGAAATAGTCTAGCAAATGGACAAATTTTAATGCTATAACTTGTGAAAAAGATGGTTTTTAGTTTAGAAGGGAATTAAAGGATCATGTGGTCCAAGTTTATTACTGTGCTTGTCAGAGCTGATGTTAGGGTTGGGATGGGGGGCTCTTAGGGAATAAGGAGAGAAGGGGGCCCAGTGACAAAGCTCCTGGATCCCCATCTCTCCCAGTATAAAAGCTCAATTTTTATCTCTTATTATACCCAAGAGTTTAGTTGAGGAAATGATTTCTCTGGTTAAAAATAATTTGAGAATTGCCTATGTGTATAGCTGAGAACACTATGACTAACTGACTAAAACAAATGCCAGAAAAATTAAAGAATTTTTAATTTAGTGATGGACCTGGAGCCAAACCCTAGACTCCATCTTTCTCCCCAGCTCTCTTTCCACAACCCCCCAAATCTTGTTCCCTCTTACTCTCAGGGAGCAAATCAGGTGAGAACCCCTATGGCTTTGGATTGGAGCCTTTTCTTTTTTTAAGAAAATGACTATAAGGGTACAAACCAATGAACCCAGATTAGTACAAGAAGATGCATAAATACTACATTGGAAGTAACAAAATTGCCTGCAATCGTACTCCTTTCTGATTACTGATTCCAATCACACTGAGGAATTATATCTAGACCCAGAAAGGGGTCATGGTGGGGAAGGTGACAAGGCTTAGTTTCCTTTCCTTATGTCACCAAGTATATTGCTATTAAGATTGAGAGAAGTAAATTTCAGTAGGATACTTGGTGAAAACTTGCTGACATTAATGACTCAAATTCTCGGAGAGACTGCAAGGAAAATGGTGTCATCACTGTCATTCAAGACACTTAAGATGAAATTTCAAAAGAAGGCTGTCAGGCATAATGACTGCCAGGTTCTATTATATCATGCTCAGAGGGTGGATCACACACACTACTATGCAGCCTGTGGGTGGTTGGTATTGAAGTCTGAAAGGGAGCTGCACAGAGAGGAGGGCAGGTGGGCGTAGGACCCGAGGGGGCCCTTCACAATCAGGAGACATCGCTGCGGATATTCACATGGTGACTTGGGGTAAAGCTATGACCCACGACCTGGTCTTTCATCTCAGATATACCAGAACTTGGCCTCAGCAGGGCAATTTGGCAAGATCATGCTCTTGGTGCTGAACAGAATTAAGGAAAGTCTGAGCTATCAATGGCAGTGCCAGTTTACTAATTTGCAACGCGAACTGTCCTTTTCAGTGACCAGATGGCCAAATCTGCTGCATTCCAGAGCTGAGACACCTGCAAAGCCCAGTCAGTCATCAGAAGGTGGCTGTGTAGAATGGGGTCCGAGCCCTGATTCCCAGCCCTGACTACACCGTGCAATCACCTGGTGTGATTCAACATGAATGCGTGCTTAGTTCTCAGTCGTGTCCGACTCTGCTACTCTTTGGACTGTCAGGCTCCTCTGCCCATAGTATTTCCCAGGCAAGAACACTGGAGTAGGTTGCCATTTCCTCCTCCAGGGGATCTTCCCACCCTAGGGATCGAACTCGCATCTCTTACATCTCCTGCATTGGCAGGCAGGTTCTTTACCCGCTGAGCCATCAGGGAAGCCCAATTCAACATGAAGGCCCTACTCTAAAATCAAACAAATCTGAATCTCAGGGATTAGGACCTAGACATTAGCAGTTTAAAAAAAAAAAAAATCTCAAGTGATCCATTGAGCAGCTGTGGGTCAAGACAAAGAGATCATCCAGGACACTGTGAGGCTTGAGGTCTCATTGTTTCCACTCAAGGATCCATGAGTTGTATATCATAGACCAGCAGATAATTTTTTAACACTGGGAACAGACATAGGTTTGCCAATTTTTTAACTTGTCAAGTTAAGACACTAAAGATTCAACTACTATTATTTCATTAAAGAAGGGAAATCTTAACAAAAATTAGGAAGGACACAAATTTAAGAATAAAAGGTGAGTTCACTATATTTATTTTTCTCATGCTTCTGAGAAAACCACTACAGACTGATGCAAACCTAAGCACTGATATGATCTGACTGCTGTCCATGCACACAGTCAGGGCTTTCTTCATGGACAGCTTTAGGTACATTTGACTGGTTTTGTTCATTGACCAAAATTCTACACTGGCTACCCCTCTCTCGCCATGTCCATTCTGAGGAGGTATTAACTATAACAATTAAGTTATGGGTAATTTCTGCTTCGAGGCTGGAAAATGTTCTATCTCCTCCAGTTACAGAATATGTTGATTTAATTAACTTAGCTCTGCTTAGATACCTTAAAGCTTCTGGAACGGGTACGGCACATGTACCCCCACATAACTGCTTACTGGGGACAACTACGCAGTACCCCCCTTGTTTTGCTAGTGGACAATGATGGCAATCGCTCTAAATCCAGTGGAGAATTAATTGGGAAGCCAAAGAGCCGGTGATGAGTTTTTATTCAGTTGTGTCACATTCCGTGAAATAAAAAGGATTATGTTGTAAACCTAATTTTGAGCACCTCTTTGGAATCTTGTGTGTGCCCTGTCCTGTGACCATGGTTTATGTGCCTACCTCCTTCCCTGAAAGGACACTGGTATTCTTGAGTTGGTTCTATGCCTAGCTGTCAATCTTCAACAAGACAGCCTCTGGCAACTACTAAAAATGGGTAGCTATGCCAAGTACTTCAAAGTTCCCCTCAAAGTTCTATTAACCTAGAGACTCATTATATCTCTAGGTGTAGAATCTTCACGATTAATTTCTCCTAAGCTACCATGCTTAAACATGGATTGAGAGACTAGAAGCTAGCATGACTAAGTGGGAAAATTCTATCTGCAGATGTCTGTGTTCCCCAAGCACCTAAGTTGTATAACAGATGATGGGATACTCTAGCCTGTTACTTCTAGCCCAACCCAACCCAATTGAAGAGCTGCTCATCTCTTCCAGGACAAGGGCTGGATTTGAATCCAGCTCCACAACTCTCTTGGGCAAGTTGTCTGCTGATTCTGCGCCTCAGTTTCCTTACCTGTGAAGTGGGCATATCATTGTGATCTTCTGCCTTATCACTTTATGTGATAATCATGAGAATTAGGTAATTTAGGTAAGACACTTGGCAAGGTATCAGACATACTAAGTTCTAACCAAAAGTTCACTTTGTAAGTTAGAGCCTAGCACACTAATGTGGCATAAATAGACATTCATTAAACACACACACACACACACATAAATGAGTACTGTATCTGTTTGCAGAAAGAGGAATCTCACTGGAAATGCAGAGTTAAAAATTTGTCACTGAATTCTGAACTTTAGTTTTCAGATCTTGACAATTTAACCAAACTCACTTTGTGACTTAATCTTGCTCATCCCTCTGCCTCTTGTCTCCCTGACTGATTACCTCTGCTGGGACCTTTGCTTTTCAGTGATGAATTCTCAGTGCCTTCCATCTGACCACAATCTATTCTTTCCACAACAATGCCTCTGTCTTCTTTCAGATTCTGATATTTCTCAGATCCAGAACTACACTCCCTTGTCATTATCCCAAAGCAGTCAACTTTTTAAAAGAAAACATTTAGAAATCTAGATATTTGCATCTGCATCTCCATATTTCTGTGTGCCAGGAAAAAAAAAATGAATCAAATGCTTCATCGACACACTGGTTCTAAATCATTGATCCGGGAGAAAAGGAGTTAGGAGTCCCAGTGGTCCGTCTATGGTGCTTCAGATCCATGCAGAAACCAATTCAGTCCAATATTTTATCCTGCTACAATGGGCATTTTTCAAAATCAATTAATTGTCAGTATATTTGCGTGTGTACATATATATATTTATATGTATATATACATATATAAGAAAATATATATATATATTCTTCCTACCTCTAATGCAACTCCTCTTCTCCTCCCACCTAAAACAAAAACAAAAATAAAAACACATCAATAAATGAACTTCTCAAGTAGCTGATCATTTACCAAGGGAGCCAAGCCTGTTTCTGAAAGTTTCAACTCACCCAATCAGACAATAAGCAGAGGAAAGGGGAGGCATTTATCAGGTTACACAGAGGACTCCATCTGTTATCTTAGACCTCTGTTACCAGGGGATTGAAGAGCAGATACTTGCAGGCACTTTGAAAGAGGTTTATTCTCTAGGTTCTTAGTCTTAAGATTTCAAATTAGAAGCAGAGAAAAGGAGGAAAAAAAACCAAGCAAGCATGATGAAGCCGCCTCCACCCTGGGATTCTGACATTTAACCTGGCGAGAGATGCCGTCAGTGGTGAAGTTGCTGTTTCAGTTGGGATTTGTCTGTTTAGCTTCTATAATAAACACAGTCAAAGGGGCAGTCATTTCTCCTTGGTCACAAAGGTCTGAGTTCTGAACCTCACCCTCATAAGAGCCATTTCTCATCATGCCAAGCCAACAGAAGAAAGTCATTTTTTGCATGGCTGGGATGTTAAGCTTCATGTGTGCCCTCGGAGTTGTGACAGCCCTGGGGACACCTTTGTGGATCAAAGCCACCTTTCTCTGCAAAACTGGGGCTCTGCTCGTCAACGCCTCAGGGCAGGAGCTGGACAAGTTCATGGGCGAGATGCAGTACGGACTTTTCCATGGAGAGGGCGTGAGACAGTGTGGCCTGGGAAAGAGGCCCTTTCGGTTCTCGTGTAAGTAACTATTCCATTTGAATTATTTAATAGTGCAGGCAAGCTCTTCCAAGTGTTGCAAGAAATTATTTTTAAGAACCTTCCCTGTCTATTGCAGGACTTGTTGAAGAGGTATGAACCATCTGAAATACATAGATCTCTTCTGAGCAGCTTCTTTCTGGTTTTTATTATTTCATTCTATTTTTCTTATGACAACTTACAGTTAATGAGTTACCAGGGAATTGAACTTTTGGTAAAGATAAACATTCTTAAATATTAATATTTATGTAGGAAATTATGGGCTCTTATTTTTAAAAGAGGGGAGCTTGGAGAAATAGGAAAGTGTAAGAGAAGATCTTTGTTTTGTTCTTTAAAATAGAACCAGTGTCATGTATGTGTGGCTGAGTCCCTTCCCTGTTCAGCTGAAACTATCCCAACATTGTTAATTGGCGATTTCCCAATACAAAATAACAAGTTAAAAAAAAAAAAAAAAAAGAACCAGTGTCATGAGCTCCTTAACCAACTCTAGCTGTTTTTACTCCTGGCACATAAGTTTGTTTCCTGTCTATACCCTCATTTCCCCTGCTAGGAACTTTACTGTTGATAAATATTTTTTTCTTTTTTCCTTACCTAATTTGGATCACCTGACTATAGAAATTTAAAATAATGTGCCATGCTACTTGAGAAAGAATTAGATACATATTTAGGAAACTTTGCCACTGACTGACCTTTGAATTACGTGGAGCATAAGAGACAGATTTTCCTATTGCGATATTTGTGAAATGGAAGTGTTACCCAGACTATTTACTACCTGTGTGTCTTAAGAAGAGAATTTTTAAAAAATTACCATGTGAATAGGCAACTCATTAAATGAAAATTAATAAGAAGTCATTTGTTATATCTCTCCCAGCACACATTCAGAAATTATTATTATTTCAAATGGGCTGGTTTGGAACAATCTTATGAAGACACCGCCAGTAAATTACTGCATAAATCAGTCTTCAGCAAAGGAGGTTACCAATTGAGGCATTTAAAATGAATTATTATTTTGCCTGGGTATTTTTTTTTTCTAGCATAGGTGGAAAGCTAAATTAATTGAATTTATTATTAACATATGCAGTGTCTAATTAAATTTCAGTGCTGGCCTATTTATATTTCCACAACATTCCTTCCCACTTCTTAGCACCATTGGACACCAACTTTCAACTCACATAGGCTATTAAGTGACAGAAATTTGCACAGGGTTCCAGAAAATCCCCAAGAATTAGTCTTCGGCTTTTTAAGAAATCAGCATTGACTAGATTGGATGAAGTGGATCCCCACCCTTTTTATTGAATGGCTTTATTTCCTTAAGGTAAGGGGGCTGTTAGAGTTGTTTAGTTTCCCAAGGGGTTCAGGGTAAGAACAAAGCAGAATGTCACACGAATTGCAACTGTATTAAAAGACAAAGAAGGAAAAAAGATGAGTGAAATGATTTAAGCATGAGTCATTGGCAAGCTAAAGTGTGAGTAAAGCTTCTCATAAATGAATTTAGACAAAAGCAGAGAGCCTACAGGAGTTTTCTGGAGTCTCTGCATTTTCCACAGTGAAATGAAGATAAACTTTACTCATAGCACAGGATATGTTCCAAAACAATAATATGTTTTCTAAATATGTACTTGACAGTAAGCAGTATGCATATTTTGTCTCATTTAATCCTCCCAGGGCCGCATTCCTCTGTAGTTCAGTGAAGCAATTTTTCATGGCTGTGTCCTATGCCAGCTCTGTCTGTAATGAAGTTGTTCTAATTGGGGGTCCCTTTGCTTTCTGTGAAGTTTCAGAGCTGATGGGGTTTAAACAATACCCCCGCCTACCTCACACCATTGCATTAGTCCCTGTGATTCTCTGAATGTTTCCTCCAGCCTAATGAAGAAAATTTTGCACTGGACAAATTTAGTTGGAGGTTTATTTGGAATAAATTGGGCGTTGTCAGTGTCCATGTTCTAAATGAGTTTTTGCTTGGTTCTGCTGTACAAGTTTATGTGTATTATTTTTATGTGCAACATATGTGTTACTTTTAAAACCCAGATATAAGTATAACATGGGGATGAAGAATGAACCAGAAAATAGTTAGGCAACGTTGTCATGTTTACTCCTATTAAATATTCCCTATTGACCACTCTGTCTCTTTTAATTATAACAAAAATCTCCCCTGTAAGCCTGCACAATTATGCTGGGAAAACTTCTGCCTCGTTTACTCTGGCTGATTCTCATCCATTTATGGGTCAGCGGTTCATCTTCTCGAGATCACTAGCATTCATACATAAAACACAATTTCATTCATTATAATGAAGGACTATTTTCCTTTCAAGGCAGCACGACTGGTTGGCTTAATTTTTCCTGATATGTCACCTGTAAAATTTTAATGATGGTGTTTAAACTTTAAATGTAGCCATCAAGACAAAAAGTATCAGTTTTGAGCTCAGGGTGTGTGGGTGGGTTTCTGTTTTGGTTTGAAACACTGCAGAGCATTATCAAAATATGATCTTCAAGAATCATATGGCATTAATCATTCCTAGATGTGCTGATCGCTTCATTGCCAAGACTGTTCAATGAGCTGGGGAAAACATATGGGATAATTTTTTTTTTTAAATCAGAAAAACAAAATTTAACCAATCACAGCATTTCGTAGCTTGTAACTTGAGTCATACTTTTTAAAGCATCTTAATTTGGACCTTATGATTGAAAATTTGTAAAAAGCTTAACAGAGGTTTAGCTTACTTCATATTTTAGAGAAGCAGAGCTTCTTGACCAGTTAAGGCATATGACCCAGATTGCAGAGGGAGCATTGAAACTACTTCTGTGAGCAAGAAGGTGGCTTCTCAAACATATTTTGGGGTAGAATAGTTGGGATTCTGGATTTCTGTGACCATCACTGAGAGTTGGCGTTCTATCCCCGTGGTCTCCTGCTGATCCCAGCTGTTCCAGGTGATCTACTGGTCACCATTCTATATGTCCTGCATCTTTCCCATCACTCTGCCTACACATGGTAGGGCTGCAAACGTCTTTGACGTTCCGCCTTCTGGTAACACTGCCTGTCTCTCCCCTCTTCCTTAGCGTACTGCCATGAGGAAGCCGGCACAGTGGGGGTAGGAGGGACACCTAGTGTGTTCACGGAAGACTAGCTGGTGGGAGGGAGGTGGGTAGGATACACTTGTACTGTTTCACTCAACCTGCAGGGCCCCTCTGGCATTGCAGCTTAGGTGCCCTATTGTGCAGCCCCACTCACCCATTAGAACAGTTCCGCCAATGAGAGGTTGTTTACCTCCCATTGAGGAAAAAAGTGATTAGAAGATAGTAATGTTCTAGCTATCTTCACTAATGCGAAGGGGAAAGCCAGCTTCTCACGGCCTCTTCTTGCTCCTCTCTCCTTCCCAGACCTTGATGCTCACTCTGCTATTTCTCATCACCTGTATTAAAAGTTCTGAGATTTCTCTGCAAGGAGATCCTGAGCCCTAAGAAGGCAGAGGCTATTATGCATCCTGGTGCTCCCTCATACTAGGACCTAGTACAACGCATGTCACAAAGGGGTGCTTAATCAGTGTTTGGTAAACTGGCACTATCAAGAATAAGCAATGTGGGATGGGGGCAGCACTCTGCCACTCGTTGCAGATTAGACTTGAAGCAAATTATGTCACTTCATTGCTTTTCAGCTCTTGCATCTATCAAATGGGAGGTGAAACTAGGTGATTTCTAACATTTCTTCCAGTTCAAACACTCTATGATCTGTATAACAAGAGGCTGGCTGTTCTAGACAAGGTCCCTCCAGCTTTAAATTTGCATGACCCTTCTAGTTTCAAATGCTCACAGCTTCCACTGACAGATGTTAGCCACCATCATTAGAAGTGGCGAGTTTGTGTGCCTTTGCTCTCTCATGCTTAAAGCACCTGATTTTTGAAGTATTCTGAAATACCTTCCATTTATTAGGACTCAGACGAATTTCATTATCAAAGTCAGTGCTTCTTTTTTTCCCCTGTCATAACCTTTCACTTTTTGTGTAGAAAATTGCAGGTTAAAGAAGGAGAAAGTGAAAAATGGGATGGTTTGGAATTCTAGGGAGAGGGGTTAGTTGGTTCCAAAGAGCAGGAACAGCCATAAACCCTCAAGGAATTAAGAGAGAATTATCGAGAAAGAGAAAAAGGGAGATCTAAAGGCATGGAGAGTCTGTCCAACCTCCTTCTATTTTTTCCTCTTCATTTTCTCTAGAAGCTCCTCTTCCATCTTCACTGCAAAACTCCTTTTTCCTGAATCTGATTTTATTAACTGGTAATGTCAAGAAATGAAGAATGACTAGTATATTTAACACTCCAAGGGTGTTCTTTACCCAAAGGCAGAACTTAAGCAGAAATCATCCTCAAATTAGTGAGAAATACAGAAAAGGTGATTTTGAGAGAAGGAACTTCTGGTTCTCCTTGGCTAGTCCAGGACAAGAGCATTTATCTCTGCTTCCTTCCTAACAACTACATCTAATATCCTTATTGGAAAAAATAATCCACAAAATCAGCCTTGTTTGACAATTGTAGTCTTGCTTATATGTGTAAACAGGCTTCCCTGTTGGCTCAGTGGTAAAGAATCCACTGCCAATGCAGAAAACACAGGTTTAATCCCTGGGTCGGGAAGATCCTCTGGAGGAAGAAATGGTAACCCACTACAGTATTCTTGCTTGGAGAATCCCATTGACAGAGGAGCCTGGTGGGCTACAGTCCAAGGAGTCACAAAATAGACCCCACTTAGTGACTGGACAACAGCAACAAAATATGTAAACACACACACACACACACACACACACACACACCCCTGCCTTCCCTTTAAATTACCCTCCATCCTGACAGTGAGTAATGTCATTGACCTGTGCTTTCCTGAGAGAGGAAGTAGAGGTGGATGGGGCTGCTTCTGAAACTCCGTGTGGCAGGTTCTCAGTGGAACTTTTGGAACTTAATCCTGGTGTGTGAACTTTATCTGTTGGAGGATGTCTTCTAAACTGTTCTTATAATTTGCTGCTCTGCTTTCTCGTTTATTTTTTTCATCCTTAGAAGAAGGCTTGTTTAAAAAACTGGAGTATAATTGCTTTACAACATTGGCTAGTTTATGCTGTACAACAAATTGAATCAGCTGTAATTATACATATATCCCCTCCCTCTAGAGCCTCCCTCCCACCCCACCCCCCATCCTGCTTTCTCTTCTAATCTCTGAGGGTGACTCATCTTCCCCAAGGACTTTCAGGCAATCCAGAAGAAAAAAATACTAGTTTCAGCTGCCCATTTACTGGGTGCCTCACGGGTGCCAGGCATTTTGCATACATGATCTCCAACCTTGAGATGGAGGCGTTATGATCCTGCTTCCCTTGAACAAATAGAAGTGGAAGACGTGGAAACTCAAGAGAGGTCACAAAAATTTCCCAAAGTCACAGACCTAGTAAGTAGCAGACCTAGGATTGAAATTCTTGATCTACTCATTCCTCTACCACCTTCTGTCTCCATACATTATGCAAAGAGATGAGGAAAATGTACAAGCAGGACTTAGTTTCACCACCTATTTAAAATACTATGTTGGGCTGCTGAGGACGTGGAGGAAACGGAAAAATTGTGTACTGTTGGTGGGAATTGGTAACCACTATGGAAAACAGTATGGAGGTTCCTCAAAAACTTAAAAATAGAATGACCACACAACCTGGCAATTCCACACCTAGATATTTATCCAAAGAAAGCAAAAACACTAATTCAAAAAGATATATGTAAGCCTATGTTCTTAGCAGCATCATTTAGGATAGCCAAGATATAGAAACTGTGTCCATCAACAGATGGATAGATTAAAAAAAGATATGTTTTACATATACAATGGGATATTAGTCATAAAAAAGAATGAAATCTTGCCACTTGTGACAATGTGGATTGACCTGGAGGGTGTTATACTTAGTAAAATAAGTCACACAGAGAAAGACAAATACCATATGTTTTCAATCATATGTGGGATCTGAAATAAAAAGTGAACAAATAAAACAGAAAAAGGCTCACAGATACAGAGAACAAACTAGTGGTTATCAGAGGGGAGATGGGTGGTGGAGGCAAAGTAGGCGAAGAGGATTAAGAGTTACCCACTACCATTAAGATACAACATGGGAAATGTAGTCAATATTTTATAATAACTTTGCATGAAGTATAATCTATAAAAGGATAAAACTACTATGCTATACATTTAAAACTAATATAATATTGTAAGTCGACTTTACTTCAGTTTATTTTAAAAGAAAAAAAAACCTCACAGATGAAAAAGCACTGTGTTAGTACTTCACACGACCTAGTTCTCATATAACCAAGTGATGGTAGTTGGCCTTCAGATTTGAATTCATTCATTGCCTCTTTATTTCACATTTCAGTGGCCCTGATATTTCAGCCCCAATTTGACCTTTAGAAAATAAAATAGGTAAGCCAGGATCTAGCTTGAGCAGGTCACATGCTTGTGGCTAAACTTTGGGTTATATAATTATATTATCTTGATGTTGATAGTTAACGCTGAAGGCAGAGACACCAGGTTTCAACTGTGGTTAGCTCATTTAAAAATCTCTGCCAGTGAAAACCTTCATGGTAAGATCTTCAAAGTTAGTTACTTGTGTGAGTACATGTTCTCAGTCGTGTCTGACTCTTTGTGACTCCATGGATTATAGCTTGCCAGGCTCCTCTATCCATGGGATTTTCCAGGCAAAAATACTGGAATGGGTTGACATTTCCTTCTCCAAAGGATCTTCCCGACCCAGGGGTCAAACCCATGCCACCTGGGAAGCCCCACTTAGTTACTTGCACTACAATAATTATTTAACCATGGTAATGATGAAAATGGCGGGCTCCTTCCAGAGGTCACAAGAACAGGTTTCAAAACAGAAGCAGGAATTAGAAAAAAAAATGCAGGTACATTTGATTCACTATAAAAACTGATATGAGGAGTCAATGGGTTAGAATTAGAGTACAAATCAAGATCTCTTTTCTCAAAAGATGAAAAATAAAAGCTCATTTTAATCTCTGAACTGTATTAGGGATTTCATAAAGCTAAAAACAGGTAGATTAAAAAAAAAAAAAACTCATTTAAATGAAACAACATCAGATTTGCCTTTCATCCAGTCATGTAGCTAAACAGCCAGAGTGGCTGTGGTGTGATACCCTTTCATTACAGGTCTGATAGCACTGACTAATAGCTAACGGTACCTGGCAGACTAATTTATGCAGGATTCGTATTTCACTCCCTCTCAGCATGTTATAACTGTGGCAAAGCCATTCTTGGGAGTTATTACCCCAACATAATCATACCCTGTGGATTCGGAGCAGTTAAATGGGTTCTGTTATCGGAGACACATATGCACCAAAGCATCTGCCGTCCCTCAGCCACTGTGGGTGATTAAGACTCACTGATGGGGCTGCTTCCCATAGGCTGGAGTCAGATAGGTAGAGTTCAGCTGAAAGAAATTCAGGCGAGGTACTGAGAAAACTGCATTTTAAGTGGTTCTATCATATCATCGAGTCTCTTCCTTTTAAGTGCTGGGGTCATGGATTTCATTCTCCCTGACCATGGAGCCATCAGAAGCCTGGCTCGATACCTGGGTGTGAGATTCGGGGTGATATTAAAGGAGATGAATGCACTGAGTTCATGTCAAGAAATGTCTTTTACTGGATTTTCATAATGACAGGCTGCAGACGGGCTGAGGGGAAAAGTCAGATAAAGAGCATTTCTGTAAGAAGAAAGAAATCTTCCCCCTTAGTCCCTTTCAAGAAAATGAATAGCTGAGCACCAAGGGGCCAAATACAACTTCTTTTTGAAACATCCCTTTCATGCGAAGGACAAGTCGAGAAGAAAAACAGGACCTCTGAAGCTACCACCACGGCTTTAATCTAGGAAGAAGAGGTGGCACCATTGCTAACATCATTGTCAGAGGCTGCCTTCGTTTTGAGAGCTTCACGGATGGTGTCACCTGCAATTTACATCTGGCCAGATGAAGACAGATAGGGTCGATGAGACCTAAATCATTAGATCAGTGGTCTGTAACCCTGCTGTGCTTTAGAATCACCCAGGGAGTCCTGAAAACTACCGATGCCAAGGCCCCATCCCTGAGCAGCTGGATCAGGATCTCTGGAGGCGGGGCCTGAGCACTGGATGGCTTAGAAGCTTCCAAAGTGAGTCTAATGTGTAGCCAAGATTGAGAAGTACTGTGGCAGATGACAGCCGAGACTGGCAGAATCAGGTGAGGTCGAAGAGTCAGGAGCCCTCTGTGTTAGGGCTGGACGAGGTCACCAGAAGGCGGGCAGGGGGAGAAGTCATGTTTAGTATTGTTCCCAAACAGTTGGGAGGTTTTCTGGTCGAGTTCAAGCTGGAATGCTTGCCTTCCATTCCTTTAGCGGGCGTATTTCTAGGAAGGGTCTCACACTTCATCCACACCCACCTGGGCTCAGAGGGAACAACAGATCTGAATGATGGGTTTATAGTAAGAAACTGAGCAAGTTTTGGCTTCAAAGGCATTCCGTCTTTCCAAATCTGCCCACCAGTTACAGGAGTCTGCTCTTCTCCTGGCCAGAGTCAGGGTGCCAGGTCTGCCCGGGGGAAGGAGGACTTTCGCTGACAGGTGAGGGCTGACGGGCTGAGGGGGTTGGGAGTGTGAGACCAACCAATTCAATGGAACTGGATGGACACTCTAAACCACCTTCTCCAACACTTTATCAAGATAAAGCTAGTATCTTGGCCTCCATTTCCCTGTCTCCTGAATACTATCAGGGCCCCTCTTTAGAGGTGTGCCATCAGAAAATGTGCAAGGAATAGCAATAGGGAAATAGAAGTGAGAATGGGGGCAGCAAGGAGATCCACCCAGTCCATTCTGAAGGAGATCAGCCCTGGGATTTCTTTGGAAGGACTGATGCTAAAGCTGAAACTCCAGTACTTTGGCCACCTCATGCGAAGAGTTGACTCATTGGAAAAGACTCTGATGCTGGGAGGGATTGGGGGCAAGAGGAGAAGGGGACGACAGAGGATGAGATGGCTGGATGGCATCACTGACTCGATGGACTTGAGTTTGGGTGAACTCCAGGAGTTGGTGATGGACAGGGAGGCCTGGCGTGCTGCGATTCATGGGGTCACAAAGAGTCGGACACGACTGAGCATCTGATCTGATCTGATCTGATGGGGGCAGTAGATCAGTTACTGAGGGACGTGTGTGACAAGGAGCAAATAAGTGATCAAATCTGAAGTTCTTGGATTATGTATAGCAATAGTCACCTGTCAGGCCAGGGGAAAAACAAAACAAAGCAAAACAAACAAAAAAACCCTGAGCTGCAAGACAGATCATCTGAATGCCATGTAATCTCAGGGCCTCTCTGGGAGGATATTAAGTCCTAATATACAGATATGGCTCCACCTATGGGCTGGATAACTCCCACCAGTTCCAGGGATCAATCCTGAGACTTGAAAACGCCGGTGCTCTCACACTGCACTGGGCTCTTGAATCTCCCACTCTTTTTCCAAAAAACATTTATTTATTGGCTGCACTGGATCTCCGTGTGGCATACAGGATCTTCAATCTTTGCTGTGGCGTTCAGGATCTTTTTTTTTTTTTTTAAGTTTCTACATGTGGGATTTATTTTCTTGACCAGGGATCAAACCCAGGCCCCCTGCATTGGGAGAGCAGGGTCTTAGCTGCTGGACCATGAGGGAAGTCCATTAAGTATCTCACTCTTGGTAAATATACAACTCTTCTGCCATTTTCATTATGTTAAAAAAAATGCTTAAGTGATTATGTAAAATTTATAGAACTTCCATATAAATGATATTGTGTTGTTCAAAAGTTCTGCAACTTATTTATATTACCATCCACATTTACAGACAAGGAGCTGAAGCATCATGAGCGGTAAGTGGCAAAACCAGATTTAATCTCAGACTTGGGCTTCCCTAGTGCCTCAGACGGTGAAGAATCTGCCGAAATGCAGGAAACCCGGGTTCAGTCCCTGGGTTGGGAAGATCTCCTGCAGGAAAGCATGGCAACCCACTCCAATATTCTTGCCTGGAGAATTCCATGGACAGAGAGAGGAGCCAGGCGGGCTACAGTCTGTGGGGTTGCGAAGAGTCAGACACGACTGCGCAACTAACACTTTCACTTTTCCGATTCCAAAAGCTACTCTTTTCCCAGCCTGTCACCTTTTGATTAATGTCTAACTATTTTTCTCTCTTCCCACCAAGCTCCCTCCTCTTCTTCCTTTGGTCATGTGTGATATTCTAACCGCCTCATACTCTTGATTAGTGCCTAAACAGAGGCTTAGACCAGGTTTACTGAGTCCTGTTTTAAGAATTGCAGGATGAAAGATGTAATCAGTAAGAGATAAACAGAGAACAAGGTTTTGGGATAAAATACAGCAGAAGAACCCAGGAGACAGAAATGAAATAAATTTTAAGGCAACTGAAATGAAAGCCATACATTTAAAGAGATCAAATAAAGCATGGATTAATGGCAATAAAAGAACATACTTAGCAGTTAGTAAAAACAAACAGCTTTAAAAAAAAATCTTATTCTTATTACTTTCCAATGATCTATTGAAAACAATGTCACTTCATATGTAAAATACAAATTCTTTGTAAGTTAGAGTATGGTGCTCTCACCACCCCCTGAAAAGATCATCGGTGCTTACGTGCTCCAGTGCTCTTCTAGACTCAAGGGGAATGAGACAGTACTTGTTCCTAAACACCCAAGAATCTAGCAGAAGTGTTTTTAAATAACTGACCACTTGTAAGAGCTGTATGTACAGTTTTCTCAGTCAAGATGGGTGAGGCTATGTTTTAATAATGAAGTCCAATATTATAGGTTTAAATCAACAGAAGACTTAGAATTCCATGATGGCCTAGGATTCTGGGTCTTCACTGCTGTGGACCAGATTCAATTTCTGGTTGGGGAACTGAGATCTTCCAAGACATGCAGGGCAGCCCCCCCCCAAAAAAAATTAACAAAGATTGATTTGTTGCTCACAGTACATATTCATCAGAGATTAGCTGTAGTTCCATTCCAGGATTCAGTCACCATCTGTAATATTACCAGTTATTGTAACAAAGAGCTCTCACCCAGGCAACTAAATTCTCTGACCTGGAACTGACACACACCAAGGATGTTACATGACCGGGCCCTCAAAGGAGCCAAAACATGAAATCCCCATGGGCCCAGAAGGGGGAAGAACCAGAACTATGGACGGTGTAATCGTGCCCATTATCATTATCATCAACACAATCATTTTTGTTTACAAAGTTCCAAGAAACGGAACTACTGTCTGTCAGGGCAAGGCACAGAGAGATCAGAGGAAAGTAAGGATTAGAGTTAGATATCACTAGATGGCATTGAACAAGCCATTCTGAGCAAAGGAACAGCATGAACCAACATAGGAAGAGCCTATTGTGGCCAGAGCACAGAGGACACGTGAGAGACAAAAGAAGGAGGAAGGTAAGGCTGGAGAGGAAGAAGAGAATAGAATGTGAGGGACTTCACTGGTTAACTTTATCTTGTAGGCATTGGGGTACCACTTAAGGATGTTAAGTAGGTTTGTGTCAGAACAGAAGACAGATTAGAAGACTGAAAGAGAGGCAGGGAGTATAGTCAGAAGGTACCTCCAAGATTTGGAGGTCCAAACCAAAGCATTGTCAGAAGGCTGGAAGCGGGGTGCAAATATTCCCAAAATAATCAGAAGCAAATATCAACAGAACTTGGTGATAGAGGATGAACCCCAGGCTTCCACTGGCTAGATGGTTGGGATCACTTGCCAAGATAAGTACAGAAGGGGACAGTTTAGAGTGGAAGTGGAATGACTTTTGGTCATGTTTAATGAGTTCACGTATGGGTTAGCAACAAGAGACGTCCATCAGTTATACAGATATGGAGGTCATGAGCAAGGCTGGGGCAAAGGCAGAGAGGTGGGACCCGGCAGATTGGAGGTAGTAGATGGAGCTACAACTGAAGAGGAGGCTTCTTGAGGTGGGAATCAAATGAGAAGGCAAAAGAAGATGTGTTCTAGAAAGTGCTAATATTTCTAGGTAGAAAAGGAAGGACATGCAAAGGGGAGGAGAGAAGATGGTCAGTGAACTGGGAGGGCCTGGCTGAGGGGGAACCACGGGAGGAGCAATGTTCAACCAGGGAGCAACGGAGGTGTCACATGAGAGACAATGAAAATGGTCCTTTGAATCTTATACCAGAAGGTCACGGGGGACCTTTGCTAAAGCAGTCTTGATGCAGTGGTCCTCCTGTAGGAAGGGGGAGGAAAGGACCTTGTGGGAGCTGAGGAGGGAAGGAGAGGTAAGGACCCAGAGAAGACTGAGGACAGGGAGTGGTGAGAAGAGTCCTAAGGCCAGGCTAGGGTGTGTGGGTGTGTGTGTGTGTGTGTCTACGTGTGTGTGTGTGTGTCTACGTGTGTGTGTGTGTGTATACATACGTACATATAATGGGAGGATACTGAGTACAAGTCTACACTGACGGGATACAGCAGTAAGAAGAAAAGGCTGTAGACAGATGGGACAGGTAGATGATTAATGGATTCAGAAAGGACAGTGTGGGAAAGGGTCAGAGAGCACCAGGAGTAGGCCTAGACATGGCCTCTGTTTTCTCTCTGAAATGGAAGAGTTCGGTTCACTAGGTATCTTTGAGCCTTTTGTAAGCCAGATAAGACTAAGGGAGACAGAGCTGGAGCGTGGTGGGTGCTTAAGAGCTGGGGAATCTGGAATATCCAAAGAGGGACAGAAGGGGGAAAGGCTGGGAAAGGCTTTGCGGGGATGGGGGGACCACAGTTCAGAGGCTCAAGGAGAGTGGGGGTCCAGACACAAGGCATACAGCTTGAGGAACAGAGCCTCCCACTGAATGACGGCAGGAGGGTAAACTTCCTCCAGAGAGCACCACGGTGACCGTGTTTTCACTCCAAGCCGTTACCTTATGACTTACTCGGCTGTTTCATGAGAGCAGACTGCAGTCACAAGGGTCCCACAGCTTTCCTCTGTGTGCTCAGCCATGTGGGTTCCCTTGCCTTCCTATGACTTGTATATGCATGTATGTATGTGTTAGTAGCTCAGTCATGTCTGACTCTGTGCAACCCTATGGACTATAGTCTGCCAGGCTTCTCTGTTCATGTAATTCTCCAGATAAGAATACTAGAGTGGTTGAAGCCATTCCTTTCTCCAGGGGATCTTCCCAACCCAGAGATCAAACTCTGGTCTCCCGCATTACAGGCAGATTCTTTACCACCTGAGCCACCAGAGAAGCCCTCCTATGACCTGGGCGCCTTCTATTCTGTTAGGAGAGTCAACTCAACGTCTGGTTTCTTCTAGCTCTGTTTCTAACTTGATATCTTGTCTGAAATCTCTGCTTTCCAGACTTTCCAAAGAGGAATTGAGCTTTGAACCAGGAGTTTAACATGAGTGTTATAGAATATAACTCACTGTCTTTAGATTCCCTTGTATCTACATATCTAGATGGTGTTCTCTTAATATTCTGGCCCAAGTCATTCTATTCCTGGGAATGCCTCCAAAAGGTTATTCCTGCACATCACCCACCCCTATAATGAGAAAGAAAAAGGTATATACTTGAAAATGCTCATGGGAAACAGTAACCATAATGCAGAAATAATGGAAGTCAACCTAATGGGCAGCAGGGCAGCAGTTTGATGGAAAATCCATGCAGTTATCTAAATGGTAGTTATGAAGACAATCTGTGTGACATGGGGATTGCTTATATCCTGAATAAAAAGAACAGAATGTGACCTCAGAACTTCATTATGATTACAGTAATATATTTGAAAGGAAAAAAAAAAACAAAGGAAAGGCTTGCTTTTTATGTTGATGGGATTGCAGGTGAAATTCATATCTTAATTTCCATTTCAATGTTATAACATTTTTCAATTATAAGTTCCCTCCATAAACAGCAGGAACGTTGGACAAACTAACAGAAACACAGAGACAGGAAGTCCGTTTTGCCCCATTCTCCCACCCTGGCAACAAAAAAGAGCTGTGTCATGTTAACATTTGATGTGGATTCTTTCACAAATTCCAAACTTTAAACCTTATTATTAAATAACAGCCATCAGTTTCCATCTAACATGTTGACAATCCCCCAAGTATGTTGGATTAAAATTTTTCTTTTAATAAAGAGATTTGAAATTCCATTCTAGTTGCCAGCCAGGTCTTTCAACTTCTTAAAAAAAAAAAAAAAAAAAAAAGACCCACACCAGCTCCTCTCATCCCTTTGGCAACTATTCTATTTCCACATTGTCCCAGATTCTCTCCAAAAGCTCTTTCAATTCAGCTTCGATTACCACCAACCCCAGAAACAGCTTCTATTAAGGTCACCAGTGACTGCCTGACTCAAAGGACAAATTCTGGTTCCCAACCAGAAACTCCCAACACACTTAAAACTGCCAACCTGCTTCTTCATCTACTTTGGCCCTGTGGTCTCTGGCTGGACTGACCTCTCCCCTCCTTCCTTCCCTCCTCACAGATGCTGCACTAACGCCCTCCCATCAGAACCACTGGTTTCCACCAAAAAACCCCAGACCTGCTAACCAGGCTCTGCCCCTACATCCTCCCCAGAGCGAGACATATCCACCCAACACACACGTGTCCAGCAGCTACATGGTGCATTCTCCACAGCAGCAGAAACCCCCAAAGGAGGTGAAAATTAGTTCTTCAGGGCAAGCAAAAACCCCTACTCCTTCAAAAAGTGTATATTATATGGTATACAGTACACATACAAATATAATACAGAAACCAATACATAGTATATCTGTGGTATTAAAATTTCATGAGTGGAGGGCGATTAGGAGAAATGTCTAAAAAGACTCCTGGGGTGAGAAGCAATAGTGAAAAAAAAATGTTGGGAAATACTGTTCTGCCAGCATCCTTAGATGCCAGGAAGACAGCAGTGGATAAGATAGACCAAGGCACTTGTCCTCATGTTATGGAGGAAATAAACAAACAAGTAAAAATATACAATTTATCAGATGGTGATAATTGCTGTGGAGAAAAATAAAAGCAAGGAAAGGGGTTGGTAGTGCGGGGGTGGGGGACTGGGCAGGAGGTTGCAACTTTAAGATTCATGTTGATGTATGGCAGGAACCAACACGATATTGTAAGGTAATTATTCTTCAATTAAACATAAATAATTTTTTAGAAAAGAAGGTCTCCCTGAGAAAGTGACATCTAAGTAAAGACATGGAGCTGAAGGAACAGGCTGTGAGGATATCTAGGGGATATACAGGCAGAAGGAACAGTACAAGCAAAGACCCGGAGGTGGAAGTGTTTCTGGCACATTTGAAGTACAGGAATGAGACCAGTGGCTGGAGCACACCAAGCAAGGAAACAGGCAGCAGATGAAGTCAGAGGTTTGACAAGAAGTCCAACCTTGTGTGTGGGTGATCTAGGGCCATTGTAATGACTTGGCTTATACTCAGCAAGATGAGAATCCACCAGAAGGGCTTAAGTGGGGAACTGAAATAACCCAATTCACTTTTGAAAGATCCCACTGGCCATCGGGTTGAGAGCAGAGTGCGGGATGGAGGGGTGGTGGCAGGGAGACCGGTTAGGAAGCCCTTGCAGTCCTCCAAGTGAGAGATACTGGTGGCTTAGACCAGGAGGAGCAGTGGAGACAGGGAGACATAGTCTGACTCTGAAGGCAGAACCAGCAGGTTTTCCTGATGGGTTCACACAAAGTGTGAGAGTAACAGAGGAATTGAGGATGAGGCCAAGGAAGAATGGGACTGCCAGCAACCGAAATGAAGAACGCTAAAGGAAGCAAGAGTGAGAAGAGGAGATTCTGAGTTCACTTTGGGACACACTGACATGCCTACTCAATATCCCATGTTCAGTAGGTAATTGGAGGACATACAAGTTGGGGATTCAAGAAGAAGTCATGCCGGAAACATCTGTTTGAGAGTATTTCTGGTCAAAGCTATGATACTGTATAGAGCACTGAGGAAGAGAGTGAAGAGGGAGAGAAGAGGTCAAAGAAATGAGTTGTCCTCTGGTTGACTCAGGAGATGAAGATGAGCCAACAAAGTAGATCAAGATGGTGGCCAGGGAGGTAACAAACCCAGGAGACGGCAATGTCTGGAAGCCAAGAGAAGAAAGTGTTTCCAGGAGCAGGGGAATGAGCCACTGTGCCAAATGTAGACTGGGTAAGATGGGGAGAAAGATGGACCCTTGGGTTTGACAGCTTGAAGCTCTTGGCTGTCCTGGGAAATGTATTAATAGTATTAGTGCAGTGGGTTCAAGAGAGAAGGTAGAAAGAAGACAACGACGCTGAGAATGTAGGCAACTCCCTGAGAGCTTTTGCTGTAAGAGAAACAGAGAAAGCGGGTAAGAGCTGGAGGAGGACTTGAGTGAGATTTTTTTTTTAAGATGAGAAAAATGAGAGCATGTTTGTATGCTGGTGGGACTTATCCAACAGACGGGGAAACTGATACTCTGGCAGAGAGAGGAGACCAGTATCTTTGAGGTGGTGGGAGGGATGGATGGTAGGGAAATTGGCCTAAGACAGGGGTGCACTGTAGCAGACCTCTCCTGAGCACTGATCACACACTAGGTTCTCCTTCCACGATGTCATTAAATCCTCACAGATGTCAGCGAAAGATGGGATTAGTCTTATTATTATTATTGTTTTTAATTGGCCGTGCAGCTTGCGGGATCCTAGTTCCCCGACCAGGGATCAAATAAAGGTCCCCACAGTGGAAATGCCGAGTCCTAACCACTGGACCATCATGGGATCCCCTTAGTCTTATTTTTTTCAAAGAAATCAAGGTTTAGGGAGTTCAGAGAGTTAGAAAAGAAGCTGAAACTGAATTTCTTTTGTCTAATTTCAAATGCCTAGTCCATTCCCAGGCTGCCCCATGGAGACCCTTATTTTAGAGAGAAAGAAGGATCCATTAACCTGCTCACAGTCCCAGAGTGGACCCGAACCTGAGTGCCTGACTCCTGGCCCAGTGCTCCTTTTCTCATCTCTAACCAAGCTCTTCCTTCCTCCATGCCAAACAGTCACCTTTGCCGAGGCTATCACTCACACCTGGAAGGCAGCATTCACTTTACACCCTGTTCCTCCTGCTTTTCTTTGTTTTTGGTGAGCTTTACTGTCATTGTTATTCAGTTGCTCAGTGGTGTCTGACTTTGCAACCCCATGGATTGCAGCATGCCAGGCTTGCCTGTCCTTCACCATCTCCTGGAGTTTGCTCAAACTCATGTCCACTGAGCCAGTGATGTTATCTAACCATCTCAGGTATAACTACATACTGTACATTTCATCCTTTTTAGGTGTACAGGTCTATGAATTCTGAGAGGCATAGAGGCATGTTAATACCAGCACAATCAAGATATAGAACATTTTCATTACCCCCCAAGTTTCCCTTATGCCCCTTTGTGGTCAGTCTCCTCCCCACCCCTAACCCTGGGTAACCAATGATCCTTATCGTTTCTGTCCTTATCATTTTGCTTTTTCCAGAATGTCATCTATATGGAATCATACAATATGCAGCCTTTCGAATTCACTTACTTTCAGTTAGTATAACACATTTCAGATCCACCTTTGCTATCATGCACACCAATAGTCCATGCCTTTGTATTACTATGGAGAAATAAGTGGCAACCCCCTCCAGTATTCTTGCCTGGAAAATCCCATGGACAGGATCCTGGCAGGCTGCAGTCCATGGGGTCGCTTATTTTACGGACAGGCCACAGTTTGTCCATTCACCAGTTGATGGATATTAAA
The DNA here is from genome assembly GCF_029378745.1 of Bos indicus. Classification (NCBI taxonomy): domain Eukaryota; kingdom Metazoa; phylum Chordata; class Mammalia; order Artiodactyla; family Bovidae; genus Bos; species Bos indicus. Next base: position 117,553,506 of record NC_091760.1, read on the forward strand.
ATGTTTCCAGTTTTTAACAAATATAAATAAAGCCATTGTAAACATTTAGGAATAGGATTGCTGGGTCATATGTTAAGTCTATGGTCAGCTTTTAAAGTCTTGAAACACTAGGTATTCATATGTAAAAAAATTTAACCTTGGCCATACACAAAAAATAACTTAAAATGGATCGTAGACTTAACTGCAAACCTACAACTAAAAAATTTCTAGAAGGAAAACATAGGGGAAATTATTTGTGACCTTGCAGATCTAACATCTAAAACATGATATATAAAAGAAAAAAAATGATAAATTGGAATTCTTTAAAATAAGGACTGCTCTTCAAAAGACACTGATAAAAGAATGAAAAGACAAACCACAGACTCAGAGAAAATATTTGTGAATTACTTATCTGATAAATGCCTTGTATCCAGCACACAGAAAGAATTCTTGAAACTCAATAATAACAGTAATAAACAATTCAGTAAAAAATGCACACACAAAAGATATGAACAGACACTTCAACAACAAAAAAAAGATATATAGAAGGCAAATAACTCACAAAAGGATGCTCAACATCATCAGTCATTTGGCAAATACTAATTAAAGCTACAAGATAAACTACACTTCTATTAAATGACTACAATTTAAAAAAACCTGCCAAGTGTCCCCAAGAAAGGAGAACAACTGGGACTCTCATGCATGGTGGGTAGGAAGTGAAATGGTACAGCGACTGTGGAAAACACTTGGCAGTTTCTTATAAAGTCACACATTCAGGAGCTTTGTATGGGGGATGGGTTGACTACAAAGGGGAAGCAGGAAGTTTGGGGAAATGTGGAATAGTTCTGATAATTGATTGCGGTGGTGGTTACATGATTGCAAGCATTTGTCAAAATGCACAAAATTACATTAAAAAGAATTTTTTACTGTATTAATTTTATTTAATCTTGACAATAGAGGGCAAAGTAAAAGTAAAGGCAGTGAGGCCACTGTGTGACTTTATACAACTTACTTCTCTATGCCTTCTTTTTTTTTAAATCTATACACTGAGCATATAATAGTACTTTCTTTATATTGTATTAAGTATGCTGATTTATGCGATATACCTAAAGCATGTGGCACACAGCAAATGCCATATAATTATTTGACTGTTATTTTTATTCGTATTTTTATTACTCACATATTTCTCTTTGAAGAAGTCTGGTGAAAAAAGGAAGGGTACTTAGGGGTTTGGATGGTTGAAGGATGAGGAGACCTAGACACACGGAGTCATAGACAGATGGAGGAAATCAGTGATAAGGGAATGAAAGAGAGGGAGAGTAATGCTGAACCCACAGACCAAGCCTGTGCTATTAATATGGCATCGGCTGCCCGTTTTCATAAATAACTCCCTTTCACTTGTCAACAGCTAATCAAGTAATTTCTCGAGGCCAGAAGTGACTTGCTGGATTAATGACAGCCCCTCCGGAGATCAACATGTTCAAATCCTTCTTCTGTGTTGTAATCCTACACCTCAAAGAATGGAAAGAGGAACAAATCTACCTCCTGGACACAAAATATCCACTATCATTAAAGTGACAACTTCCAATTTTTATTTGAATGGTCTGCTCTCATCTTCAGCAAAGGAAAAGTCAGATTAGTGTTGGTTGGAAAATGGAGAGTTGTTATCAGAGCTCTGATTGGTCATTATAGACCTCAGGGAATTTTTATCAAACAAAGAAACTTGATAAGATGTAAGCATAATAAGCAGGGATTAGTGCCCTCCTGGGTAACTTTCTCACAACTGTAGGAATTTTAAGAGACTTCGTAAGAATTAACATGCTCCACGTGATATTGACTTTAGCTTCTGGCTTTTCTTTCCAGGAGGCAAATCAGTACAATTTCTTCTGCCTTTGTTTCGATTTGGTAATAACCCTCCATTTTCAAACAGGTTTCACCTACCTGCCCCGTCAGACATGAGGAGGTTGCTACTTATTCTACAAGTGCAGAGATAGAAGCAACCAAGGTTTTTGATAACTGCTGGTCAAAACCAAAGCAACAGAATAGCAGGTCAGATTGATTGAGATGTCTCAGAAGTTGGAATTTTGGGAGGGCAAGTGATCACAGACCAGCTGGTTCACTCTGTGCCCTCAGAACACAGGGCAGCATGGACCAGTACAATCACTAACAACCCAGGCTCAGCATTTCAACACCCCGTGTGCCTCCATCTTCCAAACAAAGCAGAGGCATTTTCTTATTTTATTTTTGTCTATCTATCCAGCCATCCAATTTCTAATTAATAAGAACTTTTCAAAACACAATCACAACACCTTTAACATAACCAACAACATCAATAACAGTTGTGTAATATCTAAAACTCAGTCCACTGTCAATTTTCCTTGGTTATTTCAAAAATGTCTTTTACAAAGTTTTGTTCAAATCGCAAACAATACCCACACATTGCATTTGGTTAGTGTATCTCCTAAAGTCTCTTTTAATCTAGAGCAGTCATGGGAACTTTTTGTCTTCATTTATCCTTTTGTGTTGTTTTTAATATTTATGTATTTATTGAATAGATAATGCATGCAGAGTGGTAAATTTTTTTTTTCCAAACGGAACTAAAAGGAATATCATGGGGACTTTGCAGGTGGTTCAGTGGTAAAGAATCCACCTGCCAATTCAGGAGACATGGGTCTGATCCCTGAACTGGGAAGACCCCACATGCCATGGAGAAACTGAGCTGGTGTGACACACTACTGAGCTTGTGCTCTAGAGCCTGGGAACCACAACCACTGAGCTCGTGTGCCACAACTACTGAAGCTTGGTGCCCTACCACCCATGCGCCCCAACAAGAGAAGCCACTGCAAGGAGAAGCCCACACACCGCAACTAGAGAGTAGCCCCCACTCTCCGCAACTAGAGAAAAGCCCACACAGCAACAAAGACCCATCCCAGCCAAAAATAAATAAGTAAATAAAAATTATGTTTTTAAAAGGTACATAATGAAAAATCTCTCAGTCTCCTGGCCCAGAAGCAATGCTACCAGTTTCACGTGTAATCTTTTAGAAATAGTCTCTGCCTAGACAAGCATGCCTGTCCCCAAGGCTCTAGCCTGGTGAATAAGAGTGGACATGAGTTCAAGTCTCTGCAACTCACTAAATAAAAACCTTGGGCACATTACATCTGAGTCCCAGATGTTTCCTCTGGGAAAGAGAGGAAACTATTTGCTAGAGGAAAAAAACTAATAATGGTACCTATACCATGGCATCGTTGAATTAAATCAGATATGTGAAATACTTATTACTTGTTTCTATATACATCCTCCTTTGGCTTTTCCCCAAATGACAGAATCAGGCACTTTCTCCTTCGGTGTGTTTTTTTCATCACACATCACATTTTAATGATAAGTCCATACCTGTTCTTAAAGATTCGCTTCATTGTTTGAAATCATTGACTTACATTCCATTGTATGGATGCCATACTGATAGACATGCAAATAATTTCCCACCTTTTGTTTTTACAAAAAAAAAAATGCTGCCATTATATGTACACCTATGGCTGATTCATGTTGATGTTTGAAAGAAAACAACAAAATTCTGTAAAGCAATTATCCTTCAATTAAAAATTAATAAATTTAAAAAATGCTGCCATGAATATCCTTATGACATTCTATTGAATTCATGCACAAAGCATCCATAGGATAAACTCCTGGAAGTAAAGTGCTGAGCGAAGGATACATGTATTTTAATTCTTTACAGTCATGTAAAGCCCCAAAGGAAGCCATATCAATTTATACTCCTAAGAAAAGTACAGAAAGGACTCCATTTCCCTACGTCTTAACTAACACAGTCTATCGCTATATGTTTTCATCTTTGTAAATATGATTTGTGGAAAATGGTATCTCACAGATTTAATGTGCATTTCTCTTATTATGGGGCTTCCCTGGTGGCTCAGAGGTTAAAGCGTCTGCCTGGAATTTGGGAGACCCGAGTTTGATCCCTGGGTCGGGAAGATCCCCTGGAGAAGGAAATGGCAACCCACTCCAGTACTCTTGCCTGGAGTAAGAGGAGGGAGGAGCCATGGAGGGAGGAGCCTGGTAGGCTACAGTTCATGGGATTGCAAAGAGTCGGACACGACTGAGCGACTTCACTTTCTTTCATTTTCTCTTATTATGGGGTTTCCCAGGTGGCTCAGATGGTAAAGAATCTGCCTGTGATACAGAAGACCCAGGTTTGATCCCTTGATTAGGAAAATACTCTGGAGAAGGGAACCCACTCCAGTGTTCTTGCCTGGGAAATCCCGTGAATAGAGGAGCCTGGCGGGCTTAATAGTCAATGGGGTTGCAAAGAGTCAGACATGACTAAGCAACTAACACTTTCACTTTTTTCCCCTCTTATTATGAGATTGTAAAGGAAACATTGTGTAAGTAAACCTCAGTTCAAATGACCTGCCCAGGACTCCTGAGTGAGGACTCAGAGAATACCAGCGAGGGTACAATTTTAGACTCATAGAAAGTTGCAATGACGGTGCAGAGAGTACTATCATTTCCGGTATCCTTCACCTATTTTCCCCAGATACATTAATTTTTATTGATACGCTGAGGGGTTGGTTCACAGTGACTGAATTTCCAAAATGATATTTAAAAACATGAACTTTTTTTGTTTAGAGTGACAAATGAACATGAGCATCTTTAAGTATAAGTACTCTCTCCTTTTTGTGTGTCTGCTTTTCAGTTACAGAGCAATTACTTAAATGTCATGGTAAAGCAATGTTTACGGGTTAGTCTATTCTTGGGGTTTTACATTATGGCATTTCAGAATTTGCTTCATTTTACCTAAAAGGCAGTAGTAGTGTTAAGTCACTCAGTCTTGTCTGACTGTGACCCTATGGACTGTAGCCCTCCAGGCTTCTCTGTTCATGGAATTTTCCAGGCAAGAATACTAGAGTGGGTTGCTATTTCCTTCTTCAGGGAGTCTTTACAACCCAGGGATCGAACCCGAGTCTCCTGCATTGCAGGCAGATTCTTTACCACCTGAACAACCAAGGAAGCCCATAAATAGAAGGTAGATTTTTATGCTTAAAAAAATGACCTTGTCTGTACTCGTGAAGAGGATGCTCCCTCTCTGATAGCACTAAGCATGTTTCATGCATGTCCGTATGTTGTGAGTTATATCTTACAAGTGGTGAAGGGTTTGTTCTGAACCAATGCACCTCCTTCTCCTGGTCGCTTTCGGACACATGATCAGGAGCACAGCACTGTGGCCACAGGACCTGTATTTGCACAGCTGACCACTTCCTCCTTGAGACATTTTCTTCCCTTGGCTTCCCTGCTGTTCAATCTGTGAATTTGCTCCTAACTCATAAACTCTCTTCCTCTCCTGAGTCCATCTTTCCTCTAACTATAGCTTCTCCACAAGTGATAGCCATTCCCCTGGCTTTAATGACCAGGGCCAGGACTAGGGTGAGGCCATGAAGACACCTTGGTCATAGAAGTTAATGAGACATCTACCCTGGGTTCGTGCAAGTACAGGGTTGGCCCCAGAGTGTCACTATCTCCTTAAGCTTTCCTTTTTGCTCTAGACACCTTGCTTTCCTCACCCTAGTTTCACCTCCTTCAATATCTCTGCCTGCTTCCTAGACCTCCAGATACATACAACCTATTTGTTGTCTCTACTTAGGATAGCTTAAATGCAACTCAAACTTCAAATATTTAAAATAGAACTCTTGCATCACTGCTCACCCCAATGGCCAAACCTGCTCCTTCTACTGGTCTATTCCACTTAATAGCATCACCGTTTATTCAGTTACTACAGGAGTTATCCTCAATTTCTACTTTCATCAAGTCTATCTTCTGTCTCCAAAATACAATACAAATCTGACAACCTCTCACGGTCTTTGCCACTTATGCCTTGGGCCAGGCCTCCATCTCTTATCATCGCCCCAAATCCATCCTCATGGATCCCAGCTTCCACATGTACCCTTCCCCCTTCTTTCCCCCCCTTAGACTCATGACTCTGCAAGGCAGAGCAATCTTCTTTTTTAGGAAGATTTGTTTTTTTCAGTTTTGGCTGTGCTGGGTCTTGCTTGCTGCAGGTGGGCTTTTCTCTAATTGCAGCAAGCAGGGGCTATTCTCTAGTTGCACTGCTCGGGCTTCTCATTGCAGTGGCTTCTCATGTTGCAGAGCATGGGCTCTGGGTGCACGGGCTTCATTACTTGTGGCTCCCAGGCTCTAGAGCTCAGACTCAGTCGTTGAGGCACACGAGCTTATTTGCTCCGCAGCATGTGGGGTCTCCCCATGCCAGGGATTGAACTGGTGTCCCCTGTATTGCAGTGGACCACCAGGGAAGCCCCAGAGCTATTGTTTTACATCCTGGAGTAGATTATGTCATTCTCCTACTTAAAACTCTCCAGTGGCTTCCAAATGAATTTAGCATAAGGGCAGACCATCCCCCGCCCCTTACCATGGTCAACAGACCAGGAGCTAGCAGGTGTAACAATTTGATCCCAGCCTAGCAACCCCACTTCTGCCTCAACCTCATTCACCAGGAATCTGCACTGGCTCCCTTCCGCTTCAGCTGTGTTCCTTTCCCCTGGATTGCTCTTCCCCAGATCTCTGTATAGCCACCTCCCTCTCAACATTCAGGTGTCAGCTCTGGTGTCACTTTCCTGACCACCCCCATCCACTTATCCATCACTCAAAATCCCATCACCCTCTTTTATATCTCCATAGCATTATCACTATCTGAAAGTGTCTTGTTCCCAGTGCAATAGCTGCTCAAAGCTCAGGGGCTTAAAACAAAAATGTACCAGTTCAGCTGGGACAGCTCTTGATTGGGTCTCTCTCTGCTGCAGTTGAACAGCAGCTGAGGCTGGAGTCACCTGGAGGCTTTTCTGGGCTGGATGTGTAGGATTCTTTCCTCCTGTGTCTGGTGCCCTGGTGCTCCTCTGGGTGGTCTCTTTTCCCAGCAGAGAACTGGACTTCCTGCACGGCAGCTCAAGCCTCCAAACGGAAAGAAGTGGAAATGACTGGTCCTCTTATAGACCAGGCCTGAAAGTGGCATGATGTGCTTCTGGGTGTGTGCCAAGTCGCTTTAGTTGTGTCTGACTGTTTGCAACCCCAGGGACTGTAGCCCACCAGGCTCTTCTGTCCATGGAATTCTCCAGGCGAGAATACTGGAGTGGGTGCCATTTCCTTCTACAGGAAATCTTCCTGACCTAGAGACTGAACCCACGTCTCTTATGTCTCCCGCGTTGGCAGGCGGGTTCTTTACCATTAATGCCACCTGGGAAGCTCTGCCATATTCAAATGGTCATAGAGCAGTCCCCCAGGTTCAAGGGGACTGAGGAATAAATTCTACCTCTTATAGGGGAAGTAACATATATGTAAAAAGAGGCAAGGAATTGATGGGGGCCTTCTTTGGCAATAAACTATCACATTCATTTATTTATCTGTTATTTATCTATCAACTCCCGTTAGGTTATAAACTCCACAAGACAACAGGGACCTTGTTTTATTTTATGGCTCTATTAGCACCTAGAACAATGTTTGGCACACAGTAGGTGTTCAATAAATCAAGTTTGTGGACTAGACTAAACTTATCCAGATTGGTTTTGCCTGGTTTGCTGATGCTAAGCAAGCTGATGCCTTACCAGATAAGAGAAATGCTACATTTATGAAGTATTTCATTTCCTCTGCAAACAAGAAAAACTTGCCCTGAACACAAAATCTAGAAATAGATTTGGCATGTTTTCTAAATGGAAAATATTTCTTGTATCACCAGAAATTATTTTCCCACAGTTTGTGCTACATCAAAATATTGAAGTCAACTGAAAATACCTCATTCTTTAATCTTGGTGTGGACTAGATTTTTTTTTTTTTTTTTTGTAGCAAAGGAAGTATAAAAATCTCCTGATGGTTTAACTCTCCCAGTTCTGAAAATGTCATTACGAGTTAAGATAGATCGAAAAAAAAAAAAAGGCTACGGAGAAATGTCTTTAAAAGTTTGGTCATCAAAATGTATAGGTTTTGGTTATAAGACTAGCACTTGTTCACTTAAGTAATTATATATGACCAAGGGCAAAAAAAATCCCTCAAATTTTCCCCACTGCTAGCTTTTACTGGTGAGTTCTATAAAATAATACCATGTTTAAACCTTTTTGTAAATCCCTTGTAAATGAGTAAGTGAGAATGTATTCATCTGAAGGATTTTAGGGACTGTTGAAGTGAAAAAAGAGGGATTTAATCTTTTAAATTACACTTGCAAATGACCACTGATGAAATTTTTCCCAATCTTTGTTTTGTCTTCAGTTTTCCCAGATTTGCTCAAAGCTATCCCAGTCAGTATTCACGTCAATGTCATTCTCTTCTCCACAATCCTTATCGTTTTAACCCTGGTGGGGACAGCCTTCTTCATGTACAATGCTTTTGGCAAGCCCTTTGAAACTCTGCATGGTCCACTGGGGTTGTATCTCTTGAGCTTCATTTCAGGTGAGTACAAAATTCTACCTCTGAAGACAAATATGCTTGTCAGTGTACAAAAGATACACCTACCCACATGTAAAACGACAGTACATATATGTGGATGTTCACTGTGGCGGTATTTATGAAAGCAAAAGACGGAGAAACGTATAATTATCCAACAAGAGGGGAGCCAACAAATTCCTGACGGTAGTCTATCCAACTAGCTGGCATTAAATTGTTTTGAAGAAGATGTAATCGAAAGAACAAATGCTCATATCAAAAAGTGGAAAAGCTGTATATAAGATTTTATAAAGATAAACTTAATTTGATTTCCTATATAAATATAGGGAATGTATACATATATATAGACTCTCCATATATATAGCCCCGCCCCCCACATATGTGTATGTATATATATATAGAGAGAGAGAGACAGTCTATTCTGTTGGTGGTAATCTCTGAGCAGTAAAATTATGAGTGGTTTTCATTTTTCTCATACTTTTTAATTTCCAAATGTTTGGTAATATGCATGTATCTATTCATAATCAGAAAAATAAATACAAGGCATCAAAAAAGGGTAAAGAGCCAGTGTACCCCCACACATGAGTGGCCATATTCAGGCCTACAGGGACTTTGTGTAGCCTACGGAGGTGTATCTGAACAAATAAAACTCTAAACCCAGAAATTAGTTCATCAATAAACATCCTACTCAATAACCAAGGCTGATGGGAAACAATATAAAACCCAGTTCATGGCACAGGATGTTTCCAATATATTTACAAGGAAGAGGAAGATAAAGATGAGAAAATCAAAGGAGTCTAGCTCATATGCACCGCTGTTCTATGGGAGGTCTCTGATTTCACTCCACTCCAAACTCGCAGAGACTCAGTGTTTGTCCTGTCCCCAGGAAGCGAGTAATTTTATTAGTGATTTCACAGAGAGACAAGACAGAATACAGCTCACACTAGCAAACGCTGTATTGAAGATCCATATTAGACTCTTTCCTTCTCCTCTGCAGCTTTCCCTTTGGCTGCCAGCTCCCCATCCCAGCCTCCAGCCCCCAGGCCCCTTCTCTCTCTTGACACCACTCCCTTCTCCTTGCACAATTCAACTCTGTTCACCAACTTGCACAGCTCCTTCTCTATCAAACAAACCCGTGCAGTTAACAGATGCTCACTCATCTTAGAAAGCAGTATACCAGCCTCTCTCCATGATAACCTGAGCACAGTTTGTTACTGCCCTGGGCTCTTGGGCTTCTTAATCAATGGAGATTGCTCAGAGGCCAGAGGAGGCATCCAGGCAAGGCTTTATGGGGACTTGTGCTGAAGCATGAGGGAGTAAAGAAAAGTAACAGGTGTCCTTGCTTGCTCCCTGAGTTTACGGGGAGCTGGTTTCTTAAATGGGATGAGGTTTGCGGGGGGAGGCAGATCTGTGGGTCAGGCTGGAGAGGTGGCCTAAGTGCTCTTCCCACCTCCTCAGGGTGCTGTGTGCAGGGGTCAAGAGGAGTACCCTGCTTTTGTTCCCTGAAACTCAGAAGTGGCAGCTGAGCGTTGGCCTTTTTTGTATTTTACTGTTCATAATTTGCCCCAACTGCCCATGCATGCACTGATTTTTAGTTCCTTAGAGTTTCTTCACATCCTGTCTCTCAAAGAGATATTTGTCCAGGTGTTAACACTCTAGTAAAATGTCCTAGGTCTCAGCCTGTCTCAACTTCTTGGGGTCTTACCCCCTTTCAACATGCATGCGTGTATGTTGCTCAGTCAAGAACACTAGAGTGGGTTGCCAGGGGAATCTTCCCAATGCAGGGATCGAACTCAGGTCCCTTGCACCACAGGCATTCTTTACCACTGAGCCATCTGGGAAGCCCTTTACCCCCTCTACATCTTGCTAATCAAATTATTTACCCAACTGAAGTAGTTCTCTCTCTAGTGAGGGTTCTGCTAAGATAGTTTCCATAGTTTTCACAAGTAAACAATACAGTTTCAATCGTGCAGCAATGATTACCCTATGACAGCAGTGTCTAAGTCCTTCCCATCTTTGGTACTCTCACAAAAGCCTCCAGCATGGGGCTCTGCACACAGCAAACAATTCAGTACATATTCACTGACTTGGCAAAAGCAAGTCCAGAAAGAGATGTGAAGCTGGGCACGTAAACAGCACAGGTCAGAGAAATCAGAACTCGAATGGGACAGAATTAGCAGAGGAGGCCCATAGAGGTGGTGGGACAGGCTCCAGAGAGATAGGATAGAACAGTTTAAAGGGAGGCTAAGGCCTTTGCAATCAGGGCTGAGGAGCAAGAACACAGGTACAAGGTGCAGACAGACAGACAAAGACAGTGATTCAATCCCAAGGGAAGGCCAGGCTAAAAGTGGGTATTGGGGTTACTTCACTCCCACCCCACACAGCAAACCAAACTGGCAGATCTGGATGGTGTGCTATTTTAGTGGAACTCCTTGCATCAGCCAAGGGCCAACTAGACCACAGGATACATACTAACTTATCAGAGGGAACATAATGTTCTGCAGTGGTTCTTCAAGTGGAGGCCTCAGACCAGTACCATCTGCATCACCTGGGAACTTGATAGAAAAGCAAATTCTCTGACTTCACCCTAGACTTCCTGAATCAGACACTCTGGAGTGGAGCCCAGCAATCTGTGTTTTAGCAAGCCCTCCAGGTGACTCACAGCTTCCCAGGTGGCACAGTGGTAAAGAATCTGCCCGCCACTGCAGGAGACTCAAAAGACTGGGTTTGATCCCTGAGTCGGGAAGATCCCCTGGATGTAGAGATGGCAACCTGCGCCAGTATTCTTGCCATGGACAGAGGAGCCTGGTGGGCCACAGTCCATGGAGTCCCAAAGAGTTGGACGTGACTGAGCATGCACACCAGATGACTCTGCTGAAAGCTCAGGTTTGAGAACCAGGGCTATAGGGAGTTGATTATGCAGACATTGGAGGACTGAAAAAAAGGAGACCCAGAGGTAAGTCAGAGATGGCAATGTCAGATAGCAGTGGCCATCCCTACGGCTTAGAGAACCCAGGGAAGAGTTTAGGGTTACCAGAACCTTGAGGCTGGAGGAGAGGCACAAGGGCACTGGGTCTCAGCCCTCTGAGGAGGTGGCACTGTCCCTTGAGGAGATGTCACTCTCACGCGACACCAGAGGGCAGCTCTGGGAGTGTGGCAAGAGCTTGGGAACTCCCCAGTTGCTGCCTGGCACAGTGCTAGCCCACGACAAGACCAGCCAGACCTCTCTTCCCTGCCTGCTCCTCTCCCTGTGGGCAGAACAGGAGGCAGCCAACAAGGCAGAGTCCGAGTGTGGGGAGTCTGGACCCAGCATCACAGGGTAGAGGAAAGAAGAGTTGGTCTGACGCCGAGACACAGCAGCTTATTAAGTGGCACAGCTATCTCACACTCCGGCTTCTGAATGAAAACTGAGAACAGCCCATTTGGAAGACAAATTATTTGACAGTTCTAATGGACGACCGAACTAACGGTATTTGAAAAGCAGGATGACTCAGAAGGATGCAGAATTTAATCCAAGTCCCAGTTCTTATCTCAGCTTTTGGCCGAGTCCAATCCAAAGAAAGCCTGAGCCCAGAAATATATGCGGGAACACAGGCCCTGTGCTTATACTGTATTGGATTTATCCTTGAACTTATTGCAAAAGCAGGTGCTCAATGAAGTTTTGTGGATGAGAGAAAGAAGAGGGGGAGAAAGGAATGAACCAGCTACAGACTGGCCTCTGGCAGAGGATAAACGCCCTATGTTGCCAGATTATCTGCTTTCTTAAAGTCCCAAATTCTTGTTTTTCAATGGGATTTATCTATTTATTTACATTTTGGCCCAACCATTAGCATGTGGGATCTTAGTTCCCAGAAGAGGGATCAAAGCCATGCCCCCTGCATTGGAAATGCAGTCTTATTAATCATTGGACTACCAGGGAAGTCCCCAATTTCTTATTTTGAAATGCCAAAATTTTCAACAATTTTTAAAATACTGTGCATGACAACAAAACATGTGTGACAGTCAGATGCACTGACACTTTGTGACCTCTAGAGGTAACAGGCCATTCTTGAATCACAGACTAACTACTCCATTCTGTTTGGTCTACCTATAGTACCCGGAAGTCCCTGGAGGTTTGGAAAAGTTTCTCTAAAGCTATAACAGTCACAGCGACTCCCAGGTTTAACCCCTACTTGTGGAAAGATGGGGATTTCACAGCCCTTAATCACAGACACTCAGAATGTGAGCCACTGGAACATACACTCAGAGGCTGGAGCTTGTACTGGGGGAGGAGTCCCTTAGTGCCCTAGGGTGCAGGGGTTGGGGTGGGGCGGTAGGGGTCACACGTCACTAGAGACTCCTCCCCCGGGGCAGCTCCCTTCTGCTGAGTGGCCTCCCCTGTTTCTCTGCCCAGGTGGCCTCCCTCACAGCCAGCAGAGAAAAGCTCCTTCCTCCCTTTTTTTCTTCTCCTCTAGCTCACCCTGGCTTCCCCAGGATCCCCCCTTCCCTGTGCTATGTCATGCCAGGGCTATTTCTTCAGCTGTCCACCTCCCTGCTGGGTGAGAACCCCAGACTTGGCATCCTGAGGTGTGAAGACAGGAGAAGGAGAGGGAAAAGAGCTCTTTCTGCTTGTCTGTCTGGGACCTTGCACGCTGCCCGGAGTAACAATGCTGTGAGCATCTCCTAGTGTGTCCTGATGTGCTGCATGCCAGACCCTCTGGGGAGAGAAGGAAAGGGAGCCAAGCTCTGGATGAGGCCAACAATGGTGCAGTCACCACAGCTTGCTTGTCTTTAGGGTCCAGAATCCTGGTGCCATCCTGGACCAGAAGTGCCTCCCACTTCTCATGGCCTCCAGTCCAGCTCACGATCCTCAGTCTCCTATTATCATTCTCTCATGAAACCACCCAAGTCAGTTAATTTGGTTTTTCTCATCTTGTCAATTATAGCCTAGATCTGAGATATAACACTAGATTTCTTAGTGGTCTCCCACGGTGCATTTTGGGGCTTCCCAGGAAGGGCCAGTGGTAAAGAACCAACCTGCCAATGCAGGAGATGGAAGAGACACAGGTTAGATCCCTGGGTTGGGAAGATTCCCTGGAGGAGGGCATGGCAACCCACTCCAGTATGTTTGCCTGGAGACTCTTATGGACAGAAGAGCTTGGCAGGCTACAGGCCATAGGGTCACAAAGGGCTGGACATGACTGAAGCAATTTAACACACATGCATAGTGCATTTTGGACAGTGATTCTCTTCTGGGACGGTGTATTAGAATCACCAGAAGAAAGTTCTAAATATACTGGGACTTCCCTGGTGGTCCAGTGGTTAAGACTCCACCTTCCAATAATGGGGATGCAGGTTCAATCACTGGTTGGCGACTAAGAACGCACATGCCTCAGGGCTAACAAGAGAAGCCCATATCCTGCAACTACAGAACCTGTGCACCCATGCTCTGCAACAAGAGGAGCCCATGCATGGCAATGAGAAGCCCTTTCACCACAACTAGAGAAAGTCTGCATGCCACAATGAAGACTCAGAGCAGCCAAAAAAAAAGTTCTAAATATAAGGATGCTGGATCCAACACCACACTAATTAAATTGGAATCTCTGGTGATGGAGGCTGGGCACTGGTCTTTTTAAAGGTTCCTAAAGCAGAAACATTACTTTACAATAAAGGTCCATCTAGCCAAAGCTATGGTTTTTCCGGTAGTCATGTATGGATGTGAGAATTGGACTATAAAGAAAGCTGAGCACTGAAGAATTGACGGTTTTGAACTGTGGTGTTGGCGAAGACTCTTGAGAGTCCCCTGGCCTGCAAGGAGATTAAACCAGTCAATCGTAGAAGAAATCAGTCCTGAATACTGTGATGCTGAAGCTGAAACTCCAATACTTTGGCCACCTGATGCAAAGAACTAATTCATTGGAAAAGACCCTGATGCTGGGAAAGATTGAGGGCAGGAGGAGAAGGGGACGACAGAAGATGAGATGGTTGGATGGCATTACTGACTCGATGGACATGAGCTTGAGTGGACAGGGAAGCCTGGCGTACTGCAGTCCATGGGGTTGCAAAGAGTTGGACATGACTGAATGACTGAACTGAACTGAACAGGGGATTCTAATGTGTGACCAGTGTAAGAACCACTGATACAGGTGCCTATGTTTCATTTATTCAACAAACCCTGACTGGTAGCCGCCATGAACCAGCCATTATGAGTGGGTGCTGGTGTTACCACAATTCACAGGCATACTGTCCTGCCCTCGTGGAGCCAACCATCTAGTGGGAGGTTCAACAGAAGTGTACACAGGGAATTAAAGGTCACAATAATCACAAAAACGGTGATAAACAGACTGCCATGATGGAGAATGAAGGGGAGGGGAGATCAAGTCTTAATACGGTGGTTGGTGAAGGCTTCTCCAGGTAGCTGAGTTCTAAAGATACAAAGCTGAGAACCCTCAGAGAATTTCCCAAGGAGAGGAGAAAACACACAAGAGGAGATGCTAGGGAAAGAGGCCAACTTGCTGTAGGCACTGAAAGAAAGCCCATGCGACTAGAGGGTAGGCAGTGAGGGGAAAATGGCCAAAAAAAAGAAAGAAAGAAAGAAAGAAATTAGAGAGATCAGCTAACATCAGTTAATGTCAGACCTCAAAAGCCACTGTAAGTCTTTTAGAATTGATTCTAATTGCACAGAGAAGCTTTTTTGAAAGGCCTTAAGAAGCTGTCTGATAGCTGATTTACCTTTTAAGAAATGTCTGGTGAAAGAGTAGGCTATTGCATCGGAGATAGAGAGAGATGAATGGATTCTAAAAACATTTTGAAAGTAGATCCAAAATGTTTTGCAGGCAGCTTAAGCAATTAGTAGACAGTGGTGGCATTAACCAAGATGAATAAGTTGGGGGTGGAACAGGCTTAGAGTTCAGGGCAAAAAAGTGGTGGGGAGAGGAGCTTAGCATTAGAAATCAAGAATTCTATTTAGGGCCCATCAAGTTTGAGATCTTATGAGATGTTCAAGAGGACATGTCGAGTAGATAGTCAGGTATATGAGTCTGGAACTTAGAGAAGAGGTCTAGACAAAAAACATAAATTTAGGAGTTGTCAGGATATACATATTATTCAAAGCAATGAAAATGGATGAGATCATCTAGAAAGAGAATGTAGATACAGAAAAATTGGCCTAGGGCCAATCCCATCAGTTGGTTCTGGGGTTGAGAAGGAGGAGGAGCTAGGAAAGGATACTGACCAGGCCTCTCTGGAGATGAAGAAGGAAAATCAGGAGATGTGGTATCCTGGAGGCTACAAGATGGGAAAGTTTCAAGTGTACAGGTCAACAACAGAAAACCAACTCATAGTTACCAAAGGGGGAAGGTGTAGGGGGAGGGATAAATTAGGAGTGGCGATTAATAGATACTAACTATATATAAAATAAATAAACTATATTTAATAAATATAATACTATATATATATATATAACCATATATAAAATAGATAAACAGCAAGGTCCTGCTGTATAGTACACGGAACTATAGTCAAAATCCTGTAATAAATCATAATGGAGAAGAATATGAAAAAGACTATATACAAATATATATACGTAACTGAATTACTTTGCTGTACACTAGGAACTAGCACTGGTTCAGACAGTAAAGAATCGGCCTGCAGTGTGGGAGACCTGGGTTTGACCCTTGGGTTAGGAAGATTCCCTGGAGGAGAACGTGGCAACCCACTCCGGTATTCTTGCCTGGAGAATCCCCATGGACAAAGGAGCCTGGCGGGCTACAGTCCATGGGTCACAAAGAGTTGGACACAACTGAGTGACTAAGCACAGACAGGAACTAACACAACATTGTAAATCAACTATACTTTAATTAAAAGTTAAAAAAAAAAAAAAAAAAAACCAGTACAGGTCACCAGTGAGCTTTGTGAAAAGGAGGCCACCCACAAGAGTCAATGAGAGGGAGGCGAGTGTGGCCAGGGAAGGCAGAATGGGGAAAACAAGGTGAAAAAAACCTTCCTTCAAGGTTCATAATATAGTAGGAGAGAGATAAATGTACTCAAATAAAGGAGATAGAGAAATAGAGGGAACCCAAACAGAAGGAGTGGAGCATGGAAGCAACTAGACCCGTAGCTTCACACCGGAGAACTGACTATATAAGTGTATGCCTTTTCTACATTCCATTCAAGAAATTTCCCAATTGATGATAGAGAGTCTAACTCCCATGTGCATGTAAGAAAGCAGGTTACATGGAAGACTTGCCAAGGACCCATGGTAGAATATTCTAGGCAGTTCAGTGAATATTCTCTGAGGATGCTATAAAATGCATTGATTCATGCCTTTTAGAGGTGATGAAAACCATCAAAATGTGGACTTACTGCAAATTGTACTTATTGTATCTTCTCTTATATGCAGCATCATGTTTGAGTTACACCAATCAAGGCAAACAATGAAAATACCGCTTTTCTTTAAAAAGGGGACGCTCCTAATATGGGAGTAATTAATTAGGATAATTGTAACCATGGCATGGGACATTAATAAGCACAGTCAATATAAAATATGAAGACAGGAAAATAAAGAACAGTACAGAAATAGAAAGATGCTTATGTCATAGATCAGTTTCAGGATTCATAATATCCTGGCCTCTCTAACAAGCCTGTGTATGCATATGTGTGTGTGTTTGTGTGTGTGTGTGCGCCAGCTAAGTCGCTCAGTTGTATCTGACTCTTTGTGACCCTGTGGACTGTAGCCTGTCAGGCTCCTCTGTTCATGGAATTTTCCAGGCAAGAATACTGGAGTGGGTTGCCATTTACCACTCTGAGGGATCTTCCTGACTCAGGGATTGAACCCAAATCTCCTTCAACTCCTGCATTAGCAGGCAGATTATTTACCACTAGTGCCACATGGGAAGCCCTGTAATAAGTCTAGGGCATATTATTCTGCAACTGTTAGTTGAAAAACCAACTGCAACTTATTTCCACATCAATCCTTATGGAGGAGCTGTTGTTCAGGGTCTGAGAAAGAAATCAAGGATGTCCAGGCATCAAAGCTACAGAGCCTGAGGAGGATAGGATTGGTTGTAAGAAAAGTCAGCAACAAAAATATTCCACGAGTTTCTCAGCATATACTTTGGAAGGAGACCACAGGAGGGAGAGAAGTAATATTAGCCAGCCTGTCATGGCAATGGGCAAGGAGTTTTGTCTAGATGTGCAGGGTACCATCTGAAGGGCCAGAATCATAGTGAGGGGACTGCATTCTAGGTCATTCATGGTAAGGATGCAGTAGAAGGGCTGTTTAGATCACTTAGCTCAGGGCCTGGCTGTGTGTGATCTCCTGCAAGGAGACCCTCAATCTTGTCCTAACACAATTGCAAAAAGACTCCTGTCTGTTCAGAATGGTTACTTACGTCTTCCCTCTGTTTCATTTATTTTTAAGTTTTTTATTTTGGCTGCACTGGGCTCTTCATTGCAGTTCAGAGGTGGTTGTGGCATATGGACTTAGCTGTCCCACAGCATGTGAGATCTTAGTTCCCCAACTAGGGATCAAGCCCGTGTCCACTGCATTGGAAGGCAGATTCTTAACCACTGGACCACCAGGAAAGTCCCACCCTCTTTTTAATTTAGAGTCAAAACCTAAGTCCTTTCTACAACTTTCAAAGCAGTACTTGCTCTGCCCACCACAAAAACCGCACACGTGCCTCATGTCTTACTCCTCTCTGCCTGGTTCTCTTCTAAAACCACCTGGTTCCTTTGCATTCACTGTTCCTTCTGTTTGAAATGCTCCTCCCCTCAAATACCTGTCATCTAACTGCCTGACATCATCAAGAGGCACTGAAATGTCATCTTCTCTCTGGGACCTCCCCTGGCCATCTCTCTTCCCTGCTTTATTTTATTCTCTTTAGTACACATCACACTCTGATAAACTATAGAATGGACTTACTTATTTTGTTATTGCCTCTCTCTCCATTCTCACCATCACTAAGATACATATCCCATCAAGATAGGAATTTTCATCTGCTTTTGCGGGAGTCGGGATACTATGATATAGAAGATAGCATCTTATTTATTTTTGGCCATGCCATGTGGCATGTGGGATCTTCGTTCTGTGACCGAGGACCAAACCCATGTCCCCTGCATTGGAAATGCAGAGTCTTAACCACTGGACCACCAGGGAAGTTGCTCATCTGCTTTTTCAGTGCTGTATCCCCAGTACCTAGAATAGTTCAGTAAGCATCCAGTATTTGTTGAATAAATGAATAAAACAGAATAAGCTCTGAACATTTTCTAGTAACAAATGACCATCTCCTTTTCTGAAAATCAATTTAGATTAGACAAACATGGTGTTTTAAGACCATTTCTTCTTTGCATGAATCATTCTCACTCACGTGACATTTCTAAAACTTAAGTTAGATATGGGCTCTGCAACTCTCTATGACAGAAGACATATATTACAGAAGAAGGGGGAAAGCTGAACCTAACTGGTATTATGAGTGCTGAAGAACTGATGCTTTTGAACTGTGGAGCTGGGGAAGACTCTTGAGACTCTCTTGGACTGCAAGGAGATCAAACCAGTCAATCCTAAAGGAAATCAACTCTGAATATTCATTGGAAGGACTGATGCTGAGGCTGAAGCCCCAATACTTTGGCCACCTATTGTGAAGAGCCATTGGAAAAGACCCTGATGCTGGGAAAGATTGAAGGCAGAAGGAGAAGGGGGTGACAGAGGATGATATAGTTGCATGGCATCACCGACTCAATGGATGTGAGTTTGAGCAAACTTGGGGAGATAGTGAAGGACAGAGAAGCCTAGTGGGCTTCAGTCCACTGGGTCACAAAGAGTTGGACAAGACTGAGCAACAGAACAGCAACTGGTATTATAACTTCATCCACACCTGCTATTTAGAAACACGTGACCAAATGGCTCTCATGATAACCTCAATCTATTCTTAGGGATTAGCTTGCCTTACTAGTCTAGATGGTAGCCACTGGTGTCTAAAGTAGTCTGGAACTGGAGCAGTTTCCTTTTGGGGAAGAAATCATGGCCAGAGATCTCACCAATAAAACTGATTTTCTAATGAAATTACATAATTTCACAGAAAATTAGCACTTACACCTGAAAAGCTGTGGTTTTCCTACCACCGTGTATCATCTCTGAAGTCTCCTTAAAGAAGGAAATTTTCAATTTATCATGCTGTGGAGGAAAGGGAATGCCTCTAAGAGTTGCCATCGCAGGTACAGAAAACTTTTCTCCCTTCCCTTCCAGGTTCTTTGTCTGGTCTCATAATTAAATTGATAAAGGCAGATTAACAAGAGAAGACCAAATTTAATTTCGTACTAGAGCTCATAACATATGAGACTCGAAGAACTGACCCAAGCAGGCAGCTTTTACATCTTTCAGACAAAGAAACAATAATTTGTGAAAAATTAGTAAGACAAAGTGGCTGGGGCTTGGGGTAGTAAATTGGTGAAGAACTTACAAGTTTTGTTTAGACAGGCATCTTGGCCCTGAATTCTCTATCTCTGGTGATAAGGATGTCCTCCACCCTCCAGGTGCAGAGAGGGTGCCCTTCAAGTGGGCAATTTATTTCCTGATTTCAGGGAGACAGAGGAGGGTCAGAGTATCCTTCTTGTACTAGCTGTTTCTTATGTAACTTAAATTCAAAATAATCAATATGTTGAAGTGGGATAATTTAGGGTGGCAAATCCTGACCCCAGTTATCTCTAAAAGAGTTTAAAGATGACGTGTTAGCTCTTTGGAAATCTTGGCCATTGTTTTAAATGAATTGAAATTCTAATTTACTATTTCCCAAATGCAATCTTAGTGATAATAGAATGCTTCAGAGTTGGGGTTTTGTTTTATTTTTTCACCTTTGAGGGAACATTTCCACCAGACTCCATGGATCCTGTCAGGATGTTCCCACCCATGAGACCATAGTCAACCTTAGGGGTCACCAAGGGATGAAGAAGCGGTGTTCTTGTTGGCTGTGACCTTCATTCCCTACATGTAAGGACTGGAGGAGAGAGAGATGTCCAATCCTGCAGCCCCAGACAGCTGCCAGAGGGGAGCCCTGAGTGTGCAGTGTCTAGTACATGACACATGTTTGTTAATTGACTGATGATTCATGGTTTGATGGCCTTATAACTTGGCTATCCTATTCAGTCAGAAATTAACTGAGCAATCAAAGTCATTAAAAGGAGAAGGGGAAAAAGCCACTATGGTACCAGCCAGATGGTGGGGAAATCAAACACGTGAAAGGAAAACAGCTCATCTTTGAGTAAGACACAGGCAGAAAAACCTCAGTCATGTGCCTGGTTATAGTCTAAATCCTAGCTTGAGCAAGGCTTGTTGGGTTTTCCTACATCTGTTGTACTCCAATCTTTCTTGTGAGCTGGAGCAGTGTTGGTCAGATAGACAGACCTGGGGGGTGGGGACTGAAATGGCCCCAGCTGAGTTTGGGCTCTTGGGGGACACACAAGTAACTGGGCAAAGAAAGAAGGAAGCATGCAGGCATGATCCTAACCTCTGAGAGGCTGTGGGCAAGAGCATGAATGCAAGTCCACATACCACATGTCTAAACAGTTCAAAGTTATAAGCTAAACTATTCAATGAAACATATTCTATCCTTCTCCCTTGACAAATAAGGTTCTGGAAGCAAGATTCAAATTAGAGTACTTAAAAAATTAATATTCTCTTATAATTAAAAATTTTTATATTTATTTATTTAATTGGCTGTGCCAGGTCTTAGTTGCAGCATGTGGGATCTAGTTCCCTAACCAGGGATTGAACCCAGGCTCCCTGCATTGGGAGTGTAGAGTCTTAGCCACTGGACCACCAGGGAAGTCCCAAATTTAGAATTCTTGAGCTCTGGAAATTCTGCACCTGAATGTGGCTAAGGGAGGAGTACCATCCCCTGTCTCTTCACTTCTCTTCCCATGCCTGGTTCCATCCACACTGTAAAGGGCCTCAAGCAAGCACATATGAACACTCCACCGCATATCCAACCTCTGACCATGCCTGCCAAACAGCTGTTCTTTTCCTTGGCCACTCTCAGGCCTCAGAGCTGTACAGCACCTGCCACAAAATCCACCCCTGGGGAGATGGACCCTGGAAAGACACTCATGCCAGCTCAGGAAGAGTGCTCAGGGCTGTGTGCAGAGAAAATTCCTGA
This sequence comes from Bos indicus, assembly GCF_029378745.1. Lineage (NCBI taxonomy): Eukaryota > Metazoa > Chordata > Mammalia > Artiodactyla > Bovidae > Bos > Bos indicus. The sequence goes on from NC_091760.1 coordinate 117,575,078, forward strand.
GTCCCAAGAGTACAGTCTTCAAGGCAAATAGATGAGGAAACAATGGAAAATGACAGACTTTATTTTCTTGGGCTCCAAAATCACTGCAGATGGTGACTGCAGCCACGAAATTAAAAGACGCTTGCTCCTTGGAAGGAAACCTATGACCAACCTAGACAGCATATTAAAAAGCAGAGATATCACTTTGCCAACAAAGATCCATATAAAAGCTATGCTTTTTCCAGCAGTCATGTACAGATGTGAGAGTTGGACCATAAAGAAGGCTGAGCACTGAAGAACTGATGCTTTTGAACTGTGGTGTTGGAGACGATTCTTGAGAGTCCCTTGGACTGCAAGGAGATCAAACCAGTCAATCCTAAAGGAAATTAGCCTTGAATATTCATTGGAAGGACTGATGCTGAAGCTCCAATACTTGGGCCACCTGATGCAAAGAGCCAGCTCATTAGAAAAGACCCTGATGCTGGGAAAGATTGGAGGCAGGAAGAAAAGGGGCTGACAGAGGATGAGATGGTTGGATGGCATCATCAACTCAATGGACATGAGTTTGAGCAAACTCTGGGAGATAGTGAAGGACAGGAAAGCCTGGCATGCTGCAGTCCAAAGAGTCAGACACAACTTAGTGACTGAACAACAGCAAGAGTATAGTCTAGAACGCAGTCAAGGACTGTAGATGGACCCATTCCATTGACATCAAGGATTCCTCACCTTATGGGGGAGAGGTATCAACAGGACAGAGAGCAGGACCCTTTAAATATGGCGCCCATAGCAGGAACCCCTTCGATGGAGTCTAAGGGCCAAACTAGAAACATGCTGAACCCTATTCTTATCATTACTCACACTTATTCTTGTCCCTTACACCCCTCTCTCCATGTCCCCAGCAGCCACGCCAAAAAGAGAAACACTTCTTGGGTATCTTTTGTTCCATAAGCCATAAAGAGGTATCAGTGGCCCTGTATTTCTTTTAGAGCTGGGGAAAGAGAAGCAAAAATGCCCCAAGTTCACACTGAGCTGTTTCCCTCCATGTGTCTTAGCATCACTCAGGGGTTGGCAGAGACTCAGGCTGGGTTTCCATGCTCTGACTCTGAAATGACCAAGTCTACTTCACGGATAACTCCTAAATCCAGAGCGAAATCATAGACTATCCTCTTAACGACTACATCGTGTTTTGGGAGCTTGCAGGCTTGAAGTATTAGCTCCAGCAAAGGGCTATTGGTTTTAAGATACCCCAGCAACCTTGACTTTAAGAATTTGAAATGTGGTCTCACTATGATGCAGTCTCCTTAACAAAGTAGTACCTTTAAAATATTAAACAACTTGAAAAAGGAAACCAAACTTGAATTTTTCTTTCAAGCACCCAGAATATACAGGGTTTCACTTCTGTCTGAAATTCACCATCTCCTCACACAAAGAAGGTTCTCATGGTAAAAGCAATGGCATTTTCTCCACAATTTTCAAATAAAAGATAAAGAGAAAACAGCATCGCAGCCTCTTTGTTAGTTCGAACAATAAAGGAATAATACGGTTTTGCCAGGGGAGAGCTCTGGTTTTAAGCTCAGAATACAAAAATAGGCTGACAATTTTTACAAAGGAATATTCCGCGAGGCCGGTGGGAAGTGAAGTTTCTAGAAAATTATATCATTTGGTTATTTGGGGGTGTATGATTACGAGGAGCAAGCTGGTGGGGCCAGTCCTCAGTGAAATTCTAATAGAAGAAATGGAATTTCACTTTTCCTGTTCACTCCTGACCCTACCCCTCTCTACCAACCCAAACCCAGCCTTTGGAAAAGGAATGGGGCAACATTTGCATGTTAGCACCTCATGTCTAGAATGTTCTCCCCACACAGTCCAGCCTCCCTTTGCTAACTTTTCCTACAGCTACTTCCAAAGAACCTTCTAGGATGCTGCCCGCCCTCTCAGGTATAGCCACCCGCACCTCCCTTTACTATGACGCTCACTGCGATAGGTTTATAACTTTTTTATCTGAGTTCCCTGCCCAATTATACTCTCTGTTAGAGCAGAAGCCACCATATACCTTTTCTTTCATGTTGAAAGCTCCCCACTACTACCGTGCTTGGCCCATCAGTAAGTCTCATTGAATAAAGGATTGAGTGAATTAATGAATGAGAACTTAAGCCACTACATTGCTGCTCCCAGACATCTGAATTAACAGTCACTGAAGGCAAAAGCACTTACTCCTCTTCAAGGAGTCACAAATCTAATGGGAGAGCGTATGAAGGAACAAGGCAGGGTAGCCTAACTGATGGAGTTAGGGGTTTTTTGGTGTGTAGTAGAGTGCAGTAAGGGATGATGGTTAAGACTTGCAAGGCAAAAAGAATACATAAACACCAGAGGAATAGTGACGAATTAGCAAGCATTTCTCTGTGACTATTCTAATATCAAATGTTAATCTTGAATCATCTTTCTTATCCACATTTTGTAGACAAGGAAGGGGAGACTGGGAGGTTAAAACTGACTTTGGGACTTCCCTGGTGGTCCAGTGGTTAGGACTCTGAACTGTCACTGCAGGGGGTGCAGGGTTGGTCCCTGATCAGGGAACTGAGATCCCACATGCAGCACAGAGTGACCAAATAAATAACATTTTAAATGGACTACTTTCATATAACAAAAGGGAGATTGAGAGTGTGAAACCAAATTGTTTTAATCAAAGTCAGAAAACCATTTCAGCAAGTCTCCTTTTAACTAGCAACCTGTTATGATGACCTGGGATGCATCTGTAGCTGTGGGAGCCCTCAGAGCCCTGGCTCTCCATGGTGTCCCCGACTCTGCCCCTTCTTGCCACGTGCTTCTGCCCCCCTGTGCCACCCACCCCTCTGGGGGGCTCCCTTCCTCCATCCTCAGGGGAGAGGGCCTGAGTTTTCAGGCACCACTCAACATGTTGTGCCCCTGTCCTGCAGAGAACTCCAGGCCATAGTCACACCATTTAAAAGTAGATTAGGCTACCAATGAGTAATAAACGAGAGGAAAATAATAATGATGGGTTAAACAAAATAAATACTTATTATTCTCTCATGTAAAAACCTAGAAGTTGAAGTCCAGGGCTGGTCTGGTGACTCCTGGTATCTGATATCCAAGATTCCTCCTTTCCTATTTTACCATAACACACGGCTTCCATTTCTAAGGCCACATTGCCCAAAATGGTGCTCCAGCCATTGCATACATATTTCAGCGACAGGAAGGACAACAGGGAAAGAAAGTGGAGGCCCCTAATGCTGCACACTTCAAGGAAACTTTTCTAGCCCCACATACCAACCTCCCTCAACCAATGTAGTCTTTGTTCAAGGCAGCCACATACCTAGGTAAAAATCCTGAGTTCTGTTACAAACAAGGAGAATAGGTACTCTCCACCTTAACATGTTAGACATGGCTGCCTTTGCGCAGGGACACCTCTGGGCAGCTGTGGCCAGGTGGGAGCCGGAGGAGGGGAAGGAGAAAGCTTTCAGCCCTTTCACAAGGGGACTAGATGACAACATTTTTCGTGTATGGCCTGTGAAGTACAGAGAAACGTGCTCTCTTGAAGTCACACCATAGCCGGGCTTGCTGTGCAGCCTGATTCCACCACCGCGCTTTTAAGGCGCCCAGCAATTCAGCCTCTCTTCATGCGAAGTGGGACATCTCCTAGTCTTTGTAAGACTGGCTCGATTCTACCCTGCAACAAGTCTTCTCACTCAGAGCCATAACCCAGACACTGCCGCCCATCGTTGGGGTATCAGGCTCATGATTATGTATTTGAAGTATTTTTGTAGACGAATGCAAATGAGCTGGTGGGAAAGGCTTTCTTTAGCTTGCACGTAAACCCTCTTCCTCGTCCCTTACAATCAGGAAATGTTGTCCCAGCGCGTTGTTTGTTCTTTCTCTTGCAGGCTCCTGTGGCTGTCTTGTCATGATATTGTTTGCCTCTGAAGTGAAACTCCACCACCTCTCAGAAAAAATTGCAAATTACAAGGAAGGGACTTACGCCTACAAAACGCAAAGTGAAAAATATACTGCCTCCTTCTGGGTGGTTTTCATTTGCTTTTTTGTTCATTTTCTGAATGGGCTTCTAATACGACTTGCTGGATTTCAGTTCCCTTTTGCGAAATCTAAAGACACAGAAACAGCTAATGTAGCTGCAGACCTAATGTACTGAAAGGCCAACATGTCTGTCATTCTCACAGAGACGAGACTAGCTCTGGTCACTTGGCTGTGGTTACTTTTGCTCAACCTTTTAGATGCACAGCTTAAAGCACCAAGCCCTATGTGATATTATATACAAACTGGGTGCTAAGGACACAGGCAGGAAATGAAAGGGAGCAGAAGAAAGGCTTCAGAAGGTTGTTCAACCTGGTGGGAAATTGCTTCACCTGGCTAGTTGAGACAGTTGACTAGAATGACCAAACCATTACTCCACATCCACACCAGAGCGCAAAATGTCTGCTCTGCCAGGAAGAAATCAAGAGGTCTGAGGAACACATTTTAAAACAAACAAATACTATTTCTGATAATATCCACACATTTGTTGCCACAGATACCAGAAGACAGAACTGGAATCGCTTTCCTAAAATGATACTGCATTAATTGAGCAATGCTAAGTATATCAGGCACTTTTTAAAAACTCATTCAAAGCACTGTCTTATTTCCATGCCTGTTATTCAAAATGTATAAACCTCTAAAAGGGAAAAAGAAGAAACGCAGTACTTTCAATAGACATAATTGCTGGGACCACTGAGGAATCATGAAAAGTGATTCTGCCCAGTAAATTTGTTGCAAAATGACTCATTGGAGCTGTTGCTTCAAACTTTTTAGTGTCTTCAAGCACTAAGTCCCACTTATGAAAATCGTATTACGTTGTGGAATTAAGACGGTATCACTGTCATCTTGGGTGGTAGTCTGTCACAAAGCATGACCCAAGCTGACTTTTTTCCTCAGTTACCCATGAAGTTGCTGACCAGAGGCCGCAACTGAACCTAGAACTGACCATTCATCTGTCTTCCAACGGCTGCCCTGGAGAAAGCACTCAGGAAGAGGTGGGGAATGACAGAGAGCAGACCACCAGGCCCTTTGCCACAGCTGCTCAGCACTCAGTCCCCACACAAGAGGTTCTGAAAGGGCTCTTTTTAAAAAAATCCTTTTTTTGGTGGGGAACAATTTACAAGAAACAAATGACTGTGTACCTGACTATATACTTGCTCTGATGGTGATCTGAAGCCCACAGGCTAACATGAGAACACTCACTTCGTTTCCAGATGTTAGTCTCTCTACCTTCATTCAGGAAAGAACCTGGAGAATTTCCAGAAGACCATGAGTCCATCTAGTGAGAAAGAGGCTGCTTATTTCAGTAATGGGCTGGGGGCACCCAGTTCTGGAAGTCTTCATGAAACACTTACATACGGAAGCATTTCGTGGTCCCGTCTGCTCCTTCAGAGCAGCTGCTCTAGGAGTGGACAGGACAGCGCAAGGAACTCCACAGACCAGGGCAACTGGCCTGAGATCCCAAGAGGCCCCTCAGTCCCTTCTGACTCCTTTCTCTGTCTTCCCTTCTAACACCAAACTTTCTTCTTTAGAAAACACCTCCCTGATTGTTCTTTGTTCCATAAACAGAGAAAACTCAGAGCAGCAGCTGAAAATCCAGTGACAGCTTAACAGGCGAATGAATGATCTTCCCTGACGAGAACGATCACTCCCTGAGGAGTGGAGGCAGGGCTGCCAGTCCCTGCAAAGTGGGTCGCACCCAAAAATACAAGATACCACCCAGGCCCTCAGAGGACAGCACTTAAGTTGGCTCCCTCTCTTCTCTCAGAAGAAACCTCTGTGCCATGTGGCCTTCGAGTAAAGCTTTCCAAGGAGGACGTGACCGGGTTGATCTCTGAGAGTCCCTCTGGGAGGATCACAGCCCAGGGATGACAATCATCACTCTGTCTGACCTCCCGCCCCAGGTGGCAGCCTGGGTCTCACATTCTCACGGGGACGCGGGGCCCCCTGCTGGCTCCGGGGCAGCAAACAGGAGCGCAGCAGGGCGCTCCTTTCTCGGTGTCCACACACACCATCAGCATCCGTGCTTATTACGCTGTGGGAAAGAACAGCAAGGAACGGAAAGCCAGGTTCTACGGGGCAGAGCTGGCTGTGCACGTACACAATAAACTCCCTGAATCCCGTGGAGGCTGCAGAACCGAACACATGCATATGGGGCGGGAGAGGAGGCGGCGGAGGAGGGCGCCTTCCCTCCGTGCACGCTGTGCCGATTACAAAGGTCTTTTGCTCTGGAGGTCCCCTTGGCTCCTTCAGAGCAGCTGCTCTCACATCCCTTTACATGCTCTCAAGGCCGGTGCAAAATGGAGACAGTGCCTGCACACAAGGAAGGGCAGTGTCTGACGCGCATCCTTGCCCACCAGAAGCTGCAGACTCACACTGGCTGCCACACAGGGGCTCCCTTGGCCCTGCTCGTTTGTTGCCCCCTTTCCCCCGATGGCCCTCTGTAGTGGATAATGTTTTGCATTCCCCATCAGGTTCCTCTCAGGCACACAGCTAAGCCACAGTTCCCAGCTCCTTTGCAGCTGGGGCCATGGGAGTGAGTCTGTGTCCATGGGATGTAGGCTGGTGACCTGAGCTACTCTTGGGCTTGGCCCTGAAGACTCTCACTTGAGATCCTCCACCTCTGTCCGCCCCTGGCAGTACAGCCTGGGAAGTCATGGGATCCAGGAGGTGAGGTAACGAAACAGAGGCGGGCCTTGTGACCTGCCTGGGAGTGTGACAAGAGTGGTAAATAAACTTTCTGTAAAGCCGCTGAGTTGGGGTGGTTATTTTTTAGTACCCAAGCCTCGCCAACAAAGCCTTGCTCTCCAGGAAAGCTCTGCTTCACACCAAGGAGACACTCTCTAAGCCCCTTGAGATACAGCCTCAGGCCAGGGGCACCCTCAACCACAACCACTGAGTGACTGTCTGTACCATTGCCTTCCTTGAAGCCCCGGCCCTCTAGCCACATTACTTATCCCCTTATCCCCAAAATGAAGACCAGAGAATGAATTTTCTGCATAAATATCTCAAGAGTAAATGAATACTATAACTTATGCTGGTATCCTTCAGTATGCTTTCCAAATGCTGGTTAGTAAATCCCTTTTCATTCATTCAAATCTTTCGTCTACAGTGGATCTAGCTGTGTGTAAAGCATTGAAGATGGGGGAGGAAATGTACAGTCAGGAAAATGTTTTTTCATTTTTTAATAAACATTTTTTCTTGATCTTTGGTTGAGAGCCAAGAAAAATATCTTTCAATTGCCTTGAAAAGAAGTGAAAGTATTAGTCGCTCAGTTGTGTCTTAACTCTTTGCAACCCCATGGACTGTAGCCCGCCAGGCTCCTCTGTCCATGGAATTCTCCAGGCAAGAATACTGGAGAGTGTTGCCATTTCCTTCTCCAGGGGATCTTACCAACCCAGGGATCAAACCCAGATTTCCTACATTACAGGCAGATTCCTTACCATATGACCTTACCCTCACTTCCCCCTTCTGAGGGGTCATGGCATTGAGAGGAGGAATTTTCCACAGTTCTGGGTCAGACAAGTCCTAAGCCAAGTCTTGGGGCCTTGAGTGGTGTCCTTCCTGCAAGGCCGCTGACAGGACACTCATTCTCTGCTGTCAACTAGGGCTTCACCTGGACTGCAGTGAGGATGACACCTGGGCACTGCCTCAGTTTCCCCAATGTTCTCTGGTGCTGGAAAAAGATGACCCTCACTCCAGCAGAGATTTTAGGTATAATCTAGTGTACTTCCTCTCCTTTTCCTGCCCCTCCTGGCCCTAGGGATTTTCTAGCTAGTTTGGAGGAAAAGGGGCTTCCCTGGTGGCTCAGATGGTAAAGAATCTACCTGCAATCCAGGAGACCTGGGTTCGATCCCTGGGTTGGGAGACTCCCCTGGAGAGGTGCATTGCAACCCACTCCAGTATTCTTGCCTGGAGAATCCCATGGACAGAGGAGCCTGGTGGGCTACAGTTCATGGGGTCACAAAGAGGCAGACATGACTGAGTGAATAACACTATCACTTTTTGGAGAAAAAAGCAACCTTCTTCTGCAAGAATGTATGTGACTCTGTTTCACTCCTAAATTAGTGACCATTGAACTTAATATCACTTTTTACATTTCACCACAGTCATCCACTTCTGTCCAAATTGTATATGAAGCTACCTGGACTGGGCAGAGATGTTTGGAGTACAGGTGTAGGAGTGAAACAGGCATGGAGGAGCAGAAAAGCAAATAGAACCAGTGAAATATTGCCCCTACCCTACAAACACACATTAACATAAAACCGGCAATAAGAACTGGAAACTATACACAATATTTTGTAATAATCTATAAGGGAAAAGAATCTGTAAAAGAGTATGTGTGTGTATACACACACACACACACATATATATATAAAATGTACAACTGAATCACTGTGCTGTACACCTGAAACCAATACAACATTGTAAATCAACTATACATCAATTAAAAAGAAACGTAACACTGGGAACTCTGCTTCACTTTTTTTTTTTTCCAGTTTTTAGCAAATTTCACAGCCACCCTTCCTCCTGCACAAATAAGCTATTTCCTTTTTTAAAATTCATGAATATACAAAAACATAAAATATATTTATGCCATATCCATTAATCCTCTATTCCTTACCTCAAAAAAAAGAAAACATTCTATTTTACTTAGTATCTTGGTCAGGAAACATTTAATTTAAAAACAAAGACCCACTTAAAACATTTTAAGTGAGAAAGGAGTGAGAGAGAGAATGCATGGGAGAGAGATTCACTCGAAAGACATAAGGCATCTTCATCTCACTGGTACCCAGGGCGCTGTGTGCACTCAGCCCCTGGATAGGCAAGTCTATCGGAAAGTCCAGTGAGACCAAGGTTGCCCTTCCCTTCCTTTCTCTTTTCTCCTACCCCTCCTCTGTGTGTGTGGATCTAAGGCCACTGGCTCAGGCCCCTGTTTTCTCCCTAAGCCTTTAATTCACTTTCCTCTCTCTTTCTGCCCACCAGCTTTGTTTTTTCAAAGTATGAGAGGAGAAACTCCATCTCTACATTGTCTACAGGATCTACAGTATCCCCTAAGACCCAGGACCAATGAGTGAGAGGGGGTGGGGGAGGGAGTGGGAGAGAGAGAGAATGAACACCAGAATGAAGCAGCCAGCCTCTGTACCAGATGCCCTTGGTCAGGTGCCCACCCTCGTTCCACACAAGCAAAGAGAGGGATGAGTCACAGCTATAGGGAGGGGCTGGGGGCAGAGTGTGTGACTGTGTGTGTGTGTGTGCGCACGCACGTGCATGTGCATGCTTGCGTGTACCTGTGCGTGTGCTCATCCCAGAAGAGGATGTCAGTTTGGCAAGTTCCCCAAAACCACCCATCATGGTTGGTTATATGAGTCTGTATCCTACACATTAATCTTTATTACTCATTGTCTTTTAGTGTCATTTCTTGCCTTCTAATGATGGACCAAACTTCCTTCACTATTTCTTACCCATTCTATTGTTTTCTAAAATCAGAGAGAAAAGACACGGAATTACATTGAGAGAAAGACATAGAGATGCAGCTTCACCTTTTCTCTGTGTATTGTATTCACAGATATCCTGGCTGACTGAACAGTGGGTAATCCCTTTTAAAAAGGGCAGGAGGGCACCCTAGATGATTCCTATGGAACAGGCAAAGCAGTTTCATTCCAGCTTTATTCTTTCTATTCTAACAAAACGTGACAGCCTGTTTCCATCCTTTCTCTGGCCTTCCTCACCCACCTGGCAGCACAGCTATGGCCAGACCCACTTGTACATAACAAGCTGGGTGAGTGAAATGGCCCGAGTGGAGATGGTTTTGATCGTGTTTACAAGCACACATTTCTCTGCAGGAAGCTCACTTCAAGCCTTCTTATCTCCCTCTTGCCTTGCTTCTAGCGATTCTGCGAATCACATTAAAGTTCTTTATCTCATGAAACACATGCAGGATCAATAGCCATGCTTTCCCGTGTGTTAATGTCTGCCAAAGAAAGCTGCAGGGACTGACTCACTAGGAGCATGCCTCCCCTCTGTTGTTGGAGGAGATGCCATGTGAACCCACAGAGACCCGGCCGCTGGATTCATGGTGAGAGCTCTCCCAGCCTCACCCAAGTGGTGTTTGGTTTCTGATACAGTCCTTTAGCATATTCACAGAGTGACCTGCTTTTTGGAGGATTCTTAAGTTTTTCCCTCCTCTTGGTATTAGGACTTATAATTCTTCTTCCAAAGACCATGGGTGGTTGGTTGTTTCAGTGATGGTATCATCTTCCCCCACTGAAAAGCCTAAAGCCCTGTCTGTGGCTCACCTGCGGTGTCTAGCATTTCAAGGATACATGTGTCTTAGTAACAAGGCTTACTCTAGGCCAGGTCCATATTCCAATGATTTTTAAATTTTTTAAATGTATTTACCTATTGCTTCTACTTCTATTTTATAATCTCATCATTAATTGCATACTACTTTAGAAGTTGCTTTGTTTTTTTGAACAAGGGGGATACAGATTTTACAAATCCAAGTCTTTCCATCATCTTTGAATGACAAGAACATAATAAGGAGAGAGGTAAATAAAATATAACCCAATCCTTGAAATGCTTTCATTGTAAATCAATTCTGTTTTGTCCACTCAGCAGTGGTCCCCAGAATCCCTGGTCCCTAGAACAATACCTGACATGTGCTAAGCACTTGATAAATCTCTGTTGAATGATGGTCAATTTTCAACTCTTCTTTCTGTTCCAGAGATCTGACTACTCCTAATGTTTACTGAAGTCCCTAAACTCAGTCTCCTTCCTACCATCCTGCATGTACTCTTCCCCTTGGTTTCTGTCTAACCATGAAGCTACCAGGACTTTCACTTCTTCATTTTGGAGGGGGTGGCAATGTTAGATATAAGGTCTATTGTTCAACTACGTCTTCCCAATTCTTTGCCAGTGAACTTCCTACAACATTTAAGAGAGGATGCTGATGCTGGTTCTAGTGAATAAAATGACTCATGAGATATTGATTAAGCTTCAAACACACACCCTACAGGAAAGATGTACAAGGCATTGGCCCCTTCTCTTAGAACTTAAATCAGTTTCCTCAAATCACTGAAACTATGCTGCCACTAAAATATAGACTATTTTCTCAGTAAGTGAACTCCAATGGAATCAGCTTGCTGAAGTGGGAAAGCGACTTGGCTTAAGCCCAAACTCTTGCTCTCACCAGTTCTGTAATACTGGGGCAAAAGTTAAATTTTCCTGACTTTTCTTTACCCATCTGAAACCAATCTAAATATCCCCAGACTTTCCCAGTAGACGAACATAGATAACAATCATACTAGATTTAATTTCCAAATTTCATGGCTCTTAATAGCCTCCAGCCATAAAGAGAACCAAGACATTGATCCCTACCTGGCCCTTTCACTCATGTCCCTTTTCAGTTCAGTTCAGTCGCTCAGTCATGTCCGACTCTTTGCAACCCCATAGACTGCAGCACTCCAGGCTTCCTGTCCATCACCAACTCCCGGAGCTTACTCAAACTCATGTCCATTGAGTCAGTAATTCCATCCAACCATCTCATCCTCTGTTGTCCCTTTCTCCTCCCTCCTTCAATCTTGCCCAGCATCAGGGTCTTTTCAAAAGAGTCAGCTTTTTACATCAGGTGGCCAAAGTATTGGAGTTTCAGCTTCAGCATCAGTCCTTCCAATGAATATTCAGGACTGATTTCCTTTACGATTGACTGGTTGGATCTCTTTGCAGTCCAATGGACTCTCAAGAGTCTTCTCCAACACCACAGTTCAAAAGTATCAATTCTTTGGTGCTCAGCTTTCTTTATAGTCCAACTCTTACATCCCTACATGACTACTAGAAAAACCATAGCTTTGACTAAACGGACCTTTGTTGGCAAAGTAATGTCTCTGCTTTTTAATATGCTGTCAAGGTTGGTCATAGCTTTTCTTCCAAGGAGCAAGTGTCTTTTAATCTGCAGTGATTTTAGAGCCCCTAAAAATAAAATCTCTGTTTCCCTTGTTTCCTCATCTATTTGCATGAAGTGATGGGACCGGATGCCATGATCTTAGTTTTTTGAATGCTGAGTTTTAAGCCAACTTTTTCACTCTCCTCTTTCACTTTCATCAAGAGGCTTTTGAGTTCTTCTTTGCTTTCTGCCATAACGGTGGTGTCATCTGCATATCTTGAGGTTATTGATATTTCTCCTGGCAATCTTGATACCAGCTTGTACTTCATCCAGCCTAGCATTTCTCATGATATACTCTGCATATAAGTTAAATAAGCAGGGTGACAATATACAGCCTTGATGTACTCCTTTTCTTATTTGGAACCAGTCTGTTGTTCCATGTCCAGTTCTAACTGTTGCTTCTTGACCTGCATGCAGATTTCTCAGGAGGCAGGTAAGGTGATCTGGTATTCCCTTCTCTTTAAGACTTTTCCACAGTTTGTTGTGATCCACACAGTCAAAGGCTTTGGCATAGTCAATAAAGCAGAAGTAGATGTTTCTCTGGAACTCTCTTGCTTTTTTGATGATCCAATGGATGTTGGCAATTTGATCTCTACTTCTTCTGCCTTTTCTAAATCCAGCTTGAACATCTGAAAGTTCACAGGTCACATACTGTTGAACCCTGGCTTGGGGAATTTTGAGCATTACTTTACTAGCGTGTGCGATGAGTGCAATTGTGTGGTAGTTTGAACATGCTTACACATTGTCTTTCTTTGGGATTGGAATGAAAACTGACTTTTTCCAGTCCTGTGGCCACTGCTGAGTTTTCCAAATTTGTTGGCGTATTGAGTGCAGCACTTTCATAGCATCATCTTTTAGGATTTGAAACAGTCCCTTTTACTTCATTCTGAAAGTTTCTAAGTCCTCCTGTTCCCACAGAATCAAGTCTGCTACCTCAGCTCACACCATGGCAGCTCACAGCCTACCTGACTCTGAGGCTTCTGTGAGAAGATTGCTTTCCCAAGGCAAAGGAAGTGCTCCCCAGGGATGCTCTGCAACCCTAGGGTTCTAGAATGCATGGAGCCTGTGATAGGGAGAGGGTGTGCTGGAGAAGAGCACACCCTGTCATCTGCTCATAGTGCTTTAGTGTTAAATGGAGGTGGAGAAGGTTGAAAGCTCTTCCTTTTCTTCAGGAAGTCCACCTTCTCATTTCTGTTTTAACACAGAAAACTCTTTTATTATATAAGTGGAATTAAGGCTCATTTGATCACCCTGGGAGAGGTGTGTGTGTGTGTGTGTGTGTGTGTGTGTGCTGTGCTCAGTCGTATCTGACTCTTTGCAACCCCATGGACTGTAGCTTGCCAGGCTCCTCTGTCCATGGAATTTTACAGGTAAGAATACTGGAGAGGGTTGTCATTTCCTTCTCCAGGGATATATATACACATATATATGTACATACATACATACATACACACACATAAATTCACATTTTTTATAGCATTAATAATTGTTGTCAGAGCCTCTTCTAATGCCCAGTTATGATTGGGAAAGATCACGGAAACACAAAAAACCACCATTTACCTTTCACTTTGAGAGGGTGAAAAGGCACAGATTTATAAGATGAGAGCACCAAATGTTACATTCTGCCAAATTTGCCAATAATAGAGTTTCTTAGTTGAGGTTCTTGTACGGAAAAGAAACCACTCTAACAAATCAAAGAACAGAAATGCAATATGTTGAAGGAATAAGGCATCACACAGAATACAAAGACTTGCTGAACTCCAAGGATCCCAGGGTTTATGATTGGTTCCTACAGACCGCAACCACTTAGAGGATTCTCTAACCATCATATGACTCTTCAGTTCAAATGCATATTCCCCAAATAAACAGTCAAGCCTGTTGGGGACAAAATTCTATGTCTGAATCTGCTATGATTGGGATAAGGTCACACGCAGCTACATGGCTCCCAGCAGCTCACTCCATGAGAAGAGCAGGATGATCAGGTTTTGGGAAGGTACAGCATACCTGGGCTCCCTCTGTGCATTACTTCCCAGCAATGTGGCTCTTCACCCTTTATAAAGTCCAAGCACTTCCCCACGACTATTCTCATCCTCACAGTTATCAGATAAGTAGGCTAAGCAGGGACTCTTTAAGATACAATGATGCCTTCTTCCAGGTGAGGAAAACAAGGCTTACAAAGCTTAGTGGAGTTAACCCAAGATCACAGACAGACTAGGAGAGGAAGTAGGACTTAAACCTATGTCTCTCGAGCTGCAAAACCAAACTTTGTGTGTGAGTGTGGGGGAGACAAATGACTAAATGGGTAGAAATGCATGAATAATAGGTGAGTGGGTGTCTGGATCGGAACCACCAGAACTGAAGGAATGTAGTCACTTGCACTCTCAAACTAAGCTATTCACAAGATGCCAAGGAAAAGGGGAGGAGGGACCAGAAGACAGATGGAGGAAAGAGAAAAGCAAGAAATAGATTCAGATCAAGAGGGAGACTTTTGGAAACTGTACATAAACATATCTATCTTTTAATATAAGGTATCAATGGAAGAGGCTATTCATTGTCCCTCCCATCAATGGCCTCTCTCCCCTTACAATATAGTAAAAACATTCTTAGCAGCATGAACGGTTGCCCAGCTAGGGGTTTCATGAGCTAGAATGACATGTGCAAATGCCACGTCATGCTCTTAAAGGGCCTGTCCTTTCTTCCTTCTCCTTTCCACACTCTGGAATACAGAGTTAATGGCAGTAGGTGAAGTAGCCATATCGGACCATGAGGTACAAGCCAAGTATGAGGATGACAGAGACACAAATGGATAAAGCCTGGGTTCCTGATGATTAAGAAACCACTATACCAATCACTGCTAACCCAGACTTGTTTTCAAGCCCAAGAAATAATTTTATTACAGTTATATTGGAAAAAATAATATAAGACCATCCATCATCCAGGAGGCACTGGTAAATGCTAAATATTTATATGATTAATATGCAAGCTTAATAAAAGCTGGTACATTTGGCTAGGGAATTAGTAGCAAGTTCTATGTTTTCTTTTTCTATTTACTGTAAGATTTTAAATAATTATGTATCAATAGCAAAATTATTAATAAACTATATTTCAGCAATTGAAATTTTTTAATGCTTATAGGTTTTAATACAGTTATTCCTCTTCAAGAATTTTTTTTTTCTCATAGGGAAACTTTTTACCAGAAATTTCTATCAAAGACACAATAACTACTTTTGGCTCTTGTGTAAGGTTTTTTGGACTAAATTCCTTTAAAAATACAAATTTTAAATTACTGGTTATGAACACAGATATTTTTAACTTTTTATTATGGAAAATTTCAAATATACACATGATTAAAAAAAGTAATATAATGAAGCCCTGTTTACCTATTACATGTCTTCAACTGCTAACTCTGGACCAACTTTCTTTCATCTATATGGACTCATTCACTTCAGATCCTCCTCAAGTGGGTTATTTTGAGGCATATCCCAGACATCACATCGTTTCACCCATAAATATTGTAGTATATATCTACTCCTTGGAAGGAAAGTTATGACCAACCTAGATAGCATATTCAAAAGCAGAGACATTACTTTGCCAACAAAGCTTCGTCTAGTCAAGGCTATGGTTTTTCCTGTGGTCATATATGGATGTGAGAGTTGGACTGTGAAGAAGGCTGAGTGCCGAAGAATTGATGCTTTTGAACTGTGGTGTTGGAGAAGACTCTTGAGAGTCCCTTGGACTGCAAGGAGATCCAACCAGTCCATTCTGAAGGAGATCAGCCCTGGGATTTCTTTGGAAGGAATGATGCTGAAGCTGAAACTCCAGTATTTTGGCCACCTCATGCGAAGAGTTGACTCATTGGAAAAGACTCTGATGCTGGGGGGGATTGGGGGCAAGAGGAGAAGGGGACAACAGAGGATGGGATGGCTGGATGGTATCACTGACTCGATGGACATGAGTCTGAGTGAACTCCAGGAGTTTGTGATGGACAGGGAGGCCTGGCGTGCTGCGATTCATGGGGTCGCAAAGAGTCAGACACAACAGAGCAACTGAACTGAACTGAAGGACTCTTCTTAAAAAACATGATCATATAATTCTATGTTATTATGATCAAACATACAGTATTTATTCACTTTTTAAAACATATAGTATTTAGTTTCCTCCATAAAATTTTTTGTAGGATCCAAATAAATTCCTTATATTGCAATAAGTTGATATATCTCTTTTAGAATATAGGTTACCTGGAGTTTACCAACGATCTTTTGGCTTGTATAAGCCACATACTTGGAGTCTCTCTATCAAGGCAAGGACATCCTAACACCTTCATCTCTCCTCTAGACCTCCAGGGGCTTTAGCCCAGCATCACTGCAGGTCATGGCTCCTAGAGCAGGCGTGTGGCTCATTACCCTGGTCCCCAGGCCTGGGCCAACCCAGACAAGGGCAGGACCAGAGTCCAGCAGCCAATCCTGTCTTGGGTTATTTCTAGTCCTTATCAGGCCATTCATCAGCCAGGGCAGTAATTAGGTTTTGTTGGAAGCACTAGACAATCCAGGTCTGTTTCACCTAAAGCCTGAAATTCTTTCCCAGGTTAAGAAGGTTCTATGCTGAGACTTAGTCAATTTGTATGGTGACTAAGACACAGCAGTCCCCAACCTTTTTGGCACCAGGGACCAGTTTTGTGGAAGACAATTTTTCCATAGCCAGGGGGATGGTGGTGGGGAAGGTTTCAGGATGATTCAAGAGCATTACATCTATTGTGCACTTAATTTCTGCTATTATTACATAGACTCAGATCATTAGGCATTAGATCCCAGAGGTTCGGAACCCCTGGTAAAAGACCATCTAGGTCAGGGGTCAGTGAACTTTTTCTGTAAAGGGCCAAATAGTAATTATCTTAGGCTTGGAAGGCCGTACAATCTTTGTCACAACTATTCAACTCTGCTGTTGAGTCTGAAAGCAGCCATAGACAGCAAATAAATAAATAAGTGTGGCCATGTTCCAATTAAACTTTATTTCTAGAGAGAAACTGGGATTTCATATAATTTTCATAAATATGATTGTGTATATTACATATTATAATTATGTACTATTATATTACACTATTAAATAGTAAAGTATTTTCTGTCATGAAATATTATTCTTTTAATTCATTTTCAACCATTTTAAAATGTAAAAACCATTCTTAGTTTGCTGGCCACACATACACATATGGCAAACCAGATTTGTTGGTTCATGGGCTGTCATTTGTGAAGCCCTGATCTAGCCGAACCTTCTCATCTCTTTTAACTGAGAATTAAACTGAGGACCAGAGATGTGAATTAATTCACCCAAAGTCACACAGCAAGTTTGATGACAGAGGTCAAATTGGAACCCCCAAGGTACCAAAGAGTAGAATAATATGCAAGAAGAGTGCCCTCAAGAACCATTTGAAAGACCAAGGACAGAGAACCAGCGCTTATACTCAATGCCATATGGATACATAATGACAATAGACAGCCTGACTACAGTGCCCGTTTCCTAGTAACCACAGCCTCTCTGATGAAAGATTGCTCCCACTTGTTATTTATAACTTATTTCCCAATAGGGAGGGTGAGTGATTTGTTTATATTTAGTTACAAGAGCCAGGGAAACCCTGATCTACCATCTCAGGATAGACACAAACCTTATAGCCACAGCTGCCAGGAGATGGGAGAAAGCAAAGAAAGCTGCAATGTACAGTGTAGCCTCTGTTACCAACAACAAGGGTCACACAGAGCAATTACCAACTGCCTGACACAAATAACAGATGGTGTGAGGGGAGACGGGAGGGAACAGACGCATTCCTATTTATGCTCTATGGAGGCAGTCATTACGAGAAACCTTTCTACACCTTGTTCATTACTGGGAGCATCTGTTAATTTTGCCTGCCTTTTGACTTTGTTAGCTTTACTTTGCTTCTGGCTCCTAGAATTATGCTCCTGAGAATGAATCCTTCTGTCTTTGAAGGGGTTTTCTTGATTCCATAGACAATTGGATGACCTGAAGTCCAAGAAGAGAGCACCAAGCATTACAGAACCGTGAACAGCCTATTAAATAGAAGAGAGTTATAGGCCTGAGTCAAGAGTTTCCAGGTGGAGTTGGGCAGAATTGACAAATGAAGCCAAAATCAGAGAAGGTACGCACTGAAGGGGTTATCTGGTCCTAGTGTCGTCCAACATCTTATTTTACTTCTGCAGGCTCAGAGAGGGTAGGTGACTTTTGTAAAATCACACAGCAATTTGAGTGTGCTCATATCTCATTACTTGCTGCCCCATGACCTTTCTGCTGCCTGAACAGCCTCTAAAACAAGGCAGAAAGTATTTCAAAGCAGGCAGAGGTGGAGTGTCAACATGATAAATAGGTGCAGAGCCTTCACTTCTTTTCATCTACAGATGTAAACAGACAATTGTGTCACTGCACAATCATAGGAAAGTAGTCAAAAAGCAACTTTTTTTTTACAAGACTGAGAAAGACAAGCCCTAAAACAACAACCCACCACTATTTGTGGTGCTTTTCAGTTAACAGAGATCCACATTCCCCTGAGTTTTGTAAAAACTCTAAGAGGTCAACAGAGCAGGAATTGTCCTTGTTTTGAAGAGAATCCACTAAAAGTCATAGACATCTGCTATGTCCCAATGTTCTAAATGCTTCTTAGGTGTGAATAAATCCTCATAGTGATCCACTAATGCATTTAAAATTATTATCCCCATTTTTCAAGGTTAGAAAGTAAGGCAGAGAGGTGAAATGATTGGTCCAAGATCACTGCCAGCATCTAGATATGGTGGACACACCCTAAGGTGACCTCCCCACCCCAACAATCACAATTCTGTATGATACCCTTCCTTTGAGTGTCAGCGGGACTTGTGACTTGCTTCTTATCAACAGAATATGGGATATAGAGGGATATTACATAATGATAAAATGGTTAATTCTCCAAGAACACATAATAATTCTTAATATGTATGTGCCTAACAACAGACCATGAAACTTCAAGAGGCAAAAACTGATAGAGCTGCAAGGAGAAATAGATGAATCCACCATCATAGCTGGAGACTTCAATACCCTCTCCCAGAAATGGACAGATCCAATAGGTGGAAAATCAGCTAGGACACAGTTTAATCCAACAATGCCATCAATCAACTGGATATAATTGACATATAAAATACTGCATCCAACCAGAAGCAGAATATATGTTCTTCTCGAGCTCACATGGAATGTTCACCAAGATAGACCACATTTTGGGCTATAAAACACACCTAATATACTATAAGTGGAGAAGGCAATGGCAGCCCACTCCAGTACTCTTGCCTGGAAAATCCCATGGACGGAGGAGCCTGGTGGGCTGCAGTCCGTGGGGTCGCGGAGAGTCAGACACAGCTGAGTGACTTCACTTTCACTTTTCACTTTCATGCATTGGAGAAGGCAATGGCAACCCACTCCAGCACTCTTGCCTGGAAAATCCCATGGATGGAGGAGCCTGGTGGGCTGTAGTCCTTGGGGTCGAGAAGAGTCGGACACGACTGAGCGACTTCACTTTCACTTTTCACTTTCATGCATTGGAGAAGGAAATGGCAACCCACTCCAGTGTTCTTGCCTCGAGAATGCCAGGGACAGGGGAGCCTGGTGGGCTGCCGTCTATGGGGTCACACAGAGTCGGACACGACTAAAGCGACTTAGCAGCAGCAGCAACATACTCTAAGATATTAGGTTGGTGCCAACATTCTATTAGGTATTAGATAGGCCATGAGATACATTTACCTGGTCCACCAGTTGAACTCTTACAGTTGTTACAAAAGCTAACAAATTTAAAAGAATAAAAAATATACAGTGTCTACTCAGACTACAATGGAATAAGATGAGAAATCTATAAAAGATAACTGGGAAATCCCCAAATATGTGGAGATTAAACATACTTCTACATAGGACATGGGTCAAAGAAGAAATCTCAAGATAACTAGATAAAAATAAAATGACTTATCAAAATTTGTGGGATGCAGCAAAAGCAATGTTTAGAGGGAAATTTATAGCATTGAATGAAAATGAAACTTATAGCATATATTAGTAAAAAAAGATCTAAAATCAATCATCTGAATTTCCACTTTAGGAAACTAGAAAAAGAAGAGTAAATTCAATCCAAAGCAAGATAAAGAAAACAAATAATGTATAAAACTAGAGCAGATATCAATAAAATTAAGAACAGGAACTCAATAGAGAAAATCTATGAAACCAAAAGCTGGTTCTTTGAAAAGATCAGTAAAATCAATGAAGCCTCTAGCCAGGCTAAGATAAAAAAGAGATGGGATGCAAATAAGTAGTAGCAGAAATTAAGGGGGGACATCACTGCAAATCTCATGGACATTAAAAGGGTAATAAAGGAATACTATAAAAAAAAAACTCTATGCTCACAAATTTTATAACCTAAAATAATAAAACTGACCAGTTCCTTGAAAGACACAATCTGCCAAAACTCACACAAGAAAGAGACCACCTGAAAAAGCCAACAAACCATGGCAATGGTGGTAGGATATCACTCTCATAATTGTGTTACCTTATATGGCAATGGTGAAGGAAATTTGCAGATGTAATTAAAGTCCCTAATCAGTTTGACTTTCAGTTAATCAAAAGGGAGAGTACTCTGGGTGGGCCTGGTCTAATCAAGTTAGTTTTATTATAAGAGAGCTTAGGCTTTCCCCAAGATCAGAAACTTGAAGCAGCAGAACCTCCCTTTTTCTTTCTGGTCTTGAAGAAATAACTTCTACAGTCACAAGGAAATGAATTCTTCCAACAACTATGTGAGTTGAGAAGAGAAGAGGAGCCTAGATGAGAATACAAGGCCTGGCCAACAGACTTGTGAGACCCTAGGCAAAGGATGCTAAACCATGTCTAGACTCCTGACCCGGGGAAATGGAGATAATATCCTTGGGTCAGGAAGATTCCCCTGCAGAAGGAAAATGGCAACCCACTCCAGCATTCCTGCCTGAAAAATCCCAGGGACAGAGGAACCTGGTAGGCTACAGTCTGTGGGGTCGCAAAGAGTTGAAGACAACTGACGCATGCATAGAAGAGGAGCAAAAATTCCCACCCACTCTGACTCCAGAACATGTGCTTTAAATACTGGTTCTCAGATTCTTTCTGACACCAACTGGGAGATGTTTTTCCCCCCAAACTAATGAATTCTCTATTTCTCCAACACCACCTAGGTGTTCTACAGTTGAAATACCAAGGTTTCTAGGAATTCTTTGGACAAAGACCAAATATATTTCCTATCATACCGCATTGGTCTTTAAGACCTTTCAGAGCAGGAGTATGATGCAACACAAGTGTCTAAGTGACCAACCAAAGACCACATGCCCACTGATGGAGGGACCAATGCCCCAGTCTTCATGCCTGAGCCCTTCTGACTTCTCATTGTATCCCTAGCCTGTGCTACCACCCGTAAAATGCATAAAGGTAGGAAAAAGTAAAACTTTTAAAGGAGAATTTTTAATATATGAGAGGCAAGAAAACATTGGTAAAAGGTTAAGAATTTTCACATAAGTCATATTCATTATGATTCTGTGAGGTAAGTCAAAGGAGACTCAGAAAGTGAAGCTCATAGAAATGAAGTAACTTCTCCAAGGTTAAGGTCACGAGGGAGGCTCTGGCATTTGATCTTGAGCCTGACACTCTCTTTCTCTTCCTTACTACACCACCAAGGAACAAAAGGGGGAATATATCAGCTATCTTCTAGTTTCCAGGCCTTAAGGAAGGACTTAATCAAGAAATTTCTATCTCCACAGAAAGAAAAACTAAAGAAAATGAAAGATTAAAGTGCAAAGGATTTAACTTAATCCGAAGGAAGAGCTTTCCATGGGTAAGGTTAATTAAAACACTTAACAAGATTTTATTTAAGAAAAAACACCAAAAGGCTTGCAAATTCTCCTTCCAGATTTCTATATATAAAGCCTCCTATGAAAACAGCAAGAAGAAAGGTTGGGGATCATTTTGCAAGCTGGTCAAAACACTTGGAAGCACAAGGTTTTTCAGATTTGACCGTAAGGATGAACTGAGTAACACTATAAATATCCATCATAGTTTGCTTAGAAACTATAGCAAATAGTAATAACATTAAGTGTTCATATGTTTAGAATAAAATGTTTAGAATAAAAAGTTTAGAATAAAAAGTAGTTTTTCTCATGAAATCATTGGAATTATTTTTTTTAATTATCAACAAAGAAAGGAAATGGATTCAGGCACAAGTTTCTGTACTTACATAGTGTATTTCATAGGCAAATACAGGCTCTCCACCATCCTTCCTAACCCCCTGACTCACTGCAGGGTTGCAAAACTTCCCTCCTCTCCCACAACCCTGCTTTCTACTCTCCTTTTGCTGCTACGCATCCACTGCTGTGTGAGACCTTGTATTCAGGCGGGAAGCTTTGATACACCACAGGCAGTCTAGGGAGATTTAGGTGACTTCACATGCCATGTGGTGGGAACAAAGGTATTAAAAAGTGAGGGGGACAACCTTAAATTCTACATATTTCTATACCCCTCTCCCACCTTATCTCTCCAGATCTGGCTCAAGATCCCCCAATTCCATCTTTTCTTTTCAACCTACTTCTTACACCCAGGCTCCTGCTCTAAGTTCTTTGACAAAATGCCCAAGAGAGATTGACTTCCTCTGAATATAACTAAATCACATTCTTAACTCCTGATGTCATCTACAGACCAGTCCTTTCCATTCTAGAACCTTTATCAACATCTAACTGCGAAGAAAGATAAGAGAAGTAAAGACAGCACTTTCTTGATTGAAAAGAAGGGGACCACAAATTCCAATTTAGGAATACAAGGAACAAGAGGGACTGGGCAAGGGATGCTCACAAACAATGGTAAAACTTGGCATTATGTAGCAAAAGTCTTTAAATAACCAAATCATTTGGTTCAGGCACTCTACTTTTAAGGATTAAACTAAACAAGATAAATAAGACCTGTGTAAGTAAGTGATATCAGAGAAGGCAATGGCACCCCACTCCAGTATTCTTGCCTGGAAAATCCCATGGATGGAGGAGCCTGGTAGGCTGTAGTCTATGGGGTTGCTAAGAGTCGGACACGACTGAGCGACTTCACTTTCACTTTTCACTTTCATGCATTGGAGAAGGAAATGGCAACCCACTCCAGTGCTCTTGCCTGGAGAATCCCAGGGACCGGGGAGCCTGGTGGGATGCCATCTCTGGGGTTGCACAGAGTCGGACACGACTGAAGCAACTTAGCAGCAGCAGCAGCAGCAAGTAAGTAATATACCATTTTCATAGATATGCAACTACTCCCATTTTACAGATGAATAAACTGGCTGCAGAGAGGCTAGATAACTAGTCCAAGGCCATACAATTAGCAAGAGGTGAAAACATGATTCAAAACAATTGGGGCCCAGAGGCCACACTCTTTACCACTCTGCTCTCCTACCTGTCCCCTGCATTCCCATAGTTCCAAGCCACCATTAAAACTATAAAGGAGGAAATGAAAATGAATTTCTTTATGCCTCTTATATTTACAACAAAAATACTGAACCCAAAGGAAGTTTATGAGACGTATGAATATTAAGTGGTTAAACAATCACTAAAAGTTAGTTTAAGAAAGGAGGTAGAGCATCCTCAGGCAAAAGTGGTTGATGTGGTATCTTGCTGCATTTCCATATACAATCAGTCCCCTTAGCTCTGACCCTCACTCTAGTCGTAATAAATCCACATAGCCTCTTTGCTTTGACCTCTTAGTCTTCCCAAAATTTTACAAACCTTATAATCAGAAATGTCATAGAGAAAGTGACCTCCTGCTTAAGAGGTTCTATTTCAAACAGAAAAGATAGGAATCCTTTTCTGATAACCAGTATTTGTTTTTGATTTAAAAAAAAAAAACCCACTGTATTTCTCAGCATTCTCCAGAGAAACAGAACCAACAGGATATAAGAATCTCTCTCTTTCAGTATATATACACATATATATCGGCCAGAGCTTCCCTGGTGGCTCAGACAGTAAAGAATCTGCCTACAATCTGGGAGACCCAAGTTCTATCCCTGGGTCGGGAAGATCCCCTGGAAAGGGAATAGCAACCCACTCCAGTATTCCTACCTGGAGATTTCCATGAATAGAAGAGCCTGGCGGGCTACAGTCCATGGGGTTGCAAAGAGTTGGACATAACTGAGTGACTAACACCTTCATGTATACTGGCTGCACGAATGTGGGGACTGACAAATCTAAAATATGCTGGGCAGGCTGGCAGACTGGGGGTCCAGGAAGAGGCTGACACTGCAGGTTCAAGTCTGAAGGCTGTTTACAGGCTGACTTCCCTTCTTCTGTTGGGGATCTTTGTCTTTTCTCTTAAGGTCTTCAACTGATAGGAAAAGGCCCACCCACATTATGAAAGATAATCTCCTTTACTCAAAATCTACTATTTAAATGTTCAGTTCAGTTCAGTCGCCCAATGATGTCCAACTCTTTGCAACCCCATGGACTGCAGCATGCCAGGCTTCCCTGTCCATCACCAACTCCCAGAGCTTGCTCAAACTCATGTCCATTGAGTCGGTGATGCCATCCAACCATCTCATCCTCTGTCATCCCCTTCTCCTCCTGTCTTCAATCTTTCCCAGCATCAGGGTCTTTTCAAGTGAGTCAGTTCTTCACATCAGGTGACCAAAGTATTGGAGTTTCAGCTTCAGCATCAGTCCTTCCAGTGAATATTCAGGACTGATTTCCTTTAGGATGGACTGGTTGTATCTCCTTGCAGTCCAAGGGACTCTCAAGAGTCTTATCCAACACCACAGTTCAAAAGCATCAGTTCTTTGGCACTCAGCTTTCTTTATAGTCCAACTCTCATATCCATACATGACCACGGGAAGAACCATAATTTTGACTAGACGACAAACCATAGTTTTGTCTGCAAGGTAATGTCTCTGCTTTTTAACATGCTGTCTAGGTTGGTCATAACTTTTCTCCCAAAGAGCGAGCGTCTTTTAATTTCATGCCTGCAGTCACCATCTGCAGTGATTTTGGAGCCCAGGAAAATAGTCTCTCACTGTTTCCATTGTTTCTCCATCTATTTGCCATGAAGTGATGGGACCAGATGCCATGATCTTAGTCTTTTAAATGTTGAGTTTTAAGCTACCTTTTTCACTCTCCTCTTTGATTTTCATCAAGAGGCTCTTCAGTTCTTCTTTGCTTTCTGCCATAAGGAAGGGTGGTGTCATCTGCATATTTGAGGTTATTGATATTTCTCCCAATAATCCTGATTCCAGTTTGTGCTTCATCCAGCCTGGCATTTTGCATTATGTCATTGCATATAAGTTAAATACGCAGGGTGACAATGTACAGGCTTTACGTACTCCTTTCCCAATTTGGAAACAGTACTGTTCCAATCTGGTTCTAACTGTTGCTTCTTGACCTGCATAGAGATTTCTCAGGAGGCAGGTAAGGTGGTCTGGTATTTCCATCTTTTGAAGAATTTTCCACAGTTTGTTGTGATCCACACAATCAAAGGCTATGATATAGTCAATAAAGCTGGGTATCATAGCCTAACAAGTTGCTGCTGCTGCTGCTAAGTTGCTTCAGTCATGTCTGACTCTGTGCGACCCCATAGACGGCAGGCCACCAGGCTCCCCCATCCCTGGGATTCTCCAGGAAGAACACTGGAGTGGGTTGCCATTTCCTTCTCCAATGCATGAAAGTGAAAAGTCAAAGTGAAGTCACTCAGTCATGACTGACTCTTAGTGACCCCATGGACTGCAGCCTACCAGGCTCCTCAGTCCATGGGATTTTCCAGGCAAGAGTACTGGAGTGGGGTGCCATTGCCTTCTCTGAGCCTAACAAGTTATAAAATTAACCATCACAACCATCAACATTCTTCATTATGCCAGTTATTAAAGCTACAATTCATTCAGCTAATAGGAAGAGACATACTTTTAAATTTATCCCAGAAAGAAATCAAACCAGTCCTTCTTCAAATTGTGTAAGGTTTCTGTGTGCTAAAATCCATATCAAGTTGGCCTTGATATGGCCAGTTTCCTCCTCAGCCTACACTTTACCCAACAGTAGTTGATACTGTTTTTCAATATCATCATGATGGCTTTTAGTCTCTTTGACTACACATTTCCAAGGAGGCAACACAGCATAAGGTGCTATCACATTCCACTAACATGATATCTCTCATCAATTAAATTATCCCAGTTGCTTTGATACAGATAAGTCATTGCAGTCCTTTTGTTTATAAATCTGTGTCTTGGATTAAACATTCATGGTATCCATACAGTGAAGAAAAACAGAGAAGTGTTCCACCCCTAATGAAAGTTTAATCGTGATCTGATAGCAAGGTCTTACAAAAAAGCCCAGAGCTGCAACTGTGTGGCGTGATCTCCTCATTGGTCAAAAGGTAGGGACTGCACACCCGTCACCTGGGCATCTTTGCCAGCCAACTCATTTCACTGCCAGCCCTCTCTCTCTCCCATTTGAACAACTTCCTTCTTCCAATTCTTTACATTATCTAATAATTATGGAGCCCTCAGAAGAGGCACAAAACTCCCAAGAGCCGGATTTAGAGGAGATAACTAGAAAGCTTTTATTTCTTGACAAATGGAGGGAAATCTTTAGTTATCACCGGTAAGATGTTCTCATTTTCTCAATCCTCTAGAACCAGAGGGATTTCTTTTTTTAAATTTTATATATTTATTTTTGGTCTTTTGGGGGGTCTTCCTTGCTACACTGGTTACTCTCTCACTGTGGTACGCAGGCTTCTGATTGCAGTGACTTCAGTTGTTGCAAAGCATGGGCTGTATGGCTCCTGGGCTTCAGAGCAGAGGCTCAACAGTTTTGGCGCACAGCTCCAAGGCATGTGGGATCTTCCTGGATCAGGGATGGAACCCCTGTCTCATGCATTGGCAGGTGGATTCTTTACCAATGAGCCAGCAGGGAAGCCCCCCTAGAACCAGGGGGATTTTATGTGGCTAAACAACCAGCTTTTACGCTTGCTATGTGAGAAGTCTCCATTGCAGATTTACATTTAAAATGCTTCAGGTATAACTGTTTGCAGAAAAAGCATCCCAAGCAAAGTGGAGGTTGAGGAGGTTTGAGGGAATAAGGGTTGAACAGAGTGAGTAATTTTCTTGATGTTTTCTCTTTCATTTATAGGTTGGGAACCAATAATACAACTTCTCAGGTAATTACTTTTCTCAAAGCCAGAGTGTTTTCCTCTAGTTGCTTCTTCAAACAATGACATTAACAGCATAATCTCCATTTATTCTGTGCATGTAATGTCACTCGGGCACTTGGCATTTAATGTGTGAAAACACAAAACTGGAAACCCTGTTGGAGATCTTTTCTTGTGCTTTCTTTTTTCATAAAAATCTCTTCTTACTTTTACGAGCTACTTTGCATCATTAAAAGCACCATATGGTTATTATTAAAAAAAAAAAATCATATGAGAATCTAGAGTTCCTACACTTGTGCAACAGCACTAGACTCTGACATCCAAGTGTTTCAGTGATCCTGAAGAAAAGTAGTTCTGAAAATAGTTATATTGATTCAGCTCCTGAAAAATTGTTTTCCTTCACTATCTTCAAACAAGGAAAAGATGACTGAATTCAGATGTTAAAAGGTATTTTAAAATCTGTTATACAATATAAGATGAAAGATGTTTTCCTCTCCTGTCACCTGAAAAGGTTAGAAGGTAACGGGCTTTGTATTTCAGATATTAATTCAATCACTGAACAAACTCTGCACAAAATATTAAGGTGATTTTCCTGGCACTAATGTATAATACAGTCAAACAACTGAATTATTAATATTTTAACTATAGCACTAAAGCACCTTGCTCCAAGTAACATAAGATCAAAAACCTTATTATTTCTGCTGAAACTCTCTTAGCCAGTCTACATTACAGTCAGAGAGAGAATACTTCTATTTCAGTCCTAGAAGTATTAAATGGAGCTAGCTATCGTTTGGGGGAATAGAACAGTCAAAAGATAAAACAATCTTTGCAAGGAAAAAAATAAACAAATGTTGAGTTAAGCTTTCCACAAGGTGGGGGAAACCTCCTGCTACAAATGTAAAGATTTTCCATGTAATTTACAAAATGCATCTTATCCCATTAGTAGTCTATGACTGGGATGCTGTGTTTCTGAGATAAAGTATCTTAGCCTCTAGGAATCCAGAAAACAAGGAAGGCAGTTTCCTTCATGTTTCAGCTACCAATTTGTCAGACATGTTTCATGACATTAGGATAGAAGTCTAAACCAAGTGGAAGAAGAACTGATGCTATCTTATATTTAAATGCTATAAGAATCAGTTAAGAAAAGTAAAAATGGATTTTTTTTTCTTAAAGATGGGAGTGGTTTTTTTTAAGGAAGAAAATCATTGCACTCACTTGCTAGGGATCAGGAATCTGAGAGTATTAAAAGAAGGTAACCTGACTTTGTTTATTGGCCAGTTAACAATATAATGGGAAATACTTCGTATAGACTAAAAAGATTCACTCATTGTTTATAAAATGTTGTCTCCTCAAAACAAGAGACAGTAACATTTACAACTGTCTATAAACACAGCTTCAAGTCAAGGTCTTGATAGCATTAATTATGTTTCCATAGTTACACTTAACCTCATCAAGTCACATAAAACTTGGGAGAACCCCTTTGACACAGACACTGGGGTTTTTCTGCCTCTTTTTTATCTATTTATGATCATTTTCAGACATCTCTAAAAGGGAGACAACATTTTATGAACACTGATATTTCAGGGAGCAAAAGAAAAGAAGGAAAGCAAAGGAAAAGGTCATCACCAGCTGTTTGCTTTGTTTTTTGGTGGTGGTGGCATTTTACACAGAATCATGAAGGTGACCGTATATCTGCTGGTGAAACTGAAGATGGGACAGGAAGGTCTCAGCCAAAAGGACAAGGACATTTGCCATCAAGTCGCCTTTGTTCTGTTCCCAAACCCTCTATCATCTCTTCAAAATCAGGCGGCTTTCCTGTCTCCCTAGCAATGGCCACGGTAAGTATAGCTTGTCAATTAAACATGAAACGAAACGTAATCTTCCCCAAACAACAAGGCTGGGGGAATCTAATCAGCTGTCATATGAGAGTATTATGGAAGATAAGACTACAGACAGTTGTTATTGCTAAAGGAGAATATAATGAAAATGACTTATGCGTGGTATTTTTCAAGGACACTGGTGATGTTACAGTCTTTCCTTCCCAATAAAGAGTCTCTCTTTATTGACTTCCTCAATTTGACCGATAAAAGTGAAGGCATGAGGGTGTTAAATTCAAATAATTGACCATATGAGGTAGGATGGGGTAGATGATAAAGATGGCAAAGGTGGAAAAACGAGGTAGATGTGGGAGAAAGGACCCCTGTGCCATGTGGACAGGAGGAAGATGGGGAACCTTCCCTGGCTCAGTCCCGCAGCAAACACATGATCCCAAGGAGGAAACACTTTCTGGGGTGGCAACTAATAGTCAGATTTGAAGAGAACCTAAAAGTTTGAGAATCCAAGTGGATCTGGAAGCTGCTGTTTCCAGGGACCATTTGCTCCATTCAAACCTTGACCAAGGTGGGGGCGAGGGGCTGAGGCAGAGACCCAGCCACATCTCCTTGTGTGGGCTGGGGGCAATGTCTTGACAAGTGGCCAAAGGACCAGCTGTCATGGTCAATGAGGTGTTGTTGGGACCTGGGGAAGCAAAGCCAGGGATCAAGGAAAGGAAAAAAAGCACCAGTGAGGCTGAGCGATCTTTCCAACAGGATTGTCCTCCAATATCGCCCTTTCAATCACAGTGAACATCAGGGATAATTTCTCCATATTCAGCCCATCCCCTCAGACTATATTATAGAGACATAGGCAGAGGCCTCTCCTTGAGGCCCTAAGAACAAAAGTAGGAAGAGGTACTTTCTTCCTGAGGACATGCTGCCCTACACCTGGGTATACTCTCAGAACACACCCAGGACCAGCCTGACCATCCAGGCAAAGACCAGCAAGGCTGCAGTCAGGCCACCATGGACAGAAAGTTCTGCAGTCTGTGCCCCATAGGCAGGATTCCTGCTGGGAGTGGGGATGGGGGCCGGACCCCTTTATGGGGGAACCTCACAGTCTCCACCTGCCTTGTGAGCCCAGAGGCCAGGCTGGCCCTTACTGCAGTATTTCCAACCTCAACATAACCCATAACTGTTCCTCAGGCTCCCAGATGGGACATCATCACACACAGCCTACAGCCCCCATGTTCTTCATCTTCACGCACATCCTCACAGGCTCCATGGAGCAACTCTCTCCACTGCTGGAGTTATGGTACAAACGTGCTGGGAGGCACACATGCTCTGTCTCATCATCACAGATCTTTCTGCCTCAACCCACCTTCCCCCTTATGCTCGAATGCCGGATGTCCCAGGCAGACAGGCTGGCAGGGCTCTCAGAGATGCAGTACTTGGCTCATTGGTGGCCCAGCCCCTGGATGGTGCTTTAACTTGTATCTCAGGCATCTAGTTTACCACTCTCCTTTTGAATAATCAAGACAGGTAAAGTGTCATCCTGTTAGAGTCTCCAGCCTCCATGGTTATTCTGCCTATGATGCGCTATAGGAACAGTAGTTAGGGCAACTGAAGTCATCCCTCAGTATCCTGGGGGATGGGTGTCAGGCACCCCCAGAGAAAACCAACGCCCACCACACTCAAGTCCCTTATATAAAATTGCCTAGTACCATCGGTCCCCCAATATCCTCAGGGACAGAGGGCTGAGTGTATCTGTATTTTACTGTACAAGGTCTTTAATGAACAGTTTATTGTTGTTCAATCACTCAGTCATGTCCAGCTCTTTGTGACCCCATGAACTGCAGCACACCAGGCTTCCCTGTCCTTCACCATCTCCCGGACCTTGCCCAAACTCAGGTCCATTGAGTCGGTGATGCCATCAATCATCTTGTTGTCTGTCGTCCCCTCCTCCTCCTGTCTTCAATTTTTCCCAGCATCAGGGTCTTTTCCAATGAGTCAGTTCTTTGCATCAGGTGGCCGAAGTATTGGAGCTTCAGCATTTGCATTAGTCCTTCCAATGAATATTCAGGGTTGATTTCCTGTAGGATTGACTGATTTGATCTTGCTGTCCAAGGGATTCTCAAGATTCTTCTCCAACATCACAGTTCAAAAGCATAAATTCTTTGGCGCTCAGCCTCCTTCTGTACGGATGGTCCAACTCTCACAAGCGTACATGACTACTAGAAAAACCATAGCTTTGACTAGATGGACCTTTGTTAGCAAAGTAACATCTCTGCTTTTTTTTTTTCTGTCTAGGTTTGTCATAGCTTTTCTTCCAAGGAATAAGCATCTTTTATTTTCAATCTTTAATAAAGAAGTATTACTGGCCACCAATGAATTTCTATGGAGAAGGTCATTTTAAAATTTACACATATCAGGAAACAGGAAATAGACTACCTTTTATATGCAAAACAGAGAAAACTATGATTCTATACTAGTACTGTATTTGCCTGCAAATGCACACGGAATTTTCCAGACGATTTCCTAAAATGTGACAGTAGTGGCGGGGGGGAGGGGTGGAGGGACAAAAGACTTAGGGCAGGGAGAAATCTTCTTAGCATAGCTTTTTGTGCTCTCCGGATTTTGAACCATGTGCATGGACAATCTATTTTTTAAAACACCATTATAGGACTTCTCTGGAGGTCCAGGGATTAGGACTCTGCGCTTCTAAGGTGGGGCACGTGTGTTCGATCCCTGGTCAGGGAACTGAGATCCCACATGCTGTGTGGCACAGCACACCCACCCCCCACCCAAAAAACCCAAAAACTGCATTTTTTAAAATGCCTTTATGCATTTTAAAAACGGGGCGGGGGGGGGGGGCGGGGCGTGGTGGGGGAAAGAGGCAGTCACCGATGTTTCCAAAGTCTTCTAGTTTCTCTCTATACTGTGGAGGCCAGTGAGCCTGGGTCTGAATTCTCCCACTCGTCTACAAATACAGACATGATGCAATTGGAGACCTCCTCGGTAACTTTTCCAAGATAATTCTCTCCCTTTGGAAGAGGCTTGGAGACAAAAGAATCAGACTTGATGGAGTGTTAAGGAAGTCCCAGAAGAAGAGAGAATTGATTTTTCTTCAAAAAAGCTGAATTTGGACAAATTCCAATTATCAGGACCAGATGATAGTGTGTCCTTTAAACAACAGCAGCATTAATTAAACACACCCTGGGATTTCAAGATGATGAGCCTTGGGACTCTGAATACGCATGTCCAGGAGTCAGTGTAGAAGCTTGATCAGACCAGTTCTAAAGGACATTTCGGCAGTGTAGCTGCCTGGCAAATTTTCAGAGTGATTGGATCCTCATTCTCACATGAGAGCGCCTTTTGTCATCATCCTGCTACTCTCGCTCTCCCCCCACTTGGAATTGGGATGCATGGGACTTCCGGACATTGGCACATGCTTTTTGCTGGGAATCTGTTGAGAAAGTAAGGGGTGGGCAATGCACACAAGGCCCCTTCGCTGTCTCTAATTCTCCTGTTTCTTGCTTTTTGCTGCCCTATATCCAGTTCCACAGCCTTCTCCCTTCCCCAGCCTCACATCTTACAGTGTGTGTGGTGGTGTGGTGTAATGAATGGCCAGCCAGGCTGCTGACCCAGGTGAGGTCCTCGGATAAGGAGAGAGTCCTCCTCAGGGCCCATCCCCTCCCCCTATCTCACCCCCTCCCCTCCTCCTCCCCTCCACAGCTGCTGATCTTCCCACCAGCAGCAGCTTCCATCCTCCTCCAGAGCCAACCCTTCTGCAGGACCCAGCCTGGAACATATTCTTCTTGCCTCTTTTATCAGCAGCCAGTAAACAAAACTAGGGGTTTGCCTAGTGGTTATTTGGAATGCCACCCAGCAGGATCATCTAAAAAATGTAATATGGGAGATCAAAATATTCTGGGGGAGACCCAGAAGAATGACGCTCTAACAGAGGATAACAGGCAATGGGTTGGCTTTGAGTTACCAGAGCCTGGTAACTGATAATTAGTCCTGATGATTGGAATTCGTCCAAATTCAGCATGTTGTTATTGTTCAGTCGCCCAGTCATGTCAGACTCTTTGTGAGCCCATGGATCGCAGTACACCAGGCCTCCCTGTTCCTCACCATCTCCCAAAGTTTGCCCAAGGTCAGGTCCATTGCACTGGTGACGCCATCCAGCCATCTCATCCTCTGATGCCCTCTTCCTCTACTCTCAATCCTTTCCAGCATCAGGGACTTTTCCAATGTGTCTGTTCATATCAGATGACCAAAATACTGGAGCTTCAGCTTCAGCATCAATCCTTCCAATGAGTATTCAGGGCTTATTTCCCTTAAGATTGACTGGTTTGATCTCTTTTCTGTCCAAGTGACTTTCAAGAGTCTTCTCCAGCACCACAGTTCGAGGGCATCAATTCTTTATTGCTCTGCCTTCTTCACGGTCCAGCTCTCACAACTGTATGTGGCCACTGGGAAGACCATAGCCTTGACTATACAGACCTTTATCGACAGAGGTCTGGCTGACCTTTGTCAGCACAGGTCTAATAGATGGTCTTAAGTAGATGTTTATTTAATTAATTAATTAATTAATTCACTGCCTCTGGACAATCTCCAAAAGAAGCTTCTCGGTACAGGAGAGTGGATATCATCCGTGTGCCCCTTCAGACACTTGTTCTACCCCTTGCCACTCTGCTTACTGCCCTGGAGACTGAGCTGTACTCACTTCATCAATAGGGCTCCCTCCTCTGACTTCCTGTTGAGTTTGAACAATGGGAGCCCTGGAGGGAGGGATGGGAATTAAGTCAGGTTGAGCAAGCTGGCAGAATCCCTCTCCTTTGAAGGCAGTGCTCCCCTAGGACTCTTTTCTTCCTTTCCCACCTCCAGGTCTAGGAGACATAACAACTTCTCATTCTTGGTAGCTCTGGCAGTCTACATTAGCTCTTGTGGTTTCCCCACATGCAGCCATCATCTTTGTAAACAGTCCCTGAATTAAACTTTCCTCAAGTCAATTATCCTGACTTGAGTGCCATCTGTTTCCTGCTAGGACCCTGACTGGTGCCAGCTGAAAGGTTTGTATTTGAGATCTGGCAGTACCATTTACTAGCTATGTGACCTTGGGCATACCACTTCACTGCTCTGGGCCCCAAGTGCTTTAACTGTAAAATGAAAGGGCCAAATTAGATTTTTATTCAACAAATACTTCTTGTGAGCCTACTGTGTACCAGGTACTGCCCCAGATGTTGAGAAACTGACAGTGAACATGACCAGGTCTAGAGATTGCCACTCTACTTGGTGGGCTGATTTAGAAATGTCTTCGGACTCACTAGGTCTACATTCTCTGATTCTACAATGGTCCAGCAATTTCTAAAGCAGGAAAGGATTCAGGGAAGGAGCTTCAAAGAGAATTATTCCACTTCAAGTTGTGAAGTATGGTGATGTGGCTGAGCAATGAATAGAGACAGGTGGTCACAGGGAAACTCTAAGCCCAGGGACAAGAGACAAGGCAGTCAGGGTAAGGAAATGAATCTGTTGGGAAGAATGATCTGTGGATGCGTGCATGTCTCTGTGTGTGTGTGTGTGTGTGTGAGAGAGAGTGTGAGAGAGAGAGAGAGAGAGAGAAATAATGGTCATCATCCTTATTATCATCACAGCAATCAGGAAAGAGAGGTAAGTATTCCTGGAAAACTAACAAAGTAAAGCGAGAAAAACTACAAACCCCACTTGACTGTGTTAAACAATAACACTCATTACAGTCATTTATTAGGACCATTTACCATTTGTGTCTGGGAGAAGGCAATGGCACCCCACTCCAGTACTCTTGCCTGGAAAATCCCATGGATGGAGGAGCCTGGTAGGCTGCAGTCCATGGGGTCGCTGAGGGTTGGACACGACTGAGCGACTTCACTTTGACTTTCCACTTTCATGCATTGGAGAAGGAAATGGCAACCCACTCCAGTATTCTTGCCTGGAGAATCCCATGGACGGAGAAGCCTGGTAGGCTGCAGTCCATGGGGTCGCACAGAGTTGGACACGACTGAAGCGACTTAGCAGCAGCAGCAACCATTTGTGTCTAGTTACCAGGCAGCATAAAATATATGTATCATTTACTGCATGTCAGGTTAATCT
The DNA here is from genome assembly GCF_029378745.1 of Bos indicus. NCBI lineage: Eukaryota > Metazoa > Chordata > Mammalia > Artiodactyla > Bovidae > Bos > Bos indicus. The sequence continues at coordinate 117,610,190 of NC_091760.1, forward strand.
TGTTATAAATTATATTGATGTAAAAGTCAGTGTTGAGGGGGATAAACTGGGAGAATGACATAAACACACTACTATATATAAAATATATATAATATAAAGATACTCTGGGTGGGGAAGTATTTTTGGAGAAATATTTCCAGTATTTTTGCCTTGAGAATTCCACAGACAGAGGATCCTGGCAGTCTCCAGTCCATGGGGTTGCAAAGAGTTGGACACAACTGAGCGAGTATCACTCGTATATAAAATAGATGTCTAATAAGGGTCTATTGTGGTTTTCCCTGGTGGCTCAGATGGTAAAAGAATTTGTCTGCACATGTAAAATATCATGTATGAAACGAGTTGCCAGTCCAGGTTCGATGCACGATACTGGATGCTTGGGACTAGTGCACTGGGACGACCCAGAGGGATGGTATGGGGAGGGAGGAGGGAGGAGGGTTCAGGATGGGTAACACGTGTATGCCTGTGGCGGATTCATTATGATATTTGGCAAAACTAATACAATTATGTAAAGTTTAAAAATAAAATAAAAAAAAAAAAAAGAATTTGTCTGCAATGCAAGAGGCCCGGGTTCGATCCCTGGGTTGGGAGGATCCCCTGGAGAAGGGAATGGCAACCCCTTCCAGTAATCTTGCCTGGGAACTCCCAAGGACAGAGAAGCCTGGCAGGCTACAGTCCACAGTGTCGCAGAGAGTCAGACATGGCTGAATGACTAACACACACACATACAGACACACACACAGGGGCCTATTGTATAGCACAGGGAACTCTTCTCAATACTCTGTAATGACTTATATGGGAAAAGAATCTAAAAAAAGAGTAGATATATGCATATGGATAACTGATTCACTTTCTTGTACACCCGAAACTAACACAACATTGTAAATCAACTATACCCCAATAAAAAATTTTTTTTAAACTTAGGGTTACATAAGTAAGGTGGGTCATCTTCATTGCCATGCTGGCCGGTGGGGGCTACCCCGAGCAGCCTGTAGCCCCTCTGCTCTAGGCCTCCCCAAGATGCATTTGGATGGCAATGCTCCCTAAGTTGGAAGGGGCAGCTGGTAACATAAACAGGAGTTTGATTTGGCTTACTGAATTTTTCAATTGAATTTGAATTCTAAGCTTTCTTAGTTCTGACGGTCTTAGTCTGTCACATTAGCCACGGTTTCTCCTCCCTTACTCCTGCCAGTCTCTGGTCTTTTTCCATCTGGGCTGGAACTTTCTTCCATGCAGCATAAGACGTTCCAGCATAGACACACTGTGTTTTCACAGAGGTAATAACAGCACTTATGGTTCCCAGAGTCCTTTCCATACATCTTCTCTTGCAGTGGGATAGCTTTCCATTTTAGGGATAGGGGCTGAGCCAGGGGTTATCCCAGTTTCAGAAGAAGCAAAGAAAGTCTTAGGTTTGGAAATCTGTCAGCAAGGAGCAGAGCAGGGGCTTCTCAACCCTGGAGTCAGGAGTGAGCCATTTTCCTTCTTCGCTATGCAGTCTTGATGTCAAAGAAACACTTTCCATCCATATGCAGTCCTCTGCCCAGGAGTTGGTGACCCTTTTTGGCTAGAGTGCACACCGATTCTGTCTTCCAAGAGCAGCCTTTGTGTCTTCTGCTCCCTCCCCTTGACAGACACGGGACACATCATTTTCCCTTGAGTGCAGTTTGGGGCTCTTTCTCACTCTGAAATGTATCTGCCTCTTTTTCTCTGTTGTTGTTCAGTCGCTAAGTCATGTCTGACCCTTTGAGACACCATTGACTGCAGCATGCCAGGCTTCCTTATCTGTCACCATCTCCTGGAGTTTGCCCAAGTTTATGCCCATTGTATTGGTGATGCCATCCAACCATCTCATTCTCTGTGGTCCCCTTCTTCTCCTGCCTTCAATCTTTCCCAGCATCAGGGTCTTTTCCAGTGAGTTAGCTCTTCATATCAGGTGGCCAAAGTATTGGAGCTTCAGCTTCAGCATCAGTCCTTTAAATGAATATTCAGGGTTGATTTCCTTTGGGATTGACTGGTTTGATCTCCTTTCTGTCCAAGGGACTCTCTTGGTATATACAGCCTTTGACGGCCTTGCTGTACTCCTTTTTCTCTGTTGAGACAATCTTTTCTTTCAAAGGTAGGAGCCGGGTGGCCAAGAAATAAACTCCAGCCACAGGTGGCACTCGTTGTAAAGAATCTGCCTGCCAATGCAGGAGATGCAAGAGACATGGGTTCGATCCTTGCATCTGGAAGATCCCCTGAAGAAGGAAATGGCAATTCACTCCAGTATTCCTGCCTGGAGAATCCCTTGGACAGAGGAACCTGGCGGGCTACAATCCATGGGATCACAAAGAGTGGGACACAAATGAAGCGACTTATCATGCACGGACACATGGAAGCAGACCCTGGTCGGACATTGATAAGACTGTTCCAGATGCATGCTTCTCCTGCATGTGTCCTTCTTGGAAACCATCAGGGTTTGCTCTGCGCACTGCTGAGAAGAGGTACTCTGGCTCTGGATCAGTTGTGCTCCATGTTCCATTTGTCCACACTCTTCAACTAGCTCCAAATGCCTGAGCGTGCTGTTCAAAACACTCCAGAATCAGATTCGAGGTACTTTCCAGTCTGAGCTTCCACTGACTTTCTGCCCCATGACCCTGGAACACACACACAGGCAATGTTCTAGCCTCACTGAACTGCTCACTGTCCCCAGATACCCTGGTACCATGTATGTGCATTTGTAGGTCTTCCTCTCTGCCCCGCCTCCCCTCCTTTACAAGTGACAGGCCATTGTGTGGTCTGTTGCAGAGTGTGGGACGTGTCCCTGAGCTGGAGTATGGGGTGTTTGGGGCTGCGGCAGTAAGTGACATTGAATAACATGGAGTTGCATCATGGAAATTCAGGCCCCTCTTCACTCTGGCAGTCCAGGGAGAAGACCACTTAAGGACATATTCACGTCTTCCTTTGTAGCTCAGTCAGTAAAGAATCCACCTGCAATGGGGGAGTCCATCTGCAATGGAGGAGACTGGGTTTGATTCCTGGATCAGGAAGATCCCTTGGAGAAGGAAGTGGCAACACATTCCAGTATTCTTGCCTGTGAAATTCCATGGACAGAAGAGCCTGGTGGACTACAGTCCATGAGGTCACAAGAGTCAGACATGACTTAGCTACTAAACCATCACCACCATCTCCCTTTTTAATTAAAAAGAGTGCAGGGCTCAGTTAGAGACTTCATAGAAAATGGTTTCTAGCATGATTCAATAAGATCATTTTATTTCTATTATATATTTATGTATTTACTTTTGGTCACTATTCTGTACAGTTTTTTTTAATTTTTAATTTTATTATAATGTTATAGAGCAATTTTTATTGCTTTATAATGTTGTGTTAGTTTCTGCTGTACAACAACATGAGTCAGCTATATGTGTATATAAATCCTTCTTTCTTGAGCCTTCCTCCCAGCCTCCCCCATCCCACTCCTCGAGGTCATCACAGAACACTGGGCTGAGTTCCCTGTGCTATATGGCAGCTTCCCATTAGCTATTTCACACATGGTAGCATATAAATGTCAACACCACTCTCTCAATTCGTCCCTCCCTCTCCCGCTACTGTGTCCACAAGTCCATTTTCTATGTCTGCGCTTCTATTCCTGCCCTGCAAATAGCTTCATCAGTACCATTTTTCTAGGTTTCGTGTATATATATGCATTAACATACGGTGTTTGCTTTTCTCTATTTTTTATTATGGCAAGTGACTTTGATTCCCCATTAAGGGCATGGTGTAAAGGGTCCTTTTAAATAATTAAATAAACATTTTAAATGTTTTCTACATTACCAAAGAGTGGCCCAAGCTAATGAGCGCTATTAAGTCAACAATGATCAGCACATAAAAATGACAGCAGTCCTAAGGAAGGCACATACAGGGTTGAAGCTGGGAGGCGGCTCAGTGCTGTTAGACTGGGTGTGCATCCCAGCTTGGCTTCTTCTGGCTGGGTGATCTTCTGCAAATACTTTCCTGTTAAAGGAGGATAATTATAAAATGGTCATTTCATAATGGTCAATTTAAATGGTCAATTATAAAATGGGACCCTTCTCAAAGAATTAAATTAACATAATGAACTCAAAGCACTTAGCGCAGTCCTGGGTGCACAGAAAATGCTCAATAAATACTAGATGCCATTTGCCAGCATTCAATGCCAGCTCTTCCACGAAGCTTTCACTGACTGCTTCCGTCAGAAGTCGTCTTCACTCCTGGCACTTTGTCTAATGGAATGTCACACATGCTTTATTGGACATGGTTGCAAGGTTAGACTCTTTACGCATCTATACCCCACACAGGACCTAACACATACTCAAAGATTCTTGTGTCTCTGGTTATAAAGGCATTCCCTTTTTGTCATGTGTTTGGTTTACAAAGGCTTGTACCAAGCTTTCTGGGATTTTCTAAAAGACCCTCTCTAATCTCAACATGCTGCAGAGTATCCAGAAAAAATCATAAAGATTCTAGGGCAAGAACAGAGGCTGCTTGTTGAATACCATTGACACCACTATCACACTCAGGTTACAATCATAGAGGCCTGCCTATTCCCTTTTTCTAAGCAAGAGAGAAAGACCCAAAGGCAGGAGAGGTAGAGGTTCCAGAGTCATGGATGGAGGGACAAGAGGCATGAGAACAGAACTGCAGCCTCATCATGGATGGTAAGAGCGAGCAGGGAAGATGGCTGGCAATGGAGGGTGAGACAGACACAGGGACAAAACTCAGACGGGGGCAACAGGTGCAGAGTCGATGCTCTGGGCCTTCAGGATAAAGTGTCCTAAGTGAACCTGATGCAAACCTTTTGCAGAGGGCTGGACAATCATGCTCAGAGGAACAGAGTAACATGCTAACCTGACTCTAGGAAAGGGACAGGCCCACCTCCGTGATTCCACCACCTGGCTTAGGGCTATTTGCTAAGGGCTGTGTCTAGGAAGAATACCCTTTGAACCATTTGTTCCCTTTTTTTCAGAAACTGCGCCAGACCCTCTTTGGAAATACCATCCAGGTCTTCAGCTCTGACTGGACAAAGGCCTATTTCCAGTTTCATGAGCCTTTTTCTGACCTGGCTTTCGCGTTGCAAGTGGGAAAGGTAAGTGCAGGTGATCTCTTTTTTAATCCTATGCTCCCTGTGTTTCCTTCCATCCTCCTCCATATAAATGCATGTTTTCATTATAATCAAATGTAGAAACATGTTTATAATTTAAAATGTAACCTTAAATGATAACAGAATTAGTGTGTTGAAAATTCTAAGACACTATCAAGAATGTAATAAAGTCTCAAACTCTTCCCTATCCTCTTCCAAATTCTGGTTTTCCTAGCTCTTCTTTCAAAGTCCTAAGCATCACTAAGAATTTAGAGGTAGAGAGAGATCTAGGAATTTCTAACTTGTTTTATTTTTTTTTTAATTTTATTTTATTTGTAAACTTTACAATATTGTATTGGTTTTGCCAAATATAGAAATGAATCTGCCAAAACCTCAATAATTCATATCATTGGTCATTAGCCACACAGAATTTCAAGAGCTAGCTGACTAGTTCCTTACTTCCTGCAAATCTCAAAGTTGAATATGAGACAGGAGCACAGTGAAGGCAGGACAGAGGAAGACAGACAGCCTGGGGTGCTGGCTATAATGCTCCACGGAGAAGCAAGTCACTGCAGGTTCTAGTCTGGCCATGGCACCCGGCCATAGTCCATGGAGAGGTGTGGCATTGTAGAGTGCAGTGTCCCTTTGCTAAGCCTAGGGATGCTGTGCATCAGGAGGGAAAAGGCTGCCAAGAAGAATAAATGATGACATCCATTTCCAAGAGTTCATTTTTATAATGTGGGCCCTAAGGGTTCCAATACCATTCATTGTAAAGCCCTGCTCCTCACTATTTATCCACTCCCATTTCAGGGAGGTGTCCAAAGCATTCAGATGGCTGTACAAGGACCCATCATTAAATACCTGCTGTTTACAAGGAAGGGAAAAGACTGTAACTTCCTCAGGTAAGAGGCCTATGAGAAAGATGAGAAAAGAATTAACCATGTTATGAAAAATTTTATGGGCTAAATAATCACCAGGGAAAATCCCCTGGGTTGCCTCAAGAAGGAGACTTGACTCAGAAGGCAAAAAGTGGGGACTTACCTGGCAGTCCAGTAGTTAAGACTTTGCCTTCCAACGCAGGGGAAACGGGTTTGATCCCTGGAGAGAGAGCTAAGATCCCATATGCCTCACAGTCAGAAAACCAGAACATAAAACAGAGGCAATATTGTAACAATTTCAGTAAAGACTTTCAAAAAACAGTCCATATTAAAAAGAATCTTAAAAAATAAAAAGAGACAGAAATGGTCCTGGTTCTCCCAGAGGGGCTGGATTTCACAACTGGGGAGGGCTCGCCCAGAGTCCCCCTCAAGGTTCAGCTGCAGGAATAATGCTGACAGGTTTTATGCTCCACCGCAGACCACCCTGGCAGGTAAAATGAAGCACCAGGTCTCCAGGTGGGCTCCACTGACAACATTTGATGGGAAGCCCCAACCTAACAATTCCAGAGAGAGAACAAAAGGGGTGATGAAAAGCCTCATAACTGGAGAATTCACCCTCCCGTTTAATCAGGCTGGCAATGCCGTGTTTGGTGGCTGCCTATTTTTTTAAAAATCAGTTCAAATTATTTTGTTCTTAGATGTCAACAAGCCCCTATCATGTGCAAGGTTATATGATTGCTATTAGGAGAAACAGAAATAATTAAAAGGCACCTACGTATCCTCAAGCAGGATAAGTTATCACCCAAAACAGGAACTGAATACTCATCTATCCTAAGAACATGAATTGCCAGGTTCCTTAGAAGCAGAGCCAAAGACGGGAATTCTTTATGCAGGTTATTTATTAAGTGAATGAATGTCCTCAGAAGAAACCCATAAGAGAGCAGAGTAAAACAGGCTCAGGAAGGAAGAGAAGTGGAGGAAGCAGGTGGTTGCCAGTGATGGCTAGGTTCCGCCTGAGCCATGGGAGCTCTCGGCAGTGGGGCACTGCTCCACCTTCAGATAAGGGGTGAGGCCTTTTCACCTCTCACTCCTGCTTAGGCATCTACTATGTACCCTCCTATGGGAAGGTGGCACAACTCCTAGTCACTTTCAGGGAAGATGGCTCCAGGTCTTCAGAAAGTTTAGAACTACGAGCCGCTAGCGAAAGTACCCAAAGCAATGGCAGGATGTATCCACCAACTGAGTAAGAGATCCCAAGAAGTCTAGATGAAACACATACATTTGCTATACAAATAGAAAGCATTTAGCACAGTACTTGGTATTAAGTCAATGGTAATGAATAACAGCTACGATCCACTATCTCCATGAAGCCTTCTTGAATGTTCCCAGGTACAAGTTCTTTCTCCTTCCTCTGTAATTTCCCAGCACTTTGTTTTATTCTCATTCTACCTTGCACTGGGGTTTTGGAGTATGAGGCTCTTGTTACTCATTTCTGTATCATCATAGATCTAGGTGGATTTTATAAACCATGGCTGAGTTCATTCGCTAACCTCTATCAGGTGTTTCTTCATTAGGACCGCAGCTGTCAATGTTAAATATTTAGAAAATGAGCATAGCACAGGTCTCTGATGTAAAGACTGGCTCTCATTTCCAGGGAAGTCGGACCCGCTGGGATTACTTGACAGGGCTAATGCTTCAGGATAATCTAATGGTTAAGTCAGGAGCCACACTGCCTGCATTCAAGTCACTGCTCTACTGCTGTAAAGGCAGAAGACTAGGGGCAGACTACTCAACCTCCCTGTCTTCCCTTCCTCACCTCTAAAATAGGAGAAATAATAGTGTCCACCTCACAGCTTGTTGAAAGGATTAAATGAGGTGATATGTGTTAGGTGCTTAGGAAAATGCTGGACCCAGTGAGTGCCAGATGAGAGTAAGTTACAAGTCACTAAGGGCAACCTGAAGGCGGCCTCAAATGACACGTAGGATGTGATCAGGCAGGAAGCACAGACAGGACATGCATATTAAAGGCAGCGCATGAGAAAAACCATGGAGGTGGAACGCAGAAACAACATCCAGGGGACCAGTCTATCTGGGGCAGAGGGTTTGCAAAATGAAGTCTGGGAGATAAACCTGGGAGGACTGTTCGGGGTTGCACTTTGGAAGGGCCTGTGTTATGGGGTTAGAGAGTTTGGATGGAGCCTGACTAGAGTTCAAGAGAGAGGACAGTGTGGGGATTCAGTGGCGACCGTAATGCACAGGGTGGAGAGCCAAGAGGAACAGTGTGCTGGGATGAGGATGCCTGTTCCGTGGGGGCAGAGAGGACAAGACCCCACGACATTCTCGGAGTGCAGGCTGATGAAGGAGCCCAACAGAGCCATCCCGTACTCAGAAGGGCTCCTGAAAGTGGAGGCCCGGGCCTTCGGCTAGGTGATGTTCTTTGCCACGTGTTCCTCCCCTCCTTCTGCGTTAAAGCTTGTGCAGGATAAGCAAGCACGATCAGGACCACACGCTGGCGGCGGCGCTCGCAGGCATCCTGTGGGCCGCAGGAGCAGCTCAGAAGGCCACCATCTGCCTCATTACTGAGGACACTTATGTCGCCCCAACTCCTGGCTACTCTGGGGACGGTTTCTCTGAACGGGTGAGTGCGCTCCTGCCCATCCTGCCCGATAAAGGTGCTGGAGCCTGGGTGAGTACTAGACTCACCATGGCAAGGGAGTTAGAAGCCCACTGCTGCTCTGGGGTGGACCTCTACAATGTAAGCATCTGATGTGACCAAAGAGGCAAGGATCAAGGCCATGAGGAACCCAAGCAGCCAAGACAGAGATGCCTGCTGTGAATTTCTCCTTTCAAAATTTACCATGATCAAGAATATTCCAGGGCCTTCCCTGGTGGTCCAGTGGTTAAGACTTCATCTTCCAATGCAGGAGGTGTGGGTTAAATCCTTACTCCGGGAGCTAAGATACCCACATGCCTCATGGCCAAAGAACCAAAACATAAATAGTATTACAACAAATTCAATAAAGACTTTAAAAACAGTCCATATCAAAACAAACAAACAAACAAGTATATTCCATACCTAAGAGAAAAGAAGCAGATTCACAGAACACAGAGAACAAAGCAGTGGTTATCAGTGGAAAGGGAAGGACGGGGGGCAACATAGGGTTTGGGAGTTAAGAGGTGAAGACTATTACGTATAAAATAAGCTACAGAGTATATTATACAACACGAGGAAGATAGTCAATATTTTATAATAACTATAAATGAAATATTACCATTAAACATTGGGAATCACTAGATACTACACTTGTAATTTATATAATACCATATATTAACTACAACAAAAACATTTTTAAAAAGAAAATCTCATGCCTGAAATTATCATAAAACTACACTTTCATAACTAATCTTTTAAACTTGGCTAAATTCTACCTATTACGGAAAAAAATGTGTTTATGGTTTTCCTTCTCAAGATACCATATTGGTTTAAAACAGGAATGCAAACATGAGACCGGTGGCCTCCCAATTTTACCATGTATGTTTTACATGACCTTGGGTAAGATAATATGTCAGTTTTAGCACTGTGATTTTGCAATGAAACAAAGAACTCCCTTGAGGTAATAACAGTGAGTTGACATCTTCTAGATGTGACTTTCATCTTCCTATTCATTTTTATCTTCTATTTCTGACTTATAGCTCCAGCTGTTTGAACTTTCAGACAAAGAAGCCACTGAGAAATTCATCTATGATCATTTACAATGTGTAAGTGTTTAAGTATTGAGGTAATTCCTTTATGTTGAACTGATCTTACAGGAATTTTCTTCCTTTTATAAAGTATATTTCTAATGATGCTTGTTAAGAAAACCAGGTCATTTTGAGGACTAAGAGAGGGCGGAATGAGAGAAAGAGAAGCCTGTGTGTCCCTCCCCACAATCTAGAGAGAGGCTAGATCATACACAGGCCTGCTCACAAATGCCTCTTTCTCCTTGGCTAATCAAACCCAAAGAATAATACTATAGAGGGCATATACAGCAAGATGGCTTTTATGGGAAGAGAAAATTTTACAGCATTCTTGCGTCCTCTGAGGGATAAAACATAAAAATTGTAGTCTAAATTGCCAAAATGACCATTCACATTGGCTCAAAGAAATGACTTTCTGTCTGAAAAAGGTGCCCCCCCACCTCTTCTAGCAGCCCCTTCTGCACAGTGCTCTCCCCTGCAATGAGTCTTCCTCACCCCCTGGGTAGGCGTGACACAAAGTAGGAGACAGCGATGGTTGAAAACGCAAGGTGCTTTTGTAAGATGCCTCTGCGGAGAAAGAAAGGAAAGTTGGTTTTCCGAAGAATCAGAACCTTACAATGTAGCAGGGTAACTATAAGTCCATGTGTATGTGTGGAAAGGGGAATGTGATTCATGAAACTCAGAGCTCCAGGCCTTTCAAAGGTCACAGCAATGGAAAACTTGAGCATGAGCTGTCAAACACACACTAGCAATAGGTTCTTGGATAAACTAGTTACCCCAGACCTACCTCCTCCATCAGCTCTTGGGTCTATGTGGTAGGCAGAAGAACAGTCTCCTGAAAGATGTCTGTACTCTACCACCTGGAACCCATGACTGCTTCATTACATGGTGAAGGGGAATTAAGGTTGCCAATCAGCTAACTTTAAAATAGGGAGATTATCCTGGATTACGTGGGTGGGTCCAGTGTAATTACAAGGGACCTTATATGTGGATGAGGAAGGCAGAAGGGAGGGGAAGAGTGGTGTGATATGAAAAGAGCATCACCCCTATTGCTGCTTTGAAACTGGAGGCCATGAACCAAGGAATGTGGATAGGCTGCTGCAAGATGGAAAGGGCAAGGAAGCGGATTCTCCTCTAGAGCCTCCAGAAGGAATGCAGGGCTGATGACAATGTTTTTTTTTTTATTCACTTGGGTATAGTTGTTTTGGGCTTCCCAGGTGATGCAGTAGTAAAGAACCCTCCTGCCAATGCAGGAGATGCGGGTGCTATCCTTGGGTCAGAAGATTCACTGGAGGAGGAAATGGCAACCCACTCCAGTATCTTCCCTGGAAAATCCCACGGACATGCAGCCTGGAGGGCATGTCCATGGGGTTGCAAAGAGTCGGACATGACAGAGCACACACACGCACACACATAGTTGCTTTATAATGTTGTGTTAGTTTCTACTAGAGCTGCTGATATCTTAATTTTAGACCAGTAAGTCCCATTTCAGACTTCTGACCTCCAGAACTATAAGATAATAAAATAAATCTGTACTATTTAAGCTACAAATTTATGGTAATTTGTTCCAATAGCAATATGAAAGCAATCAAAGCTGTGTGATAGATTTTAAATTATCTGACATGAAATGTTAGGCTGCTGCTGCTGCTGCTAAGTCACTTCAGTCATGTCTGACTCTGTGTGATCCCATATAAGGCAGCCCACTAGGCTCCCCCATCCCTAGGATTCTCCAGGCAAGAACACTGGAGTGGATTGCCATTTCCTTCTCCAATGCATGAAAGTGAAAAGTGAAAGTGAAGTCACTCAGTCGTGTCTGACTCTTAGCGACCCCATGGACTGCAGCCCACCAGACTTCTCCATCCATGGGATTTTCCAGGCAAGAATACTGGAGTGGGGTGCAATTGAAGCCTGCTTAGGGACTCTCTGTTGCAGAGAGAGATGTTTAAGGGGGCTACACAGAGAGGAACCATTTAAGAAATTACTTTCCTAGTCAACAGAGGAAAACCCTTCCCTCTCTACCTTCCATCTCCTCAACTCAGCCCTGGGAGAGTCTGATTCAATAAGAAGGACTTTCACATCTGCAACGGTTTCTTAAGTGTAGCCAGAGCTGACAACTGGAAAATCAGAGCTAGAGCTATATATAGGGATTCGCCTCAAAGGCTAAGGGTTAAGCTGGAATAAGTAATAAACAGAAGTGGAATCAGACTGCACAGTGCAGGTGGGTTCGGCACAAGAGCTACCCGTGTCAAGCTGACCATTACCGTAGCTATGCTGGGGAAGGGCCAGCACCATTTCCTGAGTGAGGGGGAATCTTGCTTCATAGATACCCCTCTCAAGGGCACTCCCAGACCAGGGGCTGCCTGTGTGATCAGCCTCCATTCAGACCTTCGCCCAATGTCATTACTATCAAAGAACAACAGTTCTGGAGGTGGGGCAAGGAGTGGGAGATTGGGACTGACACATATACATCACTGATGCTATGTACAAAATGGACATACTGTACAGCCCAGGGAACTCTACTCAATGCTCTTTGGTGACCTGGATGGCAAGGAAATCCAAAAGGGAGGGGATATATGTATATATATGGCTGATTCCTTTTGCTGTACACTAGAAACTTAATACAACCTTGTAAAGCAACTATACACCAAATAAAAATTAATTTAAAAAAACATTAAAAAAAAAAAAGCATCTCTGTGCCTATCTTGAGGCAGGGATCACAAGCTGAAGAACTGAGGGCTACATGTGGGAGCAGGCCTATTGTTATTATGGGTTGAGTTGCATCACCCCCCCCCCCCAAATGTGTGTGCCCCAGCAGCTGCGAATGTGTTCTTATTCAGCCAGAGGGTCTTTGCAGATGTCATCAAGTTAACATCAGGTCATGCTGGCTGAGGGTGGGCCTCAATCCAACGACTTCTATCTTTATAAGAAAAGAGAAATTTGGTCATAAACACTGACACATGCAGGGAAAACGCCATGCAATAGTGGAGACTGGAGAGATGTATCTCCCAAACCAAGGACGCCGAGGACTGCCAGCAGCCACAGGAAGCTAGGAAGGTACCAGGAAGGTTCCTTCTCTCGGGCCTTCAGAGAGAGCATGGCCCTCCTCTGACACCTTGATTTCAGACTTCTAGCTTCCGGAACTGTGAAAGAATAAACTTCTGTTGTTTCAAGCCTTTCAAAGAATAAACTTCTGTTGAATTTCTGGCCACTTGTAGGCAGTTGTAGGAAACTCATACATCTACCACACAGGATGGGCAGTGTCAGTTCACCTGGTGTTGTATTTTTAAAAGTTTGAGTCAGTGAACTTCAAAAAGAATCAGAAAATTCCATATCAAAACCTAAAGGTTTAGCGCCTTCTGGCCAAATCAGAAAATCTGGCTGCACTAGACCTATATTCTATCTAGCATGCCCTCCATTAGCTGATACGGGGAGCAGTGACTCCCATTAAACAAGTCGTGATAGACTGAATGATGTTACCTAACTGGTCAAAAGGAACTGCTGATGAGATTAAGTTCACCGTCTCAGATGGAAGATTATTCTGAATTTTTCTGGTGGGTCTGATTAATCATAATGGTTTTAAAACAGAAAGAGGATGGCAGGAGAGTCAGAAAAAAAGGATGCAATGAGAGAAGCAGAAGGGAAGAAGCTATGCAATGTGGGGTCACGAGCCAAGGAATTAAGACCGTTACCAGAACCTGGAAAACACTAGGAGACGCCATTTCCCATAAAGACTCCAGAAGGAACGTGGACTGACCAGCAGTTAGGATCGAGTCCACAGATACCAAGGCTGGACAGCTAGCCTCTAGAACCCTGAGATGATGGATTCCCATTATTTTAAGCCATCGAGTCTGTGGTCATCTGTTAAGACAGCAACAGGAAACTGACCCAAGGGTGCTGTCCTGTGCCTCAGGCTCCACCTCTCCCCTTTTCTCTCACGTCCTGCAGTACAGCCATTTGGGTTCCCATCTGGCTCTAGTGGCACTGAAATTTGTTCTCCTGCATGAGATTCCAGCCCTTGTTAGCACACAGATAGTGAAGCACAGATTAACTCACAAAAGGGAAAGCATATGCATTTTCACAGAAACCTTCCTTTAAAGAAAAGGCTTTAACCCTGGGCACTTTGAAAGCCAGCCAAGGAGTTTCTTCTCCTCAGCAGGTAGAGTACTGACACAAAGCCAGGATAAGGCCAACCAGTGGGAGGCCCTGAATGTGGGTGGATTATATCCTGGAGCTCACAGGGCACCTTCAGAAAGTTCAGAGCAGAAAAGTAACCTGGCCAAGAAAAGAGACAGGGAGAAGTCCCTTAGAAAGGGGCAGATAGTAATTTTTCTGTGGTTCTATTAATAGCATGTTCTAAGAACCAAGGTGAGCAATGCAAAAAAAATAGAGGGAAACAACAGAATGCTAAAGACTAGAGATCTGTTCAAGAAAATTAGAGATACCAAGGGAATATTTCATGCAAGGATGGGGCACAATAAAGGACAGAAATGGTATGGAACTAACAAAAGCAAAAGATATTAAGAAGAGGTGGCAAGAATACACAGAAAAACTATATAAAAACGATCTTAATGACCCAGATAATCACAATGGTGTGACCACTCACTTAGAGTCAGATATCCTTGAGTGCAAAGTCAACTGGGCCTTAGGAAGCAACACTACAAACAAAGCTAGTGGAGATGATTGAATTCCAGCTGAGCTATTTCAAATCCTAAAAGATGATGCTGTGAAAGTGCTGCAACTCAATATGCCAGCAAATTTGGAAAACTTGGCACTGACCAAAGGACTGGGAAGGTCAGTTTTCATTCTAATCTCAAAGAAGGACAATGCCAAAGAATGTTCAAACTGCCACATAATTGCACTCATCTCACATGCTAACAAGGCAATGCTCAACATCCTCCAAGCTAGCCTTCAACAGTATATGAACTGAGAACTTCCAGATGTTCAAGCTGGATTTAGAAAAGGCAGAGGAACCAGAGGTCAAACTGCCAACATCTGTTGGATCATAGAAAAACCATAAGAACTCTAGAAAAACATCTACTTCTGCTTCATTGACTATGCTAAAGCCTTTGTCTGTGTGGATTGCAACAAGCTATGGAAAATTCTTAGGGAGATGGGAATACCAGGCCACCTTACCTGCCTCCTGAGAAATCTGTATGCAGGTCAAGAAGCAGCAGATAGAACTGGACATGAAACAGTGGACTAGTTCAAAATTGAGAAAGAAATATGTCAAGGCTGTATACTGTCACCCTGCTAATTTAACTTATATACAGAGCACATCATGAGAAATGCCAGGCTGGATGAAGCACAAGCTGGAATCAAGATTATCGGGAGAAATATCAACAACCTCAGATATGCAGATGACACTACCCTTATGGCAGAAAGCAACAAAGAGCTAAAGAGACTCTGGATGAAGGTGAAAGAGGAGAGTGAAAAAGCTGGCTTTAAACTCAACATTCAAAAAACAAATATCATGGCATCCAGTCCCATCACTTCAGGGCAAATAAATAGGGAAACAATGGAAACAGTGAGAGATTTTATTTTCTTGGGCTCCAAAATCACTGCAGATGGTGACTGCAGCCATGAAATCAAAAGACACTTGATCCTTGGAAGAAAAGCTATGATCAACCTAGATAGCACATTAAAAGCAGAGACATTACTTGGTCAACAAAGGCCCATCTAGTCAAGGCTATGGTTTTTCCAGTAGTCATGTATGGATGTGAGAGGTGGACTATAAAGAAGGCTGAGCACTGAAGAATTGATGCTTTTGAACTGTGGTGTTAGAGAAGACTCTTGAGAGTCCCTTGGACTGCAAGGAGATCCAACCAGTCAATCCTAAAGGAAATCAGTCCTGAATATTCATTGGAAGGACTGATGCTGAAGCTGAAACTCCAATCCTTTGGCCACCTGATGCAAAGAGCTGACTCATTTGAAAAGACCCTGATGCTGGGAAAGATTGAAGGCAGGAGAAGGGGATGACAGAGGATGAGATGATTGGATAGCATCACTGACTCATTGGACATGAGTTTGAGCAAACTCTGGGAAATAGTGAAGGATAAGGAATCCTGGCGTGCTGCAGTCCATGGGGTCGCAAAGAGTAGGACATGATTGAGTGACTAAACAATGACAAAAAAACAAAACAAAACTAAGGTAGGCACTGTACATTATTTCCTTCAACTTCTGCAATAATCCTAGGGAAAAGGTATTTTTATCTGCAATTACAGATGAGACTGAAACTCAAAGTGAGTTGGAGTTAGTATAATAGAATTGGTTTTGAATTCAGATTTCTGTAACTCCAATTTCTAGAAAACTCTGCTCCCCTTGAGTTTAACAGGGTAATGAGGAGGAAAGCAGTGACTGAGGGAGGCTAGATAAAGGCCATCCAGAGCAACTCTGAAGGGCTGGGCTAGGATGGATGCTGGAAAAACGGAGAGGGAAAATACACGAAGTCTTAGCCATGAGTCAAAGAGAGTCACGTGATATAAGTGGAAGAAAGAAAGACAGATTGAAAACCAAGAAAATGATGGTGCCACGGGCAGGCCTGAAGCAAGGCAAGAGGATGCATTTGAGAGGAGATGACCTAGGGAAGCAGAGACAGCTTCCACTGTCCTTTCATCAGCTAGAAAAAATCCCTCAGGCTGTAAATCCTTGAATTCAGGCCCACAGGTACACAGAGATGCACAGCATTTAGACAAATGTGTTTTTCCTTTGTTTTCCAAATAGTTCAAAGGAGAAGGATGCCATGGCGTCATCTTATTTCTTTACAGCCTGATCTTCTCCAGAACATTTGAAAGGTAAATGCTACAAATATTTGCACAGGTATTTCCTGTAGCTTTGGGGTCATATGAACTACCTTCTCCTGTGTTGGAAAGTATTTTCATGCCTTATTGGAAACATGAGAGCTATTTTTTTTTTCTAATAGACACTCTTCTGTTGATGCATCCTTTTCTATAGTCGGTTTGGCCATATTCATGGGAGAGTGGATATCATCAGAAAAGTGCAAATCTACTTTTCTAGCACTGTGGGAGGTTCCTTCTTGTGGTTATAAATATTGGCAGATATCACTCAGGCTTATTTGTACAACTTTCATAAATGAAAACAATTCATGATTTCTATATACAATAAAATATATACCCACAAATATTTATTTTGTCCCCATGAAATGCAAAGCACTGTTCTTGGGACTGTGGGATATACAAATAAAACAGGATATGGCCCTGATTGCCTCTCAGGTTCTAGTTTGGCAAAATCCAGGTAAACACATACAGAGACTGGGGAAGTCCCAGATGGTACTTGGTATGTCAGATGATGTGCAAAGACAATGACTCTTAAGGGATGCCAGAGGAGAAAGGGTCCCCAACAGATAGGGTAGTCAAGGAAGGCTTCATGGAAGAAGGAGACCTTCTTCTGGACCTTGAAAAAAGGATAAGCTTTTGCAAGTCAGAGAGAGAGAGAAACACAGGGCTTCCAGAAAGGAAAAATTTCAAACCTTGAAGCAGTGTTCCTGAAACTTATGCATTTGCATATCATACTTTTATGATGTATTATTATTTGCTTAACAATTTCCTTAAATCAACACACATTTGGGATTTCCCTGGCAGTCCAGTGGTTAAGACTGTGATTCCACTCCAGGGGGCAAGTGTTCTATCTGTGATGAGAGAACTAAGATCCCACATGCTCCATGGTGCAGACAAAAAAAGAAAAGAAGAAAAATTCAAAATCAATACACATTTAAATATCCTCTTCTTAAATTTAATACCCTTCAAATATTAATATGTTAATATATATGATCTAAATCATTTATTTGCTGTGCTAAAGAAAAAATGTATTAAACATATAAATGTGGAACTTTTAAAATGCTCATATCTATATCAACTAACATCAAGCCATACTTTAGAAAACACTGCCCTGAATTATATCTGATGCTTCACCCATGTCTTTAGGTTTGATTCACAGAAGCGCCTGACCTTCCAACCCTGTGACTAGGTTCATCCAAGAACACATACAGCTCACATACTCAGCAGCTCCCTCTGGGTTACAGCTGAAGCCACTTTCCACCTTGATATTACATTGCCCTGGGTAGAACCCTGATCCCTGGTCCCTGATGAAACAGTGGAAACTACAACCAAGAAACGGGCTTAATGCCAAGCTGCGTTTTCCCCTTAAACAGGCTGTTCAGCTCTGCCTTGGGCCAGAACTCTCTGGAGTGGTCACAAGTCACCACCTTAAGCCAAGCATCCCTGAGACTCAGAGCAAACAGTTTCTCTGCTGAGTCCAGCATCCCCACAGAGCCCATACCGAAGGATTGTCACATGTGAGGTCTGTCACTTCTTCTTTCTCCCTCATCGCTTCTCACTGGCTTCCCCCAATGGCATCAGAATTTCCCCAATCATCTCTACAGCGCCAGTCCTAGAAGCTTTCCAGGGGACAGACGGAAACACACCAGGCACATGGGAAGGACAGTGACCAGACGAGCTCACGTTGGTGCTGCTCCGTGTTGCGGGTGAAGGCAGGAAAGGCTGTGGGTCCCTGGAGCAGTCATGGTCTCTGAGTGCTGATGGTTCCTCCCATTCCGCAGGCTTCAGGAGGAGCTGGACGTCTCCACCACTCACCTACTACAACCAAATGCTGGAGGTTTCCTGTGCAGGCAGGTGGGTTGTAAGACTACCTTTTTATTAATTTTTTTTTAAGACTACTTTTTATTGTAGAATCTGAATGAGGCTTTTATTTTTTCAATTAAGTATATTCTCTCCTTAAGTGAAGGGTGATCAAATTATCTTTGAAATACTAAGATGCCTCCCCACCCTTTTCACTTTTCCACTTTCCATTACTGTCCTTTCTAGCTTACCTCTGAGAGTCTGCCATCCCTGAAAGTCTAGAAATGTTAGAAAATACCTTGACAAGACCCCCCCTTCCAGCCAGGAATCCCTCATAACTGAAAGGGAAGCACTATAAAAATATCTTAGTTTCATGCATCTTAAATCACAATTATAGAAACCAAAGTTTAAGAAAATATTAAGGGTCTGTAGGGAGTTATGGGGCATGGCTCAAGAAAAAAATTAATAAACTCCTATTTTAACTCTACCAAATATTTATAACATATGTTTTTCCAGAATTATATACTGTGGGATTTCATTCTTTTCACTAAAAATGGTAATCTTTGCGATTATGAAAATAAAAAAATTAAGTCCTTGTGTCAAGGTTATCTTTACACATATTTGTAAAATATGTCATCTAGGCAGTTTTGAACCTGATTTTAACTGGAAGAGCAAGTCCACACACCTTTAACGGCTGTCAGAAAGGAAAGTCTCAAGAAATATTACATGGGGTCCCGACCCGCAGTGACATCGGCTATTTGCAGTGGGGGAAGGGCACTTCAGACGATGACAGACTTTCACAGGTAAGTGTGTTCCAGTTCTCAACCACACCACCAGTGGCACTATTTGGACATTTTGTTAAGTCTCTAGATTGCATGTGTCTGTACTCAGTTGTGTCCAGTTCTTTGAAACCCCGTGGGCTGTAACCCGTCAAGCTCCTCTGTCCATGGGATTCTCCAGGCAGGAATACTGGAGTGGGTTGCCATTTTCTCCTCCAGGGGATCTTCCCGACCCAAGGATCAAACCCACGTCTCCTGCACTAGCAGTTGGATTCTTTACCACTAGCTCCGTCTGGGAAGTCCTAATTCAAACCTGAGCTTACTTTTTCCTTTACTACTTTACTGCATGCCTCTCACATGCACATACAGACACACACAGAGATTTTTCAGGGTCTAAATGGAAATACACAAGTCTTGCTTTATATTTTGCCTTATCAATTTTTATGTATATAGAGTATAGGTGATACAAGTAATATGCAAATTGTTTTTTAAAACAATACTTGAAGTATACAAATAAAGTCCCCTAGCATCTCCACTCATCAGAAGTCGATACTGTCAGCTGACAATGAGTATCTTCCCAACCCTTTATTTATGCAAATATGAATGCATATATTGTATCTATTACTCAGAGCTTTAAAAATCACTGCAAATAAAAGGGAATCTCACTTATGAAATGCCTCTCAAAACACTTTCCAGCTCTGAGGATTTATAACCTCTGACAACCAGAATGTAGACTGTGCTGTTGAAAAGCACAACCAGAGAATTGAGTAAGATGTGATTCTGCAAAAACAACTGGTAAAGAGAGTGAGGAAGCAAGTACACCCACCCAAACCACAAATCAAAGATGCTTCTGTGATATTTTCCCAAAAAGTTCATCCTAAAACCTAGGGATGGCAAGGAGGTTCTGTGAGAAGCAATGCTTCTCTGGAGCAATCCTGAAACTAACTGGGATGGAATTCAATATGATGGTGACAAACCCTCCCAGGTTCACGGTCTGTCAGCGCCAAATAGCCCCACTGCTCAGAGCCTGTCCTGTCCTTCACTCTGCTGGTTCAGGCTCAAAGTCTCTTTCACATGTACAGGACTTTACACTTTATAAGGTCTTTTTATATCTATTGCTTCATCTGGCTTTCCTCTACTGTTGGGTCCAGCTACAACGTGTTATTCATGAAATCAGCACATCACAACACACACAAATCATATCTGATGTTGGGAACGTGGCATCTGACTATCACAGAATGACTGCATCTTTTTTGTACAAGTGTGTCTTCAAAGTTTGCTAAGTATTCCTTGAGTTTGAAATCTAGTCCATCATAGAAAAATGACAACAGAAACTAACATAACATTGTAAATCAACTACACTTCAGTTTGAAAAAAAGAAAAAATGAGAAGTGACAGGTAAACTAAAACAAATCAACCCAATCCGTCACCCACGGTCAGTTCTCTCAGAAATGCTTCCTTCTCCTTCTCATATAAATATGTCCTATTCTACTTCTTCTGAACCCTGTCTTTCTCATGTAATACAAATGTCCTTATATGTCAATGGATATGTGTCCTTCGTCATATTTAATGGATGCAAACATTTCCACTATATGAAACTGAAAAACTGTACTTTGAATATGTCCTAAACAGAGAATGGCTCTGTTACTACTATAAAATTCCTAATTGCTTGTCCCTGATAATTTGGGAATTCATCTTAGAATTTGATGTATATAATAACAAGGAAAACTAAGCCAAAAATAGGGGACTTATAGATTTCATTATCCATAGTTTTCTTTCAACTGCACAAGGTCACTTCATGTCCTTGGTTAAGCACTCTGTATCTATTAGAACCCAGGAATAGGACAAGACTCAGTCTGGTAGGCTACACTGGGGGCAAGTTTCAAGGAGTGAGGTACAAAAACCACAACTTTAGTGCTTTCTCTGTTATTATAAAGTTCTTTCACAATATTATTTCACCATATCCTCACTACAAACTACAAAGATTTAAAACAGTGTTTCTCATAGTTCTGTCATCTGAGTAGGTAATTCACAAGCTTTGTCATATCTTCACACCACCTCTGTTATTATTTGCTTAATATTTTCCTTTAAATGAACTCACTTTTAAAATTTGAATCTAACCTTTGCTATAGCAGGCTTCCCTGGTAGCTCAGCTGGTAAAGAATCTTCCTGCAATGAGAGAGACCTGGGTTAGATTCCTGGGTTAGAAAGATTCCCTGGAGAAGGGAAAGGCTACCCACTCCAGTATTCTGGCCTGGAGTCCATGGGGCTGCAAAGAGTGGGACAGGACAAAGCGACTTTCACATACAAATATACATTTCCTATAGCAGTAATATAAGCAATGGACTTGATACACTATTTCTTTCTAACACATTTTAAATAAATAGGTAACCAGTTTTAGGTCAGTTAAAGCAGTTTTTGGAGAAGACTCTTCAGAGTCCCTTAGACTGTAAGGAGATCCAACCAGTCCATCCTAAAGGAAATCAGTCCTGAATATTCATTGGAAGTACTGATGGTGAAGCTGAAGCTCCAATACTTTGGCCACCTGATGCGAAGAGATGACTCGTTTGAAAAGACCCTGATGCTGGGAAAGATTGAAGGTGGGAGGAGACGCCTGATTGAAGGGGACGACAGGGGATGAGATGGTTGGATGGCATCACCGACTCAATGGGCCTGAGTTTGAGTAAACTCCAGGAGTTGGTCATGGACAGGGAGGCCTGGTGTGCTGCAGTCCATGGGGTCGCAAAGAGTTGGACATGACTGAGCGACTGAACTGAGCTGAAAGCAGTTTTAGGTTTACAGCAAAATTGGGTGGAAAGCACAAAGGTTTTCACAAATTCCCTGTCCTTACACATGCATGGCTTCCACATTATCAGTATCCTCCACCAGAGTGGTACATTTGTTACAGCTGATGAACCTACACTGACATGAACTAAGTCCATAGTTTATGTTATGGTTCGCTCTTGGGTTTGGACAAATGTATAATGACATGTATTCACCATTATAGCATCATACAGAGTGGTTTCACTGCCCTAAAAGTCCTCTGCGCTCTGCCAAGTCAACCCTCCATCTCCCTCAATGATGGATCTTTTTCCTGTCTCCATAGTTCTGCCTTTTCCAGAGTGTTATTAATATATAGTTGGAATTATAGTATGTAGCATTTTTGGATCGGCTTATTTCACTTAATAATATGCCTTTATATTTTCTCCATATATTTTCATAGCTTGATACCTCATTTCTTTACAGCACTGCATAATATTCCATTGGAATACTGTGAATAATATTTCTGTGAACAAATATTATTCCACTGATATGTCATGGTTTATTTAGCCATTAACTTATAAAAGATCCTTTGGTTGCTACCACATTTTGGCAATCGTGAATAATGTTGCTATAAACATCATGTGCAGGTTTCTGTGTGGACATAAGTTTTCAGCTCTTTTGGGTAAATATCAAGAGGGGGGCAATTGCTGGATCACATGGTAAGAGTATGTTTAGTTTCATAAGAAGCTGCCAAACTACCTCCCAAGGTGGCTGTACCATTTTACATTCCCACCGACAATGGGTGAGCGTTCCTGTTGCTCTGCATCCTTGCCAGCATTTAGTGTCGTCAGTGTTCTGGATTTCAGCCACTCTAATAAGTACCACATTGTTTATTTGCATTGCCCTGATAATAAGCATATGCTTATTTGCCATCTGTCTATTGTCTTTGTTGATTCATCTGTTACTCATAGGGAGCGTCTAAAATTACCAGTGCTCAGGTCATCCTCCAGAACAGTGTCAGCTATATGTGTGTAGGACCTGTGTGAACACACAGCCACACACTTAGAAGGCTCGGCTGTCACTGCCTTAAAATTCTTAACATTTTCTGAACAAAGGCCTCCAGTTTTTCATTTTGTACTGGACCCCACAAATTGTACAGCTGGTCCTATCCAATGACTCTGGTTTATCTGGCCTGGAGACCATCTGGTAATCAAAGCTTTTTACCTTGCAACCCCTCAGGTGCATCCAGAGTTAGAAATCTCTGTTCTAGAGAAAGGCTGCTTAACCTCAGCACTACTAATACTTTGGAATGGATAATTCTTTGCGGTGGGGGCTGGCCTGTGCATTATGGGATATTCAGCACCATCCTGGCTTTTACTCACTAAATCCCAGTAGTACTGCCCCACCCCATGTGACAACCAAAAATATCTCCAGATATTGCCAAATGTTCCCCAGAGGACAAAACTGTCCCAACTGAATCACTGCTCTAAAAAAGGTGTGTGTGGGGGAGAATCTCGTTAGACTTAACTGATTAAATCCATGGTATACAGAATTAGAAAACTATCATTTCAAGTGAAATTACAACAAAGAGTATCTTCTTTCAATACTGATATTTCCTTCAAGTATGAGAAATGTTGACAGCTTTCCATTCCTTTTTACCAAGGTGTTAGGGGCAAGTTTCAAACTTTAAAGTTAAACATGCATTTGCTAAACCTTAAAATTAAACAGCAGCTTGTGACTAAGCTTCTCTGAGAAAAGGGACTGTATCAAAGGCTATGCACCCCAGCCCCAAAGAAAGTGAGATTGAGAGAAAAAGAGAGAGAGCTTCAGAGAAGCAAGAATTCATGGCAATCCAGTGCTACCATTTTCCGCGGATCACATACCTTTCAATACAAGTCAGCTCGGACCAACAGCACTGCTAAGTCATGCTCTAAAGAAAATTACCTGCAGAGCCTAAAATATCCTCCAGTAATAAAGTGGATATTTGTTGGGACCTTAAATTCCATCAAGAGGCCAAGGTCTAAGGTTTAAAAAAAAAAAAAAGCAAAAGCTTTCTTGCTGGGAAGAGGGCAAAATGTAGCCGACCTCAGGACCACCATCCAGATGCCTGCTCACAAACTGGAAGTAGGGCAAAGGATGGTGAGACACTGGGTTAGCTTTAAAATCTACATAAAAATCACATCTACAAAGCTTCCATCTTTTCAAAAAGTGACTAATGTGGCTTTTCATTTTCCCTTCTTAGAGTCAGTGTTCTCTCCCCAGGGAGATGCCTATGAATCCTGCCCTCAGTGAAAATTGCCTGAAATTGTACACTAATGGCTTGAAACCCAGAGGATGTTTATTATGTTGTCTCTGACATGCACTTGAAGTTTGGTTTCAGAACAAATGTATTAAAGAGCAAATACAGGCTGGCAGGTAGTTTTACTTGAACTGCTGAGATATATGACTCTGTTAGGCATCTACATACATACATATAAAGTTTATTTAACCTGAAGATGCTTTTTTATTCTTTCTATAGCAGCTCATTATATTCTGGGAAAAAAGCAATCTATAACTCACCAAATAGTATCAAAATAATTTTTGTAGATAATGATTTTATATCTATAAGAATTTTATATTTTCCCATCACTTCCGAAGCTGGCAATTAAAGTATTTTTTAAAGCTCAATCACTCCTGAAGACGGTATTTTTTAAAGCTCATTTAGTCATTATAGTCTAACAGCCACTTGTGCAGAGCACATACTGTGTGCTGGGCTCTCTCCAAGTCACTGGTAATGATATCTTCTTTCATTTAACCCTCATTTCCACTCAGAGTTACAATCAGTGTTAGTTCAAGTACAGGGGCTGTTGTGTGATCATTCATTCTATTTCTTTTTATTGGGAGTATAGTTGCTTTACAGTGTTGTACAATGAAGTGAAACAGCCATATATGTACATATTTCCCCTCCCCCTTGACCTTTCCTCCCCTGCCCCCATCCCACCCCTCTAGGTCATCGCAGAGGGCTGAGCTCCCTGAACTACACAGTAGCTTCCCACTAGCTGTTTGTTTCAGAGATGAGACATCCCAGACTGAGAAAGTGTAAGAAGGCCACCAACTAAGGAGGTGTCAGGGCCAGGATTCTGAGCCCAGATCTATATGTGTTCCAAGGCACTTTCAGCCCACTGCCTGTCATGATCATCTCTACTTGTTTCTGATAAAGTGGTAAATACAAAACATTTGTTCTGGGTAAGATATCTTTCAGAGGTGTTTCTGTAATCAATCACATCAACATATTGACATAGACATGTATATTTGTATTATATAAGATCTATTACAGATCCTGCCCTCAATCTCCTCAGCATCAGGGTCTTTTCCAATGAGTCAGCTCTCTGCATCAGGTGGCCAAAGTAAAGACCAGGGACAGGAGGAGAAGGGGGGGAC
This sequence comes from Bos indicus, assembly GCF_029378745.1. Lineage (NCBI taxonomy): Eukaryota > Metazoa > Chordata > Mammalia > Artiodactyla > Bovidae > Bos > Bos indicus. The sequence continues at coordinate 117,635,457 of NC_091760.1, forward strand.
AGAGGATGAGATGGTTGGATGGCATCATTGACTCAATGGACATGAGTTTGAGAAAACTCTGGGAGATCGTGAAGGACAGGGAAGTCTGGCATGCTGCAGTCCATGGGGTCGCAAAGAGTCGGACACGACTAAGTGACCAAACAACAAATTACAGATCCTCTAATGCTGAACTGCAAATGGTTAGATAATGGCAAAATCATGGCTCGGTCTTACAATGCATGGTGGTTGTACTCAATATCTAAAACTTTATCCACTGACTACTAGGTTAAAGCAGTGGTGAGTGTGAGTTGATTGTGATCCGCAAGTACTGGTGGCACACACCCTTTCAAGTATCTGTGTGTTTGGCGGACTGTGTCTGTCACTATATGCTAGGAGGACAAGCTCAGTGGTGCTCAGAGATGTGCTAACCAGAAGACTCATCTGATGGCAGTGCATACAGATATCTAATATTTCATAACCTTCAATCATAAGACTTCTTGCAGCACAGCTGTTTGCTCAAAAAAGAACCAGATGTGGTTCGAGGGCAGTGCTTTAAGCATCACTGGATTGAGGACCTCACAGTCACTCCCTTCCCTTTCTGCTCTGAGGCATGGTGACTCTGCACATGGATATGCCAAATGCATATAGGTATTGGTGCTAAGTGGTAAGAACCCGCCTGCTAATGCAGGAGACATAAGAGACGCAGGTTCAATCCCTGGGTCGGGAAGATCCTCTGAAGAAGGGCATGGCAACCCACTCCAGTATTCTTGTCTGGAGAATCCCATGGACAGAGGAGCATGGTGGGCTAAAGTCCACATGGTCAGAAAGAGTCGGATATGACTGAAGTGACTTAGCTCGCACATAAGCATTTTTTGGGGTATTTAGGGACTCCTGCCTCGAGTCCCTGCCTCGGGTGGGCGTTCTAAATTGGAAGATTATATGTAAGCATTGGTAAGAGAAACCTAATATAAGAAGTTTTCTGAGTTCAAAAGAAAATCAATGTGCTGCTTGGCAGAACCTGCTGTCGCTGTGAAACCCCCTCATCCGCCACTGCATCTGTCTTCCCTAAGTGAATCTCTTCTAACTCAGTGATAAAATTGCAGAGATTGCAAAAACGCACATCTTTCAGTCCCAATGTCACAGCCCAGTAGGTGAGATTAAAAAAAAAAAACAAAAAAAGGAGCTCTCATTAGATGACATGCAAGCCCCCCAGAACCCACCAGACTGACAGTTCCTGCAGCACACAGCCAGCTCCCCGCAAGAAGAGGCACTGTTTTGAAGCCTCCCATCACTTTTCTATTTGAAGATACAGGTTTGAGTGTGTGGTTCCAATACCTAAGTGAGAACATAAAGTAGTTTGAGTCTAACACCATCTGGAAAACCTCAGGAGGTTCACATTATCTTCGCACCTGCCACCGAGAAGAAAAATCAACTCTGATTTTTAGAAGGAACGGAAGCCATTTAGGTCTTGCTGGAATTATTCCCCCGACAACCCTGGCAGAGCACATCACCATCTGAGTCCTACCTTCTTCCCTCTTTACATTTTTCCCTTTAAAGAGACTGACAGGAAGAAATCCAACACTCAAAGTACCAGATGAAGCTCCACCCACTGTTCTCTACCCCTGAGTCGCTGGGGTAGCGCCTGGAAAACATGACAACACCCCTGCAAACTGGCTAAGAGAAATTACATCAACTCGTGCTCCGGGTGGCAGAGATGAGAGCCAGACTGTGAAGAGCCACGCATGTGAGTTGTCACCAGGAATCAGCGAAGAAAGCACATTTCCACAACTTTCTCCCAATCAGATCGCCGGATGGGGGCCCTGGGACTTCCACATCAAGCTCCTTATGCAGAGGCGCATTCCAAGAGCCGTTGTTCTGGAGCCGGCCTATGGCTCAGTCTCAGTGCTCAGTCACTGTCAGGTCCGACTTCTTGCAACCCCATGGACTGTAGCTCGCCAGGTTCCTCTGTGTATGGGATTTTCCAGGCTCCTCTTCCCTGACTCAAGGATCGAATCAGGTCTCCTGCATTGGCAGGCGGATTCTTTACCACTTAAGCCACCACACGGACAGATGGATCCTCACTCTCTGGTGCTTAGAATTTGTCCCTTCTTCCTATCTTTGTAACTTTACCTTCAATGACACCTGCTATGGAAGGTTTGATTGCCGCATGGAAGGCTGAACTGACTGGGCTTATTACACAATGAGTGAATTTAAGGAGAAAGGTATTTTATTTATAGCACCACTCTATCACAATTTAATTTCCTTTTTACCATGGCAACATGAGGCAACATGCACAAATTCTGCATTGATGACATCTCACCAGTAAAACATACTTAGAATTCTCTTTCATGGGGAGGTTAGCTGATAAATTGTGTCTATCCCAAAGCAATACAAATTCTTAACTGAAGATGCCAGTCAAACAGATTCCATGGTGCACTGAGGAAAGGGCTTTGATATTTGACTGGGTTCAGTTGGGAGGTACTCAGTTTTGGTTCTGCAGAACTCCCTTTAAACCAAGCATGTTCTAAGCTGTAACCTGAGGCTCACCTCTTGGAGTTAAAACCTAAAGTGCTGTGACAGACATATTTCTCTTGACCAGAATCTCTCAGGGCAAGTGGGACTCTGCCTACTCAGTGTAGGGTCTCTGAATGGTCACTTTGAGTGCTGGAGATTGCTATATTTATGACTCCTTCGTTTTCCTCCTACTTTAATAAGATCATGAGTAGCTTTGAGTTCAGGAGAGAAAACTGTTGCATTGTTGCATAAAATCACAACAGTGCAGTGGCCACACCTTACAGAGTATGAATCTGAGCTCCAGTTGAATTTTGCCAACGTCACAAAGATTTTGTGAAACAATATCATGTATGTCTACAGTCAATTACATCCACCCACACATCATTTACAGGAACTTTCACTGATTTAAAATCAGCCAGAATATGCATCTGGAGTTAAAATGCAGTGGCACTTTATTACAAACAGCCCTCAGTTTCCTAATTAGTTTATCCATATTTTCAAACTTAATAATTCCAAGTCCTGAGGATCGTATTTTGATTATACATAACCTTAGTACTATCACAAGAAGGCCTAAGAAAGAGCTTATTTTATAACTAGTGAATGGTGACGATGTTCTTTGGAATGTAGGGGGTGGACTCTGGGATGTAAATACATGGGGTTGCTTCAATGGCACATCCTCTGTGTTTTATTTCCAATGTAGCCAGTGGGTGACTTGCCCCAAGTTTGGTGTATTATACTCATGTTATACTCAGTCCAGGGAGGGCTGGTGTTGATGTGAGCAGATGAGCATGCCCACTATGAGCATGTCCAGACTGGGGTGCTGGGCCTACACCCCTTTTTTCAACTATCAGCTAAAACCTAGGTCATTTCTTTTAAACACAGTAGTATAATTTTTCTCCAGTAGCTGAAGAGTAAAGTTTAAACACAAAAGCACCTCTGATTCACCCACAACTGAAGAATTTCAACTCTAGGAGAAAGAAGGGATTTGAATAGAATGATTGAGAAATCAAAATGTCAAGTTACTAGCCTTTAATACTTGGGTTGACAAAACACGCAGTCATTTTTTTTCAAAACTGGATTTTCCATGCAACAGAATTTGTTCCTGAACACACAGTACAACTCTGAGGACCAAGAAGAAAAGAAACAGAATTGAATCCTTCTGTTATGGGAAGATATGCCACAGCTGAGGGTCCAGAGCTCTCCCTAGCATCTTGGGAAATGATGGGGGTTTCCATGTAGCTCACGTTAATCTCTTTACATGTTTTTTTTTAATGTTTTTTAAAAAACATTAATGAGTTTCAATGGCATTAAAAAAATTTGTGCTTCCCTGCCTCTTTAAACAAAATGGGAGATATCATCAAGAAAAACACTATAATCCTGATTCCCTCATGTGTTTGGACTGCAAAGAGATCAAACCAGTCAATCCCAAAGGAAATCAACCCTGAATATTCATTGGAAGAACTGATCCTGAAGCTCCAATACTTTGGCCATGCAAAGAGCTGACTCATTGGAAAAGACCCTGATGCTGGGAAAGATTGAGGGCAAGAGGAGAAGCCAATGACAGAGCATGATATGTTTAGGTAGTATCACTGATTCGATGGACATGAGTTTGAGCAAACTGGGAGATAGTGAAGGACAGGGAAGTCTGGCGTGCTGCAGTCCATGGGGTCGCAAAGAATTGGACATGACTTAGTGACTGAACAGCAACAACGAACCTCAGGGGTTACTGGAGTATGCAGGATCCTTTACTAGTGAGCCTTCCTGAGTGGTGCTTTGGTGAATCTAATTCACTGGCCTGAGAATTCAAGGCCTGGATTGCCTGGAAAAACCAGAAAACAAGCTGATTAAGACATTGAACTTAGGCTTCCCTGGTGACTCACTGGAAAGAATCCACCTGCCTATGCAGGAGATACAGGTTTGACCCTTGATCTAGAAAGACCCCACATGCCACAGAACAACTAAGCCCGTGCACCACAACTATTGAGCCTGTGCTCTAGAGTCCAGGGGCTGCGACCACTGAAGCTCATGTCCCCGATAGCCTCTGCTCCATGAGAAGCCACCACAAAGAGAAGACATGCATCACAACTAGACAGGAGCCCACACCTGCCGCAACTGGGGTGAAGCCCATGCAGCAACAAAAATCCAGCACAACCAAAAACAAATAATTTTTAAAAACAGTGAACTTAATATTATGCGTAATACTGAACTAGTACATTCAGCTGTAAGTACATCTTCACAATTGATCTACATATTAACACGCAGTTATGTGTACATCTGTGAGAGTGTTTGTGTGCTTTCCACTCATTTCCCAGAAGCTTTTTTCTGTATTCAAAATATCCTCTCTTTCCATATTCTAGGCTCTTTTTCCTAGGATCTAAATGGTTAGTGCTGCCAGAATGACCACCTGCTGAATGAAATACTGTCCTATCTTGGGAACAGAAATAAGTACACTAGTCAACAAAAAGACCAGTTCAAGTTCTCATATTCCATTCCTACACTTCTAATTCGGTCTACTTATTCTCCACCTCACTAACAAACCAAACTGAGATGGTTCCACCAGCTCCATAAGCCCACCCTCAAAATGTTTTAAAATAAAATCCATGAAGAGAAAAACTGGAACATCACCACCACATCATTCATAAATGCAAATTCATTTACAAGAAAGCCTTTGTTTGAAATCTTCCTCCATGCACAGTGCCCTGCCCAGCTATAAGCGCAATGCCAAGTCTCTGAGCTGCTTTAAAAAAAAATTTTTTTAAGCCTTTATTGAATTTGTCACAATACTACTTCTGGTTTTTATGTTTTTGTTTTTTGGCTATGAGGCATGTGGGATCTTAGCTCCCCCTTACCAGGGATCAAACCCACACCCCCTGCATTGGAAGGCAAAGTCTTAACCACCGGACCACCAGAGAAGTCCCCGAGCTGCTTTTTGATCCTGGTGACATGTGTTCTCTCGTAGGCAGCCAAATCTAATGTTCATCTGCGGTCCTCTCTCCTCTTGCAGGTGGGCAGCATGCTGAAGACTCCCAAGTTACCTGTCTGGCTGTGCAACATCAACGGAAATTACAGTGTCCTGTTTAGCACAAACAGGCAGCTCTTATCAGACTGGAAAGTGGAGCGCCTCTTTGATCTGTACTTCTACAGTGGCCAGCCTGCACAGAAAAAGCCTGCGCACCTTACCATAGGTAAGCACTCCAGACCCCAGTGCTCTCAGCTTAATGTGCTCAGAGAGCCGAGGCTGTGCTGGTTTACAGCTGTGTGGACGCTTGGGCTAGCTCTGCAGGAAGATGTGGAGGCCTGATCTCTAAAATGAAACCTAGGCTTCAACGTCATGGGTCTAACCTAAGCATTGTAATCTTGGGGTTCCAACTGATGAATTCTAATCCCAAGATAGAGTATCAGATGACTGATCATCCCAGAACACAGTAACTAAACTGAGAGTGCATTTGTATTCACATCAGTTCAAAAAGCATTTTTGAGGCCTACTAAGCACCAGGCATATACCAGACACTAGGAAAGCAAGAAGGCACAGTCTTGGCAGAGGTTCCAGTGTGATCATATAAGCCATTTCATTCCAATTCCCACCATGTTTAAAAAAAAAAACAAAACACGAAGAAAAAAGATTAACCTTAAGCTGTCTTAAAACACTAGCCTTTTGGACAAGGGAATAAACATGATGAAACCAGGAGCCCGTATTTGCTACCAAGGCACCATGCATGGAGCCTTGCTGATTTGGTGTCTGACTCTTTGCCTTTAGTATCACAGGTCTGGCTTTAGGCAACTTTTCATTATTATGACTGCATCTAGAAGAGTATTTTAGTGACTGCTTTGTCTATGTAGCTCCTAATTCTTTTTCTTTAATTATGAGAAATTTATATTTGTGTGTATGTGTATACACATACATGTGCTTAGTCTCTCAGTCATGTCCAATTCTTTGCAACCTCATAGACTGTAGTCTGCCAGGCTCCTCTGTCCATGGGATTCTCCAGGCAAGAATACTGAAATGAGTTGCCATGCCCTCCTTCAGGGCATCTTCCCAACCCAGGGATCGAACCCAGGTCTCCCTCATTGCAGGTGGATTCTTTACCATCTGAGCCACCAGGCAAGCCCAATACATACATATATATATATGTGTGCGTGTGTGTGTGTGTGTGTGTGTGTGTGTGTGTGTATATATATATATGACCCCAGAAAAATGTATATTATATATATACACACCCATTTCATTTAGTGGGATATTGCCAATACATTTCTTAAGATATTTATTGTTTCTACTTTTCTACTATTATTGCTTCTACTTTACTCTCTTCTTTGAGGAAAGCACTGGGATTTTTTTTTTTTTTTTTTTTTTTAGCTCACACACATAGCAAGCATTGTGTTCCAGGCACTGTGTTGAAAGCCTTACATACATTATTCCATTAAATCCTCCTAACAGTCATCTAAAGTAGACACTATGATGCTTATTTTACACAGAGGAAACTGAAGTGGCCAAAAAATGATTTCTAATGGATGAGGTTGAGAGATACTAAGTACCTTCCCAAAGGTCATCTGCGACAAACTTGGGCCTTGAACTCAGTTCTAGACCACCTCACGAGAATACTCGCACTTCACCCCCAAATGCAAATGTACTCTTAGCATTGAGAAGCTCTCTCTTTCTTATTTTTTCCTGACAACATTCAGTGATTTATTGATACATCTAACTCTATGTGTTCCATCACGGTGCGGGACCACACCATTACATGACATCAATACTGAGTTTTCAAAATCTACAACAACCCAGACTATCATGGACATGTCTTGTGTGGGGCATATGTACACACCATCCACTTGAATCCCCATCAGCTCACTCACTTCTAGGAACACAGCTTGCTGAGCCCAACTCCTGCCCACTCATCCTATTTTCCTTCCTTCCTGGCTTCTTCTGAAATGGTATACATAGTTCAGTTCAGTTCAGTCGCTCAGTCGTGTCCGACTCTTTGCAACCCCATGAATCGCAGCACGCCAGGCCTCCCTGTCCATCACCAACTCCTGGAGTTCACTCAGACTCACGTTCATCGAGTCAGTGATGCCATCCAGACATCTCATCCTCTGTCGTCCCCTTCTCCTCCTGCCCCCAATCCCTCCCAGCATCAGAGTCTTTTCCAATGAGTCAACTCTTCACATGAGGTGGCCAAAGTACTGGAGTTTCAGCTTTAGCATCATTCCTTCCAAAGAAATCCCAGGGCTGATCTCCTTCAGAATGGACTGGTTAGATCTCCTTGCAGTCCAAGGGACTCTCAAGAGTCTTCTCCAACACCACAGTTCAAAAGCATCAATTCTTCGGTGCTCAGCTTTCTTCACAGTCCAACTCTCGCATCCATACATGACCACTGGAAAAACCATAGCCTTGACTAGATGGACCTTTGTTGGCAAAGTAATGTCTCTGCTTTTCAATATACTATCAAATGCTGGGGTCTAAATGTTGGCTATTCCTTCCTCAGACACTCACTCCCATCACTGGGAAAGCGTCCAACACGAAGATGAACACAGACCAGGAAGACGGTTTTCCCCACTGGAGATGGTGATCAGAACCAAGTGGAGAGATGCCACCATCAATTGGAATGGATCTATTCCCTTTTTCTAAAGAGGAAGCCAAGATGTACAATGAAGTCTGAAGCATCAGTACTATGGGGACACAAAAGCCTAACTTGGGGAAGACCATTTTATGTTCCTTATTCAGAAACCCCACCCAAAACACTCCCATAAGCAGTATGTTTTTTCTTTTGTCTCTATGAACTCTCTGCAGTTGCTATTGGTATTTTTGGAGACACAGAACCCTTACTTCAGGGTCTGGAAGTCGTATCCTTTATGCTCATATAAACGGGTTCCTCATTTTTATTCAAAAGAAAAACTGAAGTCTCTTTCCTTCATGTTATTTCCAAATTCCTCTCTCCTCAGTGTGATTCTCCCTGGGGATTACAGAAGGAGGGAGCTAGCTTTCATTTGGGGATGAAGTCATCAGTAATAAATCATTAGATTTTTAGTTATGGCAAGAACTCAAGCCTTCTCAAAGATTTCCTGGTATGAAGAGCATTCCTTTCCAAGGTTACATTTCAAAGTGCCCACATTAGCAAGTTCTTGTCATTAAAATAGTAAATGGGATTGAAGCGGGGGCTATTCCTGGTAGGCTGGCTATTGTAGTTGGCTGTGGGTGCAAACCATCCTGTGAGCACACAGGAGACATTCTTTCCATCAGTGCTATGATTGCTTAATTTCTTTATAAGCTGAATGTAAATAATGGGTGTGTGCTCAGTCAGGTCCAGCTCTTTGCGACCCCATGGACTGTAGGCGGCCAGGCTCCTCTATCCATGGGATTTTCCAGGCAAGATTACTGGACTGGGTTGCCATTTCCTTCTCCAGAGAATCTTCCTGACCCAAGCATCAAACCCATGTCTCCTGCATTGGCAGATGGATTCTTTACCCTGAGTCATCTGGGAAGCCCCTGGATATAAATATACAAATGGACAAACATACACGGAGAAGCCTGATTCCTAAATGAAATAAAATTATATACAAAAGTAAAATCTCTCCTTCTGTCAATGTTCAAAGGGGAAAACAATTCTTTTTAGAACTTGACCTTTCCCTGTTCTGTTGAATGCCTACACTTTTTCTGAAGAAATACACAGAGCAAGATACATATTCTTTCTAAAAGAAGCCCATGGGAACCATTTAGACCTTTCTCCTAGCCACCCCACTGGTCTACTGACTCACAGATATAGGGTTTCTTATTCACAAGCCAAACTTTAGTTTGCAAAGAACAACTTTTCTGCACCCATTGTCCAAATTAATTTGCTAAATGCATTTTCTTTTGGCCCCAAGAACAATGTTTTAACTTAAGAAGCATGTAGAAAATGAAACTTCAAGGTGAATCATAAATTATGTCAAAAGAGAAAGCCAATTTGGCTTCGATTGCTGATTTCAGTATCCTTATCATTGATGCTTCTATTTGGGATTTTAAATACATCAGACAAATGAGTGGATCCTGATAGATTCTCAGCATATTTCTTGGTCTTTGCAATATTGTGCTTTTCTGAGGCGCAGGCCTGTTTCGGTTTTATGAACACTGACTTATTTCTAATTAAATCTCCCTTTCAGTGTGGACTACTGGAAAACTTAGAGCCTAATGAGAACCATAGCAAGTATATCGGTCAGAAAGCTCCCAGCCACAAGTAAGAGAGCTCACTAAAAGTGTCTCACACAGTGAGGACATTCCTCTCTAACAAGAATGAGCCAGTTAGGGATCCACGTGACTCTCCTAGGTCAACTGTGGTTCTCCTCCAGGCCTAAGCACAGAAGTCTCAGAGCCAGGACATAATCAGAACTCTACAGAAGGAAAAGGGGCAGGATGAGTGTGGTGTAGACTGTGATGTGGCAGTGTTGCCTGGCAGTGTATTAGTCCTTACAAAAGGTGCTTTTTCAATTGGCCTCATATCTGAATCTACTTTCTATTTCTACTCTATTTTTCTTTGGATTCTTAATTGATTTATGTGTGCATGCTCAGTTTTATCCGACTCTTTAGAACTCCATGGGCTGTAGCCTGCCAGGCTCCTCTGTCCATGGGATTTTCAGGCAAGAATAGTCGAGCAGATTGCCATTTCCTCCTCAAGAGTATCCTCCTGACCCAGGGATCAAACTCATGTCTCCTGTGTCTCCTGTACTGGCAGGCAGAATCTTTACCACTGAGTCATTGGGAAATTCATTTATAATTTATGTATTTTACCATATTTTACAAGCTGTTATATTGTCTTATTATTCCTGGAACAAACTTATTAATAAGCAAAATAATAAATATTAAGAACATGTTTTATATATAGTAGTATAATCATTTTGACACAGAAAGGTATTAATTACTTTGTATGTCAATGTTCAGTGAAATGAGTGTTTATTTCATCTTATAAATAATATTTTAATTTTTTTGGTAAGGTGGAAACATGTTTTTTTTTAAGTAGCTAGAAATTTCCTAGGACCATCAGTTCACCTTTGAACTCTCTGTGTTTTGAGATAAATGACTTTAATTGTCTTGTCAGCTTCTAAAACATGAAGCAGGAAAACGCTATTTGCTTTGTCAGATGATAATTTTTCTGAATAATTACTAAACTGAGTATCTCTTTAGTGAGACCATGTCCCTGTGGAGATGGCAAATCCTTTTGGTTTGTCCCTCAAAATTACTGTTTGTTTTTAGCAAAGATGTATGTATCATTTTGTTAAGTGTAAGTTCGCCAATGTCACAAGACCAGGTGGGACCAAGCCAGGTCCCAGGCAGGCCTGAAATTCCCTGGTCATCTCCAGGCTGTGTGCAACCTTAGTTACACCTGAGCCTAATTTTATCTATGAGTGAGTAACACAAACTATCCGCTTCATTGATCACAGCTTTGACATGGCAAAGAGACCGTGTAACTCAATGAAAGCTACGACCCATGCTTTGCAGGGCCACCCAGGACAGACGGGTCCTAGTGAAGAGTTCTGACAAACTGTAGTCCACTGGAGGAGGGAGTGGCAACCCATCCACCACTCTCACCTGGAGAACCTCACAGACAGTATGAAAAGGCAGAAAGATGTGACACTGGAAGACGAGTTCCCACAGTTCGGAAGTTGTCCAATATGCTACTGGGAAAGAGTGGAGGGCAATTACTAACAGCTCCAGAAAGAATGAAGTGACGGCCAAAGTGGGAATGATGCTCAGCTGTGGATGTGTTTGGTGGTGAAAGTAAAGTCTGATGCTGTAAAGAACAATATTGCGTAGGAACTTGGAATGTTAGGCCCATGAATCAAGGTAAATGGGACATAGTCAAGGAGGATATGGCAAGATTGAAAATCAATGTGGGAAAGATTGAAGGCAAAAGGAGAAAGGGGTGGCAGAAGACAAAATGTTTAGATGGCATCACTGACTCAATGGACATGATTCTGGGCAAACTCCAGGAGATAGTGGAGGACAGAGGAACCTGACGGGCTACAGTTCACGAGTTCTCAAAGAGTCAGACAAGACTTAGCAACTGAAAAATAGCACAGACAATGGATATACGCTGTGGACTGTTGTAATCGCCTTGTCAAGGCCTTAGAGACACAACTGTTTACTCATTCAGGGAACTTTTTAAATATCCCCCATGTACCAGGCACTCGCCTGGGTGCTAGAGAGATACAGTGAGCAACACCAGCCACAGGCCCTCTTCTCTCTGGAGGTCTTCTGAGGTGAAGGCACTCATCAAGAAACCACTGTGATGAATAGAAACTTGAAAACTGAGATAAGTGTTCAGAGGGAGAGGATTCATGGCATGCAATAGCTTGTAACAAAGGCCTGGAAGTTCAGGGAAAGACATCTCTGAGAAACAGACAATTAAACTGAGGTAGGGAGGCTAAGTGGTGAGAAGCAGGAGAGGGACAGAGGGACGAGCAGGTGCCAATCCCTGCCTCCAACGAGTTCAAGAATCAGAGAACCAGTGGGACTGCCATTTGCAGAACGCGAGGTGCAGCATGGCTGAGAAGCAGCTGGAGGGGCAGGGAAGGACACACCCTAGGCATTGTAGATGAGGAGGCATGGGCAGCCTTGGAAGGTTAAGTGGCCTGGGAAGATGTGCGTTCTGAGAAGATGTCTCTGTGGAGAGTGGAGAGAGCCCACAGTGGACATAGAGACTAGTTAGAAGACTACAGCAGGGATCTAGACAAGAGATGACCAGAACAGAGTAGTGGCAGTTAAGGCAGACTGAAGTGGGCCACTCAAGAGAAACGACTTGGTGGGTAAAGCAGACAAGGCCAAGAGGTTGACACTGGGGGTGGGTCGGGGCAGAACATGAAGGAGAAGGAGGCATCAGGAATAGTTTCTTAGTTCCAGGTTTGAAAGTTGGATGGATGTTTGTGCCTTCGTTGAATTTTAAGACACACTAAGAGAATAGCAGGTTAGGAGGGGAAGAAATCCCAAGTTCAGTCTTGGATGTGAAACCATGATTCACGTGGAGAGGTAGAATAGCGGGTTAGAAATAAGGTTATGGATCTCACAGGAGAGGTTTGAACCACAAAAATACATTCGGGAGGCACTGATGGTGAGGAAGATGGTGGTAGGGAGGGAATTTGCCTGAGGAGACTATTTAGAGAGCTGGCCTGAATCTGAGCCCAGAGGAATCCCATTGTTAGCGGTCAAGTAAGTTCCAATGAGCCTGGAAAAGAAGCAGAGAGGAAACAGCCCGAGACACAGGAGGTGACCCTCAACTGATATCTAAATAAAAGGTCTTTTCAGTGACTCTTTATGTCAAAACTCAACCAGAAAGAAGGGGGTCAGGAAGATCCCTGGAGAAGGAAATGGCTGCTGCTGCTGCTGCTGCTAAGTCACTTCAGTCGTGTCCAACTCTGTGAGACCCCATAGACGGCAGCCATGGCTACCACTCCAGTATTCTTATTTGGAGAATCCCATGGACAAAGGAGCCTGGCGGGCTACAGTCCATGGGGTGGCAGACAGTCAGACATGATTGAACTCTTACATGAGGTTTAAGGCTGAAATTAATTCTGTTGAATGCATTCATATCCCATCCCTTTCCAAGAAGGACACAGGGTGGCTGATAACTAGGAAACTTTCAGGAGAACTTGGTACGTCCTTTTTTTTTTAAGTTATCAAACCCAATTTTAAAAACGTCTCACCACTGTCCACAAGGTGGTGCTATGAGAGTGACTTTTTCAATCTCCTCATCAAAAATAATTATCAAAGTAAATGTGGTCAATTCAGGTACCACGTTAAAAAAAAAAAGCAAATAATTATAAACGATATAATGGGTATTAATCTTTGTGATACTTAGAAGCGCTGTCACTAAGCATGGTAGGTAGTACTGCTCTTGTAGGTGTCTTCCTTTCTCTTCCACTCCAACGGGGGCAGAAAGCGGATGGGTAAGGCACGGCAAGAACTGTAAATGTTAGCTCTAAAATACCCCCATTTGCATCACCACCTTCTTGGTGCAGACACCACTGGACTATTAAACAGCTGCCCAGGTGTTACCCTCACCTTCTTTTTTGTCCCCTTCTATTAATAATTGTTTTTCAACACAATAGTTATCTTTTAAAAATTTGACTTTTGATCATGTGATAGAGCCATTTTTATTGACCTTGGACAAAAAGGCCAAAAGTCTTAACATGATCTCCAAGAGCCTGTGGGATTTAGCTTCTGATTCATCTCATACCCAACTCCTGATCATCACCATGTTTTCACCCAAGCCAAGCTCACCCCCAGTTGAGGGGCTCTGCATATGCTTTTCCCTGTGCCAACAACGATCTTCACCCTGATCTCACTCTGCAGATGTCTACTTAAAATCCACTTTCTCAGACGGGCCTTCTCTGACACGAGTGGGGTGCCATTGCCTTCTCTGATTCCCATCTAATATCCCCCAATTTGCCTCTCTTAGCACCTTGTTCTACTTTTTATCACTCACTGTGGGGGGTTATAATTACACACTTATTTGTATGATTATGTGTTAAAATGCCTGACTACCCCCTAGCACAGTGGTTCTCAAATTTTTTACTCTCAGGACCCTTTTATGTTCTGAAAAATTATCAACAACCCTGTTTATCAGGGTTATTCTATTAATATTTATCCTGTTAGAAATTAAAGCTGAACATTTGTTTAAAAATCTATTCATTCATTTTAAATAACAATAATAAAGCTATTATATGTTAACTAAAATAATAGGTTATGAAAGTGAAGTGAAAGTCGCTCAGTCGTGTCCCACTCTTTGCAACCCCATGGACTATACAGTCCATGGAGTTCTCCAGGCCAGAATACTGGAGTGGGTAGCCTTTCCCTTCTCCAGGGGATCTTCCCAACCCAGGAATCAAACCTAGGTCTTCCTCATTGCAGGCAGATTTTTAACCAGCTGAGCCAAAGGGAAGCCATCTTATGAAAAAAACTATATTTTCCAAAGGAAACAGTGGCATTATTTACATTTCCATAAATCTAGTCAATGGCCAGCTTAATGTGAGATGGCCATATATTCTCATATCTACCTCTTACTTCAATCTGTTGTGATTTGCTTTTAGGCTGAAACACATGAAGAAAATCTGGTCTTACATATTTAGCTGGAAAACAATGGAAAATGTAATAACCTTGTGGTTATTCTTCTTTGATACTACACCAAAACTCTACAGTTAGTTATTTCTTTAAAAGTTCGTTGCAATGTGGAAAAGGAAACTGCACTAATGTGCTTTTCAAACTCTGTTATATTAGAATCTATTGGTGTATCTTGCACTCCTAATCCATCTTTCCCATGCATTAGTCATTTGGAAAATACTGGCTTGTTGAATTATGAAGATCATTAAATGTGGTCATATTTTATAATGCCATATCAAAAACTCATATTAGTTACTAATAAACTTTTGCTACATGAAATAACATGGATAGAGCTCATAAACATAATGCTGAAGGAAAGAAGCCAGACAGGAAATACATGCTATATGGTTACACTTATATATAGTTCAAAAATGGACAAAAAAATATTAGTCTGTGGTAATAAAGGTCAGGAGGGTGGTTACCTTTGGGAGAAGCAATCAGGAGAGGTACAGAGAGTTGTGGGGTGCTAGCAATATTAAGGGCACCCCACTCCAGTACTCTTGCCTGGGGAGGAGGCTGGTAGGCTGCAGTCCACGGGGTCACACAGAGTCGGACACGACTGAAGCGACTTAGCAGCAGCAGCAGCAGCAGCAATATTAAATTACCAAGTCTGGGTACTGGCTACACAACTGTGTTCACTTGCAAAAATTAATCAAAACTATACATTTAAATTTATGCTCTTTTCTATATATATATATTGTCATTAATAAAAAATATTTTTTCTGGACTAGGACATTTGAGCATAGACAAATATATCAATGGAAAGGAATAAACCCTAAATTTCATTGTCAATTGATTTTTGACAAAGAGGACAAAACCATTAAATGGAACAAAGAATAGTCTTTTCAATAAATGGTGGTGGGACAACTAGATATTCACATGGAATAGATGAAGTTAAACACCTGTCTCATATCTCACACAAAATTTAACTCCAAGCAGGTCACTGATTTAAACGCAAAAGCTAAAACTATAATTCTCTTAGAGGAAAACATAGGAATAAATCTGTGATTTCATACTATGCAATGGTATCTCAGAAAAAACTGGCTTAAAACTCAACATTCAAAAAACAAAGATCATGGCATCTGGTCCCATCACTTCATGGCAAATAGATGGGGAAACAATGCAAACAGTGTCAGACTTTACTTTCTTGGGCTCAAAATCACTGCAGATGGTGATTGCAGCCGTGAAATTAAAAGACACTTGCTCCTTGGAAGAAAAGTTATGACCCACCTAGACAGCATATTAAAAAGCAGAGACATTACTTTGCCAACAAAGGTCCGTCTCATCAAAGCTATGGTTTTTCCAGTAGTCATGTATGGATGTGAGAGTTGGACCATAAAGAAGGCTGAGCACCGAAGAACTAATGCTTTTGAACTGTGGTGTTGGAGAAGACTCTTGAGAGTCCTTTGGACTGCAAGGAGATCCAACCAGCCCATCCTAAAGGAAATCAGTCTTGAATATTCATTGAGAAAAGATCGATAAATTGGGCCTCTCAAAATTAAAAATATTTGTTCTTCAAAGAACCCCATCAAGAAAAGACAACCACAGACTGGGAGAAAATATTTGCAAATGATGCATCTAATAAGAGACTTGTACCCAGAATATATAAAGAACTTGTACTGTATAACTCAATAATAAGAAGACAATTCAATTTTAAATGTGAAGTGATTTGAATAGAGATTTATCCAAAGAAGATGTACAAACGGATAAATAAGCACACACAAAAAAATCTTCAACATCGTTATCCTTTAGGGAGATGCAAATCAACACCACAAGAGACACTACTTCACACCCACTAGAATGGCTGTAATCAAAAAGACAAGTGTTGGTGAGCGTGTTGATTGCTTCATGCTGGTGGAAATGTAGAATGCTGCAGCCACTTTGGAAAGTAGTTTGCTAGTTCCTCAAAACGTTAAGCACGCAGTTACCGTGTGTTTGTGTGTATGTGTCTATGCTCAGTCGTGTCCAACTCTTTGAGACCCCATGAACTGCAGCCCACCAGGCACCTCTGTTCATGGAGTTTTCCAGGCAAGAATACTAGTGTAGGTTGCCATTTCCTAGTCCAGGGGATCTTCTCGACCCAGGGATTGAACTCACATCTCTTACATCTCCTACATTGTCAGGTGGATTCTTTGCCACTGAGCCACCTGGGAAGATCCCACATTACAGTATTAGTTAGCAATTTCAAATTTTACCCCTAGATATGTACCCCAGAAAAAGAAAAGCCTATGTCCACACAAAATCTTGCACACAAATGTTTATATCAGCATTATTTATTACAGTCAAAATGTAGAAACAACTCAAAGGTCCATCAACTGACAAACACATAAATAATACGTTGTGTTCATAGATCATACCGTGGAGTCTTATTCAGCCATAAAAAGCAATGGCATACACAGATAACCACATCACAGTTGACTATCACACAGATGAATGTCAAACAGTGAAAGAAGTTAGTCACAGAAGACCACATAGTGTATGATTCCATTTACATAAAATGGCCAGAATAGGCCAATCTATAGGGGCAGGAAGTAGATTAGTGGTTTCCCAGGACTGGGAGGGGCTTCCTGGTGGCTCAGATGGTAAAGAACCAGCCTGCAATGAAGGAGACCCGGGTTTTATCCCTGGGTTGGGAAGATCACCTGGAGAAGGGAATAGCAACCCACTCTAGTATTCTTTCCTGGAGAATCCCCATGGACAGAGGAGCCTGGCAGGCTACCATCCATGGGGTCGCAAAGAGTCGGACATGACTGAGCAACCAACACGACCACACACTAGGGCTGGGAGAAGGAGAAGGTAGACTAGAATGAGGGGAGGGTGACTGCTAACCGGCACAAGGTTTCATTTCAGGATGATGAAAATGTTCTAAACTTAGGTCACAGTGTTGAATACATACTCTGAATATACACTGAAGAACAGCTAAACAGGTAAACTTTAAGGAATGTAAATTATATCTCAATAAAGCTGTTTGTAAAAAAAAAAAAGAGCTATTTATAAAGGGTACTATTAATAACACCATTCATTTGAAAGGGGCCATAGTAAAAGAATAAGGATCTGACAGATCTGCAAAGACAAAAAGCCTTTACCTCTGACCAACATGTTTTGAGAGGCATGACTATGTCTAGGGAGGAAGAGGGTGAAAATTTCATCATCACTCCCTACCCAATATAACCACACAGTTCCCTAAACACAAACTGGCATTTGGTCTGTTTCACACCTGAAATCAGACCCTCCCCTACTTGATGAAGCTGCTTCACCTCTAATTAGCTTTTATTTTGCCTAAAATTATAAACCCACAAGGAACAGGGCAACAGTGCAAATGGTCCCTTCCTCTTCCAGAGGACCCCAGCTTCACTGCACTCCCTCCCCTTCCTGCCCTGGGTGTTTGAATGGCTGACCACCATCCACGAGAGAAGTGCTGCAGGGAACACACAGGTTACCCCTCAGCAGCAGCCCAAGAAGCCACAGGGTGCAAGAACTAATCAGACTTGACCAGATAGAAAGACAGGGCAGCCTTGACGGGCAAAACGAAAGTAGCAGGTGAGCAACCTGCTTGACTGCTGCTTAGAGGTAAGAGAGAGTCACTAACTAAGCAATTTTAAATCACCAGGGAGGACACAGACACGCAAACGAGCTGGCTTAAGTGAACTCAACTGTCACCATAGAAAGTATAATAGCCTCTGGCTATTAGGCGCCTCCCAGGACAGTCTCGGGGCGCACCCAGCACCAGGTCACTGGGGAGGTAGGGTGTGAGCACGCGCACTATGAGTCATTTCTGAATGCTGAATGCAGCCAAGAGGAACATCAGAGTTACTCCGGAGCCTGAATTCCCAGGGTAATAAAAAGGCAGAAAGTTGTTACGTGCCCATAGCTGTAATTACCACTTAAAGTCGTTAGCAGCTGCCCCGGCTATTGGTGTGTAAAATGAAAAGCCAATTTGGAGTCTTTTCCATAGAATGAGATTTCCCATTTCAAAAAGGGAACAGAGCACCACAGAAAATACATTGCTCCCTGTAATGATCTAGGTCACCTTGCCCTGTGTGCTCAGGTTGCAGCTGCCAGCATAATGGAGGAATGAAATCGGGATCCAAGAATTTAAGACATTCAAGGATATAGGGTGTGATGGGCCTCCTTGCTCTGTCCCTCAGTGTGCTACCCCTTCCCAGGAACAATCAAAGAAATTTGTGCGAACAACCGCCAATCCGACATACAGGCCATAACTGCCCTGTTTTTTTTTTTTCCACTTTGTATTAAAATATATATTATTTTTCTGATTTTTTTTCTACTGTAGGTTATTGTAAGACATTGAATATAGTTCCTTGTGCTATCCAGTACGTCCTTGTTGCTTATCTCTTTTATACTTAGCAGTGTGTATGGGTTAATCCTGAACTCCTAATTTACCTCCCCCACTTCCCCTGCTATCCCCTCTGGTAACTGTAAGCTTGTTTTCTATTACTATGAGCCAAGAACTCTTAAAGCCATCTATCCCCTCCCATTCTTCTCTTTTCACACACTGCCTTATGAGTCATCTTTGCCCTGACAGATACATTCAATCAGTCATTTCATGTTGATAGAAAGGCATCTTTCAGTGGTCTAATCAAGACAGTTCACTTTTTGGATGAAAAGAATAGGGAATAAAGCAGGGGTGATGCTGATGGGTGTGTGTGAGAGAGAGAGAGACACAGATAAACAGACAGAAAGAACCTCCAGGATATCTCAAGACAGACTGGTAAGGGGCAAGCTGCCCAGAGAGCTAAACTGAGAAGAAAGAAAACAGCACAGCGCAGTAATTGCACATATATCTTATAGAAAAGATGCAGCAGATACCTCTATAGTCAGAAAAGCTGACTTCTTATAATTAGTCTGCCTTGATATTTTACACCAGAAGAAAATAGTATTCCCTCCTTGAGCTCCAGTTTTCTCATTTTTAAATAACTACAACCCACCTTCTATATCCAAAACCAACAGGATGACAGCAATTACAATAACTACTTTACGTTCCTTCAGACAATAGTGAAACAACCACCAAAATGAAAGTCACTCAGTCGTGTCCAACTTTTTGTGACCCCATGGACTATATAGTCTGTGGAATTCTCCAGGCCAGAATACTGGAGTGGGTAGCCTTTCCCTTCTCCAGGGTATCTTCCCAACCCAGGGATTAAACCCAGGTCTCTTGCACTACAGGCGGATTCTTTACCAGCTGAGCCATAAGGGAAGCCCCCAAGGAAAGAAAAAAAAAAAAAAAAGATTCACGCTTTAGTGGAAGTTTAATAGTTAAGAACTTGGCATACATTTTAAAACACAATGTGTCTGTACTTTAAACACAAGTTATTAAAGAGCATAGTGCTTCCCTGGTGGCTCAGTGGTAAAGAACCCATCTGCCAATGCAGGATGGTGCTGGAGAAGACTATTGAGAGTCCCTTGGAAAGCAAGGAGATCAAACCAGTCATTCCTAAAGGAAATCAACACTTAACATTCATTGGAAGGACTGCTGCTGAAGCTGAATCCAATACTTTTTGGCCACCTGATTCAAAAAGCCAACTCATTGGAAAATACCCTGATGCTGGGAGAGATTGAGGGCAGGAGGAGAAGCGAGGAATAGAGCATGAGACAGTTGGATGGCACCACCGACTCAATGGACATGAATTTGAGTAAACTCCTGGAGTTTACTTGAAGGACATGGAAGCCTCGCATGCAGCAGTCAGGTGCAAAGAGTTTGACACAACTCAGCAACTGAACAACAAGCAAATGCAGGAGATGCGGGTTCAACTTCTGAGTCAGGAAGATTCCCTGGAGAAGGAAATGGCAGCCCACTCCAGTGTTCTTGCCTGGAGAATTCCATGGACAGAGGAGCCTGGCGGACTACAGTCCACAGGGTCACAAAACAGTCGGTCATGACTCAGTGACTGAACAACAAATTATTGAAGACTATACATAATGTTTCCTAACACTGACTCAAGTCCACACTCTGCCAGTTGCTCTCTCTCTCCCCACTCCTGCCTTGCCGGGTATAAAGAGTGTTTAACTACCAAATTTTAAAAGTAACCACTTTATTCATGCAAATGCCTTGACATAAATTGGATGTTTTTAGAGCATCAGTAAACACTCCGAGCTGCCTATGAAATGATAGTAGCATTGTGTTAACAGGGAAACAATGATCCAAAATTAAGTTTGTTATGAAGTTACAATAAGGGGCACCTTGTGTGTGCAATTTACAACCGGAGGAAAGGGCTTTTTCCTTAAACTCCACAGGATGGAATGTGATGCAAGACAGTGGAAAGGTTGAGACTTATAAAAAGGCCACTGTCCACATGGACTGGATATTTCCTCCAACACTCCTGCACCTGAATCTTCTGCAAACACACCCCACCTGCACCAGAGTCCCACACCCTGGGAACACCTCCCTTTCTTCCAGCAGCATCCAGGAACAAGGAAGCACAGCTGCAACCTTCCTACTAGGTCGAATTCCAAGAGTCCGCTGCTACAACACTGGAGGTTCACACTCAATCAGAAGTCGCACACTCCCACTGGCTACCATATACATTTCTTTAATCTCTGCTTCAAATCCCCACTTGAAAAGAGCTTCAGAATTTAGTGTTGTATTGGAAATGCTGTTTACAGGGCAAGGGAATCACAAAGAAAGCACATGGTGAATTTCCAGAGTAACTAATCTCAGCGCTATATTTTTTAGTTCATAATCAAAATGATATCAAATGGATGACATTTAAACTGTGTTAGGTTTTCAAAATGCTTTCCCATGTATCAGCTATTGTAAGCTTCACAATGATCTTGAAGTTAGATTTAATAATCTATTTTCCAGTTGAGGAAGTAGATTCAGAAAAAGTAAGCAAGCTGCCTGAAGTCTTAACATCTAATGAATTGCAAGGCCAGGACTTAAGAGTTTCCAGTTCCCTCCAGGACTCCTTCCTTTAGCCCTCCCTCTGCCCTCTAATCTATGTGTTACATTAGTTCAAGGTACATGACTCACAGGGTAAGGCATGGGGACGAGGGGTTAACCCATCTTCTCTAAGGACCTTTAGACGAGGGTACCTGGCACTGCTCTCGAATCACTGAGTCTGAGTCTTGATGGCTGAGGGAAAAAGGGGGACTGCAAAGCTGAGTGCTGTTCTGCCAGCTCTCTGACCTCAAACAGTGCCCTCCAAGAGGACAGGATAAACACGATAACTGGCGTTTGGAACTCTTCTGAAAGATACCAGGACTCCTCTGATTCCTCCAGCAAAAAGTGAATGCTGCCCCAGCAGGCTATCGGGCCTTGTTTGCACAGACCTCACTCACTCACTCACTCATTCATTCATTGTCTGCCTCTTCTCTCTAGGATGTTAACGCTATGAGACGGGAATCTTGTCTGTTTTGTTCAGAGATAAATCTCAGCACTTACAATAGTGCCTGGAACTTCATAAACTCTTAATAAAAATATGCTGAATCAATACACAGATTATATAAGTTTTTTCTATTTTGACTAAGTTACGTCTTACCACCATGTCTTTTCAAGGCCACGAGCAAAATCTCCAGAAGGAAAACGTGATGGAGGGAGCTGCCCCAGAAGGGGGTGCTCTCTGTATAGCAGGGGTGGCGGGGAGGAGAGGAGAGGAAAGGAGGTGCTTCAAATGATGGGCAGTTTTTTAATTAATTTCTTTTAATTGGAGGATAATCACTTTACAATATTGTGATGGCCTCTGCCATACATCAACATGAATCAGCCATAGGCTTACATCTAATAATTGAACACAAAATAATCAACCTCCTCTGAGATATTTGATAAGTACAAAAAAAAAAAAAAAAAAAAACCCTGGATACCAAAAGCCTTATTTCAATAACATTTAGAGAATATATTTTTGCTATGATCTCAGTTTTAAAGTATATAATGTGGTATACTTTAGATAGAGAAGGACAGGGAAGCCTGGTGTGCTTCAGTTCATGGGGTCACGAAGAGTCATACATGACTGAACGACTTATAACAACAACAACAACATACTTTACTGACTCAGAAAATGCTTCCAGCAGCTCTCTGTAGGCAAAGATGAAAGGTGCCCTCAGCATCCTTCTGGAGGTTGTGGCGTCCCATAGCTGGCTAGACTCCCAGGACAGAGTGTGCCAACTGTGTGCATCAGCTCCCAATGCCAAGTCCAGTGGCGTCACCTGGATAGGCTGAAAATGGTGAGAATCCCATGGACAGAGCAGCCTGGTGGGGTCGTAAAGAGTTGTATGTGACTGAAGCAACTGAGCACACACACCAGCACGCACAGAAGAAAATATACTCAGGTAGTAAGAACGATTCCCAGGAGATGACGGTATTGTGGATGACTTTCTTTACACTTTATTTTTTACAATTCTATAAGAAAAGTAAACTGCAAACTCACGTGTGTTGCTGTTGTATTATAAACATTCAAGTTCCTCCTAATAGCAAGAAAATGCTCCCACACCAGAGGGTTGCCCTTTTAGGGCTAATGAGGGAACTACCTGGATTGGACCCTCCAGTTCAGACCTTACCAGGATCTGCTCCACTGCAGGCAGAGGGGAGAACGGCAGTGTGTGGGTGGATGCGGGGGCTCTTCTGTGGGCAGACTGTGGGCCTTGGGAAGGGATGAGCTGTCACCCGGCCTCAACAGGGTAGAGAAGAGAAGCAAAATCACATTCAAGATCCACAGGCTCCTACATGCAGGTGACACCATGAACGTCACCCACCCTATATGCTCCCTGACACTGCATTCAGAGGGTGGGACCATGGCTGATCATTGATCTTCTACTTCAATTTCTTTAATGTCAAGTTCTCACAATTAAACGAATAAAAGGCAAAATCAAGATTGGTCAACAAGTTAACCTTAATAACATTTCCTCTGGGTATTAGGAGGAAATAGAGGCCAGGACAGAGGTAGGGACTCTAAGGAAAATAATCTGAAAAAGAATATATATATATATAACCAAATCACTTTGCTGTACACCCGAAATTCTAACAACACTGTAAGTCAACAATGCTTCAATTAAAAAAACAAAAATTTAAAAAACTGTTTTAAAAAGTAGGGGGATTTCTCTGGCAGTTTAGTGGTTAAGACTCCATCTTTCCGTTGCAGGGGGAGCATGGGTTCGAACCCTGGTGCAGGAACTAAGATCCCACAAGCCCTGGGGTGTGGCAAAAAAAAAAAAATAGAAACTCCACAGTCTAGATGAGACTCTTGCACTTTTCTGAGTCTCTGCGGGAGATTTTTTGTGGGTATGGGGTCAGGAGGAGGGACTTTCATCCTCACATTAACTTGACTCCAGAGAAATGTCTCCTATTGCTGAAAGCCATGATGATCCCTCCACCTCCCTGCCTGCTGGCTCCCCGCCCCATCGCCATGCCGACAGCTCTTCTGTGAGAGACAGAGGCCAGGGCAGGAACCACTCAACTGCAGACTTTAATAACTTTCTCTCTCTCCATGCTAACATGGGATCAATGAGATCTAAATTGAAATGTGTGGTTGAATGGCGTTCTGAAAATGTCCCATGCTTCTAAGTCTTTGCAGAAGTTGCAGTCTCCTTTGGGGAAAGGAGACAGGTGGCAGCAGTGGGGGGGTACTCATGTGGATGGCTATTGTGCGCCTTTCACAGAGATAGCACAGAAGAGAGTGGATTTATGCTGTGGATGGAATGGCAAATGGGATTAGAGGAAACCAGGTATTCTCCAGAAAGCAGAGTCTGGCAGGCAAAGGCTTCTGAATGTCCCCTTTATCTAGGAGTGGCAACTCCATGGAACAGGAGTGAGGGACACGGGCTGGGGTGGCGGGAAGGAGGAGGGATGCACAGGGGTGCGACACATGGGGAGACACCAGATGCTTGCCCTCCTGCCGCTCCTGAGAAGCCATTTACAGTGCACCTCAGGACAGTTCACCTGGGCGAGAAAGGGACAAAAATGTGTCCAGCAGCCCTCATCTCAGGTTGAAGGTCTACTCTGGTGGGGAGCATTATCTGCCCTGCATTTCTGGTTGTGTATGTGTGGGGGCTTCATAACTTCCCATGCCTCCTTGTCAGCAGGGAGGCAAGAGGTCTGAGGAGCAAGCATGAAGCTGTGGGTGGGAGGGGAAGGGTGACATAGCTGGTCACCATGGCAGCAGCTGGACCTGCAGACATGGTTTGCTCACCACCTGGCTAACTCCTACAAGTGTTTCAAATATCAGGTCAGATGCTCCTCCTCCAGGAAACCTTCCCCAACAGGCCACTCCTCCATGGTTCCACTGAATTGATTCATACATACACTGACCAACACTTCCAACCAGAGAATCACTGAAGGTCTTAAAGTCCATATTGTCAAAGATATGGTTTTTCTAGCAGTCATGCAGTGATGTGAGAGTTGGACAATAAAGAAGGCTGAGCACCAAAGAATTGATGCTTTTGAACTGTGGTGTTGGAGAAGACTCTGAGAATCCTTTGGACTGCAAGGAGATCAAACCAATCAATCCTAAAGGAAATCAGTTCTGAATACTCATTGGAAGGACTGATGCTGAAATTCAAGCTCCAATACTTTAGCCACCTGATGCAAAAAGTCGACTCATTGAAAAAGACCCTGATGCTGGGAAAGATTGAGGGCAGAAGGAGAAGGGGGCAACAAAGGATGAGATGGTTGGATGGCATCACTGATTCAATGGACATAAGTTTGAGCAAACTCTGGGAGATAGTGATGAACAGGGAAGCCTGGCGTGCTGCAGTCCACAGGGTCACAAAGAGTTGGACACGACTTAGTAACTGTACAACAAACAATAAGAGTCTGTATATTCAGTAAACTAAAAGTTTGATACTCCAAGTGTTGTTTTAACTTAACATGTTCATAATAATAGACTCTCCAGTGATTTTAAAATTCTTGTTCACTGTGGCAGAAATGATAATTATCTTCAAATATTCATTTCCCTCTCTCTATAGTAGTATGCGAGAAGGCAATGGCACCCCACTCCAGTACCGTTGCCTGGAAAATCCCATGGATGGAGGAGCCTGGTAGGCTGCAGTCCATGGGGTCGCTAAGAGTCAGACACAACTGAGCGACTTCACTTTCACTTTCTACTTTCATGCATTGGAGAAGGAAATGGCAACCCACTCCAGTGTTCTTGCCTGAAGAATCCCATGGACAGAGAAGCCTGGTAGACTGCAGTCCATGGGGTCGCACAGAGTCGGACACGACTGAAGCAACTTAGCAGCAGCAGCAGCATAGTAGTATAGTTATACTAATAGTTTTTTTTCCAAATATTTACTTATTTGGCTCTGCCAGGTCTCAAGTGTGGCATGTGGGACCTTTAGCTGCAGTATATGGGATCAAAACCGGGCCCCCTGCATTGGGAACATGGGGTCTCAGCCACTGGCCCACCAGGGAAGGCCCATGCTAATAGTTTTCATCTAGGCAGATGACCTCTCAGAATATATTTCCCAGGCTCCCCTGCAGCAAGTTACAGCCGCATCATTCAGTTCCGGTCAATGGTATGTGAGCCCAGGTCAGTAGTGCAAATACCAATTTGGGCCCTTAAAAGGAAAGAGTGAGGGCTCCCTTTACCCCCTTCTCCCTCCCCACTGGTTTGAATGCAGGTGAACATGGTGGAGACTGTCCATGTAGGCCACGTGGATGAGAGCAGGAGAGTGGATCAAAAAGATACACAGAGACTGGGGCCCTTCACTCTGGTGCTGCTGCTCAGCCCTGGATCCTTATATCCAGACTGTTAGGTGAGAAAAAGGTATACATCATGCATTCATTGCCTAAAACAAAAAGCAGAACTGTCTTACTATATACTTAGGACTTTCTAAGTTCTGGGAACTCTGAGTGGGGCTATGGAGATAAAAGATGTTCTTACCTAAAATAAGCTGTTAGCCTAGTGACAAGGGAGACTATAAAAAATATCATACACAGGCACACACACACATGTGACAAGTACATGACAATTAAGCACAGGTGCTAGGAGAGTGTGTGTGAGAGGACTTCCTGAAGGAGGTGATGGCCATATGATTTCCAAACAAGGAAAGGCAGCTATGAGGAATGAAGAACAAACGGAACAGCATCAACAAAGAGAGTGACGCAACAGACAGCATGGTGCCTTCAGGTGAGAAGGTGGTGGAGCCCAGCAGTGATGGATGTGGGTTCAGTGGTCAGTTTGAGTTCCAACCCTGGTTTAGCACTTATGAGCTCCGGGATCTCAGGTCACTGTAATCTCTGTGTGTCTGCCTCCTAGAGTTGTCATCAGGACTAATGAGAAAACCCATGTAAAAATCCTGTTAGACTCTGTAGTACAGAAGAAGCTCAGTGAATGTTACCTTAGAAAAAAATAGTTAGGTATGACTGGCACCCAAACCGCGGAGTGAGGAGTCATCAGAGTAGAGGCTAGAGGGATAGTCTGTGACCAGATCATCAAAGAGTTTGGGTATCTTCCAGAAGCCTAAGGGATTTTAAGCAGGAAGTTAACAGGGTCAGAAAGATTTCTGTCTTCCAAGAGCTCAATCTGACCGCAGAGTGACACAGGGATCACAAGGGGCCAGGCCTCCTTTCTCAATGAACATCTACTTTGCACAAAGAAAAGCATTACTCTACACAATGCACCTTGGGGCAGATTTGTGTGTGTGTGAATTGTAGATGGTGAAAGTGAGTGGACCAAGTAATACAAACAAAGGACCAATCTGGTAATGACAATTCACCACACCTTCAGGCAGAGAGCCTCACTGCCTTGTCTCTGTCTGAAAGGAAAACTTTCAGTGCTTTTGCCACATTACTAACAGCCTGAGTCCACTTCCTGTCTTGCTAAGAAAAATCTCCACGGTCAGATGACCAAGAATATAATTTTCCACCTGAACCGGTTTAAGTCATTATAGGGGGCTCCCTAATAGGTGGGGGTGAATCACTAAAGCTCTTCTCAAGATAGAATCTGACTTGCTTTCTTAGTCTGATTTTTCCATGCAAGCATATCTGAAAAATACTCAGGGTTTGGCCCAGTTGTTCATATCTTTAGAAAACCCAAGTGTATCTGAGCTCTCAACAGGGCTCTGGTTGCAGGGTGCTCCGGTGGGGACTTTCTCTGAAATTTCTCCACCTGATACTGCATGGCCCAGCCCCTGCCATGGGATGACTTTCCTCCCTGCAAAAATTGTGAATGCTGACTTCCTTGGCTGTCCAGTGGTTAAGACTGTGCTTCCAACGCAGCGGGTGTGAGTTAGATCCCTGGTCTGGGAACTAAGATCCCACATGCTGTGTGGTGCAGCCAAAAAAAAATTAATATTGAGAAATGGTGAATGCCAACAAAATTGTGGTTCTTTTCCTGAAATGTGTGTCAGTCACTCAGTCGTGTCCAATTCTTTGTAACCCCATGGACTGTAGTTCATCAGGCTCCTCTGTTCATGGAATCCCCCAGGCAAGAATATTGGAGTGGGTTGCCATTCTCTTCTCTGGGGGCTCTTCCTGACCCAGGGATTGAACCCAGGTCTCCTGCACTGCAGGCAGATTCTTTACCATCTGAGCCACCAGGGAAGCCCTTTCCTTACATAAATAATGCCAAATAAGGTCTGCACAGTTTCTTATAAAATATCTGCATATCTGCACTAAGGGGGAATAACATATGCAAGTCTTTGTTGGAAGGTGAGGGGAAGGCTCTCTTTCCCAAATAAAATAACCCTGAACCAAGATTTAATGGGATTTTCCCATGAGTAGTGAGTGTAAGCAAATTTACCAACATCTTATAAACTTCCCCAGAAAGACCATAAAAAGCACTAGAATATCACCTCCATTTTCTGGAAGGGTAGCCAGTTAGGTCTGCAGAGCCTCCACTACAAAGGCATACGTGACCCCTTGTCTCTGGGTCATATCTTTTATAAACAATGGGGATGAGGCACAAAAGAAGAAAA
Organism: Bos indicus; assembly: GCF_029378745.1. Classification (NCBI taxonomy): domain Eukaryota; kingdom Metazoa; phylum Chordata; class Mammalia; order Artiodactyla; family Bovidae; genus Bos; species Bos indicus. The sequence continues at coordinate 117,663,940 of NC_091760.1, forward strand.
TTACATGAAACACACCAGGAGACAGGCTAGGCACTCTTGGGCCCTGAAAAGGATACATTCACCCATGATAGGCTCACATCTGTTCTCCCAGTCCCCTCCTAGCTGTGAGTCTCACTTTTTAGGTGAGAATTCACTGCTCAGTCTCTGAATTGCCTGAGACTGGGTCTTTCCTCCTCATTAGCAGGGGCAATCTCCTGTTGTGTCCCATGCATGGCTAGCGTCCCATTATGGCTTCTCCATTACTTACTCTTAATTATTCTAAATTAGTGTTTTCCCATGGCACACCAAGGAGGGAGAAGCAAAGTCTCTTCTCACTCTTTGAATGTCGCATCCACTCCTCACCCTCAGAACATTCCAGAGACAGGTGACGGAGCCGCCCAGGACTTTAACTGCCTCTGACAATACAGAGCCTTGGCAGAATCACCTTTCAGAGGTGGGGAACGATGAAAAGGAGATGAATTCTGTTGATTTCAGCATCCCTTTGTCATGTGTTCACCAAACTTTTCCATGATTTCTACATTTGAAAAGCAAAAACTGTTCATTCACAGGGGAGGAGAAGCTAGGATTATTGTTAGAGTTCCTCAGTGTCAGCCACTAGAACAGAAAAATGCCCAGAATATGAATATGTAGATTAATCCCATCCCCAAGTTATCTCTGAGGAATTCATGATTTATTATATGCTGCCACTGTATTGAAGCTGATTATGTATATGTATTATTTCTTCTACTAGATTGGAAAGTCTAGGAGACCAGAGATAATATCTATTACCTCTTTACTTTTGGAAACAATCTGAATAACATAGTCGTGCATATATAAGTTCATACACACACATATGCATTGTATACCCTACAGCCTCGCACAGTGCCTTTTCTAGTACATCCTTTAATTATTATTTTTTTAATTGTTTAGGGACTTCCCTGGTGGTCCAGTGGTTAAGACTCTATGCTCCCAATGCAGAGGGTCTGGGTTCAATCCCTGGTCAGGGAAATAGGTCCTGCATGCCGCAACTAAGAGTGGGCACAGCTAAAAAAATAAATGAAATTTAAAAAATTGTTTAAAGACAATAACAAAAGCGAGATGTAAAACTGTTAATACTGTTAACATCGTCAAATAGACTTACATAGATATCTACATGTGAAGAGTAGATACTTAGAAAATACCAAAATGTTAATACTCATTCTGCATGGTACAGTTTTTTGTCTTATTCACAAAATCTCCATTTTTTTTTTATGATGAACATGTATAATTCTCATAATCAGGAAAATGTTATTCTAAAGATATTTCTGTAGCAAGCATTGTATATCCAAATTGTTAAAAGGATCTCTGTATAATTTTCAAGATGCTGAAAGCATCTGAGTTTGCAATGAGGGCATAAGAGTTTAAAGGAGAAAAGGGAGGATAAGATGAAGATAACTTTAGAGTCTGTGTTTGCCTGAGACTCCCAAGATTTGCTGTCCTCTGAACACTACTGAGTGGATGATACAAGAAAGATCCCTACTTCTACAGTCAACACAAAGCCACTGAAACTTCAAAGTACAGATAATTCAGAATTCCTACCAGCAGAAATCTAAAGATCTGATACTGAGAAGGTGATGGAACTGGAATAAGGTCAAGGATGAACCCCCAGGGTCTGGGTCTCCATTAGCACAGATGTCACCTCTGTGCAAGACACAGAAAACTCCCCAGAGGATGAGTTACATGAAGGCCCTTCCTTGCCAGACTGCAGGCTTGGCAAGTATGGAGCTGGACTTCCTCCCTACTCTAGCGCTCTGGCACCTTTGGACGGGGCACAAACTGCCACCCTATGCCAAGACCTGCCAGAGAAGCAGAATGTCAGGGGATGCTGAGGACCCACGCCAAACTGAGATGAGCAGTCTTCACATGAGTGCGTGGACCTTTGTGGATAAACAAAGACTTCCGCAGAGAAAATAGTGCAGGGATTATTTTAAGGCACCTGATTTCTAGACCTTGTGCTTGCTTATGTACTCTGCTAAAACCCACCCACCTAGAAGGGCTGCATCAAAATAGCCTTTCTCCCACACTAAGCCATCATCTACTCCAAATTTTATGGTTGTGTTGTTCCCCAGAGTATAAAAATCTTTGAAGATATAAAAAGAGTGTATTCTGTTTACAATAGCCAAGACATCGAAGCAACCTAAATGTCCTTGACAGAGAAATGGATAAAGAAGATGTGATACATACATACAATGGCAACCCACTCCAGTACTCTTGCCTGGAAAATCCCATGGACAGAGGAGCCGGACGGGCTGCGGTCCATAGGGTTTCGAAGGGTCGGACAAGACTGAGCGACTTCACTTTCACTTTTCACTTTCATGCATTGGAGAAGGAGATGGCAACCCACTCCAGTGTTCTTGTCTGGAGAATCCCAGGGACAGGGGAGCCTGGTGGGCTGCCGTCTATGGGGTTGCACAGAGTCGGACAGGACTGAAGTGACTTAGCAGCAGCAGCAGCAACACTCTCTTTTCTTGAATTTGAAAATAGTTAACTTACTATGGAAATTTCTAAACATGTACAAAAATAGAATAGTGTGATAAGCCAAGTACCCATCATCCAGCTTCAACAATAATCAGCATCTTTCCACCCTTGTTTCATGTATTTCCCTACACACACACACACAGACACACACACACACAAACATTTTATTAATAGTGGGGAAGGAATATTTTAAAGCAAACACTATACAGATCACATTACTGATAGCTATTTCTGTACATGTCTCAGCAGATACATCTTTTGATACCTCTCCCTAAGTATAACCACAATGTCATCATCACATCTAACAAAAATGATCCTTTAATACCTATGCCATGTTTGAAATTTTCCTAATTATCTTAAAAATGACTTTTTTCCAGTTGATTTGTTGAAATTAGGATTCAAACAAAATTCATCACATTAGACCACATCCAATCTATTTTAACCTGTAACAGCTTCCATTTCTCCTTTTTTTATTCCTGACACTTATTGAAAGAAATGAGCTGTTTGTCCTATAGAACTCCCTTCCTTTTTATCGCTATCTAGTATTCCATTGTGTGTCTACCATAGTTATTCAACTTTCCCTTTATTTGTTGGCTTTTTCATTCTTCCCATTTGCACTCAGAGTCTGGTGCTACAATGAGATGAGTCTTTGTACGTTTATCATTTTGTATTTTTGCCAGTCAATCTTTGAAATGGTTTTCTGGGATAGTGTAAGTGTATATGTAATATTGCCAGATTTTGTCAAATTCCCTTCATAGGGGTTGTACCATTTTACATTCCCCCCAGCAATATAAAAGAATTTCTGTTCCCATGGTTTTATCAACAGAATTGTCAAACTCTTAAAATTTTTTGGTCAATTTTGCATCTTGGCAGTTTGGTTTTCATTTTTATTTTTCTGTCCTGAGTTTTATCTTCCGCCATCTCAAAATGTAGCTGCTTTCTCCCCCACATAGCTAACACCTAGAGGAGGTGTTCTCTTTACATATTGCTGTCACTTGAGGGTCAGTGTTCCTTCCTCTTCCCTGAATCTCCGACTCAGAATCTCATCCATCAGTCTCCATCACCTATTCACCCAACACTCCCAGGTCTCTGCTCCTCACATCTCCATGAGTTCTGTTTCTCTTGGTGCACTTTGCATTTCTCTTATACCTAAACATTTTTCCTTATGAATGGAAGCAATTTGCGATTCTTCTGTGAACTGTTAGTTTATATCGCTTGTCCATATTTTTCAACCCATTTTCAAAGGATGAATCATCCAAGGGAGATTTTCATGACAGCAAAGAGAGCATCAGAAACCCTTAGTACTAAAAAATAATTTCTTTTCATTTATTTAAACACAAGCAAGTATTTCCTGCTGTTCTCAATACTCATGCCTAAAACTTGTCATTAGCTGGAAAGAAAAGCAACTTTGAGCAGCCAAAACAGTAAAGATTAGTGATGCTGAGTCTTTTAAATGTAATAAGAATATTTTTCAGATTTGCTGGTGGCTCAGCTGGTAAAGAATCTGCCTGCAATGAGGGAGGCCTGGGTTCAGTCCCTGGATTGGGAAGATCCCCTGGAGAAGGGAAAGGCTACCCACTCCAGTATTCTGGCCTGGAGAATTCCATGAACTAGTCCATGGGGTCGAAAAGAGTCGGACACGACTGAGTGACATTCACTTTCAAGATACAATGGAATGAACATATAGGTAACATTTTCTGAGATTCAGTGTGTATTGTTAACAGTCTACTTAAAACATATTTTATTACATATCATGAAACATTTATTTTAGAGTAAAATTTCATTTATTTCATTTTATAAAATGTTTACTATTATAAATCTCTTATTTAAAAAAATAAAATGACTGGCTGTTGGACCAATTAGTATTTAGTGTTATTTACCTTCTTCTTTTACAAAATAAATTGAAAAAGTTTGTTTAGGGTGTCAAAAAAATTAAGTTTTTTCAGATTCTTATGCTAACTTCCACTATAATTATTCTCCAAGACAGAACACCAGGGTTTCTCTGTGCTCCCACGCTCAGGGGAAATACTGCCTTATCCAACTACATACTGGCTTCAACAATAAAATAACTTACAATGTGAGCCACAAATTGCATTGCCTTATTGCAAATTTTTTAAAATGGCATATTGGTTTTAATTCATTTTTATAACCTACTACATCAGTCAGGGGAGAAGGCAATGGCACCCCACTCCAGTACTGTTGCCCAGAAAACCCCATGGATGGAGGAGCCTGGTAGGCTGCAGTCCATGGGGTTGCTAAGAGTCAGACACGACTGAGCGACTTCACTTTCACTTTCCACTTTCATGCATTGGAGAAGGAAATGGCAACCCACTCCAGTGTTCTTGCCTGGAGAATCCCATGGACGGAGAAGCCTGGTGCGCTGAAGTCCATGGGGTCGCACAGAGTCAGACACGACTGAAGCGACTTAGCAGCAGCAGCAGCAACATCAGTCAGGGTTCTATCAAAGAAACAGAACCACTAAAATGGGGTTTGTTACAGGACTTGGACCCCATGCAATTTGGGGAGCTGGTTAAGTAGTCTCTATAAATGTATTCGAGGTCTCCAAAGAAACAGAACTAATAGGATAGATGCAGACATATTATAGATAAAAGGAGATTTATTGTAAGAATTGGCTCGTGCAGTTCCGGAGCCTGAGAAATCACCCACAACTTCCATTTACAAACTGGAGAAACAGGAAGTCTGGCGGTGATATCTAGCCTGAGTCCAAAGACCTGAGTACCAAGGGCTAATGGTATGAATCCTAACCTAAATCCGAAAACCTGAGAACCAGGAGCACCAAATTCCCAGGGCAGGGGAAGGTGAACGGTTCAGCTCTGAGAAAAGAGAGTGAATTCGCCCTCCTGCCACTTTTGTGTTTTATTCAGGCCCTCAGTGGATTGGGTGACACCAGTCCCCAGAGGGGAAGGCCGGCTGCTTTCCTCAGTTCACTAATTCTAATCTCTTCCAAAGATCACAGACTCCCCACCCCCAACCCCCACTTCAGGGAAATCATAATTTCCCAGCTACTTGGGCTTTACTTAGCTGAGCTAAACTGACTCCGAAAATTAACTATCACAGTAAGGGTTCGTCTTACCAACTGATGCTGGACAGGAAATCAGGAAGGGAAGCTGGATACAGAGTTGGAGAGACCAAGAACAAGCTGGGACCCACAAAGGCAGACTGAAACATCAGCTCTTGTTGCTTCTGATAGTGGTGTCCTGCAGAAGCCAGGGCCGTTCTCCATGGAGGTGAACCCATCTCCCTGCTTGGGAGTCAGAAGAGCTAAAGCAGACCCAGCTGCAGCCTCTTGCCAATGAGGTGAACCAGCAGATAATGACCACTTGCATGGGCTGCAATATGGCGGCTGCTTGACCTTCACCCTCCAAGTCACCCCCCACCACCCTGCCCACTACCAGGATCCCGCCGGGCAGTGCACCCTAACGAGGAAACATATACAAAAGGGGATTCTAGGTGATGTTTTTCAGCCTGGCCAAACTGACATGCTTCAAAGCCGTGCAATCTATGCCTCGTCAACTCTGCACCCACACGTGTGTCCTTAAACCAAACTCAATCTCTAAAGGCCAAAGCAAAGCCATATGTTTGCCTGACATCATACAACTATCCCACACACAACCAAAACCCCAATGATCCTTTCTCCAAGAGAAGACGCAAAGTCCTTTGTTTGTGGGTGATGTTCACTCTTCTAGCTGATTCACACTCCCCTTTGCTATCCTGTAACTCACATACTGAGATGTAAAGTTAAATACTATTGACACATTTTATAAAATGTGATAAAAGGATAATAAGGAAAGAAAAAAAAAATACTTGGTTGACACGTATCAAAATAAGAAAGAAATTCCCATGTTACATTTTTTCAACTGAGCATGAGTTTTTAGTTCTTTTCTTTTGCAGTTGCCCTCAGCAAACACTTCAGCTAATTGTGCTGCCCTGCCCAGGTGGGACGAATAAATCAGTTCTACCAGGCCCACCCAATCTAAACAACAACGTCACTGCTTTTGTAATACACCTTCCAAGTTAATTCTCAGGGGTTGCTATAATACCCCTTAAAATACACAGAGTTCAAAGAATTAAATGTCATTGCTGGAGCAAGAGTCTTTCCATTCCCAACGTTTTATATATGTGAATAAATGTTCTCATTCTTCATTATAAATAAAAACAAAAATAGAAAGGTATTTGATGCTAAACCTTGTCTCATTCTAGAAATAAACAATATTCATCCAGATATATAAATTTTTAAAAATCATCTTATTAAGTTTATTTCTAATACAAGCTTATTTTTTTCTTTGGCACAGGTTTATCAAAATATATCATACATTTATGTCATTCTGATCAACTCCTCACAAAAAAAAAAAAATAACTGTGATGGTAACCCAAACTAAATATTTCTAACATTTGGAGGCTTAAGGTAACAGGAAATAAAATGAATTATAAAACTTTTATTTACATACATACATTTGTTGCAAAAAACTCAACAGCCCAATCAGTAAGAGGCTTTCAATATATTACATTAGAAGAAAATTTTGTAGGGTAAGTGAAATGGAAATGCAAATTCAAGAAGAAAAAGTAAAGAAATAAAATGTCCTACTTTATCACAGAAGAGTTTTCACAGGAAAGAAAAGTTTGCTTGTGTGTTTTTAAAATCAGGATACCCGGCACCCAAGCATTGTATTTAGATTTCATTGTATATATTTAAAAGATTGATATATCAGTTTTAATTTAAAATTGTAATAATTGCTACATGTCAGAAATTAAATCCTTTTCTATTACGTATGTCTGTAATGAAAAGTTTTAGATGTCAACTTTGAAGTGTTCAATAGGGTACATAATTTCTCAAAAAAGTTTGCTTAAGTGTATCTAGGCAAGAAATAACAATATCAGCTAACACCTTCTGAGCCGCTAGTATTTACCAGGCAATATACTAAGCTTTGAGCTTCCCTGGTGGCTCAGTTGGTAAAGAAATCTGCCTGCAATGCAGGAGATCGTCTGTAACACAGGAGATGGGGGTTCGATCCCTGGGTCAGGAAGATCCCCTGGAGAAGGAAATGGCTACCCACTTCAGTATTCTTTCCTGGAAAATCCCATGGACACAGGAACCTTGAGGGGTACAGTCCATGGGGCTGCAAGAGTTGGACACAACTGAATGACTAAACCACATACTAAGCTTTCTCTTAGTTTATTAGTCTGGTGACAACCGTGTGAGGTAGGTGTCATTACCCTCATTTTACAGAAGAGGAAGCCAGGGTGTGAGAGGTCTCATGTCATCTGTAGCTTGCTTTAAAATATTTCAACATAAACAATGTGCTATAAATATGCATATTAGTTCGTTTGGCCTACACCCTCATGACAGTCATGCCCTAATCAGGAATATACACTCCATGGGTGGTTTGCTGGCATCTAATCAGAAGGCCCCACTCCAGAGGGAGCTGCTATAAGCTCCTCAGCTGTTTTTATCTCTCACCAGCACTTGAAGCTTTTTCATTAGCCTAATGGATATTAAACATGAGTTTTCATTGGTCAAATTAATAGCTTGTTCAACATACATAGATGAAAAATATAATTTCAAGAGCCACTGGCATCAGTGGTACATAAGAAACTTAACCCTTATCAATGACCCCCAAGGCTGATCAGCATTTGTAAAAGGTCCTGAGTGTACCTGCTGATTCCAGGGTTTTGTTGGTTGCCTGACTCCAACAAAACAGCTCACAGAATCCTGCCACTGAAATATAGCTGCACTGGCCTCAGAGGTGACTTTTATGCAAGGGGTGCTATAGGGAATCAATAGCCGAGCTTCCACCAAACTTACTGAATAGGGACGATACATGTCCTGTACCTACTTGCTAATAGACATCTATGTGTAGCAGGACTCAGCCGGAGACTTCTCTTCCTTGAAACTCAATAGTGGAGCTGCAAAAGTTCACGTAATGGGCCCCCACCATTGCAAATACTGAAGAATGCCAAAAATCTACCAAGAAAGATTGTGTTTGCTTATTTGGGTTAGGGGTGTGTGTGCATGCTCGTGCTTAGTCACGTCTGACTCTTTGCGACCCCATGGACTGCAACCCGCCCTCCAGGTTTCTCTATCCATGGAATCCAGGCAAGAATACTGGAGTTGGTTGCCATTTCCTTCTCCAGGAGATCTTCCCGACCCAGGGAAAGATCCACTGAAGAAAGAAATGGAAACCTACTCTGGGTTAGGTATGTTGGCATAAAAGATTCAGAAACTCAGTCAAAGTCACATATCTGGTAGTGATAAACTAGGATGAGAACCTGTGGTCATTGGCCCTCCTAACCGCCCTGCTCCCATAGAGCACACAGTTGCAGGAATAGAATATGAGTCAGGGTGCTAGATGTTGACATATCATCTTCAGGTGCCTCTTTCCAGGCAAATTTGAGGCTGAGTTGTGGTTCACTCCAGAAAAACAACCATTCAAGCAGTTTACTTGAGTACTGCTATGTTGAAAATCCTTTCCTCTAACTCAGCTTAAAATGGGCCTCCATACTATTCAACCACAAAGACTGTTGTTGTTCAGTCCCTAAGTCCTGTCTGACTCTTTGCGACCCCATGGACTGCAGCACGCCAGGCTTCCCTGTCATCACCATCTCTCGGAGTTTGCTCAAACTCATGTCCATCAGGTTGATGACGCCATCCAACTATCTAATCCTCTGTTGCCACCTTCTCCTCCTGCCCTCAATTTTCTATACAGATAACCATACATAACTAAGACAAGTGTGGGCTCAGGGGAAAATGTTCATTCTTGGGGTGTTGCAAGTGGCACTCAAGAAAAGATATCTGCTATGTCTTTCCAGGATTCTCCATTCTCTCCTTGGAGTCCCAGCCCTGATATGAAGAAATATAATGGGTTTATTGAAGAGCCTGCCCTGGCTAGTAACACAAACATGAAATAGCTGTAGTTTTTCTTCTTTCATCACTGAACCCCAACTGTCAAACTGTTGACTCTTCTTTACCTCCTGGCTAGCACAACATCTTGGGCTGACCTCATTTTCTGGTTGTCAAAAGTTATTGAAAGCCCAGGTAGTTTATACCTCCCCATCTTATGTTTGATGCAGTGTTTTCCAAATAACCAAGCTGTGACTGCAGGGGCCAACATGAGGAGAGGGGGTGGTCTGTACTCTCTCCTGCTCCCACAAAGATTTAGGAGACCTGGCTCTCAGCCTGCTTCACCCAATCCCAGTCCTTCAATTGCTGCAGCTGGTAATCCTGCCCAGAGTTCCTTTCACCTGGGGTCCCCCCTCCCCAAGTGGGCCATTCTCTGGATGCCTGGGGAACTCTCACATCCTTATTAACTAGTCAGTGATGTCTACCCTGTGGCCAACCCCCACAGTTCCACATCCCTCTCCAATTCTATTTTGCCTTAATCACGTAGTGGAAGGCAGTTCAACAAGTCTAGTGCCCAAGCTGTTGTTCAATCAAAGAACCATGGTTGTGATTGGCTGAATACTGGCTTCCCAAGATGTGCATGTCAGTGGAAACAGTGAATATGTTACCTTACATGGTCAGTAGATCTCTTTGATTTTGCAGATGTAGTTCAGTGAAGGATCCTGAGACGGTGAGATTATCTTGGGTTATGCAGGTAGGTCCAAGGTAATCACATGGGTCCTAACGAGAGGGAACAAGGTCAAAGTCAGGAGACAGCCATGTGATGATGGAACCAGAGTGAGAGAAGGAACATGCCAACACCTTGACTTTAGCTCACTGAGATTGATTGGACTTCCAAAGCTGTAAAATCATAAACTTGCATTGTTTAATGCAGGCAGATTCTTTGCCGTCTGAGTCACCAGGGAAGCCCTTGAAGTTACTAAATTTGTAGCAATGTGTTACAGCAGTAATAGAAGATACCACAGTGATCAAGCACACTTCCTTCAGGACCCTTGCCTTTACAAATGACCCCTTGAGACTCCTTCACTTGACTTTAAAGTTGCAGAAATAGCCACAACACCATCCCACCCCCATAAGCTGATGGATCATAACTCCAACACTTCACTTTCTCCACTGGCTCCACACCCCTCATCCTCACTCCTACCTGCTGCCAATTGTCTTTGGCCTATAGATGGGGAGGGGCCCAGGGGCAATTAATGGGGTTGGCCAGTGATTGGCTCCAATCTTTAGAGGCTCCTTGGTACCTTTCTCTGTAGAATCCTTCATTTTCGACTTTGGCCCTGGCCACCAATTCCCAGACCAAGAAAAATCCTGTTCTGTATCTTATCACCTTGGGGGTCCAGTCCTGGAGCTGTAGCGGCCACAGCTCTTATCTCTGAGCAACCTGCTCTTCTGCAGGGTTAGATTCTGCTCCTCTCACTCTGTGTCTGGTGTCCTTTCCAGGAATCCAGGAAGCTTCATTATGAGAAAGAATTCAAGTGCCCGTAAACAGTGCAGCATGTTAACTCCTTCCTTGTAATTAGCTTCCAAAGTACCAACAATAAGGCCTGGTTTCCTTTTGTGCTTCTAGCACTGTGCTTCACAATACATGCGGCCCACAGCAATTAAATCCTTCAATCAGAACGAAGATCACCCAAAGCCATGCGATGTGCATGCCTGGTGAATTTCATTCTATCACTAAAGTGGTTTCCTAGGGCTTCCCCCTCACCCTCTGGCCTTTACTGACAAGCGTACCACCTAGGATATATTGGACCACACGTACTAAAAAAAAAAAAAACCCGCCAAACAGCTGTGTCCATCACAGTGTGTGGGTGTGTGTGTGTGCACGCACATGCCCGAGTGTGTTAGTCACTCAGTCTTGTCGGATTCTTTGCAACCCCATGGACTGTAGCCAGCCAGGCTCCTCTGTCCATGGGATTCTCCAGGCAAGAATACTGGAGTGGGTTACCATTTCCTTCTTCTCCAGGAGATATTCTCGACCCAGGGATTGAACCCAGGTCTCCCACGTGGTAGACATTTTCTTCACCACCTGAGCCACCAGGGCAGCCCATCCATCAATAGGGAACTGGCTAAACTGAAGTCCCTCCACTGCTATGGTCTAAATGTGTTTCCCCTCAAATTCACATGTTGAAATCCTAACACCCAGTTGCTCCCCACACCACGCAGGAGACACTGTTTGTGAAGCTAAGGCTGGAGCCTTGGCAGCAAGTCTTGATTTTGCCTGTTGGTTGGAAGCACTTAACACAGGCCACTTGGGCTGGCACGACTCACAGGCTTCCCTCCACAGGAGAGATCATGCAAATTAAATCCTCACACTGCAGGTCAACAGAAAAAGGTTTTACTGCAGGTCATGTGTTTGCCATCCCTGGTTTCTGGACACCAGAGGCTTCAGAACCTGGCTGGCTACAGCAGTATGGGAGAAACCTCTGGGAGTTTTGTTGAGGGAAGCCTGAAGTGCAGCTGGCCCAGGGCAGGGCTGATCGCAATATTCTCAAAACCTATGCGTGCACAGAGACCCACACTACCCAGGTCCTAGCCTGAGTCAGGCAGTCCCCAGAAGTGTGGCTGTGAAAATGTTGCCAGCATCCAGCCAGGAGGAACTGAAAGTGAAAAAGAGATTGTTGCTCTGACACTGTTTTCAGATCTACTTCTTTAGAGCTAACATGCAAAGCAATCATCTAGATGTCATTTGGGGTCATTTTTTCCCAAAGAAAACTTGATATGGCTGTATTCTTTTCTTCTTCAAAAATGGGGTGGCAAAGGTAGATTCTACAGGCAGGATCTTTAGAGACTGTATACATTCTGTACTAAGTAATAATAACATATTTGCATAGTACTATGAAGGACTGCTATTTATTGAATACTTACTAAGTGCTTTGCACTCTTGATCTTATTTAATCTTCATAACAACCATAAAAGTACTTTTATCCCCAAAGTTTCCCAGGTGGCACTAGTGGTAAGGAACCCGTCTGCCAATGCAGGAGACACAAGAGACGCAGGTTTGTTCCCTGGGTCGGGAAGATGCCCTGGAGAAGGGAATGGCAACCCACAGCAGTATTCTTGCCTGGAGAATCCCCATGGACAGAGAAGCCTGGTGGGCTACAGTTTATAGGGTCACAAAGAGTCGGACATGACTGAAGCGACTTAGCACTCATGCACATCCCCAAAGCAAAGAGGAAAAAGATGAGGTTTGAAGGGTGTAAAGTCATCGCCCAGGATCACTCAGCCACAGTATTTTATCAAATCTATGACACCACTATTATTTTAAATACTGTTAAGAAAGAAAAAAATGCTGCCAATTAAACTATGATCCTCCATCAATTGCAAGGCACTTCCCAAGCCAGGGATGTTACATGTGATACCACACAGGCCTAGATCCTGCATGTAGCAACAGCGAGGGGGAGGCCTTGTGCAGCTCTCCTGCTTACAGGGCATTTCCACAATTGTTACTGAATTTCTCCCTCAGAACAATTCTGAAAAAAGCAGGGATAATAAGCCCCATTTTCAGACAAGGAAATAGGTTCATAGTAGGTGAGCAATTTGCCCAAAGTTACACAGCTTGCTGTTATAACATAGAATTCCTGGCTCCTATCTAAGTGTTTCTTCTGCTACATCATGCAGCCTCCACTCACCTCAATAAATGCCTTAGCTATTGGTTATTTATCAATGGGATATTCTAAACAAGGATGGAGGAAGATCAGGATAAATTTCTTATTATTACAACCCTAGCCACATTATCTTGCTGACAACTTTGTGAGTGAAATGCTGCCCTTTATTTAATTCATGCAGCACTTACTGTGTTATGAGCCAGCAGATACTGTGCCAGGCAGGAGATCTGAGCTACTTTAGCTCATGAATTTTATTTTGAAAGCTTTCAGGCAAACAGAAAAGTTGAAATAATAATACAGTGAACCCTCATATACCCTCCATCTACATTGCAAGTATTAACCTTTTGCCATTTGCTCTCTCCATATGTGCATTTTGTAAACCAGGTGAGCATAAATTGCAGACATCATGACACTTTACCTTAACTTTTTCAAGCTGTATCTTCTGAGAACAAAGATGTTTTTGCACATACCCATAATACCATCATACTTGTGATGGTCAGTTTTATGTGTCAGTTTCGCTAGGCTACGATCTCCAGTTGCTCAATCAAACACTAGTACGGGTAGTACTTTGAAGATAGTTTGCCAGTATGATTAAAATCCATGGTCAGGGGAGTTCCCCGCTTGCCTAGTGCTTAGAATTCCAGGTTTTCACTGCCGTGGCCCCGCTTCAATACGTGGTCAGGGAACCTAGATCCTTCAAGTCGTGCTGCAAAGCCAAAAGAAAAAAAAACAGCGTAAATAAAAGATTTTATAAAACCCATTTTCAATATTTATAATAGCCAAGACATGGAAACAACCTAAATGTCCATTGAGAGAGAAATGAACAAAGAAGATGTGGTACATATATACAGTGGACTACTGCTCCAGCCATAAAAATGAATGAAATAATGCCATTTTCAGCAATAGGGATGCAACGAGAGCTTATCATACTAAGTGAAGTAAATTGAAAAGAGAAAGACAAATACCATAGATATCACTTATATGTGAAATCTAAAACATAACAGAAATGAACCTATCTATGAAATAGAAATAGGCTCATAGACATAGAGAACAGACTTAGGGTTGCCACAGGAGGGGGAGGGAGGGATGGAGTGGAAGTTTGAGGTTAGCATATGCAAGCTATTATATATAGAAGAGAGAAACAACAGGGTCAGACTGTATAGCACAGGCTATATTCAATATCCTGTAATAAATCATAATGGAAAAGAATATGAAAAGGAATATATATATGTGTGAATCACTTTGCTGCACAGTAGAAACACATTATAAATCAACTATATTTTATTAATAAAATAAATTTAGAATAATAATAATAAAATCCACAGTCTATTGATTTTAAGGAAGGGAGATTATCCTACATAATTCAGTGGGCTTGATTCCATCAGTGAAAGGCCTTATGAACAGCTAAGGCTTCCTGGAAGATGCTCCACCTGTAGACATCAGTCTTACCCTGTGCCCAGGAGTTCCAGTCTGCCACTCCCGATGGCCTGCCCTAGGATTTCAGACTTGCTGGCTTAGTCTGTTTAGGCTGCTGTAGCAAAAATACCGTAGACTGGCTGACTTAAACAACAGACATTTATATCTCACAGTTCTGGAAGCTGGGAAGTCTGAGATCAAGGCACCAGCAGATTTGATGTCTGGTGAGAACTTGCTTCCTGGTTCATAGGTGGCCATCTTCTTGCTGTGTTTTTGTATGGTGAAGGGACAAAAGGGGTTTCTGGGGTCTCTTTTATAAGGGTTCTAATAAAGGTTCATGTGAACTTCACTAACATGACCTACATGCATGTGTATGTGCTAAGTCACTTTAGTTGTGTCCAATTTCATGGACACACCCCATGGACTGTGGCCTACCAAGCTCCTCTGTCCATGGGATTCTCCAGGCAAGAATACGGGAGTGGGTTGCCATGCCCTCCTCCAGGGGCTCTTTCCAACCCAGGGATAGAGCCCGTGTCTCTTATGTCTCCTGCTCTGGCAGGCGGGTTCTTTACCACTAGTGCCACCTGGGAAGCCCCAGTCATGACCTAATCACCTCCAAAACCCATCACTATCTTGGGGGTTTCAACATACGACTTTTGGAGGGACACCTCATTGAGGTTGATGACACTTTCTTAGCAAGCCTCCACAATCACAGAAGCCAATTCAGTGTAATGAGTGTCTTAATATGTATTTTCATTTCTTTCACCTCTCTGATTAACCCCAAATAGCACATAAACTAAGAAAATTAACATTGTGCTTATAGCTTCATTCTTTATTAATGATTCTTCTTTTTTCTTTTCCACTCTGAACAGTTTGGTGTATTTGGTAAATTTTGTTTAAGCCTTTACACACACATAAAACCATATATATACAAAACCAGGATTATACCTAATATACTTTCATATTTCATTTAGTATTATCCTGTGAGCATTTACCTATGTCATTAAAATTATTTTCCCCAAATCTATTGAGGACCAATTAACAAATACAATTATAATACTTTATTAATGATTCTTAACCTGAGGTCACAGGATGTGCTTTAATAATCAGGGAAGAGCAGGAAGCTGTAGGGAGCATTCCGAATATCCATGCATTTTGTGAACTTTCCTGGAGAGAGACTAGCTTTAATCCAATCCTCAAAAACTGCATTATACTCAAAATGACCAGAGTCGCTGCATTACAAACATCTCTCTAGCTCCATTAAATGTGATGGCAGTGACAAACAGAATGCCCACTGGCTTTAAATAAGACTCAAGTGAATCCCTGTTTTGAGAGAAATCTGATTGTGATGGGCAATAGCCAGCAACCAAGTGGTGGTTCCAGAGTTTCATTCTCTTTAGCTACCAGTGGCTCAAGGTATTTACAATATGTCTCAAACCTCTTAAGAGACAAGGATGGAGGCAGGGCCTGCAAGTTGCATTGTTAGTGGCCCTAAGCCTCAGTTCAGTTCGGTCGCTCAGTTGTGTCCGACTCTTTGTGACCCCATGAACCACAGCACTCCAGGCCTCCCTGTCCATCACCAACTTCCAGAGTCTACCCAAACCCATGTCCATCGAGTCGATGATGCCATCCAACCATCTCATCCTCTGTCATCCCCTTCTCCTCTTGCCCTCAATCTTTCCCAGCATCAGGGTCTTTTCAAATGAGTCAGCTCTTCACATCAGGTGGCCAAAGGATTGGAGTTTCAGCTTCAACACCAGTCCTTCCAATGAATACCCAGGACTGATCTCCTTTAGGATGGACTGGTTGGATCTCCTTGCAGTCCAAGGGACTCTCAAGAGTCTTATCCAACACCACAGTTCAAAAGCATCAATTCTTCAGCCCTCAGCTTTCTTCACAGTCCAACTCTCACATCCATATATGACCACTTGAAAAACTATAGCCTTGACTAGATGGACCTTTGTTGACAAACTGATGTCTCTGCCTTTTAATATGCTGTCTGGGTTGGTCATAACTTTCCTTCCAAGGAGTAAGTGTATTTTAATTTCATGGCTGCGATCACCATCTGCAGTGATTTGGGAGCCCAGAAAAATAAAGTCAGCCATTGTTTCCACTGTTTTCCCATCTATTTCCCATGAAATGATGGGACCAGATGCCTTGATCTTAACAATTGAAATTCCTCCATCCTGATAGAGGCAAGTATGGAGATAAAGCATGAAAAAGTCTCGCATATCATTTTGGTCACATCCTTTTTACACAAATATTTAGCTTAAAAAGCTGAATAATAAGCTAGTCCTTTGGCCAACATTCCTTCTTGCCAAGATTAAAAAGTAGAAGAAAAAACAATGTCTTATCAGTGAGGGGAAAGAGGGGAACTCACCAAGTTGATTCACCAAGTTGGAAGGTGCCAAGTAACGTCAGTCAAGGTCACAGAGAGCAGGGACCTCCCTGGTGGTCCAGCAGCTAAGACTCCATGCTCCCTGGTCAGGGAACTAGATCCCACATGCTACAAGTAAGACCCAGAGCAACCAAAATAAAATAAATAAAATAGAATAAATAAATATTTTTTAAAAAAAGATTTCAGAGAGCAGAAAATCCTTGTTAAAGGTTTTTCAGCCAAAGTAGTACATTCTTAAGGAAGGATGTTCCCCCCCACCCACTTTTAGTTTTGTTAAATCTCTCTAAGAGATATCGGCATTTTATACACAGGCATTGCTCCTATCTGCAGAGTCTAACTTGCAAGAAGCCCCATTCCCTTCTCCTCAAACCCTCGGAAGCCACTACCTGTGACAAGGCAGAAAAGGACAGTGCAGAATCGCCCCACAGAAACGTGCCCCTCTCTGGGCAGGAAGTGGGTGCTTCCCCCTCTGTTGGCTCCTCTGTTCAAGGCTAAACCAGGGGCAGGCCCTGGGCCAGTGCATGTCTGAGAAAACAGCTCCAGGTACTCTGTCCCTAGATTCGTCACAGGGCTATAAAACTAATGTCCCGTCCAGTATTGCTGGAATCCGCCCTGAGCCCAGGGGTAACCTCCCAGCTTCTTCTCTGCCCTAGTAAGCTGGCCAGTTCCAAGGCCCCAGCTTCTTCCTTTTATTTCCTTACTTATGACTTGAATTCCCACCTGTGACCACAACTCTCTCCCACGTACCTAAGTGACTCTCACATAAAGGGACAACAGGGTACTTGATCCAAGAAGGAAATTACATTCCAGATTGATATACATTTATGCCATGCATTTAAGGAGGAGTTAGTGAGCTTCCTGAATTCTTAGACCAAAGTTTAAATGGGGCTAATGGAGAAAATGTTAAGACTGTCAAGGGGAATTAATTCCAAGATTCTTCAGTGTCAAGATGACTTAATGCCACCATCTCCTGCTTGCCACTGAGTAAGCCACAAGTTGAAACTTAACAATTAAAAAAAAAAAAAAAGTAAATAGGAGAAATTTAAAAGATCATTAAAAATTATAAAAATGAAAAAACTATGCTATAATGCAGGAGAAAAATAAAGGCAGTAAAATAAAATGAGATTAAATAAATATAAGCTAGGAAAAAAGTAAACTCAAAGTCAAACTCAAAAAAAAGAAAGTCAAAGTGAACTCAAAGAAAGTCACATTTTTAAAAAGTGTAGGAGAGGAAAAATGGAACTTTTCCCTTCTATCTTCCTAGGTTTTATGAGTTGGCCCTGCAAAAGAAAGACAGGTTAACAAGAGAAAAACAGAGAAGTTAATGAACATGTGTATTTGTACATACATACGGGAGTATTTGGTGATAAGTAACTCAAAACAGTGGTTAGAACTTAGGCTTATATAACATCTTAGCAGAAGAACAATATATTTTTAGAGAAATGACAAGACAAAGGAAAAAATACTGAGTTACTAGGGCAGTAAATTACAGGAGGGTAAATGTATGGGGAACTAATGGAAAGTGAGGACTTAAAGGAAGGTTTGTTATGTAGATTCCTCTGGTGCTGTTTCTGGGTTGTCATTAATAACTGTCTAGAGTGTCTCCCATGATGGTGACTCACTTCTGTCCTTCATGGTAGAGAAAGGAGAAGGGACACCTTTACAGATTTACATTCTACTTTTGGCAAATGGGGGAGAAAACAGAGATTTTCCTATACTCGCTTCTTCTTGACTGCCTTTAGCTCAAAATAATTCTTATGCCAACATGGTATATTTGGGGGTGGCATATTCTGGTACCCTTCAAAAGCAGTCATGACCCCTGAAACACAAATAGAATGCTGCTGCTGCTGCTAAGTCACTTCAGTCGTGTCTGACTCTATGCGACCCTGCAGATGGCAGCCCACTAGGCTCTTCTGTCCCTGGGAGTCTCAAGGTAAGAATACTAGAGTGGGTTGCCATTTCCTTCTCCAACAGATAGAATAAGAGGGCTCAAGTATGTAAAAGAGAACACCATAAAATTATCTGTAAGCTGAATAAGATCAGGCCTCCATGTTCTGATCTTAGGGTTGAACAGCGGAGGGTGCATTCAGAAGAAACCCTAGGTTACCTGTAGATGGAATAAGAAGAAAATAGATGTCACTGCGGAAAGTCTTGTGAGGGGGCAAGATAAGGGGAATTATAGCGCCCAGGACAGCAGGACTAGCCTCTAAAAGCCCTCTTTGGATGTGTTTCATTGACAGAGAGCCACTTCTGAGCAGGTGTTAGGAATTACATCACTGCCCTCCATGTGGTCCCCACAACAAGCTGCTCTCCTGTTTTCTCGTTCCCTGAGCTCCACCGCCCAGGCACTGCCTTCTTTCTAAAGCCATACAGCTTCACAAGTGACCACCCTTCCCCTCGGACCTGCCACAGTGCTTCCTGATCATTTTTCTTGAAAGGAGCAATACCCCCTCCCCCCAATCTGGAATTCTAGTGAATTATATTTCCTTTATAAAATACAAATGATACTGCAAAAATACAAAGTATTTAAGAGGCTAAGAGTAGGGAAATTGACCCTAGAGAAGATTTTACTTTATTTTTAAAAATATTTATTTATTTGGCCACGTTGCATCTGAGGTGCAACATGCAGGGTTTTCATTTCAACACATGGGATCTTTCATCATTGTGTGGGGGCTCTCTAGTTGTGGCATTCAGGCTCAGTATACAGTGGGCAGGCTTAGTTGCCCCACCACATGGAGGATCTTAGCTCCCCAACCAGGGATTGAACCCACATCCCCTGCATTGGAAGGCAGATTCTTAACCACTGGACCACCGGGGAAGTCCTTTAAGAGGATTTTAAACTAAAATGGCAGAGCAGTGGTGTTACAAGGTTTAACACTATCCATCTGAGTCCTGCAATGAATCTACCTGCAATGAGGAACATCTGGGTTAGATCCCTGAGTCAGGATGATCCCCGGGAGAAGAACATGACAACCCACTCCAGTATTCTTGCCTGCAGAATTCCATGGACAGAGGAGCCTGGGGGGGTTCCAGTCCATGGGGTCACAAAGAGTCAGACACAACTGAGAGACTAACACTTTCACTTTCATCTGAGTCCTGGTACATCGGCCTGGAAGTCCAGGCTGTGCCAAGCCCAGGCTTAGGGAAATATGGAGACAGACAAGGGAGGGAGGCCTGAGAGTTGTAATTGGTCGTTATCTCAATAGGAACTGACAAGGCAAAGAAACTACTTAAAAAGAAAAAAAAGATGATGTCTAGTTACGCTAATGTGCCAAATTGGGTCAATCCCCTGCGCCAGTTCCAATCAGCTGGAAGTGGTTGCCTGGAGTGTGGTGCTGAACATCATGAGGCCACATGTGGACCCAGCAAGGAGGAGGACCAGGATCAATTAGCAATGCCAGCTGTGAGTGCAGGACTGGGGAGAGGTGCTGGGCATGTGTGCACAGCTGGCCCTGGGCCTGGGTGCCAGTTCTCAGAGGAAAGCTGTGTCTTACTGGGTCAGGTTCAGAATTTCATAGCTGAAAAGCTTGTGAGAGCCAGGTAGGTACCAGGAAAGAAAGGAGTAGGCAGGAAGGGCCTGTGTGTAGCTAGCAGAATATTTTTGGCAGCAAGGAACAGGGAAAGAAACTCCAATACTTTGGCCACCTGATGCAAAGAGCTGACTCATTTGATGAAAGTGAAAGAGAGGAGTGAAAAGGTTGGCTTAAAGCTCAACATTCAGAAAACTAAGATCATGGCATCTGGTCCCATCACTTCATGGCAAATAGATGGGGAAACAGTGGTTGACTTTATTTTTTTAGGCTCCCAAATCACTGCAGATGGTGATTGCAGCCATGAAATTAAAAGACACTTACTCCTTGGAAGGAAAGTTATAACCAACCCAGATAGCATATTCAAAAGCAGAGACATTACTTTGCCAACAAAGGTCCATCTAATCAAGGCTATAGTTTTTCAAGTGGTCATATATGGATGTGAGAGTTGGACTGTGAAGAAAGCTGAGTGCCAAAGAATTGATGCTTTTGAACTGTGGTATTGGAGAAGACTCTTGAGAGTCCCTTGGACTGCAAGGAGATCCAACCAGTCCATCCTAAAGGAGGTAAGTCCTGGATGTTCATTGGTAGGACTGATGTTGAAGCTGAAACTCCAATCCTTTGGCCACCTGATACAAAGAGCTGACTCATTTGAAAAGACCCTGATGCTGGGAAAGATTGAGGGCAGGAGGAGAAGCGGATGACAGAGGATGAGATGGTTGGATGGCATCACCTACTCAATGGACATGGGTTTGGGCAGACTCTGGGAGTTGGTGATGGACAGGGAGGCCTGGAGTGCTGTGGTTCGTGGGGTCGCAAAGAGTCGGACACGACTGAGCGACTGAACTGAACTGAACAGGGAAAGAAGGGCTTCTCTGGAAGCTCAGTAGTAAAGAATCCACCTGCCAGTGCAAGAGACACAGGTTCAATCCCTGGGACAGGAAGATCCCCTGGAGAAGGAAACGGCTATCCACTCAAGAATTTTTGCTTGAAAGAATATACAATGGATTAAAGACAATCTCTTTAAAAAGTGGTGCTGGGAAAACTGGTCAACCACTTGTAAAAGAATGAAACTAGAACACTTTCTAACACCATACACAAAAATAAACTCAAAATGGATTAAAGATCTCAACGTAAGACCAGAAACTATAAAACTCCTAGAGGAGAACATAGGCAAAACACTCTCTGACATACATCACAGCAGGATCCTCTATGACCCACCTCCCAGAATATTGGAAATAAAAGCAAAAATAAACAAATAGGACCTAATTAAACTTAAAAGCTTCTGCACTACAAAGGAAACTATAAGCAAGGTGAAAAGACAGCCTTAAGAATGGGAGAAAATAATAGCAAATGAAGCAACTGACAAACAACTAATCTCAAAAATATACAAGCAACTCCTGCAGCTCAATTCCAGAAAAATAAATGACCCAATCAAAAAATGGGCCAAAGAACTAAATAGAAATTTCTCCAAAAAAGACATACAGATGGCTAACAAACACATGAAAAGATGCTCAACATCACTCATTATCAGAGAAATGCAAATCAAAACCACTATGAGGTACCATTTCACGCCAGTCAGAATGGCTGCGATCCAAAAGTCTACAAGCAATAAATGCTGGAGAGGGTGTGGAGAAAAGGGAACCCTCTTACACTGTTGGTGGGAATGCAAACTAGTACAGCCACTATGGAGAACAGTGTGGAGACTCCTTAAAAAACTGGAAATAGAACTGCCTTATGATCCAGCAATCTCACTGCTGGGCATACACACTGAGGAAACCAGAAGGGAAAGAGACACATGTACCTCAATGTTCATCGCAGCACTGTTTATAATAGCCAGGACATGGAAGCAACCTAGATGTCCATCAGCAGATGAATGGATAAGAAAGCAGTGGTACATATACACAATGGAGTATTACTCAGCCATTAAAAAGAATACATTTGTATCAGTTCTAATGAGGTGGATGAAACTAGAGCCTATTATACACAGTGAAGGAAGCCAGAAAGAAAAACACCAATACAGTGTACTAACGCATATATATGGAATTTAGAAAGATGGTAACAATAACCCTGTATACGAGACAGCAAAAGAGACACTGATGTATAGAACAATCTTATGGACTCTGTGGGAGAGGGAGAGGGTGGGAAGATTTGGGAGAATGACATTGAAACATGTATAATGTCATGTATGAAGCGAGTCGCCAGTCCAGGTTTGATGCACGATACTGGATGCTTGGGGCTGGTGCACTGGGACGACCCAGAGGGATGGTATGGGGAGGGAGGAGGGAGGAGGGTTTAGGATGGGGAACACATGTATACCTGTGGCGGATTCATTTCAATATTTGGCAAAACCAATACAATATTGTAAAGTTAAAAAAAAAAAGAATTCTTGCTTGAGAAATTCCATGGAGAGAAGAGCCCAGCGGGCTACAGTCGATGCATTTGCAAAAGAGTTGAACATGACTTAGCAGCTAAACAACAACAGAGAAAGAAACCCAATTTAGCCTGCTAGAACAATGTGGAACTGTAGGAGACAACAGTTCATGAATATAGTTAGATGAGTAACACTCAACCTAACGAGACTTTGAGAGGCAGGGTGAGCCAAATGTGCTACAATGAAGGATCTAGCCTGCTTTTCCTCTTCCCTTGGCTCCTCCTTCTTCAATATGGACACCCATCATGACCACCTATCCCCTTTGCTTTAGGAACCCAGGCTTAACTCATTAGTACCTGGCACTCCTGGGGCTGGTGCATTGGTGTGTCTATGATCCAACTGGTCTAATTAGATTGCAGGGAATCATTTATTTCATGCTTGAGGGAGAGGCTTTCCTTTCCTACCCACAGTTACAACAAGAAAGTTTATTGTTCAGTCACTGCTCATCATCACCTTGCTACCATGGAGAAAGTCATCCTGAGGTCATTTCAACATGGAGGCGGGAAAAGATGAGAGAAGAGCAGGAAATAGAGGTGGAACTTTCAACTATAGCACATCTGGTTTACCATGCCGCTCCAAGTTTGAAGTGGGTCTCTCTCATTAGGTCAAAACCAAGCTGTCAGCAGGGCTACACTCCTTCTGGAGGTTCTAGAGGAGAACGGTTTTGTGTCCTTTTCCAGTTTCAGGAAGCCACCTGCATTCCTTGGCTCATAGCCTTCTTCTCCATCTTCAAAGCCAGCAATGTTGCATCTCTCTTGATCATCCTCCATAGTCACATCTTCTGACTAGTCAGGAAAGGGTATCTGCTTTTAAAGACTCATGTTATCATATTAGGCCCGCCTTCATAATGGGTAATCTCCCCATCTCAAAACTCTTAAATAAATCATAGCTACAAAGTCCCTTTTGCCCTGCAAGACAATTTAGTCACACATCCCAGGGGTGAGATGTGGACTGCTTTGCAGGGACATTATTCTGCCTACCACGCTGCCTCATAATTTCTTCAGGCCCAGATTCACACTTTGTGGCTGCATATTTCTAGACTGTACATCGAGATTTAAGAATATTAGGGGGAGAAAAGATTTCCCAGGAATAAAAAAAAATCATTAATACAGCAATATGTCCTATTTGACGGGTAACAGTATCTCCCTGGATTAAATGACGAACTATTCAAAAGGGTCCACGGGTGAACTTTAACCAAAAGAAAGCTGAGCGGAGCCCAAATTAAACTGCATCAGTTCCATAACGTCTTTAGAGAGCTTACAGTATGAAAGGGAGGTCACAGGTGAGATTATATTTCTCATAACCCCCAAGGACACAATCACTTTTATGTCAAGCTGGAAATGAAATAAAATGCAGGCTTCTAAAAAATTGTCAGATCAAGGAGAATGTCTTGACTGGACAATGAGAAAATATATATCTCTTTGGTCACCCCCTCAATCCTTTTAACTCTGGGGATTGTCATTCAATAGCTAACCCGGTCATGGAAATTAATTCATCCAGTCCAAAGGAAAGTTTCCGCCAGAGGATGAACAGCCGAGGATCTGGCTACAATTAAAAGCACTTGCTCCTTCTCAGCTCAGCTACTCAATAGAGAAGGAGGGGAGGGGTGAGAACATCAAATAAAAAGAACAGCGAGGAGTTTTGCCAGTTAACAGCAGCGTGGACAGGGGGTTGAACACAGGGAATCTGGGCTCAGCAGACATGCACCATCGCCCCTGCTTGGCTATCAACTAGCTATGAAGACTTCGGTCAATGGCCTTAACTTTTTAGGGGCCATGTTTCCTTCTCTGATTTTTTTTTATTCCAAAATTATTTGTATGCATTCTCTTTTTAAAATGCATTAAAAAGGGACTTCCCTGGTAGTCCATTGGATAAGACTCTGCCCTCCCAATGCAGGAGGTTCCAGGTTCAATCCCTGGTCAGGGAACTAGATCCCACATGTTGCAACTAAGACCCAGCACAGCCAAATAAATAAAATAAATTTAAAAAAATAATAAAATGCATTGAAGAAAAATTCATGGGATTTCTCAGGTGGTCCAATGGTTAAGAATCCATCCTGCAATGTAGGGGGACACAGGTTCAATCCCAAGTCAGGGAATTAAGATCGCACATGCCTGAGGGTAACTAAACCCTCAAACATGGAAACCATGAGCCCATGCACTGCAACAAAGATCTCGTTTGCTTCAACTAAGACCTGATGCAGGCAAACAAATATGTAATAAAAAAAAAAGAAAAGAAAAAAAATTTGTAATACTCTAACTCCATACAAGTATAGACACCTCACCTCTTATCCCAACCCCAAAGGTCAAAAATCTGGTGGGTGCCCTGCTGTATTTTCATCATGCTTGTATACAAACATTTATTCCTACTCAGAGAGTTTGAATTTTTAGTTCTTATAAAAACTGAATTTTTTTAAAAAAAGAAAAAAAATGAATTAACTATGTTTAAGACTCCACAATTTCCCTTTTTCTCATTTACCATAGATATCCTCTAGAATAATTCATACAAATCTAATTCATTCATTTATACTCACTTTAATTGAAATTATGAATATTATATTTATGTCAAAATATATCCTATTAGGGGATATCCAGGAGGTGTCTCAATTATGCTTTGTTTTATCACTAAAAAGTATGCAACAAGTTTCCTTGATTAGTTATTACATTCTCCCACTATTTTTTTTTTTAATTTGATTACACCAGGTCTTAGTTGCAGCACACGGGAACTTTAGTTGTGGTGTGCAAATTCCTAGTTGCAGCTCGTGGGACCTCTGACCAAAAATGAAATCTGGACCTCTTACATTGGGAGTTTGGTGTCTTAGCCACTGGAGCACCAGAAAAATTCCATATGTTTTCCCACTTTCATATCAGAAGACTATATTCCCAAAAATGAGATGTGAGGCAATAATATGTATTTCTTATTTTATTGGATATTATTATACTGTCTTCTCAAAGATAGCAACAATTTGCATTCTTATTAGCTACAAGACATGAGGAGGCCTGGTTTTCTCTCCCCAACAGCACTACAGATTATTACCCATTTTCATTTTTGCCACTTGATGAGGAAAAAATGTTTCATATTACTTAATTTGCATTTCCGAACATTGGTAAGGTGAGTCACCTCACTTTTTAGTAAATCTTAGTTAGTAGGTCAGACTTTCACTCTGGACAGATACTCATGGGAAAAATGGAGGAGCTTGACTAAATTTCTAGCAAAATAATGTGGCATAACCGTCTTAGCCTACAACCAATCGGTGCCTGAAACTAGTCTAAGGTTTGGCCATTATGCAAAAGACCTTGACCACATTTGAAGAAAGACTCTAAAAAAACTTGCAGAGATGTCTGAATTGCAAACAACACGACCACAGAGGCAGGAGAGTTGACTGTGAAGTTCAACATAAACTTGTTTTTGACACGTAGGCATTGCCAGACCTGGAGCAGAGGGGAAGCTCATCTTGACTGCCTGAAGCACTAGAATGAGAAGCATTTTGAAGCCCACGGGGCTCAGGATGAAAGAGAGATTGAGTAGCCACCTGTGCTACCTGTACCATAGACACAAGAATCCAGAGGGGCCGTATCCTGTTGTGGGGAGCCCTGATACTGTCCCCAAGTGGGAAGAGAGTGCGGCTGGCCCCTGGGGCTCATAGGTGTTTGGAGCTCTCTGATCTGGGTGGGAGGAAAGCCAGCACCATCATCACCAGCCCCCTCGCCCCTCCTCCTCACAGAGGCTGCAGGGCTCAGAGCCATCCTACTCCTTCTCCGACCTGCCCTCCTCTTCCTTGACCTTTCCTCATTTTATCCAGAAGTCACCTGAACAAATGCATTGGGGGCAATGGAGAGAACATTGTGATTTTCTGTACCCCAAGTCCACCAGGAATGACCAGTCATGGCTGGTAAGGGGGAAATTAAATGATATTCAAAACTCTGCAGAGAACAGAAATTGTAGGCAAGATGACAGACATAAAATCTATGATTCTCTTCAGAGAGTCAGCTTTCAAGCTAGAAAAACCACCACCACCTCTTATTGCTAAAGCTTCCAACGCCTGGGTCTCAGCTCCATCCAGGACTGTGTGTACACAGCTTCCTCTCTAGCCTCTCCTCCCCAGCCCCCTCCTTTTCCCCCAGAACTGTGCCTCGCTTATCAGGACACCGTCTGACCCCTAGCGGCCACGCCGCCTTCATCTGCACCAGGCAGGCGGCCTTTACCTGCTGGCTTGTCAAAATTCGAATTTGCTGACAGGTAAAGCGGCCTTTCTTTTGAAAAACTTATGTCTGTAAATTAGCACAGTGATGGATCTCCGCCTTTAAGAGGGTCTTCAGAACAAGTAAACTTCAGAGAAGCTACCAGAGAGGGCTAAACATCAAAGAACACAAGCAATCCTTTGTTGTGCAGCAGTGCTACTTGGCATTTCTCTGGAATCGATTTTCTCCGTGTCTTTAAACTCAGGTTCCAGAGCCCTGAAGTCTGTCTTTTAAACAGGAGTAAAGAATTACACTGAAGGTAAGGAAGTGTCCACACAGCCTTCCCAACCCACCCTGATTGAGGCTTCATGAAACAGGAAAGCCTAGAAACCAGAATATTTTCAGTCCTGTGAAGCTGCCTAAATTAGTTCTAAATAGTGGGGACAGGCAATGGGAGTTCTGAGGCTGTGAAACACTTTGGTTCTTTGTCTATTTTGTGAAGCATTTGGCAAGGGGTGGAAAGAAATTGAAAACGGAGGCAAACAGTTCTGACTGAGCCACACCGAGGTCTAGTCCAGAGAGCCTACCTCCAAACCCCACCCTGGTCTGGTCAGATCTGACTCAGGATCCACTGGGCTGAGCTTCTAGAAGGAGAGTCTCAGAAGCCACAGCTGAGGAAATATTGGGTCAGCAGGGTTTCCCAGTCCTTGCACACACACGCATACAAACACACACACACAGACACACACACACACACACAACTGGCCTCTGGTCCCAGATGGCTCTCAAAGTAGGATGACCCCATCTTAAAAAGAGCAAAAGATCTGAACAGACATCGGACCAAAGACAATATATGAAGGGCAAGTGAGTATATGAAAAGATGCTTAGTACCATTTATCATTAGGGAATTGTAACACAATAAAGTAGTATTGGATTCTAGTCCCAAGTATAAAATAAATGTCCATGAGTCCACACTGATGTAAATAAGTGGTGGAATAAATAAAGGATAGACAAATCTCCTATGATGCAGGATTCCAAATAATTTATGTAAATTCTCCCTGATTAGGCAGACAGAGCATAGCAACTTCCCACTCCCTAAGTGTGGGCTGCAAATGGGGAATGCCTTCCAAAGAGCACAGTCTGGCAGAGAGAGAGAGGACATGTGATGTTACAGTGGAGAAACCTGACCAGCCTACCTAGAGCAGATGGTGAAGGTTAGCACTGCAGTGACAAGTCATCCTGATAGTACACACCCCTGATAGAAGGTGATGAGCATTGCACCTGACCTCTATGATCTTCCTCCCCAACACCCATAAGCTGAGTCTAATGATGAGAAGAACATCAGATGAATCCTGAGGAACGGTCTACAGAATACCTGATCAGTACTACCAAATTTTGTCAAAGTCATCAAAAACAAGGGAAGTCTAAGAGAATGTCTTGGCTGAGAGGAGACTCAGAAGGCACGACAGCTAATTGTAATGTAATCCCTGAACAGAATCCTGGAACAGAAAAAGGTAATTAGATAGAAACTAAGGAAATCTGAATAAAACATGGACTTTAGTGAATAATAATGCATTTATATCAATCCATTAATTGTGACAAATGTTTCATTGTTGTTGTTCAGTCACTCAGTCATGTCAGATTCTTTGCGACCTGATGGACTGCAGCATGCCAGGCTTCCCTGTGCTTTACTATCTTCCGGAGTTTGCTCACATTCACGTCCATTGAGTCAATGATTCTATCTAACCATCTCATCCTCTGCTGCCCCCTTTTCCTCCTGTCTTCAATTGTTCCCAGCATCAGGGTCTTTTCCAATGAGTCAGTTCTTCGCATTAGTTGGCCAAAGTATTGGAGCTTCAGTTTCAGCATCAGCGCTTCCAATGAATATTCAGGGTTGATTTCCTTTAGGATTGACCAGTTTCATCTCCTTGCAGCCCAAGAGACTCTCAAGAGCCTTCTCCAACACCACAGTTCGAAAGCATCAATTCATGTTTCATACTAACATATTGATAGCAGGGGAACTGGGATCATGGTATATGGGAACTCTCTGTTCTGTCTTTGCAATTTTTCTTTAAATTCAAAACTAGTCTATAATTAAAACAAAAGTTTACTCAGGGGACTTCCCTAGTGGTTAAGGATCCTCCTTTCAATGCAGGGGATGTGAGTTTGATCCTTGGTCAGGGAACTAAGATCACACATTCCTTGGGGCAACTAAGCCTGCTCACCACAACTTGAGAAGCCGCTCTTCAACGAAGACCCAGAACAACCAAAAAAAAAAGCTCATGCAAAAAAGCAAAGTAGATAAGAGTGAAGTTGCTCAGTCATATCCGACTCTTTGAGACCCCATGGACTGTAGCCTCCCAGGCTCCTCCTGTCTATGGGATTTTCCAGGCAAGTATACTGGAGTGGGTTGCCATTTCCTTCTCCAGGAGATCTTCCCAACCCAAGGATTGAACCAGGGTCTCTTGCATTATAGACAGATGCTTTACTGTCTGAGCCACCAGGGAAGTTTGCCCAGGACCACCCTGATTTCAGTACTGAAAGTATGACATCCCTGGTCACCCCTGAGTCAGGGTAAAACAAGAGGACTGGTCATCCTGTGATACTCCAGCCTGCTCCACAAAACAAATACGCTAAGAACATATTCGTGAACTACCCTAGCTTTCCTTTCCTGGGGTTTTTGTTTGTTGCCCTTTTGGTCACTAAGTTATGTCTGACTCTTTGTGACCCCATGGACTGTAGCCCACCAGCCTCCTCTGTCCGTGGGATTCTCCAGGCAAGAATCCTGGAGTGGGTTGCCATTCCTTTCTCCAGGGGATCTTCCTGACCCAGGGATTGAACCCATGTTTTCCGCATTGGCAGTTGGGTTCTTTACCACTGAGCCATTTGTTGTGTAAATTCTTTAAGGCCTGGAACACTTGCTATTTCCCATAATTGACCTAAAAATCAACATGGCACAACAGTAATGATTTTACTTCAGTGGAAATATACATGGTGAGAAAATAAAGCTTTCTCAGACATAATCGACATTTCCTATGCTCAACATCTTCTGGCTTGACGAATCTTGAATAATTCACAGAAACATGGTTATGGCAGCTCTGGTGGGTTCTTACGGCATGAGACACAATTTCAGCCATGAATCACGGACACAGGCAAAACAAGTCAGGTCTGTTATCTGACAACCTATGAGAAACCTAAGTACATTAGGGTCAGACCTGGCCTGGGGTAGTTCAGCTGAACAACCGTCCAGAGCACATTTACAGAGTTAAATATCATGAAGACACTAAAATGCCACTGGAAAAATGACAAGGTGGAAAAAATGGAATTTTCCAGAACTCCTTTTAGGGAGGTCACTGACCATGGCTGGAAGAAATACAAATACTACTCAGCTCTAAATCTTTCCTAGAGGGCTTCAACATATGAATTTGATCATCTTTCTTAGATACACAGAAAGCCACACATCAGAGGAAAATCACTCCACTGATGGGGGCGCTTGTCCAAAGAATGTCTAGTTGGACTTACACACGTGGATTTAGGAACAACTTTTCAAACCTAGAGCACTGTAAATAAAGAAGTATCTGTCATTCGAGAAGCCAAGAGGTTGGAAAAGTATAGAGCTCCCCCACTCCTTCCCACCTTCAAAATCCACCCCCGATCTCTCATCCCCAGCCAGGCACCAAATTCCAGAAGCAAGCCTGTGGATTGCATCCCAGAGAAGAGTGGCTCCAGGTGCCCTGAGGCCTTTAGTTGCACAGAGATGACTGTGCAGGTTTGGAGCTCTGCCCTTCCTACACACAGAACTCAACCCTTCCTCCAAAAAACCCTGGAGTAAATTTCAAACACGTATGAGTTTGAAGAGTAAGCAAATTATTAGCCAGCCAAGGCCTCCACTACTTGGATCCAATTCAGGTCAGGGCAGGCACTGTGTTGAAGGCATAGGGCCCAGGCTTTAAGGATTCCGGGTTTAAATCCTGCCAGGGGCTCTTATGAATTATGTAACTTTGAGAAGAATCTTGACCTCTGGAGCCCTGGATTCATCATCTGTAAAATAAGGATAATTTTATCCATCAAATTATTTTCAATAATGCTTGTGAAACACCTGCAATGGTCTGTGGCTCACCATGGGGTCTACATTCCCTCCCATATCCTGTGTTGCTCATGGAGACTGTCCTCCCACTCCTCCGATCTGTGACAGGTATCCTCCTACCTGCCTCCCCCTGCCCTCTGCAGATAGTCTCTTCTTCTCTCAGAGAGGAAGGAAGTAGCCAGAGGCTACTGTCTCAGCCCCGAACATCTGCACCTGGTCTTTTTCCCTTCTCCTGGACAAGGCCCATCTCTAGACCACGTCTGTGGAGCCCAGAACTCTGACCTGGGAAACTGGGTTCTTCTGATTATTCCCTCCAAACTTCTAATCAGCCTCTCTCCAACCGGCTCTTAGGCTTGCTCAAGTGGCTCATGTTTTGGGTTTTGGGGGTTTTTTTTTAAAGATTCATCCTTGGTCCCACTCCAGGTTCTGCTCTAAATATCAGTCCTCCCACCAAGCCAAACTGCTTATAATGTGTGCCTGTCTCACCATTTTCAGCTCCTCAGCTCTTGCTCCTCAACCCCCATAATCTGCCTTGCTCCCATCAGTCCCCCAAATGTGCTCTCCAAGCTACGGCTCACTCACTTCTGACATCCTTGACCACCCCCTTCCAGAACTCCCATGGCCCCATGGATCTAGACTTACCTCCTTCTCTGACTTGTTCTGAAAAGATGGCCTTTCTCAGTGTTCAGGCCTAGGCCCCTCTCTCTTCTCTATCCATACACTGTGGGCTACCCCATCCTCTCATGGCTCTAATTAAGTTTATCCAAATGCTACAGACTTACAAGCTCTAACTTTAGGTCCTCTCTGCAGACCCTTATATCCAACTACAGGTGTCTCCATTTAAAGAGAATTCACTGCAAGAGGAGATAAATTATTAACTTGTCTAAGGCATTGGGCTTTGATTTAGGTCATATCTGAATGGTCTAGTGGTTTTCCCTACTTTCTTCAATTTAAGTCTAAATTTGGCAATAAGGAGTTCATGATCTGAGCCACAGTCAGCTCCTTGTCTTGTTTTTGTTGACTGTATAGAGCTTCTCCACCTTTGGCTGCAAAGAATATAATCAATCTGATTTCAGTGTTGACCATCTGGTGATGTCCATGTGTAGAGTCTTCTCTTGTGTTGTTGGAAGAGGGTGTTTGCTATGACCAGTGCATTTTCTTGGCAAAACTCTATTAGTCTTTGCCCTGCTTCATTCCATATTCCAAGGCCAAATTTGCCTGTTACTACAGGTG
Source organism: Bos indicus (assembly GCF_029378745.1). NCBI lineage: Eukaryota > Metazoa > Chordata > Mammalia > Artiodactyla > Bovidae > Bos > Bos indicus. The sequence goes on from NC_091760.1 coordinate 117,696,242, forward strand.
TTTCTTGACTTCCTACTTTTGCATTCCAGTCTCCTATAATGAAAAGGACATCTCTTTTGGGTGTTAGTTCTAAAAGGTCTTGTAGGTCTTCATAGAACTGTTCAACTTCAGCTTCTTCAGTGTTACTGGTTGGGGCATAGACTTAGATTACTGTGATACTGAATGGTTTGCCTTGGAAATAAACAGAGATCATTCTGTTGTTTTTGAGATTGCATCCAAGCACTGCATTTTGGACTCTTTTGTTGACTATGATGGCTACTCCATTTCTTCTAAGGAATTCTTGCCCACAGTAGTAGATATAATGGTCATCTGAGTTAAATTCACCCCTTCCAGTCCATTTTAGTTCGCTGATTCCTAGAATGTCGACGTTCACTCTTGCCACCTCCTGTTTGACCACTTCCAATTTGCCTTGATTCATGGACCTGACATTTCACATTCCTGTCCAATATTGCTCTTTACAGCATCGGACCTTGCTTCTGTCACCAGTCACATCCACAACTGGGTATTATTTTTTGTTGGCTCCATCCCTTCATTCTTTCTGGAGTTATTTCTCCACTGATCTCCAGTAACATATTGGGCACCTACTGACCTGGGGAGTTCCTCTTTCAGTATCCTATCATTTTGCCCTTTTCATACTGTTCATGGGGTTCTCAAGGCAAGAATACTGAAGTGGTTTGCCATTCCCTTCTCCAGTGGACCACATTCTGTCAGACCTCTCCACCATGATTATACAGTGGAAGCATACAAATAGATTTAAGGGAATATATTTAAGGGACTAGATTATGATTATAGAGTGGAAGTGAGAAATAGATTTAAAGGACTAGATCTGATAGATAGAATGCCTGATGAACTATGGTCGGAGGTTCATGACATTGTACAGAAGACAGGGATCAAGACCATCCCCATGGAAAAGAAATGCAAAAAAGCAAAATGGCTGCCTGAGGAGGCCTTACAAATAGCTGTGAATAGAAGAGAAGCAAAAAGCAAAGGAGAAAAGGAAAGATATAAGCATCTGAATGAAGAGTTCCAAAGAATAGCAAGAAGAGATAAGAAAACCTTCCTCAGCAATCAATGCAAAGAAATAGAGGAAAACAACAGAATTGGAAAGACAAGAGATCTCTTCAAGAAAATTAGAGATACCAAGGGAACATTTCATGCGAAGATGGACTCAATAAAGGACAGAAATGGTATGGACCTAACAGAAGCAGAAGATATTAAGAAGAGGTGGCAACAATACACAGAAGAACTATACAAAAAAGATCTTCATGACCAAGATAATCACAATGGTGTGATCACTCACCTAGAGGCAGACATCCTGGAATGTGAAGTCAAGTGGGCCTTAGAAAGCACCACTACGAACAAAGCTAGTGCAGGTGATGGAATTCCAGTTGAGCTCTTTCAAATACTCAATATGCCAGCAAATTTGGAAAACTCAGAAGTGGCCACAGGACTGGAAAAGGTCAGTTTTCATTCCAATCCCAAAGAAAGGCAATGCCAAAGAATGCTCAAACTACCGCACAATTGCACTCATCTCACACACTAGTAAAGTAATGCTCAAAATTCTCCAAGCCAGGCTTCAGCAATACGCGAACCACGAACTTCCAGATGTTCAAGCTGGTTTCAGACAAGGCAGAGGAACCAGAGATCAAATTGCCAACATCCACTGGATCATGGAAAAAGCAAGGGAGTTCCAGAAAAACATCTATTTCTGCTTTATTGACTATGCCAAAGCCTTTGACTGGGTGGATCACAATAAACTGTGGAAAATTCTGAACGAGATGGGAATACCAGACCACTTGACCAGCCTCTTGAGAAACCTGTATGCAGATCAGGAAGCAACAGTTAGAACTGGACATGGAACAACAGACTGGTTCCAAATAGGAAAAAGAGTACATCAAGGCTGTATATTGTCACCCTGCTTATTTAACTTCTATGTAGAGTACATCATGAGAAACGCTGGACTGGAAGAAACACAAGCTGGAATCAAGATTGCCGGGAGAAATATCAATAACCTCAGACATGCAGATGACACCACCCTTATGGCAGAAAGTGAAGAGGAACTCAAAAGCCTCTTGATGAAAGTGAAAGAGGAGAGTGAAAAAGTTGGCTTAAAGCTCAACATTCAGAAAACGAAAATCATGGCATCCAGTCCCATCACTTCATGGGAAATAGATGGGGAAACAGTGGAAACAGCGACAGAATTTATTTTGGGGGGCTCCAAAATCACTGCAGATGGTGACTGCAGCCATGAAATTAAAAGACGCTTACTGCTTGGAAGAAAAGTTATGACCAACCTAGATAGCATATTCAAAAGCAGACACATTACTTTGCCAACAAAGGTCCGTCTAGTCAAGGCTATGGTTTTTCCTGTGGTCATGTATGGATGTGAGAGTTGGACTGTGAAGAAGGCTGAGCGCCGAAGAATTGATGCTTTTGAACTGTGGTGTTGGAGAAGACTCTTGAGAGTCTCTTGGACTGCAAGGAGATCCAACCAGTCCATTCTGAAGGAGATCAGTCCTGGGATTTCTTTGGAAGGAATGATGCTAAAGCTGAAACTCCAGTACTTTGGCCACCTCATGCGAAGAGTTGACTCATTGGAAAAGACTCTGATGTTGGGAGGGATTGGGGGCAGGAGGAGAAGGGGACGACAGAGGATGAGATGGCTGGATGGCATCACTGACTCGATGGACATGAGTCTGAGTGAACTCTGGGAGTTGGTGATGGACAGGGAGGCCTGGCGTGCTTCATGAGGTAGCAAAGAGTCGGACACGACTGAGCGACTGAACTGAACTGAAGGCATTGGGCTTTCCAGGTGGTGCTAGTGGTAAAGAACCCACCTGTAAGAAACAAGGGTTCAATCCCTGGGTCAGGAAGATTCCCTGGAGGAGGGTATGGCAACCCAATCCAGTATTCTTGCCTGGAGAATTCTATGGACAGAGGAGCCTGGCAGGCTGTGGTCTACAGTATTGCAAAGAGTTAGACACATATGAAGCTCCTTAGCATGCACGCACACACTAAGGCACTGTCAGTCTGCACAGACTTGATGGCTTGAACAATGGCAACTCATTTCTCATAGTTCTGCAGGCTGGAAGTACAAGATCAAGGTGTCAGCAACCTTTTCTCTTTGGCTTGCAGACAGCCCCCTTTTGGGGTGCCTCACATGGTTTCTTGTGTGTGCACACCCCTGATGTCTCTTCGTGTGTCCAGATTTCCCCTTCTTGTAAGAGCACCAGTCAGATTGGATTAGGCCCCACCCTACAGCCTTGCTTTCACTTACTCACCTCTTTAAAGGCCTTGTCTTCAAACACAGCAACACTCTGAGTGTTAGGGCTTCAACATAAGGATTTGAACAGAATGCAATTCAGCCCCAAACAGGCATGTACTCGATATGTCAATTAAGATGTGTGAATGAGTCCAAAAGTCACTTCAGCATCAACATGTCCACCATCACCTCCATTTTTACCCCTCAGACCCCGTCCTCTACCCATGGGCCCTTCCCAGGACATGGCACCCATTTAGCTCACCACCTCCATAATCAGTCCGTCACAGGTACACCTCTGCAATCACTCACTTCTTTCTATCCTCTCAGCAACAAATGGTCCAAGCCACCATCCTCTCTCCTCTGCATTATCACAGTCAGTTCAGTCGCTCGGTCGTGCCTGTCTCTTTGTGACCCCATGGACTGCAGCATGCCAGGCCTCCCTGTCCATCACCAACTCCAGAAGTTTGCTCAAACTCATGTCCATTGAGTCGGTGATGCCATCCAACCATCTCATCCTCTGTCGTCCCCTTCTCCTCCTGCCTTTGCTCTTTCCCAGCATCAGGGTCTTTTCCAATGAGTCAGTTCTTCACATCAAGTGGCCAAAGTATTGGAGTTTCAGCTTCAGCATCAGTCCTTCCAGTGAATATTCAGGACTGATTTACTTTAGGATTGACTGGTTGGATCTCCTTGCAGTCCAAGGGATTCTTAGGAGTCTTCTCCAGTACCACAGTTCAAAAGCATCAATTCTTCTGCACTCAGCTTTCTTTATAGCCCAACTCTCACATCCATACATGACTACTGGAAAAGCCATACCTTGGACTACATGGACCTTTGTTGGCAAAGTAATGTCTCTGCTTTTCAATATGCTGTCTAGGTTGGTCATAACTTCCTTCCAAGGAGCAAGTGTCTTTTAATTTCACGGCTGCAGTCACCATCTGCAGTGTCTCCTAACTGGTCTCTCCCTGCTGGAGTGGCCTACCCACAACGCATTCTTCACGTGGCAGTAAGAATGAGCCTTTTCAAATGCTATTCTGATCAACAGATACCCACTGCCCTCACAATGAGATCTGCATTCTTCAGTATGGCCCACAAGGATTACCTGATTGTAGCCCTCCTTACCTCCTCCTCTTCCTCAATTTCTTTCAGTTCTTCAAATGCACCACTCTTTATTGTATATACTCTTTGCTTCTTCTGGGACACTCTCCACATTTCCTGTAGCACACTGTTACTTGTTCATTAGTTTTTACATTAAAGTCACTTCCTCCAGGAAGTCCTCCCTGATCTCCCCCACAAAGGGGATTGGGTACCTCCCTTTATATTGTCAGTTCAGTTCGGTTCAGTCGCTGAGTCATGTCCAATTCTTTGCGATCCCATGAACCGCAGCACACCAGGCCTCCCTGTCCATCACCAACTCCCGGAGTCTGCCCAAACCTATGTCCATTGAGTAGGTGATGCCATCCAACCATCTCATCCTCTGTCGTCCCCTTCTCCTCCTGCCCTCAATCTTTCCCAAAATCAGGGTCTTTTCAACTGAGTCAGCTCTTTGCATCAGGTGGCCAAAGGATTGGAGTTTCAGCTCAACATCAGTCCTTCCAATGAACACCCAGGACTGATCTCCTTTAGGATGGACTAGTTGTATCTCCTTGCAGTCCAAGGGACTCTCAAGAGTCTTCTCAAACACCACAGTTCAAAAGCATCAGTTCTTTGGTGCTCAGCTTTCTTTATACTCCAACTCTCACATCCATACATGACCACTGGAAAAACCTACGTTTGACTATCTGGACCTTTGTTGGCAAAGTAATGTCTCTGCTTTTGAATATGCTATCTAGGTTGGTCATAACTTTTCTTCCAAGCAGTAAGCGTCTTTTAATTTCATGGCTGCAGTCACCATCTGCAGTGATTTTAGAGCCCCCCAAAATAAAGTCTGACACTGTTTCCACTGTTTCCCCATCTATTTCCCATGAAGTGATGGGACTGGATGCCATGATCTTCGTTTTCTGAATGTTGACCTTTAAGCCAACTTTTTCACTCTCCACTTTCACTTTCATCAAGAGGCTTTTGAGTTCCTCTTCACTTTCTGCCATAAGGGTGGTGTCATCGGCATATCTGAGGTTATTGATATTTCTCCCGGCAATCTTGATTCCAGCTTGTGCTTCTTCCAGTCCAGCGTTTCTCATGATGTACTCTACGTAGAAGTTAAATAAGCAGGGTGACAATATACAGCCTTGACGTACTCTTTTTCCTATTTGGAACCAGTCTGTTGTTCCATGTCCAGTTCTAACTGTTGCTTCCTGATCTGCATACAGGTTTCTCAAGAGGCTGGTCAAGTGGTCTGGTATTCCCATCTCGTTCAGAATTTTCCACAGTTTATTGTGATCCACCCAGTCAAAGGCTTTGGCATAGTCAATAAAGCAGAAATAGATGTTTTTCTGGAACTCTCTTGCTTTTTCCATGATCCAGCGGATGTTGGCAATTTGATCTCTGGTTCCTCTGCCTTGTCTGAAACCAGCTTGAACATCTGGAAGTTTGCGGTTAACGTATTTCTGAAGCCTGGCTTGGAGAATTTTGAGCATTACTTTACTAGTGTGTGAGATGAGTGCGATTGTGCGGTAGTTTGAGCATTCTTTGGCATTGCCTTTCTTTGGGATTGGAATGAAAACTGACCTTTTCCAGTCCTGTGGCCACTGCTGAGTTTTCCAAATTTGCTGTCATATTGAGTGCAGCACTTTCACAAAATCATCTTTTAGGACTTGAAAGAGCTCAACTGGAATTCCATCACCTGCACTAGCTTTGTTCGTAGTGATGCTTCCTAAGGCCCACTTGACTTCACCTTCCAGGATGTCTGGCTCTAGGTGAGTGATCACACCATCGTGATTATCTTGGTCATGAAGATCTTTTTTGTACAGTTCTTCTGTGTATTCTTGCCACCTCTTCTTAATATCTTCTGCTTCTGTTAGGTCCCTACCATTTCTTTCCTTTATTGTACTTTATATACTTTATACCCTTTATACTGTACTGCATGGTAAATTATCTATCTCTTCCACTAGAAATCATAATAGGAAACATGTCTCTGTTGCTCTTTCCCCAATGTCTAGTACTGTGTCAAAAATATAATACATACTGAATAAATATTGAATGAAAAAATTAGTGAATGCAAGCATAGAACATGGCAAAAGTAATGGACACAGCAAAAAAGGACCTGGGTCCTTGTCTCAACTCTGTCATTAACCAGCTATACCACAGTGTTGCTAGGCCAAGTATTACTGGGTTAGAAGCTCATCTCTCAAAGTCTCTCTTAATTCTAAACAGCTATAATTCTTCATTTCTGATCCCAGGTAGAACAGACTGTGTTGCGTATCCAAGAAAGAGATCTTTTGCCTGCTACTGATTCAGACAGAATGCCAATAGCTTGATGGAAATATAAGAGGCCCAGGAAAGGCCAGCAGAAGGCAGAAGTAATAAAAAAAAGACTGTTCCCTGACACTAAACGTCTTCTGAATCAAGATGATTAAATAAATCATTCTTGACAACAATCTAAAGAGAAAAGAGACACTGAATGTAGTGACTTTTGGCCTCCCCTCCCCACGGTGTATTTTTTCTCTTCCTCTGTCACCCTCCCTATATAAACTGATGGACTCTCATTCTTAATAAAATCTGTATGGTGGGGGTGGGTGTGGGTATCTCTTTGATGAAGATCATTATGGATCAAGTCCCAAAACCTTCTCTTAGCTTGATGAGATTGTTGTCAATTTCCTACAAGGAAAACACAATTCGTTTTAAGTAATAAAGGCTCCTTTCTGGTTTGCAAGAACTAGGATGAGGTGCGGCGGTGAGGGGCGGGGGGAGGCGGGTGGACGCTGGTGAAGAAATGTAATTTAGAAGCCACATTTGGAAGATCTTTAGTCAGCCATGGAAAACAGTAGGTGCATGTGCTACAGATCTGAAGAAAACCTGGCAGACTACCTTTCTTGTATTTTATTTCTCCTCTTCTATTTTAAAAGCAGCAGCTCCTTCTACTGTATGTTTGATGCCAGCAAAGCAAAGAAGAAATGTGACTAGGGCAGGAACACATGTTTGCCACAGAAGGAAACTGCAGAGGTCTGTCAATACATTTGCCTTGTAGGGAAAACAGGTGTGACTACAGAGTTGCATAAGTTAAGCAGAAATAAAATGAAGGCAACCTGGAAGAATTCCTCTCAACAGGAGGGCCACAGAGCAACTTGTCAGAGTGCTGTGGATACAAAGGTGAATAAAACAGAGCCTTGTCCTTGAGGATGTCAGTCTATCACAGAGATCCTCAACTTCGGTTGTTCGCTGAAATCACTAGGGAGCTTGAAAAAACACTGATGCACTGTTGGTTGGGAATGTAAAATGGTGCAGCCACACTGGAAAACCATATGATGGGCCCTCAAAAAATTAAAAATAGAATTACTATATGATCCAGCAATTCTATTTCTGGATATATACCTAGAAGAATTGAAAGCCGGGTCACTCGTGTTCATAGCAGCATTATCCACAGTAACCAAAAGGTGAAAGCAACTAATCATCCATCAACAATGAACAGATAAACAAAATGGGTGTAAAAATACAAGGGGATATTATTTGGTCTCAAAAAGGAAGAGAATTTTGATATATGGTATGGTTTTTCCTGTGGTCATGTATGGATGTGAGAATTGGACTGTGAAGAAAGCTGAGCGCTGAAGAATTGATGCTTTTAAACTGTGGTGTTGGAGAAGACTCTTGAGAGTTCCCTGGACTGCAAGGAGATCCAACCAGTCCATTCTGAAGGAGATCAGCCCTGGGATTTCTTTGGAAGGAATGATGCTAAAGCTGAAACTCCAGTACTTTGGCCATCTCATGTAAAGAGTTGACTCATTGGAAAAGACTCTGATGCTGGGAGGGATTGGGGGCAGGAGGACAAGGGGACGACAGAGGATGAGATGGCTGGATGGCATCACTGACTCGATGGACGTGAGTCTGAGTGAACTCCGGGAGTTGAGTGTTGGACAGGGAGGCCTGGCGTGCTGCGATTCATGGGGTCGCAAAGAGTCGGACACAACTGAGTGACTGATCTGATCTGATAACAAATCAAATCAGCCAGTCATAAAAAGATAAATACTGTATAACTCTAATTATATGAGGTTCCTAAGTAGTCAAATTCATAGAGACAGAAAGTAGAATGATGGTTGCCAGGGGCTAGAGGCAGGAGGTAATGGGAGTTATTTAACGGGTGCAGAATTTTGATTTTGCCAGATGAAAAGTTTGGTGGATGGCTGGTGGTGATGGTAGCATAGCAATGTCTGTGTACTTTATGCCACTGAAGTTAGACTTAAAACTAGTTAAGAAGATGAAGCTTACATTATGAGTATGTTGCCACAATTTAAAAATAATTAGGTCATTAATTGATTTGAAAAAAAAAAAAACAAAACAAAACACTATTGCCAAAATCCCACCACCAGAGAGCCTGATTTAATTGGCCTGAAGTATACCCTGGACATGGGGCTTTTTAAAACCTTCTAGAATATTCATTCCAGAGAAGGCAATGGCAAGCCACTCCAGTACTCTTGCCTAGAAAATTCCATGGATGGAGGAGCCTGGTAGGCTGCAGTCCATGGGGTCGCTACGAGTCGGACACGACTGAGCAACTTCACTTTCACTTTTCACTTTCACGAAATGGAGAAGGAAATGGCAACCCACTCCAGTGTTCTTGCCTGGAGAATCCCAGGGACGAGGAAGCCTGGTGGGCTGCTGTCTATGGGGCCGCCCAGAGTCAGACACGACTAAAGCGACTTAGCAGCAGTAGCAGCAGAAGATTCATTCAAGAAGCACTGCTGTGCACTTTAAAAACCACTAGTCTGGACAGAAAGAACTAAATCTAGAGTTAGAATATCTGAATATCATTATCATTTAAAGCCACATGAGCACTTGAAACTTTGCTGAACCTGTTTACCTCTTTATGTGTAAACTTATATGACACCACCTCATGGTGGTGTTGCCAGGATTCATTTAAGTTAGATATGTGAAAAGATTTTATACTTTAACAATCACAAGGCTATGGGAGGGAGGCTCATGAGGGAGGGGATATATGTATACATATAGTTGATTCATGATGCAGCATAGCAGAAACCAGCACAACATTATAAAACAATTATATTCCAATTAAAAATTTTCTATATATATCAAACAATAAAAATGATTTTTTTTACTTTTAAAAATAGTTTCTATAACTAGCAAAAAATATAAGAAAACAAAAGATCTATAAATGATGATGCAATCAGCTAAGTCCATTCTTTTATGCTAAGACAGGAAACTACCAGTTTTGGATGACAAGAAGTAAAATGCTGTCACTGCAAATGAACGTGTGAACTTAAAAAAAAATCGTGACATAATTAGATGGTAGAAAAATAAGCACAGAGATTATTTTCTTATCTTCCTGACATCTAAAGGCTTCCCTAGTGGCTCAGACGGCAAAGAATCCTCCTTCAGTGCAGGAGACCCAGGTTTGATCCCTGGGATGAGAACACCCCCTGGAGAAGGAAATGGCTACCCACTCCAGTATTCTTGCCTGGAGAACCCATGGACAGGGAGCCTGGCCAGCTACAGCCTATAGGGTCACCAAGAGTCGGACATGACTGAGCAACTGAGCATGCACACTGACATCTAAATGCCTTTATTCAATCCCCAAAGTGAAATGGATCTCTTCTTCCCTCCCTCAAAAGTCTCAAAGAACCCTATTAGCATCTTTACTATAGCATCAACCCTGCATCCAAGTGACTGGTATATAAGTCTACTACCCAGAAATCTCGGCTCCAGAAAGGCAAGCCATGACTGATGCATGGCCACAGGCCTCACCATGCTCAGCACATGGCATACATTCAGTAAATATTTGCTAAATCAGGTTGAACTGCATTATTTAACATCATGTAAACCTGAGGCATTTGGTGCATCTCAAGCACTGCGTCCCTGTCACCAGCAGATTCATTATTCCAAGGACAAGCTTTACTTCCATAAATAATAAGGAATATGCACAGGGCAAGAACAGTGCCCCACCCTCCAAAAAAAAGAGCTGTTGTGATACACACATGCAGTCACAATCCAAAATAAAGGCTCTACTGTCCCTGACACCCAAGTCACCCAACCATATTCTTCTACTTTGGTACAAATATTGGTCTATTATTATAAACTTGAAGGGTGAGCCAATATGAGCCCAAAATGATAATATATTTTACAAAATGTGAAAGTATTTTTCCTTGAGTCATTAGGAGATATTAAAGCAGTGAGTAGACAGCTTATTAAAAAGCAGAGACATTAGTTTACCAACTAGTCAGGTATGGATGTGAGAGTTGGACTATAAAGAAAGCTGAGTGTAGAAGAATTGATGCTTTTGAACTGTGATGTTGGAGAAAACTCTTGAGAGTCCCTTGGACTGCAAGGAGATCCAACCAATCTATCCTAAAGGAAATCAGTCCTGAATATTCATTGGAAAGACTGATGTTGAAGCTGAAACTCCAATACTTTGGCCACCTGATGCAGAGAAGTAACTCACTGGAAAAGACCCTGATGCTGGTAAAGATTGAAGGTGGGAGAAGGGGACGACAGAGGATGAGATGGTTGGGTGGCATCACAGACTTGATGGACATGAGTTTGAGCAAGCTCCAGGAGTTGGTGATGGACAGGGAGGCCTGGCGTGCTGCAGTCCATGGGGTCACAAAGAGTTGAACACAACTGAACGACTGAACTGAACTGAAAAGCAATGAGTTGGTCAACCTTCCCAACACATAAGACCATCCACTGCTGAAATGTAAGGAAGAAGAAACAAAATTCACTGCTCCTTCCTTTTATTTAGGCATTCCTCTCTTAATCAGGGCATCGGTTCTTAATCGGAGTTAATTTTGTCATATACTATACAAAGGTATTTGGTAATCTCATTTGGCCTTCCATAAACTCCAATTAGGAAAACTTATCTGGGAAGAGATGGTGGGGGAAAAAATTACTAATTTTTGCATGTCTGTTCTAGGCTAGGCCCTTTATTTTCTCATTCAGTTCAGTCACTCAGTCGTCTCTGACTCTTTGCAACCCCGTGGACTGCAGCACGCCATGCTTCCCTGTCCATCACCAACTCCCAGAGTTTGCTCAAATTTATGTCCATCAAGTCTGTGATGCCATCCAACCATCTCATCCTCTGTCGTCCCTGTCTCCTCCCACCTTCAATCTTTCCCAGCATCAGGATCTTTTCCAATGAGTCAGTTCTTTCCATCAGGTAGCCAAAGTATTGGAGCTTCAGCTTCAACATCAGTCCTTTCAACGAATATTCAGGACTGATTTCCTTTAGGATGGACCGATTTGATCTCCTTGCAGTCCAAGGGACCCTCAAGGGTCTTCTCCAACACCACAGTTCAAAAGCATCAATTCTTCAGTGCTCAGCTTTCTTTATAGTTCAACTCTCACATCCATACATGACTACTGGAAAAAACAAAGCTTTGATCAGACGGACCTTCATTGGCAAAGTAATGTCTCTGCTAATTTTTAATATGCTGTCTAGGTTTGTCATAGCTTTTCTTCCAAGAAGCAAGCGTCTTTTAATTTCATGGCTGCAGTCCCTATCTGCAGTGATTTTCGAGTCCAAAAAAATAAAGCAATAAAATATTTTCTCATTAGAGTCTCATAACAACTCTGTCAGATAGTAATGTGTTCAGTTGCAAACAACGGAAACACTGATCTAAAGTGACTTAAACAAATAGTATTTATTTTTCTCACATATAAAAGTTTGGAGATTGGGGCTGTTGGCACTGGCTCTCTTTCCTTTGTGTCTATTGCCTCTTGGCCACAAGATGGGAACTTTAGCTCCAGACATCACACCATGTTCAAGGCAAGAATAGGGAGGGTCCATGCCCACTGTACTGTTCCCCTTTCTCTCTCTCTCTCTCTTTTTAAATCAAGAAAGTAAATGCTTTCCCAGAAAGGCACTCCTGCTGATTTCTGCTCATGTCTGGTTTAGACTGGGTTCTCTAGATGCTAAAATGGGGATTCTTGTGCAGGCAACTTATTGAGGGAATATTTTCAATAAAGCTCTTAAGGGAGCAAAGAAAGCAGAGGAAAGAAGTCAGGCAAGGATGTGGGTTTAGCTGAAACCTCACCTCAGCCTGATCCCACCATGGAGCCAACTCACATTGAGGCAAGGGGCTCTGGCTTTCACATCCTTGTCTTGGTCAACCATTGGCTGCAAGTTGCTGAGGGCGTGCAGCATAATCTGCTAGTCATTTCCAAGCAAGGAGGCTCCCTTTGGCTGAGGGCAATTCACAGCCATGGGATGACAGGTGCAATGTCCCAATAAAGGAAGAGGCCATCAAAGCATCTTCTACAATCTCAGGGTCTAAAACTAGGTCACATGACTGCCTCTGGGCACAGTGGATGTTTGGAAAGTAAACATCTGGTTTTTAAGCCTCTATTGTGAGATATGAATGATTCGGTTGTCAATCAACAACATCTTCCAAAACATCTCCTGAGATAGGACCCTCACTTGTTAAAGAGAGAAATCTTTTTCCCTACTCCTGATATTTCCTTCTACATGAAATGAATTCCACTTGAACAGTTGCCTAAAATTTTTTGGTCTCAGGATCCCTTTAAATTATTAAAAATTATTGAAGACTTTTAAAAGCCTTTATTAATCTAGGCTAAATCTATAGCTATTCACCATGTTAGAAGCTAAAACTGATAAAATTTTAAATATTCATGGGAATTCCCTGGCAGTCCAGGGGTTATCACTTGGTGCTTTCACTTCCAGGGGCCTGGGCTTGATCCCAGATCAGGGAATTAAGATCCCACAAGCCAAGTAATGTAGCCAAAAACTTTTTAAAATATTTATGTACTAATTCATTTTAAAATAACAACAATAAATCCATTAAGTATTAACATAAATACATGTTTATAAAAAACATTATTTTCAAAAAATTTAATTAAGAGTATAATTGTTACCTATTTTTACAATCTTACTGTCTGGCTTAATAGAAGACAGCTAGATTCTCATAGATTCTGCATTGTTTGTTTTGCAACATGTTTGGTTGAGGTACATCAAGAAAATCCAACTTTGTAAAGATTTGGAATTGGAAAAAGGAAGAATATTTTAATATTTTCAAGTAATTGTGGATATTCTGCTTTGATACTACATCAAAACTCAATAAGCAGTAGTTTCTTAAAGATCAATTGCAACATGAAACAAAACCAAATCAGTGAACTTTACAAATGCTGTTAAATTGAAATTCTCTGACCTCTTGCAGTTTGAATGGATCTTTGTAACATCCTGGAGCAATATTTTAAAAGTTCTGTTTCACTGAGTCAACCTGATCTTCTAAATGTTGCCTCATTTTGTCATACAGTATCCAAAACCACATTCATTAATATCACCATCAATATCATCAGAAAAGTGACACGCCACCCCCACCCCCACCCCTGGGGCAGGGGACTGGCCACTTGCTGGGCATCTGAAATAAAATGCCACACAGTGCCTACAAACCAGGAGAGGAGAAAAAAAAAAGTCTTTAAGTAGGAAAGCTGTCAAGCCTATGGTGGCAGATACAAGTTTTCTAAAATTCTAATTTTTGCTTGTAAACACAGTTTTATCATTAGCAACAAATACTGTCAGTTACCTTGAAGTGACAGTCACTTCATAAGAGAAAATGCTTGCCAAATGCCCAAGTCTGAATAATCAGTTTGTCAGTAATGAGTGGCAAGTAAAATGATGTTCAAGAGGGAATTCTAGTTCGGCTCATAAACCAAACAATAACACAAATGCTTCTCCTCTAGACAACCACGGTGTTCCAGGATGCAGCACAAGTACACGCAACCACTGATGTAAGAAAACTAACGACGTTCATCAAAGTCATTCTTAAACGAAGCCTCTCAGTTTTTTTCTCTTAGTGTGTGGCAGGAAAGAACACAGTGACTACTAGGACAGTTTGGTGTCTCTGCTCTGATTCATGCTCAGACGTAAGCAGTTTCACCCACCTTCGTGTGTGCATCATCAGTGCAAATGTCAACACAGTGAAAAAGGCAAATAACATCTTAGCACAGTTAAGAAAATACATTTGATCTCACTGACCCCCCTGAGAGGCTCTTGGGGACTCTTAGTGTTCTGAAGACTATGCTTTAAGAACTTCTGCACTAGAAAGTGAAGCCAGGTTCACTTTGGCTTCCTGTCGGCCAACTCGTTTCCAGAGAGAAAGAGGAAGATGAATTCTGCATTCCCTGCCTCTTCTCAATCTCAACAACTGGAATTCATCTTTCCTTCCCTCCAAGGGAGTGAACTAGGAATCCCGCCATTACTGAAAATCCTGTCAGGTAGCTATTGATGCCATTACAAAACCTTAGTCAAAGCTTTATTGTTATCATTTGTTTTATCTCATTTTTTTAAAATGTTATTGGAACATAATTGATTTAAAATGTTGTGTTAATTTCTGTCGTACAGCAAAGTGAATCAGTTATACATATACACCGTTGTTGTTTAGTCGCTAGGTCATGTCTGACTCTTTGGGACCCCATGGACTGTAGTGTGCCAGGCTTCCCTATCGTTCACTATCTCCTGGAGTTTACTCAAACTCATGTCTACTGAGTCAGTGATGCCATTCAACCATCTCATATTCTGTTTCTCCCTTCTCCTCTTGCCCTCGATACATATACATATGCCGACTCTTTTTTTAGATTCTTTCCCCATTCCGTTCAGTTCATTTCAGTCGTTCACTCATGTCCGGCTCTTTGCGACGCCATGGACTGCAGCACCACAGGCCTCCCTGTTCATCACCAAATCCCAGAGTTTACCCAAACTCATGTCCATTGAGTCGGTGATGCTATGCAACTTTCTCTTCCTCTGTCATCCCCTTCTCCTCCCACCTTCAATCTTTCCCAGCATCAGGGTCTTTAGAAATGAGTCAGCTCTTCCCATCAAGTGGCCAAAGTTTTGGAGTATCAGCTTCAACATCAGTCCTTCCACTGAAAACCCAGGACTGATCTCCTTCAGGATGGACTGGTTGGATCTCCTTGAAGTTCAAGGGACTCTCAAGAATGTTCTCCAACACCCACAGTTCAAAAGCATCAGTTCTTCGGTGCTCAGTTTTCTTTATAGTCCAACTCTCACATCCATACATGACTACTGGAAAAACCACAGCCTCAACTAGATGGACCTTTGTTGGCAAAGTAATGTCTCTGCTTTTGAATATGCTATCTACTTGGTCATAACTTTCCTTCCAAGGAGCAAGCATCTTTTAATTTCATGGCTGCAGTCACCATATGCAGTGATTTTGGAGGCCAAAAATATAAAGTCTGACACTGTTTCCACTGTTTCCCCATCCATTTCCCATGAAGTGATGGGACCAGATGCCATGATCTTCATTTTCTGAATGTTGAGCTTTAAGTCAACTTTTTCACTCTCCACTTTCACTTTCATCAAGAGGCTCTTTAGTTCTTCTTCACTTTCTGCCATAAGGGTGGTGTCATCTGCATATCTGAGGTTATTGATATTTCTCCTGGCAATCTTGATTCCAGCTTGTGCTTCATCCAGCCCAGCATTTCTCATGATGTACTCTGCATATAAGTTAAATAAGCAGGGTGACAATATACAGCCGTGACATACTCCTTTTCCTATTTGGAACCAATGTGTTGTTCCATTTACAGTCCTAACTGTTGCTTCCTGACCTGCATACAGGTTTCTCAAGAGGCAGGTCAGGTCTGGTATTCCCACCTCTTTCAGAATTTCCCACAGTTTATTGTGATCCGCACAGTCAAAGGCTTTGGCATAGTCAATAAAGCAGAAATAGATGTTTTTCTGGAACTCTCTCGCTTTTTCCATGATCCAGCGGATGTTGGCAATTTGATCTCTGGTTCCTCTGCCTTGTCTGAAACCAGCTTGAACATCTGGAAGTTCACAGTTCACGTATTGCTGAAGCCTGGCTTGGAGAATTTTGAGCATTACTTTACTAGTGTGTGAGATGAGTGCAATTGTGCAGTAGTTTGAGCATTCTTTGGCATTGCCTTTCTTTGGGATTGGAATGAAAACTGACCTTTTCCAGTCCTGTGGCCACTGTTGAGTTTTCCAAATTTGCTGTCATATTGAGCGCAGCACTTTCACAAAATCATCTTTTAGGACTTGAAATAGCTCCACTGGAATTCCATCACCTCCACTAGCTTTGTTTGTAGTGATTCTTCCTAAGGCCCACTTGACTTCACATTCCAGGATGTCTGCCTCTAGGTGAGTGATCACACTGTTGTGATTATCTGGGTCAAGGAGATCTTTTTTTGTACAGTTCTTCTGTGTATTCTTGCCACCTCTTCTTAATATCTTCTGCTTCTGTTAGGTCCATATTATTTCTGTCCTTTATTGAGCCCATCTTTGCATGAAATGTTCCCTTGGTATCTCTAATTTTCTTGAAGAGATCTCTAGTCTTTCCAATTCTGTTGTTTTCCTCTATTTCTTTGCATTGATCACTGAGGAAGGTTTTCTTATCTCTCCTTGCTATTCTTTGGAACTCTGCATTCAAATGGGTGTATCTTTCTTTTTCTCCTTTGCTTTTTGCTTCTCTTCTTTTCACAGCTAATTGTAAGGCCTCCTCAGACAGCCATTGTGCTTTTTTGCATTTCTTTTTCTTGGGGATGGTTTTGATCCCTGCCTCCTGTACAACATCATGAACTTCCATTCATAGTTCATCAGGCACTCTGTCTATCAGATCGAGTCTCTTAAATCTATTTGTCACTTCCACTGTATAATCATAAGGGATTTGATTTAGGTCATACCTGAATGGTCTAGTGGTTTTCCCTACTTTCTTCAATTTAAGTCTGAATTTGGCAACAAGGAGTTCATGATCTGAGCCACAGTCAGCTCCCAGTCTTGTTTTTGCTGACTGTATAGTGATTCTCCATCTTTGGGTGCAAAGAATATAATCAATATGATTTCGGTGTTGGCCATTTGGTGATGTCCATGTAAAGTTATGACCAACCTAGATAGCATATTGAAAAGCAGAGACATTACTTTGCCAACAAAGGTTCGTCTAGTCAAGGCTATGGTTTTTCCTGTGGTCATGTATGGATGTGAGAGTTGGACTGTGAAGAAGGCTGAGCACCAAAGAATTGATGCTTTTGAAGTGTGGTGTTGGAGAAGACTCTTGAGAGTCTCTTGGACTGCAAGGGGATCCAACCAGTCCATTCTGAAGGAGATCAGCCCTGGGATTTCTTTGGAAGGAATGATGCTAAAGCTGAAACTCCAGTACTTTGGCCACCTCATGCGAAGAGTTGACTGATTGGAAAAGACTCTGATGCTGGGAGGGATTGGGGGCAAGAGGAGAAGGGGACGACAGAGGATGAGATGGCTGGATGGCATCACTGACTCGATGGACGTGAGTCTGAGTGAACTCCAGGAGTTGGTGATAGACAGGGAGGCCTGGCGTGCTTTGATTCATGGGGTCGCAAAGAGTCGGACACGACTGAGCAACTGATCTGATCTGATCTGATGTGTAGAGTCTTCTCTTGTGTTTTTGGAAGAGGGTGTTTGCTATGACCAGTGTGTTCTCTTGGCAAAACTCTATTAGTCTTTGCCCTGCTTCATTCTGTACTCCAAGGCCAAATTTGCCTGTTACTCCAGGTGTTTCTTATCTTCCTACTTTTGCATTCCAGTCCCCTATAATGAAAAGGACATCGTTTTTGGGTGTTAGTTCTAAAAGGTCTTGTAGGTCTTCATAGAACTGTTCAACTTCAGCTTCTTCAGTGTTACTGGTTGGGGCATAGACTTGGATTACCGTGATAGTGGCGGCTGTGCGGTGCTGGAGTGGTGAGCGCTGGAGCGGTGAGCGGCCAAGAGGAGATACCCCACATCCAAGGTAAGGAGCAGCAGCTGCACTTTGCTGGAGCAGCTGTGAAGAGATACTCCACATCCGAGGTAAGAGAAACCCAGTAAGATGGTAGGCACTGAGAGAGGGCATCAGAGGGCAAACAGACTGAAACCGCAACCACAGACAACTAGCCAATCTGATGACATGGACCACAGCCTTGTCTAACTCACTGAAACTAAGCCATGCTGTTTAGGGCCACCCAAGACGGGCGGGTCATGGTGGAGAGTTCTGACAAAACGTGGTCCACTGGAGAAGGGAATGGCAAACCACTTCAGTATTCTTGCCTTGAGAACCCCATGACCAGTATGAAAAGGCAAAAAGATAGAACACTGAAAGATGAACTCCCCAGGTCAGTAGGTACCCAATATGCTACTGGAGATCAGTGGAGAAATAACTACAGAAAGAATGAAAAGATGGAGCCAAAGCAACAAAAACACCCAGTTGTGGATGTGACTGGTGATAGAAGCAAGGTCTGGTACTATAAACAGCAATATTGCATAGGAACCTGAAATGTTAGGTCCATAAAGTGAAAGTGAAAGTGAAAGTGAAGTCACTCAGTCGTGTCTCACTCTTTGTGACCCCATTGGACTGTAGCCAACCAAGCTCCAGAATACTGGAGTGGGTTGCCATTTCCTTCTCCAGGGGATCTTTCCAACCCAGGGATTGAACTCAGGTCTCCCACATTGCAGGCAGAAGCTTTAACCTCTGAGCCACCAGGGAATCCCTGAATCAAGGCAAATTGGAAGTGGTCAAACAGGAGATGGCAAGAGTAAACATCGACATTTTTGGAATCAGTGAAGTAAAATGGACTGGAATGGGTGAATTTAACTCAGATAACCATTACATCTACTACTGTGGGCAAGAATCCCTTAGAAGAAATGGAGTAGCCATCATAGTCAACAAAAGAGTCCAAAATGCAGTACTTGAATGCAATCTCAAAAACGACAGAATGATTTCTGTTCGTTTCCAAGGCAAACCATTCAATATCACCATAATCTTTCCCCATAAGAGGTCATTATGGAGTATTGAGAAGAACTCCCTGTGCTATACAGTAGGTCCTTATTAGTTATCTGTTTTAAATGTAATAGTATGTATGTGTCAATCCCAATCTCTCTCGAAGCTTTTTAATCATTCAGTTTACTTCCTAAGGTAACAAGGTGCTTACAGCAGAGACCCTGAACCAAGAGGGGGCATCTGACCCAATCTTAGACAATTTGAAGCTATTTCCTGGGAATCTGACCCAGATGTGGTTGAGTCCCATCCTCTAAACAGTAGGTATTTGTCTTCATTGTTTAACAAATAAATAGGTCTGGAGAAGTAGTCCCTTCTGGAGCAAAGGGAAGATGTCTTCTTTCATCTTCTGGAATCAGCATCAGAATTTGATTTTGACTATGCAATCCCATGGCAGGCAGTCATGCTGAGACTGCCAATCAAAGTGCACTTCCTCCAAGTGTGACTAGAGACTCCTTGGAAAATTAAACATTCATCCCTTGAATCTGAATCATGAGCTGAGTGACTCTGAGGCTGAAGATGAATGATCACTCACCCTAAAAGCAGTCCCATAGAGACTGTCTGCTAGCTCTTGCCACCTAGTTCCTAGTTCTATCAAAGACCACAGTGCATGCATTTTTATTCCTGTTCTCTAAGCTAACCCATTTGGCTAAATCAGGCAAAGTCTGTTTCTGTTGCTTGCAGCAAATGACTCTAATTGATACAGCCCCAAAGACAAATTGCAAACTCTACCCTAGGAAGAGCATAAACTGCTTACAGCTCCCCAAATCCCAATTTTCCAGGCTTGAAAATGTTGAGATCCACCAGGCACCTCTTATATTTCATGGAGGCCCGGGAGCTGGGCCTTGTGTGTATTTTCACAGCATGCATTTCCATACTGCCTTCTCTCAAGCCTTAATGGGAAGTCTTTTCACAGCCATTTCCTGGGGAAGTCATGATATTTCCCAAGCCCCTGAGACAGAACCTTTTAATTATTATTTGATAGAGGAAACACTATAAGTTGGATTTTTATTTCATGTTTTTAGCACAGAATATACTGGGCAAATGCGCATTTATGCTTTGGAGCCATGGCCAAAACTGAAGCCATATAAAATCACTAGTTTGAATTTACTATTATTCTGATTGCACTGGCCAGTCTCTGGACAGGTGATAAAGTCTTTATTGATTATCCACAGTCAGTGTTATACATATATGTTATACATATACATATATTCTTATACTGAACAGTCTGATGCAGTAGGGACTGGAAATACAGCGGTCAGGGCCACTATGTGACATCCAGTGTCAAGTGAATATCCTGTATGCTGGGGTCACAAACTCAGATGGCTAAGAGATGAGCATGTGGCAAAACTGAAAATAGCAGACTGCCAGGGAAAGGGACCAACTGAAGAATTCATGCCTCATTTCAAGGCAGGAAACTGACATTCCAGTCCAGACAACTGAAAGCTGCCCTAAAAAGGGATTTGTGAGCTTTGCAAACACAGGCAAGTTGAGTTTCTTCACTGCATTTCACTTTTCACATCATGAAGTGGGGATAGAAATAGAGCTGCTTTGAAGTTCAAATGAGATGGGACTATTGAAGCATGCTCGTAAAACTTTGAAAAGGGTGGGTTACTATAAACTGCCTCGTCTTGTGTTTAACAGCAAAGTTTACATGCCCTCAGTGTCACTATTTAGTAATGCAGAGATGAAAGCTGCCATGGGATTCTGCTCTTTAAACAGAAGACACTCTGACTTTGATGTAACAAAGAATTAAGAAAGTCAGAAGTATTAGCATATCCACATGAGGACACAGAAACAGAGGGAAAAGTAGTCAACACACTAACATCAGGATTAAAATAATGGCCCAATGGCAATACTTGTCCTTCAGGCTTATCATAGTAGCTGTCTGCAGTTTTGTAAGCAATTTATTGTTATTATTATTATGGAGATGATGGAATTCCAGCTGAGCTATTTCAAATCCTGAAAGATGATGCTGTGAAAGTGCTGCACTCAATATGCCAACAAGTTTGGAAAACTCAGCAGTGGCCACAGGACTGGAAAAGGTCAGTTTTCATTCCAATCCCAAAGAAGGGCAAAGCCAAAGGATGTTCAAACTACCCACAACTGCACTCATCTCACATGCTAGTAAAGTAATGTTCAAAATTCTGCAAGCCTGGCTTCAACAGTATATGAACTGAGAATTGAGAATATT
Organism: Bos indicus; assembly: GCF_029378745.1. NCBI lineage: Eukaryota > Metazoa > Chordata > Mammalia > Artiodactyla > Bovidae > Bos > Bos indicus. The sequence continues at coordinate 117,717,582 of NC_091760.1, forward strand.
CAAGCTGGATTTAGAAAAGGCAGAGGAACCAGAGATCAAATTGCCAGCATCTGCTGGATCAAAGAAAAAGCAAGAGAATTGCAGAAAAACATCTACTTCTGCTTCATTGACTACTCTAAAGCCTTTGACTGCGTGGGTCATAACAAACTGTGGAAAATTCTTAAAGAGATGAGAATACCAGACCTCCTTACCTGCCTCCTGCAAAACCTGTATGCAGGTCAAGAAGCAACAGTTAGAAACAGAATGGAACAACGGACTGGTTCCAAATTGGGAAAGGAGTACGTCAAGGCTGTATATTGTCACCCTGCTTATTTAACTTCTATGCAGAGTGCATCATGCGAAATGCTGGGCTGGATGAAGCACAAGCTGGAATCAAGATTGCCGGGAGAAATATCAATAACCTCAGATATACAGATGACACCACTCTTAAGGCAGTAAGACAAGAGGAAGTAAAGAGCCTCTTGATGAAGGTGAAAGAGGAGAGTGAAAAAGCTGGCTTAAAACTCAACATTCAAAAAATGAAAATCATAGCATCCGGTTCCATCACTTCATGGCAAATAGATGGGGAAACAATGGAAACAGCGACAGACTTTATTTTCCTGGGCTCCAAAATCACTGCAAATGGTGACTACAGTGTGAAATTAAAAGATGCTTCCTCCTTGGAAGAAAAGCTATGACAAACCTAGACAGTATATTAAAAAGCAGAGACATTATTTTGCCAACAAAGGTACATCTAGTCAAAGCTATGGTTTTTCCAGTAGTCATGTATGGATGTGAGAGTTGAACCATAAAGAAGGCTAACATTGAAAATTGATGCTTTTGAACTGTGGTGTTGGAGAAGACTTCCTTGGAGTCCAAGGAGATCAAACCAGTCAATCCTAAAGGAAATCAACCCTGAATATTCATTGGAAGGACTGATGCTGAAGCTGAAGCTCCAATACTTTGGTCACCTGATGCAAATAGCCAACTCATTAGAAAACACCCTGATGCTGGGAAAGATTGGAAGCAGGAGGAGAAGGGAACGACAGAGGACAAGATGGTTAGATGGCATCACCAACTCAATGGACATGAGTTTGAGCAAGCTCTGGGAGATAGTGAAGGACAGGGAAGCCTGCCATGCTGCAGTCCATGGGGTGTCAAAGAGTCAGACATGACTGAGCAACTGAACAACAACAAGAAGTAGTTGCCTGCAGCTTCGTAAGTAGTCTATTATCATTACTATTTCATTCAAATGTGCCACCACTGGCTATAGTCAAAATGAACTGACAACCTGAAATACAGTCAGATCATGGTGAGCAAAGAAGAGAAAACTGAATTTCCTCTGGGCAAAGTACCCTGTTTCTGCTCAGTCTTGAGAGTAAGCAGAATGATGGAGGACATACTGAAACCCAGAAGAAAAAAAATCACACGCAAAATTTTTTAAAGGATTTGTGTCTTAAAAGTTCTCATTGCAAGGAAAAAAAATACATAACTATGTGTGGTGATAGCTGTTAAGTAGGGTTATTGTAGCAATCAATTCACAATACATATAAATACCAAATCATTGGGTTGTATGCCTGAAGCTATTATAATACAATATTATATGTTAATTATATATTAACTTCAGAAAAAGGATTTGTGAGTAGAATTTAACCTATGAGCACTCAATTTATATCCATTGTTCTGAAAAACAAACATAAGTATCTCTTTTATTGTATTTGCATGCCTTGTCAAATACCTAGTCTCAGTCAACATTCAATAAGGTATCTTTATTAAATAGATAAAACACCATCATCTGCACTTATGAGAAAAATAAGGCTGAGACATTCTGAATACCTACCCAATGTTACATAGCCAATAAGTGACTTGGCTGAACTTTGTTCCCAGGTGTGTATAAAGCCCTTGTTTTTTTCCAGGAAAAAACCATGGCTTAAATGTCCACATTGCACAGATGGGTGTTTTGTTCAGCCTATGAAGCTTTAAAAAGGTTGAGTTCATTACCAACATTTAACAGGAAAGAACTGTTACATAAAAATCTGGATTTCCAGTTTTAGGGAAAGACAAAATAGTGTACCATCTGGCACCTCTGGACATGCTGGAACATCTAGCCACCTTGCGCTGGTTGGCAGCCTTACCGCTTGGATGGGGCCAGGTCTATCCTTGTGTCCCACTGATCTTATCAGCTGGCTTATGAGCTGACTCTTATCGCTGACTTTACTTCCTTAGTCCTTGTGGACACTGCAGCTTGTTCCATCCCCCTTCTATTCAGCATGTGTTTTCATCCCAGACAAAGGGAAGTAGCTACATCCTCCCCTAGCACACCCAGGTAGGAAGTCTGGAAAGTGCTGTGAAGCACCCTCCATTCAATGAAGTACAGCTAATTTGCTGTACTTGTGGGGTCTGCTGTAATCTGTGGGGTTCATTTGAATCACGTGCCTGTGGCAATGTTTAGGATTTGAATGTTTTAATCAAGGTATATGAAATCAGCATACTCTTTCCTTTCTTACTGACCAGAAAGGAATGTACATCTTTGTTCAGACTTCAATCACGTAAATAGCCATTTTACTTCGAGTGACACTAAAGAAGGGGCAGAGCTCAGCTGGTAGAACGCAGAGCTTTTTTCAGTTGAAGCTGGCACTGACATCTGCATGAGAACTTGTCAACTTCAAGCAAGCAAAACACTCTGCCTCATCACCAAACACAAATTCTAAAAACTACCAAAGTCACATTAAATGGTATCTAATGTCCCAAGTTCGAGTCTTAGAGTACCAAGAATCATTTTGATCTACAAAGGTCGGTGGGCTCATCATAGGAAAAGGAAGAAAGGGAGAAAGAGAGAGACAGACAGAAAAATACACACATATGTGCATACATATACACACTGTCAAATGAAATAATTCACTAGAAACTGGTCTTGGCTTACTTTCCCCCCAAATCTTCCTTGACTAATCCAATTTCATCTTTATACCATTTCTTCTGAGCAGTTGTGTATGCAGTCTACATTACATTATTTTATACTTATTGAATTATTAGTTGGAATTGAATTGTAGAATTAAAGTGCTGAAGGGAACCTAAAGGATCATTTAATTTAGGACTTTCATTTTATAGATGAAAATGAAACCCAACAAATTTAAAAGATTTGCTCAAGATCACAAAGATTGCTGACTAAGGGCACACTTGACCGAGTTCCATTGTCCTTATACTCCAAGGTAAATTCATTTATTATGCACCCTTCCAAGCACGTTCTGAAAATGGCAGCCAGGTGATGTGTGTGGCCAGGTGATTATGTCTGTAATTTACCTTAAACACTTCAGCTCAGGCTGTGTGTTTGCTAGTCTCCATGTAACTCTTAGGACAGTTGGTTGCCTTAATCAAGAACTTATAGCTAGCATTTAATCAAAGTGCTATACACCAAAGAAGAATATCAGAAGGCTTCAGCTACCTTTAATCAACACCACTTTGCTAATTATAATAAATGTTATTAATAGGCTTTCATTGGTGAAATTAGTGACTTCTTTAGTAACACAACGGATACTATAAATGAACTGCTATTGGTAAAATTGGTGCTGTTCAAGATAGAATGTTTTATAGACACGCCCCTTTTTAACAAGTAAGGTGAACTCTTCACTTTTGCCCATAAGGATGGTGCCCAGACATAGAATCAGAAACGGTCCTATGTCCAGCCTGATTTAAAAGAATTCTTTTGGGCTGCTACCGCTATAAGGTTAACTGGATCATGCCTCTAGCTCAGATGAAGCCTTCATACAAGAAGCTTCATACAAGCCTTCTCTTTTGTGGCTAGAGGCCCAAAAGAGAAGAGAACTGGGACTTCCTGAGATTATAGAACAGCTTATATGAACTGTTTTTTACTTATGGATACATGTTTATTAAATAAACGTCCATATATGTACAGAATTTGGTTAAAGACTCACTTTGGTACACAGAAACCAGCACAACATTGTAAAGCAAGTATCCTCCAATTAAAAAAGAAAAAGAAGACTCACTTTGAATATAAATGAATTATAGTGAGATTGTCAGAAAGTATCCAGTCTCACTGACCTCTAAGACTGAGGGATACTGATTCCTTCCAAAAACAATCTAATAGTTGTGAATGACAATTAAGAGTTGAATTATATACTTGAAAAATGCCTATGTTGAAGTCCTAACCCTCAGTACCTCAGAATGTGACCAATTGGGAGACAGGATCTTCACAAAGATAATCAAGTTAAAATGAAGCTGTTAGAATGAGCTCTAATCCAGTATGACTGGTATCTTTACAAAAAGGGAGAGTCTGGAGACAGATACACAGAAAGAACCCACATGTAATGAAGGCAAAGATCAGGGTAATATATCTATAAGCCCAGGAACACAAAGATGGCCATCAAACCACCGGAAGCTAGGGGACAGGCATGGAACAGATCTGTCTCATAGCCCTCAGAAGGAACCAGCCCTGCCAATACCTTGATCTTGGACCTCTACCCTCCAGAACTACAGGACAACTGTCAAACCATTATTTAAGTCACTGAGAATATAGTACTTTTTGACAGCAGCCTCAGCAAACTAACACAATGACCAGATAGGCTTAGGTCTACTTGTAAAAAGGTTTCAATAATTGGTTGGAATGATAAGTCTAGTTTCACAGTGGTTACCAATGGCTACTGTGTAATTCCCAGAACATCTAATTGCATTAAGTTGTTGTTCAGTTACTAACTCATGTCCCTGTAATTCCCAGAACAAATAATTCCATTAAGTTGTACCCCTGCTTAAAAATTTACTGAACGACCTTGATTATGGAAGGATGAGGTTGACACTACCTAAACCCACTGTCAATGCTCTCTAACCAATGTCTACTAGGAATAACTTACATTCAAACAAATCTATGTGAACCATGAACTTCCAGGTGTTCAAGCTGGTTTTAGAAAAGGCAGAGGAACCAGAGATCAAATTGCCAACATCCGCTGGATCATCGAAAAAGCAAGAGAGTTCCAGAAAAACATCTATTTCTGCTTTATTGACTATTGCCAAAGCCTTTGATTGTGTGGATCACAATAAACTGTGGAAAATCCTGAAAGACATGGGAATACCAGACCACCTGGCCTGCCTCTTGAGAAACCTATATGCAGGTCAGGAAGCAACAGTTAGAACTGGACATGGAACAACAGACTGGTTCCAAATAGGAAAAGGAGTACGTCAAGGCTGTATATTGTCACCCTGCTTATTTAACTTATATGCAGAGTACATCATGAGAAATGCTGGGCTGGAAGAAGCACAAGCTGGAATCAAGATTGCCGGGAAAAATATCAATAACCTCAGATATGCAAATGACACCACCCTTATGGCAGAAAGTGAAGAGGAACTAAAGAGCCTCTTGAAAGTGAAAGTGGAGAGTGAAAAAGTTGGCTTAAAGGTCAACATTCAGAAAACAAAGATCATGGCATCTGGTCCCATCACTTCATGGGAAATAGATGGGGAAACTGCGGAAACAGTGTCAGACTTTATTTTTTGGTGCTCCAAAATCACTGCAGATGGTGACTGCAGCCATGAAATTAAAAGACGCTTACTCCTTGAAAGGAAAGTTATGACCAACCTAGACAGCATATTAAAAAGTGGAGACATTACTTTGCCAACAAAGGTCCGTCTAGTCAAGGCTATGGTTTTTCCTGTGGTCATGTATGGATGTGAGAGTTGGACTGTGAAGAAAGCTGAGCGCTGAAAAATTGATGCTTTTGAAGTGTGGTGTTGGAGAAGACTCTTGAGAGTCCCTTGGACAGCAAGGAGATCAGTCCTTGGTGTTCATGGGAAGGACTGATGCTGAAGCTGAAACTCCAATACTTTGGCCACCTCATGCGAAGAGTTGACTCATTGGAAAAGACCCTGATACTGGGAGGGATTGGGGGCAGGAGGAGAAGGGGACGACAGAGGATGAGATGGCTGGATAGCATCACTGACTTGATGGACATGAGTTTGGGTAAACTCCAGGAGTTGGTGATGGACAGGAAGGCCTGGCGTACTGTGATTCATGGGGTCGAGAAGAGTCAGACACAACTGAGCAACCGAAGTGAACTGAACTGAACTGAACCAAATCTGTGTTTATTGTCTCATTGTAACAAAGGAGAATGCACATCAAAGGGAGCCATGGAGGTCTCAATAAGAGGGTGTCAGAAAGGACTGATAAGACTTGAACTTGGTAATAATTTGGGGGAGAATTCAAGGAAAGGGGGCTTTGCTCTTAACTGGATAGTGTCAGGACCAGAGTGATTCTATTATTGGCTATATAATTCTCATCTAAAAGGCAGAAGGAACAAAGTAAAGCTAAAGCTATAACTGGTAAAGAAACTATAGCCATTCATACTAGCCCCTAGGGAAGGGAGTTTTGTGGTTTGGACAATGTTCTTGTTACATATGCTCACACAAAGCATGGAGTCCTCATCTTTCTCTCGTTCCACTGCATTCACAAAGTGATCCTGCATGATGTTTGCATTCTGTGAAATTTTTGATGTTTAACAAAACACCAGAGTTTTAGCTGTGAGTGCTGGGCCCACTCCCATCAGGATCTGCTTCTCTCTTTCTCACCACTGATCAATCTCAACATTATTAAAAAGTAGGACAGCTGGATAATATGTCTCCAGATGTGGTGCAAGAAGAAATATACTGTGACTTCCCTGGTGGTCCAGTGGCTAAGACTCCATGCTCCCAATGCAAGGGGGTTCCATCCCAGGTCAGGGAACTAGATCCCACATGCCGCAACTAAGAGTTCTCAAGCCACAACTAAAAAGATTCTGCATGCCACAACAAAGATTGAAGATCTCAGGTGCTGCAACTAAGATGCAGCATAACCAAATATATAAATATTAAAGAAGAAGAAGGAGAGGAGGAAGTATATACCACATTACCTCTGGAGTACTCTTGTTGAAAAGAAAAAGAATCTGAATCTAATTAAACCTCTCGACCAGCACTGCCCAATGGAAAGGAAATACAAGCTACATTATACGACTTAAAATTTTCTAGTAGCTTCACTTTTTAAAAAAACAACAATAAAGAGGTAAAATTAATTTTAAAGTGTATTTTATTTAGCTAATATACCCAAAATACATTAGGGCTTCCTGGTGGATCAGATGGTAAAGAATATGCCTGCAGTGTAGGAGACCTGGGTTCGAACCCTGTGTCAGGAATTTCTGGAGAAGGGAATGGCAACCCACTGCAGTACTCTCGCCTGGAGAATCCCATGAACAGAGGAGACTGGCGGGCTACAGTCCAGGGGTCCCAGAGTCAGACGTGACTGAGCGATACACTAACTTCACTCCAAAATATTTTCATTTTAGTATGTAATCAATATAAAAATATTAATAAATTGTTCTACATTCTCTTTTTCCCATAGTAAGTCTTTGATATCTGGTGTGTTTTTACACTTACAGCACATTACAATTCGGATTAACCATACTGAATATGCCCAATCACTACACATGACTAGTGGTCACCATATAGACAGGGCTGCTCTAGACCCAACACCCAATTTGAGGATATATGAGAAATAGAACAACATCTCTCTCCATCAAAGAATACAATTAACCTAAAATCTGTGAAATTCTACATGAAGGATTCAGTTTCTCCAACAAATAAATGGTAAAGGAAAATAAAGGAGAGGAGAAATTTTTATAGATTAAAAGATTCCTAAGGGACAGTGGACTCTCTTTGAATTTTGATTTCAAAAATCAAACTGTAAAGATGTCTTTGTAGTCATTTGAGGAAACTGAATACCAGAGACTGTCTTTTGGATGATATTATTTTTTTAATTGTTATTTTGGACAACTTTGTTGGCTGTCCTTAATGTCTAATTCCTTGTCCTTAATGGGATAAGTCTGAGCTTATTTAATTATGTTCAAAGCCTTCCAGTGAATGTTCCCACTTTATTCACCTAATCTCAGCCATCACCATTGAAAACTGAATCCTCCCTAGGAGGAAGTCTTCACTACCCTCACTCCTGTTAGGAACTCACGATCCTTCTACACTTCTCATCTGAAATAACCATTCTCTCCAAAACTCAAAGACTTATACTTCCTTGAAGTCGACACTTCCTTTATGAACACCAATTTCTTTCCTCAAAATCAAATATTCACATGTATTTGAAGTAACCCTAACTCACTCAACTCAGTTTCTCCAATACAGCTTAAGTGCTAAGATGCTAGATATCATGTCCTTCCTTACAGACGACAGACAACTTAATAGACAGCTTTAGGAGTATCTGGCCGGCCCCAAACTCCCCTTTTCAGAATTCTTTCCATCGGACAAGGATGGGCAACAAGTAGCCATGTTTGCATTGATCAAGGCAGCCAGCCTGGCCTTAGCGTTTAGACAAGGAACAGTCAGCTGCCCAAGGCTAAGCTAATCAGATCCTCTCCTGAGATCTGGGCTCAAAACTAAGATCTAACAGTAACTCATCTTCCAGGGTACCATAAACTCCAACTGTGCAGGCTGATTACATTTGACCCCGTGCTCTGGGAAGCATTGAGAGCTAGTCTGCAGACAGAGGAAGAAAAACAAATAGGAAGAAGAATTGGAGAGCACAAGTTGCCTGTTCCTGGAGGCTTTTGCATTTCTGATTCCACTGTCAAACCCTGCCAGCACTGCCTACCCTGTTTTCCATGTGAGACCTCCTGGATTAGTCTAAGATAAGTTCCTTGCAATCAAAAGAGCCTAGGCAGACTTAACCCAAAGCAGGGCACATCCCAAGCACTTTTATACGTGGTGAATTCAATGCTGGTGAAACGATTTACATGTTATCACATGGTATCTAGTCATTCATTTGCCAGGGTGATTTCTATTTGTGCTTCAGAGGTGGCAAAAGAGGTTCTGGAGGAGGGAGGCCAGTGATGGGGCAGCAGGAAGCAGAGTCCCTGATGACTTAAACAGGGATGGTGTGAAGGGCAGGTTATGGGGTGCTGAGGAGAGAACTAGGCTGAACCAATAGCAGGGGAAGTGAGGACAACACTTCAAGTCCCAGACAGGCAAACGGGAGCAATAATGGAGCTGGGCACCAAGTCCAGGGAAACAGAAGGGGAAGGACAGTATATGGGGAAAAGCCAGATCTGGGAAAACAGATACATGCATAGGCTTTCTGCCATTTATGTAGCACAGACAGCTGGAAAAACCAAGTTTACAAATCACCTGCCTCCCATTATGGAATCAGATTCTCCCTTTTATTGCCATCTCTTTTCTTTGAGTCTGATTAGATTTTTACTCTGACAAAACTGATGTTGAAGGAGGGGAATGTATTGTTTGAGGCCTCAAGTTTATGTCAGTTCTGCTGGTTCTCAAGGATCCACATTCTGTGTTGGCCCTACATGGGTGTGGTTCTCTGGGAAGCCTTAGATCAGGCCTAGGGACGTGGGGAGAAGGGGGGAGTACTGGGGACCCTTTCCACTCTGCCTTTCTTCACTTCTCACTAAGGACTAATTGTTGTTTTACTCTGGAAGGGAGAGACCTAAGAATAAACAGTCCTGGGAGAGCTGCCTGGTATACAACTCTACCTTAACAGCTAGTTCAGACAGAAGAGGAGAGCAGGATTGGATTAGGGTGTATATAAAGGAGAGAAGACAGGACTCCCAGGGGAGGTAAAAGTTTTAAGAGTATCTGTTCCCTCTCTCTGGGCTGCATTCTTTACCCCCTTCTTTGCTCATCACACTCTTACTTCAAGACCCCAAAAAATGTCCATTTTTCTTATCATCCTCATATATGTCCAGGAAGCATATTTCACCCTCTTCTCTTTTCTCAATCCTATTGTGACATTTATCACACTGTACTAGAGATTCCATAGAATTTCTACTCTTTGCTGAGAAGCTAAGAGCACAGATACTGGAGTTAAAACCACCTGCAAGACCAACAAGGGTAACCTCCAAACTATACAAACAGCTCATACAGCTCAATATCAACAAAACAAATAACCCAATCAAAAAGGAGGCGGATGATCTACATAGACATTTCTCTAAAGAAGACACACAGATGGCCAAGAGGCACAAGAAAAGATGCTCAACATCACTAATTATTAGAGAAATGAAAATCAGAACTACAATGAGGTACCACATCACACTACTTATGATGGCTGTCATCAAAAAGTCCACAAACAATAAATGCTGGAGAGGGTGTGGAGAAAAGAGAACCCTCCTACACAGTTAGTGGGAATATAAATCTCTACAGCCATGGAGAACACTATGGAGATTCCTTTAAAAACTAAAAATAGAGCTACCAAAAGATCCAGTAATCCCACTCCTGGTCATATTTCTGGAGAAAACCATAATTGGGATACATGTACCTCAATTGTTCATTGCATCACTATTTATAATAGCCAGGACATGGAAGTAACCTAGATGTCCATCAACAGAGGAATGGATAAAGAAGATGTGATGTATATATGTATATCAGATCAGATCAGATCAGTCGCTCAGTCATGTCCGACTCTTTGTGACCCCATGAATCGAAGCACGCCAGGCCTCCCTGTCCATCACCAACTCCCAGAGTTCACTCAGACTCATGTCCATCAAGTCAGTGATGCCATCCAGCCATCTCATCCTCTGTCGTCCCCTTCTCCTCCTGCCCCCAATCCCTCCCAGCATCAGGGTCTTTTCCAATGAGTCAACTCTTCGCATGAGGTGGCCAAAGTATTGGAGTTTCAGCTTTAGCATCATTCCTTCCAAAGAAATCCCAGGGCTGATCTCCTTTAGAATGGACTGGTTGGATCTCCTTGCAGTCCAAGGGACTCTCAACAGTCTTCTCCAACACCACACTTCAAAAGCATCAATTCTTCAGCGCTCAGCCTTCTTCACAGTCCAACTCTCACATCCATACATGACCACTGGAAAAACCATAGCCTTGAATAGACGAACCTTTGTTGGCAAAGTAATGTGTCTGCTTTTGAATATGCTGTCTAGGTTGGTCATAACTTTCCTTCCAAGGAGTAAGTGTCTTTTAATTTCATGGCTGCAGTCACCATCTGCAGTGATTTTAGAGCCCAGAAAAATAAAGTCTGACACTGTTTCCACTGTTTCCCCATCCATTTCCCATGAAGTGATGGGACAGGATGCCATGATCTTCATTTTCTGAATGTTGAGCTTTAAACCAACCTTTTCACTCTCCACTTCCACCTTCATTAAGAGGCTTTTGAGTTCCTCTTCACTTTCTGCCATAAGGGTGGTGTCATCTGCATATCTGAGATTATTGATATTTTTCCCGGCAATCTTGATTCCAGCTTGTGCTTCTTCCAGTCCAGCATTTCTCATGATGTACTCTGCATATAAGTTAAATAAGCAGGGTGACAATATACAGCCTTGACGTACTCCTTTTCCTATTTGGAACCAGTCTGTTGTTCCATGTCCAGTTCTAACTGTTGCTTCCTGACCTGCATATAGGTTTCTCAAGAGGCAGGCCAGGTGGTCTGGTATTCCCATCTCTTTCAGAATTTTCCACAGTTTATTGTGATCCACCCAGTCAAAGGCTTTGGCATAGTCAATAAAGCAGAAATAGATGTTTTTCTGGAACTCTCTCGCTTTTTCCATGATCCAGCGGATGTTGGCAATTTGATCTCTGGTTCCTCTTCCTTTTCTAAAACCAGCTTGAACATCAGGAAGTTCACAGTTCACATATTGCTGAAGCCTGGCTTGGAGAATTTTAAGCATCACTTTACTAGCGTGTGAGATGAGTACAATTGTGTGGTAGTTTGAGCATTATATACACATATGTATATACGTACACACACACACACACACACACACACACACACGCAATGGAACATTACTCAGTCATAAAAAATGAGGTAATTCCATCTGCAGTGACATGGATGGATGAGGGATTGTCATACTAAGTGAAGTCAGACATAGACAAATATCATATGATATCACTTATATGTGGAATCTAAAAAAAAATGAACAAATGAACCTATTTACAAAATAGAAATTGAGTCACAGATATAGAAAACAAACTGACTGTTACCAAGGGGGAAGGGTGCGATGGGGGAAGGGATAAATTGGGAGATTGGGATTGACATATACACACCACTATATATAAAATAAGCAACTAATAACCTACTGTATAGCACAAAGAACTCTATGCAATACTCTGTAATGACCTATATGGGAATCGAATCGAAAAAAGAGTGGATATATGTATACGTATAACTGATTCACTTTGATGTACAGCAGAAACTAACACAGCATTGTAAATCAATTATACTCCAATAAAATAACTTAAAAATAATTATATTCTGAAAAAATAAAACTCCAAAAATGGTACACCAAAAAAACAAAAAGAAAGCGAAAGTGAAGTTGCTCAGTCGTGTCCGACTCTTTGCGACCCCATGGACTGGAGCCTACAACGCTCCTCTGTCCATGAGATTTTCCAGGCAAGAGTACTGGAGTGGGTTGCCATTTCCTTCTCCCCCCAAAAACAAAACCACCTGCCAAACCCTAGTTCTGCCACGTACCAGCTTTATGACTAAGACACTGAAGATACTTTAGATCTTTACTAAACCTCCAAGATCTTTACTTTCTTCATTTATGAAATAGGATTATGGTACACGCCTCATAAGGTTATTATGAGGGTTAAACATTCTGTCCTTAGATGGGTGTGGCATGTACAGTAGCATCATGTACACAAGAATGAGCCACCACTAATATTATTCCCCTCTGAGCTACTAACTCCCCAAGAAGTCAAGCTTGGGTTGGATTTTACCCTTGGCATCCAAACATGACACTATTGACCAAAATAAATCTTTGCACCTGGTCAGCTGGCCAGTGACCATGACTACTTGGCTCACAACTCCACCCTCACCTCTGTCACAGGACTTAACTTCTGCTGGTCCCAGGAAGCCTCCCTCTGAGCACCAGGCCCCCCAGCCTGTCTATTTCCTTCTCCCGTAGGTCTCCAAGCTCTACACACACACGGCCTTTGAGTTACTCTTACTAGAATACCAATTTCAGCAAGACGTCTCCCAGACCCGAAGCCCTGATCAAAGCTCCTGGTCCTTCCCACGGTGGTACGGCAGTGCAGGGACCACCTTCTCCGGCTGACTGACTGATCCTTTATGGATCACTTATTTTGGAACTAACCCTACAGCTAAATAAATTACACACTAAAATAACCCTAGAAGGCAAAGACAACACTTTTTTAAAAAATTACACTTGTAACACATGAATAAATCCTCATTGCAAAAAAAAGGAGGGGGGGCAAGAGGAGGGAGAAGAGAGAAAGATAAGAAAGACAAAAGAAAAAAAGAAACTACAGAAATATAGAAAATACAAAGCATAGCTCCCCATACCCATACCCACTCTTCCATCATGGTCATCAGTTCACCGTCTCCTTCCAGACCTTTCTATGCCCTTTTGTATATATAAAGTATTCTTGTTTTGCTCAGTTCCTTTTACAGGGATCATTTGGGAGTTTCTTGGTTACAGTTTGCTTTTTCACATAGAAATTTATCTTAGAGATCTTTTCCAAATTTCAGAGATTCTGTAGGATGGCTTTACATAATTTGTTTTCCTGTTGATGGATATTGAAGTTGTTCCAAACTAAGTGATGATTTCACTGCAGCACATCTTTGGTCACATGTTAAAAACACAAATTTAAGTCAAAATAAAAACACGAATTCTAGATATCTTTTAGTATTTCATTAAAAAAATTTTTACAGCTGTGTATAATAATACATATAATAATCATAAAAATCCTATTCCTAGGTTTGTTTCTATATATCTGAGAAGCATCACAGTACACACAATTTAAGAGAAACAAGGTAGAGGGTCTGTATATTGCATTTCTTTTGACACACAAGCTTTTGGACCTTGGACAAGTGTATTAGTTATATACTGCTGCCGTATAATGAACTGCCCCAAACCTAGTGACTTAAAACTGGCATTGTTTTAAAACTGTCTCACAGTTTGCATGCATTAGCTCAGCTGGATCCTTTGGTTCAGGGTCTCACAAACGCAATCAAATTGTCAGCCAGGCCTGGAATCTTTGCTGGCTGTTGGCCAGAGACAGCAGTTCCTAGTGGTGTGAGGCTTTTCATAGTCATAGGGCTACTCGTAACATGGCAGCTGGCTTCACACACATAGAGGGCTCGGAGGGAGGAAGACAGAGAGAGCAAAACAGAAGTTGTAGTCTTTTGTAACCTAATCTCAGAAGAGGCATTCTATCACTTTGGCCACATCTATTCATTTAAAGGCGAGAGGGGATAAATTAGGAGTTTCGGATTAACAGATACACACTACTATATATAAAACAGATAACCAACAAATTCCTACTGTATAGCACAAGGAACTGTATTCAATACCTTGTAATAATCTATGATGCAAAAGAACCTGAAAGGAATGTATCAGTTTGTTGTATACCTGAAACTAACCCAACATTGTAAATCAACTGTATGTCAATTAAAAATAAATAAATAAGGTGAGTTAGCACATTTGGCTCTCATGATTACACTGAGGGCATATACCAGGAAGAGGGATCACCAGAGCCATCTTAAACGCTACTAATGACAAGTAACTTGGCTTCTCTGTACTTTAGTTTTGTCATCTGTAAACAGCTACCTTATAGGAAACATTATGAGAATTAAGAGAATTAAAATACATCAAGTGCAGAGAATAGTACCTGGTACACAATGAACACTAGAGAAATATGAACTAAGTATGGATACAAAAAATAATGCAAATGCATATACCTACTCCAAACAGTACTAAGTCTGGTGGTGGCTGTTTAGCCACTTCAGTTGTATCTGACACTTTTGTGACCCTATGGACTGTAGCCCACCAGGCTCTTCTGTCCAAGGGATTTCCAGGCTGGAGCCGGTTGCCATTTCTTTCTCCAAGGGATCTTCCCAACCCAGGGATCAAACCTGCATCTCTTCTGTCTCTTGCATTACCACTGCACCACTAGGGAAGCCCAAGTCTGTGGCAGTTGTTCAAGAAATACTTGCCTTAAATGACCCCTAGTTACTCAAAAGAAGCCTGAGCATATGGAAACTACCTCAGAAACAAAAGTACTTTCTAAAGGTAAAAGTACCTACCATAATTACCAGGGTGAGGGGTCACACAGTCACCTCCAAATTTCCCACTAGCTCTCCTCTTATCACAAATTTCCATGCAGCAAGCTCCAGTGCACTCCTGAGTCATCTCTATGTCTAAACAGAAAAGGCAGACCACACTTCCCTCTGAAAAGGCACACCATTTGCCTGATTGCAGAAGCTGCCTAATTAGCAAAACCACACAATTTGTAAGTTACAGAAAGAAGAGTGAGAGCGTGTCTACTTGACTGGGGCCTTTCTCACCATGCTCAGCAGTTTAAGTGCGATTTGTGGTCACCTGTGAGCTTTTACAAATAAGACCCACCCTGATAAATATATAGGGAAAAAATATATGGGGATAAATATATAGGGAAAAAAATAGGGAAAGATGGGTTACTCGGTCTACCCCTAATCTGTAAAGGGTAATACAGAGGGGGAGGTGGGTTAAGGAGTGTGCCCTGCTTCACACATGTCCCTTTTGTATAATCCAGGCCTCGGTGGGTGAGGGAAGGCAGCCAACCTGCCATCCAGCAGATGTGGTAAATGGGTCAGGAATCAGGTGATAACAAAAGGCTGGACTCCCCACTGCCCTCCCCAGGCCACAAAGCCCCTGGCAACAGCAGCAACTCCCAAGGGCAAGTAAACACAACTCCACTCAGCACACGTGGCCTCCTGAGAGGGCGCTCCAGCTCACAGCGCCCAGTGTGCAAAGGCCACCTGTATCTGATTCAAAAGCCCCAAGGAAGCAGGAAGAAGGAAGCAGGACCAGAAAGGCCAGCCTGGCAGCCTGGAGAGGGCACTGATGTAGGTTAGCCAGCAGGCCTGTCCACGCTCATGCTACTCACGCTCAGCAACTGCCTCAGCAATTTTTTTTTAATTACCCTGCTCAACTTATTCAGAAGTGCAATGATGTGGAGGAGGAAGCAACAAGAAATGTCTCCATATCATGGGAGGAGGCATCTGCCAGGGTTAAGAGTGGATAGATTAGTTGTTGTTGTGTGTGTTTTGTTTTTTTTTTTTAGAAAAATAAACCAGATCCTCTCTGCAGAAAATTGCTTTTCCCATCTGAAACCAAACTGCTTTTAGAACAACCAGGGCCTAGCTGGCTGGAATACTGAAAATTCATATCAACGTGGCAAGGATGGGGACCTCGCTTCTCTGGTGAGAGGTAGGTAGTAAGACCTGAGAATGGGAGCCACCTGCACTGAGAGGTGGAGAATGAAAGCACATGTAATAAATTCCACTTGCTTGGGTTTTAAATTAAAAGTGGAAAACATTCTATTTTCTCCAATAAATGTGAAACTGGGTGTTTCTTTCTTTTTTTTCTATTGTCTCTATTGTGTTCTTTAGGCCATAAAAAGGTAAAAATGGAACAAACAATATGATTAAATTTTTCCTCTCATGACCAGCTAAGGAAAGAATTTAGGTGAAGTGTACTCACAAAATTCAGTACTCTATTAGAGGCTGTATAACTGTCTTCTGTGTTGAGTGTGCTAACTTTAACTCCTTAACCAAACTATAAGTAGTTTTTGTGGTATAATTGAAAGGGATATAGATTAGTACTTAACAAGAAAGGCCCTAGGACTTCCCTGGCGGTCCAATTCTTGGTAGAAGAGCTAAAATCCCACATGCATCAACAAAACCAAAACATAAAACAGAAGCAACATTGTAACAAATTCAATAAAGACTCAAAAACTGTCCAAGGTCAAAAAAACAAAAAGCTTAGGGAAAAAAGGACTCTGAAGCTTTTTCAACATGATCAGCTACGTGATCTTGAGCAAATTAAGTCTTTCTGTGTCTCAGTGTCCTTGACTATAAAATGGAAATGATAACATTAGTATCCATCCTGTAGGATTATTGCAGAGGCCTGAGAACCATCCATTCTTGGCACATAGTGGACATTTAATAAACATCAGTTATTATTATTATTATTTTTTTGTATTCCCAGAGTACTCTTCCAAAAACTCAGACTCAGCCACATTACTGTGCCTTTCAAAAACCTACAGAGACTGCCCCTTGTCACTGATGTAAAGGTCTTATCAGGCCAACTGAGGCTCCCATATACCACCCCTAGGCCCCCAAGTCCCAATACATTCTCTCAATGTGCTTTAGCTGCTGCTACAGTATCTTCACCACCACCCTTCACACACTCAACTATTTATCTGAAACTCTCTTTCATGAGCGTTTGCCTATTAGCATATTGTTCCCTTACTATTAGTAGACTAAACTAGAACCATTGTCAGAGTCCAACAGTGACTGCTGGTACATAATAAATGCTCAGGAAACATTTATTTAAGATTGAACAATGTTATCTATTAATTTTTTTCAAGATTTAGATCAAATGCAACAAAATCCTTGCATGTAATCTTTCTATATACCGTGTATAAGACTAAAGTTTCTTCTGGCTTCTAACAGTCTATTTTTTGGACAAATTTTATTCACTGATACTCATTAATATTACTAAATATTAATTAATTCTAATTAATATAATTAAATATATTTATATTTATAAATATAATTAAATATAATTCTAATTCTAATTAAATATTAATTAAATATTAAACATTGTTTAATAATATTAATGAGTATCAGTGAATAAAACTTCCCAAAAATTGACTATTAGAAGCCAGAAGAAACTTTAGTCTTATACACGGTATACAGAAAGATCCAGTACTCTTGCCTGGAAAATCCCATGGACGGAGGAGCCTGGTAGGCTGCAGTCCATGGGGTCGCTAAGACTCGGACACGACTGAGCGACTTCACTTTGACTTTTCACTTTCCTGCATTTGAGAAGGAAATGGCGACCCACTCCAGTATTCTTGCCTCGAGAATCCCAGGGACTGGGGAGCCTGGTGGGCTGCCGTCTATGGGGTCGCACAGAGTCGGACACGACTGAATCGAGTTAGCAGCAGCAGCAGCAATACTACTTTTTAAAAATAACTGCTAACGTTTAAACAGCTCTTATTATGGGCCAGGTTCTTGGCATATAACAAACTCATTTAATCCTCACTATCCCACCCATAAGATAGGTATTGTTTTTATTCCACTTTCTCAAATGAGGAAACTGAGACACAGAGAAAGAACTTGTCCAAAGTCACACCGATGGTAAGCAGAGGCCCATTTTCCACCTAGTCCTTACCACTGCCTCTCCTACAAAGAATGACCTGAGTCCCAGCTACAAAGCTCATTGCCTCAATTCCAGTGTCAGTGGGTCAAAGTTGCAGAAAAGCAATTCAACTCCGTACATGTTAACTTGTGGCTCTCACTCCAGGGCTTCGGCTGAGCGTGTGGGACCAGGGCCCACATCCTGCCATCAAAGTCTTGGACTTCCGCGGGATCTCAAAGATAAAGATGCGTTGTACTGGAACATCATCCACTGCTTTCCCGGGGTTTCAGGACCCAAGCCACATTTCTGGCATTCTTAGATTCTGGCGATCTCCAACTCTCTTTAGTTAACTCTGTCCGTGAACTCCCTCCCTGGCCCTCTAGCAAGTCAGAGGCGCTCAACTCAATTCAGCGAAGGCTTTGGCAGGTCCAAAGGTGAAAGACTAGTTTACCTCCTCTCCGCCTGGGAAGAGCAGAACCAAAGAGTGGTTCAAACACATCCTTAATATCCCAGCACTAGGTCCTGCACCCGCTGCGGACCCATCCCGAGCCCCTTGCCCTGCTCCCGCCCAAAGCTCCGGGTCTAAGAGCCGCCCTGGACGCGGTCACGCCTCCCCCGCGCGCTGCTGACTCAACGCTGGGAAGAGAAACCTCTCGGTTTTTTCCGACCTGTCCCTGGGCACCCGCGTCCCGCCCCGCCCCGCCCACTATCCAAGCCCCCGCCCCGCCTAAAGTTATCCTTCGGCTTTCCGCCCGCGGAACGCGTTGGCGTGACTCCCCGGGGTGTGGCCAAAAAACTCAGGCGACGCCTTGCCGAAGGGCCGCCTCCTATGCGGCCCGGAAAAGGAGACCCCGCGCGGCGGCAGCGGCTAGCCGGGCATGCTCACTGGCGCGGGCAGGGCCCGCACCCCGGGCAGGAAGCGCCGGCGCTAGGCGGTCCCCAGCGCTGCCAGCTGGAGTCGGGCGGAGCCGGAGCTCCAGCTCCGGGTGGTTCTGCCAGTCCCCGCGCGCCCGGGCGGCCGCACACGTGTCCAAGCGTCACGTCCGCGCGCGCCCCCGGGGCTTGCGTCAGCGGCCGCTTCGGTAGCTGTTGGGCCGGGGTTCTGCGCACCGCTCGGCTTCGGGGCCGCGACGCCGCCGAGAGGAGGAGTTTGGGGGCGCGGAGGGGTGCTCCGAGCGCCGGGGACCGCAGAGATCGTCAGCGCGGTCCGGCCCCCCATCCTGCCCGGCGCCGATCGTCTCCGCTGCTCGGTCCCGGGCTGGGCGCGGTGGCGTTGCCCCGGAGCCCGCCGCCCGCGGGGCGCGCACCGCCTTGACCCCGGCGGCCCCGCGGCAGGCAGGCGCCCGCAGTTCCATGGTTGGTTCGGAGCGCAATGAGCCGCCCGTCCTCCACCGGCCCCAGCGCTAACAAACCCTGCAGCAAGCAGCCGCCGCCGCAGCCACAGCACGCTCCGTCCCCGGCTGCGCCCCCGGCCGCCGCCACCATCTCGGCTGCGGGCCCCGGCTCGTCCGCGGTGCCCGCCGCGGCGGCGGTGATCTCGGGCCCCGGCGGCGGCGGCGGCGGCGGCGGCGGCGGCGGCGGGGCTGGCCCGGTGTCTCCGCAGCACCACGAGCTGACCTCGCTCTTCGAGTGCCCGGTTTGCTTTGACTATGTCCTGCCCCCCATCTTGCAGTGCCAGGCCGGGCACCTGGTGTGTAACCAATGCCGCCAGAAGTTGAGCTGCTGCCCGACGTGCCGGGGCGCCCTGACGCCCAGCATCAGGAACCTGGCTATGGAGAAGGTGGCCTCGGCAGTTCTGTTTCCCTGCAAGGTAAGCCCAGGTGCCAGCCACGCACCTCCGCCTGGCGACCTCCAGGGACTCCTGTGTCCCCAGCCCATTCGCGGGCGCTGAGACGCGGTGGGCTTCTCTCTTATTAACGGGGGCGGGGGGGGGGGGGGGAGTTTACACCGTGTTCGCCCTCCCCCATGCCACCTGTCCACTTTGGGAGCAGCTCTGGGCCGACTGCTGCCCGATCACTGACCCCAGCCTGATTGGCACGCGATCACGCTGTCCCCACCCGGAGCCTGCGTACTCTGCAGACGTGTACTCAGCCTGGGTAGAGCTGGGCCGCCGAAGGAAAACTTGGACCCAGAAGCTGACTATCTGTGGGGGACAGAGGAGAGGGGAAAGGAGCGAATTAAACGCACCCTTCGCCAGCGCTGGGCTTGGAAGGACTGGTAGTGGATTCCTCCTGTCCCCCGCGTCTGCCTTCTGCGCACCCCTGACACGTGGGAGCCCTCGGGAGTGTAGCTAAAAAAAAAAAAAAAAAAAAAAAGGCGCCTACAGCCTGTTTTCCTCCAACAACAAGAAAACCTTGTAAGCCACGCCTTTCCCTCTCCTAGCCTTCCAAAGACTGAGGAGTTCTGTTATTTTACTAAGTGGGGTGAAAACAAGAGTTGATGGGGAATTTAACTGGAAGGGCAAGCAGGAGCTGTTGTTACAGTTCTTTAAAGCCCACCACTTTGTTTTTTGTTTAGTTAAAAAATTATTAGTGCCCTTGCAAAAAAAAAAAAAAAGGCACATCACTGAGACAAGTGAAAGACCCAAACGTCTCTCCTCCTTTCCCACCGATGTTAGGTTTAGTATGCATCTGCACGGGGTTTTTTCTAACCATGTATAAATACACTCTCCGCAGCTGAATATGGAATGGTAGATGTTAATGTCAGGAAGGTTTATACATGCACACATAAGTTTTTCTCCAAAAATGGCTTCTGCAGCTTGCTGACTTAGGTTCGTTTCATGACACATATTTTTATATGTCTGCAGGCTATCTCTATCTCACTGTATTTTAAATGGCTGCATAATTTTCCGTTGTGCGGTCATACTGTAACATCAGTTTACATCTTTTGGGTAAAAATCTTCAGGAGCAGTTTCAGGAGCAGATAGAAACATATCTATATTACCGCATTATAACCTAGACTTTTACCATACAGTTCATTTTTTAAACTTAGAAATAATGTCATTAATATTTTTGGAGTTTTTTTGGTAAAGCGCCTCATGGGCCATTTAGGCTCTCTTGCATTGATTTCTCTTTGCTGCTGCTTACTTTTATAGGGAAAGGGCTTATTTTTAAATTAAAAATAATCCACCAGAGAACTGAAGCTTGGGACGCATGTCAGTAAAATGAGTGATTTAATTTTTAGTCTGTGTCCTGCCACAAATAGGGCTTAAAATAGCATATTCAAATAAGCATTTGAACTTGTGTTTGAGCTATGGGTTTTCAGTCAACCTTCAAATTATCATGCTTTGGACCACTCCTCATGCAGTGCTTACTAATGCACCCAGCTCAGAAGTAGTTTGTCATAAAATTTACACAAAAGAGTTTCAAAATTTTCTTAGGGTCATGAACAAGGTGGCAGCCTGGTGATCAAGGGAAGATTTGGTGATTGGTGACATAAGAGTGGATATTTGAGGTTTGAGATATTTTGTGGAAGCTGGGTGAGTAGGTGGGGGATGCCCCACAGGGTTTCTGGGGAGCCATCTTCTCAGCCCTTCACTTTCCCCTAGGCCTTTAGTGGCAAACAGAAGAAATGATTTCAGATAAATAACATTTTACAAATGAGCATTTGATATCAGTCAGCTATCCCTATCTGCCTGACAATGCAGGAGATGCGGGTTCGATCCCTGGGTGGGGAACATCCCCTGGAGAAGGGAATGGCTACCCACTCCAGTATTCTTGCCTGGGGAAATCCCATGGACAGAGGAGCCTGGCGGGCTACAGTCCATGGGGTCACAAGAGTCGGACACAACTTAGCGACTGAACAGGCTATCCCTAATTTATTTTTTAAAGCAGTATCATAAGAGCATTATGTTGCTTGCTCCTTAGAGAATGGGGGCAGTTATAGCATGCTATATGAAGTGTGAAGTTTCACTTTCAGAATCCAGAATTCTTGTTCCTACTGAAGTATATATTCTTTCCTAATGTGATATGTCTTGAAGAAGAGGTCTCTTGGGAATCAAGGGTATCCAGTGTTTCTGTATATGTCACTGATTTTTAAAAAGGTCCCATTCTGTAAGACTGCGGCTGGACAAAGCCATTGCTTTGCGAGCTGAAATTAAACAAGGTCAGCCATCCCCCTACAGACCAGGAACCCAGCTTAGAAAGTGACCTTGGCGGGGGGAGGTCACTTTCTATAAATACATATATGTGAGATTTATAAAGCTGGAATATGCACACCTCAACTTTGATTGATCAGTAATCCAGACTATTGACAGGGGAGCTCAACCAGTTAGTCTGGATAAATCAAACTTGGATGGATACAGAGACGCAGCAAGCAACTGAAATAATATTCGTTGGGAAGGCTGAGAGCAATAGGGAGTAGTAAGGCCTGTGGCAAACTCCAACACAATGGTCTGCTTGGCCAGCCCTGTGCTTCACACTTGCTCCTGGAAGTCATAGGGACTGCCTTGTCCCCACTTGCTCTGAGTCTCTCATGGACTGGCTCATGGGAGAAAACCCGTGTTGGGTAAAATACCAGAAGCCAGCTCTCAAGAGTTGCTTGGTGCTGCCATTGTTTGCCTGAGAGACTGCCTCTGAGAGTCTGATGTTCTCATCTGTAATGAGGGGATTGGACTGTTCAACTTCTAAGGACCTGTAGCTTACTAGAACTCCATGAAAAGAAGGGAGGCTCTGTGGAATGCTTGTTTAGGCCCTCTGCATGCCAGCTCCTTTGTGTGGGTTATCTTTTATGAGTCTGCCTTTCTTATTCTCAGATGAGGAAACATGCGCCTATAGAGAGGTTAAGAGTTAAGTGACTTGAGATCACACGGTGGACCAGTCCATAAACCTTCAACCTGAAGGCACACATCCTTTGATTTGGAGTCTGAGGTTATATTCGGAGGCTCCAGATCACAACCTGAGGTTGACACCAGTAACAAAATCATCCAACTGGATGAGGTCACCAGATGGACACATCCCAGTGAGACAACATAGCTGCTGACTATAAAGTTTATTGGGAGGAATTTTGTAGGGCTTGGGGGGTGGGAAGATCAAAGGGTGAGGGGGAATAGCTTATGCATCCAGTATATGGGGGGATTTCAGTCCAGCTCTCAGAGAAGACAATGGCAACCCACTCCAGTACTCTTGCCTGGAAAACCCCATGGACAGAGGAACCTGATGGGCTGCAGTCCATGGGGTTGCGAAGAGTCGGACACGACTGATCGACTTCACTTTCACTTTTCACTTTCATGCATTGGAGAAGGAAATGACAACCCACTCCAGTGTTCTTGCCTGGAGAATACCAGGGACAGGGGAGCCAGGTGGACTGCCATCTGTGGGGTCGCACAGAGTCGGAGATAACTGAAGCGACTTAGCAGCAGCAGCAGCAGCAATCCAGCTCTGAATTGCTCATGCTTCTATTGGCCCCAAAGTGGAAAGAAAGTGAAGTCACTCAGTTGTGTCCAACTCTTTGTGGCCCCGTGGACTGTAGGCCACCAGGCTTCTCTGTCCATGGGATTCTCCAGGCAAGAATACTGGAGTAGGTTGCCGTTTCCTTCTCCAGGGGATCTTCCCAACCCAGGGATCAAACCTGGGTCTCCCGCATTCCAGGCAGACGCTTTACCCTCTGAACCAGGGTATGAGTCACCAAAAAGGGACGGGGTCACATAATTAAAGGCTAGAGTCCTGCCAGCACCTGTGACAGAGGGCACCACATGCACTGTTAGCTCAGATCTCCTTTTAAAAAAGGATCTCTATCAGAGTATGGCTCTCTGCCACCCGGGGTATTTTTAGTCCATTCTATGACTTGTGCCATGCCTGAGAAGTTTTGACATCCTGTCCCCTTATCACAAACCCACCATCATCTCTGGAGAGTGTGGATGCAGGGGGAGAAGTGAAGGCTGACAAATTGGGGCCCCCCACTCCACAGTGTGTTTTAATATCAGCCAACTATTTCTCTCCAAAACCATGAGAAATGCTAAAACACACTCCAGCCCTCTTTCACTATCAGACATTTTCTTTCCACTTTTTCTTCGGGGCTTCCTTGGCGGCTCAGACGGTAAAAGAATCTGTCTGAAATGCAGAAGACCCAGGTTCGATCCCTGGGTCAGAAAGATACCCTGAAGAAGGAAATGGCTACCAGCTCCAGGATTCTTGCCTGGAGAATTCCCCTGGCAGCTACAATCCATGGGGTCGCAAAGAGTTATTTCTCTCCAAAACCATAGGAAATACTAATACACACCCCAGCCCTCTTACACTATGAGACATTTTCTTTCCACTTTTTCTTTGGTTTCTGTAGAAGTTTCTAGCAGCATTATCTCCAAATACTTAGAAAGCCTCGTCAGATACTTCTTCTCTGTAGTTGGATTGTGCCAGTGTTGTTTGTATTCTTTAAAAAAAAAACACAGGGACTTCTGCGATGGTCCAGTGGTTTAGACTTTGTCCTCCAGGGTAGGGGGTGTGGGTTCAATCCCTGGTTGGGCAGCTAAAATCCTACATGCCTTTGGCCAAAAAACAAACATTAAAAGAAAAGAAAAGACAATATTGTGACAAATTCAGTAAAGACTTTAAAATGGTCCACATTAAAAAAAAAAAATCTTAAAGTCAGATCAGATAATCCAGTTAGAAGTTAAAATGTGTGGACTGATCTAGTCCAGTGGGGAGAAATGCTAAACACCAGTAGGGACAGGTAATGCAAGGGAGAGGGGCATCTGCCATGTGACCTTAGGCTTCAAGCGACGGCAGGAGCAGTGGAGGTGGTTGGGAGTTGGACAACTTTTGCTCAACTCTGGCTGATTGGCCAGGATGGGAATGTGATTGCAGCCATGCCAGATCTTTGTTTTTTTTTTTTTTTTCAAGAAAATTCAGAAATCTGCATTTTTAAAATGTTAAATATCTCGATTTTTTTTTTTTTTTAAACATTGTCCAAATTCAGATTTAAAGCTAGCACTTGCAGGCCAAACCAACCGTGTCTATAGACCAAACTCCAACTTCTGACCTGGTTCTCTTTCAGAAAACATCCACTGAGCCTGGAAGTTCTCATTTGACTCTGAGAACATATGAACTCTGGAATTCTGATAGGTCCCGACTGTTACAGCTTACTGCCTTTTCATCTTTGTTTTGCTGAGAGAAAATGCCAACATTCTGGCCTTTGGAAGACCTGAACTATTGTCCTATTGACTAGATGTTTGACACTTTGTTCAAGTCAGTCTATTTCTTTGCACCTGAATGTCTTAAGAGCTGGACAAGATGACTATACCAAGGATCTTCTTCTGCCTAAAATTCTGGAATCTAGTGAGCTGTTCAAGAGAAGAGGCACTAGTCAGGAGACAGAACTGGGTTCTCATCCTGGCTTTCTGTGATCTCAGTCCTGTCACTAGCTCCTTAGATCTGTTTGTTCATTAATTAAAAAGAACAGAGATAACCTTGAGCTGGTGGGTGCTCTCAGGTCAGATTAGCAATGCTGGCGAGGACTTCTTTGTCACCAAAACAGATGGAAGGTGGGTGGGATCAGAGCAGTTGCTAGGTGATGGGTGATCAGTCACCTAACAGTCTGAGGGGATAAGCCAATTTGCCAAAACCATTTCAGGGATCTCTTCCGAACCTCAAAAATTCCCCTAAGACAAAATCAGTTACTTTGGAAGTTATCCCTTCTGTCCTCACTCCTGGCTGAAGTTGACTGGGTTGGCCCATAGAAGCTTGTGCTGGCAAGCACTGGGGTCCACATGTGTTTCTGGTGAGGCTCAAGATTTTCCAGAAGACAACAGACAGCTTTTGAGTGTAAAATCAAGAACAGAAGCACTAGAATGCATGAAAAGAGTACTTGGAAGTTTAATGATGATTCTACACAGAGTTGGCCAAAGATTTTTCACAGGTCACCAAGTCCTGGAACTAGAGTAAATCATTGCTAAAGATTGATCTTGGGTACAGCCAGAGTGGACAAAAGCCAAAAGGCACAGCAGGTCTGACCTATAGAGTCCCCAGCTTAGGATGGATTAGAATTGCCCTTTTTGTTTTTTTCTTGGAAGCCCTATATAAAGTGCTGTATACACATGACCATAGGAAGACCTCAATGTAAAATATCTTTATTGTCCAACTTGTGCATCTGACAAAATTTGTGAACAGTGGCGTTTCTCATTCACACCCGTAAGGTCCTCATTCTTTGAAAAGGGCACACAGTAGGTATACATGTGCCAGAGTGAATGCCAGCATTCACCTGAGTATACTTTCTAAAGCTCATGAGAGATGCTGAAAATTCCCTAGCAGAATTGCATCAACTTTGCCCCACACGTCCATTCTCCATTTGTTTCTTAAAAACTGCGAAATTGACATTCTTATTGCCAGTTGGGTAAAAGTTGTAATCATTTTTATACTGTATAGTGTCCGTGAGATAAAAGGTCACCCCCTTTCCTAGTTTTTAGCTGTCGAGATGAATGGAAGGTATTAAATGTGTGGGCCTGGGCCCTATTTCAAAACTTTGAATTAATGGAGGTGGTGTCTTTGGGTCTTTCCTTCTCCCACTCCTCCCCTTCATCTCTTAACTCTGGTAGTTTTGAAGGCAGGCCCTACTTGAGCCTCCTGGTCCCAATCCTATCTGTCTTTACTGGTTGGTGACCTCTCCAAGCCTCAGTGGCTTTTTGCTAAAATGGGATGATGACTGTGGTAGTAATTCATGCAAAGTGCCCAGCACAAAGTAAAAACTAAATAAATGTGCACAGTTAGAAACTAACAGAAAGCAAATGATTGGAGTCTGAGGTCAGGTCCAGTTGCTCAGTCATGTCTGACTCTTTGTGACCCCATGGACTATACAGTCCATGGAATTCTCCAGTAGTAGGAGCAGAGGAGTCTGGAGGCCTCCCTCAGTTGTGGTATCAGAGCTGTATTAAGGAGGATGAGCAGGGTGTCCACAAGAAAGGAAGGGATGGAATATCCCGATGGGGCTTGTGGGAGGCCAGTGCTTGTAGAAAACATTGTTTACCTGGTCCAAGCTGGGTACATTATCTCGTGTTATCCTCCTAATTACTTTGTAAAGGAAACAGAACATGGTTAACATCCCCCCTAAGAAATTTGCTCAAAATTTGTAAGTTTGAGGACTTCCCTGGTGGTCCACTGGTTAAAACACTGAGCTTCCACTTCAGGGGATGTGGGTTTGATCCATGGTCTGGGAATTAAGATTCCCACATGCTGAGCAGAAACCCCAGAAGGTGCCTTGTAATTATACACACAGTGTCTTTTCTGCTACCCCTCTGCCTGGCTGAGGTGATCTCCTTCCCATTCCAGGCTCACACAGTAGCTTCTGGAGGGATGGCAGTGGTACCCCTGAAGCTGCTAGGTGTAATAAGGATGCCTAGTTAAATTTTAACAGATAAATAACTGCCTGGAACGTTCTAGGCTGCTTATAATAAATAACTGCCTGGAACATTCTAGGCTGCTTGTATTTTTATTTGCTAAATCTGGCAGCCCTACCACTTAAGCTTTCTTGTGAATTCAGTTGTATCCTTTGAGAAATAAAGCGTCCAGAGAGGTGGAGCAGCGTTTGAAGGGTGGGCAGGGCAGTGAATGTGATCTCGCAGATGGGAAGCTGGCAGGAAGAAGGGTGTTGAGAAAGGCTGGACAAGGTCCATAAAGCCTCTCACTCCAGCTCCTGCTTTTGTTTGCTTCAGCAGAGATTCTGAAGAGACCTCACGAAACTGGTTCTCCAAGTCCACGGAGGGTATTGCCTGCTAGCTCGATCTATGGTCAGATGAGAGGTATACTCGGTCAAAAGTCAACTTTTGTTTAACACTTCCAAGATTAAAAAGAAACCCCTGCCATCCCAAGGAGTCTTTGTATGCACACACACATGCACACTTGGACACACACACCTCCCCAAAAGCAGGATGTTCTCAGATGACTGCGATAATAAGAGGTCGGATTCTCCCGCCAAGTCACCTTCAGTAAGAAAGCCCTGCCACGTGGGGTTTGTTGACTTTTTCTTAGGCAAAAAGGAGAATTTTTAAGCCCAAGGTTTTCATGAGCATTGCCTTCTCCGGAAGGAAGTTTATAAAGTTCAGTGTCAGTCTTTGCTTAGCCTCACCACTGTTCGACAGTTCGGGGACTGAGTGACACTGTCTTCTCATACTATCATCTGTGAAACTAAGACTGCACTCTGATAATTCTGCCGAGGTGAGGAGTGTACTATTTAAGTGAAAATCCGCTGAGGTTCTTAGAGGAAAGATGCTAGACAAACAGATGCAGGGTGAGCATTATAATGAAGTCACAAAAAGAGATGTCATTTCTCCTGCTCCTCAAGTCTGAACTTCTCCACTGGTAATAACAGTCAAGGACTGATTATTTGGCAGGTAGTTTTATAGACCCACTCAGAGGTGACAGGGTAGGCAGGCTCAACCAAGGTCACACAAGACACTGGTTACTTGAGTTCCAATCACAGCCACTCTACCAGTGGTTGCAAAGACACCGTAGGCAAAAGTGACATACAGCCATCAGAATGACAACAGCATCCTGTTTCCCCATCTAGGTAAGGTTTCAGAAAAGCTAGAAACACCCCCGTCGAAATAGTTTATATAAATAAAGTATGTGAAATGCCTTGGTCAAAAATTACAGAAGTCATTCAACCCAGAATGAATGAAGTCTAAAATATGCATTTTTTTCTTACATGGTCTCAAGATCTATTGAATTATTTTTTAATTCTAAGTTCCACAGTAAGACTTAATTAAAGAAACATGGTGGAGAGAAATCATCTTTTGCAGATAAACCTAATATTTATTCATCTACCAACAAATAGTGGGTGAACAGGAAGCAGGCAATACATCAGTAAGTCAATAAGCAAAATTAACAGACCCATAAATTAATTGGAAAATAATGTGGGATCATTCAGTGATATTTTGGGGGGAAGATAAAAAAAATTTTAGTCACAAAAGAGCTAGCTTTGATTGCTAGAAGTCCTGTTAGAAAGTGGTAAAATTGGACTTCCCTGGATGGAGGAGCCTGGTGGGCTGCAGTCCATGGGGTCGCTAATAGTCGGACACAACTGAGCAACTTCACTTTCACTTTTCACTGTCATGCACTGGAGAAGGAGATGGCAACCCACTCCAGTGTTCTTGCCTGGAGAATCCCAGGGACGGTGGAGCCTTGTGGGCTGCCATCTGTGGGTTCGCACAGAGTCAGACACGACTGAAGTGACTTGGCAGCGGCAGCAGCTGGTCCAGTGGTTGAGAATCCACCTGCCAACGCAGGGGACGCCGGCGGGTTCGATCCCTGGTCCGGGAAGATGCCACATGCCACGGAACGGCTAAGCTCATGTACCTCGGCTCCTGAGCCCACGAGCCACGACTACTGAAGCCTGTGTGCCCTGGAGCCCGTGAGCCACAAGAAGAGAAGGCACTGCAGTGAGAAGCCTGTGAACCACAACAAAGAGCAGCCGCCGCTCTCCACGAGAGTAAGCTCACACGCAGCAACAAAGACCCAGCGCAGCCGTAAATAAAAATTTTTAAATGTTAAAGAAAATGGTAACATTTAAGTGTAACTGCTGGTTAAGATATAAGTTTTACCACTATATGGGTCTAGACTAGGTTTAGCTGCAGCTCCCACTTGATCAAGTCTAAACAATGTTGAGAAACAGAGACTTCAACCAATAGCCTTTTATCGTCTGCTGATCATACCTGTTATACTGTCAGGATCCATCCTTCCCACTGAACTAACTCTGATTCCATTCATGGGGTCACTTCCCCAGTGCTAAAAGGGGTTTCCCTGTTTATGAAAGAGGTGCAGGTATGTTTCATACCTGGAGCTCCTCTTCCAGATGTGGTCTGGAAGCAAACAGGAGTTTCCCTTGGAGCACTGAGGGTGGTGGATCAGGAACCTGGAAACCATCGTCCAGGGCCATCGATCTGTCAGGTGCCCACAAACCTCTGGAAGGATCCGAGGAGCAACAGAGAAGGCTCTCTTTTCTTTGAGGGGGGAGGGGGTCAAAAAAGTGTTGGTAATTATAACAATTGATGTCTTCACTGCCACATTTTGTTGGTTCACTAAAATGAGTCCCAAGAGCTTCTAACAAAAGATAAACTATTAGTTTAGTTGCATTTACATGCAAGTATGTAGTTAAAAGTATATTTTCTTTGAAAAAGGAAAAACTATCACAATAATCATTCAGATCTGCAAAAAGAATCTCTACCCCCAGAAGGATGAATATGCTTAGTCTCTGGGGCTTTTTGTTAATATTTGTTTTTATTTATTTGGCTGTGCTGGGTTTTAGTTGTGGCACACGGGATCTTAGTTCCCTGACCAGGGATCAAATCCAGGCCCCCTGCACTGGGAGGTGCAAAGTCTTAGCCACTGGACCACTAGGAAAGTCCCTCTGGATTGTTTTATATGATTTCAGATTTACATGACACTTGCAATGTTAGTACAAATTCCCATATGGCCTTTATCCACATTCACCAGTTACCTCCTTTTTGCCCACTTGCTTTACTGTTTGTGCTCTCTCCATTCATATATATATATATATATTACATGGAAACTGCAGACACCCTGTCCTTTTATCCCTAAGTACTTCCCTGTGTTTCTCCTCTAAAATCAAGGACATTTTCTTATGTAATTATGGTACAGTTATCAAAATCAGGAAATGTGATACAGTGTAGATATTCTTATGTAATCCAGAGTCCATATTCAAATTTCAGCGGTTGCCCCAGTAATGCCCTTTGTAGCAGTTTTGGTTTCCCAGTCCAGGGTCAGACGTTTGGTCATCCGTGTGCATTCTGTGATGCTTACAGCTTATTTAGATGGAAAGGAAGTGCAGTTTGCTTTGGCTTACCCCAAGACAAGGTCATTTCCTGGCTCTAATTCAGACGTTTATAAGCATCAGCAACAAGTATCTACTATGTTTTGCTTTTCTTGAGATGTTGTCATTTGAGGTACTGGCAGATAGTCTGCTAATACACTTCACCGTTTCCTAGGAGGTAAGCAGGTGGAGGCAAGGCGGTTACCTCACAGTCCCCAGAGGGACCTGGTTGGTTCCCAGTGCCTCCAGTGTCGTAGACTGTTGATTGTTGAGAGTTCAGCAAATCGTCCTTAAATTGCCTGGACTCAGATTTAATTAAATAGGTGAAAAAACTTGTTCTAAACCAGTCATGGAATCCACGACCTTCACTAGCACCCAGGCTAAGAATTCCGTTTATATACTTATTCCTTAAACAAATATAATATGCCTGTGTTTCTTGAATAAATACCAGGTGTCTAGTGTTTGACTATGTTTCTGACGTACCTTGTCACGTGTATTTGTGTGTCAAGGGGTCTCTGTGCCAAAAAGGAGAAACCCTTGTCTAAATTCCAGCTTAAATAAAACCACCTTCAAACCCCATGTCCAGGGAAAGAATTGGCACTATTTACTGCTTTCTGCAAAGACATCAGAATGAGGCACCAGGGTCCTCTGTCGCCTTTTCAGAGCAGCAGAATGTGTTTGCACAAGACTTTTGAGCCGTCGCAACGTGAAAAATTTCTAAAGGAAAAGTCAGAAGTGTTATTTCAACATTGCTTTGCTGGGCCATCTCTCCCCCTGCCGTGCATTCTTCTTTAGCTTTGGGCTTGTGTGTGTGGTCGAGCAGCCCCTGGCCCCCAGCTTAAAGAGGGGTTTACTTAAAGCAAATCCCACCTCGAGCCCCACCCCCCAGGGGAGATGAGCAGATATTTCCTGAGGGGGAAATCTCATTTATAACCGCAGATGTGTCCCAGGCTGCAGGCAGCCGTCTGCAAAGCAGCCCAGGTGCTTTATCTCAGAGACAAGTGTGTGCCTTGAAGAACCGGTCGTCTCAAGAAAAACGGGCATCCTTTGAACCCTCCCACCGGGTGGGCAGGCCCTGGCCA
Source organism: Bos indicus (assembly GCF_029378745.1). NCBI lineage: Eukaryota > Metazoa > Chordata > Mammalia > Artiodactyla > Bovidae > Bos > Bos indicus. Next base: position 117,749,551 of record NC_091760.1, read on the forward strand.
GAGCGAGAGGAGGGAAACCTCAGGACTTTCTTGCCAGATGCCAGAGAAGGCGAGGAGGGCCTAATTACTGGTTACTTGTTTGTGATCTGCTGCTGCCTCAGTCCTTGGGGATAGCCGCGTTTGGGGCTGTTTTTCTCCTTGCAAACCAGGGAGAAGTTATATTTGAACCAGTTTCCAGAAACAGCATATCTGTGGACCCTGGGTTTTGTGTATGTTGGGTGGTAGGCTGGGAGGGCTTGGGTGGGGAGATCAAGGCCAATTTCTTTTTCCGCAAAAGATTGGTTCTTTGACTCCTAAGCTGCTGTGTTCAGAGAAAGAGCCACAGAGGATCCAGAAACTCAAGGCTCTGACCCTGGTGTGGCCATGGATGACCACATGGCTGGGATGAGTCATTCTGTAAAACGGGTGGAACCAGTGCCCCAGCCTCCATCCATGCTGCTCAAGCCATTGAGGTCTAGCTGTGTGTTGTGGCTGGATTATTTCCTGAAGTGCCTCAGGTGGCACCCGCTGGGCAGGGCAGTGACCAGCCGGACCAGCTTCCTGCTGTGGCCCCTCCTCACGCCTGGGAGTGTGCCTGCCCAGCCGGGTTGTGTCACTCACTGAAATCAGGGGCTCTCAACTCGGGTGATTTTGCCACCCAGGAGACATGTGGCCATGCCTAGTGACATTTCTGGTGGTCACCACGTTGAGCGAGGGGGACTCTCCTGGCATCTTCAAGGCCAGGGATGCCACTAAACACCCTCCAGCGCACAGCACAGCCCCCAAACCAAGACGCATTTGCTCTTCGTCAGTAGTGCTGCTGCAGAGAAACCCTGGAAATGAACTAAACTGTCAACGTCCTGGACGGAACCTGGACCCGCCTGCTCATTAGGTTTTGTCCCCAATACATGCTCCGCTCACCCCGCGCTAGAACCAGATGGAACTATTCCTTCCACAATCTGCCTCCTCCCCCGTGAGGCTTCCCATACCCCCCTTCGTCAACGTGTCTCCACTTTGAAATCACCTGTCACCCCTGTCCCCCTTCTTCCTTTGCATAGGTACCTGTATTTCTGATGTGTTCGAGCTGTTTATTGTTGCATGGTATAGCCCCTCTGACAGCAGACGCCACAGGGGCGGGATCTGCGCCACAGAGGGTGGCAGCCCTTAGAAACCCTTGGCGCTTATCAAGAAGACACAAGCCCAGGGACCCATGCAATTTGGGTTTGCTCCTCAGAGGCCCCTAAACCGTTCTACAGGCTGCCTCAGGAGATTTGCAGACCCCAAAGGCAGCCCTCTGATCCCTGCAGGAGCACTGCTAATGTAATGACAAGAGCATCATTCCAGAACAATGGCGAGACTGTCACAAGTGTCAGATGTGGCGCGAGAGTGCATGTGTTTGTGTGCGTGTGAGTGCACACATGTTTAAAGTCCAGATCTTTTCTTTTTAGAGACCACCATCTTTAATTTGGTCGTCCTAACAGTGGCGCCAGTGGTCATGAAGACACGCCCTCACCCATGATGGAAAAGAGAAGGAATAGATTGGCATTAAAGTTCAGCTTGTTCAGAAAAAGCAGAATAAGCACGTAACACTTTAAATTTTTATTTACTTAAGTTAATAGAGGCAGCAGTAAGATTTTTTCTCACAAGGTCACTGTCCACACAGATGCTAAGTAATGCCTGGTCTATTTGTGTATTTTGGGGAGGTCCCCTGTTCTCTATATTTGGGTGGAAGGAAAAGTATGTGACTTGTAAGGCAAACCAATAATTCAGAATATAAATATTCCTACCTGAGTTACACAAGAAAAAGTTCTCAAATGATTGCTTGGTGATAAATATTTGTTATACATTTGGTGAACCTGGTGAACCTGGAGTAGTTTGGGGCTTTGGGCTGGGGAAGGAGGCAGGTGGTACTTTTTCTGTACATTCTAAGCCAGAGTTCTTCTCGTTCCTGGAATTATTCCTGGGCGACTGTGGTAAACAGCCCCTTCTGAAAGGTCTTCAGATCCAAATATTGAGGGTTTGTTTCAGCCAGGAAATTGGCCAGGTTCTGGGTTAATTTTTGCTATTTTTATTGTGTTGGATGTGTGTTTTTAAATGCTTGGCAGAAGTGTCTCACCCATCACTCACAGAAGAGTTTCAGAAGGCTCTGCATTCTGAGCCTCACCCTGGATTTAAGACAAAGTTAATAGAGATTTGGTTTATTTAGGGCCTTACACTGCTAGGAACACAAACTATAAATATATCTGGATAAGTAAATTTGTTCCTTCTTCTTGATTAAGTTTTATACCCATGCTTTTAAAATTAGTCCATGGTTTTCAAAGATGAATAAGCAGTTCCTACAGGCAAAGTATTAATAAATAACAGTGAACTATTTCTGCCAATTTCTACTGAAGACCATTATAATTCACGTTAGGTATGGAGGAGGAAGGAGCTGCATGTCTCTCTCTAAGCCACCTTCTTCTTCCTTATTAGGGGAGACTCATCTCCCTAAGGGTGGTGGCGGCCTTCTCTCCTCCGTATCTGCTTCTCAGTGACTGCAGTTTAGTGTCTTGTAAGGAGAAGACGTTCAGGGCCTGCTTACTGCTAGTGATTTAATTCAGCTGCAAAGATCAGAATTTGACCTATCTTTAAAATTTAAAAGGGTTTATTCCTTAAGGACGGGTAGGGAGAAGCAGAAACAGCTGTGGGGTTCAGTTTTGTGTTTTCAGCCTTGGACACGGCATCTTAGAAAAATGAAGCAGAGGAAGTCCCTGGTGGTCCAGTGGTTAGGACTCGGGGCTTTCACCACTGTGGCCCTGGGTTCAATCCCAGGTGAGGGGACGAAGATCCTGCAAGTCGCCAGTGGGACCAAAAAGAAAATTGATGTGGCCCTGCCATCATTTGATGTCTTCGTGTCTCAACACGGGGTGGGGGAATCCAAGTGCAGGAACCCAAATGGCGTACCTGCCACTCTGGGCTCGGGGAGGAAGCTGACTTCTGGTTTCACCTGAAGAGGTCATTCAGGTTTCCTTATTCTTGACAAAACTACAGCATAGTCCTCTGAGCAAGTGTCTACTGGTGGACTCACTCTCCATCTGGTGTCTGGGAGTTAGCAGGGTCATTCTCATGAAGTTTGGGTACAGAAGTCTTAATTCCTGTGGTGTGGTCTTTTCTCGCGATAGATGTGATTTATCCATCAGGAATGTGCAGGGAGAAAAAGGTTTTGTTCCCTCCCTATTAAGGCAGCGTTTGAAAGACAGACTGTGTCAGGAAACCCGCCTAGGACAAGTACCCACTCTAGCACCCACTCTAGTTCCCCTTCCTCCTGGGCCTGTCAGGAGGACCTGACCACCTGGTCACGAGGAGGTGAGCACAGGGGCCTGAGGAAGGGGTCTGAGGCAAGTCCAGCGGACTTTGAGAGGAGACTGAGGCCCTTCTCACTCTAAGCTCCACTGGCTGGAACCAAACTGAAAAGCAGTCTCCTGAGTTTCTGAATGTGCTTTCTTTTCCTAAAAAATGTATGTCCAAAGCCCACCCTTGGGGCGAGGGGTAAAAGGTGAAGGTGAGGTCACGGTTCTAGCAATGTGAGGGGTCTCCAGCCCTCTTCTGCACTGGGCTGGTCACTCCACCAGCAAGAGCAGGGGCCACAGGGCAGCTTTCCCACAGCCCACCTGCCGCTCACAGTTGGAGCCAGGAAGCAGTGGACGGGGCCAATGGGGGAATTACACCATCTGCAAGACTGTCAGTGAAAACTAGTCCAAAGACGACGTTCATCCTGGTCCTACCCCTTAGCAATTCTGTAATGCTAGTGGTAAAGAACCCGCCTGCCAATGCAGGAGATGCGGATTCCATCCCTTGGTTCCATTCCTTGGTTGGGAAGATCCCCTGAAGGCGGGCATGGCAACCCACTCCAGTATTCTTGCCTGGAAAATCCCATGGACAGAGGAGCCTGGAGGGCTACAGTCCATGAGGTCACAAAGAATCGAGCATGATTCAAGTGACTTAGCACTCAATGCACACAAGCAATTCTAAATTCTTTTTAAAAATCTTTAAATTCACAGAAAATAAGGGGAAAGCCAGGTTTTCTAGGGCTGGCTCCACAATTTTGTTTGAAAAATTTGTAAGAGTACTTCAGTTCTCATGTTTTCAACAATGTTGGAATAGGGGCGGGAATGCAGCTCATTCCTGGCCAGGATGGGCCCCTGATCTTATGCATGGCAGTGCAGAGGATGAATAGGCACTGAGATGTTTCAGTCTGCAATATTTAACTCACCTGGAACGAAAGTAGTTGAAACAAAAATGCAGTTTGAGTCTGGAAAACCTGAGGTTTGCAGCCTCAGAGGTGGAGGAAGCCCCCAGTGTCTCACTGTGCTGCTTTCTGTCCCTGCAGTATGCGACCACGGGCTGTTCCCTGACCCTGCACCACACCGAGAAGCCGGAGCATGAAGACATCTGTGAATACCGTCCCTACTCTTGCCCTTGTCCCGGTGCTTCCTGCAAGTGGCAGGGGTCCCTGGAAGCCGTGATGTCCCATCTCATGCACGCCCACAAGAGCATCACCACCCTTCAGGGAGAGGACATCGTCTTCCTGGCCACAGACATTAACCTGCCAGGAGCTGTGGACTGGGTGATGATGCAGTCGTGTTTCGGCCATCACTTCATGCTGGTGCTGGAGAAACAAGAGAAGTATGAGGGCCACCAGCAGTTCTTCGCCATCGTCCTGCTCATCGGCACTCGCAAGCAGGCGGAGAACTTCGCCTACAGACTGGAACTGAATGGAAACCGGAGGAGACTGACCTGGGAGGCCACGCCCCGGTCCATCCATGATGGTGTGTCCGCAGCCATCATGAACAGCGACTGCCTGGTGTTCGACACAGCCATAGCGCATCTTTTTGCAGATAATGGGAACCTTGGCATCAATGTGACTATTTCTACATGTTGTCCGTGACGCACCGACATGATTTGGGCGTGGCGCTTTCTGGTTAATAAAGGTTTTTATAGGTGTTTTATTCACAGTGTCTTCACAAGTCAGGACCCACAGTTTCCCCGTGTCCTGTCTGAACAGCAGCTTCCCATCTGGCACTGGCCCAACGAAGTTCATTAAACCGGGACAGAGGAGGTTGGCCAGTTAGTCGTTTGGAGGCCATCCTATGATCGGAAATCAACTTGATTATTAAATTTTACTTCCTTCCTGAACAGCACCTGACAGGTTGCTCGGGCTCCTCTAAGACCAGGATGTTTGTTAGGAATTGGAGGCTCCTTCCTGCCTCCCTGTATTGGTCCCTCCAAGTTGACGAAAGCACAGTGACTGTCAGCAGAGTCCTTAACTTTGCTTTTACCTTGTGTTTAAGGAGGTAGGAATTGTTTTACTACATTTTAAACAGTGTTTCTCAAACCGATGGCTAACCAGTGTGCACAGAATCAATGGCGTGCTTATCTGAAACATGCAATTTCGGGAGCCTGCGAATTTAACAATCTCATCAGGGGATGCTTTCCAACAGTAAAGTTTGAGAACTACTGGGTAAATTGTGGGAAAGGGTCCAGATTTTAAAGGTGCTTTCCGATTACCCTCTACTGATTTGTCTGTCTTTCTACTATTTCATCCACACACACCCCCACTCCCAGATTAAAACAAGAACCACAGCTCCCCACAAACAGTCTTGAGATCTAGTCACTCTCTTGTGTTTGGGAGGGACTGCCTAGGAAAGCAGAAAGGGTAGCCATTGATAGCTCTCACGTAGTTAGTTTTTGCTCATCACTAGTACAAATGACCTGTTTACACCTGGCTTCCCTCAGAGGCCCTCCTTAACTTAGATGGTGGGAAAGACTAGATCAGTAGAGTTGGAAAAGCTTTATAACCAGTGTCATATGCTTGCTATTTAAAGGTATGTGTTGGGTTTGGTTTGTTGGGTTTTTTTTTTCCACATTCACTTTAGTTTTTTAATAAATATTTTTCAAAAATGAATATTCTGCTTCATCTTGAGTGGAATGATGCATACTTATTGGGTATCTACTGTGTGCAGGTGCCATGAAGCTTCACCCCTTTACCCCTAGCACCCCCTTGGAGCTTTCACCGTTTCTCTGTGAAGAAACAGGCATTTGTCCAAGACCACAGCACAGATCGCTGGCACCACTGGGGTCTGAACTCACTTCTCTCAACTACAAAGTGTCATGGGTGTGGTATGTCTCCTCCTTGGAGTGGTTCTTTCTGTCTGACAGTGCCAGGGCTTGTGGACAGAGAATACTTTTCCTGGTTTACAGAATCAGAAGGAAGAGGTTTGGCTGTGATGTCCGGAGCACTGGGTTTGAGCCAAGGTGACCCACTACCTTGATCCCAACCCTGAACTCTCAAAGCAGTTCACAGTTTTAGCCCCGAATACCGGGTGAGAATGGACTGCTTCCCTTAGTGGCCCGAAGGTATCAGAGAAGTGCCAGGCGGGAGTGATGGCTTTAGACTTACTTCATATTTCAGGTGAGTTGCAGGGCTGAGTTTTTAGCCAGGAAATAGTTTAGCAGTTAAGAAATTTGCTAAAGTAACTTACCTTCAAGACTGTTCTTCACATAAAGGTGAAAAGTAGGATGCGTACACGCGTGCGTGCTCAGTCGGCTCAGTAGCGTTCGACTCTGTGGGACACTGTGGACCGTAGCCCGCCAGGCTCCTCTGTCCGTGGGATTCTCCAGGCAAGAATACTGGAGTGGGTTGCCATCCCCCTCCTCCAAGGGATCTTCCTGACCCAGGGATTAAACTTGCAGCTCTAATTTCTCTTGAATTGGCAGGCAGGCTCTCTAGCACCATGTGGGAAGCCCTCCCCCGCCCCCCAAAAAAAAGCAGCACCATGAATCAAAGGACAGGCTTATAATAGGTCGAGTAAATGAATGAAAACCACAGTTCTCGTCATGGAGAAAGTCATATTTCAAGCCGGTACACAGAGGGATGCCTGGAGCTGAGACTAAGACTCAGGAGCAGGCAGACTTTGACCCTCAGGGTGGAGCTGGTCCAGGAATGGCTGCCCAGTGCAAACGTGACACTCAGGCAATATATTTTGTACAGAAACTAGCCAAGCTCACTGACATCCTATGGTGCCCATAGTTCACCCTTGTTATATGTGATAGAGGAAATCAGGACCAGAGGGTAAACTATAAACAAAAGACAGTAAAGGAGCAGACAGTGGAATCAAGTCACCGCAAAAGCATAAAATGGTAGATGATCGGCATCAGAAGGTCAAGGGATGGGCGGGCAGTCACACACGGCATGAGTGGCAGCACAGAATCCAGACTTCCTGACTCCCTGTTCAGACACTTTCTAGAATGTAAATGAAAATAATGTCGTAGGCAACAAAACTGAGCTTTTACTTTCCATAGTTTTCTAAGTCTCTTTAGTCTCTGTCCCTGGATATCTGTGAACTTAACTTTTATTCTCCAACTTTTTTTTAAACTTAACCATTTTCTGCCAGAAAAACAAACAAAACCCCCCAGGTTATTCCCTGTTTTAAGAGGAAGTGAAAAATAGTGAAACACTATGTAAATTAAAGTCTGTCCTTTTAGTTCTGACTGTAAAATGCAATTTAAAATGCATGATAGGATTTCCCTGGTGGCACAGATCCCCAGTCTGGGAAGATTCCACATGCTGCAGAGCAACTAAGCCCATGTGCCACAACTACTGAGTCCTCGTGACTCAACTGCTAAAGTCTACATGCTCTAAGGACCTCGAGCCACAACTAATAAAGCCATGGATACAACTGCTAAAGCCCCTGCGTCTAGAGCCTCTGCTCTGCAACAAGAGAAGCCACCACAAGGAGAAGCCCGAGCACACAACTAGTGAGTAGCCCCTGCTCGCCACAGCTAGAGAAAGCCCGAACACAGTAAGACACAGAAAGAAAAAAAAAAGATTCTAATATACCTTGAAGAAAATGTTAATACTCATTAATTCTGGGATGCAGGAACCTGGTATGTGTTATATTAGTATTAACATTATTCTCTGTTTTTTAAAAAAATTGTTTTTAAACTAACCAATTGAGATCACACGTTCCCAACTTTTCCAAGAGGAGGAACTAGCCTTGGTTTCCGTGGATTCTTAAGATTTAGAGGATTGAGAGGATGGTGTCCTCACAGCAAACCGTCCAGTGCAAATCATGGGAAAATTGAGAAGAGACCAATGAACCATCATTACATCATGGAGCACACCCAAGTAGAAGCTGAAACTCCACCCTCAAACAGCAGGGCTTCCGACGTGGCGCTGGTGGTAAAGAACCTGCCTGCCAATGTAGGAGACATAGAAACGTAGGTTGGATCCCTGGGTCTGGAAGAGGGCACTGCAACCCACTCCAGTATTCTTGCCTGGAGAATCCCATGGGCAGAGGAGCCTGGTAGGCTACAGTCCATGGGGTCACAGAGAGTCGGACACGACTGAGTGACTTAGCACACACGCACTTGTCTCAGCATGCACTTTGTCTCATCCCAAAGAAGGGTAATGCCAGGATGTTCAAACTACCACACAATTGCACTCATCTCACACACTAGTAAAGTAATGCCCCAAATTCTCCAAGCCTGGCTTCAACAGTATGTGAACCATGAACTTTCAGATATCCAAGCTGGATTTAGCAAAGGCAGAGGAACCAGAGATCAAATGGCCAACATTTGCTGGATCATAGAAAAAGCAAGAGAACTCCAGAAAAACATCTACTTCTGCTTTATTGATTATGCCAAAGCCTTTGACTGTGTGGATAACAACAAACTGGAAAATTCTGAAAGAGATGGGAATACCAGACTACCTTATCTGCCTCCTGAGAAATCTTTATGCAGGTCAGGAAGCAACAGTTTGAACATGGAACAACAGACTGGTTCCAAATTGGGAAAGCAGTACATCAAGGCTCTATATTGTTACCCTGCTTATTTCTATGCAGAGTACATCATGTGAAATGCCGGGCTGGAGGAAGCACAAGCTGGAATCAAGATTGCCGGGAGAAATATCAGTAACCTCAGATATGCAGATAACACCACCCTTATGGCAGAAAGAGAAGAGGAAGTAAAGAGTCTCTTAATGAAAGTGAAAGAGGAGAGTGAAAAAGCTGGCTTAAAACTCAACATTCGAAAAACAAAAATCATGGCATCGAGTCCCATCACTTCATGGCAAATAGATGGGAAAACAATGGAAATAGTAACAGACTTTATTTTAGTAACAGACTTTATTTTCTTCGGCTCCAAAATCACTGCAGATGGTTATTGCAGCCATGAAATTAAAAGATGCTGCCTCCTTGGAAGAAAAGCTATGACCAACCTAGACAGCATATTAAAAAGCAGAGACATTACTTTGCTGACAAAGGTCTGTCTAGTCAAAGCTATGGTTTTTCCAGTAGTCATGTATGGATATAAGAGTTGGACTGTGAAGAAAGCTGAGCACTGAAGAATTGATGCTTTTGAACTGTGGTTCTGGAGAAGACTCTTGAGAGTCCCTTGGACTGCAAGGAGATCCAACTAGTCCATCCTAAAGGAAATCAGTCCTGAATATTCATTGAAGGACTGATGCTGAAGCTGAAACTCCCAATACATTGGCCACCTGATGTGAAGAGCTGACTCACTGGAAAAGACCCAATGCTGGGAAAGATTGAAGGCAGAAGGAGAAGGGGACTACAGAGGATGAGATGGTTGGATGGCATCACCGACTCAATGGGCATGAGTCTGAGCAAGCTCCAGGTGTTGGTGATGAACAGGGAAGGCTGGAGTGCTACATTCCATGGGGTCACAGAGTCAGACATGACTGAGCGACTGAACTGAACTTGTCTCAGCAGCAGAGTCCTGCACTTCCTGTAAAATACCATTCCAAAGAAATTCTCCTTGTCCCTGACTTCAGGCTCCCAGGGCTTGCCAAGTAGCCGGCAGTGTGACCTTAGGTCCATGAGGTGACCTCTCTGGTCCCAAATATCCTGATCTGTAACACATGAAGTTTCATTTTCTAAGTGTTTTTGCTCTAGTACTAATTTCCTGAGACAGCTGAGCTACTTAAAATTAAAGTTGAGGTGTATAGTCATTGCAGCAGGGCTCTGGATGCCATGGTTCAGGGATAATTGATCCAGTGTGTGTCATTCAGAGTTAGCAGGTGAGTCATGCTCTAGCCGCTTCTCAGTTCCCCTGGTTTAGAGCCAGGGATGGGACTTGGGCATTGAAACCAGCTTTGCTTTGTAGTTCTGGCTTGAGGGGCCTGCGGCCTTGACTTTTCCTGACTCATGCATTCTGTGTTTGAAGTATGATTATAATTTCACTGACCTGTGCTGGCCCCGAAGAAGGGAGCCAAGCGTTCTTCAAGAATAGGAAATCTCACCGCCCTCAGTATTAAACTTTCTGCTTCTGCTCCTCATGTGAAGCTTATAATTTGTGAGGACTTTTCTGGTGGTCCAGTGGTCAAGAATCTGCCTTCTGATGCAAGGGACAAGGGTTTCAACCCTGGTCGAGGAACTAAGACACCACATGCCAAGGGGCAACTACTGAGTCCTTGAGCCACAGAGAGCCTGTGTGCTCTTGAGCCCAGCTCTGCAACAAGAGAAGCCCTCACATCGCAAGGAAGGTACAGCGCAGCCAAAATAAAAATAAAACCTTTAAAAAAAATTCTTATTTGTGAACACATCTGTCTTGGAGTCTCCAAAAGACAGGGCAAGAAAGAATGTCAGACCCTGCTGATACCAATACCTGCTACCACCGTCACTATTTTCCAGAATGACTAGATGGATAGAGACATACAGAAGGGAAGTCACTGGCCTAAAAAAAAAAAAAAAAAAACTAGTTAGAATTTTCCATGGTGATAACATGGTGTCTTCTGTATTGAATGTGAAAGTCACACAGTTGTGTCCAACTCTTTGTGACCCCATGGACTATACAGCCCATGGAATTCTCCAGGCCAGAATACTGGAGTGGGGAGCCTTTCCCTTCAGGGGATCTTCCCAACCCACGGATCAAACCCAGGTCTCCCGCACTGCAGGCGGATTCTTTACCAGCTGAGCCCCAATCTGTATTGAACAAAAGGGGAAAAACTATAAAAGTAATTGATCTACAAACTGACATTTTATGATACTTAAGACAAATGAAAGAAATCTGTCCCTAGTCGTGATTCCACCAACTTCTTCCGGCTCCACTGTCACCACCTGGGCCCGGACCACTATCAGAGCTCCTAACAGCTTGGCCTGCCTCCCTCCTGCCCTGCTCCAGCCTAGTCCACACACAGGCAATCACAAGGCTTTTAAGTCAAAATTGATGGTGCCACAAACTTGGCAGTATTTTCTCTCCAGGAAGCCTTGTTGTTTCCTTTCACACCACTTTCCACAATGGCAAATGGATATTGTATTTGTTCAACATCTGCCCCCACCCTTTTGACAAATTCTAGGCTGAAAGAGATTGTGAAGGTTTTGTTTGTCCCTGGTATCCCCCGCACCTGGGCATCTATTAATACTGACTGAATAAATTTCTCCTAACGATTAGTCTCAGAGTAGCACTTAAGAACCCATACCTTAAAAGCTAACCTTCTCTCTTTTTAATAACAAAAACCCCCAGGGAATTTCCACAGGTAGGCAGGGAACAGAGATGGGGAGATAATCAAATAGTCCTGAGAAGGGAGGAAGCAAGGGTTTCTCTGGCCCATCATTCTTTAGGCAAGGACACTGGCCAGAAAGTCCGGCGCCTTGAGATGGCTTATGTCACCGTGTCACCTGACACTGAGATCAAAGGCGGACTCTGCTTTGTGCAGAGGACAGAGATCAGGGTTCCCCTGACTCACAGCGAGCTGTATCAGATTAGACCAGGGAGCTCTATCAGAGTAGATCAGTCTGTAAAGTCCACCAAGGTAACAGCAGTTGCCATTTCTTGGGCACCTGTTGGTACAAAGTGCTTGGTCTATATTAACCCATTTAATCCTCCCCATGTCCCAATGCAATAAAGGTATACTATCCTCGATTTGGAGTTGAGGAAATTAAGACTCAGAGAGATTAAGTAACTTGCCTGAACTCACACAGCTGGCAAGCAACAGAACTGGGATGTGAACCCAGGCCTAGTCTGTGCTTCTTCACCATGGCCCATGGTCCATCATGTTGGCATTTAGCCTTTACATATTTTGACCATCAACAGAAATACAGATGGAGATGACAGGATATAGGAATGCAGGAAGCTTGGTGGAAACAGAACAGAACGCCTGTGCTTTAGAACTTCTTTCTCTACGGTCACAACATGTTAGAAGGGGACAGAGACCTAGAGATCATTCAGATGCTGACTATTCAAAGTGTGGTCCATGGACCTACAGCATCTGCACCAGCTGGGAGCTTGTTAGAAGTATAGCATCTCAGGCACACCCAGACCTGCTGGATCAGAATCTGCATTTTAACACAGACCCAAGTGGACTAAATGCAGTTCCAGTTTGCAAAGCATTGGTGTAGACTAGGGGTTCTCAACCCACTTGCCCTTTAGAATCACTGGGGGAGTTTTAACATGTTAGGACCTGAACTGGAATCCCTGGCAGTAGTAGGGCTGTGCTTGCATGTTTTTTCTCAGTCTTCCCAGCAGAGTCCAACATGAAGCCAGAGCTGAGAACTACCAATCTAGCCCAACTGCATGGCCTTCTTTTCTTTTCCCCTTGTTTTTATACTACAGTTAAAACAAGTGAAGTGACCTACCAAGCATGATGAAAAGTGTGTGGACTTGAGAGATTAAACAGGTCAAGATTCGGATCCTTGATTCTGCCACTTATTAGCAGTGATGCTTTAGGCAAAACACTACTCTGCTTGGATCTTAGTTTCCACATTTATAAAATGGAGGTAATAAAGCCTACCTTAAGGGGTCACTGTGAGAAAAACCAGCAAAGTATGAAGAATGGAATGTTTGCACTTGGGTATAGTAGGACCCTAATAACTGGCAGCTCTCTGACTGCCCAAGTCAGAGCACCCCAGGGCAGCAGCAGATGGCTGTCCAAGGAGTAAAAAGCTGGCACATTGCAATTCTTCCCCAGCATATTCTCCAAGTATGGAGCCAATGTATTGAAAGAACATTCATTAAGACTAAGATGAAAAGGCTGAGCACCAAAGAATCAATGCTTTTGAACAGTGGTGCTGGAGAAGACTCTTGAGAGTCCCTCAGACAGCAAGATCAAACCAGTCAATTCTAAAGGAAATCAATCGACCCTGAATATTCATTGGAAGGACTGATGCTGAAGCTAAAGCTTCAATACTTTGGCCACCTGATATGAAGAGCAGACTCACTGGAGAAGACGCTGATGCTGGGAAAGACTGAAGGCAGAGGAAGAAGAGGGTGAAGAGGATGAGATGGTTGGATGGCATCATCGACTCAATGGGCATGAATCTGAGCAAACTCCAGGAGATAGTGAAGGACAGGGAAGCCTGGCATGCTGCAGTCCATGGGGTCACAGAATCAGACACAACTTAGTGACTGAACAACAACAATGAAAAGATGCAGAAGAAGAGGTTGGAAGTGAGATCCAAGGGGAAAAGAGCAAAGGCAGTCTCCTTTGCCACATGTTCCAGCCACTTCACCCCTCTAGTCCCACTCTCTTCCCTGCCCCCTCCATTCCAGATGGCGACCCTGATCGGAGAAACAGCATATGCCAGTGGTCAAAGACCTATAATCACTGAGTTGTGTTTGTGTGTGGTTTGTTGTGTGTTTTTTTGAAACTTATAAAAAAAACACTTTCCATACTGCATGTTTATCTGTATTTACTGGAACAGTACAATTAACACAGGTAAAAAGAGCTCCTTTGACTGAAACTCTATAAGAAAACCCAAAACATGGTTTTGCAGCTTTACCTGAGAAAGTCTGGGGCTCAAAGGGTGTAAGAAAGAAAGGTGTTCTCACTCTTCTTTCAGCAGTTTTTTAAAAAACATGTTTTGCTGTGGTAAAATTAGTTAACATCAAATTACCATTCCAACCATGTTGAAGTGCCTAATTCAGTGGTATTAAGTACATGCCCATATTTTGCATCATTTTAAGAGTTTTGCTCTTATATTTCCTTTTCTTCCCACACATACCTACATGTGTGCACACACAGTATCTTCACAACTTTTCAGCTCTGGAACCTTCCACGTGTAAAATTAGAAATGGCCTGCCAAGGGGGCCCAGGGCAACGCGCCTTTTCTTTTCCTTGGGAGGAAGCTGATGTAGTGAGTGATGACCACGTGTCAGGTGCTTTCACATACTTTATTCATAACGACCTCGTAAGGGAGGGAAGGGGGTGTTACACCCATTTTTTACAGATGAGGAAACTGAGGTTCAAGGAGGAAAAGCAGTGCGTACACATGGGGGTGGGGGGCGAGGAGGGGTACAGCCGGCATTCAGATCCATGTCTGTGGGATTCCAGAGGCTATGCTCTTTTCTGCTTTTTCTTAGGAAAACATTTTTTTTCTTCTTATAAGAAATAATGAAAAAAGAAATAAATAAATAAAAAGAAATAATGAGTTATTATTTTAAGAAAACAGTAAAATATAAAGATAAATATAAATCACTAACAAACTCCTCTCTCAGAAATAGTCACTTATACGTATTGAGGTCTTCCTGTCTGATTCTTTCCATATTCCAAGTCATTTATTTCCATGGTGTCCCAGGGACAGGAGAGGGGATGGCAAAGGGATGTGACAGAGAAATTTCATGTGCTTTGTCTCTAGAGATGTATGTGTTGCTTGGATCTTTTACAACCAAATGTATTTATGTATTAGTTACATAGTGAAAGAATCAGAAAAAAAATTGGAAACCCAAAGAAAGAAAAAAAAAAATGTGTTGATCAAAAAGGGAGAATTGTCAATCCTAGAAATATTTAAAAAGAAGAATCCAAGAGACAACAATTGGCTCATAACAAGAACTCTTTAGGGTAATGATAAGGCTCGTTAGCAGGAATGTTTCTCTTTTTTTTATGTTTTTTAATTATTTTATTGATTTTTTGGTCTCAAGGCATGTGGGATCTTAGTTCTCCAACCAGGGGTTGAACCCGCACCCTCAACAGTGAAAGCACAGAGTCCTAACCACTGGACCACCAAGAAATTCCTAGGATTGTCTCTAACATGAAGACAGATACATTAGGCTTTCAAAGCAGGATGCCATTATCCCTCCCTAGCCAGCTCCTCCTAGTGTGGTGTCTAATTCTGTGCCTGCCAGACCACTTCTGCATAGAATTTAACTTCCCATGGAGTTTACATACAGTGTAAGAATGTCCGGGTACACTGCTGTCAACGTTCCAACTATCTGACAGGACTTTCTGCCAATTAAATTAATTGCTTTTCAAATATTTCTTCAATCTCTTAGAGCTCTCTACTGGTCAGTCAACATCACTAAATTATGTCAACTCTGGACATCACCTGGATTCAAGTTCAAAAATTTAGAAATCTGAACTTTCTAAATCTGTAAGTTTAGGCCGTGGATTATGGGAGAGGACAATGTAATGCCATTCCACAGAGTACTTTCTAGGATGAGAAGCATGAGCAGCCACACCTTACACACGCCTAGCCACACCTCTTACACACCCAGTATGTGACAGAAAGTGCCATCAAAGCACCATCGTTAACACGCCTCATGTCATGGGGACAGGGCCAATGTTAGGCCACTAAATAGCAGCGTGATGTGGGGGTGGGGCAGGGCAGATTCTGGGGCGACTGCCAGCCACAGACACTGGGGGGAATCCCCATCCAGCAAGCAGAAAAAGATAGTATCTGACTCAGGCGGTAGCAGAAGATGCCATCAGTCCCAGCAAGCATTCAGCCTCAGTGAATGCAGCCGGAGTGAGGCGTGGTGAGGGCTGAGAAGAAGAGTGGTAGAAGGGAAGCCCAGAGCAAGTGAGGGGCGGGGATCCAGGCAGGAACGCACGCCAGGTGAGTCCATCTGCAGGCATCAACGCTGGCACCTGGTCACTAGACTAGGTTTCTTTCATTCATTCATTCAACAAATATTTACCACATTCCTCCATGTGACTCACGCACCTACACACCTAGCTGGGTGTGCCAGGCGTACAAGGCCTGACTGCTCTTTACCCATTTCTCAGGGTTGTGTCATCAGCAAGAAACCTTGAGGGATGAGGTAATGTCTCCCTTCGGATGAAGGACAGGCGTGCACACTGCTGACTGTCAGAGTCATGAATTCCCCCAAGCTCTGTGTCCTTCACCTGGAGCACAAGCTCATTGTGCATGCTCTCACCATCCGGCCCAGGTCCTGTCTCCCTCGTGAGAACCAGGAGCAAGGGAAACCTGGCGCACACACGCTGCTTGCTGTCTTGGGAGGAATAAAGTCCTTAATTTCCAGCCTCCGAGTCTCATGTCTCCTGCCAGCACCCATGCAAGAGTCAAAGGCTAACTCATTAGCCTGTAAGCGGGGCAGAACCAAACTCCAGACCTGACAGCACTTCGGGTGTGGTGGGCCCTGTGCGGGCCCTTGAGGTCATCAGATAAGATCAGATCAGATCAGTCGCTCAGTCGTGTCCAACTCTTTGCGACCCCATGAATCGCAGCACGCCAGGCCTCCCTGTCCATCACCAACTCCCAGAGTTCACTCAGACTCACGTCCATCGAGTCAGTGATGCCATCCAGCCATCTCATCCTCTGTCGTCCCCTTCTCCTCCTGCCCCCAATCCCTCCCAGCATCAGAGTCTTTTCCAATGAGTCAACTCTTCACATGAGGTGGCCAAAGTACTGGAGTTTCAGCTTTAGCATCATTCCTTCCAAAGAAATCCCAGGGCTGATCTCCTTTAGAATGGACTAGTTGGATCTCCTTGCAGTCCAAGGGACTCTCAAGAGTCTTCTCCAACACATCATAGCCATGCACAAAACCAGCCTGGCACCTGTTCTCATGGAGTGTACATGCAACTGGGGGAGACAAACAGATGACAAACCAAACAAGAAAATATCAGAAGCATGCTACAGAGAACAGGAATGGAGTAATATGCTAAAAATGACCAGATGGCTACCTTAGATGGAGTGGCCAACGGATGCAAATACATGCGAAGTCCCCTGGAGGGAAGCATCTTAACAAGAAGAGAATGGCGAGCGCAAAGGCCTGAGGTTGGATCAGCCAGCAAGGCCGGAGGCCAGTGGATGCAGGGAAGTGGTTTGAGGAGGAGGTCCGTGGGAAGTTAGATCCTTGTCCTCAGAGGCCAAAGCTAGGGGACTGGATTTCTTTGCAGCAAGAGAAAGCCACTGAAGAATTTTAAGAAGGAGCATAAATGGCATGATTCAGATTTTTTAAACTAGCTCGAGCTGCTTTGTGAAGAAACATGAGTATAGGGGATGCATTCAGGAAGGAATGAAGCATCCAGGAAGCTACTGTATCAGTTCAGGGGCAACATGATTTTGGCCTGGACAAGAATGGGAGAGCTACAGAGAAGGGGGTACCTGGGGGCCGGGTTTTAAAGGGAGAGTCAACAGGCCTCACTAAAGGATTGGATGGGGAGATGGGGTGGAGAAGTGGTTATAGGAATAAGAAAAAGGAAAGAGCCAAAGGTGGCCACTCCTAGGTGTTTATCCTGAATAACTAAGTTCCATTTACTGAGATGAAAGAGACAGGAAAGGGTTGGTTCAGGGGAGAAAGCCAGAGAGAGACTCGTGGTTGAAGGCAGCAAGCACACAGATGTTTATCTGAGTCTGGAGTTGTGAGGGAGGCCAGGCTGGAGGGAGCACTTGGGGCCATCAGCATCTATAGGGTATCTGAGCTGTGGGGTGGGGGGAGAAGACCTGGAGAGCAATACGCATGGAAATGAGGGAGTGACTCAGTCCTGTGTCCCAAAACTGCCAACCTTCTGGGGGTGACATGACGAACCAGAGACGGGAAAGGAGACTTTCAGGAGCGGCTGTCAAAGTTGGGGGAAATCCTAAGACTTCCCTGGTGGTCCAGTGGCTAAGACTCTGCGCTCCTAATGCAGGGGGCCCAGGTTTGATCCCTGGTCAGGGAACTAGACCCCACATGCCACAACTAACGATCCTGAGTGCTGCAATGAAGCTTGAAGATCCTGGGTGCTGCAACTAAGACCCAGCACAGCCAAATAAATAAAAAAGTGGTTTTTTTTTTTTTTTCAAGTGGGGGGGAAATCCCAGAGAATGTGGTGTCACAATGCCCACCCCCAAGAGAATATTGGACTCAGGTAGAACAGAGGGGCTGGTTGTGGAATGCTACTGAGGAGAATGTCAAACTGTACTTCCCTGAGAGCCAAGCTCCATGTCCTGCTCAAGTTACCAGTGGCTGGGGCAATGATATCAAATAAGGGGCACAGTGCAGCCCAGAGGGCAGATTTTCCATTACACCAGACAAGCACATGGGGCTACCCAAGTCCTAGAATTACAGTGGCTTCTGCAACAACAGGAAAAGACGTCCCATCCATAGTGACATGAGTACTGACCCTCTGCCTAGCCAACCCACCTTCTCACCTGTTTCTGGAGGGAGGCATACTGCTGGGCAGGCACTTCACTTTCCCTGACCTTTCTTATCTTTCCAGCTATGCTAATGCCTCTCACCCTTCAAGGCCTAACATTTCTGCTCATTTAAGACACATCAGTCAATTGATCTGTGCCCAGTCCCGTGCTTTTACATCCCTGATAGAATTTAATCCTCACAAAACACTTTGAGGTGACCAGTATCGTTCCCATTAACAAAGAAAGAAGCAGCTCGGGGAGGCTAAGGGATTTGGCTCAAAGTCACACAGTTTGCAAGTGGTGAAAATGGGATTCAAACCCAGGACTCTAGCCCTTCCAACAGCCTGGCCAGCCTACAGATGTGGCTGAGATAGGGACTCTGCAGCCTAGCAGAAGTCTGAAAGCAAAAGATGAAGATGTACATTCAGTTCAGTTCAGTTGTTCAGTCATGTCCTACTCTTTGCAACCCCAGGAACCGCAGTACTCCAGGACTCCCTGTCCGTCACCAACTGCCAGAGTCTACCCAAACTCATGTCCATTGAATCAGTAATGCCATCCAACCATCTTATCCTCTGTCGTCCCCTTCTCCTCCTGCCCTGAATCTTTCCAAGCATCAGGGTCTTTTCAAATGAGTCGGCTCTTCGCATCAGGTGGCCAAAGTATTGGAGTTTCAGCTTCAACATCAGTCCTTCCAATGAACACCCAGGACTGATCTCCTTTAGGACGGACTGGTTGGATCGCCTTGCAGTCCAAGGGACTCTCAAGAGTCTTCTCCAACACCACAGTTCAAAAGCATCAATTCTTCAGTGCTCAGCTTTCTTTATAGTCCAATTCTCACATCCATATGTTGACAAAGTAACGTCTCTGCTTTTTAATATGCTGTCTAGGTTGGTCATAGCTTTCCTGACAAGGAGTAAGTGTCTTTTAATTTCATGGCTACAATCACAATCTGCAGTGATTTAGAGCCCCAAAATAAAGTCAGCCACTGTTTCCTCATCTATTTGCCATGAAGTGATGGGACCGGATGCCATGGTTTTCTGAATGTTGAGCTTTAAGTCAACTTTTTCACTCTCCTCTTTCACTTTCATCAAGAGGCTCTTTAGTTCTTCACTTTATGCCATAAGGGTGGTGTCATCTGCATATCTGAGGTTATTGATTTTTCTCCTGGCACTCTTGATTCCAGCTTGTGCTTCTTCCAGCCCAGGGTTTCTCATGATGTACTCTGCATATAACTTAAATAAGCAGGGTGACAATATACAGCCTTGACATACTCCTTTTCCTATTTGGAACCGGTCTGTTGTTCCATGTCCAGTTCTACCTGTTGCTTCCTGACCTGCATACAGATTTCTCAAGAGGCAGGTCAGGTGGTCTGGTATTCCCATCTCTTTCAGAATTTTCCACAGTTTATTGGGATCCACACAGTCAAAGGCTTTGGCATAGTCAATAAAGCAGAAATAGATGTTTTTCTGGAACTCTCTTGCTTTTTCCATGATCCAGCAGATGTTGACAACTTGATCTCTGGTTCCTCTGCCTTTTCTGAAACCAGCTTGAACATCTGGAATTTCACAGTTCACATATTGCTGAAGCCTGGCTTGGAGAATTTTGAGCATTACTTTACTAGCATGTGAGATGAGTGCAATTGTGTGGTAGTTTGGGCATTCTTTGGCATTGGCTTTCTTTGGGATTGGAATGAAAACTGACTTTTTCCAGTCCTGTGGCCACTGCTGAGTTTTCCAAATTTGCTGGCATATTAAGTGCAGCACTTTCACAGAATCATCTTTTAGGACTTCAAATAGCTCAACTGGAATTCCATCACCTCCACTAGCTTTGTTCATAGTGATGCTTCCTAAGGCCCACTTGACTTCACATTCCAGGATGTCTGCCTCTAGGTGAGTGATCACACCATTATCACACCATTATGTGGGTCAAGGAGATCTTTTTTGTACAGTTCTGTGTATTCTTGCCACCTCTTCTTAATATCTTCTGCTTCTGTTAGGTCCATATTATTTCTGTCCTTTATTGAGCCCATCTTTTCATGAAATGTTCCCTTGGTATCTCTAATTTTCTTGAAGAGACCTCTTGTCTTTCCCATTCTATTGTTTTCCTCTATTTCTTTGCACTGATCGCTGAGGAAGGCTTTCTTATCTCTCCTTGCTATTCTTTGGAACTCTGTATTCAAATGGGTATATCTTTCCTTTTCTCCTTTGCTTTTCACTTCCCTTCTTTTCACAGCTATTTGTAAGGCCTCCTCAGACAGCCATTTTGCTTTTTTGCATTTCTTTTTATTGGGGATGGTCTTGATTCCTGTCTCCTGTACAATGTCATGAACCTCCATCCATAGTTCATCAGGCACTCTGTCTATCAGATCTAGTCCTTTAAATCTACTTCTCACTTCCACTGTATAATCATAAGGGATTTGATTTAGGTCATACCTGAATGCTGTAGTGGTTTTCCCTACTTTCTTCAATTTAAGTCTGAATTTGGCAATAAGGAGTTCATGATCTGAGCCACAGTCAGTGCACGGTCTTCTTTTTGCTGACTGTATAGAGCTTCTCCATCTTTGGCTGCAAAGAATATAATGAATCTGATTTCAGTGTTGACCATCTGGTGATGTCCATGTGTAGAGTCTTCTCTTGTGTTGTTGGAAGAGGGTGTTTGCTATGACCAGTATAACAATAACACAAAAGACACAACTACAACTACATAAACTATATCATTACAACACAAACTAAAAAGACATAAAAACTGCTGTGGAGTTCAAAGCAGGTGGGGGGTCAGAAAATGCTTCCTGGAGGAGTGTGTGCAATGGGCTTTGAGAGGTGGACAGGACGGGGCTGATGCTGTAGGGCGGATGTGAAAGGAAAGAGGGGCCTCCTCTCCCCAACCAATCCCAATCCACTCAGTGCCTGGATCCAGCCTTGACCACCTCACCATCCCCTTTGTACAGTTTTCCATCTCTCACCTTTCCTTTATCCCTGCATCTCCAGTGCCTAACCCAAGGCCACACATGGAGAACGTGCTTAGTGAATATCTGTTGAGTTCGACAGTGTCCCGTCTGGTCTCCTAATTCAAATCTCTCCTTTCTCAAATCCATCCATAGCTAAACCTCATGGCCAACCCCGCCCACAATGAAATCTTCTTCGAGACTTTCCTAGCCCATAGTTCCTGGAAATCTCCATGTGAACCCCCAGTAATTACACATACACACACACACACACACACACACACACACACACACACAAGGTCACAAAGCAAGCCACAGCTGACATGACCCCAGGCTGGCTGTTCACTGGCTGAGCTCAATCCACCAGATTCTCTTAGGAGAGTGGAAGACAGCCAGTGGTAGGCCCTGTAGCCCCACAGCCCTGGGATCCCAGTGGGGCTGTGCCAGGATGAGGGAATGGGCATCAGCAGGCCCAGAGAGGTGGAGGAAGCTGGTGTTTTTATTCAAAACCTTTTATTATGTACATTATCAAAACAAGGAAGAATGCATAAAAACCCATCACCAACTTCAATAGTTCTCATTTATTGGCCAATATTACTTCATCTATACCCTCACCTACATCCACAGGTGGATTTTTCCAATCAAATCCCAGGCATTATATCATTTCATCTCTCTCTCTCTCTCCCTCTCCCTCTCTCTCTCTATATATATATGTATGTATATATGTATGTGTGTGGGTATATATGTATATATTTAAGTGCAGAAAAACTAGGACTTTAAAGTATATGACAATGGCTTCAGAGTATATAACAATACTTCAGGGTATATAACAATACTACTATGACACATATAAAAATTAGTGATAACTCCTTAATATAATCAAATATCCAGTCAATGTACATGTTTCTCTGGTCCGTGTATACTCTGAATTGGGATCCTTTACTTGAACTGGGATCCATGTTAGAGTCTTACACTGAACTGATGAAATGGTTACATCTCTTAATCTATAGAATCTATAGATTCTCCTTCCATCTCTTTTCTTTTCATGAAATTATTTATTCAGAAACCCAGGCTTCCTACAACAGAGTTTCCTATAGTTTCATTATATCCCCAGAATATCATTTAACATATTCCTCTGCTTCCTGTATTTTCTTTCAATGAGTAGTTAGGACAAGAGGCTTGATTAGATTCCTGTTTAATTTATGTACGTATGTATGTATTTTTGACTGTGCTGGGTCTTCGTTGCTGCTCAGACTTGTTATATAGTTGCAGTGACTGGGGGCTGCTCTTCACTGTAGTCCATGGGTTTCTCACTGTGGTGTCTTCCCTTGTCGTGTGGCACAGGCTTTAGGGTGTGGGAGTTTCAGTAGTTGCGGCACATGGGCTCAGTGGTTGTGAGTCACAAACTGTGGAGCAGAGGTTCAGCAGTTGTGGCACACAGGCTCAGCAGCTCTTCAGCATGTGGGGTCTTTCTGCATCAGAGATTGAACCCATGTCTTCTGCATTGGCAGGTGGACTCTACCACCAGGGAAGCTAGCTAGCTTCCTTCCTTTCTTTCATTATGGCTATGCTGGGTTTTGTTGCTGCACTCGGGCTTTCTCTAGCGAGGTGAGTGGGGGCTGCTCTTTGTCGCAGTGCACAGGCTTCTCACTGCAGTGGCTTCCCCTGACGCAGAGCACAGGCTCTAGGTGCATGGGCTTCGGTAGTTGCAGCACTTGGGGCAGTAGTTGTGGCACACGGGCTCAGCTGCTCCGTGGCAGGTGGAATCTTCCTAGACCAGGAATTGAACCAGTGTCCCCTGCATTGGCAGATGGACTCCTATCCCCTGTATCACCAGAGAAGTTTGTTTTATTTTTTAACCTGTTTCATAGGTGTGGGGGTACTGTGTACTTCCATAGTAGGAAGGACAAAATAATCTTTTCCTTCTCTCCTCCTTTTCCTTTCTCCCTCCCCTTTCTCTCTCTCTCTCTTTCTTTCCCTCTTTCTCTATTTAGATGATATTATCAGCCACTGACGACCCATATTCATTTATTAGGGATTACAGAATGACATTCCAAACCTATCATTCCTTCAATAGCTGGAAAACTTTTACAGAAACTTCTTCTTTTCAGCTATTTGGTTACCATAGAGTACACTTTGGAGGGGCACTTATTTTCCTCCATTAATTTACAAAATAATGAGGTGATTTCTTGGCATCCTCCAAAAGTAACCAGTGAAGAAATATTTTTAAAACATCACTATGAATCATGGATTTAAACATTTTTAATGCATTTCAGTCCATTCCATCTTGGCCTAGTGAATGCTTATGTAGCTTGGTTTCTGAGTCCTTTTGACACGGTCATAGACAGCAGTCTTTGTTGTTCCAAGCTTTTCCTGCCCTCAACCTAGAATCAATTATGTCTCCAAGGGACCTTGGTTTCTTTTAGTAGGAAATAATAATTCAAGATCACTGTCTAATGCTTATTGCAGTATTGTTACACTAGCCAAGATGTGGAAATGACCTAAACGTCCATTGATCGATGAATGGATGAAAAAGAAGTGGTACATATACACGATGGAATATTATTCAGCCATGATAAAGGGTGAAATTTTGAGATTTGTGACAACATGGACAGATCTGGAGGGTATTATGCAAAATGAAATGTCAGACAGAGAAAGCCAAGTACATGATCTTACTTATAATGTGGAATCTAAAAATGAAAACAAAAATTTAAAAAGCTCAAAGGTTCAGAGAACAGATCTGTAGTTGCCAGAGAAAGGAGTTGAGGGTGGGCAAAACGGGTGAAGGGGGTTAAAAGTTACAACATAGATAAGTCAATAGTGACATAGTGACAATAGTCACTAATAATAATTACAATTGTTGTTGTTGTTTACTAGCTAAGTAGTGTCCGACTCTTTGTGACCCCATGGACTGTAGCCCTGGCTCCTGTGTCCATGGGATCTTCCAGGCAAGAATACTAGAGTGGGTTGCCATTTCTTTCTCCAAGGGATCTTCCTGACCCAGGGGTCAAACTCAAGTCTCCTGGTTGGCAGGCAGATTCTTTACCACTGAGCCACTTGGGAAGCACACAGTCAATAATACTGTATTACATATAGGAAAGTAACTAAAAGAGTAAATCTTAAAAGTTCTCATTACAAGAAAAAAAGTTTTATAATCATATATGGTGACAAATGTTAAACAGAGCTGTTTCAGTGGTCATTTTGCAATACTGAAATATTCCTTTGTATACCTAAAACTAATAAAATATTATATGTAATTATACCTCAATTTCAAAAAAAAAAAGGTAAAACATTTTGAAAAAATCACAGTCTAGGCATTAAGAGCATTCCCTTTATTCTTAAAATAGTTTGAAAGCATTTCCTGCCTTCTACATAAATAGACTTTAACTAGACTTCTCAATGCTTCCAGGAAAATAAATCACAAATAAATAAACCTAATCACAAAAATCTGATTTAAAATCTCCCCTTGTTTTAGACAGTGATGCCAAGACAATTCAATACGTGAAAATAGCTTTTTCAACAAATTGTGCTGGGACCATTGGATATGTACATGCAAAAGAATTTAGTTGGATCCCTACCTCAAACCATGCATTAAAGTTAACTCAAGATGAATCAAAGACCTAAATGTAAGAGCAAAAACTATAAAAGTCTTAGAAGAAAACCTAGGTGTAAATCGTTATAATCTTGGGTTAAGTGATTGTTTTTGGATGTGACAGCAAAAGCACAAGACACAAAAGCAAACTGAGGTAAATAAGGCATCATCAAAATTAAAACATTTGTGCTTTAAAGAACACCCATCAAGAAGAGAGTGAAAAATAGTGCACAAAAATTTTTGCAAATGATATATCTAATAAGTCTAGTATGCAAAATATATAAAGAATTCTTACAACTCAACAAAAAGGCAACCCAAATTTAAAAACTGGCAAAGTCATGTCTCCAAAGAAGATATGCAAATAGCCAATAAGCACATGAAAATATGCTCAGCATCGTCAGTCACCAAAGAACTGTAAACCAGCACTATTTACAATAGCCAAGACACTGCGTTGTACATCTATCTAAAACTAACACAGTATTGTAAATCAAGTATACTTCATTTAGAAAAAAGAACTGCAAACCAAATTATAACACATGACTTCATACCTCCTAATATGAAAAGATTGAGAGCAGGAGGAAAAGGGGACAACAGAGGATAAGATGGCTTGATGGCATCACCGACTCAATGGACATTGGTTTGGGTGGACTCCAGGAGTTGGTGATGGACAGGGAGGCCTGGCGTGCTGCAGTTCATGGGGTCTCAAAGAGTCGGACACGACTGAGCGACTGAACTGAGAATATGACTATAATAGAACCAACAGATACTAACAAGAATTGCTGAGGATGTGAAGAAATTGGAAATCTACATAGATGATGGGTAGTTCTCTAAAATAGTAAACTTAGAGTGTCATATAACCCAACTATTCTATTTCTAGGTATATATCTAACAGAAATGAAAACATATACCCACAGAAAAACTTGTACATGAATGTTCATCGTAGCATTATCTATTATAGCCCCCAAAATGGAACAAACCTGAACATACATCAACTGACAAATGAATAAATAAAACTTGACATATCTATATAGTATAATAGTATTCACCAATGTAAAGCAGTATTAATATATGCCATAACATAGATGAACCTTAGAAACACTATGTTAAATGAAAGAAGCCAGATATGAAAGGTCACACATTGTACAAGTCCATATGCATGAACTGTACAGACAGTCAAGTCTACCAAGACAGGAGGTAAATTAATGGTTGCTTAGGGCTGGGGGGATTTGGAGGCAATGGAGAGTGACCGCTAATGGGCATGAGGCTCTTTTTGGAGTGATAAAAATGTTCTAAAATTGGTATCACTGATGCTCACACAACTCTGAAAACATTAAAAAATCACTGAATTGTCTGGACTTCCCTGGTGGTCCAGTAGTCAGGAATCCGCCTGCCAGTGCAGGGGACGTGGATTCGACCCCCGATCCAAAAAGATCTCATGTGCTGTGGGGCAACCAAGCCCATGTGCCATAACTACTGAAACCCACGTACCCTAGAACCTGTGCTCCGCAGCAAGAGAAGTCACCACAGTGACAAGCTTTCGTACTGCAGTGAAGAGTAACACCACCCTGATGCAACTAAAGAAAGCCCACACGCAGCAACAAAGATCCCGCACAGCCAAAAATGGAATCCGTATAGTGGAATTTGTTGTTGTTCAGTTACTCAATAAACAAATAATCAATAAATCATCGATAAATAGTAATAAATCAATAATTTTAAAAAGCCATTAAATTGTAAGCATCAAGTGAATGAACACTACATCTCAATAAAGCTCTCATATATGTATATATATTATATATATACACACACGTATATATACACATACATACAAACATACAGTTTTAAAATCCACCCCCCCTGGTAATCTGATGCCTCCAGAACTTGAGGCAACATTCATCTGTTTATTTAATACATATTTACTGGGCATCTACTGTTCAATCATTTATTTACACAACAATATATATTGACCACCCATCCTGTGCTAGGCACTGTTCTCTACACATAGGATCCAGCAAAACATGCAAAAAAAAAATCTAGCCTTTGAACTGCTTACATCCTCATGGATGAAAACAGGCAATAGAGAAAATGAATAAATAGGAGGATTTTGTACAGTGTGATACATTAAAAGTAATTGACACTAGGGAGAAAAATAAAGCAAGGAAGAGAGATGGTCAGCAGGGGAACAGAAAGGAGGGGCTGCAGTTGTAAGCAAGGTGGGCAGGGAAAACCTCACCGAGAAGGTGACATCTGAACAAAGATCTGAAGGAGGTAGGGGAATGAACCATGCAGACTGCTGGAGGAAGACTCTAGGCCAGGAGAATAGCAAGTGCTGAAGTCCTGAGGTGGACAAGCCCAGTGTGTTCGAGGAATATCTAGGCAGCAGAGCCAGTGAGAAGGAAAGGACAGGACACGAAGTTAGAGAAGTAAGACGAGAGACAAGCTCTGCTATTCCACTGAGGTGGGGCAGAGTGGTGTGTGTCCACCTGAAAATAGCAGAAATCATTCAGGATGTTGGCTCCACATGGTGCATGTGCGACTTGCCGAGTTTTAAGATAAGGCTACAATCTGATGTACTTACTGGAGCTGACACACACCAGTGGTGAGAGAATTTCTAAAGAATCTGGAGACCCAGGTGATAAACATAGCTCTTATTAAAAACTAAGTTACAGCAATTTGTAATTTAATAAATTATATTAAACACAAAAGTGTTAAATACTCACGCATTCCCAATTATTTTGCTACATCTAACTACTACCTAGGCTATTCTGGTTATTTACATCTACTGTATCTGTATGGTGAAAACACTATAAAAGGCCTGCTCTTCCTTTCTATTCCCAAATCTGCATCACTCTCAGCAGTGTCGTGTCGGTAATTTGAAATGTGCCACAGTAGGAATATTTATACCACAGAAATTGGCAAATGCTACAGATTGGGGTTTTATTTCTTGTCTTGTTATCTAGATCTAAGAAAGTGAAGGAGAAAGGGTTAATAGTGCCGCATTCACTTAAAAGTGTGCCACCTTTGGGATCCATTACATTGCAAATAGAACAAAAAAATGAGGAAATATTTTCCCAGGATTCTAAAACTCTTACCCAATTCGGCAAAAAAAAGTCACTCATATCCTTGATGAAGTGGATGAACTAGTGAAATTCTGACAAATGTGTTTGTTGCTTCACTTTAACCCTGACAATATCAACCAACAACCATATCTTAGGGCTTCCCCTGTGGCTCTTGGGGCTTCCCCCTGTGGCTCAGCTGGTTAAGAATCTGCCTGCAATGCAAGAGACCCAGGTTTAATCCCTGGGTCAAGAAGATCCCCTGGAGAAGGGAATGGCAACCCACTCCAGTATTCTTGCCTGGGGGGGCTACAGTCCATGGAATCACAAAAAGCTGGACACAACTGAGTGACTGTCACTTTCATAGCTTAAGATACTCGTTTGCTGGCTTTGGGAACTTGGAGCCCCGGGGTCCTGAACTGGACAACAGGGATGACACCACAGGCATGTTCCAACAGTGAGCTCGGGGAAGCCCAGGGTCTGACACAACTGGCTGCGTAAACAAGGGCCCCAGCGAGGAGTCTGGTCTGGGCCTGGCCTCCTCCCTGATCCAAGCTGGGCACCGCCTTCCAGTCCACACCTCCTCCTCGTAAATATTCTCTCTCTCTCTCACACACACACATACACACACACAGCAATTTTCTTCCCTAATCGCCTCCCACAGCAGCCAGCACATGCTCTATATGACTCAGCATTCTGAACCTAAAGTTGCTTTTCTGCTCTTGTCCCCTGGAGTTTCAGCTGGTTCCTGCAGGAGGCCAGCTGCCCTGAGAGAGCTGGTTTATGTCTCTTTTTTTTATCTCTTTTTTTAAACTTGGGGGTGGGGGGAAGGGTACTCAGAGTGTTCTTTTTGATTTGACAGAATAAACTTTGGTAGATAAATACAGGGAAAGAGTCCTTGTGAGAGTCTTCATTCCTAAATATAGCTACATGGTGAATCAAACAGCTCACAATGTAACTAAGAAGGCCTGATGTGTCTCTGGGGTTCCTTCAGCCATGGCCCAGCAGAGGCCTTGATGACAAGTCCTGGCCCTCTGTGGGCATGCAGGAGGACGTTCTGGGAACCAGGAGATCAAGTGGCCCCCCCTACTGTGCTGTGTCGGGCTGCTCTGCTTGCAAGGAATGGAGAGCTCCTGAGTCTTTAAGTGACAGGCATTTACTGTCACAACAGTCACAGCCCCCTCAGCCGGCACGGGTGCTAGACAGGCTCCAAGGACTGTACCTCTGCTCCAACCCTTCACCACCTGCCCTGGGCCCTGGCAGGCTGACCTCTGGGTTTTGTATCCTCATAACTTCCTTGTCCTTTGACCTCCAGTTGAACTGGCCGTTGCGGGGGCAGGAGATCAGAGTCGGGGTGAGGGTTGGGGTTTAGTTCAGAAACAAAAAGACCCTCCAGGGCTCTCTGGGGATCCTTCACTGTCTCATAGGTCCTGGTACGGCCACATCATTGGGACTCAACCACCATCTCCCTGCTCATCCTTCCATCAGCAACGCTGCTTCCCTCTGCTCGCCTTGTCTCATCCTCACTGCTTCTGTCTGCTGCCATCTCTGTGTGTCTTTTAATTTCAAGTCCCCAAGATGGGGTCCGCTTGATGGGACAGCTACCAGTCACCCTGCCCTACTGTAAAGTCACTGGCCTGTCCCTGAGCCAGGAGCAGCATGGTGACCACAGTGGGATGGGCTCAGCATAAAGACCCCCACAGCAGGACTGCTTCCAAACAAAGAAAAGAGAAACACACATCAGCAGCAGATTGCACAGCATGCTCTGGGGCATTCAGGAAGGGCGAAGGACAGGCCCTCCTGGGCCTGTCAGCTGTTCCAGAGATTGGCCGTGGGGCAAGATGGCCTGGGTGAGGCGAGACTCAGCTGCCCAGAGCTCCTGTACCGAGAGAGTCAGACTGAGGCCTGTGCCGAGGCCATGCCTGCCAGCACCCACACCTGGTTAGCAGCCACAGCCCAGCAAAGGCCACTTAGGACCCTCCCTGACCTTGTGGGCATGTGCACATTCCAGATGCCCTCCACTCCAGTCTCCCTCAACTTTCCAGTCCCCAAACAGACCATGTTCACCACCCTACTTCTCTGCCTGCACCACTCCCTCGGCCATCTTATATACAAAAACATCTTGTTATAAAAACATCTTGTATACAAAAACAAAACAGAACGTCTTCCACCACTGTCTCCCAGCAAATTCCTTCCTTAAAAAGACATCCTGGAGAAAACCTCAGATGCCCCAAACCAGACCAGTTATTCTGTTGCCTCAGGAGCAAGCCTGGGCCTGATTCCTTTTTGTACTGGGGGCTCTTCTCTAGACAAGGAACATTCTAGATGTTCCCTATGTGAATATTAAAGAAATGAAGAGACAAGAGCAAGTAACATGATCAGAAAATAGAACGGGACTGTCATTCCTGCCAGCAAGTGAAGCATTAGAAGAGGCTTCGATGCCATGTATTTGGGGAAATGATCCCAGGGAATGGGGGTGAGGGACTGGGGGAGGGGAATAGACAAGGAGGGAAGACCAGCCCGAGGATGGAGGTGGGCTATCAGCCGGGCACTGCTGTGGACATCTGAGGCACAGTCCTGTGGGGACTTCTGAGGAGTTGTGTGGAAGGACCTGAGAATCACCCAGCTGACAGACAGGAAGGGGGCTCTTCACCCTCCAGTTCCCATCCCCACTTATCAGAGGCTGCCCCACTGATGGTCAGTCCCTTGCATGCCCAGAAGGCAATCAGGAGACCAATGTGTCCACATTGCAGAGTCAGGGACATGTGAACAATTCTCCGTGCAGCTAAGTGAGAGTTTCTGGGTCACGTGTATACGAAGCTGGCTACCATGGCACCGGCTGGAGAAAGGAGGTGGGCCGAAAGATGAAGAGCATCCACACAGGGCTGCACAGGGAGTAGGAGATGTTAAGCTGGAGAAACAGGGTGGAAGTTATGCTGCAGAGGACCCTGAACATCAGCCCAAGCAGCACAGCTTTACTTGGTAGGCTGCCAAGAGCCACTGAGGAGTTCTATGCAATACAGTACATGGCAGCAACAATGGTTGACCTGAGTTAATTTCAGCCTGCTCCCTCCATAAAATAATAGCTCTTCACCAAGACTTCACCAACTAAGCATATAATCATAACAAAAATCAGTGCATCAATCAAGAGCCACGTCTAACCCCCTCCATCAGTTCAGTTCAATTCAGTCACTCAGTCGTGTCTGACTCTTTGCAACCCCATGGACAGCAGCACGCCAGGCTTCCCTGTCCTGGAGTCTACTCAAACTCATGTGCATCGAGTTCGTGATGCCATCCAACCATGTCATCCTCTGTCATCCCCTTCTCCTGTCTTCAATCTTGCCCAGCATCAGGGTCTTTTCCAATGAATCAGTTCTTCGCATCAGGTGGCCAAAGTATTGGAGTTTCGGCTTCAGCATCAGTCCTTCCAATGAATATTCAGGACTGATTTCCTTTAGGATGGGCCGGTTGGATCTCCTTGCAGTCCAAGGGACTCTCAAGAGTCTTCTCCAACACCACAGTTCCAAAGCATCAGTTCTTTGGTGCTCAGCCTTCTTTATGGTCCAACTCTGACATCCATACATGACTACTGGCAAAACCATAGCTTTGACTAGATGGACTTTTGTTAGCAAAGTAATGTCTCTGCTTTTTAATATGCTGTCTAGGTTCATCATAGCTTTTCTTCTAAGGAACAAGCAAGAAAACCCCTCAATATAGAAACACTAAGTCCCAGAGACTTCCCTGGTGGCCTAGTGGTTGAGACTCGGCTTTGCCATTGCAGGAAGCACAACTTTGATCCCTGGTCAGGGAACTAAGATCCCGCATGCCGCACAGCTCAGCCAAAAAGATAAATCTAAAAAAAAAGGAAAGAAAGAAAGACTAAGCCCCAGTTGAGTGCTACTGTCTCTCTTTACCTTCCATGAAGAAATCCCTATAAAAACATTGTGAAATGCTTAGTTCTTTATTTATGTTTATCTTTAAGACCTAAAGAAAGAGAAGCTTGGAAATCTTTAAGGAAAAAACCTGTTAAGAGAGCTTTCTTTGTTGTAAGCCATAAGGGGTCTTCCAATGATTCCACCCAAATTAAAAAAAAAAAAAAGAAAAACTTAGAAAAATAATAGGTGAAAAAAACCCTTCAAATTGGAAAAGCATCAGGAGAAAGGCACATGGAGAGTACATGAGGGGCAATGACATGAGTTTTGAGTAATTCTATCAGGACACATACAGTGAAAGCTGGCCTGAGGGGCCCCTAACATTTATGCTCTGATGTGTCCCCTACTCCACCATAGCAAGTGTTTCTGTTCTACCTCCTGACTCTGGTGGCACATGTACACGAGTATCCTCCAGGGTTACTTTCTTTGTTTTTTTTGTGATGAATTAGATTTTCCTGAGTAGTCCAAGATCAAAGGCAAGATGAGAGATTAAGATTTATTTTCTTGTGTGAGTCATAGCCTGGATCACCAAACACAGAGTTCACTAAATGTTTTGAGTGGTGATGACACTACCGAGACAAGATTATAGAATTCTGTGTGATGTTTAATTAAAACTTTTCACCTGATCAAGGGCACTGTCACTGTGGGTGACAATGTAAATTACCCATCACCCAGCAATTCTGCTTCTGGGAATTTATCCTAAAGAACTAATAAAAAATGTGGGGTAAGATTTTGCTACAAGGTTCTTCACCAGGCCGCTCTTTAAAAGAGCAAAAATTTAGAAATAGCCCAAATTCCCAAAGTGGGGGGGATTAGTTAAATAAAGATAATACCATCATGAATAGAATACCATGTTCTATGCCATAAACACTATATATCTATAAATGTTTATATAGATATAAACACACACACATATTTATATTTTGTGCTTTGACACAAGGTAAAAGGAATTTGTGGTATCCCCAGGTTTGGGTGGATGAGATGATGAGCAATTTAAGTGTTCTTTTTGCTGCTTTTTCCTTATAAGCATGAACTGCTTTTTTTTTTCTTTTTGGCAACACTGCACTGTATGTGGGATCTTAGATCCCCACCCAGGAGTTGAAACTGCACCCCCTGCAGTGGAAGCACAAAATCTTAATCACTGGACCACCAGGGAAGTCTGAAACTAAACTCTCTCTTTTTTTTTTTTCCTTAGGAAAAATAATTAAAGAAACTTCACTGGGGTTGTCTCATTGCTCACACTCAAGGTGGTCCTAATTCCCCTCTTTTTCCAGCTTCAGCTCACAGAGCAGTCTGGTCCAGTAGACACTTATCCAGCTTCACTGGGACATGACAGGTATTGCAAACTTCTGGGGACACAAAGATGAAGAGGGGCTATGGTCCCTGCCCTTGGGGGACTGATTTCAAGTGGGGGCACATATACCTCAACATAAACTCATCAGCAATTTCAGGGAAGCCTAGGATTTGAATATCTAGATGTCTGGGAGACATCTAGGTCTCCCAGAGACGAGATATTATGTTAAAGTGCTTTGAAAGGCAGCTCAAACACTTCCCATCCTTGGGACCACCTAACAAGAAAAGCTATATGTTCTCACATGTACACAGAGCTTGTAGAGTGTGAGGAAATGGTTATGTACCCTTTTTATGCAGACGTGTATAGCTCAGTTCAGTTCAGTTCAGTCGCTCAGTCCAACTCTACGACCCCATGAACTGCAGCACACCAGGCCTCCCTGTCCATCACCAACTCCTGGACTCAGAGAGTAAAGAATCTGCCTGCAATGCAGGAGACCTGGATTCAATTCCTTGGTTGGGAAGATCCCCTGGAGAAGGAAATGGCAACCCACTCCAGTATTCTTGCCTGGAAAATCCCATGGATAGAGAAGCCTGGCGGGCTACATCATGGGGTTGCAGAGTCAGGCACGACTAAGCAACGAACACAATAGGTAGAATCTGACTAATGCTAAAGCCATCCTTCTGGAAGTAACACCCCTCTGATACAGTAATAATCTTTCCCTCCTACAGAAGAATACCATAAAGTATTGTATTAAAGGAAGACATTTCCCTTTCCTTTGACACTTTTTTAAGGTCTGAATTGCAAGTGATTTTTAACTGCAATTGCATGTTGCCCCCTAGCGTTCATCTATATTATTGCACTCTGTCGTAATTGTGTGGGGATGGAGTAGAGAGGTAGGTCTGTGCCCTTCAACTTTTCAGAGGAAAAAATAAGTGTATCGGACATGTGACAGAACTGTCAAAAGTGCTCAAATAACTGCCACTTAAATTGCAAAACATAAGCCACAGTTCTTCATTTTCTTTAACCACATAAAATTTGCTAGTTTTTGGCTGGGACAATAATAAAAAATATTTACTGCACACTTCCCATGTGCTGGGCACAATATTAAGTGCATTGTATATATATTAGTCCATTTAATCCTCACAATAATCCTAAGAGGGGAGAACTATTAGCTGCTCTGAGCTCGTGAAGTGCCATGATTGGAAGGGAGGGGACAGACATAAAATGTCCCATCAAAGCTGAGAACTTCCAGATGTACTGAGATGTACTGAGAACATCAGTTTGTACATCAGAACGTGTACAAACGTGGCATGCAGAGCAAGGACACTGGAATAAACATGCAGATGGCACAGTCAGTGCTTCACGCTGTTGTTAGATTGTTAATAACATCTGGGTGGTGTGCTTTCAGTTTACCCTTAAAAGTAAACCATCTTTTTCTTCTCAGCAGCTTTACAGAGATAACTCACATCCCATATAATTCACCCCCTTAAAAGGTACAATTCAATGGTTTTTATTAATATGTTCACAGAGATGTGCAATACCACAATTAATTTTAGATCATTTTCATTATTCATCATTTCATCATTCCTCAAAGAAACAACATGCCACAAGGAGTCAGTCCCCATTTCCCCAAATCCTACTGAATCTGCTATCGATCTCTACAGGTCTGCCTATGTAGCTTATTCTACGTCTCATAAAAATGGAATCACAGGGTCCTTTGTGACTGATTTCTTTCACTGGGCATAGTGTTTTCAAAGTCCATCCGCACTATCGCATGTATAAATGCTGTATTTCTTTTTATTGCCACATAATATTTCACTGCTTAGATATGCCACATTTTAATCATCCATTTAGTTTATGAACACAGGTTGTTTCCACTCTTTGACTGTTATGAATAATGCTGATATGAATATTCATGTACAAGCTTTTATGTGAACATACATTTTCATTTCTCGAGCATACACCTAGGAGTGGAATTTCTGGGTTATATGGTGACTCCACGCTTACCATACCACGGAACTGCCAGACTGTTTTCCAACGTGGCTGCACCATTCTGCACTCCTGTAAGTGCATATGAGAGTTCAATTTCTCCATATTCTTCCCCACAAGTCTTTTTTCTGCCACCATCTTAGTGAATGTAAAGTAGTGTCTCGTTGTGGTTTTGTTTTGCGTGTCTCTGAAGGCTACTTTCACTTTTCTGATACTAGTAATACAGTAGCCACATAGGCCCAATTAATATAATCTAGTTTTATTTTTATTAACAGTCTAAACGCCTCAGATAAAATATGAGCAAAAAATAATCAGAGGAGATGGAGCTGAAAATTCTGAAAAGGGCAAGTCATTCATTTATTCTTTTATTTGAGCCCCTGTTAGAGGGATGAGGCTATGTGAGGTGCTGGGAACGGGGTGGACAGCCACATGGGGGCAGTTTCTATCAGAGGAGACAACTAAGCAACTCTTTTCACAAAGAAATCATTACAGTCACGAAAAGCTCCGTGAAAGAGAGGTAACAGAGGCTGTGAGACAGGTATCAGAGAGCCCTGACTTCGTTGAGGGCTCAGGGATGGCTTCTCAGAGGAAGGGACGTTTGAGTGGAGATCTGCAGGGCGGATTCATTGTTGTAGGAAGCGTGGGCTGCATCGTAGGAAGGGTGGAAAGGGAGGGGCTGAGCAGGAATGACAACTGGAAGTTCCAAGGTGAGTGGAGGCTGGCGAAGCAAACCATTACAATGTTCAGTCATGCAAGGCGTTACAACTAGCGTTCAGAGTTCTGACCTTATCCTCAAGAACAATAAGAAGTCACTGTTTAAAGGGTCTTAAGTCGGGGAGCAGGTATTAGGACTATACAGGATAGGATTTCCAATGATCACTCTCACTGCAAGGACTACAAAGAAGGAATAAAAGCAGACCTTTCAGGAAGTGAATTAAACTATTCCAGGCCAGAGAGAAAGGTAACTTGAGTCTAGGGCTGGAAATGGTGGAGAGACTTGAGAGAAAATTGGGCGATATTTTAAAGAAACTTGGTGAATGATTAAATCCAGGGGCTAGGAAGTGGAAGATGTCAAGGTTGACTCTGCAGTTGGACAGCTGCTGGGACCATAGACTAGATCAGGGAAACTCCAGGGAAGAAGCAGGTTGGGGATGGGAAGATCATGAGTTTATTCCCAAGAAGCTACAAGCGCCCAGGAAACACCAGGTGGAAAGGTGGAGCAGGCAGTTTAAAATAAAAGTTTACAACTCAGAGGAAAGATCAAGCTAAAGGAACACACGTGGGATGCTCAGGGTGTTCGTGGTAAATGTAGCCTTGAGTATGAGAACAGATTATTAAGGAAAAAAAGTATGGAGTTAGAAGGGAACCCAGGGATGAGGCATGTATCACTGCAGTATTTAAAGGACATACAGATGAGGATTGGTCAGCAGAAGAGGCAGGCTGAGGAGACAGTCAACTGGTAGGATGAGAAATGGGAACGTTATTCAAGTCAAGAGATGAGAAACTTTCACGTAGAGAGTGACAACACTGGAAACCACTGGCATGTACAGTGTGACACACACTGGACTTGGCTGCAAAGACCACTGGAGACCTTAGCAAGATCTAAGGAGCTGAAGCCAGGCTGGAGTGAAGTGAGGGGGGTGTGGGAGGGGAGGAAACAGACAATGCAAGGAGACGACTCCTTCCAGAACTATGGAAATAAAGGGCAGAAGACAGGGAGGCAGCTGAAAAGAGCAGTGAGTCAAGGAAGAGTTGACTTTAAGGTGACAAGATGAGGCATACTTACATGTGAATGAGAAGAATCCACCCTACCAGCAGAGATGGGAGGATGAAGGTATAGAAAAGCAAGAAAGTTGAGTGAGAACCCCAGTGGCCTGGCATCTAGAGCTTGGGTTCAATTCTGGCTTTTCTACCTGCTGCCCATGTGGCTTGGGGCAGGATATTTGGCCTTTATGCCTCAGTTTCCTTATCTGTAAAATGGAGAGAAAATGGAACTTCCATTGGGAGGATTAAATAAAAGAATATATGGAAAGGGCTGAGGTTTGGATAGAGTCCCTTTGCCAATGCAGGATTCCTAAGTCACATTAACTGTCTTTACTCCTTACCCGAACTTTGCCATTAGACACACCGAATTGCTCTCTTTTAATTCTTCACAGCATTTACCATACAATTCCTGACTCAAAGAGGATGTTGGCAATGGTAAACTATTTTTACATAAATTGGGAGACTGGGGTTGACATATACAGACTACTATATATAAATCAATAACTAATAAGAAATATACTATATAGCACAGAGAACTCAGTACTCTGCAATGACCTATTTGGGAACAGAATCTAAAAAAGAGTAGATATATTAATATGTCTATGTATAACTGGTTACCTTTGCTGTACACCAGAAACTGTAATAACACAACACTGTAAATCACTATACTCCAATAAAAATTAAATGAAAAGAGAAGTACCAAGAGAATGTGAACATGTGCTCACCAAAAGTCACAAACTAGAAAATTCACAGCAGCATGACTCACAATGGCCCTAAATTGGAAAGTTATCCCCAAATCCATCAACAGAATAATCAATAAATGGACTGGTACATTCAGGCAATGAATACTATACAGCAACGAGAATATACAATCCACAACCATACAACAGTGATAAAAACTAAAGAAGCCAAATACAAAAGAGTATATATTCTACTTATTTAAAGGATAAAAACTGACAAAACTAGTCAATACTGTTAGATATAAAGACAGGGATTTCCCTTGAGGGTGAGTCACTACTCAAGAAGTAGAGGAAGGCTGGACAAAAGGGGAGTTTCCTGCAGAGGTCAGAATGTGTACTTTAATAATAATTTTAAAAGAACATTCAATAAAAGATATATATATTTGGAAACAGTACTTAATACTCTCCACAGCCATCTTTCAAGTTCAAGTTCCTGTATCAGGGTAGTGAAGTAAATACTGACCCTATATTCAGGGTCAGCTGCCATCTGTACAGCTCAGTTCAGTTCAGTTGCTCAGTTGTGTCTGACTCTGCGACCCCATGGACTACAGCACACCAGGCTTCCCTGTCCATCACCAACTCCCGGAGCTTGCTCAAACTCACGTCCATCAACTCAGTGTAGCCATCCAACCATCTTAGCCTCTGTTGTCCCCTTCTCCTCCTGCCTTCAATCTTGCCCAGCATCAGGGTCTTTTCCAATGAATCAGTTCTTCGCATCAGGTGGCCAAAGTATTGGAGTTTCAGCTTCAGCATCAGTCCTTCCAATGAATATTCAGGACTGATTTCCTTTACGATTGACTGGTTTGATCTCCGTGCAGTCCAAGAGACTCTCAAGAGTCTTCTCCAACACCACAGCTGAAACGCTTCAATTCTTCGGTGCTCAGCTTTCTTTATAGTCCAACTCTGACATCCATACATGACTACTGGAAAAACCATAGCTTTGATTAGATGGATTTTTGTCAGCAAAGTAATGTCTCTGTTTTTTTTTTTTTTCAGCATCAGCCATCAGTTCAGTTCAGTTGTTCAGTAGTGTCCGATTCTTTGCGACCCCATGAATTGCAGCACACCAGGCCTCCCTGTCCATCACCGACTCCCGGAGTTCACTCAGACTCACGTCCATCGAGTCAGTGATGCCATCCAGCCATCTCATCCTCTGCTGTCCCCTTCTCCTCCTGCCCCCAATCCCTCCCAGCATTAGAGTCTTTTCCAATGAGTCAACTCTTCACATGAGGTGGCCAAAGTACTGGAGTTTCAGCTTTAGCATCATTCCCTTCAAAGAAATCCCAGGGCTGATCTCCTTCAGAATGGACTGGTTGGATCTCCTTGCAGTCCAAGGGACTCTCAAGAGTCTTCTCCAACACCGAAGTTCAAAAGCATCAGCCATACTTCAGGATTAAAGGTCACCCCTCTCTCTTTTCCCCATCTATCGACTAAATACTGAGATGCAAACAACAGGTTTTTGCATTGATCCTATTGGAACCATAACCCCAGACTCTGAGAAAGGTGTTTAAGGGGCACCACTTCTCACAGAAGAAGACTCTTGAGTCTTAGGATTTGAGATCTTCCATTTATTTAAGACATTTTGAATAAGTAGCTTTAAAGAAAGCACCTTCCAGATTCAGCTGCAGTGTGCAAAAACCTCAGCTCCAGGTAGAATCAGGCAGTCTGCTCAGGCATTCTCTGAAACCGCATCTAACTGTCAAGAAACTGCTCTGACACTCTCTACATGCTTGCCCAGAAAACTAGTGGAGCTTGGACTGACAGTTACTTCTCCACATAAAATCTAAACACCTGAATGTTTCAGAGAGGCCGTTGGGTGGTGGCCATAGTCCTGTCTGACATTCTTCTACATGGGTAACCTAGGTCTGAACCTGATACAAGGATCTTTACCAAATTTTCTTTCAAACTGTACCTCCAGCTTGTTTCTGCCATGTTAGGTTTCCACCATATTAGATTTGAGAAAGTGAGAACTGCCCTGGATGAGCCACATGCTACTTGAGAGTTGACCTGAATAGCAGCTCTTTCCTCAGCATTACTTCCCACATTTCTTATTCTCTTCATACCTGGGCTCCTTCTCATTTTCCCAGTTGTGTCCCCTCATGTCCTGCTCGGGGTCAAACTGCCATACTGCAGGGTTAAAGGTCATCCCTCTCTCTTTTCCCCACCTGCCTGCTGAATGCCACTTGGAATTTGAAATAAAACAACCCAAAGTTTAGCTAAGTAGTGGATACCCATAATCAAAAATGAAGCCTATGAATGAATTTCATCCATTCCATCCCTTTGGTAATTTCCTCAGGAAACGTAATTATTTTCAAATTGATCTGTCCTTGTTTTCAGTTCCATTTTTTTCCCCCCACACCACAAGGTTTGTGGGATGTTGGTTCCCTGACTAGGGACTGAACACGGGTCTGGCAACGAAAGCACTGGGCCCTAACCACTGGACAGCCAGGGAATTCCCTTAATTCAATTCTATAAATAGTAAATGGAAATCCAGGTCCCTCACTTAGTAAATACAACCTTTCCTAATTTTTTAAAAGGGGAGAAAGCAACTAAATAAATTGTATTTCATTTTGTCCTGAAGAACCAAGACCTGTAATACATAAAATTTACATTAAAAAGTAAATTACAGGCTTTTAATTTTAATTTATTTAATTAAATTAAAATGTAAATTAAAATACGCTGCACATATCTTAGTGAACACAGTGAAATCTGATTATCATAGAATCTCCAAGTGAAGAGCTTTAAGGGACTTTCCAGGATATTCTATCGGAATTGGCAGGGAGAGAGAAAGTATCAGGAAATCAAGAGTAAAGCAGTTCTGCTCACCTATGTTAAGAAGTTTACCTAGTCTAGACTGAATAATGCCCTCAGGAATACCATGGTGAAGGATTTCAGAACTTTAAAACTAAAAATATATTGCTCAATTATATTATTTTTATTATACGCACTCTATTTTATCAACTCTCAGAAACAAAGCAGATCCAAACCAGTTCAGCACAAAATATAGTGTTTTCAAAGTTTGTTCTATGGACCAGTAACATCAGCATCATCAAGATAATTGTTAGAAACGAAAGTTCTCAGATCGACCCTAGACCCACACAACCAAAACTCTCAAAAATGAAGCCTATAAATGAATATAGGTAGTGCCTGGGAGGAGAAGGCAATGGCACCCCACTCCAGTACTCTTGCCTGGAAAATCCCATGGGCGGAGGAGCCTGGTAGGCTGCAGTCCATGGCGTCGTGAAGAGTCGGACACGACTGAGCAACTTCACTTTCACTTTTCACTTTCCTGCATTGGAGAAGGAAATGGCAACCCACTCCAGTGTTCTTGCCTGGAGAATCACAGGGACGGGGGAGCCTGGTGGGCTGCCCTTTGTGGGGTCGCACAGAGTCAGACATGACTGAAGCGACTCAGCAGCAGCAGCAGTGCCTGGGAGGCACTACCCGGCAACCTGTATTTTAACAGCCTTTAGACAATTCTGATGCCTGCTTGAATCTAACAACCACCAATCAAACTCATCTCCCCTTAAAACAGAAACATCAGGTACCCCTAATTTTGTGTGAGGTCATACTGGCGTCTCTGTTTGTCCCATCAGCACATCCTGAGTGTGAGATATTATTCTCTACCTCTCTTAACTAGGGCCCATGATGGAGACTATTAACTGTCCCGGATCCATTCCACCCTTCTCTCTTCTTCTTTTTTTTTTTAATTTTATTTTATTTTTAAACTTTACAATATTGTATTAGTTTTTCCAAGTGGAAAACTACATAGTCAATCTTCTCTTGCTTCTAGATATAGTTCTGCAGATAATTAGTTTGGACCAAGAGTATATGAATGTAAGTGATGCATGCAACCTCCAGATTAGAGTTTTAAAAAACAAACGAATCTGGTTACCTTCCTCTTCTTTTTCCCCTCCTCTCCAACTGGAATGCTAATATCCAGTTAGCATGGATATTACCAGGAATGCTAATATCTGGCTACAAGGATGAGGACCACATTGCTCTGTGGTGGAGCAACAGGACAGACATAACCTGAGTCCTTAGACGTTCCTTGATCAGAGCTGCCTCAAGAACCTAACCTACCTTCTTCTGGACTATTATGTGAGAGAGAAATAAACACATTATGACTTTTTTTGAACTATGCTTCTTTTTGTCATAACCTAGCCTGTATCTTCTTTAGAGGGCAGAGCTTCCTTTCTAGAGCTATAATCCTTTTTTCTTTCTTAAGTCTGAGATTTCATGCCTTTGTTCCCGTACATCCACCTTTTATATATATTCCCATTCAAAACAGTTACCACTTTACATAAGGACTTCTACTTTAACTAATCATGGGCTAGTGAAACTTGAACTAACTTTCCCACTGAGGACCTCTATGAAAACCAGATGCAATTAATTTTTAAAAATCTACTTAAAGGCACTGAAGAGCTAACAAGGCAGTTAAAATAACTAAGCTAAGAAAGTGGAGAATGGGGAAATCCAAAGAGATGAATTTGGATTTGCTGTTTTCCTGGGCCCTTGCCAACTCTAGAAGAGGCAACTGAGAGGCAGAGCAAGATTTTTGAGCCTTGAATGGGCTAAGGGAAAAAAAAAGAGTCCAAGCCTATCAAGTCTGGGAGAGAGGTGCTGGGAATGCCCACACTTGAGACTGAGACCCTGAAGGCTGCATTCAAACCACAGGGTGAAGTGGAAATACAATAATCCTTGTAGAGAGGCAATCTAGATTAAAACACGGTGTGTGCTTAGTTGCTCAGTCATGTCTGACTCTTTGTGACCCCATGGACTGTAGCCCGCCAGGCTCCTCTGTCCATGGAGATTCTCCAGGCAAGGCATGGGTTGCCATGCCCTCCTCCAGGGGATCTTCCCAACCCAGGTATTGAACCCAGGTCTCCCACACTGCAGGAGAATTCTTTACCATCTGAGCCACCAGGGAAGCATTAAACCATGGTATCACTGAAACTGGATTAAGGTGATCCTGGATTACGAGCTTTCCTAGGTTCCTTCCTACAGCAAATGGAATTCCTCTCCAGAAACAGAGGACATAATCCTAAACCTCCAAATTAACTCCTACAACATTTTCAAATAACAATGTCTGCATGCATGCTAAGTCTCTTCAGTCAAGTCCAACTCTTTGCAACTCTATGAACTATAGCCTGCCAGGTTCCTCTGTCCATGGGAGTCTCCAGGCAAAAATACTGGAGTGGACAGCCATTCCCTTCTCCAAAGGATCTTCCTGACCCAGGGATCAAACCAGCTTCTCCCACATTATAGGAAGATTCTTTACCAACTGAGCCACCAGGGAAGTCTGGTACTCAAAAAAAGAAAAAACAACAAGTGACAAGATTATAGGAACAATGATAACAAATGAGCAGAAAGAGAGATGCCAGAAGCAGACCTAGAGGATTCTGGATATTGGAGCTATCAGACATAGGCTTAAAAATAACTACGCTTACAATGTTAAAGGAGACGACTGAAAGTTTCGATTCAAAAATATTAAAATATTAAGGACAGTGAAGATTTTGTAATATAATATTCTATATTCCATATAATTTCCCAATCAAAATTCTAGAATTAGGAAACCATGTGCTGTGCCAAACCCTGATTATGGCAAGAAGCTGTGAAGGATCATCCTCGAGAAAATCCCATGAAACAGGTACTTCACAAGGAAGCAGGACAAAGACATCTCAATGATCACTAGCCACCATTACTCATGAAATTAAACCAGGGGAAATGTGACCTTTCATAAAGTTTCCATATCAAACTCATCCCTAGTACAGAAACTCAGCTATCACATTTTCCTCTCTGCTCAGCGATGTTCATTTCCTAAAGAAACCCCTTTTTCTTTTGTCTTGGGAAGCCCAGACCCCACCTGTTTGCAAATTTTCTGGTCTGCATTCGAAATCTAAGCTCCCACAACTTTTCCACTGAGGCATCCAGTGAGGTTTGGAAGGAGCTTCTGGGTCAGCATATGGGATGGTGGGACAGACCAGAAGAAGGCCTTCAGCACTGCCCGCAAAGACCTGAGGTTACTTCCTTGCATCTGGAAATAGCAGAACACATTTCTACTTCCTCCTCTTCCATGTCTTTCCCCCCACCTTCTCTCTGCCACCCATACCTGCTTCTCACCCTACTCCCACCAGTAGAAATGGGGGTGGGGGTGGTGAAAGGGGAGCAGAAAGATTTCCAGCTGCTCTGAGGCCTTCCATATTGATCCATGTTTAGGCACACTTCCCCTCACCTCCTGAGGGAAGGGGTACTCCACAGGGGTATGGCTGAAAGGGAAGGGGAATTAGTCCTCCAGGCCACAACTTAGGGACATCATGAAAGTTCCTCAGCATTATGGGTCTTTATTCACTTTTCAAAATAACTCAGGTAATATTGTAAATACATATTTGTTGCAAACTATCTACATACAGGTATACATACGCTAAAGTTAAAGGACTTCTTCATTCCTTCCATCCCTCCTTCATTCCCACTGCCTAGAGGAATTTGTTTTTAACATTAAAAAAACAAAAAGTCTTTTCCTGCCTGTATGTGTGCATACCTGCTACATCGCTTCAGTCCTGTCTGACTCTGTGTGATCCTATGGACTGTAACCTGCCAGGTTCCTCCATTCATGTGATTCTCTAGACAAGAATACTGGAGTGGATTGGCATTTTCTGCTCCAGGCGGATTTTCCTGACCCAAGGATTGAACTGGCATCTCTTGAGTCTCCTGCATTGGCAGGTGGGTTCTTTACCACTAGCGCCACCCAGGACGCCCCATGTATGTGTGTATGTGTGTTTATCTCCACCTGTATCTGGAGAGCTACCTGCCATACCTGAGAGGTGTCAAATGCGTGTTTGTTCATTTCCTTAGATAAGTCTCAGCTACTGCACTCTGTAGGCTAGAACAAAAATTGCTTTAAATTCAGTCACCTGTGCCAAATAACAAACCACTTACAAAGGTAGTGACTTTAAAAACAAAACAGAACACCATTTTACTTCACTTGCAGTTCTGGAGTTCAGCTGTGAGGTTCTGACCTGGGCCCGCTGGTTTATCCCTTTGGTCAGCCGGTGGGTGGGCTGGGGTGTTCATTCACAGTAGCTGGCTGGCTGACTAGAGGGTGCAGGACCCTCTGCTGCAACTGCTCCGCCTGCCTCAAAGTGGGCTAGCATCCGCCACCAGCTTAACCCAGGCTTCAGCACCTGAGGGCTTCCGCGTTCCCAGCAGCAAAAACAGGTAAGCCTCCCAAAGCGGAAGTGCTTACGTACTTCCTCAATATGTCATGTTTGCAAACACTCTTGGCCACAGC
Organism: Bos indicus; assembly: GCF_029378745.1. Lineage (NCBI taxonomy): Eukaryota > Metazoa > Chordata > Mammalia > Artiodactyla > Bovidae > Bos > Bos indicus. The sequence goes on from NC_091760.1 coordinate 117,794,482, forward strand.
CGATCACATGACCAGAACCAACTTCAAGAAGTGGGGAAATGGACTCTAACCTCTTGAGGGGAGAAGATGCAAAGTTACCATAACAGTGAAGGCAGGGAGGGGAGGAATTTGCAGCCATTTTAGTGTTCAATGGACCAGATTCCCTAAAGACCTGTGTAAGGCACGTGGGAATTCCTAGGAGTGTCTGACCTGGCCAGAAGAACAAGAAGCTAGAATGTCTATGGGAAAGGCACACCCCGATTTCAGATTCTTCGTGCTCAGGATGTTTAAGGGGAAAGCTCCTCTTTCAAAGGCAGAGCCTAAGAGGGAAGGCAATCAGTGTTTCCGGTCTAAGAGGTGGTGGGTAGTGGGGTTCAGTCCCGAGCAGCTATGATAGGAACAGAATGGGATAAGAGCTGTAAGTTTGTGAACCCAAGCAAGGGGCACTTAGCAACCAGGATGTGAATTATCCTCTCTGGAAAACTCAGGGCAGCGGCCTTTGCAGTTGAGATTGTGCCAACCAGGCAGGTAAGGGCTTAAGTGATTAACCTGTGAAAGGCAATGAGTGTGACCACTTTCACACCGTTTATGGAGAAGTTTATATTAATTATACATATTTTAGTGAATGTTTGGTCATTAAAACTTGCCCTAATGTCTTTACTTCATGAAATTTGCTTCTGCTTCTTGGTCACCACCCCGCTACAATGGCTCACTGGAAACCTTGGCCCTTTTGTTTTCTTCGAGGTGGGTATTGTAGACTGAATGTTTTCATCCCCTCAAAATTCATATGTTGAAGCCCTGACGCCAAGGGTGACTCCATGTGGAGATGGGTCCAGGGAAGAAATTAGGGTTAAATGAGGTCTTGTGGGGAGGGGCTCTGATCTGATAGGATTACTGTTCTTCCAAGGAGAGACACCAGGGAACTCACTCCACACTCCCCCACCCCCACCCTCAAGTGATCACGCACCAAGGCAAGGCCTATGAGGACACAGCAAGAAAGCAGCCAGAAAGAAAATTTGCTGGGCCCTTGGTCATGAATTTCTAGCTTCTAAAACTGTGAGAAAATAAGTTCATGTTGTTTAAGCCACCCTTAAACAGGCTATGGTATTAGCAGCCTTAGCCAATTAAGACAGTGAATTTAACCTGGTCCTCTAACTGCTTCCCCTCCTTTGCCAGTTCTTCAGTATTCTCTCATGGTCAGAAGTCTGAAATGAGTCTTACGGGGCTAAAGTCACCGTGTTGGCAGGGCTTTGTTGTTGTTTAGTCACTAAGTCACGTCCCACGCTTTTGCAACCCCATGGACTGTAGCGTGCCAGGCTCCTCTGTTTGTGGGATTTCCCTGGCAAGAATACTAGAGTGAGTTGCCATTTCCTTCTCCAGGGAATCTTCCTGACCCAGAAATCCAACCAGAGTCTCCTGCTTGGCAGGCAGATTCTTTACCACTGAGCCACCAGGGAAGCCCATTGGCAGGGCTAGTTCCTTTCAAAAAAATAAAAGAGGAGAATGTAACGGAGGCCTGAGTGGTAGTTCTCTGTGAGGAGGTAACATGTGCCTTAAGACCTCAATGAGAATTCCGGGGTGGTCCAGTGGTTAGGACTCCGCATTTTCACTGCAGGGAGCATAGGTTTGATCCCTGGTCAGGGAACTAAGGGAGAAGGCAATGGCACCCCACTCCAGTACTCTTGCCTGGAAAATCCCATGGACGGAGAAGCCTGGTGGGCTGCAGTCCATGGGGTCACTAAGAGTCGGACATGACTGAGTGACTTCACTTTCACTTTTCACTTTCATGCATTGGAGAAGGAAATGGCAACCCACTCCAGTATTCTTGCCTGGAGAATTCCAGGGATGGGGGAGCCTGGTGGGCTGCCATCTATGGGGTCACACAGAGTCGGACACTCCTGAAGCGACTTAGCAGCAGCAACAGCAGGGAACTAAGATCCTGCATGTTGCAGAGTGCAGGAGTGAGGCCAAAAAGAGAACTGAGTGAGGAGGAACCAGCCTTGCAAAGGACTGAAGGAAGATCCAGAGCTAGAGCTGTAAGGTGGACCTTAGTGTCTTGGTTACCTAGTACTGCTATAACAAATGACTACAAAGTTGGTGACTGAAAACAACATAAATGTATTATCTTACAGATAGCACTGTTTCGTTTCCTTCTCTAACTCCTTCCAGGATACTAACTTCATGAAGGCAAGGCCAGGCTTCCCAAGACAGCTCCCAACCAATGGTCTTACCCCATGTGTATCCTCAGAGCCTAAAGCACTGAAATCAAGTATTTAATGGATAATTCTCTAACTGAATGTAAAAATAATTGAATAAACTGGGGCATATTTACTTGATGTGATGCAAAAATTAACAAAACGATTGTGACATCATGTCAAATGAAGAAAAGCAAGATATAAAATTGTATATAATCACAAGATGTAAAACAAATGAATATACAGAGAAAGATGAGTAAAGGAAATGCCTCAAATGTTAATAGTGTTTTCTTATGTTTAGATGTTAGAAATGGGAGTAGGTTTTTCCCCTTCCTTTCTTTTATTTTTATTTTTTGAATTTTCAGATTTGCTACAATGAGCATGTGTTACTATCCCCTCACCCCAGCTTTACTGAAGTACAATTGGAATATGTATTAATACTTTTTTCAGTGTCTAGTGCTCTGAGTTAGAAATAATCTGCCCAGTCATGCCTGAGTGCCTTCCCAGTAGTAATGTCATCGCACTCTAAGACACCCCCTAATGCCTGTGTGGTGGCATAGGTCACATTTTATTTTCTGTTAGAATTATTTGGAAGCTAGTCATAGCTCCTTCCCATCTGCTGGCTAGGAGCAGAGACTTTCCTTACTCATTTGTGCCCTCAGTGGTATTTCTTTTGCCCTTGGGTATGCACTTCAAACACACTGCCCAACATATTGCCCATTACAATAATTTTCAGTTGAGTCTCCCTACTAATTAAGCCTCTGTGTTCCCATAATCTAGTGAGTCTAGTCGAATAATCTAGTGAGTCTAGTAGAGCCTAGTTTCAAATGTAAACCAGGCCTGGCTCAAAGCCCTGCAGTGGCTCCCCATCTCACTCAGAGTAAAAGCCAAGGCCCCACACTATTGCCCCCTTGCATCCTCTGCTCCAGCCACACTGGCCCTTATGTGTCTACAATACTCCTCCCCAGGATCCCTCAACACAGCTCCCTGGCTTTCTTCAGGCTTCTGCTGAAATATTACCCTATCTATAATAGGACGACAGAGGATGAGATCGTTGGATGACATCACCGACTCAATGGACATGAGTTTGAGTAAACTCCGGGAGTTGGCGATGGACCAGGGAGGCCTGGCATGCTGCAGTCCATGGGGTCACAAAGAGTTGGACATGACTGAGCAACTGAACTGAACTGAGAGTAGAACAGAGGTCTTCTGGGCCCACTCTTAAAAGCAACTATTCCTACCCATAACTCTGTGTCCCTCCCACACATACTTTAATTTTCTCCATAGCACTATGACCTTCAGACACACTGATTATTTACTGAGTGTTCCTCCCCTAGTGTAAGCCTCATTCATAGTGGAAGAACAATAGCAAAAAACTGCCACCTTAATGAGGGCTGATGAAGGATGTGCCTGGCATCACCAGTGTCTTGGTCCATTTAGACTGCTGTAACAAAACACCATAGTCTGGGTGTTTATTTCTCAGAGATTTATTTATCTGAGTTTATTTCTCAGAGATTTATTTCTCTGAGATTTATTTCTCTGAGTAAGAACAGAAGCCGTTTGTACTGCTGCTCCCCCAGGGCAGGGAACGGTCCCTGCTATATAGTACACACTGAGCATTTTTGGAATGAATGACTCCTGAGTGCCCTAAATGAATGAATGAAGTGGTGGATGGTGAGTCCTGTAGGAGGCAGAAAAGGGAAGGATGACCCTGGAGTGGTTAAGTTTCAGCGAAGATAAAGAGTATTTATTTCTCTGAATTTCAGGGGCAGTCCAGAGACAAGAAACAAGAAACAGAGTTAAGCTTAAGGACTGAAAGTGATGGAAGCAAAAGAGTTGAAGCTGGGTTTGACTGCAAAAAAAAAAAAAAATCATAAGGGGATATGCAGTCAGGGAGGGGAGAGCAGCAGAAGGATTTAAGGACTTTGGTAAAGAGGAATGTTTGCTACATCTCCCTTTCCCAAGGCTGTCTCTGCTGGTTGCATGGCAATCAAGAGAGAGCACTCCATGTAAAACATTGAGGGGAAAGAAAAGTCCGTCTAGTCAAGGCTATGGTTGGGGAAACAGTGGAAACAGTGTCAGACTTTTTTGGGGGGGCTCCAAAATCACTGCAGATGTTGATTGCAGGCATGAAATTAAAAGATGGTTACTCCTTGGGAGGAAAGTTATGACCAATCTAGATAGCATATTCAAAAGCAGAGATATTACTTTGCCAACAGAGGTCCGTCTAGTCAAGGCTATGGTTTTCCCAGTGGTCATGTATGGATGTGAGAGTTGGACTGTGAAGAAGGCTGAGCGCCGAAGAAATGATGCTTTTGAACTGTGGTGCTGGAGAATACTCTTTCAAGTCCCTTGGACTGCAAGGAGATCCAACCAGTCCATCCTAAAGGAGACCAGTCCTGGGTGTTCATTCGAAGGACTGATGCTGAAGCTGAAGCTCCAATGCTTTGGCCACCTCATGCGAAGAGCTGACTCATTGGAAAAGACTCTGATGCTGGGAGGTATTGGGGGCAGGAGGAGAAGGGGACGACAGAGGATGAGATGGCTGGATGGCGTCACTGACTCGATGCACATGAGTTTGGGTGAACTCTGGGAGTTGGTGATGGACAGGGAGGCCTGGTGTGCTGCAATTCATGGGGTTGCAAAGAGTTGGACACGACTGAGCGACTGAACTGAACTGAACTGAACTGAAACGTGCTCTCAGAAAAATTTTCTGAAAGGAGCTTGTGGGAAAGGAGAGGGTTCTGACATTTAGAAAGATGCTCCTCATAACTAATTACTATGATCTAAGTGTTTTTGTCATCCGCCTTCCCAAAGGTTATATATTGACATTTTAAAACCCAGTGTGATGGTATTAGGAATTAGGGCCTTTGGGAGGTGCTTAGGTCATGATGGTGAAGCCCTCATGAATGAGATTAGTGCACTAATAAAAGAGATCCTCCAAAAGCTCCCTTGCTCCTTCCACTCTTCCTCTCTGAGGACACAGTGAAAAGACAGAGGTTTATAAGCCAGCCCGTGGGCCTTCACCAGGCACCAAATCTACCACCACCTGGATCTTGTACTTCCCAGTCTCTAGAACTGTGAGAAATAAATCTGTGAGAAATAAACACCCAGACTATGGTGTTTTGTTACAGCAGTCTAAATGGACCAAGACACTGGGGATGCCAGGCACATCCTTCATCAGCCCTCATTAAGGCTGCAGTTTTTCGCTGTTGTTCTTCCACTATGAATGAGAACAATGCAAAAGCATCCAAAGACCCTAAACTTTCTTCCTAAACAGAGAACTGTCTTATAGCACATTTGAAGTATTCTGTATACAAATAAGTTTGCACTGGGCAAAAATTCACTCACTTGACTTTCTCAAAGTGGCTGTATTCACGGCAGTCTTCAGAGAGAAAATGGCAGATAGAAAGAGAAACAAAATTCCAAATGATGACAACAGAGAATGTTCCACAGGAAAAAATATTTTTTTAAAAAATCTACTTACATCGGAAACACGTAAAACATTATTTCACAGATACTAGAAGTAATATTTTTTCCTAAACAAAACTATATGGTCTTATATGGAAGCAACCTAAATGTCCATCAACAGATGAATGGAAAAATAAGATGTGGTACATATATACAAGGGAATATGCAGTTCAGTTCAGTTGCTCAGTCGTGTCCAACTCTTTTCGACCCCATGAATCACAGCATGCCACCCCATGAATCGCAGCATGCCAGGCCTCCCTGTCCATCAACAACTCCTGGAGTTCACTGAGACTCAGGTCCATCGAGTCAGTGATGCCATCCAGCCATCTCATCCTCTGTCATCCCCTTCTCCTCCTGCCCCAATCCCTCCCAGCATCAGAGTCTTTTCCAATGAGTCAACTCTTCCCATGAGGTGGCCAAAGTACTGGAGTTTCAGCTTTAGCATCATTCCTTCCAAAGAAATCCCAGGACTGATCTCCTTCAGAATGGACTGGTTGGATCTTCTTGCAGTCCATGGGATATTACTCAGCCATAAAAATGAATAAAATAATGCCATTTGCACCAACATGGATGGATCTAGAGATTGTTATACTGAGGGACTTAAGTGAGACACAGGAAGAAAATTATCATATGATATTGCTTATATGTTTGAAATCTGAAAAAAAGGGTACAAATGAACTTATTTACAAAATAGTAACAGACTCATAGGGCTTCCCTCACGGCTCAGTGGTAAAGAACATACGTGCCAATGCAGGAGACATCAGTTCAATTCCTGGATTGGTAAGAGCCCTTGGAGAAGGAAATGGCAACCCGCTCCAGTATTCTTGCCTGGGAAATCCCATGGACAAAGGACCCTGGAGGTTTACAGTCCCTGGAGTTGCAAAAGAGTCAGACACGACTTAGCAACTAAACAGCAACAACAACAGACTCATAGACACAGAAAACAAACTTATGGTTACCAAAGGGGAAAGCTGAGGGGAAAGATAAATTAGGAAGTTGGGGTATTAATATATATACACAGCTGCTGCTGCTGCTGCTGCTGCTAAGTCGCTTCAGTCGTGTCCGACTCTGTGCAACCCCATAGACAGCAGCCCACCAGGCTCCCCCGTCCCTGGGATTCTCCAGGCAAGAACACTGGAGTGGGTTGCCATTTCCTTCTCCAATGCAGGAAAGTGAAAAGTGAAAGTGAAGTCGCTCAGCCCACCAGGCTCCTCCGTCCATGGGATTTTCCAGGCAAGAGTACTGGAGTCAGGTGCCATCGCCTTCTCCGATAGACCTCCATATTATTACAAGCTAGGCTGGTGCTCACTGCCAGGCCATGTAGTCCTCCTGTTGGATAGATTCTCGAAAAATAACAACCTCAAACAAGGGGCTACAAACTGGAATGTTGGTATCCCCTTAAAATTCTTCTGTTGAAACCTAGTTTCCAATGTGATGGTACTTGGAGGTGGGGCCTTAGGGTAATGATTAGGTCATAAGGACAGAGCCCTCATGAATGGGATTAATGCCCTTAAAAAAGAGGCCCAGAGAGTTCCCTCTCTCCTTCTGGCATGTGAGTTCACTTCAGTTCAGTTGCTCAGTTGTGTCCGACTCTGTGACACCATGAACTGCAGAACGCCAGGCCTCCCTGTCCATCACCAACTCCCGGAGTTCACCCAAACCCATGTCCATTGAGTTGGTGATGCCATTCAACCATCTCATCCTCTGTCGTCCCCTTCTCCTCCTGCCCTCAATCTTTCCCAGCATCAGGAAATGAGCTCTTTTCAAAAGAGCTCTTTTCAAGTGACTCTTTTCAAATGAGTCAGCTCTTCACAGCAGGTGGCCAAAGTATTGGAGTTTCAGCTTCAGCATCAGTCCTTCCAATGAACACCCAGGACTGATCTCCTTTAGGATGGACTGGTTGGATCTCCTTGCAGTCCGAGGGACTCTCAAGAATCTTCTCCAACACCACAGTTCAAAAGCATCAATCCTTCAGCACTCAGCCTTCATTATAGTCCAACTCTCACATCCATACATGGCTACTGGAAAACCATATCCTTGACTAGATGGACCTTTGCTGGCAAAGTAATGTCTCTTCTTTTCAATATGCTATCAAGGTTGGTCATAACTTTTCTTCCAAGGAGTAAGCGTCTTTTAATTTCATGGCTGCAATCACCATCTGCAGTGATTTTGGAGCCCCAAAAAATAAAGTCAGCCACTGTTTCCCCATCTATTTGCCATGAAGTGATGGGACCGGATGCCATGATTTTAGTTTTCTGAATGTTGAGCTTTAAGCCAACTTTTTTACTCTCCTCTTTCACCTTTATCAAGAGGCTCTTTAGTTCCTCTTCATTTTCTGCCATAAGGTGGTGTCATCTGCGTATCTGAGGTTATTGATATTTCTCCCGGCAATCTTGATTCCAGCTTGGGCTTCCTCCAGCCCAGCGTTTTTCATGATATACTCTGCATATAAGTTAAATAAAGCAGGGTGACAATATACAGCCTTGATGTACTCCTTTTCCTAACCAGTCTGTTGTACCATGTCCAGTTCTAACTGTTGCTTCCTGACCTGCATACAGGTTTCTCAAGAGGCAGGTCAGGTGGTCTGGTATTCCCATCTCTTTCAGAATTTTCCACAGTTTATTGTGATCCACACAGTCAAAGGCTTTGGCATAGTCAATAAAGCAGAAATAGATGTTTTTCTGGAACTCTCTTGCTTTTCCATGATCCATCAGATGTTAGCAATTTGATCTCTGGCATGTGAGGACAGATACAAAAGACAGAGGTCTATGACCCAGGAAGTGGGCTCTCATACATGTGCATGCTAAGTCGCTTCAGTTGTGTCAGAGTCTGTGCAACCCCATGGACTGTAGCCCGCCAGGCTCCTCTGTCCATGGGGTTTTCCAGGCAAGAATACTGGAGTGGGCTGCCATGCCCTCCTCCAGGGGATCTTCCCAACCCAGAGATCTAACCTACATTTTGTCTCCTGCATTACCACGAGCGCCACCTGGGAAGCCCAAGTAGACTCTCACCAGATACCAAATCTGCTACCCCTTTATCTTGGACTTCCCAACCTCCAGAACTGTGAGAAATAAATTTCTGTTGTTTACAAGCCACCCAGTTTATGATAATTTGTTAATGGCAACCCAAACAAAGTAAGACACAGGCTTATGCTGTCACTATGACAAAATGAAACAAAACAAAGCCACTTTATAATTTTGTCTAAACATAGACAAAAATAAGGTCACTGTACCACCACAAAATACCCTATCACAGAATACTTTGTTTTTTCAATTGAAGTTTAGTTGATTTATAATGTGTTTTAGTTTCAAGTGTATAGTTATATATATTCTTTTTCATATTCTTTTCCTTTATAGGTTAATGCAAAATATTGAGTATAGTTCCCTGTGCTATACAATAGGTCTTTGTTGCAGAATACTTCACTTTCTGACAATATCCACTTCAGAGTAAAAGCCCATTTCCTTAGACCTCTCGCAAATCATCTAACCAAATACAAAATCTTGTATTAGATTCATTCTGACACCCTCTTACTAAAACATCTTGCTGTAACAGTAATAAACCCAACTTATTTAACTATATATGTGTTCCTGGTGGTCTTTGGCTGAAATGTCCTTACAGTTGTAGGCAGTCATTTCACAGTTATTGTCTTCACATACATCTTTCTTAGTCGCTCAGTGGTGTCTGACCCTCTGTGACCCCGTGTGACGCCTCTGTCCATGGGACTTCCCAGGCAAGAATACTGGAGTAGGTAGCCATTGTCTTCTCCAGGGCATCTTTCTGACCCAGGGGTTGAATCCAGGTCTCCTGTATTGCAGGCAGATTCTTTACCATTTGAGCCACCAGGGAAGCCACATACACCTTAGGGGTAAATATTATTATTCCCAATATACTCCCAGAGAAACCGAGGCTGAAAGATGTAAGGTTATTTAGCAAAGAACACAGAAGGGGACTCTAAGCCTAATCCTGATTACTTAATATAAGGGTCAATCCAGACCCTTTTCACAACACCTAAATGTCCTCAGCCACATAGAGGCTCAGTTGGCTTCCTTTATTAGAGGTGAAGTTAAACAGCAAAAACACAATCCCTCCCACCAGGAACCCTTGTCAGTCTTAACAGGCTTTTAAAAGGAAGTTGAACTGTATGGTAAAGTTATAACTTTCAGTCTGTGCAGTAGGTAAACAGATGTCCATTATATTATTCTGTACACTTTATATGTACAAAAATATTTTACACAACTTTTAGTAAGTATAAAACTGTTGCAGGAAGGGGACCCCTTCCAGGGCCCAAAAGTGGGCTCTTGTCTAACACTCGGAAATGAATTGTCCAAGGAAACACACGTGCTGACAAAGCAAGAGATTTTATTGGGAAAGGGCAGCCGGGCAGAGAGCAGCAGGGAAAGGGAACCCAGGAGAAATGCTCTGCCAGTCTTGGGTTTTATGGTGATGGGATTAGTTTCTGGGTTGTCTTTAGCCAATCATTCTGACTCAGAATCCTTCCTGGTGGTGCACGCGTTGTTCAGCCAAGATGGATGCCAGTGAGGAGGATTCTGGGAGGTGGCTGGACACGTGGTGTCACGTTTTGACCTTTTCTGAACTCTCCTGGTTAGTGGTGGCGTATTAGTTCCATGTTCCTTACCAGGACCTCCTGTCATAAAACAACTCATGCAAATAGTTACTATGGTGCCTGGCCACGTGGCCAGTTTCAGTCAGTGCTTCCCCTAACAAAACCAAGCAGGATCCTACGGGATTCTCCCAGGTCCAAAAGCCCTTCCATGTGCCCTATTTCTTGTTTGTAGAAAAAGGCTTTAGTCTGCTAGGAGCCTTCCCCGAGTCACAAAAGCCTGGCTCAAGAATTAATGACTGAAAGGATATAGACATGTAGTGACAAAAATAGCAATTAGGCCTAGAGAACTGGTAACAATTTAAGCAGGAAATCACCCATACGGCAGTCACAGAATCTTTAGTTCCGCCCTGAAGGACGTAGATAATGGTATCTGAGACACATTCCTGAGTTATTTTGCAGACACTATAACCACCATCAAAGGGGAAAAGCTAAATTGCATAATGACCAGACTGTAACCATGATATAAGCTGCTGCACCCTGAGCAGTTCTACATCTGTGGCTAGCATAATTCCAGGAACTGGCGTCGAGAAAATGGCAGCAAACCACCCTGAAACTGAGAATGATTATGCTTAAAACAATCAAGACCAAACCACAGCATGACCAGTTTCAAGATGGTAGTCAAGAGCTGACTGTGGTGCTCTGCACAGCCCCTGTCTGCACATCCTTAAAGCTTTCCTCTAAAGTTCTTGCCCCCTGATCTGCTCATTGGGAGATGGTTTGGAGGACATTAGTTCACCACCTCCCCAGATTGCCAGCTTCCCAAGCAAAGCACCTTTCTTTTTCCACCAACCCTTGCTTATTGAGCACTAACTTTGGAGCAATGAGCAACCAAACCTGAGTTGGTTTCCAGCCCGGTGGTAAAAAGTACAATGAGCTGAAAACAAAGCCACGGGAGATGCCTTGGTGGCCAAATGCCTCAGGCCTTGTCCACCCCCTGTATGGATGGATAGAACAAGCATTAATCAGACCCCGGACTACAGCAAGGCACTCACCTCAGTGGCATCAAAAATCTCACTAATTGGGATAAACAATATTTAAGGTGTGCATGCTAAGTCGTTTCAGTCGTGTCCGACTCTTTGTGCCCTATATACTGTAGCCTACCAGGTTCCTCTGTCTGTGGGATTCTCCAGACAAGAATACTGGAGAGGGTTGCCATGACCTCCTTCAGAGGATCTTCCCCACCCAGGGATGGATTTGTCTCTTGCATTGGCAGGAGGTTCTTTACCACTAGCACCATCTGAGAAGCCCACATTTAAGGCAGTCTTTTAAAAAAATCAAACCAGCAAACTACCACGGTGGACCGGTGCCAGCTTTTGTAAATAAAGTTTTATCATAAGCTCCAACAAGCACCTGTCCACTCCAAAACCAAACCCTGGCATCAGCAATACAAAGTGGCCTTATGGGTGTCCATCACTAGTAGCCATTCCCCTTCCCCAGCTTCAAAAACTAGCTTCCCAATATTTTATAATAAATTAAAATGCGGCACTCAATATGCCAGCAAATTTGGAAAACTCAGCAGTGGCCACAGGACTGGAAAAGGTCAGTTTTCATTCCAATCCCAAAGAAAGCCAATGCCAAAGAATGCTCAAACTACCGCACAATTGCACTCATCTCACATGCTAGTAAAGTAATGCTCAAAATTCTCCAAGCCAGGCTTCAGCAATATGTGAACCATGAACTTCCTGATGTTCAAGCTGGTTTTAGAAAAGGAAGAGGAACCAGAGATCAAATTGCCAACATCCGCTGGATCATGGAAAAAGCAAGAGAGTAGCAGAAAAACATCTATTTCTGCTTTATTGACTATGCCAAAGCCTTTGACTGGGTGGATCACAATAAACTGTGCAGAAGCTTTTAAGTTTAGTTAGGTCCCAAATTCTGAAAGAGATGGGAATACCAGACCACCTAATCTGCCTCTTGAGAAATTTGTGTGCAGGTCAGGAAGCAACAGTTAGAACTGGACATGAAACAACAGACTGGTTCCAAATAGGCAAAGGAGTACGTCAAGACTGTATATTGTCACCCTGCTTTATTTAACTTCTATGCAGAGTACATCATGAGAAACGCTGGACTGGAAGAAACACAAGCTGGAATCAAGATTGCCAGGAGAAATATCAATAACCTCAGATATCCAGATGACACCACCCTTATGGCAGAAAGTGAAGAGGAACTCAAAAGCCTCTTGATGAAAGTGAAAGAGGAGAGTGAAAAAGTTGGCTTAAAGCTCAACATTCAGAAAACGAAGATCATGGCATCCGGTCCCATCACTTCATGGGAAATAGATGGGGAAACAGTGGAAACAGTGTCAGACTTTATTTTTCTGGGATCCAAAATCACTGCAGACGGTGACTGCAGCCATGAAATTAAAAGACGCTTGCTCCTTGGAAGGAAAGTTATGACCAACCTAAATAGCATATTCAAAAGCAGAGACATTACTTTGCCAACAAAGGTTCGTCTAGTCAAGGCTATGGTTTTTCCTGTGGTCATGTATGGATGTGAGAGTTGGACTGTGAAGAAGGCTGACCACCGAAGAATTGATGCTTTTGAACTGTAGTGTTGGAGAAGACTCTTGAAAGTCCCTTGGACTGCAAGGAGATCCAACCAGTCCATTCTGAAGGAGATCAGTCCTGGGATTTCTTTGGAAGGAATGATGCTAAAGCTGAAACTCCAGTACTTTGGCCACCTCATGCAAAGAGTTGACTCCTTGGACAAGACTCTGATGTTGGGAGGGATTGGGGGCAAGAGGAGAAGGGGACGACAGAGGATGAGATGGCTGGATGGCATCACTGACTCGATGGACGTGAGTCTGAGAGAACTCCGGGAGACAGGAGTTCTGGGACAGTTCTCCCTCCGGGACAGGGAGGCCTGGCGTGCTGCAATTCATGGGGTCGCAGAGTCGGACACGACTGAGCTACTGATCTGATCTGATCTGAAGTTCTACAAAAATATCGAATCGTGTTGTACACTAGAAATTAATACAATATTTTAAGTCAACTATACCTCCTTTTTTTTTTTAATTAAAAAAAATTTTTAAGACTGGCTCCAAATAAGCTGAGAAATTAGAAAGGAGGATCAGTTAGCAGCAGGCCGTTAGAATTTCCCGCTGGAGTCCAGAACGCAGATGCCAAAGGAATCTGCAGGGGTCCTGGCTACCGTCCCCGTCGGCCCCTCTCCTCCCAGCGCCAGTCCTCCCGGCTGAGGGGTCCTGCGACTTTAACCTCCAGGCTCCCAGGCCGAACTGCGGGCGGTTGCCCAGGGAGACGGACGCACAGAAGGCGGCCCGCCCCCGGGCCCTGGACCCGCCGGTGTCCTTTGTGCTAGCGGGGATCCTGCTTCCCGCCTGCCACGGCCAACATGCACTCGCAACGCAGCTTCGGAAAGCCCGAGAAGGAGCAGGGCCACGAGGAGGAGGAAGAGGAGGAAGAGGAGCAGGAGGTGAACGTGGAGGAAGAGGAGGAGGAGGAAGAAGAGGAGGCGGTGGAGGAGGAAGAGGAGGAGGAGGAGGAGGAAGAGGACCAGCAGGCGGTGGCGGAGCTGGAAAAGGAGCTGGAAGCCTTTGGGAGGTTCAGCGAGGAGTACTTTTCGAAGTTTTGGGACTTCGGAGATGCCAGTGAGGAAGGCTGGCCTCGCCCCCGCTTAGCCAGCGTCGTTAGCCCCAGCCTGAGCCCAACGCTGACGCTCAGGACGCCGAGCCTGTCGTGGTGGAGCCAGACGTCTGTGCCCAGCGACAGCGCCCCCTCCAGGATCTCCTCCCAAAAAAGTACCGCCCCCTCGCCCCTCGCCCCCGACGCCGAGCCCTTTCCTCTAAGGCTTCCCGATCCCTAGGGGAGAGCTGATACAACTACTCTATAACCTTCGTCTATGGGGTGTCAGTTTCCAAATACACTCACCACTTCCCATACACCCGTATCTCAGTCCTTTCTCTCAAAGACCCTGAAATCTTGGCTGAGCGGCTGTGATAGTTCATAGTTTAGAATGAAGGGGAAGCATCCTCCTAAAACAGGAAACAGACAGTACTGTACGGAGTGCTCGCTTTATAACTTGTACGAGTGCATTCAGTGATCGTGTCCTCTGTCTCATGTTCATTCTGTCCTCCCGCCTCTCTCTCTCTCATACCACGAGGAAGAGGAAGGAGTAGTGCTTTAAGGATGTTCTGCTATTGAAACAGCCCTGCCTCCTCTTACCCCTCCCCCCCAAAAAAATAAATAAACAGTTCACATTTGTGCCTAAGTGTACTGAAACCACTCCAACCACTTGGAAGCAGAGCAGTTGCTTAGAGTAGATTTCGTCCATCCCCCAGTATTGACATTTTGGTCTGGATCACTCTTTGCTGAGGCTGAGCGTGTTGAGGGCAGGAGGAGGGACTGTACTCGGCTTTATGGTATGTTTAACAGCATCCCTGTCTACATCTGACTCTGCTAGTTAGCCCCTACTAGGCTTTGTGACAATTGTCAAAATGTCTTTAGATATTGCTAAATGTTTCCTAGGGGGCAAAAGTGACCTTTTGAGAACCATTGATTCAAATGGAACGGCTAAATTGTTTCGTGTTTTATTCAACAGGTTTTCCTAAAATATTTCAGACATTTAGGAAAGACATGTCTGAAATGAATTTTGATAGGTAAGAAATTGTTTTCAGTTTTCATCTTATTATTTTTTAAAAATGATGTTTACTTTGGGGATGAACGTGTCAGGAAGGTAGAGTAAGATCATCCAGGGCATTTGCAACTAATATATATATATTTAAAATTTTAATCTACACTGTTAGACACTTTGGAGCGGATAGAGACAGGGTCCTTGCCCATCTCTGGCCTATTATTTACCTGTAGATTTCTGTACCCCTCTCTGTTCCCTCTTCCACTCACCAGAGTTAGCATACTATTAACAGTTTGTTTTGTTTCCAGTAAAATTTAAATAGCAGATTTTCATTACTTGATTTATTAACATAGCTACTGACCTTCCATCATGAAAGCTGAGGAATGTAACTCACACCACTTCCCTCCTCTCCATTTTCAGTAGTTATATTATATTTAATTTTTCTAACCTTTAAGACTTTAGAGTATTTAAATCTCTACTTCTTGGTTTATCAATTTTAGTGACTATTAACTCTTTTAAAAAATTAACACCTTAATGAACTGCTACTTCCTTCTCTCCTCTTACCCTTTACTTTCCCAATAAACAACAAATTATTTAACAGATTTTATTAAAATATATAATATAGTCATATAAAGTCATATTACTTTACTAAGTTTTATTGTGATTGTGTGTTGTGTAATTATTATTAGTTCTTAGTGCTTTGGGTGCAAGTTGATTCTAAAAGTTGGAAACCAATAACCAATACTCATAATTTCTTGCTGAGAAACCAATACTGTGACTGCACGCTTGTACAAGAAAATGAAAGCCTATGTCCATAAAACTTGGCTCCTAAAAGGAGAACTTCTGAACCCTTGGTTGTTTTTAGTTGTCTTCAATTTTTCTGAATTGGGCTAATGGCCATTCTTTCTTGATTTCCATTTTGCTCTTTTTCTTTTTATTCCTCTTCTTTTTGCTGGAGAAAATTCCTCAGGTAATTATTTTGTATTGATCTCATGGACAGTCAAATTTCTGAGTTCTTGCCTGTCTTAAAATTTCTTCCGTGTTCCTTTACTCTTCGTCTCGTAACTTGTTTCCCTGGGAAGTTAGACAAACAGGACTCCCCCAGATGGAGTGGCTTCAACAGAGCAGTTCTCCAGCCATTACAGTACAGTCATTTCAGAATTAAAACACACAATGTACCAGAAACAAAGCTTCAAAAAAGGAAGGTGGAGACATAAGAGAACTGAGAAAGGTGAAAAAGTAACAGTCCTAACGTTGACTAAACTCTTTGGGAAATTTTTGTCTGATATTTTTAGAAGAGCCAGCAAATTACTGCAAAACAAACAAACAAACAAAAAACCCCTGAAACTCAAAGAGGCAAAGGAACTTGAAAAGCAATAGTTACTATTTATTTGTTACCAGTAACAGTCATTTTAGCTAGTCAGTAAATTCCTGCTTCCGGTTATGTCAATGTTAACTGACTGATAAAGCTCCACAATACTTGTGGGATGAATACAGAATGCTTAATTACGATGCATTTAACTTCAGCCCTTTAAAAAGACTGGATTATTGTACAGCTATTTTAAAACGAATAGTATGTTCTAATTTAAATTCAAATAAATGTTTAAACACACATACCATCATTGCCAATGCCAACAATAATGACACACATACACAGAGAGAGGGGTGGTAATTTACTCTCTGAGAGAAATAATATGGTATTGGGAGCCTCTAAGATTTAGAAAGGAGTACTTTGCAAAGAACAGATACGACACTAGCACAGTGTGCCTGACTTTACTGAAGACATAAGAATGGAAGAAAATATTTCCAAGAAATCAGGGTCTTCTAGGGACAACTAGCACAGTGTGCCTGACTTTACTGAAGACATAAGAATGGAAGAAAATATTTCCAAGAAATCAGGGTCTTCTAGGGACATTAGTTATTTGATTGTTAAATGTACCAGATTTAAAAGGACTGCTAACAACTCTCTAGGTATACTGAAAACAAGCATTTTATCTAAATTTCAGGGCTATATATCACAGTCTGCATCCAAAAGTTCCAGTATCGATACAAACAGAAGAAAGTTGGCTTCAAGAATTGGCTGACATGGAGAAGCCCAGTGAGTGGTTTGGTTCTGAAGCTTTTGCTGGGAGGTGGGACTGCATGCTGGAAAGAGCATGGGTGTAGGCGACCAGGGGAGGTAGAATTAAACCCTAGCACCAACACAAACTAACACTGTGACAACTAGGCAAGTCAGTTAACCTCACTGACTCTCCTTCTTCCTCTCTTGGCCATAATAATCCTTGTCTCATAGGACCATTATGAAGATCAAAGTGAGATTCAACATTGAAAATCCTTGGCACTGAGTCTTTAGTAAATGGTAGCACCTGTGTTCACATCAAGAGATAGTCTGCCATCATATTTTGATACATATCTCTATTTTTTATTGTAGAAGTAACATATGCATGCTGTTTTTTAAACATCAAACCATTAAGAAAAATATAATGGGAACATTAAGTTTTTAACTTACTCAGTATATTCCTCAGAAGTGATCATTATGAACAGCCTTTCCTTTAAACTTTATTATTTGTTGTATGTTGGATCGTATGTTCATCAGATGTTTACAGAACACATACCTGTAATAGGTCAAGTACCTGTCGTAGGTCAGTTTCCTATTCTAGCGTCACAGCAACGAATAAAGCAGACAAACCCCTGTCTCAGTGGTCTTCTTTTAAAGTGTGGGGGATGGAGGTGATGGTGATAGTGACATAAATAATACACAAAGCAAGTAAATGCACAATGGCTTAGATGATGTAAGTGCTAAGGAGAAAAATAGAGCAGGCAGAGGGCTGAGAAGTGCTGGACAAGTGGGTCAAAGTTTACACAGGATGCTCAGGGAAATCTTCACTGAGAAACTGAAGTGTTTGAGTACAGACCTCGAAGTGTGAGAGTGATGATGATCTCTGGGGAAAGAGTGTTACAGGCATAGGGAAGAGCAAGCACTTCCCTCTAAAACAATGGAGGCAGCCAGAGTGGCTGCAGTGGAGTGAGGAAGGAAGTGAATTCTAGGTAATAAGGTCAGAGAGATGGTGAGGACCAGATCTTATTCAATGAGAATGAAGTCCGAAGTCACTGGAGGGCCTGCCCAGAGGAGTGACACAATCTAACATAAAAATCAGATGTAGAATTAATATCATATGTTAATATAATATTAAACCTACTATTAGAAAATTTGTTGGAGAAGGCAATGGCACCCCACTCCAGTACTCTTGCCTGGAAAATCCCATGGAAGGAGGAGCCTGGTAGGCTGCAGTCCGTGGGGTCGCTAAGAGTCAGAAACAACTGAACGATTTCACTTGCACTTTTTACTTTCATGCATTGGAGGAGGAAATGGCAACCCACTCCAGGGTTCTTGCCTGGAGAATCCCAGGGACGGGGGAGCTTGGTGGGCTGCCGTTATGGAGTCGCACAGAGTTGGACACAACTGAAGCGACTTAGCAGCAGCAGCAAACTTGTTAATTATTCCCAAATTAATCTATATAGTCCAAGTAATTGTGATGAGGTTTTTCAGTGGAACTTGACAAGTTGACTCTTTGATCTTGCTTTGTAGCATTAAAAGATAAACTGAGACATTTTCCATTTTTTTAGAGTTTACTTGAGCAGATATGGATTGGAATTGGCCAGCGCCAAACCAGATATGGTTAGGAGCATTCCACAGAGGAGAGCTCTGGAGAGGTTTTTATAGAGAAGTCAAAAGAGCAAACCAAGGAAGTTATTTGATTGGCTATTGCTTAAGGTTGCATTATTTGGGAAAGCCCAGTTGGCTGTTTGCAGTTAGCTGTTCTTAACCTTGAGGCATTAACCTTGGCTCTGGCTTAGGTTTCCCTTTTGCTAACAGTTGGCTACCAAGGCATTATTAGAGCCACCTCAACGAATAGTTTCCTTCTTTGAACAACAGGAGCCTAATGTACATTTTCAATGTATAATGTACATTGTACTTTTGTACATGTACTTTTTTCATATCTTCTTTTATAGTTCCTTTTAATAGAGAACTTATTTGTAGCTCTAATTAATTTATTCTGAGATGTTTTGCAGTTGTCTTTATTGATATAACAATTGGAATTTTTTTCTATTATATTTTCTAATTGGTTATTGTCCATGTATAAACTCGTTTGAAAAGACCCTGATGCTGGGAAAGATTGAAGGTGGGAGGAGAAGGGGACAACAGAGGATGAGATGGTTGGATGGCATCACGGACTCAATGCACGTGAGTTTGAGTAAACTCCAGGAGTTGGTGATGGACAGGGAGGCCTGGTGTGCTGCAGTCCGTGGGGTTACAAAGAGTTGGACGCGACTGAGCAACTTAACTGAACTGAGGAAAATTATTGATTGTATTAATCTTGTTATCTGATTCTCTTGCTGAACTTTCTAATTCTAATAATTTATCAGTTAAAGGTCTACCAATTATATTTCCTGTGATTAACAGCAGTTTTATCTTTTTTTAATTAAAAAAAATTTTTTTACCTTCCTATGTCAGGAACAACTGATCTACTTTCTTGAAATGACTACGTAGCGTTCCCTTATATACCTATAGCATTCCCTATATATACACCATATACACCTATATATATATTCCCTTATATACTTACTGTGACTTATGTAATACGTCTGATTGTTAGATGTTTCAAGGTCATTTGATTTGGTTTGGTTTGGTGTTTTGACCTCTTCACTATAACAAAAAATACTTTAATGAAAACCTTTGTTCACTCTTTTTTAAAAAAATATCTGTGCTGGCATTTCTGTTGGGCAAAATGCCTAAAACTTATTTTTAAATTGTTCAGGGGCTTCCCTGGAAGTCCAGGGGCTAAAACTTCACCTTCCAATGCAGGGGATATGGGTTTGATCCCTAGTCAGGGAGTTAAGATGCCACATGCCTCACTACCAAAAAACCAGGACATAAACAACAGAAGTAATACTGTGACAAATTTAATGAAGACTTTAAAAAATGGTCCACTTAAAAAAATAAAATTATTCAGATCCTCCACATAGGAAGTTGGAGAAGGAAATGGCAACCCACTCCAATATTCTTGCTTGGAGAATTCCATGGACAGAGGATCCTGGCAGGCTACAGTCCATGTGGTCGCAAGAGTCGGACACGACTTAGCGACTAAACCTCCACCACCACAGAGGAAGGGTCTCATCCTCTGACACCTATCTCTTTTTCCAGCACCAGCTCTGGCTGTACTGGGAGAATGGGCCCACCCTCCCCCTTTACCTCTGTCCCATTGTGGATTGTTCTGATTGGTTTTTCATCATGCCAATCTCATTTGTTTAACCTTCTAGACATTTATTCCAAGTGGCCTGTGTGCTGATGGCTGTCTTTCCCATTCCCAGTATTGCCCTGGAATCTGCAGAGGGAATTATCATGGTGGTTTAATTCAGTGTTTTGAATGGGAACTACTTGACCCCAGCCCAGCACTCCTCCCGCTGAAGACTCTTTTGCAGAATGATGGTCATAAATTAGACAGAATGGTATGCTTAAAAGGCAGAACACAAAAGGGCCTGCAAACCATGATTATAATCAAGTAAAATGTGCATTCCTGTAGTATTCTGAGACTCAAAAGCAGCAAGGAAAAGTCTTTTATGTCTCCTGCATTGGCAGGCGGGTTCTTTATCACTAGTGCCACCTGGGAAGCCCCAGGAAACATTTTTTAATGTGTTTCATTAGTGGTGCACCTCCTCTGTTTGTTATTTACTGTTGATAACATGTTATTTGGGAAAAGGAAAAACATTAAAAGATAAACACAATAAGGGCACTTATTTTCCTAAGAGGCGTATTTTCTTTTCTATGAGACTTCTTTTCTCCTTTGTCAGGACTGATTGACAAATGTACACTCTTTTTTCAGAGAAGAAAGTGCCCTCTGTAAAGAAGGAGGATGAACCTGAAAATCCAGCATCTAAGTTAAGAGGTAACTGGATGTTTGGCATCAACCCCACCTCCAACACAGACAAACTGCCCTTAAGGAGTCTGCCTGAACGTGGATGGCGTCCAACCCCTTTAGAAAAGAGCTCCCCCAAGAATATAGCAGAAACTAACACAACATTGTAAAGCAATTATATTCCAATAAAAAAAGAATATATGCAAGAAGGTGGTGAAGGTAGGGTTTCAGGGCATTTAGACTCTGTGTGTGTGTGTGTGTGTGTGTGTGTGTGTGTGTGTGTGTGTGATGGGCTAGGACTTTACAGAAAATGGTTTTCAAACTACACTGCATAAAAGTTTTTAACTTTCCATCTAAATCTGTCCCTTTTTTTCTTCAGCAAAATGGATAATTAACCCAGAAGAACCAAAACTAAGTATTTTATGTGAACTGGAGGTAAGAGATGTTTATCAACCCAACTAGTACACCATACTCATGGTAAAAATCACTTATTCAATCTTCCATTTTTTTCTTTCTCTCTTTTTAAAATTTAGTTTAAGGAAGACTTCATAACACTCTTTGAGCCCTCACTGAGAACATTACCCAGCATTGGGCCACCATCTATTCTGACATTCAAACAAGAGAGTTCCAATTTAGGCATTAAGTTCAAGGTAATTTTCATTTACATTTTTTTTTATTTCTGTCATAAATGATGTAAAAAGACACATGATGATTTGCACAAAAGATACTGAACATAATTTTTTTAAGATTTTTTTTTTTTGATGTGGACCATTTTTAAAGTTGTTATTCAATTTGTTACAGAATTGTTTCTGTTTTATATTTTCGTTTTTTGGCCAAGAGTCATGTGGGATCTTAGTTCCCCAACCAGGGCTGAAATCCACACTCCCTGCGTTAGAAGGCAAAGTCTTAACAACTGGACTGCCAGGGAAGACCGAACTTACTTTAAAAAAAAAAAAAGCAGGCTAAGAGCTCACTTACTTGAAATAGCACTTAGGGTGGCTGTGTTCATTTCCTAGGGCTTCTGTAACAAAATGCCAGAAACTAGGTGGCTTATGGCTTATGGCAACAGAAAAGTATTGTCTCACAGTTCTGAAGGCTAAAAGTCCAAAATCAAGGTGTCAACAAGTCCAGCCTGGGAGAGCCCCTTCTTGCCTCTTCTGAGCTTCTGGTGACGGCATCAGTCATTGGCATTCCTTGGCTTGCGGCCGCATCACTGTAGTCTCTGCCTTGACTGTCACAGCGTGTGTCTGTGTCCAAATGTCCCACTTCTCCAAGGATACCAGTCATATTGCTTTATTGCCCACCCTAATGACCTCCTCTTAACTTCATTGCATCTTCAGAGACCCCATTCTAAGTCAGGCCACATTCACAGGTACCAGGGATTAGGATTAACATAGCCTTTGGAGGAACACAGTTCAACCTATAACAATGGCCATAAGCCTGGAAGCACAGTGAGCGTTAGCTGTATTTAATAGTGTTAAGTGACCAATTAATGTCTGCTTTCAATGGGCAAGGGAGAGGTCACCTTAGTCATTCCGACAGGACGCACACCACCTTGCTTGGCCAAAGAGGTATGGGACTGACTGGCAGTATGATTATTTCCAAACTTGGACTTGTGCTGAGAGCTGCACACTCCCCAAACTGGAACCTCCTTGATTACTTCTTCTGGGGCACACTAAAGGTACAGCCTTATTTGCTGAAAATAAGATTCACCAACAAGTGAGGCAGGGCAGCACAGATATGTGTGCAGGAGTTGACAGGAACGCCCTGTGGATGCAGCAACATGGTTGGTGTTCACTGTTATTTTGTGCAGCACATTGAACTAAGCAATTCTAATGCGTGGTGACACATTAAATACATCATGTAATGTAAATTCTTTCTTGAAGAAAGAAATTCTTTCCTCAAGCATAAGTGTTAATCGTGCAGTCATGTCCAACTCTTTGCAACCCCATGGACTATATAGCCCACCAGTTTCCTTTGTCCATGGAATTTTCCAGGCAAGAATACTGGAGTGCGTGGCCATTCCTTTCTACAGGGGATATTGCTGACCCAGGGATCGAACCAGGTCTCTTACATTGCAAACACAGCAGCTTCGTTTTTCTGAAGCACAAGAGCTTGTATTGAGCTTTCTTCCCCTGACACCCAGAGATGGGCCTGAGCTTGAGGAAGGCCTTGGGGGCTCCCTTCCACAGAGCTGTCCCTGCACTGGTCTCTGGGCAGGGCTGGTTCCACCTGAATCCCAGGCAGACCTTTCAGGTCTTCTGAGATGGGCCTTGACACTAGTTTAGGTTCAGGGTGGCGGCACCTGATTGGCCAGCTCTCTTTTCCAGCCACACTCTTTGAAATGTGGATTCGCTGGCCTTGCCCAGGGCTCTGGCTTCTCCTGCTCTGAGAGGCTCTGGGCCTCCATGTGGGCATATCTTCATTTTTTCTCTCCTCTCTGAAGGAAGAAGAGGAGGAGGAATCACCCAAGTGTGAATTCTGTGGGAGCGACCTAAGAACATTTCTCTCCAATGTAGATGTTTCCTCTGATTACAGCAGCTCTGAACTGCCAGAACACGTAAGTTCTAGAGCAGGTTTACTGAGGAAATAGTGTTATTTTTAGACATTACTTTAAACATAAGCAGCATGTTCTTCTGCATCTTCCCACTACATCACCCCCCACTTTTTTTTTTCTTTTGCCACACTGCATGGCTTGTAGGACCCTAGTTCCCTGAACAGGGATTGAACCTGAGCCCCCAGCAGTGAAAACCTGGAATTCTAACCACTAGATTGCCAGGGAATTCCATGAATTGCCATTCTTAAAAGGGTTCTGCCCCATTCTCTTGGGGCAATGCAAATCATAACCACAACGGGATACCATTTCACACCCCTTGAATGGCTATAACCCAAAAGACAGATAAAACAACTGTTGGCAAGGGTGTAGGGAAACTAGAATTCTCAAACATTGCTGAAGGGGAATATAAAATGATGCTGCCACCTTGGACAAGTCTAAACAGTAGCTCATCAAAAAGTTAAACATACAGATACCACATAACCCAACAAATAATTCCATTCCTAGGTATATACCCATTAAAACTAACAACATATGTCCACCCAGAAACACATATAAATGTTCACAGCAGCATAATTCATGACAGCTAGAAAGTGAAAACAACCCAGATGCTCATCAAGATAGTGTAAAGAAATGTGGAGCATCCAGACTATGGAATCTTTTTTTTTTTTTTTTCCAGATCGTTAATTTTATTTTATTTTTAAAATTTATTTTTTAATTGAAGGATATTTGCTTTACAGAATTTTGTTGTTTTCTGTCAAACTTCAACATGAATAAGCCATAGGTGTACATATATCCCCTCCCTTTTGAACCTCCCTCCCATCTCCCTCCCCATCCCATCCCTCTAGATTGATATAGAGCTCCTGTTTGAGTGTCCTGAGCCATACAGCAAATTCCCATTGGCTATCTATTTTACATATGGTAATATAAGTTTCCATGTTACTCTTTCCATACATCTCACCCTCTCCTCACCTCTCCCCATGTCCATAAGTCTGTTCTCTATGTCTGTTTCTCCATTGCTGCTCTGTAAATAAATTCTTCAGTACCATTTTTCTAGATCTAGATTGCATATGTATATGTTAGAATACAATATTTGTCTTTCTCTTTCTGACTTACTTCACTCTGTATAATAGGCTCTAGGTTCATCTACCTCATTAGAACTAACTCAAAGATGTTCCTTCTTATGGCTGAATAATATTCCATTGTGTATATGTACCAAAACTTCTTTATCCATTCTCTGTCGATGGACATCTAGGTTGCTTCCATGTTCTAGCTGTTGTAAATAGTGCTGTAATGAACAATAGGATAAATGTGTCTCTTTAAATTTTGTTTTCCTCAGGGTATATGCCTAGTAGTGAGATTGCTGGGTCATTTGGTGGTTTTATTCCTAGTTTTTAAGGAATCTCCATACCGCCTTCCATAGTGGCTGCATCAGTTTACATTCCCAGCAACAGTGCAGGAGCGTTTGCTTTTCTCCACACCCTCTCCAGCATTTATTGTCTGCAGACTTTTTGATTCTTTTTCATTCTGACCAGTGTGAGGTGATATCTCATTGTAGTTTTGATTTGCATTTCTTTAATAATGAGACATGGACATGGACATGGACATCACCAGATGGTCAACACCGAAATCAGATTGATTATATTCTTTGCAGCCAAAGATGGAGAAGCTCTATTCAGTTCAGTTCAGTTCAGTCGCTGAGTCGTGTCCAACTCTTTGCAACTCCATGAATCGCAGCACGCCAGGCCTCCCTGTCCATCACCAACTCCCAGAGTTCACTCAGACTCACGTCCATCGAGTCAGTGATGCCATCCAGCCATCTCATCTTCTGTCGTCCCCTTCTCCTCCTGCCCCCGATCCCTCCCAGCATCAGAGTCTTTTCCAATGAGTCAACTTTTCGCATGAGGTGGCCAAAGTACTGGAGTTTCAGCTTCAGCATCATTCTCTCCAAAGAAATCCCAGGGCTGATCTCCTTCAGAATGGACTGGTTGGATCTCCTTGCAGTCCAAGGGACTCTCAAGAGTCTTCTCCAACACCACAATTCAAAAGCATCAATTCTTCAGCATTCAGCCTTCTTCACAGTCCAACTCTCACATCCATACATGACCAAAGGAAAACCCATAGCCTTGACTAGACGGACCTTTGTTGGCAAAGTAATGTCTCTGCTTTTGAATATGCTATCTAGGTTGGACATAACTTTCCTTCCACGGAGTAAGCGTCTTTTAATTTCATGGCTGCAGTCACCATCTGCAGTGATTTTGGAGCCCAAAAAAGTAAAGTCTGACTCTGTTTCCACTGTTTCCCCATCTATTACCCATGAAGTAATGGGATCGGATGCCATGATCTTCGTTTTCTCTATACAGTCAACAAAAACAAGACCAGGAGCTGACTGGGGCTCAGATCATGAACTCCTTATTACCAAATTCAGACTTAAATTGAAGAAAGTAGGGAAAACCACTAGAGCATTCAGGTATGACCTAAATCAAATCCCTTATGATTATACAGTGGAAGTAAGAAATAGATTTAAGGGCCTAGATCTGATAGATAGAGTGCCTGATGAACTATGGAATGATGTTCATGACATTGTACAGGAGACAGGGATCAAGACCATCCCCATGGAAAAGAAATGCAAAAAAGCAAAATGGCTGTCTGGGTAGGCCTTACAAATAGCTGTGAAAAGAAGAGAAGAGAAAAGCAAATGAGAAAAGGAAAGATATAAGTAAATGAATGCAGAGTTCCAAAGAATAGCAAGAAGACATTAGAAAGCCTTCCTCAGCGATCAATGCAAAGAAATAGAGGAAAACAACAGAATGGGAAAGACTAGAGATCTCTTCAAAAAATTAGAGATACCAAGGGAACATTCCATGCAAAGATGGGCTCGATAAAGGACAGAAATGATATGGACCTAACAGAAGCAGAAGATATTAAGAAGAGGTGGCAAGAATACACAAAAGAACTGTACAAAAGAGATCTTCACAACCCAGATAATCACGATGGTGTGATCACTCACCTAGAGCCAGACATCCTGGAATGTGAAGTCAAGTGGGCCTTAGAAAGCATCACTACAAACAAAGCTAGTGGAGGTAATGGAATTCCAGTTGAGCTATTTCAAATCCTGAAAGATGACGCTGTGACAGTGCTGCACTCAATATGCCAGCAAATTTGGAAACCTCAGCAGTGGCCACAGGACTGGAAAAAGTCAGTTTTCATTCCAATCCCAAAGAAAGCCAATGCCAAAGAATGCTCAAACTACCTCACAATTGCACTCATCTCACATGCTAGTAAAGTAATGCTCAAAATTCTCCAAGCCAGGCTTCCGCAATATGTGAACCATGAACTTCCTGATGTTCAAGCTGGTTTTAGAAAAGGAAGAGGAACCAGAGATCAAATTGCCAACATCTGCTGGATCATGGAAAAAGCAAGAGAGTTCCAGAAAAACATCTATTTCTGCTTTATTGACTATGCCAAAGCCTTTGACTGTGTGGATCACAATAAGCTGTGGAAAATTCTTCAAGAGATGGGAATACCAGACCACCTGATCTGCCTCTTGAGAAATTTGTGTGCAGGTCAGGAAGCAACAGTTAGAACTGGACATGGAACAACAGACTGGTTCCAAATAGGAAAAGGAGTACATCAAGGCTGTATATTGTCACCCTGTTTATTTAACTTATATGCAGAGTACATCATGAGAAACGCTGGACTGGAAGAAACACAAGCTGGAATCAAGATTGCCGGGAAAAATATCAATAACCTCAGATATGCAGATGACACCACCCTTATGGCAGAAAGTGAAGAGGAACTCAAAAGCCTCTTGATAAAAGTGAAAGTGGAGAGTGAAAAAGTTGGCTTAAAGCTCAACATTCAGAAAACGAAGATCATGGCATCTGGTCCCATCACTTCATGGGAAATAGATGGGGAAACAGTGGAAACAGTGTCAGACTTTATTTTCCTGGGCTCCAAAATCACTGCAGGTGGTGACTGCAGCCATGAAATTAAAAGACGCTTACTCCTTGGAAGGAAAGTTATGACCAACCTAGATAGCATATTGAAAAGCAGAGACATTACTTTGCCAACAAAGGTCCGTCTAGTCAAAGCTATGGGTTTTCCTGTGGTCATGTATGGATGTGAGAGTTGGACTGTGAAGAAGGCTGAATGCCGAAGAATTGATGCTTTTGAATTGTGGTGTTGGAGAACTCTTGAGAGTCCCTTGGACTGCAAGGAGATCCAACCAGTCCATTCTGAAGGAG
Source organism: Bos indicus (assembly GCF_029378745.1). Taxonomy (NCBI): domain Eukaryota; kingdom Metazoa; phylum Chordata; class Mammalia; order Artiodactyla; family Bovidae; genus Bos; species Bos indicus. Next base: position 117,822,060 of record NC_091760.1, read on the forward strand.
ATCAGCCCTGGGATTTCTTTGGAGGGAATGATGCTGAAGCTGAAACTCCAGTACTTTGGCCACCTCATGTGAAGAGTTGACTCATTGGAAAAGACTCTGATGCTGGGAGGGATCGGGGGCAGGAGAAGGGGACGACAGAAGATGAGATGGCTGGATGGCATCACTGATTCAATGGACGTGAGTCTGAGTGAACTCTGGGAGTTGGTGATGGACAGGGAGGCCTGGTGTGCTGCAATTCATGGGGTCGCAAAGAGCTGGACACGACTGAGCGACTGAACTGAACTGAACTGAATAATGAGCAATGTTGAGCACCTTTTCATGTGTTTGTTAGCCATCTGTGTGTCTTCTTTGGAGAAATATCTGTTTAGGTCTTTTTCCCAGTTTTTGATTGGGTTGTTTGTTTTTCTGTTATTGAGTTGTATGAGCTGCTTGTATATTTTGGAAATTAATCCTTTGTCAGTTGTTTTATTTGCTATCATTTTCTCCCATTCTGAGGGTTGTCTTTTCGCCTTGCTGATAGTTTCCTTTGCTTTCCAAAAGCTTTTAAGTTTAATCAGATTCCACTTGTTTGATTTTGTTTTCATTTCCATTACTCTAGGAGGTGGGTCATAGAGGCTCTTGCTTTAATATATGTCACTGAGTGTTCTGCCTGTGTTTTCCTCTAAGGGTGTTATAGTTTCTGGTCTTATGTTTAGGTCTTTAATCGATTTTGAGTTTATCTTTGTATATGGTGTTAAGAAGTGTTCTAATTTCATTATTTTACATGTAGCTGTCCAGTTTTCCCAGCACCATTTATTGAAGAGGCTGTCTTTGCCCCATTGTATATTCTTGACTCCTTTGTCAAAAATAAAGTACCCATCGGTGCATGGTTTTTTTCTGGGCTTTCTGTCTTGTTCCATTGGTCTATATTTCTGTTTTTGTGCCACTATCATGCTGTCTTGATGACTGTAGCTTTGTAGTATAATCTGAAGTCAGGAAGTCCTCTAGTCAGTCAGTCCTCTAGCTCCACGCTTCTTTCTCAAGACTGCTTTGGCTATTCAGGGTCTTTTGTGTTTCCATATGAATTGTGAAAATTTTTGCTCTAGTTCTGTGAAAAATGCCATTGGTAATTTGATAGGGATTGCATTGAATCTGTAGGTTGTGTTTGGTAGTATAGTCATTTTCACAATATTGATTCTTCCTACCCAGGAATATGGAATATCTCTCCATCTGTTTTTGTCATCTTTGATTTCTTTCATCAGTATCTTATAATTTTCTGTGTACAGTTCTTTTGTCTCCTTAGGTAAGTTTATTCCTAGATATTTAATTATTTTTGTTGCAATGGTGAATGGGATTGATTCCTTAATTTCTCTCTGATTTTTCATTGTTAGTATATAGAAATGCAAGTGACTTCTGTGTATTGATTTTGTATCCTGAAACTTTGCTAAATTTACTGATTAGCTCTAGTAATTTCCTGATACTATCCTTAGGGTTTTCTATGTACAGCATCATGTCATCTGCAAACAGACTTCTTCTTTTCCAATCTGGATTCCTTTTATTTCTTTTTCTTTTCTGATTGCTGTAGCTAGGACTTCCAGAACTATGTTGAATAATAGTGGTGAAAATGGATACCCTTGTCTTGTTCCTGATCTTAGGGGGAATGCTTTCAGTTTTTCACCATTGAGAATAATGTTTGCTGTAGGCTCTTCATATATGGCCTTTACTATGTTGAGGTTTTTTTGAAGTTTTTATAAATGGGTGTTGAATTTTGTCAAAGGCTTTTTTGCATCTACTGAGATTATCATATGGTTTTTATCTTTTGATTTGTTAATATCATGTATCACATTGATTGATTTGCTTGTATTGAAAAATCCTTGCATCCATGGAATAAACACAACTTGATCATGGTGTATGAGCTTTTTGATGTGTTGCTGAATTCTGTTTGCTAAAATTTTGTTGAGGATTTTTGCATCTATGTTCACCAGGGATATTGGCCTGTAGTTTTCTTTTTGTGTGTTGTCTTTGTATGGTTTTGGTATCAGGGTGATGGTGGCCCCATAGAATGAGTTTGGAAGTGTTCCTTTCTCTGCAATTTTTGAAAGAGTTTTAGAAGGATAGCACTAGCTCTTTAAATGTTTGATAGAATTTTCCTGTAAAGCCATCTGGTCCTGGGCTTTTGTTTTTTGGGAGATTTTTTTATCACAGCTTCAATTTCAGTGCTTGTAATTTGGTTTTTCATAATTTCTGTTTCTTCCTTGTTCAGTCTTGGAAGATTGAACTTTACTAAGCATCTGTCCATTTCTTCCAGGTTATTCATTTTATTGCCATATGGTTGTTCATAATAGTCTCTTATAATCCTTTGTATTTCTGCATTTGTATTTCTGTCTGTTGTAACCTCTCCTTTTTCATTTCTAATTTTGTTGATTTGATCCTTCTCTCTTTTTTTCTTTATGATTCTGGCTAAAGGCTTGTCAATTTTGTTTATCTTCTCAAAGAACCACCTTTTAGTTTTATTAATCGTTACTATTGTTTCTTTCATTTCTTTTTCACTTATTTCTGCTCTGATATTTATCATTTCTTTCCTTCTACTAATTTTGGGATTTTTTGTTCTTCTTTTTCCAGTTGTTTTAGGTATAAAGTTAGGTTGTCTATTCGATGTTTTTCTTGTTTCTTAAGGTAGGATTGTATTGCTATAAACTTCCCTCTTAGAACTGCTTTTGCTGTATCCCATAGGTTTTGAGTTGTTAAGTTTTCATTGTCATTTGTTCCTAGAAATTTTTGATTTCCCTTTTGATTTCTTCAGTAACATGTTGGTTATTTAGAAATGTATTGGTTAATCTCCATGTGTTTGTGTTTTTTACAGTTTTTTTTCTTGTAGTTGATATCTAATCTCATTGTGGTCAGAGAAGATGCATAATACAATTTCAGTTTTCTTAAATTTATTGAGGTTTCATTTGTAACCCAAGATGTTGTCTATCCTGGAGAATGTTCCATGTACCCTTGAGAAGAAGGTATATTCTTCTGCATTTGGATGGAATGTCCTGAAGATATCAATGAGATCCATCTCATCTAATGTATTATTTAAGATTTATTTCCTTATTTTCTGTGTTGATGATCTGTCCATTGGTGTGAGTGGGGTGTTAAAGTCTCCTACTGTTATTGTGTTACTGTCAATTTCTCCTTTTATGTCTGTTAGTGTTTGTCTTATGTACTGAGGTGCTCCTATGTTGGGTGCATAGATATTTACAATTGTTATGTCTTCCTCTTGGATTGATCCCTTGATCATTATGTAGTGACCTTCCTTATCTCTTGTAATCTTCTTTATTTTAATGTCTATTTTGTCTGATATGAGGATTGCTACTCCAGCTTTCTTTTGCTTCCCATTTGCATGGAATATATTTTTCCATCCTCTCACTTTCAGTCTATATGAGTCTTGAGGTCTGAAGTGGGTTTCTTGTAGACAGCATATATATGGGTCTTGTTTTATTATCCATTCAACCAGTCTTTGTCTTTTGGTTAGAGCATTTAATCCATTTACATTTAAAGTAATTGTTGATGTGTATGTTCCAATTGCTATTTTCTTAATTGTTTGGGGTTGATTTTGTAGATATTTTTTCTTCTCTTATATTTCTTGACTATATAAGTCCCTTTAACACTTGTTGTAAAGCTGGTTTGGTGGTACTGAATTCTCTTAACTTTTGCTTGTCTGAAAAGCTCTTGATTTCTCCATCAATTTTGAATGATATCCTTGCCAGGTAAAGTAACCTTGGTTGTAGATTTTTCCCTTTCAGTACTTTAAATGTATCCTGCCATTCCCTTCTGGCCTGCAGAGTTTCCGCTGAAAGATCAGCTGTTAAGCGTATGGGGTTTCCCTTATATGTTACTTGTTACTTCTCCTTTGCTGCTTTTAATATTCTTTCTTTGTGTTTAGTCTTTGTTAGTTTGATGAGTATGTGTCTTGGCATGTTTCTCCTTGGGTTTATCCTGTATGGGACTCTTTGTGCCTCTTGGACTTGATTGACTTTTCCAGTTGGGGAACTTTTCAACTATAATCTCTTCAAAAATTTTCTTTTTCTATTTCTTTTTCTCTTCTTCTTCTGGGACCCCTATAATTTGAATGTTGGGGCATTTGATATGGTCCCAGAGATCTCTGAGACTGTCCTCAGCTCTTTTCATTCTTTTTACTTTATTCGGCTCTTCAGAAGTTATTTCCACCATTTTATCTTCCAGCTCTCTGATTTGTTCTTCTGCTTCAGATATTCTCCTATTGATTCCTTCTAGAGTATTTTTAACTTCAGTAATTGTGTTGTTTGTCTCTGTGTGTTTATTCTTTCATTCTTCTAGATCGTTGTTAATTGATTCTTACATTTTCTCCATTTTGTTTTCAAGGTTTTTGGTCATCTCTACTACCATTATTCTGAATTCTTTTTTCAGGTAGTGTGCCTGTTTCCTCTTCATTTATTTGGACTCCTGTGTTTCTAGTTTGTTCCCTCATTTGTGCAGTATTTCTCTGCCTTTTCATTATTTTTTTTAACTTATTGTGTTTGAGGTCTCCTTTTCCCAGGCTTCAAGGCCGAATTCTTTCTTCCTTTTGGCTTCTTCCTTCCTAAGGTTGGTCAAGTGGCCTGTGTAAGCTTCATATAGGGTGAGATTTGTGCTGAGTTTTTTGTTTGCTTCTTTGTTTTTCCCTGTGATGGGTAAGGCTGAGTGAAGTGCTAATCCTGTCTGCTGATGAATTTTCGTTTTGTTTGTTGTTTAGATGAGGTGTCCTGCACAGGGTGCTATTGGTGGTTGGGTGATGCTGGGTCTTGTATTCCAGTGGTTTCCTTCGTGTGAGTTCTCACTATTTGATACTCCCTAGGGTTAGTTCTCTGGTAGTCTAGGGTCTTGGAGTCAGTGCTCCCACTCCGAAGGCTCAGGACTTGATCTCTGGTCAGTAACGAAGATTTCACAAGTGGTTTGTTATGGCATTAAGTGGAATTAAACAAATACCCAAAAACGAGAAACCAAAGATGAACCCCAGACAAATGGCAGTTACAAAATCAGGCAAATAATAATTAAAATAATGGAATATATACCCATAAGCAAAATCAAAACAGTCCAACAAAAATAAAGTACAATAGAGTGATCTGGTGAACGAAGGAAACCAAGAATTATATCTACCAGTTAACAGCAAAACTGGAAAACATAACTAAATCAAGGTGCCAATTTGGGAATAAAGCAATGAAAACAAAACTAACAAATATGTTGAGAGTAAAGGAAAGAAAAAAAGAATAGATATGCAAAGATAAATAGAGGTAGATAAAGAAGATTTATTTATATTAAAGATTAACTGCAAGGGGTAAAGAACAGTAGGAAAAGCAAACAAAGGAATAAATGTAGAAAAAAATAATAACAAGTTTAAGAAAATTTAAAAAGAGAAAAGGAAAAAAAAGGAAGAAGAAAGGAAAAAAGGAAAAACTCCCCAAAACAGCAAAACCCCACAAAAAGGCAGAGGTTTATAACAACAATAAATAATGTGATGAGAAAAAAAAAAGCTTAATTAGATTTCATAGTGCCAATAAAATTGACAACTAGAACAGAAGTTTGGGGGGAGAAAAAAAAGAATCCAAAAGAATCTGTAAAACAAGTCAAAACATAAGAATAATAAATGTTTTTCTTGAGTTACTGCTGTCAGAGTCCTTTCCCTCGCTGGGAGTCACAATCTACTTCACCTCACCTCCCTAGGATGCCCTCCAACACTGTGCTGGCACTGGACCTGCTGTGGGGGCAGCTCAGATTCTAATCTGGTCCTACCCCTGTGTGTTCTTGCCTCCAATGTCCACAGCTATCAGAACTAGTGTGTTTTCTTTTGTGGACCTCTCAATGTCCTTTTACATACTGCATAGACACAGGGTCTGCCTAGTTGATCATGTGGATTTAATCTGCAGCTTGTACAATTGGTGGGAAGGTTTTGGGTCTTCTTCCTCAGCCACGCTGCCTCTGGGTTTCAGTTGTGCTTTTATTTCCAAATGTGTGGGTCGTCCACTGGGGTTTGCACCTGAGGCTACCCTGGAGGATTTGGGTCTGCCCCAGTGAGGGCCAGGTGTGGAGGTGGTGCAGCTGCTTGGGTCACAGGGCTTCTGGCAACACCAGGTACTCAGAGGAGTTGGTGAAATATAGGGCTTTAGAAGGGTATGGCAACCAGTATTGGCCAATACACTCCAGTATTCTCGCCTGGAGAACCCCCCTGACAGAGAGAAGCCTGGCAGGCCACACTCCACAGGGTTGCAAAGACTTGGACATGACCAAAGCGACCCTGCATGCATAGATGCAAGACTTTTTTGCCTGTGGCAGCTCTGCCCCGGTGAGGGTTGAGCATGAACGTGGTGCATCTTCTTGGCTTGCAGGGACCCTGGCAGCGCCAAGTGTTCAGGGACACGGACTGCCTCCACTGCAGGAGTTATGGCCCTAACAGAGTCTTTTTTCAAGCCTCTTATAGCTGGCAATCAGAAGGCTTCTTTGGGCAGTCTTTCTCTGTAGCTCTGCCTGTTCAGGCACTTAGAGGGTTCCCTTGCCTGGGGTCCTTCTCTACTATTAGGCATGTCAGGCACATAGGGGGCCCCCCTGGCTGGGGTCCTACTCTGGAGTTCAGTGGTGAGGCGTTTGATGGGCCAGCCTCTCTATTTTCAGCTCCCAATGCTGGCATGTGGGGAGAGAGAGGCTATGGTGATGGCTACACCCCATACACATGACTCAGCACTATTGCCTTACTTCCATGGCTGCCCAGCTTTCCTCCACAGGCATTTCCCATCACAGTCTCCTCCCTCACATCCCCTTGATTGTTCTTTCCACAGTCAACAGCAGCCCTTGCCCCGGGATTGCTCCACAATCCCTAAACTCCAGCTCCCAGCTGTTGTACCTTCTAGGGGACCTGTGTCCCTGTCTGGGGCACATATGGCTGCAGCAAGGACTGTCTGATTCTCATTCCATTTAGGTTGCCACAGATCAGCTGTTTGCCTCTCAGCCTTTATATTTCTCCTCTGACTCAGACAATTGCCCCGCTGTGGGAATTGGGCCCCTGCTTCAGTTCCCCCACCCGCCAAGGGCAGGTCCATCCTAACACTCCTGTTTTTCCCCCTAGTTCCTTCGTCCTATTGAGTTTCACGTGGTTCTATATATTCTTTTCCACTGGTCAGGTACTCCTGTCAGCTCTCAGCTTGTGTTCTTCATGCACTTCTGTGTCTGAAGGTGTATTCCTGATGTATCTGTGGAGAGAGACATGCTCCACATCCACCTACTCCTCTGCCATCTTGTTCCTCCTCCCATACTATGGAATCTTATGCAGCCATAAAAAGACATGAAGCATTTAAACATGCTTCAACATAAATTAAAATATTGTACTAGGTGAAAAAAGCCAGTTACAAAGCACCACATTCCATTTATATTAACATACAGAACAGGCAAATCTACAGAGACAGCAGATAGATTAGTGGCAGCCATGTGGGGAGGAGGAGGAGTAACTGTTACTGGGTACAGGTTTCATGTTCTAAAATGGATTGCTGTGATCACTGCACACTTCTGTGAATATAATAAAAATTATTGAATTGTACACTTGAAATGGGTGAATTGTATGATATGGGAATTATACCTCAATAAAGCTGTTAGCCACCCCCCCAAAAAATATGATAGATTGTTATCCAAAACCCCATTAGCCATTTTGGGTTTTATTTTGTTCCCCTCCTGTAATCACCTTCATCTAGGGCTGAGGAGAAGAAAATAACGTCTTTGTTTTTCAGACCTCCTGTTGTGGTCATTTCCAAAATCTGGTCGACTACATCTGTGAAGAAAACCAAAAATTCCAGAGCTCTAAAGCTGAATTAATCAGTATTAACCCTCATGCCGCCCACGGCAGTGAAGTTGACAGACTCAAAGCGAAAGAAAAAGCTTTGCGGAGGTAACAGTGAGCCTTTGATATTGGAACTCAGATAGGCCCACTTAATTAGAAAGCCTTTTTTTTTTAAGATTTACTTACTTATTTATTTTTGCCTGTACTGGGTCTTCGTTGCTACGCGCAGGCTTTCCCTAGTTTTAGCGAGCAGGTGCTACTCTCTTGCTGTGGTACATAGGCTTCTGTCTGTGGTGGCTTCTCTTGTTGCACAGTGTGGGCTCTAGGGTGCAAGCCCTTCAGTAGCTGTGTCCTGTGGGCTCCGTAGCTGTGGTCTGAGGGCTTAGTGGCATGTGGGATCTTCCCAGACCAGGGATCGAACTCATGTCCCCTGCATTGGCAGGTGGATTCTCAACCACCGGACCACCAGGGAAGCCCTAGAAAGCCTTTTGTAAAAACAAACCTCATTTTTTCAAAGCAGATAACTTTGTAGATGCATTCCCAGTGAAGAAACAAAAATTGGCTAAAGCAAACCTCGTGCAGTTCCTGGTGGATGTCATAAGAGTCAGAAGGTGTCAGAAACTCAGTGAGCTCACTGACTTTTAGAGTAGAAAATTTACCCATCCCAAATTCTCAGGGCAGTTGGGAATTCCTATTAATATATTAGAGAAATTTGTCCACCAAGTCCAGTAGAAACACACATGCACTGAGTAAATGACTGGGTTCACAAGTAATAACAGATACAAAGAATAAGGAACGGCATGTAAACGGTAAAAATTATAGTATACTTCTTTTTTTGAAAGAAATAGAATGGTGGCTTTTATTCTCAACTGGTGGAGAGGGGAACACCTTATGCTCCTGCCTCAAGAACTGTGCGCCTAAGGCAAGTGCTCACAGTCAGGAGTTGGTGATGAGGAGACAAACGCGACAGGGTCTAGGTTTCTCCCTTTTGCTTTGTTTCAAAGACCGTCATAAACTGGCATCAGTAACCCAGTAACTGCATCTGTCAGCTTGGAGGCTCTGAGGCCTTCTTTCTGACTTGTAACTACAAGGGAAGGGCTGTTATAAAGGTAAACACTGGATAGGGGATGTGTTTAGCATAGAGTCAAGTGAAGTGTAGCTCCTGCAGAGTTAGGGGGCAGAAAAGCAAACTTACTAGCAGCAGTTACAGTAAAATAAACTCGGAATGTTCAGGCCTGCTCACTGTTCTCTTTATCTTCTTTGCTCTCAGAGAAGTGAAAAAGAAAAACTCATTCGTCTTTTTCCCTTTTCACTGCTACAGATTCCCCCATTAGTTTATTCCCTCCATATCAATGGAGGAAGGGAAATACATGTCATTCTTTTCTGGCTGAGGACAAACTTCAATTTTGCTCTGTTTGAAAATGACCAGCTGTTCAGTCCAGAGACCCATCTATCTCCTACTTCAAATTTTCCTTGAGACATGAACCCCAAGAAATCTTTATTGGGGTGATGAGGGACAGATGGTCAGTCTTCTGTAACTTCTTTAATGCTTACACGGGACTCGTAGACACAGTGGGGTCATGGAGTTCTCGCCCTGTTCTATTAAGGGGCTCTGGGGTGACTTTTGTGGTTATTCCTGCTGGATCTGTTTGGAGGAGTGGCTGTAATCTCTTTGGGGGTTTGGGTTTTTCTCTGCACATCGTGTTTATCTTGATGTAAATCTGTGTCATCTGATAAGGGTCCTTCTGTCCAGGCTGGAGATAGTCCTTTGAATAATGTCTTTTTCAGAATGTGTAATCCTCTGGTTGCAGGTCACGGGGCATCTCACAGTTAGAGGCGGCTTTATCCAATGAAATACATATGAGGTTTGTCAGGGTGGGGGCAGGAAAAGCCAAGCGGCTGGCTTGGATTTCGTATAGCCCTTAGCTAACTGGGGCCTGTAATCCTGCATTCTGAGAGTTTCCTCTAGGTTCACCACAGGGCTGCAGTCGAATGAAGGCCTGGTGGCAGCTATTCCCCTTTGTCAGGGCCTGCTGACCCACATTGAACGGCTACAACCGCTGATTCCATGTCTCAGGTCTTTCCTTCTTGGTCATGAATGACCATTATCCTCCTGGAATTTAGGCTCTGGGTCCTGCTTTGGAGTCATCTATAAGTGATTCACCACCACCTCCTCCTTCTCCCACCACACTGTAGTATAGTATTTTAAACTTGGAACACATTTCAGACTTGTGCATCATGTTTTTAATTTTGTAGAAAACAAGAACGACAAATGGCCAAACACTATGAAATACTAGCAAAAGAACAGCCTACTTTCTCTGAAGAAGGTAAGTTCCTCAAAGCTGATGTTATAGATCAGGTATACATCAGAGAGCTCATGTGTTTGACCGAGGGCAAAAACTGATGTATTTTAAAAATAGTATTAAAATTTTCATTTTGGTCAATGCCTCAGTCAAAATGGCTAAAAAGTCAGAAAACCCCACTTTTCTATCACCTGGCTTTTGAAGTTTTGAGTCTTCAGTTCACTGCTGTTATTGACTGAAATAATTTAGCAACATATATAGAGCACTGACTTCGACTGGCTTCCCTTGTAGCTCAGTGGGTAAAGAATCTGCCTGCAATGCAGGAGACCCAGGTTCAATTCCTTGGTCGGGAAGATCACCTGCAGAAGGAAATGGCAACCCACTCTAGTATTCTTGCCTAGAGGATCCCATGGACTGGGGAGCCTGGCAGGCTACTGTCCATGGGGTCGCAAGAGTCGTACAGGACTTGGTGACTAAACCACCACCAGAGAGCACTTGGGAGCTTTCCAGGTAGCACTAATGGTAAAGAACCCGCTGGCCAATGCAGGAGACATAAGAGATGTGGGTTCAGTCCTTGCGATCAGAAGATTCCCCTGGAGGATGGAATGGAAACCCACTCCAGTATTCTTGCCTGGAGAATACCCATGGACAGAGGAGCCTTGTGGGCTACGGTCCATAGGGTTGCAAAGAGTCAGACATGACTGAAGCGACTTAGCACATAGCGCATTTTACAGAGAGCTAGAACGAGCTTTTGAGTTCATTGTCTCTCTTTTAGTAAAACATACATTCCATTTTGTTTCAAGCTAGGATATGGAAAGTCTGTCAAAAATGAATCAGATTCCTTTCTTATAGATGGGCCCCATTGGTCAGCTGGCCAGTACAGCTGCAGTACTAGTACAACTGAAGGGGCATCAATTTTAGAATCAGAAATTCTAGAGTTATATTCTTGCTTTTCTCCTTATAGGCTGCACAATTGGAGTTAACTTTTATTTTTAATATTTCTGAGCATCAGGCTCCTCTGAAACTCAGAGCTATTGAAAAATACTTTGAGAACATTTTTTTTTCCCCAACTCAATCCCTAGTATGAAGTTCCTTGGGATTCAATTCTTTCCTACTAAACCTATGGCCAAAAAATTCCACATAATGAAAATCATTATTTTTGTTCTTCCAACGAAATGAGAATGTTCTCATTTTTTTAACAAAAGAGGGCCCCTCAATTTAACTTAATGAAGCTCCTGATTCTTCTTTCGTTAAAAAAAAAAAGTCCAATGGAAAAAAGTGTCCAATGAATCAATGCATTTGTAATAGAGTTTGAAATTTCATTTTAGAAGAGAGATTTTGGAAAGTTTTAAACATATATATATTTTCGTGTGATTCTTGTCCCATTAGATGCAAAACACTATAAAACAATTTCTTATCAACTTTCGGTGGATATTCCAGAAATAGAGTCAGTTAAGGAAGAACTAACTGATTATCAAGTGGACAAAAGAAACATATCCATTGTTTGCTGTGATTCTAGGATAGCATGTGGAAAGGTAATTAGCTTGTAATTTTTTAATTTGCTACTCTTTAAAAACCAGTTTTACTTAAAATTATAAAAGCTGTCTCGATGAAGATGGTGGCTTGGTTACAGGACACTTTTAACTATTAGTCATAAAGAATTGGTACAGACTTGGCCTTTTAACTTCTACTTTAGAATAATGGGCTTCCTTGGTGGCTCAGTGGTGAAAAATCCACCTGCAATGTAGGAACTGTGGGAGATACAGGTTCGATCCTTGGGTTGGGAAGTTCCCTGAAGTAGTGCGTGGCAGCCCATTCCAGTATTCTTGCCTAGAGAATCCCATGGACAAAGGAGCCTAGTGGGCTACAGTCCATAGGGTCACAAAGAGTCAGACAGACTAACATGACTTAGCATGCACGAACGCAGACTTTATAACAATACCTTACGTGTGTCTTATGAGGGGCTATTTTGGTTAAAGCCTTTTTACTTTAAAATGTGATCACTGTATAGTGAGGAACATTTGGAACCCTTTAGAAACCTAAAATCAATGGTAGAAAATCACCAGAAGTCTTAGCCTCACCCCCAAAATCATGATTAATATTTCAATATTATCTAGATCTGCACCGCCCAATGTGGTAACAAATATTTCACATGGCTATCCAAGTTTAAAGGAATTAAAATAAAATAAAATTTGAATTTAATTCTTCAGTCACACTAGCTAAATTTCAAGTGTTAAATAACTGTGTGTGACTAATGGCAACCATATTTCAAGGCAGTTATAGAAAACTTTTATGGTCAATAAAAGTTCTATTAGCACTGTTCCAGAGTTTTTAAGCATAGGTTTTTGTTAACAGACCTGTAATTATATTACATATGTAATTTTTTCTACTTTTAACTTTGTGTTATTGTGTTACTCACTCAGTTGTGTCCGACTCTTTGCTACCCCATGGACTGTAACCCACCAGGCTCCTCTGTCCATGGGGACAACAGTACTGGAGTGGGTTGCCCTAATTTTCAACAATTTTCCCATGATACTATATAGCTTACATTGCTGTTGTTTAGTTGCTAAGCTGTGTCCTACTCTTTTACAACCTCATGGACTGTAGCCCTCCAGGCTTCTCTGTCCATGGGATTTCCCAGGCAAGAATAATGGAATGGGTTGCCATTTCCTTTTCCAAAGGATCTTCCCAACTCAGGGGTCAAACCTGCATTTCCCACATTGGCAGGGGTATTCTTTACCACTGAGCCACCAGGAAAGCCCATAGGTTACATTAACATCATTTTAATATCTATGAGCCTTTTCATATAGTATCTAACCATTCTACTGATATTGGAAATAAAGATTATTAAAAGTTCTTTTGTTTTACTAAATAGTGTTGCTTTGAATATCCTTTTGTATAAATTTATTTTTATATAAATATAGAATCCGCCTGCAATGCAATTTGATTCCTGGGTCAGGGAGATCTGCTGGAGAAGGGATAGGCTGCCCACTCAAGTATTTTGGGGCTTCCCTAGTGGCTCAGATGGTAAAGAATCCGTCTGCAATGTGGAAGACCTGGGTTCGATCCCTGGGTTGGGAAGATCCCCTTGAGAAGGAAACAGCTACCCACTCTAGTATTCGGAGCTGGAGAACTCTGTGGACTGTAGCATGCCAGGCTTCTCTGTCCATGGGATTTTCCAGATAAGAATACTGGAGTGGGTTGCCATTCCCTTCTTCAATATGCAGAGTATATTATGCAAAATGCTGGGCTGGATGACTCACAAGCTGGAATCAAGAAGGCTGCGAGAAATATCAACAACCTCAGATAATGACAGAGAGAGTTGGTGATGGACAGGGAAGTCTGGCATGCTGCAGTCCCTAGGGTCACAAAGAGTCGGACACAACTGAGCAACTGAGCAACAACAACATTACAAAGTATAGTAATTAAGATGGTGTAGCTTGGGGGCAGGATAAACAAAAAATCCATGATACAGAATCAAACTTATGCACACACAGACATCTGATACGTGCCAGCAGTAACACTGCAAGGTAATGGAGAAAGGAAAATGTTCTCAACACCTGGTGCTGGGACAGTTAGATATCCATAGTTTTTAATGAAGTTGAAATAATATTTCATTCCCAGTGGATTAAAGACTTAAATGTGAAATGTAAAGCTACAATGATTTTTAAAAAAAATAGGTGAATAGCTTTATTATTTCAGGTTAGGGAAAGATTTACTAATTCTAAAAAGCAGTATCCATAAAGGAATTGATAAAATTTAAAAGAAAAGCCAAGAAGGGAGATATTTTATAGCACATATGATATACAAAGGGCTTTTATCCTAAATGTATAAAGAATTTTTATAAATCAACATGAAAAAAAAGTCTCCCTAGTAGAAAAAAATGAACTAAAAAAAACTTGACCACTTCTCCAAGGAAAAAATCCAAATGGTCAATAAACATATGAAAAGATGCTCAGCCTCATTAGTAACCTAGGAGAAGAAAACTGAAACCATAATTAGAGATCAGTGTACGCCGGCAGAGGAGCCTGGTGGGCTACAGGACGGAGCGGCTAAGCACACACACACACACACGTATGTACATACCTATCATATTGGCTAAATAAATAAATTGTAAAGTCTGATACTACTGAATGTTAGAAAGGATGTAGAATAACAGTCATTACAGTTTAGCCTGTAGTGGGAATGCAAATTGGTACAACAGCTTGAAAATCATTTTGGCAGTTTTTTGTAAAGTGAAAGACACATATCCTTTTGTAAAGTGGAATTCAACAATTCTTCCTCTGGATATAAGATCTGAGAGGAACTGGGTACCAGCATACATGCAAACGAGTGTTCAGAGTATCATTATCTATAAGCCAAAAACTGGGAACAACCCATATACCCATTAAAAATACAATGGATAAATAAATGATGAAGTCATACAATAGAATACTATACACAGATGGAAGCTATTGGACTCTGGCTACACACTGGGGCACATATGAATCTTACAAATGTAATGTTGATTAAAAGAAACAAAATATAAAAAATTCCCATTATATGATTCCATTTATGTACAATTCAAAATGGGAAAGAAACTATATTGTTTAGAGATCATAGAACACTGACTTTGGGTTAGCACACAGGGGACTTCTAGAGTTTTAGCACTGTTCTATTTCTTGACCCAGATGGTAATAACATGGATGTTCATGTTGTAACTATCCATGAACAAAATAGCATATTTTAGTGCTTCTCTGAATGTATTTTATATTTCATAAAAATGAGAAACATATTATCTTTCAAAATAAATGGCAACATTTACATGAAAATTTAGATTATTTCATTGTTTAGCCCTAGGAATTCTTATATCCATTTTATTATAATTCAAGATTAGGAAGAAATAGAATTAAACTGAATTTTTAGTTCATTATAAAACATTGTTGGGTACAAATTCATTTTCCTGTTGAGTATTACCTAGATAATAAAATAGTTAGGCTTAGAGCTATAATACAGAATCTCTCTCAGTATTTCTTTCTTCATCTTCCCATATTTCACTAGTATTTTGCTCAAATGAATTTCAAGAGCAACCTTGAAGAGACACCAGATGCTACAGCTTATACTAGAGTGTAAAGTCATTTTATTGAAGTATAATTTATAGTGAAACTCACTTTTTTTATATGTACAGCTCCATTAATTTTGATAGTTATAAAATCACCTCTACAATCAGGATATAGGATATCTCCGTTGTACTAGAGCTGGGTTTTTTTTTTTTTTAATCTTCTGTTTTCACAGCAATATGTGTATAAAATAAAAGTAGATAAATAAAAAATAAACTTGGTTGAAAAACTGGCATAAGAACTGAATAGACATTTTTTTTAAAAAAGACATAAAGATGGCCTTACAGGCACATTAAAAGATGCTCAACGTCACTAATCATCAAGGAAATGCAAATTAAAACCACAATAAGATATCACCCTCACAGCTGTCAAGAATGGTGTCATCCAGAAGAACACAAATAACAAATATTGGGAAGGACGTGGAGAAACGGGAATCTTTATACACTGTTAGAGGGAATGTGCATTGGTGCAGTTACTACAGAAAACAGTATGGTGTTTCCCCAAAAACCTAAAAATAGAATTACCATATGATTCAGCATTTCCACTCTTGAGCGTATACATGAAAAAATAAAAATGCTAATTTGCAAAGAGACATGCACCACAGTGTTCGTAGCAGCATTATTTATTGTACAATAGCCAAGACATAGAAACAACCCAAGTGTCCATCAACAGATGAATGGATAAAGAAGACGCGACATATACACACACACACATACATATGAATGGCCTTACCCTGGTGGCTCCAATGGTAAAGAATCTGCTTGAAAGGCAGGAGACACAGGTTCAGTCCCTGCGTTGGGAAGATCCTCTGGGGAAGAAAATGGCAACCCACTCCTGTATTCTTGCCTGGAGAATTCCAAGGACAGAGAAGCCTGGTGGGCTACAGTCCACAGGGTTGCAAAGAGTTGGACACAACTGAATGACTAACACGTGTAGATATGAATAGTACTCAGCCATAAAAAAAGAATGAAGTTTTGCCATTTGTTGCAACACGGATGGAAGGTATTTGACTAAGTGAAATAAGTCAAAGACAAATACTGCCTTGTATCACTAATATGTAGAGTCTAAAAGAAAATAAACTAGTGAATATAATGAAAAGCAGACTCATAGAAAACAAACGAGTATTTTTCAGTGGGGAGAGGGAAGTGGGGAAGAGCAAGATAGGGATAGGAGGTTATGAGGTACAAACAACTATGTATAAAATAAATAAGCTACAAGGATAATACTGTACAGCACAGAGAATACAGCCCATATTTTATAATAAGTATAAGTGAAATATAGCCTTTAAAATTGTGAATCATTCTGTTGAAGCTTATATAATATTGTACATCAACTATACTTCAATTTTTAAAAAATACCTACCATGTGATAAGCTCTTTTTAAGTGTTTGCTGTTTTGATGAGAACAATTACTTAAAATATAATCCTGACTAAGGAATGGTGCTAAAGCTGAAGCTCCAGTACTTTGGCCACCTCATGCGAAGAGTTGACTGATTGGAAAAGACTCTGATGCTGGGAGGGATTGGGGGCAAGAGGAAAAGGGGACAACAGAGGATGAGATGGCTGGATGGCATCACTGACTCTATGGACGTGAGTCTGAGTGAACTCCGGGAGTTGGTGATGGACAGGGAAGCCTGGCATGCTGTGATTCATGGGGTCGCAAAGCGTCGGACACGACTGAGCGACTGATCTGATCTGATCTGATCTGAAAGCCTAAGCACTCTATCTTGTCCTACTGAATACATTTTTTTTAACTTTTAAATAAATTAAAAAAGACAAAAAACACAGACCCTTTAAACAGAAAAGTCATGTCAGATTTTTGCCAGAAAGGTTTTATTAAGTTATCTGCATGGGTTAGGGACAATCTTTAATGGTTTCTAAGGATTGTCCCCTGTTGCTGATGCAGGACTAAAAACTTAAGAAATGGTTTGCATCACTATCTAGCAAGCAAGAATGTCTGTTGTCATCACATAACCATCCTTTTGTTTTCTGCGGTGTGTAGATCGTGACGAATGAGCTCTTTGAAAAGCACTACAAACATGGGAGCAAGTTTCTGACTTCATTTCCAGACGGGACAACGCAAATATTGTATCCTTTCTTTCAACAACTTATTTTCATTAGCTTATTTCTTCACAAAATGAAAGCTAAAGAAAAAAGAG
The DNA here is from genome assembly GCF_029378745.1 of Bos indicus. NCBI lineage: Eukaryota > Metazoa > Chordata > Mammalia > Artiodactyla > Bovidae > Bos > Bos indicus. The sequence goes on from NC_091760.1 coordinate 117,839,427, forward strand.
ATTAAAAAAATATGAAGGAAAAAGATAGATATGACTAAATCCTATCATGCAGAGCAAAGCTATTAGCATCTATTTATACATCTTTTCTTATTTTTTCCTAGGAACAATTATAATTCTTTAAAATTAATTCTAAACAAGTTCATTATTTTATAACTTGCTCCCTTTACATAATAATATTAGACAATAAATACTCATAAACATTATGAATATATAATATGCAATAAATACAGAGATACTACATCATCTTTATACGCATATGGTATTCCATCATAGGGAGGAACTATAATTCCTTTAATCTATCCACTATTACTGATCAAAGGTGGTTTCACAATTTGGGGCTGTTTTATACAATGGCTAAATGAACAGCTTTGTGCACACTTTGCTGCATACTTATCACTTACTTTCTTGAATTAAATACCTAGAGAGAGAAATTCTGGGTAAGAAAAAAGCTTTACTAGATTTTGTCCCCCAGAAAATGTGTACCAGTCTACACATCCATGAGCAGTACGTTGTTTTTTAATACAAAAATTCAATATCCATTTTTATGGAACACTAAGTTATTGATCACTTGAACTTCTGCCTGATGGCCAGGCCATTTGCTATTTGGACACAAAGGCCATTTAATATCTCTGGGAAAGTAAAACAAAGCTATGAAATTAGGAGGAGTTTTCGGTGAACTAAGGGCCTCACTTTGTAGGAGAAAGTCATTTTTAGCCATAGTTACCTACGTGTTTAGTCAAACCCCATCAAGAACCCAGAAAAATGACTTTATGGCATAAGAAGTATAAGGAAGTTTTAGTTCCCCAGCCCTATAAGAAAGAGAGTAGGTTTTTCTTTCATTATATCAAAAAATTTTTAAATAACTTTCCGACTTGTAGCATTACTTATCATTTCCTGCCCTGGCTTTAATTCTTTTTCACTCCTTTGAAGACTAAGGCTGATTTTCAAAATGATTCAGAATCAATTTTGTGTTTACTTCACTGCTGGACTTCCAATCCGTTTAGATAGGACTGAATATTAACAGTTCGTGAATTATCCTCAGTATATTCATTCTTTGATGCTATTGTAAATGGAATTATTTTCTTAATTTCATCTTCAAAATGTTTACTGCTTAGAAATACAATTTTTTTCATATATATTGACCTTTTAGTTTACAATCCTACTGAACTCTTTTGTTAGTTCTATGACATTGTTTTGTAGATTCCTTAGGATTTTCTTTTATACAAGAGCATGTTTTCTGCACTTAGAGATAGTTTACTTCTTCTATTTCCAATATAGATGCCTTCATTTCTTTTTCTTCCATAATATTTTCCTGATTGGAACCTCCAGCATGAGGTTGAATGGAAGTGGGGAGAGTGGACATTTTTGTTTGCTTCCTGACCTTAGGGGGGAAACACCTAGTCTGCCATCAGTAAGTGTGACGTTAACTGTGGGTTTTTGTTAGACATGACTTATTTGGTTGAGGAGGTTCCTTTCTATTCCTAGTTCATTGAGTCATTTATCACGATAAGGTATTGGATTTTGTCAGATGCTTTTTCTGTGTCTGTTGCAATGATCATCTCTATTTTTGCTCTTTTCTCTATCAATGTAGTATGTTTCCATTAATTTATTTTTAGATGGTAATCCAACCTTGCATTCCTGGGATGGACTCCGGTTTGTTGTTGTACATATAATCCTTTTTATATTTTGCTAGATTCCATTTGCTGGTATTTTTGGTGAGGATTTTTGTGTCTCATAAATATATTTTGATGCACACACAAAGCATAAAATTTTTTAGTAATTAACAGTGCTTCCCATTCATTTTCAGAATGCTTTATAGCTTCAAAGGACTCTCTCATAAGTTAAATTTATTCTCAGGCTAGTCAAAGACCATTAGAATAACTCAAATGACCTTAACTGATCTCAGTTACCCATCTGGAAACCTAGCCATCATCCGAGTGCCCAACAAGATAAATGGTTTCACTTGTATAGTCCAAGAAGACATGCCCACTAACCCTGCAATCCTGGCATTGCTAGATTCTTCTGGTAGAAGTTCCTGCTATCATCCCAATGGAAATGTCTGGTAGGCTTCTAGATTCCTCCTGCAGGCATTTTGTTTCTCAAGTTTCATGAAATTTTATTTTTCCTTTTGTTTTTTCAACTTTTTTGAAATATAACTGACATATACTAGGTAAGTTACAAGTGTACAATGGTTATTGATTTGATACACTTATATGGTGCAAAATGATTACCTCTGTAGCATTAGCTAACTAACAACTGCACCATGTCACATAATTACCATTTCTTTCTAAGACATTTAAGATCCACTGTCTTAGCAACTTTCAACTACATAACTGCAGTGTTAATGAAAATCACTGTGCTATACATTAGATCGCCAGATTTTATTCATCTTATAACTAGAAAGACAAAAATGAGTTTAAGAAGATTTATTTAAATTAGTGGTTGTAGGATAGGAATGTTCAATTCAGAGAAGTTTTTTATTTATGTCATCCCATATGCAGTGGAAAAATCCCAGGCAGTTACATAAAACAAAGCTCATCATATTTTTTCTATAAGCAGCAAGAAAATATAGCTGTACAACTTTAATATTAGGGAAAAAAAACCCTCTAGATAAATTGTATGGCCACTCTAGGGATGTGAGATATAAACCCAGCAGTCTCTCTTCAGCCTAAATGCTGGCCTCATCAGTGGAAATAATTCACAACGGACAGCTGTCATACTCTGTTGTTGTTTGAGATATAGTCCTAACAAGTAGGCATCCCATTGGAAAAGGAAATGGCAACCCACTCCAGTATTCTTGTCTGGGAAATGTCATGAACAGAGGAGCCTGGTGGATTACAGTCCATGGGGTCACAAAAAGAGTCAGATACAACTTAGTGACTAAACAACAAGGCACCCCGTAGCCACAGTGAACTGCACTTTTCCTATGAGCAACTATATAATTCTTTAACAATTAATTCTTAACAACAATATACAAACAAAATCTCTAGCGATTAAGGTCCTGATGCCTTTGATCTACTATTTATATGCTCTGTGACCTTGTATTATTTCATTTAGCCTGAGAAAGTGAAATTTGGGTTCTAACTTCAAATACAATTTCAACTTTTTAAGTTTTTCAGAAAGAGATATTCTCTGCCTTTAAACTATTTACAAGTATAACAATCTTATCTTGAGAAACTCTGCCAATAAATTGACAAAAGTTTGAACACTTTGCCGGTACTTGAGAAAGTTAGGACGCAGGGACCTATTAATATTGCACTTATAGTTCAAAGGAGTAGTCAAACCATTATCCCCAATTATATTGGAGGATTTCTACTTGTCCTTCAGTGTTCAGTAGCAATTCTGTGGGGCTTCCTTGGTGTCTGAGTGGTAAACAATCTGCCTGCCAATGCAGGAGACCTGGGTTTGATCCCTGGGTTGAGAAGATCCCCTGCAGAAGGAAATGGCAACCCACTCCAGTATTCTTGCCTGGAAAACTCCATGGACAGAGGAGCCTGGCAGGCCTTAGTCTGTGGGGTGGCAAAAGAGTCAGACACAAGTTGACAACTGAACAATAACAGCAGTAATTCTGTATTACATTTATTTGCTAAGGCACAATATTAATTGTCACCAAATATTCACTGGCTTCTAGGACTTTTCTGAACCAATGAACCCTTCCTACCCACCAAATGAACTCTGGGCCCCCTGACATGGCTCCTTAACACCCTCATAGCCTCTTGTGTAGCAAGCCCACCTCTCCTGTAGGATTGAAGTTCCTTGAAGGCACACCCTGAATCTTTGCTACTACATGCTATGTAAATGCCATGGACTCAAAGTTTATTTAATAAACAATTTATACAGATAATTTTAACCAAATGTTTTCTTCGCCTACATGGCATGATAAAACTAAATCTCCTTCCCAGAAACAATAAGAAAACCACCTCAATTTCTCATTTGTATTTTTGCTATTAGACTACTGCTACTACTCAAAATTGGGAAATAAGACTTGAGTTATCTTACTCTAGGGGGCCCTCATAGCTGGTTCATCTGATTTAAAAAAATAACTTATTATCAAATTAAGCCAACTTTCTAAGTACCTAGAACCCTACCTGCCGGGGTCCAGCCCCGGTGGATCCAGGGAATTCGAAGCGGGGACGGCGTCAGCGAGGATCAGGAAACAATTGGTTAATTAAATGTTAATTAAGGATATAAAGAGTAATAGAATAAGGATAGCTCAGCAGGAAAATTCAGTGGAGAAAAGAGGCTGAATAATTCAGCCAGAAGGTGAGAGAAAGAACGACATGGGGAGACCAAGCTTCGGTGAACAAGGCCCGCACTTTATTTTCCAAAGTAGTTTTTATACCTTAAGTTATGCATAGAGGATAATGGGGGACGGGGTAGAGTCATGCAGTAAGCCAGGCTTTCTTCCTGCAAACTTATCGTATGCAAAAGTTTAGGTGATTTGCATCATCTTCTGGCCCAGAGGCCTGTTAACATTTTAAGACCCTTTCTTCAGAAAACTTATTTTTCTCTAAAGGTGATTAGTCAGGCGCCACCCTCCAGAAGCATTAGATAAAGTTGCATTCCTACAGGGCAAAGGTGTGGTGGGCTGTAACAAGAAAAAGAATTAACTCAAGGGTCCAAGGTTACAAACATTAAAGCTACTACTTACACCAATTATATTAATCAATACACTGCCAGGGACACAGCAGGTAAAGGATATGGAAACTTCGCAGCAAACATTGGCCCAACAAGTGAAAAACCCTTCACCAATACAATTTCTAATCAATCTTTTAACTGCTCAAAGGAATCTGTATTTAGACAGTTTAGAACATCTCATGCCTCTCACAGTTGGGAGGCTCTGAGCAATCACATGTGGCCAGAAAAACCTATTCAGGCAGGCTAGAGGACTTGCAAAGGAGTTTGTAGGTTGAAACACTATCACACCTAGGAAGTTTATTAACTGGAGCTGTAAGTTAACTCTTTTTTTCAGAGAGAGGTAGTGGGGGACAGCCCCCCGTAAAGTCAGAGGTGTAGGTGAGAGCACAAAGCAGAAAGTAGGCAGACTCTGGTTTTGGGGGTAGATGCTCGAGAATTTCCAGGGGGACTCCTGAGGCTCGATCCCGCCTTTGCGTATGCCGAGCCTCCTTCCTCATGACCTTTGCCACGGGCGGAGTGCCTCACGCTGGCTCCCAGCACATACCTATCCTCTCTCCCTGAGAAACACATGGTGAGCTGAGATGGAAGAATGTGATAGAGAGTGCAGAGGAGCTCATGGAATACAATGGCAGTCACCAGTGACACCAGATCTCAGACGGTACAGGGCTGCTTCTGTTGGTAATGTAGTAAAATGTGGCATTAGCGACTCTGAGAGATTGGGGCGCCTGGCTGGTGTCAGTTCCCCCTTCTACTCCATTACTGGGATCAACCACAGTGATCTCAAAGATGTTCCCTGAGCCCTTTCTACCCACACCAGCCTTGATATCCTAGAAGTCCTAGCCCCCCAGTTGCTGTTAGAAAACAAGTCTCAGTACTGAGGCCAGTACAGCCTTTCCTAGAGCTTACACTCACTGATATCCTTACTGGCACAGGAAACGTCTAAGCACCAGTCCTCACCCGTCTTCCAGGCAGAGCCTGCCTTCTTGTGTTTTCTCATGTCCAGACTAAATCTTCCCTGCTCCCTGTTAATCCTCCCCAGCATATCAATCCCTTTATCATCCTGGTTTCACCTGTGGACACATTTTGGTTTATCACTAGGTCTTAAACTATACCCAGTACTTCAAATTAGTATAGAATTCTGTCACAGTATTATGGCTCCTATGATTATATGAGGTTTTCCATTATTCATATGCTATTGTGCACATCGTGTGTGTGTGTAGTTGTGTCCAACTCTTTGTGACCCCATGGACTGTAACCCAGCAGGTTCCTCTGTTCATGGGATTTTCCAGGCAAGAATGGTGGAGAAGGTTGCCATTTCTTACTCCAGGGAATCTTCCTGACCCAGGGACTGAACTCATGTCTCCTCTGTCCCCTGCACTGCAGGTGGATTCTTTACCACTGAGCCATCAGGGAAGTCATAAGCTATTGGCTAGTATAAACTGCTACTCTCTTTGGTTAGCAAGCGGTAGAGCTAATTTCAAGGTTGAATTATAATGTTCCTGTTTATGATTTTTAATTTCCTTTTCCTCAGGGTATACATCAATATCTTGGGTGGTCAATATTCAGATCAAGCTGGCAACAGAGTAAGGGCTTGGAATTGGTCAAGTTCCGTCATTTCCTCACCCTTTGTTTCATTTAAACCTGTGTTTCTGGCTTTGAACCATTATGTTGGAATCCGTATCTTAGAACAAGACAAGATTTCAATCACTTTTCTAGCAATGGGCCAACAGGCAAGAATCAGTGTCGGAACCAAAGTGAAGGTAGGTCCGTTTTTATAAACATTTTAAAGCATTTAAATAATAAGAGTAAAATAATGTTAGTGTTATTACTGACAGATTATACTCATGTGTAATCTACTGTGCACCACTGTGAATTTTGAAATTCAAGGAAAAAACAGTGAAAGTTTTATATGGAATTGAATTGAATTCATATGGAATTGAGACAGCCTTATTATTTCTTCTTCCTCAAATTCCTTTTTAGTTCAAACTTGATTCCAAATAACATTTACTGTGTGTCTACTGTATGAGTAGTGCAGCTTTGAGGTTTTGGTTTTAGTATTTTATATTGTTTTTCTCTGTGTTCTAGCTGAAAGCCTTTGGCTGAGTCAGGAGACCTGGGTTCTGACCATGTTCAAGACCCAGCACAAGCCCTGTTTCCTTAGAGACACTTCCCAGACCTCCTTGCCCTTTGTCCAAACAAGGTCAATCGTGTCCTTCTCGAGGTTGTCCATGTGCGAGCTTGCTGAACTATTGAACTATGCGCCTTACTTGCCTTCGGGGCTGCCTTTCCTACTGGATGGTGAGCTCCTGCAGGATAGAATCTCTTTATTACTGATTTCTCTACACCACCCAGGGCATGGCCCAAAGAACACTCTCAGTGACCAGCAGTGCTGCACGATGGTTAAGAACACACACTTCAGGTTATAGGACATAGTTTCAAACCTCAAATCTGCCACTTAGCTAAGCTGGTGAACTTGAACTTCAGTGCCCTCCCCTATAAAATGGGGATGACTCCTCCATTATATTATTGATTGCTGTGATGATTCAATGAGAATATAAAGTGCTTAGCATGTTTCTTGGCACCAACTACTTAATAAATGATAGCCCAATAGAGATGTTTGTTGTTGTTGTTTAGTCGCTAAGTCCTGTCCAGCTCTTTTGCAATCCTATGGATGTAGCCCACCAACCTTCTCTGTCCATGGAATTTCCCAAGCAAGCCCCAATAGAGATGTAGAATTTGTCGATTATATCTGTAAAGCTGAGATATGTATGCATGTATATGTATAGATTCAAGGGATTGGATGTATTAAAATTACATGTATATAAACGGATTACATGTATATAAAAGGGATTACGTGTATATACACAGATTCAAGGGATTAGATCTGATAGACAGAGTGCCTGAAGAATTATGGACGGAGGTTTGTGACATTGCACAGGAGGCAGTGATCGAGACCATCCTCAAGAAAAAGAAATGCAAAAAGGCAAAATGGTTGTCTGAGGAGGCCTTACAAATAGCTGAGAAAAGAAGAGAAGTGAAAGGCAAAGGAGCAAAGGAAAGATATACCCATTTGAATGCAGAGTTCCAAAGAATAGCAAGGAGTGATAAGAAAGCCTTCTTCAGTAATCAATGCAAAGAAATAGAGGAAAACAATAGAATGGGAAAGACTAGAGATCTCTTCAAGAAAATTAGAGATAAAAAGGGAACATTTCATGCAAAGATGGGCTCAATAAAGGACAGAAATGGTAGGGACCTAACAGAAGCAGAAGATATTAAGAAGAGGTGGCAAGAATGCACAGAACTATACAAAAAAGATCTTCATAGCCCAGATAACCAGGATGGTGTGATCATGCACCTTGAGCCAGACATCCTGGAATGCAAAGTCAAGTGGGCCTTAGGAAGCATCACTATGAACAAAGCTAGTGGAGGTGTGATGGAATTCCAGTTGAGCTATTTCAAATCTTAAAAGATGATGCTATGAAAGTGCCGCACTCAGTATGCCAGCAAATTTGGAAAACAGCAGTGGCCACAGAACTGGAAAAGGTCAGTTTTCATTCCAATCCCAAAGAAGGGCAATGCCAAAGAATGTTCAAACTACTGCACAATTGCACTCATCTCACATGCTAGCAAAGTGTGAAGTTGCTCAGTCGTGTCCGACTCTGCGACACCATGGATGTAGCCCACCAGGCTCCTCCGTCCATGGGATTTTCCAGGCAAGAGTACTGGAGTGGGTTGCCATTTCCTTCTCCAGGGGGTCTTCCTGACCCAGGGTCAATCAAGTCATTGCAGGCAGACTCTTTACCATCTGAGCCATACAACTCAACACATGCTAGCAAAGTAATGCTCAAAATTCTCCAAGCCAGGCTTCAACAGTACGTGAACCGTGACTTCCAGATATTCAAGCTGGATTTTAGACAAGGCAGAGGAACCAGAGATCAAATTGCCAACATCCGTTGGATCATCGAAAAAGTAAGAGAGTTCCAGAAAAACATTTACTTCTGCTTTATTGACTGTGGCCAAAGCCTTTGACTGTGTAGATCACAACAAACTGTGGAAAATTCTTAATGAGATGGGAATACCAGACCAGTTTACCTGCCTCCTAAGAAATCTGTATGCAGGTCAAGAAGCAACAGTTAGAACTGGACATGGAACAACAGACTGGTTCCGAATCAGGAAAGAAGTACGTCAAGGCTGTATATTGTCACCCTGCTTATTTAACTTATATGCAGAGTACATTATGTGAAATGCTGGGCTGGATGAAGTACAAGCTGGAATTAAGATTGCCAGGAGAAATATCAATAACCTCAGACACACAGATGACACCACCCTTATGGCAGAAAGTGGAGAAGAACTAAAGAGCCTCTTGATGAAAGTGAAAGAGGAGAGTGAAAACTTGGCTTAAAACTCAACATTCAGAAAACTAAGATGGCATCTGGTCCCATCACTTCATGACAAATAGATGGGAAAACAATGGAAACAGTGAAAGACTTTATTTTGGGGGGCTCCAAAATCACTGAAGATGGTGACTGCAGTCATGAAATTAAAAGACACTTGCTCCTTGGAAGAAAAGCTATGACCAACTTAGCATATTAGAAAGCAGAGACATTACTTTGCTGACAAAGGTCCATCTTGCCAAAGCTATGGTTTTTCCAGTAGTCATGTATGGATGTGAGAACTGGACCATAAAGAAGGGTGAGCACTGAAGAACTGATGCTTTCAAACTGGGTTGCTGGAGAAGACTCTTGAGAGTCCCTTGGGGTGCAATGAGATCAAACCAGTCAACCCTAAAGGAAGTCAACCCTTAATATTCATTGGAAGGACTGATGTTGAAGCTGAAACGCCAATATTTTGGCCACCTGATGCAAAGAGCCAACTCATAGGAAAAGACCCTGATGCTGGGAAAGATTGAGGGCAAGAGGAGAAGGAGGTGACAGAGGATGAGATGGTTGGATGGCATCACTCACTTGATGGACATGAGTTTGAGCAAGCTCCAGGAGTTGGTGAAGGACAGGGAAGCCTGGTGTGCTATAGTCCATGGGGTCACAAAGTCGGACACGACCGAGTGACTATATATAGAACATACATAATATGTGACTTTGAATAAGTATCCTAAACTCTGAGGACCTTGTTTCATCAATCATTCAAGGAAGAGATGGCTCCAAACTTCAAAGACATCTTCCGTTTCTAAAACATCTATACATTTAAGCAAGTGGAAATATGACTTCAGGATTCCCCATAGGCAGGGATATTTTATAAGCACCAAACAAAAGGGAGACTTCAGATTCAGTCAACAGAGAGCGAGGGTCCACGCTGTGCTAAGCAATATTCAAGCGGCTTCCAGTTGATCTAGCTACTGCAGTCAGCTGGCAAGTCCAAACAAGTTTCTTCCTTGGTTAGAAATCTACAATATAGCCTCTTTTTGGTTCAATACATTCATGGTAAATGCATCCTTACCAAAAATGTCAAAAATGCTCTGTCTCTTTCTCCTCGCCTCTCTTCTTCGAAATGAGTTTTGAAAAAGAGTTGGTGCAAAAGAATCTGATGTTAAAAACGTTTGCTTTTCTCATCATCCTCATAATTACCCTTTCAGTTTTTTAAAATTGCAAAAGTGACATGTGAATACACTGTTATATTTGAAGATTCGAATAATATAGACATAAAAGAGTTAAAAATGATATTCTTCCCTTCCATCCTTTCTTCTATTCTAATCCTCTTCCCAAAGGTAATCACATTGAAAATTTGGTGTGTATTTCTCTTTTCTATATATTTATAAATTATTCATATACATCTTTTTAAAATAAAAATTGCATCTGACTACACTGATTGTCGGAGATGGCAATGGCAACCCACTCCAGTACTCTGACCTGGAAAATCCCATGGATGGAGAGGCCGGGTAGGCTGCAGTCCATGGGGTTGCTAAGAGTCAGGCACGACTAAGCGACTTCACTTTCACTTTTCACTTTCATGATTGGAGAAGGAAATGGCAACCCACTCCAGTGTTCTTGCCTGGAGAATCCCAGGGACGGGGGAGGCTGGTGGGCTGCCATCTATGGGGTCGCACAGAGTCGGACACGACTGAAGTGACTTAGCAGCAGCAGCAGCAGCAGCACACTGATTGTACTATTAGACTTGTTCTATTTGTTTTTGTTTTCCACAAGTTAAATGGAATATCTTTCATGTCTACATATCCAAGTAAATTTGTCTATTCGGTTGTTGCATAGCATTACACGTTTACTGTGGTTACCATATGCTAAATCTAATGCCCTCTCAGTGGCAATGGGCACACATAGTTTCTCACCCCCTCCCCCCAGAAGCATTTCCTCTCTTGCTTCCAGGAGTTACTCTGCTTTGATTTTACTTCCACCTCAGGGGCTACTCCTCATTTTTCTTTGCCTATTTTCTTCATCTCCCCTCTTTTAAATACTGAAAGGCTCCAGGGCCTGTCATTGGGCTCACCTCTTCTCTCTCTGTACTAACTCCCTAGGTGATCTCATTAGGTTTCTGTCCTGAAATGCCATCTGCTTGCTGATAACCCCTCCTTTGATCTCCAGGTGGATCTCCCAGGAACTTTAAACTTGCATATCTCTGATTCCAACCCTGCATCTCCATCTGGCATCTAAAGGGTATTAAGAACTTCACAGAGTAAAATGACATTGGAAGGCATATTCTACCTTCGGTCTTCATCTCAGGAAATGGCAACACCTTTCTTTCAGTTGCTCAGACCCAAAACTTTGGGGTTGGTCCTCTTTTCTCTGTTTCACAACCCCACGTCTTTCATCTGCAAGTCCTCTAAACGCCACCACCAACTTGTCACCAGATTCCAACACTGCTTGCATCCTTCATTACTGTCACCCCGTCTGCCTCATGTATCTACTTAATCCATCTTGTTTAAATTATTACAACAGCCTCCTCCCGAGTGTCCCAGCTTCCACTCTTCCCAAAGTCAATTCTATCATGATAGTAAGAGTGATATTTTGAAAGCGTAATTGATATTTATAGGGCGTTCCATCCAAAAGCAGCAGAATACATGTTCTTCACAAGTACACATGGAACATTCTCCAGGATTGACCACATGCTGGGCCACAAAGTCAGCCTCGGTAAATTTAAGAAAATTGAAATCATATCAAACATCTTTTCCAATCACAAAGCCATAAGATTAGAAATAAACCACAAGAAAAAAACTGTAAAGAACACAAACACATGGAAGCTAAACAATCTGCTACTAAACAACCATTGGATCACTGAAGAAATCAGAGGAAATCAAAAAATACCTAGCGACTAATGAAAATGGTCTAACTGTGACTTCTAACGTTACTCAGAGTAAAAGCCAAGATCCTATAAAACACCTACAATACTATACATGATCTGGACTTCCTTTTTTAATATTTCTCTGTGGTCCTCTTTTCCTACCCACTTTGCCCTAGCCACCATGGCCTTTTTGCTGTTGTGGACAATGCCATGCACATCACTGCCGCAGGGCTTTTGCACTTGCTGTTCCCTCAACCTAAAATGTCCCATACCCCACTTAGCACCTCCCTCAGGTTCTGCTCTCAGAGTCCTTTCCTGACCACCCTGTGTAAACTCCCAGCACCCCCACCCCACCCCTACCATGGGACTCATATAGTGCTCTTGTTTTCTTTCACTTCTATATAGTCTATGAGTTCTATTTTGATTTCTTCAACTCAGTAATTACTGAACTTTCAAATAAGGTTTTTTAAATTTGCTACCTTTTCTCATGAACTTCTAAATGGTCAAGGAATATGGCTTACATTTGTTCTTGCTGTTTAGAATGCAGGGATATTTTCTTTGTAGTTGATGACATAATTTGTGACTGTTCCATGTATATTTGACCCCCCAAATGGTTGCATGTTTATTGGCACAAATTGTATAACGTATGTTTAATTGTTCTCTTCATACTTCTCTCTATATCCTTTTCTTCTTATATTGTTGGTTTATTTCTGAGAGATGTATGAAAATATCCCAGTAGAACTGTGAATTTGTCTGTTTTTTCCTGTAATTTCTATCAGGTTTTGCTTTGTCTGTCTTGAAGTTCTGTGGTTAGGAAATTCAAGGCGTTGTCTTCATGGTGAGTTACACCTTTCACCCGTGGGTCAGCTCACCTATTGGCCCTTCAGCTTTGTGTCCATTGTGTGACTCAGAGTATCACTGAGGGTTTTTGTTTCTATTTTGACGAAAAAATTTAACATCATCAATATGTTTCCCTCTTAACGCTCTTTGCCTGAAATGCCATCCTGATATTCACTTGCCTTTGAGCTCAGAATATGTGTGCTCTGGACCAGTGCATTCATTTGATCATTGATCTCTCAGTGGTCCCAGCTGCTTCTCAATTTTCAGGAATTCCTTAAGATTATTCCTGCTGATGAAAATCTTTCCTATTTCCTATTGATTTACTCTCTGAAAATGTTTCCTATTTTATGGGATTTGGGATTGAAGAAAACTAAAAATGGTGATTCACCCTTCATTTCTCAGCTATCTTAACCTCCTTCCCCCATCCCTCTTTCCTTTCTCCCTCCCTTCCTTCCAATGTGGGGAGGGGTGAAAATGCAGAATACTGTGATCTCACATCTCTGGCAGGTGAATAAGTGGCCACTCTGCCTGCAGGAGGTAGCAGATGGGCTTGCTTTAGCCCACCCCACTGAGGCTACATGCCCCTCCTGGGCTGGTCCTAAAGCTCAGCCTTGGAAACATTCCAAGCAAGGCTGGGGACCTTTGACCTTCCTGCAGCTCGAGGAGACAGCATCAGCCTGGGTCACCCAAGGCTGAGAGGACATGGGCAGCACAGAGGGCAAGGAAGGGTCTTGGGGATGTTCATGTGCAGCAGCTCCTGGAGGTGGGGGCACATTTGGGAGAAGAAAAGGAGTGTCAGTCATCCCGGGGCCTTCTGGAAAGCCCAGCTCAGGTGCTCCCCACCACCTTCCCAGCCTCCAAACCAGTACTCACTTCACACTGGGTGTGTCCCAGGGACAGGATAACTATAGCATTTCTGTGCTCCCCTCAATAGATGCTGGTGAAATAGTATATGCTGTTATAATGACTTGAATGCGTAGTAAGCATTTGAAAGAAAATATGCAAATTCTGTTTGGTCTGGTCTGCTCTAGTCTCTCAAATCTCCAGAGATCATTCCTGTTCAGATCAGAATTAATACCACTGCCCCTATTTATAGATAACAATGGCACCCCACTCCAGTACTCTTGCATGGAGAATCCCATGGACGAAGGAGCCTGGTGGGCTGCAGTCCATGGGGTCGCCAAGAGTCGGACACAACTGAGCGACTTCACTTTCACTTTTCACTTTCATGCATTGGAGAAGGAAGTGGCAACCCACTCCAGTGTTCTTGCCTGGAGAATCACAGGGACAGGGGAGCCTGGTGGGCTGCCTATGGGGTCACACAGAGTTGGACACGACTGAAGTGACGTAGCAGCTGCAGCAGACTCACAGAAGACTCCAGCCCCTAACTAGTGTTGCCTCTTGCCTCCTCCCACCTCCTGCTTCTGCAGTCACTATTTCCACACGGAACCCTGAGCTTCCTTTCTCTTTCTCTTTGCTGAAAAGCTGCTAAATGCTAAGGAGATTCCAGCGCTCCGATACCTGAACGGGGATGACCTTCTTCTGCTGGCCAGTTTAATAAAGATCCGACGCCTGTTTCATAAACTGGAAGGATGTGTGAATTTCCCCTCCAGCCAGGTTTGGGAAAAATTAAAGCAACCTTCCTACCTTTCTTCACTTTCTCTAAAACTAATTGCCCTTTGTCACAATTCTGGTATGAAGCAAGACATAATAACAACAATAGCAGCTATGATAAATGAAAACATTTAACAAATGATGATGGTGCTGTCATTTGTTCTGCTGTGTTTTTCTGGGAGGCAGTGTGGGAGATCTCAAGAAAAGTGTATACAATGACTAGGAAATACCAAGAAATGGGCTTTATTACAAATTTGGAGCACATCCTGAGTCATCCCTGGTTTGCACTCTTGGCCAGAAAACTAAACCACTGACTTTGGGGACAACAGAGAATGAGTAAGTCAGCCAAAGGCCTTATTTTTCAGTCAGAGTTCCATCAGGAAAACAGAAAGCAGGGAGGGAGCAGGTGCTTTCACAACCTCCGGAAAAGCTGGGAAAGTGAAGGTCAAGGAACAGCTCTGCTATTTGGGAAAATGAGGGAATCTCAGGAAGCCGTCTACAGGGTCACACAGAGTCGGACATGACTGACGTGACTTAGCAGCAGCAGCAGCAGCAGGAAGTCACAAAGCCAACAGCACCCAGGGAGAGAGTGGCAGGAGCTACTCACACTCCAATGCGGGAATGGCAAACAACTGCCATCCTGCAAAGGCCACCCTCCTGCCAGAAGTGAGCAACGGCCGCTGCTCCTCTTCCACCTCCCACACCTCAGGCAGGTGCATCTCCCTGGGGAACCATAGTGGGATCCCACTGGCAAAGGATTATGGGACCACGTGTCTTTCCCCTTCTGAGGGGAGGGAGGAGGGATTTGCTGGATCCACAGGGATAGCACAGCACAGCACAGCAGCCTCTGCTCAGTGATAAAATTACTTAAGAGCAGAAAGCAGAGGTGAGAGTCTTTAGGTGGAGAGCCCTAAAGACTGGAATGCCCAGCCTGCCCTCTCCTGAACTTCCTGACTTCCCAGTTCTCTATTCTTGGGAGAGGGAGGAATCTCGTAGGAGGGGCCATTCCTTACAGTGATAACAGATTTGGTGTTTAAGTGTGTGTAGCAAGAGGAGAAGGCAATGGCACCCCACTCCAGTACTCTTGCCTAGAAAATCCCACGGACAGAGGAGCCTGGTAGGCTGCAGTCCATGGGGTCGCCAAGAGTCGGACACAACTGAGCGACTTCACTTTCACTTTTCACTTTCATGCATTGGAGAAGGAAATGGCAACCCACTCCAGTGTTCTTGCCTGGAGAATCCCAGGGACGGGGGAGCCTGGTGGGCTGCCGTCTCTGGGGTCGCACAGAGTTGGACACGACTGAAGCGACTTAGCAGCAGCAGCAAGAGGAAGTAAATCTAGCTGCTAGTTATTCATTAGTGTTAGGACTAAATCATATTGCTTTCCTACTAAGAGGCTGCTGAGGAAGCATGGGGAAGGGCTGAAGGGCACAGGAGTGGAAGGATGAGGTGTCCCAGGGAGGGCTGAGTGCTGGGCCGCAGGAAGTGGGTGAGCTACTGGGAGACTGAGGGTTGGCTTTGGTATTAATCCATTCACCATCTTTTTTTTTTTTTTTTTTAACAAACTTATGTTACCAAAGGGTGAAGGCAGGGTGGGGGAGGGATGAATTAGGAGTTTGGGATTAGCAGATACAAAGTATTACATATAAAACAGATGAACAAGGTCTCATTGTATAGTATAGAGAACTATTCAATATCCTGTAATAAACCATAATGGAAAAGAATATGAAAAAGAAAACATATGTGTATAACCAAACGACTTTACTATACCCCATTAACTAACACAACATTGTAAATTAACTTCTATAAAAAAAATTTTTTTAAGGCAGTTGTTATTTAAGGGTTTCAGTTGTTAAAAACAACAGTGATAAATTTTACTTTGGATATCTGCATCCCAAAGTATATTGAGATATGCCATAGACTTTATTTATCAATGCCTGTTTTTTCACATGGCTGTTTAAAGTAAACTTGGTGGGTTTTTTTAAATAATCTACTCTGTTAATTCATAGGGTATTTTTTTTCTCATTTTTCACAATAAAAACCTCTTCAAAAAAATTAAACTTTTCTAGGAAACCATAAACAAAATGACAACCTACTAACTGGGAGAAAATATTTGCTAACAATGCAACTAACAAGAGCTTAATTTCCAAAATATACAAACAGCTCATACAACTCAATATCAAAAAACAAACCACCCAATTTTAAAAAAATGGGCAGAAAACCTAAATAGACAGTTCACCAAAGAAGATATACAGATGGCCGACAAACACATGAAAAGATTCTCAACATCACTAATTATTAGAGAAATGCAAATTGAGACTACAATGAGGTGTCACCCCACTCCAGTCACAAATAATAAATGCTGGAGAGAGTGTGGAGAAAAGGGAACCATCTTATACTGTTGGTGGGAATGTAAATTGGTGCAGCCACTTCATGCTGGAGAACAGCATGGAGATTCTTTAAAAAAATAAACACAAAACTAAAAATAGAGGTACCATATGATCTAGCAGTCCCACTCCTGGGCATATATCTGGAAAAGATGAAAACTCTAATTCAAAAAGTTCATACACCCCAATGTTCACAGCAGCACTATTTGCAATAGCCAAGACAAGGAAGCAACCTAGAAGATACGGTACATATATACAATGGAATATTACTCAGCCACAAAAAGGAATGAAATAAATACCATTTGCAGCAAGCAACGTGGATGGACCTAGAGATTATCATACTAAGTGAAGCAAATCAGAGAAAGACACATATCATACGATATCACTTATATGTAGAATCTAAAAAAATAGTACAAATCAACTTATTTTCAAACCAGAAACAAACTCACAGACATAAACAAATTTATGATTACCAAAGGAGAAGGGGAAGTAGGGGAAAATCAGGAGTATAGGATTAACAGATACACATTGCCATATATAAAATAGCTAAACAAGGATTTATTGACTTCCTTGGTAGCTCAGATGGTAAAGCATCTGCCTACAATGTGGGAGACCCAGGTTCGATCCTTGGGTTGGGAAGATCCTCTGGAGAAGAAAATGGCAACCCACTCCAGTACTCTCACCTGGAAAATCCCATGGACAGAGGAGCGTGGTAGGCTACAGTCCATAGGGTTGCAAAGAGTCGGACATGACTGAGTGACTTCACTTTCACTTTCTTTCACTTTTACAAAGAACTATAGTCAATATCTTGTAATAACCTATAATGGAAAATAATTTTTAAAAAGAATATACATAAATGCATAGATTATATATAACCAAATCACTTTGTATCTGAAAATAATAAAATATTACAAATCAATTACAGTTTGACATAAGAAAAAAATTAAACTCTTCTAGCCATAAAGTTGTCATATGGTAATGCTGCATAAATTGAGAGAGAAGAAAACACTCTAAGTCTGTAGGTCTGCCCATTTGTAAATTTCAAAGGAATTATTAATATACTTAAAGCTTACAGTAGTACTACAAATCCTTGTATTCTTTTATTCCTGATCTCAGGATTATCATTTTATTTTGCTTATGCATATTTTAAATTTTATGTGTACAATTTTGAACAGATAAAATTATCATCTTTGAGAAGATACACATATGCACATCAGTGTAACAGATGAGGAAAGAAATGAAAACTTTTGGACTTCCCTGGCAGTGCAGTGGATAAGAATCTGTCTGCCAGTGCAGGGGACACGAGTTCTATCCCACGTGCCCAGAAGTAACTAAACCCATGTGCCACAACTACTGAGCCTGTGCTCTAGAGCCAGAGACCCACAACTGCTGAAGCTCCAGCATGCTAGAACCTGTGCTCTGCAACAGGGGAAGCCACCGCAGTGAGAAGCGGATGTACCATAACTCCTGCTCACAGCAGCTAGAGAAAGCCGGCCTGCAACAGCGAAGACCTAGCCCAGCCAAAAGTAAATAATAAAATAAATAAAAATTATTTTAAAAAAAAAAGAAGAAGAAATGAAAACTTTTTGCTTCAGGTAAAGCTGGCAGCAACGTCAGCAAAGCCCTAGGGGATTGAAACATAAGAGACATGTCCAGTGTATTGGCATCTATGCAGCTCTAATAGTGAGTGAGCAGTATGTTCCAGAGTGCATTTCCTTGCTAGGTTTTCCTGCTAATCAAAGTCATACCAGGGAATTTCGTAGCAGTCCAGTGGTTGGGAATCTGCACTTTCACTGTGGAGAGCGTGGATTCCGTACATCAGAAAACTTAAGATTCCATACGCCACAAGGGGCGGGCAAAAAAAACAAAAAGTCATATCAACTCACTGTAGAAATGATGCAAGATTACAGAAAAAAAAATATAGCTGACCCCTGAACAGCTGGACTAAGGGGCACCAACCCTCCACATACTGGGAAAAAAAAAAAAAGGAGAGAGGGAGAGTATTATTTTTAGTCACCCCTCCCTACCTTCTGGAGAAGGCAATGGCAGCCCACTCCAGTACTCTCGCCTAGAAAATCCCATGGATGGAGGAGACTGGTAGGCTGCAGTCCATGGGATCACTAAGAGTCGGACACGACTGGGTGATTTACTTTCACTTTTCACTTTCATGCATTGGAGAAGGAAATGGCAACCCACTCCAGGGTTCTTGCCTGGAGAATCCCAGGGACGGGGGAGCCTGGTGGGCTGCTGTCTATGGGGTCGCACAGAGTCGGACACGACTGAAGTGACTTAGCAGTAGCAGCCCTACCTTCAGTTTCTCTGCATCCAGCGTGCCTCAGGAGCCACAGTTCCTCTAGATCAGCAGTTCTGCATCTGTGGATTTGACACACTTGAGAACAGAGGAGTTTGTGGTGGTACTACTGAAAAAATTCCCCGCACAAGTGGACCTGAGTAGTTCGAACACCTGTTGTTCAAGGGTCAACCGTATAAAGATTTTATGTGTTTTATTGACATATATTTGCCCTGCAATACTATGTTAGTTCCAGGAGCACATCGTAGTGATTGGATGTTTCTGTACATTACAAAGTGATTACCACTAAAGCATAAAGATTTTGAAAGCAGTCTCACTAGATGGAGATATCCATCTCTAATGTTGTGCTTTCTTTCCAGTCCTTTTCCTGTATTTGTGTATGGGTGTGTTTTTGGAAAACGAAAACAGAAGCCTCTCAAACAAGGGAATTTAGTCATTCCCAATAAGAATTTTGAAAGAGGAAGAAAACTGGATTTCTACTCCCCAAGAAAAGCTGTAGAAAGTTAAACTCTATTAAATAGAGAGCCACAAAATAAGTCAAAAAACTAAATGCACACTATTTCTTAGTGAACTGGAAACAAATATCTCATGAAACTTTAGTACTAATTTCCATTTTCACTGGTAAATGTACTACCACTTTATGAAAAATGCTGCTACTGCTACTACTGCTAAGTCGCTTCAGTCATGTCTGACTCTGTGCGACCCCATAGAGGGCAGCCCACCTGGCTTCCCGTCCCTGGGGTTCTCCAGGCAAGAACACTGGAATGGGTTGCCATTTCCTTCTCCAATGCAGGAAAGTGAAAAGTGAAAGTGAAGTCACTCAGTCGTGTCTGACTCTTAGTGACCCCATGGACTGCAGCCCACCAGGCTCCTCCATCCATGGGATTTTCCAGGCAAGAGTACTGGAGTAGGGTGCCATTGCCTTCGTGAATGAATAAAGCAAAAGCTTTCAGAGTTTAACTTGTTTCAATAGATGTATCTAAATAAAATTGGTAAAATTTTGGATGCCAATGTTACATTTTGAGGAAGCAAATATTATACTTTAATGATGCTATGCTATGCTAAGTCACTTCAGTCGTGTCCGACTCTGTGCGACCCCAGAGATGGCAGCCCACCAGGCTCCCCCATCCCTGGGATTCTCCAGGCAAGAACACTGGAGTGGGTTGCCATTTCCTTCTCCAATGCATGAAAGTGAAAAGAGAAAGTGAAGTCGCTCAGTCATGTCCGACTCTTAGCAACCCCAAGGACTGCAGCCTACCAGGCTCCTCCGTCCATGGGATTTTCCAGGCAAGAATACTGGAGTGGGGTGCCATTGCCTTCTCCGACTTTAATGATCATTTTTTATAAACATAGAAACTGCACAGTCCTTTTTTAAAGCTATGTTAGAAAATACCGAAAGGGTAATTAAGACTTCACTTAATCCAAGTAATTTATCAGGATCATTCTCTCATTTTCCTGTGAGACAACAAAGATCATGTATGTATATTTTGTTTAAACTCTACCTTATTCCAGAAACAATATAAGAAATATTTTCAGAATATAGTCAATATAGAAAAACAATTTTTAAATAGGTGAATATAATTCAGGTAATAAGAAAATAGTATGAAGAGTAAAGTTATTTCCAAAATGCATCCCTTTGGGACTTCCTTGGTGGTCCAGTGGCTAAGACTCTGTGCTCCCAATGCAGGGGGCCCAGGTTCAATCCCTAATCAGGGAACTAGATCCCATATGCTGCAACTAAGACACAGGACAGCCAAATACATAAATACATAATAATTTATTTTAAATGCATCTCTTTGACAAAGCCTAAGTTAAAGGCTGGCCCAAGACTTTGTTAAAGTTGGCTCAAGACAACCTATAATGCAAAGATAGCCAATGAGCTAGTGCTGCTGCTGCTGCTGCTAAGTCGCGTCAGTCGTGTCCAGCTCTTCGAGACCCCATGGACTGTAGTCCACCAGGCTCCTCCGTCCATGGGATTTTCCAGACAATGAGCTAGTGGGAACTCCTCAAATTATATGCTTCCTTGGAGGGAGTGTCTGTGTCAGTTTTTCCCCCATGACACACAGTAAAATCTAAGAATTAGGAAAACCTTGATTTGAGCCAAACTGGGAAATCAAACTCAGGTGATAAAAAGACTTACTTGTGTCCACAGCTAGGAAGAGAATCACGTACATTTCTCTGTCACACCTGTAGTGACCCAGCATTGACCAATGCATACAGGAGTCAGTCCTGTGGGGGGCGGGGGGATAACTCTACTATCTGCATCCACTTTTTACATCCTTGTATTGGAAGATGAAAATGACTATGTAACATCCATCCAGACTCCTCAGAGATGATGCCCCATTGAGTCATTTTCCAAATAACACAGGCTTTTTGTGGGGAAACTAGTAAGCAAAGTGACAACACACTAGGGGAAAAAATCAGCCTCTTTCTCTCTTGTTTATGTGAAAACATATTTACACCTGATGAATGAATAAAGTCTCTATCTGGGATGGACATGGCCAGGGAGCAAACTTCTGGGTGTCTCTTCACTGCTCTATTTGTGCTTAATGGTGGAGTTTGAGAATACACTAAAATTGACTCTGCCCCAAGTATAGTTCAATCTACCAGTCTGTGGAAAATCTGGTTTTCTCAAGCGTAAATAGCCACTGATTACAAATTTCTACCAGAAACATCTGGAACACACACTGTCTCTCTTCAGATTCAATGTGCTAATAAACCAGGTTTTCATTCCAGATCTAGAGGTTATACCACGCATTCATTTCTTCACCTGTTTAATAAGCATTTATTACATGCCTACTTTGTGACATCCACTAGTGATACAAAGCTAAAAATCACATTTCTCTATCCTCAGGGGAAAAGAGACCAGGACAAAACAATGAGTAAGTGCAGAGGTAGAATTATAGGGAGCACCGAAAACAGATCACCTGTCCCAGCCCAGGAACTAAATGTCATGTAGGGTTGAAGAGGGAGGCACAAAGGTGAGCGGGTCACTGACCAGTCTCAGAATAATCACAGAATTTCCCCCGCCTAAGGCAATTAGTAATCCTTAAGTAGGGTGACTGCAGAAATCACAGGTAATTCAAACGATGCCCATAGAGTCACTGTGTCCAGAAGATGAGTAAGTGAAATGTGCTCAGCGGCCTTTGAGGTATTTTCCACCCCATCAGGTTGGCAGGAAACGGCCAGAGATGACTTGAGCAAACCCTACCCTTGACCAAGCACTTACAGAAGCCACAATGATTTGCGCAAACATGCAGAGATGGGTGGAGGGTCACAGGTTTTACTCCAGGCATTGAGGGTAGAGGGGCTTCAATCCAAAGAGAAAAGTAGTCTGTAAGCTGCAAAAGGGCTCTTACCAAAGTGTGACTATGGGGAACCCTGATCTCACATTTCCAGTCTCCAGAGCTGTGAGAAATAAAATTGTGTTTGTAAGCTATCCAGTCTGTGGCACTTAGTTAAGCAACCTGAACTGACATATTCCATATAATGGAATTTCATACAGCAGTGAAATGAATGAACTAGACCTACCTAAATCAATATGAACAACCCTCAAAAACTCTTCACTTTGAATGAAAAGATCAAGAGGGCAGATGGATATGTTTGCTGCTGCTGCTGCTAAGTCGCTTCAGTCGTGTCCGACTCTGTGCGACCCCAGAGACAGCAGCCCACCAAGCTCCGCCGTCCCTGGGATTCTCCAGGCAAGAACACTGGAGTGGGTTTCCATTTCCTTCTCCAATGCATGAAAGTGAAAAGTGAAAGGGAAGTCGCTCAGTCATGTCCGACTCTTAGCGACCCCATGGACTGCAGCCTACCAGGCTTCTCTGTCTATGGGATTTTCCAGGCAAGAGTACTGGAGTGGGGTGCCATTGCCTTCTCCGTGGATATGTTCAGTATTGTTCTATTTATATAAAGTTTTAAAGCATGCAAAAGCAACCATTTATATCATTTAGCTCGACATATCCATGCAGGTAAAGTATAAAGAAAGGCATGGGAATTACAGATGTCAAATTTCAGGCTGGTGCTTGCCACTGGAGGTTTATGTATGGGGAGAGGACTGCAGGGCCTTTAACTATTGCTTAAGCAAGGTGGTAAGTTTATGGACCCTCGTTAATTATTCTTTATGTTTTTAATATCTGAAATTGTTCTAAAAAAAAAAAAAAAGACTAGCCAGAAGCAGGCAAACAAACATAGAAAAGACAGTTGAAGCAGTTATTGGGGAGAAACAACAATTCTATGAGTCAGCAAAAGCTTTAACTGAATTCTTGAAAGTAGAGTGGGGAACCAGGCTGGAACCTAGAAATTTCTTTTCTCCTTAAGGAACAAGTTATATTCCTTTAATACACACTGTATTCTTGTTTTGTAACTCTGCTGCTGCTGCTGCTAAGTCACTTCAGTCGTGTCCAACTCTGTGCAACCCCATAGATGGCAGCCCACCAGGCTCCACCATCCCTGGGATTCTCCAGGCAAGAACACTGGAGTGGGTTGCCATTTCCTTCTCCAATGCATGAAAGTGAAAAGTGAAAGTGAAGTCGCTCAGTTGTGTCCGACTCTTGGTGACCCCATGGACTGCAGCCTACCAGGCTCCTGGATTTTCCAGGCAAGAGTACCCTTACATAATTCTAGAGACCAGATTCAGAGCTCAACATGAACAACGTAGATGTTCTCTACCCAAGTTCATTCAATTCATGGATCATCTGTACAAAACGTTAAACAGAAACCTCAGTGGAATAAAACTGGGAGACCAGAAGGGGCAGCTCTCACGTCCTACAAGGTAGCGGAGCCCAACTAGAAGATTTGTTTCCTGGCAAAGACCCACTGAAAAGCCATGGACTCTTTTATTTCCTATACCCTCCCAGGATCCTTCCCCCATCTGTAAAACAGTTCTCTTTACCTTTTATTGGGTGGAAACCTGCACATGGCCCAACATGGCTGCAGACTCTATAATTCTTTGCTGTGATCCAAAATAAACCATTTTAGTTAGAGAAATATCTGGCAGTCTATTTATTTTAGATCAACATCTAGAATGCACACAGGTAATATTTATCTTAAAAAGATGTGCAAATATTTTCCTAATATCCATCCACTACCTGGGTTCTTTTCCCAATGCCAAAATCAGGGAGGAATACTCCACACTACACACTTCCAAGCTTTGACAATACAAACACTGTAGGATTTAACAGAGGCAGAAAAACATAACCCAGTCCCCAATCCCACAAAACTGAATGATGTTTTATGAACACTGTGACCAAAAGGTGATATGATGGTTTCCCATTAATTCTATAACAAAGTAAGAGCTAGGAGACAGTACGAAATAATGCTTCTACATACTCCTGTATTGCTTGCAGTTTAAATCTCATATAATCCTGCAAAGTTCCAATGAGAGTAAGACAGGAAGATGGTGACTTCTTTTGATGTCACAACTAGTCAGGAAGTTGAGCCCAGGTCTGGAAAGTGAGCCCAGGTCTTCAGATTCCATCCAGTGTTCTTCCCTCTGTTCCTCACCTGAGTGCTCTTCTTTGCTCTTAGAGCCCAGAGGGCAGTATGCTGAAGTGGAAGTCATCCGATAGACCATCCCAGGGATACATCCTAGCTCTCCACCAACTAGCTGTGTGCCTTTGGGCTACTTACCTCCGTCAGCCTCAGTTCTCTCAGATGTAAACTGAAAAAGACAGAATCAACTTGCCATGGCTGCAGTGGCCATTAGAGAGGATAAACGTACAGGGCATAGCCTGGAGTAGGTTGTGCTCAGTGATGGGAACCCTCATCTGTTACAGGAACCTTGCAAAGCTTGTGCAGAGCCCCACATTCCCACAGTCCCTCTGACCAAACCAAAGAATGAACCCACCTTTCTTCTGAGAATTCATAGAAATAGTAATAAAGTTAGGTTAGGTAAATTGGACTAAAAATTGACAGGAAGTGAAGGCTGATGTCAGAATGGAATGATTTCATTATTCCTATGAAATAAACTGTATTGGTAAGTATTAATGACAGCAAAAGTAACTTGGTACTACACAGACATATTTGTTTCTCCTTCAAGGACACGGAATGGATAGAAAGTGAATATACAGGTACTGGCACAAAGACAGAAATATTGATCAATGGAATAAAATAGAAAGCCCAGAGATAAATCCACACACATATGGACACCTTATCTTTGACAAAGGAGGCAAGAATATACAATGGATTAAAGACAATCTCTTTAACAAGTGGTGCTGGGAAATCTGGTCAACCACTTGTAAAAGAATGAAACTAGACCACTTTCTAACACCATATACAAAAATAAACTCAAAATGGATTAAAGATCTAAACGTAAGACCAGAAACTATAAAACTCCTAGAGGAGAACATAGGCAAAACACTCTCCGAGATACATCACAGCAGGATCCTCTATGACCCACCTCCCAGAATATTGGAAATAAAAGCAAAAATAAACAAACGGGACCTAATTAACCTTAAAAGCTTCTGCACATCAAAGGAAACTATTAGCAAGGTGAAAAGACAGCCTTCAGAATGGGAGAAAATAATAGCAAATGAAGCAACCGACAAACAACTAATCTCAAAAATATACAAGCAACTCCTACAGCTCAACTCCAGAAAAATAAACGACCCAATCAAAAAATGGGCCAAAGAACTAAATAGACATTTCTCCAAAGAAGACATACAGATGGCTAACAAACACATGAAAAGATGCTCAACATCACTCATTATCAGAGAAATGCAAATCAAAACCACTATGAGGTACCATTTCACACCAGTCAGAATGGCTGCGATCCAAAAGTCTACAAATAATAAATGCTGGAGAGGGTATGGAGAAAAGGGAAACCTCTTACACTGTTGGTGGGAATGCAAACTAGTACAGCCACTATGGAGAACAGTGTGGAGATTCCTTAAAAAACTGGAAATAGAACTGCCTTATGATCCAGCAATCCCACTGCTGGGCATACACACTGAGGAAACCAGAAGGGAAAGAGACACGTGCACCCCAATGTTCATCGCAGCACTGTTTATAATAGCCAGGACATGGAAGCAACCTAGATGTCCATCAGCAGATGAATGGATAAGAAAGCAGTGGTACATATACACAATGGAGTATTACTCAGCCATTAAAAAGAATACATTTGCATCAGTTCTAATGAGGTGGATGAAACTAGAGCCTATTATACACAGTGAAGTAAGCCAGAAGGAAAAACATAAATACAGTATACTAACACATATATATGGAATTTAGAAAGATGGTAACAATAACCCGGTGTACGAGACAGCAAAAGAGACACTGATGTATAGAACAGTCTTATGGACTCTGTGGGAGAGGGAGAGGGTGGGAAGATTTGGGAGAATGGCATTGAAACATGTAAAATATCATGTAAGAAACGAGTTGCCAGTCCAGGTTCGATGCACGATACTGGATGCTTGGGGCTAGTGCACTGGGACGACCCAGAGGGATGGTATGGGGAGGGAGGAGGGTGGAGGGTTCAGGATGGGGAACACACGTATACCTGTGGTGGATTCATTTTGATATTTGGCAAAACTAATACAATTATGTAAAGTTTAAAAATAAAAGAAAAGAAAAGAAAAAGAAAAAAGAAAGTGAATATACAAAACACACCCACACAATTTCCCTATACTTTTTTTTTTTTTTTTTGCAGCGTTTATTAGTTATCAGTCCTAAAACAGGTGAAGGTGTAAAGTATGAATCAATTTCTGCTTCATTAACTATGAAGACAAAGTTTAAAATAAAAATACCTTGTAGTGAGTGGTCCTTGGCCCTCCAGAAGGAAACAGGAATCTAGACCAGTGATTTTCACTTTTCCCTTCTCGAGCCCTTAAAAATTTTTTTTTTAATGCACGGTCTCCCTTCTACATTTTTCAGTTGACATCTATGATTCATCATAAGTTTAAGCAGTTGCGAAGGACCTAATTTCCAATATACTATGAATCTTGACATTTTGAAATAAAACATTACTTTTGGAAATGAATCCAATTGAACCTAAAGGCCACAGCAATATGACCTGTCATTTTCCATTAAAAAATATATGAACTCACTCTTAACAACATTCTTTTTTTCCTTTTTGAACTTACACTGTTTTTTAAAAATTTGTTTGATTAGAGGGTAATTGCTTTATATTGTAGTTTTCTGCCATACATCAACATGAATCGACCATAGGTATACGTATGTCCCCTCTCTCTTGAACCTCCCTCCCACCTCCCACCTTGAACTTACACTTTCAGCCCTACTTCTTTCAAAGATGTTTATTGGACTGTGATACATTTTTATGCTTAAAGATCTATTACTGATCATCTCCTCATATTTCTTGACTAGCAAAGTATATATTTACTTTAAAAATGTTTAAACTTAACTTCCTATGATCTTAAGGCTCTAAGTGTTCAAAATAACATTTTGACTGAGTTAACATTACAATTACTAGTAGCACATGGTTGATTAAAATGACAAATTTTGATAATTGAAAGTAAAATTTTAGTGGACATTTATGACTTACCCTTTCAAAATTTTATTGAAAGCAAAGAACTGCAAACCCCTTGACATGATCTTCAAACTGGCAGTTGTCAATTAACACCCAGGCCCCAACCACTAGGACGTAAGGCAACGGGAAAATTTTTTCTCCCAACAGTGTTTATATGTGTGTGTATTTGTGTGTGTGTAACAGTATCTGTTTCATGACCAAGACTCACCTCAATTTTGCACCTCATATGATAGGGAAACTGGACAAAGTATACTTGGGATGTCAACTCTACCCTGGATATTCAGCTAAAGCTGATTCCCTGGAGAAGTCTTCCACCCCCAGGGGTCTTCATACACCCAGTTTAAAGATCACTGTTCTCACCACTTCAGAATATATTTTTAAATTTTCAAATAATAGTGAAAAAAACACAACATGCATATATACATACATATACAACACACATAGTTTACATTTATATATATACACATGCACACATACATATATATTTACACACATACACACACACACTGACAAGCAGGAGACGTGGGTTTGGTCCCTGGGTGGGGAAGATCCCCTGGAGAAGGAAATGGCAACCCACCCCAGTATTCTTGCCTGGAGGATCCCATGGACAGAGGAGCCTGGTGGGCTATGGTCCACGGGGTCACAAAGAGTTGGACATGACTTGGCGACTAAACAGCAACAGCAGCAGGCTAGAAATGGGCTTCAGTGGTTTTCTAAAAACTCCCCAGCTGATTCTAAAGCACAGTTGAGGTTGATAATGACTGGATTAAGGCTAAAAGGAAGGAGGGAAAAAATTCCATAAAAGCGTCATAATCAGTGCAGACTCCTGCTTCCACTGGGACCACAGTGCACTATGCTTTGCTTCGTTTTTTTCCTTTTTTGCTGGAAGGAAAAACCATCACCTCTACCATGAACTCTGGGACATGGTATTATCTGAGAATTTGGGGACAGGGAAAGTGTACTGTCTCATGCAAAGGTCAAACATAGTATTTAGACTCAAAGGAAACATGCTTTTTTTTAAAAAAACAAAATTTTTAAAAGAAATTCAATGCAGCCATTTTAAGTGTAGTATCCTTAGGTTCTGTATTAGTAGGTGTTCTTCCTCTATAAGCAAGCAAGTCTTCCGCTGAAAGCAAGCAAGTCTTGTTTTCCTCTGGCTGCTTTTTCAGCAGATAGAAAAACAACAGAAAAAAAAAAAAAAATCAATAAACCGGAAGTTGTTTCCTTGAGAAAATCAACAAAATTGGCAAGTCTTTAGCCAGACAGGCCAAGGGAAAGAAAAGAGACTCAAATTATCTAAAAAAGAAACAAAAGAGACATTTACAAAACTTAAAGAAATGAAAAGGTTTATAAGGGAATACTATGAACAACTGTATGCTAACAAAACAGATAAATGAAATGGACAGATTACCAGGCAACACAAAATACTAAACTGATAGACAAAGAAATGGAAAATATAAGCAAAGAGATCATCAGCAATAGAAGATGAGAACAAGCTGGCATAAGGCTAAACAGAATAGAACTGAAAATCCAGGGAATTCCCTAGCTGTCTGGTGGTTAGCACTTGGCACTTTCACTGCTGGAGTGTGGGTTTGATCCGTGGTTAGGGAACTAAGATACCACAAGCCGTGTGACATGGCAAAAAAAACAAAAATGAGAATACAGATATAAGCCCTTACACTTATCGTCAGTAGACCTTTGACAAGGTGACAACACAATTTAGTGAGGGAAAAAACAGTCTTTTTAACAAACAGTGTGGAGGCAACTGAACTCCACATGCAAAAAATGAACTTGGAAGCCTCCTTAAGCCATTTACAAGAATTAATGCAAAATGGATCAAAGACCCAATTGTAAGAACTATAAAACTCTTATAAGAAAACATAGGCATAAATCTTGATGACCCTGAATCAGGCAATGTCTTTTCAGATATGATACCAATAGGAAAAGTAACAACAACAAAAAATAAAAATTGGATTTCACCAATAGTAAAAAAAAAATTTCTGCTTTGAAGCACATTATTAAGAGTCAAAGCAACCTTGAGGGAAAAAAATGAAGCTGGAGGAATCAGGGTCCCTGACTACAGTCTATACTACAAAGATTCAGTAATCAAAACAGTATGATACTGACACAAAAACAGAAATATAGATCAATGAAACTGGATACAAAGTCCAGAGATAAATCTAAACAGCCATCTATGACACCTAATCTATGTCAAAGGAGGCAAGAATATAAAATGGAGAAAATACCATCTCTTCAATAAGCGGTGCTGGGAAAACTGGACAGCTACATGTAAAAGAACACTTTTACATGAACATTTACAAGCACACTTCTCACACTACACACAGAAATAAACTCAAAATGGATTAAAGATCTAAATGTAAGGTCAGATACTATAAAACTCCTGGAGGAAAACACCGGCAGAACACTCTGATGTAAATTGCAGCACAATCTTTTTTGAT
The DNA here is from genome assembly GCF_029378745.1 of Bos indicus. Lineage (NCBI taxonomy): Eukaryota > Metazoa > Chordata > Mammalia > Artiodactyla > Bovidae > Bos > Bos indicus. The sequence goes on from NC_091760.1 coordinate 117,869,409, forward strand.
CCACCCCCTAGAGTAATGAAAATAAAAACAAAAATAAACAAATGGAACCTAATTAAACTTAAAAGATAATGAACAGCAAAGGAAACCATAAACACAATAAAAAGACAACCCCAAAGAATGGGAGAAAACTTTTGCAAATGAAGTGGCCAACCAGGGATTCTCCAAAATAAACAAACAGCTCATTTAGCTCAATATGAAAAAAAAAAAAAAAACACAATTCAAAATGAATAGACATTTCTCCAAAGACATCTGTTCATTTCAGTTGCTCAGTCATCTCCGACTCTTTGCGACCCCATGAATTGCAGCACGCCAGGCCTCCCTATCCATCACCAACTCCCGGAGTTCACTCAGACTCACGTCCATCGAGTCAGTGATGCCATCCAGCCATCTCATCCTCTGTCATCCCCTTCTCCTCCTGCCCCCAATCCCTCCCAGCATCAGAGTCTTTTCCAATGAGTCAACTCTTCCCATGAGGTGGCCAAAGTATCGGAGTTTCAGCTTTGGCATCATTCCTTCCAAAGAACACCCAGGACTGATCTCCTTTAGGATGGACTGGTTGGATCTCCTTGCAGTCCAAGGGACTCTCAAGAGTCTTCTCCAACACCTCAGTTCAAAAGCATTGATTCTTCAGCGCTCAGCTTTCTTCACAGTCCAACTCTCACATCCATACATGACCACAGGAAAAACCATAGCCTTGACTAGAAAGACCTTTGTTGGCAAAGTAATGTCTCTGCTTTTGAATATGCTATCTAGGTTGGTCATAACTTTCCTTCCAAGAAGGAAGCATCTTTTAATTTCATGGCTGCAGTCACCATCTGCAGTGATTTTGGAGCCCCCAAAAAATAAAATCTGACACTGTTTCCACTGTTTCCCCATCTATTTCCCATGAAGTGATGGGACCAGATGCCATGATCTTCGTTTTCTGAATGTTGACCTTTAAGCCAATTTTTTCACTCTCCTCTTTCACTTTCATCAAGAGGCTTTTGAGTTCCTCTTCACTTTCTGCCATAAGGGTGGTGTCATCTGCATATCTGAGGTTATTAATATTTCTCCTGGCAATCTTGATTCCAGCTTGTGCTTCTTCCAGCCCAGCGTTTCTCATGATGTACTCTGCATATAAGTTAAATAAGCAGGGTCACAATATACAGCCTTCACGTACTCCTTTTGATCAAAAAAGCACATGAAAAGGTTATCAACATCACTGATTATTAGAGAAGTGCAAACCAAAACTACAATGAGGTATCACCTCACAGTGGTCAGAGTGGCCACCATCAAAAAAACCTATGAACAAGGAATTCTCTGGCAGCCAGTGGTTAGGACTCTATGCTTTAAATGCTGAGGGTTCAGGTTTGATCCCTGGTCAGGGAATTAAGATCCCACAAGCTGCCTAGTGCAGCCGACAACAACAAAAAGTCTACAAGCAATAAGTGCTGGAGAGGGTGTGGAGAAAAGGGAACCCTCCTCACTTGCTAGTGGAAATGTAAATTGGCACAGCCACTATGAAGAACAGTATGGAGGTTCCTTAAAAAACTAAACATAGAGTTAAAATATGATACAGCACTTTCATTCCTAGGCATATATCCAGAAAAAGTGTAATTTGAAATGCTATATGCATCCCAATGTTCATTGCAGTGCTATTTATAACAGTCAGGACATGGAAGCAACCTAAACGTCCACTGACGGAGAAATGGGTAAAGAGGATGTGGCACATACATACAATGGAATATTAAGATATAAAAAGAATGAAATAATGCCATTTGCAGCAACATGGATGGGTCTAGAGATTGTCATACTGATTGAAGTAAGCTAGAGAGAGATAAAATATCATGATATCACTTATACATGGAATCTAAAACCTAGTACAAAAAAACTTATTTACAAGACATAAACAGACTCACAGACATAGAAAATAAATTTATGTTTACTAAAGGAGAAGCAGGGATGGACAACTATGGAGATTGAGATTGACATATACACATTACTATATACAAAACAGAAACCTAATAAGGATCTACAGTGTAGCACAGGGAACTCTTCTCAATACCCTGAAATGACCTATATGGGAAAAGAATCTAAAAAAGAGTGGATCTATGTAATGTATAAATGATTCACTTTGCTATACACCTGCAATGTAATATATAAATAATTCACTTTGCTGTACACTTGAAACTAACACAACATTGTAAATCAACTATACTCCAATAAAATTTTAAGTTGCCTAAAAAAATAAAAAAGTTAAGAATGTAAAAAGATAACCCACAAAATGAGACATTTGCAAATCATATATCTGATAAAATTTAATATGCAGGATATATGAAGAACCCTTATAACTTATAGACATTTCTTCAAAGAAGATATACAAATGGCAAATAAGCACATGACAATATGCTCAGTACCATTAGCTATCAAAATTTCAGATAAAACCACCATGAAATACCACTTCACAAACCACTAGGACGGCTATAGTCAAAAAGTCAAATAATAGGTGTTGATGAAGATGTTGACAAACTGGAGCAATGTTGTTGAGAATGCAAAATGGTGTAGCCACTTTGGATTTTTCTTTCTTTCATTTCTTTTGCAATGTCCTTAAGTTCATAGATCTTTTAATCAGTGTCCAATCTTTTAAGCCCCTCCAGTGAACTGTTCATCTAAGATATTGTATTGTTTCACTGCTACAATTTCCATTTGGTTCTTTTTTTGTTATCTCCAAATCCTCTCATCACCATATGCATGTTTTTCCTTAAGTATTTGAGTAGATGGATAAAAACTATTTAAAAATCTTTGCTAATCCTATTGTCAGTCATTTCTGATTGCTGTCTATTTATCAGTGTTTCTGCTATGATTCATATTTTCCTAATTCCTTCAATGAGTAGTAAGTTTTTTAATGGATTGACATTGCAAACTCTACATTGTGAAGGGTTTAATTTTGTTAGTTCCTTCAGGGTGTTAAGACTGTTCAATGTGACAGGTTACTTCTGGATCGTGCTGCTTTCAAGGCTTGTTATTAAGCTTATGGGTGGGAGTTTAAGGTAATCTTTACTCTGGGCTAGTTTAGCTCTCCTGCCAAGATGCGACCCGTCTGCGGTGTCTACTGAATGCCCTAAATTTCTCTCTCCATTCTGGCAGCTCAGAACATGAATGTTTCCCAGCCCTTCTGTGCTCTGGTAACTGTTCAGCTTCCAACCCCCCATTCTTTGCCCAGCATTAAAAGGTTTCAGCAGTACACTCAAGAAAATACCTGTGGAGACTTTTGTGGCTGTTCCTTTGCATAAGTCTTTCTTCAATTTTCTGTCCTACAAATTCTAGCCCCCTCCATGAACTCCCACCTCAACTGAGGACTGTGCTTTGACTGGGACTCCCCCCTTCTCTGCATCTTAGCACAGAAAGTGCCCATTATGAACTGTGTTCCCCCAAATTCATATGTTGAAGCCCTAACCCTCAATGTGACTATATATCAGAGACAGGGCCTTTACGGAGATAAAGCTAAATAAGGTCATAATGGTACAGCTCTAATCCTATAAGGTTGGTGTCCTTTAAAGAAGAGATACCAAAGATCTCTCTCCCCCTCCACATGGGCACAGAAGAAATGTCACGTGAGGACATAGTGAGAAGACAGTCGTCTACAAGCCAGGAAGAGAGGCCTCCCCAGAAACCAACCCTGATAGCACCTTGATTACTTTAGTCTCCAGAATTGTGAGAACCTAAATTCCTGTTGCTCAAGCCACCCAGTCTGAGGGTTTTTGTCAGGGCAGCCTGAGCTGACTAAGATACACTCCCAGGATAAAGTCTGAATGTGGTGGTTAATTGCTATGTTCTTTCTCTTGGAGATCAGTCCTGTACTGCCTGTTGTCCAGTTTCTCAAAGTAGTTGTTTCACAAATTTCATCTACTTTTAATTATCTATTCAGGAAATTTAGTTAGGTCTGTTACTCCATCATGGCCAGAAGCATGAATTCCCTTGTAACATGGTTTTTTGTCTTCTAACCAAATGATCTTCAGAAATTTCTGGGATAGTAAGAGATGGAGAGGTACAACCCCATCGTGAGGGACCACTGAGAAGCCTTTAGTCACTGCCCATTATTCTCCTGAGAAAAGCAAGTGTATTATGCCACCTTGACTGCTATGGAAGAGGGGAATCTATACATCAATATATCTGGCAGCTTAGTATAGGCTAATCAAGATTTCAGGAGGACAAGGCTTTTAGGTCCTACTCATACTTCACTTTCACGCACTGGAGAAGGAAATGGCAACCCACTCCAGTGTTCTTGCCTGGAGAATGCCAGGGACGGTGGAGCCTGGTGGGCTGCCGTCTACGGGGTCACACAGAGTTGGACACGACTGAAGCGATTTAGCAGCAGCAGCAGCAGCATACTTGTACTGAGTTCTCGTTCAGTCCAAGAGAGTAATCAGTTTAATATCCATCATATGATTTTCCTTAGAGTTAAGAAAAATTAATTCCCTACACAAGTATCTAGCTGTATCATTCCTGAAATCAAAATTCATAAGATACAGAGTATTGTCCCCAGAGACCAAAGTCACGATTATGTCCTTAACTGGGTCACAAAGGGCAAGGATGGATTCTTAAAAACAGAAAACAAGAGGGACTTACTTCCCTGGCAGTCCAGTGGTTGGGACTCCACCATTCCACTGCAAAAGGAATGGTTTTGATCCCTGATTGCGGAACTAAGATCTAGCAAGCTGCATGGTGCAGCTAAAAAACCCCACAAGAATAATTACTCTAAAACTCCAGACACTTTTAATTACAATGAATTTCATGCACTCTGGGCAAGGCAGGCAGGCTCCTTAGCCAATGAGCATAAAATAGATACAAAAAGAAACTTAAATGATACCAAAGGGTTAAAAATTACGTTGTAAACATGAGACTTTCTATTTAAGGAGGATAATTCTAAGGGAATGTAAATTTTAGCATGACTCTAAACCCTGAAGTAAAAGAAAACTCCAGAATATAAAGGGACTATGCCCACAGAAACTGACAATGAGTTGTAACTGCATAAATCACTGTGTTTGTCTCTGAGGTCAAAAATATCTGAAGAGATGCTATGAGGATACCAGAATATTTTTGTTAGAGCCTCTGCCTCCCCTCTGCTCCAGCCCCCCACACCCTCACCTAGAGCCAAATCACCTCAAAACCCAGATCTGATCCTACTACTCACCTGTACAAAACCCCTCCTTGCCTATTAATCCATAGAATGCAGACCAATTATTCCTCAGCTCTCAATGCCCTCTACCATCTTCCCCCCAACCTAGCGTTCCAGCCCATTTCCCATCACATCACTCACCCCTCATCCTCCCACCCTCTCCCAGACACCTCCCCTCAATGATCCTTCCCTGCAGGAATTATCAGAGATTCTATTCCTCCGCACTTTCCCATCTCCAAAATCCTTGTTCCTCTTGCCTCCCCAATCTCCCTCCCCCATTTACCAAAAATTCTATATTCAAGGGTTTAGAGCCAATGCCCCACCCTCTACTTCTGTAGCCCCCTTTGTTAGGCTTCTTTCACCAGGACTTACTATTTTGTGCTGTGTTTAACTTGAACTATAAGCTCCCTGAATGCAGGAACTGCACTATACATCTTCACAATTGTTAGCCTCCACATTTCCTGACACAAAGAAACCTCAAAACATGCTTTAAGAAGCTAAACAGAAACACTGTTCTGCAGTTGGAATATTAAAAGAACACAGTTGCCTTTCAAGTGTGGATTTGCTTGTTCTTCCTACAGACTCCAGAGCTATTCCCCACCACACTCTCAGTCAGCCTAAGAAAAGGTGGAAACCTGGAGGATTTAAACACAAGTTATTTTAATTGTTAGACGTTTCTGGACTCTATTAATCTGAAATATTAATCATCTTTTACCATCCAACTCATAAATACAAATCTCTCCAGGGGAAAAAATATTCCTGCCGGGAGCCAGCGAGAGGCACTCCACTCATGACAAAGGTCATGAGGAAGGAGGCTTGGCATACGCAAAGGCGGGATCGAGCCTCAGGAGTCCCCCTGGATATTCTCGAGCATCTACCCCCAAAAAACCAGAGTCTGCCTGCTTTATTGCTTTGTGCTCTCACCTCTGACTTGGGGGCTGTCCCCCACCACCATCTCGCTCTCTCTGACAAAGAGTTAACTTACAGCTCCAATTAATAAAGTTCCTGGGCATTAGGAGTGTTTAAATCCAAACCACTCAGATCGCTCTCTAACTCGCCTGACAAGTTTACCCGGACTCCTACAGCTATGCAAACGATTGTTTACAGTCTCCCAGCCTCAAGAGGCACCGGAAGCTTAAGATATTCAAATAGCTTAGAGCCTCTCAGAGTTAGAAACTGTCAGAATAAAACTAGTAAAAGATTTCATTGATGAGCCAATGCTTGCTGCCAAGTTTCCACATCCCCTGTATTGTATCCTTGAATGTGTATTAATTAATATAGTTGGTATGTAGAAAAAATAAGTAGTGGCCTCGGTGTTAGCAACTTTAGACCCTTAAGGTAATAAACTCTTTCCTTTGTTGTAAACCCACTGCACCTCTGCCCTATAGGAATGCAACTTTATCTAATGCCTTCGGAGGATGGCGCCAAACCTTAAAATAATTACTCTTAGAGAAAATAAGTCTTACGGTTGACAAACCTTTGTCAAGAGTCATAAAATGTTAATAGGCCTTCTGGCCAGAAGATGATGTAAATCACCTAAACCATTTTTTTGTATAAGATAAATTTGCAGGAAAGAAACCCTGGTTTTGATAAGGATCAAAGACTGCTGACTTTGCATGATTTCACATCCCCTATTATCCTTTATGTGCAACTTAGGGTATAAAAGCCCCTGTTGAAAATAAAGCTACGGGCCTTGTTCAGCAAAGCTTGGTCTCCCCATGTCATTTTTTTCCTCAATTTCCAGCTGAGTCTCCATCTGGAGCACGGAGGTCCTCTGTGACCATTTATTTGCCTGGGCTTCTAAGACCCACTCGAGGTGTCCAAGGTGGGGCACCTTCCGTTATTCGAGAGGGCGCCTGCGGCCTCTGTGGTCAGAGCTAACCTGGTGTCACAGGTTATATTGATTTTCCACGTAAACCAAGCTACTCAGCCTCTTTTCTCCACTGAATTTTCCTACTGAGCTATCCTCATTCTATCACTCTTTATATCTTTGATGAACATTTAAATAAGTCGCCGACGCCGTCTCCCCTTCGAATAGCCTGGATCAGCCAGGGCTCGACCCCGGCATACTCCTACACCAATGCTAGGCTGTTTTTAAACTTACTGGCCTCAAAGCTGCTTCTGGTCATGGTTCACTTGCTCACGCAAGTTCCAAGGAAATAGGGACTTCCCCAGGAAACAACGTGAAGCCTCTTTCTGTGTCCCCTTCCGTGCTCTGCAGTGGCCCACTACCAACCTCAAGCCCTCAAAGTCCTTCTCCTCTGTTCCCAATCAAAACCAGACATTATTTACTAACAGCCATTTCTCTTTGTTGGCTTGACAGTCTTTTCCCACAAACATGTTTGTCACCTTCAATTTAGCTCTTTATTTTTGGAATGAAAGTCTTCCTCTGTCGAAGCAATTTTAAATACGCAAAAACTACAGGGACGCAAAGGAGACTCTTGAAACTATACCAGGCCTCCTTAATAGGAAATCCGTTCAGTCTTGGCTAGAAAATAACTGCCCTCCTCACTCTACCCCACCACCAACCCCAGGTCCCAGGTAAAGGATATGGTTCCCAGGATCCATTCCAGTATCCTCTAAGCAAGCATATGCTGGTCCACTGGTCTCTGTCTCTCAATCTTTTTCTTCGCCTTTCCCAGCACCCTCCTCCAACACTCCTAACAGCTGCCCTACTAACATTTTGATCCAAGATTATTCTTTGTTGTGGGAATGTGTCTTGGCCACTGTAGGATGTTTCATAACATTTCTGGCTCTACCAGCTATAGACCATGAGTTACACACCGCACCCTCCCAAGAGTGACAATCAAAAATGTCTCATCACCAGTGTCTCCCGGACAAAACCTCCAGCTGAGAACCACTGCCTTAACCAAATCCATTCCTCCATCCAGCCATTCATTCACAGGCAACATTTATAAAACCAGCATTTTAGCCTTCCTCAAGACTTTCAGAGGCTTAGGTTTCCAGCATGTTTGTCATTACTTTACTCTGGACAGTATTTAATTGGTTTCTTGGCATTGTAACTCTCTTTAACATTTTCAAACTCACAGCTACACTTCTCGCATGATCTTTCACATGCCTCTTCTGGATGCAAATTTCCTGGAACACATCCTCTTCAGTTACTGTAATAATCTTTAAGTATAATGCTGTAGTGCAGATTGTGCATAAACTTTATGTACATTTAAAGCAAGTGACTATAATGTGTACATTATGTACATTTTAAAGCAAATGACTCCATGTTTCCTAAGATAATGGGTACAAACAGGTGCACACACACACCCCACCCCAAGAAAAATAAGCAGTGCAGCAGGGGTTACATACATGTCTCAGGAGAAATGGCTTCCTAGAATGCAAATTTTAAGACTTAGGGAGTTATTAAAAACAATAAAAAGTTTTGTTAAAAGCAACATGAACAATTTGGAGTGCATTTCTTGCATGGATTTTGAAATAGGTCTTTGACAAAATTGTTTTGCAAAGTCACATCAAGCCAATCCCAGGCAGACATGTGCTTCAGCACAAAGGTTGAGAGGCCCTACTTTAATGGGTTGGAGGACCTTCTTTGAATTAAAATTACAAGAACTTCAAGAAAACCTATGATCCAAACTCCAGTTCAGACACAGGTGCAGTATTTTCAAATCCATCTTACAGATGAGCTTTGCCTTCCCTAGGACTGGTACCCTCCTTCTTTCGCAATTCTCATCATGTAAAGCAAGGAGGGAAAGTGGTCAGGAAAACTATGATTCCTAAATCCCTTCTGGGGGAAGGGTCCTTCCAGGTCTGAGTCCATCTGTAGCCTGACTTCAGTTATGTCAGGACAGAAAACTGTCATGTAAACTTGCCTTCTCTTCTGGTGTATCCTGCCTTTTCAGTTTAGTTGAAAAATTCCACATCATAGCTAAAGCAAATAAACAGTTGTGAAGTGAAACTGAGATTAAAATTTTAAGTTGGCTTTGTTAGTGGTCTCTTCTCTTCCCACAAGCGGTAATTCCTTATTTGCTCTCTTTACTTTTCTCCTCCTTCCTCAAGCCTCACCAAGCGTACACGATTTTGTTTTCCTTTCGGTTTAGCATTCCCACAAGCTAAACAATCAGGGCAAGATTCTTAACTCTTAGTCTTTTCTCCAGAATTCTGAAGCAAATCTCAAAATCTTTCATATCACCAAATTTCCACATGTTTATTATAAATTTTATTGGCACAATCACACTAATAATCAACCTATTATTTCAGTTCAGATTCAGTCGCTCAGTCATGTCCAACTCTTTGTGACCCCATGAACAACAGCACACCAGGCCTCCCTATCCATCACCAACTCCCAGGGTTTACCCAAACTCATGTCCATTGAGTCAGTGATGCCATCCAACCATCTCATCCTCTGTTGTCCCCTTCTCCTCCTGCCTTCAATCTTTCCCAACATCAGGGTCTTTTCAAATGAGTCAGCTCTTCGCATGAGGTGGCCAAAATATTGGAGTTTCAACTTCAACATCAGTCCTTCCAATGAACACCCAGGACTGATCTCCTCTAGGATGGACTGGTTGGATCTCCTTGCAGTCCAAGGGACTCTCAAGAGTCTTCTCCAACACCACAGTTTAAAAGCATCAATTCTTCGGTGCTCAGCCTTCCTTATAGTCCAACTCTCACATCCATACATGACTACTCGAAAAACCATAGCCTTGACTAGATGGACCTTTGTTGACAAAGTAATGTCTCTGCTTTTTAATATGCTATCTAGGTTGGTCATAACTTTCCTGCCAAGGAGTAAGCATCTTTTAATTTCATGGCTGCAATCACCATCTGCAGTGATTTTGGAGCCCAAAAATATAAAGTCAGCCACAGTTTTCCCATCTACTTGCCATGAAGTGATGGGACTGGATGCCATGATCTTCGTTTTCTGAGTGTTGAGCTTTAAGCCAACTTTTTCACTCTCCTCTTTCACTTTCAAGAGGCTCTTCAGTTCTTCTTCACTTTCTGCCATAAGGGTGGTGTCATCTGCTATCTGAGGTTATTGATATTTCTCCTGGCAATTTTGCTTCCAGCTTTTGCTTCCTCCAGCCCAACGTTTCTCATGATGTACCCTGCATATAAGTTAAATAAGCAGGGTGACAATATACAGCCTTGACATACTCCTTTTCCTATTTGGAACCAGTCTGATTTTCCATATCCTGTTCTAACTGTTGCTTCCTGACCTGCATACAGGTTTCTCAAGAGGCAGGTCAAGTGGTCTGGTATTCCCATCTCTTTCAGAATTTTCCAGTTTATTGTGATCCACACAGTCAAAGGCTTTGGCATAGTACATAAAGCAGAAATAGATGTTTTTCTGGAACTCTTACTTTTTTGATGATCCAGCAAATACTGGCAATTTGATCTGGTTCCTCTGCCTTATCTAAAACCAGCTTGAACATCTGGAAGTTCATGGTTCATGTATTATTTAAATACACTATATGTATTAATACCTTAAAAACAGTGTCTCATTTCTAGATCATTTGGACTATTAAGAGATGAAATGCAGTAGCATTTTCTAATACATTAAAAAAGTATTTAGGTGGAAATATCATCAGCATACTTCCCTGCAAACAGACCTGTTCTTAGCAACTCAAGAATAGGCATAAACAAGAGTGGTAATTGTTTTTTTCTCTAGTAAGAGTTGCTAGTACACAAAGTAAATGAGTATAGCCAGTGGCCCCAGGGAATACTGGCAGCAACCTGCCAGCCAGGTTCTAACACTTTACTAGCCAAGCCAAGCGATCCAACACTGGTTCCATATATTCCAGATAATTCCCAGGTACCTAAGCACTTGATCTCAGCAGCTTATAACCACAAAGCCATAAACCTGTCTTACACAGTTATGATCCTGAATAGGAAGAAGGTTGTGTGCAGGGAATAAAGTCAATAATTAGAGAAAAGTAGACTTAACATGTCAGAATTATTAGAGTGGATATTATTTGAGAAAAAGAATCCAAAGAATGTAACTCAAGTTTCAACGAAGTGATTTGAGACTTTATCAACATTTCATATTCCTTTCCCATTCTCCCCAGGCCCCCACAAAATCTCCCAAATTACGGTGGAGGCGCATAGAAAATGAGACTAACTTTACATTGGATTTTTCTATTACATGAAAATTAATCTTTTCCTTTTGGGAGGCTTAAGTTTAGAGTGGGTTTCCCTAGTGATTTAAGAACTCTACTGTGGTTACTACAATAAAACTAAAAGTATACATTTTGCCTACTCAGAATGGTAAAAATTTAAATACTCTGCCTTGAGAAAATCTGACAATTCAAATGCGTTATTTTATACTCAAAGATTTAACATTTCATTTTAAAATACCCACCCCCAAAAGTCTTATTAACCCCAAGGATAACAAATATACTGTATTGATAAAACAGATTAATTGGGACAATTAAACCCTCAATTTATTTCCTTTAAAACAATCTCATCTCGTTCCGTTTCTTCTTCGAGGTTCTCATTTTACTGACTGTCTTGTTCTTAGTAAGTCATTCTACAAATGTGAAGTGAATGTGGAAAATCTGTTCCACAAGCTACATCTGTCCTGAGCTCTCCGCACTCTGACCTCTGGTACCTCTGCGACTGTGCTCTTCAGTGTGGACCTCAAACTGAGGGCATTAGCATTATCTGGAAGCTGGGCTAAAGTACAAATTACTGGAACCTCTCTCAGACCAAATGAATCAGAATCTCTAGGGACAGGATCCAGGAATTCGCCTTAATTGTTCTCTCAAGTTGTAAAACCACTGCTGCTACACCTTTGCCTAGATATCATGTTTCCTTTTATTTTGCTCATGCTTAACAAAGGCAACAAAAGACATTCCACAAGCCTCGACAGAGAATGGGTGATTTAACACTCTTCCCACTGTTCCTGAGACCAACTTCTATTTTTCTCAACTTCTATTTTTCTTCAGTTCAGATCTGTATCTGCTTCTATTTGTTTTTAAGCCTAGAGGAAAGGAGCCAGGGACTTTGAAGGAAAAGGCTCAGCTGGATTTAAGGAAAAACAACTTTGCTTTCTCTTCTGAGACTGTTAAACGGTCTGTATCAGTCAAGACAGAAACCCTCATTTTATTTCTCTCCAGATTTGGGGATGTTAGCATGACTTTCACAGGGATTCTGGAAGTTAGGGGTGAAGGACAATAATCTCAACTGCTGCTCTTTGCTCCACCTCAGCACAGAACATACCACAGAGCTGCTGAAAAGCACACACTGAAGTACACACAACTGGCCCATCAGGTTCAGGAAGCAGTTTAAGGTCCAAGAGTATTAAGACTAGAGTGCCAAACTGCGGGCGGGGCTGCTGCGTGGGAACGGGGGTGTGTTAGCACTGGGTGGGTTAGGAAGCCATTAGAAAGCATCACTTGATAACAACTTTTACAACGACGTAAAATTTCCTAAATACAGTTATCAAGTGTTCTAACCACAGAGTCAGCTTCAGAAAGGAGGGATTCCTTTCACATCAGCTTAATAAAAGTTTATTTTCACAATGCTATAGAGGTAAGCCCCTGAACTTCAATTCCTCATGTTTCTCTCAAAAAAGATTTTAAGTCTTAGTATTAAATATCAAATCATGCTTTAAGGTTCTGTAGGCTATTTTTAAAAATCAAAATTAATTAAAATTGTGACAATGATAAAATGCCAACCAATCAAAGTCCCAAACTAATAAAATTCAAAATAAGAATGATTAGGATCCTGTTATATTTTGATAGTCATGTTTGATCAACTGCTATCATTAATCTCAGTGCCATGAGTTAATAATGCACATATATCCTGAAAGCCTATGTTTTTTGTACATTTTGTTGCTGAGGTATAAAGCCAGGTTTTACCAACTTTTCTTTATTAATCTAATATATAATCTCTTCCACAAAGCAACTACGTAAAGACCCCAAGGTGTCACGTTCTATGGTCTCCTAATTAACACAGTACATAAACATTTATAAACTATACAGCCACAGCAATTTATAAGCAACTATGTAATAAATTTTGAACTGTTAGGAATATAATAAAGCCACATTTTAAATAGCTTTCTCTTTTTTTGTATTTTTTTATATTCACACATTCCACTAATTTCTTCACTAGACTCTATTAAATCTTAAATTTAAATATGGCTAAACATAAAATAATATTGAAGGGTGTCAACAAAATAGTTGAGTTTTATCAGTGACCAAGTCACTTAAAGCTATTCTTCAAAAGACGAGTCATTCACCCAAGGCCAACATGGAAAAAGTTAGAATTAAATCTTAAATTCTTCATGGCTGGCCTGTCAGACACATGGGACTATCTAAGATTCAAGTTTGGAAGTTCTAAATGTCAAAAGGCTAACCATCACTAGTGGAATGTCTGGTGCTGAAGAAAGACCCTGCACAAACTCAACAGTGTGTTCAACTTGTAAGAGGGAAAAAGTCTGGGCTGGTACAAACCAAGTTAACAGGGCTTTAAACCCTAGTCAAAGACAGCGAAATGTTATTACACCTGAGTAATAACCTCCAAGTAACCTCTAGCTTAAATTATATTGACTCTTGCCACAGTGTGATCTTAGGTTAACAGTTCTGCAGCCTTAATTAAAAGGATAAGGCATTTAATCAATTTTCTGTCATGAATTATTAGGCTAACTTCTGTTCAGCTAGGGACTGCAGTGTGTTCTACCTTGAGGCTGTCGCAATCATGATAACCAGACATACATTTTAACAAATATTCACTGACAAATGAAGTATAACATTGTGCAAAGTGTTTGGTGGACTCAATATTGAAACATCTCATAACTTTTCCATAAATCCCTTTTCTTCCACTAACAAAACTGGACCTACCACTTCTATTCCTACATGGAAGCTGAAGTATGGTATGACTGTAGCTATATGACTATTTTTCTACTTTATGGCCCTATTTCTGCTAAATTATAGTCTTTATCAATTTAAATTAAAAAAAAAACAAAAAACCTATCTTTTTAGAACTCTGGAAAGACATTAAATTCACCAAATAAAAAAACTTCAATTTTGTTCTTCAAATATAATACAATTCTGATATATGATGTCAAGTTAAATTATTAGACAAGTGATCTCCATGTACCTAACATTAATGTTGTAAAGAGGTTTAACTAAACTTTCTTTAGTGAAGCAAGTTTCAATTATCCTAACAATGGTGAGTGACCTATTACTAATGTGTGAATCTAAAGTGTGTCGCCTAGGAAATTATCAGTGAGTCAAAGGACAAAAATTTAGGTAGACAATTGTTAAATATAATGTTAATAGGTACGCTGGGCAATGAACTTGAACTTTTTATTTAACTTTATATCTGTTTAGTTTTTTATTGAGTTAAGTATAAAGGCCCAGTTAATCAACTCATTAAATTGGTCAAGGCAGAACACTTGAACTACATAACAGGATTTAAAAAGCAGTTGGTCTTTTAGTAGTTCTCTGGTAATCACACACGCACACACACACACATACACAATTGGTAGAGTACTCTGGATATAGGATTTCCCCCCCATAATCTTATATAATATGCTGTTCACAATCTGCAGTATTTTGAAAACTATATAAATTGGACACGACCAAATTAGAGATGTCTGATAAACTCTTATAAAGTATTTGGGAACTTCAGCTCTAGTCCCCAAAAGATCAATTTTAAACTATAAAAAAGGAAAATTTATATAAAATCACAACAGATTTAACAGAAATCTTTGAAAAAAAAAAAAAAAATTGTAACGCAATTTTCTACTTTTGAAAATATGACCAAGAAAAAAAAAGTACAAGGAGTATGTCTGCATTTTTTAAAACTATTAACTGAGTGGATCTGGGGAACAAAAAAAGCTATACAGTATTATTGCACTCCACGAATGTGCAGAATTCCAAAATGTGCCAGCACTGAAAAACTGCCTTGCATTGAGGTTTTCCAAGAGGTACAACGAGCCTGCCAAGAAAGCATCTGGTCTGTACTAACAGCTTGCTGTCTTCAGTACAGGCCTTCATAATGTCAGTCACGCTGCTCTTGCAAAAATCCCTTAATGTCTGAAAGATACAAAGAAAAAAAAAAGAGAATTTTATTTTAAAAATTCACTCTTATAAAATTAACTTGCTGATCAGAAAAGAACTGAAAACAGCACTGCTAAACAAAATTAACTTTCACCCCTCCATGTTCATGCACATTTGCTTCTAAATTTTCTATCGTGATCATGTGAAAAGAAATTGCATAGGCCTAAGAACTAGTTATTTGACGGTAAAGAGAGGGTTTATATGTACAATACAGGTATAGTACATGAATTCTAGTCATTAGGAGTTCATAGTCAAAAAAATGCTATTACCCGGCCCAGTTATTAAGCTTTAAACATAAAACTAATAGCACAACCTTACTTTATGGTCCAAACTCTCTTGGACACTTATAAGTTTTAATGAAAAAGACATTCATTTGTTAAATCTTAAGTTGGAAACTCAACTGACAATAAATGTAATATCTATTATTATATATGTATATCTAGTATACTAATATATATGTAATATCTTACCGATTCATGAGAATTAACTGATACCTATAGTTATTGCATTTTTAAACTACTTACAAAAGAGTTTTCAGTGCTGATAGTTGGGGCTATGATCGATGGTGTGGGATTGAATCCATATGCACGTTGAGCTTCATTTCATTGTCAAGAATTTGAACCAGCTGTTGCATGGATGGAAGGTGACCAGATTCCAACTTAGACCACACAGGTACATCTACAAAAATAAATGGTACCGCCCTCTCCAAATTAAAGATGATTCTATAATAGACATTCATTCTACAAATATGTACTGTACTCTATGCACACAGCTGGAGACAGAATTAAGCTTTTTGCTTTTATGAAATTTACATTCTAGTAGAGGAAATATAAAAAGAACTATACAAATAGCTACAAAGTTACCCTTGTACACTAAAAATTAAAACCAGAAGATGCTACAAGAGGGATATATGAGGCTGGGAAGGAGCCTTTGTACTTACTGTTATTAAAACAGAGATACTATTAAAATTGAGAGATATTATTATTAAACATAAAAGCTAAAATATAGAAGAATGGTACAAAGGAGGCTGGAGAGGTAAGCAGGGATTACATCAGGGATCAAAAAACTATAAAGGGTGAGAGAGCAAGCATGTTTAGTTCAAGAAGATATATAGTCTGTCCCAGCTACTTAAGATCCATTATAGCCCCAAAGCAGTACCAGGCAACAGATAAATGAATGGGCATGGCTGTGTTCCAATAAAACTTTATTTACAAAGCAGGAAGCAGAAGATATGGTACACAGGGCCATGGTTTGTCCGTGCCTATGTTACATCATGCACGGCCTTTTGTCCATGTTAAATGTTCTGGTCTTTATCTTGAGAACAAAATAAAGCCATTTAATAAATTTGAGGCAGTGAAGCAACAAGATGAAAGGTGCATTTAAAAAAAATCTTCTTTTAAATAACTCAACTGTTTGGAGCAGGTGTCAGCAAATTTTTCTGTATAAAGCCAGACAGTAAATATTTTAGACTTTACAAACCAAGAGGCAAAATCAAGGATATTATATAGGTACTTATATAAATTTTTCATCGATGAAACACAAGACTCTAGGTATGAGTACTGAAATTTGAATTTCATATAATTTCTATGTCACAAAATATTCTTTTGATTATTTATCCATTAAAAAATGTAAAAAGAAATTCTCTAGTGGTACAGTGGTTAGGATTTAGCATTATCACTGCAAAGGCCTGGATTCAATCCCTGGTCAGGGAACTAAGACCCTGCAAACCACATTAAAAAAACCAACAAAATCACATAAAAAAAAGTAAGCCCAAAAAACCCCAACAAAACCACATAAAAAAAACCAAGCCAAAAAAACCCAACAAAACGTAAGCACCACCTAGCAACAATGGAAGGACCTAGAGATTATCAAACTAAGTGAAGCAAGCCAGACAAAGACAAATATATGATATCACTTATATGTGGAATCTTAAAAAAAAAAAAAGATACAAATGAGCTTATTCACAAAACAGAAAGACTCACAGACACAGAAAACAAACTTACGGCTACGAAAGAGGAAAAGGATTAGGGAGAAGGATAACTTAGGAGGCTGGGATTAACATGTATATGTTGCTTCCCATAAAATAAATAAATAAGGACCTACTGTATAGCACAGGAAAATGTACTCAATATTAATAACCCATAAGGGAAAAGAATCCAAAAAAGAATATATATATACATAGAGAGAGAGGAATCACTGTACTGTATATTTGAAAACTACATGCCATCGTAAATCAACTATACTTCAATTAAAAAAAAAAACTTTTAATAAAAATAAGTAAATAAATTTTAAAACTGTAAAAGCCATTGTTAGCTCATAGGCCACACTATACTTGCCAACCTCTGGTTCAGACAATATGTTAAAGGGTAACAAGATAAATGTGGCTTGGATTAGGGTGGCTAGCAAAGAAGATAAACAGAAGCTGATCTTTGAAAATTGTAAAAAGTAGAATTGAGAAAAATTGGTAATCCATTAGATATGGAGAGCAAGTGATGTTATCCTAGGTTTCTGACATGAGCAACTGGGTAGAATGATAACGATGCCATTAAATAAGGGAGAAATGCCAGGAAAGGAGCAAATGGAGTATAAAAGAACTGCAGGAAGCTGAGGCAATCAACCATTTGGGAGTAAGCAATGTTTAGGATTCCTGGCTACATACAGAACATAGAAGAGCAGTCTAGAACTCTCCAGACTATACATTCAAGGGTCATCACACAGATGTTATTCTAAAGCCATGGGAGTAGCTGAGGACCATACAAGGATATAATTTAGCATAGTATGAAAAATAGAAAAGCCTAATGCTTAGTATAAATCATTTAAAATTTATTACAAAATGCAAACTGAATCAGAACCTACCATTCAAAGTTATCTCAAATGCACCTGTTGACATACACTGGTTTTCAATCATGTTGCTCAAGAAGAATACCATCATACATGCATAGACCTAAAAGAAAATACAATAAAACACAACAGGTTAAGTCAGTCTCAAATCAAAACAACATGACAAAGTAAACTTTTAAATACAGTCTCATTTTTATTTGGTAACTGTTCTTTTTAAATCTACCTGAAGATTATATACAACTACTCCCTTTCCATATATTCAGATAATGTACACAGCAAACTGCAATACTAATTTGCAGCTCTATATATTCTTTAGAATCTATATATGTTATTCCTAATGTAAAGATAAAATTTCTGGGGACTTCCCTGGTGGTCCAGTGGTTAAGACTCCACACTCCCACTTCAGGGGGCATGGGTTTGATCCCTGGTTGGGAAACTAAGATTCCACATGTGGCCAAAAAATAGAAAAAAAAAAAAAAAAAAAAGATAAAATTTCTAAAAATCTCATAATAGCCTTAATAAGTTAAACATAAGAACACCAGCTTAAGATGGATTCATTTTAGCATTTTTATGATCTAATGTATGAATTCCCAGGAGACTAGTGATGCAATCATCAGCAATTCCATGTATTCAATACAACCCGTCCATGTTCCAAATAAGTCATGTGAAGTCAAACTGGAAAAAAGTAGGTTAGAAAGCACTAGCATATTAAGTTACACTCATTCACTTTCTGAAGGCAAATCCATACCCTCCCAAGAAATTAAAAGCTCCTGCTGGACAGAAAGGTTTTAATTTTAACAAAATCACCCAATCAAAAGTAGGATGTAGTAAGGATGTCAATTCACAGCAAGCTGCTTCAGAAAAATAAATTAAAATGCCTACAGCAGATGAGAAGGAGCTTTCCCCTAGTCCCACTTGAGCTAGCTGGGCTCTGATTTCATAGAAGTTATCCAGGCATTTAGAGACAAAGTTTGCTTTCATGAGAACAATACACAAGGAAGTGTCACGAAAGCTACAGCTTTCAGGTATTCTCTTCCACAGTAGATAAACAATGTGTTAAGTCTATACAAGTAAACTGCACTAAAGATAATGTAGAATCAACAGAATTAACAAACATGGCACAAAACATTGTCGTAAGTACTCTTAATCCTACGTAAAAAAACATTTTGTTAATAAGAGTAGATACACATCTCAATTAGAAGTAGCACCTGAGGATGTTTATGTTAAGAAGTCTTGCCTGCTACTGGAAATTAAGTGATTCTGTAAGAAAAAGAACAGCTTTGTTATGAGCTGGCTAAAGGTTGTCTCAGCACAGAACTAATGGATAAGACAGAGAACTCCAAAAGACAGTAATTCTTAGAAGGAAATCTAAGCAATATCATTCAAGAGAGAAACAAAAATTAGTCCTATTTCTCATAGAAGAAAGGTAGACCCTGCAGAAAAATGATTTTAAGTAAAACAGATGAGAGCTCTAGAAAACAGTACGCTGCAACAAGACCCTACAAAGAAGAAAGCAGCACAAGATCCTTACGTATATTTATACTGATTTTTTCCAGTTAATTTGCTTTAGATTCCTCATGGACAGAAACGTCGAAGAACAAATAATAAAAACAGAGAGTTGGATAAGAGTAAATTGGTGGAAATCTCATTTTTAATGTGAATAAACCTATTAATACTCATTGCTGCTACTGCTAAGTCGCTTCAGTTGTGTCCAACTCTGTGCGACCCCATAGACAGCAGCCCACTAGGCTCCTCTGTCCCTGGGATTCTCCAGGCAAGAATACTGGAGTGGGTTGCCATTTCCTTCTCCAATGCATGAAAGTGAAAAGTGAAAGTGAAATCGCTCAGTCGTGCCCGACTCTTAGCGACCCCATGGACTGCAGCCC
This sequence comes from Bos indicus, assembly GCF_029378745.1. Lineage (NCBI taxonomy): Eukaryota > Metazoa > Chordata > Mammalia > Artiodactyla > Bovidae > Bos > Bos indicus. Next base: position 117,889,325 of record NC_091760.1, read on the forward strand.
ACCAGGCTCCTCCGTCCATGGGATTTTCCAGGCAAGAGTACTGGAGTGGGTCGCCATTGATAAAAGGCCTACATTGTGTATACATTGTTTTGCTGTATGACCTGGCCCAAGTTATACAATCAAAATCAGGTATGAAATTATTTTGTGCCCAGGTTCTACTAAAGTAACACTTCTCTATCTTTCAAACAATAAAACATAAGACCTAATCATTCTTAATATATAAATATGGAGACTACAGCCAAAGGAAGTTAAGTGCTTTGCCAAGAGGGAAAAAAAAACCAAACTGGTTTAAGTTGAAATAGCACATGTAAATGGCAAAAAGTACTTAAAAAAAGAAAAACCCACTAGACTATTTCATTGACAACCTAAAAACCTAAAGGTATCAAACCTATTATATACATACCTTATTTTCTTGGCCCCACTGCCAGATGCTAGGAGCCTGCATGCCAAAGAAAGCAAAAGGATCCTTGCCAACAATTATTAAGCCTATTAATACTAGCTTGAAGACTGACAGGAAAGATGCTATGTGTCTATCAAAAGAAAAGAAATAAATTAGTCAGAAGCCGCAATTTCTCATCTATTTCAAAATTTCATAAGTCAAGTCTATGTGTATAGACAACACTAAATCTAAAAATTGCTAAATATACCAGGAAAAAGCTAGTAACTAATTTTTTTCTCTTCAGGAAGTCCTTGTTGTTTATCCATTTTAAATATAGCAGTGTGTACCTGTCCATCCCAAACTCCCGTAACTAAATTTTACTGTGCAGCATAAAACAAAAATGTTTAAGATCCTGGAATCAATCAAAACTTAATTTATAAAATTATATATAGCACTGATCGGTAAAGATACTATTATTTTAACAGTACACAACTTTGTACCATTGACTTGATTTATTGCCACAATAAAAATTAAGAAAACACATCTTTAGAAGGGTTGCCATCTCTGAAATGATCTTCTTTTCCTTCTTACAGAAAAATTCTTTGGTATTTGGCTCAAATAAACTTGCTATTTACAAAACTGTTCTCTGTAAAGTATAACCAACTAAGAAATTATAATAACAAAGGATAGTTAATTCAACCAATTCATAAAAGTTTATTGACAAATGAGAAAAAAATTCATTTAAAAACTCCTTAATAAGCCAACATTTACTTACCTATATATTGGTTGAGGGAGGTAATTCTCTCCTTCTATGCGGATGTCAGGGTACCGCTGGCTAATAACCCGCATGTACTCCTCAAACACCCGCCTGTAACCTCAGGAAACACTGCAAAAAATAAAAGTGTTTTCATTAAGTGGTTTAGAATATGACTAGATTTATTTTGTAGTTACAGGACTTCCTTGGTGACTTAGTGGTAAAAAAAAAAAAAAAAAAAAATCTGCCTGCCAATGCAGGAGACACAGATTAGATCCCTGGGTCAGGAAGATCCCCTGGAGAAGCCAATGGCAATCCACTCCAGTATTCTGGCCTGGAAAATCCCGTGGACAGAGGAGCCTGGCAGGCTACAGTCCATGGGATCACAAAAGAGTCAGATATGACTTACTGACTAAACAACAACATTTTGTAATTATATAAAACTTAAAAATTATTACCAAGATTAAAAATCTTTCTCAAAACAGTCATATATTAGTAATGACTGACGGTGTATAAATGGACTTTTCTCACAAATGAGTTATCTTACCTTCAAGTAAATCCTTCTATTAGAACATTAATCTTTACAGATGTGGGTTATTGTTGAAGAAGCAAATGCCTATTTACAGAAGTCACCATATCCTCAACTTCCAAATACCGTTTTTCTGTTTTTTTGTTTATCAACAACTGTATAAACAATGAAATGAAAACAACTCATTTATCTGAATTAGAGACATTCAAAATCTGGACACAGGGGACTTTCCTGGTGGTCCAGTGGTTAAGAATCCGCCTGCCAATACAGGGGACATGGGTCTGATCCTTAGTCCAGGAAGATTCCACGTACCACAGAGCAAGTAAGTCCATGCACCGCAACTATGGAGCTCTAGAGCCCATGCCCTGCAGCAAGAGAAGCCACCACAACGAGGCCCATGAACAGCAATGAAGAGTAGTCCCCCCTTGCCATAACTAGAGAAAGCATGTGCACAGAAATGAAGACCCAGTGAAGCCAATAATAAATAAATATAATTTTTTAAAAAGTCTGGGCACAGGAATCTTAAAAAAATGCTAAGGCGTTAGACACAACATATTGTTTCTTATTCCAACTCTACCCTTAATTGCCTGCTCAATCACAATAAAAGAAACTTTAAAATTTCTTAGATCCCTTCTGACTCTCTACTTTACAAATAAAAACAGACTGAGAAGATACTTTTCAGCAATGACAGTAATCCATGTCATTACTCCAGAAATTAAGTCAACAGCATCCAATCATCTCCATTAAAATCTCTGAATAACTAAACTGTGGATCTATATGTTGCTCCAGGAAGAAAAGGAAGATATGCCACCAGAATGCATATACAGGGGGACAAAAGTGCATTGAAAACTTACTAGTAAGACACTGACTAAATAAACTGAAGACACAAATAAATGAAAACATTTCATGTCCATGGATTAGAAAAATTTAAATTGTTAAAATGTCCATACTTTTCAAAGCAATTTATAGATTTAATGCAATGCCTAACAAAACTCCAATGACATTTTTCACAGAAATAGAACAAACAATTCTAGTACTTGTATAAAACCAGAAAAGACCCCAAGAAGCCAAAGAAATCTTTAGAAAGAAGAATAAAGCTGGAGGCACCATGCTTCCTTACTTCAAACTATGTTACAAAGCTACAGTATGTATGGCAGATGTATAAAGGCACAGAGATCAAGGAGACAGAATCCAGAAATAAACCCACACATACATAGGCTCAAGTAATTTATAACACAGGAGCCAGGAATATAAAATGGGAAAAGGATAGTCTCTTTAATAAATGGTGTTGGGAAAAGTGGACATGCAAAGAATGAAAGGAGACCACTGTCTTACATCATACACAAAAATCAACTCAAAACGGAAGTTGAACAGAAGATCTGAAATCATTAAACTCCTAGAAGAAAACACAGGGCTAAGCTCTTTGACATTGGTCTTCATGATGAATTTTTTGAACTTGACATCAAAAGCAAAAATTAGTAAGTGGAGCTACAACAAACTAAAAAGCTTCTGCACAGCAAAGAAACCCATCAATAAACAAAATGAAAGGGCAATCTACAGAATGGGACAAAATACTTGCATATATAACTTCCAATAAGGGGTTAATATCCAAAATATATAAGAAATTCATATAATTCAATAGCCAAAAAATCAATAATCCACTTCAAAAATGGGCAACAGGGGAATTCTCTAGTCATCCAGTGGTTAGAACTCAGTGATTTCACTGTGGGAGACTGGGTTCAATCCCTGGTCCAGAAACTAAGATCCTACAAGCTGCAATGTGGCCAAAAAAAGAAGAAAACATGGGCAAAGGAACCTGAATAGACATTTTTCCAAAAAAGACATAAATATGGCCCAGGAACACTTGAAAAAATGCTCAACATCATTAATCAACAGGGAAATGCAAATCAAAACCACAATGAGTTATCACCTCATACCTGTTAGGATGTCTATCATCAAAACTACAATATAAAGCAATGAAGGTTCCACTTGGTAGGAAGAAATAGTATCAGTAATTGATAGCAGGACGAAACCTGAGATGCAAGCTTTGTCAATCATACAATCATCCAGGAAAAAAAAAATATCAACCACCACCATCACCAGCCCAAACTGCTGCTGCTACTAAGTCACTTCAGTCGTGTCCGACTCTGTGCAACCCCATAGACAGCAGCCAACCAGGCTCCCCCGTCCCTGGGATTCTCCAGGCAAGAACACTGGAGTGGGTTGCCATTTCCTTCTCCAATGCGTGAAAGTGAAAAGTGAAAGTGAAGTCGCTCAGTCATGTCTGACTCTGTGACCCCATGGACTGTAACCTACCAGGCTCCTCCATCCAAGGGATTTTCCAGGCAAGAGTACTGGAGTGGGTTGCCATTGCCTTCTCCGCACCAGCCCAAACTAACAGCATCAAATTTATATCTGACAGGGAGAATAAGTCCAAATGTTAGTAGATCTCAATATAAGAAAACTCACTAAAAAAAAAAGAGAAATTCACCACTCTTTCTTTACAAATAATACTTCTTCTACACTGAGAATGAAAATTTCACAAAAGATAAGTACGAAATTTTTGCAAAAGGAGACATGTCTCTATTAACTAAACAAAATAACTTAAGACTCTCCAGATACTTTATGTTTACGAATAAACATTTACTTTATCCAACATTTTATCATTACTATTGTTAGATTCACCAAGTATTGGTCTTTTTGCCACAACTGCTTTCTATATAAGAGAATTTTAATGTTGCTTTTGTTTTGAAGATATTACAAAAATAATGTAAAGCACTTATGTGCTTTACATTACCTTTTTATACTGCACATGGGGTTCAAACCAGTCAATGTGGGAATCAAACCAGACAATCCTAAAGAAAATCAACCCTCAGTATTCATTGGAAGGGCTGATGCGAAAGCTGAAGCTCCAATACTTTGGCCACCTGATACGAAGAGCCAAATCATTGGAAAAGACCATGATGCTGGGAAAGATTGAAGGCAAAAGGCAAAGAGGGCAGCAGATGAGATGTTAGATAGCATCACCAACTCAACGGACATGAATTGGAGCAAACTCCAGGAGATAGTGAAGGACAGAGAAACCTGATCACAAAGAATCAGACATGACTGAGTGACTGAACAGCAACAACTTACATACCTAACTACCTTGAAACCAAGAAATGCCACATAATTTCAATGCCTAAGTTTGCATCAGTATTTACAATGGAGTTGATGATCTAAAATGATAATATGTAACTTTTAATGCAGTATTTGAGAGCTGGAGACTTGAGCTGAAATTTCCTTTTTTATAGACAAAGAGGAAAAACTGAATCCCAGAGAGATCAAGTGACTTCAGATATGGTCCCCCTTAGTCAGGGCTGAGACTGGAACACAGACTTTATGATTTCAGATCCTAGGCCCTTTCCATTAAACCTCAACAAGACAGTTAGATGATGTAAGAGCTAACTTTTCCTGTGTCCACAAATCTCTGCTACTTTAAGGCTACAATCAAGTATCCATAAAGTAGCAGAGAACTCTTGAGGTTCTTCTGATGAAGATACAGATTCTCCCTCTGGGAGAACTAAGCCTGTGGGTCCCACAATCCTCGTCTTTGCTCTAGGAGTTCCAACCCTTCTTCAAGGGAAGCCCCAAGAGGCCCAGCTAGAGAGGAATGTCTAAGTACAGGCAACACACAGGTTAGATTCCTCCCTGGCTACTGTGCTCAGAAATCAGTTCTCCTGGTCCCAACCCCTCAGTTAAATCTCAGACCTTTGTATCAAACTCCACACCATATTCTTGAATCAACCCATAATCTTGACATCTAAAAAGGACTTTAAATCTGTAACTTTCTTCAAATTTCCAGTTATAAAATGAATAAGTCAAGGGGATGTATAATGTACAACATGGTTGACTATAAACTAATAATACTGTATTTCATATATGAATGTAGCTCTTGAAATCAAGTTTTCATCACGGAAAAAAACCCCAACAATGTAACTATGTGCATAATGACAGATGTTAACTGGACTTATTGTGTGATTATTTTGTAATATATACAAATATCAAGTCACTACACTGTACACCTGAAACTGTTATATCTCAAAACAAACAACTGTATATTTATTTCTGAAAAATGAAGCAATTTACAAGACTGACAACATATTCTTAGACAAGTTTTCTCATACATAAGTAAACATTCCTCCCTATATTTGCCTTCAGATGTGTGAAGAAAAAACAAGTAACTTTTTTCCTATATAATGATTTCCCCAAAATGTTAAAATTGTTTTGAAATAGCAATCATTATTGCTGACAGATGTTTTCCAAAATAAAACATATCTAGTGTTTATCGAGGTATGAAAGATGTTAAATTAAAGGCACACATGGTAAGGAATCAGTAATCATTTCACATCTACCACTACACCCAGCTCTTTCGACTTTTCCACTCTTTCTGGGTCAGTGAGTAAAACTATATAACTCATAGAATACCTTCAACAAAATAAGTATGTGAACATACTAAAAACATGTTGTAGCTGCTGCCTATTCCTTCGGCCCCTGAACCAAAGTTCTTAAGAAGTAAATTAATCCACCTGCAGTGCAGGAAGGGAATATTAATCCACCTGCAGTGCAGGAAGCACAGGAGACAAAGGTTTGATTCCTAGGTTGGGAAGATCCCCTGGAGAAGGAAATTACAACCCACTCCAGTATTCTTGCCTGGAAAATCCCATGGACAGAGGAGCCCGGAAGACTACAATCCATGGGGTCGTAAAAGAGTTGGACACGACTTAGCAACTAAACATATAATCACTTTGAAATCTCTTCCTTGTGATACAAAAATACCTTACAATAAGAAGCAACTTTTGCAACTGCTAAATTTAAAATATTTCACATAGTACTTCTCAAAGATTAATTTTGTAAAAGAAAGAACCTGCATACAAACTAGATGATCCTTTCTGTAATGAACAGAAAGGAAATTTAGGAATGGTCATGCTCCAGGCAAGAACACTGGAGTAGGTTGCCATTTCCTTCTCCAAAGCATGAAAGTGAAAAGTGAAAGTGAAGTCTCTGGGTCGTGTCCGACTCTTCGCAACCCCATAGACTGCAGCCTACCAGGCTCCTCCGTCCTTGGGATTTTCCAGGCAAGAGTACTGGAGTCGGGTGCCAGGGACGGGGGAGCCTGGTGGGCTGCCATCTATGGGGTCGCACAGAGTCAGACACGACTGAAGCGACTTAGCAGCAGCAGCAGCAGCATGCTGTTTCAAATACATTCTGTGCTTTTTTCAGTCCATCGTGTTTCAGTCTAATTCATGGTACCAATCATCCCACTTTTCCTTTTCTATACCAACATCTGCCCGTAACTGTAGTCAAATGCCTGCTTACATCAAAACCTACCCCTCCTATTTCCTTACTAAAGGAAAACAGGGCAAAATCTCAGCTATTTGTTGTTATAAAATAAAACCTTGTGAGTTCTTTCTCTTTTTTGCATCTCTTGAACTTACCACCCTCCCCCTCTTTTATTCAGAATAATCTCCCCTCCAATCATCAACTACCCACACATAGGATTGGCTCCTGTTTCTACAATAAAACTCAACTTCCTCCCAATATCTGATGTTCCAGAAATGCAAACCTGTCCCAGGAAGACCTGAGTGCCCTCTCTAAAAATGAAGAACCAGGATTTTAAAAAGTAACTATCAGGACTTCCCTAGTGGTTCAGTGGCTGAGAATCTGTGCTCCCAACGCAGGGGGGCCCAGGTTTGACCCCTGCTCAGGGAACTAAATGCCACTAGCTAAGAGTTCACATGCACCAATGAAGACTGAAGACCCAAAACAGCCAAATAAATAAAAAATATTTTTTTAAAAGGGAACTCTCTCCAGACAGGTGAACATTTAATCAGAGCTGTTGTGGGTAGAGAGGGGTAATCTTTTAAAAGGACTAGGGAGAGGAGATAAATCAATCTTCAAAGAGAAAAAAAATAAAATATTTTACTGAGAAAAGTACAAGTGTGAGCCAGGGGACGAGTGAGCAAAGTCCCCTCAGACGGTTCAGCCTTACATTTAGCTCCATCCTGAGGCACAGTGGCTTTCCTGCCTTTGGATTCTGTACTCTTCTTTTAGTCATTTTAAATGGATTTCCAACTATGTTGTTTAAACCAGTTTAAATTAGGTTTCTCTTCTTGCATTCTAGGAATTCCAACTAATATTTCCCCTGTGCTGAACCCAGAAAATCAGGAAGGTATTTGGTAAATACCACGTCTTATAACTATCAACAGCACTGACCAGTCCAACAGTTCACTGATCATTGAAAACTACATTTTTACAAGTAATCTTTATTTCTCCTTGTTCTGTTTTAGTAGACAAACTAGTAATAGACATTTGTCTAGTGCATCCCCTGCTATGCTCTAACTGCTTTAAGCAATGAAATCTGAACAAGGGGTTCTATAAACCATATAAGAAACAAGATATTTGGGGTGAATAGACAAACCTGATAAATGCTTTTTAAGAAAAACTACAAACAAGAATGCTTACACAGTGTTCATAGCAGCACTATTTATAATAGTGAGGACATGAAAGCAACCTAAATGTCCACTGACAGATGAATGGATAAAGAAAATGTAGTACCTGTATACAATGGAATATTACTCAACCAGGAAAAAGAATAAAACAATTTCATTTGCAGCAACATGAATGTACCCAGTAATTATCATACTAAGTGAAGTTAACTCAGACAAAGACAAGTATATGATACCACTTACAGGAAGAATCTAAAAAAAGATGCAAATTAATGATGCAAAAAACAAAAGTAAGACTCACAGACATACAAAACAAACCTATGGCTACCAAAGACAAAAAGCAGGAGAGAGATAAATTAGGAATTTGAGATTAACAGATAAACACTACTATGTATAAAACAGATAAAACAACAAGGACTTACTGTATAGTACAGGGAATTATATTCATTATCTTGTAATACCTCTAATGGAAAAGAATCTAAAAAAAAATTGAACCACTATGCTGTACACCCAAAATACTATAAATTAACTACACTGTATTTCAATTAAAAAAGAGTGCATACACACTCTGACTGAAGATCAAAATAGAGACCAGAATTTGCTCAGCATTTTTAAAAGTTGCAAAACTTTTAAACAGGTATGAGCTTACCAGGTTTTAAGAACGGTATTATATGAAACCAAATGATATCCATTCCACTTGCCTAACTCTCAGAACACTGCAATGGCCACCACAGTAAAAACACCTAGGATTACAAAATACACCTAACAAAGCTTCTAAGATTCCAGGTTTCTTGAGTTTATTCCAAAGATTTGACAAACATAAAATTCAATAAAAGATCTGTTTTTATTCTCTCTAGTCTTTGTGTCTTATTCTTGAGGTGACTAGTTTCTAGTTTCCCTATACCTTTGGCATAACATTTCAGGAAATCTTTTGCTGCAGACTATTCCATAAAGAACTAATAAATTGTATAAGTTCCTCAGCTCTTTGTGGGGAAGGGATTTTATCTCTTTAATCTGGAAAGCATTTCTCATCAACAGATTTATAAGATATATAGCCATTCAGTAAAAGGGATTAGATGAAAGCATTCAATAAATGGCAACTCACCTGCATTTTGCAAGAATTTTTGTCTCAACTTAAAATATTTCACATAATTTCATGCTTTTATTCTTTTCAATACATTGTTTTAAACTGAGGTATAATTCACATGCCATAAAGTTCATCCTCAATGCATTTTTATAAGTTGTCAGAATGATTAGGAAAAAAACAACACTGTGTTCTATGCTAATTCATTGGCCAAACTAGAGATGTCTCCAGGCTGCTTTACTGCTTTCCTGTTACTCCTATGCTTTTACCAGCATGCTGTAGACTGATTTCAGATATTAGAATCAGATCAGATCAGATCAGATCAGTCGCTCAGTTGTGTCCGATTCTTTTCGACCCCATGAATCGCAGCACGCCAGGCCTCCCTGTCCATCACCAACTCCCGGAGTTCACTCAGACTCACGTCCATCGAGTCAGTGATGCCATCCAGCCATCTCATCCTCTGTCGTCCCCTTCTCCTGCCCCCAATCCCTCCCAGCATCAGAGTCTTTTCCAATGAGTCAACTCTTCCCATGAGGTGGCCAAAGTACTGGAGTTTCAGCTTTAGCACCATTCCTTCCAAAGAAATCCCAGGGCTGATCTCCTTTAGAATGGACTGGTTGGATCTCCTTGCAGTCCAAGGGACTCTCAAGAGTCTTCTCCAACACCACGGTTCAAAAGCATCAATTCTTCGGCGCTCAGCCTTCTTCACAGTCCAACTCTCACATCCATACATGACCACACAGGAAAAGCCAGAGCCTTGACTAGACGAACCTTTGTTGGCAAAGTAATGTCTCTGCTTTTGAATATGCTATCTAGGTTGGTCATAACTTTCCTTCCAAGGAGTAAGCGTCTTTTAATTTCATGGCTGCAGTCACCATCTGTAGTGATTTTGGAGCCCAGAAAAATAAAGTCTGACACTGTTTCCACTGTTTCCCCATCTATTTACCATAAGGCCAGGAACCTTAGAAAGAAAACCACAAACAGGAACCTTAGAAAGAAAACCACCAACAGGATAAGTAGTAGGGGTATCTCAGAAATGAGAGCAGCAGAAAGATGACAGACAATAACACAATGAATTTTGGAAGGTTAGCCCCACCCGTAAAGATGGCAGCCAGGTAAAAAAGGTTACTGAGTATGGAGTACATTCAAAACTGATGTTTTACATGTATCACATTCTACGCCTAAAAGCTACCAAACTGAAGTAGAGGCCAACCAGGTAAAAATCCAACTGAAAGGAACAATATTAGCACTGCTCAACACTCCAGTTAGAAATTTTTAAATGGGGGTCAGGGGGAGAAGACAGATTATGTCATGACCTGAGTGGCCTACCACGGGATTGTATTCATTTTTTCGATAAATATTGCCTGATGGCAGGTACTGTTTTAGGTTCTAGATATTCAGCAGCAAGCAAAATAGACAAAGATCTATGCTGTTGTGATGCTGGCAACATTCTAATGAAGAAAAGAGAGTAAGCTGGTAACAGTCTAATGGAGAGGATACAATTCATCAATTGATAATATCTGAAGCTGTTTTCCTTGTCTTGCTTGAGAAACAGGAATGAAAAAAATGAAACACCTGAGGGACTATGCAAAAACTGTCACAACTTCAGAGTAGAAACAGCAAAAAAAAAAAAAAGATTCAAAATAAAAGCCTACATCCAAAAACATTCTGCAAGAAGAAAAAAAGAACGATAAAAAGAGATAAGGAAGGACTGTAAGAAACCGTGAAACCAAAAAGCAGAAGAAAAATATATATATATTTGAGGCCCTAAAAGAAGTAAACTGATGGGTGAAAAACTGAATCAGTAATAGGTGAATAATACACAAAAATTACAGATCTGAGTAGTATCATCAATAGAGGGGGTTTATTGATAAACCAGGTCTCTTTCCTATAGAAAACACCCTGAGAGACCACAGAATATTTACAACAATTGATCACAATTGGTCACAAAGAAAGCCCAATAAGTATGTGGATGAAGAATGTCATCAGCTATCTCAGTCAGCAAAGCATGCTGCAACCATTAAGCCATCAGCCACAGAAGACACCCCCAGCTGCGCGCCCTGAGGGGATTAGGGACGGAGAAAAACAGGATACTGGACCTAGACAGTTAAAGTACATATCAAAGAAATTTCAGTAAGCCCAGACTCTTGCAACTTCCCACATATAGAAAAGCGCTAAATTCATTAACCTGAGAGGTTTTTCTTTCGTTCATTCTTTCATTTCTTCCAGTAATCTGACACTCTGATAACCAATTTTTTTTTTTTCCTGCAAAAACTCCTGGTTCCTCCCCTACCTCTTCGTAATAGTCCCTTGTTGATGAGAGGCTGTCTCCAAGGGCTAAGTCCTCAGTACGTCCATGGAATAAAACATGACAGCAAATGTCACGTTCTCTGATTACAGAGAAATAAACTAGAGAATTCTAAAAAACCCAACCCACTGTAAGATCTTCTAGTAAGAGAATTACCTAGTTTAACTATGTCAAAATTTTAAATGTGATACCCATTAATGTAACCATAATATTTTACTTATATGGATTTAGTTTATGGAAATGATTGGACAAGTACACTAGATAACTGACAGTCACCTTAACAAAGTAATTTTATGAAAAATTAGGACCAACATAGGACTTCTCTGGTGGACCGGTGGTTAAGAATCCACTTGCCAATGCAGGGGACACAGGTTCAATTCCTGGTCTAAGAAGATTCCAAAGCCCAGGCACCACAACTACTGAAGCCCACGTGCCCTAGAGCCCATGCTCCGCAACAAGAGAAGCCACTGCAACCAGAAGCCTGTGCACCGAAACTAGAGAAAGCCTGTGGCAGCAATGAAGACCCAGTACAGCCAAAAATAAATACATTCTAAAAAAAGAATAATTAGGTCAAACATAAATGTTAAACAAAAGACTGAGTAGCTTAAATAAATTAAAGAATAGCTGTGGACTTCCTATAGCTCAGATGGTAAAGAATCTGCCTGCAATGCAGGAGATCCAGGTTTCATCCTTGGGTCAGGAAGATCCCCTGGAGAAGGAAATGGCAACCCACTCCAGTATTCTTGCCTGGAGAATTCCATGGACGGAGGGGCCTGGCTGGCTACAGTCCATAGGGTCACAAAGAGTCTGACACGACTACGTGAGTAACACAAAAAGAATACCTATCTTATGGAATACTATGCCTGTTGATACTCTTGCCTGGAAAATCCCATGGATGGAGGAGCCTGGTAGGCTGCAGTCCATGGGGTTGCTAAGAGTCGGACACGACTGAGAGACTTCACTTTCACTTTTCACTTTCCTGCATTGGAGAAGGAAATGGCAACCCACTCCAGTGTTCTTGCCTGGAGAATCCCAGGGACGGGGGAGCCTGGTGGTTGCCGTCTATGGGGTCACACAGAGTCGGACACGACTGAAGCGACTTAGTATAGCATAGCATGCCTGTTGATACAGAACAGTATTTACTGATATGAACAGATAAGTGATGGAGGGGAAGGCAAATTTCATAAAACCATACAACTATGAACTATGAACTCATTAATATAAAATATAGCAGGTGTCTGTGAAGAGTCAGCTTGAAGGAAGATTCTTCAAAATGTTATCAAAGAGCTACAAGTGTTTTTCATTTTCTTCTATATACTTTCTTTTTTTATTATTTTTACAACAAACAAGTTATTTTCATAGTGAAACTGAGAAGGAACCTGTGGGGCTTCTGGGCACAGAAGCCTTTTTGTCCCTTGTTTCTTGTAGCCAAGACTCCACCCTCCAGGACACTCCCTGAGTTCCAAAGGGCACCAGTTCTAAAGCAAGCACTCTGGTGCTTGCTTATAAGGAAAGGAAACCACCCGAGGTGAGATTTAAGAGACCACAGAAGCTCAACCAGACCACCTGGAGCCCTGCACACACCCTAATCCTGTCAGCAACCCCATCCAGAACTACTGTATAAAACTCATGAAATCCCCCTGGGTTGGGACACAAAGCAGGAGTCTGCTCTGCCTTCCTTTGCCTGGCAAACCAATAAAACTGATGTGTTCAGTTGCCAAGCTGTGTCTGACTCTATTTCGACCCCATGCACTCTAGCCCATCAGGCTCCTCTTCCATGGGATTTCCCACCAAGAATACTGGAGAAGGTTGCCATTTCCTTCTCCAGGGGGTCTTCCTGACCCAGGGATCAAACCCACATTTCCTATTTGGTAGGCAGATCCTTTTCTACTTCACCCAAAACTCTGTCTTTGAGATTCAATTCAGCAGCAGTGTACAGAGAAGCTAAGCTTTCAGCATCAACTGTCAGTAATCTATCTTAATTTTTTTAAAGGTGAAAGCCAGTAAGTAAAGCTTTCAAAGGTTTATTTACTGAAGTTACCATTATAACATTAACAAGAATACAAACAATAAATTACATAATGAGCACTTGATAAACGGCAGTAGCAGATATACTGTGCTGGGTGTTTTTAACAGATTATCTGACCCCAGCTCTCCTTATTTCCTGTGTACTCTGCCTGCATGCTGAGTCAGGCTTTATTTGCATGTGTTCTTCCTCTAGCTAGTAAAGCTCATCTTCTGTATCTCCTGATAGAGTTCTGCATACCCTTCAAGATTTCATTTCCTTCTCTGCAAAGCCTTCCAACCTCCTGAATAGGTAATCTTTCTTCCCTCTGGGTTTTTAAGACTTCTTTTAGAACACTCAGAACAGAATATTTGACTGTAATATTGTTTATATGTCTGTCTCTCCTACCAGACAACTGGTTTTTAAATGTTGCAGTTTAAAAAAAAAAATCATGTCTTCCTAAAAACTGAACAGAAAAAGAAAACAAGTGGTATGAAAAAGGGGGCATTAAAAACCAAGGACTTTGTTGAGGTTTGACAGAAAACAACAAAATTCTGTAAAGCAATTGTCCTTCAATCAAAAAACAAATTAAAAAAAACTAAGGGATTGATTATCAGTTCTTGCTAAAATCTACGTGGCCACGATTTCTGATCAATTTCAGGCTGCATCTCAATCAAGATAAAGTATTTGAAAACATGATTTTCCTTTTTGGAAAGCAGGGAATATCAATGAGATGAACTAGAGGACTCCAACTACACTCTTACATGACAAAGATGTAAAGGAGACATACATACATGCTTTCACTTTTTTCCTTTAAGTTTCTTAACAGTACTTAATAGAATATTAGAAGTAACAGTGTAGAGATTCCTTAAAAAACTGGAAATAGAACTGCCATACGACCCAGCAATCCCACTGCTGGGCATACACACCAAGGAAACCAGAATTGAAAGAGACACATGTACCCCAATGTTCATCACAGCACTGCTTACAATAGCCAGGACATGGAAGCAACCTAGATGTCTATTGGCAGATGAATGAATAAGCAAGTTGTGGTACATATAGATGCCCATCAGCAGATGAATGGATAAGGAAGTTGTGGTACATACACGCAATGGAGTATTACTCAGCTACTAAAAAGAATGCATTTGAATCAGTTCTAATGTGGTGTATGAAACTGGAGCCTATTATACAAAGTGAAGTAAGTCAGAAAGAGAAACACCAATACAGCATATTAATGCATATATATGGAATTTAGAAAGATGGTAATGATGACCCTATATGTGAGACAGCAAAAGAGGCACAGATGTAAAGAACAGACTTTTGGACTCTGTGGGAGAAGGCGAGGGTGGGATGATTTGAGAGAATAGCATTGAAGTATATTATCACATGTGAAATAGATCGCCAGTCCAGGTTCGATGCATGAGACAGGGTGCTCAGGGCTGGTGCACTGGGATGACCCTGAGGGATGGGATGGGAGGGAGGTGGGAAGGGGGTTCAGGATGTGTTCAGGACACAGGTACACCCGTGGCTGATTCATGTCAATGTATGACAAAAACCACTACAGTATTGTAAAGTAATGAGCCTCCAATGAAAATAAATTAATTTTAAAAAATAAAAATAAATAAAAAAGAAGTAACTAGAATACAACCAACATCCTTATTGTACAGAAGAAAAAGTTGAGAGCTAAAGAGATATATAATTTCCCCTAAGTGATGCAGAAGATAAAAAGGCAGACCTTTTTAGACCTCCAAACTGCTGGTCCAGTAAATGCTCAGTTTCCCAGTAACTACACCATTCAAAATTTATGAGGTTTCTAAATGATATATTAAATTTGATTTTGGCTACCACTTACCTTAATGGCAAACTGTAAGGAAACAATGTTCTAATTTTCTGTAAGGAGATAAAATCTTAAAACCATTCATATTTTACTTACATTTAAATGCTTTGAACTAAAGTACTTCATTCATTATTAAGAAGAAACAACTATTATACGCGCAGCACTCAGTTAGCTCCTGCTATTTATTTTCAAAATGGTCAAAACAAAATGATGACTAAATTCTATACAACTTTAAACATATACCACAGTGGCAGGTGCAACCGCTACCATTTTACTTCCCTCTGTAGCACTCTACCACTACTCTACTATCTGGATCAACTTCCTATTACTCCTTTATTTCACTGCTTCCAAGTAGTTCATTCTTCCCTTTCAGCATCTTTCTAAAAACCAAAATTTATCTCATAATCATTAGTGTGTCACAGTTTAAATGGCCATATTTTTTCCCTTCTGAGTGCTGCATAAAATAATGGTGTATCTTACAATCTATCATATCTTAGCTTTGGAGAAATATAATCCCTGCTATTTTAAGTTTTTAGTTTCAGTTACTGTGACTGTTTGGGAGAAGTGAAACTTTCTTTGTAGGATTTTGCCCTGGCGACTCTGTTTTTAGTTTTAAAACTGAACAAACAAAACAAACTTGTGGTTACCAAAGGGGATGGGGAGGTGGTAAATTAAGAGTTTAGGATTAACATATATGTACCACTAAATATAAAACAGGTATAGCACAGGAAACTACACTCAATATCTTATAACAACCTATAATGGGGAAGAATCTGAAAAAGAAAATATATATAATATATATATATATCTATCACTTTACTGTACACTTTAAACACAACATTGTAACCTAACACTTCAGTTAAAAAAAAAATTCAGGATTCCTCCCCTTTCATTCTCCCACTACACACACACAAATCTGCAAAAAACTATTATTTCCTTATACCATTTATCATTAGACATTGCTCCAGAACTGAGAAGCCACCTTTGACACCTCTCATTCCATGCCACCTCTCCAGCCCCTCAAATATATAATCACTAGGAACTAACTTAATCTCAGAAAGATCTCTTAGACCTATCCCTTTACTTCTGCCACCACCTTTCTATTCCAAGCTCCACTGTCTCTTGCCTGGGCAATTTCAAGAGTCCCCCTAAATGGTCTCCCTGTATCTATTTTTTGTCCCCTGTAAGGGGCTTCCCTAGTAGCTCAGACGGTAAAGCGTCCGCCTGCAATGCAGGAGACCCAGGTTCGATTCCTGGGTCAGGAAGATCCCCTGGAGAAGGAAACGGCAACCCACTCCAGTATTCTTGCCTGGAGAATCCCTGGACAGAGCAGCCTGGTAGGCTACAGTTCATGGGGTCTCAAAGAGTCAGATCTGACTGAGCGACTAACACACATAATGTCTTTCCCACAGTGATACCTACTGATTTTTCCTTAACATGGCCCTCCAGACCTTCCAAGGTCTGTGCCACCTTCTATCTAGTCTTTGAGGTCAAGAGCCTTGGCCTCAAGAAATTATGTTCTCTCCTATCATAAGGCCACCGAACATGTTATTGCTCAAAAGTGCTCTCTAAATATATTTTAACCTTCAAATCTCTGTTCAAAGTACATTTTCTCATGGAAACCTTCCCTGATCCTGTGACTAGGTCTCTCTCATACTACATTACTTTCCTATTGCAATTAACTTCTGTGAACTTCCTGATGTTCAAGTTGGTTTTAGAAAAGGCAGAGGAACCAGAGATCAAATTGTCAACATCCGCAGGATCATGGAAAAAGCAATAGAGTTCCAGAAAAACATCTATTTCTGCTTTATTTACTATGCCACAATAAACTGTGGAAAATTCTGAAAGAGATGGGAATACCAGACCACCTGATCTGCTCTTGAGAAATCTGTATGCAGATCAGGAAGCAACAGTTAGAACTGGACATGGAACAACAGACTGGTTCCAAATAGGAAAAGGAGTTCGTCAAGACTGTATATTGTCACCCTGTTTATTTAACTTCTATGCAGAGTACATCATGAGAAATGCTGGGCTGGAAGAAACACAAGCTGGAATCAAGATTGCTGGGAGAAATATCAATAACCTCAGATATGCAGATGACACCACCCTTATGGCAGACAGTGAAGAGAAACTAAAAAGCCTCTTGATGAAAGTGAAAGAGGAGAGTGAAAAAGTTGGCTTAAAGCTCAACACTCAGAAAACGAAGATCATGGCATCTGGTCCCATCACTTCATGGGAAATAGATGGGGAAACAGTGGAAACAGTGTCAGACTTTATTTTTTGGGGCTCCAAAATCACTGCAGATGGTGACTACAGCCATGAAATTAAAAGACGCTTGCTCCTTGGAAGGAAAGTTATGACCAACCTAGATAGCATATTCAAAAGCAGAGACATTACTTTGCCAACAAAGGTCCGTCTAGTCAAGGCTTTGGTTTTTCCAGTGGTCATGTATGGATGTGAGAGTTGGACTGTGAAGAAGGCTGGGCGCCGAAGAATTGATGCTTTTGAACTGTGGTGTTGGAGAAGACTCTTGAGAGTCCCTTGGACTGCAAGGAGATCCAACCAGTCCATTCTAAAGGAGATCAGCCCTGGGATTTCTTTGGAAGGAATGATGCTAAAGCTGAAACTCCAGTACTTTGGCCACCTCATGGGAAGAGTTGACTCATTGGAAAAGACTCTGACGCTGGGAGGGATTAGGGGCAAGAGCAGAAGGGGACAACAGAGGATGAGATGGCTGGATGGCATCACTGACTCTATGGACGTGAGTCTGAGTGAACTCTGGGAGTTGGTGATGGACAGGGAGGCCTGGCGTGCTGTGATTCATGGGGTCAAAAAGAGTCAGACACGACTGAGTGACTGATCTGATCTGATTGCAATTAACACAACGATAATTTTATGTGTTGTCATGGATTAATGACTGCCTTCTATTCTTGCCTTTAACATCTATGAGAGCACTGAACTGAACTCCCAGCACCAAACAAAGCACCTGCATAGACCTGGGGCTCAACTATTTGTTAAACATACAAATATTTGTCTAAAAAACTATAACTCAAAATTTCTCAGATTTCCTCCATTCAGCATTTTACTAATCTTGATCAATATTAACATCCAAATCAGTGTTTGGTCTTTACTTTCTTGCCTCTATACTATGAAAGCAAAGGCTAAAAATTGGCATAAATTTCATTTAAAATGTCTTCTAGTAATTGTTCCATTTACTTCTTAAAACTCCATTTAGAAATTGGTTGTCCTAAAATTATAGCAGTGTGTTCTTTAACAAAAATTGGAAAATTCTGATGCATTCTGCTTATGTTTTGAAATCTTAACTTTAATCTACTATTCTTAGAAAATCAATTGTCAAATGTTGACTAAGTATTAACCACGAAGAGCTGCAGATAGTAATCTCTTTAAACTGCAACAACTGATACTATGCTGGAAGTATGATTACATGTTAATTCACATATATGGGAGGAAAAAAGCATGCATACGAACATGCCAAACAGTACCTGTCAGAATACACTTACACAAAAATCACAGGAAAAAAAAATGTGATAAGGGAATCTTAAGGTTGGATCAGAAAACTTCCTTTTCTATGCTTAATGCCTAAACGTCCAAGTAAACAGTATAAACTTTCCTCCGAATATGCAACATCCTTACATGCATCTTCTTCAACTGCTTGATCAACTGATGTAATAAACCAAACATTCAGTTATATTGTGCTTCTCAGTAGGCTTTGAGAGGAGCCACATCTGCCCTGTTCACCAAGTTATCTTTAGCCTTTGGCACAAGCGGGTCTTGAATGAAGATTTACTGAAAAAATACATGAAAACAGAATAGGAAGTTTGTTGAAGCTACTCTGAATGCTTGATCTCTCTCTCTCTTCAATTCCATTATGCATTATCTTGTTCTATTAGCAATTACAAAAGTGCCACAATTAACAGATGATATATTGAGTTAAAGAAAGAGTACTCATAAGGAATATAAAATACTAAAAGGCAAAAGAAATGGAAAGGAAGGGGAAAACAGCTCATGTGCACACTGCTATATTTAAAATGGATAACCAACAAGGACCTACTGTATAGCCATGGAACTCTGCTCAATGTTATGTGCCAGCCTGGGCGGTTTGGGGGAGAATGGATACATGTATATGCATGACTGAGTCCCTTTGCTGTTCACCTGAAACTACCACAGCGTTGTTAATCGGTTACACACCAATACAAAATAAAAGTTTAAAGTTTGAAAAAACAAAAGTTTAAAGTTTTGGAAAAAAGAGTTCTCTGTTAAAACTGGTAATTAATGAAAAGTTGCACTTTACAGCACTTTGATTTTAAATGGAATTAAAAGAGTCTTCACAGATTTATCCTTGTCTTAGCTTCCTTCTTTTCCCAAACAAACTTGCAAATAAATGCCCAAGAGATTCTATCAAAATCAGAAACCAAAGATTCACTTTACTATATACAGATTAGTCTCAGGGGGAAAAAGTAACAAACAAGCTAAATTTACCTGTATTTGGTAGGGCATAGGGCATATTTTAATTTATTTATTTATTTGGAGGATAATTACTTTACAATATCGTGGTGGTTTTTGCCATACATCGCCATGAATCAGCCACAGGTGCATGTGTCCCCCCATCCTGAACCGTCCCCTCCCCCTCTCTCCCACCCCATCCCTCTGGGTTGTCCCAGTGCACTGGCCTGAGTGCCCTGCTTCATGCATCGAACTTGCACTGGTCCTCTATTTCACATATGGTAACATACATGTTTCAATGCTATTCTCTCAAATCACCCCATCCTCACCTTCTCCCGCATAGTCCAAAAGTCTGCTCTTTACATCTGTGTGTCTTTTGCTGTCCTGCATATAGGATCATCATTACCGTCTTTCTAAATTCCATGTATATGCATTAATATACTATTGGTGCTTCTCTTTCTGACTTACTTCACTCTGTATAATAGGCTCCAGTTTTCATCCACCTCATTAGAACTGATTCAAATGTGTTCTGTTTTTTTTTAATAGCTGAGTAATTCCATTGTGTATATGTACCACAACTTCCTTATTCATTTGTCTGCCGATGGACATCTAGGTTGCTTCCGTGTCTTAGATATTGTAAACAATGCTGAAATGAACATTGCGGTATATACGTCTCTTTCAATTCTGGTTTCCTCGGTGTGTATGCCCAGCAGTGGGATTGCTGGGTCACAAAAGGGCACAGGGCATATTGACAGGTTTTTCTGCCATATACAGATTTTTTTTTAGAGTGAAGCATTTTTGTATGTAACATGCTTAGGATCACTGCAAAAGAATTTAGGACAAGTCTGTACTTCTCTACTTAAAGAACAAAAGGAAACAAAAACTAAGTAACAAAGTTCAACTGAGGGCTTTTCCTGGTGGCTTAGTGGTAAAGAAGCTGCTTCCCAATTCAGGAGACACTGGTTCCATCCCTGATCCAGGAAGATCCCACAGGCCAAGGAGCAACGAAGCCCGCCACAACTACCGAGCCTGTGCTCTAGAGCCTGGGAGCTGCAACTACGGAAGGCCCAGTGCTCTTCTCTTGTTGTGCTCTGCAACAGGAAAAGCCACCGCAACGAGACACCGTACGCCGCAAATAGACAGCAGCCACTACTCATCACAACTAAGGCAAAGCCCGTGCAGCAATTAAGAACCAGCACAGCCAAATACAATTAAATAAATAATCTTTTAAAAAGAAGTTCAACTGAAGTACTTATGACTTTTTTGAAGCTTAATTTTAAGAACGGAATGTCTTTCCCTACATTTACTTATACATTTTCAAAATTTTGCTGTGTACCTAAGAGGAAGGTACATTTGCTAAATTACTGTGACAAGTAAACCAATATAAGCAACTGTAAAAGAATATTTTTGAAGAGCACAAATGAAACCCAGAGATAACAAATAGAAAAATTACTTAACTTGGAAAATGCAGTCTTTTTTTTAACTACTTAAATCCAAAAGTATCACACTTAATCCTTAATAATATTTATAAGTTAGTAAGAAGACTGCCACTTTCAAATGAAAAAAAAAAGGGACGGGGAGGGGGGGAGTCAAGCCAAAATTCCCATTTACAGTATCACATATGAAAGATGAAATACAATGATATATGCCAGGCACACAGTAAACACTACAGGAAGCTTTTTTTCAATCAGAAAGAGGAAGCAAGGTTTTAGTTTTCACTTCAAAAATCTTATTTTCTGACTTTCTTTAAATGTCACTTAAATTGATTTAATTTTAAAGAATTGCTTAGTCTTTAAGATTGAGCAAAAAGCTAATTGGATAAGCAGAAAATCTAAATTTTAGTACACTTATATTAATACATGAAGCTTGAAAAAACTGATTTTAAATGTATTAAGGCCAACACCAGTATTCAAAAATAACAGGATTCTTCAGATTTACTAATCTGACCACCCTATTCTGAGGGAAGAAAAAAAAAAACATCTTTTGAGATACAGGATTCTAATTTTACAATTTTGGTTTTTGTTTTTCATCGGAGCCTTTCAAACGTTTCCCAACACCACTTACCTTATCACATGCATTGCTATTCTGCTTCTAACACTTAACTAGGTAACAACAAACTTACAGAAAACTGTCAAAAACTGCCGGGTTTGGGGGGATGAGGGATTGTTTTTACTACTTCTGTTAAGGCCGAAGAGATCTGAAAGGTGGAGAGAGATGCCAGAGCAAGAAACTCCAGGGAGTAAGGGGATTGGAGAAGATGCAGTTGTCTGGAAGTGAACGTTTGTCAGAAGGGCAACGTGCTCCTTTTCAAAAACATTTTGGAAATTGCAAACGGAGATCAGCTTCCCTATCCAAGCCCATCAGCTATCAGAATCCCTACTCCCTCATCCAACAGTCACGTTGGCGGATGCTGGAGAAAAAGACGTCTGTCCCTCGCGGGATCCCTCCAATGACTCAAGTTAACCTTCGTCTAGCCGGGCAGCGAGGCCGCCAGGCGTAACCCACGAAAGGCGAGAGGAAAAGTGAACCCAGTGGCAAACGCTGGAGCTCCCGCGCTGACACAGCGCCGACTCATACATAACCCACCTCCGCAAGGCAGCCGGATGGCCGTGGCGTGACGCCGCCGACCGGTTCTCCGTACTGACAAGTGTCCCCAAGCCTTCGCCTTTCAGTATTTACCATTCCCCGACCCTCCATCTCCATCCCATTCATTCGAGGAACAAAAAAAAATCATAATAAAGTGAGCGGCTGTGCTTGGAGGCAAGGAGGGCGGACAGGCCATCCCCGGGAAGAGACCGGGAGGAGACAGGCGGCGGAAGGCTGCTGGCGCCGTTCTTCCGGGCCGGGGAAGGTTCAGCCCTCTAGGCCGCGGATCCGGGGCCTCGCGTAGTCCAGAGGGGCCGAGCAGAGGTGCGGCCGGGAGCCGGCGTTCCTACTCACCAAATCTGGAACTTGAGCAGAGGCCCCGTGGCGTACTGCATCTTTAATCTCTTGCCAGGCACGCCGCCCAAGTTGGCCGAGGCATCGCTCCGGACCACGGCCGACGCCGCCACCAGCAGAAGTAGCAGAAGCCTCATCTTAAACGAGCCAGCCCCTTCGACCGCCCTCACACTGAGACCGCAGGCAGCCCGAAACGGAGCCGGTGCTGGGAACTGATCCCCACCGCGCAAACGCGATCCGCCAAGGTCGACGAGGGAAGCAGCAATGCGCATGCGCATCCCGGCGCCCGCGCAGGCTGTGAGAGGGAGAGCTGACCCATTTTACTGTCCTGACCCACCATGTTGGGTGCGCGGGAGACTCTGGGATGGAATGAGAGGAGTAGGGAGGGACCTACTGCCGGTGGGACGTCAGAGGAGCCTGTTAATGAAAGCTCGTGACACAACTGAATTCTGCATACAATTTAATTCAGACATTTATCTCCCCGAGACGTTTAAAAACACGTGTTTAACAGTCTTGATTCAGGTGTGGGAGCTAAAAGAGAAAGCCCCTGCCTTCCGAACGGAGAAGGAAATGGCAACTCTGTCCAGTATTCTTGCCTGGAGAATCCTGTGGACGGAGGTGCCTGGTGGGCTTCCATCTATGGGGTCGCACAGAGTCGGACACTACTGAAGCAACTTAGCAGTAGCAGCTGCCTTCCGAACAAGAATGCTTCACTCCTTCTGGCCGCGTGCTATGGCCTTTTGTTTGAATTTCCTTGCAATATTGCTCTTTCCTAAAGGAATCTTTCAAAAAGAAAAAAAAAGACCTTTGGAAAACTTAAATCATATAGTGGTTTTAGTTGCTAAGTCGTGTCCCACTCTTGTGATCCCATGGACTGTAGCTCAACAGGCTTCTCTGTCCATGCGATTTCCTAGGCAAGAATACTGGAGTGGGTTGCCATTTTCTTCTCCAGGGGATCTTCCCAATCCAGGGATTGAACCCTGGTCTCTTGCAGGCAGGGGTTCTTTACCAAGTGAGCTACCAGGGAATTCCCAAAATCATATAGAAGAACAGAATAATTACCTTACTCATTAACGACCGTTAACAATTACTGGCATTTTGACAGTCTTAATTGTCTGTAGTACAGCTCTAACTGCTTTTCCCAAAGGGAAGATAGTCGGAGACAAATAACTTCATCTATAGATTTTTAAGGGTGTATATCTAAAAAATAACCAGCTGGGGGAGAGGGGAGCAGGAACTGATCACGATACCATTATCCCACTGTAAAAAATGAATTATTGCTTAATACCAAAATATCCCAAGAGCTTCCCTGGTGGCTCACAGGTTAAAGCGTCTGCCTGCAATGCAGGAGATCTGGGTTCGATCTCTGGGTCGGGAAGATCCCCTGGAGAAGGAAATGGCAACCCATTCCAGTATTCTTGCCTGGAGAATCCCATGGACAGAGGAGCCTGGTAAGGTAGTGTCCATGGGGTTGCAAAGAGTCAGCATGACTGAGCGACTTCACTTTCACTTTGACAAAATATCCACTGTTCACATTTCTCCTGTCTTAGTATTTATTTTTATTGTTAATTTTTCAAATTGTTACTGAACCAAATGGGTCTGCTCACTCCAAGCTACTAACAGTGGACTGTAGTGAAGGAAAATGCAGCATTTACTATAAACGGGCCAATACAAGGGGGATGAGTGCTTTGTGCCTAAAATCTTGAAATCTTCGATGGTTGTGGGGGATAGCTTTATAGGCAAAATTTGGGGTGAAACCTCAGGGTGGGTGGCTTTCTTTTGATTGGTTGGTGGTGAGGTAACAGGGTGGTGTACCAGGAATCTTGGGCTCAGGCTTAAATTACCATCCTCCACCTGAGTAGGGGCCTTGTAGTCTCTGCCTATTTCCCAAGACCACACAGTTGTGGCTGCACAGATTCTTTTCTTTTTTTTTCTTGGCTGCGTCCAGTCTTAGTGCTGGCACTTGGGATCTTCACTGCGTCGTGTAGGATCTTTCAATGCATCTCAAGGACTCTCCAGTTGTCACACAACAGCTCAGCAATTGTGGCGTTCTAGTATAGCTGGCCTAAGGCATGCAGGATCATAGTTCTCTGCATTGCAAGGTGCATTCTTAACCACTGGACCACCACCTTGCATTATTTCTTGACTGCACTTCTCTGGTTTCTGCATTCTCTAACTTCCCTGACAGCAACCTTTTGAATCTGCTCTTTGGAACTCAGGGAATGTCAAAGAGGCTAAATGAAGCCTACTTTCTGCAACCAAGAAGTTGGGGACACGAAAAGGACTAAAATCAAAAGCAAAATAAAAAATAATCCATTGCCATTGGTTGATATCTGTTTTAGGTCCCGTCACAGAAAACCTTAAGGTCAAGATTACACCAGGAATTTGTAAAGTTTCATTTATTATTCAATGCAGCACACACTGCAGGAAATCAAGGAGAGTCTCAGTAAGAGGGTTTTAGGAAAATTATTATAGTATCTGGGCTTCAGATGATTTGGAGAAGAGTATTGGGAATACCAATGGAAAATTTGGCCATATTTTTGAAAAATAAAGCCTCAAAATTAATAAATTTTAGTCATTTTGAATCATTTAGCCCAGATATCATAATTAATGAAATGCATCAGGTATGAGTTCTCAGTTCAGTTCAGTCGCTCAGTCATGTCCGACTCTTTGCGACCCCATGAATCGCAGCACGCCAGGCCTCCCTGTCCATCACCAACTCCCGGAGTTCACCCAGACTCACGTCCATCGAATCAGTGATGCCATCCAGCCATCTCATCCTCTGTCATCCCCTTCTCCTCCTGCCCCCAATCCCTCCCAGCATCAGAGGCTTTTCCAGTGAGTCAACTCTTCCCATGAGGTGGCCAAAGTACTGGAGTTTCAGCTTCAGCATCATTCCTTCCAAAGAAATCCCAGGGCTGATCTCCTTCAGAATGGACTGGTTGGATCTCCTTGCAGTCCAAGGGACTCTCAAGAGTCTTCTCCAACACCACAGTTCAAAAGCATCAATTCTTCAGCGCTCAGCCTTCTTCACAGTCCAACTCTCACATCCATACTGACCACTGGAAAAATCATAACCTTGACTAGACGGACCTTTGTTGGCAAAGTAATGTCTCTGCTTTTGAATATGCTATCTAGGTTGGTCATAACTTTCCTTCCAAGAAGGAAGCATCTTTTAATTTCATGGCTGCAGTCACCATCTGCAGTGATTTTGGAGCCCCAAAAAATAAAGTCTGACACTGTTTCCACTGTTTCCCCATCTATTTCCCATGAAGTGATGGGACTGGATGCCATGATCTTCGTTTTCTGAATGTTGAGCTTTAAGCCAACATTTTCACCCTCCTCTTTCACTTTCATCAAGAGGCCTTTTAGTTCCTCTTCACTTTCTGCCATAAGGGTGGTGTCATCTGCATATCTGAGGTTATTGATATTTCTCCCGGCAATCTTGATTCCAGCTTGTGCTTCTTCCAGCCCAGCGTTTCTCATGATGTACTCTGCATAGAAGTTAAATAAACAGGGTGACAATATACAGCCTTGACGTACTCCTTTTCCTATTTGGAACCGGTCTGTTGTTCCATGTCCAGTTCTAACTGTTGCTTCCTGACCTGCATACAAATTTCTCAAGAGGCAGATCAGGTGGTCTGGTATTCCCATCTCTTTCAGAATTTTCCACAGTTTATTGTGATCCACACAGTCAAAGGCTTTGGCATAGTCAATAAAGCAGAAATAGATGTTTTTCTGGAACTCTCTTGCTCTTTCTATGATCCAGCGGATATTGGCAATTTGATCTCTGGTTCCTCTGCCTTTCTAGTTCTCAATAAATGTGTATGTCCATGAGTCAGATATCCAAGCTGGATTTAGAAAACACAGAGGAACCAGAGATCAAATTGGCAACATCTGCTGGACTGTAGAAAAAGCAAGGGAATTCCAAAAAATAGCTTCTTCATTACCTATGCTAAAGCCTTTGACTGTGTGGATCACAATAGAGTAGAGAAAATTCTTAAAGAGATGGGAATACCAGACCACCTTACCTGTCTCCTGAGAAGCCAGTATGCAGGAAAAGAAGCAACAGTTAGAACCAGACATGGTACAATGGACCGATTCAAAATCAAGAAAGGAGTATGTCAAGACTACATATCGTCACCCTGCTTATTTGACTTCTATGCAGAGTGCATAATGCAAAATGCTGGGCTGGATGACTCACAAGCTGGAATCAAGATTTCCAATCAACAATCTCAGATATGCAAATTATACCACTTGAATGGCAGAAAGCAAAGAGGAACCTAAAGAACCTCTTGATAAGGGTGAGAGTGAAAAAGCTGGCGTAAAACTCAACATTCAAAAATCTAAGATCATGGCATCTGGTCCCATCACTTTATGGCAAATAGATGGGGAAAAAGTGGAAACAATGATTTTCTTTTCTTGGGCTCCAAAATCACTGTGGATGGTGATTGCAGCCATGAAATTAAAAGATACTTACTCCTTGGCAGGAAAATTATAACCAACCTAGACAGCATATTAAAAAGCAGAGACATTATTTTGCCAACAAAGGTCCATCTAGTCAAGGCTATGGTTTGTCCAGTAGTCATGAATGGATGTGAGAGTTGGACTATAAAGAAAGCTGAGCACCGAAGGATTGATAGTTTTAAACTGTGGTGTTGGATAAGACTCTTAAGAGTCCCTTGGACTGCAAGGAGATCCAACCAGTACATCCTAAAGGAGGTCAGTCCTGGGTGTTCATTGGAGGGACTGATGTTGAAGCTGAAACTCCAATACTTTGGCCACCTGATGCAAAGAGCTGACTCATTGGAAAAGATCCTGATGCTGGAAAAGATTGAGGGCAGGAGGAGAAGGAGGTGACAGAGGATGAGATGGCTGGATGGCATCACTGACTCAATGGACATGAGTTTGAAAAAACTCTGGGAGATAGTGAAGGACAAAGGAAGCCTGGTGTGCCTCAGTTCAGGGGTTGCAAATAGTCAGACACGACCTAGTGACTGAACAACAACAGTTTCTCATATCCAACAGTTTGAATGAAACACATGATTAAAAATTGTTTTTTAAGAATGTAGTGAAAGTCTGAAAACATTTCTGAATAGTTATTTCGGTTCACTCTGACTAAAACAAGTCATACATCTTAGTGAGACAGGAAGAGGGCAGGGCACAATCTTTCATCAACAATTTTAAAATATAATTAAAAAAAAAAATTCCCTGGTGGCTCAGTGGTAAGGATCCACCAGCCAATGCAGGAGATGTGAGTTCAATCCTGGGTCAAGAAGACCCGTTGGAGAAGGAAATAGCAACACACTCCAGCAATCTTCCCTGGGAAATCACATAGACAGGGAATACTGCTGGGCTACAGTCCATGGGGTCGCAAAAGGGTCACAACTTAGTGACTAAACAGCAACAAAAATTTTTAAAAGGTATCTTTTACAAATACTTCCTAGAATAAATCTAAAATGAAATGTGCAAAACTTTTACAAAGAAAAATAAAAAACTTTCTATTTACTCTTCAAGGCCAATTCACTGTTCAGTGACGTTTGCCCTTAACCCTTCCTGCACTATACCCCTGAGGCACGCAGCTCTGACCTCCTACCTAGTCATTATGCATCATTGTAATCAGTTATTACTCTGTCAGACTCTTCTGTTTTTAGCCGGGATTGGCAAGGGCAAGAACTGTCATCAGTCCTTGTAGTCCAGGTAACTATGGACTTCTTGAAATAGTAACAGTGAGAATAAAATGAGAACAAATAATATCAACTACTATCTATTGAGTGCCTGGGGCTTTATCTTTATTATTTTTTATTTATTAATTCATTACTGACACAGCAAATAATGTTTGAATGTGTGTATGTCATGGATGGTAAAGATTTTAAATAGTGAGGAAGAAAAGAGAATGTAAATAAAAGCCAGGAGCAGGGTGGTTGCATGACTACAGTGCTGGAGAGGGCTTCATTAGGGAATGAATGGGAAACCAGAATGGAAATGTAGGTGGGGGGGATTGTGGAAGTTCTTGAATGCCAGGCTAAGCAGTTTAAATTTTTTTCCTATAAAAAAATGGGAGCTACTGAAGGTTGGCAGCATTATCAAAGCACTAAGGAAGACTGACGTAGTAACCGTGTGCATGCCTGAAGAAAGAAGTGTCTAAAGGTAGGAAGTCACATACAACATGAAGACGCAGACAATCATTATAAACAACTTTGACATAGCACAGAAACAGGGCACAAGGGGGACTTCCCTGGTGGTTCAATGGTTGAGAATCCCCCTTGCAGTGTTGCTGTTGTTCAGTTGTTAAGTCATGTCCAACTCTTTGTGACCCCATGGACTGCAGCATGCCAGGCCTTCCTGTCCCTCACTATCTCCCAGAGTTTGCCCAAGTTCATGTCCATTGAATCGCTGATGCTATCCAACCATCTCATCTTCATCCTTGCAATGTAGGGGACACAAACTCGATTCCTGGTCAGAGAACTAGGATACCACATGCCACAGGGCAACTAATTCCAAGCGCTGCAACAAAAGATCTCACGTGCAGCAGCTAAGACCCGAGGCAGCCAAATAGATAAATATTTTTAAAAAGAACAGGGCACAAGGAATAACTAGACTTGTGGGTTCTTGAGGAAAGACTTCTTAACAAAGGATCGCTATAGGATACAAAAATATTCCAAGTGGAAACAATAAGATGTGCAAAAGTAGGCTAATGGGAAATCTCATTTTTCACTGCTAGGGCTCAGACATGTGGGGTGTGGCTGGCAAGTAAACACATGTGGATTGTAGGTGGGGGTTGGGGGGACATTGAGTGAATCCTGGGAAATAAAGCATTTCAAGAGAATGAACCAGGGCTTCCCTGGTGGCTCAGTGGAAGAATCTGCCTGCCAGTGCAGAAGACACAGGTTTGATCCCTGATCCAGAAAGATCCACATGCTGTGCAGCAACTAAGCCCATGTGCCACAACTACTGAGCCTGTGCTCTAGAGCCCATGCTCCACAACAAGAGACGGTACTGCAATGAGAAGCCGTAGCACCTCAGCTAGACAGTAGCTCCCACTCTCTGCAACTAGAGAAAAACTAGTGCAGGAAGGAAGACCCAGCACAGCCAAAAATAAATAAATTTAAAAAGAGAGAGAGAGAACGAGCCAAACAACATAGAGCACAGGCAGCAACAGAGCACAGGTCTCTGGAGGAAAGATGGTTCCAACTCCAGCTCAGGAATACTGTCACTCAGATTGCATCCCCAAGCCAGCCTAACTCGATTCAAAAATAAGTTAATAGGTCTAAAAGTCTAAGAATGCAGCACTACATTGGAACCCCAGAAGCACTGGTGGCTCAGACAGTTTTTAACAACTCTCTCCCAAAAGAATATAATATAAAAAGGAGAGATATTCTCCATCTCACCAGGGTTACTACGTATAGTATGATGAAGCTCTAGCATCTTAGGATTGTGATATGCTAAATATGCACAAATGTTGAAAGCAACCTCAGGGCCTGGTGGAGCAGCAACAGGTGCCAGCAGGGGTTGGGGTCTTCAGCAAAGGTAGCACTCATCAGAAGACTTACGGGGCAAGTGGAGGCAGTGACAACACTTGATAAGAGTGAATTCATTTACTGACCATACAGCAGACATCCCCCAAAGCCTCCTAGACATACCTGGAAGTGGGGTGGGGGTGGCAGGCATAAGGAAAAGGAGAAACCTGAAATGCATTATTACGAAGTGCAAGAAGCCAGTCTGAAAAGGCGGCATACAGTATGATTCCAACTCTATGACATTCTGGAAAGGGCAAAACTATGGAGACAGTAAGGTCAGTGGCTGCCAGGGAGAGAGTGGGATGAATAGGTGGAGAACAGAGGATTTTCCAGTCAGAGAAACTGTTCTGTATGATTCTATAATGGTGGATATATGTTATTGCACCTGTGACCAAACCCATAGAATGTTCAACACCAAGAGTGAAACTTAATGTAAATTATGGACTTTGAGTGATTATGTGTCAAGGCATTCACCAGTTGTAACAAATGTACTACTGTGGTGGAAGATCACCTCAATTTTGCTGTGAACCCAAAACTCATCTAAAAAAAAATCTTCCCTTCCTCTGCAGCAGTCTTGTTAGAGTCAGCCACCACCTCTTCCTCCTCCAGGCAACAGGGGGATGTCCAGAAACAAAGTAAAGTCACTTCTTTTAGGTCAGAGGGAATTCGGTTTCTTACAGCTTCTATGCAGGGTTGGCATCATGGCTGCACAACCTGTGCAGGTGTACAGGGTCCAGCATGTAAAGACCCCGCGTACTTGGTTTAATGCTTTGCTGTTACCACTTTGAAATTCTTATTTTTTGAACAAGAACTCCCTATTTTCATTTTGCACTCCCCACCCCCCGACACCCACCCACTTCTATGTCTAAGGCTAATCACTTCTCTGCTCCGGTCAATACTATCAAAAACGAAATTCTCAAGTCTTTCATTGCCAGTGTTTAAATGCCAACGCATGCTTGAGTTTTGTTGTCCAAAGGTACTTTTTTCAACCAATAAGTATGCCTGAATTGTCTCCATTATATGACTGTGGGCTTGGAAGAGGAGGAACAAGCCCGAGATTCTGAACTCCTTAAGAGGGTACTATTCACCCCTGCTGGAAAGAAGAGGGGAAGGGACACAAAAGCAAAGCAGACTGGACACAATAAAAATGTCTCTGGTGATACCACAATTTTAGGATTTGACCTGTTTAGTTTCAACTGAACATAAACAAATAAACCAAACTGCCCAGAAGTAATTTTGCCTGAGAATGTGAATGCAAACAGCTCTGCTTTGCCAGAGCTTTTAAGACTTCAAAAATGCAGCTGAATTTTCTTCTAAAGGGAACTTAGTTCCTAAGAGAATTGGGGAGGCATTCCCAAGTCACATAGTGCCTCATTTGCAACTATTTCTGGGTTGCACACTGATTTCCTTTTCCAAGGGTGCCATCCCTCCCCAGGTCAAAAAAAAAACCAACCCGAGATGGCACCCTGATTGTGATGGCTCCGATCCAATTCCAGGCTCTCTTTGCTTCACTTCCCCTTTTCTCTCTTTCTCTGTCCATCTCATGTCTTTTTCTCTGAAATGGTCTTTTTCTCATTCCCTCCTGCATCCAGTTTTTGCTTAGTGATCTTAGGAAAAATCTCCTTTCTTTCCTTCTCTGTTTCATTGATAAACACTCAGTGACCTCAACTGTGGTAGAATTTGAGAATAGTAATAATTTAATTGAGAAAGAGAAGATAAGTTTATGTGTGTGGAACACAGAACCAGTATCTAAAGTGCAGAAAAATAACCAAAAGCATTTAGGAATCTCCTTAAAATTATTTTCTTCTTTTTCCATTACTTAAGTCTGCTTAAAAAAAAAAAGTTAGCATTCAAACTTACAAAAAGAATTCTCATTCTGTTTTCTTATATTGGCAATAATTTTTAAAAATTAACTTGTAAATAGCATTTTTGTTTTAATTAATACCCAGTTCTTCCATGTAAGGTTTTCGTGGGATAATCTCAGCACCAATAAGCACTTATTACCTCTATGGGAAAACATGCAAATTTTCATTTGTGAACATTTGACCTACAAATTCTTGAGACATGATTCATTTGCAGCCAATAGTTCCTGACAGAACTCAGGGATAAGGTAGGAATAAGTCTGATGGCAAGGAGCTAACAAGGGTTAATTCAAGGAGTTTGGCAATATAAAAGCAAAGAGCAGCAATACAGGTGATTATATTTGCAAGTTGCAGGGTGTAGGCTTATTTACCCTGTGGCATATGGTATCTCAGTCCCACGACAAGGAATCGAACCCGTGTCTCCTGCATTGGAAGGCGGATTCTTAACCACTGGACCACCAGGGAAATCCCTACATTCGCACCTTTTAAGTGAGTGAACATATTTTCCAGGTATGTTCTACGATTTCTAATTCCTTAATTTTCCAATATTCTGATCTTTGAAACCCTCTAGTGGCCATAACAGGAATTGCGTTTTGGGGGAAACCTGCATCAGCATATGTTCCTTGTTTTCTGATTTTTTTTCACTATGTGCTAAAGTGAGAAATATATTCAAGGGATTAGATCTGATAGACAGAATGCCTGAAGAACTATAGATGGAGGTTCGTGACATTGTACAGGAGGCAGAGGTCAAGACCATCTCCAAGAAAAAAAATGCAAAAAAGCAAAATGGTTGTCTGAGGAGGCCTTACGAACAGCTGTGAAAAGAAGAGAAGCTAAAGGCAAAGGAGAAAAAGAAAGATATACCCATTTGAGTGCAGAGTTCCAAAGAATAGCAAGGAGCGATAAGAAAGCCTTCCTCAGTGATCAGTGCAAAGAAAGAGGAAAACAACAGAATGGGAAAGATTAGCGATCTCTTCAAGAAAATTAGAGATACCAAGGGGACATTCATGCAAAGATGGGCTCAATAAAGAACAAAAACGGTGTGGACCTAACAGAAACAGAAGATATTAAGACGAGGTGGCAAGAATACACAGAAGAACTGTACAAAAAAGAGCTTCACGACCCAGAGAATCACGATGGTGTGATCACTCACCTAGAGCCAGACATCCTGAAATGTGAAGTCAAGTGGGCCTTAGGAAGCATCACTATGAAAAGCTACTGGAGGTGATGAAATTCCAATTGAGCTATTTCAAATCCAAAAAGATGATGCCGTGAAAGTGCTGCACTCAGTATGCCAGCAAATTTGGAAAACTCAGCAGTGGCCACAGGACTGGAAAAGGTCAGTTTTCATTCCACTCCCAAAGAAAGGCAATGCCAAAGAATGTTCAAACTACTGCACAACTGAATTCATCTCACATGCTAGTAAAATAATGCTCAAAATTCTCCAAGCAAGCTTCAACTGTATGTGAACCATGAACTTCCAGATGTTCAGGCTGGATTTAGAAAAGGCAAAGGAACCAGAGATCAAATTGCCAGTATCTGCCAGATTATCGAAAAAGCAAGAGAGTTCCAGAAAAACATCTATTTCTGCTTTATTGACTATGCCAAAGCCTTTGACTGTGTGGATCACAATAAACTGTGGAAAATTCTGAAGGAGATGGGAATACCTGATTCCCATCAAGATCGCCTGTTCTGCCTCTTGAGAAATCTATATGCAGGTCAGGAAGCAACAGTTAGAACTGGACATGGAATAACAGACTGGTTCCAAATAGGAAAAGGAGTACATCAAGGCTGTATATTGTCACCCTGCTTATTTAACTTATATGAAGAGTCCATCATGAGAAATGCTGGGCTAGATGAAGCACAAGCTGGAATCAAGATACCTGGGAGAAATATCAATAACCTCAGATATGCAGATGGCACCACCCTCATGGCAGAAAGTGAAGAACTGAAGAGCCTTCTTGATGAAAGTGAAAGAGGAGAGTGAAAAAGTTGGCTTAAAGCTCAACATTCAAAAAACGAAGATCATGGCATCCGGTCCCATCACTTCATGGGAAATAGATGGGGAAACAGTGGAAACAGTGTCAGACTTTATTTTTTTGGGCTCCAAAATCACTGCAGATGGTGATTGCAGCCATGAAATTAAAAGACACTTACTCCTTGGAAGGAAAGTTATGACCAACCTAGACAGCATATTAAAAAGCAGAGACATTACTTCACCAACAAAGGTCTGTCTCATCAAGGCTATGGTTTTTCCAGAAGTCATGTATGGATGTGAGAGTTGGACTGTAAAGAAAGCTGAGCGCCGAAGGATTGATGGTTTTGAACTGTGGTGTTGGAGAAGACCCTTGAGAGTCCCTTGGACTGCAAGGAGATCCAAACAGTCCATCCTAAAGGAGATCAGTCCTGGGTGTTCATTGGAAGGACTGATGGTGAAGCTGAAACTCCAATACTTTGACCACCTGATGCAAAGAGCTGACTCATTTGAAAAGAGCCTGATGCTGAGAAAGACTGAAGGCAGGAAGAGAAGGGGATGACAGAGGATGTGATGGCTGGATGGCATCACCAACTCAATGGAAATGAGTATGAGTAGACTCCAGGAGTTGGTGATGGACAGGGAGGCCTGGAGTGCTGTGGTCCATGGGGTTGCAAAGAGTTGGACATGACTGAGCGACTGAACTGAACTGAGAGATCTCTTCAAGAAAATTAGAGATACCAAGGAAACATCTCATGCAAAGATGGGCACAATAAAGGATAGAAATGGTATGGACCTAAAAGCAGAAGATATTAAGAAGGGTGGCAAGAATACACAGAACTATACAAAAAAGATCTTCACAACCCAGATAATCACGATGGTGTGATCACTCACCTAGAACCAGACATTCTGGAATGCAAAGTCAAGTGGTCCTTAGGAAGCATCACTATGAACAAAGTTTATGGAGGGGATGGAATTCCAGTTGAGCTGTTTCAAATCCTGAAAGATGATGCTGTGAATGTACTACACTCGATATGCCAGCAAATTTGGAAAACTCAGTAGTGGCCACAGGACTGGAAAAGGTCAGTTTTCACTCCAATCCCAAAGAAAGGCAATACCAAAGAATGCTCAAACTACCGCACAATTGCCTTCATCTCACACACTAGTAGGAGAAGGTGATGGCACCCCACTCCAGTATTCTTGCCTGGAAAATCCCATGGATGGCAGAGCCTGGTAGGCTGCGGTCCATGGGGTTGCGAAGAGTCGGACACAACTGAGCGACTTCCCTTTCACTTTTCACTTTCATGCATTGGAGAAGGAAATGGCAACCCACTCCAGTGTTCTTGCCTGGAGAATCCCAGGGACGGAGGAGCCTGGTGGGCTGCCATCTATGAGGTCGCACAGCGTCGGACACGACTGAAGCGACTTAGCAGCAGCAGCAGCACACACTAGTAAAGTAATGCTCAAAATTCTCCAAGCCAGGCTTCAACAGTACGTGAACCGTGAACTTCCAGTAGTTCAGGCTGGGTTTAGAAAAGGCAGAGGAACCAGAGATCAAATTGCCAACATCCATTGGATATCAAAAAAGCTAGTGAGTTCCAAAAAAACATCTACTTCTGCTTTATTGACTATGTCAAATCCTTTCACTGTATGGATTACAATAAACTGTGGAAAATTCCTCAAAGGATGGGAATATCAGACCACCTTACCCACCTCATGAGAAATCTGTATGCAGGTCAGGAAGCAACAGTTAGAAGTGGACATGGAACAATAGACTGGTTCCAAATAGGGAAAGGAGTACATCAAGGCTGTATATTGTCACCCTGCTTCTTTGACTTATATGCAGAGAACATCATGAGAAATGCTGGGCTGGATGAAGCACAAGTGGGAATCAAGATTGCCGGGAGAAATATCAATAACCTCACATACACAGAGGATACCACCCTTATGGCAGAAAGCAAAGAAAAAAGCCTCTTAATGAACATGAAAGAGGAGAGTGAAAAACTTGGCTTAAAACTCAACATTCAAAAAACGAAGATCATGGCATCTGGTCCCATCACTTCATGGTAAATAGATGGGGAAACAGTGGAAACAGTGAGAGACTAATATTTTGGGCTCCAAAATTACTGCAGATGGGGAGCAGCCATGAAATTAAAAGATGCTTGCTCCTGGAAGAAAACTTATGACCAACCTAGAGAGCATATTAAAAAGCAGAGACATTGCCGACAAACGTCCATCTAGTCAAGGCTATGGTTTTTCCAGTGGTCACGTATGGATGTGAGAGTTGGACTATAAAGAAAGCTGAGAGCCGAATCGATGCTTTTGAACTGTGGTGTTGGAGATTGAGAGTCCCTTGGACTGCAAGGACATCCAACCAGTCCATCCTAAAAGAAATCAGTCCTGAATATTCATTGGAAGGACTAATGCTGAAGCTGAAAACTCCAATACTTTGGTCACCTAATGCAAAAAACTGACTCATTTGAAAAGACCCTGATGCTGGGAAAGATTGAAGGTGGGAGAAGCAGATGACAGAGGATGAGATGGTTGGATGGCATCACTGACTCAATGGACATGAGTTGGAGTAAACTCTGGGAGTTGGTGATGAACAAGGAGGCCTGGCATGCTGCAGTCTTTGGGGTCACAGAGTCAGACACGACTGAGCAACTGAAGCGAACTGATACAGACTGAATGTTTGTGTCCTTTCAAAATTCATACGTTGAACCTAGTTCCCAGCATCATGGTGTTTGGAAGTGAGGACTCGGCATAGCCCTCATAAAGGGGTCTAGCAGCCTCATAAAAGCAGCCCCTAGAGCTCCCTTACACCTTCCACCATGTGAGGACACAGTAAGAAGACAGAACGAGGAAGCAGACTCTCACCCACTTCCACATTTGTCAGAAAGAAATTTTGGTTATTTATAACCAACCCAGACGATGATATTTTGTTATAGTAGCCACACCTGGCCACATCTTTTGGCAGGAATCTTCAAGTATATTTTACTTCAATTCAATGTCAATCTTAAAACTTCTAAATACACTGTATTTCCTTTGTAACCTGCACTTTACACTGTAAACAACTGATCTATGTAGCTTAAAAAAAAAAAAGCATGAAAGTTATTCCTTCTAAATCTGATTTGATTCTATTACTTTTGGAGCCAAAGATGACCTGCAGAGTTAGGCACTTGGTGTTTGCTTATTCTATTATTCCTCCTGCCTTTCAGAAATTTAAAACGAAAAACAAAAAAACACTTAACTTTGGCAAGATTGGAACAGCAAGGCAGTCACAGTAGTTTGTCATTTTAGTACTTATAAACTCATACTTTTCCCCTGCTCTGGACATTAATATATTATTTTCAGAAGTGGATGAACCCAAGAACTGCTTTGAAACCTCATTTTAATAAAAAATTTTAATATTCCTAGTTATCTTTTCTCATATTTCACTAACTTAAAGAAATACACTACAAAACTGATCACCAGTTAAACTGAGTATCCAAAGACCTAATTTAATTTTTTGAGACACTCAACTTGGGGCTTCCCTGGTGGTCCAGGGGTTAAGAACTTGCCTTGCAATGAAGGGTATGCCGGTTTGATTCCTGGTCTCGGAAGATCCCACATGCCAAGGGGCAACCAAGCCCATGTGCCACAACCACTGAGCCTAAGCTCTGGAATCCATGTGCCGCAACTACTGAAGCCCGCCTGCCCAGAGCCCATGCTCTGCAACAAGAGAAGCCATTGCAACAAGCCTGAGCACTGTAACTGGAGTAGCCCCTGTTCATAACTAGAGAAAGCCTGTGCCCAGCAATGAAGACCCAGTGCAGCAAACCTATTTAAAGAAAAAAAAAAAAGACACCCAAGTTAATCCC
Organism: Bos indicus; assembly: GCF_029378745.1. NCBI lineage: Eukaryota > Metazoa > Chordata > Mammalia > Artiodactyla > Bovidae > Bos > Bos indicus. The sequence goes on from NC_091760.1 coordinate 117,927,330, forward strand.
AGAATAAACATCTATACTTTAAAGCACGTGTATATGTGTATTTAACTGACATTTTATAACCTAAATGTACATTGGTGTGAGCTGGTTAAACTGTCTTACCTCCAAAGAATGTGGTCATTATAAAGGTATATGTATAAATTTTAAAAGGGCAATGTCCTGATATGAAATGACTTCCAAAATATGTTAAGGGAAAAAATACAGAACTCTGTGTGTGTATATATATATTTATTTATTTTGAAGGAAGTGTATGTACACTTGAATATAAATATGCAAAGTATCTTTAGAAAGATACCTAAGGAACTGGTAATCACTATATTTAGAACAGAAGTACCTTTCATTGTATGGCCTTTGTTCTGCTTGAATTAAAAAAAAAATCCTGTGCATGCTTTTCCCACTTAAAATTTTAAAAGTATTTTACATGTTACTATATAGGACATGCTTATAAATCAGTAAGATGAAAGCTAAATACTCAAATAGGGAAATGGGCCAATGAAAAGGAATTCACTAAAAAAAAATAAACCACCATCAAATGTGGAAAAATACATAACCCATTACTAATAAAAAGAAGTAACAAAAGCAAAAAGTATCATTTCTCCTCTCTTGATTTGGTAAAAATTCAAAAGCCTTATAGATCTGATAAGAATATGGGAAACTTTCATTGGTAGAAGTTAAACTTTTAAAGAAGGCAATTTGGCAGTATCCATAAAAACTGAAATGTGCACAGTCCAGCAGTCATGCTTATACAATCTATAATTACACTAAATCAAGTGTAGAAGGATATATTACCTCAGGATACAGAGGCAGTATTATCATAGTGACCTAGAGCACAAGGACTGTCATCAGACTGCCTGGGTTTAAATCCCACATCCTAGCTTGGTGATATTGGCAAATTTCTTAATTCTACAGCCATAGGGTCATATACCAGAGAAGGCAATGGCAACCCACTCCAGTACTCTTGCCTGGAAAATCCCATGGACCAAGGAGCCTGAAGGCTGCAGTCCATGGGGTCACTATGAGTTGGACACGACTGAGTGACTTCACTTTCACTTTTTACTTTCATGCATTGGAGAAGGAAATGGCAACCCACTCCAGTGTTCTTGCCTGGAGAATCCCAGGGATGGGGGAGCCTGGTGGGCTGCCGTCTATGGGGTTGCACAGAGTCAGACATGACTGAAGCGACTTAGCAGCAGCAGGGTCATATACATTACAGAAAGATCATGTAGGTATCCATTAATAATAAAAATAATTACATGTGAATCAGTATGTGAAGTAGGAGTCAAACTCATTTTTTAAATATTAATTAACAGACCAGGATAAAGATGGAATCCCAATTTAATAGGCATTTATAAGAGAATACAGCAGATTTTCCATATTTACTTGCTAAAATTTCCTAGGGGAAAAAAAAATGAGAAGCATTTTTGCAAACATTTATCTTACTCTCATGCTGCCTCAGTTATTAGGTGCCATATTCCAAAGAGCAAATGAATTGCACATAATACCTATAACATTGAGTCCTTACCTTAGATATTATGGTGTATAGAAGTCATAAAATCGAACTGGAAGACAATTTTCTAGTTTGAAGCCTAGTCTCAGTTGGTTATGATTTTAAAATTGTACAAAATTATATTTTCCTTTATGTATAAAAAATTACACATTACAGATAAAGTTCCTTTTGACCACCCTCCACTCTAGTAGTCAATGTCATCAATTTAGTGCATATCCTTAGCAAACCTTTTTCTGTTAGTTTACATACTTAAATGTAACCATCAAAAAATGTATTGTTTTGAAACATTTTGTTATTATTTGGCAACATACATAAGTATGTCTTGACATTGTAGCTCTATTTCTTTTCTAAGAGAATTCTTTTTTTTGGCTATAAAAGTTGAGTTTTGCTCCTTTTTCTCCTCCCTCTCTGGGAAACTTGTGTAACTAAAGAGCCTTTGTGCTACTGAAGGACTTCCCCACAAGCTTATGTTCTTCACAGATGCTTATGGTAAATGCCAAATAATTTTTTCCCCCCAGCCATGCTGTGCAGCATGTGGGATCTTAGTTACCCTACAAGGGAACAAACCCATGTCCCCTGCATTGAAATGCAGTTTTAACTACTGGATTGCCAGGAAAAGTCCTCCAAATACATTTCTGAGAGGATTAATGAAAAGATTTTATGAGAATCCAGGAATTACATTTTTTCCTTTATAATGAATACACAACAGCATATTTAAAATTTCAAGCACACTTTCATCACTTTACACATTTTTCTATAACTGCCAGAAGATAATATATTTAAAATAAAAATAAAATATGTAGTCCAAAAACATCTCAGTGATTTTTACATTGATATGTGCTCAGAAATAAACATGATGCTAGTGTTAAAAGAAACCACCTGCCAATGCAGGAGACATAAGAGACTCGGGTTTGATCCCTGGGTTGGGAAGATCCCCTGGAAAAGGTCAAGGGAACTACTCCAGTATATTGCCTGGAGAATCGCATGGATAGAGGAGCCTAACGAGCTACTGTCCATAGGGTCGCAAACAGTCGGATACGAATGAAGCAATTTAGCACGCAGAAATAAAACATTTCTTTGGAAAAAATTAAATAGATTGATTACAGAAATAAAGACAATCTAAAAACCGAGTCCAAACAATCTAATTTTAATAGGAACAGTCACCTTAGAGCAATTAAAAAGCATCTGACTAAAGCAAAAGGTTCAATGGTAATACTTCTAAGATAAACATTTCATTAAAAAAAATTTTGGGGGGGCCACATGGCATGCAGGATCTTAGTTCCCTGACCAGAGATCGAATACGTACCCTCTACAGTTGAAGTACGGAGTCCTAACCACTGAATCACCAGGAAATTCCCATAGATTGATTGATAAAATTTATTGATTACTGATTTATTCACTGTCATGCCACATAGTGTGTGGGATCTTAGTCTGCCAACTAGGGATTGAACTCAGGCCCTCGGCAGTGAGAACACAGAGTCCTAATCACTGGAACACCAGGGAATTCCCTTAAGATGAACATTTTTAAAATGATTAATATACTTGCTGTAAACTGTATAAATTGGTAATTAAAAAATTTAAAATTAAGAAAACTGTCAGGCTGCTTGGTCAAAAAACATTATACTGGCTTAAGGTGAATTACCTAACATTTTATTAGAAAATTACATTGTTTTTCAATATATTACTTTAAAAAAGCTTATGTTTTTACTATCAAAAATGAATTAATGTTGAAAGAAATTATATGTACACGAGTGTGTATATGTCCACATTCACTCTGCACATAAAACATTTAAAATACCACTCAAGGGACTTTGACAACGGTCCAGTGGTTAAGACTCTGTGCTTCCACTGCAAAAAAAAAAAAAAACAACCCAAAACACTACAACTTTAATTCATTAGATCTGTACCAAATCTTATTTGTAGCTTTGGGACATCAGGAAGCTCAGTTACCTGTATATCTCTCTCAGAGTATTCCTAGATTCTTTTCTTTTACTTAGCTTAAATATTAGCTCTGGATAATTAAAACCTGTATCAATGTAAATGTAATAAAAATAACTTCAAATGTAAATCAGATTAAAAAAAAGTAGCTGTAACAGACTCCAAAACCAAATATAAATCAGTTTTGATAGCTAAATGTCTTGGGTTACCAGTACATCTTTTATTCATCATATAAGTGAACAACTTTTATTCATCATATAAGTGAACAACCACAACAATCAAGACAACTACAGCAAAATAATCATAGTTCACATTTAGAAAATATTACCTTATCATTAAATGGCCAGGTTTATTATCTGAAATATCACGTTTTATTATTTTCTTTTTTTAAAGTTGATATTTTAAAACTAATCAGAAAAACTTTACTTCAAATACTACCAATAATATAAACAATTTAATATATTTAGTACAACCTGATTTTAAGGCTTTTCTTTAATGTTCAACCATATAATCTTTTAGGATCAAGATAGTTATGTTATATATTCAAAGGAAAAATTTCCCAAACTTGTCTTTGTAAATTAATAAAGAAATTGTTAATTGAAGAACTTAGAGTCAACAAAGGCTAAAATTAAAATATTTTTATTCATTTATATGGTAAATACTGTCTCCTACTAAAAAACAATGACATTAGTCTTTCAATCTGTCAAGCTTAGCTAAACAGAAAATCATATGTCTATTTTTGATATCATATGTTGACATGATACAGAATGCAGGATGTAAAAATCAATTTAACAGACATATTAAGTAATCGTATAGATATGTAGAATCTTAGATAAATGATCAAAATTATAAGTGAACGTTAAATGTGGGCACATGGATATATCTATGTACACTGATGGGTTTAACAGAAAATACGTTTGCAATGATTTCTGGTAACCAGCTTGCTTTCTGTGAATCTTTAAATACCCAGTTCCAAATCTTCCAGCTCTTGGAGAAGGGCTTTCTCTTTCTGAATTTTCTCCAACTAGAAAAGTTTAAAACAATAAAGTTATTAAACAGGAAATGAAATAATTATTAGATCAATAGGCACATAGCGAAAGAGAAAAAATTTAGAGAAAGAATATACCTGAGACTTTACCAGATTTTTTGGTCACCACAGATTTAAAAAACACAGATTAGAGACAAGGTCTAATTTGTTGTTTGATATGAATCAGGTACTTGGGGGCAATCTCAAAAATGACAGAATGATCTCTGTTCATTTCCAAGGAAAACCATTCAATATCACAGTAACCCAGATCTATGCTCCAACCACTAATGCTAAAGAAGCTGGAACGGTTTCTATGATGACCTATAAGACATTCTAGAACTAACAGCAAAAAAAGATGTCTCTTTCATCATAGGGGACTGAAATGCAAAAGTAGGAAGTCAAGAGATACCTGGAGTAACAGACAACTTTGGCCTTGGAGTACAGAATGAAGCAGGGCAAAGGCTAATAGAGTTGCCAAGAGAACGCACTGGTCATAGCAAACATCCTCTTCCAACAACACAAGAAACGACTCTACACGTGGATATCATCAGATGGTCAATCAGACAGAAATCAGACCGATTCTGTTCTTTGCAGCTGGAGAAGCTCTCTACAGTCAGCAAAAACAAGACTGGGAGCTGACAGTGGCTCAGATCATGAATTCCTTATTGCCAAATTCAGACTTAAATTGAAGAAAAGTAGGGAAAACCACTAGATCATTTGGGCATGACCTAAATCAAATCCCTTACGATTATACAATGGAAGTGACAGATTCAAGGGATTAGATCTGATAGAGTGCCTGAAGAACTATGGACAGAGGTTTGTGACATTGTATAGGAGGCAGTGATCAAGGCCATCCCCAAGAAAAAGAAATGTAAACAGGCAAAATGGTTGTCTAAGGAGGCCTTACAAATAGCTGAAAAAGAAGAGAAGCAAAAGGCAAAGGAGAAAAGGAAAGATACATGCATCTTAATGCAGAATTCCAAAGAATAGCAAGGAGACATAAGAAAGTCCTCCTCAGTAATCAATGAAAAGAAAGAGAGGAAAACAATAGAATGGGAAAGACTAGAGATCTCTTCAAGAAAATTATGAGATACAAAGGAACTTTTCATGCAAAGATGGGCACAATAAAGGACAGAAACGGTATGGACCTAAAAGCAGAAGATATTAAGAAGAGGTGGCAAGTATACACAGAAGAACTATACAAAAAAGATCTTAATGACCCAGAAAATCACAATGGTGTGATCACTCACCTAGAACCAGACATTCTGGAATGCAAAGTCAAGTGGTCCTTAGGAAGCATCACATGAAAAAAGCTTGTGGAGGTGATGGAATTCCAGTTGAGCTATTTCAAATCCTGAAAGATGATGCTGTGAATGTACTACACTCGTTATGCCAGCAAATTTGGAAACCTCAACAGTGGCCACAGGACTGGGAAAAGGTCAGTTTTCACTCTAATCCCAAAGAAAGGCAATACCAAAGAATGCTCAAACTACCACACAATTGCACTCATCTCACATGCTAGTAAAGTAATGCTCAAAATTCTCCAAGCCAGGCTTCAACAGTATGTGAACCTTGAAGTTCCAGACGTGCAGGCTGGATTTAGAAAAGGCAGAGGAACCAGAGATCAAACTTGCAGCATCCACTGCATCATAGAAAAAGCAAGAGAATTCCAGAAAAAAATCTACTGCTGCTTCATTGACTACACTAAAGCTTTTGACTGTATGGATCACAACAAACTGTGGAAAATTCTGAAGGAGATGGGAATACCAGACCACCTGACCTGCCTCCTGAGAAATCTGTACGCAGGTCAAGCCAACAGTTAGAACCCAACATGGAACAACAGACTGGTTCCACATTTGGAAACAAATACATCAAGGCTGTATATTGTCACCCTGTTATTTAACTTCTATGCAGAGTACATCATGCGAAATGCCAGACTGGATGAAGCACAAGTTGGAATCAGGAGTGCCAGGAGAAATATCAGTAACCTCAGATATGCAGATGACACCATCCTTATGGCACAAAGTGAAGAGAAGCTAAAAAGCCTCTTGATGAAAGTGAAAGAGGAAAGTGAAAAAGCTGGCTTAAAACTCAACATTCAAAAGACGAAGATCATGGCATCCAGTCCCATCACTTCATGGCAAATAGATAGGGAAATAATGGAAACGGTGAGAGACTTTATTTTTGGGGGCTCCAAAATCACTGCAGATGGTGAGTGCAGCCATGAAATTAAAAGATGCTTGCTCCATGGAAGAAAAGCTATGACCAACTTAGCATATTAAAAAGCAGAGACACTACCAACAAAGGTCCTTGTCAAAGCTATGGTTTTTCCAGTAGTCACGTATGGATGTGAGAGTTGGACTGTCAAGAAAGCTGAGCGCCGAAGAATTGATGCTTTCTATCTAACTGTGGTGTTGGAGAAGACTCTTGAGAATCCCTTGGACTGCAAGGAGATCAAACCAGACAATCCTAAATGAAACCAGTCCTGAATACTGACTGGAAGGACATGCTGAACTTGAAACTCCAATACTATGGCTATCTGATGTGAAGAACTGACTCACTTGAAAGACCCTGATGCTGGGAAAGACTGAAGGAAGGAGAAGGGGACAAGAGAAGATGAGATGGATGGATAGCATCACTGACTCAATGGACATGAGTTTGAGCAAGCTCTAGGAGTTGGTGATGGTGATGGACAGGGAAGCCTTGTGTGCTGCAGTCCATGGGGTCATAAAGAGTCGGACACAACTGAGCGACTGAACTGATGAATTAAGGAGACAAAAGACAGAGCTGTCTTACTGCATTCTCTAAGTCTAATAAATCTTCCATTCTACACTTGGGCTTCAAAGTGTGGAGGACAGGAGGAAGGAAAAGGGGAAACAGGACAGTGTGACCTGAGATACAGAAAAGAAGAGAATTTTCTATTTGTCTAACATAATAAGCAGCAGCTACAGCATTAGTATGTCTCACAGGAAATAGGGACTCCCTCATTCACCATGATCCACGTATTCCCCTATCCTTGCGTATTTCAAAAGAAGTTTTAAAATCTATATACTCTTTAATCTGATTAAATAGTTGCTTGTAATAAAAAGGGGAAGGGTGGTAGTAACTATGAGCCCAAATGAAAAATGCAGAAAAGACCTGATTTTTTTCTAGCTGTTTTCCAGCTGCTGCTTGTTCTTTCAGCTGTTCAATTGCTCTCAGTTTCTGTAAACACCAAACAGGAGTCAAAAGGAAGAAAGAATAAGTAATTCAGAATGCACAAACTACTTTCAAAATTAAACATAAAACTGTGTACATTAAGAACATGAAATTTGGTATTTTTCAAAAATTTAATATTACTATATATGTACATCTATGTATATGTACATGTATGTAAATATATGTCTAATTTCACCATTTATTTCAGTACCTCATGGTACTTGGACCACATCTTTAGCTTTAAGAGAAACTCAGTAATGTGGCCTGGGAAGCGCTCTAGAAACCTGATTTTACCTCCAAGGCCACCATCACACAGTGGTTGCAATTTGACAATTAATAAACTTCCTTTTGTGCCTCTTTCTTCATCTTTAAAAATGGGATGAATATCTGTCCTACCTGTCTCACAAGGGTATAATGAAGCAGTGAGTATAAAAATGTTCAAATGTCCATTATTTCTTATTACTCTAAAAATCAATAATAAAGAACTAATATCCCTTAGACATCTGTGAATAAAACTAAAATCAGTACCATTCCTAAGTTACAGTATTTCATGGTGAGAAAGCAACAACAAGGATTGCTACAAACCTCTCAGATGCCTGTCTTTAGGCATCTAAACACTATTTCCTTTATATAATTCTCATGTGTTCTTTCAATAAACACATGTGCTTTTCACTGAAGCCTCCCACCTTCTTTAGGTTCTTGATTTTTCTGTCTGTCTCAGGGTCCCCGGAAGTTGACTGAGAAATAGTACTTCGTGGTGTGCTTTGCTGGGCAGGAGCGGGTGGCATATCTGGACTCTTGTCAATTCTCGCTTCCTGCAGGAAATATTTTCAAGAATTCAGTTTTCAAAAATGAAATCACTTTAGTATTTCAACAAATAGAGCCTTTTAGAAAACAAAATATGATTTAGAAAACATAGTCTTTTACACACTTTATATAAAGAAAGCAACTGAACTGCTGGCCTCAAGTATGTTATATCGTCCCATAATAGATATAATGAAGCTTAAAAAAATATTTCAGTACAAGAGATATCCAAAAGGCTAGATCTGTAACTTAAAGTAACATAATAATAAAATAAAAAATAGCATATTGGGGAATTCCATGGTGGCCTAGTGGTTTTAGGTTCCTGTGCTTCTACTGCAGGGCACACAGGTTCAACCCCTGATCCAGTAACTAAAGATCCCTCAAGACACGTGATGCAGCCAAAAAAAAAAAAAAAAAAGGATTTTAGTAATATTAGCAAAATGTAATAAAAATGTTATTAATGTAAAATATAATTAGTTATATAATAACAAATGGAAAGAAATGAAATGACCTTAGTAAAAGAGGAGATTACTGTTTCAGCCAATAAACATTCTAGATTTTTGGTTATTTGGGGATGTGCCATTATATGGATGATTTGGAAATGTGAGAGGGTTTATCTAACTAAGGCATGTGTGTGAAGTTTCACTCTTGGATATCCTCCAAAACTATGAGTATATAAACTCAAGTACATATAACAGATGATGTTACAGGGTAAGTCCCATAGAGATTTATTTACAATCAGATCAATTCAGCTCGGCAATACTGTGCCATGGAAAACTTTTTAAGTAGGGCTTCTACTTCTTCCTTACAGAGTTCCCAGTAGAATACACAGATTCTGCAAGACTCTAGAATCTCTTAGAGTTCTGGGTGGAATACTCCAAACTCCCAAAGCATCCTAGGGGAACATGGGACAGGGTATCACTTGTAGATCTCCAAATCTAAAAATGTCTGCCAGAGAGTTTTTAGACAGTGCAGAATTCGAGCATTTTTTTCTTTTTTAGAGTCATGTTGGTTCTAATTCGTACACTACAATCCACAAATGTTAATTCCTAACCTTCTATGTGAAAATATTACTGAGCATTTAAGAGTATTTAGAAAGAAATTATTTAGTTTTGACTCTTAAGGAGCCTATAAGTTCTGATAATATGGTGTAGTTTGGTATTTTTCATAATAAAAAAGGAGAGGAGTGGATAAAAGGAGAAGAGACATACTTTGCCTACCAAAATTTACTTTTGAAATCTCATAAAAAAAAACTTTTTAAAATTATTTATTTTTATTTATTTTTGGGCTGTACTGGGTCAAATCATACTGGGTCCGATCTTCACCGCAGCATGCAGAATCGTTTAGGTGTGGCATGTGGGATCTAGTCCCCTGACCAGCAATCGAACTCGGGTCCTTTGCACTGGAAACGCAGTCTTAGCCACTGGATCACCAGGGAAGTCCCCTCAATTTTTTCAATTTAGTTGTTTGGGGGAATATCCTGGCAGTCCACTTTCACAGCTGAGAGCCTGGGTTCCATCCTTGGTGGCAGAACTAAGAGCCTGTAAGCTGGGTGGCATGTCCAAAAAAATAAAAATGTAGTTGTTTGTAATCAGGTGAGAATACTAATTTTCTAGGAAGATTCAGTTCAGTTCAGTCGCTCAGTCGTGTCCAACTCTTTGCGACCCCATGAACTAGAGCACACCAGGCCTCCCTGTCCATCACCAACTCCTGGAGTTCACTCAAACTCACGTCCATCGAGTCAGTGATGCCATCCAGCCATCTCATCCTCTGTCATCCCCTTCTCCTCCTGCCCCCAATCCCTCCCAGCATCAGGGTCTTTTCCAATAAGTCAACTCTTCGCATGAGGTGGCCAAAGTACTGGAGTTTCAGCTTTAGCATCAGTCCTTCCAAAGAACACTCGGGACTGATCTCCTTTAGAATGGACTGGTCGGATCTCCCTGCAGTCCAAGGGACTCTCAAGAGTCTTCTCCAACACCACAGTTCAAAAGCATCAATTCTTCGGCACTCATCTTTTTTCACAGTCCAACTCTCACATCCACGCATGACTACTGGAAAAACCATAGCCTTGACTAGACGGACCTCTATTGGCAAAGTAATGCCTCTGCTTTTGAATATGCTATCTAGGTTGGTCATAACTTTCCTTCCAAGGAGTAAGCATGTTTTAATTTCATGGCTGCAATCACCATCTGCAGTGATTTTGGAGCCCCCAAAAATAAAGTCTGACACTGTTTCCACTGTTTCCCCCTCTATTTCCCATGAAGTGATGGGATCGGATGCCATGATCTTCATTTTCTGAATGTTGAGTTTTAAGCCAACTTTTTCACTCTCCTCTTTCACTTTCATCAAGAGGTCTTTTAGTTCCTCTTCACTTTCTACCATAAGGGTGGTGTCATCTGCGTATCTGAGGTTATTGATATTTTTCCCGGCAATCTTGATTCCAGCTTGTGTTTCTTCCAGCCCAGCGTTTCTCATGATGTACTCTGCAAAGAAGTTAAATAAACAGGGTGACAATATACAGCCTTGACATACTCCTCTTCCAATTTGGAACCAGTCTGTTGTTCCATGTCCAGTTCTAACTGTTGCTTCCTGACCTACATACAGGTTTCTCAAGAGGCAGGTCAGGTGGTCTGGTATTCCCATCTCTTTCAGAATTTTCCACAATTTATTGTGATCCACACAGTCAAAGGCTTTGGCCTAGTCAATAAAGCAGAAATAGATGTTTTTCTGGAACTCTCTTGCTTTTTCCATGATCCAGCAGATGTTGGCAATTTGATCTCTGGTTCCTCTGCCTTATCTAAAACCAGCTTGAACATCTGGAAGTTTATGGTTCATGTATTGCTGAAGCCTGGCTTGGAGAATTTTGAGCATTACTTTACTAGCATGTGAGATGAGTGCAACTGTGCGGTAGTTTGAGCATTCTTTGGCATTGCCTTTCTTTGGGATTGGAATGAAAACTGACCTTTTCCAGTCCTGTGGCCGCTGCTGAGTTGTCCAAATTTGCTGGCATATTGAGTGCAGCACCTTCACAGCATTATCTTTCAGGATTTGAAATAGCTCAACTGGAATTCCATCACCTCCACTAGCTTTGTTTGTAGTGATGCTTTCTAAGGCCCACTTGACTTCACATTGTCTGGCTCTAGATGAGGGATCACACCATTGTGATTATCTGGGTCGTGAAGATCTTTTTTTGTACAGTTCTTCTGTGTATTCTTGCCACCTCTTCTTAATATCTTCTGCTTCTGTTAGGTCCATATCATTTCTGTCCTTTATCGAGCCCATCTTTGCATGAAATGGTCCCTTGGTATCTCTAATTTTCTTGAAGATTAATATCATGTAAAAAATTATTAAAGTTAAGTGAAATATGACACAATTTCTCCGTATTTTAAAAAACAAAGAGTAAGTCAAAATGTCTATGTTACTGTATTTAAATTCTGGTCACTCTCTGGAAAGGCTATGCATATGATAAGATGAAACTCTTTGTTTCACTTATTTTTGATAAAGATGATAAGTTCATAGAATCACCATAAATTTATAAAAGTACTTGGTTAGATTATATACATCTGACTCCTTTCTGGTTCCTTAATTCACAGTCAGGCATAAGAAAGATGGTCTGGTTAAGGTGAGGTCCTATCATAGATTGTTTACCTTCATTCTACCTCACAATCATAACTTTTACTAACTTCAACCAGTTGTTTCAAAAAAAATAATAATGCTTTGCATATTGATAGAATTATCTTGAAAGTAGAAAACATTTTGCTCTCACTGAGAAAACATGCAAAAAGCAACTCTACAATGATGGGTTAGTAGTATCACCTTTAGTAAATAACATGTGTCGGTGATTATATGGCTGTATGCAGTGGGGTGTGGGAGAATGTTTCTGTAATTATTACGTTTTACAGTAAAAGCACGCATTGTTTTTTCAAAAGAGCCACAGGACTATCATTAAGAAAGTCACTATTTTAATATTAGTTTTTCTAAATTAGAAAACTGAGTCTATAACCCTCTTCCCAAAATTTCATGTACTCAAGAATCAGAAAAACACACAAAATAAACGACTAATATTTTATTACAAAGGGAATTTACTTAGCTCAGTACCAGCAATGGTCATATTAAAAGTATCTTTTGATAAAGAGGAAGAAATATCACATAAAAATAGGATTCTGTGTTGAAAAGATTTCTGAAGACCCTTAAATCTCAATTAGAAGGAATCTTATACAGTCATTGTAAAAAACAGGATGGCAGTTCCTCAAGAAATTAAAAAATAGAGCTACCATATGATCCAGCAATCTCTCTTCTGGGTATACATCCAAAGGAAACAAAATCATTATCCCAAAGATGTATCTGTACTCCCAGGTTTGTTGCAATATTATTTATAATAGCCAGGGTATGGAAACAAGCCAAGAGTCCATCAACAAAAGAATGAATATAGAAAATGTAATATATAAACATCAAACATATATAGAGTAGAATAGTATCCAGCCATAAAAAAATAAATAAAAAGGAAATCCTACCATTTGCAACAACATGTATGAACCTGGAGGACATTATGCTAAGTGCAAAAAGCCAGAAAGAGAAAGATAAACAGTTAAATACTGCACGACTTATAAGTGGAATCTAAAAAAGAGAGAAGTCAAAATCACATAAATAGAGAGTAGAAATGGTGGCTGTCGGGAGCTAGAGGAAATGGGGAATGGGAGAAATGGGAAGGGGCTAGTGAAAGGGTACAAACTTTCAGTTATAGGATGAATAAGGTTTGAGGATATCATGTAGAATACGGTGACTACAGTTGATAATATTTTATTATACTGAACACAGTGATTGAAATTTGTTAAGAAAGCAGAATTTAAATGCTCCATCCCTCAGAATATATGTGTTATATATGTGTTAATTAACTTGACTGCAGGAATCCTATTACCATGTATACCTATATCATATCATCATATTGGACACTTTAAGATTTTTATTTGTCAATTACACCTATAATCATTAGCTGGAAAACCAATGACAACAAAAAAGGAATCTTAGCTACTAGTCTGTAACATCAGGCACCAGCAGAGGTCCCTACCCACTCTGATGAGAGGCTAAGTCCTGGTTTTACACAAGTCTAATACGTGGACTAGATTATTTTACTTGTAATCACCAAAGCCTGGGTTATTTACAGATATTTCTGGAGATAAAAATATATCAAATCATTATCATTGGTGTGTACAAAAGAACACGCCAATATTTTAAGCCCAGATTTTAGCAGAATATGGTTACACAATGAAATTGTACTGGAGAAGGAAATGGCAACCACTCCAGTATTTTTGCCTGGAGAATCCCAAGGACAGAAGAGCCTGGCAGGCTACAGTCCCTGGGGTCACAAAGAGTTGGACACGACTGAGTGACTGAAGATGAAAGAAATTCTGTACCTTAAAATAGTAACTGTCTACCAAAACACCCAAGTAACCTAGAACTGTCAAAATCTAAGCATTAATAGGCAAGACCAAATTGTCTGAACCTCAAAAATGTGATTACCACGACTTTACTAACCACATGTTTCTAGCAGCTGGTCTCACTACCACCATAAGCCACAAGCCATCACTATTTACTTGTCAATTGTTGTTTTTCAACTACGAAGTATATAAAAAAATTCTTTTAGAACAATTTCACTGTTTGGATACTTCTGGTATTTAGATTTCTAGTTGAACAATTTCCTGTAGCAATCTACTGAGTGACAAAATGGCTTTATAATCATGTAATTTCTGGTCTCTCCTAAACACATGGTTTAAGAAAGCAAACTATACTACGTCACCCAGGCTCCTCCAAAACAGTCTGCTGCAAGTAACACACTACATAATCCCACCAGGGTTTCAGGTCTTAAGGTCAGTCCCAGTTCCCTCAGTCCCACGTTACACATACAGGACTACTGAGAAATTCATAGGTAAACACAAAAGAGACATTTTGGCTACTTATGTCTAACTCCAACTACATTTTATAATCTAACAATCAAGTTTTTAGGACTACAATTCTTTAAACTTTAAGGCATAGAGCTAATTTAACTGGTTTGGTCTGTTTTGGTTTGAAAAGATAAGTGTCCCAAGTACCTGCTTTGCAGCTTTCTTAGCCTCATGCTTCCTTTGATTTTTAAGGGCTGTTTTTGATAATGGCTTCTCATTTCCTGGTTGTGGTTTCATATTCTGAGGTGGTTCTTCTTCGTGCTATGGAAAATACAAATAAATGATTCTGAAATGGAGTCCATGTTTTTAAAAACATATACAACAAATTATACAATTTTGCTAGTACATGACAAATTTATTTTATCAAATTTATCTTAAGTTCACTGACAAAGAATATTTCAAAACTCTTGTGGCAGGTTTACTTCAATGGTCAGGATGGATTTAATAAAGATCTTCCTATTAGTTGATATATGATATCTTTCAATTATATAAGAGCCAGCAAAATTCACTTTATTTTTATTTAAACAATGGCATTTTTCCTAGTACTACCACTGACACATGATTTTTATAAAATTAGATACTAACAATAGCTTCTTCTGTGGTCCTTTTGGATCTGACTACTGCCAAAAGAAATTCAGTTGCCTCAATTATTTCCTTTGCACAAATAGTCAATTGATATATCTTTACTTGCAAAATCAGAGATTAGAAGATAAATGGGAAAAAAAACCGACAGTAAGAAAACAAATTGAATAGGAAGGAGTAAATAAATTACATAATTATAAATCCAGCTAACATAATGAAGAAGTCTTTAAAAAACTAAGCAACTTGTCAGACTGTACAATGAAAACAAGCAAATTTTCATCATCAGGTATTTCTATAATTATTAACTACATTCAATAAGAGGGTGAATTACAGGTAGGATCAAGAAGGATTTAATGTAAAACATGATGACTATACTTGATAACACTGTATTGCATAACTGTACAGCTCAAATTCCTTGAGAGCAAAATTCAAATGTTCTCAATAAATAAATAAATAAGGTGATGGATGTGTTAATCCCCAGGTGAGAGGAAACCTTTTCAATGTATATCAAATCACCATGATGTACCCTCTAAATATCTTACAATTTTATAGGTAAATTATGTTCCAATGAAGCTGGGGGGAAAAAAAGGAACACCAGAGTAATTTCAGGCAACATGTAGTATAAATAACAGTACTCAACTTCTTATCAGATTTATCTACTTATTGATTTCTCTCAACTTTGCTATAATCTGAATGCTGTCTCTTAAACTATCCATACTCAGCACATCAAAAGGACCAGATCTCCATGAAGTTTTCTGAGTACTAGATCTCAGAGCTGTGTTGTACTTAACAAGTGCCATAATCAAATGGGCAGGGATCAAACATTTAAGATACAGAGTAATAGCAAAAAATCATAAGGTGATTTTTATCTTAGCAGCTGCACTAACTATAGAAAGCATCAAAGTTCTATGTGTGAATATACCCTACTTGAAGTAACTGAATATATGAGAATCCATATTTGTAGAAGAGACAAATTTGCAGAGCAAGCCTTTCACTTTTTTTTATATCCACTGCTCATAATGATAGTTAAGATATACTAATATTTATTGAACATTTGTGTTATACATCAACATTCTTTCAATTGTGAGCTCTTCTATATAGTATCTTGCTTTAGTTGAAAAGTTTCACTCATGAGAACTTCAAAAACAGACAAAGCAATTAAGAAAGATGCAATAAGAAAGGATGAAGTCTCTTCCACTCTATAACCATCATGTAGCCACTGACAGACTTTTATTTTAGATGAAAAAAATCCACACAGTTATTATGGATCACAGGCTTTTCTGGCTTTAGTATGTGTCTACTCAACTTTGCTATAATCTGAATGCTGTCTTTAAACTATCCATACTCAGCAATTTCATTCTTACTAATAAAACTTGTTTCTTCAGTAACATTAACTCTAACACTGTTTTGATGAACACATTATATAAAAGTGAAGCTTTTCTGAAAGCCAAGAAATACTTCTTTAATTAATATATAAACTTTTTACTTATAAAAAAAGTAACCTTTTTTCTTCAGGGGGAAGAATCCAAACACATTTTTTCCTCCTTCTTCTATGTAACCCTTTCTTTGTGAAATTATCAACCAGGCTATCTTTGTTTCTAGTAATTTCTTGACAATATTTTCTTTGCCATTTAGCTCTTTTCTGGAATTAAATACAAAAATTTCTCATTTATAGGCATGTAGCTCCTTCAACTAAAATGATGTGACAGGGTCACATAATCCCCAGGTTATATATAAAAGCAAAAATTTAGTGGAAATCTTGACTGTCAAAAAAGTTTAGTTTTAAGAAGCTCTCACATAGTTTTCTCCCACTTTTTTCAAAGTATATTCTTTCCATTTTATTTTTTCTCCCCCCACTGACCAAAACAAATTAGTTTTATGAGTCAGAGAACAAAAATATATACTATTAATAATTCAGAATTTCTTTCTCTTGTGCTAACTTGCACAGATTCAGAAAGCAGGATGGGTTGAGGTCACTTCTTTTTTTTAATCTTGTGTAAGAAAAATTTCAATTGAGAGAACAAATTTTAAGACTAATATATCCTTTTTAAAAATCTAAAGACAAAAATAGTAAATAGGGCTTAATTTGTTATATATTTTTACTAAATAACAATGCAACAAAAATGTTTAAATACTAAGCACAACACAGCACATAAGTGGCATAAGTGAAGCACAGAAATATTTATCCTTTGAAAAAGTATCTACTTCCCTGAGTGCCTAATCATTTAGTGACTATATAGTTGGACACGACTTAGCGACTGAGCACAAGCCCAAGACCATGCACTAGGTGTATATTAGGACAGTACACCTAATGTATGGTCTTGGGCTTGTGCTCAGTCACTACATGGTGACCAACTCTTTTTGACCCTATAGACTGCAACCTGCCAGGCTCCTCTGTCCATGGGATTTCCCAGGCAAGAATACTGCTGTAGGTCGCTATTTCTTCCTCCAGGGGATCTTCCCAACTCAGAGATAGAACCTGTGTCTCCTGCATTGGCAGGCAGATTCTCTACCACTGAGCCACCTGGGAAGTACCTTTCTATTAATACCAGTAATTTTGTTGTTCATTCTTTTTTTATTTTTTGTTGTTGTTCATTCTTAGAGTAACTTTATTCCTCAACATCATCACAGAAACTCATGTCATTAATAAATGCTCTCTCCTGAGCTCCGAAACATCTTATAGTAGATCAGAATCTGACGAATACTTGAACCGCAATTTTGCATCAGAGGTAAGGATCTAATGGTCCAAGGACAAGTGCGTTTTGTTTGATCAGCAGTGTCTTAAAAAAACTGAGGCATTTCATACAAGCATCCAGACTTGTTTTGTCTTGAAAAATCAAACATTTTGGCAAACTGGGCCTAAAAATCTCCTGTGGAAACAAAAGGCTACTGTTGTGCAGTTGCTATGGCCTTTAAAGAGGGAATGTTCTCTCTCTTCACCCCTCCCCACCACTCACCACTGTCTCACACTACCAGCCTAGCTTGACAGGCATTTGAATTTGAGCCCACACTCTATAGCCAGTTAAGTCACACCCACTCATCTTTCCCAAGATTTTACATTAATTACTTTGCCAAGCTAACAACCTTTCACCATCTTCAGCAGCAGGTCCTCCACAATTTCTACCCTAGAGTTTATATCTTCTAATCAGATACCAAGTAACACAAAAACATGCATGAGAAAAAGATCTAGGGCATAAAGAATGGATGTATGGATACCAGAGCGGGGAAGAAGAGGAGGGATGAATTGGGAGATTGGGTTTGACATATACACTACTGATAATATGTATTAAATAGATAACAAATGAGAACCTACTGTAAAGCACAGGGAACTCTACTCAGTGCTTTGCGGTGACCTAAATGGGAACGAAGCCTAAAAAAAAGGGAATATATATATACATATAGCTGATTCACTTTGCTGAACAGCAAAAACACACACAACATTGTAAAGCAATTATACTCCAATAAAAATTAATAAATAAATTAAAAAAAAGAAAAGATCTAGGAAACTCTGCATTGAAAAACCTTTTCCTACCAAAGCAGTAAAACTCTACTTACCAGTTTGGAATTGGTGACTGGTTTATTTCTTAAAGCTGGGGGTCTATAAGCTGTTGCAACTTTAGGTTCTTCACTAGGCACATCACTTGGAACTACTTGGTAAGTTATTGCTTTTTCTGGAAATATTCCATCTAAGAATGGCTGCCAAGAAACCTGCCATAATTCTGCATTTGATGGTACATCATACTTGTGCAAGACAGAGCCTGTATAATGCCAAATCTTGTACCCATTATTAACACGTAACCGTGGGGCACATGTGGCTGTTAAAATATGCTCACCATCTGGGCACCAAGCAAAATATGTAGAATCAGAGGCCACTGGTTTAGAGATAAGTTTGTACTTTTTAACATCCCACACTTCCATTTGTCCCCTCAGATTCCCAAATCCAGCTAGTACTAATATATGTCCATGAGGGCTGTAGTAGGCTGCATTACGAGGGCCAGTTCCAAAGTCAAACACGGGATCACACTTCAGGTTGAAAACTGTCGCTTTGGCAGGCATGAACCCATACACGGCACAAAACTCAGTAGAACTAGAATTCCAAACCACATCATAGATGGGGCCGTTTTTCGCTGGAATAAGAAGATAAAATCTGTTAGAGATAAAGAATTCTATACAGGAATATAATATTTAGTAGTACAAGTTAAAATCATACAATATTCGTAAACAAGTCAAACAAGAAAAATCCAAAACTTTCACAGTATGATAAAATTAAGATTTTTTACATGACATACTGTGGGAATTAATGTATATTTCTTTTAAACATTTTGGCAATTTGGACTCATAGAAGCATCAGCTATTATTATTATTAAACTATTGATAGTTTTCCTTGAGAGAGGCAATATACGTATATAACAATAAAAACACAAAAAAGACATGGCACAAAAATAAGCCTCTCTGGTGGTTCAGTGGTAAAGAACTTGCCTGCTAATTCAGGAGATGTGGGTTCCATCCCTGGGTCAGGAAGAGCCCCTGGAGAAGGAAGTGGCAACCCACTCCAGTATACTTGCCTAGAAAATCCCATTGACAGAGGAGCCTAGCATGCTACAGCATGGGGTTGCAAAAGAGTCAGACACAACTTAGAGACTAAACAACCATGACACAAGGACAACCAATCCTCTATCATATTTCCTGCATATTATTTCAGAATATTTTTGTTGAAATTAAGCTTCTGTCTCTTAAATACATAAATGCACATACACCAAAAAAAGTTTTAAACCTTTCTTGTTTCATTTAATACTCCTATCTTGGAAATTCTTCCATAAAGGCACATTGAGCTTTGCCTCATTCAGCTGCACTGTGTTCCATTACAAACCCTGCTATTTACTTTTCATTTGTGTAAATTTACACAAATAACACCTGTAAGAGAGAAACTGCCTGGTCAAAGGACACATAAATTTACTTGATAATGTACACTGAAATGCCCTTTAAAGAAGTTGCACCAATTTACACTACCAATAATTTTTGATAGCAAAGACTTTCCCCTCATTCTCACTCACTGTTTCATATTTTTATCTTTGCCAACCTACTAAGTGGAAAACTGTGTCTGGTTTCCTTTATTATAAGCTAAGCACCTTTTAATACACTTATACATAATCTTATTTCTTTTTTTAGTGTCCTATAATAGTCCTGTGGACTATTTTTTACTGTCTTATACCTATTTTTATTTCCTATTATTGGTCTTTGTTATACTTAATATACTATCAAAATTCATCTTTTCTCATAATCATCCCTTTTCTAAAAATATTTTTCCCTAATTTATTGTTTGTTTTGCTTAGTTTATGGACTTTTTTCTTCCCCCAATGTAGAAATGTATAATTTCATATACTCAAACTTACCACTTGCCCCATATGACTTCTGTCGTGTTTAGAAAGTCTTATTCTACTTTAAGATTAGAAGAAAATTCTCCCGCATTTTCTTCTAGTTCTATAGTTTTAGATATAATTTTTTGGCCCAGCCAGAATTTATTTTGGTAAACAAGTAGTAGCAAAATCTTTTTGTTACAAATAGCCAACTGTCCCCAAAGCATGTATTAAAAGAGCAGCATTTTTACCCATGATTTAAATGCTGACTTTATTATAAGTCAATGGCTACAGAAGTATGGATCTATTTCTGAATCCTGTTGTTTTCTACTGATTATCTGCCTAACCATAACACAGAACGAAACTGTCTTCATTACAATTGCTTTATATCTTAATAGTATCAGAATCCCTCTTTCCTTCCTCTTTTTTTACATAGTTTTCAAACCATTCTTGCATGTTTACTTTTTGATAGCAACTTTGGAATGAGCTTATCTAGTTGTAAAAAAAGAAAATCCACTGGCATTCTAATTTAATTTTTAGATCAGTTTGGAGAGAAATGACATCTTTGTAAAATTCTCACGAAAGGTTAGTTTGCCCTTCATTAGTTTTAGTTTTCTTCCCATCAGCCCTATATATTTCTTGTTTTTTTGTTGCCATATATGGAATCTTTCCTTCCATTATGTTTTATAAGAGGATGCTGTTTATACTGTGACAATCTGTATGAGCTGAGGTGATTTGCTTTTCACCTTTCAAAACTGTATACTTATTCTTTTGATCAGAACACTCACTAGGTCTTTCAGAATGTTCTATAATAGTAGAAAGTGCGTGGGGGGAGTCATCCTTGTTTGGTTCCTGACTTCAATGGGAATACATACTGTTTTAAAAGAAAGTTTACCTTACCCTTACATGTTCAATTCAAAATAAAGAAGATTACTGAGTTGCAGGAATTTTAAAACTATTAAGTTACCTTAACTCCTTGAAACAAAGTATGAAGTGGTTAACACTCTTCAGTTCTGAAGATGATGCTAAACCCACTAGATCAACTTGCTGTCATAGTTAAATAAGCTCCCAAAGAGCTAATACAGTGGAATTACCTCACTCAGCAAGTTCCCTACTCAACTTACAGCAAAACTAAATTAACTAATTGGATTCTTTCAAAATAGGGTATGTTTGGGGATGAGTTAAATTACTTAATGAAGATAAATTTTATCTTAAAGGTTGTTAAAATATGTGAGTTCTATCACTTGATCAACAACTTAGATGTGGACTTCCCTGGTGGTCTGGTGGTTAAGAATTTGCCTTGCAATGCAGGAAAGTGGGTTCAATCCCTGGTCAAGGAACTAAGATCACACATGCTGTGGAGCAACTAAGCCTACTGAGCCTGTGAGCCACAATTAGAGAGTCTGTGTGCCACAGCTAAGACCTGACACAACTAAAAAAAAAAAAAAAAAAGAACTTAGATGATAACATTTTTATGGCACAGTATTTTTGACTATCATCGATTCTCCCAAAGGGAGACTACTGGAGCACTCACGTAATTGCACCACAGCACTTTCTCCATTTGTTGCAATGTAGTGCAGCGTCTGTTCCCCATAGTAGGAAGCTCCTGTCTTGTCAACATCTGTACTAGCTATTACCAACACAGCAGTAGCTAAAAGGATAAAAACTTTAATTAGGTTTAAAACATAAATTAACCTAATGTTGATAAGAAAAGCATTAAAAAGTGTAACAGGCCATATGTAAATTTTCAATAAATAAACACTGGTAATTTTTCCTTTTTCTATACACACAGGAATATAAGTCTAAATTAATGCTTGATAAACAAAATGGGAGATAAAAAGATATTTCTCATACCTTTTTTATTCCATAGCATTGTGACCTTATCAGCCTTAAAGAAACTTTTATTGGCTAAAGCTGCATGAGGCTCATCAAAGTTGGGGTACTGATATAATCTAACAAATGAAGGTGCACCCTTACTTCCTGGAACATAGACAGCCACCTAAGATACACAGACATAAGTAAACACTTAATTTTTTGAAGCATATAAACTAAGATGGACATGTCTTTAAAGTCACCAAAAACTAGGAAAAGGCTTAATCTCATACCATTCCACATGAACAAACAAAAACATTAGCAATTACCTTGTACGGTTGGGGTCCAGGTGATAACACAAAATCATTAATTTTTTTCAAATGCAATTTATTTGCAATTGTGTCTAAAAAAAAAAGTAAATGGTGTTAGGTTAATGAGCAAAAGGTAATTGATATGTGTCAAATTCTGAATACATCATAAAAGGTTAATGTAACTATACACAAAATGTAGTCTCATGTAGGCCAGGCAGAGCTACACAGTAGAAAAAGCATGGGGTGAGAGCCAGATGGACCTATGCTTGAATTCTTACTCAGACACTACTAACTGTATGACCTTCGCCAAGTAAGAGAATCACATACTTAATTCCTAGTACACAGTGCCAGGCACAAAGTAGGTATTAAATAGGTATCTATTCTCTTCCCTTAAACCTCTGAACTAATGTTGTCTTAGAGCCCATCTGATGGGAAAGATGACTCTAGCTTGCTACTGTAGAATGTGGATATGAAAATTCCGTAACTAACATGATACACAGATCCATAACAATGTTAATCACAACAATAGTAACAATAACAATGGCTAGATATTTGTTGAATGATTACTCTGTGCCAGGCAGTAAGAAACCATGTTATCAACACTACTGCTCTCATGGTCAATGGGATCAAGAGCTATTACTCGCCCTTTGTTCAAATATGAGATCAACAGCTGTTCAAAAGTAGCATATCCAGCTGCTAAACTGGCAGCCCCCTCCTTTCAGCATGCTCATGAAGTGGCAAGTAAGATAAATAAGCAAGCTAACCCCAAATCAGCGGGAACAGGTTAAGTCTCAAAAGCAGGAAATTGAAGGGTACAGCTAAATGATTGTGTGGATGTTATCAAAATCAGCCTGCACACCATCTCTGGTACATGTGAACAGTTTCTAATTCCCATTTTACTTTCTCAACTTACAACACGGTTATGTCCTGATAAACCCATTTTAAGTTGAAAATATCATAAGCTGAAAATGCACACCTGATGCATCGCTTATGTTAGACTACCCTAAATGTGCTCAGAACACTTAACGTTAGTCTATAGTTGAGCAAAATCATTAAACACAATGCTGATTTTATAATAAAATGTTGGATCTCTCATGTAATCCATTGAATACTGAACTAAAAATGAATAACATAATGGCTGTAAGAGTCCAGAATAGCTGTAAGTGTATCAGTTGTTGACCCTTGTGATCAGGTGGCTGACTGGGAGCTGTGGCTCACTGCTGCTGCCCAACATCATGTATCATACCACGTATCTCTAGCCCAGGGAAAGATCAACACTCAAAGTACAATTTCTACTGAATATATATCGCTTTCATTTTAGTATAAAGTCAAAAAAGATAAGCCAAACTATCCAAGTTGGGGACTGTCTGTACTGAAAAGTGTTCAGTCACCAACAGAATGCTCTAAGGACAAAAGGAGCTACAAAATTTCTTCTTTAAAGTATTTTTCAGTAATCATGTTATTGGTGTTATATTGCTGGTACTGCTATTCTTAAAACACTATGTGGTCCAGTAGAACAAAGCAAATAAATAATTATATGGATGTACTATTCTCAAACTATCTCCCCTGGTAGCCCAGAGAACCAGATTCTCAGTGTTAGCAAAAAAACAATACAGATGAAAGCTAAGAAAGAAGAAAAAAAGGAGTAGAAACAATGATCAATCAACACAGTAGCAAAGAAAATCCTCTACACCCAGACTGTAGTCTCTAAATACCATTTTCCACCAAAAGAGAGCAGAGTGTACTACAGAATTGGCTGATTATAGGTATATAGCAAGAAATAAACAAGATAACCCTAGAATGACTTGTCCCACCATACAGCAAAGAAGTCATTAAAGACCAATGACAGGACAATTTAAGCATTAATAAAAATAATTTTTAAAATGGATTAATCATATATGTTTATTAGGTTGGGGGGAGGCTAACTTGTCTAAGGGATCTAGTTGCTAGTGAAAGAATTCATTTCGTTAAAAGTGATAAACGAAAAGAATATTTATCTTGCCTTTCCGATATAAAAAGTAACACTAGGTAACCAAATAGTAGAAAAGGGAATTCTCTTTATAGTGGTAGTATAAACTAACAAATGAGATGAGGAGGGAAACTTTAATATCAGCAATTTCTAACCACTCATAAAATAATGGATCAAGGCACTGAATATTAATGCCAATTAACTGTACAAAATTAAAGACAATGAGACATTAGGTGCTTCTTGATAAAAAAAAAAATACTGCCTTATGATGATGTAGTCTTGCCCTCATATCTCCCAAAAAGAACTTGAAACTGACCAACTCTAGATTCAAATAGTTATTTACAGGAAATAGATGAATATGGTAAATTACAGAATAGGATACAAGAGCAAAACTTAAATTATGGGAAGATATATAATACAAGTAACCTTGTTTCTAAAATAATAAACTGCAAGGGGAAAAAAGAATAGAGAGGAAATCTATATTTAAAGAAACATATATATATATCAACTGTAATATGAAAGACATTATCTAGATCTTAAGTATTAAAAAAATTACATTTTGCAATTATTAGAAATTTGAAACTGACCAGGTATTTTATAATCTGTGATAACAGTATTATGACTACCTTACTGAAATATTTACAGGTAAAATTATATGATGTTTATGATTTGCTTAAGCAGAGTAAGAGAGATGATAGGTGAATAGATGCCTGGATGAAGAAGGACTGGCAACAGGCTGATGATTACTGGGACTAGGTGTCTACTTTCGTGTTTGAAATTCTACACAATATTTTAAAAATTCATATCACAGAATTTCAATAGCAACTAAACTCAGTAAGAGCTATTCAAATATATTAATTTAGTAGTAATTAGATGGTAAAAACTTATTATAAAATAGTATATTTGTGTTATAACATTTTACTAGCATTTAGACTTGAGTTACTCAAATGAATTCCTGTAACAGCAACTGTTGTTAACATAAAAACAGGATTTAGGAGAACCATATGATGCCATATAAGGCAATAAAAACTGTACACATTTATAGTAAATAATAAAATTATTTCATAAATCTTTCCATACTAAAGTTGTTGTTTTCAAAAAAGTGAACTTCATTGTTAACATTTCGGGCACAAAGCGTTTCATCTTCTGACCAGGAAGGACACCTACAATGAAGAGCAAGAATATAACTATAGCATGTTAAAGTTTATGATACTGTTTACCATTTAAGGAAGAATACTTATAAACAAAGATCAAGATCTTACTCTATTATATTTCCACATACAAAATCCTTAAAGATCTGGATTTTGATCTGACAAGTTATATTCTAAATTATACCAGAAAAACAAACAATATGCAAAAAATATATTTAAAATATTTAAAAATAACTAATATTTTAAAGCACTTATTTACCAATTTTGCATTTTTTTCTGAATGAAAGACTTCAAACATGTTCCAGTTTTCACATCATAAAGTTGCAGATTGGGTATCCCAGCTGTATCATCTTTAGAAGCTGCCATAAAAATAAATTTTTTTTGCAGTTAACTGTCTCCTAACACCAGTAAAAAGATTTCATTCTTAGAAAAAATTTCAACAAGATTATAAAGATCAGGTAAGAGATGCTTTAAATCAATTTTCCCCTCTAACTTAAGTTATAGATTTAATCGCCCATTCCTAAAGCCATGACGATATGACAGCTGTTTGAGAAGTTCAGTATTTCTGAAATGAGTCAGTTACTACAGTTTTTAAAAATACTTACGAGATTTCTTGTTTGTTAAGTCTGATGTGGTTTGCTGTTAAACAGATTAAACTGTCTTACGAAAGCTGTGTCTATAAGTCACACGCATGAAAAAAAGTTACATAAAACCACTCATAGTTCTCAACTGATTCTCCAATTCTTGTTTACTTACTTGGAAAACTAAGATTCATTACAGTCTATGCCTCTTGGAAGAACAAACTCAGAAGGTTTATAACCCTATAATGAACTACTAACTGATGCTGGGAGGGATTGGGGGCAGGAGGAGAAAGGGACGACAGAGGATGAGATGGCTGGATGGCATCACCGACTCGATGGACGTGAGTCTGAGTGAACTCCGGGAGTTGGTGATGGACAGGGAGGCCTGGCATGCTGCGGTTCATGGGGTCACAAAGAGTCGGACACGACTGAGCAACTGAACTGAACTAAACTGAACTTAACATATATTTATTCAACAATATTCACATTATTACAAAATGCTTTTAAAAATAAGCTCTATACCAGTGCCCAATATTTTATCACTCATCTACAAAGCAGTTACATAAAATGCTCATATAAAGTATATTAGATCTTTACTTGTTCCAGAAAATGGCACACCATTTCCTACTCTGTCATACCATCCACATTTCTTAGATGATGTGTCTACTGTACTTCCTCTTTATGCTTATATAAAACATTTCATCTTAAAGTTCATTATTCTTCTTAATTTTGAGATCTTCTTTATCCAGTAATTATTTACTTTATAAATTTTCCCTTGAGCTTTTTCTTTTCCTCTATCTCATGACGAATCTTCTAACTTGAAATCATTTAAAGTACACTGTATTTGGGGAATGCAAGATTCATTGTTGATTAAAAATATTCTTAAACACTGCTTAGTATTATAAAGATTAATTATTTTCCTATAAGGTTATAACCTTCTCTTTCTTCCCCCACTGAATTGCATTGGTCCTATCAGAATATTTTTACAATTGGAATATACTTACTAGTGTAAGGCTGCCATGTTGCCAGGACAGTGTTTTTTGGTGAGAACTCAAGGCAAACTGCCTTTGGAAGGTCGAAGGAGTGCAGCAGTCCCTTTTTAGTGACACTGATAACATTTATTCTGGTTTCAAAAGAAATTACTTCAGCAATGAAATACTGTTTCACAATAGTCAGCACTATCCAAAACATTCATACTTCTTTTTAAATACAGATCACTCTGAAGTGTTCATTTTTCATAAAGATCAATTTTCAGTTAGTTCTAGAAAATATCCAATAAATACTCTAACATAAAAAAGAATATGTTTTACCAAAAGGCCCCTATTAAAGGCTGGTGCTGGGAATTACTAAGAGTCAGACACGACTGAGCGACTTTACTTTCACTTTTCACTTTCATGCATTGGAGAAGGAAACGGCAACCCACTCCAGTGTTCTTGCCTGGAGAATCCCAGGGACGGGGGAGCCTGGTGGGCTGCCGTCTATGGGGTCGCACAGAGTCGGACACGACTGAAGCGACTTAGTAGCAGCAGCAGCAGCAGCTGGGAATTAAAATAGAATTTCCAGGAAGACACAATAGATGATACCACCTTTAGCCAAAAACAAATAACAGGCCTTTGAGTGAACACAGTGCAAACCCAGACAAGCAAAGGAATATCAAATTCAAGAGAAAACAAAAAGTGTATTTTTTAATTTGAGTAAATGGAAACTGAGCATCTGGGGAAATCATCAAGGAGAGTTTTGATGTCTATTAAAATCTCAGAAGCATTCTCCAAAAGACACTACTATAAGAATTATCATGATACAATAAAGACAAAAATGACAATAACCGTATATTAAAAAAGCAGTTTCCTTTTTTTTGGAATATTTTCTACGTACTATGTTCTGTTTTAACCACTTTATGTACATTTTCTCATTTAATCTTCACAACAATCTCATAAAATAGATATTAACATCTCCATTTTACAAATGGTAAAACTGAAGGTTAGGGAAAAAAAAAGTGATATGATTTGATGATTTGCCCAAGATCATACTACTAATAAATGCCAGATCAAGGCTTTGAAACCTGTTTGGCCTGACTTGCTCTTGTGTAGTCCTTAGGATTAAAAAAAAAAAAAAAAAAAGATATTCCTTCTCACTGCAGAAATTCCTTAAGTTATTTTATTCAACTCAAGTTTGAGAACACTGGGTTAGGATAAGCAAAAACTGCTTAAACACACAGATATACATGCTTACAACGGTAGATTCTTTACAATTTACTGTAAATTACATATTTTAGAATTACATGAAGTTTTCTGTTGTTGTTAATAAACTTTGAAGTTATTCTTAGTTTAATGAAGGGTGTATATTTTATATGCATATATTTAAGGAAAAATCAGCTATAGCTTCTGACTTAATTAACCATGGACTCAGCAAAGACTACAATCAATACTCTACATCTGTTTCTCTCGACCCAGGAACAATATGTATTGCTGTGGCTGTAGCACCTTAAGGAAATAAATACTAGAGCAAGGTATGAAAAAATATATTAAAAAGATGAATGGACACAACATGTGGGGACATAGTAAAAGAACTGAGTTGAACTCAACAGAAAGCAAAGAGGAGATATGACATATAAAATAATTAATGATAATTGCCAAAGTGAAAATAAATTTACTTAATAAACTCTAAGTTATCAGAATAAAGGATACATCAAAAAGATAATAGGCAATGAAAAGATATATGGTATATCCTATCAGACAGTAAATTTCTATCAACTTATTACCCAAATAGTACAAACTAAAATATGGATTTAAAAACAATACAACCCAACAGGTTATACCTAAAGAAATAAGTTGAAAGTGCATCCTTTCTTTTGAGACTAAAACTGTTAACATTGTGAATAAGACCCAATATAATTACATTATTAATAATTTGAGAGTAGTAGTTTGTTGATTGTATTTAGTAACTTACAAAAAAATACTAATGAACATTTTTAATTATAAAAGTGAATCCTACCAGCTACTTATAGTTGTAGAAGTGAATCAACTAACTCAACACAATCTTTCTAGCACTTTTAAAAATCATATGTTTAATCCAACTTGACCTGATAGTCGAAAGACCCAAGAATATATTACCATGGTGTAAGAAACATTTAAAATGCACTTTTCAAACTCATGTAATCGTTTTTCCCCCTTAAAAATCTAAGCTATTGTATCTGGCTAAACACAACAACACTAAAATAACTTTAAATCAAGCAACAAATACTCGGGCATTTTTCCTGGTTCTAGTAATTAAAATACAGTGACTATGGAAAATGGAAAAGGATTAGTTTTCTGAGTGAAATTATGACACTGAAATCTAAATACTTATTTTTCTTAAAACCAATTTTATAATCTGATTATTTTATGTAATATAGACTATACCAAACATATTTCTGAATAACTTATACTTAATGACACGCTGTTATCTACAACAAAATAGCAATAAATACAGCTGTTAAGTAGTTTAACAGCAAAAATATAAAGTATCTAAGATAAAGCAGCAAAGAGAACTACTCTCTAAGTATTAATGCAGAACTCAAGAAACCCTAACCAGTAACTTGGAGCACCACTTAAAACAAACTGCTGGCATTAAATTAATAGCCCCTTTTCATATGTTCCTTTTTAATTCTAAGAAACTAGAGAACTCAAACAAGTTTGACACATAAATAGAAACTAACAACTTTGGAGATGTTCTGTGAATGTTATACTGGAGATAATACCTAATTGTACCGAGACTATAAAGATGGAGTTTATAAATGACATCCAAATACATGTTATTCAAATAAAACAACTACGTTTTATATTCATGACATATACAAAAAAAGTTATATAAACAAACACTAACTTTTCTCCATTGCCCCAGGCAAACAAGGTCCCATCCTTACTAAAGGTATAGGCTTTGCAATTTTTCCCAGATTCTCTGAAAAATGACAAGGAAAAAAAAAGCTTAAATTAATAAACATTATTAAAAAAATCTTATCAAAAATCCACAGTCTTACTAATTTAGTGACTAAGAACTTACATAAATTTTAGAAAATAATTCTAACATGCTTTAGTTTGTCCAAAATACTTTCCCTCTTAAAATGTAGCATTGACCACCACTATAAAGTAAACTGGAAATCAATTTTTATACCAACAGATCAATCTTAAGTAAGAAATAGAGCCCTTTGGGGTGAATAACTAGTTTGTCTGAAAACCCAAAAAAGTAAGTATATGTGGAAACTAGGAGTTCCCAGGTGGTTTAGTGGTAAAGAATCCGTCTGCAATGCAGGAGACCTGGGTCTGACCCCTGGGTCAGGAAGATCCCCTGGAGAAGGAAATGGCAACCCACTTCAGTATCCTTGCCTGGGAAATCCCATGGACAGAGGAGCCTGGTGGGGCTATTCCATGTAGTCACAAAGGAGTCGGACAGGATTTAGCAACTAAAAACAAACAACAATGTGGAAGTTACCAGCTGTCAGTCCTTATCCTGAGACAGCTGAAGGATTTCAACACAGCTTTGTAAAGAATTTCCCAAACTACCAGCGTAACAAAACAATGGTGGGTACAATATCCTCAAGTAGCCAACAAGTGCCCCTGGATTTAAAAGACAAAGATCTTCCATCAATTTCTCCTGTGCAGAGAAAGTATTAACAACCAGAAGAGGATATTCACATTAAATAAATATGGATGCAGGATTCTGTACAAAAACTAACCTGTGGAACTTGGACTTCTTGGCAATCTTCTATCAAATGATGAAAACTTTAAGCACTGTATCTCTCAAAAGGAGATGGCCACTGTGAGCACATCTCCCAGAGATAATGAAGACCCATAAAGAAATGTGTGTGTGTGTGTGTGTGTGTGTGTGTGTGTGTGTTCAGTAATGTCCATACATGTAGTCACAACATCAGATCAGAATTTTGTAGCTAATAAATATTTGAATTGTCAAATAACAACACAATGAGAACTCACCAGTACACCCCTTCTAAACAGGGCACTATCTTTGCATTAATTCATCTGATGATGACATTTGTGTTTCTGTAATCACACAATGCCCAGATCTAAAAGCCTGACTAGAAGCAGGTTTTTAAAAATCTTCATAGAAGGTAAATACTACATTGTTCCTATTGCAACTCACCAAGAGACATGCACTGTCTCCTTGTTCTACTCTTAGTGATGCTGAGATTGTACTGGACTCACTATGGGCCTCCTCAGATCCAGTGAATCCTTCCTGCTCCCAGGCGCCAGCCATTCAAGGAAGACATGGCCACCTCATCTCCTTAACACCACTGGTTGTCTCAGACTCTTCAGGAATGAGGGCCACATTTCAGCATGGCTTCCATTACACCTACTGCAGTAGCAGGAAGAGGAGCACTGGCACTCAGATTCAGCCCAAACAGATCAAAAGAGACTCTGGCTGCAGTCAATTCTGTACCCATCCTCTTAACAATAGGTTGTTCGAAGGCACAGTGATTTTATACAACCTCACTGGAGAGATTTGCATGACCAAGCAACCCGGGTGGATTTTGTGAACTGGTGGTCAGCTCAGTGTATCCTATTCTATGTTTCCTTTCACTTCCTTTTCTCATTTCCATTTCTCCCTCAGTCCTGCTGCCTTGGGACTGCACATCCCAGTGAAGTGCAGCACAAAAGCTTTAATCCAGACTCATTTTCTAAAGTGGTACTTTTCAAATATTAATTTGCATACAAATTACTGAGGACCTGGTTAAACTACAGATTTTGATTCAGTAAACTGAGTAGGGCCTGAGATGTTACATTTCTGCACTGACTCAAGGTGTTGCTAATACAGTTGACCTTTGGCCCGTATTTTCTGTAACAAAGTTTTAGAGAACTGGAGCTCATAAAAAAAATCATCAATAGAGTCAGACGATGACAGTCTGATTATAAAGTTCCCTATCAACAGTTCATCTAACAGTTTCAGCATCTTTCGATGATCATTTGCCTATATCAGCTGTTCTCAAAGTGTTGTCTCTAGACTTGAAGCATCAGCATTAACTGAGAACTTAAAAATTCTTATTCTTGGGGTCCTGCCCCAGATTTACTGAATCAGAAAACCTAAAGAGGCAACAGTATCCTGTGTGTGTTTTTTTTAACAAGCTCTTCAGATGATTCTGAGGCATGCAAAAGCTTGAGAACCACTGATACATGACTTCTTTACGATAAAGAAATAGTGATTATCTAAGCCCAATCTTCCTTCTGGGTTTACTACTGCTCTATAGAGAAGTTTTCTTCATCAACAGTTTGGTTTCTCTGAAAAAGTTTGTACAGGAAGTAACATAAATGCTTGATTTTTTTTTATCAGTTTTCAAAGTAATGAATAGGATCCCATCAATGTCTAATACTGACCAAAAATATTTGGAAGGAGAAAGATTTTGGAGGGAATATTTATATACTTGACATGCCTTAATTTTTGGTCATTATTCTCCTTAATCCTCAAATTGTTTTCTCTAAGGTTGGCAGGAACTCTTTCAGGTTGACTCCTATCACAGTTTAGCAAAACCCCCTCAGGCTGTAATTTAATGGAGATGATAGGCAGTGGTCTGGCTATCACATTCACAAGTTTCTCCCCATTCCTCTAAGCCTCAGGCATGAACTAAATTACACTGTTGTCTAGACCTTTTAAATGTACTCAAGCTACTGTTTTCAAATCTAAAGGTCATTTTTTTTGATAGAGAATATGCATTCTTCCCATCTTCTGTTAACATTATGTGATATGTCCCAAGAAACTAGCTTATCTGTTCTTTTTTTTGTTCTCTATAACATTACTCAACAAAATAAAACCATACCTTGGGAACACTGTGCTTTCTGTAAAATGTGGTGGTCCATTTACCATGTACAGCCCTTCTGATCCTCGGACTAAAGGAAAAAAAGGGAAAGAATCACCATTACTTTGTTAATAAATATTCAGTCTTCACAAATGTTTAAAAAAGCGAAAAGTTTCCAATCAAAATACTAAGAAAATCACTAAATATTTCATAGAACTATTAACATCAGCATTAAATGGGTACATTTTTCTTGCTCTTCTGCATAAGATCATTTAACTGCTGGGAAATAAATAGGTAATGCAATGAGTTGAATGTTTGTGTAACCACAAAAGGCTCATGTTGAAACCCTAACTCCAATGTGATGGTACTTGATCGTGGAGCCTTTCAGAGGGTTATTAGATCACAAAAGTGGATTCCTCATGAATAGGATTAGTACCCTTTTAAGAAAAACACAGAGGATATGTGAGGCTACAATACACTGGCAGACAACAAACAAGAAGAGGGTTCTTACCAGCACCTGACCATGCTGCACCCCGGGCTCAGACTTCCAGCCTCTAGAATTCTATCTCCTGTTGTTTACAAGTTACCTAGTATGCGGCGCTTTGTTATAACAGCCTAAACTGACCAAGGGGCCTCCCAGTTGGCGCTAGTAGCAAAGAACCTGCCTGACAATGCAGGAGACATAAGACATGCAGGTTCGATCCCTGGATCAGAAAGATCCCCTGGAGGAGGGCATGGCAACCCATTCTAGTATTCCTGCCTGAGAATCCCATGGACAGAGGAATCTGGCAGGCTGCAGTCCATAGTGTTGCACAGAACCGGACACGAATGAATCAATTTAGTGGGCACACATGCAAACTAAGACAATCAATATTATTCTTTTTTTTTTTTTCTGCAGAGCATACTCATTTAGTCTCTGAGGAGATTACTTCAATAAACCCACTTTTATCTATTTTACAAGAAATCTATGCATGCACATTGAAATATAACATTCATACTTACATCCTTTCATTCAAATGGGAAAAAAGTGATCTTAGTATTATGTTTTCACATTATTTTGTAATCACATTTTCAAAATGTATAGCTGCTGGAAACAGAACTAGAAGCTGAGTCTAAATTAAATCTTTGTATCAGCTTACTATTTCAATTAAGTTTTATAAATAAAAGCTCAAAATTGTGACTGTCACCTGTGAAAAGTAGTTGTACTGTAACAGAGAGGACATGAACTCCAAGGCAGACCTCAGTTCCTACCTGGCTGTGGAACCTTAGATTCATTACTACCTCAAGTCTGTGCCCTACTCAACAAAATGAAAACTTTAGAACACTGTGTACTTTATGTAAAATAATAACATGAAAATACAGTATAAATTCATGCAAAGTTATTTAAAAAAAAAAACAATAACAAAGCACTATTAATATAGTCACAATTTCTTAAACTAAGAGAATAAGTAGCATGAGACACTGACACCCTCAACAACACTAATGTCCTAAAAAATTAGGTGGGAACAAAGTTCAAGATTAAATAAGCAAAACCATCTACAGGACTAGATTCTACTTTGTTTTAAATGGCTGAATTAGAAGCTTATAAAGCTGAACCAAACAAAATGATCCATTCATTCAACAAATGTTTACAGAGGAAAAAAAAAAAAAAACTACCTCTCATGTTGAGTACTACAGATACAATAGGGAGGAAAATCACTCTTGTCCCTGACCTCACTGATCAAATAATTAGTCAAATAGATGGAAATCTATAACTGCATTTGGTGCTACAAAGGAAAGACAGAAGAGGCTACTACAGTGAATAATTCGGAGTTTCAATCTAAAAATCGAAGGATAGGAAAAGCATCCTTGACTAGTGATTTGTGTGCTGATATGAAAGATAAAATAGCAGTTAACAAGCAAGGAGTAACAGTAACAGATACAGACGCTCCATGGCAGGAGAGATGACAGCATCGCAGGAACGAAAAGAAGGCCTGTGTGGCTGGAAGGAGATGGATCTAGAGAAGAAAACAGAGCTCGGACCAAACAGGATCCCGGGGCCTAGGTTAGGCAACACTGGACTGGAGCCGAAGAACCACGGGAAAATTCAAAGAAGTTTTAGGCAGATTTTTAAAACCAGATTTGCAATTTGAAAAGGTCAACCTGACACAGTGTAGACAGAGACCCAGAAGGCAGTGAGAGGGCGTGAAGAGACTGACAGAGCGTGAAGAGACTGCTCAAGATGGTTTGCAGGAGCCCCGCAAGAGAGATACAGAAACCGGGTGATTCTCTGGTGGTCCAGTGGTTACGGACGCTTGTGTTTCTACTGCTATGGGCCCGGGTTTGATCCTTGGTCAGGGAACTATGATCCTGCAAGCTGTGCAGCATGGCAAAAACAAGACAAAAACCTTGGACTAGGGCCAGGCAGTAGAAATGCAAAGTGGAGAATCAGCATTCAATATTCAAGACAGAAAACTGACAGAACTTGGTGATGAGTTACTATTGTATCAGCTAGAATTCTTGCTAGCAGCATCAGTACACACCTGAAGAAAAGGTTTTACTGAAGTGCACCTGCTTCCTTTTCTACCAGCTATTTCCAAATCTCCCACTCTTCAGCAGCAGAGCTGGTACCCAAGGGCCACTCGGGCTCCAAATCTGATCCCCATTTCTTCTCCCTTCCCAAGGGACAGTTCTCATAACACTGATTTTCTGCCTATAGATTAACTAGCTCAATTTTCAGATATTGAGAATTGCTATTTACTTTTCAAAGTAAATGCTTTGAAGTTAGAATGAAAGTAAAAGAACCAGTGACAAACAATCCATGTACTCAACGGAGCTTTCATTCTAGTGGAAAAATGAGAAAAAAGTTGAGTAAACACATACCTGAATGATAAGTTTCTTGTCTACATTCACAAGTATACAACTGGATACCATGTTTCCTCATATACTAAACTGAATTGCCAAACTGTTGTGGCTAACTTGCCCTTGAACAGAATGGAGTCTAGCAAAGTGTTCTACATATCAGTTCAGTTCAGTTCAGTCGCTCAGTGTGTTCGACTCTTTGTGACCCTATGAACTGCAGCACACCAGGCCTCCCTGTCCATCACCAACTCCCGGAGTTCACCCAAACCCATGTCCATTGAGTCCGTGATGCCATCCAACCATCTCATCCTCTGTCGTCCCCTTCTTCTCCTGCCCTCAATCTTTCCCAGCATCAGGGTCTTTTCCAATGAGTCAGCTCTTTACAACGGGTGGCCAAAACATTGGAGTTTCAGCTTCAGCATCAGTCCTTCCAATGAACACCCAGGACTGACCTCCTTTAGGATGGACTGGTTGGCTCTCCTTGCAGTCCAAGGGACTCTCAAGAGTCTTCTTCAACACCACAGTTCAAAAGCATCAAAAGCTCAGCTCTCTTTATAGTCCAACTCTCACATCCATACATGACCACAGGAAAAACCATAGCCTTGACTAAGCGGACCTTTGTTGGCAAAGTAATGTCTCTGCTTTTGAATATGCTGTCTAGGTTGGTCATAACTTTCCTTCCAAGGAGTAAGCGTCTTTTCATTTCATGGCTGCAGTCACCATCTGCAGTTCTACACATATCAAAACCTAAACTCCTCATAGGACTGCCCACAAGGCTCTCTATCTGGCCCCTGCACAGCTTCATGTGCTACGCATTAGGGGTTTTTGGTTTTTTTTTTCACTGTGCAACCCACTTCAGTGCCTGCAGCCTACGGGCAGAGGCTGGGCAATGGTTTGGGGCCAGTTTTTTCTGGCATGGGACACTATGAGAGGCCCAGGGGGATGGGCCTGCCATAAATCCAAACCCATGCATTGTACTAGGGATCTTAAAAAATGAGTCCATCACCGCACTCAAGATAACGGTTTCAAATGGGCTCAGTCCATTGCTACACCTTGAATGAAACACTGATGAATACCTATTCTAAAAATCTCTAATATTTGGTAAACATTTTCTGCCAAAAAATGTTATCTTAGATGACTTGAAAACTATGAAGTTTAATTCTTAACATCAGAAATTCTCAACTGTTTCTTGTTTTTTTTCCTAAGATTTCTGGATGTGGACCATTTTTAAAATCTTTATTGAACTTGTTATAATATTGCTTCTGTTTTATGTCTTGGTTTTTTGGCCATAAGGCATGTGGGATCTTAGCTCCCCGACAAAGGATGGATAAAATCTGCACCCTGTTGCACTGGAAGGCGAAGTCTTAACCACTGGACAGCCAGAGAAGTCCCATTCTTGGCCTTTGACTAAAATCAAGTATTCCGTCAAAATTCTCTTACTACACAGGCAAAGCTGTCCTCTTTCCTGTCACCAAGTCAATCACCTGCTGCAATACAATGTATGATACCCTGATTTAGAAGAAAAGACACCATTCTTAATACTACAATTACGGTTTTAATAAATATTTGAAGGATTAATAAAAAATGAATTTCCCAAACTAGGGCATGTACAGTTATCAGATTACATGTTATAGCTAGGTTACATAATATTCCATCAGCCTAACGAAGTCCCTCTCACAAACTGCAGTGACAGTTTAACTCACTAAGCACTCTCTCTCAGAATTCTCACACTCATCTAGGAAAACAAAATGGTACATTGTCAGCACAGACCCAATGAAGCCACAAATACTTTTTAAAATGTGCCATATGCTGAATGCAATCAAACCATGTTCTACCCAAAATGATTGGCAAAAAAGAAAAAAGCCATCCCCAGCTCGTCTCAACTTCTTATGCTCTCATGGAATTTGTACCTAGTGACCTCGGTCCTCTGTATCTGTTGATTCTGCTGTTATTACCAACCCAATGTTGACCTGATGAAAATTCAAAGGTTTTGTATGTTATACTAAACTGGCAGCTGTACCTCAGAACCCAAGAAGGTAGCCTTCTGCCACAGCAGTGGAACTTTCAGGGTATTCAGGGCAATCATTACAAGTATAAGATTTTCCTCTTACAAAATTCCTGTCATACTTATGTTCCAAACTAAGATAAGTAGAAGATCCCAAAAGAGTTGCTATAGACTGAATGTCTGTGTACCCCGACCCCAAATTCATACACTGAAACTTACTTCTTAATGGTATTTGGAGTGGCTTTGGGGAGGTAATTAGGTCAAGAAGGCAGAGCCTTTATGAATGGGATTAGTGCCCTCATGAAATAAGCCCCCCAGAGCTCCCCTGTCTCTTTTGCCATGTGAGGACATGGTGTAGAATGACTGTCTATAAACCAGGAAGCTGGTGCTCACCAGACACTGAATCTGCTGGTGCCTTGATCTTGGAATTGCCAGCCTCCAGAACTGTAATAAATAAATTTCCGTTGGCTACCACCCAGTCTTGGAGTAGGAAATGGCAACCACTCCAGTATTCCTGCCTGGATGATTCCATGGACAGAAGAGCCTGGCGGCTGCAGTCCATGGGATCACAAGGAGCTGAACACCACTGAGAACTGAGCGTGCACCCAATCTATGCTATTTGTGTTACAGGAGCCAGAATGGACTAAGACAGGGAGCAAAACTCCCACTTAACCCTCACTCTTTCACGCAGATTAACCCAAAATCTCAGGAAGCAACACTGACAGAAAAGTCACTGTGAAAAGTGCCATGTCTTTCTTTCTCAAGTAGCATTCACTTTCGTGATTTTCAATTACTGGTTTTAATATG
This sequence comes from Bos indicus, assembly GCF_029378745.1. Classification (NCBI taxonomy): domain Eukaryota; kingdom Metazoa; phylum Chordata; class Mammalia; order Artiodactyla; family Bovidae; genus Bos; species Bos indicus. The sequence goes on from NC_091760.1 coordinate 117,965,943, forward strand.
ATTCTGGAGAAGCAAAATCTGAGTCAAATTAATCAACTCCTTTTCAACATGCATATGTTCTCATTCTAAATAAAGAACACTTTAAAAACAAAAATCCACAGTGGTCTATGATCCCGTTTATACAACACTCTTGAAATGACAAAGTATCATGATAGAGAACAGATCAGTGGATGCCAAGGGTTACAGGTGGATGGAGGCTCCAACCAGAAAAGGGTGACAGAGTAGTCCTTTGTGGTGATGGAGCAGTTCTATATTCTGATAGTGGTGGTGACATGAATCTGCACATGTGGTAAAATACATGCATGCACAAACAAGTAAAATCCAAATAGGACAGCAGTTTAGTGAATACTACCATACCAGTATCAATTTCCTGGTTCTGACAATACACTATAGTTATATAAGATATTATCATTGAGGAAAGTTAGGTGAGGGATACACAGGAACTCTCTTGACTCTTTTTGCAACTTCCTGTCTTAATTTACTTCAAAATAAAAAGGCTTTTTAAAAGCCCATCATTTTTCAGTAATATTTCATTTACAATATTCTAAGAAATGAAACCAATCAAAAGTCTGCCAACATTCTGCAAGAATGGATTTGCTTGGGAATACCAAACAAAAGTGTTAAATTAAAAATCACATTGACCAAGAATTTCTGTACTAAGATAAAAACATATTCTGCAAGATAAAAGTACATATTAAAATTATTGCAGATGGTGATTGCAGCCATGAAATTAAAAGACGCTTACTCCTTGGAAGGAAAGTTATGTCCAACCTAGATAGCATATTCAAAAGCAGAGATATTACTTTGCTAACAAAGGTCCGTCTAGTCAAGGCTATGTTTTTTCCCGTGGTCATGTATGGATGTGAGAGTTGGACTATGAAGAAAGCTGAGTGCCGAAGAATTGATGCTTTTGAACTGTGGTGTTAGAGAAGACTCTTGCGGGCCCCTTGGACTGCAGGAGATCCAACCAGTCCATCCTAAAGGAGACCAGTCCTGGGTGTTCATTGGAAGGACTGATGCTGAAGCTGAAACTCCAGTAATTTGGCCACCTCATGCGAGGAGTGACTCATTGGAAAAGACCCTGACGGTGGGAGAGATTGGGGGCAGGAGGAGAAGGAGACGACAGAGGATGAGATGTCTGAATGGCATCATCGACTCGATGCACATGAGTTTGGGTGAATTCCGGGAGTTGGTGATGGACAGGTAGGCCTCGCGTGTTGCGATTTATGGGGTCGCAAAGAGTCGGACATGACTGAGCGACTGAACCGAACTGAAAGCTACTTTATGCACTAATGATACAGTTGGTTCCCATTAAATTAGACAACTTCTTTATACATGATGCTTTACAGTAGATATGTCTATTCTAGGGGAAGTAAATATCAATTATATTCATCATAAAAATCATAATGAGTCATTATAGCTTTGTTCATACATGTAAACCACTATTTAAAACAAATATTTTATTATATATTTCCCTACACAGAAATACAACTATAAGAAAGTGCTGTAAAAAATTTTGGAACCACTAAGATATACTACTGATATTAAACTGTATTATCAGTTTGAACAACTTCCACAAATTTGAATACACAGATATACAAAGTTTATCAGATGAAATGCAAAATCAGGTTCATAACAGAACATAAACTGCATTATAAATTAATAAAAGCAAAAATAAATATGGACTCAAAACAAACTCTTTTCAATAACCGAAACAATCTTTTTCTACATGACTTTCTAATGAGGAATTCATTTTAATTGGAAGTGACTAAATGTAAAACAATGAGTAAAGTGTGGGGATAGCTTAATATAGTGTATTGACATGATTCCTTATTTTTAATGATTTTTCCCTTTAATCAAAAAAGGATCAACATGTTCTATAAAAAAAGAAAAATCAAGAATACAAATGGTTCTTTTCATTAAAGCAACAAATAAACAACAAAGTTCCACAAAAAATTACTGTTTAAAAACAATAATTATGTTAAATACTGTGCCTATATAGTATATTTTAAAAACTTACTAGCCTTTCTAGATACGTACCATTCATTGCTCTAGGCCTGAGTTAATAAGTGAAGACTATGAGGCTCAACGAAAATTGGCCCTAGGTCTGGGATACAGTGATATCATATTATTTCCAATCCTTGTACCCACGGAAGTATATATCAATTTAGGAAAATGACTCAATCTTGATTATCTCAATGGCCTCAAGTAGGCAAGCTGACTGAACAACATGAGCTTCATGTAAGGGTTATTGTTCTTTTATGGCCAAGCATCCTGGACCCCCTTTACAGGAGACCTTAGTTTTCCTTTGAGAAATACCCAGGGGTGAGAATAATTTGGTTCTGGTGATCCGATTAAAAACTGACTAATTTAGGACTTCCCTGGTGGCACAGTGAATAAGAATCCACCTGCCACAGCAATGGAGACAGAGAAGAGATGTGTGGTCACAGGTGTGGGAGGGGTGGGACCAATGGCGAGAGTAGCATGGAGACATATACACTACCATATGTAAAACAGACAGCAGGGGGGCTTTGCTGTATGACTCGGGGAACTCAAATCAGGGCTCTGTGACAAACTAGAGGGGTGGGATGGAGTGGGAGATGGGAGGGAGGTTCTGGAGGGAGGGGACACATGTATACCTACGGCTGATTCATGCTGATGTATGGCAGAAACCAACACAATATTATAAAGCAGTCATCCTTCAATTAAAAATTAATTAATTAAAAAACCAAACAGAAAAAAAAATCCTGAGAGTTCTCATCACAAGAGAAAAAATTTTCATTTCCTTAAATTGCATATGAGAAACTTATTGTGATAATTATTTATTGAAAGAAGTCAAATCATTATGCTATACACCTTAACCTTATATGTGCTGTCTGTCAATTCTCTCTCAATAAAACTGGGAGAACAACAAAAAGAATCCACCTACCAATACATGAACTTCCTGATGTTCAAGCTGGTTTTAGAAAAGGCAGAGGAACCAGAGATCAAATTGCCAACATCTGCTGGATCATGGAAAAAGCAAGAGAGTTCCAGAAAAACATCTATTTCTGCTTTATTGACTATGCCAAAGCCTTTGACTGTGTGGATCACAATAAACTGTGGAAAATTGTGAAAGAGATGGGAATACCAGACCACCTGATCTGCCTCTTGAGAAATTTGTATGCAGGTCAGGAAGCAACAGTTAGAACTGGACATGGAACAACAGACTGGTTCCAAATAGGAAAAGGAGTTCGTCAAGGCTGTATATTGTCTCCCTGTTTATTTAACTTCTATGCAGAGTACATCATGAGAAATGCTGGGCTGGAAGAAACACAAGCTGGAATCAAGATTGCCGGGAGAAATATCAATAACCTCAGATATGCAGATGACACCACCCTTATGGCAGAAAGTGAAGAGGAACTCAAAAGCCTCTTGATGAAAGTGAAAGTGAAAGCGGAGAGTGAAAAAGCTGGCTTAAAGCTCAACATTCAGAAAACTAAGATCATGGCATCCGGTCCCATCACTTCATGGGAAATAGATGGGGAAACAGTGGAAACAGTGTCAGACTTTATTTTTCTGGGCTCCAAAATCACTGCAGATGGTGACTGCAGCCATGAAATTAAAAGACGCTTACTCCTTGGAAGGAAAGTTATGACCAACCTAGATAGCATATTCAAAAGCAGAGACATTACTTTGCCAACAAAGGTTCGTCTAGTCAAGGCTATGGTTTTTCCTGTGGTCATGTATGGATGTGAGAGTTGGACTGTGAAGAAGGCTGAGCGCCGAAGAATTGATGCTTTTGAACTGTGGTGTTGGAGAAGACTCTTGAGAGTCCCTTGGACTGCAAGGAGATCCAACCAGTCCATTCTGAAGGAGATCAGCCCTGGGATTTCTTTGGGAGGAATGACGCTAAAGCTGAAACTCCAGTACTTTGGCCACCTCATGCGAAGAACTGACTCATTGGAAAAGACTCTGATGCTGGGAGGGATTGGGGGCAGGAGGAGAAGGGGACGACAGAGGATGAGATGGCTGGATGGCATCACTGACTTGATGGATGTGAGTCTGAGTGAACTCCGGGAATTGGTGATGGACAGGGAGGCCTGGCGTGCTGCGATTCATGGGGTCGCAAAGAGTCGGACACGACTGAGCGACTGATCTGATCTGATCTGACCAATACATGGGACATGGGTTCAATCCCTGGTTCAGGAAGATTCCACATGTCCTGGAGCAACTAAGCCTGTGTGCCACAACTACTGAAGCCCAGGCACCTAGAGCCTGTGCTCTGCAACAAGAGAAGCCACCGCAACCAGACAAAGCCTGTGAAAAGCCACGACCCAGCGCATCCAAAAATAAATAAATACATGGGGGAAAAAAAAGACTCTTAAAAAAAAAATAAATAAATCTGACTAATTAAATGGCGAACAAGAGCCAAGTCAACTCAAAGACAGCCAACCTTAACACAGGCACAGATGTGCACTTTCCTTAGGGGCTGCTGAGCTGGCTGAATGTAAACCTGGAGATCCCAGTTCAAACATTAGCCTGAGAATAAATTTAACCTGAAAGAAAGCAAGAGCTTAGGGATGAAGAAAAACAGATTTTTGGAGTCATGAGAATACCCGAATGTAACAGTAAAAGCTTTCAGGTACATGAGTTTTTTTTTTTAATCCTTTCACTTGTTTTAGCTTTCTGTCATTTCCAGTGAAAAATAATAACTAATACAATTTACTAGGTAATCTTAAGTTAAAACCATTAACAACTCCTAAATCCCATAAATTTAAACAAGATTTTGGAAGTAAAAGGATCCATTGTTGACTGAAATACCTATTCTCAGAATGTTTAAAAGATTAATCAGTATGTTCCAATGCAAGAAAAAATGAAACATGGGGTTGAATGATTGAATATAATTCTGACTTTGCCAATTTGTAATGTGAATCTCACCACTTAATTTCTCTGAGCTGCTATAAATATGAGAATATAATGAGAAGACTGACTGATAACTCTTAAGCTCTTGATTTTAACTTAAGTCCTTGATTTTAAGCATTGTAAGAAAACTGTCACTCTTGGTTAGTCTGAGTACAAATAAAGGGGTTATCTTTCATTACTTTATTTTTCCATTAAATATTTAGTGTCTCTTGTATACCAGGCATTGTATCTGGTATTGAGAAGACAGGGATGAATAAGACTCTGTCTCTGCCATTAAGGAGTTCACAGTCTACCAGGGGAGAAAAGCATCTGAACAAGTAGATAATCATCCTATGTGATGAATGAAAAGAAAAAAAAAAAGTATATACAAGGTACAAAAACAGTCTGAGGAAAGATTGACTATCTGGGAAGATTAAGGAAAGCCTTCATAAAGTAATGACGTCTAAAATAAAATTAAAAAGATAAAAAGAAGTCAGCCAAATCAAGAGAAAGAGGATAGTGTTAGACTAAGGAAACACGTGGCTCAAGGGTTTTAAAGTTCAATATTGATGAAGAACAAAATAGGATGAGGTTGCAAGGAGTAAAATGAATGACAAGAGCTATTCAAAAGATTATAAAGGGTTCCACATGCTGTGCTCAACAGCAAAGAATTTACCCTGTAAGCAGTTACTATAAGGATTTTAAAAGGGAAAAGATAAAATGATTACATACAAAAATGTATTAATTTTTAAAGTTCAAAAAAGCATTCAGCATTCCTAAATTGTAAGTAACATACAGGCTACCTTTGTGAAATTAGAGAAATAAATTCATTTAGTTAGGTAATTATGCTTTTAGGCAGTACCTGCCTGGCAAGGTATCTAACAAATCAGTCAGTATTTGACAAACGTTTGATGAAAGAACTGTGGTAGCCACACTGAATATGAATGAGCCTGGTGCTTAACACTGACAACAAAGATCTCCAAATGCAGAATGGCAAAAGGTGCAAAAGTTTTTTAAGGTTCCTTTCAAGTCTCAGGGGGAAGTAACCCCTTTCCTCAATGGCTTCTTTTTCCTCTACATGTTAAGTTATTGGTAACTTAATTTAAGCCTTCTTTTCTCTCCCAACTCCCCTCTCCTTACTAGAAGCTCATATATGAGACTCCAGCCACTACTCTAATCCAGAGTCATCGCCGATATTATCTAAGAGAAAGTTTATTATCTTCTGTAACATTATAAACTATGCCTCGGCTTCAAAACCTCAGGAATCACATAATGTTCTAATGTTGCTACTTTGTAATGCTCATTGCTACTCCTCTAGACCACACTCTCATCTACTTAAAACTTACACTAGCACAGCTCCACTCAGTCCCACAAACTGCATTAAAGCAAAGAGAATAGGATTTGTCATTAGTTAAATTTCGGTGTATTTAACATGCGCGGTTACTCTAGTATTAACAGACTTTCCTTTTACAGAGTTAAATGACTTCACACTGTCAACAGGGCCTGTCACCTGGTAAGCGTTAGAGTACCACCGGTATTGCAGACCCAGGTTAACAAATTCCACTGGCACTCTGTTCTTACGCCCCTTTCGCTATTCCCGTAGAACCTGAAGTGTTAGGAAAGAATGATGGATGGGCAAAAGCGGGGGGCGGGATGCTGGACCCTCGATGCTAGGGCCTAACTTCCGATTGCCACGCTACATCAAGAAATCCAAAAGGCCCTCCGGCTCTACCGCAATCCACAAAAAAAGGCGGATCTGACGCCAAGGCTTCTCGTGTGGTGCCCAAGGTCAAAGACAGAAAAAACTCTGCTCTAAAGAAATAGTCCCTCGCTCGTTCAGAACTCACCTGTCAGGAGTGGCGTGGACGGCGCCATCTTGTCCCGGAAAGAGAAACTCAGATACTTGGGTCAGAGTTCACGAGGGCCGAACCCGGCCCCAACACGTCTCCTCCGGCGTGGAGACGGCGAACTTGTGTTTCCTAGGTCATGAGCCTCGGGACCAATTCACTTCCGGTCGGAGCGAGACGCTAAAAAGACCTCGAACGCGCGCACGCGCAACTTTGGGGCCGCGCTTTACGGTGCGTGGAGGGGCAGGGCTAGGGTCGGTGCGCCGGACTTCACCCTCCCTCTCCGTCTTCCTCAGCAGGCGGAGCCTGCACTTCCGCGGGGCGGGGCCAGTCCAGTGCTGACGTTGGCAGCGGATCCCGAAGCAGTTTGAGGCGACGGGCTGCTGCACTGTCTCGTTGTTGCGTTGTGTTCGTTTCCTTCCTCTTACATTCCACGCTCCCGGCGGCGGCCAGAGCGGCAGCGCGAGACTATTCTGGCGGCCTGCTCTGCACCTCCCGCGCGCCCGCCTCGCTCGGCCGGACAGTCCGGCGTCGTCAGTCGGCCCGCGCCCCGCTAGGGTTCAGACCCGGAGCCCGCCTCGCCCAGGCCCAGTGGTCGGAGCTAGCGCCCCGCCTGAGAGCCCCCTCGCTCTGGCGGCGCGGCCACCGGGAGCGGAGCGTCGGTCGCAGCGGCCCGAGAAGAAGCGAGCGAGCGAGACCGAGGGGGTGGCCGGGGCAGGTGGTGGCGCCGCGAAGATGGTTGCCAAGCAGCGGATCCGTATGGCCAACGAGAAGCACAGCAAGAATATCACCCAGCGCGGCAACGTCGCCAAGACCTCGGTAAGGGAAGAGCGGGCGCCTCTCTCCGTTCCGCAGCCGGTTCTGAGGCCCGGGAGCCAGGGCCGCGTCGAGCTCTCTTCCCCAGGCTCCGGCCCGAGGCCGCGAGCTGGACCTAAGTTGGGAGCTTAAAAGATGGGTGCGGGATCTGGTCAACTCGGGAACGCGGGAGAGACCTGTGACGTGCGGGTACCCGGCCACCTGGCCCGGGGTGCGGGCGGTGAGAGCCCGGGCTCAGGGCGGGTTTTTTGCATTGCAAACCGCGGATTTTCCATTTTGCAGAGAAATGCTCCTGAAGAGAAGGCGTCTGTAGGACCCTGGTTATTGGCTCTCTTCATTTTTGTTGTTTGTGGTTCTGGTAAGTGTTTTGGGGTCGACCGTCGGGTTGGGTGTTGGATGACGGGTTTGGGGATGACGTGGTGACCCATGAGTGGTGAGTCCTACCCGCGTAGTTCTCAACCCACCTGCCGGGAGATCCATATAATTTTCTTTCGTCCGAACCAAATTACTTGCCCCACATATGTACAGAGGGTGGTGCTCTAGAAACTTCTCCCCGTTTGATTTGCGCTCACAGGAGAACAGAAAAGGGGGTCAGGTCCTTAGTAATTATCGAGTTGAAAAACATTAGATCAAAACAAAAAATACACCTCCCAGAATGAGAATGTAGAATGTTAAGCAACTTTTGCGAAAGAGAAGCTTGTGAATTTCACGTTCATGGAATTATTCGAACTTAATCTAACGTGTTCCAAAATCTAATGTCTTTAAGTCAAAATTGGTTATGTTTTATAAAATAAAGCTAGTACAAGGAATTAATCCACTGTAGAGGAATTTGTACCTGATTGTCAATTTAATGTGTGAGACAAATGTTTTTAGTTTAATGAAAGAAATGTTTGGCATATGGTAGGAAGAATTAGTTGTCAGGGCAGACTGCTGTTCGAGTGGTAGACTCTTGTCTCTGCGAATGGATTATAGAATGTCTTTCCTCTCTTCATTTATTATCTTAGTATGCAGGCTCTTAATATGGAAATAACGTGTTTCTGCTTTCCTTGTCCTGACATTTTAAAGTCACTGGAGGTTTCTTTTAACCATTTCCCTTTGTCTGTCTCCTGGACGTTGGCGAAGCTTTCCTGATAAATGGCCAAGAGCCAAGCAGTTTATGTAACGTAAAGATAATTGAATTTCAGCTTCCTAAGAATGAGGAAATATGCATATATTACAGGTCAAGTACACCTGATATTTAGGGTTAAACCAAAATACTTGTATGCTAGAAAAACCTGTTCACTTTGGTACTTTAATTTCTTTCTTAAAAATCACTCCTTATATGATAACTCTTAGACATTTAGACATAAAATTCAGGAAAGCTAAGGCATAGAAAAGTAATTGTATTATCACAGTAGGCTTGTCTTCATAATACTTCAAGTTACATAGTATTTGCAAGTAATTGTCAGGGTGTTCTTGGATTCTTGAACTACTTTAACACTTGTCAGTTGCCAGGCCTGTTTTATTCAAAGCATGTTTTAATTTTTGCTCTTTCTTTTTACAGCAATTTTCCAGATTATTCAAAGTATCAGGATGGGCATGTGAAGTGACTGACCTTAAGATGTTTCCATTCTCCTGTGAATTTTAACTTGAACTCATTCCTGATGTTTGGTATCCTGGTTAAAAACAATTCAGTAAAGCATCCTGCCTCAGAATGACTGTTCATATCATCCTTCATGTGTCATTCCAAGGTTTCTTCACAAGTCATTCCGAGTTTTCTAGTCCATACCACAGTGCCTTGCAAAAGCACCACATGAATAAAGCAATAAAATTTGATTGTTAAGCTACAGTAGTGGACCCTACTTATTCAGTCAGTAAAGAGTAAGTTTTTGGTTTTTTTTAAATGTGGTTATTAGAACAAGATATAGAATAGAAAATTAGATCAAATCTATGTAGACAGGGTCTAGATTTTGTTAGCCCAAATGTGTAAATGCAGTTAGCTTAATTTAAAATTTGGAATCCTACAGTTTTTATATAGCTAGGCACTTTATTACTATTTCTTGAATTGAAAGCACACTCCCACAGAGGGTCGTGTAACTGTCCTGTAATAAGGTACTTACAAATGGAACAACTACACGGCTAGCCTAGTTTTCCCACAATCTTTTAGCACCTAAAATTTTTTAAAAGCTTCTAAATGCCCGATATAAAGGGAGATGCTTACACCCACAATGTCTATTTTAACATTATTATTTCTATTACACTACCTTGGATTGTGCATGAGTGAATATACTAACCGAGGATGCCCTAAGAAAACAACTTGGTTGAGCATTTTATAACTTAATCACTTCAGTTTCACTAAAAGTAGCCATGGTGGAGTAAAGTCAGGGAAGGTTTTTTAATATCACTGTTGATTTCACCAGAATTACTTTAATATATCAAAGGGGTCTATTATGGTGAACAACATTTTAGGGGAAAATACTACTAAAAATGGATGCCTCACCAGGACATACTATTGAGTCCAGTGTGCCATAAGACATCTTAGCATGTTGATAGCACTTTTAATACCAAAAAGGCACATCAACTGAAAAGTTACACTTAGTTTGGAAATGCTTTTCTTGATTTATGGTTAAAATTCTGTTAGGATACTAGATATATCAGACTCAAGTGTCATTGGGAATTAAATGGATTTACTGATAAGAATCAGTCCTTAGTCTTCCCTTTGTTATATGGTTTTACAGGTTATGATTGATCAGACTTTGTTTTTACTAATGGTAAGGGTGAGTGATAAGGCAGGTTTGAGGTTTACTGGTACTGTTGAAAATTTCAAGTATTGGCTATTTAAATACTTAGCCCTAAGGTTGATGAAAAAAGCCTGAGAGGTGTCTGTGTGTTAATGAATTGGAGAGAAAGCTGCTTGTTTGCTTTGTTGATTGCCTCAGGATATCTCTTTAAAATAAGCTGTTTTAAGAGGAGCAGAAGGGAAATCTACTACCTAGTCTATACAGTAAGAACCTCAAAGCTTCTGATAGCCCTAAGTATGGGGGAGAGTGAGCGAGAGGAGTGGTTAGGATGGTCCTTGACTGCTCTGGAATAGGAAAGGAATCCGCTGACCTTGGTCCAGCACGTTTTTATCTGCATTGTTAACCTGCCTTTCTCACCCAGGAAATCAACCCCTGTGTTTGTTTCCCTCTTGGTTAACTAATTCTATTTTATTGTACCTTTAAAAATGAAATTTATTGTTCTAAATTCATAGCAGGTGCCTTAGTCTTTGCTTTTGAGTCAAACTATTCCATATCTCCATATCAGAATTTCCCTTTGGTTTACTATAGATAGTTGGCTTTAAAACATTTGAGTTTTTTTTTTTAACAATGTCTATTAATTTGATTGTTAAATTGCCATAGTGAGCAATCATTTTACACATGTAAAGTTGCATTCCCTTTGTATTTCATATGTAATTACCAATTGGGTGCATTTTATATTAAGGATGGATTATGCATGTTTGGGTCAATGAAAGCTATGTCTTATTTGATTTACCCTTTAAAAATAAAGATCCCTGAATAGTTGATGTTTTCTAAAAGGAAATGATTTTGTAGAGTTCTTAATCTGAGTATACTTTTTATAGTTAATAGAAGATGATTTTAAGGAACGCCTGGTATGTTGTACTTGAGTTAGAAGAAATAGTACCCAGAGGCACAAATTTTAAGGTTAATAACTGGTAATAGGTACTAAGAAAAATATATAAAAGCACAATGAGTTAAATACTTTCCCAGGTGGAATTTACCTTCACCTCATTATTTGAGTCTGGTACAAGGAAAAAGCACAGTTTTTTTGATCTCCCTTTCCCAGTTGAATTTTATATGTCACCTAATGTTGAGTACAATGTAGAGAATAAATACTTTATTGGGGTGGTCTGCATTATCCAATTACTCTTTTGTAATTTAGCTATAACATATCAAGGAGTTGTCAATGACTTCATTTTATCTGTTGGATTGTATATAATGTTGCTCAAAGTAATTAAGTGGGTTTCCAAAATAAGTGAAGATTTTCATTGTAACAGGATGCATTGTAATAGACTTTTATTTACATTAAAGAAGTGTATATATTCAACCGCAAGGCCATGGCTCTTCTCACTGAGGTTCCTGGAGTTTTGGCACATGGGAGATTCCACAACAAAATTTTATTATGCTTTAACATCTCTAAAATTTAGGATATCATCAAATTTTCCACGTGGAAATTGTCTTGAAGTTTGGTTTAACTTTACCTACCTTTTTAGTTTCTTGTCATTTTAGATGCAAACCACAACTTTTAAGAGATAGGAGTTCAGTTCAGTAGCAAATATTACGACACTCCCTCAGAGAATCCTTTCCTGTCTGAACAGTCCCACTCTGCTTGTATTACTATATCTTCAAGTTGAGTTAGAACAGAAATGTCTGAATTTGGACAGAGTTCTAATGAGCAATAAAAGGCTAGAAATTAACTTGAAGGGAAAAATTCCACTGTCTGAACTTACATAATTCAAAGTAAATTCATATATATCACAGAATCTTAAAGATAGAAATAACATGGGAAATTTAGCACAACTGCCTCAATTTACAGATAAGAAAATTCATTTATTCAGAGGTAACTTAGGTGCCAGCTCTGGAAATAGAGCTGTGAATACAGAGTCCCAGCACTCAGATGTCTTCCAGTCAAGTGTGTGAGTCACTCAGTCATGTCCAACTCTTTGTGACCCCATAAACTGTAGCTGTCCATGGGATTCTCCAGGCAAGAATACTGGAGTGGGTTGCTATTTCCTTCTCTGGGGATCTTCCTGACTCGGGGATTGAACCTGGGCTGCTCACTTCGCAGGTAGATTATTTACTATCTCAGCCACCAGAGAAGCCAGTAGTAAGGAAAAAATGCAATGAAAACAACCGTAATTGTGATAGGTATTTCAAAAGAAAAGTAAAACCAGATAAATGGAGTCTTTGCCCTCATGGGGCCAGTTGAGGTAGAATAGAAACTAGAGCCAAGGTTTCCTGGCTCACTAAGCCATCTAGAAACCATAGGACTGATTGCAATACATCCACACAGGACACTTCTGTTTTCATGAACTTTTTGCTTCTGCTTTTAGAAAAGCTCAATTTTTTTTTTTTTTTTTTTTGGCTATGCTGGGTCGTCATTGCTATGCATGCTTTTTTCTAGTTGTGGGAAGCAGGGGCTACTCTCCAGTTGCTGTGCTTGGGCTTGTCGTTGCCATGGCTTCTCTTGTGGAGCACAGGCTATAGGGCACCCAGACGTCAGTAGTTGCAGCTCCTGGCTTCAGAGCACAGGCTCAGTAGTTGCGGTGCATGGGCTTAGTTGCTCCATGGCATGTAGGATCTTCGGGATTGAACCTGTGTCTCCTGCACTGGGCAGGCAGATTCTTTACCACTGAGTCATCTGGGAAGCCCCTAAATTTTTTTTTCCTCTTGCCAATTGAAAGAAAAAGAGAATTTGTCCTTTTATGGATGCAATTTCTTTTGAAAATGAATTTGTGTCAAATTTACTATTAGTGTTTCCTGTACCTCATGAAATTAACAAAGATGAAATCAGTAATGTTATTCACTATAACATATTTAAGGGTACATTTTTTTTAAAGTAGTTTTGCTAACACTTTGTTTAAATTTTTTAATCTGTGATGTTGAAAAAATTTTTTTGTTAGCCCAATAGTCAAAAAAGATACATGCTCTCCACAGATACAAGGTTCAGTGAACAATGCGTGTGTGACTTACTTTCCTATATACAAATTTCCACTTTGGGATGAAGATAGAACTTAATCTGCACATTTTAATAATTAAAGCTATGATTTCAGTATGCTCAAATGGGTTAGTAACAGGTTTTTCTTTTTTTCTTACTTAGGGAGAAAGTCAAACAGGAGAATGAGAATAATTTATTTTGGAGCTAAAAGGAACTCTTCAAATGATCTTTATTATCCCCCTTTATTTACACTTGAGGAAATTATGGCCTAGAGAAGTTATCTTTCTCATCATCAACAAACCAGGAGCAGAGCAAGGATTAGAAAACTGGACTTGGGGTGACCAAACTGGCTCTTTATTATGCTGAATGCCAAGAAATTATAATTCTTTAGGAATCTCTCCTTTTACCTTAGAAGATTATATGTTAATTTCATGAACCCCCTTGAGTGAGTGATAAAGGTAAGATCTGGGGATTAACTAAACTTCAATGGCTTCCTACTGCCATTGGAATGAACTAACTCTTTAACTATGATTTTTAGGCCAGTTCATAACATGGCCCAACCTTCCTTTTCAGCCTTGTGACACATAATCTTCCTTTCAGAGACTTGTTCTTGCTCCATGAGTACTTTCATTTTTCAGATACCTTGTGCTATTTTTTTTTAATGCTTCCTTCATTTATATAATTCATTAAGATTCTTGTACCATAGTTTTTCAGATTCAGCATTCCAGACATGGCAATGAATTATTTTCCTTTATGTGGAAAAAGAACAAACAGAATTGATCTTAAATACAGATATAAAATGGCCATTTGCTTACACACTTTGACCTGAGGGAGGTTACAAAAGCAAAAACAAAAAGTATTCTTTAACTCCTGGTTTTTGGCTCACAATTTTTATCATTTTGAGTACCGTCTTCTCCCTGGAGTCCTGTTAAGATTGTATGTACATGTAAGGCTCATTATATTATCCAGGTTCAGTGTACATGAGTTCTATTGTATGACTTTTATTTTGACTGGGGTAATTGGATTAAAATCATTTTTTTCTTCTAGAAAGAAGGATGAACTCTGAGAGAAAACTAATCCCTATATACAAGCATACCTCAGAGATACTGTGGTACACTTCGTGGCTACCACAATAAAGTGAATATTGCAATAAAGCAAGTCACAGGAACTTTTTGATTTCCCAGTACATATAAAAGTTATGTTTATACTACACTATAGTCTGTTGTGTAAAGTAGTAGTGTGTCTGAAAAACAATGAATATACCTTAATTTAAAAAATATTGCTGAAAAATGCTATCATCTGACAATGCAGGGTTGTCACAAACCCTCAATTAGTTTTAAAAAAAGCACTATCTGCCTAGACTTTCTATACTCTATTGCCCTTCCTCCAGATACTGCATTTTTAAATAAAGGTTGAAGCAACCCGTGTTGACCGTAAGCACCATTTTCCAACAGCATTTGCTCACTTTACTAAATAATTTTTCTTCCAGGCATATTAAATTGGCATAAAGCATTGTGTAAGTTTGATTTAAGATCCCCTTAATGGATCACAGCCTTGTTATGTTAAAGAGGCTTGTGTAAACAATGGAATGATCTTGGTTCGTTTCCAAGACAAACCATTCAACATCACAGTAATAAAGTCTATGCCTCAACTACTAATGCTGAAGAAGCTGAAGATGACTGGTTCTATGAAGACCTTATAAGACCTTCTAGAAGTAACACCAAATATGTCCTTTTCATCTTAGGGGATTGGAATGTAAAAGTAGGAAGTTGAGATACCTAAAGTAACAGGCAGTTTTGGCTTTGAAGTACAAAATGAACAGGGCAAAGGCTAACAGTTTTGTCAAGAGAACACACTGGTCATAGAAAACACCCTTTTCCAACAACACAAACGACAACTATATATGGACATCACCAGATGGTCAATACAGAAATCGGATTGATTTTATTCTTTGCAGCCGAATGGAGAAGCTCTGTACTGTCAGCAAAAACAAGAATGGGAGCTCACTATGGTTCAGATCGTGAGCTTCTTATTGCAAAATTCAGGCTTAAATTGAAATTTTAATTTCCTAGTGGGAAAACCACTAGGCCATTTAGATATGACCTAAATCAAATCCTTTATGATTATACAGTGGAGGTGATGAATAGATTTGAAGGATTAGATCTGGTAGACAGAGTGCCTGAAGAATTATGGACGGAGGTTTGGAACTTTGTACAGAAGGGAGTAACCAAAACTATCCCAAAAAAAGAAGTGCAAGAAAGCAATGGTTGCCTGAGGATGTTTTACAATTAGATGAGAAAAGAAGAGAAGAAAAAGCAATGGAGAAAGGGAAATATACCCAACTGAATGCAGAGTTCCAGACAATAGCAAGGAGAGATAAGAAAGCCTTCTTAAGTGAATACAAAAAAGTAGAGGAAAACAATAGAATGGGAAATACAGCTATCTCAAGAAAATTGGGGATATCAAAGAACATTTCATGCAAGGATGGGCACAAAAAAGGACAGAAATTATAAGGACCTAACAGAAACAAAAAGAGGTGGCAAGAATACATACAAGAACCACACACAAAAAAGCTTTTAATGACCCAGATAACCATGATGGTGTGATCACTTACCTAGAGCCAGACCTCTTGGAGTGTGATATCAAGTGGGCCTTAAGCGTTACTACAAACAAAGCTAGTGGAGGTGATGGGATTCCAGGTGAGCTATTTAAAATCCTAAAGATGATGCTATTAAAGTGCTGCATTCAGTATGTCAGCAAATTTGGAAAACTCAGCAGTGACCACAGGACTGGAAAAGGTCAGTTTTCATTCCAGTCCCTAAGAAAGGCAATACCAACAAATGGTCAAACTACCATAAAATTGCACTTTTTCACATGCTAGCAAGGTAATGCTCAAAATTCTTCAGGCTAGGCTTCAGCAGTACATGAACCCAGAACTTCGAGAAGTACAAGCTGGATTTAGAAAAAGCAGAGGAACCAGAGATCAAATGACCAACATTCATTGGATCATAGAGAAGGCAAGAGAATTCCAGCAAAACATCTATTTCTGCTTCATTGACTATGCTAAAGCCTTAGACTGTGTGTATCACAAAAAACCTTGGAAAATTCTTAAAGAGATGGGAATACCAGACCACCTTACCTGTATCCTGAGATACCTGTATGCAGGTCAAGAAGCAACAGTTAGAACCGACGTGGAACAACGAACTGTTTCCAAATTAGGAAAGGAGTATGTCAAGGCTGTATATTGTCACCTTGCTTTATTTAACTTATATGCAGAGTACATCATGTGAAATGCTGGGCTGGATGAATCATAAGCTAGAATCAAGACTGCTAGGAGAAATATCAACAACCTTAGATATGCAGATGATACCACTGTAATTGCAGAAAGGGAAGAGGAACTAAAGAGCTTTCTTGATGAGGGTGAAAGAGGAAAGAGAAAGAGCTGACTTAAAACTCAACATTCAAAAAAGTAAGAACATGGTGTCTAGTCCCATCACTTCATGGCAAAGAGAAGGGAAGTGGAAACAGTGACAGATTTTATTTTCTTGGGCTCCAAAATCACTGCTGATGGTGACTGCAGCCATGAAGTTAAAAGATGCTTGCTCCTTGGGAGGAAAGCTATGACAAACCTAGATAGTGTATTAAAAAGCAGAGACATCACTTGCAAGCAAAGGTCCATATAGTCAAAGCTATGGTTTTTCAATAGTCAATATGGATGTGAGAATTGGACCATAAAGAAGGCTGAGCACCAAAGAATTGATGCATTTGAACTTTGGTGCTTGAAGAAGACTCTCAAACAGGAAGGAAATCAAACCAGCCAATCCTTAAGGAAATCAATCCTGAATATTCATTGGAAGGGAGGATGCTGAAGCTCCAATACTTTGGCCAACTGATGCGAAGAGCTGACTCATTGGAAAAGACCCTGATGCTGGGAGAGATTGAGGACGGAGGAAAAGGGGGCGACAGTGGATGCAATGGTTGGATAGCATCACAGACTCAATGGAAATGGGTTTGAGCAAACTCTGTAAGACAGTGAAGGACAGAGAAGTCCAGTGGGTGCAGTCCATGAGATTGCAAAGAGGCGGACACCACTGAGAACTGAACAAGTTTCAGATCTAGAACCTATGTAGTGACTGGGCTCTGTGCTTTCACTGCTGAGGGCCCAGATTCGATCCCTGGTTGGAGAACTAAGATCTTATAAGCTGCATGGCATGGCCAAAAAAGATGTAGAGCATAATGATTTTACCTAAATACATCATGAAATGATTACCACAATAAGTTTATTGAACACCTATCATCTCATACAGTACAAAATTAAACAAAAAAATTTTTTTTCCTTGGGATGAGGACTCAGGATTTACTCTAACAACTTTCATATATAACATGCAGCAGTGTTGATTATATTTATCATGTTGCACATGTCATCCCTCGTATTTATCTTATAACTGGAAATTGTACCTTTTGATTGCCTTCATCCAATTCCCCCTTCCCCTAATCCCACCACTGCCTCAAATCTGATCTCGTTTTTCCTATGAGTTAGTTGATTTGTTTTTGAAACATGTTTAACCTCCATCACTGTGTTAGTTCCTGGCACCCAAAATGGTGATTCAATACATTTCAAAATGATCATCCTGGTAAGTCTAGTTATGATCTGTCATCATACAAAGACATTACCTAACTATAGACTGTATTCCCTACAGTGTACATCTGTCTCTATATCTCATTTATTTTGCAACTGAAATTTTGTACCTCCTAATCTCCCTCACCTATTTCTCTCCTCTCCCCCTGCCACTCCTCCCCTCTGGCAACCACCTGTTTGTTCTCTAGATAACCTGTACTATTTTTCTTCATTTTCCTATATTATCATACTACATAGCCTTCAAAATCTAGCTTAAATTTCACCTCCTCTGAGAAGTTTCCCCTTCCTATTGGAATCAGAAATACTCTCTTTGGAACTGATGACCCTGGACCAGTCAGCATTTATTATGTTACCTTGATTGATAGTTTTTGTTTCTTAATTTCTCAGCTAGTATATGAAAATATTTAAGAACAGATGCCATATCTTTCCTTTTTATTATTTATTTCTCATATCTTTCGTTTTCAATCTTTTTTCATTTACTTTCACCACCACAAAGGCTGGTGTGAAACTTTGCACTCACAGGGGGAGCTTGACATTTCAGTTGCATGATAAAGTGAAAGAGCAATGAGAGCTCTATTGTATCAGAATCACATTTAAAGTAAGACTATGTCTTATAAGATCATCTACCCCCGAATAACATGTCCCAACTACTTCCAATCCTGGCCACCTCTACTTAATGGCTGGACTCAGAATTCAGACTACCTTAGTTAGACATAGCTTCTCCCAAGATAGGCTTGATATTTGAAAATATATCAACAGCTGTATTTGCCCTTCAGTCACATTTGAGAACTGTTCATAATAACTGTAATTGAGAAGACCAAAGCCTGCTTCACAAAGAAAGCTGACACCTCACTATACCAGTCTGTCCAGTTATAAGGGAAGAGTCAAACCAGCACATTTGCTGTTTAGAACAGGTGCCTATGGGCTGTCTGCTGCCCTCTCAGCCCCAACCTAGGGCACAGGAAGGGGCAAGGATGCCACACTGGGGCGTTCTTCAGCACCCTAGACTGGGAACCCAGAATGGCTGTTTCTGCCCACCCCCACCCCCCCAAACTGGGTCCAGTCCCTGGGAGAATAGCTGCTTCTCCTCACAGAGGAATTCCTACAGCAAGGCCACACCACATTGCTTAGCATTTATTAATAGGATGTGGTGTGGTTACCAAACCAGATCTCACAGCTGAGGCAGAGGAGGCTGCCAGAGCCCCACTGTGTAAATGCCAGTTGTGCTGCAGGGCTCCTGAAGAGCACCTAGCTCCTGTCACCCAGGGGTGCTGGGGAGCCAGGTGAAGCACAAAGGCGCTGCAAGTTTGTTTTATTTGATGCACTGCTGATAAACAACTAGATTGTAAGGTGCAAATGCAACCAGGATTGCTACAGACTCTTAACTTTTGACAAAGCCTAGATCATAAACACTGGAAGTACCCAAGCATATTTCCTCCTGACTCCAGTCTTGGTTATCCATGCACGGCCCATCTGTTAATTACATATACAAAGAAGAAAGGTGGCCACAGAGAATGAGTACACAAAATCGTGTCAGCTTGCTTAAGTCATATCTGCTTGCTTAACAACAACGTCAGGATTTTCTCAAGGTGATAGCCCTTTCTTCCCCTGTTATCGTTTGCACCGCCAAGTACACACAGGGAAAGCAGACCAGTGAAGTTTAGTACCTAGACCGAGTCAAAGGGTTAACCTCCCACTACTCAAGAGTGTGGCCTGGAGATCAACAGTAAGGAAACCTGTTAGCAATGCAGCAGCTCAGGCCTCACCAAGGCCCACTGAATCACAATTTGCATTCTTACTGGATCCCCAAGTGATTTGTACGCAAATTAAATTTTGAGACTTTCTGAAGAGGGCTGTGAGTTCTAGAAGTAGATGTTCTAAAAGAAAGCAGTTCTGAATTCATTGGAAGGACTGATTCTGAAGCTGAAACTCCAATACTTTGGCTACCTGATGCAAAGAACTCACTCATTGGAGAAGACGCTGATGCTGAGATTGAGGGCAGGAGGAGAAGGGGACGACAGAGGGTGAGATATTTGGATAGTATCACCGACTCGATAGAAATGAGTTTGAGCAAGCTCCGTGAGTTGGTGATGGACGGGGAACCTGGTGTGCTGCAGTCCATGGGGTCGCAAAGAGTAGGACATGACTAAGCAACTGAACTGAACTGAATTCTAGATCTTTGACCTTAAATCCCTTAAGCTTCTTAGCCTAAGGAAAAGGAAACTCCTGTCACAGGCAACTGTTATGAAACCTAACGATGGTAAAAGCACTTCGAAAAGTTAAAAATACTCTATGCAAATAACATTCCCCTACTTCGTGAACCGCAAAAACGAAAAGATCTCTGATAGGGTGAGGGGCCTTCCTCATTGAAAACAAAAAAGGAAAGCAGGCTCCATATTTAACTTGGCAGGAAGTCACCAGCTTTCTTTTTCTCAAAGCTTGTGGGGCTATAAAAAAATGTAGATATTTATACATTGCTTTCTTATTCAGATAAAATATTGTAGAATTTCCCTAGTCTAGAAGTGGAATTTCTGAGTGTGAGGTATGTGCCTCTTCAAATGTATTGAGTGGTGAAATCATTATCCAAAAAAGGCTCTAAAAATTAAACAATGTGTAAGAGTTCTTATATCCTCAAGAGCTCACTAAAATGTCATTTTATTCAACCTTAACTTTTGCAGTTCTAATAAGAAAATAAAGTATCTCAATGTTATTTTATCAATAATATGCATTTCTCTGATTCTTAACAAGGTTGACCAAGTTTTCAGATGCTGCCCCTGAAGCCTGGGTTTGTATCTCTTTTTGGTCACTTTGTTTCTGTGTAACCTTGGGCAGTCTATTTAAGTCTCAGTTTTGTCAATTATAAAATTAAATGAACTGATGCATGTTGTATATTCCAGCCGCTCAAGATGTCTGTCTCTTGCCCTCTCTACATCCCCTGCCCAACTAGTGCCTGCTTCGTGTACACCCTGCTCACAAGACTGATCTTCCTGAGTGCTTGCCCCAGGCCCCAGCTAGTGATAGCTTCAGATCAGATCAGATCAGTCGCTCAGTCGTGTCCGACTCTTTGCAACCTCATGAATCACAGCACGCCAGGCCTCCCTGTCCATCACCAACTCCCGGAGTTCACTCAGACTCACATCCATCGAGTCAGTGATGCCATCCAGCCATCTCATCCTCTGTCGTCCCCTTCTCCTCTTGCCCCCAATCCCTCCCAGCATCAGAGTTTTGTCCAATGAGTCAACTCTTCGCATGAGGTGGCCACAGTACTGGAGTTTCAGCTTTAGCATCATTCCTCCCAAAGAAATCCCAGGGCTGATCTCCTTCAGAATGGACTGGTTGGATCTCTTTGCAGTCCAAGGGACTCTCAAGAGTCTTCTCCAACACCACAGTTCAAAAGCATCAATTCTTTGGCGCTCAGCCTTCTTCACAGTCCAACTCTCACATCCATACATGACCACAGGAAAAACCATAGCCTTGACTAGACGAACCTTTGTTGGCAAAGTAATGTCTCTGCTTTTCAATATGCTATCTAGGTTGGTCATAACTTTCCTTACAAGGAGTAAGCATCTTTTAATTTCATGGCTGCAGTCACCATCTGTGATTTTGGAGCCCAGAAAAATAAAGTCTGACACTGTTTCCACTGTTTCCCCATCTATTTCCCATGAAGTGATGGGACTGGATGCCATGATCTTCGTTTTCTGAATGTTGAGTTTTAAGCCAACTTTTTCACTCTCCACTTTCACTTTCATCAAGAGGCTTTTGAGTTCCTCTTCACTTTCTGCCATAAGGGTGGTGTCATCTGCATATCTGAGGTTATTGATATTTCTCCCGGCAATCTTGATTCCAGCTTGTGTTTCTTCCAGTCCAGCGTTTCTCATGATGTACTCTGCATAGAAGTTAAATAAACAGGGAGACAATATACAGCCTTGACGAACTCCTTTTCCTATTTGGAACCAGTCTGTTGTTCCATGTCCAGTTCTAACTGTTGCTTCCTGACCTGCATACAAATTTCTCAAGAGGCAGATCAGGTGGTCTGGTATTCCCATCTCTTTCACAATTTTCCACAGTTTCTTGTGATTCACACAGTCAAAGGCTTTGGCATAGTCAATAAAGCAGAAATAGATGTTTTTCTGGAACTCTCTTGCTTTTTCCATGATCCAGCAGATGTTGGCAATTTGATCTCTGGTTCCTCTGCCTTTTCTAAAAGCAGCTTGAACATCAGGAAGTTCACCGTTCACATATTGCTGAAGCCTGGCTTGGAGAATTTTGAACATTACTTTACTAGCGTGTGAGATGACTGCAGTTGTGCGGTAGTTTGAGCATTCTTTGACATTGCCTTTCTTTGGGATTGGAATGAAAACTGACCTTTTGCAGTCCTGTGGCCACTGCTGAGTTTTCCAAATTTGCTGGCATATTGAGTGCAGCACTTTCACAGCATCATCTTTCAGGATTTGGAATAGCTCAACTGGATTTCCATCACCTCCACTAGCTTTGTTCATAGTGATGCTTTCTAAGGCCCACTTGACTTCACATTCCAGGATGTCTGGCTCTAGGTCAGTGATCACACCATCGTGATTATCTCGTGATTATCTGGGTCATGAAGATCTTTTTTGTACAGTTCTTCTGTGTATTCTTGCCACCTCTTCTTAATATCTTCTGCTTCTGTTAGGTCCATACCATTTCTGTCCTTTATCGAGTGCATCTTTGCATGAAATGTTCCTTTGGTATCTCTGATTTTCTTGAAGAGATCCCTAGTCTTTCCCATTCTGTTGTTTTCCTCTATTTCTTTGCATTCATCGCTGAAGAAGGCTTTCTTATCTCTTCTTGCTATTCTTTGGAACTCTGCATTCAGATGTTTATATCTTTCCTTTTCTCCTTTTCTTTTCACTTCTCTTCTTTTCACAGCTATTTGTAAGGGCTCCCCAGACAGCCATTTTGCTTTTTTGCATTTCTTTTCCATGGGGATGGTCTTGATCCCTGTCTCCTGTACAATGTCACGAACCTCATTCCATAGTTCATCAGGCACTCACTCTATCAGATCTAGGCCCTTAAATCTATTTCTCACTTCCCCTGTATAATCATAAGGGATTTGATTTAGGTCATACCTGAATGATCTGGTGGTTTTCCCTACTTTCTTCAATTTAAGTCTGAATTTGGCAATAAGGAGTTCATGATCTGAGCCACAGTCAGCTCCTGGTCTTGTTTTTGCTGACTGTATAGAGCTTCTCCATCTTTGGCTGCAAAGAATATAATCAATCTGATTTCGGTGTTTTTGCTGACTGTATAGAGCTTCTCCATCTTTGGCTGCAAAGAATATAATCAATCTGATTTCGGTGTTGACCATCTGGTGATGTCCATGTATAGAGTGTTCTCTTGTGTTGTTGGAAGAGGGTGTTTGTTATGACCAGTGCATTTTCTTGGCAAAACTCTATTAGTCTTTGCCCTGCTTCATTCTGTATTCCAAGGCCAAATTTGCCTGTTACTCCAGGTGTTTCTTGACTTCCTACTTTTGCATTCCAGTCCCCTATAATGAAATGGACATCTTCTTTGGGTGTTAGTTCTAAAAGGTCTTGTAGGTCTTCATAGAACTGTTCAGCTTCTTCAGCGTTACTGGTTGGGGCATAGACTTGGATTACTGTGATATTGAATGGTTTGCCTTGGAAATGAACAGAGATCATTCTGTCGTTTTTGAGATTGCATCCAAGTACTGCATTTCGGACTCTTCTGTTGACCATGATGGCCACTCCATTTCTTCTGAGGGATTCCTGCCCACAGTAGTAGATATAATGATATCTTAGTGATAGCTTATCAGAATTTTAACCACTGAGCCACCAGGGAATTCTGAGTAATAGCTTATCAAAGATGTGATAAGTGATAGCTTATCAAAGAGAGGCATGTCCCTCTACTGGTTTCCCTGGTAAGCCCACCTGAGGTCAGTTCCCCTATAACTGGTATTGCCCCACTGCTATGCCCCAGGAGGGGAGACTGCCACCACATCCTGCTCGCAGACCTGCCCACTGCACACGGTGGGGTGTCACTCCAGTACCTTGTTTCAGACACATTAGCTCCCCCCATCCATTAAACCAGTGATGTCTCTGTTGCTGATGCGGACTTTTTCTTCAGTCTTGAAGCTGGGCAAGCACAGGCCTTGTGTTGGGTGCAGCCCAACACATGTAAAGCACACAGAAAAGAGACTGGCATAACAGGTTACCCCAGAGTCACCTGAGCTATTTGCTGCCCAAATATGGATTCGGCAATTTTCTCAAAGAGCCCCTGGTTCTTTGTATGAATGTATGGTATTTAGAAATCACAACCTGAAGTTTATGGGTGTTCATTACCCCCTATGTTCTTGTTGCTGCTAAGACTTGTGGTGAACAAAGATAGAAAATATGTACTTTAAAGATAAATGCATTTACATGATTTTATATTGATAATTCCAGTTCAGATGTAAGATTATAGGCTTTCACATATTTCTTGAATTTTGTGTTTATATCCTTTTTTCTTAAATTGAAAACCTTGGCTCCCAAGAACATTAATGTAATTATATAGTTACTTTATCCTACTAAATATACAGTAGCTTCAAAATACAGTAACAATTTTATTAACATTTATGACTACTGAAAACAGTATTTTAAAATTTTTCTTTGCAAAAAAAAATTTAAAAAAAACGTTTAAAAGAAAAACAAATTGCTTTGCTGTTCTTTTTGTCCTTGGCAATATTTCATGAGGGAGATAGAGTCAATATGTTTTATATACTTATATATTTAGTCAATGGAGTTTTCAACAAGGATGCGAAGACAATTCAGTAGGAAAACAAGAGTCTTTTCAACAAATGATGCTGGGACAATAGTGACAAAGGAATAAAAGTGGACCCTTGCTTTATATCATATACAAAAATAAACTCAAAATTGATGAAGACCTAAATGTAAGAGCCAAAGAAAAGTAAAGAAGAAAACATGAGCATAAATCTTTACTACCTTGCATTTGGCAATGAATTCTTAGTATGACACTAAAAGCACAAACAACAAAAAGTAGATTAATTGGGCTTCCATCAAAATTTAAAACTTTTGTGCTTCAAAAGACACTTTCAAGAAAGTTGAAAAGACAACCCAAAACTGGAAGAAAAAACTTGCAAATCATATATCCAATAAAGAACTTCTGTTTAGAATTATATCAAGATCTCTTGCTGCTGCTGCTCCTGCTAAGTCACTTCAGTCGTGTCTGACTCTGTGCAACCCCATAGATGGCAGCCCACCAGGCTCCCCCATCCCTGGGATTCTCCTGGCAAGAACACTGGAGTGGGTTGCCATTTCCTTCTCCAATGCATGAAAGTGAAAAGTGAAAGTGAAGTCGCTCAGTCCTGTCCGACTCTTAGCGACCCCATGGACTGCGGCCTACCAGGCTCCTCCTCCCTCCATGGGATTTTCCAGGCAAGAGTACTGGAGTGGGTCGCCATTGCCTTCTCCAATCAAGATCTCTTACAAATCAATAATAAGAAACAAATAACTTTTTTATTGGGCAAAAGAGATCTCATATAAGCATTCTTTCTTTGATGGTTACCAGAGTCAGGGGGTGGGGGTGGGTAAGTCAAAAGGAGTCAAAAGGTATAAACTTCCACTTATAAAATAAATTAGTCATGGTCTGTAATGCACAGCATGATGACTATAGTTAATAATACTGTATTGAGTATTTGAAAGTTGCTAAGAGTACATCGTTTTGCTTTTTTTTAATGATT
Source organism: Bos indicus (assembly GCF_029378745.1). Taxonomy (NCBI): domain Eukaryota; kingdom Metazoa; phylum Chordata; class Mammalia; order Artiodactyla; family Bovidae; genus Bos; species Bos indicus. The sequence continues at coordinate 117,991,561 of NC_091760.1, forward strand.
TTTTTGGTGTGGACCATTTTTAAAGTCTTTATTGAGTTTGTTACAATATTGCTTGTGTTTCATATTTTGTTTTTTTGGCCACAATGGTCCATGTCAAAATGTGGGATCTTAACTCCCAGAGCAGGGATCAAACCTGCACCCCCCCTGCAGTAGAAGGTGAAGTCTTAACCACTGGACTGTTAGGGAAGTCTCGATTATTGTGGTGGTCATCTTGCAACATATCGATGTATACAAATATTGAATCATTATGTTGCACACCTGAAACTAATGTTTTATGTCAATTATACCTCAATTTTAAAATGTTCTTACTAAAGTCAAATATAAATCAGCACAGGGTCTGCATAAGTATCTCACCAAAGAAGATACACACCCAGGCAATAAGCACATGAAAATCATTTGCCATCAGGGAAGTGCAAATTTAAACCACAATGAGATACCACTTCACTCCTACTAGGATGGTTGGAATCAAAAAGACAATAATAAACACTGACAAGAATGTAGAGAAACAGGAACCCTCATATACTGGTGGGGATGTGAAGTGGTGCAGCCGCTTCAGAGAACAATCTGGCACTCTTCAAAAAAGTTAAGGACTTGAGCAGTTCTACTGCTAGAGAAATGGAAACATGTTCACACAAAAACTTGTACACAAATGTTTATAGCTGCATCATTCACAATAGTCAAAGGTAAAAAACAACCCAAATCTCCATCAGTTCATGAGTGGATTCACAAAATATGGTATATCTATTTAATAGAATGTTATTCAGCCATAAAAAGGAATGAAGTGTTTGTACAGGTTACAGCATGGATGCAGCCAGTCACAAAATACCATGTATCAAATGATTCCATTTATGTGAAATGTCCATAATTGGCAAATATATAGAAAGAGAAAGTAAATTAGTGATTGCTTTAGGCTATGAAGTGAATCAGAGAAGGCCATGGCACCCCACTCCAGTACTCTTGCCTGGAAAAATCCCATGGATGGAGGAGCCTGGTAGGCTGCAGTCCATGGGGTTGCTAAGAGTCCGGCACGACTGAGCGACTTCACTTTCACTTTTCACTTTCATGCATTGGAGAAGGAAATGGCAACCCACTCCAGTGTTCTTGCCTGGAGAATCCCAGGGACGGGGGAGCCTGGTGGGCTGCCATCTATGGGGTCACACAGAGTCCAACACGACTGAAGCAACTTAGCATAGCATAGCATGAAGTGAATAATTGAGTAGTAATTGCTAAAGGGTACTAGGTTTCTTTTTGAGGTGCTAGAAATGTGACTGTGATGATGGTTGTAGGACTCTGTGAATATCATAAAATCCACTTAATTTTTCACTTTAATAAAATCGGTGATTTATTTGGTATGTGAACTATATATTAGTAAAGCTGTTAGGAAAAAAGAAAAGTCTGAAAATAAAGATCAAATGGAACAAATGAATCTAACAGTGTAACAAATTAATGGCATAATCACAGAGGAATTTCAGGATTTTATTTATTTATTTGGCTGTACCACAGGCTTGTGTGGTCTTGGTTTCCTGACCAGGGATTGAAACTGTGCCCCCTGCATTGGAAGGTGGAGTCTTAGCCACTGGACTGCTGGGAATTCCTGCTTTTCAATTTGATTTTATTTATATGTGGCTTATTTACATGTTTCTAAAGTAAAATCTATTAAACAACATGAATATATTCAGAGAAATCCAGTTTCTTTTTGTATTTTTTCTATTCTGTTACTTCTTCCTATTGATATGGTTAAAGCATTTAAAATATTTAGATATAGTTAATATACCATAACACTCACCCTTTAAAATGTATAATTCATAGTTTTTAGTATATTTACAAAGTTGATAACTATCATCACTATCTAATTTTGAGAAGAATATTTTATCTTCTCAAAAAGAAAAAGTAACTCCCTATTCCCCATTCACCTTCCCCCTAACCCTGGCAAATGCTAATTTACTTTCTTTCTCTCCGTGTTTGCCTACTCGGGACTTTTGTTATCAATGGCATAATTTAATCTATGGCCTTTTGTGACAGTCTTCTTTCACTTAGCACAATGTAGTCAAGATTCATTTATTTTGTTGTATGAATCAATATGTTATTCTTTTCTTATGACTGAATAACATTCTGTTGTTTGGATATAACAATTTGCTTACTCATTCATCAGTTGATGGACCTTGGGGTTGTTTCCATTTTTTGACTGTTAGGAACAGCGCTGCTGTGAATATTCATGTTGAAGTTTCTGTATGAACATATGTGTTTCCTTCTTTTTGAGGGGTGTCAAAGAGGAATTGCTGGGTTACATAATAGATAACCTTTTTAAAAAAGTTTTTGTTCTTGCAAGACAGAATAGAGATATGAATATTAATATTATGCAGATATCATCATTTTCTTAGCCAAATGGTAACACTCCACATATATTTTTTCTTCTCTTTGCTTTCTTCCCTTAAAATGTACCCTCCAAAACAAAATACAAATTTCGTATGCTGGGCATCAGTCCATATCAGTATGCAGATATTCCTCGCTTTTTTTTATAGTTGCATAATCAGGATGTGCCATGTTTATTCAGTTCAGTTCAGTTATTCAGTTGTATTAGACTCTTTGCAACCCCATGGACTGCAGCATGCCAGGCTATCCTGTCCATCACCAACTCCCAGAGCTTGCTCAAACTCATGTCCATCCAATTTGTGATGCCATCCAACCATCTCGTCCTCTGTTGTCCCTTTCTCCTTCTGCCTTCAATCTTTCCCAGCATCAGGGTCTTTTCCAATGAGTCAGTTCTTCGCATCAGGTGGGCAAAGTAATGGAGCTTCAACTTTATCATCAGCCCTTCCAATGAATATTCAGGACCTATTTCCTTTAGGATTGACTGGTTTGATCTCCTTGCAGTCCAAGGGACTCTCAAGAGTCTTCTCCAACATGTATGGATGTGAGAGTTGGACTGTGAAGAAAGCTGAGTGCCAAAGAGTTTTGAACTGTGGTGCTGGAGAAGACTCTTGAGAGTCCCTTGGACTGCAAGGAGATCCAACCAGTCCATTCTAAAGGAGATCAGTCCTGAGTGTTTATTGGAAGGACTGATGCTAAAGCTGAAACTCCAATACTTTGCCCATCTCATGCGAAGAGTTGGCTCATTGGAAAAGACTCTGATACTGGGAGGGATTGGGGGCAGGAAGAGAAGGGGACGATGGAGGATGAAATGGCTCGATGGCATCACTGACACGATGGACATGAGTTTGAGTAAACTCTGGGAGTTGGTGATGGACAGGGAGGCCTGGCATGCTGCGATTCATGGGGTCGCAAAGAGTCGGACGTGACTGAGCGACTGGACTGTACATATATATATGTATTTAATGGTACTTCCCAGATGGCGCTCATGCTAAAGAACACATCTGCTAATAGAGGTAGGCGTAAGAGACACTGGTTGGATTGCTGGGTGGGGAAGATGTCCTGAAGGAAGGGCACAGCAACCCACTCCAGTATTCTTGCCTGGGGAATCCCATGGACAGAGGAGCCTGGCAGGCTGCAGCCCAAAGTGTCACACAGAGTCAGACACAAGTGTAATGACTTGGTATGCATGCACACACATATATCTTTAATACATATATTCATATATATATTCATTTCCTTTTGGGTGCTGTTTATGCTATGTCTATTTCTCTTTTTCAATCTTTCTATGTTATTCTGTTTAAAGTATCTATTTTAAATAGCATATACCGGAAATTTGAATATGTTTTTATGTAATTCTTTAAATGGAGAAGAAAATGGCAACCCACTCCAGTACTCTTGCCTGGAAAATCCCATGGGCGGAGGAGCCTGGTAGGCTGCAGTCCATGGAGTCGCTAAGAGTCAGACACGACTGAGTGACTTCACTTTCACTTTTCACTGTCATGCATTGGAGAAGGAAATGGCAACCCACTCCCGTGTTCTTGCCTGGAGAATCCCAGGGACGGGGGAGCCTGGTGGGCTGCCGTCTATGGAGTCTCACAGTGTCAGACACAACTGAAGCGACTTAGCAGCAGCAGCAGCAGCAGTTCTTTAAAAGACCTGTTTCATTTACACTTGTTATTATTAGTGACATTTTAAGATTTATTTCTACTGTCATATTTATTGTTTTCTCTTTACCATATATTTTAACTTTAATCACTTAAAAATTACTTTATTTTGCTTATATTTAACTTCTATTTCTGCCTTCTAATGGGTTTTTGGGATTTGGAATTTCTGGGCTTTTTTATGAATAAAATTAATCTCAGCAGCATGACATTTTCTTTGCTATAATTTTTACCTATGTCATTTTTTTCTTCAGAATTGAAGACCATTTTCCCATTAAGTTTAGTTTCTTCGTTTCCTCCCAGCTTAGGGATATACTTGAGAAGGGCTTTTTGTAGAAGTTAGTATAAAATTTTTTAAATTTCTAAACCATAATTTAAGTACACATAAAGCACACAAAACCTACAATGTGTGAAGCTTTTGGGAAATTTTTTTATCTTAATCTTTTGTACTATAAAAATTTTTCTAAATACCATCAAAACAGAGACTCTTTTGAATATCCCTATTATCAGGAAATACACACTAAAATATTCAAGGGTAAAGACTCCTTATGTATGTAACTTTTCTGCAAATAGTTTAGGAATATAATTATAGTTAGGTAGAAAAAATTATTAGGGCTTCCCAGGAGGCTTAGCGGTAAAGAATCCTCCTGCAATGCACAGACATGGGTTCAGTCCCTGGGTTGGGAAGATCCCCTGGAGAAGGAAATAACAACTCACTCCAGTATTTGTGCCTGGAGAATTCCATGGACAGAGGAGCCTGGTGGGCTACAGCCATGGTATCTCAAGACTTAGTGACTAAACAATAGGAACAACAACAAGAAAAAATTATTAGAACGAGAGAGAGAGAACGATACAAGTGAATGATGTAAAATGTTCACACTAGGGAAATTAGTGTAAAGACTATATGACTGTTTTGGTACTATTTTTATATTTGCAAAATTTTATAACTTTGAAATTATTTCCAAAGGAAAAAATGATGAAACTTTATGTTCAGCAAAATATTGAACAGAAAATTTCTTTGTGTGTGAAAATTTCCACACATTAAAAAAAAGTGACTATAGTTATATTTTTGATGATGATTGGGTGCCATCCAGTGTTCAATTTCTGCAACTGCTAATCTTACAAATTTAAACCCAACTGTTCCTAACTGTATTTGGAAATGGCTTTTTGTTGATTTCTTTATGCTGGTACCATAAGACTATAAAAATAATGTACCTAATCAAAATTAGTAAAACAAATCTATTAAATATGAAAAAAATTGCCATGCTTTGTGAGATAAAATGCAGGTTTCTGCCTCTCCGGAATTTTATCAAAATCTTGAGAGGGAGTCAAAGTAGCTGGAGCATACAAAAAGCTAATGATCAGTGCCCAGACTAATCAAAACTAGAGATTTACATATAATCTGTGATGATCACAGGTCATAAAATTTATTTTAAAATAATTTTATTTTTTAATGTTTATTTATTTATGGCTGTGCTGGGTCTTTGTTGCTGTGCATGGGCTTTCTCTAGTTGCAGTGTGAGGGCTTCTCCTTGCAGTGACTTCTCTTCTTGGGGGGCACAGGGCTCTAGGGTGCGAGGGCTTCAGTAGTGGCAGCTCGAAGGCTCAGTAGTTTCGGATTTTCAGACAGGCTTAGTCGTTGTGGTGCACAGGCTCAGTTGCCCCACAGCCTGTGGGATCTTAGTTCCCTGACTAGGGATCAAATCCATGTCCCCTGCATTAGAAGACAGATTCTTAACCACTGGACCACCAGGGAAGTCACTAGCTTATCTTTTTAATTACAGCCAGTTCTGGTACTTGTATTCACAGACTCACTTATGGTGGAATATTTCCTTATGCTTTAACAAAGTTTTTAGATTTAACTCATCTTTAGTGGGGGCTTCGAAAGTCACTCAGTCATGTCTGACTCTTTGTGACCCCATGGACTCCACAGAATTCTCTAGGCCAGAATACTAGAGTGGGTAGCTATTTCCTTCTCCAGGGGATCTTCCCAACCCAGGGATAGAACCCAGGTCTCCTAAATTGCAGGTGGATTCTTTACCAGCTGAGTCAGATAGCTTAGCTGGTGAAGAATCTGCCTGTAATGCAGGAGACCCCAGTTCAGTTCCTGGGTCAGGAAGATCCCCTGGAGAAGGGGCTACCCACTGCAGTATTCTTGGGCTTCACTTGTGGCTTAGCTGGTAAAGAATCCGCCTGCAATTTGGGAGACCTGGGTTTGATCCCAGTTTGGGAAGATCCCCTGGAGAAGGAAACAGCTACGCACTCCGGTGTTCTGGCCTAGAGAATTCCATGGAGTCCATGGGGTCACAAAGAGTCATATACGACTGAGTGACTTTCACTTTCACATCTTTAGTGGGGGTTGTGTTTTCTGTGAAAAGAGTGGCCTGTGGTGTAAAAACATTATTCCAGAGAAGAGCACTGGATGTTTCACAGAGCTGGGAGATATCATTAATCTCTCAGTATTTTATATTAATTTTTCAGCTGGGGTGGCAGTGGGCATTGAGTTCTTGCGTCATGAAATTCTTACATCAAAACTGAACGAGGTATTAATGCCAGGGTTTTAGAATTCTATACAAACAAACAAAAATAAGTAAAAATCCAAACTTTAAAAAAAAAAAAAAAACCCTTTTCTCTTTTTTTGATTATGCTGCATGGTATGCAGGATCTTAGTTCCCTGACCAGGGGTCAAACCCACGCCCCTTGCAGTGGAAGCTCTGAGTCTTAACCACTGGACCACCAGGGAATTTCCCACATGTGCTTTTAACCAGAGTCTAGAGCAGGGACAGACAAGCCTCCTTGACATCTTGCTGGCTTGGTGGACACATTTCCTTCTGATCCACTCTGTCACTGAGGGCATAGACCCTAAAAGGGCTCCATTTATTTACTGCATTCCTCCCTCAATCCTCAAGAAACAAGGGTTTGTCTTTAGTCCCTTTGTCACTTCTAGAAGAGCCAGAGAATTATCTCCTGTGTTTACTACCTCGGTTTTCCATTCCTTCCTTGTATTGGCACTTAGGAATTCTCCATTATAATCTGCGAGTTTAGCCACTTGCTTAGGGAGAGTATTGTTATATTTTATTTAGCAGGTCTTTGATGGAAGGCTAGATTTTTCTAGTACTCTTATTGGAATTGGGAAGTTTGACATTGTCAAACTATGATTTTCAAAAAAGTCTAAAATCATAACTCTTATTTAGATAGAATATAAATATGTGTTTAAGATTTATTTAATCTGTTATTAATGAAGAGGCATGTAAGACGCTAACCATTTCAAGTAGGAAGTCAAGAAACACAAACTTAAATGGAATAAAGAAATGTTGAAATGAATTTACAAATGAATAGGGGAACTGACTTTTTCCATGGGGAGGAGAAAAGTCAGTTAAACATCCATCAGACAGAATATATTTATGTCTCTAGACAAGACCTTCCTTGCATTTCTATCATTCACCCATAATTTACAGACTTGTAAAATAGGTAAAAAAGCGATGAATGGCTAGAATCAGGTAACCAGAAAAGGTAAGCTCTAAATATGCCAGTTTTTCACTGGAGACTCCTAGTAATCTTCTTTATTTTATTTTTGGCTGCACTGGGTCTTCACTGGTGTACAGGGGCTTTCTCTAGTTGCAGCTAGCGGGGGCTACTCTCGAGTTGCGGTGTGCCAGCTTTTCATTGCAGGAGCTTCTCTTGTTGCAGGCACAGGCTCTAGGATGTGTGGGCTCATTAGCTACAGTGAGTGGGTTTAGTTGCCCCATAGCATGTGGAATCTTCCTAGACCACAGACTGAACTCATGTCCTTTGCATTGGCAGGTGGATTCTTAACCACTGGACCATAATGGAACTCCCCCAATAATCTTTCTTGCTATTTCCAAATACTTCAACTGATTAAGAGTCTTTCTTTAACCAAACTTTAATGAGGCCCCTCTGAACTCTCTTATGGACTAGATGTTTGTGTCTCCTCCAATTCCTGTGTTGAGATTCTTATCCCCAACATGACAGTATTCGGAGGTGTGGGTCTTTGGAAGGTCATTAGGACATGAGAGTGGAACTCTTGGAAATGGGATTAGTGCCCGTTAAAAGAGGCCCCATGGAGCTCCCTCACCTTTCACCACCATGAGGACACAGCGAGAAGATAGTCTTCTATGAATGAAGAAGAGGGCCCTCAGTTTGGTTCAGTTCAGTCACTCAGTCACGTCCGATGCTTTGCGACCCCATGGACTGCAGCATGCCAGGCTTCCCTGTCCATCACTAACTCCCAGAGCTTAATCAAACGCTTGGCCATCAGGTCGGTGATGACATCCAACCATCTCATCCTCTGTCCTTCCCTCCTCCTTCCACCTTCAATCGTTTCCAGCATCAGGGTCTTTTCAAAGGAGTCGGCTCTTCGCGTCAGGTGGCCAAAGTACTGGAGTTTTACCTTCAGCATCAGTCCTTCCAACGAACATTCAGGACTGATCTCCTTTAGGATGGACTGGTTGGATCTCCTTGCAGTCCAAGGGACTCTTAGGAGTCTTCTCCAACACCACAGTTCAAAAGCATCATTCTTCAGCACTCAGCTTTCTTTATAGTCCAACTCTCACATCCATACATGACTGCTGGAAAAACCACAGATTTGACTAGATGGACCTTTGTTGGCAAAGTAATGTCTCTGCTTTTTAATATGCTGTCTAGGTTGGTCGTAACTTTTCTTCCAAGCAGCAAGCATCTTTTAATTTCATGGTTGCAGTCACCATCTGCAGTGTTGTTGGAGTGGTAAAAAATAAAGTCTGCCACTGTTTCCATTGTTTCCCCATCTATTTGCCATGAAATGATGGGACCAGATGCCATGATCTTCATGTTCTGAATGTTGACTTTTAAGCCAACTTTTTCACTCTCCTCATGCACTTTCATCAAGAGGCTCTTTTGCTCCTCTTTGCTTTCTGCCTTAAGTGTGGTGTTATATGCATATCTGAGGTTATTGATATTTCTCCTGGCAATCTTGATTCCAGCTTGTGCTTCAAACAGTCCAGTGTGTCTCATGATGTATTTTGCATATAAGTTAAATAAGCAGGGTGACAATATACACCCTTGACATACTCCTCTTCCAGTTTGGAACCAGTCTGTTGTTCCATGTCCACTTATAATTGTTGCTTCTTGACCTGCATACAGACTTATCAGGAGGCAGGTAAGGTGGTCTGGGCTTCCCATATCTTGAAGAATTTTCCACAGTTTGTTGTGATCCACACAGTCAAAGGCTTTGGCATAGTCAATAAAGCAGGAGTAGATGTTTTTCTGGAACTCTCTTGCTTTTTCGATGATCCAACAGATGCTGGCAATTTGATCTCTGGTTCCTCTGCCTTTTCTAAATCCAGCTTAAATATCTGGAAGTTCACGGTTCACATACTGCTGAAGCCTGGCTTGGAGAATTTTGAACATTACTTTGCTAGCATGTGAGATGAGTGCAATTGTGTGGTAGTTTGAGCATTCTTTGGCATTGCCTTTCTTTGGGATTGGAATGAAAACTGACCTTTTGCAGTCCTGTGGCCACTGCTGAGTTTTCCAAATTTGCTGGCATATTGAGTGCAGCACTTTCACAGCATCATCTTTTAGGATTTTAAATAGCTCAACTGGAATTTCATCACCTCCACTAGCTTTGTTCATAGTGATGCTTTCTAAGGCCCACTTGACTTCACATTCCAGGATGTCTGGCTTTAGGTGAATGATCACACCATCATGGTTATCTGGGCCATGAAGATCTTTTTTGTGTAGTTCTGTGTATTCTTGCTACCTATTCTTAATATCTTCTGCTTCTGTTAGGTCCATGTTATTTCTGTCCTTTATTGTGCCCATCTTTGTATGAAATGTTCCCTTGGTATCTCTAATTTTCTTGAAGAGATCTCGAGTCTTTCCCATTCTATTGTTTTCCTCTATTTCTTTGCACTGATTACTGAGAAAAGCTTTCTTATTACTCCTTGCTGTTCTTTGGAACTCTGCTTTCAAGTGGGTATATCTTCCTTTTCTCCTTTGCCCTTCACTTCCCTTCTTTTCACAGCTATGTGTAAGGCCTCCTCAGACAATCATTCTGCCTTTTTGCATTTCATTTTCTTGGGGATGGTCTTGATCCCTGTCTCCTGTACAATGTCACACCTCCATCCATAGTTCTTCAGGCAATCTGTCTATCAGATCTAATCCCTTGAATCTATTTGTCACTTCCACTGTATAATTATAAGAGATTTGATTTAGGTCATACCTGAATGGCCTAGTGGTTTTCCCTACTTTCTTCAATTTAAGTCTGAATTTGGCAATAAGGAGTTCATGATCTGAGCCACAGTCAGCTCCCAGTCTTGTTTTTGCTGACTGTATAGAGCTTTTCCAAATTTGGCTGCAAAGAGTATAATCAATCTGATTTCGGTATTGACCATCTGGTGATGTCCATGTGTAGAGTCTTCTCTTGTGTTGTTGGAAGAGGGTGTTTGCTATGACCAGCGCATTCTCTTGGCAAAATTCTATTAGCCTTTGCCCTGCTTCATTCTGTACTCCAAGGCCAAAATTACTCCAGGTGTTTCTTGACTTCCTACTTTTGCATTCCAGTCCCCTATAATGAAATGGACATCTTCTTTGGGTATTAGTTCTAGAAGGTCTTGTAGGTCTTCATAGAACCATTTAACATCAGCTTCTTCAGCATTACTGGTCGGGGCATAGACTTGGATTACCACGATATTGAATGGTTTGCCTTGGAAACAGAGATCATTTTGAGACTGCATCCAAGTACTGCATTTTGGACTCTTTTGTTGACTACGATGGCTACTCCATTTCTTCTAAGGGATTCCTGCCCACAGTAGTAGATATAATGGTCATCTGAGTTAAATTCACCCATTCCAGTCCATTTTAGTTCTCTGATTCCTAAAATGTTGACGTTCACTCTTGCCATCTCCTGTTTGACTGTTTCCAATTTGCCTTGATTCATGGACCTAACATTCCAGGTTCCTATGCAATATTGCTCTTTACAGCATCAGACCTTGCTTCTTTCACCAGTCACATCCACAACTGGTGTTGTTTTTGCTTTGGCTCCATCCCTTCATTCTTTCTGGAATTATTTCTCCAGTGATCTCCAGTAGCATATTGGGCACCTACCGACCTGGGGAGTTCATCTTTCAGTATCCTATCATTTTGCCTTTTCATGCTGTTCATGGGGTTCTCAAGGTAAGAATACTGAAGTGGTTTGCCATTCCCTTCTCCAGTGGACCACATTTTGTCATAACTCTCAACCATGACCCATCCTTCTTGGGTGACCCTACACAGTATGGCTCATAGTTTCATTGAGTTAGACAAGGCTGTGGTCCATGTGATCAGATTGGTTAGTTTTCTGTGATTGTGGTTTTCAGTCTGTCTGCTCTCTGATGAAGAAGGATAAGAGGCTTATGGAAGCTTCCTGATGAGAGAGACTGACTGAGGGGAAACTGGGTCTTGTTCTGCTTTGTGGGGCTATGCTCAATAAATCTTTAATCCAATATTCTGTTGATGGGTGGGACTGTGTTCCCTCCCAGTTATTTGACCTGAGGCCAAACTATGGTGAAAGTAATGAATAATGGTGACCTCCTTCAAAGGTCCCATGCATGCACTGCTGCACGCTGCCCCCAACCCTGCAGCCGGCCACTGCCAACCCATGCCTCTGCCAGAGACTCCTGGACATTCACAAGCGAGTCGGGATCAGTCTTTTGTGGGGTCACTGCTCCTTTCTGCCGGGTCCTGGTGCACACAAGGTTTTGTTTGTGCCCCCAGTAGTCTGTTTCCTCAGTCTTGTGCAAGTTCTGTGGTGAGGTTAATGGTGACCTCCTCCAAGAGGGCTTTTGCCATACCCAGGTCTGCTGCACCCAGAGCCCCTGCCCTGCAGCAGTCCACTGCTGACCCGGACCTCCACAGGAGACACTCGAGCACAGTTTTGTCTCAGTCTCTGTGGGGTCTCTGGATCCTGGTGCACACAGGGTTTGTTTGAGCCCTCTGAAGGTCTCTGGCGGCTATGGGGTTTGATTCTAAATGTGATTTCACCCCTCCTACCATCTTGCTGGGGCTTCTTCTTTGCCCTTGGACATGGGTTATCTTCTCAAAGTCGCTCCATCGCCACACAGCTGCTGCTCCAGCGCCGCGCAGCTGCCGCTCCAGCACCTGCCATCTTGCTGGAGCTTCTCACAAGTGGCCCTCACCAGATGTGGTGAGTGGGCCCTCACCAGATGTCAAATCTGTTAGCACCTTGATCTTGGATTGTTAGGTTTTAGAACCTTGGGAAATAAAGGTCTTGTTTAAGGTACCTAGTCTATATATTGTAGCAGCTCAAACTTATCAACTGCCTTGACTTTTGGGCTTCTGTGTTTGCCTTTTCATTGTTGGATTTCAGCAAGAATCCTGCCAAGTTACTTTAGCCATACTCCATCCTCAGTAGCTGATCAGGTTCCTTTTCCTCCACCATCCAGATGATATCTGATCACCCTGACTTGCCTTCAGCAAGAATCCTGCCAATGCAGTTTAGCCAGAGTCCCCCTTACTGCTGATGTTCCCTCTTAGGTATTTTCTATTCACTGATTCCCACCCTGTTCCTTGGCTTCAAATCCCCACTTTTCCTTATTGCATTTGAAGTTGAACCCTATCTCTCTCTCCTGCTGCAAAACCCCATTGCAGAGTTCTGTACACATGTACACATAGCTTTGAAGTCTGCCTTACCATTCTTTCACTAGCATCATAAATAAAATGTTTTTAAAACACAACCTTGGATTTTTTAGTATTTTTTCAGAGAAGACTACTCTGATCAGTCGTTTCAGTTCGTCACTCAGTCATGTCCGACGCTTTGCGACCCCATCAACTGCAGCATGCCAGCCTTCCCTGTCCATCACCAACTCCTGGAGCTTACTCAAACTCATGGCCATCAAGTCGGTGATGCCATCCAACCATCTCATCCTCCCCTTCTTCCATCTTCAATCTTTCCCAGCATCAGGGTCTTTTCCAATGAGTCAGCTCTTCGTGTCAGGTGGCCAAAGTACTGGAGCTTCAGCTTCAGCATCAGTCCTTCCAATGAATGTTCAGGACTGATTTCCTTCAGGATGGACTGATTGGACCTCCTTGCAGTCCAAGGGACTCTCAAGAGTCTTCTCCAACACCACAGTTCAAAAGCATCAATTCTTCTATGCTCAGCTTTCTTTATAGTCCAACTCTCACATCCATACATGACCACTGGAAAAACCATAGCTTTGACTAGATGGACCTTTGTTGGCAAAGTAATGTCTCTGCTTTTTATATGCTGTCTAGGTTGGTGATGACTTTTCTTCCAAGGAGCAAGCATCTTTTAATTTCATGGCTGCAGTCACCATCTGCAGTGATTTTGGAGACCAAAAAATAGTCTGTCACTGTTTCCATTGTTTCCCCATCTATTTCCCATGAAGTGATGGGACCAGATGCCATGATCTTAGTTTTCTGAATGTTGAGTTTTAAGCCAACTTTTTCACTGTCATTCACTTTCATCAAGAGGCTCTTTAGTTCTTCTTCACTTTCTGCCATAAGGGTGGTATCATCTGCATATCTGAGGTCATTGATGTTTCTCCTGGCAATCTTGATTCCAGCTTGTGCTTCATCCAGCTTGGCATTTCACATGATGTATTCTGCATATAAGTTAAATAAGCAGGGTGACAATATATAGCCTTGATGTACTCCTTTCCTGATTTGGAGCCAGTCTGTTTTTCCATGTCCAGTTCTAACTGTTGCTTCTTGACCTGCATAGAGATTTCTCAAGAGGCAGGTCAGGTGGTCTGGTATTCCCTTCTTTTGAAGAATTTTCCACAGTTTGTTGTGATTCACATAGTCAAAGGCTTTGGCATAGTCAATAAAGCAGAAGTAAATGTTTTTCTGGAACTCTCTTGCTTTTTGATGATTCAACGGATGTTGGCAATTTGATCTACTAATGTCTTTATCTTCATAATGGAAAAAACCTATCGTTTTCTCTTCTATCTTTTGCTCAGTTGATGGAGCCTAATTTGAGGGTGTGAGCAGGGGATAAAGAGAAAAGGAATCTTTAGTATCATTTCTCCCATTTCCTCCTTAAATTTTGAGAAAATATCAGTTCAGTTCAGTTCAGTCGCTCAGTCGTGTCCAACTCTTTGCAACCCCATGAATCGCAGCATGCCAGGCCTCCCTGCCCATCACCAACACCTGGAGTTCACTCAGACTCACGTCCATCGAGTCAGTGATGCCATCCAGCCATCTCATCCTCTGTCATCCCCTTCTCCTCCTGCCCTCAATCCCTCCCAGCATCAGAGTCTTTTCCAATGAGTCAACTCTTCGCATGAGGTGGCCAAAGTACTGGATGGTCAGTACTTTCAGCTTTAGCATCATTCCTTCCAAAGAAATCCCAGGGGTTCAGAATGGACTGGTTGGATCTCCTTGCAGTCCAAGGGACTCTCAAGAGTCTTCTCCAATACCACAGTTCAAAAGCATCAATTCTTTGGCGCTCAGCTTTCTTCACAGTCCAACTCTCACATCCACACATGACCACTGGAAAAACCATAGCCTTGACTAGACGGACCTTTGTTGGCAAAGTAATGTCTCTGCTTTTCAATATGCTATCTAGGTTGGTCATAGCTTTTCTTCCAAGGAGTAAGCGTCTTTTAATTTCATGGCTGCACTCACCATCTGCAGTGATTTTGGAGCCCCCCAAAATAAAGTCTCTCACTGTTTCCATTATTTCCCTATCTATTTCCCATGAAGTGATGGGACCAGATGCCATGATCTTCGTTTTCTGAATGTTGAGCTTTAAGCCAACTTTTTCACTCTCCGCTTTCACTTTCATCAAGAGGCTTTTGAGTTCCTCTTCACTTTTTGCCATAAGGGTGGTGTCATCTGCATATCTGAGGTTATTGATATTTCTCCCGGCAATCTTGATTCCAGCTTGTGCTTCTTCCAGCCCAGCGTTTCTCATGATGTACTCTGCATAAAAGTTAAATAAGCAGGGTGACAATATACAGCCTTGATGTACTCCTTTTCCTATTTGGAACCAGTCTGTTGTTCCATGTCCAGTTCTAACTGTTGCTTCCTGACGTGCATACAGATTTCTCAAGAGGCAGGTCAGGTGGTCTGGTATTCATTCCCATCTCTTTCAGAATTTTCCACAAAGAAAATATAAGGGACCATAAATGCATATTTGGTCCGAGTCCTGCACAGGATCTTAGTCTATCAGATTCTTTCTTTGATCTGATGGAAGAGTAGGTGATTGGTTAGTGAGGGAGAGGGCATTGATTTCTGAAAGATGCACAGGGCATAAATGCTTTCATTTCCTGGTACAGAAAATCCATTCTCCATCCATCTACTACTCCAAACCACTCCCTTTGAAGCATATTTTTAAAACCACTACAGGAGTTTGAAAGGTGAAGATCATTCAGGATTTCCCTTTACCTTTCAGGGTTGTACCTTATTACTTTTGTTTCTGGGAAGGAAGATTAGCAGATTTTGCCCAGGTATTATCAGAGAACTGAAGGCCCTTTGGGGACAGCCCTGCATGCCCATCCCTGGGAACTCTAAGGGAGTTATAGAGACAAAAGCCTGCTTATGTTGAGATAAAAGGCAGGTAAGATAATCCCTTCCTCCAGCAATGGGGGAACAGCTGGCTCTGTTGTCACTGATTTTAAGTCTTTGTGAGGCAACAACAGTGTCTTTCAGGCACTTGACTGAGGCAGTTGCTGTTTCATGTAGGAGAGATTAAAGGGATGGAGTAAAATGTGTAAGCATTCTATGATTTTAAATGTGGTGAGGAGTGAAAAAAATTGACAAGGAAAAAACCTGTTAAGTTTGCTCTGGTCATTTGTGTTAAGTAAAATTTTGAGGAGTGGAATTATTAGGTTGAAGAATTTAGATATTTTAATCAGCTTTATGTGGTCCCTAAATATTAATTTAGTAAAGGTTGTGTGGTAACATGGAAATCCTTAATAATAAGCAAGAAGCGCACTAAGAAGTTGCTTAGTTGTGTCCAACTCTTTGCATCCCCATGGACCATAGTCCCCCAGGCTCTTCTGTCCATGGAATTTTTCAGGCAAGAATAGTGGAACAGGTTGCCATGCCCTACTCCAAGGGATCTTCCCAGTGATCAAAATTCTGGTCTCTCGTGTCTCCTGAACTGGCAAGCAGATTTTTTTTTTTTTTTTAACACTAGTAACACCTTGGAAGAAAAGTTATGACCAATCTAGATAGCATATTGAAAAGCAGAGACATTACTTTGCCAACAAAGGTCCGTCTAGTCAAGGCTATGGTTTTTCCAGTGGTCATGTATGGATGTAAGAGTTGGACTGTGAAGAAAGCTGAGCGCCAAAGAATTGATGCTTTTGAACTGTGGTGTTGGAGAAGACTCTTGAGAGTCCCTTGGACTGCAAGGAGATCCAACCAATCCATTCTAAAGGAGATCAGCCCTGGGTGTTCTTTGGAAGGAATGATGCTAAAGCTGAAACTCCAGTACTTTGGCTACCTCATGCGAAGAGTTGACTCATTGGAAAAGACTCTGATGCTGGGAGGGATTGGGGGCAGGAGGAAGAGGGGACGACAGAGGATGAGATGAATGGATGGCATCACCGACTCAATGGACATGAGTTTGAGTGAACTCCGGGAGTTGGTGATGGACAGGGAGGCCTGGTGTGCTGCAATTCATGGGGTCGCAAAGAATCGGACATGACTGAGCAACTGAACTGAACACCTGGGAAGCCCTGAGCAAGAAGTGCAGCATATAAAATAACAGGCATACTGATATAATGATGCCAAAATGGGAAAGGAATATGGGTAATATTAACTTGGTGGATTTTTTATTTTTACCATTAAAGGGTCATGTGTGTTTTTTAAAAAAATTTATTTTTATCATTGTGTCCCTAAGGTTTGGGCAATTTTAAAAGGCACAGTAATGCAAAAGAAGGAATAAGCATTTGCTTACTCCAGTATTCTTGCCTGGAGAATCCCACAGACAGGGGAGCCTGGCAGGCTACAGTCCATGGGGCCGCAAGAGTCGGACATGGCTTAGTGCACTGTCTGTCTCTGTCTTATTGTTATTACCAGTTAATTGCAAATGTTTCATTTTACCCTCATACATAACCTTAAAGAGGAACAAGTAATACACATCAGATTACTAAAGTGATATTGGAAAATACCAATGGTGAGATAACTTACGGAATTTAAAATGTGTGTTTGCTCTCCCTGTATTTTAGGTCCTTAGGCCTTTGAGCCTTCAGGGATTCTTGCAGGATTAAACACAGAAGCAACCAGAAGTCAAACGTTCCCCCAGCCTTTTGTAAAAGCCCAGAGAAGTGATAAAGCTGGGGTCATGGAGGGTGAGCAAGCAGAGAAGCACAGTGGGTCCCTTGGGGCTGGAAGTGACTCCCGTGGGCACTGGAGGGGAACTTTGGAGGAGACTGCCTAATCCCTTGTAGGGTGTGGAGGCTGGAAGCCCACCAGGCTCACTGCCAGTGAGGACTCCAAGAGAGTCAATGGGGTCTTGGGGGACTAGAAGTGAGACCCCTTTTCCTGATCTATACCTACTTCCAAGGCTGCATAGCTTACGAGGGGAAAAGAGCCCATCAGGATGGAGAAGAGTCTCCCTGTACTACTTGAGGATGGGGTGTTCAAATTAAGGTGATAGAAATTAATATAAACCCCAGTCTATAGCTTGAGATTCATACTGCAAAGCAGATAACCCCAGCAAAGAATGAGAAAGGAGAGTTAAGAACCGGAGCCTGCTGCCCAGTGCTTGGGAGCTAAAGCCAGGTGTTTGAAATGTTAATCACCTATGAAGTACTTGGATATCACAGAAAACTAGTCAATCTGATTACATGGACCACAGCCTTGTCAAACTCAATGAAACTAAGCCATGCCACGTAGGGTCACCCAATACAGGTGGGTCATGGTGGAGAGGTCTGACAGAATGTGGTCCACTGGAGAAGGGAATGGCAAACCACTTCAAATTCTTGCCTTGAGAACCCCATGAACAGCATGAAAAGGCAAAATGATAGGATACTGAAAGATGAACTCCCCAGGTCGGTAGGTGCCCAATATGCTACTGGAGATCACTGGAGAAACAACTCCAGAAAGAATGAAGGGATGGAGCCAAAGCAAAAACAACACCAGTTGTGGATGTGACTGGTGATATAAGCAAGGTTCGATGCTGTAAAGAGCAATATTGCATAGGAACCTGGAGTGTTAGGTCCATGAATCAAGGCAAATTGGAAACAGTCAAACAGGAGATGGCAAGAGTGAATGTCGACATTTTAGGAATCAGAAAACTAAAATGGACTGGAATGGGTGAATTTAACTCAGATGACCATTATATCTACTACTGTGGGCAGGAATCCCTTAGAAGAAATGGAGTAGCCATCATGGTCAACAAAAGAGTCCAAAATGCAGTACTTGGATTGCAGTCTCAAAAATGACAGAATGATCTCTGTTTGTTTCCAAGGCAAACCATTCAATATCATGGTAATCCAAGTCTATGCCCTGACCAATAACACCGAAGAAGCTGAAGTTGAACGGTTCTATGAAGACCTACAAGACCTTCTAGAACTAATACCCAAAGAAGATGTCCATTTCATTATAGGGGACTGGAATGCAAAAGTAGGAAGTCAAGAAACACCTGGAGTAACAGGCAAATTTGGCCTTGGAGTACAGAATGAAGCAGGGCAAAGGCTAATAGAATTTTGCCAAGAGAATGCCCTGGTCATAGCAAACACCCTCTTCCAACAACACAAGAGAAGACTCTACAGATGGACATCACCAGATGGTCAATACCGAAATCAGATTGATTATACTCTTTGCAGCCAAATTTGGAAAAGCTCTATACAGTCAGCAAAAACAAGACCGGGAGCTGACTGTGGCTCAGATCATGAATTCCTTATTGCCAAATTCAGACTTAAATTGAAGAAAGTAGGGAAAACCACTAGGCCATTCAGGTATGACCTAAAATCAAATCTCTTATGATTATACAGTGGAAGTGACAAATATATTTAAGGGACTAGATCTGATAGACAGAGTGCCTGGTGAACTATGGACAGAAATTTGTGACTTTGTACAGGAGGCAGAGATCAAGACCATCCCCATGAAAAAGAAATGCAAAAAAGCAAAATGGCTGTCTGAGGAGGCCCTTACAAATAGCTGTGAAAAGAAGAGAAGCAAAAAGTAAAGGAGAAAAGGAAAGATATACCCATTTGAATGCAGAGTTTGAATGCTGTTCTCCAGAATAGCAAGGAGAGATAAGAAAGCCTTCCTCAGCGATCAATGCGAAGAAATAGAGGAAAACAATAGAATGGGAAAGACTCGAGATCTCTTCAAGAAAATTAGAGATACCAAGGGAATATTTCATGCAAAGATGGGCTCAATAAAGGACAGAAATGGTATGGACCTAACAGAAGCAGAAGATATTAAGAAGAGGTGGCAAGAATACACAGAACTATACAAAAAAGATCTTCATGGCCCAGATAACCATGATGGTGTGATCACTCACCTAGAGCCAGACATCCTGGAATGTGAAGTCAAGTGGGCCTTGGGAAGCATCACTACAAACAAAGCTAGTGGAAGTGATGAAATTCCACTTGAGCTATTTCAAATCCTAAAAGGTGATGCTGTGAAAGTGCTGCACTCAATATGCCAGCAAACTTGGAAAACTCAGCAATGGCCACAGGTCTACAAAAGGTCGGTTTTCATTCCAATCCAAAAGAAAGACAATGCCAAAGAATGCTCAAACTACTGCACAATTGCACTCATCTCATATGCTAGAAAAGTAATTCTCAAAATTCTGCAAGCCAGGCTTCAGCAATACATGAACTGTAATTTCCAGGTGTTCAAGCTGGATTTAGAAAAGGCAGAGGAACCAGAGATCAAATTGCCAACATCCACTGGATCATCAGAAAAGCAAGAGAGTTCCAGAAAAGCATCTATTTCTGCTTTACTGAGTATGCCAAAGCCTTTGACTGTGTGGGTCACAATAAACTGGAAATTTTTTAAGAGATGGGAATACCAGACCACCTGACCTGCCTCTTGAGAAACCTATATGCAGGTCAGGAAGCAACAGTTAGAAGTGGACATAGGACAACAGACTGCTTCCAAATCGGGAAAGGAGTATTTCTAGGGTGTATATTGTCACCCTGCTTATTTAACTTATATGCAGAGCGAATCAAGAGAAATGCTGGGCTGAATGAAGCACAAGCTGGAATCAAGATTGCTGGGAGAAATATCAATAACCTCAGATATGCAGATGATACCACCCTTATGGCAGAAAGTGAAGAAGAACTAAAGAGCCTCTTGATGAAAGTGAATGAGGAGAGTGAAAAAGTTTGCTTAAAGCTCAACATTCAGAAAACGAAGATCATGGCATCTGGTCCCATCCCTTCACGGCAAATAGATGGAGAAACACGTGGAAACAGTGGCAGACTTTATTTTTCTGGGCTCCAAAATCACTGCAGATGGTGAGTGCAGCCATGAAATTAAAAGATGCTTACTCCTTGGCAAGAAAGTTATGACTAACCTAGACAGCATATAAAAAGCAGAGACATTACTTTGCCAACAAAGATCTGTCTAGTCAAGCTATGGTTTTTCCAGTAGTCATGTATGGATGTGAGAGTTGTACTATAAAGAAAGCTGAGCACTGAAGAATTGAAAGAAAAGCTGAGCACTTTTGAACTGTGGTGTTGGAGAAGACTCTTGAGAGTCCCTTGGTCTGCAAGGAGAGCCAACCAGTCCACCCTAAAGGAGATCAGTCCTGAATATTCATTGGAAGGACTGAAGTTGAAGCTGAACCTCGTGTACTTTGGCCACCTGATGTGAAGAGCTGACTCAGTGGAAAAGACCCTGATGCTGGGAAAGATTGAGGGCAGGAGGAGAAGGGGATGGCAGAGGATGAGATGGTTGGATGACATCACCGACTCAATGGACATGAGTTTGGGTAAACTCTGGGATTAGATGGACAGGGAGGCCTGGCGTGCTGCGGTCCATGGGGTCGCAAATAGACACGACTGAGAGATTGAACTGAACTAAACTGAATATTATATTGCATATATATACTACATTTTGTTTACCCATTCATCTACTTCTACCTTTTAACCTTTTGTAGTATTTTTGTTATATGTGTGTGTTAGTCACTTTGTCGTGTCTGATTCTTTGTGATTCCATGAACTGTAGCCCACCAGGTTCTTCTGTCTATTGGATTTCCCAGGCAAGAGTCCTGGAGTGGGTAGCCTGGAGTGGTAGTCCTGGAGTGGTCTCTTCCTGACCCAGGGATCATACCTGGGTCTCCTGTCTTGCAGGCGAATTCTTTACCACCTGAGCCACCAGGGAATAGTAAATATATTTGTGACTTGGAGACAATGTATATTTTGGAGGAAAAGTAAATAGAAAGGGGATAATGGGCCATTTTTGGTATTTGTGTATTTATTCTAAGTGACTATACAGTTTTAGAAGGAAGTCTTTAGTACATTGTGTTAGATTCTGTGACCCTCTAATCACCTGCATTACCCTACTTGTATGGTCCCCAGTTCTTCGGTGCCTAATGTCTAACACAACATGAATCACTTGGCTAGTGTGGGATAATTCAGCTGAGAACAGGGTAAAGGGTTACAGGGTAGCATCAAATAAAGCCACTAATCAGAGATAAAATTTCTTTCTAGTTGAAACTTTATGAAAGACTACATGTTTGCAAAATACTGTGTGATCAGTTTAATCAGATAGGCATTTTAATAGTCCTCTGTGATTTATGTTTTAATCTGTGAAATCTTCAGATCTAACAGGAGATAAGGAAAGAGGGTTACTCGTGGCTTGGGGAAGTGAGAAGGAAAGACAGCAAAGGGTAAGAGAAACTTTTCAATTCCTTTTAGTGAAACTGACATGCTACAAAGCAAAATTTCCTCTAAGACTACAAAAAATGAAAAAGCAGTATTTGGACATGTGACTTTGAGTTTCTAATGTACTCCTTATTGTTTTCAGTTGCTAAATCATATGTGACACTTCTATGACCCCATGGACTGCAGCCCTCCACGCTCCTCTGTCTGTGAGATTTCCCAGGCAAGAATATATTTTCTTCTCCAGGGGATCTTCCCCACCCAGGAATTGAAACTGCATCTCCTGCACTGGCAAGTCTACTCCTCAATTATGTCTAAAGTTCAGTAAGAGAAGCAAATAAAAATCAGATGCATCAAAAGAATAGCAGCAGCCAAGGCCTAAGGGATCCCTGCTCAAATGGCCAAGAAAAGTAGCTCCAAATATCCAGGAGGGGAACTTTTCAGGTAACAAACATAACAGACTTAGGAGTTAGCCACAGACCTTGTCAATATCTTGACGGTTAGTAACCTAGAGTTTTAAAATTCCTTAATTGATATACTTTCTTTCTGGCTGTGCTGGGTCTCTGTTGCTGTGCATAGGCTTTCTCCAGTTGCAGAGAGGTGTGTCCACTTTTTGTTGTGGTGCATGGGCTTCGCATTGTGGCAGTCTCTCTTGTCCAGGAGCACGGGGCTCTAGAGCACAGGCTCAGTAGTTGTGGCTCACAGGCTTAGACGCCCCTTGGCACGTGGAATCTTCCCGGACCAGGGATGGAACCTGTGTTCCCTGCATTGGCAGGCAGATGCTCAACCACTGGACTACCAGGGAAGTCTCAGTAATCCAGGTTTTTAAAGGCACCTGTCCCCAAGGAACAACTAAACAGAATTCACAGTGGCTCCCAGGGTCTCACTCTACCCAAATGAAGTGTGGTATTTTGTACCTTGGCCACCCTGCCATCTCTGGCCTTTTCATCTTTGCCTTATTTTGCCTTCTCATTCCTGATTGTTCACTGCAGCAGATGTCCTGTATCCAAGCTGTTCCTCTAGCTGTGCTTTGAGTATCTTGTCTGGGACTTTGCTTTCCTGTTCATTTGGTTTCTCTTCTTTGTGTAGTCTGATCCCTACCATGATCTGCTCATCAATCAATAGCTTGCTCCAATTTAAGTACAGTGTTACAAGCCTTCAGAGTGGGTCTGCACAAGATTATGCATTAACTTGGTGCTCCCACTGGTTCTTTTCATAAGAGCTAAAGAGTCAGGAACTCAAACTTTAGATCACCATTTCCAAAGGGCAGGTGTCTGCAAATTGTAGACCATGTCAGATCACCTGGAGGGCATATTGAAACAAACTATTGCGGGCATGACTCCCAGTCATGCCCCTGATTGAGTAGGTCTGAGTGGGGCTCAGAATTTGCATTTCTAACATTTTCTCAGCTCATGCCAGTGCTTCTGGTCTAGGGACTGCACTTTAGAATTAAAGCTCAATGATGATAATATTAATATGAGAACTACATCTCACAGTTATCAGCGCTTTACGTATTTTGTATTTAAAGCAACTTTTGTTTTTCTTGTTTTCAAATGAGGAGTCACTGAGAAATTAACTACTTTTCCCCAAGTCACACTGTGAGTGCTGGTGCTGGGCTATGAACCTTGATAGTTTCAGAGCCCAAGGGTTTAAATTAACTTCTATAATATCAAGTAACATATTTAACAGTTTGCAATGAGTATATTGGCATACATTTTGCATTTACTTATGGGTGAACCTCTAAAAACTCAGAGATGCTTAAGAAAAACAATTGGTGTTGTTAATATTGAGCCAGTTGTTGCATTTCTCCCCAGTTCTATTCATTTTTACTTACTGTCCCCACTGTGGACCAGAATGATGAAGAATGAGGGATATAAAAAATGTTTAACTGAAAAATGTAGAAAAGATTTACCTCTCAAAATGAAGAGTTCTCTTGCATATTATTTCTCTTTTAGCTCGCCTCCTTTTGAACCAATTTTCAGCCATTGTAGTATTTTTTTTTTTCATGCACTTCAATCACCTGTGGAGATGTGGGTTATTACTTTTCTTCTTCCCAGAGAAGGGCACTTTGTCTCTGCTCCACTGATGCTTTAATCTGGGCTTTCCCAAGAGCTGAAACTGAAAAACATTATTGATTGAGAGCTTACTGCTTGAATGACTATAAATTGTGACAAATTCTCTCCTCTTGGGTCTCCACATCCATGACCATAGTAATTTAGAGCAAAAGAAAGGTCTTGAACGAATATGACTGTTATTTCAAGTCCAACTGCACCTAATTGTGGAAAGAACTATTATGTTATGTATCATTAAAAAAAAAAAAAAGAATTCTGCCAGTTGACTATGACACAGTGTCTCAGCTGAAGTTCTTAGGCGATAGTTGGTCACACTAATCTCTCATGTCTTTTATCTCTTCTGAAGGATTCGGCAAGGGCTCCAGATTTATTCAGGTGCATTTCTTGGCTTTCGATATATCAGGCTGCTGCTGCTGCTGCTAAGTCGCTTTCAGTCGTGTCTGACTCTGTGCGACCCCATAGACGCAGCCCACCAGGCTCCCCCGTCCCTGGGATTCTCCAGGCAAGAACACTGGAGTGGCTTGCCATTGCCTTTTCCGCGATATATCAGGCAGAGCTTTTCAAA
Organism: Bos indicus; assembly: GCF_029378745.1. Lineage (NCBI taxonomy): Eukaryota > Metazoa > Chordata > Mammalia > Artiodactyla > Bovidae > Bos > Bos indicus. The sequence goes on from NC_091760.1 coordinate 118,016,045, forward strand.
CTTGATCTGTCATATGAATCACCTGGGAGCCTTGTTAAAATGTAGATTCTGATTCAGTGGGTCTGGGATGGGCTAACAATCTGCATTTCTTTCTTTTTTAAACAGTATATATATATCAAATTTATTTTTAATTGGAGGATTAATTGTTTAAAATGTTATGATGGTTTCTGCCATACAAGAAAGTGAATCAGCCATAAGTATACATATGCCCCCTCCCTTTTGAACCTTCCTCCTACTCCCCACCCCTTCCTGCCCCTCTATGTTGTCGCAGAGCACCAGGCTGGGCTTCCTGTGTTATACGGCAACTTCTCATTTGCTATCTGTTTTACATATGGTAATACATATTTTTTCAATGCTACTCTCTCAATTCCTCCTACCCTCTCCTTCCCCAACTGTGTCCACAAGTCTGTTCTCTGTGTTAACGGTCTACATTTCTAATAAAATTCCAGATACTGCTGACGCTACTGGTTGCACACCACTTCTTGAGTAGCAATGTGGTAGGCAATTTTTTACATATATCTCCTTAACAAAATGTAATTCCTCTTCATCTACTCTTGGCTATCTTGCTTCTTAGGCCTCATAAAACACTTGTTTGCTGCTTTGCAGAAAGAAACAAAAACCCATAGAGTTCCTTCAACAACATATATTTACTTTACAAATATCAAACCTAAGTACCACACCTGTGCTCTGAGGGCTTTCTTCGTGTGCAATGACTTTCTGTTTCAATATTGAATCATAGAGTAAACATTTTGAAGACATTGTAAAGGGCGATAGAGCTGGACATATCCAATAGGACACTGCACACAACTCAACAGAGGAGAGGATCACATGCATAGCCATGACCAAGTACACGAACACACAGGCGATGAGAACCACGTCACAGCGGCCTCCTGGGTGACAGTGCACATGGGACACCATTAGGGTGCATGCCTTATTTGGATTTCTCTGCAATATTAAAATATGAAGAAAGAATATATGGAAAGTATAATTATGGTATATTAAAAACAAAACAGGGCTTCCTTGGTGGCTCAATGGTAAAGAATCCGCCTTCCAATGCAGGAGATGTGGGTTCAATCCCTGGGTCAGGAAGATCCCCTAAAGGAGGAAATGGCCACCCACTCCAGTATTCTTGCCTGAAAATCCCATGGACAGAGGAGCCTGGTGGGCTACAGTCCATGAGGTCGCAAAAGAGTCAGACATGACTGAGTGACTAAAAAACGATAGAAAACCAAGAGCAATAGGTAGGCAAGTAAAGACTTTGGAAATTAAACTATATAAAGTGCTTTTCACTTACTGGTTTGGTCCTGATCTATTCTTTTATTTACTATAGCTACAGTACTGTACCCGGAGGAAACAGCAGTGAACCAGCAGAACCACAGTTTCTGCCTTCATGAAGCTTACAACTCAGCAGGGAGACTGACGTCAAAGAAACACAGGCAGAGGCCATTGTTTGTGGATTCTGTGTTTGCTGCTAAGTCACTTCAGTTGTGTCCGACTTTGTGCGACCCCATAGACAGCAGCCCACCAGGCTCCCCCGTCCCTGGGATTCTCCAGGCAAGAACACTGGAGTGGGTTGCCATTTCCTTCTCCAATGCATGAAAGTGAAAAGTGAAAGTGAAGTCGCTCAGTCGTGTCCAACTCTTAGCGACCCCATGGACTGCAGCCTACCAGGCTCCTCCATCCATGGGATTTTCCAGGCAAGAGTACTGGAGTGGAGTGCCATTGCCTTCTCCATGTTTGCAGGGAGTAATTAAAAGGAGTCATTTTTTTTTTCTTTCAGTTCCATGAAGGGCTTGTGTTCTACTTTCCAACCACCAGGTGGAGACCACACAAAACTAATTAAGGCAATCCCTGCTGCTGCTAAGTCGCTTCAGTGTGTCCGACTCTGTGCGACCCCATAGACGGCAGCCTACAAGGCTCCGCCATCCCTGGGATTCTCCAGGCAAGAACAGTGGAGTGGGTTGCCATTGCTTTCTCCTAAGGCAATCCCTAAGTCTGCTTTATACTGAATTTTCTCAATTTCTTAACCTAAATCAAGGGCACAGAGAATTGTTTTATCTTGAGAGTGACCACTGACCTCCTAGAGAATAAAACTGTAAATCAAATCATGCAAATTCAAAACAAACACAATTTTTTCCAAGAGAACCTACTGGATTCAAATCAATGATTTTTATGTATTTATTTTTGGTTGCACTGGGTCTTTATTGCTGCATGAGGGCTTTCTCTAGTTGTGGCAATCTTGGGCTACTTTTCGTTGTGGTGCACAGGCTTCTCACTGCAGTGGCTCCTCCTGTTGCAGAGCACGGGCTCTAGGCACGCGGGCTTCGGTAGTTTCAGCACATGGGCTCAGTAGCTGCAGCTCTTGGGCTCTGAAGTTGTGGTGCACAGGCTTAGTTACTCCCTGGCATCTGGAATCTTCCTGGACCAGGGATCGAACCTGTGTCTCCTGCATTGACAGGAGGATTCCCATCAACTGCACCACCAGGGAAGTCTATCAAACCAATGACTTTTAAAATAAAAATTGGGAAACCTGTATATTTTATTTTTGGCCACACTGTGGGGCATGAGAGATCTTATAGCCCTGACCAGGGATCGAAACTGCTCCTCCTGCAGTGCAAGCCTGGAGTCCTAAATGCTGGACCACCAGGGAAGTCCTGAAACCTGTATATTTTAAATAAATTTAACAAAAGTGAATGTATTTTCATGTTACCTTATGTCCAGTTAGAGGGCGAGTGAGATGAACTAGAGAAAAATAGCAGCCCCTCACTCACCAAAAAAGAGGAAGAAAGAAAAAGCAGGCACAGACAGGCCTATACAGAGTGAAACAGCAGCGGTTGAAAGCTGGGCTAGAGGGTGAACGAGAAGAGGGAGCCAAGTCTGCTGTCTTGGGGCTAGCACTGTTTTGATCCTCCTCCTTGTCCCTGTGCAACACGGCCATCTGGGCCAGCAATCCCTTTCCTGATTAACCTCCCAGCATCCCCCTTTCTGAACGAGGGATTCTCTGCTTTTCTTTGCAAACTTCCAAGTTGAATGTTCAAATGAAGATTTCTGGGCTTCCCTGGTGGCTCAGTGGTAAGGCATTCACCTCCCAATGCAGGAGATGTGGGTTTGATCCCTGATCGGGGAAGATCCTACATGCAGTGGAGCAACTAAGCCCATACACCACAGCTACTGAGGCTGTGCTCTAGAGCCTGGGAGCTGCAACTTCTGAAGCCAGGACACTCGAGAGCCCATACTTGACCACAAGAGAAGCCCACCGCAAAGAGAAGCCTGTGCACCGCAACTAGGGAGGAGCCTCCCTGCCACCCCCTGGCCCCTGATCGCTGCCACGAGAGAAAAGCCCACATAGCAATGAAGACCCAGCCCAGCTCAAAATAAGTCACTACCTAACTAAATAAAAATTATAAAAAGTATGCGCGGCTCATGGGGTCACAAAGAGTCGGACATGACTGAGCAACTGAACTGAACTGATAAAAAGTATGGGTCATTAAAAAAAAAAAAAATGAAGATTTCTTTTTCTATCCAACTTGAAAAAATTTCCCCACCTCATGTAAAGCTATCACTTGTGTTTTTAAAGTTCCCTCTTTGTAATTTTATAAGTGCTGTCTTTGGGGGTGAGATATTTACTATTCAGAAGCAGTCAAGTAGCCTTATGTCTGGCTTTTCTTTCTCTTTTTTTAGGTTGGGGCTTCTCGTGCCACAATATTTGGAAGTTATAATCATTCTAGTGGCCATATCACTGTTCTGAACCTTGTTGCCAGTCAAACCTCTTGTGTATGTGTGTGTGACAGCCATAGCAAGTCACAGGCACACTGCCTGATTATGCCTTGAGAGGATGTTCTGTGGTAGGAACAGAGATAAAATTGCCCTCTGGGGACCAACAGACCCTGTTTCCTGCCTCTTCAGGGATCCAACAATTTCAGTCACTACAGCTTACCACAAAGAGGGGGAAATAGCCCTGTGTCTGCAGCTCACTTCTCCTTACTTACCAGAAACTAGACGCAGTGGAATTAGCAGCAGAACTTCTCCCTGAGGGTCTTGTTGTGCAGATGGTCTGGCAGAGTTGTCACCGTGACTAGAAAGTCGTGGGGGTATTGAAACCAGTTACACTGTTCAAAAAAAGCCCATCTCATAGATACTGAAAACGACCACATTTTGAGGCTTCTGTAACATTACATCATAGGAAAGTTGGCAGCCTTTTGATGAAAATGTGACAGTGCTCATATTTCTTCCTGTACCACTTGGGGATTTAAAATGTGGGGCGGGGGATTCCTCTGGCAGCCCAACATTTTATAATATCCAGTAGACATGGATATAGAATCTCCCATAAAATAGTGGTAAAGGGAATTCTCTGGCAGTCCAGTGGTTAGGACTCTGTTCACTGACAAGGGTCCAGGTTCAACTCCTGCTCTGGTAAGTAAGAGCGTGTAAGCTGTGTGGTATGGCAAAAAAAAAAAAAAAAAGCTGGGCAAAAAGAAAGCTAATGCTGTCCTGTTATTTAATGAGTATCTCCTTACTTTTTAAGAACTTTAAAACAAACTCCCCCTAATTGCCTTACTGGAAGCCAGCTGTGTGACCTTGGGCTACTCATTGAACCTGTCTGGGCATCTGAGTCTCGAAGGTGGAGCATGCCCTCCTGGAGCCTGGGTGAAGATGATCCACTAGGGAGCTGGAAGAAATGTTACAAGTTTTATTTACTTTTTTTTTCTATCTTATATGTAAGAAAAAACTATGAAGCTTTACTAATAAGTGATACATGGACCAAGAGAGTACAAGTATATAATTTATAAATATACAAAAGTTGGGACTGTATGCTCAAAAGTGTTTATCTGAATGGCATATGATCAAAAAAATGTGGAGATGACTGATCTACACATTTTCAAGATTAGGCTACATTCAGGGTTTTTTCAAATTGCTGGTTGCAACCTGCTGTTGGATGGTACAGTCCATTTAGGGAACTTTTAAAGAAAAGGGCTTCCCAGGTGGCGCTAGTGGTAAAAGAACCTGCCTGCCAATGTAGGAATTGTAAGAGACGTGGATTCGATCCTTAGGTTGGAAAGATTCCCCCGGAGGAGAGCATGGCAACCCACTCCCATTTTCTTGCCTGGAGAATCCCATGGATTCCTCCTGCCAGAGAAGCCTGGCAGGCTATGGTCCATAGTGTCGCAGAGAGTCGGACATGCCTAAAGCAACTTAGCACACACGCAAAGAAGTAAAATTAAGTATACAATGTCCGAGTGCATTGCTTGTAGTAAGAGTTAAGTATTGTTTTGTGGAACTCCTCAGATGAACACATGTATGAATGCTAGGCTCTAGGGTAAAATGTGTCTCCTACTGTGTGGCTTGTACTGAAAGAAAATTGAAAGCAACTGGACTACAGCACTAATGTCACCCTTGAACCAGCAGCTGCATCATGGGAGAACTTGTTAGAAAGGCAGATTCTTCAATCTCACTCCAGATTTACTGCATCAGAAAGTGGGGGTGGACCCAGGCAATCATGTGTTCTGGGTGATTCTGCAGAATGCTAGAGTTTAGAGCCACTGGCTTAGACCATTTCTAGGCCTCATCTGGTTACAAAACCTTAAGACTCTGTTAGATATTCATCTAAGGCAGTTCTTTTTGAACTTCCCGGTCATAAGATTCACCTGGTAATTTTAAAGTATCTCAGAGAACCTAAGTAAGCAGCTCTGGGTTGGAGCCTTGGAATCTGATTTTTAGCAAACATCTCTGGTGATTCTTGTGATCAGACAAGTTTGGGAGCTACTTTACCAAGAGATAGGGAGATTAGAAAGAGTCTGGAGAATGTAACTACTTTAGTGAACAGAAACGTGTTCTAGAGAAACAAAGTCCAAGGTTGGAAAATAAGCCATTCAAACCGAAACCAAAAAGCTAAAATTATTTCAACATTCCTAAACTGAATGAAATGACCCACCTTTCATTTTGAATCAGCTGAGACTGTGATTCTCTGAAAAGCTTGCTCTGGAGTTCTGCACAGCATTTCAACTCTAGCACACACTAGCTGTTCAAGAAGAGCTAACTGAGGGACTTGCCTCATGGTCCAGTGGCTAAGACTCTGAGTTCCCAATGCAGGGGGCCCAGGTTCGAGCCCTGATCAGGGAACTAGATCCCACATGCTGTAACTAAAGATTGTGCATGCTGGAACTAACTCCCAGCACAGCCAAAAAAAAAAAAAAAACACAAAACACCCATAAATATTAAAAAAAGAGGTGCTAATTGTATAAACCTTTCAGGCCTACAACATTTAGTCCTGGGGTGGGGGAGGAGGGCAGCTCTGGATTCAGGAGTTTGGGGCAACTGTTGTGGGGGTGGGGATGTCCTCAAATTCCTTCATGGTTGAACCAGACAAGTTTCAAGTGCCTTGATGTGATAGGGACCCCACTTTCAAAAAGTCACTATCAAATTCGACTTAGTTTTGTTACTGCTAAAACTCATTTCCCAGTTGATTGTAATTAAAAATAAAATCTTTATAGGGTAGAAACATAATATCTGGATATTATAAATATATTCAATAAAAATGTGTATTAAAATGTGAAAATCCTCTGACACCCCCCTCCTATTCTCAGCACCAAATCCCCAGATCATCATTGCTAACAATTTGGAGGATATTTTCTGACTTGTTGATATACATGAATGTTTTTTGACATACATACACATAACCATTAAACATCAAAAGTATTATTGATGTAATTTTTCAGCAGACTATAGACCATGGATATTTTTCTGTGTCATTCTATATCTAGCCCAATTCTTTTGAACACCAGCAGATTTTAAATGTCTAATTTGTTTTTTCAAGACTTAAACTTTTTATTTTGTATTGGGGTATGCTATGGTGTTGGAGAAGACTCTTGAGAGTCCCTTGGACTGCAAGGAGATCCAACCAGTCCATTCTGAAGGAGATTGGCCCTGGGATTTCTTTGGAAGGAATGATGCTAAAGCTGAAACTCCAGTACTTTGGCCACCTCATGCGAAGAGTTGACTCATTGGAAAAGACTCTGATGCTGGGAGGGATTGGGGGCAGGAGGAGAAGGGGACGACAGAGCATGAGATGGCTGGATGGCATCACTGACTCGATGGACGTGAGTCTGAGTGAACTCTGGGAGTTGGTGATGGACAGGGAGGCCTGGCGTGCTGCGATTCATGGGGTCACAAAGAGTCAGACACGACTGAGCGACTGATCTGATCTGATCTGATAGCTGATTAACAATGTTGTGATAGTTCCAGGTGAACAGTGAAGGGACTCAGCCATACATACACGTGTATCCGTTCTCCCCCAAAGTCCCCTCCCGTCCAGGCTGGCATATAACTTAAATGTTTAATTTTTGGGAAACTTATTTGATCTCAGAATACTTAAAATTAGAATGCATTTTGATCGAATATCCCCAAGTGCTCAAGGCAGACAATGTATGCTTGGATGAAAGGAGATAGCAAAACAATGTCTTCTAAACAATGTATACTGCAAGAAATGATATAAATTTAATTTATTGCATTTTAAAATCTTTACAACAGGAAGAATAATGAGTGAAAAATTAATTATCGTATTTTACAAAGAACAGATTATGCTGAAATTAAGTAAAATGTTTTTCTTTTGTTATAAAATGTGACATAAAAACAAACTAAAAGTAAAGACAGCATTTGGGGTTATTTCATCCCAAATTAGTAGCTGTAACACTGTTATGGGGGTAAAATTCGTATATGTGGTTAAGATATCAGATCAGTTGGTATATGTTATGTAAAATTCGTATATGTGGTTAAGATATCAGATCAGTTGCTATATGTTATTTTATAATAATGAGATGTTAAAGGAATCTCATTATTAATATGAGGACACTAACAAAAGTACACAAGCCATACAAACATTTTATGGTCTCCAAGTATTCTTGATTTAAATCTTCTAAAAATCCTTAATTTTGTCCTGTTGAATAGCTCTCTGCTGACTTTTCTAGAAATGACTTTACTAGAATGATGAGTATGATCATTCATTTTCGTGTTGACTTGCTCAGCAATTCTGTTCTTTTAATCTGCACAAAGCTTTTGAACTACAAAGTTGTGTTCCATTGAAACTCTTTTTTCTTTCAGCCTTTAGTCTGTGAGGAGAAAGTTTGTGTATTGTGTGATTAAGAATACCATAAGTATCAAACAATAACTTCAAATGTGTGTATCAGTATGAGATAAGACATGTAGCATGGAGCAGAGCCATTATCATCCAAAGAGGATGTGCAATGAGGCATTCAGAGACTTCGATACTAGGCATCTTTCTCCTGCAACTTCCTACCATTCTGGGGTAGGAAGCAACTTTAGAATTTGATGAGTTTATGGTTTAGGATCCAACTGTAATATATAGTAAGGGAGTAAACAAATGCTAGTAAGATGCTATAGATTTAATTTGGGGGTCAATTTTTTCTAATATCAGAATAAAACTCTTGAATCTGGATTCTTCAGCCCAGGACTCAGACCTAAGGGAGGATATTCCTTTACAGAATTTATTGAATTTATTATTAATTTATTAATTCAATTATAGCAGGTGAGGAGGAAAGGAAACATCCTTCCATAATTTTCATCAAGGCTTCATAACTTTATTTTATAGTCTACAGAAGTATTGTCTATAGACTATTTCATTTAACCCTTAGAAACACACTGTGAAACAGGTATTATTGCCATTTTACAGATGAAGAAACTGAGGCTCAGAGTGGTAAAGTGACTTGTTCACAAGGCCATTCTCTACATCTGTGTCTCTATTTCTGCCCTGCAAATAGGTTCATTAGTACTATTTTTCTAGATTCCAAATGTATGCATTAATATACAGTGTTTGTTTTTCTCTTTCTGACTCACTTCATTCTGTATGACAGACTTTAGGTTCATTCACATCACTACAAATGACCCAGTTTTGTTTCTTTTTGTGGATGAGTAATATTCCATCATATATATGTACAGCATCTTCTTTATTCATTCATCTGTTGATGGACATTTAGGATGCTTCCATGTCCTGGCTATTGTAAATAGCCTGTGTTCTTACTAATTAGTAGCATTCCTGGCTTCTACCAACTAGATACCAGTAACACACTCCCCTGATTTGCCCCGCTTGGCCCCTGGCAAGTTATGATAACCAAAAATGATCTAGATATTTCCAAAAGTCCCATGTAGGGAAAAAACACCTGAAGTTGAAAACCACTGTATTAGGTTATAATTTGTGTGAGGAGTTAAAAAGAAAATGGAAATTCAAGGAGAAAAGGAATCATGCAATTTCTGCTTATTACAGAAGAGCCTGTTCATTCTTAGTTGATAACATGTGTATAGTCACTAAGGGATTTCAATTCTACTACTCTATATCACCATATAAAGGGAAAGCCAGTTTTCTTTAATATTCTGGGTTGAATTGCACCCTTCCCCCAAAAAATATATTGAGATTCTAGCTCCCATGACACTCAAACATGACATTATTTGGAAATAGAGTCAATAAAGTTAAAGTGAGGTTATAGCATCCTAACCCAGTCTGACTGGTGTCCTTATAACAAAGGGAATTTAGACAGAAACAGAGATATGCACAAAAGGGAGACAATGTGGAGATGGCCACGTGATGCTGAAGGCAGAGATTGGGCTGATGCAGCTACAAATCAGGGATTGTTAAGGATTGCTAGTCAGCACAGGAAGCTAGGAAGAGGCAAGGAAGGAGTCCATCCTGAGTCCTAGAGGGGGCATGGCCTTCCCAGCACCTTGGCTTTGGGCTTCAAGCCTCTAAAACTAGAAGGTAATTTTTTTTTTTTAAGTTATCCAGCTTGTGGCCCTCTGTTATGGTAGTAGCCCTTGTAAACTAGTATATTTGTCATAAAAGTAAAACCATTAAAAACAAATACAATAAAACAAGACAATGCTCTTAAATATTATTAAATTCCAGCTAGATGCTTAGAAATCCACTAAAGACAGGCTTGAGCCACAGTTCAGTTCAGTCCATTCACTCAGTTGTGTCCGACTCTTTGCGATCCCATGGACAGCAGCGCGCCAGGCTTCCCTGTCCATCACCAACTCCTGGAGCTTACTCAAACTCATGGCCATTGAGCCGGTGATGCCATCCAACCATCTCATCCTCTGTCATCCCCTTCGCCTCCTGCCTTCAATCTTGCCCAGCATCAGGGTCTTTTCCAATGAGTCAGTTCTTTACATCAGGTGGCCAAAATATTGGAGTTTCAGCTTCAGCATCAGTCCTTCCGATGAATATTCAGGACTGATTTCTTTTAGGATTGACTGGTTGGATCTCCTTGAAGGCCAAGGGACTCTTAAGAGTCTTCTTCAACAGTTCAAAAGCATCAATTCTTCAGAGCTCAGCTTTCTTTATGGTCCAACTCTCACATCCTTACATGACTACTGGAAAAATCATAGCTTTGACTAGATGGACCTTTGTTGGCAAAGCAATGCCTCCTTTTTAATGCTAAGTTGGTCATAGCTTTTCTTCCAAGGAGCAAGTGTCTTTTAATTTCATGGCTGCAGTCACCATCTGCAGTGATTTTGGAGGCCCCCAAAATAAAGTCTGTCACTGTTTCCCTGGTTTCCCCATCTGTCTGCCATAAAGTGATGGGACCAGATGCCATGATCTTACTTTTCTGAATGTTGAGTTTTAAGCCAACTTTTTCACTCTCCTCTTTCACTTTCATCAAAAGGTTCCTTAGTTCCTCTTTGCTTTTTGCCATAAGGATGGTATCATCTGTATATCTGGAATGCAAAATAGGGCCTAAGTCAAGAGATACCTGGAGGAACAAGCAAATTTGGCTTTGGAGTACAAAATGAAGCAGGGCAAAGGCTAACAGAGTTTTGCCAAGAGAACATGTTGGTCATACCAAACACCCTCTTCTGACAACACAAGAGAAGACTCTACACATAGACATCACCAGATGGTCAATACTGAAATCAGATTGATTATATTCTTTGCAGCCAAAGATGGAGAAGCTCTATATGGTCAGCATAAACAAGACTGGGAGCTGACGGGCTCAGGTCATGAACCCCTTATTGCCAAATTCCGACTTAAATTGAAGAAAGTAGGGAAAACGACTAGACAACTTAGGTATGATCAAATCCCTTATGATTATACAGTGGAAGAGATAAATCAAGGGATTAGATCTGATAAACAGAGTGCCTGAAGAATTATGGATGGAGGTTCATGACACTGTAAAGGAGAGAGTGATCGAGATCATCCCCAAGAAAAAATGCCAAAAGGCAAAATGGTTGTCTGAGGAGAGCTTGCAAATAGCTAAGAAAAGAAGAGAAGCAAAAGGCAAAGGAGAAATGGAAAGATATACCCATTTGAATGCAGAGTTCCAAAGTATAGCAAGGAGAGATAAGAAAGCCTTCCTCAGTGATCAATGCAAAGAAATAGAGGAAAACAATAGAACGGGCAAGACTAGAGATCTCTTCAAGAAAATTAGAGATACCAAGGGAGAAATTCATGCAAAGATGGGCACAATAAAGGACAGAAATGGTATGGACCTAACAGAAGCAGAAGATATTAAGAAGAGGTAGAAAGAATACAGAGAAGAACTGTACAAAAAAGATCTTCATGACACAGATAATCACGATGGTGCAATCACTCACCTAGAGCCAGACATCCTGGAATGTGAAGTCAAGTGGGCCTTAGGAAGCATCAGTATGAACAAAGCCAGTGGCGGTGATGAAATTCCAGTTGAGTTATTTAAAATCCTAAAAGGTGATGCTGTGAAAGTGCTGCACTCAATCCTAAAAGGTGATGCTGTGGAAGTGCTGCACTCAATATGCCAGCAAATTTGGAAAACTTAGCAGTGTCCACAGGACTGCAGGTCAGTTTTCATTCCAATCCCAAAGAAAGGCAATGCCAAAGAATGCTCAAACTACCACACAACTGCACTCATCTCACACACTAGCAAAGTAATGCTCAAAATTCTGCAAGCCAGGCTTCAAGGGTATGTGAACCATGAACTTCCAGATGTTCAAGCAGGATTTAGAAAGGGCAGAGGAATCGGATCATTGAAAAAACAAGAGCGTTCCAGAAAAACATCTACTTCTGCTTTATTGACTGTGTGGATCACAAAAAAGTATGGAAAATTCTTCAAGAGATGGGAATACCAGACCATCTTACCTGCCTCCTGAGAAAACTGTATGCAGGTCAAGAAGCAACAGTTAGAACTGGACATGGAACAACAGACTGGTTCCAAATCGGGAAAGGAGTATGTCAAGGCTGTATATTGTCACCCTGCTTATTTAACTTATATGCAGAGTATACCATGCAAAATGCTGGGCTGGAAGAAGCACAAGCTGGAATCAAGGTTGCTGGGAGAAATATCAATCACTCTGGTTTGGGATGGCAGAGTAGAAGGACATGAACTCATCTTCTCCTGCGAAAACTCCAAAATTACAACTTGCTCCTGAACAACCGTCGACAGGAAAATGTTGGATCCCACTAAAAAGAGATATCCTATGTCCAAGGGCAAAGGAGAAGCACCAGCAAGATGATAGGAAGGACAAAAGTGCATTTAGAATCAAACCCCATAACCAACAGAGACACTTGGAGGTCTCAAACAAGGGCTCTCCTTGTGCACACCAGGAGAACCCACAGAGACTGAGCCAGACCTGCCTTTGAGTGTTTGAGCGTCTCCTGCAGAGGTACAGGTGAGCAGTGGCCTGCCACAGGGGCAGGGGCTCTGGGTTCAGCAGGCTTGGGTATGGCATAAGCCCTGTTGGAGGATGTCGCCATTATCCCCACCACAGAGCTGTCAGAACTTACAGAGGGCTAGGGAAACAGAGTCTTGGAGGGCACAAACAACCTTGTGTGCAACAGGACCCAGGAGAAAGGAACAGTGGCCCCAAGAGAGACTGACCAGGCTTGCTCATTAGTGTCTAGGAGTCTCCAGTGGAGGTGTAGGTCGGCGGTGGCCTGCTGCAGGGTCAGGGGCACTGAGTGCAGGCAGTGTGACCTTTGAAGATGGTCGTCATTATATTCATTACCTCCAGCATAGTTTGGCCTCAGGTCAACAGAAAATTGGATTAAAGATTTACTAAGTATGGTCTGGCCCATAAGAACAAGACCCATTCCCACTCGTCAATGTCTCCCATCAGTTCAGTTCAGTTCAGTCGCTCAGTTGTGTCCGACTCTTTGCCACCCCATGAATCGCAGCACACCAGGCCTCCCTGTCCATCACCAACTCACGGAGTTCACTCAGACTCACATCCATCGAGTCAGTGATGCCATCCAGCCATCTCATCCTCTGTCGTCCCCTTCTCCTCCTGCCCCCAATCCCTCCCAGCATCAGGGTCTTTTCCAATGAGTCAACTCTTCGCATGAGGTGGCCAAAGTACTGGAGTTTCAGCTTTAGCATCAGTCCTTCCAAAGAACACCCAGGGCCGATCTCCTTCAGAATGGACTGGTTGGATCTCCTTGCAGTCCAAGGGACTCTCAAGAGTCTTCTCCAACACCACAGTTCAAAAGCATCAATTCTTCGGCGCTCAGCTTTCTTCACAGTCCAACTCTCACATCCATACATGACCACTGGAAAAACCATAGCCTTGACTAGACGGACCTTTGTTGGCAAAGTAATGTCTCTGCTTTTCAATATGCTATCTAGGTTGGTCATAACTTTCCTTCCAAGGAGTAAGCATCTTTTAATTTCATGGCTGCAGTCACCATCTGCAGTGATTTTGGAGCCCCCCAAAATAAAGTCTGACACTATTTCCCCATCTATTTCCCATGAAGTGATGGGACCAGATGCCATGATCTTAGTTTTCTGAATGTTGAGCTTTAAGCCAACTTTTTCACTGTCCTCTTTCACTTTCATCAAGAGGCTTTTGAGTTCCTCTTCACTTTCTGCCATAAGGGTGGTATCATCTACATATCTAAGGTTATTGATATTTCTCTTGGCAATCTTGATTCCAGCCTGTGCTTCTTCCAGCCCAGCGTTTCTCATGATGTATTCTGCATAGAAGTTAAATAAGCAGGGTGACAATATACAGCCTTGACGTACTCCTTTTCCTATTTGGAACCAGTCTGTTGTTCTCTCCCATCAGGAAGCTTCTATAAGCCTCTTTTCCTTATCCATCAGAGGGCAGACAGAATGAAAACCACAATCACAGAAAACTAATCAAACTGATCACATGGACCAGGCCTTGTCTAACTCAATGACACTATGAGCCATGCTGTGTAGGGCCAACCAAGATGGATGGGTTATAGTGGAGAGTACTGACAAAACGTGGTCCTCTGGAGAAGGGAATGGCAAACCGCTTCAGTATTCTTGCCTTGAGAACCCTATGAACAGTATGAAAAGGAAAAAAGATAGGACACTGGAAAATGAACTCCCCAGGTCAGTAGGTACCCAATATGCTACTGGAAACTTTACATTCTCCCTGACCCCCAGCCATATATAACTCCAGAAAAAATGAAGAGACGGAGCCAAAGCAAAAACAACACCCAGTTGTGGATGTTGAGTGGTGATGGAAATAAAGTCCAAAGCTGTAAAGAACAATATTGCATAGGAACCTAGAATGTTAGGTCCATGAATCAAGGTAAATTCAAAGTGGTCAAACAGGAGATGGCAAGAGTGAACATTGACATTTTAGGAATCAGTGAAATAAAATGGACTGGAATGGGTGAATTTAGCTCAGATGACCATTATATCTACTACAGCAGGCAAGAATCCCTTAGGGAGTCCGAAATACAGTAGTTGGATGCAATCTCAAAAATGACAGAATGATCTCTGTTCGTTTCCAAGGCAAACCATTCAATATCACAGTAATCCAAGTCTATGCCCTGACCAGTAACACTGAAGAAGCTGAAGTTGAACAGTTCTATGACGACCTACAAGACCTTCTACAACTACCCGCCCCACAAGAAAAAAGATGCTTGAGCCTCACCATTTCTTTATGAAAAGGAAGAATAGTCAATGTGACACCCATGTTCATAGCAGCATTTTGGCAATAGACGAAAGGGAGAAACCCGAGTGTTCATCAATGAATAAGTAAAAAAATAAAATATGGTGTATAAACACAATGAAATATTATTCATACTTTAAACTACAACACTAATCAATCTTGAGGATATTATGCTAAGTGAAGCACGCCAGAAAGACAAATACTGTGAATGATTTCAATTATATGATGTACTTAGAGTAGTCAAATTCATAGAGACAGACAGTAGAATAGTGGTTGCCAGAGGGGTCTGGGGTCACAGAAAATGTAAAGTTTCAGTTTTTCAATATGAAAATCATTCTGTGGATGAATGGTGGTGATAGTTGCACAACAACGGGAATGAGCTTAATGCCACTGAACCATACACTTAAACAGTTAAGGGACTTGACTGGTGGCCCAGTGGGTGAGAATCTGCCTTGCAATGCAGGGGATGTGGGTTCCTTCCCTGGTCTTGGAACTGAGATCCCACGTGCTGTGGGGCAACCAAGCCTTTGAGCCACAGCTAGAGTCCTTATGCCATAATGAAGATCCACAAAGTGCCACAACTAAGACCCAGTGCAGTTAAATAGATATATAAGTAAATAAATATTTAAAAAACAAAATGGAAAATGTTATAATGTGTATTTTACCACAATTAAAAGGAAAAAAATGAATAGACAATGTTAAAAGAGAGGTGTTAAAAGCACAATAGAGGTGATTAGGTCACACAAAATGGAGGTGACCTAATCACACAAACCACCAGTCCATTCTAAAGGAGATCAGTCCTGGGTATTATTTGGAAGGAACAATGCTAAAGCTGAAACTCCAGTACTTTGGCCACCTCATGCAAAGAATTGACTCATTGGAAAAGACTCTGATGCTGGGAGGGATTGGGGGCAGGAGGAGAAGGGGACGACAGAGGATGAGATGGCTGGATGGCATCACTGACTCGATGGATGTGAGTCTGAGTGAACTCCGGGAGTTGGTGATGGACAGGGAGGCCTGGTGTGCTGCGATTCATGGGGTCGCAAAGAGTCAGATACGACTGAGCAACTAAACTGAACTGAACTGAATCACACAAACTGGACATTAGTTTGCATAACTTTCTATGTGAGTGAATATAATTTTTTGCTAGATAAGTGTCTCAGTTCAGTTCAGTTGCTCAGTCCTGTCCAACTCTTTGTGATCACATGGTCTGCAACATACCAGGCCTCCCTGTCCATCATCAACTCCTGGAGCTTGCTCAAACTCATGTTCATCGAGTCGGTAATGCCATCCAACCATCTAATCCTCTGTTGTCCCCTTCTCCTGCCTTCAATCTTTCCCAGCATCAGGGTCTTTTCCAATGAGTCAGTTCTTCACATCAGGTGGCCAAGATATTGGAGTTTCAGCTTCAGCATCCGTCCTTCCAGTGAATATTCAGGAATGTCTTCCTTTAGGATTGACTGGTTTGATCCTCTTGCCAAGTGTCTACACAAAGTCATCTCACAGGGTGGAAAACTCAACCCTACATCATGTGAACTTCCCTAAAAAAGATTTAAGACATACAAAACCAGAGCCAGGACTTGAACTGTGTCCTTTGACTCAGTCTAGCACATTCCCTTATAACACAAAGGATGCTTATTTTGATAATAACACCTGGTCCTTAGTTACTGGACTCTGAACCTGGTGCGGTCTGTTAGGTAGTTTCAGTAGGAAAGTATTCTAGGGTGAAGGACAGAGAAAGAAGAAACTCTTGTATGATTGAGGTTTCAGGGAGAAACTTTCAGAGAGAGAGAGCGGCTGGGGAGAGAGAGACAGGGACCAGAAAAAATAAATACATTCTCATTACAGGGCAATTGAGGAGGAAAAGTGAAGATCCCTATTGGAAAACTGCATATTGTATGCCTCTTGGAAAACTACAGTTATTTGACAGTTGTCTATTTTCTTCCTGTTTTGTTTGATCATTCAGGGGAACTGCAGCACAGGTGATTCAGTGCTAGCCGGAGACAGAAGCTTAGCAGCAGTTAGTCTAGAATTAGAAGCCAGAAAGTTGGGGATGATTTTATTAAGGGTGAATGGGAATAGTGAAATATTTTCAGATCAAATATTATTTGAAACACTGTTTTTATGCCTGGCTTGGAAGACACATTTTAAATGTAGGTTTAAAATTAGTTTGGAAATTGTCTTTAAGAGGGGATTGCATAAATTATTTTAGATGTGGGGCCTCATTAAAAATACATTAAGGAACAATCAGATACTGTGTCTGCCAGTGTGAAGCAGTTTGAGGCACAGAGCACCAGGTAGGAAGCTTCTAGCCAACAACGTGCACTTGAATGTAAGGAGGCCCCTAGAGGTGCACTCCTGCTTATAGGAAATGGGGAGGGGAGGAGAAAGAAGAAAAGGTTAAATGATAACATTTGAACTGAGATTCGCTGTAAAAATGGGCTTCCCTGGTGGCTTAGATTGTAAAGACTCTGCCTGCAATGCAGGAGACCTGGGTTCCATCCCTGGGTCGAGAAGATCCCCTGGAGAAACACATGGCAACCCACTCCAGTATTCTTGTCTGGAGAATCCCAGGGACAGAGGAATCTGGAGGGCTACTGTCTGTAGGGTTGCAAAGAGTAGGACAGGACTAAGCGACTAACACTTGCTGTAAAGTACTTGAGTAAGGGGGGAGAAAAGTGAAAGAACTGTGCACTAGTTTCCTGTGGCTGCCATACAAATTGCCACAAACTTGATGGCTTACAATAACAGAGATGGATGTTACTGTAAGCCAGTACCAAAGATGTAATATCATCTTACATGGAGAAAGAGGTGATCAAGTTAAGGTGGGCTTCCCTGGTGGCTCAGTGGTAAAGAGGACACGGGTTTGATCCCTGGTCCGGGAAAATTCCACATGCCATGGGGCAACTAAGCCCATGTGCCAAAACTACTGAGCTAGTGCTCCAGGGGCCACGAGCTGCAACTGCTGAGCCCGTGTCTGTGTTCCACAACTGCAGAAGTGGGCACCTGGAGCACGTGGTCTGGAACACGTGGTCTAAAACACAGAAGCCACTCTAATGAGAAGCCTGCGCATTGCAATGAAGAGTAGCTCCTGCTCGCCACAAATAGAAAAAGCCCACATGCAGCAAGAAAGACCTAGTGCAGCTAAAAATCAATCAAAAAATAAATGGGTCTAATGGCAATTTTATCAAAAAAAGAAATATACACTGAGAATTACAAAATATTGGTAAGATAAAGACTTAAAGAAATGGACAGGAATTCTATGTTCATGGATTAGAAGACTCAATATTGAGATGGTATTTCTCCCCAAATTGATCTACAGTTTCAATAAATCCCTATAAAAATATCATCAGCCTTTTTTTGGGGGTAGAAATTGATAAACTGATCCTGAATTTTAAATGGAAATGTAGAGAATTTAGACTCACCAAAACAGTCTATAGTCCATACCACCCTTAATTAAAAAAAAAAAAGAAGAAATTTGAAGACTTAAACTATCCTATTTTAAAACTTGTAAACAACAAGGCCCTATTGAATAGCACAGAGAACTATATTCATATCCTATGATAAGCCATAATGGAAAAGGGTTTATATATACATATATATATATTTAAATATATATATATGCATAACTGAATTACTTTGCTATATAGCAGTAATTAACACAACATTGTAAATCAACTATACTTCAATAAAAAAATAAGGAAGGCCTTTCAAAAAAAAAATAAAATGTGCTATAAAGCTACAGAAATTGAGCATATAGTATTTACACAAAGATACACATGTAGATCAATGGCACAGAATTGACAAAATTAGGGGTTATATTTAGCTTCCCTGGTGGCTCAGAGGTTAAAGCGTCTGCCTGCAAGGCGGGAGACCCGGGTTCAATCCCTGGGTAGGGAAGATCCCCTGGAGAAGGAAATGGCAACCCACTCCAGTATTCTTGCCTGGAGAATCCCATGGATGGAGGAGCCTGGTAGGTTACAGTCCATGGGGTTATATTTACATTGTGTGGGTTTTACATTTATAATCAACCACTTTTTTACTAAGATTCTAAGATTCAATAGGGAAAGGGTAATTTTCAGTTGGAATCCATATGCAAAAGGGTAAATTTAAGCTCTTATCTTGTGTGCACGCTGACTTGCTTCAGTTGTGTCTGACTCTTTTGGACCCCATGCACTATAGCCCTCCAGGCTCCTCTGTCCATGGAATTCTCCAGGCAAGAATACTGGAGTAGGTTGCCACGCCCTCCTTTAGGGGATCTTCCCAACCCAGGGATCAAACCCAGGGATTGGACCTATGTCTCTTACATCTCCCGCATAGCGGGCGGATTCTTTACGACTAGCGCCACCTGGGGAGCCCTCTTATTCCATCCTACATACACAAGTTAACTCAAAACGGATCACAGACTTAAATATAAAAGCTCTAAATACATAAAAACTCTGGGAGAGAACAAAGGAGAAAGCCATCTTGACTTTGGAGTAGGCAAAGATTTCTTAGATTAGACTGAAAGAACATAAACTATAACAGAAAATTTTGATAAACTATATTTCATCAAATTAAAATGTTCTACTCAAAATGAAAACAGGCGGAGAGAAAATATTTTTAATACCTGTCTCTAATGAAAGATGGTGCACAGAATACATAAAGATATCTTACAACTTAAATAATAAGAAACCAAATAAGCTAATAAAAATGGATAAAAGATTTGCAGACACTTCACAAAAGAAGATATAGTCATGGCCAATAAGCATATGAAAAGATGCTCAGCATCATCAGTTACAAAGGAAATGCAAATTAAAAAAATCACAGTGAGGGACATCCCTGGTGGTTCAGTGGTCAGGACTTCGTGCTTCCACTGCAGGGGACATGGGTTTGATACCTGGTTGAGGAACTAAGATCACACATGCCGCCATGTGGCCAAAAAAAGAAAAAAAAAGTCACAATGAAATACCACTACATGGGGAGGGAGGAGGGAGGAGGGTTTGGGATGGGGAACACATGTATACCTGTGGCGGATTCATTTTGATATTTGGCAAAACTAATACAATTATGTAAAGTTTAAAAATAAAATAAAATTAGAAAAGAATAAATAAATAAATAAAAAAGAAACACCACTACATACTTCTTTGAAGTCTAAAATTAAAGAGTGACAATACCAAGTCCTGGCAAGAATGTGGAGCAACTGGAACTCTCAGTGAGAAAGACATGTAAACACTTTGGAAAACACTTCGGCCATTTAAAAAATCAACTGAACTATATATTTACCGTATGAATCATTCCTGGGTATTTATCCAAGAGAAAAGAAAACAATGTATCCATACAAAGATCTGTACACAAATGTTCCTACAGCTTTATTCATAACAATTCTAAACAGGAAGCGGCCCGTTATTCACTGACACTGAATGGATGCACTGTGGTGAACTCTATGATGGAATGCTAATCAGGGATACAAAGAAATGAATTACTGATAGAGCGACAAATATGAATGTCCAAAAATACTTCAACGAGCAAAAGAAGCCAGGTTCAGAAGATTAATTCTGCATAATTTAGTTTATATGAAGTTTAAGATAAAGGAAACCTAAAATTTCAAGCAAAAAGTCTGAAAACAAAATCCTCCTGCAAACCCGAACAACAGAAAAAAACAGCCTAGGGCAGGAATGGGTAAGACTCAACTTCAAAGGGGCAGGAGGGGATTGTTAAGGTGATAGAGTTACTCTTCATCTTGACTGTGGTTGTGGTTATACGAGTGTGTACACTTGTCAAAACTCATCAAATTCTTATTTAAAATAGTTTATGTTGCATTTTATTGTCTGGATTATACTGTTATGGAAGGATGTCCATGATTACTGTAGATTTGTAGAAAGCAAGGTGAAGAAGAATATGTTTAGTATGATCCCATTTATGTTAAAAAAAAAAACCACAAAATGTGTATATGCATGTATTTCTTAATTATATGCAGAGAAAACTGTTAGCAGAGATTAACTCTGCAGACTAGGGTTGAGGATGAGTCAGGAGATTTAGATTTTATATTGGAGTACTGCTAGTTATCAACGTTGTGACAGTTTCAGGTGGACAGCAAAGGGACTCAGCCATACATTTACATGTATCCATTCTCCCTTAAACTCCCCTCCCATTCAGGCTGCCACATGGCCATCTTTTGAATCATAGACCTGCCTCGATGAAATCAAATAGATGAATCAATGAATAGAAATAATTTGTGTACAGCTTCAATGTAATGTGTTCTAGAAAAGGAGCTTTTTCTTCCTTTGACCTCTAACTCACTTAAGTACAATGGGAACAAAAACATGCGATGTGGTTTTTTTCCATAGCCTGGAATCTAGTTCTACCACTCAGCAGATCGGAGATCTTACACAGATTATAAGATCTCTCTCTGGATTCTCTACACCTGTTTCCCTATCTGTCAAATGAGCAAAATATTTGCTTTCCCAAGACTCACTAGGATAGTTGTGAGGATTTAATGAGATAAAGGGGGAAAAAGACTTTGTAGCAGGTGGTTTAACTTATCTAGGTGACCTCTATTACCATGGGTGCTATTCTCAGGTCCTAAAAATCACCCAATCTTTTCCTAGGGCTTTTGGTCGAGAAGTGCTCACTATGGGCCAGGTCCCAGTTAAGCAATGCATGTATTTCACCTTGTTTCATCCTCACAACAAGCCTAGGACTTGTTATCTCAGGCTATGTTTACAGATCAGAACACTCAAAATAAAGAATGCGTAACCTATGTGCAAGCCCTTGTTCATTTATCCATTTAGTAACAGTATTAGGTACCAAAAGTACAACTAAGGTGGAGTCCCTGCTCGCACAGATCTTACCTTTGAGGGCAATCTGGCTTGAAGGTCCTCGGCTGTGAATGGCAAAGGAGGGATTCTCTTTGTTTTTTAAAAAAGTACTTATTTATTACTATTTGTATTTTTGGTTGCACTGGATCTTCTTTGCTGTGTGCGCGGACTTTCTCTAGTGGCGGCGGGTGGGCGCTATTCCCGAGTTGTGTGGGCTTCTCACGAGGTGGCTTCTCTTGTTACTGAGCACGGGCTCTAAGCACACAGGCTTCAGTAGTTGCAGCACATGGGCTCAGCAGCTGAAGCTGGAAGGCTCTGGAGCATGGACTCAGTAGTTGCCCCTTTAGCAGGTGAAAGCTTCCTGGCCCAGGGGCTGAACCTGCGTCCTCTGTGTTGGCAGGTGGCCTCTCATCCACTGTACCAGCACGGAAGTCCTCTCCTTCAGTTCCATACCACTCAGCTTCTGGCTTTAAGTATTGTAACCTTCCTGCCCCATGGTTTTTGGATTCTTCACCTTATGTCCGGGGCTTCCCAGGTGACTCTGTGGTAAAAAATAATCTGCCCGCCAATGTAGAAGACTCTGGTTCCATCCCCGGGTTGGGAGGATCCCCTGGAGAAGGAAATAACAATCCACTCCAGTATTCTCCCTGGGCAGAGGAGCTTGGCAGGCTATACAGTCCATGGGGTTGCAAAAGAGTTGGACATCACTTATCGACTAAATAGCAACTTTATATCCCACAAGTTGGTTCCAGAACACGGATGTCTTTTCTCTTTCTCCCCCTGAGATTCCCCACCCTGTGCCAGCAACATTCTTGAATATCCAGGGGTAGAAGCCTTTGTTAACCAGTTTTTGTTGTTCCCCGCCCCCCAAGGTGTGATTATCTGAGCAAAGCAAACCTCCAGGAAAACTTCATTCCCAGATGAGTCAGCCATCATCACAGCGATTACCTAATGCTGAGCTGGATGGGTTCAGAAAGCTGAAGGCAGGAAAAAAGCCAAAACTCACAGGTTTGGAACTCAAGGTCACTGGAAGCCAGGGGTTGGCCGTGTTTCTGCAGCTGGTGCCATTTTTACTTGCTCATTCTCTCTGGAGAGCGGGATGGGGTAGCCTTCAAGAGTCCCCTTTAAAAAGATGCTGGTATTTCTGGGAAGAGGTTCCTTCTCAATCTTTCCCGAAGAGCGTTTGTTTACCAAGGACAGTCAACAGGGGCAGAGTGGGGTGGGGAGAGGGGAGAGGAAAGGGCGAGAAGGTAGCGAGAGACAGGAGGATGAGAGGAGTGGTTACTAGGAGGTACTTAAGCTCATGTCTCAATACTGAAGTCTCTTCTTGTGTCCAGGGCAAGACCATAAGAATAATAAATTGATCCTTGTAAAGAGTCAAGACATGGTTAACAAAGGCAATAAACAGAACACATGGGCACCAGTGTCGTTGATTTTATTGCCTTGCTAGAAGAAATGCGGCATAAGCTAAATGTTACCCATCCATGCTGTGTTTCTTAGGAAACTTCCTGGCTTGTTGTCAGCTTGTAAGGAGAGTATTTCCAGTCTCCACTTGGCATAGACTAAGCACACAATATTCCAGGACTCCGTTTGTGTAACTCTTCTTCACTCCCTGGGTCCTCAGGGCACCCTGACCTGCTTTCTCCGGTGGTGTACGCTGCTCTGACCCAGCCCCCAAGCTGCCCAGATACGGGCTTCCTGTCTCTATTCCCTCAAGGTACTCTTGACTCACAAGTTACTCCCAGACTCAGCAGTAAAGAGAAGTTTTCAGGTTGCCATTTCTCAACCTCAGCTTTTTGGGAGTAGTTATTTCCTGGTGTCTCCCTACCAGCCCCTGAAACAGACCATCCCAGATCAACTCACTTTATTCTGTTTCTCAGAATAAAATATCAAGGAAGTCTTCCTCAATCACTCATTTACTTTTTATTCCTTTCCAGATACTCATTATTTTGAAAACTGAGCAATTAAAGTAAAGCATTAAGTCCCTGACCTCCTTATATGAACTGTACCTCAAGGTCACCATGACTTCCCTGGTGGCTCAGACGGTAAAATGTCTGCCTACAATGCGGGAGACCTGGGTTCAGTCCCTGGGTTGGGAAGATCTCCTGGAGAAGGAAATGAAATGGCAACCCACTCCAGTATTCTTGCCTGGAAAATCCCATGGATGGAGGAACCTGGTAGGCTACACTCCATGGGGTTGCAAATAATTGGACACGACTGAGAGACTTCACTTTCACTTTTTCAAGGTCACTGAATTATTAAAAAGGGTAATTTTCTCTCTAGAGAAAGTGTTTTGCTAATGAGTGAGAAGGAACGAGAGAGTTAATAGGTTAATGGGTCTAGGTAATGCTTATCAGTGTTGCCAAAATCACAAAATAGGGATACCCAGACCTTATGTGATGGAAGTATACACTACTACTTATGAATTAATCTTGACAAGATATGAACCCAAATCTGATTAAGCTCCTAGATCTAACTAATTTACAGGAAATGCAGGGATCAGTGACTGTACAAGAATGTAATCAGGAAAACTTGGGAAAGTTGTTGGACAAACAACTCTGATTTTTAATTTCAAGAGGAAAAGAGGGCAGTGAGGAATCTATAGATTAAAAGAGACTTAAGAAGCATGCCAACCAATTGCAACATATAGACATTAGTTTGATTCAAATTCAAACAAATGCACTATGAAAAAAATTTAAAATAAGCAGGGGAACATAGACATTGATTATTTTTTAATGATATTAAGGAAGGAATTATTGTTACTTTTGTAGTGGAATAATAGTACAGTTATTTTTTAAAAGAAACCTTATATTTTAAAGATGTTTTATTTTAAAAATACATTAAGTGTTATGGTATCTTGAATTTCTTTCAGTATAATTCAGAGGTCCATGGGGGAAATGGGGCACAAGTGTAAATAATAGATTAGATAATGGTTTAAACTGAATGATAGGTACATAGAAATGCATTATGCTGTTTATTTTTGTACATAATTGAAAATTTCCAAAACAAAATGATAAAACCTGTAAGATAAACCCCTGGAAGAATGGACATGGAATGTATAACTTCCCAACCCTTAGAAGAGATAAAAATGAATAAGAAAACAAAAGGCAAGAAAAGGGAAAAAGGGCGGGCGGGAATCTAAAAAACATTTCAAGCAGAAAACACAAAACAAGATGGTAGAAACATACCTAAAAGTGCCAGTGATGATAATAGATGGAGACAGTTAACTAATCTATTAAAATATAGATTGGGGAATTCCCTGGGGCTTCAGTGGTTAGGACTCCTCATTTCCACTGCAGAGAGCCCAGATTCAATCCCTGGTCGGGAACTAAGATCCTGTAAGCCAAGTGGGCTGCCTTCCACCATACCCAAAAGATAGATTGGGTTAAAAAAATTCAACTTTGTATACACACACACACACACACACATATTACAAGAGCAATCCCTAAAAAATGAAAAGGAGGAAAATGAAGAGATAGAAAACTATCTACTAGGCTAAACAAATGATAAAAAGCTGAAATTAGGTAAAACAGTTCAATAAGGTAAGAATGAAATGCACTGAAAGGAATTAGTAGCAAAGTGACCACTGGTGATCGTGACAAAAATGGTTTGGGGTCACAGTGGGGACTCAATCAGATTGTGTGTGACATGCAGTCAATGGGAGAGAAAGAAGTAGAAAGGCAGAAGGAAAGGCAAGTGGAGGAGGCACATTCCTAGTTGGGGAAGAGGAGTTACTTACCATTTGTTTATCAGTTTGAGCCTGTGTAAATATTGATGCCATGAAGCCAGAGCAGAGAGCCAAGGAAAAGAAATGGGAGAGAACTGAGGGGAAAGCAATTGTGGGGAGCAAGGCTAAGGATAAGATCCAAAGCACCAGGAGAGACTTTAGCAACAGACAAGAAGAAAACATCTTCTATTTTATTTTATTTCTAATTTATTAATTGGTCCATTACACAAACAATACATGAATGCATACTCAAAAACATCAAACATTACAGGTAAAGCTAATGCACTCCACCAAACTACTGTGAACAGTTTGGTTAGTACCCTTCCAGACCTTCTCTATACATTTTTATAATACACAATTAGGTACTTCAGATGTACACTATACAGTATTTGTGTGAATGGGTGTGGTATGTGTTTTAACATCAGTGGTACCATGTGTATTTCATGTATTATCCTTCTATTTTCCCCTAAACTTTTAAAAAACTTAACATTGTATCTTAAGAGATCTTTCCATGTCAGTGCATGTAGGACTCTTGATTCTTTTTCACTGACGCCTAGTGACCTATAACATGTACCATGTGTAACACGTACCATGCTCCATTGCCTAGATGCATATTTTGGTTTTTCCAGTTTTATAGTTACAACCACAGGAACAACAGACATCACCGTAGAAGCTACATTATGAATAAACGTATGTAAAATGTGTTTCATTAAAAATTAGAAATATTGGGTCATGGGGCATGTGAATTTAAAATTGTAATGGATAGCATTAGGTTGTCTTTAGAAGTGGCTGTGCTAATTTATATGCTCCGTGGTAAGGTAGGAATTCTGTTTCCTCACACTCTTGATTTATACTTTCAATATTTTGCCAACTGGATCTGAGATAGTCTCTCGTGTTTTAATGTGCATTCCCCTTATTTGTCTAAAGTTGGGCATCTCTTCACAACCTACTTGCAAAACTTCTTGCTTACATACATTTTCACAGGGATATTTCTAAATATGTGTATGTGACCAAAAAGCGTGAGTCCTGCTGGAATTAATTTTTGTGAGTTAGAGATCTAAAATTATTTTTTACCAAAAGGTTATGCTGTCTTAGTACTATTTGCTGAATAATCCATTCTTCCCTTATTGATTTGAAATGTCACTTTTATCATTTACTCAATGTGTTTCCTTCTGGATTCTCAGCTTTATCAGATTTAATTTTGGTATTAGGTACCTGAGTTATTATTAACTTGGTTCACTGAATGGTAGCTGATTTTGCCAGCTAAGATAATGACAATAGATGATATAATTCATGATACAAGAATTATTTTAATTTAAATCAATTCTGTTATCTACAAACTAGAGTATTAAGAAATGTGTAAACTTCTCTTTCAGACTAGTTCCTTTCTTAGGGGATACCTTGCAGGCTAAATATAGAAATGCAAGGTCTTTTCGCCAGGCCCCCTTTTTCTAAGTATTTGATGTTAAAGCTTTTTGGTGATTTCAAGTTGTTTGCTGGTAATGTCAAAGGGTTTCACATGGCATGGCAGTATTACTGTTCATTTATAAGAATGTTTCATTCCACAAATGAAATGAGGTCCACAAATCATGAGACATACTTTGAAAAACAATGTGATGCTCTAGCTTTTTACATTGGACCATGAACTCCTGAAGTGTTTAAATCATGCCTCATTTTTCTACTCCCAAACGTTCCATTCAGGTTGTAGGCAGTGCCTGACTGAACTAGAATTGAATTGCATTTCAAGAGTGTTCCTATAAAATAAAAAAACAAAACTCAAGTTTCTAAAAAAAAATTTAGGGGCATAACAAAGTTATGCATATTTTTTTCTGTCCATCTGCCACCTGATTAAATTATATATATTTTGTGAATTTTTATTGTTTTCTTAAAGTAGGAACACTAGAATTCAGTTCTAGTGTGACAGTTCACACCCAAGTGTGAGAAAAATGTTCCCTTGCTGTTCATGGACTGCCTCAGGTATGACCTATCTATAGATATACTGCTTGCCTGCTAAATGACAGCAAGAACTGAGATCTGGAAAACATTCTGAATTAAAGTGGGCAAGCATACTTTATGGTTGTTATACAGAAATATATCAGGCATGCAAAGAATGAATTAAAAAGGTAAATTCAACTTTTTATGGGAAAGCAAAAGTGTTACATTTGCTATATTTTAAAATTCAGTTATTTTTATGATCAAAGCACCTTTTCCTTCTTTCAGAGGAGTAACTTTGGCTCTCATGGGTAATACCTTAGTTCATAAACTTCAGTGCTCTGTTTAATAGCTCAACGTAAGACATTAGACCTTGGGAAAATTCCCGAAACTATTTAATCTATCAGTTTCCCTGATGAGGAGAAGGAAAAATAAATCTAACTCACATGATCCAAGAATGCTGAACAAGTTCTATGAGCCAAGTAGAGTGTGCCAGTGCAAAACAGCAGCTTCTTACTTTACCATTATCAATCCTGAAAGGCTGTCTTACTTTTATTTTTGATGATTCTGTTAAAAACAAAAAGGACATCTAAGACCTTTAACTTTCTTTGTATAGTGCCCCGCTTAGCATTATTATTTGTGAACACATGTCAGTCCAATTGCAGACTAAGGAAATCATTAAGAAGCACTTTTATAAGAATCTCTCTACTGATGAAAGGAATACATGCTTATAAACAGCTGATCTTACCATAAAAATTCTGAGACCTGCTAGAGAAATAAATGAAACTGGAATGCATTCTGGAAAGTCAAAAAGGTAAAAAATAGGATGCAAATATACATCTCTAAATAATAAACTATTAGTATTGCTAGAATATATAAACACGGATTACCAGCCAGGAGGGTGGAAGAAAATGTCCAGTTTTGCTTAGGCAGGGGCTCATAGGGCAGAAAGAAACCTGAACTGAACTGTGTCAAAGAATCAAAGGCTACAGCCTAGCAGAACCCATTCTGATTTGGGTTGTCAAATGTCTGCAATGGAGGTAGAACCCATATTATCCTTTCTGGGGAGGAAGACAGAGCTCTGAGGGGCAGACATTGAATTCATCCTTCTGGGCCACTCTAATTCCTAGTCACTATAAAAGGGCTAAATTTGGCTTACCTTTAGGACTGGATTTACACAAAGGCATTAAAGACAGCCAAGGCTCGTCTAGTCCCCCCTACCCTTTACTTAAATTCTTGAAATTCCTTAAACAGGAAACAAAGACTTTCATTTCATAGAGATACAGGGAAGCAAGTCTTACTCAAACTTTCTAAGACTTAAGAGTTCTCTCTGATCTTTCCTTGGAGCAAGAGGCACCTGATGATGGGAATGGAATGTTCATCATGGAGGCAAAGATGATACAAAGACTCCCGACCAACTTCCTTCACAAATGTCAGAAGATTGCCTATGTAATTTTGCCTATCCATCATTTCTTTTACGTAATACTATTGTCCTTCCTAAATTATCTGTCAGCTTCTAGTTTTACCCCTCAATGACCTCTTATGTACTGCTGGAATGATTAATTTTCCTGAAATGAAATTCTAATTACAATCGCATTGTTTAAATTTACTAAATCATTCCTGCTTTCCTAATCAATGCCAGACTACCCAGGTGAGTGAGGCAGTCATTGACTGCCTGCGTCCTAGAAAACAACAGTTCTGTAGCTACCCAAGCCTTGCTTATACTCTGCTTTGAGCAGTTTTACTTTCGTGAACTTCAAGACTCAGGTGTCATCTCTAAGAGGAAATCTTCCCTAACAAAGCCATCCTTAATGGTGCATAACAGATCTTTATTATTGTCATTTTATCTCTTGGTGTATCTATATCCTTAAACTCTGAATGTTGAGGGGTGGGCTTTGTCCTTTTCAATTGAATTCAATTATTAAAGAGAATTGAGTCACATCTTAAAGTGCCTGCCATTGAGCTAGAACTTCCTTAAAAAAAAAAAAAAAAAAGACTTCATCTTAAAACCCAGTGATATTTTAATTCTGGTTCTACAAAGAATTCTCATGAACAGATATTTTGGTTGCTATAATCTTAAGTATAATCTTAACACTGCACCCCTTTATCCCCTTCCATTTTTTTTTTAAAGGTCCATTAGTGACTAGTGTTTGGAACTTGGAGAAATACCCTCATCTCTGACCCATGACAGAATAATGAGTTTTAATTATCCATCATTGAGGGCTTGATGATAAAGCATTCCTGTCTTTATACTTGTTATGCTTAGTTCAGAACACTGGAAATAGACTTGGCAATATCCAGCTATTTTTGGACAAAAAATTATGAGTTAAAATAACCATGTATTTTATATTTCACAACCCCTTTTTTGGGGGGTGGTATAGTAAGCTATAAAATCACATTGTAGCTACCTAATTTTTTAGGGGGGGCAATAAAGTTTGTACACATTGCCATATCAGAAACAAAATGTCCTGATTTTGTAGTTGGCTAAAGTAAATAAACAGAAAACTTCTGTGGTACCCTGGCCTATGAGCATTTCACTGAGAAAATTACAGATGGCATTCATACAAAGAATGTGCTCCTAAACTGGCATCTTAAATTAATATTCCAGCTATGTGTAACTGGAGACCCTAAATATCAGAGGTAACACTGAAATTTAAAGATTTAATCAATTGGAGGAATGGTTGATGTTACCTTAAAATACAGTCTATCTGATGCAGACAAGCTTTTCCACCCTAAGTTGTCCCTGACTTTGCAGTGAGGGACTCATGAGAGTAGGTATGGATGGTACAGGCTTCCTTCACAGGTCCAAAGGGAAGGCAGGGAGTTGGGAAGCGAACGACAGGCACGACTATAGTTTTGCATTTTTGAACATGGCACCATTAGTTATCTTCTCATGTCATTGAACTGAAAAGTTTGTTAATATTTAAGGCTCAGTACATTTTTGCCAACTTACTTTTTAGACATTCACAGAAAGCTTGCCTTTCTACATTAGGTCCTGCTATTTAAAGACAAATAATTTTGTTAAATGTTAATTTGTATTTCTTAGATTACTAGAGGTTGAACACTTAGAAACTGCCAGTTATTTCTTCTGTGAACTATACATGTATTCTACTGTGATTTTTAAAAACTGTAATAGTAATAATTGCTTTTAATTACCATTTTAAACATATGAATCATTTCCTTTGTGACTATTACTTAGGAATTATAGTGTTTTTCTACTCCCAACACCAAAATTGATATTTTCAGAAAAATCCCAACTTTTTCTAATGCTAGTTTTTCTCCACCTATATTAAATATACTGTTTGCACTTCAGGGGCACACCCGGAGAGCCTTTTGGTAAACATTCCAACAAGGAAGTTTCACTTTCTAGCTCATCTGATACAGCTCTACTTAGCAATCTTACTCCACATATCTTCGGGTTGCTTCAAGTCTAAGGACTTAAGTTCCTTTAGTTATTTCTATTAATATTAAAATTCTGTTTTTAGTGAATTTATCCTGCAGCATAACTAGAATATAAAATAATTGGAAGTTCCATGTACACTCTGATTTTATGCATTGAGTTTGTGGTTTAAGTTTTTATTTTAAATAAAGAACATTTATCTTCTTTTAATGCAGAGAGCTAATTATTGATTCTCAATAACTCCTGATTAGCTAGTTGGCTATAGATATAGAGCATCTTAATTTCTACAGGCACCTTTCTGAATTCAAGTAAAAGTTTTGGTAGACAAGGATTTCCTATTTAAATGTCATTGACATAATATGAGTATCGAGTACAAATATTGCTCACTGTTCTTGCATTCTTTAAGTTATTTTACCTTGAAGATTTAAGAACCATCCTTAAGTCATTAGTAACAGGTTTTCATTGAAGGAATATTTGGAACTGTGAAAATACAAATCTAATCAAATTAAATTTTGAACACATATAGAGCCAAATATTTCAACAAAACTGCAGTTTAATTTCAGAAAATGTGTTAAAATATATATTTATACATCAATTTCTGACATACACTTAATGTGTTAGTATACACAAAATGATGCTTTCTCTTGAAACTGTATTTATGAAATGTACATTTTAATTTAAATACTCAGTATACACTGCACTTAATCTGCATGTTGCATTTATTAAATACATTAAAATCTGCAATGTAACAAAACGTTTTCTGCATACGAAATTCAAAACACCATTTTAAATGAACAAAAGATGGCTCACTTCATTTTTATTTTTACAACTAGTGTATAATACACTAGCTCAGCTCCACCACACTACCTGTTCGTTCTTTTTTATTTGACATTGTTCACAGACTAGTACATATTACAATAAGAGTGCTGGATAAAAACATGAGGTACGAAAGTGGTTCAAAGATTATAGGTCATGCAGATCATGCTAGACAGCAAAGAAAATTGTGACCGAGAAAACACTAAATAAAAATACATAAAGAATGTGCATTATAAAAAAAAAAAAAAAAAAAAAAACTCCATTACACAGCTTTGCTTCTTTGGTTACAAAGTAGGTTGAACAATTTCACAGCTTTTTATTCCCACCCGAAAAAAGTCATACGAAATGTCAAAAAGCAGAGGAATCGTGGCAATTTCTCTATTAGAAAGTAGAAACAAATGAACAAAGTTTTCTTCATCAAAATAGCCCAATTATTTATTATATCACAATAACTGGTGACTACCTGTACAGTTGCACTATGTTCTTCATACTTACACTATACAAAATTTACATTCAAGCTGGGTCTTTACTACTGAAAATAAATACCGAAGGTAAATTGCCATTAGTGTTAGAAATATGCCAGGATTCTTTTGTTCAATTATTGCCTAAACATTTTATCTATTAAATGCAATCCTGTCTTTCAATTCCTTTACTGATACTTATAATTATTCCAAAAAATTAAAAAAGTTCTGTGACATTGTTCATGTACATTATGAAAATAGCAGCCCTGTAATAAATAAAACACAAATAAATGAAAACTTATGTAGGCAAATGTTACTGATATTGAAAGAAAAGTGGCTCTTTAGATGAACTGTTATTTATAATGTGATAGGAAGGCTCAGGGAAAATCCATGGGTAATAGGAAACACGGGAGAGCCACCAAAGCTCTGAAAAGACCCCACTCGTGCGCACCAGGTAAAATGCAAACTCTGCTCACTTTAATACACCTCATCTATCACTCTCCTTGTGTACTGAGGACAGAAACTGGACACCAACAGCGCTGCATGACATCTCAAAGAGAGGAAAAGCTCTTGTAGAATGATTGTCTAATACTGAAAGGGCCAAACACACAACTGAAGCATGGCTACTTGCTTTCGTATAAAGTGGAAAGAACACCAGTGGCACACAAGGATAGATTGCTTTCAGTTTTTCTTAATGAGGCAAGAAAGCTTTATGCTGAGGAGACATTCGGCTGCTGTGGAGGTTGCGTTGGCTGCGGAGGCTGTGCTATCACTGCTTGCTGTTGAGAAGTGCTACCAGGATTGGCCTGTTGGGCTGGGAGTTGGGATAATTGATCATTGTTTGAAAGAGATTTTAACAGTGCATTTTCTCGTTCAAGTAAAGAGTTTCTTTCAACTAATTCTTTTATTTGTTCCTTTAGAACTTCCACTTCTTCTCTTACTGCATACATCAAATGGCTTTTCACCAGATCCTGTGAAAAACAAAATTAGGAATATCAAAAAGAGTGAAATGGGAAGGAGTTGCTATCTGGTTCTCCTTATAACACAAGACGATTGTGTTGTGCCTTATAAACACAAGACGATTTTATGCTAATTTTCCTGCTCTTGCTTTTTATGTTTCTACTGTTTCCTGACCAACCCTGAGGAAGATGGGGTGGAAAAAATCTAGTTCCCAACTGGGGCAGCAAGTCCAGAATTTTCTTTTCAAAGTCTGGAGTGATTAAAAAAAAAATCAGCTCCTTAAATTGTCTATTAATAAAGCTTAGAATTAAAAAAAAGCTTAAAATCATATACTTAGATGTCAGATGAAGAGAACAAAGGAAACTAAATTGCTATTAAACTAGTTACAGTAAAGCTTTAAGAAATAAAGTGACCTGCAATTTCCAACTTCAAAATCTTAGGATTAAAAAAAAAGCAGACTAATGGCCTTTATTTATAACCTATTTATGGTTTTAATAACTTGAATCAAAATATTTTTAATAATGTTGAGTATAAATCTTTAAGAAAAAGTAAAACAGCAGAAATCAATATCAGAGTCAATAGAAACAAGTCTATTTATAAAAGCTGAGTAATACACTCTCTGTCTACTGGAGCACCAGAGAAGTCCAGGTCTCTAAATTATTCTTGATGCTGAGATATTTAGGGGATCAAATGCATGTTGATTATATATATCCCCCAAAATGGTCCTTATCAATAGCATAACATGAAATGTAAGATGTTCAAGTAGGAAAAGTATTAACTCCAGTGGTATTTCTAGACGAAAAATTCTCAATGTTTTAGCATTTTCAACTAAATCTTATTATTGAAAAATATACTTTGGTCATCTTGGTTTAAAGAAATTAGATACTTGTTTTTTAGGACTGATAAAACCCAAGAATGTATGAAATGAGAAGACTATAAATTTTTACTTACCATTGCTTGTTCTATTTTGTTGTCAATGGCTACACCACCTCCCCCAGATGCACTGGAAAAAATTAGAATATTTCATTAAATTATTCTAAAAAAATGTAAGCTCCCTTCCAACTCTTAAAGTAAATAAAAACATTTTTGTTTTACTTAAAACCAAAATAGTAATTTAAAATAGACTATTAGTCTATTTTCAGAATTTCATACTCAGAGCTCTCACTTTGAAAATGAGGATCTCAGCAAATAGGTGACTTCTAAAAATCCTTTGTTGTTTCACAATTTCCAACTTGCCTATGAAATATATATGCTACTTTAAAAATTAACTCCCAGTTCTATTCAGGAGTTCTCAATTCAGTGACCTTAAGATATATTTCAAATGAGCAGTATCTGCTCCCCATCTCTTCATTTAC
Source organism: Bos indicus (assembly GCF_029378745.1). NCBI lineage: Eukaryota > Metazoa > Chordata > Mammalia > Artiodactyla > Bovidae > Bos > Bos indicus. The sequence goes on from NC_091760.1 coordinate 118,050,400, forward strand.
TAACTATATATTCTAATTAACTTTCATGCAAAAATTTCAGTGGTTACTTATTGCAGTAAATTCAGATGATTACTCCTCTTCTATAGATTTTTATGTTTTTAATATCTCGTTTTTACATTTTAAAAACTGGCTTGTAAAAATGATTCAGAGGGCTTTTGGGCAAACAGTACTTGGAGGGTTGGTTAACCAGGAACTCAACCATCTGGCAGACCCACATGCTTTGTAGCTTGCAAAAATCTTGTACCTGGCAAAAATCACCAAGTAAGGTATGTGGTTTAGCCCAGTTTTTTCCTAGAAACAATTGGGAACAGTCTAGCTGGTAAGTACATCTCAAGTTCAAGCATCATTGTAGCATGTATATGATAATGACACAGAAGGCTGAATAATTATCCTCTTTGGCAGTTTATATTGTCCTATGTATATAGCAAGGACCTATATCCTTTTCTTGGTGTTTTTGTAAATTTTAAAGAACAGTTATTAGATTTTTCTTGCAAATATAAATCTGATATATTAATCTACTGTATCAAAACAGAAAAATGTCTTTAAATTATTTTTATGTAAAACTTTACTACACATTCTTCATTTAGTATTTAGTGATAAATTTAGGTGCTAATATATCTGAAGACTATTTTACTTTAGATGATGGGGATCCTTAATGTTATGAGGCTCAGAAATATCCTATCTGATATAGTGGTGCATTTTATATTGTAATCTAAGTAGATATGGTTACAATCCTGGTTTTGTTACTCACTACCTACCATCAGTAAATCATCTATTTAGCTTCCTCTGGCCTCAGTTTCCTCATCTGTAAAATGAAGGGGTTGGTATCTATGCCTCAGTGATCTTTGAACTTTTTAATCCTCTAAACTCTGAGTCAATGCATGGAAAACACTAAGCTTGTTTATCTGAGCATTTACAATATTAATTACAGCATACTACTTCACTTCCTGGTATTGCTAAGATGAAAAGGAGCTTCTGTATACCTAATAACTGGAAAGGATGTATAGATCATTAATACTTATATATGTTAGGCTTTAAAAGCTTGTAGAGACCAAGTATGGCTTCATGTAACTATAAACTATAGAACTATATAAACTTCAGTGTAAAGTTTAGTTCAGACACCATATGGATAAAGTCACCAATACTGGCCATAATTTGGCAAAAAAGAAGGTAATAGGCATTTAGATTAGAATTTGCCTGAGAATCCTAGATTATACTTTTTTATTCTGTATCAAGGGATAACTGAAATCATTTCATGACTTAAATACAATCAATTCTTTTAATATATCAGTTTAAAATAGAATATTGTAAATGCTAACTTTAATACCAGTTTTACATACTAATGAGCAATCAAAAAATCTAAATAAATCTCAAACTCTTAAAAGATTTCTTTTCTGATAATTAAAATAAAACCTAATCAGTTTTCAAGCCATTTCCTCAGCTAAGGAATAGTAATTAGCATCCTACTCTTTGTTGATAAAATAACCTCCAGTCCTGATGTATATATCTTCACATAGTTCCAATTCACCTGGCTTTCTTTCTACTTGTTTCTTAAGATGCTCACTGCCATCTCTTCTGGAATGCCTTCTAGTTTCCTAAGGTGAACCAATATTCCATCCCTTTTGTGGTTTCACTAAAATAATCACAAACTTTTTACAGTGCATAACCATGAAATTCTGGCCCCTTTATATACTCACTGTGAATTCTAGGAAATTATTTAACCTTCCTAGATCTCAGATTTTTTTTTTTTTTTTTTTTTAATCTAAAATAAGGATGGTATCTTCAGGATTCTTGCCTGGGAAATCCCATGGACAGAGGAGCCTGGTGGGCTACTGTCCACAGGGTTGCAGAGTCGGAGGTGACTAAGCAAGGAGCAAGGATTATACCCCAATTCACAAAACTCCTGTGAGGATTAAGTGACTTTAAATACTACCACTGTTAACTCTATCAGACTTGAGCTCTTTGAGTGAGGTTCATTATCATCTTCACCTCTGTGAAGAGAACAGTGCTTGGCACATAGGAGCTCAGGTGTGTACAGAAAGAGTCAATATGACAACAGTTACTGAATATATTAGAAACAATTACTGGTTCATATTAGGAAGCCATATATTTTTTTGAGTTTAAATAAATCAGTAGTTCTCCATGTGGTCCCTGGACCAGGAGCATCATCAGCATAATCTAGGAACTTGTTAGAAATGCAAATATTCAGGTCCACTCAGATCTACTTTTGAGGTGGGATTCAAAAAATCTATTTTAATAACTCCTCCAGCTGATATGCGGAGAAGGCAATGGCACCCCACTCCAGTACTCTTGCCTGGAGAATTCCAGGGACGGGGGAGCCTGGTGGGCTGCTGTCTATGGGGTCGCACAGAGTCGGACATGACTGAAGTGACTTAGCAGCAGCAGCAGCTGATATGAAAGAAACTAAAGCTTGAGAACTACTGCTTTAAAAATAAAGATACAAAATGGGCTTCCCAAGTGGCTCAGTGGTAAAAAATCTGCCTGCATGACAGGAGACTTGGGTTTAATCCCCTGGACATGGAAATGGCAACTCACTCCAGTATTCTTGCCTGGGAAATCTTGTGGACAGAGGAGCCTGGTGGCTCAAAAGAGTTGGACATAGTGACTAGGCAAGCAAGCACCAATATGGTAGTTTTAAATAAAAACAAATAGGAGGGCATTCTATTTGATGATCCCAGAACATGGGATCAATGAGGGTAATAAGGTGTTTTCTGTTGTGTTCAAAGTCAACATAGTGGTTTGGGGTTTACGATCTTTTAAAATGAGAATGATTAGCTGCAGAAGAATGAGTAATTTTCTTTTATTTGCTTCCTTGACCTAATGTTACAGTATTAGGCCTTGCTTTCTTTCTTATTGCATTCACTACACTATAACTGGACGATTAATAACCAGTTTCCGAACTTAAGTTCCTTAAGAGAAGGCTTCGTAACACTTTGTAACTATTCTGATAAACAAAAGGGGATAATTTTCATAAAGAAACTTTCTGTTTCCTATGGGTCACTCTTTTAGAATAAAGTCATAAGTGGATTAGCATTTATTAGATGAATAAAAAATTGTAGGTACTGATGGAATGGACAGAAATATATATCTGTGAGAAAAAACACAAGAATGACTATTACTTTTTTATATAATGAATGTTCATTTCTTGGAATTGTGGCTCCCAAAGGAATCAAAAGGAGCTTGATAATGCTCTAAATAAAGTAAATTACAATCACATTCATAAGAAAAGTAAACCTTAAGAGAAAATTAAAACTTAAGTATCAGTGTAGGACGGACTTCCACGCTGTTCATCTTCTAATTTACCCCAAATGGTTCCCCACCACAGTTTTTCTCCACAGGCCTGCTTACTCTTATCACATTAGATTACTTGCAACCTCACTGAGAAGACAAGGGGCCAGATAGGAGACTCTGCTCCGTCTTCACAAGTGTCTTACATTTGCATCCTTCTTAATAGGCTAACTCTTTCATCCATGCTCTCAGCTCAGTGACTGCAAATCATCCCGTCTTTCCTCTCTAAAAATTAAAACCAGTGAAGGCAAAGTTAGGCTTAACTTGATCTCATATTTAAGAAAAATTCCTTATGAGAAATCAAAATTTTTCTTTATTAATGTGAAGAGAGACATCATGACTACTGTTTAAGATAAAAATAGTGCAAATTTCTTCACTATTACACTTTGACTACTGTTGTCTTTCTTCTCAATAGAAATGCCATTTAAAAAATTATTTTTTGGCCACACTGTGCAGCATGTGGGATTTTAGCTCCCCCACTAGGAACTGAACCCGTGACCCCTGTAGTGGAAGAGCATAGTCTAAACCACTGGACTGCCAGGGAAGTCCCACAAATGCTTATTAACAAAGCAACAAGGTAGAGGAAAGGAACACATATGACTTCTCACTTCATGGCAGCACACACATTTTAGTGAGTTCTTACTTCAGCCTGAGTAATACTCTCATTTTACAGTTGAGGAAACTGAAGCCTAGTAACTTACTCAGACACAACCCTGCTGCTGCTGCTGCTGCTGCTAAGTTGCTTCAGTCATGTCTGACTCTGTGCGACCCCGTAGACGGCAGCCCACCAGGCTCCCCCATCCCTGGGATTCTCCAGGCAGGAACACTGGAGTGGGTTGCCATTTCCTTCTCCAATGCATGAAAGTGAAAAGTGAAAGTGAAGTCGCTCAGTCGGGTCCGACTCTTAGCGACCCCATGGACTGCAGCCTACCAGGCTCTTCCGTCCGTGGGATTTTCCAGGCAAGAGTACTGGAGTGGGGTGCCATTGCCTTCTCCAGACACAACCCTAGGGACAGGATTAAAACCTAACCTAATCAATATCAAAACACATGCTTTTCCTATCACAACATTAAGACTGTAAAAGGAAGAAAGTAACTATCTATAATGACCTAAAGGAAATACAGAGTTGTGTGCATTGTAAAAAGTGCTTAAACTTAGTTGTGAAACCATTAAGCATGGATCCAACTATGTTCATAACATGGCATTTATCTTAGCATATTCCTAGAAGAGGTTCAGGTCTGAAAACAAGGTAGGTAGCTTCTAGGAAAAGGTACTTGCTCAGTGATCTTTAGACAACCAGCATAGTTTGATTCTCTGCTAAGGGTTAAAATGTTCTTTTGTTAGAAAGTTGAAGGTACCTTAAGACTATATAGATCCATATGCAGAATATTATTTAAAAAATTACCTTGCTTTACTCAAAGACCCTCCTAATCTTCTCTGTTGAATCACAATACAATTAAAACTGGAATTCCACAAATCACAAAATAAAATGTTTGTGATAAGAACTTATTTGACTGAACTGGCAATCTCATACACTAAGGTTCAAGCACCTTTACCCAAACCAGGTAAAATCAATTCTTTTTAAAAAGTAGAAGCTATAGTCTTTCTTGGAGGCCAGTCCTCAGGAATCACATACTGTTTCCAATACATCATTTACAATCTTCATCCCCTTGCCCGCCACTCATAATAAGCACTATATCATTAGTGCTAGGAATGCTTTAATTCTAACCTGGGTTACACTTTGCCTCCTCTCAAAGAAATGTGTGTTTTATTTTTAGAAAGTAATTGTTAAGTAGCTGATTGCAAAAGAAGAAATCCAATGAATCTACAGCTCAGCAAGCTTATCAAGGTTAAAAAAAAACAACAAAAAACTATCACCCTTTCCGTAAAAGGAATTTTAAAAATATTTACATTTTCTCACAATTAAGAGCAAATAATCCTCCTTCCAAAAAAGATCCTACGTAGATAAAAATTCATATAGATAGTCTCTATCTATATGAATTAAGAAGAAATAAGAAAATTAAGCTAAGAACTCAAATTGTATGTATCCTAATTATTAACCATAAGTTCTACCAATGTAAAAACAATCTGTTTAATTTCATGGCTTAAAAAACATAGACAAAAGACCCCATGGAAATTTTTATTCTCAGTAACACAAAATAAGTGATTTCTGTGGACCATAAAAGCTATTATCATGCTAAGCAAGCAGGTAAAATGGCTATTCACAAAACTAAACGTTATCAAGTACTCAATCATACTGTGAAAAAAGCTTTTTACCAAGGAAATATTAAAAACCCAGCTAAATATACAAAGATTGATATTTGTTTTTAGCATCAATAAATACCTTGCTCACCAATGCCCTTAGCATATTTTACATTCATCTAATTAATTTCAGGTCAAAATCCTGAAATTTTCTTCCAGAAGAGAATATTTAAAAAGAGGAAAAAAGGATACACACTGTGGATTATACCAATGTCAGTTTCTGGACTTCAGGTGTTTTATATTATAGTCATGCAAAATTTTACCATTGGGGGAAGAACTGGATGAAGGGCTACATGAGACCTCCCTGCACTTCTTTTTTTTTTTTTGAGCAACTTATCTATAAGTATTCCAAATAAAAGTTTTAAAGGAGATACTAGTACATGGTAAAGAATAAATTCAGTGAAAGGAAAGTGAAAGTGAAGTCGCTCAGTCATGTCCAACTCTTTGCGACACCCCAACCAGGTTCCTCCATCCACGGGATTCTACAGGCAAGAGAACTGGAATGGGTTGCAATTTCCTTTCCGGGGGATCTTCCCCACCCAGGGATCGAACCCGGGTCTCCCACATTGTAGGCAGATGCTTTACCATCTGAGCCGCCAGGCAAGTCAATAAACTCAGCGAGTACACACAAAAAGGTATACCATCAATATAAAGTCCCTCTCCTACCTCAGATTCCCTTTGTCCAAGTCAACCACATATATGTATCAGTGACCTTAAAAAAGTCCATTTAGGAAGGAATTCTTTACTGTTTTGGAGTGGGAGAGGCCTTTCTAACTATAGGCCTCAAAATATATGAAGTACTTCTATAAATCTGTAAGACAAGAAGCCCCAGTAGAAAAATGGGTAAAATACACATGAACATTCAACAAGACATTAAAAATACTCTATATCTCATAATAAAAATATAGACTAAAACTATAATATGTGATATTATTTCCCTAAACACACTGGCAAACATATTAAAATTTAACGCAAAATTAGTGAGGTTGTGGGAAAATGGGCCTTCTCTTACTGTGCTGGTGAAAAATGGTATAATGGTATAATCCTTACAGAGAGCAATTTGGTTACATCTAATAAATTTTGCACATACATACACACCCTCACTCTTCAAGTCAGCAATACTACAAGTAGGTATTTATCCAACAGATATTTTTACATACATAGGAAAAATGTACTGACAAAACTACTCATTACAACGTTGTTTGTAATAGCAAAGTTTCTGACTAGCAATAGGAAAGGGCTTAAATAAATCATGGTATAGCCATTCATTTAATACTAGTCATTTAGTAAGAGGGAAAAAAAAAAAAAAAAACCCACAACGGTGCTGTTCTGTGTACTGAGATGGAAACTGGGAAACTGTATGATGTGTATGTATTATCATTTATGTGAAGAAGGAGATTATGTACTGCATATTATGTATATGAAGACAGACTGGAAACACACACAAAGAAAGTTATCTGTTTGTAAAGGCGGGCACAAGGGGAACAGGGATTGAAGGCTACTTTCACGCACTTTGAAGAATACTGAAAAACATTTTCCAAAATGAAAATGACTCATAAAGGAGTTATTACAGTGTGAACTTAAGACATGACCAAATGGCAGACAGGAAACAAGAAAGGAAGAAAGGAGGGAAGAGGACCAACAACTCCTCTTGCTTTTGGAACTTTTTCTTTCTGAAATATTAGGTACTATGTTTAACACAGGAAACTATTAATATACATGATACTTGTGATTTGCAAAATTTATTTCCTTGGCTTAGGGTGAATTAAAATCACTTAAAAACATAACTCCCAGTATAGTTATTTCTGTTTAAAAGTGATGCTGGTAACTAAATTATAAAAGTCTCTCGGATAAGTATCTAAGATACAACGGGCTACATAAGCTTACACAGTGTTGCATTAAAAAATGAATTCCAAATAAAGCATTGGTAAGATCTTTTTTACTTTTTACACTTCAAAGTTATGATATTTTGGAGGAATTATTATTTGATAGTAAAATTCTGATATAATTAGATAGATATTTTTCCTGAGCTACTCTAAGGAAACAACTTAAAAACTAGCCAAACTATTTTTCTGTTAAAACAGTCAAGATGGAAGATATAAAGATTTAGTCACGAGACTTATATAAAAGGAAGACAGCATAGCAATTTTACCATTACAGTCCAAACATTCCAATACACTAAGAAAGTTTAACATTCTATTACTTCAAGTTAAATACTTAAATGTAGTAAGTACATGAAAAATCATATCTACATAAGATAAATTACATAAGATAAATGAGCTTATGCACTGTTATTTCTTATTAGACTAGCATAAGGCAAGGTTTGACACAATGAAAAAGTTATTTCCTTCCTCTGAGTCAGACTGAAAAAAGAAGGGTGTGAGAAAGGGGTAGGAGGAGGGTAGCATTTTCCCCAATGTTGGAGTGCTTACATTTAAAGGAGACTCTCTTGAAAGAGATTTCATTTTACTGTTTACAAAGCAGCAACTGGTAATTTGGTGATAGCGTAATTACAGGGGAGTGAAGGACACATAACAGAGGTGTTTAAGCCCAAATTTAAAATTTGACACTACAGTCCTGGCTAACTTTACTTCCTGGAGACTGGGAAAACAGTATACAACCGACAATTATCTAGACTGAGATGTACACTGGTATCTGAGAGTGAAAAAAGAAGGAGAGAGATTAGGAAGGTATTTTTCCCAATTTATGTTTAGAATAACTAACAAAAACCTATTTAACCTAGTTATACTGAAAAATAACATAGTGGATATAGTTCCATATATTCATTTTAGATATTCTAAAGCCATTCCTTTTAGTCTGCCGGGATAGAAGCTGATAGTTAATCAACATCTAAAAATATGAGAATTTGGAGATTAAAGTACCATATAGGTTAACCTAGTAAAAGTTCTATGGTTTCTGATACTGATTTTAAGACCTATCTTTCCTACAAAAAACAAAACTTCAGTAGAAGAGAAAAAGTCAATAAAAATTCTTAATATGAATGAAGACATTACAAACACATAAAAGCTCAAATTTTTCCAGCTGTGTTAGGAAAAGGATAAAGATTAAGAAAAAGACTTTCAGGGAAAGGACTACGTTTAACAGCCATTTTGTAGTTAAGATCAATTCTCCTTTAAATGGTTAACAATATGGCATTCCTTCCCTTTGACTATGAGTAAATAATAACACTGTCACCAACTAAGGCAATTTTCATGGTGTAAGTATATGAAAATGAACAAAACTGGAGAAAGAACATTAAAAAAAAAAACAATGCCAAGGGCAATAAAAGCAAAAATGTAAAGTTCTTTAAGATTTACATTTCATTTCAGAGGCCAAGAAGCATTGAATAAATTTTTACCTAGCAGTGGGCCTATTATAAAACAATCTTTTTATGTAGCTAAATTCATCTACAATTTTTAAAGTAACTTCGAATTCTTCAGCAATCACATACAAACGGGCCAAAGTGTGTGTGGCAGGAAAAGTGGGGGAAGAATCAGGAACTAGCTTACTATATGTATCTCTACTGCTAACCTTTACATTATCCCACCTCACCTCCCCCCAATTCCAAATGCCTGCAGCTTTTGAACTGAAAAGCCTAAACTTCTTAAGATGCTCCGCGGTTTACTTTTATTCTCTTTGTTGATACTGCTTCTCACTCTTTAAATACTCTACCATTCTTTTAGAGCTTTCTGTGCAAATATTTTCTCTTCTGGAAAGCCTTCTGTAACTCTTCCAGAAGTAATACAGTAAGTCATGCTTCACACTACACTTGCAGCACTCCGCATATAGGGTGTGTTCTAACAGTTTCATCAATCTTCTACCACACAAAAGCGCTAACAATCTACCATAGGGCTGGCAGACATTTAATAAACAATGCTATACGACTAAAGACTCAAAACCTGTATACTTGGAATTTGAGTCCTGAATACCTTACCTGCTATGCTGACTCTGGGGCCTTTTTTTCGGTAAAGTTGTAACACAAAGTAGCTGTACTGGATCACCTCCAAATCATTTCCTACACTTAACAACAAAACTTTTCCAACATTCCTTGGTATTTAATAAACTTGGGTAACGCTACTATTTTAACCAAACACAAAACAAATAATTGAGGAAACATTCCTTACTCTCATTTCTCATTTTCAATTTGAAACTAAACTTGCTATACGTTCTTGCTAATATTAATGAAATACTCCATACACCTAGGTAATTCAAATACCTTTGGTGGTAACAGGTGATAAATCCTGAACAAACTTCTGCCTCTTATTTCCTAACAGCCAAATCTCAGTAACATTTACCTTTCTAGATGACACTTTTGTAAAAAAATAAAAATCGAATCTGTCTCCTCTGCACACACACAACGCTCAACAAATATTGGGTGAAGAACATGAAGTTAGATAGTGTTCATCACAGAGAAGACCACTAGATGTGGAATTAGCAAATATACATTGCAACTTAGCCTCACCTCAGGTTTACTATGTCCAGAGGCAAGTTACTCTTATTGGGCTTTTTTCCTTCATCATTTAGTTTTAGAGACTTATGAAATACCCTAACTACTTCAATGTGGTGGTGTGTGTGTTTGGATGGGTATGGGAGGGGAGGGAAGGGAAGAGGGGTGCAGATTCAGTGAGAAGAAAGGATAGTAACATTCAACTCAAGTCTTAAAAAAGTTACCCAAGGAAGTAAAGGAGTAAAGGGAATAGCTAGACACTGTAAAATGCTTGGTCACAGGGATTAAGCAAGGGAAAACGAAAGTTTTATAACTCAAGCACAGAGAATCTTTAAGAAATCAGAGGGATGATAAAAATGAGAGTCACCTATAACATAGAAAACACCAATGACTGCAATTTTTAGTATGGAGCAACTCAGGAGTGGGGAGATAGTTAATGAGTCATAAGAAAGATTGTTAAGATTTTTTGAGGGGTGGAGAGTGAGTGGCAAAGAAACTTGCAGATGGAAATGAGACATTTTAAGCTACATTTGGGACTGCTGACTCTAGGATATAGATCACGATGGAGAAACAAAAGTTGAGAAATAAGGTTACTAGGAATAGGTATGTAGAACTCCATAGAGTAATCTCTGGCAAGGAGTCTAGATTTGAGAGTTGTCAGAATGTGGTAGGTAGCTCCAACTGTAAGAGATAATCCTAGTTAAAGAGTGAAGACAAATAGGGCCAGGACACTGGAGAAGATCAGCAGGTAAAAAGCTAGAAGAAGGGCTGGGAAGAAACTACCCTTTCTTGAGAAAACTAATTATTTCTTTCACTGAATAGCCTCATAATTGTCTCTTCTTTCTCAAGCATTCCACATATTAATTTTTTAAACTACGCAGCTATTCTTGAACAAATCCTCTCAATCCCATTTCCACAATGAGGCCTAACCAAATGAGTCAAAATGAGACTATCCCCTTGAATATCAAATGTCAAATACCAGTGAAGAGATCATAATTTTTGCTTGTCTTACAGCTAATCTCTTCATTTATGCCTGCAGAGATGTTATTTAAAAAAGCTTTTATAGAAAAAGCGTAATTCTATGGACAATATATTTGACAAAGTAAAACTGATCAGGTTAACCATTAGGGTTATCTGACTAAAACTCAGCTTTTGTTCCCAGGTTAATAATTAACCTTTCTTTACTATATTATATCCCTTCCTAATTGTCCCCAAAGTCCAAGAATAGTAATAAATAAGAATGGAGGTTATCAAGGAACTGTTTCAAAATAGGGATAAACCCAGAAGAATAAAAGTAAAAGTATCATGAGGTTTTTAAAGAGATCGTTGTTTCATTATGAATTAGACTAAAGGGACAGCTCCAAGCATGGTCATTACCCTTCAATAAAGTGAAGAGAATACTGTATCAGGGGAAAAAAATCTGGTCTGTTTTACTTTTAATAAATCAATTATTTTGGGATGTTTTAAAAATATAGGTTGGCCTGGGTTTGAGCAAAGAATTAAGTTGCTCATCTTCAACAAATCTAAGAAGAGTACTGTGAAGGCATGCCCTGAATATTTAAAACTGTCTAGGTTGTCACTTCACTACCGTTTGGCTTAACTGTCTTTTGCTCTCTACTTCACTCTGGGGTAAGACAGTTGACTTCTTAGTAGCTGCCTAAGCAAAAGGCTGAATTCTCCAAGAGTAATAAAGGGGGTTAAGAACATAGGCTTTAGAATTAGACAAGCTCGTTTTAAAATCCCAACTCCACTACTTACTAATGAGGTGCTCTTACCAAGTTAACATACTGAAACCAGTTTCCTCATCTGTTAAATGGGTCATGGTTTGTACCTACCATAAAGGATTGCTGTAAGGATTATATGAGACTTTTTACAATAGTAGTACTTAAAATTTTTTTGTTCCTCCTATTGTTTGGATCAATTTGGATTTTGACAGTGTTTAAGGTTTACTATCTTATAAGTGTATAAGTTTACTATCTTATAAGTGTATCTTGGATTAAAAATGAAGCAGTAAGGTATAAACAAAAATTATGATTAATATTAAGAAACAGCCTTTATGGTCTTTCCCAAAGACAAATCATGCTAGTTATGCTTTCAATCTACTTGATTTCTTGTACTTCTTTGATTATTTTGTACTCTTTGTTAAAGATTCAATGCAGTCACAAAATATATGCTAATAAAAATTGTTTGACTTGAGATTTAAACTCACATCAATGTTTATGAAGCACAGCATTCCTGTGAATTGAACATCAGTAAAATTCTTTGATCTTTGATAGGATCTTAAAGTTTCATTGTTTAGATATATATAATCTTAACTTACTGTAAAAAACTTTTCCAAAGGCCACTAAAATATAACTTAATCAGTTTAATCCAACATAAAAATTTCCAAAAACCAGTTTAACCAAAAATATGTTACATGACATTTCAACAATAAATATTACTAAAAACTCAAAAGAGTGGGATAAAGTGTTGTTTTGCTTCTAAACTACATTTCCCTTAGTTGAGAATCACTGCTTTAGAATTACTTAACTCAAAAAGGGATCTGGGACAATAAAGCAAAGTATAAAGTAGCAGTATTATAAAATTTAAAGGGTTACAAGGTTTTCTCACTCATGGAGAAATGCAGTAAAAAATGCACATCTTCAGCGGCAAAAGTTTTAACAGCTAATTACTTTTTCTCATTTCTTCTTTTTAATCTGGGCCGTTGGCAGTGAAACTGTCATGTCCTAACCACTGGACCAACCAGGGACTCCCTGCTTTTTCTCATTTCAACCTAGATCCATATCCTGAATTATTACAGGCAATAACAATTCTATAAAATAGACATGACTAGTGACAGAACTTTACAATAGTTTGTACACATCAATTTATGTAAAATTTTTATGATGGTTTCTAGACTTACATCATGACCTGAAATTTGTTAAATCAATTTAAATTCTAGAGATAATAAAATGAAATGGTATGCTTTACCAACATAATCTTTGCCCTCTTCCTTTCTTGCCAATAGGCCCTTATCCCTCTGACTCTTCCATAAATAACTGTTTTTGTTGTCTTCACTGAATGTTCTTCTTCCTTGAATTAAACCTTAAAGGTAGGAACTGTGTCTATCTCGAGGGTCTACTTATTACAACACTCTGCATATAATTGACACTGAACATTTAACTGAATAAAGGATGGAATAAAACATATAGTATTTAATATATTATCTAATTATATGTTGTAAGTTCAACATGAACTTATGGCAAGTTGAGCTTACTGTGCTGGGAAAAAGAGTTAAGAAATCAACCAGATACTTAAACTGTTAGAAACTAAAGATATCACAGGAACATAATAATAAAGAGAAGGCTTCATTAGAATTTTTTTTCCTCCCTGACAAAGTCAGCTTAAATAAAAAGCCAATAAACTTTTTTCTGATATTCCTTTCATCTGGTTGTTATTCACTGAAAAGGAAGAAAGTGTAACAGTTTCTATATAACATAGGCAACCAAAGTAGAGAAACTCTAAGTATGAGGAAAAGTCAGCGCTATGGATTTTCAGGTTACTTCTGACAAAATTAAGCCAGTGAAATTTAGCAGTTCTATGGAGATGACAAAATCATAGTAGACTTTGTGGGAAAAAAGTTGGACTTTAAAATTCAATCATCGGGAAGAAGAAAACGAAACCAAAGGCTATCCTGAAAGTGGAAAGAGGAGTTCAAAGCTTGCTGGTTTGGTCAGGTCAGAGAAAGCTGACAACTCAAACTGTCATGTCTTTAAGTGTGTATCATGAACAAGCAAAAGTTCTAAGTGAAGTAGATCCAGGATTCTGAAGAAATTCAGATATACTTCACTCTTTTTATACTGGGGATCAATGCACATATAAAGGAGTCCCATGAAACCCTCGTATCACCTCTAGAATCAACAATTAGGAAGAGAGGAAACATCCTGCGATCTCTAAGATGTTAAGCAAAGTCTCCTTATCCACTGAAAAAGAGCTTCAGAACTAAAAACCATGACTCATGGCCATGAACTGGAACCCATATTCTTGACTACAGCTGCTATGAAAACTAACAGAACGAACTACAGAATATTCTCAGTTCAATGTTTCCATAGAAATTGTAGTACAGCTTACATTTTTACATGAACCTAACCTCTCTACTAAATCTTTAAATGATGGCAAGGTATTTTTCTGCTTCACATTTTAGAGTCTCTGCTATACAAGGGTTTATAAAGGTTTAAACATGAAATGGAAAAAGAAAGAAGACCAGGAAGCTAAGATAAACATCACTGGAGGTGTTCAAAGGCTAGATGACAACTTGGAAGGTATGTGGTAGACATAATTCAAGTATAAGACAAGTGGTTTGACTAAGTGACCACTACATTCCCTTCTAACTCAGATTTATAATTCTAGACTCAGAAGTGGTACCAAATAAAAGGTTTTTGTTCTGAAGTCATACCCAGGTTTGAATCCGCATTTGATTTTACGGTATGACTTCACACCAATTATTTAGCCTCTCCAAAGGATAATAAATAGGACCAGATGCTAGGATTCAGTGAGATAATGCATTTGTGTCTGGCACATGGTAAATACTTAACACGTTAACTACATAATTTATATTAGTAAGGTACAGTTTCATTTGTTTTTGCTTTAAGCAGTAATATTATCATAGATTTATTAAGCCATATTTAGACACAGGAACTCTGTTACAAACACTTAAAAACAGGCTAAAGGTTATAAGGTTTGGAGTTCATCTGAAGATAAAATTAAACCAATGAAAAGGACTTGCACCAAGTAGTTGCTCAACAAAAAAAAATCCTGTTTTTCTGACCCCCCAAAAATAAATGTTACATAAATATTTTAAAAGTAAATATAAAATAGGTTTCTTAATGGTTATCCACAACTAAGGGCAAATGTGATGTAGCTTAGTAAGGGGTTTTACATTTGACTCATCTCCCCATCCCAAAATTTGCAGTCTGAAGTAGCCTTTTAAACTGCTGATAGTGTTTCCTATTTATAGATCCTAAATACTAAAGGATGAACTCCTTAATGGTTACACTTAGTATAATACTATTCCAGTAAGTACTAAAACTTTCTAATACATATATACTTGTTTATAATTATAAGCATTAAATTTAAGTGGATGTTATTTTACAATGCAATAAATAATTTTAGATAGTAAGCAACCTAACAAATTTATTTTTTGGCAAGTGCTTTAAAAGATGGTTTTATAATGAGGATGACCCCCTGCTACTAAATTCAAAGGAAGTCAAAATTATGTATTCATATCTTCATACAATATGATATTCTCCCTTATCTTATCCTTCAAGTTTTCCAGGGTTACTCTCTAGACCTGCATACAACTGAGAGCCCAGATTCCACTTAGAAAGCTAGATCTGAACCCTAGTTTCACCACTTAATGGCTATGTGACCTGAGAAAGTTCCTTAATCTAAGTTTTCACTTTCCTTCTCTATAAGCTGAGGCTATTGATAGTATATATACATCTGCTGTGAAAATTAAGTAACAGGTCAAAAATACTTGGCATGATATCATGTTGCATATTTTTACTTAGCAGTCCCTGACATATAGTAATCCCTAAGTAGCAAAAAAAAACAACTACTCTGTGGAGAAATTCAATCAGCACTTGATCACAGAGACTCAAAGGATATACTCTAAACTAAAAGCAATTAGGCTCTGATTTGTTCCATCAGTCTAATGATCACTCATAATAAACTACCCTTGGATAAATATCAGTAAGAGTTACAGATTGGTGTACTCATTAAAAATTTCTTTCATACGTCATGTATTTGGGTGTCTAACAAGGCCTGTTCCTTAGACACAAACATTCACTAGCAATGTTACCCAACTATTTTTGAAAACCTGGCAAATGCTCTGAACCTTTCACTGAAAACATACATAATGTTCTATCCAAAATTCCACAGGCTTCATGACCCTCTGAAGCCTACCCACTGACTACTAAATATAGATACCTTACCAAAGAAATTAGAACTTATTAAAAAATAAAATGAAAAACATATATAGAATAAGGGACAACTGCTATTAGTTTGTTGTATTTTCTTCCAGACTACCACTGATTGCTATTACTGGTTTAAGAAACTTAAGTTTGTATACAAAATCTGATCAAAATGAAGTCATGGAATACTATTATCTGAAGCAATTTAGAATATAATTAAAAAGAATTAGTATGAATGTGTACAAAAGAATAACATACTTCTGATTAAGATTAGAAATAGATACCACAGTCTATTTAGATGATGCTTTTCAAATATCTGACAGGCTTGCAAAATGTGTGTACCATATTTTAATGAAAAATATTAATTCTAATATTTTCTGTATAACTTTGGAAATGTATCTTAGCATAGATTCTTTTTCTTCATATGCAAAATATGATGATCAGGTTGAGGATTAAGATATCCTAAATCTAAACTGTATTATCTAATCTAAACCATTTTATTTTAAGAGTTCCCCTACAAAATACAGCTATGTAAAACAAAGCAAAATTAGAAGACCTATTATAACACAAGTTTACAAATTTCTGCTTTCTAAGCAGAACACAATTCTGAAAGGAAATGTTTTTTCAGGGTATACAAATAATGTATAATGACTTCTGATATATTATTTTCATTTGATATTATCATCTTAGGTATTCTCAAGAACTGAGAGAGTTTCTTCAGCTTTCATTTTTAGTGACAGCATGAAAAATGCCTTTTTTATGAAAAATAAAATCCTATAAGTAATTAAATTATAGTTTATGAAAAAGATGGATGTAAAACTTCTATAAAAGATCAGTATTTCTCAAATATTTCTTGGGATATTAACTAGAAGGTATATGGGGTCCCTAATTATATCGTAAGCATCCACAGCAGATGCGATAGCAATATTTAAATAATCATACTATGATATAGGATGTCACTTTATTTTTTAAACTATTAAATACCACTGCAAAGATACAGCCTGAAAGGATTACATACTCCAAGTATTAAAAATTCCAAGTTTTAACGTATATATTTAATACTATACTCTTACGTTATACAATGTGCTCAGTTTGTTCATAAATATTCATCTCAATACAATAACATCAGGTATAATACATAAAATCTAATCCATTAAGTCTTACCAATTTATGACCTGATGAGACACTCTTGTGGACAACATTCAGTCCTTAGAAGCTAGAATAACCCTTCAACCATGTGAGGGCATCACAACTTTTAAACTTTCGGCTTTCGATCATTATTATGTCACATTCCTCCTCCGATGCTGAATTCTAAAAAAAATTCTAGCAAAGAGTTTAAGTAAATAAGTGTTTTAATCAAATAGCCTTTAAAAATCTTTTATAGCAAAGGTTTATGTTCTACCATGATTACACAACTGATATTTTGTACTTTTTTTTTAAATGTAAAATAATTTCATATTTGATCTGGATACTTCAAGCTTTAAATAACATGGACTTTCAGGCCATCAGGAATACTTGTCAGTAAAGAGTCAAGTAGAAATGTAACCCATCAAAGGTTTAAGATCATGATCCAGAAATTATGATTTAACACCATAACCTGGTATAGATAGCTTTGTAGTTCTGCAGAATGGCACTTGAGTTATACTGTTTCGTCCACAACCATACCAGTTTCTAGACTTACACAGCACAGGTGGCTGGATCAGTAATATCTATATGAATCACTAAATGCTCTAGACAGCATTCAACTTAATACCTAAATCCAAGTCTATCTTTATCATCCCCAGTTTTAAAATTAGACAACACGATGGAAAGAATAAAATTTTAGTACGTGTTTTATGTAATAGATATAACAGTCTATCCTACTCGAAAGTAATCCTACTGCTCATCTGTGTATGCCGCTGCTGCTGCTAAGTCCCTATGGGCATGGAAGAAAATAGGGGGATAGGAAGATTAAATAATTGTAAAAATTACTTCATTGAGAATATAATCTTAAATTTATTACATGTTTATAAAAAAGCTTTCAATTGGGTACCTGTTTTAATCATTAGAAGGTAATATTATCATTTTCTGCTTGAATTTTCTGTTTGATAAGAATGTTGATTTATAATTTTAGTCAGCAGTAATCCATTCAAAGGGAACCCACACATTTATGGGCACATTTCTGCCTACATCAAACCCCTAAATAAAATGGCATAATGAGGTAAAGGGGAGGGGGAAAGAGGAAAGCCCTTATTGAGGAAGATTAGATGTGCAAAGTTATAAAAAACTCAAAGACAGCATTGTAAAGGAAACTCTGCAGCCATCTCCAGAGATATTTGACCCAAATATAGGGGGCTGGAGTTACGTTGTTATAGATTTTAACTTTTAATGTTAAATTTTCTATTAAATACACACGGTCATTTAAAAGTCTTCTATATAATCTGAAGGTCTACTTGAATTTTTTCAATTTACAAATATAACCTTTCCAAATGTAACCTGACAACACATTTGACTTCAACAAAATCAAAGATTTTATTTTCAAAGGACAGCCTTACAATGTAATCACCTGGTGAAGGCAAAAATCCATATTTATTAGGATAAATAATAGTTGAAGGTTGTGGTCATTTCATCAACATTACTATCAAAATGCTTTTAGAATGTTTTTATGCAACTCTCATCTCCTATCAACCAAAATTCTACCATAATTTAAAAAATAAAATAAGTTACTTTAATGATTTACTCTTTTGAGGGACAAGTCCCATGAGAAGATACAATACACAGACATATTTAGCAAAGTAAATGGTTCCTGAACTATATAATCAGTAATGCTGGTAAGCTGCTTGTCTGTAAGACTTTGATGAACTGGTCATTTAAATGGCTGACTACTCGGTCTTTTAGTAAAGGACCTACCAACAAAAAGCACTGTCAAGATAAATGCCTGGAAAAAAAATCTCTGAAAGATAGAATTAAACCAGCCATATAAAGCAGATTTAATTATTTGTACTGTGTTATAAAAATGGTACTTTAAGGTTGCGTGCACCATACAAATGTATGGGAAATTTAGGATGTAAGAGTTGTACACATTAAAAATATATAAAACTTCTGTGTCAATTTTTCCCCAAGCATGCTTTCTCAAAATTAGTTCCTACCAAGAACAAGGCTCACAACTGAAGAGTTTCAATCACTAAATTCTAACATGTAGGAAATTCTTATTAAAAATTGGAAATAAAATTGAGTAAATGAAGTGCTTGTAGATGAAAAGAGTTAAGATTAATTAGATATCCTTTAAAATTTAACTTAGAATTCTAAAAGTGAATATTTAGAAGTTATTCATAAGCTTGAATCTCTGGCAAGATTGCTATAAAAAACAAATCTTGAGTATTTCCTATAGTTATCACTTCATTCTTTAATTTTTGAGGAAAAAATTTCTACTGAACTGAGAATGAGCTATTAAATGTTCTTTTAGCCCAGCAAGAACCAGGCTAAAGTTTACAGTCATTTACCTAATTTTATGGCAAACTTGTATTAACAGAATAAAAGAGTGAGCATAGGGGCAAAGAGGTAGACCATTTGCAATTTCCAAGTCATTATTTGAAAACTTGTAAGTGAAATCAGACAAATCTATATATGAGTTCCTAAAGGAACTTGCTATTTGAATGCATGTGCTTAGCTTCTTTTGGTACAAAATTTCACTTTTAAAGTATAAACAACAATTCTTTAAAAAGTTCACTACACGGTTCTGAGATTTCCTACATATTATAAAAATCAATGCTTGCTTCTCTTTAAAAGGTCAAAAATGCTTATTTTTTAATGGAGAAAGGGGGGATATGGAGCAACCCCTCATGCCCGATAATTACATACGGACTTTCCATATGTATAAGAGAAACCAGGCTAGAAACATCAAAGATAAACTTATGGGAAAAAAATCGGTCCAAATGTACCTAGTAGAATAAGAATACTGGAAAGACAGTATTTCAAGAAATTAACATATAAAAATAATATAGCTTTGGGAAAATAAGCTTTAACAAGACAGTTATAGACAGACAGATCTATCATGTTTACTCACAATGATTTATACTTCTCTTTCAAAAAAAAAGTTTATACGGGATACCAAAAAAAACCAAAAAATTGAAATTGAAATTCTAGACTTTAAAAAAAAAAAAAAGAAAAGAAACAAGTGTGAATACTTATTAACCATTATTTTCTTTTGAAGTTTTGAAATACAGTAACAAACAGCACAGAGGTTGATAAAGACAAAATTTTCTGGCATCATTTAAGATGAAACAGTGACTTGAGATAGGAAAGCCACCTTAAAAAAAAAAAAATTTGAAATTGGGGGTGGGAGAAGATAAAAATGGAAAAACAAAGTAAGTGGAAGCCAGCAATGTATTACTCAAATATATGCAATAACATTCTGCAGGCTTTGTTAACAGAAAGCTGCATATTTGACTTTGAGCTTAACTGTTAAGAACAGTTAACATAAAGCAAATAGAACTGTTCTTAAAATTTTAAATATCATCACATTATGTGTAAGAGTTAACATCTAATTTTGTGAAACAAACTATGTTATGACCATTCCAGACATGTATTTAGCAACATTTTCTGGACTAACTTAGTAATATCTAAGAAACAGCTGCTGTAAATACAGAAATTTTCTGAAGATTAATGGTTAATAGACACTGTGAACAGGAGTGGGATTAGTCAAACACAACAACTCTTTTTCCCTTCTTGTTCTCCTTCTAATAGTGCACAGGGCTAGAAGGAGAATACTTCTTTACCTTGATATTACCACCAAGTAGACATGTAGAAAGATGTTTTTGGCTTCCAGGATATAGGTAACACCATCACTATTTCCATGCCAAATATCACAATTAAATTAAAAACTAAAAAAAATACCATGCAGACCCTCCAAATCTTTTCCTATTTATAACTAAAATCTTTACACTTTGACAATAACCAGGAAACAAAACAGCATAAAAATGCTATTTGAGGATATCTATCAATGAATACATATTCTAAATTATTACCATCTATCTAAATTTACTTGTCAAACGTGGAAAATGTTTTAGAAGTCGTCAAGTAAAACCTAAACATAGAATCTAATTTCTGGTAGCAAATGCATATAAATGATCTATGGCAATCACAAAAATCTAACACATTTCCTGATCTGCATGATTTAGAATATTAGTACAAGTACATGCACACACACAAAGAATGTCAGCTGGAATGGAATCAGTCATTTCTCTTGTCTAACTACCTACAAACCCAAATCTTGCTGAAAATAAAAATATTAAAGTAATTCCACTTAATATTTCTTTCTTCTCAATAGGTTGCCAAAACTATCTGCAGGTTTCAGTACATAAAAGAGGTATGAATTCATATCTTTAAACTCTTAGGAACTAGAATGGAAAAAAACCTCCAAACAGATGTTGTATGTTTGATCTGGTTCAACAATTTCAGGCTATATTTGAATTTCCTTGTCATCTGAACAAATTCAGTCAGAGTCTTTTCTTAAAAAGCTTTGCTACAGAGTTCTAGATTCTGTAGGAAAAAAAGAGATGGGTTTAGCAAATTACACACACATTGTTCTGTTCAAGGGTTTGATTTACTTAAAATCTATTTGGTGAAAAGTTAAACAATTAATATCAACAATAATAAAGAGACCTTACCAACTATTCCCATGTTTTAAAACTGCTTTTCAAGTTTCATCCTAAGAATAACTATCATGACCTTTCAGAGTAGGTAGGTTGTGGTGACTTATATGGAGAAAATTTACTAACTAAAGAGGAAGGCGGTAAGCACATGCACAAAGAAGCATATCATAATCGATGAGCAGTTAATAATTTCTCATCACCAATTCTGAAGTCCAGTCACGTGCTGAAAATAGTATCAGCATGTCAGGTGTCCCATTTCCGTTAGTCACAGAAAAGCTGACAGGAGAACAAATACTTAGGATCCACTGAAACACCACTTCAGACAATGAGATACAGATCTATGGTTAAAAATCTGGCAGCAAACAATCCACCTTAGGCAACTATCACAATAAAACTAGGAGGATAAAACAGACTATAAAGGACAGCAAGCACGTATTTTGTAAACCGAAGTGGTGAGTAAGAAATGTCTTCAAACTATACTATTTTTCTCTACTTAATTAAAATCCCAGCTTAATGTATAAAAAACATAGTACAGAAAAAACTGGTATATGAATATACCTCAATTTCTCTTGTAAGGGATATACCCTCATTAATATCTGCATGTTCTTCCTTTGCTACTCCTTACTGAACTTTAAGAAATACGATTCTTCTTAAAAACTTCTCCAATCCCAGTAGTTGTTTTAGCTGGATTCTAGTCAGCACACCCTTTCATCTCTCTCCTTCCCAACCCCTGTAACAAAGACTGTAAAAAGACACGCATCTGTAAAAAGGCAGATGCATTTTCCCCTGTTATTCAAGCAGAACACTGGTACTTCCTTTTTTAGTGACTATTTAAACAATCTTAAAGAAGACTGATACAACATTTATTTACATAAGACAGGAGGAAAAAAGACAAATGTTTCATAATTAAATGTAATCTGTAATCTTTTTAGGCTCTTTGATCAGGTAAAAAATGGTCATAAAGGACATTACTGGGACAACCAACAGAATGTGTACATGAACTGTATGTTACATATTAGGCAAGTCTAACAAATCTGAATTTGGTAGCTATACTATTTTTACATAGTACGAAATATATGCTAAAGTATATGGGGATTAATGAACATGGTATCTGCAAGTTACTCTTAAATGGTTCCTAAACAGTATGTTAGGGTGATAAAGCAAGTGTGACTAAATGCTAACAAATGTCAAATCTGTTAAGATTACTGAAATGCTTTTGTACAGCTGACTCTTGAACAATATGGATTTGAACTGTGTGTGTTCACTTAGTATGTGGATTTTTCCAATAGTCATACTACAACACTACACAGTCTAAGGTTGGTTGAATCCATGTATACAAAACCACAGATATGGAGGAACTCTGTGGCTATGGAGAGCTGACTGTAAGTTACATGGGAATTTTCATGCATAGAAGGTTGGTTACCCCCTTTATATCTGCATTAAGGGTCAACAATATTATTCTTGTAATTTTTCTGTAAACTTGAAATTTTTTCAAAGTAGAGATTCAAACATTTTCCCTTCTTTTTGGGTAAGAATTAATATTCTTACAATCTTTTAGTCTCTAAGACCACTTATCTTCAAAGTTTCCCTTGTTCTCTAAATGTATATAGTGTTGCCCAAGGCCTGTCCTCCTGGCCTGCCCCCTTTCCACTACTCTGCTCCTAGAAAACATGAGCCTTTCCTAAAGCCTGAATTCTAGAATAAAATAATATAATCTAAGAAACAAATAAATAAAAGATTCTTCAATCTCTTCTAGCTTTAACTTCTCCACCAATCTGCAGGTTTGCAGCTAGGGCTGTACCCTGAATATTTCCACTTTGACCTTCCACTGGCTCTTCAGCTCAAAGCAAAATCTCATTACTATTTTCTTCTTCCCAAACCAATTATTTCACTAATACTAGTAATAGTACCACTATTCCTTCAGTTAGGTCTGACAAAGTCAAATTTGACTGTTTCCCTGTCATACCTAATCAGTAGCAGAATTCTTTAATTCTAACCTTCTGATAACCATTCTTTCATCAACCTTTCCTTTCGTAAGTGCGAGCGCACCAAGTCACTTCAGCTTTGTCTCTTTGCAGCCCTATGGACTGTAGCCTACCAGGCTCCTCTGTCCATGGGATTCTCCAGGCAAGAATATTGGAGTGGAATGCCATTACATTCTCCAGGAAATCTTCCCAACCCAGGGATCGAACCTATGTCTCTAATATCTCTGGCATTGGCAGGCAGGCTCTTTACTGCTAACGCCACCTAGGAAGCCCCTTTGTTCATCTCTATTGCCTAATTCAGACCTTCATTACCTTCCTAGTATCTTTGGTCTCTAACGAATCTACCATCTTTTCTCTGTTACCTTCAAATGTTTTACGCACCAATCAAATTTAACCATCCTTACCATATACGTCCACAGTGGTTCACGGTATTTCCTCTAACCGGAATGTGCCTTCTCAGTCCTTTAACTCTGCATGACCAAATTCTGGGGCTTCCCAGGTAACTCAGTGGTAAAGGATTTCCCTTCAATGCAGGATCTACCCAGGGTTTGATCCCTATATCAGGAAGATCCCCTGAGAAGGAAATGGCAACTCGCCCCAGTATTCTTGCCTGGAGGAGCCTGGCAGGCTGCATAGTCCATAGGGTCGCAGAGAGTCAGACATGACTGAAGGAAGCAACTGAGCATGCGCACAACTGAATTCTACCCAGTCACTGGTTTCCCAGTTTGTGGCCACAACTTAATTGCCTCTGATGTGGGAAATCTGTCCTAATAGGGAAAGAATTTTATTAACCCTCCAAAGGTCTGTTAAGCCTCCATTCCTTCAACAAATACACAGCTCTCGACGTTTTCTAAAACTAATGGGCAACAAAGACAAAACAGAATGAAGTAGATCAATTTCAAAACTTCTCTTACCTCTTTTCTTTCTTTCTTTAGAACTAAGCAGCGCAGTGATACTCTGCACAGTAGGGATTTTAAAAGTAACTGGCTCTAAACCTCAAACATTCCTAACAGCCAGGAAGACCACTTTATTATTTCTAGTGATGGCAGGGCTATTTCCCAGAGGACCCATTTTCTTTCAAAAATAAGCTCATGTCTTCCTACTGAAATACCCACCTGGCTGTCCAGGTGGAATATTAATTAGATTTTCTAGTTAGCTTTGTATTTAGAGGAACCAACCTACAAAAATGAAGTACAGTAGGTCTGTCACCATCTTTTCCTATTTATTCTAGTTATATAAATATTGCCTCACATTACATTAGCTTTTGTGGCAGGCCCTGTCATTTGCTAAGCAGTAACTATAAAATGCAGCCAACTAGTGTATCTCGGTACTTTTTACTCTACCTATTCAGCTAAGTTTCAACCTTCCTGAATTTACATACATGTTCTTTCACTTTCTGAATTTCTGCACATACTTTAGATGGTTAAATTCACAAATGCTATCATCCAATAATAGCTATGACTTCCTCCTTTAATGTCATTTGAACATTTTATAAGCATGTTCTTAGGTTTTCATCTAACTCTGAGATCCAGTCCTAAAAAAGGTGACATGCTAAGTCGCTTTAGTCATGTCCAACTCTTTGTGACCCCCATGGACTACAGCCTGCCACGTTCCCCTGTCCATGGGACGCTCCAGGCAAGAACACTGGAGTGGGCTGCCATTCCCTTCTCCACGATCTTCTCAACCCAAGGACTGAGCCCATGTCTCTTACGTTTCCTGCACTGGCAGGTGGGTTCTTTACCACTAGTGCCACCTGGGAAAAAGATGACTGGCCATTAAAAACTTCCTCTAATTTTTAGCATCTCTGATTATTCTCTACTAGATATCCTTAATTGGAATTGGTCAAAAATACAATCAGATAACAAATTATTTAAGTACTTAAGGTACAAATTATTAAGAAATGTATTTGGTATGGTTACACAACAGTTTGGGCTCATATCCTCAAAGTACTTAACAGTGTAATTATCAAGAAAGCACACTAACCAGTTACAATCTCTAACAAGTAGCCCACCATGGTTAATTCTTTGAAACTTGATTTTTTTCCATTTGGGTTAATAAGTAGGCGTTAATGATGTATCCGAGCTTCCTGGAGGAGGACAGAACAAATAGTCTCATGGTTTAGTTCTGATTTACTTCTAACTTCAAAAGTGGAATCTCATAACCAAAGGAAATGTTGGACACCTTTTCTAACACAAAATTTGTTCTTGTTGTTTCACTGCTAAGTTGTATTAGACTCTTTTGCCAACCCATGAACTGTAGCCGCCAGGCTCTTCTGTCCATGGGATTTCCCAGGCAAGAATACTGGAGTGGTTGCCATTTCCTTCTCCAGGGAATCTTCCAATCCAGCGATCAAACCTGCATCTCCTGCTTTGGCAGGCAGATTCTTTCCCACTGAGCCACTTGGGATACTCCTAACACAAAATACTTGATGTTATTTAATAAGAACATTTTAATGCAACAATTTAGAAACCAAATATAAATAGAGAAAAGTAAATAATCACTATAAAGACTTAATTGAAATCATCAAGTAACCGAGTAAAAGACCCAAAGACTTATTCACTTTAAGCTAATAATTCATGTGTACTACTTTCCTTATTCATTTCTCTTTTAAATTTTGGTGCTGTCATAGGGAAGGACAAAAAGACTCAAGCGGATGGTGTACCTAGCCACTGTTACTCTAACTGTTTAACTACATTTTAAGTATTTTCTTCATTAAGGCAGAAACATTTCTAAGTGTTTATCAGTAAGGATAAATCCTTACAAGCTACCTGATTTTTTTCTTTACTCTAAAGGGAAGAGGTAAAATCTTTTCCCTTTAGTATTCCTTTATCTTCCTGACTCGATATTTACAACAGGGTAAAAGTTGTTTGCTATAAATTCTTACCCTTAGCTTACGCACACAAAGGACTCCCAGTGAGAGCCTATCCCCTAGTGATTATCAGGGTAACTTTCTAAACTAATTCTGTGATGCAACAAAGCAATGCCAGGAATTAAGTTTGGAAAGTTGGTTTTTTAAAGAAGAAAAATAGGAAGTCAAATTCTCAAGTTACTGTTCTGAAATGCCAACAGGCGAGGCTATCACTAAACACTGGCACAGGGCTTAAAAAGTGAAACCTGGAAGCTACATTATTCATTTTAATAAAACAGTCAATGCACTTAATTTGGGTTTCCTAAGAAAAAGTTGTATTATTTTAGCTATTAGAATCTACTGCTCTTTATTTGGTGATGGTTTCAGCTCACTGATTCCCTGAGGACTCTGCAAATGACAAATGGGGAAGACAGAACATGATGGCACCTACAGGAAAAGGGAAAGGAAGGCTTGACAGGAGCTTCGACTTTAGTATAATAACTGAATAAAGCACTGGATATCAACAGAAAGAGGAACTATCTAAATATAGGCAGAGGCCGACTGACACAAAGTCTCTCAGCTTGCTAATTCTAATTTAAATAGTAGAGAAAACAAAAAGGCCATTAGATAGCTCTAAGTCAATGTGAGAAAGATATATCAGTTACCTACATTTTGATTAAAAGATAGTCTGCTAAAAGAATTCTAGGCAAAAAAGATTCCAGTCTTTTGAGTAAGGCAAACCCAAGGATCTTCAGATATCTAGGGCAGGTTTAATAAAAATTGGCACAGGCCTTAAAAGCTGCCCCTACCGAAAATGATTTCCAAGATTTCATAAACAGGAGCCTGAAATACCATATATATACACACTAATAAACAAATTTATACCTCTTAGTGAGTAAATGATGTAAGGAATGTATAGGGCCCTTAAATCCTTTAATGGGGTCTATTTAATAATATCATCCTTAAAAAATACTGTTGGAGAAGGAAATGGCAACCCACTCCAGTATTCTTGCCTGGAGAATCCCATGGATGGAGGAGCTTGGTGGGCTACAGTCCATGGGTCGCAGAGTCGGACACAACTGAGAGACTTCACTTTCACTTTAAAAAATACTGACTTGCCAAATTAGTAATATCTAAAAAAGCTTAAATTTATAATAGTCAAAAATGAATAAGGCAATTTGGTGAGATATTTTTCAAAGCTTAACACACATTAATCTTCAACCTCTGTCTGCAATGAAAAAGAATAAACAGTGCCACAATACTTTACAGGTATTAAACTACTAATAGATATATTAGATATCTGCCAACTGAAGCTGTAGATGCTTAGAACTAACAAAGCCAGCCACTACTCCTCTTCTCAACTGAAAATTAAGCTAGATGAAAAGCTAAAAGGAAACAACTAGTCAGTTTCCATGGGGTTGAGTTTTTCATCTTGGTAACAACATGTCAATTTACAGTGAAGAATGGCTGATCTAGAATAAAAGTTCTGATTATATTTTGGCACTAATACCCTATAGACAACTATCCAAGTATCTGTTATACTTCTTTGGCTCTGGACAAAAGAGGATCCAAGGAGAAGAGAAAATATTTTCAACCCATGAGAAACTAGATATAACAACTTGCCTCACTTCTGATACCTTAAATATTTCTAGGATCTAAAAAAGAAAACATGTATTTAGTGGTAACGGGTGATGAGGCGGCAACTTCTCTGGCTGCTTTATAATGAAAAGAAATCTTTTAATTAGATCCAAATTATAAAAAGTAAAGTTCAAACCTTTCTAAATCATTTTGATGAAAATAATAGGTATTATTCATATTGCTATCATAGTAGCTCATGAAAGTTAGCTATTTCAAATAAATTATCTTATATCTAACAAACATTTTATAACATTTCTAAGAAGAGTGTGATTTTTCCTTTCTCTAAGGGAAAAGTATAAAGTACATCCCTAAAGTACTCACCCTGGCTACATTGGTAAGCCATCTGAATGATTAAAACTTCATGCTGTTTCATGCCACAATTTACATTTATGTCTCGATATTGCTATAGCTGTACAATTTAAAAATTGAATCTATAAATACAGCACTATACATTATACACTTCTTGTTCTACAAGTAACCATTTTAAAACATTTCCAGTTAAGTAAGGAACACATTATCAAAAAGATAGTTTGTTAGAAAATATCCTGAGTGATACAGTAAATCAAGCCTAAGAATTAAAAGACTGTTACAGACCATGTCTTAGCATGACATGTACATGCACGCAGCAATACTTTATTCTAATGAGATGGAGTTCAGTCCATGAGTGTTATCCAAACTATGCCAAAGGACACAAATGCGCTGCCAGGCAGAGTTAAAAGAATCTAACAAAGCTTTGTGTGAATTTTAAAAACATTGTTTGCACTCAACTTCTGTTAATTAGACACAGATTGATGGAGTGCTAATAAATATTCAGCAAAATAAGTGAACACAGCATATACTATCTAAAATGTGTATTAAGCAGAAAGATAAACCAAAGTATCTTTTGCCACATGCGAAGTCCAAGACTTCAGTCTATACTTTAAAAAGTTACAAAAAAAAAATTATAGAACATTTCTGTGAGAAAAACTATTTCAGGTGTTTATAAAACTGTAATGCAGATACAGTGAATTCTAGCAAACAAGCTTAAGGTTAAACTCTCTTGCTAAGAATTAAACGATTGCTACTTTGATACCTTAGTCTTTTCCCTTCCCCAATTTCTTAACATGAAATAACATTCTGCTTTGAGTCACTAAGGCTTTTTAGAGAGAAATTATATAAAACAGCACAAAGTTAACTGTAGGTTTTTTTTAATAGAACATATTTTTATATTAAACACACATGGGTAAGGGGATATTTCATGTAATAAAATCCAATAGAGTAAGCCCTTCAAAAATATACTTTAAAGTGCAAAGAAAGTATGTTTATATTCTATTTAAAATACATATTGTCCTTTTGGTTTATTTTGCTGCTTTGTCTCATGCTAAATACCATGTGATTCCCCCCCCCTCCCAAAATAATAAAGATCAGTTTTAACGATGAGAAACTGTGCAAAGCAATTCATGCATACATTGTTGCATGTATGCATTTCATATGCAAATATTCATACCTATCCCAGAGGTTCTTTGATTCCTGAACCGTGTTCAAATGGAACGCTTGGTAGAAAGCAGTTGAAGGATTCCTGTGAGACCCAAGAATCAAATGGAAATGAAGTTGAGAAAGTACAGTAAAATCACTACTTTTCAAAAAAAGAAGGAATATTTTAGATTTCTAACACAGTGCAACCACTTTAATTAAAAAAAAAAAAACCCATTAGCTTGATTAAAAACATTTCAAAAGAAATTTAAAAACTGGACAAAATCCAGCAGACCCCGACAACAATGCAGGAAAAGAATGGGGTAATACAGATAAAATTAAATACTAACTAGCATCCAGTTGTGTGTGTGTGTGTTTATATGCCTATGAGCGTGATCAACTCATAGCTTAATCAGCAACTATTTTGTATCAGATGCCTTTATAAATCCCTACACATGTCAACAGTTTAACAAAGCTGTTCTCAGGTATAGTGTTCACAAAATGGTGCTGCAACTAGAGGGGAGCTTTCTAATTTCTCTCATTTGTAGAGTGTCCCCTTAAGGGGTAAGAGCTTATACGCCTTTATCACCATCCAGTTCTAAGAATTCCCTGGAGAAATATTCCCTAGGGCTATCCTATAGAATCTTGACGGGCAAGCTCCCAGCATGCTTGTTTCACTTCGCATCTCAGAAGTTGTTTCTCAGGTGACTGCCAGTTTCTCTGCCACCCCAGCATATTTCCAGTCCCCCCAGCTCCCAACCTGCACACCTGCCATACCACTTCCATAATTCCTGATGCATGCTGTAGCAGAGTCACAGCAGCAAGCCAAGACTAAGCAAGCAAAGTGCTGATTACCTACCAGACTCTGTTCTAAGTGCTTTACGTTTATTAACTCAATACTACAACAGTCTTAAGAGGTAGGTGCTATTATTATTCCCATTTCATGGACACAGGAACTGGATCAGAGAGAAGACCCTGCTGAATGTCACAAAGCTAATTACGTGGCAATCTGATCCCAGAATTTATACTCAAACTACTATGCTAAGCATACAGCAGAGTTAAATTTTAACCTTTCTAGGTCTGTCTCTTTATCAGTTAAATGGTGATATTACCAGTTAGCCTTGCAGGGTGGTTCAAGAACTGAGACTATATATAAAGTTCCTGGCATTCTGTCAATGCTCAGTAAGTGACAGCCATTATCTTAATCATCAAAATGAACTTCAGATACAACATGGAAATTCTGAGATCCTAACTAGTGCCTTAGGAGAGTCTGCAGTATTGCTAGTACAATAAGAAAACTATTTCCAAGTTCTACTGGAATAACAACCAAATATCAACAAGTATCATTGATCACCAAATAAAACACTCAATAGAATTCCATGATTACAAAATTCAAGATATATTATCTACTGAATTAAAAAAAAAAAAAAAAAAAGGCATTTTAAATTTTAACCAGAAGGTACCTTTTAGATGATCCCAAACTAAGAAAGACAGACACTAGATGCCAGCATGTCATCAGTGCAACTGTTTGATTAATTAGGAGTCTTCAGTATGTGTTCTTTTTGCTTTCCCTACTTCAACTCCTTTCTATTCTACTACTCCTGCACTTTTCTCTTGACTAAGTCCAAGGCAACTGAAGGCACTGACTAGACCGACTAATTATCAAGAAAGAAAGAAGAGGTTGTTATCGTTTAACAACTTGTACCCTCTCTAGATGTATTTACCATGGCTTTTTTTTTCCCACTGTACTTAGAAAATCTGTCTGCCAAATTAAATGAAAGCCAACTAAACCAACTGAAAACTCAATTTGGCTTTCTTTAGCAGTCTCACCCAAGATCATATGGGAACAAGTTTGCTATTCACACAGGTCTGTTTGGAGACCTTGGGTTTAAAATAAACAAAGTGACACAAAAAGGAAGGTAGTGAATACAAGAAAATAACAAAGAGTAAACTTAGAACTTACTCTGTAAGTCTGGAATTAAACATTTGGGTTGCAAGAGCTGGCAGTTAACAATTCCTTTTTACATATATATTCAAAATATATAAGCCATATGGAGTTATACAATCTATGCAGTATAAAATTTTTTAAATAGTTGAGATTCCAGGGATAAACATTTATATAGTGTTCAAAATATGAATTTTTTGGTTTCTGGAATACTTAAGCTGGGATGTTATCCATACACGGAGAGCTTTTTAGCAAATAGCAACAATTAATCTCAAAACACTGATTAGCAGGCACAGATTAAAGGAGTCAAGTCTATGAAAACTAGTTGATCACGAATTTCAAAAGGGCCATTTGTAAATACTGAAGGGCCAGATCAAAGACTTTTGTTTTGGAATGGTGTAAAATTGAGGAAATCAAGAGTCCAAGGAAAACACTGTTAATAGGGAGCATTTCAAGTTTATAGTCTATGATATTTGAAGGCATCAAGAAGCAACTGATATTAAAAATTCGTTAGAAATACTGAATTTTATGGAGATTTGGACACAAATGCTCTTCTGCTCAAGAAATAAAATTTGAAACCACTTTTCTAACATATTTGATGTCAATGTAAACTAAATATAAAGTATTTATATATAAATATAAGATATTCATTTAAATATAAAGCCAAAGAAGCACTTCTTCAAAGACTGAGGTATGGTTTACTCTCAATTTATTTCAGCCTGCTACAGGAAAACATTTATTTTCCTATTTGTAAAAAAATTTTGCCAGCTCCTAGACAAAATTTCAACACCAGCAGACAATAAACATTCTCTGAGTTTATATACTGAATAGTCTGTCATGATAATTATCAAGTACATGAATGTAATACCTGAGAAAGTAAGTTAAATGTGACATATGTCTACCTGCTAAAGATACTATCTCTGTAGGGTTGCCAACTATAATAGCAAGAAAAAACATATGTACCTCAACTTCAGAAATCTCTAAATAGAAACCAAGGAAACACAGTAAGCAAAGGAACAAGGGCCATCTCTCCAACATTATCATCTACAAACTTTAAATGATTTAAAAAACATCTTTTAGGTAAAAGGTTACAACACAACAGATCAGTGTCTACAGATGCTTTTCCTTTACCCTATCTCATAGCCAGGAAAGTAATAAAATTAACCCTGGCTGTGGAGTCAGAAAGCCTGAATCTGACCTTGTGCCTTGTTTGACTTAATAGCTATGTGACTCAAATCCTCAGTTTCCTTAATCATAAAAAAGGGGAGAAAAACAGTCACTACAATTGCTGAAAAGATGAAATGAGATTATGTATACATAGGCTCTAAAACAATTAAGCCTGGTCTGTGTTTAATACAGGGTTATGATTTCTAAATGTGTTATATAAAAATCAACTTTTGGTAGAGTATATTAACATATACCAAATACTTTACCATTATTAAGGTACTACTGGGGCAAACAGACTACTTAAGGCAAGCAGAATACATTAACCTGGAGCCAGGTATACACCAAGTTATTTAATCCATTCTATTGGAGAATTCTACCTCTGGGATTCAGATCTCCCCCAGGATTTCCTTATATACAACTTTATCACAAGATTTTAATTAAAAATACAATAATCACTATAAAGAGTATTGGAATGGTTCCAAGATACATACTACTTAAACAATAAAAGCTTTAAGAAACTTCAAGAACAGCAATCACAAACTTAAATTCCTTTCTGTGACATTTAAGCCCTTAAACATTCTGGTTACTGTCAAATTAATCACATCATGTTCCACATCTGACAGTCTTACTCTTCCACATTGTTACACAAAACTGCCCTCCTACTTGGAAAATCATCTGCTTCTTTCATCAGTGACCCAACCTGAATGACTCTTAAGATTCAGTTCAAGAGTTAGCTTCCATAGAATGCAAAAGTAATAATGGGTTGCTTCTGAGGACAGAAATTGGGTAGAAGGACAGAGGTGGCAGAAAGGCTTTCAATTTATACTTGCATATTTTGAATTTTGAACTGCGTAAATGTATTACCTATGCAGAGAATAATTTAAACAGAAATCAATCTAACTATTCCCTCCCTACACAAATCTGACTAGATGTCCTAAATTGTTCCCATTAATAACTTAAATATTCCATCACAGCCTACAATGAAGTATACAATTGGTAATTGTTTCCATAAATCCTGAGATCTTAAAGGAGAAGATAAGTCTTATTTCTGTATCTCTGTCTGTACTACTCAGAGAACGCAGAGAAAGTTGAATGATTGACATACTGCCACTTCAAATGTTTTTCTGGGCATTCAACCTGCTTACAGAGTATTTGTAAACTTCATTTTTGGGGTCACACACTAGTCTAAGGGCAGGAAAAGGGTTTTACCAAGAGGAAGGTTTAAGTTGGCAGCTCTCTCATGTATGGACTTAGGGAATCTTAAAGTCTGACCAAAGGCTCAAATTTTAATTTTACCAATGAGGAAAACCAAGAAAATTAAATGACTTGACCAAATAAATCAGCTAAATGATGGAAAAGCCAGGATTAGAACACAAGTTTCTGAACCACTTATTATATCATGAATTTTTCTGGCCCGAACCAATGTCTCCTTTTCTCTAATTATATCCATGCCATGCAATTTCATTTTTGGATCAAAACCGAAGACTCTTGATTCCATCATCTGTAATGGTCACTCATGATATGCCGTATGGTACATAACTAAACACACTATAGATTATTTGATCAAGAACCCCCTCTCCTTTGTTTTCAAAAGCTAGGTAGACCATATAACATGGATTTGTTTTGGTTTACTTATAATACCAGTTATTAAAACTGAATTCTAGTTCTATTTTAGAAACTAGTCAGCCTTAAACTGAGTATCCTTCATACACAGATTAAACAATTTACTTGTGTAACAATGAAGATGGATAGCCTAAATCTTTACAGATAACATTTAAAACACACTAGCATTATTTACAATAATTGACAAATTAATCAGTTTCTCTTCTGGATATCTATATTCTTTAATCAGATTTTAGTAAGAGTTTATGGGAAAGGACGTTTTAAGTAATTTAACATTTAGACTTCACTTATTTGTCTTGCCTACTGTGATGAGTATTAATTATCAGGACGTTTACTAATCGTCTATGTCCATGGTGAACAGTATTAACTCAATGATCTACAAAATTTTCACATAACTGTCATATATAAATGTACAACTTAAAGAGTATGAGTTCGTTTTTTTTTTTAACAAAAGGTAGCTTGAGTACAAAGACATAAAACTAAAACTAAAAACTTTAACCTGACTTGATGCTTTAAATTTGAGTGGTAAGCAGTCCAAAGTAGCATAGATGAAATTTAATTCACCTGATTTAAAAGGAGAACCAATCACATACTTTTTAGAAGTAGAGCAGATAATCAATATACCTTAATGTTACCAGTCAAAATCGGAAGAGTATACATTAAAATATATTATGAAAAATCATGTAATAATGTATAAGAATGATACAAATTACTGTTCCTAAATCTTTACAGAGGAGTCCCAATTTTTACCCTAAGCAAAGCCAGGTTAAGAATATAACAAATATTGAATCATCTGGTATGTTCAAGAATTATTCTGGTAAAGACCTAATTATACAAATGACTCAGGAATGCATATTCTTTGTGGATGCAGTAATTTGTATTACATGATTTAAAAGAACAGCTTCAAATCACAAGACTACTGATTTAGTATAAAGAAAAAAACTTAAGGGATTTATTACAATTCAGAAATTTTGCTACACATATCCCTTCAACACTGTCAACAATTAAGACTTATTAAAAATCTGCTCTTCCCACTAATAAAAAGATTCCTTAGAACATTATTATTCAGGCTACATTTAACCAGATATACCTGTTTTTGTAAAGCCTCTCTTCTATTTAAAGAGTAATTCAATTAAGAAATAGTATCTTTCTGGAAAAGCAAATACATACTGGTCTAAAACAATTATTAAAAGAAGAAATTAGACCATTGTTCCTTACTAGTAACATGGTATGGTTCCTATTCCTTTTGAGACCATATTCCATATTATTTCACTATATTTACTTCTGTCTTGGTTATCTGCTATTACTTCCTACTCCCTAAACCCCTCAGCATCTACCATTTTAGGGAAAAAAAAGTCAATGTTCTTTTATACTCCCCTATCAAACCATTCCTCAGGAAAGAGATTCATTTTGATTTCTTTACCATCTGATTGGTGGGGCAGCTCTTTGTTACTAGAGGACTCTAGAGGCCCTCCAACTTCTGGTGCTTAGAAAGACTAAGTGTGCTCAGTCATGCCCGACTCTCTGCGACCCCATGAACTGCAGCCAACCAGGCTCCTCTGTCCAGGAGATTTTCCAGGCAAGGATACTGGAGTGGGTTGCCATTTCCTTCTCCAGGGGATCTTCCCAACCCAGGGATGGAACCCAGGTCTCCTGCACTGCAGGCAGATTCTTTACCAACTGAATTACCAAGTACCAGGTCATAAATCTAGTATCATGTTTTATTATTTCCAAATTAGTGCTATCAAAATTCCCAAAGAACAGACTGGTCTTACATTTATTCTCATAAGGGAGAAAATATATACCCCACTACCAGTACTGAAAAAAAAAAGAAAAACTTCTCACTATAATTCAAAATACCCTCCATCCCTTTCAAGAAAAAGACTGTTAATAAATTCGTTAACTTGGCAATGTATCTTACCCACACACATAAAAGCCCTTATATTTTCCAAAGAAGTTAACCAATGTTCAATCCATACAATTTAGTTCACAGAAAATTTTAAACAACTGTGTCACCGTGAATAAAAAAGGCCATATGCCTGCTGATACAATTCCTGGTTTTAAGAATTTCAGACACTTTTTGATCATTGGCCTTTCTGGAAATGTATGATAATGTCCTTGACTTAGAGCCAGGTTTTATGACTAAAGCATACCAGTGAGGCACTCTGATGAATGCATCAATATCAGTTTTTATACTAAATAACAATGTCACTCATTTGATGTCAATCAAACTTTGACTACAAAATCCTTAGTAAGAGTACTTAGGCATAAGATGGTATCTAGTATGTGGTTTAAACATCAACTATAAAGCCACAAGGCAAAATTCAATATCGATAAGGAACCATAAGCTCCCAAAGAAATACAGATTCAAGTAAGGAGCTTTCACTTTTAAAGACTAAATGCAGTTAAGTTTTTTCAGAGCTCTGGAAAGTTACTTACAGGTTTTTAAAACACAGTAAGAGTGACAGTTTTGCCTCCTGATACACATTTACGTAATTCTCTTAAATGTCAAGTAAAAAAAAAAAAACTTCATTAAAAAAAGTATATGTATATCTCATACACGTATCTATGTATACAACTATACAAACAAAATCTGTGTTTATAGCACATACCAGGACACACCACTTAACACTCACAATTTATACTCTTTTATCAGCAGTCATTAGCAAACTACACAAATAAAACTATTAACAAGATATAAAGATATCTGCCACTAGAGGATCCTTACAATCAGGTTTTCAACAGTCTTCTGGTTGCAGTAGACAGTTCACAATTGCAGCCATTCATGAGTTCCTGGAATGTGGCCTACAGAGTTCACATTGGTCAGTTATCTATGGAAAACGATCTGTGCTGTGTTCCTTTTCCAAAAGGGCCAGTAAGATTTTGCACCACCCCCTTTTACCAAATTGGAGTCTGTTAAGCCTATAGGTAGTTTAAAAATTTTTTGTAACCTTTACTGTAGAAATGTCTATGTATTTTTTATGAATCATGTTTTCAACCACTATTACATCCTCCAGTTTACGCAAAATCAATTTAAATAATCTCAACAACTGACCATTAAGCTAGAATGATATAAAATGTTATGCTAATTAACAATATAAGGTCAATGGGCAATGTTAACTGAGAACTTCAAGACTTTTCTTACTTGGCATACAAAACCATCAGTCCCTTTAAAAATAGGATAGTACATAAGGTCTGATTCTTTAAAATAAATGGTCTCAAAATGAGCCAATACAGATCCTTGTATTAAGTAACAGAACCAATATCTACAAGATAGAGTGTTTAATATATCAACTTAAACCACCTGAATCTTTTTATTTTCCATTTTCCTTCCTTTTCTCAAAGAAATAGATTGTGTTTACTAACATCTTAATGGTTTTTTAAAAAGCAAACATCTTTTAAAAAAATATTTAAGGATCTGAAATTTGTCAACCTATTAATAATTACTCAAGACCTCTCACTCCAATATTTTGTTTACATCTGAATGACTGCAAATAAAACTGTATGAAGATTTCAATTAAAGGCAACTTAAAATCATATTAAAAAACAAATATAAAAAGACCCCAAAACTATTTCTACTTAATGGATTTATTCCTTCACCAGGTGTGTTGGTCCAGTGACAAAACAGTCAAATGTGTAAGATTACATCTTAGAAACTGGCATGTTAAATCAGAAACCAATGAAAGACTATAGCAAAAATTAGAAATGCACATTTGATAAGCAATGAAGATTTTAAAAGACTGGGTGGGGGAGGGAAGTGCCACATTTAAAATAGGAGGATACACACAGGAAAACCCCAGCACTGGTTAACTGTTAAAATTGATAAGAACTCTGATACAGTAGTATCTGTAATTCAGATAGTGGTAGGTTTGGAAATAAGATTCTTCAAATTCTTGAAATTACCAACTCTTTTAATAAAGAGAAGAAATAAATGCATCCTTGAGGTCATATCCTAAAGGATACAACCCAGAGTTCCCATTTATCAACAGATCTCTCTGCTTCATACCATATCATCACATTAAAGTTCTGGCGAATATAAATGCAAAAAAACTGAGAGGTATGAAGGACAGAAAAATACACTCAGTTCACAGGTGTGCATGTGTTTTTTTGGGGTGCTGAGGGGCTGGGAAACCAGTCATTATTTCTTGAAGAGATATGAGGTGGGGGGATGTACAACAGGAACAGAGAGGTAAACAAATGATTATTAACCAACTCATCAAAAAAACTGGTTTCTGGCAGCTAGAAAAGGGAAGATGCTGATTATTACCAAAGGTGAACAAATAAACTCATATGGCATTTCAGGTGTGCACCAATGTGTGAAAAGTGAAATATGGCAGAAAATGTAGAGAAGGATTTTTCTGAGTGGCTTGTGGAATCAGTCTTTACTTGGTAGTCCCATCCACATAAAATTTCTCAGTGACTAGCTGAGCTCATTTATGGACATGTGGTATTCTCTAAGGGTTCTCAAAATAAAGACACCCCACAAGCAAATCTCCTATTAAAAAAGATGAACTTTGAAGAGAGGATGAATTTCAGTGAGCATTTCAAACCTACAGAAGTATGTAACAAAAATACAAGGGTAATTCAAAATGAAAAGAATGTGAAGAAACTCAGAAGAAAATAAGAAGAAAAAGTTTTAACAGGTCTCATCGTATTCTAGATACCAATTACTCCAGAAATCTATAAAGGTACTTCTGATCCTTTACCACATATAAAATTAAACCTTTCTCAAAACAAAAACCCCAGAAAATAAATTTCTAACTGTGAAGTACCTGAAACTTTCTCTGTGATTTTTAAATGTAATTTTTGGTAATAAGCTAGTTTTTTAAAATTTGCATTATACATACTACGTCAAATTTTCATGTGACATTTCCTCAAAACCACTTGAAATCCTTATTAAACCATAACCAAACATCAACTGTAGTGGACTTGGTATGGCAGTACACCAATCTGCCCTTGAACTGTTTAAAAAGCATCCCCCCTAGAGGGAACCAGTTGTTAACGTTCGTATTTTTACTATAAAATCACCCTAATTTTTAAGAACTACAGCTTTCCCTTCTGTCAGAGTCTCATATCTCCCCTTTCTAAAGTAAAAAGATTGATGAAAATAAGAACATCTTTTCAATACACTTTCTGCCTTTAAAAAAAAAAAAAAAGGCATCTTAAAAAAAGTCACTGGGAAGCCTCCTGGCCTGTCCTCTTTTATTAAAGGGCCGAAGACAGGATCTTCAAAGCCGAATTTGACATTTCATCATTATCTCTCCACCCTTTCCAGATACACTGGAGATATCTTACATGGTTATTTCTCTATTACAGGGCCTCCTGGTTTTCCAGAATGGGAGTCTTAACTCATTTTATGTCTTAGTCTCAAAACTCACACTGACAAAACACTCTGCCATTAAGTGTTCAAGTGTGATCGACATCTAATAAAGGGACAATCGTACGGGGCATAACCTACTAGCTACCACTTACAAAACGAGAAGATTAAACTAATATCCACCCTTTCGAACCAACAATGCTGCATTCCTATCCATTTTGGTGCTTATAAACAGCTATGACATCAATTCTACCATTTTTTACATCAGTAATTTAAAACGAATGTCTTTTCAAGAACCGATAAATCAATTTTATTAAATACAAACTATCTTTTATATTTAGAAATGTTAAGGTCCTCAAATTGGAAAAAAGAAACAAAAGAATCTCCCACAATTGCATCCTAAACTACAATGTTTGGTCAAGCATTCCCATCAAATATTTCAAATAAGATTTCCATACCTGTCTTCATCACCATCAACAGGAATAGCTATGCTGAATACAGAGGTGGCGAGACTGTTCATGGGTGTTAACTGAAGGGGGTTTGCCAGGGCATCTGCAACAGGAGGCTTCACAACAGGCTTATTTTCAGCAATGAGAGAAAGTGGTGGTTGAGGTAGGGGTTCTGATTTTCTTCTAGTATCGTCAACTTGCCCGACTAAAGGCTGGGTCTGAGTCTGAAACTGGCTCAGGTCAGACTGCGGTAGACTCGTCGGGGCACTGGCTGTGCCGGGCACTAAGGGCAGCCCCACGTGCTGGATGCTGCTGCCGCTCCTGCTGACCGGAGGCTGGCTGCAAAGCTGCGGCGCCTGGCCCAGGGGCGCGGGAACATTTGGCATAGTAACAGAAGTCGTCGACACACTAGGCACGCTGGGAGCGGGCGCGGCTGCAGGCACGTTGGCAACTCCGGGCACCACGGCGAGAGGGCCGCTGGGCACGACCGACGGCGCGCCGCTGCCACTCATCTGCGGCGGAGGCGCGGCCTGCGGCTGCCCGACCCCGGCGGGAACCAGGCCCGACGGCGCCGTGCCTCCCACGGCAGCCGCGGGCACTCCGGCCTGCTGACCCGGCGCGGCCGGTCCTCCGGTCGCGGGGCCCGGCCCAGGGGCCACCGCTTCTCCGGGCAAGGAGGGCGCACCCATCACCTGCGCGCCAGTGGAGGCGGCGTTCTGGCCGGTGCCCGCGGGGAGACCGGCGACCGCGGCGAGACCCGCTGCTGCGCCCGCGGAAGAGGGCTGCGCCGGGCTGGGCGGCTGCAGGCCGGCCACGTGCGGCTGCAGGTACTCACTCTGGGCGGCGGGCGGGACGGGCAGCAGATGGCCCGGCGGCATCTGAGGCTGAGAATACGCGAACTGCTGGGGCGGGGGCGCGGTGGCAGCGCCCACGGCAAGGCCGGGCTGCGCCAGGGTTACATTCGTCAGCGGCAGGCCCTGTCCGTTGGGCCCCGGGGGCCCGGCGCCCTGGGCCTGGCTGGGCGGCGGGGCTGCCAACCTCTGCGGCGGCCCGGCCGCGGCTCCCGGGAACAGCGGCAACGAAGCCGAGCTTGGAGCCACAGCCCCACCTACGGGCGGCGGCGGCGGCTGCGGCTGCCCAACGCCAAAACTCTGCGGCGGGGCCGGGGCGGGTTGGCTCATTTTCTCCGACTGGGGTAGCTGTGACACAGCAGTCAAGGAGCTGTCAGTTCCCGAGTCAGGCCCATGCGCGCCCGGCACGGAGGCCACCACCACCACCACCGACCCTCCGGTGGCGCCCAGGCCGCTGTCTCGCTCCGCAGTCTGGTCAAAAGTATTGCTGTGCCTAATGCAATCCCCGGACCGGGTCAGGACGCTGCTATCGGAATCCCGCTCATAGTATTCCATACACGTCCATCGGCCGCGTCTATAAGGCTCCCCGCTGCCATGGTCCAGCTTGATCACGCGAAAACGCGAACTACAAATGGTGGGGGGCTGTGATGAGGCGGCAGTTCCTGGCGTGGCGGACGGCCCTGTGAGCGGGGGGGCGCCGGGGGCCCCCGAGGAGGGGACTGAGGTGGCGGCCGGCGACAGGGTGCTGGCCAGCACCCCGGCCACGCTCCGGGCCGAAATGGCTCCTCCTCCGTTCGCCGGAGCGGCTGTAGCGGCCGCCAGCTGTCCATCCAGGAGGAGGTTGGGGGAGACGGTTCCGGGAGTCTCCGCATCCCCAACATTGTTGAGCGTCTCTTCGGAGGAGCTGCGCTCGCAGACCTCCTCGGGGCCGTAATCCGTGGCCCGAGAAACGTCGAATATCTCGGAAGAAACGTCCTCCGTGCGTGACTCATCCGGGTCGTCCAGGCTCTCGGTGTCCTCGGTGATGCTAGTAGCCACCTGGGCCGTAGTGACACTGGTGATCTGGAAGCAGCTCTTCTTCTTGGCCGGCATCTTGGACATGGTGAGGAAGGCTGGAAGGGCAGAGAGGCACCCGGCTCCTCCGCGATCTTGCCAGAAACCAGGAAGGGCAGAACACTGGCCCCCAAAGACAAAGTCCGCGTCCGTGCTGGGGTCTGAGGCCCGCCGCTCTAAGAGTCACGGGCTGATCCGGGCGCCGGCCGCTCCGTGAGACATCCTCCTCCCGTTTCCTTATCCGAGTCGGTCTCTACGGCTCTGCCCCCGTCTCACTCGTGCGGCGGCTCCTCCTTCCTTCTCGCCTCCCGCAGTCGCGGCGCCTCAATTCAATCCCCCCCGTGGCGGCGAGAGCACTATCCCAGGGGCGGGTCGGCTGCTTCCTCCTCGCGTCTTCGGGCCGCCGTGGTCAATCCAGCTCCGCGCGGTCAGCAGGCCTAGGCTGGGGGTGGGAGTGGGAGGGCGAAGGGGAGGCGGCGGCGGCGTGAGGGGCGGTGCTGCCCCGCTCCGGCTCTTCGAACCAGTGCCGGCGTCAGCTCCGGGCTCTCGGACGCCGAGGGAAGCAGGAGTGGCGAGTCCGGAGCCAGGGATTCCTGATTCAGCCAGGAGCTGCGGGCGGGTGGCGGAGCTTCGGCGCGGGCGGGCGGCCCTCCCTCCCCGGCTCTAGCCGGAGCTCAGTCCCAGGGACATGTCGACTGTCTCAGGCGGAAACCTGCTCCGGGGGAGGGGAAAGCCGGCTCGGTCCTCCCCTATACAGGGGGAGCCACCCCCGCGGGCGGGCGGTGGCGGCGGTCTCGGCCTTCCCCTCGCGGCTCCTGAGAGAGTGAGGGGCGGCGGCCGGCAGGCCGGCAAGCGACGGCGCGCCGGCTGTGTGAGGTAGCTGCGGTAGCTTCTTCCACTCTTCCTCGGTGCGCCCGGTTCGCAGGCCGTGTAGAAACTGAAATTCAAACTGCTGAAGCGGCGGCTGCAGCTCCCTCCCCTCGGCCAAGATGGGGCTGAAATGGCCGCGCCAGGGATGCTGGGAGGAGCAGCAGCCCCGCTGCCGCCGCCGCTGCCGACTAAAATGCCGCCGCTGCCGCAGCCACCGCCAGCGCCGCAGCC
Source organism: Bos indicus (assembly GCF_029378745.1). Taxonomy (NCBI): domain Eukaryota; kingdom Metazoa; phylum Chordata; class Mammalia; order Artiodactyla; family Bovidae; genus Bos; species Bos indicus. The sequence goes on from NC_091760.1 coordinate 118,093,431, forward strand.
GCCGCCGTTCCGTGACGCACCGGCGTCGTGACGTCACCGCCCCGCCCCCTCCGGTTTCCTGCAGAGTTTCGCGTGGAGGCTGGGGGGTAGTGGGCGGGGCTAAAGGTTAAAACGGGGAGCGGTTTTTTTTTTTTTAATTTAAAAAATTTTTTAAATTTAAATTTTGCCCTGTACGTCTTTAAGAGTTGAAGAACTAAAGACTCTTAAATTCCAACTCTAGGAAAACTTACAGCCGCGCCAACTGAAGGTTTTTATATCGGTTTATTCGGAGACATTGGAAACTGGAGGTCATGTGCTTGCTGTGTCTAATGTTTAGCAAAATCTTAGTGAAAGAAGGCGATAGGAATGGAGGTTGGGGGATTTAGCTAGGATAAAGAGGGAGACGGCTGGAGGAACCGAATCACTTATAAAAAGCCTTTCCTGAAAATGAATTTTATCCACTATAGTCAGAAGAGTGAAATATTGAGAGAAATGAGGACGATTAACCAAGAATAGCAAGCCAGATTGAGTCAGAAAAAGGATCTTTCAGCCAGAAATTTTAGTCTCCAACAATGGCATCAGGAGATGGTTACTTGCCCAGGATGAGGTCAGTTTAAAAAAAGATTAGAGGTTACCAATATATTCCTAATTTTCCTGAGTTTGTTGTGATTCCAGCATCGAAGAGTTCGTTTAAACATCTTGAGACTGTTTTTACTTTCAGCATGAAATCAGCTTATGGGCTCCATAAATGTAGAACCTACTGCGTTAAATAGTTGTAGTTCTTTCTTCTGTTTATTCTGAAACTCTTAGTTAGAGCCAGAGTGTTAGATGGCTTGGATTGGGCCATGAACAATCAGAGCAAGTTAGAAAGCACTCTTTCCTGTCCAGAAAGCAGCTATGCAAGTACTGGAGAATTGACCATCATTTAGTTACTCTCTGGCAAAAGAAAATGGTAACGTCGTTCTTTTAAGTAGTTTTTAAAAAAAGAGGAAGGTGGCTCTTTGACACATCGTTTAGGTAAAATCTAAAGTGTCTTGATGGAATTCAAAGTTTAATATCTATTACAGCTTTAGCAATCATATCATGACTGACATAAATCAAGGTAATTATTGTATTCAGTTCTCTAATCTTTGAAGAATAGAAATATTTTTTATCCCAAAGGATCTTTTGATAATTTAAAATTTCAGAGAACTTTTTAGGTCATTAGTTGAAAATAATATACAAGGATATGTCTATGTCATTAAACTTTAGGAGAAATTATGTATTCCAAACCAAATGACTGAGGTCAGGATTTGAAATAAGACCACATAATAAAATCCCTGCTTCTTAAGGGGGCGGGAGAGAGTAAAGGAACCAAGGGTAACATAATGCTGCTATTGTGGCAAAAATAGCTAATGGAATGTTTCATTACTAAATCTGTAATTTAAGTAATTGTTAGAGACAGTTTTCCATCAATAAGTTAGATCAACTGGTTACATCAAATATGAGTTTATAAAAACTTCATTTTGGATTGATTTACTAGATTGTTAAAAGTGATGATCAATGGGTGATATTATGTGGGCAGCTTTTGGAAAATAAATATTTTATGCCTGCTTGTCCAATTACATTATATTATTACATCAACTTCATATATACATATATGTCACTTCAGTTCAGTCACTCAGTCATGTCCAACCCTTTGCAACCCCATGGACTGCAGCATGCCAGGCCTCCCTGTCCATCACCAACTCCCAGAGCTTATTCAGACTCATGGCCATTGAGTTGGTGATGCCATCCCACTATCTCATCCTCTGTCGTCCCCTTCTCCTCTCGCCTTCAGTCTTTCCCAGCCTCAGGGTTTTTTCAAGTGAGTCAGCTCTTCACATCAGGTGGCCAAAGTATTGGATTTTCAGCTTCAACATCAGTCCTTCCAATGAACACTCAGGACTGATCTCCTCTAGGATGGACTGGTTGGATCTCCTTGCAGTCCAAGGGACTCTCAAGAGTCTTCTCCAACACCACAGTTCAAAAGCATCAATTCTTCTATGCTCAGCTTTCTTTATAGTCCAACTCTCACATCCATACATGACCACTGGAAAAACCATAGCCTTGACTAGACGGACCTTTGTTGGCAAAGTAATGTCTCTGCTTTTTAATATGCTATCTAGGTTGGTCATAACTTTCCTTCCAAGGAGTAAGCGTCTTTTAATTTCATGGCTTCAGTCACCATCTACAGTGATTTTGGAGCCCCCCAAAATAAGGTCTGCCACTGTTTCCACTGTTTCTCCATCTATTTCCCATGAAGTGATGGGACCAGATGCCATGATCTTAGTTTTCTGAATGTTGAGCTTTAAGCCAACTTTTTTACTCTCCTCTTTCACTTTCATCAAGAGGCTCTTTAGTTCTTCTTCACTTTCTGCCATAAGGGTGGTGTCATCTGCATATCTGAGGTTATTGATATTTCTCCTGGCAATCTTGATTCCAGCTTGTGCTTCATCCAGCCCAGCATTTCTCATGATGTACTCTGCATAGAAGTTAAATAAGCAGAGTGACAATTAACAGCCTTGACGTACTTGGACCCAGTCTGTTGTTCCATGTCCAGTTGTAACTGTTGCTTCCTGACCTGCATACAGATTTCTCAAGAGGCAGGTCAGGTGGTCTGGTATTCCCATCTCCTTCAGAATTTTCCACAGTCTATTGTGATCCACTATTTATTTGGCTGTGTCAGGCCTTAGTTGTGGTGCTTGGACTTGGTTGCCCCATGGTATGTAGACTCTTAGTTCCTGGACCAGGGATTGAACCCATGTACCCTGCATTGGAAGGTGGATTCTTAACCACTGGACCATCAGGGGAATCCCACATCAATTTCTCGATTACTTGTTATGCTACTCTTATATTTAAAGGAAACATTTAAGATGTTAAGTAATCCATAAGACTATTTCTCCTTAAAGGATATATTATGAAATGAAAGTGATGACAAAGGTAACTTAGAAGACATCAGTAATGGGCTATACTTCTAGTAAGGATAGAGTTAAAGATGTTAAAGGCATCTTAGCAAAAAATAAGATTCATAAAGTTAGAATTTTTATTTATCTGTTGAAGGATTTGTGTGTGTTTAAACTAATAATATAGTTATCTTGAAAGTAAGTTTTCAAAAGCTTTTAAGGCCCTAGCTTCTTTTATACATTTTCTATTTAAAAATGTAAGGAATTCATTGCATAAAATTTCTATTAAGAAATGATAAGAACTTTGCTTTATGTAAATAAGTTTGAAATTTTATATCAAACAAAAAAATCATATAACTGTGATGAAACTACAAAAAGCTATGTAATTTCTGGTTGGCCCACAAAAAATTAAAAGCCAACATGTAACTAAAAGCAGGATATACATTCAAGTATGTATGTGTGTGTTGGGGTGGGGGGTGCTTCCTGAGTGGCTCAGTGGTAAAGAATCTTCCTGCCAATGAAGGACACATGGGTTCAATCCCTGGCTTGGGAAGATCCCCTGGAGAAGAAAATGGCAAACCAATCTAGTATTCTTGCTTGGGAAATCCCATGGACAGAGGAGCCTGGTGGGCTACAGTCCATTGGATTGCAAAAGAGTCAGACACGACTTAGTGAAGAAACAACAACGTGTGTGTGTGTGTGTGTGTGTGTGTGTGTGTGTGTGTGTGTATAAAGTTCATAATAAGTAACTTGGTAGTATAACTCACTGGAACTGGAAAGCTCCCTGGAGTACCAAAACTCAAGGCTGGCTGTATTAAGGCAACTATCCTTGTTTCTTGCCTGACCCAGAAACTGCAGGTGGAAACTGTGGGACTCCTTGGTTACTGCTCTAGCACTTCCAACTTGACTGTCCTGTGCTTGATTCTTCCCTCAAAGACTTAATCTGACATAATTTAGGGGGAAAAATGACTTAGAAACTAAGGAATATTTCCACTGATTGGGAAAAAACAAAACAAAACACAAAACAATTATGGCAGAAAGATCTTTTCATCACGTGAGAGCATCATGCCCCCAAATTTTACTAGGTTATCATCTACCCTTATCAATTTGTTGTTCAGTCACTAAGTCATGTCTGACTCCTTGGGATCCCATGGACTGCAGCATGCCAAGATTCCCTGTCCTTCACTGTTTCCCCAAGTTTGCTCAAACTCATGTCCAATGAATCAGTGATGCCATCCAACCATCTCATCCTCTGTCATCCCCTTCTTCTCCTGCCTTCAGTCTTTCCTAGCATCAGGGTCTTTTCCAGTGAATTGGCTCTTCACATCAGGTGGCCAAAGTATTGGAGTTTCAGCTTCAGCATGAATGCTTCCAATGAATATTCAGAGTTGATTTCCTTTAGGATTGACTGATTTGATCTCCTTCCAATCCAAGGTACTCTCAAGGGTCTTCTCCAGCACTACAATTTGAAAGCATTGATTCCCAGATGGAAAACTATTTTATAGTCACAAGATCCTGGGATGTAAACCAGAGATACTCAAGAAAACCTGACTTTTTTTTTTTTCTCAATGAATGAATATGATATTTAAAATAGTAATAGTATATAATCTAAACACTCTGGGATAGAGAAAAGAAAGCTATACTTTCAGTAAAAATGAAGCAATTGCCTAGGTAAAGAGAAGTAACTCTTTAGAATTAATACTACCAGTCAGACAGTGACATTTATTGAGCATTATCTTGTGTGAATTAGGAATTGGATGGTTTTTATTCCAGCAAAGAAATTTTTCTGGAATTTAGAAATAACTTGTATTTATTTTCTATACTAAAAAAGTTTTTTTTTTTTTCTTGACTGCACCATGCAGCATGTGATACCTTAGTTCCCTGACTAGGGATCAAACCTGCACCTCCTACAGTGGAAGCACGGAGTCTTAACTACTGCACTGCCAGGGAAGTCCCTATTTTCTATAATTTTATCACTAAATTGTTAGAAAAACACAAAGTGGAGGACTAATTTTCAGGTTCCAAGAGCATTTGTTAGAAGTAAATATCAGTTGTCTAAATAATAAGTACTTCATTTATTACTATGATTTACCTTTGGTCTCATTTATGGAATAATGTCTTATTAATAACCCCTTACAGTGAAGCCATTTTATACTATTTTCCAAAAGGGAAAGAAGTGTAACAGAAAAGGACTAAGGCTAGTGAAATTCCATGAATACTTTTATAAAGAAAAATATAATTGAGATGTACAAACTTTGAGAACAAAGTATGTAAAATTTTCACATTTAAGAAAAGTTCTATTAGATACTCTTCTAAAGTGATATACTAGCAAACAATGATGTCCTTTTTTAATATTGAAGATTTCCTTGAGTCCCAAAGATCTTTGACGTTCAGGCAAAATATAGCAATTTGATGAAAGAAAAGGGTGCATCTTGAACTAAATAATAAATATCCTATTAAAGCCTACTTTCTTTTATTATGGAACTTAATTTAGAATCCAAAACATTAATTCTGTGGTTTTGAAATCTAGCTTAAATAAGAAAATCTATTAATGACTATATCCCCCCCACCATTTTTTTTAAACATTATGTTACCACTTGGAATAAAATTAATCTACATCTCCAGTTTTGCTATCACTTTGTTTTGTGATCACTGACAAGTCTTTATTAATCCCTCAGTTTTCCTGTTACTAAAAAGAAACAACATTGTGGTAAAGGGGTGTTAAACTTCCAACCCCAGAGAAAGAATGGATGGAAAAAGATAATACATGTAGCACTGTTTTGGCATCTTTGGGAAGATAATATCTTTGGCATCTTTGGGAATGTGATGCTATTGGTAGTAAAATTTTCAATACAATTTGTTAATTAAAAACAAAGTTATGAGGTGTACATGATTTTAGGAAGAAGACGTATTCTGTCAGAGATGAGCTATTTATTTACAAACATTTAACAGCATATCCTTTGGTATGTGAATCATCACTGTCTATTCTGTCCTTTGTATATGAAGTTGGTATACGCACAGTTGTGATTATGTATCATTTCAAGTGATGATATACCTATAACTTTAAGTTATGACTTTGCACTCACAAAAGAACATTGAAAGACATTGTCAGTTTCTAGACTTCTGGATTATAGTTCCCTGTGTATGTTAATATTATCATCTTACAAAGTTTTTTTTAAATATGTTTGAGTAGAAATTTATATACATGTTATTTGGACGTAAAGGATGGTCTAAGTGTTTCCAGCGGTCATGTATGGATGTGAGAGTTGGACTATAAAGAAAGCTGAGCGCCGAAGAATTGATGCTTTTGAACTGTGGTGTTGGAGAAGACTCTTGAGAGTCCCTTGGACTGCAAGGAGAGCCAACCAGTCCATCCTAAAGCAGATGAGTCCTGGGTGTTCATTGGTAGGACTGACGTTGAAGCTGAAACTCCAATACTTTGGCCACCTGATATGAAGAGCTGACTTGTTGGAAATGACCCTGATGCTGGGAAAGATTGAGGGCAGGAGGAGAAGGGGACAACAGAGGATGAGATGGTTAGATGGCATCACCGACTCAATGGACATGGTTTTGGGTAGACTCTGGCAGTTGGTGATGGACAGGGAGGACTGGCATGCTGTGGTTCATAGGGTCGCAAAGAGTTGGACACGACTAAGCAACTGAACTGAAGTGTGGTTGGCTAATAATCTGATGGTCATTCTAACCTGGGTGATGGGACTACTTTTAATTTAAAGGAACAAAAAGTTGAAAGGCACAGCTGGAATCTTGACTACTTTGTATTTGAAGTTATGTTTTAATTCAAAACTAACTAGTTCTTTAGTCATTGGGAACAAAACACTTTTAGCATTTAACTTTAGAATACTTGAAATCCAAATCTGACAGCATTCATTCTCATTAAAAGCTCAACTCATGATCCATGTTTGTACAAGGATTTGTATGTTACTTAAAATGTCCATGAAACAAGCTGCTTCTCTGCAAATTAATACTGCTCTTTCCATCTGTTCCCTAGGATCTTTGGAAAAGAAGGGAAATAGGGGAAAAGTGCAAAATTAAGGTGAAATGCTAACCGAAAGGTCATTCCAGTTATGGCCATCAAATCCCTAATGAATAACCATATTGTGATTATTGTGGCATCCATTTTGTGGTACTTACCTATTTTTAAACTAAATTGACCAGTTACAAATATATTTTCATCTTCAAACATTTAGGGTATTTTCTCCATCTTCAGCCTGTCTTTTTTGATTTTGATACTAATTTTTCTTTTTTTGCATATTGCATACGTTCATTCACTGACTGATCTAATTCTAGATTTTTTTGTTTATAAAAATTTCATTCTTACTTGCTGTATAGATACTCTGTCAATACAGCAGTTCTACCCTTGAAAGAAAAGATAATCAACCTTTTCCACAAAAATGCATATTTCCAAGAAAGAGGAATTGTGTGGTAATGATTCATTCACATTATCCAAGTATTCTCCACTGAATTTCTTTCAGCTTAATTACTATGCTTAAATAGTTGTGCTTTTTTTTTTTGTATTCTTATTGTTTATTTTTATTGGCATTATTGAATAATCTAACAACATCTAAGTGTATTGCTAAGGGTACTACTGAATGTTATAGAGAGAGAGACAAAGGTGAATAACATAAATCAAAACTTGACTACAGCTTACTTCGTTTTCATCGGAAATATTATGTTTTGATGAAAGAAAAAAATCTCTTGGTAACATTAGCCTTATATTTTGAACAAACATCTTTAAAGATTTTTTTTTTTAACGTGGACCATCTTTTAAAGCCTTCAGTGAATTTGTTGCAACATTGCTTCTGTCTTATGTTTTGGTTTTTATGGCTGTTAGGCATGTAGGATCTTAGTTCCCTGAGCAGGGATGAAACCTGCACCCCCTGCATTGGAAGGTGAAGTCTTAACCCTTGGACCACCAGGGAAATCCCTGAATAAACAGCTTTAAATATCTATTTGTTTCTTCATTCAAAAAATATTTAGAAGCCCCACTATATGCTGGCCTCTTCTCTAGACTTGGGAAAACACTTATGAATTAGACTAGAAAAGGAAAGTCCCTTGTTCTAAAGGTCTTATGTTTTAATAGGGAAACAGACACTGAAAAGCAAAAAAAAAAAAAAGTTGTAATTTCAAATATTTACAAGAGTTAAGAAGAAAGAAAACAATCATGGGAGATGGGAGGCAGGGTACCTTAGGTGTGTGGCAGGTGGGCCTATGGAAAGACATTTTTGAGTTAAGGGCAAGCTCATTGTCAATAGCCAGCATTTAAGGAGGAGAGACAGGTGCAGACAATGACCCTGAGGTGGAAACCAGTGTGTGGTGGAGAGGGAGCTGGAAGCATCTGCAGGGAGCAGGGGCCAAGCAAAAAAACTTGTATTTTATTTTAAATATAATGGAAAGCCACGGGAGGGTTATAAGCAGAGGATTAACGTAACCTGATTTACATTTAAAAAGAAACCTTTTTGTTTTCTTAATCTCTCATAGTTTAGAATATGTTGTGTATTATGTTTAGACAAAGCTAAGCTTCTCATTATGTAGTCAAAGACAAGTTTATAGGGCTATCATATTGTGTCATACCAAAGTGGTAGAAATATCTAACAATCTATGTGACAGTTCTTATATAGAGATTTAATAACTTTATATCAAAATGAAAGGTTAAATCAAAATCAAAATGAATGATTAAATCAAAATCAATACTCATAAATCTTTTTCTCAATGAGACCCTAACTAACTTAATTGCAGTAATTTTGATTACTCAAGAAGAATGTAAAATGCCACATATAAAGAAAAAGAAACCTGTAAACAATGGTGAAAAAAGTTGCATTTTGCTTAAATGCAACATTAGATGAGTGTGATAGAACCCCCTGACAAGAAGAACTTCTAACAAGTAGAGCTAATTTTAGGGAGGCTCAGAAGTGAGCCTCATTTTTCCAATGAGATAAAAATATCCATAGATAAATCTAGGGACACTTTGAAGCATTCAGTGAGTCGTAAAAGAGCCACAGAGGAGGAACCGTTCTGGAAGAGGTAGGAGGCAAGGCCATACATTTTGGTATTGCTGGGTTTACTTTCTTTACGAGATTACTATCTAATTTCCCTTTCGGGAGTTTTACTTGGTTTCATGGGCTATTTCTTTGTTAGCAAGAGAACACTAAGATAGCATTCTTTAAAGAGGTTTCACTCTGGTGTATTAGTGGCCACAACTGGCCTAGCCACTTTCTTCACCCCTTCCTTTGTCTTCTCCTGATTCCAGTCCTTTGTGTAAGAAGGTTAAATTAATTCTTACATGCATGTGAAAAGTTACACAGTCGTGTCGACTCTTTGCGACCTCATGGACTATACAATCCATGGAATTCTCCAGGCCAGAATACTGGAGTAGGTAAACCTTTCCCTTCTCCAGGGGATCTTCCCAACCCAGGTCTTCCTCATCGTAGACTGATTCTTTACCAGCTGACCCACAAGGGAAGCCCCTTACTATGCATGCATGCGTGCTAAATCGCTTCAGTTTTGTCTGACTCTTTGCGACGTTATGAACTGTAGCCCTCCAGGCTCTTCTCTGTCCATGGGATTCTCCAGGCAAGAATACTGGAGTGGGTTGCCATGCCCTCTTCTACGGGATCTTCCTGTCCAGGGATCCAACCCACCGCTAACCCCACCCCCATCTCTTATATCTCCTGTGTTGTTGGCAGGGGGGTTCTCTACCACTAACGTCACCTGGGATGCTCCAGTTCTTACCATCAGTTCAGTCCAGTCGCTCAGCCGTGTCCAACTCTTTGCGACCCCATGAATCGTAGCATGCCAGGCCTCCCTGTCCATCACCAACTCCCAGAGTTCACTCAAACTCATGTCCATAGAGTTGGTGATGCCATCCAGCCATCTCATCCTCTGTCGTCCCCTTCTCCTCCTGCCCCCAATCTCTCCCAGCATCAGAGTCTTTTCCAATGAGGCAACTCTTCACATGAGGTGGCCAAAGTATTGGAGTTTCAGCTTTAGCATCAGTGCTTCTAATGAACACCCAGGGCTGATCTCCTTTAGAATGGACTCATTGGATCTCCTTGCAGTCCAAGGGACTCTCAAGAGTCTTCTCCAGCACCACAGTTCAAAAGCATCAATTCTTTGGTGCTCAGCTTTCTTCACAGTGCAGCTCTCACATCCATACATGACCACTGGAAAAACCATAGCCTTGACTAGATGGACTGTTGTTGGCGAAGTAATGTCTCTGCTTTTTAATAAGCGGTCTAGGTTGGTCATAACTTTCCTTCCAAGGAGTAAGTGTCTTTTAATTTCATGGCTGCAATCACCATCTGCAGTGATTTTGGAGCCGAAAAAAATAAAGTCAGCCACTGTTTCCACTGTTTCCCCATCTATTTGCCATGAAGTGATGGGACCAGATGCCACGATCTTAGTTTTCTGAATGTTGAGCTTTAAGCCAACTTTTTCACTCTCTTCTTTCACTTTTGTCAGGAGGCTCTTTAGTTCTTTCTGCCATAAGGGTGGTGTCATCTGCATATCTGAGGTTATTGATATTTCTCCCGGCAATCTTGATTCCAGCTTGGGCTTCCTCTAGCCCAGCGTTTCTCATGATGTACTCTGCGTAGAGGTTAAATAAGCAGGGTGACAATATACAGCCTTGACATACTCCTTTTCCTATTTGGAACCAGTCTGTTGTTCCCTGTCCAGTTCTAATTGTTGCTTCCTGACCTGCATACAGGTTTCTCAAGAGTCAGGTCAGGTGGTCTGGTATTCCCATCTCTTTCAGAATTTTCCGTAGTTTATTGTGATCCACACAGTCAAAGGCTTTGGCATAGTCAATAAAACAGAAGTAGACGTTTTTTTCTGGAACTCTCTTGCTTTTTCCATGATCCAGCGGATGTTGGCAATTTGATCTCTGGTTCCTCTGCCTTTTCGAAAACCAGCTTGCATATTGATCAAATTACTCTACAATAACACTGTGTTATTAGTGGAAAAAAGTCACCCAGACTCTTTAGCCTACCCTAGTAATGAATTTTACGTTTGGTTTACTTTTATTTCCAAAAATCAAAACCATTTAAAAAATTTATTTATTTTTTAATTGACGGATAATTGCTTTACAGAATTTTGTTGTTTTCTGGAGCTGGTGATTAATAACCTGTCTACCAATGCAGGAGACGTAAAAACATTTAAAGATGAACATTTGGCATTATTTGATATTTAAAAAATGATGGTAAAATAATCAAGTTAAAAAACATTAAACAAAATTGTATCTCATCTTTGGGATAAAATTACATGTACACATAGGATAACAATTTGGGGGAAAATATATCTGCACTTGGTGACTGTCTCTGGGTGATAAGATTATAGGCTTTTTTGTTTAATTTTTAAAAACAGTTTCCAAATTTTCTGCAATGATCACATAAAATTTTCACCTAATGTATTAGTATCATATTTTTAAAATGTATTCACACACACTACCTAAACCAAAAGAGACTTCATAAAGGTCATAAGAAGATATGAGACTACAATTTTACTTTTGTGTTAGATGGCACTTCATAATTGCTGTCCAAAGACAAAGTGCCCGTCATAAGCACTATATATTTGAATGCCATCAGAAGATAATAGTTGGAATGATTAGTGCTTTTTCAGATGAATTAAATTAATGCAGAAACATTTTAAAGAACAAACTTACGAGATAAAAAAGGAATTCAAAAAGGAATTAAAAGGACATGAATGGAAAAATATTTAAAATTCAAGAAGTAAAGCTGAATACAACGGGTGTGTCAGGACACCTTTGTTATCGTATGCACTGCAGCTATCTTTCTGTCTAGCTATGTGTCCTTGCACAGGTCATCACCTCTTTGGGTCTCATATTCTTTATCTGTAAAATAATCAGGTTGAATGAGAGTTTTGATGGTTGAATGGTTTTGATGACTTTTTGGTTTTAAGATTTTATAAATCTAGACTTCCAAAAAACAAGATTGGAGCCTTGGTTTTGCGTGCAACGGCCAACATATACATGGATCCACAAAACATTTTTGCTTTAGCTTTTGTGTTGTTGTTCAGTTGCTAAGTCGTATCTGACTCATTGCAATCCCGTGGACTGCAGCACACCAGGTTCCTTTGTCCTCCACTGTCTCTCTGCTTTTTTACCACCAGACACACCCACAACCGAGCGTCATTTCTGCTTTGGCCCATACGATTCATTCTTTCTGGAGCTATCAGTAACTGCCCTCTGCTGTTTGCCAGTAGCATATTGGACACCTTCTGACCTGGGGGACTTCTCTTCCAATGTCATATGTTTTGCCTCTTCATACTGTTCATGGTGTTCTCCAGGCAAGAATACTGGAGTGGATTGCCATTCCCTCCTCCAGTGGACCACATTTTGTCAGAACTCTTCACTATGACCTGTCTGTCCTGTGTGGCCCTGCATGGCATGGCTCATAACTTTATTAAATTCCATGAGCCACTTTGCTCAGACAAGGCTATGATCCATTAAAGGGTGCTTTAGCTTTGGGAACACTTGAATATGCTAGTTATTGGCTGATTCCCTCAAGGTACCCTTCTGAATCAGGACTTTTGCACTTACTGTACCTTCTGCTCCTTCTCTGAGATATTTGCACGACTAATTCCTTCACCTTCTTCAAATCTTTGCTCAAACATCACCTTTTCAGTGTGACTACCCTGACTATTTAAAACCATAAGCTCCTCCCACATCCATCCCTATTTCCTGCTTTTTCTCTATTGTACTTATTACCTTCTAATATGTTATTCTTTTATTTATTGTCTATCTTCCCACACTAAAATTAAAAAGGGAGAGGGCAAAGTCTTTTTAACCTGTCTTGTTCATTCTTATATTTCCAAGATCTATAATAGAGCCTGGCACATATTAGATTCTCAATAGATAGTGTATAAAAAATGAATTTTCCATTTTTATAACATCCTACATTTTCATTCAGTATTATGAAAATAAAACAATATGCCTAAAATCATGAACAGTGGGAAATTCACTGCAGTAACATGTATCTTTAAAAGAAAAAATATTTAAATTAGATAAAGATTTTTATTGAAGCAATTTTAATTTTTACAGAAATTTCAGAAAATATGCAAGCTATATATATTGGATCATATGTAGAAGTCCTTGAGAATTCTGTAGTATTCTGTAGAAAACAGAAGGTTGAAATTTTGATCAAGAATACACATTCCTTTGACGTTAGTCATTCTTAATCATATTTAACTCAAGGCACATTGAAATATTTTAAATATTTTGTGTAATAGTTTAGTTTAAATAGCATTTCTTTTACATAGGAACATTTAATAAATAGAATCACTCTAGGGGTTAAAGACCTTATTTAGTTTTTAAAATATAGGTCTTATAGATATGTCACTATAGTAACAAACATTGGAAAAACAAGTCTATTTTGAATTCATAAAGTCTAAGTGTTATGCATTAATGAATACCTAGACTAAAAAAATATCTTTTTTATAGACTCCTTGGGCTTTGTTTTCTTCATGTTTGGTTTGGCTGCTCTCATTTACATACTTGTTCTCATTAGGGTTTCAATTTCAGAGCTGGACTCACTCTGCAGTGGGAACAAATGTCTTGCCACGTGATACCAACTTTCCATTACATCTTGAAGCATTTGCAGTCCCAGAGGCAAAGAATTTATGGTTGGTACACGAGAGATGGAACCATCACATAAAAGAAGGCAAATTTGAAAACACTTTTTCTCGGTGCCAATATAGTTTTAACATAATGAGAACTCAGAATAATCATGTAATGACCAAAAATGAATCATTGTTAAAACACTGTTTTGGGCATAAAATAGCTAATGTTTCTAGTTGGCTGATAATTTTCATAGCAACCATGGTATTTGGCATGTCCTAAACACCTTTCATTAGAGGCCTTCAGATCTCTTTGAAGCAGTTCATTATACTCTGAAACAGTTCAGAGAATAAGAGAGAATAATCCACAAGTTTTGCTGATATTCTATAGCTGTGTAGAGGGCATCACGTAGCAAATACTGAAAATGCACTATGAGATTTCTCAGTAACTCTCTAGTCAAGTAGGAAATGGAGCAGATGCAGCAAGAGACATTCAGAATAAGTACTGAAAGTCAAGTCCCAAGTTAGAGTTTGGTCAGAATTCCAAACTTAATTGTTTTGTTCTTTTTTAAAAGTTGAAGTATATGAATTGCTTTAGTCTTAAAAAAAAAAGTAGATAAATCATGGAGGCTATTTCAATGAAGTTGAAGTGAAGTCGTTCGGTCGTGTCTGACTCTTTGAGACCCCATGGACCAGGCTCCTCCCATGGGATTTTCCAGGCAAGAGTACTGGAGTGGGTTGCCATTCCCTTCTCCAGAGGATCTTCCCCGCCCAGGGATCAAACCCCGGTCTCCCGCATTGTAGGCAGTTGCTTTACCGTCTGAGCCACCAGGGGATAATGAATCATGGAGGCTATTTCAATAGCAGGGTCACTATTAATATCCATAAAAATAACATGGCACCATATTCCCAAGGAGTTTTGTATACTTCCCATTTCTCCGTATTCCTTACCGTTTTAGAGGGTTTTTGGTGGCAAGTATTATTTTAGTTTTGGCTAGAAAATCAAGGGAAAAGAGTATTGAGAATAGCAGTCAATAACTGTAAGAACTAATTGTGTAACTGTTCACATCTCTGATCATACCTTGCACTCATTTTACACTTTATGGTTGTTAAACTCTTGCCATGTATCATATCATTTCACCCTTATAACCATATATCTATGACTTGGGACAAGTCATTCAGCCTATGGCCATGCTTCCCGTTTTTACCAAATGGGCAGCATTTAATAGATATCCTTAACTAAGTCTACAGGAATGTTCCAGAATTAATAATAGTATAGTCCAATGCATTATGAACCCTTTAAAAGAAAGGTACTATTATAAGTGGAAAGTATATTATTTATCTAACTTGGGAAACCAAAATTTAGAGAGACCAAGTGAGTTGGCCTTAAGCATTTAACCACATTAGTCCCAAGAAATACACAGAATCAAGGATTAACATGTTTATATTTTATAGCTTAGGTAAAAAGCATGAGCTCTTATTACAAAGGGCAAGATATTGGCTCTTAAGTGGAAAATAGTACTTTCCAAAAACAGAAACAAATACTTATTCTGACCCATGAACTAACCAATTTTATTTAAATGTATCAAACTGAATATGATTTCATCAGTTATTGATCAACATTCAGGCTACATACATATGACAGCTGATGACAAAATCAGTTTATTTGAGGGACTTCCCTGGTGGTCCAGTGACTAAGACTCCACACTCCCACTGCAGGGGGCCTGGGTTTGATCCCTGGTCAGGGACCTAGATCCTGCATGCTGCAATGAAGAGCAAAGATCCTGTGTTCTGCACCTAAGACCCTGCATACCCAAATAAATAAATTAATTTTAAAAATAAGTATGGAAAAAAAACCATTTATTTGAAAAGATACCCAATTTGAGCACTGACAAAATTATTTGTAGATAATTACAGAATTATCCTGTAATTATTCTGAATTACGTACACTGAAAGGAGAAATAGGTAATATTTTTGATAAAAATAGTATTTTCCAAATATGTATATATATCAGTTAAGTTCAGTCGCTCAGTTGTGTCTGACTCTTTGCAACCCCATGAACTGCAGCATTCCAGGCCTCCCTGTCCATCACCAAATGCTGGAGTCCACCCAAACCCATGTCCATTGAGTCAGTGATGCCATCCAACCATCTCATCCTCTGTCATCCCCTTCTCCTCCTGCCCTCAATCTTTCCCAGCAACAGGGTCTTTTCAAGTGAGTCAGCTCTTTGCATCAGGTGGCCAAAGAATTGGAGTTTCGGCTTCAACATCAGTCCTTCCGATGAACACCCTGGACTGATTTCCTTTAGGATGGACTGGATGGATCTCCCTGCAGTCCAAGGGACTCTCAAGAGTCTTCTCCAACACCACAGTTCAAAAGCATCAAATCTTCAGCGCTCAGCTCTCTTTATAGTCCAACTCTCACATCCATACATGACCACTGGAAAAACCATAACCTTGACTAGATGGAACTTTGTTGACAAACTAATGTCTCTGCTTTTCAATATGCTGTCTAGTTTGGTCATAACTTTTCTTCCAAGGAGTAAGCGTCTTTTAATTTCATGGCTGCAGTCACCATCTGCAGTGATTTTGGAGCCCCCCAAAATAAAGTCTGACACTGTTTCTACTGTTTCCCCATCTATTTCCCATGAAGTGATGGGACCGGATGCCATGATCTTCGTTTTCTGAGTGTTGAGCTTTAAGCCAACTTTTTCAGTCTCTTCTTTCACTTTCATCAAGAGGCTTTTGAGCTCCTCTTTACTTTCTGCCATAAGGGTGGTGTCCTCTGCATATGTGAGGTTATTGATATTTTTCCAGTCAATCTTGATTCCAGCTTGTGCTTCCTCCAGCCCAGCGTTTCTCATGATGTACTCTGCATATAAGTTAAATAAGCAGGGTGGCAATATACAGCCTTGACATACTCCTTTTCCTATTTGGAACCAGTCTGTATATACATGATCAGAATAATATTTCATATGTAATAGTTAACTTCATCTGTGAGTATAGCCTTACCAAAGAGTTTACATATTGGAATAAAACTCCCTTAAGAACATTGGATATTTATGTCTCAGTTTGAATGATATGATATTCTCTAGTTTCTAAATTATCATTCTCTTTAAAATATATTATTACCCAAAACTACAGGCCTAAAAAATTATTTACTTGTTAGCATTTACTAAACATTGCTAACATTCTCAAATGATCATTTTAAATTATTTTATTTAAAACTTTTTTATAATGGAGAATTCCAGTATATATAAAAGTAGAAAGAATTATATAACAAGTGACAACAATTGCATATTTAGCAGGGTTCCTTGAAAATGGAGAAAAAGTGAGAACAGAGAGAGATGGAAAAGAATAAGTCTTTAGCATGTGCCAGGCAGTGTGGTAAATGCTTAAATGTGTCTTCATGGAATTTCTACGACAACGCTATGGGATAAGCATTATCACCTCTAGTTCGGAGATGAAACTGTTGAGCCTGAGAGAGATTGAGGATTTCCTCAGGGGTTTAGAATCAGAGCCACATTTGAACTGGATCTGAGTGCCCCCCAGGTCCATGTTCTTGCCATGGCTCCATTTGATAATTTATCAACCACCAGATTAGATGTTCCCAAACTTGAGAAGAGAAACTACTTTCTGGATTTTTGTTTTGTTTGGAGATCTCATAATGGTGAAGGAAGAGGCCAAGAGAAAGTGGTTAAATCTGTTACGGATGAATTTAAGGAGAAGGGTTGCTGTTGTGAGGTTCTTGAGTGGGGAGGGAAGTGGGGAGAAGGCAGTTCCTTATCAAATGAAAGAAGCAGCACAGGCTTTCGGGTATGCCAGTCAATTAGGCTGATGCGTTGAGAACCTATACTGAGGTTGAATAAAGCTCTCTAGATGTCTTATTTCTGTTCAGTTATATTAAGGAGTAGAGCTTTTCTGATACCAGATAAAGAATTTTATTTTTCTATTCTTAAACAAAACAACTGGAGGTGTTGGTCTGTCATTCTATTTCAATTAAAATGAAGATGCATCTTTAGCTGGAATGTATGTGTAACTGTCTTGGAATTAGACTCTCCAGGGTCAGACTATCCTCACACAGCAGACAAGCAAATTCCCGGGATACCAGGCAATGTTTTCAGCAGGCTGCTGCTACTTCCTGTCCCGGAGAAGGGGAGACTTTGGTTCTAATCTCAGCTGTGCAACTGGCAAATCATCTTACCTCTCTGGGCCTCTGTTTTTCCTCCTCTGAAAAATAAGTAGGCTGAACTGAACTGAACAATTTCTAGAACTCCTTCCTATGCTTCTTCCATGCGTTTCCATGAAAAGAACAGAAATCACAGTTTATCCCTTAGTCCCTTTGGGGGAATAAAGCAACATGGAAGGAATTACCTTCCATGGTAAAAATCTCTGTCTGCTATACAAATTTTAGTGTCCAAAGATTTAAAGTCCATTAATCCTGAAGACTTGCTGGGAAGCAGGTCAGTTGACATTTCCATACACTTATTTGAATGTGTTTTAGTGAAGTTAAACATTTTTTTCTGTAGGCTGAATAGAGTCAGATTAAAAAAAAAATTTTTTTTAACATTTCAAATGTAATTGACTTGTTTTGAGTGTCTTATTTAGGTGCTTTTAAAATCTCAAAGAATTTTGTCAAACATTCCCAAAACTGTGCTGCACCTTCAGAAATTATTTTAGGAAATATTTCTTGCTCTATCAAATGGAAAAAATGAAAATTTAAATGTTATATTATTTTAGTTATTCAAATATATATACCTTAATGATGGAGAAGGAAGTGGCAACGCACTCCAGTGTTCTTGCCTGGAGAATCCCAGGGACCGGGAGCCTGGTGGGCTGCCGTCTATGGGGTCGCACAGAGTCGGACACGACTGAAGCAACTTAGCAGCAGTAACTAATGATGAATACATACTAAATGGAAACATTTTACTATAAAATTACCTTCTGCTTTTGAATGACATAAAGTTTGTTATTTTATGAATGGGTGGATAACCTTGGTAAGAAAATGAGAAGACTTAAAATTGTGTGAAAATATAAATTCATCTTTCGGAATTGTCGCTTGCTCCACACACTGTTGATTTCCTGCCCGTTTAATGAGCGCTGCCTACTTGCTAACATTACAAAGATGAGTAGATGAGTAAGATATACTCCCTGCTCCTAGGAAATCATAACTAGTAGATATTTGTAGTTTGTCTGGAGAAAAGGAGAGCTAATAAAGTTTTTCTATAGTATTACCTCATTTGAACTAGTGAAGTAGTACTATTATTATCTTTATTTTATTCATGAGGAGACTGAGTCTCAAGGAGATTAAGTCATTGTCACGGTCAACATGTTATTTGCTCAGTATCTGTGGTTCTATTTAACAGAGGCTGGGACCATGTCTGTCCTTTTCTCTCTGCAGCTCCAGTGCCTACCATAGTACCTGAACATAATAGGTACTCAGTACACATTTGATGGATGAATAGATACTGGATTATTAGTATATCCAACAAATATTGGATTGTAGAGAAACATTAGTAACATTAGTCCTCTCCCTCAAGTAAGTACTCTTTTACTATGCCTTGCTACCTCTTTAATTATATCTGTTTAGTATTAACAGAATGAATGCTTCAGGTCTGGAAAAAGAATCATGGACCACCTAATATTTTAAATAAGGGAAGATTTCCTTTGAAAAGCAGAAGCTGAATACCCTTGCAAATCCCCCAGATTTAAAACTCAACCCTCAAAGTATTCTTTATGAAGAAACAATTATGTATCAAACTTTGCCATTGTTGATGGCAAATCCAATTATTTAGAAATCTTTTGGAATTAGCCATTAGAAGAGATGGCTGCAAGTTTGAAGGTCTAGAAGTACTATGTGTACTTTATTTGTTATAAATATGGGTGATATTTACAAAGCTCAGTTTATAGTTGATGCTAAGAAACAGGGTTATTAACACTTCAGATTATAAGAATGGAATTCAAATGACCTTGGCAAAATGGAGAGTTGTTAATCCTAAATAGGAACACATGTAGGTAGGAAAGACAGATGTACAATAGCTGCAATGTGCAACTGTGGCAGAAAGGAATTTAGAGTACAAATTCAGGAATCACAAAGTGATTCTTGCATTACATTCTCCAGACCATTACTGGAATACTCCCATCAGTCTTGGGCCTACCAGTTGAAGAGATTTTTTTTTAACAAGGTGGATGAGACTCAGAGGATACAGAAAATAACAAAAGACTAGAAATTGAGAAATGTAAAAACAGAAAACAAGTTGAATTTTAGTCATGTAAGTAATTTCTCAAAAATGTGTATCATCCTTACAACCCACTCTCAGAAGCTTCTCCAGATGTGCTTCACCAAAATGAAGGGATGAATCAAGGTAGGAGAAGACAGTGGATTCAGGACACAGGCAAAGGGAATTTCTAGAAGATAGGGAAGGGACAGCCTGGGTGGCCAGTATGCACTTGGTCCAGGACCATCCTTCTCACTGATGCAGGTTACAAGGATCAAGGAAAGACTTCTTTAAGAAGATAAACATGAAAGAATTTCTAACTTGTTTGAACATCTTCAAAAAAAAAAAAGTTCAACAAGCTGATGGAGAGTTTGGGGTTCAATTTGTGATAGTACACAGAATATTTGGCAAAACACACAAAAACCAACTCCAAGGAAACAAGTTGGAGCCAAAAAGAAAGAATTATAGTATATAGATGACAAAACTGACATAAAAATAACACTTACATACTGACACTAACATAGATACTAAGTATTAATCTAACCAAGATTATGATCTGGTGATATTGAGTGGATGAAGAGATGAGGAGCAGAATGTGTGTGATGGTCAGGAAGAGGGTGGTGGTGAAAGCTTTGCATTAGATTTCACAGTAAGAAGTCTTAGCATAATCCTGCACTTCAAAAATCAAATTTGCATATAGACAGTCATAGCATACTTAAAATTGTGGGTGGTGGCAGTGGTTTTAGTCACTAAGTCATATCCAACTCTTGCGACCCCATGGTCTGTAGCCCTCCAGGCTCTTCTATCCATGGGATTTTCCAGGCAAGAATACTGGAGTGGGTTGCCATTTCCTTCTCCAGGGGATCTTCCCAACCCAGGGATTGAACCCCAGTCTCCTGCATTGCAGGCAGATTCTTTATCGACTGAGCTACCAGGGAAGCTCAAAATCGTAGGAGTAAACACCAAAAACATCAACCAACCAATGAATTCAAACAAATAAAACAAAATAGCTAAAAACATTGAATATAATGTAAGGAGAAAGGTATTGATGGGACACAAAAGGGACTGCTGTTTTTCACAGCAAGACATATAAATTGGATTCTTTAAATTATGTGCACGTGAGGATGAAAGAGGAGAGTGAAAAAGCTGGCTTAAAATTCAACATTCAAAAAACTAAGATCATGGCATCTAGTCTCATCATTTCATGACAACTAGATGGATAAAAAGTGGAAACAGTGGCAGATTTTATTTTCTTGGGCTCCAAAATCACTGCAGATGGTGACTGCAGCCACAAAATTAAAAAAATGCTTGCTCCTTGGAAAAAAAGCTATGACAAACCTAGATAGCATATTAAAAAGCAGAGACATTACTTTGCGAACAAAGGTCGACATAGTCAAAGCTATGGTTTTTCCAGTAGTCATGTACAGATGTGAGAATTGGACCATAAAGAAGGCTGAGTGCCAAAGAACTGATGTTTTCAAGTTGTGGTGCTGTAGAAGACTCTTGAGAATCCCTTAGACATCAAGGAGATCAAACCAGTCAATCCTAAAGGAAATCAACCTTAAATATTCATTAGAAAAACTGATGCTGAATCTGAAGCTCC
Organism: Bos indicus; assembly: GCF_029378745.1. Taxonomy (NCBI): domain Eukaryota; kingdom Metazoa; phylum Chordata; class Mammalia; order Artiodactyla; family Bovidae; genus Bos; species Bos indicus. Next base: position 118,114,747 of record NC_091760.1, read on the forward strand.
AATATTTTGGTCACCTGATGAGAAGAGCCAACTCATTGGAAAAGACCCTGATGCTGGGCAAGATTGAAGCCAAGAGAAGAGGATGGCAGAGGATGAGATGGTTGGAAGGCATCACCAACTCAATGGACATGGGTTTGAGCAAACTTTGGAAGATAGTGAAGGACAGGAAGCCTGGCATGCTGCAGTCCATGGGGTCACAAAGAGTTGAACACAACTTAACAACTGAACAATAACAATCATTTTGATTGGCTTCTCTGATGGCTCAGATGGTAAAGAATCTGCCTGCAATACAGGAGACCAGAGTTTGATCCCTGGGTTGGGAAGATCCCTTGGAGAAGGAAATGGCTACCCACTCCAGTATTCTTGCCTGGAGGATTAAAACAAACCAAAAAAGAAATCAAATTAACATTAAAATCATTAACATAAAAATATAGTTAAGAAGTTACCTAATAATATTACCAAATATGGGGAAATTCGTGTTTTCTTAGAGTGGTAACTAGTTGCTGTATTTGTGAAGTTAAGATTTTGGCTAATGCTCTGTTCTAGTAAGGGTTGATTTAAAGGAGTTGCTAAATGAGTGAGGTGTTTCCTTTCCTGGAGCTGTATGGAACTAACAATCCACACTCAATGGTCTGGCATGACTTATATGCAGTGATGGAGTAAGGTCCGAGTTGCATTGCCTTGGCTCATCTTCTAGGTTCCTTATAACTCTGTGGGCCTCTGGCAGAGGTGTGGTGTGAAGGACAGAACAATAGTAATTTAAGTCATATTATGATGGCATCTATTTAACTCATACAATCAAGAATAGAATTTAAAAATATGTATGTATATGTATATGTATGTGTGTATATATATACACACACACACACACATATATACACACACTCAAATATTCAAATTATTATTGCTCTGCATCTGTGAGGAGATTACTACCTCTGAAAGGAAGGAACTTAAATGTTTTGAATATCTTCCAAGTGCCTCACAAACATAATTTCATTTAATCACTCAGCACTGCTGAGGTGGGTATCACATAGCCCCATTTTACAGATGAGGAAATTACAGTTCAGAGAGGTTAGGTAACTTTTCTTCTGAGGTCACATAAATAACATAGGATTGAGCCGGTCTGTGTGTCTACAAAGCCAGTGTTCTGTTTTACCTTTATGCCTATATGCTTGTTTTAATTTTAACATAATGTAAAAAAACTAGTTCTCCCACTCTGAATGAATATGCTTTGAAAACAACTGATTTGCTCAGATTAGATAGCTATTTTGATGTCTTGAATTTTTTTTTCAATTTTTTTGGTCACTCTGCATGACATGTGGGATTTTAGTTCCCCGACCACGGATGAAACTCGCACCCGCCACGTTGGATGCACAGTCTTAACCACTGGACTGCCGAGGACGTTCCCATTTTGATGTCTTGTAGATACAACTTGAGTGTTTATGTGTTGCATGTGGCCTAGTTCTGTGAGAGGACAGCCTGTAGGTGATGGAATAGTCAAAACATGTCCCATCCAACCAGTCTCCCAAATTGCAGTATAGCCCCTTGAGACCCTGTGAATCAGAGTTTATAAACAACTATTCATAGACACAGGTGTTTTCCTTAGGCTATTATTTATGTGAGGCAGCTAAAAAGCAACTATTTTTTCCTTGCTAAGTATTAACTCTAGCACCTGGCTCACAAGGGCAGGGGAGGGAGGGTGGAGAAGAAACCCTTTCGAAAGAGAATCTGAAGAAGCCCACTGCAGAGAGAGGATGGCAAAGAAAAGACAGCCTTTGAAGAAAAGTCTTCCTAAGGAATAAGGACCACGTGGTCCTGTCGTCCTCCATAATCTAGATGCCAAGAATAACTGATCTTGGTTGAAGAGCAACTTGCCACTTACTCAGCTTTGTGATTCCACTTGAAATAGACTTCCAGTTAAAAGATTAAAAAATGACAACAAAAGCCATCTCTTTGTTGCTGCCTCTCAAATGTGCTCTTAACAAATATTGACAGCTCACTGCCTATGATAGGAGTGCCTATTTTCACAATTGAAATGCTTCCATTCAATAAAGAAATAAATTTTTAAAATGTAGCCAGTAATTATTTTAATTTTTTCAGAATTGACTCACAGTAAAATAGATTTCTCACCTTTAATATAGGTGAAAGAGTTTCTACTTTGTATTATTGAGTTTCTATATTGTATTATTTCATTTTCCCTACCTCAAACAGAAAGAAAATTCCTTTTAACCATTCATCAGTTAGATTCATCAATCCCTTGAATTGGGAGCCATTCTTCCCTGGTAGCTCAGACTGTAAAGAATCTGCCTGCAATGCAGGAGGGCTGGGTTTGATCCCTGAGTCAGGAATATCCCCTGGAGAAGGAAATGGCAACCCACTCCATTATTCTCGCCTGGAAAATCCCATAGACAGAGGAGCCTGGTGGGCTACAGTCCATGGGGTCACAAAGAGCTGGACATGACTGAGCAACTAACACACTTGAATTGAGCACCTGCTACACTTTGGGGACATCAGGTGACTGTGACAGGTAGCTGGCCTGGAGGTCTTATTTTCTACTTAGGAATGATGGTGGAGGCAGAGAAACCTAGATTTGGAAATAGACCATGATGACTGTAAAATTGTATACAAAGGTTAAGACAGCGCAAAAGCTATTAATAGTCAGACTAACTCTGGGACTTTTCAGACAGTCTCCCGCAGATGAGGTGAAGTTCTGGTTTGGTCCTGAAAGCTTTGGGCGAGTTTGCCAGTCAGGCAAAGGGGACTGAAGACATTTGTTAAGGATGACAAAAGAATGGTATATGGGAAAGGAATAGAGTCGAGAACCAAACAGTGTGTTTGCGGAATGGCATGAGGCTCCTTGTGGTTAGGGTAAGGAGTAAATATGGTAGGGTGGTGGAGGTAAATACGGGAGGTGGAGAAATAAGAAGTAGGACATCCCACAGTATGTAATAGGAGTAACAGGCTCCAAGACGGATTGTCAAGAAAACACTGACGACAATGAGGGTGGGCTAGCGTGAGGCAAGAGAGTAGTTGGTTGCCCAAGTGGGAGATACACACAGAGTTCTTGAACGTGTGATAATAAATTTATCAAGGAGGGGATGGTAAGGAATCAGAAGTTATTTAAAAATGTGAAGCACTAGGACTTCTCTGTGGACCAGTGATAAAGAATCCCCTTGCAATGCAGGGGACATGGGTTTGATCCCTGGCTGGAGCAACTAAGCCCCTGAGCTGCAATTAATTGAAGCCGGGAAGCTCTGGAGCCTGCATGTCACAACTAAAGGATCTGTGCACTGTAGAAAGATTCCACATGCTGCAACTAAGACCTGATACAGCCAAATAAATAAATACATTTTTAAAAATGTAAAAGACTATGTCATATTATAAAAAGATATTAATTATTGGTATTTATTATCTGTCCTAACTAGGAATGTGTTGTGACAAGCTATCCCTAGTTAAATGAAGATTTCCTGTGACCAATCTAATACACAATGCCTTCTACAGTAAGTATGTGCTACCATCCAACAGTCCTCTCTTGACTCCCCAGAGTTTATCATGGAAGCTATGTGTGGAACCAGCTCGTTTTAGTCTCTTTAAACATCCTAAGATAAACTTAGATTGCTTATTTGATTGTTAAGGATCCTGCAGAAGACAGTTAATTTTACTTCTAGCACATATGATCATATCTGTATAACTTTGTGTAATTGGTAAAATGGCGAACTTTGTGTAATTGGTAAAAGTTAAGGCCTGTGATTTTATAAGCTTTTCACTCAGATGAATGAATTGATGGCCTTGTTGCAGCATTCCAGACTTGGGATAGAATGAAATTCAAGTTTCTTTTAGCCTTCATTTTAAGGAACCAACTGGCCCTTGTAATTAGATGTATGAACATTGGTAAATATACATATTTGGATCTGACCATGATTTAACATTTTGACAAACACCTATGCTAAATCCATCAATGAGACAGCTGAGGAAAAAATTTCTGGAAGAATTTTTACTGTTCTTCAGTGCTCCTCAGGCAGGAAGCCACAGGAAATATGTATTGTGGTACATATTTCCCTGCAGGATTTGGTGTGTCATTCATTGTACACAGTTCTGCTTTCCAGCTGCCTGTAGTTCACATTTTTGTACTTGCTTTTCCCTCCAGGATAATTCAATGAAGTCAGTTCCTCTGAGATAGAAAATGTCTTTTTATTTTTTTTAAGGTCAGAGGTTTTTTCCTTCCTTCCCAATTGAGAGATAAACTTGATTAAACAGAAAAGATTTAAGTAGTCAGAATTAATAATTTTGACATATGAAAAACTGTGATTGCAATTTGAAATAGTCATTAGATAATTTTATTAATCTAATAGGATGAGTGTTTTTTGGGCTAAATGAAAATAAGGTCTGTCAAATTTGGAGCAGTTTAAAATGTAATAAATTAGAATCTGGGATATGGAAGCGGAAACCAGCCTTTTCTGAGAGAACCTTACTGCTATTTTATTAGATATGGTTTTTTACTTTAAAATTTCTCTGCATTTCTTTTCTTCTCACTATCCTGCACCCAATCTTTAATGTAGAGTAAAATATTTCCCCCACTTTGAAATGGGAAGTAGTGAATAGAATGCTTGAAAATCAGTTAGTATTCTCATATTAAGCAACTTTTTAAAAACATATTTAGCTGTGGTTTTTCGATCTGCCTGTGCATGAAAAGCACCTGGAGTACTTAAAACAAACGAACAAACAAAAACACAAACTTCACCCCAGAATTACTGAATGGGGTTGAGCCTGGCTGTTCACATTTCATAAAATCTCTCAGGCTCACTCTAATAATATAAGCAGAGTTGAGACCACTGACTTCTACTTTTCTTTGTACAGGTATCTCCAGGTTCATTTTTAACCTGCTAAACTTGACTCCCTTATCACCAGCTCAGAGATGGCTGCTGGGAAAACTGACAGTCAAGTGCAGTGGTCTAGAAGAGAGGAGTCCGAGATGATTTCTTAGGCTATGGGGAAAACATGAGAACTTCTATCTTTATTTTTGAATCTCATCCTCTAACAAAATCTGTTTCAAAAATATTTTATGGTGCACATATTAATACAACAGAATTTTTTTTTTTAAGTCTGGGGATGTACCATCAAAATCTTCACAACCTTAGAAATAGGCAGAACAGAAAAGACTCATTTCCCTATTACTTACGTCTCTTGATTCTTTATGGTCACTGAAACAGCTCAGATATTGGTTTTTTATGTGTCTATCAATCGCTTCAGAGTTTTCTAGAGCTATGTATGAAGTCCTGCAAGATGGTTGTCCCCTACTTGATAGCCTAGAAAGGCCAGTATTATATGAAAACCTATCAAACACAGTCTTCTCTTGCTGAATCTTAGCTCTTTCCAGAGTTCCCGCTACAACTTCATTTCCTGGTCCCTTCTTGTGGTAAAACTTGTTCTTGTCCTTCTAAACTCTTCTAAAATGCTCAAGTGCCTTTACATACAGCAACAGGAGAGATGTTAATGTAGAAATGCCTTCGAAATATCTCTTGATATTAGGGAATTGTTTTTAAGATATATTGATATTGTGGTTATTTAAAAAGAATAAAAAGAATCTTTGTTTTTTAGAGATACGTATGTAATCTTGAAAGTCCCTTGGACTGCAAGAAGATCAAACCAGTCAATCCTAAAGGAAATCAATCCTGAATATTCATTGAAAGGAGTGATGCTGAATCTGAAGCCCCAGTAATTTGGCCACTTGATAGGAAGAGCCAACTCATTGGAAAAGACCCTGATGCTGGGAAAAATTGAAGGCAAAAGGAGAAGGGGACAACAGAGGATGAGATGGTTGGATGGCATCACCGACTCAATGGACATGAATTTGAGCAAGCGCCAGGGAAATGGTGGAGGACAGAGAAGCCTGGTGTGCTGCAGTCCATGGGGTTGCAGAGAGTCAGAGATGACTTAGCGACTGAACAACAATGTAATGTATATGGAATGTGCTTTAAACTAATATGAGAGTATATTTAACTACAATAAGGTGGCTCAGTGGTAGAGGATCCCCCTCCTAATGCAGAAGATGGGGGTTTGATCCCTGGGTCAGGAAGATCCCTGAAGAAGGAAATGACAACCCACTCCAGTATGCTTTCTTGGGAAATCCTGTGGACAGAGGAACCTGGTGGGCTACAGTCTAAGGGGTCGCAAAAGAGTCAGACAGGACTTAGTGACTAAACAACATTAACTCCCACCTTGTCCTTTTCATCTGCCTTTAGGATTTTCCCATCAAATCACTTGGTTCTCTGCCTCACCCCAAGTCCGCCTCAGACATCAAATACTCCCTCCACTCTAGTCAGCGCCCTCAGGTCATTTTCTCACCCCACCACCTAGTTTTGCCAGGCCGCCTGGCAACAGCACAATCTTTCTCTACTATTTTTCTCTTCTTGCCTGGCTGGGGTGACACCAGAGCCAATCAGGTAGCTCTGCTTGTGTCTTCTGTGAGTGGATTCTTGATCTCTTGGCTCTGGTCTGAAGTCTTCCCCTGTGGGCTCTGTGTCTTCCAGCCTCATATCACAATCCTGCACGGGGGGATTTCAGATATTTACCGATTGGGAGGAGGCAACCTTTCTGTTCCTTTCTCTGAGGCCCAGTGGAAACCACCCTACTCCTTGTCTCCGTGAAATGGAAAGTCTAGAGGCAGCTCTCATAGTTTCTGCTGGGGGAATTTCTGGGATGTCTATTTATTTTCCTGAGCTTTTATATTCTTTTTAAATACATGAGTTGCTCTGAAAGTCCCTAAAGCATTTATTTTCATAACTGTAATGAATCCCTGATATTTGGAGGGTTTTTTGAATACCTTAGATATATGTAATCTCACATGTACGAGTGTCTATTGTCTTTTGTTTGTTTTTCTGTTCTTTGTTTTTGTAGTGTGCGGGGCACCTGCTTTGTACTTTCTGTTGCTATACAGAGAAGCGCCACTCTTAGCCACTGGAGTACACGCTCCATCCCACTGTCTGCATCTTATTTCCTTCTTAACTTTCTGGTCCCCCATCCCTAGCATGGCCATTGGATATTGCATCACCACTTCCCTTTCCCCTAATGTCCCGTGACCTACTACGTGAAAAGTGTTGGGCAGTGTGAACAGCTAGCATCTCAGCATTCATCTCCCCTTATACTGGGCCTGGGTTGGGGAACTGAGGGGGAAGGGCTGGAGCTGGGAGAGGGAGAAGAAACTGATAATTGTTCACTTTCTCTTCTCTCTTTGCACTTCCAATTTTAGAGTGAGGAGAGGCAAATCTCCCATTCAGCTGGGATTTCAAGGACACTAGAATAACAAAGCTTAGGACCTGTCAGTCCCATTTGCACACTCCCCACCCCCCGCCCCCCGCCCACCCCAGGACTGAGACCAAACTGCAAGGCAGTCCCAGGAAAATGAGAAGAGAAGGAGCAGGCCATGGGAGAAGAGACAGTAGGGGAGGGGAAAGAAGAAGGTGAGGAGGAGGAAACATTTACTCTTTCATTTAGTTCTTCTTTTAGAATGAAGCTGAATTATCTTGTGCCTTACAGCATTAAAAATGCATTTCACTGGACCTCTGATGAGATATTTGAAATGTCCAAATGGTAGGGGAGCTATTGATATACTAGGAGTTTATGGGCAAAATGAGGCAATTTTTCAAATACTCCCTAACGCAAGAAGTTCCTGACTTTGAAGAGACAGTCATTTGTTGACTACGTTTATCCACATTTACTTCCAAACTCCTCAATAATATATTTCATATAATACACATTTCCCATCAGATTGATGTTTTGACTCAATTTTCCAGGCTTTTAATAGCAGTTGCCTAAGACTCCTGCTTTTGCCTATATAGACAAGGTCTATGTGTTGACAAATTTGATTTATTCTTTTTGTATAAATCCAGGCAGGGGTGTACAGATAACATTTATATATATATATATATATATATATATATTTTTTTTTTTTTTTTTTGCATTGATGATACGTTCACTTAAGGAAACTCAGAAAAACTACCAAAAAAAAAAAAACCAACAAGGATCAACCCTCAGAGAGAATTGCTTAGTATTTGGTGCTTATCCATCAAATCAGCTCTATCCACATATGTATTTCTTTTCCTTTTCTTCCCCAGTAGGGATCATGGTGATCGTTCTACTCTGAACCCTTCTTTTTATTTAATACTACATCACAGCCCAGGTGGATCAGTGGTAAAGAACCCGCCTGCCAATGCAGGAGACATGGGTTTGATCCTTGGGTCAGGAATATCCCCTGGAAAAGAAAGTGGGCTACCTTCCTCCAGTATTCTTGCCTGGAAAATTCCATGGACATAGGAGCCTGGTGGACTACAGTTTATGAGGCCTCAAAGAGTTGAACATGACTAAGCACATACAAATACATACATATACACACACCACAGACCCATTACTATGTACACTATAGGATTTTTAAAGTATAAATTTTATTGCAGTATAACATGCAGAAAATTCACAGATTGTAAGTGTGCAGCTTGATGAATGTTCACAAAGTGAACACACCCATGTAACCAACAGAATGCAACAGGCACCCCAGAAACAGGACATACCAGCACCCCAAAGCTTCTCAAAGCCCCCTTACAAGTACTGTGCTCCATCTCAAGTGTTACTGCTATCTTGACTGCTAAAACATAGACTTCCCCATCCCTCCCATTTTTGAACTTTATACAAATGATATATTTATAAAATATATGGTATATTTAAAGTATTTATAAGAACTGCAGTATGTACTTTTTTTGTTTTTGTCTAGCTTTTCTTATCATTATGCTTGCAAGATTTATTCCATTTTGTGTATGGCTGTAACATGTACATCTGAATTATTGTATAGTATTGCCTTGTATGCCTATTCCACAATTTATTGACCCATTCTATTTTTGATGGGCATTTGCCCCTCCTGAGATATTATAAATAGTGTTGCTCTGAACATCTTTGTATACAGCTACAGGTGACATATGCACTCTTTTCTCTCAAAAAAAAAAAAAATAGTTGGTTTACAGGTAAGGCATATGTTTAGCTTTATTAGATAATGCCAAATAGTTCTCCAAAGTGGCACTTTCAATTTTTCACTCTCATCAGTAATGTCTGAGTCCACTTATTTCATATTCTTGCCAATACTTGGTATTTTAAAAAGTCCAGGCCATCAAAGGTAATTAATTACTAGAAACTCTTCTTTTGCCTAGACAGATAAGGCCTATATATTTGTTCTTTTTATGTATATTCTCCAGAATCATATAGAGTCCCTCCCTTGGAAGGCAAGGAGGTCAAACCAGTCAATCCTGAAAGAAATCCACCCTGAATATTCATTAGAAAAACTGACAGTGAAGCTGAAGTTCTAATACTTTGGCCACCTGATGCAAAGAGCCGACTCATTGGAAAAGACCCTGGTGCTGGGAAAGATTGAAGGCAAAAGGAGAAGAGGGCAACAGAGGATGAGATAGATAGCATCACTGACTCAATGGACATGAATTTGAGCAAACTGCAGGAGACAGTGAAGGACAGGGGAGGCTGGTGTGCTGCCGTCCATGGGGCCACAGAGTCAGACACAATGTAGCAACTGAACAACAATAACAGCAATAAGTATTTTATTATTATTATTATTACAATGGCAATATGTTCACTTAAAGAAATCCAAGCAAATTTTGGTCACTTGGGTGGGTGGATAATAGTCTCTTACTGCAGTTTTGATTTTCATTTCGTATATTTACCAGCCATTTGAATACCCTGTTTTGTGAAATGATTGTTCAAGTCTTTTGCCTGTCTTTTTTCTTGGGTTGTCTGTTTTTTCAAGTTGGCTTTTAGGAGTTCCTTATACCTTTGGAGGAGTCCTTTGCTGATATGTCCTACAAATATCTTCTCTGTGACTTGCTTTTTCATTCTTAATGATGATTTTTTAATGGAATAGAAGTCCTTAGCTTTAATATAATCCAATTTATCAATCTTTTCTTTTATGGTTAGTACTTTCTGTGTTCTGTTTGAGAAATCTTGGCCTATTTTAAGGTCATGAAGATATTCTCTTATGTTTTCTTCTAAAAGCTGTATTATTCTACCTTTACATTTACATCTGTAATTTTTACATGTGGTTTGAGGTAGAGAATCAAGACTTTTTAAAAATAATTATGTACCTATGTATCTAATCCATCCAGTGTCCCTTATTGAAGGTACAGTTCCTTCCCTAAACAATGTGAGTTTTACGTGGGTTCATGCCTGCCAAGGAACTTCCCAGGTGGCACTAGTGATAAAGAATTTGCCTGCTGGTGCAGGAGACATAAGAGAACTGAGTTCAGTCTCTGGGTCAGGAAGATCCTCTGGAGGTGGAAATGGCAACCCACTCAAGTATTCTTGCCTGGAGAATCCATGGACAGAGGAGCCTGGTGGGCTACAGTCCATAGGGTTGCAGAGTCAGACATGACTGAAGTGGCTTAGCATGCCTGCCATATCTAAATATGCCATTTAACCACTTGGGAGAGCATTTTGATTGAGCATTTTCTTGCATATTCTTCCTTGATATTTAGCATGAGTGACTTAAAAAAATACTGATGTGAGTGCTAGAGTACTTATAAAGAAAAAATATCAAGATGCTGAAAACAGCCAAGCATTTGTTAAAATATGGCTAAAATCTCTTAGTTATAATTTTGAATTGACCATTATGAGCCAATAAAAGGTTAACTTTAAAAAGTGAATTTTGACTGCTTGTATAAATCAGTATTTTCGGGGGCTTGGGTTAATTTTAGTTAAAAATGTACTGATCTTATTTTGAATAATTAAGCTTCTCTTTTATTATTTTGAAGACCAGTTTGGGGAATGTAATAAATTTTATATTTACCAGAGGAAACTTAGTTTGAGAATGTGTGTGTGTGTGTGTGATTAATCACGTCCAATTCTTTGTGACCCCACGGACTGTAGCTTGCCAGGCTCCTCTGTCCATGGAATTTCCCAGGCAATAATACTGGAGTGGGTTGCCTTTTCCTACTCCAGGGGATCTTCCCAATCCAGCAATTGAACCCATGTCTCTTACATCTCCTGCATTGGCAGGCAGATTCTTTACCACTGTGCCACCAGGGAATTATACTATTAATATTTATTGTTATTACACTATTAGCATTCATTCCCTCAGTGACTTATTTTGAAGTCTCCATTTTATTTGAGATAGCTCATAATTTTAAAGGTATTACAAAATGGAAACTTAACGAGAAGCTATTTGACAAATAGAGCCATAATATATAGGAAGTGGGTTCTGTATATTCTGATGATATATATGTGAACTGTATGATTGAAATTTAACATTTTCATATGTTTGTAATAATTATTTTACACAATTATCTTTACTAGAATAAATCTAATCAGGAAATATAAATTCAGTTTCCCAAATGGACTTTAAATATAATATAATACAGCCTGATATTAGAGAAACATGCTATTAGTCTTATTTTTAGCCACCAAGAGAGTGTCAGCATTGTTAATTAACCTTTGATATGGAATTTCCCTCCCTCTTTTAAGTATCTATATTATTATAAAGTGTGATGTATTTGATTTTTAAAAATTAATCTTAAAATGCTTAATAATTCTGTCATTTAAAATGGTTGTAATCAAAATAAGGAAGTTGGATTTGTGATGAATAGGCTTAATGTTTTTTGCACTTGGCTGAGCAGAAATTAATTTTAATTTAAAACATCTTACTCAGCCTCAGGGCATAAATGAGCATTCAAATCGGATTTTAACCTTTAGTAATTAAACTTCTTATTTTTCATGAAACTTATAGTAGGCTACAGTCCATGGGGTTGCTAAGAGTTGGACACAACTGAGCGACTTCACTTTTACTTTTCACTTTCATGCATTGGAGAAGGAATGGCAACCCACTCCAGTATTCTTGCCTGGAGAATCCCAAGGACAGAGGAGCCTGGTGGGCTGCCGTCTATGGGGTCGCACAGAGTTGGACACAACTGAAGCGACTTAGCAGCAGCAGCAGCACACATATTTATATTTATATGTATTAGCTATTTGTAATTCTGTTGAAATTATTTTAAGGTAAATAAACGTTCAGTTTAGTCCAGTTGCTCAGTCATGTCTGACTCCTTGCGACCCCATGAACTGCAGCATGCCAGGCCTCCCTGTCCATCACCAACTCCCGGAGTCCACCCAAACCATGTCGATTGAGTTGGTGATGCCATCCAACCATCTTATCCTCTGTCATCCCCTTCTCCTCCTGCCCTCAATCTTTTCCAGCATCAGGGTCTTTTCCAATGAGTCAGCTCTTCACATCAGGTGGCCAAAGTATTGGAGTTTCAGTTTCAACATCAGTCCTTCCAGTGAACACCCAGGACTGATCTCCTTTAGGATGGACTGGTTGGATCTCCTTGCAGTCCAAGGGACTCTCAAGAGTCTTCTCCAACACCACAGTTCAAAAGCATCAATTCTTCTATGCTCAGCTTTCTTTATAGTCCAACTCTCACATCTATACATGACCACTGGAAAAACCATAGCCTTGACTAGACAGAACTTTGTTGGCAAAGTAATGTCTCTGTTTTTTAATATGCTGTCTAGGTTTGTCATAACTTTCCTTCCAAGGAGTGAGCGTCTTTTGATTTCATGGCTGCAATCACCATCTGCAGTGATTTTGGAGCCCCAAAAAATGAAGTCAGACACTGTTTCCCCATCTATTTGCCATGAAGTGATGGGACCAGATGCCATGATCTTAGTTTTCTGAATGTTGAACTTTAAGCCAACTTTTTCACTCTCTTCTTTCACTTTCTTCAAGAGGCTCTTTAGTTCTTCACTGTCTGCCGTAAGGGTGGTGTCATCTGCATATCTAAGGTTATTGCTATTTCTCCTGGCAATCTTGATTTCAGCCTGTGCTTCCTCTAGCCCAGCGTTTCTCATGATGTACTCTGCATAGAAGTTAAATAAGCAGGGTGACCACACACAGCCTTGACATACTCCTTTTCCTATTTGGAATCAGTCTTTTGTTCCATGTCCAGTTCTAACTGTTGCTTCCTGACCTGTATACAGGTTTCTCAAGAGGCAAGTCAGGTGGTCTGGTATTCCCATCTCTTTCAGAATTTTCCACAGTTTATTGTGATCCACACAGTCAAAGGCTTTGGCATAGTCAATAAAGCAGAAATAGATGTTTTTCTGGAACTCTCTTGCTTTTTCCATGATCCAGTGGATGTTGGCAATTTGATCTCTGGTTCCTCTGACTTTTCTAAAATAAATGTAGTAAAATTAGATTAATTGAGACTTTTGCATTTTTTACTTTCACACTTGTAAACCGAACTATCTGTTGTATCTTTTAAAAAATCACATTCCTTTATTTATTTACTGCTTCCACTAAACAGGATGAAACTGGAAGCTAGGAATGACCACAGCAAGGCTTGTGGGTTGTGGAGACTGATTTAGACCAGAGCTTCCCAGAATTTGTTTTACAAAATATTCGTCCACAGGATTTAACTTGTATTGTCTTAAAACAAAACCACAAAACAGATATAGTGGTTAAATTAATTTGAGAAACAAAAGTTAACCAAGTTTTCCAAATGCTGAGTTTTTCAGAGCCTTTAATGTGCTAACATGCATTGTGAGTGCCCAGGTGGTAGGGGTGTAGAGAGTGGGGAGAAGCAGTGTAAGAAAAGTGTTTCCCAAACTGGAGACTTCAGTGTGACTTTAGGTTGACTACAGCATCTAGTCCAATGTTTCTGGAACATTCTTCAGAAATGTTGATTTATAGAGACCTACTTTATGCTAAGGTCACCAATTCAGCCAGCTCCTAATCACTCCTCCCTTACCACCCCTTCATCAACAACAACAACAAAAAATACAAAACCTGTCTAAGCTGTAGGTGATAATATTGATGCTTTTTTTGCCTTTTGTTCCTGTACTAAAAAGTTAGTATATCCTGGTTTCTATATGGGAGGAATTTGAGTCCTCTTTACATCCTTGAGGTAGATCCCTACCAATCCCTTCTTTTCTTCTACAAAATGATTATAAGCTCTTACTCTTCCCTCCACCTGGAATAATCTTACCCTCAATATTCCCAGGAATGACTGGATCCTCATCAGTTTTTTTTGCACAAATACCATGATTAGACCACTTTTTCTTATATTGTCTTTCCCTTCCCTCCTCACTATGCAGCACATTAGGCCATTTCCTAGGCTTCATAGCACCTGTCATTATCTGAAAATACTTATGCATTTATGTAAATTACTTTTTGGACATGCTGCAGTCCTTGCAGGCTGTTGGTTTCCTGAGAAGGGATGGCACCCACACCCTCAGCAATGCAAGTGTGGAGTCCTAACCACTGGGCTGTCAGGGAACACCCTATGTATTCGTGAACTGCTTGATTTACCTCACTGGACCAGGAATCCCAAGATATCAGGGAGTTTCTCTCTCTTGTCCGTTGTGTTCCCAGTTCCTACAATTGTGCCTGATATACAGTGGACCCTGGAAAGGGCCTGACCTCTTCCCAAGGTCAGGGAACACGCATTCTAAAGAGAAAGTTGGCAAAATATGGAATCCCATGTGCTACCAACCATGCTTGAGGTAAACGTAGGCTGATCTGGGACCTCCAAAAAGGAATTCTGCTCTTGGATAGCAGTGGTGAGAGGGGCAAAGCATGCCATAGAAGACTTCTTACAGGCAACAGCTGAGCTGAATCTTAAAGGCCAAGTAGGACATATCACTGTTTTGAGCCAAGGAAATAGCCCATGCAAAGGGCCAAAAGTGAGTTAGATGATTCAGATAAGTACACGTGTTTAAGGGAGGGCCACTGGCAGAGTCGGGGAACTGAGGCTGACAAAGATGGCAGGAAGAAGTGACAACACGACTGGAAAACTGGGCTAAGGAGTTGGATCTTTATTCTGAATTTGATGTGCAATAGTGAAATTGCAAACATTATAATCAAGCTTGAATGAATGTTTTATTTCTGGCAGCAGCGAGGTTGATGGATAGGAAGGCATGAAGCCACTGGTGGGAGGTCAGTTGGAACACTTTGAAACCAAACAGAGGGACTTCCCTAGTGGTCCTGTGATTAAGAATCTGCCTTGCAATGCAGGGAACGTGGATTCAATCCCTGGCTGACGAACTAAGATCTCACAAGCTGGAGCAACTAAACCCAAGAGCTGCAAGTACTGAGCCCATGAGCCGCAACAAAGATCCCACATGATGCAACTAAGACCCGATGCAATCAAATAAATAAGTAAATAAATAACTATATATATATATATATATAAAAGAAACCAAATAGAATTAATTAGTACTTGAGACCTGCTACACAGGTTGCCCTTTCCTTCTTTTGCTCATAGCTATTGCTTTGGTGGAAAACATTTTTTCTTTCATAGTCACATTAAAAAAAAATTTATTTATTTTTATTTGAAGAATAATTGCTTTATAATATTGGTTTGATTTCTGCCATACGTCAACATCTAAGGCTACCTATTGTTCAATGCTCAGTTTGAATGAATGAATATTGACACTGTGGGCCAAAGAAAACCAAGTATACAACCCTGAATTTGTTCCTGAGAGCAATTGGCAAGAGATCATCCTGATCATTCATGCAATTATTCTGGGCATTTAGGACTATATAGACCCATTCAATATTTTATTGTTTTCTACATGGCAGATACTGTGTGAAATGCTATATTTATAAGAATTATCTATTTAATCCACACAACCACTTGTACACTAGTCATTGTGATTAGCTTTACATTATGGATTAATCAACCAAAGCACAGCTTTGTAAATAAGGTGTTCAAAGTCAGACCACTATTCAGTTCAGTTCAGTCGCTCAGTCGTGTCTGACTCTTTGTGACCCCATGAACCACAGCATGCCAGGCCTCCCTGTCCATCACCAACTCCCGGAGTCCACCCAAACCCACGTCCACTGAGTCGGTGATGCCATCCAACCATCTCATCCTCTGTCTTCCTCTTCTCCTCCTGCCCTCCATCTTTCCCAGCATCAGGGTCTTTTCCAATGAGTCAGCTCTTCACATCAGGTGGCCAAAGTATTGGAGTTTCAGTTTCAACATCAGTCCTTCCAATGAACACCCAGGACTGATCTCCTTTAGGATGGACTGGTTGGATCTCCTTGCAGTCCAAGGGAGCCTCAAGAGTCTTCTCCAACACCACAGTTCAAAAGCATCAATTCTTCGGCGCTCAGCTTTCTCCACAGTCCAACTCTTACATCCATACATGACCACTGGAAAAACCATAGCCTTGACTAGATGGACCTTTGTTGACAAAGTAATGTCTCTGCTTTTTAATATGCTGTCTAGGTTGGTCATAACTTTCCAGCCAAGGAGTAAGCGTCTTTTAATTTCATGGCTGCAGTCACCATCTGCAGTGATTTTGGAGCCCAGAAAAATAAAGTCTGACACTGTTTCCACTGTTTCCCCATCTATTTCCCATGAAGTGATGGGACCGGATGCCATGATCTTAGTTTTCTGAATGTAGGGCCTTAAGCCAACTTTTTCACTCTCCTCTTTCACTTTCATCAAGAGGCTCTTTAGTTCTTCTTCACTTTCTGCCATAAGGGTGGTGTCATCTGCATATCTAAGGTTATTGATATTTCTCCTGGCAATCTTGATTGCAGCTTGTACTTCCTCCAGCCCAGCATTTCTCATGATGTACTCTGCATATAAGTTAAATAAGCAGGGTGGCAATATACAGCCTTGACCTACTCCTTTTCCTATTTGGAACCAGTCTGTTGTTCCATGTCCAGTTCTAACTTGGGGCCACCCAAGACGGGTGAGTCATGGTGGAGAGGTCTGACAGAATGTGGTCCACTGGAGAAGGGAATGGCAAACCACTTCAGTGTTCTTGCCTTGAGAACCCCATGAACAGTAAGAGAAGGCAAAAAGATAGGACACTGAAAGAGGAACTCCCCAGGTTGGTAGGTGCCCAATATGCTATTGGAGATCAGTGGAAAAATAACTCCAGAAAGAATGAAGGGATAGAGCCAAAGCAAAAACAACACCCAGTTGTGGATGGGACTGGTGATAGAAGCAAGGTCCGATGCTGTAAAGAGCAATATTGCATAGGAACCTGGAATGTCAGGTCCATGAATCAAGGCAAATTGGAAGTGGTCAAATAGGAGATGGCAAGAGTGAACGTTGACATTCTAGGAATCAGCGAACTGAAATGGACTGGAATGGGTGAATTTAACTCAGATGACCATTATATCTACTACCGTGGGCAAGAATCCATTAGAAGAAGTGGAGTAGCCATCATAGTCAACAAAAGAGACCACTATTATTCAAGATTAAAAGTGGGATCTTGGAAGATTGGGACTAGAAACATAATAGCATTATCTTATAAGGAACATTAGACTAAAAGTCAACAGAGCAGGATTATAGTTAAAAATTAATAGTTACCGTATATCCAGCTCAACAATCCAGTAAAATAGGTATTATCATCCCCATGTTAATAGTAAGGATACTGTGTATTAGAGTGTTTAAATTACTTGTACAAGGCCACATGGCTTGGGATTTGAACCCAGATCCATATGATTCCAAAGTCAACAGTTTTAGCCACTTGGAAATCCTCTTCCTGGCAGCTCTGGTAGTGATTCATTTGAATGATATGTGACTTTAGACTCTGAGGTCCCAGATCTGTCATTTGTGAAATGGCAGAATTGGACTGGACGACATCTGTAGTCCTTTCCATTCTGTGATCTGTTATCTACAAGGAGCTCTCACTAATTTCTTCCCTTTTACTCAGCTTAACACTTTGAGTTGCATTTACTCCTTTGAATAGTGAAAGAAATATGAGGACCTCCCTGGTGGTCCAGTGCTCAAGAATCCACCTTCCAGTGTAGGGACGTGGGCTTGATCCCTGGTTGGGGAACTAAGATCTCACATGCTGTGGAGCATATAAGCCTGAGTGCCACAACCAGAGAGCCCTCAAACCTCAACTACTGAGCCTGCGTGCTCTAGAGTCCGTGCTTTGCAACAAGAGAAGGCCAAGCACCACAAGTAGAGAAGCCCTTGTGCTGCAGTGAAGACCCAGCATGGGCAAAAAATAAGTGAAAAGGAAAAAATATGAATACAGATGACCTGGCTAGGTAGCTTGCAAGGTGAGCATAGGATAGAGAGCAGAGGGCTGGCTCCCAACCAATTGGAAACTAAAAAAAGAATTGAGATGAAAACCTTCTGAAGGCAGTCTCCATACAGACAAAAGATTGGAGGAAAACAATGGGGAAATGGTTACAAAATGTCAAGGTTGCTCAGAGGCCCTGTGAGAATGGTGAGGGAATAACCAAAGATATGTTAGCAACTACTGCATGTGGCCGGTGTGGTGGAGAGAGAGAAGTAAGAATGGAATTCAGTGGAGAAAAACCAGGACTTAGTGGATCCTCTGTTGAGACAACATTGTGTTGAGAATAAAGGTAGAGAAAAGCCGGTCAGTTGGGTGACACCTGATCAAGGCAGCTTGTCTAAAATGAAAAGATCACATGCCATCTGGGGACATTTCCTAGGAAATGTGTTTGGAGAAAACTTGAGTTTTTAGTAGATCAATGGCTGGGAAATCTTTCAGGAGAAAAGATGCAGGTCATGTTTGCCTGGCTGGTTACACATATGTGGGGTTTTTGAAGGAATGCAATTAGCAATTTGCCTTTTTAGAGTTTTCACATCAGGGAAAACAGAAGTGTAAAAGATGAGAAAGGGTGAGGCTTTAAGGGAGTGAAGGGATGGGGGAAGGCTTAATTGGCATGTGATAAAGAAAAAAAGTAGGAAATAGAAGTCTTTATTGTGCAATCCCTGGGTAATACAACTGCAATAGATCATTAGGAAGGAGGCTCCATTCCCGAGTCTTGCAGGCCTCTCTACAATTGCTTAACTGTCTCTGTCTGAAATATTGAAGAAAACTTCTCTTGTTGAAGAGAATAAGTTGCCATAGACCCAGAAATATTCTTGTTGTGGAATCTTCTACATCAAAAATGTGATGAGATTCAGTTCTTTTTAAAAGAATAAAGCTAATCATACTTTCAGTACTGGGGCCTGATGATTAGAGATACTCTTCCCCTGGGTGGGGAAGATCCCCTGGAGGAGGAAATGGCAATCCACTCCAGGATTCTTGCCTGGAGAATCCCATGGACAGAGGAGCATGGCGGACTATAATCCATAGGGTCACAAAGAGTCGGACATGACTGAAGCAACTGCACATGCATTCCGTTATCTTTTGGTCTTGTTTTCTCCATGTAGCAGTGGTCCCCAACCTTTTTAGCACCAGGGACCAGTTTTGCAGAAGACAGTTTTTCCATGGAGGGGAATGAAAGCAGTGGGGAGATGTGGTAAGTATTAGATGAAGCTTTGCTCATTCACCTGCCACTCACCTGCCAGGTGGCCTGGCTCCTAAAATGCCACTGACCAGTACTAGTCCATGACCCAGAGGTAGGGGACCCCTGCCTTATAGAATAGGGCTCATTTAAGTAAGGTATGCTGTACATGTAGTAGAGGAGATGCTTACAAACTGATGAATGTAAAAAATAAAAATTGGAGATATTTTGACACAAGGTAAAGTGATAGAAAATTATCACTTACAATTCTAGAATCTTAAATGCTATGAAATGTTCTGAAAATATGACCTGTCATAACAATGTGACCAACCAAAGTTCTGTGTCACAACTAGAAGTCTGAAAGATTAAAATAGAAATACAGAGGCTGTTTTAGGGTAAATGATGATATAACATAAGTAGTTCTCAAGAGGCAAATGCATTAATAATAAGGGAGAAACTTGAGACTTCACAGATGTTCAAGTATTTAGGAAAATGTGAAGGCTTCCTTAAGCAAAGGAACACAGACAACATAGTGCCTGATTCTCAGGAGATCCTCAGTAAGTCGTCCTTTTTCTCATTTTCTCTACCCCTAACTAGTGAGCTGGCGTAGGAAATGGCAACCCACTCCAGTATTCTGGCCTGGAAAACCCAATGGGCAGAGGAGCCTGGTGGACTACAATCCACGGGGTTGTAAAAGAGTCAGACAGCATCTGAGCAACTAGTGAACATGAGAAAAGAGAGACTTCCTCACTCTTCCAACACTTTTATTGAACTGAAACCAAGTTCATGTGAAATTACTGCAGAGAAGAGAAATATTGTCTGTAGAAACAGGATAAATTCTCTGAGGACAGAGGCAAGCAAATTAGCATATAGTATTTATTGAGCACCTATTTTGTTCCGGGCACTTTACTACATCCCAGTGATTTTATTTTGTGCTCACAACAGTCCAGTCTCCCTTTTGAAGGTGAGGAACCAGAGATCAAAAGTGTGAAAATTTTCCCCAAGTCACATAGCTGCTTATGATGTAAAGTTGGAGATTGTTTCCAATACAAATTGCACTCTTTCTTAAACTGTGTGTGCACTCAGTCACTTCAGTCCCGTCTGACTCTTTGTGACCCCATGGACTGTAGCCCACCAGGCTTCTCTGACCATAGGTTTTTCCAGGCAAGAATACTGGAGTGGGTTACCATTACTTCCTCCAGGTATCTTTCCCACCCAGGGATTGAACCTGTGTCTCCTGCATTGCAGACAGATTCTTTACCACTGAGCCACTGGGGAAGCCCTTCTTAAACTAGCCAACCCTTAAAATCATCATGTAAGTCCTTAAAGGGCAACTTTAATGATGCAAGAGGTAGACGGTGGTACAGGAAGGTCACCTGGCTGATGTGCTTTAAGGGTGAGTAGAGACATCACTTGCTTCTCGTCTACCTGGCCTTAAGTACAGCAACAATGTTTTGCTGTTGTTGTTGTTCTACTTGCAAAGATAATACAAGTTATTCACACCTATGGAAAGTAAAAAGAAGAAAACAAAAGTCACCCAGGAACTTTCCTGGCAGTGCAGGGGTTAAGATTCTGAGCTTCCAGTGCAGGGAGCTCAGTTTCCATCCATGGTTGGAGAACTAGGATCCCACATGCTAAGTGGCGTGGGCAAAAAAAAAAAATAGTTACCCAAATCCTGCCACTCAGAGATTGACAGAGTTAATATTTTTATCTCTCTAATGCTTTTCTGTGTGCTTATGTACAGCTAACCCTTTAACAACTTGGGGGTTAGGGGCCCGTCCCTCAGAGCAGTTGAAAATCCATGTGTAACTTGACAGTCCACCCTCCCAATGGAAGCTTCTGCATCTATGGATTCAAACAACCTGGGATTGTGTAATACCGTAGTATTTACTATTGAAAAAAATCTGCATATAAGTGGGCCCACACAATTCAAACCTGTGTTGTTCAAGGGGCAGCTGCATTTATAAATATTATATTTGTACAAATGTACATTTTATTAAAAGTGATCATAATTACATAGTTGCTTTGCAAACTGATTTTTGCTCTCAACAGATGGCATGTGAAAGAAGTTTCTTTACCTTAAAATTATTAGGACTGGAAATTTAATTAAAATTTCTATTTTAATTAATAGAAAAATTATTATTATTATAACAATATTTTGATCAACAAGTCTATTTGCATTACTGAAAGTGTTACAATATTCAATTTATTAAGACTGACAGAGGAGGAGTAAAATGAATGAGTGTTAATGCTATTTATATCCACTGAAATAACATTCATTATGTGAAGCACAATAGCCTAATCTCACACAAATTTGATGTCCAATGCTAATACCAGTGCTGAAAGGATTGGGTATACAAAACTAACTATGTTTCCTTTGAAACTACAATTTTTATACACCTTCAATCAGCAATGAAGAGCACAAGAGTTAAGTTCTTTTCAGGCATTATGAAACCTCAAATTATGTTATTACATTAGTCTGGCTGAGAAAAATAATATTCAGAGAACAGTAAGTAATATACTATTCATCTTCTCCTCTAGAGTACTCAAAGTTCTATCTTTGGCTCAAATAATATCTTTAGGCTATAATGTATTTATGTATCTCTTTTTTTTTTTTTGCTGCAGTGTGCAGCTTGTGGGATCTTAGTTCTCCAACCACGGATTGAACACGTGCCCCTGCATCGAGAGTGTGGAGTCTTAACCAGTGAACCACTAGGGAAATTCCCTATTTATATATCTTGAGTCTTTCATTGACTTTAATGAGAATTCCTATAAGAAGCATGTATGTGAAATTCACTCCTATTTTCGCTGTAGTAATGTCCTTGAGTGTCGAATACAGTCTACCACCCTACTTCATACTTCCAATATTAAACTATTTGAGAGAATTTGTTTTAGGCTTCAGCTGAGAAACTGAGAAACTTACTGAGAAACTCATATGCTTCTTCCTTCGTCATCATAACAACAATCTGAATGATTGTAATTCCTGACCTTCTCATCACCAACCAGGAAGTTTAGAGTCAAATTTGAGCCAAATCAAATAAATTATATTAATAACGTCAACATGTTTGCATTTTCCTCTTTTGTGGTATTGCTCTCTATTTCCATTTTGTGACCCTTGGGTTATATTTGTATTTAAAGGACAATTCTTTCTTTTCTCTCTTTAGACCAGGGAGTTAAAGCAACTATCTTTTTGTTAAAGGAATGTAATATAAATATTGTGTTTTGCCACCTTACTAATTTATTTTGTTCATTTCAATTTGCTGTGTGTATGTAATCTTGTAGGATTTTTCTTGTGATCCTTGGAATTTAGAAAGTGTGACAGGATGTAGCTAAGTGTGATTCTATTTTCAATAATCTTACCTGGCTATTAGTGAACCCTCTGGACCTGAAGACTAAAATTTCTCTCACCCTAGAGAAATTTTCTTCTTTTGTTTCTCTGATGATTGCTTCCCCTTCATCTATTCTCTCATGAGCTAACTTTTGGAATTAAACCGGTATAAAGTGGTGAACTCAACCTGGTATGCCTGGGGCTTTGCCAAGTTTAGTGCAAACCAGGACAGTTGGTTACCCTATACTTAGCTAAGCTATTGTGTCCCTGGGAACAGTGGTTTTCAAACTATTTATAGTGCCAGAGGAGATATACATTTTTAATTTCTTATCTATTTTAGGGACTGATTTTTAAAAAATATAACAAAAATAAATACAACAAAAGAGAAATAAAAAATACCTACAGAATACAGGTCCAATTTAAAAAACTATTATTGGATTAAAAAACAGACAATCACTCTGTCAAATTGCTCTAAAAGTTTCACATGATTTCTCTCATTTTCTGTAAGTAGCTTGTGAGATCTGGTGTTACCTTGTGGATGACATTTTGAGTAGCTCTGCTCTAGAATTTTTCTAATCTGTTCTGATAGTCCCTTCCATCTCCTCCACTCCACATTCTGTTCTCTCCAGCTTGCACTCAATGCCTCTTTTGTGTTCAGATACCTCATTACATTAAGTTGTGTGCCCCTTAAAGGAGAAGGATTGAATCTTACGTATCATTCTACATTCAGCATCTACCGCACTGCCAGGCAAGGAGTTCATTAGGTTGTTGTATTCATTCTTTATTGAGACTGGAAGAAATTTAGAGTTTTAGTTATGCTTTTTTTAGGGGGAGGGTGAGATTGTGGGGTCTCCTTTTTTTTATATTTTTCAGTATTTCCTAAACTTTTTCTAACACGCATCTACTACTTTTTGAATGAGAAAATTGAATTAAATTTAACAATTTAAAGTTGTTAAAATTATTTTAACAACTGATATTGTAGAATAACTGATGCCTACCTTGTGGCTTGTGGTCAGTAAAAAAGTCTGCTTTCATAGTGTAGCTGAATTGTAGGAAAGAAGCCAACTTGTGTTAGAACAGAGAACAGTAAATAATTCCTGTCTTCATCGAAGAACAGGATCCTATTCTCATCCTATTTGGATTGGGGAAATCAAGAGATTGAAATGACTAACTTTAGAATACAGTTGAGGAAATATTGCACAAATTTTCCCCTAAAAATAGAGGATAGAAAGTGTTTCCTTTTTACATGTTCCTTTTTTAAGTAGCCTCTGAATTTGTGGAGTTTAATAACCACCTCATTTGCATTGTTCAGACGCTGAAATAAATGGATGTAATCATTGAAACTATGAGTGATGGGCCCCTGACTTCCCTCATTAGACAATGGTGCTGTTTGAAAGGGCAGTTAATCATAGTTTAAAAGTGACTTATCGGTAATATACAATGTGACTAATTTAGTAGCTAAGCAGTTTCATTGTGATCTTGGTGTCAGTGGAATTCCTGTCACCTATCCAACAGTTAAGTCATATTGCATAATTGTTGAGTGACATCACCAGGCTACAAGATTATTGGCTGAAGGAATTAAAAAAAAAAGTTTCCTGGACTGTCAGCCTTTCCGGTATCTGAACAAACAACTTGTACTGTGACTGCAGTACAGCCAGAGAGCAAAGAAAAAGTGTGAGTTGAAGTGGCAGGCTTTCGGTGTCTCTTTGAAAAGCACAGTCTGCAGCATACGAGGAGACTCTCCAACAAGGCTAATTATGAGATGTAGTCCGTTTCTGTGAGACTCCACAGTGCCAGTCACTAAAGAGTGGAGTGAGAGGACTGAGACCCTGGCACGCTTTTGTCATGAGGGCATTTAATTTTTCTGAGAACTTTACAGTCTTCTCTTTGGGAGGAATAGTTGAAAGAAATGCAGCTCACCATCTGCTATACACATAGATGCTGAAAAGATGGTCAGCTGGGATCCAGTTGAAAACCTTTGATAGTGAAAAGCCTGGCTTATTTCCAAGGGAGCTAGTAGTTCAGGTTAATCACCACAGAACACATAAACTTTGTCTATTAAATTGCACACAATATCCAGCTTTAATATTACCCACAGACATGCATAAAAACTGGATCTATGGCTTACTGGAATTTATGCTAATGATGGCTTCATTTATTCTTTATGGTGCATAAACACTATGTATTTTGCATATAGGAATTTATTTCATCTTATGAAGTAGATGCTATTATTCCCAAATTACAGATGAGGGAATGAAGGCTATGGGATTGTGTAGCTGGTAAAGAGCAGAATGATAATCCGAACCCAGGTCATTCAACACTAGAAGACACAGTCTTAACTGTTGCCCTCCACTGCATTTTTTATAATAATAACAACAACAACAAAACAACTGCTCCTACTATTTCCATCAACTGAATGTTTTTGATGTGACAGGCACTGTATTATAACTATCCATATCCTTTCATCAACTCACAGATAGAAATTATTCCCATTTGATAGATTTGTTAACTGAGGCATAGAGAAAATAAATCACACTGAGAGTAGGTAATGAAACAAGAATTCAAACCCAGACAGTCTAGATCCAAATTTCAAACTTTTAACCACCAAGCTACATTGCTTTTCACTGTTGCTATTTATCTACTAATGTGTGATTTTCACAATAATCCTGCAAGACCTGTGATCCACAATAATACCTGTATTGTAGGTATTATTATCCCCAATTTATAGATGAGGAAATTGAGGCTACAAGAGATTGCATAACTTGTCAGCTTCTAAATAGCAGAGCTAGGAGTTTTCCAAGTCCATTGAATTTCATGAGACCCTAAGGTAGAACCCACACTACCTCTCAAAACTCAAACCTGCAAGTCTGATGCAGGGTGACAGATCACATGTCAGGGAAAAGGCTGGAATCTCAGGAGTCACTGAGGGTGAGGAGCCAGAGCTGGGCCTGAGCATCCCCAATGGGTGGGAACTGATAAAGAGATGCCAGAAGGGGCCTGGCAGTCAGAGGTACCCTTCCTTGAATGCACTTTCTCCATTTGGGGGTTCTGAGGGATCTCCTGAATGTGGCCAAACTCCCTTCTCTCCCTTAAATTCCCTTTCTCTTTCCATTAGCCTCAGTGTTTCCAAAACTGCACTTCTCTGCCCTTCTCTTTGTACAGAGCTTTGCACATGCTCAGTTCTCTTGCCTTGTAAGGGTTTCCTCCCCACTCCCAGCCTCCTTTCCTTTCACAGCACATATTCAGTTCTCTGGAATGTGGCCACTCATAAGCATGACACACATTTTCAAAGGGCTTTAGAAATGAATGTGATTAGTGAGTTCAATTTTGTTAAAGGAGAAGTGTATCAACACTGCACACGTGTAACCTGTCCTGCATTCAAGAGTATAATAACTTGAAAAAAGTCTGAAATCACAACAAAAAGAAAAACCAAACAACCTAAAAAACAACAGAAGTTTGAAAAAGTTTGCATACTGCAAAAATATTTACCTCAGAGTTTTTAAGGGTAAAGGGCTTTTTAAAAATGGTATTCTATTAAAGGAAATCAAGTGTGTGTATTGAACAACAGCATGTCTGACATGTCCTGCATGTATCTAAGTACTTATAAAACAAATAGTGAAACAAACTATCAGATAGGGTTGGTCCAATAAGGAAGTGAAGTCTCTAGATGAGAATAATCAGGGAAACCTCTTGAAGGAGCAGAGTTTTGGCTGAAACTGGAAGAACTGGTAGAATTACAATCAGTTTATATGAGAAGTTGAAGAAAGGACAGTCCCTACAGGGAACTGGTGTGACACAAAAGGATAAGATGAAGGTAAAAGGTCATGAGGCCTCCTTCAGGGTACACAGCTTCTAAGTAATGTGAGAATCTTCTGTAAAAATCTGTAGAGATGGTAGGTTTTATATCAAAGATTAGGATTTAGTGGGAAAGTGTGTCTCATAACAAAATTAAAAAAGGAAAAATTTTAACATATCGATGTGCTATGAGTTGGCCATTTCTTGGACCCATGAATCACCTTTGAATGAAGAAAGAACACAGTATTCTAAACAACTGGACAACACTCAGATGTGTGAGCCTCTAAAACTCATGCTGGTTATTCTCAGTAGACAAGGAGTCTCTTCCTGACCTTCTCAGTGACCTCAGGTCAATCACCCCATCTTCTTTGGTCTGAGTTAATTTTCCTGAAATATGACAAGGTCCTTCTATTCAAAGAGTGGGTGAATTACACATGGGGACCTTTTTCAAGTGCTGTTTGTGGTTCCTAGTCAGTATCTGGAGATGACTTTATTATAGCTAAGACTGCCTTAAGATAAATGAGTTCATTTTGGTTCTTCGATTACTTTGGGATATAGTCCAGAGGAGGTCACTTCATTCATTCATCGATTCATCCCTTTAGACATTGAATAAGTACTACTGTGGCTGTCAGCCTCTAAGAAGGAATCCAGTGATCCCTGCATCTTGGTATGCATGCCCTGTATAGATTCTTCTACATTTACCAAGGTTGTTCTCTGTGACAAATAGAATACAGCAACAGTAATGGTATGTCACTTCTGAGATAGATTATAAAAAAGTTGTGACATATGCCTTCCTTTCTCTCTTGGACTACTCTCTCTGAAGCAAGCCATTTGCCACGTTATGAGGATAGTTAGTACTCTATGGAGAGGACCATGTGAGGAACTGAGGCCCTCTGCCAACAACCGAAGAAGAACTGAGATCTTCTATCCACAGTTTTGTGAATAAGCCATCTTAGAGGAAGATTCTAAGCGATCAATGCAAAGAAATAGAGGAAAACAACAGAATGGGAAAGACTAGAGATCTCTTCAAGAAAATTAGAGATACCAGGGGAACATTTATGCAAAGACGGGCTCGATAAAGGACAGAAATGGTATGGACCTAACAGAAGCAGAAGATATTAAGAAGAGGTGGCAAGAATACACAGAAGAACTGTACAAAAAAGACCTTCACGACCCAGATAATCACGATGGTGTGATCACTCACCTAGAGCCAGACATCCTGGAATGTGAAGTCAAGTGGGCCTTAGAAAGCATCACTACGAACAAAGCTAGTGGAGGTGATGGAATTCCAGTTGAGCTCTTTCAAATCCTGAAAGATGATGCTGTGAAAGTGCTGCACTCAATGTGCCAGCAAGTTTGGAAAACTCAGCAGTGGCCACAGGACTGGAAAAGGTCAGTTTTCATTCCAATCCCAAAGAAAAGCAATGCCAAAGAATGCTCAAACTACTGCACAATTACACTCATCTCACATGCTAGTAAAGTAATGTTCAAAATTCTCCAAGCCAGGCTTCAGCAATACATGAACTATGAACTTCCAGATGTTTAAGCTGGTTTTAGCAAAGGCAGAGGAACCAGAGACCAAATTGCCAACATCTGCTGGATCATCGAAAAAGCAAGAGAGTTCCAGAAAAACATCTATTTCTGTCATCTATCTTTGACTGTGTGGATCACAATAAACTGTGGAAAATTCTGAAAGAGATGGGAATACCAGACCACCTGACCTGCCTCTTGAGAAATTTGTATGCAGGTCAGGAAGCAACAGTTAGAACTGGACATGGAACAACAGACTGGTTCCAAATAGGAAAAGGAATACGTCAAAGCTGTATATTGTCATCCTGCTCATTTAACTTCTATGCAGAGTATATCATGAGAAACGCTGGGCTGGAAGAAGCACAAGCTGGAATCAAGATTGCCGGGAGAAATCTCAATAACCTCAGATATGCAGATGACACCACCCTTATGGCAGAAAGTGAAGAGGAACTCAAAAGCCTCTTGATGAAAGTGAAAGAGGAGAGTGAAAAAGTTGGCTTAAAGCTCAACATTCAGAAAACGAAGATCATGGCATCTGGTCCCAGCACTTCATGGGAAATAGATGGGGAAACAGTGGAAACAGTGTCAGACTTTATTTTTGGGGGGCTCCAAAATCACTGCAGATGGTGACTGCAGCCATGAAATTAAAAGACGCTTACTCCTTGGAAGGAAAGTTATGACCAACCTAGATAGCATATTCAAAAGCAGACACATTACTTTGCCAACAAAGGTTCATGTAGTCAAGGCTATGGTTTTTCCTGTGGTCATGTATGGATGTGAGAGTTGGACTGTGAAGAAGGCTGAGCGCCGAAGAATTGATGCTTTTGAACTGTGGTGCTGGAGAAGACTCTTGAGAGTCCCTTGGACTGCAAGGAGATCCAACCAGTCCATTCTGAAGGAGAACACCCCTGGGATTTCTTTGGAAGGAATGATGCTAAAGCTGACGCTGTAGTACTTTGGCCACCTCATGCAAAGAGTTGACTCATTGGAAAAGACTCTGATGCTGGTAGGGATTGGGGGCAGGAGGAGAAGGGGACGACAGAGGATGAGATGGCTGGATGGCATCACTGATTCGACGGACGTGAATTTGAGTGAACTCTGGGAGTTGGTGATGGACAGGGAGGACTGGCGTGCTGTGATTCATGGGGTCGCAAAGAGTAGGACACGACTGAGTGACTGAACTGAACTGAACTGAGAGGAAGATTCAGCAGCCTCAGTCAAGTCTTTGGATGACTGCAGCCCTGCCTGACACCTAGATTTGAGCCCTGTGAGACCCTAAGGCAGAACCCACTCATCTAAGCTGCTTTTGGACTCCTGACCCTTGGAAACTGTATGAAACTGTCACTTTAAGATGCTAATTTTTAGAGTAATTTTTTATATGGCAGTAAATAACTAATAAGCCTACCATTTGTTTGTTTCTGCTGGGAATGAAGATGGCTTAAATTTTTGCCCTCTAGAAGCTCATAGTTCTCAGAAAAACAACACAGCAATGCCAATAACAATAGATATGTAAGCATCTACTTAGAACACAATGCTGCAAGGGAGATCCTTACCAAATGCCATAGGGAAGAGGAGATTAACAATTAACTCTATTTGAAGAGAAAAAGAGTCCAAAAAGCTTTCCGAACAGATATTTGGAGATTAATATACCAGAAAAATCAGGACTTTTCTAGCAAAGAAAAGGGAATGGCATATGCAAAGACCTGGAGTGGGGAGACCTGTGTCATGTCATAGGGAGTGTGTTCAGTTCCATACAGTTTTGGCCAAGCATTCGTGTGAGGAGTCCTCGCTAGGAAAGATGGATTTATTCTAAGATATGGAAAGCTATTGACAAAGTTTAAGCAGGAAATTGACATGATCAGATACATGTTTTAGACAGGTGGCTGTTGAGGATTTCATCAAACGGGCATAGTAAAACTAGAAGCAGGGAGAAATGGAGGCCATAAAGAAAATGACTAGTTCTTTTTCAGTAGCTACTCCTGTTAAAGATTAGTGAGCTTCTGACCGACTATGTCATTCATATTGTTTTTCACTGATCCTTTAATTAGATACATATTTTCTCATAATAATTAAAAATTTTTATTTTCATCTTGAAGTATTTCAGATTTACCAAAAGTTTGAAAAATGAATACAGGGAATTCTTACATACTCTTCATCCAGCTTTTGCAACTGTTACCATTTTATTTAGCCACAGTGCAAATATCAAAATTAGGATATTAACATTGACCTAACACTTTACACTAGTCTACCAACTTTGTTCAAATTTCACCAGTTTTCTGGTTAGTGTATTTTTTTTTTTTTTTTTTTTTTCTGGTTCAAAATCACACCTTGGTTTTAGTTGTTATGTTTCCTTAGTTTCCTTTCATCTGGGACAATTTTTCAGCCCTTCTTTGTCTTTAACGACCTTGGTACTACTGAAGAATACTATCCAGTTATTTTGTAGAATGTTTGCCAACTTGGGTTTACCTTATCTGATGTTCTCTCATTATTAAATCTAAGTTATGCATTTTTGGCAAGAATAACACTGAAAGTGCTTCATATTGGAAGTCTCATGATATTGAGACTCATTATTGATGATGTTAGTGCTGATAACTTGGTCAAGGTCGTGTTAGTGCTAAGTCTTTCTACTGTAAGTTATTATGATTCCCTTTGTAATTATTAAGTTGTTTCATGAGAAGATACTTTGAGACTATACACATTTCTTTTTTGTTGTTGTTTTTTTGCCATGCCACAAAGCTTGCAGGATTTCAGTTCCCTGACCAGAGATTGTACCTGGGCCATGGCAGGGAAAGTTCCAGATCCTAAACCACTAGACCACCAGGGAACTCCCTCTTATTTGTTTTCTTAATCATACTTTCAGTTATTTTAACATTTTTTTGATGCCTAAAATAACAAATAACTTTGGCGGTGGTTTAGTTGATAAGTCATGTCAGACTCTTGTGACCCCATGGACTGTAGCCTGCCATGTTCCTCTGTCCATGGGATTTCCCAGGCAAGAATACTGGAGTGGGTTGCTATTTCCTTCTCCAGGGGATCTTCCTGACCCAGGCATTGAACCCATGTCTCCTGCATTACAGGCAGATCCTTTACCAACTGAACCAGTGCTTGCCAAAAGGTGACAGTCAAGAGATTTTAGATTGCGTTGTGTGGTGGTTTTAAAACATGTCCACAAGTTTTTTGATATTTCATCCTTTAAGAAATGGAGCCTGCTTCCCCTCTTCTTGTATGTAGGGTATTCTTAGCACCTCTATTCCAATGAATACAAAATGGCAGAGGTGATTTCCAAGGCTAATTTGTAAAATGCACTGTGATTTTCTCTCTGCTCTCACTCTCTTGAATCACTTACTTTGGGGAAGGTGAGCTGCCATGTTGTGAAGCACTCAAGCTGCCCTATTGAGGCTCCATGTGGAGAGGAACCAAGGCCCTCTGCAATGGCCCTCACTAACTTGGAAGGAGTATGAGTGAGCACCCTAGAAGTGAATCCTCCGGTCCCAGATAAGCCTTTAGATGACTGCAGCCTTGGTAGACCTCTTGACTACAACCACAGAAGAGACCCTAAGTCAGATCCTAAGGCCCTTCTGCTTTCCTGAGCTACACAAATGTGTGTGTGAGATAGTGTATTTGTTTTAAGCCACTAATTGTGGGTATAAGTTGCTATACAGAAGTAAATGATGAATTCATGCTTGTAGATAGGAAAAAATCATTAGAAAATGTTAAGAGTAAATACTAGGAAAGAAAGTATACCCTCAAAATGGGATAGGAATGAAAGCCTACCACTCTCCAGATCAGCTAAAATTTTAAAGTCTGACAATGCCAGGTATTGGGAATTAAACACTGTTGGTCATAAAGTACATTGATAGTCATTTCAGAAAGTAGTTTTATATTATCTAATAAAGGTGAAGATATACATACCACCAGATAAGTTATCATAATCCTACTCCTAGACATATATGTAACAGATACAGGTGCACATGGATACTGAAAGACATGTACACGAATGTTAATAGAAGGATTACTCATAATAGCCTGGAACTGGAAACAACCCAAGTATCCATTCACAGTAGAATATATAAACAAATTATGCATCATTCATTCACTAGAATACTAGATATAAATAAAAATCAAAAACTATATCTACAGACAAAAATGTGACTGAATCCAAAAAACAATGTCTAGTGGAAGAGATCCAGCACAAAGGAGCACAGATTCAGTTCAGTTCAGTTCACTTCAGTCGCTCAGTCGTGTCCGACTCTTTGCGACCCCATGAATCGCAGCACGCCAGACCTCCCTGTTCATCACCATCTCCCGGAGTTCAATCAGACTCACGTCCATCGAGTCCGTGATGCCATCCAGCCATCTCATCCCCTGTCATCCCCTTCTCCTCCTGCCCCAAATCCCTCCCAGCATCAGAGTCTTTTCCAGTGAGTCAACTCTTTGCATGAGGTGGCCAAAGTATTGGAGTTTCAGCTTTGGCATCATTCCTTCCAAAGAACACCCAGGACTGATCTCCTTTAGGATGGACTGGTTGGATCTCCTTGCAGTCCAAGGGACTCTCAAGAGTCTTCTCCAACACCACAGTTCAAAAGCATCAATTCTTCGGCACTTAGCTTTCTTCACAGTCCAACTCTCACATCCATACGTGACCACTGGAGAAACCATAGCCCTGACTACACAGAACTTTGTTGGCAAAGTAATGTCTCTGCTTTTCAGTATGCTATCTAGGTTTGTCATAACTTTCCTTCCAAGGAGTAAGCGTCTTTTAATTTCATGGCTGCACTCACCATCTGCAGTGATTTTGGAGCCCCCCAAAAATAAAGTCTGATACTGTTTCCACTGTTTCCCCATCTATTTCCCATGAAGTGCTGGGACCAGATGCCATGATCTTCGTTTTCTGAATGTTGAGCTTTAAGCCAACTTTTTCACTCTCCTCTTTCACTTTCATCAAGAGGCTTTTGAGTTCCTCTTCACTTTCTGCCATAAGGGTGGTGTCATCTGCATATCTGAGGTTATTGAGATTTCTCCCAGCAATCTTGATTCCAGCTTGTGCTTCTTCCAGCCCAGCGTTTCTCATGATGTACTCTGCATATAAGTTAAATAAGCAGGGTGACAATATACAGCCTTGACAGACTCCTTTTCCTATTTGGAACCAGTCTGTTGTTCCATGTCCAGTTCTAACTGTTGCTTCCTGACCTGCATACAAATTTCTCAAGAGGCAGGTCAGGTGGTCTGGTATTCCCATCTCTTTCAGAATTTTCCACAGTTTATTGTGACCCACACAAAGGCTTTGGCATAGTCAATAAAGCAGAAATAGATGTTTTTCTGGAACTCTCTTGCTTTTTCGATGATCCAGCAGATGTTGGCAATTTGGTCTTTGGTTCCTCTGCCTTTGCTAAAACCAGCTTGAACATCTGGAAGTTCATGGTTCACATATTGCTGAAGCCTGGCTTGGAGAATTTTGAGCATTACTTTACTAGCATGTGAGATGAGTGCAATTGTGTGGTAGTTTGAGCATTCTTTGGCATTGCCTTTCTTTGGGATTGGAATGAAAACTGACCTTTTCCAGTCCTGTGGCCACTGCTGAGTTTTCCAAATTTGCTAGCGTATTGAGTGCAGCACTTTCACAGCATCATCTTTCAGGATTTGAAAGAGCTCCACTGGAATTCCATCACCTCCACTAGCTTTGTTCGTGATGATGCTTTCTAAGGCCCATTTGACTTCACATTCCAGGATGTCTGGCTCTAGGTGAGTGATCACACCATCGTGATTATCTGGGTCATGAAGATCTTTTTTGCACAGTTCTTCTGTGTATTCTTGCCACCTCTTTTTAATATCTTCTGCTTCTGTTAGGTCCATACCATTTCTGTCCTTTATTGAGCCCATCTTTGCATGAAATGTTCCCTTGGTATCTCTAATTTTCTTGAAGAGATCTCTAGTCTTTCCCATTCTGTTGTTTTCCTCTATTTCTTTGCATTGATCGCTGAAGAAGGCTTTCTTATCTCTTCTTGCTATTCTTTGGAACTCTGCATTCAGATGCTTATATCTTTCCTTTTCTCCTTTGCTTTTTGCTTCTCTTCTTTTCACAGCTATTTGTAAGGCCTCCCCAGACAGCCATTTTGCTTTTTTGCATTTCTTTTCCATGGGGATAGTCTTGATCCCTGTCTCCTGTACAATGTCACGAACCTCACTCCATAGTTCATCAGGCACCCTATCTATCAGATCTAGTCCCTTAAATCTGTTTCTCACTTCCACTGTATAATCATAAGGGATTTGATTTAGGTCATACCTGAATGGTCTAGTGGTTTTCCCTACTTTCTTCAATTTAAGAAGAGTTAAATAAAGAGTTCATGATCTGAGCCACAGTCAGCTCCCAGTCTTGTTTTTGCTGACTGTATAGAGCTTCTCCACCTTTGGCTGCAAAGAATATAATCAATCTGGTTTTGGTGTTGCCCATCTGGTGATGTCCATGTGTAGAGTCTTCTCTTGTGTTGTTGGAAGAGGGTGTTTGCTGTGACCAGTGCGTTCTCTTGGCAAGACTCTATTAGCCGTTGCCCTGCTTCATTCTGTACTCCAAGGCCAAATTTGCCTGTTACTCCAGGTGATTCTTGACTTTCTACTTTTGCGTTCCAGTCCCCTATAATGAAAAGGAGCACAGATTATATGAGTCTATTTATGGAGAGTTGAAAAGTAGATAAAATTAAACTATTTTTAAGAGATGCATATTTAAGTGGTAAATCCATTAAGAAAAGCAAAAAAAGTAAATACCTTAGGAGTCAGAATTTTCTTTAGTGAAGAATGTAAGAGTTGTGATTAGAAAAGAACCATGGGTGGGGATTTTCTGAGGTGTTTATAGTATATTATTTCTTTTTACTTTTCCTTTAAAAATCATTCTTATTGCGGTTTAACTCACATTTAATGAAACTAATATAACCCTTTACATATGCATAATGTATATATGTAAGTAATGTATAATGTAAACTTATGTTAGTTATACAGATGTTGACTTTATAATAATCCATTTAACCAAACATTTGTGTTCCATGCAAAATAGGTGCTATATTTTACAGTTAAAAAAGGTAAAAACAGACTTTGAGTACAGCAGAGGATCTTAGGAATAAGGCTGCATCAAAGGTGAATATGAACTAGCAACTAGGGCTCCGTTAAAAGAAATGAACACATGTTGGAAAATAAGAATAAAGTAGACAAGAAACTATTCTTGCAGCTTATGTGTAGAAGCATCACTGGGTGATGCCAAAGCAGGTCTTAAACTTGTGCATTATATTGTTGTTTGTGTCCGACTCTTCTGTGACCCTGTGTACTGAAGTCCACCAGGCTCCTCTCTCCATGGAGCTCCTCTCTCTGGAGTGGGTTGCCACTTCCTTCTTCAGGGGATCTTTCCAACCCAGGGATTGAGCCTGTGTCTCCTGCATTGGCAGGTGAATTCTTTATCACTGAGTCACCTGAGAAGCCCTTCTTGTCATATATTCATATCCAAAGTCAAGTCAAACCTAAGACCAGATGTGTTTATGTCTAATCAGTGGTGTTTCTATCATAGCACAGAGGCCAAAGGTGTTTGTACCTTAACCTTTATCTCTGATTATGAATGAAAGGTTTTGTATCCTATGAAAGAAATTTCTGTCACCAGTGACTGGCTGTATGAGGTATATCTTGGGTGGAGTGGGCCTTCCTGCCCCTGAAGTAGCACACAGTAAGCTCTGATATGGCATGTCTTGGGGAGAAGCTGACAGTAACTTCAAAAAAATCACCCCAGGTGATTCAGATATGACAATCTGTATCCTGTATGACAACCTGCCTTCTCTCCACACCCCAACTCTTGCTGAGAACCACCCATTTCCAGGAAGGCCACTCACTGAGCAGATATAATATCTATCCATCCAGCCAGCCATTCATTCATTCAACAACTATTTCTTAAGCTCTAACATGTGTCTGGCCCTGGGCTAGCACTGATGATTCAGGATTGAACAAAAACAGGCATGGGCCCTGCCTTCTTGGAATGGTTTAGTACAAGACACACTTTAATGAAATCAAGCAGATAAATGTAAAATCACCAGTCAGGTAAGTGTTACAAATGTCCATTTACTCATTGACAAGAGAGGTGAACTGAGGAGTAGCTTAATAATTAGGATTTTCAAATACAAGATGAAGAAATTATATGGAGACTTGATAACTATTTTACATTGAGAAAATACATAAAATCGATGTTACAAAGGAGATTTGCTGTAACATAAAGAATTTAATGTAATAACTATCTTTATCAAAGGGGCTGCTCTGTGCCCAGCAAGGTGTTAAGTGATGTATAGCTATGTATATACATTTATATGTCTGTATATATATAGTTCAGGCCAGTCGCTCAGTCATGTCTGACTCTTTGCGACCCCATGAACCACAGCACGCCAGGCCTCCCTGTCCATCACCAACTCCTGGAGTTCACCCAAATCCATGTCCATTGAATTGGTGATGCCATCCAACCATCTCATCCTCTGTCCCCTTCTCCTCCTGCCCTCAATCTTTCCCAGCATCAGGGTCTTTTCCAATGAGTCAGCTCTTTGCATCAGGTAGCCAAAGTATTGGAGTTTCAGCTTTGGCATCATTCCTTCCAAAGAACACCCAGGACTGATCTCCTTTAGGATGGACTGGTTGGATCTCCTTGCAGTCCAAGGGACTCTCAAGAGTCTTCTTCAATACCACAGTTCAAAAGCATCAATTCTTCTATGCTCAGCTTTCTTTATAGTCCAACTCTCACATCCATACATGACCACTGGAAAAACC
The DNA here is from genome assembly GCF_029378745.1 of Bos indicus. Lineage (NCBI taxonomy): Eukaryota > Metazoa > Chordata > Mammalia > Artiodactyla > Bovidae > Bos > Bos indicus. The sequence continues at coordinate 118,151,463 of NC_091760.1, forward strand.
ATAGCCTTGACTAGATGGACCTTTGTTGACAAAGTAATGTCTCTGCTTTTCTATGTATAAGCATATATAAAACATATATATATATACATTTATATATATGTGTATATATATATATGTGTGTGTGTGTGTGTGTGTGTATATATATATATATAACTTAAAATAGTGATTATATATGTTTGAGTAAGTGAGTTCTTAGTTGCTTATATCTGACTCTTTGCGACCCCATAGACTGTAGCCCACCAGGCTCCTCTGTTCATGGGATTTCCCAGGCAAGAATACTTGAGTGGGTTGCCATTTCCTACTCTGGGTAATCTTCCCAATCCAGGGATCAAACCTGCGTCTCCTGTGTCCTGCATTGCAGGCAGATTCTTTATCCACTGAGCCATCGGAGAAACCCATATATATGCATAAACGTCAGATTACATATATAAGAATGATTACAAATAAATATTTATTAAATTTATATGTAAATTATATATATATAAACCATCATATAACCCTACAGGGATAAGAAATTAAGACTCAGAGATTAAATAAGGTCACACAGCTAATACATATGGTTTAATAATACATTATTGATATATAATTCACACAGCATAAAATTCATTAAAAATTGTGTGCTCTTTAAACTACATAGTTCAGTAGTTTTTAGTATATTCACAGAGTCATAAACTTCTAATATCTGATTTTAGATCCTTTTCATCACTCCCAAAGGAAATTCAGTACGTATTAGCTTCCACTCCTCATTCCTCCTTGTCCCAGCTAATCTCTACTTTCTTTCCATCTGAATTTCCCTAATTCTGGACGTTTCATATAAATGGGATCATCAGTAAGACAGATGTCTATGTCATATGAGAACTCTACTTCAACACTTGGAGAAACTGTCGGACTATCTTCCACAGTGGATGTGCCTTCCATCTAACAGCGTATAAGGGTTCCAACTTCTCTGCATCCATACTAGTATGTTACTTGTTATTATGTCTTTTTGGTAATAGCTATACTCATAAGTATGAAGTGGTATTTCACTGTAATTTTGATTTTCAGTTTTTAACGGCTAATGATGTTGAATATCTTTTCACAGGCCTGTTGGCAGAATACTATGTATGATACCACAAGTCATAAACAACTATATGAGAAGCACCAGACTATACCAAACTGGTAGTGTGGGTATAGCTGAGAAATAGGGTGTTTGTTTCTTAAGTTCTATATTCCGCCTTGTTAATTTTTATAATGGACTACATTTCTTTTATAATTAGAACAAAACACAGTTAATAAACAAATAGCAAACAGAGACACAGACTACCTCTAACCCTGAGGTGCCAGAAGCAATTCTCAGCCACTGTGCTTCTTTCTTCTTGTGTCTAAAAGTGCAAGCAAGTGGAGAAGGAGGATGGTTAAATGATTTCCTGAGCTATGTTTTAGAATTCATTTCCTTGTGGTAATAATATTATAAATCATGGTGCATTTCCAAGACTAGCCTATTCTGCTCTAGGTTAGGTATAGGCTTCTGAGGCTATCTTGTAAACCCAAGTACCAAGCTTAATATTGTACACACGCACACACACACACATTCCATAAAGCCCAAAGGGATGCATCCTTCCAATCAGCAGAGAGCTGCCTAGACAAGTAAATACAATGAATAGATACAAGATTTTGACTGTGAATGTGGCCTGTTATGGCAATATGTTCAATGTTTTTCATTTTCTTTCACAATATAATTTTTTTTTCTCCTTTCTATCAGTATAGCTCAAGAAGGCAATTACATTGCCACTTTAGTACTGTGAGAAATACAATCATAAAACTTCTGAACGTATAGTACTTTCTTATTTTTGTACAGATCAATTTTTTAGAATATGAAAGGAATAGAACAGTTCTTTTGGAAATGGACTTTTTCCCCGTCAGGTGTTTATCCTGAAGTGAATATTTTTGGTCTAGATAGAATACCCTGAAAATAGAAATGTTGTCACATTCTTGTTTATATATGACACTCTTTTTCATTACAAATGGCAGGAAATGCTAATTAAAACTAACTCTTAAAAATAAGTTCAGAGAAGCTTAGTTTAGAATTAATTTATAGCTTGAACACTTTGAGGGAATATTTGGGTCAACTTGTATTCACTGAAACTGTTGAAAATGTATATGATTATTCTGATTCCATCTCTAGGCAAAAGGTTACTTTCAATGGAAAAAAATACCCAACAATATCTAAGGTTATTGAAATGCCAGACATATAAGCATCCATGCTCCATTTACAGTTTGCATATGTATATGGGATATGGTGCATGCGTGTGTGCATGGGTGCCAGCACAAACACACACATACACACACAACATTCCTTAAAATTATTTGGATTATTAACAAATAATATCCTTCCCTTCCATGTTAGTGCAGTAATATTAATCAGGTGGATGATCATTCCATGAGACTCTGCAAGCATCTTGCTAACAACTAGTTTTATAGCTTGACTCCACTGTTTGGGGCCCACAGCAGTTTTCCCACATTCAGACAGTGAGTTAGTGACAGGCTCTATGGAGAACAGAGTACTTCTGTGTTCGAAGAATTCTGGGTACCAGGATGGACACGTATGCACTGTACACTCCGAGTATTTTTCTATGACTTAGTATAAATGTATACATTCATAGCCTCATGAGCACATGTCTATAAATAGGAGACCCTCAATAGCCTCATGCATTTTGCTCACCAGCCAGTGGGTTCTCCAGTATGTTTTATAAATCCTCTACTATTACTGGATAGGAAGTACTAAATTTCTGAGGTTTTGAAAAATACCATGTTTCACTTAAATAGTGTAGGAATGATCCCAAAGTTAAGTAAATTATTTTTTAATATTTTTGATTTTAACTTTTATTATTTAAAAAAATGACATATGTCATGCATATTCATAGTGAAAACATAAAATCCAAGTAAGCAATAATAAAATAATATCATACTTGATCCCAGCATCTGGAGATAATAATAACCATAATAAATTTGATGTATACTTCTTTAGATTTTTTTTATGTACTATGCCTTTATATACATATATAATTTTTATAAAAATAGATTATCAAGCAGATGTCTTAAAAGCTTCAAACCCCACTTTTGAAATTTAATATACCATAGATACGTTTCCATTTCCAACATAATATTTAATAATGGTGAGCTAAGGGGATTCTAGCTCCATGGGACTGGGAATTCCTTGCCCCAGTGATGTCAGCTCACTCCAGGGCCTCATCTCCTGAGGGGAGTGGGCTGCACCACTGTGGTATCATAAGGTAGACACAGGGCCAGTTGTTTTAGGTGGCTGGATGTCCATGTGAGTGTGTGTGTGTGTTTGTGTGTGTGTGTGTGAGACTTCACAATGTGAAACTGAGCAGAGAGCAGAAAGAGGTATGGATCACAGGTCAGGGGCTAGGTACCAAGGGCCAGAATTTGGGGTTGGATATCCCCACACTACCATTGGCAATCAATGGTATGGGAAGGATCTGAATCAAATCTGAATTCAATCCTGAGTTCCAAACAATTTTTAAGCTACCTTTTTCTAGATAAAGAGAATACATTTAATTTAATATTTGTGTTTGCTTTTATAACATCAAAATATTCTGCATATGGTAGGTATGTGGCCTTCCATTTGTACTCAAGGTGGGTCCCAAACGTGTTAAGAAAAGTCCTGAATATACATATTCTAGGACTTCAAAGTTTCTAGGATGTATATTTGTTTTGTTTAGCAATTACCTTTTCTGATGGATTAATGATAGTAGTACCTATAAGTGCTCACTTATTGATGACATAAGATTCAGCTTAATATGGCATTTATTAAAGTGTTAGCATATTCCACACTCCACTAGATACAGGGACAAGAGATAAAGACACATAGCCAGACCCTAATCACTCAGTCTCCTGGGATCTCAAACATAATAACATGCATCAGTCAACACAAGAAAAAAAAAATCTGCAGGCCAGGGTCCTTGGATCAGTTGATTAACCTGGCTAACTATAACTCCACAGAAATCTTCAAAAGTGTAGAATCCATTCCATTCAAGATAAAATTGTTGTAAACGTTCTAAATAGTTTAAATTTTTTGTTAAATTTGGTCAATTGGTCACTTGACAGAGTAATCATTCAGGAATTCCCTTTTGGCAAATGATTTCTAACTGCCTCGCTTCCTTGAGGGGGAAGCTCTATTCAGAATGCATAGGAGCTTGAAGGGGAAGGAACTTGGAGAATTGATGAAAAAAGATATCCTGTGAAGAGGGAGCAGTACATGGGACCTTTTGGAGGCAAGCAGTGGAAAGACATCTTCTGAGAATGGTAAGTATTTAGAAGTGAGGTGAGGAAGCAAGAGTGGACAGAGCTGGAGAGGAAGAAAGAGCCGCTGTCTGGAGGGCTTTGTGGCCTCGGGTTTCCATGGAGTTTTATCATATAGGAAACAGAAGCTGTTGAATGGTTTGAAGCCAGGAATGAGAACATTAGATTTGTATTTTAGACAGATCATTATGGCAACAGAGGAAGAACAGATGATGGGGGCTTCCCAGGTGGGAATTGGTAAAGAACCCACCTGCTAATGCTGGAGACATAAGAGACACAAGTTTGATCCCTGGGTTGGGAAAATCCTCTGGAGAAGGGCGTGGCAACATATTCCAGTATTCTTGCCTGCAGAATCCCATGGACAGAGGAGCCTGGCAGGCTACGGTGCATAGGATTGCAAAGAGTTGGACATTACTGAAGCAAATTAGCACACATGCAGAGTCTGGAAGGAGGGGGTTCACTGCTGAGAAGGTAGAATGTTAATACATTAGGGTCATGATAAGAGAGAGAATTCTGGATTCAGACTGCTGAGATCCAACACCTGCTTTCTATCTTAGCAGCTGTGTGTTTGGGCAAGCTCTTTTGGCCTCTCTGTTGACCTGGTTTCCTCATCTGTAAAATGCAAATCGTGATAGCTGTGAAGTTTAAAGGAAACAACACCTATAAAGTATTCAGGGCAGAAGCTGCCATCTAGAAAGCTCTCAATACATGGCAGCTATTATTTTTTTGGCCTCAATAAATATTTATTGAGTTTTTATTGTGTATTGGATAGAGCTCCAGACTTTACAATCACAGCCATGAACAGCACATACAAAGCCACCTGCCTTGGCTGCCCGCTCACCATGTGGTGATGCCTGGCAAAGAAGGGCAAGCACAGCTCCTGCTTCATGGCAGCTATTATTATTAAAATATTACAATGACAGTCCTTCAGTAGTTTATAAGAAAGATGATGATGGTCTGAACCAAAGTATAGGCAGTGGAATTTGTGAGGAGGGGATAGAGATAAGAAGGGGGACAGTGGATATGACACTTTAGTTAAGAAAGGGGGAGGTTGACAGCTGAATGATGTAATGGAGGGTGTTGGAACCAAAATGTAGGGGAAGGTAGGAGCAGGGACAAGTTGGGTGGTGCAGTTCAGTTCAGTTCAGTTCAGTCGCTCAGTTGTGTCCGACTCTTTGCGACTCCATGAATTGCAGCACACCAGGCCTCCCTGTCCATCACCAACTCCCAGAGTTCAGTCAAATTCATGTCCATCGAGTCGGTGATGCCATCCAGCCATCTCATCCTCTGTCGTCCCCTTCTCCTCCTGCCCCCAGTCCCTCCCAGCATCAGAGTCCTTTCCAATGAGTCAACTCTTTGCATGAGGTGGCCAAAGTACTGGAGTTTCAGCTTTAGCATCATTCCTTCCAAAGAAATCCCAGGGCTGCTCTCCTTCAGAATGGACTGGTTGGATCTCCTTGCAGTCCAAGGGACTCTCAAGAGTCTTCTCCAACACCACAGTTCAAAAGCATCAATTCTTCAGTGCTCAGCCTTCTTCACAGTCCAACTCTCACATCCATACATGACCACAGGAAAAACCATAGCCTTGACTAGACGGACCTTTGTAGAAGATAATGAATACTGGTTTGGTGATGCTGAGTTTTAGATACTTATGGATCAAGAAGGTAGAAATGTCTAGACAATAGAAGGACACCCAGGGCTGGAGCTCAAGAGGGAGGGGTAAAGGCCACATGAACTGAATCCAGGGTAACAGACCCATGAATCAGAAATAGCTGCACTGATGTACAAAAGATATTTCATTCCCTTGACCCCTGATGCATGACTTTTTAGTGCCCAGAAGGGAGGGCACCTTGATAGCTATGTCAGGTGCAACTTCCGTTATAAAATCTTTTTCTGATCAACCCACCGGGTAGTGTCTCTTTATTCTGAGACCCCTTGTTATGGAGTGAATGTTTATGTCTCCTCAACATTCATATCTAGAAGTCCTAACCCCTTAGTGTGATGGTATTACAGATGGGGCCTTTGAGAGGTAATTAGGATTAGATGAGGTCATGAAGGTGGGGTGCTGGTCTGAGGAATTGGTGCGCTTATAAGAAAAGATACCCGGTAGCTTGCTGTCTGTCTCCACATGTACTCAGGAAAGGCCATGGGAGCCAAGACAGCTGTCTACAAGACAAGAAGAGAGCTCTCACCAGAAACCAACCCTGCTAGACCTTGATCTGGGACTTAGAGCTTCCAGAATTGTGAGAAAGTAAACTTTTAATGTTTAAGCCACTCAGTCTATTTTGTTATGCGGCCTGAGCTGATTACAATACTCTTGTGTAAAGAATTCTTTGTATTTCTCCTATGGGTGAAATAATGTATGTTTTCTACTACTTCTTTTAGATATGCAGCTTGAGTAAGTCCTCTGCCATATTTATGGTCCCTGCAGTGCCCTGCACAAGGTTTTACCCCTGGTAGATGTTCAGTAAACATCTAATGACTTGAGGTCAGCTTGGAAAGACTCAAGATCAGGCAGCAATTTGCATGAAGAGGGTCACAGAGAATGAGCTAGTGCTCAGGGTACTAAGGAGAATCCTGGGGCAAATTCGAGACTGGAGTTTAGGTGAAACTAAAGGTTTCAGTATGATATTTGGAGATAAGAAAGAAAAGATAGTGTTTTCCAAAGATCAGTGAAAAGAGTGAAATGGTTAACATGTCCACATTAGACATATTTTTTTCTTGAGCATTTTGTACTATTCAAGCCATTATGTAGTATTATATTGTGGATTGGTTGTTTCAAATTGACTGAAAAATCCTTTGAGTTAGAACTTATCTAAAACAAACATATTTCAAGTTTAAAATCAGTAATGGTTTTAGGTCCCTAATAATTTGATGCAATTCTCTCTCGCTCTTTGGTCGATTAGTTTGTATCTTCCTTTGGTTAGTTGATTATTCTTATATATATGAACCAAAGAAACCAAAGATCCAATAGTCATTTCCCTCCAAATATGTGAAATAACAACAACAAAAATAAAACAGATTTTGTTTTTTGCACTTCAACTTCTCATCAACTTTACTGGGAATCATTTCAATTTTCGAAATGATTCCCAATGATCCTGAGAATCATTTCTGAATGTTCTTTTGAGACTAGGGGTGAAGAGATGATGCTGTGACTCTGTGTGCTCTCTGTGGGATGCCATGATTTTGGCGATCATGATAGAAAACACAAGAAACTTGCCCCCAAATGTCTCAAGACACGTTTATATGAGGATGGGAGAAGTGGGAAGGATTTACTTTTTTCTGTAGCATCTTCCACTACCATCTTGCTAATCTCCTGAGTGCTACTAGAAGTTCTAGCATCAACCTCTCTGAAGCCCAACAGTACAGAGGAAGAGAGTGGAGTATATTTGTGTTGACCTATAACCTAAGAGAAACCAAAGTTGCATGGATCAGTGGACATTACTTACAACCTGGGGCTTCAGGAGCTCTTAGACTCGAACTCTCCAGTATGGGAGCCACTGGCCACATGTGACTGATGAGCACTTGAAACTATGCTAATCTGAATCGAGAGATGCAAAACACACACCAGATTTCAGTGACTTAGTTAAAAAAAAAGGAGAAGTATGTCAAAGAGCTCATTAGCACTTGCTCACCTGGATTACAGGTTGAAATGATATTTTGGATATATTAAGGGAAATCAAATAAATTATTACAATTATTTTTATTATAATTATTCCATTTTATGTTTTTAATTTGGCAACTAGAAAATCTAAAATTACATATGTGGGTCACATTATATTTCTGCTGGACAGAGTCTAAGCCCTATACCATCAAGAGGTAGATATATATCCTGGTCTTGACGGAATGTAGAACTTACAGGAATTTGTCTCTTCTCACTTGAACCAAGCCCAGCTGTGTATAGGTGCAGTTTTATTGTTTGTGTATAGCCCTCTGCACATCCAGAGAGTCTTTCATCTGAAGATCTCATATATTAATTACTTCTCATTGAATGGCTGTAGAAGACTGGTATTCTTAGTTCTATTTTACAGATGAGAAGACTGATGCATGGAGAGATTTAAGTGATTTTCCCAGGGCTGCCTAGGGTAAACTGGCAGAGCTCAAAATAGAAGAGTGAGTCATTGTGATTAATCACACATCTAGACAGCAAACAAAAGTTTTTTCTTCCTGATTAGGTGAACTTCCTCAAGGTAGATGCCATGCTTTGAAAATGCTGTTTCCTAATGCCATTTGCAGCAACATGGATGGATCTAGAGATCACCATACTAAGTGAAGTGAGTCAGAAGGAGAGACAAATGCCACATGCTGTCACTTAGATGTGGAATCTAAAAATGTGACGCAAATGAACTTATTTACAAGATACAAACAGACTCACACACATAGAAAACAAATGTATTGTTACCAAAGGAGAAAGGGGGTGAAAGAGGGATAAATTAGGAGTTTGGAATTGGCAGATACACACCACTATATATAAAATAAATAACAAGGACCTACAATATAGCACAGGGAACTATATTCAATATATTTTCATAAACTATAATGGCAAAAAAGGATATATTACCTGTGTATCTGAATCACTTTGCTGTACATCAGAAACTAACACAACATTATAAATCATCTGTATTTCAATTAAAAAATCCTATTTCCAGCTAGCAAAATACTGAATGCTCAGTGAACATTACACAGCAGCAGTAGTCTTTGCTACCAGATTTAACAAGTTTTGGCACTAATAATTAGATGAAGTACAAAAGAGGTAACTAAGAGGCCTTTTAAAATTGTATACACTTTTTCATACTCTGAAGGAATGAACTGTTGTTACCCCTTACTTTGGAGGTGGATAAATAAATCTCACCTGTGATTAGTTCATTTGTTTTTAAAACTAGATTTCCTAGATCTTACTTTGATATGTTGAAGAGAAGACACTTTGGGCATGGGCATGCTGGTCTTGAGTTGAATTCCAGACTGGCAGAAGAGGAGAGGGGCTTTGGACTCTTGGTGCCCCTACTCACATTCTTCTATTCTCTTCCATCTGATATGTTCTTCTTTTATAAGCTCAGGAAAGTGGCTTTCCTCAGAAGCGTGTACCTTTATCAAACTTATTTTGGAAGGAAGACTATCCAAAACAGGCATCAGACTTCCCAGGCAAAAGCTTCATGAAGTGAACAGTTTCCCTCCCCCGCCAGTCTTCATATTAATTTTTATTATTTTATTAATTCATGTTAATTTTTCTTGTGCTGAGTAGGGGAACAATAATAAAATCTCCTACCTAGAGATTACATTTCCTACCACCTTGTCATTATATTCTCTTTAACTGAGACTGATTTTCAATATCATTCTAAAATAATGTACCACTGAAGTATATGAGTTCAGGACTAAAGTCGAAGAGTTCTAGAAACCTTTGTTTCATTTATTCAATAATATGCACCCTCTTTTATATATATCAAAAATATTTATTGTGAGTGCATGAATGAATGAAAGGTTTCTGCATCCCTCTAATTCTGTTCCTTGTAAAAATTATTTGAATAAAATGTAATAGTTTTCAAGAATGGGTGAAGCGCGTTCATCTTGGCTGACACACGCATGTGTATGAGGGTGTGTGCACATTCCATGACCCACTGCTTGCATTGCCTAAAGAGTTAAGTTCGATCAGTTCTCAGTGTGTCATCTTGCCCTTCTGACAGGAAACATGACTGGAGTGCTGAAGGGTTTTTAATTACACTCGCAGTTGCCTCAAATAATGATAGCCTACTTGCGAGCACATGTCTTAGAGGAGAATCATAGTCTGTGCTTTGTGCATCAGACAGATTCCTTCACTTCCTTTGCCTTTTGCTTGAACCAGCAAAAGGGCTTAGAAAAATTCATGCACACTTCCCTGCTGTCCCCACCCACGATGGTGAGGCTGAGTCAGTGGGAAAAGAGAGTTAAGACCTTTGGTGTCTTTGATATTCCAGGCTCAGGATAGAAGGGGGTGAGTGGGAGAAGAGAAGTGGAAAATTCTGCAGACTCCATCCTGAACAATCCTTCTGCACTTGATGTTTCCGTTCCTTCAATGAATGAGATGAATTCCATTTTGGGGGGATGAGGGTAGAGGGTGGGGGGCAGGTGAAGTAGAGGATGTGATATGTGTATGTGGAATCCTTTACAATTTTTTTTCCCCAAAATGGTTTCTGCCAATCTCCTTGGTCACCATGTCCTGCCATTCACTTTGCCCAGATGTTTTCCTTCATTTTTTGATTGCTGCAAAGCCTTTCAGCACCTCATCACCAAAAGTGTGATGCTGATTCTAGCACATCTCTGCTGGCAGAGAAATCAGGAAGATTTTTAAAAACAGTGATCATTTAACTTTGCAGTAGACCTTCATAGCTGACTTCAAAGTTTTCCACAAATCTAGTTGTTAGGCATTCAGGCCAATGAGAAAGCGACAGAGAGCTTTCAAACTTCCTCTAGGGATTTCAATACCTGGAGGAAAGAGGGAGTCATTTCATGGACTGATGCCTCAGAATCCTCTAGTCTGGAAAAGGACCATAAAAACAGAGTATGTTTATTCTTCCAGCAGCCGGGCTAAAATCTATAGGGGCTAACCTTTCAGGGAGTGTTGTCTCACTGACAATCCAACAGACAATGGGAACAACTGCTTCCAACTGAAATCTTTATCTAATAAAGCTTCATGCAAAATATAAAGTTTCAAGTGATGATAAATGGAGTAGTGAGCCTATAACTATACTAAAGTAGGGTTGATGCTATTTTGCCGCAGGGGAGGTAGGGAAGGTGAGGGAAAACAACAGACTAATGGAATTGGAGGGTGTTTTGAATTCAGAAAACAAATGTTTCCCCCTTCCAATGGGCTCTCTAGAGATAATTCTTGGAACATGGCCCACTGAACTTCTGTAGGACAGCAGCCCCCTCCCCTCTCCAGAAGCAGCTGGACAGGGCCCAGGACAGGGCCCAGCCCTGGGTACCAGCGAGCGTGGCGCCTTTTGCCCAGGCTCTAATCCATGCCTGCAGAATAACAATCTGCTCTCGGTGCACCAGGCACAATAAAGGCCCTCTAAGCTGCCACTCATGCGGGGCCGGCTAACAGTCTGGGCCCTTGTTTCTGATTCTTGGCATTGTCAGGGAAGGGAGTGTGGGGAGTGCTGCACACTTACATGCTGGGAAAGGCAGGGCCCCTGGCGGCCCCAGCCAGTCATCAGATGGCCTAGATGACAGCAGCGGCCAGACAGGCTCGAGCAGAGCTTATACCTCCTGGCAAACTTGCCAAACATTCAGGAATTTGGGATTGTGGTTTCGAAAAGTCTAGTCTCGGTTCTCTTATCCCCCAACTCCAAAAACCCCCCCAAAACAAAACCCTCATTAAAAATGCTCTTGGCACGACAGACTGCTAGAAAGTCTGATCCAGTGCTGACATCTTTCTAACACCCTTCAAACAGCAGAGCTGACAAATTTCCAACAGTACTGGGGCAGCCATCAAACTATATAGTTCTGTTTTGTTTTTTTTTTCAATCCCCCCCACCCCCGGCTCCACCTTCCAAACTATATAATCTTGGCACGGCTGAATAAAATGAGGCGCTCTGGAAGGTGATTGATTGGGGATTATGATAGGTAGACAGATAACATGGGGAGTTATGAGAACTAGCAGATGTATTGCTACTCTACAACTCTAGGCAAAAGAAGTGACATGTCAGGGACTTTCCTGGTGGTGGTTGTGAATCCACCTTCCACTGTGAGGGTGTGTGGGGGGTGTGGGTTCCACTCCTGGTGGGGGAACTAAGATTCCACATGCTGTAGTGTGCAGCCAAAGAAAAAAACAGTGACAGGTCAAAACACCATGCACAACATATATTCATTATGTGTGTGTGTGGTCAGTTGTTCAGTTATGTCTGATTCCTTGAGACCCAGTGGACTGCAGCCTGCTAAGCTCTTCTGTCCATGGGACTTTCCCAGCAAGAATACTGGAGTGGGTTGCCATTTTCTCCTCCAGGGGCCCTTCCTGACCCGGGGATCAAACCTGCATCTCCTGGATTGCAGTCATATTCTTTAGCACTGAGCCACCAGGCTTCCCATATATTCATTATTGTTGTTATTGTTGTTCAGTCACTAAATTGTGTCTGACTCTTTGTGACCCCATGGACTGCAGCGTGCCAGGCTTTGCTGTCCTTTGCTATCTCCTGGATCTTCCCTACCCAAGGATGGAACCCAGGTCTCCTGAATTGCAGGCAGATTCTTTACCATCTGAGCCACCAGGGAAACTCCTGTATATTCATTATGTGTGTGCTGTTAAGTTGCTTCAGTCGTGTCCAACTCATTGTAACCCTATGTCTGTAGCCCGCCAGGCCCCTCTGTCCACAGGATTCTCCAGGCAAGAATAATGGAGTTGGTTGCCAGGCCTTCCTCTAGGGATCTTCTGGACCCAGGGATGGAACCCATATCTCTTATGTCTCCTGCATTGGCAGGTGGGTTCTTTACCACTAGTGCTACCTGGCAAGTCCCAGTATGTTCATTAGAGGAGGGAGTGACCTGTTCTTCAACTTGCAGTATCGTTGGATGTCAGAGGTGAGCCTCAGAGCTTGTCTCAAAGCAAAGACTGGCGTTGATCCCAGCCAGTTTAAGGGGAAAAGGGACCATGGAACTATGTGAGGATAAAAATAATAGGGACTACTTTTGGAGCACTCTGTCCCTAGATTTTAAACACATTAGCTAATTTAGGCCTAATAGAAGTTGGTCAGATAGATATCATTGTCTCCCAGTTTACATAAAACTGAGGATTCTGGAGCCCCCGGCAGTTAGGAAAGTTCTACTTGATCTCAAAGCCAGTGCTTTTGGATTGACTGTATTCAAGTGCCTCTGTGGGATAGCTATATTTAAAATGGGTAACCAACAAGGACCTCCTGTATAGCACAGGGAACTCACCTCAATGTTATGTGGCAGCCTGGATGGGATGGGAGTTTAGAGGGAAAATGGACACATGTCTACGTATGGCTAAATCCCTTTGTTGTTCACCTGAAACTATCAAAACATTGTTAATCAGCTATGTATGCATGTGAAGTCGCTTCAGTTGTGTCCAACTCTGCGACCCCAGGAACTGTAGCCTCCAGACTTCTCTGTCCAGGGGATTCTCCAGGCAAGAATACTGGAGTGGGTTGCCATGCACTTTTCCAGGAAATCTTAATGATCCAGGGATTGAACCCAGGTCTTCTGCACTGCAGGCAGTTTCTTTACCATTGAGCCACCAGGGAAGCCCCGTTAATCAGCTAAACTCCAATATAAAATAAAAAGTTTTTAAAAAATGCCTCTGTGGGGGCTAAAAGGAGCCACAAACTCATGAAACAAATGGGCTTCTTCCCTAAAGCGTTCCAGGTTTCCTTGAGCTTTGATTAGAGCTTTATTTTAAAGAACTAACTATAGCGGTTCATTGCAGACAAAGGACATCTAATATTGAGAGAAACAGTATTTCCATTTCTGCTGAATGGATCAAAATGGGACCAATGAAATCTAGTCTTTGTGACAGTTCTTTGTCTCCTCCTCGGCCAAGAATGTCTGGACACTGAGTCAGTCGGGGTGTCAGCATTCTCTTGACCTGGCACACAGCTTACCATGAGTCACTGGAAGGATCTGAAACTCAGGGCTAGGAAAAGCCATTGCCATTAAGTTGCTGCGGCTAAAAATATTCAGGCGTCAACTCTGGATTGTAGCTTGTTCATTCATCTATTGTTTATTTCTTTAATAAACATCTATCCGAATCTACTCTATTAAATACAACATACAGGGTAAAAATTTCCATTAGTATAAAATAATAAACAGTGACAAGCAAGTTTCTCATCCCCAGTCTCCCAGTTCCTTTGCTTAGAGACAGTCACCATTATCAGGTTTTTTCTTTTGTGGATCTTTCTAGAGATATTCCAGGCATAAATGTATCTTTCCTTTGGTTTTCATAATTGTTATTGAATCTTTGCTACAGCCTGGGCACTGGACTATCACTGGTTCAAAGTGATGGTTAAGACTTGGCCCCTATCCCTGGGGCAGAAGTAGACACAGAAACCAGCTGCTATCTTATATTTGATTGATATGTGCCCATTTGGAGGTACTTCTGGGAGTGGTGGTGGGCTGAGTGGATCAGGGTTTAAATATCTCTGAGCCTGATCAACTGTCACAAGTAAATTATTGTTACTAATAGTGAAGTGCCAGTGTTTGTAAATTGTTTTAAAAAATAGGTTGGAGCTTATTCCTGTGACAATTAACTTCATCTGCATTCTGATTTGCCTTTGTGAGTGAGAGCAAAAGGCATGGGGATCAAGCTGGTTCACTGAGAAGTATGTGTGACCCATAGCATTACCAAAGTATGTATTTTGTAAATGTGATCTGGTGGACATTCTGAGGGGTTGAAAATTCCAGACATCCAGGAGGAAAAGGGGGCATTTTTTCATTTCTTAGGAGGCCACTTAAAAAGCTTTCTCTGAACAGTATACACCTCCCATTTAGCTGGGATACTGGTCTCCTAGTTGCCTGGTTTCAAAATATTCATACTTGCAATTGAAGGGAAGTCAGGAAGTCGTAAAGCCGCCCATCTGGATTGAATACAGTCCGGGACAGTAGTTTGTGCACGGTGGGGCAGATAACGCTTTGCAGATTTAAGAGACAGCCGAATCCGATGCATGCGGATGCAAGCTACTGGTGGAAGGCTTGGCGCAAATCCTCTCAGCACAGCTGGGATTTATGGGAACTACTCAGGAGTTCATAGGCTTTAAAGAGGGGCGTACAGTGGTGATTTGGTTCACAAAGAACCCGTGTTTACTTCGGTTCACCTGGCTTCTCACCCTCTATTGAATATTACTTCCAGCATGATTGTAACTAGCTCCAGATTCAGATGCAACCTCTGCTCAATGTCTGATAGGAAGTTAAAGAGAGAAAATAAAAAATGGCATAAATAAGTTTCACATGATTTCCAATCAGAGCAATGAGCTCTGTTTCACTCAATCAGCCAGGGGCAGAGAGGATTTTGCAAACTTCTGTGACCCTTTCAGAAAGCTCTGTCTACATCCTGCTTTCAGGAGGAAACCCAGAACCAGTCAAATGTGTCCTGTTTCCTTTTCTATGGCAGCTTGCCTTGTAGCTGTCCTGGGAGAGAATGTGGCCCAAGTACATTCTCCTACTGATCTTCCAAAAGTGCCCCTCCAAGGGGCAAGAAGTTTAGCTGGTTATTATGACACATGAGGCAGAAATGCATCTTGAAATGAAGCACAGCTGAATTGCTGAGGGCAGGACTATAAAATACTTTTCCAATGATTTCCTTCCTTGTGAGCTCAAATGGCAGCCCAGCTTGACAGCAGGGTCTCCATGCTGACTTAAGTTTTCAAATCATGTCAGAAAACTATAATTATAATTTTCTTCACTAAAGAAACCTGAAACTCAAATTTGTACAATTAGTCAAATGTTAGTTGAAAAAAATACTGAGATATATTATTACCCTTTTAGAAGTCCACTGTGAATGCTGTAATACAGGGTATGGGGTTTGAGAGGGTTTCTTTTTTTTTCCCCCCATCTCCCTCCTCCCTTCCTCCCTTTCTTCTTCACTTCCTTCCTTCCCTCTTTCCTAAAAGTAATAGGAAGCAGAACTAGATCTGAGTGGAATCTTGCCTTTTTACTCAGTTTTTTTTTTTTTTCTCTCCTGCTTCTGCTGCTGCTGCTGCTAAGTCACTTCAGTCGTGTCCGACTCTGTGTCCGACCCCATAGACAGCAGCCCCACCAGGCTCCCCCCGTCCCTGGGATTCTCCAGGCAAGAACACTGCAGTGGGTTGCCACCTCCTTTTCTCTCCTAGCTGACTTAAATAAGGCACAACAAGAGTGCATTTTCCAAGTACCTTATGGGATCCTGTCAACTTATTTCTTCCCTCTTGCTTTGAAATGACCCGCAAAGAGATAAAATTACTTGCATTGATTCCTACAGAAAAGCAGCCAAAGTTTTATTAAAAACACTGCCCCTCATATTCTTGTGTGTTTTCTTTCCCTCTTTAATATGGAAGGATATCAAATATAAAAGAAACACAAACGTAAAACACTGCTCCTTTCATCTTTGCTCACTCTCCCAAATCTTCCAATATATCACCTTATTTTTCTTCTTTAAACTTTAAAGTGGAGCAAGTGGAATGTTGCGTTTGAATTTTGAGGGCACAAGGGACTTGGGACAGGCTATCTGCATTGTGTCATTCACTAGATTCTAATAAGATCTTCTTTTTCTGAGGGTGTGGGAAAAAGGAAACCCTTGTTACACTGTTGGTGGGAATTTAAAGTGGTGTAGCCACTGTGGAAAACATTAGGGAGGTTCCACAAAAACTAAAAATAGAACTATATGATCTAGCAATTCCACTCCTGGGCATAAATTTGAAGGAAAAAAACATCAATTTGAAAAGATATATGCACCCCAGTAAGATATATGCACCCCAATGTTCATGACATCTGGTCCCATCACTTCATGGGAAATAGATGGGGAAACAGTGGAAACAGTGTCAGACTTTATTTTTGGGGGCTCCAAAATCACTGCAGATGGTGACTGCAGCCATGAAATTAAAAGACGCTTACTCCTTGGAAGTAAAGTTATGACCAACCTAGATAGCATATTGAAAAGCAGAGACATTACTTTGCCAACAAAGGTCCATCTAGTCAAGGCTATGGTTTTTCCTGCGGTCACATATGGATGTGAGAGTTGGACTGTGAAGAAAGCTGAGCACCGAAGAATTGATACTTTTGAACTGTGGTGTTGGAGAAGACTCTTGAGAGTCCCTTGGACTGCAAGGAGATCCAACCAGTCCATTCTGAAGGAGAACAGCCCTGGGATTTCTTTGGAAGGAATGATGCTAAAGCTGAAGCTACAGTACTTTGGCCACCTCATGCGAAGAGTTGACTCATTGGAAAGGGACTCTGATATTGGGAGGGGTTGGGAGCAGGAGGAGAAGGGGACGACAGAGGATGAGATAGCTGGATGGCATCACTGACTCGATGGACGTGAGTCTGAGTGAACTCCAGGAGTTGGTGATGGACAGGGAGACCTGGCATGCTGCGATTCATGGGGTCACAAGGAGTCGGACACGACTGAGCGACTGAACTGAACTGAACTGACCCCAATGATCATAACAGTATTATTTATAATAGCCAAGATATGGAGCCAAGCTAAGTGTCCATCAACAGATAAATGGATAAAGAAGATGTGGAACACACACATACACTCACACACGTACACACACAAAGACAATGGACTGCTACTCAGCTGTAAAAAAGAATGAAATTTTGATATTTGCAACATCATGGAGAGTATTATGCTCAATGAAGTAAGTCATACAGAAAAAGACAAATACTATATGATACCCCTTATATGTGGAATCTAACAAATAAAACAAATTAGTGAATATAACCGAAAACAAACAGACTCACAGATATAGAGAACAAACTAGTGGTTACCAACGTGGGGAGAGGGAAGCAAGGAGGGGTAAGATAGGGGTAGGGGGTTAAGAGATACAAACTACTATGTATAAAATAAATAAGCTACAAGGATGTATTGTGCAGTACAGGGAATATAGCAAATATTTTATAATAACTGTAAATGGAGTCAACCTTTAAAAATTGTGATTCACTATGTTGTACATCCGAAACATATACTATTGTAAGTCAACTATATCTTAATAAACAAAAATTGGGACTGGCCAAACGTTTGTATACCTTGGGGAATACATTCCAACAAACTAGTTTCCCATAGAACTCAGAATTCTGGGAGTTCACCCTCCTCGCTCTCACTGGATTCTTTAGTTTTTAAGAAAAAAGGTAAAGAGTCATTGAAATTTGGCTGAATAAATAAACTTTAAAACAAGTTCAGAATTTCCCTTCGAATATACACAATGTACTAACAAATGTTGCTTGAAACTGCAATACTCTGAAATACATTTGAAAAATAATTTGATGATGAACTATAATGATGAAAAATAATGTAATGAAAAATGGTTGATGATCTGGATTTCTTTCTTTACTTTTTTTTGGTAATTCCTAGCGTAATTTTGTTCACTAAAACCTGTCCTTGTCAAAAGCCACCTGTATAAAACCTATGGTTATAAATAAAGTCAAGTCTGTAGCAAAATGGGGGCACACTTATAACAGGTTAATAAATTCAAAATGTTATTTATTAAAAAAAAAAGACTAAAAAGAAACACACCAAAAGAACAGCCTAGAATAATTTGTATTTTTCTTCTGCTCTTTTTTTCTTTCTGCAATTTGGGAAACTACTTTTCTAACAACAACAATAACAGAAAGATTAACCATAATCCTTGTATTTTGAGTGGGTCTGATTTATCCTGGACCAGCTTGTACTTGCAGATGTAGAGCTCTGACTTTTAAAAAATATGTACTTTAAACTCTAAAGAGCTCATCAGAAAATGTAATGCTGATAAAAATCTCGGCTTTAAAAAGAAAAAAACACTGGAGTGGTACAGTACGTGCTGGGATAAACATTCTGAAGGCAAGTGAATAATGAGACTACTAACTCAGTGATGAGCACACCTGAGTTTTGATAAACATGACCCAGTTGCACGTGGTGAAACCCGCAATTCACAGAGAGTGTCTCATCTTTACTGAACTCAGCAGAAAGAACATTTTGTCCCTATAAAGCAACGTGCAATAAATCAGGGGGGAGCTGCAGAGCCCGTCAGACCTGCTTGCATTCCTTTCCCCTCAGTGATTCCTTAGTTCAAGAGGGTTCATCCTTTGGGAATGTTTTAACACCCTTTTGGAAACAATGCCAAAATCCAGGGCTTTGACAGCATGATAAAACCTTATTTTATCCTGAGATAGAGACAAGCCTGACTCTGAGCAGGGCTGTATTATCAAAGGCAGTACTATGTGGCTGCAGTAAGTTAACTGGCAGATCTGGGGGAGCTGAGAGTGCCTTTGAACTTGCTGGGAAGTTTAGTCCTGGGAGAAAATCTGTTACTAAAAGAAGATGAACTAAGTAGCTTTCCAGCTGGACACAAAAGCAAGAAACAGAATCCATCTACTCAAGAACCCATGTTCCATTCTCATACTAGCAGAAGAGAGTAAATGCAGAGAACATTATGGGATATGTTGAAAATAGATGCCAAAACAAGAAGTTGGGAAGATTCATTTTCCTTTAGTACTGTGGATGAGGATTTAAAATATCAATTTGAACAGGGAATTCACTGGACTTGGTGGAATGCCGAATCAGGAGTCATCAGGGAACCTGGTGATTTACTGATGCCAAGGCCAGTTGTCTTCCTGGGGACTCTTTTTAAAGTCAGGGGATGTTGGGAACACAGCGGGCAAAGTGGGGAATGGGAATTAGGGTGAGAACTGGCTTTGTAGTTGTATCAGTTCCCCCAAACATTTATTGCTTTCTCTTCCTCATTCGTTCAGCGAGTACTTCATGACTTCTCTATGCCTGGCGTTTTACTGGGCATTTGGGATTTGAAGATGAATACAGGAGAATTCTTCCTCTTAAGAAGTCTGGACATAATTTCAAATACTGACCAAAGGTACCCATTCCCATTAGGAGGAGCAGTTCTGAAGGAGGGATGTGCTGCCCCATGTTTCTGTAACTCTCTAATTTCAAGGCATTTTCCATTTCACAGCATTTTACTCTTTTAAATAAAAGTGGTTCATTAAATGTAGACAAGGGCGTTTAATTTTAGCTATTTATAAGACTTTTTCACCTAAATGAATTAATTCATTAGAAAAGAAAACCCCAAGTCACAGACCTTTCATTCTGAATGTTTTTTAGCAATATGGTTTCTGTGTTGATTTCATGAGCTTCCATGTTGGAATCCATGTATAGTATTAGAGATTTGATCTGCTGAGGTAGATGGATTATTTTTTATCAGTTAGGCATCTAGATGGGGCTTCTCCAGGGGCTCAGTGGTAAAGAATCTCCCTGCAATGCAGGAGACACAGGTTCGATCCCTGGGTTGGAAAGATCCCCTGGAGAAGGAAATGGCAACCCACTCCAGTATTCTTGCTTGGAGAATTCCATGGACAGAGGAGTTACAGTCCAAAGGGTTGTAAACAGTCAGATATGACTGAAGGGACGGAGCACTCATGCACACAGTCATCTAGACAGTCTTAAAAAAAAACACACAATAGGATTGTTTGGTTGGTTTTGCCTCTGAGAAAATTCACTAACAGCCATACAACCAAAAGAAATTTAAAAAAAATCTCAATTTTGTCCTACCCAGTCTTCTCTGAAGAGAGGGGGAAAAACTTCTGTAACTTTCCAGGAAGTGAAAGCCAATGAAAAGTTTAAAAATCACATTACTCTTATTACCAGTAATATAGTAAGTTTTTAGAAGAGCCATTTCTCTTTTTTTTCAATTTATTCTTGGCTGCACTGGGTCCTCATTGCTGAGCGTGGGCTTTCTCTAGCTGTTGGGGCGGGGGTACTCTCTAGTTGTGGTACACAGGCTTCTCACGGTGGTGGCTTCTCTTGTTGCAGAGCATGCAGGCTTCAACAGTTGTGGCATGTAGGCTTAGTTGCCCCTTCATGTAGAATCTTTCTGGACCAGGGATCAAACCCATGTCCCCAGCATTGGCAGACGGACTCCTAACCATTGGACCACCAGGGGAGTCCTGAAAGAGTCATTTCTGATCAGACCCGGAAAGACCCTGATGCTACGAAAGGTAGAAGACAGGAGGAGAAGGGGATGACAGAGGAGGAGATGGTTGGATGGCATCACCGATTCAATGGACATGAGTTTGAGCAAGCTCCAGGAGATGGTGAAGGACAGGGAAACCTGGTGTGCTGCAGTCCACCGAGTCTCAGAGTCAGACACGATTGAGCGACTGAAAGACACTTATTTCCCTGATAGGCTTAAATTACTCTAACAGTTTTGATATTTCTCATTGAGTTGGACATTTCTAGTCTCTCAAAGACGCCATGGGGAGGGCACAAAGGGCCCCTAGTGTTCTCTGTCTCCAGGTTATTTATGCCCCCCTGTATTCCCCTCCCATGCTATAACCGGATTGGCCTATGTGACCAAAGAATCTGGCAGAAGTGATGGTATGTCCTTCGCTGGGCAAGATCATAAAGATATTCTGGCTTCTGCCTCTTGATCTCTTTCTCTCTCTCTCTGGTCATTCCCTCTGAGGGACACAAGCTGTTGGCTTGTGAGGACACTCAGACAGCCCTGTGAATCATATGGCAAGGTGCTGAGGCCTCCTGCCTATAGCCATATGAACGAGCCATCTTGGAAGTCGATCCTCTGGCCCTGCCTAAGCCTTAGATGACTGCAGGCCCTGCTGACAGCTTGTCTGCAACCTCATGACAGACCCTGAGCTAGAACCCTCAGCTGAGTCACACCCAGATGCCTAACCCATAGAAACTGTGCGAAATAATAAGTGTTTCTTGGATTAAGCTGCTAAGTTTGGGATAGTTTGTTATGCAGCAATAGATGACCAATACTTGGGCCATTTCAAACCTGAGAGTCACTGATTCTCTTATTCTCACATCACCCTGGTAATATCTGCCATATGAAATATTCTTACTGAGTATCTTGGGAAGTTTTAAATCCTTTAGTTTCCTGTACATTGCATGCATTAATGAATACATGTATTTATGTATATAAACACATATATATAAAGCTAACACATTATTTCTAAACACTTTTTGAAGTTCATTTTTTGATTTAAAGGAACTGCTGCTGCTGCTCAGTCGTGTCCGACCCTGTGTGACCCCATAGACAGCAGCCCACCAGGCTCCCCCGTCCCTGGGATTCTCCAGGCAAGAACACTGGAGTGGGGTGCCATTTCCTTCTCCAATGCATGGAAGTGAAAAGTGAAAGTGAAGTTGCTCAGTCGTGTCTGACTCTTAGCGACCCTATGGACTGCAACCTACCAGGCTCCTCTGTCCATTGGATTCTCCAGGCAAGAACACTGGAGTGGATTGTCATTGCCTTCTCTGTTTAAAGGAACTACTTGCTTGTTAAAGAAAATGTGGAGGGGGGAGTTAAAAAAAATAATTATTCATAATTTTAACACCCAAAGAGAACCACCGTTAACATTTGAGTGTATTTCCCTCTGTTTTTCTTTCAGTGTATTTAAAAGCAGTTGTGACATATGCGATATGCCATGCTTTTGACACATGAAATTCGTTTTCCTTAATAAAATCCAATAATGTTCCTTGTTTATTCTTGTCATTCAGCTCCCTGATTGGGGTGACAGGTTCTCAGGGAAATCAGGTGTGTCTGTGCCCTGTGTGTGCACGAGTGTCCTGTGGTTGGAGCTCAACCCTGACAGGGAGTGATCAGTGACTGGGGGTGTCAGATGCGTGGAAGATGACTTATATCAAATAGCAGTCGCTTCTGTGTGTTTTTATTTTCAGAACTAACATGTGTAAAAGGCCTCTCCCTGCCCTCAACAACTTCCTAAGGGAATCTGCACCCCTTTATTCTCTCTTCCTTTTCCAAGAGGGCTGCAAGATGTGGATTTACTGGGATGCTGATGAAGCATAGTAAGTAGCAGAGTCCTTTCTAAGGCCCAGAGAAGGATGCTGGCAATGTGTTCATATGGTCAAATGTTTTTACAAAATTTGCAGAAGAAAGAAACTTTAATCACAGCTGGCAAAGACTGCCATCTCTTTCCGCTTTGCCCCTGCCCTGCAACACCAATACTTTCCTTCACACAGGGTGGAGTTGATTGATGGTGGGCATTTTAAGTTTTCATACATTTTGTATTCTTTTTCTCAATGGCCCAAAAGACTGCATTCATTTCAGGACCTAACATGTTGGATATACCTCTTGGTTTCTGAATTGCAAACCATATATACAGTTAAACAATTTTTAAAAATTGGTTGGTACTTACATAATATCGTACGTCAACCACACTTCAACAAAGAAATAAAATAAAACAATTGATTTGTACCGTGAACCTAATTTATTTGTTATGCATTAGTCTGATCTGTTAAGTCATTAGGAAACTCAAGAGCTATGAAAGTTACAGAAATAGAGGGTACCCAGTGCGCTCAATCTGTTCCCAATGGTTGTGTGTGTTAATAATTTCCAGGGTATTTCATTAGAATTCACTGGTTCTCAAGAGGCCCTCCTTTTTCTGCTCAGGAACATTATTCCTTAACTTGTGGACGCTTTTTGGAGAAAATGACTGCCTCTCCAGCATCCATCCTGACCCCTCAGTTAAGAAAGAACCAAATAAATTTAATTTTATTTGTTGTTGTTTAGTGGCTAAGTCCTGTCCTACCCTTTTGCGACCCCACCAGGCTCCTCTGTCCATAGGATTTCTCAAGCAAGAATACTGAAGTGGGTTGTCCTTTCCTTCTGCAGGGGATCTTCCTGACCCAGGGTTCAAACCCGGGTCTCCTGCTTTGCAGGCAGATTCTTTACCACTGCTCCAGTGGGGAAGCACTCAACACAATACTTTTGGACAAAAAACGAATGCAAAAATCTGTAGTACCAATCAGGTGGTACTGATGATCAGGTGAACGGCTCTCTAAAGGATGATGCAGTTTTCTGAATGTTTATTCATTTCACCTGTTGATCAGAGGAATTTATTCTTCTTTCAAAAACTTTTTGAAATTTAAAAATCAAATCAGTGTCTCCTGTGGGTGCCTAGCCGAATGACAAGCACAGCTGCCACGACTTTGGAACCACTGGCACTCACGCTGAGCCCCGCCCCTCTGGGCAGCCAATGACTAAACACTGCCGAGCTACAGGGTGTGCGTGCTGGCCTGTCCTGCCTGACGTCGGATTCCTGGAACCGGTGACTTTTGCTGGGACACTCCCCATCAGCCTGGCAAATATTTTTCAGAACTTTCCGAATTCCGAGGCTCTTTCTCTCCAGTTTTTTCTTCCCTCTCTCCTTTCACAAGTTCGAATCTGATTACAGTCTGCCTGCTCTTCCAACTGTTCTTCCTCCCTCCTTTCACCCTTCACAGGCTTTCCTCTAATAACATCTCTCAACTATAAAAGCCCATCTGAGTTTCTGCTTCTCTGAGCATCTGAACTGGTGTACCTAATCCAGGTTAACCCTGTCTCTGTATTTCCTCACGTGGGGAGCAACTTCTATGATTTCATTTTATTTAGTTCCCTGACCAGGAATTGAAATCATGTCCCCAACAGTGAAAGCAGGGAGTCTTAACCATGGCACCACCAGGGAAGTTCCCAGGGAACAATTGTTTCTTTTTTTTTGTTTTTGATTGGAGGGTAATTGCTGTACAACGTTG
Source organism: Bos indicus (assembly GCF_029378745.1). NCBI lineage: Eukaryota > Metazoa > Chordata > Mammalia > Artiodactyla > Bovidae > Bos > Bos indicus. The sequence goes on from NC_091760.1 coordinate 118,175,989, forward strand.
TGTTGGCCTCTGCCACAGATCGACATGAATCAGGTATAGGTACGTCCCCTCCCTCCTTAACTCCCCTCTCACCTCCCACCCCATCGCATCCCTGTAGGTTGTCACAGAGCACTGAGTTGAGCTCCCTATATCACACAGTAAATTCCCACTTGCTATCTATTTTACATAAGGTAATGTACATATTTCCATGCTATTCTCTCAATTCATCCCACCCTCTTCTTCCCCTACGGTGTCCTCAAGTTTGTTCTCTATATCTGAGTCTCTGTTGCTTCCCTAAAAATAATTTCATCCGTACCATCTTTGTAAATTCCATATGCATGTGTTAGTATACAATATTTGTCTTCCTCTTTTTGACTTACTTCACTCTGTATAATAGGCTCTATGTTCATTCACTTCATTAGGACTAACTTCATGCATTCTTTTTATAGCTGAGTCATATTCCACTGTATGTATGTACCACAATTTCTGTATCTGTCAGTGGACATCTAGGTTGCTTCCATGTTGAAGCTATTGTAAAAAATGCTGCCACAAACATTGGGGTACATGTGTCTCTTACAATTATGTTTGTATCAGGGTATATGCCCAGTAGTGGGATTGTTGGGTCATGTAGTAGTTCTCTTCTTAGTTTTTTAAAGAAATCTCCATACTGTTCTCCATAGTGGCTGTATCCATTTACATTCCCACCAACAGGGCAAGAGGGATGCCTTTTCTCCACATTCTCTCCAGCATTTATTGTTTGTAGATTTTTTAATGATGGTCATTCTGAGCTGTGTGAGGTGATACTTCATTTTAGTTTTGATTTGCATTTCTGTAAAGCATCTGTCTGCAGTGCAGGAGACCCAGGTTTGATCCCTGGGTCAGGAAGATGCCTTGGAGAAGGAAATGGCAACCCACTCCAGTATTCTTGGCCTGGAGAGCCCCACGGACAGAGAAGCCTAGTGGGCGACAGTCCATGGAGTCGCAAAGAGTCGGACACAACTGAGCAACTCACACACACACACACACACACACACACACACACACACACACTCATGATGAGAGAGGTTGAGCATCTTTTCATGTGTTTGTTGGCCATCTGTATGTTTTCTTTGGAGAAATGTCTGTTTAGGTCATCCACCCATTTTTTGATTGGGTTGTTTGTTTTTCTGGTAACGAGCTGCTTGTATATTTTGGAAATTAATCCTATGTCAGTCAGTTCATTTGCAATTATTTTCTCCCATTGTGAGAGTTGTTTTTTAATCTTATTTATTGTTTCCTTTGCTGTGCAAAACCTTTTAAGTTTAAGTACCATTTGTTTACTTTTTAAAATTTCCATTACTCTAGGAGGTGAGTCAAAGGAGGATCTTGCTGTGATGTATGTCAAAGAGTGTACCGCTTATGTTTTCATCTAAGATCTTTTTAGTTTCTGGCCTAGGGAACAACTTGTAAGTTTCTCTTTTTAGTTCTTTTGGTAGTTACCTCCATATCTCTAAAATAATATGTTTATGCCGTATTGTTTATGATTTATTTTTCTTGTTTGTTATATTTTAACGTGTTATAAATATGGGCTTTCCATGTGGCACCAGTGGTAAAGAACCTGGCTGCCAATGCAGGAGACGAAGGAGACGTGGGTTTGATCCCTGGATGGGGAAGATCCCCTGGAGGAGGGCATGGCAACCCACTCCAGTATTTTTGCCTGGAGAATCCCATGGACAGAGAAGTCTTGTGGGTTACAGTCCATAGGGTCACAAAGAGTTGGACACAACTGAAGCGATTTAGCATGCATGCATGCATGTATAAATATATACATAAATATACATAACACGTTTATTTGTTATTTTTTATTATCATAATGTTTATGACGTATCTTTTTTCCTTTTTAGCCACTGAGATATAATTGACATACAATAAACTGCTTATATTTAAAATGAACGTTTTGTGTTAACATTTGTATATGCCATGAAACTATCACCACAGTCAACATGGTGACCATTACATCACGCCTGAAAGTTTCTTCATACCCCTTTAAAATCACCCTTCCCCTTCTTTCTGCACTCCCTGATCTGCTTCTGTCACTACAGATTAGTTTTATTTTTCTATAATTTTAGATAAATGCAATTGTACAATAGGTACTACTTTTTTGTGGCTTCTTTCAGTGGCATAATTAATTTTGAGATTCATCCATGTAGTTGTTTGTATGTATAGTTCATTCTTTTTCATTGCTAAGTTGTATATTCCATTGTATGAATGTAGCACAATTTGTTTATTCATCATCTTTTGATGGACATTAGGAGCTATTACAAATACAGTTGCTATGAATATTTGTGCACAGTGCTTCTATGGACATATATTTTCTTCTCTTTTCCCTTTTTTAGTGATCACTGTCCTTTATTGACTAATGTCCAATGTCTGGAGTGCCATTGTTTCATATATTTTGTCTGCTATTTTAATCCTTTCAGAGAGGATGGTAAATCTGACTCCTCTACTCCGTTTGACTGGAAGTAGAAGTGTTGTATATTTCTTTAACATATTCTAATCTTCCTCTAAGTGATGTTACACCATTTTATGTATAGTGTAAGAACCTCCAAGATAACTCTGTTTTTTCCCTCTTGGCCTTTGTGCCATGGTTGTCATATATTTTGCTTCTACCTATTATAAGTCCTTCAGTACATTACTTTTGTTTTCCTATTTCTTTACTTAACAGTTTTAGATATTATCTGTTGATTTCTCTAGTGATGGATATAGGTTTAGCCCACTGATCTTTTATCTCTGGCCATCCTTTCTTTCACTTCATTAAGATTATGCCACTATTTTTAGATTCTTTTATTAGTTGCATTTGTAACTATGTAAAATATAGCTTTGTATACTCACATCCTCATGGTTAATTCCATTAATCACTGACAGTGTCTCTTGACTCTATGCTTAGTGAGGTGAACATATGAATGTTCTTACCATTTTCTTCATTGCTGTAGGCCTTCTTATCACAATCAACTGCTTAATTGTAACTCATGATGTCAAGAAAGAAAACAGGGACCTTGTTCTGCAACCAGATCCAAGTCTTCCTTTTGTCTGGCTTGTAGGTTGATTCCAGAAGCTAAAAATTGACCAACAGTGTTTACAACACTATGACTATGTAAAGACTGGTCACAGCTCAGCTACATAGTATACTATGATTGAATCCTTTTTAGTAGTTATGTGTTTCTTGGAATTTCTAATTGTTTCCTCCTCCCCATTCCATTTCCTGCATTGGTGAGCTTTTTTTTTTTTTTTTTTTTTTACAACTTTATGTTCAACTTCTTAAAGATGATATCAAATCTGTGAATTCATTCTGCTTATATACATTCTCTTCCTAGACACCTGTCTTTTGGAGGCCTCCTTCCACCAGCTCCAGATTGGACTCTTATGCCCTAGATTTGATGAAAAGCTGTCACCCTTAAGTCTTCCATTTCTTTCTGATTGGCTTAATTATTTCTTGAACTTCTCATTTTTTGGTTTACTCTCTTACTTTGGTGGAACACATTCTTGAATCACTTCCATAGAAAGGGGATGTGGGAGGTAAATGTATTGAGTTCTTCCATGACATAGAATATCTTTATTCTACTCTCAAATTTTCTCTCTGAATTTTGAAGTGTTCCATTTCTCATAGCATACACCATTGCTAAAGAGTAGTTTGATGCCATTCTCAATTTAAAAAAAAAAATACAATTTGTTTTTTCTCTCTGAAAAGTTTTTGGATGTTAAAAAACTTTGATGTTCTGAGTTTGAAATTTTGAAATTTTACCGTTCTGTGACTGTCAGTCATTTTTCATTCAGTGTTTCTGGCATTGTAGTATTTTTTCCCTCCTTTCTTCAATCTAGACACTCATGTTTTTCAGCTGAGAAATCTTTATTATTTCTTTCTTTATATTCTCCTCTCATTTTGTCTGCTCTCTCTGGAGCTTCTATTCATTGGACATTAGCCTCTTGGATTATACTTCATAATTTAGTCTTTCATATTTTCAATCAATCTTTATTTTCTGCTTTCTTGGAAACTTCTGCTTAAACTATCATATTTTTAATTTCAAAGAACTCGTATTCATTCTTGGGTCATTCCTTTTTTATAGCATCCAGTTCTTGAATTATAACCTTAGCTTTTTTTTCTTTCTGAGGATACTTTATAGTTAAAATACTATTTTCTAATAAATGTTCTTAAAATGTGCAAGTTTGTGTATATGGACAGTGAGTCTGAACCTGTCCATGGACATACATTTCTTAAGTGTTGGTATTTGTAATATCTAGCAAGAGACTTTATTTTTCCTCTTAGAAGATGTAAATTTTAGTATGAGCTGAGTTTTCAAAATATGGCATGCACATATTCAGAATATGTATTTCCTCACCGAAATATACCAGGTACTGCATTGAATTAGTCTCAGTTAAAGTTGTTTTTCTCCTTTCAAAAATTTTGGGGGGAGTCTTTTCCTTTTTACTGTACATTTAGTCTGCATGTTAGTAACTCATCTTAGTCCAAGTAGCCAGTATTGGAGTAATGTTTGATTGGAGTAAAGTGGGGAGATTTAGTAGTCAGGACAGAAGCCTTGAAAGAGTTTGGAAGCTGATTGGTGTAGTCCCTTAGAAAACTCTTGAAATGTGGGTGCCGTGGGAGGAGGGGGGTGAAGGTCACTATCCTGGTATTTTGCCCTTTCTGCTACTACCTTTCTTCTAAACAGATTAGTTGGGTGATCTGATTGCACAGTTATTCAGTTTTAAGAGTAAACGTGGATTGACAAACTACTCATCAAAATGTTAGCCGTGTTTATTTCTGGATTTCAGCATGTGAGGCATTCTATTTCCTTTTTGTTTTAAAGTACATATTTGTATTTCTAAATTTTCTACAATAAGCACAATTACTTCTGTAATAAGAAACTATTGGTGAAATAGTGGTAAAGAATCTTCCTGCCAATGCAGTAGGCACATGAGATGTGGGGTTTGATCCTTGTGTTAGGAAGATCCCCTGGACTAGGAAATGGTAACCCACTTCAGTATTCTTGCCTGGAAAATTCCATGGACAGAGGAGTCTAGGGGATCACAAAGAGTCAGACACGACTGAGCACACACACATACACACAATAAGAACATAATTTATTTTTCAGTCTTACTATGTAAGACTTTCTTCTGAATCTTCATTTACTATATTTTAAAAATAGCTGAAAAAAATAAAGTAAAAAAAAATTTTTTTAACCCAGGACTGATGGCTATACCTAAGGTGAAAAAACTGAATTCTATTTGGCTTGAGCCAACATCCTTAGACCAAATATGTCATGAAGAAGAGTGAGTGAGAGAAGTGAGTGGGGGTGAGAATGATGGGAGGAGGTGGGAGAAGAGAGGAGAAGGGTCTTCAGTTGTACTCTTCTGCCTTTCTCAAAGCTCACAAATAATGGAAGTGTGGCTTTGCGGGGCGGGGAACCAGCCTGGATGTGCAAATGGAATATAATTGAAATTGGACATCTGAACTTTGAGGATCACTGTGGTGCATGCTAATGAGCTACATTTCTTGACCTGGTATAATACTTTGGAAGTAAGTTACCCACATGGTTGGATGGTATGTGCGTCACTAACTGCCCATTTAAACAGGCAATTTTCAGGTCACCCAGTCTCTGCTTTCAAGAGGGGTTTTGAGAGGAGGCTGGCTTCTCACTACTGAACATCTATTCATCTGTAAAATCAATAAATGCAATGGGACCTGTACTGAATTTTTTACAGAGGCCAGACTTTTAAAATGCTGTCAAGACTGAACAGAATGTATAAACCACATCATCACAGAACTGCATTCATGAATGATCTAGGATGTGAACTAAAAGTAAAATTTTGATGAGTTCTCAAGAGGATGAGAGCAAAACATTGGGAACTGACTTTTTACGTTTTTCCCTTTTGTTGAAAGAAGGATCAGTGTTACCCATCAGACAGAGTTCTCTCTTTTGTAAAGATGTAAAGGGATTCGCAACTCTTGGCATTATTAGAAAACACTTGGTGGTTTTAAATCTTGTACCTTGAGGGCTTGTTGGGCTACATTTCATTCTGTTTGAACCACACAACCAGCAACTGGCCTCAGAGATTTATTTTAAAATTGTAACTCTAGAATATTTTAAAAGACTCTGAACCAATCTCTGTTTCAGAAAGGTCAAATTCCAAAATTGCAAAATTCAAGCTACAGTCTTTTATTGTACTTTTGAGTTAGTGATAATTACCAGAAATGAATTAACAATACCTAGTAATTAATCAAAGGAGAATGTATGACATACCTCTCAAATTGAGTCATTTTCAAGCTTATGATGAGCACAATGATTCTCTGTCTCTTGTCCTATCTTCTTTTGTATTATCAATGTTGGGAACTGGCACGTCTTTCATTTTGCTGTATTCTAAGATCAAGAACTGAAATCACCCCTACCTCTCCTCAGCTCCTCCCCAAAAACATCTATACTGGAATAGCAGAGTTTTTACCAACTTATTTTTAAGGATGGGTCACCTTGATATAACAAAATTTTAAGATGTATAGTACCATTAGCTAATGTGTGCTGCAGTCCATGGGGTTGCAAAAGTCGGACATGACTTAGCGACTGAGCAACAACAGCAAATATTTTTGAGTGCTCATGCTGTACCAGTGACTATTGTTAAGTGTTTGACCTGTATTAGCTAATTTAATCTTCACAACAATCTGATCAGGTAATGTGGTTATGAGTTGAATTGTGTCCCCGTTCTCGTGATACATTGAAATCCTAACCACCCCCTACAACACCTCAAATGTGACCTTATTTGGAGATAAAATCTTTATTGAGGTTATCAAGTCACAATGAAATCATTAGAGTGGGCACTAACCCAGTGTAATGTCCTTATACAAAGGAGACATTTGAACAGATACACACACACACACACAAAGACAGCGTGAAGAGACACAGGGAAAAGGCAGTTATCTATTAGCCAAAGAGGGATCCTTGAATAGAGCCTTCCCTCACAGCCTCCAGAGGAAACCAATCCTGTTGACACCTTGATTTTCGGTTTTTCCAGCCTTCATAACTCTTAGACAATAAATTTGTGTTGTCTAAGCCACTCCTGTTTGTGGCATGCTGTTACGGCAGCCCTGGCAAATGAATACACTGTCACTATTATTATCACTCCCATTTTATGGTTAAGGGAACTGAAGGGCAGAGAGGTTCAGTAACTGGCCCAAAGTTGTTTAGCTGGTAAGTGGAATAGGGGCCCAGATAGTCTCGCTCCAAAGAGTCTGTTCTTGTAAATAGATAAGATAGTCAACCTTTCTGAATTCAATTATTGCAGACAATGCTCTTGCTTTCATTGCTCCTTGGCCACCTCCTTCCACACAATGCAGGGCACCCTTATGATGAACCATTGATTAAGGTGCACATCAAGTGAAACAAGGGCTTCCCTTGTGGCTCAGCAGTAATGAATTTGCCTGCTAATGAAGGAGATGTGGGTTTGATATATGGGTAGGAAGATCCCTTGGAGAAGGAAATGGCAACCCACTCCAGTATTCCTGCTTGGTAAATCCCATGGACAGAGGAGACTGGTGAGTTATATTCCAAGGGGTCAGAAAGAGTCGGACACGACTTAGCAACTAAACAACAACAAAATGAAACAAAATAACAACAACAATCACAAAACGAATAATAAGCCCTTGTACCGAGCACTAATTACAAGTCAGAGGTGGTTCCAGGAACTGATTCTATTATAAAGAGTTGGGTCTGTACCTCAGGAGCCTGGGATCAGTGGGGGAGGCTGCCTGAAGGCCCAGAATCAGGGAATCCTACTGAGGCAGGGGTGGAAAACATGTATACATCTGGATCTTAGTCACATTTGACCTTCACAGTATTGGCTAGCACTGATTGTTGTTCCGTTGCTCAGTCGTATCCAACTCTTTGAGATCCCGCGGACTGCAATATGCCAGGCTTCCCTGTCCTTCACTATCTCCTGGAGTTTGCTCAAACTCATGTCCATTGAGTTGGTGATGCCATCTAACCATCTCATCCTCTGTCGCCCCCTTCTCCTCCTGCCTTCAATCTTTGCCAGGTTCAGGGTCTTTTTCAAAGAATTGGCTAACACGGATAATCAGCAACTTTCTAATAATATTCAGGATTTCTATCTTCTCTTTTAAAAAAATCCAAGAATCTGGCAGTACTAAGCCAGATTCTTCATTCTTATTCTTCATTCTTCTATAGGGGCTGTCACCTTGTTATATTAGGGGACACCTCTCTGCTGTGATTACAATAGACCTGATCATGTAAACAATCAACTTGGCAAAACTTTGTTTCTTAGTTTCACGTCAAAATCTACATGTTGATGTAATTTAGGCAGCTTTTTTTAAGTGTAACCCAGAGATCCAGCTTCTTCTAGCCTATGGTTCTGCCATGTCCATTGCATCATTGCATGGCTCCTAAGATTTCCCCGAAAACAGAGTGCAGGATTGAACAAGAACTTTTTCATGGGTGAGGCATGGATATAGCATTCATTCCTTCTGTCCACATGATGCTAGTCAGAACTCAGTCACATGGCCCCACCTAATTACAAGGTAAACTGAGAAATACAGTCTAGCAGGAAGAAAAGGAAATAGTTTGGTAACTGCATAGTAAGCACAGATGTGTTCTCCAGTTTACCATAGTTTCCACTCAGCCTTCTTTGCTGACTTGTTATCTACCTGACATCTGTGGACACTGGGGTTTGCAGACTTTGATTTAGGTATTGAGAGTTGTAGTGGAAGTTACCCAAGTTTGGAATTACAGAGGACTATGTTAGAAAATTTGTTGGCCATGGTATTGGTTAAGATAATGATGCCTTAAAGAGACAGCAAAACACAGGTAGCTTAAATGAAATAGAAGTTTATTTCTCTCTCACTTAAAAGGCTAATTTGGTAGATGATCCCAGGATGGAGGGCGACTTTAATCCATGAAGTCATTCAGGAGCCCGGGTTCCTTCTGTCTTGTTGCTCTGCCATCTCCTGAGGTGTTAGTCTGGTCCCTGTGATTGAAAATGGTCCATCATCACCACTGGTGGGAAAAAGAAAAAAAGGGACAGGAGGACATGACCTGGAAATTAATAACATCCCTCCTTGCCACTCATATCCCACTAACAAAAATATAGTTATATGGACCACAAAGCTTCAAAGAAGCCTGGAAAATGTGAACCTTCTGCTGGCCAGCCACATGCCCAGCATAATTTAGGAAATTATTAAGAGAAGAATACGGGGGGTCAACTATCAGTAGACCACAGTCACTATTAGTGTGGCTTTAGAAAAATACTTTATCTCTTTGTGCCCCTTTAATTTGTTTCTTGATCTGTAAGAAGGTGATAAAAGGACCTTCCTATATGAGTTCAGAAAATGTTTAGTTACAAGTAACAGAAAACTTACCCACAGCAGATTAAACAAATAGAACTTTAATTTCTTTTTTTTTTTTCTAATTTTATTTTATTTTTAAACTTTATAACAAATGATCTGAAGGTAGGTTTTTAAATAGGTTGATGTTTAGGAAAATATTTCTGATTTTTTTGGGTCTTTTTTTTCATAGGACTAACCATGAGAGTTGCTTGAAGGCAAGAAGAATGGGAAAGAGGACAGCACTATTTGCAGCTTTCACATTAATCAAGATCAGCAAAAATCTTACCAAGCTCCCGTGCTTTCAGTGAGTGATAAATGCATGTGATCGCAAAACAATTAATTGCTCTAAACCTCACTTTTCTCATTTATTTATATCAGATGCTAATACCTGTCTCATGGGGATGTTGTGAGAATCAATGAAATAATATTTTTAACATGTTTGGAACACTTCCTGGTATACAATAGGTGCTCAACCAAGGAAAGGAATTGTTATCCGAGAAAATAGAAATAGCGTCAGCTTTGACAGGTCTATTTGGAATCCTGACTCCAATCCATGTGACTTTAGGTTGTTTACCCTCTTTGAATCTGTTTCCTCTTCTTGAAAATTGGGGATAATAATACCTTCTTTATAGAGCTGTTGTGAAGATTAAGTGGAATTATAGATGCTAAGCACCTGGCTCAGAAGAGCAATTCTTTCAAAGGTTAATCAGGAGCCACCCTGAATTTACATGGGGTGAGTAGGAGATACCTGGAGATCTTGGGTGTGTATGGCTGGGCTAGCTTCTCCCGGGGCATGCACAGCAGATTGGGGCCAGGTAACCATGATGAGAAGTGCATAACCCCAACACAGAGCCAAGATTGGATGGGAAAGCCAAACGCAGGTCTGGTCTGTCAAAGAAGCAGAAGTCTACTGGGCATATACCCAGAGAAAACCATAGTTCAAAAAGACACATGCACCCCAATATTCATTGCAGCACTATTTACATTAGGCAGGGCATGGAAGCAACCTAAATGTCCATCAGTAGATGAATAGATAAAGAAGATGTGGTACATATATACAATGGAATATTACTCGGTCATTAAAAGGAATGGGTCATTTGTAAATGAAATTGGGTCATTTGTAGAGATGTGGATGGACCTCGAGACTGTCATACAGAGGCAAACAAGTCAGAGAGAGAGAGAGAAAAAAAGCATGTATTAACTCATATATATGGAGTCTAGAAAAATGGTACAGATGATCTTATTTGCAAAGCAAAAGTAGAGACACATAGGGAACAAACATATGAATACTAAGAGGGAAAGAAGGGGTGGGAGGATTTGGGAGATTGGGATTGACACATATATACCATTGGTAGTATGTAAAAAATAGATCATTAACGAGAACTTACTGTATAGCACAGGGAACTCTACTCAGTGCTCTGTGGTGACCTAAATGGGAAGGAAATCCAAAAAAGAGGGGATATATGTATACATATAGCTCATTCACTTTGCTGTACGGTAGAAACTAACACAACACTGTAAAGCAACTATATTCCAATAAAAATTAATTTAAATTTTTTTTTAAAAGGCAGAAATCTAGCAGCCAATTCACCCTCTGTTTTGCTCAAGGCAGAGACTGCTATCTAGGTAAGTTTGAACAAGACTGGTTACCTGACTAAACAGGAGGCTGGACCTTTCTCAACCTGACAGCGGTGGTGAGCTCTGATGGCCTGGAGATGACTGGCAAACCCTGATAGGGTCGTGCAAGCAGAGGGCCCAGGGCAAGGCCCTGGGGGAAGCCTTTAGCAGGGTGGCCAAGTTGCTGTGTTGGGGCAGGGGGATGTGACTGAGGTATGCCTCAGTGATTACAAGGAGGCTGGGAGGTCATGACTGACTGTAAAGACTTCATTTGCTGGGGGCAAATTCGGCCTACTAAAGGATGAGGGCCTCCCTCCCCATAACTCCAGGGAGGAGCTTATTGGGGAAAGAGATATTAAAGGGGCAAGACTAAATATAGTCAGTGTTTATCCCAACCAGTCAGCTTCCTTTCTTTCCTTCCTTCTTTCCAACACCGTTATTGGTATATCATTTATGTAGCATAAAATTCATTCATTAAAATGTATAATTCAACAGTTTTTAGTATTTCAGAGTTGTGCAACCAATACCACTATCTAATTTCAGAGTATTTTCATCACTCCAGAAAGAAAACCTGTACCTGTCAATAGTCACTCCCTATTCACTTACCCATGCCTCAGCCTGGGAACTATTAACCTACTTTTTGTATCTATGGATCTGCCTATTCTGGATAATTCACAGAAATGGAATCAAACAATATACAGTCCAGCATGACTGGCTTCTTTCACTTAGCGTAATGCTTTAAAGGTTCATTCATGTTTAACACCTATCAGTATTTCATTCCTTTTTAACGTTGAATAATTTCCCCTTGTATAAATACACTGCATTTTATTTGTCTACTTAACAGTTGATGGACAGTTAGGGTTTTCCACTCTTTTTGGTGATTATGAAGAACACTGCTATGAACAGTCATGTGTAAGTTTCTCTGTGGACATATTTTCATTTCTCTTGGTAACAGAACTGCTGGGTTATATGGTACCTCTACATTCAATCTTCTGAGGTACTGCCAGAGTGTTTTCCACAATGGCTGCACTGTTTTGCATGTTCACAACTATATATGAAAATTTCAATTTCTCCACATCCCCACCAGAAAGTTATTGTCTGTCTTTTTAAAAACTAACTTTTATTGGAGTATAGTTGATTTACAATGTTGTGTTAGTTTCTGATGTGCACCACAGTATCAGTTATATGAATCTGTTCTGTGAAGTTGCTCAGTCGTGTCCGACTCTTTGCGACCCCATGGACTGTAACCTACCAGGCTTCTCTGTCCATGGGATTCTCCAGGCCAGAATACTGGAGTGGGTTACCATTTCCTTCTCCAGGGGATCTTCCCAACCCAGGGATCGAACCCGGGTCTCCCACATTGGAGGCAGACGCTTTAACCTCTGAGCCACCAGGGAAGCCCCCAGTTATACGTATATCCATTCTTTTTTAGATTCTTTCCCCATATAAGTCATTACAGAGTATTGAGTAGAGTTCCTTGTGCCATACAGTGGGTTCTCATTAGCTACCTATTTTATAAATAGTAGTGTGTATATGTCAATCCCAATCTCCTAATTTATCCCTCGCTCTCACTTTTCTCCTTGGCAACCATAAGTTAGTTTTCTACATCTGTGACTCTATTTGTTTTGTAGATAAGTTCATTTGTACCATTTTTAAAAAAGATTTCACACATAAGCAATATAATATGATATTTGTATTTTTCTATCTGATTTACTCTCTGTCTTTTTAAATTAGTGGTCCCAGAGTGTTACCTCCTAGCTGTTTTTGATTTGCATTTCTCTGATGCCTACAGATGTTGAGCATCCCTACCTTTTCTTAAGCAAATGGGGATCCTTCTGTAGGAAATGCATGGAGATTAAGCAGGTTTTGAGGGAGGGAGGGGATGAGCCCCACTGCATCCCAGAATGACTTCTGAGATGAAATTTGTGTTCAGTTATTCAGAGAAGAACCAAGAAGAATTGGAAATTTGCTTCTGGTTTCCCAACTTGGATTATAGAGATTGTTTTCTCTCCCGGAGTAGAAAGATGGAGGCTCCTGCTCTAAATGGAAAGTTGCTCTAAAAGGCAAAATGGTTAATATAGCCAAATATTCACAAGTGTTAAGGTTGCTCCATTTGACTTTGCTGGAAACAAGTTTTATGAACAAGGCCAGGAATTCATCAGGTGCCTCAGCAAGCCTTAGGCAAAAAAGATTTAGTGTTTAGAGCTCAGGTTTCCAGCCTCTTGCTGAGTTCTCCTTTCCATGAGCACAAACTGGTAATTAAAGACCCCAAATGGGTGGAAGTAAGTGAGCAGAGTTTCATGGTCATTTCTGTAGAACTAGATTGAACTGCTTCCTCTTCCTCTAGTACCAAGGTCATCAACAGGCTGCCTCATTCCATGCCCTACCCTCCCACCCGCTTCCTGCAGGAGGGAAAATGAGCTATTTCACTAGTGAGCTCTGTTTTTAAAAAGCACTAAACCCACCACTGCCTCCTCCCCCACAATTCCCACTTTTTCTCCTCTCTAACCATAAAACAAGGTAGTAGGCCTGAGATCTTTGGAAATCTTGTTTTAAGTGCTCTTCATGAGGAATTCTCTTTGGGCTAATTTCAGAAACTAGAAAGAAAAAAAAAAAAAAAAAAATCCTCCCCCTCTGCCTGGGAAGAATAGGGAAAAGATGAGACTGTCTCCTTATACCCTGGCAGGGAGAACTCCTCTGGAAGAAGCAATAACTCATGGCTTGGCTGGCTGTTCTTTGAAGTGGGAGAACCTGGTATTTTCTGAAAAACCACCACTATTTCAAACAGTATTCTAATAGCCCTCTGGTGGGGAGGTGGGTGGGGAGCATGGGAATTGTTTTGCAGAGGGAACAGTTGTCTGAAAGATCTGCTCCTTTGAAATGCCTGAAGTTTTTTCCTCAAGGAACGAATGGCTATGTGGAATCTGGCTTTCAGATTTTCAGCAACTTTTGTAGCTTGGGTGAAGACCACTCATGTACTTAAATAATAATCTGTAAGGTCTATTGCATTCTGTGTCTGTTCTGGGTAAGTTCCCAGCCATGAAAGGCATGAGTCATGCTCTGTGGAGAAGGGAGTTGGCTCTATCTCTCATTTTGTTGGTCAAAGATGAGGAATGAAGGTGGAAGGGATGATTCTAAAAGTCAGGAAAGGAAGTTAAACACATACATATGTTGCAACATAGGACCAAGAGATGTACTGATGTGCTTTTTTGTGACTTGGAATGAAAATTTGGTTGTGGTGAACAAAAGAGGACAGGAAAAGAGCTTTCTTCTGGAGTGTTCTTGGGTGGGTGGGAGATGGAGGGGGGCGGAAAGACCAATGGTATCAGGAGAACATATCTTTGTGCTGATGACTGGTATTCTGATGGAGAAATGAATTGTTCCATCCCTAGACTAGCTCCGAAGGTATAAATTTTCCTAGGACCAAGAAGTTGTTTTCAATCTAAAGAATTTTTTAAATTGCATGTTATTTTTTTTCCACAAGTGTTCCCCAAACACTAACAGTTGACTCTTCACTTCTCTTTTTGGGGTGAAGGGATAGAAAAGGAGAGAGAAGAGGCAGTGGAGATGCTGCAACCAATTTGTCATCCTGGTGTGATCTAGGAATCCAGAAATCAAAACTTTCCTGGTCATCAGTCTATTATAATTAATCCTTTTGGATTCTTAGAAGGATTAAGAAAATTTACATAAAATTTTTTCTTCATCAAACTCACCCTGTTAATCTCCTTGCTGGAGGAAATCCATAGTCTCACTGAAAGTTAATGAGCTCTTAAACTGAAAACTGGAGTGTGTGTAACATATTTGTAGCATTTAGCATAATTATGTGGGAGGTTAGAATGCTGCAACTATACTGGTTATTTAAAAATAAAACTCTTTACATGCCAAAATTGATATAAAAGCATTCCTCTACATGAATAAGAAAATAAACACAATATTCTGGAAGAGGCTGTATAATCTTCTGGTAAAGAATTGCCTCACTGAGGACAGAGACATTAATGTATATATTACATCTTCCATGGAAATCCAAGACAATTTGTTTGACAAATGAGATTTGGAAAATTAAATAAATTTGGAAAATTAAATTGGATAATTGTCAATATAGAGACTTAAAAATCATAAAAAGATATGTTAAGTTGCTTATCTATATCTATTATATAGTTAGAGACCATAGTTTTAAAATCAAAAGCCGGGCACATCACTGGTTTTTTATGCATTGCTTGAGTGCCTACAGTGTGCCAGATACTGTACTAGTTTCTGGGTCTATAATGATGAACTACAGAGTCATCCAGGGGTGAAAAGAGAGCAGAATTTTTTTAAGTGTAAACTGCCCCAGAAAATAGATGACTGATTGCTGTAATTACACATCATGACTTGTTGGATATTGCAAATTTTGCTATGTCCCTTGATTGAATTTAATGAGTAACTTTTTTCATGTGACAAAATATCAGTGTTTATACATAGGTTTCCACACGTGGTTTATGGGCTTTCATTAATCTTGGGTCCCTGAAGCTTGCAATTTAGGAATGGCTTACATTCCACAAGTTTGTTTACAAGTCACTTGTTTGGTGGTTGGTTTCCAAAGCCAATCAGTGAAAACCTATTTAATCTTAAAAAATACCTGTAACAAAGCACCAGTCATATAATTAAAACTAACCACCAGGTTTAGCACTGCGTTGCAGGGTGAGGGCATGCAAATTTCAGTTTGTGGTTCTGGAAGCACTTTTTTCGTAGAAGGGGCAGGCAGAGGAGTGGGAATGTTCCCCTAATCCCAAGAAAACAGAGGGAGCAATTACCCAAACAGGGGCAGGGCTGGGTTTTGTGATGGTCCAAGGTTATAGCATGTGGAGGCCTTCTCTAAGAAAAAGAATACACCATTATGAAGACTGAATTAGCCATGGGACCTCAGAAGGGAGCTCTGTGAGGACCCCTGGAGATTAAACTTCCTGGCATCCCAGTAAATCTGCTACTATACCTCCAATAGATCTGGCCAGGGGTAGCAATTGATGGATGGGAGGTTGGACAGAGGAGGTGAAGATGGGCGGGGAGCAGTTAAAGGAAGAAGATGGATAGACCTCAGGACTTTCACAGACAGGACATTTTTTGACAGCTGGGGTTTTTGTTCCTGGGGTTTCCCCAGTGACTCAGTGGTAAAGAATCCTCCCTCAATGCAGGAGACGCAGACTTCTGGGTTCAATCCCTGGGTTAGGAAGATCCCCTGGAGGAGGGCATGGAAACCTGCTCCAGTATTCTTGCCTGGAGAATCCCAAGGACACAGGAACCTGAGGGGTTACAGTCCACAGGGTTGCAAAGAGTCAGACACGACTGAAGCAACTTAGCATGCACACACGTTTCTGTTCCTGTGTCAGGGATAGTGTGGATAGTTGGAGCTAAGGGCAACTTGTCGGAGGGACAGGCCTTTGGGGTGGCAGTGGGAGGACATTAACAGGGTCAGTGATAGAACTGGCAGCACTGGTTCAAAGGCTAAGAATAGAGGGATGGGCATGGGGACATAGTCTACGACTGAAATGGGCCAAGGGGCAGGAGGGCAGATTCGCGCCATGTTATGTGATTTGGAGGTAGAAAGATTGGGTCAGCAGTAGGAAGGGGATTGTGAGGGAAGAAGGGAAAATACATTCCCACCTATGGCAGGTGGAGGAAAGAAGCGACAGAGGCAGGTGTGGTGAGGAAGGGCAAGGTCTCACTAAGTCCAGAAGGGCAGTGCTATGAGAGCCATGTGTAAGTCAGAAGCCTTGAGTTAGGCACTGCCTATCATTATGAGGGCTGATAAGGCTCGTACCGGGCCAGAAGGGAATTTGGGTAACGAATGAATTGAGAAAGCCCAATCATTTACAGCAATTTGTTAGCAAACGCTCATGAACGTATAAATCATGTGTAGTAGGTAGGCTTAGGTTAAACATTAGCAAGTAACCTGTGGAGACAAGAGATAGGCCCGTGGTCTTTAAATAAAGGCCACTGGCTTTGTCACTTCCCAAGGAACAGGTGGAATGGGATTTTGATTTCTTATGCTAGACTAGCTGGAAACAAAGCCAGCTGGGAAAGGGAGAGTCTGTATTTGAGCACCCTGTAGTCATTTCCCCTCTGAAATCTCTCACAAGGAGAAGCTGTGATTCTGAATTTCCATAGCTCAGCTAAAGCATGAAGGCTAAGTCTGACCAGAGAGGTTTCCACATTTAATGCCTTGTGTTCTGGCTCTGAACAGAATGCAGAGGCTGTTGTTGCTAAGTGTGTGTCTACAAATAGTGTCATTGAAAAGGCCATCTATGGCATTGGGCAATAATAAAGAATGGCCGTTGTGAAACCTAAGGGTGGAGTGCAAAACATGACATGCTCCATGTGTTTGGAGTTCTGCGATCTGAATCCAAGATCATATATTATAGGAAAGAATCCTGAGGGCAAGTGATAGCAAAGCGGAAACTAGAAAACGTGTACTTCTGAAGAACATCAGCAGGCTCTCTGAACAGAAAAACAGAAGCCATTCCAGGTTTTCCCAAGAGGGAATTTAATACAGAGAACTGGTTCCCTAGGAAATGAAGGACTGAGAAGCCAAACATGGAATCCAGAAAGGAATTCCAGAGTTAAGCAACAGTAGGAAGCTGCTCCCAGCTTAATGCTGGAGGGACCATAGGAGGAAGTGGCATCATCAGAGCAAAGATCAGGGTCTTCCAGTGGGAACCAGAACCATAATGGAGGCTTTGCAATTAGAGCTGAGACCATATAACTAATGCTGCAAATAGAAAAATACCCTAGTTATTTCCTTCCATCCTGCCTCATTCTAGTGTCCTTGACTTCCATTGGCTGAACCTAGTTGGAAACTGGAGGTCAAAGAAACCTGGGAAAGGTAATTTCCAACAACTAAGATGGACTGCTGGGTTTATGTGAGAGGAAATTGAACGTGGATGGCACAACACAAAATAGCTACGTTTTGTATAATGCAGGATATTACCAACCACCTTGGAATTAGGAAGCCCTCATATTATCAGTACTGCATTATTTTCATAAAGTGACTAGAGAATGTTGCCATATCCCCAATAAAATGTTTGAACTTAACTTTCATTATTTTTAATATAAAAATTATTTGTGAGTAGGTCATACAGACACATGAAACATAATTCAAAAGTTACCTAAGAATCAGTGGTGAAAAGTCTCAGTCACTCCTCACCAACCCTAGGCACCTGATTCTCTTACCCAGAGGCAACTTTCCTGGCCAGTTTTTTTGTGTGGATCTGTTTATGTATCTATACATCTTTATGTACATTTATATCTATGTCTACCTATATCTATGTCTTTACCCATATCCATATCTTAACCTATATCTCTTCTTTTTTTCTATATATGAAAGATGTGTAATTCCCCACATGCAAATGGTAACATACACTACACATGTTCTAATGACCTACACTTTAGCACCAGTTGGCACCTGCTAATTTAATACTGAAAATATTTCTTCTCTCAGGAAATAAAATGGGTGTGCCCATTGGGTCAGACGTGTGCCCAGATGATGAAGAGCTATAAATCATAAGGCTTGCAGACACCCAATGTTCAACTAGTCATGTAAAGAATTCTCCAAGACAGTAATTCAGCAGAAGCTTTGTCATGTCTGTCAGAATGATTCAGGGGGTTGGAATGACTCACTGGGGCTTGAGTTAAATAATCTTGGCCTAACCATATCACTTGGAGCAAAGGTAAGTTGAAGACTGAAATCCTGGTAGCTCAGTATCTCATCTGGACACTGGCAGAGGAATTCTCTGCCCAGCAACAGTTTCAGGGTAAAAAAAAAAAAAAAAAAAAAAAAACCCTTGATGTCTCATACTGTTCAGCAAGATAATGTCCACGTGGGTTATAGAATTTACATATTGGTATCTATGTATGTACACATATAAATACATGTACATATATTCATACATATTGCATATATATACTTGAAAGAAATATATTTGAAAATTTCTCACATCTCTAGAGTAAGGATATCTTTATAAGCTTAGAAATGATAAAAGAAATCACAAAGACATACTGAGTTTATTATAAAAATATTACTATGTTCTGCATATAGAAATGTGAGAACACAAAAAATGCAACACACTGGGAAAATACTTTTAATAAATGTGGCAGATAAAAGCACACTATCTTAATTATTTAAGACATTCATATGAGGTCATATAGTGTGGTGAGAACAAGAGCCTTAGACCTGATGCTGGGCTTCCCATACTGTGAAACTATTTAGGTCTTAGTTTCTTCATCTATGCTTCCCTGGTGGCTTAGATGGTAAAGCATCTGCCTGCAATGCAGGAGACCTGGGTTCGACCCTGGGTTGGGAAGATCCTGTGGAGAAGGAAATAGCAACCCACTCTTCTTGCCTGGAAAATCCCATGGACAGAGGAGCCTGGTAGGCTACAGTCCATTGGGTCACAAAAAGTTGGACACGACTGAGTGACTTCACTTAATAATTCTTCACCTATAAAATAGTGGCAATAATAATACTTATTGGGGCTTTGTGAGCTTGAAATATGAGATGTCTGTATAGTACCTCAAGCAATGCCACTTGATAAGCACTCAGTAGGATTTGCTATTATTGTTTTTCACAAAAAAAATTGTTAAACAGAAAAAACTAAATGGTCAATTCACTAGATGCAATTAACAAATCAACATAAGGGAAATGTTCAAATTTATATTTTTTTCCCAAAAATGCATTAACTTTTACCAAAGTAGTTTAAAAAATTAGTACCCAATGCTAATGAAGATGGAATAAACCAAAACATTTTTATTTGGTGGCAATAATATTAGAACTATCCTTTGGAAAATTGACAGTACATATTATGAGCTATAAAATGTTTAAATTCTTGTTTAATTTGATAAGTTTACTACTTAGATAAAGATATAATTCAAAGAGATAACATGTTATAAACTTAATTTTTTTTTGCACTATTCATGAGAACCCTGTAAAGTCCAAAGCAGCCAATCTGTTTATTTATATTCTGGTACAATGATCAAATGTAAATGAATTAATACCAAATACCAGATGATAGTTATCTGCAACAAAATGGCAATTAATAGACTCTAGTTATGTGCATACATGCTCAGTCCCTTCAGTTGTGTTCAACTCTTTGTGACCCTATGGACCGTTGACCACCAGGCTCTTCTGTCCAAGGGATTCTCCAGGCAAGAATACTGGAGTGGGCTGCCATGCCCTCCTTCCCAATCCAGGGATCTCTTCCCAATCTCTTCCTAATCCAGGGATCGAACTTGCATCTCTTATGTCTCCTGCATTAGCAGTTGGGTTCTTTACCACTAGTGCCACATGGGAAGCCCACAGTTATGTACTTTATATTAAAAATTTTAAATTAGATGATCATGTATAGACATTCGTATATAATTTGCAATTTTGTATGCTTTCCACATAATTAGGCCCATATTAAAAGCCTAGAAAACAATACAAAAAATAAAAATAGCTGTTTGTGCTATATATAAAACAGATTACTAATAAGGACCTAGTGAATAGCACAAGGAATGCTACTCAGTACTCTGTAATGGCCTGTATGAAAAATGAAACTAAAAAAACAGTAGGTATATGTATATGCATAGCTGACACACTTTGCTGTACACCTGAAACTAACACAATATTGTAAGTCAACTATATTCCAATAAAAATTGTTTTTAAATTCTTTACAGTAAAGTCTTCCTGCCACAGCTTCCATCAGTTCAGTTCAGTTCAGCTGCTCAGTCGTGTCCGACTCTTTGTGACCCCATGAATCTCAGCACGCCAGGCCTCCCTGTCCACCACCAACTCCTGGAGTTTACTCAAACTCATGTCCATCGAGTTGGTGATGCCATCCAGCCATGTCATCCTCTGTTGTCCCTTCTCCTCCTGCCCCCAATCCCTCCCAGCATCAGAGTCTTTTCCAATGAGTCAACTCTTCGCATGAGGTGGCCAAAGTATTGGAGTTTCAGCTTTAGCATCATTCCTTCCAAAGAACACCCAGGACTGATCTCCTTTAGAATGGACTGGTTGGATCTCCTTGGAGTCCAAGAGACTCTCAAGAGTCTTCTCCAACACCACAGTTCAAAAGCATCAATTTGGCGCTCAGCTTTCTTCACAGTCCAATTCTGACATCCATACATGACCACTGGAAAAACCATAGCCTTGACTAGACGGACCTTTGTTGGCAAAGCATAGATGGGTGGAAATAGTTGTTTTTGGATGAGCCAATTACAAGTGAATCACTTTTTCTTTCTTTTTTAGTCTTTAAACTTTTTCTTTAAAATGACTTTTAAATTATACAAGACTGCATGCTTATTGTTAAAAAAAAGGTAAACATTGCAAAGGTATATAAAGGGAAAGTAAATGTCTTACAATAATCCCTTCTTCCAATTTTTTACTCTCCTTCCTGTCTCTATTTCCTCTCATCAGATTCCATTTCTTTCCTTGGAGATAATAATTTATGGATATATCCTTCTAGATACCTCTGTCATCTTTACACACAAAGTGCATTAGCTTGAACAACACATACATTTGTTTCTTATGTTAATGGAATTCCTACCATTCTATAACTTACTGGTTTGGTTTCATCAACATATAAATATATATACATATGCATTTTATCTAATCCTTGTCAGTTCAAATAGAATTGCCTTACTGTTTTTAATGAATGGCTACATTGTTCCATAATATGGACATAGCACAATTTGTTTAACCAATCTATTAATAACGATGTTTTGTGTAGTTTCCATTTTTTTTTTTTTTTTGCTGTTTAAAACATTGCTGTAATCCCTATACTGCTCACAGGTATACATGAATATTTCTTTAGGATAGATTCCAAGAAAGAAATTGCTGGGTCAAAGCTTCAACATCCTTTGAATTTGCACATTCAAATTTCTGATAGCTACTTCCAAATCATATTGTGAGAAGACTTAATCAATTTTTATCTTCATGAATTTTCTTTTTAAATGAAAGTAGTCAAATACAGAAGTCCCATGAAACTAACATGACACAGTCAAATGTACCCACACTCAACTGGTCTTTACCCCAGAAATATGTTGTTTAATTTTGGTTTTACGTTTTCAAATACCCTCATGAGTTTGATTCACTCGTGATTTTACCATCTCCTATGTTCCTTTTCTTCTCTTTTTTTGAGAATTGTGATTATCATCTGTTCAGAATGCCCATTTCTGGGCTAGGTTCTAGCAATGGATGTGAACTGGGTGGAACACGTTAAAGGTCAACAGCTCTGTAAATTAATTTTTACAGCCTGTTGGTGTACCTGATTGTGCAGCTGCCTGGGCAAGTGGGCACTAACATCTAGTTTGTGTTTCACTCACCGAAGAACCTGTGGGTGCCCTGGGTGCAGGCAGGGAAGGGCAGAGTTCACCTGGCGAATTCTTTAGCCTTTTATTCACCCAGAGGAAATAACTTCTTTTCAAGTTCAGAATGCCTTATGGCATTTCAACTGCCCTGATAATTCATAGTTAAACATTTCTTTATATAACTGATTCTTTAGCCCTTTATTTAACTGGTTTCATTGATGGAGCTCATCATATTAAAAGAATGATGAAAGATTTATAGTAACAGTTAGCCCTAGGATTTAAAATATGAGTACAGTTCAAGCATAAGTTGAGCATTTGGCTATGGTGAGAAAAAGTTTTGGTGAACTAAGCCCAAGGAGTATACAAACCATTAGATAAACAGCTATAATTTAAAATACATTCTGGTCATTTCCATATCATCGATAGATTTTCAGAAATTATAAAGCTGAACTCTGAAATATATTACTTCCAAGTAATGAAATGAGTCTAAGATATATCCACAGCAAAATTGCTATAGTGATTAAGTGTAGTTTCACTGTTAAATTATTTTTTCTCAAGTCCAAATTGAGATTTTTTCTTTTTTTAAACATTATTTTTATTATTTAAATTTGTTTTTATTTATTTAGTTATTTGGTTGCACCAGGTCTTAGTTGCGGCGTGTGGTATCTTGAGTTGCTGCATGTGATCTCTTAGTCACAACATGTGGGATCTTTTTCCCTGACCAAGGATTAAACCTGGGCTCCCTGCATTGAGAGGGCAGAATCTTAGCCACTGGACCACCAGGGAAGTCCCCAAATTTAGATATTTTAAAGCAGATATAATTATTGCTGTACAACGGATGCTAAACAAAACATTTCACTTTATCTGAAATCAGGCACAAGTAACAGCAATTTCAGTAGTTAGCTGTCTGACAAGTTGTGGATTTTCTCCTAATTTAGGGAGACAAAATCTTGTCTTGTTGTCTTTAGGGAGACAACGTCACATTATTTAAGCTGGAGCAAACAGTGTGTCTGTAAAAGTAGTCAACAGCGAATAATTAAAGGAAAACACTGAGCTGAGATGAGGGAATGATGGATGTAGACTAACGATCTAGCAGAACTCTTAGCATGAGATAATCTTGTGGGCCTAAATAGAATCAAGGAAGGTTAGGTTAGATCCAAAGAAAGGTTTGAGGGAGGGAAGGAAAGAAGGAGGGAGAGAAGGCGAGAGAGAGTGCGAGAGATCCATAGAGAGAGTGAGAACAGGAGCAAGAAAGACAGAGAGAGAGTTTGAGCAAAAGTGGGAGGAATGAAGAAAGGAAGGAGTAGTTACCTGGAGTTTTCAGGGTAAGCACATTAGCTTTGGGGAATATCTTTATGAACAAGGCACATGAGTTTATGAAAATAGGCTTTTTTTTTTTTTTTGGTGATGGCAAGGAAGAAAAGTCTTAGAATTCTGAGAATGAAAGAGACAAACTTTTGATTAGAGATTCTTAAATCCCACAAAGTAATTCTTGACTGATAGTTGGCAGGCATACATCTGATGGTTCCAACAAAAGTAGTGACCAGTGTTTAGCAAAGAGAATTACTCTTGCTTGGCTTTCTGTGACTTTGGATCCATTAAGAGGGAAAGGAAGAACCGAAAGTATTGTATCCCAGCTCTCAGGCTCTGTCTGTAAGCTCCAAACCTTCAGAGTCTGCACAGATTCCCATCCTGTAGCTGCTTGCAGGGGATGGATGGATCTACTAATGTGAAGTTGCCAAGTCAGAGTAACAGAGTCCAGCCTGGGTCCAGCTGTTGAGTCCATGAAGGTCTCAGACAAAATGAGAATTTGTAAGGGCTGGTAGGAGCAGAGAGTCAAGTGGGAGGGCAACATAAGACTCCCATGCTAGAAAGTGGATGGGGAAGGAGGGACATGGCTGCCATGACTATTTGCCAAATTCTCTGATGACAGCACCTTTGGGGCAAGCCATTCTGAGTTACTGGTAACATAAACTGGTCAAGTCAAGTGACTGGAAGCCCCTGTGCTTTTTAAATTTTTTTAAGCCTTGCAATCTAGCATCTTTGCCAAACTCCTGAGTCTGTTTACAAATAACACTGGACTGATCCCAATTACCTCATCAGTTCTTTTCTTTTTCACAAGATTATTTCCTGATGTAGAAACTGGTCTCTCCCTCTCCTACTCCAGTTCCTAAAAATGGAGTCAGAGCAGTATGTCTGTGAGATGAGCCCCTGGTTAACTGAGTGTAGTCTACATGTTTTTATCTCGAAGCTGCAGACCCTGAGGTTAAATCCCAGATCACAATAAGACACTCATCATTTAACATTAGACAAGACAGGGACTCAGTTGCAATGACAATAAAAATGGTTAACATCCATAAAGCCGTTATAGTGAATTGGAAACTGTGCCTACACACGTTGCCTAATGCAATCTAGACAAGATGCTTTTTGAAATGGATGTAAACTTGTATTTTTTATCCTTATTATACAGTTGAAGAACTTGAATGATAGAGAAGTCAAGGAACTTGTACAAGGTCACCTACCTAGGATATGGCAGTCACCGAGACATTTTGACTCCTAGGTGGAATTATTATACTACATCCCCAGCTAAGGAAACCCTAAGCCTGAATAGACTCAAGAAGCAAGCCAGATCCATGTACCTATTGTAGCAACCCTGAATATTTATTGGAAGGACTGATGCTAAAGTTGAAGCTCCAATACTTTGGCCACCTGATGCGAAGAGCTGACTCACTGGAAAAGACCCTGATGCTGGGAAGGACTGAAGGCAGGAGGAGAAGGGGACAATAGAGGAGGATAAGATGGTTGGATGACATCACTGACTCAATGGATGTAAGTCTAAGCAAACTCCGGGAGATAGTGAAGGACAGGGAAGCCAGGCAAGTGTTGCAGTCCATGGGGTCTCAAAGAGTCAGACACAACTTAGCAACTGAATAACAACAATAAATTATTCTTCAACATCACCTTGGAAGGAGAGCTTTGACTTCAAAGGGCATGCACCTCTTTTGTGCAGATGTCAGCCTGCTTAGCATTCTACAGCCTCTGAGTCCCCTTGCAGGAATTTCAAAACAAATTTAGCGCTCCTGAGAAAGAACCTTCCTCCCTCAATCACAGAGGTCGGTGAAAACACTGAGAGTCTATAATCCATGACACTCAGTAAAGGAGGAAATGACTTTATCTGTGGGGCCCAGTGATAAGGGGCAGTATGAGTGGGAGGGTTTTCTTTCCTCGTGGTTGGCAGGAGACAAATCAAGCTGCCATCAGCTCCTCCCATGCCCAGAGGCTTAAAAAAAACAACAAAAAAATAAAAAAACTATGTCACCCGGCAGGTAGAACATGACATGTGACCGACCTACACACATTCTGCCAAGTAGTGTGTTCACATTGGCTCCAGCAGTCCCTTTTGCTGGGGTTGTGTATTTTCCTGTCTCCACTTAGTATGTTGGGAAGGGACAGAAAAGTGTTAATGTAGTGTCATGCCAGCTCCACAGACAGGAGATAATTCCGATGGTGTCTCCTCCTACTCTTGGCTAAGATGCCTGTGGGTCAGCATTTGAGATACAGTTAGACTGCATCCAGCTGAACAAGGGAATACCTTGCAACTTGCTAGTGATCTGGAAAATGTTCACAACGCCCTGTTAAGTGAAAACAGCAGCATATAAAACAGCGATACCCTAGAAATAGGCACAGAAAAGTCTAGAAGGACAGATAGTGCAAAGTTAGCAGTGGTTACCTCTGGCTGGTGGGAATACAAATGATTTCTTCTTTGATTTTAGTTTTTATTTGAACATTACTTTTTGAGTGGTTAGCATAATCGAAGCATAATAAATTCTCAATCAGTCTTTTATGTTTTAAAACACACATGATATAGGAACATCCATTTCTTTTGTAATAAGAAGTTTTTTTAAAGCTTTACTATTAAGGAAAGTTTTACCTCCTTGAGAGGAAATCCAGTGCACAAAACCCCAAACTTAGATGCAAATAAACTAGGAAGTGACCGTTCATTTCACAAATGAGTTCACCACATGGTTCTTTGAAACAGAACGCTCTCTAGCTACTCAATATCTGATTCAGTTCTCAGTAATTTTCCTTGGTTATGAGGGAAATGTAAATTCAAACGTTGTAAATTGGGCTAAAATTATTTACAGGCCTTTTGGTTTAGCTTTTTAATACAAGTTGGAATCAAGAAAATGTGAAAAGTAAACTTTACTAATGAAACGTTGTCATCCATGGAATATAGAGACACAGAGTCGTGCTTCCAGCAGAGGTGCCCTCCTGCCTACCAACACCTCCAACAGGCTCGGCAGCCTGAGCTGGTTGCAGGGCCTCCCCGCCCCCTCTCCTGCCCCACCCCCACCCTGTCCCCGACTCCTGGAAACCTTGCTGCTTCCCCTCTTTGTTTAGGTGCCTGGGCCACTTCGGAGGCAGGGGGCACTCTGAAGGGTGTGATGAAAGACAAATGATGTTGTGCAGCCTGGTGACCTGGCCTAATACTAGTGCACAAAGACTAGGACAATGACCTCACCATTTTTAGAGTTAATCATAGGACTCAAGTATCGGTCAATGGGGGTTTTACGTGGTCCAAGAGGCTGCAGGAGGCCTTGAGGGGAGTGAGGGGTGTGTTGAGTGCTGAGACCTTATACTTTACTCCTGTGGGAATGGAAACAGTAAGGGGTGGAGGGCTAGACACAGGATTCCCCTATAATAGCAATAGAGAGGAGAGGTATACTTGGTATACCCATTAGAGGTCATTTCTATTCTGTCCCTTTTTTTGAATGGAAAAGGAGTATGTCAAGGCTGTATATTGTCACCCTGCTTATTTAACTTATATGCAGAGTGCATCATGAGAAACGCTGGGCTGGAGGAAGCACAAGCTGGAATCAAGATTGCCAGGAGAAATATCAATAACCTCAGATATGCAGATGACACCACCCTTATGGCAGAAAGTGAAGAAGAACTAAAGAGCCTCTTGATGAAAGTGAAAGAGGACAGTGAAAAAGTTGGCTTAAAGCTCAACATTCAGAAAACTAAGATCATGGCATCTGGTCCCATCACTTCATGGCAAATAGATGGGGAAACAGTGGCTGATTTTATTTTTCTGGGCTCCAAAATCACTGCAGATGGTGCCTGCAGATGTGAAATTAAAAGATGCTTACTCCTTGGAAGGAAAGTTATGACCAACCTAGACAGCATATTAAAAAGCAGAGACATTACTTTGCCAACAACAGTCCATCTAGTCAAAGCTATGGTTTTCCCAGTGGTCATGTATGGACGTGAGAGTTGGGCTATAAAGAAAGCTGAGCGTAGAAGAATTGATGCTTTTGAACTGTGGTGTTGGAGAAGACTCTTGAGAGTCCCTTGGACTGCAAGGAGAACCAACCAGTCCATTCTAAAGGAAATCAGTTCTGGGTGTTCATTGGAAGGGCTGATGTTGAAGCTGAAACTCTGATATTTTGGCCACCTGATGTGAAGAACTGACTCATTTGAAAAGACCCTGATGTTGGGAAAGACTGAAGGCAGGAGAAGGGGATGACAGAGATTGAGATGGTTAGATGGCATCACTGACTCAATGGACATGAGTTTGGGTCAACTCTGGGAGTTCATGATGGACAGGGAGGCCTGGCATGCTGCGTTTCATGGGGTCACAAAGAGTAGGACACGACTGAGCAACTGAACTAAACTGAATTTATTTATTTGGCTGCATTGGATCTTTGTTGCATCACTTGGGATCCTTCGTTGTGGCCCAGGGGCTCAGTAGTTGCGGTGCATGAGCTTAGTTGCTCTGTGGCTTGTGGGATCTTAGTTGCCTAACCAGGGATCAAACCTGCACCCCCTGCACTACACTTAACGGACTCTTAACCACTAGACCACCAGGAAAGTCACTCTATTTGGTTCTTATCACTTGGCAAGCAAAGGGCTAGCAACAAGAGATACAAGGGTTGTGCCTCTCAGGAGGCTCCCAGGGCAGGGGAAGGTAAAGCTCATGGAATATACAAATCCCATGACGCTGGAGGGAGTAAGCCGAGGGCTGGGAGAGAGAAGCGTGAACAGAAAGTTTGAGCATATCCAGGAGCCTTCTTATAGGAGGAAAATGTTTCCTGGATTGGGTGGCATTCAAAGAGGTCACAGATTCTGTTGGGCAGAGAAGGAGAGAGGGCGATCAGTGGATGTACCAGCCTGAGCAGAAGCCCAGAGCTGGGAAGCATTACACAGCCCTGTCTGGGCGGAGTGTAGGGTAGAGATAAGCACAGTGACGCCATCTGTACTACAGAAAGAGACGTCCCATGGGCATCTTTTCTTGATTTTATTTTATTTATTTTTTAATGTATAATTTAGTGGGGTTTTTTTATTCACTAAGTTGGGCAACTATCACCACTATCTAGTTGCAAAACACTTTAACAACCCCATAAAGAAACCCCCTAGTCTTTAGCATCTCTCCTCTCTCTCCAGCTGCTGGCAATTACTAATCTACTTTCTGTCTCTACGAATTTGTCTATTTTAGGCATTTTATCTAAATGGAATCACATAATATATGGCCTTTGCGTCAGGCTTCTTTCACTTTTAACATAATATTTTTAAGATTCATTCATTCTGTAGCATCTATCAGAACTTCATTTCTTTTTATGGTCAGATAATATCCCACTGTATGGATATACCACATTTGGTTGATTCATTCATCAAGTTGATGGACATCTGGGTTGTTTTCCATCTTTTGATTATTGTGAATGACACTGCTATGAACGTTTGTTTACCCACAGCCATCTGTCTCAGTCAGCTCAGGGTGCTATGTTAAAAACTGTATACTGGTTAGCTTATAAACAACAAAAATGTATTTCTCGTGGTTCTAGAGTCTAGCAATCCAAGATCAGGATGTGAGCATGTTTGCAATTTGGTGAGGACTTCTTCTGGGTTGCAGATTGTCATCTTGTTGGTGTGTCCTTAGATGGAAGAAAGAGAACAAGAGTGCTCTCTGGGGTCTCAGCAACGGCACCCCACTCCAGTACTCTTGCCTGGAAAATCCCATGGACGGAGGAGCCTGGCAGGCTGCAGTCCATGGGGTCGCTGAGGGTCGGACACAACTGAGTGACTTCACTTTCACTTTTCACTTTCATGCATTGGAGAAGGAAATGGCAACCCACTCCAGTGTTCTTGCCTGGAGAATTCCAGGGACGGGGGAGCCTGGTGGGCTGCCATCTGTGGGGTCTCACAGAGTCGGACACGACTGAAGTGACTTAGTAGCCGCAGCAATCCCATTTAGGGAAGATCCATCTTTATGACCTAACCACTTTCCAAAGACCTCCTAATGCCATCACATTAGGAGCAGGGTGTGAATTCAACATATGAATTGGGGGAGGGGGGTGTGGATAGGAATCAAACCTGGGTTCCATGCTTTGGGAGTGTGGAGTCTCAGCCACTAGACCACCAGAGAAGTCCCCTTACAGAATTTTTGATAGCCAACTTGTTATTGTTCTTTTTGCAGGCTTTGGAGTGAATGCATTTCTGAGTTCCTACCTAGTAGTTTATTAACCTAAGATTGGATATTTCTTTCTAATTCCACGTTCAAAGAAGGCTGAGGCTGCCACATCTCCGTGTCAAGCTGGGTGGTTATTTTGCAGGTGGGACCTCAGCTCTCATGCATACTACTCTGACTGCACAGTTGTCTTTGAAGAAGCAGGAAAGAAAAAAAGTGAAGTCGCTCAGTGGTGTCCAACTCTTTGGGACCCCATGGACTGTACCTACCAGGCTTCTCTGTCCATGGAATTTTATGGGCAAGAGTACCGGAGTGGGTTGCCATTTCCTCCTCCAGGGGATCTTCCCAACCCAGGGATCGAACCCGGGTCTCCTGCATTGCGGGCAGATGCTTTACCATCTGAGCCACCAGGGAAGCCCAAAGAGGCAGAAGAGAAAATTCATTCTTAAACCATCATTAATGCAGGAGAATACTGCCTAAACACTTACTTTAAACAAGGAAAATTACAAAGTTAGTGTTTTTTAAAAAATTCACTGTATAATACTCAAGACTTTTGTTATTTTAGGTACAATTTTGAAATGTATCTAACTGTAAATTCAAGGCTAAGATAAGTAAATATTGGCTGAAATCCATAGATCACTTCTTAAAACTACTCTTCTTTCTCCTATTAAAACTACTCTTCTTTCTCCTATCTTTTCTTTTAACTCCCTTGTCCTAACTACATACCTCTTCCCCTTATTTCCTTCTCAATAACTACAGACCCTCCTCTCAAAAAGTTACTAAATCATAACCTCCCTTCTGAAAAGTCTTTTTCCAAACCACAGCCCCTGGCCCTTTCTTTCTAGTTACCTCATCCCCACAAACCACAGCCTTCCTTTCCAAAACTTCTCTTTAAACTCATTTCCCAAATATTGTCTTTTCCCCAAAATCTACATCCCTCAGTGTCCACTCTCTGAAACCAAAAGACACACGTATCTTGTCATTCATCAATGGAGCTGGGACTGATTCCAGGAGAGAAGTATCAGAGGGTTATGACATGTGGAGGATGTAGAACAAGGTGACGAGTTTGCAGTGGATAGAGATTTGAGGACCATGATTTAGTGCCCTCTAGATAAGCCCCAGGCTGTGGGCAGCTCCCTTCACTTGGCTGGGCTTTGATTATCTCATCTGGCACAGACTCAACCTCTGGCTCATGGGATGCTCTCAGCAATAATATTTATTGGCTTTGTTAAGTGGTTGGATAAAGGACTAGGATGAGGTGAACTCCAAGCTGCTTTTGCTAATATGCATGTGGTCAAGATGCAGAAGATCAGTAGAACTTAGTAATTAAATTATTTGACCAATTGCCTCCATTTTGTTCTTCACTTTGCTTGTGTAGATAGTCTTTCTTTGTCGAGGAGAAAAACGCATGGAATTTTACTGGGGAGAGATATAAGACAGTTATTTTCCCCTTTGGACTCCAAACTCCTTGATATCTGTGGGAGTCTGCTGCTAATGAAAATCGTTTCAGTTCTATGGGACTAACTGTGAGGACAATGAAATCCAGAAACATGAACTAGGAATACAGGATGTCTAACCAGGATCGTTCTACATTGCTCAGAAGGCACCCGTGAAAGTGAGATGCCATTGTTAATAAATATTTGTTGATTAACTAAGGAACATAAATACTGCGTGATAAAGATGTCTTGTAGCTCTGAGTTTATACACCAGGGTCCAAATGTAAAAGGGCATAGTGGTTTCAACGAACAAGTAACCCCTTCCAAAAAGTTCTAAAAATTTTTAAACTCAAAATGGAACATTTATTCAAAGGTGAAAAGCTAAACTATACAACTTTTAAAAGAAACCAAAAGAGAAGATCTTCATGACTTTAGGTTGGCCAAGGAGTTCCTAGATAAAACTCCAGAAGCATAGTCCACAGAAGATAAAATGATATATTGGTCTTCAGGAAAATGTAAAAGTTTGCTCTGTAAAAGACACACTGAGAATGAGAAGACAATTTACACATCTGGGACAAAATATTTAGAAATCACATATCCATTGAAGAATTTGTATTCATACTATATGAAGAACTCTTGAAAATTCAAACAGCGGGAAAACAAACAACCCAATTAAACTAGGCAAAAGATTTGGACAGATACTTCACCAAAGAAAGATACATAGGTATCAAATAAGTACATGAAAATATGCTCAAAAGTATATTTGTCATCAGGGAAATGTAAATTAAAACCAGAAGGTATTGCTACACGTTTATTAGAATGACTAAGAATAAAATCAAAACTGATACTTCTAAGTATCGGCAAGGATTTGGGCAAACGGGAACTCTCAGACATTGCTGGAATGAGTGTAAAATGGTATAACTATTCTTGAAAAGAAAGAAAGAAAGTGATGTCGCTCAGTAGTGTCCAACTGTTTGTGACCCCATGGACTGTACCTACCAGGCTTCTCCATCCGTGGAATTTTCCGGGCAAGAGTACTGGAGTGGGTTGCCATTTCCTTCTCCAGGGGATCTTCCCAACCCAGGGATTGGACCCAGGTCTCCTGCATTGGAAGCAGATGCTTTACCGTCTGAGCCACCAGGGAAGTCTCGAAAAGAGTTTGGCAATTCCTTATGAAATAAACATACACAAACCACACGACTAGGAGTCCCAGTTCTGGGTGTTTTTACTGTACAGAAATGAAACTCAAGTTCACACACAAACCTGCATCCAAATGTTTATAAAAACATTTGTAATTTATAATTATTTGCAATTGCCAACACTGAAAACTACAGTATCAATGATTTTCAAATGTGTTATGCTAAGTACAAGATGCTGGAACCAAAAGGTTACATAATACGTAATTCAACTGGTATGGCATTCTGGAAAAGCCAAAACTCTAATATAGAGTTGTTAAATCCTGAAGGCACATGGATTCTTCCAAAGGGAACACTTTGGGGGTGTCCCTGAATTTATGCATTTGTTAAAACTAACAGAATTGTACATTTAGCTGAGCTATTTCAAATCCCAAAAGACGATGCTGTGAAAGTTCTGCACTCAATATGTCAGCAAATAGGAAAACTCAGCAGTGACCATAGGACTGGAAAAGATTAGTTTTCATTCCAGTCCCAAAGAAGGGCAATACCAAAGAATGTTCAAATTATTGCACAATTGTACTCATCTCCCAAACCAGCAAAGTAATGTTCAAAATTCTTCAAGCCAGTCTTCAGCAGTACATGAACCAAGAACTTCCAGATGTTTAAGTAAGATTTAGAAAAGGCAGAGGAACCAGAGATAAAATTGTCAACATCCATTGGATAATCGAAAAAGCGAGAGAATTTCAGACAAACATCTACTTCTGCTTCATTGACTTTGCTAAAGCCTTTGACTGTGTAGATCACAACAAACTGTGGAAAATTCTTAAAGAGATGGGAATACCAGACCACCTTACCTGCCTCCTGAGAAACCCATATGCAGGTCAAGAAGCAACAGTTAGAACCAAACATGGAACAACAGACTGGTTCCAAATTGGGAAAGGAGTACGTCAAGGCTGTATATTGTCACCCTGCTTATTTAACTTATATGCAGAGTACATCATGAGAAACGCTGGGGTGGAGGAAGCACAAGCTGGAATCAAGATAGCCAGGAGAAATATCAATAACCTCAGATATGCAGATGACACCACCTTTATGGCAGAAAGTGAAGAGGAACTTAAGAGCCCTTTGAAGAAGGTAAAAGAAGAGAGTGAAAAAGCTGGCTTAAAATTCAGCATTCAAAAAATGAAGATGATGGCATCTAGTCCCACCACTTCATGGCAAATAGATGGGAAAGCAATGGAAACAGTGACAGACTTTATTTTCTTGGGCTCGAAAATCACTGCAGATGGTGACTGCAGCCATGAAATTAAAAGACTCTTGCTTCTTGAAAGAAAAGCTATGACAAACCTAGACAGTTTATTAGAAAGCAGAGACATTACTTTGCCGACAAAGGTCCATCTAGTGAAAGCTATGGTTTTTCCAGTAGTCATGTATTGATGTGAGAGTTGGACCATAAAGAAGGCTGAATGCTGAAAAAATTGATGTTTTTAACTACGTCATTGGAGAAGAGTCTTGAGAGTCCCTTGGACAGCAAAGAGATCAAACCAATCAATCCTAAAAGAAATCAATCTTGAATATTCACTAGAAGGACTGATGCTGAAGCTGAAGCTTCAATACTTTGACCTGATGTGAAGAGCTGATTCACTAGAAGATACCCTGATGCTGGGAAAGACTGAAGGCAGGAGAATTGGATGACAGAGGATAAGATGGTTGGATGGCATCACTGACTCAACGGACATGGGTTTGAGCAAGCTCTGGGAGTTGGTGATGAACAGGGAAGCCTGGCGTGCTGCAGTCCGTGGGCTCACAAAGAGCTGGACATGACTGAGCAACTGAACAACAACATCAAAAAATGGGATCAAGAAAAAGTTATTTTATTAAATGTAAAAACTGGGGGGCAAAGTTCTGCAAGTGATGAAGGTAAAAAACAAAAACCAACAACAAAAAACTGTGGTCAGGAACTAGCCTTGGCTAATCATGAAACTTTAATTTTTACCTGGAATAATCCTGTTGCCCATGCTTCACTAAAAGCACAAATAGTACAAATGAATGTTTTCCTGATACTGTATTTACATACAGTAAGGATCAGATCAGATCAGATCAGTCGCTCAGTCGTGTCCGACTCTTTGTGACCCCATGAATCGCAGCACGCCAGGCCTCACAGTCCATCACCAACTCCCGGAGTTCACTCAAACTCATGTCCATCGAGTCAGTGATGCCATCCAGCCATCTCATCCTCTGTCGTCCCCTTCTCCTCTTGCCGCCAATCCCTCCCAGCATCAGAGTCTTTTCCAATGAGTCAACTCTTCACATGAGGTGGCCAAAGTACTGGAGTTTCAGCTTTAGCATCATTCCTTCCAAAGAAATCCCAGGGCTGATCTCCTTCAGAATGGACTGGTTGGATCTCCTTGCAGTCCAAGGGACTCTCAAGAGTCTTCTCCAACACCACAGTTCAAAAGCATCAATTCTTCGGCACTCAGCCTTCTTCACAGTCCAACTCTCACATCCATACATGACCACAGGAAAAACCATAGCCTTGACTAGATGGACCTTTGTTGGCAAAGTAATATCTCTGCTTTTGAATATGCTATCTAGGTTGGTCATAACTTTCCTTCCAAGGAGTAAGCTTCTTTTAATTTCATGGCTGCAGTCACCATCTGCAGTGATTTTGGAGCCCAGAAAAATAAAGTCTGGCACTGTTTCCACTGTTTCCCCATCTATTTCCCATGAAGTGATGGGACCGGATGCCATGATCTTAGTTTTCTGAATGTTGAGCTTTAAGCCAACTTTTTCACTCTCCTCTTTCACTTTCATCAAGAGGCTTTTTAGTTCCTCTTCACTTTCTGCCATAAGGGTGGTGTCATCTGCATATCTGAGGTTATTGATATTTCTCCCAG
Organism: Bos indicus; assembly: GCF_029378745.1. Classification (NCBI taxonomy): domain Eukaryota; kingdom Metazoa; phylum Chordata; class Mammalia; order Artiodactyla; family Bovidae; genus Bos; species Bos indicus. The sequence continues at coordinate 118,211,205 of NC_091760.1, forward strand.
CAATCTTGATTCCAGCTTGTGTTTCTTCCAGTCCAGCGTTTCTCATGATGTACTCTGCATAGAAGTTAAATAAACAGGGGGACAATATACAGCCTTGAAGAACTCCTTTTCCTATTTGAAACCAGTCTGTTGTTCCATGTCCAGTTCTAACTGTTGCTTCCTGACCTGCATACAAATTTCTCAAGAGGCAGATCAGGTGGTCTGGTATTCCCATCTCTTATAGAATTTTCCACAGTTTATTGTGATCTACACAGTCAAAGGCTTTGGCATAGTCAATAAAGCAGAAATAGATGCTTTTCTGGAACTCTCTTGAGTATGGTGAGCCTTAAAGTAAGGTGACCCTTAAAGACCTTCCTAAACAAGGGGTAGCCCTCTCCCCTTGCCTTTCCAACCAAGCTCTCTGACACTCGAGATCCTGTGACCTGGGGAGAATTATGACTGCCCAGCCAAACAAAGCCTTGATAGCACCATGCCCTGCCCCTTTCACCTGAGCAGATGTCACCAAGACCTCTTGCGTGGCATCTGCCTTAGTGAGTGTGCTGGCCTGAATGCAGAGTACACAGAAAGCTTCCATGACCCGGTCACCAAATCCTCCCTGGCCTTGCCCCCTGGATTAGCTCCTACTGTGATGACAGGTGAGACCTACCCAGGCAACTGCCCCTGGGCTGGGCTCAGCTGAGAAAAGCTGGATTTAGCACTTCATTTCTTTCCCTCACAAAGCCACCTGTAGCTCCATGACCATTCATTGTCTAGGAATTAAAGGTCTCCTTGAGAGTCTTGGTACAAAAGACTCTTGTCAAGCCCTTGCCAGGCTATTGCTACCGATGTTCCTCTACCAGCCCAGGGCTTCATTCTGAGGCTCTAGGGAAGTGACAGGGAGCGTCAGTGCTCGTATCCCACACTTAACCTCTTAAATTCTTTAAGGGCCACCCTCCTGAAAAATTGTCAAAGTCCCAAGGGAACATCTGGGAGTCCTGGCTGCCCAGGAGAGCTTTTGTATTATGTTAGTCTTCCAAAATGTATTATATGAAGTGTTAGTGCTTCATTGGAGTCTGTCCTATATCTGGATAATGAATAAGTTTCAAAAAATATCACTAATAGGAGTTTCAGTTAGATTTCCAAGGCTGATAGAACTGTGTTCTTTCTTTCTCTCTCTCTTGCCTCCTCCCCCACCATCTGCCACTGCATATATTAAAAACTGGCTTGCCAAACTTGCTTTCCTGCAGAAATTACCTCGGAAATGGAACTAAGATTCCAGGGGTCTTGGCCTTGGAGAGAATCTAACTCATGAAGACAGGCGGACAGAGAAGCCGAGGAAGACTTAAAGTTGGCAGGAAAAAATTCACAGCTAATTTGGGGAATAAACAGAAAAGGAGTTCTGCAAAAGGCGAACATTTTCCCCAGTGCTGAGGCAGAGAAAGGGGCCTGGAGATGTTTACAGAGGGGAGTTGCCCTCACCACCTTAGCTTTCCTTTCTTGGGCTTAGCATTCAAGCACAACCAAAACATCCATGAATCCTTGCCCCAGGATTCATGCAGCTTCACTCTCTTCCTATCAGGTCTCCAACAATACCATGGCTTCCTACCTATTTTTAAAATTTTATTCTTGAAACTTTAAGGGCTCATGAGCCCTTCTTACTACTTTAATCAGTTTTGTGTCCTGAAATTTCACTTTGCCTGGCAGGGCCTTCCTCTGTCACAGCTGAAAGAGAACTAAGACAGGCTTTCTCTCAAGAGTGAGACAGAATGAGCCATGTGGGGTACTATTGGTTTTTTCCTGCACTAATCATTCTATTGGTTTTTAAACACTTGCTTTTTAAAGGAAATATAATCCTTATGTTTAATAAAAAATTTTAATTGAAAGCTTTTGAAAAAGTAGATCTTAGTTTATAGAGAAGTTTTAGGTTCACAACAAAATTGAAAGAAATGTATAGAGATTTCCCATATATTCTCAGCTCCTATACAAGGATAAACTTTCCTGTTATCAACATCTCCTATCAGAGTGCTATATTTGTTACAAGTTTTGAACCTACTTTACTCATCTTTGTCATCCAGAGTCCATAGTTTAATTTAGGGTTTAATATTGGTGGTGTACATTCTATCGGTTTGACCCATTTATAATGCTTATGTTTTTATATCTTATTTACACTCCTTTTGGGCTTCCCCAGTGGCTCAGACAGTAAAGAATCTGCCTGCAATGCAGGATACCCTGGTTTGATCCCTGGGTTGGGAAGATCCCCTGGAGAAGAGAATGGCAATCCACTCCAGTATTCTTGCCTGGAGAATTTCCATGGGCAGAGGAGCCTGACGGGCTACAGTCCATGGGGTCGCAAAAAGTCAGACACAACTGAGCAACTAGCACAAACTAAATACTTACACTCAATTAAATAAAACCCTGTTTTCAAAAAGAGTCGCATGAGTCATGTGATGTCTAAATAGCTTTCTTGAGCCTCCAGAAGTCTTCTCCTGAAAGACATGTCATTTCATGAGCTTTTTCATGAAAAAGCTTCTAGAAATCTTCTGTTGCTGAAGTGGGAAGTAATGTTTTTTCAGTCTAAATTGAAAATCCAATAAAACACACATAAACACACACACATACATATACACACAACTTGCAATTCAGATGAATGCCAAGAAAGTTTAGCCCTGAATTTTCAGAAAATGCCTTCTCTCACTCGAACATATGAGAGCACTGAAATTTTAGAATCTCGAAGGAGCCTACAGTGTGTGCTAACAATTCATTTCTCTAACATCAACAAGCTCTGACTCTGTAGCATGTCACATTACCAGGAAGCTACACTTTTGAATCCTGCTCCTTGCAGTAACGTGGAAGTCATGGGCTCTGCTACAGATACCCTGCATTTGAATTCTATCTTTACCCTCTTAAGATATTGTAAATATTAAGTCACTTAAAGCAGTAAAAGCTCTTAGTGCAACACCTGATTTTCTCCAGTGAGTCCACATCAGCTGTCACCTCCAGGCTTTTGCACACTGCCCTTAGCACATTTTTGGGAACAATATAAGAAACTGCTTTATCACAGGAAGATGTTTTTGCAATTATTGTAAAACTGCCATCATTTTACTTTTCGATGTCTCTCATGGAAAATACTCAAATTCATGTGAGATCATTCAAGCTAGAAAAACAAATTTACATCTCCTGATGAACTGGCAGTCCTCCTTTAATGAGGAAAATGCAGATGAATAATTGATTTTGAATTCTTATTTTATTTTTTGCTTCTGGTTTATGTTCAGTAGCAGTAGTAATCTTGAGTTTAATAATAATTACAGCTAAATAATAGCTCTCACTTTTAAAAAATTAAAGATTAAGAGCATTTTTGAATGCTATTGCCTGATTATTTGTATTAGTTCCAAAATGAAAATGAATAGAGGGCTATTATTGCTAATAAATACACCTGAAATGCATAGACAGGGTCTTTTTGAACCGATTGCTTTATTTCTGCCCTGACTATGACCTATGGTATAGCCTCCTGATATAAATTGGATGAATGTACAGTCTAATGTTACAGATTTCAGCAGCTGTTAAAATTACACAGTAATTGTCCGTTCACACTGTAGAGTTACACCATGGTGAATTGGCTGCTAGTGAACAACGAAGAAAATGAATATTTAGGCACTAATGAGTACTCATGAAATCAGATACAGAGACAAAAAACATTCTGGTTGACCCCTCCTTTTTTTGGCCTGTATTCCAGTTCAGTTCAGTCGCTCAGTCGTGTCTGACTCTTCGCAACCCCATGAATCGCAGCACACCAGGCCTCCCTGTCCATCACCAACTCCCGGAGTACACTCAGACTCACGTCCATCGAGTCAGTGATGCCATCCAGCCATCTCATCCTCTGTCGTCCCCTTGTCCTCCTGCCCCCAATCCCTCCCAGCATCAGAGTCTTTTCCAATGAGTCAACTCTTCGCATGAGGTGGCCAAAGTACTGGAGTTTCAGCTTTAGCACCATTCCCTCCAAAGAAATCCCAGGGCTGATTTCCTTCAGAATAGACTGGTTGGATCTCCTTGCAGTCCAGAGCTGTTTAAAATATACAGCTAAGGCCCTATGGAAAAGTTTCCTATTTTCCACTTCTTCAGGATCCCCAGCTGCACCTCAATAGTTACTAGTTACTCCAGACACTCCAGACCAGAGGACAGCTGAGAAGGGCCCAAACTAGGATTATGGTTTCTGGAGATGCTGATGGGTTTTATTTATAATTTATCATCTAAACTGGAATATCTTTGAGAGTAAAAGGGAGCACCATTAATAGTTTTGCTGGCATAGGTGTGAGCATATCCTAAATAAGTCAAGATGTATGATTCCTATACTTAATAGGATGGGATTGGTGGGAACACACTAGCAATGGTTCCTGGGGCCCCAGGAAGGCCTCTGAGTCAAAATATTTCTGTACCTGCCTTCCTTATTGATGACTTAAATTTCATCAATACTGATTCAGTTCTTTTGACTGGACATCCTCAGTCAGGGGTTATCCCTTCTCCCCACCCAATGGGATATTTACTAATGTCAGGATATTTTTCACTGTCATGACTGGGAGGGATGCTGCTATTGGCATCTAGGGGGTAGAGGTCAAGTTGCCACTAAACATTCTACCATGCACTGGATAGTCTCTACAACAAAGAATTATCCAGCCCCAAATGTCAATAGTACTGAAATTGAGAAATCCTGCTTTGGATTAAGCACTGTCTGTCCTCTGGTTTCCATTTGAAGATACCTGAGGGTCAAAAGAATGAAAAGACAAGCCACAGACTGGGAAAAAATATTTGCAAAAATACATCTGATAAAGGATTATGATCCAAAATATACAAAGAAAAAAAGACGTCAATAATAAGAAAGCAAACAACTTGATTAAAAAATAGGCAAAAGATCTGAATGCACACCTCACCAAAGGGATACACCAATGACAAACATGCACATGGGAGGATGCGCAGCATCACCTGCCATTTGTTGTTGTTTAGTTGCTCAGTCGTGTCCGACTCTTTGCAGTACCATGGACTGTAGCCCACCAGGCTCCTCTGTCCGTGGAGTTTCCCGGGCAAGAATACTGGAGTGGGTTGCCATTTCCTTCTCTATGGGTCTTCCGACCCAGGGTTTGAACCCACGTCTTTGGCATTGGCAAGTGGATTCTTTACCACTGAGCCACCAGGGAAACCCTGTCATCAGGGAATTGCAAATTAAAAGAACAATGGAATACTCCCAGACACCTATTAGAATTGTGAAAATCCAAAATACTGACAACATGAAAAACCAGGGAGGAGTTGAAGCAACAGGAGCTCTCATTCATTGCTGTAACCATTCAGAATGGTTATAAACACTTTAGAAGACAGTTTGGGCAATTTCTTACAAAGATAAGCATTATTCTTACTCTGTGATCCACTAGTCACATTTCTCGGTACCTATCTAAGTGAACTGAAAACTTACGTCCTTACAAAAACTTGCACATGGCTATTTATGAAGTTTTATTTGCAGTTGCTAAAACTTGGAAGCAACCAAGATCATCTTTCATTAGGTGAGTGGATAAATAAACTGGTACATGTACACAATAGTGTACACAATAGAATATTAAAGAAATGAGCTATCAAATCATGAAGAGACAGGGAGAAATCTTAAATGCTTGAAACTAAGTGAAAGAAGTCAATTTGAAATGGTTATGTATTATATGATTCCAATTATATGACATTCTTTCCAAGGCAAAATTTTGGAGACAGTAGAAGGATCAGTGAAAGTGAAGTCGCTCAGTAGTACCCGACTCTTTGCAACCCTGTGGACTGTAGCCTACCAGGCTCCTCCGTCCATGGGTTTTTCCAGGCAAGAGTACTGGAGTGGGTTGCCATTTCCTTCTCCAGGGGATCTTCCCAACCCAGGGATCACACTAGGGTCTCCTGCATTGGAAGCAGACACTTTAACCTCTGAGCCACTAGGGAAGCCACAAAAAGGATCAGTAGTTGCCAGCATTAAAGAGGAGAGAGAGATGAATAGATAGAGCACAGAGGATTTTAGGGCAGTGAGTCTATTCCATATGATACTACAATGGTGAATATGGTACATGTCCTTTCACATTTGTCAAAGTCCTTAAACTGGACACCACCAAGAGTGAACCCTAATGTAAGCTGTGGACTTTAGGTATTAATAACTTTTTACTATAACAACTGGTGCATGTCTGTCAATTATAACAAATGTATAGCTCAGTGGGAGATGTTGATATGGGAGCAGAGATATATGGGAAATCTCTGTACCTTCTTCTCAGTATTGCCATAAACTTAAAACTGCTCTACAAAATTAAGTCTATAAAGAAAGATTCATGCAGGGAAACACATAAGCCCCTCACCCTCTGTACTAAATGATTTTATCAAATGGTAAGGGAAAGTGACAGCGTTTAAAAGGGGTCCCAGAGTCAAGGGACTACCAGCTTTAGACTGTTGCCTACATTGACTCTACTATAGTGACCTGGGAGGTGGTTAGGAGATGGGGAGGTGACTGCAACTCCCTGATGCTTTCAGAGGTGTTAGCATAATCATTTTTTCACTTTATAACCTACCTTCATGTCGCGGCCTAATCTAATTAAAAAAACTATGATCATGGCATACAGTCCATCACTTCATGGCAGATAGAAGTGGAAATGTGGAAGCAGTGACAGATTTCCTCTTCTTGGGCTCTAAAATCGCTGCAGATGATGCCTGCAGCTGTGAAATTAAAAGACAATTGCTTCTTGGCAGGAAAGCTATGACAAACTTAGACAGTGTATTAAAAAGCAAAGACATCATTTTGCCGACAAAGGTCCATAAAGTCAAGGCTATGGCCTTTCCAGTCGTCATGTACAGATGTGAGAGATGAACCATAAAGAAGACAGAGCGCTGAAGAATTGATGCTTTCGAACTATGGTGCTGAAGAAGACTCTTGAGAGTCCCTTGAACAGCAAGGAGATCAAATCCGTCAATCCTAAAGGAAATAAACCCTGAATATTCATTGGAAAGACTGATGCTGAATCTGAAGCTCCAATACTTTGACCACCTGCTGGGAAGAGCCGACTGATTGGAAAAGACCTTGATGCTGGGAAAGATTGAAGGCAGAAGGAGAAGGGAGTGACAGAGGATGAGATGGTTGGATGGCATCACCAGTTCAATGGACATGAACTTGGGCAAACTGCAGGAGATGGTGCAGAAGAGGGAAGCTTGGCATGCTGCAGTCCATGGAGTCGCAAAGAGTTGGACATGACTGAGTGATCGAACAACAACAAATCTAATTAACAGAAAAAAAAAAAAAAAAGCAGATAATAGGAACAATTGAGCTAAGATCATTAACCACAGTTATTTGGGTTTGTTAGAGGACCGGCTCTCCCTTTTCATTCATGGGGTTGGAAAGTTGGCTCTCAGGGCTCCTCTTCCTGGATATCTTCTGCAAATGTACTTTTCTCCCTGCCTTGATGACATGTGCACTGGAGGAGTTTCTGGAATAGACATTTAATAGTCTCTAATGATTTGTGAAAGAAATTAGACAGTGTTGCCAAAAACATCAGAGAACTAATGGTGAGGCAGTCTGAGCAGAACAGTAAGGATGTCACAGAGAGAGGGTTGAGGAATTGAGAAACAAAGAAGGAACCGAAATACCCTACTGCTTAAGGAAATCTAAGTCCGAGTAAAAAACACCAGGGCCACGTCTTCAAGTTCCCTAAGAGCTGTGTTAAATGACTTCTAGCTTTACTTTGACGAATTACTCTTCTGTAGTAGAGAAGCCACATCACACGGTCCCCATAGGTCAAGCTTCCTTTTGATGAAACCTGGGCCCAGGTTCCCAGACAGCTAGTGTCCTAAGGACAGCAGGAACTTCAATTTGTGCCTAGGAATCAACAATTCACGTCTTCTGTATGTCATTCTGCAGATACACTTGAAAAAAATCATGTGGACATTATGCAGTTTCAAGTATTTCTTGAAATAGGTAGGCCGCTGACTCAGGACAGTTAGATTCCTTTTTTTTTTTTAGATTCCTTTTTGTATTATTTATTTATACGAGTATTTGCCTGTAATAACAGAATTGCAAATTGGCATGTAATGTACATTAATTGGGGCTTCCCAGGCAGCCCAGTGGTAAAGGTAGAAAATCTGCCTGTTAATGCAGGGGACGCGGATTTGATCCTTGGGTCAGAAAGATCCCCTGGAGAAGGAAATGGCAACCCACTCCAGTGTTCTTGCTTGGGAAATCCCATGGATAGAGGAGCCTGGCAGGTTACAGTCCATGGAGTCACAAAAGTGCTGGACACAACTTAGTGACTAAAATAATTTGTTAAGGGTTAGAAGTGTATCTTTTATAACAGCATATCTTCATAGAAGCTAGCACAGAGGTCTGTATATTGTCAACACTTAAATATTTCTGGAATCAGAGCACAAAGGAATTAATCCCAAATTTTAGCAAAGTTGGAATGGACCCTGAATGATCTGCGTGCTTCTCCATTGGAATGAGCTAAATGGACACATTCACATGAAGGGTTCTTTCTTCCTGGATTTGCTTTTAAAATAGGAACAACAGGGTGAGTCCTTCATTTGTGAGGGTCCGTGGGGAATTAACATTCACAAGCCAAGTTCCCAGTTTACAGGATGCTCCCAAACAGTTTGACGTGGACAAACTGGGTAACAACAAAAGTGTATCACTTATTAAGGGTCTTCAGCAATCGAGCTAGGCACTCAGCATAGTCCTGGGTCAGTAAACTATAAAGGCAAGGTAGCACAGGAGATTCAAACAAAATCAAAGAGCAAAATCGTGCTTTCTGAGAATCAATATTCCCAAACTGACATATAGAATGATTAGATGCAAAACAGTTCTTTTTCTCATCAAGTCAGGGAAAATAAGGCTAAACCAGAAGACTTTCTCTTTTTCATGTTTGGAAAAAGGAGGAATTTCTGAAAGGTGAAGGGGACAGAATGAAAATACCACACAGGTATTGTTAAGAGGACTTATAGCACGCACCAGCAGTTGTTTTTTCCTTTTGACTGTGTAGTCTGTGACTGATGACTGGTCAGTGACTAAGCAACCTCAGAACAAGTGTAAGGAAATGAAGATTAGTTCTTATCAACAGGGATAATTGTATCAGTTGAATAGTAATTGAAGTGTGCTGTGTGTTGGCACAACTCTAATTGAAAGTAGTGTTTCTACAGTACGAACCTTGGGATTGCTTTTAGTACATTCACTGCCTGTAACAAGACTTTGGCCCTCTTTACTGCACACATGTTTAGTGAACAATACCATGCACCAAGTATAAAGTGATAAAGAAATAAAAGACGGAGCAACTATTTATGTGAAAGGAGGATTTTGTGATGCCAGCATAATCTAAGGGAAGCAAAGAAATTCAATCCTCCAGTGACATTTTTTTTTTGGTCCTCGAAGGGATAACATGCATATTGTTGGTCTAATCTCCTGTTCCTGGCCCGAACTGTACTCTAACCGGAGTTTCTTTAATAGACCTGTGATTCAGATGTGATGATGTCACGGTTTCCAACAAGATGGTATTTTTTTTCTGAAGATCCTTAAGTGGTGTAAGTCACCAGGGTTAAATTTGCTATAAGTGGCTATGTTGGAAACTGTAATTTCATATGCATTTTCTTGATAAGTTTTGATTATTTATTTAAATACCTAACAGCTACACAGTATTTATAATACCTCTTAACTGAGCCTCACTCACATACAAATTTTAATTAAATCTTTAACATAGTGTTGTGATTGAATTGAGATATTATGTATTGAGATATGGCATTGATTTGTTCAACAAGTACTGTCAGACAGATTGTCTTATTTACTCTCAACATCACTTGCTTGTTGGTTTTACTTCTTTCTCTTCTAGTTATATTTTAAAATAAGTTTTCTGTCTTAGAAGTTGCACGTACAGCAGAAAGCATGGAAAACAAAGAAAAACTCAAAGGAAGCAGGTAGATAAGTCATTCTAAATCCTGTCATAGAGAGACAGTCTCTGTCCTGTTTGGTGAGGCCTTGTGATGTTTTTTTTCATGTCTATTTATTGTGTATGGCTTGATGAAAACTGTATACATCATACCCATAGCTTTACACTTGTGTTTCTCACTTAACAATATATCAGGGTTATTTTCTCATTGGAGATGTTGAATGGCTGAATAGCATCAAAGTCTAAGTCAAGGCTGCAGGCTGCCTTGCTATGGTCCAGTGGAAATTCAGTCCCTCCCTCCCCGCTGCAAGCCACAGTTTGGTCCAGATCAAGGAGCCATATTTTGCATTCTCGGTAGAGGGTCGTCCCCTCAGGAATGTGGAGCTGATGATGCCAAGTGCGTCCTTGACCTTCAGGGAAGAATGGAGAGCTCTTCTATTTTCTCAGGCTTCTGCCTGATAAGGGTGATCAAACAGCAAGATTCAAGATTTATTACTTGGGAATCTAGTTTATTTGCAGTTGTTTAGACCTCTCACTCATGTCCTGATCCCTTTATCCAGTTGCTGTCTTAATTTAGAAACTCACCAACTGAAAGCAATACCAACTAGCAGAACCCCAAAGGTTTCAGTTTGCACCCTATTTACCATTCAAAATCAGTTTCTTTTCTTTTTTGTTGTTTCTCTTTCCTTGCCATTGCTACTACTGTGATCAATACCAATATTTCAAAGTTGCTGAGCACTTTATTTCTGTAAAATGCATCTCAAACATGTTCATTAGTTGTTTAAAAATGTGAAGCAAATGGAAAATTTATCTCAAAATCTGATAACAATGTGTACATGAATGGGTGTATATAGCTGTGATGATCATATTCTTATATGTTTAATTTTTAATAGTGCAAAACCAGTTTTTAAACTCTTTTTCTCAAATGTATCAGTTAACAATTTCTGAAGTTGTTAGCAAGGTGATTTGGGACCTTGTTGCATTTTAGAGCCTAGGTTTTAGAAGTCCTAGAAAAGCTTAGATCACTGAAAATAATAATCTTTTTTCAAACCATAAAATAATAACAATAATAATAACAGTTATTTCATTCATACCAGGCCTGTTCTACCTAAGAACTTTTCGTATTTTATTTCACTAACTTCCCAAAACCACTCTGAAATATAAGTACTCTTATAAATCCCATTACTGTAGATGAGGAAAGTATAAGTGAGTTCTTCAAAGCCTAAATTTGAATAATTTTCACTACATTTCTCCTAAAAGAAGCAAAGTGTGAATCTCAATGCTAACTGCTCTCCTCTCAGAGTTAACAATGATACTATTAATAGGAACATGAGTCATCATACACTGAGTGAATGTTAGGAAGAAGGTTCCCTGGTGGCTCTTATGGTAAAGAATCTGCAAGGTATGCAGGAGACCTTGGTTCGATCCATGGGTTGGGAAGATCCCCTGGAGAAGGGCATGGCTACCCACTCCAGTATTTGCCTGGAAAATCCCCATGGACAGAGGAGCCTGTTGGACTACAGTCCATGTGGTCACAAAGAGTTGGACATGACTGAGCGACTAAGTTCACTTTATACACATTATTCCTGATCCTCATGTGGTAGATTGTATTTGTAGCCACAGTAAGATCTCTTTATTTCCCCACTGGCTCCTCTGCACTGTGACCTTGCTACTTCCCTATCAAGTGAAGTTAATTTCTCCACCCGCTTTGATCTCTGTGGGCTCTGTGATTGCTTTGACCAAGAGCATATGGCAGAAGTGACATTGTGCCAGTTTCAGGACCCAGGCCTTAAAAGCCTAGCCGCCTCCACTTACTGTCTCTAGAACACTTGTTAGAAGCCAGCCATTACATGAAGAAGTGTGACCGTCATGCTGCAAGCCCAAGCTGTATGCAAAGGCCCTGAAGTAGGCAGTCAGCAATCTATGGCTCATGGGCCAAATCTAGCCCACTACCCGTATTGTAGGGCCTGTGAGCTAAGAATGGTTTTTAATGCTTTTTAACAGTTAGGGGGGGAAATCAAAAGAAGAATAACATTTTGTAGTATGTGAAAAGTATATGAAGTTTACATGTCAACGTTATAAAGTTTTATTGAAATAGCCATTTGTTTACATTATTGTCTATGGCTGTTTTCACACTAACGGCAGGGTCGAATAATTGTGGCAGAGAGCATAAGACCCTCAAAGCCTAAAATATTCATATCTGGCCCTTTACAGGAAAAGTTTGCCAAGCTCCCACCCTAGAGGAAGAGAAGGAAAGTCTGGGAAACACTAAGGCACTCATACACATGAAGGTATATACCTACGTCACGCATCTCCAACCTTCAGCCCAGCCAACTCAGTGGATGCCAGAACTCAGTGGCCGAAACAGAGACAAATTGCCCAGCTGTGCCCTCCCCAAATTCCTGACCTACAATATTGAAAGCAAAATAAATGCCTCTTTTAAAGTACTAAGTTTTGGTAGCCAGTTACATGGCAATAAATAATCAGAACACCTTACAATCTTACCCTATAAAAATAAGTATTATCCAAATATTTACGATGAGGAAACAAAGGCTCAGCAAGATGGAATGACTCATTCAAGGTCACACAGCTGGTAAATAGGGAACTGGGATTTTTAACCCGGGTCCTTTCACTTCCTAAACCTTATTTATGACACAGTTAACACTGTCATATTTGACCTTCTCTCTACTGCTATTCATTGTATGCCCAAACTCAGTCTTCATTCATTTAACAAATGTTTATTAACAAATAAACACTTAACAAGTGTTTAACCAATGTTATTGCATGTAAGCACTGCATTTAAGCTTTGTGGGGAAACAAAAGTTGAATTCAGATAGAATTTGAAGATTTTACTTAATTTTTTAGTTAGCGAAAAGGACAGAGAGTAATAACAATATGAGGATACTGAAAGTTCCAAATTCAAACTCAGTACATTTATTCTGAAGCTCAAAATTTCAGAAAAGCCCTACCTTTGATCCTAATGTCACAGCCTTAAGATTTTTTTTTTTAAAGAATAAGTCAGTTGACAGATGAAAAAAAAGGCTGATTGAAAGCTCATTCCACCTACCCACAAACTTACTTACATGTCAGTTGTTTTTTTAAATTTCAGAGAAACTGTGTTATCCCATGTTTAAAACAGATGTAAAAGGCACCTGAGTAGAAGTTACACAGCTGGAATCCATTGGGATTGAAAAGCAATGCAGAGAGGAAGCGAATCCTAGGGAAGGTAATTTTGAGGGACCAGGGTAAGGAATGCGGAGGGAAGGACGGAGGATATTCCATGCTGGTTGCCAGTCTTTTTCTGAGGTCATTAGTAGAGACAGGTCACTCAGTGAAGAACATCAGCTGGGAATGCAGCTAGATGAAAGCACTAAGGAGAGAATTAAGGCAATCATGGGTTTAAGACTATTTCCTTGCCTACTAAGGGCATCTTTGCCATCCTACCTGGTGTCTTGAGGGCAGAGAGATGACACAGTCTGTAGTGTGTGACCACTGGCTCATGTCAGCTTGCAAGAGCTATTGTTACAATTTCAGGAATTTTGGGGAATCATTTGTTAAATCTCAGTAGCTTGAAATCAGTTATAGGGAGAGTATTTATACCATGGAAATTGGCAAATGTTAAATATTAGGGCTTTTCCCCGGGAAAGCCAATTTACCAGCACTCCACAAAGACAGAGTCTATTATGATGATTAACCAGGAGTCAGCAATCCTTTCAATACACAGTTTACAATAAATACAAGCAATCATTACAATTATGCTTTAAATTACTTTGTGACATGAGAAAAAAAAGTTGGAATTAAAATCTTATCTCTAAGACAGTCTCAAGAATATTAAAACACAGCTATGTATTGAAAAAAATATTAGAAAGAAAATAAATCAATATCTTCACAGGCTTATCTTTCCATTGTGGATTTAGAGGTGGCTTTTGTCTTCTTCATTATAATTGTACCTTTCAAGTATTTTATTCTATGCAAATGAACTGCTGCTGCTACTGCTGCTAAGTCCCGTCAGTCGTGTCCGACTCTGTGCGACCCCATAGACGGCAGCCCACCAGGCTCCCCCGTCCCTGGGACTCTCCAGGCAAGAACACTGGAGTGGGTTGCCATTTCCTTCTCCAATGCATGAAAGTGAAAAGTGAAAGTGAAGTCACTCAGTTGTATCCGACTCTAAATGACCCCATGGACTGCAGCCCACCAGGCTCCTCCATCCATGGGATATTCCAGGCAAGAGTACTGGAGTGGAGTGCCACTGCTTCTTAATTTAAAAGCCCACTAAAAATGATGTGCTTAAGCATTAACCCTTTTAAACTTTTATTTACAGAGGTGACAGAGGGAAGAGATACAGGAAGAAAGAGTAGGATGGGAGGGCTTTCCCTTCCACCTCCTTTCAATCCTGTGAGAATGGGATTGAAGAGTAACCATCGCAGGACTTCCCTGGTGGTCCAGTGGTTGAGAATCTGCCTGCCATTGTAGGTGGTATGGGTTCGATCCCTAGTTGGGGAACTAAGATCCCATATGCCATGGGACAAGGCTCAAAAATTAAAAACAAAGAAAAAAGAAGACTAATCATCCCAATTTGATGGGGCTAAGGGTTCTGTCAGGAGTTGGGGATGGGAAGGGTAGAGAAGTAGAAAGACAAATGGATAAGGAAAGGCAGCAAATACATTGATAGTAGAAGGAATGCTATAATGAGAATCAGAAGTTCTCTTTCCAGCAGCTAACTTGAGAAGTCATGCGATGATCATATAACTTTGGGAGCATCAATTTCATCTCTAAAGTATGTAAGTTACACTAGAAAATGATATATGGGTTTCATTCTAATCAAGACCTTCTGGGCTTCCTTGGTGTTCCAGTGGTTAAGAATCCACCTTGCAGCGCAGGAGACTCTGGTTTGATCCCTGGTCTGCGAAGATCCCATATGCCGTGGAGCAACTAGGCCCCTGTACTACAACTACTACTGAGCCAGCACTCCAGAGCCTAGCCTCAACTACCGAAGCCCACTCGCCTAAAGCCAGTGCAGTGCAACTAGAGAGCAGCCCCTGCTTGCTGCAACTAGAAAAGGCCCTCATGCAGCAAGGAAGACACATCACAGCCAAAAAATTAAATAAATAAATCTTAAAAGATAAACTAAACAAACTTCTGTGAGACCTTCCTCCTGAGGACAGCCAATAGAGTTAAATGGCCGGCAGGGTGGGGGTGGAGGGGCGGTGCATACAGCATGCAGCTTACCCGACAAATGAAAGGCAGTGCCAGGAGACTCTGGAGAAGGAAAGCTTGCTGGAGGGGAAGCGAATTTGGGCAAGGGGAGTCTAACGAAGTGTTATTTAGTGATGATGCTCGAAGAAGGCTTTGTCCTAATTAAAAAACTCAGAAGTATCATCAAAGGGATGTTTGGGGACAAAAATAAGACTTCAAGTTTGTTTTATTTTATGCATAGATGCAGAGCTCCTGCTTTTACAGATATATTTCTAACTTCTACCAAGGAATTTCTACATGTGGTCCGCACTCCAGGATCCCTGATTACATGTTCTAATGAGTAAATCAGGCATTTTCTAATATGTACTATCAGTTTCCTGGAACTCAATAATTTCTTGAGTACTTCAGACATGTCTCTTAAAAATCCAGATCTTTTCTAGGATCACATTATAAAATAGACGAATCTCAAAAATATAGAATTTTCACTAGTCGTTAACTCTGATACTAATAAGTTTAGTTAGTCTGATACTAATAATTGTTCAGTGTGGGTTCTAATTATCTATTAGTTATCTGTCTATATACATTAGTTATATTAAGTTACTGGTTATTTCTATAGATGGTTTTATGTCTATTACAGTTATTCTAAATCATATGGAAGAAAAAATTTTCTTGAGGTAATAAGATATGATGGTTTCAGACTACATATTTTAAACAGTGCATTTTTATCTTCTTATAAACCTTGATTCAAAACATGCCATTTGCATGCATTTTCCTCAGAGTACTGTGGTTCTTTTTAATGACTTTATCAGTGAGCAAGTCATATAGGTATATGAAGTAGCAACTAGTTGGTTCTTTCTCTCTGCTTTAATTGTATTTTTGAGACATTGCAAGAAAAACATCAATTCTGCCTTTCACTGAGCCCATCTTCAAAACAGACCTGGCTTGGTCTGGCTTCCCCAAGGCAGTCTTCTGTGCTGTGTGGGGCTGGGCGTTAAGGACACAGACACATCTGTAACCAAACCAGCAAGCGTCAGTGGGGGCTGAGATTCATTTCTGTGGAATGAGAGCCTCTCATTCCTTTGTTCTCGATATTTCCTGGCAGCATGTCCACAAGCACATGCTATTAACAGATGGTGGAAGGCATATTTGGGATTTTTATCATAACATATCCCCCATGCTTCCATCATGCACCAAAGAACGGAGATGTATGAGCTAGCTGGCTCTATCACAGCAGGATAAAACACATCAACTTCAAAACCCCAAAGGTTCCCATGACAGCCTTCTCCACTCAATTTGATGTGATTTTCCATCAGAAGAACAGAACCCATTTCAGCAGACCAGTTCATATCGGATTTCTTTTAAGATCAGTGGTTACTATAAGAGAGGTTAGTTTCTGCAGAGCTGAGTTGATCTGGTAAGTTGAGGCACACATCTGTGCCCCAGAACTGAGGCTAACAAGATGGTCAGAGACCTGAACTTTGTGCAGACAACTGCGCTTCAAAACTCATGCAGATGACAAGTTCTCATTTGCTTAACCCCATAGTTATGTGCTGAGCAAGTTTAAAAACAAAAAGAGCAGGAATAAGTATGGAAAAAACTTATGCAAAGAAACTGAGAGGATTCATTTTGATTTCTTGTTCTTGACCTGACGTTTGTTTCTTGTGTGTCTTCTCAGTGCAGTATCAAATTGTCGAGGCTGGTTTTATAAAAGCATGTATCTATTGCATGTTTTCTTAGGGAAAATTAAATTATTTGTGAGTAATCGGTCTCTGAAGAAGTACCATCCATGATGCTGACAAGACTCTTGTGCACTTATGCAGCTTAAATTATCCAAAGAACTTGAGGGGTTTTGTTAAAAGTATCTGCTGGTTGGGAATATTCATATTACATCCGAGATGATTAAAATTGCAAGACTGTCCTCTTGGCAGATTCCTGAGTGCTGCAATCAGTGAGGTTTATATTTGGTGGTCAGTGGCATAGCTAAAGAAGTAGCTCAGAAAGCTTGAAATCTAAGATGGCAGGCACTGTGTTTTAGCTGGTGGGTGGGGTCTGGGACTGACTCTGGAATCAGATGGCTTAATTCAAGTCCGACTCTTTCTCCTACTAGCTAAGTGACTTTGATCAAGACACTGGACTTTTCAAGCTTGATTTCCTTATTTCTAAGTGGGCATGAAAATACTATCTACTTCATAGGGTTGTTGTAAAAATTAAATAATATATGAAAAGAACCTTGTATAGAGCATGGTGCATAGTATATGCTCCATAAACATTAGCTATTATTATTCATACAAAGTAATAAACAGGCCCAGGTATATAATTTTCAGGCCCCAAGGCCAAGTGAAACTGTGGGGTCCGTTTTTTAAAAATGCAGGAAAAATACCATTAAAGGTGTTAAAATATAAAACATTTCTTTTATTCCATTCCCTCTCTTTCTTGACTAGTCATGATATTGTTCTTGCTTTTACCTAGTAGATTTTATGTTTTTAGAGCCCTTCAGGTTTATAGAAAAACCCAGCAGAAACTACAGAGTTCCCATATACCCTCCCCGCCTCCAGTTTCCTCTTTTATTAATGTATTTATTTCCATTAGTGTGATATATTTGTTATCAATAGTGATACACAATTATTAACTAAGATGATAATTTACATTAGGGTTCACTCTTAGCATTGTACACTTCTATGGGTTGTCACAGATGCACAGTTATGTATCCACCATTACAATATTCTCAAGACTAATTTCACTGCCATAAAATTCCTGTGTGCTCCACCAATTCATTCCTCCCCCATGCTCCCCCAAATCCCTGACAACCACTTGACCTTTTTACTGTCTCCTTAGTTTGGCCTTTTCCAGAATGTCCTATAGTTGGAATCATACAAATGTAATTTTTGTTCAGTCTTCCTTCTTTTACTTAGCAATAAGCTTTTCAGATTCCTCTCCAAGACTCTTCGTGGCTTGATATCTCACTTCCTTTTATTGCTGAATAATATTCCAGTGTATGGGCATGCCACAGTTTGTTTATCCATTCACTTATGGAAGGACACCTTGGTTTCTTCCAGTTTTTGGAAACTATGAATTGCTATAAACATTCATTTGTAGATTTTGTGTGCGTGGACATAGTTTTCAGCTCAATTGGATAAATACCTAGAAGTGCAATTGCTGGATCATATCTAAGACTATGCTTAGCTTTGTAAGAAACCATCAAACTGTCTTCAAAAGTGACTGGACCATTTTGCATTTTGACCAGCAAGGGTTGAGAGTTGCTCTACATCCTTGCCAGCATTTGATGTGCTAATGTTTTGGATTTTAGCCCTTTCAGTAGGTATGTAGAGGTACCTCACTGCTGTTTTAGGCACAGGTTAAAACAATCAATCTCTGGGTCAGGAAGATTCCCAGGAGAAGGAAATGGCAACCCACTCCAGTATTCTTGCCTGGGAAATCACACGGACAGAGGAGCGTGGTGGGATATCGTCCATGGGGTTACAAAGAACTGAGCACAACTTAGTGACTAAATGCCCACGTACACACATATACAATGACATATGATGTTGAGCATCTTCTCATATGCTTATTTGCATCTGTATATCTTCTTTGGTGAGGTATCTGTCTAGATCTTGTACCCACTTTTTAATCAACAATTCTTATTGTTGAGTTTTAAGAGTTCTTTGTATATGTTGGACACAAGTCCTTTCTCAGATATGTCTTTTACAAATATTTTTCTCCTAATCTGTGACTTGTCTTTTCATTCTCTTGATGGTATCTTTCATAGAGCAGAGCTTTTAGATTTTAATGAAATCCAACTGATTTTTTTTTCCAACTAATTTTTTCATGAATTTTGTTTTGGTATTGTATCTTAAAAACTCACTGCCAAGCCCAAGATCATCTAATGGGAAATAATAGAAAAAAAATAAATACATTGGTTTCTGCCCCTGTTCCTGGCGATGAACTTCTAAAACTGTAGTAATTTCCTAAGTTATAAAAGCACCAGGAGCTCTCTTGTCTACTATTTCTACTATTAGTTCTAATACATCGTCTTTGACCTCTAACACGGAGCTCCTAAATCTCTTAAAATTTCCTGGGGGATCAGAGTGTCTTTTGTTCTAATGAGGTGACTCTTGGTTCACTCCTGGTAACTTCAAGATAGAGGCCTGTTATCAGAAAGACCAAGCCATGATTAGGGTTTTTAGCCTCACCACCACCCCCTTCCCCCATCCTCTAGGAAGGGGACAGGGACTGACAGTTGAGTTAGTGATTACTCATACCTACATGATGAAGCCTCCATAAGAATTCCAAAGGTAGAGTTGGGTGAACACGTCTGTATGCTGGAAGGATGTTGAACGTATGCATGCTCAGTTGCTCACTTATGCCTGACTCTTTGTGACCCCTTAAACTGCAGTCTTCCAGGCTTCTCTGTCTGTGGACTTTTCCAGGCAAGAACACTGAAGTGGGTTGCTATTTCCTACTAGAGGGTGACTTCTCTGGTGGCTCAGATGGTAAAGCGTCTGCCAACAATGCGGGAGACTGGGATTCAATCTGTGAGTCGGGAAGATCTCCTGGAGAAGGAAATGGTAACTTACTCCAGTATTCTTGCTTGGACAATCCTGTGGATGGAGGAGCCGGTAGGCTACAGTCCATGCGGCCCATGGGGTCGCAAAGAGTTGGACACGACTGAGCGACTTCACTTTCACTTCACTTACCCCAATTCTATTGGAACAGAAGCTTTTATGATTTTAGGACTCTTCCCCATACCATGCCCTATGAATCTATTCCATCTGTATCCTTTAATAATAAACCAGTAAATGTAAGTATCTTCCTGAGTTCTGTGAGCCATTCTAGCAAATTATTGAACCCAAAGAAGAGGTTGTGAGAATGTAGATTTATAGCAGATCAGTCAGAAGTACTTGAGAATTTCAGCTAATGTCTGCTTGTCGGGGAAGGGCAGTCTTGTAGGGCTGAACCCTTAATCTGTGAGATATGATGTGATCTCCAGATAGACAGTGTCATAATTTAATTAAATTGTATGATGCCCAAGCAATTCTGGGAGAATTCCTTGATGTGTGGAAAACCCACACATCTAGGGTCAAAAGTGAAGTGAATTGTGGTAGCAGTGCAAAAAGAAAGGGTAATCTAGGAGAGATTTTTCCATATGCCTATTTTTTTTTTACTATATTATCTTCTATACATGATTTTTTTTTTACTATATTATCATGTTATCTTCTAGAATTTTGGTAGTTTTGTATTTTACATATAGGTTTTTACAATTAATTTTCATGAAAGATATAAGACCAGGGTCTAAATTATTTTGAATTTTTTTAAGTAAAGATTTATTTATTTATTATTTATTTAGGCTGTACTGGATCTTCGGTGATGCGTGCAGGTTTTCTCTAGTTTCAGTGAGTGGGGGTTACCCTCTAGTTGCAGTTTTCCAGCTTCTCACTGCGGTCGCTTCTCTTACTGTGGAACACGGGCTCTAGGCTCTTGGGCTTCAGAAGTTGTGGTGCCTTTGCTTAGTTGTCTCACTGCATGTAGGATCTTCCCAGACCAGGGATCTAACCTAACCTGAGGTTTCTGCATTGTCAGGAAAGTTCTTTACCACTGAGCCATTAGGGTAGCCCTAGATTATTAGGATTATTATTATTTTTTAATTGCATGTAGATGTCCATTTGTTCTAGTACCATTTATTGAAAAGAATATGCTTTCTCAAATCTTATCCATGAACATGGAATATTTCTTCTTTTATTTATACTTACTTTGATTTCTTTTATTGGGGTTTTATAGTTTTCCTCACAGAGATCTTATACATATTTTATTAACTTTAGACCCACATGTTTCATATCATTGTATCTTTTATTCGCTATTTAACGTTGTTCTAAGTAAAGAAAAATTAAAATGTCATGATGAATTTTAACATTGATTTTATATCATGCAATGCCAGCTTTAAATGCAAATATAAGAACACTTCACTCATATGTGGAATTACCAAAATTATCCAATTTGTTTTTCATAGCTTGTGGCTGCATATGTATTTTGCTCTTGACAGAATAGTGGGAAAGCTTTACCAAATTAATTCAATGGCTTTTATTTCACTTCGTGATACACATTCTACCAATGCTCTTTGCCATCCGCTTTACTGATGAGCAAGGAAGGCCTGAAAAAAAAAAAGACCTAAATGGGTTTTCTATCTTCCCCTTTCCTTCTTTGTCATCATTTTCGGCATAAGTGTTTAGCTAATACAGAGAAATAAAATGAGTAGCGAAAAATGTTAGTATTCCTTGATTATATGCTTTAGAATGTCAT
Source organism: Bos indicus (assembly GCF_029378745.1). Classification (NCBI taxonomy): domain Eukaryota; kingdom Metazoa; phylum Chordata; class Mammalia; order Artiodactyla; family Bovidae; genus Bos; species Bos indicus. The sequence continues at coordinate 118,232,603 of NC_091760.1, forward strand.
AGCTTTCTTTCTATATTTAAAGCAAGTTCTGGTTTGAATAGAAAGCTTGGTTTCTCAGAGCTGTGAGCACCCCTGCTTCCTCAGTCAGAGACATAACACACTTTGCACTTGCATTGGGTCTTAACTGAACTTCCACGCATTGTTGGTTCACTGGAATTCTGTGCCAGTGGACATCTTGAAGGTTATGCTAACAGGGTGGCAAGGAACAATGGTGATCATGTGTCTTGCCTTACAAAACAAAAGTTGAAACATAAAATATTAAGAATTGCAAGATTTTAACGGCTTAGCATTACCCAAGCACAGGGCCCTCTGACTGTGAGGCCCTTTGTATACACAGGATACTTGTCCATGAAACTAGCGCTTCTGGTAACTGAGCAGCAATGAAGACACAAGGCAGTGCAGCTGATCACAGAAGCATGTTAACAGCTTGGGGGATAAAGGATTTGGCTGGAGAGGGCATAGAGTTGATCTCTGGTTCAAGAAACTAGGCCCCCAAATATAAACCAACTAGCCAGGATCCCCAGAGAAGGCAATGGCACCCCACTCCAGTACTCTTGCCTGGAAAATCCCATGGACGGAGGAGCCTGGTAGGCTGCAGTCCATGGGGTCGCTAAGAGTCAGACACGACTGAGCGACTTCACTTTCACTTTTCACTTTCATGCATTGGAGAAGGAAATGGCAACCTACTCCAGTGTTCTTGCCTGGAAAATCCCAGGGACGGGGGAGCCTGGTGGGCTGCCATCTGTGGGGTCGCACAGAGTCGGACACGACTGAAGCGACTTAGAAGCAGCATCCAGGATCCCACAGGTAAATAATGGGATGGGAATTCCTCTTTCCATCCTAGCAACATTGTTGACATTCACTATGTGATATTATTTCGGATGGCCTCTTTCCTGAATTTCAGGTCTGATGGCATCTAAAAGTTTAACAACTTGAATTGATGCCTCTGAAAACACCCAGATTTACACACAGGGACTCCACGCCGAAACCCAAAGCAGCGCTGACTGTCACAGCTGTAAACACTACTATTCATCACCAACACTTGTGGAAGGGGCAAGCTGACTCACTGGAAAGGACCCTGATGCTGGGAAAGACTGAAGGCAAAAGGAGAAGAGGGCAGAGGATGAGATGGTTAGATAGCATTACTGACTCAATGGATATGAGTTTGAGCAAACTCTGGGAGATAGTGAAGGACAGGGAAACCTGGAGTGCTGGAGTCCATGGGGTCGCAAAGAGTCAGACACAACTTAGCAACTGAACAAAAAGTCTTAGTGATGGGCGTTTGTTTTTTTTTTTTGTTTGTTTGTTTTAGCATTGGGCATTGGTCTATGGGAAAAGAGAAAAGGAGGCATCTTCCTTCATGTGGAGAAAAGTGACTGGCCTGTGTGTATTCTTGGCTGCAGTTTTTGCCACTTGAGCCAAATTCAGAAGTAGAAAGAACATGAGATTCAGAAGGGACTTCAGAGATAAACTCATCCAGTGGCTCCTAAACTGTGCTCTGTGAAAGCCAAAGATCCCACAAAACTGCTTTCAGGGATCCACAAGAATTTGAGTGAATTTAGTTTTTGTTATTTTAAAACTAAGAAAATGCATGCTATTCAAATATATTATAGACCAGAGTTGGGTGCAGTGGTGGTCACAGATTGTGTCTATTACATTGTCTCACTGGGAAATGTTATACTTCTCAACTTATGAATAAAATAGGTGCTCCCCTTTTATGTGTTCTATGTATTGGGGAGTCATGTGAGACTTTAAGAAAGGGTTCCCTTGAATAAAAGTAAAATTTGAAAAACGCTGATCTATTTGTCCTCTTTCATTTACACTGCTTAGGACAGTATCAGAAATCAGAATAGATGCTTAACAAATATTAGCTGTTATTATATCCTACAGATGGAGAGATTGAGGCCCATGTTGACCAAATGACTTGTACACAGCAAGATATTTAGCAGCAAAGACAGATTCCAGCCTGTGTCCTCACTCCTAGATCATTCCTCTCTTCATTCTATCGCAGTTGCCTCCACATTCTATCCCAAGAAAACAGCTAAAATTTTAAGGCAGACATAAACTGTTTTTACTGTCCCATTGATCCTACCCTCTTCTTGGTCTTACTAAAAGCTTCATAAGAGAAATAAAAGACAAAGAGGAGGAGAAAGGAGAAGACAGGATCTCTCTAAAATATGTTTACAAATCCCAAAGTCCCCCTACCCAAGATGTTAGAGGATGAATTAAAAAGAGCCCCATACCCCAATCGAAATCCCAACAAGTTATTTTATGTGCATCACCAAACTTATTTTAAAGTATATATGAAGAGCCAATGTCTATAGCCAAGACAATGCTGAAGTTGAAGAACGAAGTTGGAGGACTGACGCTACTAAACTTCAAGACTCACTGTAAAGCTATAGTAATCGTGACAGTGTGATATTGGTGAAAGTCTAGACAAATCGAACAGTGGAACAGAATTAAAAGCCCAGAAGGTGACCCACACAAATATAGTCAACTGATTTTTGACAAAGAAGCAAAGGCTATATAATGGAACAGAGATAGTGTTTTCAACAAATGATGCTGGAACAACTAGATGCAAAACACGAATCTAGACACAGCCCTACATCCCTCACAAAAATTAACTCAAGATGGATCATTGATCTAAATGTAAAATGCTAAGCTATAAAACTTCTAGAAGAAAGTGGGAGAAAACCTAGATGACCTTGGGTTTGACAGTGAACTTTTAGATAAAACATGGAAGATGAGACTCAGGAAAGAAATAGTTGATAAGCTAGACTTCATTAAAATTAAAAATGTCTGTTCTTCAAAAGATACCATCAGGAGAATAGAAGGACAAGTCATTGACTGGGAGAAAATATTTACAAAAGACCATCTGATAACTGTTATCCAAAATATTCAGAGAACACAAAACTCAAAACCAAGAAAATAACTAAATTTTAAGATGGTCCAAGACGTTAACAGATATCTCACCCAAGAAGATGTGTAGGTGGCAAAAAATAATATGAAAAGATACTGCATATATGTCATCAAGTAAATACAGATAAAAACGAGATACCACTACATACTTAGGAAAATAGCTACAACATTAGTGAAAATACAAAGAAACAGGAACTCTCATACATTGTGGGTAGGAGTGCAAAATGCCACTTTGGAAGACAGTTTGGTGGTTTCCTAAAAAACTAAACATAGTCTTACCATATGATCCAGCAGTCACAGTCCTAAGTATCTATCCAAAGGAGCTGAAAATTTTTGTCTGCATGGAAACCTGCAGAGAATGTTTAAAGAAGCTTTATTCACAACTGCCAAATCTTGGAAGCAAGTAAGACGTCCTTCAGTAAGTGAATGGATGAAAAAAAACAAAAAACAAAAAAACTGTGGTACATCCATACAATACAATATTATTCGGCACTAAAAAGAAATGAGTTATTAAGCCATGAAAAGACATGGAGGAAACTTAAGTGCATGTTATTAAGTGAAAAAAGCCAATCTATAAAGGCTACAGACTTTTGATGCCAACTGTATGACATTCTGGAAAAGACAATAGAAAGATCAGTGGTTGTCAGGGATGGGGTGGGGATGTTTTTGTTGTTGGGAGGAATGATGGGGAGAGATAAATAAGCAGAGCACAGAGGAATTTTAGGGCAGTGAAAACACTCTGTATAATATTCTAATGATGCGTATGTCACTATACATTTGTCTAAAACCAAAGGAGTACAATATCAAGAGTGAACCCTCATGTAACAATGGACTTTGGATGATACAATAAATGTACCATATCATTCTGGTGAGTGAAACTGTACATTTTGATAATGGGGGAGGTTATGCATGTGTGGGAGGAGGGAGTATATGGGAAATCTTTGTACCTTTTTCTCAATCTGGCTATAAAACTAAACTGCTCCAAATGAAGCTTTAAAAAGAAAAAAAAAAAAAAAAAGATTAAGGGGACTTCCCTGGGGAATTTAGTGGTTAAGATTCTATCCTCCCAGTGCAGGGGCATGGGTTTGATCCCTGGTCAAGGAACTAGATCCTGCATGTCTCAACTAAGACCCAGTGCAGTCAAATAAATAAATAAGAGTCCTAAGCAGGATGGGAGGGAGAGGAGGAAGCTGAAATAGAATCCTGCTCATGCGTGCGTGCTAAGTTGCTCAATCACATCTGGCCCTTTGCAACCCCACAGACTGTGGCCCCTAAGCTCCTCTGTCCGTGAGATTTTCCAGGCAAGAATACTGAAGTGAGTTGCCATGCCCTCCTCCAGGGGATCTTCCCCACCTAGGGATCAAACCCACTCCTCTCATGTCTCCTGCATTGGCAGGCGGGTTCTTTACCGCTAGTGTGACCTAGGATCCCCAGAATCCTGCTCATAGAAATTCAAATTAGCAACTAATCCCTGGACTATACCAGGGACACTGTTCTAGGCACTAGAGGGTTTCAAAGGATTGTCTTCAACAGGTTAAAATCTTGGTATAGAGACAAGGCAAAAACACAGTTAAGTAAAACAAAAGCTGCAATTTCCAAAACTGTGAGATAAGTAAATGGAATTGTAGTCATTCTCAAAGGGATTAGAACACGGCCTCTCTTGAAGCCCAATACATTTTCAAGCTTAGTAATGTTTACCAAAATATGAATGGCATTTTCCCCATCTCCTGCCCAATTCCTAAGGAGATGTTGAGTGTAGTGAAAGTGTTAGTCACTCAGTTGTGTCTGATTCTTTGTGACCCCATGGACTCTAGCCCTGCAGACTCCCCTGTCCATGGAATTCTCCAGGCAAGAGTACTGGAGTGGGTAGCCATTCTCTTCTCCAGGGGATCTTCCTGACCCAGGGACTGAGCCCAGGTCCCCCACACTGCAGGCAGATTCTTTACCATCTGCACCATCAGGAGAGTGTAGGTCGTTGTTGTTTAGTCGCTCAGTCATATCCGCTTCTTTGAGACCCAGTGGCCTGCAGCATGCCAGGTTTCCCTGTCCTTTGCCATCTCCCTGAGTTTGCTCAACCCATGTCTATTGAGTTGGTGATGCCATCCAACCATCTCATCCTCTGTCATCCCCTTCTCCTCCTGCTTTCAATCCTTCGCAGCATCAGGGTCTTTTCCAGTAAGTCGGCTCTTCGCATCGGATGGCCAAAGTATTGGAGCTTTAGCTTCAGCATCAGTCCTTCCAGTGAATATTCAGGGTTGAGGTGATTGTAGAGGGATCGTCAAAACCATGCACTGTGGAGCGAGGCTGTCTTGGATGAAATCCTATCACACTCTTCTGCTGTCTGGGTGATCTTGTGTGTTATCCAGCTTCTCTGTGCCTTGATACCCAGCTGCTAAATCGGTAATAATACACCTATTCTTACAGTTGTTGTGAGGATTAAATGAAAGGCACTTTAAACAATGCCTGACACATAGTAAGTCCTTACTAAATTTTAGTGATTATAATTCTCCACTTTTTTCTTGAAAATTCAGGGCCAAAGGAGTATTTAAAGGCTTTTGGTGATCCTTCCATGCCACCCCCACTGGCTGTCATTTTACTGTCTAGTCCAGCTTCTGTTTTGACATTTAGTCAGTGCTGTAGACCAAAGAAAAGGAAAAATATCTCCCATATAGGTAAAGCCTCTTCCAAGAAATCAACCGAAGACATAAACAGATTTGATCTTTGGAGATGACAGCCTGTGCTTTTAAGGGAGAGAAGTGAGGTGAGGGGACTGCTCAGTTTTGGGGTAATATAGGAAAACTAACAGCAGTCATTGAAAACACCAGGCTGTGGGAATGTGTCTTGAAGGGAAATTAGGTCTGGCTGTAGACCATGAGAAGAAGGTTAAATTTTTTTCTTCCTTCATGGACCTTGGCTGATAGAGCAGCTGCCGTACTGAACATAGCTGACCTCCGTGCCAGACAGAAGAGTGTGCTGAGGACTCTCAAAACAGCAATTAAATGCTCTGATTTATTTCATTTTTTTCAATTTCTCTGTCAGAAACATTCACATGGCCTGAGCCAACCAAAAAGGGTGGAAAACATGCAACATGACCACATGTCAGATTGTGGAGAGCTGGAAATATCTGGTAAATAGTTCCTCTAGTAAATGCTGATGAAAATATAAATATTTGTAGACTGGGATGGATTAGAGAAAAACAAATAAAAGCAACTTCTACATTTTCCAGCAACCAGTACTCTTTGCTAAGTCTTTGTGACATTGTTTTAATTTGGGATCCATTGACAGTGGAAAATTACTTTACTTGGTTGAGCCTAATTCATGCAGCTGACAAGGAATGAGTTTGAAGTAGGTCTGATGTGACCCGATTTTGATTCATAATTTGCTGTTTACCACATTTATCTTTAGGGCAAAGGACTTCCTTGTCCATGAGGCATGATTTTTCCACCCCTCAAGAAGCCCATAAAGGTTTGCTGGCCATTGCAACCATACGCCTTGGCTTTTCTGTGACAATCTCTATTTAAAATCTTCAACACATTTTCCTCATCGATTTGTCAGACCATAGGTCCTAAATTTTGGTCAGAAATTAGGTCTCTCTTCCAGAGGATGAGAGGATAACCTGTTGTTTAGAGTCTGGAGGACAGAGAAGAGCCCACAGTCTCCATGAGTAGTTCCTCCATAAATAGAATAAACGAACTTCCAACGCCACTCTCCAACTCCACACACTCTGGCACTACACACAAATTTAAAATATCCAGAAATCCCACTTTTGGTAACTTGTGTCACTTATAGCTGTTCCGAGGGTGTTCTAGAGCCCCTCTTCTTATCGTCTTTCATCAATGCTTAGTCTATTGGTCTCCTCCAGTCAATGGGGCTCCATCTTCTATACGTTGATCCACTCTTATCTGTAGAGCAAGTGTAATTTTCACAGTATCATCCTGGAGTTATTTGTGTAACAATCTTTCTAGTCTAGGAATGCCTTTGAGTTAGGGGCTGGATAGACAAAAAAATGAGAAAAACCCAGAGACCAAGATCTCTTTAAAATGGTTTGAAAGTATGCTTAAAATATTTAATATCTACATTGCAAATAACAGGAGCTCAATAAATGCTCAAATTAGTGAATTTGTGTTTTACATATTCTTTCCTGAAGATTTCCTATCATGTCAAAGTGATTGTGAAAAGTGAAAAGAACACAGACTGATAAAATGAATGTCAGGAAACAAAGCTATCACTTACTAGGAAGGTTCTGCCCATGTAACCTGCTAGCTCATAGTTTTTTAGGCCGAGTGATGAGTGATTTGCCCAAATCCAGTCATCTCTAATCTACTCCCCCTTGTGGTCGGTGTGAGACCCACAGGCTGGTTGGGGTTTCCTTCTCTTGGCTTTCACTCTTTTAGCACCATGTTCTAACCCAGAGAAACAATCATTCACTGACAAAAACAAAACTCAGATTCCAAATATTTTAACAGTAGACGTAGTCTAACGTGAATGCAGAAAGATCCAGTCCTTTTGCTTTAAGAACGAGTTCACAGTCTACCCCATTCAGAAAGTGTTATCTGATTTCTTGCTCTTTGGGTCTTGGGGTTCACTTTGTGGTTTCCTACTTCAAGATGTCTATCACGCAGCAATTCCTTGGTGGTCCAGTGGTTAAGAATCCACCTTGCAGTGCAGGGAACATGGGTTCAATTGCTAGTCCAGGAACTAAGACCCAGTGAAGATCCGGTGTGCTGCAACTAAAACCGGATGCGGCTAAATGTGTGTGTGTGTGTGTGTGTACACACACACTTCCCTTGTGACGGTAAAGTGTCTGCCTACACTGCGGGAGACCCGGGTTCGAGCCCTGGGTTGGGAAGATCCTCTGGAGAAGGAAATGGCAACCAACTCCAGTACTCTTGTCTGGAAAATCCCATGGACAGAGGAGCCCGGTAGGCTACAGTCCATGGGGTCACAAAGAGTCGGACATGACTGAGCGACTTCACTTCACTTATATATATATATATACACACACACATATGTGTATTTTAAAGATGCTTATCAATTTGTATGTCTGCTTCCTAGATTGTCATCCCTACTGGACTATGAACCACTTGGGTAGGGCGGGGAAAGTAGGAGCAGGAACTGTGTTTCTTTATCCCAAAACATGTCTAGCACCAGGTATAGAACAGATGTTCAGTAAATGTTTGTTGATATAAACCAGTGGTTTTTGCCATTAAAACTTTAGGGCAACAGCATAATGCCTTGGTATCTCAATGTTCTCATTTATAGATTTAGGATGTTATAAACTGTATAAACTTTGGACATTAAGTACCAAAAGAGGCTATGAATTGGGCATTATTTTTTATCATCAGAATATTCTGCAAGGACTGTTCACTTTTTGATTATCAGATCTTTTTCTGTGGGGCTTTTAAATACCTTTTCAGTGTTGTAAGATTGCATGCTGCATGTCAGGGTCTGGTAATATTAGAGGTGGGAATGGAAAATAGCCCTTTTATGACTAGCAATGGAGAAGGAAATGGCAACCCACTCCAGTTTTCTTACCTGGAGAATTCATGCACAGAGCAGCCTGGAGGGCTATAGTCCCTGGGGTCGCAAAGAGTCAGACGCAACTTAGTGACTAAACCACCACCACCACACGACTAGCAAAGATGGAATTAAAGAGATTTGTTTATGGTATAAGTAATTATATGAATAGTTCTTTTTCAAAGAAAAACATCTATTTCATGAAAAGGTCAAAGAAGTTCATATTTACATATTTTTCAAGCTGAAGACATACCAGCTCATTCATGAAGTATTTCTTCCCCTTGGCTTGGAGCTTCCTTTAGTCAAATTTCTCAACATATCAAGTTTTAGCAATTTGACTCGAAGGACCACAAAGCATTATTTAGTAAACATTCAGTTTGTGTTCAAGACATTTGAGGATGATGAAAATATAAGAAAAATTACTAAGCTTCCCCCCAAAAGTGTTACATTTCTACTTTGGTTCAATGAATGAACATTGAGAAAAATGTATAAGATAATGAATCTAAGAACTTCAACAGTTAATACAGATTCTGCCATAAAACAAAACTGTATCCAAACTGTCCAAGATCTAGAAGACATTAGAAAGGGTTAATATGAGTTTTTCAGTGAGACCTAATAAGAACTCAATGTCTCATTCTGCTCTGTTGTGGTTTTGTGAGAATCTGGGTCTGTCTGAGGCAGAGAGCTTTGCTCAGAGGGTTACTGAAAGCTGAAACTTTGTTCTCCCTGAGGTAGGGAGCATTCAGAAGTGGGAATGTTTGGAGGAGACAGTTCTTGCAAAACCAAGGTAAAAAGTTTTCAACTTAAATTTGGAAATCTATGGATATTTTTAATGAACCAATTTAGGATGGAGGAAATCTTCAACTCATCAGAAAATAGAATATGGAGTAAAGAAAAGAAAAATAAATTTTTTAGATAAGAGAATCTTTATTGCTAACCTTTTTTTTCCTTTCTTTTCTTTTTTTTTTTTTAAGAAAACCTCACTACTAGCTTGTAAAGAAGGGCTGTTAGATTATAAAGAACTGCAGCTTGAAATGTAAAGTGGCCCCATAATGAGGTCTTTCTGCCTTTTTACCTTTATTGCAATCTTTCCAGGAATGTAGGTACATGTAAATCTGTGTGGATAAGATTGCAATGGCTCCTTGCAGGCTAGCTGGGAAAAGGTAGCCCTATTAAAATCAGAAGGGCCTTAGTTTCTGAGGTTTTTACTTTTCCTAGATAAAAAATCCACCAGAAAACCTTACCAATTATCTTAGGATGATTACCAGGAGTGATCTCAAATCTTCCATTTATTATCCTTGAGAATAAATAAAGTTCATGTCATTCTGGAGTTCTAGCAAATAATAAAAAGTTACTAACTTTGTGACCACAGAGACCTGTTTTCTTTAGTGAGTATGCATGTACTTCCATTTTTTTCCCCTTTGGTCTTTTCCTAGGAAAATAATCGTATATTCATATATCAGAGCTATTGGTCTTTTTTTTTTTTTTAAAGGTTTTGTGACTTGGCAGAACCAGGCTTCCTTGGTGGCTCAGGCAGTAAAGAATCTGCCTGCAGTGCAGGAGGCCCAGGTTCCATCCCTGGGATGGGAAGATCCCTTAGAGAAGGGAATGGCTACCCACTCCAGTACTCTTGCCTGGAGAATCCCATGGACAGAGGAGCCTGGTGGGCTGCAATCCATGGGGTTGCCAGCAGTAGGACACGACTGACTGACAACACTCTCACTTTCAGGAACAGAGGAGATACTCAATAAACTGACTGACAGATGGTTAACAGATATCCATTTTAGGGATATAATGAAAATTCCACTTGGGTTATAACAAGTTTATATAATTTATTTTAATCACAGTCATTATTTTACCTAAAGTTTTCATTTTTCTCCTTTCATCTGGGTTTCCTGACCTCAGAAAGATGAAGGACTTAGAATGCAGTCATTGAGAAAAGTCATCTCTCAAATCTGTGAAATAATGTCATGTGTGAGATTTGCTTCAGAATAACCTGTGAGGGGGCAGGTATGGGAAGGGTAAAGATAAACAAGACTGGCCAGGAGTTGACAATGGATAAAACTGAGTGATCGGGACATGGGCGTGCTTTATACTATCATCTCTGAGTGAGTGAAGTCGCTCAGTAGTGTCCGACTCTTTGCGACCCCATAGACTATAGCTTACCAGGCTCCTCCGTCCATGGGATTTTCCAGGCAAGAGTACTGGAGTGGGTTGCCATTTCCTTCTCCAACTATTATCTCTACTTTCCTATATATCAGAAAATTTTCACTAACTTTAAAAAAAAAAAAAAAGATTGGTAGGGTAGAGACAGAGACCTGTGTTATTAGTTCCTGGGTCTTTCCCAAGTGTTTTGTTTGGCTTTTTGTTTCTTGGCTTGTGTACCTTACTTCAAAGACAAGCCGGGGTGGAGAAAGCATCTCTAGGGTCAGCAGTGTGATAGTCCTGTTTATCTCCCTAGCCCCAGGCCTCCTCTTAAGGAGTTTCTAGGCAGAAATGAAGGCTTCTGGAAATTTCTCAATACTTATGCTTCAGCTCCCTACCTTAGTTCCCTTTACCTTGTTTTCTAGGTTGGAGGGAAATTACCTTTCGTTTCAGCAATCCCTGGGAATGCGGTGGGGGAGGTGGTTTTCTGTCTGATTGAGATCACGGCAGCGTTCCTGGCTGATGAGGGTGCTGCAAGGATGTTTTTTCCTGTTGCCTCCAGTGACACTCTGCGTGCTAAGTCACTTTGGTCATGTCCAACTCTGTGCGACACTATGGACTGTAGCACGGGATACTGCAGTGGGTTGTCATTCCCTTTTCCAGAGGATCTTCCCCACCTAGGGATCAAACCCAGGTCTCTTATGTCCACCTGCACTGGAAGGCGGGCTCTTTACCACTAGCGCCACCTGGGAAGCCCAGGGATAAAGGTCAACTCAAATCAGCTGTTGCTGACTAAGCCAGATTTTCATTAATTATTTTGGTAATCATGTTGGCAACTTTTCCTTTTTTTGAGCCTTTGAAAAAAGCAAACATATAAAGCTGATTCTACGGTGAGTAGAAGAAAGATAAGATTTTTAACCAAACTAGTGTACCTCGACCAAACTGTATTGTGTCCTGTGGGCGAGGACTGCCACTGTCCAGACTATCTGATCTGTCTCTTCTGATCTTGCACATTTTACTGGCCATCGTGTTAGTCGCTCAATAATGTCTGATTCTTTGCAACCCCATGGACAGGGGCCCACGAGGTTCCTCTGTCCATGGAATTCTCTAGGCAAGAATATTGGAGTGGATTGCCATTCACTGCTCCAGGGGATCCTCCTGACCCAGGGATCGAACTCAGGTCTCCTGCTTTACAGACAGATTCTTTACCATCTGAGCCACTAGAGAAAAGATATTCAAAGGTTGTCTTCACTCAAAATTTTCTCACACTCCTCCACTATGTTCACTTTTCTTACTTAATAACTGAGCCAGTGTTAGTTTTCCTCTTTTTCTCCCATTAACAAATGCTCAAATTTACACATAATACTGCTGCTGCTGCTGCTAAGTTGCTTCAGTCGTGTCCGACTCTGTGCGACCCCATAGACGGCAGCCCACCAGGCTCCCCTGTCCCTGGGATTCTCCAGGCAAGAACACTGGCTGCTGCTGCTAAGTCGCTTCAGTCATGTCCGACTCTGTGCGACCCCATAGACTGCAGCCCACCAGGCTCCCCTGTCCCTGGGATCCTCCAGGCAAGAACACTGGAGTGGGTTGCCATTTCCTTCTCCAATGCATGAAAGTGAAAAGTGAAAGTGAAGTTGCTCAGTCGTGTCCGACTCCCAGCGACCCCATGGACTGCAGCCTACCAGGCTCCTCTGTCCGTGGGATTTTCCAGGCAAGAGTACTGGAGTGGGGTGCCATTGCCTTCTCCAAGAACACTGGAGTGGATTGCCATTTCCTTCTCCAGTGCATGAAAGTGAAAAGTGAAAGTGAAGTTGCTCAGTCGTGTCCGACTCCCAGCGACCCCATGGACTGCAGCCTTCCAGGCTCCTCCATCCGTGGGATTTTCCAGGCAAGAGTACTGGAGTGGGGTGCCATTGCCTTCTCTGACACATAATACAATGGAATTCAAATTTACACGTAATACAATGGAATTCAATATGTTTCTAAGAAATCTATTCTAAGCATCGTAATATGTAACACTACAATAAGGTAAAAATTGCTTTTGTCAACTTGTTGGTTAACAGAATCAAAGTGTTTTTGAGCTAGAGAGAGTTTTTGTTTAGTCTCTGAAGATTATTCTAGCTAACTTTCTTATTTTATCCAGTGGAGGTTACTGAGGCCCCCCAAAACAAAATATCTTTTCCACCATCACAGGTCCCTTAACAGAAAACTTGAGTTGTTTTTGGTGTCTCTGAAGAGCTGTTTCACAAGACTTGACAAGAAGATAAACTGAACCTGTCCACAGTTCAAAAGTTAGTGGTAACCTCTAGGAGCTACAGCTGAGTAGAAAAACAAGTTGATATCCTCAGCTTTAGTTCATGCAGGACACGTACCAAGGAGTCTAAAGCTTTAGAATTCTCTGGAAGACAATGTCATGTTTCTATTACCGAAGAAAATAAAGAAAAGAGCCACAAAAGGATCCAGTTCCAGAATTCCATTAACGTGCATTTGGGAAATCAAAATATCCTTCTCATATTCAAAGAAAATAATTATTGTTAAAGTACATTTTGAAGACGTCTGCTTTTAATAATACTTTCTTTAGAGAATAGATACTCCAAAAAATTGGGAAAATAGATTCAGCCTCAAGTCAAATATTCTCTATGCACCATACTGATAAGATGGAAATGGGAGGGGAGGAAGCTCTTTTGAAAAGGATCAGTAAAAGGAGAATATATTACCAACTGAAATGCATTCAACATTGAGTTCTGTTGAAAGAATAAAATATTTATAAGAATCAACTTTCTTGTTCTTATGAACCGTATATTACTCATAGCTGTGTAAAGGTACTTGAAAGAAAACAGGAAAAGGCAGTTTCAAACTGTTTGCATTCACTTATCTTTTTTAAAATTTTGACTAATTTCAACCACTGCCACCAAATGTAGAATCTTTTCTAGTCTAGAGGGAACAGGGGCCAATTTAAACAACAGGAGTGGCCTTAACCACTCTTACTCTTGTGGTTTTGAGAGAGTGGAGGGAAGAGGAGGGAAAAAAAAGTCAGAGTGTAGATGAAAGGGCTACTTTCTAACAACATTTTAAAAGTAAGATTCTTAGAAATATTTAACCCTTGTAAACTTTGCCTCCCGTATTTGCCAAGTGCCTGAGAGAAAGAAATGAGAGAGACTGTAATAGTGGGTTATTAAGATGGAAAGAACAATGGCAACGAAGGTAAGTCCAGGGGAGAAGGGTGCCTGGGTACAGACACCAGAGAAGGAAGCAGGTTGTAAACCTTGGGACTCTTGGCGCTCGGAAGCACTTGACCTGTTCATCTGTGGACAATGTAAAATAAATAACACCCTACACTTCTTATTTTCATTCCAGCTGGCTCAAGTACATGAACTTTGAGAACTGGGTCATCTGTTCCTGCTACTACTGAGAAAAAAAAATTTTGAACTGAGTAATTTTACCATATATATATCCGATTATGTATCAAAAGAATCTTTTGAGAAAATTGGATAGTGAGTGGACCTTTTAAACCAGAGACATTATTTTAAGGGTCCTGGAGCAGCCTGTAAACCAGTGCTTTTCCAAACTGTTTTCGCTCATATGATCTATTGTAAGAAATATATTTTACATCACAACACAGGTATAGGCACATATACAAATAAATCTGAATTACTAAAAAGTTTTGTGAAAAAAATACTTTTCATTACTAGGTATGATACGTTCTGATATTTAACTCTAATCTTTTTTTCCTTCCTGAAAGTTCTGGTTTGTAACCCACTAAATTGATTTTACCACCAACTAAAGAATTGAGACTCAGTGTGTGAAACCCAGACATGAACAAACCAGGGTGCTAGATGGACTCAAGAATAATATGAGATTCAAGCATATTTGATTTGAAGCGGACAAGTTTTGTAGAATTCAGAAGTTACTAACTTTGTTACTTATTTGCCGTAACGTAAAACTTTGAACTTATTGAAATCAAGCAATTTTTGGCACTCAATATGTAGCTTCTGCTGGTAAAAAATTATTTGGCAATATAGTTCTTTTAAATATACATGGTACAATGAAAAGGATGATTTCTGAGTTTTAGAAGGTCCAAGTATGAAATTGGGGCCTGAAATAGTAAAGCAAATAGTCTAAGCAGAAAGCTGCAAGGAAGAAATGGACAACAGTCTGGAAGTAGCAAAGAGTTCTAAAAAATTTCAAAACACTCACTATGACATTGCATTTTTCCTACAGAATTTACTTTTCCAAGGGATGATGAACACTTGCAAGAATTTCACAATTAAGGGATCTTAAACTTCCTCTATGCCCCTGTTTGATAAATGCAAGTTTTCTCTCTGTGTTATTTCTTCATTCATTAAAGATAAATTTATTGGACATTTACAATGTGTCTAGAAATCTAGAAATGAGCCAAAGGGAGGGGAGGAAACCTATCCTCAGCATAACAATAATTCATTAGAAGGATTAAAAGATTAGCACAAGTACCCTACACAAAATAGACAATCTTCCCCAAAAACAAGTAAGATCCCTCTTCTGACTGTTGAGTCCCCTTTCAACCCCTTATTTCTCCTCCCAGGGGACTCAATTCATCCAATGGCAGGCTTTTTCTATATTGGACAACTCTGGCTGTTAGGAAGTTCTTTATATTAAATTGTTTACTCAGTGACATCCATCACCAATTCTATTTCTGTCCTTACACAGTTTAATAAGAAACAAATTTAGAATAAACTCAGCTTTGCTGAATTGATATCAAGAAAGAATACACATTCCTAAGACACGATGAAAATCTGAGCAGGTCCTATTCTCTGACATCTCAGTCTGAGACAGGTTACCTCCTAGACTGAATTTCTAAAATAGAACCGTAGACTATTTTAGCTGACAGAGACCCTGCAAAGATTAAGCCAACTCCTATAATTCTTCAATAACTTTTAGAACTAACACCCAAAAAAGATGTCCTTTTCATTATAGGGGACTGGAATGCAACAGTAGGAAGTCAAGAAACACCTGGAGTAACAGGCAAATTTGGCCTTGGAATACGGAATGAAGCAGGGCAAAGACTAATAGAGTTTTGCCAAGAAAATGCACTGGTCATAGCAAATACCCTCTTCCAACAACACAAGACTCTACACATGGACATCACCAGATGGTCAACACCAAAATCAGATTGATTATATTCTTTGCAGCCAAAGGTGAAGAAGCTCTATACAGTCAACAAAAACAATACCAGGAGCTGACTCTGGCTCAGATCATGAACTCCTTATTGCCAAATTCAGACTGAAATTGAAGAAAGTAGGGAAAACCACTAGACCATTCAGGTATGACCTAAATCAAATCCCTTATGATTATACAGTGGAAGTGAGAAATAGATTTAAGGGCCGAGATCTGATAGACAGAGTGCCTGATGAACTATGGTCGGAGGTTCATGACATTGTACAGGAGACAGGGATCAAGACCATCCCCATGGAAAAGAAATGCAAAAAAGCAAAATGGCTGTCTGAGGAGGCCTTATAAACAGCTGTGAAAAGAAGAGAAGCGAAAAGCAAAGGAGAAAAGGAAAGATATAAGCATCTGAATGCAGAGTTCCAAAGAATAGCAAGAAGAGATAAGAAAGCCTTCCTCAGCGATCAATGCAAAGAAATAGAGGAAAACAACATAATGGGAAAGACTAGAGATCTCTTCAAGAAAATTAGAGATATCAAGGGAACATTTCATGCGAAGATGGGCTCAATAAAGGACAGAAATGGTATGGGCCTAACAGAAGCAGAAGATATTAAGAAGAGGTGGCAAGAATACACAGAAGAACTATACAAAAAAGATCTTCATGACCAAGATAATCATGATGGTGTGATCACTGACCTAGAGCCAGACATCCTGGAATGTGAAGTCAAGTGGGCCTTAGAAAGCATCACTATGAACAAAGCTAGTGGAGGTGATGGAATTCCAGTGGAGCTCTTTCAAATCCTGAAAGATGATGCTGTGAAAGTGCTGCACTCAATGTGCCAGCAAATTTGGAAAACTCAGCAGTGGCCACAGGACTGGAAAAGGTCAGTTTTCATTCAAATCCCAAAGAAAGGCAATGCCAAAGAATGCTCAAACTACTGCACAATTGCATTCATCTCACACGCTAGTAAAGTAATGCTCAAAATTCTCCAAGCCAGGCTTCAGCAGTACATGAACTATGAACTTCCAGATGTTCAAGCTGGTTTTAGAAAAGGCAGAGGAACCAGAAATCAAATTGCCAGCATCCACTGGATCATCGAAAAAGCAAGAGAGTTCCAGAAAAGCATATATTTCTGCTTTATTGACTATGCCAAAGCCTTTGACGGTGTGGATCACAAGAAATTGTGGAAAATTCTGAAAGAGATGGGAATACCAGACCACCTGATCTGCCTTTTGAGAAATCTATATGCAGGTCAGGAAGCAACAGTTAGAACTGGACATGGAACAACAGACTGGTTCCAAATAGGAAAAGGAGTACGTCAAGGCTGTATATTGTCACCCTGCTTATTTAACTTATATGCAGAGTACATCATGAGAAACACTGGGCTGGAAGAAGCACAAGCTGGAATCAAGATTGCCAGGAGAAATATCAATAACCTCAGACATGCAGATGACACCACCCTTATGGCAGAAAGTGAAGAAGAACTAAAGAGCCTCTTGATGAAAGTGAAAGAGGAGAGTGAAAAAGTTGGCTTAAAGCTCAACATTCAGAAAACGAAGATCATGGCATCTGGTCCCATCACTTCATGGTAATAGATGAGGAAACAGTGGAAACAGTGTCAGACTTCATTTTGGGGGGCTCCAAAATCACTGCAGATGGTGATTGCAGCCATGAAATTAAAAGACGCTTACTCCTTGGAAGAAAGCTATGACCAACCTAGATAGCATATTCAAAAGCAGAGACATTACTTTGCCAAAAGGTCCGTCTAGTCAAGGCTATGGTTTTTCCAGTGGTCATGTGTGGATGTGAGAGTTGGGCTGTGAAGAAAGCTGAGCGCCAAAGAATTGATGCTTTTGAACTGTGGTGTTGGAGAAGACTCTTGAGAGTCCCTTGGACTGCAAGGAGATCCAACCAATCCATTCTGAAGGAGATCAGCCCTGGGATTTCTTTGGAAGGAATGATGCTAAAGCTGAAACTCCAGTACTTTGGCCACCTCATTCGAAGAGTTGACTCATTGGAAAAGACTCCGATGCTGGGAGGGATTGGGGGCAGGAGGAGAAGGGGACGACAGAGGATGAGATGGCTGGATGGCATCACTGACTCGATGGACGTGAGTTTGAGTGAACTCCGGGAGTTGGTGATGGACAGGGAGGCCTGGCTTGTTGCGATTCATGGGGTTGCAAGGAGTCGGACACGACTGAGTGACTGAACTGAACTGAACTGATAATTCTTCAAACAAGGAGATGAGTTTGCAACCTAGTCCACTGAAATATTTTCTAGGAAACAAAATTCTGATTTCACTAAGACATCAGCGGGAAAATGAGATTCACTTTTAGGAAGTTAATTGTCAGCCTTGCTGCAATTGATTTTTCTTCCTGATGCTGACATTTGATGTGGTTCAGCCCCTGAAATAACCTTAAACCTAAAGCGTTTTGCTTTATGATGAAGAAAATGTGTTGGTAATATCCCCAACTGGGCTGAAATTAGGAAGAACTAGTAAAAACAACATATAAATTATAGTGGAAGCTTTTTTAAAGCTATGGATTATTATTGTTATAATAAAATATAAGTTTACCAGGTACATTTACAAACCTGCTTGTATAAAGCCTCACAAAAAACTTTGAGGAAGATATTTTCAACCCTTTATTTCATAAATGTAAATTAAGGAAGAACACTTTTATACTCATAGCAAACCAGAACTGAAAATGAAAAGTGAAAGTGAAAGTTGCTCATTCGTGTCCAACTCTTTGCGACCCCAGGGACTATACAGTCCATGGAATTCTCCAGGTCAGAATACTGGCGTGGTTAGCCTTTCTCTTCTCCAGGGGATCTTCCCAACCCAGGGATTGCACTCAGGGTCTCCCACAGTCTGGGCGGATTCTTTACCAGCTGAGCCATAAGGGGAGCCCAAGAACACTGGAGTGGGTAGCCTATCCCTTCTCCAGTGGATCTTCGTGACCCAGGAACGGAACCGGGGTCTCCTTTGCAGGTAGATTGAACTGAAAATAGGTGAAATGATTCTCTAACTCCTTGGTCGTTCAGAACCTTAAGCTTTAAAGGGTTAAGCAATGTGGTAGACTCAGGACTAGAATTTAGGATTCAGACTCAGGAGTTCTTATTGCCCAAGGTTCTGCAGGTGTTTGTCAGAATTCTGTGCGAGTATTTTGTAAGTCTCTTTGTATTCTTCTAACATTTATAAGTAGAGTCATGCTATACATAGTGTCATGCAACTTTATTTTCTGACTTATCTATAACTTGGACATCTTTCCATGTTGATATCCATGTTTCAATCTCATTGTTATTTTTGAAAGATGAAATAACTGGTCCAACACAACCATACCTATTATTTGTGGCCAGCATGGGTCCTCACTTGTCCCTGCCTCTGCCATACTGATGATTAATATTTTGAAGACTTATTTCTAGTCCTTTTTCTGAATTCCAAAAAATAGGGCAACTGAATCTTTTAATTCTTGAATGTAGCTAATCATATTTCTTAAAAAATCTAGAACTCAACAAAGGCTAGCACTATGTGATAAATACGCAAATCTTCACAAAGCAAGGTAGACAATTTAGTATTCTGAGAGCAAAGCTGAGGTCTTCCTGTAGTCGCTTTGGCCAAATTTGGACTCTGATGTTTGGCAACAAAAGATAACTTTCATCCTTTGATTTTCAACAAGAATTCTGATTGTCGGAGCACCGTCTGTGAATGTTCCAATCATTTTTACTTTTGAATTAATTTAAAGAACTGTAAAGAACTCCAGGAGTTGGTGATGGACAGGGAGGCCTGGCATGCTTCGATTCATGGGGTCGCAAAGAGTCGGACACGACTGAGCGACTGATCTGATCTGATCTGAAGCTCTAATGATATTCTCCAGTAGTTAACAAAATCCAGCTGATTTTTTAACAAGGTGAGAGTTTGGGCAGTAGTTGAAAATCCAGTATAAATTCGTAGGTGGGACTCCATATCCATGGTTCCAAATCCCTGGATTCAAACAACCACAGATGGTGTAGTACTGTGAGCTGTAGAATCTACTTTCGAAAAAAACCTAGTATTAGTGGACCCGTGCAGTTCAAACCTGGCCTTTCCAGGTGGTGCAGTGATAAAGAATCTGCCTGTCAATGCAGGAGACCCAGGTGACCGGAGTTTGATCCCTGGGTTGGAAAGATCCGCTGGAGGAGGAATGGCAACCCCCTCCAGTGTTCTTGCCTGGAGAACTCCATAGACAGAGGAGCCTGGTGGGCTCCATTCATGGGGTCACAAAGAGTCAGACACAACTGAGCACAGCTTGCTGCTTTGAGCAGTTCAAACCTGTGTTGTCTGAAGGATTCAGGGTAGAATTTTTCCCTCCCACCATCTTTGATCATGAAAGTGAAAGTGAAGTCGCTCAGTCGAGTCCAACTCTTTGTGACCCCATAGACTGTAGTCTACCAGGCTCCTCTGTCCATGGGATTTTCCAGGCAATAGTACTGGAGTGGATTGCCATTTCCTTCTCCAGTAGAATTTTTCCCTCCGTCCCTATGACCATCTTTGGTCATAGGAGCAAACAATTGAACAGAACACTATTTTGATGCCCACCATCAAAATGGCTGAAAAGGACAATGATTTGATTGATGGCAAAAACTGATTTTTGTCATTTGATGGTAGAATTGGACAAGAAAATATTTTGTAATTTTTTCTTAATTTTCTCCCCAGCTGTAGTTTTGACAGAACACACAGTGTAAAGTGGATGTCTTTTAAACTTCTAACTTCAAGATAGAAAACTTTCAATACCTTTGTGAATTCCTGATTCAGTTTCATGTGTTGCCAACACCTGTGCCTTGAAGAAAAATAAGCAACTTCATAGCATTTTAAAGTAAATTTGCATGATCTTGACTCATGTCTATCAAAATGATAGTCACACAGTCCTGTTGAGTGTTGAGATTTATAACACATTGGGAAGTTGAATTTTTTTTTTTTTTTGCAATAAACAAGAAACCATAATTGACATGAGTTTCTTTTTTTTTCTTTCAGTTATAATGAACCACATTCCAAATAATGATAACAATGTAAAAATGAGGAGTACTAAAGGTAAAGTGTCTAGTCAGCTTGGTTGAGT
Source organism: Bos indicus (assembly GCF_029378745.1). NCBI lineage: Eukaryota > Metazoa > Chordata > Mammalia > Artiodactyla > Bovidae > Bos > Bos indicus. Next base: position 118,253,426 of record NC_091760.1, read on the forward strand.
AATGAATGAGGCTGCTGGTGGTGATGGTTGTTTTTCTCCAAAGACTCAGTCTTTCTAGATCTCTAAGAAATTGAATTTTTATTTTTCATCATTACATTTACTCTTAGTATAATACCTGTCATCATTTACTTTGATAATCTCTACTTATTTCTTGCAACTTTCCCAATATATGGGCAGAAAGAAATAGAATAAGAGACAGAAATACATTTTGAGGGCCTGAAAGCTTTATTTTTGTACTATATTGCTGTAAAATCAAGGCGAGCTTTAAAGTAAAACTTACACTCATCTTAAAACATAAAACATTATGTTCATGTTATGATATAGAACCATGTATATTATACCACATAGCTGTTAACATTAGAGGTAACTAATAAACGTGTCCTACTTGAATTCCAAGAAGGCAATGGCACCGCACTCCAGTACTCTTGCCTGGAAAATCCCATGGACAGGGGAGCCTGGTGGGCTGCAGTCCATGGGGTCGCTGGGAGTCGGACATGACTGAGCGACTTCACTTTCACTTTTCACTTTCATGCATTGGAGAAGGAAATGGCAACCCACTCCAGTGTTCTTGCCTGGAGAATCCCAGGGATGGGGGAGCCTGGTGGGCTGCCATCTCTGGGGTCACACAGAGTCGGACACGACTGAAGCGATTTAGCAGCAGCAACCTCAAATTAATGTAGGACCAACTCTGAATACTTCTTCATTCTAACTTCAGCACATCAGACTAGTCAATGTGATTTGGTTTAGGTTTTCTTATTTTAGATACTTTTATGAAAACAACAAATATTGCTTTCGATTCTGCCCCCTGCCCCTAAGCCAACCCATGAATTATATTATAAAATTGCACATGATTTTCAAATGACAGAATAACCCTCTCTGGAGGTTCTGTTATCCTACACTCAGTTTTCTGTACCAACAAGCCTATTGTGACATCTGTATATTTGCTCTTAGATATTCCTTTCTTTGATCTAAGAAGGTGAATCCTGTTTAAATGAAACCAAACACTGCTAAGAGGACTCCTGTGTAAAGATGGTGCCAGTCATTAACACTAGCATAAATTGTTGAATTCAGATAATTAACATATATTGCAGGGTCTCTGAGGCCCTGTGTCAGGCTCAGGGATAGCAAGGACATGCTCCTGAAGAGCAGTTGACCTTTGCCATTGGTGTTTCATTGGACAATGCTGGACAAGCTGGTTTACTCTGGGGCTCAAGATTGTCATCTGTGAATTAGATTGGTAGTTTTCTAAGTCTGGGGACTTTCAGGTTTCCCCTTGGGAATGGAAACTAACCAGAGTAGCTCTTGATTACCTTATTTATATATAGATTTTTTACTTTTATATATTGCTTTTCTTACATATATATTTCTACTCTATATTATATACTGCTTTTTTCTTTTCAAGGCTTCTTTTGAAGAAAAAGTTTTGCGGCTAAAATATTAAAAGTGAATAATTCTGAAAATAATTCTACTCGATGACTTTTAAAACTGTAACCTCCAATGACTTTCGATATTCTGTAACTTGATCCTATTTTCTCTATTTAGAGTTGCTAAGCCTCCCGAGAGGGCATTTTTCACAGAGAGGAGAGGAGAGGTAGGGGGTGTTCTGGACATTGGCCAGACTAGGGACCATGGTGTTTGGTGTATGCCTAGGTGGTGGGTGTGTAGGATGATTCAGCAATGTCTAACTTTGCCGGTTACTCAGTTTTGCCAAAGGCTAGCAGCCCAGGAGCTCACCAGAGCACGGACCACCTACTTTGTGGTCATTCCTTCTGAGTGAGAGAAAAATTCCCCCTGAGAGACTTAGGAATTTCCACAAACAGCTCCATTTCAGAGATGTCATCTCTCTCTAGGAAGGGCATTTTCTGCCCCTTGTAAGAAAGAAGTTTGGGGCTCAGTAAGCAATATGTAGTTAAAAAAATAAACATAAGAGAAAGGAATTCTCTACACAACAATCTTATCTGATATCTTTAAATATAAAACATATTGTGCCTATAGCTCTTTTCTCCTGTTCCCATCTTGGAATGTTTTCTAAAGCTGTTCCAAAACAACTCTTTTAACAAGGTCAAAAGAAATTTTAGGACTCTCTTTCAAAAGTCCTTTAAAATATCAGGAAGTGCAAAATCACTAAATAACTGACTTATACTGACTGAAACAGAGCAGGATTGTTGATATTATTTTATGATGCTCAGATAAAATCTCTTCTTGGATTGGGAGCAAGACTGGAAAAGAGTAGAAGCTCTCTGGGATCAGTTGTCCCCAGAATCTTTTTCTCTTAAACCCATAAGCTTTGAGGTTGACAGAAGGTAACTTCACCTCCCTCCTTCCCCCTCTCCTTAAACTCTGATCAGAATGAAGTCAAACGGGCAAATCTACAATGAGGTGGAGGAGATACAGTTCAGCCTTGGGGGTCCTAGCATCCTGGTATTGATCCTGACTACGATAGCATATGTGGTTGGAGGTCTGAGACATGACACTCATCTTATAGAGAACAGAGGGAGATCAGCAGAGTAGGAAGTTTCCCAGAGATGAGAGGGAAGTAGGCAAACAAAGGTAAAGGCTACCTTGAAGACTGAGGTACAGGTAAAATGAAATTGTCCATAGGTGATTCTCAGTGATCTTTGAATGACTGAGCCTTGTGAGTGAATTCTGGCCAAGAGCAAATTTGCATTTTAGGTGTGTGGTAGGTGTAAATCTTATTTTTAATTTCTTCTGAGATTTCTTCTTGACCTATGTGTTGTTTAGAAGTCTGTTATTCAACTTTCATGTATTTTGGGATTTTCCAGTTATCTTTCTGTTATTGATTTCTAGTTTCATTCCATTGTGGTCCAAGAGCAGGTACTTTACGATTTTATTCTTTAAAGTTTGTTATGTATTTTATAGCCTAGAATGTAGTCTATCTTGGGGAATGTTTCATATGACCTTGAGAAGAACATGTATATTGCTGTTACTTGATGAAACAGTCAATCATACCCAGTTGGTTGATAGTGGTATTGAGTTCAACTGTATCCTTATCAATTTTCTGTCTGTTTGGTGTGTCCATTTCTTCTAAAGAAGTGTTGAATCTCCAACTATGATAGTGGGTTCATCCATTTCTTCTTTGGTTCTATCAGTTTTTGCCGCATGAGATTTGATGCTCTATTAGGCACATACATACTGAGGATTGGAGACTTGGCCCCTACCATTATGTAATGCCCCTCTTTATCCCTGATAAGTATCCTTACTTTGATGTCTGCTCTGTCTGAATTTCATATAGCTGCTCCTGCTTTCTACTGGTTAATGTTAGCATGATATATTTTTCTTTATCTTTTTACTTTTAATCTATATATTCCTTTACATTTAAAGTGAAATTGTTGTAGAAGATATATAGTTGGGTCCTTTTTTTGGATCCACTCTGACAATCTCTGTCTTTTAATTGGTACATTTAGATTATTGACATTCAAAATGATTATTGATATAGTGAGATTAATATCTACTATATTACTTACTATGTTTTCTATTCATTACCCTTGTTTTTCACTCCTGCTTTTGTCTTCCACTTTTTTCCTGCCTTTTGTAGTTTTATTGAGCATTTTATACAATTTCATTTTCTATTCTTTCTTAGCATAGCAGTTATGATTTTTCTTTTCCCTTTTCTTGATGATCGCCCAAGAGTTGCAGTATACATAATATAGTAATCCAAGTCTACTTTCAGATGACACTCTACCACTTCACGGGTAGTGTGAGTACTTTATAAGAACAAAATAATACTAATTCTTCCCTCCTATCCCTGTATCATTGCTGTTATTCATTTCATTTATGGTGTGTACGTGTGCTAAGTCGCTTCTGTTGTGTTTGACTCTGTGCACCCCTGTGGACCATAGCCTGCCAGGCTGCTCTGTCCATGGAATTCTCCAGGCAAGAAATACTGCAGTGGGTAGCCTTCCCTTCTCCAGGTTATCTTCCCTACCCAGGGATTGAACCTGGGTCCCCCTGTATTACAGGCAGATTCTTTACCATCTAAGCCACCTGGGAAGTCCTTCATTTATATATAAGCATATAAATGCATGAGATATGTACATGTTTGAGCAAACAGTTTAGATCAATTAAAATTAAGAAAAATAAATGGTTTATTTTAACTTCACTTATTCCTTCTTTGGAATAAGATGCTTTTCCTTTCTTTCTGTAGATCTGAGTTTCTGCCCTATATTATTTTTCTCCTCTCTAAACAATGTTTTCAACATTTCTTGTAAGACAGGTCTACTGGCAAGAAATTTTCTCACTTTTTCTTTGAAAAAGTCCTTATTTCTCCTTCAATGTTGAAGGATAATTTCATAGGGTGCAGAATTCGAGATGATTACCTGGAATTTGAGATTGTTGTCTCGAATTATGTCTCTTGGGCTTCCTCAGGCACTAGCCCTAGGGAAAGAACCTGCCTGCCAATACAGGAGACTTAAGAGACTAGGGTTTGATCCCTGGGTCACGAAGATCCCCTGGAGGAGGGCATGGCAACCCACTCCAGGGTTCTTGCCTGGAGAATCCCTTGGACAGAAGAGCCTGGTGGGCTATAGTCCACAGGGTTACAAAGAGTCGGACATGACTGAAGCGGCTTAGCACACACGCCTGCATCTATCTCTTCTTCCTTGCACAGTCTTCAAAGAGATTGAATGTAGTTCTTATCTTTGTTCCTCTGTGGGCAAGGTTTTTTCCCTTTAGCTTCTTTCAATATTGTTTCTCTTTATCTGAATTTTAAAATCTATATTCTGTATTTTTATCTGTATTCTGTATTACGTTATATTTTCTGTAGTTTGAAAAATGATATGCCTACGTACAGTTTCTTTTTTTTTGCCTGCTCAGTATTCTCTGAGCTTCCTGGATCTGCTGTTTGTGTTGGAGAATTCTCAGTTTTGAATATCACTCATGAATTTCAGCAAGTTGAAATTTTTATTTTAAGTATTTTATCTGTTCCTTTCTCTCTTTCTTATCCTTCTAGTATTCCCATCATGTATGTGTTACATCCTTTTAGTTATGCCATAATCCTTGGATATTCTTTTCTGTTTCTTTTCAGTCTTTGTTCTCTTAGTTTTTTAATTTTGGAGACTTCATTGAGATATTCTCAAGTTCAGAGATTTTTTTTTTTTCTCAGCTGTGTCCAGTCTACTAATAAGCTTCATTGCTATCACAGTGTTCTTGATCTCCAGCATTTCTTTTTTTAAAACTTTATTTTTAATTGACAGATAGTTGCTTTACAGTATTGTATTGGTTTCTACCAAACATCAGCATGAATCAGCCATAGGTTTACTCCTGTCCCTTCCCGCTTGAACATCCCTCCTGCCAGTTTGTTTGATTTCTTTTTTCTAGGATTCACATCTCTCTGCTTACATGGCTTAGCAGTTCTACTTTGTCTATTAGATCCCTTAGCATATTAATCATTGTAGTTTTAAATTCCTGGTCTGATAATTCCAACATTCTGATTCTTGTTCTCTATCTCTGCAAATTGTGTGTGTGTTTTTTTTTAAATCTTTCAGTATGCTTTGTATGTTTTTGTTAACAGCTGGACATGATGTACTGGATACAAGGAACTGCTATAAATAGGCCTTTAGTAATGTGGCAATGAGGTGTGGGGAGAGGGGAAGTGTTCAATTATCCTGTGATTAGGTCTCAGGCTTTCAGTGAAGCTATGCTTCTAGACTAAGGATTTGGCAAGTATTTCTCTGTGTTTTTCTCCCCTCTTATGTGAGACAGAATGGATAGAAGGGGCTGAAGTTGGGTCCTTCCCTTCCTGTGTCAGTTAGATTCTGGTAATACCCTAGCAGCTTCCCCAGTGACTCAGCGGTAAAGAATCAGCCTGCAATGCAGGAGAAGCAGGAGATGCAGGTTCAATTCCTGGGTTGGACAGATACCCTGGAGGCGGGCATGTCTAACCCACTCCAGTATTCTTGCGTGGAGAATCTCATGAACAGAGGAGCCTGGCAGGCTACAGTGCATGGGAATGCAAATGATTGGACACCACTGAAGCGACTCAGCTGGTAAAGAATCCGCCTGCAATGCAGGATATCCTGGTTCGATTCTTGGGTTGGAAAGATCCCCTGGAGAAGGAATAGGTTGCCTACTCCGGTATTCTTGGGCTTCTCTGGTGACTCAGACGGTAAATAATCCGCCTGCAATGTGGGAGACCTGGGTTCAATCCCTGGGTTGGAAAGCTTCCCTGGAGGAAGGCATGGCAACCCACTCCAGTTTTCTTGCCTGGAGAATCCCTGTGACAGAGGAGCTTGGCGGGCTACAGTCCATGGAGTCACAAAGAGTCGGACACGACTGAGCGTCTAAGCACGAGAACAAGAAGGGACTGGGCGCGCGTGCACATTCACAACCCTAGCAGACAGGGTCAGATTAGATAGTTTGTCCCCAAGGGCAGTCTTTGTTAAGAACAGAATGCTGTGGTATATTTCAAAATAGTTTCTTTTCCCCTTCTCCTCCAGGAAGCACAAGGAGATTTTTCTTCAATATTTACTTTGGGGACCTGGTCAAGCTCCTGGAGGAAAACCTTAACAATATTGTAAGTCCCTCTATGACTGGATCCTCCTGGAGTTTTTAACCCTCAGACTTGTTCTCACTTGGCCTCCGGCAATTCATCAATTACAGATCAGGTTTTCCTACCTTCTAAGGGTGATTTCCATTCCCCAGTCTTTGCTCTGGTAAGCAGCGACTCCCTGTGTTTGCTTGTCTGTCTCTTCCATTTGGGGTTTACACTGTGTCCTCCCTGCTCTTACAGATCCAAGAAGAATCATTGATTTTTCAGTCAGTTCAGCTTTTTGCTTGTTAGGACAGAGTGGTGAGTTTCAAGTTCCTTATGTGCAGAAACTGTTGTAGATCTTATTAAACACCAGTGTCACTGAGAAAGCTTTTTATTCAAGGTGGAGGAATTTAAAATATATCAAGAGACTCTGGATAGCCACTGAGTTCTAATTATTAATCTTTCTCTCTGTCTAGGAGGATCAAAGCAAGCATGAAGTGCTTGGTTGAAGTGAAGGATGGGATGAGAACTAAGAGAAAGTCTTGCTACAGTCACTAGGCTGCCCAGACAGGATCCTGCTGCTGCTGCAGGAGGATGACTTCAGTCACTTCAGTCGTGTCCAACTCTGTGTGACCCCATAGACAGCAGCCCACCAGGCTCCCCTGTCCTGGGATTCTCCAGGCAAGAACACTGCAGTGGGTTGCCATTTCCTTCTCCAATGCATGAAAGTGAAAAGTGAAAGTGAAGACGCTCAGTTGTGTCTGACTCTTAGCAACCCCATGGACCACAGCCTACCAGACTCCTCCGTCCATGGGATTTTCCAGGCAAGAGTACTGGAGTGGGTTGCCATTGCCTTCTCCCTGGCCTCCCTTAAACCTCTATCTCTACAATCCTTAGAAAGGCAACATCCATAATGAAGGAACTACCTTCCCTCAGACTCTATCCTCTATGTGGCAGTATCTATAAAATGGGTATATTGCTAGTCAGTAAAGCTGCTTGGGGCTTCCCTGGTGGTTCAGTGGTAAAGAATTCATCTCTAATGCAGGAGTTGCAGGTTCAATCCTGGGTCAGGAAGATCCACTGGAGAAGGAAATGGCAGTCCACTCCAGTATTCTTGCCTGCAAAATTCCATGGACAGAGGAGCCTGGCAGTCTACATCCATGGGGTCACAAAAGGGTTGGACATGGACGTGACTTAGAGACTAAACAACAAATCTGCTCAGAGTATTTTCTCTGAGTAGATAATGTGTAATTATTTTTCTCCATAAATCTCAAGTAGATATCAAATGCCAATTCTTTCTTTCTATCTCATTTTTAAATGAATGAATGAATGAATTTTTGGCTGCACTGGGTCTTTGTTGCTACAGGCAGGCTTTCTTTCCCTGTGGTGCGTGGGCTTCTTAGTTCTTTGGCTCTTCTTGTTGCATAGCATGGGGCTCGAGGACACACGGGCTCAGTGGTTGTGGCACACAGGCTCAATTGCCCCTCAGTTGCTCAGTGGCACGTGGGATCTTTCCAGACCAGGGATCGAACCCATGTCATTTGCATTGGCAGGCATATTCTCAATCACTGGACCACCCGGGAAGTTCCAAGTGCCAGTTTTTTCTATCAGTTAGTTTTATCTCTCTACTCATTTTTTGAATAGGAAGAGATGAAGTATGATCTGTCCTATATATTGAGAGTTTTAGGAAAACAGGCTGTTCTACCTAGGAAAAAAGTCAAAACCACAGTTTATTTATATTTTTAACTAAAAATCAGCCAAAGAAATAATACAGTGTTTTTGTGTTGCTGATGATATCGTAGTGTCTTTTTTTTTTTTTTTAAACTTCTGCTATAGTCTGGTAAAGGATCTACAACCCTGTGATGAGAGAACTGTGTTCTCATAGAGAATGGAAGAGATAGAGAGCCTGTGCCTCCAAGTATAATAGAAGAGCCTCCTGGCTTTGCGGTATCTCCAGTCAATGAAACCACAAGGTGAGATCATTCGGAACATTTTATATTAACTTAGGGCAGGCTAGATAAGAGAGAGAAGCAAAACTTTAAAATACAATCTGGTTTAATCAAAACCAGGGAACCATGAACTGTTTGGGACTCAGAAGGAAAAAAGAGACCTTAAAAGTGGTGGTAATATACAGGCACCCAATGCTGCTCTCTGTAACAGCTTCTGCTTAATGGGAAAGCTGTGGGTTTTTTCCCCGAGGTAAAGATAGCCAATCTGATTAGGGATCTGGCTAGAACAGGGAGTGTACTCTGACCCCTGGAAGAAGGTTTTGCCCTCTCAGGAAGCCTCACCACATCCTATGTGTACATTGGATGACTAATATTTATTATAGAGTCATGTGATGGAACAATGAACAAAGGTTGTTCCTGGTCACCGTAGGTCCGTCACCACAATCGCTGCTCTTGTGGAATGTGACATATTGCCCGCCTCCTAGGACAGTTTTTGAGTCACAAGCAAATGCTATTTTATAAATACAACTCAGAACCTCCCAAGGATGTATTAGGACAACTTATCAAACATATTGCCTGCTCACCCTGACTCTGAGTTGCCAAAGGATTCTCCCAACACTTCCTTTGTCCTCGTGGCTGAGCTTTGATTGGCTGTGAATGATGTCATGACACTGTTTACTTTTCTTAGTAGAAGCAAAGATTGGAGTGTGGTAAGTGTGTCTACACTGCGTTAGGTAATAGAGAAACTGTACACATAGATCTCAAGCCATGTTGTACTCATTTACTATGAGCCTATGATGTGGCAACTCAATGAAATACACATCATCTGTGTGTCTTCTGTTATTTACAACTTTTGAAAGTTTCTGTTTACCTTGGGTTCTTCCTCTAGGATGCCCTTTCTAATTTTAGTATTTGAGCCATATTATTAACAAGCTGTGTCTTTCCACAAACACAAAGCAAATTACTAGGCACAATTTGAAATGAGATTTATGGATAGAGCTCTGTCTTGACCAAGTTTTAAGACAAGTAGGCTTTGTTTATAATTGAGAATTGAATTGCCAGGTCTTTGCAGCTCATTACCACAAAGCAGAAAATGCCTGGAAAGGAGGCATTTGACTAGGTGATTTTTAGAAAAATATTAACATATCTCATGGGTTTAGAAACATTTCTGGCATTTCAAGAGACGTAGAAAATGCTCTTCATAGAATCTACAAGTAACTCTTTAAATAGATAAAGTAGAATGTGTGCAATGCTATTCAGCTAGATAACGTAGATTAGATCAAAAGGTTTTTATGAGAGGAAAATTCTATTAAAATGTTTTCAAAGTTTTTTGTTTTTTTTTTACTCCTAAAGAATGATTTCACCCTGCTCCATACAAAATGTATTCCAGAAATTTTGTTTGCACAGTCACAATAAGAACAATAATTTTCACAATTCTTTTAATTACAATTTGGACATAGAATGTCCAATGAAAAGTTATGAACTTCAATTAAATAAAAATTTCACTTAAGAATCCAAGGGGCATCCCAAGGCAATGTCCAGCCTTTGGACATTTAATGCTTTTGTATCCTGAGTATTTCAGCTGCATGACAGGCCTCATAAATTGTTGATACTGATGAGAGATATTTCACATGATTTTAGCATACTGTTTAAGAACATTCATATATTGAAATATCCCTCAAGGTTACTTCTTGTTTCATTGGGATTTCCTCCATGGGATTTCCAGAAGTTGCATTCTTCTCTGAAGGCATTCAATACAACTCACTCACTGGAAACTGCTTTCCTGGACAAAATTCAAAATGTGCTATCTTTATCAAACACATTTGTATCCTAAAAGGTAAACTTACATTATATAAACACAATTTTGGATTCTCCCTAGAGTATGTATTGGCTTGTAGACTTTTTAACTTCTTTAGATAAATACTATTTATAGATATTAACCCAAAATTCCCTGAAATAGCTAAAATCTTAAACATAAGAGATAAAATAACTGTAAAATGTCTTTGAAGTTAAGAAATTCTGTAAGGGATTATGAATCACTAATCTTTACTATGTTTTGTAGAATCACAGCTTGGACAAGACCACAAGAACCTAAGGATAACCAGTTTAGTTCAGTCACTCAGTCACCGTGATTTTGGATAACCAATAACCCACAAATCTAGTGCCTGTCTCAGACACTTCCTGTGATTGGGAACTCACTCTTCCAATTTTCAGAGGAAAAGTTTTCAGAAGAATTTTACCTTGTTGACATTGGTTAACAGGTTTAAACTTTCTGGGTCTCAGGGTCTTTTTACTTGTAAAAGTGTTCATTATTTTTTGCATTTCTACTGTGGATCAGGGTTTGGTTTAGTTTTGTTTTTTGGTGGGAGGGGCATTTCTTTTTTGGTGGGAGGAGCCAAGGTAGGAAAAATAAACAGATAGATGACATGAAAAAATAAGCTGCACAGAAATTTTAGGCTTTGGGGATATAACATGAACAAGACCATAGTCTAAAGGAAGAGATGGGGACATAAACAGTTATGAGGACACTACAAGTAATTTATTAAGATTCTGGAAATTCTGTGAATTCTGGGAGCACTGCTTGCTAGTTGCTCTTTGCCCCGCTCCCCCACACAAGCTCAAAGTGCCGATTTCCTATAAAAACTGCATTAGGGGACCTCCTTGGTGGCTTAGCAGTTAAGACTTCAGTTACCAATACAGCGGACCCGGGTCCCATCCCCGGTCAGGGAACTAGATCCCACATGCTGCAACTAAGAGCTCACACGCCACAACTAAGACCTGGTTCGGTTCAGTTCAGTTCAGTCGCTCAGTCGTGTCCGACTCTTTGCGACCCCATGAATCGCAGCACACCAGGCCTCCCTGTCCATCACCAACTCCCAGAGTTTACCCAAACTCATGTCCATCAAGTCGGTGATGCCATCCAGCCATCTCATCCTCAGTCGTCCCCTTCTCTTCCTGCCCCCAATCACTCCCAGCATCAGGGTCTTTTCCAATGAGTCAACTCTTCGCATGAGGTGACCAAAGTATCGGAGTTTCAGCTTCAGCATCAGTCCTTCCAGTGAACACCCAGGACTGATCTCCTTTAGGATGGACAAGTTGGATCTCCTTGCAGTCCAAGGGACTCTCAAGAGTCTTCTCCAACACCACAGTTCAGAAGCATCAATTCTTCGGTGCTCAGCTTTCTTCACAGTCCAACTCTCACATACATACATGACCACTGGAAAAACCATAGCCTTGACAAGACGGACCTTTCTTGGCAGAGGAATGTCTCTGCTTTTGAATATGCTATCTAGGTTGGTCATAACTTTTCTTCCAAGGAGTAATCGTCTTTTAATTTCATGGCTGCAATCACCATCTGCAGTGATTTTGGAGCCTAAAAAAATAAAGTCTGACACTGTTTCCACTGTTTCCCCATCTATTACCATGAAGTGATGGGGCCAGATGCCATGATCTTCGTTTTCTGAATGTTGAGCTTTAAGCCAACTTTTTCATTCTCCTCTCTCACTTTCATCAAGAGGCTTTTTAGTTCTTCTTCACTTTCTGCCTTAAGGGTGGTGTCATCTGCGTGTCTGAGGTTATTGATATTTCTCCTGGCAATCTTGACTCCAGCCTGTGCTTCCTCCAGCCCAGTGTTTCTCATGATGTACTCTGCATAGAAGTTAAATAAGCAAGGTGACAATATACAGCCTTGATGTACTCCTTTTCCTATTTGGAACCAGTCTGTTGTTCCATGTCCAGTTCTAACTATTGATTCCTGATCTGCATATAGGTTTCTCAAGAGGCAGGTCAGGTGGTCTGGTATTCCCATCTCTTTCAGAATTTTCCACAGTTTATTGTGATCCACACAGTCAAAGGCTTTGGCATAGTCAATAAAGCAGAAATAAATGGTGCAGCCAAATAAATAAAACAAACAAACCGGATCAGGTCTTCCCTTTAGAAGTCCTCATATCCACAACCTCCATAGTTCCCTAGAGTGTTAACAAATCGGATCAGGACTTCCCTTTAGAAGTCCTCATGTCCACACCCTCCATCGTCCCCTAGACTGTTAACTCCAATGAAGGCAGAGACCCCATTGATTTTATTCATCCTTTGATTCATCTCACTGAGCCCAGAGTCTGACATAAGGCAACCCCATGTAAGTATATGTTTAATAAAAGAATAAATGAGTTGTATCCAGAAGCTAATGGGGAGCTACTAATGGAAGTCATGTAAAGTAGTGGCATGAGCTGTCTTTCCCTTATTACTCCATCTGGAAACATACATCCGGTAGCAACAAGGATATGGATCAAAGGAGGCCATGTAGGAGGCCATATGCAATAATTCAAGAAAGGAGTAATGAGGGGATGAAATAGGGTGATGCTAAGGATACTGGTGGTGGATACATCAAGGCGGGGTTAGCCTTGATAGTTGGGTAATGAGGGAGGTGAAGAAGTAAGAGGAGTTGAAGATTATTTTCTGAGTTCTGGTTTTGTATTTTTCCAACTAAGTCACGTAGGAGGAAGAGCAGTCTCTAGAGGCAGACCATGAGTTCAGCTTTGAACAGGTTGTGCCAAATATGACTGTGGATGGTAAGATGGGGAGATGCTCATGGGGCAGTTAGCAGACCAGGTCTGGAGCTGATGCTGCAGACGTTGTTACTGACTCCCCATCGTCCATCCTACTGCCCTTTCAAAGTGATTCAGGAAATGGACCTCATCTCAAAGGAAAGCCTGATTGATCTGAGAGTGTTGATCCAAAAATCATCCTACTTGTTAGAAATTAGTTCAGGGAAAGTCATGGGATCTAACTGCCATCAGTGAGAGGCAATACGGTGTTTACAGGCGGCTTCTAGGAAAGGCACAGGAAGCCAGGCTTTCTCGCAATGGATTTGGATGAGAGGAAACCTACAGCCTCAGTGGTCCTTACAGTTTTCCTGCAGCAAAAAAGGTACCAAGCCACAGGCTGAGGCCAACATTGAAGACTGGAGAGTGGAGAGAGAGAAGCTGTGTCCTTGATGATGTTGTTGAATCTATGCACCAGCCATCTTGGAAGTTTTTTCTGTCTCTTGATGGCTCTCACAGGAGCATTCATGTGTCTTTTTATGATCATTGGGTGAGGATCTTGTTAATGACAGTTGAAAGCATCTTAAATTAAACAGCTGAAGCTGCACATTTGTTGGTCACCAGCCACCGGGTGACAGTTAAAGTTGAGGATATTATTACCTGGGAAACACTGGCTGAAAATACAGTTCTAGGCACATCAGGCACATTATGCTTATGATTGCATCCAATTTTAACCTACGACTCAAGAGTTTTTTTAGTCAAACTCAATCTTATTAAGGCTATCCTTTAACTGAGTGGCCCTATGACTCTGAAGAGTCTACCAATCACAGCCTTTCTGTGTTTCAGTGAGCTGAATGGTGATCTAGAGAGGATAAAGTTGGTCTACACACTGACTATACACTTACATCTATATGAACAGGTCAGGTTTGTAGGGCTTGAAGTATATATAATCTTGAGAAGTGAAGTGAAATGAAAGTCTCTCAGTCGTGTTCAACTCTTTATGACCCCATGGACTACACAGTCCGTGGGATTCACCACATCAGAATACTGGAGTGGGTAGCCCTTCCCTTCTCCAGGGGATCTTCCCAACCAAGGGATTGAACCCAGGTCTCCCGCATTGCACGTGGATTCTTTACCAGCTGAGCCACCAGGGAAGCCCCATAATCTTGAAAAGCTCCATTAAAAACTGGGTACTGAGCCTTGCAAGGAAACAGAACATGTGAGCGGCCCTAAAGCTTCAAGGCACATCTTCATCTGCTTAACTTTCAGGCTGTTGTGTGGAACGAGTAAGATAAAGCATGGGACATTAGCACATGGTTCAGTAAAGCTTAGCTGGCATGATTAAGAATATCTTAACATATAATTTAGATTTTGAACTATGGCGATCCACTGATATCTGTATTTATTTAATTTGTATGTTGCTACTTTAAGCTCTTTCCCCCACTTTTGAGCAGAGTTCTTGCTCTCTCCCCCTCATTCTGTCTATAAGGCCCACGTCTCCAGTAGGCATAAGAGAAAGGTGCCTTGGGCCCATAATAATATAGAAGCACACAAAAAGGTTTTTATTTCTTTTAAAATCAGATGAAAAAATGAGCTTTCAAGTAAAAAAATTAATATAGTCACCTTTATTTCAATGCTGTAGTAACATCTAATTTTTAATATCTTCTTATGGAAAAAGAGGCTTCCCTGGTGGCTCAGAGGTTAAAAAGCGTCTGCCTGCAATGCGGGAGACGGGGGTTCGATCCCTGGGTTGGGAAGATCCCCTGGAGAAGGAAAAGGCTACCCACTCCAGTATTCTTGCCTGGAGAATCCCATGGACGGAGGAGCCTGATGGGCTACAGTCCATGGAGTCACAAAGAGTCCGACACGACTGAGTGACTTCATGTTCACTTGTGGAAAAAGAAACCTGCAAGGCAAAAGTGCCCCTGGCCCACAAAGTCAGAATCATCTGTGTGTCTTCTATTGGCGTCTCCCTTTTAGTCAACATTTTTTTTTCTTCTCCATTACTTTCTATAGCTTCATCTCTTCCTCGCCTCTCCCCACTCTTTACTATTTTAGACCTCTTATTCTCCTAACTCTAGCATTTTCTGGCTTATATCCATATGACACTTTCATGTAAAATGAAAAAAATAAAAAACAAGCATTTTCCTTGTGCTAGCTTTTCTTTTCTGTCTCAGCCTTTTAATTCCTTAGGTTATTAGCTTTCAGAGTAAAGACGCATAATCCCTTAGAGAATGGGGAACTCAGAATAGAGAGTTTGAGACACACCTTCTGAAACTGCAGCCTCTTGAAAGCCTGATTCTTAGCAAAGAGTGTCACCACTCTGCTTTTCATATTGGAACGCCGTGTAGACGATGAACATTAATTAGGATGATCGAGCCAGGGAGGCTTACCGCACTGTGACAGATCACAGGAAAGAGAATGCCGCTTCTTTTTTTGGCTGCAATTCTGAGTGTCATGTATGTATTAATTCCTGGACTCAAGCCAAGTTACTTTAGGGTGAGATGCAATCTATTATTTTTAGGTCATATTGGGTAGGGGTGGAGGCTATTCTTTTAGGTTAGTAAGAAGGTAGGTTGGATTAATTTCAAATGATCAAGTTTCCTATTATGACTTCACAAACTAATTTTGGAATGTTATCATTTACAGTTCATGCTTACAGAGAACTTAATGTTGGAAGCATTCCTTAGTTCAAGGGGATTTCACACCTAGGTGGTTTTCAAGTTTTATTGTTTTCCAGCTTACTTGTCTGATTTAGAATCCCTATTGCTTCTTAAATTTCACAAATGAATGAGTTAAAGAAAAAAGCATACACACCAAAAACAAATCAGTACTTAACCCCCTCTTCCAACAACCCCACTGTCCCAAGGGAGATATACATAAAGGAAGAAATAAAGTGGCTAGTTTCCTGTTTCATAAATGCCTTGAATTCAAATTATATCTTAAAGACAGATTGAAAACAAAGGCTTTTATGAGTAACATACAGATCATTAAGATCGTAATCTCTAAACTCTGGCATATAAGTCTTTGATTTACTGTAAAAGTTCACACTGATTATCCAGGATGATTTCCAGATGTTTACTCTCTGGGTGTAATTAAATTTTAGTAAAAATTATAACTGACTCAGTTGCTTTAAAAAAAGAACTGTCAACAGAAATACGGAAGAAGTTTTCAGTGAGATGTATTTTTTCCCTCATGGTATCACTTCTCTCATGACAGAAATCTCCTTCCTCAAATATTTCTGACTCACTTAAACCCACCCCTGGTTTTAACCAGAGAAGAGAAAGCTGCTCTGAGAAATGTGATGGATTTGATCACTTCAAGTCTATCATTTGGGAGGAAACTGCAACAAAATTTGCATGACAGAACAGAAAATTGGCACAAGTAAATTATTGAGTCTGTATTCACAGACCTAAGAGGGAACAGAAAAATATGACAATGGGCAGTAAAATGAAATCTTCGGGGACTATCAAAGTATCATGGAAAAACAGGATATGAGCATTGTCTTTTTATGTGTTGGGAATTGAAATTATAATTTTGGGAAAATCTATGCACTATATCAGCTAGAATGTGAGTATCATGTACAATAGCAAATGAAGAGACAGATGCCATGTGATGGAAAAAGAACAAAAGTCAGGCCAGAAAATAGTTCAAAGATGCATATCATGAAGAAATCATTTAAATATATTAGAAAGAAGGAGATGGCAGGATAATCAAATACAGAGAAATAAAGCAGAGGGGAAACACAGAGAGAAGAAGAAGGAGGCACAATAATTTGACAAGAGAGGAAAGATGAAAAGGTAGAATGAGAGCGAGCAGCAGGCAATGGTTCTTAATGACCTGTTTCTCATGAAAAATGCATTATCCTAGACGGGAATGATTTTCCTCCTCCCTCACACTACTTTGATTTGTGGGTCTACAACACACCAAGCCCACTGGGATGCAGCCGATGGATTCAGAGCCTCCAGAATGATCAACCAGAGACTGCCATTCCCGACACCAAATGCAGTGTAAATAATTAAATATCAATGCAAGTCAACTAACACGGATGGAGTGTGTACCCTCAGGATGAAGCAGGCATCAGCATTGTGACAGAGTGTAGGGTCTTGACAGAAGTGCAGAAATCCAAAGAACCGGAATGGTGATTCTGGGTTGGGGGTGGGGGGATTCAAAAAGGGTAAATGTAACTTAACCCACAAGTTCTTAAGCTTATTCTGAATAGCAGACTTTACATATTTGATGAAAGCTTCAGGCTTTTACCCAGGAAAATGCACATTTGTGTGTATAAACAAAATTCTGTTTATGTCAGAAGGTTTTTAGATCCCCTGAAGTCTGTGTTCCCCCTATTGTAAGATCTTAGAGTTCTGAATTTAATAGAGATACAATTTTTTAATAGCCCACTATTTAAACTGCTTACTGATTCACTTCAGTTACAATCTCAGCAGTTATTGTAATTACTGAATTTTAACTAAAGAGTGAGGCACAGATGTTGTCCCTCTGTGAAAACTTTATTCAAATAATGACTTCCTCAATCTTCCAGTTGGATTTTTTGTTTATGTATTATTTATACCTTGTTCTGTTCTAGAAAAAAATTCCACTCATATGCATATAATACAAAATAGCAAGATAAGTACTTGGAGGAATTGGGGTGAAATAAAAGCATGGGTAAAACCCCCACAAAATCCAGAAAAAAATTAACAGCATATATTCTCATGGTAGACATCAGTTACAATTTTATAACTTTGTAGTAGCCAAAGCTAATACAAAGACAGGCTTAATTACAAGATTTATAACAATCTATAAAATAAAAACTAATTAAATGTTAGGATGCAAGTAACTGACAGCACAACTAATGCTTTAAATGAATCAGTGGTTATTTTTCTTGCTTAACAAGAAATACACAGGCAGGCAGTTGTTTAGTCATATTATCAGAGACCCAGGCTTTCTCTATCTTCCCTGCTATCCTTAGGGTGTTGAGTTTTTTTTCATTTTGTAGCCTCGCTGTCTCAAGTGGGCTGCTGCAACTCCAGACATCACGTCCATAATCAAGGTAGAAAGAAGAGGTAAAGGGCAGGCTAGAGAGCTCTCCTCTCACATGTATTTTTCATCAGGAAAGCAATCACTATCCTAGAGGCTTCCTTACACACTTCTTTCTATGTTTCATGGCCATAACTGGATCATATGATTTCCCCTTCAGTACAAGAGAGACTGGAAAAGTGAGCACTGCTTTTTTGGCCTTTACAGAGAAAGGAGGGCAAGCAAAGGCCTTGAGAATGGCTTTGGGTTAATGTCTTCTGCACACAGTATGAACAGTTTTTCCTGATGTAGAGCAGCCTCACTTCTGGATGTCATCAAAAGGAGGATACTGTGTGATTCCTCAGACTTTGCCCTAAACATCAATGGCTGCACTAAATAAATGCAGCAGTAAGTACCATAGCATCCCGTGGAACTTTATGTTTCTTTCTATAGGCTGATATTTCTATAGGCTAAGGCACAAATTTGGAAAAGGGAGGCCTATGCTATGCTATGCTAAGTCACCTCAGTCGTGTCTGACTCTGTGTGACCCCAGAGACGGCAGCCCACCAGGCTCCCCCGTCCCTGAGATTCTCCAGGCAAGAACACTGGAGTGGGTTACCATTTCCTTCTCCAATGCATGAAAGTGAAAAGTGAAAGTGAAGTTGCTCAGTCGTGTCCGACTCTTAGCGACCCCATGGACTGCAGCCTACCAGGCTCCTCCGTCCATGGGATTTTCCAGGCAAGAGTACTGGAGTGGGGTGCCATTGCCTTCTCCGAAAGGGAGGCCTACAAGGAATCAAAACTCAAGTCCACAGCCTTGTTATGATCTTGTTTGATCCAAGGGCCACATTTAAAAGCCTATTTACAGTAATGTATGGGCGGCAATGCTCTTGAACTACTCTTTTGTAAATATCAGTTCCCATAACCTGACTTTGAATGAGAATGAGACCACAAAAGTGAAAGGCTGTAATCTCCAGCACAAACCTACCTGGAACATGAAAACCTACATTGCTGATAAGAGCAGATACAGATGCTTTAACAACCTACTAGTGAGAGAGGAGGGTTAAGTGCTCCTTATACAAATTCAGAAGCATAACCAAGACGTATGCCTGATGGACAGATGTTCTCTGGTGGAGATGAGCCTCAAGAAGAGGTAATCATTCTTTCCACTCTATTCCCCTAGCACTTTGTCTCTTTCTCTATGATTGCACGTGCAGCCCAGATTTATGTAACTCTATTACTGCTTATAAGTCTACTCATTTTGTAGCCTCAGGCCATGTTATTTTTCATATAATAGACAGGTATATTCTTAGAAATATCTAGAAAAATGATTCTTTCATTGAACAGTGGGTGGAGGTTGCTTAGATAATGTTTGAAGGAATAACACTGCACAAAGAAATCCATGATAACTTCCTTCATGATATTTTTCCTAGTAATGACTTGAAATAAGCATTATTTGAATTCTTACCGTTTAAAGATTGGAATACTAGCTACAATGGGTTAGACACAAAAGGATAAAAGTTCAAGGGAAGGAAGATTACTTTCCTTTGAAGAAACGGTGAACTAGTTGAAGGGAGGGGCATGTAAAACATGTATCTGAGGAAGGAAACCAGAACATTTACAAACGCTGTTTCTAAAATTATTTTTGGCTGTGATGGGTCTTTGTACTGTGCATGGGTTTTCTCTAGGTGCAGCGTGTGGGCACTACTCTCCTGTGGCAGTGCTTGGGCCTCTCGTTGCAGTGGCTTCTCTTGTTGCAGAGCACAGGCTCTAGGGCATGCGGGCCTCAGTAGTTGTGGCACACAGGTCCAGCTGCCCACGGCATGCAGAATCTTCCTGGACCAGGATCCAACCCATGTCCCCTGCATAGGCAGGTGTATTCTTAACCACTGGGCCACCAGGGAAGTCCCATGGTTGTTTTAATAAAGGGTAAATTTGACATTAAGCAGAAAAAGGGTACAATTAAATTATAATGTTTTTGTGTCGAATTCCATGTTTAAGGGCTTCCTTTGTGGCTCAGCTGGTAAAGAATATGCCTGCAATGTGGGAAACCTGGGTTCGATCCCTGGGTTGGGAAGATCCCCTGGAGAAGGGCAAGGCTACCCACTCCAGTATTCTGGCCTGGAGAATTCCACAGACTGTATATAGTCCATGGGATCTTAAAGAGCTGGTCACGACTCAGCCATTTCCACTCACTCACCATGTTTAAAGTTTCCTGCTTGATAAAGAAGATTAAGGTCTATGACTTGCATTATAATTGGAGGTGTTCCATAAATAAAAAGAGTTGGTGAATAGAGTCACCTGATAACGAATTTTAAAATATACCTGTGAAATATATTCTTCATCATGTATAATCAAGCTACATCTTTTGCATTAATTGTGGGTTCCCTGGTGGCCCAGTCGGTAGTCCACTTGCAATGCGGGAGACCTGAGTTTGATCCCTGGGTCAGACAGCTCACTCCAGTATTCTTGCCTGGAGAATTCTAAGGACAGAGGAACCTGGTGGGCTTCAGTCCGTGGGGTCACAAAGAGTCAGACACGACTGAGTGACTCAGTTCAGTTCAGTTCAGTCACTCAGTTGTGTCCGACTCTTTGCGACCCCATGAGTCGCAGCACGCCAGGCCTCCCTGTCCATCACCAACTCCCGGAGTTTACTCAAACTCATGTCCATTGAGTCGGTGATGCCATCCAGCCATCTCATCCTCTGTCGTCCCCTTCTCCTCCCGCCTTCAGTTATTCCCAGCATCAGGGTGTTTTCAAATGAATCAGTTCTTCACATCAGGTGGTCAAAGTTGACTAACTTTCACTTTTCACTTTTTTAGATTGGAAACAAAACATAATCTGTTAATTGTTTTTTTATTGCTGTAAACATTAAAGAGGCATTCCCATCTTATTTTGGGTTTAGGAGCAAATGGAAAATGACATCATATAAATGACATACTAAGCTGCAAGAATAACAGCAAATGAAAGATGAACAAGACATGTGGGGAGAACAAAGAAGCTTATTTATTGGCACTGAAAGTTAAAGAATTATGGGATGGGATGTCAGGAGTGTCAGTTAGCTGGAGAGCATGAAATTTGGGCAAAGAACATCAGATTTCACATGCTAAGAAACAGTGAAAGTATTTTTTTAAAACCTGACTATTGGATTATAAAATATTTGCGAGTAATGACTGACTTCCAGGTTTACATTTATTCACTTGATAAACATTATGAAACTATGGGGGATCAAAATAAAAAATAAAAATAAGAAATAACTCCTCTATGGTCTTTGGCAGGGAAGGCAATGGCACCCCACTCCAGTACTCTTGCTTGGAGGGTCCCATGGACGGAGGAGCCTGGTGGGCTGCAGTCCATGGGGTTGCTAGGAGTCGGGCACAACTGAGCGACTTTGCTTTCACTTTTTACTTTCATGCATTGGAGAAGGAAATGGCAACCCACTCCAGTGTTCTTGCCTGGAGAATCCCAGGGACAGGGGAGCCTGGTGGGTTGCCGTCTACGGGGTCGCACAGTCAGACACGACTGAATCAACTTAGCAGCAGCAGCATGGTCCTTGGTCTGCTAGAGAAGAAATGATTTTTAAACAAAAAGCTGTCATACAAAGTGGACTGTTTTAAATTCCATGGCAGGAATATAGATCAAGTTCCAGTGATTCTGCTATTATGAAGGAGTTTCCCAGCTGTAGGGTATCAAGAAAGGCTTCCTAGAGAAGGTGACATCTGAGCTAGGGAGATGGGAAGAAGAACATCCTAGGGAGAAGAAACAGAGTAGCTAAAATGTTGGTGGCAGAAAATAGAGGCATATGTTTAGAGGTTAGAAACCAATTCAGTTTTTCTGGTCCATAAGAGCTCATTAAGTGGAAAAATGAGGGATAAGGTTGAAAACCTTAAGTTTTCAAGAAACTGTTAGGTTTAAACGAAAGCACTTGGACTTCATGTGGTAGATTATGAGGACTATCAATGGTTTTTTGAGTCCCTTACAGAAACAGAATATATGTTTTCTGAGTGGAAGAGGCAGCAAATGATAGGAATCAAGCCATCATTCTGTACACTTTGAGGAGCCCAACACTGTCTTGTTGGTCAGTCACTAAGTCATACCCTACTCTTTGTGACCCCATGGACACTTGTAGCACACCAGGCTTCTCTGCTCTCCACGATCTCCAGGAGTTTGCTCAAATTCACGTCCATTGAGTCAGTGATGAGTGATGCTATCTAACCATCTCATCCTGTGCTGCTCCCTTCTCCTTTTGCCTTCATCTTTCCAAGCATATTTATTACAGTAGAGATGACAATCTTTAAATTGGCTATTAGCGACATACCTGAGCAAGGAAGCCATCTAAGAAAGTTATTGAGAATGTCTGACATCTCCGGGGGGACAAACAAGGGATCGGCCAGGTATGCTTTGTTGGCACTCACTATCCATACCCATCTCCTTCTGCATGCTCCCTGTGTCACAGAGGCTGGAAGGCTAACATTTTACATTTCTCTGCTCTCTTGCTCCCAGGGGTCGAGATGCCTCCCATGAGATTTAGAAGATGAAATGCAGGTGGAGGCCAATTTTATTTCTGCATCAGTGATAGATTCTGGCAGAAATGAATTTCTGCAGTGGACGGACTTCACATCCCACTGTCTTGTGGCCAGCTTCACAGAAGCACCCGTGAAAGCAGTGGTTCCTTGACCTCTGGGTGTTGACAGTGAACTCCTGCCCTCTGGTTCAGAGTTACAGGGTTATAACCTCAGAACCTAGCAGTGCCACCAGCCTTGCATCTAACAGGACTTCCTCACTTACATTTAACTCTTTCGATCATTTTGTAGCGCTCAATTCCCTGTATTCAATTCCTTTCTACTTGAGGTACCTAAAATGGTCTCTGTTCCCTGCACTGAACCTCGATGGGAACAAGAGACGAAGAAACTTGCATTGCAGTGGGAGTTAGTGATTCAAGGGAGACAAGTCACTGTGGGCTGGAAGAAAAGAAATTGAAGTCAGAGGGCTTTGGGCACTACCAAGGGCACCAATGTCCTTTTTGCCCAGTGGTCACATCTATTTGAAGAGGAAGGAGAGCAAGGTAATCTTTATCCTGCACAGCTGTGTACTCAACTAAAAATAGGGAGTGCCATTAAGGAAGGGGGCAAGGAAAGATACGGGAGGACAGTTAATACTCTCAGTCACATCATTGTAGCATCCAGTCTTCCCTCATATGGAGACTGGCAATTTCCCTTTTCTTGGCCTCTCAGACACCACCCTCATCCACGGTCGTAACCTTGATGCTACTGGTGTTGTCATTTTTTGGTCGTGTTACCCTCTCTCCCTTCCTGGGGCATTTTTCTTGGAGTAATTCTCCTAGCAGTAGTTACTTTAACATTCTTTATCAGTCTATCTCTGACCACCTAAATTTCCCATCTCACTTGTCTACCTAAAAGTTGAACATCCCTCAGGCCAAACTTCCATAATGTCTTCTTCTAGAGTCATCTTGAATTTCTAGGTCCTGTCCCCAGAAGGGCTTCAGGTTATATTGCTCTTCTCCTGACCCACCTTTCTATTCTTCCTTCCAGAAGTCCAATAGTTCTTGAAAATATCTTCCGTGAAGCTTTGTTGGACTAACTGCAGCCCTCTGTATACCTCAGATGAATCTCCAACCAATGTCCCTTCTGCTGTGCCTTACCAGGGCTGAAAAACACTTTCTGTAATATAAACTGCATCGCTTACAATTTTGCCAGTATTCTTTCAGAGTTATTTTTAATCTGTGAGTTTTCTCCAACCATATTTTTTTTTCCTTTTCCACTTTTTCCATTCTTATATTAAAGAAGCTCAGGGACTGAAGCCATCTGACCATAGAAATATATGAAGAGAGACTAAATTCACATATTCTGTTGATAAAGTTTCTCTCTTGGTTTTCTTTGAGACCCAGTGAACATCTTCCTGCCTCTTCTGGGACCTATCGTGGCTCTTATCTACAACACCTTGGGCTTCCCAAGCTTCAGGCTTAGAGATGCAACCACAGACAGCTGACTTACAGTGCCACTCCCTCGAGAAATTCCCTGGCTTGTAAAAGCTCCTATTGCCTGAATGGAGTGAGGATGGTTTCCCTTGGAAGTCAAGGATCAGTTCAATATAATTCAATATCTAATCTCCAGGCAACGGGACAAGGAAAGGGGCATCTTCTGTGTCTTCAGCATTTACGATAGTCCAGGTTATGTTGCTGTAACAAACAACCTGCAAATATGAGCGACTTTAAACCAAAAGCATTAATTTCTTATTCATTCTACTTGTGCCTTGTAGGCTGGCAGGGAAACCCTGACATTATAGTTATTTAAAGGCTCAGGCTGATGGAGAAACTACCGTATTGAATACTGACGGTCCCCATTCCCGAGAGGAAAGAGAGCTCCAGAAAGCCTTGCATCAGTAATTCAACACTCTAGCCAGGAAGAGACCCATATCACTTCCATTCATTGGCTAGAACTAGTCACATGGCTCTGCCCAACCACAAGGAGACCGGGAAGTGCAATCCACTTTGTACTTAAAATGGCAGAAACCTGGAACTATTTAGAGGACAGCACTAATAATATCTAATTATTAATATTAATATCAAAATCTAGCCGATTGTAATTATTAATATTCACAAGCCACTATGTGACCCAGAATAACTTGAGGCAATTGCAATCCACATTTCTAAACCTCTTTGTGTTTCAATCAAAGGAAATCACTTTCAACATTTTGCTCCTAATTACTGTGTATCTCTCTCAAATTGTTCCTACTTCAAGGTGAAAGGTTTTGAGAGCACTGGTACAAACTCCCAGGCCTGTCTCAGCTTCCTTGTTAAACATGCTCGGCACCTGGCTCTCCTTGAGCGTCCTCCCCACCCCTCCTGTCAGCCCCAGCCTCCCCCCTGCACTTGCCCGTCACCCTGGGAGCAGCTTGCATGCATCACTGTTTCAGTGGATGGCAGCAATACACAAGGGCACCTCATTGTTGGAAAGGAACTGCCTTCTGCCTGCCAAGGACAAATGCAGACACACAAAGCAATATCAAGCAAGACTTCACATCAAAGGGAACCCTGCCTGGGCTTGCCAAGAGCAGGGCTGTCTCTGAGCCTCTCCCTTCAGCCTTGTAAGTGTTCTTAGGGCCCACGGGGCCCAGGGTGTTCCTGCCAGGCCCTCTCCCCATTCACCCAGCACTCCTGTAAACTCTGACACCTAAAGCTCAGACTCTCTCTGAATCTGGCCCCAATCACTTGAACAGAATAGAATGCCAAGTGTTTAAAAATGTTGGGTGATTAGGAAGGAAAATCCATGAGAAAGATTTACCCTGTGAACTCTGTTTGAATAGGAGAACCAAACACTTCACTCTACTTGTTCAGTGCAAGAACACAGAGAGAGTTAAGTCCCAGCCTAGAGCTTAAGAGTCGGACACGACTGAGCGACTTCACTTTCACTTTTCACTTTCACACACTGGAGAAGGAAATAGCAACCCATTCCAGTGTTCTTGCCTGGAGAATCCCAGGGGCAGGGGAGCCTGGTGGGCTGCCGTCTATGGGGTCGCACAGAGTCGGACATGACTGAAGTGACTTAGCAGCAGTAGAGCTTAAGGGGAAAAAGCACAGCAGGGACACTTACCTACTAAGGAAGGAAGGATGCTCTGGGAACAGAGGTTGGGGACCATTAGAACCAATGCTGAAATGGAGACTGGATGTCCTAGGCACTCACACCTAGATGGGGAGAAGTGGTTTCCAAAGAAACTTCTAGTTCTGTTTTTTGAATCAACACAGGGAGTTCAGGTTCCATTCAGGAAAAGAAAAAAGTCTCTGTTTTAGAAGGAAGATGAGGAAAAAATATAAAAACGGACTGACAGTGACAGAAAAAGGGAAAGAAACTATTTTAGAAAACAAGTGAGGCATTCTGATCTGGATGCTAAAGAACTCTTTTGGAAAGCTGCATTAATCATCAAAATACAATAGAAGATTTTGAAAGTTTTAAAGCCAAAGACTGTGAGAGATGGAAGGGGAATTTAGATTGTTTTTTCCAAAAAAAAAAAAAAAATTGTTTTGAGTTAAATTTCTGAGGCTCTGGGATGTCAAAGGACTTTCTGTCACACTGATTAGTGACAAAGCAGTAGCTAGAACCCTGATCTGGCTCCCAGGTTCCGTGCAGCAGACCGAGACATGGAATGGGATCAGAGTGAAGGTCTGAAGCCTCATCAAGTACAGTATTTTTAACACATGGCTTCAACCCTTTGACTAAGATCTTCCACTGTGGCCAAGCCTACTGCCCTGTTCCAACAGCTTCCCAGAACGGTAGTAATTAGAGCAAAAAAAAAAAAAAAAAAATAATGGCCAGGGCCCAGAGAAAATGTCGCAGTTCTAAAAGTGGGAGGAGGTAGAGATAATGTCTTCACATAATTTCCTACTTCATATGACTGTGTATCCATGGAGAGAGCTCAAGCTTTCCATGATGGGGGAAAAAAAATTGACATCTTTTACTAACCTCCCACCGAAAGGCAACATTTTCTTCACTATGAATGCAGGCAACAAACTAAGACAGTATTTGCAGAACTTGGACTTTGTCACTAATAAAAATACGAAATATTCTCATATTATATCAGTTTAGTAGCTATCTTGGTATATCTTTATCCTCATTACTACTTTGCAATTATGGTAGTCATTTGATCTGCCACTGGAGCTTGTTATTCAGTGCTTAATAAATAAGCACATATATGGCTATGTTACAGATTTTTATAAATATTTTGAAGACAAAATTTTATTATAATTAGATTCCCTTGTAATCCTCTGTATTTTATGTTATTTTATGCAGTTAAAGGCATTGTTCTGAGAAGGGATCCATAGACTTCATCTGGCTATCAAAAGGGTCATGGCATGATGGTTGGGAACCCTTGACATATAAGGGGTGAGTGAGTGTCAGGTTGCTGACGGGTACCCATGTCACTTGAGCCCATGTCTCTGTGCCATCACCCTGTGGGCTCAGAGTGACAGAGATGCTCACTTGTCATTCCGGATTGGAGAACTGCCAGTGTCTCTTGTTTGAGATTCCAGGATGCGCCAACATTTGAAAGCTGGTATGACTATATTACAAACATGACAGAAAAGAATCCATTGTTTGGCATTATTATTAAAATGAAAGCTCATAGGGATTTGGTGACATTTATATTAAGAGGGCTGTATTCACATGTCTCATGGAAGTTTTTTCCCAGGGAGTTGGCATTCCAAAATCCACTCAAAAGGAAATCAGATTTTTCAAAGATGGCAATGTTGGTTTGGCATGGCAAATAAATGTTTAGAAAGAATGAAATTTTAAAACACCCAGGCACCATTTTCCACCTCTCCAATAGGCAAAGAATTTTAAAGATGACAGTTCGCAGGAATGGGGGGGTGTAATGAAATGGGTGCTTTCATAGGCTGCCCACAAGACCAAGAGTTGGCATAACTTTTCTAGATGGCAGTTTGGACTCTATATTTTCAGGGCTTTTTACCCAGTAATTTCACTTCCAGGAATTCATCCCTATACACAGAATTACAAGATATTCTTTCAAGGATATTCATCAAAATATTATTTATAACAGTCAAAACTGGGAAACAACATGAACGCCAACAATATGAGGTTGGTTAAAGAAATTATGCTACCGCTGCAGGGCACGCTATTATGTAGCTAATTTTAAAAAATAACCATTCTGAAAATATTTAATGACATGGGAAAATGCATGAATATAATGTTAGACTTAAAATGCAAGACATAAAACTGCATGTGTAAAATAATCCTGTTTTTTAGTTTCAAAAATAGTCACTGTATTTCTTTGTAATCTTATTTATATGCATTTGCATGTAGAGCATATATGTGTTTAAAAGAAAAACTTGGGAAGAAAGGCATCAAAGTGTCAGTTCATACTGGCAATCTTTGAGTGGTTGTATTTAAATCCTGTATTTTTATTTATTGACTTTGTTATATTTCGTCTGTGGTTTATTCTGACATTAAATAAAGCAGTAAGATGTTGTGTTTTAAATAATGAGTTGGTGCCACCAGGGCTGATCTCTGTTTTCAGGGCCTTCTTGTTGCTCCAGACAAAAGTTTGTTTTGCTGGTTGCTACTGAGTGTTATTTTTCTCCTAACCTTTGCTCTCTTTCCCCACCCTGGGCTTTGAGATGTCTGATTTAACCAAGTTCAGGGTATTCTACTCATGTACATTTCCCCCTCTAGCTTGACCAAAAACTTCAGAAACTACATCAGGGCTGCCAAGCTGATAGAATCAGCACCAGCATGAATGTCAACCAGAAACCTCTAGGCATAATGAGAAATAGTTCAGTGGGGGAATTTGAAGCTTTTGTAAACAAAACTGAGGATGGAGCTTAAAATAGGGTGAGAATTTGAGAAAGCATCTGCCCCTCTTCTCTTTTTACTTGTAGCTGTTTCTGCCTAGCTGTGCTTTGTGCATGTCAAGGGCCAGGAAGGGCGATGAAAAAGAATTCTTCTAGAGCCACTTAACCTTTCACTGATATTTGCTTGAAAGTCATACATTTTCAACTTTCAGTGATTATTTAGTAGGTAGTGTATAAATTGGCTGGAAAGAAATGTTTGGCTCGATGAAGATATTATCTATTGATTTTACCTTGAAAGAGAATTATGAAGGCAGTTTTCTGTCTGGGAATGTTTGTTTTAGGCATCTACTATCTGCAATGCCATTTGGAATTTTGAAAACACTAGAGTCTATATTCCCTTCCTCCTCTCTTTCTTAAACTTGGATCGATGCTCTCCTGGGTGAAGTTTAAAATAATAAAAACTGAGAAACCATTTACTCAATGCCTGCTGTTGCATAGCAATCTAAACAAACAAGCCCCTTTCCTCCGTTAAGAACTTCCAATAAAACAAATCACAAAGGTTGTGTTTAAAAAAGATGATTTCCAAGACTCCTTTTTTCTTCTTTAAAAGCTTCCTTTAAAAAAAAAATTAGAGGCCAAAGATTGCAGGCAAAAATTGACTTTTTAGTGAGTCACTTCTCATACTACTGCAGGGATTTGAAAACTTTCGTTTGTGGTGAGGCCAGAGGGGCTGAGCTGGACACATGAGTACCAAGCCAACCAAAACAGGAAAAACAATAAGAAATAATACTAACCATCAAGGGTTCAGCATCCTCTGTGTGCCCGGCACAGGGCCATGTCAATTACCTAATCCCCTAACTAACCTCTTGTGTTGGGTGTCTGCCATCTATATGTCCAGGCCTTCCCTCTACTCTTTTCCATCCTGTTCTCTGCTCAGGAACCATGATCTGTGTGGACTTCAACAAAAGGCTCTCTTGCCCATGGGCACTGGCAAGAGAGAGGAGGGAGGAGGCGAGGATAGGGTACTTATTTTCCTGGCGCCTGACCTGCTGGTTACGACAGGTTGGCTGCGTCCCTCTGTTCAGAGTCTCAGCCGTGGCCAAACAGCCCTCCCTGTCCAACTCCCCTCCTTGAGTCCAGGAATTGCTCCTCACCCTCTGCCCCTTCAGGCTTCCTGGCGGTAAGAGCTCCTCACTGTTGCTAGCTCCAGAGGGTGACCCTATCCCCTTTTTTAAATTACTTTTTGTCTGCACCGGGTTTTTGTTGCTGCATGAGGGCTTTCTGTAGTTGCGGCAAGTGGGGGCTACACTTGAGTTGTGGTGCTTGGGCTTCTCATCGCAGTGACTTCTCTTGTTGTGGAGCAGGGGCTCTAGGCATGCAGGCTTCAGTAGCTGTGGCCCACGGGTTCAGCTGCTCCACAGCAGGTGGCATCTTCCCAGACCAGGGATTGAACCTGAGTCCCCTGAACTGGCAGGCAGATTCTTAACCAGTGGACCATGATGGAACTCTGATGACTCTAACTTAATGATAGAGTCCAGCCTTACCCAGACCTCTGCAAAGAGTCTCTTGGTCCACTCACTTCAGTCACCCCTTTTTTGGGTGCCATTTGTCTCCTGCATACCTGTTACCCCTGCCTCCACCCGCAGGCAGACACTGGTAGTTCTTGCTAAGAGGACTATTATAGTTCCCTGACTGTTACTTTCTAGATTATTTTATATTCTCTTGTAAAGCAAATCTTTCTTTTTTAAAAATTACATATATATATATATATATATATATATATATATATATATATATGTATGTATGTATATCTATTGGAGAAGGCAATGGCACCCCACTCCAGCACTCTTGCCTGGAAAATCCCATGGACGGAGGAGCCTGGTAGGCTGCAGTCCATGGGGTCGCTAAGAGTCGGACACGACTGAGTGACTTCACTTTCACTTTTCTCTTTCATGCACTGGAGAAGGAAATGGCAACCCACTCCAGTGTTCTTGCCTGGAGAATCCCAGGGACGACGGAGCCTGGTGGGCTGCCGTCTATGGGGTCGCACAGAGTCGGACACGACTGAAGCGACTTAGCATAGCATAGCATAGCATAGCATATGTATATCTATATTTTATTGACGTATAGTTGGCTTACAGTGTTGTCTTAGTTTCAGGTATACAGCACAGTGATTCAGTTGTGCATACATACTTATATATGCATAAATATATATAGACTCTTTTTCAGATTCTTTCTCTTTTAGGTTGAGTATAGTTCCCTGTGCTATACAGTTGGTTCTTGTGGTTATCTATTTCATATATTATAGTGTGTATATGTTAATCCCAACCACTTAATTTATCCTCCCCCCTTTCTCCTTCAGTAACCTTATTTGCCTTCTATGTCTGTGAGGAAGATCTTTCTAAAGCTCTGCTAAGACACTCAATTTGCCCCTGCTCCCCACAGAAAAGCATTCAAACATGCCAGAGCTCTCAGTCTGTGCTCCATTTCTTAAAAGATGGTGCAATTTTCTCTTTCCTTATGATTGCTCACACCGTCAATGGGCCTTTGCTACCCGCTTCCAAAATTACACTCATCCATCAAGATTCTCCTCCAGCCCCACTTCTTCCAGTTAGTCTGCCCTCCCTGATGTTCCTGTTGGAATGTCTTTCTGTGCAAGTTACTGGGAAATCAATGACCTATCACCTTGCCATACATCCTTTAGTATTTTAGAAACTTTATTTAAATTTTAAATCATTTGACTTTTCAAAAACATGGACTTTGCCGCCAAGTAGTTTTGGCCTTGACTAGAAGCTCTGTCAACAGTGGAAACTCACATTACTTATGAACCTGGCAGAGTCTCCTTGACTCCAGAATGAAAGGGATATAGTAATATCCACCTTACATGGTACTGTGAGGATTAAGGGAATACCTATAAAACTCTTACTATACAGAATGGCAGATAAATATTATTTTACCTCTCTTGTTTTCTCTTTCTTTCCACTAGGGCTCAAAACTAGCTCAGTTCAGTTCAGTTCAGTTCAGTCGCTCAGTCGTGTCCGACTCTTTGAGACCCCATGAATTGCAGCACGCCAGGCCTCACAGTCCATCACCAACTCCCGGAGTTCATTCAGACTCATGTCCATCGAGTCAGTGATGCCATCCAGCCATCTCATCCTCTGTCGTCCCCTTCTCCTCCTGCCCCCAATCCCTCCCAGCATCGGAGTCTTTTCCAATGAGTCAACTCTTCACATGAGGTGGCCAAAGTACTGGAGTTTCAGCTTTAGCATCATTCCCTCCAAAGAAATCCCAGGGCTGATCTCCTTCAGAATGGACTGGTTGGATCTCCTTGCAGTCCAAGGGACTCTCAAGAGTCTTCTCCAACACCACAGTTCAAGCATCAATTCTTCGGCGCTCAGCTTTCTTCACAGTCCAACTCTCACATCCATACATGACCACAGGAAAAACCATAGCCTTGACTAGACGGACCTTTGCTGGCAAAGTAATGTCTCTGCTTTTCAATATGCTATCTAGGTTGGTCGTAACATTCCTTCCAAGGAGTAAGCGTCTTTTAATTTCATGGCTGCAATCACCATCTGCAGTGATTTTGGAGCCCAGAAAAATAAAGTCTGACACTGTTTCCACTGTTTCCCCATCTATTTCCCATGAAGTGATGGGGCCAGATGCCATGATCTTCGTTTTCTGAATGTTGAGCTTTAAGCCAAGTTTTTCACTCTCCTCTTTCACTTTCATCAAGAGGCTTTTTAGTTCCTCTTCACTTTCTGCTATAAGAGTGGTGTCATCTGCATATCTGAGGTTATTGAGATTTCTCCCGGCAATCTTGAGTCCAGCTTGTGTTTCTTCCAGTCCAGCGTTTCTCATGATGTACTCTGCATAGAAGTTAAATAAGCAGGGTGACAATATACAGCCTTGACATACTCCTTTTCCTATTTGGAACCAGTCTGTTGTTCCACGTCCAGTTCTGACTATTGCTTCCTGACCTGCATATAGGTTTCTCAAGAGGCAGGTCAGGTGGTCTGGTATTCCCATCTCTTGAAAAATATTCCACAGTTTATTGTGATCCACACAGTCAAAGGCTTTGGCAGTCAATAAAGCAGAAATAGATACTTTTCTGGAACTCTCTTGCTTTTTCCATGATCCAGCAGATGCTGGCAATTTGATCTCTGGTTCCTCTGCCTTTTCTAAAACCAGCTTGAACATCAGGAAGGTCACGGTTTACGTACTGCTGAAGCCTGGCTTGGAGAATTTTGAGCATTACTTTACTAGCGTGTGAGATGAGTGCAATTGTGCGGTAGTTTGAGCCTTCTTTGGCATTGCCTTTCTTTGGGATTGGAATGAAAACTGAACTTTTCCAGTCCTGTGGCCACTGCTGAGTTGCCCAAATTTTCTGGCATATTGAGTACAGCACTTTCACAGGATCATCTTTCAGGATTTGAAATAGCTCCACTGGAATTCCGTCCCTCCACTAGCTTTGTTCATAGTGATGCTTTCTAAGGCCCACTTGACTTCACATTCCAGGATATCAGGCTCTAGGTGAGTGATCACACCATCGTGATTATCTTGGTCGTGAAGACCTTTTTTGCACAGTTCAACATGAAATGCTGACCACATTTCATGTATTATCCTAAGCATTTTGCACACATTCGTTTCCTTATAGCAGTCTTATGTATTTTTGACCTTCCCAGGTGGCAGCAGGGGTAAAGAATCCACCTGCCAATATAGGAGACACAGGAGACCTGGGTTTGATTCCCCAGTCAGAAAGATTTCTCTGGAGTAGGAAATGGCAACTCACTCCAATATTCTTGCCTGGAAAACTTCACAGACAGGGGAGCCTGGTGGGCTACAATCCATGGGGTCCTAAAGAGTCAGACATGACTGAGCACATGCACGGATTTATATATTATTATTTTCCCTATTTTATGGATGAAGAAACTAAGGTACAGAGAGGTTAAGAAAACTTGCCCAAGGACTACAGTGGGAGCCTTGATTCACAGGTAGATTGGAGGCTTTTGGAGACAAAAACCCAGCTTTATACCAGATTTCTTTCTTTCATAGGGCCAAGCATGATGTCTTACATATAGTCAGTGTTCAATGAATGTTGATTTCATTCCAAGAGGGGAAGGCAATTAGGCCAGTTTCGCAATAGGCAGGGGGGTAGAAAAACACTTTGCCGAAGCAGCAGCTGCTTCCAGGAAGTAAGCGGTAAGTAACAGCGCAGCTGAGAAAGAGCTAGGACGTGAGGATCCAAAGAATGTGGCTGCTGCCGGAAGTCAGAGGGAAGCCAGCTGGGGTGACGTAAGAAAGAAGAGAACCTGAGCAGGGAGGCCCGCGAGGTTGGAAACCTGCACCTACGAAGCCGGAACTCCTCTCCCAGCCATCCCCCTGGCCCCGCGAAGGCACTAAATCTTACCCCATCCTGTGGTTATACCGCTGGAGCATCCTTAAAAACACTTAACCCCAAACTGATGGGCCCTTTCCTGCTGCCTTTCTTACTGAAGCCAGCAACCTCAGAGCTTTTTGGAATTTCTGTTTAAAAAAAAAAAAAAAACAACACAAAACCCAGATCCTTGGACTCATTCGTTCTCCAACATAATGTCTCTCACACCAAGCATGGGACATATGGCCGAGCATCTGGGTGGGGGCAGATCGGCCAGCAGTGCTGGCGGGCGGGCGGCACAGGCTTTCATTAGAATGGATATGTCACAGTAAATCATTTTGTAAAAGTTCCCTCCCCTTCTCTCTGCATAGCGAAACATAAAGGAAGACGAATTACCCACAGCTCCATAATGCTGTTTGAATATGCCAAAGTTTGTGCCTGAGACACTTAACTGACACCGCCTTAAATATCTTTTTAATATCTTGGCCAGGTCAGGCATACCAATGGCATTACAGAGCTTGCAAATCAATGCCCCAGCTGTTTTGGTTTTTTAATAAAACTGAATGTGATCTCTTTTAAATGATTGCCTTCCACCCCCTAGTTTTCTGCAGGGCTTTCAGAGAGTGGGACTCTCGGCAGCCTTGAAGTCAGGACTTGGCTCTGAAAGGACAGTTGTTCCTTTGGGGTGGGGGTTGGGGGTAGAAATCAGACATTTGTGGGATTACTGTCGTCATCTTTCCCTAGTTTTCCCGGCCTCACAAATCTGGTGATGGACATAATTCACAAAACCAATTTGTGGTTTGCTGTTTTCAAAAATGAATTTACCAAAATGTTGCTGACGAATCTGAAGTTCTCAACTTCTAAAAAATCCCATCAGTTTCTCTGACTGGGTTCAGTCCAAGTGATTTATTCATAATTTTATTAGAGATCTTTCCCCAGACAAATTCTCTGTATCTGAATATCAACATCATGGAAATTGAAAGAGCCCCTACCAAGAATTCAACCATATGCATGTGACTTTTGCCCTTGGGGAAAAAAAAAAAATGGAATATGTGAAACTGTCATCAACAGGAACCATCTTGCCTTCTGTATATACATGGTCCCCAGTTACGACAGGAATTCCTCATGCAAATAGGGAGGTGATCTTGTCAAATCTGAGGTCCCAGTAGGAGGAAAAATCCAATGTAAGTGCTTATAAATCAGTTTTATAATGATATTAGTTGACTGCTACTTGTGTGGGTCATAAATGTGACATCACGATAAACAGTCTTGTTACTCTGAGGATGTATTTGAAGGACTCTTTTATTGGCTTTGAGATATTACAGTACCTCCAACAGGAAGGTCTCATCTGCTCTCGCAGTTTATTGCTTTTACTTTCTATAGTCGGTGCAAATTGTCTAAGCTTTGTTTCTTCTAATATTTTTCCTGAGGTTACATTTGTGGAAGTCTGTGTTTTCCCTGGGCCTTCGGAACCACAAGCCAAATTAAGAGGAATGGGGAATTGGAGCTTCAGCTGGGCCCCTGGAGAGGCCTTCTCTCACTGCCTTCCCGCCCCTGACTTTTCACAAACCAGCTCCAAAGCAACTAAAATTTCTCCCCACCCCACCCCCCTTTTTTTCTGACCACAGGCAAAGATCTGTCTCCTTGGTTCTCTGAAAGATATCCATTCCTGAATTTCACCCTCAACCACAGTGGAGGAAAGGGAATAACTGAGGTCAGGAAATATGGAAAGAATGTTAACAATTTACCACTAAAATATACATTAAGAATATTTTCAGTAAGTATAATCTCCACGTTGAACTTCTAAATCTAGAATTCTCCTGTCATGGGACCATCTTCACATTTACGCGTGCCCCTTTCAGCTTCAACTCAGCCCTTCCTGAAGGAACGCTCTTTAAAAGATAGAGCTGATTAAAAGGAGACAAATAAGGTCTCCAAGTTTCCCTCCCTGTTCAACCCTGGACTGCACTGATTATCACTGTTAAAGCAGATAGGCTAAAATACTCATCTTTTACATGAGCGAGTGCCTGCATATCACCAGAGATGTGAATAGACATAAAAATAGAAGTGAAAATACACTCACAGGTAATGCCTTCAATTGAATACTAAGTTCTGTTAATAGAAATCCAAAGTCATGAATACTTTTGCTTTAAGAATATCACAGAGGGACTTCCTTGGCGGTCCAGTGGTTTAAGACTTTGCCTTCCAACGCAGGGGGTGTGGGTTCGATATTTGGTTGGGAAGCTATCCCACAAGCTGTGCAGCCAAAAACACCCCCATAAAAACAGAAGCAATATTGTAACAAATTCAATAAGGACTTTAAAAATGACCCACATAAAAAAAAAAAAAAACCTTAAAAAAAAATAATGTCACAGCATGTCAGCACTAGAAAGGGACTTAGAGATTCTTTTTCATTTTTTAATCTTTATTGAATTTGTTGCTGTATTGCTTCTGTTTTATGTTTTGGTTTTTTGATCCCAAAGCATGTGGGATCTTTGTCCCCCAAGCAGGGATTGAACCTGCATCCCCTGAATTGGAAGGTGAAGTCTTAACCACTGGACCCGCAGGGAAGTCCCTTAGAGATCCTGTTATTCAACCCCTCACTTTGTACAGTGACACCAGTAACAATAAACACCATTGCTAGTATAGATTGATTATCTCATTTAATCCTAACAATCAAATGTCTCATCCCCATTTTGCAGATGAGAAACCAAGGAAGAGAGAGGAGAAGTAATTTGCTCAAGCTGAAGTGGTAGAGGTAGTATTCAAATTGAGGCACTCAAGTTCCTAGTTCAGACATCAGAGAACCTCCAGGGACTTGAGTCTCCAGCAACTGGCCTCTTTGCCCTGCCCTGGGGCAAGTGGATGGTTGAGAACTGCCTAACTTTATCGGCTCCTTCCTTGTCACATGGCTCCCCCTCACCCTAATCTCAGGTTGGCCTGGAGTGGCTGTCATGATCTAAGATGAATCTGCCTTGGTCCCAAGGGCTGGAGCCAGGGCCTCCCCAGACATGCATACTGGGCTGCATCTGTCGCTAATGGGATTTCCAGATTTCTGTGTCTTGATGAGCCCCCACTTGGCAGCCTTGCATATCTGTGAATCTAATGTGTGCAGTCATGCTCTTCAGCTGTTCCAGTCTGGCAAAAAAGCAAGGATGTCTGTGGTCAGG
The DNA here is from genome assembly GCF_029378745.1 of Bos indicus. NCBI lineage: Eukaryota > Metazoa > Chordata > Mammalia > Artiodactyla > Bovidae > Bos > Bos indicus. The sequence goes on from NC_091760.1 coordinate 118,290,293, forward strand.
TTAACTCTGAGAGCAGACTGACTGTGAAAGAAATGGACCTCTTATCTGGGTTAGGTTTCTGAGTCCATCTTTGCAGGGCTGAAGCTACCTTGAGAATGCAACATGTAATGTGATAATAATGCCTCCAACACTCATTTTCCTGAGATCCTGAGCATTTCCTGTATTATTTCCTTAGAGCTCTTTTTTCCCCTCTTCCTCTTTTTCCTAAGCAACATATTGTAACTTGAAGGCCACTGTCTTGTTCAGCATTGTTTTCTCTGTATATTACCTAGCATAGGGCACTAAACTTTGAACACCAACCAATTATTATTAAATCCAAAAAAGAATAGCTTGTACCCATGCCATATTTTCTCACTGACCTATGTAGTGAAGTGAAGTGAGTCTCTCAGTCGTGTCCGACTCTTTGTGACCCCATGGACTATACAGTCCATGGAATTCTCGAGGCCAGAATACTGGAGTGGGTAGCCTTTCCCTTCTCCAGGGGATCTTCCCAATCCAGGGATCAAACCCAGGTCTCCGACATTGTAGGTGGATTCTTTACCAGCTAAGCCACAAGGAAAACCCAAGAATACTGGAGGGGGTAGGCTATCCCTTTTCCAGCGGATCTTCCCGACCCAGGAATCCAAGCAGGATCTCTTACATTGCAGGCGAATTCTTTACCAACTGAACTATCAGGACCTGTGTAGTGGACTTGGGCTACCCACACTCATTCTATATCCCAACATATCCACTTCATTTTTGGAGAATTCTTTTTCCCTCACAATGTGAGATCTTAGTGATCAGTAAGTCCAAGTGCCCACTTCTTGCTCCGGCAGCTGCAGAGGCAAGTCTCTATCTCATAGGGTTGTAATGTGTATTTAATGAGTTAATTCAGAATAGCATCCAAAACATGCAGTAACTGCTCAGTAAGTATTAGCTCTTTACTTGCTGTTATTGTTCTTCTTCATCTTGTTCTTGTTTACCTTCTCATTTTTATTTTTATTATTAGATTACTATCCTTTTACGGCAGTGGGACAAGGGCATTTGACCTGAACTTGGCCACTCAGACTCTTTTCTCCTGGCATGTTGAACATTGTATGGTTTACATAGAACAGAAGATGTGGTTGGATTTTTAATTGCAAAATATAACAGCACTTAGGAAAGAGTGCATAAAACTATATGGTTGGTGGGTTAGTCACTAAGCCATGTCCGACTCTTATGACCCCCATGGACTGTAGCCTGCTAGGCTCCACTGTCATGGGATTTTCCAGGCAAGAATACTGGAGTGGGTTGCCATTTCCTTCTTCAGGGGAGCTTCCTGACCCAGAAATCAAGCCCAGGTTTCCTGTCTTGGAATCCCATGACAAAGGAGCCTAGCAGTGGGCTGGCCTCAAAGCTCAGTTGGTAAAGAATCTGCCTGCAATGCAAAACTACTTGCAAGATTTACAAATAGCTGAACACGTGCCCACAGGGCACCACTGTGAAGACTTCAGCCTCCTGAAGCTTTCTGTGTGTCCCTCACCAGTTGAAACCTTCTCCCTCATCAGGGACAGCTTCATGGGTATGTTGGCTGTGCAGTGGCAAAGGACTCTGTGCTCAGAAATGTCCCAGGCTTGGGTTCATGCTTTGAGTTGCCATCTTGAAACTCCTAATAAACTTTGACCAAACAGTCATGCATTTTCATTTTGCATTGGGCCCTAAAAATTATGTACTCTGGTCCAATTTTCACTTCTTGAGGTAACCATTGTCCTGACTTCTATGAAGATAATTTTCCTGCTTTTCTTCTTTTTAAAAAATTTTTTATTTTGTATTGAAATATAGGTGATCAATGATATTGTGTTAGCTTCAGGTGTACAGCCAAGTGAGTTATACTTATTCATGTATTGATTCTTATTCAAATCCCCTGCTTTTTTTATATATATATTTTTTTTTACCCTTGTGTATATCTGGAGCTCTTCATCCCAGTGGTATATTCTCTGACATACTCCTGCTACCAATCCTATGGTTCCTGTTTCATAGGCGTCAGAGATGCCCTGTCTGTCTGCTTTCAATATTCTCCCAATACATTTTATTTTGCTCAGGTTTGCCAGTGTCACTTTCTGTTGTTAGTGATCAAGGAAACACAACTGGTACAGTCTGTTACTAAAAGACTCTTGACAGAGAAATATCAAGAGTATACAATATTTACTCTTGATATTTTATATTTATATTTTTCTTTGTTTTGTTTCTTTTGCCAATACCCCTAAGTCTGATGGGTATTCTACAGATTTGAGATTCATTTAAGAAGCCAGATTTATTTAAGAAACATCTAACCTGACAAATTCTTATTCTCTAGCAGAAGAAACTGAAACTTAAAGTTGTGAAAGCAGTTACCTGTGTTTAGAAAAATATCTTCAAGCAAGCCATGAAGCCTAATGTACCTGCCAATGACACTTTTCTGAAAAATTGCTTCAGGTTGCTAATGGATTGCCACTTTTTGGAGAACTCCTCCCCACAACATATGGTTGTGGTAGGACTCCCAGTTGCTTAACCTCAGGTGATTGGTTCAGCCATAGTCATGTGACCTATAAACAACCAATAATAATCTTCCCTAGGCGTTTTCTGCTTGAACCATCAAAAGATCCCTGGCCTTGGAGACCCTGGAATGATACAGGCTAGGGCTGTCGTGGTAAATTCAGGGAATGGAAAATGAGGAAAAATTCCTATTGCAGTAAAGACTGAAGCCAACACATAAAAGGCAGTAAGTAGAAGCCATGAAGTACCCAGAGGGTTGGTAGTTGATGGTGGCATAAAAGCAGAGAAATGCTGGTTGCCAGACTTCTCTGAGCCTCTTGGGGGACTGTGACGTCTTGAGGAACATTTCAGCGCCCCATGACACTTGGCTTTATTGCTGTCAAGATGGTTCCCTCCTCTTCCTATTTCCCTGTGTGTCCTAAGACAAACTTTGACCAACTTGCAATCTTGTTTCCTTCAACTTCATTCTCCATGGAGCAGCCAAAGCAAACATAATAAAATTAATATTTTATAACTGCTCTCAGGATATGGCTTCAAATTCTTAGTATCATTTGGGATGGTTTATGATCTTGGCCCTTGCTTGCTTCTCCAGCCTTGTTCTCACCACCTCCCTGCCCCACCTCCATCCCTTCTCTTACACGCTCTGCTCCAGAACCACTCCCTCTCCCTCTTACTTTTTACTCACCTCTCCCTACCTTGCTGTGAGTTTCCTCACCTCCCTCTATCTTGCTGTCTCCTACTCTTCCTTGAGGGTTTCATTTGAATGTCTCTTCCTCCAAAAGATTTTTCCTGACCCCAAAGACTGGGATTCACAATCATGCACTATAGAGCTCTTTTATTTTACAATCTATTTTATTGAAAGATAGTTGAATTACAATGTATTAGCTTCTGGTATGTGTGTGTGTGCAAAGTCACTTCAGTTGTGTCTGACTCTTGTGACCCCATGGACTCTAGCTCTCCAGGGTCCTCTGTCCATGGGATTCTCCAGGCAAGAACTGCACTGTGTTGCCATTCCCTTCTCCAGGGGATCTTCCCAACCCAAGGAATGAACCCAGGTCTCCTGCATCGTAAGCAGATTATTTACCATCTGAGCCATCAAGAAAGCCCAAACTAATATAATTATTCATTATATTATATATATTCTTTTTCATATTCTTTTCCATTATGGTTTATCAAAGGATATCGAATATATATAGTTCCCTGTGCTATGCAGGAGGATCCTACTGTTTATCCATTCTGTATATAATACTTTGCATCTACTAATCCCCAACTGTCAATTTATCTCACCCCCACTGTCCCTTGGCAACCAGAAGTCTGTTTTCTATGTCTGTGAGTCTGTTTTGTAGCTAAGTTCATTTGCGTCATAATTTAGGTTTCACATGTAAGTGCTGTTGTATGATATTTGTTTTTCTCTTTCTGACTTATCTCACTTAGTATGATAATCTCTAGTTGTATCTATGTTATTGCAAATGGCATTGTTTCATTCTTTTTTATGGCTGAGTGATACTCCATTAGAAATGTTTATACGCATCTTCTTTATCCATTCATCTGGCAGTGGACACTGAGGTTGTCTCTATGTCTTGGCTATTGTGAAGAGTGCTGCTAAGAACAGGGGAGTGTAAGTATCTTTTCAGATTTGGATTTTGTCCGGATACATGTCCAGGAGTGGGATTGCTGGATCACATAGCAACTCTATTTTTATTTTTTTGAGGAACCCAGATACTGTTCTCCATAGTGGCTGCACCAGTTTTCATTCTCACCAAGAGTGTAGGAGGGATCTCTTTTTAGAGCCCTTTATTTTAAACTGTAGAGTTTAGAGAACTGTGGAGTTCTTTATTTTAAATTGAATGATTCTTTAATTTGTCTGTTTCTGACTTGGCTGTATGTTCCTTAAGGGTGACAGGCACATGGCTGGTGTATAAATGAAAGGATGAGATTAGAAGAAACAATAGAACACTACACTTCTGTAGCTAGAGCCCACGGCTGAAGTGTGGGTAAAGGGTGATCAGAAATTTGCACTAGAATCTCGGCCAAAATGTGGGCCAGGGCCCCAAACACTAGTTGAACAAGACCACTAGGGACCATGAATTACTTCGGAAACTACCTCCTTAATCAGGTTTGTTTAAGACAGCCTGGCAAATTAAGACAGCCTGGCAAATCCATCCATTTTCTTCCCTTCCAGGGAAACTAAGTCTGTGAGCACTGGATTTGGGAGAAGTGTTCCTGAGCAGAAGTCATAAGGTCAAACTTTACGATACCATGGAACAGTAGGAAAGCACAGGAATCACAATTTCTTTGATCAAATTATTTTGATTTAAATTCCCCCTCATCAACTCTGCTAAAATCTCAGGCAATTTTTTACAATGTCATTCTGTGTTTAATGCTCATCATTAAATTGTTCATCAATTTAAATCAATAAGTTGGCAAAATAGTTGCAGGAACTGAGGTTTCCCTTGCTCTTCAGTACAGAAAGGAACATAGAAGGAATGTTCAAGAATGTATTTCCTTCTGGGTCTCAATTGAAGGTGGCCATTGGTAACAGTAAGGACTGGACTCAGAATAATCACAGGCATGTACCAAGCTACATCAGTTTACCATGGTAGACAGCAAGAATCAACCACAGCACTTTCCCCCTCAAGCTTGCAGTTGGCCTCAGAACCCTTCCCAACACAATGGTAACTTGAGCAGATCAGGGTGAAATTCATTTGTCATGCCTGGTCTAGGCACTGATCAGAGGCGTGACTCTTCAAAATTAAGTTGTTAAACAGCTATTAGGTGATGCCCTAATGTCCTACTGAGAATATAAACTAGCAACTTGCAGGTTTGTGACTTATTCTTTCATTTTAAGAACACTTACTGATTGCACTTAATTCAGAGCAAAGCAAATAGGGTAGCAGAGTTAAACCAAAATGCCTGGATTGTGATCCCATAGAAGTTTCTCTCTCTTCTTCCAGCCACACAGGATATTCGATCCTTCTAATGCTGTTAGCTGTTGGCTTCCAACAACTGTGAAGAAGAGGAGGAAACCTGACACTTTAGTTGGATGGTGTTTGTACAGATGTAGCTTCTTCCTTAGCATATTTGGTTCGGAGGAACTCAAGGAGCTAGGAGCTGAATCTCAGGAATGTGCAAATAAAGTGACATTGACACAGACCTTTAGGAACATTTGCAAGACCCATTCTAACCCCACTTAGAGCAGAGGTTCTTAATCTTTATTGGGCATGAACTCCTTTAGCAGTCTGGTTACGCTTATAAATCCTTCTCATAAGATTGTCTTTAAAGAAGACAGTAAAAGAAAACACATTAGGTTATAAAGGAATCTGGTTATAATGAAATACAGTTATTGAAATATTTGTTTAAAAATCTTGATGTAGGGACTTCCCTGGCAGTGTAGTGGTTAAAACTTTACCTTCCAATGCAAGGGGATGCTGGTTCAATCCCTTGCTGGGGAACTCCCACTTGCCATGGTGTGGCCAAAAAATAAAAATGAAGAAGTTAAAAAAAGTAAAATCTGTGACAGTAATATATGTGTTTCTTGATTAAGCATTAAGATCTAAGTGAAGGTCAAAGAGAAGTGAAGTGAAAGTCACTCAGTTATGTCCGACTCTTTGCGACCCCATGGACCATACAGTCCGTGGAATTCTCTAGGCCAGAATACTGGAGTGGGTAGCCTTTCCCTTCTCCAGGGGATCTTCCCAACCCAGGGATCAAACTCAGGTCTCCCACATTGTGGATGGATTCTTTACCAGCTGAGCCACAAGGAAAGCCCAAGAATACTGGAGTGGGTAGCCTATCCCTTCTCCAGTGGATCTTCCTGACCCAGGAATCAAACCAAGGTCTCCTGCATTGCAGGCAGAGTCTTTACCAACTGAGATATCAGGAAGCCCTGAAAGTCAAACATCTACTATAATTTTGTAGTAAAGATTAGTGCAACTATCTGGGACAACCACAACCTTCTGTAGATTATGTGTGATTCCTGCCAGTGACCATGTCACAAGTACTGATTGAATGATACTACTGTGCTTTGTAAGCACATTGAAAATAGAAAAGTTGTTTGATTTCAAAGAGGGGTTAGTAAAAATAAAGGTGGAATTTTTTCCTGCATCCAGCTGGTTCATGAACCCTTTGAATTATGTGCTGGGACCCCAGTTACAGACCTCGGACGTAGGTAAACTTGGACATAAGGATCTCTGACTATCAAGCAACATCCTTACCTCTAGCTTCTCATTCGGAGAATATCTTATGGAAAAGAAAAGGGCCTTCTATGGATAGCTTTGCTTTGCTGTGAGACTACCACGCTCTTCTCTACTATGAGAGCTCTTCCCTCGAGGATGGAAGGCTGCTTAAGCATGTTCTCTGGCATAGAAACGGTGCACCTATCATAGACATGAAGAAATGGGAGCCTAAGAAGGATAAGCAACATGACCTACAGAACTGAACAGTGAGAAAAGACATCAAACACCACAGTCTCTGATTTCTAGAGTTCGGAGAAAGTTCTGTTACTTATATTTATTTTATATCTCTGGTAAGTTGAAGGGTTAGGCAGGTCAAATACTCTCTCTAAATCTGACTTGAACCAGAGGTCTAGGAAAGCAATTTCAAGTAGAATCAGGGACTCCTCCTCTAGGGGCTTGATTTGATACAGCAGATTACTTAGAACTTTTCTGTAGGAGAGACATCAAAGAACTCGATGTCCTAGTACTGGTGGGAAATCTCTAACATGATGTCATTGAAGCATTGTTAGTGCTACATACTTCTGTTTTGTGGTTGGTTTTACATTGGATCAAATGAAATCTAATGATGTTTTGGTGGAAGTGGGAGATGGGAAAAAGAGACTATTTTCGAAAATACTGCCTTTAGGTATGCTAGCTTATGACACAACTTTGTAATATTTCTTACTGAAGTATGGTTGATTTGGGCTTCCCTGGTAGCTCCGCTGGTTGAGAATCTGCCTTCAATGCAGGAGACCCTGGTTTAATTCTTGGGTTGGGAAGATCCCCTGCAGAAGGGATAGGCTACCCACTTCAGTGTTCTCAGGCTTCCCTGGTGGCTCAGCTGGTAAAGAATCTGCCTGCAATGTGAGAGACCTGGGTTCGATCCCTAGGTTGGGAAGATCCCCTGGAGAAGCGAAAGGCTACCCACTCCAGTATTCTGGCCTGGAGAATTCCATGGACTGTATGACCTATGGGGTCGCAGAGAGTCAGACATGACTGACTTTCACTTTCACTTCATGGTTGATTTATACCAATGCCATGTTAGTTTCAGGTTTACAGCACAGTGATTCAGTTATCAATATGTTCTTTTTCAGATTCTTTTCCCTTATAGGTTATTATAATCCCTAGGGATTGAACACAGGTCTCCCATATTGCAGGTGGATTCTTTGCCAGCTGAGCCACCAGGGAAGCCCAAGTATAGGTTATTAGACAATATTGAGTATAGTTCTTTGTGCTATACAGTAGGTCCTTGTTGTTATTGTTGTTTTTTTGGCCATGCCATTTGGCTTGTGGGATCTTAGTCCCTGACCAGGGATTGAACCTGTGCCCTGACCAGTGGAAGCTGAGTCCCAACCACTGGACCTAACTGCCAGGTAAGTCCCCAGTAAGCCTTTGTTATCTATCTCATACAGTAGAGCACATATATTAATACAACATTATAATTTAAATTCACATTAGAACTTAGATTATGCTCTCTATGACAGCATTAAAAGTGATTGACAATTTATTTTAATGAAAATATCTCTTCTTTATTTATTTGTAAGTGATTACAAAAGGGCTCCCCAGAATTACTTAACACTAGAAAAATAATCCTGAGAGAAAAATCAAGTCAACCACCCTCTTCCAACAACGTGGAAGCCAGCAAACAAGTTGATGGCTCCTAGTACACCAGCTCACTTGGGTTCTCTCATTTGGGTGTCATTTATGGTAACAGTTACAAAGAAGCTGAGCTTCTGGGTCATCTCAGTCTCCCTGAATTTAGGTGAGTGTCCAGAATGCAGGTAGCATTCTAGGTAGTGCTAATGGCAAAGAATCCACCTGCCAGTGCTGGAGACCCAAGAGATGCAGGTTTGATCCCTGGGTGAGGAAGATCCCCTGGAGAAGGACATGGCAACCCACTCCAGTATTCTTGACTGGGAAATCCCATGGACAGAGGAGCCTTGCAGGCTAGGGCTACGGTCCAAGGGTCACAAAGAGTCTGACACGACTGAGCAAAGGAAGAAGCACCAGATGCAGGAATGTGGAAGTGAAAGACATGAACAAAGAAGACTTTGTAGCATTTCTCTGAAGAACTTTGTCCTTCTATTCAAATACTTTTCCCCCACATTAAAAAAAAAAAAAAAAGAACTCAAGTAATACATGCTTTGGTTAAAATGCAAATACTATAGAAGCAAACCTAATAAATCGTGAAAGTCCCTCTTCCTCCAGTCCTACACCCTTTCCCAGAAGTTGAGTATCTTTCCAGAATTTTTTTCAGTGTCTTTGTATATGCATGTATATGTACGGAAAATTAATAAATTCAAGTGAAGTATCTATTTCTTTACAAAAATGGGAACATATTTTACCTATTTTTCTATGACTTACTTTTTAACTATTTCTTAGATAGCTGTTTACATATATAAATCTATCTTGTTCCTTTTAATGACTATGTACTATTCCACAATATAGGTGGATGCACCATACATGTTTAACCATTTCCCTGTGCGTGGGCATTCTGGTTATTCACAGGTTGGATTTTTATTGGTTGGTTTTGCTGCTATTGTGCATTAGAAACAATACTCCAATCCAATATTTCCTTTAAGCCCCCCAAAACCTGTTTGATTTTTCTCTCTTCCTGCAGGGATAAGAATGGGAATGAGGAGAATAGGAAAGAGAGGTTGCAATTCTTTTCTTCCCCCATCACCCTCTTCCCAACTCCCAACAAAGCCTATATCAATACAAAAAAGAGCTCCCTCTGCTAGGAATGCTCTTCTCTTTCTCCCTCTCACCTGAGTAACTTCATCCTGCAAGTCACACCTCCTGTTTTATTTCCCCAAGGCCCTGTCTTACCATCCAGAGAGAAGAAGGGCCCCTTGTCCATGCCCCCATGGCCTTCTCTGCATCTCGTTCATTTTAAAGTTTCCTGACCACGCGCCTGGCCCCTGAGGGGACAGAAGGAGCTCACTATGTGCACTGTGTACCCTCTGCCCCTAGTAGCACAGTTAGCATGTAACACAGGCCCCGTGACACAACTGGTTCCCTGAACTGAAGGGCTTTCAGGTGAGTAGTTCCTGACATAGAATACACTTAGTCTAGTTACCTTTCAATCTGTGTTGAAGCCAACAACACTAGATTATGAGTCATCTGGATAGCATCTGAGCATGGAACGAAATGTTTGGACCTGAAGAGTGTGGCAGAGGTTAAAACAACATAAAATCTCACCACATTCATCAGTTCTTTCTCTGGCCTACCCCCACACTCATCACATCCATGGGAATCACTTTGATCTTGGCAGTAGGCTCCAGCACACTGAAAAACCTGTTCTGCAGGTTCTATTTTTAATTTTGATGAAAACTGTTTACCGTGTCCTACCTACCTCTCAGGCTCTGATACAACTGGTTGGGTTAAGCCCTTTCCCTGACTGCCAACCTGCCCATCCCGGTGCCTCCACTAGGGCTGGTGGGAGCTGACGGGCTCCCCAGTGCCTCCACACTCCCTCCTGTGTAAGACAGGGAGGACCGCCACAGGGGATGATGTACCTCTAGCCTGCTGGAGTAGAAAAGGAGGGAAAATAAGGAGTACAGAAGGGCTGGCCAGAGAGTCCACCTGAAGCAGCTGGTAGGTCAGACCTCAGTGCTGAGGCCAACATTTTGAATCCCGAAATTCTAGACTGTAAGTTATCTTGGGGATGAGCTAGTTAGAAATAGAGTCAGCAAAGGCTTGGGGGAAATGGATACCATGGTATGTGAAGCCCAGTCCATGCTAATTCCACCCTTTCACCAGGTGGTTGCTCCCTAACGTGACCCATATAAAAATTCTGGCGTGAACTGGCAATAGGCCACGGTCTCTCACTCCAGCTTCTACACCTGGCCAGTGGACTCTGATATCTACACAGTGGTCCCGACAGTGAGGGAGAAGGATGAGGGCCAAGTGGAGGAGACGGAGATGGAGTAGTATGAGTGAATCTTCCTCCCATCTGTCACTCTTCAGAGAAGCAAACTGACACCCAGAAAGGTGAAGGGTGAGGCCCGAGTCACAGTGCTGAGAGCCAGCAGAAGTCTGCACTTTGCTATGCCTTGCATTTTGGAGTAGGTAGAACAGGTATCTGCCACACATCTCATATAATCCATGTCTAAGAGAGGGATGGGTGTGCTCTGGCTGAAATGCTTCTTCCACCTGACTTGCCAATTCCTCATCAAGATCAGATTTTTTTGTTGTTGTTATTTTTGTTCATCTTTGGTTGCACTGGGTCTTTGTGGTAGACAGTGGGCTTTCTCTAGTTGTGTTCAGATCAGATCAGTCGCTCAGTCGTGTCTGACTCTTTGCGACCCCATGAATCGCAGCATGCCAGGCCTCCCTGTCCATCACCAACTCCCGGAGTTCACTCAGACTCACGTCCATCGAGTCAGTGATGCCATCCAGCCATCTCATCCTCTGTCGTCCCCTTCTCCTCCTGCCCCCAATCCCTCCCAGCATCAGAGTCTTTTCCAATGAGTCAACTCTTCGCATGAGGTGGCCAAAGTACTGGAGTTTCAGCTTTAGCATCATTCCCTCCAAAGAAATCCCAGGGCTGATCTCCTTCAGAATGGACTGGTTGGATCTCCTTGCAGTCCAAGGGACTCTCAAGAGTCTTCTCCAACACCATAGTTCAAAAGCATCAATTCTTCAGTGCTCAGCCTTCTTCACAATCCAACTCTCAAATCCATACATGACCACAGGAAAAACCATAGCCTTGACTAGATGAACCTTTGTTGCCAAAGTTATGTCTCTGCTTTTCAATATGCTGTCTAGGTTGGTCATAACTTTTCTTCCAAGGAGTAACCATCTTTTAATTTCATGGCTGCAGTCACCATCTGCAGTGATTTTGGAGCCCAGAAAAATAAAGTCTGGCACTGTTTCCACTGTTTCCCCATCTATTTCCCATGAAGTGATGGGACCGGATGCCATGATCTTTGTTTTCTGAATGTTGAGCTTTAAGCCAACTTTTTCACTCTCCTCTTTCACTTTCACTTTCACCAAAAGGCTTTTGAGTTCCTCTTCACTTTCTGCCATAAGGGTGGTGTCATCTGCATATCTGAGGTTATTGATACTTCTCCTGGCAATCTTGATTCCAGCTTGTGTTTCTTCCAGTCCAGCATTTCTCATGATGTACTCTGCATATAAGTTAAATAAACAGGCTGACAATATACAGCTTTGACGAACTCCTTTTCCTATTTGGAACCAGTCTGTTGTTCCATGTCCAGTTCTAACTGTTTACTAGTTGTGTTGAGTGGAGGCTACTCTCTAGATGTGGTGCTCAGGCTTCTCATCACAGTGGCTTCTCTTGTTGCAGAGCACAGGCTCTAGGGCATGGGTTCAGTAGTTGTGGTCAACAGGCTTAGTCACCCCCACGGCATGTGGGCTCTCAGTTCTGGACCGGAAATCGAACCCGTGTGTCCTACTTTGGAAAGCAGATTCTTAAGTACTAGACGACCAGGAGAGTCCCCAGCTATATCAGTTTTAGTCTTTGATCTCTAATATTTTCATTTTTCATAAATGCAAATGTCCCTTGGAGATACAACACACTGGTAATAAGTTCATTAAAGCTTTTCTGTAAAGCAGTTGAGTAAAGTCATGGGCTAATAAGGAAGAGAGAGACAGAGAGAGATTGTGCATGTGTTTTAAGTTTTCCAACCATCTTGAGAAAATACGATGTCGAAAGAGAAGAGATGCCTCTGGGTTTACTTTTTGCCTAGAGATCAGGCTGATATCAGGGACTTTTCCCTTGAATGTGCTCCTGGTCACTCTGGCCACAAAGTGAGATATGGAGTCACCATAGTTCATATCCAGGACTGACTGATCCTACAACCATAAACTCCCATTGACCCAGATTCTTCTTGGCAGCCCACAGGAAGATGAGTCTACTGTGATCAGCAGATTAATTTTTTAAAGTGGAAGACTGCCAGCAAGATGTGTCAGCAGCTCTCCTTGGAGGCAGAAGGTGGGAGAGCCTGCCTTTTGGGTAAGGTGTGTCCTGGGTCAGTCAATCATTTCTGGGTTCCTGAAGTCAATGGCTTGTTCCCATGCATTAAGTAAGGAGTCTCCCTTCCTCCATCACATGTGGATTGCCCTACAAAAGCAGGGGTGCCTCTGAAAAGCCTGACAAGCGCCCCTGTTCTGGTGGCTCTGCCTTCAGCAGTTATTTTAGGGTTCCCTCTGAACCTTGCTAACCCTTCACATTTCTTCTTAGTTGGAGGAGCCCAGAGTGAAAATGAAGAGGTGTGGTGTTCCAACAGCTGAGTATGCTAGGAGATTGTTTAATGCACTCTGGCCCCCTCTGTCTCTTCATGTCCCTTTTGAGGATGAATAAAAGACAGTTAAGTCTCCAACGCTCTTTGAGGTCCTTGGGGAGAAGGATTATGGATGGCCAGATTCTGTGGTTTATACAGGGTATTTAATAATAATACCACAAACAGTTAGACTTTCCCTTCCCTGACAGAATCGGATGACATGCACTCCCAAAGGTTTTCTCTGCAATAGAATTTTCTGAAAGTCAACAAAAGTGGAAAATATCACAGTCTCCCAATAATGATTGACCCCAGGCAAGATTCTGCTCAATCTTGGAAAGGGGCTGCATTTCCCCTGGGACAGGCAGAACTCTCCCTCTCTCTGGGGCATCTTAGAGATGGAGCGGTAATGGGAAACACAAGAATAAGTTTGACTACTGAGATTTAATAAGCCCTGACATTTCTATGCCTAATCCTCATATATATGCCATTATGGTGATTTTTTTCAAGACAGACCTCTAAAACCAGGCCTTCTTCTGTACATGAAGAGGGCCAGAAAGCAAAGGGAGAAAGAAGGGACTATCATCATTATAAAAATAAGAGCAATCAGGCATAATGCCAACAAAACTTCTGGAAAAACCGGCCCTGATTTCTGTTTGAAATTCTCCCTTTGAATTATCGGCCAGACTCCAGTGAAATCCTAAACTAAGTTCTTTAGAATGCTTGAAACACAAAAATCTATGTAAAACAGCAAACATTTTAGAAATAGATACACAAAAAGACCTCGTGGAAAGCTGGGAGAAAGAGAAGGTTTGGTAAGTCAACCCTTTCTAAACTATTTCAGCCTGCCTGGATCTAGACAAGGGAGGAATTTAGAACTCAGCTGCCTGGCTTCCCTCTGTGGCTGCTCAGACATTCTTCAGTGGCTTTAGTGGTTAAAAAAAAAAAAAAAAGAAAGAAAGAAAAAAGAAAAACCCTCATAACTTGCTTCAGAAAGACAAGTGGCTCCCATTCATAACTGTTAGAAATCACAGAAAGTTGACTGAATTTACACCAACCCCATCAATGAAAGATCGCATGTCTCATGTAAAGGCTGCAGTACCATCTGCCCTCCAACAGAATGAAGAATTTTATGCTGTTTTTGCATGGTGTGGGTCTTTAAAACAAAGTGATAAATTAAAGTGGCCTCAGTAATGCACCAAAAATGTTAAGCTGTTTTCAGACAATTGGAAAATGTGGTCTTCTCATACAAGGAAGGAGTCAGCAGACAGAAAGGTTTGGAGTCGGCCCTCAAATGAATTCAAGAGAATATCAGCCAATTGGTCCGTCTGGTATTGAACTTCAGAAATTGCACTGTACCCAGTATTGTGCTTGGGCATGAGGATTATTTCAGAGAGATTATTTTGGGGGTTTCTGAATCCCCAGTTTGTAGAGAATTTCTTAAGAGAGAATTTGTTTTCATATAATACAACTCACCCAGCTAAGTTCACATCCCATCTTCTGCAGTTCTCCTAGGCTACTCAAAATGGCCTATTTTTGGTCACTGGAGCCATCCACCACTTCTTGCCAGTGCTCTCTAAGTCCAGGCCTTACTTCTCCACATTTCACTTAATTAAATCCTACATCTCACACATCCTTCAAGGTCTAACATAAACCCCCTGTTTTCCCTTAATGATTTCAGCCTGTGATGGTGGCTCATTCTTCTCCTCTCCTATTGCACTTAGGGTGGACCACACAGAGATGTTTAGATGAGCTGTGCAGAGAAGGGGGACGTCCCAGAAGCAGCATGGGCAAAGGCAGATTGAGTGCACCCCAATGATGCTGGGGAATGGGGAGACTGGGAGAGAGCAGGGAGACTGGGAGGAGGAAGAAGGTCGATCCAAGTTCAAATCCAGGTCCCTCGACTCCCCAGTTCAGCAATACTGGGCAAACCATGTCTGGGAGTCTTGTTGCTCCAGTCTCAGTGATCTCCCTCACAAGCTTTTGTGAGTGATTGCCAGTAGTATCTGTAAAACGAATGAATTTATGCTAAACCCATCTAACCTAAACCAAAGTGGCTCACTGGGATGAGGAGGGTATGAGTAAAGGCAGTTTGGGGAAGGCTTTCTGAGTTAGGTCTCCTCAGTGATCCCACCCACAGGTCGAAGTTCTTTTTAGTTGCTGTTGCCTTGTATCAGTTTAGTCTTAGGGAAGTGTGTGCATGTGCGGTTTTCTGACTCCCTCACATACTCTGTGAGTATGTAGGATTTTCATGTACTGTTGTGTCCCAGGGGCTGAATCCAGTGCCTCAATAAACTCCTGTGGGAGAAATGAAGTTTACCCTTGATGCCCTGGTAGCATTTGCAAAAGTGCTTTGAAAGGGTGTCCTGACGACGGTGTACTGCACACATTAGACAGAGTGAGGCTCAGAAGCAGAGCTTTGACAGCTTCTGGACATGAGAAATTTGTTGTTGGCACATTTTATGTTTTGCCAGTGAGGCTAGCCCTCTTCTCAATCCCAACAATAGTTTCCGTACCGAGCATCACCACTGAAGATCATCCATGGGAACCAACCCTGCATTCAGCAGGAACAAGCTTTAACCTGTTTGATTCAATATAATGTATCTTAATACCAAGATTTATTGAGTGTTAAGTATGTGCTGAGGATTCCCAGGTGACTCAGTGGTAAAGAATCCATCTGCCAGTGCAGGAGATGCAAGAGACTCAGGTTCCCTTCCTGGGTTGGGAGGATCCCCTGGAGAAGGAAATGGCAACTCACTCCAGTATTCTTGCCTAGAGAATTCCATGGACAGAGGAGCCTGATGGGCTACAGTCCATGGGGTCGCAAAGAGTCAGCCACGACTGAGCATGCCATGCCACGCCAAGTATGTGCTAGACACTGTCCTAAGAATGCCACATGTATTGGTCAGGGTTGTCCAGAGAAACTGAAACTGTTGCAGAAAGGGAGATCCTTTCTGGGGCTTGAAAGAAGGTTCTTGTCTAACACTTTGAAATGAATTGTCCAAGGAAACACACAGGCTGACAAAGCAAGAGACATTATAGGGAAGGGGCACCTGGGCAGAGAGCAGGAGGGTAAGGGGACCCAGGAGGACTGCTCTGCCACATGGCTCACAGTCTTGGGTTTTATGGCCATGGGATTAGTTTCCAGCTTGTCTTTGGCCGATCACTGTTACTCAGGGTTCTTCCTGGTGGCACACGCATTGCTCAGCCAAGATGGATGCCTGTGAGAAGGATTCTGGGAAGCTGTAGGACACATGATGCCTCCTTTTGACATTTCCCAAATTCTTCTGGTTGGTGGTGGCTTGTTAGTTCTGTGGTCCTTACCAGGGCTTCCTGTTGTGAAATAACTCACACATATGGTTACTATGATGCCTGGCCAAGATAGGTGGTTTCAGTCAGTGTGTTTCTCCTAACAAAACAATAAGAGGTTTACATACATATGTGTAAAGAGATTTATTGAAAGGAGTTCAATAATGTGATTATGGAGGGTCAGAAGTCCTAAGAATTGCAGTTGGCAAGTTGGAGGTCCAGAAAAGAACGTGAAGTGCTAGCCCCCCGGTCATGTCCAACTCTTTGTGGCCCCATGGACTGCAGTTGGACAGGCTCCTCTGTTCATGGAATTTTCCAGGCAAGAATACTGGAGTGGGTTGCCATTCCCTTCTCCAGGGGATCCTCCCAACCCAGGTATTACGTCCAAGTCTCCTGCATTGCAAGCGGATTCTTTGCCTTCTGAGCTACCAGGGAATAGCTGCGGGTATGGTTCTAGTTCAAGTTCACATCTCAAGGCAGGAGATGTGGTCTTAGCTTTAAAACAGGTAGAGAGAGAGAATTCTTCCTTCCTCAGCCATTCTGTTCTACTCAGGCCTTCAACTGATCCGATGAGGCCCACCCACAATGGGATAGAAAATCTGCTTTACTCAGATACTTCACTCAGATAACTCAGATATTTTGAACTTTGTTCAAACATACATCCACTGATTCAAATGCTAATTTCACCCAGTAATAACCTCAAAGACACACCCAGAAGAATGTTTAATCATATGTCTGGGCACCCCATGGCCCAGTCAAGTTGACACATAAAATTAAACAGCTTATATGTGTTAATTCAGTTAATCTTCATTACAATTGTGTAGGTGGGTAACATTATTATCCTCTTTATTTGGTGAGCCAGGATTTCTTGCCCAGTCCATCCTCATAGCCAGTAAGTCTATAGCTAGTACAGTGTCTTACACGGCTCCACCCTGTCCGAGAAAGCCATCCAAGGGCTTCCCTTCACATGTTCAAGGGATGTTTATTTTATTTTGTTGAATAAGATACTTTAGAAACATCAAATAACAATTTTAAAAATAGCTTATTATTTTTATGTGTTACTCTGGTCCTTATTCACTTTTACACATAACTTCACAAAGGGTCCTGGTTTGCCACAGTTCTACATGTAAACTTAGAAGTTATGTTGGCATAAAGACTGTCATCTTCACCGGGCCCTGGTTAGTCATTCAGTAACAATAAAAATGGTAATAATCATAACATGAAATTATTATTGCCAATTAAGTTTACTAAGTAATCTTTATCTAATGAATTTTTAATGTATGTCATTCTCATGGGTTGTGGTTTACTTTCCTGAACATGACCAAAAAAATGATCCTCCAGTGGCCTCCCTTATCACACCTCAAACCAGAGCAGATTTCAGAACTTAGTGTTGTCAAACTGAAGATGAGTTGGCTTGCCCAACACGCAGCGGAGCCAATTTGCTGACACAGGTTGTAGAGAAGGAAAGTTCAGAATTTGCTGCAGGGTGCCAAGCAAGAAGAGTGGGCAGCTCAGCTGTTGCTCAAAAGACCCAAGCTGCCCGACGGCTTTCAAGGAAGGATTTTTAAAGTCAGCACTAGGAGTGAGAGTCACAGGCTGATTAGTTGTGGACATTTTTCCAATTGGTTGGTGGTGCGATAAGGGTGATTTTTCAGGAATCTTAATCATCAACCTTCTCATTCTAACCAGTCTGGGATCTGTGTATGTGCCTATGGTCACCACATAGTCACCATTCTCCACCTGGTGGAGGTCTTAATTTCTGCAGAGCAACTCAAAGATAGGCATCAGATTGTTAGTATATCCCTTCAGGAGGAACTAGGAGTCAGATGACTTCATTGTTTTAATCATTAACTCTTTGGAAGTCAGGAAAAGTCAAAAGGGGGCTGGAAGGGAATTGTACTTGGAAGGGCCCCCAGGGTACTGCTCAGCTTCAATCCCCCTTTATCTTTGATACTCATCAATCCTGATGGGAATAGGGGCAGGACAAGAAAGGGAATAAAGTTTTGAAGAAGTGGTTAATTATGAACTCATTAGAAGAACTCGGTTACAGGAGGACTCGGTTTAAATAGGGTTCTCAATCTGTTACTGATTTCTGCCAAGCTGTTGTTCACTTGCTAAACTGTGTTGGACTCTTTACAATCCCATGGATTATAGCATGTCAGGCTTCCCTGTCCTTCACTATCTCCCAGAGTTTGTTCAAACTCACATCCACTGAGTCAGTGTTACCATACAATTATCCCATCTTCTGCTGCCCGCTTTTCCTCCTGCCCTCAATCTTTCCCAGAATTACGGCCTTTTCCAATAAGTTGGATCTTTCTATCAGGTGGCCAAATACTAGAGCTTCAGCTTCAGCATCAGTCCTTCCAATGAATATTCAGGGTTGATTTCCATTAGGATTTCCTTTAGGATTTTCCTCCAAGATTAAAAGCTGTTTAGTGACAGACCAAAGAACGGAACCCAGGCTTCCTGATTCTTCCTAATTCAGGGATGCTTTTATCCCAAATGAGCTAGCTTCTTGAAACTTTCTTACTAAGATTTTATCACATGCATTTTCCTACTTTGCATTGGGTCCATGGGCTCATGGCTGCTGCTGCTGCTGCTCAGTCGCTTCAGTTGTGTCCAACTCTGTGCGACCCCATACACGGCAGCCCACTCGGCTCCCCTATCCCTGGGATTCTCCAGGCAAGAACACTGGGGTGGGTTGCCATTTCCTTCTCCAATGCATGAAAGTGAAAAGTGAAAGTGAAAGTGAAGTCGTGCCCGACTCTTAGTGACCCCTAGGACTGCAGCCCACCAGGCTCCCCCGTCCATGGGATTTTCCAGGCAAGAGTACTGGAGTGGGGTGCCACTGCCTTCTCCAGGCTCATGGCTATAGGAACATAAATGTAGTAACTGTGTGCAGGAGTAACAGAAACATGGTGAACCTCCCCCATTCTGCTGGCTCCTCACCCCTGGCAGGCATTGTTAATGGATCAGAGAGTGCTCTTCCCAGAGTTCAGCCTCAATTCACATCCTTCCCAACACATTGCTCCAGGCAGTCATTACAGAGAGTTGGTTCTGAGGATGAGCCTCCTTGCTCTCCCTGGATGGGACAGTGATGGCAAACTTGATGCTACTTTTCCTTGCCTTAGTATTTGGCTGTGGTCCTATGATTGTGGCTCCAACACTGCACTACTTTTTGTTTCTTTAAAAAATAATTTTTTTTAATCATGAAAGTATGATAACACATTTATAGGAGACTTGAAAAATACAGAACAAAGTTATATGTAGTTCCACTGTATATTACATTTATTTAAGTATATAAATTAAGATTTTTAGTTAATTTCAAACTCTCAAAAATTAATAGAATGAATAGACAGAGAAGTAGAAGGATATAGTAGACCCTAAGAGCACTGTGACCAATTCAACATAATTAAGATTTATACAATTTTCATACAACAGCAAGGTACAAATTCTATTCAAGTTCCCATAGACTATAAACCAGGAGACTCTGGAACATATTCAGGGACATAAAACAAGGTGTAAACATTTCATGGTCTAAAGGTACTGAAATCATACAGAGTCTGTTCTCTTATCACTGTGGAATTATGTTAGAAATCAGTATCCAAAGATATTTGAAAATAACCCACATATTTTCCAGTGCAGCATTGCACTGTTTTCTCCTTCTGCTTGAGAGAACCTATTCTGAAAATGGTTACTTAGCTTGGAAGCTACTTTTCTTCCCCAAATAGTTTCCCAAAACACAAGACCTGGGGGAATCACACTGAACCTATTTATTTTGCATGCTTAGAACTCCCTACAAGATTGGCTGAAGCTTACACAGCTGTGTTCATGACGGAACAGCAACTAATCCCAAGCTAGCTGACTCTATGTCCAGTGCTCGTTTCACCACTCTGCCCATCTGACTCTGGGCTTTATCAGACAGAACAGCAAAAATGTTCCTAGGGCCTGACACGTGTAAACACTCCTCCACCACCCCGGCCATGGCAGCTTGCCAAGACAGGAATGAAGCCAAATTTAGTGGGTCCTTCAGCCCGGTGACCCCGGTGGAAACAATCTCCTGATATAGAACAGGGAGAGCCAGAGAAAAATGTGCTGTCCTGCAAAGAACAAAGCCTGGGATGATTCATCCTCCTCATCCTGGTGATTTATCGCTGGACACGGTCATTCATACGTGGCTGTCAGCAACTTTGCAGGAATTCTAATCTGGATGTTCGTCCTGAACACATAATTCCCTCCTTACTTCCTCCAGGTTCCCAAACATTCAGAAGTTTCCTGGGCATGCTTTCCTGCCTGTCCTCTTGGTGTACAGCCAAATAGTCTGGGGACCTTGGGTAACTGTTTTAGCTTCCTTAGACCTCAGCTTTCTCATCCTTAAAAATCAGGAACTGAAAGAGCTGGTCTCAAAGATCCCTCCTGGACCTAAAATCCTATGACAAGACACATTTTGGAAACCCTTTTAAATAAACAACGTATTTGGATTTTCTGTATCTTACAGCTTGACTGTTCACCTATGCACCGATGAGACCACGCAGGGAGGATAGGGCAGGGCCTCGTGGGAGGCGTGGCCTTTGGGGCGGGACCCACCACCCTCCCAATCCACGGCGGTCCTCTCTCCCACTTTGCCGCGGAGACTGCTCTTGCTCGGGTCACTTATGATTTATTCATTGCGGCATTCACATACTTTATAAAGTAAAAGAAAATTATACAAGTACTATGAGTGTATTCTTACAAAAAGTCAACAAAGCATTGTATGTATATATACGAAGTCATGTACATCTGTAAACATTTACAAATATGCCATTTTTTTTAAGGGGGACTTATTCTGCAATTCATGGGGTCACAAAGAGTTGGACACGACTGAGCGACTGAACTGAAGTGAACTGATTCTGGATATTTTAGTTTAGTTTTATTTTTACAGAAGTGGGATCAAATGGAACATAGACTTTTGTAATATGCTTTTTGACTTGATAATATGTCCTAGAGCTCTTAACCATGTCAACCTATGTAGTCTTTCTTTTTTATAACTGCTGCAGAAGGTCCCTATATCATGTTTTAACTACTTCTTTTTGTTAAGGACAAGAGTCTGGTGGCTCAGTCAGTAAAGAGTCTGCCTGCAATGTGGGAGACCCAGGTTCAATCCCAGGGTTGGGAAGATCCCCTGGAGAAGGAAACGGCAACCCACTCCAGTATTCTTCTCTGGAAAATTACATGGACAGAGGAGCCTGGTGGGCTACAGTCCATGGGGTGACAAAAAGTTGGACACGACTGAGAAATGAGAAAGTTTCACTTTCTCCATTGATGATATTTGGTTTGCTTCTAGGATTCTGCTATATCAAAAATAAAATTGAAATAAACTAATATTATTGTCCACACATTTGACCATTTCTTTAAGAGAGGTCGAAGAAAAACTATTGAGTTTATAGAAATGCACATTTTAAATTTTGAAGAATTCAGCCAACTGATTCTTCAATATGGTAGTGCCAATGGGAATATCCATTTCCCCATATTTGCATTGATCTTTCATTGCCTTTTCTTTATTACAGCAAAGTTGAGCACATTTACAAGTTTTTTGGCCATGTATATTTCTTTCATGAATTGACTATTTATACCCTTTGCTTATTTTTCAGTCAGGTTGCTTTTCTGTATTATCAGTTTATAGAAGTGTTAAAATTTTTTTCAAAAAGTGAACTCAAGCACTCATTACCAAGTTTTGACATCATCAACTCATGGTCAATATATGTTCCCATCCCCACGCTATTATTTTGAAGCAAATCCCCAACATCATACCATTTCATTTGTTAACATTTTAGCTAGTAAATCTAAAAAGAAAAATCAAAGCTCTTAAAAATATCCATCATATATAATAAGAAAAATAATTCCCTAATGGCGTCAATTATTCAGGGTTTATAGTTCCTCCATTAGCTCTTTTATTTTTTAAAAATAATTACCTCAATGTCATCACATATCCAGTAAGTATTTAAATTTCCTCAATTGTCTCATAAATCTTTTTTTAACAATCTCTTTGAATCCAGATCCAAAGAATGTCTATGAATTTTAATTGGTTAATATGCCTTTTAAGTCTCTCATAATTAATAGGCTCTTTCTCTCATTTGTTGAAGAATTCTGGCTAATTTTTCCTATGAAGTTTCCCACAGCCTGGATTTTGCTAACTGCCTCTGATGATACTATTTAACACATTCCTGTGTCCTGTATATTCCTTGAATGCTTGCAGTTAGATCTAAGGCTTGATCAGATTGCTGTTTTGACAAGAATGCTTAATAGATGTGTTGTATATTTCCAACAAGACCACATAATTCTGGCTGTCTCTTTGTGAGGTAAGCAGCCATTCATGGTTGTGTTGGTCTGGGTACACTCAGAGAAACAGAAACCACACAGAAATTCAAATAGGGGACATTTAATATAAAAAATTATTAATTCTGTTAGGAAAGTAACTATGAAGATATAAAGAGACCCCTACTGGGTATCCTCTAAGAGAGGGCGCTCAGGGCAAAATAAGCCTGGCAAGAGGGGCTCCCAGCAAGGCTGGGGCTGCAGCTCAGTTGGAGAAGGCATGGCTGAGCACACAAGATGGAGGTTAAGTTCACTGGGTTGCTCGGTCAGAATTCAGCCACCAGGCGAGCAAGAAAGATTTCACGGATGCAGGCGAGCTGAAACTGGTGAGTACTGCTATGGTGTGAGGCACTCACGTTGGAAGTATGGTGGGAAACGGCATTTTGGGGTACAGGCCAGCTGATTAGGATACAGGAGGAGGTGGGGTTCCACTGCAAGTGTGAGGCCTAGAGGGCAGTGTTCGCAGCACAAGGGCTGGGGCAAGTCGGTCACTGGGCCCAGGCTGGGGGTCTGAGAACTCTATAACCTGCACAGTCTGGGCACGTGTCTGAGGTGGGCCGCGCACTTCTGACAGGCCCTGCAGCCAGGGTGAGGGAAACAAGAAAGAAAGATCAATATACCAGGACTGAGAAGCCCCTTTGTCCTGCGATGTCCCTCTAGCACCCTCTACCGATAAAGATTAACATTGCACTCATTGTAAAAGTCTTTATCCATTATCACAGAGCAGGCACTGAAGGGTGGATCCCCGCTGAGAAGGAATAAATTGATAAGGGACACAATGCTCAGTGGCTAGGTCCATGATTTCATTCGTGGTTGCGATTCTAGCTACCTTCATATAGTAGCTGGACTGATTGGTCCTAGAGGGAGGAGCTTCCCACATGTCTTCACCTGCTCTGAGACACAGCATGTACCAGAATATGGCTCTTTCCCCACAGCCCCCATTTTTCCTCTTCTCGCATAGTCTAGGTCCCTAAGGGTCACAGCACTTTTTGCTCATTCATTGGCTCTAATCTGAACTCTTTCTGTTTTGGCCTTCATGCATTTCCTTTTCTCTCTGGTCCCATGCCTGATTCCAGGACAAAGCTATTTTCTCATCACCTCCTGAATCCTGACTCTGCCCGTAAATCCCCTGAACAGAATGTTTGGGAAGTGAAACTTTTCATTCACACCTTGTGCAATCCTCACCTTGTGAAATGCATGTCATTGTCCTGGTTTTACAGATGGGGCACCTGAGGCTTAGAAAGGTGAGGCAAGTACTTCCAGATACTTCCAGAACAAGTTCCAATTGGCAATGGGCAGAGATGGGATTAGAACCTGAGTTCTGCTTAACTCTGACTCCACCAGGAGAGCTTGCCACCCGCTGGGGGCACTCGCAGCTTTCTGCTTATTTTTCTTCTGGTAACTTCGGACTCACTTGTCTCCTGGCTTCTCACCAATTCTGCTTTCTTCTGAATTTCCAGGTTACTTAAAGTGTTCTCTGAGAGTGTCATACTGAGTGAAGTGAGTCAGTCAGAGACAGAGAAACATCGTATGGCATCCCTTATATGTGGAATCTAAAAAGAAATGATACAAATAAACTTACAAAACAGGAGAGTCACAGACTTAGAAAACAAACTTAAGGCTACCGGCAGTGGGGGAAGGGATACTTAGAGAGTTTGGGATGGTCATGTACACACTGCTATGTTTAAAACAGATAACAAACAAGGACGTACTGTATAGCACGTGGAACTCTGCTCAATGTTATGTTGTAGCCTGGATGGGTGGAGAAGGAAATGGCAACCCACTCCAGTGTTCTTGCCTGGAGAATCCCAGGGACGGGGGAGCCTGGTGGGCTGCCGTCTATGGGGTCGCACAGAGTTGGACACGACTGAAGCGACTTAGCAGCAGCCTGGATGGGAAGGTGGTTTGGGGGAGAATAGATATGGCTGGGTCCCTTTGCTGTTCACATGAAATTATCACAGAATTGTTAATTGGCTGTACACCAGTACAAAATAAAAAAGTTAAAAAAAAAAGATGTTCTCCCAGAATCATCACTGAAAAACTCTCTCCTAGGATCACCTTCTCCAATATCCAATTCAGGTCTTTATTACTTTTTAAATTAATTATTTTTTTATTTTTGGCTGTGCTGGGTCTTTGTTGCTGCATATGCCTTTCTCTAATTGTGGCAAGCCAGGGCTGCTCTCTAGTTGCGGTTGCTTCTCTTGTTGAGGAGCACAGGCTCTCAGATTACACGGGCTTCAGTAGCTGCAGCTCCTGGGCTCTAGAACACAGGCTCAGTATTTGTGGCCCATGGGCTTAGTCGCTCTGCTGCCTGTGGGTTCTTCCCAGATCAGGGATTAAACCTAAGTCTCCTGCATTGGCAGGCGGATTTTTCACCAACTGAACTACCTGGGAAGCCCCAGGTCTTTATTTTTTAACTGGGGTTTCTTCTCTAACAGTTGCCTAATAACATCTCTTTGCATTTAGCTCCATGCAATTTAATTTCAGTTTATTTTCTCTGGTCTCAGTTTGATGAGACAGATACCTAAATCCTCTCTAATTGTGAAGATGCTGTTTTTAACTCCTCCATCACCCTGTCCCCGACAAATACACACACAGATGGAAGGGAGTGTGGCTAGAGGTGAGAATTTCTCTTCCCAGAGGCAGTTACGCTACTCAAGGGATTATAAAGCAGGAAATAAACAATCTGGAATCTGGCACTGACATGAAAACTGGCCCTCTTCATCATGTATTCTCAGGAAACCAGGACCTTGCTGTGAAGTCCTGACCATGCCAGCTGGGTAGAGACGGCTACAGAGCATGTTGAAATCTTGCCTCTCTTCCTTCTCTAATTCATCCGTCCTCCTTCAACAAGTCACCTGCCACTTCTCCTTTTCTTGTGAGTCATGTCCTCCATCCCATCGTTATCACTGACGCCTCCTGGTCTTCCTTAGCCCCCGACCCCTCTATTCCTTCCTTCTGGTCCATGGTCCCCTCTCTTCTTCCTTCCTCCTCCCCAAGCTTTACTGGCAAAATCAAACAAAAATAACAAAAGAATGGGGAATAAGTAAACAGCTGCCTGCCCGCTCGTGGAAATCCCTGGAAGCCGCTTCCTTCACCTCCAATGACAGAGTGTCTCTGCATTTCAAAGCGGTTGGCCCTCGTTCAAGGCCAGTCCCAGTGGCCGTGGAGTCATTGTGTTGAGATGGAGGCGCATCTAGGCAGTTTCTATATTTAGACGCAATTGTGTTTCTGGAAAAGGCTGCACATCACATAATAGGAAATCCTGAGAGTGTGAAGACTGTTTCTTGCTTGTCGAAGCACTGTTGTCTTTGGCTGTTCTGACAATAGCAGAAACCTTCGAATAAGTGGGCAAAGGTGGAGGGGCAGCAGGAGGAAGGAACCCGGCTGCCCTGGGTAGATGAGAAGCAGTGAAGTGTTGGGGGGAAGTGGGAATGGCTGGGGAAGGTGATTTAAAACTATAAGTGAAAGCAAATTAAGTTACAGAATCCTGTCAGAGGATGGAAAAAAAAAAAAACAAAACAAAACTGGTCACTTTGGAAAAATATCTGTGGAAATGAGGTCAGCTAGAGCAAGGCATTATCCGCTCAGTGTATGCTTCTATAGAAATGGTCTTAAGTGAGATGTAATGGATGCACTCAATGGAGATAATGATGCCAGTCAATGGCGATGACTGGGGACCTGCCATTCATTCAGGACCTGCCCTGGGCAGGGTGATGAAGGAGGTAAAAATAGAATCTTCACAACTAGAGAGGATTTAGGTATCTGTCTCATCAATCTGAGACCAGAGAAAATAAACTGCAATTAAATTGCATGGAGCTAAATGCAATGAGATGGTATTAGGCAACTGTTAGAGAAGAAACCCCAGTTAAAAAATAAAGACCTGGAACTTCCCAGGTGGCTCAGTGGTGAAGAATCTGTGTGCCATTGATGGGGACCGTGACAGTAGTGTTGGAGCAAGTCATAGCTATTTTATTCAGGCTTAAGGAACTGAAGACTCGGCTGGGAGTCTCTGGAGAGTTCTGACGCAGTGCTTTCTCATCCTTAAATGTACATATGAATCACCTGGAGTATTGCATTTGCAAGCTGGTTCTGATTCAATAAGTTGCGGACAAGTGTGAGATCCTGCGTTTCTGATAAACTTCCTGGTGAGTTCTGCCAGCCGACCAATACATCCATTCTGTTTGCATACAGGGAGGGATGTGAAGTGTGAAAAGTGTTAGTCGCTCAGTCTTGTCTGACTCTTTGCCCCCCATGGACTGCAGCCAGCCAGGCTCCTCTGTCCATGGGATTCTCCAGGCAAAATACTGGAGTGGGTTTCCATTCCCTTCTCCAGGGGATCTTGCCAACCCAGGGATTGAACCCGGGTCTCCCACATTGCAGACAGATTCTTAGCCATCTGAGCCACCAGGGGAGCCCACAGGGTGGGATGCGAGAACATATTTGGGGATGGATCTTTAGAGTGTTGGGAGGGGTTGGGAGTCAGGGTTGGGAGACAGCAAGTAAGGCAGGGTTTCTTGATATAGGGCGCTCGTGATTCAGGATTCATATCCTGGTGAGGGCACGGAAGGCACTCTCATTACTAGAGTGATAAGGAATCCACTAGTTAGGGATGGGGGACACCGACATCCCTGAGAAGCACAGCAGTGGCTGTCTTCCACAGGCCAAGGTTGACTGTAGGAGATGCTCCATTAGACTTGGGCTCCATGCTCATCCTCAAGTACTGAAGGCCAGCTGGAGGCATCTAATCATCAGAGGCAAGCTGGGAGTAGTTGTCATAGTGAGACACAGGCAGAAGCACAATCTGGGGGCTTTGACCTGCAGGGGCCTCTGGTGGTGACAGACCAGCGTGTCTAGGGATGAGGTCATAGGCAGCCCTTGGCGGTGCTGCTTGACCTGTGTATCCAAAAAGGTCAGGAGCAGATGAGCAGGAGGCTGGTATCGGCTGCCACTGTGAAAATCACCATCTCTCCTCCAGTTTTTAGATAGAGGTCAGTTCTCAGACCCAGAGCACGTTATTAAAGGAGGGATCAGGTCCTTTTCAGCCTTCCCAGGTGGTGCTAGTGGTAAATGCAGGAGTGGCGTGATGACAGTCGATGGTGATGACTGGGGATATCTGCCTGCCAATGCAGGAGACATAAGAGACACAAGTTCGATTCCTGGTTGGGAAGAGCCCCTGGAGGAGGGCATGGCAACCCACTCCAGTACTTCTTGCCTGGAGAATCCCATGAACAGAGAGGAGCCTGGTGGACTATGGTCCATTGGGTCGCAGAGTGGGACACAACTGAAGTGACTAACACACACACACACACACGTGCTTTTCAGGAAGAATCCTGCAACATACCACATCCGATGTATTGGGAAGCTCGTTCCCTAATCTTCCCCCAAATCCCACAGCCATTTGCCACAGTAATTCTATGCTAGGGAAAGGAGACGTTCTTTCAAGGATCTGAGTTGGTACTGATAACAGAGGACCCAAAACACCACCATGGCCCCCTGTTAGAGTGATGTACACAAAGCCGTGTGATAAATGTCTCCAGTCAGTCTCAAAATGGGTCCAAACTGGATCTGTGAACCACACGGAGATCTCTTCCCCATTTCAGTGGTATGCTGGTAAACCAGCTCTCCACAAAGAAGGAGGAGAAAGAGGAGGAGGGCGAGGTAGGGGAGAAGGAGGAGAAAAGAAAAAAAGCCCTTGCCTGAACATGTGGCCTTTACTGATTTTTATGTAGTCCATGCTCCAACCGTGGCTAATTTCCAGCCACCGACCTTGGGAACAGATGCCTCAGACTCTCCCTGTAGAAACAGGATGGATACACAGTAGGACTCACCTAGAGTCCGTCAACCCTCAGGCCAGGTCCTGTGGCTGTTTGGGTGAACCATCTCTTTCCTTCCACCCAAGCCTTTCTGACACTTGACTATAATTGTGGATCTAGCAGCACTGAGGAGTCACGGAGCAGGTCTTCAGGAAAGCAAACACTGTCTAACAAGGTATCTGGCTGGGGGAGGCCTTTAACTCCCAGGTGAGGGGCGACTGCTCTCCTCTAGCAAGTGGGAGGGGGTGACTTCTGCCAGCCCAGAGCTCCAAGGAACCTGAGGGTTCAGGCTCTTAGGCTCACCTCCCAGGGTTTCCCATCTCAGGTTCTGGGTCCCACTCCCTTCTTCTCAGGGCCCTCGCTTCCCTGCAGGAGACACACCACAGCTGTGATCCAACCTCCTCTGTTACTGCAACACTCTGACAATCAGGTTCTAGACCTGGTTTTCTTCCTGACCAGCCCTTCAGCTGCAGAAGATGAAGATTTTACAAAATGCTGCCATGGAAGCCTTCTGGTTTTTACACTGTGTTCTAAGCTGATGGTTGGCTGCGCTGAGCCTGTTGTTTTCTTCCTTTAGGTTTCAACAGTAGTTAACAACAACTCAGCGACTCTCTAGACTTAGATGTGCTGGAGCCATTGCATGAGCTGATGCTCCTCCTTCCAGCAGACTCCATCTCAACTCACTGCAGATGAGAATTTTAGAGAACTCATCCATAGCTGAGTGAGATAAGAATCTTAGAGAACCTTTCAGAACTGTCCTTAACACCAACAATGGAGTCTCCAACATTGGGCTGATAAGTGATTCAGTTCCACAATTCCATCCTCAGGGTGTTCGTCCAGGACAACTTCCAGCACCAACTGTCTTAGGTAATTGCTGTTGTTCAGCTGCTATGTCGTTTCTGACTCTTGCGACCCCATGGACTGCAGCACGCCAGGCTCCTCTGTCCTCCACTACCTCCCAGAGTTTGCTCAAATTCACGTCCACTGAGTCGGTGATGCTATCTAACCATCTTATCCTCGGCTGTCCTCTTCTCCTTTGCTTTCAATCTTTCCTACCATCAGGATCCTTGACAGATGGATTTGAGTCTAAATATTTTATTTTTGAGAGGATCCCAGGAAGCACCACAAAGAAGGGCTGCTGCTGCTGAGTAGCTTCAGTCATGTCAGACTCTGTGTGACCCCAAAGATGGCTCCCCCGTCCCTGGGATTCTCCAGGCAAGAACACTGGAGTGGGTTGCCATTGCCTTCTCTGACGAAGAAGGGCAGGGGCCTAATAAAGGGAGTATAATCCAATAGGCGCCCTCTGGATAACACTGGGGCTTAATGGCACTGGGAAATATTCTGGAACATTCCTCAGAGTTATCCACTGTCCTGAGGGATGAGGAAGCTGATGTGTTTATCCACCCACATCTCAGCTATCATTGCTTGAGGGCTGTGTCTGGGGGACATTAACTCCCTGGCAGCCCAAAACAGCCCTCAGCAGAGAAAAATTAGGTATTTACAAAAGTAGCCATAGGTCTTTTGAGGTGAGTGCCAAGGAGATGTGGGCTGGGCATGTCAGTCTCTGCTACAACCTTGCATTGTAGAACTGAGTTAAGAGTCACTTCACCATGGCAGCAGCAGCAATGCCAAAAAGAATTCAGAGTAAAGCCAGCCCAAGTGGGGATGGCACCTGGAAAGTCTTGGAGAAAAGGAGACCTCAGTGCTGAGCCACTGATGCCATGATGGTCAGGAACCACAATTCCAGCTGAAGACTGGAACACTGCCCTGCCATGTGGGATTAGTCACCAAGCCAGTTCTTGTGAGACTCTTCACAGAGTGGGGTGAGTCCCTGAGCCAGTTCCCGAGAGACTGTCCATCCGGATGCCGGGAGATGTGGTCCACAGATGCGTTGGTGGTAGTTTAGTTGCGCACTTGTGTCTGACTCTTGTGACCCCATGCACTGTAGCTCTCCAGGCTCCTCTGTCCATGGAATTCTCCAGGCAGGAATACTGGAGTGAGTTGCCTTTTCACCAGGGGATCTTCCCAACCCAAGGATAAAAACAGGTCTCCTGCATTGCAGGCAGATTTTTTACTGACTGAGCTACCAGGGAAGCCCACAGATGGGTTAATCTGACAAATTAACATTGTGCTCGCAGGTAACAACCCATGATCCCAGCAAAAAAAGACCCCTGAAGGAGTGAAACTCTCCTTAAATGAGAGTTTCAAGCACAGGCTGTAGGGAAGTGATAGATATACAAGTTGTTGTTTTTGTTTTTTGTAGGGACCTTCACATTATATTGAGAATACTAACAACAGCTACTTAACATTGCTATGGAGTTCTTGGAGCACTTTCACATATTCATTAGTTCAGTTGACTTTCATAAGCCGATGAAGACAAATACGAAGGAGATTTGTCCTCATTTTAGAGATGAGAACACTGAGAGCAGAGAGATTAAGTGACTCACTGCAAGGTCCCGAGGCCGTGTAGTGGTTGGAGAAGAGGCTCAGCCTCCCATCTCTGACTGCCTGTCATCCAGAGCTTGTTCCTAGAGCAGCATTTCTCCCATTAGCTTAAAAGAGCACCTTGGTAGCAGCAACGTGCCGGCATATTCTGAATATTTAATATCTGTATGTTAAGCAAATGAAGTTTGAAGTCCTTCCAGAAGACTTGTAAACTGATACAGCAGCTTTCATCAACTCCCCTCTCTTTTGTCCCTCCTCCTAGCTACGCCTACACACAACACATACACACACACACACACACACACACACTCTTCTCTCACACACACATTCACACACACAAGCACACACACTTCAGTCCTGCAGGCTATACTCCACACCCCACCCCCAGGTTTATTGAGACCAAGTTGACATATAAAACTGTAAAGTATTTAAAGTGCACATCATGGTGATTTGATATACATACAGATAGGGAAAGTATTCCCCTGTTTAGTTCATTAACACATCCACCACATTTATCTAGAACATTTAAGTTCTACTCTGAGGAAATTTCAATTAAACAAGGCATTTTTGATACTTCTTGGAAAGCCTTGGAGAAACAGAAATCTAAAGATTGAAAAGGAATCAGAGCTAACCTAACATTTATTAGGAGACCCAAACTGCTCTCTGGACGTGTCTCTTCAGTTAGAAGGTGGAATCTTGGCGGAGTCCTGAGTGTTCAGTTCACTTGCCTCTTGGGTCTGTTCTTCCAAGGTCGGAGAAGGCGATGGCACCCCACTCCAGTACTCTCGCCTGGAAAATCCCATGGACGGAGGAGCCTGGTAGGCTGCAGTCCATGGGGTCGCTAAGAGTCAGACACGACTGAGCGACTTCACTTTCACTTTTCCTTTCATGCATTGGAGAAGGAAATGGCAACCCACTCCAGTGTTCTTGCCTGGAGAATCCCAGGGACAGAGTCGGACTCGACTGAAGCGACTTAGCAGCAGCAGCTTCCAAGGTCAGGCCTCCCTTCAGTGCTATGCAGTGCCCTGTTAGAGCCACAAGAGGGAGCCAGTGGCGTGGAGAGCCCGCCTTAAAAGAGCTGCCTGCGTCGGGAATGACCCTCCAAGAGGCTGGGCTGGACCCAGTAAGAAATCGGAAACGAACGCCCAAGTGGGAGAGGAGGAGACCTTGAGGGGCAGGAAGCAGAACGGAGAGAATGTGAGAATAACCAGAACTTTGGAGTAAAGCGGAGTGGGAGGGTGTTAAAACTGTAATTAATCATATTTCATATTAAATTCAGGGGAACTTTCATTTTTAGTCTGCACTGTTCTCATTGTTTTTCCAGAACAAACATACATTTTCATAATTAACAGCGAATAAACATATATTTAAAACAAATGGGAAAGATAGAATAAACTAAGTCAAATGATGGAAAAATCCTGTAGTTGCTCTGGAGTTCTGGGACAAATCAATGTCGTTTCAGGATTTTTTTTTTTTTGCTTTGTTACCAGGCACTGCCCCCACATCTCCTTTCCCTTGACTCACTCTCTTATGAATTGTAATTGTCTTCTGAGCAAACTATCTTTAGCCTGAAATTAGTATAAATTAATAGCAGATAGTTTCAGTGTTTTGCAATAATTCTTAACTGAAGCTGTTATCATTTCTACTTCTTTATGAAGATAAACCCCTAAGTGATTGATGCCATTAATGAGCTATAAATGCAACTGTTAAAACTTCGTTAGAAACTATAGTAAAATTATTTTAGTTGCCTCTTGGAAGCCTCTGTTTAGAGCATTGGTTTTGGGTATCCTGAGAGGTACAGCTATAAAGCAATGGGAATGAATTTAATTAACCATCATGTATCTAATTGACACTTTTCCTGCAAATCACAAGAACCAATATGATTATTACAGGCATCAAAGCACTTGGCTTAGGAAATTGCCCTCTGAGTCCATTTAGAAAACATACCCAAGGAAAAAAAAATCAATTTATGTCATGCCTC
The DNA here is from genome assembly GCF_029378745.1 of Bos indicus. Taxonomy (NCBI): domain Eukaryota; kingdom Metazoa; phylum Chordata; class Mammalia; order Artiodactyla; family Bovidae; genus Bos; species Bos indicus. The sequence goes on from NC_091760.1 coordinate 118,323,150, forward strand.
TTTGGGACTCCAAATGTTATTAGCCATCTTAAAACGTGTTTTATTCATTTGAATATAGCCGCAGGTGTCTCAAAGCTTTTCTGGAGATTAATCCACCCTCAGAGGATGAGGACTCACCACCTCCATTAGCGGCTACAGGAGAAGGGGGGGTGGGGCGTAAACAGAATCTGGCCTTGGTGCTGGGGCTGGAGCTCTCTGTTTGATGGGAGAGGAGGTGGAATGCTCAAGTTGTCTTTGAAGAGTGTCCTCTTAGACTCTCCCTGGTACCCACACAACTGAGAGGAGCCTGGGATACAGCCTTTTACTCTCCCACCTCCAGAGGTGGGCCCTGAGGCAGTTGAACTTATTCTGTCCCCAAGCTTCCATCATTTATATATCATAAATATATTGAAAGGGCTAATGTCAGAACTAAAAACTAGAACTGGAGGATATCTAGAAGCATCTATATGGAGGGCTGATGAAAAATTCATTTCTTCGTGAAAATATTATAGGACGTATTGAATTTATATGAAACTTCCAGATAAAATCTTTGAACATTTTAAGTAAGAGGATTGTTTGCTTCTGTCTACATGTTTTTCTACCCTCCTTCCTTCCTTTCTTTATTTTTGGCCGCCCGTGTTCCCTGCCATAGAAGCTCAGAGTCCTAACTGCTGGACCACCAGGGAAACTCCCTACATAATTTTCTAGGATCAGATTTGTGTTTGCAACAATTCTTCCAGACTTCTTCATAATAACCTCTTTGGAATTCTGACAGTCACCATCAATGACTTTGTCTGCAAAAGAGAGTGATGCAATTTTTAAGACTAGTTTCACAGCCATTCAAAAGTTTACTCCATTTGAAATTATGACAAAAGAGAATCCAACTCTATTCCTCGTCTTTTGAAATGGAGAATGTTGGCATTTCCTGGATAAGGGGAATGTATTTTTATTTCAGTGAAACATTTTCAAATCAAGTATCTCAAAATAAGAAGCTCTAATGTGGAGAGGTTTTTCCAGTAGTCATATACAGATGTAAGAGTTGAACCATATAAAAGGCTGAGTGCCAAAGAATTGATGCTTTTAAATTGTGGTTCTGGAGAAGACTCTTGAGAATCCCTTAGACAGCCAAGAGATCAAACCAATTAATCCTAAAGGTAATCAATCCTGAATATATTCATTGGAAGGACTGATGCTGAAGCTCCAATACTTTGGCCATCCGATTTGAAGAGCCAACTCATTGAAACAGACCCTGATGCTGAGAAAAATTGAAGGCAAAAGGAGAAGAGGGCAGCAGAAGATAAAATGGCTAGATAGCATCACTGACTCGAAGGACATGAACTTGAGAGAGTTATCTGGGAGATAATGGAGGTCAGGGAAACCTGGTGTGCTCCAGTCCATGGGGTCACAAAGAATCAGACACGACTTAGCGACTGAACAACAACAACTTTGTGCAGAGGGAACATGCATGCATGGTTAGAGTCCTTACTTTGAAGCAAGGAGCCAGAAGTATCCCATGGATACAAAGATAGAGATTAGGGAGCTGTGAAGGCAGAAGCCCCTTGCTTCTTGGGTCCCTGGAGAGAGACTCTTCTGGCATCTGCATAAGCTCCTCATCCAGGCAGGCACTGCCACCCTCTGTGTGGGGTGGAGCTGCCCACGTGGTAGGGGGAGAGCACCCCCTTCGCCGCTCACCCACAGCTCACCCCTGCACAGCAGCCAATGAGATGGTCACAGTGATGCTCCACGCTCTCTGGCCCAGAGGCTTCAGGAAACCAAGGTCTTGGGGCTCACTAGTAAGCACCCCATTACAAACCGCTGTGGGAAAGCTCTCTTCTACTTTAGACTCAAGGAATTTTCTCCACTCATGTCCTGCTCAGCCAATTCGGCAGAGAGAGAAACAGAAGGATTTTCTGAGCTAGAGCTCCATAGGTACCATGATGCTCTAGGCTGCCTATGCCCCAGGCCTGGACTCTTGGAGCTTACCAGGGTTAGCATAGCCTCAGGAAGATGCTTTGAAGTGAAGTGAAAGTTGCTCAGTCATGTCTGACTCTTTGCCATCTCATGGACTACAGCCCGCCGAATTCCTCTGTCCATGCGATTTCCCAGGCCAAGAATACTGGAGTGGGTTGCCATTTCCTTCTCTAGGGCTATTCCCAACCCAAGGATTGAACTCAGGTCTCCTGCACTGCAGGCATATTCTTTACCATCTGAGCCACCAGAGAAGTCAAGGTTCCTGTCTTCGGGTATCTGTTACTACTGAGATGTGATCAACAACCTCTTTGCTGTTCACAATGGAATATCTAAGAGTTATTTCAGATGTGGTTGAAACAATGGTATTACCGGAATGTGTCCACTCACCCAAGGTGACTGTTTTTGAAGGAACAGTGCTCATTTGGGTATTTTCTCCTGTTGGAATAACCTGCCTCTTCTTATCCTTACACATAGTCTTCTTTTATCCATAGATCAGGGTTCTGCTGCATCTCAGAAAAACTGGGTTAATGCTCAGGTGTGTCAGCATGTAACTGGATTTGTGAATGGGCTTCACCTGCTTTAATCAGTTGTAGCTTTGTACCTCTCATTTGCTTATAGTCTCTCACTAAAGAACAAACGACTCTTTAAACGTAGTGACTTAAAATAACTCACATTTATTATCTCATTATTTCTATGGGGCAGGGATCATGTGGGGCTCAGCTGGTGCCTCTGGCCTTAAAGCCCTCATGTGGTTGCTGTCGAGCTGTCAGCTGGGGGCTGTGGTCTCATCTGAAGGCTTGGTTGGGGGAGAATAAGCTTTTAAACTCATTCACATTGCTGTTGGAAGAATTTAGTTCCTTGTGGGCCAACTTCCCAGGTGGGTCAGTGGTAAAGAATCTGCCTGCCAGTGCAGGAGACATAGGACATTTAGGTTTGATCCTTGGGTCAGGAAGACCCCTTGGGTAGGAGATGGCAACCATTCCAGTATTCTTGCCTGGAGAATCCCATGAACAGAGGAGCTTGGCAGGCTACAGTCCATAGGGTCAAAAAGAGTTGGACATGCATGGGCTGTTGGACTGAGGACCTTGGTTCCTGGCTGGCTCTTGGCTGGAGCTGCCCCTCAGTTCTTTGCCATGTGAGTCTTTTGTTATGGCAGCTTATACAACAGAGCAGTTGGCTTCTGTCTGAGTGAGCAAGCAAGACAGAGAAAAAGCCCCCAAGATAGAAACCACTAGATTTGAAACTGAGCAGGGCCCTGCAGGAGCTTCTCAGGAGAGATTCCTCTGTGTCCCCACTTACTGCTGATTGGGAAACGCAGTCATGAAATATACTGTGACCTCCTAGGACCTCATGTAGAACAAAGAACAGGCCCTAGTGGTTAATGTTTAGGGAAGCAAAGAATGCTGAAACAAAGATAGGACAGTCAGGCAGGAGAGTAACCATAATTTCAACACCAAATCAGTCACAAGGACTCCCAGTTCTGTTTCAAAAGTAAAAATAAGTCTGACGCACATGCCTAAGTTGTTTTGCAGATACTAAAACCCCCACCAGGTAGAAGTTAACTGAATGCTGAACACCAACGTGTAGCCCTAGACTCGTTGGAGCCAGAAAACTGATAATTGAGATTCTCCAAACATCATCCATCCCACAACCCTCTCCCTCACCCTGTCTTTGAACACCCTTGCCTGAAAGTCATCAGGGAGTTCAATCTTTCAAGCATGAGTGGCCTGCTCCCTTTGCAGGTGCCTGCAATAAATATCAGACTTGTCTTCACCCAAACCCAGCGTCAGTAGATGGGTCTTACTGCATGCTGGGCGAGCAGAACCAGGCTCGACTCAGTGACAGATTTGTGACCCAGTCTTTGGAGGAATTTCTCACTAAATCAGCCATAAACTTAGAAACAGGTCGATAAGTCCAGCCCTCCCTCAAGGGGAGGAGGCCACACAAGCTTGAATAACAGGAGTCAGAGGTCAGTGTTGGTTATCATGGAAGTTACCCACCAGCCTCTGCTTAAGGTCCATACTTAATCCCTTTCTCTGAGGTTCTTCCTGAAGGATGAGCTGGTTTCCCCATTGTTGGAGGACTGGAGCACTCGCTTCTTGTTAGTGCCTCTTTTCCCATTCACTCTCCTCTTCATTCAACAAGTATATATTGAGGCTACCATATGCCAAATTTCATGCTACACACTTGGAGGCTGACAGAAAAGAAGCTCCATCTGTATACACAGTTTCTTTCCCTCTGGCCTCTACCTGTGGCCTCTTGCAGTCCTCTCAGAGGCCAGCTGGTGTCCCAGTGCCTTGGGTCGGGGCTCCTCCTGATGCCACCATCCTCCAAGGCACCATGTTCCACCTCCAGCCTGGTCACTCCATCCACCCCTTTTCTGCAGCCAGACTTTGTTTCTCCATCCTGTGCCTTCCCAGGTCAGTACATCCTGCTGGCTCCCTTCTGAGTGGGGGAACCTTTCCAAGCCTCAGTTTCCTCTCGGGGTTACGGCTTGCATAGTTAACTAAGATAATACAGGAAAGAACCTAGAACAGACACTGGCAACAGTAAACATTTAAGCTGAGGCCTTCCCAATGTTGTAATTATTTTGCACACCTGTTCAGGCAAGCCACAAAATTAGTCACATCACCACAGAGTCGTGCCTGCATGAGTTTGAGAGTGGGAACATTGATAAAAAAGGTTATGCTCATTTCCTCCAATTTAATCATCACTTTGAAGCTTTTTTCTTAAAAGCACATCTGATCGCATTATGGAAACCTGAACTCTTTTCACTCTTTCTCACTGACACTGCTGCTTTTCTCAGAGGTGCCTGTGTTGTCCGCATCCCATCCCCCAGCCACAGCCCGTATTGGGTGACTCATGTGGTCCCCTGCCGCTGACTCTCACAGAGCCTGGCTGCCTGGCTGGAGCCATCTTCATCCTCTATTGGGGCACCGTTGCCTGCAGGGGCTGCAGGCAGGAGGATTTGGGTCAAGATTTCCCTTGCTAGCTCCCAGGGGCAATCGGTCTATACATGAAAAGAAAACGAAAGTATTAGTTGCTCAGTCGTGTCTGACTCTTTGTGACCAAAGAACTGTAGCCTGCCAGGCTCCTCTGTCCATGAGATTCTCCAGGCAAGAATACTGGAGTGGGTTGTCATTCCCCTCCAGAGATTGAACCTGGGTTTTCTGCATTGCAGGAAGATTCTTTACAGTCTAGGCCACATGGTAAATTGCACACCAGCTGTTAGGAAAACATCACACAGGAGCCAGTGACTATGTTGAAGCTGGGGTCCCCTCACGTGAGTTGTTGGTGAACTTTAAGGCAGGAGGAAGTCCCTGGAAGGAACCGTTGGGTCCTGCCCGCCCTCACCCCCAGGTTCTGGAGGATGTAGCATAGATCACACTTGGCTAAACTTAGATTTCTCCCTGCCTCTGTCAGCGCTGCCTCCAGACAGAAGGCAGGAGTTGCTGTGATGCAGTGAAATTTGCCCTCTCTCTGCACTGCTATCCCAACCGTGTCCCTGGCTGCCCAGATGGAGCAGCCGGAGGTCTGACTCACCTCCTGTGGTAGAAATAAGTGTTTACATTCTCATCTCAGCCCCCTATCTATGGCTTGATGAACAAACAGTTAAGGAAGTTGGAATGGTTATTGCTCACCACAAGCTAAGATTACCACAAGTCAAAGAGGAGGGGAGTACAAGACAGCCTGGGGTGGAGTTTGGAGCATTATCATTAAAACATTGAATTTGGGGGCTTCCCTGGAGGATCAGTGGTAAACAATCCATCTGCCAATGCAGAAGGCATGGGTTGATCCCTGGTCTGGAAAGATCCCACGTGCCATGGAGCAACTAAGCCCATATTCCACAACTACTAAGCCTGTGCCCTAGAGCCCGGGAACTGCAACCGCTGAGCCCATCTGCTGCTACTGAACCCCCCACACTCTAAAACTTGTGCTGTGCAATAAGAAAAGCCACTGCAATGAGCAATGAGCAGTCTATACGCCACAACAAAGAGTAGCTCCCACTCGTTGCAGGGAAAGACTGCACGCAGCAACAAAGACCCAGCACAGCCAAAAATAACTAGCTAAATAAAAATTTTAAAAAAACATAGAGTTTTTCAACCTTCTCATCAGCAGGTGGGTTTAAGGAAGCCTTTCTCCCCCATCTAGCTATAACTGCCGGCTCCTCTCTGATATTTGCCCCTCATCCTTTCAGAATTTTCTTTCTTATCTCCTCACCCCCATCCCCTGCTGTCATTTCTCCCATAAGCTCAGCTCCTCCTCCTAGATTTCCCCTCCTCAGCCTTGGATCTTTCCTCTGAGGCAGGTGCTCTGGTCTCCCTTCTCACACTGACACACCCCTGCTCCCTCCAGTCCCTCTGCTGCAGCTGTGATTGCGGATGGAGAGCAATGGAACCTGGGTTGGAGGTCCCCCACCTTGTGCTGAGCAGGTTGACAGAGCCTCTATGGATGAGAGTAATGAGCATTGGGAAGCAGAATGCACAACTGTTTCTTAAAGGGAGTGCCGGGCTGGCTTTACAGCAGGGTAGGTGGTTGTAGGGCTTCTCGGGTGGCGCTCATGGTAAAGAATCTATCTGCCAATCCAAGAGACACAGGAAGCAGGATTCAATCCCTGGGTTGGGAAGATCCCCTAGAGGAGGGTATTGCAACCCACTCTGGTATTCTTGTCTAGAGAATCCCAAGGACAGACTAAGCTATGGTCCATAGGGTCAAAGAGTCAGGCACGACTGAAGCGACTTAGCACGCATGAACTCAGGTGGTTTAGAGCAGTAGGTGATGCTTCAGGTCCCTCCTCATCTCCCACTCCCCTCTGAATCCTGCTTCATGTCTTTTATTACAAGCAGGTGTGTCTCTACCTGAATCTCTGAGGCTTTCTGACAAGTGAGTGGTTGAGTATTAACAGTTAGCAGTTAAGCAATCTCCAGAATATGTAAGGAACTACATCTCAACAGCCAAGAGGTAAACAACCCAATTACAAAATGCAATAAGGAGTCGCATACACATTTCTTTAAAGAATACATACAAATGGCTGATGAACATGGGAAAAGATGCTCAACATCATTAGTCATTGCTGCTGCTGCTGCTAAGGTGCTTCAGTCATGTCCGACTCTGTGCGACCCCGGATGGCAGCCCACCAGGCTCCACCGTCCCTGGGATTCTCCAGGCAAGAACACTGGAGTGGGTTGCCATTGCCTTCTCCAATGCATGAAAGTGAAAAGTGAAAGTGAAGTCGCTTAGTCATGTCTGACTCTTAGCGACCCCATGGACTGCAGCCTACCAGGCTCCTCTGTCCATGAGATTTTCCAGGCAAGAGTATTGGAGTGGGGTGCCATTGCCTTCTCCGTCATTAGCCATTAAGGAAATGCAAATCCAAACTACAGTGAGATACCACTTCACATCTACTAGGATGGTTATATTATTTTTTTAAAAAAAAGGAAAAATAACAAGTGTGGGCAAGTATGTGGAGAAATCGGAACCCTGGTGTATTGCTATTGGGGATATAAAATTGTACAGATGCTATAGAAAACAGTTTGGCAACATAACAAAATCTAAACATACAATTACCATATGGTCTAGCAATTCCATTCCTAAATGTACACCCCAAAGAAGTAAAAAGAGGCACTCAGATCCTTGTGTGCCAATGTTCATAGCAGCACTACTCACAACACCAAAAGGTGGAAACAACCCAGGCGTCCATCAGTGCGTGAATGGACACGCAAAATGTGGCACACCTATACAATGGGGTATTATTAAACCGTAAAATGAACAAAATCCCGATATATGCTACAACATGGATGAGCCTTGGAAACAAGCTACATAAAATGTCAGCCACAAAGGGACAAATACTGTATTTTTGTGTTTGTGCTGTATGTATCATACATGTATTGATACGATTCCATATTAGTAAAATATCTAGAACAGGCAAATTCATAGAGACGGAAAGTAGATTAGAGGTTGGCAGGGGCTTATTGTTTAGAGGTGAGGCCTTATTGTTTAATGGATACAATGTTTCTGCTTGGGTTGATACACAATGTTTTGGAAATGAATAGTCGTAACAGTTGCACAACAGTGTGAATGTGATTAATGTCACTGAATTATACACTTAAAAGTATTAAATGGCATGTTTTACGTTACAAATATTTTACCACAATAAAAAATTCAAAACAAAACAAAAAGAGAGCTCCAAAGGGCAGGTGTGTGAACACAGGCTCTAGAGGTGGAAGGGCTGGAGGTTGAAATTTGTGAGCTGCTTCCTAGGAGAGGGACTGTGGGCAAGACTTGACACCTTGGATAAATCCTCCTGAAGTCTCTGTTTTCTCACCAGGAGGCAGGAGAGCGAAGCTTCCAAGAGCACAGGCTGTGGCTGCCCAGGTCCAACTCCCATTTTGACACTTGTGTGACCTTGAATGAGTTACTGAGCCTCCTTGCTCTGTTTTCCCCATTTGTAAATTGGAGACAATATAACTCATCTCACTGGGTTTTTGTTTGGATTGGATAAGTTAATTTGTACCAAGTTTGGGACTTTCCTGGTGACTCAGACAGTAAAGAATCTGCCTGCAATGCAGGAGACCTAGGTTCAATCCCTGTGTTGGGATGATCCCCTGGAGAAGGGAATGGCAACCCACTCCAGTATTCTTTCCTGGAGAATCTCATGGACAGAGGAGCCTGGTGGGCTACAGTCCGTGTGGTTGCAAAGAGTTGGACACAACTGAGCAACTAACACTTTCGCTTTTAAAAAATAGAGACTGGCCAGTAAAGAGTGCTCAATAAATATTAGCTGTAAAATGGAAGTGTGTGTGTGGCGGGGGGGAGGTGGCTGCAGGCATTGGTGGAATTATTTAGAGTTTATAAGCTCAGAGGGTTTTTTTTTTTTTTTTAGTTAAAATGTAAAATACTAAAAGAAAAAATTTTAATTCATGCTCTCATTATAATAGTTTTATTCTGTCTAAATTTTTAGGTTTTGCAAGTTCCAGATAAGTTTATCAAATCTTAAGTTTTGCTTTTTTTTTTTTTTTTCTATCCTGCTGTGCTGGTGCTCTAAGCATTTTTAAAAGCAACCTAAGCAGTATTTCACACTGGCTTTGGGGAGAGTTACTAGAAAAATAATATCTACCTCAAAAGGTGGTTTTGAGGCATAAGTAAGATAAATGTATGTCAAAAACTTCCTTTCACAGCATGTAATGTTATTCAGCCCTCTGAGACCCAATGCCCCCTTTCTATAATAGATATTTATTTACCATCTGTAACAAGCAGAATTATAAGATTCATACCCCTGAGGTACACACCTTCCATAATCTCCTACCCTATGGTATGGTTGGAGAAGGCAATGGCACCCCACTCCAGTACTCTTGCCTGGAAAGTCCCATGGATGGAGGAGCCTGGTAGGCTGCAGTCCATGGTGTCTCGAAGAGTTGGACATGACTGAGCAACTTCCCTTTCACTTTTCACTTTCATGCACTGGGGAAAGAAATGGCAACCCACTCCAGTGTTCTTGCCTGGAGAATCTCAGGGATGGGGGAGCCTGGTGGGCTGCCGTCTATGGGGTTGCACAGAGTCCGACACGACTGAAGCGACTTAGCAGCAGCAGCAGCAGCATGGTATGGGCTGGATGAATGAATATAGTGAGATGCCAGTCCTATGATAAGGGATTACTAATCAACTGAATGCGATTTAATAAAAAAGAAGACAGTCTCAAGTCGGCCTGACCTTTAAAAGAAGGCAAACTATTAGATGCTCTTAAACAAACTGCTACATTGTTAGAGGGTCCGCAGGAGGAGCCACCTGGCAAGAATCTTCGAGAAGCTTCTAGATGCTAAGAGCAATTCTGGTAGTTTGTCGGCGAGGAAATAGGGACCCCAGTCCTACAACCACAACTAGGCTTCCCTGATGGCTCAGATGGTAAAGAATCTACCTGCCATGCAGAAGACCTGGGTTCAATCCCTGGGTTGGGAAGATCCCCTGGAGGAGGGCAACCCACTGCAGTATTCTTGCCTGGAAAATCCCCATGGACAGAGGAGCCTGGTGGGCTACAGTCCCTGGGGTCACAAAGAGTCAGACACAACTGAGCAACTAAGCACAGTCTTAAAACCACAGGGAACTGAATTTTGCCAACAACCCAAGTGATCTTAGAATGGATCTTGCCCTAGTTGACTCTCTGGATGAGAACACAGCCAGCAAACACCTTTCTTTATTTCAGTCTTTCGAGGTCCTGAGCAAAGGATCCCACTGAAGGTGTGCTGGACCTCTGCCCATGGAAACTGGAGTGAATAAATTTGTGTGGTGTTCAGCCAATAACTTTGTGTTAGTTTGTTATGCTGCAATAGTACCCCCTTTTCCAACTTGAAATAAAATTCATAGATAATACAGTCTACTTACAATTTTAAAATTTCAATGAAAGTTACTAACTATATTACTAGGAGAAGTAAAGGGAAGGTAATTTCTAAGAGGAGAATAACATGTATATTTAACAAGTGAAAAACCAAACACAATCACATTGGAAGACATGAAAGAACCAGATGTTTGCACTTGTGCATAAAACCATCAAGAATGTCACAGGTACAAATGCAGACTGGCCTGGTGTTCAACACTGCTTGTGATTTTTCCAAAGTAGTGAACATTCCTGGTGAAATTATGTACAAAACAAAGTATATCCTTCTAGCCATTTGTACTTTAGTTACATCCCCCCAGATCTCAGTGTTTATTAAAACTTTGTAAAAAAAAGGAGTGTGATCAAGTTAGGTTGTATGCATGTATAAGTATAAACAGGGGCTTCCGTGGTGGCTCAGTGGTAAAGAACCTGCCTGCCCATGCAGGAGACTAGGGTTCGATCCCTGGGTGGGGAAGATCTCCTGAAGAAGGAAATGGCAACCCACTCCAGTATTCTTGCCTAGAAAATCCCATAGCCAGAGGAATCTGGTGGGCTACAGTCCATGGGGTCAACAAAGAGTCGGACGTGACTTAGCAACTAAACAACAACTATAAACAAATTTCTCATTCACACGACTGTCCAGTGGGACATTTACAAACCATCCAGGATGCAGGAGAATACTTCTTGTTTGGAACTGGAGCCTATCCACTAAAAAAGCCAGGAGTTCTGTTCCTCCATCATGCATGCAGGCATGCTCAGTCGAGTCAGACTCTCTGTCTCCTGTGTCTCCTGCATTAGCAGGAAGGTTCTTTACCACTGAGCCACCAGGGAAGCCCTTCCTCCATCATAGGTAAAATACCAAACTCCCTCGCAAATTTCCACACAGACTCCCAGGGGAGGTGCTGCTACAGGCTGTACTGTAGCTCCAAGTGCTATTATTATCTTGTGGTACATCTACCCCCCACCCCATGCTCTCCCGGATTTGTCTTTTATGCTTGTCAGGCACATTGCTAAACATTGAAAAAACTTCGGGTACAGGATTTTTTTGCTTTTTTGGCAAAATGACAATGTTAAAATTAAAAATACACCCCCCACCAACCAGTGGTGATGGCCAAGAAACAAGCCACTGCAGTGGGCCCCTTGCCTTGCACGTGGGCAGCTCCCTGGGAGAGACATGTGTGGAGGCAGAATTGAGAGCCCCGGTGGGGATGTGCCAGGAAGCAAGCGCATGCACTTGGATTTCAGTAAGTGCCAGGATTGTTGGCCACAAGGTGTCTCTGACTAGCTCAAGAAATGCAGGGCTTAGCTCGCAGGGGTCACCGGGGCTCATTTCTGCTGCCCTCAAGGGTGACATGGTGAAGTGCAGGGTGCTTCTCGGCCTAAAAGCAAAAGGCACTGGGACAGAACGCCGCCATCCAAGCAGAGGACCTGCGACACGTGACTGTCCCCACCCCCTGCAGGCGCTGCATGTGGAGACAGTCCTCACCTCAAGGAGGGGGCCAGAGCATCCAGGGAGGAAAATTCTTGGCTCCCCCTAAGCACCGCAAAACAGCGTCAACTGGATCTTTCTGTGAGAGACTCTGGAAGGAAAGATGCTAAAGGTCGCCTGCCTCTGAGCCTCCCAGCCCAGCGACCGCAGTGCAGTGCAGAGGGTTTCCTCCTGGGAATCCCAGTTGCCGAGGGCCTCCGCAGGGAGACTGAGAATAGCATAGTTCTCCAGCAAAACCAGAGGCTCCCGTGGTGCGTCAGGGCCTCAGCATCCTGAACTGGGTTTTAACAAGTTGCTAGAGGAAAACAGTGCAGGAACCCCCACTGTGTTGCCAGTACTGCCAGAATGAGTCACCCCCTCCCCCAGAACTTCTTCTGGGTGCTGGACTTCAGTGTTAGTGCCTGGCCAAGAGAATCCGAGGGATAATGCTGCTTCCAGACTCAGTTCTGGTGTGGACTTGTTCTGGAAAGTGTGCAGTGTATTTGATTCCCATGTTGGTTCCCATTCCTCATGAATCATCCCCTCATTTCTAGACCCGTTCTTTTATAGTCTGCTGCTGCTGCTGCTAAGTCGCCTCAGTCGTGTCCGACTCTGTGTGACCCCATAGACGGTGGCCCAGCAGGCTCCCCCGTCCCTATGATTCTCCAGGCAAGAACACTGGAGTGGGTTGCCATTTCCTTCTCCCATGCATGAAAGGGAAAAGTGAAAGTGAAGTCGCTCTGTCTTGTCTGACTCTTCGAGACCCCATGGTCTGCAGCCTACCAGGCTCCTCCATCCATGGGATTTTCCAGGCAAGAGTACTGGAGTGGGGTGCCATTGCCTTCTCCCTTTTGTAGTCTACCTATAAGCAAACTCCTCTACTTCAAGTCAGGAATGGGAAGGGCCCCATTTCATTAAATTCGCTGGTCAGACATAGGCTGACCTTGTGATATTTTTTTGCTCACACATAAAAAGCACCTTGTTGAAACTTCATTGGTCAGGACTTTGATGGCTGAGTGACAACATTTTCCCCCGAAGCAGTGATGTCTACTCCCTTCGCACCACTGAGGAAAGGGCTCCTGTCTAAATGTGGACCTCAAGAAAGGAGCACAGAGTAAGACAGGGATTCTCAGCTCTAAGACTGGTCCCACGGTGTGAAAATGCCTGGTTACATCTCCTTCCTAGAGCCAAACCTGGTACTCAGGGGGACTGTGGACCTCAATTACAAAATACATACTTCACATTTCAACCTCTTTAAAACTGGATGTGTCATACCTCTCAACTTTCTGACACTGGGCAATTTATTTTTTCTCATAGTACACAAAACAATGCAGTGTCTTAACATTCATGGTCTCGTGAATTCTATGAAATACATCAAATAGACAAGGCAGCCATGGAGAGAACCTTTACTGAAATTCTAATCAGCAGAAATGCACTGCACAGCCGAAGGAATCTCAGGTGGCACCTTTCGGTGGGGTTATGAGATTACAAATGACATGCAAATAGTAAAGTATTTCCAGAGTCAAAGGATACTGTCTTAGCACAGACTGCCATAGCAGAATACTACAGACTGGTGGCTTATATGACAGATATTTATTTTGCACAGTTGTGGAGGCTGTGACGTTCAGGTTCAAGGTGCTGGCAGATTTGATTCTTGGTGAGGACTCTCTTGCAAACAGCCACCTTCTCCCTATGTGCTCACTTGGTAGTAAGGGTGGGAACAAGAGAGACAGAAACAGAGAGACACACACACAGAGGGCTCTCTGCTGCTAAGTAGCTTCAGTCGTGTCTGACTCTGTGCGACCCCATAGACGGCAGCCCACCAGGCTCCCCCATCCCTGGGATTCTCCAGGCAAGAACACTGGAGTGGGTTGCCATTTCCTTCTCCAATGCATGAAAGTGAAAAGTGAAAGTGAAGTCGCTCAGTCGTGTCTGACTCTTCACGACCCCATGGACTGCAGCCCACCAGGCTCCTCTGTCCATGGGATTTTCCAGGCAAGAGTACTGGAGTGGGGTGCCATTGCCTTCTCCGAGAGGGCTCTCTGGTCTCTTCTTAAAAGGGCTGCAATCTCACCATGAGGACTCCAGCATCATGACCTCATCTAAACTTCATTACTTCCTACCTTAGTCTGTTCCAGCTGCTGTAAGAAAAATACCATAGACTGGGTGGCCCATAAATAATGGAAGTTTACTGCTCACGGTTCTGGAAGCTGGAAGAACAACATCAGTGTGCCAGCATGATCAAGTTCTGGGGAGAGCCTTTTTTTCCCGGCTACAGACTGCTGATTTACTTCTATTCCTACAAGGTGGAAAAGCACAAAGGAGCTTTCTTCAGCCTCCTTGGGCATGAATCACATTCATGAGGGCTCTGCCTTTATGACCTAATCACTTCTCCAAAGTCCCACCTCCTAATACTATCAGATTGAGCATTAGTATTTTAGCATATGAATTTTGGGGGGGACACAAACATTCAGACTATAGCACCTCCCAGAGGCTTCATCCCTAAATATCATCACACTGGGGTTAGGGCTTTGGTGTATGAATTGGGGCAGCATACAATTTAGTCTAAAGCAGATACCATTGTTGGTGAGATACATGACCATTTGGATGAACATTTTCCCAAGTCATTCCTGTTGTTGTTCAGTCGCTTAGTCATGTCCAACTCTTTTTGACCCCATGGATGCAGCAGGCGAGGCTTCTCTGTCCGTCACCATCTCCAGGAGTTTGCTCAGATTCATGTCCATTGAGTCGGTGATGCCATCCAACCATCTCATCCTCTGTCGCCTGCTTTTGCCTTTAATCTTTTCCAGTCATCAGGGTCTTTTCCAATGAGTCTGCTTTTCACATCAGGTAGCCAAAGTATTGGACCCATTCCTGGTCGAACATAACACATACAATGTAGTGACTCATATCTGTGTTAGGCTGAGGGTTATTTTTGACATGCGACAAAACACACAGCCTTGGCCCTTTCCTGGTCAATGATTTTCTATCCATAGTTTTAACAAAGGTAACATAAAGTTGCTTATTCAAAGAAAGGAAGGAACAACTTATATCCTGCATGCAAAATAATTCCCACTGAATGGCATCAGCCATTTGGAATTTAACAAAACAAAGGAAGTTTTCATTTAGGTTCAAAGAATCAATGGCATACATACAAGATGAGGGAGCAGTGGGATCACTCCTTAAGGAGGAAGGTTTTCTTCAACAAGTTTGGTGGGAAGCAAGAATGTGATAGAGTTATGAAAATGAGTAGCAAAATGAATTGCTGTTAGAAAGTGTCCTGTCCTGACCTTAAAATAGAATGGTTCTGTGGGCTCTAGATGCACATTAATATAAAGCGGAGTTTCTCAACTTCAGCACAATTGACACATTGGGTTAGATAATTTTTTGTGGTGGAGGCTTTTCTGTGCATTGGAGGATGTCAAGTTCCATCCCTGGCCTCTACCCACTAGATACGCATGGCAAGCATATACCTTCTGAACCCTCTCCAGGTCCTGACTATCAAAAATGCCTCCAGACTTGGCCAAATGTCCTCTGAGAGGCAAGATCACCCTCAGTTGAGAACCACTGATATAAAGTATTGCTTTCAATTTTTGGAATCACAATTTAAGAGAGTAACAGCCCCACTAGAACAATATCCCCTGAGAAGGGCAATGATTACATTAATGCATTTATAAGAAATGCACAGCTTACAGAGCACAAGTTGAGAAGGAGCATTTGTAAGTTAAGTCCTTGGGCCTCAAGAGTCCATTAAATAGTCCTCATTCAATATGGGGTCCTTAATAATCCTCAATTATTTGAAGAGTTCTTGATTAAAGATGGAATAGACCAAGGACATGGGGGGTTGAAGGAAGGCAGGTTTCAGAATACAATGAAAGCTTTTCTTTTAGTTGCTCTTAAAAAAAGATCAGATATTACATTAGTGTTCAGAGTACAAAGTCAGAGCTTCTCCCCAATTCAATCCCTAGTGATAATCACAAGTAATGGTCCGGGGATATTTCCCAGACCCCCCCACCCCCAGATAAAATGGATTAAAGTCAGAATGAACATGAATTTCCTCTTCGCCTGGCTTCCTAGAGTACATGAAATGGCCAATCAAATGCTTCCCTCCTGTTTCACTCCCTCCTCCTCCCACTTTGTCGAGAGTCTTTCTGTTGCACTGGTCCAAGACTTCAGATTTTTTTTTTAATTGTGAAATTTTTCTAACCGCCACAAAAAAAAAGAAGAGAGAAAATAATTAAAAACAAAAAAAAACCCACCCATGTTCCCATTATCCAGATTTTTTCCTTTTTTTAAATTAATAAATGTATTTTAATTGGAGAATAATTACTTTACAATATTGTGGTGGTTTTTAACCGTACATCAACCTGAATTGGCCACAGGTATACACGTGTCCCCGTAAATATTTTTTCAAAGTATTTATTGAATTTGTTACCATATTGCTTATATTTTATGTTTTGGTTTTTTGGCCACGAGGCATGTGGGATCTCAGTTCCCCAACCAAGGATCAAGCCTGCATCCCCCACGTTGGGAGGGGGACCACCAGGGAAGTCCATCATCCAGATTTAACAATCGTCAAGATGATGCTACATTTATTTCCTTTACAATTTTTCTTTTCTGAAGAACTTTAAAAGAGTTCTCAGACATCATGTAATTTCACTCCCACATACTTCAGTGTGTTTCTTAAAAACATACATAATTCCCAAACTTTTAAACTGTAAAATCAGAGGATGGATAGGAGGCTGGAGCTGGGGTGGGGGGAAAAAACCTGGAGGAGAAGGAAAAGAAGTAGAAGGTACATCCGTTAAATGTGTTAGTTTATCTTATGAAGAAAATGGAACACATAATTTTCACTTAATATAGTAGACATTTTAGAAAGAGTATTTTTCCAAAGATTCCCTCACAATGTTCCAGGCTCTCAGTCCTTCACCTGAGCTACCTTGTTTAAATTCACAGTAACTTTAGGCTAGAAGTGCTACAATTATCCCTGTGTTACAGATGGGGGCTTAAATCTCTTGTCCAAGGTCACTGCTTTTGGGGGCAGAGGCAGGTCCTGAACCCAAGTCTGCCTATTTCCAAAGTGTGACTGTCAGCCACTCCTCCCCAGTAACTGTGCCAGGAGGCTGTGGAACCCAGCCATGGGGGAATGCCCATCTGACATGCATGGAGAGTTGTATGGCTCTGTGCTGTCAGAAATGCCACCCTACAAGTGTGCAGTCCTTTCTCAGAGGTTCCTGTCTTTATAAATTCCTATAAAAATGAACACTCTTCCTGGGAAAGCAGAACCAGTAAGATAAATTCACTGCTCATGAAACATGACTAGCTGGAAGGGAATTGATTTAGTCTGTTCAGGCTGCTATAACAAGTTGCCATATATCAGGTGGCTTATAAACAGCAGAAATTTATTTCTGACAATTTTGGCAACTAAAAGTCCAAGATCAAGATGTCAATGCATGGAGTTCTGGTGAGAGCCCTAATCCAGTTGCAGTTGGCTCACTTCCTGTTGTATCTTC
This sequence comes from Bos indicus, assembly GCF_029378745.1. NCBI lineage: Eukaryota > Metazoa > Chordata > Mammalia > Artiodactyla > Bovidae > Bos > Bos indicus. The sequence continues at coordinate 118,340,452 of NC_091760.1, forward strand.
ACATGGTGGAGAGAGAGCAAGCTGGCACTCTGGGGCCTCTTTTATAAAGGCACTAATTCCACTCATGAAGGCTCCACCCTCATGACCTAAGCACCTTCCAAAGTCTTCACCTTCTAACACCTTCATAGTAGGGGTTAAGAGTTCAACATATGAATTCAGGGGAGGAGCCCAAACATTCAATCCTTAGCAGGAATGAAGTGATTAGGAGCAGGAACTCTAGACTCAGACACACCTGGTCTCAAATCCTGCCATTGTCCTTATGAGCTCTGACCTTGGGCAAATTGCTTAACTTCTCCAGGTCTCAGTTTTCTCTTTGGTAAAGTAGCAGTTATTACATGACTATAACAGATGGAGGCAGACAGAGGATGAGGGAAGCCTAATATGAGGGGGAATAATATGGAAAGGCAAGCTTCCCAGGTGGTACAAATGCTAAAGTATCCACCTGTCAGAGCAGGAGATACAAGTAGGTTCAATCTCTGGGTGGAGAAGATACCCTGGAGAAGGAAATGGCAACTCACTTCAATATTCTTGCCTGGAAAATTTCATGGACAGCGGAGCCTGGCGGGCTATAGTCCATGGAGTCGCAAGAGTCAGACATGACTGAGCAAGCACCCAGTAGACACTTGAACACCATCAAAAATAAGGTTCACCTGTTGGGTTGGTGGTGTTGGCCTTTTGTTTCATACTGGACGATTTCAGTCTATACCCAAAAAAGTCTTTGTCATAGTTTCTAAACAGTGTCCTTGCCATTGATGTCACCCCTTTGGGCTAGACTTTGCGGGGGAAAACACTTGTTGACATGGAGGGTGGGCCTAGTGGGATGGCACATGGAAGCCAGAACCATCTATTGACAGAACATCATGATCATGCAGGCTCGTAAAGGGTCAAGGATGTTCTCTGCTCTCCTCATCATTATTCAATACTGTAAATATAGCCAGGCTTCCTACATTGCATGTAAGCTTGGCCAACTGCAAAGATGGGACTTTGATGCTGAAACGAGGACCACCCAGGACAAACTGGGTGAGTTGGTCATCCTCCTGGTACATCTCCAGGTGATCTTCACGAAGCTGCCCTTTTGTGTAGGGCACAGTTTGCATAACTGTGTACTAGTTCTGAAAAGTGTTATTTAAAAAAAAAATTCTGCTTAGAGTTAAAATCAGTGGGACTTCCCTCATGGTCCAGTGGTTAGTACTCTACATCCCCAATGCAAGGGGCATGGGGTCCATCCCTGGTCAGAGGACTAAGATCCCATATGCTGAGGGTGCAGCCAAAAAAAAAAGGTTAAAATTATTGTGGACAGTTTGTATTCTCAATGGTTAACTGAAAATGCCTCTACAAATTAGAAAAGGCCAGACAAATAAATAACAAAGTTATTTGGGCTCTATTTGGAGAAAAGGTCAATCTTTTTTGGCTCTAAAAATAAATAAAATTACTTAGTCTCCATTTGAACAAGGAGGCAAATTTTTCCTTCCTTAGCCATTTATTCCCTTAACAGTTTTATTCCTTCAACATTTTCACACATATGGAAAAGGTGAACAAGTAAAAACACAACCACATACACTCCATCTAGTTTTTAACAATTGTTAGCATATTGCCATATATATACACTCTCGCCTCTCTTTTTGTCTCTTTCTAGGTATGTACATGTGATATATTTGAGTTCTTTCTTTCTATGCATGTGTACTGAAAATATTCATGTATTTTTAATTTTTATTGATTTGAAGATAAGTTGCAAATATCATGACATTGCACCCCTTAATACTTCATCTCACATCTTGTGTCATAAATTGCACTTAAGAAAATTAACAATTCCATACAATCTTTAATCTCAGTGTTCCCCAGTTTTATCCAAATTGGTGCTTTAGAAAATGACATTATTATCATTCATTAATAGATTTAATTTTTGCCTATTTTCTTTAAGTCTCTATCTTGTCGAATGCTGTTCCTCATAACAACACCAGAAGTAAGTGTTAATAAGACAAAGCTGAGTTGATTGCTTGCTGTGATAAGGGAGAATGATACCTGGACAGAGCCTAATGGTGTCTCTGGAGAAGGAAGGGCAGTTGGGATATTCATTGAGTGTCTGAAGTCTGGTTTAAGGTGGATCTTTCCTTGGAGGATTAGAGGATGGGGTGCCTGGGTAGGATTGAGTAAGGATCAAGACATAATAATTTAAGATTCATGATTTCAGTATATCTCCAAGGTCTAACATTCTGTGAGCCATTGTGCCACATTTTCTTATTCAAAAGCACAAAGCAGTGTCTCCTGGGGATGCTGAAAAACTTACCAGTCCCCTGATCACACCACCAAATCTGCAGAGTCTCAGCAGTTTCTCTGAACTCCTGACATCTAAGATGCTTCTGACATCTAAGGCTTCAGCTGGGGATGCTGAAGGTCACCAGGTTTTTTTTTCACCCCATCAAACTTAAATTTTAGCTTGGGAGCCAGTGACTGAGGGAATGCCATTCCAGGGCTGGTACAGAATATGGAGGAAAGGGATTCTGTAAGTCCCACACCCAAGATCAGAAGTTTAATATTTAAAAAGGAATTTGTAGCAAAATCAATATAAAAATCAATATTTCTCTGCACTAGCAATGAGCATCTGAAAATGAAATTAAGAAAGCAATTCTATTGAAGCAAAAAAGAAGCAGACTCACAAATGCAGAGACAAACTAGTGGTTACCAGTGGGAAGAGGGCAAAGGGAAGGGGCAAGATAGGGGTAGGGGAACAAAAGGTATAAACTATTGGATATATAATAAGCTACAAGGATATATTGTACAACATGAGGAATACAGCCAATATTTTATAGTAAATACAAATGGAGTATACACTTGAAAACTGTGTACACTTGTAACTTGTACATCAACTATACTTCAATGAAAGAACAAAACAATTCCATTAATAATAGCATCAAAAAATGAAAGAAAATGTGATGTCATTCTTCAAAATAACTAAACATAGAATTATCATATGATCCAGCAATTCATCTTCAAGGTATGTACCCAAAAGAATTGAGAATAGAAACTCTAACAGATATTCACATACCCATGTTCATAGCACCATTACTCACCATAACCAAAAGTTGGAAGTACCCCAAGTGTCCATTGATGGATGAATGGATGAGCAAAATGTGGTATTTTTTGCAATAGAATATTATTTGGCAAATGAAGTACTGATATAGTCAACAGTATGGATGAACCTTGAAAACATAAGTGAAAGAAGTCAGACACAAAAGGCTATACATTATATAATTCTATTTATATGAAATGTGGAGAATTGACAGATTCATAGAGACTGAAAAAGGATTAGGGTTGCCAGAGCATTGGAGCAGCAAAAAAGTAGGGTGTGAGTGCTAGTGGTGTGGGGCTTCTTTTTCAGGTGATGAACTGTTCTAGAATTAGATTGTAGTGATGGTTTCCGAGTCCTGTGTATACACTAAAATCCTTTGAAATGTACACTTTAAAATGATGATTTTTATTGTATATGAATCATATCCTATTTTTTTTGAAAAAGGGAAACTTAGAACAATCATGCAGATCCTGTTTCCCACATGACTAGTGGATTGAAGGGAAGTGATGTGAGCTCTCAGGATTTATCCTCCTTGAACACAACCTTATCTGTAGAGGAGATGTCCAAAACATCATCCTTAAAATTGCTATCTCTGGATTGGGATTGACCATCGAAAAAGACCATCACACCAAAGCTGTGATTTCTTAGAATAAATTTGAAATTGCTGGAAAAGGTACTTGATTGGGGCATCCTGCATTACATACCCAGCCCTTGAGCCAAACAAACAACTGAGGGGCAGGGGATAGTTAGGGATAAAAGGAGGAACTTCTAGGCCCCATGCCTGGACCAGTCAACTGTGGGCAGGGGTCACCAGGTACAATTATCTCTGTTCGGATTGCACGCAGGCAGAGGCAGAGGAGGCTCAGGCCTAAAGTGCAGGTCCCTACCAGACAAAATTAGGGCCTGTGCACTACATGAGCAGTTAGCCTGTCATCTCTAAGTCCTGTGTAGATGTTAGTATCAGAAGCTTTAGGATGAAAAGATATTGCCTTTCTAGATGTTGGAGATAACCAGGGAGTTGACCTAAGCCTGGCCTACCTCTAGCCATACAGATCTGCCCTCCCTTCCTCCAGAGAGAAAGAAAATACTTTCTCTCTCTCAACTCTGCCAGGGTGGAAGAGAGAAGAGGAGAAGGACTAACCCCTTTACTAGTCCCCTGGATCCCATCCACCAGCTCTGAACTAAGAGGAATTGTGGGCTTTTTAGTTGCTCTGAGTAAAACTGGTTTCAGTTAGTGAGAAAGAAGAGAAGAATGAAGATTGGAGAAGCAACTGACAGCCTCTGCCAAACCATTCAAACCATCTTATGATTTTTTTTTTTTTCATCTTATGATCTTAATGGAAGGATAGGGTTAGGGAGTCCCGAGGGGATGGAGGGCAGGGAGGGCAGGAAGTACAGTCAGGCCCTTTTGTGGGGGAAGGGGCAGCCAATGCCTGTAGACAATTGGGAACCCAGGTGGCCACTCTGGGGGTCTCTCTCTGGGGCTCTATGGTTTTTAGTTGGTTCTTTAATGGCATCCCACTCCAGTACTCTTGCCTGGAAAATCCCATGGACAGAGGAGCCTGGAAGGCTGCAGTCCATGGGGTCATTGAGGGTCGGACACGACTGAGCGACTTCACTTTCACTTTTCACTTTCATGCATTGGAGAAGGAAATGGCAACCCACTCCAGTGTTCTTGCCTGGAGAATCCCAGGGATGGGGGAGCCTCGTGGGCTGCCGTCTATGGGGTTGCACAGAGTCGGACACGACTGAAGTGACTTAGCAATAGCAATTACTCCACATAATTACCTCTTACTTTTTTTTTCCTCTCCCATCTGGCTCTCTGTGTCTGTGTACACAAAGCAGAAGATGGTCACTCCCTAGATCCTGAGTTCCCATGTCCTTTGCTCGAGGAGACTTACGGGGATCACTGGGCTTTCTCTGACTGCTGCTGCTGCTAAGTCACTTCAGTCGTGTCCAACTCTGTGTGACCCCATAGATGGCAGCCACCAGGCTCCCCCATCCCTGGGATTCTCCAGGCAAGAACACTGGAGTGGGTTGCCATTTCCTTCTCCAATGCATGAAAGTGAAAAGTGAAAATGAAGTCGCTCAGTCTTGTCCAACTCTTAGCAACTCCATGGACTGCAGCCTACCAGACTCCTCCATCCATGGGATTTTCGAGGCAAAGTACTGGAGTGGGGTGCCTTTGCCTTTCTCTGACTACTCACCTCCAACTTTCCAGGAAAGAGAATCTGATCATCTGCCTTTGCTCATGGCTTATTCCTGGTTCAATTATCTGTGGTCAAAGGGCCACTCAGTTCAAATATGTCTGCTAGATCCGTGTGTGTATGTGTGGGTGGATGGGTGGGTGTTGGGGTTAGGAGAGTAATTCTCAAAAGAGTGCTTCTCAGCCAGAATAAGGGCTCTCTCCAGTAAGTAGCCATAATGTAGTAAAATGAACTTCCATTAATAAAAATACAGATAATCAGAAAGTTCAAATTTAAAAGCATTTCCCCCCCCCCAAAAAAAAAATAAAAGCATTTCCCTGGGACTTCCCTGGCAGTTGAGTGGTTAAGGCTTCGCCTTCCAATGCAGGAGGTGTGGGTTCAATCCCTGGTTAGGGACCTGGGATCCCACCATGCCTCTTGGCCAGAAAACCAAAACATAAAACAGAAGCTCTATTGTAATAAATTCAATAAAGATTTAAAACGGCCCACATCAAAAAAAAATATATATTTAAAAAAAAGTATCTCCTTGATCATATGAAATCGCTGAGGCCCTGCCAGACCCTGAAATACCATCTGAAATACCACATCAAGAGAAAGGTAGGTTAGATCCTATATCGTTTTTAAGTTAAGGGCTTTGCATCATCTTGGAGTCTTTACAAAAATCTGTCATTTATGTCTGAGCTGGGTGGGGATGCCCCACTAACCAGAATATCCCATTCTCTGGCCTGCCAAATAAATAGGGGTTTACTGTCTTCCCTGGAGTCTGGAATGGATTCAGCCAAATAGGCTCCACATTTCCATGACTTTTAAGATGCTGACTATCAGCCAGTTCCACCCACCAAGTGTAATTGTTGACAGCTGTGTCTTGAAAAGAGTTTCTTTTGTTGCCCATCCAGCTGAGTGAGCTGAATTGCTTCATTAACATTTAGGCCATGTTACACGTTCAAGTGCTTGTGAGGTATTTGGATTTCAGATGAGGTTAGTTTTTTTTTTCCTTTTTTTTTAAAATCTGGTTTCAAACATGACAAGCCTCCATTTTTGTAATAAGTTTTTTTGTGTTTATGGGTGCTATTGAAAGCCGATTTGCATCTTTGTTCATTTGTCATGCAAAATCATACAGAAATGATTGTTATGGGTTGACCTAGTTATTAAGGGCTTTTATATTTGGGAAGAGCAAATTGCAAATCATTCTTTGGAGAAGCAATGGCTGTTGGTGTTTCACCACCCAAGATGATGTCAGTTTCAAAGGGTGCTTGGCAAGGGGGAGAAGAAACTCCCCTGCAAAATTCATAGGCTTCCTTAAGCCATCCCAAATGAAAGCACATATGAATTTAACCAAAAAACAAAACCCAACAACACAAAAAAACAACCAAACAAATAAAAAGATCAAACAAACAAATAATGAATTTGCTATGAAAATTCAGCTTCAAGACAAATCCCCTCACCTACACTTTAAAGGAAACTCTAAACCAGCAGTTCCAATCTTTTTGGCACCAGGGATGGGTTTCATGGAAGTCAATTTTTCCACAGACCTGGGGTATGGGGGTATGGTTTCAGGATGACTCAAGTGCATTACATTTGTTGTGCACTTTATTTCCATTATTATTACATCAGCTCCACCTCGGATCATCAGGCATTAGATCCTGGAAGTTGGGGATCCCTGCCTGCTTTGAACCATTTCTCTGTAGGAGTTCGGGGGCTGTAGTAGTAAGCAGCCCCTTCTCAGTCTGAGGCTCTAGGACCAGAAGAATTCCTTGTGGCATACACTAAGTGCTTATCCAATATCTATTTTCCTTGTTAACCTCAGTCATTATGAAGGTAACAATGTGCTGTGTTAAAAGTACACACCTCCTCAGACTCCCTTGCAGCTAGAGGTGGCCCATGGGGTCCTAATCTTGCCAATGAAATGTAACAGGAAATCATTAAATGAGACCTCCAGAAAAACATCTCAGAAGAAGCAGGGTTGCCTGCCAATCGCCTAGGCCTTTGTTCCCTTATTGGTTGTTACTGTCTCGGGACACGGGTGCAGTGGCACCAGAGGTGGCTGCAGAGGCAGTGATCACCTGGTGTGGAGCCGGAAGATAGGAGGAGCCCAGGTCTCTGCTGTGAGCCCAGAGAAGCTGTGCCATTCTAGGAGGTCTAGCTCTGGATTTCTCTTCTATGTTATTTACAACCAAACATAGTCTTAATTAAACCCTCCAGAAGGGCACAGAGAGGGTTTTTGCTTTTTGAGTAGGACCTATTCTGGTTATCTATTACTGTACAACAAGTTATTCTAAAACATATGTGACAACTATGTTATTATCTCTCTTATCCCATGGACTGTAGCCCACCAGGCTCCTCTGTCCATGGGATCTCCCAAGCAAGAATACTGGCGTAGTTGTCATTTCCTTCTGTAGGGTTATCTCTCTTACTCAGCCAATGTTGGCTGGGCAATATTTCTGCTCCCTGTGGCACTGGTTGAGGTCACTGGGTGGTACTCTGCTGGTGGATGGGATGGTCTGGAAGGTCCAAGACAGCTTCACCCAAATGTCTGGTGCTTTGACAGAGTAGCTTGTAAAGTAGGGTTCAATGGGATCTCTCAACTGAGTCACTTATATACTTTCTCCAATGTGATGGTCTCACTTTGGTCAGATATTCTATGGTGGTTCAGGGCACCCAGAAAGAAAAAGCTCCAAACAGATAGTTCCAGTTTCTCAAATCTGGACCTGGAAATAAATACAGCATCACTTACAATGTATTATGTTGGTCAAAGTAGTTGCGGAACTAACTAGATTCTGGAGCAAGGGGACTTAGACCTACCTTCTGATTAGAATATTGTCAAAGAATGTGTGACCATTTTTAATTTGCCAAAGGGCAATGAGCTACAAGGTTACTTTGACAAAGTTTGATCATAGACCTAGAATAGGCAGGTATACCTCTGAAAGTAGGCCTGGTATTCATTCCCTTATTGGATTTACAAGAGGAGCTAGAGGACATATTCTAAAACATATGGTTGTGTTTGTGAGAATGTTTCTGGAAGACACTAGCATTTGACTGGTGGACTGAGTAAAGAAGATCACCCTCATCAATGAAGATGAGCATCATTCAATCCATCGAGGGCCTAAACAGAACAAAAAAGATGGAGGAAGGGTAAATTTGCTCTCTCTGCTTGAGCTGGGATGTTCAGCCTCTGTTCTTGAATGTGCCCCTGGTCCTGGGGCTTGCAGCCTTGGACCAGGACTTACACCATTGGCTCCCTTGGTTCTTAAGTCTTCAGATTTAAACCAGAACTACACCACCAGCCTTCCTGGGCCTCCAGTTGTACACAGCAGATTGTGGGATTTCTCAGTCTTCAATCATGTGAGCCAATCCCTCATAATACATTTCTTTCCATGTATCTCTATATATCTTATTGATTCTGTTCCTCTGGGGAACCCTAACTAATACAGTGACCTAAGTAGCTGCTCTTTATGTAAAGATCCTGGCCCACAGATGAAGAGTCCTGGGTTTGGTCTTAAGCTTGGTGCTAAAGATCTGTGTGACTGTGAAAGCCTCCAGTCACAACTTCAGATTTCAGTTTCTCATCCACAAAATGATGGGACTAGGCTTTATAATCTGAGTTCTCTCCCACTGTACATTCTACAGGTCTAGGCAATCACTATTTATGATTATGAAGAGATGGAATCATGATTTTTTTCCTTACTTTAAAAAAAAAAAAAATGACATGCCTTTTCTGTCCTCAAATTCCATGGCATTTTCTTCCACAGACTTAGTTCATTTATAGAGCAGACCTCAGAGAGAGCTTGGGGTAAAGGCAATATTTTTGGGAAAATTAAATCTTCCCAGTTAATTTGATTTCCTTGACTTTCCCTGAGAACTTGTCCTTTCCAAACTTTCCCTGCTGTTCTCTTTTAAAATTATAACATAAACTGTTGCCTTTGTCATTGGAGCATGACAGCAGACTCACTTAAGGCCAAATGTTTCCGGGTTCACTAGGTTCTTGAACCATGGGGGAATCTAAGAAGTCTTAATAACAAAGTAAATGAACAAGAGCCTGAGAGGGAATGATTTGGGGTTCGTTTAAGAAAAGGGGACCACTTATGACCAAAAGATGAATGCCCAGAAGGAAAAATTGAACTTGATGGTGGGAAGACAGCCAAAGATACTTCTTTCAGGGAATTTATTCCTTTTTTCCCACATCAAAGATTTGTAATAATAGTATGTAATTCAATCCCACAAAAAATTGGGGATATCTGAAGAATTCATGGAACATCTACATGACTTGGAGTATAATGGTGAGTCTTGGGATTTGAGAATGTCAAAGAAAAACCAGAGCTGGACTGTAGTTAAGTATTACAAACTGATTTTATTCAGGGTTATGGTGGTGCTAGTGGTAAAGAGACTAACCTGCCTGCCAATGGGGGAGACACGGGTCTGATCAGGGAGATCTCCTGGAGGAGGAAATGACAACCCACTCCAGTATGCTTGCCTGGAAAATTCCAGGGACAGAGGAGCCTAGCGGTCTACAGTTCATGGGGTTGCAAAGAGTCAGACATGACTGAGCACGCTCAAGAGTCAGAATTTATAGCCAAGGAGCAGAGTGAGAGTCAGCAGATAAAAGATTTCTTAGAAGAAACATCAGGGGTAAAGGAAGTTCTGGCTAAGTTAACCTAATAGGATTGTTGCTGAAGACAAATCAGGGTGATCAGACATCATCTGGGGGAAGGAAAAGGATGAAGAGCCTAATTAGATATTCAGAGTAGTCGGATGTGGAAGATGGGGGTTCTTGGTAAAATGACTTGGCAGGGTTCTTGATAAAACTGGATTTTATAAAGAAATGCACAGATGGGCCCAGGAGAAGGCTCAGGCGACTGACTAAAATTCGGTCAAGTAAAGAATCTCTGTCAAGAAGTGGAAAAACCTGGGTTTCTTTCTGAGGGACAAAAATATATACGACTTTTGCTTTGACTTCCTGTAGTATTCTGGCTAAATCTATTAACTATTTCATGATTATGTTATGGATATGTTATTTGGTTTCTAGGAGAAAAAGAAAAACGATCTGCTTCTTCTATTATATTAGTATAATGTACTTCTATGTAAGGTTTGCAGTTTGTTTTGGGAAATAAATGCTATAAGACATCCTCATAACTCTATCCTTGGGATCCATTCTGGGGGACAGAATAATAAAATAAGATTGCTTTATATGGAGGTCTTTGTGACTCCAGTAACTAGTCTCCTTTGGGGGCTTCCCCCGTGGCTCAGTAGTAAAAGAATCTGCCTGTAATGCAGGAGCTGCAGGAGATGAAGCTTTGATCCCTGGGTCAGGCTACAGTTCATAGGGTCACAGAGTCAGACATGACTGAAGTGACTTAGAAGGCATGTGCATTCTCCTTTGGATTAGCCCAAGAAAGACTCAATGCACACAAAAGGACACTTAATAGTGAGTGCTGTTATACTGAAGACTCACTCATTAATAGTAACAAGATAAGAATCAGAATATTTATCAATGGCCATATGCCAACAGTGTGCCAGGCACCCTTTTAGACGCTTGTCCATACGTTGCTTATATTCCTCACAATGGCCCTGGAAGTTCTACATCTGAAAAGACTGAGATGCAAGGAGCTTGAGTCTTCAGACTGGGGAGTGGTGGGGCTGGAATTCTAACCCAGTCACGTGTGTTGCCAAAGCCCAAGCTTTTTCCACTTCTGTCTTTATCCAATTATCCCTTTGAGGGTAGTGCAAATATTTTTAGAATACCATAGAACAACTGCAAACAAACAATTTGTATTTTCCTCACTTGGTAACAAAAGACAAGACAATCAGGCAGCAATTACATTGTTGAAACAGGATATTTTCCCTTTAAAATTTATATGGTAAATACACATTGTCAAATATTTCTGGATTCTATGGAGCTCTTTTTCACCCCAACAAATGCTCTTCAGAATTCATGGAAACCACAATAGACACTATGCTTGTCTGGTGGGTGAGAAGTTAAAATGTATCCAAATTTAATTAGGTACTGCCTTTTTGGATCATTTTTAGTTTTGAATTTATAGCCTCCTCCAGTACTCTTGCCTGGAAAATCCCATGGACAGAGAAGCCTGGTAGGCTGCAGTCCATGGGGTCTCACAGAGTCGGACACGACTGAAGTGACTTAGCAGCAGCAGCCAGTACTCTTGCCTGGAAAATCCCATGGATGGAGGAGCCTGGTAGGCTGCAGTCCATGGGGTCGCTAAGAGTCGGACATGACTGAGAGACTTCACTTTCACTTTCTACTTTCATGCATTGGAGAAGGAAATGGCAACCTACTCCAGTGTTCTTGCCTGGAGAATCCCATGGACGGAGAAGCCTGGTAGGCTGCAGTCCATGGGGTCTCACAGAGTCGGACACAACTGAAGCGACTTAGCAGCAGCAGCCGGTACTCTTGCCTGGAAAATCCCATGGATGGAGGAGCCTGGTAGGCTGCAGTCCATGGAGTCACTAAGAGTCGGACACAACTGAGAGACTTCACTTTCACTTTTCAGTTTCATGCATTGGAGAAAGAAATGGCAACCCACTCCAGTGTTCTTGCCTGGAGAATCCCAGGGACAGGGGAGCCTGGTGGGCTGCCATCTATGGGGTCGCACAGAGTCGGACATGACTGAAGTGACTTAGCAATAGCAGCCACTCCACTCACCTTGTCCTTTTTTTTTTTTTGAAAGGAAGAATTAAAAGAGTTTTATTTGCTGATGATATGAATATATTTTTTTCTAAAAATTCAAAGGAAATCTACAAATATATTACTAGAATGAATTTAGGAAGCTCTTGAATACATGGTTAATGTTTCTGAAAATCAATTCTATCTTGATATAACTGTTAGAAATAGTTTAAAATGCAATATTATTTGAAATATCCCCCTAAAGGATAAAATAACTAAGAATCAGTTTAATGAAAAAGCACTCATCTTGTCTTTTGAGTGGATTCTTCCTTTTTAAATCTTTTCTTGGTATTCCCACTTTTCTTTATTGCCCCCAGGGGCTCCACTCCTGACCTTTCAATTGTAGACACCCACTTTCTAAGACTGCCTGACTTGCTCCTGTTTACTCAAGATCATTAAAAATACACCTTGATAAAAAGCATCCCATTCAGGAGTGACTGCACATACTGCTACCCTGTCCTAGGCCAAATTCTTGATTTTTTCCTTTCCTCTGCCAGGTGGCTGTGCAGATATTTCATTTCAATTCAGGGTCCCTGTCATCAAGTTGTGAAGCACAAAAATAAATCACCTGCTTACTGGCATCCTCCTAAAGATTTTGAAGAAACAATAAAATCAGTACAAAAATGTAGTTTAAAAGCAAAACCTTTTCTAAACAACAGGGTCCTAAAGTCAGTATCTTGAGATAAATCATAATGGAAAAGAATATTAAAAAGAAAGGATTTATATGTGTAACTGAATCATTTTATTGTACAGCAGAAATGAACACAACATTGTAAATCAACTATACTTCAATGAGAAAAAAAATAAAAAACTTCTCATTTCGTATCATTATAGACTGACAGGAAGTTTCAAAAGTAATAGAGATCCTGCATATATTTCACCCAGTTTTTTCCAATGACAATAGCTAACATATCTACAGGACAATATCAGCACTAGGAAATGACATTGGTACTATGCACAGACCCATTCATATTTCACATTTTACATGTATCATGTGTGTGTGAGTATGTGCATGCAATCTATGAAATTTTATCACATGTAAATTCATACATCCACTACCACAGTCAAGGTTCAGAACTGTTTCATTACCACAAAGTTTCCTCATGCCAACCTCACACCCACCTTCCTCTTTCATTATCTTTTAATCCTTGGCCATCTGTTCTCTATCTCCATAAGTTTCACATTTTGAAACTGTTGTGTATTTGGAGTTATAAAATACCTTTTAAGATTGGTCTTCTTTACTTAGTATAATTCTATCACAATCTTTTTGGTAAAATGTCTGCTCATTACTTTTGTCAATTTTCTAATTGTTTTTTTTTTTTTAAAACTATTGAGTTTAATATATATATGTATGAAAGTGAAGTGAAAGTGAAAGTGTTAGTCGCTCAGTTGTGTCCGACTCTTTGCGACACTATGGACTGAAGCCCACCAGGCTCCTCTGTCCATGGAATTCTCCAGGCAAGAATACTGGAGTGGGTAGCCATGCTGTGCTCCAGGGGATCTTCCCAACCTGGGATCGACCCCAGGTTTCCTGCATTGCAGGAAGATTCTTTACCATCTGAGCCACCAGGGAAGCCCTATATATATATGGCTATATATATATACACACATATTCTAAATAAAAGTCTTTTGTCAGATATGTGGTTTTCAAATACTTTCTCCCAGTCTGTATCTAGTGCCTTTATTTTCTTAGCAGAGTCCTTTACAGAGCAAAGTTCTTAGGTTTCATGAACTCCAATTGGCCAATTTGTCTTTTTTGGATGGATTGTGCTTTCGTATCACGTCTAAGAACTCTTCATCTAGCCCTAAGTCCTGAAATTTTCCCCTTTGTTATCTTCTAAAATTTTTATGGATTTATGCTCTAAAATATGATGTATTTTGACATAACTTTTATATAAAGTATGAGGTTTAGATTAAGGTTCATTATTTTTGCCTACACATATTCAATTGTTCCAGCATGATTTATTAAAAAGAATAGCTTTCCTCTTTTGAACTGCTTTTGCACCTTTGTCAAAAATCAGCCGGCCATACTTGTGCAAAGGGTCTATTTCTAAATTATCTTGCTCCATTGATCTTTGTGTGTACCACTCTGCCAGTTTCACACTTTCTTGATAACTGTAGCTATATATGAAGTCTAAAAATCAGGTACAGGGATTCAGTCCATTTTATTCTAATTTTTAAAAATTGTTTTAGCTATTCTAGTTTCTAGGCCTCTCCATATATATTTAGAATGTTTGCTCATATATGCAACAATTCTTATTGGAATTTTGATAGGAATTAGACTAAAACTATAGTTCAATTTGGGGAGAATTGATATCTTCCTTATGTTAAAGATGAACATAATACATTCCTCCATTTTTCTAAGCTCTTTCATTTTTTTTCCACCAGCATTTTGCATTTTTAGCATACAAGTCCAGTACATGGCTTATCAGATTTACCTAAGTATTTAATTTTCTTGAAAAATTGATTCTAAAGTTTATACAAAAAAATAAAAACACAGAATACCCAGCACAATATGGAAGAATAATAAAGTTGAAAGACTAATGCTACCTAAATTCAAGACTTCCTATACAGCTACAGTAATCAAGATGGTTGTTATTGGTGAAAGAATAGACAGACAGACAAATGGAAGAGGATGGAGAGGCCAGAAATACACTCACATAAATATGATCAAATCTTTGACAAAAGAGCAAAGGAAACACAATGGAGCAAAGGTATTCTCTTCAACAAATGGCTGGAATAACAGACATACACATGCAAAAACAAAGAAAGAAAAAGGAAATATATGTAAACATATAGCTGACTCACTTTGCTGTACACCAGAAACTAACACAACTTTGTAAAGCAACTATACTCCAATAAAAATCAATTTAAAAAATACAATAGCGGTCATTCCTCTACCACACTATGCCTTGGACAATGCTTAGTCTGTTCTCAATAACAATCAATTAAAAAAAATACTATGTACCACTTTAAAAAAAAGAAAATCTAAAAGCACACACATTATGTCCCTCACAAAAATTAACTCAAAATGGACCATAGACCTGAATATAAAACACAAAACTATAAAACTCCTAGAAGATAACATAGAAGGTAACCTTAGGTTGTTTAATGACTTCTTAGAACACCAAAGGCATAATCCATGAAAGAAACAATTGATAACCTGGGCTTCATTAAAATTAAAATATCTTCATAAAATTAAAATATTTTGCTTGCTAATGACACTGTCAAGAGAATGAGAAGATGTCACAAACTAGGAGAAAAAAACCAAAAATGTGTCTATTTGCAAAAGCGCATCTGATAAAGGGCCATTATTTAAAATATACAAAGAACTCTTAAAGCTCACCGATAAGAAAATGAACAGTCTGATTGTAAGATGGGCAAAAGAAATACAGACAGTAAATAAGCATATGAAAAGATCCTTAGTGTCATATAGCATTAAGGAACTGCAAACTGAAGCAACAATGAGATATCACTACACACCTATTAGAAGGGTCAGAACCCAGAACATTGACAACACCAAATGCTGTCAAAGATGTGGAGCAACAGGAACACTCATTCATTGCTGGTGTGAATGAAAAAATGGTACTGCTGCTTTGGAAGACAACCTGGCAGTTTCCTATAAAACTAAAGATAGTCTTACCACAGGATTCAGAAATCACGCTCCGCTATTTGCCCAAAGGAGTTGAAAACTTATGCCTACGCAAAAACCTGCACACAAATGTTTATGGCAGCTTTATTCAAAATTCCAAAACTTGGAAGCAACCAGAATGTTTCTTAGTAAGTGAGTAGATAAATAATGTGTGGTATATCCGGACAATTAAGATATTATTCAGAGCTAAAAGGAAAATGAGCTATCAAGTCATGAAAAGATCTACAGGAACTTTAAGTGCATATTAGTGAGTGAAAATAAACCAATCTGAAAAGACTATCTCTGGTATGACTCCAACTATATGATATACTGGAAAACACAAAACTACAGAGGCAGTGAAAGTATCAGTAGTTGTTGGTTAGGGTAGCGGGGGGCTGAGTAGGTGGAGCACAGAGGGTGTTTAGGGCAGTGAAACCGCTTTGTGTCATACTGTAATGGTGGATATGTAACTACGGATCTGTCAAAACCCCAAGAACTGCACCATACTAAGAGGGAACCCTAAGGTAAATTGCCTACTTTAGGTAATAACCATGTATCAATATTGGGTGGTAAATTGTAGCAAATACACCGCACTAATGCAAGATGTTAATTACAGGGGAACTGGGAGTGGGAGGCTGGGAGGCTGGAATATGGGAACTCTCTGTACTTTCTGTTCAGTTTTGTTGTGAAGCTAAACGAAAGTGCTAATAATTAACATCTATTTTTTTAAAAAGGAACATTGACAGAAGGATAAAACAAATCAAATACCTAAAAAATAAATCTAACAAAAAATGTCCAAGCCTTCTTTATGGAAAATTAAAAAGTGTTATTGAGAGAAAATTTAAAAGACCTATATGTATATTCTTATTTATTGATGGTATATTTAATATTACAAAAATGTCAATTCTCCAGTAGCCTACAGACTTAATGCGATCCTGTGATTCTAAATTTTATGTGTAAATATAAAGTTTTAATAACGGCTAAACCTGAAGATTTGATGAGAGGACTAGATAGCTCTTCAGAATTATGAAGACATAAAAGTTCCAGTAATTAGAATAAGTTGATATTGGGGCAAGGCAGAAAATGGAACAGAATAGATCATTCTAAAACATAAACAGAAATGAACATTCGACCAAGGTGCTACTGTAGAAGAGAGCCATGAGCATGGCCTTTCCAATAAACAGACCTAAGACAATTGGATATCTTTTTCAAAGAAAAGACACAAGTACTACTGCCTACCAACAAAACGTCCATTTCAGGAAACTGCAAGCCTAAATGCAAAAGACGAAACAATAAAGGTTTTGAAAGATAACATAAGACGGTGTCTTCTTGTCATCAGGGTAGGAGAATATTTTAAAGAGGACACAGAAAACATAAAAGAAAAGATTTATAAATTACATTCCATTAAAGTTAAGAACCTCTGTTTATCCAGAGGCACCAAGAGGATGAAAAAGCAAACCATGAGAGGGGAATGCGTATCAGCGTATATAACTAATAAAAATTTCTTAATCAGAATAGCCAAAAGACCAGTAAAAATAATTTTTAAAAAAGACCATGAAAAATGGCCAATAGACCTGAACAGGTAACTCACAAAGGATATCCAAATAGAAAAAAATATATATATATATGAAATATATATGCATATATATGGAATATATATACGTGTGTGTGTGTGTGTGTGTAGAAAGTGCTTAACTTCACTACTAATTAGAAAAATGCCAATTCAAACACCGTGAGGTATCAGGATCATACCTATCAGAATGACAAAAATGAGAATGACTGACATTTTGGAGATTGTAGGGCACAAAGGGAATCCTATAGTGAGAACAAACTTTGTTATATTCCACTTTAGATACAGTTTGTCATTATTTACTAAGGTTGAAAATACGCAAACGCTATGACCCATCAATTACAAATACCAATAATGCGTCCCAGAGTCCTATACATACAGGACCCAGTGTATGTGTCTCCCCAGACTCCTCTGGATGTCATCAACCCCCAGACCTTGATTTTTATAACAGATGAGTTTGCATGTAGCAGCAAGGTCTGTCCTTCAAGGAGGAAACGCTGATAAGCAAGAATGTAAGACAATTTGACTTCCCCAATGCCTCAGCAGGTAAAGAATCTCCGTGAAATGCAGGAGACACAGGAGACACCCGTTCAACCCCTGCGTAGGGAAGATAACCTAAAGAAGGAAATGGCAACCCACTCCAGTATTCCTGCCTGAAAAATTCCATGGACAGATGGCAGGCTATCGTCCAAAGGATTGCGAAGAGTTGGACACGACTGAGCGACTAAACACTTAAGACAATTTTGTCTTCTTTCTGTTCCTGGGTCCATCCCCAGCCAATAGTGAAGTCCGGCTTCTTGTTTATGATAAACTCCCACAATGCAAAAGTGTCAGACACAACTGAGCGTGCACGCACACACACACCCCCCAGCAGCTCTGGTTTTTTTTGGTACCATTTTCTTGCCAGAAAACAGGATATGTTTGTTCACCTAATAAGCCCATCAGAATGCCTTTAGTCCTGTTTTGTAACAACACTAGATGGAGCTCCTTCTTTTTGTTGCCCTTGACTCTGGCAGGCTGTTCGGCCATGGACTCAGCAGTTTGTCAGAACCAGAGCTGGTGCTCTTGCTCTGCCACATTCTCCAAACGGGAAGTCTGCACCCAGGGGAGAGGGGAATGCACCCTTCCTTCCAAATAGCTAAGGAGCTTAAGAGGTCCTCCAGTTAGCTTTATTCTTCTATCTATAGATAAGTGTGGGATCAAATAATTTCAAACCCACAATTCACTGCCTTCTCCTGAGGGACCACGGGAAGCAGAATCCATGGAACCCCCTTTAGTGACAACCTTGATTTCATCCTTTGAGAAGCAACTGTCTCCCCGTGGCATACAAAGAAGGGCTCAAGTCATGTTGATTGTCCATTGAAAAAGAACATTACCTCCTTGAGGAGAAGAGGGAGTCAATAAAGCTCCAGAAATGAATTAGGGATTGGGCTTTAAGCCACATGAACTAGGGTCACTGCCCCTGGGAAACCCAGCTCTCTATCTCTTCTCCTGCTGCTAAGTCGCTTCAGTCGTGTCTGACTCTGTGCGACCCCATAGATGGCAGCCCATCAGGCTCCCCCGTCCCTGGGATTCTCCAGGCAAGAACACTGGAGTGGGTTGCCATTTCCTTCTCCAATTCAGAAAAGTGAAAGTGAAGTTGCTCAGTTGTGTCCGACCCTTAGCGACCCCATGGACTTCAGCCTTCCAGGCTCCTCCGCCCATGGGATTTTCCAGGCAAGAGTTCTGGAATGGGGTGCCATGGCCCTCTCCTCTTCTGTCTCTTCAGATGTCTGTAAATCCTGATGGGAATAATCTGTTTCAACATCTCCTCTGCAAAGTGATGGTCTATTCTCAAGTAGTGCCCCCATTCATCATCACATCCCCTGCTTTTTTTTTTTTCTCATTTATTTGGTCAGTTATACTGTAGGTCACCCCACCAGACTGTGAGTTCTCAGAGACCTTGTCTGGTCTGTTTACGGTGTTGTCCTCCTGTCCTAGAATAGTGCCCAGCAGATACTAAGTGCTCAGTCAATGTAGGGTGGACTGAATCAGTTTTGTCTACAGGTCATCTTCCACCTTGCACAATATAGTCCCTGTCTCACAGTTTGCCAGCTTATTTGTGTCCTTCCCTGAGTGGCCCCTCAAAAACCTCCCATGGAAGGGGTCTTTGGTGTAAAAGTCTTCACTAAAAATATGGGAGGAGAAAGGGGCTTACATAGAAGCGACCAGATCGTTGAACGCTGAATAGGAGTGTTTCATGGCTATAACCTTTTCATCTCCCTCCCATAATAAAATATCTCTAACACTCCCACCTCACAAACATTTCTGACATCTCAGGATTTTGCTGTCTCTCCTCCCTTTCTCACCTCTCTTACTTTTTTCAATTCTCTTTCTCACACTTTCATGCAGAGTAACTCAACTCGGCTCTTCCCTAGCAACTTATCACAAACTGAACTCTAAACCCAGCTTTGCCCACCTAAGACCCATCAACATATTAACCAAACTAAAGAATCACCTCTGAACTGTAGCCCGCCAGGCTCTTCTGTCCATAGGATTCTGCAGGAAAGAATACTGGAGTGTGTTGCCATGCCCTCCTCCAGGGGATCTTCCCAACCCAGGGATCGAACCCACATCCCTGGTGTCTCCTGCATTGGCAGGTGAGTTCTTTAACACTAACACCCTGGGAAGCCCTTTCTTATGGTCGCACTGCCCTTTTCTTTACAACTAAGATTTTCACCTGTTTATCTGTTTCTGTTCCTTTACCTTCTCTTTTTCCACAAAAAGTTAGGTTAAAACAGCCAGTATCCTTCCTATCCTCCAACATTTTTGTCTAGAATAAAAGTGGTTTAAAAGATGACAGGTGGAGGGAATTTCCTGATGGTCCCATGGTTTTGACTCCCACTTTCACTACAGAGGACAAGGCTTCAAACCCCGGCTGGGGAACTAAACTCCTACAAGCCATGGGAGGGGAGGGGCAGAAAAACGAGAGAGAGAGAGAGAAAGATGGAGCCAGTAAGAAGATAAATAAATCCTCTAAGTCCTGAAGCCTAGGATAGCAGTGGGGAGCAGAGGGAATCTTCCCTTTACATGATCTTGGTGATTGCCTAAAGAGACACAAGGGGCTGTCGTATTTATCAGCCCTTGGTCTTTTACTTACAGAGGAGATGAGTTCAAAGAAGTTAACACCTTGATTTTTGAATTGCCTCTGCTCGCCATAGGCTTCTTCTGAGCTTTTATATGTGTGAAGTAAAACTAGCTCCTGAAATAGATCAATTCTGAAATCTCAGAGACTTCAAACAATAGAGTTTCTTTCCCATTTCCATTGCAGTCCAATGCAGGTTGATGGCTTCTAGGTGATCATTCAGAGGCCCTTACCTCATGGCTTCTTCTTCCTCTTCGTCTCCTTTTCCTTTGTTGTTCAGTTGCTCAGTTGTGTCCGACTCTTTGTGACCCCACGGACTGCAGCAGGCCAGGCTTCCCTGTCCTTTACCATGTCCCTGAGACTGCTCAAACTCATGTCCATCGAGTCAGTGATGCCAGCCAACCATCTCATCTTCTGTCGTCCCCTTCTCCTTCTGCCTTCAATCTTTCCCTGCATCAGGGTCTTTTCTAATGAGTCAGCTGTTCGCATCAGGTGGCCAAATTATTGGAGCTTCAGCTTCTGCCTCAGTCTTTCCAATGAATATTTAGGATTGACCTACCTTAGGATTGACTGGTTTGATCTCCTTGCAGTCCAAGGGACTCTCAAGAGTCTTCTCCAACACCACAGTTCAAATGCATCAATTCTTTGGCTCTCAGCCTTCTCTTTATGGTCCAACTCTCACATCCATACATGACTACTGGAAATACCATATCTTTGACTGTACAGACTTTTGTCAGCAAAGTAGTATCTCTGCTTTTTAATATGCTGTCTAGGTTTGACTGGCAAATAGAGAAACAGACTAGATGGAGATTCATATGCATCTTGGTCCTTTGGCTCACTTGACATTTTACAAAAGTCTTTTGCTCACATTCAATTAGTGAGCACCAAACCCATAGCCCATCTCCATGTAAGTGGTGAGAAGGCTACAAAATGTAGCCTCTGGCTGATCAGGAGGAGCATGAATCTTTGGTGGTCAACTAGTCATGCTTGTCACACCAGCTGGAAGATCCAATTTCCATCTGGGGATTAATCACATGTACTTGGCCTCCTTACCTTCTTCTAGCTGAATTCCTCATCTTTTCAGCCAGAGTTTCTACTCTCAACCCCTTATAAGATCCTCAGGTGCTTTCCCTCCCTTCTTCTCCCAGACTGGTATCCTAGCCTTAACACCTTTCTTCTCCCTGAGCAAGCTCATTTATTTGAGGCATCTATACATTGTTTCTTAACTTCAGCCCTTCTTTTGCCAGCTGAGCCCATGTCTCTCTGTTTTCTCTTCATGAATGTGTTGTCACATTTTCAGAAGCCCTCAAAACTCAAAGACTGTAGAGTCCTCTTGCCAAGCCAGAGGTTATATTTCTCAGCCTTCTCTACCTACCCAATTATGTCTAAATGGGCTGAGTGACTGATTCTCATTAAAGAAATGTGAGCATGAGAGTTCTGTAAAGACCCAAGTGATTAAGAAACAGAGGAGCCTTCCCCCTAGTCTCTCTCACCATCTGCCAGGTGCTGAGAGAAAGATTGTGGTTAGAGAGAGGGACCTGGGCTCTGAGTGATCATGTACATAGGCCATACCACCTGTCCACTTTGAGGAGGGCAGCGTCTACAGTAACGATGCCAGACTGGCCTCTGACTCCACCTCAACTCCTTTCTGACTTCTATCCTTCCATGTGGTCACTGTCCCCTATTTTTCTTCTCTTTCTTCCTAGACTATTAAAAGCTTAAGGCATGTGCCTTTCAAAATAGTTTATTCAAGAAAGGTCTTTTCCAATAAGATTTCAAAATTCAATAAAGGAATTATAGGCATTGTTATAGGCAGAGAGGGAGAGATATTTTTGAAAAAGGAAATTGCTCACAGCCCTTTAAATCTCCTACAGTTATTAATATCCACCATTTGTTAATGATGATACGCTGCTAAGGACTATTTTATGTGCTTTCATTGAATTTTTTTCTACAGACTGATGAGGTTGAGATTCATATTTGTCTTCTCCAAGATATCTTGGACATCTGAATTAGGGACTGTTCCTGGGAAATCTGCCAAGCTGTCTCCCTCTTCTTTCCTAACTTGGTTTAAAGCATCTGCTCATTTTCTCCCAACATCATAGCTCCATTCTACTCTCCACATCCCACTGGACTGTAAACTCATGGCTGAGAACATTCCTGTCTGTCACCTACCTGCTGACCTGAGTGCTCTGCTCATGCTCAAAGGGATTTGCGGCAGCCTATGTCTTACACATATTTATAAATTCCATGGAACTTAAATGTGCAACTTTTTTCATAGAAGATGCCTAATAGATTTATACTTGAATAATGGATGAATTCCAGTGTTTTAAGTGTTACATTCAACTATTTCTGTAGTTCCCAGGAATAGTCAGAGTCAAACAGTCAAACAGGAAAAATTTTTAGTCTATCAACATTTCTGAGGATAGGTTTCATAAATCTCTATTTTTTTTTTAAAGAACCTATCCCACTGTCAATCAGTCATGTCCAACTCTCTGTGACCCCATGTAATGTAGCCTGCCAGCTCCTCTGTCCATCGGATTCTCCAGGCAAGAATACTGGAGTGGGTTGTCATATCCTCCTCCAGAGGATCTTCCCAACCCAGAGATTGAGCCTGTGTCTCTTATATCTCCTGCACTGGCAGGCAGGTTCTTTTTTTTTTTTTTTTTAAGAAATCTCTATTTTTAGCAAGTTCCCCCAGTGACTCTGAAGTAGCCAGCTTGATCCCAGGCTGAAGACTGGCATTTGAAAATTCATGGAGCATTCTATCTTTCTTCACCCCAGAGTCCTATAAAATCTCCCCTTCCTGCCCCTGTCCATGCTGTCCTAAACCATTTTCTCTTAGCAGACCAATGCCAACAACCAAGTTGGTTCATCCTGAAAGTCTCACCATGAGACAAAGATATGCTTCAAAGTCTAAAAAATGGTAAACTCTACTAGACATCAAAACTTACCCCTAGCAATCAGCTCCTACCTATAAATAGATGACCACCTCTATAATCTACAGTTCCCCCAGCCCCCTACTCAAAAAAAAAAAAAAACATCAGAGACACATTTCCTGGGTGTGTTTTACCATGTTGCCTATTTATCCAGCAATAGAACCTTGAAAATTTCTACAGTGAGTTTTGCCTTTAAACTCTTTTCACATGGTATTTGGGTGTCCCACGTTCTCAGACAACCTGAATCCACTGGTTTCTCATGCTGACCCTACCTGCAAGCATGCTCTTTGGGGGAGCTTTTCACAAAGAGGCTGTTAAAGTAGAACAGGCAGCTTCAAGAAAACTGCCATCTGGTTTCCACATTGCAGATGCCCACACGAGCCTTGAAAAATCTAGCTGGGGAGGAGGTGGAATATCCTGTGGGCTGGTTGATAAAGGAAGAAACAAGAAGGGTACTTTTTTTCCCCTCTTAATGTTCCTACAGTTGAGCCTAATCACCATAATATGAGAGAAAGAGAAAACTGTAATCACATTAGGTAGAGAGCCTGGAACATCTGACGGCTCAAGCAACAACCTGAATTTTGTGTTCTGTATTCTAGAGACGCATTATGTGTCCACCTTGGTAGCTCTTCATGCTGCCAAGGATGGAATTCTTATCTAATCAATTCCACTTTTTCTCTTGCTTATATTTTCTGGCAAAATCCCTCTTATGACACAAGAAACAGGAAGATGTTCCTCCCATATATATGCATATGTATATCTTTTCATTAGGAATCCCAGATGCCGCTAGTGATTAAGAACCTGCCTGTCAATGCAGGAAACATAAGAGACATGGGTTCAGCCCCTGGGTTGGAAAGATCCCCTGGAGGAGGGCATGGCAACCCACTCTAATATTCTTGTGGAGAATCTCATGAACAGAGGAGCCTGGCAGGCTACAGTCCATAGGGTCGCAAAGAGTAGGACACGACTGAAGCGACTTAACATGTTTGGTGCATCTTTTCATTACATTCGTAATTTATAACACAAGGTTATTTTCTCCATTTGCTAAAGACAAGGTAGAAGGCCAGTTATGAAAATTGGTTTTAAAAACATAGAATTATAGAGCTGAAGGAAACCCAACCAGACTTTCAGTAGGAGACAAAGTTGAAACCCAGAGAGACAAGGTAAGTTGCTCAAGTGTACACAGCCAGTTAGAACCAGATCCATGGTGATCTTAGTTGATGGGCCCCACTGGATCTCTCTTAAAGGAAGGATTTGTTGCCTCTGCTGCTTGGAGGGCTGTTGGCAGGCAGCCGTTAGCTGTCAGTCTCTTTAGGATAGCTGAGGCTACCAAGAGCAGTCTCTCCCAGGGACAGACCCTTACAGGGGAAGCTCATACTCAGTGACTGACTGAGGCAGAACAGAAAAGTCCAGACTTTTGACCTAACCTGGGGCACCTTGAAGGGCCATTTTAGCTCCAGAGCTCCCGGTGAGGTTAGCTAAGGCTATCAGTCAGTCAGCGAGGCTAGTTTCTCCCAACGCTTTCTTTTCCCCTTTTCACAAATGTTGATCCTAAAACCTCTACTGAATAAACATCCTGCACACTGACCTTCATCTCAAAGAGAGCTTCCAAGAGAACCCAACTTTGAATAAAACCTAAAATAAAAATTGTGTCTAAAATAAAATCTGTTTCCTGCTAAAATGTCCATTTTGAAAGTAAATGTGTGTGTGTGTGTGTGTGTGTGAGTGTGTGTGTGCATATGTCTGTCTATCTGTTCATGGTGTAAACATGCATATATACATGCATGAATATATGTCCGTGTGCATCCCATGTCTCACCATTTCTAAGAACTTTCCCATTTGGCAGCTGAAAAAACATCTAAGTTTTCCATCATGCACTGTCAGGCTTTTGCCTCTCTAGAAAGATGGTGATTATCTGGTCCAAATGGATAATGCACTTGACATTGGCATGGCTCAGTTTGGTGTGTGCAGGACTGTCTCAGACTGACCTCACATCCTAGCAGCCAATGAGTGACTGGTTGAGAAGCAAAGATCACAGCAAGAGAACCAATAGGACCCTTGCAGTCTTTCACCTCATCTACTGACAGTGACTCCAGAAAACGAACCTATAATCACCCTCATTAAAGTCACAACAATCTATCACATGTCCGAAGACATGCTGTCTCTCTTTGTATCTTCCCCATCCACTCCCTTTCACAGTTTCAAATCTACATTTCTAGACACAATTGGACACTCCCTTGGCTGAGGCAGTGGTAAGAAATCAGCTGTGACATCTCAGCTGCCAGCCTCTTTCCTGGCTTCTTAGCTGTCCCCTCCTTACCCCTTACCTGTCTTGCCTTCAACAAGATTGACCATCAAGGGCTATTGCACTCCCCACCCTCCACCCACCCTGAAAAATATTTTTCCTTTTTTCATGTCTTTCCCATCTAATTGGATAGAGAACTCTCTGTGTCCTCATGTGGAAATGGGGTCATGGTTCCCATCTCACAGGGTGTTCTGAGGACCGAACAGGATTGTGCTGTAAGGGCTTTAGCCATAGTGCATGTCCAATCCCAGTAGCTCTTCCTGACAGTCAGTCTCCCAATACAGTCCTATGGTCATTCTTCAGCCACTTCTCCTTCAACCACTGTTCTATCCCTGTCCATACACTTCTTCTCAGCAAAGGAGGGGTTCATTCAAAACCCTTCCTCCACTGTTAAGAAATGATGAGGTGATATGATCAATAAGAAAATAAAGGCATATGTACCGTGCTTGCAGGGTCTTCCGGGTGGTGCTAGTGGTAAAGAACTCATTTGCCAATGCAAGAGACATAAGAGATGTGGGTTCAAGCCCTGGGTCTGGAAGATCCCCTGGAGAAGGAAATGGCAACCCACTCTAGTACTCTTGCCTGGAGAATCCCATGGACAGAAGAGACTGGTGGGCTACAGTCCATAGCATCACAAAGAATCAGACCTGACTGAGGCAACTTTGCACACACACACTCACAGTGCTGTACTTTAGTCAGGCTCAAACTTACACCCCAGAATTAATCTGCTGTTCCTAAGGATATCTTTATCAATTATTATGCATATGTAAAATAGCCATGCATTTGAAAAATATTCTCACAAACTTGACATTTGAAAGGGAATTCTAAATATATACCACATTTTAACCACCTTGCAAATAACTTAGTTTTTTTCAGGCCTTTCCTGATCCTTCTATTTATATCCCATGAACATCACATTGTAAGAGTATTGACATACTGACATTTTAAAGCCTTTTCACTTTAAGCTGTTTCTCTTTGAAGATTTCTCGCCACCAGCCCGTCTACTCCATCTTAAGAATGAAAATCAGAGGGATAAGGGAGCAAATAATATAACTAAAAACAGAGGTAGGTGCATGTTTGATGAACAGATTGTATTGTTGGGTTGTAGAAAGGACAGACCACTGCTGTTATAAAATACACAGCCATTTTATAACTCTAGAAGGCCCTAAATTTATTTTCAGTGAGAAATAATCAAGATGGAAAAGAAAAAGGAGAAAAAATATGAGGAATAAAAGTAGAGGAAGATATTATATTCAAAACATCATTAAACTGAAAGTTGACAGACATGGCAAAGCAAAACAAAGCATATTTTATCAAGGATTGCTCTATGCCCTTGGTAATGCCATCCACTTTATGACTCATTATAATGCTGTGAAACCTTTTTATTTTTAAAGTATCATTATTATTATTATTATATTTTTATGTGGGTGAATTTATCAACATAATCATTTTCGGTTAAATCCTATCCTTCAGATTTCTAATAGAAGCTCCATAGAGTAAAGAAATGTAAAAGTTTCAACAAAATTCACACGATGACAATACAGGGTATCCTTTTCCTACAATATGGGTCTTCAGTACTTCTGCTAACAATAAGTAACATTTGTGGAATGTGACTTTGTGCCAGGCACTGTTCTGAGTACTTATCATATTAACTCACTTATCTTTCTCAATCCTCATCTGAGCTGGGTACTTCGCTTTATGATTGTGTAACACTTTACAGTTAGAGAAATCAAGGTAGAGATGACTCTGGTCTGGAACGCAGCTGTCTTTCCTTCCGGTTTTAACTCTGCCACAACTTGTAACAAGACCTTGAGCCTTCCAATTTTAGGCTGTCAGTTTCTCCTCTGTAAAATGGGGACATCCCATAGCATCATCTCAAAGGACTCTGTTTCCTCTAAAATAATCTGGTTTTGTGCTTCTATATTTTGTTCCTAGAAAGCTGTATTTGAAATTCTTAAAACATCTTAAAAAAAAAAAAAAAAGCAAATAAGACGATTATATTGAAAGCCTCAGCACTCATCTGAAAATGTATAACTGTGTTGCCTGCAGAGTTTGTCTTGGGAGTGACCAGTTTATATTTCAAGGAAGAATGAATGAAAAATTGTGGTTGAGGGGGTCACCACTTCAAAAGAAAAATATCTATACATGTAAACTTAGAAGAGAGTAAGATATGAAAAAAAAAAAAAAAAAAACTTCAAGGGTAGGTAAGTGAAGGATGTAAGAGAGGGGAATTGAACACCACAACATATTTTTCCTTTCAGAAGACCATCTGCTGAAGTTCTGAGCATGAGAACAAAGTGGGATTTGAAGGATCTGGAATAAATGAAGTGAAAGAAATGCTGAGAAATCTTTTGAAGGAGCAATTTCCAGACAAGCAAGGGAAGTCATGTGGCTTGCCCTTCTGGTCCCACAAAAGTATGCACGTTCTTGGAGAGCAAGCTCTGTGGAGGGTTCTCTGGCTAAAAGAATGTGATTCAGGGCCCATAATAACAGAGCCCTCAGCAGGGGGAAGGTGGACGTGGGGAGTGAAGGCATTCAGGCTGGGACAGGAGACAGAGTATAGGTTCTATCAGACAGAATGAAGAAGGAACATTTAAATGGTGAAACTATAAAACATTAAAACTTAAAAAAAAACTTTTTATTTTGTATTGGCATATAGCTGATTAGAATATTAAAACCTTTGACACCTTATACATCTTTTACTTCACCTGCTTCCTCTTAGGATACAAACACTGATGGCCAGGAAAATGAAGGGATTTTACAAAGAAAGATCTTGAAATCAATGCACTGAGGATTAAAAACAGCATGAATTTTAGAAACAAGATTGATGGCAAAATATTTTTTTACTCTCTTAAAATATGGAATGCCAAAAAGGAAAAAAAAAAAAAATCTTTCCCAAAGAAAGCACTAAGTGATAATCCTTGGCTTCTTCAGCAATCTGTTTTAAAGGTTATAGTATTATCAGTCTTCTAAAACTGCTGATATGCTTTTTTTAGGTAAGAAATTATGAATCAGCTGAATGAACAAACTCATCTACTGTTTCTACAATGTCTAATTTAGGATAACATTAATAATAGAAGATGCTCAAAATGCAACAATGAGAGCAACAGAAAATATATTCTTTTAAAACTTGGCCCCTAAACCCCAACAATCCTCCTTAAAGGAAAGCAGTTGTGGTACAAAGGCCCGAACAGAAGAGGAATAAAAAAATCTACCAATAGTTATTTTTAGCAGTTGTAATTTTAAAATTTTATGTGTTAAAAGTAAAAAAAAAAAATTTCCTTAGAATGGAAATTAAGATTCATCACTGAGAAGGAAAAATAATGGTATGAGTTTTCAGAATCTTAAAGAGTGTTTTAATCTAGCTGTCAGATCTGTGACCTACTATGGTTTTCCATGCCTCGTGTTTTAAAAAATGGCAAAATATGCACATCATGAAGTGCTTTGGAAGTATTTTTTTATGATGAGAAACAGGTTCTGAGTGGTGAGCCAGGCCTCAGGGTCTTTCTCTTGGAGCTGGTATTGAGTACATTGCATGGATCTGAGGGGTAGAGTTACAGCCGCTTTTGTTTCTTCTTCTATCTTGGGTCAGGTTATCACTAACATTTGGGGACTACCCTGGTGGTCCAGTGGCTAAGACTTCATGTTCCCAGCGCAGGGGACCCAGGTTCGATCCCTGGTCACGGAACTAGATCCCACGTGCTGCAAGTAAGAGTTTGCATATGGCAATTTAAGATTCCACGTGCTGCAAACAAGAGCCAGCCAAATAAATATTAACAACAAAAGAAAAGGATTATCACTAACATTCGGTCCCTGACTTTCTAAGAGGAAGCAATTCCAGTCTCTATTTTTTGGCTCCTGATTCTTCGTGTGCGCTTTTGAAATTATTATGAAAAATTATTTTGAAATAATGGCATCACTGACTCGATGGACGTGAGTCTGAGTGAACTCCGGGAGTTGGTGATGGACAGGGAGGCCTGGCGTGCTGCGATTCATGGGGTCGCAAAGAGTCGGACACGACTGAGCGACTGATCTGATCTGATCTGATGTGCTTTAAGGAGGCCAGGAATGAAGGGCATCATAATAGAAAGGGCCTTCACCTTCTTTTTCTTTAATTCTTTTTTTTAAAAAGGAAACTGAACAGCCTACGGGCCTCTGATGTGCAGAATCTTGTGGGCAGCTTGCTTACCTATGCAGTGGTCTGCAGGGGGCATAGCGTCAGTGGCTGACACAGGCTTTTCTGAGACACTGCCCTTCACTGCCCTGAGATTCCCCCCAGTCAGGGCCAAAGCACCCTAGAGCTGACTGCAACCACCTAACAGCCTGCCTCCAGAAAGGAAGTCTTTCCTGGTGGCTGGCTTTGAGGACCCAACTGGCAAGAGGATCATACAGAAGTGCTTGAGCTGGGATTGGAGCTGTTTCAGCAAGTCTGATACCTTTTGGTAAATATCCTTTTAGTGAGTAGTCTGACATGCCAGTTTATATCATCTGAGGCTGCCAGGCAGTTCTTGGGCCCGTTTAGACAATAGCTCTCCCAGTCCGGTCAAGCCCTTTCCTACCTGAGAACAGATCCAAACACACTGAGAAGTAGTTCTGAGTTTCCCCCTTGTAGAGCTTAGTAGGAACTTCAAAATTATTTGGGAACTGTTTTGGAGGGTTTTGAGCTAGCATATTTAATTATGATTTTGCTCTCAAATTAATTTCCTCATCTCTTCCATCACTTCGATCAGCCACCACAAACTCTCCTCTGGATTACTATGACTGCTCTTCATGAGGCTCACTTCCTTGACTCTCTCGTCTTCCCTACCATCTAAAGAATCTTCTCAGATCACAAATCCGACTGTGACACTTCATGCTCACGGCCCTTCACTGCCTACCCCTCATCCTTTGACAAACATCGAAAACCACTAAAATCTGGCTTCCCCTGTCGATCCTCTCCCTTCATCATCTTCCTCTTCTCACCACGCAGGGCTCCATACAATTCTCACCTGGGCCAGCTTTTCCCCATTCTGATTTGCTGGTGCCCACTGTGAACTCATTTTTAGGTATCAGGTCCAAAGTTCCCCTTGGGAAGACTTCTCCGATTCCCTTTGCCTGGACCAACCTGCTGGATCCTCCACCCCTTCACTTCTGTGTACAGGGGACTTGGCTGTGTACACATCCATCAACCTCACCAGAATGTAAGCTCCTAGAGGCCAAGAGCTGGGTCTTATTCTCGGGTCCCCAGTGCCTGGTCCAGGGCTTGACATTTGCAAGAGCTCAACACATGTCTGGAGCTTGAACGAAGTATTTCATCAACACTGAGAACCAGGGGGAGGAGTTGCCTGCCCCTAGGAGGGGATCTGGCTGCTTCTTCCATTTTCCTTTCTTCCCTAAGGCCAAGAGGGTGCCAAGACTCCCCAGTCTCCCCTCGGCAGCCAGGGAGAGGGTGAGGAGAGGGGGCCTTTGTTCCTCCTCCAGATGGCTGGAGCTGGGATGCAGCCCAGCAGCTGTGTTTGGGTGGAAGGCGAGAGGACAGATGGCCTGGTGTCTGTTTGCAGACAGCCTGAGAGACCGCAGCCCTGGTACAAGGCACGCTCCGAGGTAGGCGCCACAGGACAGTGGTGGAGTGGGGCAGACGCCAGGGCAGACCGCTGTGTTAGCATTCACTGCTCAGACCCTGGCCGGAGCGACTGCTGGGCAGCAGAAAGAGAAGCCTTTATGCACAAATCCCTTGTGTTTCTGGTGGTAGCTTTTAACATTTCAATCCAAACAAAGACTTTCCTATATGAAAACTCTTAATTACTATCATTTAAAAATTGGTTTAACACAAGCAAGCCTCATTAGGATTCAGTTTTGCTTTCTGCAAATTTTGGCAGCCACTGAATTATTAACCCAACCAATACTGGTGGTGGGGGGGGGGGGGATGGGCAGGGGTGGGGGGCTTCTCCTGCTCAAAATATTTAGAACAGAACATGATACAAGGTGTAATAATTTGTACCAGGAAAGCAGTCATATGTTTATGTACTTCGATCAAAATGAGCTCACTGATATCCTTATAGCTTCAGGAAAGCCTTTTATTTAAAAAAATGGGCAGGATCCTCAGGAGATCAGGATGAGATCTGAGGCCAGTGCTATCATCAGCTGACTGACTGCTCTTCCCCTCCTGATCCAAAGCCAGTCAGCCCAAAAATCAAGGCAAAGTGTCATACTTGTGTCCCACAGATGTTTGTGTGACCTCCCTAAGATGCCAGTTTGTAATGGACATGCTTACAAGACAGCCACCTCCAAGACTGTGATTCTTTGATCATCTTCTTCTTAATCAATCATTCAAGCCATGACTTGAAATCACCTTTTGTTTCTGTGTGTAGTAAAACAGAGACTTTGAAAGATGGAAAATCATATCTTGGTGCTTCATGTAGTATAAGTATAAACTACCTTTCCCCTACCAAAAGAATTTTTAACAGCAGTAAGAAATCTGGTTCTATCCAGAATCAACTAGAGGAATCCCAGTGAGGAAAGTGGAATTGCCTTCTTTCTTGCCACCACCTTGTCCCTCACCCTTAAAAAAAATCCACATCCCCACTTAATAGATGGAAGTGAAAGTGTCAGTGAAAGTGTTAATCGCTCAGTTGTGTTCAACTCTTTGCAACCCCATGGACTGTAACCCACCAGGCTCCTCAGTTTATGGAATTCTCCAGGCAAGAATACTGGATCGGGTAGCCATTCCCTTCTCCAGGGGATCTTCCTGACCCAGGTCTCCCACATTGCAGAAGGATTCTTTACCATCTGAGCCACCAGCCCAAAGGGAATCCTTTAAAACCTGAGTATTCTGACATCCAGGCTTATTTAAGGCACCTGTAACAAAACAGAGTTCTGACCAGGGAAGCATCTGACTCCCTTTCTTGCACCTGACACTTCTGAGTCCTCTCACCAAGGGTTGCTGCTGCTACTGCTGCTGCTAAGTCACATCAGTCATGTCTGACTCTGTGCGACCTCATAGACGACAGCCCACCAGGCTCCCCTGTCCCTGGGATTCTCCAGGCAAGAACACTGGAGTGGGTTGCCATTTCCTTCTCCAATGCATGAAAGTGAAAAGTGAAAGTGAAGTCGCTCAGTTGTGTCTGACTCCCTCTTGGCTACCAAATGGGCCTTAGCCTAAATTGCCCAATATGGTAACCACTAGCCACTCGTGTCTATTAAGTTAGAAGCTTAAAGTAAGTAAAATTAAATACAGTGAAATAGTCCCTCAGTCACATTAATCACATTTCCAGTGCTCAATGAGTGCATGCCACTAGTGGCCACCATATTGGACAGCAAAGATATAGAGCATTTCCCTCATCACAGAATGTTCTGTTTGATAGCACTGCTCAAAGACTATTTAGTTAGGCAATTCAATTTGATATCAAGGCAGGCTTGCTTGATTTTATTACTGAATTGACCCATTGTTTGAATTTATTAATAGGTTCAGTTGGTCTAGCTGTGCACTGCAGCAGCTGTTGAGGAGATGACAGAAGTGATTTGTTTCATAGAATGGCAATGGTTATAGTGAAAGTATGAACGATAGTAATAGCTGACATTTACTGAGCACTTAGGATCCAGGCACTGTGCTAAGCACTTTATTTATGTAATCTCATAGTCTTCATAACTCTATTATTATCCTAGTTAAACAAGAGAAAATTAATAGCAGAGATGGGAAGAGTCTTTTAACATTCGTCCGATTCAACCCTCTCTGTTGACAGAGCTTAGATTCTGGAGTCAGACTGCCTGGGTTCAGTTGAGTGGCCTTGAGCAAGTAACCCTCTTTTTGCTTCAGCTTCCTCATCCATAAAATGGAGGAAATGGCAGCATCTGTCTTATAGATTGATGTGAAAATTGGACAAGAATAGTTCATGTAAAGTAAGAATCTAGTAAGTATTAACTGCTTTGATTACTATTACAGGTAAAGAAAATCCAGGGAGATTAAAGATATGTCAAAGTCACACAGCTAAGACCAGTCTAGAACTCTTCCCATTACACT
The DNA here is from genome assembly GCF_029378745.1 of Bos indicus. Classification (NCBI taxonomy): domain Eukaryota; kingdom Metazoa; phylum Chordata; class Mammalia; order Artiodactyla; family Bovidae; genus Bos; species Bos indicus. The sequence goes on from NC_091760.1 coordinate 118,373,973, forward strand.
TGTATATAAATCACACTGGCCCTCCTTTCTACCTTCTCACATGCTTTCAACTAGCCTATCCACTTTTATCATAACTACTTGGCAGCTAACTGCTAGTTTCAGAGTGACATCAGCACTTTTCCATTGGCAAAGAATCCAATGCCTCTCCCGTGGAAGCTGCCAGTTTCCAGGCTTTCTGGCTTGGTGACAATTGAAGAATAACCTAGATGAGCTCCAAGGTCCCTGTCTCTCCCAATGTCACTCCCAGGAGCATTTGAGCCCGGAAAGCAAAGGCAGTTTTTCCTGTTAGGGGAGAATAAATTCTTTGGCACAATTGTCTAGGTCAAAGATAAGACTCCTGAAATTTCTCTATAGTAGGATGAGAGTGAAAGGGGAAAAAAATAATTAACTACACCTGGCCCGATCCACGTGGCCATCTATCTACAGCATACATCTCTCAGGCCTTTTTAAACAGCTCATGGGTGTGCTAGTGTGGTTTCCAGTCCCAGGCTCCACATGAGATGTTGATCCAAGATGTTCACGTTAGAGGACACTGACTGAGGGTTCATGTGTTTGGATCTCTGCTCTTACCTGGAAGTTTGAAGACAGGAGAAGAAAATTCTCTATGCAACAGCATAAGTGCATACAGATCACTGGAATTCTTATTAAAATGATTTAGTAGGTTGGAGTGGGGCATGAGAGTTTGTATTTTTAGCAAGCTCCTGGGTGATGTAGATGCTTCTGGCTCAAGGTCTACACTTTGTATAGCAAAGATCTATAGGGCTTTTACGCAGAAGTTGACAACTGGAGATTTCTAGACTCAGAATCTTCCTGATAAGTGTTATTTCTTGCTGGTGTAGATATCTTAGGTGTAAATTCAGTTCCCTTCCAAACATTTTCACCGAAAATGCTTCTTGAGAACAACCTTGTCCCAGCAGATCCCCACATAGATAGTTCACCTCCAGGCCTTACAAAGCAAGGTACTCCTTCAGTGTTAAGGCTAGCATTAACATCTTCTTGCTCTTTCGTGTAATTGTGAAGTTAGTTGGGAAGGGCTACCATCTGGAGGTAAGAGAGGGGAAAGACTTGCATTCAAAATATATAAAGAAACACTTATAACTCAACAATAAAATTAAAAAATATTCAACACTATTGGTTTTTAGGGAAATATGAATCAAAACCATAGTAATGATTGCTTACGGCGAACGATGACGGACTCGTGATCTCCGAAGAAGATGATTTAGCTTCGGGACCAGGGACCAGGTCTGCTTTTGTATAGCAGAGTTTTATTAAAGTATAAAAAGGGACAGAGAAAGCTTCTAACATAGACATCAAAAGGGTGACGGAGAGTGTCCCTATGGTTAGTGTTAGCAAGGGAATTATATACTTTTTAATTAATTATTACAATAAATCAAAAGAATGTCTCAAGTTTGTGGAAACTTTACCAGACCCACTCCCACAAGATACATTTTAGGATAACAGTATTAGAATTTAACAATAGAAAGGTCATACCAGACCCACTTCCGTAATTTACATTCTAAAATATCAGGATTCAGTTCAGTTCAGTTCAGTCGCTCAGTCATGTCCGACTTTTTGCGACCCCATGAATTGCAGCATGCCAGGCCTCCCTGTCCATCACCAACTCCCAGAGTTCACTCAAATTCATGTCCATCGAGTCAGTGATGCCATCCAGCCATCTCATCCTCTGCTGTCCCCTTCTCCTCCTGCCCCCAATCCCTCCCAACATCAGAGTCTTTTCCAATGAGTCAACTCTTCGCATGAGGTGGCCAAAGTACTGGAGTTTCAGCTTTAGTATCAGGATTAGTCAGAAGGTTTTCAGGAAGGAGAAACTGTCCTCAAGCAGGATACATTGTTGCTGTATAATCCCTAATACAGAGTTTACAGAGTTTAAACTGAGTTGTTTGTTGTGTAATCATAGGTTCCGGGCTTAAAGGAAAAAAACGTTCTATGTGACTAAGACTAAGGAATGTAGAGAACAAAAAATGTTTGTCCTTTTCTCCTCCTTGAGAACCCCAGACTCCTATCTTTGCTTTGAGAGTCCCAGACCCTTCTCTTTTCCTCAGGGATCCTGGACTTCTTATCAACCTGTCTAGGAACTGACTCTCTCGGTAAGACACTACTTCATATCCAGTAGGATAATAATGGGTTTCCCAGGTGGCTCAGTGGGTAAAGAATTCACCCATCAAGGCAGGAAACACAAGAGATGTGGTTTTGATCTCTGGTTTGGGAAGATCCCCTGGAACAGAAAATGGCAATCAATTCCAATATTCTTGCCTGGAAATTTTCATGGACAGAGGAGCGTGGCAGGTTACAGTCCATGGGGTTGCAAAGAGTTGGACACAACTGAGCACACGCACACAGCAACACAGCAACAGGATGGCTATGATAAAAAAGAGAATACCAAGTGTTGGCAAGGATGTAGAGGAATTGTAATACATTGCACAAGGTAAAATCACACCACCACTTTGAAAAGCAGTCTGACAGTTCCTCCGAATGTTAAGCAGTGAGTTGCAATTCTAATCCTAGACATACATCGAAGAGAAATGAAAACATGTGCCCACAAATAAACCTGTGTACAAATGCCCATAGCTGTATTATTCACAATAGTCACAAAATAGGAACAATCCAAAAGTTCACAAGCCAATGAATGGATAAAAAATGTGGAATAGTCATACAAGAGAATTGTTTCAGTCCATTTCAGCTGCTATAACAACATACCATAGACTAGGTGGCTTTAATAACAAACATTTGCTTCCCATAGTTCTGGCAGCTAAGTCCAAGTCAAAAGCAATGGCAAATTCAGTGTCTAGTGAGATCCCACTTTCTGGTTCACAGATGGCTATCATTTTGCTGTGTCCTTACCTAGTAGAAGGGACAAAAAAGTTCTCTGAGATCTCTTTCATTAGGGCACTAATTCCATTTGTAAGGGCTTCATCCTCCTGAACTAATTACTTCCCAAAGGCTCCACCTCTTAGTACCATCACATTGAGGGTTAAGATTTCAACATATAAATTTGGGAGGGGGACATAAGTATTCAGTCCATAGCAGGAATATAATTTGGCAATAAAAAGGAATAGAAACCTGATACAGGTCATAACATGGATGAACCTTGAAAACATTATATTAACTGAAGGAAGCCAGTCACAAAAGGCCACATATTGTATGATTCCATATATATAAAATACTCCAAACAGGCAAATCCGTAGAGACAGAAAACAGATTAACAGGTTGTCAGGAGCTGGGGAGAAGGAGAATGGGAAGAGACAGCTACTGTAAGAGGAGTTCTTTTGAGGATGATGAAAATGTTCTAAAATTAGATTGTAGTGATAGTTGTACAACTCTGTGAATTTACTAAAAACCACTACTTTGGACACTATAAATGGGTGAATTTTGTCGTATGTGAATTATATCTCAATAAAGTTGATAGCTTTCCAGGTGGTGCTAGTGGTTAAGAACCCACCTGCCAAAGAAGGAGACACAAGAGGCAGGTTTGATCTCATAGGGGCGAAGAGGTGGGGAGCATGTGTTGAGAAAGCCCTCCACCCACTTCCTCCATCCAGGGGACAGTACTCCACTCCCTCAAGGGGGTTGTGCTTCCTCTTCTCTTTGTTGGAAAATTCACCCTTCATTTTGTGCCTTCTCAGGTCTTGGTAATATGCCTATATTTAAAACAATCTCACTGCAGATTTTTTAAAAATTTTTGGATGATTTTCGCATTATTATTTTTATTCATATGTATTTCAGGTCATGTATTTGTGACCATGAAAATGAATCAGTTGTACTTAAGTTTGTCAACATTATTTTTTTTAAAGCTTATTTATTTCTTTATTTTCATTGCATTAGGTCTGCATTGCTGCAGGTGGGCTTTCTCTAGTTGCGGCGAGCAGGGGCTTCTCTTTATAGAGGTGCGTGGGCTTCTCACTGTGGTGGCTTCACAGAGCACAGCCATCGGTAGTTGTGGTACACAGGCTCAGTTGTTCGGAGGCATGTGGAATCTTCCTGGACCAGGGATTGAACCTGTGTCCCCTGCACTGGCAGGCACATTCTTATCCACTGTACCACCAGAGAGGTTCTCAACATTATATCACACTAAGAAAGAGTCATTTCTGACTCCTTTTCTTTCTTCTTCGTTCTTTTCCGGGCTTCTTCCCCAGGCATCATGAGTCTTTAGAGGTCTGTCCTGGTTTCAGTACCTAAAGAAGCTCAGGGTCTTGATATCTCATCGCAGAGAGAATTCAGTGAGAGACAAAGTGATAGGTAAGAAGTGAATTTATTCAGATTCAGAGAGAAACACACTCCACAGACAGAGTGTGGGCCATTGCAGAGGGGGAGTGCTGCCTCACTGCAGATTTTTGAGTGTGCTGATATATTGTTTTTTTTTCATAGGCTGTGAAAAAATTTCCAGACCAAATCTGATTAAATGTGCTTTCCATCTGAGACTGTGAGAGACTGCACTGTGTAGTGTCAGTGGCATGACAACAAGCCTGCTAGATTTGGGTTAAAGAAGTTATGGGAATTCAGGTGAGCTGACATTTCCTGTTCTGCTTCTGAACAATTCTCACTTAGAGTCCACAGACCTCTGTGACGCCAAACCAGCAGAAGGATCACACAAAGTTTGCTTTTAGAGAAATGATGGCTTTCTTTCTTTTTAATATATATTTTTGACGTGAACCATTTTTAAAGTCTTTATTGAATTTGCTACAATATTGTTTCTGTTTTACGTTTTGGTTTTTTGGCCGAGAGGCATGTAGGATCTTAGCCCCCATCCAGGCATCGAGCCCACACCCCCTGCGCTGGAAGGTGAAGTCTTAACCACTGGATTTCCAGGGAAGTCCCCATGGCTTTTATTTAACAAAAATGGGCACCTATTTCTCTGTACCTGTTCACAAAGAGCTGACTAACTATTTGCTGCTAAATGCAATGTGGAAATCTGTGTCAGGTCTAGATGGCTATCAATATCCTTGAAAAGATGAACTTTTTGTCACCAGTCTAACATTTTACATTGTTGTTGTTCAGTTACTAAGTTGTGTCAACTCTTTGAGACCCCATGGACAGCACGCCAGGCTTCCCTGTCCTTCACTATCTCCTGGAGTTTGCTCAAACCTATGTCTGTTGAGTCAGTGATGCCATCCAACCATCTCATCGTCTGTCACCCCCTTCTCCTCCTGCCTTCAGTCTTTCCCAGTATCAAGGTCTTTTCCAATGAGTTGGCTCTTTGCATCAGGTGGCCAAAGTATTGGAGCGTCAGCCTCAGTCCTTTCAATGAATATTCATTGTTGGTTTCCTTTCACTGACTGGTTACGTGCCTGCCATTTAATTGCTCTACCACAATACAAAAAATCCTAGCTAATGAATTTGTTTCATCAAAACTGGTTTTCTGTATGGATGGAGATGCTAATTACTTACAGGGCGTGATTTGCACCTGACCAGCTGCACCCTCTCACCCTCTACTCCTGGCACTTCCCCGACTCAGTCTCCATCAGTTGTGACTGAGTTACGCTCTTAAAGGTTAAGTTACTGCTCTATTGGTTTTTCTTTAAAATACAAATATGCTCGGGAGAAACATGTTTAGCATTTTAGAATTACCAACACCTTGATTAGATTCAATTAGATTCCCTGAATTTATTAGGTCCCTTTTGTCTCCTTGATAACACAGAGCAGCATCCAGAAAAAAAAGGGGGTGGGGTGGGGATTCTGACTGGGAATAAGGAAACACAGAATAAAGAGCAAAGGACTGGCTGTCAGAAGGTCTGGGTGAGCTCCTGGGATCAACAGTTTCTTAGTTCTAAGCCTTAGTTTCCTCATTTATAAAAAGAGACTAATGGTGGTAATGCCATCTGCCCTGCCAGCCTCCAGCTCAGTGTTGGGGTCAAGGCAGTTGTGAAAGGGGGCAATTTTTGTTACCTCTAAACTGGGCTTTGCAAGCATGCAGCCCAGACAGCACTTAATGCACCCCCTGCATCTGCTGGACAGTGTTGAAGGACCCCAGTAGATCACAGAATTGCACACAGACCTTGAAGATACTATTTCCTACATACTTCCTATGGAAAATACTAAATGGGTTTTTTTTTAATTTTAAGATTTTTTAAAAATATAATTTTATTTATTTATTTTTGGCTGTGCTGGGTCTTTGTTGTTGCACACGGGCTTTCTCTAGTTGTGGCAAGTGGGGGCTACTCTTCCTTGTGGAGCACAGGCTCTGGGATACGCAGGCTCCAGTAGCTGCAGTTCCCGGGCTCTGGAGCACAGGCTCCGTAGTTGTGGCATGCGGGCTTAGTTGCTTCACAGCATGTGGGATCTTCCTGGTCTTCTGCTTTGGCAGGCAGATTCTTTATCACTGAGCCATGTGGGAAGCCCCCTTTAAAATTTTTTTCCCCAATATCTTGTTAAGAAAATTTTCAATCATATGTAAAAGTTGAAAGAAATTTACAGCAAGCCCACGTATACACCCCACCTAGATTCTATAACTAACATTGTACTTTATTTTATTTATCCCATGTTTCTTCATTGATTCAGCTGCTGCTGCTAAGTCGCTTCAGTCGTGTCCGACTCTGTGCGACCCCATAGACGGCAGCCCAACAGGCTCCCCCGTCCCTGAGATTCTCCAGGCAAGAACACTGGAGTGGGTTGCCATTTCCTTCTCCAATGCTTGAAAGTGAAAAGTGAAAGTGAAGTCGCTCAGTTGTGTCTGACTCCTAGCGACCCCATGGACTCCTCCATCCATTGGATTTTCCAGGCAGAGTTATCTTTAAAATCAGGTTAGCTTTGCATGCCACTTATTAAGATACTTTGTCTGGCAACCAACATGTACAGAGGAGGAATCAAATAAAGCTTTTTTTTTGGCATCTCACTTGGGGTTGTTACGTCTAAGAGCCTTAACGGCCAAATCCTTTTATCCTTTTCCAAAAAACTAAGATACAGAAAAGATAGATTTGGTAAAGCCAGTAATATCTTAATGGTCCTCATCACCCTAGGTAAACCATGAAGTTTTTTATATTTAGGCAAGAACACGAAAGAAACAGAAGGAGTTTGCTTTTGTTTTAAGTATCATTGATGAGAACAGAGAGGGAGGATTATTTTTTTTTTTAAAGTAAAAGAAAAGAGAAAGACTTGTCTATTATTAAAAGTTCTGAAATAAAGCAAAAAACTACACACAAAATATTTAAACAGCCCCGTATATTGGTTTAAACAGCATACTCTGCACCTAAAGAAACGCACAAGGAAAAAGATTATGTTAAACCAAGCAGGAATTCCCTGGTTGTCCAGTGGTTAGGACTCTGAGTTCCCACTGGAGGGAGAACAGGGGCCAAAGGTTTGATGCCTGGTCAGAAGGCAATGGCACCCTACTCCAGTACTCTTGCCTGGAAAATCCCATGGATGGAGGAGCCTGGTAGGCTGCAGTCCATGGGGTCGCTAAGAGTCGGACACGACTGAGCGACTTCACTTCACTTTCAGGGAACTAAGATCCTGCAAGCCAGTGGCACGGCCAAACACAAAGTAAAGTGTTGTCTCGCTGACGGTGGTTTGCTTATCAAAGAAAGAGAAGGTTCTGGAACACTATAAACTGGAGCAGAAACTTTGAGCTGTGTTTCCCAAACTTAGTCTTTTAGGTATCCTTACACTATGCCTGCCATGGCTGATTACCTCCTGTGCTTATATAGTTTTCTTTAAACTGGGTTGCTTTTTACCTAAATATATTTTTTTTTTCAGTGGGCTTCCTTGGTGGCTCAGATGGTAAAGAATCTTCCCACAATGGGGGAGACCTGGTTTGATCCCTGTGTCAGGAAGATCCCCTGGAAAAGAGAATGGCTAGAAGACTTATCTCATTTCCATACACAGAAAACCAATAGATTTGCCATAAGCCAATAGCTACTTCAAAAATAAAAGCCATGAAAATCAAACAATGTTATTAACTTCTAGTTCAATCCTGTTCTTTGACAAAGGTTCTGAACTTGGGCCTGTTCTTTCTTTCTTTTTTTTTTTAACTTTTTATGTCTATACAATTTTTAAAGGTTACTTTCCATTTACAGGTCTTCCCTGGTGCTCAATCTGTAAAGAGTCTGCCTGCAATGCCAGAGACCCGGGTTCAATCCCTGGGTCAGGAAGAGCCCCTGGAGAAGTGAATGGCTACCCACTCCAGTGTTCTTGCCTAGAGAATTCCATGGACAGAGGAGCCTGGTGTGTTACAGTCCATGGGACTGAGTGACATGACTGAGTGACTAACAGTTTCACTTCCATTTACAGTTATTACATTGGCTGTATTCCCTGTGCTGGACAATCCATCCTTCAGTCTATCTTATACTTAATAGTGGGAGGGGGCAACATACAGATGGGGTAGTGGGAGGAGTCTATTCTTATTGGAAAGTTGTTAAAACATTCAAGTGGAAACTTCCTTCTTGATTTAATCAGAAGGATTGAGGGATAATTTAAAAAGAGAAATACTTTCTTGGTATGTGATTCAACATCCTTTAATACTAAGTCCTTGAACTATTCTGTGTACTGCCATTGTACACATTCCATACTGAGAATAGTGTTTAACAGTGTATAACACACTGTCTTGGCAGTATCTTCTGTGATTCTCCAAGTCAGACTTTTCTTTGGAATGGAGTCAAGGATCAGTTGATCCCTGGTTTCTCCAATTACCAGAGTGCCTTTCCTTACACATGTCCATTATGCAACAACTCTAGCAATTGAGGGCAGACTTATGCCATAGCTTTACCTCTGTCCTTTACCCCTTGAACATCTCGCATGTTGGCTGTTCTCCAATCGTCTCCTTCTGCTCCTCACTCTCCACCCTCCTTTGACCCATTCTCTGTCCTGGAGATCATCATCTACAGACTGACTCAGATTCAGCTGTACTGAAGCAATAGCAGAAGATGGAAGTACAGAAGGAGAATGGCCAGATTTCTCCTCCCACTCCCTGTTTGCTTGATGAAATAGCTCGGGCAATATCCTCACCCCCACCTCCACGGTTCTGACTTTGACCAGCTTCTGTGAAAACTGTGTCCTTTCTTTGCTCTTTCAGGTCTAAAGGTGATAATGACATCCTGCTGATGATGACTCAACAATGATTTAACTTTCCTTGTTTGATCCCTCAGTCCTATTGACACTTTTGTAATAATTTCTTATTAAAACACCTTCATATAAGACATCTTTTGGGGACAACAGAATGGGAAAGACTAGAGATCTCTTCAGGAAAATAAGAGATACCAAGGGAAGATTTCATGCAAAGATGGGCACAATAAAGGACAGAAACCATATGAACCTAACAGAAGCAGAAGATATTAAGAAGAAGTGGCAAGAATACACAGAAGAACTGTACAAAAAAGATCTTCATGACCCAGATAACCACGATACTGTGATCACTCACTTAGAGCCAGACATCCTGGAATGTGAAGTCAAGGGGGCCTTAGGAAGCATCACTATGAACAAAGCTAGTGGAGGTGATGGAATTCCAGCGGAGCTATTTCAAATCCTGAAAGATGATGCTGTGAAAGTGCTGCACTCAATATGCCAGCAAATATGGAAAACTCAGCAGTGGCCACAGGACTGGAAAAGGTCAGTTTTCATTCCAATCCCAAAGAAGGGCAATTCCAAAGAATGTTCAAACCACTGCACAATTGCACTCATCTCACAAGCTAGAAAAGTAATGTTCAAAATTCTTCAAGCTAGGCTTCAACAGTACGTGAACCACGAACTTCCAGATGTTCAAGCTGGATTTTGAAAAGGCAGAGGAACCAGAGGTCGAATTGCCAACATCTGTTGGATCATCAAAAAGCAAGAGAGTTCCAGAAAAAATCTGCTTCTGCCTTACTGACCATGCCAAAGCCTTTGTCTGTGTGGATCACAACAAACCATGGAAATTCTTAGTGTGATGGAAATACCAGACCACCTTACCTGCCTCCTGGGACATCTGTATGCAGGTCAAGAAGCAACAGTTAGAACCGGACATGGAACAACAGACTGGTTCCAAATCGGGAGAGGAGTACATCAAGGCTGTGTATTGTTACCCTGCTGATTTAACTTACATGCAGAGTACATCATGAGAAATGTCGGGCTGGATGAAGCACAAGCTGCAATCAAGATAGCTGGGAGAAATATCAATTACCTCAGATATGCAGATGACACCACCCTTATGGCAGAAAGTGAAGAAGAACTAAAGAGCCTCTTGATGAAAGTGAAAGAGGAGAGTGAAAAAGTTGGCTTAAAACTCAACATTCGGAAAACTAAGATCATGGCATCTCGTCCCATCACTTCATGGCAAATAGATGGGGAAACAATGGAAACAGTGACAGACTTTATTTTCTTGGGCTCTAAAATCACTGCAGATGGTGGCTGCAGCCATGAAATTAAAAGATACTTGCTCCTTGGAAGAAAATCTATGACCAACCTAGATAGCATATTCAAAAGCAGAGACATTACTTTGCCAACAAAGATTCGTCTAGTCAAAGCTATGGTTTTTCCACTGGTCATGTATGGATGTGAGAGTTGGACTATAAAGAAAGCTGAGCACTGAAGAATTGATGCTTTTGAACTGTGGTGTTGGAGAAGACTCTGGAGAGTCCCTTGAACTGCAAGGAGATCCAACCAGTCTATCTTAAAGGAAATCAGTCCTGAATATTCATTGGAAGGACTGATGTTGAAGCTGAAACTCCAATACTTTCGCCACCTGATGCAAAGAACTGACTCATTGGAAAAGACCCTAATGCTGGGAAAGATTGAAGGCAGGAGGTGAAAGGGACGACAGCAGTTGGATGGCATCACTGACTCAATGGACATGAGTTTGAGTAAGCTCTGGGAGTTAGTGATGGACAGAGAGGCCTGGCATGCTTCAATCCATGGGGTCACAAAGAGTTGGACATGACTGAGTGAGTGAACTGAACTGAACTGATTTCTGGCCAGATTTCAAGTAGTAAAGTTGGAAATTTTTCACTGTATATACTTTTATACATGTTTCTGTGTGCTTGTATTACTTATTCAAAAATGTAATTGTTTAATAATCAAACAAATAGCAATATAACACATCAAAATTTGTGAGATACAGCTAAATCAGTGCCTGGAGGGAAATTTTAGCTTTAAGTTGACAATTTATGAGCTAAGCTTCCATTCCAAGAAACTAGAAAAAGAAAAGCGAATTTTAATTAAGACAGGAAATAAAGACAGGAACAAAAATTGAAGAAGTAAAAATAGAGGTAGAAATAAAGTAAAAAATTGGCTTTTTGAAAAGATCAATGAAATGATAAACCTCAAGCATAGAGCAAGTAGAAAAAATGCAAATTACTAACACTAGGAATAAAAAAAGGAGATAACTACAGATCCTAAATATTAAAAAAATTAAGATGGTAATCTAACAACTTTATGTCAAAAATTTGACAACATAGTTGAAAAGAAATATTTTCTTGAGAAATATAAATTACTTAAACTGAAACAAAGGAAATAGGAAAAATAGTAAGTCCTGAATTGATTAAAGAAGTTGAATCTAAAATTAAATCCTTCCTTATTCTCCAACTGTCTCAGAAAACCCTACAATCCCAGATGGACTTATTGGTAAATTTTTTCTGAACATTCAAAGGAGAATATGTATACTTTTAGATAAGAAAGAAGAAATGATTCTAAACTAGTTTTATAAGGCCAGCATAACCCTGATGCCTAAGGGATATTATAAGAAAGGAATGTTACAGGCCATTATGTCTAACTTAAGAGTATTAGATACTAAAACCCTAAAAAAACTTAGTGAATTGAATCCAGTGATAAATAAGAAAGACTATATACCTTATGACTAAGCTAAGTTTTACAAAATTGCAAAATTGATTTAATACTCAGATAAATGTAATTCACCAAATTAACAATATAAAGAAGCATCATAGGATTACCTCAATACACGCGGCGAGAGCTATTGACAAAATTCAGCAGTCTTTAATGATAAAATCTGTTAGCAAACTAGAACAAGTTCTAGTTTGGGAACCTTCTTAATCCTATAAAGAATACCTATAAAACACCTTCAGCCAATATTAAGTAAATTGTAAAGCTCTGAACTCCTAACTCCTGAGGCCAGAAATAAGACAACAATGCACACCATCACTTCTATTAAACAGTATATAGGTGAATCTAGCTAGTGTATTAGGCAAGAAAAAATTAAAATATATAAAGGTTATAAACAAAGATATAACACTTTTTATTTACAGATGATATGATTGCATATACATAGAATTATTAACGATCTTAGAAACTGAATTAGATCATTCAGTACTGTTAAGACTTTAAGTTTTCCCAAACTTATGTGCAGGTTCCATGCAATCCCTATTGAAACTTCAGTTGCTCTTCAGGGGGTTGATTTATTTTCATATAAATATGTTCAGTTCGGTTCAGTTCAGTCTCTCAGTCGTGTCTGACTCTTTGCGACCCCATGGACTGCAGCACACCAAGCTTCCCTATCCATCACCAACTCCCGTAGTTTACTCAAACTCATGTCCATTGAGTCAGTGATGCCATCCAACCATCTCATCATCTGGTATCCCCTTCTCCTCCCACCTCAATCTTTCCCAGCATCAGGATCTTTTCCAATGAGTCAGCTCTTCACATCAGATGGCCAGAGTATTGGAGTTTCAACTTCAGCACCAGTCCTTCCAATGAATATTCAGGACTGATTTCCTATAGGATGGACTGGTTGGATCTCCTTGCAGTCCAAGGGACTCTCAAGAGTCTTCTCCAACATCACAGTTCAAAAGCATCAATTCTTCAGCGCTCACCTTTCTTTATAGTCCAACTCTCACATCCATACATGACTACTGGAAAAACCATAGCTTTGACTAGATGGACCTTTGTTGGCAAAGTAATGTCTCTGCTTTTTAATATACTGTCTAGGTTGGTCATAGCTTTTCTTCCAAGGAGCAAGCATCTTTAACTTCATGGCTGCAGCCACCATCTGCAGTGATTTTGGAGCCCAAGAAAATAAAGTCTGTCACTGTTTCCATTGTTTCCCCATCTATTTGCCATGAAGTGATGGGACCAGATGCCATGATCTTAGTTTTCCGAATGTTGAGTTTTAAGCCAGTTTTTTCACTCTCCTCTTTCACTTTCATCAAAAGGCTCTTTAGTTCTTCTTTGCTTTCATATATAAATACTTTATAGTCATATAATTTCATATAAATTTATTAGTATATCATATTTATATGAAAATGCAAATATCCTAGTACAGCCAAGGCAAACTTAAAGAAAAAGCATTAAGTTGAAGACTTTATACTACCAAATTTCAAGATTTACTATAAAGCTACAGTAATTCAGACAGCGTAACTTGACCTGTTAAATAGGCAAATAAGTCAACAAAATATAGAGTTCAGAAATATGCCCAATGGCCCCCCACTCCAGTACTCTTGCCTGAAAAATCCCATGGACGGAGGAGCCTGGTAGGCTGCAGTCCATGGGGTCGCTAATAGTTGGACACGACTGACCGACTTCACTTTCACTTTTCACTTTCATGCATTGGAGAAGGAAATGGCAACCCACTCCAGTGTTCTTGCCTGGAGAATCCCAGAGACAGGGGAGCCTGTTGGGCTGCCGTCTATGGGGTCGCACAGAGTCGGACACGACTGAAGCGACTTAGCAGCAGCAGCAGCAAACAGTTACTTAATGTGCAATAACAACACAGTAGCATAATCATTTTTAATAGTGTTATTATAGCAATTATATATTCCTGTGGAAAAAATGAACGTTGCCTCTTACTTCATGTCAAACACAAATTATTAATTTGAGATGGCTAGTTCTATACATGAAGGCTTCTAGAAAAAATGTTAAGAGAATACTTTCACAAATTTGGATTAAGGAAAGATTTACTGAATGGGACACAAAAATTACTAACCATAAAAAATTAACAAATTTGGCATAATTAAGATTAACAGCTTCTGCTCATCCAAATCAAGATACCCATAAAGGATTAAAAAGGCAAATTCAGGAGAAAGTATCTGCAATGCTCAGATCCAACAAAAGAATTGTATAAAATGTATGAAGTGAAGTCACTCAGTCGTGTCCGACTCTTTGTGACCCCATGGACTGTAGCCTACCACGCTCCTTGGTCCATGGGATTTTCCAGGCAAGAGTACTGGAGGGGGTTGCCATTTCCTTCTCCAATACAAATGTATAAAGAACTCCTAAAAGTCAATAAGAAAAAAATAAACAAGTAGTTAAAAAATGGGCAAAAAACTTGAAGAGACACCTAACAAAGGAGGATATTCAAATACCTATTTAAGCATATGAAAAGGTGCTCAACTTCATTACTCCTCAAGGAAATGTAAATTAAAATCAGAAAGATATAACACCATCAGAATGGCTAACTTCAAAGTTTGATGATACTAATTATTATCAATTAAGATGTCAAGCAACTGGAATTCGCACACACTGGTGGTGAGAGTATACATTCATATCGCTCCTAGAAAGCTACTTAATATTATGAACTAAAGCTAAGTATATAACTATCCTATGGCCCAGCAACCCCACTCTAGGCGTATACCCAAGAGAAGCAAAGCCTGTCTACTAGAAGACATGGATGAGAATGCTCATAGCAGCTTTTCTCATTATTGAGAAATTGAGAACAACTCAAATATCCATCAATGAGAGAATAGGTCAATAAATTCTAGCCTCTCATACAATGGAATACTAAAGTAATTTTGATAAATACACAAAGCAACATGAGTGAATCTCACCATATTAAACAGAGCAAAAGAATCCAGACACAATGGTAGTGTACACAATATGATTTCATTTATGTGAGATTCAAGAGGGAAATGGTGTAGTTCATTAAGAGCAACTGATCTCAAATGTACACAAAAGTTGCTCTTGTAGACTACATAAAGCTAAAATCACCTCGGCTCTTTCAACAAATGGACATGATCAAAGGAATTAATTGTACTGAGCATCTAAACTCAGTGCCTTATAATCTAATCACGATCTAATGAGGGAGACTGAATAGGGACTTTATATTCTTAGAAACTCATAAAAACCTTTTTTAATAAAAGCCCTCAGCAAACAAATCAGACCCCTGTGGTGGAATAATATTTTAAGATATTAACCACCGGGTCCCCACTCCTGGCCCCAGGAGTTTCCCATAGCCCTTCCACCCACTCAAGCTCAATGCACTTTGCCTTGGGGTAGGAATGACCCAGCAGAGAGGGAGAAGAAGCCTTTGTAGTTCTAAAAGCCCAACCCACAGCGGGGACCAGAAAGAGCACAGGGCATAGCACAAAGGATTTCAAAGAATGTGTAGTGACTCAGAGAGTTTTTCCCACCCTCAAAACTAGTTTGAAAATATTCCCTGGGTGGATGGGAGACAAGGACTGGAGGGAAAGTAGAAAAAACTAGGGCCCTGAAGAGGTGCCCTGTGCCTTGCTGTCCTTGGGCTGCATCCTTGGAGTGGAGGTCAGGGGAATGATGGCAACCCCAGAAAGATTTGAGGGATTCAAATAAAGAAGGTGTCTCTTCTTACTTTGCAGTTGAAAGCCATCCCAACTTATCCTGCACTGAGCATGAAGCAGGAGCAAGGACTGCAAGCAAGGACATGGTTATGTGGGGCGTCTGGGTTGATGGGCCCCTTAGCAGCCTCTAGAATTCCCTCATGCTCCCAAGCAGAAGAGGCAGATGTATCAAAAAGTGGACCCTAGAGTGGGCTGTGAGAGTCAAAAAGAGCCATACTTGGAGAAGCCCAGAGATCTGCATTGGGGATAAGGTAACAGCACACATGAGACCCAAGGATTGGGAAACTGTACATCCAAGCAGGTGCCAACCTCGTGGATATTTATCAAGAGATGGATGGCCCCTCCCAAAGCTGTGACATAACATTTGTTGTTATGACATTGAAACATGTAAAATATCGTGTAAGAAACGAGTTGCCAGTCCAGGTTCGATACACAATACTGGATGCTTGGGGCTAGTGCACTGGGACGACCCAGAGGGATGGTATGGGGAGGGAGGAGGGAGGAGCGTTCAGGATGGGGAACACATGTATACCTGTGGCGGATTCATTTTGATATTTGGCAAAACTAATACAATTATGTAAAGTTTAAAAATAAAATAAAATTTAAAAAAAATTAAAAAATAAAAAAAAAAGAATTCATTTAAAAAAAAAAAAACATTTGTTGTTGTTCAGTCGTGTCCAACTCTTTGTGACCCCATGAATCACAGCACACCAGGCCTCCCTGTCCGTCACCAACTCCCGGAGTTCACCCAAACTCATGTCCATCGAGTTGGTGATGCCATCCAGCCATCTCATCCTCTGTCATACCCTTCACCTCCCACCTTCAATCTTTCCCAGCATTAGGGTCTCTTCCAATGAGTCAGCTCTTTGCATTAGGTGGTCAAAGTATTGGAGCTTCAGCTTCAGCATCAGTCCTTCCAATGAATATTCAGGACTAATTTCCTTTAGGATGGACTGGTTGGATCTCCTTGCAGTCCAAGGGACTCTCAAGAGTCTTCTCCAACACCACAGTTCAAAAGCATCAATTCTTTGGTGCTCAGGCTTCTTTATGTTCTTACTCTCACATCCATACATGACTACTGGAAAAACCATAGCTTTGACTAGATGGACCTTTGTTGGCAAAGTAATACCTCTGCTTTTTAATAGCTGTCTAGGTTGGTCATAGCTTTTCTTCCAAGGAGTAAGCATCTTTTAATTTCATGGCTGCAGTCACCATCTGCAATGACATAACATAGGCATCCTGAAACTCAGACTCAATCTCAGAGAGAAGGGGGAACCTTGAATTGACTGAGATTAAGTTTCTACTGCCAGACACGCTAATAGGAGATGGCTGCCACCTCTGTAGGTGGGACCCAGGAAGAGAGAAGAAGGTGATTTTTTTGCTTGTTTTTTTTTTTTAAAAACTTTGGATGCAGAATTAATCAATGTTCAATAATAGAAAACATATAGTATGCTTAGTCACTCAGTCATGTCCTGCCAGGCTCCTCTGTCCATGGAATTTCCCAAGCAAAAGTACTGGAGCGGGTTGCCATTTCCTCCAGGGGATCTTCCTGACTCAGGGACTGAATCTGAATTTCCTGCATCTCCTGAGTCTCCTGCATTGCAGTCGGATTCTTTACCACTGCACTACCTGGGAATCTCAGAAAACATATAGTTCACATAAGCAAAAAGGTAAAGCATATAATCTCATTACGCAGAGATAATAGCTATTATTACATGACCCTTTTATTTTCTTTTACAAAAATAAGATTTTATTGTGCCCATCAATTAAGAACTTTGCTTTTTTTTTTTTTTTTAAATAATTATATAGCATAACCTGCCTGGGTTGTCATTACATGCTCTTCCTCGTCATCATTTTTAATAACCATAGCAGTGAGTGTTAGGGATGTTCTATAATATTTTTTAAACACTTTACTAATTGTTGGGCTTTCCTACTACTGTAATTAACACTGTGATGAATACTTAATGCTAAATCCTTGTGTACATCCTTGGCTATTTCAGTGTTAACCTGGATTTTTCCACTTCCTTTGGCTCCCAGTGTTGAAACTGGGCATATATAGCAGAGAAAACCTGGCTGGTCATTCTAGTCACTTAATCAGCCATGTAGATTGGAACCAGTAAAACAGGTTGGGTATAATGCTATAAAAACCAACCAACCCTAGTTTTGACTCAAAATTATTCCTGTTCCCTGGAGATTATGTCCCCAATTCAAATCCTCTGGCATATCGAGTGAGGGAACTGCCTCATGTATTAACTCATATTCTTAAGAGAATACACTGTCATCCTTGCCTGGCAAGAGGAGCCCCTGGCAGCATGGTCTATGTTACTATTTATACAGCATGCTTTATACATGCTGGTGAGTGCCAAATGTATTAAGTCAATGAGAGTCACTTGCACAATGCATATGGGATCAGGATATAAATGATTTGGAGTCCTTTTTTTGTACAATGAATCTTCTTATATAAAATCTACTGATAAGCTTCCAAATAGAATGTTTAAATATCTGGCAGAGAAGTTTTATAAGAACTACTCTTCTTCCGGTGGGTCTTTTCTTATGCTCTGCTGCTGCTAAGTCGCTTCAGTCGTGTCCGACTCTGTGCGACCCCATAGATGGCAGCCCACGAGGCTCCGTCCCTGGGATTCTCCAGGCAAGAACAACCTGGAGTGGGTTGCCATTTCCTTCTCCAATGCATGAAAGTGAAAAGTGAAAGTGAAGTCGCTCAGTCGTGTCTGACTCTTAGCGACCCCATGGACTGCAGCCTAGCAGGCTCCTCCGCCCATGGGACTTTTCAGGCAAGAGTACTGGAGTGGGTCGCCAGTGCCTTCTCCGATGCTCATTTCTGGCTAAATGGGGCTCAGAGAACGGTTAGTAAAGCTCTTAAAAAGCTCTTCAAAGTGTTTAAATGCCCCAGCAACCTGTCTGCCTATACAGTAAAGTGCAACCCCTTAGCACAGATGATTTCCTTGTCCTGCTGAATCTGTCCTCAGATCTTCCCCTGTAGCTTTTTTCTCCCCCGACTATCACTCCTTTCTTACTGAACCACTATGGATTATAACACTTTATGTCATAACTGGTTTAAATATCTGTCTCTCCCTTCCCATAACCACAAAATCCTGCCCACTACTCTGCCTCCATCTAAGAACCTAGTTCCCTGGGTGGCTCAGATGGTAAAGAATCTGATCCAATGTGGGAGACCAAGATTTGATCCCTGGGTCAGGAAGATCCCTTGGAAGAAGAAATGGCAACCCATTCTAGTATTCTTGCCTGGAAAATCCCATGGACAGAGGAGCCTGGCTGGCTACAGTCCATGTACTCGCAAAGAATCAGATATGACTGGGTGAATAACAAGAGAGAGAAGTACCTGGGATACAGTAGACAATCTATAAAAAGATCCATAAGTCAATTTGTCATAAAATAAACACCTGACATATGATAAGAAGGGCTAGCACTTATTATGCTCCAAGAGCTTTATCTGTGTTATCTCACTTAATCTTCACAACAACCTATCAACTTGGTACTCTTGTTGTCTTCATTTCATAGACAAGGAAACTAAGGCACAGAGATTAAGAACCTCATCCAATATTATAATAGTCAGTAGATGGCAGAATGGAATTTGAAGCCAGACAGTAAGGTTGCAAAGTCCTGCTTCTTCACCTATAATGAATGAAATTTATTATAGAATAAATGATGCTAACATGTCACTGGGATAGGGACCACATGCAGGGAATTTGTTCAGTTTTTTTGATAAATGCTTGGGCTCTATAGACTGATTGCTTCTATTAAAATTCTGCTTTTGCCACTTAGTAGCTTTGTGAGCTTGGAAAAGTTATTTAAAATTTCTAAGCCTCTGTTTTCTCACCCATAAAATGTGGATAAACATGGCCCCATCCTGATGAGATTATAGTGAACATTAAATGATATAATTCTTATTAAGTGCCTGGCATGTCATAGGAGCTCAGTAAATACTGTATACACATAGCTTATTTCTAGGTCATAATCTAGTACTTACTGATATTTACTGTCCCCGAGGGAATATTTCAAATGCCTTGGCAAGCAGGCCATCCATTCCCCAGTCACCTTCTTTGCACACAAGTCCGTGTATATGTGTGTGTATTGATCATACAATACAAATATGAAATGACAAGGTCCCTTATCCACCTAGAAGGCCTCTACAAGTGTGTTCTGTGCCAGGCACAGGTGTTACAGCTTTCTAAGGTGGCACCAAACAGGGCTTCAGTGTCACCCTGCCTGACAGATCTCAGGGACCCTCTCATTCTAACATCCCAACTGTCAAAGAGTAAAGCCTTTTCCAGACCTCAGGCAGTCATGAGAACTTGGGAGGAGAGCAAGGGTTGGAGGCAGCCCCACCCAACATCCAGAAAAGGGCTGCCCCTTCAATCCATCACTGATAAGACACCAGCACATAGCATCCACCCCATAGACCTGTTTGGGCTCAACCTTCCAGAGACTAAATTCTCACTGGGTTCTTTTCCCACCAAGAGGAAGCTGGGTGGGATTTACCCATGATCTCATAGCTCCCTTCTCTTACTTTATTTCTCATGGGTCTGGGCAGCTGTGCCCTGAAAATACAGCTCTGAGTAAAAGAAATAAGGTCTGCTTTCTTTCATCACTAAAACTCGGAGTTAAAGTCAAAAGTAAACTGAACTTCTGAAAGGCAAATGGAGAAATCCACCAGCATAATTCAGCAGGGTGCTGGGAGAGAGAGAGACAAGAGTAAACAGCGTGAAAGTCTCTCAAAGATGAGGCAGGGCAAGTGAATTCAACCAGTGCATTCAGCCAGTGAATGCAGAGGCCCCAACGTGCACAAGTGGAATCTCAGATCCTCTGCTCCCAACTTCAGCCTAAACTCAGGTGTGAGTATTACTCAGTCTAACTGGTGAAGAAAGGGTTTGGGGGACATTTAATCTGCCTAGGATAATGTCAGTCAGTGGTGCTATCAGGACCCATGATGTTTCCTCTGTCTTTTTAGAAGTAGTTGCTGGGAGGGTGCAGAGACTCATGGAATGTTAGTGCGAGAAGGAATCTACCCACCCATGCCCCCTCATTTTACCTGGGGAGGAGCTAAGTGTCAGAGTGAATCCATTTGCCCAAGGTCACAAGACACGATGGCTTGTCCATGGTTCTACGCTGTCCCCCTTATGCTTTCTGCCTCCTCCAGCTGATACACCCATACCTTCCTTTCTACCCACTATTCATACTTAATATGATGCAGGGTGCATGTCAGAGCTGTAACACGCCTGTGGGCTACAGAGGGGAAAAAGCATATAACAGGGTCTCATAGGAAATACCTTGCCATCTATTTTTCTGCCCCCTTGTGGGAATCAATTCCATTTTGGACCCCATATATAAAGCTAACTTTCCACCCAGAAAAGAGACCACAGATCTTCCAGAGCAGAGAGAGAAACTTCCAGGGTTATGCCACCAAGGTATCCAAACAGAAGGAGAGGCCAATCAAGTTGCCAAGCACGTGTTACAGCCATTCTGTTGCTACATGTGGCTGAGGATTAGCAACATTTTCTTAGCAAGAAAGAAAGAGCATCATTATCAGAATGCTTCCAGTAACAGATATTGAGTACTTACCATATACAGGCAGTATTACTTAATCCTCAACAACATTAGGTAGTTATTGTTATCCCCTTTTTAAAGAAGAGGAAATTTAGGCACAAAAAGGTTAAGTAGCCATGAAATTAAAAGACGCTTACTCCTTGGGGCTATATGGACTGAGGTTCGTGACATTGTACACGAGACAGGGATCAAGACCATCCCCGTGGAAAAGAAATGCAAAAAAGCAAAATGGCTGTCTGGGGAGGCATTACAAATAGCTGTGAAAAGAAGAGAAGCAAAAAGCAAAGCAGAAAAGGAAAGATATAAACATCTGAATGCAGAGTTCCAAAGAATAGCAAGAAGAGATAAGAAAGCCTTCTTCAGAGATCAATGCAAAGAAATAGAGGAAAACAACATAATGGGAAAGACTAGAGATCTCTTCAAGAAAATCAGAGATACCAAGGGAACATTTCATGCAAAGATGAGCTCGATAAAGGACAGACATGGTATGGACCTAACAGAAGCAGAAGATATTAAGAAGAGATGGCAAGAATACACAGAAGAACTGTACAAAAAAGATCTTCATGCCCCAGGTAATCACGATGGTGTGATCACTGACCTAGAGCCAGACACCCTGGAATGTGAAGTCAAGTGGGCCTTAGAAAGCATCACTATAAACAAAGCTAGTGGAGGTGATGGAATTCCAATTGAGCTATTTCAAATCTTGAAAGATGATGCTGTGAAAGTGCTGCACTCAATATGCCAGCAAATTTGGAAAACTCAGCAGTGGCCACAGGACTGGAAAAGGTCAGTTTTCATTCCAATCCCAAAGAAAGGCAATGCCAAAGAATGCTGAAACTACCGCACAATTGCACTCATCTCACACACTAGTAAAGTAATGCTCAAAATTCTCCAAGCCAGGCTTCAGCAATATGTGAACCGCGAACTTCCTGATGTTCAAGCTGGTTTTAGAAAAGGCAGAGGAACCAGAGATCAAATTGCCAACACCCGCTGGATCATGGAAAAAGCAAGAGAGCTCCAGAAAAACATCTATTTCGGCTTTATTGACTACGCCAAAGCCTTTGACTGTGTGGATCACAATAAACAATGGAAAATTCTGAAAGAGATGGGAATACCAGACCACCTGACCTGCCTCTTGAGAAACCTATATGCAGGTCAGGAAGCAACAGTTAGAACTGGACATGGAACAACAGACTGGTTGCAAATAGGAAAAGGAGTCCGTCAAGGCTGTATATTGTCCCCCTGCTTATTTAACTTCTATGCAGAGTACATCATGAGAAACGCTGGGCTGGAAGAAGCACAAGCTGGAATCAAGACTGCGGGGAGAAATCTCAATAACCTCAGATATGCAGATGTCACCACCCTTATGGCAGAAAGTGAAGAGGAACTCAAAAGCCTCTTGATGAAAGTGAAAGTGGAGAGTGAAAAAGTTGGCTTAAAACTCAGCATTCAGAAAACGAAGATCATGGCATCCGGTCCCATCACTTCATGGGAAATAGACGGGGAAACAGTGTCAGACTTTATTTTTCTGGGCTCCAAAATCACTGCAGATGGTGACTGCAGCCATGAAATTAGAAGATGCTTACTCCTTGGAAGGGAAGTTATGACCAACCTAGATAGCATATTCAAAAGCAGAGACATTACTTTGCTAACAAAGGTCCATCTAGTCAAGGCTATGGTTTTTCCAGTGGTCATGTATGGATGTGAGAGTTGGACTGTGAAGAAAACTGAGTACCGAAGAATTGATGCTTTTGAACTGTGGTTTTGGAGAAGACTCTTGAGAGTCCCCTAGGACTGCAAGGAGATCCAACCAGTCCATCCTAAAGGAGATCAGTCCTGGGTGTTCATTGGAAAGACTGATGCTAAAGCTGAAACTCCAGTACTTTGGCCACCTCATGTGAAGAGTTGTCTCATTGGAAAAGACTCTGATGCTGGGAGGGATTGAGGGCAGGAGGAGAAGGGAATGACAGAGGATGAGATGGCTGGATGGCATCACCAACTCAATGGACATGAGTTTGAGTGAACTCTGGGAGTTGGTGATGGACAGGGAGGCCTGGCGTGCTGTGATTCATGGGGTCGCAAAGAGTCAGACACGACTGAGCGACTGAACTGAACTGAACTGAATCTGTAAATAGTAAATAATCTGACTTTCGAACCTGACTCTTCATCACACTCTTGTCAACTCTCTTATAAAACTGTGTATATTTCTTGCTTCATGCTTGGGTTCCGTCATTCTCATCGGGTTCTATTCTTTTTATCAAGTCCTAAAGGAAAGTTTCCCTCCAGTTATTATTATTGGTCAACACCTAAACCAAATCTATTTCAATTTCTTCGCTGCTTCATTCCCCCCTCATTATATAATGTATTGTTAATAGTCTTTATAACTACCATTTTTAACTGAATAAATAACCCTTTGTTGAATAGATCTATCATTATTTGCTCACGATGTTAAATAAATAGGGCACATAAAGCCCTATTATGATATATTTGGGCAGTTCCCAAATTTTTCATGTTATCAATAACTGCAGTATACTTTACCTTTTCTATACTTACGATATATATTTTGCTTTAGGTTAGCAGAGTTTCAATTTTCTTAAGGAAGTCAAAGCATGATTTGTATCTTTGTGAGTTCAGATAGGAAGAGTTTAAGAAAACATAGATGGGCCATGAGCCAACCCAGAGGTCTCAGTCAGTTCAGTGAACACCATGAAAGGCCTGCAGAAATCAGCAGTGACAAGAAGAGAGAGCTGCCACATCAACCAAAAGAATATGCACAAGCAATTTAGGAAGGCTAGAAACTTCATCACGGCTCAGAGTCCTGGCTGGAGAGACAGCTCTTATATCGTAGTGAATACTGGCTACTCATCTGGAGCAGTTTTTCGAAACAAGACAAGTTAATCATGATTCCCAGATCACTTGGGAGCATTCTCAATTCTTTGCAACAACCACAATGCACAGAGCACAGCACATACACACACATGCACACACACACACACACACACACATATTTGTTGTTCAGTCACTCAGTTATGTCCGACTCTTTGTGATCCCATGGACTATAGCACATCAGGCTTCCCTGTCCTTCACTATCTGCCAGAGTTTGCTCAAATTTATGTCCATTGAATTGGTGATGCCATCCAACCATCTCATCCTCTGTCATCCCCTTCTCCTCCTGCCTCCAATCTTTCCCATCATCGGGGTATTTTCAAATGAATCAACTCTTCACATCAGGTGGCCAAAATATTGGAGCTTCATACACACACACACGATCTAGAGAAGCCCATTTTCCTGCTCATTCACATAGCAGAGATGAGAGACCTTGGGATTAGGGAAGACCTTGATTAGGAGCTCAGCCTCAATCCTTCCCACCAAGTTGAATGTTATCCAATACAACTATTTCCCAGTCTTCTCACATGTAAAAGGAGATTTGCGTTTAAGGGAATAATTAAATGGATTTTTTAAAAGTACTTTAAAAACCACAGAATCAGATCAGATCAGATCAGTCGCTCAGTTGGGTCCGACTCTGCGACCCCATGAATCGCAGCATGCCAGGCCTCCCTGTCCATCAGCAACTCTCAGAGTTCACTCAGACGCACGTCCATCGAGTCAATGATGCCATCCAGCCATCTCATCCTCTACCATCCCCTTCTCCTCCTGCCCCCAATCCCTCCCAGCATCAGAGTCTTTTCCAGTGAGTCAACTCTTCTCAAGAGGTGCCAAAGTACTGGAGTTTCAGCTTTATCATCATTCCTTCCAAAGAAATCCCAGGGCTGATCTCCTTCAGACTGGACTGGTTGGATCTCCTTGCAGTCCAAGGGACTCTCAAGAGTCTTCTCCAACACCACAGTTTAAAAACATCAACTCTTCAGTGCTCAGCCTTCTTCACAGTACAACTCTCACATCCATACATGACCACAGGAAAAACCATAGCCTTGACTAGACGAAACTTTGTTGGCAAAGTAATGTCTCTGCTTTTGAATATGCTATCTAGGTTGGTCATAACTTTCCTTCCAAGGAGTAAGCGTCTTTTAATTTCATGGCTGCAGTCACCATCTGCAGTGATTTTGGAGCCCAGAAAAATAAAGTCTGACACTGTTTTCCACTGTTTCCCCATCTATTTCTCATGAAGTGATGGGACCGGATGCCATGATCTTCGTTTTCTGAATGTTGAGCTTTGAAACAACTTTTTCACTCTCCACTTTCACTTTCATCAAGAGGCTTTTGAGTTCCTCTTCACTTTCTGCCATAAGGGTGGTGTCATCTGCATATCTGAGGTTATTGATATTTCTCCTGGCAGTCTTGATTCCAGCTTGTGCTTCTTCCAGCCCAGCGTTTCTCATGATGTACTCTGCATAGAAGTTAAATAAACAGGGTGACAATATACAGCCTTGACGGATTCCTTTTCCTATTTGGAACCAGTCTGTTGTTCCATGTCCAGTTCTAACTGTTGCTTCCTGACCTGCATATAGGTTTCTCAAGAGGCAGATCAGGTGGTCTGGTATTCCCATCTCTTTCAGAATTTTCCACAGTTTATTGTGACCCACGCAGTCAAAGGCTTTGGGGTAGTCAATAAAGCCGAAATAGATGTTTTTCTGGAGCTCTCTTGCTTTTTCCATGATCCAGCGGGTGTTGGCAATTTGATCTCTGGTTCCTCTGCCTTTTCTAAAACCAGCTTGAACATCAGGAAGTTCGCGGTTCACATATTGCTGAAGCCTGGCTTGGAGAATTTTGAGCATTACTTTACTAGCGTGTGAGATGAGTGCAATTGTGCAGTAGTTTGAGCATTCTTTGGCATTGCCTTTCTTTGGGATTGGAATGAAAACTGACCTTTTCCAGTCCGATGGCCACTGCTGAGTTTTCGAAATTTGCTGGTATATTGAGTGCAGCACTTTCACAGCATCATCCTTCAGGATTTGAAATAGCTCCACTGGAATTCCATCACCTCCACTAGCTTTGTTCATAGTGATGCTTTCTAAGGCCCACTTGACTTCACATTCCAGGATGTCTGGCTCTAGGTCAGTGATCACACCATTGTGATTATCTGGGTCGTGAAGATCTTTTTTGTACAGTTCTTCTGTGTATTCCTGCCATCTCTTCTTAATATCTTCTGCTTCTGTTAGGTCCATACCATGTCTGTCCTTTATCGAGCCCATCTTTGCATGAAATGTTCCTTTGGTATCTCTGATTTTCTTGAAGAGATCTCTAGTCTTTCCCATTCTGTTGTTTTCCTCTATTTCTTTGCATTGATCACTGAGGAAGGCTTTCTTATCTCTTCTTGTTATTCTTTGGAACTCTGCATTCAGATGTTTGTATCTTTCCTTTTCTGCTTTGCTTTTTGCTTCTCTTCTTTTCACAGCTATTTGTAAGGCCTCCCCAGACAGCCACTTTGCTTTTTTGCATTTCTTTTCCATGGGGATGGTTTTGATCCCTGTCTTGTGTACAATGTCACGAACCTCATTCCATAGTTCATCAGGCACTCTATCTATCAGATCTAGGCCCTTAAATCTATTTCTCACTTCCACTGTATAATCATAAGGGATTTGATTTAGGTCATACCTGAATGGTCTAGTGGTTTTCTCTACTTTCTTCAATTTCAGTCTGAATTTGAAAATAAGGAGTTCATGGTCTGAGCCACAGTCAGCTCCTGGTCTTGTTTTTGCTGACTGTATAGAGCTTCTCCATCTTTGACTGCAAAGAATATAATCAATCTGATTTCGGTGTTGACCATCTGGTGATGTCCATGTATAGAGTCTTCTCTTGTGTTGTTGGAAGAGGGTGTTTGTTATGACCAGTGCATTTTCTTGGCAAAACTCTATTAGTCTTTGCCCTGCTTCATTCTGTACTCCAAGGCCAAATTTGCCTGTTACTCCAGGTGTTTCTTTTTTTTTTCTTTTTCTAATTTTATTTTATTTTTAAACTTTACATAATTGTATTAGTTTTGCCAAATATCAAAATGAATCCGCCACAGGTATACATGTGTTCCCCATCCCGAACCCTCCTCCCTCCTCCCTCCCCATACCATCCCTCTGGGCCGTCCCAGTGCACCAGCCCCAAGCATCCAGCATCGTGCATCAAACCTGGACTGGCAACTCGTTTCCTACATGATATTTTACATGTTTCATTGCCATTCTCCCAAATCTTCCCACCCTCTCCCTCTCCCACAGAGTCCATAAGACTGTTCTATACATCAGTGTCTCTTTTGCTGTCTCTTACACCGGGTTATTGTTACCATCTTTCTAAATTCCATATATATGCATTAGTATACTGTATTTGTTTTTCCTTCTGGCTTACTTCACTCTGTATAATAGGCTCCAGTTTCATCCACCTCATTAGAACTGATTCAAATGTATTCTTTTTAATGGCTGAGTAATACTCCATTGTGTATATGTACCACTGCTTTCTTATCCATTCATCTGCTGATGGACATCTAGGTTGCTTCCATGTCTTGGCTATTATAAACAGTGCTGCGATGAACATTGGGGTACACGTGTCTCTTTCCCTTCTGGTTTCCTCCATGTGTATGCCCAGCAGTGGAGTTGCTGGATCATAAGGCAGTTCTATTTCCAGTTTTTTAAGGAATCTCCACACTGTTCTCCATAGTGGCTGTACTAGTTTGCATTCCCACCAACAGTGTAAGAGGGTTCCCTTTTCTCCACACCCTCTCCAGCATTTATTATTTGTAGACTTTTGGATCGCAGTCATTCTGACTGGTGTGAAATGGTACCTCATAGTGGTTTTGATTTGCATTTCTCTGATAATGAGTGATGTTGAGCATCTTTTCATGTGTTTGTTAGCCATCTGTATGTCTTCTTTGGAGAAATGTCTATTTAGTTCTTTGGCCCGTTTTTTGATTGGGTCGTTTATTTTTCTGGAGTTGAGCTGTAGGAGTTGCTTGTATATTTTTGAGATTAGTTGTTTGTCGGTTGCTTCATTTGCTATTATTTTCTCCCATTCTGAAAGCTGTCTTTTCACCTTGCTAATAGTTTCCTTTGATGTGCAGAAGCTTTTAAGGTTAATTAGGTCCCATTTGTTTATTTTTGCTTTTATTTCCAATATTCTGGGAGGTGGGTCATAGAGGATCCTGCTGTGATGTATGTCGGAGAGTGTTTTGCCTATGTTCTCCTCTAGGAGTTTTATAGTTTCTGGTCTTACATTTAGATCTTTAATCCATTTTGAGTTTATTTTTGTGTATGGTGTTAGAAAGTGGTCCAGTTTCATTCTTTTACAAGTGGTTGACCAGATTTCCCAGCACCACTTGTTAAAGAGATTGTCTTTAATCCATTGTATATTCTTGCCTCCTTTGTCAAAGATAAGGTGTCCATATGTGTGTGGATTTATCTCTGGGCTGTCTATTTTATTCCATTGATCAATATTTCTGTCTTTGTGCCAGTACCATACTGTCTTGATAACTGTGGCTTTGTAGTAGAGCCTGAAGTCAGGTAGGTTGATTCCTCCAGTTCCATTCTTCTTTCTCAAGATCGCTTTGGCTATTCGAGGTTTTTTGTATTTCCATACAAATTGTGAAATTATTTGTTCTAGCTCTGTGAAGAATACTGTTGGTAGCTTGATAGGGATTGCGTTGAATCTATAAATTGCTTTGGGTAGTATACTCATTTTCACTATATTGATTCTTCCAATCCATGAACATGGTATATTTCTCCATCTATTAGTGTCCTCTTTGATTTCTTTCACCAGTGTTTTATAGTTTTCTATATATAGGTCTTTAGTTTCTTTAGGTAGATATATTCCTAAGTATTTTATTCTTTCCGTTGCAATGGTGAATGGAGTTGTTTCCTTAATTTCTCTTTCTGTTTTCTCATTATTAGTGTATAGGAATGCAAGGGATTTCTGTGTGTTGATTTTATATCCTGCAACATTACTATAGTCATTGATTATTTCTAGTAATTTTCTGGTGGAATCTTTAGGGTTTTCTATGTAGAGGATCATGTCATCTGCAAATAGTGAGAGTTTTACTTCTTCTTTTCCAATTTGGATTCCTTTTATTTCTTTTTCTGCTCTGATTGCTGTGGCCAAAACTTCCAAAACTATGTTGAATAGTAATGGTGAAAGTGGGCACCCTTGTCTTGTTCCTGACTTTAGAGGAAATGCTTTCAATTTTTCACCATTGAGGATAATGTTTGCTGTGGGTTTGTCATATATAGCTTTTATTATGTTGAGGTATGTTCCTTCTATTCCTGCTTTCTGGAGAGTTTTTATCATAAATGGATGTTGAATTTTGTCAAAGGCTTTCTCTGCATCTATTGAGATAATCATATGGTTTTTATTTTTCAATTTGTTAATGTGGTGTATTACATTGATTGATTTGCGGATATTGAAGAATCCTTGCATCCCTGGGATAAAGCCCACTTGGTCATGGTGTATGATCTTTTTAATGTGTTGTTGGATTCTGATTGCTAGAATTTTGTTAAGGATTTTTGCATCTATGTTCATCAGTGATATTGGCCTGTAGTTTTCTTTTTTTGTGGCATCTTTGTCAGGTTTTGGTATTAGGGTGATGGTGGCCTCATAGAATGAGTTTGGAAGTTTACCTTCCTCTGCAATTTTTTGGAAGAGTTTGAGCAGGATAGGTGTTAGCTCTTCTCTAAATTTTTGGTAGAATTCAGCTGTGAAGCCGTCTGGACCGGGGCTTTTGTTTGCTGGAAGATTTTTGATTACAGTTTCAATTTCCATGCTTGTGATGGGTCTGTTAAGATTTTCTATTTCTTCCTGGTCCAGTTTTGGAAAGTTGTACTTTTCTAAGAATTTGTCCATTTCTTCCACGTTGTCCATTTTATTGGCATATAATTGTTGATAGTAGTCTCTTATGATCCTTTGTATTTCTGTGTTGTCTGTTGTGATCTCTCCATTTTCGTTTCTAATTTTGTTGATTTGATTTTTCTCCCTTTGTTTCTTGATGAGTCTGGCTAATGGTTTGTCAATTTTATTTATCCTTTCAAAGAACCAGCTTTTGGTTTTGTTGATTTTTGCTATGGTCTCTTTTGTTTCTTTTGCATTTATTTCTGCTCTAATTTTTAAGATTTCTTTCCGTCTACTAACCCTGGGGTTCTTCATTTCTTCCTTTTCTAGTTGCTTTAGGTGTAGAGTTAGGTTATTTATTTGATTTTTTTCTTGTTTCTTGAGGTGTGCCTGTATTGCTATGAACTTTCCCCTTAGGACTGCTTTTACCGTGTCCCACAGGTTTTGGGTTGTTGTGTTTTCATTTTCATTTGTTTCTATGCAAATTTTGATTTCTTTTTTGATTTCTTCTGTGATTTGTTGGTTATTCAGCAGTGTGTTGTTCAGCCTCCATATGTTGGAATTTTTAATAGTTTTTCTCCTGTAATTGAGATCTAATCTTACTGCATTGTGGTCAGAAAAAATGCTTGGAATGATTTCTATTTTTTTGAATTTACCAAGGCTAGCTTTATGGCCCAGGATGTGATCTATCCTCGAGAAGGTTCCATGTGCGCTTGAGAAAAAGGTGAAATTCATTGTTTTGGGATGAAATGTCCTATAGATATCAATTAGGTCTAACTGGTCTATTGTATCGTTTAAAGTTTGTGTTTCCTTGTTAATTTTCTGTTTAGTTGATCTATCCATAGGTGTAAGTGGGGTATTAAAGTCTCCCACTATTATTGTGTTATTGTTAATTTCTCCTTTCATACTTGTTAGCATTTGTCTTACGTACTGTGGTGCTCCCGTGTTGGGTGCATATATATTTATAATTGTTATATCTTCTTCTTGGATTGATCCTTTGATCATTATGTAGTGACCTTCTTTGTCTCTTTTCACAGCCTTTGTTTTAAAGTCTATTTTATCTGATATGAGTATTGCTACTCCTGCTTTCTTTTGGTCCCTATTTGCATGGAAAATCTTTTTCCAGCCCTTCACTTTCAGTCTGTACGTGTCCCCTGTTTTGAGGTGGGTCTCTTGTAGACAACATATGTAGGGGTCTTGTTTTTGTATCCATTCAGCCAGTCTTTGTCTTTTGGTTGGGGCATTCAACCCATTTACGTTTAAGGTAATTACTGATAAGTATGATCCCGTTGCCATTTACTTTATTGTTTTGGGTTCGAGTTTATACACCGTTTTTGTGTTTCCTGTCTAGAGAATATCCTTTAGTATTTGTTGGAGAGCTGGTTTGGTGGTGCAGAATTCTCTCAGCTTTTGCTTGTCTGAAAAGCTTTTGATTTCTCCTTCATACTTGAATGAGATCCTTGCTGGGCACAATAATCTGGGCTGTAGGTTATTTTCTTTCATCATTTTAAGTATGTCTTGCCATTCCCTCCTGGCTTGAAGAGTTTCTATTGAAAGATCAGCTGTTATCCTTATGGGAATTCCCTTGTGTGTTATTTGTTGTTTTTCCCTTGCTGCTTTTAATATTTGTTCTTTGTGTTTGATCTTTGTTAATTTGATTAATATGTGTCTTGGGGTGTTTCTCCTTGGGTTTATCCTGTTTGGGACTCTCTGGGTTTCTTGGACTTGGGTGATTATTTCCTTCCCCATTTTAGGGAAGTTTTCCACTATTATCTCCTCAAGTATTTTCTCATGGTCTTTCTTTTTGTCTTCTTCTTCTGGAACCCCTATGATTCGAATGTTGTAGCGTTTAATATTGTCCTGGAGGTCTCTGAGATTGTCCTCATTTCTTTTAATTCGTTTTTCTTTTATCCTCTCTGATTCATTTATTTCTACCATTCTATCTTCTAAATCACTAATCCTGTCTTCTGCCTCTGTTATTCTACTATTTGTTGCCTCCAGAGTGTTTTTAATTTCACTTATTGCATTATTCATTATATATTGACTCTTTTTTATTTTTTCTAGGTCCTTGTTAAACCTTCCTTGCATCTTCTCAATCCTTGTCTCCAGGCTATTTATCTGTGATTCCATTTTAGTTTCAAGATTTTGGATCAATTTCACTATCATTATTCGGAATTCTTTATCAGGTAGATTCCCTATCTCTTCCTGTTTTGTTTGGTTTGGTGGGCATTTATCCTGTTCCTTTATCTGCTGAGTATTCCTCTGTCTCTTCATCTTGTTTAAATTGCTGAGTTTGGGGTGTCCTTTCTGTATTCTGGCAGTTTGTGGAGTTCTCTTTATTGTGGCGTTTCCTCACTGTGTGTGGGTTTGTACAGGTGGCTTGTCAAGGTTTCCTGGTTAGGGAAGCTTGTGTCGGTGTTCTGGTGGGTGGAGCTGTATTTCTTCTCTCTGGAGTGCAATGAAATGTCCAGTAATGAGTTATGAGATGTCTATAGTTTTGGGGTGACTTTGGGCAGCCTGTATCTTGAAGCTCAGGGCTGTGTTCCTTTGTTGCTGGAGAATTTGCTTGGTATGTCTTGCCCTGGAACTTATTGGCCCTTGCGTGGTGCTTGGTTTCAGTGTCGGTATGGAGGCATTTGATGAGCTCCTGTCAATTAATGTTCCTTGGAGTCAGGAGTTCCCTGGAGTCAGGGTTTGGACTTAAGTCTCCTGCTTCCGGTTATCGGTCTTATTTTTACAGTAGTTTCAAAACTTCTCCTTCTATACAGCACCATTGATAAAACATCTACATTAAAGATGAAAAGTTTCTCTACAGTGAGGGTCACTCAGAGAGGTTCACAGGGTTACATGGAGAAGAGAAGAGGGAGGAGGGAGTTAGAGGTGACCCAAATGAGATGAGGTGAATCAATAGTGGAGAGAGTGGGCTAGCCAGTAGTCACTTCCTTATGTGCACTCCACAACTGGACCACTCAGAGATGTTCACGGGGTTATACAGAGAAGAGAAGAAGGAGGAAGGTAACAGAGGTGGCCAGAAGGATAAAAGGGGGGAATGAAAAGGAGGGAGACAGATCCAGCCAGTAATCAGTTCCCTAAGTGTTCTCCACCATCTGGAACACACAGAAATTCACAGAGTTGGGTAGAGTAGAGAGGGGTTAGGGAGGAGACACAGGCGACCTGGTGGAGAAAAAGGAGAGTCCAAAGGGAGAGAGAGCAGTCAAGCCAGTAATCTCACTCCCTAGTGAAAAATGGGTCCTGAAGATTGGGTCCTTAGAGGTACAAAATTGGTAACAAATACATAAAAGCAAAAATTAAAAATCTAGAGTAGAGTTTGGAATTTCAAAAATACGATGTTAAAGAAAAGAAGAAGGAAAAGAAAGAGAGAAAAAACGAACAAACAAAAACAAATAAGGTCGCGAAAATTATAAAGAAAGTACAGGTACAAAATTGATAACTAATACCAGAAAGCAAAAATTAAAAATCTAGAGTAGTTTGGAATTTCAAAAATAACGATGTTAAAGAAAAGAAGAAGGAAAAGAAAGAGAGAAAAAACGAACAAACAAAAACAAACAAGGTCGCGAAAATTATAAAGAAAGTACAGGTACAAAATTGATAACTAATACCAGAAAGCAAAAATTAAAAATCTAGAGTAGAGTTTGGAATTTCAAAAATATGATGTTAAAGAAAAGAAGAAGGAAAAGAAAGAGAGAAAAAACGAACAAACAAAAACAAACAAGGTCGCGAAAATTATAAATAAAGTACAGGTACAAAATTGATAACTAATACCAGAAAGCAAAAATTAAAAATCTAGAGTAGAGTATGGAATTTCAAAAATACAATGTTAAAAAAAAAAAAAAAGAAGAAGAAGAAGAAAAATAAAGAGAGAAAACAAACAAACAAATATGAACAATGTCACAAAAATTATAAAGAAAATACAGGTACAAAATTGATATCAAATACCAGAAAGCATAAATTAAAAATCTAGAGTAAAGTTTGGAATTCAGATATACAATGTTATATAAAAGAAGAAGAGAAAGAAACAGAGAAGAAGAAAAAAAAAAAAAGTCACAGAAATTATATAAAAAAAAACTATAGGTACAAAATTGATATCATATACCAAAAAGCGAAAATTAAAAATCTAGAGTAGAGTTTGGAATTTCAAAAATACAATGTTAAAGAAAAGAAGAAAAAAACAACAACAACAAAAAACAAGGTCAAAAAATTATAAAATATATATATATGAAGTTTGCTGAAGAAGAAAAAAATAGGGTCTTTTTTTTTTTTTTGCAAAGTCATAGGTTATAAAAGTGAAAATTAAAGGAACAATAGAGGACTTAAAACTTTTTTTTTAATTAAAAAAAAAAAGAATGATCGTAAAAATAATAAAAATATATCTAGGACTTTTTTGGTTTTTTTGTGGGTGTTGTGGGTTCAGTTCATTTTTGTCTAGTTCCTTGGTCAGATTTATATTTCTCAAGATCTATAGGCCCCTTCCTATGTAGTCCGTAGTAACCACAGGGTTTTGATCTATTGCCTGTAGCTTCCAAGGCGTTTCCCTCTGTTATATCTTCTTCTGTTTGCTAGTCTCTTCAGTATCTGGTTTCCGCCCTGACACAAAGGGCACGGTGGAGGACACTTTTTTTTTTTTTTTAAGGCTTACTTGTTCAGTCGCGCTGTGGGGAGGGAGGGAGGGATGCTGCAAACAAATAACACTGGCGTGGGCTCGCAGTGCCTCAGCCACCCTGGGTCTGTCCCCACTCACGGCGCGTGTAGCCTCCCTGTCCACACTGCTCGGACTCTAGGTTGTTCCGCCGGGAACAATCCGAGGCTGGCCCTGGGCTGCATGCACCTCCCAGGTCCAAGCCGCTCAGGTTCAGGCACTCGGGTAGTCCTCAGAGGCGCAGACTCAGTTGGGCCTGCGTTTTGTGCTCTTCCCAGGTCTGAGCAGCTCAGGTGATGAGGTGTTTGGCGAGCGCCAATGCTGCGACTTATCGCCTCCCCGCCACTCGGTTACCTGGGTGTAAAACCGGCGCACCTTCTCAGGCAGATGTTGACCGTCCAGACCCCCAAGAAGTTTTAGTTAGCAAAGAAGCCTGCTTACAGTTTTATAGATAATGTCTCTCTGGGGCTGCGATTGCCCCCTTCCGGCTCTGGCTGCCTGTCACCGGAGGGGGAAGATCTGCAGCCGGCTATCTCTGTTCAGTCCTTTGTTCCGTGCGCAGGCCTGGCGGTCTTAGGTTAGGGCTGGCTTTTTGCGTGGTAGATATCCCACAGTCTGGTTTGCTAGCCCAAATTATTTCGCTCAGATAGCGCTCAGGGTATTCAGGCCAGATTCTTACTCTCAGCGATGCAGCCCACGCCGCGCCTCCCTGCCCAGCCCCGGCTTGCTAATGGCAGATGCAGGCGTCTGCGCTGCTTCTCCGCTGGGGGAGTTACTGTAGGGCTCGCAATCTGCGAGTTTTAATTGTTTATTTATTTTTTCTCCCTGTTATGTTGCCCTCTGTGCTTCCAAAGCTCGGCACAGATTTGGCAGTGAGAAGGTTTCCTGGTGTTTGGAAACTTCTCTCTTTTTAAGATTCCCTTCCCGGGACGGAACTCCGTCCCTCCCTCTTTTGTCTCTTTTTTTTTGTTTTTAATATTTTTTCCTACCTCCTTTCGAAGAGTTGGGTTGCTTTTCTGGGTGCCTGATGTCCTCTGCCGGCATTCAGAAGTTGTTTTGTGGAATTTACTCGACGTTTAAATGCTCTTTTGATGAATTTGTGGGGGAGAAAGTGTTCTCCCCGTCCTACTCCTCCGCCATCTTGGCTCCTCCCCTCCAGGTGTTTCTTGACTTCCTACTTTTGCATTCCAGTCCGCTATAATGAAAAGGACATCTTTTGGGGGATTTTAGTTCTAAAAGGTCTTATAGGTCTTCGTAGAACTGTTCAACTTCAGCTTCTTCAGCATTACTGGTTGGGGCATAGACTTGGATTACTGTGATATTGAATGGTTTGCCTTGGAAACGAACAGAAATCATTCTGTCGTTTTTGAGATTGCATCCAAGTACTGCATTTTGGACTCTTTTGTTGACCATGATGGCCACTCCATTCCTTCTGAGGGATTCCTGCCCACAATAGTAGATATAATGGTCATCTGAGTTAAATTCACCCATTCCAGTCCATTTCAGTTCGCTGATTCCTAGAATGTCGACATTCACTCTTGCCATCTCTGGTTTGACCACTTCCAATTTGCCTTGATTCATGGACCTGACATTCCAGGTTCCTATGCAATATTGGTCTTTACAGCATCGGACCTTGCTTCTATCACCAGTCACATCCACAGCTCGGTATTCTTTTTGCTTTGGCTCCATCCCTTCGTTCTTTCTGGAGTTATTTCTCCACTGATCTCCAGTAGCATATTGGGCACCTACTGACCTGGGGAGTTTCTCTTTCAGTATCCTACCATTTTGCCTTTTCATACTGTTCATGGGGTTCTCAAGGCAAGAATACTGAAGTGGTTTGCCATTCCCTTCTCCAGTGGACCGCATTCTGTCAGATCTCTCCACCATGACCTGCCCATCTTGGGTTGCCCCACAGGCATGGCTTAGTTTCATTGAATTAGACAAGGCTGTGGTCCTAGTGTGATTAGATTGACTAGTTTTCTGCAAGTATGGTTTCAGTGTGTTTGCCCTCTGATGCCCTCTTGCAACACCTACCGTCTTACTTGGGTTTCTCTTACCTTGGGCATGGGGTATCTCTTCACAGCTGCTCCAGCAAAGCAAAAACCACAGAATAGTATAGTACATAAATGTTAGCTCTTACGTATTGTTATGTATGCATGCATGCTAAGTAGCTTCAGTCATGTCCCACTCTTTGTGATGCTATGGACTGTAGCCTGCCAGGCTCCTCTGTCCATGGGATACTCCAGGTAAGAACACTGGAGTGGGTTGCCATGTCCTTCTCCAGGGGACCTTTCCAACCCAGGGATCAAACCCGGGTCTCTTTATGTCTCCTGCACAGCCCTAGCACCTTTAGGGCATTGAGAAATTCTGACTTTGGAGACTTCCCTTGGGTACAGTGGTTAAGACTCTGCACTTCCACTGCAGGGGTGCAGATTCAATCCCATGCTGGGATGAATTCATGATACAGCCAAAAGAAAAACAAAACTGATGGCTTTATTATATAATTAATATCCATCTTAGGGGTTGAGGGTGGAAGTGATTATATATGTAAAATTCGGTATTTTATACTTCCTTAACAGGGTACTTTACAGGCTAGTTGGGATTTTTAAAATGGGAGATATTGATGAATGGTTTATATCTCCTGCTAGAGGAGATTCAAAAGAGTGGTATTTCCCCCTCAGCCTGCCCAGTGGTGTTCAGAGTCTAAACTACCTGTCTCACAGGTCTGAGCAGCTTTCTTGATGCTTGGCACTCAGAAGTCCCCCACCCTTCTTCCTTGCCTTCTTGTTGGGGAGGTAGGAGCCCATTTAATCAACTACTTATCTATAGGACCCCTGGAATCCTTGTAGACATTTGAGTTTGTGAACCCTCATTCTGAGAAGTCATGATCAAACCTTGGCAGTCTCTCTCACCTCCTTGTCCATTTGCATAATAAATTCAGTTGCCAAAATCTTTGGTTCCAGTCTTTCCATTGATGTCTCTACACTAGTCCTCCTGCTGCTATCCTAATCTGTCCACATTACATTATATCTTGCTTTGTCTAATGTGATCATCTATTTGGCATCCCTGCTTCTTAGTTTTCCCTCATTTCAGTCCATCCTACACATCACTACCAGATATTAATTATATTCCTAAAATAGTATCACCTTTTGCTTCAAAATAATCTACAGTCTCCAGTTTACTTGAATTAAGTGCAAACTATTCCAACATGGTATTCAAGGGGCTCTGCAGAATGTCCATGTAGCCAAGACTGCCAGTTTTTCTCTCCTCCTCCTTAATAAGAGACACTCTTTTCCTAATGTTAGCCAGACACATGGCTGTTCTGAATAAGGACTACATTTCCAAGCTTCCCTTTTAGTTAGGGAACCATGTGACTTAATTCTGCCAATGAGATGTAAGACATGACATGTGCAAGCTCTGGGAAGTACCTTAGGGAAAAGACGCATACATTTTGCCCTCTCCTTCATCCTTCCTGATGGCTGGGATACAGATGCAATGGCTGAAGCTCAAGCAGCCATTTTGAACCATAAAAGGAAGCCACACACTGAGCATGACAGACCCTGGTCCCATGGAGCACTGCATCAGTCCTGACTTGACTATCTTGGAACTTGTTTTATATAGGAAACCAACAAACTTCTGTCTTCATTGTTTTATTTTATTACACTTTCCCAAATATGCATTTTTCAACAGTTTTATTTTGGTATAGTTGATATACAAAAACTGCACTTACTTAATGTATACCATTTAATGAGTTTGAACATATGCATGAACTTGCGAAACACTGCAATCAAAGTGATAGATATGTTGTCATCTCCAAAAGTTTCCTTGTACATTTTTGTTGCTGTTATTGCTTTTGTTGTTTTTGTAGTAAGAACACAACATGAGATCCATCCTCAACACTTTTGTAAGTGCACAATACAGTATTCTTAATGACAGGCACAATGTTGTTCAGTAGATGTCTACAACTTATTCAGCTTGCATAATTGAAACTTTATACTAATTGAACAACTCAATTTTCCTACCCTCAAACTCTCACAACCACCATTCTATTCTCTACTTCTAGAATTTGATTACTTTAGATACTGCTTATAAGTATAATCATGCCATATTTGTCCTTCTGGCTTTTATCACTTAGTATATTATCCTTCTGGTTCATCTATGTTGTCACATATGATAAGATTTTCTTCTTTTTCTTAAGGTTGAATAATATTCCACTGCATGAATACACCATATTTTCTTTATTCATTGATTTGTTGATGGACAGTTTGTTTATTTCCACATCTTGGCTATTGTAAATAGTGCTGCAGTGAACATAGCAGTGTAGTTACCTCTTTGAGATGCTGATTTCAACTTATTTGGATATATACTCAGAAGTGGGATGGGGGTCCAGATATGCATTTTAATAAGATTTATTGAGATATAGTTCACATACCATTATTTTCACCTTCTAAAAGTGCCATCTTCTCATATGTGCTGCGCTCAGTCACTCAGTTGTGTCCGACTCTTTGTGACTCTTTGGACTGTAGCCCACCAGCCTCCTCTGTCCATGGAACTTTTCAGGCAAGAATACTGAAGTGGGTTGCCATTTCCTCTTCCAAGGGATCTTCTCAACCCAGGGATCGAACCTGCGTCTCCTTTGTCTTCTGCATTACAGGTGGATTTTTTACTGCTGAGCCATTGGAGAAACCCCACCATCTTCTCATATATTTGTCCCCTATCCTTTGGATCCATAACTTTTTTGTTTATTTGTTAAGGTTGGCCTTATTTTATAATTATTGCCCACCTGTCACTTCTTCTCTACTCATATCCTTAGTACCTACCATTTTTAGGAGCTCAATTGTTTGTTAACTTTGCTTACTGACTATATTTATGAATGTATGAAAACACTGGTTAAGTTCAAATTCCAAGATGAACAAAAATGAAATACATATGAGAAACCTATGTGCACTTTGACTTTTTCCTGTGTCCAACTCTTTTGTGACCCCATGGACTGTTGCCCACCAGGCTCCTCTGTCCATGGGATTTCCCAGGCAAGAATA
Source organism: Bos indicus (assembly GCF_029378745.1). Lineage (NCBI taxonomy): Eukaryota > Metazoa > Chordata > Mammalia > Artiodactyla > Bovidae > Bos > Bos indicus. Next base: position 118,413,479 of record NC_091760.1, read on the forward strand.
CTGGAGTGGGTTGCCATTTCCTTCTCTAGGGGATCTTCCCTACCCAGGGATTGAACCCAGGTCTCCTGAATTGGCAGGCAGATTCTTTACCACTGAGCCACCTGGAAACCCTGACTTATTCCTAGAGAATGGGTATTCTTTTCAAGACAACACATTGAATTTAAAGAAGTTTAGCAATCTTAAAATAATATAATCCAAGACAGGATCTTAATTAATAAATATGTCAATTGTCCTTTCATTATGCAGATTTTAGTCAGGATCCTGACACAGAAAAAATGGGTACCTCTTATGCTTAATCAATCTTATCGATCCCATTTTTAAAATAAGGAAACTAAAGCCCAGAATAAAAAAGTATTATTTCAGGAAATGGTATCTCATTATTTGATATTATCTAAAGACTTTAATCATAACCAGTTTCCTGCAGCTCTGAGAATATTACTTCCCCTACATCAATCAGCACTTTTCAAACTGTGAGCTGTAGAAGAAGATGCTTGATCATTATATGGATTCTGGGACTCCACCATCTTCCTATGAGTTAGAATCTCTGGGAATGGGGCTCTGAAATCTGAATTTTTAATAACCTCCTGAGAAGATTTCTATGTACATTGGAGTTTGAGAACCTCAACTCAGCATAATTAATAATACATTAAACTGAAGTATCTCAGCCTTGGTTGAGCATCAGAAGCCCTATGGAACTTGAATTACCCTATTTCTGGGCTCCAGTCCCAGAGATTCTGAGTCAGCCAGCTTTGAAGTCTTCTCGACTCTACTCTCATTTCACCAAGAAAGATTGAAGGCAAAAGGAAAAGGGGGCAGCAGAAAGGGGCAGCGGAAGATGAGATGGTTAGATAGTCACTGACTCAGTGGACGTGCATCTGAGCAAACTCTGGGAGATAGCAGAGGACAGGGGAGCCTGGAGTGCTGCAGTTCATGGGATCACAAAGAGTTGGACACAACTTAGCTACTGAACAACAACAACAATATGTTCTTCAGACTAAGTCATCCCTGCTATGAAAGAAAGTTGAAATACTCTGTGTGTGTGTGTGTGTGTGTGTGTGTGTGTGTGTGTGTATACACATTCAACAAGATCGTGTCAACTTCCCAGATCACCAGGAAAAAACTGTTAATTAGGAAAAACTAAGATTCTTAGATTTACTGTAGTAAGACAGAACATCAGCTTGACAGACAAGATTGTGTCTCAAAAGAGGAAAGTCAAAGGAGGATATTTAGAGGATTTTAAAGAAGGACAAATGACGTTGGGATAAAGACCTTGGAAGTTAGGAAATGGACCGGGCAGAGTTTACAACACAATAGCTTTGGGTTGTTGGGCACAGGGAGGTCAGGGTCTTCAAGAGTCTTGATAGATGGGTCAGTTACTCTTCGTAAGTGAGTCATTTTCTTTTTTTTTTTTTAAGTAAGTCATTTTCATCGGCTTTCAATTCTTATTCCCCAGGAGCAAATACATACTTCCTGGAGAAAGCAGGTAAATTATTTAGTCTGGTCCCAGGATTATTGAACACAGGAGGAAAATATGTTTATTTCCACTCTGAGTGCTCAGTTGCTCAGTTGTATCTGACTCTTTGCAACCGCATGGACTGTAGCCTGTCACGCTCCTCTGTCCATGGAATTTTCCAGGCCAGAAAGCTCGAGTGCCATTTCCTCCAGGGGATTTGCCATTCCTTGCCATTTCCTTCTCCCAGGGATCATCCCGACCTAGGGACCAAACCTGAGTCTCCTGCATCTCTTACATTGGCAGGCTGATTCTTCACCACTGCACCATCTGGGAAGCCCCATAAATATTTTCACTGAAGCTTCAATTGTCCCTAAAAAAACACTTTCCAGAATTTTACATTCTGTGAGCCCTGTGGTAGAAATGTACCCAATAACATTTGTATTTTCACATTTTACAGAAACCATTCCAACACGTTGTATATTATATTATTGAAACAATAACTTGTGAAGTTTTTAAGCCAAGTTATTTAATATTCCCATTTTACAGACAAGGAAATGAAAACTTAGGCAAGTTATGTAATTTGTCCTAAAAGTAAGGTGCTTTAGCTGAGAACTGAACACTGCTATTTAGACTCCTAAATCCATACTCTTAAATAGCACCACAAACAGGTTTTACTATGTTACACTGGAGGCTTTAAAAAGAAGAAGAAAGAAAGTGCTGAGAAATCTGGAGTTAGCCCTTGAAGCTTGCTTAATGTATGAATAATTTGGTCATGGAAAAACTGGGAGGACTTCATTATAATTTGGCCCCAACTCTAAATTTCCAGAATCATGGACTCTAGAGAAGGAGCTATAACTGATCAACAGCAGAGCAGTAATTAGCCACGTATAAATCAACTGAGAAATAGGGGGAAAAAATAATGACGGCATCCTGAGTGTAAAAAGCACTGCATAGCACTTTTGTCCAGGTTGATTAGCTCCTTAATGCAGACAACCTAGAAGCTAGTTTTGTAGGTTCCAAATTATAAACTCTTACAGAGTGAAATGTGTTTTTCAAGGACACAAAGCACCCCCCGCCCCCAAGTCTGACCAGGAAGTTACAAGACTTTTCAAGTGGAAACTTACTTGTGGGGTACTTAATGACCCATGTCACTTCCATTAACGAAATGAAATAAACCACACTTCCCAAAGTCTCTTTAAATTACAGATTTGTCTAAATGGTTCTTTTCAGACAAACAACTGCAAAAATTCCCTCCAAACTATAGAAGCATACTGGATGCATACAGAAGCACATGATGATCTGGAAAAAAAAATCATGAAGGAAAATAAGGGGAATAAGTCATTGATTTCTTCACTCTTCAAGCAGCAGCAGATACTTGCAAGTGTTAGTCTCTCAGTAGTGTCTTGAGTCTTTGAGATCCCATGGACTGCAGCCCTCCAGGCTCCTCTCTCCAAGGAATTCTGCAGACAAGAAGACTGGAGTAGGTAGCCATTCCCTTTTCCAGGGTATCTTCCTGATCCAGATATGGTAGGTCTAACACAAACAATGAACTATCTCTTGGATACTGAATGTTGAAATAGACATTCTTCTGCAGTATCTTCTGCAGGGCTTCCCTGGTGGCTCAGATGGCAAAGAATCTGTCTGTAATGCAGAAGACCTGGGTTTGATCCCTGGGTCGGGAGGATCCCCTGAAGAAGGGAATGGCAACCCACTCCAATATTCTTGCCTGCAGAATTCCATGGACAGAGAGCCTGGTGGGCTGCAGTCCATGATGTCGCAAAGAGTCAGACACAACTGAGCAACTAATACTTTCACTCTCAAATATTTTCTGCTGCCTGAAGAGTGAAGAAATCAATTGTGCTTTCCTCAAGTGGGGTCCATACACTAAATCAGGGCTCTCAGCCTTCACTGTACCTTGCAATCATCTGGGAAGCTTTGAAAATTCCTGATTTTCAAGCCTCACTCCAGACCACAGGGTTTTTTAATTACCCCAGGTGATTCCAAAGTGCCAGCAGAATTTAAAAACAGTGCTCAAAACCAGTGGTTCTCAAAATAAGCAACAGCAGCATCTGGGAAATTGTGGTATGCAAATTCTCCAACCCCACCCCAGCCTCTCTTGAAACAGAAATTCTGGGGGTGGGACCTAGCAATCCTGTTGCCACACGCCTCCAGGTGATTCTGCTTTAAGCCACAGTGCTACTCAGAATCACTGTTCTAAATATAAGGGCTGCATCCTTCCACCTGCAGCTTAAGAGAACACAAGCCTGACCTGCCCCAAACACAGCTTGAGACCTGCGACTTTTGTCTCAAACCAGAAGCCACTATTGACACAACACCCAGGCCTCTGGCTTTAGGTAAATTTTGTGAAGTATCCTGTGAGTATAAACTGTGGGGCTTTAAGGTAGACATGAACAACAGAAGTCCCAGGCCCCAACTCCAGAGCTGGTCCCGTGAGGCAGGCTGGTCTGACACAGAGCACCTACTGGGGACCACAGTCAATAACCCATGGCCAACATTTGGGGGTTTCCTTGCAGGATACATTACACCTTCTTCCAGCTGCCAAAATTTTTGCTCAGGAATTCACCTTTTCCCCTTTCAGTCCTTGAGCAAAGTCTCAGTCTTCAGGAACCAGGCCAGTCACCTAAAGGCTCTGGCACTGAGGACCTCGGCCCCACCTTCCTCTCCCCTCCATCTCCTCCCGTTCTCCTGGCAACCCAAGCACCACCCTGGAGAGCCATCCAGTTCCTCCACCACATACTTCCTGAACTTCCTCATTTCTGAGGACCTTTCCCTAGGCTCAAGCTCACCCATTTCCCCCCACTCCTCCACAAGTCTTTTAAATCCACTAATTCAAGCATCCCACCTCTGGCCCTCAGCCTCCTCCCCTTCCAGCGCCTTTGCTTGGATACTCCTGGTTCACCTCACCTGCCCTTCTCATCTCTTGACCCTCATTCTTCTCCTTTTTTGTTCCTCCTGAGAAAATGAATGGCCCTCACTCAGGGGCAGGGAATTTAAAAAGGCACTTTTTCACCCGTCCAAATACCCATCCTGTCACCACTATTTGAATTTCACTATTGCCTCAAATCTCTGCCACTCTAACACGACGGAGAAAGTCCCTTCTGCTTTTCAAAGGCTAATCAACCTATGTGTTCTGGTCCCTCCCTCTACCCCTTTTCTAAAAATTTTCACACCACTCAGTATCTGCCCTTATTTGTGTCCACTTTTTCAATCATACCTTGAAACTGGATCTTTCTCATCATGAAGAAACATGATGGCTAAACATGCTGGCTTCTCTGGTGGCTCAGATGGTAAAGAGTCTACCTGGATGCAGGAGACCCAGGTTCAATCCCTGGGTTGGGAAGATCCCCTGGAGGAGGGCATGGCAACCCACTCCAGTATTCCTGGCTGGAGAATTCTATGGACAGAGGAGCCTGGTGGGCTACAGTCCATGGGGTCACTACTAACATGTTAAACATGAACACATTATTCCTGACTGAATCTTTCCCTGTATGAAGATGCATGCAGGCATTGTTCTATTCCCACCTTTCTTGCTCATTCTTCCCACAAGGGTTGTTTGCATTTCCTCTCTTTATAGGTTCATCGTTTGTTCCTCAGCCCTTCTGGTCCAGTTTCTGGACGAGTTTACTTTTTCCAATGAAGTCAGCTCCATATGGTTAAACCCAGTGACTTCTCTTCAGTCCTCATTGTCCTTGACTCCTCGGAAGCATCTGACACCCTTGACCATTCCCTTCCTCTCCTCTTTCCTTACTTACTTTTTAATTTTTTTTCAATGTGGACCATTTTTAAAGTCTTTATTGAATTTGTTACACTATTGATTTTTTTGGCCATAAGGCAAATGAGATCTTAGTTCTCTGACCAGAGATTGAACCTGCATCGTCTTCACTGGAAGGCGAAGTCTTAACCACTGGAGTACCAGGGAAGTCCCCTCTTTCCTTTTTATGTCCCCCATTAACCCCCCTAGAAGATACACTTCATGAAAGCACATGGATTATCTGTTTTGTACCTGTTGTATCTATATCCTAGAACAGTCCTGGCACATAGTAAGTGCTCATTAAATATTTACTCAGTGAATGAGTGAATCAATTGCATAAATTTTCATCTCATTATGAAGATGAAGGGAAGGGCAACTAGGAAAGAACATATGATGGGGGTCTATCCTCATATTAGGGAGAAGCACAGTGTGGAAGGCTTCTGGTTTTGACACTCCCACACTCTCCAACTTTTCTTTCCACCTCTCCAACCTCTCCTTCCCAATCTCCTTTACCAGATGCGTTCTCCTTCTCTCACCCTAATGTGCCATTCCTCAGTAATTGTTCCTGGACCCTATTTTCTTCACACCTTAAAACCCCTCCCCAGGTAACATTCAGTTCAGTTCAGTTCAGTTCAGTCGCTCAGTTGTGTCTGACTCTTTGCGACCCCATGAATCACAGCACGCCAGGCCTCCCTGTCCATCACCAACTCCCTAAGTTCACTCAAACTCACATCCATATATGACCACTGGAAAAACCATAGCCTTGACTAGACGAAACTTTGTTGGCAAAGTAATGTCTCTGCTTTTGCATATGCTATCTAGGTTGGTCATAACTTTCCTTCCAAGGAGTAAGTGTCTTTTAATTTCATGGCTGCAGTCACTATCTGCAGTGATTTTGGAGCCCCAAAAATAAAGTCTGACACTGTTTCCCCATCTATTTCCCGTGAAGTCATGGGACCAGATGCCATGATCTTCGTTTTCTGAATGTTGAGCTTTAAGCCAACATTTTCACTCTCCACTTTCACCTTCATCAAGAGGCTTTTTAGTTCCTCTTCGCTTCCTGCCATAAGGGTGGTGTCATCTGCATATCTGAGGATAATTATTGATATTTCTCCCAGCAATCTTGATTCCAGCTTGTGCTTCTTCCAGCCCAGCGTTTCTCATGATGTACTCTGCATAGATGTTAAATAACCAGGGTGACAATATACAGCCTTGACGGACTCCTTTTCCTATTTGGAACCAGTCTGTTGTTCCATGTCCAGTTCTAACTGTTGGTTCCTGACCTGCATACAGGTTTCTCAAGACGCAGGTCAGGTGGTCTGGTATTCCCATCTCTTTCAGAATTTTCCACAGTTTATTGTGATCCACACAGTCAAAGGCTTTGGGGTAGTCAATAAAGCAGAAATAGACACTTTTCTGAAACTCTCTTGCTTTTTGATTACCCAATGGATGTTGGCAATTTGATCTCTAGTTCTTCTGCCTTTCCTAAATCCAGCTTTAACATCTGGAATTTCTCGGTTCACGTACTGTTGAATCCTGGCTTAGAGAATTTTGAGCATTACTTTGCTAGCATGTGAGATGAGCGCAATGGTGCAGTAGTTTGAGCATTCTTTGGCATTGCCTTTCTTTGGGATTGGAATGAAAACTGACCTTTTCCAGGCTGTAGCCACTGCTGAGTTTTCCAAATTTGCTGGCATATTGAGTGCAGCACTTTCACAGCATCATCTTTCAGGATTTGAAATAGCTCCACTGGAATTCCATCACCTCCACTAGCTTTGTTCGTGATGATGCTTTCTAAGGCCCATTTGACTTCACATTCCAGGATGTCTGGCTCTAGGTGAGTGATCATACCATCGAGATTATCTTGGTTGTAAAGATCTTTTTTGTACGGTTCTTCTGTGTATTCTTGCCACCTCTTCTTAATATCTTCTGCTTCTATTAGGTCCATACCATTTTGGAAAATGACACAGGTAACATTAGCTGTGTCATTTTCCATCTGCATACCCGTACCACCTTCAATGAGAAGACCTCAGCCCGGGCCTCTCTTCTGAGCTCCAGACCAGTAGATCCAGTATATTCCTGCCTGCTTAGCATCTGTGCCTGCATGTCTTATCGCTTGTTGTTCAGTCGCTAAGTCATGTCTGACTCTTCATGACTCAATGAACTGCAGCATGCCAGGCTTCCATGTCCTTCACGATCTCCTGGAGATGGCTCAGATTCATGTCTGTTGAGTCAGTGATGCTATCTAACCATCTCATCCTCTATCACTCCCTTCTCCTTCTGCCTTCAATCTTTCCCAGAATCACAGTCTTTTCCAGTGAGTCAGCTCTTCACATCAGGTGGCCAAAGTATTGGAACATGTCCTATATGCACCTCAAATGGAATGTGTCCAGAATTAAGTAGACACACTAGTGCTTCACCATTCCCCATATTTGCTTATTTTCCGTTGTTCTCTGTCTCAACAAGTGACACCACCTTCTGCCTAGTTATTCATGCTTCCTTCTCCCTTATTAATTATCCTTCCCAGAACTGAGCATAATGATTTTAGACATGATTATAATAAATGAGATTCAATCTATTAGGCCCCTCATTCTTTTTTTAATTTTTATTTATTTGGCTGTATCATGATCTTTTGTTGCAGTGTGAGGGCTCTCTAGTTGTGGCACTTGGGCTTAATTGCTCCATGGCTTGTGGAATCTTAGTCCCCCAACCAGGGATTAATCCATTGCTTTGGAAGGTGGATTCTTAATCACTGGACAATCAGGGAAGTCCTCCCTAATTCTTTTATTCTCTACTTACTAGATGTAGATAAATCCCAAGTATAGTACACATACATAACTTTCCTTTACAAAATTGCTTTACCTGGAGTTATTAATTGCCTCTTTTTGGTTTGTTCATCTGTTTGCTAACTATATCTTCCCATACCTCAAATAGCTGTATTAAACACTTCTTAGTACACTGTTTGACTTTGTCAAACTTGATACATAGTCCATCCAATCCATTTTCCTCCAAGGGATATATATTTTTTAAGAATCCTCTCTTCTTTTTATCTTCTCTCACTGTTCCCTTGTTTCCTCGACCCCATGTCTTCTTCCTTTCTTGGTTTACTCTCTCATTTTAACGAAGTATTTCCTTTAGTAGCTTCTGAGAAGCATCATGGGAAAGATTGAAGGCGGGAGGAGAAGGCGAAACAGAGGATGAGATGGTTGGACAGCATCACCGACTCAATGGACATGAGTTTGGGTGAACTCTGGGAGTTGGTGATGGACAGGGAGCTCTAGTGTGCTACAGTCCATGGGGTTACAAAGAGTTGGACACAACTGAGTGACTGAACTGAACTGAGAAGCATCAAGTAAATTTTTGAGGCAGCATGTCTGAAATGTCTTCACCTTATCCTCATATTAGATACTAATTTGGCTAATTTGGCTGAATATAGAATTCCAGGTTGAAAATAACTTTCCATCAAAATTTTGAACTTATTTCATTGTTTTTATTGTATAAAAAGTGCTGTGGTTGAGAAGTTTGATGCCATTCGATTTCCAGTTCTTATATGTGACATGCTATCTATGGAAGATTTTGAGCTTCTCTATTTAGTACTGGAGATCTTAAATTTTGTAATGGACCCTGATACATATATTTTTTATCATTCATTCCTTAAACTTTTACAATCTGAAAACTCAAGTTCTTCAGTTCTGATAACTTTTCTTATATTATTATTATTATTAATTTTCAATATATTATTTCCTTTCTAGTATTATTTTTTATATTCTCTCTTTCTGGATTTAAAGTTTTATTCTTTTTTTCCCCTTGCATCATCTCTTTTTCCTATAACTTTTATCTTCATATTTAATTTTGATTTCTCCCTTTCACACCAGAGGCTTTCCCTAAAAGGCTGTCATCCTTGGATATTGTAGTTCAGCTTAAGCTACACTGTGTGTTTGAATGAGATTGTTGATTTGGTGGCTTTACTGTGGGTCAATTGTATGGCCATCTGGCTTTTTCATAGGGACCTTCAAATGTCAATTTCTGCACGTTTTTATTCTGTGGTAGTTCAGTTTCTCCAGAGAAGATCCTGTGGTCTCCTGCTTGGTGGTGTGTATAAGCTTCCCTTGACTTCCTGGAGTAGGTGGATGGGAAATTTTTGAGGTCTTATAACCAAAAGTGGGATCTGGCTGTTCACTGCTCAGAAGCCAACAGAGAGGCTAGTTTGGTGGAAAGGAAAATTTCCTTTAGTTTGGATCCTGGCAACCAAAGGGAAAAGCAGATGCTTGTCCAAAGGCCTACCCTCCCATCCTCCAACAATCATTGGGCAAGAGCTTTTATAGACAGAGTGTAGGGGCAACATGCAGAAAGAGCATGGTCAGTTCTGACAGTCATCTTGAAATCAGTCATCGGCCATTCTTAGAATTGTGGCAGCCTATGTCATGGCTACAGTCTGGTCATCATGTAGTTAACTTCTTCCACCTGATGGAGGTTTCAGTACTACAAGACAGCTCACAGGATATGGCTCAGAATATTATATATAGCCTCTGAGAAGGAACTAAAGATCCTTCACTTTGATTAATGACTACATTATTATTATTTGGCCTCCTTTGACTATTTTTCTTTGTTTCTGCATTTTCTCACTTCTCTGATTAAATTTATTCTTTGGCTAAGTTTCTTCCACAGACAAAAGACAGGCTGAGGACATGTGAGACAAGGACCATAGGGGTCTTGCTCTGTTTCAGTCTCACTTTTCAGTTAGCAGACTTTCACTTAATCCCTCACTTTCCCAAATTCTGCATCTTGGTTCCGGAATACAGTATCCCTCTAGTTTAGTTTCTGCATGGGTGCTCTCTCCTGTCTCTCTGGGCTTTACAGAGTGATGATATGTAGGGAGCATTAAAATGAATTTATCTAGGCAGAAATTTTGGAATCTGACCTTTCTTAGGAGCTGATACTATCTCCCCAGGGAGAAATAGCTGTGAGTGGCTGGATACAGGCAGGATTTCTTGTCCTTCCTTTGACTCCAGGTTTAGGGTCTCTTTCCTAATTCCCATGTTCCTTTTGCCTTTAGTATTTTATGTCGGATAGGAATATAGCCCTATTGATATGTAAAATTTGGGTAGACCTAAAAGGAAATCAACCCTGAACATTCATTGGAAGGACTAATGCTGAAGCTGAAGCTCCAATACTTTGATCACCTGATGGGAAAAACTGACTCACTAGAAAAGACCCTGAAGCTGGGAAAGATTGAAGGCAGGAGGAGAAGGGGATGACAGAGGATGAGATGGTTGGATGGCTTCACCAACTCAATGGACATGAGTTTGAGCAAGTTCCAGGAGATGATGAAGGACAGGGAAGCCGGGTGTACTACAGTCCATGGGGTCTCAAAGAGTCGGACATGACTGAGTGACCAAACAACAAGTCTTTGTTCTTGTTGTTTAGTCACTAAGTTCATGTCCACTAAGTGGTGTCTCACTTGTGACCCCATGGACTGTAGACTGCCAGGCTCCTCTATCCATGGGTTTTCCCAAATAAAAGTATTGGAGTAGGTTGCCATTTCCTTTTCCAGGGGGTCTTCCCAATCCAGGGATAGAACTCACATCTCCTACACTGGCAGGTGGGTTCTTTACCACTGAGCCACCAGAGAAGCCCAAACCTAACTCTTAAAGATGTATTTGTGCCAGACCTATGCAGTAGGGCTTAGACACACCACCCTTTTGTGCATTGTTGGGGTGATGGGAGAAATGGGAAGAGGCTGGTGAAGAAACTAAGTGTTTGGCTGAAAATCTCTTTGTGGGACTGTCTCTTTGACCAGTGTTTCTTTCCTTGTTTCCTAGAGCAAAACTACTGAGTAGTCATTGCCCATTTGTAAAATCACTGGATTTTGAAAGTTGTCCCCAGTTATGGCAACAACAAAGAAAAACCTTGATGTCTCACTAAAAGAACCTCAGAATTAGACCAAAAGAAGAACGTTTTAGAAGGGGTGTGGAAAAAAGAGCTGGTGACTCTTTTCACAGTTGAGATGAAATACCTCACACCGTGCTAGTCATTATAATGCACATAAATGGCTGAATATTTATGAGCCTCATTAAGAAGGATTAAAAGAAATAGGTGAAACTAATTTTAATAATATAGTTTATCTAATTCACTATTTCCAAAACTATCACTTTGACATGTAATTAGTATAAAATGTCACTGAGTTATATGATATTTTCATGTTTGTTCTGAGTCTTTCAAACCTAGTATATGTTGTATTCCTCCAGCACATGTCAGTTGGGACTTAACATGTTTCAAGTGCTTAATGTGGGCATTGGTTACTGTACTGGATAGTACAGCTCTTAAACCATTCATTACCAGTGGGAGGCAATGGGCTGTGACGATAAGTTATCACAACAGACTGTAAGCTTCTGGTGAAAACCCAGTATATCGAACCATTCCAATGCAAAGTAGGTGTGATTGTCAATAAGCCTTGCACCTTTGAGCTGAGAAAACTGTGGGCCTGCTGGACATAAGGCCTTGGGAGCCATTGAATGGGAACAGGCTTTCTGTCTGAAGGATCAGCTTAAGAAATTCTGGGCATTTTCCTTTCTTGAGGCATCCAGTATTTCTACCTGCCCCCCCCACCACCCCTTTACAAATTAAGGCTTTTATTTTCCTAATTTTCAATGGGAAATAAACTTTTGTGGTAACTAAGGTGTATTTTAGGTCATACCTGAATGATCTAGTGGTTTTCCCTACTTTCTTCAATTTAAGTCTGAATTTGGCAATAAGGAGTTCATTATCTGAGCCACAGTCAACTCCCGGTCTTGTTTTTGCTGCCTGTATAGACCTTCTCCATCTTTGGCTGCAAAGAATATAATCAATCTGATTTTGGTGTTGACCATCTGGTGATGTCCATGTGTAGAGTCTTCTCTTGTGTTGCTGGAAGAGGGTGTTTGCTATGACCAGTGCGTTCTCTTGGGAAAACTCTATTAGCCTTTGCCCTGCTTCATTCCATATTCCAAGGCCAAATTTGCCTGTTACTCCAGGTGTTTCTTGACTTCCTACTTTTGCATTCCAGTCCCCTATAATGAAAAGGACATGGGGTGTTAGTTCTAAAAGATCTTGTAGGTCTTCATAGAACAGTTCAACTTCAGCTTCTTCAGCATTACTGGTTGGGGCATAGACTTGGATTACTGTAATATTGAATGGTTTGCCCTGGAAATGAACAGAGATCATTCTGTCGTTTTTGAGACTGCAATCCAAGTACTGCATTTTGGACTCTTTTGTTGACCATGATGGCTACTCCATTTTTTCTAAGGGATTCCTGCCCACAGTAGTAGATATAATGGTCATCTGAGTTAAATTCACCCATTCCAGTCCATTTTAGTTCACTGATTCCTAGAATGCCGACGTTAACTCTTGCCATCGCTTGTTTGACCACTTCCAATTTGCCTTGATTCATGGACCTAACATTCCAGGTTCCTATGCAATATTGCTCTTTATAGCATCGGACCTTGCTTCTATCACCAGTCACATCCACAATTGGGTATTGTTTTTGCTTTGGCTCCATCCCTTCATACTTTCTGGAGTTATTTCTCCACTGATCTCCAGTAGCATATTGGGCACCTACCAATCTGGGGAGTTCCTCTTTTAGTATCCTATCATTTTGCCTTTTCACATTGTACAGGAGACAGGGATCAAGACCATCCCCATGGAAAAGAAATGCAAAAAAGCAAAATGGCTGTCTGGGGAGGCCTTACAAATAGCTGTGAAAAGAAGAGAAGCGAAAAGCAAAGGAGAAAAGGAAAGATATAAGCATCTGAATGCAGAGTTCCAAAGAATAGCAAGAAGGGATAAGAAAGCCTTCCTCAGCGATCAATGCAAAGAAATAGAGGAAAACAACAGAATGGGAAAGACTAGAGATCTCTTCAAGAAAATTAGAGATACCAAGGGAACATTTCATGCAAAGATGAGCTCGATAAAGGACAGAAATGGTATGGACCTAACAGAAACAGAAGATATTAAGAAGAGATGGCAAGAATACACAAAGAACGGTACAAAAAAGAGCTTCGTGACCAAGATAATCACAGTGGTGTGATCACTGACCTAGAGCCAGACATCCTGGAATGTGAAGTCCAGTGGGCCTTAGAAAGTGTCACTATGAACAAAACTAGTGGAGGTGATGGAATTCCAGATGAGCTATTTCAAATCCCTAAAGATGATGCTGTGAAAGTGCTGCACTCAATATGCCAGCAAATTTCGAAAACTCAGCAGTGGCCACAGGCCTGGAAAAGGTCAGTTTTCATTCCAATCCCAAAGAAAAGCAATGCCAAAGAATGCTCAAACTACCGCACAATTGCACTCATCTCACACGCTAGGAAAGTAATGCTCAAAATTCTCTAAGCCAGGATTCAGCAATATGTGAACCATGAACTTAAGGATGTTCAAGCTGGTTTTAGAAAAAGCAGAGGAACCAGAGATCAAATTGACAACATCCACTGGATCATGGGAAAAGCAAGAAAGTTCCAGAAAAACATCTATTTCTGCTTTATTGACTATGCCAAAGCCTTTGACTGTGTGGATCACAGCAAACTGTGGAAAATTCTGAAAGAGATGGGAATACCAGACCACCTGACCTGCGTCTTGAGAAACCTGTATGCAGGTCAGGAACCAACAGTTAGAACTGGACATGGAACAACAGACTGGTTCCTAATAGGAAAAGGAGTCTGTCAAGGCTGTATATTGTCACCCTACTTATTTAACTTCTATGCAGAGTACATTATGAGTGACTAAACTGAAGTGAACTGAACTGAAGGGGTATTTTATGAGCCTGTTGGGGATTTCTGGAATTCAGATGTAATTTCATTGATGGTGTACTAATAAACAAAGCAGAACAGACTCCATTTTCTTTCTGGGATGGATGGGCCTGAACTCGATTATAACTAATTTCTATATTAATTGAACAAGCATGAATTCAAATAATATGCTACTTTGCCTCAAAATATACTAAGATTCCTGGGATCCCAAATGTATTATCAAGATGATCTAACTCATTCTCATTCTGCAGACCCATTGTCTGGATTGGTAAATACGGCATTTTATCTGAATCTGCTTCATTTCATGAGCTGTTTGCTTGTTACTCCTAAAACAGACATGGCTGGGACAGGAGGGTGGGGTTATCCCCTTTCTAGACCATCTGGCCCCTCTTGTTTCAGATTCTAAGAACCATCCTTGGCTGCTCCAGCCTCCATGTTTCTCATGCACAGGACTGACAGGCATTCATTAAGATGGAAGTGTACACCCTGTTTGACTTTCAGAGGATCAGCAAAATTATTTTTTGTCTGCATGAAAGATGGTACCTTGAAATATTCCAGTCCTGGTCAACTCTTCAGACAAACGACCTGCTTATTGTCAAATTGCCAGCTCAGGCCAAGGCATCTCCCACTCCTGGTCTGCCTGAGTCCCAGCAGGCCTCTCCAACAAGCCTCTCACACGTCTAAAAAAGTGACATTTTAGCAGTCTGTTTATAAAACCGCTGAAGGAACATTTATCATGAGGTGCAAACAGAAGAGGCACTGGAAAGAAATGTTTTTCACCAGGTTTTCCAGAACCCTACATCCCAGGTCTCCTGGACATCTCTTGTTTCCCTGAGCAACCCCTCAAATATCAGAAGAACACGATTCAGCAGAACAGGGGACCCTGGAAGGCAGATACACGCTGTGTGAAAGCTTGGGCCAGGAAGACTGGAGTGTTTAAAAGGGTCAGAATCCACCACAACTGTCCAAGGGATTATTAAAATAATATGCTGAAAGGAAATTTTTCTGATTACAGCAAGAGTCCAAGAGGTTAAGGAACTGCTGATAAAATATCCCTGACTGACTGAGTTGCCCCTGGCATTATATTACATTTTGACAGGCTGCCCATGTTGGAAAACAAATAGATATTCCTTCAACAAGACGGTGACGAATCAATTCTTTTCCAGGAACAGTGGCCACTGGAGCATAGATTTAGGAGCATTATGCAGTTTTCTCTAGTGACTTATCCAGTTTGCTCTCTGCCAACTTGTTTGAACTTCTTTGGGGGAAATACCAGAATCAGAAGTTAATGTCCTGAGGAGAAGCTACCATCAGAACATTACTCATTAACTGAGAAAACCTGAATATAACCAGAAAGATCTGGCTGCAGTCACTGAAGCCAGACCAATATGGAGCCGCTGTCTCTTTCCTCCAGAGGTCACTGGTCAGGCCATCCATGACATGCTTGGGAAATCAGGGAAATAAACTCTGATGGACCACCTAGCCTGTGTTATACTGTTCAAGCAGAGTTACGAGGTCTTCCAAGCACCACAGGATTCCCTATCACTGATCTTACTCAGATGTTTACAGCCGGGGTCCGATCCACCTTGAGGCTACCCTGTGGATCAGCATAATCAGACTGCCCTGGGTGGGGGAGAGCCCATGGAGGAGGGCTTGGCAACCCACTCCGGTATTCTTGCGGAGAATCCCACAGGCAGAGGAGCCTGGAGGGTTATAGTCCATGGGATTGCAAAGAATGAGACACAACTAAGCAATTGAGCACATGTGCACATACACACAGTCACACGCACACAAACACATACCCTCTCATACACTCACACTCAACACAAGCTCACACAGTCACATACACACACACTCACACACATACACACACACGCACACTCGCGATCCACGTCAGATCCAAGAAACTCGCCTCAGCTGGACTAGCTGGCTCTCCCACCCTCCTCTCTTTATTCTCTCCATGTTTGCGCTCTCCTTCTCAGCCAACAAATGGAAATGGAGATTTAAGCAGTGGAGGCAGGGACTTCCCTGGTGGTCCAGTGGTTAAGACTTCACCTTCCATTGCAGGGGATGCAGGTTCAATCCTTGGTCAGGAAGCTAAGATCCCTCATGCCTTCCGGCCCCAAATCCAAAAGAGAACAGAAGTAATATTGTAGCAATGTTCAATAGAGACTTGAAAAAATGGTCCACATCAAAAAACAAACAAACAAAAAAAAGGAGTGGAGGGGTAGAGATGGGAGTCAGGCAAATGTCATGGTGTCCTAGGAAAGGAAAGAGACACACCCTGTAGCCCCTAATAATTAAAAGCCACTCAGAGGAGCCACTTTCTGGCTGAAACAGGAGGTGGGTAAGGAACAAAGGTAAGTCCCACAGTGACATAACGAATATGTCTGCTTCTTTTCTAGGCTGTGGGCACCTTGAAGGCAAGATCTACATCTTAAGGTCTTCCTTTAAAGCAATATGGATTTTTTTTCTGACTATGGAAGAAATCCATGCTCATTATAGAAAAATTGAAAAATATAAAAGATATTTTTGTACAGCTTTTTGAATAGTATTTGGAAAGTAACAGGCACTCAGTAAAATTGTGTTGGAAGAAAGGAAGGAGAGGAGAAGTCTAGGACGCCTATAACTGTGACATCAATCTCCTCATTAAGATGTACATTATTTAGCAGTGGCCACGTGGGGGCCATGAGTCAGGAAGTGCTAAAGCTCAGAGCTGTTCAGGGTGGGGCTCAGGTTCACAGGCTGCCTGTGGCTTTGTTCTCTGGCTACCATCCTGTCTTTGCTCTCAGAAGCTTATCAGGACGCATAAAGTGAATTTACCAGACTGTTAGGAACTGGATTACTTAGCCTGGAGAGAAGAAGCCTTCAGAACAACTTAAAATTAGGATAGCACTATTATTTCTATTATAAAAAGTAGTAAAATTTATTAGTGACAAATTGCAAAATATAAATAAATCCCCCAGAGTTCCAGGCCTGTTGATATTTTGGCACATTCCCTCCAGGCAAGTTCTCTAGATGTATGTTTTTGTCATTTGCTTTTTCCATCTTTGGTATCATGCTTGATTAGTGAAGGGTCATAATCCTTCACTGGTGATGAAACCCATATGGTGGGTTGCACTGGAACTAGCATCGGAAAAGATCCAATGGAAGCACAGATAAAATGCCAAAGTGCATTGCACCCAGCGTTGGCAAGCACTGTTTTCTGCAAATGTTATAAAAATATGTATAAGGTGTCCTGGGTCAAGATGCAAAATGAACCGTGTGGACAAAGAAGGTTGCCTGCCATTCCAGTGAACAAGTGTTGGCTACCATCAAGCCATCAGCCAAAACACCACACCACCACACACCACTCTCAACCACGATGTGCCCTGAGGGGAATTCAGGACTTAGGATGGAGAAAAACAGAATAATTACCTTAGATAATTATTAATAAGAAGCATATCAAAGGAATAGTTTCAATGAGCCTGATTCTTTCATCTTCCCATAGGTAGAGAAACACAAAAATCATTAACTTGAGGTGCCTGTGTTTTGTGATTAGCAGTAATCTTTTTATGTTCCACTACATGTTTTTGTTTTTCAGCAAAATTTTCTATATATCCTGGCTCCTCCCTTACCGCTTTGGCACAGTTCCTCAGAGCTATCTGCAAAGTTGCCTCCTGGTCTACAGTCTTCAGTAATGTCCCTGAACAAAACATAACTAGCAACTTTTAGATTGAGCTTTTTTTTTTTTCAGTCAACAACTGGTTACTCTGGGTCATGGTCAAAAGGTTTAAAAAATATAATATTTCTTTATGCTTGTTCCATGGACCAATTTAATAGAAAAGTAATTATATGCCATTTCATGTTAGCGGAAACATCATTGTAACTCGTAGTCTAATATGCCACCAGGTGGATGTACTATAATGTACCTAATCTTCTACTGGTTGGCATTTAGGTTGCTTCATTATTATAAACAATATAGAAATAAAAAATATATCTGCATAGTTTTTTCTATTTTGAAGATTAGGTTTTCCCAAATAAAATGGTTAAAGCATATGACTTAGAAAATGCTCAGAGAGCTCTGTGCTTAATGACAGAGGCACAGACACTATTTTGATGTTATTTGTCCCCAGCCCCACCCTATCTCCAGTCCACATTTTCAAAGATTTCTGTGGGAGTTCAAGTGCAGCTGGCAATGGGCACTTTGGATTTTCTTACTGAGAAAAGTTATCAGGAGGTAAATATAAGCTGATTTATAGCCCACTGGAGCTTTGTTTTTGTTACGCCATCACCTCTCCCAACCTAGGACAAATACTTCCCAAGTTAGGGTTGTGTGCCGCTAAGATGACTTTATTTGATGGATATGCATGGCATTAGATGACCTTGAATTAAAACAGAAAACCGAACTCAGGGTGTTCTCAATGACTGAAATAGCCTAGAGGGCAGGAGAGAGGAAGGCATCCTGGCTGGTCTGCTCATCTGGCTCTGGGGCCTCCAGTATGCTGGCCTCACTATGGGGCTAGCAGCATCTCTTCCCATGGCTAAGACTGCTCCAGGCCTGGTGTTTGTATTCAACACTGGCCCCAGTCAATATCCAGACCAAGAGATGCATTCTCTTTCAGGGCCTCTCAAAAGAGAGAAAATCTTTTTTTCTCCCCCAAAGCCTCCAGGGAATTTTCTCCTCTTGTTTCATCAGCACAAATTGGTTCACGTGGCCTTTTCTGAACAATTGAAGATTAGTCTTAAGCCTCAGGCCTAGGTCTGTGGCAAGGCCAGTGTGCTAAGAGGGTAAAGCAAGACTCCCTCCATTCTCTTGTTAACAAAAAGACAGCAGGCCCCGGGATGCCTTTAGGCAAACAAGTGTCTTGCTTGCTTTGAATACCATACGGGTGTTTGTTTTTGCTTTTCTTCCACCCCCGCCCCCCATTGCTTTCTCTTGATGGCAAATAGTGCTGATTTTCTATTTACAGTTCTAATAAGAAATTTTTTTAAAAATTATCATTCAGTTTTAAAACAAAATTTAGGATATGTAGACTCCTATCTGGAGGGAGGAGTCAAAAGCACCTCTCTGAGTTGGGGAATGGGAATATCTGAAGAGCAGTCACTGCCTTGAGACTGGGCCACAGTCTCTGGGGCCATGCTCAGATCTCGCGATGTTTGGGCCATTCCACACGGGAACTAGGGGCAGTTTCTCGCGATAGCCTGTGCTGAGGATTCTGTGAGGCACCATGTGCTGGTGTGTGTTGGTGTGCTGGTGAACATGAGCACTAGGAAGTGCTGAGGCCATCACAGCGGTGGATCCTGAGGTACCAAAGCCCCATCCCGAACTCTGCTGTGAGCTCTTCTAAGCCCATTGTTTCTTTTAGATTTGCTGGGGCCTACGCAATCTCAGAGCCCAAAATTTGGCCTGGCCAGTACTGCGGCCTGAGCCTGTTGGCTTAACAGTAACAACAGGAGTGGCAGCAGTTGCAGTCTTCATTCAGAATACAAGCCTGGGAGTGGGCACTTGTTTAATACTTGGAAATGAATTGTCTGAGTAGACACACGTGCTAACAAAGCAAAAGACTTGATTGGAAGGAGGTGCTGGAGCAGAGAGCAGCTGGGTAAGGAAACCAGGAGAACTGCTCAGCCAGGACTTGCAATCTCAGGTTTTATGGTAATGCAGCTAGTCTTCTGGGTTGTCTCAGGCCTATCACCTTGTTTGGGTCCGTATTCGGTCTGACTTGGGTCCTTCCTGGAGGTGCTTGCATCTCTTAGCCAGGATGGATTCCAGTGCGAGGCTTTCTGAGGGGTTGGCGGGATGTAATATGGACTGGCGTCTCCTCCTTTGTTTTGGCCCCTCCCTAATCCTGCCAGTTAGTTTTCCCTGGCAGCACCCTGTTCCCTATTCAGATCAGATCAGATCAGATCAGTCGCTCAGTCATGTCTGACTCTTTGCGACCCTATGAATTGCAGCACGCCAGGCCTCCCTGTCCATCACCAATTCCCGGAGTTCACTCAGACTCACGTCCATCGAGTCAGTGATGCCATCCAGCCATCTCATCCTCTGGCGTCCCCTTCTCCTCCTGCCCCCAATCCCTCCCAGCATCAGAGTCTTTACAAATGAGTCAACTCTTCGCATGAGGTGGCCAAAGTACTGGAGTTTCAGCTTTAGCATCATTCCTTCCAAAGAAATCCCAGGGCTGATCTCCTTCAGAATGGACTGGTTGGATCTCCTTGCAGTCCGAGGGACTCTCAAGAGTCTTCGCCAACACCACAGTTCAAAAGCATCAGTTCTTCGGTGCTCAGCCTTCTTCACAGTCCAACTCTCACATCCATATATGACCACAGGAAAAACCATAGCCTTGACTAGACGAACCTTTGTTAGCAAAGTAATGTCTCTGCTTTTGAATATGCTGTCTAGGTTGGTCATAACTTTCCTTCCAAGGAGTAAGCGTCTTTTAATTTCATGGCTGCAGTCACCATCTGCAGTGATTTTGGAGCCCCAAAAAATAAAGTCTGACACTGTTTCCACTGTTTCCCCATCTATTTCCCATGAAGTGATGGGACCGGATGCCATGATCTTCGTTTTCTGAATGTTGAGCTTTAAGCCAACTTTTTCACTCTCCACTTTCACTTTCATCAAGAGGCTTTTGAGTTCCTCTTCACTTTCTGCCATAAGGGTGCTGTCATCTGCATATCTGAGGTTATTGATATTTCTCCCGGCAATCTTGATTCCAGCTTGTGCTTCTTCCAGCCCAGCGTTTCTCATGATGTACTCTGCATAGAAGTTAAATAACCAAGGTGACAATATACAGCCTTGACGGACTCCTTTTCCTATTTGGAACCAGTCTGTTGTTCCATGTCCAGTTCTAACTGTTGCTTCCTGACCTGCATACACATTTCTCAAGAGGCAGATCAGGTGGTCTGATATTCCCATCTCTTTCAAAATTTTCCATAGTTTATTGTGATTCACACAGTCAAAGGCTTTGGCATAGTCAATAAAGCAGAAATAGATGTTTTTCTGGAACTCTCTTGCTTTTTCCATGATCCAGCAGATGTTGGAAATTTGATCTCTGGTTCCTCTGCCTTTTCTAAAACCAGCTTGAATATCAGGAAGTTCATGGTTCACATATTGCTGAAGCCTGGCTTGGAGAATTTTGAGCATTACTTTACTAGCGTGTGAGATGAGTGCAATCGTGCGGTAATTTGAGCATTCTTTGGCATTGCCTTTCTTTGGGATTGGAATGAAAACTGACCTTTTCCAGTCCTGTGGCCACTGCTGAGTTTTCCAAATTTGCTGGCTCAATATGCACTCAATATGTGCAGCACTTTCACAGCATCATCTTTCAGGATTTGGAATAGCTCCACTGGAATTCCATCACCTCCACTAGCTTTGTTCGTAGTGATGCTTTCTAAGGCCCACTTGACTTCACATTCCAGGATGTCTGGCTCTAGGTCAGTGATCACACCATTGTGATTATCTGGGTCGCGAAGATCTTTTTTGTACAGTTCTTCTGTGTATTCTTGCCATCTCTTCTTAATATCTTCTGCTTCTGTTAGGTCCATACCATTTCTGTCCTTTATCGAGCCCATCTTTGCATGAAATGTTCCTTTGGTATCTCTGATTTTCTTGAAGAGATCTCTAGTCTTTCCCATTCTGTTGTTTTCCTCTATTTCTTTGCATTGATCACTGAAGAAGGCTTTCTTATCTCTTCTTGTTATTCTTTGGAACTCTGCATTCAGATGTTTATATCTTTCCTTTTCTCCTTTGCTTTTCGCTTCTCTTCTTTCACAGCTATTTGTAATGCCTCCCCAGATAGCCATTTTGCTTTTTTGCATTTCTTTTCCATGGGGATGGTCTTGATCCCTGTCTCCTGTACAGTGTCACAAACCTCATTCCATAGCTCATCAGGCACTCTATCTATCAGATCTAGGCCCTTAAATCTATTTCTCACTTCCACTGTATAATCATAAGGGATTTGATTTAGGTCATACCTGAATGGTCTAGTGGTTTTCCCTACTTTCTTCAATTTAAGTCTGAATTTGGCAATAAGGGGTTCATGGTCTGAGCCACAGTCAGCTCCTGGTCTTGTTTTTGCTGACTGTATAAAGCTTCTCCATCTTTGGCTGCAAAGAATATAATCGGGGTTGACCATCTGGTGATGTCCATGTACAGAGTCTTCCTTATTAGAACCTTCTTTTGTGACATGACTTGTGCAAGCGGTTATTGTTGTGCTTGTCAAGGTGGGCTATTTTAGTTAATGGTCCCCTAACACAACAAAAAAAATCACAGACCAGGTGGCTTACAAGCAACAGATATTTATTTCTCATAGTTCTGGGGTCTGGAAGTGTAAGATGAAGGTGCTAGAAAGGTTGTGTGAAAACTGTCCTCCAAGTTGCAGACTTCTCTTTATATCTTTACTTAGTGGGAGGGCAGAGTAGCTCTCTCGGGCCTCAGTTATAAGGGCATTAATTTCAACCATGAGAACTCGGCATTCATGACCTATTTACCCCTCAAAGGTCCCACCCGCTAGTAGTATCACATGGGGCACTAGGATTTGAATGTATGTATTTTGGGGAGATATAAACATTTAGATCGGATTAGAACCACGTAGGAGTTTTGATAAAGCAAGTTTCTGGGCTCCACCCTCCAAAGATTAGAATGGTCTCTAATGGGGTCTGAGTATCTGTATTCTTTTTAAGAAAACAAAAAAAATCTTCAAAGACTATTTTAATAGGTTTCCCAGGTGGCGCTAGTGGTAAAGAATCTGCCTGCCAGTGCCGGAAACACAGAAAACAAGGATTTGATCCCTGGATTGGGAAGATTCCTTGGAGAAGGAAATGGCAACCCACTCCAGTATTGCCTGGAAAATTCCCTGGACAGAGGAGACTGTAGCCTTACAGTCCATGGGATCGCAAAGAGTCAGACATGACTGAGCACACACACACAAGGACTATTTTAAAGTAAGCCAAAGTAAGAACAACTGCGGAGAACTTTGGAGAATCCTTTTAAAACTGGACATTTAGGGGCAACATGGGTCTTGTTTGGTTTGATCTGCTGTCTCCATTCCAGAAATGTCATGTTTATCTTCACTATTAATCCAGTCAAAATGAACATAAAGATATGCAAGGTTTGCCGGAGAGCAAAAGGGACAAAAGCTTTATTATAGATGATAAAACACATTTGAAAATACTGTTTCCCAATTAGTGTTCTCACAATAAATTTGCAAGGATAGTTATAAATGCAAGAAGATATTAATGTTAACTTGTGATGTCTTTAATGTGTGCTTTAAAAAAAAAGTGTACATTAAAGCTTGGAGTATTTGGAAACCTTTTTTAAAAAGCCAGCATCCCTTTTGTTATTATTTTCTTGGTGATATAAAATATTAACTTAATATTTTGAAACTGAACACCTAAGGGTATTCAGGAGAAGGCAGTGGCTCCCCACTCCAGAATCTTGCCTGGAAAATCCCATGGATGGAGGAGCCTGGTAGGCTGTGGTCCATGGGGTTGCAAAGAGTTGGACATGACTGAGCGTCTTCACTTTCACTTTTCACTTTCATGCATTGGAGAAGGAAATGGCAACCCACTCCAGTGTTCTTGCCTGGAGAATCCCAGGGACAGGGGAGCCTGGTGGGCTGCCATCTATGGGGTCGCACAGAGTCGGACACAACTGGAGCGACTTAGCAGCAGCAGCAGCAGCAGCAAGGGTATTCAGCTTCAAACTTCAGGTGTTCATCTGCTCAAGATTTTAGTTAGGAGTTTGAAGACAAGTATAGTCCCTGAGAGAACAGAGTTACTACATTTTCAAAATGCAGTCTTTGTCATAGTCATTTGAAAAGTCATATATTTATACTTTGGTGCTTTTCTGCTGCTTTTGACATTTACAAAATAAGGTATCTCACTCTTCACTAGTCAACAGTAAGATCAATGTAATTTAGGAGGTTGCTAATCTTCCATAATACCTCCCTATGAAATTATACTTCTACCTTTGGTCTTCCTTCTGTATCATGAAAGTGTTGACATTTTTAATCTCAACTACTTGTAGCATAAGTGAATGTTAATGACGGGGCTTTGAGTTCCTATGTAAGAGCTGTTTAAAAATGATTAAAGAAGACAATTTAGATGATAGAAACAAACTACTTAACACTTCACGAAGCAAGAGTCTTCTTTTGCAGACAACTGGAAAATAGGAACCTTTTATAGGATAAAGACTAAAAAGCAAGAAAGAGAAAAATAGAAACTCTGATTGGCAGGTACCACCTAGTCCACCCAGTTTCAGATGAAAAGGCCCAGAGTGGGCTTTGTGTTTGGGAATTGGCTGGATGGATATATTGCATTTCTGGTCAACTGGAGCATTGATAGGGACACAAAAGTTATTTGAGTTTCCATTTGCTGATGTGGCTCACCATCCAGGAGTGTCTCCATAATGGACCTAGAAAGTTCCTTCAACAGAACTAAAGGTGAAATGGCAACAAAAGAAGAAACCCAGGCAAAGGACTGAATGAACTTTCTGAAACTCTGAAAGGTGCCTTGTTTGTTAGGGGGATTCCCATAAGGGCCCTGGTTCTAGACCAGGAACAAATGATTTATTAAAGGAGGACACCAGATGAAGAGAATGTGCCCACCAGTGTTAGCTCCACTTCCCATCCTGATCATATTTCTTTATTTGAAATTCATTTATTCAGCAAATATTTAAGCACCTATATGTGGACATGAGTTGAGCAAACTCTGGGAGATAGGGAAGGACAGGGAGGCCTGGTGTGCTGGAGTCCATGAGGTTGCAAAGAGTCGAACACAACTTAGCAGCTGAACAGCAACAACATACATGTGCCATATTCGGGCACTGAAGTAACAAACATGAATATGGAGACTGCCCTTGGAGGCCACCTTCAGTGGGTGTCAGAGAAATTCTTCTGGCATGCTCTACTGTGTCTGGACGGCCTCTGACCCAGCAGGCAAGACCCTGGCTCAGGTTTTGTTTCCTCTCCTTGCCCTCCTGGTCACCACCACTTCTCACACCATCCCCCGGCCCACTTTGGCTTAGCTTCACTAAACTACCATCTGCACCTGTGTGTGTGCATGTGTTAGTCACTCAGTCACGTCCAACTCTTTGCAACCCCGTGAACTGTAGCCCACCAGTCTCCTCTGTCCGTGGAATTCTCCAGGCAAGAATACTGGAGTGGGTTCCCATTTCCTCCTCCAGAGGATCTTCCCAACACAAGGATTGAACCCAGGTCTCCTGCATTGCAGGCAGATCCTTTACTGTCCGAGCCACCAGGGAAGCCTGAGTCTCTGCACTATCTGGACCTCTGTTCCAGGAGCCCATAACCTTGGTGTGGTCCTCAAAATTTATATCTGTATTAGAAGCCATTAGCATGAAAATGTTATTTAATATTCCAGAATCATATCTGGAAGATCACTTTTTCACTCTTGTTCCCCATTGAAAAAAAAATTTCACCTAAAATTTTTTCTAAGAATTAAAAAATAAGAAAATTTATAACCTAGACCAACTGTATTCTTGATGCAATTGTGTCTTATACCATGATACGTTAAAAACACAGGGACATTGAAACTAGCAAATAATGTGACTGGAAAGCATCAAGAATATTCCTACTAAAGAGGTACCAGTAAGATGATGTATATGTTACCATCTTTTCAAGTTGTAAAGAAAGTGCTTGAACTTTGCATCATTTGAAGTGTGATAGCATATAAACAAGATACTTAATTCCAGAGAAGAATCATGCATTGGCACCTGCTAACTAGCCAAGTCGTGATGCTTGTGTTTGTGTATGTGTTTAATAGTCTGTTATATTCCAGTTTTGCTTTTTGACAAATATGCATTTAAATGTATGTCTTAACTATATACTTTTTTAACAAATGTTTATTTGCTAAAGACAATATCCTTTGAAACCCAGCCCAGAAAGCGACAGCTTAGACTATGAGGTCTGACACATTCTGCCTTTAACTTATCTGTGTGTGTGTGTGTGTGTGTTTAATCAGTACTAATGACTTTATGGCAAGGTTTGTGGACAGAGAAAAACAAGGAGAAGGTCAGGTAAACCAAACTATTATCTGTCAAATTATCTTTTTCTTTTCTAAAAAAAAAATATAACATTAGAGATTAGAGCCCCAACAAAACAATTTTTTCCCTTTCTACTTAAAAGCATTCTTGCCTCATTGATGTTTAATGCTTAAAATGATCAAAAGGGATGCCTTTGTTTGCATCCATGTAAGCTGCCTTCCTTTAAGTTCAATGTTATAGCCCTGGAGGGCAATTCATTTACTTAGTTGCCTTTGGTCAGAATGGTTCCTGGGCCCTTTAGAAGGATATTGATCATTCAACCACTAAGCTATTTGCAGAAAAGCAGATGAAACCACTTCATGTCTTTCATAAAAATACTTTCAATGATAGTTGAAAGAGTTTTATTTACACCTGTCAATGCTGCCTTTTATGTCTATGTTTTACTTTCTGCAGAATTTATCTTCACTGCATCATATATTTAAATAAAGCATAGGTCACTCTGATTATAGTAGAACTCACGAGGCAATGTGGGACTCCCATGGACAATTTTGGTTGCTTTTTTAGGGGGTCATTAGAGCCATTCCCAAATAGTCCAGCTCCCCTTCCTTCCCAACTCACCATAGGATTGCACTTCCCTGTCACAGGAGTTGGGAGTGGTCAGGAGACTTGCTCTGATGCAGAGATGGGTGTGGAAGTTGTGTGTGTCACTTCTAGACAGAAGGT
The DNA here is from genome assembly GCF_029378745.1 of Bos indicus. Lineage (NCBI taxonomy): Eukaryota > Metazoa > Chordata > Mammalia > Artiodactyla > Bovidae > Bos > Bos indicus. Next base: position 118,440,199 of record NC_091760.1, read on the forward strand.
TTAAGAGCTAGCCTGCCCCTATACACATCTCTCACCACACTGGCATCATAACCAGTCTCGATCCAGAACTGGCTTTCCTTTCAGCCTGAGTTCCAGAGGACATGAAGAGGTGGAACAAAGCTCCTGCTGACATTTGACAGACACGTGGCATCATTATAAACCTGAGCTGTTTTAAACTATCAAGATTTGGGGGCTGCTTGTTATGGGAGCATAACCTATGCTTTCCTATTTCATCTCTTTTTTTTTTAAGTCTCAAGGAGAAATTATCTTGTAAGTGCCAATTAAAAGGGAATTTTGTTTCAGGGTCACAATAACCAAATGAGAACATTAGCTTTTATCTAAATGGAGCAAATTAATTAAAGTTCTGCATTTATATAATAAGCCGGTTGCGTCTCCCTCTCAGAAATAGTTTCATTCTTAAAAAGAAGGAGAAATCATGGAAGCTTTTGGACCACAGACTGTCATTGCCACTTTTATTTTGAAAATCTTTTCCTTGTCATTTTATTACTAAAGAACACATGTCCCTGAGTAAGTCACTTCATTTTGCTAAACCTCAGTTTCCCTGCTATTGGAGAAGACTCACGGTTCTCCCTGCAGTATCTCACAGCAGTAACTTTCTGTGCTTAATGCACAGTTCATAGAAATCAGTAGGAAAATTAAGTGGAAACTAGAACTCATCTTTTAGCTCTTCTAGCTTCTGAAAAGTGTTATTAAAGCTTGAAGTAATTCTGTGAGACTATATCCTCCCTGAGAGAGAGGCCTAAAGTGAAAGAAAGAGGATTTTCAAAGAAATGAAAATGTTAGAAAATTTGGGGGTTTTTATTTTGTCTGATTCTCAGTATATGTTTGATTGAAGTGTAATCTATAATACATCTGGGGAAAATGTAGATGTTTAATATACATCTTCATAAGTGAAGAGCTCAGTGAATTTTCACAAAGTACACACACTTTTTAAGTTGAAGTATGGCTCAGTGGTGGTGAAGTCAATGGCAGCCCACTCCAGTACTCCTGCCTGGAAAATCCCATGGACGGAGGAGCCTGGTGGGCTGCAGTCCATGGGGTCGCTGAGGGTTGGACACGACTGAGCGACTTCACTTTCACTTTTCACTTTCATGCATTGGAGAAGAAAATGGCAACCCACTCCAGTGTTCTTGTCTGGAGAATCCCAGGGATGGGGGAGCCTGGTGGCCTTCTGTCTATGGGGTCACACAGAGTCGGACACGACTGAAGCGACTTAGCATTGTTGAAATGTCATGTAACGCTAAAGAAGCACATGAAATATTTTTGGTTAAACTGGTTTTTGGAAATTTTTATGTTGGATTAAACTGATTAAGTTATATTTTAGTGGCCTTTGGAAAAGTTTTTTACAGTAACTTAAGATTATTTCTATCTAAACAATGAAACTTTAAGATCCTATCAAAGATCAAAGAATTTTACTAATGTTCAATTCACAGGAATGCTGTGTTTCATAAACATTGATGTAAGTTTAAATCTCAAGTCAAACAATTTTTATTAGCATATATTTTGTGACTACATTGAATCTTTAACAAAGAGTACAAAGTAATCAAAGAATCAAATGTTACTGTGTGTATCCTAAGAAGGGGGAGAATGAAATGATTTAACTTTTTGTGTATTAGTAGTATCTAGCTTTTTGGAGCGGAGAAGGCAATGGCACCCCACTCCAGTACTCTTGCCTGGAGAGTCCCATGGACAGAGGAGCCTAGTGGGCTACAGTCCATGGGGTCGCTGAGAGTCGGACACAGCTGAGTGACCTCACTTTGATTTTTCACTTTCATGCGTTGGAGAAGGAAATGGCTACCCACTCCAGTGTTCTTGCCTGGAGAATCCCATGGACGGGGGAGCCTGGTGGGCTGCCGTCTATGGGATCGCACAGAGTCGGACACGACTGAAGCAACTTAGCAGCAGCAGCATGGCTCAGTGGTAAAGAGTCCACTTGCCAATGCAGGAGACACAGGAGATGTGGGTTTGATCTCTGAGATGGGAAGATCCCCTGGAGGAGGGCATGGCAACCCACTCCAGTATTCCATAGGATTGAACAGACTCTGATACGACTGAAGCAACTGAGCTCAAAGCTCAAAAAAAAAAAAAGTTAATTTGCAATGTTGTGTTAGTTTCAAGTATACGGCAAATTGATTCAGTTATACATATACATTTGTTGTTGTTGTTTAGTCACTAAGTCATGTCAGACTCTTGTGACCCCATGAACTGCGGCCTGCCTGGCTCCACTGTCCGGCATTTCCCATGCAAGAATACTGGAGGGGGTTGCCATTTACTTTTTCAGGAGATCTTCCCAACTGCTGAGGGATCAAACCTGTCTCTCCTGCATTGGCAGGAGGGATTCTTTTACCACTGAACCACCAGGAAAGCTTATATAGATATTTACACACATACATACACACATACACACACATATATATTATATATCGTATATATAATCTTTAAGATTATAATCTTATATAATAATTGGCTTCCCTGGTAGCTCAGCTGGTAAAGAATCTGCCTGCGATGCAGAAGACCCCAGTTCGATTCCTGGGTCAGAAGATCCCCTGGAGAAGGGATAGGCTACCCACTCCAGTATTCATGGGCTTCCTTGGTGGCTCAGATTGTAAAGAATCCGCCTGCAATGGAAGAGACATGGGTTCTCTCCCTGGGTTGGGAAGATCCCCTAGAGAAGGACATGGCAACCCACTCCAGTATTCTTACCTGGAGAATCCTCATGAACAGAGGAGCTTGGCAGGCTACAGTGCAAGAGGTCACAAAGAGTCAGACATGACTGAGTGATTAAGCACAGCACATACATAAAATCTTTTTCAGATTCTTATCCACTGTAGGTTATTACAAGATAGTGTGTATAATTCCCTGTGCTCTACAGTAGGTTCTTGTTGCTTACATGTTTTATTTATAGTAGTGTGTATATGTTAATCTTAAACTCCTAATTTATCCCTCTTCTCCATCTTTCCCCTTTAGTAACCATAAGTTTGTTTTCGAAATCTGTTTCTGCTTTGTAAATAAGTAGCTTTGCGTCATTTTTTAGATTGCATGTATAAGTGGTATCATGTGATACTTGTCTTTGTCTGATATACTTCATGGAGTATGATAATCTCTAGGTCCTTCTATGTTGCTGCACATGGCATTGCTTCATTCTTTTTTATGGCTGGGTAATACTCCATTGTATATATGTATCACACCTTCTTCATCGAATCATCCATCTATCGACATTTAGGTTGCTTCCACGTCTTTGCGATTATAAATAGTGCTGCTGTAAATATAGGGATGCATGTATCTTTTCAAATTAGAGTTTTTATCTTTTACAGATGTATGCCAAAGGGTGGGATTGCTGGATTATATTATATTTTTAGTTTCTTAAAGAACCTCCATTGCTATTCTTCACAAAGCCAACACACTCTTAAAATCAGCTCCCCAGAGATCCTCCCTGTCACTCCTGCCTGACACAGGGTTCCACCCTCCTGACTTTGACTAGGCTCACTTCTAACAGCAGAGATTAGTCTTGCTGCTTTTTAATGTCAATGAAGAGCGCCACAGGTACTCTTTTGTGCTTCACCTCTTAAATGGTAGACTCATTTGTGTTTTTGCGTGTGGTTGCAGTCTGTTCTCATTGCTCTGTAATGTTCTAGTGTGTGCATTTACTACAGTCTATCCATTCCAGTGTGATGGACACTTGGGATGTTTCCGGGTCTGGGCTAGTATTAATAGTGAATATTTTAATGGTTCAGGAGGTAGACATCCTTAGGCCTAAGTTAGAGGATCTAGCTCTGTTGCAGAAGATTGTATTTTGGAGCATCTCACTGTGGATGGAGGGGAGTAAGCCATTCTGAAGTCCTAGGTAGGAGAAGGGAGAGAAGGAGGGAGGGAGAGGGTGGAGATTCCTTGCAGCTAGAGGACTAAGTGCTGCTGAGTTCTGCTGTTCCCAGCCAGAATGCCACGTCCCTTTAGTTTAATCCTTTGAACCCTCAGGCAGTACCATCATGTGGAATTCCCTGAAAAGCGTTTTCTGGAGCAGCATTGTTGTGTCAAAGCAGGAAGTCAGCAAAAAAATGGTAGATGCTTAGAAGGAAAATGTTTTTTCTAGACTTGTTATTCAAAACTGAAGGAATCCTGTAAACACAGTATGTCAAATACCAAATAAAATGCATTAAAATTCATAAGGGAGAGGGAGAATATGAGCAATTGCTAATCACCTGATTCCCTTTTTGGTGGATCTTGAAACTTACAGTTTCCCTGATGCCACTCTCAATCCAATTTGGGGTGCGTAATCATAGTAAAAATGGTAAGAGATCCTTAAGTATGACTTTTTCTTTGTTTTCTCTATAAAAATATGAAATTATGAGAGAATAAATAAAAGGCAGCATACCAATAAGCTTGTCAGTTCAAATGTCATACTTGTTTTCATTCCTGAAACTTGGGGCTTTTCTTGACCTCCTGGAATGCAAACTCCTTCTGCCACCAAATGCATTCCATTTCACCCTGAGTTGCCAGCTCCTCTCTTTGGTCATGTTTTCTTCATGCATGTTTTGGTAAATTGACCCACTAGCTATTGGTCCAAAGAAAGCAATAGTTTAGTTAAATTAATGTAGCTTATTGAGTACTTTGTGTACCTTCTCTCTAATCCTTCCTGTAATTTTGAGCATTATGATCTCTGTTTTGCAGAGGAGAAAACTGAGGCTCAGTGAGATTAAGACTTGTAGCTTAAAAGGTACAAGGTCAGTATTTGGACATGAATCTGTTCTTGACCTCCATCTTTCCACTGGAGGTATGTCTGTGCTGAGACTTATATTCTCAACCCAAAGTTGCAGAGATTTAACAAATTACGTGTGGTGATCTTAGAACGCTCATTTTTATCTGAAGGCTATTTTGTCCTGCACAGGACATTTGGCAATGTCTGGACAGAGGGAGGGGAATACTACTAGCATCTAGTGGGTGGAGGCCAAGAATACTGCTAAACATCTTTCAGTGTGTAGGACAGCCCGACTACAAAGAATTCAGTTGAGTTCAGTCACTTAGTTGTGTCTGACTCTTTGTGACCCCACAGACTGCAGCACGCCAGGCCTCCCCATCCATCACCAACTCTCGGAGTTTACTCAAACTCATGTCCATTGAGTCAGTGATGCCATCCAACCATCTCATCCTCTGGTGTCCCCTTCTCCTCCCACCTTCAATCTTTTGCAGCATCAGGGTCTTTTCAAATGAGTCAGTTCTTCGCATCAGGTGGCCAGAATATTGGAGTTTCAGCTTCAGCTTCAGTCCTTCCATTGGATATTCAGGACTGATTTTCTTTAGGATGGACTGGTTGGATCTCCTTGCAGTCCAAGGGATTCTCAGGAGTCTTCTCCAACACCACAGTTCAAAAGCATCAATTCTTCGGCACTCAGCTTTCTTTATAGTCCAACTCTCACATCCATACATGACCACTGGAAAAACCATAGCTTTGACTAGACAGACCTTTGCATTACCTTGGCAAAGTGATGTCTCTGCTTTTTAATATGCTGTCTAGGTTGGTCATAACTTTTCTTCCAAGGAGCAAGTGTCTTTTAACTTCATGGCTGCAGTCACCATCTGCAGTGATATTGGAGCCCAAATTATCTGGCTCCAAATATACTTGCCGTCCAGGTTTTTGTGCATCATAATGTGCTTATTAACCTTAAAAAGAAAAAGGAAATGGCAACCCACTCCAGTATTCTTGCCTGGGAAATTCCATGGATAGAGGAGCCTGGCAGGCTACAGTCAGTGAGGTCCCAAAGAGTCAGACACAACTAAGCAACTGAATACACAAGCTTAAAAGAGTGATAAATCGCATTTGAAGGGAGCAAAGAGGGATAGTTGAATATATCAATACATTAAGAGTCAGAATATCTGTGTTCTGGTCCCAGGTCCTCTGTTAAGTAGCCTCATAACTTTGTGAAAATAGACTCTCTAAACCTCAGTTACCCTGTGAGTAAATGGTGAAAATAGTATCTGTCTTATCAATTTATTAATCCATCAGATTTTTATTTATTACCCACAATGTCTCAGACACTGAGAAGGCAATGGCACCCCATTCCAGTACTCTTGCCTGGAAAATCCCATGGACGGAGGAGCCTGGTAGGCTGCAGTCCATGGGGTCGCGAAGAGTCGGACAGGACTGAGGGACTTCCCTTTCACTTTTCACTTTCATGCATTGGAGAAGGAAATGGCAACCCACTCCAGTGTTCTTGCCTGGAGAATCCCAGGGACGGGGGCGCCTCATGGGCTGCTGTCTGTGGGGTCGCACAGAGTCGGACACGACTGAAGCGACTTAGCAGCAGCAGCAGCATGTCTCAGACTGAGTTAGACACTGAGTATGTAGCAGGGAAGGGCTACCCTGGTGGCTCAGCGGTAAAGAATCTGCCTGCAACGCAGGAGATGTGGGTTCGATCCCTGGGTTGGAAAGATCCCATGAAGGAGGGCTTGGCATAAATATTCCAGTATTCTTGCCTGGAGTTATCTCATGGACAGAGGAGTCTGGCAGGCTATAGTCCATGGGGTTGCAAAGAGTTGCACAAAACTGAAGTGACTGAGCATGCAAGCATGCAGCAGGGAACAAAATGGGCACCAACCCTACCTTCACGTAACTTAGTGGGAAACAGAGATAAGAACTATGAGATAATCTGGTAACCTAGAGATGGGATACATAATCTAGTCCTAGGCAGTGAGAGAAGTAAGAGGTAAACTGATAACTAGAGAACAAGAAGGTAGGCAAGCAAAAAATAAGGGAAGAAAGTAGAGAGTTCCGTGTTTGCAAAAGTCCAGAAGTGAGAAAATACATGGGGTAATAAAAAACCTGAGAAATATCCAGTATGACTGAGTACAGCATTCAAAGGGAAGAAAGAGGCATGCCTGGGGAGGGAATTCCTGCTCAGTTCTTGGAAGATTTCATGGGCCGGGGTAAGGAATAGAAATTTCAGCCTGGGGCAGAGAGGGAAAAATGAAAGGTTTTAAAAGCAAGGGGGTGACATAGTTAGACTTGAGTTTTAGGAAGATCATTCAGATTGCAGGAGGAAATTGGGTTCTAATTATGCTAGTGACTAGGAGACCAGGTGTAGCTTGCTGCTGCTGTCCCAGCGCAGATCATGGTGGCCTCAACTGGGGTAGAGGCAACAGGATTGACAGACATGAATACATTTAAGAAAAGATCAACCAATTCCTGCTACTGAGGGCTTGATGAGATATCCGTGTCGTAGAGCACCAAAGTTCCCAGAATGAGGCATGACTGTCACTGCTGTCTAGAATCCGGAAATATTGATTTGATTCTATGAGGAACTGTATCTTTGTCTCATTAATGTGGAGCCTTTGTGGTATGTGATCAGCAGGGCGTAGGTCATATGTCTGCACTCAAACTGCAAGGGATTTTGGGAAAGTATGTATCTGGCTTCCCCCTGGGGAGAATGCCCTAAACTTAGGAAGGATGTTTAAGAAAGACAAATACTCCCTACAGTACCAATGGAATGTGATTTGTTAGAACCTATTTAAAAGCAAATCTGAAAATATCTTTCAAATTAAAAACATTCTTCCTCTTACAAGCCCCATTTCTCAGAATCTATTCCATAGAAGTAAAATTACCCATACGTAGAGAATATATTCATAGAGATATTATAGGAGCAAAAATTCTGGCTATTCTTAGTGGCAAAATTTTTGTAACAAAGTGAGTTAGAGCTAAACCAATTGGGACTGGGATTCTATGAAAGGCTGAGAGATGTGCTAGGACACCTCAAATAGTAACCTGTCATATTTCACAAAAATCTGATTCATACCATCTTCCGGGGAATGAGAGGAAGAGGGTTTTGTTTTTTTTCCCCTGAATGACTCGCTCCTGCTTCTTCAACAGCCCTGTCCAGACCCAAATCACTGAATATTTTGCTCATATTTGCTCTCAGCTTCACTCAGGAAGTGACCACTGATAACAGGGAAGGTACTGAGTTTTAGTTTACGCAGCTTCCCCCGGAGCTCTCACGCCTGCTCTTGGGTTCACCGTACATCACCCTTGGGCCAAGAAATTCTTTGTGACCTGTCCTGCAGGAAACAAGATCTTCACGGAGAAGCCCCTGAAGTAATCCCTGGATCTGAGCTGAAACTCTTCTGCCTACAGTTCCTTGTCTCTGGGTAACAGCTTGGTTATAACAGCTTTGTGGTCTTACTCTTCTTGGGCAGCTGTAACAAAATACTGAAGACTGGGCTTAACAGAGATTTATTTTCTCAGAGCCCTGCAGCTTTCAGACCAAGGAGCCAGCAGATTCAGTTTCCTGTGAGGGCTCTCTCCAAGCCAGGGAGATGGCCACCCCTCACTGTGTCCTCACCTGGTTAAGAGAGGGAGCTCTAGTGTCTCTTTCTCTTCTGATAAGGACAGTGATTCCAGCACGGAGTCTCCACCATCATGACCTCAGCTAAACTTCCTAAAGGTCCCATCTTCAAATACCATCACATGGGGAGTTAAGACTTCTGCATATACATTTTGGAGGGACGCAAACATTCCCTTCCTAGCATGGCTTCTGAATGTAGTCATCAAGAACACAAACTTTGAGGTCAGACTAAGTCCTGGTTCTGCCACTTACCTGCCGTATGAACTTGAGCAAGTTAGTTAGCCTTTCTGTGCTCCAGTCTCATCTATAAAATGGGTTAGGAACAGTATATCCGTTTCATGAGGCTGTTACGAGGATCAATTGGTTAACATATTTATATGTATATTACATATAACACATGTAATGAGGCTTCCCTAGTGACTCAGATGGTAAAGAATCTGCCTGCAAAGCAGGAGACGCAGGTTCAATCCATGGGTTGAGAAGATCCCCTGGAGAAGGGAATGGCAACTCGCTCCAGTATTCTTGCGTGGAAAATTCCATTGACAGAGAAGCTTGGCGTGCTACAGTCGATGGGGCCACGGAGTTAGACATGACTGAGCCACTAACACTTTCAGTATGGCTGTAGAGCAGTGCCTTAAATGTACAAAGATCATCATTCACTTCTCAATGTATATTAAATTAGTATCTTCCCCCAAGTACTTAACCTGGTTGACGTACTCTAGCAGCTTTCTTTCTCTCCCAACCTCTGGTTGATCCTTTTGTTTAAAAAACAAAGTTGTATTTATTATTAATACACAAGCAATATTATAGTAATGGTGATTCATAAAAGACACATGGCTAAACTTCTTGAGGGTGGGAGAGGAAAGGAGGAATTTCAGTTCTCTGGATCCATTCCTGAACTGGAGGACGTTCTACTACCCCAATACTTTCTGTACTTGCAATGTTGCTATTTTCCATTTTCTAAAGCTCTATTTAACCATTGTAATTTGCGGCTTTCTTCAAAGCTAAGTATAGAACAAAACATAATAATGCAAACTGGCTCCTGCTGAGCTGAAATGAGTAGTGTTCTGTCCCCAAATTCTCTTGTGAGCTTTAATAACTTCTTGAATCCCTCTGTTATTTTCCAATATTGTATACCTGTTCCAGAAGTGCTCATTTTGTCTTTCCTAAACTGGCTTTCCTCTGCTGGAAAAATGATTCTGCTCCTGTCCTCTTACCACACCTCTGTTTTTTGGTTTTCAGCTCCCATTCTGGGGTTATAACCAATTTAGCAGTTGTTGATCATGGTAAGAAGCTATAATTGAGTCAGCACTGGAGATGGAATGACTTGTCAGAACATTTCATTTGCGAGAAACCACTTCTAGGATCCAGAGAATGAGCAGGACCGTCCATATGCATTATACTTGCTTGGAAAGTAATAGAGGGGATTTCAAGATGGAGTTAGCTTGGGTTATATTCCTTGACTCTGTGGCATACTCTTCCTTTTTTTGTCTGTTTTAAAATTTAAGATTATCCTCTAACAGAGGCAGAAAAGTTCCCTGTCTGGGTTGAGGCCTGGACACTATGTTTAGACTGTGAGCTCTCAGAAAGAGCAAAATATTAATGCTCAGCTTGTCATGAGAACTCAGAAAACATGAATTCAAATCTACAGGCAGAAAGAAAGTGCTATGCTTAAAGAGACATGGGTTGGTTAGTGGTGACCTTATGGCTGCTTTTATAAATAATGGGTAGCTATGTTTGTTTCTATATTCAGATTCCTACGAAAAGGAGAATGTTTGGACTTTAAAAAGTACCAGGGTGAAAACAGTAAGGAACTGGAGCTGAAGTTTAGAATGAAAGGGGCAAGAGAGAACTGCCTCCTTGCTGGAATGTGAGGGGCTCCAGAGTACTTCCTGGGAAAGGCTGAGATACTTTTATACCCACATTCCCTCTGGACTCAATTGCCTACAATTCTGTGAGAGGTCTGTGGTCTTCAGCAGCACCATGCCCTTGTTCGCTCTGCCTGAAGCATCTCTTCCCACAGGTGCACTCACTACCCCCACCCAGACCCCATTCAAATGATGCCAAGTCTTCTCCCAGCTAGGCTTAAATCCCCTCCTCCTCTGCATTCCCATTGCTCTCTGTTCATGCCTCTAGTACTTAACACACTCCAGTGTCCATACTTCTTTTAAAATCAGACCTAGAGTAATGGATTTAGGGAGAATAATTTATTTGGGAAGAGATCTTAGGAAGCACTGTGAGGGAGTAGGAAGTGGGACCAAGAAAGGAGAAAAGCTAATAAAATGTGTTTTAATGAGCAGGTTATTGCTGTGAGCATCTAGCCTTAGTTCCATTAGGGACCTCCTGAGAGACTGAGTGACATGGGCTCAAAAAGTTTCCTACTTAAGGGCAAGGAACGCCACTCTCACTGGGTGAAAATTGTCCTGGAGGTGTTATTTCTCTGACAATTCCAGTCTGCCTCCAAGGTGCTGAGCTACTCCAAGGTTAAAGAGTGCCTTTATGTGGAGAGATGCCATAACTCCTGGTGGAACTATCCAGAGTGGAAGAAGGGGGACGCTGAAGGGATATGGACTTAGCAAGGACAGCCTGCTACAATGATTGACAGTTGTGTAAGCTTTTGGAAGGCAGGATATGAACTGCACTCATCTTTATACACCCAAAATATCCAACATGCAGCCTTGTACCTAGCTGGTGCTTACTTACTGTTAAATAAATGAGGTTAATGAGCGCCAAAGAATTGATGCTTTTGAACAGTGGTGTTGGAGAAGACTCTTGAGAGTCCCTTGGACTTCAAGGAGATCCAACCAGTCCATTCTGAAGGAGATCAGCCCTGGGATTTCTTTGGAAGGAATGATGCTAAAGCTGAAACTCCAGTACTTTGGCCACCTCATGTGAAGAGTTGACTCATTGGAAAAGACTCTGATGCTGGGAGGGATTGGGGGCAGGAGGAGAAGGGGATGACAGAGGATGAGATGGCTGGATGGCATCACTGACTCGATGGACATGAGTCTCAGTGAACTCCAGGAGTTGGTGATGGACAGGGAGGCCTGGCGTGCTGCGATTCATGGGGTCGCAAAGAGTCGGACACGACTGAGCGACTGATCTGATCTGATCTGAATGAACATAAAACACATCTAATGAGCCAATGACGCATTTGACTAATACATAGTGAAATACTGACTGTGCACCAGAGTAATCAGTCAGGCCTTGTTCCTGCTCTTGGGGGAGCTGACAGTCTCACAGAAATGACAGACAACAAACAAATAGTTACAGTGAGGTTGATGAGTATATTGACTGACATCATCAGTGTACTTATCACTCATTGGAACCCCCTCTCACTGGTATCACCCATTGGTACAAAACCTATCATTTGAATCTTAGCAGGTTAGATTTTTATCTTCTAAGTTTATTTTTCAGATAGAGAGTAGGAACAGAGATTAACTTTATGAAGTTATTTCAATGTGATTTCACATTCTGGATTGGTAGACTTGGATTAGGATTTTAAACAGACATAAAAGGACATGATAAATGGAAATGTAGAAATACAACTTCCTGATTCCTTTCCGGTTTTTACTTAAAAACTGATCTGTTAAAATAGCTAAGTAGATCCTTGATTCAAGAAACCAGAGGAAACAGGGTATTTTCTTGCCTTGCCTGATAAGTAATACTCAGTGAATGCTGAAAAGAAGCTCAGAAAAGGAAAGAAAAAATTGTCCCCCAAAGTGGGCTTGTCTGTTTCGATTTCAGTTTGAGATGAGGAGGCTGAACAATATACCAACAGAACTTTTGACCATAGCACTTCAGTTTTCTAGAACTTTAAAAAATAATGCCTGTCAGTTTCCAATCTGGTGTGTAAGGGACTTGGTGTTTACTCAAATGAATTAAAAACTTATGTGCACAGGTGTGTATGGCAGCTTAATTCATAGCCGCCCAGACTTGGAAGCAGCCAAGGTATCTTTCAGAAGGTGAATGGATACACAACTGTGGTACCTTCAGATTATGGAATATTATTCAATGCTAAAATGAAATGAGCTATCAAGTTATGAGACGACCCAGAGGAAACAAACAAATACTGCTCCATGAAAGAAGCTGATCTGAAAAGGCTTTATATTGTATGACTTCAATGATACGATTTTCTGGGATAGGTAAAACTATGGAGACAATATAAGAAAAAAGTCAGTGGTTTTCAGGGGTTGTGAGGAAGGCAGAGATGATAGGAAGAGCACAGAGGATTTTTAGGGGACTAAAACTATTCTGTATGATATAACAATGGTGGAGTTAGATACATGTCATTAAAAATGTGTCAAATCCCATAGAATGTAACATCACAAGTGAACGGTAATGCAAACTATGGATTTAAGGTGAAATGCACTCAATATGCCAGCAAATTTGGAAAACTCAGCAGTGGCCACAGGACTGGGAAAGGTCAGTTTTCATTCCAATCCCAAAGAAAGGCAATGCCAAAGAATGCTCAAACTACTGCACAATTGCACTCATCTCACATGCTAGTAAAGTAATGCTCAAAATTCTCCAAGCCAGGCTTCAGCAATATGTGAACCGTGGACTTCCAGATGTTCAAGCTGGTTTTAGAAAAGGCAGAGGAACCAGAGATCAAATTGCCAACACCCGCTGGATCATGGAAAAAGCAAGAGAGTTCCAGAAAAACATCTATTTCTGCTTTATTGACAATGCCAAAGCCTTTGACTGTGTGGATCACAATAAACTGTGGAAAATTCTGAAAGAGATGGGAATACCAGACCACCTGACCTGCCTCTTGAGAAATTTGTATGCAGGTCAGGAAGCAACAGTTAGAACTGGACGTGGAACAACAGACTGGTTCCAAATAGGAAAAGGAGTCTGTCAAGGCTGTATATTGTCACCCTGGTTATTTAACTTCTATGCAGAGTACATCATGAGAAACGCTGGGCTGGAAGAAGCACAAGCTGGAATCAAGATTGCCGGGAGAAATATCAATAACCTCAGACATGCAGATAACACCATCCTTATGGCAGAAAGTGAAGAGGAACTCAAAAGCCTCTTGATGAAAGTGAAAGAGGAGAGTGAAAAAGTTGGCCTAAAGCTCAACATTCAGAAAACGAAGATCATGGCATCCGGTCCCATCATTTCATGGGAAATAGATGGGGAAACAGTGGAAACAGTGTCAGACTTTATTTTTCTGGGCTCCAAAATCACTGGAGATGGTGATTGCAGCCATGAAATTAGAAGATGCTTACTCCTTGGAAGGAAAGTTATGACCAACCTAGATAGCATATTCAAAAGCAGAGACATTACTTTGCCAACAAAGGTCCGTCTAGACAAGGCTATAGTTTTCCTGTGGTCATGTATGGATGTGAGAGTTGGACTGTGAAGAAAGCTGAGCACCAAAGAATTGATGCTTTTGAAGTGTGGTGTTGGAGAAGACTCTTGAGAGTCCCTTGGACTCCAAGGAGATCCAACCAGTCCATTCTAAAGGATATCAGTCCTGGGTGTTCATTGGAAGGATTGATGCTAAAGCTGAAACTCCAGTACTTTGGCCACCTCATGTGAAGAGTTGACTCATTGGAAAAGACCCTGATGCTGGGAGTGGGGCAGGAGGAGAAGGGGATGACAGAGGATGAGATGGCTGGATGGCATCACCAACTCAATGGACATGAGTTTGAGTAAACTCTGGGAGTTGGTGATGGACAGGGAGGCCTGGCGTGCTGCAGTTCATGGGGTCACAAAGAGTCGGACACGACTGAGCGACTGAACTGAACTGAACTGATGTTTTAGTGCAAGTTCACTGATGGCAACAAATGGAACACTGTGGTTTGGGATGTGGTTGGTGGGGAGGTTGTGCATGTGTGGGGCTAGGGAATATATGGAAACTCTGTACTGTCTGCTCAATTCTGCTGTGAACCTAAAACTGCTCTAAAAATAAATTTTATTAATTATATATCATTGAACTGTTAGAAACACAAGCCTATATTTTACCAAATTAAAAGAAATCTTTTTTTTTTTTTGAGTCATGGTGCAACTAATTAACTTTTGGGTGGCATAATTTGACATGAGAATTCATGGTGCCTTTTTACATTTATATTTAAACTAAATATAATTCAATAAAATACTTATTATGGATTCTACTGCCACTCACGTTGACAAGAACTATTGAGAAATATTAATCTTAAAATACATAGTTCAGAGATGCTAGATCATCTTTATTCATGAAATTATGTTCCCAGAAACAGTCTAGATTTCATTTACACAGTTTGTGCTTCCCTGCATCTCATTCCCACATTTGTATTCTCTGCCTCCCTTTATAAGCATAAGGGCTCCACATAATGGGACATGATTTGCAATATACATTTAGAGAACGGTCCTAATTGCTCTGGATTTTCAGCTCAGAATATACATATTGGTGGGTAATTGTTAAACTATCATATATTATTCTAAATACCAATGATAACTATTTTAACAGTCTTGTCTATCAAAAAAAGAAATTTTATCCACAGGGAGGTTAGGCAACTGAATGGTTTCTTGTATCAGGCTCTGTAAGAAAAAAAGAATGCAGGGAATATGGGGGCCAGCTCTCACCTAACTTCTTCTTAGATTAAGAGATCATTGCATTAGTACTGATGTCTTCTCCTATAACTTACCCCAAATAACACACATGTCTTTAAGTGGAATCACCAACACTTTTGTTTTTGTTTATCTTTCCTCGCATTACTTTGTCTTTGATGAGCATGCATTAAGGATGCAATAAAAAACCTCTTTAAAGGGGCAGAGTTTTTAATTTGTTGTTTAAAAAGCTTCGGAATGGGACATTTTACTCAGGAATTCTTAACAACTTTTGCTCCATGCTGCCCTTTGGTGGTGTGGGGAAGGCTATCTAACCTTCACAGAGTTAGAACTGGAAGAGGAAATGTTTACTGATTTTAATAGAAGGTAAGCCTAGAAAAAAGTGAAAGTGAAGTGAAAGTCACTCAGTAATGTCTGACTCTATGCAACCCCATGGACTATACAATCCATGGAATTCTCCAGGCCAGAATACTGGAGTGGGTAGCCTTTTCTTTCTCCAGGGGATCTTCCCAACCCAGGGATCGAACCCAGGTCTCCCACATTGCAGGTGGATTCTTTACTGGCTGAGCCACAAGGGAAGCCTGGGGTCACAGCCTAAGCTGAGTCAGGACAATGAATGAATGAATCACAAACAAGGGAAAGAAAACTGGCACAGGATTTTCCTGGAGCTCATGGAAAGCTTCTGATGGAATCCCTGCTGCTTTCTTACAGCAAGTGCTTTTTGAGGTAGCCAAGCTTATCTTTTTCATCATATGCACATTCCAGTCAAGACATTTTAAAATATGAAACGTCCCCATTTTCCATAAGGCTGGTTTAATTGCAAACATTCACAGAAGAGAGGTTAGACCCTGACAGATGACATTGCTCCAAGTGCATCATCCCTCACCCTTGGGGTCGGCACAGGACTCCAAGCTGAGCATCATCAAAGGCTCTGCCAGAGGCTCTGTCTTAAGTACATCAGAATGACCTGGCCCTGATATTTGGTGGTGCCCCAGGGTATCTGGGGGCAAGACAGGAATTCACAATGAGAAAGTTACATGTGGCCTGTGTGGAGATCCTTTCAATTAAAGCTTTTAACGTTTTTTCACAAGCAACCCCTAGGGATTCAGTCATTCTTATCACTAGCTTTGATGGATGGCAGGCTAATGCAGCAAATGGCTCACCCAGCTCGCTTGCAGATACCAGCAAATTCAGATCGTCTACCTTCTCTGGAAAGCTCCTCATGCTTCTGTTAGGGACATAGGTCAAGAAGCTTTAAGAAATGTTGATTTTTACTTAAATAGGTGCATAACTGCTGTTTTCAGCAGAAATTATTCCTGTGGCTTGTTTTTGTCAGAATAATGTTCACTCATCTTGTGTTTTCTTGATAAACTGGGCAGCAGCCTGGTATCAGGAGCAGAACAGTCCAGCTATTTATTGTGTGACTCTAGACAAATCACTTAACTTCTCAAAACCCACTTTTTCTCATATCTGCAATGGGGTAAAATGCCTGGCTTATAGTTCTCATTCTGATTCAGAGGAGGGTCCTAGTCGGTACCTAAGTCATTATTCATGAGTCTAACTCTAAGGAGCTGTTATGTATGAGTAGAGTTGTCTGTGTCTGTATGTGCACACATGTGTTAAATATTAATACATATCCATCCATCTATCTATGCTATGCTATGCTATGCTATGCTATACTATGCTAAGTCAGTTCAGTCGTTTCCGACTCTGTGTGACCCCAGAGATGGCAGCACACCAGGCTCCCCCGTCCCTGGGATTCTCCAGGCAAGAACACTGGAATGGGTTGCCATTTCCTTCTCCAATGCATGAAAGTGAAAAGAGAAAGTGAAGTCGCTCAGTCGTGTCCGACTCCTAGCGACCCCATGGACTGAAGCCCACCAGGCTCCTCCATCCATGGGATTTTCCAGGCAAGTGTACTGGAGTGGGTGCCATTGCCTTCTCCCCATCTATCTATATACACATACATATACATGAGCCAACATATAAGAACTGAAAAATTGCATACAAAAATGAAATATTTCCTGTTTTTTTTAAAGTAAAATCATAGCATTTGGCAACATTAGGGTAAGTGACAACGGCTCCCTGAGCTATGGCAAGTACTCACATCCTCACTTCCTGAACCACGTCCCTTCCTCTGAGGCCTGCTCTTTGGTCATTGGACTGTACCATATTCCATCTGCACCTCCACTGCCACCCCACCTTCTACTGCAGGTCTGGTGGCAAGAACTCTTCAGAAAGGCAGAGGCAAGCTCCAGTTTGAATAGACTGAGGATGTGTATTTACTTTTGTTTGTTTGCTTGTTTTAATGTTTTTATTGAAAAGACAATAAAATAGGATAAAAAAAGAGCAGTGACCATTTTAATCAAACTCTAACTTTACAATTATAAAAATATAACCAAAACTTCAGTTTCTTCTATACATTTTTCTGTAAACTTAATGCCAGAGTAATTCTCAAAGCCAAACTATAAATGATGCTTGTACACTATGATGTGAACACAGCAACCAAAGTTTAAGTTTTTAAAGTATTGATCTGTCCCTTAACAGAACGTGATACATTTTCCCAACTTAACTCTAGTCTCACAATACAATCCAAGACTAAAATAAAAATTACATCTTAACTGGCTTAATCTAGACTTATTTAGGTTTTAGTCAGTTTTCTTTTTCCCCAAAGCAAGCTAGATATAATACAAGCTAATATTAAAGTGTGTTTTATGGCTCAAGTCAAATTACAGTGTTATGCTGCTCGTTATGTATTTAACAAAAGCAAATTGCTTCAAGTGAGTCCAGTTTAACCCCAACAATGAGTGATGTAAAACATGTGGAATAATTATGGGAAGCCAAACCTTACAGTTATAAAATCGGATTTGTATCAGTCAAAGCCCACTAATGACAGACCTCCTTGGTCTCTCAACTTGGTTAGTTAAACTTAGAAGAGAGGGATTCCAGAGGAGATGAGTCAGCTTTTTAAATTAAAAACTATTTCCAGCCTAACCCTATTCAAGAAAGTCCTCTGCCTGTTCAAGAAAGTCCTCTGCCTGTCTCCAGAGCTGCCAAACTGAGCAGATTGTGTTGCTGGAGGTGGGGATAAAACAGTGGGTCTGAGGGCATATTTCAGCCATGACAGTGCTTCTCCATCAGTGCTTCTCCATCCTTAGGGATTGTGTTGGTAATTTGTGAGGCTTTTGTTTTGTTTGTCACATGATTGGAGGGTACCACTTGCCTTCAGTAGGTAGGGCTAGGATAGAAGATGCTCTGTAGTGCTCAGGAAAATGACCCCCAATAAAGAGGTTTGCCATATCCCCCCTAACTTTCATGTATTCTGCCAGATATTCACACAGGTGAAAAACGTAACTGTCTTAACTGGAACCCAACTCCACTGTACATACACAGTGTCCTCAGATGGCTTTAATAAGCACCCACTTTTCTAGGAGCTCAGGTACTGTGTAGATTGAGGGAAGAGTGTACTTTCTTTGCTCAGAGGTTTACCAAGTACTGATCTCCATTTCAGAACCTGCCCGAAAGCATCACTGTTCAATGTATTTAGGGTGACAGTTCAACCAACTGAGTCAGTCCGCTGGTATAGATACTTTATTCAGGGTGTTTTTACCTATAGTAGTGAATATCTGATTACTTAATTAAGGATACTGTAGAGAAAAATTTGGGTTTCCTTAGGTGATGCTAGTGGTAAAGAACCCACCTGCTAATGTGGGAGACAAGAGAGACATGGATTCAATTTCTGGGTTGGGAAGGTCCCCTGGAGGAAGGAATGGCAATTCACTCCAGGATTCTTGCCTGGAGAATCCGGTGGACAGAGGAGACTGGTGGGCTACAGTGCATAGGTTCACAAAGAGTCAGACACAACTGAAGTAACTTAGCAGGCAGGCAGAGAAAAATTTGTACTTCGATGAAAAGTGTGTGTACTATGGAATAGCACACCCCTCTGGGTTATCTGATTCTGTGGGAATGATTCTACAACTCTGTAAATTGTAGATAAGTGATAACAATGTGAGATAATATTTGTCTATAGACATCTGAGTTCTGTCCT
Source organism: Bos indicus (assembly GCF_029378745.1). Classification (NCBI taxonomy): domain Eukaryota; kingdom Metazoa; phylum Chordata; class Mammalia; order Artiodactyla; family Bovidae; genus Bos; species Bos indicus. Next base: position 118,459,159 of record NC_091760.1, read on the forward strand.
TCCTAGTAGAGGTTCAATTATCCTCTCTTTTCCACTGCTGAAGAAACTAGCTTTGCCTTCATTTACATACATTTCAATATTCCTAATTTATAAATGTATCCATTTTTTGGCTTCTCTCTTGAATGGGTTATAACGTTTGCCAGGTTCTTTATTATGAGGTAATTGCCATAAATACATTTTATATCTCAGTGAGGGTCATGATTTTACCTGTTTGTTTTTTAAATTATCTTTCATCAGTTGTCTGAGTATTTGCAAGTTGAGAGACATGTCTTATTGAAGATTCCTTTCCCTTTGGTTCTCCTTTTATAACAAGGTGTTTTTTTTTTAATGTGTAATACATAAATTTCATTTCAAGATAACAAAAGGGCATTCAAATACTTGTTATAAAAGGGAGCATGAGATCTGAAAGGGTTGCAGTCGTAGATTCCATCAGAAATTCTCTGAACAAGCCCACATATGTTACTGATTAACTGAGTCATTATTTTTTGTCAGACAGAAAGTTCTAGAGTTCCAAGCTACTTATAGCAGTCACTAAGCTATGAATTATTTTGGGAACCAGTCTCCTTCCCCAGCTCCAGCTTGGTTAAATAGGAGAGGCATAAAGTAGCCTTTTATGGGTACCACTGACCCAAGTTTCATTTTTCAATACTTTCCCCCAGATCATCAAAAGTCAAGAGTATTCCAGACAAACTGCATTGTCTGACTGTCTTGGGTAATATCAAGAAAACATAAATTAAAAGAAGTAACTTTCCCTTATTCCCCCTTCCTTGATCCATATTTTTTCATCCCAAGATAAATACCCCATGAGTACTCATTCCCCACATCACCTCTAGGGAATACTGATTCTGACTTGCAGTCCTGCAGTAAGTCTTAGGTCCAACTCCTATAATACATGTATCTGTTGTCACATTTTAAAGTCCAGAAAGGGTGGAATTTCAGGCTGAAATTTCTTTAAGCTCAGAAAGAAACAGTGAAGTGGCTCACCCATCTTGACGCCATAAATTTCAACCCTAACTGCTGACTGAGAATGTCTTCAGCTGACAATGATGAATGAAAAAGAAAAAATCCACTCCTGGTTGTTTACTACTAAGATATCCTTATTTTAAGACATCACTTTTCCTTTTATTAAGTAAACATTTATCTCCCAAAAAGTACAGAAGAGCTAGGCAAATAAAAATAAACTTTAGAAAATTTATAAGCCTGGTTTATATATTGCTTTATTTAGAGGATAATTCACACATGTTTTTTTTTTTTTTCTTCCACCTACTAAAAGGAACATGCATAATAAATGAAACTAAGCTTGGCAGGAAATCCATCAATAAGGTTAATTTAAAGTGTAGGCAGGACACGAATCTCCATATGGATATCAAGGGGTTTGTTCTTGTTTCAAAACCAATTGACTTCTAGACATATAAGTATGCCTCTCTGAAGAACCACCAAATAGAAGGAAATTCCAGCAACTTAAACATCTACATCCTGATGATATGTTCTCTGAAAATTCATGTTTTAGATCACCTAAAATCAAGAGCAAGGCTTAGGCTAGAAATGGGGCCATTTGCTGCAAGCAGACACTCAGGACCTGGGCTGCAGGTTTCAAAATCTGGCACCATCACTTGCAAGCTCTATGACTTTGAGTAAGATACAAAAATATCCTGGGCCACAATTGCCTTATCTGTAAAATGATAGCATGCAGTGCTGTATAACTTCATATACAGTATATGTGGTTGAAATGACTACTGGAATCCATAAAAAAATTATTAGCATTGGCTGGGCATTACACCATTTAAGACAGTTTTTAAAAATCATAATTGGTGAGGGGAGATATGTGTAGAAATATGAGGAAGTATACTTTTAAAGATTACTTATTTTAAAAGAACAACTCCTCTAAAGAGGAGATAAGGACATAAGATAAGACCTTAGAAAATGGTAGAAATAATTTGTTTTTCAGCATGAGCAAACTTGGTTCTCTGTAGAACTTTAGTAAAGTTCTATCTTCTTGACCTAAGTCCTCCACCAAAGAGGATTTAGGACCAGAGAGGACTCTGACCCTTACTAGGTAAAAGACAGCTTTCTTGCTCATCCCATTGGGATTAAGTGTGGGCATAAAACACGAAAAACAAGAATCTTGGGAAATGAAGATCTTAAATATTTTCAGTAGTAAGACATTGCCTAACTCCTTATTTTTTTAGTCTCTAAAATGAGGGCTTCCCTAGTGACTCAGCTGGTAAGGAATCCGCCTGCAATGCGGGAGACCTGGGTTCAATCCCTGAGTTGGGAAGATTCCTGGAGAAGGGAACGGCTACCCACTCCAGTATTCTGACCTGGAGAATTCCATGGACTGTATAGTCTATTGGGTCACAAAGAGTCAGACACGACTTAGAGACTTTCACTTTCAAAATGAAGAGCATCAGTCAGAGCACTAAGGCAAGGAAGAGAAATAAAAGGCATCTAAATTAAAAAGGAGGAAATAAAATAATCTCTTTACAGATGACATGATCTAACTTGTACAAAGCCCTAAACATTTTACACACACACACATACACACACACACATACACACACACACATACACACACACACAAACTGTTAGAACTAATGAACAAATTTGTCAAAGTTGAAGGATACAAAATCAAGACACAAAAATCAGTTGTGTGTCTGTACACTAACAATTACTAAAGAAAATTCTGTTCATAATAGCATCAGAAAGAATAAAATACTTAGGAATAAACCTAACCAAGGAGGTGAAATACATTGAAAATTAAAGAATATTCCTGAAAAAATTAAAGACACAAACAAATGGAAAGATATCCCATGTTCATTGATTGGAAACAACATTTTAAGATGGCCACATCACCCAAAGCAATCTACAGATTCAACATAATCCCTGTCAAAATTTCAGCTACATATTTTGTAGAAATAAACTCATCCTAAAATTCATATGCAATCTCAAGGGATCCCAAATAGTCAAAAAATTTTGAGAAAGAAGAACCAAGTTGAAGGACTCACGTTTCCTGATTTTGAAATGTATTATGAAGCTACAGTAATCAAATAGTTTGGAACTGGCATAAAGACAAACAAATAGACTAATAGAATAGAGCAGACAGCTAGGAAATAAACCTTTGCATACATGGTCAAATGACTTTTGACAATAATGCCAAAAGGTGTCCTCTTCCCAATGGGGAAAGGACAGTCTCTTCAGCAAATATTGTTGGAAAAACTGGATATTCACATGCAAAATAGTGAAACTGGACCTTTATCTTACATGATACAGAAAAACTAAGTCAATATAAGACCTAAAGCTGTAACTGAGGAAAAATCATAGGAGGAAGTTTTCATGACATTGGATTGGCAGTGATTTCTTGACTATGACACAAAAAGCACAGGGAACAAAAGGAAAAATAGACAAATGGGACTACCTCAAATTTTAAAACTTTTATGTGTCAGAGGACATGATCAACATAGTGAAACGGCAACCTGAAGAATGGAAGAAAGTATTTGCAGGTCACATTAACTCCTGATTAGGAGTTAGTATCCAGGATATATAAAGACCTCCTACAGCTCAGCAACAAAACATCAGATAGCCTGTTTTTAAAACATGTAAAGAACTTGAATAGTTGTTAAATGGTCAGCAAGCATATGGAAAGATGCTTAGTATTTATCATCATCAGAGAAATGCAAACCAAAGCCACAGTGAGATGTCACCTCACACCCACTAGGACAGGTACTGTATGAAAGGAGGGAGGGAGGAAGGAAGGGAGAAAAACAAGAAAAAGGAAGCGTTGATCCTCATGTGGACCCATTGGAACACTTGTAGACTGTTGGTGGGGTTGCAAAATGGTGCAGCAACTATGGAAAACAGTATGGAGGCTTCAAAAAGTTAAAAATAATACTACCATGTGATCTAGCTATCCTACTTCTGGGTATACATCAAAAACTGAAAATGGACTCTTGAAGAGAGATTTTCACACTCATATTCATAGAAGCACTCTTCACAATAGCCAAGAGGTGGAAGCAAACCAAAGGTCCCTCGACAGATATGTATATATGTTATATACATATAATGGCATATTATTCAACTTTAAAAAGGAAGGAAGTCATGTCACATGCTACAGAATGGATGAATCTTGAGAATACTCTGCTAAGTGAAACATGCCAGTCACAAAAATACAAATACTGTATAATTCCACTTATATCTTAAAATATCTTAAAATAGTGAAATTTATGGAAACAAAGTAAAATGGTGGTTATTACTGCCTGGGGGAAGTGGGAAAAGACAACGTGTTACTTAATTGGGTAAAACTCAGCAGTGGTCACAGGACTGGAAAAGGTCAGTTTTCATTCCAATCCCAAAGAAAGGCAATGCCAAAGAAGGCTCAAACTACCGCACAATTGCACTCATCTCACACGCTAGTAAAGTAATGCTCGACATTCTCCAAGCCAGGCTTCAGCAATACTTGAACGGTGAACTTCCAGATATTCAAGCTGGTTTTAGAAAAGGCAGAGGAACCAGAGATCAAATTGCCAACATCCGCTGGATCATCAAAAAAGTAAGAGAGTTCCAGAAAAGATCTATTTCTGCTTTATTGACTATGCCAAAGCCTTTGACTGTGTGGATCACAATAAACTATGGAAAATTCTTCAAGAGATGTGAATACCAGACCACCTGACCTGCCTCTTGAGAAACCTATATGCAGGTCAGGAAGCAACAGTTAGAACTGGACGTGGAACAACAGACTGGTTCCTAATAGGAAAAGGAGTCTGTCAAGGCTGTATATTGTCGCCCTGGTTATTTAACTTCTATGCAGAGTACATCATGAGAAACGCTGGGCTGGAAGAAGCACAAGCTGGACTCAAGATTTCCGGGAGAAATATCAATAACCTCAGACATGCAGATGACACCACCCTTATGGCAGAAAGTAAAGAGGAACTCAAAAGCCTCTTGATGAAAGTGAAAGCCTCTTGGAGAGTGAAAAAGTTGTTTCAAAGCTCAACTTTCAGAAAACGAAGATCATGGCATCTGGTCCCATCACTTCATGGGAAATAGATGGGGAAACAGTGGAAACAGTGTCAGACTTTATTTTGGGGGGCTCCAAAACCACTGCAGATGGTGATTGCAGCCATGAAATTAAAAGATGCTTACTCTTTGGAAGGAAAGTTATGACCAACCTAGATAGCATATTCAAAAGCAGAGATATTATTTTGCCAACAAAGGTCTGTCTAGTCAAGGCTATTGTTTTTCCAGTGGTCATAATGGATGTGAGAGTTGGACTGTGAAGAAAGCTGAGCACTGAAGAATTGATGCTTTTGAACTGTGATGTTGGAGAAGACTCTTGAGAGTCCCTTGGACTGCAGGGAGATCCAACCAGTCCATTCTAAAGGATATCAGTCCTGGGTGTTCATTGGAAGGACTGATGCTGAGGCTGAAACTCCAATACTTTGGCCATATCATGCAAAGAGTTGACTCATTGGAAAAGACTCCGATGCTGGGAAGGATTGTGGGCTGGAGGAAGGGGATGACAGAGGATGAGATGGCTGGATGGCATCACCGACTTGATGTACATGAGTTTGGGTGAACTCTGGGAGTTGGTGATGGACAGAGAGGCCTGGCATGCTGCGATTCATGGGGTCGCAAGAATCAGACACAATTGAGTGACTGAACTGAGAACGGAGTTTCAGATTTGCAAGATGAAAAAGTTCTGGATATCTGTTTCAAAACAATGAAAGATATACTTAACACTGCTGAACTGTACAACTGAAATGGTTAAGATGGTAAACATTATCTTTTAACACAATTTTTAAAATGAAGAGAGTTAAATGAGATGCATGTGAAGGCTTCAGGAGGATGCTTTTCATGTAACAAATGCACATTAAATACTATTAGCTATTAATGAGGTTATCAAATACAAGTGCTCCAACATGGTTCTTTCTGTACCACCCCCTCCCCAGCCTTTCCCTGTCAGCACAACATGTTCTTTCTCAATCTGCACTTGTATTCTGTCCCATTTCATAGCTACATTTATACCTTTCTATGGCAACCCACTCCAGTACTCTCGCCTGGAAAATTCCATGGACGGAGGAGCCTGGTAGGCTGTAGTCCATGGGGTCGCTAAGAGTCGGACACGACTGAGCGACTTCACTTTCACTTTTCACTGTCATGCACTGGAGAAGGAAATGGCAACCCACTCCAGTGTTCTTGCCTGGAGAATCCCAGGGACGGGGGAGCCTGGTGGGCTGCTGTCTATGGGGTCGCACAGAGTCAAACATGACTGACACGACTTAGCAGCAGTGTCAAATGCAGGAGCAATGAATTGCTGAACACTGTGTCCTTGCTGAGTTCTACTCATCACTAGGAGTTTGGTAGATACATATTTTTTTTTAAGTTAAGATTTTTTTTTCCTTTCCATTATGACCAAAGCACATCATTGATTCAGAAAATATGGACAATAGTAAAGTAAGAAACAGAAAAAGAAAATTGCCCAAAGTCTCACCTTTTAAAAGTAATTGCACCTGTGGCGGATTCATTTTGATATTTGGCAAAACTAATACAATTATGTAAAGTTTAAAAATAAAATAAAATTTAAAAAAAAAGTAATTGCAGTCAGTATTTTCTTTAGTAACAATTTCTTGTATCAGAGTGAAAATATTAATAAAACACCAACTGTCTTAAAAGGAAGGTAAGAATTTAATATTCAAGTACATTTGGGAATTGTTTTCCTTGAGAATACCTCAGGGTAGGTTGAGGCACCTAGGTGCCAAGAGACTGATAGGGATGTTGAAATAAAAGACAGTATAACTGTGATAATGCAAATATATATCTTTTAGTTAATATTATTGTGGTTGCAGTCAAAATAACCCATCTCTGGCAACTGAAGTAAAAAGATGAATTAATTGATTTCAAAATATAATTTTCAAAAAGGTGAAACATATGACTCTCCTACTCAATGATATAGTATGTGTGTGTGTGATCTATCTATCTAATTAATAAGAGAACCAACAGGATGGTAAAACTGGTTAAATGGAGGATACATTGAGATGGATGTAATGGTCAGTAAGAAACAGGATGCTGAAATCAAATTGCTAAATTAGATACAAAACTAAACCCAAAGTAGTACAACTATAGCTTCTGTGGATACCCATTCCACTGGACAAACAAGATTTTTCTCTTAGACAAAAATTACATGTAACTTAATTTTAACAAACTTTTGGGAAATAGGGCCCTAATCAATTGTCCGCTGTGGTCCTAAGTTCCTTCTCTACAATGTCACATGACCCTTAGTCAGGCCCATTGGACACTTATCCAATATGACATTGAAAGGCATCAGATCAGATCAGATCAGTCGCTCAGTCGTGTCCGACTCTTGGCGACCCCATGAATCGCAGCACGCCAGGCCTCCCTGTCCATCACCAACTCCCGGAGTTCACTGAGATACAGTCATTCTTTATTTCCGAAGATTTGATCTTTTTTTTTTTTTAAGTGAACACAGTTTAAAGATTGTATATACCTTGCTGTTAAAGAGAGAATTGGTAAGATGTTACCACAGTTCAAAGGAAGAACAGATTTATAGACCAGGAATAACAAAATGAATATGCAAATAAAGGCAAAACTGATGTTTTCCACAGTGGGTAACAGAAACCAGTTAAACCTCTATTGGATTTAATTTACATGTCTATAAACAAGAATTATTTTACATTACTACTTTTTTCTTCTTTTAATTGTGGTATAGTTGACTTATAATGTTTTAATTTCAGGTGTATAATACAGCAACTAGTTATATGTATATGAATATATATATATTTTTTAGATTTTTCATGTGTGTCTTTATTTTTTAATATAAATTTATTTATTTTAATTGGAGGCTAATTACTTTACAGTATTGTATTGGTTTTGCCATACATTGACATGATTCCACCACAGGTGTACATGTGTTCCCCATCCTGAACTGCCCTCCCATCTCCCTCCCCATCCCATCCCTCTGGGTCATCCCAGTGTACCAGCCCCGAGCACCCTGTATCATGCATCGAACCTGAACTGGTGATTCATTTCACATACGATATTATACATGTTTCAATGCCATTCTCCCAAACCATCCCACCCTCGCCCTCTCCCAGAGTCCAAAAGACTGTTCCATACATCTGTGTCTCTTTTGCTGTCTCGCATACAGGGTTATCATTACCATCTTTCTAAATTCCATATATATGCATTAGTATACTGTATTGGTGTTTTTCTTTCTGGCTTATTTCACTCTGTATAATAGGCTCCAGTTTCATCCACCTCATTAGTACTGATTCAAATGTATTCTTTTTAATGGCTGAGTAATATTCCATTGTGTATATGTACCACAGCTTTCTTATCCATTTGTCTGCTGATGGACATCTGGGTTGCTTCCATGTCCTGGCTATTATAAACAGTGCTGCGATGAACATTGGGGTACATGTGTCTCTTTCAATTCTGGTTTTCTCAGTTTGTGTGCCCAGCAGTGGGGTTGCTGGGTCATGTGGCAGTTCTATTTCCAGTTTTTTAAGGAATCTCCACACTGTTCTCCATAGTGGCTGTACTAGTTTGCATTCCCACCATCAGTGTAACAGGGTTTCCTTTTCTCCACACCCTCTCCAGCATGTATTGCCTGTAGACTTTTGGAACGCAGCCATTCTGACTGACGTGAAATGGTACCTCATTGTGGTTTTGATTTGCATTTCTCTGATAATGAGTGATGTTGAGCATCTTTTCATGTGTTTGTTAGCCATCTGTATGTCTTCTTTGGAGAAATGTCTATTTAGTTTTTTTCCCCATTTTTTGATTGGGTCATTTATTTTTCTGGAATTGAGCTGCAGTAGTTGCTTATATATTTTTGAGATTAATTCTTTGTCCGTTGCTTCGTTTGCTATTATTTTCTCCCATTCTGAAGGCTGTCTTTTTACCTTGCTTATAGTTTCCTTTGTTGTGCAAAAGCTTTTAGGTCCCATTTGTTTATTTTTGCTTTTATTTCCAATATTCTGGGAGGTGGGTCATAGAGGATCCTGCTGTGATTTATGTCAGAGAGTGTTTTGCCTGTTTTCCTCTAGGAGTTTTATAGTTTCTGGTCTTATGTTTAGATCTTTAATCCATTTTGAGTTTCTTTTTGTGTATGGTGTTAGAAAGTGTTCTAGTTTCATTCTTTTACAGGTGGTTGACCAGTTTTCCCAGCACCACTTGTTAAAGAGATTATCTTTTCTCCATTGTATATTCTTGCCTCCTTTGTCGAAGATAAGGTGTCTATGGTGCGTGGATTTATCTCTGGGCTTTCTATTTTGTTCCATTGATCTATATTTCTGTCTTTGTGCCAGTACCATACTGTCTTGATGACTGTGGCTTTGTAGTAGAGCCTGAAGTTAGGCAGGTTGATTCCTCCAGTTCCATTCTTCTTTCTCAAGATTGCTTTGGCTATTCGAGGTTTTTTGTTTTCCATACAAATTGTGAAATTATTTGTTCTAGTTTTGTGAAAAATACCATTGGTAGCTTGATAGGGATTGTATTAAATCTGTAGATTGCTTTGGGTAGTATACTCATTTTCCTTATATTGATTCTTCCGATCCATGAACACAGTATATTTCTCCATCTATTTGTGTCCTCTTTGATTTCTTTCACCAGTGTTTTATAGTTTTCTATATATAGGTCTTTTGTTTCTTTCAGTTCAGTTCAGTTCAGTTACTCAGTCGTGTCCGACTCTTTGCAACCCCATGCATTGCAGCATGCCAGGCCTCCCTGTCCATCACCAACTCCCAGAGTTCACTCAGACTCACGTCCATCGGTTCGGTGATGCCATCCAGCCATCTCATCCCCTGTCATCCCCTTCTCCTCCTGCCCCCAATCCGTCCCAGCATCAGAGTCTTTTCCATTGAGTCAACTCTTTGCATGAGGTGGCCAAAGTACTGGAGTTTCAGCTTTAGCATCATTCCTTCCAAAGAACACCGAGGGCTGATCTTCAGAATGGACTGGTTGGATCTCCTTGCAGTCCGAGGGACTCTCAAGAGTCTTCTCCAACACCACAGTTCAAAAGCATCAATTCTTTGGTATTTAGCTTTCTTCACAGTCCAACTCTCACATCCATACATGACCACTGGAAAAACCATAGCCTTGACTAGCTGGACCTTTGTTGGCAAAGTAAGTATTTTATTCTTTTCATTGCAATGGTGAGTGGAATTGTTTCCTTAAGTTCTCTTTCTGTTTTCTCATTATTAATGTATAGGAATGCAAGGGATTTCTGTGTGTTGATTTTATATCCTGCAACTTTACTATATTCATTGATTAGCTCTAGTAATTTTCTGGTGGAGTCCTTAAGGTTTTCTCTGTAGAGGATCATGTCATCTGCAAAGAGTGAGAGTTTTACTTCTTTTCCAATCTGGATTCCTTTTATTTCTTTTTCTGCTCTGATTGCTGTGGCCAGAACTTCCTATTCTTTTTTGGATTCTTTCCTAACCCTTATAGGTTATTACAAAATATTGAGTATAGTTCCCTGTGCTATACAGTAGGTCCTTGTTGGTCCCTGTTGGTTACCTATTTTACACCGAGTAGCGTGTATACATTTGCTAGAGAAGGGAATGGCTATCCATTTCAGTATTCTTGCCTGGAGAATTCCATAGACAGAGGAGCCTGTTGGACTACAGTCTATGGAGTCACAGAGTCAGACATGACTGAGTGACTAGCACACACGCACATACACACAGTATGTTAATCCCAAACTCCTAATTTATCCTTCCCCACTGCTTTCCCCATTGGCAACCATAAGTTTGTAAATAATTTTTAGAAAACTGGGAACCTCAAGTCACGGAATAATCACTACTGAGAAGTACTGAATGTGTGCCGTGGATCAGGCCTGAGCTAAATGCTTTACACGCAATATTTCACTTCATTCTCATAACCCCTGCAAATTGGTACTGTCACTCCTTCATGTTACAGATGAGTAATCTAAAGTGGAGAAATTTACATCATTTCCCCCAGGTTATATCGCGGATAAAGTGGCAAAGCTCAGACAGTGTTTATCTGAGCAGTCTTAAAGCCAAACAGGCATCTCCTCGACTCTGGGCTTTGTGAGGGTGGAGGAAAGGGAGGTTTGCCATTAAAGTGACTTCTGTGTGACTCTTAACTTCCTACCAAGGCTTTTAGAAATCACATTGTATGGTGACTGAAACGACCTACAGATGAAAGACAGTAAACCACTGGGTCCTCGCCTTAGAAAACTGAAGGGCAATGAAGGCTGGACACAGAGTCCACAGGAATTCAGATTAGCTTCCAGAGGCAAATGCCAGCATCATCCTCAAAGCCTAACTGAGGAAATGCTTGGAGCATTCGGAGCGAAGCCCTCCAAGTGTGCTGTAACATTCATATTACTGGGCACTTTCTGAAATTACTAGTTACACTCAATTGGATAAATGCTTCTAAAAGCAATTAAGAATGTATTCTTTGTTAACTTCCTGGATAAGCTAAGAAAAATACTCATTATCTTGTCTCTCTGGGAAATACTACACATTCTTAGAGGCTTGGTCTTCTTGCCATAGTTGTAGGGCATAAGCAAAGGGGAGGGGAACCAGAGCTCCCCAGCCCAGCTGCAGGTGTCCTTTCAGTGCCCACTCACCCACTCCACACCCACACCACACACAGGCCTTGTCACCCAGCTCCCTTCCCCAGCTTGAGAAAGCCCAGTGTGATGAAGCTGGGAAACACAGCTTCCTGCCTAGTCCTAGTCACACTCCCCAAAGCAGATGGCCTTCAGGGACCTCCAGGTAATGGCTCAGTAGGGGCAGGTAGCCCCAGAAAAAGGAAGAGGCCTCAGAAAGGGCATGGTTGGGAACTCTAGCCTCACAGTGGAGCCCCTCAAATCAACCCTCATCCTTTTCCCACATGAATGGTATAAGCTCACCTGCTGATTTCACAGTTACAAGGTGCTTCCAGAGGGTACTGCACATAGTGGGTTTCAGCTTCCCTCTACAGAGAAGTTTCCCCTTTTATTTGACAACTAGTTGTGGCAGGTATGGGCTTTTCCTGGTGGCTCAGATGGTAAAGAATCCATCTGCAATGCAAGAGACCTGGATTCGATCCCTGGGTTGGGAAGATCTCCTGGAGAAGGAAATGGCAACCCATTCCAGTATCCTTGCCTGGGAAATTCCATGGACAGAGGAGCATTGTGGGCTATAGTCCATGAGGTCTCAAAGAGCCAGACATGACTTAGCAACTAAACAACAACAACAACCCAGTCTTCATGCACCTGTATGGCTCCTCACACTTGAAAAAGGCTGACTGTATAATAATAAAACATTGCAGAAATGATAAAGTGCAACTTCCAGAGATAGATCATAAAAGGCATTGCACCTTCTGCTTTGCTGTCTGCTAGATCACTCATCCTGGGGGAAGCCAGCTGCCATGTCTAAAGTACACTCAAGTAGCCCTAAGGGAGATCCATGTGGCAAAGAACTAAGGCTCCTACCAACAGCTACGTGAGGGACTCATCTCAGAAGTGGATTTCCAGCTCCAGTTTAGCTTAAAGAGACCGCAGCCCCAGGCAGCATTTTAACTACGATCTCATGACAGATCCTGAGCCAGAACCATCTACTTAAGCCACTCTTGAACTCTTGACTGGAACAGAAACTATGTGAGGTAATATTTGTTGTTGTTTTAAGTCACTGTGTTTGGAGTAATTTGTTATACAACAATAGATAACCAATATATCCACTGTAGTAGTCAAGTCTCTATCTATCAATCATTATGTCTTTCTGTGTGTAAATCTTTCCCAATACAATTCTCATACCCAAGATCAACAGAAAGGAATAAAAAGCAGGGAATAAAATTCTCTTTTGTTCTCATTTGATAAAACATTCCAACAGTTCCAGGCAAGCACAGAGCAAGCAGATCCAAGGTAAGAATGTTAGTTGGCGGGGGACCACATCCTCCCCACACCCCTGTAGGTTTCCATAGAAGGAAGAGATTAACCATTCCATTTTCCAGGAGGAGGGGAAGGGGAAAAGTTTGAGAATTTCCCTTCCAGGAGCTTCTTTTTGTCCCTCACTCTCTCCTCCCTGGGCTAACAGACTTACCTGAACAGACTTCCCAAATTTTATCATTTTGGAGAAGGAACTCAGCCCTGTGCTCCCAACTACAGAGAGAGGCTGACTCTGCAACTCAACAGGTGAGCTTAGAAAAGTAGTCCTGTGGGATGACCCAAGGTGGTACAGCCCTTCCAAGGAATCTGTGCAATCTTAAATTAGGTGAGGTGTTAGGATCCATGTGTCACACACTTAAACTCTGTTCTCCAAGCCAACTTTATTTATGAAGAGTGAAGTCTCACTTTGATCTCCATCTGTGTAACTTTGTGTCTACTTCTTGGTTCCAAATTCAGAAGAGGAAGGAAGGGGTGTTATTAGCCCCTGAAACATCAGCGAGAGGCATACATTCAACATAGATGTGTTATTCTAAATTACTTTTTTATCTTCAATCTTCCTCAACATTTTCCCAGTTATCACTTTCCCAAACCACCACCTATATAAGAAACCTCTGTTACATCCTAATTACAGTCTCACTTTCTCAACATAACTGCTCATCTTCAAAACCTAAGTAGTACACAGCAGAGGGAGAATCTAGGTGATTGAGGAAGTCAGTCCATCTCATTGATCATAGTAACAATAAGGACACCTACCATGCACTACTATACTACTTATGTTTATAGTCTCTCTTTAATCCCCATGATAACTCTGATGTAACTAGAGCTTATTTCCATTTCATTGAGGAGAAACCCGAATCTCAAAGGGATGGTTCACAGAAAAGTGACAGAACATCCTAGGTTTGTGTGCATGTCTGGCTGGCTCTGAAGTCTCTGTTGTTTCTAATGCTCAATATTACATTTAAAGCCATACTTTGGACCTTAGTCAGTTTAATAAGCATTATTGTATTTAGATGGCTTGAAAATTTTTCTTTAAGTTTTATACCTTGTAAATGATAATATCAAGTACATTTTTAGGATTATTATCAAATTTTTGAATTTCTCTCCCAAATTTCTTTCATACATGCTGTAAAATTACAGAACATTTCAAGTTTTCTTGTTGTTTAGTTGCTAATTTTGTGTCCAACTCTTTTGTAACCCCATGGACTGTAGCCCAACAGGCTCTTCTGTCCATGGGATTTCCAAGGCAAGAATACTGGAGTGGGTTGCCATTTTCTTCTCTACAGGATCTTCCTGACCCAGGGATCTAACCTCCATCTCCTGCATTGGCAGGTGGGATTCTTTTACACTAAGCTATTTGGGAAGCCCCAGGTTTTCTTGGGTCATGACTAATCTTAAATACTCTTTAAATTAATAACCCCTACTAACTAGTTTGTTGCTGATGCCCAGGTTATAATGGTATATGTATAGTTTTTATCTTAGTTGATGTCAGTGTTTTGTGTCAAATTGGCAAGGAGTTTAAATCTTTTTCCATGTGGTCAGACATTTTACTTTTCATTAATTTCATGTTTAAGCTGTCCATGTTTAAGCTTACTGAACCACCTTTCCTGCCTCCTGGGAAATCTTTATGCAGATCAGGAAGCAACAGTTAGAACTGGACATGGAACAACAGACTGGTTCCAAATTGGGAAAGGAGTACATCAAGGCTGTATACTGTCACTCTGCTTATTTGACTTACATGCAGAGAACATCATGAGAAATGCTGGACTGGATGAAGCACAAGCTGGAATCAAGATTGCCAGGAGAAATATCAATAACCTCAGATATGCAGATGACACCACTCTTATGGCAAAAAGCAAAGAGGAACTAAAGAGCCTCTTGATGAAAGTGAAAGAGGAGAGTGAAAAAGTTGGCTTGAAAGTCAACATTCAAAAAACAAAGATCATGGCATCCGGTGCCATCACTTCATGGCAAATAGATGGGGAAACAATGGAAACAATGACAGACTTTATTTTCTTGGGCTCTAAAATCACTGCAGATGGTGACTGCAGTCTTGAAATTAAGACACTTGCTCCTTGGATGAAAAGCTATGACCAACCTAGACAGCATATTAAAAAGCAGAAATATTACTTTACCGACCGTCTAGTCAAAGCTATAGCTTTTTCAGTAGTCTTGTATGGATGTGAGAGTTGGATCTTAAAGAAAGCTGAGTGCAGAAGAACTGATGCTTTGGAACTGTGGTGTTGGAGAAGACTCTTGAGAGTCCCTTGGACTGCAAGGAGATCCAACCAGTCCATCCTAAAGGAAATCAGTCCTGAATATTCATTGGAAGGACTGATGCTGAAGCTGAAGTTCCCATATTTTGTCCACCTGATGTGAAGAACTGACTCATTTGAAAAGACCCTGATGCTGGGAAAGATTGAAGGCAGGAGGAGAAGGGGATGACAGAGGATGAGATGTTTGGATGGCATCACCGACTCGATGGACATGAATTGAGCAAGCTCCAGGAGTTGGTGATGGACAGAGAGGCCTGGCATGCTGCAGACCATGGGGTCACAAAGAGTTGGACATGACTGAGTGACTGAACTAAACTGAAGCTGTCCAAGAATCCATTTCTTACTTTTATCTGAAATGTATGCCTTCCTCTTGATCATTTACTACTCTTAGTATAATATAAAAAATTTTGCTTCTATTTGCTTCTTAAAAAAAAAAAAATCTATGCCCCATGATAGCATGTCTATGTTTGTCAGCCAGTCATGTCCAACTCTCTGTGATCCCATGGGCTGTAGCCCACCAGTCTCCTTCTGCCTGTGGGATTTCCCAGGCAAGGATATTGGAGTGGGTTGCCATTTCCATCTCCATCACCCTTGTAGAGTGGAGGCTTAATTACCTTTATATTCCCCATATAGAAAGTTACATTACAAAATCACTGTCATGTAAAGAGTCAAAAAAAAAATTGGGGGAAATGGTTCTATTGAACTATTCTTTTGATAAATAAAAATAACTTATTTTCTCAAAAAAAAAAAAAAAGGGAAACATTATTTTGACTCGTTCCCCTTTGGGCTGAAACTGAGCTTGTGGTGGGTTTCAGAGAAGCATGGAATTTTTAATTCTGACCTAAAGATTCAGTTCAATCAGTAGAGTTCCAGAGAAGCATGAAATTTCTGGCCTTGAAAGTTCTCTGAATATCAAGTCCTACCTCATCCCCCTTCATTTACAAATGAGGAAACTCAGAAATTTAGATCACTTCCCAATAATTTAATGGTAGCTTGTAAGAACTATGGGTAGTCCAAACTGCTAATATGATTATGAAGTTAGCTGTACAGAGATTTTATTCCCTAAGGTCCCTTATTTGACCATCTGAGATTTTATTCCCTGAGATCTCTTATTTGATCATCCAGTTGTTGGCTTGGGCCCAAGAGAACCAGACAAACTGAATTCATAACCAAAAGATGTGCTATTTACCCTCTCCTGTGATACCCAATTGCTTTGGAAGATAGTTTTATGGAGGTGAAATATAATTCTTTCGTAGAAGAACAGAAACATTTTGTTTGTCTCCATCCAAGCTCAGAGTTTCACATTTATAGTCAGTTATGGGATGGTGGTATTCCCAGTAAAAACTCAACATCTAGACCCAAAGAGAATTGAGCCCATGTCACAATTACAGATCTACAAGAGGGCTAGTTTGTCTTGGATGCAAACTCTGACATTTTGTAACACTTTGGATTTGGTTCACTTAGGAAGCTGTCAATTACTGCCACAAAACCAATCATTCTTTGCTAAAAATACACTTAGAAACTCCATTTCTGACACTTTTAGGAATTTCCTTGGCATTTTACCAAGAAACATCACTTATTTGGAAAGGAAAACAACTCCCATATTTTCTGCTGTAAATGACCCTTTGCCACGTGGGAGAGCACAGGCATATGGTGAGCCCACCACAAGCCCAGCCTCAGCCCAAAGAGGGAGTAGTTGGAAATAACGTGGAGCGTTCTGGACTTCACCTTTCTGTTCTGGTAATACTGCTATGACTTGTCCTAGTGACCAAACTTCAGTTGGTCCCTGGGTCATTTCCTTGTTTCCTTCTTCATGGCCCAATGCCCTCTTGTGGTGCCCTTCTTACAGGATCCTTTCGGATGGAGTGCAAAGGAGTGAAATTCAGAGCACTGGCCTCAGAGTCAGATGGTTCCAGATTAGGTTTCCACGCTGGGATCTGTCACACTGGTTGTGACCCTGGTGATTTTTCTTGAGCCTCTGATCCTTGATTTCCTCATCTGTGAAATAGGCATACAATACCTAATATGGAGAGTTGTTGTGAGGGCTGAAGGAGATGCTATTTGTCTAACATCTAACACACTTGGCATGTAATAGGTGTCCATAAGTCAGAGTTCTCCCTTGTGGTTACACCTTAGACTCATAGGGTGCAGTTTTTAAAAATACCCATACTCAAGACCCGTGACCCAGGATTTGACTTAATTGTCAATTTTTAGAAGCTCCCCATGTGAATCTGGGCTTCCCAGGTGGCGCTAGTGGTAAAGAACCCACCTGCCAATGCAGGAGATGTAAGAGATGTGGGTTTGGTCCCTGGGTCTGAAGATCCCCTGGAGAGGGAAATAACAACCTTTTCCAGTATTCTTGCCTGAAGAATCCCATAGACAGAGGAGTCTGGTGGGCTACAGTCCATGGGGTCACAGAGTCGGACATGACTGAAGCAGCTTAGTATGAGCACATGTGAATCTAATATACAGCCAGGATCATGCTCCCACTGTTATAAATGTTTTTCTTTGCTTTGCTTCTCTAGTTCCTTATAGAAATGAAAATTTAATCATGAATAATCTAGAATAGTTCTATTTCTGGAAACTGACTCAGGACATGCTATCCCAGGTTCGGAATCTTTGCAATGTGTTTAAATCACTCCCTGGTACATGGACTATAATGGCACATAGTGAATTCCTTCCATTGCGCCAGATCTTTCAAAACATTTGTTCGAATATTTAAATCTCAACTAATCTGAGTTTATCCCTATGAGATAAATTATATTATTGACCCCATTATACTGAGTGAGAAACTAGTAGTCATAAAGATACATTCAGTTTTTCAACAAATGTTTATTGCGTGCATGCCTCTAGGTGATACATCAAAGGGGCACTTCTAGTTGAATGAGCTTGCCTCATTTAAGAAAGAAAGGGAGGCTGGACTCAATTCCACACTGCCTGACTCAAAGTATGCTTTCCATCATGGCTTTCTGCCGCAAAGTGGAATTGCTCAGCCCAGAAGCAGGAACCAGAAGAAACTCTTGTCTATTCATTCATTCAACTCTCACCCTCCATGGAGCACTACTCACATCATACTGTGCCTGAATGATGCTCCAGGGAATTGTGCAAGCCAGTGGCCCTGCCATTTCTTTCCTTTTTAAAAAAATTAATTTTTATTGGCATATAATTGCCTTATAATGTTGTGTTAGTTTCTAATATACAGCAAAGTGAATTCAGTTATATGTATACATTTATCCCGGAGAAGGCAATGGCACCCCACTCCAGTACTCTTGCCTGGAAAATCCCATGGATGGAGGAGCCTGGAAGGCTGCAGTCTATGGGGTCGCTGAGGGTCAGACACGACTGAGCGACTTCACTTTCACTTTTAACTTTCATGCATTAGAGAAGGAAATGGCAACCCACTCCAGTGTTCTTGCCTGGAGAATCCCAGGGATGGGGGAGCCTGGTGGGCTACCGTCTATGGGGTCACACAGAGTTGGACACGACTGAAGTGACTTAGCAGTAACAGCAGCAGTGTATATATGTCAGTCTCAATTTCCCAATTGGTCCTCTTCCTTCCCCTCTTGGTAACTGTAAGTTTGTTCTCTACATCTGTGACTCTATTCCTGCTTTGCAAATAAGTTCATCTGTATCATTTTTCTGGATTCCACATATTAGCAGTATTATACAATATTTGTCTTTCTCTGTTGACTTATTTCACATAGTATGATAATCTCTAGGTCTGTCATTTCATTCTTTTTTATGGCTGAGTAATATCCTATTGTATATACGTACCACATCTTTTTTATCCATGCCTCTGTTGATGACATTAGGTTGCTTCCGTGTGCTAGCTGTAGTAAATAGTGCTGCAATGAACACTGGAGTGCCTGCATCCTTTGCCTACGAATGGGATTGCTGGATCTATGGTAGCTCAATTTTTAGTTTTTTAAGGAACCGCCATACTGTTCTCCCCAACCATTTCATTCTAAAGGAGATCAGCCCTGGGTGTTCTTTGGAAGGAATGATGCTAAAGCTGAAACTCCAGTACTTTGGCCACCTCATGTGAGGAGTTGACTCATTGGAAAAGACTCTGATGCTGGGAGGGATTGGGGGCAGGAGGAGAAGGGGACGACAGAGGATGAGATGGCTGGATGGCATCACCGACTCAATGGATGTGAGTTTGAGTGAACTCCGGGAGCTGGTGATGGATGGGGAGGCCTGGCGTGCTGTGATTCATGGGGTCGCAAAGAGTCGAACACGACTGAGCGACTGAACTGAACTGATACTGTTCTCCATAGTGGCTGCCATTTCTATCACTGCCATTCTGTAGATGGGGGAGCCAAGGTACCCTGAGGGTCTTAGGTTCACAATGCTAAAAAGTGCCTCCCAAACCTCAGGCTGCTTTGCAAGCTTCCAAAGGACAAGATGTCCATCTTCTGTGTGGACTGTTCATTGCCTTATATGCTGTGTTTGAGCCACATTAACCAACAGCTGAGAAATGCCTGGCAAGACCTTCCTGAGGGAGTCAGTGCCCTGAGGGACTGGGATGAATAGTGAGTCTCATTGTTGTGGATTCCAAGCAAATGCCAACCCTAAGCGTGTGATTGTGCCACTCCATGATTATATTTAGCTTGTATTGCATCACATATTCAACCAAACATATTAAAACACAGTGCCTGCATCCAAAGAACTAAATATACAAAAAGAGAGAAAGGAGGCTGTGTCAGGAGGAAGAGAGCGAGTCTCTCCTTTCCGTGCTGTTTTGGGGTTCTGGTTTGTACAGAGAGTTGATAATCAGATACTGATTCAACACTTAGTGCTTTTGTTTTTCTTACTCTCAGATATAGTGGAAAGACATGGCCCTGAGAGCCTGATAATGTGGTTCTCTGTCCACCAATTACTCAGCTACATTGACCTGGAAGCAGCCAAAGCTTTGACCAGATGAGGCTAGGCTCATTCAGAAAGTCTAGAACTCTGGTTCCTAAACTGTAATGTGCATCAAAATGCTCCACAGGGCTTGTTAAGACACATTGCTGAGTCTCATTCCCAGAGTTTCTGACTTACTTGCATTTCTAACAAGTTCCCAAGTGATGCTGTTGCTGCCTGTCTGGGGCCACACTTTTAGGACTTCTGGTCTCCAAGAACAAGGCAGTCCCATGGATACTAGAACAGTCCCAATCTAAGACTAAAAAGCAAGGGGAAGCAAGGGAAGGATTCACTACTATTTATGTATAAAGTAAGTTGGCATATATTACATTTGCAGCTTGTATATACATAGACTATTTCTAGATGGTTATAAAAAACCATGAATAATAGTTGTTGGAGAGAGGGGGTGCTTGGGGGTCTAGGGTGGTGCTATGTTGATTGTTTTCTGGGTCTGACTCCAAACCAAACAAACATGAACTCATTTTCCTTTCTCTACTGTGTTCCTTTCAGAGTCTGTCCTCCACAGCCTCCATCATCTAGTTCCCCTTGATGGTTAACTTCCTCTTGGATTTGGCCAATGGGAGGCACCAGCAGGGATCTGAGGGTGGTAAGAGAGAAAGATGGACAGATTTCTTCTCTGAGGTCTCCCCACTTTGGTGCAGTGTCTAGAACACACTTAGCCCCAGCTCTCACTGGACTTCAGTAAGAACCTTTCCTTCTTCAGCTGTTGCTAGTCTCTGGGGCTTCCACATCCCCCTTTTTAATCCCCTTAACCCTACCCACCCATCTGTGAGTGGTCCCTTTATTAACATCTCTGAATTTGAACCTTCTGGAGGTGAATTCTGTTTTCTAACTGAAAATGATGGGGAACCTACTAGTTCAGTTCAGTTCAGTCGCTCAGTCGTGTCTGACTCTTTGCGACCCCATGAATCGCAGCACGCCAGGCCTCCCTGTCCATCACCAACTCCCGGAGTTCATTCAAACTCACGTTCATCGAGTCGGTGATGCCATCCAACCATCTCATCCTCTGTTGTCCCCTTCTCCTCCTGCCCCCAATCCCTCGCAGCATCAGAGTCTTTTCCAATGAGTCAACTCTTCGCAAGAGGTGGCCAAAGTACTGGAGTTTCAGCTTTAGCATCATTCCTTCCAAAGAAATCCCAGGACCGATCTCCTTTAGAATGGACTGGTTGGATATCCTTGCATTCCAACAGACTCTCAAGGGTCTTCTCCAACATCACAGTTCAAAAGCATCAATTCTTCGGTGCTCAGCTTTCTTCACAGTCCAACTCTCACATCCATACATGACTACTGGAAAAACCATAGCCTTGACTAAACGGATCTTTGTTGGCAAAGTAATATCTCTGCTTTTGAATATGCTGTCTAGGTTGGTCATAACTTTTCTTCCAAGGAGTAAGTGTCTTTTAATTTCATGGCTGCAGTCACCATCTGCAGTGTTTTGGAGCCCCCAAAATAAAGTCTGACACTGTTTCCACTGTTTCCCCATCTATTTCCCATGAAGTGATGGGACCGGATGCCATGATCGTTTTCTGAATGTTGAGCTTTAAGCCAACTTTTTCACTCTCCTCTTTCACTTTCATCAAGAGGCTTTTGAGTTCCTCTTCACTTTCTGCCATAAGGGTGGTGTCATCTGCATGTCTGAGGTTATTGATATTTCTCCCAGCAATCTTGATTCCAGCTTGTGCTTCTTCCAGCCCAGTGTTTCTCATGATGTACTCTGCATAGAAGTTAAATAAGCAGGGTGATAATATACAGACTTGACGTACTCCTTTTGTGTATCTTTTTCTATTGTTTAAATATTTTGCAATGTGTCTGTCATGGATGTTCAGAGAATGCAGATATTAAAAGATAAATCATCAAAATGAATCTTAAATAACCTAGATCAGTAAATTCTAAAGAGGATTGCTGGAGAATTGGTCTACTTCAGCACCTAATATACTCTCATCTTGTTTGGCTTTAGTCAGATGCTAGCAAGGAATCATGATTTATACTCTTGTACATTCCAGCCTTGTCAGTACAGCTAAGGTGAATGTTCCTGAACAAGAGGTATCACTGGTATCTCTCTTCAGAGTGCACACGGCATCCAGGTACCAGGGTATAATATGGTGGAAGGAAATTTAACTTGGGAATCACATGGGCTAAATTCAGATCACATCTCTGGCACTTCAGTTCAGTTCAGTCATGTGCACCTCTTTGCAACCCCATGGACTGCAGCATGCCAGGCCTCCCTCTCCATCACCAGCTCCCAGAGCTTGCTCAATTCATGTCCATCGAGTCGGTGATGCCATCCAAACATTTTATCATCTGTCATCCCCTTCACCTCCCGCCTTCAATCTTTTCCAGCATCAGGGTCTTTTCTAGTGAGTTAGTTCTTCACATCAGGTAGACAAAGTATTGGAGCTTCAGCTTCAGCATGAGTTGTTCCAATGAATATTCAGGACTAATTTCCTTTAGGATGGACTGGTTGGATCTCCTTGCAGTCCAAGGGACTCTCAAGAGTCTTCTCCAACACCACAGTTCAAAAGCATCAATTCTTCTGCACTCAGCTTTCTTTAAGGTCCAACTCTCACATCCATACAAGACTGCAGGAAAAACTATAGCTTTGACTAGATGGACCTTGGTCAGTAAAGTAATATTTCTGCTTTTTAATATGCTGTCTAGGTTGGTCATAGCTTTTCGTCCAAGGGACAAGTATCTTAATTTCAAGGCTGCAGTCACCATCTGCAGTGATTTTAGAGCCCAAGAAAATAAAGTGTCACTGTTTCCATTATTTTCCCATCTATTTGCCATGAAGTGATGGCACCGGATGCCATGATCTTTTTTGAATGTTGACTTTTAAGCCCACTTTTTCACTCTCCTCTTTCACTTTCATCAAGAGGCTCTTTAGTTCCTCTTTGCTTTTTGCCATAAGAGTGGTGTCATCTGCATATCTGAGGTTATTGATATTTCTCCTGGCAATCTTGATTCCAGCTTGTGCTTCATCCAGTCCAGCATTTCTCATGATGTACTCTGCATGTAAGTCAAATAAGCAGAGTGACAATATACAGCCTTGATGTACTCCTTTCCCAATTCGAACTAGTCCGTAGTTCCATGTTTGGTTCTAAGTGTTGCTTCTTGACCTGCATACAGTTTTCTCAGGAGGCAGGTAAGGTGGTCTGGTATTCCCATCTCTTTAAGAATTTTCCAGTTTGTTGTGATCCACATGGTCAGAGGCTTTGACCTAGCCAATAAGGCAGAAATAGGTGTTTTTCTGGAACTCTCTTGCTTTCTCTATGATCCAACAGATGTTGGCAATTTGATCTCTGTTTCCTCTGCCTTTTCTAAATCCAGCTTGAACATCTGGAAGGTCACAGTTCACATACTGTTGAAGCCAGCCTTGGAGAATTTTGAGCATTACTTTGCTAGCATGTGAGATGAGTTCACCTGTGTGATAGTTTTAACATTCTTTGGCATTGCCTTTCTTTCAGATTGGAATGAAAACTGACCTTTTCCAGTCCTATAACCACTGCTGAGTTTTCCAAATTTGCTGGCATATTGAGTGCAGCACTTTCACAGCATCATCTTTTAGGATTTGAAATAGCTCAGCTGGAATTCCATCACTTCCACTAGCTTTGCTCGTAGTGATGCTTTCTAAGGCCCACTTGACTTCGCATTCCAGGATGTCTGGCTCTAGATGAGTGATCACAGCATCATGGTTATCTGGGTCAAGATCTTTTTTGTATAGTTCTTCTGTGTATTCTTGCCACCTCTTCTTAATATCCTCTGCTTCTGTTAGGTTCATATGATGCCCATCTTTGCATGAAATGTTCCCTTGGTATCTCTAATTTTCTTGAAGAGATCTCTAGTCTTTCCCATCCTATTGTTTTCCTCTATTTCTTTCCATTGATGCCTGAGAAAGGCTTTCTTATCTCTCCATGCTATTCTTTGGGATGCTGCATTCAGATGGATATATCTTTCCTTTTCTCCTTTGCCTTTAGCTTGCTTTGATTCCATGAGTCTCTTGTCCCTCCTGGGTCCCCAAAGGGGACTCATCCCATCACGTGAAGGATCTGTACTGTTTGGACATTGCCTCTTGGATGCCGTGGCATTCCTACTTTTACATTCTTCCATGAACCTAAGAAACAAACCATTAATCCCTTAGCTGTTTTCATTCCAACATAAGGACACAACATACCCTCACCCCATGTCCAAATCACACCCCTACTAGCTCGAGGAGGGGTGGTCCAGTGGTCAGGCATAAAAGAAGGATTGAACCTAAGGCACTGAGATTTAGAGAACCCCAAAATTGTAAATAATGGTTTTGAAAGCTTAACATCTATTTAGCAAGAGTAATGGTTTAAAGTGGGAAGTCGCCAGATGGTGTGCACTGTTAATAATGCCCATCTGTGAGCCATGTCATGAATTATAAAATTGATTTGGAGGAGAACATCTCCTGCTGTTTGTCACAGGTGCCAGAATGTCTCCTCATGCTCTGGGGGTCAGGTATGGAATGAGGCAGGCTGAGGTGAATGTTGCTTAAAAATAACATTATATAGTGTTTTGTATAATAATATTAAAATACTTGAATGCTAGTTAATTTTTTACAAATATTTGTGGCATCCAGAACTTCCTGATTCACACACGCCTGCCTCCAGGAGTGTGGAGGTGTCTGGCTGTAGGCAGGGCTGCCTATCTCCAATGCTGTGTTGGGCCACTCTTGACCTTCTGCCCTGATTCTGGTGAGCTTGGCCCGTGAGCCTCTTCACTTCAATGTAGATTTCTGTCGATGGCCTCAGGTGCTCTTGCATTCAAGGCCAGTTTGCTCCTGTGTCTCCACCTTGACCCTGCAAACTCTCCCTGTCTAATATCATAGCTGCAGATAACAGAGGTTCCCTCCTTCCTCCTTGGTCCCTGAGGACCGGATCACTTGGTTGCCTTGCCTGAATGGTCTGCTAGGAGAGGGCATGAGCAGCTTCCTAAAATCTCTAAGGCACAGTTCTTCACCCGTAGTGATACTTCACTAAGGAGTTTCAGTAAGGACTGATGTAAAGCAACAGTGGGAAGTCGTGATGGGGGCAGAGCAGGGCAATCCTCAACCGCCAGCCCCAGGACAGCCTGCAAACTATACCCCATGCACACTCCTTCCCTTGCTCTCTGTCTCACCTGCAGGGAGCACCCTCCCATTGCTCCACAAAGCCCCCAACTCAATGCTTCCCCTATGAAGCCCCTTTACCCTTCACACCCATGGGGGTCTTCCTTCCCAGAATCCTTGCAGGCATGGCAGCCACCTACCTGTACTTTGCTTTATGCTGCATTCAGTTATCTTCACTTGTGCTCGTCTCTCAGGTAGGATGGAAAACTCAGCGGGAGAGCCACGCCTTCTATGTCTTTGCACCCTCTCCCATTGTGTGTCCGACCCAGAATTGGAAAGACATGTGTGCTAAGTCACTTCAGTCATGTCAGAGTCGTCGCGACCCCAGGGACTGTAGCCTGCCAATCTCCTCTGTCCATGGAATTCTCCAGGCAAGAATACTGGAGTGGGTTGCCATGCCCTCCTCCAAGGGATCTTCTTAGACCCTGGGATCAAACCTGCGTCTCTTATGTCTCCTACATTGGCAAGTGGGTTCTTTACCACTAGCACCACTTGGGAAGCCCTGGGAAGACACAGAGAGCTTCATTATTCTTATCCATTGTGTAATTCATCTTGTCCTGTTATTTCAGTAGTCCTCAGTCCTCACACTGCACTAGAATTACCTGGGAAACGTTCAAATATGCAGGTTCTCAGGCCCGTTTCACTAGATCTAGAATGGAGCCTGGTTTTGGATGTTTATATAAAAGCTTCCCCATATAAGTCTAAGGTACAGCTCAGAACATGGTGTGAACCAGGATAACTTTGTCCTCAGCTGTACTTACTGCCACTTCAATTTGTCTGCTGGCTGCTCTTTCTCCATTTTAATATTTCAAATGATATCTTACAAGTTAAATTGCAACCCTCAGCTCCTTTTTGATATAATATACAAGGAATCATCTTTAAGGCAAGTGAAAATTTTTGCCATTACCTCATTGGGCAGAGAGTCAAGCTGTAAAAAACCATACTAGTGATTCCTTCAAATTGGGACTCTCATTAATCAGTGGGCCATCCTCCAGGCACCTGTGTAAAGCCAGGCAGTCACCATTTGTGACATTCTGTTTCCTTCATCCACATAAATCAGGCAGAACTAGCAAACAGCAAAGGTACTGTTACCTATCAGGGTCACCAACAGGTAATGATGAAAGAGTAGGTAAAGAGGGAAAAAGCAGGAATGATGAATCAATGAGGTTATTATGACAAAATGATTTAATATGTGAAAGTGAATTAAGGAGGTTTTGATGGTATTTACAAGTTTCATTTCATTTGAGGATCGCAATGAATTCAGTATCTCCTGAAAAACTTTTAAGAATATTTTATTTTGAAGACGTTCTGCTAACAAGACAGGAAAAATAGTCTTGAGGAATATTTTCACCATTTGCTTCTTTTTTGTTTAGTGCAGTTTTAATTACTAAGGAAAGGAAACCATGAGGTGAAAAGAAAAAAAAAGCAATTAACCCACAGAATTCTTAAAGAGTCAAGGTGATTCGAAACGAATATTTTTGTAAGATGGTTAAAACAGGGAAACTGTGAGGAAGTGTACACTATTTTACACTTCTCTAAATTATGTTTTTCAAAAATTTCCATTGGGCATCAATACACTTTTAGATATTCTGTCAGATTAATTTTCTTAACAATTGCTTTAAAAACAATTTTGTTTATCTGCTCAGAATTATAAGAGCTATTATACTTTGTTATAAACTGTGGAGCTGCTTTACTGAAGATCTATTATTTCAACTTTGTCTCTTCAATGTACAGTTAAACTAGGCTCTAGAATCAAATCTATTCTGCATCTACACAGTTATTTTTTTCATGAGCAAAATTTCCATTGTCATGAATCTTTAGTTTAGAATGGATTACTTTTCCCTTGGATATCTTTTCAGGGTATTGTTTTTATTAAAATTTGCCATTTTTCTTTTATGGAGACGCTCACTAGATAATACACACTGCTCATACATCCAGAGCTTTCACATACCTTAATTCCTCCCTCTGAAATATAAACAGAGACCAAGGATCACCAATACTGTAAAATCCTCCAATATGAAGGAAAGTGACCCCAAAACAAATATACAGACTAAAGGAATGCAGATTGATAAGAGGAGATGAAGAGAGCAGAAGAAAATGCTGAAACAATTAGAATTCACATCCTCCAGGAGACAAAAGGAATTTCTGTACCCATTTTAAAAAAATAAATCAAACCTGAGGAAAAAGGAAGAAGACCAGGGGAAAGCAACATGGGTTAGAATGGTTGGTGTCAAGGAAGAAATGAGTCTCAAGTCTCATCACCCTTTGGGGGTGAGCATTCCATAATGCAGGAACAGTATAATCGAAGGTGTGGAATCAGGAATAAAGCAGTGTGTGTCTCAAAGACAGAGCAGTGGCTCGGACTGAGATTACACTGAGAGTAAGGATACATGCTGAGCAGTTGTGTGAAATAAGAATGGATAAGTAAGATGAAGCTATGTTGACGAGGGCTTTGACATTAGGGTTTTGGATTTGGTTCCATAAGCAATAGGTACACACTGAAGCTGGGGTTGCATGTGAGACTGGGAGCTGGGCCACTGAATTGCAGTTTCCGTAAGCTTCTTTAGGTTAGTAGTGGGATGGAGAGACACGAGTCAGGAGGACAGATTAAAGCTTATAGGAAATACCCAAAAGTTAAGCGATGTTATTGTAAAATAAAAATTACATCTATTACAATTTTAAAAGAAACGGAAAGCATTATTTGCCTCCAAATTTTCTCGATTGATTATAACTAAAACCCTGAGTTATTTTGTTAAATAGCATTTCCAAAAAAAAAGCATCATGGCAGTAATTATTGCAAGATCACTGATGAGTATTATCTCTCAAAAAAGCTCTCTATACACTACGGGTATGGTTATAATTCTGCCACTGCTTGGGGAAAAAATCAAACAGCGGTTTTATGCTTTACTTACATAGAGAAGCATTAGAACTTAGTGGTCTATGTTCAAATTCAAGATAAGCCATGTTAGAGAAGTCATTTAGCCTTCCTAACCTCAGTTTCCTTATCTGTAAAATGGGTATAGTGATAATTAGGAAAATACCTGTCACATAATAAATGTTAACTGTTACTGTGTTGTGAGGTCAATGTTTTGTTTATAGATTCATTGATTAGAATATTGGCTGCTAATTTATATTAGAAAGAATATTGCCATTTACTGTAGTGGTAAGGGAAGAGTTAAAAGATGCTGTAAGTAATAATTAAGTAATGAACAATGGGAAATTTAATCAAAGTCACCATTTAAGGACAAAGTACCATTCCTTGGTTTTGAATCTATTATAACTGTAGTATTATTAATAGTAATAAAGTGTTGGTTTCTATAGAACCAGGGCTTGGAAACAAAGCCAAGTGGCATATGTATATATTTATTTAATGGTGGGAGACCCAGCACATTTGGCGACGGGCACAGTGTTCCACTCAGTGGGATGAAATGCGTGCCTCACGCCAGCTTCTTTAGAGGGACTGTTATTCATCACAGCTGTAATGTTCCCTTCAGAGAGCTCCCACCAGAATGGAAAAGGCGCACTGGCAATTTATATACAAAAGCCAACCCACGTTTGGCTTTGAAAATTCACTGGGAAAACTGTATGCAGTCTGTTAGTTATTCATGGACATGCTCTGGTTTCTGATGGAAGTGCTGTGGTTTCGTTTGTTATCGTCACAGTAAAATTAGAAAGCAGCAAAGAAAAATTAAAGGACTGGCATGTAGACATATTCTAGCTGACAAATCATTATGTGTAAGTTTGCATGGTTCAGCTGCCATGTAAAAATAGTCATAATTCACACAGCCCTGTGTTTGGAGGAGGCAAACTGGCCTTTGGCCTGGTTGTCGGCCCTGCCCCCACCTTCCTTTGGTAAAATTATAGCGTCGTCCTCTGCCCTGGGACACTCAGCATGCCCTGCAGAGCTAAGGGTTTGGGACGCAGGAACACCCTGCCTTCCTCAGCAGTGCCATTTATGTAAACTGTACCGAAACATCTTTTAACATCTAATGAAACAATGTAACTGAAAATATAAACTTGCAAAATGCTGCAGAGTTGAATCTTGATTGAAAGGGAGTATTATCTCCAGTTAACCTTTCAACTGAAATAGTTTCTGTGCTCCTTAATTAGATAAGTGTGTAAGTCTAGACACCAAGATTTTTCCTCAAATAACATTCTCTCACATCCACAGAGGAATGCTATGCTGTTCTAAAAGCACCTTCGCGTCTACCATCACAACTGATCCTCACAAGAAAAGTGAGAGACAAGCATCACAACACCCATTTTACAGGTACAAACATCAAAATCCAAGAAAGTGAACTGTTTTGCCCCAAATTTCACAACTAGGAGAGACAGAAGTGGGGTTCGAATCCAGCGCCCAGTAAAGGATCCAACATTTATGCCACTTTCTTGAAATGTGTTTTGGAAAGGAAGTAGGACTTTGTTTCCCATTTAATGATGAATTATTCCTATCAATAAGTTAATGATGAATTAAATCTTTATTTAAATGATAAAGAATACAAATACAGTTTCTTTTGGTCCCAGTCAGAAAAGCAGGCATCCCTGGTGGCTCAGACAGTAAAGAATCTGCCTGCAACCTAAGAGACTTGGGTTCAATCCTTGAATCGGGAAGATGCCCTGGAAAAGGAAATGGCTAGCCCCTCCAGTATTCTTCCCTGGAGAATTCCAAGGACAGAGAAGCCTGGCGGGCTACAATCCATGGGGCCGCCGAGAGTCAAAGACGACTGAGCAATAACACTTTCGCTTTCAGAAAAGCAAACATGATACCATAATGCTTGAGTATGGAACATGTAAGAAATGTGATGCTGTCATTTTGTTGGTTGATTTTTTGTCCATGGGATCAGTTCTGTACTCACTTTACTTCAACCAACCCAGAACTGGGCAACCACTATGTAGCAAGCAATCTGCTAGACACTGAAGACACAAAGGGTCAAGTTTCAGCCTTTGGCTCAGAAGTCCTTTTTGGAGACAGACAAGCAAACAGATGATACCTCACAGTATTCTAAATGCTGTGACAGAGAGGTGCACACAGGCTGCTAGGGGAGCCCAGGGGAAGGGTTGGGTGTGTCAATTAAGGAAGATTTTCTGCAGAAGGAAATCTCTCAGATTGGTTTTGAAGGATGAATAGGAGTTTTCCAAGCAAAGAAGAGGGGAAAGAAATACCAGGAATGTTCAGAGACATGGAGACAGAAGACAAAAGGAATAAATACAATTTCTGCTGAGGGACACAGGAAAGGAGGGGCACTTTAAAAGAGAATAGCCTGGAAAATCCCATGGACAGAGGAGCCTGGTGGGCTGCAGTCCATGGGGTCGCTAAGAGTCGGACCTGACTGAGAGACTTCACTTTCCCTTTTCACTTTCCCTTTTCACTTTCATGCATTGGAGAAGGAAATGGCAACCCACTCCAGTGTTCTTGCCTGGAGAATCCCAGGGACAGCGGAGCCTGGTGGGCTGCCGTCTATGGGGTCCCACAGAGTCGGACACGACTGAAGTGACTTAGCAGCAGCAGCAGCAGCAGCAGCAGCAGCATATAATCATAAAGATAGTTAAGTTCACATAGTGCTTGCCTTGTGCCAGGCTCTGTTCTAAGCACTTTACATGTACAAACACATTTATCATCCACAGTTTTGCAAGCAAGCAACTGAGACACACAAATATTAAGCAGTCTGGCCAATAGTCCATGGCCCATGCTTTCAACACTATGCTATACTGCCTTCCAAAAATGTGTGTGTAACAGAGAGAGGGAGAGGAAGAACAGAGGAAGCTTCCAGAGAAACAGAGATGAGCAGAATTTTGGAAAATCTGTACACTTTAGAAAAAAAATTAAACCAATGGAGGGACTTTATTCTGGAAAAGTGGGGTGAGAAGGCAGAGGAAGAAAATGAACCTCAGTATAATTAAGGAGCCTATACATTAAACTCAAACTCAAATAAGAATTTTCTCCTGGGTAGGAGTAAGCTGTGTCAGACCTATGTCCCCTAGAGGGCTTGTCAAGGAGCCTTCTGGCAGGCTCTGCTCCCCATAAATGTTTTGAGTAGTCAGAATCCTGCCATGTCATTAGGGCAGCACAGGAGGAAAATATGAATTTGTTGGAATGCATGAGCCCTTTGGGTGCAGATGTGTAATAAATATTGATTGGTAACAAATCATAGTGCTATAACTAAGGTTAGTTAAATTAATTGGAAACACATTGAATGTTAGCTTAGTTGTTATGACTCATGGCTAACAGGTGAAAATTCAATAAGGAAAGTTTTACCCTTTTCCTCATTTTTAAGGACGTTAATGTAGATAAGCTGTCACTAGCTAATAAGAAGTTCAAAGTCAAATTTGCAGTCCTCTTCTGTCAAGGAAGGAAGAACTCTGTGATAAGTATTCTAATCATTAATCTTGCCATCATTTTATCTTATTTTTTCAGTGCTTATTTCCTCTCCATATTTACTATTTCCTTTAAAACAATTTTTACTGCACTCTATGTATCTTTGAAAATGCCCACAAATTCTTTTGCAATGAGGTAAAGGTATAATTAAATACATACATAAACCAGATGTTACTTGAAGACCCCTTGGAGGGTTAGTTAAAATTAGTTTACCCCTGATCAGAGGAACTCAAAGAATTCCCATGATTTCCACACTCCTGTGGGCCATGTCAATTCAAACCCACTTATTCATTTTTCTTCTCGTTCTTTCAACAAGCATTTACTGACCACCTCTACATCCCAGGTACCATTACATCAATGGCAAGTCCCTGTCCTGGAGGATCTTCCATCCTAGTAGGTGAGAGGCAGGCAAAGAAGCAGACAAGAGCCAAAGAATTATGTACGTGAAAAGATAGTTCCAGGGAGTGAAAAGTTTGATGAAGAAAAGGAGATAAGGAGATGTGGGGTGGGGGGTGAATTTCCCCTGGGGGCTCAGGGAAGTTCTCCCTGAAAGGTGACCTCTGATTGGGACCTGAATGACCAGCCTGATGGCCTGCAGGTCTGGGGGAGGAACTGCAGGCAAAGACAGCCATGAGGATCAAGGCTTTGAGGTCAGGCTGGACAGGGAGAATGAGTGGCAGGGGGTAGATGCACTTAGGAGAGGGGGCTGGAAAAGATGAGTGGCCAAGATGGGCCAGGTCACAAAAGGCTTTGTGAAAGGCCAGGGAAGATGGGAGTTATCCTTAATTGGGATCTGAAGGCTTCTGCCTTGTGGTTTTTAAAGACCGCAGTTTCTATTTTGTGGAAGGAAGATTGCAGAAAAGTAGGAGATCCATTGCGGGGGGCCTCTTGCAATTGTCTGGGGGACAGATAGTGGCCCTCGAACTACAAGGTACTGGGCGTCCAGGAAGAAATACAGTGGATCCTTGAACAGCATGGGTTAGAACTGTGTGAGTCCACTTATTACATGGATTATTTCCAATAAGAAATACTACCCTACTACACGATCTGCAGTTAGTTAAATACGTGTATGCAGAATCATGGATGTGGAAAAACCTTGACCTGTATTTCTCCCTGGATGCCCAATACCTCATAGTTCCAGGGCCACTATCTGTACCCCAGACAAATGCAAGAGCCGCCCACCCCCCACTCCAAGAGCTGACTTTAAATTATACGTGAATTTTCTACCACATAGAGGGTGGATGTCCCAAACCCGGCTGCTGTCAACTGTGGACAGTAGCAGGTTCACTTTTAGAGATGCTGAGACAGAGGCAAAACTCCTGCCTCAGTCCCCCACCCACACCCTTTGCTGACTTCTGCAAGAAATTTAATTGCATCAAAACTGTAATTTTTGGAATTTTACTTAAGTTTGAGGAGTGAGAAGGAAGGGCTTACTTTGGGGAACCTGTGAGCATCATTGACAGGGCCCCCTTTGTCTCACTCTGCCCTCTTTTAAGGGTCTATTGTGCCCACCCATGAACCCTCCTCTCTATGCAAATCCTCCAGCACTTATAATCCTGTCCTCACTGCCCCCTGCTTCACTGCCCCTTTACCTCAGTGCCAGTTGAAGATCATTGCAAATATATTAAATCAGATGGAAATCCACCCACTGTCCGCACTAAATGTAGTTACATATGAACTGACTTGTTACTGACTAGGTGATACACTGTTACGGTTTGTAAGCATTTCATTAGATTTTTATTTTATGGTTTATTTTTCTGTTACGATAATACTTTTTTATTTTTCAGGCCTCAAACATTTTGTGGGACATTACAAAACTCATGTCCTCTGTGCCCATGGAACTTCATGACTCAAACAACCGTGACGGAGGCGCCAGGCTCACTGGCACTGTGGTAAGTGACATCACCTTCGTGTGACTACACGTGTACACGGAAGGACGAACTGCAGTGTCAGCAGGCTTCCAGGACACTGCTCACAACATAAATGCACATCTCCCCACCCTCCCCTGTTACAATGGGCTTCCTGGGCCATCTGCCTTCCTCTTACTCACAGGTTCCTCTCCACTCCACACTCCTCTGCTCCCAGGACCTTGGGCCCAGAAAGGTCAACCCAGAGTCTGAGGTGGTAGAGAATCTGGATCCTGGATTCTCCACGGCCGATCTAGGGTGAGGGCATGGCTTCCACTCAGGAGCCCCTGAGAGTGGGGCACAGACTGGGCAGAGAGAGGAACAGTTGGAAGAAGGGACTCAGGGCCCTCACACGCAGGAATCTTGAGGCAAAGAGATGGAGACGAAGCCTGGAGGAAAGAGAGAACGTGTGTGTGGTGGGGGCGGGGGTAGGGGAGCAGAAGCACAGTACAGGCCAAGGTCCGGCAGCCGCGGGGAGGACAGGCCTGCTCCTGGTGGGTTCCTCTAAGGCAGCCGCATCTTCTTGGCTCCAGCAGGCCCTGCAGTCTGTGTTTCAGCAACCACACAGCTCACCTGGGCGCACCCTTCCTGGCACAGTTCTCATGCCGCTTCTCCTAACCTTCTTTTTCCAGCTCTTCTTAGAGATATAAGGGATCCTCCCTGTGTGTGGAAACTCAGACATCAAAGTCACAGCGGGTTTAGGGGTTGAACACATGACCCCTAGAGCCAGGTTGCCACAGCTTACATCCGGGCTCTGTGCTCAGTCACCTGGGGGTGTGGCTAAAACTCAGCCTCTGTTCGCTGGTGCCAAATAGAAACATGGAGACAGCGTTTTGGGTGAAGTAGAAAAGAGTAGCTTTTATGGGTTTGTCAGGCAAAGGGGGCCACAGCAGGCTAATGCCCTCCATGTGTCCCAAAGGTTACAGTGAGGAGAGTTGTAGTGTTCAAGGAGCAGGTGTGATCAGCTCATGGACATTGTTCTGATTGGTTGGTGGTGGGGTAATTGGGAGTCAACATCTTCAACCTTCTGGTTCCATCCAGTCTGGGGTCTATGTGCTTGTGAGCAGCAAACAGTTGACTTCTCCCACCTGGTAGGGGTTTCAGTATCTGCAAAACAGCTCAAAGGATGTGACAATATTATCTATAGACCTGACTTTGTTTAATGGCTAAAGTATTATTATTTCGTCTTGCTTGACTGTTTTCCTTTCTTTCTGCATTTTCTCACTTCTCTGATTAGACTTATTCTTTGACTAAAGTTTTTCTACAGACAAAAGGCAGGCAGAAGGCATGGGTGGGGGCCTATTCTGGGAAGGATTTATAAGGTTCTGCACGGTCACCTGAGCCCTGGGCCTACTTCTTATCATGTCTGTGCCTCAGTTTCCTCAGTTGTAAATGGGCTGGAAATAGTTCCCATTGCACCAGCTTGTGATGTCAACTGCGAAGTTCCTAGCATGTACCAAAAGTGAAAGTCGCTCAGTCGTGTCTGACCCTTTGTGTCCCCATGGACTGTAGCCTGCCAGGCTCCTCTGTCCGTGGGATTCTCCAGACAAGAATACTGGAGTGGGCAGCCATTTCATCCTCCAGGGGATCTTCCCAGCCCAGGGTCTCATGCATTGCAGGTGGATTATGTACCAGCTGAGCTACAAGGGAAGCCCTCCTAGCATATAAGAGTTCACAAATGCTTCACTATTACTGTTTTAAAGATTTGTCAAAACAAGCACAAAACTGTGGCGTATTTTAAAGTTTACCTTAGCAAGTTATAATTTTAACTCAGAAAACACAATGGTATATAACTGTGCTATGCCATTCCATGCTAAGTCACTTCAGTCATGTCTAACTCTTTGCAACCCTATAGACTGTAGCTCACCAGACTCTTCTGTTCATGGAGTCCTCCAGGCAAGAATACTGGAGTGGGTTGCCAGTACCCCTCCTCCAGAGGATCATCCTGACCCAGAGATCGAACCCACATCTCCTGCAGCTCCCCCATTGTAGGCAGATGCTTTACTGATGAGCCACCGGGGAAGCCCATGCTGCTGCTGCTGCTGCTAAGTTGCTTCAGTCGTGTCCGACTCTGTGTGACCCCATAGACGGCAGCCCACCAGGCTCCACCATCCCTGGGATTCTCCAGGCAAGAACACTGGAGTGGGTTGCCATTTCCTTCTCCAATGCATGAAAGTGAAAAGTGAAAGGGAAGTCACTCAGTCGTGTCCGACTCTTCCAACCCCATGGACTGCAGCCTACCAGGCTCCTCCATCCATGGGACTTTCCAGGCAAGAGTACTGGAGTCGGGTGCCATTGCCTTCTCCAGGGGAAGCCCATATAAGTGTGCTATTCTCAGGTAATTGCATGTTTGTTTTTCTTTAATTTGCAGCACCTGAAATGAGGTATGGGTCAATCACAGGACACAGTTTAGACTTGAACAAGAAGCATCTACATGTAATGCCTTTTTAGGAAATAATGTCCAAAATCCAAGTTTGAGATCCTTTGTGAATGTTTTGTCTCCAGGCCAAGTGCTTTTCCTGGTCCCTCTCTGACCCCCCACTCCCACTCTCATTCATATCTTAAAATGATGACAGCACATAAGTGTGGGAGCTGGATTAGACTCCATTTCCTAGCACTCTGATTTTAAAATGGGATTAACAGGGTATGAGACAGAGAGGAATAATGCACGGCTAAAACTCCTATGTCCTATAAACAACTGAAGTCAGGCAGTCTTTGAGGAGATGAAGGCCCACAGGTCCTAGGCACAGGAGAGCTGTGGAAGGAAAGACAAACCCTCTCTTTTCAGTCACTAAGTCATGTCCAACTATTTGTGACCCCAAGAGGACTGCAGCATGCCAGGCTTCCCTGTCCTTCACTATCTCCCAGAGTTTACTCAAACTCAAGCTCTCTCTACCACCAATTGTTTTAACTCATCATGTCTGTGAGTGATTTTCAACCAAATGGCACTTTAGGGCCACAAACATGACCCTAAATTACAGCAGTCCATAAATTAGGAGGAAGTGGAGGGCATGGCAACCCACTTCAGTATTCCTGTCTGGAGAATCCCATGGACAGAGGAGCCTGGTGGGCTATAGTCCCTGGGATTGCAATCGAAGTGACTTAGCGCCTGTGCGTAGGAGACAGAGAGGGAAGGCCAAGTTAACCCCACTCCCTGGTTTCCTCTGGAAACATCAGTGCATGAAGGGCTTTGTGGTTGCTACTGTAGGAATGTTACTTGCAGATCTTTAAAAACAGGAGCCTTGGCTGCTCTCTGGGAAGCTGAGATGAAAGCCTACCTAGACTGGAGCAGACTGGCTGACCTTTCAAAGGCCCTTTTATACTTGAGCACCTGGTTTTGATGTAGTGTTGAGTATTTTTCAACTTCCTATCAAGAGTCAGGGAGATATGAAAAATAAGGTCGGGTTCTGCACTCATTGCTTCATGCATTTTTAAAAGGTTTTAAAAATGGATAAACATTGTAGTCACTTGATAAATAATATTCCAACAAGATGAGAAATTTAAATTTGTCTATTTTGCAAATCTAAAAGTTCAGAATTCCTATGCAAGAATCCTTGTGGGGGGGAACGCCATTTTCTTTAAAATAGGAGACAAGTCCTTGTTGATCAGCCCATAGTAGAAACACACATTTTTGTTGAATGAAGGAGATATTGAGGAACACAGTTTTTTATGTCTTAATGCTTATTATTTTGGAGGAAATAAAGTCAATGGATAATGATGACAACTTAAAAAAATAGCTGACATGTATTGAAAGGACTTTTAATCTCAGTTACCTGCTGCTGTGTAACAAACCGCTACAACATGTAGTAGCTTAAAAGAATATTTTATTATTTCTTAGCATTCCAGGTGGCACTAGTGG
Source organism: Bos indicus (assembly GCF_029378745.1). Classification (NCBI taxonomy): domain Eukaryota; kingdom Metazoa; phylum Chordata; class Mammalia; order Artiodactyla; family Bovidae; genus Bos; species Bos indicus. The sequence continues at coordinate 118,496,541 of NC_091760.1, forward strand.
TAAAGACCCTGCCTGCAAATGCAGGAAATGTAAGAGACAGGGGTTCAATTCCCAGGTCTGGAAGATCCCCTGGGGGAGGAAATGGCAACTCACTCCAGTATTCTTACCTGGAGAATCCCATGAACAGCAGAGCCTGTAGGGCTACAGTCCATAGCATTGCAAAGTGTCGGACATGAGTGAAGCGAGCAGGCAGGAGTCTATGGGTTGACTGGGCTCAACTGGGTGGCATTCTGCTCCGCATGGTGTCTTCTAGGGCTGGACTGTTCAAGATGGATATCTTGCTGGGTGGGATGCCTGGAACAGAACAGCTAGGGTTTGAGTTGCTATTTCTCTTTCTCTCCAGGGAGTTTCTCCAACAGGATCACCTAACTTCTTTATATGGTGGCTCAGGGCTTTGAGAGCAAATGTCCCAAGCAAACAAACCCCTATATGCAAGCATTTATTAAGACTCTGCTTCCATACCACTTGCTACTATCCCATTGGCCAAAGCAAGTTATCCAGCCAACTCCAGAGTCAGCGTGGGGGGACATTACACAGGGCTTAGTATTGGAAGGCATGGTTCATTTGAGGCCCCCAGTGTAAGTCAACCACACAACCCACATGCCACATCTGTGTTGGACATTTTACATCAATGTATCCTTTTAAAATTTAGAGTACTGTAAAGGGTATACTACTTAGAATCTTCATTCTAAGATGAAAAAACCTAGATACGGAGAGGTTACTGACTTCATTACCCAAAGCCCAAACTGGTAAGAACTGACAGAATTGGAGTTGAATATAAGCCATCTAATCCTAGAACCTGAACTCACAAATCTGAAGGCACAAGCACAAGAATCGAAAGTTACTAACTTAAAAGTAAATAATATCTGAGAAATATTTAGGTAATATTTGATTTAGAAGTTCAGAGCTTCCCTGGTGGCTCAGTGGTAAAGGATCCACCTGCCAATTCAAGAGATATGGGTTCAATCCCAGGTCTGGGAAGATCTCACATGCCATGGAGCAACTAAGCCCGTGTACCATAACTACTGAGCCTCTGTTCTAGAACCAGAGAACCCAACTACTGAGCCCTTGCCTGAAAACTACTGAAGCCTGTGCACACTAGAGTCTGTGCTCAGCAACAAGAGAAGCCACTGCTGTGAGAAACCCGAGCACTGCAGCTAATGAGTAGCCCCCAATCTCCTCAGCTAGAGAAAGCCCACACAGCAATGAAGAACCAGCATAGCCAAAAATAAAGAAAAAATTTAAAAAAAGAAGCTTATACATTCAGTAACATATATGAGAATTCTGTCCTCCTTTTTCTAAGAGGTAATATTACATCTTACCTCCTAAAAGGATTGTGAACCAGGAGAGGCAGGAGCACGGAGTTGTTGAGTTCCATTGACCTGGGTTAGAATTTTTCTTCTCCTTATTCACAGAGTCACTTGATAACTTCATTTCCTCAGCTATAAGTTGGGAATGATCATCTATAACTTGCAGAGTTGTGGTGAGGATTAAATGAGATATATAGTGAGCACAAAGTGTGGAGAATGTTCTTGATGCATAGAAGGTGTTCATACCTATGTATCAGTATGCATCCTGGACAGAGCTGAGTGTGACAGGACAAACAGGGGGAAGAATTAGGGATTTATGATCTCCTACATGAGCTCGCTGGAGAATTAGAGCAGTGAGGTTTAACCATAGCATAGGCCATTATATTCACCCACAGCTGGGAAGCATGGACCGGAATAGAGTGAGAGAAATCACAGGTCTGGAACACCCCCTCCCAGAAACAAAGGGAAAACAGGCACCACGGTCCCCGGAAGACTCATGGCTGGTATCCTCACAGAACTAGTCTAACCGATCCAACTCAACTTGACCAGGCTCTATTATCTGCAAATTTAATACAGTTCTAAGAGTCTCTGAGGGCATCCCCCAAATTTAGAGAGTCATAAACTAGCTGAATACAGGTCAATCATCTGGTTCTGGTCACCTTCTAATACAGAAAATTATTTTTGATTCTTGTGAAGATGTGGAAAATTGGAGAAAAGAAAAAAGCAATTCATCATGGGTAACTTTCCAAACCTTAGTTTCCATTGTCTGGTTATGCCCTTAGCTGTCTGTTGGTTTTGAGGCAATTTACAGCTGAAAGAAACAAGACTCCACATTTCTTCCTTTGGGGTTTGAATGATGGCTTTTTCCATAGTATTATGGTCACACATGAGTTATGGCAGCTCTAAATTACAGCCACAATATTATGGGAAAAAGGATAAATCCCTCACTGCCTTCTTTCATCTCCAAAGCAGTTGGGAAGTAGGGAGGAGGCCACTTACCCGAAAGGAATAAAATGCTGTTGGGGGAGGTGTCTGGGTCAGAAGAGGCAGCTGGCAGCAGGCTTTGCTGAAAATGCTCTCAAACGCTAAATCATTATTACACAAATCTCTCTTCCCCAGATGCAAGAGGAAGGACAGAGCAAAAGAGGATAAGTGAGGAAGAGGAGAACAGGGCAAACCCTCTTAAACCCTGCTCATTGCACTTAGCTCACTGATGGTAACTGCCCAACTACTACTCTACAAGGACTCAAGGATACTCTCTTCCCAAAGCAAGTTTTTGGTTTTTTAAAGGTAATTTCCAATACTCCCTTAAATGTGTTTCTCCCTGTCTTACACACCTGAGTAATCCCTGAGTGCGGTGCCTCAGTTCTGTGGTATGATTTCCATCCTATTAGCTAGTAAACTCAGGTACGTTGATGTAACCTCCTTAAGCTCAGTTTTGTCATCTGTGAAATGGACCAGACACCTACATCGCAGTGTCGTTTGGGGTATCTAAAAGCTGTTGTTTGCACCTTCTTTTCTCTCACTTTCTTTCAGACTCTGCTAATTCTGCATCCCACATGTCTCTGAGATGGTTTCCTTCTTTTCCATCTTCTTGCTGATGCATTATCTCTCTCCTGAACCATGGCAGGGTCCCCCAACAAGTTTTCCTACCCTGGACAGTGGAGGGATCTCCAGAATACACACTGACCCACTGCTACCTAAAACCCTTAGCTCCTTCCCATTGCCTATAGTATAAGTTCCAAACTCCAGAGCAGAGCACCCAAGTCTCTGAGACCCAGCTCTGTGGACACACCCTACTCCGCCTCCTCCCCCACCTCATTCTCTGCACACAGGTTCCCACTTAGTGAGCTGGTCGGCAAGTAACATGGCCTTTGAGAGAGGAACACAAGCTATTTGTCAGGTGGCAGGATTGAGAATCCAAAAGCTACTTGCCACTGTACAGTCAGATGAGCCGTGGTCAAAGCTGAAGGTTTTGGTTGCAGTTAGTTGTACAGATTTCTGTTTGGGTCACACAGCTTTGTCCTTTGAAGACCTTTAGTGGCCAGGGTTTCTTTTCAATCATGTAGATTCCCTTTTATTCTTTCCCCTGCTTAAGAATTGGTCTGCTAATTATAATTTGAAAGAAATAGCAAGCAGTGTTCCCTTGCTTTGATTTAAAATTTCCAAGGAATTCAAGTCCTGGGGCAAGTCAGAGGTGTTTTGGAGGTGAGGGGAGCTTGGTGAGTGACAGATCTGTTGTACCGGTGCAGCACGCCAATGACACTGCGGGGGTCAAACAGCCTCACTCCATGTGTACTCCTTCAGTGGCCTTACCACAGTTTCCATCTCAGTATTTTCAGGCAGAAAGAAAATTATTTGAATGGAGGTTTCATATTCTACGTAGAAAGGAATCAGAACCTGAAGGACAACTTTGAAAACCACACAGAACGATAGACTTCTACTCAGCAATAAAAAGGAACAAATTACTGATAATGTGCAAAACCATGGCTGATTCTCAAAAGCATTAGGCTGGAATGGGAGAAGCCAGACACAAAAGGTTACACACTGCTTGACTCCATTTATATGATGTCCTGGAAGAAGCACAAATTCAGGGACAGAAATCAGATCAGTGGTTGTGAGGAATGGAGGTCGGGGCAAGGGGCAGGAGGGAATTTGGAGAATGATGGAGCCGTTCTGTGTCTGGATTGTGGTATTATTACAAGACCATGTCAAAGCTCATCTAACTGTGTGCCTAAAAAGGGTGAATTTTACTGTATGCAAATCATACCTCAATGAACCTCACACATACACACACTCAGGAGGGTGCCGCTAAGCTGGCTGGAATCAGGGCTGTGGGAAAGTCTAGGAAATGGCCACTGGGATGTCACCTGGGTTATACATGAAGATTCTGTGGCAAATTTGTTTGTAAAAAGATTCATGCTGCTAAAAACATTTGGAAAGACTGGATAATGTCAGTTGGGGGCAGCTGAGGTTTCTCAAGAGAGCAACGCTCTGTTGGTTTTTCTCCTGTATCCTACTACAAGGCAGAAACCAGAAAGGGGAAAAGAAGGCTATATGTATTTACCTTCTCGGAGAAAACCCCCAGAGTGTTTTCTCTCCCTGGCTCTGAGTCTCACTAAGAGCTCTGTTCTCCTCCACACTTAGAAGCAGAGGGCTGGGCGCCATCTATTTTTGCCAGCCTGTACCGGCCAGTTGACAAGGACCCCTTAGTGTGAGCAGGTGCAAGGCAACGAGGCCTTTGTTCAGCTCAAACCCACACCCGATGGGCTTTCCTGGCCCACACAGCCGTGGGAGCTTAGCAATAAAAGGACTTTGAAAAGTTTGGCATGCCTGTGAAGCTGGCTGAATAAACCATCCTTGAAGCTGTGGTTTGGCTCCAAGTGTCAGACGGCTCTCCTGCATATCACCTACGTCACAGCTCAGTGTGCAGGCCCTTTCGTGGGCTGGCAACCCCCTTTACTGCAATCCCCACATCTTGTTCTTGCCTTCCCTCGAACCTCCCGGTTTTAGGCCCCAGTCCTGAAGGTGTTTATGTTTATGAAAACCATTAGGATTTGCTGAGTCACATTGGGACTAAATGAAATCAACCCTGAATATCCATTGGAAGGACTGATGCTGAAGCGAAGTCCTAATACTTTGACCCCTGATGTGAAGAACCATTGAAAAGACCCAGATGCTGGGAAAGATTGAGGACAGGAGGAGAAGGGGATGACAGAGAATGAGATGATTGGATGGCATCACTGACTCAAGGGATGTGAGTTTGAGCAAGCTCCAGGAGATAGTGAAGGACTGGCATGCTGCAGTCCATGGGGTCAAAAAGAAGCAGACACGATCTAGTGACTAAACAACAAATTGGGACTAAGGGTAACCATCAGATGATGAAATTCCTTCCTCCCGGTCTCTCTACTTCACGTCACATGTGCAGGTGGTTGGGTGTCCAATCATCCTCCTGTGTCATCCACCCTCCCTGGGACTCATCCCCCATGGCCCAGGATGTGCCCTAATTTGCCTTCCTCTCCACCCTCCAGACCTTCCTAACATCCTGGGGAAGTCACCAGCTGACGCAGCTCCCATCAATGGCCCCTCTTTCCCAACTCCTCCTCCCAGCAGCCAGGGACGACTTCGCCTCCTGTCCCCTCCAAATGTAGGGCTGCTAACAGCTTCCCTCTGTTGCTGGTTCCCACATACTTCACCCCTTTATCATTTCCTAGCCCTGCCTACACCTATGTGAATAATTCTTTCATCACCTTCTCTTCCGCTAAACAATGTCATGGTTTAATTTGATTTCCCTTAGGACCATGGCTATTCCAACTCTCTTGCCCCAAATTCTGTGAAAACTTCTTAGTGCCTTTAGGATAAAACCCAACCTCCTTTATGCCCTCCCTCCCTGACCCCATCTCCTATCATTCTCTTCTAGTCCACTAGGACCGTGCTGTGTAAACTCTTTGTCATTTGGGGCCCTGTGCATCTGCTGTTCTGGAATGTTCTTTCTCCCTATGTTGGTGCAGTTGCCTCATTCTCATCATTACGGTTTTTGTCATACATTCACTCTTCAGAAAGCCCTTTCCAGGCCACTCTAGGACACAGCCCTTCTCCCTAGATGTCAATCAGATGGTCCTCCTTTTTTTTCTGAAGAAAATAATTTATTAAATTTAAACCAGAGAATTGACATGCAAGTAGCAATGTGACTACATGATTTAAAAAAGAAAAAAAAAAAGGCAGAAGGAAGGAGGTGCCCTGCTGAATTAGGCTATTAAGTGGCAGTGAGCAGAATCAGCTGGTGACTCCATCCCATTACCCTGTTTTACTTTTTTCAGCTGTTTCGCTGTCTACAATTATATACATTATACCTGCAAATATGTCTGGTTTCAGTCTTTTCTCCATGCTCCTGTCAGCTCTGCCTTGTTGCTGTTTAGTCACTGTCGTGTCTGACTCTCTTTACCACTATCTCTGTCAGAATTCCAGCGAGACATCAATGATGGCACACTCGAACTGAGTCACATGAGAACAGTCTCTTAAAAGAACCATTTAGAAAGACGAGGGCAATGAGGGAGAGTGCGATCCCCTAGGGCTCATGACGGCAGGACAGTCAGAGTGCTGGACAGAACTCTGAGAAGGTAATGGAATGGAGAGGGCTGAGCCCCATGGCAACCTGGCAGGGGGCGGGTCCACCGGCACTCCCCTTCTTCCAGTCTCCTGCCAGTGGGAAGTTGGAGGGTAAGGGTGTTGATGCCATGCACAAGGTCTGTTTCTGGGGTCACAGAGCAGGGTGGGGAAGATCAGAGTGGGCCTCTGAAGATGCAAAGAGGTGTGATACAGTAACTGTAACACAGTCAGGGGCCTTGCTGTGTTCAAGATGGTGCTTGGCACCAGGGCCCACCACATTTCACATTCACCAGGGCCCAGCGAGCAGCATTTACCTAGAGTTGAGCGACATGGCAGCCCTGCCTGGCAGCAGGATCTCCGAGAAGGAGACATGGAATGAGTCCATGATTCCCCCACGGGTTTGGCTCCAGGTTCTGGGGACTGATTAGGGAACATTTACTCCCTCCGTCACAGGGAAAGAGTCACTGCATCATGGGCTTCCTGAACACTGACCAACATCTTGGCCATGGCTCTGTAAGATGGAGAGAGAGAATTCCTGTGACTGGTAGGCTCCTACGTTCTGTGCCAAGGACATTTCTGAAGTTGAAGAACAATCTCTATTTATGTGCAGCATGGAGAAACGGGAGGTTGTTTTGCATTGTGTTGGGAGGCAGAGAGGAGTCAGGTAGCAAGCTGGCAACGTTCCTGATTTTTCATGGAGTGTAGAGCTCTCTGAGCATGGTGGGGGGAGGAACAGAATCATCCATCTACCAGATTAGCGGCTGAATGGGGATGAAGCCGAGTCATTACACACTGCTGCCATCAACCTTTAGCAAGGTGGAGAGCTGCTATTGTGACACGTAGGGAGCAGGTAAATGAGTTTTTAATCAGAAATCCCCCTCGAGTGCCTACTAGTTGGAATGTGGCAAGAATTCACAACAAAGTGAAGACAGAGTTTACCTCTAACATAACATGCAGCCAAAGGAACTGTAGGTACACGATGGAGAACCAATTACAAGAGACACGTTCCATCATGAAGGGTGGAGTGGGAGATGCTTGTCAAAAGGGTTTGAACATTAAGCTAATGATGGGATGAAAATTGCTGCCAAAATAGATTTCCCCATTTCCGCAGTGTAGGACAGATTGAAAGAGGAGGCGACCTGGGATGGCTGTGGAAATAGAGAAGCAGGGGCAGACAGGACAGACTGCCAGGGTCTGCAACGCCCTCATCCTGCTTATGCCTGCATATATGTCCTTCCATAAACACAATGAAGGTGCAAACAGCTGTGAGCTCTGTGCTGCTGCCTTTACCTGGTACATTCAGTTTCCCAACACATCCTTCTGTTTGATCCATCCTATGTTATTTGCATGAAATAATGTTGCCATTGCTTTTAGTTGCTTTGCCTTAACTTTGTTACAAAAAAAGAAGCACAGATGCATGTTAATTTCGGGTAGGAATTCTGCCTCCCCCATGGGGGAAGCTGCTGCCGGCTTGTTGACTGATGACACACTGATCCACCAAAAAAAAGAGAATAAAAGAAGGAAGTGCAAGTCCTCTGGGGACAATAACTTCAAACTTATAATGCTGGAACTTGTTCTTTCTTGCCCTAAATCATACTGAGGCATCAGCTGATAATAGATTAAGAAATTTACTTGCTACATGAAATTAGCATTTGATCAGGTGGATCCTTATTTATTCAATATTTATGGAGCCCTTACCATGTGCTAGACTCTGTGCTAGGCATGGGCGGTATACCAAGATAGTTAAGACATAGCAGATACCCCTGCCAAGGAGCTCACAGTCTAGGGGGTGGGGGGCAGGGGGTACAGGATGTGGGCGCCTGAGCACTGCTGCAGTGGGGAGAACACAGGGTGTTGTAGATCTAATGGGAGAGGCTGCTGACCACGACTGGGGCTGAGGGTGGTCAGAGTGTCTTCCAGGTCCACGCTCCACCCTGCTCTGTGCCCTGCTGCTAGCTGGTAGGGACTGCATCAAGAGGCCCCCAAGCCTGCTGTGTTCAGTTAGATTTGGTCAATGAGGACCCAAAGCAAAAGATGAGCAGAAAGGGGGAGAGAGAGTCTGGGGTGCTAGTTCTCTCTAGGATTCCTCCTCTCAGGATCATTGCAGTCTGAGTCTGTATCTACTCCTGACAGGTAGCCCTTGACACACAACTCTTTCCTTGGGGCTCTAGAAACCTTCCCTTCTCTGGCTCTTTCTAGCCTCCGGGATGGTGACAGTACTACTAGTCATGGGGTGCTGTTCCAACAATTTTTGGTTTCCTTATACCCTGCTCACTGCTTTATAATTAGTCCCTTTACTCAGTCAGTTCAGTTCAGTCACTCAGTCGTGTCCAACTCTTTGCGACCCCATGAATCACAGCATGCCAGGCCTCCCTGTCCATCACCAACTCCTGGAAGTTGGTGAAGTCCTGGAGTTCACTCAAACTCACGTCCATCGAGTCGGTGATGCCATCCAGCCATCTCACCCTCTGTCGTCCCCTTTTGCTCCTGCCACCAGTCCCTCCCAGCATCAGTCTTTTCCAGTGAGTCAACTCCTCTCATGAGGTGGCCAAAGTACTGGAGTTTCAGCTTTAGCATCATTCCTTCCAAAGAACACACAGGGCTGATCTCCTTTAGAATGGACTGGTTGGATCTCCTTGCAGTCCAAGGGACTCTCAAGAGTCTTCTCCAACACCACACTTCAAAAGCATCAATTCTTCAGTGCTCAGCTTTCTTCACAATCCAACTCTCACATCCATACATGACTACTAGAAAAACCATAGCCTTGACTAGATGGACCTTTGTTGGCAAAGTAATGTCTCTGCTTTTGAATATGCTATCTAGGTTGGTCATAACTTTCCTTCCAAGGAGTAAGCGTCTTTTAATTTCATGGCTGCAATCACCATCTGCAGTGATTTTGGAGCCCCAAAAAATAAAGTCTGACACTGTTTCCACTGTTTCCCCATCTATTTCCCATGAAGTGATGGGACCAGATGCCATGATCTTCGTTTTCTGAATGTTGAGCTTTAAGCCAACTTTTTCACTCTCCTCTTTCACTTTCATCAAGAGGCTTTTGAGTTCCATTTCACTTTCTGCCATAAGGGTGGTGTCGTCTGCATGTCTGAGGTTATTGATATTTCTCCCGGCAATCTTGATTCCAGCTTGTGCTTCTTCCAGCCCAGCGTTTCTTATGATGTACTCTGCATATAAGTTAAATAAGCAGGGTGACAATATACAGCCTTGACATACTCCTTTTCCTATTTGGAACCAGTCTGTTGTTCCATGTCCAGTTCTAACTGTTGCTTCCTGACCTGCATATAGGTTTCTCAAGAGGTAGGTCAGGTGGTCTGGTATTCCCATCTCTTGAAGAATTTTCCACAGTTTATTGTGTCCACACAGTCAAAGGCTTTGGCATACTCAATAAAGCAGAAATAGATGTTTTTCTGGAACTCTCTTGCTTTTTCCATGATCCAGTGGATCTTGGCAATTTGATCTCTGGTTCCTCTGCCTTTTTTAAAACCAGCTTGAACATCTGAAAGTTCATGGTTCATGTATTGCTGAAGCCTGGCTTGGAGAATTTTGAGCATTACTTTACTAGTGTGAGAGATGAGTACAATTGTGTGGTAGTTTGAGCATTCTTTGGCATTGCCTTTCTTTGGGATTGGAATGAAAACTGACCTTTTCCAGTCCTGTGGCCACTGCTGAGTTTTCCAAATTTGCTGGCATATTGAGTGCAGCACTTTGACAGCATCATCTTTCAGGATTTGGAATAGCTCCAGTGGAATTCCATCACCTCCACTAGCTTTGTTCATAGTGATGCTTTCTAAGGCTAACTGGACTTCACATTCTAGGATGTCTGACTCTAGGTGAGTGATCACACCATCGTGATTATCTGGGTCATGAAGATCTTTTTTGTACAGTTCTTCTGTGTATTCTTGCCACCTCTTCTTAATATCTTCTGCTTCTGTTAGGTCCATACCATTTCTGTCCTTTATCGAGCCCATCTTTGCATAAAATGTTCCCTTGGTATCTCTAATTTTCTTGAAGAGATCTCTAGTCTTTCCATTCTGTTGTTTTCCTTTATTTCTTTGCATTGATCGCTGAGGAAGGCTTTCTTATCTCTTCTTGCTATTCTTTGGAACTCTGCATTCAGATGCTTATATCTTTCCTTTTCTCCTTTGCTTTTCACTTCTCTTCTTTTCACAGCTATTTGTAAGGCCTCCCCAGACAGCCATTTTGCTTTTTTGCATTTCTTTTCCATGGGGATGGTCTTGATCCCTGTCTCCTGTACAATGTCACGGACCTCCATCCATAGTTCATCAGGCAGTCTGTCTATCAGATCTAGGCCCTTAAATCTATTTCTCACTTCAACTGTATAATCATAAGGGATTTGATTTAGGTCATACCTGTATGGTCTAGTGGTTTTCCCTACTTTCTTCAATTTAAGTCTGAATTTGGCAATAAGGAGTTCATGATCTGAGCCACAGTCAGCTCCCGGTCTTGTTTTTGTTTAATGTATAGAGCTTCTCCATCTTTGGCTGCAAAGAATATAATCAGTCTGATTTCGGTGTTGACCATCTGGTGATGTCCATGTGTAGAGTCTTCTCTTGTGTTGTTGGAAGAGGGTGTTTGCTATGACCAGTGCGTTCTCTTGGCAAAACTCTATTAGCCTGTGCCCTGATTCAATCTGTCCTCCAAGGCCAAATTTGCCTGTTACTCCAGGTGTTTCTTGACTTCCTACTTTTGCATTCCAGTCCCCTATAATGAAATGGACATCTTCTTTGGGTGTTAGTTCTAAAAGGTCTTACAGGTCTTCATAGAACCGTTCAACTTCATCTTCAGCGTTACTGGTTGGGGCATAGACTTGGATTACTGTGATATTGAATGGTTTGCCTTCGAAACTACTTCTCTCTAATTGCTCAGTGATAACATGGCGTCTCCCTCCTACTAGATCCTGACAGTTATGGCACGTTTGGAGGGAGAAGTGATGCATGAGTTAGGTGGCAATGGGAAGTAGAATAATTGGGATGAAGAGGGGAGAAAGGTCCAGTCAGAAGCAACAAGCAGCCAGTGCAAAGACATGGAGGAAAGTGAAATCAAAGTGTTCCAGAAGCCAGGGAATGATCCCTGCATTCTTTTTCCTTCATCCCAGCATCTACTTGGACACCAGGTCCAAGTTCCTCACCATCTCTCCAACCTGCCCACTTGTCTCCATCTGCTCTACTTTCCTGATTTCTGGCCTCCATTACTGTATCAGCTTTGCGATCATTCTCATATCCCTGCCAACAACTCTCCCCATAGCCTTTAGGTTAAATGCAAATTCCTGGGCAGGGACCCCAGCCCTCCTGCAAGGATCTGGGCCCTACCTATTTGTCACCTGCAATTGCAAAATATGGTTTTAAATCTTTTTTTTTTTTTAGATGGAGGGGAGAAGGTCCCAGGAACGCAAAAATACCTAATGGCCAGGAAAATCATCTGTCCCTATTTCTCTCATCATCCTACTCTTATTCTGGGTGGAAAATGTGCTTCAAAACTCGTTTAAGCAGCTATTATAAGATGGATACAGTGCCATGCAGATTGTAATCTAAAGAAGAGGGAGAGAGGCTCTTTGAACTCAGGGGGGAAATCGAGAAGCATGGAAGAAAAAGAGTAAAGAGATGGAATAATCAGTGAGAAGTACTGTTCCTCAAAAAACTGATGACGTGGGTGAGTGGGAATTTCCTAACACATGATCCCAGCGTGCTGAACTCTGCGTGTGTGCAGGAAAGTGACACAGCATTGTGGCACCAGATCTAGTTTCCAAGGCAGGAGCCTGAAGCTAAAAATAAATAAATAAATAAATATTCAGTTGATAAGACATAAAGCAGTAAAGATATGACTTTCCCTCTAGATACATTTGTATCATGTCAGAGTTAATCTTGATTTTGCTGAGACTCCTAATATATAAGCTCAAAAGAGAAACAGTAACAACATGTAAAATGTAAAGTCATCAGTGAGTATCCAGATACAATTTCAACCACTTGGGCAAACAAGAAAATAGAATTAAATGATCAGAACACTTCTATAAGTGTTCTGTCAACTCCAGGATGAAGTGCTAGCTATAGCTTATCTCTAGGGGGTGGAATTATAAGTTATTTTATCTTTGTTTTGCTTGCCTCTCTATTTTCTTCTGTTCTCACAATGAATACCTGCAAATTTTGTCTCTAAAAATCAATACAATTTTTCAAACCCAATTATACAAATTATAATGTCACACATTGAGGAATTCTTTTAAGAGAATAGAAATATATGATGTTGTTTATGAAACTGAAAAATTGAAATAAGCTCACCATTCATCAATACAGGACTGATTAAATATTATATTTTAGTCTACCCTCAAATGATCACTAAAAATTATTACTGAGATCTATATTTATTGATGTGGCAGATATTTACAATCCATTGTTAAAAATAACGTATAAAAATGTATGAAAGGAGTAAGTATGACATAATTTCCTTTTTCAAAAAAATTTAAAATGCCCTTTTAAATACGGGTAGGAATATACATTAAAATATCAGCAGTAGTTGGAGTATTAGAAATACAAGTAATTATTTCTTCTCTATATCTTTTTTACGAGTGTATAATTGCTTTACAATGTTGTATCAGTTTCTGCTGTACAACAACACGAATCAGCCATATGTATACATATATCCCTACCCTCTTGATCCTCTGTCCCCTCCACCATCCCACCCCTCTAGGTCATCACGGAGCACTGAGCTGCTGCTCTGCGTTATATAGCAGCTTCCCGCTAGCTATCATATGGTAGTATATATATGTCAATGTTACCTTCTCACTTTGTCCTACCCTCTCCTTCCGCACCACACCGTGTCCGCGAGTCCATTCTCTTCATTTCTGTCTCTATTCCTGCCCTGAAAATAGGTTCATCAGTACCGTCTTTCTAGATTCCACATATATGTGTTAATATATATTTATTTTTCTCTTTCTCACTTACTTCACCCTGGATGACAGACCCTGGGCTTAAACTTAATTATTTTATTCTTTACTCTTTTCTAACTAGAAAAAAAAAAAAGTCTAGTACTTCTACTTTTAAAATTAGAGTACAAGAAGATAGTCAGATGTGCATCGGATAAAAAGTTTTAAGAAACATTCTCCTGAAACAACACTTCTCTCATTGAAATCCAGTGTGATTTTTGAAAGGAGAACCCCCCTCCAAAAAAAAAAAAGCCTACTGCCACAGATTTGACATCTCCAAGGTTTAACAAACCATTTCCTCATTAAACCTGCTTCCCCTCCCTGCTTCATTGATTGTAACCATTCTTTTTTTTTTTTTTTAACTTAGTTTATTTATTTATTTATTTGGGTGCACCGGGTCTTAGTTGTGGCATGTGGGATCTAGTTCTCTGATCAGGGATCAAACCTGGGCCTCATGTACTGGGGCCACAGAGTCTTAGCCATTGGATCACTAGGGAAGTATTGTAACTATTCTTGAGCTCAGAAATTTAGTTGCTTGCTTCCCAAACCAATGGGATGCAATGGCTACAAAAGATTCATGGCAAAAATAAGGGTATGTTTGCTAATCCATCAGTCATGTTTGACTCTTTGTGACCCCCATGGACTGTAGTCTATGGATTCTTTACTGTCTGAGCCACCCAAGAACCAGGGAAGAAGGGCATGTTTAGGATGGGCTAAAGGGAAAGGTTGGGCTTCCCAGGTGGCTCAGTGGTAAAGAATCTACCTGCCAATACAGGAATCCTAGGAGACACGGGTTTGATCCCTGAGTCAGGAAGATCCCCTGGAGAAGGAAATGGCAACACACTCCAGTATTGTTGTCTGGAAAATCTTGTGGACAGAGAAGCCTGGCAGGCTAGAGTCAACAGGATGGCAAAAGAGTCAGACATAATTCAGCAACTAAACAACAAAAACAGAGGGAAAAGCATGTTCCGCAGGAGGAAGGGCATGGACCAAGGCTGAGTTGAAATATGCACATGATCTTTGGAAAATAGTGTTGAGAAGTTAGTGAATGAGTGGGGAGTTGGTGAGGGGAATGGTGGGAAGTATGATAAAGTGGTCAGATAGAAGGGTCTTGTATATCAGACTGAGGGGGTCTTCAGTTTATCCAGGTGATGACACCGTTAAGTTTCTGAGCAGCAGAAAGATGGGAGGTAATTGGAATTTTAGAAAGACTCATCTGAGGGCTGAAAGCAAAATGATGGATTTTGCTGCTGTTCATATTCTGGGATGAAAAGCCTCTGGATTAAGACAGAAAGCAATTAGAGAGGAAAGAGTGACAAATGAGAGACTTTCTGTATTGGTCAGCGTTCTCCAGAACATAACCAGTAGAGGGTAGGGTGGGTGGATAGATGAGTGGATGGATATAGATAGATAGATGATAGATTTATTGTAAAGCATTGGCTCATTTAGTTATGGAGGCTGAGAAGTCCCGAGATCGGCAAGCTGGAGACCCAGGAGAGCAGATGAAGTGAGTTCCAGTCTGAAGGCCATAGGAATCAGGACGCAGGAAGAGCTGATGTCTCAGCTCAGGTTCAAAGGCAGAAAAAGAGCAATGTCCCAGCTCAGAGACAGTTGGGCAGGAGGAATTTCTACTCACTCCCTTGAGGGCTGGTTTTTCAGTTCTGTTCAGACTTTTCACTGAAGGAATGCAGCCCATCACAACTGGGCAGGGTGATTGATCCATCAGTCTACCCATTCAAATGTTAATCTCATCCAAAACATCCTCACAGACACCTTCGAATAATGTCTGGGCCACAGGATGCCCAGAAAAGTTGACACATAAAAGTTGACCGCACTTTCCAAAGGAAAAGCAATATAGTGTTTGTTTTTTGGAGGTCCGCCTGCAAGGAGTATGCCTGCAGGCTTGTTTCACCTCGAGGAGACACACCCCATGGCCTCTCAAACATAAACCAGACACTCTTCCATCCCACAAGAGCAATGGCTGTGAAGTTGTCCCCTGAGCCACTGGTCAGGTCTCACAGCGCTGATTGTTGTGTTTGCCTTCTGCATGATTTATTTATTTATTTTTTTTAAAATTTTATTTTATTTTTAAAATTTACAATATTGTATTGGTTCTGCCATATATCAAAATGAATCCGCCACAGGCATACACGTGTTCCCCATCCTGAACCCTCCTCCCTTCCCCATACCATCCCTCTGGGTCGTCCCAGTGCACCAGCCCCAAGCATCCAGTATCGTGCATCGAACCTGGACTGGCGACTCGTTTCATATATGATATTATACATATTTCAATGCCATTCTCCCAAATCATCTCACCCTCTCCCTCTCCCACAGAGTCCAAAAGACTGTTCTATACATCAGTGTCTCTTTTGCTGTCTTGTATACAGGGTTATTGTTACCATCTTTCTAAATTCCATATATATGCGTTAGTATACTGTATTTATGTTTTTCCTTCTGGCTTACTTCACTCTGTATAATAGGCTCCAGTTTCATCCACCTCATTAGAACTGATTCAAATGTATTCTTTTTAATGGCTGAGTAATACTCCATTGTGTATATGTACCACTGCTTTCTTATCCATTCATCTGCTGATGGACATCTAGGTTGCCTCCATGTCCTGGCTATTATAAACAGTGCTGCAATGAACATTGGGGTACACGTGTCTCTTTCAATTCTGGTTTCCTCAGTGTGTATGCCCAGCAGTGGGATTGCTGGATCATAAGGCAGTTCTATTTCCAGTTTTTTAAGGAATCTCCACACTGTTCTCCATAGTGGCTGTACTAGTTTGCATTCCCACCAACAGTGTAAGAGGGTTCCCTTTTCTCCACAACCTCTCCAGCATTTATTACTTGTAGACTTTTGGATCGCAGCCATTCTGACTGGCGTGAAATGGTACCTCATAGTGGTTTTGATTTGCATTTCTCTGATAATGAGTGATGTTGAGCATCTTTTCATGTGTTTGTTAGCCATCTGTATGCCTTCTTTGGAGAAATGTGTATTTAGTTCTTTGGCCCATTTTTTGATTGGGTCATTTATTTTTCTAGAATTGAGCTGTAGGAGTTGCTTGTATATTTTTGAGATTAGTTGTTTGTCCGTTGCTTCATTTGCTATTATTTTCTCCCATTCTGAAGGCTGTCTTTTCACCTTGCTTATAGTTTCCTTTGTTGTGCCTTCTGGATGATTTAAAGATAAGGAAGACCGAGGCCAGAAACATTTAAATTACTTGCTAAAAGTCTCCCAGCTATTAAGTGGCAAAGCCTGGACCAGGGTGGGAAATAACCTCTTGATCACCTACAGTGGATAGGGCAATAGGCCAGCTCCTCATTATACTTTATTTTGGTTAATCCTCACAGTAACCCTGTATGCTATTATTATCCCCATTTTACAGATGAAGAAACTGAGGCTTATAAAGATTAGAAATTTCACCCAAAGTAGGCAGTGAGACTCAGGTTTGGAACTCACATCTCTTTGACTTTAAAGCCCTATGCTGTGATTTCCTGGTATATGACAGGTCGCATGAGAACAGAGGGAAAAAGTTAAAGGTGACCAGGGGCAAAGAGCCAGTGTAGCCCAAATGATGGGAGTGAATGAGCCAAGAAATTCTGATTCACTCAGCAGTGTCTATATTTCACTGCTCAGGCCTACGGTTTGGCCCAGATCTCTCTCAGCAAGTTTCCTTGTCCATCCCCCCAACAGGCCTGTGTTCAAATCCTTGGTGCTGCTCAGAACCACAGAAGGGCTGGAACTTTTTGATCACACCAAAGAGGAACGTTTGCGTCAGCAAACTGAAAGCAGAAGTCCCAACTGTCAGAGATGCTTACACTTTGTACACCGCCTATTCCTTAAAAACTAAGCAGACCTAACTCACCGGCTGTCTGACTAATTAGCAGAATGTTCTTTAGGCAGACAGAACTCAGAAGCCTCCAACAAAATAGTGAGTTCAGCTCTTTGGAACGGCATTTTTCTTTTTCTTTTTTCCTTCTCTCTTACAGGAAAGAAAGTCTGAGCGGAATGCTTCGTGGCCAACTTTCACCAGGGTCTTAAATATAATTTCTTCAAGGTGCTGAGATGAGTGGATGAAGAAAAAGAGAAGAACTAGAAGCTCCCTTGGGAGTTCTTTTCATCTTTTCTGCTGATTTCTGCCCTGTGTTGCAGGGAAGGTACGAGAAACTAAGAATCAATAGGATTTGCTGGCACCATATTGCTCAGGTGTACACTGAAATTAGACATCTGTTCCATCCCTCACCTGCATTTACCTAGTTTCCTGGAGCTTCCATTTATAATGCTAGGCTCTAGCTGCCCCGAAATAAGAAAATCAAAAAGAAACACACAGCTAGCATATATATGACATAAAAATGAATCTGACCAACCATCAGGAAAGGTATTCTGTCCCTCTCCTATACACTATACACAGGCTATGTGTACATTACCCACACTGGTCTACACTTTTCCCAAAAACTCTGAACTGAAGACTCTCTGTGACCCCCAAGAAGCAGTGTTTTATTTTCCTGAATCATACCCTTGAATTGGCACTTATATCAAACAGGCACAAGGAGAAGGCTTCTCTGAGACTAGAGGACAGAGAATTGTTATAAGTGCACCTTTCTCTCTCAGATGATTTGCCTAGTCCCTGAGGCTAGGGGACCAGGCCCTGAGCCTGTTAAAGCCCCCACAGAGAGTCCAGTTTATGGTAGGTCTCCAGAGGACAGGTTAGAAGTCAGAACCCTAGAGAGAGAGCAGGTCGAGGAGATGGCTAGGATGAGAACAGAGACAGAAAAGCCAAACGTGGAGGAACATTTAAAGCCCGAGAACAGGCTGCTTCTGCAGTCCCCGTGATAATGCTGACTGGGATCTGATTTTGTCACGGAGTTCCAGTTAGGCGGGAACAAAGCCCAAAGCGGTGTCAGGTGGCTGCAGCAGGGACACAAGGCCACAGCCGGCTGGCAGCTAATGAACTGGCCGGAGCGAAACCAGAGAGGGTTCAAAGACAGTGGAGAGTGGCACCTGCCAAGCCCTGCCAAGGACTGATACGCCTGGGAAACAATGAGTGAAGCTTCAGCAATTAGCATCAGTCCTCGGCCCTGGGTGCTGGGTGGCACTGATCTATGACACAGCCTCTCTGTCCTGGCAGGCTTCAAGAGGGCAGAAAAGACATTCTCCTTTCCACAGGGATTTCCATAGTTACGATGGTTGTCTCAGCTGCTATTTTTGGAAACAGTCTGTCACAGGTTAGCTATGAGCGCTCCTTTATGATGTTGTTCTTTTGTGGTTGACACCCTACCTTGTAAAAGACACTTTTCTGTTGTTGGCTTCAAGAAGTGACCTGTCTAGCTGTTACTATTACTCCATGTTCGTGGTCATGATTGTAAAGTAGGGTATACATATTTAATGCATAGGTAAGCAAGAAGCCAGGGTCACTAATCTTCATTTTGAAGAGTACCATGCTTGTTGCAAAAACCATGCAGCAGTTTATAGAATGTTTAGTGCTAAGGCAGCTGCAGTATTTCCTGCCAGGGTGCCAGTGAGTTTGGAGATGGAGGAGAAGGCTGGAAACTGCATCTGCATGGCTCTTTTCACAGTATTGAGAAGACCTCAGTTCTCTACATCAAAGAGTGAGTGGGGACTTTAGTCCTAACTAAGATCCCCACCCCCCACCCCCAGCCCTCCTGCTTAGCTTAAGCCTTCATTTCATCCTGACTTGCAATCTTTTCCCACCCATCCCAGGCAAAATCTTGTTGGGTTTAGCATTTTAGTCTCAAATCAACTTCCTTGATTTTCAATATGTTCATTTCAATTTAAGTAGCAACACGAGTTAGCCTTTCCTCCTCTCTTTTGAACCCACCATCTCTTCTCCATCCCCCGCAGTCACAGCCTAACATCCATTCCCTCTAAGCTCTCTCTATTGTAAGAGCCTCCCACCTTTCTCCCACTCATCCTGATGCCTGAAGGAACTCTTAATGTATATGTAAGCCAGTCACCCTGCTTCTGGAACAATTCACTGCAGTATCCAATCTGACTCCCTTAGCGTGACATCTCCAGGCTTTTATGATGTGACCCCTGCCTACCATTCCTGGAAAAATGAAAATAGCTCTTTCCATTGATGCGGAGGTGAACAATTGTAATGAAGGCCTTTGTAAAGGGGCTCCAGGATTAGGAGGTACTGAACACTCTTCAGCATGTTGTAGCTGCCCCCAGATGACTTCCATTTCCACAGAGCAATTTCCGCCCCAGAAATAATGACCATCATTTGATTCTGCCCCAAAATGAACTCTCTTAGGCTCTTCCCCAGGTCAGTCCTACAAGGGGGTGGGGCTTCACATCAGGGCAGGTCACAGAGACATTCTTTTCCCAGGTAAATACCTTTACCTTGGCAGCATTTGCCATTTAACATGGGGGAAAATACAAGCAATGGAAGAGGATTAGTGATGCTGGGGAGCTCCCTTCACCTGGTGACATCAGAGCACTGGAGGAGACCGCCTATCTGTGCAGCTTTCCTTTGCAGGTGACTTTTCCCTGGGATGAGTGAGTACTCATTTTTGAACCCCAACCAAAGAGTGCTTTGGAAGAACAGCCTCAGCATGGTCCTAGCCTCCCCCTCCCCCAGGACTTGGAGGTTAGGCTGCAGGTGGTCTCCTCATCCCAGGAGCACGTTTCTTCTGGAAAGATTGCACTGGGGGGCCTTCTATCAGGAACACTTCTGCACCTCCATCAGGCACCACCCACACTCAGCCAGCTTGTGGTATTTGGGGGCTGTCTTACTTTCTCAGAAGTTAGGGAACAATCTGGAAGGGCCAGTTTTGTGAGTTTTCTCCAACCTCACAGATGAATTCAACACAATGTTTAGCAGAGTACAAGACATTCTGACCTACCTCCTACCCTTTTGGGAAAGCTTAAAAAACACATCAAACACAAAGTGACGGCACTGTCACCATTCGCCTTCCGGACGTCATTTCTGGCCTCGTGCAGCTTGTGTTCAGTTTTTAGTGTGAGCAGCTGCTTCCAAAGAGAAGTCCTCATCCAGAGACAGAGATGGTTGGATGGCATCACCGACTCAATGGACATGGACAGAGGAGCCTGGAGGGCTACAGTTGGACACGACTGAAGTGACTTATCATGCACACACGCAATGGACATGAATTAAAACTATGTTGAAAAATAAAAACAGAAAACCCCATTCAAATTGTCTAAAGTAATAATAATATAAATTATTTGTTCAGTAGTAATGATGTTTCAGGTCAGGTTTGATCCAGCAGCTCACACAATGCCACTAAAGTCAACTTCTGCCTTGTCATAACATGGGCTCCACATGACATGAGCTGCAGCCCACCTGGTCCTATACCCTTCATCCCATGGCTACAGCAACTGTAGGACTCACATATTCACATTCCACTGCCCAAGAATAAAATATCTTACAAATAGAAAAGAAAATGTTTCTTTCTGAGAAGCCCTGGCAAGCATGTTACATTGTACTGTCTCAGATTTGTCTACATGCCCCAGAAATAATGCCACCCAAACCACAGGTAAACCCAGTTCTTTCCCCACAGTGAGACCATCTCCCTGCTAAATATGACAAGCATAGTCATAAGTGTTATTCTGACTAAAATTCTAAACTCTTATCCTTTGCCTTGCTATAACCTTCTACGTGGAGCCCCTCCTGGCAGACACCCTAGGCTTCTAAATATCTCTTCTGAACACAACTTGGGTCACTGATCCCAGACGAGTTCTGCAATTGCTTGCCCCATTGGACCGAAGCTTAATTTTGAGGTGACCATCTGTCTAGCTCCCTCCTATTACTTCTAAAGAGCTTTCCCCTGTAACCTAACTTCAGATCCAGCCATCTGCAGTATGGTGAGAAGCGGTGGTAAGGTGAGGGATGGGCCCACCTCCTCAGTTACTCTAATAGCTTAGCATAAAAATAAACCATCCCAGTCTGTTCCAGACCATCCTCTTTTGGGTCCCTTCCAGTTAGCTGCCTTGCTTCCAACTCTAGCCCCTTAATGAAAAGAAACACTGGTGACAAGCATGATATTTGCTCGTCTACTGAGGGCTTCTTCAGCAAGTCAGCTGTTTTCATTTCTCTGCCATGGTTTTTCCTGTGGTCATGTATGAATGTAAGAGGTGGACTATAAAGAAAGCTGAGCACCAAAGAATTGATGCTTTTGAACTGTGGTGTTGGAGAAGACTCTTGAGAGTCCCTTGGACTTCAAGGAGATCCAACCAGTCCATCCTAAAGGAAATCAGTCCTGAATATTCATTGGAAGGACTGATGTTGAAGCTGAAACTCCAATACTTTGGCCACCTGATGCAAAGAACCAAATTATTTGAAAAGACCCTGATGATGAGAAAGATTGAAAGTGGGAGGAGAAGGGATGAGATGATGAGATGAGAGGATGAGATGATTGGATGGCATCACCGACTCAATGGACATGAGTTTGAGTAAACTCCTGGAGTTGGTGATGGACAGGGAGGCCTGGCATCCTACAGCCCATGGGTTGCAGAGTCGGACACGACTGAGCATTGAACTGACTGAACTGAGGCAGCCCATGCAGATATGAGCGCTAACCAGGAGAGGATGAGAATAAGCCCCTGAAGGCAGGGCACAGACCTGTTTTCCTGTTCAAATTTCTCAGAGGCTCATGGGAGCGCGCTTCCTTCTTTGTAGGCATCCGGATTCATGAACCTCTGCGTGTCCCCTTGGGGCCCGCTGCCCATCCATGTGTGGTGCACCCTGGTCTGGGCACCCACCTCACCGAGACTTCATTCCAAGCCACACCAGGGCTCAGCCTGACAAGCCCACAGCTGAGCATTCCTCTGATCCTTAGTAAACAGCTTACCTAAACCTTGAGAACAACTGTGTTTGTGCTTCTTCCATGAGTCACATGACTGATCCGTCACCCAAGATGCAGGTGCTCTGTGTATCTACCTGAAAATCTGCCTGTCCTCCTCGGCTCTGTCACTGGAAGATCCTGGTCAGCACAGATGAATCCTTTCCTACTGGAGCCCCACTTCCACTCCTTGACTTTGATGCATAGATAGCCTCCCCAGGCACAGCAGTACCCCAGGATTCTGGTGGGTGAAATTCCCTAAATTGGCCTCCTAAAACCACTCCTTTTAGATAAACCTCCATCCTCATTCAGAAAATCCTGCTTTCCTTCCAGCTGTCTTTGTTTTTTCTCCTAAAAGCCACATTTCATTAAAATTTCACACGCTACTCTCTTCTCCCATATTTTCATCCTAAAACTGCTGAAGAAAAATATTTCACCCTTCTCTTTTAATGTTTAATGTACAAGTAGCATTCTTTCCTCTTATCATTAACATATTTAAAAATCCAGTTTTATACTTTTCAGTGCATCTCATTGCTCTGTGGTGCCCAGCACCACAGAGTATAAGGCTGGGGTGTGATCTGCTCCACAGTTCTGCTTTGCACAAAAGATGTTTGAGACTTCAGAAGAGCATAAAAATTAATTTTTCTTCCTTTGCATTGAGTCCTTGGATATGTTTTGTACACACCTGTGTTAGTATAGGGCTCCTTTATGGCTCAGCTGGTAAAGAATCCACCTGCAATGTGGGAGACCTGGGTTTGATCTTTGGGTTGGGAAGATCCCCTGGAGAAGGAAACAACTCCCCACTCCAGTATTACGGCCTGGAGAATTCCATGGACTGTAGGGCTTCCCTTGTGGCTCAGCTGGTAGAGAATCCACCAGCAATGTGAGAGACCTAGGTTCAATCCCTGGGTTGGGAAGATCCTCTGGAGAAGGGAATTAGTATAAGTGACCAGCAATGCAGGGATTTTCTGAAAGGAATATTTGGATAAAAACAAATACAGTGAGAAAAGGAGAGTAATTCTCTGGTTGTCCAGTGGTTAGGACTCTGGGCTTTCATAGCTAAAGGTGAGAGTTCAATCCCTGGTCTGGAGCTAAGATCCCACAAACTGCATGGTGAGGCCAAAAACAGATAAATACATAAGTGAATAAAATATGGAAAAAGAGATAAAATATTGCAAGCAGCCTCTTAGTTGTTTTTTTTTAAGAGATAAGGGACTCCTTGTACACTGTTGATAAGAATGTAAATTGATGCAGCTACTGTGTAACACAGTATGAAGTTTCTCAAAGAAATGAAAATAGAACTACGATATGACTGGGAAAAAAACCCCAAACCATTAGTGCAACTGATACATGCACCCCAGTGTTCATAGCAGCACTATTTGCAATTGCCAAGACATAGAAACAATCTAAATGTGCATCAACAGATGAATGATTAAAAAAAAAAAGATGTAGTATATATACTAGAATACTACTCAAACATAACAAAGAATGAAATTTTGCCATTGGCAGCAACATGAATAGCCTTGGAGGACATTATGCTATGTGAAATAAGTCAGATAGAGAAATATAAATACTGTATGATATCACTTATATGTGGCATCTAAAAAATATAACCAACTAGTGAATATAGTAAAAAAAGAAGTAGACTCCCAGATATAGGGAACAAGCTAGCGGTAACCAGTGGTGGTGGTAGGGGGACTATCAGGGTGAGAGAGTGGGAGGTGGAGACTGCTGGGTATAAGATAGAGTCAAGGACGGATAGTACAACATGGGGAACAGAGCCAACATTTTGAAAAAACTATCAGTGGAAAGTAACCTTTAAAATTCTATAAGAATATACAATTAAAAAAAAAACCATGGTGGACACTACCCTTTCTGAAGCTCCAGTCCTGGAAGTGCCTCTAGCAATAGAACTCTAGGCTGGGGAAGAGACACTTAGCACAGTGTACTTCAGAAGACAATCTAGCAGAAGGGGATGGTGGTAGCACCGTGAAGGGGGAGGAAAAAGTGGGCATGAGGGAGAGAGCCTGTGGGGGACGTTCCTGCCCACGGAGGGTGCTCATGAATGTGCCTGATGCCCATGACCATGGCCAGGATCAGAGGCAGCTGACACCCGGTGCTGCCACTCAACAGCCCTGATCTTGGAATGAACAACTGACCCTCCTCCGAGTCCCATCTCCCTTGTCCAAGAATGGCCAGGGTATAAATCAAGGCAGAAAAGCTATACTAGCCTTGAAAAGAGTCCCCAAAAGTCTGCCAACCCAAAATGACACCAAATTATCCCTCAACCTATCTGGCAGTCAACATTTGCACAGCTTTTCATATTCACAGCTTGGGGAGCTGAGGGCAGTCAGTAGTTAGCAGGTAGAACACAGAACAAGACTAAGGTTGTAGGTCTTGTTTTCAGTTCTTCTTAAGATTCTGATTCATAGCCTGATTGGATCAGTCTCAAGGCCATTTCCCACAAGTCGAGGCCGCCTGCACAATTGCAGGGCTGAACCCAAAACTTGGCATCAGCCCCTCGTGGTCCATCAGTCCTGAGTCAGCAGCTCTCTCCTCACAGCAGTGATTTCTCCTTTCCTCTCATGAGTCCTGGCAGACAGAACAAACACATTAAAACCTAAACAGATGAGAATGGCAAAGCTTACTTGAGCATTCAAAGATCAATGCAGTTAAAAACATCTCTGTACTTTCAACTGACTGATTCACTGTTAATGTGGAGTTACCTGTTCTGAGCTTTCACAATCTGCTAAGTGTTCTGTAATTGTATTTAGTGGTATGGTTCTGATATTGAACACTTGGGAACAGATATGATAAATAAAGCATGTTGTAAGTATGCTTACTCTAGGTTTGATTACTTTTTGGTCAGACAAGCATGGATTTGAATGCTACTATGCCACTTGTTTGAGCCCCTTAAATTCTCTGAGCCTCAGCTTTTGCATCAGTAAAGCAGGACAGTTAAACCATTAATACCTAGGGTTGCTGCAAAGATTAAATGAAATAAGATTTGAAAAAGGCCTAACAGAACATTTGAAAATATACCACATCATTCGTAAATGTTCAGCCACTAAGTCGTGTTCAACTCTTTATGACCCCATGGATTGCAGCACGCCAGGCTTTCCTGCCCATCACTATCTCCTGGAGTTGGCTCAGATTCATGTCCATTGAGTTGGTGATGCCATCTAACCTTACTAAATAATAGCTATTATTAATGCTACAGGAATAAAAGTTGCAGTGTAATGTAACCAGAAGATTCAGATAAACAGTCACTTTTGTTTTTCATTCACCTCTATTTATTTATCTTTAGCTGTGCTGGGTCTTCACTGCTGTGCTCAGGTTTTCCCTAGTTGTGGCGAGTGGGGGCTACTCTTTGTTGTGGTGCATGGACTTCTCCTTGTGGTGGCTTCTCTCATTGTGGAGCATGGCTCTAGGTGCTCGAGCTCAGTAGTTGTAGCGCATGGACTTAGTTGCCCCGTGGCATATGGAATCTTCCCAGACCAGGAGTGAACCCATGTCCCCTGCATTGACAAGTGGATTCTTATTCACTGAACCACCAGGAAAGTCCCAGAGTGACTTTCAAAAAGTTTTTTTCTTCCTTCGTGGCAGTCAACACTGTTCCCTGGGCACCTACACTGTACCAGACCCCATTCTAGAAGCAGGAAATGCAGCAAGGAACAAGACAGGTAAGGTCCCAGTTCTCCCAGGGGTTACCTGAGAATGGCAGGAGATAACAGAAAAAGAAATCATGAATAAAGAAGATAATTTCAGATATTAAACAGTGATACAATAAATAGACAGTGACTGGTGGGTTACCAGGGAATAATTAGGGAATTATAGTTGAGGTGACACCTGACAGAAAGAGGAGACACAGGAGTGTGTGGGGGAAAAGACAGAGGAAGTGGCAAGTACAAGGCCAGAAGTGGAATCAACCCTGGCCTGGCAGAAGAGGATGGGGACGAATTTACCTAGAGCATAAGGAGGGAAGAGGAGAGTAGTGTGAAATGAAGTTGGAGGACTAGGCAGGGCTTCTGATTTCCTATCTCAGCTCTGCCGCCAGCAAGCAGTTACATCTTGTATGTGCGCTTGAACTCTCAGAGTCTCAGTTTTGCCATCTATAAAATGGGGTTAAGGGGTGGGCCTTGATATGGTCCTTTCAACTCTGTGATCTGCATACAATATAGATCGGATATTGTGTTACTTTTTCTATGATGACAACACTGGGATCCATTATAACTCTTGCAAACTGCCTGGTTTTGTTTGTTCATCAGTATGTTGACCTTGAGGAAAGAGTTACCATAAAACCAACCAGGCGCCAAGGTGCGGAATGCTTTATCCCCAGATCTCAAAGCATCCTTTGAGTTAGTTGTGGCCAAAAGATTAACTGACCACAGATTCTTTTCAGTTCCTGGTTTTGTTTTTGGAAAACCACTAGCAGCTCACAGACAGTCCCAAGAAGCTAGCTTTTAATTGTTTTTATTTGAATTGTTCTGCGCTGTGTCTTCTTGACATTTTTTCAAACAACTGGGGAGCATGTATGAAGACACACAACTGGGTTTAGGGAAATTTTAAGACACATTCTATTTTGTTCAATAGTGTTACCTCCCATGGAAAATCATGCTGAATGGCCGCATGAGTGTTGCCATGCTCTTTGTAAATCTTCATCATCTGGAATATGAAGACTTTAACAGTATTCTAGTAGCAGTCTCTTCTCTAGGGACTTAATATGCAGTTAGTCCACTATCAGGGCAAATGTACCTTTAGGAAATGGCAAACCATTCACCATTATTACCAGTAACAGTGCTAATTTAAAGTTAGTAAAGGGAATTCCCTGGCATCCAGCCATTAGGACTCAGCAATTTCGCTGCTAGGGTTGAATCCCTGGCCAGGGGACTAAGATTCCTCAAGCTGCACAGTACAGCCAAAAATAAGTAAATAAAGTCAGAAGAGACAATTAAATGAAATTCTAAGCTATTCAGATCAAGAAGGTTGCTGCTCATCTGAGGTACCTCTAGGATAACAGATATACCAAATTTATCCTGATCAAGTGAGTAATTGACTACCCTGCTTAAAAGGCAGCTATTTTTCAAACCCTTGTAACTTCTGTGGTGTACTACTCCAGAACTTTTTAAGACAACAAAAGCTTTCCATGTTCTTTCTTATGCCTAACCTGAACCCCTTATATTGATTTTCAGATTGTTCCCTCCAATTCTGCCTACATGATGAAGAATAAGCTGGTGATCCTGGCATGTTAACTTTTAAAAATAAATAATAACAAGCAACACACGTATTGTTTACTAATCTAGGTTCTAGACAGAGGACTCATTTAATCCTCACAACAGTGGCATGAGGCAAGTACCCTTATGAACCCCACTTTACAAGGAGGGGCACTGGGGTACAGAAGCCAGACTGAGATTTGAATCCATGGCATCTGACGCCAGGGTCCTTGCTTTCGCCAGTCTACCATTTTGCCCCCTCATATTTAAAATCTCTGCCGAGTCGATATTCACCAATCTATCTCTTTTTTGGTTGAAGTGATTGATGGAGAGAAACAAGAAACATTCTTTTTTCTCCCATTCTTTAATAAATAAATGTAATCATTTCCTTCTTCCTGAAAATGGAAGCCTAAGATCTGTGTTTTGTCTCAAAACTTTCACAAAAGGTGTTTTTTGATTTATGTGTGCTTTGTTGTTAATAGATGAAAAGCCTTGCTGGGCCAGACTAAGCCCATGCATTTCCCACTATCTGATTGTTTCAAAAAGTGTGATCCAACACTGGAGTTACAGCTGGAATTCTGCCTGTCTACTGGGAAATTACAACAGGCCACAAGATTAAGTGCTGAGCTGAGGCTGGCAAAGTGGACTGGAAAACCCAGGAGACATGTTTTACAGGTTCATACAAAAGCTTTAGCAGTGATCTAGCTTTTCCTCATCATTAAAATAACTGCTCTAGGCAGAGAGGTAGTAGCTCAGTATTTCTGTCTATCTGTTTATCTATTTATCTACACCACACTCACACACACACACATGCACACATACACTTCTTTTTGTTTTCCTTATTTTAACCACTAAGGTAATTTTCTGCTAAGTCTCTCAAGGCTCCATCATAAATAGAAAACTCCACTCTCTTAATTGTTTCCTTAGCAAATTTCCAAACTTCGAAACCCAAAACAGAGAATGCATATAATTTAAATATATAAAATATTACATTCAATATCTATCTATAATGGAAATGTATTGCTGGCCACAAACTTAGTGGCATAAAATATGTAACTTTGTTTAATCTCTTTAAAACCAAACTTAGTAT
Organism: Bos indicus; assembly: GCF_029378745.1. Lineage (NCBI taxonomy): Eukaryota > Metazoa > Chordata > Mammalia > Artiodactyla > Bovidae > Bos > Bos indicus. The sequence continues at coordinate 118,525,040 of NC_091760.1, forward strand.
GTCTTCTGTGAAAATAATCTCATTGAGGGTCACCCTCCTGTCTAAGTTGCTGTGGGCCCTGGCATGGGGTAGGAGGGTACATCTGGTCTGGGTTATTGTCCATCCAGTGATGGATATCCATCCAGTGGATGAAATGTCCTCATTCCTGTCTGATGTTCCATTGTTCATACAGGGACACTGCAAGGCTTCCGGGGTTTGGCTGTGTCAGAGATCAGGGCACAGCTGTGTGGCCGCCTGGGGCCAGGAACCCAGCGCTCCAGCACACACAAGGTGTTCCAGGGGACGCTGGTTCTGGCTGCCTTCCCAGTTTTCTAGTGGATTGGAGGGGCAAGAGAATATAGATGCTCACCGTCCTCAGAGCCTCTGATCTTATCTGGATTTCTTTCACCCTTTTCATCACCTTTTGCCTAAGGCCTCAGTCTGGAGGAGAGGGCAACCCCTGGTTACCTCCTCTCAGATCACTCTAGAGTTTAGCTAACCTCCCCTACCCTCCTCTCCAGTTGTCTTTCTTTTGCTCTCTCCCTAACCTGTGAATCTTTGGGGAAGCAATGAGTTGAAGGGAAGACTCATTCTCTAGGTTTCTTTTTCTATGTACTTTTGAGAGCCCAAAGCCTTTCTCTGCTACAGGAATCTGAATCTGAGATCTGTGTCTCACTGATGGAAACAGGCAAAGGAAATGGAATGTGTGAAACAATGATCTGTTCATCCAACCATGTGTACTCATTTAGGAGTATGTAATGTAGGTCAGACACGACTCAGTGACTTCACTTTTACTTTTCACTTTCATGCATTGGAGAAGGAAACGGCAACCCACTCCAGTGTTCTTGCCTGGAGAATCCCAGGGATGGCAGAGCCTGGTGGGCTGCCATCTATTGGGTCGCACAGAGTCGGACACGACTAAAGTGACTTAGCAGCAGCTTAGCAATGTAGGTCTACTATGTGTAACTCAACAGGATATATACGTGTGTATTTAATACACAGGGCTTCCCAGGTGGCTCAGTGGTAAAGAATTCATCTGCCAAGCAGGAGTTTGTGGGTTCGATCCCTGGGTTGGGAAGATCCCCTGGAGAAGGAAATGACAACCCACTCCAGTATTCTTGCCTGGGAAATCTCATGGACAGAGGAGCCTGGCTGGCTACAGTCCATGGGGTTGCAAGAGTCGGACACAACGTAGCAACTAAACAACAACAATTTGATACACAAGAAGTATATTTACATGTATAGGCATGACTCATCCATGTGGTTTTAGTCTATGGAATATAGCTTTTGGGACGAATTAATCTGTGGATGAATACTTCTATCCAGTTTCTAAATATTTAAGTAACAGACATTTTTTATTTAGGGTTTGTAGGATATTGAGAGAAATGGAGAATCAGAAGAGAATTGATAGATAGATAGTTATGGAGAGGTAGATTTCTCATCACCTATTGCAGAAGCAAGAGTTTCTGACTCAAGCGTGCAGTAATAATCAACATATAGTCATGTCATTTAGTTTAACTGTCTCATTTTCAACACCAAGAATTTTTAAAATGCTCAAGTACATAGCAAATGTAAGATATCTCAGATTTCAAATAATGAAGTTGATTGTGCTTGAAGTTTAAAATATTGGCTTATTCATGAATAAGACATTTTAGAGCACTAATCAGGCATAAAGAATTCCTAGTCCTTGTACCAGATGCCACAATTCACTGTTTTTCTTGGTATGAAATTGCCTTCAAGCAAGACTCAGACACACTTAGCAAAAAGTCAGATCATATAAGATCTTTCTAACAAATGATATGTGAAAGGAGTTGTTGAAAAAGAAGCAAATCAATCTTTGGATTGGTCATATCTTTAACTTATTGCTACTAGTCTAAGGTGAGAATTTAATTTTTATTTCTCTCTAAACATGCAAAGAACAGTATTCTTCCCATGGCAGCCTGAATCTTGAAGGGACAATATTCCTCTTCCAGGTTGTTGGACAGGAGGCTGTTTTTTTTCCTGGATATATAAACATATTGTCACTCTAAACTATAAGTGATAAGATTCGTGGAAAACATATTCTCAGGGGTTACCTCGGACAAAAAATAGGTGGAATCCTAGGAGAAGTGGCCTGAGGTAAGGCTAGCCGCATTTAGCAAGTTAAAATACAGGATGCCTAGTTAAATTTGAAGTTCAAATAAAAAATGTAAGCCCCAAATATTGCATGGAATATCCCTACCAAGGTAGAATTATGTGAAGACAGGAAATGGCCACTGGACAAGGATTTACTAACCAAAAGAGTAAACAATTGATAACTTAGGCCATTCTAGCTGCAGAAAATAGCATAGAACAAAATTCCCCCTCAGGGGCCCATAAAAATGCAACTGGCAAACTGAAGCAGTAACGCTATCAGGAGCCTACCTTGGAATTAGCCTGAGCAACTTGACAGGGCCTCTAAGAAAGACCAAAGTGGGACAGAAAAGGAATAAGGGACCTGTGTAACCAGGTGGCTGTGTCTGTCATACCAGTCTGTGACTCGTCTTTAAGTTATCTTAGGACGCAAAGTCTGTGCTTGGGAAGCTCACCTGTTTCTGTGCTCTTGTATCTTCCCTTTTTGGTCTTCAGGTGCTTTCCTCTTATTTCTCAGTCAAGTTTCCTTTTGAAAATCCTAGCTTTTGTCTCTGAATAATTAGCATATAGATCTTTAGTCCTTTTCAGCCTCATTTGGTCATGATGTATTATCTTTTTATATCTTGGATTTCATTTGCTAGCATTCTGCTGAAGATGTTTGTGTCTAGGGAAACTGGTCTGTAGGACATCAGTCTGTAGTTTTCTTTTCTTATAATGTCTTTGTCTGGTTTTAGTATTAAGGTAATATTGGCCTTATAAAATGAATTAAAAAGTGTCCACTCCTATTTTCTGGGATACGTTGTGTAAAATTGGTCTTATTTTTTTCTTTAAAGTTTGGTAGAATTCACCAGTTCAATTCTTGGGTTGGGAAGATCCTTTGAAGAAGGGATAGGCTACCTACTCCAGTATTCTTGGACTTCCCTGGTGGCGCATGTGGTAGAGTCTGCCTGCAATTCAGGAGACTTGCGTTCTGTCCCTGGAAGATCCCCTGGAGGGGGTCATGGCAACCCATTCCAGTATTCTTGTCTGGAGAATCCCCACGGACAGAGGAGCCTGGTGGACTACAGTACATGGGGTCACAAAGAGTTGGACACGAATGAGTGACTAAGTATCAACAATAGTGCTGAAGTCCTCTCAAGTGTACCTAAGTCATAGGAAGCTTATAATGTGTTACAGAGAAAATGCATGTGTTAAGTAAGCGTCATTCAGACATAAATCATAGTGCTATTGGTTGTGAGTTCAGTGTTAATGAAGCAGGTGTCTTTAAATAAAGAGATTGTCTTTAAATGAAGACAAACATAGGGACTTCCTGGGTGATACGGTGGATGGGAATTCGCCTGCCAGTGTAGGGGACATGGGTTCACCCTGTGGTCTTGGAAAATTCCACGTGCCATGGAGTAACTGAGCCCACAAACCACAACTACTGAGCCTGTGTACTGCAACTGCTGAAGCTTGTGCTGAAGCCCGTGCTCTGCAGTGGGAGAGGCCACTGCAGTAAGAGGCCTAAGCACCACGAGTAGGGCTCAGGTGCTTTACTCCTGCTTTACGAGTAATGCAACTAGAGAAAGGCTGTGTGCGGCAATGAAGACCCAGCGCAACCAAAAATAACATAAATTAGGTATTTAAAAAATGAAGGCAAACATTAAAATATATGCTGCATTGATCAGTTGACAAAATTGCTATGACAAGAGACTCATAACCTAACATGGTGCTTCCTTTAGATGTAATGGTTCAGTATTAACCAATTCAATATGTATGGTGGTTTTATCAAGTAAGTGTGTTACATTTTGCTTACCCATTTTTTAGTTGGTGGCTTTTGGTTGTCTCCACTTTGGGGCATCATGAATAATGCTACCAAGAATATTTATGAACAGGTTTTTGTGCCTCTATATTCTTTCTGATTTTCAGTCTACTTGTTCTGTTGATTACTTACTGAGATAGAAATGTTGAAGATTCCAACATAACTGTGGATTTGTCTATATTTCATTTCAGTTTTCTCAGTTTTACTTCATGTATTTTGAAGTTCTGTGTTAAGTTCATACATATTTAGAATTGTTATAGCTTCTTGGTTAATTAACCTCTTTAGTATTACATACAGTAAGTCCCCTACATATGAATAAGTTCCATTATGAAAGCACTTTCATAAGTCCAACAAAATTAGCCTAGCTACCTGACATGATTGGCTATATAGTACTGTATTGTAATAGGTTGATAATACTTTTCACACAAATACTACATAAAAACAAACAAACAAAAAATAAGGAAAACATTTTCAATTTTACAGTGCAGTATCTTGAAAAGTGCAGTAGTGCAATACAACAGCTTGCATACAAGGGCTGGCATCAGGTGAACAGGCTAGAAGAGTTACTGACAAAAGGAGGGAGAGGAGGTAGAGATGGTCGAACTGAAGGATCATCAGCAATAGGAGACAGAGGGCAAGCTGCAATTTCACTCATGCCTGACACTGATGGCACAGGTTCTGGTTCCTTGCTGGATTCAAATCTACCCACCCCCTGGAAGAACTGTGGTGCTGGAGAACAATTTTGAGAATCCCTTGGACTACAGGGAGATCAAACAAGTCAATCCTAAAGGAAATCAACTTTGCATATTCATTGGAAAGACTGAGGCTGAAGCTGAATCTCCAATACTTTGGCCACCTGATGTGAAGACCTACTAACTGGAAAAGACTCTGATGATGGGAAAGATTGAAGGCAAAAGGAGAAGAGGGCAGCAGAGGATGAGATGGTTAGTTAACATCACCAACTCAATGGACATGAGTTTGAGCAAGCTCTGGGAGATGATGAAGGACAGGGAAGCCTGGCGTGCTGCAGTCCATGGTGTCACAAAGAGTCGGACATGACTTAGTGACTGAACAACAAAAAACCACCACCACCCTCTGGAAAAAGACGATCCAGTGGTGTCTGTCGAGTAGCTCTTTTTTTCTTGCCGTGGAGGACATGGTAGCACTGACTACATTCTGAGTGGCTGCTGGGGCCATTGTGAACCACTCTGTGTTCAAGTTCCCTGCCTCAAGAACTGACAGTGCCTCCTCAAAGAAAACCCCCTTGCCATGTTCTGCCATGTTCTGCTTCGTGAATCTGTTTGGTTCTTCAGTTACTTCTTCTTCCTCTTGTCTCTCTCCATCTTTTCTCTGGGCCTCCAATTCCATCTTTCCTTTTGCTCTCTCCATTATTTTCACTTTAGTTTCTGTCATTATAGATTGGTGCTTCTTAGCAGTATCAGCTATTAATACAGCAGTGCTGCTTTTATGCTTACTTCCAGACATCTTGGGCATCTTATTAAAAAAAAAAAAAAACATGCAGAAGTATTTTACAAATCTTACAAAAATACATGAACATGAGAACATATGGTTTATACCCTTCCAGGGCCTTGGAAGAAGCCATGCATGGAAGGGTCCTGAAGTTTAAGTTACATTAGCTTCATGGTCGATTGCTTCTGCCTTTGACTTTAGCATTATTTTAGTATAAAAATAATAATGGAGCTAGTGGAAAAGAAATTTTTCCCTTTAAATCTCAAATATTCTGCATTCAAGCACCTTCAACTCTGGATTAAAAAGTGTATCACCAACCTAAAAACCTATAATTTTTTGAGTTACTTGATAGTGTGTATCATGTCAGGATCATTCGGTTCATTGTTTCAAGTTATTAACATGGGCAATTCCATTAAGTGAATTCTATACAGCTTCACAATTTGTCTTTAAAATCTTACGTCAGGAGATACATGCAGGTATTGAAATTTCACTGGCCTGGAAGACATTAAGGGCTAGTATGAATGAAAGTGTTCATTTGTGTTTAGTCCACAGTTAAGTAAGTTAAGTGATGGACTTAACTTTTCTAAAGAATGTGTGTTCTTGTCAGACTCCCTTTTATCCCCTTTCACTGTAGACGCTTCTGCCTTCATCAGACAAGTTATTTCCTAGCTCCAGGTTTTGCCTTTATCAGACTGGTTCCTCCACATGTGATGGAGACTTGGGATGAGAGAAGGAGGGTAAGGAAGAGATGAGGGAGATGCCAGCAGAGTATGAAAGTGCAAGTATAAGTGTCCTGAGCTCTTACAATGTGCTGGGCACTGCTCTAAGACTATCATGTAAGACTTCTGCACAGATTAACCTACCAGAGGCAGGCATTACTACAATTTTAAATCACAAAAGAGAAAACAAAATAATTTATAAACTTTCCCAGGTAAAACCAAAACCTACATATTTTCATCCCAGAGCCAAGTCACATTCAAAGAAACACAAAACATTCTGTGTCTTTTCTTGGTAGGTCCTTTGAAAAATGTAGAGTCTAAACATAGAGTTTGTAGCTATTCTTATTAAAATCCATTGGCCCCTCCTACTCTCTGATTCCCATTTGGTTTTAAAATTCAATTCAAACTTTCTCAAGCAAAGGGGTTCTGTTGAGGCTCTTGTAACTTAGAGTGTTCTCCTCTCAGGAGGGGCTGGATCCAGCCCCCTTAGTGATGCCATCAGATCTGTGTGTTTGCCTCTCTTCTCCACTTGGAGCTGGTTTTGTGTGATAGCTTTGCTCTATGGGCAATTTTTCCAACACTGTTGAGGAAATTGCCTTCAGGCTTTCACAATCCCTACAACTAGAAATCCTGGAATAAAAGAGATCCTTCTCTCTCCCAGTGTCCACCCATCATGTCATGGGAAAGGCCAGTGTCCTAAAGGATTAAGACCTCTGTTTGGTCAGGTAGGTGCATAAGGAGGTGGGGATGGTCATGGGAGAACTTAGTCCTTCCAGGATCACATGGAGTGTGAGAGGCGTAGTGCCCCACAAGGAAAGGAGAAAGAATACCAATCAGGTGAAATCAACCAACATCCATGACCTCCTGAAATGCTCTGCTCTGCTCTCTCTCCTTCTGCCAACCCAGAAATCCCTCTCATTCATGCTCTTCAGAAACTACCATCTCTCATCCCAGTCGCTCTGCATCAGTCTACCCGGAACTCTCAACAGAGTACATGTCTGTTTGCTATTCCCCTCTTTCATACCCTTCCTCTAATTTAGAAGAGCATGCCAATCGTTACAGACTTCAAAGGTGGTGCTAGTGGTAAAGACCTCGCCTGCCAATTCAGGAGACATAAGAGAATCAGGTTCAATCCCTGGGTGGGGAAGATTCCCTGGAGGAGGGCATGACAACCCATTCCAGTATTCTTGCCTGGGGACTCGCATGGACAGAGGCACCTGGCAGGCTACGGTCCATTGGATCGCAGAGAGTCAGACATGACTGAAGTGACTTAGCGCACATGCACACGCCAATCATTACATTTTAATGTGATTTTTTCACTAATGCACTGTCTCCCAATAATATTTAGATTTAAAGTCTAAGCAAGTCATTCAAGCTTTTATTCCCAGCTTAATTTGAGCATAGACAAAAGGGAGGGAGCCCCCTCCTTGAAACATGAAATTCCAGCAGATGTCCATTTTTCCCTCGGCAAGCCATTGTCACTCAGAGCCACTGATGTCAAGCCCTTCTGCTGATCACACACCAGATCATCAAGGTAGGAAACCAAAATCTGACTGCAGCCTATGCACAGAGAATTCCTTCCACAAACAGTCATGGGGTTTCTTTTAGGCCTGGGACACAGAGGTAGCCACTCTCCTCCAGGGGATTTACTAGGACTCAGGATGACCTCACCTTCTCTGGTTACTTCAACCAAATAGTTGGCCTGATCACATTTCCTCCAATGTCACCATATTTGAGCAGCTTCTTTAATATCCTTGACTGATTCTTTTTTTTCCTAATCCTTCCTCTCCCAGTCTTAACAAAAACACTTTATAACCCCTCACCTGAGTCATTTTTGACCACTTAATGCCTCTTTTATCTGTAAAGTAAATCTTTTGGACAAGGGCTGCCTACAGCATTGAAAGAGGGGAGGATGACATTGGCAGGATGATGGAGCAGCATCCCAGATGCTACAAACAGCGGGAGTAAATGGAACACAACATTTCTTTCCCAGCACTGGATGGGGGAGGCTATTATTAAATCGACTAAGAATTCACGCCTAGAGCAGCAGCCGTGAGATCTCTGCTGCCGGGCCAACCTTTGGTTTTTAAATACATTCTGCCCACAGGTGGCCCAATGTTTCCTCCAAATTGTTCCTTGTCAACAAATGAGCTCACCCCTCACCCTCCCACTTTCCACCCCAAAGTGTTGCGAGTTCTACCGCTACCCTACAAACAAAACAAAAGAGTGGTTTTTCTAGCAGAAGGAAATCCATTATGTATTCCTTTATTTCTTCCACACTCTTCAGGTTGGATTGGCATTGATTCATGTAGCAAACTTATTCCTCAGGGAAAAGACTTTTCTGACACAAGAACACTAAACAATACACACATCACCAGAGTTAATTTTCTTCATTCTGTTGGTGACATTGGCCCCTACGGGCTTGTAATCAATAGAAGTTGCCGTAAAACATTTGGCTATAAAACATTGCCCTCCCTTTCTGTCTTCCTTAGGGCAATGTTTCTCTGTCAACCAATACCATTGTAGCTGGGGTCCCAAGGACAGCTTAGGCTGTGTTTCCAGAAAAATTCAGGCCTGTTCAGGGACCTCTGGAACACTGTGGACAAATAAGTGGAGCCCATTTGTAGATCCTTTTGCCTGAGGGGTCCAAGAACCTAATGAGAGGAAACTTCTAAAGGAAGAATTGGTGTGTGCACAAATGTGAGTGGGGGTGATTGTGAGTACAGTGGAGGGTGCAGGGCTCACAGTGCCCTCTGGATTGGTCTTCCCAATGCACTCCACACTTAACTTTCCCCTGTACCCCACTCCCAAGTCTCTGACTAGAGTTGGAGAAGTTGAAATATAAAAATAAGGGAGAGGCAGTATGGTCCCCTCACTCAGGATGGCTGCTCTCTTGCTCTCTGTACATCCCCTGCCTGACCAGGCCTCACTTCATTCACATGACTATCCAATCCTCTTAATTATAAGCATGGTTGGCCCCGGTAACTGATGAGCCCACCTGATTTCAATTCCCCTTATAGAGGGAAGCATCCTTCTCCCCTGAGTAGTGAAGGCTTCTATCACATCCTGTCTACTGTCTGCTGTACACATTGGGGTGTCACCCCAGGACTTTGTGTAAGATCCCCGTGTCCAGTGAACTCTCCATGCCTCTGTCACTGTCTCCAGGCTTTTTGTTTGGTCCCGAGGCTGGGCAACTACAAGACTTGTGGGCCTGTGGGGTGCAATACAACAGAAGTGAAGTGAAGTGAAGTGAAAGTCGCTCAGTTGTTTCCGCCTCTTTGTGATCCCAGGGACTATATAGTGATCCCATGGAATTCTCCAGGCCAGAATACTGGAGTGAGTAGCCATTTCCCTCTCCACAGGATCTTCCCAACCCAGGAATCGAACCGGGTCTCCTGCATTGCAGGCAGATTCTTTACCAACTGAGCATCAGGGAAGCCCCAATACAACAGAGGTATTTCACTAAAACCTTAGAAGGCTTTGAGAGCAAAAAAATTCACAGCCTTGTGGCCCACCTTACAGAGTGCAACACAAATGGAGTGCAGCGTAATTTCCCCACTTCAAAGGGGACATTGCCATTTAGAGCAGTAGGGAGCCAAGGCCACCAGGCATAGCCCAGGGCTACCTGGGTGGAGAAGGCTAGGAGGACGTCGCAGGGAGCAAAGCAGTGGAGACAGGCTATGATTATGCCTCATGAGGCTGCCGTGATCCTGCACTATTCGGGAATAATTTGGTGGGGAGAGGCAAATAGGAAGGATGTGTATCTATAATTCCTGGAGTTCTGTGATTAGAGGCTAAATCAACAAAAAATGACTTTATTACTAATTCCGTTAACTTCTTTTCCCCCATGTTTGGGGTGGGGAAATGAGATTAACAGTTATGATAAAAATGCATTTGTTTCCCTGAGAGATAATTTTGACTCTACGTTACTTCATTTTCTAGGTCCTAAAGGAGCTGCCATTTGGGATCGGTCTGGTTTTCTGTTGGTCCTGTAATGTACACTATTTCCAAGAGGCCCCTAGATGTGTGGAAAGTCAGGGTGGGTTCAGAGATTATAATATTGGTTTCAAATAACAAATACACTTGCAGTGGGGAAAAAGAGAGCGGCCAGATCTTCAGTCATGCTTCTACTGGGTGTCCCTTTTTTAAGAGGGCAATTTAGATTCCTGCAATTATTTTCATTTTTGTTGCTAATTGCTCCTACCATTGGTGCAGCCAACCACTTTGGGGTGCAATTACCCCCTTGTGGGAGCAATTACAGATGAAAACACTTCTGCACGTGCAGCTCATTGTGACAAAACAAAAGGCGGCTGGGGAGGACAATTTGGCTCATCAAATCATAACTCCTACTTCAAACATGTGCCAGCTATGAAAAGGCGGAACAGTGGGACAGGGTACCAACACCTACTCTGGGTGCTGTGAGCTGGAGCATTCCTTCCACTGTTTGCTAATGCATTTGGGGAGGGTTAGATTGTAGACTTATTTAATTAGAAAAGAACAACTTGGCTCAGCTACTCATTGGCCTTTTGCTAAAGGGGTTCTAGATACCACATCAAGCCAAAGACCCCTCTAACTAAACACCCAGACTCTCAGATAATGCCAGATTCTAATGGATTTTTTTTTTTTTACAAAGAACACTGACATTTCCATCCCACTGAATTATAAAATACACCCAAGTCTCCCTCCCCTTGTCTCTATGAGACACACCAACATAACTGCTTCAGTTTAGGATTGAAAGTGATGGTTTAATGAGCTGACAAATGAGGTCTGATTACCAGGAGCAGCGGCTCTGAATGGCAAAATGTATCAAGCATTCTACTCAAACCATCCTAGGTTTCCAGGCAGCCCACATAACAGACAATTGTCATATCTCATTGCCTGATTCAAATTTTAGATTCGAAATGAAAAATGGGGATGTATCTAAGTCTACCATCAGTCTGTATCCCTGCTTCTGTCAAATTTATAAATATACATGGATCCTCCTGTACCCTCAGCTGTTTTTTTTTTTTCATGGGAAGCAGTTAAGCACACAGGTTCTAGAGACAGACTACCTCCTTTTTCTCCTCTGTAAAATGAGGACAGTAATAGCCCCTGTCTCATAAGGTTAGGACAGTAACTAAAAGGGCTACTACATGAGAGCACAGTGACTAGCGCTCCATACGTGTGAGCTGTTTTTATCATTATCTATGATATTTTATTGCAATTCCTGATTTCTAGATCTGTCTCTTCTCTGAATTTTTAAGAAAAATTACCCCAAATTTAAGATAACCATCTAGCCTTTCAAATAACACTCAAGTACTATCTCATATGCAGGCCTAAGGGGGAAGTAACTTTGTTTGACATATTACTTTCTATAATTAAGAGTTAGAGGCCAGGTTCAGGAGAGTTAGATGTTAATTTGTAGAAGATTGATAAATTGCAAATGATTTGTATCTTAGTAAGAAAGAAAGTGAAGTTGCTTAGTCGTGTCCAACTCTTTGTGACCCCATGGACTGTAGCCTACCCGGTTCCTCCATCCATGGGATTTTCCAGGCAATAATACTGGAGAGGGTTGCCATTTCCTTCTCTAGTATCTTAGTAAAGAGGTAAACTATTTTTTTCCAGTCAAAAAATAAACCCACAGGGGTATGGGATTAAGGGATACAAACTACTATGTATAAAATAGATAAACAACAAGGATATATTATGCAAAAAAGGGAATCCAGCCATTATTTTGTAATAACTTTAGATGGAATATAAGCTATAAAAATAGTTACTATGCTGTATACCTGAAACTAATATAATATCATAAATCAACTATACTTCAATATAAATAAATCCTAATAAATAAATCCAAAAGTTAAGGTTTTTAGGCTCCTGTAGGACAGAAACCAGTTTTGTAGTGAGCTTTGCAATCTTATTCCAGCATTTTGTTTTTTTCTCATTGACAAAATTTAGCAGCTTTTCCTATTCTCTTTTGAACCGGTTTTGCTATTTTGTCAAACTCATATGATTAATGGCTTAAATCTTTGACACATGTTCACTATACATTTTTCTGAGATCATGTTTTTACCTTTTAATATATTGAATGAAGGATTCTTTAAATTCCATGCTGCTGCTACTGCTAAGTCGCTTCAGTCGTGTTCGACTCTGTGCGACCCCATAGAGGGCAGCCCACCAGGCTCCGCCGTCCCTGGGATTCTCCAGGCAAGAATACTGGAGTGGGTTGCCATTTCCTTCTCCAATGCAAGAAAGTGAGGTCACTCAGTCGTGTCCGACTCGTCACAACCCCATGGACTGCATGCAGCTTACCAGGCTCCTCCGTCCATAGGATTTTCCAGGCAAGAGTACTGGAGTGGGCAGGTGCCATCGCCTTCTCCTTAAATTCCATAGTGCTGTTCAATTTTCCAAAGTTTCACACACATGATTTCATATAACCCTGTAATAATCCTTTTCTCCCCTAACCCTGTGGTTCGCCTCCCCCTTTTCCTATCCCCACTGATAACCACTAGTTTGTTCTTTATATCTGGTAATCTGTTTTTTTATTTTATTTACTAATTTATCTTTTAGATGCCACCTATAAGTGATGGTATGCAGTATTTGTCTTTTTCTGTGTGATTTATTTCACTTAGCAAAATACCCTCCAGGTTCATCCAGTGTTGCAAATGGCAACATTTCATTCTTTTTTGCGACTGAGTGGTATTCCATTGTATATGCGTATATAGCACATCTTCTTTATCCATTCATCTGTTGATGGATGCTTAGTTTGCTTCCCTGTCTTGTCTATTGTAACATGTATCTTTTCAAATTAGATCATGTGTTTACCTTTTTTTAAAAAAAAGTATTCTTTGCCAAAAACCAGAAGCTCCTTACAGAAGGGCATCTTAGAGCTCTTTTCCATTTCTCAAACTTTAATGTTCATCAGCTGGGAATTCTGTAGGTCTGGGCATAGGTAAGCCTGAAATTTAGAATTTCTAGCAGATGTTGTTGATCTTATTCCTGACCACAAGGCCTGGACTTGGAAAATGTCAGTGCTTATAAAACATCCACCTGTATCAGCAAACGACGTGTCCTACTCTTTATGCCACCACCCTCCCATATCTATCCTTTATTTTCACAAGTTATACACAATAATTCAGAGGATCTAATTTTGGTTGGGATGCAATTAGTAAACCTTGCTTATCACAATGACTCGGTTAAATGCGAGGTTAGTGAGAGAGTGAGGGAAAATGGAAGAGGGTTCATCGACAACTAGAAAACACAGTTATTTTGGATGTTAAACCTAAGGCACCTGTGATGGTGATGGGCTTCCATCCCTATAGAGGGCCTGCCAGAGGACCCTCAAAGAGAGGGTAACACCTGCAGCATTGCCCAACCTCGTCCCCACAGGGCATCTGAACTCCCCCTTAGGCAACCTTGGGCTTCAGAGAAGTGAATCATGGTGGCTATACCAACACTGCCAGGACTTCTGACCTAGGGAGTGGACATGGCATCCCGCTCCTGTTGTCTTCGGGTCTCCCACCTTCACATGCTGTCATGTGTGTATAGTTATGGGCAATAAACTCTCTGTTATTAGAAAAAATAAAATAATCAAGTGCCTCCTATATGGATTTAGGGAGAATTCTGGATGCCAGACCACCTTACCTGCCTCCTGAGAAGTCTGTATGTAGGTCAAGAAGCAACAGTTAGAACAGGACACAGAACAATGGACTAGTTCAAAATTAGGAAAGGAGTACATCTGCTTATTTAACTTATATGCAGAGTATATCACGTGAAATGCTGGTCTGAATGAAGCACAAGCTGGAATCAAGATTGCCGGGAGAAATATCAATAACCTCAGATATGCAGATGGCACCACCCTTATGGCAGAAAGTGGAGAGGAACTAAAGAGCCTCTTGATGAAGATGAAAGAGGAGAGAATGAAAAAGCTAGCTTAAATCTCAACATTCAAAAAACTAAGATCATGGCATCTGGTCCCATCACTTCATGGCAAATAGATGGGGAAACAGTGGTAACAGTGAGAGATTATTTTCTTGGGCTCCACAATCACTGTAGATGGTGACTGCAGCCATGAAATTAAAAGACACTTGTTCCTTGGAAGAAAAGCTATAACCAACCTAGACAGCATATTAAAAAATGGAGACATTACTTTACCAAAAAAGGTCTGCCAACAAAGCCATGGTTTTTCCAGTAGTCATGTATGGATGTGAGAGTTGGACCATAAAGAAACCTAAGCACTGAAGAATTGATGCTTTTGAACTGTGGTGTTGGAGAAGACTCTTGAGAGTCCCTTGGACTGCAAGGAGATCAAACTAGTCCATCCTAAAGTAAATCAATCCTGAATATCCATTGGAAGGACTGATGCTGAAGCTGAAACTCCAGTACTTTGGCCACCTGATGCAAAGAGCTAACACCCTAGAAAAGACCTGATGCTGGGAAAGACTGAAGGCAGGAGGAGAAGGGGACAACAGAGGATGAGATGGTTGGATGGCATCACTGACTCAATGGACATGAGTTTGAGCAAGCTCTGAGAGGTGGTAAAGGACAGGGAAGCCTGGTGTGCTGCAGTCCCCGGGGCCAAAGAGTTGGACATGACTGAGCAACTCAACAACAGCTGAATGTCTACCACAGTGGTTCTCAACCCTGGAGGCACATCAGAATTGGGAACTTGAATGAAAACATGCCCATGCCTGGGTCTCCCCTCCAGAGAGCCTGTTGTAATCAATCTGGGGTGGGACTTGAACAAGAGTATTTTTAATATCACGCTGCTTCTTAAGGGGAAATAATAGCCACAACAGCTGCCCTATCATTGAGATAACTGGGAAATTGTTGGCTATCGACTTCTTTACTCATCTCAGCAGCACTAAGGCCAAGTATCTCTAGTCATCTTAAGAGCATTGCAAGATTTCCAAGAAAGTGGTCTTACTTCTTTGTGCTTCATAACATGAATGTGTTAAAACTGCTTTTGAGAAGAAGCACTGCTGCCGTTGCTGCTGCTGCTGCTAAGTCGCTTCAGTGGTGTCTGACTCTGTGTGACCCCATAGACGGCAGCCCACCAGGCTCCCCCGTCCCTGGGATTCTCCAGGCAAGAACACTGGAGTGGGTTGCCATTTCCTTCTCCAATGCATGAAAGTGAAAAGTGAAAGTGAAGTCACTCAGTCGTGCCCGACTCTTAGCGGCCCCATGGACTGCAGCCTACCAGGCTCCTCCGTCCATGGGATTTTCCAGCAAGACTACTGGAGTGGGGTGCCACTGCCTTCTCCGGGAAGAAGCACTAGATGCTACAAAAGGTAACATGAAATACAGGTGGCTTGTGAAGCCTGGTCGTAAGATATGACCTCCTCAAGCACCTGGAAGAAAAAGAAAGGTGTTTCATTTGAGTCTGAATCTAATTAAATCAACACTTAATGGATACAATCAAGCAGCCAAGAAATTATAAATATGGTAATATGAAATTTTCGTTGGTATTTTTATAAAATACTTTTACTATTGAAAGAAAACATTTCTAAAAATAAATTACTGAGAAATAAAGTCTCACATTTCTGTACCCTTGCTTCTCCCCGCCACTGCTGCTTCTCATTCTTTACCTGGAACCTGACTGCTGGCTTAGACAGGAATGAAGGTGAATTCAGCCTGGAAGCCAAACTGCATCTGGACCTCTCTTAATGAAGAGGATTTCTCTGGACTACACCCATCCTTATCCAGAAACTTCCTTCCAGAGGCCAAACTATCGGGAAGGCACAGATGAGGCAAGGGGTATTTTGAGAAATAAGATCTAACACTATAGAAAATGTCATTAAACACCAACCAAAAGTGTCAAATACAGGGACCTATTTGTAACGATTAGAAGAAGGAGGAGGAAAAGAAATAGAAAAACAGCTAAAATGCAGAAGACAAATATAAACAAGCCATGAGAAATTAATAGTGACGGTCATGTGTTGGTACCGAATGCCAGGTACTTTATAAATGCTATTTTATGTAATTCTCAAAAAAGCCTAACAAGGTGGGTCATTATCTACGTCTCTCAGTTAAGGTCTCTTTTATGTAGAGGTGGCTGAATCAGGATCTTTCCCCTGTTAGCCAATTTTAAATCATTTCCAAATTTGATGTCAGGAGGGGGAGGGCACACCAGAGGCCTGAGACTGGTTGCTACTTGGGGGGATGAAGAGGACCCTGAGCATCTTGAGGGGTGTGGGGCCCCAAGAAGGAAGGAGACTAGGACCCTGAAAAGGCCCATGGAAAACCAACAGACCAGGAGCACCCACACTGAACAGAAAGGAAGAGTGAGCATTTTTATTCACTCATTTGCTTATACATTTGTTCATTTATCCATTCAGCAGCCACTTGCATAGGTGCCAGACACTGTTCTAAGGGTTATATAACTATCAGCTCACTTAATACACAAAACAACATTCTGAAGTACATGCTAATATTTTTTTGGCACATGCTAATATTGTCCCCATTTTACAGAGGAGGAAATTGAAACAAAGCTAAATAACTTCCCAAAATATTGTGTTAAGCCATTGATTAGGAGTTTTATTTGTTACAGCAGTGAGGCTGCCTTGATTAATACAGTGTCACCACCTAGATATCTTCTATTCAGACTTAAAGGGCTAATTTTGTGAAGAAGTTTACAAAGCCCAGAGTTGTGGCTTCAAAGACGTTGAAAAGGAAGTTCAAAAGACGTCTCACATTTTGATGTGGCTCAGTTCAAAAGATTTATGACAAGGATGAGTTTATTTGGATGATGTAGGGGGGATTAATACATTGACTACTAATGATCTTTTTGAAAGTATCTATACACTCTTATCTACAAAATCTCTTGTGAAATGCGCTGTCTTTTAAAGAAAATGAATAAGTTCACCTCTCACATCCAGGTGGCTGCATGTTCTCATCTGTTAAATGAAGGTTAGGGATGGATAAGCTTGGAAGTACCTTCCAGCAACAACAATAAGCACCAGTGTTCAATTTCCCATGTTGAGGCCATCTCAATATGTGAAATTTAACTTAAAGTGGGGATAACTGCTTTTCATAAACAGTTCACAAACTCAAGGCTGAATTCAAGCCTCTGATCCCAGTCTTAACTATGAGCCAGGAGCAGAGGCATAAAGAGTCTCTGTTAGAATGTGAGCTTTTACAGACATCAACTAATATAAAAGAACTATAACTGCACTTTAATTTGGCTATCATTTTTTAAATCACACAGTGTATGATAAATAAAGTGATAAGTGAAGCACTTTCCTCGGATGCACGCATACAGTACTGCCACATACTGGAAGGATTTCTATGAGAAAACAGATTGGCGGAGACATTTGACCTCCTCTCCGCTCCATCATTTTCTGCTCCCTTTTGTTCTCTGTCCTTTCAGTTCCTCCTCATTAGAGCCTCTGGCTCTCTCATTTTGTGTTTCCATCATTTGACATTGAATTCACCTTTCCTTTTGACAGGACCCGCTGCTTTATATTTTCCTTTTTCCAACTCTGCAAAGATAAAAATCTCATTTCTCAATGAAAACTGAGACTCAGATACAGAGCATACTCAGGAATTGGCTTAATTGGCAAAAGAAAAAAGAAAATTATTGAAAGAGCCAGATAACTGATCCCAGCCAAACCTGGTGTTAAATCTAGCATAGCTATTATCTTTTATTCAAACCTAGTACTGAACCAAAATCACTGCTTTTGGAAGGTTTTGTGAAACTTAATCAAACACTGCCGTGGGGTACGTGAATGCGGACTTTTATAATGAGCATCAACCTGCATTGTCACTGGCCTGAACCTAAACCAGACTGGAACAACCTCAGGTTTAACTAGAAGCTAAAACCCAAGTAGAACACTTTAAAGTTCTGTTCCATGTAGGGCTAAAGCAGCAACCACCATTCCTTTTACTAGGTTGACTTAGTAGTCTTTAAAAATAAAGATTTGTGGACTTGATTTTTGCCCTTCAGTTCTGTTCAGTTGCTCAGTCACATGTGACTCTTTGCAACCCCATGGACTGCAGCACTCCAGGCTTCCCTGTCCATTACCAACTCCCAGAGCTTGCTCAAACTCATGTCCTTTGAGTCAGTGATGTCATCCATCCATCTCATCCTCTGTCGTCCTCTTCTCTTCCTGCCTGCAATGTTTCCCAGCATCAGAATCTTTTCCAGTGAGTCAGTTCTTCGCATCAGGTGGCCAAATTATTGGAGTTTCAGCTTCAATGTCAGTCCTTCCAATGAATATTCAGGATTGATTTCCTTTAGGATTGACTGGTTGGATCTCCTTTCAGTCCAAGGGACTCTCAAGAGTCTTCTCCAACCCCACAGTTCAAAAGCATCAATTCTTTGGCACTCAGCTTTCTTTATGGTCCAACTCAAGTGGGTTTTTACTTATGCCACAAACTACAGTTATGTTATCATATGCAAGTCATTTTGCCTGATGCCCAGTGAGGCCAAACAAACCTAAATATCAAAGACTGGAGCAGATTTATTGCAGGGCCTAGCAAGGAGAATGGGAGACTTGTGCCCAAGAAAAGCCCAAATTGCCCAAAGGTTTCAGTAAAGCATTTTTAAAGACCAGATGATAGAGGAGCGTCCTTGGGGTTTATGATCAGCTCATGTATAAAATTCTCTGATTGGCTGATGTTGAGGTAACAGGGCAGTTAACATTATCAATTCTTAGAGACCCGTAGTTTGAGACAGCGGGTGGGTAGCTAGTCATGATCACCAAGTACTTAATGTCTTCCATTGTTGGTGGTTTTTGCATCTGAAAAACTCAGGAAATGTGCATTAAATACTATTCTCTAGGTACTTCAGAGATAAGCTATCGCAGAGGATATGAGGAAGGGGGTCTATCCCAGGAAGTCCCCATGGGGTCTTGCTCGGTTACAGTTAGATACCAAATCCTCTCTCTGTCTCTCCCCCCAGCCCTGCCTTCGCACCCCTTTCCCCTCTATCCCTCCTCCTTCCTCTTTACCTCTCTCTCCCTCACTCCTCTTCTCCCTTCTTTACCTTTGATTAGGGGAGGAGGTGGGCAGGGACATCCTCTAAGGGATCTGATTATCTCATGAATTCAACTTCTGATCTCTGTCTATGATTTCTATTTTCTGTCTCTAGTTCTATCCTTTCACCTAGCTTCCAGGTCTACAGGACACACTCACACCGATGTAGTTGTAGCTTGTCTTCAAGAAAGCTGCATCAGTTTCTTCCCCCTTTGAGAGGTGGAGCCTATTCCTTCACCCCCAGTGAATCCGAGTGAGGGGGGCTGTGACTGCTTTGACTAACAGAGTATAATGAATGTGATGCTGTAGAACTTTGAAGACTAGGTTTTAAGTCGCCTTGCAGCTTCCACTTGGGTCTCTTAGAATATTACTTCTAAGAGGAGCCAGCCCTGGGGGAACCAGCCACCATGAGAGAATCTAACTACCCTGAGACCTCCATGCTGTCAGGAAGCCCATACTAGCAACAAGCAGAAGTCACGTGGAGGGAGTGACATCCAACCAGTCCCCAGTGGCCCAGACATCACAGCCCAAACACCAGACAAACATGAGCCAAGAAGTCATAACTCCAGCCCTCGCTGCCATTTGACTGCAATCCTATAAGGAATCAGTCCCAAGGGAAAACTACCCAGTTGAGCTTATCAGAATCACAGAATCATAAATAATCAGGAGAGACATCTAAGACATTTCATTCAATAGCTGACTTTCATTCACTTAGCAATTGCTCATTGAACCTTACTACATGTGCAGCAACTTGCAAGGTACTAGAAACAAGCAATGAAGAAATCAGACCCAGTTCTTGCTTTCATGGAGCTGACAGTCCTTCAAAAGGAAAGACTGAACAACAACTGATCAATCGCTTCAAACTTCTAATACCTCCTCCTTTGCTCTCATGCTCAGGTGGTAAACATTCTTCAACTTTCCATTGAGTCATGGAAATAATCGAGGAGGGATTCCTTCACTTAGGGACCTAGGATGTAAACTCCTAGCCCACCAGCATCTCTGTGGAACTCTCCACCCACCTTCTCTCTTGTTTCTCTGAATGAAGTGTCTCTGGAGTTTACTCCATCCACTTGAGCCCTGGATCCCATCCTTCACAGTGATTTCTCCATCACTTTAGTCAGAAAGCAAATAGCTTCCAAGTGATCTCGACCAGGCCCTTGGTTTGAAATACCATCTTTAGGCTGATGGCTCAGGCATCCATCTCTCCAACCTTGATCCCTGCTCAGACCCACAGACTGGTATATGTCCAAAAGACACACCACGACCCACATAGAGCTCTAGATGTTTCACCTGCTTCCTTCACTCTCCCTCATGCTTCTCAGTCCCAATAAATGTCTTCTTCCCAACCCCATCTCGAGCACAGATGAGTGATACTTGATTCCTCTCTTTGTTTCACTCTCACCTCCAATGCAGCAGGCAGCCCTATGACTCTACCTCCAAAACATCCACAAATCTACTCACTCTTCAGCTTCAGCTTCTCCATGCTGGTGCGGGTCCCCATCCTCTCCCAGCAGACTGCTGAAATTTCAGGCCTCCTTATTTCCACTCTTGTCCCTCCACAATCCCTTTTCCTTACAGGATCCAGAGTGTCTTTTAGAAGCATAAATTATTATCACGTGATTCCTCTGTTTAGTGACTTCCTCTGCACTTAGAGGGCTTCCCAGGTGGCACGGTGGTAAAGAATCCACCTGCCAACGCAGGAGGTGTGGATTCAATCCCTGGGTCGGGAAGATCCCTTGGAGTGGGAAATGGCAACCCACCCTAGTATTCTTGCCTGGAAAATTCCACAGACAGAGGACCCTGTCAGGCTACAGTCCATCAGGTCACAAAGAGTTGGACATGACTGCGCGACAGAGCATGTGTTGTACTTAGAAAAGCTTGTGTCTTTGTATCTTTATTTCTAAACTCTGTGTCCTTGTTTCTGTGATCTGGCCTCTCAGACTTCTTTGCATGTGACTCTTGCCTTCATCTACCACATTCTAGCCATGAGGTCTTCTTTCCCTGCTGAGACAGGCTGAGCTCACTTCTGCTCAGGGCTTTTGCACTATCTCTTGCCCTAGTCTTGACTTGGCTGACTTACTAGTCAGCCTCCAGCTTCAACGTCTCCTTTTCAGACTGTCGAATCTAGTATGACAGCACTCTATTTTAATTGTTTGCATAGCACTGTTTACTCTCTGACGTTGTTCATGATTATGTGTTTTTTTAACTTATTTTTTTTCATCACCTGCACCTAGAAAGTAAGCTCCATGAAGGCAGCTGCTTTGTCTTGTTCTCTGTTGCTTCCTCAGCTCCAAAAGAGTGCCTGGCCTGTAGTAGGTGCTGCATAAATGCTTGGTGATGAATGAATGAAACAAGCAGTAGTGTGATGAATATGAAGAAGAGTGTCAGGTGCTATGGGAGCACCTAACCTATGATGATGAATGGACTAACCTAATTTCAGAGGTGTGGAATGGGAACCATTTTCCTGAGAAGGTGGCAGTTTAAGTGAAGATCAAGGTCTTCTCTTGTGGCTCAAATGGTAAATAATCTGCCTGCAATGCAGGAAACCTTGGTTTGATCCCTGGGTTAGAAAGATCTCCTGGAGTAGGAAATGGCAGCCCACTCCAGTATTCTTGCCTGGAGAATCCCATGGACAGAGGAGCCTGGCGAGCTAAGTCCATGAAGTTGCAAAGAGCTGGACATGACTGAGCAACTAAGCATACAGCACACAAAGGGTAAAAAGGAGAAAGGCGCAAAGCAGGGAGCAGGGAAGAGAGCAGAAGGTCACACAGAAAGTCTCTGAGGGCAAGAAATGCCTGGCTCCTGGGGCACCTGAGGAGTTTGGAGGGAGAGAGGCTAGCAGGAAGGGTTTTCATGTTTTCAGGCCACTCATCTCTGTCCTGCCTAGACCTTGCTCATCTTGTTTTCAATCTGGAATCTTCGTGAATGTGCCTCTATCAGGGGCTCCTCTGTTCTCCCATAGGGTCCTGAAACCCTGAGGTCATCTCTGCTTCCTCTCAGTCAGAATGTCATGCCCCTCAGGGAGGGTCTCTGTCCTGCTGACCACCCTCTCAAATTCCCCTCACATCTGCTCTGTGGTCACCATTCCCAGTGCCCACATAGCAGAGAGGAACAGCTTTGCCTGTGCTCATCGTCAGCCTCTGTCTGAAGCCCTCTGTCAATTTTCCAGGGACCATGCCCCCTGGTTCTAGCTGCACCGTTTCACCCTCCTAAACACTCACACACCAATCCTACCAGCCTGGAGCCCCCGCCCTAAATCTTCCTGGGAGGTGGCCTTCATCGTGACTCCTCCAACCAGAGACCTCAGTGGCCCCTTAGCTCCTGCAACATCCTCTCTAAACCCCATCACCAGGCTCCACACCTCCCATCCAACCTGACCCAGAACCCCTTCTGAAGACTCCTGCTTCACAGGGCAGTGAACACACCAAAATCCTTCCCTCCCACAATTTTGCACACACCTCAGCATGACCTCCTTTCTTCTCTCAACTACTTGAGTCCTCCTTCTCCTCCAATGAACATCTGCCCATCACTCAGTATATGGCTGTGATAAAGAGCTCTAGGGCTGAAACCAAATTGCTCAGCTCCACCCCACACCTGCAGTGGAACCATAAGCAAGCAAGGCACTCCACCTCCCTGTGCTTTGTTTCCTAACCTGCAAAATGGGAACAATAATAGTATCTAATTTATCCCAGAGGAATGGTATGGGGAGGGATGTAGGAGGGGGGTTCAGGATGGGGAACACGTGTACACCCATGGCAGAATCATGTTGATGTATGGCAAAACCAATACAATATTTTACAGTAGTTAGCCTCTAATTAAAATAAATAAATTTCTATTAAAAAATAAGAAAAAATAAAACTATTTCTATAGGTAATTAAAAAATTAAAAAAATAAAATGGGTAACCAACAAAGACCTACTGTACAGCACATGGAAGTCTGCTCAATGTAATATGGCAGCTTGGATGAGAGGGGAATTGGGAGTAGAATGGATCCATGTGTACGTATGGCTGAGGCACTCTGCTGTGCACCTGAACCCATCACAACATTGTTAATAGATTTCACTCCAGTATAAAATAAAAAGCTAAAAAAGAAAAAAAAGAAAAGAAATAGTATCTAATTTATTAAGCTCTTGTGAAGATTACATGAGTTAATATAATAAAGCACTGAAAACAGTGCCCTGTACACTGTGAGCACTAACAAGCTTTTACTATTATTGTTGTTGTTGCTATCATCACTTCATCTTTTCTGTCCTGAACTCAGAAAGTACCCAGGATAGTCCACATCCCAAATGTAATACTTAGCTTTATTCCTAATTGTATTTTTCCCTGTTGTTTCCTGAGACTCCCCCGCTCCCCAGGAGGATCTTCATTTCCTTGAAGACAGAGAAACAACAAAGGCTGTCTTGTATGCCAGCAGTCCCAGGGAAGGCTGAGATGAATCAGAGCCCTGGCTCTCAAGTTGTTCACAGGCTGGTAGAAGGAGACCAGACTGTAATCGTCATTCAAACACCATGGAGTGTGGAAGTGCGATAACCTTCTTGGGAGCACCAAGAAGGGGCTTTCTGGAAGGAGGGCTGCCCAAGCTGTAGGTTGAAAGTGCAAGCATCAGATCTATAAAGGCAGGAGTGGAGGAGACTGTACACATTTCACCCTGGCCCACACCACATGAGCCTCCTTTCCTTTCAATGGAAGCACTAACTCAACATACAAAAAGCACTGACAAGGATTTTAAATTCTACCGAAGTTTTAAAAACAGGGTCTAAACAAGCTATACCGCATGACTCACAGCAGCTTACCCTGAAATATCTCATCAGCCATCCGGGTCGTTTCCACAGCAGCCACGCAGAAATCTCCCCTGGCTCCTTTCCCCACTCTTCTCTTTGCAAACTTTCCCCACAAACTCCTCCAGGGTTGGCCGGTTCCCTCTCCCCTCCCCACTTCTGCTCAGCTCTTCACTAAGGAGACACATTTAGCTTTTCTGGGCCTCCTTCAATTCATCTTTTATTCTCAGTAGCAACTGAAAGCCAGGCTCCAAGGCCTCCCTGGAAAGGAAGGGGGAGGCTGCAAACTTTTATTACACTAGACTTTCTCTTCTTCCCTATCACAAATCCTGCCTGGTAAAAGGTTTCCTCTTCTCTAAGAAAAGGACGTGGGCTTCTCTAGGGGCTCAGTGGTAAAGAATCCGCTTGCCAATGCAGGAGATGTGGGTTCGATCCCTGGGTTGGGAAGATGTCCTAGAGAAGGAAATGGCAACCCACTCCAGTATTCTTGCCTGGGACATCCCATGGACAGAGGAGCCTGGTGGGCTACAGTCCACAGGCTGCAAAGATTCAGACACGACTTAGTGACTAAACAACAAGAGGACATCACACCATCCAGGTCACCTTCCAAACTCATAGCCCACCCAACAACCTCCCCCAACCCTTGTCTCCTATTGGACTGAGCCGATTTCTCCTCTGACATCGCAAGGTTGGGGTGGGGAGAGCTGAGGCTGCCTGCTTCTGTGTCTTTCAAAGTTTCTTCTAGAACAACGACTTATGAACTTTTTTTGAGACCCACTGTAAGAAATACATTTTACATTACAGCCAAGGGCACATGTGCACACACATACACACACACACACACACCACACTACTGAAACAAAAGTTTAATAAGACATTATTTAACCGTAATGCTCTATTTTCTATCCATGTATGTCATTTTAAAATGGGAATAAGCATCATCTTTTAGGGATACAAACTATTTACAGATGAAATGATCTGAGGTCTGTAACTTGCTTCAAAATAATTGAGCTATAGATTAAACAAGATTGAACATGAGTTCATAACCATTGAAACTTGGTGAGAGGCACATGGTACATGGTGGTTCATTATACTATTTTCTCTAATATTTTATATAGTTGATGTCTTCCATAATAAAAAATTTAAAGCAAAACAAAAATATTGCTGATGCCCCATGAAAGTGATTTTACAATCCATGAATAGGCCGGGAACTACACGTAAAATACCTTCTAAAAAGTCCAGGAGTTGGGAAATTTGAAACTAGATGGCAGGGGGAAATGTCAAGATCTAAATTTAATCTGTGACACACTCCACCCCCCTAAACAAAGTCTCTTTCTTCTTCTAGGATTGGGAGGTGGAATGTTTGCTGGGTTTTGTTTCCCTTCAGCATACAGCTGTTTCCAGGTGTCCGTATGGATGAAAAACAAATACGGCAGGGTAGGGAAAACACACTGAAAGGATGGCAGGGACAGCCAAAGCCCTGTATAGTGTCTGCTTCAAACAGACAGAAAGGGAGGCATCATTAAATTCAACCTAGACAGTGTGGTTTTATCAGAAAGAAAGCCGGTTGTGCTCATCATTTGGTCCTTCCAGAATGCTGTATGTTTATGTGTGTGTGCGCCAAATCACTTCAATCCTGTCTGACTCTTTGTGACCCCATGGACTGTAGCCCACCAGGCTCCTCCACCCATGGGACTATCCAGGCAAGAACACTGGACATGCTCTCCTCCAGGGGATCTTCCAGACCCCGAGATTGAACCCGGGTCTCTTATGTCTCCTACGCTGGCAGGCAGGTTCTTTACCACTAGTGCCACTTGGGAAGCCCCATATTATATTCATATTTGATGTCAAATTGCCAGTCTCTTGTGTTATGATCTCCCTTGATAACCTTGTGGAGGCTACTGTCTTTATGAAGGCTCCTGGCTGAGGAAGGGTGGCTGGTGCCTACTGCCTATAATGCAGTGGCCCCATATTCTCTCCATACCAGATGGTGGCTGCTGCTGCTGCTAAGTCGCTTCAGTCGTGTCCGACTCTGTAGACGGCAGCCCACCAGGCTCCCCCGTCCCTGGGATTCTCCAGGCAAGAACACTGGGGTGGGTTGCCATTTCCTTCTCCAATGCATGAAAGTGAAAAGTGAAAGTGAATTCACTCAGTTGTGTCCGACTCCTAGCGACCCCATGGACTACAGCCTACCAGGCTCCTCCATCCATGGGATTTTCCAGGCAAGAGTACTGGAGTGGGGTGCCATTGCCTTCTCCAATACCAGATGGCAATTGAGCTTATTCTGGGCCTGCCTCTACACTCCACCCCCGCCAGCTTTCCTGAATGGCATTGTCTGGGCAGTCATAGACTCGCCCCAGGAGGATCCTGGTTCTTCAAGAAAATTAGAGATACCAAGGGAACATTTCATGCAAAGATGGGCTTGGTAAAGGACAGAAATGGCATGGATGGACTTAACAGAAGCAGAAAGTATTAAGAAGAGGTGGCAAGAATACACAGAAGAACTGTACAAAAAAGATCTTCACGACCCAGATAATCACGATGGTGTCATCACTCACCTAGAGCCAGACATCCTGGAATGTGAAGTCAAGTGGGCCTTAGGAAGTATCACTATGAGCAAAGCTAGTGGAGGTGATGGAATTCCAGTTGAAGCTATTTCATATCCTGAAAGATGATGCTGTGAAAGTGCTTCACTCAGTATGCCAGCAAATTTGGAAAATTCAGCAGCAGCCACAGGACTGGAAAAGGTCAGTTTTCATTCCAATCCCAAAGAAAAGCAATGCCAAAGAATGCTCAAACTACTGCACAATTGCACTCATCTCACTCTCTAGTAAAGTAGTGCTCAAAATTCTCCAAGCCAGGCTTCAACAATACATGAACCGTGAACTTCCAGATGTTCAAGCTGGTTTTAGAAAAGGCAGAGGAACCAGAGATCAAATTGCCAACATCTGTTGGATCATCGAAAAAGCAAGAGAGTTCCAGAAAAACATCTACTTCTGCTTTATTGACTATGCCAAAGCCTTTGACTGTGTGGATCACCACAAACTCTGGAGAATTCTTAAAGAGATGGGAATACCAGCCTCTTGAGAAACCTGAATGCAGATCAGGAAGCAACAGTTAGAACTGGACACGGAACAGACTGGTTCCAAATAGGGAAAGGAGTACATCAAGGCTGTATGTTGTCACCCTGCTTATTTAACTTATATGCAGAGTACATCATGAGAATCTCTGGGCTGGAGGAAGCACAAGCTGGAATCAAGATTGCCAGGAGAAATATCAATAACCTCAGATATGCAGATGACACAACCTTTATGGCAGAAAGCAAAGATGAACTAAAGAGCCTTTTGATGAAAGAGAAAGAGGAGAGTGAAAAAGTTGGCTTAAAGCTCAACATTCAGAAAACTAAGATCTGGCATCTGGTCCCATCACTTCAGGGCAAATAGATGGGGAAACAGTGGAAACAGTGACAGACTTTATTTTTGGGTGCTCCAAAATCACTGCAGATGGTGACTGCAACCATGAAATTAAAAGATGCCTGCTCCTTGGAAGAAAAGTCATGACCAACTTAGATAGCATATTAAAAAGCAGAGACATTACTTTGCCAACAAACGTCTGTCTGGTCAAAGCTATGGTTTTTCCAGTAGTCATGTATGGATGTGAGAGTTAGACTATAAAGAAAGCTGAGTGCCAAAGAATTGATGCTTTTGAACTGTGATGTTGGAGAAGACTCTTGATTATCCCTTAGACTGCAAGGAGATCAAACTAGTCAACCCTAAAGGAAATCACTCTCGAGTATTCATTGGAAGGACTGACACTGAAGCTGAAACTCTAATATTTTGGCCACCTAATGCGAAGAACTGACTCATTTGAAAAGACCCTGATGCTGGCCAAGATTGAAGGCATGAGGAGAAGGGGACAACAGAGGATGAGATGGTTGGATGGCATCACCAACTCAGTGGACAAGAGTTTGAGTAAACTCCGGGAGTTCGCAATGGACAGGGAGGCCTGGTGTGCTGCAGTCCATGGGGTCACAAAGAGTTGGACACGACCGAGAGGCTGAACTGAACTGAATTGACCATGTACCTGCAGTACCTATTGACCTGTTAGATATTCTAGGAGGGGGCGGGCACCTGACCCCAGCATCATCATTCCTAGAAACCATCTGCAAAATGTCCAATCCCAAGTTCTCCAAACTCTAATCAGGAAAAGGAGGCCCCTAAACACACTTGTCTGGAGAATCCCATGGGCGGAGGAGCCTGGTGGGCTGCAGTCCATGGGGTCATGAAGAGTCGGACATGACTGAGTGACTTCACTTTCACTTTTCACTTTCATGCATTGGAGAAGGAAATGGCAATCGACTCCAGTGTTCTTGCCTGGAGAATCCCAGGGACAGGGGAGCCTGGTGGGCTGCCATCTATGGAGTCGCACAGAGTCGGACACAACTGAAGTGACTTAGCAGCAAACACACTTCTGAATCATTCTGAGATTAAAGAAAACTGCAGAACAGTACTCCTGGCTGTAAATGTGTAGAGAACTGTGTGGAAAAAATTACAAACTATCTCCATTCCCATAAGGTAGAGTATGGGAAAAGGTTGCCGACATCCTTCATAATAACTTACATACAAAGGTTAGAGATTCCAGTGCTAACCTTCATCAGCATGTTGGGAAATGAGACATGTTGGGAAATTGATGAGATGACAATGAGCCTTCTTATTTTGTTTACTGTGACCCTGTACAGGATCCTATTCCCTAACCAGCCATTGAGCTGTCACCACCAGCTTTCTTGGAAACGCCACCTGTTGCCAAATCTCCATGGAGTGTCTTTTTCCATCTGCTGAGAGAAGGAGACTCATTTATGGTGATTCTTCAGATTAAGATTCCATACTCCAGTAAAAGAGAAAAATCACACACACACTCAGGAAGGTACTTCTAACAAGCTGTCATGTGACTGCTCCATTTGCTCCTAATTTGAACACTAGACCAGCCTTGCTGGTCAGTTTCTGGGGTCTCTACACTCCAGAGGAGGCGAGGAGGTCTGGTTTAGGACTAGGTCATAGTCCAGTCCTTTGGCTTCAGGAAGCCCTGCTGTCCAAGTTTCCCATCGCTTTGGTGGACACTTGCCCCGTGGGGTTGCTGGATGATTCCGCAGACTGACATGAGCAGCTCGCTGAGCAGCTGAGCATAGGGACCCTCGGCACTGTGTACACTACTCATACCACCCATCCCTAGTATCTGCCTCTGACTTCCTATCTTTTCTGGAATGGATTTACATTTCAGAAACTGTGGTCTTGGAGGCTCAGATCAGAACAAAGCAAAACAAAACTGCATGCAGCCTATAAGCCAATGGGCAAGGGGACCCTCTCAATCTTGGACAGTGCCCAGAGGCCCAGGGCAAGCCGGACTGTTTATCGTGCAGCTAGCCCTGGGTCAGACATCTCCCCTGAAGGCTGGCTCTACAACTTGGAGTGGTTTGAAGTGGGTTCCACCCTTAAAAATATTGTAGGTCCTGGGTACTGTGCCTGTAGGGTTAAGCAGATGCCCAGCCTATTAAGAGGTGCCACTAAGTACTCATGAATGGATCAGTAGATGAAGGGAAAGATCATGACATTCAGGATGAAGCTTTGAAGAAAATCCTTCACTGTATCTCCTTCCATCTGTCCACCCTGCCCTGAGCTTCCTGCTCTCAGCCGTGATGATTTCAGAACCTCTGATTCACTCTGAAGGGTGGTAGAATGTCTGTGCAGGGAAGTGGCATTCTCCCCTTACCCCCACAAGTCACCACAACACTGTAGTAACAGAGAATTACAGTTTCCAATTTTAAGGGAAATTTTATTTAAGCACATGAACAGAAATATCAAGAATAAATTTTGTCCTTCACTACAAACATCTCTGCAGATGTCCTAGCATTAGTCATGAGAAAGACCATTTTAAAAGATGTTTACAGAGCTACCTTCTGAAGCTTGGGCTTCACAATCATAATATTTTTCAGTTGTTTATTAACTAAGTCTCCAGTCAAACAATCTACTGAGTTACAAATGGAAAGACATAAGATTGGCAATGGCTCCTACAATATTTCACATTTGTCATTTGCAGAACTTATCACCAAGAGGCAATGTATTACAATTTTCTTAATGTGATTCAAATTCACTTTCCTTTGCCTTAATCTACAGGTCTGCGTGCTAGGTCATTTCAGTCATGTCTGACTCTTTGGGACCCTATGGACTGTAGCCCTCCAGGCTCCTCTGTCCATGGGATTCTCCAGGCAAGAACTCTGGAGGGGCTTGCCATTCACTTCTTCAGGGGATTTTCCCAACCCAGGGATCAAACCTGCATCTCTTACATCTCCTGCATTGGCAGGCAAGTACTTTACTACTAGCTCCATACAAGTCTAAAGGTGGCCAGAATCCCCAATGGAATCCTGAAATTTTCCTGTTCTTTTCAAAAGATATTTTTAGTTCATTTTCTCATATACAGAGATTCCAGGCAGCACATTTAGCAGTAGACTGCTTGTGTCCTCTGAGAACAGAGTGTTACCAAACTAGAGATTGAGAAATGCTCTTAATATTCTCAGAACCAAGTGAACTGAATTATTATTGTTGGGGGGAAAAAAGTAATTATC
The DNA here is from genome assembly GCF_029378745.1 of Bos indicus. Taxonomy (NCBI): domain Eukaryota; kingdom Metazoa; phylum Chordata; class Mammalia; order Artiodactyla; family Bovidae; genus Bos; species Bos indicus. Next base: position 118,555,474 of record NC_091760.1, read on the forward strand.
CCTCAAACCTTCTAAGTTCTTGGCCAAGACACCCCCCACCCCATAATTAAAAGACAAATCAACAAGAGAAAAACACATTTAATTATGTACCTACGGGAGCACCACAAAGATATGAGACCCAAAGCCACCCAAGCAATTGAGCCTTGCATACCATCCTGAGCTAAGAAATGCTATAGGAGAAGCCTATAGCCTTTTCCATCCTGAGACAGGAGGCTAAGGCTTCACAGGCGAGGAGAGCAGTTTACAGGAGGATGAGAAGAGTGGGTATTTGGTAAACAAAATTTGCCCTGTCAGGCAGAGAAGTCACTCAGATGATAAAATTGTATCTGGTAACAGCTTTCTTCCTGGTATCGGCTCCCTTTCTCATTTCTTTCAGGCAGTTAAAGGAGGTGGCGAAGGGGAGTAAAGCAGCTTTTCTTGAGTCAGCTGGGTCTTTAGTGTCTTTATCTTAAACTAATGCATGTACCAAAGTAGCACATCCTGGGGTGATTTATTCTGAACCCCCTCGTTATCTTAGAGCAGCAGTAGGCAAGCTCATGTTTATGTGCATGCGTGCTAAGTCACTTCAGTCCTGTCCAACTTCTTGCAAACCTACATACTGTAAGTAGCCTGCCAGGCTCCTCTGTCCATGAGATTCTCCAGGCAAGAATACTGCAATGTTGCCATTTCCTTCCTCCTCCAGGGAATCTTCCTGACCCAGGGATTGAACCCACGTCTCTTATGTCTTGTGCATTGCAGGCAGGTTCTTTACCACTAGCGCCACCTGGGAAGCCCAAGTCTATCCAGCACCAAAGTTAATACCTTTACTTGTGGTGTCATCATCACTTCCTGAGCCTTTCCTGTCATCATGAAAGTTTGCCACTAGTATTCTATTTCTTTGCTTTTTTCTTAAAATTAAAGTGTAGTTGATTTAGAAGGTTGCACGAGTTTTAGGTGTACAGCAAAATGATTCAGTTATATCTATTTTTTTCAGATTCTTTTCTCTTATAGCTTATTACAAAATATTGAATATAGTTATTTGTGTTATACAGTAAGTCCTTGTTGATTATCTATTTCATATCCCACTCCAGTATTCTTGCCTGGAAAATCCATGGACGGAGGAGCCTGGTGGGCTGCAGTCCATGGGGTCGCTAAGAGTCAGACACGACTGAGCGACTTCACTTTCACTTTTCACTTTCATTCATCGGAGAAGGAAATGGCAACCCACTCCAGTGTTCTTGCCTGGAGAATCCTGGGGACCGGGGAGCCTGGTGGGCTGCCGTCTATGGGGTCGCACAGAGTCGGACACGACTGAAGCAACTTAGCAGCAGCAGTATGTCTATGTTAATCCCAAACTCCTAATTTATCCCCCTTTGGTAATCATAAATTTGTTTCCTATGTCTGTGGGTCTGTTTTGTATGAGTTCATTTCTATCATTTTTGTTTTAGATTCCACATATAAGCGATATCATACGCTATAATATTAGTCTTTCTCTGATTTACTTCACCAAGTATGATAATCTCTAGGTCCATCCATGTTGCTGAGTGCTCTATTTCTTTTTAAAAAGTTTTTTAAATTTACTTTGGCTGTGCTGAGTCTTCCCTGCTGCTCACAGGCTTTCTCTAGTTGCACCGAGTTGGAGGTGAGATGCGTGGGCTTCTCGTTGCAGTGGCTTCTCTTGTTGCAGAGCACAGACTCTAGGTGCTCAGGCTTCAGTAGTCGAGGCATGTGAGCTCAGTAGTTGTGGTTCCTGGGCTCTAGAGCTCAGGCTTCAGTTGTTGTGGCCCACAGGCTTAGTTGCTCCACAGCATATGGCCAGGGATTGAACCTGTGTCTCCAGTATTGATAGGCAGGTTCTTTACCACTCAGCCATCAGGAAAGCCCTGAGCACTCTATTTCTTAGTGCACTCTTAGTACACTAAGCTTAGTGCAGAGTAAGCCTTCCTTTTATTTGTCCCAATTTGCACCTTCTCCAACTTTAAAAGGGAGCTCTGTGTTTGGTAAACATGCTCTTGCTGAGTCTGGGTAATTCAGCCATACCCTCTCTTGTTGTAAGTGAGTCCCGTCTTTCTCTAAATCTTTTTTGGGGGTGGTGGGGCCGGGAGGCAGGGCGGAGAGCATCTCTATTCCTTGCGAACAGAAATGTCCTCTACTCTTCAAGCCTGCTATGGTTTGATTTTATTTCTTTAGCTGCAAGAACCAGAGCAACAGATGATATCCCCAGGTTCAATAAACTGGCAGGATAGGGTTTCTTTTCATTTCCCATGTCTTCCTTAATGATTCCTAGCATTTCATTGTTGTTTGGTTTCATCTTCTTGGGGCCACAGAAGCAAAAGAGAGCAGTGCTTTGTGTTTCTGGTAACTTACCAAGCACATTCCTGGAGCAAAACTTTGTTTGCTCTGCGCTAAGGATCATATTATGTTGTTTACATTAGTTTCCTCTGAATAGTTTGAGTATCATTTCCCTGCATAGTTCACATTCTTTTAGTTCTCATTCTAAAGGGAAAGAAAGGCACAGGACAAGCTGTGTGTGTGTGTGTGTGTGTGTGTGTGTGTGTGTGTGTGTGTCTACATGGGGGAGGGCTCCCCAGTGAGGCGGAAGGCCTACATTCCTTTACAGGAACTGGAGCTCCAAATACCTTGGAGCTTCCAAGAATATCAGATATGATCTAATCTCTAAATAGAAAGTCAATAGACTGTTCCCATGACTCATGAATCCAGATACATCTTTCAACAATCAGGCCCTCACTTCACGGGGGTGGGAATATCTATACCTAATCAATGTGAATAAAGCCGATCTTTTGGAAAGGCTCCCATTTCTTCTGAAGACTAGGAACAGTGTTTTGATATATTTTACTACTGTTTTCTTAAATATATTTTCAAAAACATATATTTCTGCCAGGCTTCTAGGTAAATTTTCATGTAAGCATTCTCTCAAACACCTCAGCATAATTGCCAGTTGGTAGTAGGGGCTTAAACCTGACCCAGCATATAATAGTGCATTTCTAGATTTCCCCCCAGTCATCAGTTTTCACAGGTGGAGTGATGTGAGATCATTTCATTCATCAAACCTGATGAGACAGACTGTATAATCCCTGCCTGGACATTTCAGACATTCATGTAACTTTTTCAAAGTTTCCTTGAATGTTTCTCATTACTTCTCTATGATGAAAGTGAAAGTGAAGTCACGCAATCGTGTCTGACTCTTTGCGACCCCATGGACTGTAGCCCACCAGGTCCTCTGTCCATGGGATTTTCCAGGCAAGGATACTAGAGTAGGTTGCCATTTCCTTCTCCAGGGGTTCTTCCCAATCCAGGGATTGAACCGGGTCTCCCGCATTGCAGGCAGACGCTTTACCATCTGAGCCACCAGGGAAGTCTCCTCATGCTTATTCTGTCTAATCAGTGAGTGTCATCTGTACTAACTACTCTCAGTTCCTTTGGAAAACCTGACAAAACTTCCATCCACCCTCACTAGTCAAGACAATTCCCAGCCTATATTTATTTTTGGTTTTTTTTTTTTCTTTCCTTTCTTTTTTTTTTTTTCAAGAAAATAAACCAAGATTAGAAAGAACTAAAGGCAATAAGATGCTTTTGTAATAAACCTCCTGAAGGGCGTGGTATCTCTGTCAACTGTACCTGGCACCCTTGCTCAGCCCAGTGAGCATCACCACTGACCTGAGTTCTCCCAAGTTCCCAGCACCTCAAAGCAATTAATAAAGAAGGGGGTCACCTTTTGCACCCATGTAATTAATATAAATTATAAAGACTAATAGTTAGGATATCACCTCAGGATTTATTTTTACAATTATTGTAGTAAACAAATACAATAAATTCATGTATGAAGATAAACAAAATACAAACAAAACACATTTTACTGGCTTATCAAGAACCTTAAAGAGTAGAATCTTGCCTTATCTACCAAGAACAAAGATTCTAAAATCAATATATAATTTACAAAAGGACATATAATCTAATACACTCTTTTTTCTTTTTTAAATTGAAGTATACTAGTGCGACCTATGGACTTCCCTGGTGGCTCAGATGGTAAAGCGTCTGTCTACAAAGCGGGAGACTGGGGTTCGATCCCTGGGTCGGGAAGATTCCCTGGAGAAGGAAATGACAACCCACTCCAGTACTCTTACCTGGAAAGTCCCATGGACAGAGGAGCTTGGTGCAGGCTACTGTCCATGGGGTTGCAAAGAGTTGGGCATGACTGAGCGACTTCACTTAGTGCCACCTGGGAAGCCCATATATATTAATAGATACTTAAAAGTATGTATAACTTATAAGTATGCAACCCCACGTCCAAGGAGCAGTGGCTGCGCGGGCGCAGGAGGGCCTAGAAGAGCTACTCCATGTTCAAGGTCAGGAGGGGCAGCAGTGAGGAGATACCCCTTGTCCAAGGTAAGGAGCAGTGGCTGTACTTTGCTAGAGCAGCCGTGAAGAGATACCCCACGTCCAAGGTAAGAGAAACCCAAATAAGAAGGTAGGTGTTGCAAGAGGGCATCGGAGGGCAGACACACTGAAACCGTACTCACAGAAAACTAGTCAATCTAATCACACTAGGGCCACAGCCTTGTCTTGGACTGTGTGGATCAAGACCCAGTTTCCCCCTCAGTCAGTCTCTCCCATCAGGAAGTTTCCATAAGCCTCTTATCCTTCTCCATTAGAGGGAAGACAGACTGGAAACCACAATCACAGAAAACTAACCAATCTGATCACATGGTCCACAGCCTTGCCTAACTCAATGAAACAATGAGCCATGCCGTGAAGGGCCACACAAGACGGACAGATCATGGTGGACAGTTCTGACAAAATGTGGTCCACTGGAGAAGGGAATGGCAAACCACTTCAGTATTCTTGCCTTGAGAACCCCATGAACAGTATGAAAAGGCAAAATGATAGGATACTGAAAGAGGAACTCCCCAGGTCGGTAGGTGCCCAATATGCTACTGGAGATCAGTGGGGAAATAATTCCAGAAAGAATGAAGAGACAGAACCAAAGCAAAAACAACACCCAGTTGTGGATGTGACTGGTGATAGAAGCAAAGTCCAATGCTGTAAAGAGCAATATTGCATAGGAACCTGGAATGTTAGGTTCTTGAATCAAGGCAAATTGGAAGTGGTCAAACAGGAGGTGGCAAGAATGAATGTCAACATTTTAGGAATCAGAGAACTAAAATGGACTGGAATGGGTGAATTTAACTCAGATGACCATTATATCTACTACTGTGGGCAGGAATCCCTCAGAAGAAATGGAGTAGCCATCATGGTCAACAAAAGAGTCTGAAATGTAGTACTTGGATGTAATCTCAAAAATGACAGAATGATCTCTGTTCATTTCCAAGACAAACCATTCAATATCACAGTAATGCAAGTCTATGCCCCAACCAGTAATGCTGAAGAAGCTGAAGGTGAACGGTTCTATGAAGACCTACAAGACCTTTTAGAACTAACACCCAAAAAAGATGTCCTTTTCATTATAGGGGACTGGAATGCAAAAGTAGGAAGTCAAGAAACACCTGGAGTAACAGGCAAATTTGGCTTTGGAATACGGAATGCAGCAGGGCAAAGGCTAATAGTGTTTTACCAAGAGAATGCACTGGTCATAGCAAACACCCTCTTCCAACAACACAAGAGAAGACTCTACACATGGACATCATCAGATGGTCAACACCAAAATCAGACTGATTATATTTTTGCAGCCAAAGATGGAGAAGCTCTATACAGTCAGCAAAAACAAGACCGGGAGCTGACTGTGGCTCAGATTATGAGCTCCTTATTGCCAAATTCAGACTTAAATTGAAGAAAGTAGGGAAAACCACTGGACCATTCAGGTATGACCTAAATCAAATCCCTTATGATTATACAGTGGAAGTGAGAAATAGATTTAAGGGACTAGATCTGATAGACAGAGTGCCTGATGAACTATGGCTTGAAGTTCGTGACATTGCATAGGAGACAGGGATCAAGACCATTCTCATGGAAAGAAATGCAAAAAAGCAAAATGGCTGTCTGGGGAGGCCTTACAAATAGCTGTGAAAAGAAGGGAAGTGAAAAGCAAAGGAGAAAAGGAAAGATACAAGCATCTGAATGCAGAGTTCCAAAGAATAGTAAGGAGAGATAAGAAAGCCTTCCTCAGTACAAAGAAATAGAGGAAAATAATAGAATGGGAAAGTCTAGAGATCTTGTCAAGAAAATTAGAGATACCAAGGGAATGTTTCATGCAAAGATGGGCTCGATAAAGGACAGAAATGGTATGGACCTAACAGAAGCAGAAGATATTAAGAAGAGGTGGCAAGAATACACAGATGAACTATACAAAAAAGATCTTCACAACCCAGATAATCACAATGGTATCATCACTCACTTAGAGCCAGACATCCTGGAATGTGAAGTCAAGTGGGCCTTAGAAGCATTACTATGAACAAAGCTAGTGGAGGTGATGGAATCCCAGTTAAGCTATTTCAAATCCTGAAAGATGATGCTGTGAAAGTGCTGCACTCAGTATGCCAGCAAATCTGGAAAACTCAGCAGTGGCCACAGGACTGGAAAAGGTCAGTTTTCATTCCAATCTCAAAGGAAGGCAATGCCAAAGAATGCTCAAACTACCGCACAATTGCTTTCATTTCACACGCTAGTAAAGTGATGCTCAAAATTCTCCAAGCCAAGCTTCAACAGAATGTGAACCATGAATTTCCAGATGTTCAAGCTGGTTTTAGAAAAGGCAGAGGAACCACAGATCAAATTGCCAACATCCGTTGGATTATCGAAAAAGCAAGAAAGTTCCAGAAAAACATCTACTTTATTGACTATGCCAAAGCCTTTGACTGTGTGGATCACCACAAACTGTGAAAAATTCTCAAAGAGATGGGAATACCAGACCACCTGACCTGCGTCCTGAGAAATCTGTATGCAGGTCAGGAAGCAACAGTTAGAACTGGACATGGAACAACAGACTGGTTCCAAATTGGGAAAGGAGTACGTCAAGGCTGTATAGTCACCCTGCTTATTTAACTTATATGCAGAATACATCATGAGAAATACTGGGCTGGATGAAGCACAAGCTAGAATCAAGATTGCCAGGAGAAATATCAATAACCTCAGATATGCAGATGACAGCACCCTTATGGCAGAAAGTGAAGAAGAACTAAAGAGCCTCTTGATGAAAGTGAAAGAGGAGAGTAAAAAAGTTGGCTTAAAGCTCAACATTCAGAAAACGGAGATCATGGCATCTGGTCCCATCACTTCATGGCGAAAGATGGGGAAACAGTGGAAACAGTGACAGACTTTATTTTGGGGGGCTCTAAAGTCACTGCAGATGGTGATTTCAGCCATGAAATTAAAAGACGCTTACTCCTTGGACGGAAAGTTATGACCAAACTAGATAGCATATTCAAAAGCAGAAACATTACTTTGCCAACAAAGGTCCGTCTTGTCAAGGCTATGGTTTTTCCAGTAGTCATGTGTGGATGTGAGTTGGAGTATAAAGAAGCTGAGTGCTGAAAAACTGATGCTTTTGGACTGTGATGTTGGAGAAAACTCTTGAGTGTCCCTTGGACTACAAGGAGATCCGACCAGTCCATCCTAAAGGAAATTAGTCCTGAATATTCATTGGAAATACTGATGCTGAAGCTGAAGCTCCAATACTTTGGCCATCTGATTCAAAGAGTCAACTCATTTAAAAAGACACTGGTGCTGGGAAACATTGAAGGGAAAGGGAGAAGAGCAGGGCAGAAGATTGAATGGTTGGATAGTATCACTGATACAGTGGACATAAACTTGGGCTTGTTGAATGGACATAAACTTGGGCTTGTTGGATAGCATCACCAATTCAATGGACATGAACTTGGGCAAACTCCAGGAGACAGTGAGGGACATGGAGACCTGGCATGTTGTAGTCCAAGGGGTCTCCAAGAGTAGGAAACAACTTAGCGACTGAACAACAATAGCAACAACAACAGGAACAGCACCATGGATGGGGAACTTATAACATATTAGGAACCCAAGGAAACAGAGACACTCTTACATTAGGTGAACAGTTGCATTGCAGAGAAGCCTTGAAATAAAGAAATCTACCATCAGTACTGGTAGCTTACCATTTTATTGAAATACACTATACATTTGAATGGGCTTCCCTGGTAGCTCAGCTGGTAAAGAATCCACCTGTAATGCAGGAGACCCTGGTTCAATTCCTGAGTCAGGAAGATTTCCTGGGAAAGGGATAGGCTACCCACTTCAGTGTTCTTGGGCTTCCTTGGTGGATCAGACAGTAAAGAATCTATCTGCAATGTATGAAACCTGGGTTCAATCCCTGGATTGGAAAGATCCCCTGGAGGAGGGGATGGCAACGCACTCCATTATTCTTGCCTGGTGAATCCCCATGGACAGAGGAACCTGGCAGGCTACAGTCTGTGGGGTAGCAAAGAGTCAGACACGACTGAGCGACTAAGCACACATAATTTGAATATTCATAGGTTTAAAAATTCTCAACTACAAAATACCACCATAAAAAGGGTAGAAAGAAAGAGAATAAAAGTGTAACCCTGGGGCTTCCCTAGTGGCTCAGTGATAAAGAATCTGCTTGCCAGCGCAGGAGACATGGATTCGCTCCCTGGTCCAGGAAGATCCCACATGCCGAGGGGCAAATGAGCCCCTGAGCCACGACTACTACGCCTGTCCTCTAGAGCCTTGACTCCTGAGTCCACGTGCTGCAACTACTGAAGGCCGTGCACCCCAACAAGAGAATAGCCCCTGCTGGCTGCAACTAGAGGAAATCTTGCTCAGCAACAAAGATACAGCACAGCCAAAAATAAATTTAAAAAAATTTTTTTAAGTGCAACCCTGTGTTTTGTCACAGTCATTCTGATTTCTACAAACAACTGGATAAGAAACAAATTTAAATTTATCAAAGGTTCTTACACATTTCCAAAGTTCCTATGTCTTATTAAAAGTATCTGGTTTTTAACAAAAAAAGAAGCAAACTCACAGATACAGAGAACTAGTGTTTACCACTGTGGAGGAAGGGGGGCAGTACTATGGTGGGAAAGTGGAAGGTACAGATTCTTGGGTGTAAGATGGGCCTAAGGATGTATTGTACAACATGGGGAATATAGCCAGTATTCTATAATAATTATAAATGGAAAGTGAAGTGAAGTCGCTCAGTCGTGTCCGACTCTTTGCGACCCCGTGGACTGTAGCCTACCAGGCTCCTCTGTCCATGGGATTTTCCAGGCAATAGTACTGGAGTGGATTGCCATTTCCTTCTCCAGGGGATCTTCCCAACCCAGGGATTGAACCCGGGTCTCCCACATTGTAGACAGACGCTTTACCATCTGAGCCACCAGGGAAGTAACTTTTAAAATTATAATAAAATTAAAATAAAAGATTTTATATCCTTACTAACTGATTCCCTTGATTAACCTCATTGTTGATAGTGTGATGGTATATGGACAGGGAAATGTAATCATAAATATGTAACATTTGTACCTAAAAACCTGGTCCAGACTATAACATTTTCATATACTATGCTCATCAAAATGTAGTATCACATGTCATAATCTGCCCAGTTTTATCAAGAAAACTGTTTTTGTCAAATAGTGACACCCTTTCTTCCCTAGTTTAAATCTTATTTTTAAAACCTTGAATACTTAACATATTTCACACAATCTGTTGATTGTGTAAGGCACTTTGAAGGCAAACTAATAACCACAATTTACTGTTGTATTTCATAATCAAAATTAGATATTTTCTTTAAAAATAATCAAAATTGGCCTGCTATTTTAATATCAAAAATTGACTCAGAAATATGTTTTCTCTAATTTTGTTTAGTACAATCCTGTCCAGGATTAATATTGTTAATACCTCTATCAATTACTTATTTGGATAATGTTTTCTTGTTGTTCAGTAGCTAAGTCATGTCTGACTCTTCACAACTCCATGGACGGTATACCGCACACCAGGCTTCCCAATGTAGAGTTCTGATCCTGGTAATGGCAGAAAGCTTTTATCAGACAAATCTTCCTGCATGTAACAATGGGAAACTTTAGACAAAACATAAAAACTGCTATCATAAGGCACCAGAGAACAACCAAACTTGGCAGACGCAGGAGAGAATAAGGAAGGATGAAAGCCGCATTTATACGTTTTGCCCTGAAAGCACAGCCCAGCCCACACTATGCAGAGTGGCTAGAATTCAGACAGAAAACTGCAATATTGCCTTGAAATGTCAAAGAATGGAGTTCAAACTACTAAAACATCTGGAAATAAGAGAGAAAATCTCAGAAAGGAGAGAGAGAGGGAATCCTAAAATCTGTGTAAAAACTTCCCTCAAATCCTTAACCAATTTCTGAACTATGCACATATAGGGGAGACTTCAAGAAGCCCAGTGGAAAGCAACAGCTAGAAGTTCATGGAGCTAAGTATGTTTCTTTTGCTGCATAGCATAGGGAGGCTGAATTTTAAGTTTGAGTCCTGCAAAATGAGAAAAGCTTGGCAAATACCTTGAACTTTCCATTGGAATTCCAGAATAGCCATAATTTATGTAAAATGACCATGTCTCAGTACTGGGGCATTTGCCTAGGAATAAAGGCAAAACTGAAAAAGAATTACCCTCACAAAAAATAAAACCAGGTCTATAGAAACTCAAAGTGATGAGTAAGTAATTAATCTGATGACCTGAACAAAAATCAATACTATTCAGAAGAAAACAGCACAATCTAGAATCTCTATAACATGTCAGTAGCAGTGTTCAATATATAATTTAAAGGGGCTTCCCAGGTGGCTCAGTGATAAAGAATCCACCTGCCAAGCAGGAAATGTGGGTTCGGTCCCTGGGTCAGGAAGATCCCCTGGAGTAAGAAATGGCAACCCATTCCAGTATTCTCACCTGGAAAATACAGAGGATCCTGGAGGGCTACAGTCCATGGGGTCACAAAGAGTCAGATACAACTTAGAGACTAAACAGCAACAAATATAATTTAAAAGTTACCAGATAGGTTGTATCAGTCTAGATCTAATCAGGAAATAGGAACCACATAGTAATTGCAACAAAAAGCTTAACATAGAGTTATTAAATTATTAGAGCAGAGTAATAATGAAAATGCAAAAAGAACTTAGAAAGGTCTTCTGGGGATGACAGAGTACTCAAGGAAGAACAAACTTGGAAGGAGTTTTCCTCAGGGTTCAGACGTTATTGGAGAAGGAGTAGTTTCAATGCAATAGATGGCAGAGAATTTTACTGGTTGCTCGATCCAGAGATTGTCCACATTAGCAGGCAGCAGGTGTCAACCTTCCAGTACACAGGCAAGCCAATCCTGGCAGGTAGAAACATGGAGGGAGTCAGAGAGTTGTAGCCTGTGTGCAATGTCCATTTTTGAAGGATCTTAGGAACTGACTCTGAGGGGCAGGCAAGACAAGGCAGTCAGAGCAGCACTGCCAGTACAAGGTCTGAAGCGTGGCGGTGTCTGCATCAGGAAGAAACCAATTCTCAGAGATGCAGGCAAACAGACTAGCTGGCAGTGGTACAAAGGGAATTGGGGTATCTTTCCTAGTATAAGACTGAAATGAGCTATTGTTTGCAACAGCATGGTGGTCACCAGGACTGGGATAGGACTGCTGCTGCTCCTGCTGCTGCTAAGTCGCTTCAGTCGTGTCCAACTGTGTGACCCCATAGATGGCAGCCCACCAGGCTCCCCCGTCCCTGGGATTCTCACTGCCAGTTACCAAAGGACTATGTGTTCTAGGCACACGCTTGAGAGTACCACTGGATATTCACACACACACACACACACACACACTCACACACACACAGCTGATGGATTCTGCAGCAGGACCAAGTGAAAACAACGCAGCATAGCAGAACTAGGAAGAGAAGTGCTCTTTATCCTGCGATGTGCCTCTAACCTCCTCCACTAAACAAGCTTAACATTATATGAACTGTTTAAAGAGTCAGTCCATTTTCACAGAGCAGGTCCTAAGAGTGAAGGTGGAATTAAGAGACAATAAATTGACAGACACACACACAAAGAAACAGGAAAATGTAATCTAACACTGAGAGGAAAAGCCATCAGTAAAAATTAACTCTGGGATTAAATATTTGAATTAGCAGACAAGGTCTTTGTTTCAGATATTATAAATATGTTTGAGGGCTTAAAGGACAAAATGTCACAATGATTTAATATATGGGAAATACTAGCAAAGAAATGAAGACTATAAAGAACTAAATAGAAATTCCAGATCTAGAAATGAAAAAAATTACTTAATAGCATCTTGGAAGTAGGAGAAGAAAGGCTAATTGAAAATCATTGAATCTGAAGAATAGAGAGGAAAAAATTGAAAAATAGCCTCAATGACCTAAGGGAAATATCAAGCATTCTAATATATATGTGATTGGAGTCTCAGGAAAACAGATAGAAATTGAGGCAGAAAATGTATTTAAAGAAATAATCATGAAAATATCAATTTAAATATCCAGGAGTCTCAGCAAACTCTCAGCAGATAATCACAAGGAAAACCACATCTAGTAACATCATAATCAAATGAAAACTGAAGTCTTCAAATCAGCTGGAGATAAAAGACTTTATATACAGGAGAAAACCAGCACAAATGATAGCTTATTTCTGATAAAGAGAGAGAGACCAGAGACAATGAAATAATATCTTTAAAGTGATGAAAGTAAATAAAAACTGCCAGTCCAGACATTTTTAGATAAACAGAAGTTGAGAGAATCTGTTACTAACAGACTTGTACTACAAGAAATGTTAAAGAAGGTTTTTCTGGCTGAAGTGAAGCCTCGCCACACAGAAATCTGAATCTATAGGAAGGAATGGAGAACACTGGAAATAGTAAATATTTGGGTAAATATAAAAGACTACTTTTTCTTATCCTGCTTTATTTTAAATTTTGAGGGAAAAATTTATAACATTTTAAGGTTTATAATCTATATAAATATAAAATATATGACAATAATAGCACAAAGAATGGGTGGCAAAAATGGAATTATACTGTTACAAATTATTTTCTTTTTTAAATTCTTAAATGAAGGGTACAGTGTCAACTTTAAATAGACTGTGATAAATTAAGATGAAGTAATCCCTAGTGCAACCAAGAAAAAATGACAAAGAGTTCTATCTTAAAAATGGAGGAATCTAAATTTAGGAATATCCAAATGCATTTGACTAACTCATATAAAGGTAGAAAAGGAGGAACAGAGGATGGGACACTAGAAAAGAAATAGCAAAATGTAGACCTAAATCCAACTCTATCAATAAGCACATTAATTATAGATGGATTATACACTCCAGTTAAAAGACACAAAACTATTAGGCTGGATTTTTAAAAAGCAAGAACCAGCTAAATGCTCTCTACAAGAGATAGGTTAACATCCAGTTTATCTCTGAATAGATGTTTCTAACGTGTACATCATGAAATTAGAAATAGTCTTGGTTTTAACTAAATGTGGTTAAAGTATTTGACAGTTCAACTAAATGGTTACAGTTTCTCCTAAGAGTCACAACTCACTGAACAGATGGAATCTGGGGATTTTATGAAATACTCTTGTTTCAACTGCTGCCAATTGATTATTCATTCCTATAACTTCCTGTTCCTTTCGTAACTATATGTATTAATATACCACATTTAAATATTAGACATGATCTAATATTTAAAACCATTTCTTAAACATAGAAAATCATGGTTTGAAATTATAACTGTCTTTAATGAAGACAAAAATGAGCAGTTAAGCATGCAAAACAAATGATCTGAGATCATATTCCCTCAATGAGAATCAAATGTTCCATAGTGGCATTTTTTGCTAATTATAGAGGCAATGTGGAGTGTTCAGAGATAAGGGGGTACAGAGTCCAACAAATCCTTCTTTTGACCCCTGCCGTCTCCTCTTATTGGCCATGAGCCAAGTTAGCTCCATTTTTATTTTCTTACCTGCTTCCTTCTCTGCTTAGGAGGTTGACTTAGGAGTCAGGCTTCTTAGGTTCTAACCAAACCACTTCCTTCTCATTAAGTTAACTTAGTAAATTCTCACTAAGTTACGTAACTTCTCTAGGCCTTAGCTTTCTCATCTGAACCTTATACAGTTTCTGAGGCTTGATTGAGTGAATATTTGTAGAGCACTTAGTATCTGGCACATAGAAAGCACTGCATAACTGTTTGCTAAATAAAATAGATACTGCCTCATTAGGTCCTTGTAACAATTAAGACGGATTAAATAAATCACTTAGACCACTGTGTTAGACAAATAGTAAGTATCAATCAATAATAGTTATCATTACTATTCCTAGAGGTGCTGTGGGTGATCATTGTTAAACATTAGCAATTGTCTCACTAATGTAAGTCACTTCAGTCGTGTCCGACTCTGTGCGACCCCACAGACGGCAGCCCACCAGGCTCCCCCATCTCTGGGATTCTCCAGGCAAGAACACTGGAGTGGGTTGCCATTTCCTTCTCCAATGCATGAAAGTGAAAAGTGAAAGTGAAGTCGCTCAGTCGTGTCCGACTCTTAGCGACCCCATGGACCTCTGCCTACCAGGCTCCTCCGTCCATGGGATTTTCCAGGCAAGAGTACCGGAGTGGGGTGCCATTGCCTTCTCCGATTGTCTCACTAGTACACATCTTATCAGTCCACTGGGAGAAGTCTTGGTTTACTAATTAATAATGAGTTGATGGCTTTATGCATAGTTTATAGACTATATAATCAAGTTTAAAAAGAGTGGTATTAGACAATATGTTTACAAAGAGACCTCCCCAAGAAGTTAAAAAATAAAACTTAGGAAGAGGGGATAGATAATGCTAACAAATATAAAATTGTAACTGTTAAGACTGTTCAAAGTTGATGAAAATGTTAGTGAAGAATTAAGGCTGTAGAAATTATCTTTGGAGTGGGCATAATTAATGGAGGCAGAAATTAAGCTTTCAGAGACCTTGATCTACTGACTGGAAGCAGCAACATCCCCTGAGAACTTACTAGAAATGAGGAATCTTGAACTCTACCAGAATCAGAATTTATAAGATCTCCAGTTGATTCTGAAGCATTGTGGTAGAGTATTTTCGCTTTCTAGTTTTTCTGTGGAGTTTATTTTAAATATACCATATTATTAATACTAAGATGTGGGTGATATTATGTCTCTTTAGAATGATACATATTCTCTGATGATGTGACTTTACAATTTGACTACATGCATGATTTTATTATGTCCTGGGGACAAATTTTTATAATCGAAAGCCATTTCTGGTTTTACAATGCAAATCTCTTAATATGTGAAAAGAGTCACCAAGCAGGTTTTATAGTAAATATCACAGGCATTTCTCAATTTCATAACCTCAGTGATGCATATTTTTGAAAAATCATCTCTAAATCACTAGAGTTCAGAATTTTACCACTTTTCACAGTTCACCCTTGCTCAGACTGAAGATGAGAAAGGGCCCTGAAAACAGGGCCCTGATTCATACTTCTGTTGTAATGCAGTCATAACTCACTGACTTTTAATAGAATGTTTCAAAACCAAATATTTTATTTGGATGTATCTGGAGAGCTAAAATATTTCTATTGAAAATCTCTGTGAGAAAACATTCTAGATATGAAACATCTGGTTTTGGTCATTTCAGTTGAAGACTAATATTTGCACAGGTCAGGGAGGTCCACAGTGATATTGTGTTGTTCTAGTACAGTATTTCCATGATGAGGTATTCCTGAAGGATTGAGTAGCGGTATTCAACCCATTCACATGGTTCAAACATTCCCAGCATATTTTAGAATATGTATATCTAGAAATATCCAAAAATAGCTTTCTCACTTCCTTCCTTTTTTTTTTCTTGGAAACACAAGGTGAAGAGGGGTGGGGAAGGCTGGATACAGTTATGGAAACACACTGGGGGCTCAATATCAGGGACAAAGTGTCTGGGAGACCCAAGTATTAGCCTCAGTGTTTGTCAGGAGGGGCCATTACTACCAGTGGTCTTTCGTAGCATTCCCCACCCAGGGTGAAGTTGACCACAGGGTCTACCTGTTGACTTCCAGTCGGGCGGGGGCCACGCAGTCTGAAAGTTATACCCTCTAACTTGCCTTGTGTGAATGCTGGAGCTGTCAAGAACATTTGATCAACTCTTTAGGATCTCATTCTGAACTACACAATGGGAATCACCTGGGAAGATTTACAAATAATTGGTACTCAAGTCTCACCCCCAGACATTCTGATTTAATGGTTCTGAGGCATAACCTGGGTACCAAGACGTTTCAAAGCACCCTAGTGACCTATGTGCAGTGACGGGTCTCCATGTCACAACTGTTAGGACTCAATTTTCTCTCTCTTCCTCCAAACACCCCATCCTGCCTAATTCCAGCTCCTCTGATCATTCAGTTCCTTCTCTCCCTCCCCCAAGGTTGCCACCTCAGCAACTTTCCAAGGCTGGGTCTTTCTGCCAGCAGTGAGTGAGTCCCAGACTACAGAGTTTTAGACATTCTTACGGGCTGAATTGTGTCTTTCTAAAATTCATATGTTGAAGTCCCTCAGAATGCAACTATATTTGGAAAGGTGGCCTTTATCAGGTAACTAAGGTGGAATGAGTGCATATGGGTCAACCCTCACCCAATATGGTGGATTTACGAGAAGATTAGGAAGCAAGTAGGCATAGAGGGAAAATGGAGACTGAGGGAGAAGAGTACCATCTACAGTCAAGGAGAGAGGTTCCTCAGAAGATATCAAGCCTGCGGATACCTTGATCTCAGACTTTTCACCTCCAGAATTGTGAGAAAGCAAATTTCTGTTGTTTAACCCCCCTAGACTGTAGTTCTTGTTATGGCCGCCAGAGAAGATGAAGACAGAAATCTTCCAGTGTGCCCAGTACCTTGTAAGTCACGGCTCTTCTCTCCCCAGAGGGTAGTTGTGCTGGACATATGGCTTAGTCTTTAGTATCTCAGAGGTTTTTTGCACACAGAGAAACACCTACAATGATTTGAACTCTCCATGGATTGAACATTTAACCCATGATCTAAAATTTTATTAAATTACCTTACTTTAAACTGAAATTGCAAATCCAATATGATCAATTCTTTTGAAAACTTCAACACCTTCAATAGCAGGCAAAACACATATGACAGCAAAGCTTACTACAATATTTAACTTCAGACTATTCTAAATATCAAACACCATATGTTGAATTTATTTCTTCATTAAGTTTGTTTCGTATCTCCCTCGGATTATGAATGAATTTGTTTTGACATCTTCCTCATGTTCTAGTAATACAAGTTTGATACCTTCTAGTTACAATTCTAAACAGACCCCAAAACTCAGTTTCTGAATGCTTTATGATTCCTTGGTTGGGGCACAAAAAAAAAAAAAAAATCGGTTTTTCTCCCCAGGTGATTCAAATCCAACCGAATTGTTACAGTACTGAGCATGTGTTTCTTATTCTAAAACTTGTTAGGTTACTTAGATTTTTTAAGTCCACTTATTTTTCTAGATTTAAATTTGTCACCAGAAGTTGGTGTTTGTCTCCAAAAATAATATGTTTTACAACTCTTTTGGTCAAGATTACACAATGCATTACCTTATATTGGAACAGGCTGGTGTGGTTGATTAGGTTTATAAACATCAAGTGTGTCCTTATTGCTGTTTATTACTATTCATAAAACCACTGGGATTTCATTCCCTGAAAGTTGAGTCTCTCTGCTAAGCAAATCTTTACAGAATATTTGGGAAATTTATCACCTTGGAATTCATCACCAAGCCTGATTTTTATTTTGCTATTGTTTAAGGCTATGGTTTTTCCAGTGGTCATGTATGGATGGGAGAGTTGGACTGTGAAGAAAGCTGAGCACCGAAGAATTGATGCTTTTGAACTGTGGTGTTGGAGAAGACTCTTGAGAGTCCTTTGGACTGCAAGGAAATCCAACCAGTCCATCCTAAAGGAGATCAGTTCTGGGTGTTCACTGGAAGGACTGATGTTGAAGCTGAAACTCCAATACTTTGGCCACCTCATGCGAAGAGTTGACTCACTAGAGAAGACCCTGATGCTGGGAGGGATTGGGGGCAGGAGGAGAAGGGGATGACAGAGGATCAGATGGCTGGATGGCATCACCGACTCGATGGATGTGAGTTTGAGTTGGTGATGGACAGGGAGGCCTGGCGTGCTGCCATTCATGGGGTTGCAGAGTTGGACATGACTGAGCGACTGAACTGAACTGAACTGACCCCTGGTGCTAAATAACTGTTTGGCCCCTTTTCCATTTAATTATTCTACACTTTCTGTTAACTCATTAATTAAATGCTCATACCTCTTCATAGCGTCTTCTCAGGTGGTGCAAGTGGTAAAGAATCCACCTGCCAGTGTAGGAGACTCAAGGGACCCAGTTTCAGTCCCTGGGTCAGGAAGATCCTGGAGAAGGAAATGGCAACCCAGTCCAGTATTCTTGCCTAGTAAATCCTATGCACGGAGGAGCCTGATGTACAGTCCCTGGGGGTCTCAGAGAGTCAGATACGACTGAGCGACTAAGCACAGCACAGCACATTAGCAGTATATGTATGGTTCTGGTTGGTAATGATTGGCAGTTTCTATCTTTTTTTATTTTTTGCCATTCTGATAGCTTTGTAGTGGTATTGTGGGGGGTTTTTTATTTTTAAAATGAATTGCAATAAACCCACATAAAGTTTGCCATCTTAACCATTTTTAGTTTTTATAAACTAAAAATGATTGATTGCTACACCACACAGCATGTGAGATCTTAGTTCTCTGAAAGATTGAATCTGTGTCCCCTGTAGTGGAAGCATGGAGTCTTTTTTTTTTTTTAGGTCCTAATAATATATTTATATTCCATGAGAAATAGATTCAGATGGTGAGTGCAGCCATGAAATTAAAAGATGCTTGCTCCTTGGAAGAAAAGTTATGACAAACCTAGACAGCATATTAAAAAGCAGAGACATTACTTTGCCAACAAAGGTTTATCTAGTCAAAGCTATGGTTTTTCCAGTAGTCATGTTTGGGTGTGAGAGTTGGACTGTAAATAAAGCTGAGCACCGAAGAATTGATGCCTTTGAACTGTGGTGTTGGAGAAGACTCTTGAGAGTCAGACTGCAAGGAGATCCAACCAGTCCATCCTAAAGGAAATCAGTCCTAAATAATTATTGGAAGGACTGATGTTGAAGCTGAAATTCCAATACTTTGGCCACCTGATATGAAGAACTGACTCATTTGAAAAGACCCTGATGCTGCAAAATATTGAAGGTGGGAGGAGAAGGGGATGCCAGAGGATGAGATGGTTGGATGGCATCACTGACTCAATGGACATGAGTTTGAGTAAACTCTGGGGATTGGTGGATAGGGAGGCCTGGCGTGTGGCAGTCCATGGGGTCATAAAGATTCAGACATGACTGAGCAACTGAACTGAACTGAATATATTTATTGTAAAGAGACTGATTTTTTTAAGTTGGAGGATAATTGGATGACAATGTTGTGCGGTTTTGCCATTCAGTAATGTGAATTAGCAGTGGGCATACATATACCCCCTCCCTCTTGAATCTTTCTCCCACCCCACCCCCATCCCATCGCTCTGGCCATTACAGAGCACTGAGCCGGGCTCCCTGTGTTCTGCAACAGCTTCCCACTAGCTGTGTACTTTACACATGGGAGTGTATAATGTCAGTGCTACTCTCTCAGTTCATCCCATGCCCTTCGACCCCTGCTGTGTGCACACGTTCATCCTCTGTCTGCATCTTTATTCCTGCCCTGGAATAGATTCATCAGTACCACTTTTCTAGATTCCATATATATGGGAAGCATGCAGTCTTAACCACTGGACCACCAGGGAGTTCCACTAACCATTTTTAACTATACAGCTCAGAGGTATTGGGTACATTTAGAGTGTTGTGCTACTTCCATCATTACCATTCTTCCACAGAACACTTCATCTTGCAGAACTGAAACTCTGTACTGATTAAATAATAGCTTTTCATTTCTCTCCCCCCCAACTCCAGTTAACCACTATCCTGCTTTCTGTCTCTGAATTTGACAACTCTAGGTACCTCATGTAAGTAGAAGGATGCATTATTTGTCCTTTTATAACTGACTTATTTTACTTAGGATAATATCCTCAAAGTTCATTGATACTGTAGGATTTCCTTCCTTAGGAAGGAAATTCCTTACGTACATTGTATGTATATACCGCGTATTGTTTATCCATTCGATCACTGATGAACAGGTGTTGCTTCCACCTTTTTATAACTGTGAATACTGCTACTATGAACATGGGTGCGCAGGTACCTGTTTAAGTTCCTTTCAGTTCTTTTGAGTACATACCCATAAGTAAAATTCCTGGATCGTGTGATAAATCTATTTTTAATTTTTTGAGGAACTACCATACTATTTTCCATAGTGGCTACACTATTTTACATTTCCACCAACCAGTGCACAAAGGTTACAATTTCCCAACAATCTTGCCAACATTTGTTTTTTAAATTGTAGCCATCCTAATGGGTGTGAGATGGTTGTAAGGTGGTAGACTGTAGTTTTAATTTGCCTTTTCCTGGTGATTAAAGCAGTTGAGCACCTTTTCCTGTGGTTATTGACCTTGCGAACCATTTTTGTAAAGTGCACATTCAAATCTTTGCCAATGCTTCTCACAGGTGTCACTTACCATGAGTCTGGACAAGCCTAAAATGGCAAGGCAATGCAGGGCATTAACATGGTCTTTGAGAGTCTTGTTCTGTCCACAGTTAGCGACCTACTGTTCGCTTCTCCATAAAGGTGAGGGTGCTGCACGTGGTGGTGGTGATGATGTGCTGGTGGTGGTTTAGTTAGGAAGTTGTGTCCGACTTGCAACCCCATGGACTATAGCCTGCCAGGCTTCTCTCCATGGGATTTCCCAGGCAAGAATACTGGAGGGGGTTGCCATTTCCTTCTCTAGGGGATCTTCCCGACCCAGGGATTGAACCCATGTCTCCTTCATTGGCAGGTAGATTCTTTACCGACTGAGCCACCAGGGAAGCCAATGTTCTTTAAATATCAAATGGTATTTTAAAAACACATATGTATTTTTGATTTTTTGATGTATAGTTGGTTTATAAAGTATTAGTTTCAGGTGTACAGTAAAGTGATTCAGTTACACACATACGTGTGTGTGTATGTATATTCTTTTTCAGATTCTTTTCCATTATAGGCTATTGAAAGATATTGTGTATGTGTGTGTGTGTGTGTGTGTGTATATATATGTATATATATATACACACATATATATATATATTCTTTTTCAGATTCTTTTCCATTATAGGCTGTTGAAAGATATTGTGTATGTGTGTGTGTGTGTGTGTATATATATGTATATATATATACACACACATATATATATATATTCTTTTTCAGATTCTTTTCCATTATAGGCTGTTGCATAGTTCCCTATGCTACACAGCAGGTCCTTGTTGCTTATTTTTAGTAGTGTGTATCTGTTAATCTAAAACTCCTAATTTATCCCTTCCCCCATATTTTAATATTCACTTTAAGAGCTACTCTTAAATGTAATGCATAATTGTTTAATTTACATTTTTAGTTCTCTGTTCATCAGTATGTTTGTAGACCTAGAAACATTTTCCCTAGAAGTGAAATCAGAGCTTTACTAGAGAAGACCAACCACAAAAATGTAAAGCCTCCTTTTAATACTATTTGGGGAAGGCTATCTACTTAATTAAATTAAATTTCATTGCTTGCCTTCTGGGACTGAGATCAAGAAAAATTAGATGTGTTATCTCTTTGGGGAGGATTGTGCTGGAGTGCCTGCATCTCTCTCACATATCAGATAACAAGATGGCCAGTGCTTCTATAGGCCTTGCCCTCTTCTGCTGGAATTCTACAACCCACCCCTCAAATTCAAGCACAATTTCCTTGGAATGAGATGCTTCAGCTATGATTCAAGAATCCTCTTTTTGCATGTGGCAGATCAGAGAGCTCCAATACTTTGGCCACCTGATGCAAAAAGCCAACTCATTGGAAAAGACCCCGATACTGGGAAATATAGAAGGCAGGAGGAGAAGGGGACGATAGAGGATGAGATGGTTGGATGGCATCACCAGCTCAATGGACATGAGTTTGAGCAAGCTCTGGGAGATGGTGAAGGACAGGGAAGCCTGGCGTGCAGCAGTCTATGGGGTGTCAAAGAGTCAGATACGACTGAGCAACTAAACAACAACAACAAAAATCAGAGAAAATGAATCAAAACTCTTAGGGAGTTCTGTGTGACAGAACTTGTGTGAGGGGCTTGTGTGACATTTAGGAAAGGACATGAGTCCTTGAAGCCTCCAGGGCACAATTTGATGTAGGACTGCAGCAAAACTGGTAGAGCAATTTCCCATGATATAGCCAATTCAGTCACTATTACAACAGGGATGCAATAACTAAAGCATTTCCTCAAATGCTTAGCTCATAATGGAAAAAATGACCCTGGATAAACCTTAAGGACCTGAGGTAGGCTAGGAAAATGGATGTTCTGGTGAGCAAAGGGTTTAATTGCACTTAACAGAGGCTGATTATATAGTAGCTTAACTAAGTAAGGAATTCATTTGTCCAATGTAACAAGAATCTGGGATCAGCAGTGCAAGGCTGGTGAAGCACTTGAGAAAGCAGGTCCCTTCTCCCCAGCTGCTCCACCATCCTCAGCATAGTCACAAATGGCTGCCCTATCTCAGCACTGCATCATCACCATCTGGACCAGTGGGAAGGCAGGTTAAAGGCAGAAAGCTTATACTGGCCTTTTTTTTTTTTTTTTAAACTTATCAGGAAGAAAGTAGTTTTCCATTAGACAATTTTTGGCCAGTGGAGGACTGGATGCTCACCAAACTTTTGGAATTATTTTAAATTAAATTGTTACCTCCCACTCCCACCCCAAGTAAATTTATGATTCTGTTAGCAAGAAAGAACAGGAGAAACTGGTAATATCTAGCCCATTAGATTAAATGAATTGTCATACTTTGTATTTTAAATTTTGCTGTTAGACACCTTTCTACAAATGTGTTTATCATCCCCATGCCTTTGAAAGCTCACCATCAGACAAATCACAACTAAATTATCTCTGTTTCTCAACTTATTTGATTTTTTGAAAAGAAAGGATAACTTAGGATACATCTACTTGAATGACTGCATCGTCAGTACTACTGCAAGCACTTCACAAAAAAGTGTCCAAATGACTAACATTTGAAAGAGATGCTCACCATTTGCCATTAGGAATATGCAGATTAAAGCCATAATAAATTGCCATTACATACCCAGTAAAATGTTTAAAATTAAAAAGATATAATACCAAATGTTGGTGAAGATGTGGAGTAACTGAAACTTTCATACATTGCTAGTACAGGGATAAAACCTCTTCAGAATGTTGTTGCAGAGTTTCTAGTGACCTTAAACCTATGAGCAGTCCTGTTCCTAGGAATGTGCTCACCAAAACACATGCACAGCAAAGTTCATATTCATAATAGCAAAAACCTAGGAACTAACCCAATGCACACTGACAGTGTAAGGAATAAATAAATTATGATATAGTCACATAATGGCATACAGCAGCGAGAATGAGCAAACTACAATTACATGCAAAAATATGGATGACTCTCACGAACATTTGAGGGAAAGAAGCCAGAAAGAGTCACAAAAAAGGACCTACTGTGTAAGTAGACTTTTATCTAAAGTTCAGAAATAGGCAAAATTATCCTGAGTTCTGAAAAGTCATGAAAGTAGTTAAAATCCTGAGAAAAGAGTAGTACTTCACATGAGCAAGAAGGGCATTCTTGGGCTTCTGATATTATCCTGTTTCTTGATCTAGGTGTGGGTTAACCGGTTGAGTTCACTTGGTGAAAATCATCATGGTATGCATTTATGATCGGTTCTCTTTTCTGTATGTATCTTATACTGGAGTAAACAAGTGAAAAAACTATAATCATACACTGCTATTATAATGAAGGTTTCCAGTCTTTTGTCTAAGGCCAATTCTTCTCCCTGTACTTAAAGGCACTCATTCCATCTATGGATTTTGGGATGTTATTTATGAAGTTAAGAATCATCACAGCACTAGGTGTTTCTTTTTACACTGAAAAATGAAGTGTAGTTGACTTATAATGTTGTGATAGTTTTAGATATACAGCAGTGATTCTGATATATATATACACATATATGATATATATGTACACATATATAACATACTTTTCAAGATTCTTTTCCATTTATAGATTATTGAAATACTGAATATAGTTTCCTGTGCTATACAGTAGGATTTTGTCTATTTTATATACAGCGGTGTGTATCTGTTAAGCCCAAATTCCCAATTTATCCCTTTCCCCCTTTTGGTAACCATAAATTTGTTTTCTATGTCTGCTTCTATTTCTGTTTCATAAATAAGTCCTTTCCTATCATTTTTGGGATTCCATATATGTCATATCACATATTTGAGTACCTTCCAACCCTTCTCTTATTTCATCTCTAACTTTTGCTACTTTTGTCCATTTCTACCATTTGGAGAAGCTCTTCCTTGTGCATTTATGATTTACTGGCTTCTGAGTCCCCACCTAACTTCTCTGGCCATTCATTCTGTTTTCACGGTGAATGTCTCTTCCTTTACTCATTTCTGAATGCTATCTTGAGCCCAGACTTCTCTTTTGAACTGCAGAGCTCTATATCTCACTGCCAAGCAACATTTTCACTAAAAGTCAACTAAGCGTAACATCTCCCCTGTGTTGTTCAACTTTCCATATTCTTTGTCTCAGTAAATAGCACCAAGCAGTACCCAAGCTGGAAACCTATGTTCAATTTATAGTTATTGAATGAAACACAGAAAATGTAAAATTATGAGTATGACTTTTACTTCTGGCATCACAGTGGACTAGATATTGTGAGGGAACCATCCAGCTGCAAAACAACTAGATCTGGATCGAAAACATTTCTTGATGTTTTGCTTGGTTCTCAGAAATTAAAAAAATCTTCAAAGACCCCTTTTCATACCAAATGAGAAATTAGAGCAGGGATCTTCATGCATGCTGGAGAGATGCAGTTGGTCTGAGTGCAAATGCCAACAGCAGCTATGTGTGAGGAGGTGTCAGTAATGCCTAACGCGGCTCAGGAGCCACGTTAGGCATTACTGACAAGGAGGTGAATCTGATACTCCTGCATTTAGGAGACACCTGCATATAGGGGACAACAGAGAGAGGTTTAAAGTGGCCCCAGGTTTCTAGCACTCCTGGACACACAGCAGAAGCAGATACAAATTATCTTTGAAAGGAACTGTCCTCTAGTTAAGCCATTAGGATTCCCACTTATTTAAGATCCAGGAAATATAAATTCATAATCTAAGATCACCAGGTACACAGGAGGCAAGCCACTATGTGTGAGAGAAAAACGAACACAACTTCTTTAGATACTGAAATTGTTATGTACAGAGTACAGAGTAACGAGGTAAGAAATGCTTAAAGAAGTAAAGTATGGAGCCACAAAGTTGGGCAAGGGTGAGACCACCAGGAATAATGAGAAAGATCTGTGTGACAATAAAATAGAATTTCTAAAAATAAAAACCATGGATTTTTAGGAATTACATAGCTCAATCTAGGGGTCTAATAACAGGTGAAACATCGTCAAACAGTGAATTGGAACATTTGGCAGAAGAAATTTCCCAGAATGCAGCATAGAGAGGTAAGAAGATGAAAAATATAAAACAAGCTAAGAGATATGGAGAAAAGAAGAGGAAAAAGAAACATTTATTTTGAATCCAAAAAGAAGAGAGAACTGGGAAAAGGAATAATTGAAGGGGTGATGATTGAGAATTTTCCACAAGTGATCACAGATATAAATCTATTTTTCCAAGTAAAATAAAACCAGGCATAAATACATCATTGTGGAACAGCAAAGACAAAAGGATCCAAAAAGCAGAGAAAAAGGACAGATCATAAGTACAGCAGCAATGATGAAAATCAGAAAGAAAGAAAGAATAGCATCTTAAAGGTGTCAGTCTTGCATTGTAGATCCAATCTATTTTTTTTAAGAATGAAAGTGATATAAGGACATTTTCAGATAAACAAAAATAATTTCCCATCAAGGGACATCCACTAAAAGAACTTCAAAATATTTTCTTTAAAAGAAGAAAAGGATCATAAAATGATGGTCTGAAATATGAGAAGCAATGGCAAGTGAATAAAACAGGTAACAGAAATGTACATGAATATCTGTGGAACATTTCATGCAAAGATGGGCACGATAAAGGACAGAAATGGTATGGACCTCACAGAAGCAAAAAATATTAACAAGAGGTGGCAGCAATACACAGAAGAACTATGCAAAAAAGATCTTCATGACCCAGGTAACCACGATGCTGTGATCACTCACCTAGAGCCAGATACCCTGGAGTTCGAAGTCAAGTGGGCGTCAGGAAGCATCACTGTGAACAAAACTAGTGGAGATGAAGGAATTTCAGCTGAGCTATTTCTAAATTCTAAAAGATGATGCTGTTAAAGTACTGCACTCATTATGCCAGCAAATTTGGAAAACTCAGCAGTGGCCACAGGACTGGAAAAGGTCAGTTTTCATTCAATCCCAAAGAAAGACAATGCCAAAAAATGTTCAAACTACTGCACAATTGCACTCATCTCACACACTAGTAAAGTAATGCTCAAAATTCTCCAAGCGAGGCTTCAACAGTGAACCATAAACTTCCAGATGTTTAAGCTGGATTTAGAAAAGGCAGAGGAACCAGAAATCAAATTGCCAACATCTGTTGGATCATTGAAAAAGCAAGAAAGTTCCAGGAAAATATCTACTTCTGCTTTATTGACTATGCCAAAGCTTTTGACTGTGTGGATCACAACAAACTGGAAAATTCTTCAAGAGATGGGAATACCAGACCACCCGACCTGCCTCCTGAGAAATCTGTATGGAGATCAAGAAGCAACAGAAACGGACGTGGAACAGCAGACTGGTTCCAAATTGGGAAATGAATACATCAAGGCTGAATACTGTCACCCTACTTATTTAACTTCTATGCAGAGTACATCATGTGAAATGCTGGGCTGGATGAAGCACAAGCTGGAATCAAGATTGCTGGAAGAAATATCAATAACCTCAGATATGCAGATGACTCCACCCTTATGGCAGAAATCAAAGAGGAACTGAAGAGCCTCTTGATGAAAGTGAAAGAGGAGAGTGAAAAAGCTGGCTTAAAACTCAACATTCAAAAAATGAATATCATGGCATTCAGTCCCATTCCTTCATGGCAAATAGATGGGGAAACAATGGAAACAGAGAGAGAGTTTATTTTCTTGGGCTCCGAAATCACTGCAGATGGTGATTGCAGCCATGAAATTAAAAGATGCTTGCTCCTTGGAAGAAAAGCTATGACCAACCAGGATAGCATATTAAAAAGCAGAGATATTACTTGCTAACCAAGGTCCATCTAGTTAAAGCTTTTTCCAGAAGTCATATATGGATGTGAGAGATGGACCATAAAGAAAGCTGAGTACCGAAGAACTGTCAATTTTGAACTGTGGAGTTGGAGAAGACTCTTGAGAGTCCCTTGGACTGCAAGGAGATCCAACCAGTCCATCCTAAAGGAAATCAGTCCTGAATATTCATTGGAAGGACTGATGCTGAAGCTGAAGCTCCAATACTTTGGCCACCTGATGGGAAAACTGACTCTTTAGAAAAGACCCCAATGCTGGGAAAGATTGAAGGCAGGAGGAGAAGGGGACGACAGAGAATGAGATGGCTGGATGGCATCACTGACTTGATGGACATGAGTTTGAGCAAGCTCCAGGAGTTGGTGATGGGACAGGGAAGCCTGGCATGCTGCAGCCCATGGGGTCACAAAGAGTCAGACATGACTGAGTGACTGAATTGAACTGAAGCATGTGTGTAAAATAATAGTATTATGAAGAGGGGTGACCAGACTTAAAGTGTTTTAAGGTCCTTGGATTATCTGGTTGGAGGGTGTAATATATTATTTAATTTAAAGTTTTATTCTATTAAATATGCATGGTAAAATTTCAGTGTAACACTAAAAGAATAGAAAATGAACATATGAGTTCCACATGAATAAAAAAATTAAATAGTATACATATTAGACAAAAAGATAAAATGTAGCTAAGTGAATATAAAAGGAGACATTAAAATTTAAGGACAGAGAAAGTGAGAGTAAGAGATGGAGAGGAAGGAGGAGGGAGGACCAGGAGGAAGAGAAAGAAGGAGAGGGAGGCAAAAGGGAGGTGGGAGAGAGGAGGGAGATAAGGATATATTAGATAAATATCAATAAATGGAGAGCAGGGGACTTCCCTGGTGGCCCAGTGGTTAGGATTCTGACTGCCAATGCACTGGACATGGGTTGGATCCCTGATCTGGAACGATCACTCATGCCACAAAGCAATTAAGCCTGTGTGCTACAACTACTGAGCTCGCACCTTAGAGCCTGCGCACCTGAGCTTGCCTGTACTGTGCAACGAGAAGTCACTGCCGTGAGAAGCCTGCACACCACAACTAGAGTAGCAGCCCCCTCCCCAACTACAGAAAGCCCACGCACAGCAGCAAAGACCCAGTACAGCCAAAAATAAAATTTAAAAACAAAAAAGAAAGCGTAACATAGTTTAATAGCTGACAAAATAGACTTTACCCCTGACATGACTTAGTGACTAAATAACAATATATAACTAAATCATTTTGCTGTATACCAGAAACTAACACAACACTGTAAATCAATTATACTTCAATTAAAAAAGATTTTACAACAAAAAACAATACTGGTAATAAAGAAGGCCATTGTGCTCAGTTGTGTCTGACTCTTTTGAAACCCCATGAACTGTAGCCCACCCAGGCTTCTCTGTCCATGGAATTTTCCAGGCAAGAATACTGGAGTGGGTTGCCACTTCCTCCTCCAGGGGATCTTCCCAACCCAGGAATCAAACCCACATCTCTTATGTCTCCTGAACTGGCAGGTAGATACTTTACCGCTAGCACTACCTGGGAAGCCCTAAAGAGGGATATTACTCGAAAATTCAATTTATCAGAAAGAAAATATACTGTTAACTTGTATTAAATAACCTAAAGCTAGTAAAAAAAATTCATAGTTTCAGGGTAAAATTGACAAATCCAGAATTGTAGGTACTCCTTGTTCTTAACCGTAAAAATCATAAATAAAACAAGTGAATAGATTTAAAAGATAACATTTGTATTGCTTGTGGCATTAATGGTGCTTTTGCTCCATTTTCTGAACTTTCTTGATTGTTGTGACAATTTTATAATTAAAACACCTTTGAAGAAAACCAAGCGTAGAAGTCAAAATCTTAATTGAGGACTTGAGGTGGGTCTAGTTATTATTATTAGAGTTTTACTGTATTGGGGTTAGTTCTCTAGCTCTTACCCCAGTGTTTATCAGATTCAGTTCAGTTCAGTCACTCAGTCATGTCCGACTCTTTGCAACCCCATGGACTGCAGCACACCAGGCCTCCCTGTCCATCACCAACTCCCAGAGTTGACTCAAACTCATGTCCATTGAGTCGGTGATGCCATCCAACCATCTCATCCTCTGTCGTCCCCTTCTCCTCCCGCCTTTAATCTTTCCCAGCGCCTTTAATATTTCCCAGTGTCAGGATATTTTCAAATGAGTCAGTTCTTCACATCAGGTGGCCAAAGTATTGGAGTTTCAGCTTCAGGATCAGTCCTTCCAATGAATATTCAGGACTGATTTCCTTTAGGATGGACTGGTTGGATCTCCTTGCTGTCCAAGGCACTCTCAGAGTCTTTGCCAACACCACAGTTATCAGGTTGGATACATCTTAATTTCAACTTGTTTGTGTTTTGCTAAAATGTCAAATGACTTTTTACATGTGGACATAAATGGCTCAGGCACTCCTTGACTGTACATTAAATATGACTTACCACAGTTATTATTGCTCATTCTTATTCTAAATAAGAATAAAATATTTTGGAAACAATGAATAATAATGCATTCCGCATTTAAATATGCTACAACTGATTGTTATTAGCTACTTCTGGATATCTGTTTCAACAACAGCGGTTTTATTTTTCTTTGGTTCTGCCCAGACATCACTATTATCAATTACCCAGAATAAAAGCAGAGAAAGATAAAAATTGGTACTTTTTCTCATATTGATACTCTCTTGGACTTATATTGCAATTCTTAAAACAGTGTTCAACATCTACTTGTGCCTTTTGAAATATCTTGTGATAAGCAACAGTTAAATGAAATAGGAACAGATCACTGTATACAAATAGAAAATAAGGCACCCATGCTCTGAGGCTTGTTCTAAAGAAAAAGGGCATTAGGAGTCTTTTATTATAATACCAAAAAGAGACAGTAAACAGACTCTTCGAATGCATCATCTCAAAATCTAAACTGTAAAACCTGTATTATACAAGTTTATTTTTCATAGTTCTTCTACTTTATTTTTTATTTTTATTCTCCAGGGGTCAGGAAGATCCCCTGGAGGAGGAATTCTGTGTGCAATACTGGGATAGAAATGACACCGTTTGAAAAATAAAATAGTAATTTTAGATTTGTATTTTGAAAAATATTAAAAAATAAGAATTTTAAATTCTTTTGTTTTACCCCATGTGTTTTAGAATCTTTTGAGAATTGAATATGCAGAATATTCACTTGACTTAATTCTTTTGCTGTTTAGACAATAAAAGAACAAGAATTATTTGCATTGCTTTGCTATATGAAGAAAATAGTGTAAAAATTAAATCTTAAAAACTTCAAATAAAACTTCATTGTAGATTAATAAGTCAATTTCAACTTCAAACTATCATTTTATTTTTCTTTTTTCGTTACCTTTGTTTACTGTTTAAATTTACTGAATTACAATCTGTATAATGAGCACAAATAAGTGTACAGCTTAACGAATTCTTACATTGGCACCGTGCTACCAGCAGTGTATCATTAACTTTGAGGCTGATAAACTGGTAAAACTGAAGGATTAAAACCATCAACGACCACCATACACACAAAAAAAGTAGTAAACAAGAGTAAGTGTAACTAAATCAGGTGGGCGGCACATTTACAAAAATGAAACAAGTTTGGCACACATTTTATAGCACATAAGTTCTATGTATCATCAGAACCTGAGAGAATTCATTATCTCAGTCTGATAGGAGCCTGACTTGGGAGTTCGCTTACGGTGATTTCCCCTCTTTGCCGGTTAAGAGTTGTACATTTCAAAGCAAACATCAGACAAAATACAAAACGTCAGAACCAATTAGATTACGTAGCAACGTTTTTTATCTTCTTTCCTGAGCAACATATGTGGAACCCTCCTTGTCACTAATTGTGACCTTACATGATAACTTTAAAGTTGAAAATCAACTTTTTCAAAAACGCTCTGAGATGCTCTCTTCTTTTCATTGACAGGTCGTTTAGTTCATTTAAAATCGAAATCGTGGGACGTCTCCTTATCCTTTGCATAGTCATAACGCCCAGCGGTTACTAAAGACCACGCAATATTCACAGGGACTCTACCCATGTTTTACCACCTAAATACGAGCCATTCTCCGATCTGGGTCCCGAAATTAGTTTAGCTTTTGAGAGTAGAAATAGTAATATGTTCATACAACGAACCCGTTCTTAGATTTTTAAATTCTTATATATTCAGATTTCTTCGACCCACCAGTAACATTCCCAGTTACCAACCAATAGTTTTACATTGCTCGCTATTTGTTTCCTTCGGAATTTACGAGCAATTTAGCCGCTTTAAGACAGGGGAAGAGAGGCTCTTCCTGTCAAGGAACCCACACAATGAGAGGCCTTTGGTACCCAAATGAAGCAACAATGAAAGACCGGCAAAGCTCAGAAATGTTCCTGAAAGCCAAGAATGCCACTCTGATTTCAGATTGCCGGAGCGCGCCCGCCTGGTAGCGTTTGTGGCCGAGAGGTCCAGAGAAGAGGGTTCCACTGAGGATGCCTAAGATGACAGTGGCCGACTCTGCTACCCGCCTGCCCGGACCACAAAGAGGAGTTAACGCTCCGCATCCCGTCACCAGGGCAACTCTGCAATCCGACACCAAGGCGCAAGATTCCGCATCCCGAGCCGCCGGCCGCAGGACCCAGGCGTTTCACCGCCCGGACGCGGGGACTCCGAGGCGCCCCAGACGCCGCCGTCCCCGGGGTACCGAGTGCGACTAGGGAGACGCCCTCTCCGCAGGCCCGGGGTCCGAGGCTCAGCCACCCTCAGCAAGCCGCCTCACTCAGACCTCGCCTGCCGCACGTGGCGCCGTGATTGCCCCCGGCAGTATCCCTCCGCGCCCGCGCCCCCGCTCAGTCTCCCCCTCCCTTCTCGGGACCCTCAGAGTCAGGGCGCCGCGGAAGGATCGCACGCACGCGCGCGCGCACGCCCCGCCGGAACGCGGAGAGCTAAGGGAGCCACGGTGAAGAGTAGTCTCCAGCGCCGTCGCCGGCACAGCCGCTCCGCAGCCTGCCGCCGCTAGTTAATCAGCCCCGCGGTCGCGGGCGGGAGGGCGGCCGGGCCGGGCGCGCTCCGCGGCTTGTCCCTCACCGCCGTCCCCGCGTCCTCCCTCCGCAGCTCCTCGGGGAGGGGGGCGGTCGGTGCTTGCGCAGAGCCGCCTCCTCTCCGCCCCCGCCCCGCCTCCCCCCGCGCCGCCGCCGCCGCCCGCGACCGCCGCCGCCGCTGCGCCTGCTGCTCCTTGCCGTCCCCGCTGCAGTGCGAAGGGCTCGAAGATGGCCGGTTGGCAGAGCTACGTGGATAACCTGATGTGCGATGGCTGCTGCCAGGAGGCCGCCATTGTCGGCTACTGCGACGCCAAATACGTCTGGGCAGCCACGGCCGGGGGCGTCTTCCAGAGCATTACGGTGAGGACCGGCGGGGACCTGGGTTCCCGGCCCCGGACCCATGCGGGGCCAGCCGTGGGGACGCCGCAGCGCGGGGCCGGACTCGGGCAGGGCCGCGCCGGCAGGTGTGACGGGCGGCGGGCGCCGAGGATGCGGCTACCGGGCGGGCGGAGAGGCCGAGGCCCGGGGACGCCCCCTCGCCGGGGCTGCGCTGAGTGGCGGGGGCGGCGGCCGGGCTCGCCGGCGTTCCCAGTGCTTGTCCGGATGAGGCTGGGGGAGGGGGCACGCACCGGTTCGTGGGTGGGGGGCCTTTTCCCCACTCTCGCCCCCGCCCCGGGGTCCCCTGGAAGCCCTGGGGTTTGCTTTGTACGTTCCCGGGTGGAAGCGGGGACTGGAGGAGCCGGGCTGGGGCGCGGGTCCTCGGGTGGCCGAGCCGCCCCTAGCTCCGGTGACGGCGCGCCGCCCGCGCCGCGAGCTGTGGGAGGCGGCGGCTGCCCGGCCCCCAGGATCCTCGCGGCCACTTGGCGTAGATTTGCCGGTGTCCAGGCCTCTTGGGCTTGCGAGAAATGAACGCAGACAACGTAGGTGGATTCGTGAATCTCTGGCTCCATAGGATTTTTTTTTTTTTTAATTCTCCAAGATGGCGATCTGCCATTGATTTCTTTCCTATGGAGATTCATCGATATACCGTTATCCCCAATTACGCAACAGAGCTCTAAAAAAAGGGGGTGCTTGGGGCTTTCAGTAATCTGCGAAGACCGAGGGGATGCTTCAGTTCTCCAAGTCCCTCCCTCTAGTGATCTTCGTAAGGGAACTAGTGCAGATTAATGCTTCCCGGCGCCTGATTTTCTTGTGACTTGGTGGTTTGACTCGGTTGCCACATGTTTGGGGAATAATTGTCAATAAGCCCTCCAGTGCTGCTTTATTGTTTTGTCTCTTTCTGCACAAGGATCTAAAATGGTGACATTATATCAAATACAGGAACATTCTCTTAATTTCCTAAGCTTCACGCCCCCTTCCTATCAAATGCCAAAATTCAGGCCCCTTACTATGGGTGCTACTAATTATTCTTGTACTACTTAACATGGTTTGAGGTCTAACTGTGTAGAACTCCTTATCCAGGTACTTTCAGGTTCTCTGTTGCCGCAGTGGACTACAATTCTTACAGAGAATTGGCGTCTGGCGATCAACTTTTTTCCTGCAGTCCTCTTGTCTTTGTGTGTGAGTTCCCGCTGTCTGGCTGGGAAGATTGCGGGAGTGTGCTTGGAAATGGCTGGGGCCTGCTATGACTCTGCAGTTCTGATGGGGGCGACGCCTTCCTTCTTATTCATGGAATGTTAGAATGCACGTTTTCTCCTTTCCGGTTCTGGTCTCTACCTCAGTTTCTTTCCCACTCTCCCTCCATTTTCTCTGTTCTTTTATGGTTGCCTATTGCAGTGCTACAGACAGAATCCTCTTTGCATTTGCCCAGAAAGAAAACTGATTACTGAGGAGGGAGGGGAAGGAAAGTTGGAGAGGGAGTAGCGGCTAAAATAAAAGAGGAGGGAAATATGAATTTGGGGATGCACTGAGATTCAGGGCTTGAAGTTCGTACTAGAGGGGGTTTGTCAAGCTATTTGAAGCAGAGTAGATGTAAACAGATCTGCCAAGCATGGACTTTGTTTCAGGAGACTTTCAAACAACTTTAAGTTTGATATGACAAGACTGTTACGTGACTGTGATAGATTAGATTTTGTTGAAAGTTTTTAGGTGAATTTTTACCATTACATAAGCACTTCGTGTACCACCTGACTTGAAACAAGTTTATAAATAACTCTTAAGTTTGTAGTTTATCTAGTGTCATCTACCAACTGGAGATTCTTTGCATAGACTGGGCTTAGTTAACAGACCACTCTCTTTAACTGTGAAATTAACTGACTGATATAAAATGTCATCCTGATATAAAATGTCATCCCGTAAGATTAAGTAGTTTTTTAGAAACGACTGAAACTTGGTTTTACATTAATGAAATGCGGATGTCTCGTAGTGGTAGTACAAACCTGCCACTTTGCCTGTTACACCAAGACAAGAAACTAACTACAACTTTTTGTTTTGTTTTCTCTCTCTCTCTCTCTTTTTTTTTGTGGTTGGGGGTGGGGGCAGCCAGTAGAAATAGATATGATTGTAGGAAAAGACCGGGAAGGTTTCTTTACCAATGGTTTGACTCTTGGCGCAAAGAAGTGCTCAGTGATCAGAGATAGCCTATACGTGGACGGTGACTGCACAATGGACATCCGGACAAAGAGTCAAGGTGGGGAGCCAACGTACAACGTGGCCGTGGGCAGAGCTGGTAGAGGTGAGTACAGCACGCTTTTGGTTAATCGTTGCAAGTCACATTACAACTTATTAAGCAGTTTCTTTAACATTTTGAATAAAGTGTTAGTCCATAATGGCTATTAAGGTGGTTTTTGTGAACTGCCCAGCACTGAAGGAGGCACTGCTTTAGATTCACTTACTCTACAGCCGCTGCATATACAGCCTCACCTCTGACATCCTGACTTAATGCTGAAATAGAATATTAATAGCAGCTCTTCAGTTCCAACTTTAGTAAACTGAAAATCTAAATTTGTCTCTTCTGTATGTATAACTGAACCACTTTACACTTGAAATTAACACTGTTAATCAACTATACTTTAAAATAAAAAGTTAAATAAAATCACTTTGTCTCCTCAACTGCTATTCAGATTGTTAAATCATTCAAATTGGTTATTTTAGTCCCTCTGGGTTTTTGACTTTTGAATGTCTTCCTTTTCTTTCTTGCTCACATTTTAGTCATTCACTATTCAGCATAAAAAATGAAAAATTAATACTGGCTTCCATTTCTATTAGAAACATTGCTGGAGAAGAGAGAAATAATTAGAATGAGGGTTTTGGAGTAAGTTTTGCACTTCTTAAATATTTTCAAAGACTATATGTGCCTGATTTATTTGAAAAATAGGAAACTATATTTCATTTATATACTGATCCAGAACTTCTTGTGTTTCCTGACTATCATCAACATTGCAGAAATTCTTACTGTACTAAATAAGTCTCACTTTTTTGAAAGAAACTTTAAAAGTTGAGATTTATTATGACATCTAATTGGTTTACAAATACATTTAAATGTGTTAACCTGTGAAAATGTTTTGTAAATAAAGAAGGCTGGTATAGCCTAATAGAGCAGATTTGGCCCATCTAATGTTAAGACCAAATCTACCATGTGAAGAAACTTGAAGCCACTGTTAGCTGCAGTGGGCCTACCAGCTGGAGTGCCTAAAGGTTCCTCCTGTTCTGCTGTGCATTGCTACGTATGAGTATTTCTCTGTAGGAAAATTAGATGGCTGTGAAATAGGAGATAAATCTCAAAAAGTAGCTGAGCTCAGATAAATATATTAAAAAGAAGCATCAACCGTGTGACATAAAAACCGGAATGTTTTTGCGCCACACTGCACTACTGACATCTAGTGGCAGTAAATATAAAATCTGATATATACATACACATATTTTGAGGATAGACCTTTGAACTGCATCATAGAAAAACCTGTTGTTGGAAATAAGTTTATTTTAGGGTTTTATACTCAATTAAAAACAAAGCTAACACAGTGAGGATATCAGTAAGCACAGACCTTCAGAACTTGTCATTTGCGCTCTTCTGAATGGCACTGAAAATGCTATTTAAAATTCAGTCTTGGTTTTTCTCTGGAAGTAATTAATACACATTTAGCCTCACTGGTAAGACTTAACAGTTTGTACTTAATCAAGCAGTTAAATTAGGGAAGAATTTTATAAGTATGTTTTTTAAAATTTATTTTTGGGGGACCAGTCTAATGTGTATTTGTCATGCTAATCAGAAGGTTTTTGTTCTCTATATAAGATAGATGTCCATAAAAGGAATGCCATTTGCAGCAACATGAATGGACCTAGAGATTATACTAAGTAAAGTAATAAAAGACAGAGAAAGATAAATCACCTATATGTGGAATCTTAAAAAAAAAGATACAAAGGCATTTGTTCGTAAAACAGAAACATTCACACACTTAGAAAACAAACTTACGGTTACCAAAGGGGAAAAGTTGGGGAAGAGGAATAAATTATGAGTTTGAGAGTAACAAATACACACTGCTGCTGCTGCTACGTCGCTTCAGTCGTGTCCGATTCTGCGTGACCCCATAGACGGCAGCCCACCAGGCTCCCCCGTCCCTGGGAGTCTCCAGGCAAGAACACTGGAGTGGATTGCCATTTCCTTCTCCAATGCATGAAAGTGAAAAGTAAAAGTGAAGTCACTCAGTCGTGTCTGACTCTTAGTGACCCCATGGACTGCAGCCTACCAGGCTCCTCCGTCCATGGGATTTTCCAGGCAAGAGTACTGGAGTGGGGTGCCATTGCCTTCTCCACAAATACACACTACTATATATAAAGTAAATAAGGACCTACACAGGGAACTCTACTCAATAACCTAAATGGGAAAAAATCTGAAAAAGAATAAACACATGTATATGTATAACCAATCACTTTGCTATATACCTGAAGCTAACACAACATTTGTAAATCACTATACTCCAATATTAAAAAAAGATAATCACACTCTTTTCCCCCTAGCTAGTGTAAAGATATTGTTATAGAGCACTGCAGCTGCACTGATTGGACTTCCAAGATGCAGTTAATAGTCAAAATGTTTTCAGCATATTACTAGTTTGAAAGTTCTTTTTGGAGACCTGGCTGACTTCAGTGCTTCGTTGTTCATGAAAAACTGACTTAATGTTAACTTATTAATCGGGGTTCTGTCTGCTAAAACTTATATGACTCTCTTGATTAACACTTCTTTTGAAACACTTTTCTTCTTTCTCTTTCAGTCTTGGTCTTTGTAATGGGAAAAGAAGGGGTCCATGGAGGCGGATTGAATAAGAAGGCATACTCAATGGCAAAATACTTGAGAGACTCTGGGTTCTAGCTGCTAGGCAGACTGTTAAGTATTAGGGGAAAATTGCTCTTAAACTTTCCTAGCTGTAAGCTTGAGTCTTAATTCTGGAAATTTTATTAGCAATGCAGGGTGATGGGGTATGAACCTGTGTCTCCTTTGTATCCCTCTGTTGGTGGGGAAAGGTGTCTTTCTTTCTGCCCCCCCCCTTAAATAATTCTGTTCACTTTTGTTTTGTTTCCTTGTGTACTCCAGCATTGGTTATAGTCATGGGAAAGGAAGGTGTCCACGGAGGCACACTTAACAAGAAAGCATATGAACTCGCTTTATACCTGAGGAGGTCTGATGTGTAAGCAGCCTCTCCCCATCTTCCTAGCAACTGTCTTCATCATCACCCCAATTATGGTCACAGAGCTACCAGATTATAGATGGTAGCTAATTTTTCTTTGCCTATTTTCTAATGTCACAATTCCTGTTTGCCCAGTGGATCATTTGTATGTTAACCACTGTATGTAACCAACCTTATCTGGCAACATAATTGCAGCACAATAATGATTTGCATGATACCTTGAAATTTGGGGGGAGGGGGCATGCCAAGTTGGGCATCACTTTGTCTTAGCAATTAATGGGATATTGATTACTAAAATAAGTTAATATTAAGCAAGGTGCCGGTTGTACAATCTCTAATTTGATCAATGTCTTTCAGCACTTTGAGCATTTACTTAGCTCATCTAGTCTTCCTTTCATAGCGCATGGTTGGGAGGAAAAAGTGCATGCATCTTTCCTTCACTCCTCTTTTCCCACCCCCTCCCTTTGCACATAGGTATTTGGTTTGCTTCCATCTTCTTTTATGCAGTGCCTGGTTTATTTAACCAATTAATATCACTTTTGTTGATGAGCTATTGAGAGCTGCAGTAGTTTGCTTTTAGTATTGTTGTTGCACTTGAGTAGAGACAAACCTTTTATCATAGTGTCCACAGGACATATGACAAGTGCAACTGCAAAACAAGAGCAAAATGCACTTCCTCCCATGACCTTATAGTAACCATACTGATTGAATCCCAAGGGACATTCCATCTTTGCAATAGCTCAGATTTTTGTTCCTGTCTTTTTCTTTGCACACCAGCTCTACTCTTTAGTAAAATTGTAAAAGGCTGCCATTATGGACATTAGGTATCCCAACATAACCATCTGGAGTGTGTCCAGTTTGTTCTTCATAGGACCAACTTTTATTTGCAGCTTGAGTTTTTATATGAAGTTGCATTATTGTGGACTTGGCTGTCTTGTGATGAATTTTTCTCATATGTATTCTGTGCCATACTATTGTTAAAATGAACTGTTGCTATTGTGAGATGGATTTTAACTGACCTATTCAAGGTTTCTTTCGAATGGCACTACCTTAGGGACATTCTAGTATTTGCTTCTATTGTTTGGGCCTTGTGGATAATGTACAGATTTAAAAACAAATCTTGTTGCTGATTTGTCCATTTCTTTCCCTGCACTTTGTTACATCTGGGATACAGTCTAACTCATCTGATTTAATATGCATTTAAAAAAATGCCATAACTATTAAACACCTTGTTTACAGACAGATGAAATAAATTTATTCCAACCAAATACTCTAGACTCCTGTTATTTATATAAATTGTTAGCTTACTGTTACAGTTGATCTTTGACACAATGGGAATATACTCTGCTGCAAGCATAAAATTTTTCAAAAACTTGAGCTGGTGGCCTACTCCATTTCCTCTAGTATTATAAAGAAAATGAGTGCCTATGTTTTTAATAAGCTTTGTTTGCCCTGTTAAAAACGGCTTGTCATTTTGGGTGCATCTTCAGGCTTATGAGGCAAAAATTGATTTATCCACTAGAAATTAAATACTTTTTTGTTGCTGATGTTTTGAAATGAAAAATCTAGTGAGCGGTAAGGGGCCCAATATCATGAAGGGTTTCTGCATTTGTGGATTCTTCTGTATTGAACTGTCATACATATGACTTCTCTTGATTTGGAGGCTGTGTTGCAGGCTGAAGTCAGCTGGGACTCTCTCACATAAGAGGAGACATTCCTTAGGCAGCATAAAAGATAACTGGGATTGGGATGTCTTGCAGTTTCTGTCTATGGAGTGACATGTTAACTATGACTATGTAATAGCCAAGTTTAATCCCAGAGGTCATAAGGTCTAGGAGATGTATTGAATACACCTAGGAGATGTATTGAATTTTAGTAAATATGTTTTAATACTATTCAGGTAAGTGATTATCATGAACTGTCAAGTAGAAGGTCCAAGCTCAAAACTTGGTGGGTCTAAGCAAAACTGGGGAACTGGTTATAACCCAGATTATGGGCTCTGGAATGCTACCCTGGAGATGAAGTTTCTAGAAGTCATTTTAGAAATAATCATTAGGTCAGTCTGATTCATTTTAAGGACTATATGCTACCCTTTGAGAATGAGTGGGTTAGGGAATAGAAGGTAATCTCTTAAGATACACTGTGCATAACTAAAAGTTTTTTCTTTGACAGTGTTGTTATGAATTTGGCCATACAGGCATGTAAAGGTATGGGAGACGTGGGATTTGGGGCTGCTATGATGGTTGGGCACACCTTAGAAAGGTTAAAGAAAAAAAAATATTCTTGACCTGTTAAGATCCCTGTTAGGAACAAGAGGTTTGTCAGATGGAAATTTGGTGGTTGGGTTGTGATGGTTTATGATTTTATAGTAATGTAAATTTACACTTGAGGGTAACTAACTAGAAAGCAGTGACTAGACTTGTGAAACCCTTACTGAATGAACCTCTGAGTAGGTAAGGGGATGTGTCTGTGACAGAGGTGTGGGTAAGGGGGGAGGAGACAGTAGTTGTGCTGTATTGCTTAATCCCGCAGTTGGGTCCAGCTCTGTCAGACTCTGTCCATGGGGGATTCTCCAGGCAAGAATACTGGGGTGTGGGTTGCCATGCCCTCCTGCAGGGGATCTTCCCAACCCAGGGATCGAATCCAGGTCTCCTGCATTGCAGGTGGATTATTTACCTCCTGAGCCACCAGAGAAGACAGTAGATGGCAACTTTATCACTAAAATAATGAATGAAACTAGTCATTGGCCCCCTTCCCATAATTTAATTAGAAAAGCACTTATGAAAATACATACATGTATCTTTGCTTTGTACTTTTCTAGGAATTTAACCTAAAGAAGGGAAGCTATATAAATTTGTGTAGCAGAATGTCACTCCCACAGCGTTTCTTAGAATAACGAAACTTGGAAAACTACAAGATTTGACTTTCAGGGTTATGAGTTGAATAAATGACTATGTTCAGAAGATAGTCATTGAAGAATTACGTAAGACAGTGCTCACCAATGAATTTTATATAATGGGATAAATATGTATCGTGTATAATGTATTTTACATATGTATTTCTGAAGGCAAAATACACCTTTTTCTCAGGTAAGTTTCTAGGTAACAATACTTTTATAATCAGAAGATTTTTAAATTAGGAAGATATTTTTTAGTGGAAATGGGATTTTAATTTTCTTCAGTGGCTTTTTAAAAAAAGCTGTATAATTATACCATAGAGAAATTATAAAAGATTTCAAGTGACTGTTAGAACTAGAAACAGTCCTAGATAGTGCTGTTAAGTATACATATTTTTAACAACTGAGAGAGTTTGAAAAGAAAATTATTTTTGCCTCGGAAAAATTCCTAACAAATTTGAAGGAACCAAGTCCTTGATTTGAATTGTGGATTAAAGGCTGAGGGAATATAACATCTAATACACTTAACAGTGATTAACTTTTTCCCTTTAAAAAATTATATTTTAGGTATGATCTTATTATTTGATAATTATAAAAACGATTATGTTCTGGACACTGAGCTCAGTGTTTGGACCTTACACCCTACCTTAGGAGAAATGAATTACACAAATGACCAGACAGGTTTGGGAAAGTTAGGATCAAACAGGTGTGTCAAATTCCATAGCACTGTTTTAAGTACCATAGTAAACTGATAATTCTGTTTTTCAGGTCTTATTTTTATTTCTGTGGGGTAGGGGTGTGAGAATAATGAAGAATTCAATTTTTTATTTTCCTAAGTGGAAATATTCACTTTTTGTTGTTGCTTATAAGAATTTTTTTTAAAGCAGTTCAAAAAGTGAAATTTCACTCAATAGTGTTACATTTTTTTAAAATATTAAATTTTTTTTACAACAGAAGGCTAACTGGTATACTCAACTATTCTCTAATATGTCTGTTCACTATTAATTTCCCATGTTAATACAGATAAATCTAGCTATTTACC
The DNA here is from genome assembly GCF_029378745.1 of Bos indicus. NCBI lineage: Eukaryota > Metazoa > Chordata > Mammalia > Artiodactyla > Bovidae > Bos > Bos indicus. Next base: position 118,597,500 of record NC_091760.1, read on the forward strand.
CTCTTGAGGCTGTACAGCAGTTTACTCTAAAGATGTACCATAATTATAAGAAGGTCCCATAATGTACACTGTTGTTGGAATGATTTGGTCTGCAGTTTTGGGGGGATTCCCTAATTGCTTGTGAGCGGTTACTTTGTATAAAATCCTAAGGTAATGTGTGTTTATCTGCCCTAAATTACCTTAATCATTATAACTTTAAAAAACACTGCATATAAATAAGTTTAATGTGGGTAATAATACTACAGGAGAACAAACAAAGTGGAAAACGTGTTTATTAACATTCAAACTCCCTTCATACAAGGCCATATAAAAATTCTTAGCATTTTGATTATATATATATAAGCCTATATTTTCTACATAGTTAACAATGTGTAATTTAGCTTTTCATAATACATTGTTTAAATACATCATTAGTTCTGTTAAACATAAGCAACATTTTCAAATCCAATACTTGAACAGTTTCCTCTGTACACAGTTTAGCAGGGCTAATAAGCATAGGATGCTCTTTATTAAGAGGTATATAATCTGAGTATTAACAATTACTGAAGTTTGGTATTTTTATACAGCATTTTGTTTATGTTTTGATCACCACACAGAATCCTTAAGGATACTGAAATTCAGTAAGTAAAGTCAGAGACATTACTTCAGCTGATAAATGAAGTTCATACATGACACTATAGTATTAAAAGCCTTAAAAATAAAAACATTTTGCAAACTGCCCTAGTACTGACTGTTCCTATCAGGGTAAGACTACTTGGCAATAGAAAGGAAAAAGCTTTGATTTTCTCTGTGGTGCTGATAGTCGCCTCTTGCTAATTATGGCAATTTGGACAAATACCAGAACAAGCATATTCCAGCTCAACAACTCTAGGTAACTTTATGGAGATGGGAGTTGGCTCAGCTCATGCTCGGTGGCCACAGCACTGACCCTGTGTGTAAAAACATGAAACGTGTGCATACTGTGATCTAGGTCTTAATTGCAAGCTATACTGAGGAATCTCTTGATGTTTGGCTACGTTTCATTCCAAAAGAGTCGATTGATGCTTGAGTTACAGCACCAGTCTATTATTAGTGAAATGAAGTACACTCCTGCAGATAAATACCAGATCAAAACAACCTGTTTCAGTAATCTCGATTAACCTGTAGAATAAAAAATAAATTATCTCTACAGAAATCTCTGAAGGGAGCAAAAAAAAAAAAATCAAACTATATGCCTAAATAAACATTTTAAAAGGAAATAACCCAATATCCTCTGAAGGTCAAACAGTATTTGCTATGTTGTAATCCCGTTCACCATTAGGCTGCAGTTGGACCACAACACTGTGTTCATTGATTTCGTTTTCTGCATCACTGCTGTCGGTATCATTGTCATCTTCCTCATAGTCTGAAGATTCTGTCATGTTCTGATGTGAGCGGGATTCCGACAAAGCCCCAAATGACTGAGTGCTGGCAGAAGCCAAAGGTCTGAGTAAAGGGGTGTGTTCTGACACTTCATTTTCTTCTTGACTACTATCTGTGTCAGAGTCTGAATCGCCTTGAGAAGGAACAACTTTTTGCTTGCAGACTGGACAGGTTTTTTTGGTCTTAGTTAGCCAAGGATCTACACACTTGCAGTGATAAGCTGTTGAAGCAAAATACACATCTTTTAGATAGTACACTTCTATTGAGAACATAATCTCCTGCCATGGTTATTCATGTTCTGATCAGTATGCATCATATACGGACAAGACAAAAGTTTGTAAATTTTTATAAATCTTCATCCTTTAATGAGAGCTTATGATGTGCTAATAACTATTTTCTGTCTAATACTGAACCTAAGTATAAATTATGTAGAAATTCAAAGCAGTATGTAATTATTCATACCATGGGAACAGGGAAGGATTCTGAGTTTGTCTCCATCTTCATATTCATCCAAACAAATGGCACATACATCATATTCATCTCCTATGATAGAAATAGTAAAATCAATTAAAAGATCCCTTTTTAATTCCTTACTGTTGAACTTAACGACCTTTATTTTAAAAAAAGACAAAGTCATTGCCTATCTCACACACAGGGCAGCCACATCAGGAAGCATGTCAGGATAAAGCCATTGTCTGGATAGATAGGTGGGAAGAATATAATGCATACTGAAAAGAATAACAGTTCCAATTGAAAGAATCCCTTTAACATCTGTAGTCATTTAAGCACATTCAGAAGTCCTGCTGCTGCTAAGTCACTTCAGTCGTGTCCGACTCTGTTCGACCTCATAGACGGAAGCCCACCAGGCTCCCCCGTCCCTGGGATTCTCCAGGTAAGAACACTGGAGTGGGTTGCCATTTCCTTCTCCAATGCATGAAAGTGAAAGTGAAGTCCCTCAGTCGTGTCCAACTCTTAGCGACCCCATGGACTGCAGCCTACCAGGCTCCTCCGTCCATGGGATTTTCCAGGCAAGAGTTCTGGAGTGGGGTGCCACTACCTTCTCCAAGGAGAAGTCTAAATAGAAAGTTTTAATGAAAATTTTTGTTCAGTATCTTGAATGTGGTTACTGTAGTATCACTTATCAAATACATTCTGTAACAAATACAGGGTTCTATTATAACCTGTTTTGAGATTTACTGAGACTGATTTTACCTATCTCAAACTATTAAAATACTAAAGGACTCCAACATATCTATAATTATCTGTAATTACACAGATCCATTTACCTGGACTTTAAGGATAGTTCCAATATATTAAGGAATTCAATCATGCTGATTACTCATACAAATCAAACTTTCGGTCTTATGACTTTGTGAAAATGCCCATTAAAAACAGGTTCAGTTAATATAACTGAACAGGACTGAACCAGTCCGAAGCTGTACCACAGCTCTAAGCCTCATTTTACTAAGGTAGAAAGGTTATCCTGCATTATCCAAGTGGGCTCAATGTACACAAGGGTCCCTAAAAGTGTGAGGAGGAGGTTTTTCTAGTCAGGGGGAGATGTGACTATGTCAGAGAGAGAGAATATTACTGGCTTTGAAGACAGGAGGGGAGGAGGATCATAAGCTAAAGAACATGGTGGCCTCTAGAAGCTGGAAAAGCCAAATAGATAGATTCCCCTACTAGAGCCGTCAGAAAAGAGTGTTTGATTTTAGCTCAGTGAGGCCTGTCAGACTTCAAACCTACTAAACTAATAAATTTGTACTGTTTTAAGCCATTAAGTTTGTGGCTTTAAATCTGTCACCACAGCAATAAGAAATGTATAAGTAGTAGTAGGGTTAGCCTGCAAGTGAAAGTTGCTCAGTAATGTCCAACTCTTTGCAACCCCATGGACTATACAGAATAGAATTCTCCAAGCCAGAATACCGGAGCGGGTAGCCTTTCCCTTACCCAGCGGATCTTCCCGACCCAGGATTTCCTGCATTGAAGGTGGATTCTTCACCAGCTGAGCTTATCGGGGTTACACTAGACATACGGAATTGATGCTTTCAAGTGTTTCAAGTGATGGATTTATGTTGATCACCCATATTTTCTAGGCACAGTACTTAGTTTGATGATAACTGGTCAACATTGAAAGGTGTAATTTGTGATCATTGACCAGAAGGGAGCCTAGTGTTCTGTAGAGAATTAACCCCCCTGGTGTGTGTGATGAAATGGTAAATCACATCCTGACTTTTATTTATTACCTACCTAACCAACCATGTGCAAGATGCCATCTTTATGTTTCAGTATTCTCAAAGGTAAAACAAAAATACTAACATACTATGATTTTGGATTGTTGTGGTTTAAAAGAGAATGCAAGTAGAGTGTCTGGCACAAACAGTACTTCTTAGCCAGCCTCCACCTGATAAAACTGACCTGGTAGGCATACTGGCTTATGAAGGCTGTGGCTAGGAATCTGCTCTCTGATATCCCCATGTGATTCTGTTAGTAGCAAAGAGCTAGTGGCAATGGTCAATGAACCTTTTGGCTCTACTTGGGGTAATTATGTAATTTAAGTATTCAGCAGCCCTTGAGCTGTGAGTGTATATGACTTCTGGTTTTATTTGAAAGCTAGGTTTGGTAGACACTTAATAAAAGTGTTCCCCCAACCCCTCTCCAGTCAAAACGTGATTAAATGTGGTATGGTGAGAAACCTAAAAAACAGACAAAGTTATATATCAATAAAAAAGCAAAAAGGAAAACAATCAAATTTCTGTCCCATTTTAAAAGACACAAAATTAAAAATGGTAGAAAATGTATTATATGACAACTTAGAAATCCAGCCAGTGGATTCATATTCAAGATAATGGCCCAACATCAGACAATTATTAAGTGGTTTTATATTTAAAGATAAAGGCATTTATATATTTTTGAAAGTAATTTTCAACCTTAGCAGATTTTAAAAATTAACCAATTTGTCCAATGATTCTGGTAGCATGAGATAAAGGGGCTATAAAAAGTGCTAACAGCTGTTAGTTTTGTTATTGTCAGCACCATGCTAGAAAGTTCCATTGCTTATAAACCAGTGGTTCTCAACCAGGGGATAATTTTGTTCCCTTGCCCCTAGGGATATCCGGTGATATCTGGAGACATCTTTGGTGTTCACAATTGGGAGTTGGTACTGTTGTCATCTAGTAGATCAGGGAGGCTATTAAATAGCTTATAATGCTGTAGTGAAAGTGAGTGTTAGTCGCCCAGTCATGTCCTATTCTTTGTGACCATATGGACTACAGTCCACCAGGCTCCTCTGTCCATGGGATCCTCCAGGCAAGAATACTGGAGTTAGGTTGCCATTTCCTGCTCCAGGGGATCTTCCCGATCCAGGGATTGAACCTGGGTCTCCTGCACTGCAGGCAAGATTTTTTACTGTCTGAGCCACCAGGCAAGCCCATAACGCTCTAGACAGTCCCTCAAAGAATTTTCCCATGTAAAATGCCAATAGAGAGAAGGCTGAGAGAACCTGATATAAACACCCCTCCAGGCTTTCTCAAAGACTGCTAATTCACTAATGGATAGATGTTCAGAGGCTGCAGGAGGGGTGAGATTCATGTCTGTTATGTGCGACCATATGGAAACACTTCTATCTGGATATATTATTGTTATTTAAATGTTTCAGAAAAGTTTCAAGAAGACAGTTAAAATCTCATCAATTTTATAATACGTTATAATACGTAAGTGGACAAAACTTTGATTTTCCCCTCTAAACCTGTTTCTCCCTAGTTTTTCCCCAAACCTTGGATCATCAGATACAGCAAAGGCACTGACCTATTAGAACAGAAAACACACAAGACTTAAGGCAGCCACTGCAGTAGCATACACTGATTATCGGGCCTGGGCATGTCCTTGATGCCTCTTTCCCTTAGAGCTTAGATTCAACATCACCACGTCCTATACTCTTTTTTCTGTAAAACATCTTCAGTTGGTCTCTCTGATTCCTCAATTACACTAATCAATTAGCCTTGATTACTAGAAGAGCCTCTTCTTTTCCTGTCCTATATGGTTTTTCTCCATAGCAGCAAAAGTGATATTTTAAAAACAGTCCCCCATCTCACTTAGAATAAAATCTGAGCGCTTTGTCATGGCCTTCATATAGCTGAATATGATCTAATGTACAGATTGGTCATCTCACATCACTCTATCCCCATTCAGTCACACTTCAGTCACACTGGCCTTCTTTCAGTCTTGAACAAAGATAACTTAAAAATGAACTAGTTGTCAATAAAATGAAAAGACAACTACTGAATGGGAGAAAATACTTGGAAATGATTTGATTTATAAGGGGTTGATATCCAAAGTATATAAACAGCTCACATCAAAACAAAGTAAGACCTAAACAGATATTTTTCCAAAAAAGACATACAGATACCAACATCACTAAACATCAGAGACGTTCAAATGAAAACCACAATAAGATATCACTTCACACCTTTTAGAATGGCTATCATCAAAAAGACCAAAATTACTGGCAAGGATGGGGAGAAAAGGAACCCTTGTACACTGCTGGTGTGAATGTAAGCTGGTACAGCCACTGTGGAAGACAGTATAGAGATTCCTCAAACAAAACAGACCTACCATATGATCCAGAAGTGTTCCACTCCTGTGTATACATCCGAAGAAAGCAACATTAATTCAAAAAGACAGCACACCCCATGTTCACAGCAGCAGCATTTACAATAGCCAAGATAAGCAACTGGTGCATCAACAGATCGATGGATAAAGATGTAGTATATATATTCCATTATGTGTGTGTGTATATCTATACAGTGTGTATATATTCCATAGTGTACATATATACACAATGAGATACCACTCAGTTATAAAAAAGAATGAAATTTTGCCATTTGCAACAACACGGGTGGACCTGGAAGATATGCTTAGGAACTACGTCAGAGAAAGACAAATACCGTGTGATATACTTGTATATGGAATCTAAAAAATAAACTAATAAATGTAACAAAAAAGAAACAGAGTCATGGATACACAGAACAAACTAACGGTTATCAGTGGGGAGAGGGAAGGGGAGGAGTGAAAGGGGTATTAAGAGGTACAAACTACTAGGTATAAAATAAATAAGCTACAAGAATGTTCTGTATAGCACAGAGGATATAGCCAGTATTTTAAAATAACTATAAATGGAGTATAACCTTTAAAAAGTGAGTCCTATATTGTACACCTGACAGTTATATGATACTATAAATATACCTCAGTCAAAAAATAAGTTTATTTGAAAAAAAAATAAGTTTATTTGAAATAATATAGTCACATACAAAAATTGATGCAAACCTTAACTGTTCAATTTTATAACAAACTAGTCCACCTTAAGTCAGCTAGAATAGGTTTCCTCAAAGAGAATGAATGTTCAGGGCTTAACACATACCATTTTCATGAGAAAAGAATATATATTTTAAATAATATGTCCAGGGAAGATAAAGCATTGAATCCATGAGCTTCAAATCAAAACTTACTGATCTTACAAAGAAAATGCCTTGCCACTCATTCCCTGCTTTGCCAGTAAAGAAAACAATGGCAGCTCTTTCTAGCAAATTTAAATAAATAAATCTTATCTTTTGTTTTCCCCTCCTCCATACCTGTTCCTAAGAAATGTGAACATAAGAAAAACTGGATAAAATATTTCATAAGCCAGATTTCCTTAAGAATTATTCCTGATTATATTTAAACCCTGAGCAAAGGAACAAATATTTACTTTTAAGGTTGGATTAAAGACAGTTAGGGCTTCCCAGTTAGTTCAGCTGGTAAAGAATCCACCTACAGTGCAGGACACCCCAGTTCAATCCCCAGGTTGGGAAGATCCCCTGGAGAAGGGACAGGCTACCCACTCCAGTATTCTTGGCTGGAGAATTCCATGGACAGAGGAGTCTGGCAGGCTACAGTCCATGGGGTTGCCGAGAGTCAGACATGACTGAGCAATTTCACTTCAAAGGCAGTTAAACAGAGTAATAAAAAATAAGGATGTCTTCATAAATATAAGAAAAAATTTAAAAAGTTAAATACTGCCCCACTGTTTTGTGATCTGCTATAAGATATAACACTGCATTTTGTCAATCTCTGAAAAGCTTCATCCTTCTAAACATGATTAGGAAACTTCAGTGATTAAGCTATAAAGGGAAAATATTGGTAACTTAAAACTTCAAATATAAAACCCACTTTTTCATCCTTTACATCTCAGGGATTTGCCTCCTTCACACACTAATGGGGTAGGGAGACAGCTCCCATGGCGACTGCCTTAAATGCTTAGTTGAAAGACTATTAAGGGAAAACAAGGATTTTTCATTTGTTATGAAACATGGTATGTGGTAACCAGTCTTTATGGTTACAGAAAATGCATCAATTGATGCAGGAAACTCAGGAAACCACAATGTCAACTGAAGAGGTATTTTTGAGGACAATAGTGAATAATGAAATTTATAAGGAAGTTGGCTGCTTCAAAATCAAGACAATAACTAATAAAAGGCTATTATTATTTTGTATGTACTGGTGATGGTTTAGTCACTAAGTCATGTTCAACTCTTGGCAACCCCATGGACTGTAGCCTGCCAGGCTCCTCTGTCCTTGGGATTTTCCAGGCAAGAATACTGGAGTGGGTTGCCATGTCCCCTCCAGGGAATCTTCCCCACCCAGGAATTGAACCTGGGTTTACTGCATTGCAGGTGGATTCCTTACCAACTGAGCTACCAGGGAAGCCTTTACATGTGCTGCTGCTGCTGCTGCTGCTAAGTCGCGTCAGTCGTGTCCGACTCTGTGCGACCCCATGGACTGCAGCCTACCAGACTCCTCCATCCATGGGATTTCCCAGGCAAGAGTACTGGAGTGGGGTGCCATTGCCTTCTCCGTTACATGTGCTAGAAATAGCTAAATCAATATTTTAAACATTTAAATGTTACTCAGCATAAACATTTCTGAACAAGCGACAAAGATGAAGGACACCAAGACAGGAAGATTTAAGATGATCTTGTCCCCACAATACTGTAAATGAATGAGAGTGCTGACTAACCTTTACAGACGTTTTACCTGTCCACAGCCTCAAGTTGCTAATTTCTGTGGGTTTGATTACAAGTGTCTATGAAACACTTCCAAATGCCAAATTCTTTTTTTGTTTGTTGGCAAATATTTCCTATATTTCCTAAATGTTACAGATTCCTCTAACATAAACATGAACAGTGCTTTTCAGTCACTCAGTCATGTCTGACTCTTTGCAACCCCATGGACTACAGCACGCCAGGCTTTCCTGTCCATCACCAACTCTCAGAGCTTGCTCAAACGCATGTCCATCAATACAGTGATGCCATCCAACCTTCTCATCCTTTGTAGTCCCCTTCTCCTCCTGCCTTCAATCTTTCCCAACGTCGTAATCTTTTTCAATGAGTGAGTTCTTCCCATCAGGTGGCCAAATTATTGGAGCTTCAGTATCAGTCCTTCCAATGAATAGTTGGGACTGATTTCCGTTAAGATTGACTGGTTTGATCTCCTTGCAGTCCAAGGAACTCTCAAGAGTCTTCTCCAACACCACAGTTCAAAAGCATCAATTCTCCGGCGCTCAACTTTATAATCCAACTCTCACCTCCATACATGACCACTGGAAAAACCATAGCTGTGACTTGATGGACCTCTGTTGGCAAAGTAATGTCTCTGCTTTTTAATATGCTGTCTAGGTTGGTCATAACTTTCCTTCCAAGCAGCAAGCATCTTTTAATTTCATGGCTGCAGTCACCATCTGCAGTGATTTTGGAGCCCAAGAAAGTAAAGTCTGTCACTGTTTTCATTGTTTCCCCATTTATTTGCCATGAAGTGATGGGACTGAATGCCATGATCTTAGTTTTCTGAATGTTGAGTTTTAAACCAGGTTTTCACTCTCCTCTTTTACTTTCATCAAGAGGCTCTTTAGTTCTTTGCTTTCTGCCGTAAGGGTGGTATCATCAGCATATCTGAGGTTCTTGATATTTCTCCCAGCAATCCTGATTCCAGCTTGTGCTTCATCCAGCCTGGCATTTCACATGATGTACTCTGAATATAAGCAGGGTGACAATATACAGCCTTGACGTACTCCCTTCCCAATTTGGAACCAGTCCATTGTTCTATGTCCGGTTCTATCTGTTGCTTCTTGACCTGCATACAGATTTCTCAGGAGGCAGGTCAGGAGGTCTGGTATTCCCATCTCTTTCAGAATTTTCCACAGTTTGTTGTGATTCACATAGTCAAAGGGTTTGGCATAGTCAGTAAACCAGAAGTAGAGGTTTTTCTGGGACTCTCTTGCTTTTTCTATGATCTAACGGATGTTGGCAATTTGATCTCTGGTTCCTCTGCCTTTTCTAAATCCAGTTTGAATATCTGGAAGTTCATGGTTCACGTACTGTTGAAGCCTGGCTTGGAGAATGTTGAGCATTACTTTACTAGTGTGTGAGATGAGTGCAATTGTGTGGTAGTTTGAGCATTCTTTGGCACTGCCTTTCTTTGGGATTGGAATGAAAACTGACCTTTTCCAGTCCTGTGGCCACTGCTGAGTTTTCCAAATTTGCTGGCATATTGAGTGCAGCTCTTTCACAGCATCATCTATGTGGATCTGAAACAGCTCAGCTGGAATTCCTTCACCTCCACTAGCTTTGTTCATAGTGATACTTCCTACGGCTCACTTGACTTCACATTCCAGAACGTCTGGCTCTAGGTGAGTGATCATAGCATCATGGTTATCTGGGCCATGAAGATCTTTTTTGTATAGTTCTTCTGTGAATTCTTACCACCTGAATGTTTCTACTATATTCTAAACCTGTAACAGTTCTTTTAGGACTTCAAGGTTTGGTACTATGACTTACTAGAGTGATGAACCCACATAAGTATTCTAACTTCCTTTCATGTTTCCAAATATAGTTGCATCACAACTATGAAAAACTGCAGTAATTAGGGTTTTTTTTTCTAACATCCATGTATGCTTTGTCAAAACCATTAGAGTACAGTAATATGCAGAACAAATATAACTCTTTTTACTTTAGATGTTAAATGTCTTGATGACCAAAATATTCTAAAACAAAAATACAACTGGCTCAAACTTACGTTTACTGGGAAGGAAATGCAAGAGTCATATTTATAAAGTTATATACTGTTAAGCTGCTTCAAGATTTTGGCAATTTTATTTTTTCCATCATAAATGTTTAATGACTGAAGACAGATGACACTAATATTTTACTTATGATTATTATTTAAGGGGTTGTTGTGTTTTCATAGTAATTGCTGCCATTTGCTGAGCTGTCGCTATGTGCCAGGCACTGTTACAAGCATTTGTCACATCCTGATTTAAATCCCTCCACCCATCTTATGAAGTAGGGTTTTAGTCACATTTACACATAAAGGGATTGTGGAGAGGTAACTTGTACTAGGTCACACAGCCAATAAATGGATGATCTAGAATTTCAGCCCAGGTCTGTCAGACTCCAAAGTCCATGCATGGTCTGACATTATGCTGTATTGTCTTGTAGCACATGTGCTTTGAGTTTCACATTTAAATAATCCCCTTTGATTCACAGTGTAAAAGGAGTTAAGAAATAATCTTAAGCAGCCACTTGCTAGAAATTAAAATGTTTCCAATTCATAAACCAGAGAATTTTTTTCAGATTGCAATACATGGAGAGGGAATAAAGATTTTTGGTCTTGTCTTCCATGGTTTCATATTATTACAAATCTTTCAAGGATGCTACAAAATAGTAGCCATATTCTACAATTTTAATCAAGGGTCAAACACAACAAGCAAACAATCAAATGACTCTATTGAAGGAAAGAGTATTTTGTGGGCAAGTTCTTTTGGGGGAAATGTATTAGTGAATTACTTCATTAATTAATTAGTAAGAATAAAAATCATTGTCTTGGAGACCATAAAGCTTTCCAGGTGGTTCAGTGGTAAAGAATCCACCTGTTGACGCAAGAGACATGGATTTGATCCCTGGATCACAAAGATCCCCTGGAGCAGAAAATGGCAACCCACTCCAGTATTCTTTCCTGGAAAATTACAAGGACTGAGGAGCCTGGCGGGCTACAGTCTATTGGATTGCAAAGATTTGGACACGACTGGCTGACTGAGCACACATATCCACAGACCATAAACAAATCCATACAAGAAACTTAAATCCAGGCGTAGGCACTAGTATTAGCTTTGACCAAACTCCACTTTGTGTAATTATTTTTCCCCCAAACCTAACTTTTCCCTATATTTTAAATAGCCATTCTGTATTAGTGTTTATTGGTTCTAACTTGATTACATTATGCAGATTAACTATAGTTGCACCCAAGATATTTCGAAACAGGCGCATACAGATTTACAGATTTGCCATTATCCTAAAGTGAAAATTCAAAGTTAAAAGAGATTTTAGAATGGTAAATATTGTGCCAGACTTTGTAGTACTTAAAAAGCACTTCTTTGTATTAAGTACTAAAGGTTTCTTTTTTTTTTTTTCATTACTACTTTTAAGGCGACTAGGAAATCAAGATGGACAACACCCTTCCAGTCAAGTTCAGCAAACTCAAATACTTCAGTGTTCTAATCCAATAATTATTTTTCTTTTCCTTCAGTTCAGTTCAGTCGCTCAGTCGTGTCCGACTCTTTGCAAGCCCATGAACTGCAGCAAGCCAGGCCTCCCTGTCCATCACCAACTCCCAGGGTTTACCCATACTCATGTCCATTGAATCGGGGATGCCATCTAACCATCTCATCCTCTGTTGTTCCCTTCTCCTCCTGCCCTCAATCTTTCCCAACATCAGGGTCTTTTCAAATGAGTCAGCTCTTCGCATCAGGTGGCCAAAATATTGGGAGTTTCAGCTTCAACATCAGTCCTTCCAATGAACACCCAGGACTGATCTCCTTTAGGATGGACTGGTTGGATCTCCCTGCAGTCCAAGGGACTCAAGAGTCTTCTCCAACACCACAGTTCAAAAGCATCAATTCTCTGGCGCTCAGCTTTCTTTATGGTCCAACTCTCACATCCATCCATGACCACTGGAAAAACCATAGCCTTGACTAGATGGACCTTTGTTGGCAAAGTAATGTCTCTGGTTTTTAATATGCTGTCTAAGTTGGTCATAACTTTCCTTCCAAGGAGTAAGCATCTTTTAATTTCATGGCTGCAATCACCATCTGCAGTGATTTTGGAGCCCCCCCAAAAATAGTCAGCCACTGTTCCCACTCTTTACCCATCTATTTGCCATGAAGTGATGGGACCAGATGCCATGATCTTAGTTTTCTGAATGTTGAGTTTTAAGCCAACTTTTTCACTCTCCTCAAGGAATTAAATGAAAAATTTGAGCAGCCTCAGGTATATCTGAAGCTTAAAGTGGAGGAAGCAACAGGACACATTATTTTTGCTTAAAGCAGAATTCCTTCTAGATGACTTCTGCCCGCTGACCAGATTGAGCTACTTTTTATTACAACTCTCAGTGTAGTAAAAATGACTACAAAAAAATCATACATAAAATTTCCTCCTAAAAAGGATGTACAAGTTTGGTAAGAAAACACTGAGATCCCAAAAGAAATGTGAACAAAGGACAAGACAGGTTATAAAGGCAGAAATATAAACAGGTAATCTACTTTGTTAATGGAGAATATGATAAAATGAGTATGCTGGTAGACTTGAACTATTAGGAAATTAGTTTTTTCTCAAAAATATTCTGTCTCTTTGACATAGTGAATTGAGTTGGTGAGGGTAAATACAGCTAGGGGTTGGGGAAAGATTAGAGAAAGGGAAGAGGTGGATTAAAGCTAGAAGGCAATTTATTTCATTTTGAAGTGGTAGTGATTGAAAAGGAAAGACAGGCTTGGGTAGTATTTATAATTGTAATGTTGTAGTCAAAAGCCTGCTACTTACCTAGCTATGCACACTCAGGTAATTTACTTGACACTTCTGAGTCTCATTTTCTTTTTCTATTAAATTGTCATGACAATACTTTTCTAATTGTGCTGCTCTGAGAACTAAATGAGATCAATTATGCAAGGTGCATAGTTTGCTTTTATACTATATAATAGGTATATTATGTAAGATTAAAATAGAAAATTATCAATATTTTAATTGGGTGTAGTGTCCATCCCAATCCAATTTAATACTGCTTAATTCATTTGGTATAAACAACACTGACTTGTTCAGTGAGAAGTTAGTTAATAGACTGAAGGTATGGTTGTCTATAGCAATCACATCTACAGACAAATGATAAGGTCAACAGTGCCATGCTATAAATCAACCTGACCAACTCTCTCAATCCCCTTCAGTCTGTCTCAAGACTACAGTGCAGACCTTGGGCCTAAAATAATAAAACAGTTCATTTTCAAGTAACTCAGGAAAACAGTGATCGCTGAGGAGCCACAGCCATTACAGTAGCTTCTACCTGACTTGGAACCTCATTATTTTATTGCTTTGTGGCCATTATAAAAAGTATTCGAGGAATTGAGGATATTCCCTTTTCAGATTTGTTTTTAAGAGTAAATTCAGAGCATTTTCCTTTAAAATAGTTCAACAAGGAAAACATACCTACCAGCATTGGTTGGACTGAACTCTGGTTGTAGATTCTTAACTTAGGAGACAGACTATGTCTTTTCCTCACCCTAGTGTTTAATACTGTGCCCAGTAGACAGTAGGCTCCCAAAACACATACTCAGAGTAATATATGCCACAGAGCCTTTGTTCATGTCCTGAGGGATGGTTAACAAGCACCTATCTCTCGCCTAGACCTGGCACATGGGCTCTCCCGCTCCACTGCTCACCTCTAGTCTGTTCCCCAATCACCAGTGTGAGGGTTCCTTTTCCACAGTAATCTTAGCATGGCGTTCTTCTGCTCAAAACCCATCCAGGTTTTACCACAATAAAATCACAAGTCCTTCACTATGGTGTGACCTAGCTCCCCATGCATCTCTCTGATCTCATCTCTAACCACTCACGCTCTAAGCCACTGTATATAGTCTAGTCACATGTTCTTTTTACTCTTCCTTGATTATATCAAACACACTGTTGCCTCAAGGCCCCTGAACTTGCTGTTCCTTCTCTGCCTCCACTGTTCTCCCCTCTCTCTTGCCCCCTCTGTTTATTCTCTCCCTTCATTTGGATCTCTTGCAGGGTGTCCTTCTCAGAGAGGTCTTCCCTGTCTTATCTAAAATAGCATCCTGCCCCATGCCCTGTCGCTCATTTGTTTTTCTTTATTGCACATCTTGCCATGTGACTTTACTGCTTTAACTTGTCTTTTTGCCCCCACAAAGTTCCACAGAGGCATGAGGGTTTTTTTTTTCCATTTTATTTACTGCTGTTTCACTCCCACCCAGAACAGTGCCTAGCACACAGTAAAATCACTCAGTAAGTATCTGCTGGAAGAATGTACAAGTAACTACATAAGCTATTCCCAGAAAATCCTGATTTCTACCTGAAACTCTTATCAGAGGACCTAATCAGATAGATCTAAGCACAAAAAGCTAATAATGTAGGTAAATTCTGTATAGAGCCTGGCTGATAGAGTTAAAGTGACCTGTCTTCCTACTTCCATGCTGAATATTCCCGCCAACTCTCAAGACAACAGAAGACAATATGCAACAAAGCACATAAGGAATACTCTGCTTGCCCAGTGGCAACACTCAACACCGTGTCTGCTGATAGACAAAAGACATCCCCGAAAAGAGGAGTTCACTGTACCAAGAGACACTAGAGAAGAGTGCTTAGAGAGGCACTAAGGGTCCAGTCTTACAGGTAAACTGAATTCAAAAAAACGAAGGAGGAAAAGACAGGACTGGGAAAGGAACAGTTGAAGAAATAAACATGGAAACATGGCAAGATCAAAGTTATGCAAAGCCAGAAATAAAAAGCAGTGGGAAGTAAAGGTGGAAGAGTTTGGTGGAGTCAAATTCTGAAAGTTTTTAACACCGAGATGAAGCCTTGATCTTGGCATCTCTTAGGCAGTAGAGGCCAACTGAAATCTTTCAAGCAGAGGAATAATTGATGTATGAAACAGCATCTTAAAAATTCTTCATAAGGGTGCTGAAGGGACCTGCGCCTGGGATGTACAGGTCAGCCTAGAAATGGTTAAACTGACCTAATGTTTAGTCCTTTCAAAAATCAAGCAATAAACTGATGTTGGCTTGCATGATAAAGTGACCAAAAGAAAGAAATTATCAGATCCAATAATCATTTTGGAAGAACAACTAACTCATTGCATTAGGAGCCTAGACATGGGTAATAAAAAAGAAAGGGTAAATTGAAGATAACACATGTAATCTTGCATGATGGCTATTTTCATTTAACAGAAATTCAACAACTTTTAAGTGTTTTATTTGACATTATTAAGATACAACATATAAAAGGAACAAGACAGGGGCTGGGAGAAAATTAACTGCATACAAGCAGGTAATTTTTTTTTAATATAAGAATTGGTAAATTAATTCTAAATGTTAAGGAAGTGGTTAATATTCTGTGACTATGTTTTGTCCTAAAATAATGAAACTACTACTAAAGACTAACTATAGCCTGAACAGTATGTGTGTAGCTTATTTAGACTACAGTGTGTCAAAATGTATTGATAATATCTCTGCAAAGACAGAGTATCTACTCTTCCTTGACCACACACTTTATTGTAATATAAGACATACAATACGGGTTTGCTCTGATCTCTGAAAGTAGAGTGACAACAAGAGAAGTCACTGCAGTGAGAAGCCTGTGCACCGCAGAAAGAGTAGCCCCCACTTGTTGCAACTAGAGAAAGCCTGAACACAGCAATGAAGACTCAGAGCAGCCATAAATAAATAAGAAATTTTAAAAATGATTCTCAGAATAAACTATAGAGGTTCTCTTATTGTATATAGTTACAGACAGTAAGCTGCTATCTCTAACACCAAGCACAGTCGCTGGTCAAACAAATGTTGACTAAATGCAAAAGGAAAAATAGTTCTGAGCATACTGAACTTGACTGTATATCCAGGCACAGATGTCTGTTAGTTAACTGGATATATGGAACTAGTGCTCAAGAGAAAGGTGGGATATACAAGTATGGAAGTCACCAGGAAATAGCTCACCAGAAACAGGCAAGGGCTAAGAAGATCATCACCTGATATAAAGCCCATAGATCAAATGTGTGCTATTTTTTAAGCAAGCAGTGAACCAGAGAATCAACGGCAGCAAAGGAGAGTCCCACTTTACAGAAGAAGAGGACTCAAAATACTGACGACTGACTACAGCAGTGTTCCTGATCCCGACCCCACCTACACCCACCCAGCACTGAAAAACATGGCATAGAAGAGAAGTTACTGGTGGCAAGGAGTTGCATATGTCAATTTTAGGGAAGCAGAAAAATGTTGAGACTTTCTGAGCCATAACCTTTTTTTTTTTTTTTTTTTGAGGGCAGAGACTGTAAACTAACTTTATAAAATAATTAATTGCTTCTTTCAGAGCATAGCCACCAAGAAACTAATAAACATTTGTTAAATTACTAAAATGCGTCTTTGAGGATGATCAGCCTATGAAAATTTGCTAATACCATTTTGGGGAAAACATCTTTAAATAAAAAGTCAAACTACAGATCATGGATAATAAGCCAAGTGAGGCAATATATAGGTGAAAGCATTTCCCATAACAGAGTACTGAAAAAAAAAACTCAGTCTAACTGTAAGAAATAATCTAGTAGGACACAAAGGAGACACTGCTATATAGCAACTCCAGATTTCTTTTTCTTCAGAAGTTAAGGCATCCTGAGTATCTAAGCTGGCCTATGAAACTGTATAGACTTTATGGCTAGCATGATACTAGACTTGCTTAGTTTGGGTCTATAATAATTTGTATTTGAAAAGACAAGGTTTTACGTTACTTCTCAAATCTTAGTGAGTTACTTTCAGCAAGTATTACCAGAGAGGGAGGTTAAGTGCTCAAAGCCACAGAGCTAATCACTAAGAATCAGGTCTTTTGGTTCCATATCCTGTATTCTTTCCACTGTAACATTTTGCTGATCTTCTAAAAGTTAACTGCTAACTTCCTCACTGCTATGGGGTTCATAAGAACAACTTACTGATACATTACTTATAAACCCCGACCCCTCCAACTAATAAAGTTTATCTGTGGTAGAAGGAAGGCTAGGAACCAGCTATAGGAAAGGAAAGGACTTGTGATTTCAGTGGCATTTTAGAGCTGTCTATAATTCCTAAAATGGAATGATTCCTGCAGCAAGAAAATGATGAACATTCCTCACTGACTTATATCGGCTTTCCTTTTAAACATAAGAGCTAGTGACAGCTAGTTACTTTCTCTACTTTTTTTAAATTAGAAAAGTTTCAAACATACACAAGAGTATAATGGTATACCATTATACCAGGCTTCCAGGTGGCACAGTGGTAAAGAATCTGCCTGCCAATGCAAAAGATGCAGGTTCGATCCCTGGGTTGGGGAAGATGCCCTGGAGAAAAAAATGGCAACCCCACTCCCATATTCTTGCCTGGAAAATCCCATGGACAGAGGAGCCTAGCAGGCTATAGTCCATGGGGTCACAGAGTCGGACACGACAAATACCATTATACCACCTCATGCACCATCACTGAGTTTCAGCCTCTCTTCTTGCTAGATCTACCTTCCTCTGCTTTTTTTCCTGAAGTATTTAAAACAAATTCTGAGATATATCATTTTACCAACACAAACTTTAGTATATATGCAGAGTACATCATGAGAAACACTGGGCTGGAAGAAGCACAAGCTGGAATCAAGATTGCCGGGAGAAATATCAATAACCTCAGATATGCAGATGACACCACCCTTATGGCAGAAAGTGAAGAGGAACTCAAAAGCCTCTTGAAGGTGAAAGAGGAGAGTAAAAAGGTTGGCTTAAAACTCAACGTTCAGAAAACGAAGATCATGGCATCCGGTCCCATCACTTCATGGGAAATAGATGGGGAAACAGTGGAAACAGTGTCAGACTTTATTTTTTTGGGCTCCAAAATCACTGCAGATGGTGACTGCAGCCATGAAATGACGCTTACTCCTTGGAAGGAAAGTTATGACCAACCTAGATAACATATTGAAAACAGAGACATTACTTTGCCAACAAAGGTCCGTCTAGTCAAGGCTCTGGTTTTTCCAGTGGTCATGTATGGATGTTAGAGTTGGACTGTGAAGAAAGCTGAGCACCGAAGAATTGATGCTTTTGAGCTGTGGTGTTGGAGAAGACTCTTGAGAGTCCCTTGGACTGCAAGGAGATCCAACCAGTCAATCCTAAAGGAAATCAGTCCTGAATATTCATTGGAAGGACTGATGCTGAAGTTGAAGCTCCAGTACTATGGCCACCTGATGTGAAGAATTAACTCATTTGAGAAGACCCTGATGCTGGGAAAGATTGAAGGCAAAAGGAGAAGGGGACGACAGAGGATGAGATGGTTGGATGGCATCACCAACTCGATGGACGTGAGTCTGAGCAAGCTCTGGGAGTTGGTGGACAGGGAAGCCTGGCGTGCTGCAGTCAGTCCATGGGGTCACAAAGAGTTGGACATGACTAAGCGACTGAACTGATAAAAAACAATGAAGTTCTGATATATCCTACACCATGAATAATCCTTGAAAACATAAGATGAGCCAGACACAAAAGGACAAATACTATATGATTCCATGTATATGAAATATTTAGAACAGGCAAATCCACAGTGACAGAAAGTAGATTAGAGGTTACCAGAGACTGTTGGGAGGTAGGAATAGGAGTAGTTGTTCAAGAGGTACAGAGTTTCTAGAGTGATTAGAAAATTTTAGAAATAGATAGTGGTGATGGCTGCAAAAATACTGTGAATATAATTAAAACCACTGAACTGTACCCTTAAAGATGGTTAAAATGACATGTTTTATTTTATATACATACTTACCAGAATAAAAAGATCTGTTAAAAAAAAAGAATCTGGACACAGATGTTATACCATTCCCAAAAATAACTCAAAATAGAGCACAAACCTAAACAGAAAAGGCAAAACTGTAAAATTTGTAGAAGATTACATAGAAAATCTAGCTCACCTTGAATCTGATAGTGAGTTTTTAGGTACAACACCAAAAGAATGAACTATGAAAGAAAAAACCAACAGGAGAGACTTCATCAAGGTTAAAAACTTCTTCTTTGAGGAAGACACTGTTAGAGTGAAGAGACAAGTCACACCCTGGGCAAAAATGTTTGCAAAATACATATCTGATAAAGGCTTGTTATATGAAATGTACAAAGAACTCTTAAAACCCAAGTAAGAAAACAACCTGTCTTGGTCAATTTGGGCTGCCGTAACAAACCATAGACTGGGGGCTCTAAACAACATTTACTTCGCATAGTTCTGAAGGCTAGGAAATCCAAGATTAAGGGGCTTCCCAGTTTCATTCTGGTGATCACCCTCTTTCTGATTTGCATATGGCTGCCCTCTTGCTGTATCCTCAGATGAAAGAGATATCATTTCTCCTGTGTCTCTTCATGACCTAATCACTTCCCAAAGGGCCCACCTATAGCATCACACTGGGTATTGTGACTTTAACCTGAATTGTGGAGGGACACAAACATTCAGTCAGGTATAAAACCCAATTAAAAAATGACTAAAAGATCTCATCAAAGAAGATATACAGATGGCAAGTACAAATAAGCATATTAAAGCTGCTCAACAATTTTTGTATGAGATACCACTACACATCTATTAGAATAGCTACAATACTGTTGGGATCCTTTAATGGACCAGAACCTGGTGGTCTGGAGTCGACGATAAGAAAGTGAAATAGAGAAAGAGGCTGATATTCCCTGGTTTACACAGAGAACCAATTAAGCCCTTGACACAGGGCTTGCATTGCTCATGAAGGCACCGGGTGCCCTCTCGAGGGGGTGAAGGCATAGGGCGCCTTCTCAAGAGGGTCTTAGAAGCCCGGGCAGGAGAGTGAGCACGACGAGTTTCTACACTCAGAGAATTAGCCGGGGAGAGAGAGAAAGAAAGAAAGACACGGGGACCCAAGCACTGATGGAGCAAAGGTGCTTTAATGATCTTTCTGTGAGTATATATAGCCTGTGGTGCAAGAAGTTTCTTACGACAATGATAAAGATGAGAAAACCAAACATACAGCAACCGTTACCGAGGGAACAAGGGATTAATAATGGTCACAAGGTCAGGAGACAATCCATATCTCAAGAAAGGGGATTGAGACTAAGCAGTTTTGTCTTAAAGAGAATGTTTACTAAAGGAGATTCAAGTCTGTCTCACACAATGACCTCAGTTCCTGGGAGCAGCATGCTGCTCCGCTTGAAAAGAAACAAAGGAGTTGTGAGAAACAGCATGTAGGAATCCTCCTGTTAAACACTCCCCGACAGTTCCCCCTTATTTATTTAAAATTTGTAAAAAGAGTTCTGACCATTAGAGTTTGTTTACTTTTAATAATCTTTGCATGAAGGCAATGGTAGATGACAAATATAATTGTCAAGACAATCACCAAAATTACAGTTCCAGACCTGATGCTGTAAGTAATGCTTTGAAACCATCCGCATGGGTCTAGCCCAGATAATTGATCAGCTAGTTGTTCAGCTAAAGTTTTCAAATTAGTGGAAGAGGACAGATTTTTAGAAAAGGTTTCAAAAATTTCTTTTTGTAATAATTGTACATTCAGAGAGGCATTATCATGTATGTTTTGTAAATGAAATTTGATTTGTTCCCAGTTGTAGGCACTATTATTGAAATGAACAGGAGTAACACAAAATTGAGTAGAATTCCAATCACATTTTAGCATCATGTTTTTGTACTTCTATTAATTGATCTCCAACCCATTTGATGACTGTTTTTAGTTCCTGTATTTCATGTTGAATATTCTCATCTATCTGAAACTGAGTGGCCCACATAGTATGAGCATCTTTAGTCCAATTTTGGATAAAATTATGTGTTTGAATTGAGGTTTATAAAGTAATGCCAGTGATGGCAGCAGTGGTGCAAATAGCTATTAATCCCAAAATGCCAAAAATCAGTCATCCAATGAATCGTTTAGATCGCCGGAGCAATTTAGTAAGTAACTGGGAAGCAAGTCCAGCCATGGGACCTTCTTCCCAGGACCGCTGGAGATTTATTGGTAACCACAGATTATAATGAGATCAAAGAATCAAAAGAGAGTCATTTCTCAAGGAAATAGAAGAGTTAAGACAAGTATATAATTTACAATTTATGCAAGTTACAGAACATAAAGTCTTACTGAATTGTAAATTTCCTATAGCTATAACAAAAGGAAGTGGAACACAAGTTTGTATGAAATATGATTGATTATAACAAATAGTTTCTATGACCACGATTGGTCCCTGTGAAATGTCCAGTCCAAGTCCTAAGTTCTTCGGTGTTCACAGCAAGTTTCCAGATTCCCATTGTTTAGGCCCAATCTGTTTATCAAGGACGATTCGAGGACGAGGGGGGGCCATTCCACCGTCAAGCCACCCAAGAAGTCCTCTGTCATGGTAACGCTCCATTGCAGTATTAGTAACCTTCCATGCTACTTGGGTAACATAATCACACACAGTGTTGTTAATATCATCTGAGCAGTTAGATAACCACATACCATGGGGTCCCCAATTGACAACTCTATGATTATCCATAAACATTAATTTTCCTGATTTGGCCTGACATTTGTCCCAATGAAAAGGAATATATTTAAAGTTCTTATTAGTAAATCCTTTGCATAGTGTTCTTTGATCTTTCCTTAACTCTTTCCCTAAAGTTTCAGTAGTATAAACATGGTTCATGGACAAAGAAAGGGCAGTAAATAATCCAAACAGCGTCCGAAAGTCCTCTTTGGAGGCAGGACGAAAGCCCATGTTTGTCAACTAACATTAATATATAATTTTGCTGGGCCCATGCATAAAGGAAGGATTTCACAGCCTAGAGAAATATTAATTAGTTTTCCTTCTTTCTCAGGATGAGAGGGCCCCTCCAAGTTCCAAGGAGGGGGCATATGTGTTGAGTCATTAGTGGATACAATTGGTCCTATATCTGTCCATTTTATAACCTACAATAAAAAAGGGGGGTTAGGTATATAAGCCCAATAAGTGTGATCAATCAAGTCAGCCTGAGCGGGGGAAGCAAAAGCAAGCAAAGCAAGCATAGTGAAAAAATAAAAAAATATTTTCAGGATTTTGAGGCATTCCCTGTTGAGAAATCAGATTTTCAGCTTGATTAGTAGGGATTTTTATCTGTCCTCAAGTAGGGAGATTATAAGGTCGATGACGTCGAGTGCGGTGTTTTTTGGAAATTTTTAAAGCTGCCATGGCTTGTACTGGAATTTCTTCCTCCTGGAGTTTTTGTTGTTTCATCTCTAGTTTGAATGTTGGGGGCCCTCTTAGATTGAATATTCCAAAGAGGAAGCCATGTGAGTTCATTGGATCCATCTGGAGAAACAGAAGCATACCCTTTTCCCTGTAAGATTAGTTTCTTAGATTTCCATTGATTAGTTAACCTGTCTTGACACCAAATGGGCAAAGGAAGAGAGAGATCTTTCAATGTCTCTAAATGTTTTTCTGCTTTTGTCAAAATATCTCCTTGCAGTAAGTTTTTAAAAATTTAAAACATAAAGCTATATTAACAATAGTTATAGAAAGAAAGGAAAGCGGTAACGATGAAAACATTCCTAGGAAATATTTCAGTCCAAAAAAAATCATCTAGAGATCTGTTTGGGGACTGGTATTTAGCTGTGGTTTTGAATTAATGGGTTGATTTCCTCCTCATTCAGTACATACATTTTTCCTGATATAAAAAGAAATGGGATCTGACTATGTTTTAAGTGGTTTGTGTTATTTGGGGCAAAGGATTAGGAGCAAACACTCAAACATTTTTTCCAAAGTGAAATTACTGAAAAGCTGATGCAGAACAAATTGACAAATAAAATGCTGCTCACATCCAAATACCTGACCTTGTCCCTGGAAAGGAAACACAGCCTAGCAGCTGTTCAATCTCTCTGTTCAATGTGTTAAGGAAGATGATTATACTTTCAAGACAGACCTGAAAAGAAGGTGAATATTTTGCACTTTTGATACTCTTAGAAACAAATAACTTAATTGGCAAATGGTGTCTTTTTATGTTGTTTTTGTTTTGTATTGTGAAACAGGCACTGAAGTTGATGTTATTTTGTTTTAAGAATCTTACAGATTGGAAACAGAAAAAAGCTATATTAACAATAGTTATAGGCTTAAAGAATATACTGCATTAGAATCTAGTAAAGTTTGCTCTGGATTAGGAAGATCAAAGTGTTCCTGTGTATTTCCCCTTATTTAATTTTTATTTGTAGTTTTAGTGTGTAATGTGTTCGTTTAATTATGTCTTGTGTTTGTGGATTATAGGAATGTTTGTAATCTGTTTAATACAGGATGCATGTAAAAATTGTTTGAATTATTTAGAAATACAGGCAGGGCCATTGTCTGTTTTTATAGAATTAGGTGTTCTCATTATTGTAAAGTAAGCTATCAGATCAGTTATAACATGTTGTGTAGTTTTAGCTTGGAGAGGTGTGGCCCATATAAAAGAAGAATTTGTATTGATCGAGACATGTAAGAAGGAAGAGGAACAAAGTTCAGAGCAATGAGTTACATCCACTTGTCATAAAATTCTCCTTCATTTGTCATAAACCTTTTTTATACTTTTGTGTTCATCATTTTATTTGCCATTTCGTATATCTTTTTATTAAAAATATGTATTTTACTTTAGCAACTATGAAGTGTCTTGTATATTAGCATTTTATAGATTGGTGAATATATTATATCATATTATATATTTATTATATATATAAATATATGTAACCATATTTATATACATTATACATTATATATTTATTACTAGTTTAAAATCTCTTTAGTTTTTCTGTAAGAAAAGCTTTCTGTAAGAGGAAGTTAATGTTCAGTAATTAATGTTTTAAAATCTTATTTTATTTGGAAATGACCTAGCTATTTAATAAATTTCTATTACTTAGTTTAGTGTAACTCTATAAATTTAAGTTACCCCAATCCTAAGAGATTATTTTAGATTATAATAATAGATTATTCTATTAAAAATATAATTTTTTTAATAGAGTTTATCTAAAAGTTTTCATCTCATTTATATATATATTTGTTAACAAACTTAGTTTACCTTAAACCTAGGCATAATAAAAGTATTACATAATATTGATGACTTAAGACATGTCTTAATTAGATTAGCAAATAATTACATTTAAATTATATTTACATTTAAATAAACATTATATTTAATATTGAATATTTTTCAGTTCATGTGAAGTTGAATTTAAATAGAGCTTATTAACTTCATATTATCCAAAAACAAAGACATATATTGAGACATAGATAATTTTAAACAGACAGGCATAGTTTTCTGCTTGAAATTAAAAAAATTTTTTTTTCCTGAGTTCCACCAACTTGTTTATGGCTGGGGTCCTAGATAGAGTGGGCTGTGTATCCCAAGGACATGATAAGAGTTAACTTTAGGTTTTTCTTAGGCCTATTTTTGTTTCTTAGGCAGAATTGGAGCTCCAAAAAAGTACTTTAACAAGTTAACCTTTTTCTAACTGCATGTGTAAGAAGAACCGGTTTTGCAATTTCAAAAAAGATTTTATTTTAATCAGTTTTCTCTGGAGTCTAAAGAATAGCATGGCCATTCAGTGTCAAAAATATCATTTCTCCTTTTTGTAGTTAAATTATTAATGATATATGCATGAAGGAATTGCTGTCACATTGGATGTAAAGCCTTGGCTACAAAATTTTGACAAATAGTAGGACTGTTAAGCGGAGAAGGAAATGGCAACCCACTCCAGTGTTCTTGCCTGGAGTATCCCAGGGACGGGGGAGCCTGGTGGGCTGTTGTCTCTGGGGTCGCACAGAGTCGAACATGACTGAAGTGACTTAGCAGCAGCAGCAGGACTGTTAAGCACACCTTGAGTTAACATAGTCTATTGAAATCTTTTATGAGGCCCAATATGATTAGGATAAGGGAGAGAGAAAGTGAATTTTTCCTGGTCTAAAGACTGTAAAGGTATATTAAAAAAGCAATCTTGTAAATCAGTAATAATAATGTGCCAATTTTGAGGAATAGTAGTAGGTGATGGGATCCCTGGTTGTAATGTATCTATAGCTTTCATAGATGCATTAATCTTTTTTTAAGGTCTGTTAATCACGATGGTATGATCACTAACCTAGAGCCAGACATCCTGGAATGTGAAGTCAAGTGGGCCTTAGAAAGCATCACTATGAACAAAGCTAGTGGAGGTGATGGATTCCAGTTGAGCTATTTCAAATCCTGAAAGATGATGTTGTGAAAGTGCTGCACTCAATATGCCAGCAAATTTGGGCAACTCAGCAGTGGCCACAGGACTGGAAAAGGTCAGTTTTCATTCCAATCCCAAAGAAAGCCAATGCCAAAGAATGCTCAAAGTACCGCACAACTGCACTCATCTCACACGCTAGTAAAGTAATGCTCAAAATTCTCCACGCCAGGCTTCAGCAATACATGCATCATGAACTTCCAGATGTTCAAGCTGGTTTTAGAAAAGGCAGAGGAACCAGAGATCAAATTGCCAACATCCGCTGGATCATCAAAAAAGCAAGAGAGTTCCAGAAAAACATCTATTTCTGCTTTATTGACTATGCCAAAATCTTTGACTGTGTGGATCACAATAAACTGTGGAAAATTCTTTAAGAGATGGGAATACCAGACCACCTGACCTGCCTCTTGAGAAACCTATATGCAGGTCAGGAAGCAACAGTTAAAAGTGGACATGGAACAACAGACTGGTTCCAAATAGGAAAAGGAGTACGTCAAGGCTGTATATTGTCACCCTGCTTATTTAACTTCTATGCAGAGTACATCATGAGAAACACTGGGCTGGAAGAAGCACAAGCTGGAATAAAGATTGCCAGGAGAAATATCAATAACCTCAGACATGCAGATGACACCACCCGTATGGCAGAAAGTGAAGAGGAACTAAAAAGCCTCTTGATGAAAGTGAAAGAGGAGAGTGAAAAAGTTGGCTTAAAGCTCAACATTCAGAAAACAAAGATCATGGCATCCGGTCCCATCACTTCACAGGAAATAGAAAATAGTGGAAACAGTGTCAGACTTTATTTTTGGGGGCTCCAAATCACTGCAGATGGTGACTGCAGCCATGAAACTAAAAGACACTTACTCCTTGGAAGGAAAGTTATGACCAACCTAGACACCACATTAAAAAGCAGGGACATTAGTTTGCCAACAAAGGTCTGTCTCATCAAGGCTATGGTTTTTCCAGTGGTCATGTATGGATGTTAGAGTTGGACTGTGAAGAAAGCTGAGCGCCGAAGAATGATGCTTTTGAACTGTGGTGTGGGAGAAGACTCTTGAGAGTCCCTTGGACTGCAAGGAGATCCAACCAGTCCATTCTAAAGGAGATCAGTACTGGGTATTCTTTGGAGGGAATGATGCTGAAGCTGAACCTCTGGTACTCTGGCCACCTCATGCAAAAAGTTGACTCATTGGAAAAGACTCTGATGCTGGGAGGGATTGGGGTCAGGAGAAAAAGGGGACGACAGAGGATGAGATGGCTGGATGGCATCACCAACTCGATGGATGTGAGTTTGAATGAACTCCAAGAGTTGGTGATGGACAGGGAGGCCTGGTGTGCTGCGGTTCATGGGGTTGCAAAGAGTCGGACATGACTGAGTGACTTAACTGAACTGAAGAGATGCCATTTGTTAGATTTCTTTTTTATAACAAAAAGAGTTCCAAGGAGAGCAAGATTCCTCAATATGTTTTAATTCTAATTGTGTGTCTATGAGTTCTTTAGTAGCCTGTAATTTATCTTTCATAAGGGGCCATTGCTCTGTCCAAATAGGTTCGTCATTCTTCTAAGTTATTTTAATGATTGCTTTGTTTGTTAAATGAGCAGTGGCCCTTAGGAAAAATGTGGAATGTATATCTGAGTTTGCCAAAGAATCTGAGATGACATCATAATTTGAATCTCTCCTTTATAATCTGAATCAATTATTCCAGGGTGAACAGTAATTTCTTTAGAAGTCAAACTAGATCAGCCAAGTAGAAGACCGAAGGTTTGTGGGGGCAGAGGTCTAAAAAGTCCGGTAGGTACTCTAGAAGGGACTGCTTGAGGGTAAAGGAAAAAATCATATATGGCTGGTATATCGATGGTAGCCAGATGTTGAGGGTTTGAGGGAAAAGATAGAATCTGCCCCTGTTTTTTGTTGTAGGGGACCTGGGCGGAGGGGTCCCCTGTTTGGAGTTTCTTAGAATAGGTTTTCTTTTAATATCAAATTTAGATTTATAATCTTTGGCCTAATGCATTCCTCTATGGCAGCAAGGGCAAATTCTTGGAGGTTTTTTATTAGCCTTCTTAGGGTAGTCCCTTTTTAACTGGTTTTTATTTCCACATGTAAGGCATCCTTCATTTCCCTTTCTAAAGGTAGCAGCCACTGTCTCAACTACCATTTGCATCTTTTGAGTTTCTGATTCTAGATTGCAACAAGCCTCCAAATAATCAATAGTAGTCCCAGTCTCACAAATTGGAGCAGTAGCTCTTTGATATTCCTGATTTGCATTCTCATAAGCAAGTAATTTCTCTAGCTGTTTCTTGGTTTCTTCTCCGATTACAGTATGGGAAATAGCAGTTTCTAATCTAGCTAAAAAATCAGCATAACTTTCATTAGGTCCTTGTAATATTTTAGTGTAGCTACCTGTAGGCTCTCTTTGAGGAGTAATTCGATCCCAAGCTTCAAGGGCTACTGTTTTAAATCGTTCATGCAATAAGAGAGGGCATTGTGTTTGAGCTTCTATGGTATCAAATTGTCTGGTGCCAGTTAACTTTTCAAAAATAATTTGGTTTTGCGGAGTGCCAGCTCGAGTATTCTTGTTAGTATGATCTCTGGCTATATCATGAAATCACATTGCCCACTGAAGATATTCTCCACTTTAAGGAGAGCTTTTATTAAAACTCGCCAATCATAGAGAATAAAGTTTCCAATAGAAGATGCTACAACATTTAGAAGCTCTTTAGTAAAAGGCAAATGTCGGTCATACATAGTTATAGCCTTTTTCATTTGTTGCATGTAAAAAAGATTAATATTGTCATATTGAGGTATTATGTGCCCTTGAGCGTCAAGATTTCTTATAACTAGAAAGACGGAGAAACCATTGGCGTCAGAAATTTGTGATGGCAAAGCCATTAATTCAGAAAGCCTCTGTTGCAGAGGAGAGCGACTAAGTACTGATTTTCTGCAAATACGAGTCTGTGCCAAGGACTTATCATTATTGTCCAGAAGAGCATTGCCAGTTTGGTGTCAAAAAACATCTTAGGAGAGTCGTTATTAGAATCATTAGGTTCTAACAAAGGAGAGACTTCTGGATTCGTGCCTGCTGGCAGAGGAGGAGCATTTGGAGCAGCCGGGGCAGGGCTAGTAGGAAAATTTTGAAATATTTTGTGTTGTTCTAATTGGGTCTTTTGTAAAGTTTCATCATCTAATTCATATTTAAGCAGTAAGTGTTCTGTCTGTTGTCGAATATTGTGAGGGCTAGAATTTACCTTGAAATGGCAGAATTACAGCTTTAATGAGAGCCCACATGGCCAGATATCAATTGGAATATATTTTCCCTGCTTGGTAGCTTGTTCAACATTTTCTTTGACCCGGTGCCAAATTTCTAAATCAAAACTGCATTTATCAGGGAACCAAGGATTACATTTAACCACTGTCTGAAAGCAAGCCTCTATTCATTGGTGTGAAACCAAAAGTCCCTGAGCTTTAAACAAATGGTGAAGTAAAACAGAGAAATGATGGGGCTGTCTAGCCATTTGACCAGTGTCTTAGTACTTATTGACCTCAATAGGCCCTGAGTCACTCCACCAGAAATGCCATGTATACCAGAGTCCCTGTTCGGGCGCCAGTTGTTGGAGTCCTTTAATGGACTGGAACCTGGTGGTCCAGAGTCAAAGATAAGAAAGTGAAAGAGAGAAAGAGGCTGATATTCCCTGGTTTACGCAGAGAACCAATAAAGCCCTTGACACAGGGCTTGCATTGCTCATGAAGGCACCAGGCGCCCTCTAGAGGGGGTAAAGGCACAGGGCGCCTTCTCAAGAGGGTCTTAGAAGCCCGGGCAGGAGAGTGAGCAGGACAGGTTTCTACGCTCCAGAGAATTAGCCAGAGAGAGACAGAGAGAGAGAGAAAGAAAGAAAGACATGGGGACCCAAGCGCTGATGGAGCAAAGGTGCTTTAATGATCTTTCTGTGAGTATATATAGGCTGTGGTGCAAGAAGTTTCTTACGACAATGATAAAGATGAGAAAACCAAACATACAGAAACCGTTACCGAGGGAACAAGGGATTAATAATGGTCACAAGGTCAGGAGACAATCCATATCTCAAGAAAGGGGATCGAGACTAAGCAGTTTTGTCTTAAAGAGAATGTTTACTAAAGGAGATTCAAGCCTGTCTCACACAGTGACCTCAGTTCCTGGGAGTAGCATGCTGCTCCGCTTGAAAAGAAACAAAGGAGTTGTGAGAAACAGCATGTAGGAATCCTCCTGTTAAAGACTCCCCGACACAATACAAAACACTGACAATACCAAATGCTGGGGAGAATGTGCAGCAACAGAACTCTCAGTTATTGCAGCTGGGAGCGCAAAGTAGTACAGCCACTGTGGAAGAGTTTAGCAGTTTCTTACAAAGCTAAACACAGTATTACCACATGATCCAGCCATCATGCTCCTTGTTGTTTACCCAAAATGTACTGAGAACTTATGTCCACACAAAAATACACACACAAAAATTTATTGCACCTTTACTCTTAACTGCCAAAACTTGGAAGCAACTAAGATCTTCTTCAATAGACAACTGGATAAACATACTTTGGTATAGCCATACAATGGAGTATTATTCAGCAATAAAAAGAAATGACCCATCAAGCCACAAAACATGAAGGGAACTTATTCACACATATTTGCTACTCCAGCTGTATTGCTGCAACTGTGGACAGTCTGCAACACATAAAACTATACAGACGGTAACACATCAGTTGGTGCCAGAAGTTTGTGGGAAGGAAGGAGAAAAGGGTGAATGGATGGAGCACAGGGGATTTTCAAAGCAGTGAAATTATTCTGTATGATATAATTATGGATGTATTACATGACATTTGTCAAAATGCATACAATTTGTCAAAATGCATAGAATTATACAATGCAGAGAGTGAACTCTAATGTAAACTATGTACTTTAGTTAATAATATATCAATACTTATTCATCATTTGTAATAAGTGTATCACACAAATGAAAGAGGATAATATTAGGGGTATTTTAAGAAGGGGATGGGCATATAGGAGACCTCTATACTTTCTACTCAATTTTTCTGTAAACTTTAAACTGTTCTAAAAATGAAATCTATTAATTAAAAAACCAAAGTATATTTTTACAAAGCCAGGACACTATGTTATTCTAAATGTCAATGTCATATAAGACAAAGGCTAAAGAAGAAGCCCAAATTAAAGAAACCCAAAGAAATAGAACCACAAGCAATAAATGATACCAGCCTGGTTACTACTGTTATAAACGAACCTACTGGAACAAACAACTAAACTAGAAAAAGAACAATGAATTAGATTAAAATAGCCCATCAACAAATATCCTATGGTTGGTGACTTAAATGCAGTACCACAAAAGAATCTCCTTATTCTTAAGAATCCACATGAAAATATTTAGACACAAAGGATCATGATGTATATAACTTACTCTCAAATTATTCCAGTGAAAATTTTACATACATATATAAAGAAGGAGAGCAAAAATGGTAAAGCAATAGGTTGCAGCCAAAACCTCATGTCCACTCAGAACTTGTGGATGTTACCTCATTTGGATATAATTGCTTTCCAGATGTAATCAAGTCAAGATGAGGTTTTAATGGATTTGGGTGTTGTTATAAGACGCTTACTCCTTGTAAGGAAAGTTATGACCAACCTAGATAGCATATTCAAAAGCAGAGACATTCCTTTGCCAACAAAGGTTTGTCTAGTCAAGGCTATGGTTTTTCCTGTGGTCATGTATGGATGTGAGAGTTGGACTGTGAAGAAGGCTGAGCGCCAAAGAATTGATGCTTTTGAACTGTGGTGTTGGAGAAGACTCTTGAGAGTCCCTTGGACTGCAAGGAAATCCAACCAGTCCATTCTGAAGGAGATCAGCCCTGGGATTTCTTTGGAAGGAATGATGCTAAAGCTGAAAGTCCAGTACTTTGGCCACCTCGTGCGAAGAGTTGACTCATTGGAAAAGACTCTGATGCTGGGAGGGATTGGGGGCGGGATGAGAAGGGGACGACAGAGGATGAGATGGCTGGATGGCATCACTGACTCGATGGATGTGAGTCTGAGTGAATTCCGGGAGTTGGTGATGGACAGGGAGGCCTGTTGTGCTGTGATTCATGGCTTCGCAAAGAGTCGGACACGACTGAGCGAATGATCTGATCTGATCTGATCTGATGGAAACTAATATTGTAAGTAATAGGTGAATCTGAATAAAAGGTATATGGGTGGTTTTGTAGAAATCATGCAGTTTTTTTGTCCTCTTAACAGAGTCTTTCTCAGAACAAAAGTTTTTAAACTTTGAAGGACAGTTTTTCTAAGTTTGAAATTATTTCCCAAAAGGTTAAAGATGAATACAATAGGACCAAGAACCTGAACAGAAATTTCTCCAAAGAAGATAGACAAAAAATAGTAAGCACATGATAACTACATAACATCACTAATCATCAGGGAAAGGCAAGTCAAAACTACAATGAGATACCATGTCACATCCATTAGGATGACTACTATCAAAAAACAAAAACAGAAAATGACAGTGTTAGCAAGGATGTAAAAAAACTGGGAGCCTTGTGCAGTGCTGGTGGGAATGTAAAATGATGCAGTCACTATAGAAAATAGTATAGCTTTCCTCAAAAAATTCAACAGAGCATTACCATTTAATCCAGCAATTTCACTTCTGGATATACACCCAAAAGAACTGAAAGCACAGACTGACAGATGTCCCTCTATGTTTATAGCAGCATTATTCACAATAGCACCTAGGTATCTATCAACACATGAATGGATAAACAGTATGTGGTATATACACAGAATATTATGAATACTACTCAGCCTTAAAAAGGAAAGAGATTCTGACATATACTACAACATGGATGAACCTACAGCATGAATAAACCTTGAGGACATTATGCCAAGTCCAGCAAGCCAGTTATTTATTATTCTACTTAAAAAGACTAGAGGGTTTCCCTTGTGGTTCAACTGGTAAAGAATCCGCCTGCAATGAGGGAGGCCTGGGTTCGACCCCTGGGTTGGGAAGATCCCCTGGAGAAGGGAAAGGCTACCTGCTCCAGTATTCTGGTCTGGAGAATATACATGAACTGTATAGTCCATGGGATTGCAAAGAGTTGGACACGACTGAGCGACTTACACTTTACTACATGACTAGAATAGCCAAATTCATTGAGATAGAAAGCAGAATGGTAGTTGCCATGGACTGTTTAGGGGGGCAATGGAGAGTTACTGTTTACTGGGTGCAGAGTTTCCATTTGGGATGATGGAAAAGTTCTGGAGATGGATGGTGGTGATGACTGCACATGTGAATATAGCTTATGTCACTTTACACTTGAAAATGGCTAAAATGGTAACTTTTACGTTATGTATATTTTATTACAAAAAATATAATAACTGTATGTGTGTGTGTGTGTGTGTGTGTGTGTGTATTTGGAGGTAGGGTGATCTCGACAGGCTGATTTACATGGAAATGCAAAGTGTCAAGAATAGCTAAAAAATTGTTGAAGAGCATGGCAGAAGGACTAACTTGATCAGAGTATCAAGACTTACCATAAATCTATAGTAACTGAGATAAGAAGAAGACTAACAGAAGTCCAGAAACAAACTCACATGCATGGACACTTGACTGTGTCACAGTTGACCGACACTACAAACAGTATATGTTTAATAGCTGTGGGACAACTGTATATCCTTATACAAAATATCAAATTGGAAACAAATTGGGCCCTCATTTTACAGAATCAATTTAGACAGACTAAATGTCCAAACATGAAAGGAAAAATTATAAAGCTTTCATTAGATAATATCCACATGATCTTAGAGTATGGAAGTTCTTTTAAAACATGCAAAATGCTACCATAACAGAACTTTAGTCCTGTGAAAAAAAATAAGCAACGAAACCAGAAGACAGTTAGGACACATAAAATCAGTGAAGGACTGATTCACCAACACACCCACAACTCTTGGGGTGGGGTAGGGAGACGGTGGTTGTTGTGCGAATATCTGAAGAATTCCTCCTACATGTAAAAAGCAGGGGAGGACAACCCAACAGGAAAATAACATGAAAGGTGCTTCATGGAAGTGAAAATCTAACTACTAAATAAAAATAGGCACTTCACCTCACTGATGAGGGAAATGTAAATTAAAACCACTATGAGCTATTTTTATAAACCCACTGGATTGGCTACAATTTAAAAGTCTGTCAGTACAAAATATTGGTTCAGATGTGAACCAATATACATATTGATGGGAATATAAACTGTTAACATCATCACTTTCAAACAGATTTGGTATTATCCAATAAAATAGAAGGTATGTATATCCTATGAGCCAGCTAATCTACTTCTAGGTATATACTCTATAAAGAAATCCATGCTCACATATACCAGGATATAGGTACAAGAATGTTCTTAAAAGTATGGTCTGTAAAGATCCCCTCAAACTGGGGAAACAGAACATTGTATATCAACAGTACTTCAATAAAAAATAAAAACAAAACAAAAACCTAATTGTCTATTAATAGTAAAATGGATATACAATATACTTATACAATGAAATGACATTGAATGAACTACACATACATGCAATAAAGTGGGTTAATTGCATCCAAAAAATGTTAATAAAAGAAGAAGGACCAAAGAATACAATTCAAAAATAGGGAACATTGTATCATATTGTTTTGGAATCCATACATAGGTGATAAAACTTATGGGAAAGGCAATGAAATGATTATCATAAGCCAGCATGGTGAATACTTCCAGTGAGGAGGAAAGGATTATAGTCTAGAAGGGGACACAGTATTTTCTGCGATACTAATACGGTTCTGTTTCTTGAACTGGATAGTTTCAGAAAAATGTCTTATAAACTTTTCTGTATACACATTATACTTCACATTTCTAAAAAATGTGAAGGTACAGTAAGGATAAACACCACTCCATAAAGATGAACATGGCTACACAGTTATGCTGGTTGATTCATAACTATGAACCTGAAAGGTTCAGGCTCCCAGGCAATCATACTTCCCTATTCCATCTGCCCATCTACTCTCCTAGAATAACAGACCCTACCTTTCTGTCCTTAAACCTCCAACATCTCCTCCCCTATCCTGTCTTTTGGTTGACGATTCTGTTTCCTACTTCACTGAGAGCCATGGAAGTAAAGAATGCTTCCACAGCCTGACCACCATAAACACTGCCAGGACTTGGGGCCCACATATTCTACTTTCCCTTAGCTTAGCTCTCCATGCACCTATCTAAGGCCAATCCACCTATTTGTACACCAGGTCCCATGCCTTCCTGCCTTCACAAAGATACATATTATAGCAATTCTCCCATCTATCTCCTATATCATCAATTTTCTTCAGCAAATATGCTATTACTTCTCAATGAAATTTCCCCTACCAGCTGCTACACCATTTCTTTGCTCTCCTTTCTGAAGGAGATCAGCCCTGGGATTTCTGTGGAAGGAATGATGCTAAAGCTGAAACTCCAGTACTTTGGCCACCTCATGCGAAGAGTTGACTCATTGGACAAGACTCTGATGCTGGGAGGGATTAGGGGCAGGAGGAGAAGGGGACGACAGAGGATGAGATGGCTGGATGGCATCACTGACTCGATGGACGTGAGTCTCAGTGAACTCCGGGAGTTGGTGATGGACAGGGAGGCCTGGCGTGCTGCGATTCATGGGGTTGCAAAGAGTCGGACACAACTGAGTGACTGATCTGATCTGATGGTTAAATTTCTTGAAAAAGTTGTCTATAGTTAATATTCCTCTCCTTCCATTTTCAAACCCACCACAATCAGGTTTTTGGACTGATCACTCTGTCAAAACTGCACATGATGATAATCAATATTCAATCAGTTCTCATCTATCAGGAACACTTGACACAGGTTATCAATCACTCTTTGCTCTTTAGAGACTGATATCACTTGGTTTCTGATAAACCACTATTTTCTGATTTTCCCCTGTATAACTGGTCACTCGTTCTTGGTCTCCACTGCTGATTCCACTTGTTCCTTACTCAGTGTTAGGCTGCCCCAAAATGTCTTTGGTATTCTCTCCATTTATACTCATTCTCTTGGTAATATCATCAGTCTCATGATTTAAATACATATTTATACCAATACTTCCAGTTGAGGAATGAAAGTCCTGATTCATTCAAATGTCTAACAGACATCTGAGATTCCACATATCCAAAACTGATTTCTCAAATTTTCTCCCCAAACCTGTGCCACCATTTATTAACCATCCTTATTTCTTTAAGGCAATGCCTCCCTCAGCTGCTGAAACCAAAAAATCTGGAGTTGTCCTTGTTTCTTCTCCCCACATCTAGTCCATCAATAAATCCAGTAATTCCATTTTACAAATATATTCATCTCCTCTACTGTTACCATTCAAGTCCAAACCACATTCATCTTTCACTTGGGATTACTGCAACAGCCTCCTATTTGTTCTCTCCACTCATACCTCTGACCCTCTACATCCTATTCTTAACACAGCAACAAGAAAGATCCACTTAACTTTTAATTTAGATCTTTTCTTTTCTCTGCTCAAAATCCTACAATGGCTACTCATCTTACTCAGAAGAAAAGCCAACTATGCATGCTCTTTTTTAGCCTAGGACAATAGAAACATCATTCTTTCTTTCACTCTCCCTCCACTCCCCCTCATTTTAGAAAACAGAAAATAAACACACAAAATGGAGCCTTAAAAAGTGATTCCTAAAGCCAGTCCTCAAATTGGCCTATGAATAACTTTTAATTAATCCACACTGTATAATGACAGTGCACTGCATTTTTATAAATGTTGATATTTATTTAACATGTGATTTTCCTATTTTTTTGTTGTTAAACTTTATATTCATAAAGTAATGGTTATTATATTTGGTAGGTTTTTTGAATAGTTACTTGGAAAAATAAAAATTTTGCAGAACTAATTTTTTTTAATTGAAGTATAGTTGACAGAAATATTAATGCCTTTTCTTTTTCTCCTTTCCATTCTATGCATTTTCTCTACTGAATTAAAAAACAGAACATTTTTACTGGCATAGAAATTGAAAATTCTACGGAACTACTGGCCAAAAAGATTTAATTAGCATGTACCCACATTGAAAGCTCACTAAGCTTAAGCAGGAGAAACTACATTAGCTAGAGTGTTAGACCCCTCCCCAGCTCTATCAGTACTGGCGAGGTGACATTAAATTTTTTGCCTTTCTGACCCTCTATTTCTTCATATACAATAACCATTATGGTACCCATTTCATAGGAATATGGAAATTAAAATGAGATGATACATTTAAAATACATCGATACATAACAGCTACCCTATTGTGTTTAGTTAACCCAACACTATATGTTTTTAGTTAACACAATGTTAACACAGTGATGTAGAGAGGAGAGAGAGTAGGAGGAGGATCAATGGGAACAGACCACCTGGTGCAAAGAAATATTTTATCCACTGATGTTTTGAACTTCTGGCACATAGGGATAATAAAAAGCATTTTGTTCAGTTTCATTATTGTTTTTAAAATCTCTGAAGACTGTGTACCCACCCCTGCCCCGACTGTTCCTGCCTTTACCAGGATAAACCACAGCAAAAGACCACCTTCTACATTCACTCATTAATTACTAACTGAGAATTAGGCATAGGGTATGGCAAGGACTCAGCAGGTAGTATTAAAGTATGATCACCATGTATTATTAAATAAACTAATGGTGGTTATTTAGAAAATAATCACTTACCTTTTTTGAATTTATGTACAGGGAGTTTCTTAAGTTGATCTTTACGAAGTCGGTTTCTTCTAGCTCTATGCCTATCCTGGACAAATTTTGTGATCTAAAAATAAAAGAGAAACATAAAGAGAATCAGATATTAAACATGCAAATAGAAAATGACTATTAAAATCATAAATGCCTTTTAAGTTTCTAGATAGCTGCTACAAGTCAATTTATTTAAACCCTAATCACAAGGTTTATTAGCTAAAATATCTATGATTAGATGTATTGACTAGTTGTATTGAACTTTGTCAATTGGAGGGTTGAAATTTCTATAAGTTACAAACTAATAAAATTTCCAAATTTTATAATGAGTATTGTATATGAGGAAATAGAGGGTCAGAAAGACAAAAAATGTAATGCCATATCGCCAGTACTGACAGAGCTGGGGAGGGGCATGGGTCTAACACTATAGCTCTATCATTATTATTAGTGGTTAGCCCATAAATTATCTTTTGAATTTTTATTCACTGACCTAAATTATCTTTACTTCACTCTGACAGAAACATTATTAATAACATGTAACTATTTGTTTGCAAAAATATAAATGATAGACTCTAGGTTATAAAGACTTCACTAAATAAAAAATGGGTGAGTTGAAATTTCTGTAAGTTATAAACTAATAAAGTTTTCAAACATAACAGGCATTAAACTGCACTTTCAGTGGTTCTAGTAGCAAAATGGACAGAACTAATACAGATAACCTGTATTATAAATATACAGAAATATCAGATAAAAATATACAAAACATTTTAAAATATAAATTGCTATGCTTACAAGAATAAAAATAAATACATGAGGTCAGGAGCAAATGCCAAAAACAACATTCACAAAAGAAAATTTTGACAGATTTGACTACATCAGTAGACTTCTGTCTACATCAATGACTTCCGTCCTCAAAAGATACTGTTTAAAGATAAAAGACAAGTCACAGACTGGGAAAAATATCTGCAAATTGCATGTCTCACAAGGGATTTCTATCCAGATTATATAAAGAATTCAAAACACAATAATAAGAACACAAACAACCCAACAGAAAATAGGTAAAAATATTTGAATAAACACTTCACTGCTGAAAATATACAGATGGCAAATAAGCACTTGAAAGATGTTCAACATAATTAGTCAAGATAAAAATGAAAATTCAAAATCACAAACACTGCTTTATTGTATAGATACATGTATATATATATATATACTATATTTTATGTGTGTGTATATATATATATACACACACATACTATATACCTATTAAAATGAAAAAGACTGACTATACCAAGTGTTGGCAGGCAAGCAGAAGGGCTGGCACACTGATATACTACTGGAAGGATTGTAGAAGTGTACAACCATTTTGGAAAATAGTTTGGTGGTTTCTTATAAATTTAACTACATATTTATGAAATGACCTAATCATCCCACTCCTCCTTATATTTTGCCAAAGGAAATGAAGGTGTATATCCATAAAACACCTTGTACACAAAGGTACAAAAAAGTCTATGTCAGCTTTACTTAATAGCCCCACACTACAAACAACCCAAATGTTCATCAGCAGGTAAGTGAATAAACAAAACTGCAGTACAGTCATACAATACAATACAACTTGTCAATAAAAAGTAAGGAATATCAACATTCAGTTCAGTTCAGTCGCTCAGTCGTGTCCGACTCCTTGCGACCCCATGAATCACAGAAGGCCAGGCCTCCCTGTCCATCACAAACTCCCGGAGTTCATTCAGACTCAACGTCCATCCAGCCATCTCATCCTCTGTTGTCCCCTTTTCCTCCTGCCCCCAATCCCTCCCAGCATCAGAGTCTTTTCCAATGAGTCAACTTGTTGCATGAGGTGGCCAAAGTACTGGAGTTTCAGCTTTAGCATCATTCCTTCCAAGTAACACCCAGGGCTGATCTTCAGAATGGACTGGTTGGATCTCCTTGCAGTCCAAGGGACTCTCAAGAGTCTTCTCCAACACCACAGTTCAAAAGCATCAATTCTTTGGCGCTGAGCTTTCTTCACAGTCCAACTCTCACATCCACACATGACCACTGGAAAAACCAGAGCCTTGACTAGACTGACCTTTGTTGGCAAAGTAATGTTTCTGCTTTTCAATATGCTATCTAGGTTGGTCATAAGTCACCATCTGCAGTGATTTTGGAGCCCCCAAAAATAAAGTCTGACACTGTTTCCACTGTTTCCCCATCTGCTTCCCATGAAGTGATGGGACCAGATGCCATGATCTTCGTTTTCTGAATGTTGAGTTTTAAGCCAACTTTTTCACTCTCCCCTTTGACCTTCATTAAGAGGCTTTTTAGTTCCTCTTCACTTTCTGCCATAAGGGTGGTGTCATCTGCATATCTGAGGCTATTGATATTTCTCCCGGCAATCTTGATTCTAGCTTGTGCTTCTTTCAGCCCAGCATTTCTCATGATGTACTCTGCATAGAAGTTAAATAAGCAGGGTGACAATATACTGCCTCGATGTACTGCTTTTCCTATTTGGAACCAGTCTGTTATTCCATGTCCAGTTCTAACTGTTGCTTCCTGACCTGCATACAAATTTCTCGAGAGGCAGGTCAGGTGGTCTGGTATTCCCATCTCTTGAAGAATTTTCCACAGTTTATTGTGATCTGCACAGTCAGGGCTTTGCCATAGTCCATAAAACAGAAATAGATGTTTTTCTGGAATTCTGTTGCTTTTTCAATGATCCAGTGGATGTTGGCAATTTGGTCTACAGTTCCTCTGCCTTTTCTAAAACCAGGTTGAACAACTGGAAGTTCATGGTTCACATATTGCTGAAGCCTGGCTTGGAGAATTTTGAGCATTACTTTACTAGCGTGTGTGATGAGTGCAATTGTGTGGTAGTTTGAGCATTCTTTGGCATTGCCTTTCTTTGGGATTGGAATAAAAACTGACCTTTTCCAGTCCTGTGGCCACTGCTGAGTTTTCCAAATTTGCTGGCACATTGAGTGCAGCACTTTCACAGCATCATCTTTCAGGATTTGAAAGAGCTCAAAGGGAATTCCATCACCTCCACTAGCTTTGTTTGTAGTGATGCTTTCTAAGGCCCACTTGACTTCCCATTCCAGGATGTCTAGCTCTAGGTCAGTGATCACACCATCATGATTATCTGGGTCGTGAAGATCTTTTTTGTACAGTTCTTCTGTGTATTCTTGCCACCTCTTCTTAATATCTTCTGCTTCTGTTGGGTCCATACCATTTCTGTCCTTTATCGAGCCCATCGTTGCATGAAATATTCCTTTGGTATCTCTAATTTTCTTGAAGAGATCTCTAGTCTTTCCCATTCTGTTGTTTTCCTCTATTTCTTTGCATTGATTGCTGAGGAAGGCTTTCTTATCTCTTCTTGCGATTCTTTGGAACTCTGCATTCATTTGCTTATATCTTTCCTTTTCTCCTTTGCTTTTTGCTTCTCTTCTTTTCACAGCTATTTGTAAGGCTTTTAGCGCAGGCGGCTGTGACCGGCGCATTTTGCGTGGGCGGCTGCCCCACATCCGAGATCAGGGACAGAGGCTGGGAGGACCCCATGCCCAAGAGGAGGTGGCCAAGAAGAGTCACCCCACGTCCAAGGTCAGGGGCGGCAGCCGAGAGTGCCAGGCTGCGACAGCACAGGAACAGCCGAGAGGAGCTACCCCACGTCCAAGGTCAGGGGCAGAGGCCAGGAGGAGCTACCCCATGTCCGAAGTCAGAGGCGGCGGCCAAGAGGAGCTACCCAACGCCTGAGGCCAGGGGCTGCGGCCAGGAGGACCTACCCCACACCCGAGGCCAGGGGTGGTGGCAGGGAGGAGCAACCCCACCTCCAAAAAGCGGTGGGTGCATGGGCGCAGGAGGGCCTAGAGGAGCTATTCCACGTTCAAGGTCAGAAGGGGCAGTGGTGAGGAGATATCCCACGTCCAAGGTAAGAGAAACCCAAGTAAGATGGTAGGTGTTGCAAGAGGACAACACCTACAACTGAAACTGTAATCACAGAAAACTAGTCAATCTAATCACACTAGGACCACAGCCTTGTCTAATTCAATGAAACTAAGCAATGCCCGTGGGGCAACCCAAGACGGATGGGTCATGGTGGAGAGGTCTGACAGAATGTGGTCCACTGGAGAAGGGAATGGCAAACAACTTCAGTATTCTTGCCTTGAGAACCCCATGAACAGTATGAAAAGGCAAAATGACAGGATACTGAAGAGGAACTCCCTGGGTCGATAGGTGCCCAATATGCTACTGGAGATCAGTGGAGAAATAACTCCAGAAAGAATGAAGGGACGGAGCCAAAGCAAAAACAATACCCAGTTGTGGATGTGACTGGTGATAGAAGCAAAGTCCGATGCTGTAAAGACCAATATTGCAAAGGAACCTGGAATGTCAGGTCCATGAATCAAGGCAAATTGGAAGTGGTCAAACAAGAGATGGCAAGAGTGAACGTCGACATTCTAGGAATCAGCGAACTAAAATGGACTGGAAAGGGTGAATTTAACTCAGATGACCATTATATTTACTACTGTGGGCAGGAATCCCTCAGAAGAAATGGAGTAGCCATCATGGTCAACATAAGAGTCCGAAATGCAGTACTTGGATGCAATCTCAAAAACGACAGAATGATCTCTGTTTGTTTCCAAGGCAAACCATTCAATATAACAGTAATCCAAATCTATGCCCTAAACAGTAATGCTGAAGAAGCTGAACGGTTGGTTCTATGAGGACTTACAAGACCTTTTAGAACTAACACCCAAAAAAGATGTCCTTTTCATTATAGGGGATTGGAATGCAAAAGTAGGAAGTCAAGAAACACCTGGAGCAACAGGCAAATTTGGCCTTGGAATACGGAATGAAGCAGGGCAAAGGCTAATAGAGTTTTGCCAAGAAAACACACTGGTCATAGCAAACACCCTCTTCCAACAACACAAGACAAGACTGTACACATGGACATCACCAGAAGGTCAACACGGAAATCAGATTGAGTATATTCTTTGCAGCCAAAGATGGAGAAGCTCTATACAGTCAACAAAAACAAGACCAGGAGCTGACTGTTGCTCAGATCATGAGCTCCTTATTGCCAAATTCAGACTGAAATTGAAGAAAGTAGGGAAAACCACTAAACCATTCAGGTATGACCAAATCAAATCCCTTATGATTATACAGTGGCAGTGAGAAATAGATTTAAGGGACTAGATCTGATAGATAGAGTGCCTGATGAACTATGGACTGAGGTTCGTGACACTGTACAGGAGACAGGGATCAAGACCATCCCCATGGAATATCAACATATTCAATAACATTTATGAGTCCTGAAATAAGTATTCTGAAAGAAGGCAGACACAAAAGAGTACATAATTTATGAGTCCTGTATACAAACTTGTAGAAAATGCAAATTAATCTTAGTGACCAAAAGCCAATCTGTGGTTGCCAAGGGATGGTGGGAAGGGAAGAAATGAAGGAGAAATTTGGAAGGGGTAAAAAGAAAGTGATTAGAGTATAAGGAAACTTTTTGAGTGAGCTGATATTTCATTATCTTAATCATATAGTTTCATACATAGCCATATATGCACATCAAAATTTACCAGACTGTACGATTAAGTATGTTCAGTTTATTAATATATTAATCATATTTCAGTACAGGTTTATTTTAAAAATTTAGTAGTAAACACTAGAAGAATAACAATATAATATAAGCTTTCAAACTAGCAGGAAAATGGAGAGAGGGATAAAGAGAAAAAAAGTTGGGTAATCCAAATCTGCACAGTAGAAAAAAACAGAATAAAAAGTCAACAAGAGAAGTTAGTCGAAATCACAGCAATACGTGAACTGTGAACTTCCCGATGTTCCAGCTGGTTTTAGAAAAGGCAGAGGAACCAGAGATCAAATTGCCAACATCCACTGGATCATCGAAAAAGCAAGAGAGTTCCAGAAAAACATCTATTTCTGCTTTATTGATTATGCCAAAGCCTTTGACTGTGTAGATCACAATAAACTGTGGAAAATTCTGAAAGAGTTGGGAATACCAGACCACTTGACCTACCCCTTGAGAAACCTGTATACAGGTCAGGAAGCAACAGTTAGAACTGGACATGGAACAACAGACTGGTTCCAAATAGGAAAAGGAGTACGTCAAGGCTGAATATTGTCACCCTGCTTATTTAACTTATATACAGAGTATATCATGAGAAATGCTGGACTGGAGGAAGCACAAGCTGGAATCAAGATTGCCGGGAGAAATATCAATAACCTCAGATATGCAGATGACACCACCCTTATGGCAGAAACTGAAGAGGAAATAAAAAGCCTCCTGATGAAAGTGAAAGAGGAGAGTGAAAAAGTTGGCTTAAAGCTCGACATTCAGAAAACTAAGATCATGGCATCCGGTGCCATCACTTCATGGCAAAAAGATGGGGAACAGTGGAAACAGTGGCTGACTTTATTTTTCTAAGCTCCAAAATCACTGCAGATGGTGACTGCAGCCATGAAATTAAAAAACGCTTACTCCTTGGAAGGAAAGTTATGACCAACCTAGACACCACATTAAAAAGCAGAGACATTACTTTGCCAACAAAGGTCCGTCTAGTCAAGGCTATGGTTCTTCCAGTGGTAATTACGTATGATGTGAGAGTTGGACTATAAAGAAAGCTGAGTACCGAAGAATTGATGCTTTTGAACTGTGGTGTTGGAGAAGACTCTTGAGAGTCCCTTGGACTGCAGGGAGATCCAACCAGTCC
Organism: Bos indicus; assembly: GCF_029378745.1. NCBI lineage: Eukaryota > Metazoa > Chordata > Mammalia > Artiodactyla > Bovidae > Bos > Bos indicus. The sequence goes on from NC_091760.1 coordinate 118,641,734, forward strand.
TTCCTAAAGGAGATCAGTCCTGGGTGTTCACTGGAAGGACTGATGTTGAAGCTGAAACTCCAATACTTTGGCCACTTGATGCGAAGAGCTGACTCATTTGAAAAGACCCTGATTCTGGGAAAGATTGAGGGCAGGAGGAAAGGGGATGACAGAGGATGAGATGGCTGGATGGCATTACCGACTTAATGGACATGAGTTTGGGTAAACTCCGAGAGTTGATGATGTACAGGGAGGCTTGGTGTGCTGCGGTTCATGGGGTCACACAGAGTCAGACATGACTGAGCAACTGAACTGAACTGAACTGAAATGGATTCAATTCATCAGTTTTAAAATTTTAAATATATCATATTGGATAAAGAAAAAATTCCAACCATATGCTATTTACAAGGTACGAGATTAAAACTTAATGACACATTAAGACAAAAATAAAAGTAAAAAATACAGGGGTAGATAGTTATGATAATATCAAGTAAAATTTGGTTTATCAAGTAAAGTAGGATATAAGACAAAAGTCATCATTAGGAAATAGTTATCACAATGATAAAAAGGATACTTCACCTAGAAAATGACAAAATTGTGGAAGAATACATAAATTCACAAGGTTGGTAATTTTTAGGTCAAGCAGACAAAAAAAAAAAAAGTAAAGACCACAGAGCCAAGATGCTGACAATGGCAACCAATGTATACAGGCAGCTACTGAGCACTTGAAATGTGGCTAATCTCAATTGAGATTTACTGTGAAAGTTTAAAATATACACCAGATTGCAAAGACTTAGTACAAAAAGGATGTAGAATATATTTTATAACTATTTTGGATTTACCAAGTTAAATAAATACAATATTAAGTTAATCTCACAGAAATATTTCCTTTTACCTATTTTAATTTGGCTACCAGAAAATTCTAAATTACAATAAATGTGGCTCACAATATCATTCTATTACATAGCACTTCTTCAGAAGACAGAGAAGTGCGGAAAACTGCAGACAACTGCAATGAGTTTTGCACATTGTAGTTGCACAGTTCTGTGAATATACTAAAAACCACTGAACTGTATGATTTAAATGGGTCAATTTTATGTTATGTGAAGTATATCTCAAACTCTCTTCAAAATACTAAAAAAAAAAAAAAAGCTAGACAAGATAAATACACAAGCTCAAGTTAATGGACATATATAAAATTTTACACGCTACAATGCTTTGCATACACATGGGGAAAGTTTATACATTTTAACCATAATTAGCATGTCCCTTCACCACCTGGATTAAAAAGGAGAGTAAGGACATTAGAATACATGTCCCACTGGAATGTAAGCTGCTTAAGATCAGGGATTTTTACCTATTTTATTCACTGAGGAAACTTCAGACCCTAGAGGAGTGGCTAGGTCTGGAGGTGCAGAACAACCATTTGTTGAATGAAAGGAAAAAAGAAAATTGCAAAATCCACTCCTCTAAAAGACAAACTTCTGACAACACTGTGCAAGGCATGGGTGGATATAAATAAACCAGAACTCATCCCACATATAGTAAGAATTCTCTTTAAGTTGCTATAGGAGTACATACATGTTATAAATCACTTTATACAATACTTGAAAACAGACAAAACAGAAAATTTCTTAGAAATATAATGTGGTATAAAGAAGAAGACAACCATTTATATACCCATGTAATTATGTGTGTGTGTGGGGGGGGAACCAGCAGATTTAGATAATTTTACAGGCAACCTTCACCAAAACTTCCAGGAAAAAGACAATCCCAATTTTATTAAAAAAAAAAAAAAATCTTTTAGAAAATAAAAAGTAAAAGAAAATTTTAGTTTTATGGGACTAGCTTTATCTTGTCTCAGTTCAGTTCAGTTCAGTCGCTCAGTCGTGTCTGACTCTTTGCGACCCCATGAATCATAGCACGCCAGGCCTCCCTGTCCATCACCATCTCCTGGAATTCACTCAAACTCACGTCCATCGAGTCGGTGATGCCATCCAGCCGTCTCATCCTCTGTTATCTCCTTTTCCTCCTGCCCCCAATCCCTCCCAGTATCAGTCTTTTCCAGTGAGTCAACTCTTCGCATGAGGTGGCCAAAGCACTGGAGTTTCAGCTTTAGCATCATTCCTTCCAAAGAACACCCAGGGCTGATCTCCTTTAGAATGGAATGATTGGATCTCCTTGCAGTCCAAGGGACTCTCAAGAGTCTTCTCCAACACCACAGTTCAAAAGCATCAATTCTTTGGCGCTCAGCCTTCTTTATAGTCCAACTCTCGCATCCATATATGACCACTGGAAAAACCAGAGCCTTGACTAGACTGACCTTTGTTGGCAAAGTAATGTTTCTGCTTTTCAATATGCTGTCTAGGTTGGTCATAACTTTTCTTCCAAGGAGTAAGTGTCTTTTAATTTCATGGCTGCAATCACCATCTGCAGTGATTTTGGAGCCCAAAAAAATAAAGTCTGATACTGTTTCCACTGTTTCCCATGAAGTGATGGGACCAGATGCCATGATCTTTGTTTTCTGAATGTTGAGCTTTAAGCCAACTTTTTCACTCTCCTCTTTCACTTTCATCAAGAGGCTTTTTAGTTCCTCTTCAGTTTCTGCCATACGGGTGGTGTCATCTGCATATCTGAGGTTATTGATATTTCTCCCGGCAATCTTGATTCCAGCTTGTGTTTCTTCCAGCCCAGCATTTCTCATGATGTACTCTGCATAGAAGTTAAATAAGCAGGGTGACAATATACCGCCTTGACGTACTCCTTTTCCTATTTGGAACCAGTCTGTTGTTCCATGTCCAGTTCTAACTGTTGCTTCCTGACCTGCATATAGGTTTCTCAAGGCAATGCCAAAGAATGCTCAAACTTATCTTTTTTAGTTATTTTAAATTATGGCAAAATATACAAAACATAAAATTTACTATCTTAACCATTTTTAAGTATATAGTTCTGTAGTGGCTCAGACGGTAAAGCGTCTTGCTTACAATGCGGGAGACCTGGGTTTGACCCCTGGGTCTGGAAGATCCTCTGGAGAAGGAAATGGCAACCCACTCCAGTACTCTTGCCTGGAAAATCCTATGGACAGAGAAGCGTGGTAGGCTACAGTCCATGGGGTTGCAAAGAGTTGGACACGACTGAGCGACTTCACTTTCTGTGGCATTAAGTATATTGTTATGCTACCATCACCACCATCCATCCACCAAACTCTTTACATTTCCCAAAACTGGAACTCTGAACACATTAAACTGTAATTGCCTAATCTCCCCTCTCCATAGCCCTTGGCAACCATCATTCTATTTTCTGTCTCTGAATCTCACTACTCCAGGTACCACACATAAATAGAATCATACAGCATTTGTCCTTTAGCACTTATTTCACTTAACATGTCTTAAAGATTCATCAATGTTGTAGCATCTGTCAGAACTTCCTTCCTTTTTAAGGCTGAACAGTATTCCATCACATGTATATACCACATTTTGTCTATCTATTCATCCATCAATGGATAATTGGGTTACTTTCACCTTCGGCTATTGAAATAATGCTGTGATGAACATAAGCGTGCAAATATCTAACTGTCAGCTTTAAATTCTTTTGAGTATATACCCAGAGCTAGAATTAGATCATATGGTAAATTTATGTTCAATTTTTTTTGCTGTACTGTTTGTTTTCTATAGCAATAGCTCCATTTAACAGTCCCACCAGCAGTGCTCAAGGGATTATCTAGTTTTGAGGTCAAGATTACTCTAGTCCCATAAAACTAAATTTCTCTTACCTGGACATTCAGGTTGCTAGTATTTAGGATTTTTGCACCTATGTCCAAAGTGTAAAACTGGCTGATCCATATTGGAAATTTGATAACCCAATATGCAAAGGCAAAATTTATATATCATAGTCAAAAGAGTGTACATAAGATACAAGGGTTTTTAGAATTTACAAAACAAATTCATGTAATCCAACATAAGAATAGAGTAAAAGAAAAAACAATGATCATCATGATAGAAAAAAAGACGTATGAGGCATCACCCATTCTTTATTTAAAAGGAAAAAAATGGCAAAGAAAAATTTTGTTTCCTTATTTCTAATTCTTATACTTTTTTTTCTTACCAGAAAATATAGCACAACGTTAAACAGCAAGTACAATAGGCATCTTTTTTTTTTTAACATTCATGGGAAGGCTTCTAATAATTCACTACATAATGTCGTTCATTTAAGTTTTTAGTCAGTAATCTTTATTGGCTTAAAGGTATTTACTCCTAATTTGCCAAGGATACTTTTTGTTGTTCTAACTTTCCATATTTCCTTATACACTGAAAACTCAAGAGAATCAAAAAATTCAAATTACCAGAATAGGAGAATTCAGTAAGTCTGTAGAGATAAAATTAATATATAAAAATCAATAATTGTCCACTGTCCAAATAGTGGTTTCTTGAATACTAATCTTCAATTAAAAAAAAAAAAAAAAACAAATCCAGGGCTCCTTGGGGGTAATGTCTGATTTTAGGGTTAGGACAAGGAAAAGAAATGATGAGCCTGGAGTTTCTTATAGGACCAAACACTAAAGAAGTATACTATGAAACAGAAGGAATGAGACCCAAGACCCAGACCACAGAGCTCCCAATGGCCAAAGCTCAAACAACTAAACAACAAAAATAATGTAGTATTGGATTATTACCCAAAGTATAAAAGAAATATATAGAGCACATACCAATATAAATGTGATTGAACAAATAAATAAATGCCAAAAAAAGACAAATCTTCCTTACAAAAGAATTCTAAATAATGTATGTAGATACTTCCCTCCTTCCAGGAAGTGGAGCTTAATTCCCGCCCCTCCCCACTTTTAAGACTGGCTATACTTAGTGCCTCACTTCCAAAGGAAGAATAGAATAGAGAAAGAGAAAAAAATATTAACTTCATAGTGGAAAATGCTGGCAAACATTACCTAAACTAAGTAACATCATCAGTGATGTAATGCAAGTATCATGTACCCCTGGCTGACATGTTAGGATGAGAAGGGCAATTTGCTTTGCTGATACTCTTTATAAAAACCTATAACCAACCCATTCTAATCATAAGAAAAATATCAGATTGAGGAACACTCTACAGGATACCTGGCCAGGACTCCTCAAGACTATTAAGGTCATGAAAAACAAGGAGAGATTAAGAAACTGTCACGGAGATTGGGAATACATGATAACAAAAAAATGTCGTAATATGGACTGCGTCCTGGAACAGAAAGAAAGCATTAATGGAAAAATGTAAAATCTATCCAGTCTGGACTTCAGTAACAGTAATGTTAACTGTGTTAGTTTCTTAGTTTTGACAAATGTATCATGGTAAAGTAAAATGTTAACAATGGGGACAACTAAATGAGGAAAGCACAGGAACTCTCTTCTTTGCAATTTTTCTGTGAATCTTAACATTATTACAAAATTAAAAGTTTATTTTAAAATATCAATAACATTCCTATACCTCAGTAATATCTAATTAGAAAATATAATTTTAAAAAATCTAACAAAAGACATGCTAAATGTTTACAGAAAAAAATTATTAAACTTATGGATATGAAAAACTAACAAATTAAAAGAAATACCACATCATAGGAAGACTATTTCAAAGACAGTGTTTAATTTTTACTCTATTAATTCAATATAATAATAAACTCATTGTGTGTTACTATAAATATTCTTTATGAAAAATAAAAAGGTTAGGGACAATAGTGGGATTGTTTTATATTTTTGTAAATCTCTTTTAATATCTATCTTAATAGAATACAGAGAGATTCTCACATGTGCTTCTGCACTCAATTTGTTTTGATATCTCAGACCATGTAGCCTCTAGAAACCTCTTCTATAAACCCCAAGAGAATGAGAGTGACAAAGGCAAATCATAGCTTAGTATTATTATGGAAATAATTTTGACCTTGTAGACCCACCAAGAGTCCTGGGATCATACTTGATAACCACTATTTTGGAAACAATATGTCACCCTTTTAACCTTGAGGCCTCATAGTATTCTTTATTTACATTTTAATATGAAAAACTCCAAATTAGAGAAGAGTTAAAAGAATTTTTATAATAAATATGCATATATCTCCTACCTAGATTCTATAATTAGCATTTTACTATATTTTTTAATCACATATCTATTTATCCCACTATTTACCCATCAATATATTTTTTCTCTTTATTTTTTACAATGCATTTGAAAGCAAGTTGCAAATATCAATATACTTTCCCTCAAATAGTTCAGCATGTAAACTCATTACTTAGAGTTTAGTATTTTTTAAAGCTCTTTTTTATTTTTCTTTTAGGTAAACTTTACATACAATGAAATGCATAAAATTTAAGTATGCAATTTGGTGAATGAGACATTGTGCAACCCAAACAAGACAGACAACATGATTCTCACTCTCCAGGAAATTCCCTCATACTCTTCTGAGTAAATCCCTCACCTCCTTTCCTTCCCGCACCTAGCCCTCCAAAGAAATCACTGTTCTGGTTTTTTTCAATCCAGATTATTTCTGCCTTTTCTAGAACAAGTCACGTAAATGGACTCATACAACATGTACTCTTCTATGTACGGCCTCTCAGTACAATGTGTTTTAGAGCCACTAAATTTTAAGTATTTAAAATTAATTTACCTACCATGAAAATGACTATCAAGATCAGACAGATGCCCACTATGATAAGGAAGGGGATTAGGTAGTATTCCAGAGGAAGGCTAAATTCCGGAACTAAGATAATGTGGCCCCTGCAAGAAAACAAAAATTAATAATTAGGAAATATTGACTTGTCAAATTATGATGTTAATTGAAAACAAAGAAAAATATTTTTAAAGCATTTAGACATTACAATTTAATCCACTAGACCCATCTCATTTTCTAATAGATGATTTCCATTAAGTTAAGGGATGTTTTCTCCATTTTTAAATCAGCTTTACATATTTACCAAAATAATTTGCCATTTAATTAAAAGAAACTTTTAGACTGGTTAGAGGAAATCAGTTAAGCAATACTTACTGTGTCCCTCCTAAGAACACGTGTTTACTGAATTTAGTAACCTGGATGAAAGTTAGCATATTTCACAAGCAAACATCAGTATTTAAAACTGGCAGTACCTCAGGCAGTATGTCAACAAGAACCACACGCCCCACACACACACCAAATTACTTTTCATCAGTTTCTCCCATGAAAAAACTGGAGGCACTATTGATGAAAATGAACTCCCTATTCCTTTTATGCTTTATGGGAATTCGTTGTACCAAGTACAATGGATATAACCCCATACTGCACATTCATCTGTGAGATACGGAATGGAAAACTAGCAAAGAAATTCACAAGAGTTGTAGCTTCTTTTCTATTCTAAACCTCCACTGCTTGACTGGAAAAAAAAAAAAAAAAAGGCAAAAAAACTACAAAAATGTGTATACTGTGGGGGTTGGGGGGAAAAATAACCAAAGGCCCTAGTCTCCTCCTTATTAACCATGGTTAATACAGTTATATGGTTATCAACTATATAATGCTAGTATTATAAAAATTGACAGGGAATCAAGAAATGAAACTGAACAGAATAAGCACACTATTTATGCTGCATGAGCAAATTTTATATAGCAGCAAATCCTGCAATAGAAAATTTCCTCAGACTAGGGAAGGGTCTGTATAATAGTCACTAAGATGGTTGATTTCCCCATTGTACTCCTGTGCTACTCAACTAGTATGGTGTCAGCAACATTACATTGTTACCCACGGCTGGGTGATATTTTAGGGACCAACTCCAGATACTTCGTATCACAGACTGTACATCAAGGTAATCAAATAATTGATGAGGTGTGATTCCTCTTTATGGAGTTAGTTCAGATAATATATTAAGGAGGAATTATAAAATAAGACTACTTGCAAATCCTAAAGAACCAATGGCTTCAGACAATGATTATTAATGATTGCTCACATCACAGAGAACCAAATATTATGTCTCCTGATGGAAATACATAATAATACATATAAATTATTCTTGCCTTACCTATCCTCCTGGTCCCCAAGCCATACTTGAATTTGAGCAGCCCTCTAGATCTAACTAGCAATTTACAGGGAAAATAAGTAACAAAGGAAACCTCTAGACAATACACCAAGGATGTAGTCAGAAAAGTCCAGACTGCAGTAAAATTTTACAGGACAAATGACCCTGTTTCTTCAATAAATAAATGCGTAGGGGAAAAAAAAAAAAGAGGCACAGCAAACTTATAGATTAAAAATAGGGTAGTCATATGTCCTTATTTGCTCTGAAAACAAATCTAAAGATTGAAATGTTTTGATATTGAATTAATGTTTACTTTTCTTAATTTAAAAAAGGATAACTAAAGAGCCTCTTGATGAAAGTGAAAGAAGAGAGTGAAAAAGTCTGCTTAAAGCCCAACATTCAGAAAACTAAGATCATGGCATCTGGTCCCATCACTTCATGGCAAATAGATGTGGAAACAGTGGCTGACTTTATTTTTCCGGGCTCCAAAATCACTGCAGATGATGACTGCAGCCATGAAATTAAAAAACGCTTACTCCTTGGAAGGAAAGTTATGACCAACCTAGACAGCATATTAAAAACCAGAGACATTACTTTGCCAACAAAGGTCCGTCTAGTCAAGGCTATGGTTTTTCCAGTAGTCATATATGGAAGTGAGAGTTGGACTGTGAAGACAGCTGAGCGCCGAAGAATTGATGCTTTTGAACTGTGGTGTTGGAGAAGACTCTTGAGAGTCCCTTGGACTGCAGGGAGATCCAACCAGTCCATCCTAAAGTAGATCAGTCCTGGGTGTTCATTGGAAGGACTGATGTTGAAACTGAAACTCCAATCCTTTGGCCACCTGATGCGAAGAGCTGACTCATTTGAAAAGACCCTGATGTTGGGAAAGACTGAGGGCAAGAGGAGAAGGGGATGACAGAGGATGAGATGGCTGGATGGCATCACCTACTCGATGGACATGGGTTTGTGTGAACTCCGGGAGTTGGTGATGGACAGGGAGGCCTGGCGTGCCACAGTTCATGGGGTTGCAAAGAGTCGGACATGACTGAGCAACTGAACTGAACCGAAAATAATGAAAATGCCATTATATTTTTTATATATAACTTTATTTTCTAGTGATATCTTTTGAGATGTTTACAGTTTAGATCATAGGGTATCTAGTACTTGCTTTAAAATAATCATGGCATGGGGAAAAAAGGGCAGACGGCACTTAAAGAGTGGACAGTCCAAACAAAATTGGCCATAGTTGATACTTCTGAGACTGAATGATATTCATCATACCCATCTCTAGTTTTAAACTAAACAAATAAGTAATAAATTAATAGGTAGGTAGGTAGGCAAGGAGGCAGACTGACCAACTGGCCAGTCAACAGATAGATGATACAAGCCAGTCTGCACAGGTCTACAATCCTTCAAGCAGAATTCTGAAACCTAAAAAGCTTTAAAAAGTAATGTTTGCAATTCATTTGATAGTCAACCTGAACCTAACTGACATGATCAAACACTCATACATTTATTACAGATATATATGTTATTTGATTATAGAATGCTGCCTCAATCCTCAAATTCTATCCCTTGGAATATTACTTAACTTTTTAAAATCTGAAAATGCTTCAATTCCACATTATATCTGTCCCAAAGAGCTGGGATAAGAGATTTTGTGGCCTTGCATTAACATGGAAAGGGTCTAAATATTAAGTAAATAAAGTATGTAACAAAATACTGAGTATTACAAGGCACTGTTTTATGAGCAGGGTATCTCTAGTTAAGGTCAGCATTCAAACAAACATGGGGAAAAAATTAAGCTGTCAGTGAAGAGCATCATAGGGACTTTTGTTTAAATGTTTTCTATTTCTGAATTTTTCCATATTTTATCAGCAGGTATCTATTACTTCTTAATTTAAAAAGAAATGGTTTTATTATTTAAAACAAAAAAGACTCTTTAAAATACACACAATTTTTCTATACGAGGGAATAATACTGAGATAAAAGCAAGTTGTAGTTCTCCTCACCCTCATTAACTACACAAATATGGCTGGCAACATAGGATCTTGCGTAACTATTTTTAATACAATATCCCAAATTATATTCCCTAACTTAATAAAGATGTTCTGAGCACAAAATATGTGAACAGTATTTTAAATATCAAAACCATATATGGAGGTCAAAAAATGTAAACAGACACTCTTTCCCTCTCTTTTTTTATTCATATTCAAACTCAAATCATCATGCATTCCCCGCCCCCCAAATAATTAGAATTGCATTTCATTGTGCCAGTTTCCTCTTTTGGCAAATGTAGATGGTAAGAGATAATAATAATAACTTCTAGAGTGTTGTTGTTAGAATTAAATGGATAACAAATATAAAAGCTTTGTTTCATGAGTGCCTGGCACTTGCTAAATCCTTGATATTTATTATATTACTATATTATATTATAATATTACAGTTTTTATTATTACTATTGTTCCCTTGGTCAAATGGCTGTTCCTGTCCAGTATGTTTTGGTACCTGTTTTTTATAAGAAGCTCTAAAGTGTTAATTGAACTGCACTGTTTTCTGTATTAGATAAGACAGTTGTGCCTTAGGTTAGTTTCAGTCTGAATTTTACCGTGGTAATGAGAATTTGGGGAGAAATTCCGTAAGAAGTTTTAAAATCCAAATCAAACTTTTTAAACTTGAAAACAAACTGTGTTTGTAAAAGTTAGTCACCAAACACATTGCGTGTTAGATTCTTTGTTTATAAAACATTTCCATTTAATAAAATACAAATATGTCTTAAAGTATCATATAAATGTAAATCACATTGCTTCTAAATACCAATGGTTTGACTAAACTATAAAAGGGAAAGTTCTCTTTTTAGCAACATGGGTGCCTTAATCTCTCTAGCATAAATATATTTTCAGTATGTAATCATACACAGAAGAAAAGTAAAGTCTTAAAATCATGACTTAAGAAGATATAATTTAGCACAATAGAGTACATTCTAAAACATAATTTTGATTACAACTAATCTTATATAATTCTACCCTCACACAGAAAAGAATTTAAGCTACATGATTATTTTTTATATCCATTACTTACCCTTTTTCATATGTGAATTCATCTTTCAGGGAATTAGCTGATGATTCACCAATAAAGACAGATGGAATGTCAATTTTCTTTAGTACCTCAACTGTATAAAACAATAGTAAAAGTTATTCTTCAAAGCCCATACTTAGTGTAAAATCAGCTTAACTTTCTTTATAATAACAGCAAATATCAATGTAGGTGGAAATAACTATAATCAATTTGAATTGTCTGTTAGTTGATTTTCCAGATTGCAGATTTATACCAAGACCCAAATGGCTGAGAAACATGATGACATTTACAACAACAAAAGCTAATAACATTTTGCATATATACACTACCACACTATCTCACAGTCCTATGAGATTGAAATATAAATCTTACTCCATTTCCACTTTGATTTACTTGATTTATTCCCGTACAGACATACTTAACTATTAGAAAAGAAATAAGAGGAAGAAATGTAAAGTATTTTTTCCACATATAACTTAATTCCTAAATGAAAAAGTGAAAAAGCTTTTTTTACATACCCATTCCCAGGAGAGGTGTAAGCCAAAGAATGTAAGAAAAGACCACTTTACAACAGTCTGAAAAATGACATCACGCATCTAAGGCTTTTCAGAGTGAAGGGCTGACAAGAGTTCAGAAAGGGCACTGGATAGGGAAGCTTGGTAAATTTCTACTCCCTCCTAAGCTCGGAGTGCATGTTAAAGCATTGTGTTTTGACCAGTACCTTACAAAATTTACTTCTATATTAAAAAACTAAAATCAAATGCCAACAAAAAAAGAACTTTGTAAAAATTACCCATTACTCAAGAAGAGAAGTAAAAACAATCATCTTACTGTCACCACAGAAAATAGCCATACTTTTAACTATGAGTTACTTTAACACATTTGGCTTTAGAGAAAGTCTATTTGTTTTCTTTTGTTACATTCTGCACAACAACTTTGTTCTACATTTCTTTTAAAAACTGCATATTTATTATTTATTTAAAAGAGGGGGGTGGATACACATGAAGAAGAACAGAACACAAGCATAACTCTTCCCACCCAAAGATAAGGCTTTATTTGAAGCAACAGAAACAGGTCTATACGCTTTGACAAATAGGTTCCATTATGTAACCAGCACAATCAAGATAAAAAAACACGTTATCATCCATCCAAATTCTCTCATGCCCCTTTACAGTCAAGCCCTCACCACAACCTAAGCAACCACTGATATATTTTTCTTTAGTTTTAAAATATTAGTATTCTTAATAGAATACATGTTTTTTCGTTTTCAGATTGGATTTACGCAAATAAAATCATCCATTTCCCTCACTGTTTGTGTCTGTCTCTGTCTCTCTCACACACATATACCCACACACTCCAACATCATATAAGCCCTAAAAGGGAAGGAGCCAAAAAGGTTAGCAGAGCAATATTTAATCACTATCTTTATATTAATAAGATCAATAAATATTTAAAAATTTTTATTAATGGGATCATATAATAACGGGAAAAAGTATAGGTTTTTTTCCTACTCAATGGTATATCTCAGATATCCTGTCATGTCACTAAATAAATATCCACCTCATAATTTTTAATAGCTGCATGCTAAGAGATCTTTCTCTTTCACATAACAGTTTAAATTTTAATTTATTTGGTAATTAAAGTTTGGAATTGAATACCCTTTGTAAAATGTTCTACTCTTTCACAAAGATACTCAGATAAACTCAAGGATGAATTTTTGTCTTGTAACTACTGGCTTATAATTATTGGAAGTAACATAACTTCTTTGAGTTATGATATCTAATGAGATGTTAAAAGCTCCTCACTTCAGTCAGCAAGTTAAGAAGAGGAGGGAAATGATGTACACAAATATGAATAGCCACCTTGGAGATTCTGCCACATCGTTTATCTACTGAAAACAAAACCAAATATTTTCATTCACAAAATACTTTAAAAATACTAATTTTAATTCTGATCCACAAAATAACTGTAAAGTATACACGCCAAGTAGTATTATCATACCATAGACAGGTTATAATTTAAGTGGTCAACTCCAACCTCTCTAGATGCATATTCCAACTGTCTGTTCAATATCTCCATTTGAATGCACAATAGATGTTTCAAACTTAATGTTTTTCAAAATCTCTCAATATCTCTTTTCCCTTCATCAGTCCTACTCTTCCTTGTCTCTGTAAACAGCATAACTATTTTCTTCTAGTTTCTCAAGTTAAACATTTTGGAGTTCTCCTTTACTCCTCCCTTTTATTCCTTAGGTCAAACCCTATCAACTTCAAAATACATCCATAATTCTATCACTTGCCATCACAGTCACTGCTAGTGCTCCACTGCCGTCATCTCTTGCCTGGCTGCTGCAACAGTGTTCTAACTGGTCTCTCAGCCGGCACTCTTGCTCATCTTTCACCTTCAGTCTGTTCTCCTCATCTTTCACCTTCAGTCTGTTCTAAGAACAACCAAAGTGATCCTTTTAAAACTGTCAGATCATCTCACACCTCTATTCAGAACCTACGTAAAACAAATTCTAAAGTCCTACAATACCCAACATGCTCTAGCCTCTGGTTCCCCTCTAACTTCATCCCCTACAATTCTCTCTCTCCCTTGTTCACTCTGACTGCAGCCACCATGATTTTCTGTCACACCTGCTTTATCTCTGAGCCTTTGCATTTGTCTGCTGTTCTCTTTCCTTGAAATATTCTCCTCCAGAAATCTGCATGGCATAGCCTTTCACTTCAGACCTATGCTCAAATGTCAAAGCCTCAAGAAACCTTCTCTGATCACCCTATCTAAAACAGCCATTCTCTGCCTCTCATCCCTATCACCCTGTATCCCTTTAACCTGGCATGTTTTTCTTCATAGCACTTACCACTCACTACTTGACATATATCATACCTCTCTGAGTATTATTCCCACTCTAGAATGTAATGATAATAACTGCAGCAATAATAATTAATAGCAGCTAAAGAATCATTAAACAGCTATTAAGAACCAGGAACCAATGACTTGAATACTATTATTATCCACATTTAACATATCAGAAAAGTGAGGCACAGAGATGTTAGGTAATGTTCCCAAGGCCACACCACTGGTAGGTGGTGGAGCTGGGATTCAAACCTTGTAAGACCATACCCAGAAACCACACTCTTAACTACATCATTCTGCTACCTCAATGAAAAGTATGAGCAAAGCCTTAAAACTATATTATTTCCTCTGTAGTCCTGATGCCTAAGAGAGTACTTGCTGCGGAGTAGGCTACCAAAAAGTATTTGATGAAGCAAGCAAGCAAGGAAGAAAAAAGAAACAAGCCCAGACATATTGATAACTTGCCCTGTTTATACAGCAATCTGCACAACCTAGACCCAAACTTGAGGCTCAGACTCCTAATCTAGACTCTTTCTACTCTGCCTTATCTTGGGTTTTTCTCATATGCCTTCTTTCATATGATCTTCACAATCTTGTTGGGTTAAAAAAAATTAAAACTATTCACACTTTTACAGATGAAAATAAAGGGCTTGGAAAGATTAGTAACTTTTATGAACTAGCCTGAAATAAACCCACATTTCCTAGTCTTGAAGTTCATAGTCATCACATTCTCCTGCCTCCTGAAGATGACAAACATGATTGACTCAAAGTGAACTCATCCTATGTCCTACCTGAAATAAAAAAAACAGACACATTCCTGTGTGAAATGCTGGCAACAAGAGGTCTTTAAAACTTCCTTTTGTTTCCAGATGTCAGAACCATGTATTAGGAGTATACATGCAGTATTTTCCCTGTGGTTATATCTAAGCCTAAAAAGAGTGACAGATATATGCTTATTTTAATAAATCCATGCTTTCTCTCCTCTACCAGTGACAGCAAAGATGAAAATGGGAAATATCTTTACAGTGTTTTGGATATATGGAATGTTCAAAAACATACATACTCAAGGACAGAGCAAAATGTCATGGAAAGTAATCGAAGCAATAAAGTCAAGAACCAAAATTCTGAACAATCTTTGAAATAAAATAACTCAGTTGGAACATTTCCATAGCAACAACAGGATTATATGGTTATGTGCTACTTCTAATATTTAGCACACTTTCCTTAGGAACTGACATGATTATCACAAAAAGGTTTTATTATTGACATGAAGACAAAATAGGTGTCCAAGGGAACTGACAATTCCAACTTGAAAAATTTTTATTAAAAGCGTGTTAAAACAATAATAGCTTACAAATACTAATTATTTTATTCAACCCATAACCCTTGAGAAGGTCTTGAGGGTTGCTAAACCCTAAGCCCAGGTTTTCAGCAAAACACACACAGAGTAAGTAACTTGCTCAAAATTATACAGTCAATTCAAGCAGGAGCTTAGACTTAAATTCAAGCCTATTTTTCAGAGTGTCTATGCTTTCCATTTTGTCAGTAACATGTACGGGTGACAAAAACGACTAATGTGGGAGGTATGGTGTAGGATCATTTTTTAAGGGAGGTGATTAAAGGAGGAGTACCAACAAGTGTGCAGTACCAACAGTACTAGTTTATTTGATAAGTAAAATCCCTTAATCAATTCTTCTAATTCCTATCAGTGGTTGTTAAACTTTCAGTGAAGTGCCAGAAGCTCTTATGGATACTTCATGCATTCTACAATTATGATTTAACCAGCCAGAAGATTAAAATAATCATTTAAAATATAAAGGAAGTAAGGAACTTATCACTAAGTTTTACTTTTTACATATTGTAATTTTACCATAGATTGTATTAGGAATAAGAAGGAAAAGAGTTACAGAAGACATGGGTTTGATCCCTGGGTCAGGAAGATCCCCTGGAGTTGGAAATGACAACCCACTCCACTATTCTTGCCTGGAAAATTCCATGGACAGAGCAACCTGGTGGGCTACAGTCCATGGGGTCGCAAAGAGTTGGACACGACTGAGCACAGCAACAACAAATAATGTCCCACGTTATAAAAAGATTTTTTTGGTCAAGAAATCCAACACATTTCCTGTTGAGGATACGGTTAAAGTCCTAAATACATTTCAATGGAGTATATTAATCCATGCCTTATATGTCTGCTCTTTGCTGCAAACTCTTTCTTGCATATGTGACTCAATGCAACTTAATAACAAGTGGTATTATGGATATATACTAAAAGAAAAAGAAAAACAAAATACTTGAATTTTGGCAGTTTATTTAGTGTATCTTGGATTCTGATCCCAACTGCCAACGTACGTGGGCATGTTCCCCACAGCATCAAACAACTCAATTCAATTCTGACATTATCTGCCTCGAGACAGCATCAGATTCCACAGGCTAAGGGTCTGGTTTCACAAGAATTCCCACCCCCAACTTCAGAAGCCAGCCACTAAGTCTAAGTTGTCTGTCACCTTTGCTTCTGACCTACCAGTTACAGACTGGAGGTTTCAACAATCCTTACCCCATGGGTTCAATTAATTTGCTAGAGCAGTCCACAGAACTCAAAGAAACATTTTATTTACTTGATTACCAGTTTACTAAGAAAGGATATAATTCAGAAACAAGCAGATGAAAGAGATGTATAGGGCAAGGTACATGGGAAGGGATGCAGAGGTTCTGTGCCCTCTCTAGGGGTGCAGTTTTCCCAGCATCTCCACACTTTCACCAACGCAGAAGCTCTTTGAACCTGTCCTGGTAGGTTTTCATGGTGGCTTCACTACATAGGCATGAATGATTAAACCACTGGCCACTGAGGTTAGGGGGTAGGACTGAAAGTTCCAATCCTCTAATCACCTAGTTAGTTCTCCTAGCAACCAGCCCCATCATTTGGTGAGGTCCAAAAGTAGCCGCATTAACATAAAGGAGACAGCTTTATCACTTTCAATAAATTAAGTGAAAGCATACAGCTTAAAAATCGTTCTGATTAAAGCCAATTCATTAAAATTGGCTCATTTTCCCTACAAGCTAATATTTCATAGAGAATAAGTAAAGATATTGCCATTTTGAACAAAAAGCTACAGGCATGCCAATAAATATTAAGGGGCTAATAATAACGAACTGGTATAAGAGAGCACAAGTATGCGGCTTTGACATTCCACAGGAATACAGTAGCTACTTAGTATTTCTGCATATTCTAAAATTTAACGTTGTGAATCTCTAAATAAATCACAAAAATTCTCCTATGGCATCCTAAACTCAACATGCTTATCTCTATTTAAAGCTTCGGTTTTCCTTTAGCTTTTACCAAAATAACAACACATCCTCAAAAATGAAACACATAGGTTAAAAAAAACAAACCAGCAATAACAACAAACTGTTCAGAAAAGAACAAGTCAATTACACTTATACTGTGAGCAAAATTATCCCAAGAGGTTTAAGAAGTGGAAATTATCTTTCTGATGGGGACGGAATTTTGCTTTCTAAAACAGAAAATGAAAGAAGAGAGACTCTGGTAAATTTTAGTTTCGAACGATTGGTCAAACAGGAGAGAAGAAAAGTGATACCTGTACTTACTGTCGTTGGATCCCATGCTAATGAGGTCATCAGAGTCAACATTGTGAACTATGGCTGCTTTGTATCCTGCTCTCTGTGCATTTAAAACCTGCAAGTAAGAAAACAGTCATGATATGAGGAAGAAAGTGCCATAAGGTCCCTCGACTTCAACAAATATAGATCACCAACTCCATAACGGACAGACTAGATTATGTATATATATTATATATATAATATATATATATATATATATAAACAGATATCAAGTGTGTTCTTGAAACAGATCCTTTTACAATTGATTATTAAGGACTTCTTTAGATATCTTTTTGATTTCACTCAAGGTATTAAGTGAAATGAGAGGCAAATAAAAGACAGAGATATAAGCTACCTACCAAAAGGATCTAAAGCACTAACCCTGTCTAGCTCTAATGGGATACAGACTTGGGACCACGCTCAAGAGCCATCAGCCCTTGAGAAGTCAAATCTACCTCCACTACTTAGTGCAATAAACTTGGAGCAAATTGCTTTTCTTCCTTAATCCTCAGTTTCCCCAAGTTTAAAACAAAATAGCAACAATATTTTTCTCATATGTAAAATAATTTTAAAATGCTTAACACCATGATGATACAAAGAAATGGGTAAAATAAAAGCTATTCTTCTTCTTAGCCTCATCAACAACCATTTTCTTTAGAAAGATTTTCTAAAGCTTTGAAAAAATTAAAAATAAAAATACTCCAGCCTGAAGTTGCTTACTCTGGTTCTATTTAGCTATATAATCTTTCCTAAAACTAGTTTCCGAAATATTAATAGTTTCACACCATAAGAATATGGCTAGATATGTAGTAGAATTTTCTTAGAGCAAAGATCTGAAAAGTATCTAACACATGTTAATACTGGTGTTAATGTGTATCTAACACATTAACATCTAACACATGCTAATACTTGTGTTAACACTTCACTTTTAAAGTAACAGTTTTTTTTAAACAAAAATAAACCCAGACTAACCTCTTATTGTACCACCTTTGAACCATTTGGTAAAATTGAGGGTTATTATTTGCATACTGGTTAAATAAAATGAAAATTGGGTATGTAAATATATATAATAGTTTTGAATACTTTGAAAACTATATACATATAATTCTAAATACTTACTATGGCAAGATATGTGAAATATATCACCTTATAATCACTGCATAGAGATATGTCTCAAAGTTTCTTTATAATATCAATACTTCTAAAATTAATTTTAAAAATAATTCCCAGAAGGTCTAATATTAGCTCTGTTTTAGTTATCAGCATAACAATGATTCAAAATTCTACAGTAATTCAATAAAGACCTGCATCAAGCTGCAAAGACTAAGGGAAAGCCCAGAAAGTCAAGTTCCTAAGAATAAAGGAATGCCCAAGTGTTCAGCAGACTGGACTTGAATAGTAGGTAAGAGAAATGAGGCTCATGTAGTCAACCCTACTCAGGCAAGAGTAAAATTCCCTTCTACATTACCCTGACTCTAAAACTACCTCACCAGTGAAAGTTGGACTTCTGAAAGAGATAATAATGTGGGTTAATCAGAACAATTCTATCTTACCACCAAACAAAAAAAAAATCTAAATCTGCAAATGCCTCAAAGAATTAATATGGTGTCTCTCTGTGGGTGCGCTTAGTCACTAAGTCATGTCTCATTCTGAAACCCCATGGACTGTAGCCTACCAGACTCCTCTGCCCTGGGGATTTTCCAGGCAAGAATACTGAAGTGGGATGCCTTTTCCTTTTCCAGGGGATCTTCCTGACCCAGGGATCAAACCCACATCTCCTGCATTGGCAGGCAAGTTCTTAACCACTGAGCCACTAGGGAAGCCTTTATAGTCTCTATGACTCCTATGAAATAGCAGGCTGACACAGAGTAAGCACTCATTAAATATTTCTAGAATGAGAAAATGTGTAAGTGCTTAAATTAATAGCTCATATTATAACAGTACAAATACAAGAGAGAAAATTGTGTGTGTGTTAGTTGCTCAGTCATGTCCAACTCTTTGCAACCCCATAGATTATAGCCGGTCAGGGTCATCTGTCCATGGAATACTCCAGTTAAGAATATTGTTGTGGGCAGCCATTTCCTTTTCCAGGAGATATTCCTGACCCAGGGATCAAAGCTGGGACTCTAAGTTTTTTTAATGAATTAAAATAGCATAAATAGTTCACCAACATAGGACCTACTGCTCTGATGTTTGGAATAATGACAAGAAAACCAACCAGCCAACAGAACCGTTACAAGGAATGTTCTGTAGTCATGCAAGGAAAAGTCAACAAGTGTGTGCATGTTTTAATGTTAGGTGGATTTTGTTATCCAACTAAAATTTTAAAAATGCCAACCTCTACAGTCTTTTACCCATAGATTTTATTGCTTTCCAAGGAGAGAAAAAAAAAAAATCTCTCAAAAAGGACATAATAGTTTCTAAACCTTATTTGCTACTTATTTATTAACCTATTATTTATTCATTACATTTTCATAGCAGGACAGATTTCACTTAGCTTTTATTTAAACTAAAGTATACTTGGTTGGGGTTGCTATTAATTTATCTGATGCTTTAATGACCATTTAATTGTTCCTAAAAAAGCTAGACAAGTAACAACAGAGAAATATTTCTCTCACAAATCCAAAAAGCAAGTGTTTCCAGAGGTACAATTTAAGAAATACAAAATTTATATCAAAAGCTGTTCTCTCCTTATATAAAACTTAACTTTTACTTTTCTTTTTAAAGCCAACTAATACACAAAGTCACTGAAATTACAAATTGACTTGTTTCCCTGAAAAATATGTATTTGTGAGCAAAGATACAACATGTTAGGATACAGAGAAAAGTGGTCCCAGAAACCATGATAAAGTGTATGTAAAACAACATAGTTCAGTTTAGTAAATATTTGTTGAATTTACATAACACGTAAGGTACTGTGTATTGGGCACAATGCAGAACTTAAAGGTGAATCAGAAACAATCATTATCCTCAAAGAGACTCAATACTCCTGGACATCCAAACAGGTCAGGTGCTTTCTAGCGTCTCTATTTGCTCAAGCTACCATCTCTGCCTGGAACAGCCTTTGGGTTCTGAATCCCTAATCAGGCTTCAAATTCCATGACCTCCATGAAGCCTGTCCTGGCCCATGCCCTATTCTAATGCCCTGGTCCACATGTTGTCCCGAGCACCCATACAGCTGCTTCCCACTTGGTATTTATACCTGTTATATTGTTCTTAAAGATCTTCTATAGTATCTTATATTTATGCATTATACATACTACCCCATTTATAAAACAAGGCTTTATGGGGTTCTTTAATCTTCTGCAGTTGTCTATGTGTAAAGAAGGGACAAAATATTACTCTTAAAAGAGGCTTTCTGAACTGCATTGTTAAAAATCACCAATATAAATTAATGGCTTTACAGCAATCTGTTATGTGTGTAACTAAGTCTAGCCAGCAGTTTCTGAAAACTGCATTGAGCAACTGAGGAAATATGTTTCTTTCACGTATCCAAAATGCAATTGGTTCCATAAATACAATATAAAATTAGATTAATATCAAAAGCTGTTCTCTAATTAAAAAATAAAATTCTTAATATAGAAAACCACTAAAATAGGAAGGAGTTTTGTAAGCACAAGTGTGAATTCCAGAAAATAGAAACATGTTTCAAAAATTTAATAAGAAGGCTTCCCCAAGACTTTTGTTGTTGTTACTGATTTTTAAAATAAAGTAATGAAATTAAATCAAAGAAACACATTAACATATGGACCAATGGGCTTACGAATACAAACAAGGAAAATATATTCATGTTATGAACTGCAAAAATCATGTGTCAGTCAAATTAAATTACATTTTTAACTATGCAGCAGCTGGTATTTTCAAAAACACAGGAGGCAGAAATAAGGCCTAAATCATCAGTAAGCATGTACAAGGTTTCACATTCATAAAATGCAATCTCAAACATGTTGTCAGATGGAAGCATAGAACTCAAAGATTCATTAATATAAAGCAGACACAGTGAACAAACCTAAATTTCAAAATAGCGATCAAACAGAAAATTTCACAAAAAGACCTTCTGAATTGAACTGCAAATGTGCCTTTTTAAGGAGACTCAAATTGTGCTAAATGTACTAGTTTACATCTAATCAACCAATTAACTGCAACTAAATTATGTAGACCAGGTAGCACCTGACCACAAATTTTAAAGAAATATGGGCCTGCCGACTTGTTATTGTAAATAGCCAGCATACCAGAAGACAGCGGACTGCTAATGGAAGAACCTTCAATGAGACAGGTTCTAAAAGGAATCCTGGGAATGAAATAATAGTTCACCTTATTTCCAGACTGGACGAACTGGTGATATTGACACTAATAAACAGACCTTGTAAGAAGAAAGAATTCACTGTGCTGTCAAGATGATCATAAGTAGAAATTTTTTAAGGGACACACAGGCATGAGGAGGTGGAGCAAACTGTTGACAGAATATATACAACAAGGTTCCAGACCAAAGGCTCTATCTATGAATAAAAGAAGCCTCTATGTGCTGGTCCCTTACATATACTATCTCTAATATCTGAAAGAACTCTACCACGTAGATATTCTTTTTCAACATTTTAGAAATGAATATACCCTAAGGTCACACTTAGGCAGAGCTGAGATTTGAAAACAATTTTATTTGATTAGATAGAGAAGCATGGAGTTTCCCAATGAATCAGAATGAGAAATAGGATCACTAACCTGATTTAACATTTTACAAATGTCTAAAAAGAGGGATTAAGAAAGAGATCACTTTAAGGGATTACTTTCTTTGATACTAAGAAAGTACCAAAACTCACAGGA
The DNA here is from genome assembly GCF_029378745.1 of Bos indicus. Classification (NCBI taxonomy): domain Eukaryota; kingdom Metazoa; phylum Chordata; class Mammalia; order Artiodactyla; family Bovidae; genus Bos; species Bos indicus. Next base: position 118,664,107 of record NC_091760.1, read on the forward strand.
CATTAATCTTAAAATCTTATGGGCAAAATAAAATATATACAAATCAGAATATAAGCCAAAAAGAAAAGTGCTCAAATAGTGTGGTCGAGTTTATAAAAACTTAGAGAGGGAAAAGTTATATTGAAGTACATATGGCAGATTTTATAGGACCTGAAACATTTTAATAAAGAGATGAAATCTGCATCAACAGGAAAGAGTTGTGGGGAAATTTCTCATGTGAGAGAGAGAGAGAAATAACAAGGCAAAAGGCAGGACTGAGCAAGGCATACTAAAAACAAAACACAAAGAAGGACCTTCATAAGTGAAAAAGAGTGTTACAGAAAGGAAGACTCTAATTCCAGCAGAGGAGTTAAAATTATACTCTTGGAAGGAGATTATTTGGATTCAAATTCTGACTCTGTTATATACAAGCCGTATAAACTTGAGCAAATAACTTCTGTAAAATGAGCATAATAATACACCCAACTTAAAGAGTCATTCTGAGGATTAAATTACTAAATATATGGAAAGCACTTAAAATAGTGCTTAAACAGTGCCTGGCACATATTAAATAAGTGCTAGTTATGATTACTGTCATTGCTGTTCAATTTTACAGCTGCTGTTGTAAAGTCAGAGGTTAGGAGAGATGGGAAAAAAGGACAGATAGTACTGTATCTTGAAGGCCATTCAGTAAAGTAGACGTGGGGTCTTCCCCGTTAAGGGCTCACATTTCCTTCTCCAGGGGATCTTCTCAACCAGGGATCGAACGCAGGTCTCCCACATTGCAGGCAGACTCTTTACCATCTGAGTCACCAGGAACCTTAAGGGTTCACAACAGGCACTTGAATAAGGAGGTGACATGTCTAAAACAATGTTTTAGAACAATCTGGTAATACTTTGATATGGAGAAGGTAGACTGAAGATTTGGAAGCTGTTATGACAAGGCAGGATGATTGCAATGATGTGAAAGAACAATATTTTCATTCTTCTTCAAAACCAACTTTTGAATCTAGGAAACTTAGGAATGTACTTAACCAAAAATGCGAAAGCTGAGAAACACAGCTTGTTTTCATAAGGAAGAACAAGAGAATGGTTCTGAGCACACTAAATTTGAGAGGTAGGGAGGTTTCTATATACAGATTTCCTAGGTAGGTAGAATATAAAATATCAGGACCTGAGATTTAAATGTACATATTTTCAGCAAATTAATCATTCAACAAATATCTGGAATAAAGATTGCTGCCTGGTTGTGAAAAATAATTAAACTTCCAATAAAACATAATCCATTCACAGTTTTATATATCTTACAGTCTTCAATGTCCTTTAAGTTCTATACATGAACTAAACTTAAGTACACTTTAATTTTCCCCTGAGAGGATACACTACAAATAAGTAAATCTGCGTATACTTATTTCTAGTATACCTGCAAGAATGCTAAAAATATTATGAGGTAACTTTTCTTGATGAAAGAGAACCATGAAAAGAACCTCATTATTATATCAGACAGTAGTCTGGATGTTTGTGTAAAATGAGACACACTTGAAACAATTTTTTTATTTGAAATGTATTTAAAGTTCTGAAGTCTTTAACTGAATTCTAGTGTTGTTTTTCCCTTGCATAAGGAATAATTTTAATGTATAAGGAATAATTTTAATGTTTGAACAATAGTGAAAAGGCCAGCTAAAAACCAAGATTATTTCAGACAGATACTTCATGAACACCATACATGCATCCCCTACAGATGCCCTGTGTTTCTGATGTTATCTGCCTTCAGGTGCCGGGCAAAAGATGTTTGAGAGTAGTAGCCATTTAAAATATATCCTCTTCTAATTTGAATGATAATACAACCTTTAGTTCATTATTTCAACATTTTTATTAAGTGTTAAAAGGTCATTAATTTTAATTGGGAAGTTGAAAGAAAATACTATACTGAAATATTTCAGACTGTACTTCATGCAGAATTAAAATATGTGATTTATATGTGGAATCTAATATATGACACAAATGAACCTATATATGAAACAGAAACAGAATCGGGGACACAGAAAACAGATTAGTGGTTGCCAAGGGGGGAGAGTGGTAGGAGAGGGATGGATGGAGATTTGGGGATCAGCAGATGCAAACTGGTATATATAGAATAGATAAACACAAGGCCCTACTGTAGAGCACAGGGAACTATATTCAATACCCTGTGATAAACCATAATGGAAAAGAATGTGTATATGTACAACTGAGTCATTTTGCTATATGGCAGTAATTAACACAGCATTGTAAATCAACTATACTTTAATAAAAACAAAACAAAAATGTGATCTAGGGGGAAATTTCAGTGATGACTTATAGTTTTATTTACTAAAGAAGTAGTAAGACTAGAAGTAGAGGGACTTCCCTGGTAGTCCAGGGGTTAAGACTTGGCGTTCCCAATACAGAGAGGGTGGGTTTGATCTCTGGTGGGGGGACTAAATCCCATTTGCAGCACAGCAGGACCAAAAAGAAAGAAAGAAAGAAAGAACAGAAGTAGAGAAAGATGTAATAAATATTAGGGAAATTCAACTATTCTGGCTTATGTATAAATAAGAAAACTACATCTATCTAGAGATGTAATTGACTGCTTAATTAACACCAGGAAGAGAATGATGAGATATTCTTAAACTCCCATCAATCAGGTGATACCTTCAGTGATTAAAAAGCACTGTATTTTCTTCTTGCTCTCAATCTGCTTCCCTGCCGGAGGGTATGTACTCCATATTATCAGATAGGATATACTACCTAATTATGTACGTGTGTATATATACACACACACACACACACACACACACACACATAAAACATATATACTAATACTGTATATTATTATAGTTATTTATCAATTATCAATAATAAATTTCCTAAGCATGGTAACTGTGTTTTGTGAACATGGAGGAGAATGCTGCTATGGGAAAGAGAGGAATAAGACATAAAAGATTCAACTCTTAAAATAGTTAAAGACAAAATATTAATACTTGGGAATTATTAACAACGTTAACTTCTGCAGGATACCTCTGTTTTCATCTTTGTTATTATACACACCACAAGATTTTGTCTTGAATGAGTTATTTTTTTAATACCCATCTGGGTACTTTAACAACCTGATACATTTTAATCAAGCCAATGTCACATAATTAACCTTACACAGAGTAATTTTCAACTTCCACAGTTCATTAAATGACAGAAATGTACACTATCTCAGCATGTTCTCAAAAATATGATAAAGCCAAAGTCCCGCTGTCTTAATAGAAATCACAGCACTAGAAATCTAAATTTGTGATAATTTAAAGTATTACATTAAAAATTAACAAAAGATCACTGTTTCATGTGTGTCAGTAAAAAGCATTAATTATCAGAAAATTAATCCTGACATCACCTTGAAAAATAAGAGATCTGATAAAATAACATCTAGAGCTCTTTGAATGCCAGACTTCATGTTTCCTAAGGAACCATCTTGTTCACTAGCATGTATCTCCAGCCTAGAAAAATCTCTCACATAAATACTTATTTAGTCAAACCAAATCATAACTAAGGCAACTATCTATCAAGTTCTACCCAGAAAGATATATGCCATAAAAATGCATTTATGGCTTAGTTCCCTCTTAAAAACATACCAAAATTTTTACTTCAGTCATTGTGGATAAAAAATTTTTCTGAAATATTTTGCGTCTTGCTAGCTGTCTCAATTAAAAGACAACAAATGTGATTTGACCTTTTCCAATGACTTGGGATCATCATGAACATCTTTACTAGATCCTAGCTGGTTTTTCTCCTCAATGTTAAGTGTCACTTCCTCTCTCTCTGTATTTAGACAACTAGTAGTCATTAACCTTGCTCCACTCTTACAGTCTTTTCTAAAATACAGAAACAAAGGAGAAAACCTGATTAGAATTCTATTCTTTAAAAAAAAAAGTACAGAAAAAGTTCCAAGAAAAAGTCATCAGGAAAAGTACATGGTTTTAAAAGCTGGAATTTTATGACATTATGGTGGTACAAAGGCATGCTTCCTTCTTTTATTTTAGGTTACATACTAAGAGCGTTGACCTTTTGATAAATGGCATGTTACAAACATACAAGTTTATTTCTTACTTAGGCTGGGAGATAAATTGAATTTGTTTCATTAGAAAATATTGGGGGTGCAGGGCTGGTAAAATTTGCAAAATCAGCAAAGCCATACTTACTCGTTTCAAGTAGACCAGAAAACAAACGAGAATCCATGGAACTTTAAAAATTAATTAAAGATCTTATGTTATATCCTTGTGACAGATTTTAAAGTCAATCTTTGTACATGGGAAAGCAATTCTAAATATTGAGGGTACTGAACACTGTAGATAATAAAATAATTTAGTAAACCTGGGTGAACTTTTTTTAATAAAAGGAAATTTCATATACCAAAGTATTTTAGCTAATATAGGTAAGTACTGTTTTATGAAATTTATTATAGGCTGTGTGCTATATATATACTAGGGGCACATGTGTAATAATAAATTTCTTAATATAGATTGCAGTCAAAAAAGTTTGAAACCCATATAGGTGAGTTTTTAATGTTCTGTAGATTGTCGGCAATCAGAAAATAGATTGTGCTTTTCCAACAATATTATTGTGTAACATACCATCACAAAATCAAAGTCATTAATGTATAGGTTGTTGAATGTGGCGGTTTCCAATGTAGTTTTAATATTATACCTAGCACGTGATTAGTACTAAAGATTAAAACTAAAAGTGATGCTTTTCTCTTGGTGTCATTAAGAAAACCCAAATAAACCTTTACGTAGCTATTTCTGATGCTTGCTATTAAAGAAGCTTTTCTTTAAAAAACTTTTATATAATGAACTATACCAATTAAACTATTAGTTAAAAGCTGCCTAAATATTTAATTTTGAGAATCGCAATTTAAATTTAACAAAAGTATCCCTAAAGTATCCTCTAGTTATCTATGTATATTAAAGTGCATATTAAAACGAAGGATCCAAACTAAGTCCCGATTTTTTAGATACTAACAGGATTCATATTCCAATCAAATCTTATTTCTCATCCTAACAACAGCAGTAGCTCCATTTTAACCCAATCACCATGGTTAATAAAGTTTTTTGGAAGAAATTATTGTGAAACAAAAGGATAAATCTAACTTGCTATCAGCCTACTAGGAATGAATTCTGGTGCTCAGCGCCCCCTAGTGACAGATCTCTGCGTATACTCCTCCCTCTACTGCCTACTCATTTTGGGGCTCTAAGCACTATACTGTAAGCTCAGCACACAGATCTGCATAAAAATATAAGTCCTACTGCCAAGAAACTGAAGTGAGAAAAGATATACCCATGGGTTTTGTTTTGTTTTTTTTTTTAGGCTAGAATCAAGCAAGAGGGGTAAAAATATTATGGGGCAAAAAGAAAGAATCTCTAAAGAAACAGGAAATGCACAGTAATGCTGGCTGGGATTTGCTCTGGCTTCAGCCAAGAATCTTTCCTATCACAAACTTTTCAAACACAGGACAGAAAATGAGCACCTTTAATTAGCAGTCACTTTGTGGTACACTTAACATCATTTTATTAAAACATCTGAAATTATCATAAGAATTCTCCAAATAGGAAGTTCCTTCACGAAAACAAGCTATTAATACAAGTCTAACATAATCCGTAAATGAAATAAAATCTAAAAGATTTACCTAACAAAGTCTCCAATGAAGTCTGGTTACGTTAGTAAGTAACAGGTCTCTCTTAAGCTAAATAGTGAGTGCTCAGATATTTATTTTACTATTTAAATTGCAACTTAAATGGTACATACATACATTATGAACAGTCTTTCTGTGTTATGCTATGTTTGAAAACACAAAAGGTAAAAAGTCAAAAGAGCATCACACGGATGCTGGGTGGTTGTGGAGCCTGGCCTCTTCTGTCCACCCTGGCTATACAGTGGGTTTTGGCACTTCCAGTTGTAATCTGAGAACTGGAGCACTACTTTACTGTCCAACCTCTACAGATGCTCTGCAGAAAATGTAGTGTAACTCTGCTTCTAAGTATTTCCAAATGCCAACTGAAAAAAAAATTCTCTGGAAAACAGATTTTCTTTTCTCTCAGAATTGCCAACAGAAAACAACAATAACTCAACCATCAGCCTGGACACAAACTACACTCTTTCCCAATCTGGATATCTAACACAGGGAAAGAAATTGTTTTCCCTGTAAGGGAAAGAGATGAAGTAAAGAAACTCATGGAGGAGACTTAGAGGACAGAGATAACTGTCGAAATGTAGCTATGTTCTTTCATCTGAAGAAGTAAGAAGAAATTAAGAAGTAAAATTTCTTTCTCAAATGATCAAAGCAATGAAGATGAGAATGGAACAATAGTAGGCAATTCAGGTTTAATGTAAAAACTGTTAATTCTATCTATAGGATAAAAATTTCTGGGAACATTACAGTACAGTAGGGAATAAGCAATTGTTGAAATAAGATCCAGAACTGTGGCAAGCAATCCTACCAAGATTAAATCCAACATCATTCTTTCCTGCACATATTCCAGAATCACTACAGTACACACTGGAAGAGCTACTTCACCTGAAAGCGGATAACATCAGAAACACGGGGCATCTGTAGGGGATGCGTGTACGGTGTTCACGGAGTATCGTCTATCTGTCTGATGTTTTCACTCTCATTAAAAGGAATTCAGTGACATAAGCCATCTTTCCCTCTTTCTTTAGATTCCATCTTCTTAACTAGACATTTAATTTAATGTGTACCTGAATAATCTGAATAACTTTATTTTAAAGGAAACGTGTGTGGAATCTATGACAAAGGAGTTAAGAATATACAATGGACAAAAGAGAGTCTCATAAATAATTGGTGCTGGGAAAATCTGACAGCTACATACATAGAAAACAATGAGATTAGAACATCCCCTCATACCATATACTAAAATAAACTCAAAAAGGATTTGAGACCTGGATTTAAAACCTGAAATCATAAAACTCCTAGAAGAGAACACTAGCAGAATATTCTTTGACATAAATCAGATCAATGATGTTTTGGATTTGCCTCCTAAGACAAAAGAAATAAAAAGCAAAAATAAACCAATGGGACTAAATTAAACTTAAGGCTTTTGCATAGCAAAGGAAATCACTGCTAAAACAAAAAGATAACCCACTGAGTGGGAGAAAATATTTGCAAATGATATGATCAATAGGGGGTCAATATCTCAAGTATATAAACAGTGCATACAACTCAGTATAAAAAACAAAGAACCCAATTAAAAATTGGGCAGAAGACCTGTATAGACATTTTTCCAAAGAAGACATACAAATGGCTAACAGGTACATGAAAAGATGCTCAATTATGATCAGTTTCCCTCATAATAGCTAATTATGAGGGAAATTCAAATAAAAACCACAATGAGATATCACCTGTTTGTCAGAATGAAAGGTGAAAGTGAAAGTAGCTCGTGTCCGACTCTCTGTGACCCCATGGACCGTACAGTGAATTCTCCAGGCCAGAATACAGGAGTGGGTAGCTGTTCCCTTCTCCAGGGGATCTTCCCGATCCAGGGATTGAATCCAGGTCTCCTGCATTACCGGCAGATTCTTTACCAGCTGAGCTACCAGGGAAGCCCCTTTTGTCAGAATGGCTATCATCAAAAAGTTTACAAGTAACAAATGTTGTCAACAATATAGAGAAAAGGGAACCCTCATGCACTGTTGGTGGGAATGTAAATTGGTTCAGCCACTATGGAGAATACCTCGGAAGCTCATCAAAAAACTATAAATAGAATTACCATATGATCCAGCAATCCCATTCCTGGGACTATATCTGAAGAAAACAAAAACACTAATTTGAAAAGATACATGCACCCCAATGTTTGCAGCAGAATTATTTACAATAGCCAAGGTATGGAAGCAACCTAAATGTCCGTCAATAGATGAATGGCTAAAGAAGATGCAGTATACAACTAAAAATGAAAAAATAATGAAATTGTCCCATTTGCAAAAACATGGATGGTCCTAGAGAGTGTAATGCTAGTGAAATAACTCAGACAGAACAAGACAAATACTTAATGTTATCACTTATGTGTGGAATCTAAACAATGAAACGAATGTATATAACAAAATATCAGTAGACAGTGGCTCAGACGGTAAAGCGTCTGCCTACAACGCAGGAGACCCAGGTTCGATCCCTGGGTCGGGAAGGTCCTCTGGAGAAGGAAATGGCAACCTACTCCAGTACTCTTGCCTGGAAAATCCCATGGATAGAGGAGTATGGTAGGCTACAGTCCATGGGGTCGCAAAGAGTCAGACACAACTGAGCAACTTCACTTGGTCACTTGATTGGAGAGGGAAGGGGCAAGATAGGGATATGGGATTAAAATAGGTAAGCAACAAAGATATATTGTACAGCACAGGAAAATAAAGCTAATATTTTATAATAACATTAAATGGGAGTATAACTCTTAAAAGTTTTGAATCACTGTGTTGTACACCTGAAACCAATATAATATTGTAAATCAACTATACTTCCAATAAAAGAATGTGTGTTGAAGAGCTATGTAAATGAAGTTACTGGCATTATACGTTTTCACTAGGTTAGGGTAAAGTACATGTAATTTACTGTTTTTCAGCTTTTTCTTTCATTAAATATTACTTTCCTTGTAAAAGAAGAGAATTTGTTTCACTGTTTTAATACTGAATGAATTTTTATATAAAGGAACCTAATTATTAACACACAGATATTTTTAGCAAAGGGTGGAAGAAAGAAAGAAATGAAAAAATTAATGCACTAGTAGCAAAGAGCTATCTGAATCCTATATGGGTAGAAATGCTTCCACCTACTGAGTATTATTTAACATGTTTCTTTGGTGAAATCTTTTATACAGGATTCCAAAGTAGATTAGTGACAAACATTATAGGTTACTTTATAGAAATATAGAAAAGAGTATGAAAATTTAAATAATGATATTATAGATGACTTTAATATATGAGTTTAACTTCTAATTAAGTTCATATCTACTTGCTTAGTACTACTGAAATAAAAGTGCAATTCTGAGAACACCATATACTGTACCAGCCTGGAGGCCTGAGAGAGGAGAATGAAAGGTAAGCTTAGAAAGAAAAACTAGATGCCTATCTTGTAAGAAGACAGAATTTAACTCCAAAATTTTTATTATTTGTTATTATAATAATAAGATCACACAAATAACCCAAAAATGTTTAAGTTAATTTTTTAATTATCATAACATATTTAGACCTAGAGAAAAATGTGGGATATATGACTATCTTGATTTAGAAATACTTCCAAGGGCATTCCAAGAACATTAAGTGAAATGAAAATGAAGCCAACAGAATGTTCCAATAATACTGTTTATTCCCTAATCTACTTAAATTTAATTTTAAGCCATTAGGATTTTCTAAATATTCTAAATTCAGCAAATATTTATTAATCATCTACCAAGTGCCACACAATGTATTAGGAATTTGAGTTGTAGAAACAAAAACATGATCTTTTCCCTCACAGAGGCTGACAGAGGATTAAACAAGCAATATATAAAAGAAGTGATCTGCTCTGCCTTGAAGATTAGGGAAGGTTTCAGATAGGAGATGAAACTTCATCTGAGACCTAAAACAAGCCAGGTAGACAAGCAAGGGAAGATACTCAAATGAAGGACACGGAAGAAACCAAGACAGAGGGGAAGAGACTGCTCAGCACCTACTGGGACTTGTAAATTCTTCATGGTTAAGGTAAGGGGACAGGCAAAGTACAGATGTGACTTGACTTTAGACAGACAGAAGTCAGGTCAAGTAGGGGTTTGTGCCCCAGTTAGGTTTTGTAAAAGTCTCAATCCAACAGAAAATGAGTACCAACATAGTCCTTGGATTGTATTCATTTGCAATCCAAATGTAACTCCATCTAATGAACCCCCTCCCTGAAATATGGAGGAAATAATATCTAAGTCCTTTCAGCCTCCTGCAGCTAGCTACATTTTTCGAAAATAATCACTAGAGCATTAAGCAGTAATAAGATTCAACAGAAGTACATGCACTACACCATTTCTTTTTACCAAGCTTCCCTTGAGTTCAGATGAAATAAAGCAAATCAACTATTTGAAGAAGTTGACTTAGCATTAAAACCACAAGGTAGAAACATTTTGGACTGCAATGGGAACAGACTTTTGATAACTAATCATTTTTTGACTATAAACACAGAAATCTGTGTAGTTTAGAAAAGTTCTATTTTAAGTGATTATTTTAACGTTCTTGAAATAACCAAGTATTTTTACAAAAATGTTTAAATGTTATTTCCCACTGGGATGCCAATTCAAGTCTTTTGAGAACTCTCTGCCTCAGAATGCTATGAAGTCATTTTTCTAACTAGAAGATTTAATAAAGCCTTAATTTATTTACCAGAAAGCCAGAAATGTTTTCCTAATTTCAAACACTCACCAAAAACTAACATTTTCAAACAATTATATTTTGTCACAGTGAAGCACAAGTGAACAAAGATAAACAAAATAACATTGTTCTGCTTTTCCTCTAAAGTGCTGTATTTCTCAGAAGATACAGTTTTTGTCAGTGTAAGTAAAAGTGACTGTTTTCAGATTAAGCAGCTGGCATGTAATCAATAGTTATTACTGGCCTTCTGGACATTCCACATATCCAGATACTAATTCTGAGTATGGGTTCTGCTATTATCTCTCCAGGGCAAGAAGACTAAAAGGCTCAAATGTGCTTCTCTAGACAACAGATTAAAAAAAAAATTAAAACAGTAGTCTATTTTAAAATGTTACAAACAATTCAATTTTCTACCTTCCAAAAACTGTTAATTGCATTTCAGCGTCTTATTAGCTACCTTGAGTCACAAACCACTTGGGATAGTTTGCGTAGAAAATCTGTCATCTCCTTTATTGTAACATAGAGCTTTCACTCTTTTACTTTTAAGAGGGAATAAGAGAAGGTTAGGTTTCTTTAATCATAGCATAATGTTCTTCAAAAAAAGTCTAAAGATTTATAATAAGTAAATCTTGAAATACCCACCACCATTAATCATTTGAAGAATCTTGAGAGAATTTTATTTTTTACTTCTTTTCTCTTCTGCTATCTACAATGGAAAGGGCTCATTTCACCAAAGAAAGCTCTGTAAGATGGTGCCAATTCTCATTTGTCTGAGATAATTTGGGTTTCACTTTGGATAGGAGGCATAGCAAAAAAACCACTTTGTAACTATTCTCAATATACTGTAGCATACAGTATGGTGCTGAATTAAGCTTTTGTCAGTATTCAGTCCTAGCACGCTACATCAGGAATAAGAAAATGAGCTCTTTTTCTAACTATTTTCTTAAGTCAATTTATTCATAAAAAATTGTGGCTACACATGAATGAACCACTATTGAGTATCCACAAAGGGCTATTAATTTGCAATTCAGAAAAGAAGTACCATACATAAATTGTAAATGATTGGTTTCTGTTAACATACTTACTACAAAACTTAATCATCAATTTGGAAGTCAGAAAAGTACAGTCATGGATTTCTGATCTGAAGATTATAGCTAATAAAGCTAATAGCCTGTTCACCAGTGATCACCATTAGAAAAGAAATTTTCTTTGGAATGAGATTCCAGTTGTTTTCCCAGTAATCATGATGACTTTATCCACTCACCCTACCTTGACAGGTGATCTGTAATTCATAAGCTTGTGTATTTATGAAACTTATTTTGTATACATTATACACTGGCATGACAACACTGTCCTTTATAAGCCAAATTAAAAATTTTACATATCAGTTGACATGAGTTACTATATCACAGTGTGACTTATCAGCCAATGATTAGTTTCTGAAAGGTGAGAAATGAATTCATGTGTTAATTTGACTGGGCTAAGAGATGTCCAGACAGCTGGTAAAATATTTAGGCAGGTGTCTGTGAGGGGGTTTTTGAAGTGTTTGTCATTTCACTCAGTAGACTGAGGAAAGAAGATCCACCCTCAACAATGTGAATAGGAATCATCAAATTCCTAGAGGTTCCAAACAGAACAAAAGATGAAGGGAAGGGTGAATTCCCTCTCTCTGTTCTTGACATCCACATTCTCCTGCCCTTAAACTTCAGAGCTCTTAGTTCTTGGGTCTCTGGACTCTAGGATTATACCCATCAGATCCCCTGGTTCTCTGGCTTTCAGACCCTAACTGAATTACACCACTGGTTTTCCCAGTTTTCCAGCTTGCAGACAAGTAGATTACAGGACCTCTCAGCCTAGTACAGTCAGCACCTTTGCCATCTTTACCCTTATTCTATTTTATACCAATAATGAAAGAATGAATAAAACATTGATGGTTAATAACTACTGCTTAGTTACTGTGTGCAAGGCATTGTCTGACAAGCATTCAACACTGATTATTACATTTGATCCTTATAACAATTCTAGGAACATTTATAATTCTATTTTACTGATAAAGAAATTGAGGCACACAGAGATAAGAATAACTTGTCTAAGATCACACTACTATAAATGATAAAGATGTGATTCAAATGTATGCAATCTGTTTCCAGATCTTGAATACAACTAATACGTCTCCCTCAGTAAATTAATAATGTCTTGTAAATTTAATATAACTGAAAGAAATCATTAGAAATAATATGAGTAGAAATCTTTCACTTTAAATGTCTATAATATATTCTGTTGTATATTTGTGAAGGAAAATTAACAAAGTTAAAAAATATGTACAGAATAGAACTTTATCCCATTAAGACTGTCTACACAATGAGTTATATAATAAGAAAGATTTTAACGTTTTCTTTCTAAGATTAGAATCCTCAATTAAAATGTTTTTACATATTCTTTATATGCAAGTGCTTTTAAAGAATACATTATACATACAAGTAGAAGACTTACTATACTACAAAGTTTAACAAACTTTCATTGCTCTCCTACTATGTACTATAATACAAATTAGATATTTAAATATAGTTAAAACATGAATTCTAAACACAGTAAGCCTGCATATAAGTGAAATATATATAATAGAAAACAACAATGTGATAAAGAGATATAAAGGCACATTGAGCTGGAATGATTTGTTCCGCCCGAGGGACGGGAAAAAGAAAAGTAAGGCTTCCAGAAGAGGTAATGGTCTCAGTTAGCACTTAAATGAAATGGCCAGAAATATAGGTGATAAAGGTCATCTTAGAGATCTTGGACAGAGAAAACAGTATGTGTGAAGGCACAAAAACACAGCAAGTTGAGAGATTTCAGTAGGTGATATGGCTACAGCACAAAATTCAAGACAGGAAGTGGAAAGTGATGAGCTGGAATATTAGCTAAATCAGGAAATTCCATTAGAAATACTCAGACATGTATGTGATGAGGATCCACTGAAGGGATCGGAGGACTAACAAGCCCTCCTATCCATTCCTGAGTTGGGTTTTACTCCAGAAATAATTATTTAATGACAGTATTTCCCTAAATGTTGTAGTGCAACACCTCCCATCCCCACCTAAAAAGAAAGTTACTTTAAAAAAATAAAAGGTATTGTAGTTTCAAATTACCAAAGACTAGACTAAGACAAATATTACATACCTTAATGATGCAATAAACCTTGAAATCAGCAGAATTAGCTTACTTTTCATTTCTTAGTGGAATGAAATTATCAAATATTAATATAATATTTCATTTTTGTTGGAACAATCTGTAATTATTATAATCTAGTTCTAGATCAAATCTTAAAACGGTTTAAATTCAAACTACTATAAAAGCATAACAATTAGAAAGAGAAGGAAATCTAACACATTTGACTTCAAGCTCTATTTCCCATTTAAAGGCAATCAAGAGTTTAAATTTGGAACTAATATACAATATAAAAACATTTATTATTTACAAAGTGCTCTACATTTTCAAACTCCTTTACAGTTATTATTTTATTCATTTAAAAAGTTTATTATGGAGGTGTAATTTCTTTCATGAAATGAAAGGAGCAGAGACAAAAAGGCAGGCACAGCAGGAGTCAGAGTAGCCTTACTTAACAGACAAATCATCTAAGATCAAGCATGGAAAGTACATGAAATGATATCCCACGTCTGTTCTCTAAACACGTAAGACACTCAGGTTTGAGATGGTTCAATAAAAGTAACAGGCCTCAATCTGGCTCTCCTGACAAGGAGACAATCCAAAAGCAGATTTTTAAAGACAGTATTAAAAAACAAAAAAAAACAAAATAAAATAAATAAAAAGACAAAAAACAAACCTTAAAATCTCACATCTTTAGAGCTGAATTGATGATAGTGAGGGAAGTCCTATGGCAAACTTTGTTTTAACTATTTGAAATGCCAGCGTAACCCACTTCATGGAGACAAACTTTATACATGTGACAGTCAGCTTATTACAAAAGAGAATCCCAGCATCAACAAAGATATAGATACAGATGTTGTAATCATACTGGAGGGTTAAGACATAAAACTAAAGACTAACATTTCCATTTCTAGGTTAGATCAAGCAAGACCACGATTAAACCACAGTTCAAGATGCCCAATAACCACGTGGAAAGTCTTAGAATCAATAGTAATTAGGTAAAACTGCGAATCATAAAACTGATGGTGTTTTCCTCTTTGTACTGGCAGCTAAACGCTTAAATTTTATAGCAAATGAATAAGAGTTAAGTAAACTCATTCTTGTCTTTCCTTTCATTGTCTCCTCATTTTGTTTCTGTCCTTACTCCTTTATTTAATCTGAATGAATTGTGTAAACTTTCCTAAATCCTTTCTGAAACAAGAGAGAATTTAAACTAGCTGGCTAAACAAACAGTAACCAAAAAATGAAAATGGAAACATTACCTTTTCATCAAAATTACAATCAAGTCTTCTAATTAACACGATGAAAGTGCCAGATGAATTATCTCTTACTGGCGGAGGCACTATGGGTTCACAGGCATTCTCTGGTTTTGAGTTAATCAAAAAACCCTAAAAAAAGAATTAGCAATAAGTTTTCTCTCTGTTAAACTAAAAATAAAAAAAAAAGGAATTCAACTTACTTCTATAAACATCTTTTGAATTTGCTCCCCACATTTTGCATTACGCTAGATGAATTATCTGGCAACTACAACAGTTTCTACCTGCAAACTGCTCACAACCTCAGAACTACTAAAGTAGTATTTGGTTTCCTAAGCATTTTTTAAAATTCCATTTTTACTATTAAACTTAAAAAAATAATAATAACACATAAGTCCATCACCCCAGAGACAACCACTGTTAGCATGTTGATATTTTTCCAACAATGATTCACATTTCTAAATCAAGTGAATACTTTTTAAAAAGTAACTACTGATTTTCTTTCATCAAACAATAAAATGCACAGCATTTCTAGGAATTTATTCTATAGAATCACTGGTCTGGGTATATAAAGGTGTATGTAGAAAGATGTTCCCTCTTACATTGCTTTTAACCAGAAATTATGCACATCAATATGGCAGCCATTTAAGAAATTATAATATATTCTTTCAGTGGAAAATAACAGAATCACTAAAAGGAATAAGATAAATCTATACATATTAAACTGAAAAGGCATTCACAAAATAACTACCAATTAAAAAAAAAAACAGCAAGTTGCTCTCCCAAAAATACAGAATGGTTTGACATCTAAAATGTATTAATATAAAATGTTATATTAATAGTTTAAAACAGAAAAACCAAAATCAATAAATATAAAACACTGAATAAACACATAAAGATATTATCAAAGTCTTCAAATTCATTTATAAGAAGTGAGTAATTTTATAACTTTATCAACAAAGGTCTGTCTAGTCAAAGCTATGGTTTTTCCAGTAGTCATGTATGGATGTGAGAGTTGGACCATAAAGAAAACTGAGTGCTGAAGAACTGATGCTTTTGAACTGTGGTGTTGGAGAAGACTCTTGAGAGTCCCTTGGACTGCAAGGAGATTCAACCAGTCCATCCTAAAGGAAATCAGTCCTGAATATTCACTGGAAGGACTGATGCCGAAGCTGAAACTCCAATACTTTGGCCACCTGATGCGAAGAACTGACTCATTTGAAAAGACCCTGATGCTGCGAAAGACTGAAGGCAGGAGAAGGGACAACAGAGAATTAGATAGTTGGATGGCATCACTGATGCAATGGACATGAGTTTGAGTAGGCTCCGGGCGTTGGTGATGGACAGGGAGGCCTGGCGTGCTGCAGTCTATGGGGTCTCAGAGTCGGACATGACTGAGCGACTGAACTGAGTAATTAAGGCTATGATACAGTGTCTTAAAACAGTCCTGTATGGTACATGAACTGGTCGCACCAACCATCTATTCTACAGGATTTGGTAACTTCTCCTGCCTTAAATGAACTGCCTGGCTTGTGAGAGAATGTTTTTGCACATGTTTCAGGAATAAAATACACCATACCTTCACTTACTCAAAGAATAACTCCCTTTCTTGACTCCATAAAGCGCTTGGTTTTTACTTTGCAAGGATACAGAACTGTGGTTATCCTCCCAACAAAGAATACTTACTTCATTCATATTAAATTTGCTCCCTGCTGCCTTTCCTGTGCCTTTCTGCACACAAACTAACTTTATGTCTTAAAACCAAATCACATAGCGCAGTTCTTTTCAAGACACTTATAACAGCGATTAAACTCAAGCCATGTGGCAGCAACAGGGTATATAACTCAACTGAAGTGAAGACATGAACAGCTATGACCAAATTTCCTGTAAGGACAACTCCATCATGATCGCCATCTAGCGGATAATAAGTGAAAGACACATCCCAATTTCAGATATGTTAAAACATGGGGTAATAAAGTGTTATCTTGGAATCAATTCGGGGCTTAGAATCTTAGAATCAATATATCAACATGGGGCTTCCCTAGTGATCCATACAGTAAAGAGTCTGCCTGCAGTGCGGAAGACCCGGGCTCCATCCCTAGGTCGGGAAGATCCCCTTGAGAAGGAAATGGCAACCCACTCTGGTATCCTTGCCTGGAAAATTCCATGGACGGAGGAGCCTGGCAGGCTACAGTCCACGGGTTCACAAAGAGTTGGAAATGACTGAGCAACTTCACTTTAGAATCAATAAATGTATAGTACGTACAGGAACACAAAAAGGTCTATGAGTGGAACCAGGAAAAGGCTTTTGCTTTTTAATCATTTCTGTATTGATGAATCTGTTATGTATTATTTTGTGTATGTATTATAATGTATATATTATTATGTATTATTTTTAGACATAAGATAATTTACAAAACTTAAATACACATAAGCTAAAAATTTAAAAAAATCTATTTGTATTAATGGAAACTGAAGCCTAAAAAAGAAAAAAAACAGGTTTTTGTTTTGTTTTGTTTGGGGAGCGGGGGGCACATGGCTCATGGGATCTTAGTTTCCTAACCAAGGATCAAGCCAGAATACCTGGCAGTGAAAGCACACACTGGGCCACCAGGGAATTCCCCAAAACAGGTCTTAAAATTATTGAATATTATTTTTCCTGTGGACTATGCTAAAAACAGTAACTTGATAAAATAGCCTACCAGTTCCTATCCCTCCCCCAGATATGTCACTTAAAACAGTGAAAATTTATTTTGTTTCATCCACAAAGTCTACAAGGCAGTGTAATGGAGTTTGCCAATTAATTCAGCAGAACTCTCTAGTCCTTTAAAGAGTGGCCAAGAAGGTGCTCCTTTATTCCAGGTCCACATGCCTCAAGTTTCCCTCCACAGCTAATTCCTTTTTATTAAAAGGATGCTTGCTCTGCGATCAAGGATCCTCCTTATCCTTATTTACTGATGGGGCAGTTTACACCAATACGTAGGAAGCCCAAGAAAACTACCAATGTCGAGAAGACTCAGAGGGGATGCCCATCTTTCTTACCATTGTTGCTGTAATTCTCTGATGATGAAACAAGGAGTCAGGACAAAAATAGTGCATTCAGACTGGCACCTCAGTATCATCAAATGTATAACAGAATAGGTTTGTGGTATATATATTTATGGATTTTTTAAAAAGCTTTTATGGCAATACATGAAGCAGAGTGCACAAAAGATGGTTTTTCAGCTTGATGAGTGTTCCCAAACTGAACATACCTGTATCAGGAACCAGATATTAACAGCACTCCAGGAGCTCCCTTCATCATCCCTGTCAGTGACCACCCGCCTCCCCATCCAATCAGCAATGTCACTACATGGACTTTGAAGAGCTTAGATCAGATTTTGCCTAATTTTATACTTAACATAAGTAGAACCAGACATACAGCAGGTTCTCTTTTAGACTTCTCTCAGTACTGTATTTCTCAGACTCATTCCTGCTCTTCAGCAACCTTATTGTTAAGATGTATTTGGCAGATCTTACATTTTCATTTCTCTATAGTATTACATGGTATGAATATACAAAAATGTATTCTACTGATGAGCATTTGGGTAATTTATAGTAGGCACTATTACAAACAGTGCTGTTATAAACTTTCCAGTACAAGTATTTTCATGAACACATGTGCATGATGTTTATGTACAAAGAAGAACCATAGAATATCAAGCTGGATCACAGTTTCAAGCTTTAGTAAATACCACCAAGCAATTCAGTTTTCCAAAGTGGTCTGAGTTACCATGTTTTAATTGGAATATTCAAATAACCTAAACTTAAAAATCATACTGAATATAATTTTGTTTTAACACTTCCAAAGTATTTAGAACTGTGAAACTGCAGGGTAAGTGTTATGACAGAATACTTTGGCTGATAAATTACACTGTTAATGAAGTCAAAAAGAGACGGATAATTTTAAAAAATGGTTTTATTTAAAAGACTGTTTCAGGCTGAAAAGCCTTAGACTTTCCTCCCTTCAGTTTGAATGGCAACCATACAATGAACAAAATTAAGAAGAGTATGTGTGCGTGCTCAGTATCTTTAGTCATGTCTAGCTCTTTGCGACTCTATGGACTGTAGTCCACCAGGTTCTTCTGTCCATGGGATTTTTCAGGCAAGAATACTAGAGTGGGATGCCATGCCCTCCTCCAGGGAATCTTCTTGACCTAGGTTAAGGAGAGTATATGCAATGATAATGTCAACAAAAATGTTGAAAGCAAGGGAACAGAGCATCATTCCCTTTGTAAGAATATAAAAGTAAAAGCATGAAGAAAAAAAAGTGGTGAGCTGTTTTGTTAGTGAATACCTGAGGTTATTAATAATTAACAACTGCAGTAATAGCAGGCAGTTAACATTTGTTGAGCCATGGTGCTGAGCACTGTGTGTCAGGCACTATGCCCTTTAAATGCCCTAATTCATTTAATCTTTTCAATAACCCTATGAGGTAACTCCTATTGTTATATCCCTATTGTAAAGAGGAGGAAACTGAGTCTCAAAAGAGTTAGGTAACTTGTCTAAGGTTACACAGAGCAGGCATGTAATCCCAGGAAGTCTGGCTCCAGACCCTACATTCTCAACCACTCTGCCATACTCCCCCTGCTGGACAGAAACAAACAAACAAACAAACAGGTGAAGAACAAAATGGGCAATAAGAAGAGAAAGGCACATTTACAAAAATGAACAAATCGTTAATCTAAAAGGCAGTTAAGGTTGATTCCAAAATTTAATACAACCATGTCAAATGATAAAGATGTCAACAGAACCTATCATAACTTTTACATTCAAACACAGACAAAAAGAGTCACACTGATCAATCAGACTTTATCAGCTAACATGTTCCTAATGTGTGACAGATTAATTTGTTTCTAGGATGTTAAAAAGATCCACTGCCATTTTCTCTAATGCTTTGTTAGACCATTCTTCTAAAATCTACCAGTAACTTTCACATACAAGGTACGCTTAATTCCCTTTTCACAAATTGCTGGAGATTACTCTCCTCTTAGGCAGTAAAACACCCCTTAACCATTACTCATTATTTTAAGTTCAATAAGATAAAACAAAATAAAAACAACATGAAGTACAAATGCACAGATCAGAGAAAATTATTCTATGTGAGGCAGTAACAGAAAAGGTGATGTTTGACTTGGTTCTTAAACTTTACTATAGTTCAGTCTGGTGCCCAAAGCTAATATACTACTATAAGTGATCTGACCAATACAACAACAGACAGGAAATATCACACTTTAACCTTTTCTAGATACTATATGTCAATTGATGTGCCATAAAACCAAATTAGGTTTCTGACAAACACATTACAGTCCTTTCAACAAAATTTTGACATGCTGCTACTAAGCTATATTTCTTCTCTTTTCAGAACCTATCTTTTAAGACTTGAGGGCAGATTTAATTCTAGTATCAATTTTAATTCTTAAAAATAACAACATAATATATAAAAATGTAAAGACTGTTGCCTTGAGTTTTACTTAACATAGAAGTAGTTATTTGTCAGGATTTTGATTTTGTAAATCTCAAGCTCTATGAGGAAAAGTCACCTGGTACATGCTTCTCATTCAGCATGCAGAGATATTGCTTCACTCAGGGGATGTATTTTGACATTTTAGAAAACAAAATCACTGCGCCCTCTGGTGGACAATGCTTTTTAGTTAGTAATAGGTTGCATACTATTTCACCAGAATACCCACTCATACCATTATCATTCTTTAGAAAAATTAAAAATTGTCACTTCAGTCTGAACAAACAGGGGTTTACATGGTGGAGTTAGCGGTAAACAATCCACTTGCCAATGCAGGAGACACAGTGAGACACAGGTTTGATCCCTAGGTCAGGAAGATCCCCTGGAGGAGGACACGGCAATCGCTTAAATATTCTTGCCTGGAGAACCTTCATAGACAGAGAAGCCTTGCAGGCTATAGTCCACAGAGTCACAGACTTGACATGACGGAAGTGACTTTAGCACACATATGGTGAATCAACAAAGTGGAAAATTAAAAGCTCAAAAGACTGGTACACTTGTAGGACTTGATATATCCAACAAGATGGTTTCTTTAAAACTGAGGAATTTTAAGTGAATTGAGCTTACACTGTAATTATATGTCCTTTAGGACAGTCTTCTATATTGCCATATAATCAATACATATCAGTAAGGAATATTTATTCATATTTTATAGTCTGTAGTACTTGGCAAATCCTCTAAGAACATAAAAGCTTTAAATGTGTTAATCAATTACAGAGTTCTTAACAAAATCTTTGATAACAAAAAGTTCAGAAACAAATACAGAAAGTAAATCTGTGAAAACTTAAAAGACAGCAAAGAAATTCTCCTTCAGTTTTACAAACAAAAGTGAATCCTGAGTAATATGTCATCATAACTGTTTACAATTTGTCATTATCACAAGTCAGGCATGTGCTCAGTATCTAAGTCATGTCTGACTCTTCACAACCCTACGGGCTGTGGCCTGCCAAGCTCCTCTTTCTATGGGATTTCCCACACAAGAATACTGGAGTGGGTAGTCATTTCCTTCTACAATAACTCAGTTATAGTTGAGCACAATCTAGTTAACTAAAGTTGAATATAATCTGGTTATCAGGCTGATGAACAGGGTCAGACTTAAAATTACTGATAGCAATGGTCAGATCCTAACTACTGAAGTTATCCCGGTATGCAGTATTCAAAGAGAATGGTGAATAGCAGGAAGGGGTGGTACAGGTACACAGATAAAATTAAGGAGAACAATACAAAATAATAAGTGTTGGTATCGGTATTGGATTTTCGGTTAACTTCAAAGATGATGATCACCGATTTCTTTATTAAATGAAATAAAAAATACAGTAAGTATGGGAAAAAATAAATTATTTCACCATGGCAAACTCTAATTTAAAGAAGCTTGATACTATCAATCTCTCCAAAGTGGTCAGAAGTTCATATACCAGCCATACACAAGAATACTTGGTTTCCCATTTCCTTGTCAGCCATTGATTAAGACTTGTTTTTTCCCACTGATCTGATGAGTGTGAAACAACCTTTAATTATACTGTACACAAGGAGATAATTTTAAGGCTATTCAGTATAACACTGTAATAGCTAAAAACTGGAATCTTACATATCTACCAACAAAAGAATAAAAAAATAAATTGTAGCACAGTCATAAAATGAAGTACTATTCTTTGAAATGAATTAAGACTATATAATAACATGAATTTCAAATACATTGTAGGATGAAAAAGGCAAGTTTAAAAGCCTCATGAAACATATAAAAGCAGGCACAACAGTGTTTATAAGGTAACATGTTTTATAACATTAAATGGGAAATATACACATAAATTTTAGGGTAATGATTATCTATGAGAGGGAAGATAAGGGAACCTAATTGGGACGATAAAAAGAATGTTTCAGTGGTATTGGTAACATTTTATTTCTTCTTTAAAAAATGGTAAACTATTCGCATCTAAGTAGTAGGTATATTGGATATTCTGTTGTTTCCCTATTCTGTTTCCAATATTTCATAATTTTTAAAATTAAGAGCAACCTAAATGTATAATGACACAAGGGATTGGTACATTATGGTATAATTCCAGTACTGCAATAAATTACAGAATTTCTAGTGATGCAATGAATACATATATTTTTACATGAAAAGATACCCATGATATTGGATATGTTATGATATTGCCAAATTTTAAGAAGTTGCAAAGTAATATATATAAATGGATGATTTTCAAATTCTTCTTTTCACATCCTACATCATCTTAATTTTTATAGTGACCATATATTACTCTTATAACCAGAAAAATAGGTTTTCATGGGCAAAGGAATAAAAAAGTACCTTTTTTTTTAGGTAATTATCGATTTTTACCATATCAAATTGATAAAGCCAGCAAGAAAATCTAATGAAAACTACTAAGCGAACGAAAACAGAAATGCCAAGCATTTCTGGTGAAGCAGGGATGTACGCAGGCTGACTACGTTGATTTACACTATCAGAACCTAAGCCTTCTTTCACTTCCAAGGTGGCAAGAGAACAAACAGGACAATGCGGGTGGGTCCAAGGATGGTGGAAGAGACGAGGGCCCAAACTGTGGAACAAAGGAAAGGAACCAAGGTTGGCTTTTAGGAATTCCACATAAGATGGGTGAGATGCCGTGGATTTTCTCATGCACTCTTTTCAGGCCCTCCCTTTTATGCTCTCTCCCAGCTGCCCCACAGCTAAGTGATAAGCTACCATAATGAAATAATTCTTCATTATTTTCTATCTCTAATGAGATTCTATATTCCTTGATTCAGTAATACATGAATAAGCAATCATCACCTTTGAAATTAACAGGAAAAGGCTTATTTTATATGTTCAAAAGTCACTGAAGAAGCATTTGTGCAATTGAAAATGCCTTTGTATTTTAGAATTCTCCTTTTATGTATAGCCAGGTGGTTTTATTCCTTATTTTGATGGCCCTAATTCCTTATTTTTCCTTCAAATAGGAAATTCTGACCTCTGTTTTAGCCAACAAATTGAAGGTGACATTGCAACAGTTCATAGTTCTTAGGAGAGAGGCAGCCATGCACATTCAGCCTTAACCAAGACTTCTTCCTATCACAAAGCCGTCAGGTGTCTGGGCGGAAAAACACAGCAGCAGTCCTGAATCTGTCTTGAGTATCTGCTGCAAAGGAAGCAAAGGAAGTCTCACACACAACCACACATTTCCTTGCCATATTTGCATTTTCCTTCACAGCAAAAAAAAAAAAAAACACCCACTCTCTTCTAATCTCATCTTTACATTAAACAGAATGATTTCTTATAAAATAATCCTAAAATTAACTAGTAAATTTATTTTCAAAGAATAGTACAGTTTGCGAAAAATTAACTGGTAATGATGCTATAAGGCACTAATTTAAGAATAACGATCAGAAAAGAAAAAACTAATTTTAAGAGGAAATCCTTTTTATTTGTACCTTTGTCTGTTTATGTATGAGGAAAGGCAGTCAAGGACGAATCTGCCTGCCAACATCTTTATCCTCTCTGTCTTCTCATTCACATGAAGAACTTAGGCTGAGTACCAGGTTACAAAAACACTGTATACAAACATCATGGTACCAGATTTCCCTGGTGGTCCAGTGACTGAGACTCTGTGCTCCCAGTGCTGGGGGCCCTGGTTCGATTCCTGGCTAGGGCACTAGATCCGACATACTTTAACTAAGAGTTCATCTCTCTCAACTAAGACCTCATGCAGCCAAATAAATAAGTATATGTCAAAAAAAAAAAAAAAACGATCATGGTAAATCCAGCCCAAAGGGCGTTTTGCTGAAAACAAGATCTGCCATTGACAGGAATACTCAGCTCAGTTCAGTTCAGTTCACTCAGTTGAGTCTGACTCTTTGCCACCCCATGAACCGCAGCACGCCAGGCCTCCCTGTCCATCACCAACTCCCAGAGTTCACTCAAACTCATGTCCATCGAGTCGGTGATGCCATCCAGCCATCTCATCCTCTGTCGTCCCCTTCTCCTCCTGCCCCCAATCCCTCCCAGCATCAGAGTCTTTTCCTATGAGTCAACTCTTTGCATGAGGTGGCCAAAGTACTGGAGCTTCAGCTTTAGCATCATGCCCTCCAAAGAGCACCCAGGGCTGATCTCCTTCAGAATGGACTGGTTGGATCTCCAGAAACCCCAAATACTAGGCTTACCTTTCAGAGATAATCTTGATTTGAATTTTTAATAATCATTATTATTCCCTCTACTTGTCAAGGCACTTCTTAAAAGCAAAGAAACAAGAAACCTAGAAAAGTTTGATCCCCCTGAGACTGGCCTTTGGTGTATAACTGAATTATTCCAATGATACTGATAATATACAGAGAATCTAATCAGAAACTCTGCTAGCATTACTAATCTACATGATAAAATCTTGACTATGCAATAATGATGCTTCAGTAGTTGGGTATTCTTTCAAAAAGGTAAAAATAGGGGCCTATTTTACACTATACAATAAAATAATCCTGAGCAGATTAAAGACCTCCCAAGCATGGAGTGAAGGGCATGGGAAAAATTTACAAATTTTGCAGTAAACAGAGAAAAATATTTCAAGACCTCAGGGTAGGGAAGGATTACTTAAGATATAGAAAACTCAAAACATCAAAAAAGATGTCTACATTAATTTAAACTTAGGCATAATTTTAAAAGACAATTTTAAGTTAAAAAGCACAAAGAAGAAAATATTTATAAGGCAATATAACTAAAAGATTAAGAAAGCTGAGCGCCAAAGAATTGATGCTTTTGAACTGAGGTGTTGGAGAAGATGCTTGAGAGTCCCTTGGACTGCAAGGAGATCCAACCAGTCCATTCTGAAGGAGGATCAGCCCTGGGATTTCTGTGGAAGGAATGATACTAAAGCTGAAACTCCAGTACTTTGGCCACCTCATGCGAAGAGTTGACTCATTGGAAAAGACTCTGATGCTGGGAGGGATTGGGGGCAGGAGGAGAAGGAAATGACAGAGGATGAGATGCCTGGATGGCATCACCAACTCAATGGACATGAGTTTGAGCAAGCTTTGGGAGTTGGTGATGGACAGGGAAGCCTGGAGTGCTGCAGTCCATGGGGTCGCAAAGAGTCAGACACAACTGAGCGACTGGACTAAACTGAACTAAAAGATTAATGTCTGGACTCCTAAAAGTCAATAAAAATTAAAAATTTATAAACCAATACAAAAATGGGTTAAAAAACAGACAAACCAGAAGCCTGCTTGACCAATAATGCTATATCTCACTAATAATTACGTAATGCTACGTGCAGGTAGACGTAAGAGATGTGGGTTCAATCCCTGGGTCAGGAAGACCTTCTAGAGGAGGGCATGGCGACCCACTCCAGTATTCTTGTCTAGAGAATCCATAGACAGAGGAGCCTGGTGGGCTACAGTCCATAGAGTCGCAAAGAGTCAGACATGACTGAAGTGACTTAGCACACATACATGCACATCTCACTAATGCTTGCTATCACTAATTATTCAAGAAATCCCAAGTAAAAGCAGTATGATAGCACTTCATACCCCATCAAGTTGACAATCCTTTAATTCTGATAATAAGTCTTGGCAAGAATATGGCAAAAGAGTAACACTTACTTGTAAGTTTTTATTTTAGTGAGGCAGGAGAGAGAATGGAATTACAACATCAAACTGAGAGGTTAAAGACTTTCTGCAGTGTCTAACGGGGACTCTCAGTAAGGAACTTCTTGTGAGGATCTAACTCTGGACAATAAACACACCATACAATATGTCATTATCAGGTCTCTTATAATGTATTTAGACTTAAAGGAACATACTGATGTCATACATCTTCCTTTTGGATCTGAGACACAGCCAATAAGGTCTCAAAAAAAAAAGGTTTTCTGTTAAAGGTACTGGCTAAAATATATAACCAATTGGCTAAAATATATAACCAAAAACAAAGAGTTTCCCCCAGGTAAAAATATCAAATCTTTCTTTTAAAACTTCAACAACACTAACAAGACATATTTTAATTCTTGTAAGATTCACATTTTTACATTAAAGCTAAAATTTTCTTTTGTTCCTATTAGCTTAATTGGTGCATATGTAAATTGAATCAAGCAATTTCAATTGATATGTTATATCATATATATCTAATCTTTTATAAATGGTGGAATTGAGTGATACTATTATAAAATCTATAGATTCTACAGAATTTTTTTACTATGTTTTATACTAATATTTTATACTATTATAAAATATACAGATTCTATCTACAGAACATAAGCCTACAAAAACTATCCCAACCAAACACTCTGGACAAAGCTCAAAAGTAATAATATTTCTCAGCTATGTCTCTTAATGCTATAACCATACAATATTTTTAAATTAACTTGGTTATATTTTTAACACATCTGTTTAATCAGTTTTATAGACATTACACTACTGTGAGCCATGTCCACTTTATAGTCAAGTCCTCCTTGTAAACAATAAGAAGTAGGCTAGCATTTGTGAATTCTGATTCTGGGCAATGGCAAGCCAGTCATGCAATTATAAAAGCTATCTATAATGATCCAACAATTTGCAATTTGTTAGAATACTCTCTTTACTATCACTGTATTTCACCTATTGGGCTTGCCCTATAATTACAGGGTAAAAGCAGGCAGATATTTAACACTATTTTTTTTCCCCAGGCAGTGAATAAACAACAGTTGTCAAAGTACCTTTTAAATGTAAACTAAATGTACAATGAGCTTCCCAGGTGGTTCAGTGGTAAAGAATCCACCTGCTAAAGCAGGAGACTCTGGTTCAGCCCCTAGGTCTGGAAGCTCCCCTGGAGAAGAAAATGACAATCCACTCCAATATTCTTGCCTGGGAAATCCCATGCACAGAGGAGCCTGGAAGGCTATAATCCACGGGGTCGCAAAGAGTCGGACATAACTTACTGACTAAACAACAAAATTTGCAATAGCACAGAAGAGCTACAATAAGACTATGGTTATCAGGAGTTAATGAAACTCTTTAAAACAAGCTTACTAAGCAGAAAGGTTCTTCAGTGAAAAGGGATGGTTGGACCCTTTATGTGGAATGGAAGAAAGGCTGCCAACTCAAAATCGCTGATAATCAGAGAAATACAAATTAAAACAAGATAATTCTTTTGCCCATCACATTGGCAAAAGTTTAAAAGACTGATAATATCCAGGATTGGCAAGGGTGTAGGAAAATGGATATTCTCATACCCATCAATACAGCTTTTTAGAAAAGTAATTTAGTGCATCTAAGAAAATTTTATATATAAATACCCATGCACTCATTTATTACACGTCCAAACCTCTATCTTAGCAAAATAACTGGCTTTAGATAAGAAACCAAAATATCTGAATATTTATTAATAGAATATGCATGGTCATTCATGTTACAAAACACCAAAACACCAAGCAAGGCTGCGCAAAGATCTCTAAGACATAATGCTAATATGGGGAGGTGGGTGAATCAAATGTGAATACTATAGTGGATACCTTTCTTTCATAGTGCCCAAATTTTTGAAACCACTGTTTCCACACTATGATCCTACCTTCCTGAAGTAGACCAAAACAACAAAAATAACAATAACAACAACTATATTATCCAGCCTCCCTCACAGCCAGGTATTTCACTAAAGTATTAATAAAGCTAGTAACTGTGTGATCTCAGTTCAGTCGCTCAGTTGGGTCCAACTCTTTGTGACCCCATGAACTGCAACACACTAGGCTTTCCTGTCTATCACCAACTCCCGGAGCTTGCTCAAACTAATGTCCATTGAATTGGTGATGCCATCCAACCATCTCATCCTCTGTCGTCCCCTTCTCCTTCTGCCTTCAATCTTTTCCACCATCACGGTCTTTTCTAACAAGTCAGTTCTTCACATTAGGTGGCCAAAGTATTGGAGTTTCAGCTTCAGCATCAGTCCTTCCAGTGAATATTTGGGACTGATTTCCTTGAATATCTTGTTTGATATTCAAACCTGGTTTGAATTTCCTGCAATTCAAAAGCATCAATTCTTCAGCACTCAGGTTTCTTTATGGTCCGACTCTCACATCCATATACGACTACTGGAAAAACCATAGCTTTGACTAGACGGACCTTCATCGGCAAAGTAATGTCTCTGCTTTTTAATATGCTGTCTAAGTTTGTCATGGGCTTCCCTGGTGGCTCAGAGGTTAAAGCGTCTGCATAGCTTTTCTAGACTGTGTGGTCTAGAGTCTGTCAATTAGAAAAATCCAGGTGATAGATTTGAGGAAACAGTTTGGCAAAGGGTATCTCTTTGATGAGCTTGAGTAGACATAGAGGCAGATTGTTTTAAGACCACAGAAGCTTCTTGGTCAGAGACAAGGTTCTGTGCTTTTCTCTGGTGGTCAGTGGCTGCCATCAATCTTTTATCATGGCAGTTCTACGAGGTGCTTCCGGGTTTTATTGCTGAAACAGTCTGGAAACTGCTTCTCCAGGCTACGATACTCTCAACATCTCTATCCCTTCATAAATTCCTTTCTGGATAAATTAGCTAGAATGGGTTTCCTTATAAAAATTAAGAAACCTTTCATATACATAATGATAACCACTTATGAACTTTACAAGTTCATAAATGTATGAACTAAAAAACACTACATATTTAGAAAAGGATCTGAAGACTATGAGAGCACATAACAACCTGATGATGAACTCTAAAGAAGAAATATGTATAGGTGAGGAAGAGGGTACAGCAAAGCTTTTTCCTTTTTCCTCTACATACCTCTTTTCTGTTTAAATATTTTTACAATGACAAACAGTTGTATAATACTGGGATTTTTTAATAATTTAAAATCTTTGAAAAACTTAAAAACTGGTACATCCTACCCAGAGATGCCTGGTATCCTAGTTGAGAATAACATTTTTATGGCACTTAACTACGGAATTAAAAAAAATTAGAACAAACTGAAAACATTCTGTGGTACATATATACACAATTTCATGTATTCTCACTTACATAACATAAAAACCTTATATTGGAGCACAGAAGGATTTTTTTAAGCATGACTCCAGAGGTAGAAGAGAAGATAATAATATGCAACTATAATACACAAATATAACTTCTGAAACTTTAAAGTTAAAAGATGAAGGACAACGATCTGAGGCATATAAGGCAAATAACAGATTAATACTTTCAATATACATTCTTACATAGCAATACGAATGGACATTTTAATTTAAAAATGGGAAAAGTGCATTAGCAAAAATTGGACAAGCTAAATATCCACAGTAAAAAGATTAAACAAAATTATTCAAAAATCCATAGTATTTCATGATATTGCAAAACCATGCAGTCACAGCAAACTAAAAGGCAGATCCTTGTCTATTAGCATGAAAAGATGTTCCAGTTTACAATTAATTAAAAATGGCAGGTAACCAAGTGACATATTTCTATTAGTATTAAACATAGGTTCATTATATGTACATAAATATATATGCACAAATATTCGTACATATATCTCAACAAACACACAGCACATATTCTAGAAGAACAGATCTGAAATAGCAAATGCCAAATGCTAATAGCAGCTAGTTCAGAATAATAAAATACAATCACAAGTAATTTTCACTTTCTTTTTCATACCTTATCAATAGTCTGAGCCCTTTATGAATGAATACATATAGGTTTTATAAGTAACAGTAAGAAATATTTTCATCCTTTAAACAAAGAGCAATAAAGATAACTTTATTAAATATCCTGTAATTTTAATCATATATTACTATTTTCTTACCTTTAAACCTTCAGCTGGAAGTCTATAACCAAACCTTGCTGGAAGGTCATCAAATGTCTGAGATGCATTTTCAAAATTATACTAAATATAAAATTAAAAACAATCAGGTTACAACCAATGTACACATAACATTAAAAACAAAAAGTCTGTTAAATTATTTAAATTGTCATTTCCACGATTCTGATTTACTATCACAGCTTATCACAATTCAACTTTGTAAATGCATATCCACTAAGAAAGGAATATATTGATAAAATTTACTACATATACAACTGTTTCAATTGGATTCTGATTTCATGTAATTATTATTAAACAGAAGCAATAATTCTGTTAACATTTAACTACCTACTGTTTTCCTCACTTTTTCCCATAGACAATTCCCTAGCAAGGAATTTTCTAGACAGATTATTTTCCAGTAAGAATTCCATTTTATTTTCTCTATATTATAAGGGTCTAGATATAAAGCAAGCGATTTACTGGATTTCTGGATCTAGCTTTGAAAGATGCCTTTTCCCCAGAGAAAGAAGGAGTATCAAACCATCCTTTTAAGACTGCCATTTTTTAAGTAATCTGAACACTTTTGTCCAGGACTGAAAATGAAAGATCTAAATTCAATGAAATACATACACATAGAAAGCTGAAGGTATTCAATCTCTTTAATAACTACCCCCACCCTGTTCCTTATAGATACAGATTTCTATTCTACAATATTTCAGTCCTCCACCAAAAGAGAACAAAACAAGGATCTGCTATACTTTTATAATGAAAGATAACAGTAATGATAATTGTAAAGTGAGCTTACTGTATTATTTAAGATGCTGTGTTCAATGTGCTTTAAGGAAAACAAAAGAAACAAGGAAGACATGAAACTAAACAAAAATGGTAAACAAGTAACTTTTGAAACATAGGTGAAATTTACACAGTGAAACAGAAGTTAAGGTAGCTGTCAGTAAACTGTAGGCCAAAGACAGAAAAAAGTGAACACAATCAGTTTGAATATAGATTAAAAGGATGGAACAAAGCAAGAGTGCTATGTATAGACAGCGCAAGACAGAAGGATGGTGCAAATCTTAAATATTCACAACATGGATTAGATCACACATCCAGATTGCTGTCCTTAAATCAAACACCCACTGGGGATCCTCATTCTAGCCTCATGTGTCATTTGCCAGAGACAGGTGGATCAACAGCTCTGCAGGTTAACAGCAAATTACAGCTGTATTCAGATGTAAATACCTCAGGTCTCTCCACCAGAGCAAGCAAACACTGGATCCAGACACTTTCCATCTGTTAAGTCCCCTTGTTCATCCTCAACTATACCGTAAACATACTGTCACCAGGGAAAGTGGAGGCAGCATACAGACTTGTTACTGTTCAGTCGCTAAGTGGTGTCAGATGCTTTGTGATCCCACGGCTTGCAACCCGTCAGGCTCCTTCTGTCCATGGGACTTCCCAGGAAAGAATACTAGAATGGGTTACCATTTCCTTCTCAAGGGGATCTTCCCAACTCAGGGATCAAACCCTCGTCCCCTGCATTAGCAGGTGGATTGTTTACCACTGAGCTATCAGGGAAGCCCAGCATAGAGACTGGACAAACTAATAACAGGAAACACAGGATTCGGGTAGTGTGACTCTTCACCCTATCCTGTGTATTAACATACCCATCTTTTATCTATGCTTCTCACTGTATGTTTGTAATAAATTCAATAAATTGTAACTCAACTATCCAAATTTGATCACTGAACCTATCTATTCTGTTACCTCTGGGATAATCAGCCTGGAAGTATACTTGAAAGCCAGCAATGCTTCAGAGTAAATTCTTATTTTAAAAACAATTCATATTTGCAGAGTACTTTATGGTTTACATATGAAGAAGGAAATGGCAACCCACTCCAGTACTCTTGCCTGCAAAGTACCATGGACCAAGGAGCCTGATAGGCTACAGTCCATGAGGCTGCAAAGAGTCGGACACGACTGAATGACTTCCCTTTATGGTTTACAAAGTGCTTTAGTCAACAAAGTGCTTTTACCTCCATTATCACAATGTATCATTTAATCTCTTAATTAAAACATCCTTCTTTAATTGATTTGATTAAATTTTGATCAGCTTTGAGCTTGAGACAGCCATTTAACTCCTCCAAGGCCAAACACACTTGGCCTCTATTTAAGAAAATAGATCTAGATCAACACAAAGAAAAAGATAGATGTGTACAGGCAGTACTTTTTCTAAAGTGTACTTTTAAGATTAGGAAATGAAAAACCTACAGCTGTGCTAAAGTACTCTTTTATAACTTCCTATTACTGAGGAGTTTCATGCTTTTGGCTAGAATTTCAGAAATAAAATATCTAGCTTGAACTATAGTACTTGTAATACTGGGACTTGGAATCCAAGTTTTGTAAGTGAGTGAGAGTCATTTTGAAATTGCTTTGCCTTTCCTCAGGAAAGCAAATGTTACTTTGCTCACATTGCTTTTTACAATCACATTGTTAAAAAAAAAAAAAAGTTTCTATCATGAACAAGACAAACAGAAAAATCTTTAGTACAAAAGTGCTTTACTTTTTTAGTACAGTGGGGAGCAAGGGGGCCACTGCTGCTCATGAAATTAAAACACACTCACTGTTAAAATAGAAGTAAAATTATTCCTCTCTGGAATCTCAGGCTCAATGATTACTGTGCTTTAGTTTTAATCTCCTTATTTTGAAAAAGTCTCTTCCTAACTAGTTCTCCTTGACAGCAGCCCTAACAGAAATTTAATTCAATTCTGTTGTTCACTCACCAAGTTGTGTCTGACTCTTTGTGACCCCATGGACTGCAGCATGCAAGGCTCCTCTGTCCTCCATCATCTCCCAGAGTTGCTCAAATTCATATCCATTGAGTCGGTGATGCTATCTAACCACCTCATCCTCTGCTACTCCTTTCTCCTTTTGCTTTCAATCTTTCCCAGCATCAGTGTATTTTAATTCAATTTAAAAAGCAACAAATGGCTAACAATTATGGAACATTTAAGACATCATGCTAAACATTTATTCAGGTATTCACCTATTTAATCTTTAGGACAATACTATAAAGTCATCTATTATTATCATCAGTCTAATTTTACAGACTGACTACAGAATAAAATACCCTGCTTGAAAATAACTTGCTCTCGTAAATAAGAAGAACCAGGATTCTAATCCAGGGAGTCTGGCCTCAGATTCCTGGCTTTTAACCCACTGCCCTATACTGTCTCTTCTCCAATC
This sequence comes from Bos indicus, assembly GCF_029378745.1. NCBI lineage: Eukaryota > Metazoa > Chordata > Mammalia > Artiodactyla > Bovidae > Bos > Bos indicus. Next base: position 118,697,439 of record NC_091760.1, read on the forward strand.
TCATTTTCATAAGTAAAGTGAAATTTAAGAGATGTTATATCACTTAAGGACATGGAGTCACAGAGTGGTAGAAGTGGAATTCAGCCCAGACTGTAATTCCATCGCTGGAGCTCTGAACTTACCTTTCTGTAGGATCCAATCCATCCACATTACAAAGCACTAGGGGCTTCTCTCCCAACTCTGCCCATTGACCCCTGGACACCTACCAAGCAATGAAATGTCTCTAACAAATCTCTACGACAGAATCAAAGGGCAGACTGGAAATAAACAAAATTGGGTTGTTTGACTCTCTGAAATACAGAAGATGAATACTACTTCTCAACAAGATCATGGTCCAGCTTGAAGCTAACTAGTCACTGTAGCCTACGGACCTCAGAATATTCAACATTCATCTGGTTGTCTCTAAAGTATAAGGCCCCTGCCAGTTCTAAAGCTCCACGTTTCTAGATATAAACTTACATAATTAATAACTTCATATTTCCTTTTGGGTTAAAGAAAAGAGAATGAATGGCTAATAAAAACAACAATAATCTAGAGTTCCAAGGAATAAATGCTATTAAAAGAAAATATAGAAGAAGGAAATCTCCAAGGAAAAAACTATTAATCAACTCAAATATTTAGTGAACTCCTACTGTGTGACTCTTACCAGGTACCAGAAACATAAAGTTTAGTAAGACAGAGTCCTGTCTTCCAGGTACCCGTGACCTGGGGCACTTACTGACCAGTCAGCAATACACGATACAGTAGCATCTCGTATCCTGTGTGTGTGTTAGTCTCAGTTGTGTCCAGCTCTTTGCGACCCTTTGGACTGTAGCCTGCCAGGCTCCTCTGTCTATGGGATTTTTTAGGCAGGATTCTGGAGTGGGTTGCCATTTCCTCCTCCTGAGGACCCTCCTGACCTTGGCTTGAACCCGCGTCTCCTCTGTCTCCTGCACTGCAGGCAGATTCTTTACCCACTGAGCCATGAGGGAAGCCCCCCATATCCTCTCAGAACTTACCAACTAGTTGGACAAAACTGTTGCCAGCAAATTAACAGTCAAGTGGGAGAGTTTAACTGCCAAAAACAAAATCATCTGGCATACAAACAGCATGACTTAACACTGACTATAGCTTTTCAAAAGCAACATTCTAATACCTGTCCAAAATGGAGCCAGAATCAACCTGATTTCCAACTTATTTAAATTTTATTATTACAGATACAGATTATAGTGATGTTCTTATTCAATTAAAAGAAAGAGCTAATGTTTTCAACCTTTTAACTCCCTTCCTCTGAATGACTGTGTTACCACATCTGGTTCCTCTGCCTCAATTTTTAGTTCCCCTTTTTGCCTAGACACATAACCCCACAACCGACTCCCCACCAGCTATCTCTGCATTCCTGTCAGCCTCTATCGTTAATGTCAATATAAAGACCAGATTTAAGTAGCTCTCATGCTGAACAGTTCCTTCACTAGAAGATATCAACATACATTCCACACTAACCTGCCTGAGGCACAGGCAGCACTGCTGGCAAGGACTGCTTGGTCTTCTCTAATATTTTGTGCTGTATCTAAATTAAAAAATACTATTTAAGGGACTTCTCTGGTTGTCCAGCGGTTAAGAATCCGTGCTTCCAATGCAGGGGGCACAGGTTCCATCCCTGGTTGCGAAACTAGATCCCATATACTGCAATGAAAGCTCCCTCCCACACATGGCAACTAAGATTTGGCACAGCTAAATAAATAAATAAATACATATTTTTACATACAACTTGAACAGTCACATAAGACCAAGGGAGTGAGTGAAAGATGATGAGAATGATAATTATAATGAAGATAAAAAGATAAAACATTTACTATGTGTAGATACTATTCTAAACAGTTTATTTAATCATTATAACACTCCATTAATACTAATTAATATTAATTAATTTTAAACATTAATTAAAACATAACATTAATTAAAAAAAATTAAAAATGGAGGCATTTAGAATGACCAAGTATTTTGATCCATATCACATAGCCAGTCATATTCACAGAGCAATCCACTGAAAATCATTTAACCCTTCACATAGCTGAACCATAGAATAGGTGAACAATTCACTTCAGGTTAAGGAAAAAAAAAAAAGAATCTGCCTACAATGCAGGAGACCCCAGTTCGAGCCCTGGGTTGAGAAGATCCCCTGGCAATCCACTCCAGTATTCTTTCCTGGAGAATCCCATGAACTGAGGAACCTGGTGGGCTACAGCCCACAGGGTCACAAAGAGTTGGACACCACTGAGCAATTAACACTTCTACCTCAGGTGAAAAAGAAAGAAAGACAAGGAGTGGCAGATGTCAGAAAAACAGAAGGGAAAAAAGGTATGGAAACCAGCCTGGCTCTCTGAAGTTCTGCAGTGATTCTAGGCCCTTCCACAAGTGCCACAGTAGGAAGAAGCATGGCTGAGGACCACAATAAAGTTTGGTCAGCAACAATTTTGGCCCTTCTGTTTCTTACCTAATATTAATAAGCAAACCGCTTGCACCCAGAAAGAAAAACCAATAAATCCTTAGCATAGTACCAAGAGTATAGGTGTACCCACACAAACATATCACATGTACAGATACAGTTAATTCTTCTTTTTCTAGCTTCACAGAAATGAGAAATAGTAAGTATATACACTCCCTAGTACAGAGGACAGTGAGACAGTAGCTCAGAAAGGACTAAAAGATTTTGATGAGCAGCCTTCTTCTCTAAAAATTTTTCTACCCACCATCAAAGACAAAATCGTTAGGCTTCTCCTCTGGACTCATTAACATTAAGTTAAAAACATTTATGGCCATTTGTACAATTTTTTAAAATATCACTATCAAAGTCATTACAGATACACTAGTGAGCAAGAAAAAACAGCAAGATTCTATGTAAACACATAGCATGTAAATCAATGTGGGCACCAGCACTCAAAAGAGAGCGCAAACACTCTCACAAGCAGTATTTATCAGGTACTTATTGTACATGAGATCTTATGTTAGAGATCAACCAACTAAGAAACGAGCACTTATACTCGCAAGTAACAAATATGTGTACGAACTTACATGTTTGTAGGTAAACACTTTTTAAGATTTCATTATTTCATTATTCACTCTATCATTTAGAACTTAAAAAAAAAAACTTTCTTTAAGGGATGTTTTTAGACATGAATAAATTTTACTGTTTAAATTTACTTACTGCTAAAATGTCTGCTTCTACAGGCAGGAGGTTTAAGAATGCAAAGAGCTGGACAGTCAAGATGGTATAGACTTGTGTGGCCGACAGCATGAGCATCCCTATGGAGAGCAGCATCTCGCTGTAAAATCACCTATAAGACAAGGAGAGAAGCAACAGTAAGTTCTGGGGCTTTGTCTCTGAAAATAAGTTATATGATAGATTCATTCCTGATGCCCAAAAATATCTTTTAAATTATAAACATGGATTAACATTAAAATGAAACTAGTATTTCAAAAGCGTAACTGTTTGCACAGATTTGGACATTTAAGTAAACAGTGTTAGTCAATACCTACTTAACTCATGGAGATGAAGTTCTGTTTTAGCTACATAATAAAGTAGTTCTCAGTTTATAGTGTGTGTTGGTTGCTCAGTCGTGTCTGGCTCTATGTGACCCTACCCCGCCAGGCTCCTCTGTCTGTGGGATTTCCCAGGCAAGAATACTGGAGTGGGTATAGTACAGCTTGTCTACTAACTCAATTGTGGGAGAAACTAGATTTCAATCAAAATAATGATTTAAAAATACACAAGCACCTTTGACTTAACATTTTTTACAATCTTAAAGAATTACAGTAATTTTAAAATATAATTTGTAAATGTACGTTTTACTTATCTTTGAATATTATACCCACATTAGAGAATTTTTTGAAAAAATAGCCATTTATTATAAAGTAATACTTTTTGTCCTTTCCCTATCAAAGGGACATAACAATACATAACAATACATAACACACCTTTTTGCCTCTCTATCTCCCAATGGCACTAGTGTAGCTACCTCTGCCAACCTCATCCAATTTTCTACACGAATCTTTATCTATCTTACAGCAAAAAGATGCCATGAAAGAACTAAATGGTTAAGTATCAAAATTCTCATTGGGAAGCCTCAACCAACTGTATAGTATATTTTTTAAATGGTGAGAATGAAGTATGCAAAGACAAGAGCCTATATAATGAATTACTTCTTTAACTATCACAAATTCATATAATGACAATTCTGATGACGACTGCTGCTTGTAAGGGGTTTAGACTTAAGAGACTACCAGATAGACTCAAACTCTGACTCTCAAACACACTGAAAGAGAAATATTCTTGAATAATTTTTGAACTACTGTCTTGCAAAAGCCATTAATAGCAGAAATGAAATAAAGGTAAAAATACATTAAATGTATAGATCTGTTCAACAAAGACAAGAAATAAATTAGTGGTTTCCTGGGATGGGGCTAAGAGGGAGACAGGGGGACAGACAGGAATGGAAATGACTGCTCATGGAAATGGGGTTTCTTTTCAGGACAATGAAAATGTTCTAAAATTAAGACTGTGCCGATGATTGCACAACTCTATAAATTTACTAAAAATAACTGCACTTTTTACTTTAAATGGGTAAATTTTATGGAGTATTATATAATTCAATAAAGCTGTTTTTAAGATTTGTAGATTTACTGATATGAATGTCTTAGGTAAAATACATTTTTATAATATATCTCTGTTGAGAAAAAAGTTAAACACAGCAGGCCTGAGACTGCTATCCTTAGAAAGATCTGCTTGCAAGGTTGGCCAATTGTTGGCATCTGAGAACTTAAGATTTCAGGAGGATTGCTATCAGTCCCTGATAAGAACAGCTCATTGTGTCTAAATGCTGCAAACAATGTGGTTTATGGTGGATACCTTCTTCCTTTCTGGGAGTCTGAGAATTTGGTGCATGCTGGGTGGAGGGCGCCTACCTGAAGAGCCCTCACTCAGTACCAACCCTGAGCACTGAATCTCTAATGAGCTTCCTTGGTAGACATTTCACATGTGTCATCATAACTCATTGCTGAGAAATTAACCATATCCCCTGTGACTCCAGAGACTCTTAGAAGCTCATGCCTGGTTTCTTCTGGACTTTTACTCCATGCACCTCTTCCCTTTGCTGATTCTGCTCTGTACCCTTTCACTGTAATAAATCAGAATCATGAGTAGTCATATGCTGAGTCCTGTAAGTCCACTAAGATAGCAAAGCAGTGAACTTGGGGCTGGTCTTGGGGACCCCCATCATAACCACAATATACCATTTCTGGGCAGAAATCACACCATAAAAACATAAAAATTCTTATAAAATAAAGTGTGGTTGCTACTAAATTTTACTAGAAAGAATTAGTATACAATATACTGACCACTGACCTGTTTGGCAAAGGTGAATAAGAAGTATGACTTCACTCGTAAAGTTTTGGAATTCCCAGCTAACTTTAGGGGAGGGAGAGGAAGAGAGAGTTTAGAGGGAAAATAACTCTAATGATAGGAATAATAATAATCCCAACAACTATAACTGACCACTTACTAAGTGCCAGGCATTGCTCTAGGCATGTTATTGAATTTAACTCATCTAATCCTAACAACACACTATTAGGTGTCATTCCATAGTTGGGAAAACTCAGGCCCTATTAAGTAACTTGTCCAAGATCAAACAATGAGTAATAGCAGAGCCAGTATTCAATCCCAGGCACTCTGCCTCTGAAGTCTACATGCTAAAGCCCAACTGAAAATAGCATCAGTACCCAAGGCCGGTGTCCAAAAGGTAGAGGAATGGACCTATGCTCAAACAGGCACTTAAGGACTTCAGCCCAATGCTCATGGCACAGTGGTCACTGTGGTATCAACTTCTTTTGCTATGTGTGTGTCTGTGTGTGTTTGTAATAACATCAAGTAGGTTTTGGCTATACATGTTTGCTTTTGCCGCCTTTTTCAAAATAACACGTTCAGGAGTTTCTAAAGTCTATTTACAAAACTAATTCTTATTCTAATTTCATTGTAGAAAATGGGAGAAAAATCGAAATCATTCATAATCACCAAATAAAAGAACAACCAGTGTCTATATTTTGAGGTATAACCTCCCATTCTTTTAGCTATATGCAAATTTAACATATATATTTAGCAAAACTGGAATACACTACACTATACATGTTTTGTTAACTATTATTTTCACTTACTGCCTTATGAATATTTTCCTAATTCATTACTACATTCAAAAAAAATTAAATCACAAACCCTGTACCATTAACATCCCCTCAAGAACCCTAATAGTACATGAGGCCCTCTAGGGCTTCCACCCCTTTCAAATCTTTTAAAATTATTTCATATATTGGGTACACATATCTGACTGATATATAAAATGAAAACTACTGGTCTAAAACGTGGCGTATAATGACCACAAGATACCTTGTACAGATATTCTTTAATAGATTTAATGGAATCCCCATTACTGGAGGCTGGATTAGCTTCTTGCTTTAAACTTTTTATTTTATATTGGAGTATAGCTGGTTAACAATGTGTGTTAGTTTCAGGTGTAAAGCAAAGTGATTCAGTTAAACATACACATGTACCTATTCTTTTTCAAATTCTTTTCCCATTTAGAATGTTACAGAATATTGAGCAAAGTTCCCTGTGCTATACAGTCAGTCCTTGTTGGTTATCCACTTTAAATACAGCAGAGTATACATGTCAATCCCAAATTCCCTAACTACCCCTCCTCCCTACCCTCCCTCCAGTAACCGTAAGTATATTCTCTAAGTCTGAGTCTGTTTTGTAAAAAAGTTCATTTGTATTTTTTTTAGATTCTACATATAAGCACTATTATCTCTTTCTCTGACTTACTTCACTGAATATGACACTCTCCAGGTCCATCCATGTTGCTGCAAATGGCATTATTTCATTCTTTTTAATAGCTAAGCAATATTCCATTGTATATACATATACCACATATTATTTATCCATTTATTTGTCAATGGACACTTAGACTGCTTCCATGTCTTGTTCTTTGTCCATTTTTAATTGGGTGGTAGTTGCTGTTCAGCTGTAAAAGTTCTTTATATATTCTGCATATATTTCCCTTGTAAGATATATGATTGAAAAACATTTTCACCAATTCCCTGGGTTTTCTTTTCACTCTTCATAGTGTCCTTTGATGCACAAGTTCTTAACCAGGGACTTCCCTGGTGGTACAGTGGTTAAGACTCCACACTTTCAAAGCAAGAGGGTGTGGATTCAATCCCTGGTTGGGGAACAAGGCCCCACATGCCAGGCAGCACAGCCAAAAGAGTAATAACACTAATAATTTAATTTTGAGGAACCAACCCTTAATTCTGTTAATTTTCTCTTGGCCTTCTGAATTTGAGTACCTTGGCGGCTACATGTGATTATCCATATGGCTTAAGAGCACAGATGCCAGTTATTCATCAAATGCTATTCTGATAATTGCAAAATTTAAAACTTCCCCAAGCAGCAGAATAAATCCTAACCTCACATTTAAATTTGTGACAATACCATGCAACTCATCTATAAAAAGTCATTATAAACTTTTTACATTCTAAATGTTACAGATGGAGATGCATTTAGTAAGTGTTTAAGACCAACATTACTCTCAGGAATTTGCTTTTCAAATAACCTTTAACTCTGAAGATGACATATCTGACATCAACTGGCTCAGTGCCAAAAAACACTCATAAAACAGCTAACCATCTCCATAAGAATGACTTTGAATAAGCTCATATTCCATTGGTTCTCAAACTATTCTTGCGTATCACTAGGATTTCAAAAACTTGACTAAAATAACCCACTGCTAAAATAATGGTAATCTTTTCCTAACTTGAAAAATGATTTACTAGGTAGTAATTTCAATTTATTTTTCTCCAAAAATGTATCTTATACTTCAAAACCACATCAAAAGAGTACGTACTATAGAAAGCACTAACAGAAAAAAATGTGAAACAGCTAGTTAACTATTTTACTGTAAAATTTACAATAGCCAAATCACATTTTAGTAAAGACTTGTAAAAAAATTTTAAAACCCAATGTGCTTGTCATGTTGTTTACCTATATATCATACTATAAAATTTCCTCCAGACCAGTGTTCTCAATTCATACAAGTGAATATATCAATAACTTCATAATATGACTTCTAAGAGTTCAACTGAGAACTACTGAACATATCTACAGAAATGGTTGAGACACTATCACGAGCAAAAGTGTTACAATGGGGGAAAAAATGACAACATCAGGGCTTAACTTTTTAAGCAAAAATAAGATACTCAATAGTTCTTTGCAGAGGAGCTGAAGGTTGCCCGGCTAATTTCTTTTAACATGAAGTCATCTAAACTAAAAGCAAGCCTCACCTAAGATTTTTTACTTTTACTGTTAATCAATGCAAGCTTTTTTCAGATTCCATGACAAATTGATTTTTCAAACAAATGAAACAAACCAAAACTTTAAGAGGTAGGCAAACAGGTTTCTCCCTCTGGGACTCATACAAACTATTCCCGTTGTTTAGTGTGTACCACGATCCCCAAACCAGACAAGGACAACACGTATATGCAAAAAAAGTTATAGGCCAATAGACAGGTAGATAAAACACAGATACAAAATCCTCTACAATATTTCAGCAAACTGAATGCAGCAACATTTAAAAACATATTCAAACCATATTGATTAAAACCATAATGAAGTGGAATTTACTTCAGGGAAGAAAGAATGGTTCAACATCTACAAATTAATGCAATTACATGATATTAATAAATGAAAGATAAAAGTCATTTGATCATTTCAACAGATACAGAAAAAGCATTTGACAAGATTCAAAACTCATTTACATAAAAACTCAATAAAACAGGGGTAGAAGGAATGTATTTCAACATAACAGAGGTTATAAAAAACAAATCCACAATTAACATCACACTCAACAGCAAAAAATTCCTGAAAGCTATACCTCTAAGATGAGGAATCAGACAAAATGCCCACTTTTGCCACTCTTATTCAACATAGTACTGGAAGTCCTAGCCAGAGCAATTAGGCAAGAAAAAGAAATAAAAGGCATCCAAACTGGAAAGGAAGAAGTAAAACCATCACTATTTGCAGATGACATGAACACAGGATATGAAGCAACATCTTTCCAAAGAAGACACACAGATGACGAAAAGGCATATGAAAAGACGATCAACGTCACTAATTATCAGGGAAATGCAAATCAAAACCACAATGAGATAACACCTCACACCCATCAGAATGACTATTATCAAAAAGGCAAGCAATAATAAGTGTTAGTGAAGATGTGGAGAAAAGTGAACCCTCAAACACTGTTACTGGGAATGTAAATTGATGCAGTCATTTTATGGAAATAATATGGAAAATAATATGGAGAGGCCTCAAAAAATTAAGAGAACTACCATATGATCCAGCTACACTTTTGGATATTTATCCAAAGAATATGAAAACACTAATTCAAAAAGATATATGCACCCCTATGTTCACTGCAGCATTATTTATAATAACCAAGATATGAAACAACCTAAATGCCTAGCAACACATGGATAAAAAAGATTTGGTAAGCATACAGAATACTGCTCAGCCATTAAAAAAAAATGAAGTCTTACCACTTACAACAAGACACATGGACCTTGAGGATATTATGTAAGTGAAATAAGTCAGATGGAGAAAGAGAAGTACTATATGATTTCACGCGATGTGGATTGTAACTAACTAACTAAAGGAACAAACCAAATGAAGATAAAACAAATGCACATTACGGAGAACCGATCAGTAGTTACCAGAGTGGAAAGGGGCTGAGGAAAGACAAAATGGGAAAATGGGTCAAATGAAGGTGACAGATGAAAACCACACTTTCAGCGGTGAGCATCCTGCAGTATGTACAGAGATCGAAAAATGATGTAAGCAGGAACTATAATGTAAGCATAATCCAATGTTACCTCAATTTAAAAATACATCGACAGAATATAATCAAGGATACTATTAAGTGGCAAAAAGTCAGGTCCTGTTCTTCCTCCAATCTATTACCTCCCTTGTCCTTATACAGACATAAGCAGTGAGTTATCCTTTTGGATAATAAACTTTATTGAGCATTATGCATTAAAGTAGAATTAAATTTTTGCATGGGCATATAATGTAGTTCCCTACAATAAGGAAAACAAATCACAGCTGTATGACTAATACAGATGAATTGCATAAGAATAACCCTGAGCAAAGGAAGTAAGTCACAAAAAGGCGAACACTATGATTCTACTCACATGAAGTTCTTTAAAAGACAAAACAGAAGATATTCTGTATAGATTCATATTTAAGAGGTAAAAAGGGAAAGAAAAATGAGGACATTATCATCATAAAAATCAAGATTGTGATACCCTGAGGGCAAGAAAGGTAAGGAAGCGGGTGTGACCAAGAAATAGATGCTTCTGGGATGCCAGCAATAGTCCACACCTCAACCTGGGCTGTGATGAGATGGGAATTTGCATTAACTGTTCTTGAAGCCATATACAAATGTTTTATGCATTTTCTTCTATGATATCAAAATTTTTTTTTTTTTTTTTGGCCACGCAATGCTGTAAGTGGGATCCTAGTTCCTCAATCAGGGATAAAACCATGCCCCTCACATTGGAAGTTTGCAGTCTTAACCACTGGACCACCAGGGAAATCTCCCTCTATTTTTAAAAGGAAAAAAAGCAAAAATAAAGCAGCTTGCCTTTAAAACAAGACTGTTTTGCTTTGTTTTTCTGACGACATGGAAATATTATGAAAGCTAGCAAGCAGAAGCCTATCAAGATCACACATACCGAATCAACAAACAACAAGCAACTACTAAAAACCAGACATGTTCAACCCAGAGTTGTTATCTTCTCATTCAGTGGATGTGAGATGGGATCTAGTAATGTGTCTATCGGAGAAGGCAATGGCACCCCACTCCAGCCCTCTTGCCTGGAAAATCCCATGGATGGAGGAGCCTGGTGGGCTGCAGTCCATGGGGTTGCACAGAGTCGGACACGACTGAGCGACTTCACTTTCACTTTTCACTTTCATGCATTGGAGAAGGAAATGGCAACCCACTCCAGTGTTCTTGCCTGGAGAATCCCAGGGATGGGGGAGCCTGGTGGGCTGCCGTCTATGGGGTCGCACAGAGTCGGTCACGACTGAAGCGACTTGGCAATGTGTCTATAGTACATATCATCCAGGGGCTTGTGGTAAAAATAAATATTCCCAGGTCCCTCCCCAGAGATTTAGACAGAAGACTTATAATTTTACTTCTTAAAAACGTCCCCTAGTGAATCCACATGATCAAGCCAAATCTGAAAAACACTGTTCTCAACTATAGATTGGCAAGTACTATAGCAAGTCATTATTTATAAACTTCTTGTAACTCAAAGAGGAGTGGGGTAGAGGGTCAAATTAGAGCAAGAAAAAGGAGAGAGAAAGGAAGGAAGGAAGAGAAAGAAGGCAGGGAGGGAAGTAGGAACGTAAACAAAAAATAAACATATTTCTCTCAATACCACCGCTGTCACCAGTGCCAGTGCCAACCCCAGCAACAAGCCACGCAGCAAACAAGAAAGACAATCGACAATGAATTGCTTTCATAACATTAGACTCTTAAGCATCATTTGGAGAAACATTCTAGAAAATTATGGTTTTCCAGGGTATCAAATCAGGCCCAGCAGAGACTTCCCTGGTGGTCCAGTGGTTAAGACTGTGAGCTTCCAGTGCTCAGACTCCATGCACCCTGGTCAGGGAACTAAGAGTTCACATGCTACAGCTAAAGATCCCACACGCTGCAACTAAAACTGAAGATCTCAAATGCCACAACCAAGACCAGGCACAGCCAAATAAATATTAAAAAATATTTAAAAATATATGCATCAATACTTCATGCCTAGTGTATCTACACTTCAAAATATCAATCTTCTGAATCAAATTTTTTTTATGATGCTTCACACAAATATCAGTATCACCACTATACACAGATCAGTAGAAAACTTACTAATTTTGACATAAACGCTCTGCTAAGTATTTGATATGAATGTTTTTCCATCTAATCCTCAGAACAACCTTGTCAAGTAAAACAAAAACACTGCAGGGAAAAGTAACTTGCATTTTCATTCCAGTTTCCTATTTTAGGGGACTCAATTTCTAAGTGTAAATACTAGAATAAATGAACCAATTCTCATATCCATTATTCCCACTCTACCCTTTTCCTTTAATTTATGCACAATTTCTGAACAAAAAGCTGAGCATGCCCAATGCCCCATACATTGTTTGGGGCATGAAATTTATCCTACTAAATCAATGGTGTAAGAGTACGGGGTGCCAGATCAAGGCGTCCTATTCCCACTGATGATAACAACTGCTTCTTAAAATATCACTTCAAGACTCAGTTCTTGGCTTCTTTTCTGTATTACTGTTAAAAATATTTCATGTTTACATTAATAAGATGCATAAATACTATGAAATAAAACAACCTGTTAACATGTATGTGTAAACTTCGGGTGGTGGGACTCTCATGATTTTATTTTACATTTACCTGCACATTTCAACATAAACTTTCTAAAGTTTATTTCATTTTATATAACATATACCAAACAAAAACATTAAGTTCACTATGGCAATGGTTTCACTGTTATACAAATACGTCAAAGCTAATAAAAGCATAAGCTTTAAATATGTATTATTTGCCAGTTGTAAGTCAATAAAGCCATTTGTAATGTTTTAAAGAAAAATAATTGTAAATTCTGATGGGAAAAATAAGGCTGAGGGAGAGTACCCAAAAAGACTAAACCTGGGAGAAGGGTCCCCTCCTCAAACCCGGAGCTTTTCACTGGCCAAGGTACGGTTGCAGCACACGGGTAACAGAGGATTTCACCAGACTGTGCAAAGCAGAGCTGGTCCAACACTGCCAGACAAGCAGGAAACCACTCTCTGGAGCGCAGGTGTCATGAGGCTGCTGAGCAAGTGTGCAGAGGTAATCAGGACACTGCTACAGGCACAAGACCTGGAATGCATAGTACTCATGTGAAGAGAACTGCAGGAAACAGTTCCCTGGGTAAAAGCAAGCCAAGGTTGGTGCACAGGCATGCAGACGGAGTCAAGGCACTGCCTGCACAAGGCCTGACGTACATGGTGTCCACTTTAGAAGGGCCATGGCAAGGCAGGTCTGGACCGGGACTGCAGGACCAGTGAGGGCCTGTTTACTCTGGGCATGTGGCTGAGGCAGAGCACAGATGTCCCCAGGGAATGGGAGAGGGGAACAGGATACACACAGCTCTGGAGGAAACTAGGAAAGGAACACTAGGAAACTAAGAAGGAAAAAAATCCCTTCCCCTCCAGCTTCCTGACCCCTGTAGCACCTAGTAAAGCTTAACATCATGCTCTTTGTAAAGGAGAAATGGTTAGAGTGCAGTCCATTACTGCAGAGCAGGTACTGAAGGGTGAATCTGGAGCAGAAAGAAAATGAATTGATAATTTACACAGTTATCTTTCTGCTCTTAACAGTATTTAAGTGAGACAGCGCTTCTCTCACTCAGTAACAGGGAAAAAGGAAAGCGAGTACATGGCCATGAGTGTTCATCATGGCCATTGGTGCAGAATCTGAAAGAGCACCCACAGTCTTTGACGTATCACTTATTTTTAAAAGTCACACAAATTTCTTATTCTAGTCTAGGTTATTATCCATGTATGTTTTAAAACAAAATGTTTTAAATTATGCAACAACTGATTGTTAGGCTTATCAGCTTCTAGGGGTTGCCCACGTTCCTTCGCTCAGGTGACCCATGCCCCATCTTCAAAGCCCGCAATGGTATATCGATTCCTTCTCATATCACTTCATTCCAAACTCCTCCTCTGCCACTTTCAGGAAATCTTGCGATTACACTGGGCCTATGTGAATAACCCCCAGCTTCCCTGGTGGCTCAGTGGGAAGAATTCACCTCCAAACGCAAGAGACACAGGTTTGATCCCTGGGTCGGGAAGATCCCCTGCAGAAGGAAATGGCAACCCAGTCCAGTGTTCTTGCCTGGAAAATCCCATGGATAGTGGAACCTGGCGGGCTACAGCTGATGGCATTGCAAAAGTCAGATATGACTTAGCGACTAACCAACAAAAATCAAATTATGTTTGAGCATGTCTCTGTTTCCTGGCACAAGATTTTCTTGTCCCATCTTGCACTTTCCTTGCTGTAGCCCCCAAATCAGTCATTTCTCAAAGGAAGATATCCTTGTTTGTAGGAATCTTACACTAAAGTTTCTGGTGAGTACAGAATATGAGGTTAACAAATTACTCTCAAATGATTAAGGAAGGAAAGAAAAGGTTCCTGTACTGTTCTAGAAACGAGATCATTTCAAAATTAAAATATACACGTACATATTTTACATTAATCAACACAATTTCTTCCAAAGCTCAAAACAAATTATTTGAGGCTTGTCTAAATACTAGCAGTACAGATGAATGAAAATTTACCAGCTATAAAAATCACTGTGATTCCTCTCAGAACCTGACAAACTGAACTCAGCTTTTGAAGTTGGAACTGCAAAGACTATGAGGAGAGCTGTAAAATACAGATCAAAGTTCTCTGCCTGGTAAATCCACCATTTACTGATTTAAGTTAAGGCCACTGTAATCAGCTTCTAATCCTTATACATTATTCATTATATTGTTATCTAATAAAATGTTTATGGTTTTTTCTAATATTAAAAATAATGCTCAGTAGAAGATATGAAGAAAATACTGATTACCCAAAGGTTAACATTCACAGATGACAGGAGCGTTCGTCCTCATGTGCTGCGGTTCATTCTCCCAGGTCCCTACACACCCTCGCTCTCCAACCTTTCAGCTCTCCATCCTCACCACCACCCAGCCGACCTAACATATTACGGCACAACAGCAAGAGCCCTGTGATGGATACACTCCTTAATCAGATACCACAATTTCTTAAACGTCTACTCCCTTATTCTGTATCGCCCACACCATTCACATGGGCTCTACTTCTCTGATCCAACCACTACTAGCAGTTTTTTTCCAATCCATATTTTATTATCATTTTTATACTTATTGTATGACTTGTATGCTTTTTTATTAAAGTTGTATCATTTTCCCTTGTTATTAAAACTCTTCATAAATATTTTGTTAATAGCTGCTGAATGTTACATTATATGGCTAAATCATGACTTTCTCTAACTATCCCTCAACTGTTTAATATTAAGTTGAATTTACCTATTGCAATTATAAATAATTCCATGATAAATATAAATCTCTTTCCATATTTCAGATTGTTTCCTTAGTATAGATTTCTAAATGTGGAATCAATATGCCAAGGAAACAATCTAAAACTTTATATATGTAGCCAAATTGCTTTCCAAAGAGAATATTCCTATTAATATTTATAATTCCAAATAAATGTACATTTCAAACACTGATTTTCCTTTTCTCATCTTTGTTGGTGTTAGATAATAAGTTACATATGCTGTAAATGATTTTTTAAATGCCTGGCTATGTACTTAATATGCATTATTTCTTTTAATAATCCAAACAGTATCAATAGATGGTGGAAGGTCTTACTATCTTTCCACAAATATAGGCAACTGAGAATTAGATACATAACTTTAAGTGCTTATAGCAGTGCTGAGGATATAGCAAGCACATTAAAAGTATTCACTTTCTTAAGTAACTTGCCCAGCGATGCTTATCTCTTAAATAATGGTGCTACGATTCAAATACAGGTGAATATCATGAAATGCCAGCCCTTTCAGACCATCTGATTACTGTATAAATTTGCACTTATTTAATTATGTGTGAGATTGAAATTGTTCATATGAAATTTGAACAGATGAAATTGTGCATAATGAAATTTTAAGGCTAAATATTTGAAACCCTCTTTCAAGGAAAACTAAGAAAGGTAAACTAATGTATATAAATGATCATTTACATATTCAAATCAGCTACCATTTCAAGGGCTTCCCTGGTGGCTCAGTGGTAAAGAATTCACCTGCAACATAGGAGATGCAGGTTCAATCCCCGGGTCAGGAAGATCCGCTGGAGAAGAAAGTGGCAACCCACTCCTGTTTTCTTGCCTGTATACTGAATACTCCTGTATTTCCACGGATAGAGGGGCTAGTGGGCTACAGTCCATGGGCTCGCAAGAAAAATCAGACACAACTCAGTGGCTAAACAACAACAACCATTCCAACCTTATTTTTATTATTCATGGATTTCTGAATTAGATTTAAAGATAAATATGGTTTATCCCTAAGGCTTTCTCCATAACATCAGAATTCAGTTGCAAAAAAATTAACTTTAAAAATAAATATCCCCACCTTTCTCCAAGCTTAAAGAAAATAAAATATTCTTATCTATATTATAATGACCAAGGGTATGTAATCTGATACCAGGAATGCAAAAGTGTAAGTAGATAATCATTCAACACTATGCTAAAAGGACATCCCATACTATTAATATTCACAATAATCATACATCATTGAGATTAAAATTCTTTAGTGTTCCACTTCCCACTTTCTTATTTACCTATGTGATCCAGTTTATAAAGTTAAAAAAGAAGGTAAATGACCATTAAAAGAAATTAATGCTACACACAAAAATTAGTCATTTTTCTATATATCAGCAATGAATAATCCAAAAGAAAACAATTGTATTTATAAAGGTATCTGAAAGAATAAAATACCCAGGAATAAATTTAATAAGGAAGTGAAAGACTTGTACACAGAAAACCACAAAACATTGCTGAATGAAATCAAAGACCTAAATAAATGGAAAGATAACCCGTGTACTGTAAGACTAAATATTGTTGAGGCGTTCCCTGGTGGCCCAGTGGCTAGGATTCCAGGCTTTTACTGCTGTGGTCCACATTCTATCCCTGGTGAGGGAACTGAGACCCTGCAAGCCACATGGTGTGACCAAAAAAAAAAAGACTACATATTGCTAAGATGGCGATACTACCCAAACCAATCTACAGATTTAATACATTCCTTATCAAAATTCCAACAGCCTTTTTAACGCAGACATGGTTAAGTCAATCGTCAAATTCATATGAAACCACAAGGGGCCCTGAATAGTTCAAAGTAAATTTGAAAAAGAAGTACAAAGCTAGAGGACTCACACGTCCCAATTTTAAAATCTTACTATAAAGCCATAATCAAAACAATGTGGCATGGGCATAAGGATAGACATATAGACCAAAGGAACAGAATTGAGAGTCCAAAAATAAATCCATAGTTCTATGGCCTAAAAGATTGGCAATAAAGGTGCCAAGATCATTCAACAAGGAAATAACACTTTCTTCAACAAGTGGTACTGGAACAACTGGATAGTCACATGCAAAACAATGAAGCTGTAACCCTAAATTCACAATATGCAAAATTTAACTCAAAATAATTAATGACCTAAATGTAAGAGCAAAAATGATAAAACTCGTAGAAGAAAATAAAGGAGTAAATCTCCATGATCTTGGATTCCACAATGGATTCTTAAATATGACACCAAAAGTATAAGAAACAAAATAAATTGAGCTTGATCAAAATTTAAAACTTTCATGCATCAAAGGATATTAATGAGAAAATGAAAAGCCCACAAAATGGAAGAAAATACTTGCAAATCATACATCTGATAGGATCTAGTATTCAGAATACATAAAACATAACAATAACAAAAAAACAAAGAATGCAACTAATACATGGGCAAAAAATTAGAATAGACATTTCTCCAAAGAAGACACACAAATGGCCAAACAAGCACATAAAAAGATGCTCACCATCATCAGTCCTTAGGGAAATGTGAATCAAAACCACAGTGAGATACTGCCTCACATTCACACAGAGAGCAATCAGTTCAGTTCAGTCACTCAGTCGTGTCCGACTCTCTGCGACCACACGGACTGCAGCACCCCAGGCCTCCCTGTCCATCACCAACTCCCGGAGTTTACCCAAACTCATGTCCATTACTTGATGATGCCATCCAACCATCTCATCCTCTGTTGTCCCCTTCTCCTCCTGCCTTCAATCTTTCCCAACATCAGGGTCTTTTCAAATGAGTCAGCTCTTCTTATCAGGTGGCCAAATTATTGGTGGTTCAGCTTCAACATCAGTCCTTCCAATGAACACTCAGAACTGATCTCCTTTAGGATGGAGTGGTTGGATCTTCTTGCAGTCCAAGGGACTCGTAAGAGTCTTCTCCAACACCACAGTTCAAAAGCATCACTTCTTCAGTGCTCAGCTCTCTTTACAGTCCAACTCTCACATCCATACAAGACTATTGGAAAAAGCATAGCCTTGATGAGACGGACCTTTGTTGGCAAAGTAATGTCTCTGCTTTTCAATATGCTATCTAGGTTGGTCATAACTTTCCTTCCAAGGAGTAAGTGTCTTTTAATTTCATGGCTGCAGTCCCCATCTGCAGTGATTTTGGAGCCCCAAAAAATAAAGTCTGACACTGTGTCCACTGTTTCCCCCTCTATTTGCCATGAAGTGATGGGACCGGATGCCATGATCTTCGTTTTCTGAATGTTGAGTTTGAAGCCAACTTTCTCACTCTTCTCTTTCACTTTCATCAAGAGGCTCTTTAGTTCTTCTTCACTTTCTGCCATAAATAAGGGTGATGCCATCTGCATATCTGAGGTTATTGATATTTCTTCCAGCAATCTTGATTCCAGCTGTGCTTCATCCAGCCCAGTGTTTCTCATGATGTACTCTGCATATAAGTTAAATAAGCAAGGTGACAATATACAGCCTTGACGTACTCCTTTCCCAATTTGGAACCAGTCTGTTGTTCCATGTCCAGTTCTAACTGTTGCTTCCTGACCTGCATACAGATTTCTCAAGAGGCAGGTCAGGTGGTCTGGTATTCCCATCTCTTTCAGAATTTTCCACAGTTTATTGTGATCCACACAGTCAAAGGCTTTGCCATAGTCAATAAAACAGAAATAGATGTTCTTCTGGAATTCTCTTGCTTTTTCCATGATCCAGAGGATGTTGGCAATTTGATCTCTGGTTCCTCTGCCTTTTCTAAAACAAGCTTGAACATCAGGAAGTTCACAGTTCACGTATTGCTGAAGCCTGGCTTGGAGAATTTTGAGCTTGCTCAAAATTGTGTGAGATGAGTACAACTGTGCAGCAGTTTGAGCATTCTTTGGCATTACATTTCTTAGGGACTGGAATGAAAACTGACCTTTTCCAGTCCTGTGGCCACTGCTGAGTTTTCCAAATTTACTGGCATGTCGAGTGCAGCACTTTCACAGCATCATCTTTTAGGATTTGAAATAGCTCAACTGGAATTCCATCACCTCCACTAGCTTTGCTCGCAGTGATGCCTCCTAAGGCCCACTTGACTTCACATTCCAGGATGTCTGGCTCTAGGTGAGAGGTCACACCATTGTGATTATCTGGGTTGTGAAGATGTTTTTTGTACAGTTCTTCTGTGTATTCTTGCCACCTCTTCTTAATATCTTCTGCTTCTGTTAGGTCCATACCATTTCTGTCCTTTATTGAGCCCATCTGTGCATGAAATGTTCCCCTTGGTATCTCTAATTTTCTTGAAGAGATCTCTAGTCTTTCCCATTCTATTGTTTTCCTCTATTTCTTTGCATTTATCGCTGAGGAAGGCTTTCTTATCTCTCCTTGCTATTCTTTGGAACTCTGCATTCAAATGGGTAGCAATAGCACTAATTTTTTTTTTTAACTGGGAAAGAACAAGTGTTGATGACAATGAAGAGAAACTGGAACCCTCATACGTTGCTGGTAGGAATGTAAAATGGTTCAGTCACTGTGGAAAATAGTTTAGCAAGACCTCAAAAGGCTAAACATAGGATCACCAGATGATCCAGCAATTCCATTCCTTACATATACCCAGAAAAAATGAAAACTAGTTCTCAGACAAACTGTTGTAAATGAATGTTCATGGCAACAATATTCACAATAGTCAACAGATGCAAAGAACCCAAATGTCCTTCAGCAGATGCTGTATATATACAATAAAATAATTAAGCTGTAAAAAGGAAAGATTCATACATACAGCAATGTAGCTTGCAACAACCTTGCAGAACCTTGAAAACATTATGCTAAGTGAAAGAAGCCAGACACTAAACCATACATATTGTATGGTTCTATTTATATAAGATTTCCAGAATAAATGAGATCTCCAGTAAATCCATAGAGACAGCAAACTGGTGCTGCCAGGGGCTGGTGGCAGCAGAGAATGGGTACAAGGTTTTAACTTCTAGTGATAAAAATGTTAGATAGAGAGTGGTGGTTGCACAACACTGTGATTTACTAAGTACCACCCAATTATTAACTTTAAAATTGTTAATTTTATGTTGTATGAACTTCACCTCAAAAAATGTTAAGCAATTAGTATTTATAATACTTGTTATATAAATGTATAACTTACAAGCACAGTTCTTTTTTGAAGGTCAAATATGTAAATTACAAGGACAGTGATTAGACAAATTATTCTTCAATGAGGTGTTTTACACCTAAGCAAAGCAGAAATTCAACTCCTACAATCTTATGACTTGATTTAGAAATATTTACCTATCATCAGGTGGGATTATTTTTCCCTGAAGATACATTCCCTCTAAAAGTTTAACTGGATATCCTGATCATTAGAAAATGAGCCCAAACTACAGTCATATTCAATCTAACTTTGACAAAATTTTCTAGCCCCTTAGAAATAACCCTAAGTCAAATTCTTACCTGACCAGAAGCTCTCTCATTTCAATAAGCAGAATACTTTTAATTTTCAGCTGTCTTCTCAATTTACATTAATGTGGCTATGGACATAAATAAGTTTTAATGTCCGAATATTTTAAGGTTACTGATACCCTAAAACCACACAATTAACATTGTTCCTCAGCATAAAAGACAGAGTTCCTCAAATAGGATTTATACCACTGAAATAACTGGAAGCAAGATAAATATCTTCCCCATGGATCATTCTCTTAAAAGGAATATAAAAATAGATATAAAGATGCCTGATCACATTACTCCCTGCCTAAAATTCCTTAATAGATTAAACAACTTTTAGAATAAAGTTGAAAACTATAAAGTTCATGAACTGCTCCAGTTTTGTCCCTTGCCATTCCTCCTCAGTCTCCTCTAACCTCTAACTGTCTGAACTTTCTCTTCTCTCAGACTCTCCTTATGTGCCTTCTCTGGGCCACCTCGGTATAATGAAACATTTAATTTGTTCATCACTCCTTGAAGTTAGGGACTATGTGGTTTCAGATTTGAGATACTTAGCACCTAGCACAGTAATCAAAGGCCGTTGTAAAACTAAAGTATGAACAACTAGTAACATCCTTAACTGGGGTCTAAAATATTATGGCTTATTTTTCCTTCATAATGGCAAGAGGGGAAACTACATGTTAGGCTATATTTTGCCTTGTTTTTTAAAATTACAATGTAGTCTTCTTAGGAAATAACATCAAATAGGTAGCATTAGTTTTGCAGACATCCTTTTTAAACATCTAGTTTGTTAACTAAAAGCATAAATTCAGTCTGATTATTATTCAATGGAGTTCATGATTGGCTCTGTTTTATCAATATTAGTAAAGTGAAATGATAGAAGACATTTTGTAAGTCTTAAAAGCAGACTTTTTTAAGTGGAAAATTCAAAGTGCTTCATTTTACAAGTGAGGAAATGAACTGAGAGGTCAAGTTATTTATGCAAAGTCACCAAGCTACTTATTGGGCAAGTTGGGGAACACCCACATACCCAAATTCTTTTAATGGTGATGCTTTCAGCTACAATATAACTGAAAAAAATTTCACTTCAATCACTTCAAAAATTTCCACTTCAATCTCATAGGCAATGCATAAGCCAGGCAATGCAATTCACAGCACACTTGTCTTTCTTCAATCTAGTGAGCACATGGGTCCCTTAATATTTGTTACACTCAACTGATTCCTCTCTCTTTAAGATCCGGCCCTTGCCTTAACACAACTTCCTTCTCCCCATCATAAATATTTAATGAGTACCTACATTTGCTGAGTATTAAATACATTAAAGTCATTTCATTAGGAAAAGGGGAAATGGGGAGACATGCATGAGTCAGAATGATGCAGTCCCTTCCTTTAAAGTGCTCTACAAAATTAGTTACAATCTGCTACAGTACTCGTACTTTATCTGTTCAGAATCATGACTTTATATTAAACACAGAATACAAGAAAAATCTAATTACTTTCAACTATTAAAATTAACCTTATTTTAAAATAAGCTCCATGAGGACAAGGATTTTTTATTTTTAAATTTATTTTTGGTTCACTAACATACTCCGCATGCCTAGAACACCACCTGATATAAAAAATACCTCAATATTTGTTGAGTGAATGATTGTGATAGAAAAATTCATAAGTAGTGGAGTCCAAGTAATGTTTCCACCAATGGAGTAACAGATCATGCAAACCTTCCTTGTCTTAATGCTTATGCCTAATGACCAATTTTTTATTTGATTGGCCAGCTACTTGGGCCTTGCATTACAGGAAACTGAAAACAGTTCAGAGATCAGTAAATTACTATACTGCTTAATTTAGTATCATGCCACTACCTGCACCAAACTCTAGAAAATCTGCCAAGAAAGGAAACCACAGGCCATTCTACTTAGATCTGAGCCCTTTTTGAAGTATGCTGCTGCTGCTGCTGCTGCTAAGTCACTTCAGTCGTGTCCCACTCTGTGCGACCCCATAGAAGGTAGCCCACCAGGCTCCTCCATCCCTGGGATTCTCCAGGCAAGAATACTGTAGTGGGTTGCCATTTCCTTCTCCAATGCATGCATGCATGGTAAGTCGCTTCAGTCGTGTCTGACTCTGTCTGACTCTGTGCGACCCCATGGACAGCAGCCCACCAGTCTCCTCCGTCCACAGGATTCTCCAGGCAAGAATACTGGAGTGGGTTGCCACTTCCTTCTCCATTTTTGACGTGTAAAGGGCCTCTAGGCGTGTTTCTTCCTTGCAACAGGACAGAACTGGTGTTATCATCTTACAAAATAAGGAAACTGAAGCCAGAGAATGGGTTCAAAAATTCACAGAATTGCTAGACTTCCTACCACACCAGGCAGCCTTCTCCTCTCATCCTCTGAGCTGCTTCTCCCACAGTCTCAGCTTAAGTAGAATACAATCTCTCTAGATTCCCTCTTCATTGCTGACCCATAACAAGCACATAGATTCTCTGATTTTAAAGGTTTTGCTTTTAATCAATTCAGGGTAACAAAGAGGGGATGACACAAAATAAGAAATCTGGAGATGTTACAATGCAACATACAACACGTGTGTATAAGTGTCTGGTACTATATAAAAATCACAGCATCTTTCCAAATTATTAATGTGAGAATCCCTAGTCTTCAATTTACTGGCTCTCTTTTGAAATAATAAATGAGAGCCTTGCTAATTTTCCAAAAATTTCCCTCCCCACTACCTTACCCCTATCGTCCCAGGACGCATAAAAACATTACAGGGGAAAAGAGTAGGTAGAACTCTATCTAAAGTGAGAAATCTGCATTTCTAAGGGTCTTCTGGAGTCACATCCCTCCTGTGAAACTGACCCACAGGGGGACTGCGGCTTTAGACAACTTCCTCACAAAGTGAGCAACTGGTCTCTTCTCTTTTTATGAAGTACACAGAGCTCCCATGTTCCATTTTACATTTCCAAACATCTGAACTAATCCTCAGCTCCAAAGCCAAAGACTGTATCATGAATTCTTCTCCTAAATCCCCTTACACCATCAACATCTGTTCATCATAATACGCTCCCCAAAAATAAGGCCCATACTTCTGTGGATTCCCAGGGTCACTTAACATTCTCAACCCAAACCCTTCACAACAACCCCACCATTATCACTTCGTGCCTCAACCACTGTTATTAAACTCCGGGGTATTCCTACCTCCAGGCTTCCATTCCTTCGCTGGACTTTGTTCCAGACTAGTATCTATAAAGAGGGATTCTTCCTCTTTATAGAATCAAGTACAAAATCCTTAACCTGGCTCCTTTAAGGATTCCTGTAAACTCTATCCATCTATCTTTATACCAGCCTGTTCCTTAAACATACTACCTTGACAAATGTTCTCTGCTTTCCTACTTCTATACCTTTGCTTCAGCAGTGTCCTTAGGTGAAATTCTTTCTTCTATCGTCCTCCAGTTGCTAACAATCTTTCAAATGGCCACATCCTCAATATGAAAGGAAAAGGCTGAGGCATATGATTTATTGAACACATTCTCTGTCTAGAACTTTACAAATTATCCTTACCCCACAAAAACATAATGGCTTAATAATATATTTTTGAGGAAGGAGCTGAGGAAACCAAGGATCAAAAGAGCTTACCCAAAGTCATCCAAATTAGCAAGAATCCAAAATAACTCCTCAGCATTTTGTATTTTTTAATAAAACATTATACAAGACAGGCTTTACAATCAGAATGCCTAGATTCAAATTTCAGTTACTCCACTAACAACCTGTGTGAACTCAGAAAGTTATGTATTTTCGATGCCTTCATTTCCCTATCTATAAAAAGAGAATCACAAATATTAAGTGCTTAGAATTGTCTGCCTGTAGTAAACAATGTTAGCTATTATGACTGTGATTGTTATCTATGTACTATAATACATAAACTGACAATACTGATTATACGTTCTCATTGTTCCTAAATTAGCTTTTATGTAATGTAAAAGGATTATGAAAACTAGCATTTTTGATAAATGCTCAATAAATATTTGTAGAATACATGAATTTTGAAACAATGATTATCCACCATGACCTAATTAAAAGAAATGTCTATTAATTCTATTTCTTCTTTTGAAAAAACTAACAATCCTTAGTTCTTCCCTTTTTTATGTCATGTGAAATTACCATACGCAATGCCATATGGCAGTAATATGTCAAATGGTACAAAACACTACTTTGATCCAAACTCATTTTGACTTCTGCTAAACATTCCCAGATTTCAAAATGTCCAAAACCACACTTTTTACTTAAACATCAACCATTTTTAGGTCATACCAACATGAAATAAGCACACCATGATATTTGACCATGCTATTTCACATATCTTTATGGCAAAAACTATAAACCATAAAATGCCTTCCTATCCAATTTTGTTCAAAGACACAAACCTATCATACCCTTAGTCTTGCCCTTACTTTGCTAAAATTAGTGCCTAGAAAACTTTTGATAAATCTATGTTACTCTGGGATGCAGAAAAACATCAAAGGAAGGGTGATGAATGCCGTAACAGTTAGGCCCCTGCAAAATGCCTACAAGAAATGAGCTTTAAACAAGGATAGATGAGAACTTACTCCCAATCCTTCAATATTAAACGCTGCAAATTAACATTTTTGTCCACATCATTTACTGTTATACACGGAGACACGAAGCTTGCTGGCTTCAAACAAAGGCAGGGGTAAAAAATATATATTATTAAAACAGTAGTTGTCATTCCTTACAGAGAGAATTAACTGCGCTTCTAGCCAACATTTCCAAAAAATAACAACAAAAACAACTACTTTGAGGCTTAACTATGTAACAGACATATTTTATATCAATTAATTCTTATAATTCTTCCCTTATTCACAAATCATGTCACAGAATTAGTAAATGGCAGAGCTGAAGGCTGAACCCAGTCTGACTCCCAAATTTGGGATCCAGTGTTTTGCCACAATCCACAATAATACGGTATACATTTACATCTTCCTCTTCACATTCATACATTTTTTAAAACCTGAAACAAAAGCTTCATGAAATAATATTTACTCTTACTTTACAGGATGTCCTATGCTATTTGTTTTTTTCTAACATTAATGTCAATGCACTAAATTGATTTCAAAATTCCCATGAGCCCTGCACTACACTTGTTACTGTCGTTGAGTCTCACCTGACTCTTTGGGACCCCATGGACTGTAGCCCGCCAGGCTCCTCTGTCCACGGGATTTCCCAGGCAAGAATACTGGAGTGGGTTGCCATTCCCTCCTCCAGGGGATCTTCCCCATCCAGGAATCGAACCCGCGACTCCTTCACTGGCAGGAGGATTCTTTACCACTGAATCACCAGAGACGCCCACTACATTTCTTATCTACTATTTAAAGTTCTTTTAAACTGCTACCATAGAGTTGGGGAACTAAGATCCCACATGCTGTTCAATCAAAAGTACAAAAACAAACAAAAAACCTGCTACTACAGCCCAGTTTTGTTACTCCAAAATGAAGCTAATCTCATAGACCCATTAAAATGTATCCCTAAAAAGATTAAATCCTTGAAAGCCCTTCCTTAAACCCTGAATTGATGTATCTCTAACTAGAACTCTCCGACAGCACACCCATCTTATTTATTTACATTGTATCAAATACTGCAGATGTTCTCCTTGGAGAACAACAGATCATTGTGGAAAGGAATGCATGAGTTTTCCCTGTTCCTGCAGCATCACTGAGGAACACTTGTCAGGCTACTTTGGGGTAACAACAAAGAACCTAAGCAGCTGCCCACGGTGCTGAAACTGAAGATTAAACGATGGTTTTGGAAATCTACTATTGCCAAATTAGGACAAAATAGAGGAATTTACCCAAAAGCTGACAGAGAACACTCAGTGACTGCCACCAAATATGCATGAGTGCTTCTGGGATCGCTTGGCTTCGGTGCTTGCCCTCTCCCTCTCTGAGATAAAGTCCTGTCATCAGTGCGGGTCAACTCAATAAGCGTCCCGGCAGAGCTGCCAACTTTAGGGGGCAGGGACGTGGTTATCTGTCCCTAGCAGAATCACATCCCACCTTCTATCGAGCTTCCGGGGTGGGGGTGGGGGTGGCAGGAAGGTTAGAAAGAAAAGAGGCGACTGCCCTCTTTTTTTGCCAAAGATTAAAGCCTTCCCACAACTAAATTCAAGTGACTTCGCCCGGGGACGCCCGGAAAGAGACGACTTCCAGACAGCTTCCCAGGCTCAAGACACCTCAAGAGCGGAATGCAAGAAGCAAAACAGATAACCCAACAACTTTAGATACACACAAACTCATGGCGCAGGAATGCATGGGAGACTCGGCCTCTGAGCGCAGGGTTTTTTATTTTATCTTCTACAAAACAAAACAAAACTAAACTAATTTCCTCCGCACCCAACCTGAGGAGCAGCCAAGAGCACGGCGGCGGGGCCGCCTCGGAGCTTCAGGGCGGGCGAGGGGGTGTGTTCTCCCCGGCAGGCCCCACGGGGGGGAAACCTGCAGTCCGGCCGTCAAGACGCAGGAGAGGCTCTTACCTGGAAGCTGACCTTGCAACACAAACAGGCAACCAGCCGCGTCGCTGCAGAAGTCTCTACCCCGACTTCATGACTGAATCTCCGCACCGACCCCCACAGCCTAGAGTCAGAGCGCGTACGACAACACCAAAGGCGAGGCGGAAGTCCCGCCCCTTGCTCCTCATTGGCCCACACCCGAAGGTAGAGGAAAGCCATTGGGCCATAGAACTGCTCGCTAAGGCTCCTTCCCACTCTCTCGCCGAGTCTAGTTGCTTGCTCGGGTCCAGCTCGGAGAGATGCCTAGTGCGCGGAGTCGCGTTCTTGGCCTCGTGACCGTTCCTCTCTGGAATGAAAGGGCAGGACAGGGTGGGGCTGGCTTGCGGAGCGAGGCAGAAGGATCTACTTTTGGCGGGGAAAGGGGTAGCATGGCCGAGGGGATTGGCTATGGAATCCTCCCGCGTCCCCGCAGGAGTGGAGGCCGTGGGTCAGGAGGGGATCGGACCGAGCGGCCAGAGCTGGCTGGCCTAGTCCGTTCGGGCTGTTTGGGCCGAAGGAGCCCGAGACCCAGCTGGCGGGCTCCCCCCTGGGCGGGCCTGCTCTGGAGCCATCGCGACTCTTTCCTGTGCCGCACTCACCGGACCAGTGGAGGAGGCGAAGACGAGGCCTTATCCCTTCTGCACCACGTCCAGGCCGAGATCTAGAAAGATGGAACCAAGGCCAGCGCCTTAGAGTCCCGGTCGCCTTGTTAGAGGAGCAAGCAGCCCTTGGGCTGAACACTAGTTCCCCGATGCCAGAGTGGAAACCGTGCTGACGTCTGCGCTTTGGGTCTGACACGCGCCATCCCCGAGACTCAACAAAAGTCAAACCGTGTGATTAAACCCTAGGTCAGCCTTTTAAAACCCTTCTTTCCTTTAATGAACAACAACAACAACAACAACAACAAAAATGTTGCCTTCTGATAAGACTTCCTTGCCCCAAGTACTCCGGTTTTAAACCAAGCTACTTTTAACTTGAATTATCCGGATTGAATATCCGGATTGAATCCACGCTGATGAGCCAGTTAACAACTAGACACTGTAAAGAGGTAACTGCAAGGGCTTACTGCAAGGATTGCAAAGAGTTATGATCTAGAATGCCAGGGATTCTGGCTCTGCTTCTGCTTCAAAATAAGGCGCCTCTAAGAGCCAGTGACAGTCTTCACTTCCTTCAACCTCACTTTTAGAAAAAGGAGAGCCGAGAGGGAGTTATGCCCTGGAGCACCTGCAGAATACCCTTGGCTGCAGCTTGTTACCTGGATTGCTCTGGGGAGACCTGAGGAATAGGAGGACTCCCTGTTGTGTATCCTTTTGTGCCTTTCAACTTTTGTACCTTTTGAGTAATACCCACTCAAAATTTAAATCCAAAAAATCTAAATCAAGTTGCAATAAAATAAAGGTCATCAAAGGTACTTTCCTCTTCAGTGTATACATTGACTATACATTCTATATATTCTTAGATTCTCATCAGTTGTAAAGACATTCAATACTTAATAAACAGTCCTGCCTCTAAGAAAGTCATAAGGAAAAGTCAGAATGGGGAATAGTATTATGAAGGCTAGTGTAATAGGTGTAAGTATAGTTAGAATATCCCTGTAAGCATTTTTTCATCAAATTATCTCAATCTGGCTTTATATTAAATCAGAGATTCCTTGCATGACATCAAAGAAAAGTAAAAAATAATAATGCCCACATTTTACAGGTTAAAAAGAATAGCTTTGTTCATTCTTTAAATAAAGACACACTGGGGGATTTCCCTGATGGTCCAGTGGCTAAGACTCTGCACTCCTTTTGTTGGGGGCTGGGGTCTGATCCCTGGTCAGGGAACTAGATCCCACATGCCACAGCTTAGGCCTAATGCAGCCAAATAAATCTTTTTTAAAAATAAAGACACTGGATACAGAACATTTTAATCTGACTTTATTGTGCTCTTCAAATCACAATAGATACAGTTCTTTCAGTTACAAACAAGGTAATGTGTTATTCTGCAATTAGATGAATTGTGCTACATCCTGCAAAAGCATTTATTCTCCCCACTGTGTTGAATGAAGGCAAACTGGAAGAAAATAGATTGGGAAAATGTACTAATTTGTTTAAGTAGGTTAGACAGTAAGGTTGATAAACATCTTAATTATGGTTTTCCAGAGCATGAAGGGTTAATGTGGCACCTGATATTAATAGCCACTAATTATCTCCTTACATAGACAAAAGAAAAGTCAGACACTGACAGCTTTTTATTGTTTATATCCTCCTAAAAGTACAAATAGCATATAAAATTGTAGAATTTCCTAACTCCAGTATACTGTATGGAGAAGGAAATGGCAACCCACTCTAGTATTCTTGCCTAGAGAATCCCGTGGACAGAGGAGCCTCTCAGGCTACAGACCATGGGGTCACAAAGAGTCAGACACAGCTTAGTGACTAGACAAAATATAGTGTAAAACAGCAACAACTAAAAAAAAAGATACCAAACAACCTAATTGTCTAAAATGATTTAGAAGTAGTTTTTCCTAAATAATGAAAATAATGCAGGCAGTTTCTTTAATCACTAAGATCAACTAGAGACATTAAAATTACTCTAATTGTTATTATGTTTAGAATCAGAAAAAAAGTAATTTTTGATTCAGATAAAACGATTTTTGAAAAGAAGAAAGTAAAATTATTACTGTGATAGAAGAAGGATTAGAATCCATTGTTAATGTTGTTGTTCATTAGCTAAGTCATGTGACCCCATGGACTGTAGCCTGCCAGGCTCCTCTGTCCAAGGGATTTCCCAGGCAAGAATACTGAAATGGCTTGCCATTCCCTCCTCCAGGGGATCTTCCCCACCCAGGGATTGAACTCGAGTCTCCTGCCTTGGTAGGTGGATTCTTTACCACTGAGCAACCTGGGAAGTCCATAAAGCATCCATAGGAATCCATATATTCATGGAATACCCACATTTGAAAAAGTACTAAACAGGACTTCTAAAAACAGCTTTAGGAAATTTTTAGCCAAAGATTAGAAAGTCTCCCATTTCTTTACCAAATTCTAAACTAATTAATAAGTTAATCTTATAAATGAAGAAAAGTTCAGAACACACACACAAACAGGTATTAAAAGGTATTTCAATAAGTTTATTTTCAAGGATTTAAGAAAGGTCAGACCCCAAAATGTTCTATTTAAATCTAAATGCCTTAAAAAATGATCTGGTCATTGTTTCCCTTAAGATGAATTGCAGATGACTGACATACAATTTCAACTTTTCCTTTTTTAGTTGGGTCATTGAGAAGCAGTCTTCCTTCATTTGCTAAAAAAATTATCACAAAAATCAGCACACAAAAATTCAGATGACATAATGTAATATAAAGATGTAAGAACTCAGGTATATGGATCAAGATAGTCATTTTGGGAAATGATTTGGCATTATCTGAAAAGACTGGAAAGTAATATTTTCTATGACACAACAATTCCTATCTAGGTGTCCCTAAAGAAGCACAAAATAAATTCATAATAGGTTCATTGTGGGGAAATTTAAAGAAAAAAATAGACATTCTTAAATAAACAGAAAAATGAAATGCCAAGGAATGGCAGCTGGCTTCTCAATAGGCACACAAGAAGCCAGGAATCAGTGAAAAAATATCCTCCAATACTAAAATAAATAGTTAACAATTATCAACCTAGAATTTATTGTGTCCAGTTAAGCCATCGTTTAAAAATGAGGGCAGAGGCTTCCCTGGTGACTCAGTGGTAAAAAATCTGCCTATCAATGCAGGAGACATGGGTTCGATCCCTGATCTGGAAGATTCCATATGCCACGAGGTCACTAAGCCTGTGCGCCACAACTACTGAAGCCTGCACTCTAGAGCCTATGCTCTAGAAAAGAAACCACTGAAATTAGCCCACGCATTGCAAATTGAGAGTAGCCTCTGCTCACTGCAACTAGAGAAGATCCCATGCAGCAATGAAGACCCAGCACAGCCAAAAATAAACAAAATTATAATAAATAAATACCCCTTTTTAAAAAACTGAACAAAGACAATACAGGTAAAAAAAAATCATAGGCTAATCTCACTTTGAATGAATATTGCTAAAATCCCAAATAAAACTAGCAAAGCTTTAAAAATAAATACTATGACCAAAAAATGTTGAATTTAAGATAACATAAAATTGATTGGTACGATTCACCACATTAATATATTTAAACTGAAAAGTTTATCTTAATATATGCAAAACAAT
This sequence comes from Bos indicus, assembly GCF_029378745.1. Lineage (NCBI taxonomy): Eukaryota > Metazoa > Chordata > Mammalia > Artiodactyla > Bovidae > Bos > Bos indicus. Next base: position 118,728,929 of record NC_091760.1, read on the forward strand.
CATTTGAGAATTAAAGGAGGGACCTATATTGTACAAAATTGTCAAAGAAACTTTCTGAAAACCTGACATAAGTCAAAATTTAAAGAACAGAACTTCACAGGAACCAATTCTGATCAGTTTAAGTTAAAAAAAGGCAATTTACTTGAAGAATATGACAATACTTACAGGATTAAAGGGATGCCTGAAGTATAGTCTTGTAAAGATCAATAACCAGTGGCTCTAATTGTCCCACTGAATCAATATTGTCGTCCTGGCAGTACTGCTGCTGCTGCTGCTAAGTCGCTTCAGTCATGTCTGACTCTGTGCGACCCCATAGACGGCAGCCCACCAGGCTTCCCCGTCCCTGGGATTCTCCAGGCAAGAACACTGGAGTGGGTTGCCATTTCCTTCTCCAATGCATCAAAGTGAAAAGTGAAAGTGAAGTCGCTCAGTCACGTCTAACTCTTAGCGACCCCATGGACTGCAGCCTACCAGGCTCCTCCGTCCATGGGATTCTCCAGGCAAGAGTACTGGAGTGGGGTGCCACTGCCTTCTCCAGGCAGTACTACTCCAGCCATTTTCATCATTCTGCTCACAATTCAAACTCCAATTGCTTGAATTGTATTTTCCACTGGCTTATCCTGAGGCACATGTTCATCCCTTGATGCCTTAATTAACTGTTTCATGAGATCACACACCACAGGAGAGAAGTAAGGAAATTGGGATGATGTCATCAGAAAAAGAATAAATCCCAGTAAGGTCACCTAGAAAGCATATTCAAAGGCCCTGAGGCTGGAGCAAGTCTAGCATAATGGAGGGTAAGGGAACCACTGGGGCTGGAATTTAAGTGAGGGAAGGGATGGGAGGTAAAAGAAGAGGTTTAATTGGACACTACTATTCAAGGCGGAGAAGGCAATGGCATCCCACTCCAGTACTCTTGCCTGGAAAATCGCATGGACGGAGGAGCCTGGTAGGCTGCAGTCCATGGGGCCGCTAAGAGTCGGACACAACTGAGCGACTTCACTTTCACTTTTCACTTTCATGCACTGGAGAAGGAAATGGCAACCCACTCCAGTGTTCTTGCCTGGAGAATCCCAGGGACGGGGGGACCTGGTGGGCTGCCGTCTATGGGGTCACACAGAGTCAGACACGACTGAGGTGACTTAGTAGCAGTAGCAGTAGCATTCAAGGCGAGCTTCTTGACTAGCCAAATCAGCCTCATCTGGGAGCTTGTTAGAAATCTCAGTTCTCAGGCCCAGGCAGAGAATCAGATTTTTCTGGGAGTCAGGCCTAGGGATCTGTGTTTTGACTTCAAGTGATTCTTTAAAATGCTTACATTTGAAAATCACTGATGTGGAGGTCTGCAGAGCATAATAAAGGTCCCAGTTTTTCAGTTGTTGTCTTTTGTTTGTTTGTTTGCAGGGGGAGGGGGTAGGAGGGGAGAGTCGACCACACCATGCATCTTGCAGGACCTTAGCTCCCCAGCCAGGGATTGAACCCGGGTCTAAGGCCATGAAAGTGCCAAGTCCTAACCACTGGACTGCCAGGGAATTCTCAAAAGGTTCCAGTTCTATCATTAAGGCAGTTAGGAATTTCAAGCCAAGAAATGACATGATCTAATTTGCATTTCAAGAGAACCACCTTGCAACTATGTAGGAAAGAGACTGAAGAAAGACATGAGTGGAAACAAGAAGGCCAGTCAGGGGGTTGCCGCAATAATCCAAGAAGAAAATAATGGGCAGGACCAAAGTTGTGGCAGTAGAGATGGAAAGAAATCAGAGTGAAGATATATTTTGGAGTTTAAATAATGAGGATTTGATGATGGGTGTGGAAGCTGAGAGAAAAAGGGAAAACGATGACTGCCAGGTTTCTGATTTGAGCAGCTGCGTGACTGGTGGTACCATTTATGACACAGAGAAAACTGGGTGATAAAGAGAAAAAATCGGAGAGGAAAAAGCACACATTCATTTTTGTATATATTAAGACCGACATATCTAAATGGAGATGTCCAGGAGGCATCTGAATGTAAAGTGGGGGATAATAACAGCAGATATAAATTTAGGAATCTTCATTGTAAAAGTAGCATTAAATACATAGGAGTGTTATGAAATCATTTACAGGCAGCCTCCTTTGCAGTACTTTAAAAAAAAACAACTAAACTAATATTTTCCATCTACATGTTATATCCTGAGAATCCTTGGCTCATGTCCCCCAGTTTTTTCCATATGGAACCCTTTCAATGAAATCCTCAATTCATGCACTAATTATTTTCCTTAGACTCAGAAGAGTCGATACTGGAGATTTCATTGTCAGCCACTGACACCTCATATTTCACAAATTCTCCCCTCCCCTGCCACTCTCTTGCAAACTGCAAGATCAAATACATTTTTCAGGCAGAAAAGGATACTCTACAGAAGAGAAAATACAACAGAAAAGATGAGAACACAGATCTGAGACAGCACTGTCCTCATCTGTGGAGCTTGGATGAAAATGTCAAAGTTTTCTCCACAATTTAGACACAGAACAGGAGACAAAACAATATCATGTGCCAGCAGAAGGGGAGAGACAGGCATGATACCCTTGATTTTACTAAATGGGGCAGCAGTTAAAGTTAGAATTTAATTTAAAATTCTGTCATGATATAAAACACTCCAACTAACACAATGGTACTTAAACAGTACTTTAATTAGCCTACTGTTTGTTCTGTTTCAGTTGACAATACGCTGTTATATAATTGCTATTTCCTCCAATACTGCTTGTTTTCCCAGATTGTAGATTTCTTTTCTGTTCACTGCTTGTTATTTCCTGTTTCACGCATGAATTTATTCCAGCCATCAATCACACAATTTCACTTCCTTGATAGAGGCTTAGCATCTGGTGACGAGCTCTATAATCTGGAAATTCTCCCAGCTTCCATCGTGATTGTGGCTAAATCTAATCAACTTGGCAATGTAATGAAATGCATCAGCCTTTAGTTTGTTCATTTCTAAAAATAAAGATGTGGGGGAACCACTGAATTACACGTGCATGTGTTCAGATGATCCAATTAAAGCACTAGGTATGTTAGATAGTGTCTTCCCTTATGGCTCAGTTGGTAAAGATTTTGCCTGCAGTTCAGGAGACCTGGGTTCAATCCCTGGGTTGGGAAGATCCCTGGAGAAGGAAATGGCAACCCATTCCAGTATTCTTGACTGAAAAATCCCATGGACAGAGGAGCCTGGCAGGATACAGTCCATGGGGTTGCAAAAGTTGGACACAACTTAGCAACTAAACCACCACCATGTTAGATAGTAATAATAACCAGTAAATGGGAAAAAAAGACAGATAGTACATGAGAATTGCTTGAACTGATTGCTTTTTTTAGCCGTTCTTCTTTTTTCTGGCCCTGATACACAGCATATGGGGCTTCCCAGGAAGCTCAATGGGTAAAGAATCTGCCTGCAGTGCAGGACATGCAGGAGAAGTGGGTACAATCCCTAGGACTGGAAGATCCCCTGGAGGAGGGCATGACAACCCGCTCCAGTATTCTTGCCTGGAGAATCTCATGGACAGAAGAGCCTGGCAGGCTCCAGTCCATGTAGTCGCAGAGTTGGACATGACTGAAGCAAATGAGCATGTAGGCACGCAGTGTGTGGGATCTTAATTCCCTGAAGTGAAGTGAAGTCGCTCAGTCGTGTCCAACTCTTTGCGACCCCGTGGACCGTAGCCTGCCAGGCTCCTGTGTCCATGGGATTTTCCAGGCAAGAATATTGGAATGGGTTGCCATTTCCCTGATCAGGGATCAAACCTGTACCCACAGCAGTGGAAGCTTGCAGACTTAATCAGTGGACCACCAGCGAAGTCCTTGCTGCTGCTGCTGCTGCTGCTAAGTCCCGTCAGTCGTGTCCGACTCTGTGGGACCCCATAGACGGCAGCCCACCAGGTCCCCCTGTCCCTGGGATTCTCCAGGCAAGAACACTGGAGTGGGTTGCCGTTTCCTTCTCCAATGCATGAAAGTGAAAAGGGAAAGTGAAGTCGCTCAGTCGTGTCTGACTCTTTGCGACCCCATGGACTGCAGCCTACCAGGCTCCTCCGTCCATGAGATTTTCCAGGCAAGAGTACTGGAGTGGGGTGCCATCGCCTTCTCCGAGCGAAGTCCATAGCTTTCTCCAATTTTTACTTACAGTCTTCTCTGGCTTACCTCTCTGCTACTTCATAATGACTTTACTTTTTGTTGTTGTTTTTTAATTTTTACAATGTTGTGTTGGCTTCTGTCATACAACACAGCAAATCAGCCACAACTACACACATATCCCCTCCCACTTGAACCTCCCACCCCTCCAGGTCATAACAGAGCACCAGACTAGGCTGTGTTATACAGCAACTTCTCACCAGCTATCCATTTTTCATATGATAGTGTACATATGTTGATGCTATTTTCTCCATTCATCCCACTCTCTCCATCCTCCACTGTGCCCTCAAGTGCATTCTCTAGATCTTCATCTCCATTCCTTCCCTGCAAATAGGTTCATCAATACCATTTTTCTAGTTTCCATATATATATATATATTAATATACGATATTTGTTTTTCTCTTTCTGACTCCATTCTGTATAATGGGCCCTAGGTTCATCCACCTCATTAATACTGACTCAAATTTGGTTTTTTTAATGGCTGAGTAATATTCCATTGTATATATGTACCACATCTTATTTATCCATTCATTTGTGGATGGAAATCTAGGTTGCTTCCATGTCCTGGCTATTGTAAATAGTTTGCTGCAATGAACATTAGGGTACATGTGTCTTTTAGAATTATGGTTTTCTCAGGGTATATGCCCAGTAATGGGGTTGCTGGGTCATATGGTAAATTTATTCCTACTTTTTTAAGGAATCTCCATAGTGTTTTCCATAATGGCTGTATCAGTTTACATTCTCACCGATAGCGTAGGAGGGTTCCCTCTTCTCCACATCCTCTCCAGCATTTATTGTTTGTAGATTTTTTGATGATGACCCTTCTGACTGGTGTGAAGTGATACCTCATTGTATTAATAGTTTTGATTTCCACTTCTCTAATAATTAGTGATGTTGAGCATCTTTTCCTGTGTTTATTGGCCATCTGCTTGTCTTTTTTGGAGAGATGTATAAGGACTTTACATTGATCTCTTCACATTTGGTGCCAAGTAAAACTTTTAATTAGGCACACTTTACTCTTAAACCTTTCCAGTCTTTCCTTTCAACATTGTTATTTCCCATATCAAACTCTCTATCCCCAGGAGATCAGTGCTCTTAAAATATTCCCAGACTTTTCCTTGTTCCCCCTGCTCCCTTCACTAATAATAATAACAATAACAGTAGTGGCAACAACACTATTTTAAGCTCTTTTATATGCTATGTTATAAATCTCATAACAACCTTAGGTCCTACTATTGTATTTCTTTTCACAGATCAGGAAACTGTAAGGTTCCAAGAAATTAAATAACTCATCCAAACACACACAGCTGTGAGAAATTAAATAGACCTCTTGGGCTCTGAAACTGGAACTTGAATGCAAGTCCATCCAAAAGGTTCAGAGCCTGAACTTTGAACTGAAATGACAAACAATGAGTAGCCAGTATAACAGGAGAGAGAGGGCTCAAGTTGGAACCAAATGACTCTCTCCTGTATAATCTGGGCCATCAATGCAACTTCTTATTCATAGATTCCACCACATTCTCTGTCTATGCCTAGCTGTCCTGCCTAATAGCACCCCTTATCTGAGCGTATGCTTCTCTCTGAATACCTAAAATTTACCTTAGATCTTCAAAGCTCCACTTCCAGTTAACTATCATTTAGAAAACTTGTTAGAAAATGAATACAGTAGTACTAGCCTTGTTGGAGTTGCATGTTTTATAAAGCAGCTTTCAAAACCACATCTTAAATGAAAACGAAATTTTAGATAATGAAAAGAATGATTGAAAAACTTGATGGTCAAGGGAAATCTTTCTGCTGCTGCTTCTGATGCTAAGTCGCTTCAGTTGTGTCCAACTCTGTGCGACCCCATAGATGGCAGCCCACCAGGTCCCCCTGTCCCTGGCATTATCCAGGCAAGAACACTGGAGTGGGTTGCCATTTCCTTCTCCAATGCAGGAAAGTGAAAAGTGAAAGTGAAGTCGCTCAGTCGTGTCCGACCCTCAGCGACCCCATGGACTGCAGCCCACCAGGCTCCTAGTACCCCTCAATTATGACATCTCGTAGACCAGTGATCCTTAAACTATTATCATAGGAACACCTGAGCATTTATCCAAATGCAGATTCTGGTTCCATCACTGTTCTGCAAAGGAGCCTGAGAGTCTATAGGTCCAGCAAGTGCCCAGGTGATACTGGTACCGCTGATCACCAGACCAAACTTCTAAATCATCCATTTCTTTTAGAGTTAAGTCCATTTTCTTTCATCTTTGATTATTTTCTTGTTTTTCTTTGCTAAATAGCAAATTTGGGAAACAGTAAGATCTGATTTTTAGTTTCCTCTTTGTCTGACCCAAGAGGATATTCCTTACTTCCTTGCAAGTTCTGTGCTTATGAAGATGTATTATATTTAGCTACATATATCTAAGGGTTTTAGGATTGCCCAAATGCACATGATTGTTTTTCCAGTTAAAATAAAAATAATCATAAATTACTTTCTTAAAAAAACTAAAACAGTACCTTAAAAGAATCAGGAATAATATAAGGACAGGAAGAATATTGAGAATTAAGAATTCTACTTCCTTTTTTCGAACTTGTTTTTATTCTCAAAAAACTGGCCTATTTGAAACATAAAGTGCAACCTGTCATTACAGACAAATGCTTTCTGTGAAAGCCTTTTTCAGTTATCAAGAGCTACTCAAAAGTGGTAGCAGTACAGTAAATCATCACATCTATTCTTAGTTGTAACAAAGACTACTGGTTCTTAAACTTTTCAGGGGTTAAGAAATATGAAACAAGCTTTGTGGTCAAAACAAGCTTGCATCTTTTATATTTATTTTTTAATAAATATGATTTCAAAAACTCATGAATTTTAAACTTAAGGTAGCTCATTTTACTTTTATTAAACTACAAATGAAAAATGCTTATTGATATCAGTCATATAACAATGGATTTTGCTTATGTCTTTTACCATATTCAAGAAAACTAAGGAATGCAAGATTGAAATCTGTTTTGTAAAACTATTTCTAGTGAAATTTTAAATAATAGTTTTCTTGTGATTTTCTTTGTATTTAATTGGAAGGCAGCTGAATCAAAATATGTTTTTCTTTATAATTACTTTTTAAAAATTCTCCATATAGCTTTTAGTTCCTTGCCATTTAAAGTTTGGTCCATGAATCTGTTAGAATTGAAAATCTCAGGCCCACTTGAGAACCATTCAATGAGAATCCATATATTAAGAGGATTATCAGGTAATTCAAATGCACATTTATGCTTTCTTAATGCATAAATTAAAAGTATTAATGCATAATGTATTATTAATGCATATTAATGCATAATGAAAAGAATGGAATTCAGTAACATATTTTAAAAGTTACAACTATAAAAGCATAATTGTATATTAAAAACAGATGCTATCAGTTTTTCTCAACACATCAGCATTGAGAATTTTCAACCCAAAGCCTATACTACTAAGGTAAATTTTACTGTAGAGGACCATTGATTACTCAGCATTCCTTTACAATACTATTTACCATGTGACATTAAATATATATATATATATATATATATATATATATATATATATATATATACACACACACACACATATATATTACTATGTCTATTTTGGGGGGCTGTGCTGGATTCTCATTGCTGTGCAAGGGCCTTCTCTAGTTGCGGTGTTGCGGTGGGAGGGAGCTACTCTCTAGTTGTGATGCACAGGCTTCTCATTTCGGTGACTTCTCTTGTAGCAGGGCTCGGGCTCTAGAATGCACAGGCTCAAGTACTTGTGGCACATAGGCTTAGATGGCCCACTGGATGTGGAATCTTCCCAGACCAGGGATTGAACCCGTGTCCCCTATATTGGCAGGCAGATAGATTCTTGACCACTAGACCACTAGGGAAGTCCTGTATTAGATATTTGAAAGTTGCTACAAGTAGATCTTAAATGTTCTCACTATTAAAAGAAGTAGTGTGTGAGATGATGGATGTGTTAACTAACTTTATTGTGGTAATCATCTCAAAATCATCTCAAAATGGTATATACATATACCATTACTTCTTTACATTCAATAAAGCTGGGGAAAGCCCATGTTAGGATTTTTTTAATTTATGTTTTAAATTTATATACTAGCTCAGGAAGTTACTTTTATATTAACTTTAGAATGCTTCCCTGATGGCTCAGATGGTAAAGTATCTGCCTACAATGCAGGAGACCCAAGTTCAATCCCTGGGTTGGGAAGATCCCCTGAATAAGGGAATGGCAACCCATTCCAGTATTCTTGCCTGGGAAGTCCCCTGGACAGAAAAGCCTGGTGGGCTACAGTCCATAGGTTGAACTACAGTCCATGGTAAAAGGGTTGGACACATCTGAGCAACTAACAACTTCACTTGACTTTTCACTTTAGAAAAATTGATGACTTAATGGTTTTGAACCTTTCTTCTGAAGTCATGGTACGCAAGTCCACTTCTTCAAGTCTTTTATATGTATTGGTTAAGTTTTAAATTTTATACACTTCTTACATGTTTCCTGTTGTTTACTCCTAACATATTATCTTTTTTTCTTCTTATAAATGGAGTATTTTCTTCCATTATATTCTATATCAGTCATTTGTTTCTAGAAAACTATTAATTTCTGTGTATTAATATAAATACAGCCACCTAGTTGAATTACTTTATTATTTGTAGTAGTCTTAAAAGTTCAGTCCTTCCCGGGTGGTCCAGGGAAGGTGGTTAAGAATCCACCTTACAATGCAAGGAACACTGGTTTAATCCCTGGTCAGGGAACTCAGATCCTACATGCTACGGAGCAACTAAGCCCACACACCCCAACTAGAGAGTCTGTGTACCTCAACAAAAGATCAATACCGTTTGCTGCAATTAAGATCCGACAGAGCCAAATAAATAAATAAATATTTTTAAAATTTTTGATTGCCATGATTTATTGGTTTATAATTATGTCTTCTATGATGGGGTAATTTTACTTGCCCTTTTCAATTTTATTTCTCTTGTCAGAACATTTTGGCTAAATGGTCAAGATGGTAGAGTAGGAGGACATCAGCTCCTCTCAGGAGCACATCAAAATTAAAACAATTTACAGAGCAACTACAGATGAGAAAGACTGTAATCTAGCAGAAAAGATCGTCTACACCTAAAGATATAAAGAAGGAACCACAAGGAGATGGGTAGAGAGGCACTATAGTCAAAATTCAAAACCCCTGGGCAGGTGACCGACAAATGAGAGATCATGACAATTGTAGAGGTTCTCCCTGGGGAGCAAGGGTTTCCAGTCCCACATCAGGCTTCAACCCAGGGTTCCCACACTGAGAAGATGAGCCCCCAGAACATCTGGCTTTGAAGGCCAGAGGGCTTATTTTTCAGGAGAGCTAGAGGATGGTAGGAAACAGAGACTCCATTCTTAAAGCAGGTACAACAAAATCTCAACACTCCAGGACCCAGAGCAGAAGTGGTAATCTGAAAGGAGCCTGGGTCAGACCCACTTGCTGATCTTGGAGAGTCTCCCAGAGTCAGGAGCAGCTGAAGCTCACCCTGCTGATAGCCACTTTGGGAGTTCCATTCTACCAGGAGGGCCCTGGTGCTGGCAAGTGCCAATTTGGAATCCTTTCTCTAGCTTACCCAAACTGGGACCCAGCCACAGCCACCGGTACAGTAAACACCGTACATACTAGAATGCCTCAGGCCAGGCAACTGGCTGAGCAGGAACACAGCTCCACCCACCAGCAGGGAGGCTGCCTAAAGGAACTCTTGAGTCCACAGTCTCCCTAGGACACAGCCTGGTCCATCAGAGGGCTCAGGACTCAAACCCACACACAAGTGTAACGACACTAAGCCCAGGTTCCCTGCAGCCAGCAACCACAGGACTCTATTCCACCACCAAAGGACCAGCCTCACACACCAGTGGGCATGAGCCCCAGAAACCCCTGGGCCCCAGCTCTGCCCACCAGCAGGACAGCACCAGTTCCAAGACACTTTGGATCCCTCAACTAGCTGCCCTGGAATCTAGCCCAATCATCTGTAGGCCAGCACCTGCTTTAGAACACCCCAGAAGATGCAGCCAGCCATGTCAGGAAATGAGCCCACCCACCAGCAGGCTAACACTAGATCTGCCCCACAATCACTTACTTCAGAACCAGTTTTCACTCACCAGTGGGTCAGCACTGGCCCTGGGGCCTCCTGGGGCTCTTCAGCCAGCACCTCAGGACCCAGCTCACCAACCAGTAGCTGGCAGCTCCACACAAGTCAGGGCCTGGCAACCAACTAGACCAGAGGCCAATCATGCCTACCAGAGCTAAGCATTTACTTCAAAGGCCAAGTCCACAAAACTAGAAGACAAAACTATAGATGGGTAAGAAAGTAAGCAGCTCAGGAAATTATAAAGTACTTGGTTGTGATTTCTTAACGCATATGAGCTTCTTTCTGTTTCCCTGGTGGCTCAGCTGTAAAGAATCCACCTGCAATGCAGGAGGTGCTGGAGAAGCAGGTTCGATTCCTGGGATGGGAAGATCCCCTGGGGAAAGGCATGACAACCCACTCCAGTGTTCTTGCTTGGAGAATCCCGTGGACAGAGAAGCCTGGTGGGCTACAGTCCACAGGGTGGCAAAGAGTTGGACACGACTGAAGTGACTTAGCAGGCACACAGGACCTTTAAGATTCTCTGCCCTAAGTTGGTCTCTGGAAGCAGAGCCTGAGACAGGGGTTGGGATGTGTGCCAGTTACTGAGGGAGCACTCTTCAAGAAAACCTGGGACGTCTCTGGTGGCGCAGTGTATAATAATCCGCCTGCCAATGCAGGGGACATGGGTTCAATCCCTGATCCAAGAAGATTCCTCATGCCGTGAAGCAACGAAGCTGGTGAGCCACAACTACTGAGCCTATGTGCTCCAAATACTGAAGCCTGTGGGCCTAGAACTTGAGCTTCACAACGAGAAGCCTGCGCAATGCAATGGGCACCACAACAAAGAGTAGCCTCCACTTGCAGCAACTAGAGAAAAGTGAAAGTGTTAGTCACTTAGTCTGCTCTGACGATTTGTGACCCCACAGACTATAGCCCTCCAGGCCTATATATCCATGGAATTCTCCAGGCAAGAATACTGAAGTGGGTTGCCATTCCCTTCTCTGGGGGATCTTCCCAACTCAGGGAGTGAACCTGGGTCTCCTGCATTGTAGGCAGATTCTTTACTGTCTAGACCACCAGGGAAGTGCAATTAGAGAAAACTCCATGCAAAGCAACAAAGACTCAGAGAAGCCAAAGATAAATAAATAAATAAAAAGAAAAGAAAACCTTAGAAAGGAAGAGAATTATGCAGGATTGGGAAAAAACAAAGAGCAAAGGAAAAATGTAATCTCAGTTAAAGTCCAGCTATGGCCGGTTCCGCAGGGATTCTTTGCAGAATTTTCACCCCTTGATGTAAGACAGTGGGCTACAAAATGACTTCTGAGGTCAATTATTGAAGGGAGTGCTTAGCTTTCCTGGCAAGACAGCTCCCATCAACTGTGGGCAATTCTTTGGAAAACATGGTGTAGCTATAAGCCTTTAGCAGTCAACAGTAACTGCAGCTGGAGGGGGTGAGGGAGGGTAAGCAAGACACCAAAACAGTGTTAAAACTACTTCCTGTCTTATTCTTTCAATCAAAATGTTGAAAGCATAAGAAGGTATCATCACATTGCAACACTTGAAACATATGAGGCAAAATAATCAGTTTGGGGATGAAATCCTTTACCATTTTATGTTTTCCATTTTCTCAAGTTTCTTATAATTGGAACTCAGACTGGGAATCAGAATAGAATTAATCAAGAGTTAAATTTACTGAGCACCTATCATGTGACTGACATTATGCTAAGTGCCGTTAAGAATAAAAAGAAATGTAAGATAGGGATTCTGTCCCAGATTGGGAGGAATTTCAGGAAGAAAACAGGATTTATGTATATGAAAAAATGATCAGACATAATAACATTAAACAAGGTGTATAATACTGTGGATTTCAAAGGAGAGTCAGAATTAAGCTCCAGTAAAATGCTTACTCTATAAACTTGAGTAATAGTGCTTAATATGTTTGCTCATTTTTTTGAGAGGGGTTTGAAATATTTTCCACCAACACTAAGGGAAGTTGAAGGAGATAACAATGGTAAATTGTTCTAAATAACATAAGGGCAAGGACTAAAAGAAATACCAACTGTGTTGTGTTGTTATTGGGCAGATCCTATTATGCAGAGAAGGGGAAACCACAGAGTCATTTGCCTACACATTCATCTCCCTGGTGCAAGTGGGTATTGTTCTGTACCCCGTGGCAGGATTAGAAATACCGCCGGGGAGCAAGTACACAAAGTTGTTATGGAAACCAGAATGCTTCAGCTCAGAGTTATTTACAGAGAACTTCCAGGATGGTCACATTCAAGAAAATCAACTCTGTTTTGCTTTACTCTGTGTCAAGGCATCCCAATCAAATACCTCTTTCAAAGGGTCATTTGGTCAGTTGTACTTGGGCAACTGTGGATTCAAGGGTCAGTGGATGGTGGTCACATCACAAATTATAATTCACATGTGGCATTTTTGTGTTACATGCTTGACACCTGTTCACACTTGCCTCAACCATTGTCAAGCATGCTGGTTTCCCTAATAGAGGAACAGGTGGCTGTTGACTAATGCCATCTGCAGAGATTCATTTCCTCCACCGGAGCTGCTGCGAGTGTCACCCGAGACTGCGGCACTGCACGACTGCTCTCTCCACGTTCTCTCAGCTCGCCTTTGAGGCTGGACAGTAACAGTGGCCCCGGCCATCATTTTTAATTGTGAATTGAGATTCTCCCAGCTATACAATAGAATTTTGGGGAAAAGCTTCTTCTTTTGAGAAAATGAGAATTTTCATAGCCTTTGAGGGATCTTTTGAACCGTTTGATGTTTCAACAGACAAAACTGTGGAGGCTGTCAAGCTGATGATAAAGGTACGTATTTTGTCCCTGAGCCACTAAGATGTGTATTAATTTTAACTACGCAGTGAAGTTTAAACTGTATGTGGGGTAAAGATATTATTGGGTACATTTTCAGCAAACAGGGAAGTAAAACTACTTGAAAATATCATTGTTTGCTTACATAATCATTTGTTAGATAATGTTAACTGTAAATATGCTAGACAGGAAAATTCTCAGGGGGGGAAAAAGTTTAACTTCTCTTTATAAGATTCATAAGTTTGTGCATTGGCCAGATAGTAGTACTGCAATTCTTCATAAAAGGAGAAAAACAAAACACTACCTCTAGGCTAGGTAAGTAGAACATGCCAGTTATCAGACAATGGCTTGTGTGTAGAGCAAGCAACTATAAAGAACCAAAGGACTTGGGATGCAGAGGGGACTTTGGGGCTACAGTCTCACTTTGCATCCAGGAATAACTGCAGTTCAGAGAGGTTGACCATTTAACCTAGGATCACGGAGCCAGAATAAGAAATAATTTGGGTGCAGTACTTTTCTTAAAAGTTTCTTATAAATACTCACTCTAAAGTGGGAAATTAAGACAAATATTTAGGAACTGACCATCAAATGGTATTTAACTGGAGATGATTTATTCCCACTTGCTGAGGAGCATTTATTGAATCATAGTTATATGATATTTAGTAATTACTATGAGCTCTAAAATCTAGATCTTCTAACATAGAGGCTCTTAACCTTTATGTGTCATGGATCCCTTAGGCAGTCTGGTGAAGCCTATGGACTCCTTTTTAAATGCATAAAATAAAATGCATATCCACAAAAAGGAAACCGGTTATATTGAAATACAATTTTCAAAAATTAGAAAACAAATTGGTGACATGTGGGTTTCCTTATTAACACAGCAAGTGTTTGAAGTGTGTCTCATAACTATTATACTTTCAAAGGAGATCAGTATAAGTATTTTGAGATATCTGCAGCAACTATAATGGGATATGAAGCTATCTGTGATTTCTATTGGTGACAAAGTCACAGGAACAGGCAATTATGGCTACTTTAGTTTGTTGTCTATATACATAAGGAAAATTCCAATTTTATTTGGAGTTAATAAAACCCAAATACAGTTTTTCCCATCTAAATTCTATCCATAAACTTTTGGGAATATCTAAAGACTCTAAGTTAAGAACCCCTGTCTAAGACTTCTTCCTTCTCTCCTAAACAATTTTATAATACTCAGTGGAAAATGTAAAAGAAAAGAGATTACATGGCTGGTCTAGTAATGTAGAGATGTGCTGTTTTCATAATATGCTATTGATTTTAAAGGATTATTTCCACATTCCTCTCTCTGAAGATGAACAAGGCAGGAGGTATCTGGAGCTGACGTATGCTGGAGCAGCTCTAAAGGACAGCTGGAGTCTTGTTGATGTTGGAATATCTTTTTGTTCAACTCTCAAATGCTTTGTTAAGGTATGATGGATGAACAGAGTAACATTTGTCCAAGATGTCTACCTCATTTTGAATAAACTTACGGACTTCCCTCGTGGCTCAGATGGTAAAGCGTCTGCCTACGATGCAGGAGACCTGGGTTCGATTCCTGGGTGGAGAAGATCCCTTGATCCCCTGGAGAAGGAAATGACAACCCACTCCAGTACTCCTGCCTGGAAAATCCCATGGACAGAGGAGCCTGGTGGGCTACAGTCCATGGGGTCGCAAAGAGTTGGACATGACTGAGTGATTTCCCTTTCTTATGGATAATACAACCAAAGTGATTTCATAACTTAGGAAGAGGTTTTCTCTTCTTGCTTTGCCCTCTCTTCCACTTGTAAAACTAGTCTTAGGCAAAAATCCATGCAGTAAGGCAAACAAGGCATGGAGACTGGATAGAGTTCCCTCATTGACCCCTTTTTTCCTTTCCCTCCTCTTTCCCCATAAGTTGCCTGCCCCAAAATAGTCATCACAGAGCAACCCCTAAACCAATATGGAAGCAAGACCGAGGAGCAGATCTAGAATACTGATGTGAGAGAAAGAAGGTTAAGTCACTTCTTTGGGCTTACAATGGATTATGGGAATGAGGAAAGGGAAGAAATTCTCCGTAACAATAAAAATGAAGGGGCAGTTTCTACACTCAAATTCATCAGCACAGCCATTCATGAATTAGCTGTACGTACAAACGGAGACAGCATTTTCCATTTATACTGTCCATAATCAGTGGTGCTTAATTTGGGATCCATGGCTGGGCTTTAAGAACAAAATCCTAAAATGGCAAAATATGCAAAACTATGTACCTGGAAACTTTTAGGGCAAAGGATCCTTAACTTTTAACAATTTCTCAAAGAGACAAGCAATATAAGAGTTGCTCTCTAAGATAGAAATAGTATTCAGTACTAGTTCTCTACTCCATATGAAAACACCAACCTCAAGGAACATAGTAAGGTACATATTCTTGGCTAAACAGGGCACTAATTTTCTCATATTTAGCATTTAGAAAATGTTAATGGTAGCTAAAGCTAACTCTTTGGTTTCATGTATTTTACTGATAGACTAACTGGGAAGTCTATTTTTAAAAGGAATATTCTAAAATATCTACTATTATGTAGTAAAGATAAGTCACAGAAAAATAAACATTGTTTGATCCCCATTTAGGTAAATAAAAAGACCATATTTTTATATGTGTTTGTAATATCTTATAAGCATTTGTTCATATATCTTTAAAGTTTATTTTTCATTGCCACAACATTTGTTTATAATATTATATAATTTTAATGCATACAATATTATATTTCTACTTTTGTAAACTCTATAACATGCTTGTCACTAGAAATTTAGTTTCCATTCATCTCTGTACCACTGATCCCCTTTACCCATGTCACACCCCTTTACCTCCACTTCTTCCTGTCTGCTAACCACTACTCTGTTCACTGTATCTATGTCTTTGGTTTGATTTGTTCATTTTTTTGGTGTCGCTAGTTTGCTTTTTGTATTCCACATGGACAAATATCATATGATATTTGTCTTTCTCCATCTGTCTGATTTTACTTAGCATAAAATCCTCTGGGTCCATCATGTTGTTGTAAATGGCAAGATTTAATAATTTTATGGCCAAGTAGTTCCATTGTACACACACACACACACACACACACACACACATAAATATATATACATACATATATATATACACATACATATATATATATATATATATACACATATATACACACACACAACACCACATCTTCTTTATCCATTCTTTTGTTGATGGGCAGTTAGGCTTGTTTCCATATCTTGGCTATGGTAAATGATGCTGCAATGAACACGGGCAGGGGTACCTATATGTTTTTGAATTACTGTTTTGCTGTGCAGAGGCTTTTTAGTTCGATAGTTTGATGTAGTACTGTTTTCTTTTTGTTTCTCTTGCCTGAGGAGACATACCTAGAAAGATATTACTAAGACTAATGTCAAAGAGCATACTGCCTATGTTCTCTTCTATTCCATTTTATGGTTTCAGGTCCTACATTTAAGTCTTTTAATCTATTTTGAGTTGACTTTTGTGCATGGTAGGAGATATTGATCTAGTTTCTTTCTTTTTTCTTTCTTCTTTTTTTGCATGTGGTTTTCCAGTTTTCTCAACATTTATTGAAGAGACCATCCTTTCTCCATTTTATATTCTTTACTCCTTTCGTGTAAATTAATTGTCCATATATGTGTGGGTTTATTTTGGAGCTCTCGATTCTATTCCATGAATCTATTTTTGTCAATACCATGCCATTTTTATTAATATAGCTTTGTAGTATAGTTTGAAACCAGAATGTGTGATATCTTCAACTTTTTTGTTCTTTTTGTCTCCAAACTGCTTTGGCTATTCAGTATCTTCTGTAGTTCCATATAAGTTTTAGGATTTTTTTGTTGTTGTTGTTCCAGTTCTATGAGAAATGTCCTTGGGACCTCGATGGAGATTGCATTGACTCTGTAGACTGTTTTAGTTATTATGAACATTTTAATAATGTTGACTTTTTTTCTAAATACTTAAGTGTGTATTATGAAGCAAGAACAACATTCTCTTACAAAACTATGGTAATACTCAAGCCAGGATTTTCAACATTGCTGAGATATAATTATCTAACATAAGAATTGGCAAAGTTTTGTTTTTTTTTTCTTTGCAGAAGGTTAGATAGTAAATATTTTAGGATTTGTAGGCCATATACTCTCTGTCACAACCAGTCAACTTTAAAAAAAACTTTATTGGCGTACAGTTGATTTACAATGTTGTGTTAGTTTCAGGTGTCTGATCATACTGATTCTTAGAATTAATGGATTATCTTTCTATTTCTTTGTGTTGTCTTCAGTTTCATTCAACAGTTTTAGAGCTTTCAGTGTACAAGTCTTTCACCTCCTTGGTTAAATTTGTTCCTAGGTATTTTACCCTTTTCATTGTGATTATAAATGGGATTGCTTTCTTAATTTCTCTTTCTGCTAATTCATTGTTAGCATTTAGAAATGCTAACAGATTTTTTGTCTTTTATTTGTTCTTTTTTTTTCCCTTTGGATGGTAATTGTTCTGCTGGTTTCTGCCATACAACATGAATCAGCCATAAGTATATATATATCTCCTCCCTCTTAAAGGGCAAGGAGAGGGTGGGATGAATTGAGAGAGTAGCATTTTAATATTTACTTACTTATTTGGCATTACACAGAGACATTACTTTGCCAACAAAGGTCTGTCTAGTTAAGGCTATGGTTTTTCCAGTGGTCAGGTATGGATGTGAGAGTTGGACTGTGAAGAAAGCTGAATGCCGAACAATTGATGCTTGTGAACTGTGGTGTTGGAGAAGACTCTTGAGAGTCCCTTGGACTGCAAGGACATCCAACCAGTCCATTCTAAAGGAGATCAGTCCTGGGTGTTCATTGGAAGGACTGATGTTGAAGCTGAAACTCCAATACTTTGGCCACCTGATGTGAAGAGCTGACTCATTTGAAAAGACTCTGATGCTGGGAAAGATTGGGGGCAGGAGGGGAAGGGGATGACAGAGGATGAGATGGTTGGATTGCATCACTGACTCAATGGACATGAGTTTGAGTAAACTCCGGGAATTGGTGATGAATAGGGAGGCCTGGCATGCTGCAGTCCATGTGGTTGCAAAGAGTCAGACACGACTGAGCGGCTGAACTGAACTGACTTATTTGGATGCATTGGGTCTTTAGTTGTGGCACAGCGGATCTTCACTGTGGCGTTTGGGTTCTCTTATTGTGGCACGTGAGCTTAGGTGCCTCAGGGCATGTGGGATCTTAGTTCCCCAACTAGGGATCGAACTTGCATCCCCTGAATTGCAAAGTGGATTCTCAACCACTGGACCATCAAGGAAGTCCCTAGATCTTTGAAAGTTGATTTTGTACTCTGTAACTTTGTTTATTATTTCTAATAGCTTTTTTTGTAGAGTTGATTTTTGAAAGTTGATTTTGTACTCTGTAACTTTGTTTATTATTTCTAATAGCTTTTTTTGTAGAGTCTTCAGGCTTTTCTCTATACAAAATCAAGTCATCCATAAATTGTGACAGCTTTACATCTTCCTTTCCAATTTGAATGCCTTTCATCTCTCTCTCTCTCTCTCTTTTTTTTTTTTTTGCTTAATTGCTCTGACTAGAGCTTCCAATACGTTGCATAAGAGTGGCAAGAGCGGGCATCCTTTTCTTGTTTCTTATTTTAGAGGTATTGTTTTTATGTTTTTGAAAGATACCTAATCATCAGAAAAGGAAATAAAAACAATTTCTTCTGCTTTTCTCCCTCTAATATTCAGAAAATAGTAGTATAATACATTTAAGCAGATTAAATTCCATGTTATTTCTTAAATGTCTTTCAAGTGACTTAGCAGCAGCAGTATAAACTACAGGGAAGGCAATGGCACCCCACTGCAGTACTCTTGCCTGGAAAATCCCATGGATGGAGGAGCCTGGTGGGCTACAGTCCATGGGGTCGCTAAGAGTCAGACACGACTGAGCGACTTCACTTTCACTTTTCACTTTCATGCATTGGAGAAGGAAATGGCAACCCACTCCAGTGTTCTTGCCTGGAGAATCCCAGGGACGGGGAGCCTGGTGGGCTGCTGTCTATGGGGTCGCATAGAGTTGGACACAACTGAAGCAACTTAGCAGCAGCAGCCACAGTATCAACTAAGTATATATATACTATATAGTATAAACTTTTACTTAGCTAAGCACTGACTTTATTTTCCTTATTTAAAATTTTTATTTATTTTTGACCAGGTAGTACATTCACATGGTGCTCAATTCAAATGTTACAGAAGGATATACAATAAAAAGTCTCTCTCTTACCTTTGGCCCCCAGTTTCCCTCCCCAAAGCAACCAATGTTCATAATTTTACTTACAAAAATATTTCATATCTTCTGCCAATTAAGCATCATCCATCACAGTGATACAAGCTGCCTTTGCACTGAACTCTAAACCTTCCCTAAAGTTCTAAACTACTAATGACAAGAATCAAATGTAGAGGTACAAGACTCTTCCAGAGAGTCCAGGAAGAATAGGATTACAAGTCACAGGACTGGCCAACATGAAGGGTTTAGTTAAAAACCCAAGTTCCACAGATGCTTAATGATCTTTATTTTCTCCTTCTCTGGCAGAATTATATTTAGAGAATTTCCCCTGTGGCTTAGCGGTAAAGAATTAGCCTGCAATGTAGGTTTGATTCCTGGGTCAGGAAGATCCCCTAGAGGAGGGCATGGCAACCCACTCCAGTATTCTTGCCTGGAGAATCCCATGGACAGAGGAGCCTGGTGGGCTACAGTCCATACGGTTGCAAAGAGTAACTGAGCAACTGAGCGTGAACGCATGCATGAAATAGATCTATGTATTTTCTTTACTGAAAAGTAAGACACTTTGTATGTACCTCTTACCATGGTGCCCTGGTTTGCTTGTAAAGTGGAAAATCTAATTTTACATTTGTCAATAATGGTTTGTTTATGGAATTGCTTATTTAACAGCATCTGACTTTCTTGGGTATAACTACCAGTGTTTCAACGTTCAGAACATTCAGGGAGGGATATTATATAGATAAATGCCTTTTTTATAAATAGATAAGGTGAGTCATCAAGTTGCTGTTAATCAACGGTTACCTGCTCCTTCTCTGTAAAACCAATATGAAGAAGCATCACCAATTGGTATGCCTCAGTAGAACTTAAACTGTTGTTCAGTTGCTAGTTTAGTTAGTTCAGTTCAGTCGCTCAGTCGTGTCTGACTCTTTGCCACCCCATGAATCGCAGCACACCAGGCCTCCCTGTCCATCACCAACTCCCAGAATTCACCCAAACTCAGGTGATGCCATCCAGCCATCTCATCCTCTGTCGTCCCCTTCTCCTCTTGCCCCCAATCCCTCCCAGCATCAGGGTCTTTTCCAATGAGTCAACTCTTCGAATGAGGTGGCCAAAGTATTGGAGTTTCAGCCTCAGCATCAGTCCTTCCAATAAAGTCATGTCCAGTTCTTTGTGACCCTATGGACTACAGCACACCTGGTTTCTGTATCCTTCTAAAATGGGTTAGTGAACTAAAATGGGTTAGTGAACTTAATATGGGTTTCCTACAAAAACAAAGCTATAAAATGGTAAAAATACAGAGTTAAAATAGTGCAATGAGAACTGTGTTCCAGATGTGTTATGAATTATTTATTCAGTACATATTTATGGACAGTCCACTCTGTACTGGGTACTAGTCTAGGCGCTGGTGACAACAATGAACAAAACTCAAGCGACAGTTTCCAAAATACCCAGGTTAGCATGAAGGAGGCAAATATTTATTCATATTCTGAAAAGTACCTTTTAAACTTATTTTTCTAACATCCAATAGCAGTTAGTTAGTTATTAAGGGTGATTTGGGGCTTTGCTGTTTTGTTGGTACATTCTGCATTTAATTCTAAATATAAATTAAAACCCAGATCAAGGGCTAACTTTAGGGAAATCAGAGTAATCATAAAAGAAATAAGAAATAACTATCACATAAAATAGAATTTTTCTCTCTTCCTCCCTATCTTTTTATTCAGATTTCATAGGAATTTCTTCCTGGCTATAAACGTCATATGGGTTAGGAGCCTTGATGGAGTTATAGGAAAACAGGAGCATGATGAAAGACAAAGGGTGACTCTATGTCCTTTCAGTGTTTACTGAGGGAGTTTATGAGGAGCTGTTGAGAAAAATGGTTCTAAGCACTTAAAATTCAGCGAGCAGCTCTGCCTGCAGATTAGCTCAGCAGAAGAGAGCTGAACTGCTCCTGGTGATCTGAGTCCCTGAAATGGACCTCAGATAAGAGCACCACAGCCTAAGTGATCATCAATAACACTACTCCTTAAAGGCTCTTTCAGAGATATCTGCATGTTGCTCACATTGTGGCAATGTGTTATCTGGGAGGTGCACAACGAATTTCAGGTATTACAAACCTGAAGCAGGGAGGGGTTCCTGCAGAAACCCAAGACAGTTCTGATAGGAAGAAGGGGGAGGGGAGCAGGAGTTGGGCAAGGGAGCAGTGACGTTGGGGCAGTCCCTTGAGGAACCTGGAGGCAGGTCAGCTTCCCAGTTTTGCTCAAGGCCCTGTGAAACCAGTTACTGGGACCCTGGGTGGCAGCTCCGTGAGCTGACACCTGCTGTGGCAGCATCACGCTAAAGAAAAACAAGATCTTCCTGAATCCACTAAAGAGAAAGTAAAGCCAGTTTCTTTTTTGTTGTGGTGGTTGTAAAACGAAAATTTTAGTAACCTTTCCTTCCCACCCTTTCCCCATTGGCCCCTATTGCTACATTTTTTTAGTTCTGGTCTGATTGATTTAACTGTCTTAACAGATTAATATTCTCCTAAACATTCCTTCTTAACTCTCAGATATCTGAGTTCCATCTTAGATTCCAAAACAAAAGGAGCAAAGGAAACTTTTGTCACTTTTATTTAGTGAAAAGTGAAAGTGAAGTTGTTTAGTCATATCGGACTGTTTTCGACCCCATGATATGTAGCCTGCCATGCTCCTCCATCCATGGGATTTTCCAGGCAAGAATACTGGAGTGGGTTGCCATTTCCTTCTCCAGGGGATCTTCCCGAGTACTTCCCTTTTTAAAGCAGTAAAAGTAAATACATGCAGTTATTTGGAAACAAACAAACAAAAAAAAGTCAAACCATACAGAAGAGGAAGAGCATAAAATGATAAGCAAAATTCTACTCCTACCCTGAGCTCAGTCCCACTCCCCAGAGACAACCTCCTAGAAAGAATTTAATTGGCTGAGGTTTAGAATCTACAGTATTTCCATATTAAAGTACATCATGATGGAGGAACTGTTATTAAACTAACACCTCCAGAAGCAGAGCATGGGATATATGATCACCACTCCTCTTGGTATCTGGGCCCATAGGTAAAAAGTAAGAAGGGACTCAAAGCCCTGCCAAGTCTCCTTCACTTTTCTCAAAGCCATGCTAAGTCGCTTCTTTGTGACCCCATGGACTAGGCTCCTCTATCCATGGGATTCTCCAGGCAAGAATACTGGAGTGAGTTGCTATATCCTACTCCAGCAGGGCTCACAAATATCTTCAGACAGAAGCGTGAGACTCAGGCCAGAAGTCAAGGCACCTCAATGGCTCTTGCTTGCAACCTTAGTACCCGTGCTGTAGGAGCTAGAGGCACTGACAGCAACACTCCAAGATGCTTGTCCCTCATCCCAACCCCCAGATAAGACGTATTCCTGAGTTCTCTCCTTTTCTCTTCCCTTAGGAGGAAGATAAGCCCACTCTCTGTGTGTTCAACGCTGTGACCCAAGAGACCATGGCCATCAGGGAGGACATTTCCCTTCTTGGTAAAAAAGTGTCTGATCTGAGAACACTGATAGCTCTGAGATGTGGCTTCCCCGTGAGTGTCTTCTGTCTTCGGACCCCAGAGGGACTGGAGATGTACGACTGCAACCTGCTCAGGGACTACCAGACAGAACTCGGTACCCCCCACGACGTGTGATAGCACCTACTGCTCAGCACTCGGGTTCTTTGATACCAGATGCACAACAGGAGCAGGGGTTGTTTCTAAACTAAAACCTCTATAGGTGCAGTGTGGATGTAAATTATCAAATTTATGTAAATTACCCCACTTCTTTGGGGGGGTATCCCTGGTGGTCCAGAGATAAAGAATCCACCTTCCAATGCAGGGACACGGGTTCCATTCCTGTGCAAGGAACTAAGAGCCCCACATGCTTTGGGGCAACTAAGTAAACCTGCTCACCACAACTAGAGAACCCTGAACGCCACACTGAAGACCCAGCACAGCGGAAAAAAAAACAACACACCCCTCTTTGTTGTCTGGGTCTGTAGACTAAGAAATAAGAACCTTCTCACAGTCTCAAGAGATTCCCCAGTGGCTCAGCGGTAAAGAATCCCCCTGCAATGCAGGAGATGCAGGAAATGCAGGTTCAATCCCTGGGTTGGGAAGATCCCCTGGAGGAGGGCATGGTAACCCACTCCAGTATTCTTGCCTGAAGAACCCTGTGGACAGAGGAGCCTGAAAGGCTACAGTCCATGGGGTCGCAAAGAGTCGGACATGATTGAGCACGCACGTACCACACTACAGAAGTGGCATTTGCCTTCAAGTAGCTTATGACCTAGTTATTTAATGAAATGACAATGGATAAATGAGAAAACCAGGGTGACTTTTCTTCAGGCTTGTGCTGCTCAGGTCATGATGAGACACTTTAGAGATTGAGGAGAATTCAGAAATGGCCTGGTCCAACCTCTATTTTTGTTTTTTTTTTTTTGGGTTGCACCATGTGGAATGCAGGATCTTACTTCCCCATGAAGGATCAAACCTGTGCCACCTGCAATGGAATTATGGGATCCTAATCATGGGACCACCGGGGAATTCCCCCAACCCCTAATTTTTTATAGATTTAAAGAAAACAAAAAGATTCTATATGCTTAAATTACTTGCTCAGGGTATGTCAAGGATAACACACTTTAAAATGATCCTCAAAGAAGGAGGTGCTGAAGTTGACATAAGTAGACAGGAGTCAGAAAATGATACAGAAAACTGTCAGAGTCGGAAGCAGAACAGGGATTCCGCATTGTCACAGATGATGAAGAAGAGACTGCTGGATGCTGGTAAAAGACCAAAGATAGTGTATGATTAAAAACCTTTTGTTCTGGCTTAAAGGTCATTGGTGAGCTCAGAGAGAGCAATTCCAATAAACCGGATGGAGACAGAAAGGTTGCAGGCATTAAGAAGAAGATAAGTAATACAGGGATAAAGGGCTCTTTTGGTGATAGAATGTCTGAGAATTAACTTATCAAGCATTGATCAAAGCTAATCATTTCCTAATGTTTGTGATTTTATAATTTTATGACTTCAGGTTTAGTGACACGTTATATAGGTCCAATAGACACAAACATGCACACACACACACACACATACACCTTTTCTTGAATCAACCTATACAGGACAGAATGACGCCATTTGGTACTTCTCACTGTGAACACCTCATGGCATGTATTCATGGCCCAGACTGAGCATATCACATCTGAGAGACTATGCCAAGAAAAGGCTCCCGTCAGCTCAGGCCTCAAAATCTAGGTGGGCTCCAGGGCCCCTCAGCCAGACTTTAGGCCAGTCAGAGACCTACTGTGCCATTTTAATTCCTTTTATATATGAGAAAAGTGAGGCTCAGAAAAGTTAAGTGACCTTGTTCAAGGTCATATGGGTAATGAATAGTCATCTCACATTCAGGGTTGGGCTCTTTCCAACAACTTCTACTGTCAACCCAGTGTCTTTACTGATACCTATTTTATTTGTGCTCTTTAAGTTCTGATCAGTGTTCTGTTTTGATTTCCATTAAGGGAAACCCAAGCCAGAGACATGGTTTCCACGTTCAGAAAGAAAAAGCCCAAATCAGACAGGCAAATACTGTCCCCAGAGTATGCATGAGGAATCCAGGAACTTGGGATAGAGGGACCACACAGGGAGAGCATGGAGACATTCCCTAGAACGGGCACTGTTGCTTGCACTTGCTTTCCTGCGTAGCTGAGGCATGGTAGATCGGTTTGGAAGTAGAGAGTGGGTGGATCCAGGTTTTGTAAATATATACAAGTTGGGGAATCCACTTAAAAAAATTAAGAGTAAAGAATTAGACAGTTCACGTAGGAAGAGTCCTTTAAGTTTAAGTCTCATTAGTTTTACTTTTGGTTATAAATTTTAGTTGTACTTTCTGGAGCAACAGAGCACTTTAAAAATAAGTAGCTATTTTCTAACAGAATTCCTAAGCTTATGAAGGAATTTAATGTGTGACAAAGGAGGCATTACAGCTCAATTGGGATGGAAAGATTATCTAATAAATGGTACTTATTAACTCTCCTAGAAATTTGCTAGAAATGCCAAAGTTAAGCATTAAGAGAAAAACTATCCATTGTCACCTTTGATCTTTGAGAAATTAGAACTGCTTTACTACAAAAAACTGAAATTAATAGTTAGAATACCTGTAACATTTGTTCATGAAAAATACTCTGCTGGTGAGGGTCCTGGAATAGGCAGGTAAGTCTGGATTAACAATTGGTAAGATGGAAGAAGACAGAAGGTGAACCTTAGGGAGGTCCAGCAGGGCCCTGGTAGGTGAATCATAGCACCAGGAATTTTTTTTGTTTTGTTGTTTGGTATTTAGTTGTCAAGTCCTGTCGGACTCTTTGAGACCCTGTGGACTATAGCATGCCAAGCTCCTCTGTCCATGGAATTTCCCAGGCAAAAATACTGGAGTGGGTTGTCATTTCCTTCTCTGGGGGATCTTCCCCACCCAGAGATCCAACCTATGTCCCCTGCGTCTGAGCCACCAGGAATCAATGAATGAATGACATAACAGGTAGGAAATGAGACAAGCTGGTTGCTGACACTGGAGCCTCTGTCAACATGTAAGAGAAATCTAACCCCAGAGACTGGGATTCAGAATAAGAATTCTCCAAGTTCCAAGCTCAGAGAACAGAGATGGGATCTCAGTTCTGAAACCCCAAAGGTAGAGTAGAATAATGAGACTTGTGCTCTGAGGCATAAGATGGGGGCTTGGTCTCTTATTCCTGGAGGAATAAGGCAAGTTACTGAAACAGGACAACATCTGAGCAGGATAAACAGGAAGAGCAACTTTCCACCAAACTTCTGAGCTGCTGGTCGGCAATCTTAACAAATCCTCTGCTACTGAAATTCAGACTGTTCTAGTCATTCAAATGGAGACTATGTGGCCTCACTGTGGAGGACCAAGGGGCCTGGGGTAGACTGCTAAGCTAAAGCTTTTCAATGCTCATATGTGAGTGATTTTCAGAAATTAAAAACACAGTAAGTCACTTAAGTCAGAAGATGACATCAATGCACTTGGAACCGTGTTTAAAGTCTCTTGTTTCTAGTGCTAGTCATAGAAATCCAATATTTTAAGATTTTCTCTTGATGTGGACCATTTTAAAAGTCTTTATTGAATTTGTTACCATACTGCTGCTGATTTTTATGTTTTGGCCACAATGTATGTGGAATCTTAGCTCCCCGACCAGGGATCAAGCCTATACTCTCTGCATTGGAAGGTGAAGTCTTAACCACTGGACTGTCAGGAAAGTCCTCAAATATTTAACAAGGAAGTTTAAATATAGCAAGAAGCTTTAGAGAAACAAATCTATTATGTCGGGGATGATCCGTGTTTTGGAAAATGTTTATTAAGGCATTTTTAGAGTGTATTTGTAGAACTTCTACTCAATCTCTACAGAATGATTCCATAATTCTCCAGTAAGAGAGTGAGTTCTCCTAGCTGAGGCCAGACTTGTGAGGGTTAAGGTAGGCTAGGAGCTTTGAGGGTATTAATGCAGATCAGGCTCTGTGAGTAAACACATCGTCAACTAGGAATCAACCCACAAAGGACAATGAGGCCAAGGTCAAGAAATCCTAGAGCCAAGAGTAAGGGAAGAAGAGCCCCACTTCAAGACTACAGATTGTAACATTCAAAAGGGAGAGATCAAAAACAAAACAAACAACAACAAAACCACATGAGAGGCATCAGTAGGAAGAACATATACTTGTGTGGGTGTCTACCTGTGAAGTGGAGGCAAGAAGGGCAAGAGCAGGGAAGCAAGAAGGAAAGAAAGAGAAGAAAGGTAATTGAAAAAAGGAGGCTTTCTAAGCATTCAAAAGAATCCTAGAGACATGAATTCCAAGCCAAGTTCTACTCCCAGCTCACTGAGTAATTCAGGCAATTCTCCATGGGCTAGTCTTTTAGGATCCTTTTTTTTTTTTTTTTTGGCTGTGCTGGGTATTTGAGAGGGCTTTCTCTAGTTGCAGAGAGCAAGGGCTCAGGAGATGCCCTGAGGCATGTGAGATCTTGGTTCCCTGGTCAGAGATTGAACCCATGTCCCCTGCAAATTCTATACTTCTGGACCACCAGGGAAGCCCTGGTGGATCTTCTTATCTTCAGCCTTCTGTGACTCTAAGATTACTGAGTTATGAATATTCTACCTTCCTTCTTTCTCACCTACAAGTATTTATGGTGAACTGTCTGAGCCTGAGGATGTGCATGGATGAGCCTAGTCACACACTGTCTCATCATCACTTTGGCATGCAACTTCTGGGGCCATCATATTGAGTCAAAAGCAATCAATCCATCTGCTGTCCAGCGACCTCAGCTCTCCTAGCTGAGGCAATTACAGTCTCGCTTGGAGACAAGCATAACATAGAGGACAGGAGCAAGGGCCCACGAGCCAGATTGTCCAAGTCCAACACCTGGTTCCACTACTTACTGGTTATGTAAAACCTGGGGGTCACTTCATCTTACAGTGCCTCAATTTCCTCAGCTGTCAAATGGAGAAAATAATACAACCCATCACTTAGGATTGTTGTGAATTTTAAACTGTGAAATTATTCATGTACTTAGAACATATAATAAGCATTCAGTGAATATTAGCTATTCATATTCAATATATTACTGTTATTATTATTATTAATTATCATTCTTGTGAATTCAAACTGGGAAATGTAGAGAGATAAAACTGGTTATCGGTAGGGGTGAAAAATGAAAAGCACCAAGAAGTAAGGTTGGGTTACAGCAAATCCATGTGGCATGCATGCCAAAGTTGTGATACGACAGAAACTCCAGGAATAAGCAGGGCAGCCTGTCAGTGGAGAAAGGAAGGCACACAAAGAGCCCTAGAGGGCATGAGAGAGAGATCCTGGGACCCATGGGAGAGATGGCCCATTTTGAGAGGTGTCTTGGTTCCTTAGAAATCAAGATGTTGTCATTGTCTCGATATAATAAGCCCCATTTTCTTGAGGGTCTCCTTGCAACCCAAGAGCATAATTAAAATAGAGCCCAGTATTAGATCATCCACCATGAGCCAGGCATGTTTCGGGAAAACAAGCACAGAGTTGTGAGCAAGAGTAGCAAGTTTCCAGGGACTTCCCTGGTGGTCCAGTGGCTAAGACCCAATGCAGGGGGCACAGGTTCAATCCCTGGTCATGAGACTAGATTCCACATGCCACATCTAAAGGTCTTGCATGCTGCAACTAAGACCAAAGCCAAATAAATAAAAGTCTTTTTTTTTTTTTTAAGTAACAAAGTTTCTACTGTCTTCAAGCTTGCTTTTCAGTGGGGAAGGCATGCATCATCCAGTAAGCAGAAAAATATCCAATTTTAAATAGAATGAAGAACTATAAAAGAAAGCAGAAGGGAATAGAGAGTGGCATGGTAAGGTGGGGAGAGGTTATTGTAGATGTTTGGCTAGACCAGGAGATGACATCTGAGCAGAGAATTGAATAAAGACGGGGAGGCTGTGGGGAGCTTCTCAAGGTAGATTTAGGTGAGAGATTATCTAGGCCTGAAATAGGATAGAGCTGGTTGAGATGGAGGTGAGAAAACAAGAGTAAAACTGTCAGGTCTTAGTCATTGTATGAGCTTCCCAGGTGGCTCAGTGGTAAAGAATCTGCCTGCCAGGCAGGACACATAGCTTTAATCCCTGGGTCGGGGAGATCCCCCGGAAACGGAAATGGCAACCCATTTCAGTATTCTTGCCTGGAGAATCCCATGGACAGAGGAGCATGGTGGGCTACAGTCTATGGGGTCACAAACAGCTGGACATGACTGAGTGACTAAAGATAAACAAGTGATTGTATAGATGTTGGGGGCATGAGAGAAAGGAAGGGATGGAGAACAACTCCCAGGTTTCCAGTTCAGGCAGCAAGGAAGGAAGATGGTGGTAACACAAACTGAGACACGGGACAGGAGGAAAAGCAGGCTGTGGGGGAAAGGTTGTCTTTCACAACAGTAGGTTCTAGCATGATCCCTTGGCTGGTGATGTCCCCGGCAGAAGCAATCTGCAGCTGGAGCAGAGGCCTGCCTGGAGTTTGCGGACTCAGGGGTGAGGGCACAGGGGTGATCAATGATGCCATCAGTGGCACTGAGGTGGCCTGTGAGTCAGCCAACAAACTTGGAGTGGGCACTTGTATCCTCACAGAGGACCATCTGTGAGCACTCAGCAAGTGGCAGGTAGTGAGGCGAGTCCTAAAGGATCTTCCTCTTTAGTAGGCTGTGAAAAAAAAAATGTCCAAACAAGTAAAATGATTTCAAGTACTGATGATAGGGACTATGAAGAAGTAAAAGTAAGGTCACAGCATAAGGGGTTTCGGGGAGGGTGGGTTGTGGCAGAGATTGCTTTAGCCATAGTGACTGAGACGATCTTCTGTGAGGATACAATGTTGAAGGCAAAGCTGAGTAAGAAGGACGCTGCCCTGTGGACCTGGATAAAGCCCCTTTGAAGCAAAATAAATTGTAGGTCTTTCCATCCTCGGATGGGAGTGGACTTGATGTATCTGAAGAACAGGTGAAAGGCCAGAATGGCCAGAACAGAGTGAGGGAGGCAGGCCGGAGGGAGAAAGGTCTGAGTGGGTCAGATGGGGAGGAGCCCGTTTTTGTTTTTTTCTCTTTCTGGTCGCACCGCAAAGGTTGTCTTTCACAACAGTAGGGTTCTAGCATGATCCTTTGTCTGGTGATGTCCCCAGCAGGAGGAATCTGCAGCTGGAGCAGGGGCCTGGCTGGAGTCTGGACTCCAGCCAGGGGATCTTAGTTTCCCAACCAGGGATCACACCCATGCCCCCTGCAGTTGGAAGCATGGAGTTTTAACCTCTGGACTTTCAAGAAAGTTCCCAAGACTGGGTTTTATCCTGAGGGAACATGTAGAGTAAGAGCAGAAGCCTGAGGAAAGATTATTGGGAAACACCAGCCTGAAGGACAAAGGGAATGTAGTCACAAAGCCAGGAGCAGGCAGGCTTTTTCGGAACAAGTGATAAATCCTCCAGCTGCAATGCAATTATGTTCATAATGCAGAATGGCTCCTGTTTTGTGAAGGATACAATGCAAGGATTGTTCATCTTCACCCATAGCCCACAACATAAGCTAAAGGCCAAGAAGTACATATGTCCTGCCACCATTGAGTTTCTCTTTCAACATAACAGCTTACATTTCCATGGTGATGTATAGATCAGCAAGGAATCAGTGTCCACAGGACTACTTTAAGATAGCTGCAGAAAGAAGTCCAGCATTGTATGCTTTCACTGTGCAGATGAGAAAATGCAAGTATACAGAAGTTAAAAAGTTTTTCCAAGTTAATGTAGGCCCAAGCTAAAGACAGCATCTCTCTTTCTCTCTCACTTTTAGGCATCCTCCTCTCCTTATTCAAAGGCTACTTTTCGTTTGGCACCCAGTTCAGGCCAGTTTGGAGAAAGCTATCATCAGATGTTTTTTGATCACCTAACCCTGGTGACTCTAACCGTCTCCACCTCTCTTTATCCACAGGCACAACACTTCGCTTGGATGTCTGGGACGGATGGAAGGAGTTTCTGATGGGTTGTCTCCTTGGACAAAAACTTCAAGTCCAACGCTATTTATCAAATGAAGGACCAGTCCTCAAGTACGAGATAA
The DNA here is from genome assembly GCF_029378745.1 of Bos indicus. Taxonomy (NCBI): domain Eukaryota; kingdom Metazoa; phylum Chordata; class Mammalia; order Artiodactyla; family Bovidae; genus Bos; species Bos indicus. Next base: position 118,759,943 of record NC_091760.1, read on the forward strand.
AGCAAATGCTAAACTAATCAATTTTTTCTAAACTCTCATAGGACCTCTTTAGCTGGGGTGTTGCTCCATGAAAGTTCCCCTTAGACATTTTTGTTGCAATATATTCTAGAATAAGACAGCAAGGATGCCACCAGGGCTGAGAGCCTTTGGTGATGAATTGCAATTCAGGAAGGCTTTCCTTATACTAACAATCTAAATGGGAGACTTCACTTTGGTTTGGACATTAGACTTTTAACAGCACTTTTTAAAGGCTACCAGAATAAGTGCCTTGCTACTCTTCTATTCAATTGTTCTAAAAACCACTGATTGCTAATTGATTGGCTGAAAATATCCGTGATCTCTTCCTAAGCTATCATGTAACTTATCACATTACTTTTAACGCATGCTTTTAAACTTTTGCCGCACATGAAGTGTTGCCTGTGCTGCTGGAGCAATGGAGGAGGGTAGGCTCAGAGAAGCAGGTGGACATTTTAACTTATCTCTGCAGCCAGTAGCTTGCCAGGGGCATAAACTACCTTTTAGGTTTTAATGCAGTGGTATTTTTGAACAGTGCCCCCTTGTGGTGATTTAATCATACTTTACAGATGCCCACACACAGGAGGCTGTGAGGTGACAGACTGGAAAGCCAGTTTTTGAAATTTTCTAAGATATTAAAATAATTTAAATTAATTTCTATTTGGGGATAATTATGATGCTCTCTTTGCATGCTCTGAATGCAAAGAAACATTTCATTGCTTTCAACAATGCCTATTTGTTGAATACTTTGTAGCAGACATTGTGTTATACTTATTACCTTATTTTATACTTAGAACATTTCTATGAGATTACCCATAAAAATCTTATTCTTTATCTTATTTTACAGGTAAGGAAACTGATTTAGGAAGTCTGCCCAACATCACACAGCTAGCAAAGGGCCCAATTAAGTTTTGGATCCCAACAACTTACTCCAGTGCACATGTACTTAACCATTTCCACTTAATCTTTAAATAAAATCTAAGAGCTCAGAGAATATACATAATAAGACTGAAAAACTCCTACTGCAATTCATTCACCCAATCAACAAACATCTTTTGAGCGTTTACTATGTACTATGAGCAATAAGGAGAAGGCAATGGCAACCCACTCCAGTGCTCTTGCCTGGAGAATCCCATGGATGGAGGAGCCTGGTAGGCTGCAGTCCATGGGGTCGCTGGGGGTCTGACACGACTGAGCAACTTCACTTTCACTCTTCACTTTCATGCATTGGAGAAGGAAATGGCAACCCACTCCAGTGTTCTTGCCTGGAGAATCCCAGGGACGGGGGAGCCTGGTGGGCTGCCGGCTATGGGGTCGCACAGAGTCAGACACGACTGAAGCGACTTAGCAGCAGCATGAGCAATAAACAAGATATGATTCCTCCATTTAGCAAGTTTATAGTCCAATAGAAGACACACAAAATAAGTAACTAATTCTTGGAAGAACAGAATTGCAAAATGTTCAGGGGTACAAACTCCAGTGACAATCTACCTAGATTCATAGCCCTACTCCCTCAGTGTTTAATTGTGTACACTTGAGCAAGTAGTCATCCTGTACCTCAGTTTCCTCTTCTGTAAAATGTGAATAATAATAGCACCTATCTTATAGAACTACTTTAGAGATTAACTGAGCTAACATCAGAAGGAACTTAGAGATCAGCCTGGCACATGGTAAGGAGGATATAAATGTTAGGTGTCACTGCTGTTACCATTCAGCCTGAAAAGTATGATGACATGGGCATTGTGCAAGAAGATAAGGGACTATATAGTAGGGACAACTAGACTTACAGAAGCAGATAAAGCATCCTTAAAAAGGAACTTGAAGGGCTGATACTCAGGTAAATGATTGGGAGAAGAATTAAAACGTTCCAACGAGGGCTTTCCTGGTGGCTCAGAGAGAAAAGAATCTGCCTGCAATACAGGAGACCTGGGTTTGATCCCTGGGTTGGGAAGATCTCCTGGAGAAGGGAATGGCTACCCACTCCAGTATTCTTGCCTGGGAAATCCCATGGACAGAGGAGCCTGGAGGGCTACAGTCCACAGGGTAGCAAAGAGTCAGACACGATCGATTAACTAACACTTTCAAAACAGATGGAACCACATGTATAAAGACCCAGGGGCAAGAATAGATTTAAAAAACTGAAAGAAGTTCCACATGGTAGATTATAGAATAAGAGGAAGCTAGTGGCCAGAGGCTGGAAAGGTTAGAAGAGGCCAGCTCATGAAGGCTCTTGTAGGAATGTGAAGGAATTTGGACTTTATCTTTTGAATGGTGGGAAGACATGGAAGGTAGAGAAAGACCATGATGAAATCTGCATTTTAGAATTTTGGCTCTGGCTGCAGTATGGGGAATAGAGGCAGACAGTCAAAAGACACTGGCGGCCTGAGCTAGGCTTATGTAGCAGAGGTGGGTCTAGGAGAACAGATAGATAGTGAAAAGATCGTTTAGGAGGCAGAATCAACTAGGCTCAGCAACAAGAGAGCTCTAATTCCAACAACATGGGTTTAAGGATGAAAGCGAAGGCCAGTTGGTTGACCCAGGAGAGGCTTTTCTCCCCGAATTAGGAAAACTGATCAAATTCAGAGTTGCCGGCTTACACTAATGAATTTCAAAATAAATTGATATATGAACCAAAACACCAGTGCATTCACGTATAACTCTAGTTAGTTAGACTCTAACTGTCATAGGGCCCTAGAAACTCACATGTTCTGGGAAGATCATCTTTCTCATTCAGGAGAATTCCATGGGAAGCCAATAGACAGGAACAGATGCTGTGGTGAGCATGTAATCAGAAACAAAAGTTAGTTCTATGCAGTAGATTTTGGATGATACCAGGCTAGCTTGCTTCCATCTCTATAATGGGCTCTGATAAGCCTTGTCCAAGTGGATCTGGACAATACCTGGCAGGGCCCTGCCTAGCCTTGCCTCCCTAATTCTTATTTCTCTGAACGCTCTTCACCAATCATTTGATTTGTGCCTGATGGGGTATTGGAAGGATAGAGATGTCAGGAAGGCCAGTAAGGGTATAATACAGTGGAAGAGAAGGGGAGTTGGTGGGAAGTGATGTTAGAGACGGGCAGGGTCCTGGTGACAGGGGCCTTGTAGGCCAAAGTGAAGCATTAGAATTTCAGTTGCAGCAGGAAGCTATTAGAACAAGCTAAGCTATTGTTTAGAACAGGGCATAGGCCACCACCAACTTAAGGAAAAAGAAGATTGCTAAGCACTATGTGAGGAAAAGCCCATAGCAGGATAAGAAGGAAGTGGGAGACCAGTTAGGAGACTGTGGCACTGGTGGTCATGCTGGTGGGAGGCAATCTAGTGGTTTAGATCAGAATAGCAGTGGAGACTCTGAGAAGCCAGAAAATAAGGACAAAGCAAACAAACATACAAAACGTTCAAATTTCTAAAAATGTACTGAATCTCTTCCTGTACTTTCCCAGTTAATACAAAGCTTAATATTTTTCTCGAACATTTGATTTTCATAAAAAAGATAACTGCTCCAAAGAAACCAGTTTGAATTATTTACATAGGCACAGTAGGACGATGTGTATAAGCAAGGCCTGTGTGATTGAACCTGCATATTGTGTGCTAAGTCACTTCAGTTGTGTCCTGACTCTTTGTGACCCCATGGATTGTAGCTCTCCAGGCTCCTCTGCCCATGGGATTCTCCAAGCAAGAATACTGGAGTGGGTTGCCATTTCATCCTCCAGGGGATCTTCCCCACCCAGGGACCGAACCCGTATCTCTTGTGTCTTTTGCATTGACAGGTGGGTTCTTTACCACTAGCCCCATCTGGGAAGCCTGTATATTACTATAGGCCTTTTCTGAAAACATTGTAGGTAAAAGTTAGGAAGAAATAAATATTTTAACTAGAATGCTTCAGGGGTATTTAGTGAAACTACATTTGTCTGTTTGCTCTGGCTTGTTTCATTCATTCAGGTATCAGAAAAGGGTCGCCCTGTACATCGCCGCCTTTTATGGGTACATTGAGCTCACTGAATGGGCCCTGAAACAGGGTGTGCGGCCCCACGAGACAGTCGGCGTGCACCCCTACCGAGCATGGTGCCAGGAAGCCCTGCACACAGACGTCTCTAAATGCCCCATTCATGCAGCTGCGGAAGCTGGCCAACTGTTGATTCTGAAGGCCTTTGTCAATTGCAGCGTGCTGTGCCTGGATTGCAAAAACGCAGCAGGACAAACTCCTCTGGCCATTGCGTGCAAACACAAGCATAAAGACTGTGTGTTGTATTTACTCAGTAAAATGTGGTCCACGGTTTCTTTTCTGAAAATCTCAGTCTCCATGAGGATTTATATTAAAATAAAACAATGGGTACTCAGAGCTCAGAGTCACAACCTGAATAAAGGCCAGCTTTGCGGGGCAAGGGTCTTGGGGGCAAAAGTTGGAGATGTTGTGATGGTGGACGGTTTCACCAAACCCAAAATGACCTCCAAGAGCTGGCAGAAGGCTATGGACAAGGACTCACAAGGAGGCATTGAGAGCAAACCGCCGCCCCTCAGGGAGCAAACTGTGAGCAGGAAACTTGCCTGTCCTTTGGCAGTTGCACAGCAGGACACAAGAGAAGAGATAGTCAGATTTCCTCCACTGGTAGATGCAAACACATTCTCTGAATTACAAAAAAGACAACAAAGCCAGAAAAAAACTACTGCCACAACTAGGAAAAAAGAAAAGCTCATTAAAAATACATATATGCCCCAAGTCCCTCTCCCTCCAATTTCAAGAGTGGGCTATTCACACCCATCTTTTTACTATGCAACTCCCAGTGCTGACTTTTTACTCAGATCTTCCTTTGCATCTTTCTCAGAGCATAGTGGGAGGACTCCAAGGCAGAACGCCATCTACTGCTTAGCTGTGGCCAGGTAAGCTTTTCTCTTCAAACAAAGGTGAACTTTAATTGGGCAGCTCTAGGGAACAATCTTGTGGTTCAGATGGAAAAGAGTCTGCCTGCAATGCAGGAGATCTGAGTTTGATCCCTAGGTTGGGAAGCTCCTCTGGAGGAGGGCATGGCAATCCACTCCAGTATGCATGCCTGGAGAATCCCATGGGCAGAGAAGCCTGGTGGGTTACAGTCCATGGGGTCCCACAGAGTAGGACACGACTGAGTGGCTAATACACACACACACACAGGGAACAAATGGTCCATGAGGCCCTAACATGCCATATGGTGTAATACAGGTTGTTCCAATGCATCAGTCCCCAGCTTCAAGGTCCTCAGCCTAACCTCATATTCAGGACAAAATGAACTGATTTTATTGGCCCATCTGTGTAGTATTCTACTCACCAAATTTTCAGGAAGAGAAGAGTTGTATCAATGAACAAGTTCCCTTGCTGCTGCTGCTGCATTTTCTTTGAACTAAAAGGAATTGCTAATTATAATTAAAGGGAGAAGGGGGAAACTTGCAATCTGGGAGATATCAAAAGTGTCAATGGAAGCCTAGATGGTAGTGAAAGTGGAAGGGAAGAAAAGAACAATTTAATGACAAACTGAGTCATAAGACTTCAGTTGACTTACAGATAAGATATACAGGCTGGGGGAGAACTATACTGGATAAGAGAATAGAATTGATATTAACATTTAAGGTAAGTTTAAAAAGTAATCCATTATGACATTTAAAGACATAAAAAAGTGTGTCAGAAGCAAATTTTTCAGGCACATTCATTTCATAAGATAAAATTTTATATGTGGGTCATCAGTTTACACTGAAAACAGAACTCTAATTAGATCTCAGGACCCATCCACAACTTATGAGGCATTCTTGGGTGCCAAGATTACAGTGGAAATATAGATTTATGAATGGCTTTCCCCCTTACTCAATATCATGAGAAGGAAAGAAAAAACAAAGCTAGACTGTTTTAGTGGCCTCTCTGTATTTGTCTTTATATCAGCTAGATTGTTGCCACCTACTGGTGAGAATAATTTTAGCCCTAAAACTGTGGATGTGACTGGTGACGGAAGCAAGATCCGATGCTGTAAAGAACAATATTGCATAGCAATCTGGAATGTTAAGTCCATGAATCAAGGTAAATTGGAAGTGGTCAAATAGGAGATGGCAAGAGTGAACATTGACATTTTAGGAATCAGTGAACTAAAATGGACTAGAATGGGCGAATTTAATACAGATGACCATTATATCTACTACTGTGGGCACGAATCCCACAGGAAAATGCAGTAGACCTCGTAGTCAACAAAAAAATCCAAAATGGAGTACTTGGGTGCAATCCCAAAAATGACAGAATGATCTCTCTTCATTTCCAAGGCAAATCATTCAATATCACAGTAATCCAAGTCTACGCTCCAACCACCAATGCCGAAGAAGCTGAAATTAAACAGTTCTATGATGACCTACAAGACCTTCTAGATCTAACACCCAAAAAAGATGTCCTTTTCATCACAGGGGACTTGAATGCAAAAGTAGGAAGTCAAGAGATACTTGGTGTAACAGGCAAGTTTGGCCTTGGAGTACAAAATGAAGCAGGGCAAAGGCTAACAGAGTTTTGCCAAGAGAACGCACTGGTCATAGCAAATACCATCTTCCAACAACACAAAAGAAGATACCACACATGGACATCACCAGATGGTCAATACCAAAACGAGATTGATTATATTTTTTGCAGCTGAAGATGGAGAAGCTCTATACAGTCAGCAAAAGAAGACTGGGAGCTGACTGTGACTCAGATCATGAAATCCTTATTGCAAAAGTCAGACTTAAATTGAAGAAAGTAGAGAAAACCACTAGACCACTCAAGTATGACCAAAATCAAATCCCTTACGATTATAGAGTGGAAGTGACAAATAGATTCAAGAGATTAGATTTTATAGACAGAGTGCCTGAAGAACTATGGACGGAGGTTCAGGACACTGTACAGGAGCTGGTGATCAAGACCATCCCCAAGAAAAAGAAATGCAAAAAGGCAAAATGGTTGTCTGAGAAGGCCTTACAAATAGCTGAGAAAAGAAGAGAAGCCAAAGGCAAAGGAGAAAGGGAAAGATTTACCCATTTGAATGCAGAGTTCCAAATAATAGCAAGGAGAGATAAGAAACCTCAGCGATCAATGCAAAGAAAGAGAGGAAAACAATAGAATGGGAAAGACTAGAGATCTCTTCAAGAAAATTAGAGATACCAAGGGAACATTTCATGCAAAGATGGGCTCGATAAAGGACAGAAACCATATGGACCTAACAGAAACAGAAGATATTAAGAAGAGGTGGCAAGAATACACAGAAGAACTACACAAAAAAAGATCTTAATGACCCAGATAACCACGATGGTGTGACCACTCACCTAGAGCCAGACATCCTGGAATGAGAAATCAAGTGGGCCTTCAGAACCATCACTTCAAACAAAGCTAGTGGAGGTGATGGAATTCCAGCTGAGCTATTTAAATTCCTAAAAGATGACGCTGTGAAAGTGCTGCACTCAATATGCCAGCAAATTTGGAAAACTCAGCAGTGGCCACAGGACTGGAAAAGGTCAGTTTTCATTCCAATCCCAAAGAAAGGCAATGCCAAAGAATGCTCAAACTACTGCACAATTGCACTCATCTCACACACTTGCCAGAGAAGGCAATGGCACCCCACTCCAGTACTCTTGCCTGGAAAATCCCATAGACGGAGGGAGGAGCCTGGTAGGCCGCAGTCCATGGGGTCGCTAAGAGTCAGACACGACTGAGCGACTTCACTTTCACTTTTCACTTTCCTGCATTGGAGAAGGAAATGGCAACCCACTCCAGTGTTCTTGCCTGGAGAATCCCAGGGATGGGGGAGCCTGGTGGGCTGCCGTCTATGGGGTCGAACAGAGTCGGACACGACTGAAGTGACTTAGCAGTAGCACACACTTGCAAAGTAATGCTCAAAATTCTCCAAGCGGGGCTCCAACAGTACACGAACCAAGAATTTCCAGATGTTCAAGCTGGATTTAGAAAAGCCAGAGGAACCAGAGATCAAATTGCCAACATACATTGGATCATAGAAAAAGCAAGAGAATTCCAGACAAACATCTACTTCTGCTTCATTGACTACACTAAAGCCTTGACTATGTGGATCACAACAAAAAAAATGGAAAATTCTTAAAGAGATGGGAATACCAGACCACCTTACCTGCCTCCTGAGAAATCTGTATACAGGTCAAGAAGCAACAGTTAGAACCGGACATGGAAAAACAGACCAGTTCCAAATTGGGAAAGGAGTACATCAAGGCTGTATATTGTCCCCCTGCTTATTTAACTTATATGCAAAGTACATCATGTGAAATCCCAAGCTGGATGAAGCACAAGCTGGAATCAAGATTGCCAGGAGAAACATCAATAACCTCAGATATGCAGATGACATCACCCTTATGGCAGAAAGAAAAGAGGAATTGAAGAGCCTCTTCATGAAAGTGAAAGAGGAGTGTGAAAAAGCTGGCTAAAAACTCAACATTCAAAAAATGAAGATCATGGCATCTGATCCCATCATTTCATGTCAGATAGATGGGGAAACAATGGAAACAGTGACAGACTTTATTTGGGGGGGCTCCAAAATCACTGCAGATGGTGACTGCATCCATGAAATTAAAAGACGCTTGCTCCTTGAAAGAAAAGCTATGACCAATCTAGACAGCATATTAAAAAGCAGAGACATTACTTTGCTGACAAAGGTCCGTCTAGTCAAAGCTATGGTTTTTCCAATAGTCATGTATGGATGTGAGAGTTGGACCATAAAGAAGGCTGAGCATCAGAGAACTGATGCTTTTGAACTGTGGTGTTGGAGAAGACTCTTGAGAGTCCCTTGGACTGCAAGATCAAACCAGTCAATCCTAAAGGAAATCAGTTCTGAATATTCATTGGAAGAACTGATACTGAAGCTCTAATACTTTGGCCACCTGATGGGAAGAACTCACTGGAAAAGACCCTAATGCTGGGAAAGATTGAAGGCAGGAGGATAAGAGGACAACAGAGGATGAGATGGTTGGATGGCATCACCGATTCAATGGATATGAGTTTGAGCAAGCTCTGGGAGTTGGTGATGGATGGGAAGCCTGGTGTGCTGCAGACCATGGGGTCACAAAGAGTCAGACTCGACTGAATGACTGAACTAAACTGAGCACAATGAGGTTGAGAATAGAAATCTTATTTCCAAACTTATTGTTTCTCATTTCCCAATATTTTCCTCTTCCTTGCATTTGTACTCTTGACTGCCTTCCCATCTGTCTTCTCCCTTTCCCACAGCATCTTTCCCAGGATGTATCCCACATTCCCCTGTTGGTGTGTTGCGGAGGGCACGGGGGAACCTGCACACCTTTTGCCCCTGAAAATCTCTCTCTGGTTTGACTCATGTCCCCCCTCACAGGAGTCATGAAAGCACTCATGTCCATCTGAAGCTGGCAGTTAAGCCTGGCAGCCAGGTGGTCTGAGCACTTTGCGCTGAAGGATCAGTTATAGCTCTTGGGCCGAAATGTGAGAAATGGACACGTTCCATCTTGATGGTGGGGTCCACCATCATCAAGCTAGTATCATAGCCAGGAGATGGGAAAGAGCCTAACTAATCCTTTGTGGTGGTGACCCAGGAGAACCGGGTCAGGGACAGTCCATTAGATGTTCCCAACTATGTGATAAATGTGATCTCCCAAACCAGGACCCCAGACATTTCATCTGGCATCATATGAGAGCATTTGCTGGACTATGTGTCATTCAGGAACTCCACATTTTTTTTAACATTATTCATTCATTTATTTATTTTAATATTTATTATTATTTATTTATTTGGCTGTGCTCGGTCTTAGTTGCAGTACACAGAATCTTCAGTCTTTTAGTTGTGGCCTGTGGGATCTAGTTCCCTGACCAGGGATTGAACCTGGGTCCCCTGCATTGGGAGGACAGAGAGTTAGCCATGAGCCCACCAGGGAAGTCTCTAGGAATGCCATCTTTAGCTTCACAAAAATATACTTGTGAGGGTTGACTCAGAGTATTGAGTTAACTCAGATCCAATGATAATGTGGGTCTTGGGTGGTGAGTGCAGGTGGCTGGTATAGAGCTGACAGTGACTGTCTCATTCCTCAGAAGACAGTGTCAGCTTTATACACATCAAAGAATATTGCCAAGGTGTGCCTAGAAAACTGTCTTCCTTACAGCTTATTGTCTGATTCCAGTGAACTTGATGTAACCTGGAAATCCAGCTTAGTGAAGATCCAAATGTGGAGGACTGGTCCAGAAGGTTCAGGGTGCACTGAGAATAGATGGCAATCCCCAAAGATGTTTCTGATGGGCTCTTATGCTCCTGATAAAAGCAGATCTCTCTATGTTGCTTTGTTTTATTTCATTTTGATAAAAAGTACAAAGGAGGGAATTCCCTGTTGTCCAGTGGTTAGCACCCCAGGTTTTTGCTGCCAAGGAAGTGGGTTCAATCCCTAGTTCAGAAACTAAGGTTCCTGCAAGTGGCATAGCACGGCCAAAAAAAAAAAAGCTTCAACCCAGCAAATTCTATGACATTGAGTGGCTTTCTGTTTCTAGCTGTGAGTGCTCACCTTTTGGTATTGCCTTGGGATGATTTTATTCCCACTGCTTCACAAGGAAATGGTTTTAGAAAGATTCCTTTTTCCTGTTTACTTCCTCATAGGATAAGACAAACCAGCCACAGAAACAACAAAATAAGCCCAAGATTTCCATCACTTTAGCTATAAATGGGGACAAGAATGGACCTCCTTATAAATTATGCCCTGTTTTCTTGCAGTGCCTTTAAAGAGAAACGATGGCTTCAGCAGTTAGGAATAGCAAGAGTCCTAGCAAAAAAGAGCATTTCTAATCTGACTATCCAAGGAGGCTTGACAGCATGTGAAAATCCTCCAGAAATTGTGCTTTGAAAAGTCACAACAACCCCAGTTTGTATGAAGACCTGGTCAGACAGAACTTCTAATTCTAATGCTAAAGTTTCTAATACCTGTTTTAATTTTGGGGCTTCTGATAACAGTTCTGATGCTACATGAATATTTAAAGTTCAATACCATGTTCTCAAAAACTCCATCACCCTAAGTGAAAATTTAGGGCATTTGTTTTTACACAAAGAGTCTGAGGTATAATTCATAAGAAACCGAGAAGAGCAGTTACCTATGGTAGTAGGGCAACTGGGAAGGTGAGAAACAAGGACATGAGCAAGAATGTTTATTTTCTCCCTCTCTCTGCCTCTTTTATTATTATTTGCTTTCCTGGGACTTTTAAAAATGATTTTTGTTTTTTAAACATATGATTGTAGTACACAGTAGAATATTAATTCAAAAAATTCTATATAGGAAAAATATTCTATATAGGGATGAGATGGCTGGATGGCATCACCAACTCGATGCACATGAGTTTGAGCAAGTTCCAGGAGTTGGTGATGGACGGGGAACCTGGCGTGCTGCAGTCCATGGGGTGGCAAAGAGTCAGACATGACTGAGCGACTGAACTGAACTGATACAGGGAAAGTCCCTGGTAGGGTTATAAACACCATCTACGTCTAATACTGGTCTCAGATATCTTTTGAATTTCTGCTAAGACACTGCTTGCTATTAACTTTTTTAAACTGATGTACAGTTTACCTACAGTGAATTACAAAGATCTTAAATGTAAGATTCAACAGATTGAACAAACATATACATCTGTGTAACTAATAACCTAGTCAAGACATAAAGACTTCCATTACCTCAGAAAGTTCCTTCAAACTCCTAAATTTATCTTAATCCATATAGACGACTGCTATTCTGATTTCCTGATATATCTCCATGTATAACACTTTCCAATTAAAGGAATCATACAGCTGTTCACTTTGTGTCTGGGTTATTTTTCTCAACTTAATCTATTGAGGCTCATTAACATTGTTGCATTATTAGTAGTACATTCTTTTCTTTTTCTCTATGTAGTAATATTCCTTTATTAATTGCTGATATCATTACTAGTATCTTTTGCCCTATTTTTATTTTTGCCATGGATAGTCAGTCTTGTAATGGTTTTGTCAATTTTACTAGTTTTCCACAATGGACTGCTCCTTTTGTTTACTCTTTATATTGTATATTTGTTTTCTAACTTGTTAATTTTTTTTTTTACAGTTTCTGCTGCACTGATTAAATACTTTACTAGTCTTCTAATATTTTGGACATGTTATTCATAGCTATTTTCCAGTCCAGGTCTAACAACTCCAATATTTGCACTTCCTCTATACAAGCCTTCCTTGAATCTTTTTTTACTATTGAGTAGTATTTCACTATGTGGTCACATCACAATGTATTCAGATGTATGACATTGGGTGTCTCCAGTTTTGCAATATTGTGAATAAAGCTGCTTTAAACTTTATGGTAAAGGTCTTTTTCTGGACATATCCTTTCATTTATTTGGGGGCAAACATCTAGGTATGGAACTGTGTGATAATACAGTAAATATATAGTAACATTATAAGAACCTACCTAACAGTTCTCCAAAGCAGTATTATAGTTTTACACCTCTAGTAACAAGTGTTCTGGTCACTTTACAGACTCACCAAAATTTGGTGTCATTAGTACTTCTGATTTTTATTCTAGTAGGTTTGAAATGACTTCTCATTGTGGTTTTAATTTGCATTTCCTTGATGACTAATAATATTGAATGCTTTTTCATGTGATTCTTGGCTATTTGTACCATTTATTTTGTGAAGTGTCAATTAAATTTTTGTCCATTTAAAAAATTCTGTTGTTTATCTTTTAATTATTGGTTTATTGGAGAGTTTTATATATTCATGATACAAGTTCCTTGTCAGATGTATGTACTGTAAGCATTTTTTCCTAATCTGTGGGCTCTTTCATTTTATTAATGGTGTCTTTTGATGAATGAAGATTTTTTAACTCCAATGAAGTACAGTTTATCGTTTTTTTCTTTTATAGTTCATGCTTTCTGCTTCCTCTCTAAGAAATCTTTGCCCACCCCAAAGCCATGAAGATATTCTCAAATGTTTTCTTCTAGAAGTTTCAGAGTTCTTCAGGTCTATGTGTGTTTAGTTGCTAAGTGATGTCCATCTCTTTGTGACCCCACAGACTGTAGATCTCCATGCTGCTCTGTCGATAGGATTTCCTAGGCAAGCATGCTGGAGTGGGTCACCATTTCCTTCTCCAGGAGATCTTCCTGACCCAGAAATCTATACTGTGTCTCCTGCATTAGTAGGTGACTTTACCACTGAGGCACCAGGGAAGCCCTAGGACCTTGGCACCTTTGTCAAAAATCAATTTACAATTGATTTGTTCTTTTTCCTTGTTTGTTTTGGCTATTCTTAGCCACTTGCATTTCCAAAAAGATTTTAAAATAAATGTGTAAAAAATAATAAAAATAAAATAAACTTGCTATCCTCTATTTTTAAAAAAAGCCTATTGGGATTTTGATTGTTCGAAACTAACTTCTTAATAATAGTGAATCTTACAACCCACCATATATTTCACCATCCATGGTATATGTCCCCATTTATTTAAGTCTTCCTTGATTTCACTCATCAAAGTTTTTTAGTGTAGAAGTCTTACAAATCACTTATTAAATGTTTTTTTTAATATTTTAAATTTTTGATTCTATTTGCTAGAAAAGTTTATAAGGTAGATCCTTATAATAGTCAGAGACACCTAAAATCTAAAACCATCTAAAAATAGGCTTCTAGTTTGATATTATAGGGTTGGGCATATAGAAAGTTGATACCAAAAAAAGGAAAGATGATGCTGAAGAAATGTAGGCAGCATGTACAGAAGTGTTAGTCATTGCAAAGACAGTAAGAGGGGATTGTAACTGGAAGAGAGCACAGCACAGGTTCTGGGGTACTGGTAACATTCTATTTCTTGATCTGGGTTAATAGATGTGTTCAATTTGAGAAAATTCGACAAGAAGTGGTTCCCACTCCCCCCCCCCCCCCCAGCTCTGTACCCTTTTCTGAATGAATTTTATCATCCAGTTAAAAAAAGTTAACTAAAATAATGAGAAAAATTTTAGGAGCTAATTAATAAACTACTTGATGCCAGCCTCAGACTCATGAGAGGGCAGTTCATGTGATGGATGCCACCATGTTACCTTCCCCTTGACTATGTGCTGAACTGAACTGCAATTCCTTGCAGGAGATAATCAGTTCAGTTCAGTTCAGTCAATCATTCATGTCCGACTCTTTGTCACCCCATGGACTGTAGCATGCCAGGCTTTCCTGTCCATTACCACCTCCTGGAACTTGCTCAAACTCATGTCCAGAGAGTCGGTGATGCCATCTGACTATCTCATCCTCTGTCATTCCCTTCTCCTCCTGTCTTAAATCTTTCCCAGCATCAGGGTCTTTTCCAATGAGTTCTTCCCATCAGGTGGCCAAGGTATTGGAGTTTCAGCTTCAGCATCAGTCCTTCCAATGAATATTCAGAACTGATTTCCTTTAGGATTGACTGGTTTGACCTCCTTGCAGTCCAATGGACTCTCAAGAGTCTTCTCCAACACCACAGTTCAAAAGCATCAATTCTTTGATGCTCAGCCCTCTTTATGGTCCAACTCTCACATTCATACATGACTACAGGAAAAACCGTAGTGTTGACTAGATGGACCTTTGTTGGCAAAGTAACGTCTCTGCTTTTTATATGCTGTCTAGGTTGGTCATAGCTTTTCTTCCAAGGAGCAAGCATCTTTTAATTTCATGGCTGCAGTCACCATCTGCAATGATTTTGGAGCCCCAAAAAAGACAGTCTGTCACCATTTCCATTGTTTCCCCATTTATTTGCCATGAAGTGATGGGATCAGATGCCACGATCTTCATTTTTGGAATGTTGAGTTTTTAGCCAGCTTTTTCACACTCCTCTTTCACTTTCATGAAGAGGCTCTTCAATTCCTCTTTTCTTTCTGCCATAAGGGTGGTGTCATCTGCATGTCTGAGGTTACTGATATTTCTCCTGGCAATCTTGATGCTAGCTTGTGCTTCATCCAGCTTAGGATTTCACATGATGTACTCTGCATATAAGTTAAATAAGCAGGGGGACAATATATAGCCTTGATGTACTCCTTTCCCAATTTGGAACTGGTCTGTTTTTCCATGTCCAGTTCTAACTGCTGCTTCTTGACCTGTATACAGATTTCTCAGGAGGCAGGTAAGGTGGTCTGGTATTCTCATCTCTTTAAGAATGTTGCACAGTTCGTCGTGATCCACATAGTCAAAGGAGCGTAGCAACTAAAGTAGCGTAGGCAACAAAGCAGAAGTAGGTGTTTTTCTGGAATTCTCTTGCTTTTCCTATGATCCAATGTATGTTGGCAATTTGATCTCTGGTTTCTCTGCCTTTTCTAAATCCAGCTTGAACATCTAGAAGTTCTCAGTTCACATACTGCTGGAGCCTTGCTTGGAGAATTTTGAGCATTACTTTGCTAGCGTGTGAAATGAATGCAATTGTGGGGTAGTTTGAATATTCTTTGGCATTGCCTGTCTTTGGGATTGGAAAGAAAACTATTTACCTATCACTGAAACATAACCAAGGAGATGCCTGGTACAAAGTTCCTGGGGCGGGAATGCCTATGAAGAAGAAAGAAATATGAAGAAATATGAGGGGAAAGGAAGGTAGATGAGGGGGGGGATGATAAGAAAAGAATGTGACAGCACAATTGATTCCCTGCCAGAATCAACTGAAAAACTGTTGAGTTTTTATTCTTTATTCACTTTAGCTCTAGAAGTAAGATACTATGAAGTGATATTAAGGTCTTACTTTTTTACAATATTAAACAGTTGTCAAGCAGTATATTAGCATAGACAGGATACCGTGGGACATTTATTCCAAACCTAAATCTTACTGAAATCAAAGTTAAGCGTCACCTTCTCTTTGCTCTGGGTCATTCTGTTCTTTCCTCAGGTATTACCACTTTCACACTGTATTGAAATTACTTGACTGATTCCTTTACTATCTTCTCTTAGGCAAGGACAGTGTTTTATTCATCTCTAAATTGCCAAGGAATAGCATATGCTTGAGCTTTGAATAACTGCTCTATAAATATTTGTTAAATTAAATAAATGAATTTTATGATAATCATGTACAAGACATTCTCAATGACATGTGCACACAACATCTGCTCATAAAATATAAATACTTCCACTTTCAAATCACTTGCTTAATGCTGATTTATTTAATTTGATCATCAAGATCAATTTCTTGATATGAATTTGTTAATTCGCCTGAGCATCATAGCAGCCCTGCATGGCACACTAAGGACAGTCAGCATTAAAGCACACGTTTTTACAGATGAAGAGGCTAAATTGGTAACATATAAAAACAACTTGGTGGAGGTCCTACAAGTAGTTAAGTGTCAGATTCAGATGTGGAATCCAGAAGAGTTTTGATTTTTCAATCAGGTAATTACTTCTAAACAACCATAAGACACTTGGTACCAGAAAGTCACTCTATACATTATCCTAGCAAGTTCTAACTCCCAGGCTGGTTTCCCCAGCTATAACTTGGCTTTTTGACCACCTTCCTTGACCACCCCATTCTGTTCATCCTTATTTCCCATCTTCACCCCCAACCCCCATCATCTCTCCTGCTGAAGTCCCTGAGATCAGAGAGAAGAAATGCTATATTATATTGGCATAATAGTATACCTATTCGTAAATTCATTTCAGCATTCCTTATTCCCTCCATAATGGACATTCTCTCAATAATGTATGAATAAAATCTTCAGAACATACCATTTTTGCTGATCTGCAACATAGTCTAAGTAAAAATTGTATTCTCTCTGCAAATGCTGCTTCAAGACCTGACAAGTTTAAGGATCTGCCTTTCTGTGCCCCCACGTAGGAAACAGTGAAGCCTGGCGTGCTGCAGTCCATGGGGAAGCAAAAAGTTAGACATGACTCAGTGACTGAACAACAACAATAAGAAACAATTTCAGTTTCAGTCATATGTAAGGGATGAGGGAGATGCAGAGAGGAGAGCTGAAAAACATTTCTAATATTCAGTTCTGCTCAGGAGATGGCATATAGATATCTTGGAGCATCAGTTCAGTTCAGTTGCTCAGTCATGTCCAACTCTTGTGACCCCATGAATCGCAGCACGCCAGGCCTCCCTGTCCATCACCAACTCCAGGAGTTCACTCAAACTCACGTCCATCAAGTCGGTGATGCCATCCAGCAATCTCATCCTCTGTCGTCCCCTTCTCCTCCTGCCCCCAATCCCTCAAACTCAGGTCCATCAAGTCGGTGATGCCATCCAGCAATCTCATCCTCTGTCGTCCCCTTCTCCTCCTGCCCCCAATCCCTCCCAGCATCAGGGTCTTTTCCAATGAGTCAACTCTTCGCATGAGGTGGCCAAAGTATTGGAGTTTCAGCTTTAGCATCAGTCCTCCCAGTGAACACCCAGGACTGATCTCCTTCAGAATGGACTGGTTGGATCTCCTTGCAGTCCAAGGGACTCTCAAGAGTCTTCTATAGTTAGCTTTTTATCTATATCCCTAGATATAACAACCATAGATGTGAAATTTGTCTTTTCCCCAACCCTTTCCTTCACTATGAGTGAGAATTAAGGAGTCATATTCTTATTAATAAGCTGTTTAATAGTCTCTTATATTTGAATCGCAGCAGGTGAGAAGAATGAGTTAGTAAAGGAACCAAATGCTCCCACTGCCCTTAACACATAAAAAATAAAGACAAGCATGGGTCATTGTCTTCCTCCTCATCTTTATCCTAATTTATGATCACTCACGGAACTTGTTACAAACCTCCATCTTTCAGGATGCTGTGCAGAATGATGTATTTCGGAGCAGGTGGTCAAGGGCTCTGACCTTCTTCCAGCTCTATCACTGGCTGATAACACAGTGTCTGGAGCTTTGTATTCTTCATGCACAAATGATGACCAGCGCCGTACAAATGGCCTGTCTGTACAAACGATGGCTTGGTTATTGAGATAAATCAAGTAAGATAATATATACAGAAGCTCTGTGCAAACTACTTAGCTCTAAAAAAAGTTACTTTCAGTTGCTTGACCTGTCTCAGTTTACTTATCTCTATCGGGGACAGTAAGGGTACCTACCTCATAAGGTTCTTGTGAGCTCTAAACAAGTTAATAAACCTAAGAACAGTTCTTGACATAGTGCTTCATAAATGTTAGCTACTAACATTATTAATGTACGGAGAAGGCAATGGCACCCCACTCCAGTACTCTTGCCTGGAAAATCCCATGGACAGAGGAGCCTGGTAGGCTGCAGTCCATGGGGTCGCTAAGAGTCGGACACGACTGAGCGACTTCACTTCCACTTTTCCCTTTCATGCACGGGAGAAGGAAATGGCAACCCACTCCAGTGTTCTTGCCTGGAGAATCCCAGGGACAGGGGAACCTCGTGGGCTGCCGTCTCTGGGGTCGCACAGAGTCGGACACGACTGAAGCGACTTAGCAGCAGCAGCAGCAACATTATTAATGTAAGCTCCGCAAGGGGGCGAGTCGAATTTTAAACTTATTTTCATCTTCCTCAGATCAAGGCATTCTGAGCCCCGCAGGCGACATCTGATTTACAAACTGAAAGATCTCCTGCTCCCAGTCTGCTCCTAGGAAGGCATTTGAGTGTAGGACGGCTTTCAGCCGGAACCCAAACCTCCGGGCGCGGAAGCTCCGGAGCCTCTTTACGCTTGGACTCAGGCCCCGGAAGTCGCGAGGGTGGGGTTGTCGCTGCACAGTGAAATTGGCTACCCAGGGAAGATGCTGCTGGACCTGTCGGAGGAGCATAAGGAGCACCTGGCCTTCCTGCCGAAAGTGGACAGCGCGGGTCAGGGCGCGCGGCGGCGGAGGGTGGTTCCCTGCGGTCTGGGGAGGGGATCGGGGGAGCGCCTGGCGCTCAGGGTCTCCTGGCTTCCGTTGCAGTGGTCGCAGAGTTTGGGCGAATTGCGGTGGAGTTCCTGAGGCGTGGCTCGAACCCCAAGATCTACGAAGGCGCTGCCAGTAAGAAACGGGGAGGCACAGCGGTGCAATCTTCTCGGGGAAGTGTGGGCCGTTCTCTATCTCCCTGGAGAGGACGGGGTTCTTGGGACAAGGGTTTTTTATCCTCCCCCCCCCCCCCTCCCCCGTTGTGGCATAATAAAAGCAGAAGGGGTCTTAAGTCAGGGCGCAGATCCTGCCCGTGCTTTAAATACTGAGTTTTTTTTAAAGCTTGTGGTTTTTGGCGTGTAATGGACATAACACCATCTGCCAGATACACTATAATGGTTATATGCATCCAAGTGTGTGGAATAGTTCGGTGAACCATAAATACGCAACTGTTTGGCTGTTGTTCGTTGCTCAGACATCTGCTTTTACTGAACTATTTTTCCCCCAATGGACGAGGGGAGGTTTTCGATATTGTGTCTTCTGTTAGGCTGGAAGTAGCTGCGCGCTCAGGAGAGAGATAGTACACCTGGTATTGTCGCCACGCATCTGTGTTTTGTAAAGAAGATTACATGGTGGGAAATAACTGAAGGCATTTGCCTGGGAATGGCGAATGAACAGGAGGTTATTACCAAAATTATTTTTTATTGCAGTGTTTGAAAACATGGAGTAATGGATAATATTTACTCTTTTTCAGGAAAACTCAGTGTGAGTAGTGACACTGTCCAACATGGTGTGGAAGGATTAATATACCTCCTCACTGAAAGTTCGAAGCTCATGGTAAGGGCTTTTGTGGGTAGTTTTGTATTACCAGGATCTTAAGGAGGTTTCAGTTCAGTTCAGTCGCTCAGTGGTGTCCGACTCTTTGTGACCCCATGAATCGCAGCAGGCCAGGCCTCCCTGTCCATCACCAACTCCCGGAGTTCACTCAGACTCACGTCCATCGAGTCAGTGATGCCATCCAGCCATCTCATCCTCTGTCGTCCCCTTCTCCTCCTGACCCCAAGCCCTCCCAGCATCAGAATCTTTTCCAATGAGTCAACTCCTTGCATGAGGTGGCCAAAGTACTGGAGTTTCAGCTTTAGCATCATTCCTTCCAAAGAAAGCCCAGGGCTGATCTCCTTCAGAATGGACTGGTTGGATCTCCTTGCAGTCCAAGGGACTCTCAAGAGTCTTCTCCAACACCACAGTTAAAAAGCATCAATTCTTCGGCGCTCAGCCTTCTTCACAGTCCAACTCTCACATCCGTACATGACCACAGGAAAAACCATAGCCTTGACTAGACGGACCTTTGTTGGCAAAGTAATGTCTCTGCTTTTCAATATGCTATCTAGGTTGGTCATAACTTTCCTTCCAAGGAGTAAGCGTCTTTTAATTTCATGGCTGCAGTCACCAT
The DNA here is from genome assembly GCF_029378745.1 of Bos indicus. Classification (NCBI taxonomy): domain Eukaryota; kingdom Metazoa; phylum Chordata; class Mammalia; order Artiodactyla; family Bovidae; genus Bos; species Bos indicus. Next base: position 118,780,194 of record NC_091760.1, read on the forward strand.
CTGCAGTGATTTTGGAGCCCAGAAAAATAAAGTCTGACACTGTTCCCCATCTATTTCCCATGTAGTGATGGGACCGGATGCCATGATCTTTGTTTTCTGAATGTTGAGCTTTAAGCCAACTTTTTCACTCTCCACTTTCACTTTCATCAAGAGGCTTTTGAGTTCCTCTTCACTTTCTGCCATAAGGGTGGTGTCATCTGCATATCTGAGGTTATTGATATTTCTCCCAGCAATCTTGATTCCAGCTTGTGTTTCTTCCAGTCCAGCGTTTCTCATGATGTACTCTGCATAGAAGTTAAATAAGCAGGGTGACAATATACAGCCTTGACGTACTCCTTTTCCTATTTGGAACCAGTCTGTTGTTCCATGTCCAGTTCTAACGGTTGCTTCCTGACCTGCATATAGGTTTCTCAAGAGGCAGATCAGGTGGTCTGGTATTCCCATCTCTTTCAGAATTTTCCACAGTTTATTGTGATCCACACAGTCCAAGTCTTTGGCATAGTCAATAAAGCAGAAATAGATGTTTTTCTGGAACTCTCTTGCTTTTTCCATGATCCAGCGGATGTTGGCAATTTGATCTCTGGTTCCTCTGCCTTTTCTAAAACCAGCTTGAACATCAGGAAGTTCACGGTTCACGTATTGCTGAAGCCTGGCGTGGAGAATTTTGAGCATTACTTTACTAGCATGTGAGATGAGTGCAATTGTGCGGTAGTTTGAGCATTCTTTGGCATTGCCTTTCTTTGGGATTGGAATGAAAACTGACCTTTTCCAGTCCTGTGGCCACTGCTGAGTTTTCCAAATTTGCTGGCACATTGAGTGCAGCACTTTCACAGCATCATCTTTCAGGATTTGAAAGAGCTCAACTGGAATTCCATCACCTCCACTAGCTTTGTTCGTAGTAATGCTTTCTAAGGCCCACTTGACTTCACATTCCAGGATGTCTGGCTCTAGGTCAGTGATCACACCATTGTGATTATCTGGGTTGTGAAGATCTTTTTTGTACAGTTCTTCTGTGTATTCTTGCCATCTCTTCTTAATATCTTCTGCTTCTGTTAGGTCCATACCATTTCTGTCCTTTATTGAGTGCATCTTTGCATGAAATGTTCCCTTGGTATCTCTAATTTTCTTGAAGAGGTCTCTAGTCTTTCCCATTCTGTTGTTTTCCTTTATATCTTTGCATTGATCGCTGAAGAAGGCTTTCTTATCTCTTCTTGCTATTCTTTGGAACTCTGCATTCAGATGCTTATATCTTTCCTTTTCTGCTTTGCTTTTCGCTTCTCTTCTTTTCACAGCTATTTGTAAGGCCTCCCCAGACAGCCATTTTGCTTTTTTGCATTTCTTTTCCATGGGGATGGTCTTGATCCCTGTCTCCTGTACAACGTCACAAACCTCATTCCATAGTTCATCAGGCACTCTATCTATCAGATCTAGGCCCTTAAATCTATTTCTCACTTCCACTGTAGAATCATAAGGGATTTGATTTAGGTCATACTTGAATGGTCTAGTGGTTTTCCCTACTTTCTTCAGTTTAAGTCTGAATATGGCAATAAGGAGTTCATGATCAGGGCCACAGTCAGCTCCCTGTCTTGTTTTTGTTGACTGTATAGAGCTTCTCCATCTTTGGCTGCAAAGAATATAATCAATCTGATTTCGGTGTTGACCATCTGGTGATGTCCATGTGTAGAGTCTTCTCTTGTGTTGTTGGAAGAGGGTGTTTGTTATAACCAGTGCATATACTCTATATATCAGTCCTGCTAGGATCTTCTCATTTCAGTAATGTTGTTACTGATTTATAATTGATTGAGTGAAGCCATGCATACATAATCTGACTATAATGTGACCTGCTGGCATGAATACCTCTTGTTAGTATAAATTAGAATTGCCTGTAATTCCATATGTTACTATGTGTATCCTAAGAAGAGGGAGAATGAAATGATTTAAATTTTTGTGTATTAGTATTATCTAGCTTATTGGAGCAGAGAAGGCAATGGCACCCCACTCCAGTACTCTTGCCTGGAGAGTCCCATGGACGGAGGAGCCTGGTGGGGTCAGTCCATGGGGTCACTGGGAGTTGGACACGACTGAGTGACTTCACTTTCACTTTTCACTTTCATGCATTGGAGCAGGAAATGGCAGCCCACTCCAGTGTTCTTGCCTGGAGAATCCCAGGGATGGAGGAGTCTGGTGGGCTGCTGTCTGTGGGGTCCCACAGAGTCGGACATGACTGAAGTGACTTAGCAGCAGCAGCAGCTTGTTGGAGAATTGAGCAAACTGGGCATTTTAGCAGTTCTTTTTGTATTTTAATAAAGTATTTTTTTCCTTTTTTCCCACATTTTTCCCTTTTTAATACTGGCTGGGAATCTTGTACCAGTGGTTGTTTCTCCATGCTCTTAATAGAAAAAATATTTGAAAAATTACAACTGGCTACATGGGATTTCCCAGATGGTGCTAGTGGTAAAGAACCCACCTGCCAATGCAGGAGACATAAGAAACTCAGGTTCAATCCCTGGGTCAGGAGGATCCCCTGGCGGAGGGCATGGCAATCTACTCCAGTTTTCTTGCCTGGAGAATCCCATGGACAGAGGAGCCTGGTGGGCTACAGTCCAAAGGGTCGCAAAGAATCAAGCAGGACTGAAGTGACTTCACACACACACACACACACACACACACAGGGCTTAATTTACATATTGTCCATTCTCCTGTTTCTCAGACTTACCTTTTAGTGAGAATTTTGTGTGACCGTTTTAAACCAAATTCCTGGTTTCTGTCTCAAACCTGTTGAATCAGGTTTTCCAGAAGATGGGCTTGAGAATATATTTTCAAGGTGCTTTAAATGATTCTTAAGATCAGGTAAATTTGGGAAACTACCCTAAAGGCTTAACATTTTGATAGCAAATCGTCACGCTGGAAGTGATGAAAGACAGAGTGTGGCTTATTGAGTTATGGTGTTTCACCCTAATAATTAGGGTAAAATAATTAGATTATTTGAGTGGTTAACTACATAAAAATATATTTTATAGATTCCTTTTGTCAGACTCCCTAAAATGTTACACTTAGAGGTATTTGACAGCAAATGCTCTGTCACATAAATCTGTGTTCCATTAGTTGATATGGGGAACTCATTTTTGCTTCCCGAGGTGATCTTTTCTGGCCCTCTTCAGAGCTTTCCTGGCTGCTCTCCTCGAAATCGATCTCTAGCCTCTTGCTCTTCGATTTAGTCGAGTTGAATCTTCTGACAGACTACCTGATGTGATTGGTCAACAAACCTAACCCACCTGGCCCAAAAGACTATAAGCCCTCCTCACCAGCAATGAGCCCATTTGATTTATTCAGTTCTGTATGCCTAGCATGGGACCTATCCCATAGTAGGATCTCAGGAGATACTTGCTAAAGGGACAAGATAACCTAAGCCTATGCTATTACAAATAGAAACAAGTCTAATGACAGTGACATCCCCTCCCAAAAAGGGTGGCATGCAGAAACTGGAAAAGAACAAGGAAAGTAGAGTATTAAAGTGGCTGAGGTAAATACAATTAAGGGAAGAGAGACAAAAAAATTGTGCTTCCTCTACTTTTTCTCCGCCTGTTTATCCCTCCTCATGTTGGGCATCCAATAAGGGAGTAAAAGCAAGCCTGCTGTTGGCAGTTTCCTTTTTTCCTACTGAGAGTCATTGCCAATGTTAGGGTTGCTTGGTCCCTAATAATGTTGTTCCATTGGATAGCCAAAATCTGTGACTCCATGTCCTTCTCTCCCACTCCCTTTGCTGACCAAATACATGACTTTCCTGTGTCCAGTCAGCATCTGAATATCGCACTAAGATTTACCTAAACCGTTTTCTTCCACCTACCCCCTGCCTCTGGCAACCACCAGTCTGTTCTCTGTATCTGTGAGTTTGAGGGGCTTTTTTTGTTTTTTGTTTGTCTTAGACTTGACATGTAAGAGAGATCGTACAGTATTTCTTTTTCTGTCTGACTTAATTCACTTAGCATAATGCCCTCAAGTTCCATCCATGTTGTTGCAAATGGCAAGATTCCATTTCTTTATGGCTGGGTAATATTCCACTGTGTATGTGTGCCACAACTTCCCTATGCATTCATCGTTCAGTGGATACTTAGTTTGTTTCCATGTTTTATCCATTGTAAATAGATGCTTCAGGAACATGGGGGTGCATATGTCTGTTCGAATTTGTGTTTTTGCTTTTTTTGGATAAATATGCAGAAGTAGAATCACTAGATCATACGGTAGTTCTATTTTTAATTTTTTGAAGACCCTCCATACTGTTTTACATAGTGACTGCCCCAGTTTATGTTCCTGCCAACAGTGTACAGGAGTTCCCTTTTCTCCACAGCCTTACCAACGCTTGTTTCTTGTCATTTTGATACTCTCCATTCCAGTGGATGTGAAGTGATATCTCATCATTTTGATTTACATTTCCCTGGTGATGAGTGATGTTGAGCATCTTTTCATGTGCCTGTTGGCCTTCTATATGTGTTCTTTGGAAAATGTGAATTCAGATCTTCTGCCCATGTTTTAATCAGATTGTTTATGGGTTTATTTACTTATTTATTTTGCTATTGTGTATTAGATAGGTGATTTGCAGATTTTTCTTTCATTCAGTAGGTTGCCTTTTCATTTTGTTGATGCTTTCCTATGCTGTGCAGAAGACTTTTATCCAAAGTTGTCCCATTAGTTTGTTTTTGCTTTTGTTGCTTATTTTTATTTTCATGTATCAAAAACTCGGAATAGTGGACAGGGGTTGCCTTTTACTAAGGAGTGTTGTTTCTTTTACTAGACAGAATAGAATTCATATTTTTTTGTGTATATCCAGTATTTCAGCATTTATTAGACACATAAATTTTGATAAACTTGATTCATTTTTAGATTTCTGAACTGGATTTCCAAGACTCTGTTTTTATTCTGGGATTTCCTGAAGAATTGAACAAATTGTTGCTTCAGCTTTATCTAGACAACAGAAAGGAGATCAGAACTATCCTGAGTGAATTGGCACCAGACCTTCCCAGTTACCACAGCCTTGAATGGCGACTGGATGTACAGGTATGACTTTTTAAAAAAAATCTGACATAGAATATAAGATTTATTTTAGGCTATGTCTTCACACTTATTGTATTCTTTACCACCTTAACCAAATTCTGGTTTGAAACTTCAGTTTTTTAATGTCCGTTTTTAGACCATTTCACAAATAGTTCATTTTCTTTTTTTTTTTTTTTTCTAACCACACCACAAGATTTGTGGGATTTTTTAGTTCCCCAACCAAGGATTGAACCCAGGCTCTTGGCAGTGAGAGTGGTGGGTTCTAACCACTGGACCGTCAGGGAATTCCCCATTTTCTTATATTTTTAATATGTTCACATTGGTTTAATTTGTGAACTTTGTAAGAAATAGGTTATTTTGGAAAAGCAGATGGTTATCTATATTTTTAAAGTGGTGCTTAACTTTTAGAAAACCTTTTTTCTGTCTAAATAAAACACATTTATAGAAAAGTACACAGGTCAGTATATAGCCCAATGAATTATCATGTGGTAAAAACACCTATGAAACCAGCACCCATGATCAGCACTTCAGAAGCATCCTTCTTGCCTTACAAGTTACTTCCCCATCCTTCTTTTCAAAGGTAACCAGCATCCTGACTCTTAATGCACAGATTATTTTTTTCTGTTCTTTAACTTTCTATTCATGAAATGATTCAATAAATATTCTTCTATGTCTGCCTTCTTTTTATGAGATTGGGTTGTTTTTAAAGCCACGTACACAACCAAAAAGGAATTTTCAGACATTGCATGCAGCCCTTTCTCAAGCAGTGACAGATAAGCTAGTTAAGAAGTGTTTATTGAATGCCATCCAATCACTGATTAGGACTGTGCTGAATGCTTTGGGAACCAGAATTGTAAGATACTTTCTCAGCTAGAAAAGATATTATTTGTTTAGTCATATTAGATGTCTCAAAATAACTAGTAATTAAAGATAGTTGTGAAATAAGGTTCTAGAGAGGAAAAAAGAATATAATTGTATAAATAAAGGTACTTCTGAGTATTTCAGAAAAGCTGTATCTCATGTAGTTCAGTGTACACTGGCATGTTCCAGAAAAGCATCAATAAAAGAAGGGTAAATTTCAGAAAAAGAAATGAATGGAGAAAACCAGGGTAATATTATTGAGAGAGGAGACAGCATAAGTTGTAAAGGCCCACATGAATCTGAGAGTGAACAAATGAATATGTGGGATAGCCCCCTAGTTCCCAAACTTGACTGCACATTGAAATGATTTAGGGAGCTTTAAAAAAATTCTGATATTTGTGTTCTGCCCCAGAGGTTCTGATTTATTGGTACAGAGTTTTACCTGGGCATCAGGATTTTTTAAAGCTCCCTTGTCACCCAGGTAATTCTAATGTGTAATAACGTTTGTAAACCGCTGTAATAGTAGATTCTTCTGATTTGAGTGGTCCGAATAGGTTACAGAAATTCAGCTAGACAAGCTTAGCAATTGTATCCCAGTGTGTTGAGTGCTTGAATATATATTAACACAGGAGAAGGTATAAAGCAGATTATAGGCTCCTTGAAGGAGAAGGCAATGGCACCCCACTCCAGTACTCTTGCCTGGAAAATCCCATGGACGGAGGAGCCTGGTGGGCTGCAGTCCATGGGGTCGCTAGAAGTCAGACACGGCTAAGCGACTTCACTTTCACTTTTCACTTTCATGCATTGGAGGAGGAAATGGCAACCCACTCCAGAATTCTTGCCTGGAGAATCCCAGGGACGGGGGAGCTTGGTGGGCTGCTGTCTATGGCATCGCACAGAGTCAGACACGACTGAAGCAACTTAGCAGCAGCAGCAGCAGCAGCAGCAGGCTCCTTGAAGGCATATGCAACTTGCTTTTTTGATTAAACATTTTCTTTTTAGATTTATTGATGACAGTTCAGGTTGCTATAGTTTACTTCTTTTCCCCGTCATTTAGTAAGCATTTCATGGTATGAATATTCTCAATTTATCCATTCTGTTGGTAAAGAATATTTGAGATATGTCTAGCTTTTGGCTCTTGGAAACAAATACTGTTATGAATATGTGTATATGTGTAAGAGTTTACGATATGTACCTAGGAGTGGAATTGCTGGTAATTTATCTGTTTTCCAAAGTAATTCTCTCATCACTCTCACCAGCAGTGGATGAGTTTTCATTACCATCACTTCACAGTGCTCCTTATGGGCAGGTTTCTAATTCTTGCCAGTCTGATAAAACAGCATGATTTTATTGGCCATTTTCTAATAAAGTTGAATGTATTTCCTGTGTTTATCTATTTTTATTACTTTTGCAAAGTGCTTTCATAGATCTTCTGTACAATTTTCTTGGTTTTGTGGGGGTTTTATTAAATCAGAACACTTCTTCATACATTCTTGATACTTTTTTTTTGGTTTTATGTGTTACAAAGTATCTTTTCTCAGGTTGTGGCTTGTTTTTTTCCCACTATTTTTAGATATCTTTCCAAGAAATTTTAATAATTTTAATTCATTTCAGTTTATCAGTTTTTATTTATGATTTTTGTTTTTATATCATGTTTAAGAAATCCTTGCATACTGTATGACTACCTATACATTGTAGTTTTTTTTTTTCCCCCAAAGATTTTGAAGTTTACTGTTCATTTTGAAGTCTGTGATTTATCTGAAATTCAATTTTTGTGTATGGTATAATGTCATTATTCATATGTTCAGCATGATTGTTAAATAGTCATTATGCTTTTATTCCATTTAAAATTAAGCTTGCAAGCAGAAGCCTCAGGCAACAGATTAAACCATCAGTGACTATAAAGCTCCACCTTAATCAGAATGGAGATCACAACACCCAAGTTCTGCAGACAGACCCAGCCACCCTGCTGCACTTGGTTCAGCAGTTGGAACAAGCCTTGGAGGAGATGAAAACAAACCACTGTAGGAGAGTCGTGCGCAATATCAAGTAGTCCCAATTTGTTTTCTTCCTCCTGAATCACTTGTGAATTGATGATACGCAGTAGTTATTTTTCAAAACAATTTTTTAAGTTGATAGTGATAAATGCATAGAGATTTCATAAAATTTCTTTTCCTATGTCAAGATACTGAGGTCATGATCACAGGCTAAGTGAAGTTTCTTTCTCGGTGCTAAATATGGTCAGTTTCTTGAGTTAAGATGTAGTTTGTGTCGTAAATGTGTAAATAGGATTGAATCAACTGAAAGTGAATCTATACTGTTCAAATCCTCTGTGTATATAAATGACTATATTTTTTTGATGCTTTTCCTGACTAGTTTATTGTTTTCCTCCTTATTGATCTAAACTTAAAGTTCACAGTGTAATTCTATTACTATTCATAGTATTTCTAGACAGTTTAATGTTTTTGACTTTAAAGCACACCATGATGTTAATAGCCACAGAATAGTGGGAAGTGAATATGAATTTTTTAAAGGCAACATTTTTTAGGCAGTTCATGTATTTTATTTGGCTGTGAATATACTAAGTACTTACCTTGTTGTTTAAGTTTAAGTTGCCATGCTAATAAGCTTAAATAGTACTCAAATTTGTGTGAATATATTGTAGTTTATCAAGGATTAATTTTTTTCCCTATTACCAAAGCATCTAAGAGACACACTGCCATTCGACATTTATAAACAATGGATGCAAGCATACTGTAATCAGTTCTTAATTATCTTAAGAACATGGAAAAAACATGTTATGCACTTGCAAAGTAGCTATAAGCAAACTATACTCAGATAATTTTTAGTTATAGTGATAACTTGATTAATGAAGCTTTCATGTTAACAACCTCACAAATAAGAGGAAACTTTACATGTTACATGAAATTGTAGCATATGTCATCAGGTTAAAAGCATCATGCCTGCCAAGCTTATACAATAAAAATAGCTCTGTGAGGCTTCTTATTTGTCCACATTGGGTGAAGATAAGCAGGGCTGACTCCAGCCAAAATTGAAATAATATCCTTGTGTCTTCTTAGGGCAACTTTTATTCTTCCTCTATATCCACTATTCTTATCCCAAGCAAAACGACAAAGCATGTGTTAGTCTCTTTTTCTTATTTGTATCAAACTCCCCTTTTTTAAATTACACTTTATGGGGTTCTCATGGCAAATATACTGGGGTGGTTTGCCGTTCCCTTCTCCAGAGAAGAAGAGGACGACAGAGGGTGAGATAGTTGGATGGCATCACTGATGCAATGGACATGAATTTGGGCAAACTCCAGGAGATGGTGGGGGACAGAGAGGCCTGACATGCTGCAGTCCATGGGGTCATGAAGAGTCAGACAAGACTTGGTGACTGATCAAAAACCCCTTGTCCGCAGTCTCTGTGCTTTGTTATTCTTTCTGATGTTCTTTGCTTTTGGGGGCCAGAATGAGTTGGGAGCAGTCTTCCTTTTGAATCTGGGACTCACCTTTTTTTTTTTTTTCCCCACAGAGCATCTAATGAGCCTCTTCCTTTTCTTGTTTGAACATTCCACACCCTTACCCAGTCCTCTGCCTTGTTTGTTTTATGGAACAATTATTTTTTTGTAGTTTGTATATGAAGATATTTTCTGCAGATGCAGTCACTATTCTACTCTCCTATATGACCAGTTTCTTGACTCTGGGATATGCCTTTCCATCCGTAACTATCTAAATGTTTATTAAAACATTTTGGATTACGAGTGTGTGTATTTTTTAGGATTTGCTGGTGCATGTTTAGACTTCAGTATAATAGCTCTTAAGTCTCAAAGCCAGAATGGTAACATGTCATTTCTCAGAACAGCTCTGTGAGTAGGGAATAATCAATATATGTAATTACAAAGTCTACATATACTTCACCCATTGGAAGTCTCCTTTGTGTGTCACAAATTTCCTTGAGTTTATTTTGTTATTGATTTTCCAAGCTTGAGTAAATTTAAAACAGCAAACTAGAAAGTGATGTGGATACTATAAGAAGAAAACAGACTTTTGTGAAAACTGGAAAATGAGAACCTGATACTAAGGAAAGTTTGAAAAATCATTAACAGTGTGTAAAGCAATATTGTAAAGTAGTTAGTTCCAATTAAATTAATTTTTTTAAAAGTGTGTAAAAGATACTTGTGTGGGAACCTTTAAAATGTACAATAGTATGTTGCCCTTTAGGGTATGATCCTATGAGAAATCAGTCTTTGGGAATGGACAAAAGGATTTAAATTTAGTTTTTCTGGCTTCTTATAGATCCTTGATAAATTCTCAAAGCTTTGTTTTCTTCATCTCTAAAATAGGAATTATAACACCTATCTCATTGGCTTGTAGAGACCAGATAAAACCATGCATATAAAATTTCAGTATAATATAGGACTTTAGAATATACTAATGTGGTCTGAGGGTCTCATTATTTTATAACCTGAATTCTGTCTAAAACACTCTATTTAAGGAACTGAGAGAAAATGTTACCTAGTGGTTTCTGGGTGGTAGGATTATGACTTTCTTTGCCTTCTTAATTTCTGTACTGAGTTTAGTTAGTTCAGTTGCTCAGTCATATCCAACTCTTTGCAACTCCATGAATCTCAGCACACCAGGCCTCCCTGTCCATCACCAACTCCCAGAGTTCACTCAGACTCATGTCCATCGAGTCATTGATGCCATCCAGCCATCTCATCCTCTGTCGTCCCCTTCTCCTCCTGCCCCCAATCCCTCCCAGCATCAGAGTCTTTTCCAATGAGTCACCTCTTCACATGAGGTGGCCAAAGTACTGGAGTTCCAGCTTTAGTATCATTCCTTCCAAAGAAATCCCAGGGCTGATCTTCAGAATGGACTGTTTGGATCTCCTTGCAGTTCAAGGGACTCTCAAGAGTCTTCGCCAACACCACAGTTCAAAAGCATCAATTCTTCGGCACTCAGCCTTGTTCACAGTCCAACTCTCACATCTGTACATGACCACAGGAAAAACCATGGCCGTGACTAGACGGACCTTTGTTGGCAAAGTAATGTCTCTGCTTTTCAATATGCTATCTAGGTTGGTCATAACTTTCCTTCCAAGGAGTAAGCATCTTTTAATTTCATGGCTGCAGTCACCATCTACAGTGATTTTGGAGCCCCCAAAAATAAAAGTCTGACACTGTTTCCACAGTTTCCCCATCTATTTCCCATGAAATGATGGGACCAGATGCCATGATCTTTGTTTTCTGAATGTTGAGCTTTAAGCCAACTTTTTCACTCTCCACTTTCACTTTCATCAAGAGGCTTTTAGTTCCTCTTCACTTTCTGCCATAAGGGTGGTGTCATCTGCATATCTGAGGTTATTGATATTTCTCCCAGCAATCTTGATTCCAGCTTGTGCTTCTTCCAGTCCAGCGTTTCTCATGATCTACTCTGCATAGAAGTTAAATAAGCAGAGTGACAATATACAGCCTTGATGTACTCCTTTTCCTATTTGGAACCAGTCTTTTTTTCCATGTTCAGTTCTAACTGTTGCTTCCTTACCTGCATACAGATTTCTCAAGAGGCAGATCAGGTGGTCTGGTATTCCCATCTCTTTCAGAATTTTCCACAGTTTATTGTGATCCACACAGTCAAAGGCTTTGGCATAGTCAAGAAAGCAGAAATAGATGTTTTTCTGGAACTCTCTTGCTTTTTCCATGATCCAGCGGATGTTGGCAATTTGATCTCTGGTTCCTCTGCCTTTTCTAAAACCAGCTTGAACATCAGGAAGTTCACAGTTCATGTATTGCTGAAGCCTGGCTTGGAGAATTTTGAGCATTATTTTACTAGCATGTGAGATGAGTGCAATTGTGTGGTAGTTTGAGCATTCTTTGGCATTGCCTTTCTTTGGGATTGGAATGAAAACTGACCTTTTCCAGTCCTGTGGCCACTGCTGAGTTTTCCAAATTTGCTGGCACATTGAGTGCAGCACTTTCACAGCATCATCTTTCAGGATTTGAAAGAGCTCAACTGGAATGCCATCACCTCCACTAGCTTTGTTTGTAGTGATGCTTTCTAAGGCCCACTTGACTTCACATTCCAGGATGTCTGGCTGTAGGTCAGTGATCATACCATCGTGATTATCTGGGTCGTGAAAATCTTTTTTGTACAGTTCTTCTGTGTATTCTTGCCACCTCTTCTTAATATCTTCTGCTTCTGTTAGGTCTGTACCATTTCTGTCCTTTATCGAGCCCATCTTTGCATGAAATGTTCCCTTGGTATCTCTAATTTTCTTGAAAAGATCTCTAGTCTTTCCCATTCTGTTGTTTTCCTCTATTTCTTTGAATTGATCACTGAGGGAGGCTTTCTTATCTCTTCTTGCTATTCTTTGGAACTCTGCATTCAGATGCTTATATCTTTCCTTTTCTGCTTTGCTTTTCGCTTCTCTTCTTTTCACAGCTATTTGTAAGGCCTCCCCAGACAGCCATTTTGCTTTTTTGCATTTCTTTTCCATGGGGATGGTCTTGATCCCTGTCTCGTGCACAATGTCACGACCCTCATTCCATAGTTCATCAGGCACTCTGTCTATCAGATCTAGTCCCTTAAATCTATTTCTCACTTCCACTGTAGAATCATAAGGGATTTGATTTAGGTCATACTTGAATGGTCTAGTGGTTTTCCCTACTTTCTTCAATTTCAGTCTGAATTTGGTAATAAGGAGTTCATAGTCTGAGCCACAGTCAGCTCCCAGTCTAGTTTTTGTTGACTGTATAGAGCTTCTCCATCTTTGGCTGCAAGGAACGTAATCAATCTGATTTCGGTGTTGACCATCTGGTGATGTCCATGTGTAGAGTCTTCTCTTGTGTTGTTGGAAGAGGGTGTTTGCTATGACCAGTGCATTTTCTTGGCAAAACTATATTAGTCTTTGCCCCGCTTCATTCTGTACTCCAAGGCCAAATTTGCATGTTACTCCAGGTGTTTCTTAACTTCCTACTTTTGCATTCCAGTCCCCTATAATGAAAAGAACATCTTTTTTGGGTGTTAGTTCTAAAAGGTCTTGTAGGTCTTCACAGAACCATTCAACTTCAGCTTCTTCAGCGTTGCTGGTTGGGACATAGACTTGGATTACCGTGATATTGAATGGTTTGCCTTGGAGACAAACAGAGATCATTCTGTCATTTTTGAGATTGCATCCAAGTACTGCATTTTGAACTCTCTTGTTGACCATGATGGCTACTCCATTTCTTCTGAGGGATTCCTGTCCGCAGTAGTAGATATAATGGTCATCTGAGTTAAATTCACCTGTTGCAGTCCATTTGAGTTCGCTGATTCCTAGAATGTTGACATTCACTCTTGCCATCTCTTGTTTGACCACTTCCAATTTGCCTTGATTCATGGACCTGACATTCCAGGTTCCTATGCAATATTGCTCTTTACAGCATCGGACCTTGCTTTTATCACCAGTCACGTCCACAGCTGGGTATTGTTTTTGTTTTGGCTCCATCCCTTCATTCTTTCTGGAGTTATTTCTCCACTGATCTCCAGTAGCATATTGGGCACCTACTGACCTGGGGAGTTCCTCTTTCAGTATCCTATCATTTTGCCTTTTCATACTGCTCATGGGGTTCTCAAGGCAAGAATACTGAAGTGGTTTGCCATTCACTTCTCCAGTGGACCACATCCTGTCAGACCTCTCCACCATGACCTGCCCATCTTGGCTTGCCCCACGGGCATGGCTTAGTTTCATTGAGCTAGACAAGGCTGTGGTCCTAGCGTGATTATATTGACTAGTTTCCTGTGAGTATGGTTTCCGTGTGTCTGCCCTCTAATGCCCTCTTGCAACACCTACCGTCTTACTTGGGTTTCTCTTACTGAGTTTAACTTGTATTAAAAAAATTTTTTTGAAGTCTAAAGAAGAATAAAGATCAGGGAACTTAAATACATTTTTAGTAGTACTTTTATTGAAAAATTTTTAATTCTTAGGGGCCTCCATTGTGGCTCAGTCATAAAGAATCCACCTGCCAGTTCAGGAGACACGGGTTCAATCCCTGATCTAGGAAGATCCCAAATTCCTTGGAGCAACTTAAGCCTGTGCACAGTTATCGAGCCTGTGCTCTAGAGCCCAGGAGCCGAAACTACTGAGCCCATGGACCCCCAAATCCTGAAGCTCAAGTGCCCTGGAGCTCTTGCTCCACAGCAAGAGAAACCACTGCAATGAGAAGCCCACACAGGGCAACTAGAGAGTAGCCGCCACTCTTCAAAACTAAAGAAAAGCCCATTCAGTAACAGAGACCCAGCACAACCAAAAGTTTAAAAAAAATTAAAACAAAATTTTAATTCTCAGAATGATACACACATAACTCTCCAGAAAACTCAGCTATTCAAAACTGCCTAGTCCCCAAAGGACTCAGGTAGACAGGCTGAGGGTTTTACCGATAGGCTTGGTCCAGAGTCCTTTTTTTTTTTTTTTCTTCTGTCCTTTTCCCTCCATGCTAGTGAAAGAAACATGAGAATTTCAAGGCACTAGCTAAGCCAGCTCTCTTTTTTCTCGGTAATATTATATCTAAATGGAGTTTTTAATCTCCACAGGAAAACATAATACTTCTTTGTAGTTCTCACAGCCTTCATGATTAGGAAGATCTGTCCACTGTTATATTAAAGCCTTCCTACTATACTTTACATACTGTTCTCTGTACTTTTTTTTTTTTAATATATGTTTAAATCTCGCTTTAGCTTACCCTTCCATGGTTTACACAGTGATTGGTAACTGTCATCTCTTTTCCTTTCTTTCCCTACAAGTAGAAAATACTTTGGTACAAGGGTGTAGTACTATATTGCCTCTAGTTTAAACATACTCGTTTTTAAAACCACCGTGACAGTTATGCTCAAACCTACATACTTTCCTTTACAGCAAAACGAGCAAGCCGAGCTTCACCATTAGTGTGATTACTTCAGTGAGCTTTGCAAACTTTGAGAACAATGTTTTAATTATAAAAGCAGAAGAAACCCACTGTTTCTCGGCTTTGCAAAATAGTGTATACTCTTTCAAGATGAGAAAACAATGATATGCTTTATGGCAGTAAAACACATATATTGGGTGACTTTGTCACTTGAATATTAATGGCTCTTTATATAGTTCTAGTCTTCTCTGCCCAGGAACTCAAATGACTTAATTATGTTTGGTAGCCATGAGTCCATAAGAGTCTACTTACTATAATAGGGAAACATGGGAAAAGTCATTTCATTTTCTTAATGGGCCTAAAATAAAAAGGAACATCAGGAATATAGATATCTGCATTAATCAATTTACAACTTTTTATAAGATAATTTTTTAAGTGTAGTGTAAATTGTTTCATTAGAAATAATTGTGTAACTGTCAGAATGAGAGGCCATGCACTTTTATTGTACTTGAAGCTAAATTGATGCTTTTTAGTTGCAAAGACCACAATTTTCATCTTCCTCTCCTGCCATTATCATCTCTAGTCTCACAGAACAGTCTGCCCAATGACCAGCTACAAAGAGAGGCAACACAGAGAAGGGTTTTTGCCCTTTCTCACAAACTTCGTGAGATCCTTTACCTCTTTTATTCTTTATTTTTCTTAGTCTTTACTCTTTTACTTTGAACTCTGATCCACCCATTTATGTATGGCATTGTGCTGATAGGAAAACAAAGCAAATTTTAAAACCTTTTCTAGCTCTTTTTACAAAGTCAGTGCCTCCGTTGTGTTAAATATTAAATACTTGGAATGATCTGTGTTGTGTGTTGAACAAAGGGTAAAGTTGTAAAGTTTAGAATGCTCTCAGGCCATTCCATCCTTGAAAATCATTTAATTCATAAACTCATCAGGCTACAGAAAGGAGTATCCTAGGGGGCAGGGGGCTATTCTGCAGAAGGGAAGTTCCTTTGGGTGGCTGTCTGTTGGAACCATTTTTCCTTGGAAGTCCACCTTCTTCTGGAAAGCAAAACTCCTAGTATGATTCAATAGCTAGAGCTGCAGAAATGTGCATAAGAAAAGGCACATGACTGCAGAATGCTCTGGAGTGCTTGGACATGGTTTGGATGGCAGAAATTATCTTTACTCCTTTTCTACCGAAGAGGGGTTTCCTGAGGTAACCAGAGGTGTGATGGGCAAAGCAAATGGAGTTTTTTTAATACCTGCGTGCCGATGTTGTGATTGTCATAAATCCAATGAGAAGTGGATGCCTGTGGCTTTGAAGGAATGTGCTTAGTGCACAGAACGAAAAGGCTTCTCAGTTAACTCAAAGGCTAAAATCACACAGATTAAAATTCAGAGAATGAGGAAAAGAAAATCCAGGGAAGTCTTTGAGTTTCACTGGAGCAAGTATAGATGGTTAGGATTTGATTTTCTGGCATGGTCTGCAAACCATATGCTTTTAGTCCAAATAAATAAAAAGCCCTTACAAAGCTCAAGTGAGTGTAAGTCCTGCAGCAAAATAAAATTACTTGATTTGCAGCAAGACTGTTCCACAATACATAAACTAAAAGAACTGAGAAAGGCCATAGATAACTTTTTTCGTACTTAAAAAAATGAGCGAGTCACCATGTACTTTCCAAAAGGAGAAAATTATTTGTTTCACAATATGAGCAATATAATTAAAAAAATTTTTTTAATGTTTAGGACCTCAAGGGTGTAATTATTTGGTATCCCTTCCCATGCCTTTTATTCTTCCACTCTTTGCCTAGACATAAATACCAAATTCCATGCCTTTCTTAGGCACTTGGAACAGTTTCTTTTCATGCCAAACCTCGAAAGCCTCCTCCCCACCCCTTTTTTTAATTTAAATTTTATTTCTTTGGCCATGTGGTGTGGTTCAATTCCCGGTTGGGAATTGAACCTGTGCCCCCTGCATTAGGAGCATGGACTCTCAACCTCTGGATGACCAGAGAAGTTCTTCCCTCCTTTTAAAAATTATTTTTTTGAGAAATAATTTAAATAACATAAAATTCACCCTTTCAAAGTGCAGTTCACTGCGGTTTGGAATATTCACAAAGTTGTGCAACCATGGTCACCACTATCTGATTACAGAACACCCTCCAGAAAGAAACACAAATCCATGAGGAATCACTCCCCACTTCCTCCTCCCTCTAGTCCCTGACAACCACTAATCTACTTCCTGCAGATTTGCCTCTTCTGGATGTTTCAAATAAGTAGAATTATACAATATATACTCCAGTGGACCACATTCTGTCAGACCTCTCCACCATGACCTGTCCGACTTGGGTGGCCCCACACGGCATGGCTTAGTTTCATTGAGTTAGACAAGGCTGTGGTCCATGTGATCAGATTGGCTAGTTTTCTGTGATTATGGTTTCAGTCTGTCTGCCCTCTGATGCCCTCTCGCAACACCTACCGTCTTACTTGGGTTTCTCTTACCGTGGACGTGGGGTATCTCTTCATGGCTGCTCCAGCAAAGCACAGCTGCTGCTCCTTACCTTGGATGAAGTCGCCCCTCCTGACCTTGAACATGGAGTAGCTCCTCTCGGCCCTCCTGTGCCCACACAGCGGCCGCTCCTCAGACGGGTCATGGTGGAGAGGTCTGACAGAATGTGGTCCACTGGAGAAGGGAATGGCAAACCACTTCAGTATTCTTGCCTTGAGAACCCTATGAACAGTATGAAAAGTCAAAATGATAGGATACTGAAAGAGGAACTCCCCGGGTCGATAGGTACCCAATATGCTACTGGAGATCAGTGGAGAAATAACTCCAGAAAGAATGAAGGGATGGAGCCAAAGCAAAAACAATACCCAGTTGTGGATGTGACTGGTGATAGAAGCAAGGTTCAATGCTGTGAAGAGCAATATTGCATAGGAACCTGGAATGTCAGGTCCATGAATCAAGGCAAATTGGAAGTGGTCAAACAGGAGATGGCAAGAGTGAACGTAACATCAACATTCTAGGAATCAACGAACTAAAAGGGACTGGAATGGGTGAATTTAACTCAGATGACAATTATATCTACTACTGTGTGCAGGAATCCCTTAGGAGAAATGGAGTAGCCATCGTGGTCAACAAAAGAGTTTGAAATGCAGTACTTGGATGCAATCTCAAAAACGACAGAACGACAGAATGCTGAAGAAGCTGAAGTTGAACGGTTCTACGAAGACCTACAAGACCTTTTAGAACTAACACCCAAAAAAGATGTCCTTTTCATTATAGGGGACTGGAATGCAAAAGTAGGAAGTCAAGAAACACCTGGAGTAACAGGCAAATTTGGCCTTGGAGTACAGAATGAAGCAGGGCAAAGGCTAATAGAGTTTTGCCAAGAGATTGCACTGGTCATAGCAAACACCCTCTTCCAACAACACAAGAGAAGACTCTACACATGGACATCACCAGATGGTCAACACCGAAATCAGATTGAGTATATTCTTTGCAGCCAAAGATGGAGAAGCTCTATACAGTCAGTAAAAACAAGACCGGGAGCTGACTGTGACTCAGATCATGAACTCCTTATTGCCAAATTCAGACTTAAATTGAAGAAAGTAGGGAAATCCACTAGACCATTCAGTTATGACCTAAATCAAATCCCTTATGATTCTACAGTGGAAGTGAGAAATAGATTTAAGGGACTAGACAGAGTGCCTGATGAACTATGGAATGAGGTTCGTGACATTGTACAGGAGACAGGGATCAAGACCATCCCCATGGAAAAGAAATGCAAAAAAGCAAAATGGCTGTCTGGGGAGGCCTTACAAATATCTGTGAAAAGAAGAGAAGCAAAAAGCAAAGCAGAAAAGGAAAGATATAAGCATCTGAATGCAGAGTTCCAAAGAATAGCAAGAAGAGATAAGAAAGCCTTCCTCAGTGATCAGTGCAAAGAAATAGAGGAAAACAACAGAATGGGAAAGACTAGAAATCTTTTCAAGAAAATTAGAGATACCAAGGGAATATTTCATGCAAAGATGGGCTCGATAAAGGACAGAAATAGTATGGACCTAACAGAAGCAGAAGATATTAAGAAGAGGTGGCAAGAATACACAGGAGAGCTATACAAAAAAGAGCTTCATGACCCAGATAAACACGATGGTGTGATCACTGACCTAGAGCCAGACATCCTGGAATGTGAAGTCAAGTGGGCCTTAGAAAGCATCACTATGAACAAAGCTAGTGGAGGTGATGGAATTCCAGTTGAGCTCTTTCAAATCCTGAAAGATGATGCTGTGAAAGTTCTGCACTCAATATGCCAGCAAATTTGGAAAACTCAGCAGTGGCCACAGGACTGGAAAAGGTCAGTTTTTTTCATTCCAATCCCAAAGAAAGGCAATGCCAAAGAATGCTCAAACTACCACACAATTGCACTCATCTCATGTGCTAGTAAAGTAATGCTCATCTCCAAGCCAGGCTTCAGCAATACGTGAACCATGAACTTCCTAATGTTCAAGCTGATTTTAGAAAAGGCAGAGGAACCAGAGATCAAATTGCCAACATCCGCTGGATCATGGAAAAAGCAAGAGAGTTCCAGAAAAACATATATTTCTGCTTTATTGACTATGCCAAAGCCTTTGACTGTGGGGATCACAATAAACTGTGGAAAATTCTAAAAGAGATGGGAATACCAGACCACCTGACCTGCCTCTTGAGAAATGTGTATGCAGGTCAGGAAGCAACAGTTAGAACTGGACATGGAACAACAGTCTGGTTCCAAATAGGAAAAGGAGTACGTCAAGGCTGTATATTGTCACCCTGCTTATTTAAGTTATACGCAGAGTACATCATGAGAAACCCTGGACTGGAAGAAGCACTAGCTGGAATCAAGATTGCTGGGAGAAATATCAATAACCTCAGATATGCAGATGACACCACCCTTATGGCAGAAAGTGAAGAGGAACTAAAAAGCCTCTTGATGAAAGAGGAGAGTGAAAAAAAGATCTTCAGAAAGATCTTCAGGAAATGAAGATCATGGCATCTGGTCCCATCGCTTCATGGCAAATAGATGGGGAAACAGTGGAAACAGTGGTAGACTTTATTTTGGGGGGCTCCAAAATTACTGCAGATGGTGACTGCAGCCATGAAATTAAAAGATGCTTACTCCTTGGAAAGAAATTTATGACCACCCTAGATAGCATATTGAAAAGCAGAGATATTGCTTTGCCAACAACGGTCCATCTAGTCAAGGCTATGGTTTTTCCAGTGGTCATGTATGGATGCAAGAGTTGGACTGTGAAGAAGGCTGAGTGCTGAAGAATTGATGCTTTTGAACTGTGATGTTGGAGAAGACTCTTGATAATCCCTTGGACTGCAAGGAGATCCAACCAGTCTATACTAAAGGAAATCAGTCCTGCATGTTCTTTGGAAGGACTGATGCTGAAGCTGAAACTCCAATACTTTGGCCACCTAATGGGAAGAACTGACTCATTGAAAAAGACTCTGATGCTGGGATGGATTGAGGGCAGGAGGAGAAGGGGACGACAGTGGACGAGATGGCTGGATGGCATCACCGACTCGATGGATGTGAGTTTGAATGAACTCCGGGAGTTGGTGATGGACAGGGAAGCCTGGCCTGCTGCGATTCATGGGGTCGCAAAGAGTCGGACACAACTGAGCAACTGAACTGAACTGAACTGATACAATATATGGCTTTTTGTGTCTGGCTGTGGCCCTATGGACTGTAGCCCACCAGGCTCCTCTGTCCCTGGGATTCTCCAGGCAGGAATACTGGGGTGGGTTGCCATTCCTCGATCCAGGAGATCTTCCCCACCCAGGGATGGAACCCATGTCTCTTACTTATGTCTGTCTCCTGCATCGGCAGGCAGATTCTTTACCACTAGCAATGGCACCCCACTCCAGTACTCTTGCCTGGAAAATCCCATGGACAGAGGAGCCTGGTAGGCTGCAGTCCATGGGGTTGCTAATAGTCAGGCACGACTGAACGACTTCACTTTCACTTTTCACTTTCATGCATTGGAGAAGGAAATGGCAACCCACTCCAGTGTTCTTGCCTGGAGAATCCCAGGGACGGGGGAGCCTGGTGGGCTGCCGTCTATGGGGTCGCATAGAGTTGGACACAACTGAAACGACTTAGCAGCAGCAGCAGCCACCTGGAAAGCAGTCTTTCAGTTAGCATAGTGTTTTCAATGTTCATGATATAGCAAGTATCAATACTTTACACTTTTTTAATGACTGAATAATGTTTATTGTATGGATATGCCTTTGCTCTTTATAGTATTTGATTTATTTTCACTCCTAGTATCCCTATGGAATTAGTCTGCTGCATTTTATTTTATTTTACAGTGGTTATGAGAGAACCTCTGACAGATCCAGTAAGGTATTTTCTACAATGATGGTTTTCTAGAATTGCATTCCCAGGTACAGCTTAGAAAAATCTGAGAATAATTTCTTCCTCACCAGTTATGAGTAGAGTTATTCTCCAGTGAATTGAACATTTCATTTCTAGCCTAATTCAAAAGTTATACCAGGTAGGGAGCTAGTTGGCCAAACTGTTGAAGGGACTTTTAGCTGAATCAGCTTGAAAGAAAATTAGATTTGTATTATATCCTTTTAAATTTTAATTTAAAACATTTTCTGCTAACATAAGGACATTATGTGGGCATTTTACAGACTTAGAGAAAATAGAAAAGCAACTAAGGATTTATGTCTTGCTGTATTCATTTTGTATGTTTTTCACATTAGAAATGTGAAAAAAGTTTTTTATACTTTTTAAATTAAAAATTTATAAAAATTTTCTATAGTGGAATGGAGAAAAATGCATTTACTTTTACCTAAATTCACTCCTCAGAGTATTTGTATATTAATTTTGAAATAGAGGATTGGGGACCTCCAGGACACCATTTTCCAGATAATACAGCTGCTGTGGCCACTGCCTTCTGGACTTGTAAGCTAGTGGAGGGAATGAAAAGCTATGCAGACAACACTGATTCAGTCAGAGTGTGCTTAGGCATAGGTAAAGGTATGACAAATAAGGAACTCTGCGTACATATATGAGGGAGTGAGTAATTCTCACTAAGGGCATCAGGAAGGCACCTCTTTCCCCCTTGACCATTTTTGTTGTCTTGGTAATTGAACCCCAGTTTACATTTGGAGAACAATTTCTTTCCAATTGAATACAGTTTGGTGTAACTGTCAGACAAGAGACCACAAGCCCTCCACTCTTCGTGCTGAGCCCATCAGTCTCTCTCCTGGGACTTTGAAACCTGAGGACTCAGAAGGGTTGGCACAGATTCATTTTAGCAGCAGCCCTGCAAGATGCTCAATAACCTGTTCCATGGCCTCACAAAGATGCTCCTGTTCATATCCCTTAAGGACCTGGCCTCAGAGCTGCCCCTTGATTCTGCAGGGTACCTAACACATGTCCAATAAATTCCTTCTCTGCTTGAGTTAGCATCTTAATTATCCTAAATACTACAGAGGATAATGGTATAACTAGATCCATTTTATGGCATTGCATACTCTAGCTCATAAAATGGATTTTTGTAGAATAGCTCTGCACATTGTCACATATCTAAAACTCAGGCATTACTTTAGAATATGGATTGACTGCAATATAGGATCCAATTTCAGTCAATCAGTCTGATCAGGGAGACAAGTTTCAAAACGTAAAATCTTAACATTTTCTTTCTAATGCTGTAGTATTCCTTTTACTTGCTTTCTCTGTTTCCTCTATCATGTCTATAAACTGTTTGCTTAGAAACAGTTTTCCTTATGATAATCTTGTGATTTCACTGTTATCGTTTTAGTTATTATAATAGTATATTACACTTTGCTTGTAGAAATAAGACAACAACAAAGCTGTAATTGTCAAATGAAGCAGCACTTTGAATGGTACCTGATGTGTGTGTGTTAGTCACTCAGTTGTGTCCAACTCTGCAACCCCATAGACTGTAGTCTGCCAGCCTTCTCTGTCCATGGGATTCTCCAGAATCCCATGAATACTGGAGTGGGTTGTGATTCCCTTTTCCAGGGGATTTTCCTGACCCAGGATCCAATCTTTGTCTCCTGAATTGCAGGCAGATTCTTTGTCATCTGAGCCACCAAGGAAGTTCAGGGTACCAGGTACATCACAGTTTTGAAAAATTATGAACAAATGAATGTGTAAATAAGAGTGATGAGTGAATAGTATATGCTATATTCTCTGTGGAACTTCAGGTAAGGAAAAAGCACCTCAGACTGGAGTGGTCAAAAAAGTGACTCTGAGTTGCTGAGAGAAGGGCAAGATTTGAGCAGATAGATGACAAGGCAGGTATTCTGAGCAGGAGAGAAAGATGAGCAAAGGCACAAAAGCGGAAAATGGGAAGCTGCACTTTTGTAGCCTGGAGCTGTGGTGTGGATTGTGACTGCTGCTTTTGTAGGCCCCTGTGCTGGGTGAACCCCTGTCACCGCCAACTTAGATCTGCTTCTCCCATTGAGACCCCACTTCCCTTTTGCCTTTTCTAGTGGGGACTGATGCTCTCTGGAGCCTTGAGTATTTTCAGGAATGGGATAGGGCAGGGGTTTTCCAGTGTCATTTACCAACCGTACCTTTCAAACTTTCTCCTTTCACCTTTGTTTCAAAGCTCTGCTTATGGGAGTTCCCTGATTGTCCAGTGGTTAGGCCCCCATTCTCTCACTCCTGCGGGCCTGCGTTCAATCCCTGGTTGGGGAATTAAGATCCCACAAGTCTCACAGTGTGAGAATATAAAAGCCCTACTTCATTAGAATTTATGCTGTTCAGCCATGGCCTTTTTATCACTGATAGCTGCCTTTCATGTGCTTCCTGGGTCCTTCCTCCTTTCTGTTCATCTATACAATCCAACAAGTATTTGTTAAGTACCTAGTGTAGTCTGGGATCTGTTTAGGTGCTGAGAATACAGGGGGGACAAGAGAAAATCACTGCCCTCGTTGAGATTACATTCTAATGGGAGAGTGGATTATTAGGAAAATATACGTGTACTGTAATTTCACATTGTGTTAAATACTCTGAAAAAGAATTTTAGAATAGGAATTACGAGCGAGGAGTCAGAGTTGAGAGCTACTATTTTAGATAGACTGATCAGAGAAGATTCTGAAGAAGTGATACAGGAGCATAAACCTGACTCAAGTGACAGGCTGAGGATTGCTAGGGTGTTTGCTCATCAGAAGGTGAAATGAAGTGTCCTCTTCACTGACCCGTGGCGACTGTGCTCTGGAAGGCATCACAGAGCTTTCTGGCATGAATCATATATTGTGGAAGTGACTACTCAGATTTGTCTGTGTTTAGTAACAATAAAGAAACTGCACAGTTTAGAATAGGAAAAATGTACTCTATAGATAAACGGTTTGAGTTTAGGAATGTTTCAATGAATCACAGTAAAATAAGACATAGAGATTTATAATAGCTATCAAGAACAAGTTTTTGGAAATCACTCGTCTGTGATAGAAAACAATTTTACACTATTAAATTGCTTTATCATGGATTTAGAAGTGAACTACACTGGGAAAAAATGTGAAGTATTTGGAAGAAGAAGGAAAAGTATATGCAAAAGCCCTGATGTGAGAATGAGCTTCACACATCTGATGGTGTGCAAAGAGGGTGATGTGGCTGGAGTTGAGGATAGAAATGATCAGAGGAATGGGCAGTGGCAAGATCATGTGGGGCCTTTAGCTTCCAAGTTTCCAAATTGGGATTTTCCAAATTGGGAAAGGAGTACATCAAGGTTGTATATTGTCACCCTGCTTATTTACCTTATATGCAGAGTACATCATGTGAAATGCTAGGCCAGATGAAGCACAAGCTGGAATCAAGATTGCCAGGAGAAATATCAATAACCTCAGATATGCAGATGACACCACCCTTATGGCAGAAAGAAAGAGGAACTAAAGAGTCTTTTGATGAGTATGAAAGAGGAGAGTGAAAAAGCTGGCTTAAAACTCAATGTTCAAAAAACGAAGATCATGTCATCCAGCCATCACTTCATGGCAAATAGATGGGGAAACAGTGGAAACAAGTGACAGACTATTTTCTTGGGCTCCAAAATCACTGCAGATGGTGACTGCACCCATGAAATTAAAAGACACTTGCTCCTTGGAAGAAAAGCTATGACCAATCTAGACAGCATATTAGAAAGCAGAGACATTACTTTGTCAACAAAAGTTGGTCTAGTCAAGGCTATGGTTTTTCCAGTGGTCATGTAAGGATGTGAGAGTTGGACTACAAAGAAAGCTGAGTGCTGAAAAATTGATGCTTTTGAACTGTGGTGTTGGAGAATACTCTTGCGAGTCCCTTGGATTGCAAGGAGATCCAACCAGTCCATCTTAAAGGAAATCAATCCTGAATATTCATTGCAAGGACTGATGCTGAAGCTGAAACTCCAATACTTTGGCCACCTGATGAGAAGACCTGACTTACTGGAAAAGACCCTAATGCTGGGAAAGATTGAAGGCAGGAGAAGGGGACGACAGAGGATGAGATGGTTAGATGCCATCACTGACTTGATAGACATGAGTTTGAGCAAGCTCTGGGAGTTGGTGATGGACAGGGAAGCCTGGTGTGCTGAAGTCCATGGGGTCACAAAGAGTCAGACACAACTGAGCGACTGAACTAAACTGAACTAGCTTCCAAGTGTCCTTCTCACTGAAGTCCTCTCATCAAACTGGGATATGTAGGTGATCCATCCAACAACTTGGCTTCTTTTTCCCTTGATCTTATTTCCTAAGGTTTTCCATGTTTCTTTCAGCCATTTGCTTTCACTGCTGGCTTTCTGGCCCTTGTCTTCACTTGATCTGTTCTGCTTCTGAAAACAGTTTCAGACATCCCATCCTCTGAAATCAATCCAGCTTATAGATCAGTTACCTCCGACACTCCAGTTCTTCAGCTTCAAGGGAACTTCAGTTCTCTTACCCGAGCCTTCTCTATTTGACAGCCTCTGTGCTGTGCTGTGCTCAGTCACTTCAGTCATGTTCGACTATTTGCGACACTATGGATCCTATGCCCAGGCTCCTCAGTCCATAGGATTCTCCAGGCAAGAATACTGGAGTGGGTTGCCATGCTCTCCTCCAGGGGATCTTCCTGACCCAAGGACCGAACCCACATCTGCATCTCCAGCAACGCAAGCAGATTCTTCACCCCTGAACCACTGAGGAATCCCCTTAACAGCCTTTGCCCGTCTGTATTTCCCTCCCTCTCCCAATCATGATTGATTCACAACCCACATCTTCGAACAACCCATCACTGCCAGTATTCTAAATTCTTTATGTTGCACCTCCTGTGGCACCTATCTTGCCCACTGTGTATGAATGCATCTGTCCATTTTTTTTCTTGCTAGCTCCTCTTAGGCTGCTGAGTCCCACAGAAGAAAATACGCTGAAGCACACAGACCATCCTGGTTATGATGATCATCAGTCTCAGTGAAGCCCTTACCGCTGCTTGCCTAGCCTACTGTTTCCCTAGTCAGCCATCTCCCATTTTCAACAATGATTTCAGATCTTCACTGCCCTTACACCTC
This sequence comes from Bos indicus, assembly GCF_029378745.1. Lineage (NCBI taxonomy): Eukaryota > Metazoa > Chordata > Mammalia > Artiodactyla > Bovidae > Bos > Bos indicus. Next base: position 118,806,535 of record NC_091760.1, read on the forward strand.
TGACCCACTCACCACCTCCTCTCATTCTCTGTTGATGACTGCCTCCTTCACCGAACAAACAGAAGTGATCGGTTCGGAATTCTCTCCACTTCTGGCCAACAAACCTACAATCCTCGATGTTCTCTGCACCGATATTCTTTCTCCTATTCCAGTAGAAAAGGCAACCCTCGTGTCTAAATCCCATTCCTTCCAGTATCCTGACACTTTTGTATTTTCTGCTTTATCTGTCTTCTGGATTTCCTTTCATTAAAAAAAAAAAAAGCATTTTCCAGTCTGTCTCATCTTAACATCCCTTGACTCATACCCCTCTCCAGTTACCACACTCTTTCTCTTCTCCTTTTCAGTAACTTCTGAGAAAGTTTATCTTCCCTTCCTAAGCTATGCATGGTAACACTTACAGGACCTTGTGATTGTGCTCAGTTGCTCAGCTGTGTCCAACTCTTTTCGACCCCACAGGTGTAGACCATCAGACTCTTCTGTCCATGGGATTCTCCAAGCAGGAATACTAGAGTGGGTTGCCATTTCCTCCACCAGGGGATCTTCCTGACCCATGGATGGAACCTGTATCTCTTTCGCATCCTACATTGGGAAGTGGATTCTTTACCACTGAGCCACCTGGGAAGCCCTTCCAGCATCTTCCCTGTTTCTAAATCCATTGTCTGTACATTTTTCAATCCTCATCTTACTAGCTCTTTCATCAGCATTTGATAGGGTAGATCACTCTTTCTAAAAAATATACCTTCCCTCAACCTTTTTTATTTTTTCTTAACACTCCCTTGTTTTGTCTCCTCTCTCTTTATCAACATGTTCTTATTTTTCTTTGCAAGATTGTGTCCTCTACTGTCCTCTTAGTTGTAGGTTGTCCACAGAGTTTTGTCCTAAGTCACGTCTCTACAGACTTATACCTGGTAATTTAGTTCTTTCTCTTGGTTTTACTACCATCAATTTGCTGATAACTCTTTAACTGTAGATCTCTAGTGCATATTCCGCACTCCAGTACTCTTGCCTGGAAAATCCCATGGACGGAAGAGCCTGGTGGGCTGCCGTCTTTGGGGTCGCTAAGAGTCAGACATGACTGAGTGACTTCACTTTCACTTTTCACTTTCATGCATTGGAGAAGGAAATGGCAACCCACTCCAGTGTTCTTGCCTGGAGAATCCCAGGGACGGGGGAGCCTGGTGGGCCACCATCTACGGGGTCACACAGAGTCGGACACGACTGAAGCGACTTAGTAGGAGCAGCAGCAGCAGCAGCAGCAGTGCATATTGCTTTCCTGAATTTGAAACACATGTATCAGCTATCAGCTATCTGTAGCTACATGTAGCTACATGTGTAACAGGTACAACAGATACTTCAAACTCAAGACGAACAAAATTCAATTCATCTCTTACAAACTTGCTCTTCTTCCAGTGTTCCTTACTCAAAAAATGGCATTGCCGTCCACATAGTTGTTCAAAGGAGACATGTCACTCTTGGCTTCTCTCTCTCTCCCTCACTCACCACAGCTAGTCAATTACCAAGCCCTATTAATTACATCCTTTTAAAATGTCATTCAAGTGAGCCCACTTCTCTCCATCCAGTGGCATCCTTGCTCTTACTTGGGCTACTGTATCTACCCCCAGTTAACTGGTCTCCCTAATCCCCTAGTAGTAAGTTCCTCTTTTCCCCACTTGTGTTCCTCTCCTCCAATGTGTTTCCTCCACAGCAGCCAGAATTATCTTTCAAAGAGAAATTACATCTTTTGACTGCTTAAATCCCTTCAGTTGATTTGCATTGCTTGTGGGATAAGTCATGGCTCCTGCCATTATCTCTAGCCTCATTTTGAATTCTCCTCTTCCCCTGATGTGTTCGTTCAGTTCCTTTACTTCCACTGTCTGGATCCTCTTCCATCATCTACCAAGGTAACTCATATGCATTCCTTTGGTTTCAGATTAAACATTTTCCCCCAGGAGGTTCGGAGTCCCTGCTCTGTTTACATGGTGCCCTGAGCTGCCCTTTTCATAAAGTCAGCAGATTTTGTTGCAATTACTAGATTTATTACCTATTTTTTCTGGATTGTAGGAACTGTGTTTCTCCTTGTTTTCCTGTTGTCTGTCACTGTGACTGGACATGGAAAGTTCCAATTAAATATTGAAAGGAGAAAGGGAACGAGAAGAAAATATAAAACACAGTGAAGTACAAAATTTGCATACATTTTAAAGGTAAAACAATACTCCAAAGAAATTTTGCTTTTCTGTCATACAAATATGGTTTGCATTAACCTTACGATACAAGTTATTAATACATGTCAGCTTTCTTTCCCCACTTTTGTGGGAAGATATATTTTGAACAATTTGTCTGCAGATTCCATTAAATGGATAGAGCTAGGTATTTACTTAGACCAGTGGTTTTCAGCATAGACTGCCATTGGAAATCTCTTGGAGGGGCTTTAAAAATTGTGTTTCCTGAGTCCCACCTTCACAGATTTTCACTTAATCAGCCTGAGATTTTTCAAAGCTCTCTGTATGATTCTAATACACAGCAAAAGTTAAGAACACAACAGTCACTGGAGCTTCTGTCTTTGTGACTTGCTTCACTGACTGATTTTGGAGCCTGTCGGAAAATAAGAACTTCAAGCAATGCAGATTCAGCGGCACCCTGATCCACTCATGAGTGCTTTCAACTACAACTACCAATGGTTGAAGAAGTGAAAATAACTCTTTGGTACAAGTAACTAGTCAAGTCCAAAGGTAGTGCTGTGTGTTGTGAGCTTAGTCATTCAGTCGTGTCCAACTCTTTGCAACCCCCTGGACTGTAGCCAAGCTCCTCTGTCCTTGGAAGTTTTCAGGCAAGAATACTGGAATGGATTGCCATTTCCTCCTCCAGGGGATCTTCTCAACCCAGAAATCGAACCTAGGTCTCTTGCATTGCAGGTGGACTCTTTACCATCTCAGCCACCAGAGAAGCCCCAAAGATAGTGCTGGTTTCAGGCACATTTGGTCCAGTGACCCAGTGATGTCCCCAGTCACTCTACATCTTTCTGTTTCTCTTACCAGCCTTGGTGGGGACTCACTCCCAATGTGGGCCTTCATCGTGGCTGAAGATGGCTGCTGAAGCCACCAGGAAAGGGAGTCCATCTTTGTCCCAGTATTGTTATTAGAAAAAGTTCTCAGATTCACACTGATTGGACTGGTTTAAGTTACAAACCAATTGCCGTGCTCGAGGGGTTGGAATGTGCTAGCACAAGAGCGTCGCCCTCTTCCCAGGAATCATAGCCATCCCCAAGTGAAGAGGGCCTTTTGGAGAGGAGGAGGGAGAAAAGTCGGTGCTGAGACCACCAGACGTCTGCTGTCACCACACAGTGGTTTGGCCTAGCTGCAGAATTTGGTCACAAAAAGGTGGCAGTCCTTTGTAGTATTGTGTGCTACTTTGTGAGTAGCACAGATACATTTGCACATCAGTTCCCACAGTTAGGACCTCCCTGGTGGTAGAGTGGATAAGAATCTGCCTACCAGTGCAGGGGTGATGGGTTCCATCCCTGGTCCGGGAAGATTCCACATGCTGTGAAACAACTAAGCCCATGTGCCACAGCTACTGAGCCTGCATGCTGCAACTACTGAAACCCGCATGCCAAAAGCCTAAGCTCTGCAACAAGAGAAGTCGCTGCAATGAGAAGCCCATGCACTGCAACTAGAGGGTAGCCCCTGCTCACCGCAACTAGAGAAAACACGCATGCAGCAATGAAGACCCAGTGCAAAAATTTGATTTGGGCCCTGCAAATATGTTTCCTTGTGTCTGGCTTTTTCTTGGTGCCTCAGTGAACATGTTTTCTTCCCTCATTTTGAAAAAGCAAAAAATGAGACCCTCCAGAGAGTCTGATTTGTGAATTGCCACCCTCCAATCTGAGTGTCAAGGCTATGATTTTTCCAGTGGTCAGGTATGGATGTGAGAGTTGGACTGTGAAGAAAGCTGAGCGCTGAAGAATTGATGCTTTTGATCTGTGGTGATGGAGAAGACTCTTGAGAGTCCCTTGGACTGCAAGGAGATCCAACCAGTCCATTCTTAAGGAGATCAGCCCTGGGATTTCTTTGGAAGGAATGATGCTAAAGCTGAAACTCCAGTACTTTGGCCACCTCATGCGAAGAGTTGACTCATTGGAAAAGACCCTGAAGCTGGGAGGGATTGGGAGCAGAAGGAGAAGGGGATGACAGAGGATGAGATGCCCGGATGGCATCGCTGACTCGATGGGCATGAGTTTGGGTGAACTCCAGGAGTTGGTGATGGACAGGGAGGCCTGGTGTGCTGCAGTTCATGGGGTCGCAAAGAGTCAGACACAACTGAGTGACTGAACTGAACTGAATCTGAGTATCACTAGCCAAGAAGATTCCATTGAGCTTTGCATTTTATAATTGTCATTATGAAAGCAATAGGGTTTAAGTTTCCCCCCTGAAATGTACTATTGAATTATAATATTAGTTATGCCATTTCTAATGACATATACTAAAAAAAGAGAGAGAGAGAAAACTTCACCACACGCAAAAATTTCCCTAAAAGCCTCCTTCCTTTTACCTAGCCCACCAGGGGATGTTAACTCTCCCTGGTTGAAAATTCACTGTTCTACAACTGGCTCTTACCAAACATCCTTCTGATTATAACTGACTTTGCATAAAAAGTTTCCTGTAATAGAAAATGTGCTAAGCAGCAAACATGGATTTAGGGTCTGCGTAGAGTTATGTTTCCTATTGCAAGTTAATTTATTGGCATTCATTAACCCTTAGAATCTCATTGTGTCTATATGTGCTAATTTTAAGTTTCTGAGTTTATAAAACTGAGGACCACATTCCAGAACAAGGCCCCTGCCATAAACTTAGTACTAAGACCAGAGATGTTACCCTGTCCTGGTGACCAGCCATTCTTTCCAGCTGCCCTCACCAGGTTCCATTCACATTGTACCAATAAAATATATTTTTTAAATAAGTGGTGTAAAATAGCACAGGTAGAATTTCTTTTGTTGTTTTTGTTGTTGTTTTTGGTCACTAAGTCGTGTCCGACTCTTTTGTGGCCCCATAGACTGGAGCCCGCCAGATTGCCCTGTCTATAGGATTCTCCAGGCAAGAATACTGGAGTGGGTTGCCATTTCCTCCTCCGAGGAAACTTCAGGACCCAGGAATCAAAACTGTGTCTCCTGCATTGGCAGGGGGATTCTTTACCACTGAACCACTGGGGAAGCCCTAGAGTTTCTTTTACCATTCAGAAATACAGTGCCTGAATCCTCTGTCTATACATCTAACAAGATGGCACACATCCCTAAACATGGTGAAAGGAGAACAAGACCCACAGGTGTCATCATACTAGGGCTAATTATAAGAGTTTCCCTTGGCGGATTCATGTTGATGTATGGCAAAACCAGGAGAAGGCAATGGCAACCCACTCCAGTAGTCTTGCCTGGAAAATCCCACGGATGGAGGGGCCTGGTGGGCTGCAGTCCATGGGGTCGCTAGGAGTAGGACACAACTGAGCGACTTTGCTTTATTTTTTCGCTTTCATGCACTGGAGAAGGAAATGGCAACCCACTCCAGTGTTCTTGCCTGGATAATCCCAGGGATGGTGGAGCCTGTTGGGCTGCCGTCTATGGGGTCGCACAGAGTCGGACACGACTGAAGCAACTTAGCAGCAGCAGCATGGCAAAACCAATACAATATTGTAAAGTAATTAGCCTCCAATTAAAAAAAAAAAAAAAGAGTTTCCCTTGAAGAGGAAGGGGGGCAACCTATAATCGCCCTCCTTACATAATGGAGCCTCATGTATCCATCAGTTAATTTCAATAACAATCAACTATGGCCAGTTTGGGTTCATCGAAACCCCTACCCACTTTGTGTCATCCACTTGCACTCCCAAGTAATTCTTGAATCATATCTCAGACATCATTCCTGAGGAAACAAATTTATTTTGGCTTCTAAAATGAAAATGATCACCATGGTTAGGATTTGCTTTTTTTCATATAATGATTCCCCCTTACAGTAAAATTTCTTGTAAGTATAGCATTATCCTGGTAAACTCTCACTTGTCTCGAGGGAGTGTGATATGTGCTGTTATTTAAGGGATTGTTCACAAGAAATCAAGAGCAAGACTGACAACTCCAGGAGAGGTGATCAGACCACAGCCTCACCTTGAGCCCTAGGGAACTGGACTGGGTGTGGCTAGGTTTTTGACTCATAGAGACCCACAGGTGACACTTACTGCCAAACATGATTTTTCTGACAAGACTGAAGAGTCCAGACTGTGGGAAATGTCCTGATTCCTGACCACCTTTCAGGTCAAAACCACACTTTCCTGAGTGAAAAGGAGAAGGCATTCCCTGAAGGAGGAGGACAGCCCCACTCTCATTTGGAGGGGACAGTCATGATGGATGTGGACTCAAGTCAAAACCTATTCCTTTTGCTCATGGCCTGAGGGAACCTGGGAGCCTGGATTCCAGTTAGGAGAAACAGGCCAAAGGGCCACCTGAAAGGGAGGAGATTCGGTCCCTGCTTTATGGTATCTGGGTGGGAGGTAGGGAGGGGTTATCAGACTCTGAGGCTGAGCATTTGGATATAGACCACCTCTAGTAGGAATTATAGCTTGGCTTCTGTGCGGTGATTTCCTTCTGTTATCTCTGAACCTTCAACAAAATCATGTTAAAGTTGTAGTCTGGTTTTACCAGTCTGGTGTGAGATTAAGAAAAGAGGTTGAATACACATGTAAGAAGTCAGTACAAGGGAAAACGTTAGCAATCTGCTGTGAGAGACCAGTGCTAATATTGCAGGAAGGTGTCTGCATAGAGTTTTATGTCCAGGAGCCAGATACAATGGCCATGATGGTTCTATGGGACAGGAATTTTTCCAGGGATTCTTGGAGCTTTTTGGTAGGTAAGCCTGCTAAAAGACTGGTCTTCCTGTTACCCTTCAGATAGGATGGAAGTAAAAGAAACATGTCTTGATGCTAATCTCCAAGACTCTTGAGTCCTGAGACTACTAGAGACTAATAAATATTGACATATATAAATGCTTGCTGTGGATAGCAGATTTCTAGAAAGATATATAAGGAATTTTTAACAGGGTTTTCTCCAGGATTTCACTTCTATTCTTCTATACAGTTGAAAAGTTTATAAAATATATGTATTACTTTTATAATATAAATTAATGAAAATGAGATAGGTATTATGTATACATGAAATATATATTGTTTATTACCTAAAACCATGTGCCAGCTAAACCAAGAAGTTCATACTACATTAGGAATTAAATAGTGGAGAAAAATAGAATATTTTAAATATTACCCCAGGATGGTTTATATTTGCCAAATTCCTTCCAGACTTTCCTTCTGAAATTTTCTTGCCTTAAAACAAAAACAAAATATACATATTACTGAACCACAAACTATGAAACAACTTTAGTATTCTCCCGGCTTCCATGACTAGTAATGATGTTGATTCCTTGCACACAGCATCACAGCATGATTCTCATCCCTGTTTGCATGCCCAGAAGCCTGACTCCAAGGTCAGTAATCCTGCAGCAGACTTATCTCTGCTCACCTCTTTGCATAATTTAAAAAACTCTACACTCGATTGTGATGTATGGTCCAGCACTGGAAGAGGAATTGGGGAGAATGGGGAGAATGATACAAGAATGCCCCCAGAGGATTCAATGCAACTTTCTACTCAAGGTGCGTAGGTATTAGTTCACTGGTCCAGCTCAAAGATTCTCCACAAATGAGCAAACAGCACAGCTGAACATAAAGTGAACCCTGACAAAGAGGCACAGACACCTCTGTAGCTAAAACAGACTTGTAATTTTGAACTGATTTTTTTCAATTCCAGTCTGGTTTCCGATTGTATTTTTCCTGCTTGCATTTCAAGAAAATCCAATATTGCATGAATGTAAATAAAGGGAAGGGAGTAGAGAGAATAAGGTGCGATGAAGAAGGTATTTTTGAAGTGGGTTTTGGGACTGTTTTGCAGTTGGTATTAATTGACTTCAAAGGTGCAGGAAAATATTCAGAGGCAGCATGAGGTTAGTGTGAAAAATGTTGGTGGAGCCTCTAGTTCTGTTCTTCACGCTCCAGGATTTGGGGCCAGCATGTGAGTTCTTTATGTCTAGTTGCCTCAGTAGTACAATTGAAAAAAAAATGCTTTCCAGCCTCACAGTTCTGTGTATCTGAGATAGAGAACCAGGCTAAAAAGGCCAGGTAAGGAAGGGGGACTCTTTTACAGTAAACGGAAACTGATGTTCTTTACCTGGGATCTTTAGAGAGCTTCACAGTGTCCATGAAGCTCCCGAAACTGCACGTAAAATTACGTGTCCCTTTGCGGGGCAGGGCAGGTAACTGTCCATGACTTTCACCAGATTTTTAGGCCATTGGGAAGTATTAAATGCTGCTTTCTTTTTCCTTTTTTTATTAGTCAAGAATATAGAGGGACTTCCCTGTAGTCCATTGGTTAGGACTCCACTCCACCCCAATGCAGGGGGCCCAGTTTCACCCCCTGGCCAGGGAATTATTGAGCTGGTGGTGAGAGCAGAGGTTATTGGCCCATCGTACCCTATGGCTGACTCACTGGAAAGACCCTGATGCTGGAAAAGATTGAGGGCAGGAGGAGAAAGGGGCAACAGAGGATGAGATGATTGGATGGCATCACTGACTCAATGGACATGCTGCTGCTGCTGCTAAGTCGCTTCAGTCGTGTCCAACTCTGTGCAACCCCATAGACAGCAGCCCACCAATGGACATGAGTTTGTGCAAACTCCGGGAGATAGTGAAGGATAGGGAAGACTGGCATGCTGCAGTCCATGGGGTTGCAAAGAATAGGACACAACTGAGCAACTGAATAAAAACAGCCCTATGGCTGGAACCTTATGGCTGAGTGAGTGGTTGGCAATAATCTCTCACTTCCTGCCATCTGCTTCCTTTTCTTCCTCAATTCCTTTTTTCTCATCTGCTTCCAAGAGAACAATCCCACTTCCTTGAGATCTTGAATTCCAAGTTTGATGTCATTATGAAAAAAGGGGAGGTAGGGAGAGTATGAGACTACTTTGGAAGGGAGTGTTTAGTCATTCAGTCCTGTCTGACTCTTTGAAACCCCATGGACTGTAGCCCTGCCAGGCTCCTATGTCCTCAGAATTCTCCAGCAAGAATACTGGAGTGGGTTGCCATTCCCTTCTCCAGCGGATGAGGTTACTTTGGAAGGCCCTTGAATTATCTGATAGTCACATAGACTTTTAAAAAAATCTCTAGGACCTGATAAGGAGTACGTCAAGGCTATATATTGTCACCCTGCTTATTTAACTTATATGCAAAGTACATCATGTGAAATGCTGGGCTGGATGAAGCACAACCTGGAATCAAGATTACAGGAAGAAATATCAATAACCTCAGATATGCAGATGACACCACCCTTATGGCAGAAAGCGGAAAAGTGAAAGAAAGTGAAGTCGCTCAGGAGGAACTAAAGAACCTTTTGATTGAAGAGTGAAAAAGTTGGCTTAATACTCAACATTAAAAACCCAAGATCATGGCATCCAGTCCCATTACCTCATGTCCAAGGAGCCGTGGCTGCGCGGGCGCAGGAGGGCCTAGAGGAGCTATCCCACGTTGAAGGTCAGGAAGGGCGGTGGTGAGGAGATACCCCTCGTCCAAGGTAAGGAGCAGTGGCTGTGATTTGCTGGAGCAGCCATGAAGAGATACCCCACGCCCAAGGTAAGAGAAACCCAAGTTTCATATGATTCCCCTATTCACTTATTTTTCAGTATAAATAGAATCTTGATGGTATGATCATTTCTGTTCTTTCCAAAATGAGGATAATAATGTTACTTGTTTTACTAACAGTCATATAAATCTTGGGAGGAAACAAATGCTTAGAAAATATGTGAACACTCAAGTTACTAATTGTTTTTCTAAACCTTGAGACCTTCCAAAACATGAATTTTAATGTCTTTACCTCAAACTGAGCATATTCTCCTTCACTATGCCCTCTCCACACCTAATAGTTAAAGAATTTCACATTTACCAATTTCACATTTGCCAATATGTTAAAGAATTTCACATTTACCAATTGGTACCTTGAATTGTCACCCTTGTCCTTCACCACTTGGGCACCAGAGGGCAGATGCCTAAGTTTCACTGTATCTGGAACACAAATCCTTTATCCCTCAGCAGAAGTTTTCTCTGGATTTGCTCCAGCTCCTTGAAGAAGCTTAAAAGATCTATTCAACTTTGCTCTTTCTGATTATTACTATTCAACACACCCAACAGAGACAAAAAGTAATGATTAACCAGAAGGCTCACTCTTTGTCAATCAACACAGTCAAAAGAGTTGTTCTTGTAGTTTTTGTAAACAATCAGTTTGTAACCTTTTTTTGTTGTTATTGTTAACTTTTCATTGTTTTTAAAGACTCTATTCATTACTCTAGCCTTCAAAGCTTATAAAGTGAGATAACAGAAGTCAAGCTGCTTTCAAAAGGACAGAAACCCCATATAATCGCAAAGTAGTCTTAACCTCTGCTACTGCTACTGCTAAGATGCTTCATTTATGTCCGACTCTGTGCGACCCCATAGACGGCAGCCCACCAGGCTCCCCCATCTCTAGGAGGCAGTAAAGAAGACCAGGCCATTTGCCTAACAAGTAATCAATAAATGGCCCATAATAATTGCTAGGGTAACATTTTTAAGTTCATTTATTTTTAAATTTTATTTTATTGAGGCATAGTTGATTTACAATGTTTACACATTGTAAATGATTTAATGATTTACAATATATTTATATACACATATACTTTCTTTTTCATATTCTTTTCCATTGTGGTTTATCACAGGATATTGAATACATGCTATGCTGAATATGCTGTATCCTATGCTATACAGTAGGACCGTGTTGTTTATTGCCAATGTTTTCTTTGTAAGCAAACTTGGGACCAATATTCCTAGAAAGACAATGTTGGTGAGGCTCCCCTGCTCATTCCCATCAAAATAAAACATGATGAAACATTATAAATACATTGTAGTTCCCTTGGGGGTCCCCACCAATTTTTGCTATTGTTATTGAATCTGCCTGCCAGGGCAGGAGACAGAAGACATGGGTTTGATCCCTTGGTCAGGAAGAGCCCCCTGGAAAAGGAAATGGCAACCCACTCCAGGATTCTTGCCTGGAGAATTCCATGGACAGAGAAGCCTGGCGGGCTACAGTCCATGGGGTCGCCAAGAGTCGGTGTGGCTGTGCACACACACACAGCATGTGATTAGTAGTAGTGTGGTGTTACTCACTCAGTTGTCTCCCAATGGACTTTGTAACCCAATGGACTGTAGCCCGCCAGGCTCCTCTGTCCATGGAGTTCTCCAGGCAAGGATCCTGGAGTGGGTTGCCATTTCCTTCTCCAGGGGATCTTCCCGACTCAGGGATCAAACCCAGGTCCTGCACTGCCGGCAGATTCTTTTAACATCTAAACCACCAGGGAAACCCTTCCTATAGCAAAGGATATCTACAAGTTTTTTATAAACCTTTATCTTTCTAAACACTTGTTCGACTTTTCCCATTATCTTCCCCACCTCTCAACAAAGCACTTCCCTTGTGAACTTCAAAGTTCTCCCTTGTGATTTTATAACCACACGAGGCAGTAACAGGACTCTGGATTTCTGGATCTCCCTTAATCAGCTAGCCCACTCTGCACAAGAACTATGCCTACCTTTCTTACAAAAGCCTTCTAAGCAACATTTTCAGTCCTCCCCACTGGATTCAGATAGATGCCTCAACACCAGGACTTTTCCGAAAACAATTTTTTAATTCCATGCAATCTCTTCTTCTGCTCAAAAATCCATTCAGGGTAAGAGGAAAACAAAGTCAACTACTTACCAGATCCCCACCCTTGCTTCTTTAAGGATTTAGTGAAGGTTTCTATAGCTTTCCCCTTTGCCTACATTCCCTCATTGATTTTCATAGACCAATGATGTCTATGGATTAAGGGTAGAAGCAGTAGAGTCTGGATCAGCCATGTTACTCTAACCTTAGAAACTGGTGAACGGAAACATTTTGCTTGTTGCCAATGAACTACTTTTGACCTATTCTAATAAAAAAAAAAGAATACAATTCCCGTGCTATCACTGAAATACAATGTGATTAGTATATGTAATGTGGAAAGAAGTTAATACTTGTAGAGCACTTCATGTGTTCCTAGTGGTACTTATCATCCATGTCCCAACTCCCCTGTGAGATCCATCCCAGAGGTGCTGCTGTTATTTCCACTTTATGGGAGGGACAACTGCCTCTGGGAAGTTAAATAAATTGATAAGATTTTAAAATTCAAGATGCATATCACTACAGAAGAGAACTTGGTTTTTGTTTCATTTTTTAGAATTGGCATTAGTAGTCTTGACTTTCTAATAGTTTATGGGTTAAAAGTTTTTTTTTAAGTCAAATATTAAAGAAAACTTGAAATATATTTTTATATTAGTAATGAGTACTAATATAAAATTATATACTAATATATTATATATATATTAATACTGAGCATGGAAGAATTGATGCTTTTGAATTGTGGTGCTAGAGAAGACTCTTGAGAGTCCCTCCAATCAATCAGTCAATCCTAAAGGAAATCAACCCTTATATTCACTGGAAGGACTGATGCTGAAGCTGAAGCTCCAATACTCTGGCCATGTGATGTGGAGAGCAAACTCACTGGAAAAGACCCTGATGGTGGGAAAGATTGAAAAGCAAGAAGAGAAGGGGGTGGCAGAGGGAGATGGTTGGATGGGATTGTCACGCGAGTGTATGTTCCTCGGTTCTTTGTCTCATCACAACAAAGATTTGGAGCCCTCAGGTCTTGGACAAACCGTGCTACAGCTCTTAGGCAAATCAGTGTTACAGCTCTATTTTATTTAGAAGATAGCAGGAGAGTGGGAGAAAGAGAGAGAGAAAGAAAAGAGCGCGCACACGCGGGAGAGAGAGTCTATGAGAGAGCGCTTTGGCTCCTCCTCTTATATGTTTTTTTCCTCCACCTGGGCCTGCCCTATGCAAATTGGGCTTAGCCAGGAGTGCTGTTTGTTCTGCCTGCAGTCTTCACTCTGGTCCTTGGACCTCCCTTTGACCTTCCTTGTCTTTTAGTCACCACGATTTTTGACCCCTTTTCCCTATTCTACCTACCTAACATTCCCCCCTCAAGAGATGGGAGGCCCAATTCTTTGGGAATAGGGGCGTCGAGGTCTTTCTGGCTACTTCCTGCTGAACTGGGACGGTGAGGGGTATTGGGCCTCCCCCTCTTGCTAGTCTCAAGCCTCAGAGTCCTTATAGCAGTGTCCAAGGGTGTGTGATATTTTCCGTGGTCGGCTGTAGTTTTATATCTTTGTTGAACTGGCACTGCATGTTGTACCTGGTTGACCTGGGCAGAGACAAAACAGGTTAGACAATTGACAGTACATGGAATAATCATAAGCATCATCAATATAGCATAACAAGGACTAGTAGGGACATTAGTCAATTTTAAATTCACATGGCCACGATGGCTCAAGTCCCTCCTTGTTCGGGGATCAGAAGATCTATCTCCTGTCTGTTTTGGAGTACAGTCTCTGTCAAGCTGTGTTGGCTCTTTAGAGTTATCCTGAGAAATTTTATCCCCAGAAACCAGATTTTGGGGGTGTTCATTAGAATGACACTCATTTGTAGTCCTGAATAGGTATCTGAGATCTCCCAGGGGCTCACAGGTGTATCAAGTGTCCTCTTCTGTTTTCTTCCATGGCTTGACTCGTGAGCAGTGAATCCAGGAGTCATGTCCTGGTACCTTGACTGCTGTGGGGGTAGAAAGTATTACAGGGTAGAGGCCCTTCCATGTGGGCTGGAGTTGAGCCTTTGGGGACCCATCTTTCCAGACTTTAATTAGGACTTGAGTCCCTGGAGCATATAGTGCTGACTCTTTAGAATCTTTTGGGTCCTGGTTCATACCCCACAAACGTATATCCTGTTGGAATTGCCCAATGGCCATGGTATAAGACTGGAGGGTCTGAACCTCTGGATCTAGGAAGAGGTCACTGACATAAACAAAAGGTCTTCCACATAGCATCTCATAAGGACTAAGACCAACGTGTTCCTTAGGGGCAATGCGGGTGTGGAGGAGAGCTATTGGTAAAGCCTCCTTCCATCCCAGGGAGGTCTCCTGGGTTATCTTTTTTATGATTTTAAGAATTGATTGGCTCTTTCTACTTTTCCTGAAGATTGAGGCCTCCAGGCACAATGGAGGTAATAGGTAATGCCCAATGCTTTCGAGACTCCTTGGGTGACCTTAGAAGTAAATGATGTTCCATTGTCACTTTGTAATGACCTGGGCAGACCAAATCTTGGAATGATTTCATGGAGCAGTTTTTTTACCACCTCCTCAGCCTTCTCAGTCCGGGTGGGAAAGCCTTCAATCCATCCTGTGAATGTATCTATCATAACTAATACGTATTTATACCCTTGAGAAACTGGCATCTGGGTGAAGTCCATCTGCCAGTCCTCTCCTCCGTAGGCCCCACGTCGTTGGATGGGCTGGGCTAGCTGGGGTCTTCGAGCTCCTAGGGGTTTGTTTAATTGGCAAGTGGGACAAGAGAAGACCACCTGTCTTATAGTTGTTTGGAGGCCTGTTCCTCTGAAGGACCTTTCTAGTAATCTTTGGAGGGCCTTTTCTCCTAAATGAGTAGTGGCATGTAAGGAGTTAACCAACTTCCATTGGAGGTTTCCAGGCAGAAAAAGGAGTCCCTCCTTTTGGAACCACCCCATACGATCTTCTTGAAAGCCCTCACTCTTAGCTTTAAGAGTCTCACCTTCAGTATATGAAGGAGTTTCTGGCAAATTAGTCTGTGGAACTAAGGTGGCAATCCCTATTAGGTCATGGTTCTGTAATGCTGCTCTCCTAGCTGCCTGATCAGCTGCTTGGTTCCCTCGTGCCACTTCTGTGTTCCCTTTTTGGTGTCCTTTACAGTGGGAGACTGAAACCTCAGTAGGCAGATGGACTGCCTCCAAGAGTCGAAGAATCTGATCACCGTATTTGATTGGGGACCCTTGGGTGGTCAAGTGGCCCCTTTCTTTCCAAACAGCCGCATGTGCATGTAGCACCAGAAAGGCATACTTGGAGTCAGTGTAAATGGCTATTCTTTTTCCTTTTCCCAGCTCTAAAGCTCGAGTCAGGGCTATGAGCTCAGCTAATTGGGCTGAAGTACCTGGTGGCAGAGGCTTAGCCTCTATGGTCTCAAAATTGGAGACTACTGCATACCCGGCTCTTCTTTTTCCATCCAAGACAAAGCTGCTTCCATCAGTGTACCAGATTTCCTCAGGATTGGTCAGAGGATCTTCTGACAATCCCTCTCGGGGTTTTGTCCAGTGTTCCAAGGTTTCTAGACAAGAGTGAAATGGGAGAGAGCCCTCGGGGGTAGGTAGGAGGGTGGCTGGGTTAAGAACCTCACAAGGGGATATAGTGAGGCCTGGATTTTCCATCAGCATTATTTGATATCTGAGGATTCTTTGATCAGACATCCATAAATGGCCTCTCCCATTTAGGAGTTGTTTTACTTGGTGGCTGGTAAAAATAGTTAGTTTGCCCCCAAAGGAGAGTTTTAAAGCATCTTCTATCATGATTGCAATAGCCGCAAGATTTCAAAGGCAGGGGGGCCAATCTTGGGAAGTTAGATCGAGACTCTTGGATAAGTAGGCTGGGGCTCAGATCCCCACCTTTGAGTAAACACTCCCAAGGCTATTCCCTCTTTCATGGACATAAAGTTGGAATGCTTTTTCTGGGTCCGGCAACCTCAAGGCAGGTGCCTGAGTTAAGGCCTGTTTTAGTGTAGCCTCTGCCTCCTTTTGAGGAGTTCCCCACATCAGTAGGATTGAATCATCTCGTCCCTTTAAGCTTTCATATAAAGGCTGGGCAATTAGACCATAGTTGGGTATCCAGATTCTACAATAACCAGTTAGCCCCAGGAAAGCTCGCAATTGTTTTCGAGTCGTGGGGGAGGGCAACTGGAGGATTCCTGGTACCCGATCAGAGGATAGCCTCCTGGACCCGTGTGTAATCTGAACTCCCAGGTAAGTGACCTTTGTCTCGACCATCTGTGCCTTAGCACCGGAGACTTTATATCCCCTTTCTGCCAAGAAGTTTAGAACCTGAATTGCATGTTGTTGGGCACTTTTCTCATCTGGAGAACAGATTAGTAGGTCATCTACATATTGTAATATTTTCCCATTAGGTCCCAGGTCCAGATCTAGGAGATCCTGGCTATGGGCCTGTCCAAACAGGTGGGGGCTGTCTCTGAACCCCTGAGGTAATACTGTCCAAGTCATCTGTTGGTGTTTTTCTCCTGGGGCCTCCCACTCAAAGGCAAAAAGGTATTGGGATTCTTTAGCCAGTGGTATGCAAAAAAATGCATCTTTGAGATCCAAGACTGTAAACCATTTGGCACTGGGTGGGATTTCTCCCAAGATTACATAGGGATTGGGTACTGTGGGATGGAGGGGGACTACAGCTTCATTTATAATCCGGAGATCTTGAACCATTCACCAGGCTCCGTCTTTTTTCTTTACTGAGAGGATTGGGGTGTTACATGGCGAACTGGTGGGGACCAATAGCCCACAAGCAAGGAATTTATTTATTAAAGGCTGTGGTCCCTCCCGAGCCTCTCTTTTGAGAGGATATTGTTTCTGGTTAGGAAACTGAGTGGGATCTCGGAGGACAATGATGACGGGTTCAGCTTGGTGGGCTCGCCCAGGAATCCCCTGGTCCCACACCTGGGGGTTAATTTTGTCTTCCCATAGTTTTTGGTCCCTCTCTATTGAAGGTGTAATGGGTTCTTCAGTAGTAACCAGGAGCTGTAGAGCTCTAGGGGCTGAAAAACTTCCCATCACAAGGGTAGTCCCCAGTTTAGTGAATATATCTCTTCCCCAATAAGGGGGTAGGACACTCAGGGACCACCAGAAACTGGTAGGAAAATATTTGTCCATCCCAGCAACAAAGAAGTGCTCGGGTGAATCTTTTAGTAGTTGCTTTTCCTGTAGCACCCAAAATGGTACAGGTTTGGGAGGAGAAGGCTCCGGAGTAGGAGATCAAGACAGAGTAGGTAGCTCCTGTGTCAACCAAGAAATTCTCGGACCTACCTGCCACATCCAGTTGCACCCTTGGCTCCAGCCCCGTGATGGTTATCTGTGACAGGCGGGCTGGCTGGAGCGTGCCGCTTCAGTCCTCTTGAACCATCATGAGGGTAGGCTTGGCGCTTGACCTTGAGACTCTTGGGTCCCAAGGGCAGAGTGCCGCCCAATGTCCCAGTTGATGGCATTTGTGGCAAGCCGTTCTAGACTTGTCATGGTTTGGACACTCTTTGGCCCAATGCCCCACCTGTCTACAGATCAGGCATCTGTCTTGTGCCTTGTCCCTCAAGGACTTGGGGTTTGCCATAGGGCTTCTCTGGAGGGTGGCCAGCATCTGGGCATGCCTTGTCTCTTTCTTTCTCTCCTTCTCCTGGGCCTTGGCCTCCTTCTCCTGTTCCCTGTTATAAAAGGTATTGGTGGCTGTCTGGACCATCTCATCTAAAGAGGCAGCAGGGTCCTGCTGTTGTAGCTGCTGTAACTTAATTCTGATATCTGATGCACATTGGGACAGGAATTTGTCCTTTAAAATCACCCATCCCTCGTAAGAGTCTAAGTCCAGGTTGGTAAACTTTTGGAGTGCCTCTTTTAGCCTCTCCAGAAAGGCAATGGGGTTCTTATTGGGCTCCTGAGTTATTGCTGAGACTGGGCACAGTCCCACAAGTAATAGGCTTCTTTATGTTTCCATGGGTGGACTTCCTTAGGGGTGAGTCTTTCTGAAGCTTATCCTACCCAGAACGGTTGCAACCTGAGAGCCAGGCATCTCCGGGTCAGGGTGCAGATCCCCAGGCAGGCTGAGGCGTGACAGCCTCCTAGAGATCGAATCCCCGGGCAGGTCGAGGCGTGACGGCCTCCCGAGGATTGGGTCCCTGGGCAGGTCGAGGCGTGACGACCTCCTGGGACCCCTGGGACTAAAGGATCCCCGAACAGGTTGAGGCGTGACAACCTTTTGAAGACCGATCCCTAGGCAGGTCAAGGCGTGATGACCTCCTGGGACCCCCCGGACTGGAGTTTGGGCGTCCCCAAGATCTCCAGTGTGATCAGTATTGGGTAGGATTAGGGGGTTGGATATTATAGAGTATTTCCCTCCCAAGGCCAGCTATTTTCTGGTTGTCTCTCCAGAAGATTGTAGAGGTAGTCTTGTGGGTCTGGATGGGGCTCAGGAAAAGAGCATGAAACAGGAGGGAAGGGGGCAGAGCACAAACTTTGAAAGAATGACATAAACCAATTAAAATCACTTGGGTCCAAGATGACAAGTCAAATTCAAGTAAACCTTAATCCCCAGTCTATAAGCCAACAGACACACCCAGAGGTGGCAAGACAGCTCCAAGGCACAAGGTCAGAAGAGGGAGAAGTGTGTGGTTCCCCAATGGTTGGGTTGTTCCTCTCACTCATTCGCATATGAATTCCATCCCCTCACAAAACCAACCAGGCCTAATTCCATGGCCTTGCCCTTAGCAATGGTTCACACCCTGAAGGGTGGCTTCTCTCTGGATCCTAACAAATCTACCTCTTATCTCAATGAATTTTTGCAATGAGACATCAGAGCCTGAGTTTCATTAGTTTTGGCTGGGCTTGAGTCCTGGGAGAGGGCTGAAGGACAGGAGGAAAAAGCAGTGGGAAAAACATGCCAAGGAATCCCCTTCATAGCCCACTGGAAGATTTGCTAAATATCTGACCGGTGCTCACAGTTTCATTGGTCTGATCTTTGGCACAGAGAAGAGAAAGGACAGAAGAACCCCCACCGGCTTGTGTAACAGCTACTGGGGCTCAGCAGATAGCGCCTTTGGGACTTGCTGAGGAATAGCCTCTCCAGAGTCCCTCAATTGTGCCCCTGCTGCCCGCCTGTTAGCGGGAGGTTTGAGGAAACAAGAAACTAGAGATTGTAAAGGTCCCTCCAGCCATAGGAGCGAGAATCTCTTAACTTAACCGGAGGTCTTCTGGAATCTGAGACTGGGCCGCGTGAGCTTTCTGCTGAGTTCGTTTTTCACTGTCCCGGTTTCCAGCACGATGGGCCTTCCCCTGCACTGGGTTTCTTCGCCTTCCGCTTCTAGCGCGGAAGCTTCACTGAGTTGGGCTCCTGTTGTGCTTGGCCTCTTCCACGTAGAGGTTGTTTCAGCCAGGTTAAACCCGAGTCACAGCACCATAGATTCACGCGAGTGTATGTTCCTCGATTCTTTGTCTCATCACAACAAAGATTTGGAGCGACGGACATTAAAGCCCTCGGTGCGTCACAGCTCTAGGGTCTTGGACAAACCGTGCTACAGCTCTTAGGCAAATCAGTGTTACAGCTCTATTTTATTTAGAAGATAGCAGGAAAGTGAGAGAGAGAGAGAGAGAGAGAAAGAAAAGAGCGCACGCACGCGGGAGAGAGAGTCTGAAAGAAAGCGCTTTGGCTCCTCCTTTTATATGTTTTTTCCTCCACCTGGGCCTGCCCTATGCAAATTGGGCTTAGCCAGGAGTGCTGTTTGTTCTGTTTGTTCTGCCTGAAGTCTTCACTCTGGTCCTCGGACCTTCCTTGTCTTTTAGCCACCGCCATTTTGGACTCCTTTTCCCTATTCTACATACCTAACAGGATCAATGACTCAATGGACAGGAGTTTGAGCAAACTCCAGGAGATAGTGGAAAACAGGGAAACCTGGTGTGCTGCTGTGCATAGGAAAAGAGTCAGACACAGAACAACAACTGAGTACCTGGCAAAATATATTCTGAACTTCAATTGCCCCAAATCCAATCCGACCCAAGTTATAAATTTCAGACCTCCTTCCTATTTCCCAGTATTATTTTTCCTCTCCACCCACATACTCTGCTCACCAGGGTAGTCACTCTCATCAGCAGGAAATGTCAAATCTGAAGGCTTGTTTGGGAAGCAGTGTGGGTGGAGGGAAACATGTAGCCTTGGGCATCAGACATCTCCCTCCCCCACCTATTTATAGCATGACTTTGAGCAAAGACTGTGACTTGACTGAGTCTCAGTTTCTACCTCAGCAAATAATATCATAATAATACATACCTCTTAGAATTCTTTTGAACATTAAGTGAGTTAGCATTTGTATTGTCCTGGAGTGTGTGTGCATGTGTGTGTTAGTTACTCAGTGTCCAACTCTTTGTCACCCCATGGACTGTAACCCCCCAAGCTCCTCTGTCCATGGAATTCTCCAGGCAAGAATACTGGAGTAGGTTGACATTCCCTTCTCCAGGGGATCTTCTCAACCCAGGAATTGAAACTGTGTCTCCCACATGGTGGGCAGATTCTTTACCATCTGAGTTTCCAAATACTGCCCAATCTCTATAGTAGTAAATTGGGCAATATCTATCAATAAATTATTTGGCCATTTCAGTTGTGGTTTAGAGTAGTGAGAACAGTCAGGATATCAAGGGCTGTGGCTGCCCCATAGGAATTAGCTTTTGGTATTGATCTAGGTCGGAGAAGGCAATGGCAACCCACTCCAGTACTCTTGCCTGGCAAATCCCCTGGACGGAGGAGCCTGGTAGGCTCAGTCCATGGGGTTGCTAGGAGTCGGACATGACTGAGCGACTTCATTTTCACTTTTCCCTTTTCCCTTTTATGCACTGGAGAAGAAAATGGCAACCCACTCCAGTGTTCTTGCCTGGAGAATCCCAAGGACGGCAGACCCTGATGGGCTGCCGTCTATGGAGTCACACAGAGTTGGACACGACTGAAACGACTTAGCAGCAGCAGCAGCATTGATCTAAGTAGACTAATTAGAAAGTAGACTAAAAACTTTTGCTCATAAGGCTCAAGAATATGAAGGTGGGTTACACAATTCTTGCTTCCCTGGTGGCTCAGATGGTAAAGAATCTGCCTGCCAATGCAGGAGACACAGGTTCGATCCCTGAGCTGGGAAGATCCCCTGGATAAGGGAATGGCAACCCAGTCCAATATTATTGCCTGAAGAATTCCATGGACAGAGGAGCCTGGTGGGCTACAGTCAATGGAGTCACAAAGAACTGGACACGACTGAGCAACTAACACTTTCAACTTACATAGTCCTACTTATGTAGGTCACACTTGCTTTTCCTCTCGATACAAGATTTTTATTTATTTCTTTGGTTACACAGGTCTTAGTTGTGGTATGTGGGATTTTTTAGTTGCAGCTAGATTTTAGTTGCAGTTGGGTCTAGTTCCTTGGCCAGGGATTGAACCTGGGCACCCTGCATTGGGAGTGTAGAGTCTTAGCCACTGGACCACCAGGGAAGTCCCTGAGAAGCTTTTGTCAGCAACTAAAAACCCGTTGAATAGTAGAGAAGTGGAATCATATCACAACACAGAAATGTTTGTGAATTCAAAAGAATTCAGGAACAAGAGAATATTGGGAAAATAGTAAATCAAGAACATGAAGAAAGCCACAGCTAGGAAAAAAGTCTAGCCAGTATCATCTCTAGCCCAGAGGACTGACATGAGGCCCTTACTCATGTCCCCACCTCTAGTCATTACCATCAGCGATCCAGAGCAATTCTTTCAAGCATTAAGGAGATCTCCTCAAAAAACTCCAGTATAAAATTCAAAATCTAATCACAGTCTAGAAGGATTTTCACAAGATGTCCCTCCCCCTACCCCTCTCTGACCTCATCTCCTAGCACTCTCCCCTTCAATCCTTCCTGTTCTGTCCTTTCAGACCAAGTTCATTTTCAATGCAAAGCCTACACATTTGCTAATACCTGATGCCCTAGAAGCTCCTCTCTCAGATCTTCACATGGCTCAGGCCTCATCAGCCATGTCTCAGCGGTGGAGAAGGTGAGCAGTAGACCTTTGAGAATATGGTGTAGAAGAAGAATGGATGTGACTTGCTGACGGACTGGATACAAAGCAGCAGGAAAGGGGAGAAATTGTTGCTGGCCAAAATCTTGGCTTTCTCAGCCAGCTAAAGTCAAATAAAAAATATGGAGACAGAGTTTGGAGGTAATAAAAAAGTGGCTTTAATTCTCAGCTGGCAGAGAGGGGAACACAGTAGGCTCATGCCTCAAGAACTGTGCCCCCTGTCCATGAGGAGTCTAGGGGCTTGATGGGAGCTTACAGTCAGCAGTCAGTGATGAGGAACAAAGGTGTTAGGATCTTGTCTTTTTCATCTTGCATTGCCTCAAAAACAGTCATAAGCTAGCATCAGTAGCCCAGTAACTGAGTCTGACCATTCTGAGGCCTCCTTTCTGATACATAAAAAAGAACTATAAGGAGAAGAAAATGTTTTAAGGGTAACATACTTACCTGTGTGTTACAAGATGTATTTAGCATAGAGTTGAAGGATAATGGGTGTAAATGTAGCTCCTGCAGACTTAGGGGACAGAAAAGCAAATTTAGTTACAGACATGCAGAATTAGGGGCAGTTAAAGTAAAAAACTAGGAACGTTCAGGTCTGCTCATGGTCCTCAGAAAAGAGAAAATAAAAACGTATTCCTCTTTTTTCCTTTTCATTGCAACAGAATCAACCGTGATTCCCAAGATTCTGGCCTCTGCAACTTGGAGTACAGTATTGCCATTGCTGAAATAGCATTTCATCCAGAGTTCATTTTTGGTCATACTAATGTTGAGATTCCTTTCAAATACCCAAATGCAAATGCCAAGCAGTCAGTTCAACATATGGTTTTGAAGCTCAGAAGAGGGAGTAGAGCTGGAGATATAATGTGACAGTTGTTGGCATGGAGATTGAATCATTTATTTTAAAAATACATGTTGAGTGCCTATAATGTATTCGTTAGTCGCTCAGTAGTGTCTGACTCTTTGAGACCCCGTGGACTATAGCCCGCCAGGCTCCTCTGTCTGTGGGGGTCTCCAGGCGAGAATGCTGGAGTGAGTAGGCATTCCCTTCTCTAGGGGATCTTCCCAATCTGGAGATCTAACCGGGGCCCTCCACACTGCCCGCAGACTCTTTACCTTCTGAGCCACCAGGGAAGTGCGGTGGATATATTCTATACTGATGCAAGAGTAGTCAGTTGTATAGTATCCTCAATTCAGTTCAGTTCAGTCACTCAGTCCTGTCCAACTCTTTGCGACCCCATGAATTGCAGCACGCCAGGCCTCCCTGTCCATCACCAACTCCCGGAGTTCACTCAAACTCATGTCCATAGTGTCGGTGATGCCATCCAGCCATCTCATCCTCTGTCGTCCCCTTCTCCTCTTGCCCCCAATCCCTCCCAGCATCAGAGTCTTTTCCAATGAGTCAACTCTTCGAATGAGGTGGCCAAAGTACTGGAGTTTCAGCTTTAGCATCAGTACTTCCAGTGAACACCCAGGACTGATCTCTTTTAGGATGGACTGGTTGGATCTCCTTGCAGTCCAAGGGACTCTCAAGAGTCTTCTCCAACACCACAGTTCAAAAGCATCAATTCTTTGGTGCTCAGCTTTCTTCCACAGTCCAACTCTCACATCCATACATGACCACTGGAAAAACCATAGCCTTGACTAGATGGACCTTCGTTGGCAAAGTAATGTCTCTGCTTTTGAATGTGCTATTTAGGTTGGTCATAACTTTCCTTCCAAGGAGTAAGCGTCTTTTAATTTCATGGCTGCAATCACCATCTGCAGTGATTTTGGAGCCCCCAAAAATAAAGTCAGCCACTGTTTCCCCATCTATTTCCCATCCTAGAAGGTTACTAAATAAAGGTTTCTTCTGAGAGAGAAGAAAGAGGAGAATTAGGATTGTGAGTGGGTGGAACTGGCTTATGGTTTTAAATAGGGAGGGCAGGAAGGCCTTCCTGAGATGGTGAACCTTAAGATTTCAAAGAAGTGAGGAAGTTAGCACTATGGATTCCCAGGGGAAGAGTGTTCCAGGCAGAGGCGGTGCCAGCTCCCAGAGGTGAGGACATGCCTGGCATGTGAACAGCAAGCGGTGCTGCAGGGCTGTGAACTCGGTACTGGAGAAATTCCTGTGGGCTGTGGGGCCCTACGTCTATAACAGGTCAGATAGCTAGGGAGAGAATCTGTTGAAGACTGAGAGCTGGAGGGGTAAGTACAAAATGTGGTGTCACAGAAGCAAGAGAAGAAAGTGTTTCAAAAAAGAGAGACTAGGGGACTTCCCTGGTGGTCTAATGGTTAAGACTCTGTGCTCCCAATGCAGAGGTTCCAGGTTCCATCCCTAGTCGGGGAACTAGATCCCACATGCCGCAACTAAAGATGCCACAGGCTGCAACTAAGGCCCACCACAGCCAAATAAATAAAAAGAAATATTAAAAAAAAAGAGCCCAATCAACTGATGCTGCTGAGAGGGAAGGTGTGGTGAAAACCACAAGGACTACGAGAGTTGGCCCATGGTCGGCCGTGGGCAAAAAGCAGGGTCAGGAGGGTGACTGGATGGAAGCCCAGGGATGAAGGTTGAGGGGAGATGTCTGCAAAGGATGGAAACTAGTGGTTAGGCTGGGTGTGACTTAGAGCAGAGGTAGATTTGTCTCTAAAATAGGATAACGAGTTCTAGTATCCCTCTCTCACAACACACACTCACATGTTTTGTAGCTCTCTTGGGTGTGACTGCATAGACTTTTGTGGTACTCGGTGAAGCATCTGGCTGAGCCAAACAACTTTCATTCAGGATGACCACACCACCAAATTTATCCATGAGCTCATCTTCCTGACAGCCCAGAGTGTAAATCCTAAACTCTCTGAATAGGTCACTTATCTTTTTTGTGTAAGTTCTTCAGGCGATAAGCAGGATTGCTGGTAAACTTGTTAGCTATTTCTATGGTTGTTGGAAATACTGACATAAAGAAATATAAGTACTAAGCTTAAAGGTGTGATTTAGTTTTAAAATGTTACTGATTAAAGATGTTACACATCCTTCTCCATCTTGGGCACTTATTTCCTGTAAAAGTAGTCTTCACATAAGCCCCTAAGAAAAGGGAAAGAAAAAAAACTTCCTAGTGAATGTCAAATGGCTGATGAGGTGATGAGAGTCAGGATTCAATAATGCCCACCCCTACTTCCCGGAAACACACATATACTCTTGTAGCCTCATTTCAACTCACCAACATACACTCTAGAAGCTGCTGACACTTGGCAATTCAAAAATAGCACAGAAATGAATCTATTTGGTTTCTATCTTTTCTGACATTGTGCTAATAATAGTAAAAGGATTATTTCAGTTTTACTACTGATTTCATGTACTTTTGACTATTATATCAAGATTCTGTTTGGTACCCCCCAAGTATGTAAAACTTCTTCCCTTTCCCCTCCCCCATCTCCCTCCCAAACTGTGTCCATGTAATTGAATCAAAACATAATCAACTTAAAAAAAAAAAAAAAAACATAATCAACTTGACTGGACTTCATCAAAGCTGGGAAGTGAAATTACTCTGGCACGATGATAAAGAAGACAGACTTTGTCTATGAACCTAGATTTATATACTGGCTCTGCTCTTTTCTAGGTATGTGAACTTGGGCAAGTTACTTAACTTCTTAATGCCTCAATTTCTTCCTGTGTTAAAAGGAGATAATGGTAATATTTTACAAGTGTTTTGTGGATATTAATTCACTGAATCTTCACAATGACCCTATAAGTCTATAATTAAACCTAATTTACAGATGAGGAGACCAAAGCACATATGTTAAGTAATCTACCCTAGGCTAAAATCTATTAAAAATAAATTTACCCTATAATCCAGAAATTCTACTTCTGAGTATATATCCACAAGAATTGAAAGCAAAGTCCCAAAAGGATATTTGTACACCCATGTTACTGATAGCATTATTCATAATAGCCAAAAGGTGGAAGCAACCCAAGTGTCCATTGATAGATGAATAAATAAAATGTATATGCATACAGTGGGGTCTGACACATGCTATAACATAGATGAACCTTAAAAACAGTATGCTAAAGTGAAATAAGCTAGTCACAAAAAGATATTGTATGATCCTACTTATGCAAGGTACTTAGAGTCATCAAATTCTTAGAAAGTAGAATGGTGATTGTAGAAAGCAGAAGGGGCTGGGGGGAGAGTGAAATGGAGAGCTGTATAATGACTACAGAATTTCAGCTTTGCAACAGGAAAAAGAGTTTTGGAGATTGGTTGTACAACAATGTGAATGGACTCACTTAAAACTGAATAAGAGGGCAAATGTTATGCTACGTATATTTTACAACAATTGAAAACAAAACAGACAGAGACTTCCTTGTAGGTCCAGTGGCTAAGACTCTGAATTCCCAATGCAAGGGACCCGGGATTCAAGTCAAGGAACTAGATCCCACTTGCTACAACTACGGGTTTGAGTGCGGCAACTAAGACCCAGTACAGCCAAATAAATAAATAATTTTAATGAAAAAAAAAAGAAAATGTCCACCAGCCTTTTTGAGAACATAGTAATTCTGATTCTGTACCACTGAGGGTGACAGAGGGTTGGGAAAGGATGCCTGTTGGTTAGGAACACATGAACGCAGGCTTTGACAAGCCCAGGTAAGTGTTCTTTAGTGGCCCAAATAGAAATGCCCAATCTGTAGCTAGGGGTGCAGGTCTGAGGTTGGATCTGTACGATGGAGATTCTAGGAAGACAAAGCAGTAGTCCTTTACTACAAAGTTAGATTAGACAGGAGAAGGTGGAGAGGAGGACAAAGGGAATGCAGAAGATGACTGCTATCATTCTCATTTAGGAGGATGGTGATGGCACTGCCATATACCAGGAAGGGGAGGCTGAGCAGGTGGAAAAGGCAATGGGTTCAGGAATGGATGTGTGAGGGTTAGGAATATGGAAAGTTGTTCCATTGATGGCGAATTTGAATTTGAGGTTTCAGAGGGTGACTGGGGCTGAGAAGCCTCTTGTCCAGATTTCCTCAGGTGAGTTCTAGTCTTTTGAGATACAATTTCCTTCAATGTTCAAGGTGTGCATGAACATTTCAGAGATCCCAAGAGTACTTTGGGAAAGGGAATTGCTTAACTTTGTTTAACCTGGTTTTTCTAAACTCATTTGCTTGCCCACCCACCACCACCTCCCTTTTTAAAAAAATTAATTGACTGAGGACTACACTTTGTTCTGGGAGAAGGCAATGGCACCCCACTCCAGTACTCTTGCCTGGAAAATCCCATGGACGGAGGAGCCTGGTAGGCTGCAGTCCATGAGGTTGCTAATAGTCAGACACGACTGAGCGACTTCACTTTCACTTTTCACTTTCATGCATTGGAGAAGGAAATGGCAACCCACTCCAGTGTTCTTGCCTGGAGAATCCCAGGGACGGGGGAGCCTGCTGGGCTGCCGTCTATGGGGTCGCACAGAGTCGGACACGACTGAAGCGACTTAGCAGCAGCAGCAGCACACTTTGTTCTCTGGTCTAGGCAGCTATTTTTCTGTTGACAAAGTAGAACAAAGAAGAAACCATTTAGAGGGTGGATAGATCTGTGGGTATTTAGTGTGTTCCTGTTAAGTCACCAAAACAGTGAGTAAGGTTCCAAAAACCCTGGGCTGACCTGGGAACTGAGGACACTGACCCTTCTGCATGGGCCAAGGAGGGGAATGCTGCTGGGGGTTTTGATCAAAGCCAGCTTGCTGGTTTGGCTTTCTACCTACTCACACATGCCAGTAAAGCCCTGATCCAATCCCTCCCCTGGTTCTTTTTTATCCTCTACATTGGCTCCTTGTCCTTGCTTTTCCATTTGCATAACTAATGCACACAACACAGAATTCCCGCAATTTTAAAGACAGCTGGCCAGCACATCTTGGATGCTGATGTCAGGAAACATCTGGAAAAGGGCTAAAGTTACTGTAGCCCAACTGAGAACAATGGAAACACATTAATATGGAAAATTCAGGATGGGGGGGCTTGTGTACATAAAAATGGCTTCCAGGCGGACTTATAAAAGCCTCGTACAAAACTCTCTTGTTGGTTTGGGCATTGGTGTCACTGAGTCACTGAGTGGTAGGCCAGCTAAAACGAAAATATCGCTACTCTCTTTGGATCCTTGTCTTTGAGGCTCTCCTTTTCTTCAAAGTTTTCCTAGAAATCCTGCCAGCTAACCAAGGTATTCTTTTCTGAAAAATCATGAACTGGTATTTTATTTTAATAACTTTAAGCTCCCTCTTTCCTCATCCTCTCTCACAATATAAGGATATAAAATAGAGTTCTCGTGTACATATTTTTGCTGTCTCTAAGAAGTCAGTGATTGAAATATTTAAATATGAACTGTGATGGAAATATTTAAATATGAACATTATGTACCAAGGCTGCATGGTATGCAGTTAAAAGAATGGGTTTTAGAGTTTGGATTCTCCTTTCTACCAACTTTATGGGACCTTGTAAATTACTTACTTAACATTCTCTTAGTAATTTCTGCCTATTTGGATTGTCATGAAGAAGACACAAGCTAATGTGTATTGGAAGTGTTCAATGAGGTGTGTGGCCTGGGTTAGCCATTATGATTGTAGCTTTGTTGAAATCCAAGGATTAAGAAGAAATCCCTGCTATAATCTATTTCTCAATTCAACTCTAAAACATTGAGCACTTGGGCTTCCCTGGTGATCCAGTCATGAAGACTCTGCCTTGCAATGCAAAAGACACTGGTTTCATCCCTGGTTCAGGAAGATACCACATGCCTCAGAGCAACTAAGCCCGTGTGCCACAACTACTAAAGCCCGGGCACCTAGAGCCTGTGCTTCACGGAAAGAGAAGCCATTGCAATGAGAAGCCCACGCACCACTACAAAGAGTAGCCTCCACTCACTGCAACTAGAGAAAGCCCGTGGGAACCAACAAAGATCCAGGACAGTAAAAAAATCTAAAGAAATAAATCTTAAAAACAAAAAAAAAAAACATTAAGTGCTTGCTTCCATTTCCCTGTACTACAGACGTATGTTTTGGAATTAGGATTTCTTCTGCAAGCATTTCCCTAGAGTTTTTACTGTTTCACTTTAATTTGTAGAAACCGAAATGGTATGCCATCTCTTGTGAGGATTAATAATTACCATCTCATACTGTCTTCCAATCTTTGGACTCCTGTTTTTTTTTGTATGATACCTTGTATAATACGCTTTTTCCTTGTAAAACCTGGTTGGATTTTCTCCTGTTTCTTCTGCTGCTGCTGGTAAGTTGCTTCAGTCGTGTCTGAGTCTGTGCAACCCCATAGTTGGCAGCCCACCAGGCTCAGCCTTCCTTGGGATTCTTCAGGCAAGAACACTGGAGTGGGTTGCCATTTCCTTCTCCAATGCATGAAAGTGAAAAGTGAAAGTGAAGTCGTTCAGTCGTGTCTGACTCTTAGTGACCCCATGAACAGCAGCCTACCGGGCTTCTCCGTCTGTGGGATTTTCCAGGCAAGAGTACTGGAGTGGGTTGCCATTGCCTTCTCCATCTCCTGTTTCTAGGATTCTTCAATTTCTCAGTGATGTGTTTTGGTGCTGGTCTCTTCATCCTTTATACCAGGTATTTGTTGGACCCTATCAATCTGGCAGCTTGTGTTCCTTGGTTTTGGAAAACTTTGTGAATTATTGATGTATTGTGAGTTCCTCCCCAATCCTAATTCTCTTCTCTCTGGAATGCCTACTCATTAGAATACTGGACCTTCCAAAAGATCCTCTGATTGTCTTCTGTTTTCTTTCCTATTATCCTTTACTTTGTCTTTTGGCTTGGAGTTCTTCAACTTTATCACCTTAGACCTTCTGTCTTGTTAATTTTTAAACTCTGTGATCATATTTTACATTTCCAGTTCTCCGCCCCCGCCCCCCCCCCTTTTTTTTAGCTGCACAGAGTTTCATTGCCGTGCTCTGGCTTTGTCTAGTTGTGGTGACAGGCTTAGTTGCTCCATGCATGTGGGATCCTAGCTCCTTGACCAGGGATCAAACCAATGTCCCCTTCATTGGAAGGCGGATTCTTAACCATGGACCACCAGGAGTTCTTTTTTGTTCTCATAAGATTCTTTTCTTTCTTTTTAAGCATCATATCTATATAATTCTTTTTATTTCTCTAAGTTCAGTTCAGTTCAGTCGCTCAGTCATGTCCGACTCTTTGTGACCCCATGAATCACCGCACACCAGGCCTCCCTGTCCATCACCAACTCCCAGAGTTTACCCAAACTCATGTCCATCGAGTCAGTGATGCCATCCAGCCATCTCATCCTCTGTCGTCCCCTTCTCCTCCTGACCCCAATTGCTCCCAGCATCAGAGTCTTTTCCAATGAGTCAACTCTTCGCATGAGGTGGCCAAAGTACTGGAGTTTCAGCTTTAGCATCAGTCCTTCCAATGAACACCCAGGACTGATTTCCTTTAGAATGGACTGGTTGGATCTCCTTGCAGTCCAAGGGACTCTCAAGACTCTTCTCCAACACCACAGTTCAAAAGCATCAATTCTTTGGTGCTCAGCTTTCTTCACAGTCCAACTCTCACATCCATACATGACCACTGGAAAAACCATAGCCTTGACTAGATGGAACTTTGTTGGCAAAGTAATGTCTCTGCTTTTGAATATGCTATCTAGGTTGGTCATAACTTCCTTCCAAGGAGTAAGCGTCTTTTAATTTCATGGCTGCAATCACCATCTGCAGTGATTTTGGAGCCCAAAAAAATAAAGTCTGACACTGTTTCCACTGTTTCCCCATCTATTTGCCATGAAATGGTGGGACCGGATGCCATGATCTTCGTTTTCTGAATGTTGAGCCAACTTTTTCACTCTCCTCTTTCACTTTCATCAAGAAGCTCTTTAGTTCCTCTTCACTTTCTGCCATAAGGGTGGTGTCATCTGCATATCTGAGGTTATTGATATTTCTCATGGCAATCTTGATTCCAGCTTGTGCTTCTTCCAGCCCAGGGTTTCTCATGATGTACTCTGCATGTAAGTTAAATAAGCAGGGTGACAATATACAGCCTTGACGTACTCCTTTCCCTGTTTGGAACCTGTCTGTTGTTCCATGCCCAGTTCTAACTGTTGCTTCCTGACCTGCATATAGGTTTCCCAAGAAGCAGGTCAGGTGGTCTGGTATTCCCATCTCTTTCAGAATTTTCCACAGTTTATTGTGATCCATACAGTCAAAGGCTTTGGCATAATCAATAAAGCAGAAATAGATGTTTTTCTGGAACTCTCTTGCTTTTTCCATGATCCAGCGGATGTTGGCAATTTGATCTCTGGTTCCTCTGCCTTTTCTAAAACCAGCTTGAACATCAGGAAGTTCACGGTTCACGTATTGCTGAAGCCTGGCTTGGAGAATTTTGAGCATTACTTTACTAGCGTGTGAGATGAGTGCAATTGTGCGGTAGTTTGAGCATTCTTTGGCATTGCCTTTCTTTGGGATTGGAATGAAAACTGACCTTTTCCAGTCCTGTGGCCACTGCTGAGTTTTCCAAATTTGCTGGGATATTGAGTGCAGCACTTTCACAGCATCATCTTTCAGGATTTGGAATAGTTCAACTGGAATTCCATCACCTCCACTAGCTTTGTTCGTAGTGATGCTTTCTAAGGCCCACTTGACTTCACATTCCAGGATGTCTGGCTGTAGGTGAGTGATCACACCATGGTGATTATTTCTCTAAAAATGCTAATAATAGCTTTTAGGTAAGAGGAGCTCTTATTTCTCTGAAGTCTGTTTCCTTTCTAGGTGATTTTTTTCACTTTCTGTGTTGTGACTCCATATTCTTTGGTAGAGGCTTGCTTTCTTCAGATATCTGATAATCCTTACCCTTCACTCATACTGTAAAGTTAATGGGAAATTGTATCATGGATAATCTTGTCAAATTCAGCCTTTACTCTAGAGGGTTCTGCAGGGGCCATTTATGTAAGGGAAAATGTCATTGCCCTTAGGTCCTTTTTCTTGATCTAAGTTTTTCAGGGAGGAAACATCTACTTTCTTGCTTAAGCAGCTTAGCTATACTTTGCTGCCAGTGTTCTGAGAGTTGAATATGAACTGGGGAATTATTACACTTCATTATACAAACTTTTTTTCCAATGTCTGTGCTTTCAGTATAGTATATTCCAATCTTAATTATGCCGACTGCCCTAAATTCTGGCTTAGAGACCCTTATTCTCTGCAGGGGAAAACCTCAAGTCTTCTGCTGTTTTGAAGAGAGGCAGTTGACTAAGTTGCATTTGGGAAAGAGACTTTGGGGTGGGCCAATCCTGGGAATTGAATTGCTTCTTGGTTTTCTTCTCTACTAGTTTAGGATTTAGCTTTCTCAATTTGCTGACTCAGAAACCAATTCTCTCATCTTTCAGCCTCTAACATTTTGTTGCTATAGTGATTTCCTCCTCTTTTTAATTTTTAAAAATCCCTTTATATCTGTTTTAATGAGGGGGAATGCATTTGTTCAATCTTTCATCAGCATTGTTTTAAAAAAGATATTCTTAATGTAATGATGTGTTCTAAAAATCCAGATTTCCTGGGCCAGAATTCCAAGTCAAAGAATTCTGATGAGATCAACTAATCTAGAATAGTCTTGTGAATGTACTCATTAATTTCTAACTTTTTCTTAATATTTTGGCTGTTATAACTGCTGCGTGGTAAATGTTTCTATTTGTTGGCAAAACTCGCTTGAGTTGTTCATCACCTTTCATGTGGTTATAGATGCAAACAACATGTGTGCCCCAGCTGGGCTCTGAAATCCAGGCTCCCGCTTTGTGACAGACTCCTTCATAAGACCAGAGGCTTCCAAACCTAAATCCACTCATTTCAGCTCACACCCTGGCAACTCAAAGACAGAAATCTCTGAGTGATTGAAACCTCTATAGTGAGAAAACTTTTCCATTCAATATCTGTTTTGTGCCAAGTCACTTCAGTTGTGTCCAACTCTTTGCAACCCTGTGCTTGGGATTCTCCAGGCAAGAATACTGGAGTGGGTTGCCATTTCCTTCTTCAGGGCATCTTCCTGACCCAGGGATCAAACCTGCATCTGTTGCATCTCCTGCATTGGCAGATGAGTTCTTTACCTCTAGTGCCACCTGGGAAGCCTTATTTATTTTGGTGGAAGACTATTCTGCCTTCTTTCTCTAGAGTGAGGTCTGGGGTGAGACCACTTAGGGTGGGGTGGAGTCAGGGGGAGTAACAAGATGAGCAACAGGATGAGTGAGGATACATGTCCACGGAAAATGTCATGTGCTGGAGTGAGGATTCCTACAACTGATACCCTCCTAGCAGAGCTGCCTTCCTGGGAGGCAATTCTGGCACTGCCTTGAGTGGTGGACTGGGTGACATGTGACCAGTTTCATGACAAAACAGAATCAGCAGAGCCCTTGCAATCTCAGAAATGCCATGGCCTGCCTGATAAGCAATAGTCAAAGCTTACGTTTCTGAAACTGATTTTTGGCCTCCTTAGTTAAAGGAAGACTAACCTGGCTTGTTATTTTATTTGTCAATCAAAATGTATCTAACACCATTTTTTTTTCCAGTTTGCCAAAGCGAAGTTGACCAAAGCTGATTTTTAAGATCAAAGAATCACAATAGGGACTTCCCTGGTGGTCCAGTGGCTAAAACTCTGCACTTCCAATGCAGGGGGCCCAGGTTCAATCCCCAGTCAGGGAATAGATCCCACATGTCACAACTAAGACCCAATGCAGCCAAATAAAATTTAAAATAATAATAAATAAAAATTTTAAAAAGAATCATAATCATTTATATTACTTAGTGCCTACTATTTTCTGGATGCTTTATAAACATAGTCTCATTTAATCCGTGGTATTATTATAGCCATTTTGCATGAAAAAAGTCTCTGAGAGGTTGAGTAACTTACCTAAGATCACAAAGTTATTAAAAATTGAAGCACAGTTAAAAGCAAAGTTTTTATAATTTTTCTCAAAAGTCCAGCTTTGATCCAGCCTGTCATGCCCACACCCAAACAGACAACAGACAATGTTTGTAAGACACTTGTATTATTTGTGCAGTGTGCATCTTGAATGTAGGGCACATTCCAGATGGGCTGAGAAGAAATGTGTTTATTCTTGTTGATAAATAACAAGATCAAAGGCAAACTTGTCCCTTTGACAGTACACATATACACAATTATGTGACAGACAGCCCAGCAAATCACCTTCTGATACAGATACACCCATGATAAGCACAGGAAACAGGAGTCAGCTGAGGGTGTTACTCGTTGGGCCGCCATTTTGTCTAAAACTATCCTGCTACAGTCAGTGGGGTCACAAAGAGTCAGACATGACTTAGTGCTTAAACAGCAGCAGCAGCCTGCCTAATGGAGACACTACAAAGACTTGTAGTCTTGTGTTCCAGGCCTGGTGTTGGTGTGAACCAGTGGTATTGGTCTTGTCACCTGTGAGGGAAACTCCCCTTTGCTGAATGCCTAATGTGTGCCAGGAACATTTCCCCTTTTAAATTTACTTGTTATTTTGAATAGTACGTGTCCAAGGGTTCTGAAGAGGATACTGAAATTAGGCTCTCTCTCCTTGGCCCCCAGTCTGTGATTCTCCTTCCTAGAGTTAATTATTTTTAACAATTTTATGTACTGCTTCCAGAAGTACTAGAAACTTTCATATATATTATGTCATTTAAGCTTCTTGATTATTTCTCCAATTTAATATAATTTAATTTAATTTGAGGAGTCATTTCTTAGGACTTTCCTGGTAGCTTAGGCAGTAAAGAATCTGTCTTCAATGCAAGAGACCCAGGTTCAATCCCTGGATTGGGAAGATCCCCTGGAGATCTGGAGAAGGAAATGGCAACCCACTCCAGTATTCTTACCTGGAAAATTCCATGGAGCCTGGTGGACTACAGTCCATAGGGTAGCAAAAAAGTCGGACACAACTGAGTGACTAACACTTTAACTTTTCCCTTTTCTTAGGACTTGAGGCAGAAAAAAGAGGTCAACAATATGTGCTTTGCCTGTATTTTTTGCCCCCATTTTACAGATTTCAAAATGGAAGCTCAATGAATGAAAGTAATCATTCAAATAGCTACTTAGTAGTGGCACCAATATTCATTAATTCTTAGTCTTTTTCAAGGGACAATAATGGATCAGGTATGGCTTTTATAATGGACCATGCTAGGCTTTGAGGATGTGATAGTGACCCAAATAGGCCCTTCCTCTTAGTGTAGTGGAGAGGTTTAAAATAACCAAAGTACAGTGAACTGTGGTTGTTTACTGGAGGAGCATCAACTCTACTTAGACGGCAAAGGAAAGCAATTAGAAAAATATGACCTCTTGGGACTTCCCTGATAATACAATGGATAAGAATCTGCCCACCAATGCATGGGACCCAGGTTCGATCCCTGGTCTGGAAAGATTGCTCTGCAACAAGAGAGGCTACCACAATGAGAAGCCCTTGCACCACAATGAAGAATAGCATCTGCTTGTGCATCTAGAGAAAACCCATGCACAGCCTAAATGAATAATTTTTAAAAGTGTAAATTAAAAAAAGTGACCTCTGAGCAGAGACATCTCGAATGAGTAAGAGTCAGCCAGGTGAAAAGGGTGACACGGGGGGAGTAAGAGAAGAGTAATCTAAGCAAGTGAAGCACATGGGCCAAGGCCTGTAGTCTGAAGTGTGGAGAGGCTCTCAGGATGACTGGGACAGCATCAGCCATTCCCAGAGGAGATCCAGGAAGCTTAACTGCCTGCCTAGAGAGGCCAGGGATTGGAAAATCTGCTAAGAGGTAACAAGGGAGTGATGTGCTCACAGAGGCACTTCAGAAAAATCATTCTGGCTATAGAAGAGCAAATGCATCAGAGAAGGCAATGCTAGTTGAGAGCCTGCCCCAGAGGGGAGGTGATGACTGCCTGAGCCAGGGTCAACCTGAGCTATTTGGGAGATGGAATCAACAGACTTTCAAGGCCTGAATGTACATTAATGGTCATGAGAGTAGATTCTAGAACTACCAAGAATCCTTGCTCGGCTGCTTCCTAACAGCAGAGTTGGATATTGAACTGCTTATGACATTGGGCAGAACTCTGGGACAGAATTTCTTGTGACACTGCATAAGGCATTGTAACCTTTTTAAGTGTCAGTTTTCTCATTTGCAAAATGAGGTAAAAAAATGGATCTAACTTTTCGAGGGCAATAACTGGGTGTGTGGAGCCATTCATTGCAGGAGACAGAGGTGCTGTATCCCCTCCTCTTCCACTTCCAGTTGCAAACAGTAAAGACTATAGTGCATGCCAAGTCACTTCAGTTGTGTTCGATTCTTTGCAACCCTTTGAACTGTAACCCACCAGACTCCTCTGTCCATTCGGTTCTCCAGGCAAGAATACTGGAGTGGGTTGCCATGCCCTCCTCCAGGGGATCTTCCTGACCCAGGGATTGAACCTGAGTCTCTTGTTTCCTGCATTGGAAGGCAGGTTCTTTACCACTAGTGCCACCTGGGAAGCCCAAAGACCGGAGGACCTTAGCTTAATAAAAAAAAAAAAAATTAATGGATGTAAATGGGGATAATTATAGTGTGTACTTCATCAGGTCATCATAAGAATTAGTGAATCCCTGTAAAGACTTTAGTGTAATCCCCACACATACCATACTTCAATTAAACAATTTTTTAAAAAAAAATATGAGCTTATGGAGAAAGGGGAATGATTGTGAAATTTCTGACTGTTAGAGAATCTGTTTATATATTTTTAAGTGGATGACAGGGGGCATCATGTTGCTTGGATTTTAGATTCAAGTGGATCTTTTAAAGAGAATATTGTGATAGTCTGTTTTAAAATACCTATATTTGGGACCTCCCTTGTGGTCCAGTGGCTAAGACTCTGAGCTTCCAGTGCAGCGGGCCTGGGTTCAATTCCTGGAAGGGAACTAGATCCCATTTGCCACAAGTAAGACCTGGTGCAGCCAAATAAATAAATATTAAAACAAAATACCTATATTAACAATATGTTAGAAATCACCACCTTTCCAATTATTCAAACAAGTGAAACATTTTAGACATCAGCTAAAAGTTTTGTAAAGGATTACCTGGCTTTGAAAAATTATTTTAGTGCCAAAAAAAGAGGCTCTTGAAAGAACCTTTAAAAACCCAGAGACAAACCTCCTATGAACACTTCATAGATACATCGGGCTGCA
The DNA here is from genome assembly GCF_029378745.1 of Bos indicus. Classification (NCBI taxonomy): domain Eukaryota; kingdom Metazoa; phylum Chordata; class Mammalia; order Artiodactyla; family Bovidae; genus Bos; species Bos indicus. The sequence goes on from NC_091760.1 coordinate 118,843,564, forward strand.
AGAATGAGCAGGAGCTTTCCTGGTTCACCTCTGTCTTTTTCAAAAGCCTGTGTCTAGGTCACCCGGTACTTTGTTCCAACACAGGACATCTTTGCACATCAGGAGTCCTGCCAACAGTGTTACTTTGCTAGGTGTAGACTCATTTCTTTTGACCTTAGTTTTCCTATTGAATCATGAGGATGAGAGTCGCTTTCTTTCTTTTCAAAAGTTTTCCTTTCTTGGTTGTTCTGAGGATTCATGAGTTAAACATTTGTTAAGTACATTACAATACTTAGCTGAAAGTGCAAAGTTTTGTTTGTTATTGTTGGATGGGTGAAAGGTATACAAGTTCAAAGCCTTGTTTTCTCTCCTGGGCACACATCATGCATTATCATGCTTAATCCCTCACAACCCCCTTCTCTTGCAGGGGCTCCTCATTTACATAAACTGTCACAAACTGAGCTAACAGAGGACTCCTGGGAGAGGGCTGGCTGTTTCTTATGTTCTTCAGAGAGTTTCTATTTGCCTACCAGGTATGATAACCTTTTTGTCTGGCTGGACTAACAGTTCTTACTAAGTTATCATTTAGCAAGAGAGAACAGAAGGGAAGAAGACCCTGGACAGTAAGGGAATCAGAAGGATTGAGCTCTTATTTTGTTTTTATTTATTTTTAAATTACTTAATTTTTTTGGCTGCGTGGTGTGCCAGGCGGGGTCTTAGTTCATGAGGGATCTTAGTTCCCAGACCAGGGATCAAACCCCATGGCCCTTGCAAGGGAAGCTCGGAGTCTTAACCACTGGGCTACCAGGAAAGTTCCATTGAGCTCTTTTTTTGATTTGTCCTTGTTCACCTTGGACAAGTCACTTCACTTCTCTGAGGTTTATTTTTTTCATCTGAAAAATGAGAGAGTTGGAATAAGTAATTCCTTTAATTCTTTCAAACTTAAAATCTCCTTTTAGTATGTCAAAATGCTAAAAACTCCCCTGAAGATATCAGCATATTGGTGTGTATCATTTGGTATTATGTGATATGTACCAAGAAAAGTACCAGGGAATTAACTGCATAAGAGATACTGTTTTCCTAGTACCTCTAGAGTTAAGCTCTTTATTTAATTCTGGTTTTCATGGTAAATGTGTTTTATGCTATTAGATCTATGTAGCTGCCGATGGTGCTGGTTGAGGTGATTATGGTGGTGGTGGTGGTGGTGTGGTGAGGACGCTGTGACGCTAGTGTTGACAGCGCAGTGATGGTAGTGATGGTGTCAACCTCACGGTGACCTTGAATGAAAACACATATATCAATGCTTTCATCACAGAGTCTGTTCATCTTTATGATCCCCATAATCTTTAGTGTTATTGCCTTGCACTAAGGAGGTAGTCGATACCTATTTGATGAAGAGCCAGCAAATTTGGAAAACTCAGCAGTGGCCACAGGACTGGAAAAGGTCAGTTTTCATTCCAACCCCAAAGAAAGGCAATGCCAAAGAATGCTCAAACTACTGCACAATTGCACTCATCTCACACGCTAGTAAAGTAATGCTCAAAATTCTCCAAGCCAGGCTTCAGCAATATGTGAACCGTGAACTTCCTGATGTTCAAGCTGGTTTTAGAAAAGGCAGAGGAACCAGAGATCAAATTGCCAACATCCGCTGGATCATGGAAAAAGCAAGAGACTTCCAGAAAAACATCTATTTCTGCTTTCTTGACTATGCCAAAGCCTTTGACTGTGTGGATCACAATAAACTGTGGAAAATTCTGAAAGAGATGGGAATACCAGACCACCTGACCTGCTTCTTGGGAAACCTATATGCAGGTCAGGAAGCAACAGTTAGAACTGGACATGGAACAACAGACTGGTTCCAAATAGGAAAAGGAGTACGTCAAGGCTGTATATTGTCACCCTGTTTATTTAACTTCTATGCAGAGTACATCATGAGAAACGCTGGACTGGAAAAAACACAAGCTGGAATCAAGATTGCCATGAGAAATATCAATAACCTCAGATATGCAGATGACACCACCCTTATGGCAGAAAGTGAAGAGGAACTCAAAAGCCTCTTGATGAAAGTGAAAGTGGAGAGTGACAAAGTTGGCTTAAAGCTCAACATTCAAAAAACGAAGATCATGGCATCTGGTCCCATCACTACATGGGAAATAGATGGGGAAACAGTGGAAACAGTGTCAGACTTTATTTTTCTGGGCTCCAAAATCACTGCAGATGGTGACTGCAGCCATGAAATTAAAAGACGCTTACTCCTTGGAAGGAAAGTTATGACCAACTTAGATAGTATATTCAAAAGCAGAGACATTACTTTGCCAACAAAAGTCCATCTAGTCAAGGCTATGGTTTTTCCAGTGGTCATGCATGGATGTGAGAGTTGGACTGTGAAGAAGGCTGAGTGCCGAGGAATTGATGCTTTTGAACTGTGGTGTTGGAGAAGACTCTTGAGAGTCCCTTGGACTGCAAGGAGATCCAACCAGTCCATTCTGAAGGAGATCAGCCCTGGGATTTCTTTGGAAGGAATGATGCTAAAGCTGAAACTCCAGTACTTTGGCCACCTCATGCGAAGAGTTGACTCATTGGAAAAGACTCTGATGCTGGGAGGGATTGGGGGCAGGAGGAGAAGAGGACGACAGAGGATGAGATGGCTGGATGGCATCACTCACTCAATGGACATGAGTCTGAGTGAACTCTGGAAGTTGGTGATGGACAGGGAGGCCTGGCGTGCTGCTATTCATGGGGTCGCAAAGAGTTGGACACGACTGAGCGACTGATCTGATCTGATCATTTTTTGCCACTAAGCTTGAGGTGGCTTGCTTTGCAGCAATAGATATCTGAAACACTTTCATGTAATTGGCCTTTTGCACACTTTTAATATAGTGAAGCTTTAAAATGATAACCTGGGAACTAAGTACTGCAGAATTCCTGTGCCCAGGTCTGCTGCCCAAGCCTAAATACTCTTAGAGTGGTGGTGAGCAGGCCAAGAAGTGGTTCTTCACTTCCCTGACAATCCAGACATTCCCATGAGGCTCTAAACATTGCAGTAGTGACAGGACTCTGGTTGTGCTGTTTATTTATTGGTTGCACTGAGTCTCTGTTGCTGTGCCCAGGCTTCTCAACCATTCTCTAGTTGTGGTGAATGGGTTTCTCATTGTGGTGGCTTCTTGTTGTGGAGCATGTGCTCTAGAGTCCAAGGGTCCAGTAGTTAAAGCTCGTGGACTCTAGAACTGGGGTTCAGTAGTTGTGGTGCCGGGCTTATTTGCCCTGAGGCATGTGGAATCTTCCCAGATCAGAGATAGAACACATGTACCCTGTGTTGGCAGGGGTTTCTTAACCACTGGACCACCAGGAAAGTCCTGGTTAGTGCTATTAAAGTCCTTCTCCATCTGGAGACAGTCCTAAGAGGATGGGGCTGAATAGGTAGGACTGAGATGCTCTGGCTGTGTTGTTGTTGTTCAGTTGCTAAATTGTGTCCAACTATCTGCAACTCCATGGACTGCAGCATGCCAGACTTCCCTGTCCTCCACTGCCTCCCGGAGTTTGCTATAAAGGAAGTTAAATCTGCTTCTGTAACTACTGGCTGCTAAGGGAAGCTTCTCTCCCATTTTCCAGGCTAGTCTCTGGACACAGGATAAGACCTTGACTCGTTAGACTTAACTTTGTTCTTGGACTCATTTTACTCTAAGTCAGGGACCTAGTACATATAAAGAACTGGTACTGGAGAAAAGATCTAGAGCGGGAGGAAAGGCACCACCAATGAAATATCAGTGGTGAAACAAAAAAAAAAGTTAAATTGTTAGAAAAGAAAGCATATAGAACAGATGGGAGAATGGCCGCCTGGAGTGTAGCTATCTGCCTCATTCCTTCTGTTCCTATTAATTAGGCATGGATTTCTAGGTAGTGAAAGAGTGGAGGGCAAGGATGATAATTTAGGAGTCAAAATGGCCACGTGGCCATACGCTTGGGTTTTTTAATATTAATAAGTATTTCCTTGAATATGCAGGATCTCATTAAAATCAGTTTGTGTCACAGAGGAACTGAAGAATCATCAGTTCAGTTCAGTTCAGTTCAGTCACTCAGTTGTTTCCGACTCTTTGTGACCCCATGAATCACAGCATGCCAGGCCTCCCTGTCCATCACCAACTCCCGGAGTTCACTCAGACTCACGTCCATTGAGTGAGTGATGCCATCCAGCCATCTCATCCTCTGTCGTCCTCTTCTCCTCCTGCCCCCAATCCCTCCCAGCATCAGAGTCTTTTCCAATGAGTCAACTCTTCGCATGAGGTGGCCAAAGTACTGGAGTGTCAGCTTTAGCATCATTCCTTCCAAAGAAATCCCAGGGCTGATCTCCTTCAGAAAGGACTGGTTGGATCTCCTTGCTGTCCAAGGGATTCTCAAGAGTCTTCTCCAACACCACAGTTCAAAAGCATCAATTCTTTGGCGCTCAGCCTTCTTCACAATCCAACTCTCACATCCATACATGACCACAGGAAAAACCATAGCCTTGACTAGACGAACCTTTGTTGGCAAAGTAATGTCTCTGCTTTTCAATATGCTATCTAGGTTGGTCCTAACTTTCCTTCCAAGGAGTAAGCATCTTTTAATTTCATGGCTGCCAGTCACCATCTACAGTGATTTTGGAGCCCAGAAAAATAAAGTCTGACACTGTTTCCATTGTTTCCCCATCTATTTCCCATGAAGTGATGGGACCGGATGCCATGATCTTCATTTTTTGAATGTTGAGCTTTAAGCCAACTTTTTCACTCTCCTCTTTCACTTTCATCAAAAGGCTCTTTAGTTCTTCACCTTCTGCCATAAAGGTGGTGTCATCTGCACATCTGAGGTTATTGATATTTCTCCGGGCAATCTTGATTCCAGCTTGTGTTTCTTCCAGTCCAGAGTTTCTCATGATGTAGTCTGCATAGAAATTAAATAAGCAGGGTGACAATATACAGCCTTGATGTACTCCTTTTCCTGTTTGGAACCAGTCTGTTGTTCCATGTCCAGTTCTAATTGTTAGTTCCTGACCTGCATACAGATTTCTCAAGAGGCAGGTCAGGTGGTCTGGTATTCCCATCTCTTTCAGAATTTTCCACAGTTTATTGTGATCCACACAGTCAAAGGCTTTGGCATAGTCAAGAAAGCAGAAATAGATGTTTTTCTGGAACTCTCTTGCTTTTTCTATGATCCAGCGGATGTTGGCAATTTGATCTCTGGTTCCTCTGCCTTTTCTAAAACCAGCTTGAACATCTGGAAGTTCATGGTTCATGTATTGCTGAAGCCTGGCTTGGAGAATTTTGAGCATTACTTTACTAGCGTGTGAGATGAGTGCAATTGTGCAGTAGTTTGAGCATTCTTTGGCATTGGCTTTCTTGGGGATTGGAATGAAAACTGACCTTTTCTAGTCCTGTGGCCACTGCTGAGTTTTCCAAATTTGCTGGCACATTGAGTGCAGCACTTTCACAGCATCATCTTTCAGGATTTGAAAGAGCTCAACTGGAATTCCATCACCTCCACTAGCTTTGTTCGTAGTGATGCTTTCTAAGGCCCACTTGACTTCACATTCCAGGATGTCTGGCTCTAGGTCAGTGATCACACCATTGTGATTATCTGGGTCATGAAGATTTTTTTTGTACAGTTCTTCTGTGTATTCTTGCCACCTCTTCTTAATATCTTCTGCTTCTGTTAGGTCCATACCATTTCTGTCTTTTATCGAGCCCATCTTTGCATGAAATGTTCTCTTGGTATCTCTAATTTTCTTGAAGAGATCTCCAGGAGCTGACTGTGGCTCAGATCATGAACTCCTTATTACCAAATTCAGACTTAAATTGAAGAAAGTAGGGAAAACCACTAGACCATTCAGGTATGACCTAAATCAAATCCCTTATGATTATACAGTGGAAGTGAGAAATAGATTTAAGGGCCTAGATCTGATAGAGTGCCTGATGAACTATGGACTGAGGTTCGTGACACTGTACAGGAGACAGGGATCAAGACCATCCCCATGGAAAAGAAATGCAAAAAAGCAAAATGGCTGTCTGGGGAGGCCTTACAAATAGCTGTGAAAAGAAGAGAAGCGAAAAGCAAAGGAGAAAAGGAAAGATATAAGCACTTGAAGAACCATGCTGCTGCTGCTGTTGCTAAGTCGCTTCAGTCGTGTCTGACTCTGTGCGACCCCATAGACAGCAGCCCACTAGGCTCCCCCGTCCCTGTGATTCTCCAGGCAAGAACACTGGAGTCGGTTGCCATTTCCTTCTCCAATGCATGAAAGTGAAAAGTGAAAGGGAAGTCGCTCAGTCGTGCCCGACTCTTAGCGACCCCATAGACTGCAGCCTACCAGGCTCCTCTGTCCATGGGATTTTCCAGGCAAGAGTACTGGAGTAGGGTGCCATTAACCATGGTGGGTCCCAAATAGAGGAAACAGGTAAGTTTATGGCTTTTTCTAAGCTCAAGAAAAGGGGGTAAAAATACATGTAAGGGTTTTTTGGTTTGTTTTATTCTAGGTGTTGTTCATCAGTTCCATTTCAAGTAGCAGGAGTGTACTCAAACCATTATGATAGGAATTCATTGGTTCTATAACTAGACAGTTGTGGATGTCAGGAGTACTTATATCCAGGAACTCAAATGAGATCTTTGAAGATCTATATCTTGCTTCATTCTTCTTTGACTTGGCTTTGTCTTTATTCTACACTGGCTTCTTGCATGTGGAGAACATGGTTTATGCTACAATGGCCAGACTCATACCACCCTTGTTTGTGGCTTCAGCATAAAGAGGATAAGTCTCTAGACACAGCAGGTAAAAAACAACTGGAGGAACTCTCATTGGCCAAATCTGAGTCATAGTGCCATTCTTGAGGCTAGGGAGCTAGAGTGGGGGTCAGTCTCACCTAAACTCCTTGGAATGGGTCCTCCATAGACCAGACGTGCTCTGTTTTCAGGAGAGGGGAAATGAGGACAAACAAAATCATCAGATGTCCATTAAAAATATCTAGCTAATTTGACCCAGAGAAGGCAATGGCACCCCACTCCAGTACTCTTGTCTGGAAAATCCCATGGATGGAGGAGCCTGGTAGGCTGCCGCCCATGGGGTCGCTAAGAGTTGGGCGTGACTGAGCGACTTCACTTTCACTTTTCACTTTCATGCATTGGAGAAGGAAATGGCAGCCCACTCCAGTGTTCTTGCCTGAAGAGTCCCAGTGATGGTGGAGCCTGGTGGGCTGCCATCTATGGGGTCGCAGAGAGTCGGACACAACTGAAGCGACTTAGCAGCAACAGCAGCAGCAGCTACTTTGACCAGGATTAGAAAGGGACTGAGACTAGGGGCAGATGCTATCCCCAGGAGTAATGACCAAGCAGTTGGCTAGAACTTTTTGTATCCTGTATAATTCAAGAAACACTCTGAAGTGGTCAGAATGTAGAAAGCTCAGAAATTCATGAATGCGTCTTTGACTGTATTCTGCTGTGGATCATGGAAACCCACCTACTGGCCTCACCCTGTTCCTAACATGCTTGAATTATCATTTTCCAGCCCAGAGGTTCTGTAGGTTGGGGAACAGGTGATTGTGATGCTTCTCAGTGTTTGCAAACTACTGACTTACACTAAGAAATCCAAAACGTTGTATTCAGAAGTTCTCCTTCGGTATCTTGTGGCTTTAAATATACATGCTGAACTTTTTGTTGAAACATGATATACATACAAAAAGTGCACATAGTATGAGTGTATAGTTTGGTTAACTTTCAGAGGCTGAATGTAATCATGGAACCAGTCTCCAGATGAAGAGACAAAACATTTCTATAGCCAGAGGCAGCCCCCTCCCTGTATCCTCTTCTGGTCACACTATCTTTGAACAGCACAAATTTACTTTTTCTTATTTTAATAAATTATATATATATGCGATTATACAGGGCTTCCCAGGTGGCGTTAATGGTAAAGAACTTGCCTGCCAATGCAGGAGACATGAGAAACTTGGGTTCGATTCCTGGGTCAGGAAGATCCTCTGGAGGAGGGCATGGCAACCTACTCCAGTATTCTTACCTGTAGAATCCCAAAGACAGAGGAGCCCAGCAGGTTACAGTCCATAGGGTCATACAGAGTCACACACGACTGAAGCAACTTAGCACACAGCATGCACTTTATTATACAGTTTATATTCTTGAATGTTTATCTTTTTTTCTTCAGTGTTATATATATATATAGGACTTATCTGTGTTATGTTTATAGTTGTAGTTTGTTCATTCTATATTCTACAATCTGTTACTGCATAGTGCCTCATTGCTTATTTATTCAACACACTTCTAAGGATTTGTGGGTGTTTCCCATTTGGAGCTTTTACTGCTGTGAACAATGAATATTCTAATTCATGTCTCTGAGTAAACATACATAAACATTTCTGTTTGTGTTGTATGTAAAAGTGGAAGCTCATGGCTTTAAATATTTTGGACTATTATTAACAAATAAGATTGCCCTTTAAATAAGTTATCTTTGACATTTAATGATAGCCTTTAAGGTATTGCATAGCCTTCTTCATATTCTAGGTGTTGTCCACAGCCTGAAGGGTGCTACTCAATATCTATAATCAGAATAAGACAAGGGGGCTGACACTGGTTGCCCAATAAAAAGTCATGAGTCTTTTCTCATGGGTCTGAGTCAATTCTCAGTCAGGAGTTCACTGACTGAAGAGGTAGCAGGTCCTCAGGAGAAGGGATCCTAAAATGGCAAGTTATGCTGTAAGAAAGTATTCTTAGCAATTTCCAAGGGCTCTGGTTGTTCAGTAGCTTAGGTGTGTCTGAATGACTCTTTGCAACCCCATGGACTGCAAAGAAATCCAGACTTCCTTGTCCTTCACCATCTCCTGGAGTGGCAGATGAAGCTTGGCTCCCTGGAGTTTGTTCAAACTCATTTCCATTGAGTTGGTGATGCCATTTAACCACCTCTGTTGCCCGCTTTTCCTCCTGCCCTCAATCTTTCCCAGCATCAGGGTCTTTTCCAGTGAGTTGGTGCTTGATTTCCAAGGAATCTATGGTTATTTTCCTGGAGAAAGGTGAATACTCAGATACTTCAAGGATTATTGAATACAGGTTCTAAGTTGCTATTGACATTTGGAGACCTGAGTCAAAAAATGGAGTTCTAACTAAAGTCTGACTTATAGTGGGTTCCCTGGGCCTGCAGTCCCATCTGGTGGCCATTTTTTCTGTCTTTGAGTATGTAACTGGGATTGATCGTCTTGGCAGCTGGACTGATCTTCCCATTGGCCACTGGCCTGTGAAATAAGAGTTATCATAGTGACGAAGGTCAAGAGAAGGCTCTGAAATGGCACCGTGCCCAACTGTCCACTCCCAGCAGGACAGCAAATCAAAACCAGCATTGCATCCTGAGGATAAGAGTGGGAGTGGGGTGTGGTAAAGATGAATGCCATTGTTAAAAATCTAAAGTAGGGGTCTCCAACTCCCAGGCTGTGGACTGTTAGGAATTGCGCTGCATAGCAGGAAGTGAGCAGAGGGTGAGGGAGCCAAGCTTCATCTGCCACTCCCCATCACTCGCGTTACTGCCTGAACCATCCCCTGCCCCATCCCCACACCCCCATAGTAAGATTGTCTTCCATGAAACCAGTCCCTGGGACCAAAAAGGTTGGTGACCACTGATCTAAAGGATGCAAGGGTACACGGGGTGTGGGTGGTCCTGATTATATGTGAGTGCTCAGTCCCTGTCTGTCCAACTCTGTGTGACCCCATGGACTGTAGCCCACCAGGCTCCTCTGTTCATGGAATTCTCCAGGCAAGAATACTGGAGTGGGTTGCCATTTCCTTCTCCAAGGGATCTTCCCAACCCATGTCTCCCACATTGGCAGGTGGATTCTTTACCAATGAGCCACCAGGGAAGCCCATAGACAACATTTATTTACAGTTTTGCCCCAGGGATATGTTAATTCTCCTACCCTCTGTCATATATGGTCTGGATATAGATACGCACCGTCTAAAGTCCTGGAGAATATCACAATGATCTATTACATCAATGACACTGTGCCGATTAGGCAAATGAGCACGATGTGACTACTACGCTGGCAGCAGATGGTAGGAAAGAGGGAAGGAGGATTGGGTGTGAAGAGTTTCAGACTGCAGTGCAGCTCTGAGAATGTCCTGACCAGGCTGACGTGGAGCTTCAAGGCAGTGACTGACTGACTGGTGGCCTACATGGGCAGGAAGGGCCCAGCTTTAAAACCCTGGTGTGTGCAGTCATCGGCAGACTGAGGAGAGCATGGCCTTCAGCATGGCATTTCGGCTGTCAATTTCACAGACATGGCAGCTGGGGCTGTCAGCTCCCTGCCCTCCTCACGGGAGATTCTCTGTTGAAGGGAACCCTAAGCAGTGAATCCACATGGTTTTCACCGCAGTCTATACAGACTGCATCACATGGATGCACTTCTCCATCATGTTTCAGGGTGCAGCTCTCCCCTAGTTCCCATAGACCTCTCCCCTGAGGGGAAACTTAGAAGAGGGAGTTTAGTGACATAAACCACAGCCCCTACTGCTGCAGTTGGTCTGTAGGTCACACTGGCATTTATCTTCCCGCTCCTCTTCTATGCCCTCTGAAGACTCCCCATCCCATGCTATCACCTCGGCAGGTGTTGATGGCTTACTTACCTGGTGGTGCAACTCAGACTTTCATTCCTGAGGTCCCAAATCCTTGGAGTCAGGCCCTTCTCAGCGTGGGGCTGTTGTATAAGTCCATGCACAGTTATAACTGGGAAAAGGAATCCACAGAGGCACCAAGTAAATCATGTAGTTGTGCATATTTCTCTTCCCCTTCCTCCGAGCTGCTCCAGTGCAATAGCAGCCTTAGCTCCTCCCACTGCTCAGGTTCATTCTGGCCAGAATGATGGCAACTGCTGTCTCTTATTGATCTTGGACACAAGAGTCTAGGGTGCCTGTAGCATTCATAGATAATAGTTCAATGATACCAATGTTCACTAGCAAGAGTGTACTCCCTCTGGGGACCCGGACCCTTCTTCCTCTTTCCTCCATTCACTGCGGTCATATCTGCATGGCAATCTGAAGACCCTCCTGCCTGCTTTTCTTCTTTCACTCCTCTATTCACAGGCATTTCCTCCAAAATATCCCTTGGTCATCTTGTTCCATCTTGGTGATCTGAACTGCCCCCATAAATCACACTCCTAGTTCTTTCCCAAATAACCATCTGTTTTTCTCAATTTTTCCCCCCTTGATAGACAGTTTAAACCTGAAGGTTTAACAAATACCTGCCCTATAAATGGGCTTCCTTGGTGGCTCAGATGGTAAAGAATCTGTCTGCAATGTGGGAGACCTGGGTTCGATCCCTGGGTCAGGAAGATCCCCTGGAGAAGGGAATGGTTACTCATGCCAGTATTCTTGCCTGGAGAATTTCATGGACAAGAAGGCTGGAGGGCTATGGTCCATGGGATCACAAAGAGTTGGACACGACTGAGTGAATGAATGCATACCTACCCTATAAACACAGGTATCTCTGCTGGTCAATTCACTGTCATTTAACTCTGCAGAGAAGTTACAGGATATGTCAGTGTCTTCCAGAACTTGTACTGGGGAAACAGAAGTCTATTTTGTCTATCTGCAGAAGGGCAAGTTCACCTTCAAACTGTTCTTGGGTTACTTGTATCGTTGCCTCCCTTTCCCCTCCCATTGAACTTTAGTGGTAGGAACTCTTTTTTGTCTCCTTTAAACCACAGAACTGCTAATTCAAATGAAATGACATTTCCGGAAGAATAGAAATTCCTGGTTTAAGTGAGGCCCTTTTGCGTTCAGATGGATTTGTGATAAATAAGAGAAAGAGACTCTTGTTCCCAAACCGGCTACTCACTGCTGCCCCAAGCTGTAGATTAATGGAACTGGCCCAGGAAAAAACTTGGTTGGGATTTTCCTTGGTGAGACTTTGTGGCCACCAAGGAGCTTGCCTTGCAAGTAAATAAGTCTGGGTAGGAAAACACCTATATGTGAGGTTTTTATTGCCTCTCCTACAAAAACAAATCCCCTGGCAGTGATAAAATAGGAAAGACTGACTAGAGGTAAACACTTGAACTCTGCACAAAGGCTTTCGGTAATTTTAGGTAAAACGGGCTGGGTCTCTCCCATACCAACTGCTTGTGCTTTGGAAGCTGTAGAATGTGGGCTTCAAATACATTTGGTCAAACTGCCCGGAAAGTCAAAGGGAGGATTCATTAGCAAGGATGAAATTTACCACCAGACTATGTCTGTCTTTTCAGCCAAACAGACTGAGGCTTATTTCTGGGGGTGCTCAAACACTAAAACAAAATGTTTTGAAACCCCTGTGATATTTTTTTGGTGAGTAGAGTGTCTAAAGGAACTTATGTGGAAGAATCAATATTAACAGTTGCTCCAGAGTTGTCAGGGAATTCATCAAAAAGGTCCCTCTCTATTAGTGACTACTTTTATTTTAAGAATGGGATCCATCACTTTTAGCTTAAGACCTTAGCTTGTGAGGTAAAGCAAAATGAAGCATTAGCTCTTGGACACTTCACTATAATTTATCTCCAGGGCAGACAGAAGAGATAAATTTCTCACCCAAGATGTATTTAATTTAATATCAAAGAAACTTGTCATTCCTCATTGAAAGGCACAAGTTGCCATTGAATAAGGCAGTCTTTTAACAACTGCAAGAGAAAACTAAAGATTTAAGCAGCTTTCTTCCCTGAAAGACATTAACCAAGTTTAAAAAATTTATTTACTTATGTATTTGGCTGTGTCAGGTCTTAGTTGCCGCAGGAGGGTCTTAGTTATATCATGTAGGATCTCTCGTTAGGGCACACAGACTCTCTAGTTGTATCGTGAGGGTTCAGTAGTTGCCTTGTGTGGGCTTAGTTGCTCCATGGCATATGAATCTTAGTTCCTCGACTTGGGATCAAACCTGTGTCCCCTGAATTGCAAGGTGGATTCTTAACCACTGGACTACCAGGGAAGTCCCTAACCAGTTTACAGATACAATGTCTACTATCCAGACTGAATTATATTACCATCTCTAACCTGGAGCTCCTGACTGTGCAATCAATAACAGGAAGAGCTTTGATTGGCAATTTAATAGACAGTAGTTACCTAATTTTTTAGTAAGATGGTGGCTACATCTCAGGGATCTTGTCTTTCAAGTCTTTTTTTTTTTTTTTTTGACCATTTTATCAGGGTCTTCTAAGTCGCTTTTCTAATGTTTTCAAATTATTTCCCCTCCTATGAAACATAAAAATAATGGCAGGTGGGAGGAAATTCACGGAATGAACAATACAATGTCTCTTGCCTGAAATCATTACCCCCAAAATAGGAGATGATGATTTAGTAGAACCACAATGTGCAGCCACTGGATTGGTGTCCATGTAGTTCTAAAATTGTTTGGCTGTAAGGGCATCATGTGATACCTCTAAGTATTTTGTTGGTGGTGTGTTTTTAGAAGATAAAGAGCTAAAAATTCAGGTTTCTGCTATGAAATGCTAAGCATATGAACATAGGTAGCTATTGCATCTCTGGGGTTCTCTCCATGGACCTTCTTTCCATGAGCTTCCTGCTTTCCTTTTAGAATCACACTCATTTTACTTATTCTTGACCTTGCTCTCACTTTCCCCCACCATCGAAGGACACCTGATTCAAGCTAAGCCAATCAGATACCTTTCCTTGGGAATTTAAACCTGAGGCAAAAGTCTGTTTCTCTTTTAAGAGGAACTGTGTATAACATGAGGACTTCTCTGGTGGCTCAATCGGTAAAGAAACTGCCTGCAATGCAGGAGACACAGATTTTATCCCTGGGCCAGGAAGATCCCCTGGAGAAGGTAAAGGCAACCCACCCCAGTATTCTCCCCTGGAGAACTCCATGACAGAGGAGCCTGGTGGGCTACAGTCCCTGGGGTCACAAAGACTTGCATAATATGTGAAGTTGTGAGGCATAGACAACCATGTGCCACGTGGCTTGAGGAGCAGAAAAAGCTGGGTGCAGAAAGAATAAGTACATATGCAGAGAGAAGTGGGAGGGTGGGGCTTGCAGGAGGAGACAGAGGGGGAGAGAGAGTTGGAGATGTGAACTTTCTCAGGTTTTATGCAGTATCCTTGTAATTGCTCTCTTTTACTTAAGAGAACATGACTTTTGGGACTTTTCAGGTGGCTCAGTGGTAAAGAATCTGCCTATTAGTGCAGGAAACATGGGTTTGATCTACGGTCCAGGACACAGGCTTTGGTGCAACTAAGCCTGTGCACCACAACTATTGAGCCTGTGCTTTAGAGTCCAGGATTGAGCCCATGCTCCACAACTACTAAAGCCTGCACACCCCAGATCCCGAGCTCAGTGACAAGAGCGGCCACCGCAAAGAGAAGCCTGAGCACTGCAATGAAGAGTAGCCCCTACTTGCCACAATTGGAGAAAGCCAGTGAAAAGCAGCAAAGACCCAGAGCAGCCAAAAATAAATAAATAAATAAATAAAAGAACATAACTTTTTTACTTGCAGCCAAGAGGAGTCTTAACTTTTCCTCCCACTCCTGGCAGGTGTATGATATAGAAAACACGAATTTGCCCAACCAGGTAATCCTGGACTCACAGGAAATACTCTGATCCTGTAGGAACCGCTTTCTGCTGCAGGAAAAAAATTTGCCTGCTTTCTGCACTTTCTCCCCACACCAGCCCTCAAAGGGTTTAGAAAGACTCAACCTGAAGATTAGGACAGATGGAGGTTTGGGGGCTCCCAAGGATTTGGGGGAGGTTAGGGCCCCTAATGGAGAAGGCAATGGCACCCCACTCCAGTACCCTTGCCTGGAAAATCCCATGGACGGAGGGGCCTGGTAGGCCGCAGTCCATGGGGTCGCGAGGAATCAGACACGACTGAGCAACTTCACTTTCACTTTTCACTTTCATGCATTGGAGAAGGAAATGGCAACCCACTCCAGTGTTCTTGCCTGGAGAATCCCAGGGACGGGGGAGCCTGGTGGGCTGCCGTCTATGGGGTTGCACAGAGTCGGACACGACTGAAGTGACTTAGCAGCAGGGCTCCTAATTAGATAGCTAGAGTGCCTGGCCATTGTTTGTAATATATTTTTTCTATAACAGACTATATTCTGAGTTCCAAATCACCAATTTACAAGACAACTTCAGGACTACAATCCTTCAAAACAAAACAGTGACTTTCTATGCCATATTAATTAACAGTGATGATTCACAACCCAGAAAGGGTTCTGTAATACATACAAGCACTCCACTAATCAGGGCTTGATTGTATTAAGTTCCCTCCATCATATTTGACTTTTCATTTATTTAACGAGAGGGAGAAGACAACTAAACTTCAATTTTCTGTACACTGAATGGCCATTAGATGACAAAACATTTATGAAATGATACTGTAAGTCAGTGGAGGAAAAATAACTTTAAAAATATTCTTTTTTTTTTTTGAAGAACAGAATTCTGTATGCTCAAGAAGGAGGAAGCAATTAAGACTTTGATTTGGTTAAAAAGTCAAGAGAGAAAAAAAAAGTTATGAGAGAAATATAATTTGAAAGCTGAGAGACACTAAAGGGTTTGAGTTTTGGCTCTTTTGTAACAACTCAATGACTTATGGTAAGACATAAATTTTTCTGAATCTTTGCTTTCTTGTCTGTAAAATAGGAGCTCCAGTAAGCCTTGCCTGCCAATTCTTAGAGCTACTGTGAGATTCATGTGTGATTGTACATGTGAAATTGTTTTGTAGTCTATAGAAATATTATATAAATATTGTTTACTCTTATTATGATAACTGAAATACTAATAGCTTTTAATTACTATGGCTAGGTGAAAATGTCTACAGTCATACAGTCAAATTAGGATTCATTGTACAGCAGACACTACATGAGAATAAATTCACCCTCTTATCCAAGATTATCTGCAAATATATATTTTTATTATTTTTATTTACTGTCTTTTTTTGGCTCAAACCTATGCCCCTTGCATTGGGAACATGGAGTCTTAACCACTGGATCACCAGGGACATCCCCAAATATATATTTTTAAAGAAACTTTCTGCTGATTTTAAGCTTGTGTGAGTTGAACCCATGCCTGTAGTGTCGGCTCTGGTGGAGCAGCATTTGCCTCCTGGGCCCTCTCTCCACCCTGTCTTGGTTTGGCTGGTCCTCTCATCTTCTCCTGGGCTCCAAACCACAAGTTGACTTTTCTTGACCAGGCAAAAAAGTGACCTCATTTGAGCATGGTCAGTCCTGAGACAGAGAGATAATAGGAGAGCTTGTATACTCTTGGCTCCTGTCAATAAGACAAATAAGACAGGGGAAGAGATGTGGCTTGAACAGCTGGTGTAACCAGATCTGGGACTTATTTGGGTAGAGGGAGGAGGTGAATGACATCATCAACCAATAAATGTCCTATTGGGAGGCAAATTCTTCTAGGCTCAGCCTGAAAGACCACGTCTGGTCTTGCACACAGTGGGCACCACAATTTTCTTTCTTCTGTTTTTGTTTGTTTTTTAAACTTTGTGTGTATGTTTCTTAAATATTGATTTTTATTATTTGACTGCCCCAGGTCCTGGTTGCAGCACGTGGGAATTTCAATCTTCATTGTGGTGTCTTTATGTGGGATCTAGTTCCCCAACCAGGGATTGAACCTGGGCCCCCTACTTTGAAAGCATGGAGTCTTAGCTGCTGGAGCACCAGGAAAGTCTCTGTTTGCTTTACAATTAAAAAAATTTTTTCCAAATATACATATACTATCATTATATGTATATATAATACACAGTATTATTCATACATTCAAGATATACATATATACACACATATATCACATATGTGTATGTGATATATGTATATACACATACATATATATGTATACATGAATGTGTATGTGTGTATATATATATATATATATATATATATATATATATATATATATGAATTATACTGAGCACCTTGAAATTTCCCCCCAAACGCTTAATTAGTTCTTTCATCACACCCAAAATAATATTAATAATATGGTTTGGGTTTCTGAGGGTGATGATTCCATTTCTACATCATGTGACACATTTACACAGATCTAAGTACATAGAGACAATTATCTATTTTATTTTTACATAGGTTTTTTTTTATTACTTTATCATCTCATTTTTCATTCATTTTTTCCCCTGTGTTTTTGAACAAAGTTGTAATTATGGTATTAGTTAATATTTGATTCTTGCTGTTTTTTTTTTTTTTTTATCAAAAGTTAAATGTTTTTTTTTTTTCACATTGGTACATTATCTTCATAAATACTACCTCAGATAGCTACCAAAAATTCACTGGATATGTTGAGCCATCACATATACTTTAGCCAATCTCGTGTTAACTGTTTAAGAAACTTCTGACTTTCCCCTACTATAAATAATGCTGTTTTCAGCAACTTAGCAATAAAGCTGCTAGTTAACTTCTACAGCTCACTTTATGTTGTGAAGTGTTTTCCATTTTTTGGCCGAGCCTCCCTGCTTGTGGGATCTTAGTTCCCCAACCAGGGATTGAACCCATGACCCATGCCCTTGGCAGTGAAAGTGTAGAGTCCTAACCATCGGACTGCCAGGGAATTCCCACGTTAAGCATTTTCAAAAGTGTATTTTTCTTTTCTAAAAATATATTAATTAACTTTTTCCATTTAGATTTATTTTATCCCGTTCAAAATATATATGAAAAACTAAAGGATAAACAACTCATGCACAGTATCCAAGTAAAGACTGTGTCTCAGAAATTCCTTTTTCCTCTGGTCCAACTGCATTGCTGAAGCAGCAGATAACACTAAGCAGAAATAGTCCCATCCATCATGACCATCATCATCACGATTATCAAAACTATCTTCCTTATGATCATACCAGCGATGCATTTTTTAGGAACACCAAAATGAAAGTGGACAGTGAAACCTGTACCTGGGGAAAGTAAATGGAAAACTGGATGGCAGCACCAATCGGCGTGCGTGAAAACTTGCTATATGGTGGACACGGTGGTCGAGGCTTGGGATGTGCTAACTTAAGAATATACACATGCCAGGTTGGACTTGTCAAGGAATTGGTCAACTCTTAGGCCCCTGTTGAAATAAAGATTCATCTTTTTCAATAGTTTTCTGGACTCTTTGTTATTCAAATCCTTATCTATTCAAAGTCCTTGCTGTTTTGCTCCTCTTCAGTTGCTAATGGTGACTGCTTTGGCAGTTTTCTCCATACTAGTTCCACAAGTTCAGGCAGCTTCTGCCCCCAAGGGTTCCTTGGGCCTGAGTCCTTTAACAACTCACCTACCCCATCAAGTTCCCGACCGTTCACCTTCGCTGAAATCATTCAGATTTCAGTGATTCAGAGCTGAGGAAATCAGCTTGTGGCTTTCCTGAGGGAAAATGGCAGGCAACAGCCACTGGACTAGGCAGCCACATGTACTGGACGCCCCTGTGTGAACACTTTGTTAGGCATGTACTAAGTCGCTTCAGTCATGTCCAACTCTTTGTGACCCTATGGATTGTAACCTGCCAGGCTCTTCTGACCATGGAATTCTCCAGGCAAGAATACTGGAATGGGTTGCCATTTCTTCCTCCAGGGGATCTTCCTGATTCAGGGGTCAAACCCTAGTCTTTCATGTCACTTGCATTGGCAGGTGGGTTCTTTACCACTAGCGCCACTTGGGAGGTCCCTTGTTAGGCATGGGAAAGAGAAAAAAGAAAATGAAGCCCTCTTAGACTTGTCCTCAAAGAATTTGGAGTCCTGTTCAGGCGCTGAGTCCATATGTGGTGCCAAAATTGCAGTGAATGCTGAGAGGGTAACTTATACACTTAAGAGTATATCATGCGTGGAATTCCCTGGTGGTCTAGTGACTAAGACTCCATGCTTCCAATGCAGAGGGCCCAGGTTCAATCCCTGGTCAGGGAACTAGGTCCCACAAGCTGCAACTAAGAGCTTACATGCCACAATTAAAGATCCTGCATGCTGCTGCCAAGATCAAAGGGCCCAAGTGCCACAACTAAGACCCAGCATAGCCAAATAACGAAATATTAACAGAACAGGAGTACCCCAGTGGGTTCTGGAAGAGGAAAAGGCAATCATGTGGGGATCATCATTCCCTCACAACAAGGAATTATGACTTTCAGAGAAGCAAATCCATAAGGAAATGCAAGATCATCTAGACTTGCAGCAGGTGGAAACAGTGGATGACTTTATTTTGGGGGCTCCAAAATCACTGCAGAGGGTGATTGCAGCCATGAAATTAAAAGACGCTTACTCCTTGGAAGGAACGTTATGACCAGCCTAGACAGAATATTAGAAAGCAGAGACATTACTTTGCCAACAAAGGTCTGTCTAGTCAAGGCTATGGTTTTTCTAGTGGTCATGTATGGATGTGAGAGTTGGACTGTGAAGAAAGCTGAGCACCGAAGACTTGATGCTTTTGAACTGTGGTGTTGGAGAAGACTCTTGAGAGTCCCTTGGACTGCAAGGAGATCCAACCAGTCCATGCTAAAGGAGATCAGTCCTGGGTGTTCATTGGAAGGACTGATGTTGAAGCTGAAACTCCGATACTTTGGCCACCTGATACAAAGGACTGACTCATTGGAAAAGACCCTGATGGTGAGAAAGATTGAGGGCAGGAGGAGAAGGGGACGACAGAGGATGAGATGGTTGGATGGCATCACCGACTCAATGGACATGGGTTTGGGTGGACTCTGGGAGTTGGTGATGGACAGGGAGGCCTGGCATGCTGTGGTTCATGGGGTCACAAAGAGTCGGACACGACTGAGCGACTGAACTGAACTGACAATCCAACTCAAGGCAAGAGATACTGAGGTAAAAGTTAAGTTCTGTAATCAAATCCCGCTGACCTTCAAAGTCAGATTCCCTGGGATTCTCACTCCCTTTGCCAGGTTGACATGCCTGTTGTGGAGCCTAGAACTTTCCTAACAGTGTGAGAACTTCCTTGGTATAATTGTTCTCCAGTTTGTGTATCGCCCACTTGGCAGCTCTGTGATAGTCACTAATGGCGACCTCCTTGAAGAGGTCTTATGCCACATGCTGCGCCTCCCAGGACTGCTGCTGCCAGAGCCTCTGTCCCCGAGGCAGGCCACTGCTGACCCATGCTTCCACAGGAGATGCTCAAACACTCACAGGCAGGTCTGCCTCAGCCTCTTGTGGGGTCACTGCTCCTTTCCCTGGGTCCTAGTGTGCACAAGGTTTTGTTTGTGCCTTCCAAGTGTCTCCGGTGGGTATGAAGTTTGCTTTTACATGCAATTGAGCCCCTCCTACTGTCTCGTTGCAGCTTCTCCTTTGCCCTTGGATGTGGGGTATCTTTTTTGGTGGGTTCCAACATTCTCTTGACAATGGTTGTTCAGCAGTGACTTGCACTTTTGGTGTTCTCGCAGGAGAAGATGAGCACATGTCCTTCTACTCTGCCATCTTTTAAAATAAGATATGTCAAGGGAGTGAAAGAGACTCAACCTGAATTTAGGGGAAAGGAGAGAGCTATGGATGCAGGCTTGACAATGGATTGTATGGAGGGCAGTTTTGAGCAGGGTTCAAACAAAGAGACGTGTGTAGTGAAGGATCCGGCCAAATGTGTTTGGGTTGGAGCCTGGCTGGAGCGGATGACAACACATTTGTGTAAAAATTTAGGTCAGAAAGCTGTGAAGATGGCAGTTTGTTGGGAGTCCTTGGGTGCTAGATTGACAGCTCAGACGTATTCTTGTGGGTGGTATTTCAAAACCTTGTGAGCCAAGGAATGATGTCATGAAAATGGGAGTCCAGAAATGAGAGACTGGAGGCAGAGAAAACAACTAGGAGGCCACTGAGCACCTTGGGAGATAAGGTCTGTTGTGGGAGTGGAAGATGGAAGGAAGTAATGGAAGGAAGAACTGACAGCCCTTGCCATGACTAGATGTGGATGGAGAGGGAGGAGAGAAGGATGACTCAGGGTAGATTTCAGTAGAAAGGGTGGAAGGGAGGATTTGGAGACAGGAGATCAGCTTCAGGAGATCAGCGGAAAGTCTTTGCAAGTGGAAAGATTTACATATCTGCAGGAGTGTAGTCTCAATTGATTATCTTATGAAAGCTGTGGAGTTTCTCTGTGAGATAGGCGGGCAGTAGGTATCACAGGAATTTAAATGACAAAACTTCTGGCGCACAGGAGAGCAGAGTAGGAAAAAGTACTCTCTTTGATCTAGGATTCCCCTGGAGAAGGAAATGGCAATCCACTCCAGGACTATTGCCTGGAAAATCCCATGGACAGAGGAGCCTGGTAGGCTACAGCCCATGGGGTTGCAAAGAATCGGACATGACTGAGTGACTTCACTTTCTTTCTTTCTTTCTGATCTAGGATTACAAACCCTAGACTAACCCCCGCCTTTTTTTTTTTCTTTTCTTTTCCCCCCTATTCATTTCATGTGCTGCTGCTACTGCTAAGTCACTTCAGTTGTGTCCGACTCTGTGTGACCCCACGGATGGCAGCCCACCAGGCTCCCCCGTCCCTGGGATTCTCCAGGCAAGAACACTGGAGTGGGTTGCCATTTCCTTCTCCAATGCATGCAAGTGAAAAGTGAAAGTGAAGTCGATCAGTTGTGTCCGACCCTCAGCGACCCCATGGACTGCAGCCTTCCAGGCTCCTCCATCCATGGGATTTTCCAGGCAAGAGTACTGGAGTGGGGTGCCATTGCTTTCTCCGATTCATTTCATGTACTTGGACAAAATACAGGCATACCTTGGAGATATTGCCCGCTTGGTTCCAGACCACAGGAATAAAGTGATTAGCTCACTAAAGTGAGTTGCTTAAATTCTTTTGGATTCCTCTTGTATATAAAAAGGGGCTTCCCAGGTGGTGTCATTGGTAAAGAACCCGCCAATGCAAGAGATGCAAGAGATGTGGGTTCGATCCCTGGGTAGGGAAGATCCCTTGGAGGAGGGCATGGCAACCCACTCCAGCATTCTTGCCCAGAGAATCCCATGGACAGAAGAGCCTGGTGGGCTACAGTCCATAGGGTCACAAAGAGTTGGACATGACTGAAGCGACTGAGCACACATGCACACGCATTTTAAGTAAAATTTATGTTTTACATTGTACTGTAGTCTGTTTAAGGTGCAATAGCATTATTCTTAAAAAAGACAATGTACATGCCTTAATTAAAAGATACTTTATCACTAAAAAATGCTAACCATCATCTGAGCCTTTAGTGAGTCATAAACATTTTGAAATAGTACCATCAAAGTTCCCTAATCATAGATAACCATTCACTAATACAGTAATTGGAGAAGGAAATGGCAACCCACTCCAGTACTCTTGGCTGGAAAATTCCATGGATGGAGAAGCCTGGTAGGCTACAGTCCATGGGGTCAGAAAGAGTTGGACACAACTGAGTGACTTCACTTTCTTTCTTTCTACAGTTCCATTTGGAGAAGGAAATGACAACCCACTCCAGTGTTCTTGCCTGGAGAATCCCATGGATGGAGAGGCATGGTGGACTACAGCCTATGGGGTTGCAAATATTACTATATTGCACACACATAATATAGTAATAAGGAAAATGTCTGGAATACTGTGAGAATTACCGAATTGTGACAGAGATATGATCTGAGCAAATGCTATTGCAAAAATGGAGCTGATAGTGTTGTATGACACAGTTCAGTTCAGTTTAGTTCAGTCGCTCAGTCATGTCCGACTCTTTGCGACCCCATGAATAGCAGCACGCCAGGCATCCCTGTCCATCACCAACTCTCAGAGTTCACTGAGACTCATGTCCATCGAGTCAGTGATGCCATCCAGCCATCTCATCCTCTGTCATCCCCTTCTCCTCCTGCCCCCAATCCCTCCCAGCATCAGAGTCTTTTCCAATGAGTCAACTCTTCACATGAGGTGGCCAAAGTACTGGAGTTTCAGCCTCAGCATCATTCCTTCCAAAGAAATCCCAGGGCTGATCTCCTTCAGAATGGACTGGTTGGATCTCCTTGCAGTCCAAGGGACTCTCAAGAGTCTTCTCCAACACCACAGTTCAAAAGCATCAATTCTTCGGCGCTCAGCCTTCTTCACAGTCCAACTCTCACATCCATACATGACCACAGGAAAAACCATAGCCTTGACTAGACGGACCTTTGTTGGCAAAGTAATGTCTCTGCTTTTGAATATGCTATCTAGGTTGGTCATAACTTTCCTTCCAAGGAGTAAGTGTCTTTTAATTTCACGGCTGCAGTCACCATCTGCAGTGATTTTGGAGCCAAAAAAGATAAAGTCTCTTACTGTTTCCACTGTTTCCCTATCTATTTCCCATGTAGTGATGGGACCAGATGCCATGATCTTCGTTTTCTGAATGTTGAGCTTTAAGCCAACTTTTTCACTCTCCACTTTCACTGTCATCAAGAGGCTTTTTAGTTCCTCTTCACTTTCTGCCATAAGGGTGGTGTCATCTGCATATCTGAGGTTATTGATATTTCTCCTGGCAATCTTGATTCCAGCTTGTGCTTCTTCCAGCCCAGCGTTTCTCATGATGTACTCTGCATAGAAGTTAAATAAGCAGGGTGACAATATACAGCCTTGACATACTCCTTTTCCTATTTGGAGCTAGTCTGTTGTTCCATGTCCAGTTCTAACTGTTAGTTCCTGACCTGCATATAGGTTTCTCAAGAGGCAGGTCAGGTGGTCTGGTATTCCCATCTCTTTCAGAATTTTCCACAGTTTATTGTGATCCACACAGTCAAAGGCTTTGGCATAGTCAAGAAAGCAGAAATAGATGTTTTTCTGGAACTCTTGCTTTTTCCATGATCCAGCGGATGTTGGCAATTTGATCTCTGGTTCCTCTGCCTTTTCTAAAACCAGCTTGAACATCTGGAAGTTCATGGTTTACGTATTGCTGAAGCCTGGCTGGGAGAATTTTGAGCATTACTTTACTAGCGTGTGAGAAGCATGACACAAGGTTGCCACAAACCTTCAATTTGTAAAAAACAAAACAAAACAACACACTATCTGTGAAGTGCTATAAAGTGAGATATTCCTGTACTTTAAAATTCCCTGGGCCAGTCTCCTTATCTGCAAAACATTTGTCTATTATCTATTTTATGGGTCTTAGCCCATAAATCACAGCCATTATTTATTAAATACTTCAGCAGGTAACAGAATTTAAGAACTTTATTTTTTAATTTTTAGAATGCCCATTCTTCATTTTAAAAAAAATTCCAAACTTCAGTAGCTTAAAACAATATTAATTTTATTTGTTCATACTTCTACAATCTGGGCTGCACTGGGCTCTGTGGTTCTGTTGGTTTTGATGCTGACCACTGACTTGTTTGCCGTCGCCTGGTGGGTGGCTGGGTGCTAGATGGCTGGACTTCTCTCTCTCCCCTATCTCAGGGTCTCTTCCTCTCCACCTGGTTTCTCCTGCAAAATAGTTGCACTTCTTCCCCACTGGCTCAGATCTCCCCAAAGTACAAAAGCAGAAACTTTCACACCTCCTTAGGGGTTCAAAGAGGGAACCAGCACAGCTGCAGGGCTGCATTTCCAGGTGAAGGCAGGTCACTGGCCCAGTCCAGATTTAAGTGGGAGGGACTCCATGAGGGTGTGACCAACAGAAGGGTGGTCCACTGAAGGGCAGCAGTGTCACAGACTACAACAATAGTATCTCCAATTTGTAAATGAGTCATCTGTGATTTAGGGAGGTTAAATTACTTGCCCCACATAGAGAATAGAGATAAGCATGGGAGAACAGATAAAATTTGTACACACTTGTCAAGACTCTGATGCTGGGAGAGATTGGGGGCAGGAGGAGAAGGGGACAACAGAGGATGAGATGGCTGGATGGCATCACTGACTCGATGGACGTGAGTCTGAGTGAACTCTGGGAGTTGGTGATGGACAGGGAGGCCTGGCGTGCTGCGATTCATGGGGTCACAAAGAGTCGGACACGACTGAGCGAATGAACTGAACTGACTGTCCCTCAGTATCACTGTGTGTGTGTGTGGGGTTGGCTCCAGAAAGAACGCCCCCTGAAACCCAAATCCAAGGATGCTCAAGTCCTTTATATAAAAATGGTGCAGTATTTAAATATAACCTACACATATCCTCCGACATACTTTAAATCATCTCCACATTTCTTATAATATCTAATACAATTAAATGCTATGAAATAGTTGTCAGTGTGGTGTAAATTCAAGTTTTGCTTTTTGGAACTCTGGATTTTTTTTTTTTTTTTTTTAATCCACTGCGGATGTGGAATCCAAGGGATAAAAAAGGGCCGACTAAAATTTGTTTTAATCTAAAATCTTGTGAGGTGGGTACTGTTATTGTTCCTAATGTAGAATGAGGAAAACTCAGGAATAGAGAGTTGAACTACTTTGCCTCAGGTATTTTCCTCTGGAGATTCATTATACACTTGTCTCCTGTCTCTTACAGGGCACTACCTGATACACATATAGTGAAGTTGCTCAGTCATGTCCAACTCTTTGCGACTCCACGGACACCAGGCTCCTCTGTCCATGGGATTTTCTAGGCAAGAGTACTGGAGTGGGTTGTCATTTCCTTCTCCAGGGAACTTCCCGACCCAGGGATCGAACCCAGGTCTCCCACATTGTAGACAGACACTTATATAAGGTGACTGTAAATGTTATTTAATCTGAAACTATTGTTTGAAGCACTGAAGCAAATCTCTTCAGCCACCCACTATCATATCTTATAGACTGGGAACTGGGAGTTTTCCCTTTGAGCTCTCACATGATCAGAGCCTTTCCCATTTCAGGCGTCTACTTTGTCCTCCATTATCTAGGGCTTGAAGTTTGGCAAGGAATGACAGCATCCTTGCCCACCCAACCTCAACCTTAATTCTCCCTGGCTGATTAACCTCATGATTCCCTCAGTAATTTCCTCTTTTCTAGCAACCAGGTATTTCCTAAGAAGCAAGACCTTCCTTCCTGGGTGAGGACCTCCCTGCAATAGGGCTAGCCCTAAAGGTCCATCCTTTCATTGTCAAGAGGCTTCTCAATTAGTAACCCTTTGGTCCCATTCACTTCCTGTAGTTTCAAAGCTAATTCCCTATTGTTGCAACTGTGGTGGCTTTTGAGAATAGCTTGCAAAGATGCTACTTCCCATGGAGTGACCTGCAGCAGCTTCCCCTTCCCTCTGCTGGTCCTGTGGGCAGAGGACTTACTGATGGAAAACAGTTTCAGAGTTTCCTAGAGGAGCCATGCTCTGCTTACCTTTGATAGTGATCTCTCAGGCAGCTTTGATTTTTCCCAGTCTGTGAGGAGCACACCCTCAGATATAGATAATGAAGAAGGGGGCTCACATAGGTGCCCTCTGCTCTGTTTTGGGCAGTGACAGGGAGCAGCCATTCAGGGAATGTGCTCTGAATACTCCTACCCTTTCCATGGCAAAACTATAGGATGGCCTTGTCTTTCCCATACACTTTTCTCCTTCACAGCAACTCCAGATTTTAATTTTGATTTTGTTCTACTCTAATAAAAATGTGGAGGCACAATACTTGCACTTTTATTTAACAAAAAGGTATGTAGGCAGGTATGTCTGCAAAGCGCTTTACATATATTGTCTCATGTGACTTATTTCATAAGCTTATGTTTGAATCCAGTAGGGTGGGGTGGGGTAAGGGTTTTCTGAAG
This sequence comes from Bos indicus, assembly GCF_029378745.1. Taxonomy (NCBI): domain Eukaryota; kingdom Metazoa; phylum Chordata; class Mammalia; order Artiodactyla; family Bovidae; genus Bos; species Bos indicus. The sequence goes on from NC_091760.1 coordinate 118,870,143, forward strand.
CCGAATTTACCTCGCACACCACTCTCCTCTTCCCCCCCCCCCCCGACGGGAGGGGACAAGGAAAAGAAGGAATCGAGCTGCTTTGGAGGGCCAGGCCGCCTCCTACTTCCCGCAGCTGTCTTGCTAGGCCAGATCTAGAAGCAGGGGGTCTCCATCCCACGCCCAGATCCAGTCGGTGGGAGGGTGGGTGGTTTTTTCCGGGTCACTGGCGCACCCTCTCAATTCCCAGCCACCTGTTCCGGTTCCATCCCGGTTCCAGGCTCTCTGGAGGGCGTCAGGGACATTCCAATCCTCCCACGACCCGCGAGGATGTCGCGGGGCGGGGGGGGGGGGGGCATGCTGTCCCTTTCCAGCACCGAAGATTTGCCCAGGTTTCTTCTCAACCCCTGGTGACCCGAGTCACCCTGGAGAGGAAAAAAGAACTGATAAATGGTTTCAAGCTTGTTTGTTTACAGTGAACTAGTTGGCGAAGTCGCATCCCTAGCGACAGAGGCACTTTCTGGGCACCGTCTGCGCACGAGCAGACAATTGAAAGCCAAACAGCCGAGATGCCTCCTCGCCAGACCAAATATGGTCACATGCAGCCTCCCGTGGAAAGGCTGGCCTCGCTGGTGTCTCCCCGCGTCGGAGCGTACCCGGGCCCGCCCTTAGAATCACTGATCAGTGCCGCGCTCCGGCCTCCCGGCCTCGGTACCCGGCACGAAGAGAAGGCGCGGCACCCAGAACCCGCCCTTCTTCTGTCTGGGCCCCTTACTCGCGTGTCTTCCGCCGCCCCCAGCCTGGTTTCGGTCCACAAGTCCTTGATTAAACAGGCTCGGGCCACTTTCCCTTTGATCCCGCCCCAAGTCCGTGGTAAACTCAAAGGAATGCAGATCCAGGGTTCCGCGAGAGAGGTCAGCGCGACCAGGAGGAGTGGGTGGGGGGCACCCATCTTCTCTTATCCTGCAGAGTACCCAGCACGCCCAGGGTTTTCTGGTGCCAGGGTGGAAGGAGGAGGAGGAGGAAAGGGAGGGACGAGAAGGGGTAGGCAGGCTCGGGACTTGGAGGTAATGCATAATTCAACAGCTCAACTTTCGGACCCGCCTCTTTCCTGGGAGTGGGAGTTTGCTCCAAACTTTGTTTATGGGACAGTCCGGGATCCGCGGCGGCCGCGCAGTCTGCTTCTCCGCCTCTCCGCGGAGCGCGAGCGCCTGAGGCCAGTTCGGGGGATGTGAGAGCCGAAGCCTCTCGGCTGCCAGACACCGAGTAGGGTCGGGATTTGCCAGCCGGGCCCCAGCTCCAGCCCTGCAAGCTCGGGACGCAGCCGAGCGACCCAGGCCCAACGGCGAGTTCGGGCGGGACGGCGGCCACCGCACGCCCAGACTCGGCTTCGCTGCGCGCCCAGGTAGTGCCCGCTGGCGCGCGCCCGCTCACCCCGCACCACGCCAGGGCGCCCGGCTCCTCGGGCTTACCGAGTGGAGACGTCTTCGAGTTGGCTCGGGTTGAGACTTTGAGGGCGCTGCCTGCTCTGGGTAGTTTCGACCTGTCCTTAGACACCAGCAGTTTCATTAGCGTCTCCAGTGCAGTTAACTCCCAGCAGACACCCCCTCCCCCTTTCCTGGTAACTTCTTGGCTTCAAGAAAGTTGCATAATTCTGGAGGCCAGGAGGGACCCCTCCCCCATCCTGCTGGTCTAAGTGCTGGGTGTCTGGGATCCCGAGGCGGACACCTATCTGTCTCTTCTCTCTATTCTCCCCTTTAATTCTCAGACCTTCAATAAGAAGCTAATCTGACCTTTCTCCTAGCAGAAGATGAATCCGGCTTCGGCGCCCCCACCGCTCCCGCCACCCGGGCAGCAAGTGATCCACGTCACTCAAGACCTAGACACGGACCTCGAAGCCCTCTTCAACTCGGTGATGAATCCCAAGCCCAGCTCGTGGCGGAAGAAGATCCTGCCCGAATCGTTCTTCAAGGAGCCTGACTCCGGCTCGCACTCGCGCCAGTCGAGCACCGACTCGTCCGGCGGCCACCCGGGGCCCCGACTGGCCGGCGGCGCCCAGCACGTCCGCTCGCACTCGTCCCCCGCGTCCCTGCAGCTGGGCACGGGCGCGGGCGCCGCGGTCAGCCCCGCGCAGCAGCACGCACATCTCCGTCAGCAGTCCTACGACGTGACCGACGAGCTGCCGCTGCCCCCGGGCTGGGAGATGACCTTTACGGCCACTGGTCAGAGGTACTTCCTCAAGTAAGTCAGCCTGGAGCAAGAGGGGGACACAGAGTCACAATACCCAGGCCGCGCGCGCTTGTTCTTGTGCGTATTCGTGACCGTGCGTGCATACTTGGCGTGTGGGTGCCTGCGTGTTAATGTGTGTCCTTGCACGGCTTTTTTCCAGAAATCTGGGAGGCTGGAAGTGGGAGTTAGTTTTAGGGTGTTGGAATTGTAAGGGATCAGAAGCTGGGGCTGGTGGAGTTCATCCAGGATCCGGGAAGTTGCGAGATTTTCAGGACATGAAAATTCTTCGAGGTAGAAGAAAAAAGTACTTGGGCAGAATTCTCGTGAAACACCTAGATGACTATGCGTTGAGTCTGGAGTACTGATACTGGAGTACTTTGACTTCTGGACCCAAACTCTTACTCCTTTCCGGCCCACTCTAAGTCAGGTAACTCCTAGGCTGGTGCACTGCGATGTGACATCAAGATAGTTCTAGAACAGAACTGAGGCTTGGGGAGGAGAGAGGAACTTCTGTTACTGGAGGTGGTCTGCTGTCTCTCCACTGGAAAAGGGAACACTCACTGACTTAGGCCTTACAGCTCCCAGTTCGGTGACGTAATGACCATACAGCACCCCCCAGTGATGTAATTAGGAACTGCGTGGAGAAGTAGTTGTGGGCTGGACAAATCAATTGTGTGGAAATTGGGTCAGGAGTTCTATTGTGTTGCACTCGGTAACCTAGAATATCATCGATCAGGAGCTGCTTTGTAGTATTTCCCGACAGGTTGTTCTGGCTTTTCGATGTAGTGAATTTTACATTCGAGTGGAATTAGACTGTGTAGAAAAATGTATTCACAGGCATAAAGAAGGTTGCTTCAGTTGTGGTACCCTAAAATAATTATATTCTGAAGGAGAAGCCAAGCTAGAACTTGAAACATAACCAGTGAGGTCATGGTGGGGTCAGGCCATCAATGGCCTGGATAGAAGTCCTGCCAACTGGAGCACTTGGTTCAGGATTGCCTGCACTGGCTGGCTGTTGATTGCCGTGGAGGAAAACTCGTCTTCTGAGAACTTGCCTTAGACTTTATTTTAAAGCCTATATATACATAAAATAGAGTAGTTTAGAAGTTGTTATGTGCAATTTTAATAAGGTAATATTTGATACTTTGATTGCTATGAGAGGCTGCTGCTGCTAAGTCACTTCAGTCGTGTCCGACTCTGTGCGACCCCATAGACGGCAGCCCACCAGGCTCTATGAGTGGACCTGATAACAAATACACAGTGATGGATGGAGGCTTATAATAGCCAACCATTTTACTCATACTGGTAGCCAATTATTTCTTCTCCATCCCAAAGCTGTTGACATCTTGTGCAAGAAGGAGTTCTTTGTTATTGGTGGGGTTGATGTAGCGCTGAGAAGCCCTTGTCCGAAACAGTTGCTGATCGTTTTAGTCCACAACTGGTCTTCTGGTTATTGAGTGCTAGTGTGGACACATACTGAGTGCTTTGATCTAAATAGTTGGTGGAATTCAAGTATGTGATGTAATAGCATGACATTTTTCTAAGTGTGATGATATTGTTCTAAAGGATGGCATTAGTTTATATACTGTGTGTATGTGCAAAGTCATTTCCGACTCTTTGCAACCCTATGGACTGCAGCCTCCCAGACTCCTCTGTCCATGGGATTCTCCAGGCAAGAATATGGGAGTTAGCTGCCTTGCCCTCCTTCAGGGGATCTTCTCGACCCAGGGATTGAACGGGCATCTCTTGTGTCTCCTGAATTGGCAGGCAAGTTCTTTACCATTAGCTCCAGCCCTTATATACCATATAAAGGTCTGAAGCAGCATGTTGTGTTGCTTATTTAGGTAAATGCAGTTTTGAATATGTTATTGTGACTTTTGTAGAAATGGACTTAATAGTACATACAAATAGAAAAAGACCCAATATTTTACAATAATTTTGGAAAATATTTTTGGTCCCAAATGATTTTTGAACTATGTTTATATATATACATACACAAATATATATGATATGCGATCGGTATAACTGGTTGCTAAAAATAAGAAATAAGAGCTAGTCTTGCCTAATGTCTGAGGAAAGCTAGGGGAAAAGATCCCTAAACAAAAGCAAAACAAAAGAATTCTCTTTTATACACATTTTGAATGATTGGAGTAGCTCAAAAACATGTTCGTGAAAAGTGGAAGTTAGCCTTGGGTTTAGAAAAAATTGATCTGCTACATCTGCCTTATCCCCCCAACTAAAGCCACTCCTTGGCTTCCCGGGTGGCTCAGTGATGAAGAACCCACCTGCAATCCAGGAGATGAGGCAGGAACCATGGGTTTAATTCCTGGGTGGGAAAGATCCCCTGGAGGAGGAAATGGCAACCCACTCCAGTATTCCTGCCTGGAAAATCCCATGGACAGCCCATAGGGTCGCAAAAGACTTGGGCACAACTTAGCAACTAAACAACAACAATAACAGAAAGCCACTCCTCAGTCCAAAGCTGGGTGAATCTCCTTTGTACAATCAGCGATGACAACAACTGGAAAAACATGTAGATAATAGGGCTGTAGGCTTGAGCTGATAACAATCCTTGAAAATTGTTGGCCAAGTAGCTAAGGGAATTTAAGAAATTAAATCACTGTGATCATTGTCTTTTGAGATAAAGAACTCTTCCAAGAGTTCTCTGAATTTCTTTCGGAGCTTTGTTAAAGTTGGAATAAGGTGAACGTTATATGTCATATTTTGTTTCATCAAGCAGTGTATCTTGGTGGATTTAAGTAGAAGCTTGGAAAATGATGGCCGCTGACCCTGGATTAATTTTCATAAAAATCTACCCATGACTTTGCACCATCATCTGTGAAATGGGGCTAGCAGTAGAATCGTATTCTTGATTCTGTCAGGAGTAGAGGGCTTTATAAATCAGAAATCAAATCATTTCATAATTGACAAGGTCATTTTTTAGGGGAAGGTTAGAAAATTGAGGCCAGGGAAGGGTATCAACATGACTTTGGGAAAGTCACGTGCTTATTTATTGGTGGACTGGCCCTCTAATCTGTTGCCTTTACTTCAGGAGCAATTTTCCCTTTTCCATGCCCCACTTAATCCCCATGTCACTTCCCCAGTTGAACAATGAGCTATGTAGGATATAAAGCCTGGACATCTAAGAGGCTTTAAACAGTTTTTGTTATTTTCTCAGGTAAGATTGTTCTTATGTATACAATGTAATTATTTTCTGACACCTGTTAAAGGACACCTTTTCTCAGTGTTCAAACCTTCCCTGTGATGTTAGGGTGCCATTTAACTGTGGGCTGGATGGAACCAGGCCATGTTAAAACTCAGGGCCTCTGAGATGACTGCACCGTTTCTGCTGTTCTCTACAGCTCATAAATCAGGTTGGGGTGTGTAGGTGTTGGGCAACAGGGTTTGAACACTGATCACATTAAAATTAAAAAAAAAAAATGTCTGGTTATAAATGGAATACATTTGGTGTATCTAGACCAGAAAATAGAGAATTATAAAGAAGAAAATGATCTGGCTTCAGTAGAACTTTCCATTCTTACAGAAAAATTGTATTTGAATAACATATTCTATAAGAGAATTCTATATCCCTACTCTTAAATATAATTCCAGCTGTAACATTTGCTGCCACTCCCAGGTTTTAGTAATAATTTTAGTGTTTAGCCTTTTCTGTAATGTGTGGTAGAAATTTATTTTTGTCAAAATTTCTCAAGGCTCACAGAGGCAACTTTTAAATTTTTTAAAAAACTGTTTCTGTATTTAATTCTTAGATTCTTACCTTCTTAACCCTTTAAGTAACATGCTTTTACCACTATTGTTATCAATATTTAACTCCTAATAAGAAAATGAGAAGACTCTTGAGAGTCCCTTGGACTGCAAGGAGATCCAACCAGTCCATTCTAAAGGAGATCAGTCCTGGGTTTTCTTTGGAAAGACTGATGCTAAAGCTGAAACTCCAGTACTTTGGCCACCTCATACGAAGAGTTGACTCATTGGAAAAGACTCTGATGCTGGGAGGGATTGGGGACAGGAGGAGAAGGGGATGACAGAGGATGAGATGGCTGGATGGCATCACTGACTCGATGGACGTGAGTCTCAGTGAACTTCGGGAGTTGGTGATGGACAGGGAGGCCTGGCGTGCTGCGATTCATGGGGTTGCAAAGAGTCGGACATGACTGAGCAACTGAACTGAACTGAAGAAAATGAGAAATGTAGCTCCTTAAAATGTTTCTTTTTTCCTCTCCCAAGTTTGATATTTACATTATTTTGAGTTTGTCTGTTAGGTCACCTTTGTTATTTTCTGGAAACTTTTGACAGTATTTCTTGACTCCCCATTTTGTAAGTCAAGGAGATTTGGGTGGCTGGCAGTTCCACAGTTTGCTTTTTGTTTGTGACACCTCAACATTCCAAAGCTCTGAATCCATGACTAATAAAAATTTTGTGCTTTGCCCCCCAATTGACTGTATTCGTAAATTCTTCTTGAAGTTGAAAAACTGGAAGCAACATTTAATATAATTTACTGCCTTGTGTATTAGATTGGGTCTTAGACTTGCACACTGGGTCTGGTGTCAGCACTCCTGAAACACTCAGGAGGATATATCCAGCAACAAAGTCAAATGGATTCTTTCTTTTCACTTTTCATCAGTTGTTTAAATTTGTGTCACCTTTTAGTTTCTTCATATTTGGACCTTGACTTTCTTAAAGATTTTTTTTCTTAGTATTTCTAATCGCCTTTTTATGCATTGATATGTTATTTGCCTTTATTATGATCTCAAAATTTTCTAGGCTCGAAATCCCCTTGGTTGTCAGGTTTCTTTTCCTTAAGCTTTTATGTCCAGATTCCTTAATCTTTGTGTCCCATTCTGGTTTCTCTCTAGACCTACAACAGGACTGTCATCCTAGGACTTCTCTTTCTTTCCATGGCTAGAAAAGCTGAAGTACAAACTTCAGTAACTTCTTAAGAGATGTTTGTGGGAGGTAAAGTTTTCAAATTCTTTTCAGTTAGAAAAGATTTCGTTTAAAATTGTTAAGTTTTACTTTTCTTAAAAAAGAACTGACTCTGGCTGGTTTTCTCTGTTTACCTTTGGTTGACTAGATAATGTCGTTGTTTTCATGAAGAGCCTTTGTCAATCAAAAAAAATTATTTGCTGCCTTAGTTTCCTTGTCTGTAAAATAAGGATCATAATACCTATTTCATGGTATTTGGAAGATTAGATAACATACCTGAAGTATCTGGTACATAGTCGAATTTCAGTACAAGTTCATTCTTGCCTCCCCACATGCATACTCTTGTCTACCTGGCCAAAATCAGATGCAGAGACTTTGGTAGTAGGGTAAACTAATTTTGGCTCTTAATTAAGGTTTGGCGCTGAATGACAGCCTGGATCTGGAATTGCAAGCTGATTTTTAAAGTCGAAAATAAGAACTGACAGTCCATCTTTGTGTTAAAAAAACCTAAATAGGGATCCCCACCTTGGGGCATGGTGGCTTTTTGCTGCAGCATCTTGGGCAAAAGGTATCCAATCACTTCTGAGGAAAGTCTACTTTCTGATTTTTATAATTTGGCTTGTGGCTGCTAGTTTTGTGTGTGGGCTGGAGTTGGAAGGGGAGTGGGATTGAGAAGTGGGGAGAGATGAGAAGGGGAGGTAACTGACATGTGTTGATTATCTGTTCTATGCCAGAGGAGGCGGGGAGCTGAATCGGTGCTTCTCAGGGAGATCAGAAGCACCCATGGAGCCCACTCCTGACACTTGTGTGTGGAAACTTTATTCAGAACCCTAGGTGCTTTTCACATATTCTTTCTTTTAACCCTCACAGTGACCTATGAACAGGTACATATTATTATACCATTTTACTGTTGAGGAAACTGAGGCACAATAAGGTTGAGTACATGACCCAGGGTCACATAACAGGCACGTGGCAGAGATGGGATTAGATTTGTGATTCTCAAACCTGTCCTACCCTTGTATTCTGTTGCCTCATGCCAATTACTGCCCATAATTAGTCCCTGTAATTAGGTATCCTTGGTGACCAGATAACTTTGGAGTGGTGGGTGGAGCACTAGGGTTTGCTTCCAGGCTCAGTCTGGGCAATCAGATTTGGAGCTCTCATTGTTGGAGAGAGAGCAAGAGAGATGATAAAGCAAATCAACCAGAAATGGGTAGTCTATGGACAATGACTATATTTTCTCATTGAGATTTTCACCATTCATGAATCCATACCATTTTGCAGGGAACACAGCTGTGACATGGCGGGAGGATGACCTAATTTATTCCAGGATTGGATGTGTTCCTGATGAAATATAGTTAGGTAATGTGAGTAAAGTAGCTTAAAGGAGAAAAGGGTACTTCTCATTGTCTTTATAATTGCAGAGATTGATTAGGAATAAATTGCTTAAAGGGTTGAGTGATCTTAATTTCTGTCTGTTGACAAATTGAGTTAAGACAAGTGGGAATTATACCCTTATCATCCTTGTCTTTCCTTTCCTCCCTCCTGGGGTCAGGAAATATCTAACCACAGAAGAGGGTGATGGAAGTGAAAGAACCCACCAATCCAGAAGATAATTTTATTAAAAAGTATGATTAGGAAGACTGGGGGTTGAAGTAATAAACTTATTGTTGAAGGGCAAGTTCTGAGGGGATGGCCTGTCCACTGAGGGACTGTGAATATTTTAGTGCGTTGAAATATCAGCAGAGCAGTTTTCCAAAGTGTATTCCTAGGAACCCTAGTCCACTCAGATACTTTGTGAACAAAAGTTCACAAAGACCAATAGATTTGAGATACGTTGCATGCTCTATCCCTCTTTTGGAATTTCACAATACGCATTAATGATTCCAGAGTCACTTATTACAAAGCTAGTTCATTTTTAAACCAATATTTCACAAGCATATTTAATTTTTGAACATTTTACTCCAACTGTCATCTCTTACCATCCACCCAGGAATGTTCTGTAGACTTTGGGAAGCCTTTTTGTGACCTTCACTGTTACTTCTCTAGTTGAGAGTTTCATATTTAAATCAAGTTATAGTTTTTCTTTTCAGTATGCTTTGTGTATGTGTTAGGCTTTCATTTGTATTTCTTGGTTTAATAGTCAGTTACCAATGCTTAGAGATAAGAAATGGCCTTAAATATCAAACAAGTGGGGTATAACATAAAAAAGACCCAACAGTTATGGTACCTTGTGTAAGTATCATAATCCTGATACTATTTAAAAAAGTATGTGTGTGTGTCTGTCTGATAGAGGGTTCCATGAACAAAGTGTTTTCAATGGTCATTTGTGGGATTATGGAGATTTTTCTTGTCTAGTTTCTGTTTTCCTGTATGTTACAAATGTTGCACAATAAACATAAATCAGGATAAGTAGGGTAAAAATCACAGGAGAGAGCAAGCACAGAGGCAAGGGAAGATGGAGGGGTAGATTTGGGTAGATGTGTGGGGCATGAGGGAATCTGAAAGCCTTAGCTCAGTAACTGAAGCCTGGAGCTTTTGTTACCAAGGAAGTCCTCTTTGGGAACTGCCTGTGTTTTCCTTGTTTGGGGTTCTTTTCTTTTTCTTTCTTTTTAAAAAGTTTTTATTGAAGTGTAGTTGAATTACAGTGTTGTGCTAATTGCTGCTCTGCAGCAAAGTGATTCAGTTATGCACGATAGTGTTAGTCCCTCAGTCGTGTGACTCTTTGCAACCCCATGAACTGGGTAGCCTGCCAGCCTCCTCTGTCCATGGACTTCTCCAGGCAAGAATACTGGAGTGGGTTGCCATTCCCTTCTCAGGGGGATCTTTCCAACCCTGGGATTGAACCCGGGTCTCCTGCATTGCAGGCAGATTCTTTACTGTCTGAGCCACCAGGGAACATATTTGACACAGTAATTGCTAAAATCTTAACCAAATTTCTCCATAGAAGTCAGGATAAGAAGTAGACTTGATGGCAGCAGATCTTCTGAATTTCCTTTGACATATTTTTAATTTGCATGCTCTCTTTCTTGGACTTCTAGCTTTTATTTAATGTTCCATCTAGACACAGCAGATGACAAGGGGAAAAATGATGTTCGATGAAGTGAAATCAGCAATATATGCCAAGTGCTTAGTGCCATGCCTGGCTCCCCTGAAAGTTGACTTATTCCTGTTCTTGTTCCTGGTTGAGATGGTGATGGGGCCTTGCCTTTGTGCCACCTTAAGAGATCTTAACTGGTTCAGCATCTACCAGGAAAAATCACTGCACTGCTCTTATGTGCCCGTTCAGGGCACTGTGTGGAGAGGGGAGAAATCGGGCAGGTTTTCAGACCCCAGGCAGCTGACAGTCTAGCTGGAGAATCATGAAGAATACAGACACAATCAGGCTGAAAGCCCCTTTCTGACCTGTGTGCAGCTGCTCTCCCAGCTTGGAAGCGCTTTGAGGTGTGTCCCAATAAGTCAGTCATTTCTATTATGGTTACAGATCTGAAACTTCCAGCTGGTCTGGATGGCTTTTAGTTTCTCCCATTGGCTACACTCCTTCTGGCCTCAGGAACTTGGCACAAGCTGCTACCTGTGCCTGGAACATTATTTCCCTGCTTTTTGCCTGGTTAACACCCACACTACCTTCAGGCATCAGCTGAGGTGCCAGCCCTGCAGGAGGTTTTCCCTGACTCACAGCCCCCGCACTGGCTTAGATGCTTTGGCTAGGTTCTCCCATAGCCCTCCGTGTCTCCCCAGATTAGCATTGCCGCTGTATCACTGTGTGTTTTTCTTTGTGTGTGTGTGTGTGGTTTTTTTTTTGGCTGTGCCTCACTGTGTGTGCAATCTTAGTTCTCCAACCAGGGATAGAACCCGAGCCCTCTGCAGTGGAAACTCGGCTGTCCCAACCACGGGACTGCCTGAAATTACCCTTATTACTGATTTATTTCTCTTTCTTACTACACTGTAACTTCCACGAGGGCAAGAGTGGATGTTTTCCTTGCTTTGTCATTGTATAACCCGAGCACAGTGCCTGGCACATAGGTAGATGCTTGATAAGGAAAGAATCCTGTAATATTTTCTTTTAAATCTTTGCAAGCTTACAGCCTGGAATTCCTTGTAGGAATCTTCATGTTCAGGAATCATATCTGTCCCCTGCCTGGACTGAAAATTTAGAACCCTAGCTCGATGTACTAAATGCAGTGGTGAGGAAGATGGATGAAGGATGGGTATTCAGAGATGTTGTGGGGTGCCAAAACAGAACATGTTCACTGGGGGGAAATGTATATACTAGATTTTTTTTATTAAAAATATATATTTCTTTGTGATGGATTTTCTGCAAATACTGAAATACTGAATATTTGTCTGTCTCCCAATTTGTCCATGAAAAACCTTTCTTGGGGTTCACAGGTTGAGAAGCAACTGTGACAATCCTTTAATCCATCAAAAAAGTAGAAAACACAAGCAAAAGAAATATAACCCAAGTGAACAAACATAACTTTTACTGACTTGGTTTTATCTTTGAATTTCTTTTTAAAACATGACACTTGGGGAATTCCCTGGTGGGTTGGTGGTTAGGATTTCGTGCTCAGACTGCTGGGGGCTCAGGTTGAAACTTGGTTGGGGAAGTAGGATCCTGCAGTTCCCCCCCTCACCCCCAAAAGATGGCTTTTTAATATACTCTCATCAAAAAATTTAAGCAGAGCTGAAGAATGTAAAGTGAAAAATAAAAGTACTCCACCCTTTAGTTTTACTCAATGGAGTCACTGTTCACATTTGCTTGTGTATCTTCCAGGGATTTATTATGTATACACATGACCTCATTTATACTTGCATCAGTTGGTTGTTTGGGGATCTTGGGAACCACAGCTTAGGTGGTCTCTTTTTCTGGTTGGTCCTCACACACCCTCAGGACTGAGTATAGATATGAGTTAAATTCTGGAGAACTTCATGAGGTTCTTGATGGGCGAAAAGCCTCATTGGGGTAACTATAGTTCAGAGACTGGGATTTGGCTTTGTGGTTTGGAAAATTGATGTCCTTGATGCTCCAAAACCGATCAGGATGTGGGTTGTACTGGGATGAAATGGGGATAGACATTTTAACTGCAGTTTCAGAATTCACAAGCCATAACTTGAATATTCTGCCACTCTGGAATGAAGGTACTCACTCACATGAGTGACTCAGTCATGGGGGAATTGCTTTGGTGGTGCTGGAAAAGGGAAGAAGTGAAATCAGTCATTTGAGGGCTAGTGAAATCATTTCAGGGACACTAAAGAGGTAAATTGGATAGGATTTGGTAATGGAGGAGATAAGGGCTGTGAGAAAAGGAGATGAATGGAAAATTTTCAGGTTACTGGCTGTATAATGGCTTGAATGGTAGTACTTCTTGTTATAATGAGCAGTATTGGAAACTTTAAAAGAGGCTGAGAAACATTTTAACACGTTAAAGATACCCAGATCAGATCAGATCAGATCAGTCGCTCAGTCGTGTCCGGCTCTTTGTGACCCCATGAATCACAGCACGCCAGGCCTCCCTGTCCATCACCAACTCCCGGAGTTCACTGAGACTCATGTCCATCAAGTCCGTGATGCCATCCAGCCATCTCATCCTCTGTCATCCCCTTCTCCTCCTGCCCCCAATCCCTCCCAGCATCAGAGTCTTTTCCAATGAGTCAACTCTTCGCATGAGGTGGCCAAAGTACTGGAGTTTCAGCCTCAGCATCATTCCTTCCAAAGAAATCCCAGGGCTGATCTCCTTCAGAATGGACTGGTTGGATCTCCTTGCAGTCCAGGGGACTCTCAAGAGTCTTCTCCAACACCACAGTTCAAAAGCATCAATTCTTCAGCGCTCAGCCTTCTTCATAGTCCAACTCTCACATCCATACATGACCACAGGAAAAACCATAGCCTTGACTAGACGAACCTTCGTTGGCAAAGTAATGTTTCTGCTTTTGAATATGCTATCTAGGTTGGTCATAACCTTCCTTCCAAGGAGTAAGCGTCTTTTAATTTCATGGCTGCAGTCACCATCTGCAGTGATTTTGGAGCCCAGAAAAATAAAGTCTGACACTGTTTCCACTGTTTCCCCATCTATTTCCCATGAAGTGGTGGGACCGGATGCCATGATCTTCGTTTTTTGAACGTTGAGCTTTAAGCCAACTTTTTCACTCTCCACTTTCACTTTCATCAAGAGGCTTTTTAGTTCCTCTTCACTTTCTGCCATAAGGGTGGTGTCATCTGCATATCTGAGGTTACTGATGTTTCTCCTGGCACTCTTGATTCCAGCTTGTGCTTCTTCCAGTCCAGCGTTTCTCATGATGTACTCTGCATAGAATTTAAATAAACAGGGTGACAATATACAGCCTTGACGAACTCCTTTTCCGGTTTGGAACCAGTCTGTTGTTCCATGTCCAGTTCTAACTGTTGCTTCCTGACCTGCATACAGATTTCTCAAGAGGCAGGTCAGGTGGTCTGGTATTCCCATCTCTTTCAGAATTTTCCACAGTTTATTGTGATCCACACAGTCAAAGGCTTTGGCATAGTCAAGAAAGCAGAAATAGATGTTTTTCTGGAACTCTCATGCTTTTTCCATGATCCGGCGGATGTTGGCAATCTGATCTCTGGTTCCTCTGTCTTTTCTAAAACCAGCTTGAACATCAGGAAGTTCACGGTTCACGTATTGCTGAAGCCTGGCTTGGAGAATTTTGAGCATTACTTTACTAGCGTGTGAGATGAGTGCAATTGTGCGGTAGTTTGAGCATTCTTTGGCATTGGCTTTCTTGGGGATTGGAATGAAAACTGACCTTTTCCAGTCCTGTGGCCACTGCTGAGTTTTCCAAATTTGCTGGGATATTGAGTGCAGCACTTTCACAGCATCATCTTTCAGGATTTGGAATAGTTCAACTGGAATTCCATCACCTCCACTAGCTTTGTTCGTAGTGATGCTTTCTAAGGCCCACTTGACTTCACATTCCAGGATGTCTGGCTCTAGGTCAGTGATCACACCATCAAGGGAGATATATATATATATATGCCCCCCCAGGCAACTATGTCTTGTTTGTATTATCTATATAACTATGATCATAGATTATTATTAGTAGTAGTATTCAAATCCAGGAGTGGATGAGATTCCTTAGAGAGAGGTTACACATAGATTGAGAAGAAAAGAGAAATTCCTAGACTTGATGAAGGAGATGGAAAGGAAGGAAGGAGTCAGAGATATTTATGAGGAAATCCAGAAAGTAGTGCCTGAAATTCAGGGAAGTTCGAGAAAGAGGAAGGGTTAATTTTATGGCATGTTTCTCAGAGGAAGATGGGCACTGAAAAATATCCAGCAAATGGTTTTTCCCCTGGGGCCACTTTTCTTTTTCCAGGGTTGGGCTACATTGAATAAGTACTACATTGGGTACTACATTGAATAAGATGGCTTTTGTTTGTTTCTTTAAAGCATTTTATGTTTTAAATTATAAACAAATGATAACACATTTATAGGAGACTTGGAAAATATAAAACAAAGTTATGGATAGAAGAGAGAAAAATGATGACAATAAGCCCCTGAGTTATATAAGTCATAGCCTACCAGTTCCCACCTCCACTGAGGTGTCCTTCTAAGGAGCCCGATGTTTTCCCTGGAGAGGTCTGCTGGCCGTCTGGAAGGATCACACATTTGCTTATTTAAACAACCAGTTAAATTAGGCCTGAAATCAGTGTTTTATAACTAACCGAGATAAGTTATAAGACTTGAGTAAAAATATTACTCTAATTGATATGATACTCACTTGCCAGGAGGAAAATTGCCTTCTCCAGTCCCAGCTGTGGTCAAAACTTTGTCACAGTTTGTAGCTCACAGGACTGTTACTGCCTAGACGCGTCATACTTAATTGCAGCCATAAAAATAGCAGATTATCTTTGCAGAGTATCAGTTAAAAATTTATGGTTTGGAATATTATGTAACTGTAGTTTCAGATGAGCGTTTATCTTTCCATCTTTGTTTCTTCATTTTGCCAGACTGATTTTAATAGCTGGTAAAGTAGATTCTGAAATTATAATGCATGTCAATGCTCTGGATCAGTTTACTCTTTCACAATGTAAGTAAATAAAACATGCTTGATTATGTCAGACTAGTTTGAGTTTGAATACATTCTGTAGTGAAATTTTGCAAATTTGGGAGCATCTAGTGGTCCTGTTACTGGCTTGGGATTCCTGTGAACATGTGAATTTAGTAGAAGGGATTAAGAACCATAAAAGAAGCAGTAAACTTCAGTGCTGCTTATAAAATCACTTGTGTTTTCTGTAGACACACTTTTCAGTACAATTGTCACCACTCTTATGGGTCTTAGTTTTGTGTCCTATGAGCAGTAGAAGCCTGTGCATTTAGGACTTTAGGCACATATGAATTCTTGTTACCTAATATGTCATCCAGAATATATTTGGCTCTTTGTGCATTTTAGCATAGAATCCATAAATATATATTGTATAAAAACTTGTAGAAAGGAAAGATGGAAATGGAGGAAGAATCAGCTACTTAAATGTTAAGCTGTACCCCAGATAGGTTTTTAAAATATGGTCCATTTTCTTCATAGGCTTTTAAAAAAGTTTAATTATCTATGATCTGAAAATAGTTAAATTTATTGATCTGACACTTCTGTAAGCTTGAAGATGGCAAGAGTTGTGCTTGGGGCTTCGGGAAAGTGCTCTAGCGAAGGTCCAAGGACCATAACCCACACAGGACAAAGTGGAGCCATTGTTCTTTGTGTTTATCTGTGGCTTACATTTTAATAACTATTGAGTCGTCAGTGATTATTAACAGATATTTAACAGTGGGAGCAAAGGAGAGTGCAGAGTCATTATCGACAATTTGGAGTGTCAACATTAAATAAATTATTTTGAAGGCTGGATGCAGAATTGTTGAAACATTTGCCTGAAAACTTTGGCAGGTGGCTAGAACAAGGGATGGACTAGCACAGCCTTTTTAAAAATTATTAGCCAAAGTGAAATGAGTCAGGTTTTGCCAAAGTGCTTTTCATTTAACCTACTAATTGGCCAACCCTAGTCAATTAGTTGAAAACCATTAAAGGACTTCATTTAACCTACTAATTGGCCAACCCTAGTTAATTAGTTGAAAACCATTAAAGGACTCCGATTTCCTGGTTGCTCATGCATTGGTATGTCCAGCTTATTCATGTGTGTGAATAAAAAAAGCCCATGATCTGACTAAACGCATTGTCTATATTCACCATAAAGTAAAGCATCAGTGGCGAGTTAAGTTTTGCATTTTAAGTCATTCTGGGCCTTGGTAAACACCTTAGCGACTGGTACATATCTTTTTGGAGTCTAGTTTTGAGAGCTGCTGAAAAAGAGTATTATAAACTTCCCAGTAAGCACGGAGGTTGTAAACTGATGCTGTGGAGTTGCTTCAGCTGAAGTGAAAGGTTATATTTACTGACACTTATTACAAATGGATTTTTAAAACAATGTCTGTTTTGTACCTTGAAGGTCAAGTTGGCCAAGGGTAAAACAAAAAAGTTACATTGCGGAACAAGATAAAATGACACTGCATAATAAATAATATCTAATGCCATTAAAATGTAAGATTTCCTTTCCAAAATGTAAGTAGGAGCTTCTAAATGAATGTTTTAAAAATCTGATTTTACTTTGATTTGTCTAATGACTCGATGCACGAAATGATTATGATTCAGAATATGTCTAGATCTAGACTACTACAATAAATAATACAGCTATATAGGATGTAAAAATAATAAAACCTCAGTGACATGTGTTTTAGTGACAGCATGGGAATTGTTTTCTTTTTCTTTATTAGAATAAGTCAAAAGTAATTCATTGGCAACAAGCAGAATGTTTCCATTCACCAGTTTCTAAGGTTAGAGTAACATGGCTGATCCAGACTCTACTGCTTCTACCCTTAATCCATAGACATCATTGGTCTATGAAAATCAATGAGGGAATGTAGGCAAAGGGGAAAGCTATAGAAACCTTCACTAAATCCTTAAAGAAGCAAGGGTGGGGATCTGGTAAGTAGTTGACTTTGTTTTCCTCTTACCCTGAATGGATTTTTGAGCAGAAGAAGAGATTGCATGGAATTAAAAAATTGTTTTCGGAAAAATCCTGGTGGAGAGTTATCTGTCTGAATCCGGTGGGGAGGACTGAAAATGTTGCTTAGAAGGCTTTTGTAAGAAAGGTAGGCATAGTTCTTGTGCAGAGTGGGCTAGCTGAATAAGGGAGATCCAGAAATCCAGAGTCCTGTTACTGCCTCGTGTGGTTATGAAATCACAAGGGTGAATTTTGAAGTTCACAAGGGAAGTGATTTGTTGAGAGGTGGGGAAGATAGTGGGAAAAGTCGAACAAGTGTTTAGAAAGATAAGGGTTTATAAAAGAAGTTGAGATGTTTGTAGACGTCCTTTGCTGTAGGACGGGCTTCCCTGGTGGCTCAGATGGTAAAGAATCTGCCTGCAGTACAGGAGACCCGGGTTCGATCTCTGGGTGGGGAAGATCTCCTGGAGAAGGAAATGGCAACCCACTCCAGGATCCTTGCCTGGAGAATTCCATGGACAGAGGAGCCTGGTGGGCTACAGTCCGTGGGGTCACAAAGAGTTGGAGATGACTGAGTGACTAACACTACTTTGCTGTAGGACAAGTCTAGAAATGTTGCCCAAGTTGTCTGTGGTAAGATGGAAAAGCTAACTTCAATCTGCTCAGAATAACAAAGAAGAATGATTTACTCATTTAAAGAGTGGACTTGGGAACTTCCCTAGCGGTCCAGTGGCTGAGGCTCGAAGCACCCAATGCAGGGGGCCAGGGTTCAATCCCTGGTCAGGGAACTAGATCCCCCATGCCACAACTAAAGAACCTGCCTGCTGCAATGAAGACCAGGCATAGCCAAATACATATATAAATATTTAAAGAGTTGTGGCTCAGTTGGTAAAGAATCTAGCTACAATCCCGGAGACTTGGGTTCGATCCCTGGGTTGGGAAGATCCCCTGGAGAAGGGGGATTCACTT
Organism: Bos indicus; assembly: GCF_029378745.1. Taxonomy (NCBI): domain Eukaryota; kingdom Metazoa; phylum Chordata; class Mammalia; order Artiodactyla; family Bovidae; genus Bos; species Bos indicus. The sequence goes on from NC_091760.1 coordinate 118,888,300, forward strand.
CAGTATTCTGGCCTGGAGAATTCCCTAACTGTACAGTCCATGGGATTGCAAAGGGTTGGACACGACTGAGCGACTTTCACTCACTGGAGTCCATCATTAGAACTTTGAGGGATGGGCTTGAAAGCAGAGAAAATGTAGCCAGGTATTTTTAAGCGACACTGTGGGTGGCTGTTGACTGTGGGTCAACCCAAAGATAAGGTATCTGAGTTATATATGTATATATGACTTCATTTCTTCCTGTCTGGATGTGCGGAGATCCCCAGATCTCTGTTCAAGCTAGTGTTTCTGTTCTCAAGCCTGATGGTAGAGTGGCCGGCTTTGATTTGCATCCTGCCTGAAGCCTGCTTTGGGTGAATTTAAAAACCTGTTTGTTTCATCCGTCATCCGGCTGGTCCTTACCCGTAATTCCTGCACTTTGATTATGGGAGTTATTAAGGGACAAGAGCTTCTTTGTAAAAGAGCATGTTTAATACTCTGGGGTCTAGCGTGACTAGCGGATATAAATTGTATGGAAGCAATTAAACTTGGAGGAAATGTCATGTGGGCTGAATTTAAATGTACAGTCTTGTGGCATTGAATTTTTTTTTTAAAGTTACACAGAGAAGGGTGGAGAGAGAAAAATAAAGGAAGAGATAAGAGAAATTGGCCAAGAGAGCGAGGGAAGCACAGAGAAAAGAAAACAAGTCATCTTGAACCCTTGGTTAAAACTCCAAAGTCTAGAGCCAGTATTATGCTAATGCCATTGCCCTTCATATGAATACTTTAAAAAGACAAATATGGGATTTAGACTCTACTGGGGGACTCGTGTCCCTTTTTGCTGTTGGTTGATCCCCTTCATCTCAAGGCATGTGTGTATCTAAGTGTGGAGTGATTTTTCGGGAACATGTGAATAAACAGGATTGAGGGTAGCCAGCCCATAAGAATCCTGAAGGTGCTTATAGCTCCAGTTTTCTCTCCATTTTGTGCTTATGGCCTCTGGATATACATAGTGGCTTATCTTGGACTTCTGATTAACAGTAGTGTATCATTTCTCTCACTGTCCTGAAATGTTCTCTGTCTCCTGCTTGGTGTGTTAACCCTCAGCCAACCCCATCTCCTCTCTGACATTTGATGAGACCAACTAGCTAGAAGGACCTCTTTCTCCTCCAGATCCCATAGTAATTTGATCTGTATGGGTAATTGGGCAACTGATCTTTCCTATTACACATTAAAATGTTGGGTAAGGCTTTTTAAAATTATCTGTTTATTTATTTTTGGCTATGCTGGGTTGGGTCTTTTCTGGTGCGCCTGGGCTTTCTCGAGTTGTGAAGGGGGCTACTCTTCATTGTAGTGCGTGGGCTTCTCCTTGGCGTGGCTTCTCGTATTGTGGAGCGCAGGCTCTAGGTTCGTGGACTCAGTAGTTGTGGTGTGGGCTTAGTTGCTCTGTGGCATGTGGGATCTTCTTGCACCAGGGATTGAATCCGTGTCTCCTGCATTGGCGGGGGGATTCTTAACCACTGGACTACCACGGAAGTCCCAAGGCTTGTTGCTAAATGAATGGGTTTATTTCATTTCTCCAGCAGGTCAACTCTCAGAATATGGACCTGATATGGTGGTGTCCTTCGTGTCTACTATGTCTTGGTACAAAGGAGTATCTATAAAGATCAAGGCTGACGCTGAACATACTTTTTAAATAATCAAAATGTACTGGGTGGTCAGGGGCAGAAAAGGATGCTTTTAAGATCTGATGTAATAGGTACAACGAGTTTGATTTGAATTTGAGAGTTAGAAATAATAGGCAATTTTGACTTTTTTGCAAGGGAGAGTACTTATGTTTTATTTCCATTCTTTATATTATGAACTCTTTAAGGACAAATAACCAAATTTTACCCCATTTGTATATCTTCAGTGCCCGGCCTAATGCCTAGCATACATGATAGGAGTTCAGTTAATATCTGCTGAAAGAAATATAAATAATTTAAAATGTCTCCTTTATTTAGATCATCTAGTACTTCTTTCCTAGGCAGTAAGCCAGTAGATTTTTATTGAGCACATTCTGTGTGCAGAAACGGGTACTCTGCTTATTGGCATAGGGAGTATACATAGAGTGTATTACAAGTTGGAATATATTCTAATCTTTGTATTTAATTATCAGTCTGATTATACATTCAAAGAAATCACTTCCTCAAGCAGAACAATAACAAATTAGGAGAGAAAAAGTTGCTGAGAATAAATCCAGTGTATTCCTTCTATTCCCAGATTATTTTCACATTCCACTCCATGCTGGAAATATAGCTCCCCAAACCCCACTCTCCTTTCAAAGGATCCTAAGATTGTAACCTTTCCAAACAGAGCTGGAGAGGTAGTGGACTGTTTAGATTTCAAAGGACTTTTTCAGGATGCAGAGTAAATAAGGGGAATTTGAGATATCAACAAAACTGTAATTAAGCAGATCAACTGTGTCGGTAGTGAATACAGAGAGATGTCAGAGGAGCTAGTTACTAGCAAGTATTTAAAAACACAGCCTCAAGTTCATCCTCAGTGGTATCACCAACATCCACAAACAAACTTGAAAGGAAGTTTTGCCAGATAAACCCAGGAGAAATGGTTCGCCTGGGAACATCACCTTCTATATCATATATCTATTATTAATATCTTTATTTTAAAATTTGGCTTGGGCTCTTTTATTGTTTACAAGTTTCTTAAGGTCACACAGAACCAGAATTTAATTTTATCATTTTTTTAGCTCTCTGAAAAGCAGGAAAAAAACCCTCTTCTGATGAGAATAAAGGAAAGAAGAATGTAAAGTTATAAATTAGATTTGAAGTTGAAGCTCCAATACTTTGGCCATCTGATTCGAAGAGCTGACCCATTGGAAAAGACCCTGATGCTGGGAAAGATTGAGGGCAAGAGGAGAAGGGGACGACAGAGGATGAGATGGTTGGATGGTATCACTGACTCAATGGACATGAGTTTTCGGAAATTCCAGAAGATAGTGAAGGACGGGGAAGTCTGGCATGCGGCAGTCCATGGGGTCGCAAAGAATTGGACACAACTTAGCGACTGAATAACAATAGCTGGTTGTGTATGTAAATGCAACAGCATCTATTTGTTTTTTATGGCACCCCCAAATTGCCCAAGTTATACACGAATGCATTTTCTTTTTTAAGAAATCCAGCCAGAGACAGTCTCTCTTGACTCTTCTGTATCAGTTGTGCTCATTATCCCTGGAAACTGAGCCCCCTTCTCAGTTCACAGTCCATCCAAGAGCGTGTACAAACCTGTAGTTCAGATTTTTTTACATGTTGGATCTTCATGTCCTTTTTTTTCTCCCCCACTGGAAAGTATGTTTTTCTGTGACAGTAGCTAGAGATCTACCCAGATGTATTATTCTGTAGTATGGCTATACTACAGTTTATTTACCTGTTCTCCCAATAATAGGACTGTGATGTTATTTAAACCTCACCGGAAAGACTTGGTATAAATTGAATTCTTCTTTTGAGTTTTTGAGGATTTTTGTGTGTTTTTTTTTTTTTTTATCACTTTGAAGGGAGATTTTTAGTAATTATCCAAAGGCAGGAGACTCAAGTCTAAATACTAAAAATACATTGTGTTTGTGTGATAGTTTAACCTTCTTTTCAATATGGGCATGGAACCCTAGCAGTGTCATGAAGATGCCCAATGCCGGTGGGGTGGGGAGGGTGGAGGTGTGGGGAGACACCACCACATAATCACAACCACGTGAGGGTGAGAATAGAGCCCTGTTCTGATTTCTGACCTTCCGGGGGCTTTTTGGTCAGGATCGCAGAGCGTGTTCCTTCCTCCTGGGCAGGAAAGGCAAGGACCCTTTTCCTCCTTTGCAGTTTATAAGCTCTGCCCAGAGCTCTCTGGCCAACATCATCAGTTCAATATTTGGCCTCAGAGCCTCTGATGTAAGTTGTGAGGGGGCAGGTGTGGTGTCCAGGGCCGGAGGCTGAGCTCCTCAGAAGCAGGGCAGGAAAGAGGCTCAAGGGTTTCTGCTGGCCGGCAGTGCCTGGGGAAGGTGGCCTGGGTGAGCAAGTGGGTACCCATGGAGCAGTCCCTCAGGGCTGTATAAACAGGAGCCCTGCAAGCCTGTCTGCAGAACACAGCCTGCCTGGTCCAGGCTCTTTCACTGGCCTCTTGGAGCTGCTCACCAAGCCTGTGGTTCAGCCATTCCTAGTGCCTGGATCTTGGTAGAGAACAGTTACTGCTGTTTTTCTTCTCTTCAGTTTTTCCCAGAAGGCCCATCCTCAAAGGCAGGGAGCATAAAAATAAAATATTTTATTCTTCCTAGAACTTCCACCAAAGAGTGAACAAATGGGGAAAAGTGAGTGAAGAAGGAAGCTTGATGGGATGAAAAATGAAGCTGGATGAGGCTTTTCCTTGTTGCTGCTGTTGTCAGAAAGTGAGGTCCGAGGTCTGAATATGCATTTATGTGTATTTATTCAACAGGCTATACAGAGCACTTACTCAGTGCCAGGCATCACTCCAAGCACTGTTCGTATTTAATTCTCCCAACAACTGTTTGATAGACAGAAACACATTTTTTAATCCTCACTTTACTCAGGAAACTGAGGTGCAGAGAATTTAACTAACTCGACCAATGTTACACAGCTGGTAAGGATTTCAACCCAGGCAGTCTGGCAGTGCCCTCCTTGTCCCTCTGTTCCCTCCCACAGGTCTTGACATGGTTGGATTCTGTTGTTTTTCTCCTTTGTGAGCTCTCTTCCTTCCTTCCTCTCCATTCCTGTTGCTTCTACCACAGAACTTGACGCTTCACTTGTAGATGGTAACACACTGGCCTCCGACCTCAGTCCCTTGCATGCTGCAGCCAGGCCAGGGTTCTGTAAAGACAGCTCTCACTGTGTCCAGGCTAGGGCTCTGTAAAGACAGCTCTCACTGTGTCCAGGCTAGGGTTCTGTAAAGACAGCTCTCACTGTGTCCAGGCTAGGGTTCTGTAAAGACAGCTCTCACTGTGTCATTTCCCACTCAGAACTCTCCCTGGCATCCTGTCCTGTCAGGGCTGAACTCTCCCCTATTCATCTGTTCTCCTAGCAGTGGGACTATAATTTTTTTGCCCATGCTGTGTAGCATGTGGATTATTAGTTCCTCGACCAGGGATTGAACCCATGCTCTCTGCATTGGGAGCATGGAGCATTCACCTCTGGGCTGCCAGGGAAGTCTCAGAACTGTGTTATCTAAACCGCATCTGGTGGTGTAAATTGAATACTCAATAGCATCTATCTCCTTTCCCAGAAGTGCCCTCCCCTCTCTGTTCTGGCCTTCCATCCAGTTCATTCCTCCTGGAAAGCCCATCTCAAACCTCAGCTTCTGCCCATCTCCTTAGCTCCTATGGTCTTCACTTCCTCTGCACTTGGTGCTATAGTTGGTTGGGTGGAATCTCATTGTTTTAGGCTTGAAAGAACCCAACTATATTTAAGCTCCTTGAGGGCAGGGGTGAGGGTTCCCCATTATCCATGACCTGGCTCTGAGCTGAGTGCTCTGGGTCACTGAATTTTAGGGCCAGCAAGCAGAGCACACTGCGACACTGATATAAATCTTCATAGTGGGCTGATCGCTAGGGTTCCTCACCTTTAAAAATGATCTTGAATGAGATGATAGCCAAGGTCTCTTATTTTGCTTAACTGATAGCACTTACTTTCTTAAATAGCTTTATTGAGATATAATTTATATGCCGTACATTTTGCCCATTTAAAGCATACAATCCAGGGACTTCCCTGGTGGCCCAGAGGTTAAAACTGTGCTTCCAAAGCAGGGGGCACGGATTTGATCTCTGGTTGGGGAAGCAAGATCACATATGCGTCTGGAGCATGGCCAAAAAAACAGAAAAGTGTACAATTCAGTGCATTTTTCTCCCCCCTGCATATTCACAGATAGGTTGCTAGCATTGCCACAGTCAAACGTAGAACAATTTCATTACTACAAAGAGAAACCCTTACTGCTGCTGCTGCTGCTGCTAAGTTGCCTCAGTCGTGTCCGACTCTGTGCGACCCCATAGACGGCAGCCCACCAGGCTGCTCTGTCCCTGGGATTCTCCAGGCAAGAATATTGGAGTGGGTTGCCATTTCCTTCTCCAGTGCATGAAAGTGAAAAGTGAAAGTGAAGTCGCTCAGTCGTATCCGACTCTTAGCAGCCCCGTGGACTGCAGCCTACCAAGCTCCTCTGCCGTGGGATTTTCCAGGCAAAAGTACTGGAGTGGGTTGCCATTGCCTTCTCCAGAACCCTTACTAGCCAGGTAGCTATTAGCTGTCATCTTCCCCTTCCTGTTACCTCGTCCTCCCCAGTTTTTAGCTATTTTATCTCTCTGTAGGTTTGCCTATTCTGGACATTTCATATAAATGGAGTTTATATGCTCTTTCATGCCTGGTTTCTTTCACTTGGCTTAGTGTTTTCAGGGTTTCTCTATGTTGTAGCATGCATCACATCTTCATTCCTTTTAACGACTTAATAATATTCCATTGTATAAATACACCACATTGTTTATCCATTCATCTGTTGAGATGGGCATTTGGGTTTCCACCTTTTGGCTAATTATATTTACTATTGAGGGGAAAATGGTCTTCTCTGCTGTGGCTTTTTCAGTTGCCAACAGTAGTTTCTTTCTGCTGCTTTAATAGTAGGAATCTGTGTTTGCAAAGTGGGGAGGCGTGAAGGGTTGGATACTTTTGTCATCTACAGTGGGGAGCAGGGAGTACTCGTGAGTTCTGTAGTCAAACATTCTGGTTTGAATCACAGCTCTGCCACTTCATGAGCTTGCATAACTTTAGCAAGCTCCAGTTTCCTCGTTTGTAAAATGGAAACCACCCTGCCTACTTCCTTTACAGTCAGGGTCATGCTAGAAAGGGTGTGGAGCTTGAGGCAACTCAGTCAGTGCAGAGACCTCATTATGGCTATAAAAATAAATAAGTAAACAAAAATGAAGATAATAAAAAAGTAAATGCTAATATTTCAATGTTAGTAAGGTGCAGTGACTCAAAGCATGGAGCCTGGGGCCATCATCCCAGTTGCAGTCACCAAAGTGGACCTGCTTAGTATAATTGGGATAATTAAATGTCTCTCCTTAATTGTGTTAATAGTGTTTCTTGCTCTTGGGTCTCAATTTGTGGTCTGGTCACTACTCCATCAGTCCATTTGAGAAGAATGACTATATGGGGGTAAGATCTTTTTTGATAAAAAGATACAGAGGGAATAAATTTCACTCTTTGTGGAAAAGAGCAAGGAAAATGGAGGCTTCCTTTATAGGCTTAGTCTCAGAGTGTAGCTGAAGCCCTGAGCTTTTTTATGGTTATTATACATTTTGGCTCTTGTATTTGGGGTTCATACATGAAGACTGAAATGCCTTTTTTGCTGAATATGTGAATAAGAGATGAAATATTAAGTTTGATTCAAACTTGATTTGGAGGGTGGTGTAAATAACAATTTCACTGTTTTAGTGAGTGTGTTATGAAGAATCAAGGAGTTGTACAGTTCTGGATTTTAGGCAAGGCCTGCCTCCATACCCAAAATAAAAGTATGTCTTATTGTTTAAAATAAGTAGGTTTTAGAAACATACAATTCTTGTAACAGCAAGTCTTCTGAGAGAAGGGAAAATAAGTCATTGTCCTTATCCAAACTTAGCTTCTGCCTTTGTGAAATTGGTGGGGCTACATAATCTTCCCTCCCCGCTTCTATTCTGGCCCCAGGTGAGCGCGGACAGGTCTTGCCTGGCATCCTTCCCACCAGTTTGAACTGTGCACAACAGCTGTGAACAGGCCAACATGTCCCGGCTGACACGATGACCCGATTTTGTGTGGGAGATCTCGACAAAAGAGTATTTGTTTCTGGGGGACTGACACCCATTTTTTCCCATTAAGTCTGACCTTTCCATCATTAGATTGTAGCTCTTTTCAGAATTAAATAGAGCTTAGAAACAAGGAAGAAATGAGTAAAGGAGATGCAGTTTGCTATATCCAGATGCAGACTGCACAGAGACAAATGGATGTGATGAGAATGGATATTATTTTGGGGGTGACTTCAGGGCCTTGTGGTCCTACCATGATTATGGAAAAGGATGGTTCATTACCTTATTGTCATGACTTTGCTTCCTGTTGTTCTTCCTGGGACTGAAGGGCCCTGACTTACATGCAGACTCCTTCTGTTTGCCAGCCCAGCAAGGGCAGAAAGGCTTGTGCACGTGACTGGGGCCTCACCCGAAGCCAGAAGCCTTGGCCCTGTGTTTCTGGCTCAGATCTGCCTGGAAACTACAGTGATCTGAGCAGGCCTGAGCTGGTCTGGAGGAAGAGCAGGAAGAATTTCTGATCACCTGTCCTCAAACAGAGGTGTAGTTTCCTGCTTGTGAGGTGGTCAGAAAGGATCATGGAAACAGTAAAAGACCTTTGAAAACTTTAGGTCTTTGTCTTTGTTGGCCTGAGATAAGTTGCTAACTTCCTTTTGTCCTGAGCTTTTCTTTTAAAAATCTTTCTGTTCATTGCTAGAGCCAGAAGTACCAAGAACTAAATAGTTTCAATGGAAGCTGCTTGTTAGAATAGTGTTTATGTGTTTGGGTTTTCCTGTTTCAATAGCTCAGAGTGCCCCAAACTGGCTTAGTCATGTGAGTTTTTTATACCTTCAGAATTTTTCAAAAAGTAATACTTCCGTAAAAAACAAAAGAAGAACCCTCATAAGCTTCATTATGGGCTTCCCTGGTGACTTAGATGGTAAAGAATCTGCTTGCAATGCAGGAGACCCTGGTTCAATCCCTGGGTTGGGAAGATTCCATAGAGAAGGAAATGGCAACCCACTCCAATATTCTTGCCTGGAAAATCCCATGGACAGAAGCCTGGCTACACTGTACAAAGAAAGGGTGAAGATCTACCCTAGAGAGTTTTGCAAGTTTTATCAACGGAGAGAAAACCCTGTGGTTTCATGGACCATATAGCATGGATGTCTCTGGTTGGCTTAGTACATATTTTGTCCAGTTTGGTTTGGGAATGCCTAAGGGGACGACAGAGGATGAGATGGCTCGATGGCATCACTGACTCAATGGACGTGAGTCTGAGTGAACTCCGGGAGGTGGTGATGGACAGGGAGGCCTGGCGTGCTGCGATTTATGGGGTCGCAAAGAGTCGGACATGACTGAGCGACTGAACTAAACTGAACTGAACCATGGCCACATCACACTCTCTTCAGCTACCACCACTTATTCCCCGCTTCCTGGCTTCTCTGACATTTCAGAGGGGAAGGGGGAATGTCATGGTGTAAAGCAGCTGCCATACCTTCCTTCTCTCAGACCCCCTCACCTTTAGGATAATAAAAACCGGTTTCTTCCCATCAAAGCTTGTGTTCTTCCTTGAATTTCAGCAGATATTCAGAGTTGACTGACTTATTCCACACGACACCCCACAAGGCCCCAAAAGAGGGCATATCCCAGGAAATTTGGCTTGTGGTTAGGAAAGCAGTGGGCATAGGTGATGGGTAGTCAGCAAAAGATGTTTATCATAAGTGTGGCTGCCTGATAAAATACAAATGTCCAGTTAAACTTGAATTTCAGATAAAACAATGGATAAAGTTTTAGTATATCCCAAATATTTCATGAACATACTATACCAAATAAATTATTGGTTGTTTATCTGAAATCTAGATTTAACTGGGTATCCTCCATTTTTATTTGTAGCCCTAAGTCCCTAAGAGACTTCTCACTGAAGTCTCATTGCACCTTTTTTGTTAGCCTCTGGCTTACCTGACCTTCTTTGAAGAGCTGCTGGGAGTAGCACAGTGAGCAGGCTATTACATTAGTGTGAACTAAGAGAGGGCACGCAGGACAGAAATAAAGTATTGGCCAAGGAGCTGTTTGGTGGCCTCGGGACAAAGTGGGTGTGCAGCAACCTGTTCGTGATACGCCAAGGTTGGGCAACACCTTGTTTTGGATACTATTCTTGGATTCACCCCTATGTTCAATGTATTTAATCACCCCATCTGAGCACACATTCATAGTGGGCAATTATCCAACTGATGCCCTTTTTTAGTCTTCATGGGCAAACACCTGCAGTACCTTCTCCTGGAGTTTGGAAAAAGAGGAGTAGAATTTCATCTCTAGCCAATAATACTGAGTGTACTTTTGGGGTTTTAGTACAAATTATTTAAATAAATTGAGAAAAAACCTTTAATTTGTATGTTTAACATCACATTTGTTAAGGCCAGTAGTTTTTATTTATTGGAAGTTCCCTGTGGTTCAGTAGTTAGGTCTCTGTGCTTTCACTACCCAAGGCCTGGATTTGATCCCTGATTGAGAAACTAAGATCCCACAAGCTGCATAGTACACCCCCTCAAACATTTATTTATTTATTATACATCACAAATATATATATATATATATATATTTGTACACATTCTTTTAACATTCTGACTCAAATAAGAGAAGTCATTAGCTTTGTTTTGTATAGTAACTGATTTCAACTGAATGAATTTTAGGGGAGGAAAAACCCGTAGGAAATATGGTCATGAAGCACAGAGGATACTTATCTAACATGGTCTGCCCCTGGATGCATTAATGTTTCCTGGGTTTGGGTTCTGTTATTAATTCTTAGGTTCCAGTCATGAATGTAGAGGAATGACATAGTAGAATTAATTTTTTTTTTGGAATTAATTTATTTATAGTTGTTTCCTTATGAAATCTTCAAAGATATTTTCCCAATTGCAGACCTGTCCCTTGGACCTTGGTTTGACTCAGAAAGCCATCTCTGATATTTTTCTTCTTGGGCCCTGCAGGAAAACTCATTGCTCACGAGTGACAATTACTTTGCAGCCATTACTGTGTGGTTGCAGCATATTCATCACTAGAAATGGTTGATGAGTGTCACCTTGATCTATGAGCTCAACTGGGTGTCAGACCTCTAGGAAGGGAGGAACTTAGTAGGTACTAAAATGGGACGCTCAGGGAGCTGTTTGGAGGTGTGTTAGTGATTAAGGAGGTGCCATTTGGTTTGAGTCAGGGCTTTTAGCATGTGCTTAGAACAGCTCATGTCTTCCTTATGAGAAAACACCTATTTGCATGTGGTCCTAATTTCTGCTTCATTAAAAACAAACAAGCCAACCAAGTCACAAAAGCTCTGTCATAGAAGGCAAGGATAAAACAAGGGCAGAGTTGTCTATTTCATTAATAACCAGCTTTTCCTAAGAGGCTTCCTATGAAGGTTTAGTGGTTATTATTTTTCTGATTTTTGGAAGAAACAGAATGAACCAGTTCTTCTTTATACAAGCACTGGTACTTTAGAAAGATGCAGCTAACTGGGTCTTGTATGATGCACACCTCAAAAGTGATGGGTAACCCAATTACCTGGAAGAGCTTGGATGGTAGAGACTGGACCTTTTGGCCATAAACACAGCACAGAACGTAGATTCTCATCTCTGTTCTGTGTGAGTGTGCCAGTCAGGAGTGGTCCAGATGGAAGTGACAGATGGCTCACTAACACTAGCACCAGCTAGGGTATGTATCCAGTGAGGCCAAGGTTGACTCCAGATCCAGGGCTGCATCAGTATCATTTTGGACTCCCATGTATTTCCTTGGCATCTCTCTTCCCCTTGGCCACCTTCACTTCTCCAGTTGGCAGGAGGGTGGCCTTGGGCAGATTTGGGCTTCCTGTATTACAGGTAAGCAATGTTAAAGGGATGAGAGGTCTTCGTTCTCCCCCAAGCTTCAGTGTGTGCTTGTATCTGCTCACTTGCCCTTTCCTGAGCCCAGCGAAGCTAGGCACTGGGTTGGTCACCAGCCAGGAATCACCTTGTTAGAACAGAGAAAGAGCAGTTGCTAGGTGGACGTGATCATAGTATTGGGAGGTTCTGCAGTCAGAAGAGGGGAAGACTGGGGTGAGGGGAGGGGTGGCGGCAGATTTATTTGGCTATGCTGGGTTGTAGTTGTGCCATGCAGAATCTTTCAGTTGCGGCATCTAGTTCCCTTACCAGGAATCAAACAGAGGCCCCTTGTGTTGGAAGCGTGGAGTCTTAGCTACTGGATCACCAGGAAAGTCCTTGTACCCTAATTTATTCATTCAGCTCCCATGACCAATTATTTAGATTGTTTCTAGTTTTCACACTTTAAATAAGCCATATGATAAATCTGATAAATTTTTAAGATACATTTGTGATTGCTCCATTAGAATTGATTCTTAGAAACTATTGGATCTAAAGCTCTTATTACCATGGCAGATGGTGGGGGAAAGAATCATGGTCAACTTAGAATCATTTTAGTTGGTTATTGAATCAAATATACATCATCAGTTCTTTATTTTCTTTTACTATGTGGGAAAATAGAATTTGGTAGTAAATACCAAATGATTGTTATCATTGTGTATTATTCATACATTATATTGTTGTTATATATTCATTATGTAACATCTCTAATAAATTGACAATTTGTGTTTTCATGATTTTTTGAAAATTAAATCTAATATTTAAATGATAACAATCTTGATAGAAAACATACTAGTACTTGGAAAAATAGTAACAGCAACATTATCCCCAGTGTGCTTTAATCAACCTGGCTCTAACTAAAGCATTGTTGTCTGGGAAAAGCTCATAAGATTGCATTAAAACAAGCCGCTTGCTGTTCCCCAACCCCACTGCAAAATAACTTTATTGAGATTCTACCAGCTGTACAATCTGTTCTGACATTAGGCTCCTTCTTCCTTTGCCCTTGCTGGTTTAAATTTTTTTTTTTAATGTATTTATAAATATTAAATAGTTAATATAAATAGTTTATAATTTATTTTTAAAAATAAATTAAAATTTATTATTTTAATATTTATTTATTAAATATTTAATTTTATTTATTTAGTTTTCATGTGAAAACTAGAAACAAATAAAAACCAGCACAGCTGGGTTTTGGCTGTGCTGGGTTGCTGCTTGGGCTTTTCCTCTAGCTGCCGTGCGTGGGGGCTACTCTCTAGCCGTGGTGCACAGGCTTCTCATTGCGGTGGCTTCTCTTGTTCAAAGCACAAGGTCTAGGGCATGAGGGCTTCAGTAGTTGTGGCTCCGGGGCTCTAGAGCACAAGTTCAGTAGTTGTGGTGCACAAACTTAGTTGCTCCGAGACAAGTGGGATCTTCCTGGATCAGGGATTGAACCCAGGTCTCCCGCAGTTTCCTGCACTGGCAGGCAGATTCTTTACTTCTGAGCCACAGGGGAAGCCCTGCCCTTGCTGCTTTTGGTTTTTGTTGTTTTTCCTTTCCTTTCATATTTATTTTTTGGCTGTGGCATGTGGGATCTTAGTTCCCCACCAGGGACTGAACCTGTACCCCTGCATTTGAAGTGCCGGCTTTACCACTGGATCGCCAGCAAAGTCTCGCTGTTGCTGTTTTTGAGATGAACAGTTTTATATTCATGAAAAGATAGTTATTATCAATTATGTCATAAGAGGGCGGGTAGGAGGCAGTGAGTAGTATCAGAGGTATTATTAATAGCTTTTCAGGGGAAGGATGTGGCATATGGATTCATGATTTCTATCAAAGTATTCTTTAGATAAACGTAAATGAGTGAGAGTTGAAAGAATAAAGATAAGGAAAGTGAAATGATGAAGACATTTGGGAACACTGAGCAAACATGCTTATAGCAACAAAGAAAAACCACATATTGGTTTTGAAACTGTGCCAACATGTTGAAATGATAGTAGAGGAATTCAAAGAGTTTACTGTTAGATCATTGGCCTGTCTTCCATGTAAGTTTTTGAGAACACCTGCAATGTAGAACATCAGACAATAGAACGTGTGTAGTTCTTTAAAAATAAACCTGAAATATAAATAAATAAAGAGACTTCCCTGGTGGTCCAGTGGTTAAGACTCCATGCTTCTAATGCAGGGGAGGGCGGGGTTCAATCCCTGGTTGAGAAACTAAGATCCCCAAAATAATAAAAAATAAATAAAATAAAAATAGATCTGTAATATAGTTGAGATCAGTACAAGATGACTCTGTCTTCTACTGAATTGAGTGTTTTAGTTGAATTTCTTCCTCTCCTTAGATTTTCTTAATTTGTTTCCTTTCTCTCATTTTTAGTAAAAGATTGCCAGGGAAAGGAGTTACACTTGGTTACCTTGGTTAACACATCAAGAGAGCTGGAAAATCTGGTTACTGGTCTCCAAACAGTCCTGGCCGCAGTGGCATACAACAGGCTAGTGTGGTGCAGTGCCCTCTTTTTCTGTGGGGCCTTATTTCTTCCAGCACTTGCTACCAGCATTAGTCACTTCTGTTCGGGCCTTGTGGTTTTCTGCTTCCTTCCAATAACATTACTTGAGTTAAAAAAAAAAAATCACAGAAATACAGTTTCACAAAGACTGCAGTGATCAGTGTTACCGTCTGGAAGAGTAGACAGGGAAGAAGCAATTTTAAGAAGCTTGAAAAGTTTAAAAACAATGATTATTTCTTTATAAGGGAGGCCTTGAAGCTGTTGGGTGCATGGTTTTTGCCCTTTAAAATGCCATATTTAGTATACCTCCAAACAGTTCAAGCGAGGTGAAGGCTAGGGTAGAGAAGCCTGTCCCTTTGTGACATTTTCAGGACCATAAGTCAGAATGGCAGCAAATGTGTTTCTCAGGATCTCTGGTTTATTCAGCAAATTTAAACCCAGTGCAGAACTGTTCCTACCAAGAGTGACATGAATTCTTTTACGATGCTCCGCATTTCTGTATTCTCTTTACTTGCGTCATTTTGAGCAAACAGTTGTCGGCATTCTTTGTAGTCAAAGACCTTGAGATTCTTCTGTAAAACGTGTTGTGTATGGTCTCCGCAGCCTGGAGATACGGTTCATTCCTGGAGGCAAGTGAGGCAGACCTAGTGGTAACTTTTTGCAAAAATAACTGTCAGTGGAATTGGACAGATTAGATTTGAGCTGGATCTTGAGATGTAGATAGATGGTATCTAGATAAAAACGATCTAGACATCTGTTTCAGCTTCTGTAGAAACATGTTTTGAGTAGATGTTACTCTGTGATTTTTCTTTTTTAATTTACTGATATATTTATTGGCTACTCTGGGTCTTTGTGTGTGGGCTTTCTCTAGTTGAGATGAGCAGAGGCTGCAGTGTGTGGACTTCTCACTGCAGTGGCCTCGTGTTACAGAGCACGGGCTCTGGGTCAGGTGGGCTCAGTGATTGTGGCACATGGGCTGCTCTGCGGCATATGAGATCTTCCTGGACCAGAGATCGAACTGGTGTCCCCTGTATTGTAAGGCAGTCTCCTAACCACTGGACCACCAGGGAAGTCCCACTCTGTGATGTTTAAAAGAAGTCTTTTACAAAGGTAGATCTGTGTGTGGGCGTGTGTGTGTGCCAGAGGAGTGATGGAGAACATGACATTTGGTTGTGTGACATCTCCAAAGGGTCTTCCTTAATGCGCTTGGAACTGAACTTGAAGGCAACTGATCCCTGAATACTGTCCTTCATCAACACTTGTCAGTCCAGCTGAGCTTTGCGGTCAGACAGACTTACGATCATCTTGAAAGATGAATTTTGTTGCTTCAACTTGAGGACTGACCGGACGGGTTCAAAGGAGACCCAGTTACATCCTTGGGTTTCATACCATTGAGGTTACAACGTCCACACATGACCTTGAGCCTGTTTATGCTCCATGTACCCTGCCTCCATTTGTGAGTGCCTTATCTGAAACATAAAGAAACCAAGTTTCTCCTCTTTAGAGGAGATGGTATACAGTAGTGGTTGAGAATACAGGTATAGAGTCAAAGTATTGGAGTTCAGTTCTAAGTTCTGCCTCTCACCAACAGTATGACCCTGTGTGTATGACACACATTATAATTTCTCTGTGTCTCAGATGCTTCATCCCTAAACAGAGATGATAACAAAAGCACCTATTCAACAAGCCTGTTTCCAGGATTAACAGAGTCAGTCTATGTAAAGAACTTAGATAAGTGCTCAAGAGTGTCGTACAATAGAGCTCAGGACCAAAAATAAACTAAAAAATCGAAGTGTATAGATATTAAGTGGAGCCGAGTCCCTAATTGGGCACTAAAAGTAGGGTGCAGTGGTGGAACCCTAAATGCTTCCAAAGGGCCACCATTTGGAAAACAAAATTTAGAAGTTAGCTCCTTGAGATTTTGAGAGAACCAGGGTATTGGAGTAATAGAGTGAGCCTGTTTCTAGGATTAAGTGCCACCCCAAGAGGGCCCTCTCATCTTTGGGCAATAAAGGTAAACTGTTGGCCTCCCCTTGGCATTCAGTTAAAGCTTAAAGTAAGAAGCTTGAGCAAAGGTGCTTTTTTGTTTTTATGCCAGTGAAGAGTGTGGAGATTGAAGAAATTGTCAACTGCACACCTGATTTCTCTTTCGATAATACCACAGACAAATCCTGCCTCATAGGAACTCCTGTCGGTTAGTGTGAAGAGACTGAGGGGAAGCCGTGCTATTTTTCACCCTTTGAGGGGTTGCAGGGGGCCCATTGGATTGCCTTCAGGGGAGTCCCTGCTCCCCGCCTCAGCACGTGGTTCAGCCTCAGAGGGGTGCGACTGATGGGAGTTTCATCTCTTCCTGAAAGGTGCCATTAAACACCACAGGGCTGTTCCTCTTTGCCATTGTTTCTGCCTGTCTCGCAGCGGGATGAGGTCATGACAGAATGACAGGTTTATCTTGGATTTCCTTGTTTGGCCAGCAGCCTAAACATGAAACATCTCTGGGTTGAATGTCTCTGGGTATCATACCATGTCAGGGGCTTGGAGGTGGTGTTGGCTCCTGCCTTGCCTCTTTCTGGAGGCCAGGAGGTCTTTGGGGAGGGGGAGAAAGAGAGGGAACATGTTTATATTTGTCAGCTCACTTCACTGTTCTCGAAGTTGGCACTTTCCCTGCCATCCCAGGCTCCTGCAGCTTGGAGAGGCAGCCTGCGACAGTGCAGAGCCCAGCGACTTCAGGTCCAGACAGAACTGGGTTCACATTTCACCTTGGCCTTTTATAAGGTTTCTCTGCTCTGGATTCCCCATTGCCCCGAGTCCCTAACCCTTCATTGGGATTTCTCACACCCGACCTTGCCCTTACTTTTTCTCCATCGATCTGTAAGCTCCAGGTGTGTGGGGACCACATCTTTGAATTCCATGGGTTCAGAGAACTTTCTGGAGCCTGACTGACCTCGCTTCCACTCCTGGCTGTCTGCCATTTTCTGGCTGGGTGACCTTGGGTAAGTTGTCTAGCTTCTTGCCTGCCTTGGGTGTCGTTCTGAAGATTAGAGATAAACACATGTGGGGCGTCTGGCACCAGGGAGGGCACGGATGGATGCTCAGAGATGTTGGTCCACTCACCCCCAGCTTGGTACTAGCGCCTCAGTGTCTGCCCACACCCCCAGCCACCCGGACAGATCTGTTGGCTGCCTGATCCTGAGCCCCGGCTCATGGCCAACTTGGGCAGGCAGCCTGTTGGCTCGGGGAGCCCCTCATACCATTCTTCGGTGTCCGAAAGAACGTGCCTACAGACAGCACAGACTTTATCCTTGGAATCTCTTGTTTCAGTCCATCCCTAAGAACTTGATAGTAGCCTTTAAAAAGTAACTCTTAAAAATTATTTCAAAAGTATCCATAGTTCTTTGTTAAATAAAAGAGAGAGGGGAATCTGCCATAAATCATCATTCGAATTTCTACTGTCCACTGCGGTATCTATCTATTTCCAGATTTCTCTGTGTGTGTACTTGAACAGCTATTTTCTTTTATTGGGTAGTAGAATATTCTACATTTTCATTTGTATCTGTGGTAGAGGTTTTTAGAGTTCATGAGTAATACTGATGTATGGGATTTTAAAGGGCTCCAAATAAATCCTTGGTTAGATTAAGGTCAGCTTGAGATAATGAAAGTGGCTGGTTCTTGGAAACCCATAAGCCTCCAGCAGTCGTGAACTTGAGGACGCACAGTGGAGTTACATTATGTATGCACTGAATACACCCACATAAAACTGTTGTGAGCCTAGAGGGGGTGGGGTGGGGGCAGAGAGAAAGGGAAGATGGATTGTGTAATGGCTCATTCTGGGTCCTCAGAGGGTATACCCTGGAGTGAGTGTGAAATGAGTTGTGAGTCTCTTTTTTTCTCCTGCTCATCTTGGTTCCTAGGAAACCCTCAGGGTATGACCATAATATGACAACTAAGTGAAAGCTACTTATCTCTCTAGCTGTCTGTCCTAAAGCTGGAGGAAAAACTGGGTGTGCTGGTTTTAATAAGACAGAGGCTATAAATGGTATAGCAAATGAGTGTTCAGACAGATTTTCAAGAGTAGTTTTCCTGTATCCATTTTGTCTTCTCTTGGTGAGTTTCGATCCTAACTCATTTATCAGTCTCATCTCTGGCCTCTACATATAAAGCAGCATTTTCCTTCCTTCCTCCTTTATTTTCCTTCTACACTGAGCTTCTACTCTCTGCTGGGCCTGTGGGATGTAACAATGATTGAATGGCCTTTGTCCTAAATAATCAGCATTGAATTTTAGAGAGAAATATGAAGATGGCTTATCATAATACACAGCCATGCAAGGGAATCTATTAAAGGAGACCACAGCCATTTTATTAAGAAAGTACAGAAAAAGAAACACTTAGTTCCAGCCTGGGGAGGGGTTACATGAGACCACCCAGGAGGCTGTTCCTTGAGCTGGGTTTTTAAGGATAGGATAGAGTTTAGAGAGGCAGAAAAGAGGGGTGGGAGAGATATCTCAGTTAAGGGGAAAAATAAGACTTTCTGAAGGCTTTAAAGCCCAAGCCATTTGAGGGAATAGAGTTCGTGGAATGAATCTGCGATGAGATGGGAAAAGCCTTCCCAAAGCAGCCAGAATTCCTGTTGAGTTCAGAGTAGCTTCCACTGAACTGTGTGGATGTTTACGCTTATTTGAACCCTGTTGGAATATTTCTGGTTTGTTTTATGAAGGGATGTCTCTCACTGAGGATACTGACTCAGGGACGTTTCCTTTTACAGTCAGGATGGCCTCCATCAGACCAATATTGTTCTCAGGCCTTTTTTGTTTTGTTTTGTTATCTTGGATAAACAGAGAGGGGCTGGCTGATTCATTTTTCTAGAAAAACAGGATGCACTAAAATACTGCAAGTGACAATGAAACAGACATGCTCACGTACAATAATAGTTAGAAAGGCACCAAACAATATGTGTAGCAGACACCTCCATGGTGTGGCTGTTCTTCCCCATCTTCATTGTCTTGAGTCCTTGGCCAAGTGGCTTGTTTCTTTGGGTCTTAGTTCCTTCAGATGTCAACTTGGGACCAGTAACACCCACCCACAGGCGGGTCATGAGGAATAGACGTGCTAGGACCAGCATCGGGCACACTCCACTGAAACAACTCCAATGAAGTGGGTGTGAAGGATTTGTTAACAATAGGAACAGTATATTCACAGTGATTTTAAAAAAGTGAAAAAAAAAAACCAACAAAAAACTTTGTAGTATGGGAATGTTCAAATAATACATAAAAGCGCAGAGAGTAGTATAATAAATTCCCACATGTCCATCATCACCCACTTCAGTGCTCAACATTCTTGTTCATTAAGCCACTGTCTCTTTTAAAAATGTTTTAAAAGTTATAATGATTAATTGCTAGATAAATTATTTTAAAGTCAATTCCACATGGTATGGGATTTTGTACAGCTTTTTTTTAGAATCTGAAAAAGATCAGTGGGCCAAAAGAAGAAACTCTTAAAAATGGCAGAAACCACTATTTTGAGCCCAATAGTCACAGCTGAGTTTTAGATGTTTTTGCATTACATCAGAAGATGTTTAATACAGTGGTTAAGACTGTGCTTCCACTGCAGGTGGCACGGATTCGATTCCTGGTTGGGGAGCTAAGATCTTGCACGGTGAAGGCCCCCCCCACCCACCAAAAAAAAGATGTTTACAAATATTTTATTGAAGAGTAACACTTTGAAAGTACAAAATATTGTTTGTTTCATTTAGTGAATGCTTCACATATTGGTTTGTATGTAAGTTAGCATTGGGGTATATATGCAAAGGATTTTTTATTATGGAAGATTTTAAATATACCCTAATACTACTAGAGTAGTATAATCAATTCCTCTGTACCCATCACCTAAGCTGTTGCTCCTGTGTGTCACCCTTTGAAGGATGCTCATGTTGTTTATAAAAGAATTCCTGGGTCAAAATGACATTATTAGTTTGGAAAAAGATGTAGACTCAAACATTTATACTTTTTGGAAAGAAATCCTTAATCATCAGTGCCTTTGAAAAGTGTGTCAGTGATAGCTTCTCAGAGGAACTGATTTTTTTTCCAAATGAAATAAAGTTAAAATTTGCTTGATGTTTGAAAGCAGTTCAAGGAAAAACCTCCTCAAAAGACATGGAAGCAAGAACAAGTTTGGAAGGCCATAACAAAATGTTAGTAGTGGGTTCTCTGGGTGGAGAAATTATGGACTTTCTTTTCTTTTTCCCACCCATGCATCTTTCTGTTTCATTTTTTATTTTCTGTATTTTACATTTTTCCCCCAGCATAAGCCTAGATTATTTCATTGTTAAAAAAGTAATAAAACAAATGTGAGTTACCAAAATAAAAGAAGGCATGCAGGGAGTAGAGATGGGCTATATTGAGGCACTGTGTAAGTGCAACAAAGATCCATATAGTCGAAGCTATGGTTTTCCCAGTAGTCATGTATGGATTCAAAAGTTGGACTGTAAAGAAGGTTGAGTGCCGAAGATGATGCTTTTGAACTGTGGTGCTGGAGAAGACTCTTGAGAGTCCCTTGGACTGCAAGGAGATCAAACCAGTCAGTCCTAAAGGAAATCAACCCTAAATATTCATTGGAAGGACTGATGCTGAAGCTGAAGCTCCAATACTTTGGCCACCTGACGTGAAGATCCGACTCATTGGAAAAGACCCTGGTGCTGGGAAAGACTGAGGGCAGGAAGAGAAGGGGACGACAGAAGATGAGATGTTTAGATGGCATCACCAACTCGATGGTCATAAATCTGAGCAAGCTCTAGGGGTTGGTGATGGACAGGGAAGACTGTGTTGCAGTCCATGGCATCTCAAAGAGTTGGACATGATTTATCGACTGAATAATGTAAGTGCAAGGCAGATTCTTTTTTTTTTTTTTTTTGCTGGACCACAAGGCATCTGGGATCTTTGTACCCAAATTGGATTGAACCCATGGCCCCTCCAGTGGAGTCTTAACCACTGGACCATCAGGAAAGTTTGTGGATACCTTTATCTACCAAGTTTTTACCTTTAGTCTTTCTGCTCATCTTCAGCCCTGGCTTGGTCCCTGGTCCTTACCTCTGTTTCCTTGGTACTGGTGCTGGAGAATGACGCTTACCTTCATGGCATCATTCCAGGAGGCCAAGTTGGGAAAACAGTTGAACATACTTCCTAGGCCAGGTCTCTAAGCTGTATTTAGGTTCATTTGTGATTCTGTTTGTATTTGATTCTATTCTGTCCTCTGGTGTTACGTGTCCTGATTTGCCTTCTGAGGCTTCCCTGGCTTCGAGAGGTGGGTGTTAGGAAAAGGCTAGGAGATGATAGATGCTGGGAGACGACATGGGCAGGATGGCTGGGACAGGGACCTCAGAGAGCAGGCATAGACCCTTCTCTCATCCTGAAAGCATAAAAATATCTCTGTGCTCCACTGCCAGCCTGCCCACCTCTACTCTGAAAGAAGAGTTATTCCATTTCTCAGAATGGTTTTCAGACCTGCCTTTGAACCATTGTCTGTCCTGAAGTTAACTCTGATGGAAATAGCTTGGTTATGTAGGCCTCTACATGGGCTTGTGTTAAAGGAACACAAAAATCATGCAGGAAGAGATATTTTCAAGGATTGGTGAGGGTGAGATGTGAGTGGAGAGGCATGGGGAAGGGGTTGAGAGGAAACGGCTTCCATGATTAAAGAAGCCATTTATACCAACTTGGTGGTTATGGAAAGTCTGACCTGTGGAATGACAGATGGTGAGAGTCGCTCCTGTTTTCCATGCTGATTTACTCATCATTCAAATATCCTGCTGGTGGAGAAACTCAGTACGGAAGCCTCATCCTCTTGCCCCGGAAATACTTGGGTCGCCAAGTATTAGACTCTTTACGGTCCTTCCCTGAAAAGAAGATATTACTCAGTTGGCAGGCAACTGCGGTTTCTAAGGGATTCATTCAAACTCTATTTATTGTGTACTTGCCAGTACAGAAGGACAGGGGAATTATTATTTTTAAAAAAATTGAAAATATTTATTTATTTATGCTACCTCGGGTGTCTTAGTTGTGGCATGCAAGATCTTTGTGGCATCATGTGGGATCTTTTGTTGAGATGCACTGACTGTCTAGTCGTGGCGCATGGGTTCAGTTGTTGTAGTGCGCGGGCTTAGTCTTTTTTTTCGCCGTAGCAAGGGAAATCTTAGTCCCCCAACCAGGAATTGAATCCAAGTCCCCTGCATTGCAAGGTGGGTTCTTAACCACTGGACTATGAGGGAAGTCTTGGAAATTAGTTATTAATGATGCCTTCCTCTTAAGGACACTAAGTTTTCCAGTGGAGAAGATGGTGATCCGCCTGCCAAGGTAAATGTTGGTGAGTTTTGTTTCCCTCTCTAGTGAATTCAGATTAATCTGTGTGAACTTTGCCCTAGTACCTGTTGTAACAAAATGTGTATGTTGATCAGAGCTTTTGAAGCACAGGATAAACTTATCTCCAGCTCCTGGTCTTTGATCTTGATATTACATAGCACCAAGCTTCCCTGGTGGCTCAGATGGTAAAGAATTTGCCTGCAACGCGAAAGCCCTGGGTTTGATCCCTGGGTTGGGAAGATCCCCTGGAGGAGGGCATGGCAACCCACTCCAGTATTCTTGCCTGGAGAATCCCTGTGGACAGAGGAGCCAGGTGGGCTACAGTCCATTGTGTCACAAAGAGTTGGACGCAACTGAGCGACTAAGCACAGCACAAGCAGGCCGCTGTTCAGGTTTGGCAAGGATGTGTCCACAAAAAGCATTTCTCTTTGATTATTTGGTATTTTATTATTGGAATTTCTAGTCTTCAATGTAGTCCATGTGTCAAGCCCACCAGTAGGAGTATCTTCCTAAAGTAAGTCATAGAATGGAAGGGGGAATCCAGGGTTCCAGTCCAGTTTCCTTGGCCCCTGACTCCATATGGGACATGCAGTAAGTCCAGGTTTTCCTCATTTGCCGAATGGAAGTAATAATGTCTGTCATGGTTGAAGATTAAATGCAAATCCAAATTCTCTAATGACCTATATGGGAAGAGAATCTAAAAAGGAATGGATTCACAACTGATTCACTTTGCTTGTACACCTGAAACTAAGACAAAATTGTAAATCAGCTATACTCTAATAAAAAGAAAGATATATGAAATATTAAATAAATAAAAAATTTTAAAGACCATAGTATGTACAAGTGTTTTTGAAATTAAACTCACATGCAAATATATGATTGGATATAATCATCATTCAGGGAACAAGCATTTTTGAACTTTCATAATGCACTTTGGCTTTTGCTAGGTCCTGGTGAGAGTTGCCATAAATGTCAAGGAAGCAGAAAGAAAGGGGAATAACATTGCCAGTAAGTTAGCAAACATGATGGAACTGTGTTATTAGTGGTTAAACTGTGTAGTCTGCGTGAGTACTGTTAGCTGTGGTGCCACTGTGGCCCTGCTCATACTCTGTAACCCATTTAGATTGGGTCCTTTTCTTGCTCACACTCTTCTCACCTTGGCTGTTTTGTCTCTTACTATATTCCTTTCCAATTTCCTGTGGAATTCTCTGTATTCTACGAGGCTCAGATCAAATATCAGCTCTTTCATGTAGCCTGCTCTGATTACCCCTCTGGATGGTAGGAAGTTCTCTGACCTAGTCAGGGGTTGGCAAACTTTTTCTGAAAAGGTTCAGTTAGGAGGTGTTTCGACTTTGTGGACTACATGGGCTCTGTTGCAGCCACTCTGCCACCGACAATAAATGGGTGGGTGTGGCCATGTGCCAATAAAACATTATTTACAAAAATAGGCTGCCAGCTAGACTAGGGGGCTGAGGCTGCATTTAGCCAACCCTGGTGTATGTCATTGTCCTCAGGGTAGGCTTATTGAAGGCTTCTCAAGGGCAGAGTCCAGGCCTTTTTTGCCCTTGAAATCCCCTGGATGTTTAAGTAGGAGGCTGTTCAGTTTTGATGTTCAAGCCAAAGAATGACTGAATGGCGTTGGGTTTCAGGTCTTGGCATCTTCAGTCCACCTCTGGATGGCCAAGTTCTCCAAGTTTCTGATGTCCTGTCCCCTCTCTGCCCTGCTGGAAAAGGGGTTGTGGGGAGGCCCTCTGAACTTTGTGTACACCTCTTGTTTCTGTATTTCTCAGCCAGCCTTCCATTACTTTGAGCAGCTACTATTTACAACTCAGAGAATTCTTTATTTATACAGCATTGAAGACTGTTTACCCATGTTGAACTAACATTAGGTTTCTTTAAATGTGCTTTTAAAATGAAGAGTGGCCATTTGTAACTTTAGGAACATAACAGCTGGAGTCATGATGTAAGCAAATATATACACCCTTAAATTTCTTTCCAAAGGCCCGGGAATGGGATTTTCCTAGTTGACGTGTTACAAGCCAGTACTTTGTACACTGGTAGAGGAAAGGAATATGGAACAAAATCAAACAAAAAACTTCTGGACATCTTAGGAGTTGTTTTGCAATACTGAGCAGGTATGGATTTGGTACTTTGTTTTCATCTGGAAAATTGGCAAATGAAAAGTTTTAGTATAGATATAATTTTCAAGGTGAGTAGTTTGTAAGGATCATTTACACATTTTGATACTGAAAGAACAGCATATCAAAGGAAGAGAAAAATGCTTTCAGTTCCAGATAATATTCTTTTTTCCCCTTAGGGTAAATAAATTCATTTTCTCTAACCTGGCTATTTGTTGTTGTTTTTTCTGCCTGAGCTCTTCATTTTAAAAGTGAATTGTTGGAGTCTTCTGAATTCAGTTGGGGAAAATGTTACAGACCAGTTTGTGAGTGAAACATTTGCTTTTTTTTTTCACTTTTACCCAATTTTAAGATTTAATGATAGTTACAGTATTCAAGATAATGTGGTATTAGCAGAGGTTTAAATACACAGATCAATAAGATAATATGAAGAACTCAGAATAGACCAAAATGAATATGCCCAACTGATTTTTTACCAAGTTCAATAGAGGCAGGATAGTCTTTCCAACTATTTAAATGGTAGCCAAAGCAACTGAACATTGTTGTTGGTGTTTAGTCAATAAATCATATCCAACTCTTTGTGACTCCATGGACTATATAGCCCACTGGGCTCCTCTGTTCATAGCAAGAATACTGGAGTGGGTTGCCATTTCCTTCTCGATGAAGCATTGCTTTTTAATTTCACTGCAAGTGAGGCAGAAGAGGGCCTTGGAAAAGAAAGGTTATTATTTCCTCTGTGGAAACTTTTATCTTTGTTTTCTGAGTGACTGGTAAAAACAATAGTTTGCTGTGGAGTTTCAATAAGCAAAGAAGAGGAAATAGCATGTGAGTGACTACAGCTGGTTGGCGGGGACAGGGCTGGCTCCTTCTGAAGGTGAAATTTACTGAAGTCACGTTAACTATCTCCTGGTGCAAGGGTTGCTGACACTTTTTGTAACAGGCCAGATGATGAATATTTTAGGCTCTGGGCCCTGTGGTCACTGTCACAACTATTAAACTCTGCCACAGACAATACCTAAACAGTTGAGCATGGCTGTGTTCCAGTGAAGCTTTATTTGTGGACACAGAAATCTGAAATTTCATGTGTCACCAATATTATTATACTTCCAATTTGTTAAAATTATTTTAAACTGTGAAAGCCATGCCTAACTTCCTGGCTGTAGAAGAACAGGTGGTGTATGGGATTTGGCTGCTGGACATCATTTGCTGACTCCTATCTGTCCTAATGAATTAGCATGATAATTTTTTGAAGAGGGGAAGGGTGTAGTGGTCTTTGGTATTCAGTACCTTTTACCGGGCTTCCCAGGTGGTGCTAGTGGTAAAGAACTCGCCTGCCAATGCAGGAAATATAAGAGATGCAGGTTGGATTCCTAGTTGGAAAGATCCCCTGGAGAAGGGAATGGCAACCCACTCCAGTATTCTTGCCTGGAGAATCCCATGGACAGAAAAGCCTGGCAGGCCACAATCCATGGGTTCCAAAGAGTCAGACATGACTGACGTGATTTAGCAAAAGCATGCACCTTTCATTAGATAATTTGATTATGATTAGTTAACACAAATTTGTAAAGAAAATCTCTAGTGGACTTTGGGTGATCCTTTAGGTGTTTTTGTCCCTGACCCATTAATACAGACTTGAGTGGCACTTTGGCCCTTGTTACCCATCTCGTGTGTGGTGGGGTCAGACTAAATGGCTTCTTTATTTTTTTATTTTATTTTTTATTTTTACGTATTTTAGTTTTGGTTTTGCTGGGTCTTAGTGGCTGGGCTTTCTCTAGTTACAGTGCACAGGCTTCCCACTGTGGTGGCTTCTCTTGTCCCGGAACACAGGCTCCAAGGCACGTGGGCTCAGTAGTTGTGGTGCTCGGGCTTAGTTGCCCTGAGGCATGTGGGATTTTAATACCTGACCAGGGATTGAACCCATGTCTCCTGCGTTGGCAGGCGGATTCTTAGACCACCAGGGAAGTCCACTAGATGACTTCTAAAGTGAAAGTCGCTTAGTTGTGTCTGATTCTTTGTGACCCCATGGACTATACAGTCCATGAAATTTTCCAGGCCAGAAGACTGGAGTGGGTAGCCTTTCCCTTCTCCAGGGATCCTAACCCAGCGATCGAACCCAGGTCTCCTGCATTGCAGGCGGATTCTTTACCAGCGAGCCACAAGGGAAGCCCGATAACTTCCAAGGTTTCATGTAACTCTTCATATTTTAAACCCTCTATCACTTGTGCTTCCATTTTTTTTTCTGATGATCATTCTTGCAATTTACCTTCCTAAGAATTATTTAGATATTTATTGGGAAACAAATGTATCCTAATTGTACAGGGCTCAGTGGTGTGGTTGTATGTTTGGATATGGATGGTGGGTTGGTCAGCATACAACAATGTACATTTCAGTGTTCCAAATGAAATTTTTTTACATTGCAAAAAATAGCCTTTCTTATAGTTATAAAAATAATATAGTAATTATACATATATGTTTGTGGGAATTCCCTAGTGATCCAGTGGTTAGGACTCACAGTTTCACTGCTGAGGGTGCGGGCTTGATCCCTGGTTGGGGAACTAAGATGTTGAAAGTTTTGTGCTTTCAAAAAGAAAAAAAATCATATAAAAAAAAGTTTGTTAAAAATATATGAATAATTCAAAATAAAAAATTAGACATTCATATTTGCATTTTTACTGTAGTTCCTCATTTGTTCATTTATTTGTTCATCCAGCACTTCTAATACCTCCTGTGTGCGGACTTGTCTAGGTATTGAGGACCAAGCTGTTCCCCTAATAAAGCCTGAATCTTTTGTTGAAGGCGATGGGTGGGTAGTTTTATTTGTACTTTTCGGAAGAGGTCTGCTTACTCACTACTTGTTTTTCATACACATATTTTTGTTTCAGTTATCTCCTGGCAAATCTCTGAGTAATGTTTTTGAATTATCAGAGGAAATTTTACAGTCACACAGGTCTTTGTTGACTTTCCTAGTCTCCTAAAGTTGTTAATCATGGAAGATGACTCTCATTCCTCACTGACAGAGAATGAATTCATACTTTAAAATTACATTGGCAAATTTGGAAAGTACTTCTTTCAACTTGGAGCTTTACAAAAAGTCAATCAGATAGGTCCTTTAGAAAACTATTATGTCAGGTTATCAGAGGCCACTGAAGTTAATTAATACTGTCAGCCTTCTAAGCGCTACTAGTAGATTTATATTTGTGTTACACAACACTCCTTATAAAAATATTCCACATGCATTTATTAAATGAGTACTAAAAAAAATCACAGGCAAAATAAAAACAACTGAAATACTTAACAATACTTGTTAAAGCTGTCTTACAACTTGGCCTTTATGTCACAAATTTTGTTTATTTTTGTAAAAGGGTGGCATTCTTGGGCTTTACAACTAGAAAAAAAAGACCTTTATAATAATAGTGTTATGATAATAACAGTAATAAATAATCCAACATAGAGAAAGCTGTTGTTCACCATCACTCCCCTTTGACTACTCCCTGCTCTACTCTATTTCTCTTCAGAGTGGTCATCTCTCAGTTTTTCTCCTAAAATAAAGTTAAATATGGCCTCAGACCTTTTTTAAAATTTTTCCTTATTTTTTAAAAAATATTTGTTTGTTTGACTGTCAGGATCTTTCATTATAGTGCAGAGGCTTCTGTCTAGTGGAGACATGGGGGTTTAGTTGCCCCACAGTACCTGGGGATCTTAGTTCCTTGATCAAAGATTGAACCCGGGTCCCCTGCATTAGAAATGAGGAGTCTTAACCACTGGACCACCGGGGAAGTCCCTTGTTTGTTTTTTCTTTTTAAATACATTTATTTATTTTTAATTGGAGGGTAATTGTTTTACAATATTGTGTTGGTTTCTGCCATGTATCAACATAAGTCAGTCATAGGTATACATATGTCCCCTCCCTCTGGAACCTTCCTCCCACCCCATCCCATCCCTCTCGGTTGTTGTAGAGCACAGGTTTGAGCTCCTTGTGTCATACAGCAAATTCACACAGGTTATTTATTTTGCATATGGTGTGTATATGTTTCCATGCTACTCTCTCAATTTGTCCCTCCCTCTCCTTTCCCCTCTGTGTCCACAAGTTCCTTGCTTGTTTGTTTTTAAAAAAATTTTTTTTTTCCATTTCTTATGACCTAAGGCTTTTCACTCATCCATTTATTGCTCCTTGGGATTCCCCTTATTTGAACCCTATCATCTAGTTAATTCTTCTTAAGTTTTGCCTTAAAAGTTCCCCTCTTTGTTGAAGCTTTCCCCAACCTTTCTGGAAACAGATGATTCTGCTTGTTATAAGCCTTATACTTCTTCAGAGCAACTATAATTTATTCTGTCGTTACCTGACAGTAAGCTAGATGAATGTAGAGTCTGTGTTGCCTTTATGTACCCAGCTTGGTATGAATGAACCTGTTAGCTATGTATTTCCATATTCTGCTCACAAAGCAGACTTTGGAGGCAGAGAAGTTAAGCAGTTTGCCTAGGTTGCATCCTTATTCCTGGTGGAGCTTCAGTGCCAACCCAGGTTTGTGTAACCCAGATTCTGTGTCTCACGTGGGCCCTTCAGAGGTATCAGTATTGGCTGCTAATGGGATTCAATGAGAGATCTTGATGTTTCCTCCTCCTGTGGGTCTGTATGTCTTCTTGTAGTCCTCAGTTTTTTCATGATCTATGTGTTTAATTATAACATTTGCTGAAAGATACGTTCAGTTACTGTTTGAGGAAATGGTGGAATTTTTAAAGAAAATTTAATGGCATAGGAATGCATAGGGCCAGGCTATTTGGAACCAAGACTGCCTTGGAAAATCCAGGATCTATATCAGATACATCTGTGTCTTTAAACAGCTTAAAGTTGGGTGGGGCAGGAAAGTACTTATGCATAAATTATTAGTAGAATTCCCTGGCAGGCCAGTAGCTAGGACTCCGGACTTCCACTTCCGCGGGCACGAGTTCAGTCCCTGGTCCGCGAACGGAGATCCCATAAACTGTGTGGCAAGGCCAAAAAATAAAAAATTAATGAGTATGCAGTCAATGACAGTGGCTGTCTGTACACCTGTTTGATCTTTTTCTGCCAATATCTCAGTGATATTGTACAGGCTATCAAGTTCAGGAGTTCAGAACATGAGCTGGTGATAAGAAAGCTTCATGGAGTGGTTGCGGCTTGACGGAGGTCTTATAAGGCATGGCTCCTTTTCAGTAACTAGAGAATCAGTTTCACATCTTGTCTCCAGGGACAAGTCCCTGGTCTAAATCTGCAGCTTAAATCTCTCTTTTGCTTTCCAGACACTGGTGTCCACTTATCCACTAGATACATCCACTCGTGTATACTGTAGTCACTCCAACATGTATGAAGTGAATTCATAATCTCACTCCCAGACTTGCTTCTCCTCCATTGTTTGAAACTCAGTAAATATTGCTCAAGCTGGAACCTCACCTATCAATTCTTCCTCACCTCTCACATCGTCTTTCTCACAGTCCCACTTGATCAGTGTCTCCATAACCTCCCTTCTCTATGTTCCCTGGTCTAGGTCACCAGCGTCTCTTATTTGGGCTCCTGATCACCTCGTTGAGATGGTCTTACTCTCCTCTGATTGGTTGCCAGGCTTCAGCCAGAGTGATTTTCTAAAAAGACTAATAATGTCATATCATCTGTTGTAAAGCTTCTCATTTGGCTTTAGGATAAAATTCAAGTGCCTTAACATGAAAGAGGAGAGTGAAAAAGTTGGCTTAAAGCTCAACATTCAGAAAACGAAGATCATGGCATCTGGTTCTACCGCTTCATGGGAAATATATGGGGAAACAGTGGAAACAGTGTCAGACTTTATTTTGGGGGGCTCCAAAATCACTGCAGATGGTGACTGCAGCCATGAAATTAAAAGACGCTTACTCCTTGGAAGAAAAGTTATGACCAACCTAGATAACATATTCAAAAGCAGAGACTTTACTTTGCCAACAAAGGTCCATCTAGTCAAGGCTATTGTTTTTCCAGTAGTCATGTATGGATGTGAGAGTTGGACTGTGAGGAAAGCTGAGCGCCGAAGAATTGATGCTTTTGAACTGTGGTGTTGGAGAAGACTCTTGAGAGTCCCTTGGACTGCAAGGAGATCCAACCAGTCCATCCCAAAGGAGATCAGCCCTGGGTGTTCATTGGAAGGAATGATGCTGAGGCTGAAACTCCAGTACTTTGGCCACCTCATGCGAAGAGTTGACTCATTGGAAAAGACTCTGATCCTGGGAGGGATTGGGGGCAGGAGGAGAAGGGGATGACAGAGGATGAGATGGCTGGATGGCATCATGGACTTAATGGACATGAGTTGGGTAAACTCCGGGAGTTGGTGATGGACAGGGAGGCCTGGCGTGCTGTGATTCATGGGGTCGCAAAGAGTCGGACACGACTGCGGGACTGAACTGAACGTCCTTACAAGGCCCTTGTGACCTAACCCCTACTTTCCATCCAGATTGAACTTCTTATGTTATTGTTGTTGTTTAGTCACTAAGTGGTATCCAACTCTTTGCTACGCTATGGCCTGTAGCCCTCCAGGCTCCTCTGTCATGGGATTTCCCAGGCAAGAATACTGGAGTGGGTTGCCATTTCCTTCTCCAGGGGATCCTCCCGACCCAGGGATCAAACCTGAGTCTCCTGCATTTCAGGCAGATTCTTTACCCACTGAGTCACATGGAAAGCCAAACTTCTTATAGTTCCTTCTAAAGATTGCATTCTCACTAGTCACTGAGGGCTAGACAGAGGGCCTTCGCAGTGCTCTTCCCTCTGTCTGAATTACGTGTCCCGTCAATTAGTGATTCTTCGCTCCTGCAAGGGCATGGTCCTGAAAGCCTTGTCATGACCCTTGACATCCTGAAATCCAGGGGGTAAGGTGACTGTGCTCCTCAGTAACTCAAGCCTTCCATTGACATTCCCCATTCTGCTTGATGGGGCACAATGAAGAGTTTATGGTTTCCGTTTCGTGCAGACCTTTCTCTCTCTGGTTTCTGTAGGCCCGTGTGCTCACACTTGCCTCCTGGCCTGCCATCGTGTTTGGTCAGGGGCAGGGTTGGGGGGGTGCTGAGGGAGGGTGTGGGGGTGGGTCAGGAGGAAGGGTAGTGAGTAGAGGGCCAGGAGCCTTGGATTTGGCTGACATCTGCTCCCGTGCTCCACACACAGAAGCACTGAGCAGCTGGTCAGCATGTGGGCTGGGAGGAATGGGGCTGGGCCAGGGACTGGGGATTAAGGCAGCCCTTGTAGCAGCAACTGTGACACAGAGAGCACCTGGCCCTCCCGGAAGTCCCGGAGTGCCTTCTTTGACCTCCTTCCTTCACTTCCTGCATTTTCTGAATTACAGCCCTTTTTAAAAAAATTAATTAATTAATTTATTTTTGGCTTCCTTGATAGCTCAGTTGGTAAAGAATCCTCCTGCAATGCAGGACACGCTGATTTGATTCCTGGGTTGGGAAGATCCACTGGAGAAGGGAAAAGCTATGCACTTCAGTATTCTTGGGCTTCCCTTGTGGCTCAGCTGGCAAAGAATCCTTCTGCAATGCAGGACACCTGGTTCAATCCCTGGGTTGGGAAGGTCCCCTGGAGAAGGGAAAGGCTACCCACTCCCATGTTCTGGCCTGGAGAATTCCATGGACTGTATAGTCCATGGGGTCACAAAGAGTCAGGCATGACTGAGCAACTTTCACTCACTTTTTGGCTGTGCTGGGTCTTCATTCTCTAGTTGTGGTGAGCGGAGGCCACCCTGTAGTTGTGTTGGGCCAGCTTCTCATTGCCATGGCTTCTCTTGTTGCCAAGCATGGGCTTTAGGGCTTCAGCAGTTGCGGCATGTGGGCTTATTAGCTCTGACTCCCCATCTCTAGAGACCAGGCTCAATAGTTGTGGCTCACTGGCTTAGCTGCTCCTAGGCATGTGTGATCTTCCTGGATCAGGGATCGAACCTATGTCTCTTACATCAGCAGGTGGATTCTTTACCTCTGAGTCACCAGGGAAGCCCCTGAATTATATTACAGCCTTTTATCATGGAGCCAGAACCCTAGGAGTAAATCAGACCCTGCTATCATGGATTTCCCAAGATTGGCTTCTTTTCCAGTTCCTCCTCTGGTGGCTGAGATGTCAAAGCCAACTCGGATGCTCTTGCAAAAGCCTGTGGGCATCCCCTTCTCAGGTGCCCTGGGACTTGCCGGCTGAGAGCTATAATGATAATGAGGGTGTCCATCCCAGGTGACTGGGTCTGAGGTATTTTCTAGCAGCATGACTTTAGGCAAATTACTTAACCACCAGTACAGTTTCTTTACCTATCAGGTGGGACTGATAATTCGTAATACTTATCTTCTGGGGTTAGAGCATGAAATAAATATCAGAAGAATCGAAAGAAAAAAACGCTTTGCATATTATGAAATATGAAAATATTTTACATAAACAACTTATTTATAGTGTGTTCCTACTGGTAATATTATTGTTGCTGCTTCTACAGTTGAAAAATGTCCTGTGCTTTGAATATATTTTATGAATTCTCTGCCTTTCTAATTCTCTGTGTCTTGAATGCAACATAAAGTCCATGACTGTGGCCGAAGACCATCACTGACCTTGGGTGTGGGAAATGTGTTCCTCATGAAATCTGCACAGCTTCACTTGCTGCTTTCTTGTGTGACATTTATGTAGCACCCGCTAAGCATTTTACTGTGACAGCATTTTTTTTTTTCAGTGACATTATCTCATAATCCAATCATTATTAGGAGAAAATGTCAGTTGATTTTTTTTCATTACTAAGAACAGGAACAAAGAAAACTGTGTAACAGAAAATTTTCTGTGTGGCATAGAGAAATCTAATCACTCTCATGATTTCATCAGTGGGGCAGTACCCAGCTTTAGGGCAAGCTGATGAACTATTCCACTACAGAGTTAACCAAAGAAAGAAGAATTGGGCAAGTGTATAGGGGGTTGGGGAATGTAATTAGAGAACAGAAAAAAAAAAAAAAAACCTCACAATTCAGTTATTAGGATTATTATGAAGGAACTGTCTTTTGAATTGTTTTGAAGCTAAAGAAATCATAAACCAGTATTTTTGTGTGACCATTTCCCCTTGCAATTGAGGTTTATATGCCAAACATTCTTCGTATATCTTCATTAAGATGTCAGAATTCCTTGTGAAGCCTGACTTCATTTGCATTCCCTTGTACAGTTATTAACAAAAGACCCTTTATGTCTCCACCCAGCTTGATTTCAGTCATGAACTCCATTTTCCTTTTATTTATTTCATAGAATCTGGTTACTCAACTGAACTTGGGAACGCATCTCTTGAGGACTTGGTGGGAAGCCAGAGAGAGGTGGTGATGAAAGCAGTTTGTGGGTCCTGGGTGAGTGGGGACAAAGAGGGGCAGGTTAGTGGTGACACTGGCTCCTCAAAGTAAGAGGAACCAGATATTACCTCAAGAGTCTCTTCCTGGCAGATTTTAAACATTCTTACTCAAAGTTAGTATGTTTTGCAGTTTGAAAATACAGTTGGAGCCTCGAGTTGTATGAAGCTTAGTTAGTTGGCTTTAAAATTATGCCTTTCTGATAAATTCTTTGAAAGTCAGTTTAAACAATGATAAAAGTATGAGCAGTTTAAGGGGTTTAGTGACCACTCAAAAGTTGTGTCACAGTAATGATCACCCACTGGAGTTTAAGCTCCTGAGATTTTGTCCTTTATACCAGCAGTACCCAACCTTTTTTGGCACCAAGGACCAGTTTCGTGGAAGACATTTTTTTCCAAGAACTGGAGGCAGGGAGATGGGATTGGTTTCTGGTTGATTCAAGAACATTACATTTAGTGTGCACTTTATTTTTATTTTGTGGCAATCTCAAGATATTCCCCCTTGACTGTGGGGTTAGGGCTCTCATTCCTATGAGAATCTAATGCCACCATTGAACTGACAAGAGGTGGAGCGCAGGTGGTGATGTGAGCAATGAGGGAGTGGCTGTAAATATGATGAAACTTGGATTGCTTGCCACCGCTTGCCTCCTGCTGTGTGACCTGGTTGGGGACCCCTGATTCATACCAAGTGCTTAGGATCCTATGACTGCTGGGATTTGAGGGTTGTATAAACTGGAAAATTCTGAAAGAGATGAGAATACCAGACCACCTGACCTGCCTCTTGAGAAATCTGTATGCAGGTCAGGAAGCAACAGTTAGAACTGGACATGGAACAACAGACTGGTTCCAAATCGGAAAAGGAGTATGTCAAGGCTGTATATTGTCACCCTGCTTATTTAACTTCTATGCAGAGTACATCATGAGAAACGCTGGGCTGGAAGAAGCACAAGCTGGAATCAAGATTGCCGGGAGAAATATCAATAACCTCAGATATGCAGATGACACCACCCTTATGGCAGAAAGTGAAGAGGAACTAAAAAGCCTCTTGATGAAAGTGAAATAGGAGAATGAAAAAGTTGGCTTAAAGCTCAACATTCAGAAAATGAATATCATGGCATCCAGTCCCACCACTTCATGGTAAATGTATGGGGAAACAGTGGAAACAGTGTCAGACTTTATTTTTTGGGGCTCCAGAATCACTGCAGATGGTGACTGCAGCCATGAAATTAAAAGACGCTTACTCCTTGGAAGGAAGGTTATGACCAACCTAGATAGCATATTCAAAAGCAGAGACATTACTTTGCCAACAAAGGTCTGTCTAGTCAAGGCTATGGTTTTTCCAGTGGTCATGTATGGATGTGAGAGTTGGACTGTGGAAGAAAGCTGAGCGCTGAAGAATTGATGCTTTTGAACTGTGGTGTTGGAGAAGACTCTTGAGAGTCCCTTGGACTGCAAGGAGATCCAACCAGTCCATTCTGAAGGAGATCAGCCCTGGGTGTTCTTTAGAAGGAATGATGCTAAAGCTGAAACTCCAGTACTTTGGCCACCTGATGAAAAGAGTTGACTCATTGGAAAAGACTGATGCTGGGAGTGATTGGGGGCAGGAGGAGAAGGGGACGACAGAGGATGAGATGGCTGGATGGCATTACCGACTCGATGGACATGAGTTTGGGTGAACTCCGGGAGTTGGTGATGGACCGGGAGGCCTGGTGTGCTGCAGTTCATGGGGTTGCAAATAGTCTGACACGACTGAGGACTGAACTGAACTGAACAGGGCTCAGAGTGCAATGAAGGAGGGAGGATCCTTGCTGCCTGAAACATCTCACCTTGAGTTGCCTTTGTTCACATCCTTCCCTTATTGTTTAATCCAGATCACTACAAAGTAGTTGTTAGCAAAAATAGATGTGAATGCTCATTCACAAATATGAAAGGTTTTAAAATATCCTGTTACACTGTGACTTTGAGAATGAAAATGTAATTGAACTTTGCTTTGAGTTTTCCTAACATTTTTTTTGAACCCTACATAGATACAATTCTTCTCTGTGGGAAAACTTCTTTACTGTTTCCTCATTTCCTCCAGCACTATTTCAGTGTCTGCAAAATGCATATTGATAGTTTTTCTAGTGGGGTCTGGTTTGTGGTTGTTATTGGTAAATTAGATGTGGTCTGGACTCAAAAGGAGTTTAAAATCTGATAGAAATAAGACCTACCGCAACCACCAGTGTAAAACTCTTTGAATAAATATAAATGAGGTCTAGTGCACCCCAACGCTCACATCTTGCTTACATTGAATTCTTTCTGTATTGAGGCAGCCACTGCGTACTGTATACAAGGTTGCTTACTTGTTATATGGCCTTTAGGGTTGTTTTCTAGATGTTGTAAATATGCACAAATTTCTCAAGTAGTTTAGAGGACTTTTATAAGGTATGTAAGGAACAGGACTTGTTTTAAAAAATCTACAAAGGTTTTTCATATTCTTGGTCATACTGCTTTGTTTAAGTGATAATATAGAATGAAAAATCAGAGCATATATTGGCTTGTGGGTATTTGTACTGGTTGTAAACTAGAAAAGTATTACATATTAACTATGGGAAAATTCTCAGGGGGAGAATTGATCCTGAAGTTTCAAGAAAAGGAGAAATAGTCATTTTTTGGTTGCTTCTTTTAAAATATGCACCCGTCTCTTATAATTTATACATTTTAACTTCATGAATGTTGATTAATTAACCTGAGCATAGTTCTGTGTTTTACTGTGATAATGTAATTTTTTGTGGGAGAGGACAGGGGGGACTTAAAATATCAATTATTAATTTTGCTTCCAAATTTGCAATTTGATCAGACTTGGCAGGAACAGCTTGTCTTTGCTCCATAGTGCCCATTAGAGTGGCTTGCCTAGGCTTAGATAACCTCTGCAATGCAGCTCACTCACATGCCTAGCAAGTTAGTATTGGCTGTCAGCTGGGTGCATCAGTTTCTCCACATTAGGGTCTCTCTATTGACTACTTGAGCTTCCTTATGACATGGTGGCCAGATTCTAAGAATGAACATTCTAAGAGACAGAAAGTAGAAGTTGCAAGTTTTTAAAGACTTGAGCTTGGAAACTGGCACCATATTTTCTTGGTCAAGTAGTTGATAATGTGAATTTTAAACAGGCAATTTCACAATTTAAGGAAACATTTTATTTGAACTTCATTTAATGGTTCTCATGGGTACCCTTAGGGTGATTCCTGTCTTGGGGATGTGGCCTCTTCCTACCAAGGTGTAAAGGAAGGTGCGTGAGCTGAAATTCATGCTTGTTGTGACATTTGTTTTTCTATTCCTGTTCAGGTGAACAGAATGTCGGAACAGAGGACTGGATCTCAGCTTGAGTTTCTTGGAGGGATGAGAAAGGCACACTGTGTTAGGATTGGATGAGAAAGTTGGCAGGCTTCTCTTTCCGCTGGGGCATGTGTCTTTATTAGCTCAGCTAATACTTACATAATGCTTACTCTGTACCAGGCACTTTACATCTGTTAACAGAATTATATTTCCATAGGAGACTTCCTATAGACTCTTCCTGTGTTACAGGTGGAGTCTTGTAGTACTGCTATAATGACATTATTTTTAGAAGAGATTATTATTAATAATCCCTTGCCCTGCTTCATAACTCTGTATAATATATACCTTTTTGTTGTCGTTTAGTCACTCAGTCATGTCCAACTCTTTTACAACCCCATGCACTGGCTCCTCTGTCCATGGGATTTCCAAGACAAGAATACTGGAGTGGGCTGCCATTTCTTACTCCAAGGGATCTTTCTGAACCTGTATCTTCTGCATTGGCAGGCGGATTCTTAACCACTGAGCCACCTGGGAAGCCCATAATATATACCTTGTTGCTCTTTTAAAGATATCATGGAGATATTCTGAAAATGCTTGGAATTTGGTTGTTTTTGAACACATGGCTAAATCCTTCCTCCTGTTCTTGTAGTTTCTCTTAACACTTGGATAGATATTATCTGGGTATATTTTACTTTTAAGTTTAAAAAACATGTGATATAATGATAATCCTAGTCTTTTAGTTTGGGATATTACCACGCTGTCAGGGTTGTCAGGGTCTTCTCTGAGTCTTATTTCCACTCAACACCATTTAGTAGCACTGAGAGCCAGTATAATGAACAGCAGTGCGGGACGGTCCCCTCTTTTCAGCCGAGGTCAGTTGGCAGCTGGCGTACACTGTTTCTTTATTTTGGAAAGGTTTTGCTTGGGCAAAGACTCACTCTTTTAACCAAATCCTGCTTTTCATCTGTTTTTGATGGCAGTGGACCATATTTCCCAGCCTTTTGCAAACATCGCCTGTCTGGCGGGATTTCCTGGACACAGAGCCCTTGACGACCATTACTGGCCAACTTTTTTGAACTTCAGTCATTAACCTGGTTATTTGTTCTGCATTTTCTGCCATGGGAACCAATAAGCTTAGCCTTTTGAAATTAGCCAAGGGTCTAAGAATAATCCATTTGTTAATCAGACCCATTGTTTCCCCCTGCCTTTTAACTTTGACGAATCAAATCTTCTGTCCAGTATCCAGCTGTTAATCTACACATCAGTACTATGTAGAGTGACATTAATTTCTGAATAAGGTTCCCATGGTAGACCTTTGTTGTTGAAGTTTTGGAATTCTTACATTATAGACTGACATGATTCAAACATGGCAGGAATGGAACATCAGTGGCACATGATTAAAAATTGGTTGATCAATCAATGATAATTTTATAGTACAGA
This sequence comes from Bos indicus, assembly GCF_029378745.1. Lineage (NCBI taxonomy): Eukaryota > Metazoa > Chordata > Mammalia > Artiodactyla > Bovidae > Bos > Bos indicus. The sequence continues at coordinate 118,927,068 of NC_091760.1, forward strand.
TATCATTAAATTGCTCTTATACACAAATCATAATATATAAAGTCTGTATGTAATGAGTTGCCCTTAATAATAAGGCAGTCACTTTTTCACCTTATAAAACTAAGCCTAAGGTAAAACCAGTTGCTGCCATTGGTAGACTGTTGATAGTGCCAGTCTTCAGAATGGTGAACAGATCCCTCGAGTAATGGGAGATCTCCTGGGCTTGCACTCAGAAAAAAATAATCCTCATGCCTACATCAGGTTCCCTTTCCTCCGTGGGGTGGGTTGAGATGTTCTGTGAGATGTGTGATTCTCATGCTTCTTGCTGTCTCTTAGGAATGTGGCACACTGCTGCAGAAGACAGATTAACAAAGAAGTTAGATTATATGGTCTCAGGTTTTTTCCCCATTTCTTAATATCCAAGATGTGCATGGAATGTACATTTTTGTCTCCTACGAGTAAGCTCTGATCATACGTAAGTGAAAGAGAAAAGGGGCTTCGATTTAAAAAGAGCTATTTGATAACAGCTTTTCAGAAGCGCAGCCCTTCTAATATGTGATGAATGTATATGTGTTGCTGGATACTATTAGTAGTAAAACCATTTACTTAATAGGGTGAGGCTGCCTTAAAGATACCTGTACATCTGGTCTTCTCTGTAAGGCTACTTGTGAGCTTTACATAGCACAAAGAGCTTGAGGAACACGGGAGTTCTGTTGGGGAAAGTTACAGTACTTACACAGTGTAGTAGATGCTTATGATTTATGGTGTTGTAATCAGTGACCATTGATAGAGATATCCGGGGTGAAATCTGGATGAGTATTAAAGAATCCTGATATTTTCATTATCAGTCTATTTACGTCATTATACAAAGCTTGATGGGCATGGGGCATGGTGATGTGTATATTTGAAACATCCTTGCAAGGCTCTTTTTTGAAAATAATACTGTGAGCTGCCTTTGGATGTGTAACTGTTATAGTCCTTATGGAAAAGTCTGTTTAAATGTATTTTTCTCCTGAGGGCTCAAACATAAAATAGAATTTTAAATATAAAAATGCTAAGACCCTAGCTTTGATGCTTCTGTCACTAAAACAGCAAGAAATTTATCAAAATTTTACTCATTTTTGTCAAATTAAAAAAATCTAAAGATTGAAGTATAGTTGATTTACAATGTTATATTAGTTTCAGGTGTACTATAAAGTGATTCAGTTATACATGTATTCTTTTTCAGATTCCTTTCTATTATTACGAAATGTTCCATATAGCTTCCTGTGCTATACAGTAAGTCCTTGTTGTTTATTTTATATACAGTAGTGTGTATATGTTAATCCCAAACTCCTAATTTGTCCCTCCCCCACTTTTCCTTGTTTGTTTTCTGTGTCTGTGAGTCTGTTTCTGTTTTGTGAGTTCATTTATATTATTATTTTTTAGATTCCACATATAAGTGGTATCATATGGCATTTGTCTTTCTCTGTCTGACTTACATCCCTTAGTATGATAATCTCTAAGTCCATCCATGTCGCTGCAAATGAGTAAGCCACCTTCTTGAATGTGTAAAACTACGGGGACAGTATGATCAACAGTGTCACGAAGCCTCACCCCTTCACCCACACTGTGTGGTTATACCTACCACTGCAAGTTGTAGTGATTAAAAACACCACCTGTATTTATTTTGCTAAAAAAAAAAAAAAAAAAAATCCTGAATGATGCCACTCTTAGAAGTTTTCTCCATTCAGTTGAGTTTTATATCTCCTTGAAGAGGTTTGGAAATAAAGTCTGCCAATTGGAAAGTAAAAATGAATAAAGATGTGGAAGACATCAATTTATCTAAGTGCAGCTCTGTAGCACAGAGGCAGAAGCTAAAAGCAAGTGTTACTTTTCTTGAACTGAAGCCCAACTGCAGATGCTAGAATGGCTGTCAACTGCTTTTCTTCTCGTTGTTGCCCAGCAACGGACTCACATTCTTTAGTGAGAGGGGAGTGGTAGTTCTTACCCCCTTTTGATTTTTCTTCACCCCCACCTGCTCTATGTCCCTCTGTTTCTCTTTTAATACCACATCAACTTCCCCAGCTGTGATTGGACTTATAAAAGTTAATCTTGGAATCGTGTGGCAACCCAGGGCAGATAGTAGGGGACCAGAGACCATGGTTACCACTGTGGCCTCTTCCAACCAAGCAGGAGGCGCAAAGACTCAGGGGTGGGGCGCCCAGCAGCCTGCAGTTGTTTAGAAAGTGATGGCTTGCTCTGCACAGAGCCCATGGGGGAATTCTTGGACTCTACTAGGCTTAATTCTTTAAAATATTTATTTTCTTTTAATTTTGGATTCGGATTCTTAAGATTCTGAGAATTTTCTTTTTTCATCTGAGGGACACTAGCAAGATTACAGAAAATTTCAAGAGTGCTTGGTGTTGGTGCCAGGCAGGCCTGGGTCCAGATTCCTACATGATTTATGAGTTTTAGGGCTTCAGGCAAGTCTCAGAACATAAACTTTTTGAACCTCAGTTTCTCATTCATAAAATGGGGATAATCTCTCTTTGCAGGATTGTTGTATTAAATGAGATAACCATGCAAGGAAGATTCTTGAGATTCTGTAGGAGGCCAACATCTGGGTGGTAACTAGTACTAATAGTGTCAAGAAGGTACTCTCAGTTGTATTCTTGACTTTGGCATTGTGCTGTGAGTTTTGGGGCTTCCTGGTGGCTCAGAGGTTAAAGTGTCTACCTGGAATGTGGTAGACCCGGGTTCGATCCCTGGGTCGGGAAGATCCCCTGGAGAAGGAAATGGCAACCCACTCCAGTACTCTTGCCCTGGAGAATCCCATGGAGGGAGGAGCCTGGGTAGGCTACTGTCCATGGGGTCGCAAAGAGTCAGACATGACTGAGTGACTTCACTTCACTGTGAGTTTTGCATTGTAAGATCTAAGCTAATGTGCTGCTGAGAAACAGATGATGCAAAGTATCTGGTGGGAGAATCTGCCTGTGTGGCTTCTTGTCCACCATATATATAGATCAAACACCATCACCTGTGTTCAGTATTGTCACATGTTTAGGGACTATCACTCTACTTGAGATGGACCAACACCCACCTGAAGGCATGCACTCTCTTGAATACAGGTGCTGATAATTTTAAACAGGTACAGAAAAATCTGTATCTATAATAACTTGATTAAGTGGGTGGGAGGTCAATTCTTTAGAAAAAAATTAATCACTGACTTTCCGAAAGGTTTATAGCAGAATTATTTTTCAAAGGGAGCTCTCTCTGCGTTTAAAATGTGATTAACATAAACCAAACGAAAAAGGATTTCAGCAGGCGCTTTCTGTGGCACAAAGTTAAGTCCACTTGGGTCCAGGGTTGCTTCAGCTCCCAGCATCTTTCTCAGGGCCGTCTACAATGGTTTCCATCACTTACTAGTTTTTATCTCGATTTTAGCTTCAGAATGCTTAGGCTGATATTCATGAGTATATCTTCAAATGCTATTTTAGTCCTTTTTAAATTTTTTTCCTCTCCTTCCTACTGGATCCTTGAGGTGTGGAGAATTTTAGGAAGTAACATGGAGTGGTAGTCACTATTGTCAGCATGTAACAGAGGGAAGGTCATTGCATCTTTTTCATCCTGTTTCCTCATCTGCAAAGTGCTAATACTGGCATTGCTTACTTAACAGAACTACTGTGAAGTCCAGTAATAATAGCAAACAATTTTTTTTCTCCATTCTGTGAATGTCCTCCCCACCACAAAACTGTAATTTTTTTTTTCTGTAGCAGTTTATCAGCTTCAGCCCTATCAGCATTCGATACCCTGTAGTTTTTTTCTTTTTATTAAACTTTTAATTTTGAATTGGAATGTGGCCAATTAACGATATTGTAATAGTTTCAGGTGGACGGAAAAGGGACCCAGCCATACATATGCATGAATCCATTCTCCCCCAAACTCCCCTCCTATTCAGGCTGCCACATATCCTGTAGTTTAACTGTGGGGCTATCCTATGCACCATCGGATGTGGAGCTGCAACCCTGTTCGACCTCCACCTACTAGATGCCAGCAACACCTCTTTTCTGCCACTTTTGTCTCCAGACATATAGCAAACATTTATAGACAATTATGATGTGCATTGGAGAAGGAAATGGCAACCCATTTCCTGGAGAAATCCCAGGGATGGGGGAGCCTAGTGGGCTGCCATCTATGGGGTTGCACAGAGTTGGACACAACTGAAGCGACTTAGCAGCAGCAGCAGCAGCATGATGTGCTGGGCACAATGCTAAGAGCGTTCTGTGCTTTTTTAGTAACTTTAATTTCAAGATAAATTTGTGGGGTGGATGCTTTAGTCCTAATAATAAAATGGTAGGTAATGCTGATTGATGGCTTTCTACCTGCCAGGCTTTGTTTGAAGGTCTTTTTATGCCATAGCTGTTGGTGGGAAACTGAGGTGCAGAGTGATTAAGTTACACGCCCAAAGTTTAACATATACAATATAATGATTTGGTATGTGTGTATTGCAAAATATTTCAGTCCATGGGGTCAGAAAGAGTTGGATACAACTTAGCAACTAAACACCGCCACCAGCGTATTAATATATTGCAAAATGATGAATAACACCCATCACCTCACATAGTTACAGATTTTTTTTTCTTGTGATGAGAACTTTTAAGATCTAATCTCTAAGTAACTTACAAATACACAATACAAAATGTTAACTATAGTCCTGCTGTACTTTATATCACCAAAACTTATCTTTTAACTGAAAGTTGCACTTTTTGACCACCTTCCCCCATTCCCCCCACCCCCTCAACCTGTTAGGCAGGCTCTACTTATGATATCATTTTACAGATAAAGAAACTGAGAACCAGAGAGAGGCTGAGTAACTTGTCCGAGGTCTCATAGGTAGTAAGAGGCAGATGTGGCCTTCAAACCAAGTTTTTTCTGACTCCTCCACCTACACTCTTTCCTGTTGTGCAATATGGCCTCCAGAGACTGAGGTTAAGGGATTAGGTGCCGCTCTAAGGGCTTTCTGCCCTCTGTTTTCCTAACAGCAGAGAAAATTCACATTAGGGCAGGTCCCCATCAAAGGCCCACTATAGCAGAGCTATTTCCTTGTGGATTAAAATCTACAGTTTCTTACTTCCTGAGGTCAAATGGCCACTGTGATGTGGGCTCTCCTTTTCTGAGTTAATACACTTTTCTGAGTCAGTGCACTGACTTAGCAGCAAGTGACAGAGTGGTTTTCCTGGGAGAGCTGTGGTGCCAGGGCCTGCTTGGGTTCCAGCAAGGGTTTTGGGGGGCCAGAGCTAATTCGCTAGTGCAGAATGGTCCAGGAGAAGAAAACATGCCCGAAGGCCCTTGCGTTGTCTTTGTCTGAGAGGGCTCATCTATGGAAGATGGCCAAACAGCAGTGAAGTTTCAGAGCAGACTTAAGTATTTTTCTTAGCACATTTACCATCCACTCCCCTGATTATAATAAGTTGAGAGGGAAGTGTGCTGTTTGACTCTACAAATAGAATTGTAGGTACACTGAACTAATGGTGTCTCTCCAAGCTCTATCAGTTCATGCAGAACTTTGAAAATTAATTGGGGAGGAATTCTACTGAAATTTATTTTGATAACTTGAGACCAGAAAAAGTTGGGAAGATTTTTATTGGTAAAGAGAGGAAAACGGGGCTCGCCTGGTAGTCCAATGGTTAAAATTCCAAACTTCCACTGTAGGGAGCACGGGTTCGATCCCGGGTCAGGGAACTAAGATCTTTCATGCCCCACCGTGTGACCCCCACAAAAAGCAAAAAAGAGAGAGAGAGTGAAGAAATATGACAAAACTTGCTATTTTTGACATTTTTGTATATAAAATTTCAAACATGCATGAAGTACAATGACTACCTATTTATAATATTTATATAAACCCCTTGCTGCTGCTGAGTCGCTTCAGTCATGTCCGACTCTGTGCAACCCCATAGATGGCAGCCCACCAGGCCCTGCCGTCGCTGGGATTCTCCAGGCAAGAACACTGGAGTGGGTTGCCATTTCCTCCTCCAATGCATGAAAGTGTAAAGTGAAAGTGAAGTCGCTCAGTCGTGTCCGACTCTTAGCGACCCCATGGCCTGCAGCCTACCAGGCTCCTCCATCCATGGGATTTTCCAGGCAAGAGTACTGGAGTGGGGTGCCATAAACCCCTTACCTAGATTTAAAAATGGTTAACATTTGCCATATTTGTATCCTATTCTTTAATGGAAGTATTTTCAAGCAAATAATTAACTCCAAATACTTGAGTAGTTATCTCTAAAAATTAAAGACATATTCCTGCATAACAAAATTGTCATTTTTAGACCTAAAGAAATTAGCAATGCTTTTTTTAAAAAATTTTTTTGAACATTTTCAAACCTAGAGAAGTACTGAAGAAGAGTACACTCTTCATTTGAATTCAGCAATTCTAAATGTTTCACCACACGTCTCTCTGTGTATTTTCTTTTTTCACTAAACCATGATTTCAGCCTTGTATACTTCAGCATGCAGCTTCTAAGAGTAAGGACATTCTTTTGCACAATAGCAAATACCATGATTACCCAAGAAAATTAGCCTTTGTTAAATAATATAATTTAATATATAGCCCTTGTTCAAATTCTCCCAATTGCAAAATATCTTTCACCACTGTGTGTGTTCACATATTCTATGCTGTAGTTTTATGCCTCTGCTTTGATTCAGAAAAGTGCTTCTCTCCCCTTTACAATTTTGTTTCTTTTTCACAATATTAAGTTTAAACGTTTTTTTAGACTAGTATTCCACTTGGGTTTCTTAGGCTTACGTTAGGTTGAAAATTTTGACAAAAATACTTAAGTCAGTTTGTGTATTTCTTATTGCATGAAATCAAGATACAAACAATGCCTTCTTAATATCATCTAATTCTCAGTGCTTACTCAGACTTTCCCAGTTGTTTCAGATTTTTTTTGTTTTTGTTCTTTTACAGTGGTTTGTTCAAAGGAAATATTTTGCATCATTTGAAAAAAAAAAAAAAGTAGAAAAATAGACTAGCTTAAATGCTGTTCCTGGTAAACACTTTAGGTTAATGTTTATGTTTCTGCTAGATGCCAACCACATCTTTTTTCTTTTATAGAAATTATTTTTAAAATTGAAATAATTTAAAAAATGACATTTCTCTTAATTACCTTAAAAATGTACTATAATTTTTGTAGAAAAGTACACAGATCTTAAGTATGTTGCCTGTTGAATTTTCACAAATTGGACACACCCACATAAGCAGCTTTCAAGAAATGACTTTCCTAGAACCAAGAAGTCAGAGAAGGCAATGGCACCCCACTCCAGTACTCTTGCCTGGAAAATCCCATGGACGGAGGAGCCTGGTAGGCCACAGTCCATGGGATCCCTAAGAGTCGGACAGGACTGAGCAACTTCACTTTCACTTCTCACTTTCAGGCATTGGAGAAGGAAATGGCAACCCACTCCAATGTTCCTGCCTGGAGAATCCCAGGGACGGGGGAGCCTGATGGGCTGCCGTATATGGGGTCAAACAGAGTCGGACACGACTGAAGTGACTTAGCAGCAGCAGAACCAAGAAGTACCCCATCTGCCCTCTTCTAGACCCTCACAGTCCCCAAGGGTATCACTCTTCTGATGTCTGGTGTGATGGGTTCATTAGTCTGCTCAAAATTACTTCTAGTTCCCTAAAAGAATGAGCACAAACTAGAGAAGCCATAAAAGATATGTATATTTTAGTTCGAAATTATGAAAGCCCACCTTCAATCAAAGACATTGTAAATGATATACTGTATATATTTTCACACAGAATAATTCCCACAACAATGTTTTACATAATGGTTTCATTCAGAGGCTCCCCCTGCTTCCCGAGAAATGGGATTTAATCCAAAACGCTAAAGGTTAAGTTATCAATGGAACTCAAAGGGCATTTTGTTTCCATTTGGATAAGTCATTTAATGTTTTTTAAGTCCACGCATATGTTAACAATGGAGGCAGTCAATTATAGGGGAGCTTAGCAAGGCATTCCTGGAGTTCTCCTCAGTGATGAGCATCTCAAAGTGAATTCAGGAAAAGAGCAACTATTTTTCAAGGAGGGAAATTATTTTAATTAGTAACTCGAAAAGGATAATAAATAGTCAGATAATTCTGAAATTGCTTGGCTTTGGGACAAGTAATTACATTGAGCATGCAGTTTAAAAAAAAGGAAATAAAGAAAACGAGGCTGGGGGCACGTATAATCAATTCGGTGCAAGTAATTACATTATGAAGGCTTCATGATAATTTTATGGTACATTAACAGTGCGGAAAAGCATGCATCCTGCATTCTAGTAAGGAGGCTGGCAGCACAGTGTATGTATACGTCTCTTGACCCAAGGTTGGTTTTCATGAATTTCCAGGCTGTTGGGCTCTGCAGCTGCTAATAGGTAACCATCTAATGGGCTGAACTAAGCAGGGAGATGGAAGCCTACTTGTAGTGTCCAGTGAAGCCTTCTTAGATCACCAGTGGTGGTGGTGGTGTTAATTGCTGAGTCGTGTCCAACTCTTTGTGGTCCTGTGGACTGTATCCTGCCAGGCTCCTCTGTCCATGGAGTTCTCCAGGCAAGAATACTAGATCACCAGTATGCCCATGTAAATTGGGTCGCAAGGGTCCTGCAATGTGCATCTGGGCGGTATTATTGTAGGTATCTGTGGGTGACTTTCTCTGTGAGCCTGGAGGTTTGTTGTTTTTTTTTTTTAATTTTTTAGGGGTTGGGGGCGGGGAGCAGATAGGAATCAACCTTCTCTGGTGTGGTTTTCAATGTGACATACCCTAGTGACATTAGTTGCAAAGTGACTTGCTAAAATTAGAAAGTGAGATTGAACAGCTGGGTTGATGGCCTAAGTGCTGGGTTCCCACCAGTTGTTTCAAGGGGATGGAGCGGAGCCACCCAGAATGCTTTGCAGCAGCTGTGACCCCCGAGCCAAGGAAGCTACATTTTGAAGGCACACTAAGAATAGACAGACTCTTACAAGCTCCCGATTTTGAAGTAAGGAAGAAAGCTAAAAGCTTCTGGGTGCAAAAATTCAGTTCACTTTTTAAAAACACAAGTTTAATTTCCAGCTTTCATAAATGGAAATGTATATAGCAAACATGGAATAGCTTGAAATCATAATATACATATACATGCCCATATATGTCTCTCACTGTCTCTCTCCAGCTCTATAATCTGTATACGAACTCTGCTTTGGATAAACTCAGTCATCAGGTTGCTTTGGTATTACAGCTTCATAGCATTACACTCACATTTGCCCACTGATTCTGGATTCGAGCTGCCTATGTTTTTTAATTCCGGTCAGTTGGGTATAAAAATGGTACTATAATATCTGAAGTATGGGAGGGCACGGCAACCCACTACAGTATTCTTGCCTGGAGAATCCTGTGGACAGAGCCTCATGGGCTACAGTCTATGGGTTTGCAGAGTTGGACACAACTGAGAAACTAACACTTTCACTTTCTTTCATTTTCACATCTGAAGACCATTGTGTGTTCAGGCAGTGCTGCTGAACTGAGTTTGATGCTGTGCTTGGAATAAATACCACAAATGGTTTATTCTGATTCCTAAAATGTATTCTGCCTGCATGAGTGCATGCTAAGTTGCTTCAGTCAGATCTGACTCTCTGGGACCCTGTGGACTATAGCCTACCAGCCTTCACTGTCCATGGGATTCTCCAGGCAAGGATACTGGAGTGGGTTGCTATGCTCTCCTTCAGGGGATCTTCCCTACCCAGGGATGAAACCTTCATCTCTTACATCTCCTGCATTGGCAGGCAAGTTCTTTACCGTTAGTGCCACTTGGGAAGTCCAAAGTATATTCAACAACATATTAATAAAGTGAAAGAAAAGATCACACCTAAAATAAATGTTAGGTTGCTGCTGCTGCTGCTAAGTCGCGTCAGTCGTGTCCGACTCTGTGCAACCCCATAGACGGCAGCCCACCAGGCTCCACCGTCCCTGGGATTCTCCAGGCAAGAACACTGGAGTGGGTTGCCATTTCCTTCTCCAATGCACAAAAGTGAAAAGTGCAAGTGAAGTCGCTCAGTCGTGTCGGACTCCTAGTGACCCCATGGACTGCAGCCTACCAGTCTCCTCCATCCATGGGATTTTCCAAGTAAGAGTACTGGAGTGGGGTGCCATTGCTAGTTCAAACACAGAGCTTTTTGTAACAAGGCAATTTAGGAAGGAAATGTAGCCTTCTGTGTTTCCCAAATTTATTTGATAACAACACTTTTTTGGGGTGCAGGTTTGGGGGATTATCTTCTAGAACTTAAATCCCATAGAATGTACTTGAGGTTACACGCCTGTAAATGCATCTCCTCATAGCCAGTATGACTAAGCCCAAAAGCTTTTGTCACCTGAGAAGTATATTTGATTTAGGTTGAATGTCAGATGAGGTCCATCTGTGAAGTGAAGCTGTTGACAGACTCAGAAGTGTCTTTCCCTACAGAATGACTTAGTGTTAATTACCTCCCTTACCCCCACCTCACGGCACACTTTCATTTTCATCTTTTTGTCAAAATAGTTGTTACCAGGGTTATGGGAATTTTCTAGACCAAAGTTCAACCTGGCTTATTTTATCTTCCTTTTGTAGGACTAAAGAAAGAAAGTGAAATCACTCACTCCAACTCTTTGCGACCCCATGAACTGTAGCCTACCAGGCTCCTCCGTCCATGGGATTTTCCAGGCAAGAGTACTGAAGTGGGTTGCCATCCTTCTGCCATCCAGGGGATCTTCCCGACCCAGGGATCAAATCTGGGTCTCCTGCATTGTAGGCAGACACTTTACTGTCTGAGCCACCAGGGAAGCCCTTGTAGGACCATGCTGACAAAAATTTGTTCAAGGAACATTTTGAAGCAAAATAAGAAAATACAGCTAGTTTATTTAGATAGTCATATAAAGTCATGTTTCTGTCATTTTCCTCTTGATTTCATTTCAGTGTAATAACAGACTTTCTTCTCACATAGACAGCATATGATAATTAATACATGCACATATTCTTGCACTTTGTATTAAAATTATATGTCTGAGTATGCAAATGTGACCCTTTTCTCAAAAATTCATTAAAATGAATCCAGATCCTAACAGTTCTTAGCTGTTTCTTCTAATATAGCTGTTTTCCTTTCAGAGCACATTACAAAAATGTACTTTGTGTAAATGTTAAAAATGTAAATATCATAAAAAGCTAAAAGGGAGTAGCTTAGGAAAAGTAGCCTAGAATTATCTCTAATACTTTTTTCCCATTAAAAAAATAAGTAGGAAAGATTAATGTACACTTAAGTAATTATAGTTATGTGTGTGTGTGCTCAATCACTCAGTTGTGTCGGACTCTTTGTGACCCCATGGACTGTAGCCCACTAGACTCCTCTCCTCTGTCCATGGAAATTTTCAGGCAAGAATCCTGGAGTGGGTTGCCATTTCTACTCCAGGGTATCTTTCCAACCCAGGGATTGAACCTGGGTCTCCTGTGTTTCCTGCATTTACAGGCAGATTCTTTACCATTGAGTCACCTGGGAAGCCAGTTATAGTCAATTAGAAAAGTTAATTACCTAACATTTATAGAATTATAAGTGAACACGTTTATGAAACATAAAAAACATCAATATTTGAATATTTTCCCTAGTAATCAACATTAATAAAGACCAAAGACAAGTCAGGCTGAAGCTGTTATTGTCAGAGTTTCTGAGGGAAGGAACTTTCCAGGAGGCGGGACCTTTAACAGCCCCAGTTCTGGCTGGGAGCCCTGCTCTTGAGAGCCATACTCGGCTGCTACCTTTGTGTCTCCAAATCCATCTTCAGAGTCTTTTTACCTCTTCCTTTTAAGTCACAGCAGAGAGTCTGGCTTTGTGTTTGGTTTACTTTTTTAAAGTAGTATTTGTCTGTCTTCCTCTCCTTCCTCCCTAACATCAACTACAGGATCACATGGAGCTAATTTGTTTTACTGTCACGGGAGTCCTTTTTCTGGACCAGATGGGCCTGATTAAAACCAGGCCAGTTAAAAGGTCAACTTTGTAGGCAAGTGCATACACTCCATGACTCAAGGGGTTCAGGAGGGATGAGGAGGGATGATTGGTGTGTGCTCAGTCATGTCTGACTCTTTTGCAACCCCATAGACTGTAGAAGAGCCCCCCAGGGTCTTCTCTCCATGGGCTTTCCCAGGTAAGAATACTGGAGTGGGTTGCCATTTCCTCCTCCAGGGGATCTTTCTGACCCAAGGACTGAACCTGTGTCTCCAGAGTGCAGGTGGATTCTTTACCACTAAGCAACCTGGGAAGCCCACGAGGTGGGATTGTTGAAGCAAGACGATGGGGGGAAGAGTCTGTCTTGTGGGGCCCTTTCCTCTGAGGGACCAAGCCTGTAGGTGACGTTGTTCCGGGACAGTCAGGCTATCAGCAGCACCAACTGTCTGTACCCTCTTTTCCTTCCTTCCTAAAGGTCCAGATTATTTGTGTCAGCCTCTTTGGGTTCACAAAGCAGTATCCTGTTATGGAAAAAAAAGCCCAAGACCCAACTCTAGAGTAAGTTTGGGCTCTCAGCTGTGTCACATAGAACATCAGGAAATTTATTAAGTCATTTAACTTTTCCCAACTCAATTTCTGGATGTTAAAAATGAAGGTTAGTAAGTCTGCTATGTGAGGGTACAATTAAGGTAATATTTGGAGCTATGAAGTGCTATATACATGTAAACTGTTGCTGTCGGACATTATTATTACCATCATTACTGTGAATATTGTGATGTGTGACTAATAGTCATTATCATGACTGTCACTATTAACTTCATTCGTATGTTCACTCATTCATTCATTTGACAAACATTTATTTATTGGAACTTCCCTGGCAGTCTGTATATGCATAAGGGTGGTGCTAGTGGTGAAGAATCTGTCTGCCAGTGCAGGAGACGTAAGAGACTCAGGTTCAATCCCTGGGTTGGGAAGGTCCCCTGGAGTAGGAAATGGCGACCCACTCCAGTGTTCTTGCCTGGGAAATTCCATGGACAGAGGAGCCTGGTGGGCTACAGTCCATGAGGTTGCAGAGAATCAGACACAACTGAAGTGACTAAGCACAGCATAACCTGGTGATCTAGTGATTAGGATTCGGTTCAATCCCTGGTTGGGGAACTGAGATCCCCCAAGCCATGCAGTGTGGCCAAAAACCCAGCAGCAACAACAAGAGCAACAAAAAGCATTTATTGCGTGTCTACAATATGCCCGAGGTGGTGTACTTTCAGGGTCCATGGTGAGCAGCACTTGGTGGTGGTTCAGTTGACCAGCTTGCTGAATCAAATTAGAATAAATTAATAATGCTTTCATTTGTTTTAGAGGCTGTTACAGCATCCTCTAGGCTTCATGTCCTTCCAGGGACCAGTAAAGAACAAATTTTCCTGGATGAGTTTTTTTGAACACTTGATAGATAAGGGTACATAAGATATGGGTGATTTGTTTGATCCTGTCACTGAGAAACAAAATATTTTGTTAAAGGAAGCTCATTAAATACATTTTTTCCCTCCTTGCTTTTTAAAGTCATTTGTTTCATGAGTAATTTTTGAATATCTGCTGTGGGTCTTCCACACTAGATCCAATATTGGAACTACTGAGAACTTGAAAGCTTATTTAAAGTCTCCTTCAATTCAACATCCTTTAAAAAAAAGTCTCATGGAAAGGAAAAATCTAAATGTGTCCTGTAGAGAAAATACCATTTCCTTTGACCATTATTATGATCTTTATCCTGCTTCTTTATACAGAGTTCCTCTCCAACTCAGTGGGAACTCCTTAGCAGTTCTGAAGGCAGGATGTGCCTTGGAGTGGGAGGAGAACGAGGCTTGTGGTTGGTCATCAGACTAAATTTAAACCATTATTTGGAATGACTATGTAATTAACGTGGGGGTTAAAAAATGAAAAATACAGCTGCAAGGGTAGTTTTCTTCCTTTAATAAGAAAAGAAGTCAGGAGGCATGAGAAGAAAACAAACACAGGAACATGAGGCATGCATTCTCTTTCATGAGAAGAGAATCAAAGATGCACCCTAATCTTTCAAGAGACAATAAATGCCTCTCCCTTCTGGATTAGGAAGATGACAGCAAGAACGGCACCGCAGCTGGGCGTCTCCAGAGCAGACAGGTGCTGGATATAAGATGCCTCCCATTGTCCTGTGAAGTGTAGACAGTGCTCCAGATGACAGGCCCCGCTTGATCTGCCAGAGGACAGAGCTGCTCAGTCTGTTGACGCCTGGTTCACAGTCCCCCAGCTCGCTCAAACAGCTGCCAGAGGCAGCCATGAAATATTGCTTAATTATAGAATTTCCCTTGATCCTCTTTATCCCTTCTCCCGCTCCCCACACCCGGCTTTGTGCCCCTCCCTGGTTCACAGCACCTTTAGGCTGAGCACTCAGGGGAGTATTAGGATGGTGCCTTTTCCAGCTCACAGTTAAGGGACTGACAAGAGGTTCAACTACACTCTAGCTGTGGGCTTATTCTTGGAGGCTGTAATTAGCAGTGTTAAGTTTGAATATGGAATGCAATGTTATTTTTTTCAGCAGGAAGCGAGTTTACTTGGAGCAGGGCAGAGGAGGATAGCTTTTCTCATTCTTTCTCTCCTTTTTTTTTTTTCTGATTAGAAAGTAATGGTTATTGTACAAAGTGGAGAAAGTATCAAGAAATCTAAAGATATGACTAAAGCCTACTTTCCTCTTATTCATATGTTTGGATGTTAACCAAAATAGTATTATGTTCACTTAGTATTATGTTCACTTAGCATTATGTTCACTTTCTATTTTAACAAGTATAGATCCATGTCATGTGTAATGTCTGTTCAGTCTTCCATGATCTGGCAGACCCATAATTTACTTAACCATTTAACACATTTGAGACATAAATAAAACTGCAGTGGACATCTTCGCACATACATTTTGCATACTTGTTTATTGGTTTGAAATTATGTTTGTAATTAACAGGGACATGAAATGAGATTGTCTCTGACATTAAATTAAGATGATCAAGGACTGATGTGATGGTTCGGCACGCACTTGTCTCTTTTCTATTGTCTTGTTCTTACTGAGTAGCTTTCGTTCCTCATGATTTAAAAGGGTTGCTGTAGCTCTGGTCATAACGTCTACTTTCCAAGCTGGAATAAAGAAGGTGGAAAGCAGAAAAGACTGTTTATCCCTTCCATTTAACGAACTTCCCTAGAATTTCACACAGCATTCTGTTTATCATCTCGAACTTAGTCTCTTGGCCACACCTTGCACCCAGAAGAGAGGGTGAGTAGATATTCAGAAGCAACTGGTCATCTCGGCCATATCTTTCTGTTTCCTTGGTATATGTTTCATGGAGGAGTTTCTAATTCAAAGATTTTTCAAGGATTTTGTAATATGTTGACATAACCTCTCCAGAAAGAGGTTACCAATTAAGTTTAGTAATATGTAAGAGTGACCCTCAGTGAGGCTATGGGTTCTTTGGTGAGCATTTTAAGGGCATTTTAAAACTTTTTCATGAAGCTGTGTTTTTATCTTTCTTTAAATCATACATTCTGGAGAGAGTTGATGTAGGGGTTTCTGATACAATTTTTTCTTCAAATCGAGGTCTGTACAAGTAAGAGTATTCCTTCCAAAAATTGGAAGGATGTTGGCCTGAGAATTCAAATGTTATTCACACATGTTTCCTCCACTTTTAAGAACGCTTATTTGGAGATTCAATTAACAAGCAAACCCAGTTTGAAAACTTTTACTGCCAATCAAGTAAAAAGGCACAACCAAGAAGCTGCTCACTCAGCCCATGTCGGTATTAAGATATAAAGATATTTGATTTCTGTTACACCATTTCCTATACATTTAAAAATCATATCAAAATTAAAAGTGCATACACCTAAATAGATGTTTTTTACTATGAGAATTAATGCTAGCTATGATATATTAGTGAAGAACAGTGGGGTTTGGATGGGTTAATAAGTCATAAAAATGGAAAAAAATACATTTCCTGTTCTTTGTTAAGTATGTGTGTGTGTGTTTGTGTGTATATATTTTTTGGCTGCACTGCCTGGTTTATGGAATCTTAGCTCCTCCACCAGGGATTGAACTCAGGTGCTCAGCATTGAAAGGGCAGAGTCCTAACCTTTGGACTGCCAGGGAATTCCCAATAGTAGTATATTTTCGATTAACACACACCTGTGGGTACAAAATCCCATGGACAGAGGAGCCTGGTAGGCTGCAGTCCATGGGGTCACCGGGAGTCAGACATGACTGAGCAACTTCACTTTCACTTTTCACTTTCATGCATTGGAGAAGGAAATGGCAACCCACTCCAGTGTTCTTGCCTGGAGAATCCCAGGGAGGGGGGAGCCTGGTGGGCTGCCGTCTCTGGGGTCGCACAGAGTCGGTCAAGACTGAAGCGACTTAGCAGCAGCAGCAGTGGGTACAAAGCTAACTCGTTTGTTTTGCATTAACAAGTTTGTATAAAGCTATAGTACTTTTTAAGCTAATTTGTTTTTCCATTTTGTTGATTCACAGAAGTTTCAAGTCTTCTTGTGTTTCTGTACCTAATCTGTGTCCCTTCATTTTGGGGTAAACTGTGGGAGTGAACTATTTTGACCCTGTAATTGATTTAAAGAACTTCGTTAGGGTAAAACTTCTTGAGTATTTCTGTTAGGAAGGAGGGAAAGCCATTAGGTACTCTTTTTCTAGTATGTCTTATGCTTTTCACGTCAAGCTGAAATCCTTACTAGTTTATACATGAGACTGAAAGTCTTGGGCTGACACGGGATGCTCATTACCATTAAAAGCGCCTAACAAAGGCGTTAGAGGAATCTCAGCTTTGGCCTTCTCTTACACTGGACCTGAGAGTTGTTATTGTTAGAATGTAGGGTGAGGGGAGGGGTGGTAGTGAAGGAGCCACTGAAAGGCTGGTGGTTTGCTTGTTCTTTTGTGTTTTGAGAATGTTTTTGTCTCAAGATCAATGGTTTGTTAGCTGCTTTATGTGAAATCATATAAATCTGTAGCTTTTGCAGTGAATTAATGCCCACTCTTATTTTTTCCCCATTTTCACTGTACCCTAGGCTGTTTGCTGACAATTTTGCATTTGAATTCCTCAGATCTTTGTAAAACATTGGGATAGATTTTCAGGAGAGAAAGAAGTGGAATTAGTATTTATAGACTGTCATGGGTGTGTCTGGCACTGTGTGGGTTGTTTTGTTATGGGATGAAATATTTAAAACAGCCTCACGCACGAAAGGATGTTCTTAGCCTGTTTCACAGTGGAGGAAACTCAGGCTGGGAGACACTAAATAAAGTTAACTCTTAACTGGTTAATCCAGAGCTCAAAGCCACTGCAGGACTGCCTCATTTGGGTGATGCTCTCAACCCAAGATGCAAAGAAATACACATAAAGAGACGCTTTGGGCTGGGTTTACAGGAAACATAAGCAGTGTTGCCTGGTGATTATCTTCCAGGCCTCCCCTCCCTGCTGGGAAACCTAACTCCCCTTCTTTTGTCTTTGCTCCTCCAAACCGGTTCTTGCAAAATGGGATGCTGGCTCTGAAAAGCACCTCCAATCTTTCTCCAGACCAGGGTTGGGGCTCATGCCAGTCTCTTCTCTAGTTCCATGTATCTTGTCATTCAAACATGTGCATAACGTGGCTGAAGACCAGGGTGGCCCATCCTCTTCCCAGAATTAAAAACAAGAACAACAACAAACCAAAAAGGAATTGGCTCTCCCCACATGAGTAAAGGAGAGACTAGATTAACCCAAAAGAATTCTTGTTTTTTTGGAGGTTTTGCCCTATTTCCTTGGACAAGTGACATTTAGTTCGTTTTGCCCCACCGGAACAAGCAGTGTGTCAATGTCCCATTTAAGAACAACTGGAAAAACAACACGTTGAAACACGTGTTGAGCACAGAGAGCCTGGAAAAACAAATTTCAAAGTATTTGAGCACTTAAAGTAGCTTGGTAGCTTAAAAAATTTTTCTTTTAAAAACTGATTGAGAGATTAAAGCTGCTTCCCAGATGTCAGATGCTGTTGATACCGGAGCGTATCTAACACGCAGCTATTGAGTTAGAATGTCAGGCTCTGGACCTCTTATAGCAACAATAAAAATAGGGTGTGTGCTTTGTTACCCTCAACACCAAACCTTTATTTCATTGCCACTGCCCACCTGATCGCCAGCTTCCAGGTCCCACGTTACATCTTCTGTTACGTCCTGCCAGGGAGGAGAGGACACTGCGGGCATTCAGGATCATATGTCTATTTAAGTAGCATGAATTCAATTCTACATGCCTAGCAAATCCCAACATAAGTATTTGGGGACAGCATCACTTCATCTGGAGCTTGGCTGTAGAAATAGTACCATGTCCTAACCCTGGAAAGATCTGGCTGTGTTGGACTTACTGAAAGACCTTATAATATACACAAAGCTTAGCACACTGTACATTATGGCCCATTTAAAGGATTTACAGTGGTAATTTTCACCACACTCCACATTTGCCAGAACTGCTTTTGGGGCTGCATTCTCATGGAAGATACTGTCCTGGGGTAAATACAGTCTGTTGAATGACCGAATGGATGAATGCCTTTCACTTCCTTTGATAATTTTAGAATTCACCATTCATTAAGATCCTCATCTTCACGTCTCCTCATTACTATCCCTAATTTTTGTTTGTGAAAAAGTGGGAAAATAGATACCGAGCACCTATGTTATACTTGATGCCTGGAAATAATAAAACCTGGTAAAATAAACTCTTACATGGTTGTTCAGCTTCAACACAAGAAACAGTGTGGTTTATAAATCTTTTAATACCATTATTGATCCTGATATGAAAAGCAAAAAAAAAAAAAACAGTGTTGATAATACCATTGCAGTATAGCCCAAGTTAAGTGCTTGGCCAGAGGCAGACAAGAAAACAGAAACACAGTCCTTTTTATTCTCGCTTTTTTTTTGGGAATAGAAAAAGTGAGGTGAAGCAAGAGTTGGCTCAGTTTGCACAGAGGAAGTCAGGTCTGCCCCGGTCATATGGCACTGGGGATCTCAGTGGGGATGAGGGGGTGCCTCTCACACAAAAGCTCACCCTCCGGAGTGAGGTCACTGAGTCACACCTCTGGGTCATGTCCGTGAGTCATGGGCTTCCCAAAAGGCTTTCTCCAGAAGTGGCGCCTTCATGGTGTCCCCAGCTTTCTCACCCCAGGGATAAACGCTGGTAAATAAACCCCTTCAGAAAGGAACTATGATTATTACAGCCTCAAGTGGGCTCACTCTGCACTTTAGGACTGACTGCAGCTCTGCCTGACTCAGCTCTCTGCCCAGATGGAGCAGGTTTGGAAAAGCCAGATTCGTGTAGATGGATGCCCGAGGCTGTCTGAGGTGGAAGTGCCTGAAGACCTTCCATGCTGCTTCGGCTCCTACTGCTGCTGATTTCAACAAGTGGAGACTTCTTGGCACCGCTGAGATGGAAGTCGAGGATTAGAGCCTGGTAGTTAAAAATACAGTCCCTGTCATTCATTTGGAATTCCAGAGAACTCTGAAATTTTTTGAATTGGCAAGGAATGGTAGAGACCGGAAGCATGCACCAAAATAATGCTTCTGGTCTTCTATCATCTTTTATTAGAGGATCCTAAAAAAATCCCCTACTTATATATGAGTTATTATTCCTGTGTCATAGACTGCAGCTATGTTTGATGAGCTGCCGAAGTGAAAATCTGACTGGAACCTTTTAACTATAAATTCCTTGTGGTTTCAAAGAAGGATGAGCTTTCTCAGCCAACACACTTTTGTTATGTGAACAGTTACCTTTATTGTATAGCATAAGAGAGTCAGTTTTTATAGCTTTAGGACTTAATCTACGAATGATATGAATGTTTTCTAATGCATGTGTCAGCTAGGTACATTTGCAGCTTGACTTTTACCTCTTTGTATCTTTTATTCTTATGCATTGGACTAGCAAGTGCTGGTGATGTTTAGGATTTTGGCAGAACAGAAAAAGAATTATAACCAATTGTAATGTAATGAAAGCTGCTTTGGGACGAAGAATCATCAGCTGGGCTGACAATAGGAAAGATGACAACTTGGGAGGGAGATTGGTTGCTTTAGAAAGAAAATAATACATCAGCTGTGCATCTTTTCAGCCAGGTGAAGAGCCAGCACTTTATTTCCAATTGTCAATGTATTCAAAAGACAAGTCCTTATTATCCAGCTGGACTGATAGGGTTAAACAGAGGGGAACAATTTACTGATGGCTACTAATCAGATGGGGTTGCTACTATAGACGAGGGCTTTGAGCTGCTACTGCTATGGGGCTTCCACTGTGACCAGCTCCTACTATTCCCTGGGTTTGGGTGGCTCAGTGGTAAAGAATCTGCCTGCCAGTGCAGGAGACGCAGGAGACGTGGGTTTGATTCCTGGGTTGGGAAGATCCTCTGGAGAAGGAAATGGCAACCCACTCCAAAATTCTTGCCTGGGAATTCCCACGGACTGTGGAGCCTGGTGGGCTACAGTTCAAGGGGTCGCAAAAATGTTGGACGTGACTGAAAGACTAAACAACACGAGGAACTATCTGGAGAGTGTATGTTTCTGAACCTGGGAGAATTATAAGTGTGCATGCCAGCTGTCTTTGTTCTCGTGATTAAGACCCATCTCTGGTGTCAGTCGGAAGAGCCAAGTATCACTGGCAAAAAAGCAAAACATGACAAAAGGCTCCACTCAAAGAAATGCAAGATGTGAGTAAGATATGATGTGTCATTTCCTAGGTCTTGAAATTTAAATCAGAACACACTGCCCACATGTTTAATGTAATTGAAAGGCAGCATTTATCCCTGAAATACAACAAAAAAGTGAAACAGCTTTTACGTATTTGTATTTTAATTCTAATTGGGGAAAATTTTCAAATTTTTATGTGAGTCCTGGGCAAGTCTTCTTGCCATCTGGTACAGGATTAAACATTGGCATAGCATTTGTTTTCTGCTGACAGTGGGTCCAATTTATTTGGCAAGACCTGCCTGGGAAATTATCAACCTCATGCAAATCTGCTTCAGTTTTCATTTTTAACACTGATGAGTTTAACTGAATGGGTTCACAACAAGCGAGTTGCAAACCTATTTTAGTTACCAGTTTTTATGCAAAGCGTCTTCAATCTGTATAAACATTTGTTATAACATTAAGAGGGTGGTGAATTGGCCGACTAAGTCAAAAAAAGAGCTTTAAATGTCTGATTTTTAAAAATCAGCATATTTTACCTATGCCCTCAGTTGGGCTTGTGAAGATTCTGGGGGTTCCAGGAGTATTGTTTTTCAAGTGCCTACCATGTGAGGGCACCTTGCTCTGCCTCCACTGGGCCTTTTCTGTAGTCAAAAGAGCTTGTGTTCCATTGTAAGAGAAATATTAGTACCCCCCCCCCCCAAAAAAAAAAAAAAAAGAATGAAAGGAGAGGTTAAAGAGAAACTGGGATTGGCAGGAGGAGGATGAAGCGAAGAAGCACTGAATATGAATTGAGTTTTGAGCAAGTCAGAGGAGCCTGGTGGGCTACAGTCCTTGGGGTTACAAAGAGTCGGACTGAACAACTAACACTTTCACAACACTTAGAGCCTTTATATTCCCATCTCCTTGGTGTGGTTGTCTATAACTGGGTTTCTCTGGTGGCTCAGACAATAAAGAATCTGCCTGTAATGCAGGAGACCTGGGTTTGATCCTTGGGTCAGGCAGATCTCCTCAAGAAGGAAATGGCAACCCACTCCAGTGTTCTTGCCTGGAGAATCCCATGGACAGAGGAGCCTGGAAGGCTACAGTCCATGGTGTTGCAAAGAGTCAGACATGACTGAGTGACTAACTCTTGCACATAATCATCTATCTAGATGGTAGTAAGAAGCTGCTTTTAAGTCGTGCCCTAACAGCTTGGTTGAGGGAGCCCTGAGTAATGTCCAACACAATTAATGTGAAACTCTGTAATGTATTAAGAGAGGAGGAGTAAAAAGGCCAAACACTTATACTTGCACATGAAATCTTTGCCCACATATATGAGCAAACAGCTTATATTGCTATGAACTCCAAATTCTTTCAAAATTAAACACTCATAATCATTACTATTTTTATATCTTTGTATGCTTCCAGCAATACAAAATGTATTACATAGGCTTTCTCTATTTCAGAAAGTCTTTGTTGTGTGGCTTCCTTCCATGAAGTTAGTGTAATAGGTCATGAACTGGGGGGTAAATTTATCCAAAAAACACCAAGCCTCTTCCTGGGCTATAAGAAGCTGGTGGATTCTGTTTTTGCAGATAAGATTTTATCTTTGCCTTTCACGGTTCTGCCGCCAGTCAAGATTTTATATTTATAAAATGCTTTTCATTTTTATGCCTAACAAGTGCACGTGCACTATAGGAATTATACAATCCAGGCTTGTTGAGCTAAAGGTTGCCAGCCTTGGGCTGGAGGCGGGAGCTGTCTTCTGTGAGTTCACTGGCTAAGGAGGTGAGCTTGAGAAGTGAAGTGAACTGGTCATGAAGTTGGCAGGTGACCTCGGTGATTACAGGTTTCCCAGAACAGCCGTTTTTTCACCCTCAGGAAAAGGAACCAGAGCATTTGTTGGCTTTTTTACCCCTGTTTCATAGATATGGGTGCTGAGACCAGGATGGGTTAAATGGCTTGTCCACATAGGTCACACAAGATTGGAGCTGTATTAAAGCTCAGACATATGTAGGGATCCCCTGGAGATCCGGTGCTTAGGACTCTTGAGCTTTCACTACTGAAGGTGCAAGTTGGATCCCCAGTTGGGGAACTGGATATCCCACAAGATGTGCTGCTGCTGCTGCTAAGTCACTTGAGTCGTGTCTGACTGTGAGACCCCACAGACGGCAGCCCACCAGGCTCCGCCGTCCCTGGGATTCTCCAGGCAAGACTGTGAGGTGTGGCCAAAACAAAGAAACACAACAAAAAACAGAGGAACTCGGGTATGTGTGACTCCCAGCCTGTGGTCTTTCCAGAAGACACAGTTGCTTCACTGTCTCCCAGTAGGATGTCAAGGGTCGTGGGGACCTCAGACCCAGCTGTTCTAGGGATGAGTCTGGAGGTGTGTTGGAGAAGGGATTGTCAGATAGAAAGGGTGGGGAAGGGATGGAGGACGGAAGGAAAACCTGAGAGACTGGGGGAGGGAAGCCTGGAGGCCATTGTCCTCATCCAGGTGAAAGGTCACGTAAATAGGAGCTAAATTAACAATCTCCTGGAGGCTGTTGGGAGGGGCCAGGCCTGTAGGGGAGGGTGATTGGGAGAGTCATAATGCTCTTCCCTCCCCCACTGATTTCAATGGCATTCTAACCCCAAACACAGAATGTTCCTAATACACAAAATGGCTTTCCCAACTTGTGTCTGTATTGAAGAACACATTCAGATTCTAGAAGGAAAAATTATTTAACACAACGCAGCTTTCCATAAACTACCATTTCCAACCTAATATCTTCTCAGAGAAGTGCTTGACCTTTCTTGCCCCCGGGCAAACATGCAGGTCCTCAGAACTGAAGCTCTCACAGACCCTGATGTGGTTGTATATTTGTCCTTTATAAGACTGTGAAGAAAGGCAGTCTGGGAAGTCGTAGTCAAAGGGGCCCCTGAAGGAAGAGGAAAAGATTCCATTACCTTTGTAACAGGTGCCATTTCCATTGCCCACCACCTGGGGCTTCCATGAGAAATCCCTGCAGACATCTTTTTTTTTTTTTTTTTTAGTCCAGGAAAATTGGGTGTTTGAGAGTGTGTATCAAGAAGAGTTTTTCTTTCCCTTAGAGACTGGCTTTTTTTCCTTTATAAAAAGCATGGAGACAGGTAATTGAATCCATTTCCCTTCTTACTTTGGCCACTCAAAAATAGGAGCCAAATCTCTAGTTTATCTCCAGTAACTTTTTAGTACCTATGACCTGCATTTCTTGCATCATTTTCCTTTTCTGTCTTTTTGCACCTTCAGAAGTGTTTTATTTTCACTGGTTATGAAAACAGTACATTATCGCAGTTCAAAACTGGAAAGTATAGAAGAGTTTAGATTAAGGGGGAAACAAATCTCCAGTGAGCATATTATTTGCTTACACGTGTGCGTGCTCAGTCATGTCCAACTCTGCAACCCCATGGACTGTAGCCTGCCAGGCTCCTCTGCCCATAGAATTGTCCAGGCAAGAATACTAGATGGGTTGCCATGTCCTCCTCCAGGAGATTTTCCCGACCCAGAGATCGAATCAGAGTCTCCTGTGGCTCTTGCATTGCAGACAGATACTTGCATATATCAGTCTAAATACTTTGGTATCTTTTTTGGTTCCTCTTTTTAGGGAAGTGGGGCTATGCTGGGTCTTTGTTGTGGTGAGTGGGCTTGTGTAATTGTG
Source organism: Bos indicus (assembly GCF_029378745.1). NCBI lineage: Eukaryota > Metazoa > Chordata > Mammalia > Artiodactyla > Bovidae > Bos > Bos indicus. Next base: position 118,951,392 of record NC_091760.1, read on the forward strand.
GCACTTAGTTGCCCCACAGGATGTGGAATCTTAGTTCCCTGATCAAGGATTGAACCATTGTTCCCTGCATTGGAAGGTGGATTCTTAACCACTGGACCACCAGTGAAGTCTTCTGTTCGTTTTCGTATGAAAGCCGTATAGAATGTGTGTTCATAGAATATACACTATTATGCAGTTGAACATACATATATAAGTGTATATAAATATTACATATGTAAATTTTTAAGGGAAACTGGACTTAAAGCAGCAGAGAGACATTTTCTTTCTTTCCTTCATCATTTCTTTCTCCCTTTCTTTCATCAATTTTTTTTTCCTTTTTTCCCCCGTAGACATTTGCTTGAAGTGGACTCAGCAAGAGAGTGATGTCAGACAGGGGTGGGAGTAGTAGGGAAGTGGAGATTAATTGAGCTAAACTGTGGGTCCTGGCAAACAGTGCAGTATTTCTCTGCACTGAGAAATACAAGAAAGGAAGTGACTCAGTAGCTCTGAGAAGAGGGAGCAGAGATGAGGCAGCAGCATGAAAGAGCGATGGTTTATCCTACGGTTGGGAATAGGATGCGGGGACCTAAATGAATTTAGTTTTCAAATCAAATCATGAGTGGTGGATTAAATTCTTATGAGCAATGCCCTTGCTCTTGGCATTCAGACCAGGTTACGCCCTGGATGTCACATAAACTGAGTTTTAGAGAACTGCCCTGCGGTTGATTGGTGTGCAGGGGCTGGAAAGTGGAGTGGCTTTCTTCTCAGAATTGTTTCAGAGCAAAGAGAACTTCTTCTCAGAGTTGTTTCAGAGCAAAGAGAGCTGCTTACGTATGAAGGGCTCCCTCTTGTACTCAAGTCTTTGGGGAATACAGTGAGTGACACATTTAATTATCAAACCCGCTGGGAACAAAAGTCCTTTAAAAAGCGTTGGCGGGGTGTGGAGTTTGAAGGGTGGGCTGAAGAGGCTCCCACGGTTGTGGGGGCAGTTTTGGGGCTTGAAGCTGTGGCTGAGTTGTGCATCTTTGGGGTCAGATCTCTTAGGATGAGGGTCAGAGTGTCCATCCAGAAAAACTCTGCCCTCTCTCCCAGGGGATGGAGGCTGTCAGCCACAGTGGCTGTCTTCAGACAAGCTGGGCTTCTCTACCACTTTGGGCGTGAGCCTTTCTGCTCTCTGCAGACTTGAGAGTCCCAGCCCACTTGTTCAGAATGGGAAGGGTGAATGGGGGACGGGCATTTGAGAATCCATCATTCCGGTTCCCGTATTGTTCTGATCACTGACAGGGAGCTGAGTGTGTACACGGCAGTATCCTTAAATGTCCAAGGTGGTAAAGAACCCACCTGCCAATGCAGAGACATAAGAGATGCAGGTTTGATCCCTGGGTTGGAAAGATCCCCAAGAGAAGTGTGTGGCAACCCACTCCAGTATTCTTGCCTGGAGAATCCCATAGACAAAGAAGCCTGGTGGGCTATGGTCCATAGGATCGCCAAGAGTTGGACACGACTAAAGCAACTGAGCAAGCACAGTATGTATTACTATATCACTGCTTCTCACTCTGGGCTGTGCTCGTGCTGGTTCTATGGCAGTGTCAGGTTGGTACAGTGGAAAGTATTTCTTGCTTACCGTGTGTTTTAGTGATATGGAATCCTGAAGGAATAGGTAGTCAAAGGGTTTCTTAAGCTCTAATTACTTTGCTGAAGGGAGTTTTCTCAACTTTGACATCCTCATCAGTTGTTCCTCTTTTGGAAGACTGTGACAAACCCCCTGAAGCTGGCTATGAGTCTCCACGAGACCAAAGGTTGCAGAGAATTTTATGAACTCTTTGAACAGAATTACTATTGTTAACCTTCAAGGTGTAACTAAGACAGTTGTTTCTTGATCCTTAGATAGCTGATTTTCATCTTTTTAGTTCAGTCTCCTCACAACCACCACCATCCTTCTCAAGATCGTCTTAGTTTTTTTATTTTTATTCCTCCCAATTTATTTTTGATTATTTTTTAAAGACTCCTATAGCATGAAACTCTACAGTTAAATTTAATTTTGCCTCTTTTATGGAAACTGACTTGTTTTTCTTTTCCTTTTAAATCATACTCATTTTAAAGGCTCTCTTGGGAAAACATCCAAGTTTTCACTCAAGGCAATGAATGAGCATCCATGGCAATAACTTCTAGTCTGGGATGAAGAAATATGAGGAAGAATTTTAGTAGAGGCTGTATTCAAATATGAGGAAATGGAAGCAAAAGAAAAGATAAATATAACTCCATTACAAGAGAGTCACTGATTTAGGTTTAAACTCAGTGATACTAATAGTGGTTTTCTACACAAAGGATTCAAAGGAAGTCATTGCTATTCAAAAGTAAAGTGTGTTTAAAAGGAACGAGGTTGCTCTTTTTCACATGGATCTAGGAGGATCTATAACATGTGGGGTTGGCATTGCCCTTTGGTTTGGGAGAGGCAACCTAGTTACAAGGCTTAGAACAACAGACTGACATTCAGCTTCTGCCATCAAAGTTTGTTGTCTTTGATAAATACAGAAAGATCTTTGATATAGTTCAGAAAACAGATTTGTGGCACCAAATGAGTATGCTTATCTTTAAAAGAAAAATGTACTAAACTCTCAAAAAAGATTGAGTTTATGGAGTGACACAGGGTCTGTAAGGCACCAGGAGTGACTTGTGATGTGGTCTGGAAGGAGGTAGGAAAGCTAGAGGTCCCATCCATCTTTCTGAAGATATACTGGAAACTCTGGGTGGAAGCTGATGTCCTTCTGGTTTCTCTAAGATTAATAACAAAGCTTGGGTGTTGTTTATGACCAAAAGTCTAATCATGTCTTATTCCCCAGAAGCCTTTATGCCTCGGTAATCTGGGTGTCTCCATAATCTAGCACTTCCTACATGTATTTCCTGCTACTCTGTTCTCCAGCTACCCAGTTGTTACCTTGCATGGTAGAACATAAGCTTCCTGGGGACCTCACAGTGTCTTACCCTTAGTAAGAGCTGTGTAATGTCATGTTTATGGGATTGGTTTCAAGGGCCCTGTCTTTGGCTGGGGCCAGGTGGAGGTGTCTCATTATGTCAATTACATGAGCTGGGAGAGTATGGGAGGGCTGATGGGCAGGAGAGCAGGGTCCTGCTTTGGAAGAGGAGTTTGTGCCATGGTATCCCAATGCTTGGATGGCAGTGAGCACTGGGGACTGGAGAACATAGGCTCCTTGGACTTGGGGAAGTATGCTGGGGCTGGTCCATCCTTGGTAAGGCAGGAAACCCTTAAAAGGGCGTTTGCACATGGAGGCAACTGGTCAACTAAATCATGGACTTACTGTCAGAGAGTCCCCTGCAAAATCCCCATATCATGGCCCAACTTGGATGGAGGGTAAGTGGGCAAGCTTGATGTTGGCCGGAAACAATGTGTCAACCTCCTGTAAGCAGATTCTGAAGGAAGAAAGGCCAGCATCATTTAACTGTTGTGTTGTTACTGGTGATGATGATAATGATGCTAACAATTAAAGAGATAATTGTTTTCCTTCTTTTAGTCACATAGAAAAAATCACCACATGGCAAGACCCTAGGAAGGCGATGAATCAGCCCCTGAATCATATGAACCTCCACCCAGCTGCCACTTCCACACCAGCGCCCCAGAGGTCCATGGCCGTGTCTCAGCCGAATCTTGGTAAGCTTTGACTCGGAGCTGGATAAATAGATGTTCAAGCAAGGGCCTCTGGAGCTCAGAAGCAGCTTTGGTTGCCTCAGTGCCTACTCATATACCCAGATAGTATCCTTTCCTCCCTTTTGGCTGCATTACCCTTTCACTGCCCTTGCCGTCTTTTCTTGGCCTCTTGGCTATGTGGTTCATGACATGCTATCCAGCTTGACGCTACAGCTCCAGCATCCTCTCCAGTTACCTTTATTGAAGCTCTTGGAAAAATCACTTAGGCCTCCTGTCTTCACCCACACCAAGGCAAGAAGGGTACTTATCCTTTTCCTGTGAATTTGGTCCCTGAAGAGTACCAAAGGGTACAATTCTGGCTTCAAATCTCTTTGCTTCCTTCCTTTTCTTCTCCCTCATAATGTGCAACTGATACCAGACTAGGTATTTTCTTGACTTATCTCATGCAGTCCTCACAACAACCCTAAAAGAAGTGATAGCACTCCCATTTTATATATGCAGAAACTTTTCCAAAGTCCCGGCTTGTGCGCTAGTAGAGCCAGAATTGAAACTGAGGTTGGTCTGGTTGTAGGATGCATTCAACCCTTGCATAATCTGCGAGTGGCTTCTCCCCACATCTACCCTAGGAAAGGACGGTTCACATTTCACTTCATTTTGAATAGGTGTGATTTTTAGTCTTGAGATTAGTTTCTGCTAATTGCAAAACAAGTAAATTTCCACCCACTGGAGAGAATCCGGTGTGAATGAATACACTCCTGCAACAGAACCAATCAGCTTTTGTTGCTAGCCATTCTTCCCTGCCCCTAAAAGGTAAAGTTTTTAAAAAGATAGTGCATTTTCAGGTGACGTTTCCATTTAAGATCAGATGTCCAGATACTGTTTTATACACAGAACAGAATTTTAGAGAATGAAAAGAATCTCTGTTGGATTTTCAAGAATGAACAGATAAAAATGGAAGCAGTTTTCCTAGACACCCTCCATTTATAACTGTGGCTTAGCCATAGTGAGTATGGACTCAAGGAGATCTGAGTCAGTATACTCAAGTAAATATGTTGTCCCTTCTTTCAGGAAGTCTGGATCTACCATTTTAAAGCCTGCAGATGTAAAATATATACAAAAGACAAATGACTTGGAACAGCCTCTGTTGTGTTTCGTATCTAAAGGGCAGATCAAGGAAAATGGTGCCAGTGCTTGTATGAGCAGTGGTAAACCAAAGCTTCCCATGAGTCATTTGTCCCCAGTATATCAGAGCTCAAGTAGAAAGCAGATGTGAGTACAGCAAAGAAACCACAAATTAGGTAACATTAGACTGTTTCAGGGTTTCTTTAACCATTTAATTTTTACTGAAAGTTCTAAAAGCTGATTATTAAAGTATTATTGCTAACTTTGTAGTCAGTCTTCATTGGAAAAGATCTTTCATGGACCTGGTTAAAAAAACTCAAACTCTTTTTCAAAGGGGTGTCAAAAAGCAAGTCTCCCTGTGATCACCATGCCTCGGTCCTTTATGTGTTGCCTGGAGTCAATCAGTGTTTCCAGTCTTATGTACGTTTCTTCACATAAATGCTGGCACATTATATCCACTGTTCTGCACCTTGGTTTTTCCACTTTCATATCTGTACACACAAAGTTGTCTTGTTTTTTTTTTTTTAAATTACCCAATATAAATATTTAACTGGCCTCCATCTGATGGGTGTTGAGATTTAGTGTGTTGTTAGTGCACCCAATATTGGAGTGAACATCCTTGTTTATGCTCGTTTATGTACTTCCCTTAATTTTTAAAAATTGCACAAGTAGGAAGAGGACTAGATTAGAAGGACTTTGATGCTAAAAACTCAATACTGAAAGCACAGGTGAGGTCCTCCCTCACCTTGCAACACACTAAAAGCCCAACTGTTGGTAAAGTTCATCTAAAGAAATTGTAATCGGAATGTCTGAAACAAGTTTACCTGTGGCTGAATGAAATACTTTTCCCCAGATCTCTAATAAATTGGGGCAGTGAATTTCTCAAGACACACATTCTGGGATTTTTCCAATAATATTTGAGTGTTTGCCCACTACAGAGTGTGTTCCTAGCCTCTTGACAATCACAGATGTATCCCAAGAATGGAAATATAGTGGGGAATCCAAAGTAAGCTCCAAAGACTGGGGATATTTAGAGTCACAATATGGTCCTAATAATAAATGATTTACTCAGAGTATTTTATTTTAAGCTATAGCTTTGCCTGTAGTTTATACTCTCTATTATCAGTCTTTAAAAATAGAACAGATTTTTCTACTTTTTCTTTTAAGATTTAACATGTGGTATTCCGTTTTCATTATTTTGAAAGTAATAGGTATACTTCTGTTTACAATATCTATTTATATTATTAGTGTGTATATGTATATAAACATATATATAAAGTCATTATTTTGAAGATAACTCAAAATTTCTAGGTCTGTTTTATCAACCACAATTTTTTTTTTTTTTTACCTTTTAAGTGGAGAAGATCCTTCTCTTCCTTCTACTTCTTAAATCTCAAATTTTGGTTTTTTCAATGGCATGCATCTGACAAATAAGTGAACTGAAGTCATATGTCCCCTTCACCAATGGGTTTTTAGGTACACGTGAAAATGATGTCAAAATACAGTGAACATTACTGTCAGGTGATGGAATGAGTACCTTTACTAGTCTAATTTATGTATTTCTTGAGCTATGATATGGGCTTCCCTGATGGCTCAGACAGTACAGAACCTGCCTGCAATGTGGAAGACCCAAGTTCGATCGATCCCTGGCTTGGGAAGATCCCATGGAGAAGGGAATGGCAACACACTTCAGTATTCTTGTCTGGAGAATTCCATGGACAGAGAAGCCTGGTGGGCCACAGTCTGTGGGGTCACAAAGAGTCGGACACGACTGAGCAACTATAATCAGTGACATAGCAAAATATATTCAGCAGTAAATCTCCTTATATTGCAATTGTGAGTTTTCCTGTGGATTAGAGACATGGTCCTGGGAGTCAGACTGTCAGAACTGGAGTCTTGGCTCTGCCTATTGGTGACTCTGTTAAGTTGCTTAATTCTGCCTCAGTTTCTCCATATGTAAAATGAGGATTATATTTACAGTGTGAGGAGGTTGTATGAGTTTATAAGTAAAGTGTGTATGTAGATCCATGCCTGGCACATAATGAAATATTATCATCATTGTGTTTTTGGAAATAAGAGCTTTATTTTGTTTTATTTAATTATATGTTATATTTGAGGACAATTTCATTGTTCAAATTAAAAGCTCTCAAAAAAAAAAAAAAAACCCAGGAAAGATTTATTTTAGATTGGTTAGTGTGCTGCTGCTGCTAAGTCACTTCAGTCGTGTCCAACTCTGTGCGACCCCATAGATAGAAGCCCACCAGGCTCCCCCGTCCCTGGGACTCTTCAGGCAAGAACATGGGAGTGGGTTGCCAGCTTTAAATTAGGAACACTATTTTTAACTTTCAGTGAGGATAGCGCCCCCTGGTGCAAATATTTCAGGTCTCCTCCCTTCCCGCCACTCCCTGCCAGCCCAAGAAACCTTTTGTCAGTCAGTAAATCGGTATTACAGTATTCTGGCCTGGAGAATCCCATGGACAGAGGAGCCTGGCAGGCTACAGTCCATGGGGTCGGAAAAATCAGACATGACTTCCGCTCAGTTGTGTCCGACTCTTTGTGACCCCATGGACTATACAGTCCATGGAATTCTCCAGGCCAGAATACTGGAGTGGGTAGCCTTTTCCTTCTCCAGGGGATCTTCCCTGGGGGAATCGAACCAGGGTCTCCTGCATTTCAGGTGGATTCTTTACCAACTGAGCTATGAGGGAAGCTTTTGTCAGTGGATATCTCATTTTTTCAGTGGATATATTCCTGAAACGTGGGTTGTAAGTCAAGTCATATTTTAATTGCAAGAGAAGACACCCATCACTTAAAGGCATCCTGGAATGAGTGACATTGTGAAAGTCATTTGGTGAGTGACTTTGTGACCATACTTTTGTCAGGATGCAGATTTGTTGTGTAATTAACCTTGCTCTCTTTCCAAATGCCAAAGTAAAACAGAATAGTCTCTCAAGGGGTTATTTCAAATAGCCCTCTCCAGCTTGGTCTAATTTTTAACGGAAATTTTTGTTTTCGTGTTTACCAAATTGGATTGTCTGTTAGGTTTTATCCAATTTGATTCTGTCTGGGCAGATAGATCCCCTTTGAGTCTGAGTCCCCAGATATACCCAGTGAATGGTAGCAGAAAGGAAGGTCTTGGAGAACTTTAGACAGTGAAGCGCAGATGGAGATTACCACTGAGTGGAAGCTGTATCACTTGGGGGCTGACAGCTTGTTTGAAATCCTCACTTTTACATGACACAGTGAAGGAGGAAGATTACTGTCCTTGTGAAAGTTGATTTTTTTTTTCATGACACACACCAGGTAGGATTTCATGTCTTTTCAGTGAGTTCGTTGGTATGATTAATTACTATTAATAGCTACTCTGTTTTATTGAAGGAGGGGAAAATGAAGCAAACAAAAAAAAGGACTCTACACAGGCCATATCATAATACATGAAATAATGGGCTTGGGGGAAACGAAACGTGCTAAGGAAATCAGTTAGGTTGTTACGGCGGTGATGGGGGTGAGGCGGAGGGCAGGGACCTTTTGGTATAGTGGTTAATGGGAAAACTTGCAGTCAGAACTGAATTTCTCTCTTGGGTTAGACATTTACTACTTTTGCTTACTCGTTAACCTGGGTCTTATTTCCCTTATTTGTAATTTGGTGATAATGATAGTCTTTTCCCCATAAAAGTTTTGATTATTTAGGTATTGCATATTTTGCAATACTTAATATAGCATAAAAAATGCAACCCCCTCCCCCGCCAGAACTGTATTGTTATCACTATTATTATGAACTGGCAGCCTGGTTTGTTCTCACTTTCCTGGCCCCTGTGTAGCTGGAGGAAGAGCTTGCGGTGTGTGCATTAGAAACGTTGATCTTTTAGACCCTTTGCTTCCATGTTGAGAAAATAATCTTTAAGCCCAGCCAGTGATGGTGAAAAGATGAAGAGACACGTGCTCAAGCCCTGGCTCCTTCATGGGCAGAGGGAGTTTCTGAAGAGCAGGTTCGCCTTGAACTCTACCTGAAGAACCTTCTCCCTCTGCAAGTGTATTGGTGTCCAGGTTTTCCCATTTCTCAGCACGTGCATGCGTGCGTACTAAGTCACTTTAGTCATACCCGACTCTTTGCGACTCCATGGACTGGAGCCCAGCAGGCTCCTCTGTCCATGGGGATTCTCCAGGCAAGAATACTGGAGTGGGTTGCCATGGTCTCCTCCAGGGAATCTTCCTGACCCAGGAATTGAACCCATGTCTCTTATGTCTCCAGGATTAGCTGATGGATTCTTTACCACTGGTGCCACCTACGAAGCCCTTTCTCAGCACCTGAGGACTGAAATCATGCAGTAACTTAAAATCTTCCCATATTTTCAAATGTTTTTGGGGGAGAGAAAGTGACAGGCAATTTTTGCTTTTCTGTGATAATCCTAGCGATCATCAACCATGGTGTGCTGAGCCCCTGTCACACATTAACAGACCTTTTTTTGGAATGAGGCCCCGACCTGGGGTGCCAGTATCCTCCCAGACAGGACAGGAAAAATAAAGACTGTATAACAGCTTCACCAGACTGCCAGCCCTAGCCAGTTCAGAAACTTCTGGTAAAGTGCAGCCAGAGTGTATTTTTAATGCTATAGGAATTTTTAAAATATCACACACTCTCACACACGCTCCCTCTTTGAAGATGTGCCATCCACCAGGCCAGAATCTGTCCTCCAGGTCTGTCTTGATCTGTGCTTCAAATTATAAACACATGTGTGGTTTCCTTGCTTGCTTACTTTTGCAGGGTACGCTTTTCAAGACAAGATGGAAAATCTTGTCTCTGCTCAGTTTGCAAAGTTGGCTCCCCTGTCCCTCTAGGAAGTGTTCAAAGGCACTTAAAGACGTTTTACCAAAAGCAAATAAAATAGCTAAGGAACACCTCAGTCTAGTGTTGCTGAAAGCATGTGGAGAGGTGTCCTGAAAGTTTACTGGAAGTTAGATTTATATGTGGGCTATCTTATTTTTGTCTTTTTCCAGTAGTTACCCCCCCCCCACCCCCCGCCCCGGATTAAATTTATGTAGTGAGTTTATGGCAGACACATCTGGCTACTGTGATTTTTCCAGTTCTGTTCTCACTACTTTTTGAACTTTGTGGTTTCTGCAGCATAAATTAGCCTAATGCGCACAGACACATACACACGCAAATCCAAAGACAAACTGGAAAACCTCCACCTTTGTTGGGGAGAGTTGGGGTGATGGGGCGTTGATAAGATTGCTGTGGTGCAAAGTGGGTCTTTACGGAAGACTGGTGGGCATAGGGAAAGGGGAAGGGGTTCTGTTTTTTTTTTTTTCCCCCTTTCTTGGTTTTAAAAAAGAGAGAACAGGGACTTCCTGGGCGTTAAGTGGTTAAGACTTTGCCTTCCAGTGTAGTGGGTGCCGGTTCAATCCCTGGTCAACCAAAACACAAAACAGAAGCAATATTGTAACAAATTCAGTAAAGACTGAGAAAAGGCCCACATTAAAAAAAAAACTTAACTATTTTCTAAACTGCATAAAATCAACACTATTTTCTTAGATTTAGAGTTGTCAGGATTTACTCTATTTAATCAACATTATCGTAGACTGCACTTTCGGAGTTTCCTAAAAGAGATTCATTACAGTTCCTTCCTTCTAAGGCTTTTAAAGACTAAGTGAAATGGGGCCTGAAAACCAATAATAAAGTCAACTGATCAATTCTTCTTATGCAATAAAGCTGGGCGTAATGTTATATAAGGGTTTTCCAGGTGGTGCTAGTGGTAAAGAACCTGCCTGCCAATGTAGGTGACGTAAAACACTTGGGTTTGATCCCTGGGCCTGAAAGATCCCTCGGAGGAGGGCATGGCAACCCACTCCAGCATTATTGCCTGGAGAATCCCATGGACAGAGGAGCCTGGCAGGCTACATCCATAGGGTCGCAAAGAGTCAGATGTGACTGAAGAGACTTAGCATGCATGCGCACAATAGTATATAAAGAAATGAACCTTGTGTTTTCTTAAATCTCTCATCTATATCAGTATTCATTCATATGCTTGCATTAAGGTGACATGATGAAGACTTGTGTTAATAGATTTTATCACTCCAAATTTAGAAATGTAGGTAAGATAAAGTAAGACTCTTTGATAAGAAGTCTCAAGAGCCATTGAAAATGTTTGATGCCACAGCTTTGCTAAGAAATATTCTTCAAGGTAAAATTCTGAAATAGTTGCTAGGTGAACTGTTTGGAAGACTATACAAAAATGCGTTGTTTATCGGATACCACTGACGTTAAATGCTTGCAATATGAAAATAAATATATTTGTAGCCACTGACACAATTGTCATAGGACTACATAGCACATGGAAAACTGGTTTATTATATCAGTCTAATTTGATAAAGTAGGCAAAATTGTTTATACTATGATTATAATTTTGTTTCTTAAAAAAGACTTTGTTGAGATTTTCTTTTCCCATGAGACGCTGCTCTCAACCTGTGTATTTCTAGCCCATGGCCAAGTGCATTACGCATCACGGGTGCACCATTTTGTAGAATAAGTGTATTGGGTGAATCAATTATGTGTTTTTAGATGTTGATAGAGATTATAATAAGGCTTTTCAATCGGGGGTGGTCCCCTTAATTTTCTTTTAAATATAGTGATATTCTTTTTTTAATAGCCAAAATAAAAGGAGAACTATTTGGTTGGTGAAAGTGTTAATCACTTAGTAGTGTCCGACTCTTTGCGACCCCATGGACAGTAGACTACAGGCTCCTCCATCCATAGAATTCTCCAGGCAAGAATACTGGAGTGGGTTTGCCATTTCCCACTCCAGGAAATCTTCCTGACCCAGGAATCAAACCCATGTCTCCTGTATTGCAGGCAGATTCTTTACCGTGAGTCATCAGAGAAGCCTTGAGTTTTTTATTGTGGGAGGAGGATGGGGTGTAGGGAAGAAAACTCTAGGCTCCGTGTGCAGTTTAGACAAAACCATGAATTGTTAAGCTTCTCTGCAGCTGAGTCTATTTGTGGCAAACAAGTTGTTCCCTAGTCTCTTAAGATTAGTGTTTCTTTAAGTGGGGCCTAGCTGGGTAGGATTCCTTGGGGCATTTGTTAAACACACAACTTCAGAGTCCAGTAGTCGTGTGGATTGCTCCCCAAAGAAGAATCACGGGCAGCTGCTAGGAGGAAGCCCGCCTGGACCCCACCCCTGGGAAATCCTGCCTTGGACCGTGTAGGGTGGGGTCTGGGAATGGGCGCTGTTTTCAAGTGTTCAGATGCCTCTGGTCATCAGCCAAGTATAGGAACAGCCACAGAACTGTGTGCCTTAGCACAGAGATGGGAAGCTAACAGCTGGCAAAAACCCACTCAGAAATCCAGCCTCTAACTTGAGTTACCTGAAAAGAACTCTTAAGTTTTAGCTGTACAACATAGTGATTCACAATTTTTAAAGATTATACTCCATTTATAATTATTACAAAATACTGGTTTCATTCCCTGTGCTGTACGATGTATCTTTATGGCTTATTTATTGTACACAGAGTAGTTTGTCCCTCTTAATCTCCTCCCCCTATCTTGCCCCTCCCTGCTCCCCTCTCCCCACTGGTAACCATTAGTTTGTTCTCTATGTCTGTGAGTCTGTTTTTGTTTTGTTATATACACTCATTTGTTGTGCTTTGTAGATTCCACTCATAAATGATAATAGACAATATTTATCTTTCTCTGTCTGACTTATGTCGCCAGCTTCTGAGTGGGATTTTTGCCTGAAATAGACATTTATGGTGACATTGGCACTTGTCGCCTTGGTACTTGGTGTCAGTGCACACGTGAGCTTTGGTATGTGAATGTTGAAGCCGTTTTCCAGAAATTTCAAAAACCAGGGGAGATGTTGCTGTTTTGCATCCTGATTATTGAAATGTGTTGTATAAATTCACAAGATCAGTGTGTAAGCCCACCTTGAACTTCACTAGCTGAGAACTGACCAAAGAGGCCTCTACAGGCTTAAAAGTAAAAGCGTTAGTCACTCAGTCGTGTCTGACTCTTTGCAATCTCTTTGCGATCCCATGCGATCCTCTGTAGCCCACCAGGCCCCTCTATCCATGGAATTCTCCAGGCAAAAATTCTGGAGTGAGTTCCATTCCCTTTTCCAGGGGATCTTTCTGACCCAAGGATTGAATCCAGGTCTCCTGCATTACAAGCAGATTATTTACCATCTGAACCACCAGGGAAGCCCCCTCTACAGGCTGAAGCCCCTGAAAAATTCCAGAGGGGGTGCCCCATACCCAAAGATGAACAGATCCTCTTAGGAAGGAGGTCAAGGCCAGATCAAGCTTTTCCTTTGTCCCTTTTTTGTAGGCACCATGTTTATTTACTTATTTATTTTTAATGGGTTCTAAACTCTTCACCAAGCTGTAGGCCTCGGTTGAGAATTTTAAAAATAATTTGGACAGTTTTAGTACATCTGCTGGCTGACTTTCAGTAGTTTGCCCCCAGGAGCTTCCTTGCTGTGGAGAATGTCATCCAGTTCAAGTTTTAGGCAGAGGGATGCTGGGATGGTAGTCATTTGGCCATTTGTTCCAAATTGATGTGTTGAGTGACATCTGGACACTTTTTCTTTGATCTCCTCTTTGGGGCTCCTGGTGATGTTGACCCTGCCTGGGTGTGATCATCACCACCCCACCCCCCCGCCCCCCCCCCAGTATCAACTGCAAGATTGATTTCTTCTTCCTTTCTGGAAGTCTAAATTTATTCCCAGGGTGTTCTGCAGTTGCTGGTGGTCAGGAACAGCTGTTGTGCCACGCTTGACTTGGAATAATTCTCTGTGATGAAGTCAGCAAAATATTGATAATACCATAAGAGAATCTAGGAAAACAAAAGCCTTCATGGTCTTTTCTCATTAAGTGTGCCGAAGAGGGGAAGATCTCCCTGGAAAAAGTAAAGCAGGGGAAAATGAGGTCTTAAAACATATTTGAGGCAGCAAGATTCAGGAATGTTATTTTCTCCCATATTATATAATTACTACTTGGTCATCATAAGCAGTACTGATCAGCAAAAAATGAGAAAATAAAAATACTGTAATGTGATCATTCAAAATCACACTAACGTCTCATATTTCTCTTTTTCAAGTATAAATGTAAACAAAAGAGGTTGGAGAATCCTCTAATTCTTTTTTTGCAGCTGCTTTTTTCACTTAATGTATCATGAGCATCTGTTTCAATGTATATTTTTTGATTAGCTGTTTTTATTGGAAAAGTAACACAAACCTGGCACAACATTCATGCAGTTCTAAAGAGTTCCAGAGAGGTAAGATTCTGTCACACCAGAACCCCCAGCCTTTCTCTCCTCCCCAGTGAAACAACGACTACCAGTTTCCTCAGTACGTTGGGGGTTGGTTCCAGGACCTCTGCAGATGCTAAAATTTGAGGATGCTTAAATCCCTTGTATGAAATGGTGCAGTGCAGTCCACCCTCCATATCCACGGTTCTGCATCTGCAGGTTCCATTTCTTTTTTAAAAATTTATTTTTAAAAAATAATTTTTTTTATTTATTTATTTTTGGCTGTGCTGGTTCTTTGTTGCTACGTGGGCTTTTCTCTCACTGGGGCAAGCGGGGCTCTAGGTGTCCAGGCTTCAGTACCTGTGGCTCTTGGGCTCTAGAGCACAGGCTCAGTAGTGGTGGCGCATGGGCTTAGTTGCTCTGAGGCATGTGGGGTCTTCCCGGATTAGGGATTGAATTTGTGTCTCCTGCATTATTAGCAGAAGGACTCCTTACCCCTGAGCCACCAGGGAAGCCCTGCAGGTTCCATTTCTATCCCAAATCGGTTGCATCCTTAGATGCAGAAACCACAGGTACAGAGGGCTATTTGTATTTCAGAAATACTCTATATATGTATGTGTCCTTAGATAGATATGCCTTTTTAAAAACTTAACATATATTAGAGAGCTTTCTAAATTGGCACTTACAGATGTATTTATTCTTTTTTATCAGTAAAAAATATTCTACTCTACAGACAAACCATAGTTATTCAACCAGTCCTCTATGCTGAATATTTAAGTTCTTTGCTAATTGTTTGCTATTAGTAGACAAAGCCACAGTGTGCATTCCTCTATGCAAATCCTTGTGCCATATGCTGTTTATGTGGAGGACAGTTTTGCAGAGGTGAAATTCCTGCGTCCAAAGTTATGTGCATTTCAAGTTTTATTTATTTATTTATTTTTGTTTAATATTTGTCTTTTTTTTTAATTTAATTTAATTAAATTTTTGAACTTTACAATATTGTATTGGTTCTGCCGTATATCGAAATGAATCCGCCACAGGCATACACGTGTTCCCCATCCTGAACCCTTCTCCCTCCTCCCTCCTCATACCATCCCTCTGGGTCATCCCAGTGCACCAGCCCCAAGCATCCAGTATCGTGCATCTAACCTGGACTGGCGACTCGTTTCATATATGATATTATACATATTTCAATGCCATTCTCCCAAATCGTCTCACCCTCTCCCTCTCCCACAGAGTCCAAAAGACTGTTCTATACATCAGTGTCTCTTTTGCTGTCTCGTATACAGGGTTATTGTTACCATTTTTCTAAATTCCATATATATGCGTTAGTATACTGTATTGGTGTTTTTCTTTCTGGCTTACTTCACTCTGTATAATAGGCTCCAGTTTCATCCACTTCATTAGAACTGATTCAAATGTATTCTTTTTAATGGCTGAATAATACTCCATTGTGTATATGTACCATAGCTTTCTTATCCATTCATCTGCTGATGGACATCTAGGTTGCTTCCATGTCCTGGCTATTATAAACAGTGCTGCGATGAACATTGGGGTACACGTGTCTCTTTCAATTCTGGTTTCCTCAGTGTGTATGCCCAGCAGTGGGATTGTTGGATCATAAGGCAGTTCTATTTCCAGTTTTTTAAGGAATCTCCACACTGTTCTCCATAGTGTCTGTACTAGTTTGCATTCCCACCAACAGTGTAAGAGGGTTCCCTTTTCTCCACACCCTCTCCAGCATTTATTACTTGTAGACTTTTGGATCGCAGCCATTCTGACTGGCGTGAAATGGTACCTCATAGTGGTTTTGGTTTGCATTTCTCTGATAATGAGTGATGTTGAGCATTTTTTCATGTGTTCGTTAGCCATCTGTATGTCTTCTTTAGAGAAATGTGTATTTAGTTCTTTGGCCCATTTTTTGATTGGGTCATTTATTTTTCTGAAATTGAGCTGTAGGAGTTGCTTGTATATTTTTGAGATTAGTTGTTTGTCAGTTGCTTCATTTGCTATTATTTTCTCCCATTCTGAAGGCTGTCTTTTCACCTTGCTTATAGTTTCCTTTGTTGTGCAGAAGCTTTTAAGTTTAATTAGGTCCCATTTGTTTATTTTTGCTTTTATTTCCAATATTCTGGGAGGTGAGTCATAGAGGATCCTGCTGTGATGTATGTCGGAGAGTGTTTTGCCTATGTTCTCCTCTAGGAGTTTTATAGTTTCTGGTCTTACGTTTAGATCTTTAATCCATTTTGAGTTTATTTTTGTGTATGGTGTTAGAAAGTGGTCTAGTTTCGTTCTTTTAAAGTGGTTGACCAGTTTTCCCAGCACCACTTGTTAAAGAGATTGTCTTTTCTCCATTGTATATTCTTGCCTCCTTTGTCAAAGATAAGGTGTCCATATGTGCGTGGATTTATCTCTGGGCTTTCTATTTTGTTTCATTGATCTATATTTCTGTCTTTGTGCCAGTACCATACTGTCTTGATAACTGTGGCTTTGTAGTAGAGCCTGAAGTCAGGCAGGTTGATTCCTCCAGTTCCATTCTTCTTTCTCAAGATAGCTTTGGCTATTCGAGGTTTTTTGTATTTCCATACAAATTGTGAAATTATTTGTTCTAGCTCTGTGAAGAATACCGTTGGTAGCTTGATAGGGATTGCATTGAATCTATAAATTGCTTTGGGTAGTATACTCATTTTCACTATATTGATTCTTCCAATTCATGAACATGGTATATTTCTCCATCTATTAGTGTCCTCTTTGATTTCTTTCACCAGTGTTTTATAGTTTTCTATATATAGATCTTTAGTTTCTTTAGGTAGATATATTCCTAAGTATTTTATTCTTTTCGTTGCAATGGTGAATGGAATTGTTTCCTTAATTTCTCTTTCTGTTTTCTCACTATTAGTGTATAGGAATGCAAGGGATTTCTGTGTGTTGATTTTATATCCTGCAACTTTACTATATTCATTGATTAGTTCTAGTAATTTTCTGGTGGAGTCTTTAGGGTTTTCTATGTAGAGGATCATGTCATCTGCAAACAGTGAGAGTTTTACTTCTTCTTTTCCAATTTGGATTCCTTTTATTTCTTTTTCTGCTCTGATTGCTGTGGCCAAAACTTCCAAAACTATGTTGAATAGTAATGGTGAAAGTGGGCACCCTTGTCTTGTTCCTGACTTTAGAGGACATGCTTTGAATTTTTCACCATTGAGGATAATGTTTGCTGTGGGTTTGTCATATATAGCTTTTATTATGTTGAGGAATGTTCTTCTATTCCTGCTTTCTGGAGAGTTTTTATCATAAATGGATGTTGGATTTTGTCAAAGGCTTTCTCTGCATCTATTGAGATAATCATATGGTTTTTATTTTTCAATTTGTTAATGTGGTGTATTACATTGATTGATTTGTGGATACTGAAGAATCCTTGCATCCCTGGGATAAAGCCCACTTGGTCATGATGTATGATCTTTTTAATGTGTTGTTGGATTCTGATTGCTAGAATTTTGTTAAGGATTTTTGCATCTATGTTCATCAGTGATATTGGCCTGTAGTTTTCTTTTTTTGTGGCATCTTTGTCTGGTTTTGGTATTAGGGTGATGGTGGCCTCATAGAATGAGTTTGGAAGTTTACCTTCCTCTGCAATTTTCTGGAAGAGTTTGAGTAGGATAGGTGTTAGCTCTTCTCTAAATTTTTGGTAAAATTCAGCTGTGAAGCCGTCTGGACCTGGGCTTTTGTTTGCTGGAAGATTTCTGATTACAGTTTCAATTTCTGTGCTTGTGATGGGTCTGTTAAGATTTTCTATTTCTTCCTGGTTCAGTTTTGTAAAGTTGTACTTTTCTAAGAATTTGTCCATTTCTTCCACGTTGTCCATTTTATTGGCATATAATTGCTGATAGTAGTCTCTTATGATCCTTTGTATTTCTGTGTTGTCTGTTGTGATCCCTCCATTTTCATTTCTAATTTTATTGATTTGATTTTTCTCCCTTTGTTTCTTGATGAGTCTGGCTAATGGTTTGTCAACTTTATTTATCCTTTCAAAGAACCAGCTTTTGGTTTTGTTGATTTTTGCTATGGTCTCTTTTGTTTCTTTTGCATTTATTTCTGCCCTAATTTTTAAGATTTCTTTCCTTCTACTAACCCTGGGGTTCTTCATTTCTTCCTATTCTAGTTGCTTTAGGTGTAGAGTTAGGTTATTTATTTGACTTTTTTCTTGTTTCTTGAGGTATGCCTGTATTGCTATGAACTTTCCCCTTAGGACTGCTTTTACAGTGTCCCACAGGTTTTGGGTTGTTGTGTTTTCATTTTCATTCGTTTCTATGCCAATTTTGATTTCTTTTTTGATTTCTTCTGTGATTTGTTGGTTATTCAGCAGCGTGTTGTTCAGCTTCCATATGTTGGAATTTTTAATAGTTTTTCTCCTGTTATTGAGATCTAATCTTACTGCATTGTGGTCAGAAAAGATGCTTGGAATGATTTCAATTTTTTTTAATTTACCAAGGCTAGAGTTATGGCCCAGGATGTGATCTATCCTGGAGAAGGTTCCATGTGCGCATTTCAAGTGTTAATAGCTGTTCCACTTTTCCTCTAAAATGGTGACATGAATTTATACTCCTACCATTAATGGGGCTTCCCAGGTGGCGCTAGTGGTAAATAACCCCCGACCCCCACCAATGCAGGAGACATAAGAGACTTGGGTTTGATCCCTGAGTCAGGAGAATCTCCTGGAGGACAGCTCGGCAACCCACTCCAGTATTCTTGCCTGGACAATCCCTGTAGACAGAGGAGCCTGGCAGGCTAGGGTCCATAGGCAAAGAATCAGACATGACTGAAGCGACTTGACAGCATGCAACGGTGTATTAAAGTGTTGCTGTCCTCCTACTCTGGCCAATAATGTTCATCATCAAACTTTTTAGTCTTTGTAATTCTGATTGGTATGGATTCTCATTGTTTAATGAGAATCTCCATGGGGTCGCAAAGAGTCAGACATGACTTAGCGACTAAACCACATTTAACTCATATATGTATAAATATGTATATGAATGGACTTGGGGCATATTTCTTCCTTTACACCATTACAGCCATCATGTTAATGGCTGTATAGTTGCCATTGTGTAATTCTATCATAACTTATTTTACCAGTTATTTTACTGGAGATATAAATGTTGATTCTATTTTTTATTATTTATATACATTATATTATATGCAGTAAATGTTCTTGTACTTAAATTTTTGTGCCATCCTTTAATTTCCTCATTTTTTTCAAATTTCTTTGGAATGTTAATTTGTTAGGAAAGTATAAGAATTCCTTTTAAAAAATACAGTTTAAACGTGGTTTGCTTTTATCGAACTAAACAGGTAATTGTTTACCTAAATAGACAGTTTACTGCAGGCCTGCTCCGTTTGTTGTGAAGAATTGGTTTGGAGTGCTACTTTCTTTCATGAAATAATGATTTAAAGTTGCCACAAAAAAGTGTACTTTTAGCCAGGCACCTCGCTTTTGCACTTGCTCTGGTTTTCAACTTGCGTATCCATATGTTTTTGACTAAATCATAAATGGAAGTTTCATTGGAAGTTTGCTTCCCAGTACATGTCATGTGTCTCATTCTGTATTATTTTCATCCTTTTCTTTTCCAGTATTATATTTCTCAGACATCAGTGAAGAGTGAGTTGTGAGTTTTCAATTTTGCCAGGAGTTAAATATTTGCAGAGATGGAAAAAAATAAAGTAAAAAAGAATTTAATATGGATGATGTAGTCCTGGCTCACAGGGCTTTCATACAGTTGCTTCAAACTTACACTTTAAATGAAAGAAAAATATTCTACTTCCACTCTTATCAATTGTCATAATGCCTGAATTAATTAGAATGGAACTATTATTTCTTCCCAAGTGCAACTGGCTCATTCCATCCTAGCAAAATGAATGCTCAGGGCAGCTGCTAATGGCAGTTCCTTCTCCAGTCTCAGCTCTGCCGTTCTTAGCTTGTCTAGTTTTTTCCTTCTGTCAAGAAGGCCAACCTGGAACAGTTTCTTCTGCTCTGACCCTGGGAAGTGAGGGCCTTTCACCCCAGGGCCTCAAGCTTTGTACTCAGCTAACTCTGGGAGCCCAAGTTCTCCCCAAGAAAACTTGTGATTCTTTAGTTTAGTATCTTGTTGCCAGCCACAATTGTATTATAAGAGCTTTTTTCTTCTGCAAGACCAGACCTGTAGCACACCTCTTTGTCCTTTCCAGGCTCTATATTTTTTAAAAATGAGATTTTTTCTTTTCTTACAAAAATTGAGATGTAATTGACATAAACATTATATTACTTTCTTGTGTACAACACAGTGATTCAATATGCAGATATGTTATGCAATGATCAGGACAATAAACCTAATTAACATCTGTCACCACACATAGTTTTGTTTTGTTTTGTTTTTTTCTTGTGATGTGTCAACTGAAAAAAAGTACAGCCTAAAAGCTGAGAATTATGTTCAGGGGCCTTCCTGAGGACTGTTGCCCAGGAAACAGCCTCTCAGATAGCAGTGAGGGACTGTTCAGAAAAGGTAAGAGGAGGAGTCAGGATATATAGGAGTTTTTACTGGGAAAAAAAAAAAATAAATATATATATATATAGTCAAACATCAAAAAATTACTGATAATCACACACAAAAAACAGAATCTCAAGTTAATGACTTTAGTGCTTTTCTATGTATGAGAAGGTGCAAGAATCTAGACTCACTGAAATTATTTCTTTGATTTACAACTTAATTATCTAGGGTCACTATCCTATTTTTCTCTATCTGGAGTGTTCATGAGGGCTCATTGTTGGGGTCGGCTGCAGTGGTGGATGGCTTGATGGCAAGCAACACTCTGTTTACTGAAATGACAGGCAATGTATTTTTGTCCACAAATAACAGTTGGGATCCGGGGTGGAGGTTATGAGGCTAGGAGGAACAGTGAGTGTAAGGTATCAGAGTCTTGTAGCACCTGTTTTTGTTAGGGTTCTCCCCCTCCAAACCCTGGTCAGTTGTCAAAGCCATTGGGCAGTAGCCATTTCCTCCAGGAGAAATAACATCACAGCACAATGGCCTGTATACAGTACAGTTTGTCTGGACTCTGCCAGACTGAGATTTTTCCATCTCCAGGGAGTTTAGGGTGTGTTTAGGGAAAGTTTTTTTCTTTGTTGTTGTAATGTGTCACCTTTTATTTTGAAATAATCTAAAATTTACAGAGGAGTTTCAAATATAGTACCAGGAACTCACACATACCTTTTGCCCAGATCTGCCTTTGTTAATTGTTCATTTAAAATTTTATTTATTTATTTATTTATTTTTGGCTCTAGTTACAGCAAATCGAGGGCTACTCTTCCTTGCAGTGCATGGGCCTTTCACTGTAGTGGCTTCTTTTGTGGAGCCTGGGTGCTGGGGCACACAGGCTTTAGTTATTGTAGCACACAGAATTAGTTGCCCTGAGGCATGTGGAATCTTCCCAGATCAGGGACTGAGCCTATGTCCCCTGCACTGGCAAGTCAGATTCTTAACCACTGGACCACCAGGGAATCCTGTTAATTGTTTATAATTGCCTCATTTACTTCTCTCTCTTTCCCTTTATGAAGATTTATTATATATACATTTTTTCTTAACTTCTCAGGCCTAAGGTGGAGACATCATTCTGAAAGCACAGTGCAGGCTGACCTTGTATAACTGTGCTTCACTTTTTTGTGTTTCACAGATACTGCATTTTTTACAAATTGAAGGTTTGTGGCAGCCTTGCGTCATACAGAACTATCGGTGTCATTTTCCCGAGAGTATTTGTTTACTGTGTCTCTGTACCACATTTTAGTAATTCTTGCAATATTTCAAACTTTTTCATTATTATTGTATTTGTTATTGTGATCTGTGATCAGTATACTTTGATCACTAATGCAGAAAGATTGGGAGAAGGCAATGGCAGCCCACTCCAGTACTCTTGCCTGGAAAATCCCATGGGTGGAGGATCCTGGTAGGCTGTAGTCCATGGGGTTGCAAAGAGTCGGACACAACTGAGCGACTTCACTTTCACTTTTCACTTTCATACATTGGAGAAGGAAATGGCAACCCACTCCAGTGTTCTTGCCTGGAGAATCCCAGGGACGGGGGAGCCTGGTGGGCTGCCGTTTATGGGGTCGCACAGAGTCAGACACGACTAAAGCAACTTAGCAGCAGCAGCAGCAAAAAGATTGACTCATTAAAGGCTCAAATGATGGTTAACATTTTTAAACAAGAAAGTACCTTTTAACTAAGATACGTACATTTTTTTTAGAAATAATGCCATTGTATATATATGTGTGTGTGTGTGTGTGTACAATAAACTTAATAGACTACAGTATAGTATAAGCATAGCATTTTGTACACCGGGAAACCAAAAAATTTGTATGACTTGCTTTTTGCTGGGGCTTCCCTGGTGGCTCAGAGGGTAAAGAATTTGCCTGCAATGTGGGAGACCTGGGTTCCATCCCTGGGTTGGGAAGATCCCCTGGAGAAGAGAATGACTACCCACTCCAGCATTCTGGCCTGTAGAATTCCATCGATAGAGGGGCCTGGCGGGCTACAGGCCATGGGGTCACAAAGAGTTGGACACGCCCGAACAACTTTCACTTTTTGAAGTTTCATTTGCCACAGTAATGTCCTTTATGGCCATTTGGTTTCTGGTCCAGGATCTATTGAAGGTCATTCATTGTATTTAATCATCTTCTCTCCTTAATTTGTTTTTACCTGGAATTTTTTTACCTACAGCTTTCGTGTTTCTGGACCTTGACATGGTGTTTCCTCCTGGTTTAGATTTAGGTTGTACCTTTTGGGCAGGAGTAGCACAAAGGTGATGTTTGTGTTTTTCTCCTGGATCCTGTCAGGAGGCACATGTCAGTTTGTCCCAGAATGGGTGATGTTGGGAGGAAGGCAGAATTTGCTTGGGTCAGCGGGCTTCACTCACAAGTGTGTTCCATACAAACAGTGCTGCTGCTGCTAAGTCGCTTCAGTCGTGTCCGACTCTTTGCAACCCCATAGATGGCAGCCCACCAGGCTCCCCCGGCCCTGGGATTCTCCAGGCAAGAACACTGGAGCGGGTTGCCATTTCCTTCTCCAATGTATGAAAGTGAAAAGTGAAAGTGAAGTCGCTCAGTCGTTTGACTCTTAGTGACCCCATGGACTGTGCAGCCCACCAGGCCCCTCCATCCATGGGATTTTCCAGGCAAGAGTACTGGAGTGGGGTGCCATTGCCTTCTCCGACATGAGGAAAAACCTTTTGATCCCCCAGGTTTCTGTAAGATGTGTCCTCAGGTCATGTAAATACTTTTCCTTCCTCGGGATGATGAGAAAATGCCATATTTAACATGCTCGCTTAAGCTTCTTAGAACACTACTCAATTCATAAATAATGCTGTCAATATATCAGTGTAGCTGTATATACAGAGATGTTTGTGCATGTGTGCTAAGTTGCTTCAGTCATGTCTGACTCTTTGCGACCCCACGGACTGTATATAGCCCATCAGGCTCCTCTGTCCATGGGTTTCTCCAGCCAAGAATACTGGAGTGGGTTGCTGCACCCTTCTCCAGGGGTCTTCCCAACCTAGGGATCGAACCCACGTCTCTTATGTCTCCTGCATTGGCAGGAGGGTTCTTTACCACTAGTGACCCCTGGGAAGCCCATATACAGAGATAGGGTTTTAAAATGAAACTGTGATGCTTCTGTCCATTGATTGTACTCTTGCCTCTTCCAAAACACTTAATTCAAAAGGATAGATAGGGAATTCCTACTGTCCAGTGGTTAGGACTCTATGCTTCCACTGCAGGGACTAAGAACCCACAAGCCCTATAGCCTGGCCAGAAAAAAAGGGATACAGGTAATAAACTTAAGTTGGGCTAAAAGACTGAGAAAATAATAAAGCCAGGGAAGAAAGTACATACTGTACAAACCTTGTGTGGTTTCTAGAGGTGCCTGAAGACTTAACTCCGAGACTTGGGGACTTGTGCAGAGAGGGCTGCATGTTCAGATACAGGAGTCAGAACATCAGGAGCGAAAGACTTGCCTGGTGTGGAGGAGAAACAGTTTTTCGAAGTGTAGAGGCTGAAGAAGGAATTCCCCATAAATGATCTAGACTAATCTAGCAGACAGTGCTCAAAAAGTCTTCCCACGGTGAACACCAGGAGCTTTAGAGAGAGGTTTTCTCTGCCCTCCCTAGACCCTGGATGGTGGCATCATCTGAGAACATCAGC
Source organism: Bos indicus (assembly GCF_029378745.1). NCBI lineage: Eukaryota > Metazoa > Chordata > Mammalia > Artiodactyla > Bovidae > Bos > Bos indicus. The sequence continues at coordinate 118,975,629 of NC_091760.1, forward strand.
CGGGAATGGCTGCAGACCACAAGGCTACCCACGGTACCCAGCTGGACTCAGGGATGCTACTGAGAAAATTCATCTCTGGATTTCTTCAGAATTTTAAATTTTACGATAGTGTATGAAATACTCTGGCAGTTTCTCATGGAGCTTGAGCAGTAAACCTGACGGAGATTTCTGTCACTTTGGAATAGAGAGACTAACTGCAGTGCTCACTGGGCTTCCCTCATGGCTCAGTGGTAAAGAATCTGCCTGCAATGCAGGAGATGTAGATTCAGTCCCTGGGTTGGGAAGATCCCCTGGAAAAGAGAATGGCAGTCCTCCACTCCAGTATTCTTGCCTGAGAAATCCCACGGACTGCAGGCTCCAGTCCATGGGGTAGCAGAAGGGTCGGACACAACTTAGCCACTACAGCAGTGCTCACCACAGTCATGATGCCCCTCAGGCCCCGGTCCCAGCCCCCAACCCTGTGCCCTTCAGCCATGTTGGCCACCCAGTTTTGCTCATGTACTCCATTCCCACAGGTCAGGCACCCTCCCACCTCAGGACCTTTGAGCTCCATCAGCCTAGAATGTCTCCCACCCTGATTTCTGCACTTCAACCACATTTTTTTTTTTTAATATTTTTAAATTGTTTTAATTTTTTTTTTTTAATTTGGCTGCTCTGGGTCTTAACTGCAGCATATGGGATCTTTGGTTGGGGCCTGTGAACTCTTAGTTGAGGCATGTGGAATCTAGTTCCCTGACGAGGGATCAAACCGCATTGATTCCTGTATTGGGAGCCTTCTGCACCTGCATTGGGAGTGTGGAGGCTTAGCCACTGGACCACCTGGGAAGTCCCCCATCCAATGTTTTTACAAATTACCTCCTCAGACACAGAAGGAATGCTTCTCTCCAATAGTTCTGCATTTGTTTATTCAAAGCCCTTATCTCTAGAGTTACACTATGTATTTGCTATTGTCTGTCTCCCCTCTAGACTATAATCTCCTGAAGGGCAGGACCTTTCGGTCTTGCTCTCCACTGTCTCTAGCACCTAGAAACAGGGCCTTGCACTTGCCTGGGGCTCAGCAGGTATTTGGTGAGTGAATATTTAAGTGAACCGTGGACCACTGGAAAGAAAAAAATCATCCATAGGCCTACCATTCGAGGACCACTATTAGTATTTTGATACATTTTCATTGCAAAGGTAATTAACCTTTTTGGGGTCACTAGAGATTCTAGATCTATGGGTACAGTCTTTAAAATGCATATAAGCACAAAGTCTCCAAATTTGACACATAATTTTACCAGATTTCTTAATCCTGCTACCCCGGTTGAATTCCTGTTTGTTTGTTTTTCTTGTGTATTCATGGCGTGATGCAAAATACCCCTCATTACTGTGTTGTTTCTGTTAATTTGATTGCTAAAGAATGACTGTGTAATTTGCATTTCTACAATTTCTTGTGAAGCTGGTAATTTTTCCACATTTAATTAGTAAATACATGTTCTCGTCTATACACTGTTCAAATCCTTTGACTTATCTCTTGGAGTGTCTGCTGTATGAGCTCTTTCAATAATAAAGATGTTTACTAGAATGGCACATAGTAAAAAGAACACAGATTAAGGACTATTGGCCCACGCTGGCAACTTCTTCCTACCTCTAGTGGAACACAGCTGTGGATTCGTTTTCTGTTACTGAGTTTGGGTTGCCACACTCTGCACCTGGAGTAGTTTTAAAATCATTCAGGAAAGCTAACCAATAAAAAGCTACAATAAACTCTCTCCTGACTAATGAAAATAAATGCATGGATCAGAGTTTCCATTTCCTGCTGGGATAAAAGTATACCTATTGTCTGAAGATAATAAAACAAGAAAAGTTTTGGTTTTGCTGCTGTCGCCAGGCCATGGAATAAAATTTAAAGACACAAAGATAACTTTGTGAAGCAGTACGGTGAAGCACACAGTTTCCTCTTTTTTTTTCCGAGTTAGTCATTATGTGCCTAAATTCACTGCCTTCACAGATGTGCTTTCTGCTTGGTCACTTTTGATAAATCTTTCGATAGCCCAGAAATCAGATGGAATCAAGTAGCACTTTCTGGTGCTGCTTTAGGTGGAAGAAATATGATTTCTTTATAGCTGAAGGACCCAGAAGAAATGAATGCCAGAAAGATGTGATTTTTTTTCATAGGTTGTTCTAGATCTCTTACAACGATGAAAACTGATGTTGAAATCTTTTACATGCCAGTAAAATATACATTTTATAATGTCTATTTAAAAAAATTATTGTTTCATTGTAAAATATATATTCACTGTTCATGCATTTATTTTCATTAGACAGGAGAGAGTTTATTGTAGATGATGCATTTGCTATGCTGGGCTGTGCTTAGTCGCTCAGTCGTGTCCAGCTCTTTGTGATCCTGTGGATTGTGACCAGAGGACCCACTAGGCTCCTCTGTCCATTGGATTCTCCAGGCAAGCATACTGAAGTGGGTTGCCATTCCCTTCTTGAGGGGATCTTCCCGACCCAGGTATCAAACCCTGGTCTCCTGCATTGTAGGCGGATTCTTTACCATCTGACCCCCCAGGGAAGCCCTGATGCATTTGCTAGGAAAACATAAAAATCCATGTTATAGGCTTTTCCATCTTTACACCTAGGAGAACAGAGTTGCCTGGATGTTTGCACTCTGGTTTGTTGACTTGATTACTGTTTGGATGGACACACAGGATGGTGGGTAGGAAAATCGTTGGCTGCTGCTAAAATTCAGGGATTCCTGTGAAGTAAATGTAGGTTGGGTTACAAGTCTAAAACCAGTTGAGCCGGGGGCATCTGGAGAATCTAAGATCCACCTGTCTGATTCTGGGGGCACCTGGAAGTGCTATTAAGGTTTGAAGTCGAGAAAGTGTGTCTGAACATACATGGATCCCAGAATTTTGTGTCTTATCAACTAAGCCGACTGAGAAATTTCCTTAGAGTTATTCTCACCCAGAATTGGAATAAAGAGCTCAGTGTGAAGTTGGGATAGTGCAACTTCTTGGTTTAATACTTTACAGATTTTTGGAACCGAATGCACCCTGAAGTGAAAAGCTGCTTTTTTTTTTTTTGCTGACCTTGTTGGACGGCTAATACTGTTTCTGGGAAATAAGAGAAACAAGCGACTCATTGTTGGCAGGAGCTGAGAGAGACGCAAGAAGGGCGAGAGACGTGTCTGCAGCCTTTTTACCCCCCTTCATTGAATCGTGACTGAGTCCAGGCTGGATTGAGACTGGGTTTGTCTTTCTACCTCCGTAGACATGTGTTTTCCATCAGACTGGGCTGCAGGACACCTGACATTGGCCAGTTCACATGAGTTAAACCCTGTATGGCCCATAAACAGAGAGAAAAAGACCCGCAGCTGTACCCAGACACTCTCAATGCGGAAATATTTTTGAAGCTTGGTGTGGCTAGGTCCATGCATATGTCAGATACGATTTACACCTGTATGTTTTGGCTTCTCTCTGTTGCATATCATCATTTCCCTGGAGCCTCTGAGGCCAGAAGGGCTAGTATTGCTTGATGGTGCCACCTCTTCTGGTTGAACCCTTCCTGTATTATGAAATGTAATGCTTCAAAGATACCTGATTTGGTCTTTTTTTTTTTTTTTTTTTAAGGATGGAAGAAGAAAGCCCTATACCATTTTCTGTAAAAGCAGATCCCACAAATAGGGTGTCACCCTAACATGTAACTATGTTGAATTCATCATTTTACAAGTAAATAAGTTAATTAAATTAGTCTGCTTTGGACCTTTTTGTGAAATAGGGCCAAGGAAACTCCTCTTAATCCTTGTCACCAAATTTAACTCAGTAAATAGTTTTTGACTGCAGGACAGGGCAGTGATTGGTGGCCAGTGCAGCTGACGCCAGCCATGCATTCCAGCACATTCCCTGAGCTTCCTAGGTTTGTCACAGTCTATGCTTGTGATTTGTGCTGAGTCAATTAACCTTCCAAGTTTCTTCATCTCTCAAATGAGTGAATTGGCTTAAATCATTGGTTTTAAATTGTGTCCCAAGGCCCCATGCCAGGCTTTTGGGGCATGCAAGCAGAAGCTAAGCTTAGTTAGTATCCAGTCTCCAAGAGCCATGTCTGTCCAACATATTTTAAAACTTTGTTTAATATTTTGACTCAAGAGTTGGGAAACGCCTGTAGGGAAAGCAGAGTGAAAGCCAGACCGGGACAATTTAGAGAAGAGGATCAAAAGGAGTGCCTTTTAAGCATTCACTTACACTGGCACAGGCTGCAGGCATGCTGTGAATGAACCCCTGAACATGTGGGGTGTCTCTGCTTCATGCCATATATCAGGCTCTGGGGAAAGATCCTGCTGCTAAAAAAAAGATTGAGGAACTTGGTCAAAATGGACTAAGCTCCTTCCAGCCTGAACTTCTACGGTGATGCTTCTAAGTAGGGTAAATACATGGCCACAGCTATGATGAGGATGGTGGGATTTGTAAATCACTAATGGTAGAACAATAACAAAATGCATTGCATCCTCAATAGGGAATTATGCTCCGAGAGTAAGGAGAAAGCCGCAACAAAAATCTATTATTCATTAAATATCCACTTAGAAGAGTATCAGTTCACTTCAGTTCCGTCGCTCAGTCGTGTCCGACTCTTTGCGACCCCATGAACCACAGCATGCCAGGCCTCCCTGTCCGTTACCAACTCCCGGAGTCCACCCAAACCCATGTCCAGTGAGTCGGTGATGCCATCCAAGCATCTCATCCTCTGTCGTCTCCTTCTCCTCCTGTCCTCAATCTTTCAAAGATTATGGGATGTAATAATTAAAATGCATCCGAAACAGAAAGAATTGTGTCTGTGTGTGTAGTGGGGATGGATTTCCCGTTTGCTCTGACTTTTCTTTTAAATTAAAAAAAAAAAAATAGCCTCTGCTGATCATCTTAAAAATGAACTGATATTTAACTACCCATTTCTGACCCATAAATCCATAAACATTCTCAGGGAGAATGTATTTGGTGCCTACTGTGTGCATCAACAAGTCAGATTTGAAATAAATTTTGTTCTGTGTTTATAAGGAATATTCATACCAGTGGAGTTGATTCTAAAGGACAGGGGGAGATGTGGCTGTTAGGTTTTGTTTATAAAGAGCACGAATCTAGCCCTCAGGAAGGTGAGAGTTCAAATCACAGGAAGAGAACAGTTTAGTGTTTCTTAAAAGTGCTTCTGTTCACTGTGTGTGGCTCAACCTAGAATCCAGCGAGAAAGATTTCCTGACTTGAAGGCTCATATGTATGAGCAATACAATGTAATGTCATAATAGTGCTTAATGTCTTTAAAAAGTTGCAGAATAGGTGCCGGAGTAGTAGTCCCTCTACCAAGCCATCACGTGTGCGTGTGTGCTGCCTTGTCCAACTCTTTGCGACCCCATGGACTGTTGCCCACCAGGCTCCTCTGTCCACGGGATTCTCCAGGCAAGAATACTGGATTGGGTTGCCATTTCCTCCTCCAGGGATCTTCCCAATCCAGGGGTCGAACCCACATCTCTTGCATCTCCTGCATTGGCAGGTGGATTCTTGACTGCTGGTTCCACCTGAGAGGCACCGATTACCAAGTTGTATGGGTGCAAAAGGGCAGACAGCTGGTCGCCACTGATGGAGGACACATTGAGAGCTGATTTGATGGACAGCCTGACTGTCATTCTGAATATCAAATGATTCTCTCCTATGAGTGCTGGTTCTCTTTGTAAGGAAACATGTTAGGATGGAAACAGGAAACTTGAGTCCTACTGCCATGAGTTAGCACTGGGAATTGTGGGCAGTCACAGGTGTAGGGTGACCAACCACAGCATCTGCTCAGGACTCTTCCAGATTTAGCCCTGAACGTCCCACGTCCCAGGAAACCCCTTAGTAGAACCAGGACAATTGGTCACTTCTCTCTGACAGACCTATATCATCATTTGTAGGATGGGGACAGAGAATGGAATCGTAACAGCCCACAATGCAGAAGAGCTCGTGTTGCCCTCTTGGCGTTTAGGTTTCTGGAATGTGTTTCCGATGCAATTCATATAAACATAGTCCAAACATCAAACTGAGTTTAACACCTGTTCCATCTGGGAGGAAGAATTTTTCCCACATTCCAGATCATACCCAACGAATACATTCAAATGTTGCATATTCACCTACTCTGAGGAAACTGTAACCAGATTTTTATAATAATAAGTCAGCGCTTCAAAGGGGTGCTTTCAGAAGGGTGCTTTAGAGCTCTTAACGTTGTTTTATCATGCTGCTAAGTCGCTTCAGTCTTGTCCGACTCTGTGCAACCCCAGAGACAGCAGCCCACCAGGCTCCCCGTCCCTGGGATTCTCCAGGCAAAAACACTGGAGTGGGTTGCCATTGCCTTCTCCATGTTTTATCATAGAAGCTGGTTAAAAAAAAGAAACCCCCAAACTAAAATAAAAGATAGGTTATTTTGAATATATGGCACAGAAGTTCATTTAGCTGGATTCTGCTTAGCACCTGTGAAAATTGATACTCAAGTTAAACCATCTTAGGAATCTTCCTATTAAATCAATATTTGATGATTGAGAATATCAGCAGCTATCCTGACAGTCTCTTATAACCCTGGCTTTCCCTGTGCCTTTTTTTTTTTTTTGGTTACTTTGTATCTTGAACAGCAGTGGGTAATTCCAGGCACAGGGAACCACTTTGTTCAACATCTATAGGCTGCATGTCCCTTTCTCTGACTCCACACCCCACACAGCTGCTCAGTTGACTTTGAGAAGCTCAGCACATAGTAGGAGCTTAATAAATATTCATTCATTTTCAATTCAATTCGCAATTCAGTACTGCCAAGACATCTGCTAAGATGCATGGGACCAGCATTTTCCAGTATCCCTCCTCAGGGGAACAGGGTTGAGAAGTGCTGTATTTTATATCTCCCTCTTGGAAAGTCTCATTGTCTGTTTGTAAGTTAAGGTCTTTGAGAAATTCTGCAATAAAATAAACTCCTTTAACTTTGTTTAGCCCACTATTTCCCAATCTTAATTGACCATGAAACATGGGAAGCAGCTGTTATAATTTTTTAAACTTTAACTTAATATCTGTTTGCTCCCATGGGACACACTTAGACCATATTTTCTTTCTTTTTTCCTTCCTTTGTTCCTTTCTTAATTTTTTCTTCCTGCCTTCCTTTCATTCTTTTAATTTGGCCATGCAGTGTGGCATGTGGATCTTAGTTCCCTGACCAGAGATCGAACCCGAGGCCCCCTACCCTGGAAGCACAGAGTCTTAACCACTGGATCACCAGACCATGTTTTCTTTTGAATATTTATCCATTTTTAATATACCCTATAATATCTATTCATTTTTTATATGTGATATGGAGACTATTTGATAGTGAGTATTGAAGAGACAGTGCCAAACATGGTTCCTGGTATTTATTGAAGATGTGATTACTATACACACACACATACATATACAGACACACATATGTTTTTCTTATATCTGTTTTAGGTTTTCAGAAAAAATCATGATAAAATAGAGTTCTGTATGCCTCTCAACCGAATTCCTGTATTAGTAACATCTTACATTGTATGATATTAACATACAATAAAAACAGATGTTATCATTAAAGAACCAATATGGATACATTATTATTAACTAACTTCCATACTTTATTCAGATTGTCTTAGTTTTTTTCTTAATGTCCCCAGCTGTATACCACCTTATTTTTACTTGTTATGTCTCCTTAAGTTGTTCTTGGCTATGAAAGTTTCTTAGACTTTCCTTGTTTTTGATGACCTTGATAATTCTGAGTACACCTTAGGAATTTTATAGGATTTCCCTCAATAGGAATTTGTCTGATGTTTTTCTCCAATCTGGTTGGGATGATGGGTCTTGGGGAGGAAGACCACAGAAATAAAGTACCATTCTCATCACATCTTATCAAGAGTCATGTCATCACCATGGCTCGTCACTGTTGATGTTGATCTTGATCACCCGCCCAGTGTATAAAATCCCTCCCCTGTAAAGTTGCTATCCCTCACTACCATTGGATAACTGTGCTCATTGGGAGGAGGTTACTATGTACAATCCATACATCAGGAGTGGGAGTTTTCTCCCCTTCATTGAGGACAGTGTATCTACATTAAATTATCTGAAATTTGTCTCTACAGATTTGCCTCTTTTCCTGGCATTTATTTATTTATTCAGTTATTTGTTTATATGAGTGTAGACTCATGGACATTATATGTTTACTAAAATAATGAATCATAGCAACATATGAAACTCTGTCCATTCTTGACAGAAGAGAAGTACAGAAGCTTGATAATAGGTACTGGGAGAGGAAGAATCATGCAGTGCTGGGCAGGCCTCCCCCCTCAATTGCATGGAATTGTGCCTCTGACATGTTAACAAAACCGTGTGTTTTTCAAAATTCATTAATTAATTTGGCTGCACTGGGTCTTAGTTGCGGCATATAGGATCTTTATTTGCAGCCTGTGGGATCTATTTCCCTGACTAGGGATTGAACCTAGGCCCCCTGCATTGGGAGCACAGAGTCTTAGCCACTAGATCACCTGGGAAGTCCAAAACCACGTGTTTTTAAAGTTCAACGCAAAGAGCTATGCATAGGGACACTGCAGCTGAGGAGCTGTTGTCAAGAGGAGAAAGGGAGCTGAGGAGAAGAGGAGAAATGCCTGACTAACAACAGTATTCCTCTTGGCCCTTCCTAGACTCACGTGTGCATCGCGGAGGAGGATTGAAAGGGAATAACGTCGTTGCTGTGTCTTTCTAGGGCTTAGGTGTGGCGTCTAGCCATTGGCACGCTGGTTGTCCTTTCCATAATCTGCTCGGAGCCAGCCTGATGCAGGCCCGTGATGGGTTTTGTAGTTGAGCCCAACCTTATGGTTTTGTTTTCTTCACTTGGCATTGTTTGCGTGTGTGTGTATATAACCATACCCTATTTTAAAAAAAGAGGGGTGGGGGAAAGCAAGCCCAGGACACAGAAAACCAAGCCACTGAACTTCTCCGCGGCCAGAGAGACGTTTGTCAAACATTCCAGGAGGCTCGCTGGGCAGTCTGATTCCCTGGCCTCCCTCCTAGTCTGCAGCTCCTGGCTTGGGGAAGCTGCCAAAATACTCTGTCTATGAGCTGTCGCTCTCAGTTCCTGGTGCTGCAAAAGGCAAAAAGTTCAGAAGTGAAGCCTTAACCTTTTTCTGGTCTGCTTCTTATACAGCAAATGACATGCTGGCTTAAAATGGAGTCCAGGGACCTTCCTGGCCTCGAATCTTGGGGGCCTTTGTAGACATGACCGAGTGGTATGTTTGCTGGAGCAAGTTAGAGGGTGCATCACTGTCCCAGTGGGCATTAGACAGAGGGTCATGGGTACCCCCCATGCACCTCTGCACACCCCATTCCCATGTTGACCATTTACTTCACAGTCATTGACTCAAAAGAGTGTTCCTATCTTAAATGCTGTGGAGTTTGTTTTTCTTGGTGTTTTCTTTTATATTGAATAATAGCAGTGAAATATGTCTGGTTACGTCTGTAGAGCTTGGTTATGTTTGATGGCCAAACACTCAAGAGAAAGTCAATTATTGAAGGAAAAAAAAAGGCGGGGTGGGGGGAAAGGAGATGAAAACAGTGAAAAAGATAAATGTGGATTTGAATTTAAATTCTGACTCTCTTGGAAGGGAAAAAAGAGAAGTCTCTGCTTTAGTTTTGATGCATTCCTGCTTCAGTGGAGAACGCTTCTGTTTGGGGTATTCCTTTCTGTGGGGGCAGGCAAAAAGTCTAGACCTGACTAGGTCTTTAGCATTTGTAAGGCATTTAATGGTAGTCTGTGCTTACCTGGTTTGGCCTCAGATACTGCATTTGAGATACTGTACGTTTTGTTTTCTTTTTCTTTTCTTAAACTGAACTATTCTCTCCCTAAAATGTTATGGGATATTATCCCAAGAAGTATTTCGTTTGTTGCAAATCTAGATGTTTTCCTTCCTGTATTCTCCGGAAGACTTCCTCTCTGTTTATCTCTGTCTTGAAACTCTTCTGCCCCCCTTTGTCTCTGAGTAGCTACGAAAGCAGTGGTTTTAAAGAACCTCAACTGTCGGTAAAGTTCACAAGATTCAACCTAATAAAAGGTTCAGTGAGTAACCCTCTGAAATGAAACAACTGCAGGGAGCAGAGCAACAGGGGAGATCTTGGGCATGTGGGGTGAGTCAGGACACCTGGCTCCTAGGCCGTGACTATTTTATGGCCTTCCCCCAGTTCACTGTTTCTCTGGGTATTGCTTCCTCACCTCTACGTGGAGAAGTTGCACAGGCAGGCTCTTAGTTTTGAGGATCTTGACTGTATTTTAAGCCTTATTTGTTGTTTTTCAAATAATTTAGGGTTTACCTCCTTTCATTCCACCAAGAAAATATTTTGCGTGTTTGATGCCTCCATGACCATACTTTTGATTTCTGTGTTTTATTTTTGCATTTGTATATTTTACATAAGTAATACACACAGAAAAACTTCAAACAGTACAGAAGAGGAAAAGGAAGATCTCTTTCCACCCTTGACACCCAGTTTCCTCTCCAGACGCACCTATTGTTGTGTATTTTTCTTGAGAAATTTACTGTTTTATGCATAATATGCACCCCACCCCACCCCTATTTTTCTAATTACAACTATTATGCTCTTACATACATCCTGTTCCTTGGATTTTTTTTCCCCCTTCTGAAAGGTGCTTCTTAGAGATTGTTTCATAGAAGTAACTACAGAGATTATTCTTTGGAATAGTTACATAGCCTTCCTCTGAATGAATCATGACCTCTTATTGGTGGACACTGTTTTCAGTCTTTTGCTGTTATGGACAGTATCAAGATGAATTTTCTCATACAGACTTCTCTGTTGGTGGGTGTGATTTATTTTGAAGACAAAGCCATTGGTTAAGTTCTATTCTCTTCCAGTCCTTACAGTTAATAACTGGAGATGTTTAGTCTAAATGGTCAAATCTAAATTAAATGGAAGAAAGCAGCATGTCCACCGTGCCTGCCTGTGGATGGTCCCTGTAAGGGCTAGTGTTTTAAAGGCTAGCAAAGGTGTGGTTTTCTAGAAGCGACCTCCACCCAGTCTTAAACTCCCCCCAGATAAGGATGCAGACATCAGTAAAACCTGACTCCCAGTGTCTGAATGATGTGTGGAGTGGAGTAACAGTCCTGTGTGTGAACAAATGACAGGGCTGGCTTCCCAAGTCATGGAAGATAGTCCTGATCCAGTTGACTTGACATGTCAGTAAGTACCAGACCTGAGTCAGTTTTAATACTTTTCAAGGTATCTGAGTTATAAAAATTAACCTCCGGGGACTTTTCTGGCAGTCCAGTGGGTAAGACTCTACACTTCCACTGCAGGGAGCAAGGGTTCAATCCCTAGTCAGGGAACTAAGATCCTGCATGCCACATGGAGTGACCAAAAAAAAAAACCCTCCGAACTACTAACAAAAATTTAACATTTTCAAGCCTCTTTTTCCTAACCTAGGGATTTGTGATATTGGAAATATTCAATTTACACATTCCTCTTATAGACACAATTGGGCTTCTTTTTCCCGTGCTAGTTACATCAGATAAATAGGAGCGTACTTTTGCAGAAGGTTCAGAAACAACTGTGCCTGGAGATAATCACTATTTTTCTATCTAAGCTTCCTTCTTCTGGCCTGAAAGAGGTCTTATGAATTAAACCCTTCTGAGTATCTGGACTTTGTCTTACTTGAATCCTTATTTTAAGAGAATTTTTCCCTATGACACAGTATGTGCCCAATCCCTGACTCTCCTACCCAGGCCTTCAAATAGAGATTGTAATTATGCTCCACGCTGTAGAAATGAACTATTTATTTCAGTTATTTTGGCATCAGTCACAACGATGCTTTTTTTCTGTTCTTGGACTAAGAACGTAAGGAATGCCCAGCTGGTTTCATTCATTCATCCCATCATTTACCGAGTTTCGTTCTGTGCCAGGAGGTGAGAGTTATTGGTGGTGGAGTTGATTCAGGAAGTGAAACCCAAACTATTTTTGCAGAATACTCCAGTATCTTACCTTGTCTTGAGCGACTTCTCTGTGATTGAGCAGAGTTGTCAGCCTGTCCAAACCCTCCTTCAGCCCTGCCTACTTGTAACCTGAGCAACCTTTGGGCCCAGAAGCCTGTTTTGAGGGCCTGCTGTTTAAGTGGCCTTTCATTGTGGTTCATTGAAGGCAAATTGTGTGTAGAGGGGTTGCCCCAGTTTCAGTGATTGTTCCTGGACTTGGGTCTCAGGTGTGACAGAGGACGAAGAAGGACAGTTGAAAGGGCAGGTGGACAGGGTGTCAGGAGTTCAACTTTGGCTCCAGTTCTACCTGTTTCTAAGCAGAGCACACCCCTTGCCTCTCTGGCTTTCGCAAAATAAAAAGCTGAACTAGATGTTCTCCAGGAATCTTTACAAAGCCTAACATTCTAGTGCTCTACAGACAAGCTTCCCTGGTGGCTCAGATGGTTAAAAATCTACCTGCAATGCAGGAGACCCGAGTTCGATCCCTGGGTTGGGAAGATCCCCTGGAGAAGGGAACGGCTACCCACTCCAGTATTTTGGCTTGGATAATTCCATGGACAGAGGGGCCTGGCTGGCTACAGTCCCTGGGGTCGCCAAGAGTTGGACATAGCTGAGGAACTTTCACTTTAATTTTCACAGACAATCATAAAACCCCATCTCATTTCTCCACACGTTCCTTGCAATAGCCTGTTAGTTCCTGTGAGGGCAAGAGCTGTTTATCCAGCTACAAACCCAGCATCCAGCACATAGTGGGAATGCAATAAAGATTTGAGTGAGTTAGAGGTAAATTTCAAAAAAGAGATTTTTATCCCACCTCTACTCCTACCCAGAGGAACTTCCTGTCAAGGAACAAATTCTTCCTTAAGGAAGCCAGTTCTACAGAAAATCTTAAGTTTTGGTTTGTTTTCTCTTCCTTTCTTTTTAAAAATTTTATTAAAGTGTAGTTGATTTACAGTGTTTTATTAGTTTCAGTGTACAGCATAGTGATTTAGTTATATACATACATGCATTCATTCTTTTTTAGATTCTTTTCCCATGCAGGTCATCATGGAGTACTCAGTAGAATTCCCTGTGCTACACAGGAGGCCCTTGTTGATTGTCTATTTTATATAATGTGTGTATGTTAATCCCAAATTCCTAATTTATCCCTCCCCTATTGTGTTTTCTCTTTGGTAACCATAAGTTGGTTTTCTAGGTCTGTGAATCTGTTTCTCTTTGTAAATATATTTAGTTCTTTTTCATGGCTGAGTGATATTCCGTTGTATATATGTACACACCTGGTTTATCCAGTCCTCTGTTGATGGACATTCAGGTTGCTTCCATGTCCTGGCTATTGTAAATAGCACTGCAGTGAACATTGGGATGCATGTATCTTTTCAAGTTATGGTTTTCTCCAGATACATGCCCACGAGTGGGACTGTTGGATGATATGGTAGTTCTATTTTTAGTTTTTAAGGAACTTCCGTACTGTTCTGCATAGTGGTTGTACCAATTTATATTACCACCAACAGTGTAGGAGGGTTCCCTGGTACCTTTTTTTCACTGTGTATGTGTGTGTGTGTTTGTGTTTTCTACACATTCATTTAATACATAATTGATTAGGCTACTTTAAAATTCACCTAAGAAAGTTTGGTCATAATATGTGTCCATGTAATGTCTATATCAAACTGAAGATCTGAAATATTTCACCCTGAACTTTAAGTAAAATATGCCAATAATTTTATCTTTAAAGGTAATGATATCAAATATAGCACAAATTACATTTTTTGTTTTTTTTTCCTCAGAAATGAAGTAAGTATATAAAATTACACATTGTTGCCTTTGGCTCTGACTTAGGAGAAATAGACTGGAAAACATGGTTTTCTTTACTACAGGATATTACCCAGTAGAAGTTAAGCAAATTTAATAGGTTAACTGTCTTGAGAAAAACTAGCACTTTTTAAGATGCATTTTTTGTGGGGAGGGGACACCAATTATATAATTTATTAAACTATTTAAAAGTGTTTTGTAACATGAAATACTGTATGCTAAAATTTTAATATTGGTAAATACAGACAAATAGAAAATCCTTAAAAAGTTGAAAACACTTCTATGCCTTTATCCAGTCATAAACATGGTTAGCATCTTTTATATAATTTCTCTCACTAATAATTCTCACTAAATGTTCTCTAATCATTCACTAATAATTTCTCACTAATCATGTCTTTGGGCGTCCTCTTTTAACAAAGCATGAATGGGGTCCCGCTTTTGTGTAGACCCCTGATCTAGGTGCTGTGTTTTACCTGTCAATTCGCTCACCTGTCCTAAATATTATTTTACATCCACCACTATCAATGATCACATGCCCTCCTTAGCTCTGCCATGAACATGCAGGTTGTCTGAGGACAGGCACACACACCCAGATGTCCTGGTGAAATTAGCTTTCATGCTGTGGTAACCTTTGTGGAATTTGCTTATGACCACTATGTTCTATTTAAGGATTGAAATGTACCCTAGACACAGGCAAGGTGTGAAATCAGACTTCTAACAGGGCACAAGAGCTAAGACTAGGTGGGTCAGGAGAGGGGCCAGTATCTGAGTCTCTGTGAATTGAATTAAGGTAATGATTACTTAAACAGTAATGATAAGCAGCAAAGTACTTTGGAAGGAATCTCAGGAATCTAAAGGCCACAGCGTTCTGATGGTCTCTTTTTGATAAGGTGCTGTGGTCCTGGCCACTCATCTCCCTGTTCTTCTCTCCTGTAGTGATGAATCACCAACACCAGCAGCAGATGGCACCCAGTTCCCTGAGCCAGCAGAACCATCCCCCTCAGAACCCATCAGCAGGGCTCATGAGTATGCCCAACGCGCTGACCACCCAACAGCAGCAGCAGCAGAAGCTTCGGCTTCAGAGGATCCAGATGGAGAGAGAGAGGATTAGGATGCGCCAGGAGGAGCTCATGAGGCAGGTATGGCCTTCGGTGGTACCTGGTGGAGGCTTCGTGGCCAAGGCTACTAGGTAGGTAGCCACTTGCCATCAGAGTAAAATAAATCTTTCTCCAGAAGTATTAAAGGCCCAAAACTCTGCTCCAAGCATCCATTCTCTACTTGCACTATTTTGAGAGCCAAATCTGTGAGCACACAGACTAGCTGTATTACCATGGCTACCTTTGGCTTTTCACTACTCGTCACTAGAGGGAGAGAAAAAGTATGTACCAATTACTTTTTATCACAAAACTTAGTGGCTTAAAAGAATAACCATTTTATGTATTTAATTTTTAAACTTTTTATTGTATATTGGTATATAGCTGATCAACAATGTTGTGATAGTTTCAGATGGACAGCAAAGGGACTCAGCCATACGTAACACATATTTCTATTCACCCCTAAACTCCCCCTTATCCAGGCTGCCACATAACATTGAGAATAGTTCCCTGCGCTCTACAGTAGGTCTTTGTTGGTTACCTATTTTAAATATAGCGGGGTGTACATGTCCATCCCAAACTCCCTAACCATCCCTTATTCCCATCCTCCCCCTTTCCCACCAAATAGCCTTTTTATTATATCACACAGTTTGTGGACAGGAGTTGAGGCAGGGCTCAGCTGGACTGTTCTTCTATACATAGTGTAGTCTGAAGTCACTTCAGTTCAGTTCGGTTCAGTCGCTCAGTCATGTCCGACTCTTTGTGACCCCATGAACTGCAGCATGCCAGGCCTCCCTGGCCATCACCAACTCCCGGAGTTTACTCAAGTCCATCGAGTCGGTGATGCCATCCAGCCATCTCATCCTCTGTTGTCCCCTTCTCCTCCTGCCCCCAATCCCTCCCAGCATCAGAGTCTTTTCCAATGAGTCAACTCTTCGCATGAGGTGGCCAAAGTATTGGAGTTTCAACTTCAACATCAGTCCTTCCAATGAACACCCAGGACTGATCTCCTTTAGGATGGACTGGTTGGATCTCCTTGCAGTCCAAGGGACTCTCAAGAGTCTTCTCCAACACCACAGTTCAAAAGCATCAATTCTTCAGCGCTCAGCTTTCTTCCACAGTCCAACTCTCACATCCGTACATGACTGCTGGAAAAACCATAGCCTTGGCTAGACGGACCTTTGTTGGCAAAGTAATGTCTCTGCTTTTGAATATGCTATCTAGGTTGGTCATAACTTTCCTTCCAAGGAGTAAGCCACTTAGTGGTATTCAACTGATGGATGGATTGACTTGGAGGGTCCAAGGTGGGTTTACTTAAGTGTGTGGCCTCATGGTGAGGGCTGCTGAAAGTCTGGGCTTAGCTGGGACGAAAACTTGAAGTATTTGCCCATGGCATCTCTAGCTTGGCAATCTTAGAGCAGTGGAACTATTCTATTTGGAATAGCAGCTTGGGTCTCCCTGAGAGAATATTCTAAGAGACAGGAATTGAAAGCTGCCAGTGTATTAGGGCCTGGCTCTAGAAACTGCCACAGAATCACTTCTTCCACATTCTCTTGATCAAACAGTCACAGTGTGCACCTCCTCCTCTAATCCCCGCTACCCTTCCTACCCCAAATTAGAGCAGATAACAGTGAGTGTTCATGGAGGAAATGACAGTGAATCTGCAACTGTCTTTAATCTGCCATGAAGCATGAAAAAAAGAGAAAACTGAGGGGGCTTGCGAAAGCAAAATGTTTTGCCTATGGACTCTGATAGAGGGGTCTGCAAAACTGCCTGGGCTTTGAATAGCCACCTCCATGGCATCCTCCACTCGTTCGTGTATTCATGCAGTCAGTCCATCCAAAGAGGGTGTGTCCTCAGTGAGTCAGGCTCAGTGCTTCCCTTCAAAAAATAAATGAAAGTCCTTGAAGGAGGCCACAGCCTTTTCCCTGCTGAAATGGCTTGGTCTGTGCAAGAGCAGAATTCTCTTCTGTGCTGCTCAACTAATGTAGCACATGTTTTCAGGCCTCATAAATTTTGCTGGCTGCATTTTGGGGAGGAAGGCTTCAGTTTATTGTTCTAATTCTTCAGACTTTGCCTTATGACTCACATGAAGCAAGGTACATGGGGAGCTTCCTTTCCATGTTTAAGGAAATGAGTAGTTTTGACTGTTCCAGAAAGCTTTTTTGCAGGGGGATGGGGATATTAAACACTATTTTTTTTCCCTTTGGTATTATTATATCTGATACTTTCAAAAATATACACCTACTGCTATAGGTAAATAATGAATTTCTCATCAAATAAATTCTAAAATACAAAGTATCTGTACTGTGTGATACTTTATACTGTGTGAGGTGGCTTCCCTTGTGGCTCTGATGGCAAAGAATCTGCCTGCTATGCAGGAGACCCGGGTTCAATCCCTGGGTCGGAAAGATCCCTTGGAGAAGGGAATGGCTACCCACTCCAGTATTCTCGCCTAGAGAATTCTATGGACAGAGAAGCCTGGCAGGCTATAGTCCATGGGGTTGCAAAGAGTCAGACATGACTGAGTGACTAACAATTACACTGTGTGAAGTTTAAAAACCATGATGAATTAAAAGAATTCCTTAGACAGTCTTTGAAAATGCGGGAAGTGAATATAAATTGTGCTTTGTTGTTCTGTTGAACTATCCTCTAAATTTGAGGAATACAACTTTGTAATATGACCATTATTATGCTTTTTTACCCTGAGGATTTATGTCTGAACTTTCATAGTTATTTCAGGGCAACAGTTGTTTATACTGTTTTTAGATATACACTATCATGTTTCTTAGAAGGAAATGGTTGTATTATGGTTTTCTGTCTTTGGATAATGATTCTACTTGGAATAATATATCTATTTTATAATACAGAGTAAATTAAATAGCAGTAGATTAGCATTTATACATTTTAATGGTTTTTCCCCCACAAAGCTATGACTATCCTGCAAAGAATGACTTGCTTCTCAGTTTCTGCCTTGTTCTGTTTCTCTTTCTCTTACTCCACCTCCTCCTTTCCCACAGAAAGCATTTCTGAAAAGGGGTGGAGGAAAGTGCGCCAGATTGTTTCCTTTATGCCAACCATAGGTGCCTTTGAACCAGCATGTTAGTATTGATGGTTTGTATTACAGAAATACCAACCAAGTTCCTTAAATGCTGATCCCTAGAGGCTGTGGAACTCAGAGTATTTTGCTTCATCACAGTGTCATCTCCCCTGTACAGGATACGGGGAGAAATACTGTCCAGATTTGCTCACAGAGGTTCACATAGTTAGCTTTGAACGTGCAAGCACACACATATGGAGGAGGAGAAGATGGAATGGGTGGTTCAGATGTCTTCTTATCTTTATTATGGAATACAGGAAGAAAGGCCTAAAGAGACTTTTTTAAGTAGTGGAAGAAGTTTTCCTCCTTCCAGAATTAGCTTGCTTCTCAGGGTCAAAGATATTATTTAAGACCGTACAATAAATGGTGTTAGAGTGATGACAGTTTTCTGGGGCGTTTGCCAAGATGTCTGATTGTTCAGGTGTGGATTATGTGTATCATCTTGGTGTGTAGTTTTTTTTTTTTTTTTTTTCACTTCTTTCTTTTGTTGCTTTGCTCTCAAGCATCACGATTTGAACTTAATGGACTGGAAGTAAAAGTGATACCTGGCTCACCTGTTTAGCTGCCTTCTAGCATCTGGTAGGAAGGTAGAGGCACTTTGGCCCTGAAGAGCTCTGAAGATTGTCAGTTCCATTTGTTCTTTCTGTCCCACTCCCCGTTCTTCATAGTCAACAACTGCCTGAATATCCTTTGCTCTCTGGGCACTTAGTAATTCCCCTGCATGCTAAGTTGCTTCAGTTGTGTCTGACTCTGTGAGATCCCATGGACTGTAGCCTGCCAGGCTCCTCTGTCCATGCAATTCTCCAGGCAAGAATACTGGAGTGGGTTGCCATGCCCTCCTCCAGGGGCTCTTCCTGACCCAGTTATCCAACCCACATCCCTTATGTCTCCTGCACTAGCAGACAGGTTCTTTACCATTTGTGCAGCCTGGTAATTCGCCTGGTCCCCCTGCAGTTTGCAGGAGGGCCCTAGCTGTCTAGCCTGTCCTCTCAGAGCCCCTGCCCTGCAGGCAGGCCTTGACCTTCCTCTCACAGGACAATTGCTGGGAGAGAAGCCCCTTCCTATCCTTCATCTTTAGGCAGGAAAGGGGGTTGGTACATTTTAATAAGTAGAATGAATTTATTCCCTAATTCTTGGGAAATTATCACTACTCTGTATTTTTTTTTAACTATTTATTTATTTATTTATTTTTGGCTCCTTCGGGTCTTTGTTGCAGCACATAGGATCTTTTACTGTGGTGTACAGTCCTAGTGGCTTCTCGGTACGTGAGATCTTAGTTCCCTGACCAGGGATCGAACCTAAGCCACCTGCATTTCAAGTGCAGAGTCTTAACCACTGTACCTCCAGGGAAGTCCCCTGGAAGCTCCTTATATGCTATGTAAATATTGTTTCATTTTTCCTTCTTCTTCTTTCTGCTTCCATGCCATTGTTCCTCTAGGCACGTAGTCTGCGGAGAAAACAACTCCTTGGTCCTTCTTCCACAATCTGACGTGTACCTTCTGATGCCAAGGACTCAGACATGAACTTATCACTGAAATCATGCAGAAGATGTTAGCCCAATGAATTTGAGGAAAGTCTGATTACAGATCTGAAGTGAACTTCCATTATTTCAGGATGGAAAATTATTTTCTGATTCCTTTTTTTGTCTCGTTTGTTTATTCACGCAACATTTGCATAGTGCAAAATAATAAAAAGATAAACGAGACACGGCTGCCTTCAGATAACTTATGTTTTATCACTGGAGACAAAATGATTAAATCTAATCCGAATTGGTGGCCAGAAGGATGAATTCAAACCATTCCCCACTTTGTGGGGTTCCAATGGCTGCCATCTTTGACTTTCATGACTGGAGCAGAGACCAGATCACTTGAGCCCAGAGTTCTGGGAAAGGAGCATAACGTGCTTTTTGCCTTCCTTTTCAGTCCCCACAGGCCAGCAAGTTGTTGGATAACTACAGAATTAGGATCAAAGGGCTGGTGAGGTTTGGTATCTCCCCTGATTAGGAATCTTTTTAAGTAGGAGAGTTTTGTTCAAAATGATTCCTATGCATTAACGTTGGCTGCTGTAGCAACACAGTTGAACTGCTTGTATCTGATAACTAATGAATTATCTGGAAACATGGCAGGTGCTCCCAGGGCAGGGGTGCTAACGGGCCCAAAGGGATCCCAGCCAGGTCTGCAGAACATGGCCTTATTAGGAAACTTTCTCTGCTTTCAGTGTCTCTCACAGACCTTATGGAGAATGACTTTTCATGAAAGACATTCTCCATTGTCTGTGATAATGACAGTTTTATTTTTTGCTGGTGAAGAAGTTTCAGGTCCATCAAAGTAAAAACAACCCTGGAAAAGAAAGCAGTTCTCAGGAATTCCCTGGTGGTGCAGTGGTTAGGATACTGAGTTCTCACTGCTGAGGTCCCAGCTTCAATCCCTGGTCTGGGAACTAAGATCCCACAAGCCACATGACCAAAAACAAAACAAAAAACCTCAATTGGACAATGTACTTCTTGCTATCTTCTCATAGAGTTTTTAACTTTTTAAGTTATAACTAGTAGTAGCTGTTTTTGTTGTTTTTGTCTGACTGACATAAGAGAGAGCATTTTGCTAATTGAAAAAAATCCAGACTCAGCAGACTGCAGGGACGTTCCTGGTGGTCCAGTGGTGAAGATGCTGCGCTTCCAAGGCAGGGGGTACAAGTTCTGTCCCTGGTCAGGGAAGTAGGATCCCACATGCCGTGCAGCCCAAACAAGCAAACCCAAGTGGTTCTGTCTCATTACTTTTTCTCCCTGACCTTCAACCCCAGGGCAAATCCCAGCCTCTGGAAAACCACTCTGCTGAGGGTGCTGTGCTCTGGAGGTGGGATAACTGTAAGAAGGGGGAAAGAAGGAGACTTCATAACGTATGATTCCATTTATATGACATTCTGGGAAAGGCAGGACTATAGAGACAGCGGAAGAGTGTTTGTCAGAGTAGGGGTGAGGGAGGGGCTCCCTGCAAAGGAGAGGCACTCGGGGATTTGGGGAGTGAGAGCAGTCTGTGTCTTAGTTGGGGTAGCTGTTTCACAGCTGTATTAGGTATTTGGCAAAACTCTGAACCGTACAATTTCACAAAGTGTGACCGTGACTATATGTAAATAAAAATAGTAATGAAGTAAAATTATTGCACAGAAAAGAAAATATTTAAAATAATCAAAACCAAAAAGGAACATAATCGTCATCTATTCTTTTACCTCAAGAGAGCTGTGAAGATGCTGGTGATTTCTTTCCAGTCTTTGTATGTATCTTTTTTTTTTTTTAATATATATTTAGTTTAAAACAAAACTGGTAGTGTATTATACTACTGTGTGTTACCTCTTTTCTTAATATATTTTGAGAAGTCATCTATTTATTCTGTATCAGCCATGGACGTGGTGCTTTGAGTTTGGACCTATCTATTTTAGGCTGCCTGGAATCCTTTCTCCAGCAAGGCTGGACATAAATTTTAAAAACCCATGAACCACACATGCCCTCAAGACTATAGACTATTCTGCTGTTGCAGCTTAAAAACCAACACAATATTTGCTCAGTATCATAAAGGGCATGTTTACAGCTTTACCCAATGAAATGGAAAATTTGAGTAACTGGTCAGAAACTGAGAAACAAGCTTCTCAGTCCCTATTTGTCCCTCTGAAAGAACGATTCCTTGACATGAAAACAGACTCTTGGCTTTATCTGAGTAGAGTATTCCATTGTTTTATTCATTCAGATGTGAAGCTTGGGGTCTTTCTGGCTCAAAGATGATTTCTGACTGGAGGACTTCCTGTCAGCCCCCAGGGCCTGGAAGAATCTTAAGTAGAGAAGCCTTCGCTCCCTCTGTGTTGTTGAGAAACCGTTATTATTCTCAGGCAGACTCAGCATTGCTTTCACCCCCATCCTTCACTTAATTGGGGCTCAGTGGACAGGAGAAAGCAGCTTGTCAGACAAAAACGCTGACTCAGCTCGGCCTCTGGTTGCCAGGACAACGGGGACCAGGGGAGAGGGCTTGGGCGGGAGGCCTCGGAATTCTTTGGCAGGTCTCACAGATTTCTGTGGGGCTTGACAGCCACTATCGGGTCTGGCGGGCCAGCTGGCCAGCCTCTTTCGGCCATTCCTGACTGAGGGCCCCGGGGAGGGACACACCCGGCTGTGAGCAGGGCTGGTCCAGGGAAGGCTCCGAGGTCTGTTGTTTGTCATGTGAAGAACAACTATTTAGAGAGGTTAAAAAGTGTCATATCGTAGCATAAATAGTGGCAGCTTCATGGAGTCATGCCTTCAGCACATGGGGCTATGATTTCCTTTTAGGAAAGCATTTCAGGGAATTAGGTTTCGGGGTTGAGCAGGAACATCAGTGGTCATGTTGTCCACCCGTGGATCCCACTAGAGTAGCCTGGCTGTGTACATTCATTCACTCATTCATTTGTTCAACACGTTCTAGGCACTGAATGCACAGTAGTGAACTAATAGGCTTGTTCTTTACCTTCATAGAGTTTCCATTCTAACTGCTGTCAGTGTTCTATTTGCCTGGTCCTGGAAATAATTCATTTTCTTAAAAAAATGACCAATTCCTTTCAAAAGGACACTTTTGAAAGATGTTATAAAATCAAACACATTTAAAATTTGTATTTATTCTTAAATATCTATTTTTTTAGGCAATTAAAAAACTGCATTGAAATATAGTTGGTTTACAGTGTTTGTTTGTTTTAAGTGTACAGCAAAGTGTTTCAGTAACATATATATGTGTGTGTGTACGTATATCTCTGTGATATAGGGAATGTTTGCCTAGGGCCATACATGCTGTGTGGCTGAAATCCTGGGAAAGCTTTATCAGACTTTGAGAGTGATGGAAAAAGCCAAAGATGGAAAATACTGAGCATTCTTAATCATTAGTTAAATTGATCAACCAATTTGAATTGGCATAAGAAAGCATTTCGACCCCTGGGTGGGGAAGTACCCCTGGAGGAGGGCATAACAACCCACTTCAGTATTCTTGCCTGGAGAATCCCATGGACAGAGGAGTCTGGAAGGCTACAGTTGATGGGGTTGCAAAGAGTCGGACACAACTGAAGCGACTGAGCACGCATATATTCTTTTTTCAGGTTATTTTCCATTATAGGTTCTTGAAATTTTTTAGATAATTTTTAAACTTTCCTTTTCATTTCCAATTACATGGCATTGGCCGTATTGTCCATGTTGTACAGTACATCCTTTTAGCCTATCTTACACCCAATAGTGTGTATCTTCCTCTCCCCCACCCATGTATTACCCCCAACTCCCGCACTGGTAACCACTGGTTTGTTCTCTGTGTCTGTCATATTTGCTAGTTTCTTGTAATTTTTAATTCCACATGTAAGCGATATTGCACATTGTCTTTCTCTGTCTGACTTATTTCACTTGGCATAGTGCCCTCCGGGCCCACCCGTGCAGTTGCAGATGGCAAAATTTTGTGTTTTTTTATGGCTGAGTAGTACAAACACAGTTTTTAAAATGGAGGTTCACCAAGTTTGAACAGAGGAAAAGCAGCTTCATATTTCTGACCTTGGTAAGATCTCTGAGGTATAAAGAAATACTCCATCTTGAAATCGATTCAGCTACTTTTTGTTTTTTTAAGTGAAGAGGATAATATCTAAATTTTAATGTTTCCCTTAATGTGATTCTAAAGGATAACAGAGATTATGGAACAACACAAAACTGTTTTATACATCTTGAATTAAAGAGTGTCAAGAAGGCCGTGGTTAATAATTAGGGACTCAACAAATGTCTTTCCCAAAGTGTCAGAGTTTTGAATATTCTTTCCTAGCGACAGCCTGGGTCTGGCAGCTGAGCCTGTGTGATGAGGTATTTCCAAAGAGAGCCTCCAGGAAATGTGACAATAAAGTTCTAGAATCCCTTGGCACAGAGTTAAAAAGAAATTTACACTGGGCATGGGGTTTTGTGCCCCCCTGTAAAGAAGGTCAATAATTCGGCATTCTGCCTCTGAAGTCCCTCAGGGTTTTGGCAGCGAGAGCAACTTCTCTGCACCACAATAATTTTTTTAATGTTAAGATTTCAAAATATTGTCTTTCTTTTCTTTTTTTTTTCATTTGTTTCTACTCACTCCACCCCTTATAATTAAAACAATCCAATCTTCCATTTTTGTAGTATCCCTGGCCACACACACTTAAACAGATCACCCTCAGAAGAAGTTATTGTCTTCCTTTGTCTTTGAAGTACATTCCAGCGAGGGCCAGAGCTGGCTGGCTGGCGAGAGACACTCCCTTCACCCAGGATGGACAGGGCTACAGGGCACTTTCAACTGCTGTTTACTTTCTCACCTCCTCTGTTGATTTATTCCATGGGCAGGCGGCAGGCCAATGGGGTGCTGGAAGGCGAGGAGGTTTGAAGTTCTCTTCCAGGGACATCTTCCTCTTATGAATCAGCATTTGTCTTTCACCTACTAACCCCTCCAGCTATTTTAAACACCATCCCATCCCCAGCCCCTAGGAGAGGGCACTTTTAAACCCACATATATATATATAATTATTCGCTTCAGGAAGCTAGATGGAAGACCACAAACTCTGAAGGAGATTCTCAGGCCTTTATCTTGTACCAGTCTTTACACCCCCAGCTTGCTGCTGCTGCTAAGTCGTGTCAGTCGTGTCCGACTCTGTGCGACCCCATAGACGGCAGCCCACCAGGCTCCCCCGGCCCTGGGATTCTCTAGGCAAGAACACTGGAGTGGGTTGCCATTTCCTTCTCCAATTTATGAAAGTGAAAAGTGAAAGTGAAGTCGCTCAGTTGTGTCCAACTCTTAGCGACCCCATGGACTGCAGCCTACCAGGCTCCTCCGTCCATGGGATTTTCCAGGCAAGAGTACTGGAGTGGGGTGCCATTGCCTTCTCTGCCCCCAGCTTGGATGTAGACAAAAAAATAAAGTTGTGGTGGAGGAGGGTAGGGGTGGGGTTACCAGGGGCAGCTTTCCAGATCTTTCTGAAAACTGGCCTTTAACATCTTAACTTGTAACTCTGCTGGCTGTGGTTGTGAATTCCCGGGACACTAGCTCCACCCATATACATTGAAACGGATCAGAGAGGCCAGTTCGATCTCTCTTCCAATTCAGAGAGAGAAAGTGTGTTCAGGAAGTGAAACAGGATGGTTTGTTAAGTCCTCTAAACTGCCTGAAGCTCAGCTCCCTTGTAGCTCAGCTGGTAAAGAATCCGCCTGTAATGCAGGAGACCCGGGTTTGATTCCTGGGTTCAGAAAATACTTTGGATAAGGGATAGGCTATCCACTCCAGTATTCTTAGGCTCCCCTGGTGGCTCAGACCTTAAAAAATCTGCCCGCAATGCGGGAGACCTGGGTTCAATCCCTGGGTTGGGAAGATCCCCTGGAGGAGGGCATGACAACCCACTGCAGTATTCTTGCCTGGAGCATCTCAATGGACAGAGGATCCTGGCGGGCTATAGTCCATGGGGTTGCAGAGACACAGCTGGACAACTAAGCGCACTAACATAACCTGAAGAAGGCGGGGACTGGCATTTCCATGTTCTGACTGTGAAAGCAGGCTCAGAGAAATGAGAGAACGCGCCCAGGTCCCACAGCTAGTAGGTGAAAGGGCTGACAGTTTGAGGTCTTGAGGTCTGCCAACCTCAGTCCTTGGCTTTCCTCTCTCTGCCGCTGACTGTGTAGTGGCTGTGAGAACAGACTCTGGGGCCAGATCCTGGGAAAGTTGCTTAGCCTGTCTGCGCCTCAGTGTCCTCATCTATAAAATGGAGAGAGCTGGGCTGTCGAGGATGAAATGAAATAGTATGTTGGCACACTTAGGACGGTGCTTCACAAGTTGTAAGTGATACGCAAGTATTAGCTAATATCTTTGTATCCTAAAACATTTAGCGCCATCAGTAGCTCATTTTATTAGCTGCCTCCCTGTGCCAGGTTCTTGATAAATATGCTTTTTAATCTTTATAACCAGCCAGCAAGATAAATCTTAAAAGTCATTTTTTTTCCAGATTAACAAACTGAAAAAAAAGTGTAGTCCAAGATGCTATATCTAAGGAGTAGCTGAGCTAGGATTTAAGCTTTCATCATTTTGATTCCAAGAACACTTTTTTTTTCTTATGCCAAGCCCAGGTCATGTCCAGTAGCATTTACGCCTCAACAAGTGTTTGAAAATTCCAGTGGCCAGTAGCCCAGAGAATTGAGAAGCAGCCAGTCCTACCAATGAATGGACTACATCAGATGTGGCTCCAATCTGGGATAGAGGAATCTTCCTTCTTCCATGTGACAGTCCATTAATAGTTTGAGAGCCACAGTTGCCACTCAGTATCTCTTTTAAACAGTCGCCTTGTTTCTTCATGGGACTTTCCTGGTGGCTCAGATGGTAAAGAATCTGCCTGCAATGCGGGACATGCAGGTTTGATCCCTGGCTCAGGAAGGTCCCCTGGAGGAGGAACCCACTCCAGTATTCTTGCCTGGGAAATCTATGGACAGAGAGGAGCCTGATGGGCTATACAGTCGACTCATGGGGTTACAAAGAGTCGGGCACAACTGAGCAACTTCACTTTCACTTGCTTCTTCATAGACATAATACCCTGACCTCTTCCCATGTTGAATTTTCTCCTTTGATAACTGTAAAAATCGTGACAGTGTAGAACGGAGTTCTGGATGCAGTCTTGCATGTGGAGGTTGGTAGATCCTCGAATGCAGTAGAAATAGAAGCCGTGCTGACTACTTGAGTTGGAAAGAAGGTTTGGAGCATGTAGATGTCAGGGAGAGAGACCCTACTAGGCATGGCCCTTGTCCATTATTTTTTGTTGTAACCTGTTTCCCCTCTAGAATCCTCACTGAGCAGGGCACTATCTGTATTTTTCATTGTTATATGCCTGCTGCTGAGGTGCCTGGCCTCTGATAGTCTCAATAGTATTTTTTAAAAATAATTTTTATTTATTATTTTTGGCTGCACTGGGTCTTCATCGCTGCTCAGGCTTTTCTCTAGTTGCGACGAGTGGGGGCTATTTTCTAGTTGTGGTGTGAGGGCTTCTCATTGCTGTAGCTTCTTTTGTTGCAGAGCATGGGCTCTAGGGCATGCAGGCTTCATTATTTGTGGCATGTGGGCTCAGTAATTACAGCTCCTGGGCTCTAAAGCACAGGCTCGGTAGTTGTGGTGCTTGGGCTTAGTTGCTTGGAGGCATGTGAGATCTTCCTGGACCAGGGATCGAACCCATGTCTCCTGCATTGGCAGGCAGATTCTTTACCACTGAAACACCAGGGAAGCCCTCTCCATAGTATTTTTTTTAAATAAATACAGGTGCAAATGAATGAATCTTTGTGGGATCTTTGGGAGACAGTTGGCTGAGATTTGGAAGGAGGAGAGGTGGTGATGGCATTAAGAAAAAACTTGAAGTTAGCAGGAAGAGCTGCTGTATGGCCAGGTGAGGAATGTACTTGTGAGACATGAAGTTTCAGACCCCAGATGGACATGTTATTTTGGACTTCAGGGCTGGGAGAGGGGCAGGTGGTGGCTTGCTGTGGTCGTCAGGAAAGGCATTCTGGAAAAAAGGCAGTGGAACAGAACCTCTAAAGGTGGAGGAGAAATGGCCTGATGAAGGGGGACCCAAAGTACTGACAAGTCCAGGAAACTGTAGACTTGTTTGGGAGGACAGGTGGGTGGCAGTGGAAGGGACACTGGGAGGGGATCTGTGAATAGACTTGCTGACCTGGAGTGGAGGTAGAAGGTGAGAGACAAACCAAAGGCTCAGATGTGCTTCCAGCTTAGCTTCTGTTATCCTGCTTGGACTGGGGGGAGGTGGGGAGGGAGCACGGGGTTAGGGCAGCTGCACCGCCAGCTCTGAGTTGGAGGTCTGAGTCACATCCTAGACCAGCCTTGTTCAACTGTCCCCGTTTGCGAATCAGTTCACTTGGTCCAGTGCTCCATCTTCAGCCTTGCCTCAGCTGTTTTCGTTCCATCAGCCTCAACTCCACGTCTTAGTCAAACTAAAGTCAGGTGTTTGCCTTTCATTTCTGCCCATGTGAGGGGAGGGGATGTCATGTGGCAGCTAAAATCACACTGGATCTAAGGCTTAATTTTATACCTAAATTTAGTGTTTGTTTTTTTTTTTTTTAATAAAAATCCTCCCTTGTGTGCATGAGGACATGTCAGGATGAGGACATGTCAGTGAGGTTAGTTCTTTTATTTCCAAGCCTTAGATTTTGTACTGCTCTTCTTCAATTTATGAACAGAAGTAGGAAACTTATTTTCATTCAAAAAGAGACTAGACCTTTAAAAATTCTAAATATGCAATATATTATTAAATATATATGAAGCTTCTCATTACTGTCCAATTACATTAAAATTTAATTTTATGTTATATAAAAAGGTTTACAAACCTGTTCGTGTTTTGTTTTTTTTTAAGCTATATTTTTAGCCTTGCTGACTCATGATGAATTTCACACTTGGTATAATCTTCCAAGGTGAAAGCTGATCAGGAAAAAGTGTCAAACCACTCAAAGTGGATTAGCTCCATGTTGTAGTGTGACTTTTAAGATGGTTTATTTTTACTTTAGTTTTGTTGGGATTGGAATACAGAACATGAGGTGCCATTAATAATAATATTTAGTTAACACTTATTAAATGATCTTGTATGCCAGCACTGTTCTGTGCACACAGTGAATTACCTCATTTATCACCACAGCTTTCCTATTGGGTGGATTCTATTATTATCCCCAGTTTACATATCAGGAACAAAAATATTAAATAACTGGCTGGGAGATGGCATGGCCAGGGTTCAGACCCAAGCATCTGGCCCCAGATGCTGCTCCTGACGACTCTGGCCTTCTGCTCATCTTCTGTGTTGGGAGCAGGAAAAACGCAGTAGGATCATTTCAGTAGGATGGCATATAAGCCTGGCTAGTTGGGATGTATACAATAGACTGTTGTTTTACTCATATTTGTGGTTGGGGGTGAGAATTGAATGTTCTTAGTTAATTTTTCTTTTGTTATTAATTATAATTGAAAATATTTCCATTTGAATTCCAGTGATATTTTCATTTCTTCACTGAGTGAATATTTATCAAGTACCTAGTATATGTCTGGGCTGTTATACACAGTGGGGACACAGAAGTGAACATGATAAGTAAGATCTCTTTCCTCTGGACCTTACACTCTAAAGAGAAGGACAGACAGTAAATATGTCAGTTGCCATGAAGAACATTTAATGTAATCTCTGAAGAGATTGCATCTGTTGAGACAGTCATCAGTGAGGGAATGAACTTTGGGAAGATCTGAGCAGTGTGTTCCAAGCAGAAGGAACAGTTGGAACAGAGGCCAAAAGTGGGAGGAACAGTGGGGAGGGAATGAGGGAGTGAGGGGGAACATGTCCCAGACAAAGGAGGAGACATGGCCAGTGATGTCAGGCAGGCTTTGTGGGCCACTGTGGATAGGGAGCATGTGGAGAGGGAGCATGTGGGTTTAGAGCCAGGGGTCAACATCACCTTCACAGTGGCTGCTGTGACTTAAGAATGGTCTCATAATAATCTCGAAGAAAGTGTTGCATCATCCCCCACCCTGAAAACCTTTCTATCTCAGACTGGCCTAATTTATATTTCGGAGCTAGTTTTCAGGTATATTCAACACATTATCGTCTCTCGTTTGTTAGTTATTTCAAGGTGAAAATGATATCGTGAGCCCCCTACAGGCAGAACAAAGCATTGCCTCTTATGATAATGGGGTCAAATCCTCAAAGTACTGAATCATTTGGAAAATACGGATGTGGAGGAATGGAACTTCAGGTATCTTTCATTTAAAATAAAGGGAGGAGAAGTGAAATGGCACCATTAATCGTTTTCACCAATATAGTATAAAATTCACCCAGCTTTGGTTATTATAAATCAGTTCAGTTGAGTCACTCGGTTGTATCCTACGCTTAGTGACCCCATGAATCGCAGCACGCCAGGCCCATCACCAACTGCCAGAGTTTACCCAAACTCATGTCCATCGAGTCGGTGATGCCATCCAGCCATCTCATCCTCTGTCGTCCCCTTCTCCTCCTGCCCCCAATCCCTCCCAGCATCAGGGTCTTTTCCAATGAGTCAACTCTTCACATGAGGTGGCCAAAGTATTGGAGTTTCAGCTTCAGCATCAGTCCTTCCAATGAACACCCAGGACTGATCTCCTTTAGGATGGACTGGTTAGATCTCCTTGCAGTCCAAAGGACTCTCAAGAATCTTCTCCAACACCACAGTTCAAAAGCATCAATTCTTTGGCGCTCAGCTTTCTTCACAGTCCAACTCTCACATCCATACATGACCACTGGAAAAACCATAGTCTTGACTAGATGGACCTTTGTTGGCAAAGTAATGTCTCTGCTTTTGAATATGCTATCTAGGTTGGTCATAACTTTCCTTCCAAGGAGTAAGCATCTTTTAATTTCATGGCTGCAATCACCTTCTGCAGTGATTTTGGAGCCCCCCAAAATAAAGTCTGACTCTGTTTCCACTGTTTCCCCATCTATTTCCCATGAAGTGATGGGACCAGATGCCATGATCTTCGTTTTCTGAATGTTGAGCTTTAAGCCAACTTTTTCATTCTCCTATTTCACTTTCATCAAGAGGCTTTTTAGTTCCTCTTCACTTTCTGCCATAAGGGTGGTGTCATCTGCATATCTGAGGTTATTGACATTTCTCCCGGCAATCTTGATTCCAGCTTGTGCTTCTTCCAGCCCAGCGTTTCTCATGATGTACTCTGCATAGAAGTTAAATAAACAGGGTGACAAGATACACCCTTGACGTACTCCTTTTCCTATTTGGAACCAGTCTGTTGTTCCATGTCCAGTTCTAACTGTTGCTTCCTGACCTGCATATAGGTTTTTCAAAAGGCGGGTCAGGTTGTCTGGTATTCCCATCTCTTTCAGAATTTTCCACAGTTTATTGTGATCCACACAGTGAAAGGCTTTGGCATGGTCAATAAAGCAGAAATAGATGTTTTTCTGGAACTCTCTTGCTTTTTCTGTGATCCAGCGGATGTTGGCAATTTGATCTCTGGTTCCTCTGCCTTTTCTAAAACCAGCTTGAACATCAGGAAGTTCACAGTTCACGTATTGCTGAAGCCTGGCTGGGAGAATTTTGAGCATTACTTTACTAGCGTGTGAGATGAGTGCAATTGTGTGGTAGTTTGAGCATTCTTTGGCATTGGCTTTCTTTGGGATTAGAATGAAAGCTGACCTTTTCCAGTCCTGTGGCCACTTCTAAGTTTTCTAAATTTGCTGGCATAATGAGTGCAGCACTTTTACAGCATCATCTTTCAGGATTTGAAATAGCTCAACTGGAATTCCATCACCTCCACTAGCTTTGTTCATAGTGATGCTTATTATAAATAGTCCTTTTGAATTTTGTTTATATATTTAGCCACTCACAAGCATTCTTTTAAAATAAATACTCTATTAGAACTATCCCAGGAGTAACTTAAATGAACAGGAAAGCTTAAAATATTAAAACTGTATTATTTTATATATTTCTGTAATAATAATTCATATATATTGTATATATATATATATTTTTATCCAGTGAAGTTCCAGAAATGATTCTTATTAGGTTTAAATTCAGACCATCTGGAAATTGCAAATTTATCTAGTATTCTTAAGAAATATGGTGGTAAAATTGCATCACATGTAAAGAAGTGCAGCAATCTCTTCAAATTATATGTTTAAAAGGATAGCTGTTTAGGGGTAAACTCCACCTTTATTCAGCATGGTTGGAGAATGGGAATATTCTAGTTAAAGTTGATTTTCTTTTTTGGATAATGAAGGTTATTGCCTGAAGGATCTTTGCATTTACTGTCTATAAGGGACTAAAAATTACATCATTGACTAGCTGTTTTCAGACTGTGGTGTGTGTATATGAGTGTGTTTGAGGAGTTGGTGGGCTCTGTGTTCCTCACACCAGGTCCAACCCCGGTTATTCTTATGTGTGAAGCCTCTAGGTAAGCTTTGGTTAGAAGATAAGGAAGACAACTATAGCAAATAATTCAGTTTTTCTACATGTATTCAGAAGGTACTTCTAAGATTGGAATTATGGACTAAAACCCCCCTTTAAAAATCTCCTTTTTTGGGGGGGTGGTTTGGTTTTCATAGATTACTGAGTAAAATTTAGGTTAGTTAAGTATTGAATTATTTGAAATCTGGATGAACAGAGGTGAACCAGGAGCCCTTTCTAGACAGGGTATTTATTTCAGTATAAATTAAAAATGCAGTTTCTTATCTATCAGATCTTCATGGTTTGTAATAGTCATGCTACCGTAACTCCTAGGAACAGTATGATGAACCCTAGTAACCGAAAGTTTTTATAGCCGATGACTTCACTAGACTTGTCTAGACAGCAGTTACTCTGTTGCTGTCTAAAATCATCACTGCTTAGGGCTGGAAGAGATCTAACTTAGATGGCCTGAATATTCTGTGTGCTGTGGTAGCCTTGGTTTGGGGTTTGATGGATGGCAAGACCAGTGATTCAGCTTGGGTAGTGGGAAACTCGTAGGCATAAACATGGGAAGGGCCTAACTTAGGTTTTGGACACATGGGAAAATATACAGAAGTTTTATTCTCTGGAAACAGCAGCAAATTTGAAAGGAATCTGATGTCTGGTCATGTTTGTCAAAATAGGAGAGACTCCCTGGAGGTTGTATCTAGAGAAAGTAATTGCAGTCAAATTTGTAACTTTTTGGATGGACTCTCCTTGGCAAAATCATGTTAGCTTTAAAAAAAGAAATGCTGGTGTTTTAACTTTTGCTAATGAAATCCATATGCTATCAAACAGTTAATCAAGTGAGATCTGGATTGGATCTGCATGCTTCTCCAAACTTCAGCCATTTTAGTGGACAGAATAATTAGTCAAATAGAAAAACCGATTGACTAACAAACTTTTAAACTGGTTGCTTTGCTCTTGTGGTTATCATCTAAAACTGCCAGTTGTGATTTAACACAGAGCCTGAACTCTGTAATTCCACAGCTTTACTGGGCTGTAAGTGGCAAAGACCAGAATGTACCTGCTAGTCCAGAAGAGTCCAGTTGCTTTGATTGACTTAGATTTGGTCTGATCACTTGGGATAAAAATAGCCTTGTCCTTGAGAAAGTGTCTTGAGAGGTCTTTATATGATTTGGGTGTTTAAGCAATTTGGATGGGTTGGACAGTTGCTCCATCAGTGCTTTGAGGGCAGATATTAACATGAGCTTCTCATTAACTTGGTGTCTGTGAGAAAGTGACTTATGCCTGTAAGACTTCTTCATAGAAAGAACACTAATGATTTCCTGATGATTCTGACTTATGAGGAATAAACATAAAGTGCTTTTGTGTTTGGTGAAAAGTTTTTACGTGAAGCATCCTTTGCTCCAATCTTTGTAACAAGCGAATCACCGTTGCCTCTCCCCCTGACTGTCATCTTTCTGCAGGAAGCTGCCCTCTGTAGACAGCTCCCCATGGAAGCTGAGACTCTAGCCACGGTTCAGGCTGCTGTCAACCCTCCTGCCATGACCCCAGACATGAGATCCATCACTAATAATAGCTCAGATCCTTTCCTCAATGGGTAAGTCAACATTTTAAGGCCACTTATTTTTGCTTTCTTTATTATGAGGTTTAGAGTATAATGGATCTTTGTTTATATTGGGAAAAGTTGGGGAGCTGGGAGGTTGGGGTGAGGACAGAGGGAGGGTGTGGAGGGACGTGGCAGAAAAAAATAAAAGCAAACAAGAAGTCACCAATTTTTTTTTTTTTAATCTCAAATTTAAAAATTGATGCTATGGCATGGAGTAAACCCCTAGTCAATAATTTGAAAATAGGGATGAATTTATGATTTCAATAGCATGGTGTTTGTAGTAATTATTTAGAAGAATCTTGTGGTTTGATATAGCCAATGGAGATAAAAACTTGTTATGTGGCAAATAGGAGCAAAACAAATAAGAGGTGATATTTGTGATGAAATATGAATAAGGTGTTAGTTAATAGTATTATTACGGTTGTTGTTGTTTAGGCATGAAGTTATGGACTCTGTTGCGACCTCATGGACTGTAGCCCACCAGGCCCTTCTGTCTATGGGATTTCCCAGGCAAGAGTACTGGAGTGGGTTGCCATTTCCTTCTTTGGGTGATCTTCCCGACCCAGGGATCAAACCCAGGTCTCCTACTTTGGTAGGCAGATTCTTTACCACTGAGCCACCAGGGAAGCCAGTTAATAGTTATACATTGTCAGTTCCTATTGTGGTTATGTACCGTGTCCTTGGGGAAAATGCACACAGCATGCACAGGAGCTCTGTACTCTTTTTACATCTTCTATGTGAGTCTAAAATTATTTCACAATTAAAGAATGAAATAAAACAAAGACATGTTGTTTTAAAATATGAAATATATGAGCAGAAGGAAAGGTAATTGAACCAGAAATATCTTCATGAGTAGAAGTAGTCAACCTTAATTGTAGCCTTTTAAACCCAAATAAAGGGCAGTTTTCTATTTCCTGTGTCTTTTCTGCCCTTGTGGAGGCTTCAGGCAACAAGCAAATACAGTTATGAAAGTTACTAAAAATAGAAGAATGAAAACAAACAGTAATCAAAATACTGAAGGAAAGGAGTTTCTAAATGATGGATACAAAAATAATTCAAATGTCCAGAAAAAATGTAAAGAATAACTTGAGATCTACCCACATACCCAACACCCAGGTTTTCCATATTTACATTGATCTTATTTTTTTTAATAAAATATTACAACTAATATTTAAACTCTTCCCCACCACCCCTGAAATACATTTCTTTTTCTTCTTCCCTGCCTAGTGGTAGCCACCATTTGGATATTGATGTATATCCATCACACCTATTTTTATACTTCTCATTGCCTGTCAAAGGCTTCCCAGTTGGCACTACTGATAAAGAATTACCTGCCAGTGCAGGAGACACAAAAGAGGTGGGTTTGATCCATGTGTCAGGAACATCCCCTGAAGGAGGAAATGGCAACCCAGTCCAGTATTCTTACAATTCCATGGACAGAGAAGCCTGGCGGCCTACAGTCCATGGGGCCGCAAAGGGTTGGATGCACTGTGCATGTGTGCAAACACACACACACACACACACTGCCTATCAATGTCTGTATCCAGAAGCAATATTCAACATATTTTTTAGGTTTTTTTAAAATTTACATAAATGGTATCATTCTCTATATGTATTGTTATTTTATTTTATTGTTTTCAGATGAAAAAGGAATCAGTGTCAATTTATTATGACTGGCCAGTTGGTTTTTTCTTTGCTTACAGTTGATTAATTTCGACACAGGGATATATGTTTCAAAATTAAAACGAGGTTCAAAGTCCACCTCCCTTTGTTATCTGGAACATCAGGCAGATCTACTTTAGCTGGGGGTCTTCATGATTATATTTTAATTTTAAAACGTCTTCCCATCTTTTGCTCTGTAGGGGACCATATCATTCGAGGGAGCAGAGCACCGACAGTGGCCTGGGGCTGGGGTGCTACAGTGTCCCCACGACTCCAGAGGACTTCCTCAGCAACGTGGATGAGATGGACACGGGTAGGGGCCAAGCCTGTGAAACCTTGCAGTGGGTTTGGACTTTGAAATTGTCTCTTTAGTCCTCTCAATTCCTTTTTTTTTTTTGACCACACTGCGAGGCGTGTAGGATCTTAGGTCCCCAACCAGGGTTCAAACCTGTGCCCTATGCAGTGATCCTCTCAGTTCTAAAATCCAACCAAGAACACTTAACTTCAACAACATTAACTGACAGCTTCAAAGCCCCCAGAACCCAAGCACCATTAGTAAACTCCACCTCCTTCCCCATAGTTTATACAAATACAGTTTTATATATGGGCACAGGATTTTAATTTCTGCTTTTTTTCTTTCTTTTCTCCTTCCTTCCCTCCCTCCTTTCCTCTCTCCCTTCCATTTCTTGTCTGCTTTATTTAGCCCTTTCCTCACAGTTGCATTAATATACCGCTGTCTGCTTTACCATTCTTTCACAATTGAATATTTATACTTTTCTAGCTTTTTGTTATAATGTACAGGCCACCAGTACGCAGCTTTTCATGTTATTATTGCATTTGGGAAGCAATTGGCAGTGGGCTTTTGGAAAGTTAAGCAACTCAAAGGATTCTAATTGTCAGCTCCAAATCCTAACAATGTCTTCCTTCAGCAATTAAATTTAAGTAGTTCCCGGCCTGCTCTGCCTTCAGGCTAGGCCTCAGCTGGCTTCCTGGTTACCTCTTTTTCTCTACTTCTCCAGGAGCAAGGCCTCCAAACTTGGTCTAGATTTAATTGTCAAAGTCCTAAACTCCCAGAAGATACTCTTTTGAACCAAAATTACATGACAGCTCACAACCAGGACCTACTGTATAGCACAGGAAACTCTATTCAGTATCTTGAAATAACATGTAATGAAAAAGAATCTGGAAAAGAATATATATGTACAACTGAATTGCTTTGCTGTATACCTAAAACTAACACGACACTGTAAATCAACTATATTTCAATTAAAAAAACAACAACAACATAAAAATAGACTTAAAAAAATAAATAATAGCTGACGTGCCCGCTCTTTGGAGCTGCTCGTGTAAGTTTCTCCTCCATCACCACTGATGATAGAAATTTGTTCTGTGATGAAAAGGATTGTCTTCCCCCGTGCCATTGTCCAGAGGACCTGTTTGTTACCTTCTGGTCCTCGATGGCTGTGCTTTGTGCTCTGAAACTAAACAGTTGGTCAGACAAGATGCAGACTCTGCCAGAACATAGGAGCAGCTGTTCCGGGCTCTCCGTGCATCCTATCATCTATGTGTTTAGAGAATTGCACAGACTGTCTTGTGAGGAGTCACCCAGGAATAGTTTGAACTGTTTGTTTTGTTAGTCTTCAATTTATTACTTCAGCCTTCTGCCTCCCTTCCTGCCTCCTACCCTCTCTTTCTTCATCCTTCTCTTTATTTTTTGGTGTGAGATTTATCTTGTCCTCTTTGAAACAGCTTAATGAAGTGGCTCCTTCCCGTGTTTAATAATTGTTTGCTTTCATCTTTTCAACATTGGAAAGCTAGTAAACATAAAAGGCAAAGTTAAATAAGAAAAGACTCAGGAAATCGAAATCTAAGCAAGTTTGACATTAAAAAAATTTTTTTGTTGTTTTTAATTGGAAGATAATTGTTCTATAATGCTGTGTTGGTTTCTGGTGTACAACAGGTGAAGCAGCCATTAATATACATAATCCCCTCCTTCCTGACCTTCCCTCCCACCCCTCTAGGTCATCACAGAGCACCAGGCTGAGCTCCCCGTGCTATACAGCAACTTCCCACTAGCTAGACATTTTTTAAAAAGTATTTATTTATTTGGCTGTGCCAGGTCTTGGTTGCAGCATGTGAGATCTAGTCCAGAGATTGAACCCAGACCTTTTGCGCTGGGATGGTGGAGCTGTAGCCACTAGAGGACTAGGGAAGTCCCTAGCTTGACTTTAAAATGTAAAAAAAGATGGACTCTAGTCTTTGGCTTTTTAAAATGACATCAAGTAGATAAGTAGGGAATGTTTTGAAACCAAAATGTGAAATTAAGTCATGTCCTGTATAGAACATAGTCCTTGCAGACAGGCCACCTGAATTGGATCTTTGCTTCTCTACTTTTTAGTAGTAACTTTGGTAAGTTACGTAACCTCCCAGGGCCTCAGATTTCTCACCTGTAAAGTGGGAGTAATGTGCACACCTGGTACAGTGGTGAGGCATCATGAAGTCATAGTGCTTGGCACAAAGTCCTCTTCTCCTGAGAAGGATGAAATTAGTCCTATTAAATGTTGGGGTTCCAGGTTAGCCTGGCTTAGTGAGTACTGATGGAGAAGGCAATGGCACCCCACTCCAGTACTCTTGCCTGGAAAATCCCATGGCTGCAGTCCATGGGGTCACTAAGAGTCAGAAACGACTGAGCGACTTCCCTTTCACTTTTCACTTTCATGCATTGGAGAAGGAAATGGCAACCCACTCCAGTGTTCTTGCCTGGAGAATCCCAGGGGCGGGGGAGCCTGGTGGGCTGCTGTCTGTGGGGTCGCACAGAGTTGGACATGACTGAATCGACTTAGCAGCAGCAGCAGCAGCAGCAGTGAGTGCTGAATTTACAGTCACATCTGTGAAGTCTTTATAGGAAGTGGGCATAAGCCCCCTCAAGGGGAGGCGTGTAGTTAATTACACAGGAACAAGAAAAGGAAAAGCCAAGGGATGGGCAGAGCTCAGATGTGGCTGGAAAAGGTCTGGTAGACCCACTGTTCACATGCTGACCACACGCTAAGTGGTGACAAGCCAGCCAAATACTCCCTTTGTAAAATACACATGGAGACAACAGCTGGACATAGTGTTAGAGACATAGGAGGATAGAGTAGATGGAATACAGGAGCAAAGGGTGGAGGTCATCCACTTTCTAGAATATTCTACAATAATCACACCCTTCTAAGAACTTCTTTTTTTTTTTGGTCTGTCTCATTTATATTCATCCATTCATTTTATTATTGATGCAAATGTGCATCTTTTTTTAAAGTTGAAGTATAGTTGCCATACGATATTATATGTTACAGGTGTATGATACAGTGATTCACAACTTTTAAAGGTGATACTCCATTTATAGTTATTGTGAAATATTGGCTATATTCCCCATGTTGTATAATATGTCCTACTTTTCAAATGAAGAAAACTGTAATGACCAAAAAGATGACTATGAGGTTGCAAAGTTGCTCCAAGGAGAGATATTTTAAGATTGTTAGCCTTAATGAAGAACCTTAACTAGACTCATCATGCTTTCTGAGGAGAGAAGGTAAGAGAATTTTTTAAAACAGAGAAATTTTATTTGGTTAAAAAAAGTCAATTCTTGAGTTATTGTAAACGTAAAACAGGAAATCAGTTGAGGTGGATATTTCTATCTGGATATGAAGAAGAAAGACATCCAGCACTTTAGATGAGGTAATTTTTCAGGGTGGATAATTTTTTTTTAAGCCTAATTTCCTTCTGTTACAATCTATTGGGTAGAAAAAAGTTATTTGGGTTTTTTTTTTTCTAAATTAACCTTGTTTTTCAATGTCGGTAACACAATAACCCTGAGGTCATGTTGAACTCATTTTAATTTTTCAAATGACTGCTTTTTGCAATGCAAGTCCTATAAAATATTCCCAAGAGTCACTGATATTTTATAAGTTTGTAGAAAAGCCATGAAGTTTTGCTACCTCCAAAAATGTAAGTGTGATTGTTTCCCTTGTCGCTATGAAGTAATTTTTCTCCTTGGAAAATGCATATTATTAAAATGAGTTTTCTCCCATTTTGTCTAGAATAGTAAAATCTCTATGCAGGCTTCTTAGGAAGCCTAAAGTACTTGTATGACACAGAAGTTAATTAAAAAAGTTTCTTAGAAATGATTCCATGGTGAAAGCTGGCCATAGTTATCAATGCACCTCAGACTTTGAGGTATATTTTATCCCTTCAGAAAATTGATTGGGGCTGTTGGAATGAACCAGTGGTTCTGATATTATGTAATTAACCATGACTGAGTTCTCTCAGCACAGTCAACAAACATTTATGGTGTTTTTGTATTTGTGTAAGTGTTATTGTGGGCTTCCCTGGTAACTCAGTCGGTAAAGAATCTGCCTGCAGTGCAGGAGACATGGATTTGATCCCTGAGTTGGTAAGATTCCCTGGAGAAGGAAATGGCAACCCACTCCAGGATCCTTGCCTGGAGAATACTATAGACAGAGGAGCTTAGCACGC
The DNA here is from genome assembly GCF_029378745.1 of Bos indicus. Lineage (NCBI taxonomy): Eukaryota > Metazoa > Chordata > Mammalia > Artiodactyla > Bovidae > Bos > Bos indicus. The sequence continues at coordinate 119,015,400 of NC_091760.1, forward strand.
CACAGTCCATAAGGTCACAAAGAGTCAGACACGACTTAGCGACTAAATCACCAACTGTTTAATTTATGTATGAATGAAGCCCAGAGCCTCATATCATGTGTGGCAGATATGATATGGCACCTACCTCCCAATTTCAGACAAGCGAGTGCGTCTTAGGCCACACAGCTAAAAAGCTCCATCTCCTGGCACAATGATCTGTTCGTTTTCCCCTATCCTGTCATTCATGAAGGATGTGTTCTTCATGTCATATCCCAGACACTGAACTTTCCTCTACAATAGCATTGTCTCAACTAGGTTCTGCAGACTTTAGTTCTGTTAGGATATAAATTCTGCCAAAATTGGACTCGAGGAGGTGATAGTGGCTTAAACAAAATAAAACAGATTTTCCTTACTACAAGACTTCTCCAAACCTATATGCTCCCATGCATTGTAACTCATATGCTTTGTGAGACTACTCGATAGTTTTGGGGTATATGAACATGTGTAGTGAAGGGGTCAATCTGCAGAAGCCACTTTCTAAAATACTTTAAACACGATCCCCAGAGTTGTCAATGAAGATTTTTTTTTAATAACATAGTTAAAAGAACCTCCTCACTACTACCTTTGAACATAAAGAGGATGATATGAGCAAATTTGAGTTTACAATTAAATTGTTGGATTATAGCTCTGTGATAAGGTTTTTATGACTGTCAGGGCCTCTCTACTCAAACCAGCTCTTCGTGCCATTGTCATGGGAAGTCAGTGATGGTAGTCAGATCCACAGTGTCCTCATTTTCTCCTTTCCTGTGTCCCTGGACTTACCCATTCTGGACCATGTCTATCCAGAACAATTAAAGATTCACCCAGCATCTCTGTGTCTCTTAGGCGTGAGCACCACCAACTCAGTTTCAGTAACGCAGTAGCTGAAATTTTGCAACATGCAGCAATAAGATCTTCTGGTGGAATGTGAGCACAGTGGAAATGAAGATGAGAGTTATGTTGACAACTGAACTTGTTCCTCTTTTCAGAAGCCTTAAAAAAGAATTAAATATGGTTCATCTGTACTATTTTTCTAGATTCCACATATGTGTGTTAATATATGATATTTGTTTTTCTCTTTCTGACTTACTTCACTCTGCAGGAAAGGAACAGACATAGAGAACAGATGTGCGGACAAGGGGGGATGGGGAAGGTGGGATGAGTTGGAGATTGGGATTGACATATATATATGACCATGTGTAAAATAGATAGCTAGTGGGAACCTGCTGTGTAGCACAGGGAGCTCAGCTCAGTGCACTGTGATGACCTGGAAGTGTGGGATGGGGAGTAAGGGAGGTCTAGGAGGAAGTAGAAACATGTATACATGTAGCTGATTCACTTCATTGTACAGCAGAGACCAACACAACATTGTAAAGCAATTTATACTACAATAAAAGAATTTAAATGGTTTCATTCTTTTCCATTACAGGAGAAAACACGGGACAGACACCCATGAATATCAACCCTCAGCAGACCCGTTTCCCTGATTTTCTTGACTGTCTTCCAGGAACAAACGTTGATCTAGGAACTTTGGAATCTGAAGATCTGATCCCCCTCTTCAATGATGTAGAGTCCGCTCTGAACAAAAGCGAGCCTTTTCTAACCTGGCTGTAATTAATACCATTGTAGCTTGGATGCAGCCGTGACCTGACATTTCCTGGGCCTCTTGGAAAAAGCGATGGAGCAGAGCAAGGCGGCAGGTGAGCTGCCTCCTGCCTCCATCACACATGCTCCCTCCTTTCCTTGTGGCCAGGTTAATAATTGCCTGGATTTGATTGGCAGTCACTTAAGTTAAACATGAATAAACATTTTATTTCTGTTTTCTGCAAGCCTGCATTCCTGTGATGGGTTGTGCAGCAGAATTGATTATGCAGAATTGCTTCTTTGCTTTCCTCTCTGCTACCCCATGACCAAGCTTTATGGGTGTTAGCTGAAATTTGTACATCAATTGATTATAAACCATGAAAAACTGATGACCACAGGCAGTGACTTTTGACAGGTGGCTGGGTCCAGGAAATGTACACAAAACTCGACCTGATTTACAGTTTCAAAAACTGTATTGATGACATTAGTACCAAATGCTTTAAAGAATATTTAACTAGAGCTTTAAAAATCATTGTACTGATAGTAAAATTCTGCTGTTTGGAATACAATGTAGTTTTCAATCCATGCAGGTTCTGATGGCTCTTATTACCCGTATTCACAAAGGCACACAGAGTCCTCTTGTAGTTTATCCTTCATCATTTTACTGCACAGCATCTAGACAACTAGTCCTTCCAACAGGAGAGCGGCAGTGGCATTAGTCACAGTTCCTACACCAAGGTCTCATGAAAGAGACCAGTTTGGTACTAATTATGAACATTTATTAAACAAAAGGTTTTTAAATGACAAGTTAGATTTTTTTTAAAAATTACAGCTTAGAACTTGATGTTTATTTTATGAAGCACTATCATTTGGTGACTGATGACAAAGCGCAGCCAAATGTTTTTGATAAATCGGTGGCAACTGTATTTTTGTCCTTTGAAACTGTTCTGAAAACATCAGGACCACATAGCTTTCAACCTGATGGCATACAATGAGCTGTTGCTTTTAAAATTCTGAAGCCTTGTTGGTTTTTCTTCTTTCAAGATTTCTAGGGTTTAAAATAATCTTATCTATGAAGCTGTTTGAAGGATGAAGCAGATCTCTGACTGACAGGTCAAAAAAGCCCCCTGAGGGTGTATGGTGGAGACCCTTAGTGTTTCCGAAGTCACTAAAGTTGATTCCCAGATGTATTATCCTAATCCTGTTTGCTACAGTTGGTATAGAAAGGCATGAAATATGTACTCAGTACCTCTTATGTAACCAAAACCATTTTTTTTTTGTTTTGTTTTTGTTTTTTATTAGCTTTTAAGGACTGAGAGAGAGCATCGGGTTCGCCTGGCATGCACTCTGCCTGCATTGCCAATGAAGTCCTCAATTGTTTAATATTTTGAACTGACATTATTTATAATCTATGAATTTAATATCTTTTTTGAGAGACATTAATAGTGCAGGTCTCTGAGAGGAACCTTTCCATTCCCAAAGGGGCTTATTTGCTGGGGATCTGAGATCCTTTTTGATCTCCCAAAAGACAGACAGGCAGAATACATCTTATCTTGTTGGAATGAAGGCAAGTGTAAAGGTCAGAGATGAAGCAGTACCGTTAGGGAATACAGTGGAAAGGCTACTAGGTGTGAGTTGGAAATAGACAAGCTACGGTGCCCCAAAAGCAAGACGAGAAGGAGGTGTGAGGTGCCCCCAAAGAACAAAGCAATGATTTTCTCCTACAACTTTTGTACCAAAAGACTGTTGTAGAAGAAAAGAAGGCTTCGGTGCACTTTATGTGGGAGAAGGAGGCACAGCGCTCGTGTTGCCCTGTCCACGCTGATGTTAAGTGAGTAAGCAGATGAGAGCTTAAACCTACCGTTGCTTCCAACACAATGAAGTGACTTTTTCCCCCTGAAGGACCCATGGTTTCTCTTCCTCTGATTCCATCTCTTTCTCAAAACACTCTGAGAGATGAGGGTAGATGTTTCTATTGCTACTATATTGAAGGGAGCACTATTTCTTTTTCTCTTCTGTTAGCAATAATTGCAAAAAGCATTGTACATTCTTTCTAAGAAAAAGCAAAAAAAAAAAAAAAAAAGACTCAAAAACAAGGGACCTAGTAAAACTGAGCAGTGTTACTGTATTTTTAAAAAATATTTTTATAGATTCATTTTCAGGTTATTAAACATTAAAGAAACAATTATCCCTCCTTTTTTTAAGTAGTTAAAACATTGATGATTTGTATTATCAATTTTTAGAAATAATTTCCTAGTAAGCTTGTGGCATTAGAAAATACTAGAAGAATTTTTTTTTAGTGAAATTAGTTGGAACACTTATTAATGAACATAACAATTATTTTTCCAGAATTAGATACAGATCTTGACTACATGTTTACTAATAAATGAAGCCAGATCTAATTTTTGTTGTTATTTTTAAGGCCATGTTATATGGCCTTTGTTAAAGAACACTAAAGCTAGAAATCTAAAAACAACTTTTTAAAGGTTCTTTCCTATTATTGTAAGTGTTAAAACCCCTGCAGAATTCATGATAAGGTGCTATTTATACTATATTTCTTATTATAAAATGACTGCCAAATATCATGTCTTTTTAGTCCTAAGTCAATCAGTAGATTTCAACATTTCATGCAGATTAAAAATGGAAAAATAATTGCAGAAATCTTTCTTTTAAGGTATTTTCTTTCCCTGATAAAACACATTTCCTTGAAGTAAATACATTGTCAAGACCTATTTGCAATTCTGTTAAATCTAAGTAATTGTTAGTGTTTCACCATAGAATTTAGGATGTGATATGCCTTTCTTTCGCTGATTATACAATATAAGTAAAAACAGACTGAAACAGTTAGTATGCTGGGGGTGCTACTGACTCCAGCTTGGCAGAAAATCTTTCTGGAGAAGAAGGTGATCTGGAGTGAGAGAGTTTTGCTAATGACATGTGATGTTCTCATAACAGAAAGCAACTTCCAGAAGTGCAACTTTTATGACAAACAAAAGCTGTTAAAAGGAAATTATAGATTAATTGGGAAAGTAGGTGATCAACAGAGACTGTTTCCCTAACACACTACATCATTTATGTGTTCGTATTTTAACTTTTTAAAAAATTATTTCTACATTTTGTAATATGATATATGTGTGTTTATTTTTAATTCAAATTGCTATGCATACAGAGAGTATGCAGAAAAATCAATCAGATCAAACTGTTTTACCTGGAGTTTGGTACTGGTTTTTACTTCTCTGATTCTGTATAAGAAAAATAAATACAATTGAATTTCCACTTGGAACCTTTATCTTGTCATGATTTGTGTGTGTTCTTTTTACTGAGGGCTTTGGGTGGTACTGGAGGAAGGCTTATGTAACCTTCCTGGCAGACAATGAAGGAAAGAAAATTTTGTAGGCAAACATTTTTTTGGCTCAAATGCCTGGTTTTCAATATTCTAAATATCCAGAGTTCTGGTTTCTACTTTATTTGAAGTAACCCACTGAGACTTTAAAAGCTGTGTGTGTGTGTGTGTGTCCTTGTGCTAAGTCACTTCAGTTGTGTCTGACTTTTTGCAACCCCATGGACCATATCCCACCAGGCTCCTCTGTCCATGGGATTCTCTAGGCAAGAAATACTGGAGTGGGTTGCCATTTCCTCTTCCAAGGGATCTTCCTGACCCAGGAATTGAATCCGAGTCAGCCCTTCCAACAACCTTGCAGATTTGACTGAAACATCAGGACTATAGTATTTTTCTTTGTTTCTCTGTTATTAACAATATGCTGTGGCTTCTTGGGCTTCCCTGGTGGCTCAGACGGTAAAGAATGCAATGCAGGAGACCTCAGTCCCTGGGTTGGGAAGATCCCCTGGAGGTGGCCATAGCAGCCCACTCCAGTATTCTTGCCTGGAGAATCCCGTGGACAGAGGAGTCTGGAGGGCTACAGAACATAGGGTCGCAAAGTGTCAGACACAACTGAGTGACTAAGCACAGCGTGACTTCTTGTCAAACCAAAAGCAGTTCATCATTCATTCTGTGACAGTGTATTTCTTCTGTCTTTTGAGCCCCCTGATTCTTGCTGTGGTGACACTTTATGATGTGAGGGCACTTTTAGTAGCAGAGTGTTTTTAAGCAGAAGCACTCAGCTCAACAACAAAAGAAGAAATTCTGGGGGAAACAACTTAGCAACAGTCCAGAGTCTAAGCCTCATGCATCTTTTTAAAAACTGTATTTCATCATTACTTTTAAGTTAACAGAGGCTCTCTGTTGAAAGTGTTATAAGTACCAGCATGTATAAAGTAAAAATATGAAAGTTCTCTGTCTTTCAAATCTCACACTTCAAAAAATATGTTTGTTACATTTTTTCCCCCATTAGCTGGATTTTTTTAAACAAAAGAAGAGCAATTCTGTGTGAAGTTTTGAAGCTTTCATTTTTTCTCTGAATAATAATGATATTATCAATACATATTGAACATTTACTAAGTGACAGACACTCTACAAAACATTTGATATGAATTATCTAATTTAATCTGCACATCAACACTATTATTTCAATATTATCCTCATTTTGCAGATGAAGAAACAGAGGCTTAGAAAGGTAAAATAATTTTTATAAGGGTACATAGTAAGCAAGAAATATATCCAAAAGCTCAAGATCGTCCTTCCATGCTAGTACATGTGTATTTTATTATATTTAACAATAAGTTTCCTTTTGCATGGGTGTCCCCTCTTGGTAGTCAGTTGGTTGTTTTCAGTTTTTGCCCTTACAAATAGTACTGAACATAGCAGTTTGTCCTTTTGATATTTATTTATTTTGGCTGCACTGGGTCTTACTTGTGGCATGCAGGATCTTCAGTTGCAGCATTTGGGATCTGGCTCCTTGCATTGGGTGTGCAAAGTCTCAGCCACTGGACCACTAGTCCCGACAGTTTGTTCTTGTATGAGTATGTCTACAGGATAAATTCCTCAGAAAGAAATCACTATATCAAAAGATACGTGATCTTAAATCTTGGTGAAAGTGAAGTAGCTCAGTTGTGTCCAACTCTTTGCAAACCCGTGGGCTGTAGCCCACCAGGCTCCTCCGTCCATGGGATTCTCCAGGCAAGATTGCCATTTCCTTCTCCAGGGGATCTTCCCGACCCAGGGATTGAACCCAGGTCTCCCACATTGCAGGCAGACGCTTTAACCTCTGACCCACAAGGGAAGCCCCTAAATCTTGGTAGATTCTGTCAAATATTTTTGAAAACAAGTCCATGCCAATTTATGTTTCCAAGAACAATGTATGCAAAGGCCTCTTTCACCATTGCCAACCCAGAGCTGGATATTGCCTAACTCTTGTTGTTTTTCTTGTTTTTCCAGTTTGAGGCTATAAACATACAGTCTCAAAAAAAAGAAAGTCAAATTTTATTTGTATGAACATTAACTTTTTTTGTCCCCCCCACCCACGTATACATCCCACGAAATGTTCATGAATATATGTGGAATATATGAAGTTCAAAAATAGAATGAAAAATATTTTTTCTATTTCTATCTATAGTATACAAAACAAATTAGCTTCTCTTTCTGATTTTTTTCCATCTTTATTGAGATATAATTGACATCATATATAAATGTAAGGTATGCAACACAGTGATTTTAAGCATGTATATACTGCAAAATGATCACCACAAGAAGATTAGTTAACCTAATCCTAATCCTAACCTAATAACCTAATCCTCACATGGTTATATAATTTTTCTTTGCAGTAAGAATTTTGACTAACTCTTAAAACTTTGCAAATATGATATATAGAAAATAGCTTACTATTATAGTTTGTAATTCTTGAATTAATAGTTAAATTGGTCTTTTCATAAAATTATTGTCTATGGTGGGTGATGTCAGTTCTCAATTACCCAGATTACCCTAGATTCCTTTTTACTGTTTTTGTGAAATGGCATCCCACTCCAGTATTCTTGCCTGGAGAATTCCATCGACAGAGGAGGCTGGTGGGCTACGGTCCATGGAGTCACAGAGTCAGACACGACTGAGCGACTAACACTTTCACTTTTCACCCCCATTATGGTGTATTTTCACTTCCAAAAGCAAACAACTGTGGCTCTTTAAAAAGGATTGTTAGGATCACTTTGCTCCCATACACAAGAGAGCTGGAAATGCATAGGAATTTACATCCTAGGACATGACTTTGTCCAATGGCAGGTGGGCCTTAACTCACATTCCAGAGTCCACTGTGGGATCGGGCAGAGACTACCTGCTGTGGGATATTGCCCGACAGCACGTTTCCTATTTCTTCCACTTTCCAATGCTGCTTCCCTGACTCTCGCCAGTTTCTCCTCTAAATATCCACTTCCTTAATAAATCCTTTTCTTAATGCTCCCTTAGTATACCATCTGTACATGAAGCCTTATATCAAGATCTGCTTCTGGAAACCAGATCTAAGTTAGCATCCAGAATACACAGCCAACTCTTGCAAACCTATCAGAAAAACAATCCGATGGAAATGTGGGGTAAGGATATGCAGTGAAACTTTACAGAAAGGAAAACTAGGTGCCAAATAATTTCCCAACCTTGTTACTAATCAGGAAAATGGAAATGAGATAGTAGTAACATAACATTTCACTTATATCAAACTGCAAATTCCCGAAGACTTATAACACCAAGGGTCAGCTGGGATGTGGAAAAGTGGGAAGGCAGTGTCCTGTTGGCAGCAGTGTGAACTGATAAAAACACTTTGTAACTTTCACAAAGCTGGCTGCCTGGTCTGTTTTGTTGACCACTATATCCCCAGTCTCTAGGGCAATGTCCAGAACATATGGATGACCAAACAGTAAATATTTGTTGAGTGAATCAATATTTGGGTACACTGTATTCCTCAGGAAGTGAGTACTGTCAGAGGGGACACAACAGAGAGAAGCAGTTGCAAAATAGGGGAGAAGGAACTTCCTACACAATTTAGTTGCTTAAACAAATCTGTCAAATCAATCAAATAGATGGGGAAACAGTGGCTGACTTTATTTTTCTGGGCTCCAAAATCACTGCAGATTGTGATTGCAGCTATGAAATTAAAAGACGCTTACTTCTTGGAAGAAAAGTTATGACCAACCTAGATAGCATATTGAAAAGCAGAGACATTACTTTGTCAACAAAGGTCCGTCTAGTTAAGGCTATGGTTTTTCCAGTGGTCATGTATGGATGTGAGAGTTGGACTGTGAAGAAAGCTGAGCGCCAAAGAATTGATGCTTTTGAACTGTGGTGTTGGAGAAGACTCTTGAGAGTCCCTTGGACTGCAAGGAGATCCAACCAGTCCATTCTGAAGGAGATCAGCCCTGGGATTTCATTGGAAGGAATGATGTTGAAGCTGAAACTCCAATACTTTGGCCACCTGATGCGATGAGCTGACTCATTGGAAAAAACCCTGGTGCTGGGAAGGATTGAGGGCAGGAGGAGAAGGGGACAACAGAGGATGAGATGGTTGGATGGCATCACCGACTCGATGGACATGGGTTTGGGTGGACTCCGGGAGTTGGTGATGGACAGGGAGGCCTGGTGTGCTGGGATTCATGGGGTCGCAAAGAGTCAGACACGATTGAGCGACTGGACTGAAGTGAACTGAATCAATGGGATGACAGCATTGCGCCAACCACGTTGTTCATGCAGTGGATTGATCTAGCTGGTGAGTAAATCTGACAGGCATTGCAGCCAAATCGGTTGAGAGCTAGGACTTGTACATTTATAGTGTACTCAAGTTTCTTTTATTCTTTTTTAAGGATGCAATCGATTAAAAATTCATATGATAGTATTCCCCATGGAAACCTGTGACCACTATATTTTTCCCTGGGGCACTGTGTTTTTTTTCTTTTTTTACATTATGATTAAATATTGTGTGACCATCAGAGCTTCTGCAAATGTAATTTACTTGACTTCCACTGAGAGCACATATGAAAGTTCAGTTCAGTTGCTTAGTCACGCCTGACTCTTTGTGACCCCGTGGACTGCAACATGCCAGGCTTCCCTGTCCATCGTCAACTCCCGGAGCTTGCTCAAACTCATGTCGATTGAGTAGGTGATGCCATGCAACCATCTCATCCTCTGTCATCCCCTTCTCCTCCTGCCTTCAATGTGAAGGGACCACAGATGTTAAAAATCTGCAGAAACTATGACATCTGTCTTGCTCCCCAAAATAGTTAAATATATGTGATAAATAAAAATGAATACAGAATCAAGATCAGACATATTAGGTCACATTCAGATTTCTGAGATGAGATTCTGGTCACTGGTGGGAGATGGTTGTATGAATTCTGGCCTTAAAACAGAATGAATTTATTCCAGGGATGTTTCAGAAGGTCTGGGACACTCAGGTCCTCAAAGGAGAATTCCTTAAAATTTTCTCTGTAATGTCCCCAGATTTCAAGATTTACTGAAACAAGCAACCAACACATTTGACTTTTGCACAGTCTGGAGGCTTTAGGAAACTGACCAAAGCTTTAGATGTTGTTCACAGGAAGCTGCTCACACACTCTGTTAATGGCTCATAGATGGCTCATAGGTTCTCTGGAGCCCTTCTATTGACCTGAGACTGCAACGTTTTCCTACAGGCTGTCTTTTGTAAGGCTTGTGCTTAGTTGCTCAGCCGTGTCCGACTCTTGGAGAACCCATGAACCAGGCTCCTCTGTGTATGGGATTTTCCAGGCAAGAATACTGGAGTGGGTAGCCTTTCCCTTCTCCAGGGGATCTTCCCAACCCAGGTTTCCTGCATTGCAAGCAGTCTTTACTATCTGAGCCACCAGGGAAGCCCTGGGTCCTCCTCAGATATCTTACCTGGGTAACGATGATGTGACTAATTAAACTATAAATGAAAAAAATTAATTTATGGGATTAGCAGAGATTAACAGTCACCAAACTCTCGCACGCTAGCAAGAGAATCCATTTATGGAATTAGCACAGAGTGAAGTAAGAGTTTCAGAGAGTGAGAACAAGCCAAAGATGAAGGGAGAAAGGTGAGTCAAGCACATTCTGTGCAGCATTACAGGTCCTGGAGAAGGTGGGAGTGTGAGTTGAAGAAGCGCAGGTGTGGGCAGTCTCCTTTACAAATCTGCTGTGGGCTTTGTTCCCACAACAAGTGAAGAAGGTCAGTGCCATCCCACTATTAATTAACATCATGGCTTCAGCCATGTTTCTAGTGTTGTGGAACTTCAGTTTCTTTACATGTAAATTGGGATGTTATAATTTTTTTAAGAAAGGAGGGCACAATGAAAGGGTGGTGAAGCTCCAGGGAAATGACTTATGTAGAACATTCAGTAATTCAAAGGTGGTCAATAAATGATTATTTCCCTCTTTTTTCTGTAAGCTTTTTCTTCTCTTCTTCCCAGGCCATGTTTTTCTCCATAGCACTCACCACCACCTAACAATATAATGTCATTGTCTCTCCCCATTAACCTGTCAGTGCTGTGAGAGAAGATATTTTTGTTTCTTTAGCACCTAGCTGGAGAAGGAAATGGCACCCCACTCCGGTACTCTTGCCTGGAAAATCCCATAGACGGGGGAGCCTGGTAGGCTACAGTCCCTGGGGTCTCGAAGAGCCGGACACGACTGAGCGACTTCACTTTCACTTTTCACTTTCATGCATTGGAGAAGGAAATGGCAACCCACTCCAGTGTTCTTGCCTGGAGAATCCCAGGGACAGGGGAGCCTGGTGGGCTGCCGTCTATGGGGTCGCACAGAGTCGGACACGACTGAAGCGACTTAGCAGCAGCAGCACCTAGCACCTTGAACAATACCTGGTACACTGTTCTAAAGTATTTTCAAAAATATCTGTTGAATGAATGAATACCTTTAAGAGAACTTGTCTTTCACACCACAACCCTTGCTGAGGATGGCACCATCTTTGATTGACTTGTTGGCTTGCACTTCCATGTCTTGAATTCAATAAGCTTTTGGAAAATGTTCCTCAATGGGGGAGGTATCAGAGGAAAATTGTATTCTTTTTTTTTGAAGTTTCCAACATCATTTTTTTAAAATATAAATTTATTTATTTTAATTGGAGGCTAATTACTTTACAATTGTATTCTTTAGAAAGATGGCCAAACCTGCCCACTGAGAAATTATCTGCTGTGAGCAGTTTGGCTGAGTTGCCATTAGAGGGCAGCAAATGGCTTTGTCAGGGTGTGACCAGAGCCGAGTGAGGGCGGGAAGGAGCCAGGCATCACGGGAGGGGGAACTAGAAGGACAAGCAAAGTACTGATATTTTGTTACCTTCCTTGCATTCGCCTATATATCTCTTGACAGGAAGATCTATAGCTTTTGAGGGAAAATAAAGTTATTTTTAAGAATACAGAAAAAAAAGGAAAAAATAAGACATTCTCAGAGCAAGGTTCACAGTGGAGTCAATGGATCACCTGCTTCAGATTATCCTAAAACATCAGAATAGAATTAGAATTTTCCTGAATCTGAATGAGGCCGAAGACTGGGAATCTGTATTTATTTAGCAAACTTCCAGGTCATTCTCGTGCACTCTTAAGTTTGAGAACCACCACACATGATGAATGTGAATGTGTGCTGTGCTTAGTCGTGTCCGACTCTTTGCAACCCCATGGGCTGTAGCCCGCCAGGCTCCTCTGTCCATGGGGATTCTCCAGGCAAGAATACTGGTGTGGGTTGCCATGCTCTCCTCCAGGGGATCTTCCCAACCCAGGGATCAAATCCAGGTCTCTCGAATTGCAGGCAGATTCTTTACCGTTTGAGCCATCAGGGAAGCCCAAACATCTGATAAGTAGTCTCTAAACTTTTCTGTCATGGATCCCCCAAGGTATGCATGTTTGCCTGCTCATTTCTTTATAAATTATATACATAGAAGACTGTCCCAGAGGCTTCCCAAGTGGCGCTAGCAATAAAGAACCTGCCTGCCAATGCAGGAGACATGAGAGTGAGTTCGATTCCTGTATGGGGAAGATCCCCTGGAGGAGGGCATGGAGAATCCATGGACAGAGGAGCCTGGGGGGCTACAGTCCACAGGGTCACCAAGAGTCAGACACAACTGAAGTGGCCTAGCACACCACAGCCATGGCTGTCCTAATATATCTGTACATCATAAAGCATTTCACAAAAATAGAAATTCTGGAAGATTGAAAAGCATACACGTTAAGTTTTATAAATGAACTTCCCATACCACATTTTGGATGAGAGGATAAGGATAATTCATGCTGATGAAATGTTGTTTAACTGATCTTCAGGCTGATTGTGATGGCACAATATTCATTTTCTCAAATTTAGGGCCGCAACATCAGTGTGCGTGAGGCAGCATGATTATATGTAGAGATTTTATTTCTGCTTCCGAAGAGTCATTGGGGATATTCCCCCCACCCACCTTCCCACTCAGATTCCCATTTGGTGCTGAGGAAAGTTGTCATGGTTACCCTCTTCCCCAACCTGATAGCCTGAATACAACTTCTGGGTGGGAAGCTGAGTGTGAACTGCTTGGTGTGTTGGCATGGAGGCAACACCCAGGTACTTCATACACACACACACACGTACACACACACACTCACCCTCTGGGACTACGTCAAGTCTGAACAAACTACAAAATCATCTGCTATTAAACCTGGCCTACAAAAAGCTTTAAATTCGCCATTAGACTCTAAATTTGGTTCTTCATCTTTTGAGGTCATGGGTCTCTTTGAGAATCTAATGAACCCTATGAACTTGGAAGGGAAAGAAATGTACTCATCTTCCCATAGACACCATTTCAGAGGGTGTGAAAGTTTCTGGAGTTCTCAGAATGTGGACTCTGAGACAACAGGTGTCAGCATTTTCTGGGAATTTACTAGAAATGCTCCACCCTTAAGGCCTACAGAATCAAACTTTTGGTTGGGAATAAGCCATCCAGGTATTTTTAGTGAATATTTGCCTCCTCCCCCTTCTTTCAACCTGGCTTCCTTTCCTCCCTTGAAATCTTTGATGTTAGTACTTGGATCTGAAGTTCTGTGTCTCTATAGGAGGTTTTCTGAGAGACTGTATTCTTGTATTTAAGGGCTTCCCTAGCGGCACAGAGGTTAAAGCGTCTGCCTGCCATGTGGGAGACCTGGGTTCAATCATCCCCTGGAGAAGGAAATGGCAACCCACTCCAGTATTCTTGCCTGGAGAATCCCATGGACGGAGGAGCTAGGTAGGCTACAGTCCACGGGTCGCAAAGAGTCAGACACGACTGAGTGACTTCACTTTCACTTTCAAGTTTGAAAACACTCCAGCTTATTGGTTCTCAAATGTGCATCTTTATAAGACTCTCCTGGTGAGTTTAAAAAAAAAGAGAGAGAAAGCACTGATTCATGGGCATCAATCCGATTTAATTAAATCAGTATCTTTGGAGGTGAGGCCTGGACATGGGGATTTTTTTTCCTTTTCTTAAAATTTTTATTTTTTTTTAACTTTTTATTTTGTATTGGGGTATAGCCGATTAACAAAAAATGGTTTATTTAAAAATATATGTATTTATTTAATTTGGCTGTGCTGGGTTTAGTTGTGGCATGCAAATTCTTAGCTCAGGATGTGGGATCTAGTTCCCTGACCAAGGATTAAACCTGTGTCCCATGTATTGGGAATGCATCGTTTTAACCACTGTACCACCAGGGAAAAGTGAAAGTGAAAGTCGCTCAGCCACATCCGACTCTTTGTGACCCCATGGACTATACAGTCCTTGGAATTCTCCAGGCCAGAATACTGGAGTGGGTAGCCTTTCCCTTCTCCAGGGAATCTTCCCAACCCAGGAACTGAACCCAGGTCTCTTGCATTGCAGGTGGATTCTTTACCAGCTGAGCCACACAAGGGAAGCCCAAAAATACTGGAGTGGGTAGCCTATCCCTTCTCCAGGGGATCCTCCTGAACTAGGAATCGAACTGGAGTCTCCTGCATTGAAGGCAGATTCCTTACCAATTGAGCTATCAGGGAAACCTGGACCACCAGGGAAGTCCCCAACAAACAATGTTGTGACAGTTTCAGGTGGACTGAAAGGTGACCCAGCCAGACATACTCATGTATCCATTCTCCCCCCAAACTTCCCTTCCATCCAGGCTGCCACATAACATTGAGCAGAGTTCCATGTGCTATACGGTAGGTCCGTGTTGATTATCCATTTTAAATGTAGCAGTGAGTACATGTCCACCCCAAACTCCCTAAGTATCCCATCCCCCATCCTTCCTCCAGTAACATAAAGTCATTCTTGGAATTTGGGATTTTAAAAAATTGTCCAAAGGATGTGGAGATTTTATTTTCTTGGTGTCCAAAATCATTGGGGACGGTGACTGCAGCCATGAAATTAAAAGATGCTTGCTCCTTGGAAGGAAAACTATGACAAACCTGGACAGTGTATTAAAAAGCAGAGACATCACTTTGCTGACAAAGGTCCATATAGTTAAAGCTATGGTTTTTCTAGTAGTCATGTATGGATGTGAGGGCTGGACCATAAAGAAGGTGGAGTACTGAAGAATTGATGCTTTTCAACTGTGGTATTGGAGAAGACCCTTGAGACTTGGACAGCAAGGAGATCAAAGCAGTCAATCCTAAGGAAATCAAGTCATTGGAAAAGACCCTGATGCTGGCAAAGATTGAGGGCAGGAGGAGAAGGGAGCAACAGAGGATGAAGTGGTTGAGTGGCTTCACCAACTCAATGGACATGAGTTTGAGCAAATCCAGGAGATAATGCAGGGCAGGGAAGCCTGGCAGGCTGCAATCCATGGGGTTGTGAAGAGATGGACACAATATAGTGACTAAAGAACCGCCAAAGAAGGTAAGCTCTGTAGACCCAGATAATGACAAGCCAGACTATTTCTGACAACCCCAAACTCGAGCATACTAGTTCCTCCTAGAAAGGGACCTGGAAAGGTCTGACTCATGGCTTTCACTTACCAGTGAGGAACCCAAGGCCTGGAGACTGAGGAGCTTTCCCAAGACCGCAGAGTTACCGAGAGTCTCAGGCAGCATTCAGCTCTCCATGGGTCTCTGTTCCAGGAATGGCCACACACTGGAACAGCAAACCCAGGCGCTCCTGAAGAAGCCTGGACACGAAGATGCCCGTGTTCAGCAGTGACCCAGATCTCAGCACTTTCTGAAGCAGATCTTTGATATCAGCTCTGAGTGTTCTTTCCTCTTTATCTCACTATTTGTGGTGCCTACTGCTCATTTGCATTCAACTCAGCTCGTGTTTTCTTGGGAATGAGCTTAACCTATGCCTGGCTGGTGGGAAGCAGCGGGCTGTAGTGCAGGGAGAGGGTGATCCTGGTGTTGACACCTGGGGGTACCGAGCAGGAGAGCTTGGTCCTGGTCAGGGGAAGCTCAGGCTTGGAGCCAGGTGTCCTGGGTTTAATGCCAGCGCTGCCGTGAGCTCCTTTTGTGACCTTGGGGCTTTTGCTTATTCTCTTCATGCCTCAGTTTCCTCACTCCTCACTCAAGGGTGATAATATCACAGCTATCTCTGATGAGCAGGTTGTGACTATTAAATCGGTTTGATGCCCATCAAGACCGATGTCCACACCAGACTGCATACTCTGCAAATGTTCACTCTTCGTTGGTGGCAGGCCTGGGGGCAGATTGCTTAGGATCCTGCCTTTCTTTTCTCTTTCCTTTCTTTGTTCTTTTCATTCCCTCCTTTTTTCCTTTTCTTTTTCCTTTCTTTCTTTGTTCTTTTTTTTTTTAACCCTGAGGGTTATAGAATTCTGCTTGTGCATTCCAGCTTCTTCCACACTGAGAGAAGAAAATCATTAAATAGGAATAATTGAGAAATAAAACACACAGAAGTGAGCAACCAGGGGGACTCTGTGGGTGGATGTCTGTATACAGGTGCTTTGAAAGATTATATAAAAATAATGACTCTGATTATCATGGTTTAATAGTTTTCACTAATTCAGTTTAGAATGAAATAGTGAGCAGTATAAATTGTGACTATTTATTTTAAAAATTTTGATTCATTTATTTATTTGGCTGTGCTGGGTCTTAGTTGCGGCCAGAGGTATCTTTAGTTGAAACATGCAAACTCTTAGTTGTGGCATGTGGAATCCAGTCCCTTGACTAGGGGTCAAACCCCTGCATTGGGAGTATGGAGTCTTAGCCACTGAACGACCAGGAAAATTCCCATGACTTAAAAAAAATAACAATATTTTAGTATTTTCAGTTTTACAGTGGATCTTTAGCGTGACAAAGCATCCCTTCCTAGATGCTTTTAGAAGAATTAGGAGGGTAAAGAGCTCAGTGGCTGAGAGTGTAAAGATTCTCACCCTCAAATAGTCAGACACTCTAGGCTTAGATCCTGGATTTCCTACTTGCTTTTTATGAGGTTCTGCGGAATTTATTTGTTTGTTTTTTTCTAAGCTTCACTTTGGTCTCATACAAAATGGGCTAATTGTAGTTTCTTTATCATAGAGTTGTATCAAATAAACAAACCCAGACTTGGAAAAGGGAAACTATTCAAAAGGACTATTGCAATGGGAGAATCTCCAATCTCAGAAATATGTTGGCATCTCAAAAATAAAAATAAATTTAAAAGGCCTTTCCTTTATGGGAGGGGTAAGTAGCAATTGGAAGTTAGGTGAGCAAGTGTGCATGATGGCTGGGGTCTGACAGTAACAGTGTCTAACTGGGGCAGCCCATTTCCCAGATAAGCTGAAGAAGGAATGTTGTAGTGCTTGCTCAGGCTTGGAAGCGAGCAGAGTTCATGGTCTTGTGAGGAGGAGAAGAGCCTCATTAAAGCTCCATCAAGACAAAGCAGTGGGTAAGCTATGGGCAGTTGTGAACACTTGGCCGGTTGTTTGGAAGATTAAGTAAATTCTCCATGTATATCACTTGCCAAGATTTCTGGGTATATATGAATGCCAAGGGGAGAAGGCAATGGCACCCCACTCCAGTACTGTTGCCCGAAAAATCCCATGGATGGAGGAGCCTGGTAGGCTGCAGTCCATGGGGTCGCTAAGAGTCAGACACAACTAAGCGACTTCACTTTCACTTTCCACTTTCATGCATTGGAGAAGGAAATGGCAACCCACTCCAGTGTTCTTGCCTGGAGAATCCCAGGGACGGGGGAGCCTGGTAGGCTGCAGTCCATGGCGTCGCACAGAGTCGGACACGACTGAACGACTTAGCAGCAGCAGCATGAATGCCAAGTTCTTTTTTTGTTACAAACGCTTGACTCTAAAATGCTAGAGAGTAGCTTTTTTTTTCCTTTGAGGAGAATAATTTTAGTCATGGAACCATAACCAGGGTAACAGCCCATTCAGTGAGTATTTATTGGGTTGGCCAAGAAGTTCATTTGGGTTTTTCCATAACAGCACACAGAAAAATCCAAACAAACTTTTTGGCCAAGCCAATACTATGTTTCAGGCCCGGTGCTGGGAAGAGGCACAAACATTGAGACAGAGTTTCTGAGTTTGAGGAGTTCTCAGTCCAGAGGGAAAGAAGGAAGTGTTACGTGATATAACCTGCAAAGGGCAATCATTCTCATATATACGGGATGTCATGGGAGAATATGGAGGGGTTGTGACTTAGCTGGAGGTACAGTGATGTACGAAGAACAAGATGAGAACTGAGTTGAGTCTTGAAGAGGAAGCTGTTACCCTGATGAATAGTAGGGAGAGAGTGTTCCCAGGCAAACAGAACACAACATACAAAGCCAGGGTTTCAAAGGGTGTGGGGGGTGCCCAGGACATCAGGCAGTTACTGGATCCCTGAGTTTCGGGCAGAGCAAGGACAGAAGCCAGTGGGAGTTAGGTGATGGAAGCCATAGAAAGGGCATGCGAGCATGCTTAGTCGTGTCCGACTCTTTGTGACCCTGTGGACTGTAGCCCTCCAGGCTCCTCTGTCCATGGGATTCTCCAGGCAAGAACACTGGAGTGGGTTGCCATTCTTTTCTCCGGGGGATCTTCCCGACCCAGGGATTGAACCTACATCTCTTCCATCTCCTGCATTGGCAGGTGGGTTCTTTACAGTAGCACCACCTGTGAAGCATAGATAGGGCAGGGGCATGCTAAACTTTGTGTTTAGGACATGTTGCAGCTCACTCCTACATTTCTGTGTCTGCCTGATATAGATGATGACTGTAAAAAAAAAAAAAATGAAAAAAAACCATTCCCTTCTCCCAACTAAGACAAAGATTTCAGGACAAGCCTGTATGGAAGGACTGGGAGAGTTCAGCTTAGAAATGTTGCTTTGAGATACCAATGAGAAATTCAAAAACAGACATGTAGCAGGCAGGGCAGTGGTCTGGACTGGAGAAAAAGACATGGAGGTCATGAGCATTGTCATGAAACCACAGCAGTGAAGATCACCTGGGAGCATATTTAGACCGAGAAAGGCAGTGCTCAGGGGCTTTCCTGGTGGCTCAGTGGTAAAGAATCCGCCTGCCACTGCAGGAGACAAGGGTTTGATCCCTGATCAAGGAAGATCCTACGTGCTTTGGAGCAACTAAGCCCGTGTGCCACAACTATTGAGTCTGTGCTCTAGGTCCCAGGGGCTACAACTACTGAGCCCACACACCACAGCTACTGAAGCCCTCTTGCCCTAGAGCGTGGGCTCCGCAACGAGAGAAGCCATGGCAACGAGAAGCCCACACACAGCACCTAGAGAGTGGTCCCCTCTTGTCACAACTAGTGAAAAGCCCTCGGGCAGCAAGGAAAACTCAGCACAGTGAAAAATGAATATTAATTTTTTTAAAAAAAGCAGTGCTCTGAAGTCAGAATGTTTAAGGAGCAGTGTATCTCCT
The DNA here is from genome assembly GCF_029378745.1 of Bos indicus. Taxonomy (NCBI): domain Eukaryota; kingdom Metazoa; phylum Chordata; class Mammalia; order Artiodactyla; family Bovidae; genus Bos; species Bos indicus. The sequence goes on from NC_091760.1 coordinate 119,034,713, forward strand.
TTTCAATGTATGTATGTCACTTGATGATGGGCCAATACTTGCTTATGGACTTACGAGAGGATTCAAGCAGTCACCGAGCACAGTGTGTGTAAACACTGCATTGGTGTCCAGGAGAAAGAAGACTCCTCAAGCAGCAGATGAGTGATCCTCAACATGGGTGAGTTTGCCCCCTCCCAACTCCTCCCAGGGACACTTACCAACATCTGGGGATATTTTTGGTTGTCACAACTGAGAAGGAGAGGTTGTTACTAGCACCTGGTAAGAAGAAGCCAAGGATGCTGCCAGACATCCTATAGTGCACTGGACAGCTCTCCTCACACCAGACAAAGAATCATCTCGCCCAGACGTCTCATGAGTGGAGGCTGAGAAGCCCTGATCTACCCTAAGAAATAGGGCATGTACACTGGCAGTCCTCAGCCTTTTTTGGCACCAGGGATGTTTCATGGAAGACAATGTTTTCACAAACCAGGGGGCAAGGGATGATTTCAGGATGATTCAAGCTCATTTCATTTATTGAGCACTTTATTTCTAACCTAATGCTGCCGCTGATCTGATAGGAGGTATTGGTCTGAAGCCTGGAGATTGGGGATGCCTGATATACACAGTCAAGGAAGTAAAAAAAAAAAAACTTCCCTTCTCCCACCTGAGTGTGGTGGCTTTGTAATGTTAGCATGGCTAGGGCAAACTGCATGCCCCAAAGTTATGTTTCCCAATACGGTGCACCACAAGAGCGATTCTTGCCAGCCCTGGAGGGCAGACAAGAAGCAGCAGCACCTTGGGGTTCCTGTACTTTGTCGTTGACACAAGGGTCTACATCTGCTCACCTCCCCTGGGATCAACAGCTCTTCTGACCCCTGGGCCCACCATACCAGTGTGTTTATCTCCCCTGGTTCCAGCTTCCTGAGGACACCATTCCGCTGAAGCCAGAAGCAGTGAGAACTGCCACGGGTCTCAGTGCCTCCTCGTGGGCTTCAGCTCATGCTGTGGGTTCCAGCTTGTTCACGCTCTCTCACCCCTTACATCCATCTTTCCTCGCAGATTCTGCCCTGTGGACTTCAAGCCCCAGCATCAGACACTGAGACAACAGTTGGAAACAGTGGTCCCCAACCGTTTTCATATCAGGGGCTCGCTTTGTGGAAGACGATTTTTCCACGGGCCAAGATAGGTGGGGGTAGCTTCAGGATGATTCAGGGCATGACATTTATTGTGTGGTTTATTTCTCTTATTTTTACATCAGGTCCATCTCAGATCATCAGGCACTAGATCCTGGAGCTTGGGGACCCCTGGTCTATCAGAGAATGCTTACCTAGCTCCCACAATTAGTAAAGGAAAATCCTTGTAATTTATACACACAGATCTTTAATCTCTGATTGAACCATGACTGACACGGGTTAAGGTGGACATCAACCAATTAGTATTTTTAACACAGGACAAAGTAATTTTGTACAAAGGCAGACTTTTTTCTTTCCTGGGGCCAATCTCAATGGTTCTCTAAATGACTTTTTCTAAACCCTGGGTCTACTCTTTCCTTTTTGCCCCTCCTGTTCCTCATCTTTCGCCTGTTCTTTCTCTTTTTTTATTTGTTCTATTTCACCTTTTAGATGAATATCCTCCATAGATACCTCTGTCACCTTTAGGGTTTAGCATGTACTCCGTTAATTAATATTCATCAGTAAAGTGTGAGCTCCCGACAAGCTGTCACGGGGTCCAACCCATTGTCATCCTTGATGCCCACAAGCCTGTGATCTCAATCAATGGTTGCTCAAAGAGGCTGGATTTTAGCATCACTTGGTGAGCTCGAAACACTACAGAATGGAAAAAAAAAAAAAAAAAAACTTTCATGCCTCATGTCTAGATTTTCAGATGTCGTAGGTCTAAGCTGGGGTTCAGGAATCATAGTTTTAGAGCATTTCCTAGGCTATTCTAATGATCAGCTATGTTGGAAAACCAGTGGTCTAAACTGATTTGAAACACATTGCGTGTAAGTGTGTGAGTGTTTGCATTCATAGTACCCCTTTGAGATCTTTTTTCAAAGATTTTTTTTATGTGGACCATTTTTAAAGTCTTTAATGAATTTGTTACAATATTGCTTCTGTTGTTTTTTATGTTCTGATTTTTGGGGAGTGAGGCATGTGGGATGCTAGTTCCCCAACCAGGGGTTGAGCCTGCACTCTCTGCATTGGAAGGCAAAGTCTTAACTACTGCGCCACCAGGGAAGTACCCCCGCCCCGCCCCCCCCCCGCCCCCCCATCAAATGAGATCTTAGTTGTCTGTCTGGCTGCCTTTCTTCCTTCAACTTGGCTAGTGCCAGGGGCACTCTCTGGCCTCAGAGTTCTCATTACAGTGAGGGCAAAATCACAGCATGTCGTGTCTTCAGTGCCCAGCCTCGAGTGGCCAGCACTATGATTAGTAACTGTCTTTTTGGTGACTCTGAGAAACCCATTATTGGGTGTGCCTAACTTATATAGTGCTGCCCATCGACTTGGCAGGTGCAGAAGTGAGATGCTAGCTGGTGTCAACCTCTGAGAATCCTCCTTGTTATACATCAGTAATGTGGACAATCACACAGATCTTTTTGTTTCCCCTTGAGGGGCTTCAACATTTCTTGGATGATTGATTGCTTTTCAGTAGTCCTTTATTCAGATGGAGGAACTGAGGTTTAGGAAGTAACTTTCCCAGGATCCCCAAGCTGACGTGTGGATAGATGGGGTTTGAACTCAAATCAGCGGAATGAATTTGATTCTATATTAGTGCCTGATTCATAAGACCAAAGCTAATATCCTAATATAACATGTAGAACTGATCATACAAATCTATTACCTTAATCCTGGGCCATAGGCTGACAAAATGATTACCCAAATCAATTTTTTAAAAACATTGCTTTTGTTTGCTCAAAGGAAGCATTTGTAGAAAACATGAATTTTCATTTAACCTTTTGCCCCTCCTTCCTTGCAAACATATAACCTTTATTATATCACCTTTGAATTCTGATTTTAATTTAATACATAAGGAAACCCTAGTAAATGATGTCAAGCTCAAAAGATCAGTCACAAGTAATTCAAACATGTTAGCCCAAAAGGCAATAAATAAAAATTATGATATATCAGTCATCCTGTTTTCCCCATAAATCTTAAAAATAAAAATTGGTCTTAGCTTCTCATTTTTAATGTGATTTACTCCTTTGAGTTCTGTAAAACTTCCAAAGATATTAACATCTCTATGTACAAAGAAGCAGTGCAGCAGTACATGTGTTCTTATACATTTTTCATTCTTAGAGAAAAAATTATGAAACATTTGCTTTGAACCTGTTCTTCAATTATAAAAGGAAGCTAATTGGAAAGATTCATAAATATTCCTTAAGTGGTCAAACTATTTTTTTTATCTGAAACTAACATAAAATTCTAAGTTGCACTGAGCTGGTTGGAAAGGAGAAGAAATAACTCTGGCCTGCCTAAGCTTTGTCAGTTAGGAAGCAGGTAGGAACTGGCAACTCCAAGAAGGGAAGAATTAAGTTTAATATATCTTCTCACACGCCGTCAATTTACAACAGCTCATCATGGAGGTTTAGACTGGCCCATCTCCCTAGAAGACAGAAAAAATTAATTAATTACATCATTTGTGTGTGTGTACACTTTCCCCTCCCATCACCCCTCGGAGTCTTAATTTGTTTGTGTGCTCAGTCGTGTCTGACTCTTTGTGACCCCATGGACTGTAGCCCACCAGGCTCCTCTCTCCATGGGATTTCCCAGGCAAGAATACTGGAGTGTGATACCATTTCCTTCTCCAGGGATCTTCCCGACTCAGGGATTGAACCTACTTCTTCTGGATTTCCTGCACTGGCTGGGGGATTCTTTACCATTGTACCACCTGAGAAGCCCCCCTTAGTCTTGATTACTTCTGCCCTTACTGGTCACTTACTGAATGTTTTCTATACTCTTCTGACTTTGGTTCAGATCTTTGTCACTTACCTATGTTTAGGCTAGAAGTGTGGAAGCTTCACTTTATTATTAAAATTCATTTTTAATGAGTGGAACTGAGGGCTCAAATGATGTATCTGAAGCCATTGTTAATAACTAGAGAAGCCAGGAATTAATAAGTAGAGAACCCTCGGAGGTAGAATCCAGAAACTGTGTTCCTTTTCTTGAACTTAGGCTGCTACACAGATTTCCATCCTCTTAAGGAAATAACAGTACAGTGTACTGAGCCTTCTAGTTACTGACATGGATGCATTTTTTCTTTTTCCTGCTGTGCCACGTGGCATGTGAAATCTTAGTTTATCAACCAAGAATTGAACCCTGGACCCCTGCTGTGGCACAAAGTCTTAACCACTCGACCACCAAAGAAGTCCTGACTTGGATGCACATTGATCACCCCAGGTTAGACACTCACTCAGCACCTTAGGAAGTAGGTTTAACAATCACATTTTTTAGGCAAAGACACAGTTGAGGGCAACCAACTTGGCTAAGACCACACAGCTGGCATTCAATAGCTTGTATTTTGAAGCACGTTTCCACCTATTACCTCATGTAAGCACTGTGCCAGGCCAGGGGCCTCTCAATAAATACTTCTTGTCTGAATGGATGGATGTCTATCTGCACCCTCGCTATGGAAGTTCGGCAGGAGGCGGCTGGGAGAACGAAGCTTCTAGAAGCTAGGCAGCTTGCTCAGCTCACTCAGCAAGTGAGTGATTAACTGGGAGCCCAACACTCCCCCTTGTCCTCCTGTGGGAGGGACCCCGACCAGCTGTACAGAAGGGGAGTTGCCCACAAAACAGGAATCTCCAGCAGACCACTGTTTTGTTTTTCCCCCTCCAATGTAGCTCTTGTGTGTACTGAAATATTTAGTAGTAAGGTTTCATGATGTCTGTGAATTACTTTCCAATGGTACAGACAGAGAGCAAGCAAATGTTAACAGTCTGTGGATCTAGGCGAAAAGGCGCAGGTGTTCATTGTATTGTTTTTTAAAATTTTACATAGATTTGAAGTTATCCAAATAAAAAGATGGAGCAGGAAGAAGGGAAGGGAATTCTGGTGATGTACATCTGTTCTCTGTGATTCTCCAGTGCCAGCTAGAGTGTTCAGCAGCCTTCTTTTCACTATCAGGTGATTTATTCATTAAAATTGCTAAAATACAGAGTCTGAATAGATGACAGTCACTGAAGAGTCAACTGACTACAACTATGGGTATGTTTTTTTGTTTTGTAATTTTTAATTTAAAAAAATTTTAATACAATTTTAAAGGTTACCTTCCATTTACAATTATTACAAAACATTGGCTATACTCCCTGAGTTGCAGCCTACCTTACACTGAAGAGCTTGTGCCTCCCATTCCGCACCCCTGTATTGCCCACCGCCAACCCCCAATTTGTTCTCTATATCTGTGAGTCTGCTTCTTTTTTGTTATGTTCAATAGTTGTGTTTTTTAGACCCCACATGTAAGTGATATCATATAGTATTTATCTTTCTCTGATTTATTTCACTTAGCTTGATGATCTGTGGGTATGTTCTTAATTTATAGATACTCCTCAGATTTAGTAAACTGCTATCTTTCATTAGAAGAACAGTTGTATTTCCAATTATACTTACAATGAAAATTTGCTACCTAACTAAAAAAATGTAACTTCTTCCATGAAAGCAGAAAAAGAAATATCAGTGTTTGAAATGAATTAGCTGATTTAGCAAGCTTGCATTCTTGTTGGATGAATTACAAAATTCAAATGCACAATACTCTTAACCACTACTGTAAAAATAATTTTGATGGATTTCTAACCAGTAGTTTTCTTTTCTCCCCAGTTGTGTTTCAAGACCAAAAAATTAAAATACAACACCATAGAATTGAAAGTTTATAGAACAAAAATCCAATAGTCAGGGAAATTTATTTTTAATATATGCATTTTACTCTTGACTTTGGGAAGAAGTTTTTATTTATATTTTTATATTTAAAAATATATGATTGTAAACATTTTTGAATAATATAAGCTAGAAGGAAGAAAAAAAGTCAAAGTCTTCTTACCTACAAATAATTATCATTAAACATTTTGGTTGGATTTCCTTTAGGTCTTTTTTCTACTCATTGTGTTTGAGTTTTCATTTATTTTATTTTATTTATTTTTAAAATTTTATTTTATATTGGAGTATAGTATAGTTGGGCTTCCCTGGTGGCTCAGTTGGTAAAGAATCTGCCTGCAATGTGAAAAACCTGGGTTCGATCCCTGGGTTGGGAAGATCCCCTGGAGGAGGGCATGGCTACCCATTCCTGTACTCTTGCCTGGAGAATCCCGTGGAGGAGGAGCCTGGTGGGCTGCAGTCCATGGGGTCGCAAAGAGTTGGACAAGACTGAGCGACTAAGTACACACACAAATCGTTGATTTACAACGTTGTCTTAGTCTCAGGTATATAGCAAGGTGATTCAGTTATACATATACACGTACTATTCTTTTTTAGATTCTTTTCCCATTTAGAATATTGATTTTTAAAATTTATATAATTGTGAGTTCTGTATATATTTTTTGTATATTGCTCTTTTTAAATAACATTATAAGCATTTTCAGTATGATTACAGTTTTGAAAAAAATCCTTTTAAGGTACAGGAAATGAAAGCAATAACAACGAAACTCTGGGAGGATATATAAGAATCACATAACTGAAGAAATTGGTGGGTGAAAGACAAGGCCAGGGCACAGATTTCCTAACTGAACACCTCCCTAGATTTCCGTGCACACACACACACAACTGTTGACTTATATACATATATTGCTTAAAAGAATTATTTGAAAAAATTATTTGGATCATTTTTAATTTGGGTGTGATATTATATTAAGTAGATAGACCTTTATTTATACTTGTTTACATAATTCCCCAATCATTTTTAATTTGGGTGTGATATTATATTAAGTAGATAGACCTTTATTTATACTTGTTTACATAATTCCCCAATAAGGGAACTCTGAAGTTCTAGCTAACCTATTTTTTTTTTTTTTTGGCCACAACACACCGCGTGCAGGATCATGTGATACTTCCCTGACTGGGAATCAGACTTGTGCTTCCTGTGGTGGAACTGCAGAGTCTTGCCTGGAAAATCCCATGGACAGAGGAGCCTGGTAGGCTGCAGTCCATGCTAAGGGTCAGACACAACTGAGCAACTTCACTTTCACTTTTTACTTTCATGCATTGGAGAAGGAAATGGTAACCCACTCCAGTGTTCTTTCCTGGAGAATCCCAGGGACGGGGGAGCCTGGTGGGCTGCCATCTATGGGGTCGCACAGAGTTGGACACGACTGAAGTGACTTAGCAGCAGTAGCAACAGTAACCACTAGACTGCAAGGGAAGTCCCCAACACTTGAGTCCTATTTAATTTTTTCCTCATACTTTAATCTGTGTTTAAAAATCACTTCATGTGTGTGAAATAATTTCCTGATCTGGCTTATTCAGTAGTTGAAATAATCACCTTGGTTTACTGTCCATAGGTTTATTTTTCATAGTGTCAACAATTTACAGTCATATTTGGAGAGGAAATCCCTAATGATTTCCACTATTTCTTGCACGTAAGAATAATTTTTCTCTTACATATCTTTTCCAAGGGGAAGAAAGTATCCTTCAAGTATTCCTTGACAAATTTAACACACTATGTAGATCAAGTTAGTGTAGGTCGAGTTAGGAAAGAGAACATTTGGGAACAGACTGTGATGTGTCTTCCTATAACAGATGTCCACTTCCTGAGAATCTTCATGTAGACATTATCATAAACTTCTATACGTGTGTGGAGTCCTTTGCCTTCAGAACTATGGTCAGGTGCTGGTAAGACTGAAACTGTGGTCAGCCTAAGCCTAGGTATGCTATTAATAGCTTCATAGACAGCAGAGTTTCCCTTGGCTGAGAGAGGAGCTGCGTGGACCTTCCAGCCTGGTTGGAGATCCAGCAGCCACCACTCTTTCCACCCCCTTGTCCCATTTGCACTGGTGGCCTGTCTTGACCAAAGACCTCAGCTTACCCCACAGCAGCCACAACACTGGCAATCTCCACACAGGGTCCCCAGGAGGCCATTGATCACCTGGATGGCACAGATAATTATCTGAACTGCTCCTATGATCAGCAGGATGGAGAAGAGGGTCAGATTCCAGGGAACCACATCACTAGGCTTTTGGCACCTGCTCCATAAGTTAGAGTCCCCGAGGTAATCTCTGTCAAGGACATGGGAGAGAAAAGAGACACTGGTTAAAAAGTATGCAATCCCCTAGGCTAGAAAGTCACCACAGTGATTTTTCTTTTGCAGCACTATCTATCCAAGACCTAAGATTCCTAAGAAAAAGAATCCCATAATAACAACACGTTTAAATGCAATAACTAACAATTTTATTGAGTATCTACTATGTGCTGGAGAAGGCTGAGCGCCGAAGAATTGATGCTTTTGAACTGTGGTGTTGGAGAAGACTCTTGAGAGTCCCTTGGACTGCAAGGAGATCCAACCAGTCCATTCTGAAGGAGATCAGCCCTGGGCTTTCTTTGGAAGGAATGATGCTAAAGCTGAAACTCCAGTACTTTGGCCACCTCATACGAAGAGTTGCCTCATTGGAAAAGACTCTGATGCTGGGAGGGATTGGGGGCAGGAAGAGAAGGGCACGACAGAGGATGAGATGGCTGGATGGCATCACTGACTCGATGGACGTGAGTCTGAGTGAACTCCGGGAGTTGGTGAGGGACAGGGAGGCCTGGCGTGCTGCGATTCATGGAGTCGCAAAGAGTCGGACACGACTGAGTGACTGATCTAATCTGACTATGTGCTGGACCCTCTTCTGAATGTTTCACACATATCCACTCATTTATTTCTCATGGAGACTTCATGGTTCTTTTCTCCTGCTTCACAAATGGGAACACTGAGGCGCAGAGAGGTTAAGTGACTTACCCAGCTCACACAGTTACTGAGTGACAGAGTGATTTTTGTGAGCTGACCAGGCAGATGGGCAAATCGAATATGTATTAAGGGGCCATGAAAATTAAGACACACCAGGAGGACAATCTTACAAATGTCCACGGCCTTTATCCTACTATTGTCTGCAGGGACCCTTTGAACTTCTGACAAATGACCTGTCACCTCTAGTGGCCCTCTGAAGCCATGGAAAGTACAGTCGTGTCATATAGTTAAAGGGAAGGGCTTGATTCTTTTGAGGCCTACTTCCAGTCAAATTGTGAACTGACTCAGCTGTATTTTTGTGACAATATATGGATTCCACCTGCAAAAAGGTTTAATTAACTAGAAGAAAGAAATAATCTGCTGCCTTGTTACATATTTTATAAAAACTTTGAAACAGGAGAAATTATAATATATTTATAAAATAATATATATATTATATTATATATAGTGTATATAATATTATATATACAAATTAAAACATATTATATTAAATATACATTTAATATTATATATATTAAAATATAATATAATATATATATTATTAAGAGTCCACTGCAATATCAAAGGCATTGTGCCTTGAAGGAGAAATGTATGTTTAAAAGACAAAAATGAGGGTAAGGGGATAAAATTTCTGCAGTATTATAATTCCTTCTCACATTCTTAGAGCCCCAAATTGGTTTTTCCCTTTTGCTTTAGGATCCACTCTCTCTTCACGGTCTCTGTAGAAAACTATCTGGCTACTAAAGGAACACCCATCTCATTGTTTTTAGATCTTTTTGACCATCTGTCTCTGACGGTTTCTCCAGCGTATCAGTACACACTACTTTGAGATATATTTTGTGTTAAGATTTTGAAAAATCTTTGAAATGATGGAAGACTTTTCCTTTATCCAGAAGGGATAAAGGAAAGAATGAGCCATTCTTGATTTAAAGATAAAGCATTGCATATTGCATTGATTCACCTTCCCACAAGAATACAGTCCTGGCTGCTCACTGGCTCTGTGACTTGTGTATCTCTCTGTAAAGTGGGAATAACAATATCTATCAAATCATAGGGTTAAATAAGGATTAAAGTAAGGATTAAATGAGTTAACACTAGTAAAGCACTTAGAACCGTGCCTAGTAGATAGTAAGTGCTCAATAAACCCTAATATTGTTAATTACTTTGCTTAAAGCTGAGTAGTGTGGCCTAAAGGCAAAAGACTGGTATTTTGAATTCAGACGGACCTGAGTTTGAATTCAAGTATTCCTCTTCCTGGCTGTGTATTCCTTACAGAAGTCACCTAACACCCCCTGACCCCTGCCCTTACCATTAGTTTCTTCATCTATAAAATGGGCTGAGAACAACTGCACAACTCTGAACATTCAGTAATATACCTTATGTATTGCTAGGTAAGACTTCAGTATGTTATTTTTAAAACACCCATTTTTCTTTTCTGCATTTTCCCATGCAGTCTCTCTTATCTTTACCATTTTTCAACTTGATGATTATAAGAGGTAATAAAAGGCAATATATTCCAGTCACATTTTTATAAAGAAAAGATCCTAAAATGAAGTTAATTGTCAATCCTGAGTTCCTGCCCTCGTAGAAAGGGTTTGTCCAGTGGTGGGATGACAGTGCCCTCTGGTGGTAAGATTGGTGAAACACTCACGGGAAAGCTAGGAAGCAACGACTGAGTTTGGGTGGAGAGATCCTTTCAGTTTCACTCCAGCAGCTGTATCAGCCCTTACAAACCCTCACGGATAGTTGTTCCACAGGCCCTTTTCCTTTACCCTCAAACTCTCAGGTTCTAAGAGTCTCAGATCCCTGAAATGATTGCCGCTTCCAGCCCTCCAACCCCAGGTGAAAGGGCTCCCTAATTTTTCGTGGATCTGGAGGCTAATCATACTCCCACATTCTGTGAATCGAAGAGATCTGAGACAGTTTAAACTCCCTGAATCCTATCATTTGTGAAGGCAGTCCCAACGGAGCGGCAGTAATTCCATCAACCTCAGAGTCAACACCATGGATTTCGTACAACTCACTTCTTACCAGCAGCAAAGGCTGCTGAGGGAAGGAGCAGGGGAGCCTAGGTGCTTTGCCTGGATAATAGGTGCCACTTCCTCTCTCCTAGACCCTTGGACTCTCCTCGTGACCTCAGCTGGCTGTGGCACCCCTTCTGTGCTTCTCAACTCTCTGGGTTCCCTCTGTACGGAGCGCCCGGGACCTTGAGCTGTCCTCTATTTGTCTGTCTTCTCTTTGTGACTATACACCCACAGGGGTAGAGACCATGTCCCACACCTCTGTCTCTCATCTCTGTCCCCGGTTCTACCACAGGGAGTGTTCAATAAATGAGCGGCTTTCCTGGTGTATGTTATACCAGGCACTGGGCCAGCTGTGTTCCACCATTCCTCCCAATCCTACAAGGAGGTACTACTTTCCTTGAACAATGCCTGGCATACAGTTGCCCCCAGGAAATAGTCACTGAGTGAATGAACATATACACAGATTGAGAAGTTGAGTGGGGAGGGGCAACATAGGGCGAGAACATTAAGAGGTACAAACAGTTAGGCATAAAATAAGCTACAGGCTATATTGGACAACACGGGGAATTATAATAACTATAAATGAGTATAACCTTTAAAATTACAAATCTCTACATTGTACACCAGTAACTTATACAATGTTGTACATCAACTATACTTTGGTTATGAAAAATGTACTACTAAAAAAAAAGACATTAAATATTTAGAAAGTGTTAAAGAAAAAAGAAGCTGAGGCTAGGGAATATAAATGCCCGACTTTGATCTTCCTTCTGTCTGACTCCAAAGCCATTGCTCTTAATCATTACACACATGCCCTGTATTTGAGTAATGTCACTCCTTTAGAATAATTAAAATATGATTTATTCATGAAATTTGATCTATATATCTTTAATAGTATGTATAGTCTCTCTAGCAGTATGTCAATCAAGGCTTCCCTGTACCATAGTAAGGGCCTCCCTGGTGGCTCAGTGGTAAAGAATCTGCCTGCCAATGCAGGAGACATAGGTTCAATATCTGGGTTGGGAAGATCCATGGGAGCAGGAAATGGCAACACACTCCAGTATTCTTGCCTGGAGAATCCCATGGACAGAGGAGCCTGGCGGGCTACAGTCCATGGAGTGACAAAAACTCAGACATAACTTAGCAACTGAACAACAACATAACATCATAAAGAGATTATTCTCTTTGAACCCTCATGAGGCTGGTTGAAAAGACAGAAATTAATCACAAAATTATTATAAAAACATAACATTTTAGAAAGTTCTAATGCATCATAATACATTCCATTCATGGTAATGAATTTTTTATATTCATAAAAATGAATAGTAAGGTTGAACTTTTAGCAAGTGCTACATTATGTACATGTTATTTCATCCTTGCCTGAACCTGTGAGGTAGATCTTACTGTCACCCCATTTCACAGAGAAAGAGCTAAGAGGTGTGATTGCCAAGATTATACCACTAGGATGGGACTGGACCCAAAGTCTGGTCAGGTCAAGGGCAAAGCATCATCTTAACATCTTTGGGGCTTTCCTGCTTCATGAAAGCTGGGAACACTTTGTTGCAATCCCATCTCACCCCATCTATGTGACTTTCTGCCCTGGGGAGTGTGTTCACAGCAGTTCCTTGCTAAGAAGTAATCACGAAGAGCAGCTGCAGATGGTCGTAACTGGACGTCCAGGCAGAACGCTGAATGGTTTCAGCTCTGTGCCTGGTGAGAGAGCACTCTCCTCACCCCTGAACTCGGTCCTCAGGGAACAGGGAGGGCTGCAGCCTGAGCTGGCAGTGCTGTGCTTGGCGGTGTCCCCTGTCCCTCCCTACTGCTGACTGTCCTTGGCCTGGCCTCCTGCATTCCCTCCCACAGCTGTTTGCATGCCCTATGCCAGCTGCTTCCCTTTCAGCAGCTCAGGGTCAAGGTAGATTGGCCAATTGTCTCAGAAAGGAAGACCTTGGATGGGAGGAGGTCCTACTTCAAAGGAAGCCAGGAGGGCGTATCTCAAAATGTCCCAGGTTTCTTTTTCCTTCTAGGATGCTTCTTCAGTATGGTTCCCATGACCGAAAAAGTTAACTGCCCTTGTTCCTTTAATATGATCAGCAACAGGCACTTCTAAGGAAAACAGAACTAAATTCTATACTCTTGAAGAGCCCTGAATTTTGTGCCCCAAGCTGGAAACCTCAAAGTCCAGCTTGATAACCTTCCCTCTTTCTTCTCATTCCTAATCCTGATGATTCCATCTCAGACAGTCTCTGAAATTTCTCCCCTTTTGAGCCCCGGTTCCACTGCCTTAGAGATGCTCAGAATCTTATCTGGATTGTTCCTCCAACCTCCTGATGTGCTCTCTCTGTCAGTTACGGAGCCCTTTTGTTCATCCTCCACATCACTACATCATGATCCTCCTAAAACTCCCAAGTGGCCATGGCTTATCCTGCTTGAAGTCCTCTGCTGTCCCCCAATGTCTTGAAGGTCTACCTGGTCTCCATCACCCCCTCCTGTGGCGTCCCTCTGTTCCCCCGTCAACATTCATCCTAAGCTTCTGGCCACTCAGTGATCTGACATTCTATGAGCACATGGAACCTTTGCAAAGCAGCCTCAGGACTTTCTCTTCTCTCTGCTTGAAACCTGCTTCCCCTCCTCTCCAAAAGACACGCTTCTGCACATCTTCCAAGATCATCCCCTGTCACCTCTTCCAAGGAGTTTCCCTTGCGCAACTTCATTTTGCCCTTTTGGCAGGTGAGGGTCTGTTCCCTCTTAACACCCTAACTTACCATGTGCCCACTGGGGCAGGGGACCAGGTCTGTCCTCTGCTCCATATCTGAGACAGATTTCAGCAAAAAGTGAGGTCCCATCAGGTGCTTTTGTTTTTAAATTCTTCTACTAATTACTAGCTGTGGAGCCCCAGGAAAGTTAACCTTTTAACTATATTTTTTCTACTCTAGGGATTAAAAAAATCTTCTGAGATTTATTAGGAAGATTAAGTGAAATAATGCATGCAAAAACACTTGGACTTTAATTATCAGAAGGAGGAGGAGGTGGAGGAGGAAGGAGAGGAGAAGGGAAGGTTCTGCTGCTGCCATTGGGTGATGAGGGAAACTGTCCTGAGTCCTTTCCTCTGGTCTCATACACGTGATTATTCCTTCCCACTCACTAAGTAGCTGTGTATGTGTGTTACACTTGCAGCTACCATAACTCCTCTGATGCCTCCACACTGGGATCTGATGGATGAATCCATGGGATAGTAAAAATGATTGGAGACAGAGGCCCCTGGGCTTTTCAAAATGGACTCTACAAAAATCAGACAGTGAAATCAGTACAGTGTTGAAAAAGCATTGTGACCTGAAGTCAGAAAACCTGGACTGGAGCTTCCATCATTAAGAATAGCATTCCCTTGGGCAAGTCATTTGTCTTCTTTGGACCTCTGCTGAATCACCTCTGAAGGAGAGCTTTTTGTGAAGCTGAAATGAAACATTGTGGGTGGGGTGGAAGCACTTACTTTTCTTTTTTTTTTTTTTTAATGTTTTATTGTTTTACTATTTTTTTTTATGGGAGTATAGTTGCTTTATACGCTGTGTCAGTTTCTGCAGTACAGCAAAGTGAATCAGCTGTACATATACATATATCCCCTCTTTTTTTTAATGGGATTTCCTTCCCATTTAGGTCACCACAGAGCATTGAGTGGTTTCCTGTGCTCACAGTAGGTTCTCATTAGTTATCTGTTGTATACACAGTAGTGTGTATAGGTCAATCCCGATCTCCCGATTCACCCCACTACCGCCTCCCACTTTGACTGAAAATACTAGGCAACATGAGATTCGAGGGTTATAAGAAACTTGAAATGAGCCTCTGCACCTGGAAGGAAGGTTTGGAGCTGGTTGCAGGAGATAAGGCCATAAAGGAGGAAAGACGCGGGATGTAGGGGAGAATGGGTGCTGAGGAAAGCCTGCCGGGTGGCAGAGGGTGTGGTGAGACGCATGCTGGACCCATCCTCCTGAAAGCCCTTCTGTAGCAATTGTGGCATAGTTCACACCAAGGGTGGACCTGCATTTTATGTGGGATGAAATCCTACAGTCAGGGCCTGATGGGAAAGAGCACGAATAGTCAAAATCATTCTATCTTATAAATCAGCTGCAGAGTGTAGAGTATGTATGATTTTGTAATAAATCTGAATGCAGAAATTTTTAATATTATAGTTTGAAGCTACTATGCAAATGTGTGAGTACACAAACCTTTCTCCCTTTGATAACTATCAAAACCTTTTGGCAAAAAGGGAATGAGTGGGAGAATTCTGAAGTGTTCCTGCTTTTCTGCACAGTTTATTCTGTTTTCATTATTTTGCCATTCCCTTCTCCAGGGGTTCTTCCTGACCCAGGGATTGAACCTAGGTCTCCTCATTGCAGGCAAATTCTTTACCATCTGAGCTACCAAAGAATCCAGAATGGAAAAAATATGAAAAAGAATGTCCATATATATATATATATGTTAAACTGAATCACTTTGCTGTACAGCAAAAATTGGGGCATCCCAGGTGCCGCTAGTGGTCAAGAACCCAACTGTCAATGCAGGAGATGTTAGAGGCGTGGAATAGATCCCTGGGTCAGGAAGATCCCCCTGGAGAAGGGAATGACAACCCACTCCAGTATCCTGGCCTGGAGAATCCCATGGACGGAGGAACCTGGTGGGCTACAGTCCACGGGGTCACAAAGAGTTGGACACAACTGAAGTGACTTAGCATGCACAGCAGAAATTAACACAATGATGTAAATCAACTATACTCCAATTAAAAAAAAAAAAGAGAGAAAAACAGGAAAGTGGTTTCCTGTCGTTCTCCCAAGCTGCTATTTCCTGTGGAGACCCATAGGCCAGCTGTCTCTGTCCTGAGCTAGAACATCAGTGCCAGCCCACCCCAAGCTGGGTATGAGGGTGTCAGAACAATATGAGACCACTGTACTGCTTTGGGGTGTAACTTGGCATCTCTTGTATTTCTTTCTCTCTCCTTTGTTTTTGACGTAGATGTATTCTAATTGTTTTTAGATCCATCAAGGGGAGTACCGTTCACATTATAGGATAAATGCTGTCCATAGAAATACTAGGAGAAAGATCCTTGAAAGGAGGTGTAATGTGTAGCTTTGTAGGTATGCCCCTGGGTCAGGAAGAGGGCTCCATCCACGGAAGGACCTCAGGAGATGGCTCAGCCTCATGCCTTCTGAATGCTACACGCAAGCAAGTCAAGCCCACAGCGGTTCTCTGTAAAAGGACAGGGCTTGCCACAGCAACATAAACACTCACGGCATTTGCTACATGCACTATAAGGATGACAGCTCTGCCTCTGCCTCAAGCCCTTAGAGGGCTTGTAACTACAGAGAAGGGTGGGGATATTTTATGTGAAATCCTTGTGGACAAACTGAGACCTCAGGTCATAAGAACCAGCCGCCTCCATCTCCTCTGCGAGCCTGCTCCAGAGATTCTGTAACCTCTCAGAGATTCTGTAACCTCTCATATACATCCATAACTAGGGATTTGACTTAATGAATTGATGTCCTATAGGGTTTTTTTTTTAGGCGTGGGCCCATCCTCTGTGTGCAGGAAAACCCAACAACTCTAGTTTCTGACTCCCTAGATATGTCAGTCCCTGTGCCAGACAGAGAGGTTGTAATGATGAATGAGACAGAGGCCATCTCAGCCCTCTTGGAAGTTAGAATCTAGTGTAACCCTATCTGATGGGAATGCCCCATCTCTGCAGTGTTCAGTATGGTCAATAATAGCCATCTGCAGTTACTGAGTGCTTAAAATATGGCTAGTATGACTGAGGAATTTTAAGCTTTATTTCATTTATTGGAACTTAAGTTTAAGTAGTCACATACAGCAACTGTCTACTGCCTTGAGTGGTGCAGTCTAGGTAGGGGCAGAAGAATGTCTAATATAAAAAGACTAAGACCCAAAGTTAGAAGACAGGAGTTTGTGCCTGGTCTCTGCCCCCGACTAACTGAGAGACGTGAAACACATCACACTTATTCAGCCTGCCTTGAGGGGGGGACGTCACACTTCTTGAGGTTGTTGTGCAGATCAAATTATAAATTCATTTGTTTAAAAAGTTCTTTACAAAGTACCTGAAAATATGAAATGTTACTTTAATGAATTCTATTAACATTAACTCTCATGATGAACCTACAATATTTTCAGTAAATTTGCACCTTAAAAGATTGTTTAAGGGAGGAGGGTTCAGGATGGGGAACACGTGTATACCTGTGGCGGATTCATTTTGATGTTTGGCAAAACTAATACAATTATGTAAAGTTTAAAAATAAAATAAAATTAAAAAAAAAAAAGATTGTTTAAGTATTTATCATGCAGACTATCAGTGAAGGTCTTTACGCCCTGTTTATGAATACCAGTGAAGGCCTTTGAGCTCTGTTTACGAGTAATCATTCTCATTTTCTATTATAAGATTTTCAAACAAAGCTCTCTGTTTATTAATGTTATAAGTTGCCTAGTGTTGATGCTAATAAATGTTTGAGTGCAAGTGGTGATACCACCAACCTCTTCCCTCAGGACAGCTTAGTGAGTAAGTGCTAAGTTGCTTCAGTTGTGTCTGACTCTTTGCGACCCTATGGACTGTAAGGCACCAGGCTCCTCTGTCTGTGGGATTCTCCAGGTAAGAATACTGGAATGGGTTGCCATGCCCTCCTCCAGGGGATCTTCCCAACCCCGGGATGGAACAGATGAGGTGCCTTCTTATTTTACTTCTCCTGGTGTCTATCACAAGATCACTGAGAGGTGAGATCTTGTGGAACTTCACTGCACAACTGCAGCTCTGCCTCAAAGGAGCAAATTCCTGAAGCTTGTAACTGAAGATGGAGGACCTTATACCGTGTGCCCCTTGGGCATGTACCCCCTGGTGCCCACTGTGGTGACACGTTGGTATTGCAGGGTGTACCTTACCCGTCCTGGAAGGGGTAGCCCCATGTGCTGTTTTGGCTCATGAAACATTTTGGACCCTTGTTGATTGAAACGGCTGAAACAATAAAGGAGTATCCAGCACCCAGGACTCCAATCACTGCAAATATTGTGGAGGTGAACATCTGAAAGAGAAGGAGAGAGACCACGTGGGGTTCTTAAGGTGTTCAGAGATTAAATGCAACACTCCTGACTGTCCAATCATTGATGTGATGAATATGAGGAAGTTCTGGGGTAGAAGCCAATCTTTACTGGAAATGGGGCCTGTGGAGTCTCCTAGAATGAATTTTGATGTCTCATGTTCCCTTATCTACCCCCATCCCCATATATTTTTCTCCTGTTCATTGAGGACTCATGTGCTAGTTATGGTTTTTTACCTTTGAGGCAGAGTTTTTAACTTTGTTAAAAATAGACTGTCCTTCACAGGGTTAATATGGAAGCCCAGTCTATTACAGAATCAAAGACTCTTAAAATGGGAAGAGATCTTAAGTTTTCTGGTCCAGTCATCTTGCTGAGTCTAAGTCATCATGGGACCTCATGTGGCAGGCAGGTTTTGCTTATGAGAAAGGGTAGAAATCTAGGATATTTCCTCATCAATCCTAATTACATCCCTTGAGTTCAAAAAGGGATTAAATCCAACTTCTCTTCCATCAGGTAGCAATCTTTAAAATATCTGAAGGTATTTTATATTTTACACAAAAATATTTTCTGTTTGACATCTCTCCACCCCTTCTACCTGCTGCAAATTTTCTCTCCTTTGGGTTACACAAGCCCAACAATTTCAGTTCTTTTAAATATTTTTATATAACAGATTAATTAGTGAAAAATGGATTGTACTAGTGCCTTTTTTTCAAATTATAAAATCAAGATAGACTATAGAATATAAAATGCAGAAACAATCTTGGAGCCCATCTAGGCTAACCCACTCTTAGAGATGAAAAAATTTAGGCATAGAGATGCAATCTATATTCTAAACAGTAATTAGAGAGTAGCTTGGAAACATTAACAATTTTGAAATTAGAGACGAAAAATTATCACCTCCATTGCATTGGGACATGAAGGTGTAGTGCAAAGCACAAGAGTTTAAAAGTCAGCAGACTCAAGCTCAAATCTCAGATACGCTACTTTTCCCTGTATGATGAATCTGCGTAATGAATGTAGCCTCAGGGTCTTAGCTTCTCATCTATGAAATGTGCATGATAAAGCCTACCTAAATTAGACATGGTAACATAAGTTAAATGTCAGATACTTCCTTCTTCCTGTTCCTTGTATTCGTATCAGTCTTTTCACAGTGCATGTTTGAGGGTTTGAGGGAGGGGTTAGAGGGTAGAGAGGATCTAATTGTGCCTAAGCAACTGGAATCCATGTAATCTATTTAGCTTGGATTCATATTCATATCATATATCATATTATGTATTAATATACTTTGGATGCAACTTTCCAAGACTGAACTCTGGTTCCATGGACCATATCTGACTTCTCGTGCCTGTAGAACTGACCATTTTCTCCTTCATATAAAAACTCAACAGGACCCTATGGGACTCCTGGGCATGGAAGCCTTTCCATGTCCCCTGTTTCTTATTTGTAGGGAACAGACTGCATCCTCCATGACCTTCCCAGAATCCCAAAAGGCAGATTCAAACAGTTGCTAATAAAGGAAGAAAGGAGATGCAGAGACAAGGGAGGAATGGCCAAGAAACAGTAGTGCAGCCTTGAGGCAGGGTCCTGGCTCTGTCTCAAGGGATACGCATAGCAGTATCTTTGGGCTCTTTACAGAATTAAGACCCCCAACAAATGGAAGATGTTAGCATTCTGCATTTCAGAGAAAATCACAGTTTGATAACTTTAAGAAACTCATCAGGAGACCACCTGAGACCAGATTAAAGAAGTGCAGGCCCTGCACACACCCTGATCCTTGTCAGCAACACTGCTCTTGAACCACTGCTATAAAACCTCACCAAATCCTTGGAACATACAGTTTTTCAGAGCACAAGCCTGCTGTGTCCCCTTTGGCCTAGCAAAGCAATAAAGCTTATTTTTTTCCTAGTTTATATTTGGGTATATACGGTAATTTGCAAGCTTCCCAGGTGGCACTAGGGGTAAAGAACCTGCCCACCAATGCAAGAGACATAAGAGACGTGGTTTCAATCTCTAGGTCAGGAAGATCCCCTCAAGAAGAGCATGGCAACCCATTCCAGTATTCTTGCCTGGAGAATCCCATGGAGAGAGAGGCCTGGTGGGCTACCGTCCATAAGTGGGCTATGGTGGGCTACCGTCCAAAGAGTCAGACACAACTGAGGTGACTTAGCACGCACACATACATGGTAATTTGCAGAGTTTTCTGATCTCACAGGAGACTATAACCTTTTTATCATGAATCCTCGCAACAACACACTTTGGGAGATGCTGCTCCAATTTAGTGCTAGTCCACAGAGGCCAAGAGTTTGGCATCAGTATCTCCTAGCCCCAGGACCCTGAAATGTATCTACTCTCATCACAGCACAACATCTACAAATACATAGTCTCTCATCTTAAAATTGCTTAAAGTCTTCAAAAGCCAAAATTTCCATTTATTTAAAGGGTTGAATATTCTTATATTTTCATGCAAAGATCTCAAAAACCTTCTAGTGCAATCATCTAATTTTCTGACTAGTAAAAATGCCTTCATTCTATTAGAATCTTAGATGCGTTATCTCATTTAATCTTTTCAACAAACCTGTGAGGTGGGTGTGATTACCTAGGTTTTCCAGACAGGAAACTGAGACTAGTAGAAATTAAGCTAATAGTTCTGAGTCAAACAAAAAGTGGAGTGGTGGGACTGGGATTCGTCCACGGTCATTTGGTTCCAAAGGCCATGTTCTTGTCACTTTCTCAAGTCACACATCTAGAAGGTGGCCAAGCTAGACTAAGACTGGAGGCTTAGGGGGAGGGGCAACATAGAGGTGGAGGATAAGAGGTACAAACTATTAGGTATAAAATATGCTATGAGGATATATTGGATAACACGGGGCATAGAACCAATATTCTATGATAATTATAAATGGAGTATAACCTTTAACAATTGTGAATCACTGTATTATACTCCTGTAACTTATTTAATATTGTACAGTGACTATACTTCAAAAAAAAAAAAGAACTGGAGTCTCCCTCCCAGTCCAGTGTCTTGTACCTGCTACTTCTTCAAATCACACACACACACACACCACGCGCGGCACACTGCCACCAGTGTCAGATGCCCTTAGCAACAGATCAAATTTGTCATTTGCAAATTTCTCTTTGAGTGACATTGATTCCCTCACAGAAATAAAACAACAGATAAGGAAAAAATATCTTTTTCCTCTTTTTCCTGGTCTTGAGTCAGGAATCATGAAACTATTAACTGTTGAGAATGAAAGAGCAACTAAAATTGCTATAATAGAAAAGGAAGATCGCTTTTCCAGGAAGGCAGTTTGGAAGTCTGAGGGGCCCAGGGGTCTAGCCTTCTCGGCGGCACCCAGGTCTCCACCTGCCCGGCCTCAGCTTTAGGTGGTATACAGAAGAAAGGGGTGGGTAGTTCTAGAAGGTGCCTTCAATTAAAACAACTCAGGATTTCATCATCCAGTGGCTGGAAGGGAGAGGAGAAACCTATTTTGTGCTATTCCTGCTGTGTGGGAAGAGGAGAGGATTTTAGATATCATTCCTGGAACATTTCAACAGGCCAATGTTTACAGACACAAAAAGTGAGTGCACTTGCCAACAGTCCTCATTTTAGGCAAGTCTGAGTGCATGCAAAACCAGTTAATATAAAGCATCAATGGGATAATCTCCCCTTTACCAAAGAGGCCCCTGATAAGCACCTCTGACCAACAGTGTCCAAATGGAAACTAATGCAAGCCGCATTCATAATTTAAAATTTTCTTATAACCACCACTTAAAAGGTTTCAAAAAGGTGAGATTAATTTTAATAATATGCTTTCTTTAACTCGCATACTCAACATATTATCAATAGATAATCAATAAAAAAACTACTAATGAGATATTTTATATTTTGTACCACTTCTTTGGGATCTGGTGTGTGTTTTCTACCTATGGTACATCTCAGTTTAGACTGGCTACCTTCTATATGTTCAATAGCCACATGTGGATGATGGCTCCTGCATTGGACAGTACAGTCTAGAAAATTTGGAAGATTGATTTTGGGTAGTAAAAGTTAAAAACAATAGATGAATATGGTCTGTATTGATTTCATGATTATGATTACTCTCAGGGGGCAGGAGTGTATAACAGAGGATGGCTACACAGTCATTCTCAATTGAAGCAATACGGTTTTATTTCTTTACAAAACTATCTGAAGAAAAAATGGCATCAGGTTACAATTTAATAAAGCTACAGGCGGTATGTTCTGTTTTTGTATTCGCATTTGACATATCTCACCTTGAAACTTGAAAAGTTTCTCCAATTAATTTTTCATTACTTTTCCAGGATGGAGAAGCCAGCTACATTTTATATCACTTTGTTTTAACTCATGTTTAGAAGTCTTGAAAACCTGCTTAATTTACTACTCTGTTATGTCTTAAAATCAGAAAGAGTACCTTTCATTTACCATGGGTTACATGATACAACATTTTTCAAGTTAAAAGAGAAATTATGAAAGTGAAGTTGAATATGATAGGGAGCAGGCACTCTAAACTGATGCTTTTTAAAAGTAAACAGGCAAAAGGCCTGGAGTATTTCTGGAAGGAGACACAATAATTGGGAACACTGCTAACCTCTGGGGAAAGGCGTTGCCAAACTTTATAGAGTCAGGAATGTGTGACTTCCTTTGTAGTTTTTGTACTATGGACATGTTTTTCCTATTCTAAATTAATAAATAGTAAAGGGGGGACTCTATTGTGTAGTGGCCAAGGGCACAGGGTACAGGCAGACAGATCTGGGTTTTGTTTTTTGGCTGTCCGACAAGATATGTGGGATCTTAGTTCCCAAACCAGGGATCAATCTTGTGCCTGCTGCATTGGAGGCATACAGTCTTAACCACTGGACCACCAGGGAAGTCCCAGATTAGGTCTGATTCCTGTTTCTTCCCCCATGACATTGGGAAGTTTATCTTTCTAAGATCTCCATTTCTTCTTCCGTAAAATAAGGTTCAAGAATAACTACCTGTCTCCCTGAACATGGGCTTCCCCGATAGATCAGTTGGTTGGTAAAGAATCCACCTGCAATGTAGGGGACCCCGGTTTGGTTCCTGGGTCAGGTGGATCCACTGGAGAAGGGATAGGCTACCCACTCCAGTATTCTTGGGCTTCCATTGTGGCTCAGCTGGTAAAGAATCCACCTGCAATATAGGAGACCTGGGTTCGATCCTTGAGTTGGGACGATCCCCTGGAGGAGGGCATGACAACCACTCCAGTATTCTGGCCTGGAGAATTCCATGGACTGTATAGTCCAATGGGTCACAAAGAGGCAGACATGACTTTCACTTTCTTTCCCAGAACATAACATGTAAGATTTCCTAATCAATAGTAAATCGGGAATCAAAGGTACACATGTCTAGAAAATCAGATAACCCCCTGGTGGGGTAGGCTATTAGATAATGCCTAGCACTTCACTGGGGCTTTCCTGGTAGCTCAGCTGGTAAAGAATCTGCCTGCAATGCAGGAGACCTGGCTTTGATCCCTGGGTTGGGAAGATCCCCTGGAAGAAGGAATGGCAACCCACTCCAGTATTCCTGCCTGGAGAGTTCCCACCTGGACAGAGGAGCCTGGTGGGCTACAGTCCATGGGGTCACAAAGAGTCTGACACATCTGAGTGACTAAGCACAGCACAGTACTTCACTGGGAGGATACCCAGAGATCTCTCTTGCCTATTCCCAATATTTGAAGAATTTTCCGTGACATTAACAATCACTTGATAAATGTCTTTATTATAAAAATTTTAATAGTCATAGCCTCACATATGTTAACCTTCCACAAATACAAACAGCCTAGCTCTGGGGAGAAAAAGAAAAGTAAACAGGCTGTCTTCTGGTTGCTCAACACACACCTTCGGTTTGCATTTCTAAAGAAGCATGCGTTAATGTATATGCTGTAAATGCTTCCCTTGAAGTGGAAGAGAATGCTCTCGAATCACCAGGTATCAGTTTAAGACCTCCCTCTTTATCAGACTCTGGAGGCAGATGAGGTGGGGTCCAACCCCAGCTCTGCCCCCGCCTGTGGGTGTTCTGTCAGCCGAAGCACCTGGAGGAGGTGTGGGGGTGGGGCGGGGGACACTGAGAAGGGAGGAAAAGTGGATGGTTTAGGAGACAGGATATTTCAAGGCTTGGGCAGTGGCAACATGTTGGGGAAACATCTCTGGTGGGCATGAAGTCTCCTTTCAGAAAGGAGATACATAGAGATTACTTGAAGATATTTTCACTTAAACATTAATGCCCTCCTGTATTTTCTGACTCAGTCTTGGGAATACAGGCTGGGTATGGGGGGTGGGGGCATGGGGGAGTTTGCCGTGGTCAGAAACTTAACTTGCAAGAGCCTCAGTTTCCTTACTTATAAAATGAGAAATGGAATGTCTACCTCAAAGAGCTATTGTTAGAATTGAGCCTGATAAAGTACGGAAATGACCTGAAATCCTCCCTTCATTTACTTCATTCATCCAATAAGCATTTATGAAGGCTCTATGAGTCCCCAGTACCCCAGGCACTTGGTACTACCCTCCTCTGCCCTGAAGCTAATGCTTACAACCTTTTTC
Organism: Bos indicus; assembly: GCF_029378745.1. Taxonomy (NCBI): domain Eukaryota; kingdom Metazoa; phylum Chordata; class Mammalia; order Artiodactyla; family Bovidae; genus Bos; species Bos indicus. The sequence goes on from NC_091760.1 coordinate 119,059,318, forward strand.
CCCAGCCCTTGCCATGGTCTTATGAAAGGTAGCCACTGGCATTGGCCATTTTACAGGACAGGATTTTGAAACACAGAACATTTAGAGAAGAAATAGGGTTTCATACTTCATTTCTTCTTTTATGATAATTATTTCACAAGAAGGGGCTTTCTTAAATCCCCTTCAAACTAGCGGTCCTTATAAGGAATGCGGAGGCTGCTGTCAGCAGTTCTCTTGGCCTCAGAAAGTACTGACGTCAGAAGTGCTCAACCAGGAGGCGTCCCTAGGGGTCGCTGGCGAGCCGAGTGGGACGCGGGGAGAAGTTCTGACTTCCAGTGAATAGATTGATTTGTGACCTGATCAAGATCTTCCTTCAGAACTGGTCAGTGCACTCTCTGGCCCTGCCTATGGGTGGGGTGGGCGTTTATCTGCATGATATACTTTCAGGATACTGAAATTCCTGTCTGCCCCTAAATATCTCCTTTATCAGGCCAATTATTAAAGACACTCCTCGAGTTAAGGTCAAGGTTTTCTAAATGCTCTTACTACAGTACATACTTAACAGGAAAGAATTGATAAAATGAATTAGCTGTCTCATTGGACCCTGTGTGTACATGCTCAGTCGCGCCTGCCTCTTTGCGGCCCCATGGACTGTAGCCTCCCAAGCTCCTCTGTCCATGGGATTTCCCAGGCAAGAGTACTGGAATGGGTTGTCATATCCCCCTCCAGTAGATCTTCCACACCTAGGGATCGAACCTGAGTCTCCGGCATTGTAGGTGGATTCTTTACTGCTGAGCCACTAGGTAAGCTCATTGGACCCTGAGAGGTCAAATTTTTTTTTTTTTTAATGGATTAGAGGACAGATCAGCTGCTAGGACACCTCTAGTTTGGGAGCAGGAGGGTGAGACCTAGCCACACACCCAGACCAGGGTTTTCAAAGCCCAGTTTGAAAGTCTCCCTCCTCTTGCAGCTTTTGTCCCAGGGCTCCTTTTTCTCAGCTCTTATTTACCCTGCTGCTGCTGCTGCTACTAAGTCGCTTCAGTCGTGTCCGACTCTGTGCGAGCCCATAAACAGCAGCCCACCAGGCTCCCCCGGCCCTGGGATTCTCCAGGCAAGAATATTGGAGTGGGTTGCCACTTCCTTCTCCAATGCATGAAAGTGAAAAGTGAAAGTGAAGTTGCTCAGTTGTGTCCGACTCTTCGAGACCCCATGGACTGCAGCCTACCAGGCTCCTCCGCCAATGGGATTTTCCAGGCAAGAGTACTGGAGTGTGTTGCCATTGCCTTCTCCGCTTATTTACCCTAATTTATTTAAAAGAGTACAAATCTCAGGGACAGGGTTTCAGTCTTGCTCTGCTTCAGAGAATGTTTAGCCTTCATTTTTTAGTTTCACTCTGAAACCATCAACTAGGCAACCTCAAAAAAATTTTTTTTTCCAGCTTATTTATTGTCTTGCTTTATCTCTACAGCAATCACATCCTGCTTCCACTATTGATTCCTACCTCCTGGTTTTACTGCCCAAGGAAAGAGAAGAGAATGATGCAGCTAATTTCTGAAGAATATTCCTGAAAGACTGAACAAAGAAGAGAGAGACAGACCAGGAAACAAATGATAGAGACAACTATGAAGACAGCCACGTGATTTGGCTCAGCAGCTCTTGGCCCAGTTTGTTCCTGCCTCACAGGCCTTTCTACCCAATAGGATTTCTTACATGATGCTCTCAGAAGCCCAGTGTTCCTTATACACCTGGAAGGGAATATTGTGAGCCTTTGGAAAAATAATTCAAATCTTTAGCATTATAGAACCGATCAAATTATGCTGCAGGGGTTTTTTCTTTTTGTATGACAAATGTTTGTAAATGTATGCATGCAGGCTAAGTCTGACTCTTCGCGACCCTATGTTCTATAGCCCTCCAGGCTCCTCTGACTATGGGGAATCTCCAGGCAAGAATACTGGAGTGGATTGCCATGCCGTCCTCCATGTTTGTAAATAGCTTTCTTTAAAAACTGACTATGGCTTCAGAGCCTTGGAACATTAAGGAAACATCTGAAGCAGGGACATGAACCCCGTGGCCTTTTGGGGTGGGCAAAGAGCTCAGTAATGCCCAAGTGGTGGTGGTTTAGTCGCTCAGTCATTTCTGCCTCTTGCAACCCCATGGATTATAACCCACCAGGCTCCTCTGTCCATGATATTTTCCAGGCAAGAATACTGTAATGGGTAGCCATTTCCTTCTCCAGAGGATCTTCCCAACCCAGGGGTTGAACCCATGTCTCCTGCATTGCAGAATGATTGCTGGGTTTTTTTTGCCAAAATATAGGTGCAGGAGTACCAGGTTATTTTTGTTGTTGTTGTTGTTTGTTTTTTAAAAGAAGCAAGATATCTAGATTTCTTTTGTGTATATGTGAAATCTATTTTTAAACGGTGGCAGCTGATTAACAAACAAATGAACCCAAAACAAGAAATCTTTCTGCTGGTCACTTAGAGAGTGGTCACCCCTGGTGCAGGGCGGCTGTGGCTGGTGCTTTGGTTTCCAAGTGGTAGAGCTGGTCCTTTGAAGGGCACTGCCCTTGTGAACAGTTAGCTAGTGGCTGGAAGGAGTCCTATTCAACTTACATCAAGAACGGATCCCCACTGAGAGGTGAGGGACCCCAGTCAGATGATTTGCATTGAGCAGACCAAGTGTTTCAGATTGTATATATTCAACTGTGCTTAATAATTTTTCTGCTTTCCTCTCAGATTAATTTAATTTAATCTGAGCACCTATCTAATATCCAAAGAGTCAGTTGTCCATCTAAAAGAACCCCAATGATAAATTATACATTCCTACCTTAATCACTTAAAGGGAAAGGTGTTGCAACTTGTCCCGAAACCTAATCATTTCTAACATTTTTTTCTTATCCGTATCTCCTCATCTGGTCAACTAAAAAATATCTGTGCTGTGCTATTTAAATCTAATTTAAAAACATGCTTTGCACAGTACTTTGAATATTGTTTCCCTTCTCACTGTGATTATGTGTGAAACAAAGAAAACAACAAAAATGAAACAAAGACCCTGGTTTTGTACTGGCTGATGTTTAGCCTTCTACTCAGCACCAGGGAATGAGCTGTTAGATTTCTATGTAATTCATCCAATTTCCTTAATTGCTCGTTTTTTTTTTCAAATTCTCATCTCTGATTTATTCCCCCCAAATCCACAAGGTGCAGTGGGATTAGATTTCAGAGAGAAAATGAATTACGTATTTACTTCTTTCCTTTATTATTAAGTATATGAAAATATAATTATATATAACACACACTGGAGCTTCCCTAGTGGCTTAGTGGTAAAGAATTTGCCCGCAATGCAAGAGATGGGAATTTGATCCCTGGGTTGGGAAGATCCCCTGGAAAAGAAAATGGCAACCCACTCCAGTATTGCCTGGAAAATCCCATGGACAGAGGAGCCTTGTGGCTATAGTCTTTGGGTTCACAAAAGAGTTGGACACAACTTAGTAACTAAGCAGCAACAACAATACACAAAATTTTTAAATCAAATGTATCAAATTACATAATTGTAATTTGCATCAAATTACATAATTGTATAAAATGCATTGTGGTTGATTTTTGCATCTCTTTGTCAATAATGATTTTAAATGTTGCTATAATAATCAATGCTTGATTGTGTTTGAAAAGTGATAGCACTCTCTTTGAATGATCCTTGATCTCGAGTGGAAAAGCATCATGGTATTCACAGTGCACCAGCCTCAGCTCTTCACATGTATTCAACAGGGCATGGCAACCCACTCCAGTATTCTTGCCTGGAGAATCCCCATGGACAGAGGAATCTGGCAGGCTCCAGTCCTTGGGGTTGCAAAGAGTTGGACATGACTGAGCAACTAAGCATAGCACAGCACAGGTATTTTTTAGTTGACCAGATGAGGAGATACGGATAAGAAAAAAATGTTAGAAATGATTAGGTTTCGGGACAAGTTGCAACACCTTTCCCTTTAAGTGATTAAGGTAGGAATGTATAATTTATCATTGGGGTTCTTTTAGATGGACAACTGACTCTTTGGATATTAGATAGGTGCTGGTTTACCCATCATCCAGCCAGTAATTCTGTCTCGGCCTTCTTCATTTTTGCTACATCAGTGTATCTGAACTCAATATTTTTCTTTAAATCAGCTCTCTATTTTATTCATTTATATCACCTCTATGAATGAAAAGCTAGAATTATCAACACACATAAACACAATATTATTGAATTTTTAGTTAATGTTTCTCACATTCCTGGAGCTGGAGACTCGTTAGGGAGATTACAGAGAATTAGAAATAGCAAAGACTTTTTTCCATCAAAGTAAGTTTTCTTGATAGACTTAAGAGGATTGAAGGAGAATTAAAAGAAAATAACTTTCTATATTATTGAAAGAGCAAATCTGTGTGCCAGCAGAGCTTGTCTGTCCTTGGGAAATTCTGAGTTAGTCCCTTCCTCATCTTAACAGATGGGCAGAGTGAGGCAAAGAGCACCCCAGTTGAGGAAATGGGACTCAGCCCCACTCCCAGCCTTCCCACTCCAGCTTAGAATGGTGAAGCCTATTTTCTGTAGCTTGCTCATTAAAGATGGATGGCTACAGGAAACAAGAAAGGAAACAGAAGGCTGGGGGCAAAACTGAGGTAGAGGTAAGGAAGTGCTGAGCCTCTGAGGCAGTGATCCTGGCAGGGGTGCAGATGGGGCTACCAGGAGAAGAAGTCACCATCTGTTATCCTGTCCCAGCCCCATCTTTACAGACAAGGCAACCCAGAGCCAGAGAACAGAACTGACTTGCCCAAGGTCTCAGGGCTTCTCAGCGGCAGAGGCAGTCACAGCCTCCATCTCTGCCTTCCAAGCCTGTAGTCTTTTCTTTATTAAGCTATACTTTTAGTTAGCATTTTATTTTTAAAATTTTTCCTTTTGGCCGAGCTGTGCTGCATTCAGGATCCTAGTTCCCTGACCAGGGATCTAACCCACGCCGCCTGCACTGAAAGCGCAACAGCTTAACCACTGGACCACCAGGGAAGTCCTCAAGCCTTCATTCTTTCTATAGCATCACTGCAGATTTCCAGCTCTGATATCCCTGACTGTAACATTTTGAATGATACTCATCTATAAGTAGAAGGGCTATGGTTTTAAAAATTTATGATTACTGTTACTTTGCACCAGCAAGAATTCCATCATTATCCCTGTACCAGCTGCCCCCAGAGTGTTGCCTGGGGCTGGTAACTCATCCCCTCAATGCCCAGCACAGGAAGGCAGTGCCCTCTGGAGCGAGTCTGGTGGCTGATTCCCCACTCCCGTCCCCCGCAGGCACTGACCGCAAAGCGCTTCCCGCAGCCCTCATTGCCACAGCACCCGCAGCAGTCATTGTTCTTCAGGCCCAGGAACACCAGGGCAGGGAAGATCATCTACAAGCAAAAGAAACACCTTGTGATTTGGCACGTGAAGGGGGGCCCCATGCCTGCCTGCCTGTGTGGGGAGCCTCATCTCCAAACTGGGACTTGGGGGCCAACAGCTAATGGAGTCTGGCTGGTGGGTAGATGAGTGTTATGGAATATTTAGGTTCTATTTGGTCTAACTGCACACCCAATGAGGCAATATATGAAGATCTGACACTCTGAGTTTCCATTTACATGGTGGGTTAGGAGAAGGGCAAACAACTTGTCCTCAATGTCATGAAACATGAGTTTTTCTCTCTCTAAACCAGAAGTTCCTAGTCTATGTTGGAAATAAGGGATAAAGAAATCATTACCAAAGAATTGGAAGAGGAATTCACTGACACCTGTTTCTCTTGGTAGTTTTCAGTCAATTTACTAGAAAAAGTATATTCACTCCCCGACCCCCCACAACCCCGCACCCTATCATTGTCTTGTTAAAATAAATTCTGTAGCACTCAGTTTGGTTCAGGGAAGTCTACGGCCCCATGGGAGCTGCCAGCCTAAGTCTGGGGATTCCTTGGTCCCTTTGGGGAAGGGAAAATATTGAGGCACTTAACGTTTCATCATGCAGTTCTTGGGCTTTTGTTAGCAACTAAATGTCTTCTTGTTCAGTAAGTACCCAATTTTAAAAAGATAGGATGAAAATCGATGGGGGTAGATTTTGAGGTTTCCTTACTCACCAAGACTCCGCTTCCTAGTATTCCTCCAAAATACCAGACTTCGTCGGAAAGGTGGTCATTGTTGTCTATCACTTTTCCTCCAGGGAAAAATAGCAGGATGTTAGCGAGGAGGCCAAACACAGACAGGGGGATGAGGGTGCCCCCCAGGCACTTGGCACAGCTCCCAGTGCACATGCCGGAGATGTAGGATGTAGGTGTGCAATCAAGCCCCCCTAGCTGCCTTCCTCACAGGTTCTCTTCAAAGTTATCGGCTGCAGAGTCGTAACAATTGTCCTCAAATCAATTCTTATTTTGGAGCCGAGAAGCAAAATCAGCCTGTGAGCTGTGTCCTGGGAGTTGCTTCAGCTTCTCAAATGTAACAGAACCTCAATGGCGATGGTCATTTATATTCTCCCTGACCTGAAGCTCTTTTTTTTTTTCCCCTGCACCCTCATAAATAAGATTACGTTCATTGCAATCATTTTGCCATGGAGACCAATAACCTCTGTTAATAATCCACCAGCACAGACAAGACACAACCTTGTTGCAATCGAACTTAGGGCTGGAACAAACAGCATCTGGGCCTACTGCACCTTTAATCTGACAATGGCCTGCCCAAATCAAGAAATATTTCCCCCAGGCTCTTTATAAATCACAGTAAAATTGAGTTACATCCTAGCTAAAATCATGTCTCCTAAGTACTTAATGGTCTACAGTGCGTGTCTTTGCCTTTTCCGCTGAAAGCCTGGAATGCAAAAGAGTTATTTGAAAGAGCTTCTGTTTTCCTCAATAGAAAAATAGCAATCTGATGGTCTAGTTGGGTATTTTTGAGCTCGGGCCCACAGGAATTTTTTAAAGGACAAAATCAGGATGATTATTTATTTTGTTGTCTTCTTGCTCTATTTCCATATTTGCTATTCCATTAAGTTCTATTTTCTTCCCTACCTGGCATGATAGAATTAGCAAAAACCATTCCCAATCAACTTGTTCAGCTATATCTTCTCTGCAGGAATAAAAAGCTCCATCTTTGAAAAGGGTAAGGAGAAAGGGAGTTGGTATTGGGTGGAAGAGAGGAAAGATATTGATGAGGGGATTGGAGGTAGATTGGACAAAGTTAAAAGAGCAGTTAGAAAGTGTAAGAGGAGGTGAGATGGACCTTTATTGGAAATTTTGCCAACTGTCTGGGGCAGCATTCGGTTACTAGTACGCTTTGTGTCACTTTAAGAAAGCTCCTGCCATGCCTAGACCAAGCCCTACGTCATGCAGTGACCCTCCCTGCTGGGTACTGGTGTTGCTTAGCAGCTAGCTGGAGGACTGTGGGATGAAAAGGGAGCCCTGCTAGCCCTTTGTTGAGCCTGGTAGGCTGCAGTCCATGGGGTCGCTAAGAGTCGGGCACAACTGAGCGACTTCATTTTCACTTTTCACTTTCATGCACTGGAGAAGGAAATGGCAACCCACTCCAGTTTTCTTGCCTGGAGAATCCCAGGGACGGGGGAGCCTGGTGGGCTGCCGTCTGTGGGGTCGCACAGAGTCGGATATGAGTGAAGCGACTTAGCAGCAGCAGCAGCAGAGGTTAAGAGAAAGACAGAATTTCACAGGCAGTCAAGTTGTAGCTAAATAAAAAGCAAGTAACATTGTAACGTGGTAGGACATGTCCTGCCAAGAAGTTGGCCACTTGTTCCCAGGGAAGGCCCTAGGGCTCAGAGAGATTAAGTACATATCATAAGGTCATCCCAACATAATAAGACAAGGAACCAAGACTTTAAAACAAGATTCTTTGTCATCCATGCCTGGGCTATGGTCTCCCTAATAGATTTTCTTCTTTAGAACTTAAAAAAAATGTTCTCTTTTCAATATAAACAATAGAATGATACCATGTGTGAATTGTATGGGTACAGCGGGACATACTTCTTTCTGAACAACCATGAACTATTGTGATTTTTTTCTTATTACAAGATAATATATTTTTTTTTTTTTGGTAGAAAAGTCAGTTATACAGATTAGCAGAAGGAAGAAAAACCAGCCATTTTCCTACCACCAGCAGATAAGGACTGTTATCACTTTGCTGGCTGTTGCTTTTCAACATTCTGAGCAGGTGCAAATGAGCTTTCTTTGTAACCCACCAGCTTTGACAAGGAGTTCTGAAAGTGTCGGGAGGAAGTCCAAAGTTCTCAGCATGTAAGAGTGGAGTTGATCTTTGTAGATGCCATCTTGGAGCTAGGCAGCTCCCCTTTGGAGCCTGGGCAGTTTCTTCTTTCTTCAGAGACTTTTGCCCCTAGAAGTTACTCAAGAAATTTGAATAACACTGGTCACTTTTTCAGACTAGACTTTTCAGACTAGTAACACGGGTTACTGATCACTAAGTGAACAGGTGAAAGTAGAAGATACCAGGGACCACAGTTGAGGTTTCTTCCATGATTTTTAAAAAGATGTGGTACATGAGGAGCTATGAGGGAGAGGCTAGAGGTCGTTTATAGCCTGTATGCAGAAGGGGAAACGCTGTGGGATAGTCAGCCTTCTGGAATGCCCTGACTTCAGACACTTTGAGAGTGATTAATTCATTTATTGTTCAACAATTCATTGTGCCTTTAGACTTGCAAGCAGGAAGTGGCAATCTAATCTGGGGAAGGGGGAGGTGAGGGGAGGGAGCCTTGGTGAAGTTTACCCTCAGGAAGGGCTGGGTCCTTGCTTAAGACACTCGTGAGATTCTGACAATGAGGCTGTGACGCCCATGCTTGACGTTCGCTGTTCACTCTCTGTTCAGCAGTGAAGCCCTTGAATCGCAAGGGCTAGAGCCCTCCTTTTTAGAGACAGTGAGGACGAGGTGGCTGAGGCTGAGCCCCACTTTGGTTCCTGTTCTGCAGGAAGAAGACCTCAGAAGTGAGAGCAGATGGCAGCTCTCGAAGGGACAGAAAGGGATCCTTGTAGAAAGAAAAGGAGAATATGAGCTTGGCAGCTGCCCTCCTGGACCACATCCTCTGGGAGTTTGCTGGCAGTAAATTCAGCCACAGGAAGTCCAGGGGTTCCCGGACCTTAGGAGTGATGCAGGCACTCCATCCCTAAGCCAACGAGCACAGGCCTGGGAGATGTTTGCCCGGTGACCCTGACCATCTGCAGAAGACATGCATTAATACTTGGGTGACACTTATTAGTGTTTCTCAGTCTGCTGAACTCTTCGCCTGGCAGTTGATGAAGACTCATGAATTCAGTGCAATGCAGTGCAATCCGTAAGTGTGTCTGAAGCACCCACAGTGTGTCCACCAGTGTGCCAAGTACTGTCCTAGTGAACAAAATAAATCTGACTTGCTTTCTGACCTCACTGGTTTTACAACCTTGGGACTTCCCTGGCAGTCCAGCAGCTAAGACTCGGAGCTCCCAGAGCAGGGGACCGGCGTTTGATCCCTATGTCAGAGAAATAGATCCCTCATGCTGCAACTAAAAGTTTACAGGCCACAGTGAAGATAGAAGATCCCACCTGCTGCAAGACCTGGCACAACCCCGAAGTATTACCACCTCTTACTTGTGACAAGAGATTTAAAAAAAAATCATGCACGAGGTTAAATGAGTTAACTGCTCCTTAGCAGAAGAAGTAGGACTAGCTTGTTTTAAAGGAGATCAGGTAATTCTTCAGCTCTAGGTAGTACCATTGGAGCTCTTTGCTCTTGTTCAGTTGAGGGCTGCATTGCATTTATTTGCAGGGCCCAAGATGGCTTCACTCACCTACCAGGTGCCTTGATGGGAAAGGTGATACGATTGGGCTCAGCAGGGCCCCTCTCTTCCCCCTGTAGTCTTAGGGGTCTGCAACTGTAGCTCCAATACTTTGGCCACCTAATGCGAACAGCCGACTCATTGGGAAAGCCCCTGATGCCCGGAAAGATTTAAGGCAAGCGAAGAGGGCAGCAAAGGATGTGATGGTTGGATGGCATCACTGATTCAGTGGACACGAATTTGGGTGCACTCTGAAAGGTGGTGAGGGACAGGGAGGCCTGGAGTGCGACAGTCCATGGAGTTCAAAGAGGCGGACATGATTTAGGAACTGAACAACAAAGTGAGATTTTATATGATGACTCGAGAGATAAGAATTAGAAGCTATCACTTTCTTAAAACCTGAGTCAGAAACTGGAACAGGGTCACTTTTGGCCTATTCTCTGCATCAGAGTCCTCTAAGATTCAAGGAGAGGGGCACAGACTCTACCTCTGTATGAAAAGAGTCTCAAAGCATTTGTGGCAGTCTTTAACCTGCCACACTAGTAGAGGTAGGATTCAAACCCAGGGAGTCTCTCTCCAGAGGCGAAGCTCTTAACTACCACAAAGTAATTCTTAATACACTGAGTTTCGATCAACACAGGGAGGGCTGCCGGTGTGCACTAGCTTCACATCAAGGGCCTTTTTCAGCTACAGGCTGGATACTCTGGATACTTCCCTCTATTTTATAGGAGTGGACACAGCTCGATTAGGATTTGGACTTGGGAATTTTGAAAGCACCATCAACACCAAAGAGTCCATGTCTCCTGTTGATTTCAAAATCAGAATGAGCAATTGCAAGCACACCCTGCCTTATGACTCAAAGAGGTGCTCTGTGACCCTCCCCAACCCAGGTCTCAGTACAAAAGGGCACAACTTGACCCTTCAGAGAGGCATGAACCTTGGCTGACGAATCTTTCCTGAGACCTGCCCAAATATCGATTGGTTTCAGCGATCTTTCTCTTTTTAGCCTTATGTTGCTATGGTTATAGGTGGAAAGTTAGCTTTCAAAAGAAACTCAGCCCTCACTCACTCTCCATAAAGTAGAACATCACTAACTGAGGTTCTTTATCCTCTTTTTAAATTAAGTGTACTCACAGGTTCTAAAGTAGACTAAATTAAGAAATTCATGTCATGGTTTAAAGGCAGAGACATGTGAACACTGCATTTAGTTCTTATGTTTATAAATCTGACTTTATGAAATTATATATAAATAATTTTATATACTTATAAATATATAACTATATATATAATTTCATAAAGTAAATATGACTGGGAAATACCTGCATTATTATACCTGTACTATACCAAATTTATATGTGCATACATATATTTGGTCTATGCCTCTGCACAGGTATTTCCCCAGTCATATTTACTTTATTAATTACATATAATTATATACCAATAACAATATAAAAGCATATATAATTTCATAAATATATAATTATATATATATGGGCCAAATATATATACATATATTTGGTCTATGGCTCTGCACAGGTATTTCTTTAGTCATATTTATTTTTAGAAAGTTTACAAATATATTTGAAACCAATAAAAAGCATAAAACAAGTGAAATTTGGAAAATATCAAAGCTTGTCTAAGAAGGTAACATACCTTTGAAACTTAATTGCCAAGAAAAAATTTTAACAAAATTATATAGCTTTACCTGGTGGCTCAGATGGTAAAGAATCTTCATGCAATGCCGGAGACTCAGGTTCAATCCCTGGGTCAGGAAGATCCCCTAGAAAAGGAAATGGCTATCGCTTCCAGTGTTCTTGCCTGGGAAATCCCATGGACAGGAGGCTCGTGGGCTAGAGTCCATGGGGTTGCAAAGAGTCGGACATGACTGAGCGAGTAACACACACTAACAAACACACACAAATGTTTATTGTGCACTTGCTCCTTGCTAGGAGCCTTTAATGCTTTTCATTGTTAGCTCATTTAATTGACAGTGCCGTCTGAAGTGGATATAGTAACTCACTCTTTCCTATATGGGAGGAACTGTGGCTCAGAGGGGTAAGGAGCTTACTGAGGACCATGCAGTAGAAAGCATCAAGTCAGCATCTGAACCCAAGCCCACACACTGTTTATCATAGCAAAAGGAGAGGCAGTGCCCAGGGAGATGGAAGGGCTCAAGGTGCCCTGCTGCCCAAGCATGCTCACGTTGACTTTAAGGACTGGTTTCCAGTTGCAAAAGCACTGAGCAAGAGACAAAAACTTATGGGTAAGAATAAAATAGGGCTTTCTTGGTGGCTCAGACAGTAAAGAATCTGCCTGCAATACAGGAGACCTGGGTTTGACCCCTGGGTCAGGAAGATCCCCTGGAGAGGGGAATGGCAACCCACTCCAGTATTCTTACCTGGAGAATTCCATGGACAGAGGGTAGGGTGTTGAAAATATTAAAACCAAGTTTAAAAAAGACAAGTCTTCAAAACTGTCACAGAGGGATGGAATGGGTAGGGAGGTGGGACAGGGGTTCAGGATGGAGGGGACGCATGTATACCTATGGTGGATTCATATTGAAGTATGGAAAAAGCCATCACAATATTGTAAAGTAATTATTCTCCAATTACAATAGAATTTTTAAAAAGCAAGTCTTGGTGTAGGCAGCTGGTGTGACACGTGCTTACTCTGTGGCCAGGTTGGGCTGCCCTCCTCTGCTGACAAGGATGTCCAGAAGCCTGAGTTGAATGGTAAGCATCACTCACTTGCATTTGATTGACCAGCTCCAAATCACAGAAAATCAGAGTTAAACAACTTTCCTTTAGAATCTAAACTATAATTGCAAAAAAAAAAATCTTCCCAGTAATAACTATGCTGATCAAACTTAGAGGGTAGACAATACATCCTAGAGGTCTTTGGTAGTCTTCTCAGTATCCGGTACAGCCTGAGGGACTTGGCAGAGGTGCAGTACTTTTCTTTATTGAAGTTAGCATTACTGTGATTACCTATATGTGTATCAAAGATTTTAGCAGTTATAGACCATGGCTTCTCAGAATTTGCTGTGTATATAATTCATCTGTGAGCTTGTTAAAGTTAATATTCTGATTTAGAAGGTCTAGGGCGGGACTTGTACTCTTGCCTGGAAAATCCCATGGATGGAGGAGCCTGGTAGGCTGCAGTCCATGGGGTCGTGAAGAGATGGACATGACTGAGCGACTTCACTTTGACTTTTCACTTTCATGCATTGGAGAAGGAAATGGCAACCCACTCCAGTGTTCTTGCCTGGAGAATCCCAGGGATGGGGGAGCCTGGTGGGCTGCCGTCTATGGGGTCGCACAGAGTCGGACACGACTGAAGCGACTTAGCAGCAGCAGAGTGGGGCTTGAGGCTTTGCAATTCTAACAGGCTTCCAGGGCTGCTGGTAGTCAGGGACTGAATCCGCTTCTTCTGCATCTCCTACCTTGGCAGGCAGGTTTTTTACCACTGCACCACGTGGGAAGCCGGAGCTCCTTTTTACCCATTCATAAACTTCAATCCTTATCAAAATTTGCCACTTCTGATTTTTTTTTTTTTCTTGGAAACATCTTCCCTCTGCTCTGCTCCCTCCCTCAGCTATCACCCTACTTCTTGGTTTCCTTTTGTGATCAAGCCCCTCTCTCCAGTCCCTGGTTCTGTCTGATTTGTTAACCTCTTGCTGCATGGGTCCTGTCTGGGCTCACCATAGAAAGTTCATCACCAACGTTTTGCATGACTGAATCCAGTGGTGATTTCTCAGGCTTCACTCTGGCCACTGCTGCATTCCATTGTGGAGTCACACTGGTTATCTCTGCAAGGACTTTGGAAGTTAGCACTCTGCACTGTTCTCTCTTCCTGGGACTTCCAGGGCTACATTGACTTTCCAAACTCATCACCACATCAAATTCATTGATCTTAGACTTCTCTGGTGGTCCAATGGTTAAGACTTCAAGCCTCCATTGCAGGGGGTGCCAGTTTGATCCTTGGTCAGGGAACTAGATCCCACGTGCTGCATGGTGCTGCCACACACACAGAAGATCTTTCATCTTAACCTCGATCCTAGAAAAAGAGACAGACCACTCCTTGAAGACAGTGACTGTATCTTTAGAAAGGTAAAGTCCTAGACAGTACCTGGTACGTGGTATCTTCACTGAATTGAAGCACCATAAACTATTAACTGATAACGGTGATGACGATGATAATGACAGCCACCCCCACACAACTATAAAACCTGACTTGTGGAAACATAAGATAGGATCATGTATTTACTTCTTGAACTCACAGTTTTAATACCCTTTTGGAATAACCACACAGCTAATTACCCAAAGGTTCAGAGGCTGGGATTTCCACGTTCTTGTGCTTCCTGTATGGTTTTGAGTGCATTTAAAAATTCTAGTTAGCTCTTAAGAATATCCATTCATTGCTTCTTCACAATTGAATTGAGAGCTACTTAAGAGTACGTGGAAACTGGCAAGGTGGAGTGAGGGATGTGGCTCAGGAGGAGGGCAGAGAGGGAAAGGAGACATTTTCCTACCTGATTTACACGTTTTTTCCTTGTCTGGGGGTGGGAAACACCTGAAAAATAACATCATATTGAACACTTTCTGGAAAATAGTTTAGATACTTTTTGTGTTTGTTTAATTTTTTCGGCCATGCAGCATGTTGCAGGATCTTAGTTCCCCAGCCAGGGATTAAACCCCGGGCCATGGCAGTAAAAGCGCCAAGTCCTAAGCACTGGACAGCCAGGGAACTCCCAAGACAGTTATGTTTTAGACAGAGGAAACATCAGCCACTTCCCTTCCCCCATGTATACACATTCTCTAGCTTTGAGTCCCCAAATGAACCACAATGTGACAACCATCATGATCCAGAGTCTTCCTCCTGCCTGACCCTGGATAGCTCTAGCATTTTAACTGACCTTAAGTTCAGCTCCTGGTGACTTCCAGAGCTACCTGCCAGCCTCAGGGTTCACCTATCAGCTTCAGAGCAAGTGAAGAAAATCCAAAAGATCCCCCAAAGCTTCCTGGTGGAAGGGATTTGTCCTCTTAATGTTTTATGCTGCATTCTTGTGAAGACACCTGGTCATCACCCCACAAAAAGGTAACTGAGATGTGTATGTCTTTGAGGCAGGCCCACTATCACTTTAAAAAAAAATTATTTATTTTATTTTTGGCTGCATTTGGTCTTCTTGCTGTGTGCGGGCTTTCTTTAGCTGTGGCAAGCAACAGGCTACTCTCTAGTTACTATAGTTACAACATACTATAGTTACAACAACTATAGTTACAACATACCTACTCTCTAGGTATGCAGGCTTCTCACTGTGATGGCTTCTCTTACTCTGTCACTTAATAACTGTGGCCCTTGAGACATTACTTAACCTGTCAGAGCCTTAGTCATTTCATTGATGAAGTGGAATAATTGGCTTTCAAGTTTCCAAGAAGATGACGTAGGCAAAGGTCAAGAGTAGCGGCTCATTCATCAATGTGCTCAACAGACTGTGTGGTCATCACTCTTCTAGGTGTAGGGGCCTGGTGGTGAACAACCCTGCTCTTAGGAAGATCATATTCTAGAGGGAGTCATTCACATAGCAGTTCCCTTTCCTGTTTTCACTTTCCTTTTCCTTATTCAGAATAAGAACATCTGCAATTATGACAGATATATAATATTTTAGAAAAATGGATGCTCCAACCAAACACAAGTCTGCCTTTCTTTGACAGAGTCAAGGCAAGTAACAACTTTTTTTTCCCCCAGAAGAGTAGAAAAAAATCTGATTCATTAACTTACTACCCTTATTCCTCTGTTAGAAAAAAGACACTAGAAAACTCATACCAGATGGTACATAATGTTTCTTGTACTGAATTCCAGAACTAGAATTTCTGTTCCATGTTAGGTGTCATCTCCTGATGGTCTACCAGAGGGTAAGCCCAAGGCAGTAAGAACACTGAACTCAGAAGACCACAGAGCTAACGTCCATGGGCAGCTGAGAAGGTCATGGCTCTGTCTGCAGAATGCTTACTACCTGCATCTGGCAGGGAGACTAGGGTAGGGAATAAAATGTGCATTGCCTGATAAGCAGAACAAAACTTTTATTTGTTTATTTTATAAAATAAAATCCAGGCATTTGACAAAATATAGATCAAACACTGACTTTTTAAAAATTAATTGAAATTCTTAAGTGGTATCAGACATTTTGAATAGTCCAGACCAAACCAGGGTACGATCAGCTAAAGCTTCAGGTCCTATAATCACTTTATCTCACACACATAAGTGCAGATGACTATTATTCAGTCTTCAGTGTGCATTCATAGCTCCATCTCACTTGATTCCAACCATGAGATCACCAGTCGGTATTATTACAGCCATTTTTTTCCAGTGGATGAGGAACTGAGGCTGAAGAGGTTAAGAGATTTGCCAAAGTTCACACAGTCAGGTGGTGCAGTGGTAAAGAATCTGCCTGCCAATGCAGGAGATACAACAGACGTGGGTTCAATCCCTGGGTCTGGAAGATCCCCTGGAGAAGGAAATGGCAACCCACTCTAGTATTCTTGCCTAGGAAATCCCATGGACAGAGGTGCCTGGTGGACTACAATCCATAGGGTCACAAAGAGTCGGATATGACTGAACAACTGAGCACACACAGTCAGCAAACAGCAGAACCAAAATTAGAGTAAATATCTTCTGACCCCTAGGCTAGGACTCTGACTGCTGTGATGCTGAGAGAGACAGAATTTTCATACCAGAATGCTCACCCAGCATGGGACTCCAATCACTGACTCTTTAACACACATGGCAGGATTTCCCTGGTAGTCCAGTGGACAAGACTTTGCACTCTCGATGCAGAAGGCCCGGGTTCGATCACTGGTCAGGGAACTAGATTCTACATGCTGCAACTAAAGACTTGGCACAGCCAGATAAATAAATAAATACATAAAATATTTAAACATACATGGCCAAGCTTCCTGCTCACTACAGCTCCTTCTTCTCCACCCACCCCTAGATAAAACTTAAACTGAAGAAGTATGTACATATATATATATATATATATATATATATATATATATATAAAGGACTTAATTATTAAGTGTGTTAAATGTTGGTTTTGCTGGAAAAAAATGTTATCTAAACAGGACTAGAGATTATCCCTTTTTTCCTGTATTAGTTTGTGATTGCTGTATAACAAACCACACCAAAACCAAGTGATTTAAAGCTGTAAATATGTGCATGCTCAGAGGCTCAGTCGTGTCTGACTTTTTGTGACGGTTCCTCTGTCCATGTGATTTCCTAGGCAAGAATACTGCAGTGGATTGCTGTTTCCTCCTCTAGGGGAATCTTCCTGATCCAGGGATCGAACCTGGGTCTCCTGCATTGGCAAAATTCTTTACCACTGAGCCACCTGGGAAGCCCAAATTAGTAAACCCCTTTTGTTATTCATAAATCTACAGTTCTCCTGCTCTTAGTTGGGCTCTTTCATGAGTCTGGCATCAGCTGGCAGACTGGCTAGAAGCAGACTGGTCTAGGGTGGCCTAGACTGGGACAACAGGATTCTCCTCCAGGTGGTCCCATCTTCCTACAGGTACTTAGGCTTGTTTATTCGATGACAATCACAGGGTTTCAAGAGAGACACTGGTATTTGCCGGATTTCATTTGATATGTTTTATTGATCAAAGCAAATCACAAGGCTTGCCCAGATTCAAAGGATGGTGAAAGAGACCTCTCTAAACAAGAGGACCTGCAAAGTCAAATTGAGGCCTTTAATTGGGGTCACCATTCCAATCAATCTGAGAATTCTTTCTTCTGGCTACCATGAAGAAATATGGGACCAGGCTGTTACCCCTCCAGATCTTTCAAAGGAAGTTAGAAATCATACAAAATATTCCAATTTGAAAGTGATTGGAAACCAAATAAAAATGTCCAAAAACAGTGTGTAAGCAAACAGAGCCTTTGTATAAATCTTGGAATTAGAACCTGCTGCTCTATTGATTATATATGGTATATTGCCACTGGAAGCTTACTGTATCTATTTTGACCCCATGAATAACAACCAAATGTTAAGATCAATATTCATCCAATTTTGCCCCATAGAATAAGGGATATAAGAATGAATCTGGAATTTTGCCAATAAACTTAATTATCACTGCAGTTTTATTATTTGAACTTTTTGTAGAAGTGTGACTAGCATGAGATCAGTAATTAATCAGCACTATCTACTGCTGGATGCTGTCTTCTACTCTAAATAGATGCTCATTTCACCTGAAGCTGATGGAGAAACAAGATATTTGGAGATACCAAAGCTATGGTTTTTCCAGTAGTCATGTATGGATGTGAGAGCTGGACCATAAGAAGGCTGAGTGCCAAAGAATTGATGCTTTCAAGTTGTGGTGCTGTAAAAGACTCTTGAGAGTCTCTTGGACTGAAAGGAGGCCAAACCAATCAATCCTAAAGGAAATCAACCCTGAATGTTCATTGAAAGGGCTGATGCCGAACCTGAAGCTCCAATACTTTGGCCACCTGATGAGAATAGCTGACTCATTGGAAAAGACCCTGATGTAGGGAAAGACTGAAACAAAAGGAGAAGCAGGCAGCAGAGGATGAGATAGATAGCATCACCAACTCAATGGATCAGACTTTGAACAAACTCTGGGAGATAGTGGAGGTCAGAGGAGCCTGGCGTGCTACAGTCTGTGGGGTCACAAAGAGTTGGACACAACTTATTAACTGAACAATAATAACAGCAACACTATTATTTATATTTTCTTTCTTTTCATAGCATTTTTCAAAGTAAAAGTTGAATATACATATAAGGTGTAAAACATGATGATTTGACATACGTATACAAAAAGAAATGATTATTGTGTGTGTATGTGTGTTCAGTCGCTCAGTCTGACTCTTTGCAACCCTGTGGACTGTAGCCCGCCAGTCTCCTCTGTCCATGGGATTTTCCAGGCAAGAATACTGGAGTGAATTGCCATTTCCTACTCCAGGGGATCTCCCAGACCCAATGAAGCTACTTAATATACCCTGTTCTCACATAGTTACCTCTTATAAGGGCACTTGAAATCTACTCTCTTAGGATATTTCCACTATTCAGTACAGTACTATTAACTACAGTCATCATGTTGTACATTAGATTTCTATTCATCCTCCATAGCTACAGTTTATATCCTTTAACCAAAATCTCCCCATTTCCCCCACCTACCCAGCTCCTGGTAACCACCAATCTACCCTCTGCTTCTATGTATTTGACTTTATATTTCACATATAAGTGAGATCATATAGTTTTTTTCCTTTCTGTCTCTGGGTTATTTCACTTAGCATAATACACTCTGGATTCATCCAGGTTGTTGCAAATGGCAGGATTTCCTTTTTAAAAGGTGAACAGTATTCCATTGTATATATATTCACAATAGTCTAGGCATGGAATCATAACATTATTCTCTCTAGGTCAAAGATAATTGATCACAGATGTCAGATGATTTTGAAGCTTCTACTCATAATCTTTTGAAGTGTTAATGTTATATTTAGGGCATCCCTCATAGCTCAGTCGGTAAAGAATCCACCTGTAATGCAGGAGACCTGGGTTCAATTCCTAGGTCTAGAGGATCACTTGGAGAAGGAAATGGCAACTCACTCCAGTATTCTTGCCTGGAAAATCCCATGAACCAAGGACCCTGGTGGGCTATGGTCCATGGGGTTCACAAGAGTAGGACATGGCTTAGCAACTAAATTACCAATGTTATATCTATGCTTTTAATGCATCCTCCTAATATGTAAAGAATTTTTAAAAAGGACTTTTCTTTGATTTATGGCCTAAATGAAATTTAAATAACCAAAATTGAAATACAATTTTGAAAGCTTATTTTATTTAATTTTATGAAAGTTAGAACACCAATTCATTCTGCAAAGGTTAAATCATTGCACAAACTGTCAACTGATTTCCCTATCAACTTAGTAGTTCTTAATTTTTTTGTATATAAAATAAACAGCTTTCACAATAAAAATGAATTATTTTGACATTTTACCCTTCAGTTCAGTTCAGTTCAGTTCAGTCACTCAGTCATGTCCAACTCTTTGCGACCCCATAAATCGCAGCACACCAGGCCTCCCTGTCCATCACCAACTCCTGGAGTTCACTCAGACTCACGTCCATCAAGTTGGTGATGCCATCCTGCCATCTCATCCTCTGTCGTCCCCTTCTCCTCTTGCCCCCAATCCCTCCCAGCATCAGAGTCTTTTCCAATGAGTCAACTCTTCGCATGAGGTGGCCAAAGTACTGGAGTTTCAGCTTTAGCATCATTCCTTCCAAAGAAATCCCAGGGCTGATCTCCTTCAGAATGGACTGGTTGGATCTCCTTGCAGTCCAAGGGACTCTCAAGAGTCTTCTCCAACACCACAGTTCAAAAGCATCAATTCTTCGGTGCTCAGCTTTCTTCACAGTCCAACTCTCACATCCATACATGACCACAGGAAAAACCATAGCCTTGACTAGATGGACCTTTGTTGGCAAAGTAATGTCTCTGCTTTTGAATATGCTATCTAGGTTGGTCATAACTTTTCTTCCAAGGAGTAAGCGTCTTTTAATTTCATGGCTGAAATCACCATCTGCAGTGATTTTGGAGCCCCCAAAAGTAGTCTGATACTGTTTCCACTGTTTCCCCATCTATTTCCCATGAAGTGATGGGACCAGATGCCATGATCTTCGTTTTCTGAATGTTGAGCTTTAAGCCAACTTTTTCACTTTCCACTTTCACTTTCATCAAGAAGCTTTTTAGTTCCTCTTCACTTTCTGCCATAACGGTGGTGTCATCTGCATATCTGAGGTTATTGATATTTCTCCTGGCAGTCTTGATTCCAGCTTGTGTTTCTTCCAGTCCAGCGTTTCTCATGACGTACTCCGCATGCAAGTTAAATAAGCAGGGTGACAATATACAGCCTTCACGTACTCCTTTTCCTATTTGGAACCAGTCTGTTGTTCCATGTCCACTTTTAACTGTTGCTTCCTGACCTGCATATAGGTTTCTCAAGAGGCAGGTCAGGTGGTCTGGTATTCCCATCTCTTTCAGAATTTTCCACAGTTTATTGTGATCCACACAGTCAAAGGCTTTGGCATAGTCGATAAAGCAGAAATAGATGTTTTTCTGGAAGTCTCTTGCTTTTTCCATGATCCAGCGGATGTTGGCAATTTGATCTCTGGTTCCTCTGCCTTTCCTAAAACCAGCTTAAACATCTGGAAGTTTATGGTTCACGTATTGCTGAAGGCTGGCTTGGAGAATTTTGAGCATTACTTTACTAGCGTGTGAGATGAGTGCAATTGTGCGGTAGTTTGAGCATTCTTTGGCATTGCCTTTCTTTGGGATTGGAATGAAGACTAACTTTTCCAGTCCTGTGGCCACTGCTGAGTTTTCCAAATTTGCTGGCATATTAAGTGCAGCACTTTCACAGCATCATCTTTCAGGATTTGAAATAGCTCAACTGGAATTCCATCACCTCCACTAGCTTTGTTCGTAGTGATGCTTTCTAAGGCCCACTTGACTTCACATTCCAGGATGTCCGGCTCTAGGTGAGTGATCACAGCATAGTGATTATCTTGGTCGTGAAGATCTTTTTTGTACAGTTCTTCTGTGTATTCTTGCTACCTCTTCTTAATATCTTCTGCTTCTGTTAGGTCCATACCATTTCTGTCCTTTATCGAGCCCATCTTTGCATGAAATTTTCCCTTGGTATCTCTAATTTTCTTAAAGAGATCTCTCAGTTCAGTTCAGTTCAGTCACTCAGTCTGACTCTGTCCGACTCTGAGACCCCATGAATCGCAGCATGCCAGACCTCCCTGTCATCACCAACTCCCAGAGTTCACTCAGACTCACGTCCATCGAGTCAGTGATGCCATCCAGCCATCTCATCCTCTGTCGTCCCCTTTTCCTCCTGCCCTCAATCCCTCCCAGCAGCAGAGTCTTTTCCAATGAGTCAACTCTTTGCATGAGGTGGCCAAAGTACTGGAGTTTCAGTACTTCCTTCCTTCCATCATTCCTTCCAAAGAAATCCCAGGGCTGATCTCCTTCAGAATGGACTGGTTGGATCTCCTTGCAGTCCAAGGGACTCTCAAGAGTCTTTTCCAACACCACAGTTCAAAAGCATCAATTCTCTAGTCTTCCCCATTCTGTTGTTTTCCTCTATTTCTTTGCATTGATCGCTGAGGAAGGCTTTCTTATCTCTTCTTGCTATTCTTTGGAACTCTGCATTCAGATGCTTATATCTTTCCTTTTCTCCTTTGCTTTTCGCTTCTCTTCTTTTCATAGCTACTTGTAAGGCCTCCCCAGACAGCCATTTTGCGTTTTTGCATTTCTTTTCCTTGGGGATGGTCTTGATCCTTGTCTCCTGTACAATGTCACGAACCTCAGTCCGTAGTTCATCAGGCACTCTATCTTAGATATATAAATACATATGATTTCATTTTAGCTGTCCAATAGTATATAAAGGAAAAGAATACATAAGGAGAGTCTTCATTCCAAGTTATCTTTGGAATGTTTATCTGTATTTGAAAATGAACAGTCAGGTACAAGATATCTAAGTGATACCATGTACTCTAGAAGATTCTATTTTTAAGGATTAATATCAATATATACTCCCATCCCACACACTCTTCTCACTATGTGACAAAGATAGTTCAGGTCTATGTCCCTTCCCTTTGAAACAGGGTAAAAGTGACACTGAGGTTGGGTCATAAAAAGCAAATGACCTCTTCCTGGTTCTTACCTTAGGGACTTTTACCCTTGGAAACCCGCTACTGTGTTGTAAGGAAGCCCACATGTGAGAACTTCAGCCAAGAGCTGTGTGCAGTGCTGACAAGCATCCACTGCCAAATACAGGCACGTTCCATCTTCCTGCTGAGGCCCCAGACATAGTGAGGCAGAAATGGCAGAAACTGTCCCCCAATACCCTTTCTGAGTTCCTGACCTGTAGAAAGTATGTGATACAATAAACAGCTTTTGTTGCTGTAAGCCATTAAGTTTCATTATGCAGACAGATTACCTGGAACCTATGCTTTGTAATTAAGGCTGTCAGATAAAATACAGGGTGTCCAGTTCAATTAGAAGTTTCAGAAAAACAATATATTTTTTAAAATATAAGTATGTCTCATGCATTATCTGGGACTTACTCATATTAAAAAATGACTCATTGTTATTCCAAAATTAGAATGCAACTGGACGTCCTATATTTTTATTTGCTAAATCTGGCAACTTTTGCAATAGGTCCGTATTGCAAATTTACGTGCTTAATTTACAATATGGACCTGTGCGGAATCTACACTATCAAATTCACTGATTGCCCACAGTTTTGGGGAGGCCAGACTGACCTTGCAGACCTAGGTACTCAGCCTTCCAAAAGCCGGGGCCAGAGAAGAAAATCAGACTGTGGCTTGACCCTCTCTTCATCCTGTGGCTCACAGATTCTCTTTGATCCCCACGTCCATTCATTGGATCACTTCAATTAATGCTGACAAATAGCCACAGGAGACTATTTTTAAATGCAAAGAATATTCTGGGAAAAAATTATATCTTTACCTTTTTTATTTTTTTTAACTCTAGCAGCTAGGCATCATGCCTCTTAAAACCACTTCTGATCAAATTGTTGTCTATTTCCAGTCACCCTGTTACATGTAGCCTCTTTGTCCTTAAATTTCTAAATATGAACAAATGTGACATTGTGGGACTCTAAATTTAAAAATTGCTCTTTCTCTTAAAAACATTTTTTTCCAGGAAAGAATGGCAGATGAAACACATGATGTCTGGGGATTTGCTTCAAAATAGCCATGGGCGTGGGTCGGAGCAGAGACAGAGCAACTTCAGCCAGCGCTGGGAACTGGGTGGCCAGGAAGCTGGTGATGGCCACACGGGGTCATTTTTACTGTTCTTTCAACTTTTTTACTTGTTCAAAATTTCCCATGACAAAAGTTAGAAGGCAGGAAAAAATATTTATACAATACAGAGAAGATTATTTTATGCCCTATAAACAGAGATTGATAGTGCTAACAAGTCATCTGGCCCAAACTAGTGTATTATAGCTAAGATGCTGTAGACCTGGTGAAGCAGGGACAAAATCAGGTCCACACGAATGTAGCACTTGTACTCAAGCCTTCTGAATTTCCTGCCAGTGTTTCACATGGGCTCACATTATACCATAGTCTTTAATCTTTCTGGTTCATAAATCATAGTTTTATAATCATCAAAATTTAGAAGCTCTTTTTAAACAACTATGTTCCCTTGCATCTCAATAGGAACGCAGACCAAGAGAAGAATGCTTGATTTATTTAGGTTGTAATGGAAAAATTTGTCAACATTTGAAGTATAACTTTGAGAGCAAAAAGGGTAAAAGATCAAATAGATATATATGATTTACATATAATGCATGTATTCATATATTTTTAACATGTATTTACTTGTAACTTTCTTTGATTCTCTCCGTGCCCCCATCCCCATGTACATGCATGCACACACACATACACACAAGCACACATGTATTCAGCTGTCTTTCCTGACTCTGAATTCAACAGCACACATTTTTTTCAAGCACGTATCACTTCCTACTTTGAATGTGATTTGCTTATGTATCTCATATATCTTATTTATTCATTAATGAATATTTTATTGAATGCTAGCTCTGTGCCCAGCAGTGCCGGGTTTAAAGTAGTAAATAAAACAGACTTGGTCCATACCTTCATGGAGCTTAGCAGGGGAGAGAGAAAGTAAGAAAATACAAGGAAAGTACATAAAAATTGAGATGAAACCTAAAAAAGGAACCAAACAGAATAAGAGAATAGGGAATAATAAGGTGAGTGGGAGCACCGTGGGGATGACCAACGCTGCACGGGGTTCAGAGACATTCATGATAAGATTCAAACAGGGAGAAGGGGAGTCTCATTGCAGGCAGAGGGCACAGCCTGTGCAGAGGCCCCTGTGTGGCAACACCTGGCCCCAGTGCTGCTGGGCCATGAGTGAAGAAGGCAGAGGATGCAGTGTGATTGAAGGGAAGAAGCGAGGTCAGGTCACGTGTGGCCTTGACGTCAGGGTCAGAAGTTGGGGTTTCCCAGTGATGTCCCATTAAGAAATTTTAAGCAGAAGAGTGACACAATTCTTTCTATTTTTCCTTTTAGTTAGGATCTCTTTGGTTCCTGGCTGGAGAATGGATTATAGCAAGACAAAATATGAGTCAGCTGGCCAGACCGAAGGGCATGGTGGTGGCCCAAGTGAGTTGTATTGAGGTTGGTGGTTGCAAAGAAATGGCAGATTTGAGAAAGGATTTGGATGGAGATCATGACAAAGTCTGGATGTGAGGTCACAGGGAAAGAGAAAAGCCAAGATTATTTCCCAGGTTTTAGGCCAGAGCAACTGTTACGTATGGTAACTCCATAGATGAAGGTAATTCAGGGAAGAAAAAAGTTGTATTCTTCTTCTTTTTTTAAAATAAATATTTATTTATGTTTGTATTTATTTGGCTGTGTCGGGTCTTAGTTGCATCATGTGGGATCTTTAGTTGCAGAATGCAGCCTCTCTAGTTGTGGCTTGAGGGCTCAGTAGTTGAGGTCCATGGGCTTAGCTGCTCTGTGGCATGTGACCAGGGATTGAACCTGCCTCCCCTCCATTGCAAGATGGCTTTTTAACCACTGGAACCACCAAGTCCCTGTTTGACTCTTTTTCCCTCAAGGATGGATGGTCTAGTAGGAGACAAATCCTTACTAAACTGTGAGCGTCTTGTAGACCCATCACTGTATTCTGAGAAGGAAGCTGGGTGCCCACCACACAGGTTGAAGTTGAATAAGGCTTACTTACTGGATGTGCAAGCAAACAGAGCCCTAAGTGGTGGTGTTGGTGGTGGGGGAGCACCTGGGAGATTTCCCTTGGGTGCAGGATTTTAAAAGAACAAAATTTTAAAATAATTATTGATTATTTCAACGTATATTATAGTTCCATATTAGACTTTGCAGGCGGCTCAGGGGTAAAGAATCTGCCTGCAATACAGGAGCTGCAGGGACACAAGCTCTATCCCCAGGTGCAGAAGATCCCCTGGAAGAGGCAAAGACAGTCCACTCCAGTATTCTTGCCTGGAGAATTCCATGGACAGTGGATTCTGGCGGGCTACAGTCCGTGGGGTTACAAAGAGTCAGACGTGACTGAGCATGCACGCAGCTCAGCATAGTTGCATATTGAGGGCTCCCTGCCCTTTTAAAAAATTATAGTAAAATACACATAAACTAAAATTTACCATTTTAACCTTTTGTTTTTGGCTGCAGTGGGAGGCTTGCAGGATCTTAGTTTCCTGATCAGCAGTTGAACCTGGGTCACAGCAGTGAAAGCAATGAGTCCTAACCACTAGACTGCCAAGGAATTCCCTATTTTAGCTATTTTTTTATTGGGCTATAATTGCTTTACAATGTTGATTAGTTTCTGTTGT
Source organism: Bos indicus (assembly GCF_029378745.1). Taxonomy (NCBI): domain Eukaryota; kingdom Metazoa; phylum Chordata; class Mammalia; order Artiodactyla; family Bovidae; genus Bos; species Bos indicus. Next base: position 119,085,554 of record NC_091760.1, read on the forward strand.
ACAACGAAGTGAATCAGTTATATGTATACATGTATCTTATCCCTCTTAGATGGATGCCCCACCCCCATCCCACCCTTCTAGGTCATTACAGAGCCCAAAGCTGAGCTCTCTGTGCTATACAACAGATTCCCACTAGCTATCTATTTTACACATGGTATTGTATATGTGCCAGTCATATTCTCCCAGTTCATCCCAACCTAACTTTCCCCTCCTCCCTGTATCCACATGTCCGTTATCTACATCTGCATCTCTATTCCTGCCCTGCAAATAGGTTAATCTGTGCCATTTTAAAATTTACACTTCAGAGACATAAGTACATTCACATTGTTGTGCAACCGTCGCTACTATCCATCTCCAGATCTTTTTAATCTTTCACAACTGAAACTCCACACCCATGAAACACCCACTTTCAATCCTGCCCTCCCCTCAGCCCCTAAGTAACCACTCTCCTCCTTTCTCTCTCTATGAGTTTGAGTACTCTAGGTACCTCATATAAATGCAATGATATGATATTTGTCCTTTTATGTCAGGCTTATTTTACTTTATATAATATCTTCAAGGTTTGTCCATGTTGTAGCATGTGTTAGGATTTCCTTTTTTTTTAGGGGAGCCCAAGCTCTTTTATCAGAGAAGGCAATGGCACCCCACTCCAGTACTCTTGCCTGTAAAAATTCCACGGACGGAGGAGCCTGGTAGGCTGCAGTTCATGGGGTCATCAAGAGTCGGACACGACTGAGCGACTTCACTTTCACTTTTCACTTTCATGCATTGGAGAAGGAAATGGCAACCCACTCCAGTGTTCTTGCCTGGAGAATCCCAGGGATGGTGGATCCTGTTGGGCTGCCATCTATGGGGTCGCACAGAGTCGGACACGACTGAAGTGACTTAGCAGTAGCAGCAAGCTCTTTTATAGCAGCTAAAACAACTAAGTTTAGCAAGACTGATTAGTTAAAATTGAAGTGCTCTCCTCAAGTGAATGTCAATGATCAGTCAAGTGTACTGGCTCAACAATCTGCCCCTGTGAAGGACTGGGCTCACTCTGGCAGGGCTGGGCAGTCTGTTGATGCCACAATGTCTTCTCTAGGTAGATGCCCCAGTAGGGCCCCACTAACCTCCAGCCTACTAATGCCCCACCCCCCTTTTTAATTTTCGTCACTCTCACCCTATTCCCCAACCCTACCCCAGGCTGCCCACCCTGAAGTGTTCAGCTTAGTCCTTCTACTCTGTTCTTTGGTCTCTCATCTATTGTTGCTGGGTGAATGTCTTGATTTCTTTGACTCTTGGTATTCAAAGCCAAGTTTATGTCTGCTTTTGACGGTGAACTTACAATCTCCATTCTGACTCTCATTTACTCTGGGTAAATTTGGATCCTTTCCTCTTTATGGCAAATGAAAGAGCCACGAAGCAAAAAAAGAATGATGTTGACAGTGACGAGAGTAGAAATGGAGAGTCAGCAACGAAGATCTAGGTATAGTATATATCTCCAAATATCTTCCTTCTACAGACATTTCTTCCATTTCTTCTTTTGGTAGGGTGGAAAGAGAGATCATACTTCTTGAGAAGTACTGGAATGCAGTTCTTCTCTGCTGATAAGTAAGGGCTGGACTTGGCTTAAAGTCCTGTTATGAGAGTCCGGATGAATGATGGAGGCATACTCCCAACACAGGTTTTCTCTACATGGGGAAAGCACAAAAGTACTAAGAGGGAGGGCTAAGATTTCTCTCCACAAATAATTTGTCATCATCTATGCCATTCACCATTAATTACCATCATTCTAGGCAGGAAAGATTTTTAAATGGTTTTTACAGTACTCACCAAGGTTTTAAAAAACAACAGCAACATCAGTATCAATTCAACGCTGCTGCTGCTTCTAAGTCACTTCAGTCGTGTCCAACTCTGGGCGACCCCATAGATGGCAGCCCACCAGGCTCCCCTGTCCCTGGAATTCTCCAGGCAAGAACACTGGAGTGGGTTGCCATTTCCTTCTCCAATTCATGAAAGTGAAAAGTGAAAGTCAAGTCGCTCAGTCGTGTCGGACTCTTATCGACCCCATGGACTGCAGCCTACCAGGCTCCTCCATCCATGGGATTTTCCAGGCAAGAGTACTGGAGTGGGGTGCCATTGCCTTCTCCAATCAATTCAATGAAGAACATCCAAATATGTTATTTTGTGCAAAATAACTTCCTAATGCCAAGCCAGTTTTTAAACCTTCAAGTTGAGATCCATTAGGAGGTCACGAAATCAATTTAGAAGGTTACTATTTAATTTTTAAATAAAATAAAATAGAAAATATTGTGGTATATCACAATTAGTAAATATTAGCATTGCTTTGTAGAATTTTGAGTTTGGGAAGGTATGTGTATGAGACGAGTATATTGTGTGTGTGTACTTTTTACTGAGTACAATGTACTCCTTACCAAGGGTCCCAGCAAGGGTGAAAAAGTTTGAGAAAATTGCCTCCAAACTGAATGCATTAATTTTAACGTAGGCCTGGTTACTGCCCTAGGAAAATAAAATGGTATTGAATGTGCATCAAAAATGAGTTTGATTTTGGAGTGTTTGACTAGTTTCTGACTAGTGTTTGACTAGTGAAACTGGGTTAGTTTCACATTTGCAAACATTCCTTCAAACATGAATTCATTTTTCTTGTCCAGAAAAATATTTAAGAGGGTTTATACACAGTTGAATATAAAATAATAGAACACATCAGTTCAATTCAGTTCAGTCACTCGGTCGTGTCCGACTTTTTGCGACCCCATGAATCGCAGCACGCCAGGCCTCCCTGTCCATCACCAACTCCCGGAGTTCACTCAAACTCATGTCCATCAAGTCGGTGATGCCATCCAGCCATCTCATCCTCTGTCGTCCCCTTCTCCTGCTCCCAATCCCTCCCAGCATCAGGGTCTTTTCCAATGAGTCAACTCTTCGCATGAGGTGGCCAAAGTACTGGAGTTTCAGCTTCAGCATCAGTCCTTCCAACGAACACCCAGGACTGATCTCCTTTAGGATGGACTGGTTGGATCTCCTTGCAGTCCAAGGGACTCTCAAGAGTCTTCTCCAACACCACAGTTCAAAAGCATCAATTCTTCAGCTCTCAGCTTTCTTCACAGTCCAACTCTCACATCCATACATGACCACTGGAAAAACCATAGCCTTGTAGACGGACTTTTGTTGGCAAAGTAATGTCTCTGCTTTTGAATATGCTATCTAGGTTGGTCATAACTTTGCTTCCAAGGAGTAAGCGTCTTTTAATTTCATGGCTGCAGTCACCATCTGCAGTGATTTTGGAGCCCCCCAAAATAAAGTCTGACACTGTTTCCACTGTTTCCCCATCTATTTCCCATGAAATGATGGGACCAGAATCCATGATCTTAGTTTTCTGAATGTTGAATTTTAAGCCAACGTTTTCACTCTCCTCTTTCACTTTCATTATACACACCGGTAAATAATAAGTGATAAAAAAACGATCTTAAAGGAGAAGGGGATTCAGAAAGTCACACAGAACCAAGATTACAAATAGTAGTATTCAGTGAATTCATTTACCGTAGAAATTGATGAAGTAATGAGAAAGAAAAAAAATATAGCTCCTGACATCCAGAATGGATTTGACCTTCACAGTTAGATGTCAATGTTATTATAAGCTGGTCTGAGGCTCACAGGGTCACTTTGCTTTCCTGTTGCACAGAAACATTCTTACAGAATATCTGTAACAGGTTCCTCTCAGACCACCATCAAGTGAGACAAAAATAAGGTTGCTGCCCAACACAAAATACCAAATGTTGCCCTCATCTGCTGCGTGGGAGACTAATTTCTCTACCAACATCAGTGTTCACCCTTCTCTGGTCTGACCTCCCCACAGAGATGACCTATTGAGATATCCATTCATAGAACTACTCCCACTTTCTGACAACCCCCAACCCAAAGTAAATCCTTACTTCCACTGATTCTGTCCCAAACTACGAATCCTTCACTCGCTTCTTCTGACACCCTCTTACTGAGACGCTCCATTGTTCCCCATAGTGTGTGTTCCCACCACTGCAACCGATTAAAACAAAAAAAATAGCATCTTATCCCACTACAGGTGTTCCTGGTGGTCTTTGAAGAACAGAAAAAAGCAAAGCCAGTAGTCGGTTAGTGCCATATCTCACGTGGGACAATAAAGGACATAATCAGAAAAGCACATCTTTCTGTACTTTTTGTTTTTGGCTGCACCATGTAGGATCTTAGTACCCCAACCAAGGATCAAATCAGCATCCCCTGTATTGGGAACACAGAGTCTTAACCACTGGAACACCAGGGAAGCCAGTTTCTGTACTTTAGAGAGTGTGTATCTGTGATCATTGGGGAGGGCAGTGGAGGAGAAGGGTTAAGTTTATGGCACTCTCTTATATCAATACCTTTCAGACTAAAAATGTGTAGTCACTGACATTTAGAAGGCCCAGAGAATTTTTAGGTATGATCATTTTTTTTAGCTGTGTTTTTTTAAAGTACTTATCTTTTGGAGATGGATACTGAAATCCACAGGGAAGAGGGATAGTGGGTGGAGATGTGACTGGAAAAAGACTGGTCATGAGTGGATGATAATTAAAGCTACGTGATGAACACATCAAAGTGTGTTATAGTATTTTCTTTTTTTTTTTTAAGTCTTTTTTGAATTTGTTATAATATTGCTTCTGTTTCACGTTTTGGTTTTTTGGCTGCAAGACATGTGGGATCTGAGTTCCCCGACCAGGGATCAAACCACACCCCCTACACTGGAAGGCAAAGTCTTAACCACTGGACCACCAGGGAAGTCCCTATAGTATTTTCTTTGTCTTTGAGTTTTCCATGATAAAAAATAAGAATAAAAAGATTTCTGGAGTTCTATCGCTCCTCTATGTTTGTAGTTTGTGGAGGCCCAAAGTGGAATGGGGCTGTGTCTGAATACTTTGAGAATCAGGGTATTGGAATTTAATCAAGGATTCCAGAGTTCTGTGTGGGTGTGGGCATGAGGCAGGGCAGAACTTTGCAAGATATTGTCTGAGGGGTTCAGGGAATTCAGGGAGATTTTAAGCCAAATGGATATTACAACTGTAATATCCATTAGCAAGGATTGAATAACCAGGTATGAAGCAACTGGAAAGGAATGTGAGATGCAGGAACACAGAAACCTAGATACGTTCCTCTAGCAGAGCCTGGTGTGCCTGAGGTTACATCTGCTGCTGTAGAGTGCTTCTGAAAGATTCTTTCGTTTGTACTGCTTGAGTCACAGAATCCAATAATTTCACTTTTCTTAAGTTGGGTATCAAGGTTTTGAAGGTCTGACACGTCAACATAAACACTACATTTTTCGAAATAAATTTCTAAAATATTTCTTTTTGTTTTCATAGGGTTGATCTTCTTTCTGCCATAGTTCTGAAAAAGAAACCATTCATTCAAAGAATATTATTGAGAATCTAGTATATTCTACGGAGAAGGCAATGGCAACCCACTCCAGTACTCTTGCCTGGAAAATCCCATGGACTGAGGAGCCTGGTAGGCTGCCGTCCAGCCTACCAAAGTAAGCGACTTCACTTTCACTTTTCACTTTCATGCGTTGGAGAAGGAAATGGCAACCTAGTGTTCTTGCCTAGAGAATCCCAGGGCCGGAGGAACCTGGTGGGCTGCCATCTATGGGGTTGCGTAGAGTCGGACATGACTGAAGCAATTTAGCAGCAGCAGCAGTATGTTCTAAGTACAGACCTAAATGCTGGAGTTACATAGTATCTGACTCCATAGAGTTTGGAGTCTAGTGGGGAAGATGGAAATCAATTCAACAATCTCATGAATATAGTTACAAATTAAGGTAAGTGCTTTGAAGTATAAGGAGCTATTAAAGGATGTGGTTTATTCTAGTTAGAAGAATTAGCTGAGTAATTAGAACTCACTGGAAGCCATGATCATTGGACAAAAGAAAAACATAAAGCAGCATCTGACTGATCTGAAGCCTTGGTTTTTACTCTGAAGTCAGAACAATGAGTTACAAAGTGAGTGACAGGCTCACATGGAAGATAAAATTTGTGGATAAAAAAGAGTTCCAAGGTGATGAAGACGCCTTCGCCAAGTGAAAAATATAATGATCTGATGCAGTTACTAAATTTGTGCCTAACTGTGGCATCATTTCCAGTGGTAAGAACTCAAAAGCTTGAGACACACGAATGGTGTTTATGGCACACTTGGGTGAAGAACTATCAGCTCAAAAAAGCCTTATGAGTAAACATCGTGCATTTATATCCACGTGGAATGCATATGTTGTATCCACTGGTGGCAGCTTGTCTCTAAAGTAAAGATGTCCACTATCAATCAATTCCTCCCCTTTGTGAACATACGCTACTCCCCCACTGAGAGGTAGCATCTATTCCTCCTCTTCCTTGAATCTGGGCTGACATGTAGTTGCTTTGTCATTAGAATCAGGCAGAAGACAACCGGGGTCCTTCCTGCTGCTGCTGCTGCTAAGTCACTTCAGTCGTGTTTAGGCTCAGGCTTTAAGATCACTGGCAGTTTCTACTTCCTTTCCCTTGGAGCCTTAAGCCACCAATTAAGAAATCCTGGCTGATCTCCTGGAGATAGGTGTCATGGGGAGAAGCACTGAGACATCAGATAAATCAATGAATAAGTGGTCTTGGACACCCAGCCCAGACAGGCCTTCCAATGACTCAGCACTAACTGTCATTGCATGAAAACAAGCTGGGTCAACCCACAGAACCACAAAGTCAGTAAGACATTGTTGTTTTAAAACACTACATTTTGAGGGTGGTTTTGGCAATAGGCAACCAGAAATCATCTCTACCTCCCAGGACCTACACAGAGATAGCTTGTGCTCTACAGATCTTTCTTAAGTCAAATTTGAGTAGAACTGTCTTTTGTTGAGCAAACCAGTTGTCACCAAAATTCACTGTGACTTTTATGAAAGGGGCACTGGGGAAAATTTACAGGATAGAGGGAGTTGTCTTGCATGCTCCTACTGAAAGTATGTGAAATGACAGTGACTGGGGAAGATTAATACCTACTGAGGCTCTGTCATGAGCCAGGGACAGTACGAGGCACTTGACATATGCTATCCTCTGTCATTCTCAATCCAACCATTAAAAGGAGGTGATAGGACTTCTCTGGAGGTACAGTGGATAAGAATACACCTGTCAGTGTAAGGGACATGGGTTCAGTCCCTGATTTGGGAGGATTCCACATGTTGTGGAGCAACTAAGCCTGTGTGCCACAATTACTGAGTCTGAGTGCCCTAGAGCGTGGGCTCTGCAACAAAAGAAGCGGAAGACTGCAATGAGGAGTAGTCCCTCGCTGCAACTAGAGAAAGCCTACTCACAGCAATGAAGACCCAGTGCAACCAAAAATAACTAAATTAATAATTTTTAAAAAAGAAATGATATGATCATCCCCAATTTATTGATGAGAAAACTGAGGCCCCAAAGTTGCTGCATGGCAGGTCCCATTGGTAGATCTGTTTGATTTCAATGCCAGTTACTTTGCCTAGAATGTGGGTCTCTGTTTGGAGGAAGGTCCCCAGAAGTCACCTATGGAAGTTCTTGAATAGCTCCCAAGATGCGATGGCAGATTCTTGGGAATTCTGAAGAATCTCACTGAGCCTGACCCGACTCTCTGATGTTGACTTCTCTTAGTGTGAATGTGGGGAGAGACGTATTTGAGGGTGGAGGGGATATGATAGTGGGTATATTGGAAATTACTGTTGCTCCCTAGGAGCTCCCTAGCCTGTGCTCTTCCTTGCTATCCACACACACACTCCCTGGCATTCTGCATCACCAAGATCAGAGCTACAGGAGACTCCAGCAGTTGTCTGAAGGAGTCCCAGATCTTGGAGGAGGCCAACAGAAACAGTCACTGGGGGTGGAGAGGGGAGGAGGTCAGCAGAGAAGTGACCTTCCACATTCCTTCAGACCTCCAACCTGGCAGGAGGCTGCCTTCTCTGAATGCCACTCCCAAACTTCCCAGGGGAGCAGGCTCCACCCTCAGCTCAGATGTTTCCCCTAGGGGGAGGTGTAGGAGGTTGGGGTGGGGTGGAGATGGGCGTGCTGAAGGCACCCATGGTGAAAAGTTCCATTTCCATCAATCACCTGCTTAGCTTTAGGGGTGAAGTGCTCAGCTTTGCAACACCACAGCTTACGCTTTAGAAACCTGAACATTCTTCAGTGTAGAATTGGCAGTATCATCCTAGTTGAGGGCTTGCACAGGGAGTGTGTGTTGAATATGCTGAAGACAGTCTTCAGACATCTCCTACCTACCTTGCTTGGTAGTACTTACCTTTCTGAGGGTTTAGTCTCCTGTTTCCTGCTTTTAGTTGTCTTTTCTCCTCACTCTTCACATTTAGGTTCAGGAAAGAAAATCACAGAAAGACAGCCATCCTGTGGAGTTGAGACTGTCCTTGGGAAGAGCCTGCAAAGGAGGAACTCAGTGTTTGTTGACTGAATTAAGTAGTGTTATGTTGCCTTTCTGGAAAGAGAAGTAAAGCTATCATCATGTGTATGCATGTGTACATGCTGAGTTAGGCTTAAAACACTACGCAAATCAGGAAAACTAGTACTGAGCACTTGAAAGTAGAAGTGTTAGTTGCTCAGTCATTTCTGACTCTGTGACCCCATGGACTGTAGCCCACCAGGCTCTTCTGTCCACAGGATTTTCCAGGCAAGAATACTGGAGTGGGTAACCATCTCCAGGGGATCTTCCCAACCCAGGGATCGAACCCAGGTCTCCTACGTGGCAGATTCTTTACTGTCTGAGCCACCAGAGAAGTCTCTTTGAGCACCTATTGGGTTCCAAGTATTAAACTAAGCATGTTCATTCAATTTTTACAAAAATTCTCTGTGGTGTTACTTTATTTCCATTTTACAGATTAAGAAACTGAAAATCAAGGAGTTAAGTAATTTCCAAGTAGTCTTTCACAGTTTTTAAATCATCTTTTAAGTTTGTTATGTGGTCACTGTATATTTTTGATGTTTTCTTGGGCCAATTTCGGAAACTTGTGTTTCCTACAGATTTTAAAAATTTGCTGCCATTGATTTATTGATTGTATTTGCTTTGGGAGCTATTTAACTTTGTAAACCAACTTAATTGCATATGGTAAAATACTTTGCATAAGGTAAAATATGCCTGTATGTCTATTTTGAGTGTACAGTTCAATTAGTTGTGACAAAGGTATCAGTTCAGTTCAGTCTTTCAGTCATGTCAACTCTGTGTGACCCCATGGACTGCAGCAAGCCAGGCTTCCCTGTCCATTACCAACTCCCAGAGATTGCTCAAACTCATGTCATTGACTTGGTGAAGCCATCCAATCATCTCATCCTCTGTTTTCCTCGTCCCCTTCTCCTCCTGCTTTCAATCTCTCCCAGCTTCAGGATCTTTTCCAAGGAGTCAGTTCTTCACATCAGGTGGCCGAAGTATTGGAGCTTCAGCTTCAGCATCAGTCCTTCCAATGAATATTCAGGACTGATTTCCTTTAGGATGGACTGGTTTGATCTTCTTGCAGTCCAGGGGACTCTCAAGAGTCTTCTCCAACACCACAATTCAAAAGAATCAGTTCTTTGGCACTCAGCTTTCTTTATGGTCCAACTCTCACATCCATACATTGACTATTGGAAAAGCCATAGCTTTGACTAGATAGACCTTTGTTGGCAAAGTAATGTCTTCGCTTTTAAATATGTTGTCTAGGCTGGTCATAGTTTTTCTTCCAAGGAGCAAGTGTCTTTTAATTTCATGACTGCTGTCACCATCTGCAGTGATTTTGAAGTCTAAGAAAATAAGTCTTTCACTCTTTCCATTTTTTCCCCATCTATTTGACATGAAGTGCTGGGACTGGAGGCCATGATCTTCATTTTTTGAATGTTGAGCTTTAAGCCAGTTTTTTCAGTCTCCTCTTTCACTTTCATCAAGAGGCTCTTTAGTTCTAAGCTTTCAGCCATAAGGGTGGTATCCTCTGTGTAATCTGAGGTTATTGATAATTCTCCTGGCAATCTTGATTCCAGTTTATGCTTCATCCAGCCTGGCATTTTACATGATGTACTCTGAATACAAATTAAATAAACATGGTGACAATATACAGCCTTGATGTATCCCTTTCCCAATTTGGAACCAGTCTGTTGTTCCATGTCCAGTTCTAACTATTGCTTCTTGAACTGCATACAGATTTCTCAGGAGGTAGGTGAGGTGGTCTAGTATTCCCAACTCTTGAAGAATTTTCCACACTTTTTTTGTGATCTACACAGTCAAAGGTTTTGGCATAATCAATATAGAAGAAATAGATCTTTTTCTGGTACTCTCTTGCTTTTTTATGATCCAGCAGATGTTGGCAATTTGATCTCTGGTTCCTCTGCCTTTTCTAAAACCAACTTAAACATCTGGAAGTTCACAGTTCATGTACTGTTGAAGTCTGGGTTGGAGAATTTTGAGCATTACCTTTCTAGCACGTGCTGCTGCAGCTGAGTCACTTCAGTCGTGTCCGACTCTGGGCGACCCCATAGATGGCAGCCCACCAGGCTCCCCTGTCCCTTGGATTCTCCAGGCAAGAACACTGGAGTGGGTTGCCATTTCCTTCTCCAATGCATGAAAGTGAAAACTGAAAGTGAAGTCACTCAGTCGTGTCCAACCCTCAGGGACCCCATGAATTGCAGCCTTCCAGGCTCCTCCATCCATGGGGTTTTCCAGGCAAGAGTACTGGAGTGGGGTGCCATTGCCTTCTCCATTCTAGCATGTGAGATGAGTGCAACTGTGTGGCAGTTTGAACATTCTTTGGCATTGCCTTTCTTTGGGATTGGAATGAAAACTGATCTTTTCCAATCCTGTGGCCACTGCTGAGTTTTCCAAATTTGCTGGCACATTGAGTGCAGCACTTTCACAGCATCATCTTTTAAGGTTTGAAATAGCTCACCTGGAATTCCATCACCTCCACTAGCTTTGTACATAGTGGAGGCCCACTTGACTTTGCATCCCAGGATGTCTGGCTCTAGGTGAGTGATCACACCATCATGGTTATCTGGGTCATGAAGATCTTTTTTGTATAGCTCTTCTGTGTATTCTTGCCACTTCTTCTTAATATCTTCTGCTTCTGTTAGATCCATACCATTCCTGTCCTGTATTGTGCCCATCTTTGCATGAACTGTTCCCTCGGTATCTCTAATTTTCTTGAAGAGATCTCTAGTGACAAAGGATACACAAGACATAAAACCTTTTCATCACTCCAGAAGCTTTTTTTTGCTCCTCTGTAGTCAATTTCTTCTTCCTGGCCCTGGGCAATCATTAATCAGCTCTCTGTTACTGTAAATATTGTCTTTTCTAGATTCTCACACAAATGGAATCATACTGTATATTCTCTTTTGCTTGTGATTTGTTTTCATGAGTTTAATTGTTTTAGATTCATCTGTATTGTTACAGATATCAGAAGTCTGTTTATTTCTTATTACCAAGTAGCATTCCATTGTATGAATATTCAGCAGCATGTTTATTGTTCTTCTGTTGTTTTCAGTGACTATGATGTGGAAAAAATTACTATAACACTTGGTGATTTAAAAGGGAAATACATATTATGTTACAGTTTCTGTGGGTCAGGAATTTGGGTCTAGCTTAGCTGGGTGCTTCTGCCTCAAGGTCTCCTCACAAAATTGTACTTGAGGTGTTTGGCCAGGCCACAAGTCCCAACACCCATGTTATTGGGAGGATATAGCTCCTTGTAGGCTGCTGGACCAAGAGCCTCAGTTCCTCCTTGAATGTCAGCCAGAGGCCTCCCTTAATGCTGTGACATGTGGCGTGTTCATAAGGAATCTCATAACACACCCACTGGCTTCACCAGAGCTTCACCAGAGCAAACAGGGAAGAGACCAGGAGAGTGGAGGATATACCAAAATCAGTGTTTATGTGGCCTAATCCCATCTCTTTTGCCATATTCTTTCTCTCCTTTTTTTTTTTTTTTGTTTTCTCTTTTTTTTAATGGAAATATAGTTGATTTACCATGTCATGTTAGTTTCAGGTGTGCACCACAGTGATTCAATTATATTCCTTTTCAGATTATTTTCCCTTATTGTTGTTGTTCAGTGGCTCAGTCATGTCTGACTCTTTGTGACCCCATGGCCTGCAGCACACCAGGCTTCTCTGTCCATTACCAAGTCCCACAGCTTGCTCAAACATATGTCCATTGAGTTGGTGATGCCATCCAACCATCTCGTCCTCTGTCGTCTCCTTCTGTCTTCAGTCTTTCCCAGCATCAGGGTCTTTTCCAATGAGTTGGCTCTTTGCATCACGTTTTTCCCTGATAGATTATTACAAAATATTGAATATAGTTCCATGTGCTTTATAGTAGGTCTTTGTTGTTCATCTATTTTATATATAATAGTGTGTATTTGTTAATCCTAACCTCCTAATTTATCCCTCCCCCTCTTTCCCCTTTGGTAACCATAAGTGTTTTCTATGTCTATGGTCTCTGTTTTATAAGTAAGTTCATTTGTATCACTTTTTAAAACTTCCACATATAAACAATATCATATAATATTTGCCTTTCTCTGTTTGACTTAATTATGATAATCTCCAGGCCCATCCAAGTTGCTGCAGCCTTATTCTCTTTGTTAGAGGTAAGTTATAGCTTCAGCCCACAGTCAAGGAGACAGTATGAACAAAGGTGTGAATTCTAACAGATGGGGCTCATTGGGACCCATGTTAGAGGACGCCTATCACAGAATATGACTGCTATGAACCTTTGTGTACAAGTCTTTGTGTGGACATGTTTTCATTTCTCTTGGGTAAATACCTAGGAGTGGAACTGCTGGATCATACAAATACTTTGGCAGAAACTGTCAAGTAATTTTCTCTAGTGATTGTACCATGTACAATCCCACAAGCACTATATGAGAATTTGAGTTGTTCTATAAAGCTTGGCAACACCTTACTTTGTGAGTCTTTTTAATTTCAACCCCTCTAAGTTGTTCAGTCATGTCTGAGTCTTTGCAACACTATGGATTGTAGCCCACCAGACCCCTCTGTCCATGGATTCTCCAGGCAAGAATACTGGAGTGGGTTGCTATGCCCTCCTCCAGGGAATCTTTCTAACACAAGAATCAAATCCGTGTCTCTCATGTCTCCTGCACTGGCAGGGAGGTTCTTCACCACTAGCGCCACCTGGGAATCCCCCTCAAATGGATATAAAGTGATATATCCTTGGGGTTTTCATTTGAATTTCTCTGATGATTAACAATGTTTCTTTTATACTCATTGTCCACTTGTATATATCATATTTTGTGAAGTATCTGTTCAAATCTTTTACCCATTTTCTATTCAGTTGTCTCCTTATTACTGAATTGCAAAAATTCATATGTGTATATACATGTATGCATGCTCAGTTGCTTCAGTTGTGTCTGACTCTTTGTTGACCCTATGGACTGTAGTCCACCAGGCTCCTCAGTCCATGAGACTCTCTAGGCAAGAGTACTGGAGTGGACTGCCATGCCCTCCTCCAGGGGATCTTTCCCACCCAGCGATTGAACCTGGGTCTCCTGTATCACAGGCAGATTCTTTACCACTGAGCCACCAAGGAATTTCCCGTATATACTTAATATAAATATATGTATGCATACATAGGTATATATATACATATATATATCTCAAAGTCACCACCCCCAAGGTTGGAAGACATCTCCAGGCTAGTAACATGTGGCTACAGACTTTTTCTGTAGCCTAGCTCTTGTAACTTGAGGGCAGACCTCTGAGCCATAAGACCATGGAGCAGAAGGTTTCTGTCTAAAGCAACTTGAAGATTACCATCAAGCTGCTAATCCAGCCAGAGGGGAAGTCCTGGAGGCTTTTCACTGACTCTACTGCTAACCTGTGGGCACCCATCAGGCAAATTACTCCTTTATAAAATAGCAGTATCAAGCCCAAGGGTCTGAGGCACTGTTAAATTAACATCTGAAATCACTAATTTTGAGATTGAGCAAGCTAGTTCACGTGAAGATTAAAAGACAATTATGCTTTGCTAGTTTGATTTTTATTTCTTGTTCAGTCATCATTTAACCACAGGGCATTTTGTATTTTAATAAAATGACTGTATGTGTCTTTGTCATCCTTCACAAAAACATCATTAGAATAATATGGAAGGGAATGAGGAGGAGGAAGGGAGAAGCGGGGACGGGTGCCCAAGGAATTATGTGACTTAGATAAGTCACAAGGTAAGTTAGAACTGAAGGGGAAGGCAGACAGACCTGGAAGATTTTGTCTCCTTGGCAAGAGGCTCAGAATATAGGTCTCACCTACCCCTACTCTCCTGGAACCTACAGGCAGCATCTCTCCTCAAGGCCTAATGACCAGAAGAGGGAGGCCCCTACCACACCAGGGTTGAACAAGAGGGAGGGTCATGCCTGGAAGTTTCCCCATCATGACAAGGGGATCTACTCTGCCTGCCAGAGGAACGTGAAACTCTCTGTTAGTCACCACCTCTCAAATCATGTTTTGGGGCTCAGCATGGTAATTAAGGGTTCCATATCACACTGTGTCTGCCCTAACCTTTGCTCCATTCTTGCCATTTATACCAGGCTTTCTTTTTTTCAGCTCAGATAAGAACCCATGACGAATGTATCTGTAAGCACTATTCCTTTAGAAAAAAGAGCTTATGATATTATCAAGTAAGAACTCCATTCTTACACAGGAAACCAGCTTTAAGTACTCAAAAGAAAGAGCTACAATGTAACACTTTCTACCTGTGTCTAAATTTTGAAGTTAGAGGTTCCTGACCTTAACTGGAAGTTTAGGATCCTTGCTGTCACAGAGTTCACAGCACAAGTGGTTATCTTCTTGTAAAAGACTCAGCATCAGACAAGGCAAGAGACACTGCAGTGCTGGTCAATGCTTGTTATTTTGCACAGGAAGGTCTGGACCCAGAATCAGAGAAGTTTTGAAAGCTGACTTCATCAGAAACTGTGTCTTTTATTCCTATCTTACAGCCTTTGGGAAGGAAAAACAAACAAATGAACAAACCTCATTTCCCCCCCTATGCCTCAGACTGCATTGCTGATCTTCTCCATGCAAATCTCCATGTGGAAAATACTTTGGATACCAGTTCTACCTCCACAGTGGCAATATAGGAAGAGATGTGTGTTTATTGCTGCTAAAAATAAGATGAGCAAGCCACACCTCTGGAAACCAAAGGGTGTAATCACCTCAGTGTTCTCTAATAAAAGCTAATTACTTCCTTCTCTTTAATGGCTTATTTATCTTTGTAGCCTTCACTGATGACTGAAGGTTGGATGTAAAAATGTCGTGTGGCTTGGCTAGCAGAATGTGCCACATGAAATAAGATGGTTTGAACGGTAAAAACAAAAACAACCTTTCTAAATAAGATCTGAGAGAAAAGTGTGTCTAAATCAAAGGGAAATACAACTGGCAATTTTCAGACCCCAAGGAGTCAGATAAACTAAGACTTGAGCTAGTTACTGAGTGATTTCAATGCACTTATAAAAGCTAAAATATTTATTTTTTGAGAGGGAGTTGGTGTTATTTTAATAAAACTCTAAATTATTTTTAATCCTCTTACTCCTGATTGAGAAATATGAATGTGCTGTTTGACAGAATCAAAGTAGACATGTTAAAACGTTAAGATACAAAAATTTGTTTTCTATTTTTCAGTAGTGGAATATTCTTGTCACTTTTATTTTGTGTTGCTGTCAAATAAACCTCCCTAGAAGGCTGCAGATTTTTGGAAACCATGGTTACAATGATTAAAACAGGCATACACAATTACCAGTATATATCTTAAATACCTTCTGAAAATCTACCATGCCTGGTAGATTTCAATTATATGTAGCATAAGGCTACTTACAGTGAGCAAACCATATACCTGAATGTCAACTAATATTAAACTGTAATTTTTAGAGCTGAAAATCTGGTGCCCCAGAGGCTGACCTTGTGACTACGTACTTAGCATTCTTATTTTGGAAGTGCCCTGATTCGGTCTGTAATGATGGGACTTTGTATGGCGCATGCGTTGGAAAGCAGCTGGCCCTCTGATTCCGTGTGGAAATGCATTGCAGTTTATTTATTTATTTATTTTTTATTTTTAAACTTTACAAAATTGTATTAGTTTTGCCAAATATCAAAATGAATCCGCTACAGGTATACATGTGTTCCCCATCCTGAACCCTCCTCCCTCCTCCCTCCCCATACCCTCCCTCTGGGTCGTACCAGTGCACTAGCCCCAAGCATCCAGTATCATGCATTGAACCTGGACTGGCAACTCGTTTCATACATGATATTTTACATGTTTCAATGCCATTCTCCCAAATCTTCCCACCCTCTCCCTCTCCCACAGAGTCCATAAGACTGTTCTATACATCAGTGTCTCTTTTGCTGTCTCGTACACAGGGTTATTGTTACCATCTTTCTAAATTCCATATATATGCGTTAGTATACTGTATTGGTGTTTTTCCTTCTGGCTTACTTCACTCTGTATAATAGGCTCCAGTTTCATCCACCTCATTAGAACTGATTCAAATGTATTCTTTTTAATGGCTGAGTAATACTTCATTGTGTATATGTACCACTGCTTTCTTATCCATTCATCTGCTGATGGACATCTAGGTTGCTTCCATGTCCTGGCTATTATAAAAAGTGCTGCAATGAACATTGGGGTACATGTGTCTCTTTCCCTTCTGGTTTCCTCAGTGTGTATGCCCAGCAGTGGGATTGCTGGATCATAAGGCAGTTCTATTTCCAGTTTTTTAAGGAATCTCCACACTGTTCTCCATAGTGGCTGTACTAGTTTGCATTCCCACCAACAGTGTAAGAGGGTTCCCTTTACTCCACACCCTCTCCAGCATTTATTACTTGTAGACTTTTGGATTGCAGCCATTCTGACTGGTGTTAAATGGTACCTCATAGTGGTTTTGATTTGCATTTCTCTGATAATGAGTGATGTTGAGCATCTTTTCATGTGTTTGTTAGCCATCTGTATGTCTTCTTTGGAGAAATGTCTATTTAGTTCTTTGGCCCATTTTTTGATTGGGTCATTTATTTTTCTGAAATTGAGCTGTAGGAGTTGCTTGTATATTTTTGAGATTAGTTGTTTGTCAGTTGCTTCATTTGCTATTATTTTCTCCCATTCTGAAGGCTGTCTTTTCACCTTGCTAATAGTTTCCTTTGATGTGCAGAAGCTTTTAAGGTTAATTAGGTCCCATTTGTTTATTTTTGCTTTTATTTCCAATATTCTGGGAGGTGGGTCATAGAGGATCCTGCTGTGATGTATGTCAGAAAGTGTTTTGCCTATGTTCTCCTCTAGGAGTTTTATAGTTTCTGGTCTTACGTTTAGATCTTTAATCCATTTTGAGTTTATTTTTGTGTATGGTGTGAGAAAGTGTTCTAGTTTCATTCTTTTACAAGTGGTTGACCAGATTTCCCAGCACCACTTGTTAAAGAGATTGTCTTTAATCCATTGTATATTCTTGCCTCCTTTGTCAAAGATAAGGTGTCCATATGTGTGTGGATTTATCTCTGGGCTTTCTGTTTTGTTCCATTGATCTATATTTCTGTCTTTGTGCCAGTACCATACTGTCTTGATAACTGTGGCTTTGTAGTAGAGCCTGAAGTCAGGTAGGTTGATTCCTCCAGTTCCATTCTTCTTTCTCAGGATCGCTTTGGCTATTCGAGGTTTTTTGTTTTTCCATACAAATTGTGAAATTATTTGTTCTAGCTCTGTGAAGAATATTGTTGGTAGCTTGATAGGGATTGCATTGAATCTATAGATTGCTTTGGGTAGTATACTCATTTTCACGATATTGATTCTTCCAATCCATGAACATGGTATATTTCTCCATCTATTAGTGTCCTCTTTGATTTCTTTCACCAGTGTTTTATAGTTTTCTATATATAGGTCTTTAGTTTCTTTAGGTAGATATATTCCCAAGTATTTTATTCTTTCCGTTGCAATGGTGAATGGAGTTGTTTCCTTAATTTCTCTTTCTGTTTTCTCATTATTAGTGTATAGGAATGCAAGGGATTTCTGTGTGTTGATTTTATATCCTGCAACTTTACTATAGTCATTGATTAATTCTAGTAATTTTCTGGTGGAGTCTTTAGGGTTTTCTATGTAGAGGATCATGTCATCTGCAAATAGTGAGAGTTTTACTTCTTCTTTTCCAATTTGGATTCCTTTTATTTCTTTTTCTGCTCTGATTGCTGTGGCCAAAACTTCCAAAACTATGTTGAATAGTAATGGTGAAAGTGGACACCCTTGTCTTGTTCCTGACTTTAGAGGAAATGCTTTCAATTTTTCACCATTGAGGATAATGTTTGCTGTGGGTTTGTCATATATAGCTTTTATTATGCTGAGGTATGTTCCTTCTATTCCTGCTTTCTGGAGAGTTTTTATCATAAATGGATGTTGAATTTTGTCAAAGGCTTTCTCTGTATAAAATCAAATCAATAAAATTAGAAATGAAAATGGAGAGATCACAACAGACAACACAGAAATACAAAGGATCATGAAACTACTATCAACAATTATATGCCAATAAAATGGACAACGTGGAAGAAATGGACAAATTCTTAGAAAAGTACAATTTTCCAAAACTGGACCAGGAAGAAATAGAAAATCTTAACAGACCCATCACAAGCATGGAAATTGAAACTGTAATCAAAAATCTTCCAGCAAACAAGAGCCCAGGTTCAGATGGCTTCACAGCTGAATTCTACCAAAAATTTAGAGAAGAGCTAACACCTATCCTGCTCAAACTCTTCCAGAAAATTGCAGAGGAAGGTAAACTTCCAAACTCATTCTATGAGGCCACCATCACCCTAATACCAAAACCTGACAAAGATCCCACAAAAAAAGAAAACTGCATTGCAGTTTAAAGTAGACATGTGGGACTAGCAAAGACCAAAAGGAAAAATTAAATCAGCAGACAACACCTATACGAGAAGATGAAAGGAGGGGGGATGGTTAGGTTCAGAGCTGAGAATGCTAAATCGGCAGTTCAATTTTATGATGGTTCTGCCATTTTGTTGTTGTCTATACTGGTTCGTGGAGAAGGCAATGGCACCCCACTCCAGTACTCTTGCCTGGAAAATCCCATGGATGGAGGAGCCTGGAAGGCTGCAGTCCATGGGGTCACTGAGGGTCTTCACTTTCACTTTTCACTTTGATGCATTGGAGAAGGAAATGGCAACCCACTCCAGTGTTCTTGCCTGGAGAATCCCAGGGACGGAGAAGCCTGGTGGGCTGCCGTCTATGGGGTCACCCAGAGTCGGACACGACTGAAGTGACTTAGCAGCAGTAGCATACTGGTTCGTGGGGTGGGGGTGGGGGTGGGGGTAAATTGGCACTTTATCTTTGCAGAGCTGGGTGCCTCCTGAAAGCCACAGCCCAGGGAAACATCTGCCTCGCTCTGTAGCATTACAGAAGCAGACGTGACAGCCCTGCTGTATTGTGACATCAAGTATCAAGAAGGATGGGGCCTTAATGTGCAAGAGTAGATATAAAGCAATCTACTGGGTTGAGTCTGATTTTGTAGTAACTCAATGGATTTCATGTCTAAGTTTGGGCTGTTACATGTTCATTATCATCAGTATTACTGGGTGCCTACTGAGTGCATGGTATCCGTGTAAATGAATGCACTGAAGGAGTATAAAAGGTTCCAATGTCTATTGAACGTTTTTGTTTTGCACTTTATTTATATTAACTTATAACTTTATAAGTTATTTATATTAAATTATTAAATTATATTTATAATACAGATAATTATATTATTTATATTAACTCATTTAATCTGTGTAATTGCCTTGTGAAGTCAGGTACTATTCTTATTCCCATTTTAGAGGTGAGAACTGTAAAGGCTAAATAGCTGAAGTGATAAAATTATTTTAAAAAGCTAAATATTTCCCTATGCTAAGTCACTTCAGTCATGTCCGACTCTGCGACCCCATAGACTGCAGCCCAACAGGCTCCCCCGTCCCTGGGATTCTCCAGGCAAGAACACTGGAGTGGGTTGCCATTTCCTTCTCCAATGCATGAAAGTGAAAAGTGAAAGTGAAGTCTCTCAATCGTGTCAGACCCTCAGCGACCCCGTGGACTGCAGCCCTCCAGGCTCCTCCATCCATGGGATTTTCCAGGCAAGAGTACTGGAGTAGGGTGCCATTCTGGAATAATCTTGATTCAAACCCAGGCATTCTGAATCTAACACTTGTGCTTCTTAACTACTCAGTTAATATAAATTTATTGAAATATACTTATATATTTTTATCTATATGGTTTATATACAAGTATATATATATAAATAAATATATAAAACTATATAGTTCAGTTTATATGTATGAACTCTATAGTTCAATTAGGTATCAGTTCAGTTCAGTCTCAGTTGTGTCAGACTCTTTGCGACCCCATGGACTGCAGCACACCAGGCCTTCCTGTCCATCACCAACTCCCAGAACTTGCTCTAACCCATGTCCATTGAGTCAGTTAGATATAGTTATATATATGGCAACCCATTCCAGTACTCTTGCCTGGAAAATCCCATGGACGGAGGAGCCTGGTAGGCTGCAGTCCATGGTTTCGCTAAGAGTCGGACACGACTGAGTGACTTCCCTTTCACTTTTCATTTTCATGCATTGGAGAAGGAAATGGCAACCCACTCCAGTGTTCTTGCCTGGAGAATCCCAGGGACGGGGGAGCCTGGTGGGCTTCCGTCTGTAGGGTCGCACAGACCTGAAGCGACTGAAGCGACTTAGCAGCAGCAGCAGCATATATATATGTGACTATATAGCTATATATATTTATGATAACTGTAGTTTTATATATATATATTTTAATGAAATAAAAATATATTAATATATTTTAATGAAGAATTTTATATATAATATAAATTAAATTCTTATATATAATATAAACATTTCTTCATTAATATATTTTAATTAAGAAATTTATATATAATATAAATTTAAAATTTTATATTATATATAATATATATTATATAGAGAGAGTAGTTAAACATTTTTTGTACAGAATTGGATAAAATGTAGATGAACTGCAGATGACTGTTATGAAAGCCAATATTAATAATTGGTATGAAAATAGAGTCTGTGAATTGCCTCCTTGCCTATGTGCTCAGTAGATTCAGTTGTGCCTGACTCTTTGCGACCTCACAGACTGTAGTCCCCCAGACCCCTCTGTCTATGGGATTCTCCAGGCAAGAACACTGGAGTGGGCTGCCATTTCCTTGTCAAGAATTACCTCCTTAATAGCCAACAAGTAGCTATTTTTTCCCCTAGAACCTTTATGATTCTTGTTTTATTTGTGACATCATCTTGGTGTTTTACAACGAAACCCCACACCCCCTTCTCTAGTTATTTTAAAGAGTTGTAATGACTACCATGGTCAGTGTCATTGAACTTTGAAGGGTCAGTGAGTTGGTGGAGAAAGCTCTGGTTCTAATGCAAAACCACAGAAAGTGCTTGACTTCCGGGGATGATACAATCTAGAGATAAAGCCCCAGAAGAACATCCTTATAAGATAGGAATTCAAAATAGTTTCAATGAACTCTGAGATAAGTCAGTGCCATCTGTTATTAGAGATCCTTTTCACTTTTCTACTATCACAGTCTGTGGACTTTACCCATCCTGTCTTC
The DNA here is from genome assembly GCF_029378745.1 of Bos indicus. NCBI lineage: Eukaryota > Metazoa > Chordata > Mammalia > Artiodactyla > Bovidae > Bos > Bos indicus. The sequence continues at coordinate 119,107,189 of NC_091760.1, forward strand.
CTTGGGCTGTTAAAGTAGGACTGAGGAAAAAAAAATTTTAAGTCATATAAAATATAAGCAAATATATAGAAGTTCACTTTGTATGATATATGTCTAAGTTAATTGTTTGTTTTGGAGATGAATGAAATTTTATGAATAAAATTGCGATCTCCTTGCATTTCCCCAGTCCTCATTCCCTCTTCCCTGTAAATGCTATCACAGATCTGGTATGTATTTTTTTAAGTTTATATTTTCATTTATTTTTCTGGTTTTATATATAATGAAACAATATATATAATATTTTTCTTGTGATTTTTAACACTGTTCCATAAATATTATATTATATATATCCTTTTGTTCCTTTTTCATTCAACATTTACTTTTTCAGATCTAATCACGATGATGCAGATACAGTTCATTCATTCTATCTGCTATATGAGATTATTATTATTCATGCATTTTCCTAACCATGGATCTATAGAATGTTTCCAAGTTCTCTTTTAAAATGTGTTTATGAACATCTTTGCCCTGATTTTTTATCCTTAAGCACATGTAAGAGAATTTTTCTAGATTATATACCTAGAAATGGATACACTAGAGAATGATATGTGCATTTTCAATTTTACTAGAAGTTTGCAAATTGTTTTCCAAAGCAGTTGATCATGTATTTTCACTTTAAGTATTTAAAAAATGTTGCTTCTCTAACAATATTCAGATTTTAAAAATTTTGTTAATGATGGCATCTCGAAACCCAACTTTATTTTAAAGAGAATATAAAACTGCCCCATAACCAGCTTGATTATAGCTATAAAGTATTATGAGGTAAGAAATTAGAATTTCAGTTCCTTCTTGCTTAGATTTTCCTGTTTTACATTCTGATGACTTTTGGCAAACTATAAGGAAACATTAATTTTCTGCTAAGAGTATTTATAAATGTTCAGCTAGAAGTAGTGCAAGTAAACAATTTAGTATAAAACAATTTTTTTCAGATGAAATAAAGTAAAACATATTTATTATAAAACATTAGAAAATGCAAAATGCAATAAAAAGGAAAATAGAAATCACTCAAAATTCCTACATCCAAGACTAGCACTGAGAGCTTTGGCAGGTGTCTTTTTCTATGCATATAAATACATGGAGATTTTTTTTCTCTCCTACAAAAATATAGATTTAAAAAGAACATGAGCATGTTCTTGAACAATGTATTGTGAGCATTTCCAAAATCATGCAATACTCTTATAAAACATGATTTTTAATGACTGTATATTTTTCCATCAGATGAAGGTAACATTTTATGTCATGAATCCTCTAGTGATTTTTCTTTCAGGTGTATCTCTAGAATTGGCATTTCTGGGTTAAAAAGCAAGACTGGTTTAAAGGAAGTGTCAGCAAACTTTTTCTGTGAAGGGCCAATAAATATTTTAGGCTTTGGGGGATATACGGTCTCTATCATAGCTATTTTAACATGAAAGCAGACATAGAAAATATGTAAATGAGTGAGCATGGCTTTTTCCAATAAAACTTTATTATGGATGCTGAAATTTGAAATTTGTGTAATTTTCATGTCACAAAAAGTTGTATCCTTTTGATTTTTTTCTCAATCACCAAAATGTAAAAATCATTCTCATGGGCTGTACAGAAACGTGGCCATGGTTTGTCAGAGGTCTTAATCTCAGATTCTGATAGGATATCAGACTGGTTGAACTCTTACAAATCAGTTAGTACAACTTGTTCTTTTATATTTGGCTTCCCAGGTGGCTCAGTGGTAAAGAATCTGCCTGCCAATGCAGGAAGGAGACATGGATTCAATCCCTGGGTCAGAAAGGTACACTGGAGAAGGAATGGCAACCTGCTCTAGTATTCTTGCCTGGAAAATCCCACGGACAGAGAAGCCTGGTGGGGTCACAAAGAGTTGGATGAGACTGAGCACGTTCTTTTAAATATTAGAAAATGAGGACTAAGTATTAATAATTGACCAACTTGTTTGCACTGTTCATGTACACAAAGAGCATCAATAGCACTGACTCAGAAGTCAGAAGTATTGACTTCTGAAGTCAATTAAAAAGGTATGTTCGAACTGGGTAAAGGGTATGCAGGATTTCTTCTGTTTCTTACAATTGCATATGGATCTATAATTACCTCAAGAAAAATTTCAATTAAAGCAAGATACATTTAAGCTAAAGAAAATCCAATTTTTTAGACACCACATCCTGCTGTAGAAAGAAATCAGGAAACTCTTTCCTTCTAAATAACATTTGAAAATATTTCATTAGCAATCAATTAATTTCTTAATATAGAAACAAATGCCTGTAAGAATTAACCATATAGATGCCAAAATACCAAAGAACTCCAGACAAATTCACATCCACTTAGAAATGTGCTCCATTGAACATGCAATGACGCAAGTCATCATCCTTTATAAAGTGTGTTACAGGGAAATTTTACAGTTAATCTTGTCATTAAGGATAAACCTGGTTAAGGAGTGCCACTCCCAGTGCTCTTGGCCAACAGGGAAGTCTCTGGGCTGTTTCAGTGTTAGCAGTCAGGACAGTACTTTGCACTGCAGTAAAATACTCTGTGACCATCTGTATTTTCTATGGCAAAGGTAAAGATGGAGAAGAAGTAAAGATGGAGAAGGAGTAAAGATGGAGAAGACTCCTTTGTCCCTGTTGAAACGCAGCCGTGTCTATAGTGAGACCTACTTAAATTCCAAGCCATCTGTAATAGAAATAAAATACTAGATGCCTGATTATTATTGCTGAATCTCTTGTAGAAGACCTAAGCCTCTATTGGAGCTCCTAATGGCTCTGTATAGTTTGGAGTTTCAAAATAATACACCAAGGTAGCATGTACAAAAGGAGGGTTTTATACATTGGTTAGAGAGTCTCACAGTTTGCTAGAATCTAAAAATTGATTTAAGCAATGATTGATTGATTCATCAATTGAATGACTGATTTATTCATCATTCAAGATTCATAGAACTTAATCCATGAACCTTGCCCTCCGTTAAGTACTAGATCAGATTAGAAAACTTTATTTTAAGAAGACATGAAGTAGTAGTTGAAACTCTGGCTCTGAATGTGGCTAAAATGTGTTCAAAAGTGCTAAGATGGTATAAAGCAACCCAAATATCTCTTGAAGTTCTGCTAAGCCTTCTAAAACTGCATGTGTAGTCTTCTTTGTGAGGATTTCCTATATGGACAGAAGGATGGATTGTACAGAGATGTTTTGTCTTGTGCTCAAGCCATTGTGTCTGACTCTTTATGACCCTTTGGACTATAGCCCATCAGGCTCCTCTGTCCATAGAATTGTCCGGACAAGAACACTGAAGTGGATTGCCATTTCCTACTCCAGGGGATCTTCTGACCCAGGGATCAAAACTGCACCTCCTGTGTCTCCTGGATTGCAGGCAGGTTCTTTACCCACTGAGGTGTTGGGGAAGCCCCTGTACAGAGAGGCAGACATTTTAATAAACTTTTATAAGTTACCTCATTTAAAACCTTTCAGCTCTCTCTTAGATGATCTTATAGAGTAGATGTTCTTTAATATATTTGACACTGGAGAGAAAATTAGACCTAGAGACGGTTAGAGACTTGCTGATACCAAGCTAGGGAAGCAATCAGTCATTCATGCAGGCAGTACAGTATAGTAGAAGCAAAAGGTGGGCTTTCGGTTCAAACTGTCCTAAGTTTACACTTAAAACAAGGCAACTTGGGCAAATGTCTCAGCCTTCTTGAGACTCAGTTTTCTTATCTTTAAATGAGAGTAATACCCATCACTTTGAGCTGTTATGAGAATTAAATGAGAAAATGTGTGTCAAACGTAGTAGTGAATCAAGAAAAAGTGAGCTTATGTGTCCTCACTTTTCCTCTTGCCTCCTAGAAGGAGGACACTGAAGATACACACTTTTTGATTTTGAGTCAGAGGTATGAATTTATGCTTTGCATTGTGCCCGGGGGCATGATTTGGTGGGTCGCGTGGAGGAAGAGGGCTGTGGGGTCAGGTGTTTCTTAGTATCCAGTAGCACAGTCTTCAGTCTCTCCCGATCTCTCTAGTATGTGCTTCTATATTCAACTGCAGCTGTCCTCCCCCCAAGTCCAGACACCTGTTTCTCCAGAGCAGTGCTGTCCAGTCGAACTTTCTATTATACAGTAATGGAAATGTGCTATATCTATGCTTTCCAATACGATAATCACTTACCACACGAGGCTTAGGCACTTGAAACACAGCTAGTGTGACTAAGGAGCTGAATGCTTAATTTTATTTAATTTTAATTAGTTAGCATTTAAATTTAATTAGCCACATTTGGCAAGTGGCTACCCTATTGGACAGCTCAGCTCCAGAGAATTAGCCTCTAGCAAGGGTGGGGTAAATTCAATTTCCTAGCTGCTTACACAGCTTTGATTCCATCCTGCTAATTGCAGGCTGGTTCCTTCACCTCCACTTCCAGAGACAGCCAGTGACACATTTGTGGAACTCTGGGAGATTTTGTGTTGTGAATTGCTTTGGGTCTCAGCTTTCCCATGGTAGGCTCAGTGTTGTGTTGATTTGTGATTCCCCCTCAAGTTTCATACATTGGAGCCCTATCTCCAGTGTCTCAGAGTGTGACCTTATTCGGAAACAAGGTCTTTGTTAAGATGAGGTCATGAGAGTGGGCCCTAATCCAAGATGACTGGTGTCCTTATTAAAAGGAGAAATTTGTATACAGAGCCATGTACACGGGGAGAACATGATGTGAAGATGAAGGCAGAGATTGGGTCATGCTTCCACAAGCCTAGAAACTCCAAAGATTGCCTGAAAACCACCGGAAGCTAGCAGAGGAGCAGGGACGAGATTATCTTCCATAGCTCTCAGAAAGAAGCAACCTTGTCCACACCCTGGTCTTGGACTTCTGGCCTCCAGAACTTCATGGAGATAAATTTCTGTTGTTTAAGCCACCCAGTTTATGGTGCTTTGTTACAGCAGTCTTAGGAAATGAACTCATTCAGGATTCAGTTCTTTCCTGCCTGCATCCTTGGTTGCCACTTGTTATAGCATTTTCACACTTTTGTTGTCTCCTATCTTATTGTCCACATCTTTGTGATCAGGTGGCGCTAGTGGTAAAGAAACCTGCCTGCCAATTTACGAGACATAAGAGACTTGGGTTCGATCCCTGGGTAGAGAAGATACCCTGGAGGAGGAAATGGTTACTCACTCCAGTATTCTGGCCTGGAGAATTCCATGGACAGAGGAAATTGGTGGGCTATAGTCCATGGGATCACAAAGAGTCGGACATGACTGAAGCGACTGAGCACACGTGCAAACCTTAAAGAATAACAATGAAAAACATTCTTCACTGTCACATAAGTATGGATTAGGAAGAGGCGACACTGGCTGGGTTCCATATGCCATCTTTTCTGGTAGGGGCTTCCCTGGTGGCTCAGACAGTAAAGTGTCTGCCTGCAATTCGGGAGACCCGGGTTTGATCCCTGGGGTTGGGAAGATCCCCTGGAGAAGGAAATGGAAACCCACTCCAGGACTCTTGCCTGGAAAACTCCACGGACAGAGGAGCCTGGTAGGCTACAGTCCATGGGGTCACAAAAAGTTGGACACGACTAAGCAACTTCACTTCTTTCTTTTCTCAAGTTTTGGGTTTTAAAAGTTTTATTTGCAAATATGAGGCCTTCCTATGTTCCCTTAGCATTTCAGAGAAATGATGATGCCTTTAGAGAAACAAGATTCCCTTACTGAGAAAATGAATTAAAAAATTTCCCAAGGGGCTACTGCTGCACGGAAGAAGGAAAGAAAATCATTTTTAGGGAAGAGATGTCTCCACGAACATCTCTCTTCTGTTTAAAATAAATGAGGAAAGTTAAAATTCCAGATGTATGGGGGTGGCAGGGAAGTGAAAGAGGGTTGGAACATACACATTTTTGCTTAGAGAAGGTGCTCTATCTAGAAATCTGGTAAGTGATTACTGCAATGTCTACTTAGATAGCAATTACACAAAGTTGCAAGTCAGGAAGAAAAGCAAGAATATGACAAGTCATGTATTTAAAAGCCATTTGATGGAAGCAAGGTTCTAGGTTGAATAAGAAATAAACAATTGAGTGAATCAGATTTCACCTGGGAGATTTCAACCATTCATAGCAGCAATGATTTTCCAGGTTGGAACTGAAGAACTGAAGTTTTTATTTTACCTAATAAAGATAGAAATCTACAAAGAATGAAAGATAATTTCTTCATCATCCCATCCTTATTCCCATTTCCCATGTAACCAAAAGTTTCCTGCTGACAATCTTGTCTAAATAAATGTCATTATCCTTTATACAAGACTTCTGAATAGTAGTAATAATATACTAAATATTATATTTATGAGCATTAATATGTTTCAACATTTCAATAGTTTACTGCTGAGTAGCAGAACACACCAAAATGTAATTTAAACACAACCTAACTTACTATTTATCATGATAATTAAGGTTGAATGGGCAGTTGGTTCTGCCTGGAATTGCCCATGTGGCTGCATTAAACTGGCAGCCTGCCTGGGGACCAGGCTCAGTTCAGGTGTCTCTTCAGGGCACCTTAGTTCTTTGTGTGGTTGACTTGGGCTGCCTCATAGCATGGTGGTCTCAAGCATTTCAAGAGGGATCATTTTAACAGCAAAGAAGTAAAAAATTGTTAGTCTTCCTAAGACTGGGCTTAGAAGTCCCAGAATATCTATTTCACTATATTGTGTCCTTCATAAGTATTGCAGACTTCAAATTTCCTCATCTAATCTCAATACTTGTTGAAGTACTCTTTATAATTAGATTTCAGTAGATTTACCACATACAAATTTATGTGTCAATATTCCTATTTGTTTAAGATAACTTTTTTTTCATGTGGACCATTGTTAAAGTCTTTATTGGATTTGTTACAATATTGCTTCTGTTTTTTGTTTTGGTGTTTTGGCTATGAGGCATGTGGTATCTTAGCTCCCCTACCAGGGATTGAATCCTACTCCCTGCCTTAGAAGGGAGAGTCTTAACCACTGAGCACCAGGGAAGTCCCTGTATTTTATTCTTAATAGGGAAAAAGCGTTTTGAATTCAGTGATTATGGAGATTATTTAGAAGTATACCTAAAAAGTGTATCAGTCAAATTAATAATTTCCACAACAATAACCAAATGTGCAGCTGGCATCCCACCAGAGTTTTTTTAAAAAAATGTCTTCATATAAATTTTAGAAATGAGTAAAAGCCCACCCAGCTTCAAGGAGAGTAGAAATGGACTGCATGGCTTGTGTGAGGAGCAGCTCTGTGTACAGGGACGGGAGGAATCATTTGGAGGTCATATTTAGAGATGATCCCAGACAGGTACTGTGCATACTGCTTCATATGTATTATCTCATTTAATCTTCACAACAACCTGCCCAGATAATTACTCATTTTGCCGCCTTGTGGTGGCTGAGTCCTGTGGCTTGTGGGATCTTAGTTCCCTGATTAGGGATAGAATTCATGTCCTGCACGCTGGATCACCAGGGAATTCCCTGCCTCTAATTCTTAATGCTCAGCCAGAGCCAGGGCTTTCTCCAGACCCAATAATATCTTGCCCTTTTTACCAACTCTGAAAGCAGAAAGGATTCCAGATTTAGCTAGAGAGGTGAGGGTCTGAATCTAGCTCTATTACTTTTTGAGGGTATTTCATATCTTTCTGTTTCAAGCACTTCATCTGTGACATGAGAATTGTAGCGTCTTGTCCAAAGGGTTCTGGCAAGGAGTAAATTTAACAAGATAAAATAAAGTATATAGAGTTGGGCAAGAGGGCCAGTGGTTTTAAAAACTGGGATTAAGAATGCTTTTATATGACTTCCACTAGTGTTTCATTTAGTAAATCATACCTACTGGAAAACAGTATATAAAAAAGACAAATAAAAGCTGTGGATAGATTAGAAAGCCTGCTGCATAATAAACCACTCTAAATTTTCATCTATTAAAACAATAGGTTATTATTCCTCACAGATGTGTGGATTTACTGGATCAAGAAATCCTTCAGGATTTATTGCTGTAGTTATCTTCAGAAAATACAATCTGCCATCTTAGTTGTTTTGGTGTTTAGACTGGTACTTACAGAAATCTAATTGCTGTATCTGTGATTAGGAAAACCTTCTGAGAATCAAAGGGGTCTGGCGTCTTGACATCACAGTGATCGATTTCTTTTAGATGCCTACAAACCTTGATAGAAAATATTGGCTGATTGACCAACTTCCTCAAAAATCTGCCACCAACACCCTCTGTGTCCTTGGGAAAATCTCTTTACCTCCCTGAACTTCAGCTTGTTTCTTTGGAAAACTAGGGACAGATGGTTGAACTACATGGTCTCTAAACTCCTTTCCATTGCCAACATTCTATCATTAAAAAAAAAAAAATCATAGGCACTATGTATGTGTGTGTGTGTTAGTCACTTGTCGTGTCCAGCTCTTTGAGACCCCATGGACTGTAACCTGCCAGCCTCCTCCGTCCTTGAGAATACTGGGGTAGGTTGCCATTCCCTTCTCCAAGGGATCGTCCTGGTCCAGGGATCAAACCTGGGTCTCTCACATTGCAGATTCTTTACCATCTGAGCCACCAAGGAAGCCCATTAGACACTATATGAAGTGAAAATAGTTCGTAATCTAATTTTTGCAGAATCCTCAAAGACCAGGAGAATATACACTGACAATCATGCTCTAACACAAAAGCATGCACATGGTATAAATCAATGTCTTGGGTGTGTAGAGCATCTGAACAACTTTGAAATTTCTGGTCTTTAAATTTGATAAAAAATGTCACAATATTATGTATTAGGAAGTAAGATGATTTATAATGATCTCATTCTAATTTTATTATAGAAGCTTGATTCCATGTTAAAGTTTGGCTTACATCTAGAGACTATTTTAAAGAATTTTAAAAAATGCTAAATTATAATCAATTTAGCAGAGCAGGAGGACAAGAACCATTTTGTAGATGGAGAAATAAAGAGACAGAGAGAGACATTTTATTCGGAGCATTGAGTTTGGGTATGTCTAGAAGAGAAAGGTCAAAATAACAAGGAGCTTAGAAATGACTGTAAATGAGTGGTTGAAGGAACTGGAATGTTGGCTTGAATGTAGGAAACTACTGTTGTCAAAAATTTAAAGGGATGCCATCTGCTGAGAATGATATTTTGGGTAGCTTCCTCTGAGAGAACTAGGTAGAAGTTACTACTAATAAGTTCAATATAAAGACGTCCATTCAATGTAAGACATTTTCCAATTATTGTAGCCCATATTCAGACCTGATGCCCTTAAAATGGTGAGGTTTCTATTATTAGAAATGTTTAAACAGAAGCCAGATACACCTTGGCAGAGACGTGGCAGGATCGATTCATGCAAAGTACTAAAGTACAGGGTGGACATAGGACTGGGTGGCTTTGGGAGGAGTTTTAATTTCAGGTTTTGTTTTTTCTTTCAGTGACAATCACTGACAGTGGTAAGAGTCTAAGTAAGCAATCAGTGGTAGAAATAGTAGCTACATATCTGACAAACTTTCACGTAGATCTCATAAAAGAAACACTAAGATTGCAACTGTGAATGTTCAAAGGTCAGGAATAGATGGAGCACTAATAAGGAAATATAAATAATTCATAAGCTTATGAAAAAATATGCAACCCCACTGATAAAAGAAATGCAAATTCAAATATCAATAAGATAGCATGGGTCATTTATTAAATTGGTGAAGGAAAGAAAACTAATCCATAATTTTGATGAAAATGCAGTCAACAGTCTCAAACGTGGTTGATGAAAATATAAATTTGTTTAGAGACTTCAAAAAGCAGTGTAACATATTTAAACCACTCTATTATGGACATTTAACCATATTAAAGAATTATTATCATTAGATGCAATTACTTGCATTGAAGTTAAGGTAAGAAACAAAAAGTATTTTTATATTCCAGAAATACAGATTGAAAGATTAACAGATGAAATCATGGTGTTTAGAATTTGCTTGAAAATTATCCATTGAAGATTAGAAGTGCCTACATGGGACTATGGATGAAAAGTGATTGATTACACATTGATCTTTGTTGAAGCTGGGAAATGGCTACACAGGGATCCATTTTGCTATTCATTTTTTTATGCATATAAAATTTCCTATAATAAAAAGTAGAAACAGTGATCAAAAAAAACCCCACTTTACATTCTCTGACTTAAATAAATTTCCACCTAGGAATGTCCTGATGAAGTGTGCTGATTGGCATACAAAGCTTCACGCACAAAGATAATTTCTCACTGTTTCCTGGCTCACTATTCTGCAGTGTCACTCACCTGTGTAAACCATTCAGCGGCACCCCATTGCTGTCAGTATTAAAATAAAAAACTTGAACCCATCTGCAAGGTCTTAGATCCATCTGACCTCTGCATAGTCAACTTGGCAGGTGTCCAGAGCACACTGTGCCCCACAGCTGTGGCCTTTTCTTAGGGAATACCCTCTTCTGACCTCCTCCTTCAGGTCAACTTCCACTCCTACTCCAAACTCCAGGTCAATACTGTTCTTCAGGGAGGCATTTCTGCATTTCCCCAGATGGCGTTAAGCCTTCATCATATGCTCTCACAGGACTGGGTACTTCACTCTTGCAGCTCTCTTCTCAATTCTAAGGCATGTGTGCTCAGTCGTGTCCAACTCTTTGTGATGCCACAGCTGTAGCCCACCAGGTTCCTCTGTCCATGGAATTTTCCAGGCAAGAAAACTGGAGTGGGTTGCCATTTCCTTCTTCAGAGGATCTTCCTGACCCAAGGATCAAACCCACATCTCTTGTGTCTCCTGCATTGGCAGGTGAGTTCTTTACTAACTGAGCCACCAGACAAGTAGCTAATTAGGTAATTGTATACTAGTTGCATAATGACTACCCTTGTCAGTGACCTCCATTCTCTTACTTACACCTGTATCAGCCAGAATTTCCAAATATAGTAGGAATTCAGTAAATGCAGGTTGAACTAATTAACTAGTAAAAATGATCTAAACCCAATTTAGCCTCTTAATTCTCCGATGAACTTACGTGGTTATATTTTAGCACATTAAAATGGAATGGCAGATTTTCAACCTTTCAAAGACAATGGTAGGATGAGGGGCTTAAAAGAGAGGGTGCCTCCTTTGCCTTATGAGAAAACCATATCTCAGAACTTCCCCAAAGGAAAACTGCCTTCACACTGTAGCTAGGACCACTTTGCACAGTAGAGCTCACAAAGAGGAAAGAAATTCCAAAATGTCTAATCTTGTCAGGTAATTAGTGGATGAAGAGATGAGATGATTAGGGGTAAAAAAGAGTGAACTTTAAACTGCACGGTAAAACCCTGGCTTTTAGTTCATTATCTCAGGAATACATGTTCTAGGGACAGCTGCATTCTCTTGGCTTCTGGTCTAAGCTAATGAGGTCAACAAATTTTCATCAAGGAGAGAGATGTTCCTGTTAATTAGGTAATGAATGGGACTTTGCCATTCTCTATATTAAATTACTTTAATTTTCAGAGCAAAAGAGTCCACTTCCTGGCTAGCTCACTTTCATAATCTAGACAGAGAAAATAGGAGGCAATAGGAAAAAAAAGCAGTAAATTCTACTGCATTTCCTGGGGGTTCACATACACATGCTGGTTCATTTTTCAGGAATCTGAGCCAGAATGCCCCTCCGTTGGGATTTGTCTGTTTCTCACAATTAAGGCGTAAGTTTTTTTGTGTGTGTGTGAAATTTCTACATAGATGATGGTGGGAGACACTTGATATCATTTGTTCTCCACCCTCATTCCCTAGCCCCCACCCCGCTACACACACTCACTTTAAAAAGACAACACTCAAGCAAGTTGTAAGGCTAAGCTTTTGAGAATTCAAATGGGCAGCTTTTTATTTCTTTATATCCAGCTACTTAACAGTTTTGTTTCTGAAGAAACAAGAATAAACAAGATTCAGACTTAGCTTTTCAATTAAACCCCATAAACTTCAGCTAAAGACCCTGGACATCACCATAAAGACTCCAAGGCACTTTTAAAAGATTTCCCTGAATGTGGAGGCTATAATTTGTTTAGAAGAAGTGCCCAAGGGTTGCACGTAGGGAAACAGGAAAGAAAAAAACATGAACAAGTAGACACTCTCAGTTTAGAGTTGCTTTCTTGTTTAACAGAGAGATGTTATTTGCTTCCATTCATTCAAACCGTTAATTATTTAGCTAAGTGCTGTTCTAACTGTGGGATTATAGCCATGAACTAAACCGACAACTGTCCTCCTTCTGCTCAAACAAAAAATTTGCCCCTTCTTTTAAAACTAAATGCTGTGGTAGTCTAAAAGATATTTCCTTTTGAAAATGCATCATTGCTCTTTCTATACTTATAGAGATAAATAAGTACAGAGAAAAAACACAAAAAACTCCTGGAGGGCTGTGCCAGAATGTCGATGCTAATTTTTTTTCCCCAGGGGAAGGCAGCAGTTTCAGTGCTCATACTTGCCTGATTGGCATTTTTTCTGTGTTTTCCATGTATTACCATGTTTCTGTATAACCACGAACAAAACTAATGTCTTGTTACCTGAGAAATGAAAATCTGCTCTTGAGAACTTCACTCCAGGTAAGGTCTCCAAAGCCCAGGTGTGCTGGTCTGAGGCTGAGTGGTGTGGAATAAAGGAACCCCTCAACCCCCAGCCCCCATTTATAGGTTGAGGAGAACAAGAGCTGGCTTTGAAGCAAAAACTTTCTCTGGAGTCCTGAAAGAGAGGAGAGATGAGGAAGGGCACAGAGAAATCTCCTCAGGTTCTAATCCAGGTGAAGACCACAAAGGTGCCACTTAAAGTTTTCTTTTAATTTGTCAATGAGCTGTTCCTTTTAGTCTTATCTTTGTTGAACCACCAAAGGCGTGGAGGCACCTTAGTTTATCTCTGCATTGACTCTGAGCAAATACTAGTGTGGAGTAAGGAGCGAGCATGAGACCACATTACTCCATGGGAATCCGTTTATCCTGCTTCTCCCCAGGGAACCCCGTGAGAGAGAGTCATAGACTTTAGGAGGGCTGATAAGAGCCTGAGCTGAGCATATCTGGAGAACTTTCGAATGTGTATTCCCATCAAATAAAAAGGGAGCCATCACGAAAAGAGAAGAGTCAGCACAGAGGTGCAGAGATCGCTGATTTGAACTGTTAGCTCACCTCTGAAGTTGTCTCAGTCAACAGGTGTACCTGGAGGAGATGCATGGAGTTTCTGCCTCATGTGTGGCCCTGAGCTGGATGCTGAGACCTCAGTCTTGTCCTCATGGAAAGTCCATCCCAGGAGATGACAGAGACTAAGAATAGCCAGCATTTGTAAGAGAACCACCAGGAACTGCGATATAGTTTAGAGATGACTTTTGTTTCTTCACCAAGGTCCAGACTTCCCCTCCTGTTTTTGCTTTCTGGATATGAGCTGGCCAGGAAGTAGTCTCTTTTATTCTAGAAATTTGATATGTTGAGAAAGAGGAGCATAAATACTGCTTTAAATTCTATCTAGTGCCATTTTAATTCACTGAAAGAATTCAAGTCAAGTCACTAATCAGAATCTGGTTACAAATATCTGTATTTGAAGCACCCACAGTGTGCCATGAGACATGCAATGTTGGGTTTTTACACAGGAACATGTGCTTCTCCACCCATCAGCAATTGCTACGGGAATCCCAGATTAATTTTTCTTATAATATTTTATCACAGTTCCATAAAAGGATAAAAGTCTGCACAGAACAGAACTTAAGAGGGTTCATGGTTGGAAGGATTTTCTAAAGATGCTTGAAAAACCGAATCACAATGAAGCAGCATATCACAGCCAGAGATCATCTCTGCAATGGTATTGCATCCACTGAACCCAAGAGTGGCACCATTTATGGGGCACGTACCATGTGTGAGGCCTGGAACCAAAACACTTTGCATGCATCTCTCATTTACCCTCACAAAACCTCCCCCAGACTGCTTGCCCATTTAACAGAGGAAGAAACCACAACCCAGAGAGGAAGTGTGGGCCACAGATACATTGCTGGCTAGTAATCAGGGCTTTCTAACTTCAAACCTGCAACCACATTTAATCACTATGAAATGCTCTCATCTTAGTTCATTGAAAAAAAATGGACATTTCGCAGAAAAGCAACGCAGCTCATCTGCCATTCACTCTTTAACCCTTCACATCCTGTGAAGAAATCCATAGGCAATGAAATGCCATCCAGCAATCACAGTTGGAAATCTTTAACTGAAGTGAAAAATAAGAAAAAGAATACCTGGAGTCAATATTGAAGCATGAAGCAATAATGATGGTGATGATGACGATAATGTCTCCTGGCACTTAAAACATACAGTCAGCAAAGAACAAATATAAATATTTGCAAATAGTTATCGCTTTTTAATATCTGCAACATGCTGTTTAGAGGTTTGGCTACTCTCCCTCTAAATTTTTAAAAAATTAAAAGCCAAGATGGCAGGTAAATATGAACGTATTTGATATTTAAAAAATAATTTCAAATTAATAAAAGCATGATTATCATATTAAACAAAATAACTAAGGACATGAATATTTCAGAGTGGAAATATATGTGAATTATAATGCCACCAAAATAACCAACCTTGAAGATAATAAAAGAAATGCAAATTAAAGTCCACAAATCTATACCCTATTTTCCCTATCAAATTGACAATGATGGAAAAAAATGATAACCTCACAGCTTGTGAGAGTGTGGTGAAGCAGGACTGAAAACTGTTTCACTAGCCTTGAAAAATGTAACATCTATATAAGGGATTTTTAGGTACCAAACTGTTACTTATAATATTTGATGCCATGATAAAATGCTATAATATTAAGTGAAAAAGATCACATTGCAAAATGATGATCAGTTTTGTAGCAAAAATGCTTTCCATAAATATGTGGAAATCAGACTAGAAGTAGAAGCTGAAAATGTTAGAGGGATTATCCACAGGATGATGACAAAGAGATGAGAGATGCTATTTCTTTACTAGTCTGGCTTCCTTTCTCTGCCAGTCCTAGTTTTCCCAGCCCTGTTCCATCTGAGACATCCTAACCTGACCAGTTCTCTCTCCACCCCGCTGTTTCCCTGGGTCTGTGAACAGGGTCTGGTAGCCCCAATTTAAAACCTCTCCGATAGCCCCTCTAGTCATCTCTGTCCTTGAGTACCAGATGCTTTCATTTTGCATCTTAAATAATTTTTCTACTATTGTCAATACTGGTTTATTTTTTAAAGTTGAAATTGAAAAACATTTTTTTTCAGGTTTCATTAATTTTCTCTAACCTTTAAATCATACCTCACAAATAAGATTTTGTCACAGCTGGATTTAGTAGATGCAGACAAATCAAGTTCACTCTTTCTTGAAACACTGACAAGAAAAGAAGGGAACAAGTCACTTAGAAAAGGTTTTCATAAGAAACCAGCTAAGTGATCATTAAGTTTATTTCTAATTGGTAATGGGTTTTATCACAATTAGCTGGTATTAAGTTTCTTGCTTAAGTTCACTAATCTGCCCCTAATATAGCTACTTTGTTAAAGGATATACAGATGAACTCAGCAATACTTGATGGCATAGCTAGGTATTGGAACATTCCACAGAAAATAGAAAAGTAATTTTCTAAGAACATGATGGCAACAATCAACAGCCACCATTCTTAGACTTTCAAATTACCAAAAGTATATATCAATTTTAGTGTAGAAAAATAAATCAATTTTATAAAATTAACCTTTTGGATTGAAAAGTACCCTCTTTATCTTTTAAGATACCAAATGTACCTTTTTCATTTCCGTAGTTGATCTGCTCCTGCATGAAGGTAAGACCACAGTTTACCTTTTTACTGTGTCCATCCCAGGTTAAGGGAGGCAAACGTGCTCCCCCCAACTTTCTCCTTCTCCAGCACCACCCTCTCAATGCAAACAATGCTTGCTAAAGTGCATTCTTACTAAAGTGCAGTCTGAGAGGAAAAAAGGAATCGGGAAATGAAAGAGACTTGGAATCCAACTACTCAAGATGAGCATAGTGAACATCTCAGTGGATATTTTCCCTGTTTATTTTGTCAAGGCTGAGCCTGCCAGAAAAGGCGCCTTCACTCACCGCCTCCATTTCCTCCTCTCTTTTCTCCTTTATCTGAGGAAACTGGCCTTCCCCTCCCCCACCCCACCTTCCTGGGCAAGGTAAAAAATTACCTCCTTTGCAAAATTCAATGGGTAATTTATTTTAATGGAGCTCTCTACTGCTCTTAAATTTACTCCTTCTGGTAATTCAACTTGCTTAGTTTATAAAATGTTTGTCTCTCCCGATGCTCCTTGAATCTCTATGGTGTCCAAGGCCTTTTTATCCACTGCCAACATTTCAAAACAGGAACACAGCTCCATCTCTGACCAAATATTCTTCTCTTTCTGCAGGCTTTCTCCTTGGGCAGTCTAAAGCAAATTTTCATTTCAAATCCTTATTTCCAGCCTTGACCTGTTCAGCTCAATTCGGGTGCTACTGCCTGTGGCTACATATCTGCTCAGCAGACAATAGAACATTGTTGGAAAGAACAAGGGCTTTGGGGTAAGGTACGTCTGGGTTTAAACATCCAGATCTGCTCTCTCTTTTAAATCTGTTCATTTATTTAATTGGAGGATAATTGCTTTACAACATTGTGATGGTTTTTGCCATATATCAACAAGAATCAGCCATGGGTATACATGTGTTCCCCCCATCCTGAACCCCCCGCCCACCTCCCTCCCTACCTCATCCCTCCCGGTTGTCATAGACACCAGCCCTGGGTGCCCTGTTTCATGAATCGAACTTGCACTGGTCATCTGTTTTACATATGGTAATGTACATATTTCAGTGCTATTCTCTCAAGTCATCCTACTCTCTCCTTCTTCCACTGAGTCCAGAAGTCTGCTCTTTACATCTGTGTCTCCTTTGCTGTCCTGTACATAGAATCATCAGTGGCATCCTTCTAGATTCTATTTATATGCATTAATATACAGTATTTTTCTTTCTCTTTCTGACTTACTTCATTCTGTATAATAGGTTCTAGGTTCATCCATCTCATTAGAACTGACTCAAATACACTCCTTTTTATAGCTGAGTAGTATCTTGCCTGGAAAATCCCATGGACGGAGGAGCCTGGTAAGCTGCAGTCCATGAAATTGCAAAGAGTCGGACATGACTGAATGACTTCACTTTCACTTTTCACTTTCATGCATTGGAGAAGGAAATGGCAACTCACTCCAGTGTTCTTGCCTGGAGAATCCCAGGGACGGGGGAGCCTGGTGGGCTGCCATCTATGGGGTCGCACAGAGTCAGACACGACAAGCGACTTAGCAGCAGCAGCAGTATCCCATTATGTATACGTACCATAACTTCCTTATCCATTCATCTCCCTATGGACATCTAGGTTGCTTCCATGTCCTAGCTGTTGTAAATAGTGCTGCAATAAACACTGGAGTACATCTGTCTCTTTCAATCCTCCTTTCCTCGGTGCATATTCTGAGCAGTGGAATTCCTGGCAGTTCTTTTCCCAGTGTTTAAGGAATCTCCACACTGTTCTCCATTTGCTGTATTAGTTTGCACTCCCACCAACAGTGTAAGAGGGTTCCCTTTTCTCCACACCCTCTCCAGCATTTACTGTTTGTATACTTTGTTGATGGCTATTCTTACTGGCATGAGATGGTACCTCATTGGGGTTTTGATTTGCATTTTTCTTATAATAAGTGATGTTGAGCATCTTTTCATGTGTTTATTAGCCATCTGTGTGTCTTCTTTGAAGAAATATAGATCTTTTGCCCACTTTTGACCGGGTTGTTCATTTTTCTGGTGTTGAGCTGCATGTGCTGCTTGTATATTTTGGAGATTAATTCTTTGTCAGTTGTTTCATTTGCTATTATTTTCTCCCATTCTAAGGGCTGTCTTTTCACCTTGTTTATAGTTTCCTTTGTTGTGCAAAAGCTTTTAAATTTAATTAGGTCCCATTCGCTTATTTTTGTTTTTATTTCCATTCCTCTGGGAGGTGGGTCATAGAGAATCTTGCTATGATTTATATCAGAGAGTGTTCTACCTATGTTTTCCTCTAAGAGTTTTATAGTTTCTGGTTTTTTATTTAGGTCTTTAATCCATTTCGAGTTTATTATTGTGTATGGTGTTAGAAAATGTTCTAGTTTCATTCTATTTCACGTAGATGAGCCGTTTTCCCAGCACCACTTGTTGAAGAGACTGTCTTTTCTCCATTGTATATTTTTGACTCCTTTGTCAAAGATAAGGTGTCCACAGATGCATGGATTAATCTCCGGACTTTCTATTTTGTTCTATTGATCTATCTTTACTAGTTGTGTAGTTAATGGAAAATAATTTACTGTCCTTATCACTCAGTTTACTCATTTTCAAAATGAGTATAGCAGTAGTAATTCCCTTATGTGGTTGTCTTATGGATTAAATTAACTAGTGCATGTGAAGCACCAGTATAAAGTAAATGCTCAATAGATTTAGTCACTATTTTAAAAAAAATATTTATTTTAATGTAATTTATTTACTTGGTTATGCTGGGTATTAGTTGTGGTGGGATCTAGTTCCCTGACCAAGGATTGAACCCCGGCCCCCCGTATTGGGAGCTCGGAGTCTTAGCCACTGGATTACCAGGGAAGTCCTATCACCATTGTTGTTATGTTCCAAATTCAACATACCTAAAGCTGAAGTCAGTGAATTCCATCACCCTTATCCAATACCCCAAGCCAGAGACACAAACTGAATCATTTTGCCCTATACCTGAAAATAACACAATATTGTAAATCAACTATACTTAAATAAAAAAATAAAAAATACTAAACATACACACACAAAAAAGAATGACATGTAGATTGTTGGATCTCACCCTAGACTTATTAAGTTGGAATCTTCAGTAAAGAGGCTGGGAAGTCTCTGTTTATTAGAGTTTTCAGGTGATTTTTAGCAGAGCGGATTGGGAAACTTTATGCTCTTCCCTTCCTTCCCCACCAGTCACTGTCTCATGCCAATTATGCAGCCTGCCAGGCTCCTCCATCCATGGGATTCTCCAGGCAGGAATACTGGAGTGGGTTGCCATTTTCTCCTCCAGGGGATCTGTCCAACCCAGGGATCGAACCCAGGTCTCCCGCATTGCAGGCGGATTCTTTACAGTCTGAGCCACCAGGGAAACCATACCAATTATTACTCAAGATTAATTCTTGAATTGACCCCCTCCTCTCCATCACCAATGCTACTAATCTAATTCAGCATCCTCAGCCTAGAGCTAGTCTGGGGTCAACCTTATCCCTGGCAGATGAGCCACTGAATTGATTGAATGTGGTTATCAAGGGTTCTCTCCCTTTCTCACTCTGAATCTCAGCACAGCCACTCCTTCCAGGAACTAGCACCACTTTGACTCTGAGGCCCAGGTTGGAAATTTTCTCCCTTTCTGAGCCAGGTCCCTGTCCCCATACCATGCACCCCACCAACTGAGGTCCTATAAAAACAAGGATGGACTTGTTAGTATCAGGCCAACTGGCCCACTGAGCTTCAGCTAGGTAACTGCTCCCAGAGTCTACACAGTTCGCTCAGGGCTGTCTGCCTGTTTGGACCATCTCAGATCCAACCCTCATCCCAGGCTGCCTTCAAGATCAGTCGTTGCAGTCTTTTTTTTCTGTGCCAGGCATCTTCCCCATCAACTAGTGGACTAGCCAACTGTCTCATCCTCATTGAACTAATCCTTTAGATATACTGTTAGTGAGAATAATGTAGATAAGAATTTAAATATAATAGAATTTCTGTTGAGAAGAGAAACACACTGTATTTATACATATAAAAATAGTAAATAAAATTCCATTGCTCTCAGAGAAACATCAGTATGTAAAGTGGTTACCAATGGGTGATGGGATTTCACACCTTTCATATATTGGGTATTTATTTATTTTGTAGTTAAAACTAATGCATGAATAAGGAAATCAGGTGGTGGATTGAAATCCTGTCTACATGCTTGCCCTCTTGGTTTTTCTTGTCTCCCATTCCCCACCCCCATTTCCAGCTGAGAACTCAGTTCAGTTCAGTTGCTCAGTCATGTCCTACTCTTGGCAACCCCATGAACTGCAGCATGCCAAGCTTCCCTGTCCATCACCAACTCCTGGAGCTTGCTTAAGGTCATGTCCATCGAGTCGGTGATGACATCCAACCATCTCATCCTGTGTCGCCCCCTTCTCTTACAGCCTTTAACCTTTCCTAGCATCAGAGTCTTTTCCAATGAGTCAGTTCTTCACATCAGGTGGTCAAAGTACTAAGTTTCAGCTTCAGCATCAGTCCTTCCAATGAATATTCAGGACTGATTTCCTTTAGGATTGACTGGTTGGATCTCCTTGCAGTCCAAGGGACTCTCAAGAGTCTTCTCCAACATCACAATTCAAAAACATCAATTCTTCAGCATTCAACTTTCTTTATGGCTGGAACAGCCTCACCGGCTCCCGGCACTTTATAGTCCAACTCTCACATCCATACATGACTACTGGAAAAACCATGGCTTTGACTAGACAAGAGTTTTGTCAGCAAAGTAATAGCTCTGCTTTTTAATATGCTGTCTAGGTTTGTCATAGCTTTTCTTCCAAGGAGCAAGTGTCTTTTAATTTCATGGCTGCAGTCACCATCTGCAGTGATTTTGGAGCCCAGGAAAATGAAGTCTGTCACTGTTTCCATTGTTTCCCCATTTATTTGCCATGAAGTGATGGGATTGTATGCCATGGTCTTCATTTTTTGAATGTTGACTTTTAAGCCAGCTTTTTCACTCTCTTTCACTTTCATCAAGAGGCTCTATAATTCTTTGCTTTCTGCCATAAGGGTGGTGTCATCTTCATGTCTGAGGTTATTGATATTTCTCCTGGCAATCTTGATTCCAGCTTGTGCTTCATCCAGCCTGGCATTTCACATGATGTAGTCAAGGCTATGGTTTTTCCAGTGGTCATGTATAGATGTGAGAGTTGGACTATAAAGAAAACTGAGCTCCGAAGAATTGATGCTTTTGAACTGTGGTGTTGGAGAAGACTCTTGAGAGTCCCTTGGACTGCAAGGAGATCCAACCAGTCCATCCTAAAGGAGATCAGTCCTGGGTGTTCATTGGTGGGACTGATGTTGAAACTGAAACTCCAATACTTTGACCACCTGATGTGAAGAGCTGACTCATTTGAGAAGACCCTGATGCTGGGAAAGACTGAGGGCAGGAGGAGAAGGGGAAAACAGAGGATGAGATGGTTGTTGCCATTGTAGAACAGCCCTTACCAGGTCATGCAGGAGGGGACTGTTTGTGTCTGGTTCACAGGTGTATCTCAAGCCCCCATTTCATGTTTTGGGAATGAGTGAATGAATGAATGAACTCTGAGGCAATAAGGTGAAAACAAACCAACTGCGTGTCTAGAGTCAAGAAGATCCTTACCTACATTCTCTTCACTGATCTTCACCATAACTCTGTGAGACAGGAATTATTATTCCCATTTTACAAACTCAGGAAGTTAAATGATGTTGGAACCCAATATTGGCAGAACCTTAAAACTCTTTTCTCAATATCAATCTATCCTTCCATAATATCACTCTTTCCTAAGGCTGCTGCTGCTGCTGCTAAATCGCTTCAGTCGTGTCCGACTCTGTGCGACCCCATAGATGGCAGCCCACCAGGCTCCCCCGTCCCTGGGATTCTCCAGGCAAGAACACTGGAGTGGGTTGCCATTTCCTTCTCCAATGCATGAAAGTGAAAGTGAAAGTGAAGTCGCTCAGTCACGTCTGACTCCTAGCGACCCCATGGACTGCAGCCTACCAGGCTCCTCCGTCCATGGGATTTTCCAGGCAAGAGTACTGGAGTGGGGTGCCACTGCCTTCTCCGTTTCCTAAGGCAGTGGCAATCATTGACTGATAATTATGTACTGTAACCAGAAACAGCTGTGCATATTACCTTATTCAGTCTCCACAAACCACACTAAGAAGTAGGGGAGGTCACTCATTTGCAGGTAAGGAAATGAGGATGATCAGAGGAGAACTGACTTGTTAAAAAGTGCTGTAGTTTTGTAAAAATGAATAATTACTGTGAGCTGAGTAGATTGAGAAGACTTTATGGTGAAAGAAAGATCAGAGTTGATACTTGAAGGAATGGTAGTTTTTAGATAGAATTAAAGCCATCAGAAATAGGGATTTCCAGTTGGAGAAAAGAGATAGGGCATGAGTGTTTGATGGTGAGGAGACCAGAGGATGAGAATGAAAGTTCATGATTAAGAATTAGAAAAACATAAAGACTGAGATGTTGGTTGAGCCATTATCATGGAGAGACTACAAAAAGAGTGTTTCAGAAGTTGCATCCCAAAGGAAATTGGAATAATTTTGTAGAAGCAACATGACAAAGGGTGTATTTGATTTTTTTCCTTTCCTTTTAAAATAGAATTTATTTTAAAAAATTCTAACTTTCTTGCGTATTCCTTAAACTATTTTTTTTTTCCTTGACAGGAATCATCTAGCCTAGAGTTCCCACTTTCTGAGAGACAGAAACCATGAGAAATGGAAATCGCTGAGAACTTGAACTCTGCTATTTCAGGGTGGAGCAGGACATACCATTCCACTCTCTGAAGAAGACTTGCTGACTTTTTGTAGTTGAGAAAACAATGGAGTCCTGTGTGATTGGTGGAGTAAATCTTACGGCTTATGAGAGAAATTCTGTTTCCTTTACTTTTCTTAATCGCTTTCAAACTCAGCTCAGAAACTCTCAGCAAGGATCAGCAACAAGATCCCACGGTTGTTTTGTTTTCCCCTTTTATTTGGCCTTTCTTTCAAAACACTTTCTTTTTTTCTTTCAAACTTTAAACTTTTTATTTTGTACTGGGATATCTATCCCCCATGCCTCAGCTGGTAAAGAACCTGACTGCCAATGCAGGAAATGCGGGAGATCTCCTGAGACATGGGTTTGATTCCTGAATTGGGAAGATTCCCTGGAGAAGGAAATAGCAACCCGCTCCAGTATTCTTGCCTGGAAAAGTTCCATGGACAGAGGAGCCTGGCAGGTTACAGCCCTTGGGGTCACACATGCACACACACAGCGGATTAACAGTGTTGTGGTGGTTTCAGGTGAACAGCCATACATGTACATGTATCCATTCTCCCCCAAACCCCTCTCCCATCCAGGCTGGCAAGTCACACTGAATAGAGTTCCATGTGCTATACAATAGGTCCTTGTTTGTTATCCATTTTGAATATAGCAGTGTGTATATGACCTTCCCAAACTCCCTGCCAATGTTTTCAAAATAGGGTTTCCGTGGGATTCTTACCTGATTTTTTTTTTTTCCTTTCTTCATTCCTTCCTTTCTTAATTTTTTTATTTTTATTTTTGCTGTGCCGCAGGGCACACAGTATCTTAGTTCCCCAATGAGAGATCGAACCTGCATCCCTTAAGTAGAAACTCGGAGTCTTAACCACTGGACTGCCAGGGAAGTCCCCTCTTGCCTGTTTTTCATTGGCATGCTTCCTCCCACTCTCCTTACCTTCCACAGGAGACGGGACCCAAGAAAGGCAGACCTGCCCACTATCTGCTCTTTATTAACGAGGGGCTTTGGGATCATGTGAACTACATCTTCTGTAGACTGAGAGGCCAGCCTTGGAGAGAAACAAAGTTTGGTCAGGATTTCTCAGGCTCCTCTTGTGATAGAGCCATGTACCAGGGGAAGCTTTTGGAGGGGGATGTTTTAAATGCAGAAGGCCTGAGAGCAAGTGGAGCTGAGTATTTGTGCTCCTGAGGCCTGATGTCCCTGGAGGGGCTCCCAGCTGGCTTGGTCATCCAGAATTTTCAGTCCCTGTGCTTAGACTCATTCCTGCAAGGAGACACTATCCTAACTAGGGTACTATACAATTTATCATACAGATTAGGACATTTTTAAGAATAAAAGAGATTATCAGAATAATTAAAATAATATAGTTTTAAAAGTATTTTTGAATGACAAATTATTGAATTTATAATGGGTCAGCTGGTAAAGAATCTGCCTGCAATGTGGGAGACCTAGATTCAATCCCTGGTTTGGGAAGATCCCCTGGAGAAGGCATAGGCTACCCATTCCAGTATTCTGGTCTGGAGAATTCCATGGACTATATAGTCCATGGGGTCGCAAATGGTCAGACATTACCGAGAGACTGTCACTTCACACACTCAAAAACTATTTTCAAAAGTAAAAATACATGTTCATATGTATTAAAGATTTAAACATTTATGCTATTTGAGCATTAAAAAAAATAATAGTTTTTTTGGTACATAGTAACATACTTTAAAGTTCTCTTAGATGTAATCTGTCTCTAATAATACATCATAGGTGTTTTTTTCCTAAAGGCTATATTCTTTTTCAGTAAGGTCCCTTTATTTTTAATTTTTCATAAGATTTCCTAAAACACTCAAATTTGCATTTTATAGTTAATTTGAATTGTTAGCAGCTTTTTTTCTTCGTAGTTATAATCTAAATTGAAAAGTTAAAAATTTTAAAGTCTGCATAATACCTGATAAGCTCAGAACAAAGTGAAAGAGTTTCAATTCTAATTTTATTTTATTTTTTGCATTAAAATATATAAATACTTAAATCCAAATATTTTCATAGGTACTTTCTTTGTTTCTTCTTTAACTGTCAATTTTGCACCTTTGTATGACAAATATTTTTTAAAGGAAAAAATCATCAAAAATTCTCTGTCATGATTCTTTTGAGTATTTAAACAAATATACATATTACAGAAATATAGGCCTTTCAATTTCATTTTATTGTGGTATAGAATGCAAATTTATGCAATTAAAAATAAAACATTTATCTAACAGTTCTTTGGTAAGTCAAAATAATGGAAAGCACAATTATGAAATTTTAAAATTAAATCTTTAAACATTTGAACTCTCATTGTTTATTTTGTTCAATTCCTCCTTTGCTTTTATGTGGCTTAGTTTCAGTATCTTGTTTGCTTTAGTTTCAATAATTGCAATTTGCTAAAATGTAGAGGCTGAAGTTTTGGGGAGCTCCTCTTATTGAATACTTTGAATAAGCACTTCCAACTGATTTTAAACAAAATGTTTCAAAATTTAAATAATATATTTACAAAATTGTTCAATGTCATTATAGGACACATATGTTGAGTTAGAAATTTGTTCTTGAAAGACTCAAACATTTCTAAAATCTAACTAATTTAAATGGACAAAAAAAAGTGAATTTATATGCCACCTTACCTAAGTATTTTCTTGCTTCAACATCAGTGTTGCCATGAAAATTATGTAGCTCAGTTATTTTATCTTTATATTTATAAAAATATTCATAAATTTTGATAACACAGTTTCTATTACAATTGGTAGAGTATCGCAGCTTGTTTGAACACAATTATGAATCATCTGTATAGAAATCAATTCCAGTACATTTTTGTTCCATAGCACTATTTTTCCCCCCATAGTTCTGAACACTACCAAAATTTGTAAACATAGAATGACTGCAAAAACAAGTAATTTAATCCTTAGTGTTGCACTTTGTAACTGAATTTACAGTAATAGCATTCAAAATAATTTCAGGCATTTTGCTTTAAACAAAATAAAATCCTGAAAGTTTTACTTTGATTCCATGAAAAAACTTTTGGAAATTTTTAACTATTGCTAGAAGTAATGGGATTTTTTGGTGACACCAGATGACACAGATTGAAATTGGCATCATTTAATAGTTTGGCTGGATCATGGAAAAAGCAAGAGAATTCCAGAAAAACATCTATTTCTGCTTTACTGACTATGCCAAAGCCTTTGACTGTGTGGGTCACAATAAACTGTGGAAAATTCTGAAAGAGATGGGAATACCAGACCACCTGACCTGCCTCTTGAGAAACCTGTATGCAGGTCAAGAAGCAACAGAACTAGACATGGAACAACAGACTGGTTCCAAATAGGAAAAGGAGTGCGTCAAGGCTGTATATTGTCACCCTGCTTATTTAACTTATATGCAGAGTACATCATGAGAACCGCTGGCCTGGGTGAAGCATAAGCTGGAATCAAGATTGCCAGGAGAAATATCAATAACCTCAGATGTGCAGATGACACCACCCTTATGGCAGAAATAAAGAGGAGAGTAAAAAATTGGCTTAAAGCTCAACATTTAGAAAACTAAGATCATGGCATCCAGTCCCATCACTTCACGGCAAATAGATGGGGAAACAGTGGAAACAGTGGCTGACTTTATTTTTGGGGGCTCCCAAATCACTGCAGATGGTGATTGCAGCCATGAAATTAAAAGACATTTACTCTTTGGAAGGAAAGTTATGACCAACCTGCAGCTGCTGCTGCTGAGTCGCTTCAGTCGTGTCCGACTCTGTGTGACCCCACAGATGGCAGCCCACCAGGCTCCCCCGTCCTTGGGATTCTCCAGGCAAGGGCAGTGGAGTGGGTTGCCATTTCCTTCTCCAGTGCATGAAAGTGAAAAGTGAAAGTGAAGTTGCTCAGTCGTGTCCAACTCAGCAACCCCATGGACTGCAGCCTACCAGGCTCTTCCATCCATGGGATTTTCCAGGCAAGAGTACTGGAGTGGGTCGCCATTGCCTTCTCCAATGACCAACCTAGACAGCATATTAAAAAGCAGAGACATTACTTTGTCAACAAAGGTCCGTCTAGTCAAGGCTATGGTTTTTCCAGTAGTCATGTATGGATGTGAGAGTTGGACTATAAAGAAAGCTGAGTGCAGAAGAATTGATGCTTTTGAACTGTGGTGTGGGAGAAGACTCTTGAGAGTCCCTTGGACTGGAAGGAGATCCAACCAGTCCATCCTAAAGGAGATCAGTCCTGACTGTTCATTGGAAGGACTGATGTTGAAGCTGAAACTCCAATACTTTGGCCACCTGATGTGAAGAACTGACTCATTGGAAAAGACCCTGGTGCTGGGACAGAATGAAGGCAGGAGGAGAAGGTGATGACAGAGGATGAGATGATTGGATGGCATCACCAACTTGATGGACGTGAGTTTGAGTAAACTCTGGGAGATGGTGATGGACAGGGAGGCCTGGTGTGCTGCGGTTCATCAGGTGGCAAAGAGTCAGACATGACTGAACAACTGAACTGAAATGAATAGTTTGGCAAGTTCTGCTTATGTTAATGTAGTCAAAATATTATCAGCTACCTCTTTACACAGGTATGTATATAAAGAAGCTTGGAATTTAAAAAGGACAAAATTAAAATAGAAAAAGATCATTGCTGCTGCTGCTAAGTTGCTTCAGTCGTGTCTGACTCTGTGCGACCCCATAAATGGCAGCCCACCAGGCTCCTCTGTCCATGGGATCTTCCAGGCAAGAATACTGGAGTGGGTCGCCATTGTCTTCTCCAGAAGGTCATTGGAGCTACATCAAAAGACATGCTTCAAAACGGGTTGTACAAATATACCTTCTGAAGCTGCACCTGCTTAACTCTTGTATTCAGCCCCAGTCTTCTTAAATGAACTATTAACTTTTGAAGCAGTCTCTGGTGCTTTATTAGATTTGTAGCTTCTCATTTTCAAGTGGTCAATGATTTCACCGTGGGTCCCATTGTGGGTCATAAATGTGTACATTTTGTGCAAGTTTTGTTCTCATAATTAACTTCCTTGGAAAATGGAAGTTCTGTGCTTCAGTTTTCATTAAACTCATACTTTTACATCCTTTAGGTCATTTCTCTTGAATGGGTTCTTGAAAAATAAACATTGTCAAACAATAAACAGTTGTGCATTTAATACATTATGGAGGCAAAGCCTCCATAGGTTCCAACTACACAGCTCTACAGCAGGACTGCTCGTGGTCTATTTCCTGGGTATAATTATCTAACCCATAACTCTACGTGTTTTCCATTGACATGATGCTTGGTGACTGTGCATTACAGAGAATGTCACAAGATGACACACTAAGTGGCTGGCAAGGTCAACACCACGGAGTATTTGACTCACCATGGCCTGAGACCTTTTGTCCCTAGCAACTTGTGACTGCATATACCTCATTTTATCAGTGAGGGCCCTCCATGGTGGCAAGGAAGCATGACCTATCTTGCTTCTGGAAAGAATTGGGAAAAGAAAAATGAGATATTGCTGGTTTCTTTCAGATTTTCCACATGTTAAAGTGAAAACAACATTGCACAGCCATTTCATATACTATTCAAATGTCCACCCAATCCATTCTGGCTTGTTTTGACATAGCTACTAATAAAAACACGATTAAAAACTGAAGTGTCTAAGACAAATGCTTACATCAAAAGGATGCTGAGAATATAATTGTAAACTGGGGCTCTTCTGAACAAACTGGGATATATAATCACCCTCGGTAAGTATTAGTTGCTCAGTCATTTCTGACTTTCTGCGACCCCATGGACTGTAGCCCACCAGGCTCCTCTGTTAATGGAATTCTCCAGGCAAACATACTGGAGTGGGTAACCATTCCCTTCTTCAGGGGGGATCCTCCCAACCCAAGGATCAAACCTATGTCTCCTGCATTGTAGACAGATTCTTTACCATCTGAGCCACCCATGAAGCTTCTTAAACCATTAAGTTATTTATAGTGTTGATCACTCAGTCATGTTCGATTCTTTGCAACCCCGTGGACTGTAGCCTGCCATGCTCCTCTGTCCGTGGGATTTCCCAGGCAAGAATACTGGAGTGGGTTGCCATTCCCTTCTCCAGGGCATCTTCCCAATCCAGAGACCGAAACTGGGTGTCCTATATTGCAGGCAGGTTCTTTACTGTCTGAGCCAAGAGCGAAGCCCAATAATCACCCGTAACCTCAATCATTTCTTTCTTTTTTTTTTGCTGGGGTGAATTTGGCTACGTGACACAGTCTGCTTGTCTTTCGAGTTGTCATTAGATAAACCTTATCGTGTATTTATTCTTAAAGTAAAGCAAGTCACTGACTTTTGAGTTTATTTAACTTCTGAAACAGGACCTTTAATAAAGCATATTACAAACATTGTGCTTGGCCTCATGCTATGAAAAAAGTCCCAGTACCCATCTGGTCCACAAGGCCTTGTGGAAGAGGGCCCCCCCGCTCCCTTCTCTTCAGCTCCAGCTTGTTCCATTTCTTCTACATCCTGACCTTCTGCCAAGCTTGTCTCGGTTCAGTTCTTCAGATAAACCAAGTCTTATCTGTACTCATAGCCCTTAAAGGCTGCTCCCTCTGCTAGGCTTGCCCTTCCTCCCATGCTTCCAAGCTTGGCTCCATGTCTTCTTGGGGATGACCTCAGCTCAAGCTTCACCTCTTTAGAGAGTTCCCCACTGGCTGCTTACCTAGGAGAGGTCTCCTTTGGCTTTTCTCAATCTCAGCTCATATTTGTTTCCTTCATAGCATTTACTGCTTTTTGTTGCAGTTAGTTTATTTGTTGGCTTCTTTATTTTATACAATAACAGTCCCTACCATGAGAATGTAAGACCCAGGCCCTTTTCATCTTCATATCCCCAGGGGTGAAAAGGGTGGCTGGCACTAAGCACAAATAAATATTTGTTGGATGAATGAATAACATACATTAATATTGTGATTAAGATGCCAAATACATGTCAAAAGATTTATAAACAGCTGGGTCATATACACTGTATATGAAAATGTTGATTATAATACCAAGTTTCTAAAAAAAGTCTTATTTTAATAATGGTTTCTATTTTATATTTAGTAAGTTATTCTCAAGGGTACCACTTCTGTTCATTACAGAAACACTTCCCAGACTCTCCAAGTCCGAAAAAAAAAACAGGCAGCTGTTCAGGTCTACTTGCTGAGATGGTCCTGTGGCCATTAACATCCATCCAAGCACATAGGGTTTAAACACTGGGGAACTGAGAATTTAAGCCAAGAACTTCCTTTCAGCTTTTTACCTTTATAAACCTGCCCTTGTATGGAATTGTGGTTTTTGAACAGATGGTTGAAATGGCTTCGGTAATGGAAGAGTTTGTTATGCTGTTTTCATAAGCTACAAACCACTGATAACTTTATTTGCATTATTTGATAAACATGCTCCATCCTTCTCTGCATTTCTGCTCTGCAAATGTTCTGATTTCTGGAAAAAATTTACTCTAACTCTATTAAACCTTTTGTAAAACAAAATGAACATCTCCTCATACTTTATCATTTAAAAAGATAATTCCTTGAGTTTGGTTTTAAACTATGCTCATTCTTTTAGTTCCAATGAATGTCATAATCACAAACAAATAATTTGTGAAATATTTTTAATGCACTGCATTTTTTCAATTATTCATTGGAAATAAAAGAATTCTTTATAATTAAATATTCCAGGTATGGTTTGGGCTAAGGGAGGTAACAGGTTATTAGAGAAATTAGAAACTTAGGAAATTAGAGAGAACTGTGTTAATTCTCCATGAATAAGGGACAGAAACTAGTACCTCAAATCACATACGAAAACCAGTCTCATTTCTATAGTCTTTGTGTTTTTCAACTCTCAACAATAATGGTATGGCTAAATATCTAATAGGAGAAGGCAATGGCACCCCACTCCAGTACTCTTGCCTGGAAAAATCCCATGGATGAAGGAGCCTGGTAGGCTGCAGTCCATGGGGTCACTAAGAGTCAGACACAACTGAACGACTTCACTTTCACTTTTCACTTTCATGCATCGGAGAAGGAAATGGCAACCCACTCCAGTGTTCTTGCCTGAGAATCCCAGGGACGGAGGAGCCTAGTGGGCTGCCTTCTATGGGGTTGCACAGAGTCGGACACGACTGAAGCGACTTAGCAGCAGCAGCAGCAGCAGCAGCAGCAGCAAATATCTAATAGTGAAGGATTAATTGGATAAATTACAGTACATCCATGCTCTGGAATATAATAAGGCATTAAACATGTTGTAAAATTATGTGCTGTGTGCTGTGCTTAATCGCTCAGTCGTGTCTGAAACTTTGTGACCCCATGGACAGCAGCGCACCAGTCTCCTCTTTCCTTGAGGATTCTTCAGGCAAGAATATTGGAGTGGGTTTCCATGCCCTCCTGCAGGGAATCTTCCCAACCCAGGGATCAAACCCAGGTCTCACACATTGCAGGCATTCTTTACTGCCTGAGCCACCAGGGAAGCCCAAGAATACTAGAGTGGGTAGCCTATCCCTTCTCCAAGGGATCTTTCTGGACCAGGAATCAAACCAGGGTCTCCTGCATTGCAGGCAGATTCTTTACCAACAGAGCTACCAGGGAAGCCCTATAGAAGAATTAATGACAAAAAACTAAAAGTGAAAAAGGCAGGAAGTACAAGCATATGTGCAACATGATATCATTTTTTAAATACAGGAAGGCAGAGAAATGTTTATGCGGAGGGAAAAAGGACTGGCTGGTAATGTCAATATGTCAAAATACTAATGATGGTTTTCCCTGAGTGGTGGGATTCTTCGTCCGTTCCTCTCTTTCCTTCCTTTCTCTCGTCACTCCTTCTTTCCTTATCAAGATTAATGAAGAAAAGAAAGAAGGATAGGGAACAATTAGAGTTAGCAACAGTTAATTTTCTCATTATAAATACATATTAATATCATTTAAAAATTAGAAAAGTACCAGAGGAGATATGAGAGGGAGAGTATGAACTACTCACTATACTCCTACCTCCCTGCCCTCCAGTTTTCTTCCCTAGAAACCACCTCTGTTAATACCTTTTTGTATTCAAATATATAATTAGAAGTTTGACCTTTTTTTGATCTTTTTTTTTTTTCTTTTCTCACAGAATTGTTAAGCCCTAATAATGCACAAAAGCAGCTGGCTTGCTACATACCTCTCACTGGCAGTTTTCTTTCCTGGCTTTGTTCCCTTGCCTTTGAGTATTGCCTTCAGAGTTCCAAATAAACTACTTGCATTCAAATCAGTATTTCAGTCCTCTTCTGGGAACCCAAATTAAAACACGAAAGATGTTATTTAATTTTCATGAAGCTCTGTGAGGTTGATCACACCATAATGGTGTGATCACTCACCTAGAGTCAGACATCTTGGAGTGAGAAGTCAAGTAGACCTTAGGAAGCATCACTATGAATAAAGCTAGTTGAGGTAATAGAATGCCAGCTGAGCTATTTCAAATTCTAGAAGATGATGCTGTGAAAGTGCTGCACTCAATATGCCAGCAAATTTGGAAAATTCAGCAGTGGCCCCAGGACTGGAAAAGGTCAGTTTTCATTCTAATCTCAAAGAAAGGCAGTGCCAGAGAATGCTCAAACTACTACACATTCGCACTCATTTCACATGCTAGCAAATTAATGCTCAAAATTTTCATAGCTAGGCTTCAACAATTCATGAACCAAGAACTTCCAGATGTTCAAGCTTGATTTTAAAAAGGCAAAGGAACCATAAATCAAATTGCCAACATCCATTGGAATATAGAAAAAGCAATAGAATTCCAGAAAACCATTTATTTCTGCTTCATTGACTATGCTAAAGCCTGTGACTGTGTGGATCACAACAAACTGTGGAAAATTCTAAAAGAGATGGGAATACCAGACCACCTTATCTGCCTCCTGAAAAACCTGTATGGAGGTCAAGAAACAACAATTAGAACTGGACATGAACAACAGACTGGTGCCAAATTGGGAAAGGAGTACATCAAGGCCTGATGTTGAGGCTGAAACTCCAATACTTTGGCCACCTGATGCGAAGAACTGACTCATTGGAAAAGACCCTGGTGCTGGGACAGATTGAAGGCAGGAGGAGAAGGGGATGACAGAGGATGAGATGATTGGATGACATCACCAACTCAATGGACATGAGTTTGGGTAAACTCCAGGAGTTGATGATGGACAGGGAGGCCTGGTGTGCTGCAGTCCATGGGGTGGCAAAGAGTCGGACATGACTGAGAAACTGAAGTGAACTGAACTGAAATTTGGAGATACTAAGACTCACTTGAGGCCCTTACCCCACAGTTAAAGTGCATTGAATGGAATGCTCACTTTAAAAAAATGCCTGAAAAAAAATAAAAATAAATAAAAATAAAAAAATGCCTGAGAGAGACCCTGGGAAATTGAACAATTTTCTGTAATTTCTTAAGTGTTATGTGATTCTCCTAAAACTAACACACACTGTTAATCAACTATACTTCAATATAAAATAAAAAGTTTTAAAAAACTAATTCAAATATTTTGGAATGATAGACTGATTTGAGGATAATCCTACCATCATAATTAAATGAATTTAAATAATCTGAACTTACATTCAGTTTCCATTCATTTAGGCCTTTGTTATCTAAGATTATTCTACATCTCAAAAATACTATAAATATACAAAGACACACATATATTAAAACACATATATATGTCTACATATTAATATATAAATGTACATATGTACATATATAAGTTTACATATATAAATACATATATATATACATACACACATATAATCTTAGAGGAAATATTTCTGAGATCAAAGAATTACAGACATGACAATATAAAATGATTTGGAGGTTGTCATTATTGTAAATAGTCCAACAAAATAATATTAGCTTTTAGGTAATACTCAAGTGTAGGAAATGGTGTTGTGTACTAAAGACTAAAGATAAATCTTCAATAAGTTCTTAAATTTTAACTTTTATGAAAAAGTCAAAGGAAAAGGACAAATAAAATCATTAGTACACTGAGACAATGTCAAGGGAGGAAAATCAGTTGATTAAACATTCAGAGTCTTCCAGAGCATGCATATTCATCTGTGGGACCCCAGGATGAGCCCATTGATGAACATACGTATTTCTTGATGGTGTGTTAGAATTTTCAAAAACTTAGTTATTTTCATGTTAGGGGAAGTCAGAGTCTGATGGAACTGGCTTGTACTAACCAAATTTGTAAGAGCCTGATTAATGACCAGGTTGCTGATTAAGTAATTTGAAGTGAAAAAAAAAATAGACCTAGTTAGGGGTCTAGAATATTTATGTTCTCAGGTCAATGTTTTCTCTCACTTGTGCAAAAGTGCCGGGAATTTGAGTTACTATTTTAAGATGCTTGGTGAAAACAAATTCAGAATAAAAGAGGCTAGATCATCTTAATGAAAAGTATCATTAATTATAAGGAATCAACTGAAGTAGAAATGATTTGGATAAAGTGTATTTTTTTTTCCAGAGGCTCAGACTGTATATTCTCAATGGAATTTTAAAAATTCTCTTTTTAATACATTCTGGTGATATTGCTCAAGTCCCCACAGAAAAATTCACCTCTAAATTATGAGTTAAAGACCATTTGTCACTGATTCATTTGCTGGTGGTGGTTTATTCGCTAAGTCGTGTCTGACTTATTCCTTAAGTCGACTTACTAAGTCGACTTATTCACTAAGTCGACTTATTTGCTAAGACGTGTCTGACTCTTGCAACCTTTTGGACTGTAGCACGCCGGGCTCCTCTGTCCATGGGATTTTCCAGTATTTTTCGAGAATACTGAAGTTATGTTGCCATTTCCTCTGGACCCAGGAATTGAATCCCAGTCTCCTGCATTGCAGGTGGACTCCTGCATTGGAGGCGGATTCTTTACCAACTGAGCGACGAGGGAAGCCCTGATAGGACTTTGCTATAAAAGAAATTAGATTCCGCCCACGCCAAAATTCAAGCCAAAATAGTTGGGGCTAGCAAATGAGTCAGGGCTTCTCTCCTAGCTCAGTCGGTAAAGAATCCACCTGCAATGCAGGAGACCTGGTTTCGGTCTCTGGATCAGGAAGGTCCCCTGGATAAGGAAATGGCAACCCACTCCAGTATTCTTGCCTGGAAAATCCCATGGACAGAGGAGCTCAGCGGGCAACAGTCTATGGGGTCTCAAGAGTCGGACACGACTCAGCAACTAAACCACCACCTATCAGTACAATTGAGAGAGGTTTCCCTCATAATATTTTTCTTCTTTATCATTTACTTCACAATATTTTTCTATCAATTTCCACTTCTTTCTTTAAACATTGTTATCTACTTCCCCTGCCAATGACCTTTACCTTTATGTCATTTGGATCACCATGCTACAGACTGAATGCTTTGGAAATACTGAAAGACTGCACTTTTATGCAATTGCAATGTGTTGGTTCCATTTTACTGGCACTTACCACTAAAACACTTGACTAACAAACGAGTTGAGAAACAAGGGATGGAATTTCTGCCTTATGGATCCCCCCAATGTTCTTCATTGTAAGAATCAAGTTGGGGGAGATACCAAATAAACTGTACTCCCCACATTTTCTGTGGACAGAATTTAAGAGTTCAGTGTCATGCACTATTAGATATATTAGGAGCAAGATAGCATGTTCTTCCTTTCAATCTTCATTTTGTTAGCATTTATATAGTGTCTGTGTAGAGAAGTGTCAGGAGGTAATGGTCCTTAGATTTCTCACATTTCTAAACATCTTCCGTGTAGAGACATTGACTGCCTTTGTTCTGGAGTATTTTTTCAGGGATGTTTATAAAGCAAACTACCTTAGAGGGAGGAAGTATCTCTTTCAACCACAAAAAGCCACCATGCTTGCTGTTCAGTATAAAAGACCCGGTTCCTGAAGCTCAGAGTTCTCTCAAATGCTGACGCTAGCTACTGCTACAGCTCTAAGTAATAAAGTCTTTTGTCTCTGACCCAGGAATATCACCACCTGTGCCAGCATCTATGAAACTGTCAAGCTAATTCGTTAACTCGAAAGTAGGACAAAATCTCCTGCCCTTCACAGTTCCTGAGAGCAAGTGCTCAAAAAACAAAACAAAACAAAACAAAAACCTGTTGAATGAATGAATTCAAAAGAATGTTTAGGGGGTCTTATCATTCTTCTGAATAATGAACAGTTACCCAGAGAAAGAGCCTAAGAACTTCTCTTTGCAAGGAGCTATTTCACAATATATTTTCATCAAAGTACCAGTGTGTGTTAGTCAGCCTGTGTTTATTTTAGATATCAGTGTTGACTTTAAAATGTTGGCAGCGGTGTGTTTGGACTTGGCTAAACACTGAGTTGTACGATGGGAACCGTATGTTTATTTTAGCATTACCTAGTCATATAGGAACTCCAGACCTTCGATAGTTTTGCTTCTGCATCAGTGACCCTAATGGACAAGGCCTCAGTTTTGGTTCACAGAACTGAAATTCTATTCTCTTTCGAGAAGTAATTATTTATCTTAAAAACAATGCTTTCACTTGGAGCACAGAATGCTAACTTAGATGTTTATTTTTCCATCTGCTCCATTTTAGAACACCTGACAAATCTGAGCCTAGAAGCTCTTTACCAAAGGGAAGTGACCGAGTCTCCCTGTGTGGCAGATGGCCAAGCTGCTACCTCTTCCCCCTCCCCTCCGCCACCCAACCCAGTGAATCATGACTCCAAGAGTCTGAGGAGAGTGCTGGTGCCAGGCAGCTGGGGATCCAGGAAAAAAAAAAATGCTTCCCAAAGATAGACAAGTAATTTAAGGTTAATCGTCATGCATAACTATCTTAGAAACTGTCCGGCATGTCAGGAGGGAGAAAGTACTGGGATGCAGGAGACACAGATTTTCTTCTAGATTTGTCACATTTTCTGTGATCCTGGGCAAGTCATTTGAGCCCTTTGAGTTTTAGTTTTTCCAGTTGTCAAATGGTAAGAATACCTGCTCTGCCTATATGTAATACTGTTTCATGTATCAAATGAAATAGCTCAGGCTTAACTGGTGGTTCAGTGGTGAAGAATCCGCCTGTCAGTGGAGGAGACATGGGTTCCAGCCCTAGTCCAGGGAAGATTCCACATGCTGTGGAGCAACTAAGCTGGTGTGTCACAACTAACAAGCCTGTGCCCTAGAGCCCAGAAGCCACGACAAGAGAAGGCACTGCAATGAAAACCCTGTGCACTGCAGCTAGAGAGTAGCCCCTGATTGCTGCAACAAAAGAAAGGTCACACAGCAACGAAGAGCCAGCATGACCAAAAATAAATAAAATTATTTAAAAAAATAAAGTAGCTCAGTTCACTTCAGTCGCTCAGCTGTGTCTGACTCTTTGCAATCCCATGGACTGCAGCACATCAGGCCTCCCTGTCTATCACCAACTCCCGGAGTTTACTCAAACTCATGTCCATTGAGTTGGTGATGCCATCCAACTATCTCATCCTCTGTTGTCCCCTCCTCCTCCTGCCTTCAATCTTTCCCAGCATCAAGTTCTTTTCCAGTGAGTCAGTTCTTCGCATCAGGTGGCCAAAGGATTGGAGTTTCAGCTTCAACATCAGTCCTTCCAATGAATATTCAGGACTGATTTCCTTTAGGATGGACTGGTTGGATCTCCTTGCAGTCCAAGGGACTCTCAAGAGTCTTCTCCAATACCACAGTTCAAAAGCATCAGTTCTTCGGTGCTCAGCTTTCTCTACAGTCCAACTTTCACATCCATCCATGACTACTGGAAAAACTTTGACTAGATGGACCTTTGTTGGCAAAGTAATGTCTCTCCTTTTTAATATGCTGTCTAGGTTGGTTATAACTTTTCTTCCAAGGAGTAAGTATCTTTTAATTTCATGGCAAGTCTAGTAAATAAATGTAGCAATCATATCACCCTTTTCTCAACATTTCAGTTATAAAGTTAGAAAGGCTTTGAAGACTCTGGTGGCTCAGTCAGTAAAGAATCTGCCTGCAATGTGGGAGACCTGGGTTTGATCCCTGGGTTGGAAGATCCCATGGAGAAGGAAATGGCAACCCACTCCAGTCTTCTTGCCTGGACATTTCCATAGACAGAGGAGCCCGGTGGGCTATAGTCCATGGGTAACAAAGAGTTGGACACAGCTGAGGACTAAGCACAGAAGACCTTTAGACAAGTTTACACAAATGGAAGTATTATTAGTATGGAGTACATCCACCATATTCCTTCTGAGTTTTTGCTTCACTTTTTTTGCACTGAACAAAAAAAATATTACTCTAAGGAAACAAATACAGTTGGGAATACCACATACACATAATTGAAATATTTAGATCCTGGCAAAACCAACTTGCTTTTTGGGGCACTTTGTATGTGATAAGCTGGATCAAAGCAATCAAAACTAAAACAGAATCAAATAGTCAAATCAGCATTTAATAAAGATACAGAAGTTATGATTTCTTTCTGACTCATTAGATGTTCTTAAAGGAGTTAATCAATTAACTTTGACACAATTTGCCCCAATAAGACCCTGAACAGGATAAAGAATGCTAACAGCTTGTTGATTTCTGTCATGAATCACCTTCCTGGGTGGTGTAGAAAGACTTTTCCTGATTCTTAGAGAAGAGGAACTGATTACACAGGGTCTTTGTGGAACCAAATCACTATCGCTATAATAAAAAATTGTATGTTTTGACATGGAATGGGAGAAAAGAATTAATATTCATATTTTAGTTTTCACTGTATGGTGTAACAATGTAATACTAAGACTAGTTTTCAGGGAAATATGGAATAAAATTCATAAATATGTGCTGATAGAGATGTTCATAAAATTGACAGATGGGATAAATATTCCTTTTTTATAACTTAAATAACATGCAGAAACTAATATGCTCCATTTGGATTTTAACAAACAGTCCTAAATGTGGTATATTTGTCCTAATATAAAAATGCAATGTTACTGAGCAAAACAGATGAAACAACCTCCAGAAAAGCATTTTTGAAACTTCAAATTTCATCTTTAGGCTCATCTGTAAATGGGTTATTGTCATTTTACAGTGCTTCCTTAATAAACTGTAATCACCAGTTTCATGTTCTTATGAGATAATCCTTTTAATAATGGATCTATGACTTGGCTATAAGATAAAGTGGTGAATTATTTACGTATAGATATATTATCTCTAATTGTGATTCATTTGTAACTTTCTGTTCAAGGATATCTTTATAGTACTGAGTCTACCATATGTGTTTCAAGATATGATGATTTCCTAAAACACTCAGTAAATAACAGCGTCTCCATCGTGAATTTTAATTCTACTTTGGACACAAGACTCTTGAAGCAATCACCTTGTTAATCACTCATGTGTTTTCAGAAAAGACAGATATTCTAGTTTTTGCTATAAAAAAAAAAAC
Organism: Bos indicus; assembly: GCF_029378745.1. Classification (NCBI taxonomy): domain Eukaryota; kingdom Metazoa; phylum Chordata; class Mammalia; order Artiodactyla; family Bovidae; genus Bos; species Bos indicus. Next base: position 119,146,107 of record NC_091760.1, read on the forward strand.
CAGCAAATGTTTTTGAGCAGATACAACTGGAGAATATTCTCATTGGCAGTCAGATCAAGCTAGCTGAAAAGGTGCAGGAAGAACAACAACAATAAATAACCATATGTTTTCCTGCCTAATTTAATGTTTATTACTTTATCTATAACATAATACCAATATTAGTAAAATAAATTTTAGGACAAACTAGAGTACATAGCAACCATCTCTCCAGATGAATCTGAGCATAAATTTTCACTAATTCACTTTCATTTATTTCCATAAATTTAACATGAATGTGGAATACCTTTGTTTTTTCCTGTTGACCAGGTGAAGCTTCTAAATATCTTCCTAATGAAAAAACTCAAACATACACAATGGTAGAAAAAAACAGTATAATAAAACCCCATGTACCAATCAAGCAACTTGAACAAATATAAACACATGGTCAATCTCATTTTATCTATACTTCATTTCATTTTATTCAAAAATACTTCAGTGTGTTTCTCTAAAAAATATGTAAATATTAAGAGAAAAACCACTCACATAAATGGAATATGGTTTCTGTGTTGGTGGAGTTTGGCAGAGTACAGCCTGAAGGGTAAGCATGGAGACTTAATGAAATGCCCGCAAATATTTGCAGGTTTAAATATTTATTTCGAAACAGAAGAGCCATTGTATTTCCTGGTGGCTCTATAATTCCAGTTAGTTGGCACCTGCAAAGCCATTTCTAATACCTTTTATAACTAGTTGTGAGTGGATGGAGGAATACTTTGGTGGTTCAAGAAAACCTGGGAAACTTCATGTGTTCTTGTGGGGGATTGGTGGAGTAGGATGGTTTTACCCAGTCACAAAGCAGCAGGGAAAGAAGTCCTGAGACACTCCATGTGCAGAGGAAACTTTCTGCTTTTCTCACACTCAGTACCAGTCTCTAGTCTGGAGTACTTCTTCCTTAATGTGCTGTCATTGACTTTATCTTTCTCTGGTCTGGCCCCATGGTTTGTACACACAGTAAGAAAAAGACATTATAAAAGAGACCCAGCCCTACGTAAATATATAGTGGATTTCTGCAGTGTTTGCTCAGCTCTTCAGAACTTACAAATTTCATAGATATTGCCACCTTTAAACTTCACCATAACCCTGCTGGTGGCTATTATTTTGCCTGATTTATGGTGACTGAGCCAAAGATCAAAGTCAAGGGACTTACCAAGGTCATGGAGGAGATGAAGCTGGGGCACAAGAGTTCTCTGGCAGGCTCATGTTTGTTCAAGTTTTCTGTGCTGTCTCTGGGTTAAAGCTTGTTTGTTTTTAATAAATTTTTAAAGTTGTAAAGGATTAGGAACGGAGTATGGAATGAGTTTACAGTGTTTAATTGCTTAAATACATTATCCTCAATGGTGAAAAATTGAAAGCATTTCCTCTAAAGTCAGGAACAAGACAAGGGTGCCCACTTTCACCATTACTATTCAACATAGTTTTGGAAGTTTTGGCCACAGCAATCAGAGCAGACAAAGAAATAAAAGGAATCCAAATTGGAAAAGAAGAAGTAAAACTCTCACTATTTGCAGATGACATGATCCTCTACATAGAAAACCCTAAAGATTCCACCAGAAAATTACTAGAACTAATCAATGACTATAGTAAAGTTGCAGGATATAAAATCAACACACAGAAATCCCTTGCATTCCTATACACTAATAATGAGAAAACAGAAAGAGAAATTAAGGAAACAATTCCATTCACCATTGCAACGGAAAGAATAAAATACTTGGGAATATATCTACCTAAAGAAACTAAAGACCTATATATAGAAAACTATAAAACACTGGTGAAAGAAATCAAAGAGGACACTAATAGATGGAGAAATATACCATGTTCATGGATTGGAAGAATCAATATAGTGAAAATGAGTATACTACCCAAAGCAATCTATAGATTCAATGCAATCCCTATCAAGCTACCAACAGTATTCTTCACAGAGCTAGAACAAATAATTTCACAATTTGTATGGAAAAACAAAAAACCTCGAATAGCCAAAGCTATCTTGAGAAAGAAGAATGGAACTGGAGGAATCAACCTACCTGACTTCAGGCTCTACTACAAAGCCACAGTTATCAAGACAGTATGGTACTGGCACAAAGACAGAAATATAGATCAATGGAACAAAATAGAAAGCCCAGAGATAAATCCACGGACCTAGGGACACCTTATCTTTGACAAAGGAGGCAAGAATATACAATGGATTAAAGACAATCTCTTTAACAAGTGGTGCTGGGAAATCTGGTCAACCACTTGTAAAAGAATGAAACTAGATCACTTTCTCACACCATACACAAAAATAAACTCAAAATGGATTAAAGATCTCAACGTAAGACCAGAAACTATAAAACTCCTAGTGGAGAACATAGGCAAAACACTCTCTGACATACATCACAGCAGGATCCTCTATGACCCACCTCCCAGAATATTGGAAATAAAAGCAAAAATAAACAAATGGGACCTAATTAACCTTAAAAGCTTCTGCACATCAAAGGAAACTATTAGCAAGGTGAAAAGACAGCCTTCAGAATGGGAGAAAATAATAGCAAATGAAGCAACTGACAAACAACTATTCTCAAAAATATACAAGCAACTCCTACAGCTCAACTTCAGAAAAATAAATGACCCAATCAAAAAATGGGCCAAAGAACTAAATAGACATTTCTCCAAAGAAGACATACAGATGGCTAACAAACACATGAAAAGATGCTCAACATCACTCATTATCAGAGAAATGCAAATCAAAACCACTATAAGGTACCAGTTCACACCAGTCAGAATGGCTGCGATCCAAAAGTCTACAAACAATAAATGCTGGAGAGGGTGTGGAGAAAAGGGAACCCTCTTACACTGTTGGTGGGAATGCAAACTAGTACAGCCACTATGGAGAACAGTGTGGAGATTCCTTAAAAAACTGGAAATAGAACTGCCTTATGATCCAACAATCCCACTGCTGGACATACACACTGAGGAAACCAGAAGGGAAAGAGATACGTGTACCCCAATGTTCATTGCAGCACTGTTTATAATAGCCAGGACATGGAAGCAACCTAGATGTCCATCAGCAGATGAATGGATAAGAAAGCAGTGGTACATATACACAATGGAGTATTACTCAGCCATTAAAAAGAATACATTTGAATCAGTTCTAATGAGGTGGATGAAACTGGAGCCTATTATACAGAGTGAAGTAAGCCAGAAGGAAAAACACCAATACAGTATACTAACGCATATATATGGAATTTAGAAAGATGGTAACAATAACCCTGTGTACGAGACAGCAAAAGAGACACTGATGTATAGAACAGTCTCATGGACTATGGGAGAGGGAGAGGGTGGGAAGATTTGGGAGAATGGCATTGAAACATGTAAAATATCATGTATGAAACAAGATGCCAGTCCAGGTTCAATGCACGATACTGGATGCTTGGGGCAAGTGCACTGGGATGACCCAGAGGGATGGTATGGGGAGGGAGGAGGGAGGATGGTTCAGGATGGGGAACACATGTATACCTGTGGTGGATTCATTTTGATATTTGGCAAAACTAATACAATTATGTAAAGTTTAAAAAAAAAAAAAAAAAGAGTTTAGGTACACAGGCTTTAAAGGAGCAAAACAGTAGTAGACCTTCCTCTTCCTTCTCCCACCTCCTGACTGGGAACAAAGATGCCTCTTGGCTTTTCATGGAGGGATGGGTCTCATTAAGGTGATCTCCACATTAATAGGAGAAGTGGAGTCAATGTATTGATCCCAGGTCCCTGTAAAAACAAAGGTCTTTTGTCTGGGTGCAGGGACAGAATTCAGTAGTCCGTGGGTTTGGATGAAGAAAAAATTTTTCCTGAACCTTTGGCACTTCCTTCAAATATGAATATGGATTCCAAACCACAGCAATTATTGTTTCTGTGAGTCTGTCACCAAAGTAAATGATTCCTCTCACATTACAATTGTTGTAAATATCTTGAAGATATCTTTTATGCTCATCACTATCTCAAAATATTGTTACTAGATTTGGAACTGGATTTTATTATTACCATGCTAATAAAGACACATGTATTATGTTATTATGAAGTTTAAAGGCCATTTTGATCATTGTATTTATTTAATTATCTATTTAACTGTAATAATATGTATTTTATTTTATACACTTAAAAACATTACTCCTAGAAGAAGCATAAGTATTAGTATGCTGTCATGGGGTCTGTAGTACTAATAAAAGTTTTAGAAACTTGCTTTAAAGGAACATTCACTGAAAATCCTAAATTATTCTTAAGGGATAAAATTTTCAAAGCTTTTTTTTTGGTTTAACGAAGAAACTAGGTTGAGGCAATAATTCCCTGATTTTATCGTCTCTTCCATCTCTCTACTTGGTCCATTGAACTGATAAAGAGCACAGTTGCAGTAAACTTTCATTGAGAATTATGCTCCTTTTTCTCCTTGGGAAAATGACCAACCTGCTAAAAACAGACCAAGCTTGGTTCATGGGACACTTCCCAAAAGGAGAGATGGCTTAAGCTGGAGAAAGTGAAAAGGAAAGGAATATCTGGGTGGAGGAATTAGCCAAGGACAAGACGTGACCTTTAAAAGGACATTCTGAGTTAAATCTGAAAACAGCATTTGTCTTTATGTGGAAAACCATGCCCTTTACTAACCCTTCTGTGTCCTCTCGACCACAGGTAATCAAATTATGCAGGAAATAATTTAATAATTTTATTTTCGGTTGACAAGCACTAAATTATATGTTAAATTTGTTTGCCTAAGGGAAGATATTTGTTGCACAATAACATCTGCTAATACATGTTCTTCTCAGAAAACCATTATATTGCAAATTTTAAATTTATGTACAGAAATGAAAGGGCCTAAGCATTTGGCTAATGTATACCTTCTTTAATATTTATTTATTTCTTTAGTTAGTTATTTCTGGCTGCATCGGGTCTTAATTGTGGCATGTGGAATCTTTTATTGTGGCACACAGGCTTAGTTGCCAAGGCATGTGGGAACTTCGTTCCCTGTCCAGGGATTGAACCCAAGTCCCAGCTTTGGAAACTGGATTCTCAACTACTGGACCACGAGGGAAGTTTCTTGACTAATATATTTTAATTATCCATATATATCAAGAGGAATTCAGAACTTCCATATGATTGTCTGAAAAAAAACCCTAATAATAGTTCAGCCTTCTACTTTGCTGCTAGAAATCCTTTTGCTTCATTTGCTATTTCTTCTTACATGTATTCACACTGGGCAGAATCTCTGAGAAATTAGTTAGGTGACCGTCAAGGGAAATATATAGAGCATAATGTTTAGAAACAGCAATAGCCAGAAAGAATGCATGGCTGTTCCTCTCAGAACTTGTATCTTTACAGTGTCAAATTCTGTGTTTTATTGAGCCGATGATACTCTTCATGTCACCATGTGTGTGCCCCAGCTGATCCATCTTCTGTAATATTCTTTCTGTTCCTGTTTACTCTCTACAACCTCAAGATCTGCTAGGGCTTCATTTTCTTGCAAAACTTAGCCTGATCCTTCCTCTTATTCCAGATGGTATTAATTGCTCCTCTGAAAGTTATGACCAACCTAGATAGCATATTAAAAAGCAGAGACATCACTTTGGCAACAAAGGTCTATCTAGTCAAGGCTATGGTTTTTCCAGTGGTCATGTATGGATGTGAGAGTTGGACTGTGAAGAAGGCTGAGCGCCGAAGAATTGATGCTTTTGAAATGTGGTGTGGGAGAAGACCCCTGAGAGTCCCTTGGACTGCAAGGAGATCCAACCAGTCCATCCTAAAGGAGATCAGTCCTGGGTGTTCATTGGTGGGACTGATGTTGAAGCTGAAACTCCAATCCTTTGACCACCTGATGCGAAGAGCTGACTCATTTGAAAAAACCCTGATGCTGGGAAAGACTGAGGGCAGGAGGAGAAGGGGACAACAGAAGATGAGATGGTTAGATGGCATCACCGACTCGATGGACTTGAGTTTGGGTAAACTCCAGGAGTTGGTGATGGACAGGGAGGCCTGGTGTGCTCCGATTCATGGGGTCACAAAGAGTCGGACATGACTGAGTGACTGAACTGAACTGAACTGCTGATGTCCTCCTTCCCTCCTTCTAGGGTTGTGAACTGCTCTGGATGTCTACCATCTCCCCCGCCTCCCCCGCCAATCCTCCTACTCTCTACTTAGTATTATGCTCTAGGCTGTGACCATCTCAAGACTAGAACTATGCCTTTGAGTTACAGGTGAACATCAGGCCCTCAAGATTTTCTGTAGAATTAAATAAGTGAATGAAGCCAACAAATAAAAGGACTAATGTGACAGGCAATGTGAAGACTGAAGGATGTGTATGGAGGACAGTGGGGGCAAGTTGATCCCAAGCAGTCTCAGTCCCAAGATGTTGATAGAAATGTGTGTGTGTGTTTGCAAGGAAGGAGGAGTAGAACAGGGAAGGTGAGCTTTATATCTGACTGTATATCAATGCGTTGTTGTTGTTAAGTTGCTAAGTCTTGTTTGACTCTTTGTGACCCAATGGACTGCAGCACGTCAGGCTCCTCTTTCGCTCAAACTCATGTCCCTTGAGTTGGTGATGTCATTCAATCATCTCATCCTCTGCTGTCCCCTTCTCCTTCTGCCCTTAGTCTTTCCCAGCATCAGGATCTTTTCCAATGAGTTAGCTCTTCACATCAGGTGGCCAAAGTATTGGAGATTCAGCTTCAACATCAGTCCTACCAATGAACACCCAGGACTGATCTCCTTTAGGATGGACTGGTTGGATCTCCTTGCAGTCCAAGGGACTCTCAAGAGTGTTTTCTAGCACCACAATTCAAAAGAATCAGTTCTTTGGCTCTCAGCCTTCTTTATGGTCCAACTCTCATTTCTGCATATTACTACTGAAAAAACCATGGCTTTGACTACATGGACCTTTGTTGGCAAAGTGATGTCTTGGCTTCTTAATACACAGTCTGGGTTATTCATAGCTTTCCTTCCAATGAGCAAGCATCTTTTAATTCATGGCTGCAATCACCATCCACAGTGATTTTGGAGCCCAATAAAATAAAATCTACCACTTCTCCCACTTTTTCCCCTTCTATTTGCCATGAAGTGATGGGACCAGATGCCATGATCTTCATTTTTTGAATGTTGAGTTTAAGCCAACTTTTTAAGTCTCCTCTTTCACCTTCATCAAGAGGCTCTAGTTCCTTTACACTTTCTGCCATTAGAGTGGTAACATCTGCATATCTGAGGTTGTTGATATTTCTCCCAGCAGTATTGATTCCAGCTTGTGATTCCTCCAGTGGCATTTCACATGATGTACTCTAGTTAAATAAGCAGGGTGACAATATACAGCCTTGACATACTCCTTTCCCAATTTTGAACCAGTCAATTCCATGTCTGGTTCTAACTGTTTTTTCTTGAGTTGCATACAGATTTCTCAGGAGACAGGTAAGGTGATCTGGTATTCTTATTTCTTTAAGAATTTTCCACAGTTTGTTGTGATCCACACAAAGGCTTTTGTGTAGTCAATGAAGCAGATCAGATCATATCAGTTGCTCAGTCATGTCCGACTCTTTGCCATCCCATGAATCGCAGCACACCAGGCCTCCCTGTCCATCACCAACTCCCAGAGTTCACTCAGACTCACGTCCATCGAGTCAGTGATGCCATCCAGCCATCTCATCCTCTGTTGTCCCCTTCTCCTCCTGCCCCCAATCCCTCCCAGCATCAGAGTCTTTTCCAATGAGTCAACTCTGCGCATGAGGTGGCCAAAGTACTGGAGTTTCAGCTTTAGCATCATTCCTTCCAAAGAAATCCCAGGGCTGATCTCCTTCAGAATGGACTGAAGGATCTTCGTTTTCTGAATGTTGAGCTTTAAGTCAACTTTTTCACTCTCCACTTTCACCTTCATCAAGAGGCTTTTTAGTTCCTCTTCACTTTCTGCTATAAGGGTGGTGTCATCTGCATATCTGAGGCTATTGATATTTCTCCCAGCAATCTTGATTCCAGCTTGTGTTTCTTCCAGTCCAGCATTTCTCATGATGTACTCTGCATAGAAGTTAAATAAGCAGGGTGTCAATATACAGCCTTGACGTACTCCTTTTCCTATTTGGAACCAGTCTGTTGTTCCATGTCCAGTTCTAACTGTTGCTTCCTGACCTGCATACAAATTTCTCAAGAGGCAGGTCAGGTGGTGTGGTATTCCCATCTCTTTCAGAATTTTCCATAGTTGATTGTGATCCACACAGTCAAAGGCTTTGGCATAGTCAATAAAGCAGAAATAGATGTTTTTCTGGAACTCTCTTGCTTTTTCCATGATCCAGCGGATGTTGGCAATTTGATCTCTGGTTCCTCTGCCTTTTCTAAACCCAGCTTGTACATCTGGAAATTCTCAGTTCACATACTACTGAAGCCTAATGTGAAGGATTTTGAGCATAACCTTGCTAGCATGTGAAATGAGTACAATCGTACACTAGTTTGAACAACGCCCTTTGGCATTTTCCTTCTTTTGTAGCAAGTATGAAAGTGACTCTGCCACTTTCTAGTGTGTAAGTGCTGCATTTCTTAAAATCAGAAAAATTGTTTCTACACTTTCACCTACATGACTGGCAGAAAATTCAGTCTCAGTCATTCTTGGGGGATTCTCTTTTATCCTCTGGGGGTTCATTCAAGAATTTCCTGGTATCTAGGATGCCATAGCCTGTAGAGTCCTTATCAGCTGTGGCTCACCACTTTTCCAAAGCACTGGTCAGGCAGTATGTTCCAGGTATACCAGAGATGCCTCTCAGGTGGTCTACTCCTGTACCACACATGGGCCCACAGGGTCTCCTATGAGCTTGGAGATAAGTGTTGAGCCTTCGGTGGACATCCTGAAATGATTCATGTTAGGCACTTACATGCAAGGGACCCCAAGTCCTAGGTCCTTCCAAAAACCTGCTTATTTCCTATGCACATGCCCCCTCCCAGCCTGAGGAAGCCTAACATTCCACCTTGATTAGGCAGTTTCTGTGGCTTTGACTGCAAAGCCCCAACGTCCATGTGCTCCTCTGGGGAATACATCCAGGGGAATTGCTGTATGGTGTGTCATGGGAAGGAAAAGAAACTGAAAATACTGGTTACTTCTTTCTTAACTCACCTTGCTACACTGGTCTTCAGAAGTAACAGAAGCTTTACCTCCCTGCTCCCAAAGCCTGTCCCCACCCCAGCTTACACTGGCAGCGCTGAATGTCCCCACAGTTGCAACCACTGTTTCACTTTGCAGCATGGAAGAGCTCAAAACACAGGGTCTTGGCAGTTTTCCCAGTTTTCTTCATCCTGTTCATGACTCCAAAGAAAACACAATTTCGGACTCAAAAACAAGCTGGAGGTTTCTGTTGAGACCTCAAATATTTTCCCAGAGTCCACCATAAAAACAATAATGTTATGTTTTAATTGAAAATGATTTGTTCAAGTTTTTGTGGCAAAACCCTGCTATAGTTTTGTTTATCATACAAAGAACCTCAGATTCACTTCTAAACAAAATGTTTTCTAAAAAATAAAACAGACTTCCCTCTGCTGACCTAAATCTCAGGAAGAATAAATGTTTGTTATAAAGTGCCAAACAAATATTTATAAACAATATTCTTTTGCCATTTGCGTAATCTTGGCAATTATTACTCATGTTAGCATTGCTACTCAAAACCCAGCATTAATGTTTTCTTCAAAATATTTAACTTGGTAGTATAAAGATACCCTATATAGCCAAAGACCTATTGCACAAGTGTGGTCTTTGGTAGATTATGCTTACACTTGCCTTCTTTTTTTGGAAACAGTAGGAAATTTATGAGAGGGGTTTTGGAAAGAAGAAATATTTTAGTGCTCTAACCCCATAATATTTATGTTCTCTTACAAACACTAGCAACTAGACCCCATTTGTAAGTAACATAGCTAAAAATCTGCCCTATTCAAGACTTGACTTTAAAATAAACCCATTATCAAAAGATGAACAAATAATATAAAGCAAAAATGATTAACTTGTGAATGTTCATATACTTCCTTTCGCTGTCCATTAAGAATAATTCCACCAGTGCCGACGAGGTTCATGAGCATTTGTGATACAGCACAGAATGAGAGGCAAGATGGGAATGTGTGTGCTTTGTTTGGGAATAGGCTAAATTTGGGGCTTCCCTTGTGGCTCATTTGGTAAAGAATCTGGCTGCAATGCAGGAGACATGGGTTTGATCTCTGGATCAGGAAGATCCCCTGTAGAAAGGGACGGCTACCCACTCCAGTATTCTTGCCTGGGAAATCCCATGGGCAGGGAGCCTGGCAGGCTACAGTTGCAAAAGATTCAGACTTTGCAACCAAACAACCACCCCCAGGCTAAATTTTACTTCTGGAAGACAATAGGCTAAAGGTGGAAAGAAAGGCAAAAACCAAGTAAGTCTTAAAATAAATTTCTTGGGGGTTTGGACTGAATAGGTAGTTGAAATGACATAATTTTCTGGGCTTGTTGCAGGACAGGCTGAGGTTCCAAAGACAAGGTGGAAACTGGAATTTAAGATGTACTGCCAAATACTGTATATCAGTCCCCTTGACAGACTCTACTAAGGAGTTTTTACATGTTAGAGTTTATTTATTTATTTTTTAAAATAGATTGTACATTCACAGGTTTGAATTTTTTTAATGTGCTATGTACTACAATGTTTATCAAGAAGTCTCCCTAACACTCTAGGCCCCAGCCACCCAGTTCTCATCCTTGGAGGCCACCAATATTACCAGTTTCTATCTCTTCCAGAGACATTTCATGCAAGTCCAAGCAGATAGACATTTGTATTATGTATACTTTTCCACCTCACTTTTATACCTGTAGTAGCATATTACACAAAACATTCTGCACAGTTTTATTGCCTTTACAATATCTTGTAAAGACATTATTTAGATAGAGATTTCTCTCTTTCTCTATCTCTTTTTTTTTTTGGCAGCTGCAGAGTGTTCCATTGTAGAAACATACAAATATTTTTAACCCAGTCTACTTTTGAGGCTGCTGCTGCTGCTGCTGCTGCTAAGTTGCTTCAGTTGTGTCCGACTCTGTGTGACCCCATAGACAGCAGCCCACCAGGCTCCCCCGTCCCTGGGATTCTCCAGGCAAGGATACTGGAGTGGGTTGCCATTTCCTTCTCCAATGCATGAAAGGAAAAGTGAAAGTGAGGTCGCTCAGACGTGTCCGACTCTTAAAGACCCCATGGACTGCAGCCTACCAGGCTCCTCCGTCCATGGGATTTTCCAGGCAAGAGTACTGGAGTGTGTTGCCGTTGCCTTCTCTGACTTTTGAGGCTACTTCCAATCAATTACCATTATATACATGATGTTGTGAATTACCATGTTCTTAACTTATTTTGTGCCCGTGCACCCCTTTGACAGTCCAGTGAAGCCTATAAATTTCTTCTCACCATGATATTTTCATGGGATTTCATAAAATCCTTAAGATCAAAAGTAAACTAATTATGCACGTGCTAAGTCACTTCATTTATACTTGACTCTTTGTGACCCCATGGACTGTAGCCTGCCAGGCTCCTCTATCCATGGGATTTTCCAGTCAAGAATACTGGAGTGGGTTGCCATGCCCTCCTCCAGGGGATCTTCTTGACTCAGGGATCGAACCCATGTCTCTTAAGCCCCCTGCATTTGCAGGCGGGTTCTTTACCACTAATGTCACCTGGGAATAATTATCAAAATATTTTTTAATTTAGACATATATGTTTATTAATTAATGAATTAAATAATAAGATCTAGTACTGGGTCTAACTACTCTAATTTCAAGGTATGGATGAACATAAAGGATACCTCAAAATATCAGCAGCAACTGTAACATGACATAAAATATCTGACTTCTATTGATAACAAAGGCACAGACTGATACATTATGGCTTCCTGCCTACTTTCATAATTAAAGGAAATGATAAATTTCAGCTAGAGTTTAGTGAAATCCAAAACACAAAAAGTATTTTTTCCATTCAAGTTGATAAATTCCCTAAATTTTTCTGCGAAGCCCTTGTTAAGAAGTTCTGCCTTGCACACACATTGTTTTCTAAACATTCAGGCATGCTTGTATATATTTATAAATACCCAGAAGTACTTTCAGTTAGCAACTGCTAATAAATTTTAAGTGAATGCATATTGTCAAACATGACTGTCAAACAGTCATTCTTAAAGCATTCAATGAGGATGTGCTAGTAAGCATTTTAATCTTTGCAAGCTGAGAGATAAATGGTAGCTCGGTGTAGATTTATTTTGAATTTGCCTTCTTAAAAGCCAGTCTGAGCATCTTTTCATACATTCAAGAACCATTTTCTCTATATTCTGTCCTTTGCTTATCTTCTTATCGGTTTGTCAGCAGGTTTGTTGTGTGCTGCAATTCCAGAAGAAATCAATCAAGGAGTCTGTGTTGTAAACAGCACCCCCTGGAGTTAGCAACACAGGAGGCCTAGTTATTGATCCCTGGTGGCTCAGTGGTAAAGAATCTGCCTGCCAGTGCAGGAGATGCAGGAGACACAGGTTAGATCCCTAGGTTGAGAGGATCCCCTGGAGGAGGAAATGGCATCCCACCCCAGTATTTTTACCTGGGAAATCCCATGAACAGAGAAGCCTGGCAGGCTACAGTCCATGGGGTCACCAAGAGTTGGACATTACTTAGTGACTAAACAACGACAATGAAAGAGTTTAAATGCTATCCTTTGAAATTTTACCTCAGGTAACTTTCTTTGCATCATCTGAATGGAGTAAAATAGAATCTGGAATCCTTAAGTCAGGAGCCTTATTCAGGTAACAATGCTGTTAAGACAAAATCTGGAAGAATTCACGACAAATTGATGACTGAAGTTATCTCTAGCAAGGAAGTGGTACCAGAAGTGTGAGAAAGATTTTTTTTACTTTTTCTAAAAAATGTATTATGTATTATCATATGGCGTAAATAAATGAAAAGAATGAATACACATGATGAAAATTCAAATAATACAGAGGAGTATAAAGGAATCCCTTTATCCAACTTCTTCCCAACCTAAGAATTAAAAAATAAAAGACTGTGTTTGGTTTCTTGAGCCCACATTGTGGGTTTGAAATACCTTTTCCATTACACGAAACCAAAGGTTCTTGGGGAAATAACTGCATGTCTAGGGCAGGAAATGTACAAGATGAGCCTGGTACATCTTGTTATATCAGATAGCAAGGAAGTTATCAAAGATGACTAGGGCCATGGAAAAGGACACAGGATTCAACTAGAAGAAGTTGCCAGTGACCAGAGAGAGAGCAATTTGAGTATCAGTAAAGATAATAACACAATGGCCTGAAGTACATCATGAACTCCAGGAGTTCATCATGGTATTAGAGAAAATAAAAATTAATTGATCATTCTGTGAGGATGATGGGGAACCCACTTACTATTTTGAAAGCTGGTAAATCAAGACAGAATCTAGCATTTACTCTTTCTTGTCCAAACTGTGTCATTGAGTCACTAAATGGGGAAAGTTCTTTTTTTAAAAACGTAGGCCAGCTGGAACTTCCCTGGTGTCCAGTGATGTCCAGTGATATCCAGTGGCTAAGACTCTGCGCTCCCAATGTAGGGGGCTCAGGCTTGATCCCTAGTCAGGGAACTAGATCCCATAGGCTGCAACTAAGAGTTTGCACGTTGCAGCTAAAGATCCCACATGCTGCAATGAAATGGAAGATCCCACGTGCTGCAACCAAGATCTAGCGCAGCCAAATACATAAATAAGTTTTAAAAATAAAATAAAAGTAGGCCAGCTAAGAAGTGAAAATGCAACAACAATATACACCACTTTGTAACTTCTAATGAATATTTATCCTGACATTAATCATTCACAGTGGTAAGCATCACCAAATGGGTGGCTCCTAATGAAAGAATACAATCCCACCTAAAAAGCTGTCGTGTCAAAAAAGGGGAAAAAAAAAGATCTTGCATCTGATGAAGCCTCCAGGTCCAACTACCAAGTTGTAGGAAAAGTAGCGCGTGCTCAGTCATGTCCAGCTCTTTGCGACTCCATGGACTGTAGCCTGCCAGGCTCCTCTGTCCATGGAATTTTTCCAGGCAAGAATACTGGTGTGGGATGCTGTTTTCCCCTCCAGGGGATCTTTCTACCCAGGGATCAAGCTTGTGTCTCCTCTGTCTCCGGCACTGGCAGGTGTATTCTTTACCCCTGCTCCAGCTGCAATGCCCATGCCATGGCTAACTGTTGAAGCTGGCTGAAGGAATCTGCAGGGGCCTTATTTTATATTATTCTGTCTAATTTTGTTATGTTTAAAGTAAACAAAATTATTAGAGATCAATTTTTCCTGAATGACAACATTGTGACATGAAAGACTGAAAAATAGCTCATATCTGTTAGGTTCTATTAGGCCACATTGCTTAAAAAGAAGAACCTGAATTTTAAAATTTACATTTGTTATGGATTAGAAACATTCCTATCTGCAGTCCATAGGAGAGAGCAGCTATGTGATCAGAAGGAAGCTCTGTGGGCTTGGAGAAGCACCTGCTGAAGATCAGCTTACCTGGAAAACAGACTTGGGTTGGAGATTGCCTTGGAGAAGGTTTCTTAAGGAGGGCTCTAGGGAAGTAGCAAACCACTCCAGTATTCTTGCCTGAAGAACCCCAGGGACAGAGGAGCCTGGTGGGCTACAGTCCATAACATCGCAAACAGTCAGACCCAACTGAGTGGCTGAGTACACTGGGATCATCACTTATGAGGTTAGTGGAGGAAACAGGACTGGGGAACAGGAGAAACTGAACTATGATGCTGCTCCTGCAGGAACTTCAGCTAATCCCACTGGGAACCCTCGGAGTAGAATGGCCCTTCAAAGTTGTCTTTATCGAAGCAAGGGTATATTCCTCCTCCTCAGTCATCAGAAGTGGGTTGCCCTCAGGCAGGGCCTTTCCTGAGCTGAGGCAGCTTCGTTAGGCTGGGAGCAATGCCCACAGACATCCTCAGCTGGGAATGGCTGATGCGCCCAGCACACTCTCAGCAGACAGGGAACCAGGGTCTCAGGCCCAAAGAGAATCTGGGCCATGCCCCTAGTGAGTTCATTACATGTCGCCACCCTAACTTTCCTGCACACAACCCCAGGACCATTGCTCCTAAGTGAATAATGTGTACGGCTTAGTCCCAAAGGGCAAGTCTCTATGTCAAATTCCTGATAACAGGCACCAAACCCATACAAGATGATCAAAGGTTCTGTATTATTCACATTCTTTATGTAACTTGGAAGTGAGTATCTTATATGACATAGTCCCTAAGTCCCCTGAATTTCCCAAAGTGGCAATAGAGCTGGAATTACTTCCAGTACCATTTTGAAATGAAATCTAACATTAAAATTTTTTTTAATTCTTTTTCTTTTGAAATAATTTCAGGTTTACTGAACAGTTGTAAAGATAATGCCAAATACTCGTGTGTAGGCTTTATCTAGATTCACCAATAGTTAACATTTTGCTATCTTCCTTTATTATTTTCTTATATAACTGCCACACCAATGCTTAAAATCAACAAATTCAATATTCATAAGATGTTATTATCTAATCACAGTCCATATTCAAATTTCCCAATAATGTTCTCAATAGCAAGAGTTTTCCCCCAGGTCCCAATCCAAGATTGTCCTTTGTGTTTAGTTGCTGTGTGCCCTTAGTTTCCTTCCTCTAGCTTCTTTCATCGCTCTTTCCTTACTTTCACTACCTTGACACATTTTAATATTGCAGGCATCTTTGGCAGGAATATTGTAGAAACAACTGTACTCACTTTCTATCTGGCACAATAAATTATCATAAATTGAGCAGATTAAAACAGCTCACATTTATTATCTCACAGTTTCTATGGGCCAGGACTTTGGGCTCAGTGTAGCTGAGTGCTCTGTGAGGCTGTTTCAAAGTGCAGTCGAGGAATAGCCAAAGCAATCTTGAGAAAGAAGAGTGGAACTGGAGGAATCAACCTGCCTGACTTCAGGCTCTACTACAAAGCCACAGTCATCAAGTCAGTATAGTACTGGCACAAAGACAGAAATATAGATCTATGGAACAAAATAGAAAGCCCAGAGATAAATCCATGCACCTATGGACACCTTATCTTTGACAAAAGAGGCAAAAAAATACAATGGATTAAAGACAATCTCTTTAACAAGTGGTGCTGGGAAAACTGGTCAACCACTTGTAAAAGAATGAAACTAGAACACTTTCTAATACCATACACAAAAAGAAACTCAAAATGGATTAAAGATCTAAACGTAAGACCATAAACTATAAAACTCCTAGAGGAGAACATAGGCAAAACACTCTCCGACATACATCACAGCAGGATCCTCTATGATCCACCTCCCAGAATATTGGAAATAAAAGCAAAAATAAACAAATGGGACCTAATTAAAATTAAAAGCTTCTGCACAACAAAGGAAACTGTAAGCAAAGTGAAAAGACAGCCTTCAGAATGGGAGAAAATAATAGCAAATGAAGCAACTGACAAACAACTAATCTCAAAAATATAAAAGCAACTCCTGCAGCTCAATTCCAGAAAAATAAATGACCCAATTAAAAAATGGGCCAAAGAACTGAACAGAGATTTCTCCAAAGAAGACATACAGATGGCTAACAAACACATGAAAAGATGCTCAACATCACTCATTATCAGAGAAATCCAAATCCAAACCACAATGAGGTACCATTTCACGCCAGTCAGAATGGCTGCGATCCAAAAGTCTACGAGCAATAAGTGCTGGAGAGGGTGTGGAGAAAAGGAAACCCTCTTACATTGTTGGTGGGATGCAAACTAGTACAGACACTATGGAGAACAGTGTGGAGATTCCTTAAAAAACTGGAAATAGAACTGCCTTACGACCCAGCAATCCCACTACTGGGCTGTTATACACACCGAGGAAACCAGAATTGAAAGAGACACGTGTACCCCAATGTTCATTGCAGCACTGTTCATAATAGCCAGGACATGGAAGCAACCTAGGTGCCCATCAGCAGATGAATGGATAAGAAAGCTGTGGTACATTTACACAATGGAATATTACTCAGCCATTAAAAAGAATGCATTTGAATCAGTTCTAATGAGGTGGATGAAACTGGAGCCTATTATACAGAGTGAAGTAAGCCAGAAAGAAAAAAACCAATACAGTATACTAACGCATATATATGGAATTTAGAAAGATGGTAACGATAACCCTGTATGTGAGACAGCAAAAGAGACACAGATATATAGAACAGTCCTTTGGACTCTGTGGGAGAGGGAGAGGGTGGGATGATTTGGGAGAATGGCATTGAAACATGTATAATATCATATATGAAATGAATCACCAGTCCAGGTTTGATGCATGAGACAGGGTGCTCAGGGCTGGTGCACTGGGATGACCCAGAGGGATGGTACGGGGAGGGACGTAGGAGGGGGGTTCAGGATGGGGAACATGTGTACACCCGTGATGGATTCATGTTGACGTATGGCAAAACCAAAACAATATTGTAAAGTAATTAGCCTCCAAATAAAATAAATAAATTTATATTTTAAAAAATGCAGTTGAGGGCTGAGTTGTCATCTTCTGGTTCTCCTGGGGAAGTACCTGCTTCCAAACTCATCCAGGTTGTTGGCAGGATTTACTTCATTTTGGTTGTAGAGTTTCAGTTCAGTTCAGTTCAGTTGCTCAGTTGTGTCCAACTCTTTGCGACCCTATGAATCCCAGCATGCCAGGCCTCCCTGTCCATCTCCAACTCCCAGAGTTCACTAAGACTCACGTCCATCAAGTCAGTGATGCCATCCAGCCATCTCATCCTCTGTCGTCCCCTTCTCCTCCTGCCCCCCAATCCCTCCCAGCATCAGAGTCTTTTCCAATGAGTCAACTCTTCGCATGAGGTGGCCAAAGTACTGGAGTTTCAGCTTCAGCATCATTTCTTCCAAAGAAATCCCAGGGCTGATCTCCTTCAGAATGGACTGGTTGGATCTCCTTGCAGTCCAAGGGACTCTCAAGAGTCTTCTCCAACACCACAGTTCAAAAGCATCAATTCTTCGGTGCTCAGCCTTCTTCACAGTCCAACTCTCACATCCATACATGACCAATGGAAAAACCATAGCCTTGACTAGACGGACCTTTGTTGGCAAACTAATGTCTCTGCTTTTGAATATGCTATCTAGGTTGGACATAACTTTCCTTCCAAGGAGTAAGCGTCTTTTAATTTCATGGCTGCAGTCACCATCTGCAGTGATTTTGGAGCCCCCAAAAATAAAGTCTGACACTGTTTCCACTGTTTCCCCATCTATTTCCCATGAAGTGATGAGACCGGATGCCATGATCTTCGTTTTCTGAATGTTGAGCTTTAAGCCAACTTTTTCACTCTCCAATTTCACTTTCAACAAGAGGCTTTTTAGTTCCTTTTCACTTTCTACCATAGGGTGGTGTCATCTGCATATCTGAGGTTATTGATATTTCTCCCAGCAATCTTGATTCCAGCTTGTGTTTCTTCCAGTCCAGCATTTTTCATGATGTACTCTGCATATAAGTTAAATAAGCAGGGTGATAATATACAGCTTTGACATACTCCTTTTCCTATTTGGAACCAGTCTGTTGTTCCATATCCAGTTCTAACTGTTGCTTCCTGACCTGCATACAGATTTCTCAAGAGGCAGGTCAGGTGGTCTGGTATTCCCATCTCTTGAAGAATTTTCCACAGTTTATTGTGATCCACACAGTCAAAGGCTTTGTTTGGCATAGTCAATAAAGCAGAAATAGATGTTTTTCTGGAACTCTCTTGCTTTTTCCATGATCCAGCGGATGTTGGCAATTTGATCTCTGGTTCATCTGCCTTTTTTAAAACCAGCTTCAACATCAGGAAGTTCACGGTTCACGTATTGCTGAAGCCTGGCTTGGAGAATTTTGAGCATTACTTTACTAGCATGTGAGATGAGTGCAATTGTGCGGGAGTTTGAGCATTCTTTGGCATTGCCTTTCTTTGGGATTGGAAAGAAAACTGACCTTTTCCAGTCCCGTGGCCACTGCTGAGTTTTCCAAATTTGGTGGCATGTTGAGTGCAGCACTTTCACAGTATCATCTTTCAGGATTTGAAGTAGCTCAACTGGAATTCCATCACCTCCACTAGCTTTGTTTGTAGTGATGCTTTCTAAGGCCCACTTGACTTCACATTCCAGGATGTCTGGCTCTAGGTCAGTGATCACACCATCGTAATTATCTGGGTCGTTAACCTCTTCAAAGTCAGCAAGACTCTAGAATGGTTCTGCTAGTAACATGGAGGTTTATATGAGGTAGGACAACTTTGTCATATTCTACTTATTAGAAGGAAGTCACAGTCCCACTTACACTCATGATGAGGAGGTTCTACAAGGGCATGACTACAAGGAGGTGGGATTATGAGGGCCATGTTCAAGTCCACCACAGTGATGCTGTGTCCTCCTTGCATCCTACCCAGCAATTCATGGTGCCCATTAGTCTCACTACTGGTGATGTTAACTTGGATCACTTGATTAAGTTTGTGTTCACTAGGCTTATCCAGTTACTCTTTCCCCCTTTGTGAAGAGTAAGCATTTTGTACAGAGATACTTTAATACAACGTCAATATTAAATTTTCATCAAACTTTTAATGAACTAATACCTCCATAAACTTGTGAATTCCTATTTTATTCAATGAGTCATAATTCATTACTAATGTTCAAACTGTTCCAGATTTGGCCTGGAAAAACCTTTGAAAACTGGCCCATGGAACTTTCCTCATGGTCCAGTGGCTAAGAATCTGTCTAGCAATGTAGGGGACACGGGTTCCCTCCCTGATATGGGAAGATCCCACATGCCACAGAGCAACTAGGCCCATGTGCCACAGCTATTGAGCCTGTGCTCTAGAGCCGAGGAGCTGCAACTACTGAAGCCCATGTGTCCAGAGCCCATGCTGCACAAGAGAAGCCACTGCAATGAGAAGCCTGTGTACCGCAGCTAGAGAAAGCCCGTATAGCAACTAAGACCCAGGACAGCCAAAAATATGAACAAATAAATAAAGTGAATATTGTTTTTGCTTTGGCTCCATCCATTCATTCTTTCTGGAGTTATTTCTCCACTGATCTCCAGTAGCATATTGGGCACCTACTGACCTGGGGAGTTCCCCTTTCAGTATCCTATCATTTTGCCTTTTCATACTGTTCATGGGGTTCTCAAGGCAAGAATGCTGAAGTGGTTTGCCATTCCCTTCTCCAGTGGACCACATTCTGTCAGACCTCTCCACCATATCCCTCCTGTCTTGGGTGGCCCCAAGCAGCATGGCTTAGTTTCATTGAGTTAGACAAGGCTGTGGTCCCTGTGATTAGATTGGCTAGTTTTCTATGATTCATGGGGTCTCAAAGAGTCAGACACGACTGAGTGACTGAACTGAACTGAATAGTTAATATATAATTGAAAAATGAAGGGCTTCTCTGATGACTCAGACAGTAAAGAATCTGCCGGCAATGCAGGAGACCTGGATTTCAATCCCTGAGTCAGAAAGATCCCCTGCAGAAGGGAATGGCAACCTACTCCAGTATTCTTGCCTGGAGAATTCCACGGACAGAGGAGTCTGGTGGGCTACAGTCTGTAGGGTCTCAAAAAGTCAGACGTGACTGAGCGACTAACACCTTCACTTTCACTTTTATTCTATTAATAAATAAAATTAAAAAGAAAACAAAACTGGGCCCTGTGTCCCTTTGACAGGTATTCATCATCCCGTAAGTAATCCCTTACTTTCTGGCTTGTATGGCTTGTATTTTTTATTTTCTATATATACACGAGTATATATTATGAAGCTTCAGTATCTTAATAACCTTTCTGGCTGGGGAGATACTACCCCTGCTGGGGCCAGTCAGCTCTTAGAGATAGCAAAGGCCCAGCATGCCTTTGCTGTGCAAACTAATCAATCCAAAGCCAGATGTCCCTTATCTGGCCCTGGAGGGCCCAGGAGACATTATTCCTCCATCTTCATCATCCCAGGGCCAGGTGCCAGGCAGCTCGGGAATACCCTATAGCTTGGAGCCTGCTGATATTATTCAAGCTAGCCAATCCTAGCTTGCTTACCCTGCCTGCCTTGCCTTGCCCTTGCCTTCCACCAGTGGTGGCCTAGGCCCCTCTCCTCACTCCTGCCTCTTTTGGCTCCTGACCACCCTGGTGTCTCTTCCGTATGGCACTGTATGGCATCCTGTTTCGAGGACTGTGAGTATAATATATTTTGTTTTCCCAAGCTTCTCTTGTGCCTCCTCTTGTGGCCGCACCTGACTGATCATTACATAAACGAACGCAGAACACAGAGCACAAGATAGTCCAGAATCATCTCATATTTTGCTGCTTCAGCCCTGGAATCAGCCATTTCTCCAAAGGGTCTTGGTTCCTTTGATCAGAGAATGGTATTTAGAAACCAACAGGGGTCTTCCCTGATGGCTCAACTGGTAAAGAATCTGCCTGCAATGCAGGAGACCAGGGTTCAATTCATGGGTCAAGAAGGTCCCCTGGAGAAGGAAATAGGAACCCACTCCAGTATTCTTGCCTGGGAAATCCCATGGACAGAGGAGCCTGATGGGCTACAGTCCATCAGTTCAGTTCAGTTCAGTCACTCAGTCGTGTCCGACTCTTTGCGACCCCATGAATTGCAGCACACCAGGCCTCCCTGTCCACCACCAACTCCCAGAGTTCACTCAGACTCACATCCATCGAGTCAGTGATGCCATCCAGCCATCTCATCCTCTATCGTCCCCTTCTCCTCCTGCCCCCCAATCCCTCCCAGCATCAGAGTCTTTTCCAATGAGTCAACTCTTCGCATGAGGTGGCCAAAGTACTGGAGTTTCAGCTTCAGCATCATTCCTTCTAAAGAAATCCCAGGGCTGATCTCCTTCAGAATGGACTGGTTGGATCTCCTTGCAGTCCAAGGGACTCTCAAGAGTCTTC
The DNA here is from genome assembly GCF_029378745.1 of Bos indicus. Classification (NCBI taxonomy): domain Eukaryota; kingdom Metazoa; phylum Chordata; class Mammalia; order Artiodactyla; family Bovidae; genus Bos; species Bos indicus. Next base: position 119,168,052 of record NC_091760.1, read on the forward strand.
TCCAACACCACAGTTCAAAAGCATCAATTCTTTGGTGCTCAGCCTTCTTCACAGTCCAACTCTCACATCCATACATGACCACAGGAATAACCATAGCCTTGACTAGACGAACCTTTGTTGGCAAAGTAATGTCTCTGCTTTTGAATATGCTATCTAGGTTGGACATAACTTTCCTTCCAAGGAGTAAGCGTCTTTTAATTTCATGGCTGCAGTCACCATCTGCAGTGATTTTGGAGCCCCCAAAAATAAAGTCTGACACTGTTTCCACTGTTTCCCCATCTATTTCCCATGAAGTGATGGGACCGGATGCCATGATCTTCGTTTTCTGAATGTTGAGCTTTAAGCCAACTTTTTCACTCTCCAATTTCACTTTCAACAAGAGGCTTTTTAGTTCCTCTTCACTTTCTCCCATAAGGGTTGTGTCATCTGCATATCTGAGGTTATTGATATTTCTCCCAGCAATCTTGATTCCAGCTTGTGTTTCTTCCAGTCCAGCATTTTTCATGATGTACTCTGCATATAAGTTATATAAGCAGGGTGTCAATATACAGCCTTGACGTACTCCTTTTCCTATTTGGAACCAGTCTGTTGTTCCATATCCAGTTCTAACTGTTGCTTCATGACCTGCATACAGGTTTCTCAAGAGGCGGCTCAGGTGGTCTGGTATTCCCATCTCTTGAAGAATTTTCCACAGTTTATTGTGATCCACACAGTCAAAGGCTTTGTTTGGCATAGTCAATAAAGCAGAAATAGATGTTTTTCTGGAACTCTCTTGCTTTTTCCATGATCCAGCGCATGTTTGCAATTTGATCTCTGGTTCCTCTGCCTTTTCTAAATCCAGCTTTAACATCAGGAAGTTCACGGTTCACATATTGCTGAAGCCTGGCTTGGAGAATTTTGAGCATTACTTTACTAGCATGTGAGATGAGTGCAATCGTGCAGTAGTTTGAGCATTCTTTGGCATTGCCTTTCTTTGGGATTGGAATGAAAACTGACATTTTCCAGTCCCGTGGCCACTGCTGAGTTTTCCAGATTTGCTGACATATTGAGTGCAGCACTTTCACAGCATCATCTTTCAGGATTTGGAATAGTTCAACTGGAATTCCATCACCTCCACTAGCTTTGTTTGTAGTGATGCTTTCTAAGGCCCACTTGACTTCACATTCCAGGATGTCTGGCTCTAGGTCAGTGATCACACCATCGTAATTATCTGGGTCGTGAAGATCTTTTTTGTACAGTTCTTCTGAGTATTCTTGCCACCTCTTCTTGATATCTTCTACAGTCCATAGGGTTGCAAAAAGTGGGAAACAACTGAGTGACTAACACTCATGCCACCAGGTGTATGTACTATATAATGTACATCTGGGCTCTAGGTGTATTTTACTTAAAATGGTATCAACATTTGTGGCAATACCTTTTCTCATCTGAGGAAGCAACTTGGGTTGGAGGAATTATAATGGTTAAAAGAGTGGACTCTGGATCCAGACTGCCTGAACCCAAATTCTGCCACTGTGACAAATTGCAATACCTTGGGAGAGTCCCTTATAATTGATCACCTGTGTGATGGTGTTAATAACAGTGTCTACTTTGAAAGGTTGCTATGAGAATTCAGTGAGATGTACATGCAAAGCTCTCAGGCTCATGCATGCCCCTGCATGCATGCCACTGCATATTACTCGGTAAATATTTATTGAATGAAGGATCCTCATGTTGCTCAGAAACTCTGAAGGAAGAATGAAAATGAGGGGAAACTCTTATTTACATCCTTTTAGAGCCAGATATCTTGCAATGTGAAGTCAAGTGGGCCTTAGGAAGCATCACTACAAACAAAGCTAGTAGGGTTATGGAATTCCAGTTGAACTATTTCAAATCCTAAAAGATGATGCTGTGAAAGTGCTGCACTCAATATGCCAGCAAATTTGGAAAATTCGGCAGTGATCACAGGAGTGGAAAAGATCAGTTTTCATTCCAATCCCAAGGAAAGGCAATGCCAAAGAATGCTCAAACTACCGCACAATTGCACTCATCTCACATGCTAGTAAAGTAATGCTCAAAATTCTCCAAGTCAGGCTTTAACAATACATGAACTTGTTGGATGTTCAAGCTGGATTTAGAAAAGGCAGAGGAACCAGAGATCAAATTGCCAACATCTGCTGGATCATGGAAAAAGCAAGAGAGTTCCAGAAAAACATCTATTTCTGCTTTATTGACTATGCCAAAGCCTTTGACTGTGTGGATCACAATACACTGTGGAAAATTCTTCAAGAGATGGGAATACCAGACCACCTGACCTGCCTCTTGAGAAACCTGTATGCAGGTCATGAAGCAACAGTTAGAACTGGATATGGAACAACAGACTGGTTCCAAATAGGAAAAGGAGTACATCAAAGCTGTATATTGTCACCCTGCTTATTTAACTTATATGCAGAGTACATCATGAGAAACACTGGGCTAGATGAAGCACAAGCTGGAATCAAGATTGCCAGGAGAAATATCAGTAACCTCAGATATGCAGATGACACCACTCTTATGGCAGAAAGTGAAGAAGAACTAAAGAACCTCTTGTTGAAAGTGAAAGTGGAGAGTGAAAAAGTTGACTTAAAGCTCAACATTCAGAAAACTAAGATCATGGCATCCGGTTCCATCATTTCATGGCAAATAGATGGGGAAACAGTGGAAACAGTGTCAAACTTTATTTTCTTGGGCTCCAAAATCACTGCAGATGGTGACTGCAGCCATGAAATTAAAAGACGTTTATCCTTGGCGGGAAAGTTATGACCAACCTAGATGGCATATTAAAAAGCAGAGACATGGTGGCTCAGATGGTAAAGCATCTGCCTACAATGCGGGAGACCTGGGTTTCGTCCCTGGGTCAGGAAGATCCCCTGGAGAAGGAAATGGCAACCCACTCCAGTACTCTTGCCTGGAGAATCCCATGGATGGAGCAGCCTGGTGGGCTATAGTCCATGGGGTCGCAAAGAGTCGGACACGACTGAGTGACTTCACTTTCTTTCTAGTCAAGGCTATGGTTTTTCCAGTAGTCATGTACGGATGTGAGATTTGGACTATAAAGAAAGCTGAGTGCCAAAGAATTGATATTTTTTGAACTGTGGTGTTGGAGAAGACCCTGATGCTGGGAAAGATTGAAGGTGGGAGGGGAAAGGGACGACAGAGGATGAGATGGTTGGATGGCATCACCGACTCAGTGGACATGAATTTAGGTAAACTCTGGGAGTTGGTGATGGACAGGGAAGCCTGGTGTGCTGTAGTCCATAGGGTCGCAAAGAGATGGCACGACTGAGCGACTGAACTGAACTGAACATCCTTTTTAGAAAATAAATAAAAAGTGAATTTGTCAAGGATCTTCATCCTCTTATGTAAATCTTTTTCTTTAAGAATTCCCCACCATAAATTTTATTTATTTATTTATATTTATTTTAGCTGTGCTGGGTCTTGGTTGCTGAGTGCGGGCATTCTCTAGTTATGGTGAGTGTGGGCTCCTCTTCACTGAGGTTCATGCGCTTCTTATTGTGGTTTCTACTCCTGGTGCAGAGCACAGGCTCTAGGTGCACAGGCTTCAGTTAGTTGTAGCACATGGGCTCATTTGTTGTGGGGAACGAGCTCAGTTGCTCTGCTGCGTGTGAAATCTTCCCAGACCAGAAATTGAAACTGTGTCCCCTCCATTGTCATGAGAATTCTTATCCACTTCACCACTGGGGAAGTCCCCACTATAACACTTTTTTTTCTGGTTTTATACACTTTTAATACTATTTTTTTCCTATCTTATGGTTCAGTAAACAAGATTTAAAATTCTTATAAAGTTACTTTTCATAACTTTTTGCTTTCCCTTCATATTTATTATGTTTTTAATTTATTCTCTATAAAGAGGAATTTTATGAATCTGTGTCTTCCAGTGCCTTTTGAGGCCACTATGGCCATGAAGAGCCCTGTTGCTGTCTGTGTCTGGGGATCAGTGGGGTCCTCTTTCCATTCCAGCACTCGGGGGTGGCATCTCAAAGGCCACTTCAGATCCACAGCAATCTTTGTGTAAGAGTGTTCCCATCAGAGACAAGTTATCATGGTCAGTGTCTGCATGTTCTGTAGAAGAGCAGGCCCCTGCCTTCAGCTCCCCAGACTTCTGCCCATTGTAGTGTTGGAGAGAGGGGCAAGGGCACAAGTCTCCATTGTTATGGTGGGCACAGATGGTTTTGAGCCTCTTCTCCTCACTGACACTTGCCAGACCCGATGCTGAGAAACTCCATAATTTCAAATTGGTTTTACTACATTGTAAGAAGCTAGAAGTGTATGTGTTAGTCACTCAGTCACATCTGACTCTTTGCGACCCCACAAACTGTAAGCCCACCAGGCTCCTCTGTCCATGGAATTCTCCAAGTAAGAATACTGGAGTGGGTTGCCATTCCCTTCTCCAGGAAATCTTCCTGACACAAGATCAAACCCCGGTCTTCCAATTGCAGGTGGATTGTTTACTGCTAGAAGAAGCTAGAAGACCACCTACGAAATGTCATATATAAAATTCAAAGAAAAAATACTTTCCACTTATTTGTGTTCATATTCTTCCTCCTTTGTTTAAAAAAAAAGTCAGAAAGGAACTCACACAAACCTCATGCCAAACCTGTGCCTGAGACTCTGATTCTTAAAGACATCTAGTCATCACAGAAGACACCAAGACCATTGGGAAGACAGTCAGGGAATTGGAGGAGGAGGCAGTCAAGAAAGATAAGGTCCTGTAATCATGCACCCCTTGTTCTCACGACGGGGAGGAGAGCAACCAGAACCACTTCTGCAAGGGCAGGTGCAAGGAGAGCAGGAATTCCACATCCTGAGCCAGCTTTTAATAACGTCTTCTTGACAACTGGCATCTCTAGCCCAAATTCCTGATTTAATTACTCGGAGAGACAGCTATCCTGAAGGCTCTCACAAAGGAGCTTATTTGGTTTTTATTAGACAAGGAGCAAATGCATTAGAAATACTCTAGATGAGGGGGACTTCCCTGGTGATCCAATGGTTAAGACTTCACCTTCCAGTTCAGGACTTTACAGGTTCAATCCTTGGTCAGGAAGTTAAAATCCCACATGCGTCATGCCCAGAAAACAAGACATAAACAACAGAAGCAATATCATGACAAATTTAATAAATACATTAGAAATGGTCCACATCAAAAAAAACTTTTTTTAATCTTAAAAAAAGAGAAATATTCTGGGTGATTTTTATCTTTCAATTTGGTATTTCAGTCCCTTTGCAATTCTTACTCAAGTTCTCCTCACCGTTTAAATCTGAAAAAGTAATTTCTGAATCACTGTGAAGGCCTTGTTGAAAAACCATGACTCTGTAAAGAATCTTTGAGTCATTTGAAATAGGTCAGGCTAACGGTTTAACTTGAAAACGGAATGAATTTTCCAGCAGGGTTCCCATGGTACGTGACTGTGTTTTTGTAATGTAAGACAATGAAGGGAGTTGTTACTAGGTGATGTGGCTAATTTAGAATCTCAGCTCCCTTTCTGGGGAGGAAACCTGAGGCGTGGTGTTTGTACTAGATGCTGGGGTAGTGCTAACTCAGACTTCAGTTCTCCTGCATTGGGCCAGATGGAGGCTACGAACAGGGAGTTAGAAAGTAAGGTCAGCATCCACTTTGGCCAGAACTGAGCCTTGGATCCAATGAAGTCTGTCAGGTTTCTTTGAGTCTGTCTGTCTCTCTCTCTCATACACACACACACACACACACACACACACACACCAACTCTTAACTGATCCCCCTTCTGTATTGCTGTTCTGGGTAAAATTCCCTAGGGCAAAATCAACAGTAACCCAAGTTTTCAGCTCACTGAGTATCAGTGGGAATTGTGCCACACTGGCATTTGACTGACAGTCTCAAAACCAGTTTGACTGAGAGTGAAGGCTGTGAGGGCTAGGTGGAGGATTAACTCACCAACTTGGAAAGGTTACTTGGAGAAAGTTCACACTGCCTCTTATTTATGCTTCAGTCTGTCTCAGAGAGTGCTGAGGTCACAGAAATGGCTAAAAGCTGAACAACAGGAGGAGTGTTTTTAATTCAGAGTTCAACCACATGCACATACAAGCTCTGTTGCCACCAGGGACCCCTGGAAAGTGATGCCTAAAAATCAGCTCAGAGCCAACCTCTTTTGGCTTCTATTGTGTGGTCTTCTATTGCTACCTGACAGGAGCCCCACTGGGCTGAATTTTAAATGACAGGAAAGCAGGGGAGAGAGTTCCACCCCAACCTTTCTGGAAAGATGAAAGGCAAATATATATATATATATATATTTTAAATATAAGCTCAAAAGGCCAGTGGGGAAATCCTTTACATGTTAGACCAGGGTTAAGGAAATGAAAACAGGTTTTATTACTTCTCTCCTATACTGAATCTAGAAAAATAAACAAACTGCTCTTATTTTTAACTACTGTTAATGTTGTTAAGTAGCTAAGTTGTGTCCAACTCTACGACCCCAAGAACTGCAGCATGCCAGGCTTTCGGGTCATTCTCTATCTCCTGGAGTTTGCTGAAATTCATGTCCACTGAGTAGATGATGCTATCTAAATGTCTCATCCTCTGCCACCCTCTTCTCCTTTTGCCTTAAATCCTTCCCAGCATAAGGGTCTTTTCCAGTGAATGAGTCAGCTCTTTGACATCAAGTGGCCAAAGTATTAGAGCTTCAGCTTCAGCATCTGTCCTTCCAATGAATATTCAGGGTTGATTTCCTTTAGGATTGATTAGCTTAATCTACTTGTAGTCCAAGGGACTCCCAAGAGTCACCTCCAGCACTACAGTTCAAAAGCATCAATTCTTTGGTGCTCAGCCTTTTTTATGGTCCAACTCTCACATCCATACATGACTACTGGAAAAACCATGGCTTTGACTAGATGGACCTTTGTCAGCAACATGATGTCTTTGCCTTTAATACACTGTTGAGGTTTGTCACAGCTTTCCTTCCAAGGAGCAAGCATCTTTTAATTTCATGGCTGCAGTCATTGTTTACAGCGGTTTTGGGGGTCCAAGAAAATAAAATCTGTCACTGCTTCTACTTTTCCACCTTCTTCTTCATGATATGTGCACCACTACTTTTTAACTATTAATGGTCCACATATCTTGATTGTTGATAAACAAAGCCAAGTTCATGAAATACTGGCTGTAACCTTCATTCTATGCTGTCCACCAGGGTTCTATCCAATCAATCCATGTTGGTGGAAAATCTTCTCATTTGAAAACACCAAGTTAACTTAATTTAAAATTTTTATTTATTTTTAAATTAAGGTCTAATTGATTTACAATATTAAATTAGTTTCAAGTGTATAGCAAAGTGATTTAGCTATACATATATATGTATATGGGTTTCCCAGGTGGCTCTAGTGATATAGAACCCACCTGCCAATGCAGGAGACATAAGAGATGTGGGGTTTGATCCCTGAGTTGGGAAGACCCCCTGGAGGAGGGCACGGCAACCCACTCCAGTATTCTTGCCTGGAGAATCCCATGGACAGAGGAGTCTGATGGGCTACAGTCCATGGGGTCACAAAGAGTCGGCTACGACTAAAGTGACTTAACACACACTCATGCATATGTATATATAGCTATATTCTTTTTAAAAAGTCTTTTCTATTATAGGTTATTATAAGATACTGGATATAGTTCCCTGTGTTATAATCCTTATTATTTAACTATTTTATATATAGTAGTATATATCTGTTAATTCTATACTCCTAATTTATTCCCCTTCCAAGTGAATTTTAAAATCATTTATCTAATTCAAGTAGAACCCAAACAATTAATGTCTAGGAATTCTGTTATTCAGAAACGCCATGTAAAAAGCCCTTAAATCTGGTCAACATTTTTGACTGGGAAGGGTGTGGTAAAATAATAGAAAAAAGCCAAGCGCGTGGAGGGAAGAGCATGAGTGTCTGAGTCATAAACTCCTGAGTAGGAGGAGTCCAGAGTGCGTCACTCTCCAGCCTTGTGACCTCAGGCTGCATAGCAACCCTCATGAGCCTCAATCCTTCACCTGGACTTAGCTCCCTACTGACTGCTACAAAGTTCAATTACAGTCTGGGAAGATGAGCACATGTCTACGTGATATTTAATTGTCCCTCCCTCCTTCCTCTAACGCACAGTAACTGGATAATAGTTTCTGTCATCCTCCCCAAAGGCAACTGGGATCTGGGGAAGGAGAAAAAAAAAAAAAAAACCACAAAGGGCACCGCCTGGTTGATCAGGTGCAAAATGAATTCATTCATGCACAAAGATGAATTCATCACTTTTCACTGTTTAGGGTTTGTTTTTGTTTTAATTATCTATGGCTTTTCTTCTGAACTGAAATTAAACCTTCTGGCCTCATTTCTAAAATGACTAGAAAGTTGGGTCACCTGCATCAGTGGATTTAAACTTGGGCTGTGCATTAGAATCACTTGGGGAGCTTTCTTATAATGCAGAGTCCTGGCCCCACCTTAAGAGAGTCCTTGTTCCCTTTGGGCTAAATCAGGGTGTTTGGTTTTAGATACCCATAGCCCATTGAGACCCAGATGATCTTTGAAGTCCCTTACCATCTCATGTGGCAGGCTCTATTACAAACCACAAGAAATGACACTCAAATCAGAAAACAAGAGCTCTTTTCCCTAAAAGTTTTTGTGCACTGGTTTCACAGGCATGCTCTGAACCTTCGGCTCACTCATCCCTTTTTGGAGCAGCCAGCCTCCAAGAAGGAAGAGCCAGATCCACATCTTGGGCTTCAGAACAGGGATGAGGCATCCCAGGAGGTGTCTTGTCTGAAAATGTCTGTGAGGCCAAGGAGATTCCTTGGCTCAATGAGGCGGTAAGATGATGGCTGTGAGATGTTGAACTAAAACTACCAGATGAGGATGAGGGTATTGAGGAGGAAATGGATGAGGGTAAAGGTGAATTCTAGTTTAATCCTGGGCCAAGAAACTCATTTTTTTTGTTTGTTTGTGTTTTAATTTGTTTTATATTTAGATTTCCACAGTGATAACATAGAGTATTTGTCTTTCTGTTTGACTTTTTTCACCAACTATATTACTCTCTAGGTCCACCCATATTAACGAAAATGGCAGAATTTCACTCCTTTTTATGGCTGAGTAATATTCATGTGTATACATATATATATATATATGTGCGTGTCTCTGTGTGTGTGTGAATACATCTTTATCCATTCATCTGTTGATGGACACTTAGATTGCATCCATATCTTGGCAATTTTAAATAATGTTGCTATAAACACTGGGGTGCATGAATCTTTTTGAATTAGTGTTTTCATTTTCTTCAGATATATACCTAGGAGTGGGATTGTTGGATCATATAGTAGTTCCATTTTTAATTCTTCGAGGGACTGCCATACAGTTTTCCATAGTTTATAATCCCCTCAGTTTATAATCCCATCAGGGTACAAAAGTTCCCTTTTCTCCACATCCTCATCCAAGATGGCTTACCACTGCTCCCTCTCTCTGCCTTCCTCTTACTGTGGTTGTATACCCTGCTTACAGTTTCAAATAGAGAACAGTTCCTGGCTTCTCCACCTTTTCCTGAGGATGCCTGCTACTCCATCAGCTTGGTTGCAGAGATGGCTCCTGGCAGCCACATTATTCAGGCCCTCCAGCCATGGGCACGTGTCCCAGTCCAGGCTTGTCCAATGCAGCTGCTCCCTTCCCTCAGAACCTGGAGTTGGGAGGGGTCTCTTAAACAGAGGAAAAAATGTAAACTTGGGTATTGTCAGTAGCTATACTTTTTCATGTGACAGAGAAGAAAATTCTTTTCTTTCATTACAAAGAATAAAGATATAAACAGAAGAGTCAAAGACATAAGATGGAGAGTAAGAAGGACATTCTGGATTTCCTACAGAGTTTGGTTCTCCTTGTCCATAGTTTCATCATCCTAGCTGCATCCCTACCTTTGAGTTCACAACTAATGTCCCTTTAGTTAAAGAAGCTGGAACTGGCTTCTGTTACTTGTAATCAGAAAAGCTTTAGGGACTTCCCTGGTGGTCCAGTGGCTAAGACTCTGTGCTTCCAGTGCAGGGAGTCTGGGTTTGACCCCTGACCCAGGGAACTAGCTCCCACATACTGCAAGTAGAGATCCCACATGCTGCAGTGAAGATCAAATATCCCACATGCTGCAACTAAGACCCAGAGCAGGTCAAATAAATAAATATTAAAAAAACAAAGCAGCAGGGGAGGCAAAAACCCAGAAATAAAAAACTCTGAGTATGGTTACTATGTATGAATGGTTATGTTTCTCAAATGTCAAACAAGTGAGAAACCAGCGCTTTCCCAACAAGAAAGGCAAAATACATGTGGCAGAAAGCAACCAAGAGATCCGAGTTCAAATCTTCCTCTTAGAATCCCACAGCCACATAGAATCACAGACCACTAACATTAGTTCTTAAACATAACTCCTCTCTATTGCCCACTAGTTGGATGACATTGGGAAGAATCTTGTGGATTTAATCATAAAATTTAACCCTTGTGGATTTAATTATAAAATGACCATAAAGATTCTGTGACAGGGTGGAAACTGAACCATTCACTCTATTGAGACTTCATCCAACATTACAACCCATGCTTACATTGCTATTATCTTGATATAATCAAAAGCAATTTTCCCTGGAATTATTCTTGAAGGCACATTACACACATCAAATGGTTAGGAGAGCTCACTGTAAGAGGCACATGACAACTGCTCATGGGCATGACGGGCAAAAAAGAAATTTGGGGAGTTTAAATATAACAAATGCCCAGTTTTGCCCAACTTTTCACATGACCTTTGGGCATTGCTTAAAAGCAAATGGTCTTAGAACTTGTCTGTGTACTTGAACAAAATTTAGCAAATCTTTATTGGGACCCACCTAAATACTTGACTGTGCTAGCTGTTGTGCCCTCAAAGAAGAAAAGATAGCCTGCTCTCTGGGACCCCAGCGGAGCTGGGCAGGCTGGTGACAATGTGCATTAGTGCACTGGGGGCTGATGGGTACTCAATGCGGGTGTGTTCAAGGACAAAGTAGGAGTGATGAGCCGGTCTGGCAGGCAGGCAGGGATGTGATGGGAGGTGCCACGGAAAAGTGATGACTTCGCTAGCTTTGTCTAGGGAACAAACTGAGGGGGTGGACCAGGGCAGGATGGAAGAACAGGGCCTTTCTGGCAGTGGGAGGACGGCATACATAAGACGTGAGGTTGAGAACAAGTTCCAGTGTGTGGAGACCGGCAGTCCTTGTAGTGCAGTAAAAAAAACACTCTTTTCAAAGGTATTCATGGGATGGGATTGATTCCTGAGTGAATGAGGGAGATAAAAGTGAGCTTTTAATAACTGTGGGAACTCTAGTATTTAAAAATTAGTCACAAAAAATAATAAAGGGATCTAGTATATATTGGAGTGAAGGAATCCCAGGGACAGAAACATAATGAATCATAAATGGAGTAGAGACATCCTGCCCAGGAGAGTGCATTAATGAGAAGAGTAATAATAAGTAACATTTATGGAGGGATTGTTAAATGCCAGGTGCTTTGTGCCTTAGACACATTGACTCACTTCACACATGGCAACTCTGTGATGTAGGTTCTGTTATTATCCTGTCTCAGAAGCCCTCTTCTTCACCCAGTCATTCCCCTTTCCTGCACTCATCACCAGTACACAATACATGTTTTTAAGCACTATTTTTTAAATTTGTCTCTCTCCTTCTGATAGATTGCACTCTCCTTAAGAGCAGGAAGTTTTGTTTATTGCCACATCCCCAGCACTTAGAAGACATAGTAGTAGCTCAATAAACACTGGTGAATGAATGAATGACAGAAAATGAGGTACGGAATTGTTGATAACTCACCCCGAATCAAATAGCCAGGCAGTGGCAGGATCAAAGAGCAGTACCGCAGACTCTAAAACTCTGGAGTGAGACTGTGTGCTCAAAAGGAGGCAAAACAGACTTGAGGGTGGACGGACTGGAGCACCAGCCCGCTAAGAATAGGCTTGAGAGGTCATTGGTTAATTACTTTATTCATTCAACTTGCAGTAAAAATTTATGGAGCATCTACTGTGCACCAGGCACTGGGGAAGCAATAGTGGATGAAGCAGAAAGGGTTTCACAGTCAGAGGGGAAGAGAGGGGAAGAAACAGAAAAGGAAACAGGTGAATCCATAGAAAAATTTCAAGGATGACAACAGAACCGGGGTATGTGATATATGCATACATCTGGCCTCTGACGTGAGGTATGAGCAGAAGCCTACAGCCTGAAGCTCCAAAAGAAGATAAGGCTCAGAACAAGGAAGACAGGAAGGCAGTGCTGGTGGGAGAGCTATGGATGGGGGTTGGAGAGTGGAAAGAAACCCACGACGATAGCAGTTCTGCAGAGGAAGCTGAGAGTTCACAGCCAGGAGGAAGGCCAGGGTCATCTCTTGGGCACCAGAGCCAAGTGGTGGAAGGAATTGTCTAGAAAACCATATCTGGTCTTAAACGAAAAATCCAAACCAGAAAAGACCCTGCTTTAGGTTACCCACAGAGGGATAGAAACAGAGGGTGGTCAAGGGCCAGGGACTCCATATTACAAGATAACTTTGTCAGCTTGAGCCTGGAAGTGCCTATAATGAATTGTGACATGTCCCCACAATTCATAAAGGCACTGTCTGGTAGAGCTGAGAAGCTGTTGGAAGTGACAGTGGCCTTAAAAAAAAAAAAAAAGTATTGTTGTTCAGTCATGTCTGACTCTGAGACCTGATGGATTGTAGCCCGCCAGGCTCCTCTGTGCACGGAATTCTCCAGGCAAAAATACTGGTGTGGGTTTCCATGCCCTCCTCCATGGGTTCTTCCCAACACAGGTTAACATCTAATACAAATGATACTTAACCTGAGCTATGGACCAGACCAGTGATCCCAAAATCTTATGGAGTAAACATAAGGTCCACTTGAAATGTTTGTAAAATATGCAGATGACTGGCCCCAACCCTTGTTGTTCAGTTGCTGAGTTGTGGACTCTTTGAACCCCATGGACAGCAGCACGTCAGGCTTCCCTGTCTTTCACCATCTCCCGGAGTTTACTCAAACTCATATCTGTTGAGTCAGCGATGCCATCCAACCATCTCATCCTCTGACGCCCCCTTCTCCTTCTGTTCTCAATTTTTCCCAGCATCAAGGTCTTTTTCAATGAGTTGGCTCTTTGTACCAGGTGGCCAAAGAATTGGAACTTCTACTTCAGCATTAGTCCTTTGACCCTTACACTGACAAATTGCTGTTCAGTATGTCCAGCAAAGGACCGGAATATGTGTCTGACATGCAGGTGATCTCTGGACAGGCCACATCTTGAGAAACATGGAGCAGGATCCACAAATGGGCTTCAGGGAGTCCATGAATCCCCGGGAATGGAGTAAAAAATGTGTGTGTGTTAGTCACTCAGTCATGTCTGACTCTGCAACTCTGTGGAAAATGTGTGTGTTTACATAAATGTATATTTCTTTTTCTGGGGAGAATCCTTATCGTTACAAGACTCAGAAACTTAAGAACCACCAGTTGAGTTCTGCCCTTTATCTTAGAGAGCAGGAAACACAGAGTCCCAGGAATATAAGTGACTCAACTGATCCTCAAAGCTGGCAGAGAGCAGAGTTGGGCTGTCACCCCAGATTTTCTCTTTCCAAGCCCCCTGCTCTCCTCTCTTTGCTCTGCTGACTATAGGGATGGGGGGAGAAGGAGGATGGGGATCTAAACACGTGGAGGCAAAGTCATCAAATGATTACTTTCCTCCTTTGTGGCCACAGGTGGGATAGATCTGCAGAGTGTAGAGTTAGAACAATGATGCCTCAGCAAAGGACCCAGTCACTCACCTGCACTACTACCCCATATTCTGACCCCTGTGGACGTCATCCCCAACAGGACCTAAAGCCATGACAGAGGGCATCCATGCCTCGTTGTTTACATGGTGGTGATGGAGTGGTGTTCTTATTTTTTTTTAATGCTCCTTCTGCTTTGTTCATTTATTTAATTTAATTTGGCTGTGCTGGGTTTTCATTGCGGCATGCAGGCTTCTCTAGCCATCCTGCAGGCTTCATTGCCCCATAGCATATGGGATCGTAGTTACCCTACTGGAGCTCAAACCTGCATCCACCTGCATTGGAAGGTGGATTCTTTAGCCCTGGACCACCAGGGAAGTCCTGTGATGTTCTTATAAAGACCTGCCTCCCTATCCCTGAGCAGGTGGGTGATTCTGAGCTTCCCTGTCTGCGCTCAGTTCTCCATTCATCTATTTCTTAGGCCAGTCTGAAAACTCACCCTTTCTAGTATGCTCAGGACATGCTTCCTCTTGGATCCTTCTCCAAGTCTGAAGCCCATGTCATTAACACCAGCTGGCTCTTCAATTTGGACATATGTTCTGCCCTCTAGATCTGGTCCAAATCCTTTAAACTCTGCCTCAGCCTGAGCTTCTAGATTCATCAGCTGGGTTCACCTTCCTCTTTTTTATTAAAAAAAAAAAATTATCAACCTGCCTGACTTCAGGCTCTACTACAAAGCCATAGTCATCAAGACAGTATGGTACTGGCACAAAGACAGAAATATAGATCAGTGGAACAAAATAGAAAGCCCAGAGATAAATCCACGCACCTATGGACACCTTATCTTTGACAAAGGAGGCAAGAATATACAATGGAGAAAAGACAATCTCTTTAACAAGTGGTGCTGGGAAAAGGTCAACCACTTGTAAAAGAATGAAACTAGAACATTTTCTAACACCATACACAAAAAGAAACTCAAAATGGATTAAAGATCTAAATGTAAGACCAGAAACTATAAAACTCCTAGAGGAGAACATAGGCAAAACACTCTCTGACATACATCACAGCAGGATCCTCTATGATCCACCTCCCAGAATATTGGAAATAAAAGCAAAAATAAACAAATGGGACCTAATTAAACCTAAAGGCTTTTGCATAACGAAGGAAACTATAAGCAAACTGAAAAGACAGCCTTCAGAATGGGAGAAAATAATAGCAAATGAAGCAACTAACAAAGAACTAATCTCAAAAATATACAAGCAACTCCTACAGCTCAATTCCAGAAAAATAAACGATCCAATCAAAAAGTGGGCCAAAGAACTAAACAGACATTTCTCCAAAGAAGACATACAGATGGCTAACAAACACATGAAAAGATGCTCAACATCACTCATTATCAGAGAAATGCAAATCAAAACCACAATGAGGTACCATCTCACACTGGTCAGAATGGCTGCTATCCAAAAATCTACAAACAATAAATGCTGGAGAGGGTGTGGAGAAAAGGGAGCCCTCTTACACTGATGGTGGGAATGCAAACTAGTACAGCCACTATGGAGAACAGTGTGGAGATTTCCTTAAAAAACTGGAAATAGAACTGCCTTATGATCCAGCAATCCCACTGCTGGGCATAGACACCAAAGAAACCAGAATTGAAAGAGACACATGTACCCCAATGTTCATCGCGGGACTGTTTATAATAGCCAGGACATGGAAGCAACCTAGATGTCCATCAGCAGATGAATGGATAAGAAAGCAGTGGTACATATACACAATGGAGTATTACTCAGCCATTAAAAAGAATACATTTGAATCAGTTCTAATGAGGTGGATGAAACTGGAGCCTATTATAGAGTGAAGTAAGCCAGAAAGAAAAACACCAATACAGTATACTAATGCATATATATATGGAATTTAGAAAGATGGTAATGATAACCCTGTATGCGAGATAGCAAAAGAGACACAGATGTATAGAACAGTCTTTTGGACTCTGTGGGAGGGGGAGAGGGTGGGATGATCTGAGAGAATAGCATTGAAACATGTATATTATCATATGTGAAACAGATCGCCAGTCCAGGTTCAATGCATGAGACAGGGTGCTCAGGGCTGGCGCACTGGGATGACCCATAGGGATGGAATGGGGAGGGAGTGGGGAGGGGGATTCAGGATGGGGAACACATGTAAACCCATGGCTGATTCATGTCAATGTATGGCAAAAACCACTACAATACTGTAAAGTAATTAGACTCCAATTAAAATAAATAAATAAAAATATTTATTTGGCTGCACCAGGTCTTAGCTGCAACACAAAGGATCTTTGGTTGCAACATGCGGGATCCAGTTCCCTGACCAGGGATCGAACCCAGGCCCCCTACATTGAGAACATGGAGTCTTAGCCATTGGACCCCCAGGGAAGTTCCTCACTTTCCTCTTTTGAACTAACAATGCCTCATCTTGGCCTTTGGCCTCTATTTTGTATTCACTATTTTGTCCTGGTGATGGAGTCTCTGCAGTCCTGGCCCTACTTAGCCAATCAATCAGTCCTCCCTTTACCCACCTGGCCAGTGCCACCTGCTATTCAAGGGCTAGACTTATTCAGAATCCAATCCCTCCTTCTGTAACATAATCAGACCAGAAAGTTCATCTAACATGCTTTCAGGCCTGCAAAAACTCATCTTGGGATCTGGCTGGCAGACCACTGCTTGCCCTGTGCCCTCTTCAACTGGGTACATTTCTCTCAGTAAACCCAGACTCTCTCAATCTTGCTTCCCCACTCTGCTTGCCAAGTCCCTTTATCTTCTGTTCCTTTGTTTTTCTTTCTTTCTTCTTCTTTTTTATTCTTTTCCCAGGCTTTAGGTCTCTCTTGGCTCATGCTGGCATCGCTCTGCCTGACAGCAATACTCAGGAATAAAAAGGTGTCTGAGCCCTTTCTGTTGACTAATGCCACCTTTGTGTTGGTGCCAGATTTGTTTTGGAGGCAGATGTCCGGGAAGGCTGGACAGTAGGTGCGGTCTTGCTGAGCACACCAGAGGCAGAGGCAAGAAGGCAGCCCTGTCATTTTCCCAACAGCCCCCTTAAATCTGTGAGTGACAGGGACAGGAGCTTAGAGACGCTTCAGGTCTCAGATTAAATCAGCGCAGAGGTGGAAGTGAGCACAGAGCCCTCAGCCTGGAAGCCGTCCAGAGAGCTGCGTGGAACAGACTTGCAGCCTCCACCAGGGCTGTCACACGGTGGACGCTTGGCATTTACTGGAAAGTTGAATTAGACTTTCCTGTGGGTTTTTTTTTTTTTTTTAATCCTGTGAAGGAGTTACACAGTGAATTCCTTGTGGAGGATTAATCATCTTCTCTCTTGCCTATAACAGAGGCTGTTTCTCAGGTCCTGCCCCTGGTTTCGTTTGTCCCAAGGATTTCATTTGGAAGGCGGGACATTCTCTCCCTACCAACCCTCCCCACCCCACCCCCCCCAACCGGAGCCTGCCATCGGGACCAATGAAAAGCAAGTACCTCATCCACTGGTGGTGACTAAGAACTCAGAGTATTTAAGAGGTTGCAGGAATGGGCTGAGAACAGTTTTTGCTTTCTCCCGCAGACGGGGCACGCTCTCATCTGATCAGGGCCATCACCGAGCCAAGCCGCGGAGTAAAGGGAGTGGGGACATAAACTCCACCACCATGTGCTACGGGAGATGCGCGCAATGCATCGGACATTCACTGGTGTGGCTCGCCACCCTCTGCATCGTCGCTAATATTCTGCTTTACTTTCCTAATGGGGAAACCAAGTATGCTTCTGATAACCATCTCAGCCGCTTCGTGTGGTTCTTCTCCGGTATCCTGGGAGGGGGCTTGCTGGTAAGTCGTTCAGAAATCATTACAACCTTGAAAAAAATTTCTTTCCTGTTAGATGAGATGTTTTCATGGAAAGTTTTCTACAAGGCATGTTTCCAAATACAGGATTTTTGTTCATTCTTATTTTGAAAACTTATCAAGGAACGTTGAGATAGGTATAGGGTATTCATTTTACTAGAGGTTGGTTTACAAAATCCCCATTTCAACTACCTTTTTGCTAAATTCTCTTACTTTACAGCTAGAAACAGAGACTAGCTTTTCAATCAGATTTGAGAACCTCTAGAGTTTCTAGTCCTGGAGCCGGTGCTCATTTCACATCCGCTCTGGGAAACGCAGAGGAGTCCGATAGTTCTCTGTCTAAATCAACAGAGTTTTGGATACAAATTCTTTGCTGTTTGTTCTCAAGCATCTGTGACAGGGAAAAATAACGAATTGTGAGAGCACTGCTATTTAGAAAGGACTATACATTTTCTCCTTTATGTAAGCCTCGGGTGTGGCGTTTAGGGAAAATCCTTCAGTTAGCAGCAAATCACGGTCTGAAGCTAATAGTGGAATGTGTTGTTTTTTCCAAGGTTTGTTTTTAAGTGAAGTGAGAGGAATTTGCCTGCCAACCTGGATGCTGAAAGTATTAGCTTCGACCGTAGCCTGGAAAGAATGTGGGCAAACTTGGGTTTGCCACTTTGAAATGCTGGGATTGAGAATTTTGAAGAGAAGTTTTATGGAACTGCTAATACCATACAGAATATTTTTCTTAGTCGAGTAAAGGATATTTAAACTTAATACACTAACTCTGGTATGGCAAATCTGCTTGGAATTTAAGCATTACTATTATGCTAACATAATCACTTGTTTTTTTTTTTTCTCCCACTAGTTCTCAGGTCAGTTTTTGTCTTGTTTTGTTTCATTGAGGTATAGTTAATTTCATAATCATTTGTCTTTAATACAATACCTTGCTTCTTTTGATCTTGAACTCAAAGGGTTTCAAGCTCATTTTAAGAGCTTTATTGTGACATTACAACCATGCGATGATGTCTTCAATGAAGCAGTGCGCCTTCACTATACTGAGTTTTCCTCTCTCTTGTTTATAAAAAATTTTTTTAGTTATTCTTATAAAGTTTTGTTGTTATCTTCCATGCAATATTTTCAAAACAGTTTGCATCTGGAACTATGTTATGAACTCATGGAATTAACACATTTATGGGTTATTATTTTACCCCTCCCATGCTATATCCTGACCCTACCTAACGTGACACACTACATAAAAATAATCAGATATTACACTTTGAAGGTTTTTCTCTTCTCAGAGTTTATGTTCTCTGAGATATTTGGTCAACCTAACTCAAAGACATTCAGCAATATCAGAAAGAAAAATGTTTTACCAAAAGATGCTTAGATTGACTGACCCTTATGGACTTGGGGAAGATCAATGATTTCAATTTGCATTCAATCTGATTTCAATCTGCTTTCTAACCAGATGTTCCTGCCAGCATTCATCTTCATTGGGCTGGACCAGGAAGACTGCTGTGGGTGCTGTGGCCATGAAAACTGTGGCAAAAGATGCGCGGTAGGTCTTCCCTCTCTGGTGGGGAAATGGTCCCTAAGGGGTAGCTGTGATGTTCGGTGCCTCACTTCTGGTGGTCCTCCCTTCCCTAGATGCTGTCTTCTATACTGGCTGCACTCATTGGAATCGGAGGCTCTGGCTACTGTGTCACTGTGGCTGCGCTGGCCTTAGAGGAAGGACCAAGGTGCATGGATGCCAGTGGCCAGTGGAACTATACCTTTGCCAACACAGAGGGAGAGTAAGTGATTGTACCCAATAAGGCTGCACATTCTTATCCACCACGTGTGTATAGTGGTAAACCCACCAGATTAGAAAGGCATCAACCATTCGCTCATCCATCCTCTTGCCAGGTTTATTCTCACTGACTGGGGGACAATTCAGGCAATGGGTATCAGAGGATGGATTCCCAGTCTCTGACCCAGAGAAGCTTTTTAATGGATTCACTGGCTCAGTCCTCTTGATGACATGTGAGGGGACTTCCACTATTGCTCCTCTTTTACAGATGAGGGTATGGAGACCCAGGGAGATCAAGTAACTTATCTAAAGTCACATTGCTAAGATGTGACAGTCAGGATTTGAACCCAGGCAGCCTAGCTATAGAGTCTGTGCTTGTATAGTGTGTATACTATACCAGAGCAATTGTCTGATTCTCCTATTTTAGAAGAAAATCTTATGGAATCCTTATAAAGCACCAGTGAAAGCCATATGCATTTAACCAAAGCCCAGGGTCAATCATACTACCAACACACACACACTCACATATAACATAGCAATTATGTATAATATACCCTTTATTCAAAGTGGTCAGGCTGTATAAGACAGATCTTATTCATGACTTTAACATTGGGAAAATCCAAGTGGCTCCACTGTTTTATGCTGTACTGTATTACTTATCTTTATTGAGAAAAGGACAGAAATAGCTGAAAGAAACTGATGTGCTGCTGCTGCTAAGTCACTTCAGTTGTGTCCGACTCTGTGCGACCCCATAGAGGGCAGCCCACCAGGCTCCCCCGTCCCTGGGATTCTCCAGGCAAGAACACTGGAGTGGGTTGCCATTTCCTTCTCCAATGCATGAAAGTGAAAAGTGAAAGGGAAGTCGCTCAGTCGTGTCCGACTCCCAGTGACCCCATGGACTGCAGCCTACTAGGCTCCCCCATCCATGGGATCCTCCAGGCAAGAGTACTGGAGTGGGGTGCCATTGCCTTCTCCAGAAACTGATGTACATAATGATAAATGAATGACATACTGAATTTTGAAAGATTTAGTCATGGGATTCATGAGTGAAAATAATATGAATCATGAATTTGAATTGCTCATATACTTTCAGGAATGTTTGTCTTTCATGAATTATGTGGCATGGAGTGATATCTTAAGATCATGAATATGGAATTAGATCGATCCTGAGTTCAATTCCAATGGCAACCCACTCCAGTACTCTTGCCTGGAAAATCCCACGGACAGAGGAGCCTGGTAGGCTTCAGTCCATGGGGTCTCGAAGAGTGGGACACGACTGAGCGACTTCACTTTCACTTTTCACTTTCATGCATTGGAGAAGGAAATGGCAACCCACTCCAGTGTTCTTGCCTGGAGAATCCCAGGGACGGCAGAGCGTGGTGGACTGCGGTCTATGGGGTCGCACAGAGTCAGACATGGCTGAAGCGACTTAGCAGCAGCAACAGCAGAGTTCAATTCCAGCTCTGTATTTACTGTCTCAGTAACTAGGAAAAGGTGAACTGAGCTCTCTGCATCTCAGTTATTTTATCTGTAAAATAAAACCAATGGCAGTTGTTAGGAAGATTAATAAGTTACTATATGTAAAATATTTGTCACAAAAGCTGACAGAATGAGCACTGCTGTCTTATTACAGCTTGCAATGGGTTCAGCCCAATGATAGCTTCTGAAGGAAAACAGTGCTCACTGGAATTTGAAATTTTGGTGTTTAAAATTGTTGTTAATCATGATTTCTCAGATCATATTTTTCATGCTTTGTACTGAATATACTGAATGTACCAGTAGAAACTGGTTACTCCTGTACTCAAAAACATGTGATCTACCACACAAACCCACCTCTAAAAAAACATTATGATTCATCCAAGGAGAGGTGATTCATCAGCTATAAACTTATAGGAAAGTTTGTAGCTGATTATTCTATCTCCCCTCTCATGGATCCAATCAACTTCTGCAAGAAACCTCCAGTTTCTATGTCATTCCTCATTTCTACTTCTTCAGAGATTTCAGTATGGAAAATAACAAGCCAGTGGTTAGTTGCTTAATAGCTAAGTAGAACCAAAGAACTTTTTTTCCATTGTGTCTTGAAATTATGGATTTTTGTTAAATACAGGGCCAGAAGAACAGAATTTTTTTCATAATCAATCATAATTCCATCAATCAAATTGAATTTCTGATTGGCTCCATTAACCATTCCAAAATGAGGTTTCTAATCCCCAGTCCCTTTGTTCTGTTGTGGCAGGAAGACAGTACAAGGAAAGAATTATTCCAGATCTCTGAATGGAATTAAGTCAATCCTAGATTTTCCCATATGACTGAATCCTATTCTATTAAGAATATGTATATTCAGATAATGACTCCAGTATGGTTTGCTGAGGCTTCCCTGGTGGCTGAGTGGTAAAGAATTTGCCTACAATGCAGGAGATGTGGGTTCAATCCCCTGGAGAAGAAAATGGCAACCCACTCCAGTATTCTTGCTGGGAGAATCCCATGGACAGAGGAGCCTGGCAGGCTATAGTCTATGGGGTTGAAAAAAAGTTGGATATGACTTAGCGACTAAACAACAACAGCAGATGGTTAGCGAACATTTCACAAAATGACTTCAGATTGCTATTTGTCATTCAGTTCCTTTTCCCTTGTGTAGAATACTTACTATGGGCCAGATACTGGTCTAGGGGTTGAATAGACAATCATGAATAGCTCTAGTTCCTACCTTCATGGAGCTCAGACTTGTGGACTAGATACATAAGCAACTCTTCTCCTTTGCCCAAGTTACGTGTCCTTCCTCTGTGACCCTTTGACACTTAGTTTACCTGATCAAGCTATTGGTTGTGTTGAGATTGCCTATCATTTCTTCTCCTAAGAAATGTTTTTCCAGGACAGAGTTCAGGCTATTCTATCCCTAGACTTGTCTAGATGTCTAACTCACACTGAGTGCTCAACAATCTTTGCTGAATTTTCTATTAATTATTGCAACAAGATCTGGGCTAAATTCCTTATTCTGCAGAAAGACTTGGATTGGAAGCATCTGATATAAGGCATTGAATTAATCTTTTTTTTTTTCTAAATGAAAAAACATGGCATGAGAAGTATGTTTATGAGACATCCCATTGGTGTGGCTGTGTGTCAGAAGTTTCTGTTTTTATCCACAGTTACCTTCTGGATAGCTCCACATGGTCCCAATGCGTCGAACCCAAGCATATAGTGGAATGGAATGTCTCTCTGTTTTCGATCCTCTTGGCACTTGGTGGGATTGAATTCATCTTGTGTCTCATTCAAGTAATAAACGGAATGCTTGGAGGTATCTGTGGTCATTGTTCCTCTCGCCAACAGGTAAGAACCTGTGTAAAAATGCACCATTGTTTTCATCCTAGAGACAAGAAGACAAAAATTAAACCCTGCTGAACCTACTAATGTTTATTCCATTTTTGTGGAAAAGCATTTACAGCAGTGGGTTTTTTTTTTTTAACTTTTTATTTTATACTGGGGTAGAGCCAATTAACAGTGTTGTGATGGTTTCAGGTTGACAGCAAAGGGACTCAGTCATACATATACATGTATCTCTTCTCCTCCAGACTCCCTTCCCACCTAGGTTGCCATATAACACTGAGCAGACTTCCTTGTGCTATACAGTAGAACCTTGTTGGTTATCCATTTTAAACATAACAGTATGTACGTATTGACCCCAAACTCCCTAACTATCCCTTCCCCCTTTTGCTCTCAGTGGTAAGCTCCTTTGAGAGTCACAGTTACTGGGTTATCTTGGTTCTTTGTAGTTGGCTCTGTGTAAATAAGACAATGTCACCTATAGACAAGGTGCTTCTTCAGGACGTAACCCACTACCCCTTTCGCTATCCCTGCTCAGACTGCAGGGACACAAAAGAAATGTTCTCTCTCTGCCTGCTCTCACATTCCCAACTAGTATACACAAGTAACTGCTATCACCCATTGCCCTAGGCATCATGTTAAACCCCTATTCCAGAAGAGCCTATGATGCAGAGATTAAGCAATATTTCTAAGATCACCTAGTCAGGAAGCAACAGGCTTCAAATGCCACGGCTCCTGCTCTTAACCTGTATGCAGGGCTTGCTGTTCTGTTGAGTTTTCTACAGTTCCTTCCTAATAAGGAGTCACAAAAATACCCAAATAGCTAAGCATAGAGAATCACTAGTAGCCTTTGAATAACAGCTTATTAAAAACCTTTCACTGTGAAAGAAAACCAGGAAGCGCTTGTTTCCTGGGGTTGTGATTTGGAAAAGAAATATGCATTTGTTAGTAGTGGGGAAAGTTTTTGTTTCTATATTTTCCTAAAAAAACATATATTACCGAACTGATAGAAGTCCAGCTTTGGTCAAATTTGGGGGGAAGAGAGGGTTGTTTTATGTCTTGTTCTGTAAAGCAGGATTAGGAAAACTGAAACTTACTTAATTTGTATTTTCCTAACCACTTACTTCTCTGGTTCAAGGTTTCCTAACTTTCTTTGAAAGTAAGACAAAGCCTAATAAAAAATGAAAACCCCATGGCTATCATGAAAAGCTTTGCTCTAAATAGATGGAAACTTTCTATAATTTTTGAGGGGAAGTTAAAATAAAAATCTAGATGTCCTTATCAGGCAAATACAGCAAGATTAATAATTGCTTTGGGAGCCTGCCAAATTTCCGAGAAAACAGCAGAGTGGAAAACTTTCAATATGGAATTGTTTCCAGGCAATTCGGTTGGGCAGAGGCAAAGAAGGCTCTTGGGATTACTATAATATAACCTATCTTTAGCCTTGAGTTTCCTACAAGGCAAGAGTATAAACTGGGTGAGACCCCATTGTACTTCAGCACTGGTGCATTTTGGGGACAGGTATCCACCTGCCAAAGCAGGATCCCTGGCTCAGGAAGATCCTCTGGAGATGGAAATGGTAACCCCTCTGCTTTTCTTGCCTGGAGAATCCCATGGACAGAGGAGCCTGGCTGGAGTCAAACACGACATAGTGATTAAACAACAATATAATTGTCAATGACTAAAATTGCTACAGTGGTTTGGCAGAATGACACTCTTTTCTGGGTTAAGGGAGCCAAGAGTCCTACTGGGTTTCCCAGTCACTATAGGGGTGGCTTCTTCCCAGACACTGCAGGTCAGATCTGTTATGTTTGTTTACAAGACAAAAGACAGTTTCGAAGAGCAAGATTTTCAGTATAGATTGGTCAACTCTGTATGTAGCGTTTAATTCAAAAGTTGCCCACATTGGGTTGGCACCAATGTAAAACTCCCATGACATTATCTCTTAAATCCTTGAGGTTAAAAACCCACCCTGAACATATAAAAGCCAACCAGGCCTTGAAAGCTGCATTTTCCACGGCCTCTTTCTTCAGCTTTCACTTGGGAAGGACAACGGTCCGGTTTGTTTAGGAAACATTTTATGAGCATTGTCTAAGCTCTCTTTGTTGTTGGCCCAACCCCTGCTGAAGCTGAGATTGGTCTGCTTTGTTTGCTTAAAACAGATTTAAAGCACCGAAATGTCATCATTGTTTGTTGAGCCTGATCAGAACCTGATACTTATTTCATTTTCTTTACAGCAATATGACTGCTAGAAGAATTACCCCAAGACAAACCCAAAATCTTCCTCTGTGTCACTGTAATTTATATATTTTACTTGTATTAATTTGTAAAACTTTATACTAGTGTATCATACACTACGTGTTCTACTTTTATAATTGTGTATAAAGACTGGCATCTTCTCCGGATATTGGTGTTTGAACTTAGCAGAGAAATTCTGTTTTTTTGTAAGAGTAAGAAAATAAACCACACTCTGGAGTTAATTTAACAGACTGACAGTGTCCAGCCTACCTGAGATAAACTCTGGCTGAAATCATGTTTTTGAGAAACATTACAATGATAAATATCACATTCCAGTTACTATTCTATATATTTATATGTGCATGTGTTTATTAAATGAAAGATTTCTAGTTGCTTTTTTAAAGACCATTAAAGAGAAAATCCAACAACCTGAAAAGATATATTTTTTCACTGTTTATATGGTGTTTCCCATTTGTATGCAAACCTCTAACAAGGGGCCTTTTGAACTGATTCATGTTGTGAAACAGACATGTAATTCCCCAGCTTGGGGGTTGGGGGGCAGATTGAGAATACTTGAATCTAAATGAATGAGTCAAAATAGGCAAAGCAGTGAGTTATAACAAGGACTACCAAATCCTGAATTTTTCTGACACGTGGAAAACTTTTTGGCCTTCAAAGACAAGACTGGGGATCATGGACATAAAAAGAGAAAGGCCTGGACAAGAAGAAAGATGGGAAATGGAATAAAGCAGTTGATCATCATGGGAATATGGGGATGGAGGGGCGGGAGGACCATGAGGAAATACCCCCAAATTTACTTGTTTCGATACAGCAAATAAAGTATTCACTACCATTTTGTTGTTTGGTTTCATCGTCCTTTGTTTCATGTTCCTCCTTTTTTCTTCCTGTCTTTTTTTTTTTTCCCAGTCTGCGGATTGTATGGCCTCCATTGCTAGGGGCTTTGTGTCTTCTGGTTTCTTGATCACTTTCTCTTCTTCAGCCTCTTTCTCCTTTTCTATCTTCCTCTGCTATCCATGCATTTGGGCCATCCACCTCATCAGGCAACTTTCCTTTGCCTTGGGTACTCCAGACAGCAGGCTCCTCTGGAGGAAACAGACATTTTCTCTCTTTACATCTCGCATCTGTTATATTGTTAGGTTCTTTCAAGTGACAGAGTCCCCTGCCCTACTGGGAATTGTATACAAAAATTGTCTGCTTTTGGTGTTTACTGGCCTAGGCAACAGACAAACTAGTTAGTTAATAAAGAAGCCTCACTGGCTGTTAGACAGCAGAGCTCCTCCTGAGACCAAGGTCTCCTGCCTAAAGGGTTCTAATCTTTCTTGTGCCTTGGTCTTTCAGGCAGTCTGGTGAAGGTTATGGACTCCTTTGAATAATACTGTTTAAAATGCAAAAAAGAAAGACATAGGATAAGAAAGTAAACCCAGATATTAACTATTTTAACAAAACATTTTTTAAAATCGTAAGATAGTTGTCTTGCAAGGCAGCTGCATCACACCAGCACCTGTAGACAGGAAAGCAGTGATCAAGAGTGATCTAGCAGTGAAGGAGTTCAGCCCTGGGATTTCTTTGTAAGGAATGATGCTAAAGCTGAAACTCCAGTACTTTGGCCACCTCATGCGAAGAGTTGACTCATTGGAAAAGACTCTGATGCTGGGAGGGATTGGGGGCAGGGAGAGAAGGGGACGACAGAGGATGAGATGGCTGGATGGCATCACTGACTCGATGGATGTGAGTCTGAGTGAACTCTGGGAGTTGGTGGTGGACAGGGAGGCCTGGCGTGCTGCGATTCATGGGGTCGCAAAGAGTCGGACACGATTGAGCGACTGATCTGATCTGAAGAACTACTGTACTTCTTTTTATTTATTTATTTGGCTGCATGGGGTCTTCATTTCGGCATGTAGGATCTTTAGCACTGGTGTGTAGGATCTTTAGTTGTGACACATAAACCCTTAGTTGAAGCACGTGGGATCTAGTTCCCTGACCAGGGAGCTAACCTGGGTCACCTGCATTGGGAGCACAGAGTCTTAGCCACTGGACCACCAGGGAAGTCCCAGAACTACCATACTTTTGAAATACAATTCCAATTGAAATGATGTTTTGAGATATATCCAACAATTTTGATGTGATACAAAAATGTGTAATTTTGTATTGTTGTTCAAAGTACAATCAGTATCCTGATTCTGCTGTGACTTCTTCCATGCAGTCACAATAAAGGATATATTAATACTAAATTTTCATTAGAGGTTAATAAAAACAATGATAAAATTTTTTTCCATCCAAGTTTAACAACTTCCCTCACCATAGATAGCAATCCATGGGCCTCTTAGGAGTCCTTAGACACTAGGTTAAGCAGGTGGCGCTAGCAGTAAAGAACCCACCTGCCAATGCAGGAGACATAAGAGACACAGGTTCGATCACTGGGTTCGGAAGATTCCCCTGGAAGAGAGTATGGCAACCCACAACAATATTCTTGCCTGGAGAATCCCTTGGACAGGGGAAACTGACAGGTTACAGCGCATACAGTCACAAAGAGTTGGACACGATTGAAGCAACTTAGCATGCACATGCATAAGAACTGCAATATAAAGAGAAAAACAAATATCATATATTAACATATGTATATGGAATCTTAAAAAATGGTAAGATGATCCTATTTGCAGGACAGGAATAGAGATACAGACGTAGAGAATGAACGTGTGGACACAGAGTGGGGACGAGAGAGTAGGACAAATTGAGAAAGTAGCATTGACATATATACACTGCTGCTGCTGCTAAGTCGCTTCAGTCGTGTCCAACTCTGTGCGACCCCATAGACGGCAGCCCATCAGCCTCCCTCGTCCTTGGGATTCTCCAGACAAGAACACTGGAGTGGGTTTCCATTTCCTTCTCCAATGCATGAAAGTGAAAAGTGAAAGTGAATTCCCTCAGTCGTGTCTGACTCTAGCGACCCCATGGACTGCAGCCTTCCAGGCTCCTCCGTCCATGGGATTTTCCAGGCAAGAGTACTGGAGTGGGGTGCCATTGCCTTCTCCACATATATACACTACTTGTGTCAAATAGATTTATAAAGCAATTATACTCCAATTGAAAAAGATAAACAAATACTTTAGAAAAAGAACAGAGGATCCAAAAAAGAGGCATAATGATCCACTGATTAAGCACTTTTCCCCCTAAATCTATCCTCAAAGGAAAAGGCAATAATAATTATTAATCATGACAGTAATAATAGCAACTCAACTGAGTTCCTTCAACGTGTTCATTACTCTACTTAGTTTCTACACGTATTGTTTCACTGAAATCTCTTAACAGAGAGGTGGTGCATGTCTCCCGTTTATAGAGTCAAAGGTCAGAGAGGTTGACTAGTCTGCCCCAAGTCACGTTTTGCAAGTGAAGAAACTATGCTTAAATCCAGGTCAGTCTAACATGAAAACCCACTAGTTTCCTTGGCCCCCTCCTCTTTCTCTGCTGCCCCTGCCCAGATGCTGGAGTCTTGTCTCTGGAACTCAGACTCTTCCCCCACCAAAGGGGGCTTTGGCAGGCTTCTGTGACCCTTTGGAAAAGGGTCTCATTGGAAAAAGAAACTCATTGGAAAAGACTCTGATGCTGGGAAAGACTGAAGGTAGAGGAGAAGAGGGCAACAGAGGATGAGATGGTTGGATGGCATTACAGTTCAACAGATGAACTTGGGGCAAACTCGGGGAGATGGTAAGGGACAGGGAATCCTGGCATGCTGCCATCCATGGGGTCTCGAAGAGTCAGATACTACTTGGCAGCTGAACAACAAAAGTGACCCTTTAGTCATCCCCCCCCCCCCAAATTTGAGTGGCTCAAAGTTTCTCCTAGTTTGTAGATCCTTTAACAGAAATTGTCCAGAGGAACTAGCTTACACAAATTGCCTTCGACCCTAGTTTACTTCTATTCATAGCTCGTATTCTGCATCTGTCATATACTAAACCCCTCAGTTTGGCTGGGAATTCCCCCAGGAACTGTACTGAAACAGCTTATTATCCCTGGCAACATGAAAACAAACATTTCTGTAGAAACTGAGTCACCTGAATAGCATATATGGCTTCAAGGTTAGATAGTTTCCTCTGAGGATCATTTCACTGTTGTTACCAAATTTACAGGAAACACTTGCATCAAGGAAACCTCTCGAACTGAAATCTAAGGAAATTGATGGGATGTACCTTCACTACAATTTGGTTTTTGTAGGTGTGTGAGAGCTCTTCGATTATGTTTTCTCTGACACTTAATGCTAGTGGGAATGGGAATGGGACTTGGTGCAATTTTTCAGAAAGATGACAATCTAGAAAGTCTGCCCATCCTTTTTAACCCAATATTTTTGCTTTTAGAAATTCAAGAGGCTCATCAAAGATGTTCAGTTTCCAGGAATAATTTTGGGAGTATTGTTTATACCTAGAAAACTGACAAGAGCCTTAGTGTCTGACAACAAGGAACTGGTTTGATAAAACATAGTCAGCATAGTAAAATATTATGCATATTTATATTTATAGCATATATGTATACATATTAAAAAGTATTTTGGATCAGATTCTTGGTGACTTTGGTTTTAATTCATTTTACTTATCTGTACTTACTGAAATGTCTTCCATAAACACATATTACTTTTGAAAAGAAAACAAAAAAGAGAAAAGAAAGATTCAGTCCTAAAATCTGGGGAGCAGTCCACAGTCTTTAAAGGACAGTCCCCAAGTGTATGAGAAAACCATTGTTCTTGTGGGCGAACAGAGTCACTCCACGGTAAATACTGGAGAATAATTGTGCCTGCAATTAAGTAGAGGGATGGGCCAGGTGAGACAAGCAATAACCCACAGGCTAAAAATATTACAGGGAAGCCGTGATTCCCACTCTGTGTTTGGGAAATGTAAGCACATGGTATCTACTTAGTCTAGCTACTAAATGAGATTTTTCTAATAAATAACAAATATATACCTTTTTTTGTTCATTTTAAAAATGAAAGTAATGAAAAGCTCTACTTTGAGCAGGACATTTTGTAGCACAACCTGAGTTTTTCTCACTTCACTTCTCTGAGATGAGAGGAGGATTAACAACAGCCTAGGTTTACAGGACTTGGCCTAGCCTGGTTTGTGAAAATGATCCAACATGTCTTAACAAGTAGAGGAATTAAGTCATCTACCCAAGGCTAAAACACATTGTTCTTCCTTCTCTTTTCACATGAAATATTTTTGTGTGTATGTGTCTGTTAATTTAGATACTTATTTCGATTATTGCAGTTACAGAAGTCTACTAGGCCTTTCTGGAGCTGGGTTTCATGTGAACTCTGGGAATTGATTAACCAATCTCTGACACTGTTCCTCTCTCTCTCTCTCTCACATACACACACACTTGCCACATACATACATACGTTTTCTGGCAGTCTGGTGAAGCTTATGGACTCACTTGCATAAAACAGAGACATCAGATCAGATCAGTCACTCAGTCGTGTCCGACTCTTTGCGACCCCATGAATCGCAGCATGCCAGGCCTCCCTGTCCATCACCAACTCCTGGAGTTCACTCAGATTCACATCCATTGAGTCAGTGATGCCATCCAGCCATCTCATCCTCTGTCGTCCCCTTCTCCTCCTGCCCCCAATCCCTCCCAGCATCAGAGTCTTTTCCAACGAGTCAACTCTTCACACGAGGTGGCCAAAGTACTGGAGTTTCAGCTTCAGCATCATTCCTTCCAAAGAAATCCCAGGGCTGATCTCCTTCAGAATGGACTGGTTGGATCTCCTTGCAGTCCAAGGGACTCTCAAGAGTCTTCTCCAACACCACAGTTCAAAAGCATCAATTCTTCGGTGCTCAGCCTTCTTCACAGTCCAACTCTCACATCCATACATAACCACAGGAAAAACCATAGCCTTGACTAGACGAACCTTTGTTGGCAAAGTAATGTCTCTGCTTTTGAATATGCTATCTAGGTTGGTCATAACATTGCTTCCAAGGAGTAAGCGTCTTTTAATTTCATGGCTGCAATCAACAGAGACATAGGATGACAAAATAATCCCTGATATCTGACTATCTTATCAAAATATTTTTTAAAATTATAAGATAGTTGTCTTGGATAGACAGCTCCTTCACAGCCAATTAGAAGGAACAGACTACTGCAAATGAGAAGCCATGGGTGAATCTCATAAATAATGAGAGCAGAAACCTTCTGCCTTACCTCTTTCCCCAATTTTATATACAAGATTCTGGATGTAATCTTGACTGAGGTAGCCAAATATTTAAAATAGAGGGGGAGGTGGTAAGTCCCCTTATACAATATGTCACATATTAGGTTTTTATAGGAACAACACTATTAAGCCCCCAAGAGGGGCTGTTTCAAGATGTCAGTATCCACAAGTTGCATCCTGGAAGTGGAAGACTCTGTGTCAAGTGTTCCACTTGCTAATTTTCACCACAATCCCCTTTGTAACATGTGTACAAATATCACTGATTTGTGTGCAGGGTTTAGGGTCAATTGTAGTGACCTCTCCTGTCTCAGCTGGAGACAATGCTAGAAGGGTTTGAGAATAAAACTGAGGTCACCAGGCTCAAATCTCTCTCAGTATCTGACTCCATGTCATTTAGGGCAAACCTTTAAAAGCAATAGCTTTATTTTTTTTAATTTTTATTTATTTATTTTAAAATTTTATATATTTTTAATTGGAGGATAATTGCTTTCCAATATTGTGTTGGTTTCTGTCATACAGAATGGCCATTATCAAAAAATCTACAAGCAATAAATGCTAGAGATGGTGTGGAGAAAAGGGTACCCTCTTGCACTGTTGGTGGAAATGTAAATTGACACGCCACTACGGAGAACAGTATAGTGCTTAGTTGCTCAGTCATGTCCAACACTTTGCAATCCTTTGGATTGTAGCCAGTCAGGCTCCTCTGTCCATGGGATTTTCCCAGCAAGAATACTGGAGTGAGTTGCCATTTCCTCCTCCTGGGGATTCTCCCAACCCAGGGATCAAACCAGCATCTACTGTGTCTCCTGAATTAGCAGGCTCATTCTTTACTTGCTGAGAACAGTGTGGAGATTCCTTAAAAAACTCGGAATAAAACTATCATATTAAAAAAATTTTTTTTTGATGTCGACCATTTTTAAAGTCTTTATTGGATTTGTTACAATATTGCTTCTGTTTCATATTTTGGATCTTGGCCCCAAGGCATATGGGATCCTAGCTCCCTGACCAGGGGTTGAACATGCACCTCCTGCAATGGAAAGCAAAGTCTTAACCACTGGATCACCTGGGAAATCCCCTAAAACAATAGTTTTAAACCTACAGGCAGCTCTCCCCATAATCCCTAACATTTATTATATTTTGGACCTTAAACATTTTTTTGATCTTTTTGTTGCATGCAGTAACATAACATGCAAAAATGTACAGCTCAACAAAGTTTTACATGTGTTTATTTACACACGTGTAACCACCAACTACATCAAGATACAGGACATTTCCAGCACCCAGAAAACTCATGTCCTCTCCCAGGAAATAAGCACTCCTGGAGTAACTACAGTTCTGATTTCCATCAGCATAGATTAGTTTTGCCTGTTCTTGAACTCAGTATAAATTGATTCGTAAAGCATGTTTTTCTGTGGGTCTGGTTTTCATCACTAAACATTATGTTGTTGATTGCTGACTCCCCAAATATTACCAGAACAATCTGTTCATAAGACAAAGCTGTGTGTGTTACTCACTGCCATCAGGGAGAACATCACTTTGAAAGAGCTTTGGTTGGAGCGGGGAGGAAAAAGATGAATTTGAGATTTTAATTCTGGTTTAAGGTGAGTCTTTTGATGGGAAGGCTTGACTAGGATTAATAAGAATTATGATATCTTTTTAGGATTGATGAGAAGAGCAAGGCAAGGATTTTGAGGTGAGAGGTTCAAAGACTCTTTGAGATGGAAATTGTTGTCATTCACTGTTGAAGACATAATGGGTCTTTCAGGAAGTTCCTATAATGAATAAAGTTATTTGTCTAGGCAAGAGTATTGTGGAATAGGGACCTCCATTGTGCTCCAGTGGCCAAGACTCTGTATTCCCAATGCAGGGGGCCTGGGGTTTGATCCCTGGTTAGGGGTCTAGATCCCGCATGCCACAACTAAAGGCCCTGAATGCTGCAACTAAGACCTAGTGAGAGCAAATAAATACAAATAATTTTTTTTTTTTTTAAGAGTATCCTGGGAAAGTAAAGCTATGCTAACAAAGACTGTGTGTATGTGCTTAGTCACTCAGTCATGTCTGACTTTGTGACCCCTTGGACTATAGCCAGCTAGGCTCATCTCTCCATGGGAATTCTCCAGGCAAGAATAATGGTGAGGGTTGCCATGCCCTCTTCCAGGGGATCTTCCCAACTC
Source organism: Bos indicus (assembly GCF_029378745.1). Classification (NCBI taxonomy): domain Eukaryota; kingdom Metazoa; phylum Chordata; class Mammalia; order Artiodactyla; family Bovidae; genus Bos; species Bos indicus. The sequence continues at coordinate 119,201,438 of NC_091760.1, forward strand.
AGGGATTGAACCCAGGTCTCCCGCATTGGAGGCAGATTCTTTACCACCTGAGCCACTAGGGAAGCCCATGCTAACAAAGACTATGGAATAATAAACCATGACGTGGTTTATAATTTCAGTCCTCAGTATCCAAGTTCAGGGTGGGGGATAGATGGTTTGAGTTTGTGATATTTTTGAGATTCATCTGTGTCATCTCATGTAGCGGTAGTTCGTTCATTTCCTTTGTTGTACAGTACTCCATTGTTTGAATATACTACAGTTCATTTACCCATAATTCTATTCATGGATATTTGTGTGGTTTTCAGGAAATATGTTGCTAAAATCATTCTTGTACATGTTTTTTGGTGAATATAAGAACTTGTTGATGTAAGTTTATTTTTGTCTTGTTAAGGAATCAAACTGTCAATGGAGATCCTTTTGTTGGGCTTTAGTTGACATCTCAGGGGACCCACAGATTCCCCTTGGCCCAGCAATCCCACAGCTTGGTTCATATCTTCCTGCCAGGGGACTGTCAATCACTTACTGGTTCAATATTTCTGGATTGTACATTGTGAGTCCTGTACTGCACAAGGTACTGAAGACACAGCTTGGAGATTTTTCCAAGCTCTAGGAGACAGAGTCTGTGACTATGTTGCTCACTATTGTATCCCCAGCTCCTAAAACAGTTCACAGCATGCACTAATTGCTTGATGATCAGAGGTCAGCAAGCCATGGCTCATGGGCCAAATCTGGTCTGCTATCTGTTTCTGTAAATAGAGTCATGGGGACACAGCCATGCCTCTTTGTTTACTTATTGTCTATGGTGCTTTCCTGCCACAATGGTAGAATTTAGTAGTTCTGACAGTGAACACATGTCCCACAAGGCCCAAGATATGTCCTTATCTAGCCCTTTACAGAAAGTTTGTTAATCTCTAGCCTAGCTGCCCATTTGTCTAGCTAAAAGTTGATACTTCTACCCTATGGACTGTAGCCCACAAGGTTCCCCTATCCATGGAATTCTCCAGGCAAGAATACTGGAGTGGGTTGCCATCGCTGTCTCCAGGGAAACTTCCTGACCCAAGGATTGAACCCATGTTTCCCGCTTTGCAGGTGGATTCTTTATCATATGAGCCACCTGGGAAGTCCCATTACAATGGGAGTGGAGCACAATGAGTATTGTTATTTTTAAGCTTATTATAAAATTTCTCAAAAAGTTACAAAAAGAAGTAGAGAGAGAAAAAAATGAACCCAATTTACCTGCCGTCTAGCTATAAGGATGGATATTAGAGGATGTATTGGTACCCCGGTGGCTCAGTAGTAAAGAATCTGCCTGCCGAGAAAGAGAGGCAGGTTCAATCCCTGGGTTGGGAAGATCCCCTAGAGAAGGAAATGGCAACCCGCTCCAGTATTCTTGCCTGAGAAATCCTACGGACAGAGGAGCCTGGAGGACTACAGTCCGTGGGGTCGCAAAAGAGTTGGACATGGCTTAGAAACTAAACAAAAGCTTCCTAGTTTCCTAGCTGTAACAAGCTACCACAGCTGGATAGCTTAGTACAACAGGAATTTATTGTCTCACAGTCTGGAGGCCAGAAGTCTGATATCAAGGTGTCAGCAAGACCTCAGTCCCTCTGAAGATGCTGTTTCAGGCTTCTCTTAGCCTCTGATAGCCTCAGGGATTTCTTGGATTGTAGACAGTCATCTTCTCCCTGTGTCTCTTCACATTGTCTTTCTTTTGCGTATGTCTATCTCTGTGTCCAGATTTACATGGATACCAGTTGTGTTGCCTTAGGGCTCACTCTAACCATCTAGTTTCAACTAGATTACCTCTACTAAGACTGTATTTCCATATAAGGTCACACTTTGAGGTGCTGGGGAGTATGACTTCAACATATCTTTTTTGAAAGGGGACACAATTCAACTCAGAACAGAAGAAGGGACAGCAGTCTCTGACGGAGACTTTATCAGCATCTTCTAAACCAAACTGATGTCCTATGCCATGTCCTTGAAAAGTCTGGGAGGAAAAAAGACAAAAGAAAAAGTTTGGGAAAGAGTGCACACAATACACAGCTTCCTGAAGATCCATCACATGCATTTCCTAAGCACTGAGAAGTCTTATTGAAAAACCGGTTTAACTCAAAACTTCCCAAATTATCTAACTATCAAACCCTACAGTTGCAGCTTTGGAAAGAAGTGAATGACAGATGAAAAGAAAAGCACAGAGCTGGAAACATGAGAAAATCATTAAATGATGATTAGATCATTAGAGGATACAGATTAGAGGAGTCCTTCCTTGCTGACTCAGAAGGTAAAGAATATGCCTACAATGCAGGAGCCCTGGGTTCAGTCCCTGGTCAGGAAGATCCCCTGGAGAAGGGAATGGCTACCCATTCCAGTATTCTTGCCTGGCGAATTCCATGGACAGAAAAGTCTGGCAGGCTACAGTTCTTGGGGTCGCAAAGAGTTGCACACGACTGAGCAACTAACACACTCAGTGACAACGAGGAGTTTAGAATGAAAAGAAAATTTCATAAAATTAGCTGCTGCCTGTTCAATGGACAGGAACTCTGATATGTATTCTATCTTTTACTCTTGAATAGGCGTGCAGGGTACCACCTTTGCAGATCTTGCTCCAATTCTATAGGAAAATATTATGTGCCCTTTAAGCAATACAGCTCCATAGGTTTGGAAGGAATCCTGACTCCCAATTTTAGAGAAAAATTTTCTCCCAAAATTTTCTATTGTAGCTATCTTGGTCTCCAAGGGGAAGACCTCTCTGAGTGGGAAAGGCAAGAGAAATTCAGAGATATAATAATCCAGTTGTTAGACATTTCATCCCTCCATAGTTTAGGGTCAAGTCAGTTCTCCCGCAAATTCCATTTCTGAGTCCATATGTGTTTATCACAAGGTATTCTTGTATTGGGTTGGCCAAAAAGTTCATTTGGATTTTTCCATATGATGTTACAGAAAAATCCAGATGAATTTTTGCCCAATCCAATATGTGCATATGGGCAGCGGTATATGTAATCTACAAAGCCCTGCAAAGGTTGAAAAACAACTTCTATCTGGGCATTGGTACGGGGTGAGGGGGCAGGTAGGGGAGAAGGACATTCCAAAGGTGTGTGACAGGCAAAACTGGAGGTTGGAAAGAGACAGAAATGAAATGACATATTAGTAACCAGTTTCTGCAAAGGCAATCTTGGTGATTCAGTCTTCAGCGTCCATGGCCGGAGGATCCGGGAGTCATGAGTCAGGTAACCTGTGAACTGCTGTGTGTTTCGTTCGCTCAGGGAAGCGTCACCCTAGAGGCAATGATGAGTCTCATGCTGTATAATGAGAGGAATATTCATGTCCACATCCTCAGGGCTCCCTATGCAGGTGAGGACATCGGAGTTTGATGGTTTGTGGAGATGGCCCAGATGGAAGAATGGGTCTCAGGTATAGCATGTATAACACCAACAGTGAACCCTAATGTAGCCAATGGACTTTGAATGATTATGATGTGTCATTGTAGATTCATCAATTGTAACAAAAGTACAATCTGGTGGAGGAAGTTAATAATGGAGGAGGTTGTATCTGCATGGGGGCACAGGGTATATGGGAACCCTCCATACTTTCTGTTCGGTTTTTCTAAATTGAATCTAAAACTACTCTAAAAAATTAAGTCTGTAGAAAAAAATTGCTGTAGCTTTTGAGATTTCCAATGTCTAGGCCACACCCCAGATCAATTAAATCAGGACATACAAGGTTGCAATCTAGATATCAATAAAGTTTTCATACAAATTTATATACAGTTTTTCATACAACCCATGTAATCCCAATGTATGGTCAAGACTGAGATTTACTGCCCTCAGTTCAGTTCAGTTGCTCAGTCGTGTCCGACTCTTTGTGACCCCATGAATCACAGCACACCAGGCTTCCCTGTCCATCACCAACTCCCAGAGTTCACCCAAAGTCTTGTCCATCGAGTCGGTGATGCCATCCAGCCATCTCATCCTCTGTCGTCCCCTTCTCCTCCTGCCCCAATCTCTCCCAGCATCAGAGTCTTTTCCAATAAGTCAACTCTTCGCATGAGGTGGCCAAAGTATTGGAGTTTCAGCTTTAGCATCAGTCCTTCCAATGAACACCCAGGACTGATCTCCTTTAGAATGGACTGGTTGGATCTCCTTGCAGTCCAAGGGACTCTCAAGAGTCTTTTCCAACACCACAGTTCAAAAGCATCAATTCTTCGGTGCTCAGCTTTCTTCACAGTCCAACTCTCACATCCATACATGACTACTGGAAAAACCATAGCCTTGACTAGACAGACCTTTGCTGGCAAAGTAATGTCTCTGCTTTTGAATATGCTATCTAGGTTGGTCATAACTTTGCTTCCAAGGAGTAAGCGTCTTTTAATTTCATGGCTGCAGTCACCATCTGCAGTGATTTTGGAGCCCCCCCAAAATAAAGTCTGACACTGTTTCTACCATTTCCCCATCTATTTCCCATGAAGTGGTGGGACCAGACGACTGCCCTAGGAAGTGATAATTTCACAGCAGTGAATCTCAGATCTGGATGCCAATTAGACTCACCAGCACTTAAAAAATATGTAGATATACTCACTCCCTGAAATTCTGATTCAGTTGGTCTAGGATGAGTCCTGGGCACTACTGTTTTTTAAAAAGCTCTTCGACTGATTCCAATATGCAGCCAAGGTTGATCTGCAGCAAGAAGGGCAACTTCCTGAACATATGCTTTAAACTCTCCAGTCCTGTCCCCAAGGGAGACATCACCAATCAGTGCCAGTGAGCCCAGACATGGCCTTAGCATCCTTCTCTACTCAGCTCATCAGGCAGTCACCAACAATGGATCAGAATAGCCAATGGAATCCCCTTTGGCAGCTCTGTGGGAAAGATTTACTCCCTCTCCAAGCAGAGCCAACAAAGCCATCTCTGGTTTGGAGATCAATTCTGCCTCCATCTCCATAACTTGGAAAGTCTGACACTTTCATAGAAGAACTCGCTAAGGCTGTGACTCTGTGACAACTATTCGGGCTTTAGAACAATGTTGTACCTTCATACTGTGCCTATGGTCTTCAGATCTCAAGGACTTTTCTGCAAACATTAACTCATTTGTTTGAAAAGCTGTGGTACTGTAAAGACTAATGAGATAATGTTTATGAAACACTTTTGTGTTCCCAAGATGAAAGGCAGCATGTAAAAGATTCATGTAAAAGATTCAGAGGCCACTGAAAACTTTCCCAGGAACTGGCAGTTTTTTTGCTTTGCTATGAATATTGTTTAAGGCCAGGAGAGGGGCCACACCACTGTTCTTTGGAGAAGGCTCAGTAATGTGGGAGGGATAGCAGCAAGAACAGCTTGGTAGAACCCCAGGCTTTGTCACCTTCTAGTTTTGTTACCTTAAGCAAGTTTCTTAATGTCTCTACCCTCATACGCCCAGTGGGAGTGATGATGCCTAATATGTGTGAGAATGCTGGCTTGGACCCTCATGTCAGCTTTTATAAGGAGCTTAGAAACCGCCTTGGGCTGGTGTGGAAGAGCCGTATGTGCAGTACATTTTCTCATCACAAAGGGGAAATGTACAGGACAGTGCTGAATAAGAATCCAGAAAAGAGGGACTTCCCTGGTGTTCCAGTGGCTAAGACTCCATACTCCCAATGCAGGGTTGTGGGGAGGGGGTTCAGTCCCTGGTCAGGGAACTAGATACATGATGTAACTAAGGGTTCCCATGCTATAACTAAAGACCCCATATGCCTCAACTAAGATTCAGCATAGCCAAATAAATAAATGAGAAAGTGAGGGTGTTAGTCACTCAGTCGTGTCTGACTCCTTGTGATCCCATGGACAAGACCATCAGGCTCCTCTGTCCATGGAATTCTCCAGGAAAGAATACTGGAGTGGGTAGTCAATCCCTTCTCCAGGGCATCTTCCTGACCGAGGGATCGAACCTGCATCTCTTACATCTCCGACATTCTATCATTAAAAAAAAAAAGATCATTAGGCACTATGTGTAAGCGTATGTCAGTTGCTCAGTTGTATCGGACTGTTTGTGACCCTATGGACTAGCCCACCATGCTCCTCTGTCCATGGGATTCTCCAGGCAAGAATACTGAAGTGTGGTGCCATTCCCTTCTACAGGGGATCTTCTGGACCCAGGGATCGAACCCACATGTCCTGCATTGTAGGCAGATACTTAATCGTCTGAGCCACCAGGGAAGCTCAAATAAATAAATACTTTTTAAAAAATCAGAAAAAAATTCCCTTGACTAACATGAGAATTGTGAGAATTTATGTCTTTTAGAATTTTCCCATGTAGATCTATAATTAAGAACAAAATCTATGCTGAGTTCAGCTTGGCCCTAGCAATCATACTGATCTCTCTAGTGAAAATAAAACCTCTCAACGGGTAGCCACTACACAGAAAGCTGAATAATGGGAATGAATAAGAAAGCTTTCATTTCTCCAATATATTCAGAGAAACTCCTGCCTTAAAAAAGCAGACAACATGTTTTATCAGTTCTAAGATGCACATTTGATTATACTATAACATACCTGAGCTTGGAGCCTATCTTACAAGTGAAGGTAAATAATAATCTAACAGCTATTCTTTCCTTTCCTTCTTTTTTTTCTAAAGAAAAAAATTTTTTTTGACGTGGACCGTTTTTAAAGTCTTTATTGATTTTGTTACAATACTGCTTCTGTATTATGTTTTGGTTTTTTGGCTGCGAGGAGTGTGGGATCTTAGCTCTCCAACCAGAGACTGAACCCACACCTCCTGCATTAGAAGCCTAAGTCTTAACCACTGGAAGTCCCTCCTTCCTTTCTTAATGGTTCATTGAATAAATGTGGCATCACGAAATCAACCTTAGAATCTAAGATTGAATCACCTTAGGGTCAGTGAAACATGACAGTAATAATCCCTCAGGGCTGTTAGAGGCTTAAGTGGGGGGTATTATTGGAAAACACCTGTATTTATTATTAACTGCTGCGTTGAAGATTACACCCAAATTTAGTAGCTTAAAGCCATAAACATTTTCTTTTCTTCATGGGGGTCAAGAATGCAGGAGCAGGTTAGCTCCAGCTCTAGCTCAGGATCCTTCTTGAGGCTGGGGTTACAATGTCATCTGGGTCCACTGTCATCCAAGGCTCAACTCGGGGTGGAGAATCCACTTTTGAGATCACATGGCCCTGGGCAGGAAGCTTCAGTCTCTTGCGATGTGGCCCTCTCCACTGAGCTGCTGGCATCAAGGCAACTGGTTTCTCCTAGAATGAGTTATCTGAGAGAAAGAGAGAGAGAGACCAGGATGGAAAGATGGGAACTGCAGAAGTCACACGCCATCTCTTCTGCCATATTCTATTGGTCACAGGCCCTCCCTGGTGTAAGAGGGCAGAGCATGGAAGGCAGGGATCCCTGGAGCCATCTTGGAGACTGGCTACCACAACACCCAACACATGGAGTGATGAAAAGGAAATAAGAGAAAAAAAAATTAGGTTTTCTCCCTTGTACAGCATTTTCCTTTTTACTTCATATGAGTTTTGTTGGAAGAGACTGAGTCTTCCAATCTCTTGATTGATTGGTACTACTTTAGGTTGTATCACCATCAAACTTATAGTTTCAGTTTATTCAGCATATAGCTATAGTGGCAAATGGGATGAAGGTGAAAGGATGTTGAAAAGAACATTTTTTTTGGTTATTTGGTATATCCGGAGGTGAGAATCTTTCCTTCTGGCTTACAGGTGCAAAATGGAGACTCTTATGATTTCAGTAATCTCTCTCTTGAAAGAAATGTGTCCAACCTCTAGGGGCTAGTCACCCAAGAGAACTCGGGCACCCTGGTTCTTCTGACCTTTGTAGAGCAGTGGTCTGGCACCAGATGGGAGCTCTAAATACAGCAAGAGCTCATAGGACCTCAGACCTAGGCTCCTCTGGTTGAGCATAAGGGGATCAGCTAAGCAAATCACCGTCAGTTGGCATAGTGCAAAGAATAAATATGTGCATTATAAAATTCTGGAGCCATTTAACCCTGATTTTCACAGTATTCTTAGAAAAAAGAAGCCTGGTTGCTATAAGATGAATTTATGACATCCCTGGATATTATCCCACATATCCTGAGTATATGATTCTCAAACTGTGGTACTAACCCAGGATCATCAGCATCACTTGGAAACTGGTTTGAAATGCAAAGTCTCAGTCCTCACTCCAGATCTAGTGAACCACAGCCCACATGAAAATGGAGCCCAATGAGCCATCTGTGTTTTACTGAACCCTCTAGGTGATTCTGATGCTCATTTAAGCTTGAGAACCATGCCCTGAAAAGCTTGAAGAGCACTGCCCACTGTAAAACCCTCTTCCTTGGTGTAAGACATATTATTTCTTCAATACCACACCCCACTCACCAAATACACACACACAAAGGCAAGACTAAATTTTAGTATATGGGGATGCACTTGGGTGATAAAACTATAAGGAAAACTAAGAACATGATTACTATAAAGTCAGGATAATGGCTCTTTTTAGGGAGGAGGGAAGGACAAGCGGGCTGTGCAGGAAAAGGCACAGGGAGGGCTCCTGATGTGGTGTTATCCATTTGAAGGAGAGTGGGAACACCCATTGTGTGTCTAGCTGGGCTTCAGGAAGACAGACAACACAAACATGATGGCTGGGGATCTGATACACATACATACCTGTTCCCAGCACAGAAGAGCTAGACAGCTCTCCTCATAAAGCTAGAGTCTCCAGCAAATGAAACCCAGTATATTTTGACAAAATATGGGGTGTTTTCCAATTCTCTGGACACCAATTAGGGGTCAAATAATTAAATACAATTCTGATACTAACTCTCTGGAGTTAATTCCACAGATTTAAGGGTTTGGTCCCCCAAGACTGCCCCTACTTCAGATGCCAGTTGCAAGTCTTGGCCACTCACACTTCTGACCAAATGGCTATAGTTTGGAGGTTCTCACCACCCCCTTCTTAAGCTTGATAATTTGCTAAAATGACTCAGAGAACTTGAGGAAACACAATGTTTGCTAATTTACTATTAAGATATAACTCAGCAACAGCCAAATGAGAGAGATGCTTAGGGCAAGGCCCAGGAAGACAGACACAGTTTCACTCCATCTCCGGCTGGACCACCCTCCCCAGCACCTTGCTGTGCTCACCAGCCTAGAAGCTCATCAAATCTTATTGTTCTAGAGCTTTTATAAAGCTGCATCTCCAGCCTTCCTTCCACTTCCCAGAGGCTAGTGGGTGGGGTGGGGCTAAACCTTCTAACCCTCTAATCGCTGGGTTTTTCTGGTGACCAGCCCCATCCTGAGGCTCTCTAGGGGCGTTACCCTAAGTCACTGCATCAGCACAAACTCAGGTCTGGCCAAAAGGGGTTAATTATGAATAACAAAAACATTCCTATCACTCAGGAAATTCCAAGGGTTTTAGGAGCTCCGTGCCAGAAACTGGAGACAAAGGCCAAATATATTTCTTATTATACAGCACAGAGGAAAAATCTGAAAGGGGAAATATGTTAAATGTGACAGAAACTGGACTGGGAAGTCAGTGAGTTCAAGAGACTCCAGGCCTCACCCAGGGCTGTCTACACATCATGTCCTCTTCCTCTCTCCCATCTTCCATCTCTGCATCACATGCCCTGCTGCCTTCATTTCTCTCGTTGCAGATGACCCTCCTCCATGCAGTAGTGTGTGGGCAGAACGCATGGTGTCACATAATTTCCTGAATTAAATGATTTATCATCCCAGCTTAGGGACGCCAGAGGAAAGCATCATCTCTTCCAGTGTCCATAAATAAAATTCCAGGGAGGGGCCATATTTGCCTTGCTTGGGCCACAAAACCAACTTGCTGTGGCCCTGGAGTTTGGGTATCTTGACTGGTGTAGAAGGAAAATAAAAATGAAATGAATATTTCCAAGAGAACACTCTAAAATAGAGCCAGGAGGCCGTTGAAAAGGTCTGACGTATACCGTCTCAGCCTGGATGGAATTTGACCTTTTGACCATGCATTGTCCTACTCCAGATACTTATCAGACCCTTACTCTAACATAACTCATGGTAGCCTGTCTACTTATCAAACTCCTACCCTAAAATTATTTTCTGACGTGCGTTAGAGTGGATCACAATCTTCACTGGGCAACTTTAACCACCTTGTGGCTTTTGTCTTTTTAAGCGTTTGACCTTTTCTTTTCCCCAGAACACTCTTTAGATTTATTTGAATCTGTGTCTTCTGAATTATAATTCTTAAGGCTTCATATAAGGCTCTCTATTCTTTGTGGCCTCAGTACTGGGCATGGATCATACAAGTGGGTGACTAGGCGTGGCTGGGACTGGCCAAACCCACTAGGATCACATGGAATGCTAGAGGGCAGTTCCCCAAGGAAAGAGAAGAGGAATTCCAGGTGGCCAAGACAATCATACATGTTTGCTGTAAGTTTTGATGGAAACCACACATGGGGGTATTTTGTACCTGGGATAGAGAGAGGGACAAAGTAGGGAGGAGAGTGAGGTTATTCTGAAGATAGGCTACAGTTTGAACTCATCAGTCCCTGGAAAAAAGACATGTGTGTTCAGTGGAGGGATGCAGAAAACTAGAACAGATGCCTTGAGGTCTGCCTTGCCCATCGACCTTGAGTCATTTCTACCTCTCATCAAATGTCTAAGAAAATCCTTGACCTTCCCAGCCGGGAGTATTCTCCAGAAATGGAGATGCAGTGTTGTGTGGCGGAAAGAGCTCTGGACTAGAAGTCAGGGCCCTCCGTCCCTGACTTGATCGAGTTCACTCCCTTCTCAATAAATATGTCATTAGATCAGATCAGACTGCATGCTGCAACCCATGGGGTCACAAAGAGACGGACATGACTTAGAGACTGAACAACAACAATAAGACCAGATCATAGTTAAGCAGAGTGTTGTGAAAACGGGGACAGGTCTGGGACTGGGGAGAAACAGAAGGATGAAACACCCCCAAGGGGCTGGATACACTGACTATCACAATGTTACTGTATTACAAATCTATAACTTCATTGAAAAATAAAAATGATAGATAGAAATATATTTTGTATTATTTTATTTTAGCCCCATTAAAGGAAATGATCTTCTCTTGTATCTCTTCACTTCTTTAGTGAGAAAACTACAAGCTACTTTTCCCTGTGTACCAGGATGAAAATACCTTGTGGACTCCTGGGGAGAGTTTTCCTTTAAGAGAATACATATCATTTATGCCACACGAGACACGTAAATGAAGGGTGAATAGCCCAGACTGCCTAGGGAAAGGCAGTATTGAGAGCGCCTTTGTTTGGGAAGTCGGGAGTCAGGAGGATAGACGGTAGAAAATACGCTGCCACCTTCGCCCTTGGCCATTGCCGCAGAAAGGTTGGGAGGGAGCTCTGTGAACAATAGAATGTATTTCGACTCAGAGCTTCAGGAGCCAACTCCTGGTGTACAGAAGCTAAAAGAACTTGGTTGAAAGGGCAGCCACGCTGGAGTCCACAGGAGAACTGAGTGCTGAGGGAGGTCACTGACCTCTGTGAAGAGCCCCCGTGGCGCTTTTAGGGACCAGCATCCTAAGGGCTCCTTACAGAGAGGAAGCATTTTAAGGTGAACCAACTTGTCTTCGACAGCGACACCGTGTGGCTGAGAGAAGTAAAGACAGCACTGGGTCAAACGCCTTTTCTCGGGTTGAGGCTGCCTGGCCAACCTGCGTTCAAACTTAAATAGTTGGAGAGGGAGCGCTTCAAAAGGGAGACAGTGACCTCATTTCTAGGCCACAGGGAGCTACAGGGATTTTTTCAGAATTGCTATTTTGAGTTGTTGGAGCAATTCGTTTTGGTTACATATATTCTGAAACAAATGTTATAAATAGACTAACATTTCTGAAAATCTATAACCACATCATTTGACTTTTGTAGGTTCTGCTGGAGTCCTGAGCATCACGCTCCAGACCACTGGACACAAGCTTTGTTTCACTTCCTCTTTCACCAAATGATACGCCGACTTGTTTTCTGAAAAGGGGGAACAGGGAAGAGGGGGAGGACTCAGTTTTTTTACTTTCAAATGGGACTCCTCTGGGATTATTACATTTTCCTCTAAGGTAACTTTAGCTCAAGGGTCTACATACTTAAATGGAACTGTTTAATATTTTAAGAATTTCCTGGGAAAGTTACTCATGCTACTCACTGTAGATTTCCTGTTGAAGAAATGTTTCATTTTTTTTTTTCTAATTGAACATCACAGCGTTGATTTCTCAAATCACTTATAGATTTATTAGGAATATGTGTTTGTGCTCAGTTGCTTCAGTCATCTCCAATTCTTTGTGACCCTGTGGACTGCAGCTTGCCAAGCTCCTCTGTACACGGGATTCTCCAGGCAAGAATACTGGAATGGGTTGCCATGCCTTCCTCCAGGGGGTCTTCCCAGCCCAGGGGTGGATCCGGTGACTCCTTCATTGCAGGCGAATACTTTACCCACTGAGTCACCTGGGAAGCCCCCTTATTAGGAATAGGACTGTGTAAATTAGTCAACTGGGTATAGACCACATGGCTTGGAGTGTCATACACTCAAACAATAGGGAGTGTATGAGCACCACCATCTATCAGGTGAGGCTGGGCATTGAAGCCCTGAATTGGTACCGAACAAAGCATAGCGTCTCTTGGCTGGAGACAAGCACAGGAAGAGGAGAGAGGAGGAAGATCCCAGTCAGTCTCAGCTGCCATTTAATTAATAAGTGGCATAGAATTAATAACCAAATATAGAACCAGCCCATGAAATCAGTCATTCACATGGTGGGCAGTGTTGTTCTGAAGTTAGGTGTGTTGAGTGCTAGATTTGAATCTCTCAGTTCCATCACTTAGCAGCTGTGTGATCCTGGGCATGTCACTGAGCCCTAAGTACCTCAGTTTCCTTGCCTGAGAATTGGAGATAATACTCACATCTAAGGAGGTTTTAATCAGATAATACTGGCAAAGTGCAACGTTGAGCAGAAGTGCTCTGTAAATTGAGCTTGATTGTAATAATGATAGTGACTCAAAAATTTGTAGACCAATCAGATCACCCATGTATTTTTGTTGTGTTCAAATCAAGAGTTGATCCATTTCATAAAGAGTTGTGGGTTTAAACCAGATTAGATTCACCATGTTTCTCTAACTCTTTGGATCTTGACCAAATACAGACTACATATCAGACTCATCGGGAGAGTTTTGAAACTATAGATGCCCAGATTCCAAATCAGAGTTTGATGCTGTTGGTCTGGATTGTGTGTTGGGTTTCAGGATTTTCGATCATGAATTAATGTGCAGCCAAACTTGGAACCCACTGGTCTAACTGAATATGAAGAGTGAGCAAATTTGAGTATGAAGAGTGAGCAGATTTGTCCTTTGTTCCCCGGCAACCAGGGAAGTTGCTAATGGCTTTCTCCTTATATATCCACATTTGTGCTAGAAGTTGTCTTGGAAACAAGCAGTGGGAGAGAGCGCTAAAATCTGTCACTAAAAATTGACCGAGGGCCCAATAATTCTAACTTCCTGAGGCACTCGTGAGTTCTTTAAGTACTCAGGCGTGTGTCTTAGCCAGCAGTTCTGGGATGCCTGGAACAGCTGGAGTCAGAAAGATGGATACGAGGAGCAGCTCTGCCACAACTCAGTCAAGGGAGTGTGTGCAAGTCCATCTGCCTATGCCATCTCAGCTTGGTTATCTGTGTGTGTTTTTGGAGGTGAAAACGTTCTTCCTGCAAACCTCACAGAGCTGTTCTTAGGTCACCGAGATTATGTCGAGAAAACATTTTGCAAACGGTAAAATACTATATGAATGAAATCCAATACCCAGTAGAGATTAGACATTGCATTTTTTTTAGACAACAAAAAAATCCCCTGCAAATTATGGTTTTTGTTATTTAGAGCAAAGTTTTCCACTGCCCTGTAGCAAAGTTGTGATAGAGACCATTTTACATAGCGGTTCTATATGCAAGGATTCACAAAAGCAATACTGCAATGCACTTTATTTTCTATTCTAATCAGTAACTTATCATGATAAACCTTCTGCAAAACACTATCTAGGAGGTGGGGGCTATGGTTCAGCTGCAAAGAATCAGCCTGACAATGCAAGAGATGCAAGTTTGATTCCAGGAAGAAGGAAAGATCCCCTTGAGAAGGAAATGGCCACACGCTCCAGTATTCTTGCCTGGGAAATCCTGTGGACAGAGGAGCCTGATGGGCTGCAGTCATGGGGTGGCAAAGATTTGAACACGACTGAGCGACTGATCAGAAACATGATTAGGAATTAGGCCTATCTGGTAAAAATGACTCCCTTTTTTGCAGAAAAAGAATTACTGTAATGAGTTTTTGTTATGCAAATATAAAGCACAAAGTCCATGCAGTTTTACTGAGGATGAAGTCATGGGCATTCAAATGAAGGGTTTTAATTTGTTATGTAAATCTAGGGTTTTTTTGTTGTTGTTGTTTTGTTTGTTCTTTTGGGATTTGGGTTTGTTTATTTTAGCAGAATTATTTCTTTCCAGGTTATGGTGACTCTTGAAAGCATTTCTTTTGTTAAACAACAAAATGTAGTGGAATAAGTTTTAAAGATCTTATTGGTTCATCAATTAATGAATCTGGCAGTATCCTATCTAGCAGATAGAAAGGAGCTCCAAGTAATTGTACAATTCAAGGTGGGGGTGGTTATAGACCAACATGAGCTGGAACAAGAAAGTTACACTAGGCAAAAGCAGATTGGTTATTGCAAGGCTATTTCCTTACACAGAGCAAAGAGAAGCCTTGCTTAGAGCCACGTCAGGTACCTTGTGCTGAGCAGAACACTGATTAGTTGATGTAAACCTTCCTTTTCTGGGAGAGCCCAGCCTAGAAACCTAGCTGAAAGTCCTGATTTCCTGACATGGAAGCAAGCTTCAGCGAGGGCCCAGTCTGGTTACTTCAACACTTTCCTAAATCTGATGCAGACTGCCTAGCGTGTGTCCATTATTGCGTGTTCTTAAGGGTTATGTGTGTTGTGTTATGAACACCTAGATGCAGAGGCGGAGCTTGTCTGTAGGGACCATGGAGGAAAGCTGCCAGCTGATTTCTTTATCTCACACTGCAGAAGAAGGGTTATATGGAAAAGGCAACTGCCCATCTGAGGAAAGGTTAAAGGTATGTTGAGAAGCTGGCTAGAGCACGTTAGGGGAAGCGCACTGATTGAAACCGCCCACCCTGGCCAGGCACCATAGTAACCATTTGCATGAGTTGTTTTATGACAAGAGAGCCTGATAAGGAATATGGAACTAATAAGCCACCACCAAGCGGAAGGGTTCGGGAAAGGTCTAAAGGAGACACCGCATGTCCATCCACTTCCCAGAATCCCTCTCGCTAGCATCCATCTTGGCTGAGCGATGTGTGAGCCACCAGGAAAGACTGAATTAGAATGATTGGCCAAAGACCACCTGGAAACTAATCCCATCACCATAAAACCCGACATTGCAAACCACGCGGCAGAGCAGTTCTCCTGGGTTCCCTTACCCTACTGCTCTCCATCTGGGTGCCCTTTCCCAATAAAATCTCTTGCTTTGTCAGCACATGTGTCTCCTCAGACAATTCATTTCCGAGTGTTAGACAAGAGCCCAGTTTCGGGCCCTGGAAGGGGTCCACCTTCCTGCAACACACAGACTCCATCTAGAGTCACATTGCCTTGTTTGAATCCCAGTTTTAATTCTTACCAACTGTGTGACTTCAGTCAAAAAATTAACCTCTCTGTGCCTCTTTCCTTTTTCATTAACTAGAGATAATAAAAGTACATAAAAGTCATTAACTTGTTATAAGAATTAAATTAGTTAATATTTATAAAATGCCTAAAACAGCCAGAACATTGTAAGTACCTTTTAAGTGTTAAATAAACTTTTTCATATGAAAATTTTTTTATTTGGGAAATTAACAATGAAATAACCAGTTAGAGAGTCCACATTCCACAGAAGGCTAGAGCTGAGTTTTGTTATGTAAATATGTACCAGAAGGTGAGCTGTTTGATTTATTGGTAAGAAGAAAATATGGCAAACGATAACAATAACAAATAAGCAACTTATTGGATAATGGGCTTTGCACAATGTCATTTAATTAATACATTCATTCATTAATTAAAAAATTTTTATTAAGAATCAGCTATGCACCAAGCATGGTGAAAGGCACTAGATATACTACATTTGTCTAGGATGGGTGTGAATCCTGCCCTGTGGGCTCCAAGAGGAGACGTGAAGGATGAGATGGTGCCCAGGAGCCAGGACAGGTAAGGACAGAGCTTTAGCAAGGATAGGACCTGGGAGCAGGACACACTTGAGTTTTTATTAATAGCAGCTGAAAGGCAATTTGGGTGGTTGATAGTGGAGGCAAGAAGATGGCCAGCAGGGGATGATTCTCTGGGCATGTTTCACTTGATGTCTCTAAGGCACTAGACCTATTGAATCTTGACATTGACTCCCCTTGATTTTCATGTTGCTTCTACCCCCTTGGTTTTCTCCCTTCTTATACTGGGGTGACTGCAGCCATGAAATTAAAAGATGCTTACTCCTTGGAAGGAAAGTTATGACCAACCTAGATAGCATATTGAAAAGCAGAGATATTACTTTGCCAACAAAGGTCCGTCTACTCAAGGCTATGGTTTTTCCAGTGGTCATGTATGGATGTGAGAGTTGGACTGTGAAGAAAGCTGAGCGCCAAAGAATTGATGCTTGTGAACTGTGTGTTGGAGAAGTTTCTTGAGAGTCCCTTGGACTGCAAGGAGATCCAACCAGTCCATTCTGAAGGAAATCAGTCCTGGGTGTTCATTGGAAAGACTGATGTTGAAGCTGAAACTCCAATACTTTGGCCACCTGATGCGAAGAGCTGACTCATTGGAAAAGACCCTGATGCTGGGAAAGATTGAAAACAGAAGGGGACGACAGAGGATGAGATGGTTGGATGGCATCACCGACTCGATGGACATGGGTTTGGGTAGACTCCCGGAGTTGGTGATGGACAGGGAGGCCTGGAGTGCTGCAGTTCATGGGGTGGCAAAGAGTCAGACACGACTGAGCGACTGAACTGAGAACCTCAGACTGTGACCTTATTTGGAAATAGGATCTTTACAGATGTAATTGGTTAAGATGGTTAGTTAGATGGATTAGGATAAGCCTTAATACAATGACTAGTGTTCTTATGGGCTTCCCTTATAGTTCAGTTGGTAAAGAATCCGCCTGCAGTGCGAGAGACCTGGATTCCATCCCTGGTTTAGGAACATCCCCTGGGGAAGGAAAAGGCTACCCACTCCAGTGTTCTGGCCTGGAGAATCCCATGGACTGTATAGTCTATGGGTCACAAAGAGTCGGACATGACTGAGTGATTTTCAGTTTCACTTTTCAGTGTTCTTATAGGAAGTCCATGTGAAGACAGAAAGATGAAGGCCATGTGATGACAGAAGCGGAGACTGAAAGGATTCAGCTCAAGCCAAGGAATGCCAATGATCGGCCAGCAACCACCAAAGCTGGATGATTCAGCATAGAATAGATTCGGCTTCAGAAACTCCAAGGAACCAAACCTGCTGGCACTTTGATTTGGACCTCTAGACTCCTAAACTGGAAGACAATAGATTTCTGCTGTTCTAAGCCATCCAGTTTGTGCTGAGTTGTTATGGTGGCCTTAGGAGACTCTTACGCATCTCTTCAACTGTGCATTCTCAGTCCTTTTCTTGTTTTCCTCTTCCTGTGCATACTCTTGGGTGTGATACAGGGTTTCCATTCTTTGTTGATCTGCTTTCTTTACACCCTTTCCTTGGCTCCTGTTGACAAACAGCTTTACTACCAACTCACGGCAAATAGGAAAGAAGTCTGGGAGTCAGCTTGGATACTTTCCTCTATTTCAACTCCCACAGGGCCCAAAAGTAGGCTCTTGTCAAACACTCAGAAATGAATTGTCTGAGGAGACACATGTGCTGACAAAGCAAGGGATTTTATTGGGAAAGGGTGCCCAGGTGGAGAGCAGTAGGGCAAGGGAACCCAGGAGAGCTGCTCTGCCACCTGGCTCACAAGGTTTTATGGTGATGGGATTAGTTTCCGGGTTGTCTTTGGCCAATTATTCTAATTCAGAGTACTTCCTGGTGGTGCACACATTACTCAGCCAAGATGGACGCCAACAAGAAGGATTCTGGGAGGTGTTTGGGCATGTGGTGTCACCCTTTGACCTTTCCTGAACTCTTCCAGTTGGTGGTTCCATGTTTCTTACCAGGACCTCCTGTCATAAAACAGCTCATGCCAATGGTAACCATGGTGCCTGGCCTGGATGAGCAGTTTCAATCAATCTGCTTCCCCTAACAATTCCACTAGTCATCAGGTACATGTACACTGAACTTTTACAAAAATTCATTTTCAAGAGTAATGGGGAATAACATTTGCATATGATTTTTTAAAATATATCATGAATAGATGATATTGTTGTAGCCATGCATTCTGGGAAACAAACTCACTCAGAAGGACAATGCAGATAGTGGAGTGCAGTTTATTACACCGGTGGGCCCAAGGCAGAGTCTCCTCTTAGCCAAGGACCCCGACAAGCATTTGTGAAAACCTTCTATACCCCATGTGTACGTGTCTGAACCCACCAACCCAATTTCCTTGAGACTTACATAAAACAAAGGAAGGGTAAATACAGTCACAGTAACCCCATCATTCATGTGTTATGTGTTCAAACAGTTAATAATCAAAAGCCTGCGGTTACATTCCGATAGATACAGAAAGAATTTATGACCTGTCCGGAGGCAGGGGTGATTAGAGTATGTTTTCTCTTAGGCCATGAGTAACCTGCATGTGAGCTTCAGGATTCCCCTGTCCAGAGGGGGGCTTATCCTTCTATTGTAGTTTCCATAGGCTCTAAGCACAGAGTTCAGAGTCCATTAGAGAGGTGGCCAAGCATAATTAGCATGAACAGGCCGAAGATGGAGTCCAGCTCTGTCTGTTTTGTCCTTCAATATCTGTTAATCTCATACCCCTAATTTGTCCCACTCTCTGTTCCTCTCCCCTTTGATAACCACAGATTTGCTTTTCATATATTAATGTTGTAAATCAATTAAACTTCAATTAAAAAATATATGACTAGATAGACGTACAGACCAATGGAAAAGGCTAAACATCTCAAAATAAACCCAAGTATATATGGAAATTTAGTAAATGATTAAGGGAGTCACTAGGGAAAATATTAACATTAACTTTAAAAAAATGCTGTAGGGACAACTGAACTACCACTTCAAAAATGATAAACTAGATATCTATCTTACACCATGAAAGTGTGAAAAGTGTTAGTTGCTCCGTTCAGTTGCTCAGTCGTGTCCAACTCTTTGTGACCCCATGGCCTGCAACACGCCAAGCTTCCCTGTCCATCACTAACTCCCAGAGCTTACTCAAACTCGTGTCCATTGAGTCAGTGATGCCATCCAACCACCTCATCCTCTGTTGACCCCTTCTGCTCCCACCTTCAATCTTTCCCAGCATCAGGGTTTCTTTTGCATCAGGTGGCCGAAGTATTAGAGCTTCAGCTTCAATATTAGTCCTTCCAATGAATATTCAGGACTGATTTCCTTTAGGATGGACTGATTGGATCTCCTTGCTGTCCAAGGGACTCTCAAGAGTCTTCTCCAACACCACAGTTCAAAAGCATCAGTTCTTTGGCACTCAGCTTTCTCTATAGTCCAACTCTCACATCCATACATGACTTCTGGAAAAACCATAGCTTTGACTAGATCGAACTTTGTTGGCATAGTAATGTCTCTGCTTTTTAATATGCTGTCTAGGTTGGTCATAACTTTTCTTCCAAGGAGTAAGCATCTTTTAATTTTATGACTGCAGTCACCATGACAACTTGACAGCTAATCTTGAACAAATTCCTTAACCTCTTTGTGCCTCAGTTTTTTCCAGTATAAAAACTGGGTCTAATAAGAGTAACTGCTCTGGGAAAGGTTAGCTGATTTAGTATAGTTAAAGTATTTGGAATGATGACTGGCATACTACTATCATCAACAGCATTATTATTTTACAATATGAAATTCAGTATAATGCATTAAAGAAATTTTGCAATGCCCCTCTGCCAAACCAAACAGTAGCAAGACGTGCATTGAAACGTAAATTTCTCTTTCACATCTGAGCCTGATCAACCAGTTTTCCTCCCCAGGTACAATTGTTACCAGCTGTGGCATTTATGAATTTATTACCTTTTAGTCCCAAATCCCCCCTTCATTTCTCTGCTGTGATAATGAAACATCTTTCCTTTGCCAGCTGACACAGTGTTAAACTTTGCCAGTAGAGGACGCTGAGAGACTCTGGAGGACAAATAGGCTTCTTTTCCTGGTTCTAGTGGGCTTTCTGGTCTTGCTCCTGTGGTGCTAGGCTAGTCCCAACAATGGATCTCATCCAGCAAGTTCCGTGGGCACCCCAGTCGGCTTCCCCTGGGCCATCTCAGAGACACTTCTGTAAAACAGCTTCCTGGCAGCTTTCCGGTGAGTCCAGTCATGGCCCAGGCAGTTTCCCATCAAGTTCCACAGCTCTTGCCACAAGGCAGTTTCCAGTTGAATTTCATCAGCTCTCCCACCCTACCCTCTGGCAAGTGATTTCTTTCCCACCAGCCTCAGCCTCCAGGTTTCCCAGTTGAGGAATTCCCCACTTGTCAGCCTGGCCTATGACCTGAAGTTTGTCAACTGTGAACTAGTTCAAGCAATCCAGCAATCTAGCAAAATACTCCACCATCAGTGGAGCTGCCCCTTCTCCAAGGAGGTCTGTGTCCAATGAAGCTCACTCTTCCAAGTTCACCCCTTTCTTGGGTACCCTTTCTCAGCCCTAGTGTGTGTTAGTGACACAGTCATGTCTTACTCTTTGTGACCCTATGGACTGTAGCCTGCCAGGCTCCTCAATCCATGAAATTCTCCAGGCAAGAATACTGGAGTGGGTAGCCATTTCCTTCTCCAGGGGTTCAAACCTGGGTCTCCTGCATTGCAGGCAGATTCTTTTCCATCTGAGCCACAGTTTTTTGTTTTTTGTTTTTTTAAAATCAAAGTACAGTTGATTTACAATGCTATATTAGTTGTAGGTATACAACACAGCAACTCCATATTTTTATGCATTATATTCCATTTAAAGTTATTATGGGGACTTCCCTGGTGGTCCAGTGGTTAAGACTTCATGCTCCCAATGCAGGGGGCACAGGTTCAATCCCTGGTCAGGGAACTAAGATCCCACAGGCCGCATGGCATGGCCCCAAAAAAAGTTTTAAAAAGTTGTTTTAAAATAATGGTTACATTCCTTGTGCTATTCATTAATCCTTGTATATTATTTATTTTATACATAATAGTTTGTACTTCTTAATCACTTCCATCTATCTTGCCCCTCCCCAACTTGTAATCACTAGTTTGCTCTCTATAGCCATGGGTCTGTTTATTACTTGTTATATCCATTCGTTTCTTACTTTAGATTTCACATATAAGTGAAATATAAAACATTTGTCTTTTTCTGACTTACTTAATTATGAATAATAACCTCCAGATCCATCCATATTGCTGCAAAGATAAAAATTTCATTTTTTTTATGACTGCATAATATTTCATTAATATTTCATATATATATATATATCACATCTTGTCTCTTCATCTGCTGATGGACACTTGGGTTGCTTACATAGTCTGACAGTTGCACATAATGCTGCTATGAACATTGGGGTACATACTTTTTTTCGAATTAGTGTTTTCATTTTCTTTGGACATCTACAGAGGAATGGAATTGCTGAATCAAATGGTAGATCAGTTTTTATTTTTTTTAGGAACTTCTATACCATTTCATGGTGGCTACAGCAATCTACATTCCCACCAACAGTGAACTAGGGTTCCCATAGGTTTCTCCATATCATCATCAACATTTGTTACCTGTGATCTTTGTGGTGATAGCCATTACAATAGAGATGATATCTGATTGTAGATCTGATATGCATTTCTCTGATGATTAGTGATGTTGAGCATTTTTTCATGTGCCTGCTGGCCATCAGTATGTCTTCTTTATTGCTTTTTATATAGTTCAACCTCATATATATGTGGTGGTTTGCCATTCCCTCCAGTGGATCACATTTTGTCAGAACTCTCTGCTATGACCCGTCTGTCTTGGGTGGCCCTCCATGGCATGGCTCATAGCTTCATTGAGTTACACAAGCCCCTTCACCCCAACAAGGCAGTGATCCTTAAAGGGGACTAAATATTAAACAAACAAACAAACTAAAATCATGGCATCTGGCCCCATTACTGTGTGGCAAATAGAAGGGGATATGTGGAAGTAATGACAGATTTCCTCTTCTTGGGCTCCAAAATCACTGCAGACGGTGACTGCAGCCATGAAATCAGAAGATTGTTTCTTGGCCGGAAAGCGATGACAAACCTAGACAGTATGCTAAAACGCAGAGACATTACTCTGCTGACAAAGGTCTGTATAGTCAAAGCTAAGGTCTTCCCAGTGGTCACATATGGTTATGAGAGCTGAACCATAAAGAGGGCACAATGCCAAACAATTGCTGCCTTTGAACTGTGGTGCTGGAGAAGACTCCTGAAAGTCCCTTGTTGGACAGCCAGGAGATCAAAACAGTCAATCTTAAGAGAGATCAACCCTGAATATTCACTAGAAGGACAGATGCTGAAGCTGAAGCTCCAGTATTTGGTCATCTGATGTGAACAGACAATTCACTGGAATAGCCACTGATGCTGGGAAAGATTGAGGGCATAAGGAGAAGAGAGTGTCAGAGGATGAGATGGTTGGATGGCATCAGCAATGCAATGAACATGAACTTAGGCAAGCTCTGGGAGATCCTGGATGCCATCCAACCATCTCATCCTCTGTCATCCCTTTTTCCTCCTGCCTTCAGTCTTTCCCAGCATCAGGGTCTTTCCCAATGAGTCAGTTCTTCACATCGGGTATTTTATATATTAACCCCTTATCAGACATATCATTTGCAAATATCTCCTCCAATTCAGTAGGTTTTCTTTCTATTTTGTTGGTAGTTTCCTTCACTCTTGAGATAGCTTTTAAATTTAATTACGTCCTATTTGCTTTTCTTTGCTTTTGTTTCCCTTGCCTGAGGTGACAGATCAAAAAACAAACAAACAAAGCATTGCTGCCGTGATCCTAGCAAGCAAAGCCAGCACCCCGGGTACTTTTCCACTTACTGCCTCCATGCTATGAGCAAACTCTTCAAGAGTGGCGTCTTGGCTTCTTACAGCCCTAAGGCAAACTCCACAGCTAAGTCCTCTCAGTGTTGGAAGCCCGAGAGTTTTCTTCAGAATTCTCTTACATTTAGTAAGTTATTCATCATTTTCCACATTAAAGCTTCACTACTCAAATTATTGTGCAATTTCTGTCTCCTGAATGGATCGTGACAGATAAAACAGATCCTTGTCATGGTCTTCCAGAGATATCCTACACCTATATAGTATATGCAGATAGATAGGTATCTAGATAGATAGATAGATCATATCTTTTTGTTATATAAATAGTAATGTAACATACTGTGTTTTTCTAACTCAGACATCATTGCATATCAGCACATATAGATTTATCTCACTTTAACAGTTGTATAGTATTCCATTATTATATAGACTGCCATTATATGGCAAGAATTATGCCATAATTTATTTAACCAGTTTCCTACTGGTAGGCAGTGAGATCATTTCCAGTCCTTTCTCTTTACAAATAGTATTCTTACTTGATTGGTCCATATGCCCATGTGCAAGCATATCTTACCTGAAAAATCACTTCTTGGAAAAGATTCTACCTTCTTAAATTCTCTCCAAACTATCTCCATGCCCACTTCTGTCACTGTATTATAGACATTTTTCATTTTAAAATTAATATTTAGTACTTTTATTAATTAGAAGTAATAAAGCATTTTGATACATTTTAATTGTTTAAAGAACATAAAATCAGTGAAAAACAAATTTCAAGGAAAAGTATCATCAGATGCTTTGAGACAGTCATGGGCATGCATGTTTATATATACAGAACTTTCTCTGTGTGTTCCCAGAACATAAACTTCTCAAGAATCCATTATATGTTTTTAAAAGTTAGTAACACTTTCCTCAGACTTGTGCCAAATTGGCCACTAAAGTAATAACATAAGAATGGATGAAATTATTTTAATACGTTCTGAAATACTTCTCAATGTAACTCAGTTCAGCATTTCATTCTTGCAGCAGTTAACTGGCTATATCAGGTACTGCTTCTTTTATTAGTATTTATGTTTTCTTGACCATTGAAATATATCTTGCTTTTCTTTCCTTTATTCTCTATTCAGTCATTCCTCAAGTCTTATTATTCTTTTTCTCTTTTTTCTTAAAGTGGAGTATGTTGAGATATGATTTCTATATAATGAAGCTCACACTTTATAGGTACACAGCTTTGATAAATGTATACAACTGTGTAATCTCCACCACAATGAAAATGCTATATAAAGTATTTCTATCACCCAGAAAGTTCTATGTGCCTCTTTATAATCAACTCCTCCCTCCACACCAGCCCCTTTAAAACAATGATCTTATTTCTATGCAGATAGCTTTGTGTTTTTCAGGATGTCCTATCAATGGAATCATCCAGCATGTAGTCTGCCTTCTGTCATCTAACATAATGCTTTTAAGAGTCATCCAAGTTGCTGTGGTATCAGTAGTTCACTCATCTTTATTGTATAGTATTCATTCATGGATGTAAAATTTATTTATTATCTGTTCACCAGTTGATGCTTCCAGGTTTTAGTGGTTATGAAAAAATCTGCTCTAAACATCCCTAAACATATTTTCACTTTTCTTGAATAAATATCTCAGAGTGAGATTGTTGGGGTTATATGGTATGTGTACATTTAATTTTGTAAGACTCTGCCAAACTGTTTTCCAAAGTGGTTGTACCATTTTGCATTCCCATCAGCAAAAATGAGAGTTTCTGCTGCTCTGCATCCTCACCAGCATTTGGCCTTCTTTATTTCTGATGAAATTGCTGCAGTAGTTTCTGGAATGATCTCTTGGTTCATGCCTTCCAAACTCTGATTTATCCTTCAAATTGAAACCAGAACCAGTTTCTAAAATGTCCTTCACTCTTTGGTGACTTTGACTTTCTCAGGATAAGTCAAAGTCAGACTGACAACTTTCTCAGGCTCTCCAGACTGACATACAGCTCAGACTTTTCTAGCTCTGAGTTCCTTCTCACCAACCCCCTCCACCAACAACATCCATTGTGTCCTACCTGGGCAGCTGGCCACACCCAAGCTCTACTGACTCCAAGTTATAGCATGGACCATGCTCTCTCCCGATTCAGTGCTTCTGTGCAGCCGAAGGCAATTGTTTGGGCAGAGCATTTGTTCTTTATTTTGTATTCCCAAGATGAAAGTACCCTCTGAATTTTGGGTAGTGCTGGTATTTACTCAACTGTCTACCAGGGAACTATTTTTTTCAACTATTTTTCATGAAAATTTTCACAAATTCAGAAAGGTTAAAAACTAGTACAATGAACATCTAAATTCAGTTCAACAATTGTTGTCATTTTGTTACATTTGCTTCATTTTTCTGTCTGCATTGCATCCATTCTTCGTCTCCCCCTTCTTCCGCAAAGCCATTTCAGATTTCAGATTTTTGCTAAACCACTTTCTAAATATGTTTCAGGCATATCTGTCCCCTAAAAACTCGAACAACCTACTTTATAACTACCCCTCCACTATCTCCACTATCTCCCCAAAAAGCATAAAACCACTTTAATATTGTCTAACATTATTTACATTGATATTTTCCCCATTGTCCCCAAAATGTATTTCATCACGTTTGTTTTCCACATCAATATCTCATTGAGCTTTATACATAGCATTTATCCACCAGTGAACATTTATCTTGGATTGGGTATCAGTTTGCCCTGCTACCTGCTTCTGTTAAGCTAGATGACTCAGTTCTGTCCCTGCCCTTCCAAGGAATCTTCTATGAACTCCCAGCTCCATTCAGGCAGGTTCCTGTGAATTTCTGTACTTTCCAGAAGCTTTTGCGTAAATCTATTGGAGAGCCAAGATTTTGTATTACAAAGGTTTTGTTGAACTTTTCTATTTCTTCTACCAGACTCTGGGCAGAGCATCTTGAGGGCAAGGACTAGTGTTCTTTGCCTTGGTAGTCTCCCTGCTGTGTAGTACTTGCTCAATATCTATTCAAAGAATAAATGAGGGCCTGGGACTTCCCTGGCAGTCCAGTGGTTAAGACTTCACCTTCCAAAAGAGGATGGGGGTTTGATCCTTGATTGGAGAGCTAAGATCCCACATGCCTCACGGCCAAAAAATCAAAACATAAAACAGAAGCAACAAATTGTAAAAAATTCAATAAAGACTTTAAAAATGGTCCATTTTTAAAATGGTCTTTAAAAAAGACTTTTAAAAATCCTTTTTAAAAAAAGGAATAAATGACAGAATATGGTTTCTCTTCACTGTGAAGAGCTGGGGTAAATAAATGGACTCAGGGCTGGGAGCCAGGGAGAAGAGGGTAAAGGGAAGTACAACAAGGTTCTGAGAGGTCATTTCAAATACAGAATATTGCTTGGGGAGCTGTGGATAAAAATTGCATTAATATATGCCTTCCTGTCTCTCAGGAGGCAATAGGCTTGATATTTATCATTAGTTGGTGATAAACATAGAATCTAGCAGCCCTATAGACATTTTGGACCAGATAATTGTAGAGAAAGAATTATAAACACCAAAATCAAGGGGACTGCATTCCAGTGGTCCATTTCTGTTTACACAGCTATTCAACTGCTGCTTTCCTGCTGTGCTTTTAAGGAAATAGCCATTCCCAGCGGGTCCCTATACTGGACTGGGACCAGAACTTTGTGCCCACAGTGAAATGAGGGAAATCCCAACGCATCTACTCTGAACTCCCAGAATGAACTTTCTTTCTGAATATTAGCCTTTTCTGCAGTTCAGCTTTTATCTTGGTGGCAGATTTTTCTCTTTGATAAACTTCTTTCAGATACTTCCTTCTTCTCCACTTCCCACCACCTGTGGGATTAATTCCAGGATCATATATTAATTCTGATTCCAGAGTGACTCAGAAACTGCACACCAAGACTATTTTAGGTGGAGTGTTTCCTCCTGAGTCACCCCATCCCTTCATAGCAGACATCCTGCGGATTTCCTCAGCTCCGCTGTTGAGAACAGGAAACCAAAGCCAAAAGTAGCCAGTAAGCACAGCAAACCAGTGATGCTTCCTGGTTCCTGGAGGACTAGCAAGAAAATCCTGATTTAGGAAGAATTCCTTGGCAAGAAAATTGGGATTTTGCTGGAGACACATGGCTTTAGGAAGGTTCTTTTAAAATAAGTCCAGATATTTTTTTAAGGAGACAGGTTAAGAATGAGCTCTCTTAGGAATGAAATTAAATAACTTTTTAAATTGTCCAGGGAGACTTCATTAGATGCTCTCATTAATGAGATAACCAAAGCCAAGAAGCTTATTCATCTCCCCTTTTCACAATTTTATCAAGTTTTTCATACCCTCTTCATTCACTCCTGTCAGTCTTCCAAATGGTGATGGATCCTACACCTCCCACCCCCAAAAAATATCTATAGCTATCTGTGACACGGAAGCATCATTAGAGACATCTTTTGGGGCTTGACTAAGACTGGGAAGTAGTAGCCAGGCACATTGCTTTTCCCTGACCCCATGTCCACAGACATCAGCAATCTATCCAGCCAAACTATCTGGCCTGTATGTTTCTCCCATTGAAACCAACGTGTCTTCAAAATAGCAATGTAGGCAGCCATTATGGAGGAATCCAAATATCCAAACTTGAAACCTATTTGTGGACTTCCCTGGTGGTTAAGAATCTGCCTGCCAATGCAGGGGACATGGATTCGATCCCTGCTCTGGGAAGATTCCACATGCTGTGGGGCAATTAAGCCCTTGCTCCACAATTAAACACATTACATGCCTAGAGCCTGTGCTCTACTACAAGAAAAGCCGCTGCCATGAGAAGCTGGCACACCACAACTGGAGAAAGGCTGCACACAGCAACAAAGACCCAGGGCAGCCAAATGTAAACAAGTAAACTTAAATAAAATCATTTTTTAAAAAAGAAGAAAATAATTTGCAATGAAGAAGAGGGGGTTTAATATATAGAGGTGTATCAGGTGAACATGGTGGGAGAGTCCAAAGATTATGTCTTAAGTCTTGGGCTCAACTTCTAGTTCCTGGGCAAAGTTTTAAAAATGTTTCTTAGAGCCATTGTTTTACATGCAAAATGGAGTTAAGGCCTTCATCTCAGTATAACTGTAAGAATTCATTTTGTGATTGTTTTTAATGTATGTGAAAGCTTTTAGCACAGTGCCTAGGACAAAGATACTCAATGGATGTCAATTCATTATGATAATTTTGAGGGGGGCTCTGATTGGGAGCTCACCTTGCTGACACTAAAAATTCCTGGAAGCCACAGCACTGAAACAAGGTAGGAACAGCGCAAGGATTCCACTCTCCATAAATTTTATCGAAAGGTCTTCTTAGTCACTCCTCTCCAGGGCAAAATATTGGCAATAAGAACTTTTATGAAGTTTCAACTAAACCCTCTTAGAGCCTCACAAATAAGTCTGGTAAAACACCATTCTTTCTGGGTTTCTTGGTAACCAGTTACCCTCTTTAGAGATTATCCTGTTCTCCCCTTCATGTTCACCTTATTTCAGTGCCTGTTAGACTCTAAAACTAAAAGCCAAATCAAGCATTTTCATTTTTTTTCAACATTTTTGCTTAAAAGTTGATGGGAGAGAGATGGTTGACTATTGGCTGGAGAGACTGTAAATTAAATGCTAGATGATATTGCAGTCTTCTGCCCCACCTCAGTTCACTTCCCATCAAAGTTACTTTCTTTTGTTCCTTGAAGATTTTAGTACCAGGCTCACAGTCATTCTCTCCCAGACTGCCATTGTCATAAGCATTGATTTTAATATTCATTTCAAGGCATTAGTGCAATATCCAATTGTCTCCACTGCTTTCTTACAATTCTCTTGCTTTGGGTAAAGTAGCCACCCTACTTCAGCTACTCACTGCCATGGTCACAACTTGTATTAGTCTGCTAGAGATGCCATGACAAAATAGCACAGAATAGGTGGCTTAACCAACAGAAGTGCATTTTCTCACAGTAATGGAGACGAGAAGTCCAAGATCAAGATGTGGGCAGGCTTGGTTTCTCCTGAGACCTCTCTCCTTGGCTTGCAAATGACTATCCTCTTGTTGAATCCTCCTATGGTCTTTTCTCTGTGCACAGGCCCTTCTAGTCTCTCTCTGGGTGTTCAAATTTCTTCTTACAAGGATATTAGTCAGATTGGATTAAGGTCCACACTACCAGCCTCACTCTAACTAATGCCTTCTCTCCAAATATAGTCACGTTCTAAGGTTATGGGGCACCAACATATGAATTTCAAGGGAACACAGTTCAACCCAAAATACACCTCTAGACTTTGTCTTCACCAATTACTGAAACAACTTTTTTTTAAAGCTTTTCTTTATGGTAAAAGTCACATAATATAAAACATACTATTTTAACCATGTCTAACTATATAATTCAGTAGTAATAAATATATTCTTTTTGCTGAATACTGAAACATCTGAATTTCAAATTCTATCATCTCTTCATCTCAATCACTACCTTCTATCTTTTCAGCTCTTTATCTCTTTGCTACCCCAAACCAATAATTCTTCAACTCCACTAGGACACATAAATCCAGCCCTCTTTTTTTCTCACTGTCGCTCTGATTCTTTCATGTCCTTACTTCCCTCCTTCCTTGGATTAGATTCCATAGTTGATCACTATAATCACTCTCATATATTTTCTTGATTCCTTTCCCCCGTTTCTCTCTCTCTTTATGATGTTTGCTTGGCAAAGTCCAAATCCTGGCTGATTCCAGCTTTCTTACTACTCTCTGCCCATGCCTTTGCAGTTGCACTGCCCTGGGAAAAGCACTTGACCATGTTTCTAGTCTCACTATAAACTCTTGACCTTAAGCGGGTCATCCATGCCTGTTGGCATCTGCCATCTCTCTCTAGACCTTTCACTATCTTGCTTTCCTAGGCAACAGTTTCATACCTTCTTCTCTCTCTAAAAACCTGTAATACCCTCTCCCCATCTTTATTCTCAGCCAATAAACCTGCTTCCAGTTTCACTGAAAAAACAGGAGCCCTCAGAAGTTCCCACACTTCCAATCCCATGTGTCCCATCTTACTTCTGTTACTGAGCATGAACTACCCGGGCTGCTAGCTTAGGCCAGTTCCTCCATTTGTGCGTACACTCCTGCTGCTTCCCACTGACGCAGGAACACTGCTCCAGGGACTTCCCTGGTGGTCCAGTGATGACGAATCTGTCTTGAAGTGCAGGGGACACAGTTCAATCCCTAGTCAGGGAACTAAGATCCTACATGCCGTGGAACAGCTAAGCCCACGCACCCCAACTACTGAGTCCACTCGCCGCATCTGGAGAGTCTATGCACCTCAGTGAAAGATCTCGCATGAGGCAACAAGGAGCCTGTCTTCCATGACTAAGACCTGATGCAGCCAAATAAATAAACTAAAAAAAACAAACACCACTCTATCAATTCTCCCATTTTTCTCTTGCACTCACCTCCCCTCCACCACTCCCAACAAAAAATTCCTATCAGTATACAAATGTGCTATAATTTTTCCCTTTAAACTTTTCCCCTTAACTCCCACTTTCCCTTTAGCTAAACTCTCTAAAAAGTGTTATCTCTTCTGTTTCCAATTTCTCTTTTCTTCTTCCCTCATGTACCTATTCCATTTGGACTCAACATCTGTCCTATCACTAAAGCTCCTCTTATCAAGCTCATTGATGACCTCCATGTTGCTAAATCCAATATCCATTTCTCAGTCCTCCCACATTACTTGCTCTATAGGTAGTCTTAACTCTTCTAACTGACTACTTCTTTCTCAACTTAGGAATTCAACTTCCAGGATAAGTTCCTGGTTCTTCTAACTCACTGGCCACTTCTCAGTCTCCTTTGCTGACTCCCCCTTCACATCCCCAAACTCAATTCTCTGGAATCCCCAAGACCTAGTCCTTGACCCTCTTTTCTAATCTACATTCACCCCCAGAGTTTTGTGCCTTTAGATATTATCCATACACTGACAACTCTCATACTCCACCCCAGACCTATTCCTTGAACTTCATGTTTGTGTATCCAATAGCCTGATTGGCATCTCCACTTGGATTCTAAGAAGTGTCTCAAAACTTGAGAAGTCTGGAACTAACCCTCTTCTCTTCCCCTGTTAATCCTGCTCAACCTGCTGTTTTGCTCATTTCAGTAAATGAGAGCTTCATTCTTCCTGTTTTTCTGGCCCCAAACCACATAGTCATCTTTGACTCCTCTCTTCTCTTCCAGCCAATGTCTCACCAAATACTGTTGGATCTATCTTCAAAATATAGACAGAACCCAGCCTTTTATCACCATCTCTGATACTACTATCATTGCTTGAACCACTGTCATTGGTGGGAATACTGGATTGGTGAAATGGCTTCAGAATTCATCTCTTTCTTTCACCCACACCCTTTATAACCTAATCATGATGCAACAGCTAGACTGAGCCTTTAAACATGTCAAGTCATTTTTCTATTCAAAACTAATCTCAGAGACCTGGTTAGAGGGTCAGAAATTTCAACCCCACCCTGCAGCCTCTGGGGAGGGGAAAGGGGCTGGAGACTGACATATCAACTAATTGCCAATGACTTAATAATGTCTATAGAATAAACATTATTAATGTTGAAAATTAACAGAGGAGCCTGGTGGGTTACCGTCCATAGAGTCACAAAGAGTTGGACACAACTGAAGCAACTTAGCTTGGATGCAATTTTGATATTGGGGGCTTCCCTGGTGGCTCAGTGGTAAAGAATCTGCCTGCCAAGCAGGAGACTTGAATTTCATCCCTGGGTTGGGAAGATGCCCTGGAGAAGGAAATGGAAACCCACTCCAGTATTCTCGCCTGGGAAATCCCATGGACAGAGGCGCCTGGTCGGCTACAGTCCATGGGGTCGTAAAAGAATCAGACATGACTTAGGGAAACAACAACAATATTATAGTTTAAGACAACTAGTTCTGGGTTTGTTTTGTTTGAATCCAAATGTGGCTCCATGTAGCTCGACTTTTTTAAAAAGTATAAGTACAGTACAATTTTAAATATTTATATAAAATAAGTTTTTTCTCTTGAATTAAAAGAAAATATGTTGCAGAGTATTAATACTTTCCAAAAGATAATAAATTAAACATAAATACTTCTGGGATCAACATTTTAAGGTTTCATGATACAAAACTCTTTGGGTATCAAGAAAAATAAATAAACAGACTTTACTTCTGATTTCTGTACCATTTTTCCCGTTATGTTCCTATAACTCCTGTTTTTATTATTAATGATAACTTGCATTTATTGTTTGCTGCTTCTCTATCATCTGACACTGTTTTGCACACACAATCTTGTTTAACCCACACATTTATCTTTGCGGGAAATGTACCATTTTTTAATTCTCATCTCACAGGTTAGGAAGTTGAGACTTAAGAAAGTTGTCAAGCAGTGTTCTGAGGTTACCAGCAGAAACAGTGGCAATGAGGTCAGGCAACCCTTGAGTTCTTTTCTTTCATTTTGCTTGGCTGCACCATGCAGCTTGTGAAATCTTCGTTCCTCAACCAGGGATTGAACCCAAGCCCTTGGCAGAGTCCTAACAATTGGAATTCCCAAACCTTGAATTCTTTAAACCACTGTCTACATTATATTTAACATATTAGAGCCAAGGTTCCTTCCCATAACCTTCTCCTTATCTCATCAGAATTAGAGGGGTCTGTGGGTCTTTACGGAGAAGGCAATGGCACTCCACTCCAGTACTCTTGCCTGGAGAATCCCATGGACAGAGGAGCCTGGTGGGCTACAGTCTATGGGGTCTCGAAGAGTTGGACAAGACTGAGCGACTTCACTTTCACTTTTCACTTTCATACATTGGAGAAGGAAATGGCAACCCACTGCAGTGTTCTCGCCTGGAGAATCCCAGGTATGGCAGAGCCTGGTGGGCTGCCATCTATGGGGTCACACAGAGTCAGACACGACTGACGTGGCTTAGCAGCAGCAACAGTGGCTCATTAAATTTAGGGCAATAATTTGGAAGAGAGCGTTCCTCAATTCACTTCAGTCTTATTACTCATAAAATGATAATCAAATCACTCAACTTTTTTTTACTTCCTTTTCCTAAACAGTAAGAGATATGAATTTAATTCCTGTTATTATTTCTCAGAGAAGTAGAGACAAAGATGTGAACTCTTAAGAGGAAAGCTGTTCCAGTTTTCTACCAATAAACTCATCAACTGTAATGTTTCTTCAGCCACCGATTTTCCCCTTTCTTTGTCCTTTTTGTGTCCCCTGTAGCTTAAACAGTGCTTGGTGAATAGTGAGCATAGAGAAACAAAAAGAATACTAAAAAAAGACAGATACATAGAGTCAAAATATTTGAGCAATTTGCACATCCCATGCCAGTATAAGATCCCTTGGTCGTTTCCTCGTGAAGCCCTGTCCTTTGCTTGGTATGAAACTTGCCAGACTCAGTTCCAACCCCCACCCCAACTTCCTTCTGCAAACACGCTCAGGGTTCCGTCTTGAGTGCTCTAACTCAGAGGAAAATGACTTATTTTAAAAAGCGGTAAAAGCATCGCATTCCTTTGGCACAGGATGAAGACCAGCTCAGCTCTTCAGCCAGTTGATCTTTGTCTATTGTTCTCCAAACAGTAAACCACTATTTCCACATCGACAAGATCCTGGGCTGCATTTCTGTCCGAGTCCTGGCTCCTCATGAATATGAACTGAAGGGCTCTGACCCAGAAAGTGGTAGGTAATCTCGAGAAAGAAAAAAAAAAGACAGGTATGGGGGAAAACAAAACAAAAAACAGGCTTGATGTAATTCTACACTCTTGAAATCTCCTGCAGGTTCTGAGCAGGGTAAAATGGGGTCTCGGAAATGTGGAAGCTGCCTGAGTAGTTTGCTGATTCCTCTTGCACTTTGGAGTATAATTGTGAACATATTATTGTATTTCCCCAATGGGCAAGCTTCCTATGCATCCAGCAATAAACTCACCAACTACGTCTGGTATTTTGAAGGAATCTGTTTCTCAGGTATCATGGTAAGTGTAACTTTGGAGAACTTGGGATTGCCGAAGGGGAGTTTTTACTAAGAATTGACTTGTTCCTAGTGAAAATGATGAATCATGGAAAAATCATTCTACAAGTCCTGGGTTTGGGATTTGGAAGATGGAAGGGGATAAAAAGGCAGGAAGTCAGTGAGGACTTGGAGGGTAGCTTTGTATTCAATAAACTGCTTATTTATATAGCTTCAGCAATGCAGGAAGTTAGTCCTATTAAAAGTTGATGGGACGTAGAAATATTATGTCCTTATGAAAGCTGTGGACACAACATTATGTCCTCATGAAAGTTGTATGTGAACTTATGCTATTGAATCTCCAGTAGCATTGCCCTTTTCCAGAATGGATTTTCTATTTACACTCAGGATTTCTCTAGCTTGGAGGGGTATTAAGACAATAGAAAAGGCATAAACTTGAAGATTCAGACAAATTTGAGTTTCAGCCTAAGCTCTGTGATTTGTATCATGAGACTTTAAAGCAAGCTACTCAGTGTCTTTGGGCCTCTGTGTCCTCATTTGAAGAATGTGAATGATGACATTTATTTTTGAGGGAAATTGTGGGGATTAAATAAAATCTCATGTACGAAGTGCCCAGGATAGAGACTGACATGTAGGCAGCCAGTGACTATCGTGATTATTAATACTGACTGAAGGATGGACCATACCATTATTAAATTGTCTGACATTATACCCCTAATGATAGTGGTGTTTTTGAAAACTAAATCAAGGTATCTACAGTAAAAATCCACGAATGAACGTTTTCCTGATGACTTTGTGCTGTTTAAAAACAAACTGATAAAAAATCATGTTGGCAATTCAGAGGAAAAGACATTTTTCCTGGTTGTATCATTTCTAAAAACTCCCACATGTGTGCTGTAACTTTCCTACACTAATAATAGCAGAAAAGAAAATCCACTGTAGTCTATCTCTACACTTTTGTGGGTGTTTAATTTTGTAATATTTGAACAGCTATGTTGAAAAATGGTTTCATTTAGTTACCGCTTTCACATTAAATTAATAAACTTTGAATTATTAATACCCAGTGCTACTGCACATGCTATATGCTAGGTATATAATCGATGTTGATGGTGATACTATAAATAAATGTAACCCTTTGGGAGAAATTTTTGATATGATATATTAAGACCTATGAAAATGCTTATGTGTTTTGACTCAGTGATCCTAAATCGGAGAATTCATTCTGAGGAAATAATCCAAAATAAGGAAAGAAATGTATACACAGATGTTTGTGGCAGTACTATTTGCATGCGTGTGCTCAGTCACTTCCTCAACTGTGTCCGACTCTCCTCAACCCAACGGACTGTAGCCCGTCAGCATTATTTATAATAGCATAAAGCTAGAAGCATCATAGTATAGACATGGCCAAATAAATTATGGTCTATTAATTTCATAACTGGTGAAGGTTATGATTATGACCATGTAACAACATGGACATATTATTTTGTGTTAAGGAAAACAGATATAACAAAACTGTTAATACATTATGGTTGCAGCTATGTAAAATACACACATGTGGGAGTAAATAGTCAAAACATGAGAAAGTAGTAGAATTTTTGGTAGTTTTCCTCCATTATTCTTGAGCCCTCTGTACTGCAGTTATACTTTACAACAAAAAGAGAAAGCAGTTTCTCTTTCAACACAGAACTTGCCTGTGTTTCTCCTTTGACACAGGGCTCTAGGGTTTAGGTTTAATTATTTCTAACAGTATTGTAATGAAGCTGATTTCGGCACCTAGTTTACTGTGTCTTATCTTGACATTCTTTCTCTCAATATATAATTGTAATAAACAGGAGATTTGCAAGGCATTATGAAAGTTAAACCAGAATCTCTTTGAAACGGTGATAACTAGCAGTGTTGAAAGGAGGGGAATGTAGGACTAACTTTTGCTTATAGTCCATGTAAAATTTAAAACTGTGAAAAGAACTTATTCTCTATTTTTTACTGTTTAGGACTTCTTAAAATACTCTTTCAAGAGCAAATCCTTTTAGGAGAAAAGAGAGGAATATAGATAAATAATTAAATACATAGGTAAATAAATGATGGGCTGAAGGAATTTGGAAACTGGGAATGCTCACTCCAAGCAGTAAAATAACAATGGTCTAACTCCACTGCAGGACTCAGTACTGAACAGTAGGAGAAAAGGGTAGGTGGAGAATTTGCCAGAAACAATTCACAACTCATACTTCGCCAGACCAACAACTGTAACATAAAGAAATCCATGTTCTTTCCAGAACTTAAATCTTTTGCCTAAGATATCAAGAGAGGGAAGTAGAATACACTGAGTTCTCCCGGTTTGTTGATACAGGCAAAATACATTGGAAAATTTGAATCTGAGATGATCTGAATGTACTTGCCTCTGGATTAAGAGATTTAGTTTCAGATTAACCATACCTTTCACCTGCCTTCTCAGAGGGCAGAAAGTGGAAAGAGGATGGAAAATGCCAAGGTCTGGAGGATGGTTTTCCTTTGTTCTACAACCGAGTCAGTAAGAAGTGTAGGTTTGCTACAGAGAATGGTCATCTCATGTCTATACTATTTATTCCTACTTAATCATTATTTCTTTAAATTTTTATTTATTTATTTTAAAAATGTTAGTTATTTATTTTTTACTGTGCTGGGTCTTCCTTGCTACGAGCATGCTTTCTCTACTTGTGGCAAGTGGGGGATACTCTCCTGTTGCAGTGCATAGGCTTCTCATAGTAATGGCTTCTCACGTTGAGACCCATGGCCTTAGTTGTCCTGGGTGATGTGGAATCTTGCTAAAGCCAGGATAAAACCCGTGTTCCCTTCATTGGCAGACAGATTCCCAACCATTAGACTACCAGGGCAGGCCAATCATTAGCCTTTCATAGTTTATAACCATGATAATAATAGCTAATATTTATCAGTCACTGGTTATAAATCAAGTACTCTATTCAAGATTTTACATGCAATACCTTATAATAACCTAAAGAGGTGAGTTCTCAGCACCATTTTATAGGAAAGGACTCTCAAGTTTACACAGCTATTAAGAGGAAGAGCTGGGATTTGAACCCAGATCTACGAGATCCCAGAGTCTATGCTCTGAAACACCGAGTTCTGGTTATGAGCTTGAATGCAAACTAGTATTTCATTTCTTATATTGTTTCTCTTCCTTACAATAGATGCTTGTAGTAGCAGCAGTTCTTCTTGTATTGGAGAATGACAACAACTATAAGTGTTGCCAGAGTGAAAACTGCAGCAAAAAATACATGGTAAGAGCAAATAGTATTTTGAGGATGGTTGAGTGGGCTCTGGCTTTCTTTCCTCTCACTCAGAAACACGAAAATACTGGCACTATCGTACCCTTTCCGTGATCCTTTCATTTCAGAGTCCAAGAGTTTACTTTCACAAAAATTCTCTTCCATTTTGCTTACAGTTTTCCTCCACTTTTGTTCTGCTTATATTCTTCTAGAAATTAAAGATTTAAAGATACATGAAGTTAGAATATAATACTACCTCTTCCTAACTGGGTTTCTGTGAGTCTATTTTTTCCCTTATCAAGTTTACAGAAGCTAATTTACAAACAGTGAAGTGAAGTGAAGTCGCTCAGTTGTGTCTGACTCTTTTCGACCCCATGGACTGTAGCCTACTGCACTCCTCCGTCCATGGGATTTTTCCAGGCAAGAGTACTGGAGTGGGGTGCCATTTCCTTCTCCAGAGGATCTTCCTGACCCAGGGATAGAACCCAGGTCTCCCGCACTGTAGGCAGACGCTTTACCTTCTGAGCCACAGGGAAGTCCGACAAACAAGAAATGGCTTCAATTAAAAGTGCAAAATTCCATGAGTTTTGACAGTGAACTCCACGCATGAAACTACCATCATAGTCAAGAGATGGAACATTTCCACCATTCCCAAAAGATTAATCTTTGATCTGCTTTTTATCATTATAGATTAGTTTGTATTCTATATAAATGGAATCACAGAAAATTCATCTTCTGTGTCTAGTTCCTTCCAAGTAGTGTGAGATTTATCCCTGTATATATTATGTACATTTTCAAATTGGAACTTTAAAAATAATTAAAATAGAATCAAGAGAGAATAATACAACCACATTTTCTAAGCTTATGCTCAACAAGTAGGTGTTCAGTTCAGTCGCTCAGTCGTGTCCAACTCTGCGGCACCATGAATCCCACCACGCCAGGCCTCCCTGTCCATCACCAACTCCTGGAGTTCACTCAGACTCACGTCCATCGAGTCAGTGATGCCATCCAGCCATCAAATCCTCTATTGTCCCCTTCTCCTCCTGCCCCCAATCCCTCCCAGCATCAGAGTCCTTTCCAATGAGTCAACTCTTAGCATGAGGTGGCCAAAGTACTGGAGTTTAGCTTTAGCATCATTCCTTCCAAAGAAATCCCAGGGCTGATCTCCTTGAGGTGTTGGGCTCCTGTATTTCCATCATTATCCAACTTCCCTTCCTCATGATCATTATCACTTATTCATATTTGCATAACACTTCACAGTGGGTTCACATTTACTCAGTGAATTATATTATTGCTATTCCTGTTTTACAGATGAGTCACTTGTGACTCAAAGAGAATATGATTCACTAACTAGGAGGAGCTTTACCAGAGGTCTTGGAGGCATTCTTTGCAACGGTGGTTCTACACAATGGCTGTGCACTACAATGATCTGGGAGCTTGGTCTTAGAATCCCACCCCCAGAGACCCTGACTTGGTTGGTTCCAGGTGCAATCAAATTTAAATGTGCAGCCAGGATTGTGTGGCTTGCTTTCCTTGACTGTTGCTTTTGAAAGATTGAATTAGTTGTGTAATTTACCACTGTGCCTCTTGTGGGGGAAGAGTTAGAAGATTGAAATATGTTCCCTCTGTGTGTCTATTTTTTTTAAGCAATTGACTCAAACAGCCCTCAGTAATTGCTGGTGTGATACTACAGAAAAGTTTTCAAAATTGTTTAGGTGAAACAATGGATTCAAGTAAATTTTAACTTACGATACTCAGGAAATTTCTAGAAAATAAATGTTTATACCATTAAGTATTTAAAAAAAAATCCATGTGTTCAGTTTGCCTTAACTCACTATTAGCATTTCCAGCACAAAGTGATGCTAGAAATATTGTAGCATTTTGATACTGTCTTATAATTGACATTGCATGAGACAACTGGCGTCTCAGTGAGAAGAGCAGGAGGAAGGGAGAAAGAATTCCTTGGATTCCCTGCTTGGTTCTTTCAAAGCATGATCTAGAATAGGGATCCCAGCTGATGTACTCCCAGATGCCAAATATTTGATAGCAATGAAATATGTGAGGCTGTAGACATTAGAGAAAATTTTCTATTTAAGGAGGAGAGGGAACCGCTACTCAGATCCAACCAATGGCTACCACTATATTGGTAGCCATATAATTCTCAGCTTTCAATAGGAAGTGGAAATACGGAGTTTTTAAGTAACACTTTACAATTATAAAATGTTGGCAATTAATTCTCGTTTAAATACACTGTGCAGGCCAGATTTGGGCCTGCACCAGTTTGTGACTTCTGAAGCTCTGGAGTGCAAATTTAGGTCAGCCAAGATTTATTTTGTAGAGGAGAAAGAAGTTTTCCTCAACCCTCTTAAAATCCCTGGTTGGGTATGAGAATTAAACTGATGACATATTAACATGAGAAAAGCATACAAACTATGTTGAATTTTTACATGTATATGGTGATTTTCGTAAGAGAATGAAGACCCGAATGCATGACTAGAACACCAAGCTTCTAAACGTTTTAGACAAAGAAGTAATAAAATTGTGAAGAATGACTAAGACAGAGAGATTTGAGTTAGGATAGAGAAAGGTGAAGAAGTAACTAGGAAAAGAAACGTTTATTAATACAGATTTCTTGACCCCAAATTTCAGACTCTGTAAGAATGTCTTGTTTCCTCCTGGTTCAGGGATGGTACCTCTCACCTGGGTGTTTTATGGGGAAGAGGGGTGAGAGGGTAGGGGAGGTCAGAGTGAACATTCTGCTTCTGTGGTTTCCTCAAACTCCTTCAGCTTAAGATATTAATGTGCCAAGGTGCCATATTTTGGGGTAGTGTGCCCTCAATCCCATTCTTCTTCTGTCTGAAACTTCCCTGAAGAAGTTTCACAGTCCAGAAAATGAGGGCATACATTGTCCAATAACCCAATGAATCAGTCTCTCAGTCCTGGACATTCGCATGAAAGCAAACAAGCAAAAAGTTAACAGCTAGAATGAACTATAAACTCAGGTTTTGAGTCCCGAGAGTGGCTAGTTGAGAAGGTTTCTAACTGAGAAGTCTTCTAGTTGTTGAAACTCTAAGTCAGATGGAGTGAGAGCAGGGAAAGGTAATCTAACCGAGTTTTCTGCTTCGTAGCTTGAATGTCTCTGGAAAAGTCATCAGGTGTTCTGCTGAACTTTCTGAAAGGCTCACACAGCAACAGGAACAGATTGTCTAACATGAGCTATGGTGGTGTTTTCTCTAACATTTATATCAAGTTGCCTAGCTTTAGCTTGTCCAGTTTCAGAAAAGGGGAAGTTTTAGTTCTTAATGATTCCAAGTCAGAAGGGTGGAAGAAAAATTGGAAACATTAATCTGGGGAATTGTAGCCAGATATTGAAAGAAACTAAAAGAATTTAGGATCCAGTCCAGTGGATCCTAAGACAATGAATAAGACTAGAATCTGATATCCACAAAGTGTGTTATGATTTTCCAATGATTTTCCATATTTTTTCCTATACAATAACCCTCATTTCTACCAGAAATAGCCAAAGACTAATTCATTTATGAAATAAATCTAGTTGCATTAAACTTGGCCTGATTATTTACATAAGTTCAGCAAGAATAGTGATGACCATATAGACTCTTTTAATGTCCTCTTTGCTGGAACTTTTCATAAGGAATCTCAGATGAGACTTTTCTAATCCTCTCCCCAGGCTAGAAAGACAAGCCAAGGATTGCCATCAGACTTTATGTAAAATTCCCTTAGATTTCAGTTAATTTCTTTCTTCTTTAGGTCCCCCAAATATCCTGAGATTTCTGCACCTGCCAGGAAGTGACTTTCATTACCCACCTGGTAAAGCCGCTGGGAATCCTGTAAGCAAGGTACCAGGCCACTTTTTCCAAGGGACTTCATTGGCTCCATAAAGTCAACCTTAGTTCCTTAAAGTTGTCTGGTCGTATATAATTCCATGCATATTCTCAAATACGACATTCTAGTCAAAGCCTTGGTAATATAACCAATTTTTCCAATTGTGTCATGTTAAAGAAGAGCAGATTCTTATTGAACTTATGCAAATAATTATATTGCCAGAAAAATAAAAATAATCACTAAGAGTTTTCAAATTTTGGAGGGATCAGGTAGGAAGATAAAGTAATTATTTCATCTTTGTTCATAAAGGTATACTTTACAAAATTGCTCTAAGATATAGATAGCTGAAAAGAAAAGAGAAAACAGTTTCCTTAAATATGGAAAGCAAAACACTAAGGAACCAGCAGTGTTTTAAAGAGAAAGTAATAAAGAATTGTAACTCATCAGTTCCATGTACTTAATTTTTCTCCTGCATGATCTTGTGTTAACCATTTTATGAATCCATCAGTTTCTCTGTAAGAGTTTTGGAAAGTTTTACTCAGTTCAGTGATATGCTGTTAAAGTTATCACAAACCTGTACCTGTTAGCATTCTTTCTATGAATCTCCTTGAAAATAAATACTTCTGCAAAAGCATCAGAATAAAACAATGACTCTCTGTTAATGACAAAAGACTTTAAGATGGCCGAGGTTAAAGACTTAATGAGAGTTTTTGTGTGCTTAGTTAGTCATGTCCGACTCTTTGGGACCCTTTGGCCTGTAGCCCACCAGGCTCCTCCTTCCGTGGAACTTTTCAGGCAAGAATACTGGAGAGGGTTCTCATTTTCTCCTTCAGGGACTCTTTCTGGCCAAGGATTGAGCCCACGTCTCCTGTGTCTCCTGCATTGCAGATGAATTCTTTACCCATTGAGCCATCAGGGAAGCCCTAATGAGAGTTTAATATAATACAAAAGACAATAAACTTTGATTACTTCTGAGACTTACAACATTTTAAGATAATAACTAGAATTATGACTGTTAACATTATACTGGGGCTTCCCAGGCAGCACTGGTGGTATAAGAAGACGCCTGGCAATGCAGGAGATTCAGGTTTGATCCTTGGGTTTGGAAGATCCCTTGGAGGAGGAAATGGTTATCCACTGTAGTATTCTTACCTGGGAAATCCCATGGAGAGAGGAGCCTGACAGGCTAGAGTCCACGGGATCACAAAGAGTCAGACGTGACAGAGCACACACACACACATTATATTAGGACATACTTTTCTAGGAATGCCATATAATTTGTGGAACATTTATATTAGTAACATGCACCCTACAAATATAACCTAAAAAGGCTAAAATTCACTTCTTATTTGACAAAGCTTTCCATGTAATTTAATATATCAAGTAAACCTAATTATTCTCTCCCTCTCCTTCTCTCTCTCTTTTTAAGGAAAGAGAAAATATTACAGAGATGTTTCACTGGTCCTCTGGAAAATCCCAAATTTAGTTGGAGGTCAAAAAGACTTTAGAATTTGATTTGGGGGTAACTTTGTCAAAAATATCAAACATTAACAGGATCACAAGTAACTGTGAAACAATACTTGTGATCCATTTCACTAAAGATAAACAGTTTCAAAGGTAAATACAGAAAGTTACATAATTGTAAGACAGAATAGACAAATAAGCAAAAACCTTTGACTCTAAGTAATGAAGACTCTATTGTCTTAAATAATCAAAGATGTGGTAAAAACAACATGAAGCCCCGGAAATTATTTTGATAAAACACAAAATCTTTGCTTCTGGGTAGATTACACAAGAGGTTAAACACCTTTCATGATTTCTTATCAAGAGGATACCAACAGTCCAATAAAATTTGTGATAAGACCCCATTCTAGCTTTTCATCCATGTGCTTTTGACATTGAGGGCTTCCTAGGTGGCTCACTGGTGAAGAATCTGTTTGCCAAGCAGGAGACACAGGTTTCTGATCTCTGGCTTGGGAAGACCCTTTGGAGAAGGAAATGGCAACCCACTTCAGTATTCTTGCCTGGGAAATCCCATGGACAGGGGAGCCTTGTGGGCTACAGTTCGTGGGGTTGCAAACAGTCAGACATGATTAGTGAAACAACAACTTTTCATGTTAAAGCCAGACTGACAGCATACAATTTCCTCTCTCTTTTTTCAACTCTATATTCAGCCAATTTGTCCTTTTTTCTCCTCTTCCGCTTTCTGAAACAACCAATTATTTTATTTGGAATTACTCTTTTCCCTTAATAAAAACTCATCTCTATAGCTCATACCTTTAATCAAAAGCACATCTTACTTTCCTTCCATACAGAGTCATTCCTTAATTACTTCTAGTAACTTTGACTGAGTAGGCTCTGGGAGTTGGTGATGGACAGGGAAGCCTGGTGTGCGGCAGTCCATGAGGTCGCAAAGAGTCAGACCCAACTGAGTGACTGAACCGAACTTTAATTATATATGTTAATCAGAATTCTTAACCTTTAGAAATTTTCATTTCTAGTGTAAACTAAGAAGTAAGCAATTATGAACTGTTACATATCAACATTCTATTGATTGGAAAGTTTATGAATATATCATATTATTTCATAATTTCTGGAAGAATACATTTCCTCATAATATTAATACAGTTTTTCAATGTGGCACAAGACATGTTCACTAACAAGCTCAAATGATTTGTCTATTATCAGAGGACTGGGGTAACCCTGCTTAAATTTTTTCTTCTTTTTCTTAAGTGCAGAACTGTTCTGTTTCCAATCTTTTATAATGTCTTTTATAATTGTTTCTTATTTTTTATAATTTCTTCCAACATTTTGTGTTAGAAGAGGTTTGGGGATTGGTAGTTTGGTGAAATTTTGCTTTTACAGCTGCATTTCTGGTTTTGTAAAGACTC
Source organism: Bos indicus (assembly GCF_029378745.1). Taxonomy (NCBI): domain Eukaryota; kingdom Metazoa; phylum Chordata; class Mammalia; order Artiodactyla; family Bovidae; genus Bos; species Bos indicus. The sequence continues at coordinate 119,245,611 of NC_091760.1, forward strand.
AATTTGTAAGACAGACAATTGTATTTTCATTCCTTTAAGAACTGATTTGTAGCCTGAATGACGGCAAGAGGCTGACGTGCCCATTAGACTACATTATCCTCAAGCTGTTTCCTTACATCGGGGAGAAGATTTCCAGCTATGATGCAAATGGAAATATCTCCATGTTCTAGATTTAGATCTGTGTGTGTTTGGAACATTTTCATAAATCATTCTACAAAGCCTTCCGCATGTTTTCTTTTCCTGTGAGTAGAGTGTTATTGTCACTTAGGAGAGAAAGCTTTTTTTAAAAGGTTTCTATCAGTCTCTGAATATCAACCTCCAATTCAGCCAACTTCTAACCATACAACTCTTTAAAAAGTGTTTCAAGTATTTAAACCAAAGGTATACTTATCAAGTGACTCAAAATTAGCACTTAACCATGGGCACAATTGTGAAAGTTGCTCAGTCGTGTCTGACTCTTTGGACTCCATGAATTATCGCCTGCCAGGATCCTCAGTCCATGGAATTCTCCAGGTCAGAATACTGCAGTGGGTAACCATTCCCTTGTCCAGGGGATCTTTCCAACCCAGGGATTGAACCCCAGTCTCAAGCATTGCAGGCAGATTTCTTTATCATCTGAGCCACCAGGGAAGCCCATGGGCACAAAAGATGTCCCTAAATAGGGTATAAGAGATACAGCCTTATTAAGATCCAAAACCTCTTCCAAAGATAGCTGTTGGGCTACACCCCACAGGCTTTCAAGCTTCAAGACAGATGAAAGCTCCTGGAGTCAGCAACTGAGACATTAGAGATTTAATGGATGGGAGCCCTTACACACTTGAAGCAAGGTCCTGGAGTGACAACCCCCACCCCCATCCACGTGCAGTGGATGGCAGGCAGGGTATGGTGGCAGTCTTCACTCCCTGGGGTGGTGGTGGGGGGAGATTGCCAGCTATAGTGAATTTACTTCAGTTGGCTCATTAGTTACCAGGGAAACCATCAGAAGGGCACACCTCTCACTGGTCCTTTAATAAGAACAATCATTAACTGAGGCCTGAGGCAAGTATATAGGAGGGTCAGTCTTGTGAGTAAGGTGTAAGTGAAGCAGGCACTGGTTGAACAGGATATGTACAGACAGCAAAAGAGCGGCCATCTTGAGGGGCCTGACTATACAATAGCCAAAAGAAAAAAGATTCAGACAATCTCTCCAAAGAGCAGTTGGGAGGATGCTAGCCACAAATGGGGCACAACCACATTTCTGTATAGTCATCCTTACAGGGCTTACAATCTGACGTTTGGCTGTCTGCTAAAGCAAGAACTGACATTTGCATGCCCTGATGGGCAGAAAGCCAAGCCAAGTTTTGAGGACACAAAACAAGAGACAATCAGGAAAGCAATACCCATTTTTGGGAGGGAAAGGATCAATAACCAATTCAGGGACTTCCCTGTTAGTACAGTGGCTAAGACTTTGAGGTCCCAATGCAGGGAGCCTGGGTTTCATCCCTGGTCGGGGAACTAGATCCCACATCCTGCAATGAAGAGCAAGGATCCTGTGTGCCACAACTAATACCCAGCATGGCTAAATAAATAAATAAAAATAAATATTTTTTAAAAATAACCATTGAGTACCCCCAAACCAAATTGTAATCAGAGTCACAATCTCAAAAACTAATTCTTACAAATGCTTTTCTCCTGCCAGTCTGAATCTGGAAAGGAATGGATCTTTATCACCTTTGTCCAACTGGCCCACCCAGTTTCTTAGAGAGTTAAGAAACTAACTCAGCAAGAATTCTTCTGCCAGCTTATGTCAGAGGTCTAGGGTCTCTGACTGCAACCTCAGAATTGAGCAGGGTGTCCTCAGGAAATGGCACTCCATGGTGGTGACAGAAACTGTAAGAAAGAAAATGAAGTTTTCCTCCACATTTTTAGGGTCCCTAACTAGGTCTGAAAATTAAACTGACAAAGACAAGTTGAGAAAAGCATACAGATTTTATAGAATATATCCGTGTTTTGGTGAGACTTCCACAGGCGTCTACACAAAAGAATGAAGATCCAAAGATAAGAGCAGAGTAGGAAGCTTCTGTACCTTTTAGACAAAGAAACAACAATTAACTTGCAAAGAATTGGCAAGTCAGAGGGGTTTGGGCTAGGAGTACTAAATGGTGAAAAAGTAGCTTGGAAGGTAAGGTTTAGTTTAACAAGGTTTACACAGATTTCTTGGCCCCAAATTTCCAGTCTGGTGGTAGGAATGTCTTCCTTCCTCCTGGTGCAGTTAGGGTACTTTTCACATGGGAGTTTTATGACCCGTTTCAAGGAAGAAGGGTGGAAAGGTGGGGGAGGTCAGATAGAGTGAACTTCCTGCTTCTGCCGTTTCCTCAGACTCCTTCAGCTTAAGATATTAATATGCCAAGATGCCATATACTGGAGCACCATGACTTGAACCCCATGAACTTCTTGGTTGCTATCATTTCCTCTGTGGAGTGTCATTTTCTGCCAACATTCTGTGGGTCATTATCTTTGGAAAACAAATCTTGGCCAGATAAGAGCACTTGAAATAATCGATAATATTTTGATTATATTGTTCACTTTTCAAATAATTTTTTCTATGCTTTAATTTTTGAACCAAACCTAGGGTGCTCTAACTATCTGCATCATCTACATTTTTATAGAAAATGAAACTGTGACTCAGAGAGTCTTATTCCCACTTTATTTTGAAGCTACTTTGTTTGATTGTCCAATTGTATCCTCTCATTAGAGTGTAATCTATATATGTATACATATATATGTATTATGCTATGGCTGCAACTTCCCCAAATAAGAAAATTCTCCACTTATCCTTTTAGCAAACTGCTTAAGGCTACGTTTGGTAAATAAAGAACTCAGTCTTTTGAAAACATCCTTCTTCCTTTTTCAAAGATGGCTTTGATGAATAGGTAATATTTTTTACAAAGTATAACAGAAATCTACTGAAAAAATAACTATTTATTTCATCCTATGAGGTGGCAAAACTCTATTGTAATCAATATGAGAAACATAATTTAAAAGAGCTTTCATCCTATGTGAAGCCACCAAGGAGATCACTAATATCAAATAGGAAAACAAAGCATAATTGTTTTTTCTTTCTTTCATTTTTAAAATGCTTCTTTCTAATTTTCCATAATTATCATGTATCAATGTTCAGTTCAGTTCAGTCATTCAGTCGTGTCCGACTGTGAGACCCCATGGACCGCAGCATGCCAGGCCTCCCTGTCCATCACTCCCGGACTTTACCCAAACTCATGTCCATTGAGTCGGTGATGCTATCCAAACGCCTCATCCTCTGTCATCCCCTTCTCTTCCTGCCCTCAATCTTTCCCAGCATTAGGGTCTTTTCAAATGAGTCAGCTCTTCACATCAGGTGGCCAAAGGATTGGAGTTTCAGCTTCAACATCAGTCCTTCCAATGAACACTCAGGACTGATCTCCTTTAGCATGGACTGGTTGGATCTCCTTGCAGTCCAAGAGACTCTCAAGAGTCTTCTCCAACACCACAGTTCAAAAGCATCAGTTCTTCAGTGCTCAGCTTTCTTTATAGTCCAACTCTCACATCTATACACGACTACTGGAAAAACCATAGCCTTGACTAGACGGACCTTTGTTGGCAAAGTAATGTCTCTGCTTTTTAATATGCTGTCTAAGTTGGTCATTACTTTCCTTCCAAGGAGTAAGCGTCTTTTAATTTCATGGCTGCAATCACCATCTGCAGTGATTTGGGAGCCCAAAAAAATAAAGTCAGCCACTGTTTCCCCATCTATTTGCCATGAAGTGATGGGACCGGATGCCATGATCTTTGTTTTCTGAATGTTGAGCTTCAAGCCAACTTTTTCACTTTCCTCTTTCACTTTCATCAAAAGGCTCTTAAGTTCTTCGCTTTCTGCCATAAGGGTCGTGTCATCTGCATATCTGAGGTTATTGATATCAATGTTACATTCATCTAACATCTAAATAATTCTAAACAAAGACATATAATTTGAGATAATTTTGTTCCACAAATCACAGGTTTTTTCTTCTCATTTTTAATTATCTCAGCTTTTGAATTTATCAACTGGCTTCTGCATGTTTTTGTTTGGCCATCCTACTCTCACTTGAAATCAACATTTTAAAAACTAAATTAAATTTTCTCCCTAACCAAACTACATTTCTTGGCATCCCAGTTTTGTCTCCTTTTCATTCAAGTCCCAAACTTTAGAATTTTTTTCAGCCCATTTCTAGCTACTCATTGCTTCTTTAATGTCTCTTTCCATCCAGTGCATGTCTTTGTCAACACAACTTGAAGTTTTCTCTACTTGGAATTCTTCTTTGGGGCTCACTCACTTCTGGTTGTTAGGCTACCCTTGTTATAAGAAGTTTCCAAAATAATTTATTGGCTCATGTCACTTTGTTGCCCAAAAGCTAATCCTATGTCTTGTTGGGAAAAGGGCTATTCCAGGTCTACATTGTAAGTTACTTCAGTTGTGTCTGACTCTTTGTGACCCCATAATCTATAGCCCACCAGGTTCCTCTGTCCATGGGATTCTCCAGGCAAGAATACTGGAGTGCATAGCCATTCCCTTTTCCAGGGAATCTTCCAAACCCAGGGATCAAACTCACATCTCCTGTATTGGCAGGTGGATTCTTTACTAGTTCCAGGTCTAGGGATACCTTGTGCCAGAAAGCAAGGATAGGCTCAAGAATGACAGACATATGTCCAAGGGCACAGGGATTGACTTGAAGGGATGTTCCCACTGGTCATATTTGGGCCATATGAGCACCTAAAATAATAACAATTATGAGTTATAACAATGAATTAGAAAATCCATGAGTCCACAATAAAGCAGAAAGAGAGAGGCAGAGAAGAGAAACAAGAAATAGAAGTTCTTCTGTGCAGAAAAATGATAACTTACAAATGAGGAAAAATGATAGAATTAGAAAGCAGCATTGGGCTTCCCTGGTGGCTCAGATGATAAAGAATCTGTCTGCAATGCGGGAGACCTGGGTTTGATTCCTGGGTTGGTAAGGTCCCCTGGAGGAGGGCATGGCAACCCACTCCAGAATTCTTGCCTGGAAAATTCCCCATGGACAAAGAAGCCTGGCGGGCTATAGTCCATGGGGTCACAAAGAGTCAGACACAACGGAGCGATGAAGCACAGCACATAATACAACCACTGATTGTGATAAGTGGCGATCAGTGAGTATGAGGATCAGTTCAGTTCAGTTGCTCAGTCGTGTCTGACTCTTTGTGACCCCATGAATCACAGCACGCCAGGTCTCCCTGTCCATCACCATCTCCCGGAGTTCACTCAAACTCATGTCCATCGAGTCGGTGATGCCATCCAGCCATCTCATCCTCTGTCGTCCCTTTTTCCTCCTGCCCCCAATCCCTCCCAGCATCAGAGTCTTTTCCAATGAGTCAACTCTTTGCATGAGGTGGCCAGAGTACTGGAGTTCCAGCTTTAGCATCAGTCCTTCCAAAGAAATCCGAGGGCTGATCTCCTTTAGAATGGACTGGTTGGATCTCCTTGCAGTCCAAGGGACTCTCAAGAGTCTTCTCCAGCACCACAATTCAAAAGCATCAATTCTTCGGCCCTCAGCCTTCTTCACAGTCCAACTCTCACATCCATACATGACCACTGGGAAAACCATAGCCTTAACTAGATGGACGTTTGTTGGCAAAGTAATGTCTCTGCTTTTCAATATGCTATCTAGGTTGGTCATAACTTTCCTTCCAAGGAGTAAGCGTCTTTTAATTTCATGGCTGCAGTCACCATCTGCAGTGATTTTGGAGCCCCCCAAAATAAAGTCTGACACTGTTTCCAATGTTTCCCCATCTATTTCCCATTAAGTGATGGAACCAGATGCCATGATCTTCGTTTTCTGAATGTTGAGCTTTAAGCCAACTTTTCACTCTCCTCTTTCACTCTCATCAAGAGGCTTTTTAGTTCCTCTTCACTTTCTGCCATAAGGGTGGTGTCATCTGCATATCTGAGGTTATTGATATTTCTCCTGGCAATCTTGATTCCAGCTTGTGCTTCTTCCAGTATGAGGATCAGTAGATGCCAAATCCATCCACTGAAATGTCTTTTGGGAATAAGATATGACAGTATCGAAGTATTAGCTTACAAATTACTTTCTAATTGAAAAGTAGAAAATATCCATTTATAGATCCAAAGGACACCACTTTAATCAAGAGATCAAATTTAGCATCATCAGTAGCAGTGAGAAGCTCATAATGGACACACACAGATCAAGTGTTCTTGCCAAAACGTTTCATTCAAGTCCAGTTGTGAGAAACAATCAGAAAATTCTTAGATGTGAGACTTTCTACAAGAAAACTGGCTGGGACTCTTAAAAAATAATTGAATATCCTAAAAGAAAAAAAGTCAGTATGAATAGTATAGATTAAAGGAAATTAAAGAGATGTAGCCTTGTGCATAAACCTTCATTGGCTCCTGTACAAAAAAGTGAAAACCAATTGCAGAGTAATAGAATATATTTCTTCTTGGAAGATAAGTACTGGTGTTTAGGGATGAGATATCTCAATACCTGCAAGCTATTTTCAAATGGTTAAGCAACAAAAATGTAATAAATGTATTTTTAAATTGATGTGTGTATAGATGTACATATACATAGAGAGAAGAAGGGAGGAAGAGCAAGCAAAAATGGTAGATGTCACAAGAGGTGAGTCCAAGTAAAGGGTAGTATATTTTCAACATCTGTGTAAACTTGAAAATTTTTTAATGAAAGGTTGTGGGAGGAGAGAAGCCACTTGCCCAGAAGGATGATGTCTGATCTCCTTGATCCAGCATCCAAGGCATCTTTTGCCTGGATCTCCTAAGCTGCATTTACTTTATAAGCTGGATCATGTCCTATTGACCCTGTTTTCTCAGTATCAGCACCACGCCCATTTGGTCTTCATAAACTCCCCTCTACTCCTCTGCAGGAATTCCTTCTTATTCTTTTTACTGGAGTATAATTGCTTTATAATGTTGTGTTGGTTTCTGCTATACAATGAAGTGAATGAGCTGTATATATATATACATATATCCCCTCCTTCTTGAGCCCCCCTCAGCACCCCCATCCCACCCTCTAGGTCATCACTGAGTACCAAGCTGAGCTCCCTGTGCTTTATAGCACATTCCCACTAGCTATCTGTTTTATATATGGAATATTACTCAGCCATAAAAAGAAACAAAATTAGGTCATTTGTAGAGATGTGGAATTCCCTTTTAGATCAGACCAATCTACTTAATCTCACAACTTAGCTTGTATAGATCTATCAGTAAACACTGCTCATTCTTTCTACTCAAATGAAAACACCCTGCTCCTCATCAATCCATTCTCACTTGAGTATAAACATGACCATATAGGCTAACACCTGATATTTCCCTGCACATTCCTGTATGTGAAGATATTCAATTATGATCTTAAGAGAAATACAAGGATCATAACTTTTGATTCTTAGAGAATCCACCCTACCTAGAAAATAACATCTTCAATAACAAAGTATAGATTGATTGATACACATCCCTTAATTGTATTCATATATGAGTTTATCATTATTTTGATATCAAACTTCCAGGAAAAAAAAAGGAAGAAATTAATTTTCTCTGTGACATGCCAAGGAAAAAAATCATTTAAAAACTTATTTTTCAGGTCAAGTGGGTTTGGATTGAATGTTTCTATTTTTCTGTGGACATGGGTATTGCACAGACTTCAGTAGGCTTGGATGAGTAGGGGAAGGTTACCTACCTGATTATTTGCTTACAATATCCTCTTATCTCATTCTATGGCACTAACCTCCTTCTATGTTTAATTTAGACAGTGCTGTCGATGATCTTTTCTGCTCTTGGAATTGCTTTCTCTGGATACTGCCTGGTCATATCTGCTCTGGGCCTTCTTCAAGGTCCGTATTGCCGTACTCTTGATGGCTGGGAGTATGCCTTTGAAGGCACTGCAGGACGGTAAGGAATAATTCTCTGATTTGGGAGGATATCTGAAAGTCAGAAACACCTGACTTCATGCTCATACTCACTTTTCGTGATCACTTTGTGGTTCTGTGCATCTACCTTAGTCCAGAATTTTCTTAATAGTTTACTGATATTCTGACCAATTTGTTCCGACATAGTCATTGTTTATATATATTTTTTTTCCTCCAGTCTTTTAATCCCACATGCATGACAGCATGTTGAGGCTGTCATTAGCATTTCCAGATGAAAGCCATGTTTCTACTCTACTGCAGAACAACTTCATGGTTATTGTGGTCTGGCAATTGCTGGAGCTTTGGGGATCTAAGTTGTTCTGAGAAATCAGTCTCGTTTTGTGGCCAAAGCACATTGGACATGTAGACTCTTACAGATGTAAAATGGCTTGGCTGGGATAGCATCACAGTGCCCTCAAATAGTGCCATCTGGAGCCAAACCATCAGGAGCCACACAGAGATAGAACCAGGCAGAATGGGCAGCGAAGTGTGGTCTGAGATCCAAGGACAGAGTAGGTGCAAGAGTTTGTGGAAGCAGCCAGGAGCTTACTGAGTGTGTCGCAAAGAAGACTCCAACGGGTGGCCTTGCTCTGAAGGCTGGTAGTTCAGTCAGGTGCTGAGGGACCCAAGCCTGGATTACGGAATGCCTCATACTGGCATTGTACTGGACTTATAGGCCCTTCAGCTCGAGAAGAAGGGCCTGGACAGAGATACAGGGAGAGATCCACTGAATCTCTCCCTGTCTCATTCTGTGCTCAGAATTCTAACAGAATAAATGAAGGAGGGTCTGTACCTTTCCTTGGGGAAGTTACACCTTCTTCTCAATTCCCCATGACTGGCTCTATTGTTCAGTCTCATTCATGGGACTGCCCTGGTGGTCTAGTGATTAAGAATCCACCTGCCAATGCAGGAAGAGCCTTCCAATGGCAAGAACTAAAGAGCCTCTTTAGTTCTTGAAAGTGAAAGAAGTGAAAGAAGGCTTAAAACTCAACATTCATAAAATGAAGATCATGGTATCTGGTCCCAGCACTTTATGGCAAACAGATGGAGAAACAATGCAAACAGTGACAGACTTTATTTTCTTGGGCTCCAAAAGCACTGCAGCCATGAAATTAAAAGATGCTTGCTCCTTGGAAGAAAAGCTATGACCAACCTAGACAGCATATTAAAAAGCAGAGACATTACTTTGCTGACAAAGGTCTGTCTAGTCAAAGCTATGGTTTTTCCAGTAGTCATGTATGGATATGACAGATGGGCCAAAAAGAAAGCTGAGTGCTAAAGAATTGATACTTTTGAACTGTGTTGTTGGAGAAGACTCTTGAGAGTCCCTTGGACTGCAAGGAGATCAAATCAGTTGATCCTAAAGGAAATCAGTCCTGAATATTCATTGGAAGGACTGATGCAGAAGCTGAAACTCCAATATTTTTGCCACCTGATGCAAAGAACTGACTCATTGGAAAAGACCATGATGCTGGGAAAGATTGAAGTCAGGAGGAGAAGGGGACAACAGAGGATGAGATGATTGGATGGCATCACTGACTTGATGGACATGAGTTTGAACAAGATCCAGAAGTTGGTGATGGACAGGAGTTGGGCACAACTGAGCGACTGAACTGAACTTTCAATGCAGAGGACATAGGTTGGATGCCTGGTCTAGGAACTAAGAGCCCACATGGGTACATCCTGAGTCATGTCTGATTCTGTGCAATCTCATGCCCACCAGTCTCCTCTGTCCATGAGATTCTCCAGTCAAGAATACTGGAGTGTGTTGCCATGCCCTTCTCCAGTGTATCTTCCTGATCCAGGGATCAAACCCAGGTTTCCTGCATCTCCTGCATTGGCAGGTGGATTCTTTACCACTGTGCTATCTGGGAAGCCCAAGATCCCATATGCCCTGGGGCAACTAACTGACCAACTACTGAGCCAGTGCAGCCAAAAATAAAAGTAGATAAATAAATATTTTAAAAAGGAAAACAAAGCTCACATCCATTTCAGGCCTTACATACTCACCTCATCCTGCTGGACAGCACAACTGCTTCTGTGCCCATAGCTGCTTTTATTCTAAAGCTTCCTCAAGACTCCACATGCTGTGAGCAGAGCTCTCCTTCAGGTCTGAGAACCTAGAAAATTATTTCAGGTTTTTTCTGAACACTTGAAGGAGACACTCCTTTGGGACTGAAGGGGCTAGGAAAGGGGGCCCTAATGTAGAAAGTCTCACTGGGTACAAAGATTCATTTTTTATGCCGTCAACCCTTAAAGTTTTCCCCACCATCAAACCAAATAAGGCTCCAATTTCAATGTGAAAGTTGCCCAAATCAGTTCTTTTTTTAATATGTATTTTTATTTTATGTATTTTTTGGTTGTGCCAGGTCTTAGTTGCGCCTCGCAGGATTCTTGATCTTCATCGTGGCATGTGGCATCACAAATGGGCCCCCTGAATTAGGAGCTTGGAGTCTTAGGACCACGAGGGAAGCTCCCCCCAGCCTAGCTATTCATATGTACATTTATTCAACAAATATTTATTAAGCACCTACTATGTCCAGGCCTTGGATTAGGTGCTAGAGAATCAAAAATAAATCACACAGGTTCACTTCCCTCTAGAAACTCACACAAACCTAAGAGAACATTCTGCTGAGATGACAGCCTGAGAATGTACATTTCCCTTGGAGCACAGCGCTTCTATGCTTGTGACTCTGGGTTCAAGTCTTCCCATCTCCTGCTTACAAACTGAATGGCCTTAGACAAATGTCTGGATATCTCCGAAACTCTGTAAACTGGAGGTAATAATCATCTCGCAATTGAAAATTAAACAGAAGTAAAGCACAAATTAAATGTAATAATCTCTCAACATGCCAAGTTTTATTATTAAAATCATGGCTTTGCATAACCTTCTTTACCATGTGATGTCTTCCATCTGCTAGTGGCAGGCAAGTTCAGCCATTGGTTCAGCCTCTGGCATCCTGACCAGTGAGAATCCTGAATCAGTCTCATTCAACAAGCATTTGTTGATCTTTGCAATGTGCCAGGCACTGCCTTAGGCCTTAGATGTGCCCATTCAGAGATAGATAAATCACTACAGTCTTCTCATAGTACACCATTTAGTGAGGAACTAGATACACAGACAAAGCTATGGATATATTTATAACATAATGAAGTAAATGCTGTGTTAAACTGTGTATAGAGATTGTGGAGAGAATGAACATCAGGGCAAACTTCTCTGTTGCTTCCCAGACCCTGCTAGTGTACTCATGCCTCATTCTATTTATACAAGGAAAATAAATAGAACCATATCCTAGGATAAAAATAGAAATCTTGCAAGTCGTCTTCCTTTAAGGTATTGGATGATCTGTGCAAAGGATAGACTGGGAACAGTCTAGAGAAAGGATCTTGAAGTGATTATCTTTCCTGATGGCTGAGATTGAACTAGGATTAGGAGGGTGTATGAAATGGCTCTTGGGAAATGATCACAGGAAATTACATCTGCATCATGCTTTATAGATTCCAAAGCATTTCTACATTCTTCTCATCAAATATTCACAATAATCCTAGGGTTAGGTATTTTACACCCATTGTCCAGATCAAAGAGGTAAAGTTCCTAACCCTAGATCCTACAGATCCAGGAGTTCTGAGTCCATATTCAGTACTGTTTACCACTTCAGACATTCATTAGCAATATTAAGAAATTTTCAAGAGTGCCTCTGAATGTCCCAGAACATAGAGAAAAGGAAATGAAGAAAGGGAAGAAGGAGAGTTACATGCCACTTGGCTGGCACCAAGGTTGCCTGAATGGCTGCTTTGGAAAAAATCATCTTGCTATTAACAAGATATTTACAAACAACTCTACCCTGTAATCGAACTTGATTGTTTTTCTTCAGGGGATTTTTTTTTTTTTTTTGAAGCGATCTGTTTTTATTTCAATTTAGTTCAACAAAGAGAGTGTTACATTTGGAGAAATTCTAATGGCCATAACTGACCTGGAAGTGGGCAAAAGTCAGTCAGGATAATTCAACATGGTTTTAAGATTATCTTAAAGGAAGGTGGTTTAATCCTCAGAATCCTGTGCTTAGCTAGATGGATCAAACTGCTGGGTCTTTTGCATTTTCCCTTCATATGCTCAATTTTCTTAAAAGCTGCAGAACATACAGTGGACCCCAGACCAGCAGCATCACCTGAGAACTTAGAAACACAAAGTCTCCAGTCCCATCCAGACCTTCTGAATCTGAAGTTCTGGGCTGGGGCCCAGGAATCTGCATTTTCACAAGCCTTCCAGATAATTGATGTATGCTCAAATTTGGGCTTTTCCAATGGCTCAGCAAGAACCTGCCTGTAAAGCGGGAGACGCAAGAGACTCGGGTTCAGTCCCTGGGTTGGAAAGATCCCCTGGAGAAGGAAATGGCATCCACTCCAGTATTTTTGCCTGGGAAATCCCATAGACAGAGGAGCCTGGCAGGATACATTCCATGGGGTCACAAAGAGTAGGACATAACTGAGCATGCATGCATGCATGCTCAAATTTAAGAACCACTGTTATAAAGGGCTTTGGGACAGAGTATAGGAATAACTAGCATCATTTCTCTTTGCTGTTTTACCACCTGTTATTTTATATCCAATGCTAGCTCAGCCCTGTCCCTGAGAGCCCAGGCTAACTTCAGGTTCCTAGGAAATGGTCAATCTCTGCCTCTCTTGGTGTTGACATGTGCAGCTTCTCATTGCTGTTGAATTCTTCAGTATGCATCTTGCCTGCTAAGTGAATTAGAATTGTCTGAGGCAAGCATGTTCACAATAAACATAGCCCAGTGCTGTGTATACCACATGTTCAATATTTATATTTGAATAATTTGATAAATTAATATTGAATAATATTATGTATTAAATATATATATTAATTTCCCAAACGTATGAAAACTTACATCCTTCTTCCTTGGACCAAGTCTTTAAGCTTGGCCATGTGTCATGTTGACCAACTCCTTCTTCTCTCTCAGTTTCCTTACAGATTCCAGAGAATGGATTCAGTGCCTGGAACCCGCGCACGTAGTGGAATGGAACATCATCTTATTTTCTATTCTCATAGCTCTCAGTGGACTTCAAGTGATTGTCTGCCTCATCAGAGTGGTCATTCAGTTGTCCAAGAGTCTCTGTGGAACCTATTCAGTCATCATCCAGGTACCAGACCCCCCTGGCACCTGTACCTCCTCCTTTGTCCAGGATTCAATGTGTCTTGCTGGAAGACTTTTTGGAATTGCATCATTTTCCTTCCATTCCTACTGCCCTCATCTTTACTCAGCCTCTAATATCTCAATTTTTCCTTATATTCCAGTGTGTCTGTTGGCTTGTCTAAATGGACTGAACCAAAGGAATAATTATAAAATCATCTTCTGTGTACCATGGTGAAATGTTGCTCATTCAAATGTTTTGAATGAGCAACATTTCTATGTAGAAATAACTCAAAGCTCAAAGAAATCTGACCATTCGTTAAGAATGTCCCTGTTCATAAAATTGTCGAAGGCTCACAACCTAATCCCAGTGAAGTAATTTCTCTTTTGAATGCTGCTACATTCAGCTATTCATAATAATCTTTCTTTATTATCGAGTTATTAGTGAGTGGTTTTGAAGAAGGGAAATATGTCTTTATCCTATTGAAATGACAGTACTTCTGTTTCATCTGCTAAAATATTAAAGTTAATTTAATTATGTTGAAACTGCTAAAACTATTCAGCAAGTTCAGACTAAAGAGAAATCAAGAATGAGACATCTTGCATATTGTTTAACAACATATAATGGTTAATACCTTTCCTAGTAATTTCAAATAGATATTTTCCTGTTCTATCACCTTTAGAATATATACTATAAGTTTAAGTTGCTACCTGGATTATGGATCATTAATCAAGTCAAGTTTACTCACTTTGTTTTTCTTTATTTTTTGTAGCCTGGAATCATTTGAATAAGGACAAGAATGTTTTTCTTCATCAAGATATGGCCATCTACCTATGTCTTCTGAATGGACTTGAGGGTCATTTTCAAATGATGTTTTTTTCCCTCCAGATGGTGTTTGCTGTCCTCACTGGAATGCCATCCTTCCTTTTAAAATTTTTTTCAAAGCTATATGTGTCAGGATCTTCAGAAATGTTCATACCTTTTTGATCAAATAAAATAAAATAAATCCAACTTCAGTAAACTTCACTCTGAAAATAAATAAGAATACAAGATAAAACTTTATGCAAACACATATATTTGAACATTATTTAATATTCTGGAAAATTAGATATACCCAGAAAATCAAACTTTATGGAAAGGATTAAATAAAGCATGGTACATTCCTTGTAATATGATATAAAATGATGTTTTAACGATAATGAGTACTGGGGCCTTCCCTGGTGGTCCAGTGGTTAAAACTCCAAGCTCCCAGGGCAGGGGGCAAGGGTTTGATGCCTGGTTGGAGAATTAGGAGCTCACACATTGCATGGGGCAGCCAAAAAAATCAAAAAATAAATAAAGCTTATGAGTTGTACTAGTGAAAAAGCAGGTTACAAATTTATATTTGCAGTATAAGCATAACTATCTAAAACAAACAAAACCAAACAATCAAAATATAGTTTTTAATAACTGAATCTAGCTGGATTTACACAAAAATGTCAGCTGTGGTTGATTTGGGTCACAGGTGACCCTTCCTACTCTTCTATATTTTTCATGTTTTTTAATTACTTTTTACTATTCAAATACTATTTAAAAAACATATTTTTACTGTAAAAATTTTGCTATTTTCCCAAACTTTAAAGGAATATGCTTTTTCCAAATGTGTTCCAACCCTGACTATCTGTAAACATCACAGAATAACACTTGAGTCAATGTTCAGTGGGGAAAGTAGTGAGATAGATTAGCCATTGTACATAAACTTATACACTCTAACTAGGCCTTGGCCTTATTTTCTCACTCCTGGTGGTGACTATGGTGGGTACAAGAGGTAGACTTAAATGAATGAGCAGCTGAGGACACGCTCAGTGGTTTAGAGAAAGTGATGACTGACTAGTTGATACCTGTGTCATGGGAAGTTACCACTACTGTATTTTTTTTTTAATTTTTTTTTTTTTTTTTTTTGTTTTTCATTTTTTTTATCTCTTTCAAAGAATAGATAAATTTTCAAAATGAATCCACCACAGGTATACATGTGTTCCCCATCCTGAACCCTCCTCCCTCCTCCCTCGCCATACCATCCCTCTGGGTCGTCCCAGTGCACCAGCCCCAAGCATCCAGCATCGTGCATCGAACCTGGACTGGCAACTCGTTTCTTACATGATATTTTACATGTTACAATGTCATTCTCCCAAATCTTCCCACCCTCTCCCTCTCCCACAGAGTCCATAAGACTGTTCTATACATCAGTGTCTCTTTTGCTGTCTCGTACACAGGGTTATTGTTACCATCTTTCTAAATTCCATATATATGCGTTAGAATACTGTATTTATGTTTTTCCTTCTGGCTTACTTCACTCTGTATAATAGGCTCCAGTTTCATCCACCTCATTAGAACTGATTCAAATGTATTCTTTTTAATGGCTGAGTAATACTCCATTGTGTATATGTACCACAGCTTTCTTATCCATTCATCTGCTGATGGACATCTAGGTTGCTTCCATGTCTTGGCTATTATAAACAGTGCTGCGATGAACATTGGGGTACACGTGTCTCTTTCCCTTCTGGTTTCCTCAGTGTGTATGCCCAGCAGTGGAGTTGCTGGATCATAAGGCAGTTCTATTTCCAGTTTTTTAAGGAATCTCCACACTGTTCTCCATAGTGGCTGTACTAGTTTGCATTCCCACCAACAGTGTAAGAGGGTTCCCTTTTCTCCACACCCTCTCCAGCATTTATTATTTGTAGACTTTTGGATCGCAGCCATTCTGACTGGTGTGAAATGGTACCTCATAGTGGTTTTGATTTGCATTTCTCTGATAATGAGTGATGTTGAGCATCTTTTCATGTGTTTGTTAGCCATCTGTATGTCTTTTTTGGAGAAATGTCTATTTAGTTCTTTGGCCCATTTTTTGATTGGGTCGTTTATTTTTCTGGAGTTGAGCTATAGGAGTTGCTTGTATATTTTTGAGATTAGTTGTTTGTCGGTTGCTTCATTTGCTATTATTTTCTCCCATTCTGAAGGCTGTCTTTTCACCTTGCTAATAGTTTCCTTTGATGTGCAGAAGCTTTTAAGGTTAATTAGGTCCCATTTGTTTATTTTTGTTTTTATTTCCAATATTCTGGGAGGTGGGTCATAGAGGATCCTGCTGTGATGTATGTCGGAGAGTGTTTTGCCTATGTTCTCCTCTAGGAGTTTTATAGTTTCTGGTCTTACGTTTAGATCTTTAATCCATTTTGAGTTTATTTTTGTGTATGGTGTTAGAAAGTGGTCCAGTTTCATTCTTTTACAAGTGGTTGACCAGATTTCCCAGCACCACTTGTTAAAGAGATTGTCTTTAATCCATTGTATATTCTTGCCTCCTTTGTCGAAGATAAGGTGTCCATATGTGCGTGGATTTATCTCTGGGCTTTCTATTTTATTCCATTGATCAATATTTCTGTCTTTGTGCCAGTACCATACTGTCTTGATAACTGTGGCTTTATAGTAGAGCCTGAAGTCAGGTAGGTTGATTCCTCCAGTTCCATTCTTCTTTCTCAAGATCGCTTTGGCTATTCGAGGTTTTTTGTATTTCCATACAAATTGTGAAATTATTTGTTCTAGCTCTGTGAAGAATACTGTTGGTAGCTTGATAGGGATTGCGTTGAATCTATAAATTGCTTAGGGTAGTATACTCATTTTCACTATATTGATTCTTCCAATCCATGAACATGGTATATTTCTCCATCTATTAGTGTCCTCTTTGATTTCTTTCACCAGTGTTTTATAGTTTTCTATATATAGGTCTTTAGTTTCTTTAGGTAGATATATTCCTAAGTATTTTATTCTTTCCGTTGCAATGGTGAATGGAATTGTTTCCTTAATTTCTCTTTCTGTTTTCTCATTATTAGTGTATAGGAATGCAAGGGATTTCTGTGTGTTGATTTTATATCCTGCAACTTTACTGTAGTCATTGATTATTTCTAGTAATTTTCTGGTGGACTCTTTAGGGTTTTCTATGTAGAGGATCATGTCATCTGCAAATAGTGAGAGTTTTACTTCTTCTTTTCCAATTTGGATTCCTTTGATTTCTTTTTCTGCTCTGATTGCTGTGGCCAAAACTTCCAAAACTATGTTGAATAGTAATGGTGAAAGTGGGCACCCTTGTCTTGTTCCTGACTTTAGAGGAAATGCTTTCAATTTTTCACCATTGAGGATAATGTTTGCAGTGGGTTTGTCATATATAGCTTTTATTATGTTGAGGTATGTTCCTTCTATTCCTGCTTTCTGGAGAGTTTTTATCATAAATGGATGTTGAATTTTGTCAAAGGCTTTCTCTGCATCTATTGAGATAATCATATGGTTTTTATTTTTCAATTTGTTAATGTGGTGTATTACATTGACTGATTTGCGGATATTGAAGAATCCTTGCATCCCTGGGATAAAGCCCACTTGATCATGGTGTATGATCTTTTTAATGTGTTGTTGGATTCTGATTGCTAGAATTTTGTTAAGGATTTTTGCATCTATGTTCATCAGTGATATTGGCCTGTAGTTTTCTTTTTTTGTGGGATCTTTGTCAGGTTTTGGTATTAGGGTGATGGTGGCCTCATAGAATGAGTTTGGAAGTTTACCTTCCTCTGCAATTTTCTGGAAGAGTTTGAGCAGGATAGGTGTTAGCTCTTCTCTAAATTTTTGGTAGAATTCAGCTGTGAAGCCGTCTGGACCGGGGCTTTTGTTTGCTGGAAGATTTTTGATTACAGTTTCAATTTCCATGCTTGTGATGGGTCTGTTAAGATTTTCTATTTCTTCCTGGTCCAGTTTTGGAAAGTTGTACTTTTCTAAGAATTTGTCCATTTCTTCCACGTTGTCCATTTTATTGGCATATAATTGTTGATAGTAGTCTCTTATGATCCTTTGTATTTCTGTGTTGTCTGTTGTGATCTCTCCATTTTCGTTTCTAATTTTGTTGATTTGATTTTTCTCCCTTTGTTTCTTGATGAGTCTGGCTAATGGTTTGTCAATTTTGTTTATCCTTTCAAAGAACCAGCTTTTGGTTTTGTTGATTTTTGCTATGGTCTCTTTTGTTTCTTTTGCATTTATTTCTGCTCTAATTTTTAAAATTTCTTTCCTTCTACTAACCCTGGGGTTCTTCATTTCTTCCTTTTCTAGTTGCTTTAGGTGTAGAGTTAGGTTATTTATTTGACTTTTTTCTTGTTTCTTGAGGTGTGCCTGTATTGCTATGAACTTTCCCCTTAGGACTGCTTTTACCGTGTCCCACAGGTTTTGGGTTGTTGTGTTTTCATTTTCATTCGTTTCTATGCAAATTTTGATTTCTTTTTTGATTTCTTCTGTGATTTGTTGGTTATTCAGCAGCGTGTTGTTCAGCCTCCATATGTTGGAATTTTTAATAGTTTTTCTCCTGTAATTGAGATCTAATCTTACTGCATTGTGGTCAGAAAAAATGCTTGGAATGATTTCTATCTTTTTGAATTTACCAAGGCTAGCTTTATGGCCCAGGATGTGATCTATCCTGGAGAAGGTTCCATGTGCGCTTGAGAAAAAGGTGAAATTCATTGTTTTGGGATGAAATGACCTATAGATATCAGTTAGGTCTAACTGGTCTATTGTATCATTTAAAGTTTGTGTTTCCTTGTTAATTTTCTGTTTAGTTGATCTATCCATAGGTGTAAGTGGGGTATTAAGGTCTCCCACTATTATTGTGTTATTGTTAATTTCTCCTTTCATACTTGTTAGCAGTTGTCTTACGTACTGTGGTGCTCCCGTGTTGGGTGCATATATATTTATAATTGTTATATCTTCTTCTTGGATTGATCCTTTGATCATTATGTAGTGACCTTCTTTGTCTCTTTTCACAGCCTTTGTTTTAAAGTCTATTTTATCTGATATGAGTATTGCTACTCCTGCTTTCTTTTGGTCCCTATTTGCATGGAAAATCTTTTTCCAGCCCTTCACTTTCAGTCTGTATGTGTCCCCTGTTTTGAGGTGGGTCTCTTGTAGACAACATATGTAGGGGTCTTGTTTTTGTATCCATTCAGCCAGTCTTTGTCTTTTGGTTGGGGCATTCAACCCATTTACGTTTAAGGTAATTACTGATAAGTATGTTCCCGTTGCCATTTACTTTATTGTTTTGGGTTCGAGTTTATACACCGTTTTTGTGTTTCCTGTCTAGAGAATATCCTTTAGTATTTGTTGGAGAGCTGGTTTGGTGGTGCAGAATTCTCTCAGCTTTTGCTTGTCTGAAAAGCTTTTGATTTCTCCTTCATACTTGAATGAGATCCTTGCTGGGTACAATAATCTGGGCTGTAGGTTATTTTCTTTCATCATTTTAAGTATGTCTTGCCATTCCCTCCTGGCTTGAAGAGTTTCTATTGAAAGATCAGCTGTTATCCTTATGGGAATTCCCTTGTGTGTTATTTGTTGTTTTTCCCTTGCTGCTTTTAATATTTGTTCTTTGTGTTTGATCTTTGTTAATTTGATTAATATGTGTCTTGGGGTGTTTCGCCTTGGGTTTATCCTGTTTGGGACTCTCTGGGTTTCTTGGACTTGGGTGATTATTTCCTTCCCCATTTTAGGGAAGTTTTCCACTATTATCTCCTCAAGTATTTTCTCATGGTCTTTCTTTTTGTCTTCTTCTTCTGGAACCCCTATGATTCGAATGTTGTAGCGTTTAATATTGTCCTGGAGGTCTCTGAGATTGTCCTCATTTCTTTTAATTCGTTTTTCTTTTATCCTCTCTGATTCATTTATTTCTACCATTCTATCTTCTAATTCACTAATCCTGTCTTCTGCCTCTGTTATTCTACTATTTGTTGCCTCCAGAGTGTTTTTAATTTCACTTATTGCATTATTCATTATATATTGACTCTTTTTTATTTCTTCTAGGTCCTTGTTAAACCTTTCTTGCATCTTCTCAATCCTTGTCTCCAGGCTATTTATCTGTGATTCCATTTTAGTTTCAAGATTTTGGATCAATTTCACTATCATTATTCGGAATTCTTTATCAGGTAGATTCCCTATCTCTTCCTCTTTTGTTTGGTTTGGTGGGCATTTATCCTGTTCCTTTATCTGCTGAGTATTCCTCTGTCTCTTCATCTTGTTTAAATTGCTGAGTTTGGGGTGTCCTTTCTGTATTCTGGCAGTTTGTGGAGTTCTCTTTATTGTGGTGTTTCCTCGCTGTGTGTGGGTTTGTACAGGTGGCTTGTCAAGGTTTCCTGGTTAGGGAAGCTTGTGTCGGTGTTCTGGTGGGTGGAGCTGTATTTCTTCTCTCTCCTTTCGAAGAGTTGGGTTGCTTTTCTGGGTGCCTGATGTCCTCTGCCGGCATTCAGAAGTTGTTTTGTGGAATTTACTCGACGTTTAAATGCTCTTTTGATGAATTTGTGGGGGAGAAAGTGTTCTCCCCGTCCTACTCCTCCGCCATCTGGAGGTCAGGCGATTCTGGTTATGGTTAACTCCATGATTCTATCTTGGATCCCTACTATCCTTCCTGGCTCTACCCTCCTGTCTGCTCCGGCTGTATCCTCAGGCTGGCTGTTAAACCACTACCACTGTTCTGACTTCACATCCACTCACGACAGCGTCCAGGGAAAAGGCAATGGTCTTTTCAGTACGTGACGCTCTTTTAGGAGTAGCGGTTCCAAGTCGTTCCAGAGCAGTTCCAAGGAGTTCCAAGTCGCGTCCAGAGAACTCGCCTTAATTTTTTAAGAAGTAAAACACTTATGAGCTTTCTACCTATACTTGATATAACCTCCTGGAGGACAGCAGTCATGTCTTATATTTTCCCATCATCCATAGGGCATAGCACAAAGTGGGCATAGGAGATACTTAATGTTTCACAGTCATGCCAGGCTCTTCTGCTCTCTGTGGCTGCTCCCCTGAGTATCTGTCTCCATCATAGGCCCACTGGGCCTTACCACTTCTGTCACTTCCCCATTGCCTTTCTCCATTGACACTGTCAATGTTGCTCTACCAGCACCTACTCTATGCCAAAGCTGTGCAACAGTAACTAGCAGTCTGGAGAATGGCTCTTTCCTTGGTGCCTGTTCAACCTCTTGTTCATTGTTCAGTCACCCAGTCATGTCTGACTCTTTGAGACACCATGGAAATAGCTATAGCTCAACCTATAGCTTCTTTTAAAGAAGGTGCCCTGTCCACAGCCTTTGCTGAAGCTAATGAGCATCCTAAAGCAAGGCGTGTTGGATACCACATGATCCCCATGCCTGGGACCTAACTAACAGAACTGGGACCAGCACCCAAGTCATAGGCAACCTACTGTTACTCTAGTGGCAGATGATTTAGACTAAAGGCAAACACTGTCCAAATGAGATTGGTGGTTATTTTTCCTTGAAAATTTGAATTGCAAAACCAAAAATGAAGCAATGCAGACAATGCCATCAGGAAAATAATTAAAGATGAGGAAGGAAGCCAACATCAGAGAGCTTCTCTGATTACTTTATCATGCCCACAAGCTCGTCATATCCAGCAGTCTTGTTTTTCAGGTCTCTGAAAGACTCCTCTTAGAAGTGAACTTCTAGCAGGTCAGCACCACCAGATTTGTCAGTAAGACTCTCTCAGTCATGTTTAGATTCAGTATGGTACCACACATTGAGCGGACAGTGAGTTGATGTCAGCTGAATGACTTCCTAATATTCCCAATTGGGAGTATTCTCTAACAACAAGAAAGAAGAAAGAAAGTAGAAAGTGTTTGTTGCTCAGTCGTGTCCAACCCTTTGCGACCCATGGACTGTAGCCCACCAGGTTCCTCTGTCCATGGGATTTTCCAGGCAAGAATACTGGAGTGGATTGCCATTTCCTCCTCTAGGAGATCTTCCCAACCCAGGGATCAAACCCATATCTCCTGTGTCTCCTGCATTGCAGGCAGATTCTTTACCCACTGAGCCATCAGGTAATCCACAAGAAGGGCACAGTCAGTACAGTATTCTATCAGTAAACCAAATATTAACCAGCCATCCAAATTTTTTTTTTTTATATTTAAAGAGTATATGCTAGGAATTCCCTAGTGGTCCAGTGGCTAGGACTCCACAGTTTCACTGCCTAGCCCGAGTTCAACCCCTGGTCAGAGAACTAAGATCCCACAAGCCAGGCAGTATGGCCAAAAACAAGTATATCCTGATGATGCAATTTTAAGTAAAACATCTGTATACAAATCTCTCTATGCAGTTTGAACCCAAATTTTCAAGTCACCACGTAACTACATGTGGACATGTACAAACATTCAGACACATAGAAAAAATACTTAAATGTTAATAATTAATAATTATCACCTAATGACAAGAATATGGGTTGTATTTCTTTTCTTCATATTGCTCATTACTTGAAGAATTAGAAAAAATAAATGTCATTTAAAAAACAACTGTCCTCTAATCCTTTCTGAAAAATCCATTTGAGGACCTTAAAATAGGAAAGAACTGGACATGAAACTGTGTATGATAACCTTTTTCTTACACTTTTAAGAAGGGACCTATTTCATTTTTTAAGTCTCAGGTTGAGTATTGCCAATTAATCCTAATGGGGAATGATTTCTATTTTGTTCATTTATGCTCTTATATTTATTATCTCTCTTATTTTCCTTGCTTCTTTCTCATTGTACTTTCTCTGACTTAAATTGAAAGCCTAGTTTATTAATTTTAATTTTTCTTCTTTTTTTAAGCATGTAAGCATGTAAGTGGTCCCAGGACTTCCCTGATGATCCAGTGGTTAGGAATTCACCTGCCAAAGCAGAGGAAATGGATTCAGTTCCTGGTCCAGGAAGATTTTGTAAGGCAACTAAGCCCATGCGCCCCAGTTATTGAGCCTGTATGCTACAACTACTGGAGCCCACATGCTTTAGAGCCCGTGGTCTGCAATGAGAGGCCACTGCAGTGAAAAACCTGCATACTGCAACTAGAGAGTAAGCTCTACTCGCCACAACTAGAGAAAGCCTGTGTACAGTAACAAAGACCCAGCACAGTCAAAAATAAGTTAAAAAAAAAAAAGACTATAGTGGTCTCCTCTTATCTGCAGGAGATACACTCCAAGGCTGCCACTGGATGCCTGACACCATGGGTAATACTGAACCCTATACATCCTAACTTTTTTTCCTGCACCTATAAACCAACGATAGTTTAATTCACAAATTACACACAGTAAAAAAAAAATAAATAAATAACAGCAATACCTAATAATAAAGTAGAACAATTATAACCGCATGTTGTAATAAAAGTTTGTGAATGTGATCTCTCTCAAAATACCTTACTGAAGTGTACTTACCTTTCTACTGCTGCTGCTTATGAGACAATAAAATGACCACGTGATGTGATAAGGTGACTGATGAAGGGATTGTGACTTAGAGTTAGGCTACTACTAATCTTCTGACAGAGGATCATCTGTTTCCAGTTATCTGGATCATTGAGCCATGATAATATCAATAATGATCAGATGTGGGGAGTGGATGATGTCAGTGGTTGGGGATCTCGAGCAGGACAGAGTAGGACCACGTAAGATTTCATCACACTGCTCAGAAGGCATGCAATTTAAAGCATATTTAATTAAATCTTTGAATTTTCCATTTAATATTTTCAGATATTTCTGAATATTTCTCAGTTTAAAATGCAGAAGGTGAAACCATGGGCAAGGGTGGGACTAGTTTATTCATTTTTATTTAAGTATTACTTTGGCTGCATCTCACAAGCTTTGAAATGTTGTCTTTAACTTGTTAATAAGTTATAAATATTTTCTAATATTCTTTATAATTTCTTGCTCAAGCTATGAATGTACTTTAAAATTCCCAAATATATGAGTTTTTGTTATCTTTTGAGATTTCCACTTTATATGTATTTTGATCATAGAATGTGGCATATATGATTCTGATACTATGAACATTTTAAGGCTTGTTTTCTGGCTGAAATTTATAAGTGTTCTAATGTACTTAAATATTTTGTCTTCTTTAAAAACTGGGTATAGGATTCTATAAGTGTCCATCAGGTAAGCTGCTAATTTTGTTGTTCATATATTCAATATCTTTCCTTTTGTTTTCTTGATCTAGAGTTTCTATGAGGATTTAAATGAGTATTATATGTGTGTGTGTGTGTAGTAACTTTATCTATTATATATGTATGTTTATAGTATATAACATATGATATATTTTTATATAAAACTATATCATATATATATATATATATATATATATATAAATAATGGTGTCTGACACATGGATGAGATTGACAAGTGGCCTAAACATCGTGGTTTAAAGATGTACTCTGGAGTGAGATAGCTCAGATTCAAATCTGGGCTCTGCCTTATTTGCTGGGTGACCCTGGTCAAGTTTACTTAACCTCTCTGTGTGTCAGGTTCTGAATCTGTAAAACAGGAATAATAATAGAGTTGTTGCAAAGACTGAGTTAGTACATATAAAGCTCTTAGAACCATGGTGACTTAAACCTGAATCCAAGTGCAGTTAGAGAAGACTTGAAATTGTTGGACTTGGAAATGCCACAAAAACAGCAGAAGGGACAAAGAGTAGAAGGAAGTCATGTTAGAGAGTCATACGAACAGCACAGGGTGCAGGGTTTGGGGAGAGAATGCAGGTAAAGGTAAGAGAAGGTATTGCTAGGCTAGACAGAGTGCAGGAGAGACCAGCTTTTCTTGCCCACTCTGAGACTGTGAACATAAGAGCCATCGTACTCAGGTTCCTAAAACCCTAGCCTCTGGCCAATACACTTCCATCTCACTGAAAAACTGTAAGTTTAGTTCAGTTGCTCAGTCATGTCTGACTCTTTGTGACCCCAGGGACCGAAGCATGCCAAGGCTTCCCTGTCCATCACCAACTCTCAGAGCTTGCTCGAACTCAAATCCATTGAGTTGGCAATGCCAACCATCTCATCTTCTGTCGTCCCCTTCTTCTCCTGCCTTCAATCTTTCCCAGCATCAGCATCTTTTCCAATGAGTCAGTTCTCATTAGGTGGCCAAAGTATTGGAGTTTCAGCTTCAGCATGAGTCTGTCCAGTGAATATTCAGGACTGATTTCCTTTAGGATAGACTGGTTTGATCTCCTTGCAATCCAAGGGACTCTCAAGAGTTTTCTCCAACACCATAGTTCAAAAGCATCGATTCTTTGGTGCTCAGCTTTCTTTATGGTCCAACTCTCACATCCAAACATGTGATAGCTTATGGTGAACAATGTCAGATTTGTGATCTCCAAAGAAGAAGATTTAGCTTCGGTACAAGGGACCAGGCTTGATCACTCAAGAGCTTTTGTGTAGCAGGGTTTTCTTAAAGTGAAAAAGGGACAGAATTAACTTCTGACATAGACATCAGAAGGGGGATAGAGAGTGCCCCTCTGCTAGTCTTTAGCCAGATGTTTTCTATCTGTTAGAAAGCTATTAATCAGATAAGAGAGATACCTCAAGGCTGATGGAGTTTCACCAGGCCCTTCTCCTACAATATCCATTTCTGAGATAGGATGGCATGAGGTTTGTCATCCCCCAGCCATAAAACAGTTGATATGAATACTGTTGTTGAGCTATTATCAGCCCAAGGTTTGAGAAAAGTTAAGTTCTGGTGGAACCAGGTGTTATTATGGTTCCACAGAACCAAGAATTTTAAGAGAAACACAGAAAACACAGAATTTTAAGAGACACTTGCAGCCTATTTCCTCCATTTTGGAGACCCTTGGCCTTCCTGCCCGTTACCCACCTCATGTGACTACTAGAAAAACCATAGCTTTAACTAGACAGAATTTTGTTGGCAAAGTAATGTCTCAGCTTTTTAATATTATGTCTAGATTGGTCATAGCTTTTCTTCCAAGGAGCAAGCATCTTTTAATTTCATGGCTGCGGTCACCATCTGCAGTGATTTTGGAGCTCAAGAAAATTAAGTCTGTTACTGTTTCCCCTGTTTCCCCATCTATTTGCCATGAGTGATGGGACCAGATGCCAAATCTTAGTTTTCTAAATGTTGAGTTTTAAGCCAGCCTTTTCACTCTCCTCTTTCACTTTCATCAAGAGGCTCTTTAGTTCTTTGCTTTCTGCCATAAGGATGGTGTCATCTGTGTATCTGAGGTTATTGATATTTCTCCTGGCAACCTTGATTCCAGCTTGTGCTTCATCCAGCCTGACATTTTGCATGATATACTCTGCAAATAAGTTAAATAAGCAGGGTGACAATATACAACTTTGACCTACTCCTTTCCCAATTTGGAACCAGTCTGTTGTTCCATGTCCAATTCTAACTGTTGCTTCTTGACCTGCATACAGATTCCTCTGGAGGCAGGTAAGGTGGTTTGGTATTCCCATCTCTTGAAGAATTTTCCACAGTTTGTTGTGATCTACACAGTCAAAGGCTTTGGGGTAGTCAATAAAGTAGAAGTAGATGTTTTACTGGAACTCTCTTGCTTTTTCGATGTCCAACAAATGTTGGCAATTTTATCTCTGGTTCCTCTGCCTTTTCTAAATCCAACTTGAACATCTGGAAGGTCACAGTTCACATACTGTTGAAGCCTCACATGGAAAATTTTGAGCATTACTTTGCTAGCATGTGAGATGAGTACAATTGTGTGGTAGTTTGAACATTCTTGGCATTGCCTTTCTTTGGGATTGGAATGAAAACTGACCTTTTTCACTCCTGTGGTCACTGCTGAATTTTCCAAATTTGGTGGCATATTGAGTGCAGCACTTTCACAGCATCATCTTTTAGGATTTGAAATAGCTCAACTGGAATTCCATCACCTCCACTAGCTTTGTTTCTAGTGATGCTTCCTAAGGCTCACTTGACTTTGCATCCCAGGATGGCTGGCTCTAGGTGAGTGATCACACCATCGTGGTTATATGGATCATGAAGATGTTTTTTGTACAGTTCTTCTGTGTATTCTTGCCACCTCTTCTTAATATCTTCTGCTTCTGTTAGGTCCATACCATTTCTGTCCTTTATTGTGCCCATCTTTGCATGAAGTGTTCCCTTGGTAACTCTAATTTTCTTGAAAAGATCTCTAGTCTTTCCCATTCTGTTATTTTCCTCTATTTCTTTGCACCGATCACTGAGGAAGGCTTTCTTATCCATCCTTGTTATTCTTTGGAACTCTGCGTTCAAATGGATATGTCTTTCCTTTTCTCCTTTGCCTTTAGTGTCTCTTCTTTTCTCAGCTATCTGTAAGCCCTCCTCAGACAACCATTTTGCCTTTTTGCATTTCTTTTTCTTGGGGATGGTCTTGACACTGCTTCCTGTACGATGTCACCAACCTCTGTCTATAGTTCTTCAGGCACTCTGTCTATCAGCTCTAATCCCTTGAATCTATTTGACACTTCTACTCTATAGTCATAAGGGATTTAATTTAGGTCATACCTAAATGGTCTAGTGGTTTTCTCTACTTTCTTCGATTTAAGTCTGAATTTGGCAATAAGGTAAGCCATAGTCAGCTCCCAGTCTTGTTTTTGCTGACTATATAGAGCTTCTCCATCTTTGGCTGCAAAGAATATAATCAATCTAATTTTTGTATTGACCATCTGTAGAGGACATCTTCTACAAGATGGCAGAGTAGAAGGACGTGTGCACATCTTCTCCTGTAAGAACTCCAAAATTACAACTCACTGCTAAAAAACCATCCACAGGAGAATGTTGTATCCCACCAAGAAAAGATACCCCACGTCCAAGGACAAAGGAGAAGCCCCAGCAAGATGGTAGGAGGGGTGAAATCGTGTTTAGAATCAAACCCCATACCCACCAGAGACATTCGGAGGGCTCAAAGAAAACCTTGTGCACACCAGGAGACCCCACAGAGACTGAGCCAGACTTGCCTTTGAGTGTTTGAGTGTCATCAGTGGCCTGCCACAGGGGCAGGGGCTCTGGGTGCAGCAGACCTGGGTGTGGCATAAGTCCTTTTGGAGGAGGTCACCATTAACCCCACCATTGAGCTGCCAGAACTTACACAGGACTGGGGAAACAGACTCTTGGAGGACACAAACAAAACCTTGTGCATATCAGGACCCAGGAGAAAAGAGCAATGACCCCACAAAAGACTGACCCAGACTTGCCTGTGAGTGTCCAGGAGTCTCCAGCAGAGGCATGGGTTGTTGGTGACCTGCTGCAGGGTCAGGGGCAACTAAATGTGACAGTGGATAAATGGGACTTTTTGAAGGAGGTTGCCAGTGTCTTCATTCAGTTCAGTTCAGTTCAGTCGCTCCGTCTTGTCCGACTCTTTGTGACTCCATGAACTGCAGCATGCCAGGCCTCTCTGTCCATCACCAACTCCCGGAGTCCACCCAAACCCATGTCCATCAAGTCAGTGATGCCATCCAACCATCTCGTCCTCTGTCATCCCCTTCTCCTCCTGCCCCCAATCTTTCCCAACATCAGGGTCTTTTCAAATGAGTCAGCTCTTCATATCAGGTGGCCAAAGGATTGGAGTTTCAGCTTCAACATCAGTCCTTCCAATGAACACCCAGGACTGATCTCCTTTAGCATGGACTGGTTGGATCTCCTTGCAGTCCAAGGGACTCTCAAGAGTCTTCTCCAACACCACAGTTCAAAAGCATCAATTCTTCAGTGCTCAGCTTTCTTTATAGTCCAACTCTCACATCCATACATGACCACTGGAAAAACCAAAGCCTTGACTAGAAGGACCTTTGTTGGCAAAGTAATGTCTCTGGTTTTTAATATGCTGTCTAGGTTGGTCATAACTATCCTTCCAAGGAGTAAGCATCTTTTAATTTCATGGCTTCAGTCACCATCTGCAGTGATTTGGGAGCCCCAAAAAATAAAGTCTGACACTGTTTCCCCATCTATTTGCCATGAAGTGATGGGACCGGATGCCACGATCTTAGTTTTCTGAATGTTGAGCTTTAAGCCAACTTTTTCACTCTCTTCTTTCACTTTCATCAAGAGGCTCTTTAGTTCTTCACTTTCTGCCATAAGGGTGATTGTCTTCATTACCTCCACCATAGTTTGTCTCAGGGCAAACAACAGGGAGGGAACACAGCCTCACCCATCAACAGAAAATTGGATTAAAGATTTACTGAGAATGGCCCCACTCACCAGAACAAGACCCAGTTTCCCTGGCAGTCAGTCTCTCCTATCAGGAAGCTTCCATAAGCCTCTTATCCTTATCAGAGGGCAGACAGAAGACAACCACAATCACAGAAAACGAATCAGACTGATCACATGGACCACAACCTTGTCTAACTCAATGACACTATGAGACATGCTGCGTAGGGCCATCTAAGATGGACAGGTCATGGTGGAGAGTTCTGACAAAATGTGGTCCATTGGAGAAGGGAATGGCAAACCACTTCAGTATTCTTGCCTTGAGAACCCCATAAACAGTATGAAAAGGCAAAAAGATATAATACTGAAAGATGAGTTCCCCAGGTCAGTAGGTGCCAATATGCTACTGGAGAAGAGTGGAGAAATAACTCCAGAAAGAATGAAGAGATGGAGCCAAAGAAAAATAACGCCTAGTTGCAGATGTGACTGGTGATGGAAGTAAGGTCCAACGCTGTAAAAAACAATATTGCATAGGAAGCTGGAATGTTAGGTCCATGAATCAAGGCAAGCTGGAAGTGGTCGAACAGGAGATGGCAAGAGTGAGCATCGACATTTTAGGAATCAGTAAACTAAAATGGTCTGGAATGGGTGAATTTAACTAAGACAACCATTATATCTAGTACTGTGGGCAAGAATCCCTTAGAAGAAATGGAGTAGCCATCATAGGCAACAAAGGAGTCTGAAATGCAGTACTTGGATGCAATGTCAAAAGTGACAGGATGATCTCTGTTCGTTTCCAAGGCAAACCATTCAATATCACAGTAATCCAAGTCTCTGCCTTGACCAGTAACACTGCAGAAGCTGAAGTTAAATGGTTCTATGAAGACCTACAAGACCTTCCAGAACTAACACCCCAAAAAGATGTTCTTGTCATTATAGGGGACTGGAATGCAAAAGTAGGAAGTCAAGAGATACCTGGAGTAACAGGCAAATTTGGCCTTGGAGTACAAAATGAAGTAGGGCAAAGGCTAACAGAGTTTTGCCAAGAGAACACAATGGTCATAGTAAAATACCCTCTTCCAACAACACAAGAATAACGATAAGGAGTAGAGGCAATTCAAGTTTAGTATTATGAAAACACTATTTATATTCAGCAAGACTCCAGCCAGTTCTGCTTCCTGCTTTGTGAGATGAAAATGGGAATTAGGGACAAGATTCCAGTCTTGGCAGGAAACCTAAGCAAAGAGTCAAGCTTGAGGGTGTGTAATGGGGCAGGTGGGGAGGTTTGGTAAACCTGGCCACCCAAGTAAGAGCCAACCCATGCCTGACCCAAGGAACACAAGCAATTCAAAATAAAAGACTTTTATGGGTTAATATGAAAACACACACATGCATACAAGTGCACACGTGCAGACACACATCTAATTTCATTCCTGCCTAATATTACATTAGATTTACAATAAAGAGGTTTTTTTTTTTTTTTTTTAAAGACATAAGCCAACAAATATGGGGAAATTATGGGAGGAGACAACAGCAATAAAATTTTGGAAGCTATGAAGCATACTGATGAGATGTAACTGAAAAAACAACTCAAAAAACATGAAAATCCTGAGCTATCACTGGGGAAACTGAGAAAACCTGATTTATATCTTGAAATCTTCAAAATACTCCCAAGTGGATAGCACCAGATTCCTCTGAAACTGAGAGTAGAGGAAGACCTCTAAAACAAGAAGGTTTGGGTGCCTCCCTATGTCCCCTCTGCTCCCCAAGCCACTGGGAAGGGGCAGACATCTTAAAGTATATTCTCTGGAAATGGTCAAACAGAGGGTCTCTGAACTGGAGAACCAGGTTCACCCGAGATAGGGCTACTACACCAAAACCAGAGATTAAGGGACTGGTACATCCTTAATGATGACTATGAAGGCACACCCATCTCCAAGCCCTCTCATCCCACTAAGATCTTAGAACAGCAGCCATTATTTTGCTTTCCAAGCTGGAGTTTCTTTCCCAGGAGTCTGGCCAGTACAAGAGGAAAATATAGATACTTACTGTGATAGACTGAGTAAGTGAAAAGCGAAAGTGTTAGTCGTTCAATTATATCCAATTCTTTGCCACCCCTTGGACTGTAGCCCACCAAGCTTTTCTGCCATTTCCTTCTCCAATGCATCAAAGTGAAAAGTGAAAGTGAAGTCGCTCAGTTGTGTCTGACTGTTAGCGACCCCATGGACTGCAGCCTACCAGGCTCCTCCGTCCACGGGATTTTCCAGGCAAGAGTACTGGAGTGGGGTGCCATTGGTAGTGTTTAAAGTTAAATGAAGAATAAACTCGAATATAAAAGCTCTGATTTTGCCCTGTAGGTATGATGACTTCAATGTGCAAGATAAGTTTAATACTAGTGAAAACAACTTTAAAAAATTTCCCCTAGCATTTGTCAGGCCATACTTTGTAATTGATTTCAGCTATGTATATGGAATAGCTTAGACTGAAATGCCAGGTATATGTATTGACTTCAGTGTATGACCCTTAATTACTAAGCTATGAAATTAAAACTGTATTTAACTGACAGTCAGACAAAGAACTTAATTTGTAGAGAAGTGTTCGTCTGTATAGTTGTATTAAGTGGGATTCATTATAATGCTTCTGCATTTATTCTATTGCCTTAACTGTTACCTGAAGATGGCCTGCTATATAATTTAATTTAGCCTGTGGTATCAGTGATAGAGACGATACCTTTCTAAAGAAGGGGTTTATCATAATATGCTGCTTCTTGAGGGCTTGCACTTGTAGAATTGCATTCCCTTCTGCTGTGCCATCTTTTATGAATATATATAACTATTGGTCCTGGTTACTTCCCCCCGACCTCTTCTCTTTGGACCACAGTAAGCCTTAGAGTAGTGACTTCTGGAACAGGGAAACTTAGAGGTTAGAGTGATGAGAACTTTACATGGAGAAGTAATTTGCATATATGGGATAGGAAGGTGTTTTTGTAGGTATGTTACAGGCTTACTTTAAACCATTTAACTTATGCTCCAGAGTAACTGTAACTTAATGTTGGTAGTATAGAAAATTATGATGAATAGCTTTAATTGTATGTTTAAAGTCATATGTTCACAAGCTTAAATATGGTATCAAAATTTAAGCAATTCTTGAAATTTATGAATGTTTCTTTAATATACTGATTACAAAGCAAAAAAAAAAAAAGTTTCACTGAAAGTCTTGGGAAATTCTAGTTCAAGGAAACCCCCAAGTACAGCATCCAGAGATTCACAATAATATTGAGATCTTGATCTCATATTCTCCAAAATTTGTCTGTGTAACCCAGATCTAGTCCTATAGTTCTCTCCATGTTGCTTCAGATATTTGAGCTCTGGTGGTAGTAGAGTTTATAACTTGTCACTCTAGACACTAGGGTTTATATATTTGAGCAATGCTCTTCCCCCAAGGCTCAGTGGGTAAAGAATCTGCCTGCAATGCAGGAGACACAGGAGACATGGGTTCTATCCCTGAGTTGAGAAGATCCTCTGGAGAAGGAAACAGCAACCCACTCCAGTAGTCTTGCTTGAAAAATCCCATGGACGGAGGAACCTGGCGGGTCTTCATTCCATGGGGTCGCACAGAGTCAGACACGACTGAAGCAACTAAATCCACACAGAGACACGTTTGGAGAAATTTATTTTTGTCTGTAGACCAACTTGGAGGCCTGAGAGCTTCAGAAAGCAACTTCTGAACTCTCCCTCCACCCTTTTATCTTCATGAGACTCTGGTTTTCCACTTGCAGAACCACAGCATCTAACGTAGGGCACAGCAGAAGGTACTCACTGAAGTTGGAGATCTTTAAGGCTGGGAGCTGAGTTTTTTTTTCTGCAGATGAAGAATACAGAAACCTACTCATTGAATACTACTGAGTTCTCTTGGCCTTGGGGTACATAAAGTTATTATCAAAAGATCCAGGGGAGGGAAAAAAAACAAAACTAGAAATAAGCCTGGGAAATAAGCAAGATAGGACCCTCTGCCCTGGGTTACAGGATTAAGGCTTGCATTAAGTGATTTAAGAGGGTGTGGAAGGAAACAAGGCCTTGCTCTGGATTGAATGCAGTAAAGAAGTAGGGATAATTCTACCATTGGATGTCTTCATAAATCTTGTCTATGAGGCAAGAGGGTTAAAACCAAAGGTGTAGTTGGTAAAGAGGTAGCCTTCAGTTCTGGCCAGAATAAGGGAATGCTTGGTTACTGTAAAGGTTTGGACAATGTTCATGCTCCCTCGTGTGTGTTCAGACATGATTATGGAATGGTCCTGTTTTCATCTTGATCTGTCCTGGTCACCAGTGGTGTTGTCTGATATTGGTGCTCTAGAAATTACGTCCAACAGAACACCAGGCCTACCTGTGAATGCCAGGCCAATTCTGGATGTCAGGGGCTGCTTTTCTCTTTCTCATCAGCCCTCCATATCTTACCTCTATGCCCTTCTATGCCTTGTTTTGTGGACATCTGGTCCTTCATGGAGTCTAGAACATATTGTGAAAGCTTGCAATTTCTATAGTCTTAACCCAAAAAGGACACAGGGATTTATCTCAAATGCACCCATTTGTCCTGGCTCCTAGCTCTTCTACTTATAGAATTTCCTCTAATATCAATATCCTACTTGATAGTTTGCTACAGAGTAATCTAGATTACAAGGCAGAACATTTACTAGTAAAACCATCCACCAGCCTTTAAGGCCTTCATTTAAATTTTAGCTTTAATATCGAGTTGGCCAAAAAGTTTGTTCAGAAACATCTTATGGAAAAACCCAAATGAGCTTTTTGGCTAACCCAAAACCTACTTGCTTTGGAAAGTTGTTTAAAGCACTCAAGTTTCAGTTTCCTCCTCTAGAAAAACACCTTAGTAAACTTCCCTTTCCCGATTGGCCGACACAATTAGAACCAGTGTTTAGAAGGCAGCTAAGGAAAATCTGATGGCCGTTTCAACAAATAGTAATTATTGGTAAATGTAATAGAAAAAATAGAAATGGGTATGAAAGTTGCTGGCACATTCCTCTTGTTTTTAAACTCCTCATCTTGTCCCCACACCATTTATATTCCATTTGTTTGCCTTGTTGGAAGATATGGTTAGCATCATACATTCTGAGCAAAACTTAACATTTGTTGATATTAATAATACAGAAGTATGTGAAAGTGAAAGTCACTCAGTTGTGTCAGACTCTTTGAGACCCCATGGACTTAAATAGTCCATGGAATTCTCCAGGCCAGAATATTGGAGTGGGTAGCCTTTCCCTTCCCCAGGAGATCTTCCCACCCCAGGGATTGAACCCAGGTCTCCCGCATTGCAGGCAGATTCTTTACCAGCTGAGCCACAAGGGAAGCCCAAGAATACTGGAGTGGGTAGCCTATCCCTTCTCCAGCAGGTCTTCCCAACCCAGGAATTGAGCTGGGGTCTTCTGCATTGCAGGCAGATTCCTTACCAACTGAGCTAAATTATGAGGACAAGTAAGGTCACTTGAAATAAACATTTGACTTGGAATCCAGTGATTTATATTTGAATCCTGGCTCCATAACTGGGGAGTTTACATCCTGCAACTACATACCTGAACTTTTGAGCTGTCCATACCTCAAGTGTGAAACAAGTATGAGGGGTGGAAGTTAGGGGACAGTGTTTTGAAGATTACATTGGGTAATTTTTTTTTCTGTAAGGTATTTTAAATATTGTAAAGCTTTTTACAAACATAAAGTTCCATTATCATTGGGTCTTTATGCATAGTTTTGTGTGCTCAGTTTATTTCTTTAACTTATTTTCAGCTATGAAAGAGGAAAACCAGAGGAGAATTCAAATTCTATCCAAGGTGTTTGTGCTCACATGTTGGGACAAAATTCAGTGAAGCTTCTCTAAATCAGTCACATTATGTTCCTGGGCTACCAACCAAGAATATAGTCAAATAATGATGACTAACATCAAATCCTGCTGTGCCAAAAAACTGACCTACTGAGGGCTAAGCAGGAAGAGAAGGACAGGACTGCAAACATAATTTGCCTATGGGTGCGTGTGTGCTAAGTCACTTCAGTCACGTCTGACTCTCTGTGACCCTGTGGACTATAGCCAGCCAGGCTCCTCAGTCTACGGGATTCTCCAGGCAAGAATACTGCCATGCTCACCTCCAGAGGATCTTCCCGACCCAGGGATTGAACCTGCATCTCTTATTGGCAGGTGGGTTCTTTACTACTAGCTCCACCTGGGAAGCCAAATTTCCCTATGGATGCTGCTGCTGCTGCTAAGTCGCTTCAGTTGTGTCCGACTCTGTGCAACCCCATAGACAGCAGCCCAGCAGGCTCCCCCGTCCCTAGGATTCTCCAGGCAAGAACACTGGAGTGGGTTGCCATTTCCTTCTCCCATGCATGAAAGTGAAACGTGAAAGTGAAGTTGCTCAGTTGTGTTTAACTCTTAGCGACCCCATGGACTGCAGCCTACCAGGCTCCTCCGTCCATGGGATTTTCCAGGTGAGAGTACTAGAGTGGGTTGCCATTGCCTTCTCCCTCTATGGATGAGCCATAAAGTATATTACCCAAGACAAAGTGTTCCCCACCCCAACTCCCAAAATGGAAGTCAGTTCTAGTCATTTGTTGAGAAGAAAACAAAGAAACAATGGACATTTACTAACATCATTTTCATTGTCTCAGGGGAGGATGCTAAGTTTCTTTAAATGCGTACACTGTGTCAGGCTGGAAGAGGAGTCCTGAAATTTAATTATTATAACCTTCATATTACAAGTAGGAAAGGATGGGAGTTCAGAAGGAGTGTGCACCTCATTCCCAATCACACATCTAGTAAACGGCAGAGTGGGAACTGGAGATAGATCTGTTTGAAGTGATGTCTTTGAACTTACTGGGGTAACTTACTGAGGGAAAAATATGCCAGCTCAATGGCTCTTCTATTATCTACATTCCAGACTAAAATTAATGTGCCTAAAAGAAAGAGAAAAGAAGTAATAGAAGGTAAAAGAACATCTGAAAGTCCTTTTAAGGGCATCTTGCCCCCTGCCTGATAGGTGGCCCCTTCTATGGCAACTAGTCTAAGACACAGTGGCAGGGAAGATTGTAAGGTTTTTCCATACACAGAGGAATATGCATGACTGCGGCATCCAACTGCTCCAACCAAGTTGGATCTCCTTACTGAGGCCAGAGAGCCCATCCCTAGCTCCTCTTTCATGAAACCCATCATCCATGACCTGGGTCCTCCCCCAACCCTGTTCAGCTGCTTCCCAAAGGGTGCTTGCTCTCCTGGGGCTGATTTCTCCACCCACCATGGTTCCTCCAGGCCTAGCTTTTCTGAATTTCTTCTAGTATCTGCTGGTGACATATAAATCTCCCAAAGCAGTGGTCTGTTTTCCTAGTTTCCTCTTAAAGCTAACCAGAGCACTCACAAATGTGAAAAACTTAGTAATATGACAGCCTAGATGTCTTAGCCTTTGTAGAATTTAGTAATTGTTGCTTATAAGGAAGATACTTATATTTTCATTATTTTTCAATGAAAAAAGGATTAAAAATTGCAAATATTTTGTTGATTTTTAAAATCAAGTAATATGGAAATGTACTCTTCTCATAAAAAACATTTTTAATATAATAATCCTTTCTCTTCCTCTCAGAGCTGTATTTAGTTTATTATGTCCTTAAGTATGCATATTTATCTATATAAACAGCCAGAAAAAAATACTTTGATCTTGTGTATTATTAAAAAATAAATGAGGGGCTTCTGCACCCATGCAGAACAGCAGTTACTTCACCATTTTCTTACCTCCAATCACCTTTCCCCACGCCTCAGACCACTCTGCTTCTTTAACTCATAGGTATCCCAGCTTTGAGGAGACAGATGTGAGACCTGTTCTCCTCTTTGTGTAAAAATCTTTTCTTTGCCACAAACCTTGGCATCTCTGTGTTTGACTTGCTGCCCATTGGACAAATAAACCTGATTCAGTAACACAGTAAATTGAGAAAGAGAGGTATATCTGTAGACTAGACTAAACTGGAGGTGATTCCTATCATGCAGAAATAGGTAACAATCTTGAGGGGCTAATGAATAATCTGTGTAGCCCATCTACTCAGTAATTCAAGCAAGCTCTTAATTGGTAAGGTGTACGGGGTCAAGAACCGGCATTCTCTATGTGTTGTGCAACATTTCACCTGAGCTGACTCGCGAAAACTAAATGCATTTGAAATGGAAATGACATATATGTAGACGTAGCACTTGATGAACTCTTATGCAACTCTGACTTACGTAAACAAACATAAATAAATAAATAAAGGAAGACTATGTGGATTATAAAAGGAAGGGAAACATAACTCAGTTAGCCTCTCCAGGTGCAAGGTTTGAAAATGAAGATCCTTTTTTCACTGACCTATCTGGTTTTTATTAGTTCTCTAGGTTGGACAATAGATAGGCACTATTACATAGGCATTGAAGAAACTACTTGGAACTATGCTCCTACTGGTAAAAAC
This sequence comes from Bos indicus, assembly GCF_029378745.1. Lineage (NCBI taxonomy): Eukaryota > Metazoa > Chordata > Mammalia > Artiodactyla > Bovidae > Bos > Bos indicus. The sequence goes on from NC_091760.1 coordinate 119,283,173, forward strand.
ATGCTCAATGGAATGCCTTTTTCGGACGATCAGTAAGTGATACCTTCGCGCTGAAAAATTTGCTATCAGACACAAATGTTGGTAATTGTTATACACTGATAAAATGCTGCTGAAGAAGTTTCCATGATAGACTCTTTAAGGGCACATTTTGCTATTAGAACTGCTTGCTTTGAGTTTTTTAGTATAAGCGTAACATGGAAGCCAGCTATTAATATAAATCAGAAATTGCTCCTTCCTGGGATTCCTGCCACTCTTGCCTTCACGATACATATTTCAGGGATCATCTCTAATCCTGTATTTATCATCAATTTTGTATAAGTGGTTGTTGTTGCGGTTGTTCAGTCATGTTTGACTCTTTGTGACCCCATGGACTGCAGCACACCAGGCCTCTCTGTCCCTCATCACCTCCTGAAGTTGACCCAAGTTCATGTCCATTGCATTGGTGATGCCATCCAACTGTCTCATGCTCTGATGCCCTCTTCTTTTGCCTTCAGTCTTTCCCGCATCAGAGATGAGTATGAATGGTACTCAAGAGCTGAAACAACGCTTTTCCTTCTGGTATGGAGTCTATGGCAGAGATTGTAAAATTGCAGCTCTCTTCTTGATTTTTCTGTTCAGAAGATTGGGACAAAGAAATCTAAAGGTTATATGCGGGCTTCTGATTCACTGTCTGCCAAAATGCCCCCAATTCTACCAACAAATCCCTGAATCATTGAAATGTGTAAAGAATCTTAAATTGTAACATTGATCTAATGTTTGAGAGCTAAAGTAACCTTGAAGTAGGGTCAGAAACCTTCCTCCATACATGGTTCAGTACAAAGAATTTCTAAGTCATTAGAACCGAAATGCCATGCCTATGACTTGATACATTTGCATTTCGTCTCTTCACCAGACTTTCCAGGCTTCTCCTTGCCTATGGTATTGTTTCTGACTCATTCTAGATTTTCACCAGTGTCTGGGTTTTCTCTGAAGAATTAGACTGGAAAGATTCTTACTCCTAGTTTCAGCTGATTTGACATTGCTTTGTTTTCAGTCAAAATTTGTTAAAGTTCTTGCTTGTTTGTTTGTTTACAGAGAGTTTCAATCTGAAACATATCTCCAACCAAGCCGAGATAGGATAGGATCTGTTTATAAAAAGGCTTTGTATTTTGGGTACACGGATGATACATTTCAAACCACCATTGAAAAACCATCCTGGTTGGGATTTTTAGGTCCAATCATAAAAGCAGAGACTGGAGACCTCATTCATGTACATGTGAAAAATAATGCTTCCAGAAAGTACAGTTTCCATCCTCATGGACTCACCTACACTAAAGATAATGAAGGTAAGTGAGTTCCTGTTCCTTAGGTTCCTGAGTTTTTGTTAATGAAGAGTACAAACCTCAGGAAAAGCAAGGCAGTCATGAACTAAAGGAGTCGTTTGGGTGAATACAGATTTTTACTTCAGATGTCTCAAATTTTTATATCCCAGATTGTTCTTCAATTTCTCATTTGAAATTAATGAATGACAATCCCCCTCCCCCATTCAACTTCTGGGAAAGAAAACACACTTTTCTCTCATGTAAATAAATAAATACATAAGTTTGGAGGGTAGGAGACACTCATGAGCTAAGTGTTAAGTTGGCAGAAATACTGTCCTGCCATTTCATATCCATGTCCTGTCATCTCATTTTCTGGTGAATGAGGGTTAGCCTCTTAGAAAACATCAGTGTCAGGTGAAGTCACTATTTTCCAGACAGTATCTTCTCTCTTAAACATCCACACTCACAGCTGCTTGATGGTGTTGGGAAAAGGAAGGGAAGAGAATGCTAACACAAAATAGGGTTTTGTGTTCTACACGGAGCAGGTTGGTCTCAAAAGAGGATAAAGGACGAGAGGTTGGTCATGCTTCAAAGTCTCCTATTGAATGAGGGAATGTTATCCATACTTATTAGATTCCAGCCTCAAATGGTGGAGATCTGAGGCAAAATTCCAGGATAATAAAAAAGAAGAGGGCAAGGCCCCAGATTCAGAACAAAGGTAGTAGCTCAGGGTAATGTCGTCTATGCAGAAGACCACTTCCTGGCATCAGTGGGCAGCTTGTAGGTAACACAGATGCTCTTTTTTCTTTTTAAAAAACTTTTTATTTTGTGTTGGGGCATAGCCGGTTAACGTGTTGTGATAGTTTTAGGTGAACAGCGAAAGTACTCAGCCATATGTATACGTGTATCCGTCCTCCCCTAAATTCCCCTTCCATCCAGGCTGCCACATAATGTTGAGCAGAGGTCCCTGTGCTATGCACTGCATCCTTGTTAGTGATCCATTTTAAATATAGCAGTGTGTACAGTAATATGGATGCTCTTGATGCCCTCTGGAAGATGTAGTTCAGGTAAAGCCAGGTCATGGGGCTTACCAGGTGGCTCAATGGTAAAGAATCTGCCTGCCAAGCAGGAGACGTTGATCCCTGGGGTTGGATCCCTGGGTCAGGAAGATCCCCTGGAGGAGGAAATGGCAACCCACTCCAGTATTCTTGCCTGAAAAATCCCATGAACAGAGGAGCCTGGCGGACTGCAGTCCATGGGGTGGCAAAGAGTTGGACTCGACTGAGCGGCTAAACAACAACAGTAGCTTGGATGCTCTTGATGCCCTCATTCCCAAATCTGATTTGCAATGAAGATGATACAGAGTGCAACTCAGGAACTTTCTGTATCTAAGACCTACACAGATGGTGCACAGTGAATATTTGTGGAATCTATTGATAAAGGTGATGATAGTTCATTCATAGGCTGCCTGATTCATTTCAATTTAAGTCTGGCAACTGGCCAAGCTGGGCATTCAGGTAGAAACCAACTAAGGGGAATCTAGGGAGACAGGAGGCAGGAGACAGGAAGGGGGAAACACAGACTTTCTAAAAATACAAATTAACACACTTTCATGGCTTAATGCAGAAAGCATGAGTCACGTTAAGAAAAATGTTGTCCACTGGTTGCTGTGACCACAGTGCAAGTTCCATTTTCTAGGCGCTCTCTATCCAGACAACACTACGGGCCTGCAAAAGGAAGACGACCATCTAGAGCCAGGGGCAGAATACACTTACACGTGGTTTGTAGAAGAAAATCAGGGGCCTGGTCCCAGTGACAGTAACTGCGTGACACGGATGTACCACTCCCATATAGACACTCTAAGAGATGTGTCTTCAGGACTTCTCGGACCAATTCTGACTTGTAAAAGAGGTAACATTTAAAAAATCTCACTGTAGCAAATAGAGCCAATTAGGATGTGTAGGGTCTGCCTCTCTCTCCTAGTGGAATTTTGCTAAAAAACTCTCTTCCGGTCTTGACCTTGATTCTCCAGTCAGAAAAGTAACGTTGCCATTTGGCCTCTGAGCACCAGATGGCGCGCTTGAGTCCAATGTCTCCATTCAAGTCCAATAGAGCAGGTTGGACACTAGCCGGTAGCCAAACCCAGTAATCTTCATCCTAGTCACCCTCACACAAAATTCCGCCACATTTCTCCTATAGAGAAGTGTTGAACCCACAGGGTGGGGGGAAATAGGGAGAAGAGAAACTGCCTGTTCCTTGCACGCTTAGTTCCTTAGGGTTCTGTCTATGGAGGTGAAAGGTTTTCCTTTTATATTTTGAATATCAGAATCAGAATCACTAGGTTATTTCATAGCAAAAATAATTTTCGCAAAGAGTAAGTTTTGCCGTTGTTTTTGTTTTAGGAACCCTGGATGGAGATATGGAAAAATCTATCGATGAGTATTTCATTCTGGTGTTTTCTATAACTGATGAAAAACATAGCTGGTATATCGATGACAACATTCGTACATACACTGAAGCTGGTCAAGTTAATGCCAGTGATCCTGACTTCGAGGAGAGCAATGTCATGCGCTGTAAGATTATGAAGAAATTTCTCATTCCGTATATCCTATGGTTCTAACTTCTATGACTTTATTTTGTGATTTCCTTTCATTTAAGTTTGCTTTAATGAGTTTCTGTTTCCCAGTTCTTCATTCTGGGTCTGGCAGGCTATGTTTCAAGGAGTCGCAAAAAGTCAGACACGAACATGCCATTTTTGCTGTGAAAGAAAGTGAAAGTGAAAGTCCCTCAATCATGTCAGACTCTTTGCGAGCTCATGGACTATACAGTCCATGGAATTACTCCAGGCCAGAATACTGGAGTGTATAGCCTTTCCTTTCTCCAAGGAATCTTCCCAATCCAGGGATGAACCCAAGTCTCCTCCATTGTGGGCGGTTTCTTTACCCTCTGAGCCACAAGGGAAGCCCAAGAATACTGGAGTAGGTAGCCTATCCCTTCTCCAGCGGATCTTCCCAACCCAGGAATCCAACCGGGGTCTCCCACATTGCAGGCAGATTTCTTACCAGCTGAGCTATCAGGGAAGCTCAGTGTTGCTATGAAGGCATCTAGAAAATCCTGCCGGTTTCCAAAGTGTCATAGCAAGTGAAGTTAGATAGATGCATTTTTTTCCCTAACATCTGATATTGATAAAAATAGATGGTGACGACAGAGAGATGTAATTTTTTACATATTCATTTGGCTGTGTCAGATCTCAGTTGCAGCAGATGGGATCTTTTGTTGTGGTGCACGGGACTTGGTAGTTGTGGCACCAGGGTTTCGTTGCTTCATGGCCTGTGGGATCTTAGTTTCTGACCAGGGACCAAACCCATGTCGCCTACATTACAAGGTGGATTCTTAACCACTGGACTGCCAGGGAAGTCCCCAAATATTTAATTTTAGGGTAATAAAATATTATGGAAGAACAAAGACATAACTGAGCAGAACTTTTATGGAAATGTGCTTCTACACAGAACTTTTCAGAAAAGGTGCTCTTGTTATCTCAGCCACCCTCAGCTTTGTCTCCTTCTTCCACAGACTTAGCTTCTTTTTATTCTTTTCCCCTTTTCACTGCTTCCTACCTTGCAGCTTACTTTTCTTCCTCTTGCCTTTAAATTTGTGTTGTCCTCAGTTTTAATCACAGATAATGTTTATAGCCTCCTTTTGGGGAGAAACAAACCGAATCCTGTTGCAGATTATGCATGAGAACAATGATGGCACTGCCAGATTCATGTGATAAGGAAATGCATAGAATATATACCATGTGGCCTTGAGGCAACATGCTTGCTTGAAAGGTTAATTTACTTCTGCTTTCAGCAATAAATGGATACTTGTATGCAAATCTACCTGATCTCACCATGTGTGCAGAAGACAGGGTCAAGTGGTATTTCATCAGCATGGGTAGCCTGTTGGACATACACCCCATCTACTTCCATGGACAAACTCTGATATCTCAGAATCATAGAAAAGACACCATTACCGTCTTCCCTGCCTCCATGCATGATGCCTTCATGGTGGCCAAAGGTGTTGGAGAGTGGCTGCTGGACTGTCGGATACACGGTAGGGATTTATTCCTTTTACATAATACAGGGTCAGGGGACTCCCATAACAAACGCCTCATCTTCCAAATGGGGAAAGATGTCACCATCGGGCAGGTGACAGGATTGCCTTTTGCAAAGTCAGTAATACAGTCAGAACCAGAACTCAGGTCTCTGACACTTTTAACTTTATGGTAATAAGCACTTTTAGTCATATAGGATTATTTTTGTTGCTGTTTTTACCAAAAAAAAGTATATATTTGTTATCCAGTGAGCCTTGAGTGTCTGACAGAGTTCATATAATTACTCTTCTATTTTAAATTGAGAAGACAACTTCCAAGAGGTTGAAACACTAATCCAAAACCCTGTGAGAGTCAGAAATTATATAGGTCCAAGTGTTATGTAAATTCTGAACCGGTACCCAGTAATGGTTTCCTGGTTTATTTCCCTCTTCAATCACACTTCATATTTAATAATAGAAAGGCCCATTATGAAATTACTGATCTTCTCTATTCTTAAATCTGACTAAACTCTGCATGCAATCATGTAAAATGTTTTGTATTATTTTTCAGTCAGAAAACACAATTGTTACTTGAACTGAAGAGTTTAACTTTTCTCCCTTTTTTACAAAAATGGGATTTACTTCTCTGATCAAAACCTTTCTTATTTCTAAGTCCAATACTTTGGTTAGCACCATACTTCAATTAATTATTTAAACAACTACACACAAAAAAACAACAACAACAACTAAACAACACGTACTTATTGGGATTTCACGTGTGCTGTGTCCCTCCTTCCCAGGGTTGTGAGAAAAGGGAGACCCACACACGGCTGTTGTAACTCAAGGACAGAATTTAATGATATTAATACAAAAGTTCTCACTTAGAAAGGAATATTGCTTTAAAATATGTTTTAAAGGTTAAAATATGTTTTAAAGGTTAAAATGTACACCAGACCTACTTCTCCTCTTGACTTCATTTATAGATGTTGCCTTTAAGCCAGGTCTTTCCTCTTCAACTCTGCAGGAAAGATAGGGTCAACCTTGGACACAATGAAAAAAGCTTGGCTAGTGGACTACACAGCTTTCCCCTGTGTTTCTTCTCTTCCCATGGTGTAGTTTGGGGTGTTTTTTGGTTTGTCTGTTGTTTTGGCTTTTTTGTGTATGTTTTGTTTTTAGTAATTATAAGAATGCATGAATAGACTTGCTGGAAAGAAAGGAAGAAAGCAAAGAGGAAGGAGTGGAGGGAGGGGAGAATTTGGTGAAGGCAGCAGGCAGAAAGAGCGAAAGTCTAGTGTGGTATATGACAGCCACCTCTTAGGAGCTCCAGAGAGCTTCTAAGCTACTTATTAATTAAATAAGCCAGGTGATAAACTTGTGGTAGCTTCAAATTTGGCCACAGGAAAGTGCTTACACCACCAAAATTAGTGCGCGCGCGCACACACACACACACACACAATCAGATTTAGCATTCATCTTTGGAGAAATAGTTTAAGAATGTGCCATTAGTCCAACCCTACCCCACCACCATCCCAGTTCCTCTCCAGTGAATAATCCCTGTAAGCCATTTGTGTTTACACAAATGTGTATTTAGCTGTTTACTATGTATTTTCATACAATATACATGAACGCTTAGAAATAAAAATGCACAGGTACTGTTTTAAATAAGGAGATCACACCCCATATAATAGGTTTTATTTAACTATTAACTTTAAAAAAATAGGTTATTATTTGTATATAATAGGTTTTTCTATCTTCTGCTGCTTGCTTTCTTTACTCATCCTTATATCTCAAAATCTTTTCCATGACATTCCCTATACTTCTAAGCTACTCTTTTATTTTTTAAGTTTTATTTTTAAAATGTTTATCTTAAGTTGCTGTGTTACTTCTACTGTACAGCAAAGTGATTCAGCTATACATATACATACATATATATATATATATATCCCTTCTTTTTTGGATTCCCTTCCCATTTAGGTCACCACAGAGCACTGAGTAGAGTTCCCTGTGCTATACAGTAGGTTCTCATTAGTTATCTATTTTACACATAGTATCAATAGTGTATATATGTCAGTCCCAATCTTCCCTCTCCCCTCCTTTCCCATTTAGTATCCATAGGTTTGTCTAGCTTACTTTTCTAAATGGCTGTATAGTTTTCTGTGTTTGTTTGAGATGTAGGCTAATTTATTTAACCATTCCGCTATTGATAGATATCTAAATTGCTTTCACTTTCTTGGTTCACTGTGTGTGTATGTGTGTGTTAGTCGCTCAGTCATGTCCGACTCTTTGTGACCCCATGGACTGCAGCCTGCTAAGTTCCTCTGTCCATGGAATTCTGCAGGCAAGAATATGTCCATGGAATTCTCCAGGCAAGAATCTTTTCCATGACATTCCCAAAATAAAGCTACTCCTTTATTTTGTGTTTTATTTTTAAAAATTTTATTGTATAGTTTATTTACAATGTTGTGTTAATTTTTACTGTACAGCAAAGTGATTCAGCTATACATATACATATATGTATATCCCCTCTTTTTTGGATTTCTTTCCCATTTAAGTCACTAACAGTGTTATAGCTAGCCACTTTTTATTTGTATCTTTTTATGTATGTGCAAATTTTTATCTTGCCTAACCGAAAGAAGCGAAAGTTTTTAATGGAAGTGTTCTTAATTTTAAAAAAGGCTGCCTAATCATCTTCCAAAAAGTCTGTATGAATTTACACTCCCACCTATGTTGCTCTTAAATCAAAACACAGGACTTATGCTCTTATGAAAACGTACCTGCCTTGGTTTTCTTCCTGCCTGCCAACTAGTTAATCTAGTAATTAATGGTAACAACTTCAGAACCATAAGGGAAGATACTTTTGATTAAACAGACTCAAATTCCTCTCAGTAGGCAGGTACCATATTCCTTAGGAGTTGGTCCAGTGCTGGTTATTAATCTCCACTAATATCCACTCCTCAACATTCACTTTGGCATCCTGAGTCTTATACTTGCTTCATACATTTCAGGATTCCTTAAATAAAATACCTCAAATTTCTGAAAAGAAAGGGAAGTTGCAATGTTGTTGGCTACAGTTTTAAAATATATATATATGGACTAAGAAAAATGTTTTAATGTTTTCATAACATTCTCTACTTGGATTTACTATTTTTCAGAGAGTATGCAGGCTTTCTTCAATGTAAGGGATTGCCAAAAATCTCCAGCAGATGTTACGGGGACACAAGTTGTTCATTATTACATTGCTGCTAAAGAAATTTTTTGGGACTATGCGCCATCTGGCATAGATTTCTTCAGTGGAAATAGTTTAACAGAAGCTGGAAGGTAATATTCAGTGATTAAAATATTCATGGTTAAATAAAGATAATTGGACTTTTTCATAACCTAGCTATTCCTAAAAGGACTTAAGCATTTTATAATAAAAAGATACTGATAAAATAAAGATGGTATACACCTGTGGCGGATTCATGTTGATGTATGGCAAAACCAATACAATATTGTAAAGTAATTAGCCTCCAATTAAAATAAATAAATTTAAATTAAAAAAAAAAAAATAGAATGAAAATCTCCAAGGTCCCCAAATACTGGCATTCTTTGGCTTTTATGGAGTCTTACTGGATCTCTAATTTCAATTTTAATAATGCTGACGTGTTATACTGCAAGCAGTATGTCTAAACACACGATGGTCCTGATAAATAATTAAATCTAGCATTTGGCAGCTGGAGGCTATTGAAAAAAAAATAAAGATGGGAAAATAATTATAATAATAATTGGAAAATATTCAGCCGAAGAATCTTTGCTATATAGCATTTTTCTCTAAATGCCTTGGAAGCCACTGCAAAGAAAAACACACTTCTCGTCTTTTTCTTAGCATTAAATTTTAAAATGGATTTGTTTATAATTATAAGATACTTAAAAACATAGTGAATCATGTTGTCAATTGCAATTTTACAAAAATTAAAAAATATTCCTCACATGTAATTTGTACTTTCCTGCTAAGATCTGAGGGTATAGTCAATCATTTCTTGTGTCATCCTTAAATCATATTTTATATGTGTATGTATATATATATATATATTTACTCAATAACACCTAAGAATTTATTACCAATTATTTCTTTGATAACCAAAAACTAAGACTAAAATACATTACTGTGGTATCAGCCTTTAGAAGTGCACAAAAAGTTTTTCTGTAGTCTGACTGCTAAATATATTTACCAACTTGAAAATTACAGGAGTTGTAATTCTTTTGGTCTATTGAATGAAAGTTTTATGTCAGAAAATATTAAGTTCTATTACCACCAAAAAATAATATTCCCATAGTATTTATTTTTTTAATTTACTCATAGAAAATTTAAGAAAACTGAGAATGTTCTATTAAATGAATATTTTCTTACTTTAATATTTAAGAATATTTTCTTACTTTAACGCTCATCAACAAATTATTCAATCTGTGTAATGGAAATTTTGTGTTAATTATGAAAAGCCTATCAGGGCTTAGAACAAAAATTAGATTCAACTCTCATTTTATATTGACTAAAATAAGTATGAATTAATAGATTCTTTCAGCTCACATGATTCTTCTGGTTATGAAATTTGATGCTGTCTCAGCATTGCAAGCCATTATTTCCTCCTAGGAAACAATTGTCCTCATTTTATGTTATTACAATAGAATTAAAAAGTTAAGAATGACATCTCTTATCTCAGTACTCTAGCATCTCAGCACATTGTTTTAAAAGCAATGTTTATTACTACCTGCCTTAAAAAAAATCAGTCTTAATGTTTTTAAAATTTTATTCCAAAAGAAAAATGTATAGGTCAGACAGAGACTTGTATACATGCACAGACAAAAGACTGAAAAGATATCCATGGAAAATGTTGGTAGTGATTATATAGAGATGGTAGAATTATGAGGATCTTAAATTTTTTGTTATATATATATTTTTATTTTCCAAATTCTCTACAATGAGCATGCATTATTTTTATAAATACATTGCTATTGTTCAGCCTCTGTCATGTCTGGCTCTTTGCAGTACATGGACTGCAGTGCACCAGGCTCCTCTGTCCTTCACTGTCTCCCAGAGTTTGTTCAAATTAAGGTCCATCGAGCCGGTGATGCCATACAACCGTCTCATCCTCTGTTGTCCCCTTCTCCTCCCACCTTCAATCTTTCCCAGCATCAGGGTCATTTCCAATGAGTCAGCTCTTCACATCAGATGGCCAAGTGGAGCTTCATCACCAATCCTTCCAATGAATATTCAAAGCAAAGGGTTGATTTCCTTTAGGACTAAAGGGTTTGATCTCCTTCCCGTCCAAAAGTGAAAGTGAAAGTCGTTCAGTCGTGTCCGACTCTTTGCAACCCCATGGACTGTAGTCCATGGAATTCTCCAGGCCAGAATACTGAAGTGAGTAGCCTTTCCCTTCTCCAAGGGATCTTCCCAACCCAGGGATCGAACCCACGTCTCCCACACTGCAGGCAGATTCTTTACCAGCTGAGCCACAAAGCTCTAAAAAGTCTTTCAAGCACCATGATTCGAAAGCATCAATTCTTTTGTGCTCAGCCTTCTTTAGTCCAACTCTCACATCCATATATGACTACTGGAAAAACCATAGCTTTGACTATATGGATCTTTGTCGACAAAGCAATGTCTCTGCTTTTTAATGTACTGTCTAAGTGTGTCATAGCTTTCTTTCCAAGGAGCAAGCATCTTTTAATTTCATGGCTGCAGTCACCATCCATAGTGATTTGGGAGCCCAAGAAAAGAAAATCTGTCACTACTTCCACTTTTTCTCCTTCTATTTGCCATGAAGTGATTCCATGATCTTAGTTTTTGAATGTTGAGTTTGAAGCCAGCTTTTTCACTCTCCTCTTTCACCCTCATCAGGGGGCTCTTTAGTTCCTCTTCACTTTCTGCCATTAGAGTGGTATCATCTACATATCAGAGGTTGTTGATATTTCTCTTAGCAGTCTTGATACCAGCTTGTGATTCATCCAGCCTGGCATTTCACATGATGTATTCTGCATAGAAGTTAAACAAGAAAAGGGTGACAATATACAGCCTTGACGTACTTCTTTCCCAATTTTGAACCTGTCAGTTGTTCCATGTATGGTTCTAACTGTTGTTTCTTGGCATGCATACAGGTTTCTCAGGAGCCAAGTAAGATGGTCTAGTACTCACATCTCTTTAAGAATTTTCCAGTTTGTTGTGATCCACACAGTCCAAGGTATTAGAGTAGTCAACGAAGCAGATGTTTTTCTGGAATTCTCTTGCTTTCTCTATTTTCCAACTAACGTTGGCAATTTGATCTCTGGTTCCTCTGCCTCTTCAAACCCCAGCTAGTACCTCTGGAAGGTCTCAATTCAGGTACTACTGAAACCTAGCTTGAAGGATTTTGAGCATAACCTTGTTAGCATGTGGAATGAGTGCAATTGTATGGTAGTTTGAACATTCTTTGGCGTTGTCCTTTTTTGAGATTGGAACAAAAACACCTTTGCCTGTCCTGTGGCCACTGCTGAGTTTTCCACAAATAGATTACAAGTACTAGATTACAAATACCTTAAAAGATGCATGTAGGTTCTTGCTTTCTTTTCACATGGTTATTGTAAGTGTAAAAGTTCTCTGTTTCTACTTTCTCTGCACAGTGAATCCCACTTCTATTTTGAACAAGGCCCAACCAGGATCGGAGGAACTTACAAAAAACTAGTTTACTTTGAATACACAGATGCTTCCTTCCAAACTCAGAAGGCAAAAGCAACACACCTTGGACTCCTTGGTAAAATTATTTCATAGCTTGTGGGATTATAAACACAATTTATACATATTCTGTGCCATCAAAAGAATACTCACCAACTCACAGTTTTTGGGATTCCCTGGTGGTTCAAATGGTAAAGAGCCTGCCTGCAATGCGGGAGACCAGTATCAATCCCTGGGTTGGTAAGATCCCCTGGAGAAGGAAATGGCATCCTACTCCCATATTCTTGCCTGGAGAGTCCCATGGACAGAGGAGTCTGGCGGGATTCATCCAATTTGAAACTACATTTTTTTTTTTGTCCCTGCAAATCCATGTGAGTTTCTAAGATACTGAATCACCTAGACTTCTTTTCATTGGACACATTTCTGGTTCATGGCATCATCCCTTCAGTTTGTTCCTAGAAGAACCTCACCCAAGTAACACAACCTGACAATGACATTTATGAACACCAAGGACAACTCCTAACTCTGTTGGTTTCCAGGCCCTGTCATTAAGGCAGAAGTGGGGCAGATCATCCAGGTCACTTTCTATAACAATGCTTCCCTGCCGCTCAGCATTCATCCCCATGGATTGCTTTACAACAAGAACAACGAGGGCTCCTTCTACAGAACACCGGGAGGAGGCAAGTACCACAGCTCAACCCAGGCGCAAGCAAGGCAGACAGCAACACAGTGGCAAGAAAATCAGACTCCTCCTAAAATCCTTGGGCCGCTTACTTTTCACATCATCACAGATCTGTGTACTTACGGTGGCAGAGGGGGTCCTTTGGCCCTGTTCAGCTGTCACCCAAGGTACCACAGTGTGAGCAGGACACAGTTCTTGATCTCAGAGATCTCACAAGCTAGACTAGGGTACTTTGGGTCTTAGGTCCTATTTCACAAATGTTTCTTTCTTACTAGGTACCCCGTCGCCCTCCTCGTATGTAAATCCTGGTGCAACATTCGTTTATACATGGGAAGTTCCAATAGATGTGGGACCCACTTCCACAGACCCCAACTGCCTGACCTGGTCATACTTCTCCTCAGTAGATTTTAAAACAGACATCAACAGCGGCCTTATAGGGCCTCTTCTTGTGTGCAGAAATGGAAGTCTTGGAGAGGATGGCAAACAGGTTAAGTGATGGGACCTATGTCTGGGTATGCCTTGGTGAGAGGTGGCCTGAAACGGATCTTCAGGGGAAAGGCAGTGTGCAGTGAGCACCTTCAACTTCTGTGTGCTGGTGTCTCTCAGTTTTACTCTTTCCTCAGCTTCAGACCTGTGTCTTCTCATGCCCAGTGAACTCTGGGCATGTTCCAAACACCTTTAATTCTGCTGGACTGTTCTGTTACTTTTTTAAGATTTTTTTTTTTTTTATGTGAACCATTTTAAAAGTCTTTATTGAATTTCTTGCAGTATTGCTTCTTGTTTTTTATGTTTTGGTGTTTTGGCCACGAGGCATGTGGGATCTTAGCTCCCCTGCTGCTGCTAAGTCGAGTCAGTCAAGTCCGACTCTGTGCGACCCCATAGACAGCAGCCCAACAGGCTCCTCTGTCCCTGGGAATCTCCAGGCAAGAATACTGGAGTCGGTTGCCATTTCCTTCTCCAATGCTTGAAAGTGAAAAGTGAAAGTGAAGTCGCTCAGTCGTGTGGGACTCTTGGCGACCTCATGGACTGTAGCCTACCAGGCTCCTCCATCCATGGGATTCTCCAGACAAGAGTACTGGAGTGGGGTGCCATTGCCTTCTCCGCTTAGCTCCCCTACCAAGGATCAAAACCACATCCCCTGTATTGAAAGGCAAAGTACCAACCACTGGACCACCAGGGAAGTCCCCACTTGACTGTTTTAACTCTTTGTCTCCCTCTAGACAGCCACTGCGTGTCCCACCCCTCTCTGAGTCATCTCTTTTTCCTCTATCCTGTGTCTTAGAGAAGGACACCACCAGGCCCAGGACTTCGATCAACAATCCTTGTTTCTCACCTCCAGCATTGGTCACTGGCTCTCTGATCCCATTGCCTTATTTGAGGCAGCATCATCTCTTTCTGAATTCCTGTAACCTCCTAACTCCTATCCCTGCTTCCATTCTGCTTCAATATAGCTCCACATTCCTCCCTTTCTAATCAGATTATAGCACTCTCAACCCTAAAAATCACCCTACAGTCTGTTGGCTCAGAAGGCAACATATCAGACCCCATGGATCCTTCCAGATCCATGCTCCCCCCCACCCCCTGCCCCCCAACCCTGCACACTCCATTCTGGTCTTACTGCAAAGTTAGCCTGTTAGTCCTGAGTAAGCATGGCTAGTTCACATCTCTTTGATTTTGCCCTTCTCTCTGTCTGGAACGGACTTTCCTCACGGTTTTACCTGCTAAAAGGGGAGACTTTTTAATAAAAACTCAGACTGAGAGTCCCTTCATTTTCTTCAAACTATATTCCGCAACTAAAGTTAGTTCAAGTTCCCGCAGGTTATTGCAGTTCCTTCTGTAGGTTTCTGTCAGAGCACTGTGCTCAGTCACTTCAGTTGTGTCTGACTCTTTGTGACCCCATGGACCATAACCCGCCAGGCTCTTCTGTCCATGGGATTTTTCAGGCAAGAATACTGGCATGGGTTGACATTTCCTTCTCCAGGGGATTTTCCTGACCACGGGACTGACCCTGTGTCTCCTGTATTGGCAGGCAGATTCTTTATCACTGAGCCACCTGGGAAGCCCTGTTAGAGCACGTCCCCAGGCAGTTATTTTTACTGGCCTGTCTCTCCCACTAGACTCTAAGTGCCTTGAAACCATAGATAAGGTTTTATTAAATTTTTGGTAACAAACCCAGTCCTTCTGTGGCATGTAGTAGGTGCTCAATAAATGCTTAATGAGTGAATTTCCCTTGTTCTTTACTCACAAGTGAAGTAATATCCAAGTTCTTTTGTAATTCATGTATTGGAAAGCCTTATAAGGGCTTCCCAGCTGGTTCAGTTGGTAAAGAATCCTCCTGCAATACCGGAGACACAGGTTTGATTCCTGAGTTGGGAAGATGCCCTGAAAAAGGAAATAGCAACCCACTCCAGTATTTCTGCCTGGGAAATCCTATGGAAAGAGCAGCCTGGTGGGCAACAGTCTGTGGGGTCACAAAACAGTCAGACACAATTTAGCAACTAAAGAACAACAAAAAAGCCTTATAAATCCCCAGTGTAAATATATAAAATTGAGTGTATATTTTATTTTAAAATATGGCTATGTATTTATCAGATCAGATCAGTCGCTCAGTCGTGTCCTACTCTTTGCGACCCCATGAATCGCAGCGCGCCAGGCCTCCCTGTCCATCACCAACTCCTGGAGTTCACTGAGACTCACGTCCATTGAGTCAGTGATGCCATCCAGCCATCTCGTCCTCTGTTGTCCCCTTCTCCTCTTGCCCCCAATCCCTCCCAGCATCAGAGTCTTTTCCAATGAGTCAACTCTTCGCATGAGGTGGCCAAAGTACTGGAGTTTCAGCTTTAGCATCATTCCTTCCAAAGAAATCCCAGGGCTGATCTCCTTCAGAATGGACTGGTTGGATCTCCTTGCAGTCCAAGGGACTCTCAAGAGTCTTCTCCAACACCACAGTTCAAAATTATATAGCCTCATATTTTTATAGTACATATAATTTTTCTATTTTATCCAAAAATATAAATATATACATATATTTCTTCAGAAACCCTAAAATATAGACTTTCTAGAATTGAAAACATTTTATTTAACTTACTTTTTACAAAGCTTCCAAGATAAGCCACTATAAACATCTGTGATTATAGTGTTTAGTTTTATGGAGTTAAGATATAGGGGGTCCCTAGAGTAAGAGCTTTACATGAAAACAGTGGTAGAGATTTCTCCCAACTTCTTAGTTCTGCGATAAATCTATTCACTGGGATTCATACATTTGTATAAAAAGTCCATAAGTGGGGAAGTTAATTGATCAGTTTTTCCAAGAATATACAAATCCCATTGCATGGGAAATCCTATACGAGGGCCAACCATTTGACTAGACTTTGGATATGTACTATGCATATTTTGTGTCTGTTTATTTTTTCTGTTCTCATCCACAGAAAGGAATAGACAAAGAATTTTACCTACTTGCCACAATATTTGATGAAAATCGAAGTTATCTCTTAGATAAAAATATCAGGATATTTACCACAGAGCCTGAAAATGTGGATACAGAGGATCCAAACTTCCAAGAGTCTAACAAGATGTATTGTAAGAGAACACTTAACTTAAATGTATTAAGCAGTTTAATTTCACTAGGCCTAAAGAATTACAGATTTTTTAAGAGAAACATATTTTCCCCTCAATGGTTGGCTAATATGTTTCATGTTTTCTTTAAATATAATTTCCCAATAAAAATAGTGCCTACTAGGGTGATTATGTTACATTCTATCAAATGTTTACCAATGCTTTTTTGGTGCAATACATTATTTTAGCTATTACTAAATATGATACAGAAAAGACATATTTCTCTATTGCCAAAGTAATGGAGTGGATAGGTGGGGTGTTTCTTGAGTTGGTTGGTTGGTTTCTGAAGACTTTTAAGTGTGGAGGGAAAGAAGAATGGTCTAGAATCTGGAGACTTGGACTCTGGTCTCAACATTTTCATTCATTAGCTTCATGACACTGAACAAGTCTCTCTGACCTTAGTTTCATCAAATCTAAAAAAAGGGGGTTGGCTTGGGTAATCTTGATATCTTACATGAATGAACTGCTTAATGAATAGTCCTTGGTTGACTCCAAGAGATGTCAAGTACCAATAAATTAAACAATCTTTTCTTTGTCACAATATCTTGCAGCGATAAATGGATACATGTATGGAAATCTGCCTGGACTAGATATGTGCTTGGGAGACAATGTTTCATGGCATGTTCTTAGTGTGGGATCAAGTCAAGACTTACATGGGATATATTTTTCAGGAAATACCTTCATTTCCTTAGGATCAAGGGATGACACCATAGTTGTGAATCCCCATAACTCCCAAACACTTCTTATGACCCCTGATTCCACAGGTAAGTTGTGGATCTTCTCCATCAGCCTGAAATATGCCCAAACTATGAAAAAGCAATGTCTTCATATGCACTGAATATTGTTTGTACAGGAAAAAAGGAAGCTATCCAAATAATGTTTAAGAATACTTTTGCCCTGCTCCATTTAATTTTTAGGAGTGTTAGTATATCATTTTCCCGTACACAAAAATCCTCTCAGCCCTTTCCATTTTTCTCTTCCCAGGTATCAGGCTCTAAATCAACCCATACTTTTCAAAAGCAACGAATATGCTCTGAAGCATTTTAATTTGCTTTCATTCTATTATCTGCTGCATTTCTTACTCTTCTGTCCATTTGTTTCCCAGGTCTTCCTCCTTCATCAACCTTTCCCTTCTTTTTTACCCGTCTCTTTTTCGCCTTCCTTTCTTATCCCTCTCCTTGCTAGTTTTGCTCCCTTGGGAAATATTTTTACTTCAACGAGGTTGACTACTTCTGGCAGTTTTTTAAAAGCACCTTGTATAGAAAATTGTTAAGGGAATCAGAGGAGCCTCCCCTTTCCTCTGAATCTAATACCCTCGTTTATAAAACAGGGATTGTAATAATTTACAATCCATAAAAAGCAATAAACACAATCATATGAGATAGATGCAATGTAGTGAAGGGCCTGGTATATGTTAGACTTAAAATTTTAGTATTTTCTTTCATCCCACCTTAACAAAAAATAAAATAAACAAGCAAACAAAACTCTTTTTGGTCAAAAAGTACTGACACCAGTTGAATACTGGCTATACAATAAACAAGTGAAAGTGAAAGTCGCTCAGTCGTGTCTGACTCTTTGCGACCCCATGGACTATACTATACAGTCCATGGAATTCTCTAGGCCAGAAAACTGGAGTGGGTAGCCTTTCCCTTCTCCAGGGGATCTTCCCAACCCAGGGATCAAACCCAGGTCTCCTGCATTGCAGGCAGATTTTTTACCAGCTGAGCCACAAGGGAAGCCCAAGAATACTGGAGTGGGTAGCCTATCCCTTCTCCAGTGGATCTTCCCGACCCAGGAATCAAACCGGGGTCTCCTACATTGCAGGCAGATTCTTTACCAACTGAGCTATACGGGAAGCACTGCAATAAACAAATTACTCTATAAATACCATGGATTTGTGTCTTAACTCTTTGTGATATCACAAATTCATCTGACTATATATTTACATTTCAAATTTTTTTATTCTACTTTCCAAACAAACAGTGCTGGTGATTATGAGTAATCAGAAGATTACTCAGCCATTTTTAAAAAAAAGAAATATTGCCATTTGCAGCAACAATGATGGACTTTATTATACTAAGTGAAGTAAGTCAGACAAAGGAAGACAGATATCGTGTGATATCGCTTATATGTGGAATCTAAAAAAACAATACAAGTGAACTTCTTTACAAAATAGAAGTAGACTCATAGACATAGAAAACAAATTCATGTTTATCAAAGAGGAAAGGGGGATAAACACACAGTACTATGTATAAAATAGATAAACAACAAGACCTACTTACAGCACAGGGAACTATATGCAGTATCTTGTAATAACCTATAATGGAAAAGATTCTGAAAGATATACATACATATTACTGAATCACTTTATTGTATGGCAGAAACATTGCAAATCAACTACACTTTAAAAATAATATTTTAAAAAGATTATCCAAAAAGAAGTAATCACAAGAAGAAAAGAAAGGTCTTTCTTCACTACTTTCTCTTCTCTGCTGTAGTCATTCACCTAGTAGCAAGTTATCACCCATTCCCCTCCCACTTCTTCCTCTCCTTTCCTCTGTAGATGTTTCCCTGGTCTTTAAAAAAAAAAAAAAAAAAGTAGTCTGCTTTTTTTCCTCTTTCCTAAACAGTATCCACCACAGTAAACACACGGCAGTGTAATGATAAGTAACAATAACCACAGAAATATGTACAGAGTTGAAAGAGTATGCTGATGTTGATGAAGGTGATATAAATATTAATAGAAACTAAGTCAGAACACGAAGGGCATACAATTACCAAAATAAAAGGCAACTGGAATTTAGGTGGAATTTTCTGGTCTGATCCATGCTGGAGTTTGTTGTTGTTGAGGTGATTTGTTTTCATTGTGGTCATTGTTTTGGGTTCTTATTCAGTTCAGTTCAGTTCAGTTCAGTCTCTCAGTCGTGTCCGACTCTTTGCGACCCCAAGAATGGCAGCACGCCAGGCCTCCCTGTCCATAACCAACTCCCAGAGTTCACTCAGACTCACATCCATCGAGTCAGTGATGCCATCCAGCCATCTCATCCTCTGTCGTCCCCTGCTCCTCCTGCCCCCAATCCCTCCCAGCATCAAAGTCTTTTCCAATGAGTCAACTCTTCGCATGAAGTGGCCAAATACTGGAGTTTCAGCTTTAGCATCATTCCTTCCAAAGAAATCCCAGGGCTGATCTCCTTCAGAATGGACTGGTTGGATCTCCTTGCAGTCCAAGGGACTCTCAAGAGTCTTCTCCAACACCACAGTTCAAAAGCATCAATTCTTCAGCGCTCAGCCTTCTTCACAGTCCAACTCTCACATCCATACATGACCACTGGAGAAACCATAGCCTTGACTAGACGGACCTTTGTTGGCAAAGTAATGTCTCTGCCTTTGAATATGCTATCTAGTTTGGTCATAACTTTCCTTCCAAGGAGTAAGCGTCTTTTAATTTCATGGCTGCAGTCACCATCTGCAGTGATTTTGGAGCCCCAAAAAATAAAGTCTGACACTGTTTCCACTGTTTCCCCATCTATTTCCCATGAAGTGATGGGACCGGATGCCATGATCCTCGTTTTCTGAATGTTGAGCTTTAAGCCAACCTTTTCACTCTCCTCTTTTACTTTCATCAAGAGACTTTTTAGTTCCTCTTCACTTTGTGCCATAATGGTGGTGTCATCTGCATATCTGAGGTTATTGATATTTCTCCCAGAAATCTTGATTCCAGCTTGTGTTTCTTCCAGTCCAGCGTTTCTCATGATGTACTCTGCATATTATTCTGATTTCCTTCAACTTCCTTTCACTACCTCCACACTACCTCTGTGCTCCAACCATCATCATCCCTTGTGGGTTATTGTAATAGCCTTCTAACAAGTCTCCTTCCTTCCTCCCTTGCCCACTCTGGTCTATTCTCAGCACAACTGGCAGAATGTTCTATGTCACTCATAGACTCAGAGTTAAAGCTACAGATTTTTCAATGGCCCACAGGGCCTATGTGACTTTGTCCTCCATTCCCCACCAATCCTGTCTCCTAGTACCCTCAGCCTTGCTCACACTACTCCAGACCCCCAGGCTTCTTAGATGGCCTTCAAACACACCAAGCAGACCCTCAGGCAGGGAATTTTGCTTTCTATTTCCTCTTGCTGGATTGCCCTTCCTCTGGATCCACCATCTACCTCTTGTGAATCTTTGCCCAAATGTCACTCACCCATCAAGACTTACCCTGATCATCCTATAAAATATTGTTCATTGCCCTCTCCCTCCACATATTCATCCAGAATTCTCAATACTCCTTACACTGTCCTACATTTTCCTTAATCCATAGCACTTACCACCTTCCAACCCACATCACCTTTACTTACTAGGTTGGTTGTCTGTCTCTACAACACCCTGCAATATAAACCTTAAGGGCAAGAATGTTTACCTATTTTATTCATTAATGTTTCCTAAGTGCCCAGAAATATGCCTGGCATAAAGAAGATACTCAATAAATACTTGTCAAATTAGTGAAAGAATGAATGAACCATCTTATAGTATTTCTCTGGGGGATGTATATCTTATAGATGACTTAGAGAAAAGAAATCTGAATGCAATGCCTTAAGTATTCTTTTCTTATTCCCCTCTAGGCATTTTTGATGTGGTTTGCATGACCTCAGAGCACTATATTGGAGGCATGAAACATAAATACCAAGTAAGGAAGTGTTCAGAGCCAAACCCGGATCAAACACAGTACCAGGAGGCGAAGATTATTTATATCGCAGCCGAGGAAATTGTGTGGGATTATTCTCCGAGCAGGGAGTGGGAGAGAGAACTGCGTCGTCTCCAAGGACATAAGTATGTCAGTGACTTCCACCTCTAATTGGGCAGGGTTTATTCTGTAGTCCTCCACCCTTTCCCTTCAGTCTTGTGTGTGTGTGTGTGTTTGTGGTGTGTGCCCTTTTTTGTGTGTGGTATGTGTATGGCATGTGTAGTTTAGGACACATTTAATTAAAATAACTTCAAAATGTGTGTGCGATGTCTTCAGTTATAAATACTTCTAATCTTTCCAAATATTAAAATAATTCTTCTTTGCTGTTTCCTCTTGTCTCTCTTTTCATTTCTTGTCTTCTCTCTTCCTTATGTATTTTACTACCCAATCTCACCACTTTAGGTATAATAAGTATAATTTCAGCTACATTTAACATTTGGAATCAGTCAGAATTTTTTTGTCTTCATTTGTTTCCGGCTATTGCTATTCTTCTTTGAACCTCAAATTGAAGACACTAATTTTTCTTTTTGTATAAAATTTGATATGTCTCTGATTTTTCTCTCTTACTATTTATTCATTTGATCAAAACTGAATTTCATTCTAAAAACATGTTTTAAGGTACAGGATGAATATCCAACAATCTTACCAAAATAAATATATTTTTTTAAATGAAATTAATTTCTAAGGTAAAATAGACTCTTAGTCAGTCAGTCAGTTCAGTCGCTCAGTCGTGTCCAACTCTTTTCGACCCCATGAATCGCAGCATGCCAGGCCTCCCTGTCCATCACCAACTCCCGGAGTTTACCCAAACTCAGGTCCATCGAGTCAGTGATGCCATCCAGCCATCTCATCCTCTGGCGTCCCCTTCTCCTCCTGCCCCCAATCCCTCCCAGCATCAGGGTCTTTTCCAATGAGTCAACTCTTCGCATGAGGTGGCCAAAGTACTGGAGTTTCAGCTTTAGCATCATTCCTTCCAATGAACACCCAGGACTGATCTCCTTTAGGATGGACTGGTTGGATCTCCTTGCAGTCCAAGGGACTCTCAAGAGTCTTCTCCAACACCACAGTTCAAAAACATCAATTCTTCGGCGCTCAGC
Source organism: Bos indicus (assembly GCF_029378745.1). Lineage (NCBI taxonomy): Eukaryota > Metazoa > Chordata > Mammalia > Artiodactyla > Bovidae > Bos > Bos indicus. The sequence goes on from NC_091760.1 coordinate 119,305,371, forward strand.
TTTCTTCACAGTCCAACTCTCACATCCATACATGACCACAGGAAAAACCATAGCCTTGACTAGACGGACCTTTGTTGGCAAAGTAATGTTTCTGCTTGTCCATGGGGTTGCACAGAGTCGGACACGACTGAAGTGATTTAGTAGCAGCAGGTTGGTCATAACTTTCCTTCCAAGGAGTAAGTGTCTTTTAATTTCATGGCTGCAATCACCATGTGCAGTGATTTTGGAGCCCCCAAAAATAAAGTCTGACACTGTTTCCACTGTTTCCCCATCTATTTCCCATGAAATGATGGGACCAGATGCCATGATCTTAGCTTTCTGAATGCTGAGCTTTAAGCCAACCTTTTCACTCTCCTCTTTCACTCTCATCAAGAGGCTTTTTAGTTCCTCTTCACTTTCTGCCATAAGAGTGCTGTCATCTGCATACCTGAGGTTATTGATATTTCTCCCAGCAATCTTGATTCCAGCTTGTGCTTCTTCCAGCCCAGCGTTTCTCACGATGTACTCTGCATGTAAATTAAATAGGCAGGGTGACAATATACAGCCTTGACAGACTCCTTTTCCTATTTGGAACCAGTCTGTTGTTCCATGTCCAGTTCTAACTGTTGCTCCCTGATCTGCATATAGGTTTCTCAAGAGACAAGTCAGGTGGTCTGGTATTCCCATCTCTTTCAGAATTTTCCACAGTTTATTGTGATCCACACAGTCAAAGGCTTTGGCATAGCCAGTAAAGCAGAAATAGATGTTTTTCTGGAACTCTCTGCTTTTTCGATGATCCAGTGGATGTTGGCAATTTGATCTCTGGTTCCTCTACCTTTTCTAAAACCAGCTTGAACATCTGGAAGTTCACGGTTCATGTAATAGACTCTAGATATTAATAAATTTCATTATTCCAATAAGTTCTTCCATACGAGAATTTGTCTAATTTAATGGTTAAATTAATTAACTGTATTTTTTTGTTTTTATTTTCTCAAAGCGAAACAAACATATACTTGGATAGAGTTGAGACATATCTTGGGTCCAAATACAAGAAGGTCGTATACCGCCAATATGATGACATCACATTCACAAATCAAACAGTACGAAATGAAGATGAAATACATCTGGACATACTAGGTATTGATACACTAGAAGATTGGTTTGGGGTTTGTCATCTTGTCCTCAACCACTGGAAATTGTTGTCTACATAAGGATATTGTCAACTTCTACCTCAATGGAGAAAAGTGCCTATAATTCTAACTTTAATTTGTTTGCTGGTAGACACTTTTATTGGGAAAAGAAAAGTGATTCAAATATTTTTAAATGGACAACAAAGATATCATAGACAATGAATACGGTTAGTTTCAGATTATCTGGCTTCTTGCACACAGAATCCCAAGATTCTGGGAGGGACCTTAGAAATAACATTTAAAGATAATTTCTTTGAAGTTAAAACAAATCCCAGAAACCATCATATAGTTAGGAGGGGGCCTTCTTTGTTTAAATTTAAGTGTTAAAACAGTTAATTGCTCAAGATTTAATTTCCTCTTCTGTCTAGGAGTGAGAAAAATATAGCCCATACCTCCACCTTTGACAGATCAGCTAAAAAACTAGTAAGTGGCTCCCAGGCACCCACATGTAACATTTCTATAAGTCACACAGCATTTCCATAAGTCACACAATGTATTCACTTGTTATGTCAAATGGCATGTCCATACATTGCATAGTATTTCCAGAGGTCACAAGGCATATCCATACGTCCAGATCTTATTTCTGTCGTGATATCTGTGTGTCTATTGGAGGCCATGTTCTGGCATGGCACCCTGAGAAGATGGATGTGCATGCTGACAAGGAGGAATTTTTACTTTTCTTGGCTCCGCGTCAGCCTCTTGGGCTTTTCAACCCCTGGAGGGAGGTCTGTGGTATTCAGTTTCCAGTGCTTTTGAATGGACCCTTCAAAAAAAGTAACAGTATTATATTTGTTTTCTCTAGGATTCTGGCCAAATGCACTAAGATAAATAACACAATATGACCCTCTAGATTCCTTTATTTATACACACACACACACAAACCCCACTTTTTAGAAAAGGAAAAGCAAGCATAGTGTTTGAGATGGTAGAATTGCCATGGGCGGCAAAGAGGTGCTTTACTTCATTAGTATCTAGTATCTTCCATGTCTCTTCGGGGTTCTGATACTAATAGTTATAGCACGTGTTTAAGGAGAGTTCTGTCTGCTTTATTGTTGTTTAGTCACTAACTGGTGTCAGACTCTTTGCAACCCCATGGACTGTGGCCCCCCAGGCTCCTCTGTCCATGGGATTTCCCAGGCAAGAATACTGTAGTGGGTTTCCATTTCCCCCTCCAGGGGATCATCCCAACCCAGGGATCAAACCTGCATCTCCTTCATTGGCAGGTGGATTCTTTACCACTGAGCCATCAGGGAAGCCTTAGTTCATCTCAAAACCATCTCTGTTTCAGAATTTTTAGAGCCACAAATTCTATCTGCCTTCAAATAGAAGTTTTATAATAAATTATATACCTCCAGCTCTTAGCATGGGATAAAAAAGAGAGTAAAATGAAGGGTCAATTTGTGAGAGATAATAGCCCTGGGTCAATGAAAACACCTTGCAGTTTCTCCCAGTCTTCCACTAGGGTAAAGGGGGGTGGCTGCAGAACAAAAGGTTTAAATGGTGAGGTTGGTCAAGAAAGAAAATGTTCAATTTCTAAATTGTGTGTTTTCATAGGCATTAACTAATGCTCATCGAAGTAAGTTTTCTAGAACTGGAGCTTATAAAAATTCTAGATGATTTAAATTTTCCAGGCAAAAACCATGTGTCATAAAACAGCAATGGTCCATTTGTTAAATGTGTTTGTGTTTCATTTGGCTGCATGTTAAGGAATATAATAAGTCACTGTGTATATCTTAAGGGGGCAGATGACTCATAATTTAAAATAAATAACAACTATCCATCCATTTTTCTTTTTGTATTTCCTAGGTCCTATAATATTTCTCAGCCCTGGTGAGAAAATCTATGTTGTCTTCAAAAATAAAGCCTCAAGACCATATTCTATTCATGCTCATGGAGTGAAAACAGACAACCCCACTGTTGTTGCAACACAGCCAGGTACCTGCTTTGGGAGAAAGAAAAGTCCCAAAGCTTTTATGCAGGACTGTGAGGATAACATCTGCTCTTTCCCCCCCCTTTTTTTGTTTGTTTCTTTCTTTTGTGAAATACCTACTATATTCCATGCCTATTTCTTTATTGAGGTATAGTAACTGATTTACAATATTATACTAGTTTTGGGTGTACAACATAGTGATTCAAAATTTTTATAAATTATACTCTATTTATTATAAAATACTGGCTTTATTCCCTATGCTGTACAATATATCCTTATAGCTTATTTATTTTATACATAGTGGTTTGTACCTCTTAATCCCCTGCTTCTATCTCGCCTTTCCTCACTTTTCTGTCCCCAGTGGTAACCACTAGTTTGTCCTCTATATCTATGACTGTTTCTTTTCTGTTATATTCACTAGTGCTTTATTTTTAGATTCTACATATAAGTGATAGTATAGTATTTGTCTTTATGTAGTTGACATTCCATTAAACATAATACCCTCCAGGTCCATCTGTGTAGTTGCAAATGGCAAAATTTCGTTCTTTGTAATGGCTGAGAGAAGTGAAGTTGCTCAGTCGTGTCTGACTCTTTGCAACCCCATGGACTGTAGCCTACCAGGCTCCTCCCTCCATGGGATTCTCCAGGCAAGAGTACTGGAGTGGGTTGCCATTTTCCTTCTCCAGGGGATCTTCCCAACCCAGGGATTGAACCCGGGTTTCCCGCATTCTAGGCAGATGCTTTAACCTCTGAGCCACCAGGGACTCAATGGCTGAGTAGTGATATATATATATATTCATCTCCTTCATCTATTCATCTGTTGAAGGACACTTAGGTTGCTTCCATATCTTGGCTATTGTAAATAATGCTGCTATGAACACTGGGGTCCATGCATCTTTTCAAATTAGTGTTTTCATTTTCTTTGGATGTATATCCATAAGTGGAATTGCTGGATCATATAGTAGTTCTGTTTTTAGTTTTTTGAGGAACCTTCATACTGTTGTCCATAATGGGTTGTTCCAACTTACAAACAAAATCAAAGTTAGCAGAAGAAAAGAAAACATTAAGATCAGAGCACAGATAAATGAAATAGAGATTTTAAGAGTAATATAAAAGATCAATGAAACTAAGAGTTAGCTCTTCAAAAAGATAAAATTGATAAACATTTAGTCAGATTCATCAATAAAAAAGAGAGAGAGTGCAAGTAAATAAAATAAAAAATGAAAGAGAACTTACAACTGACACCACAGCAATACAAATTATCATAAGAGATTACTACAAACAATTATATGCTAATAAAATGGACATCCTAGAATAAATAGATAAATTCCTAGAAATATGCAATCTTCTGAGATTGCATCAGGAAGAAAAATTGAAAACATGAAATGAAACTGAATCTGTTGAAAAAACAACAACAAAGTCCAGCACCAGATGGCTTCATGGCTGAATTCTACCTAACTTTTAGAAAAGAGTTAACACCTATCCTTCTCAAACTCTTTCAAAAAATTGCAGATGAAAGAATGCTTCCAAACTTATTCTATGAGGCCAGCATCACCCTGATACCAAGACCAAACAAAGATACCACAAAAAAAGAAAATTACAGGCCAATATCACTGATAAACATAGATACAAAAATCCTCAAGAAAATACTAGCAAACTAAATCCAATGATACAATAAAAGGGTCATATACCATGATCAAGTAGGATTTATCCCAGGGATGCATGCTAAGTCACTTCAGTTGTGTCCGACTCTTTGCGACCCCATGGACCCCATGGACCGTAGACTGCCAGCCTCTTCCATCCATGGGATTCTGCAGGCAAGAATGCTGGAATGGGTTGCCATTTCCATCTCCAAAGGATCTTCCTGACCCAGGGATCAAACCTGCATCTCTTATGTTTCCTACATTGGCAGATGTGTTCTTTACCACTAGCGTCACCTGGGATAGTTCGTTCCACAAGTCAATCAATGTGATACATCACATCAACAAATCATCAACAAATTGAAGATTAAAAGGATATGATCATCTCAATAGATGCAGAAAAAGCTTTTGAAAAATTAAACAACTATTTATGATAAAAAGTCTCAACAAATTGAGTACAGAGGGAACATACCTCAACATAATAACGGCCATATATGACAAGACCACAGCTAACATCAAACTCAACAGTGAAAAGCTAAAAGTGTTTCCTCTATGATCAGAAGCAAGACAAGGATGCCCACTCTCACCAGTTTTATTCAACATAGTATTCAAAGTCCTAGTCACAGCAATCAAACTAGAAAAAGAAATAAAAGGAATCCAAAACTGGAAAAGAAGAAGTGAAACTCTTACTGTTTGCAGATGACATGATACTGTACATTGAAAATCCTAAAGCCACCACCAAAAAACTCCTTGGGCTCATCAACGAATCTGATAAAGTTGAAGGATACAAAATTTATGTACAGAAATTTATGCATTTATATACACTAACAACAAGATATCAGAAAGAGAAATTAATGAATAAATTAAGAAATTAATCCCATTCACAATCACACCAAAAGAATAAACTACCTAGAAACAAACCAACCAAAAGAGGTAAAAGACTTGTACTCAGAAAGTACAGAAAGCTCTTGTACGCTGAGAAAAAAATTTGAAGACAACACAAACAGATGGAAAGATATTCCATTCCTGGAATGAAAACAAACTATCCCACTGAAAATAAACAAACACGGCCAAGTAACTGCTTTGGGGAAAAGAAAAGCCCCAAAGCTTTTATGCAAGACTGTGGGGCTAATGTTCTTTCTTAAATAGGATTATAGTTCCAGGTGAGAGACATTAGTGGACTAGGAAGGAGAGGGGGCGACAGAGGATGAGATGGTTGGATGACAACACTGACTCACTGGACATGAGTTTGAGCAAATTCTGGGAGATGGTGAAGCACAGGGAAGCCTGGAGTGCTGCAGTCCATGGGGTCCCAAAGAGCTGAACCTGACTTAGCAATTGAACAACAGCAAGAAGGGCCTGAAGAACAAGTTTGAGAGAGAAGTTGCTTTTGCAAATGAAGTTTGCTTCCAGGATAGGGCACCATGTGTATACAATTTGTGTGCAGCTCTCCCACCTCTTTACCTCTCCAGTTGTCAGGTATTTATGCTGTGTTCAATGTCTGCAACTCAAGTGCCAAAGTAGGAGTTGAGTACAAGGTGCAGTGTGTGAGGGAGGAGGCAAGGGAAAGAGTTGAGCAGCTAAGAAAAAGGGAGAAACCTCATGTGCTAATCATCGTGACATCACCCTGTACAGCATGCCACTCAGCATTCTAAACTCAAAGGAAATGAATGCTTTTTAATAAAAATGCCCAGGAGGGAGACCCTAAAATGAAGATTTGTGTGCAGACAGTGGTCTTGGGATAAACAACTTTGGGGGAATAAAAAAAGAAAGAAGCAAAATTGGACAGGGAAAAAAGGTTTAACAGAGATGTAACCTCAACAGAAGTCACAGCCACAACTCTGAGAAATTTCAGATTGGGTAGCCTGAAGCAACTTAGCAGCAGCAGCAGCAGCTCTCCTGAGTTGGGGTAAGAGAACTGACACCTTTGTATCCCTGCCCAGTCATTGGATGCAGGCATGGGGGACGTGGCTGTTGATACCTGGTGGAGTATATTTCAAGGGGGATATAAAAGAGGCATCCAGAATGTCCTCTTGGAGAAAGAAATGGCAACCCACTCTAGTATTCTTGGCTAGAGAATCCTATGGGCGGAGTAGCCTGGTGGGCTGCTGTCCATAGGGTCGCACAGGGTCGGACACGACTGAAGTGACTTAACATGCATGCATGCATTGGAGAAGGAAATGGCAACTCACTCCAGTGTTCTTGCCTGGAGAATCCCAGGGAGAGGGGACCCTGGTGGGCCGCCGTCTATGGGGTCGCACAGAGTCAGACACGACTGAAGCGACTTAGCAGCAGCAGCAGCAGAATGTCCTCTAAAGGTGCCCATAACAATAAGTAGTTCTGGGAATTAAGGGTATCAAAGAAAGAGTCAAATTCAGAAGAAAAAAAAAAGATTTGTGGGGCAGAAAGACTAAAGATAGACTTTGATGATAGGTGGAACATTCCCTTTTGATTTTAAAAGTAGACAGTCCTACCATGGGACCAAGATGAATCTCCTGCCAAGGGAGTTTGCAAGTCAGCACTTTGTTCTGATTAGCCAGGAAAGGATCACATTACATGCATTTCACTAACACTTCTGAGTACCTGCTGTGTCCCTGGATCTGTGCAGTGTGCTGGAAGGAGAGGGCTAATACTAAGATGATTGTTCAAGATTTGGAACTGGGGAGGCTGAGGATGGGGTTGGTTAGTAGAGAAGGAAGACTATGTCACAGGTGCTTGGAAACACCTCTGGAAGGGAGAGATGTAGAATGATACAGCAAGGGGTGAGGGTGGGGACCAAAAGAACTTTCCCGCAAGAGTCAAGAAGATTCAAATTAATGCAAACAGCCTTGGGGGTGGGGAGGGGAAGGAGGTGCATGTGATCTTCAGATTGGAAGGTTCGGAGCTGTGATTCAAAACAATTCTGTCACATTTCAAAGACTGAGTTATCTTCACGACAGTAAGTATTTGTTGAACAAGTGAATTAGATTTAACAATTGATATTTTTCAATGGCAGAATCACTATAAAGGTTTTTTTTTAGTTTACTTGTTTATTTTTGGCTGTGCTGGGCTTTCTCTAGTATCAGTGAACAGGGTCTACTCTCTAGTTGCGGTGCGCGGGCTTCTCATTGCGATGGTTTCTCTTGTTGCTCTAGAGCTCTAGAGCACTGGCTCAGTATTTGTGGCACATGGACTTTGCTGTCCCTTGGCACATGGGATCTTCCTAGACCAGGGACTGAACCCATGTTCCCTACATTGGCAGGCAAATTCTTTACTGCTGAGTCATCAGAGAAGCCCCCATTATAAAGTTTTGATCCTGTAATGCTGAGAATCTAACAACCAACCCTGACAGTGACATCAACCTTGCCCTGTGGGTCAGAAGACGTAACACCAAGGGCTTCCCTTCACCATCTTGTCTAATCCCTAAATTCCCATTTTATGTGCATGAGGAAAAGCAAAGTGAAGTAAAAGTGTTAGGCGCTCAGTCATGTTCAACTCTCTGTGACCCCATATGGACTGTAGCCTGTCAAGCTTCTCTGTCCCTGGGATCATCCAGGCAAGGACACTGGAGTTGGTTGCAACCTCCTCCAGGGGATCTTCCTGACTGAGCATGAAGAAACAGAAGTCTAAACCATGTAAACACATTGACTAAGATCACAAAGCCAGAAGCTGTGGAGCCAGGAGTGAAAACGAGGACTATGCTGTTTAATATCTGTATAGCTTTAGGGTTTGTTCATTTTCTGGTTTTCCGTAAAGAAATGCGATTTAAAAGATTCTGTTTAAACCCATTGCATTTACCTATTTCAGGAGAGATCCGAACATACGTTTGGCAGGTTCCTGAAAGATCTGGTCCTACCTCAAATGACTTTGAGTGCATACCTTGGTTTTACTATTCGACCGTGGACATGGTTAAGGTAAGCTTCAAATTCCAGTTTTTATACTTAGAAATTACGACAAAAGCAAGGTTTTATTTTTCTTTAAAATCTCAGTTTTATGTAAACTTTCTAAATACTGCTTAGGTTTTAATTCTATACAAGTTTGCATTTTTCAAGAGCAAAAAATTATTACATTATGATTACTTAGATTTAGGATATTTTCCAACATGTTACTGTGGATTGAAGTACATATATATATATGGAATATATATATATGGGATAAACACATATATATGTATAATTATATGATAATACCCTCTTCTTTGTTTCATTGAATAAGATTTAGTTTCCAGAAAATTAAGGATGAAGTTTTAAAATTCTGTAATTAGTTACAAATTAATGGACACACAGTATTTATCTTTTAAAAACTCTCAACTTGAGGTCCAGTTCATTTGTATTAAAAAAAAAAAGAGCTCATTTTCTGGCCTTTTAGTTATTTTTGGCCTGCTTTCCACCAAAACCAAGAGCAGACACAGACATTCAACCCCAAAAGAAAATAAATACAAACAAACCAGGAATCCCAACTGAAAGTGGCTGCAAGAACAAATGTATCATTGGTGGGGGAGGATCCATGACCTTTAGACAAGTCTGTCAACCAACTCCAATGCAAGGGAATTCTAATTAAAACCGAAGTTCTGTTTTTTAATTAAAATTTCAAAGATAAAGCTAAATCTACTCAGGAATGTATCTAAAATCCCTTTCAAGAGTTTGTTGTTCACTTTGGACCTCAACTCTAATGAGTGAGATGATGATTTTTTTTTCCAATCAAGAATTTAGCAAGTTATTTGTGGAAATTCTGATTTGAAAAAAAAGAAAAAAGGAAGAGAATTTAGCAAGTCAAATATTGTTCCTTATGCTCAGAGTTAGAACCCTAATCATTCAAAACTCAGGATCTAACCTCACTCAAACAAAAACTTGTTCCCACTCTTTTCCTTGTCTGGGGGAGTTTTTTAGCTGTGGACACAGTTCATCATCTTGCTTTGTCTCTCCAGGATCTTAATAGTGGACTGGTAGGTCCTTTGATTGTATGTCGAAAAGACACCAAAGAAAACATAGTTCACCGTGTTCTCCTCTTCCTGAGTTTTGATGAGAATGAATCCTGGTACACTGAAGAAAACATCAATACCTATGCTCAAGAACCAAACCAAGTAGACAGGAATGATATTACTTTTAAACGAAGCAACAGAATGCATGGTAATGTCCACTCACTAACTCACTGACTGGCGCCTACAGGTGGTTCTGCCCAAAGGGAACAGATAAAGGTTTGCATCCGTCACTCTCAGCACAGTCTAAAGAACACAATCCATAGAGCTGGGGTGCAGATCACATAGACTAGGGGCCAGCAAACTTTTTCCATCAGGGGCTGGATAGTAAAGACTTTAGACTTGTAGACCATAGCGTTTCTGCCTTGAACTCTTCTACTCAACCCTTGTGACACCAAAACACTCACATGTAAGTGAGTATTTACATGCAAATGTAAGTGGCTTCAAGTCAGTAAAAGTGCACTGGAAATAGTATTTCACACAATTTTCACATCAGGAAATATATTTTTTTTTTATTTTGTTCAACTGTTGAGAAGTTTAAAAACCAGTCTTTGCTCATGAGCAGTAGAGAAAAGGACAGTGAGTGAGCTGGAGCTGGCACTCAGGCTGTAGACCACTGTCCTAGCAGCGTGGTGAATTCTAATGTCCCTGGAGCCCTGAGGACAATGTAAAACTGAGGATATCCGCTAACATTCCTTGAAGGTCTAACTACATGCTCTAAAGCACTGTCTGAGGCCTTGAGGAGATACAAAAGCCATAAGGTGGATCATCTCTCAAGTTGTTCAGCGTGTTTCCACAGTAAAAGGCTGACTCAAAGGGATGCTCTGACAGCATTATAAATAGCACTGTGTTTTAAATTCTTATTTGGGAGGTCAAGAAAGGTTTCATGAAGGTGAGGAGAACTTTGAGTATTTAAAGATGCCTAGGAGCCTCTCTAGTGGAAAACGAAGGGAATGACCTTCCGGGTGGATGGAAGAAGGTAAGCTAGGTCACAGAGCACCTGGAAAGAAAAAGCCATCAGTGTGGGGAATGAATACCCTGTTAAGAATTTAAACTTGATCTAAACCAGGGTTTCTCAAAGTTGACACTATTGACATTTTTGGTTGGATAACTCCTTGTGGGGGAGCTGTCCTATTGTAGGATGTTTAGCAGAGCCATACTCCCAACCCCCTAGATGCCAGTAGCCCTTCTGCTCAGGTTGTGAGAACTAAAAAAATGTCTCCAGACACTGCCTCCCTTAGAGGAGAAGATCCTGTTGAGAACCACTATGCTAAAGGTTTCAAGAGCAGTGAGCTAGAGAACAATAGAAATAGATGTATGTGTTCCGAACAATTCTGGCAGTTGTGCTCCAAGTGTGGCCCATGAACCAGTAGTAGTGGCAGCCCTTCAGAGTTTGTTAGAAATGCAGTATTTCAGCCTTCACACACCCAGTGGATCACAATCTGCATTTTAACAAGATTCCCAGCCATGCACACACTAAAGTTTGAGAAGCACTGATCTAAAGCAGCGTGTCAGTGTCTCCTAGTTTTTTCCTGTTACTTCCCTCCATCAGCTAAAAGCATTAGAGCTCAACCTCCACAGATAAATGGTTATTAATTACATATGATATGTGTGTGCCCTTGTGCTCAGTCGTGTCTGACTCTTTGCGACCCCATGGACTGTAGCCCACCAGGCTCTTCTCTCCATGGGATTTCCCAGGCAAGAATACTTAAGTGGGTTGCCATTTCCTCTTTCAGGGGCTCTTCTTGACCCAGAGATGGAACCCATGTCTCTTGTGTTTTCTGCACTGGCAGGAGGATTCTTTTACCACTGAGCCACCTGGGAAGCCCAAAAAAAGGGCTTCCTGAATTAATTATATATTTGTGTCACTGTGATAATATATTCCATGTATTTCCAAAGACAGACACAAAATAGAAAAGGAAAAAGAAGGATATATAGTTTTTTATCTTAATATTTTCTTCCTATTACCCATTGGAAGCCATATCTGGTGAGGATTAAAGCGGGGGCAAGACAAGACCTCAGGCAAATGGCCATTCCTGGAGAAGGAAATGGCAACCCACTCCAGTATTCTTGCAGGGAGAATCCCATGGACAGAGGAGCCTGGCGGGCTGTAGTCCATGGGGTCGCAAAGAGTCAGACAAGACAACTTAGTGACTGAACAACAAATGGCCATTCCAGTCATACTCATGACAGGTCATGAAGGAAATGGGATCACACTGCTAATGTTCTGAGCCTATTGAGATAATTTCAAGTATGCTTTAAATTTATAGACCTATTCAAGTATCCACCAACTTAAGTATCCTTAGTTGTGAATTATTCTAGAACAACCCACTTATGTTAAAGTCAGTGCCTCATTTCCTCGGGCAAGGAAAAACTCTCCAGCATCAGACACACCCATGAAAGGGTGGCTTGGTCATGTTTAACAGCGTCCTTAGGCTAGCTTGAAAACCCTCATGGCCTCTGAACACATCATGGTGCTTTCTATAAGGTGTTTTTTAAAAAACATTATTTCAAATCCTGGTCGAATATAACAAACTGTGTCCCCCTCTCCACCCACAGCAATTAACGGAAGAATGTTTGCAAATAACCAAGGCCTGGTATTTCACGTGGGGAGTGAAGTGAATTGGTATCTGATTGGCATAGGGGATGAGTCTGGCCTGCACACAGTTCACTTTCACGGCCACAGCTTTGTCTTCACGGTAAGAGGCCTGGGCAGCTCCTCTTAATTACTAAAGTACCTTGTTATTGGGGTAGCATAGAAAGATAACAGGATAAGAAAGGAAATGACCACACCAGAACGCAAGTTCATTACATACAATCTGCAGTATGTCTGATGCAATAGTTACACATTTAGCTCTTTGTATCCTACAGACATTTGATGAATGCTTCTGAATACATGAATTGCACTTCTTCCTCTATTCTGATGTTTCTCAATAAGTAAATAAAACATCTATAATCATCTTAATTTTACCCCTCTTTCCCAACTTATCTTTTTAATTTTCAAACTCTCAGTCACATAAAATAAAAATACCTTGAACACGCCTATATATTTTTGCTGCATTTGCTTTCTCTCTGTTTTTTTTTTTTTTTTTTTTCTGAATCCAACGGAAAGTAAATTGCAAACATCACGACTGTTCACTCCTAAATACTAAAGCAGGTGTATCCTAAGAATGAAGACAATCCTGCCTCAACCACAATAATATTATCATACCCTTTAAATTAACATTCATTGATAATATAATCTAACATACAGTCCATTCAAATATCACTAGTTGGCCCCAAAATGCTAGTTGTAATGGTTTTTCTTTTAATCCCAGATCTAACCATTTATACTTAGCATTTGGTTGTCATTGTCATGGTGGTTTTAGTCACTAAGTCGTGTCTGAGTCTTGCGACCCCATGGACTATAGCCCACCAGGTTCCTCTGTCCATGGGATTTCCCAGGCAAGAATACTGGAGTGGGGTGCCATTTTCTTTTCCAGGGGATCTTCACAATGCAGGAATCAAACCCAGGTTTCCTGCATTGCAGGCAAATTCTTTACCAACTGAATATCTTTCCTAAAATCAGGATACCATATGACGTTTATTTCCCTGATCTTTCATGATCTTTCATTTTTGAAGAGTCCAGGCCAGTTTTGTAGAATGTGCCATATTCTGTATTGTTCTGATCATTTCCTTGTGATTGGATCCATGTCAAACCCCTTGGCAAGAACACTACCTAGGGGATGCTGTGTATTTCTCGTATATAACATCAAGAGGTACACAGTGTCAACAGGTCCTAATACTGTGAAGGTTAAAGTTTGATAAGTTTCTGAAGGTGATGGGTACCATTCTCCCCATTTTGAAAGTATCATTTTCCTATTGTAACTAATAAGTAATCTGTGAGGTGATTTTTATGTGGTTTATTACAACAGTTTTTCATCTTACAGTTTAAAAAGTATCCATTGATGATCCTTGCCTGACTCAGTTTTTCTAATGGGGATTCCAAATGGTGACTTTCCAATTCTACCATTCTTTTAACATTTGCTATAAAATTAAAATATGGAACTAGGTGTGAAGTGGCTTTACAGTTCCTTTATTTTATTATTATTATATTGCCATCTTTTTCTACTTTATGATTTCTTAGTTTCCTTATAGCTTCTGTCTGGTTTGCTTCCCATCCCTCCACCTGTCATACTTCTTTACAGTTGTTTTTCCTGACCATTCTTGCTGGCTATTTCTCTAGTTTATTATAAGTATTTTCAATTTTATCCTTCCTCTGTCTCCAAGTTAGTATCATTTATTTACGTAGAGAGCTTTCTCTTTATTTCCTCATCCTAATCCCTTATATAAATGTTAATGTGCAATGCAGGATCAATTATATTTTTTGCATTCGACACCTCAAACTTCCAATCTAACCGCTTGGCATGATACAGTCTATCTTTTACACATTTATAGAAGTTTCACATAAAGCTTTCCTGAATTCTAGATGCATTCCGTTCATAGTTTCTTTAATGCTTTGGGTCTATCATAGAAATAAATTATTATGTACAACTTAATTTAGACAAAGTTTTATTTGTGTGTTGCTTTCTTTCCTTTAATAAAAAAAATTATTCCCTGTAAATTTTTTTTGCTTAAAAAACTAATTTTATTATAGGGAATTTTATATAATAAAGTACACAGAATAATATAATGAATCTCTTTATCCATTGCCCAGGTCCAGCAGTCTTGACATTTCCATGCTTCCATCTACACTCCTCATATTTGTTAAGGAAAAACCTAGGGTTGTTGTTAAGTTCTTAGATGTTTATATTAGACTTTAAAAATTAGAATGCTGCTGCTGCTGCTAAGCCACCTCAGTCGTGTCCAACTCTGTGCGACCCCATAGACGGCAGCCCACCAGGCTTCCCCGTCCCTAGGATTCTCCAGGCAAGAACACTGGAGTGGGTTGCCATTTCCTTCTCCAATGCATGAAAGTGAAAAGTGAAAGTGAAGTTGCTCAGTCGTGTTTAACTCTTAGCGACCCCATGGACTGCAGCCTACCAGGCTCCACCGTCCACGGGATTTTCCAGGCAAGAGTACTAGAGTGGGTCACCACTGCCTTCTCCAAAAAATTAGAATAAAAGAGATTAAAACCCAGATATAGTTTTTTACAGTGTACTTATTGTTCAGTTCAGCAATGCCTGTGATATTCCTATAACCATGCCAAGTGCTATGTGGAGATGAAATCAGATTTATCTTTCAGGAGCTACATTTATATAAATGATCACAGTATAAGGTGTCAAATTAAGTGGAATTTATGGCAACACTTCTATAGTGGTGATTATAGCTAACCTTTGAGTTTTTATGTGCTAGATGATATGCTTAGTGTTTTGCATGGATTTTTCATTGAACCCACACAACTTTCCCGTGAAAGACATACTATTTTATCACCATTTTACAGGGAAGTGAAGGATGGACAAGATAAAGAACTTTCCTACAAGCAAGAAGTGTTAAACTTAGGATTTGAACCCCTGGCTCTCACTCCAGAGCCCCTCACTCAACCTCTTCACAAAACTGCCTTCCTTTAGAATGATCCAGTTTGTACCATGCAGACTAGTACCACCAGTTATCAACTCTAGCCGCCCATTCTAAATTCACCGCAGATGGATACAAGAAGTCTTTCCCTTCTCTTGAGGCTGAACTTATCTTTATTTAAAAAAATTTTTTTATTGGAGGATAATTGCTTTATAATGTGTTGGCTTCTCCCATACAACAAGAGGAATCAGTCATAATTATATACAGAGTGAGATAAGTCAGAAAGAAAAAAACAAGTATATATTAACACACGTATATATGGAATCTAGAAAAATGGTACTAAGGCTGAATTTAATTACTCCAGCAATGATCCAGCTGCTGGAATCTACTCTCTGGGACATCTAGGGACAGCAGAGCAGCCCTCTGGGGTTACTAACTGGGTCTTGGGACAGACCAGCCAGTCACCTCCTATTCCCTAAGGCTATGATTTCCTTCGTATACATTTCCAGGTATATATGGTACATTTCCCAGTACCTTGTGCACGCCTTGAAGTGAAAATGTGCTCAGTTGTGTCTGACTCTTTGCGACCCCATGGACTGTAGCCTACCAGGCTCCTGTCCATGGGATTTTCCAGGCAACAGTACTAGAGTGGATTGCCATTTCCTTCTCCAGGGGATCTTTCTGATCCAGGGATTGAACCCAGGTCTCCCGCATTGTAGACAGATGCTTTACGGCCTGACATTGTCAATTCATTTAAATTGTTTCTTAAATTTTCTGACATCTTAGAAATGTATCTAATGTCATCCTTATTATTGTCACCTTTGATGCAAAATTAATTTCCCTAAATAGCAATGACTTAAGGCCCCACTCTGCCTCTAGTGGGAAATAGTTCAGCCTTCCTCCTCTCTACCTTCCAGTTTCTCCAGAGAGTCTTAACAGCCTAAATTTCTTCTAGTCATTTACAACTCTCACTTCCTGCATCTGCTCAGCTTCCTGCCTTCTCCCCTAACTCCTGTGGCTGGTATTTTCTCATCTCTCTGAGCAGCTCCAAATTGGAATACACCCCCATTACTTAAGATTTACCTGTGCAAGTATAAAATCAAGGACATTGTGGGTCATAGAGTTCAAGTGAAATTTTGGGGGTAAGTTAGAGGGGTTTTATTATTATTATTACACAGTGAAACTGTTATTGTTGTTATCAGTTGACATTAAATGTCGCTGTTTTTAATTTTCCTTCCACCATGAACCTTTGGCTCTCTTGCTTTTTACTGTCACTCTCAACACTTCTTTCTCTGCATTCTTCCTCTCTTGACTCTCTTCTCTCTTCTCTTCAAATTATTCTGGACCCCATCATGAGCTGCACTCTCCAACACATCCCCCACCCTCCAAACACCTCCCATCTATCAATATGATGCAGAGAAATTCAATCCCTCTTACTCTTTTTCTAATCCATCCAAGCCAGGCCTTGCACTTCATTTATCAAAATCAAAGTAGCCTACAGACGAGATAGTCTGCTAAACCTCAGGTTTTCTGTTTAGGGGAGGAATTAGCCATTAAGCCCTCAGCCTTCAGGCTCAACCCCAGAGAGCAGAGATGTGGCTCTTCTCTTTCCTGAAACTGTGATTTTTCCTGATTAGTTACATCTTGAGAAATGGTCATATTCATGTCACCAACATCCCTAGTTACAGTTAGAACATTTGGGATTTGTGAAACTGATGTTCTCTGAAACCTGTAGCACTCTGTATGAGACTCTGACAAGGTATCTAAAACCTATACTCACACAAGCACCCTTTTAGAGCGAGATGTTTCTCCTGTGGCGTTTCGCTAAAAAGCCCTGGGACTTCCTTCGCCAAACTCTCAATTGTATTCAGAGGAGAGGTTCAGTGGCACCTAATGCTTTCTAATCATCATCTGATAAAGTACATACAAGAGAGGAGTTATAGCAAACGGTAAGTTGGGTAAACCAGGAACAAGTGAAGGGCAGGGAAACCTGGTGTCCTTGGGGCTGCAGTCCTTGGGGCTGCAGAGTCGGACATGCTTTAGAGGCTGAACGACAACAAAAGGTGTAAATGACAGATATCTCTTAAAAGCTATTTAATTGTGTTTTGCCTTTTTTGTTGAGGACATGGGAGCGTTTCGCTCTGATGTGTATGACCTTCCTCCTGGGAGCTATCAAACTGTAAAAATGTATCCAAAAGATGTTGGAATATGGTTATTTCATTGCCATGTCAACGTTCACATCGGGGCAGGAATGGAAAGCGTTTACACTGTAATCGAGTGAAAAGGTATGTGAAATTCATTAGAAGTGCTGATATTTAAATAAATTCATATAAAAGTGTTTATATAAGTATATCTGATCTACTGAATATTTACATTTACAGTAATCAAAGATTACTGTTTTGATGTGACCAAGATAATCTAGCTTATTTTCTTTATAAATTTAGGTAAATTGTGTATAATCTGATAAAAGATATTTTAGAGTTAAATGTAATTTCTAGATTCCTATAATATCTGCATCCAGATTTGAACAGATAGTTCATGAAGATGAAATACAAGTGACTACTGAACCTATAAAGATATACAAACTTGCTTATAATCAAATCACTTAAAATTGCATTTAGACAACAATAAGATACTTTTGAATAAGAAAGCAATCTATTTGGCAAGGTTTTTTTTCACTGATAGTATCAATAACAGTGTGGTGAGAGGGTAATTGCACATACTTTGGTGGAAGTATATACTGTTTTCACAGTTCTGGTAAGAAACTATTGATAAGTAACAATTCTAATAATTTCATTTTCACATTCAAGTGACATTTTATTTTCTCTCATTTCCATCTCCCCCTTCTCGGATACATTTTATTAGCAACTTTTTATGAAAATAGTGTCTTTGTTACTGAGATTTTTATCAGTTCCTTGGTTACTTAGACTATTCATGAAATCATTATCCTTTGGTCTTTTGACAGAATGATTCTAACATTTTGACTCAGTAATTTTACATGACAGTTGATCTCAGAAAATTATCAGCAATACTGAAAAATATTTGTCACTATGTAATTTTATGCTGGTAGAAAACTTAAAATTAGGAAATGATCTATTATAAGTTTTGCTACATTTATTATCTGAAGTATTATCCCATTTAAAAAATCATGCCTTAAAATTTTAATGGGAAAATACTTATAATACAATACTAAGTGGTTAAAACCAGTCTACAAAATAGTATTTGAAATATAATCCAAATTTTATATATATATATATATATATAATAGATATATGTACATTAACAGAAATGTTAATGGTCACTTTCTCTAGGTGGTGAAATTCTGAGTGAGGTTTATTTTCTTCTTGTATGCTTCTACTTCTGCTTTTACTTTTAAAAGCAGATTACTTTTAAAATCAGGAACACTATTGAACATATATGTCATACACTATTTAAAATATGCTGTGCCACTCTTGAGTTCTTTGGGATCCTCTTTGAATTTAAGGACCACATTTCTTACAAAACCAAAGATGTATTAGCTCCAAATATAATTTTTACCTACAATAAAATATTAACATCAAGAATAATATTATTAACACAGTAATAGTAATTATTACTCTTATTCCTGTAATCATTCATATTCATTCTTTTTTAATTGAAGTATTGTTGATTTACAATGTTGTGGTAGTTTCAGGTATATAGCAAAGTGATTCAGATATACATATATTTAATACATATATATTATATATATATAATATACATATATTCTTTTTCAGATTCTTTTCCCTTATAGGTTATTACAAAATATTGAATATAGTTCTCTGTTATACAGTAGGTCCTTGTTGGTTACCTATTTTATTTTATTTTTATTTTGGCTATATTGCATGGCTTATGGGATCTTAGTTCCCTGACTAGGCATCGAACTCATGTCCCCTGCAGTGGAAGTGCTGAGTCTTAAACACTGGACCACCAGGGAAGTCCCAGTGATGTATTTTATGTATAGTAGTGTATATATGTTAATTCCAAACTCCCAACATATTCATCCTTAATAAACGATATTTTGGTGTGCTGTCCAAGAAACAAACTCCCCACTTTTAACGTGGTTTCTCTGGGAAACTAGGTTTTTGTGTTACAAATACTCTAAAGCAAAACTTGGTTGGGTCTTCAGGTCTTTCTGCCCACATGGCAGAGTGACAGTGATGTTGCTATTGATTTGGTGAGTAAACTTTTCTTGCAAAAGCACTGGTAGTCATTTTAAGGATGTTCTTAAGACTTATTCAAACTTAATATTTTTTCCTTAAATTTATGTAACCATTTTAGTTTAACATTCCACCCTGAAACTGTGTGAAACTTCTTTTCTGTAGCACAAATATCTGCCTGCTATGAATGTTGACAAGTCCGGGAGCAGAGTTAAAGTTGATGAAGAAGAAAAACTTTAGGAATGAAGGAGTATAGGAGGGGCTGTCTAAAGATGTTCATGGCAATGTGCCAGGAAAACTAGCTACAAATAAAAGTTTTCTTGGTAAACTTTGTGTATGAGCTGCTTCATCTTTCTGTCCATGGAATAGCATCTGTAGGGCTGTAACAAGGCTTTTAATAAATAGCAGTGGAAGTGGGCAAGCGAGACAAAAAGGGTAGGTGCAAATAAAAGTCTAGCTCAGGTAGAAAAAAAAAACTGTTGCCTCATGGTTGCAAGATGGTTGCTATAACTCCATACATTACTTCTAGGTTGAAGACAGAGAAGAAGGAAAACTAACCACACCTTTTCCTTTTATCAACAAAGCAAAAATCTTCCAAGGAGACCCAGCCAATTTCTGCTTATATCTCATTGGTCAAACAGCTATTATCTGGCTACTCTTCACTACAAAAAAGGCTGGAAACAAGCCTTTGTAGCCTCTATAATGTAAATAACAGGGAAAAGGAATTAGAAATTTCTTGTGGTTTGGCTAACAAGTCTCTGCCTTAGAAAATAAGTAAGAATATTTGCAAGCAGGAATTAGTTAAACAAAAGCATTCAACATGAGAATTGAAACCAAAATCACTTTTCATTCTTTTCACTTTTTTGCCTCTGAATTTCATAAGTAAGGCATGAATACATGGAATATTATCAAGTAAATCCAAGACATGATATCATTTCACCACAAAATACTCCAATATGTGTCTCCAGAAGAGGACTTTAAAAATTAATATACTAATAAAGTGATTGTAACATGAAACAAAATTGACAATATTATTTTACTCTTTGATATTGAAACTAATAAGAACATGTAAAGCTTAGAGGCAACTAGAACCCCCCACTCACCCCAAGAAACATCCAAGACTCAGAGTTTTTAAAAGTTTTGCTGATAAAACTAGAATATTCTTTAAGAAATTGCAAAAAGTATTGACCAGATCTCACCAAGAATAATCCCTAATTCATGCACTCATTCATTTATTTAAGAGCATAATCTTAGATTTGGGGATTCAGAGATGGACAGGAATCATAGTCTATTAAAATCAACCCTGATTTAATGGACATGTGGAGTGTGATTTAGTGACTGGAGTTGAGTGGAAGAGTAAATGTCTGCATGCGTTTTTTTTTTTTTTTTTTTTTTTTTAAGTTGGCTGTGCCAGATCTTAGTTGTGGCATTCAGGATCTTCAATCTTTGTTGTGGCATGTGAACTCTTAGTTGCAGGATGTGCGATCAAGTTACCTGACCAGGAGTCGAACCCAGACACCCAGCATTGGGAGGGCAGAGTCTTAGCTACTTGACCACCAGGGAAGTCTCTGCAATGCAGTCTTAACAGGGAAGAGTCAAAGACTGAGAATGTGTCAGTGGGCTGTGTCTCCTGTACAGTTATTGGAAGGTGCTTCTTATTCTAACAATTAGTACCTAACCGTATCTAAACAGAAACACTGTTAGTACAAAAGAAAAATTTTAAATTAAAAAACTAAAGGAACATGCTTTAAGAAAATACACTTGGGAACTTCCTGAAGGTCCAATGGTTAAGACTTGGCACTTTCACTGCCATGGGTTTGATCACTGGTTGAGCAAACAAGATCCTGCAAGCCACGTGCTAAAGCCAAAAAAAGGAAATATACCTTTTTGCTCAAATTCTATATTTACTAAGACAACTTTTCTGAGTAAGTCTATTTTCTGAGTATAAATATAAATATTTTCTGAGTAAGTCTATAAACAAAGTTTTTCAGAGGCCAATAATATATGCCCATCTTGCTTTACTTTTCAATGTATAAATTACTATATTGATATATTCTCCAAGTTTGTTTAAAATCAATTAGCCCTCTGAACCTGGTCATCTTTATGTAAACCGACAAAAAGAAGGTTCTGAATCCATCAACTGCCAATCAAAACCCTGAACAGAATTCTTCCAAAGGGCAGAGCAACTTGGAGGCCCAGCCTGACACAGTCTGGAGCCAGGCTCTCATGCCCTTAGGTCCACTGTGCAGCTCTGGGAGGCAGGCCTGTAATTGCATTCCAGCTACGCCACTCACTAGCCATGGAATCTTGGGCAAAGTATAAAATCTCTCTCATCCATAGTTTCTTTATCTTTAAAATGAAGATATTCTTGATGTTTAAAAAAAAGAGAAAGAGAATAGGCCCCAAATTGACTCACATATGCTAAGCCCTATGTCACCAAACTGGGACTTAATACTGAAAATAAAAGCATTGGCTTCTCCCAAGAATGGAACTTTAATCCAGTTGATCTGGAATTACCTGGTTAGCACTACTTGCAATTCAGTTCTAAAAGGCTTTGAAACCATGGTGCTGGAGAAGGCACCCGGAGTTTGAGCAAGCTCTGGGGGTTGGTGATAGACAGGGAAGCCTGGCACGCTTGCAAAAAGTCAGACACAACTGAGCGACTGAACTTGACTGACTGATGGCTGATTCATGTTGGTGTACAACAGAAACCAACACAATATTGTAAAGCAATTATCCTCCAATTAAAAATTAATAAATTTTCTTAAAAAAAAAAAAAAGAAAGACACCCCTGCCCCTGTTGGTTTTGAAGATGGGAGGGGGCCATTAGCCAAGGACTGTGGGCAGCCTCTAGAAACTGGAACAGACTGGAAATAGCTTCTCCCCTAGAACTTCCTAAAAGAAACAGGCCCACTGATATCTTGATTTTAGTCCAGTGACACATATGTCAGATTTTCAGCATACAGAACTGTAAGATAATAAATGTATATGTTTAAAGTCACTAAGTTTATGGCCATTTGTGACGCAGCAATAAAAAACTTTTACACATCTATCTAATTGGTTGCTGTGAAAATTAAATGAGATAAAATGTATAAGGCTTTTTCACACTGTGTTGGCATACAGTAACCATCTAATAATTATGAGTAGACTATAGGCTTCCCGGGTGGCTCAGTGGTAAAGAATCCACCTTCATACAGGAGACAGGGTTCAATCCCTGGGTCAGGAAGATTCCCTGGAGAAGGAAATGGCAACCCACTCCAGCATTCTTGCTTGGAAAATCCCATGGACAGAAGAGCCTGTTGGTTTACAGTCCATGGGTTTGCAGAAGAGTCAGACATGACTTAGTGACTAAACAACAACATTATTAGAGTTAACATTCATTCATTCTTTCAATATTTATTAAGCTATGTATCAAGCACCATGCTAGGTTCTTGAGATTCAATATAAAACAGAGCATAGTTGTACCAAGGAAGCCATCTGAGGAGACAGTCACATAAACAGACCATTCTGATATAAAACATGTACAAATTATGTTTTTAAATTTTAATATTTTATGATGTGTGACATCTTCGGGGGAACTTGCTAGCTGGGGAGGGACTGCTGCTTCCAGAGCTAGTTATTTCCTTGAAATTGTAACAACTTGTTGTGAGCCAGACTTTTATATACAAAAACCCCTCAATCCCAAGTCCATATCCCTAGTTGCCTCCTTGTGGTTCTCTTTCATTGTTAATAAATGAAATCCTTTGCTTTCTATATTATTCAAGGGAGAGAAAGAACAAGGATGAAAGAACAATTGAAAACCTTATGCCATTAAAGAAAAAAATCCCCTTTCCCTTAATGCTGTAGACATCAATACCATAGATAAGAGTTTTTGCTAGATTAGAGTTTTGGCTTTCTCTCTTCCCCTGCCTATGGCCCCTTAACCTGACAGAAGGTGATGAGTGAGACCTTGATCCACTAATGGGCAGCCAAAGGAGATGAAGTCATCAAGGACCTATCTGCCGATCATTCCCTAAGCAGTCCTGAATTGATCCATGGCAGAGAAGAGGTTAGGCCATGCTCGCCCTGCACTGAGTCAGTCAGGGACTCACTATCAAAGTTCTGCGTGTGACCCACTCACTGATGAAATTCCAGAGTCATGCAATTTCCTGTGAAAAAGACAACACTGTGGGGAGTCTGACTGGTCAAGGCCAGAATGACCTGCTATTTATATTCACTGTCTCCTGCTGTCACAGTGGTGGTTGCTTTGTTAATAATTCTGGAGACATAGAGTAGAGGTTAAGAGCCAGTTCTCACGAGTCAGCAAGAGACAAATTAGAGGACTTCCCTGTGGTCCAGTGGTTAAGAACTGCCTGCCAATGCAGGGGGCGTGGACATGGGTTCAATCTCTGGTTCAGGAAGATTCTACATGCCGAGGGGCAGCTAAGCCCACACACCACAACTATTGAAACTGTGGTAGAGCCCAAGAACCACAGCTACTGAGCCTGCACTCCCTAGAGCCTGTGTTCCCCAAGAGAAGCCCCATCAATGGGAAGCTGCACACTGCAGCTAGAGAGTAGCCCCTGTTCCCTGCAACTAGAGAAAGCCAGTGCACAGCAACAAAGACCCAGCACAGCCAAAAATAATTAATTATTTTTTTAAAAAGAAACAAATTAGAGTATAAGCATGAAGATGGTTGGATGTCATCACCGACCCGATGGACATGAGTTTGAGCAAGCTCCGAGAGCTGGTGATGGACAGGGAAGCCTGGCATGCTGCAGCCCATGGAGTCGCAAAGAGTTGGACACGAATGAGCCACTGAACTGAATGAATAGTGGAGGTAACAAAAAGACTGCGTCTTGCCAGCCAGATACAGCTGGAGCGATATTCTGTAGCCATTCAGAATTTTGATTGCTAAATGTAGAGAAGAACCACCCAGTCCAGAAGTCTTTCTGTTGACAAGAAAAAAAATTGTGGAAAATAATGAAGAGTTGTGATATGTGGGGATTCCCTGGTGTTCAAGTGGTTAGGACCCTGGACTTTTACTGTTGAAGGCTTGGATTCAGTCCCTGGTTGGGGAACTGAGATCCCACAAGCTGAGGCCTTCGCTCCCCCTACTCGCAAAAAAAACCCCAAATTTATATATAACTCTACTTGGGTTACTAAATGGTTAACTCGGGAATACAGTAATTAATTATAACAAGCTACAAAGTTATACCTTGGGGTTCTGAGGTAAAAATCTGACAGGGACTTCCCTGGTAGTCCAGTGGTTATTTAAGACTTGGCCTTCCAATACAGAGGTTGTGGGAAAACATAAAACAGAAACAATATTATAACAAATTCAATAAAGACATAAAAAAAAATCTAAAAAAAAAAACCTTCTGACATACACAGCTAAGAGAATGGCTGTTTGATCCAGTTTAGAGTTCTCTCTTCTCTTTTTCAAAAATGCCCTCGGTCAGCTAAATCTCTCCTGTTGGTTCCTCTGCCTTCTTGCATCATCCTAGT
This sequence comes from Bos indicus, assembly GCF_029378745.1. Classification (NCBI taxonomy): domain Eukaryota; kingdom Metazoa; phylum Chordata; class Mammalia; order Artiodactyla; family Bovidae; genus Bos; species Bos indicus. The sequence goes on from NC_091760.1 coordinate 119,330,228, forward strand.
CTATGCAGAGTGCAGAAATTCTCAATTGCAACATTATTCAAAGTTCACCCTTGAGTACCAACTCTGGAATCACTGTAAGGAGGTTCTTTAGGGTTAACTGCCCACAACTGGCTACTTACTAGGGCCCAGTGACCTCGCCTCTTACTGAGACAGCCCTGAGGTTCACAGCCGTCTCCCCACTTCCTGAAAGCAGCTACTTGCGTTTTAACTGGAAGGTCAACTGTCTCAAAACAGGACAGAAATATGACTTCCTGACCCTTCCTGTATTGCACCATAAAATGTTTACTTGCACTGGTCAAGGGTGTTACTGTTTAACCGTTTCATTTCAGCACAGTTATGAGTGCTATGGGCTTCCCTGGGGGGCTCAGAGGGTAAAGAATCTGCCTGCCATGCAGGAGACCTGGGTTTGATCCCTGGGTTGGGAAGATCCCCTGGAGAAGAGAATGGCTACCCACTCCAGTATTCTTGCCTGGAGAATCCCTTGGACAGAGGAGCATGTCGGGTTATAGTCCATGGATTCACAGAGTCAGACACGGCTGAGCGACTAACACTTGATGAGTTCTATCAGGATATATTCTGGAGCCTTCAGCTCAGTAACTATCTGAGCATGAGTAGAGGGGGAGGGTAGAAGTTTCTGGAAGAAGTGACTTCAGGACTTGTGCGGTGCTCTGAGCACCATCCTTCCATCCTACATAGAGTAGAAAATGAGTAAGAAGAAAATGCCTGGAAACTCAGATGAAAGGGAACAAAATGGGCTCACCTAAACTGGAAGGTATTTTGAAACTAAAAAATGAGACAGGCAGCTCCAAATAATCAGTGAATCCATCTGCTACAGGATAATTTACTCACTGAGTAGGATTAGGTGCACAATGACCCAGAAGCATTTATAGCTGCACTCCACATCACTGAGGGGCCATTGAGGCAATTTTATAGTTAACCTAGAATATGGAAGGGCTTCCTTGGTGGCTCACACAGTAAAGAATCTGCCTACAATTCAGGAGACCCAGGTTCAATCCTTGGGTTGGGAAAATCCCCTGGATAAGGGAATGGTTACCTCTCCAGTATTCTTGCCTGGGAAATCCATGGACAGAAGAGCCTGGTGGGCTACAGTCCATGGGGTCACAAAGAGTCAGACATGACTGAGTGGCTAAGCATGCACGCATGCATGCAACTGGTCTCATGGTTCACCAGGAATGTGTCAGAAAAGGTCTTCATCATTGGAGGCTAACAGAGTACCGAGGCCACCTGGACCTAAGAGTCATCAAACAATATCTATTAGCTACAAAGCCCTTGATGATAGAGAAGTGATTTCCCATGTACTACAGTCCTGGGTAGGGTCAGTGGAAGGACAGGAGGAACTGTATGAGACCAAGATGGCATCAGTTATGTCAGCAGCCATACACTCCACCCTCAATATTGTGATGGGTCAACAATCTTATCATTATTCTTGTTGAGAGACCCTAGGGTCAGATACCAGAGGTGGCTTGTGCCCCAAACCCACAGTAACAATATGAGCAGCAGCAAGAACAAAAAATTCCTACTGATGATAAAAGAATACTAAGAACTATGCTTCCTCATTTAGCTAGAGAGAAGTAAGCCAACAATAAAAGCATCAGCAAAGGGAACTGACTGATGGCACATGTTTCAGTTCCTTGCTGGAACCAGATGCATGTTTGCATCTTTGAAAGTTTGCAACTTGAAGGTTCATATGTAGGAGACTTGCTGTATTTTATAAAAAAAACAACCTCAGGCATCACTTCAGTCTTACCAGTACACATCATTCCCAAGAACTTTAGTGACTCTCCTGGTCCTTGCACCTTGTCAGCATTTGCCTCCCATCCCCTTGCTTTTAAATATCCCTGAGGTGATGCAGCAGCTTGAGAAGAGACAGCAAGCCTTCATGGGTTAATGTGATGTCATCAATGTAATGACAGAGAGAGAAAGAGGGAGGGAGAGCCCATTTCTCCAAGTCCCAAGCCAAATCCCATGACATATAGTAGGGCTGTGCAGATAATCTTGGGCTAAGACAGTAGAAGTGCATTGCCTCCCTTCCCACATTAAGACTAACTGGTCCTGATACCCCTTATCTAAGAGAATACTGAAAAGGGCATTAGACTATGGGACTTCCCTGTAGCTCAAATGGTAAAGAATCTGCCTGCAATGTAGGAGACCAGGGCTCAGTCCCTGGGTTGGGAAGATCCTCTGGAGAATGACATGACAATCCACTCCAGTATTCTTAGAGAATCCATGGACAGAGAAGCCTGACGGGCTACAGTCTGTGGGGTCGCAAAGAGCTGGACACGACTGAGCAACTAACACACAATTGTAGACTCAGTGATTTGTCTTGAGAGAAAAGGAGATTTGTGTCCAAGAGTTCAGCTGTATTTGGAACTGCTGCATAAATAAGGGGTGTTATTGTGTTTAATTCTCTACAGTCTATTGTCATGAGCCAGGTGCCATTTGTTTTTTTCCACTGGCAACATAGGCTTTGTGCAGTCTTATAACCCTTACCTTCTCTAATACTATGATGGTAGCCCATATTCCGTCCTGTCCCGCTGGTAGGCGATACTATTTTATTGTCACCACTCTCCTAGGGATGGACAACTCTACAGGGTCCCATTTAGTGTTATCCACCACTACACACTTGACAGCATGGATTCATAAGCAGAACTTGCTGGTGGTGATTGTGAAGTCCAGGTCTTATAGGACATCTATACCCAATAACATATCCAGGTATGGGTATTACGGATGTGAGAGTTGGACTATAAAGAAAGCTGAGCGCCAAAGAATTGATGCTTTTGAACTGTGGTGTTGGAGAGGACTCTTGAGAGTACCTTGGACTGCAAGGACATCAAACCAGTCAATCCTAAAGGAAATCAGCCCTGAATATTCATTGGAAGGACTGATGCTGAAGCTAAAGCTCCAGTACTTTGGCCACTTGATGCAAAGAACTGACTCATTGGAAAAGACCCTGATGCTGGGAAAGATCGAAGGCATGAGGAGAAGGGGACGACAGAGGATGAGATGGTTGGATGGCATCACTGACTCAATGGACATAAGTTTGAACAAGCTCCAAGAGTTGGTGATGGACAGGGAAGCTTGGCATGCTGCAGTCTGTGGGGTTGCAAAGAGTTGGACGTGACTGAGCAACTGAACTGAACTGAACTGAACTGATGAGTGAAATATAAACCAGAAAGGGATGGGGAGGCAATCTTCCAATTAGTAAATACAAGTTCATATGTTTCATCCATACCGTTCAGCCTCCATATCCATCAGTGGGTCATATTGCCCCTTGGAACTTGGATGGATTCCCATAAATCTGGGTGCACTGGGCACAGATATCTCTTAAGCCAGAGTGGTCTTCCTATTGGTGCGAGACTGATAAATAGTTCAACATGGGGCCTCCACAGTTATGTATCTGTGGCCCTATGGCCCACACCAAGGAGCAGCTTTTACCCCAGCCCTGATCCCCAGAACTGAGAGTATCAACCCCTATTCTTCATCTTCCCAAAGTGACAGAGTGCAGGCTTGTGCCTCTTCCTCTTGCTGTCAGTAGAATAAACGGTTTTTCTTTGAATAACACTTTCCATAAGGTTAAAAAGACCCCATAAGATTGTTTATATTCTTTTCAGGGGTCCTGATTAATACAAGGTCTTGCCATAACTGTTTGTAGGAAATTCTAGTCGAGCCCCCTTTAATTTCCTCACTTTTGTTGTTGTTTTTTCTCTCTCTATGGCTTTATCTACCTGTTTATTTGAGCTTCCCTGGTGGCTCAACAGTAAAGAATCCACCTGCAATGCAGGAGATGGGGATTCAATCCCTGGGTTAAGAAGATCCCCTGGAGGAGGGCATGCAACCCACTCCAGTATTCTTGCCTGGAGAATCCCCTGGACAGAGGAGCCTGGTGGGCTGAGGTCCATGGCGTCACAAAGAGTTGAACATGACTGAAGCGACTAAGCATGGCACCTGTTCATTTCCCTCGTGCCAGATCTTTTCAGTCTCACTTAATTCAGCTGTCATAGCCACCATAGTCTGAATGGGTTGATGAACCATCCCAGTCAAAACTGAAACTAAGGTCCCTATCTCAGGTCAGCAACCAAGCTCCTGGAGTGGACTGCAGGATATTATCCTTCATACCTGCTACAAATAACTCCTCAACAGGTCTTGGAAATTAGGAGCATAGATAGCATGCTTCATTCCTGATTCCCTCACTGTTTCTTGTAAATCTTGCAAAGATGCCATCCTAAGGGTGGGTACAGTATGCCTCACTCATTTGGCTAAGCCAGACAAATGCTTGCATGTACCAATTCAATCAAGTTAGCTAGGCCACCTTGGCCACATACAAACATTGCCAGAGGCTGCACTATAACTGTGGTAATTTTAGACATCTTAGACATTTCTGACCCATTTAACATGATGCCATCTCCCCAAGTATCCCAAAATGGAGCCCCCAGGCTGCCACTCCTTCTCTACTATTTTGGTTAAACCTGACAGTTAATTCTATTAACTCGGGAGAGGAATATGCTGGTACTGCTGTTTTGGAGTTTGTGAGGGTCTCCTCTCAATTATCTCCTGGTTCCCTAGCGGCCTGTGTTTCAGCTTGTATCAGAGGCCGTGCTTCTTCTTCCTCCTCTATAATTATGTCCTCATCTTCTGACAAGTCTTTATCCCAAAGATCACACCTCTAGGTCCCAGTTCTGCTGTGAAATAAGAGTCCTCACCTTTGAGCCTACTGCCCTGCATTTTAGCTATCTTACCTGCCATCACTTCAGTATGCTCTTCCTGTTGTATTTTCTTTGATATGAAGTCAGAAGTGGTAAAACATGGGTTTCCCTGGTGGCTCAGTGGTAAAGAATCTGCCCACTGATGCAGGAGACACGGGTTTGATCCCTGGTCTGGGAAGAGCCCTTATGCCATGACGCAGCTAAGACGGGTGCCACAACTGTTGAGCCTGTGCTCTAGAGCCCAGGAGCTGCAACTACTGAGCCCATGCACTGCAACCAGTAAAGCCCACATGCCCTAGAGCCTGCACTCCACAACGAGAGGGTAGCCCCTGCTTGCCACAACAAGAGAGAGTCCACATGCAGCACACTGAGACTCAGCACAGTCAAAAACAAATAAATCAATAAAATTATTTTTTAAAAAAAGAAGTGGCAGAACAAGCCCTCTAGTCATCCCCCTCTAACACCAAAATCTCTCGTTTTCTCTAGTTTCCTGCTGAACTGTAATTCCTTTTCTGTGCTAATCCTTATAGGATATAACAAAGGCCATGCAATAGCTAAAATAGTTTGCTCACTTTCTTTTTTTATCCACTTTCCCTTTCCCACCATTGCAGTTAATATATCTAGGAAGCGCTTTGACATTTTCCAGGTGTCCTGAACTCACACAGTAGCCCGAAGGGTCCCATGAACGTAGCTAGGTCACCCCACACAGAAGAGATGGCCAGCCTGGGTTTACCCCACCGCACCTGGCTTTCCCCCAGCATGGCCCATTCCCGTCTCATTTTCAGTCTCCTGGCTGGCTCACCAATTGTTGGGGCATGGAGGGGACAAAAAGTGCCCATGAACTGAGAAGGTATCTTGACACCAGAAAATGAGGCAGGCAGCTTCACATAATCACTGGATTCATTTATTATAGGGTAACTTACTCAGAGGGTAGGATGGAGGACAAAGAGAGAGAGATCCAGAATTCACAGCTGCTTTCTGCACCACCCAGGGACTATTGGGACAATTCTACAGTTAACCTAGGGCATCAGGGTAAGTGCTTGGAGACAGAAGGTACAGTCCTAAGTCAAGAGTTATGAATGTGTAACTAGTCTCATGGACACTGGGAATACATCATGAAGGTCTTCATCACTGTTTGGAAGCTAATAGAGCATAGATGCCACCTGGACCTAATAATCATTAAACACCTATTAACTACAAAGCCTGTCATGACAGATATGTGATTTCCCACATAGTACAGTCCTGAATAGGGTCAGTGGATGGACAACAGGAACTGTACAGTTCCCAAAGGGCATCATTTACACCATCAGCCATACACTGGCTCATACAGGGGCTTCATGCCAATTAAAAAGCACCCTCTCTAGGAGAATGAACTGCTAAAAGAAGTTCCCTCTGTGTGGACCATTGGGAAAAAGAAGCATTTCTGGGCACCAAGTTTTAAAAAGAACAACAGCATCTTGCAAGACACAGGGTTTGGCCAGTGGAGTCTGGGCAAGATGTTAGTCCCATTCAGGTCCCCTCAGCAGGCGTGAGGGCACAATTGCTTAAGGTGACTCTAGAAGGAGGTCTTGGGACATTCTGGGCACGGTGACTCAATTTTCTGTATCAGGACAATTAGTTAAGATTATTGCTAGAACATTATTGCTAGGTGAAAGGAACATCTCCACTCCGCGACCTAACGGGTCATTTTAAGTAATATGATCAACAGCCCTCTGAGACTGATTTAAAGACGAGGAAAATGAGGCTGGGGTCAAGTATATGTCTTGCCTGGGGTCATATGGTGTCATCAGATTTTTATCTTCATACTGCTATTTTCCTCGGCATTTATTAGCCTCATTCATTGCTGCTAATATGTACTAGATATTTCACCCTTCATTTGTATATCATTGGTCTCTCCCCAGTAGAATATAAGTTGACAAGCATAGGGATTCGTGTCTGTTTTATTCCCTGCTATACCCCCACAGTGCTTAGAACAGTGTCTGGCACACAGGGGGTTCATTCAGCAATACTTACTAAATGAATGCATTGTTTGAACATTGGGGTACTTCCTCCTGTACCAACTATTTCTAAAATCCCCATTCAGTAAATACTTATGTAATGCATTGAAGTATTCTAGAGAAAAAGCTCCCATCATCATAAAATGTGCACTGTCATCAGGATTTTCTTCACCTAAAAAATAAAAAGTCTTTCACGCCAAAATTCATGTCCACATCAAAGAGAGAAATTCCAGGTTAATAAACTAGGTCTTGGGCTTCCCTGTTGGCTCAGGGGTAAAGAATCCACCTACCAATGCAGGAGGCATGGGCTCCATCTCTGGTCTGGGAAGATCCCACATACTGTGGAGCAACTAAGTCCATGTGCCATAACTACTGGCCTAAGTTCTAGAGCCTGGGAGCCGCAACTACTGAAGCCCACCCACCCTAAAGCCTCTGCTCCACAAGAAGAAAAGGCACTGCAATGAGAGGCCCACGCACCGTAACTAGAGTAGCCCCTGCTCACTGCAACTAGAGAAAAGCCCATGCAGCAACGAAGACCAAGCATAGCCAAAAATATACAAATAAATAAAATAAACGAGGGCTCTGTCCATTTACTAAGGGCAACTTTTGCCTTTAAAGACAGGTTTATTTGTTTCTGATTTTTTCAATAACTAAAACAGTGTCTTCAACTCCCATTATCCTCTGCTAATTATTTTTACATAGTGATACACAATAATCTGATTAACTCTTTATGTAGATGTGTTTGGAGCTTACAAAATAAGTAAAAGTTTCCAAATAAATTGTTATTTGGGGTACTTAAATTTGGCATGCTAAATATCATGTTTTGTGTCTTGAATATGTAACTAGGTTATTGTTAGACTTTTCCAAAGTAAAGAGCTGCTTATTTTGATTCATTTTGCATAATTTTCATCCCGATGTATTAAAAGTTCACTGTGTGCAGGGCATTTTATTGTAGCATATTGTTGGAAGAACAAAGGGAACATTAAGACATGATCTCTGCCTTCCTGGAATTTACACAATGAATTGTAGAAACACAGACTTATGCACACTCCAGCGCCTCCAACAATAACTGTTGACTTTTTATTTGTAATTAGAGAACCCAGGCAGTGGAAAACTAGGTTTTTCCTGGGTTTACGAGAACTGAACCAAAGTGGAAAATGTTATTTGCTTTAACGAAATAATTCCATCTTATGCAACATAACATTCTGTCAATCAAGCAAATAAAGAAAGAAAGCCTTATTTATAAAGTTGCCTGCTTCTGATTTCATTCCATTGCTTCTTGGGCTCCAAGAGGGGAAAAAAAAATGAAGATTTTCTTGCTCTGTATTTTTCTAATTTTATGTGGTACCTCAGCCTGGGCGAAAGATAAGCATTATTACATTGGAATTATTGAAACAGCTTGGAACTATGCCTCTGACCACGGGGAAAAGAAGCTTATTTCGGTTGACACGTAAGTCATTGCTTTTTCTTCTTTATAGACCAAACCTAAATTATCAATTAAAAAATAAAGCCAATAAGATGAAATATTTCTTTAATTTGTTATATACAAAAACTGGAAAATATGGACTTGAAACTCTGGACACTAATAAATCTCTAATTCCTGGGATTTTGTTTGTTTTTTGGGATGCTGCCTTATTCCTTCCCACTTGGTCCTGAGGAACTGTGTGGGTTTCTTTTAACCCCTTCTGGTCGTTACATCTCCCATCATGGTTCAGTCTTTTTGTCTGTTTATGCAGAAGTTCTTTCATCCAAAGAATGACTGCATAAAAATTTCTGTTTACTATTCCATTTCTGATTATTAGAGGTAAAAATTAAAGGCTTTTTTAATCCTTAAAAAAATATTTATTTTATATATCAAATACAATCTTAATATGACTCCACCTAATACTTGTTGGATGACTCTGGACAGATAATTACATTCATCTTTCTCAGACTCAGCATCCTAATCTGTTGACAAAGACAATAAGAATACTTCATAGGGCTGTTTAACGAGTGGTGCCTGGAAAGCTCTTCTTACAGTGCTCGGCACATCATTCATGTGCAAAAAAGCTCTATGTAACTTACAGGTTTTCTTTACAGTTTTCTTTCTTAAAGGTTTTCTTTGTTTCAGTTGAAAAGCCCCTTATTTCAAGCAAAGTTCATCACACAAAAAAAACAGGTTCTCCTTGAAGATTTTTATAATGGAAGATGATCTATATGAAGGTCATCACTTTTAATAATGTTAATTAAACATTTAACACCAAATTAAAATTTGTTACTCAAACCCATATTCATTATATTTAAAGATGTATTTTCGGAGAAGGCAATGGCACCCCACTCCAGTACTCTTGCCTGGAAAATCCCGTGGACGGAGGAGCCTGGTGGGCTGCAGTCCAAGGGGTCGCTAAGAGTCGGACACGACTGAGCGACTTCACTTTCACTTTTCACTTTCATGCATTGGAGGAGGAAATGGCAACCCACTCCAGTGTTCTTGCCTGGAGAATCCCAGGAACGGGGGAGCCTGGTGGGCTGCCGTCTATGGGGTCGCACGGAGTCGAACACGACTGAAGCGACTTAGCAGCAGCAGCAAAGATGTATTTTAATGGTGAAAGTGTATTTTAATGGTGATAAATGTGTTTTAATACTGATACTTAAAAATGCAAGTTAATGGTGACAAATGAACCCAATGACCATTTGCTGCTAACACTGTATCTTTAAAAAATAGCTTAAAAGGTATGCCAAATTTCATAATGTTGACTCTGTTGATGGGTATACATTATTCTTATTAATTTTATGTATGTTTAAAGTTTTTCAAAGTAAAAAAAGTAAATAAATGCATAGATGATAATACCTAATTTCTAAGTTATTAATTTAGTAATAATCAGTGAGGAATGTTTCTGACCTAAGAATAACTGTTTGTAAATAAAACTAGTATATTTTGCAATTATGTTTTTAAAATATTCACTTATTTGACTTTGCTGGGTCTTAGTTGCAGCATGTAGGATCTAGTTCCCTAACCAGGGATCGAACCTGGGACCCTGCATTGGGATCACAGAGTCTTAACCACTGGACCACTAGGGAGGTCCCTGCAATTATTTTATAAGCTTGGTTTTGAGCTAGTGTTCTCTTCTTTTGGAGATGGCATATTCTTAGGCTTCACAAGAACCATTATTTTGTATGACTTCAGCATTTTCCCTAACTAAACAATTATACACGTTTTTTAATAGGAAATCTAGATACATTTTTTGAAAAGGTCAGATACATTAGGAAAAAAAATACTGTCATACAGTCCTACTCCATGCCCTCACCCATCCTGCTGCCATTATTCATGGTCAAAAATCCAATCAGTTTGATTGCACATCAACCAAGTGCTAGACATTGCCCTGACCATACTTTAACAAAGTCTCTAATTCTAGACATTTAGAAAAGAAAAGGGCTTCAGTAAGAATTTTTTTTGCAGGGAGGGAAGAGAATTTTTTTATTTTTAAACAGCCTAGCATCCTGCGTATGCCGGGGAGGTTATACAACATTGGCTCGATCATCTCCTGCTTCAACAACAGCCTACAGTTGTGCAAACTATAGCTGACACTGCTCACTCTGTCTGTGATATTTTTTAATATATCTGAACAGCAAATATTAACTAGATCTTCAGCAATTTTGCCAATACTATGCTAACGTTTGCATCAGATTTGCAGAATGTCCAGCTGCTAATACATTCAGCCTTCTATAACAAAATACACCAGACAGGATAGCTTAGCAACAACAGAAATCCCTTTCTCACAGCTCAAGAGGCCAGGAAGTTCAAGGTGCCAACATGGTCATGTTCTAGTAAGATCTCTCTTCTGGGTTCATAGGCTTTTCACTGTGTCCTCACTTGGTGGAAGGGACTAAGAATGTCTTCGGAGCCTCTTACTCCATTTATGAGAGCCCCACCCTCATGACCTAACCACCTCCAAAGACCTCATCTCCTAATACCATCACATTAGGGATTAGGATTTCAATATATAGTGGGGGATAGGACATAAATATGCCAAAGGATGATGTGATATAACCAGATACAATTATTGACACTCATTGTGTGAAGGCTAAAAAGGAGTGCAGATATATAGGCTGAGAAACAGGTTGAAAGAGGTCAAGATGGTTGTTAGGCAGAGAATTAGGTTTAAGCTGCTGTTGACCTTGAAGATCCGGAACAAGGAAGAGGAAAGTATGTATTGAGATGGCAGAAACTCCATCTGCTAAACTCACTGGTGATCACTAGTACCTAGAATTTGGAAACACTAAAATATTTTTAATTAATGAAAATGAATGTATAAAAGGTGTGTAGGAAGCTAGACAAAATTATAGGCTGTGTTGTCAAAATTTCCCCTTGCTTCTAATGTAGAGAGATATACACCATAGAATAAATCAGAAGATAGAATGAAATAAGAAAAGTCAGTTTATGGAGTTATACATCAGTTAGTGGAACAGGAAACACTGGCAGATAGAAAGGAAAAAATGTGTGGATTCTTTTAATTAGGAAAATAAGAGTTCACTTCTTTTTATTCTGTCAGAAGTATTTCTTTCTAGTGGGGTAAGTTCAGTTTGGTTGCTCAGTCGTATCCGACTCTTTGCAACCCCATGGACTGCAGCATGCTAGGTTTCCCTATACATCACCAACTCCCGGAGTTTACTCAAACTCATGTCCATCAAGTCTGTGATGCCATCCAACCAACTCATCCTCTGTCATCCCCTTCTCCTCCTGCCTTCAATCTTTCCTAGCATCAGAGTCTTTTCAAATGAGTCAGCTCTTCGCATCAGGTGGACAAAGGATTGGAGTTTCAGCTTCAGCATCTGTCCTTCCAATGACTATTCAGGACTGATTCCCTTTAGGATAGACTGGCTGGATCTCCTTGCAATCCAAGGGACTCTCAAGAGTCTTCTCCAACACCACAGTTCAAAAGCATCAATTCTTTGGCACTCAGCTTTCTTTATAGTCCAACTGTCACATCCATACATAACTACTGGAAAAACCATAGCTTTGACTAGATGGACCTTTGTTGGCAAAGTAATGTCTTTGCTTTTTAATATGCTATCTAGGTTGGTCATAGCTTTTCTATGGGGTAAGGTAGAAAGTAATTTCCTTATATTTATCAGTGCCTCATCTATCACTTTAACACATCAATAAACTGTTAAAGATCTGTGAAATATACCTTCTGTTCCTAAGTTGAAGTGAAAATTAGAGTATTAATCGCTTTAGTAGTGCCCGACTCTTTGTGACCCCATGGACTATTATGGCCTGCCAGCCTCCTCTGTCCATGGAATAAGTTATTTGTATTTAAGGGCTTCTCTGGTGGCTAAGACAGTAAAGAATCCACCTGCAATGAGAGAGACCTGGGTTTGATTTCTGGGTTGGGGCATGGCAACCCACTCCAATATTCTTGCGTGGAGAATCCCCATGGACAGAGGAGCCTGGCAGGCTATGGTCCATGGGGTCACAAAGAGCCAGACACGACTAAACAACTAAGCACAAGAATAAAAAGGGCTTCCCTGGTGGCTCAGTTTGTGAGGAATCTGCTTGCAATGCAAGAGACTGTCTGCAGTGCAGGAGACCCAGGTTCAATTCCTGGGTCAGAAAGATCCCTGAAGAAGGAAATGGCAACCCACTCCAGTATTCTTGCCTGGGAAATCTCATGGACAGAGAAGCCTGGCAGGCTAAAATCCATGGGGTCGCAAGAGTGAGACACAGCTTAGCGACTAAACTACCACCACTACCAAGAATAAAAGACATACATATAAAAACAATTAGCAGACGCAATACTGTGATCTGGGCCCATGGTAGACACTAATTAAATGTTTATTGAAAAAATAAATAGATAAATGTTTATTGATTTTGTTAGCTGCATAGTAGCAATAAGTAAAACGGTCCAGTTTTCTTCAGATTACTTCTTTCTCCTGGTGACCTTAGGAAGCTAGAAGTAAGTGAAAACTTCCTTAAACAGAAGAACTATCACAAAACCCTTTTACACTAACTTCATAGGCTCTTATTCAGGCTTGGTGATTTTAAATACAGTTCTTGCAAACATTGTTAAACCTAGTTTTCCAGCCCATTGTAGGTTTGAAAAATAAATCATAAATACTACAGTGAAGTAGTATGCATAAGCAGACTCATTGACCAAGAAAAAAATGAAAGCCCAAATTTTGACCAAATAGAGAACAAGATAACAACATTGCACTCTATGATATAATCATAAGTATTATAATAGTGAGTGATCAGGGTACCATAACCATTCAGTAAATGTTTATATTTACTATTATCATCATAACAGAAGTTGAATTTTTCCCAGTACATCATGTTTAAAAAAACAAGGATGCAAAGAAAACATTTTAAAGAAAAAAAACTTGCGCAAAGGCATTCATTTTACCCCTTCCAAAACGGTCTTAAATTTTTAAATGATTCTTAAAGAGGTAAAATTATGAGCTAAAGTTATCTGGAAGTCATTTATGATGCCTTATACTCCGAGGCTGCCAAATAAAAAATAGTAAGCAAAATCTGGTATGGTATAAACATTTCACATAAGACCGTCCACATGCAGAAGCTAATGAAGTAACTATACCATTTCACACTTTTTAAGCTCTACAATTTATTATCACAGTTGCTATTTTTCCCCAAGAACATATCCAAAAGAGGGCTAACAGCTAGATAGAATTTTCATGCTGTGCTAGTGAAGCCAGGCTAGTTAGAACCTACAGCTCACTCAAGTGTGCGCTGTATAAACCCAGGTTGAGTCTTTGCCTACCAAAGTAGTCTTTGCCTACTTTTGGACTTTTCTTTGTGATTCCTGTGTGTAGTAGGCAGAGTTTTTTTAATTGCCCCCAAAGACATCCTAAACCTAAAATTCTAGAACCAGTGAATCTGATGATCTATCACTCCCATGGTTTATGTTATATTCAAGGATACAGTTGACTTTAGGGACATGATCTGGGTGGGCCTAGTCTAAAGCAGAGAATTCTCTAGCAGAAGAGGAGGAAGTCAGAGAGATTCAAAGAGGTTTGAGGGGGATTCAACAAACTGTTGCTGACTTGGAGATGGAAGAAATCACTTTGGAAGGAATACAAGTGGCCTTAAAGAACTGGGAGAAGTCTTCAGCTGTGAGCTAGCAAAGAAGCAGGAATTTCAGTCCTATAACCACAATGAACTGAATTCTGCCAATAACCTGAGTGAGCTTGGCAGTGGACTTCTCCACAGAGCCTCCAGACAAGTACTCGGACAAGCCAACACCTTGATGTCAGCTGTGATAACCTGAGGAGAGAATCCAGTCATGCCATGCCAGACTGCTGATCCATGGAACTGTGAAATTAATAAATAGGTGCTGTTTAAAGCTGCTTTGTGATCACTTGTTATGCAGCAATAGAAAACTAATATACTATGTCTCAATTAGTAAAGCCAAGAATCCAGAGACTTTTCACATACATTACCCACACTTTAGTAATCATGTCTAAACATAAACCAAGACCTCCTTGAGTGCATTCTGAATTTATGGGAGGGAATAGCATTATTACTGTTTTACTAAGGCAGTGTAAAAATTGTTTTAATTACCCTAACATTAAAAACTCACTTCTGGGTCTGAGCTTACCAGAAATTAGAGGAATTGCTATAGGATTATAGGGCTTCCCTGCTGGCTCAGATGGTAAAGAATTTGCCTGCAATGCAGGAGACCCAAGTTCGGTCCCCTGGAGAAGGAAATGGCTACCCATTCCAGTATTCTTTTCCTGGGAAATCCCATGGTCAGAGGAGCCTGGAAGGCTATAGTCCACGGGGTCACAAAGAGTCAGACATGAATGAGCGACTAACACTTTCACTTTCACTATAGAATTATAAGAACTGGGGAAGCTAAAAAAGTAGAATGTGATTACTGAGAGGGAGACATATCTATTGAAATGAAGTAAAACAACATATCACAATTTCCAACAGAAAGAACAACAATTAATGTGAATCATTTGTTCCGGTCAAAGAACAACCATAATAGATCCCTTTGACTGGATGTCTGACTGGCAAACTTCCTGCAAGCTTCCAGTAACTGACCCTTTGTCCCCAAAGCTGTGCTCTTGATGTTAAATAGACAGTCCCTAATGACCCTTTGATGTGTCTTTGGAGACACAGCATAAACAAACAGACCTCCCCCAAGTTATCGCATTATGTGAAATATTTACCAATTTGCTTAAGACTTAATTTTGTTTCAGAAAAAAAGACAAGATGGGAAACACATTTTGCACATTGCTATGTGTATACAAGAAATCCAAATGTTAAAATTTCTGAATAGGTTATAAATTCAGATCAGTTATTTTTATAGTATTTTTCACCACCTCCCCCCACCTCCAAAAAATCTTTGTATACACAAAAAGAATCCCAAAGCTTAGGCAATACTCCCCTTATTTCAGGAAATAATGAATACAGGAGAATTCCAGCGCAATGAAAGCATTTTGAGAAAGTCCGCTGCAGTTTATTGAAATGAAATGTGACATATTCCTTAATTAGATTCAGAGGCACATTCAGGAAATATAAATACACATTGTATCTAAAGGAAGCCTCAAGAATTTGAGGGCTATTTTTAAACTTTGGCTTTATTTAAAATGTGGATCAGGCTTCCCTGGTGGCTCAGTGGTAAAGAATCCACCTGCCAATCCTGGAGATGAACGTTCAATCCCTGGGTCAGGAAGATCCCTTTAAGAAGGAAATGGCAACCCACTCCAGTATTCTTGCCTGGAGAACCCCATGGACAGAGAAGCCTGGCAGGCTACAGTCTGTGGGATCGCAGAAGAGTCAGACATGACTTAGTAAATAAAACAGCAAGATGGGAATCAACAGTGCATGGTGAAACACAGATTAGAATCTCTATTTAAATATCATTGAAGGTGAATCTCTTAGATTCATAGACACTGGTGAAAACTTTCCGCTAGGCTTAGACAGGTCTGTGTGAGACTGAGTGGCCCAGGTTCTGATGTGACCCGAGAGGAATTCCATCTTTGAGCTATAAGCTTTCCAGCTGCCATTGTGTGCTTGACTGAACTGCCCTCTTCCTGACCTCCTCTCAGTAAAGTGGACTGGATGAATCTGTCTTTAATCTCAGTGGCCTTCAGGGCTTTGGAATTTTGCTGCTGTTACAACATCTATTCATTAAGATTACTCCTGTCTGTACTAATGTGGCAGTTTAGGGGGAAGAAGTCACACCCCTTCTCATTGTTTTTTCATGTATTTTAATGTGCTTAAAGTCTCTCAGAGCTTTTCTCAATATTTTTTTTTTTTTGGTTTGTTTTAACAAAATGGAAATTGCAACAATTAGAAAATGAAAACAAATATGACGAATAATGGCTTAATCATGGATTTGCTGTATTGGTTATAAAAGATGTAACTTTATTTTTCTAACTTCCAATTTGGCCCTTCTCCCACCACGATAGGGGAAAGAGACTCCCATCTCACTCATTTTTTCAGTGAACAAGTTGAGAATCCCAGGGCTTAAACAATCCAGCATGACAACTATAAGGTGCTCATTGTAAAAGCTCTCTGGTCAATCCAGAGCACGGAGCTCTGCTATTTTCAACATCTGTTCCTGCTGCCCAAATGCAGCTCAGAGACCCTTCTTAGTGGTCCCCTCACTCAAGCTCAATTTGGTACCTCCATGCCACCATGCCAGGAGAGATTTGGCCACGACCGGAACCAGCCACCTTTCTGTCTCAAGGCATCCAGGAATCCCACTGTCCCTGGGATTGGGCCGCTTTCTCCCCCTGCATCTGGAGCCTCCCCTACTTGGGTTGCCCATGAGCACAGAGAGGCATCAGAACACATGGGGGTTATTTGTTAGTAAATGCAGATGCCTAAACTCCACCCCAGCAGCACAGAAGCAGAATCAATGGGGCTGGAGCCTAGGAACTTGCATTTATCAAGGTCCTCAGTAGATTCCTATACATGTGAAAATTAAGAAACATTGGGCCAGAGCCTTAGATTTAAAAAATAAAAACAGGGCTTTAAACTCTGCAACAGACAAAGATCAGCATTCCCACACAAGCTCTGCTCTCATCTGGAAAAAAAAATAAAAAGGAAAAATATTCTTCACTCTTTCTGATGAGCTTACCACTGAGAAAACAAGCCTAAATTTATTCCTTAGTCAGGTTATACAGCCTCACAAGGGTTGAGTGGAAAATAGTAAGACACCAAAAGTCACTGAGATCAAAGCAGGCAACACACACACACACACACACACACACACACACGCACACAAACCATAGATCATTAGCCAGAATGTTAGCATTTTTTATTCTAGTGGAGGAGACCTCAAGTGTGGAAGGGCTGCCAAAGCCCAGGTTTTAAGTGGGTTCTCCTGAACGACTAGAAGCCACTGCCCACAGGTAGATTCCACTGACCTATCCCGGCTTCCGTCAAAGACAATAACTTAAGAATCAGTTCAAAAGTTTGAATATCAAGCTCAATTTCTTTCTTTTCCTTTCTTTTCTTCTCTTTTTTTTTTTTCCTGGCTACTATTCACTTTGCTGATATTTTCAGGAAAGTTTTAAGCAACTATTAATCAGGCACTAACCAGAATATAAACTTTAAATGTTCAAGTACTTTTGCTAGCAAGGGATTAAAAAAACCACAGGGGTAATTTGAAATCAAAGGTAATTAAAAAACCCATATACATTATATGCATCAAGTCCAACTTTGATTTAGTTTTGCTAAAAGAAAGTAAAACAATAGCATTACCTTAGCATTATTAGCTTTGCTTTAGGAAAACAAATATATACACACAATTTGACATCTCACACATCCAGATTGATTGCTTGTAAACTCAAGTTTTCTTCATGACTGAAAGAGGTGCACAAGAAGTGAGAAATGTCTTAGCTCTATTTTAATAAATTTATATATTTATATATATTCATAAGGTCTCTGTGCTTTAACATTAAAATCTTGTAAGAAATACTCTGGTAAGATGTATTATATTTTTATGGAGCATTCACACATGGTTGTCTGCCATATAGCTAATGTAGGACACCTCACATTATTAAAATAACATGGCTAAATGCCAGCTCTTCTCTTCATTTTTTGGAAGCATCCTTACAACAACGGCAAACATTTAATATCATATGGTTATTCGTTTCTCTTTCATTATAATGTTATCCCTGGAAATGATGGCTTCTACTAAGGTTGTCTTCTTTTCCTTTGCAGGGAACATTCCAATATCTATCTTCAAAATGGCCCCAATAGAATTGGAAGCGTTTACAAGAAGGCTGTGTATCTTCAGTACACAGATGAAAACTTCAGGACTGTTATAGAAAAACCTGTCTGGTTAGGGTTTTTAGGCCCTATTATCAAAGCTGAAACTGGAGATAAAGTTTATGTACATCTGAAAAACTTTGCCTCTAGGCCTTATACATTTCATGCACATGGAATGACTTACTATAAGGAGCATGAAGGTCAGTTCAACTCAAAATCTTGCTGGAATCCTGTCTTCCTTTTCAGTAGCGCCATTTTTTAACTTCCAAGATTATGGACTTTCCTCCTGGATAAGACCTGTAATAATGTTCTTTAGCTCTGAACTATTTTATGAATAAGTGTTTTGGTTCATCCTAATAATGCTGTGCTCCTCTTGGTTATGCTTGCTTATGTAGAGTGTGAATGTGATAGGATTTCTGGAGTCAAAGAGAGCTGGACTTCCTTCCCAGTGCCCTACACCTTTCCAGATAAATAGTCAAACTAAGAGAAATAGTGCACATTAAAGCCTGGAAAAGACAAAAATCCTGAAGGAAGAAACAGGACTCAAGATGGGGATTGTCTTATCTCTAAAGTTCCTACATGTGAACTTACTGTAACAATTGTCACCTTCCATCCTAACTTTGTCCCAGCTAAGGCAGCACAGTCATCTCACACAGTAACCAGATAGTGCACATGGCTGGATGATCCTGGAGTCATACCTGAGACACAATTAACCAAAAGGTCACTTAACTATAGGACTTGGAATCCTTAAAGACGGTACGGGAAGAACAAAGATTATATTTGGTGCTTGTGATCTCATTCTTAGTAGATGGTGATGGTGATGATGGTGATGATGATGATGGAGACGAAGATGATGACAGGAGATGATGTTTTATTGTGGTTAAATGCAAGGACTTCAAAATTAACGGACCCGTATTTCAGTGCAGCATTGGCTTTTACTTGGCTGAATGACCTTGGACAAGTTACTTAAATTCTCTATGCTTCAGTTTTCTCATCTATAAAATAGGAACAGTGAGAGTATATAATAAGAGTTCTATAAATGTCAGTTATAAAAAAAATGCTGAGGCCATGCTACAGTTCATGGGAATTATAAGGATCAAGCTTGGAAATAGACTAAAATTCACCTTAACTAATTATTGGCTTTGTATTTAAAAGAGGGATTGCTTTACAAGGTCAATGTTTTGATCTTTTATATATTTATGTGTTTTTGTAAACAAAATAATTATATTCATAGCATAAAAGTTTACTGCCATCTTATTTTTTACAATTTCATGTCATATTAGGATATAAATAATTTTTACGGATGATCATTGTATTGTGGCTGTGTTAGACGAAAAAAGAGTACTTAGCTTTCAGAGACACATACTCAGTTATTTATAAATGAAATGACATGAGTCAGGGGCTCACTTTAGAATAATTCACTGATGATGGGGATTAGAGTGGGTGAGAGTATAGATGAAACAAGATTGGCCTTGAGTTGATCACTGGTAAAGCTGAGATTTTGGGCACATGGAAATTTATCACATTATTCTCTTAATTTTTGCATATGTTTGGAAAAATACAAAATTAAAGTAAAAATTAAAACAATTTCATGGTTATTTCATAGGCAAAAATCTGATATCATACAAGAAACTTCAAATTATAGCAGAGGGTAGCCATTTTGCTCTTACTTCCATACCATAACCCCAGGGCAAAAACATTTTTTTGTTTTTGTTTTTTACATACAGTTGTATGGCATTTTAACATGACCCTAATTCTGAACTCTCAGAAAAAGTGTTTTTTTTTAAATTGCAAACCCATAGTCACTATGGGGCTTCCCAGGGGGCGCAGTGGTAAAGAAGTTACTTGCCAATGAAGGAGATGGGAAGATTCTCTGGAGAAGGTAATGGCAACTCACTCCAGTATTCTTGCCTGGAGAATTCCATGGACAGAGGAGCCTGGCAGGCAGGCTATACAGTCTGTGGGGTCTCAAAGAGTCAGACATGACTGAGCACCCAAAGTCACAATGCTCCTAATTCATCTATTACTGCTTCTTGAAGACTCAGTTCAGTTCAGTTCAGTCGCTCAGTCGCGTCCAACTCTTTGCGACGCCATGGACTGCAGCACGCCAGCCTCCCTGTCCATCACCAACTCCCGGAGTTCACTCAGACTCACGTCCATCAAGTCAGTGATGCCATCCAGCCATCTCATCCTCTGTCGTCCCCTTCTCCTCCTGCCCCCAATCCCTCACAGCATCAGAGTCTTTTCCAATGAGTCAACTCTTTGCATCAGGTGGCCAAGGTATTGGAGTTTCAGCTTTAGCATCATTTCTTCCAAAGAACACCCAGGACTGATCTCCTTTAGAATGGACTGGTTGGATCTCCTTGCAGTCCAAGGGACTCTCAAGAGTCTTCCCCACTCAGTCAAGTATAAAAAATGACATTTTCTATGAAACTCCCAGACCTTGTTGCCATTAGCTTCTTATTCTTCTGTGCTCAAGTAGAATATCACTGCATTCCCAAGGGGATACATACTAGATATTGAATAAATGTTTGCTGAATGAATTAACAGACCATCTATTTTTTTCTTTTAAGTTCAAGCACATTCAAATTCAACCTGTCATTTCATTGCATGTCGTTTCCTAGGGGCCATTTATCCTGATAACACCACAGATTTTCAAAAAGCAGATGACAAAGTGCAGCCAGGTGAACAGTGCATGTACATACTGCATGCCAACCCCGAACAAGGTCCTGGTCAGGAAGACAGCAACTGCGTGACCCGGATTTACCATTCCCACATTGATGCTCCAAAAGACATCGCCTCAGGACTCATTGGGCCTTTAATACACTGCAAAAAAGGTACATTTTCTCATTATTAGTCTCAATAAATTACCAAAGACAGTAGACAGGGAGGTTTATTCTTTAAATATACATTAAGTCTTCTGTGTTATGACTGAGTAGGGAAGGTAGAGGGGCGGTGAGTCTAGAAAAAAAGGAAGGGAAGGGTAGGCAAGGGAAGGAGAAAAAAGGGTGCATGAAGCAACATTTAGGTTACTGAACATAAATTCCCTAAATACTTCCAAGTCTATAAAACAGGAATGACTGGTCCAGATTTCTGGTCTGTTCGGAAAATAAATACTAAAATTGTTTAAAGCTATATGAATCACATGCTAAAATTCATGCTAAAAATTAAGGTCTACTGAAATAGTAATTTTCACTTCAGATTCTCTGGATGAAGAAAAAGAAAAAAATATTGACAAAGAATTTGTGGTAATGTTTTCTGTGGTGGATGAAAATCTCAGCTGGTACCTAGAAGAAAACATTAAAACCTACTGCTCTGAACCAGAGAAGGTTGAAAAAGATAATGAAGACTTCCAGGAGAGTAACAGAATGTATTGTAAGATTACACAGGATCTGTTAACTTTATCTTATTTTTCTCAGTCCATGAATTATGCTAACCTTATTCCCTTACATGAATAAGTAGTGTATTCTAATCTATGCCCTTGGTAACAAAGCATATTGGGTATGCAAATAGATATTCAGCTAAACAGGTCCAATCAGAACTCTAAGCCAGGTAAAGCCAGATACATCAAACCATTTCAAAACTAATAAGGATAAATCAATATCAGTTATGGTTAAATATATATGTGTGTTATATCTACATATTTTTTATTCTCCCGACTCCTAAAAATTAAAGCAGCCTAAAATTATTAAATTATATTTTAAAGCATTGCACTATAGTTAAGAAAATAGTTCAAACCATTAAGTCTAAAAGATTTCTTTTACATACATATTATCCTTCACTACCACCCCCAACTTTGTATCATTTTCCCCTACATTTTAGCTCACTTTATTTCTTCTAAAAATGCTTTCTTTACTGCCTAGGCTTCTCCTTAATTCTCAGACACAAAATAATGGGTTTAGTAAGATAATCTATCACTTAGAATTTGCATAAAATTTCAAATCCCTTAATACCTACTAGACCAATAAGTGTAGATTTTTGTTTGTGTTTAGCTTCTCAAAAATAGCTCTTAGGCAGAAACTGAGAATGCAATAATAACTACTATCAAAGCAGAAAAATAAACAAATTAAACACAGGACAGATTTTTGTTTCCAACTTCTGCTTATTTCTGGCTGGAAGATCCTCTTTCCATACTTTAATCCAGCCTCTGTTCTGTGCTAAGCAAAATAGATGTTAGAGACTCAAACATCCAGCCTGGCTAAGCCTGGTTTGGTATCCCTGTTGCATTTGGTTCACTCACAGTACTTCCCAGAACTGATTTCTGCTTAAACTAAGACCTCCCAGTTTGAACAGTGACTCTCAGTTTTTTAGAAGAATCTTGGGCCATCCTGCTTTTGACTTTTTAGATCTTTTCCTCCTTCACATTTCTTCCAATTTTGTCTTTCAAGTTAAAAAAAAAAAAAAGCTTACTTTGTGTTCTTATTGAAAGAGCAATTCACATCACTGTAGAAAATTGGAAAAGTTCTGATAAATAAGCAAGAAAACTTTGACATCATCCATACTGCCACTACCAACATGATGCATATGGTTGATTCATAAATAAGCATGTCTTTTTTCTATTTACTATATATGTGTGTGCATTTATATGTATGTATGAGTGCACACATTTGTATTTGCAAATATACACTTGAACGTACCAAGGTGTATAGTTTATAACAAGGACAGCGAATAGGTTTCATCTTCAGTGTTCATGTGCTAATACTGTGTTGACAAAAAACCTGAGGCTGAATTCAGGTCCAAAATGAAGAGTGCTGTGATTGATTAATAATGTCTGATGTGGGTACAGAAGGGAAGAATAGTGATGTGTGTGCCAGGTATTTTCAATCTCAAATTGATTTTATTTTTGTAGCCGTAACTATCAATATTCCAGGCACCAATATATGTTAGTCACAGTCTCTCCTCTTGACTTACAGCTGTGAATGGATATGCTTTTGGAAGTCTCCCAGGACTCTCCATGTGTGCTAAGGACCGAGTGAAATGGTATCTTTTTGGTATGGGTAATGAAATTGATGTGCACGCAGCTTTCTTCCATGGGCAAGTGTTGACTAGCAAGAACTACCGTGTTGATACAATCAATCTCTTTCCCGCTACCCTCTTTGATGCTCTTATGGTGGCTCAGAACCCTGGACAATGGATGCTTAGCTGTCAGAATCTAAACCATCTGAAAGGTAAGGCATCTATACCTGAAATTAACTGTCAGTTGAGAAAAGAGACATGTCTCAGTTACAATATTAATGGGTTGACTATTGGAAATTAGAATCTAAAAGCTAAATATCTTTGGAATGATCTGAACTTTGAACTGTTAATTTTATTCCTCTGAAAGTATGGATCATAATGTAATTTTTTTAAAAAGACAAAGACTGGAGGAATTATAAAGTAATTAAAGCTGAAAATACGTTAATTTTTGGAAAACAAAAATTGGTCCTGAAGTATAGTCTTACCGTAAAAGTATAATACTGCTTATAACTACTCAGATTTGTAAAATATACAATATTTTAAACACCAGAAGATGTGTATATTGGTGCTGAAAAGTAACTTGTGTTTTGACTTGATTCTGTTAAATACAACCAACTTTGTTCTTTATGAGTTCAGCTATTCCTTGTTTTTACATGCTAACTCTCTTTTCCATCTCTTTAATATAAGGAAAAGAAATACCCCAGTTCTTGGAAAATATTAGTTTGTAATATGGGTTTCCTGAAGAAACTAGCTCTAATGTGGGTCTTTGAGTAGGTTACTTTGAACTTCAAATATAATCTCATTCATCAAAGGTGACCTTGGCTGCAGCAGGCCCAGCACAGCAGGTGCATAACCATTTTATCCAAGGGAGCGATACAAATACATGATCACTCTATTCCTCCTCCTCTATTCCACCACATCCCTTAAAATATGGCAAAGCTTCTCTTCACCACTTACTTTTTCTCATGAAAGCATTATCTATTTCAGTGCTGACTCACTGATAACATAAAAGAGTGAGGGATTCCTGGCAGTCCAGTGATTCTGACTCTGCCGTTTCACAACAGAGGGCAAGGCTGCAATCCCTGGCCAGGGAATTAAGATCCCACAAGCCACGTGACATAGCCAAAGAAACCCCAGTGAAATAAAATAGTGAAAGTGCTTTCTCCCCACACCACTTATCTATTAATGTGTCCTATTCTTTTTTCTCATCAAAAGATGGTCACAGTGAAATCCCACTGAAGTTCATTCCACATTTTTGAAAACACAAGTAATACCACTTCTCTGTGGCATATAGGCTTTTTTCCACTGCTTGAATTTTCCATGACTGATTCATTTGCAGCTGTTTACTCGTTCATAGTATTGTTTGTAGCTGTCTATTTCTTCAGTTTCTGTCTGTTGTTTCACCGGCAGCATTGATAAGGCAATAGGAGAAAGAACAATGGCTTCATTAAACAGTGGCGCCTCTGTGTGGTTTTCAGCTGGTTTGCAGGCCTTTTTCTGGGTACAAGACTGTAAGAAGTCTTCATCTAAGGACAATATCCATGGCAAAATTAGACACTACTACATCGCTGCTGAAGAAGTCATCTGGAACTATGCACCCTCCGGTATAGACGCCTTCACCAAAGAAAATTTAAGAGCACCGGGAAGGTAATTCAGAAAAAAAATGATATTATTTCAAAATATGACTCCTCCTCAAAAAATCATAAAAGGCTATTCAGCAATTAAAATTTTAACTGATACTTGAAGTTACCTAGACTTCTAAGTAATTATTGAGGTGTTTGGTAGTGAGTCCAAGTTGGAGAAATAGGACTTCTGAGTCCATGAAAAAGAATAGAAATGTTGTCAGATTCTCAAGAAAATCCTCAGAAAATGTTGAAAACAAGATTGATTCATTAGCTTTCCATTCCTGAAACCAGCCTTGTATAATCTAGCAGCATTGGGTATATTCACAAGGTTGTATAATTATCAGCACTGTGACTCCCAGAGCTTTTTCATCATTTCAAGTAGAAATTATGTTCAACAGGCCAATAGCTGAGCTCTACCCAAGCTTGTGACTTCTGAAGCAGAGATTTAAGTCCCTGCTACACTGACAGCCAGATATAATGACTCCCTAAACTGTATCTCCAGCCCAGAAGGCTCTTATAAATGGCAGATTTTCATTCTGAACTTTTTAGTGGACACCTCACTCGGATGAGGCCCTCTCCAAATCAGTATGTCCAAGCCTGAACCCTCTGTCTTCCCCACAATTCTGAGCTTTCTCCTCTACACGAATAGTACTGCCATTCATCCATCACTCAAATCCCAATGCCTGAGCATTACCCTTGACTCCTTCCCTCCTTCACCAGTCCCTCCTTCTCTCATCAAATGCTGCCTCATTATATCCTGAATATTTTGGGAAATTTGTTTGCATCTCTCTAACCTCTTTGCTAGTACCTCTGAAGTCATCACTACCCTCATTGAGATTTTAAGAGAAGCCTACTGACTTGGCTCCCTACCACAGTCTTCCAACCACTTAAGGAATCCTCCTAAAACACTAATCCTTTTAAACATTTTTACCATGCAGTGTGGCACATGGGACCTTATAGTTTCCTTACCAGGGATCAAACCCACACACCCTGCATTGGAAGCACAGAGTCTTAAGCCCTGGACCACCAGGGACATCCCGTAAAACATAATCCTTACTGCTTACATGTTTCAAAGCCTTGAGATGTACTGAAACTTTAACTAGGTCCTCCCACCCATCCCCCATTTCTCTAAGCCTCCTTCTCCAATCCTGTCTTACCCTGCATGCTATGGTCCTGCCCTATGTTATAAGACATGCTATGCTCACTCGTCTCTGAGCCTTCCCACAGGCTGTTCCCTCTTTGTAAACACCTCCCCCATTCTCCCCACCACACGTATTCCATCTTTTTAACGCCACTTCTCCTCTAGCTAGTTCTTAAAATCTCTTCCTTTGGAAAGCCTTTGAGGCCTCTCCCCGCTCTCCATAACTCCAGGAGAAATGTTTCATAACACCCTGTGCTTGTTACATGTTGTTATATTGAACAGTCTGTAGTCTGTCTTCTGGGGCAGATGCAAAGTCCATATGGACAATGATGGGTCCATTTGCTTATGGGTATGTCATCATCATATGGCAGGGTTCCTGGCAAAGAGCAGCTGTTCAGTACATTTGTCTGTACAGGAGAAGAGATAAAAAGGGCAGCTTTGTCAGGTCAAATGCCTTTCTGAGATTTAATTTCTTCATCTGTAAAATGAAGAGACTGGGGAGGGAGTGATTAAGATGGCAGAAGAGTAGTACCTGGAGCTCACTTCCTCCCACAAATACATCCAAACTATGTCAAGATGTGGAACGATTTTCACAGAACATCTACCGAATGTTGGCAGAGGACCTCAGACTTCTGAAATGGCAAGAAAATCTCCACATGATTGGGTAGGACAAATGAAGAAAAAAGAGAGAGAGAGAAAGGAATTGGGACAGGATCTGTGCCCTCAGAGGGAGCTGTGAGAGAAGAAAGGTTCCTGCACCCTGGAAGTCCCCTCACTAGTGGGACAGAGGGGGAGCTTCACCTCAGAGGAGAGCGCAACAACCAGTTTGCAGAAGGAAAAATGGAGAGAGGCCTGCCTGCACAGACAGTCAATACCAAGGCCCTGAGCTCCCCAGCCTGAGATGCCTGATGCAGACAGGGGCTGGGTGCTGAAGCTCAGGCTTCAGAGGTCAGACCCAGGGAGAGAACTAGGGTGGGATGTGCCGGAGACAGCCTGAAGGGGCTGGAGTGTGAGTGACTGAGAGTGTAGAGCGCCATTGTTGGGGGCTGTGAGAGGGGAGGGGTGGGACCCCCAGAGGAGCATCTTTCCTTGCATGCTCTCAGGCAATGGGACACATCACAGGATCCCAGGAGTGCTGGCAGGCCACTGCATCTGCACACCCTCCTCAAGGGGATAATGGGGGCACGCCCTGAGGAAAGAGGTGGAAGGCATCCAAACTCAAAGCAGCCCTTGGGCCAAAAAATATTAAACCCACACAAGCTACGCAGGAGCGCTTCCACATGTGTACAGCCTTCCATGACTACGGTAGATGACTGTTTCTCCTAAACTCAGAGTGAGGGAAATGTAAGTACAATGAAGAAGTAGAGGAACCACTTCCAATTAAAAGACCAAGAGAAATCACCTGAAGGAATAAAACAGACCACTTCAGTGTAACAGACACCAAGTTCAAAAACGTGGTCATGCAGCCATGAAAAGGAACGAATTTGAGTCAGTTCTAGTGAGGATGAACGTACAGCCTGTTACACAGAGTGAAGTAAGTCAGACAAATATTGTATATTAACACATACTTATGGAATCTAGAAAAAATGGTACTGATTAACCTATTTGCAGGGCAGGAATAGAGACTCATATATAGAGAACAGACTTCTGGACACAGCAGGGGAAGGAGAGGGTGGGATGAATTGAGAGAGTAGCAGCAAAATATGTGCATTGCCATATGTAAAATGGATAGCTAATGGAAAGTTGCTGTATGACACAAGGAGCTCAACCTTGTGGTCTGAGACAACCTAGAGGGGTGGGACGGGGTGGGAAGTGGGAGGGAGATTCACGAGGGAGGGAACACATGTATACTTATGGCTGATCCATGTTGATGTGTGGCAGAAAGAACCACCACATTGTAAAGCAATTATCCTCTAATCAAAAATAGACAAATTAAAAAAAAAAGAAAGGATATCATGAAAATACTGAAGAAATTAAGAAAGACTATCAACAGAAATGCAGAGTACTGTAATATGGGGAGAATAATACCAATTTTGTTGCATCGTCATGTGAGTTTCAGACAATAAATGAACGTTTCTGAGTGCTAACATGCAATAAACAGTAGTTACTCTATTTTTAGACAGTTCATAATTTATTTAAAAGATTCTATTGTAGGACAAGTTATTATCTGTTAGGGGTCGACATGGGTCCTCTTGAAATTTTTTTTCACTTCACTTGAAAAAAAAATTAAATCTCTGTGCCATGAATCTCCACCCGCAGTCTTAACATCTTTCTACAGAATGCCTAGTACTATCTGCTTGTATGAGTATTTGGCAAATCATGGGTAATAATTCTAAGCCTTGGTCAGAACTTTTCAATTAGTATCCCGTGTGACTACTGGGCTCTGTTCTGCTCTCAGCTCCAGAATTAAACCCTTTCTCTTTTGGCAGTGCTTCAGAGGCATTTTTTGAACAGGGTCCTACAAGAATCGGAGGGTCGTATAAAAAGCTGGTTTATCGTGAGTACACAGATGCCTCCTTCTCTAATCAAAAACAGAGAGGCCCTGAAGAGGAACATCTTGGCATCCTGGGTAAGTCTGCACAGAATACATAAATACTAGCGTACTCTTGGGCTTTCCCGGTGGCTCAGCGGTTAAGAATCTGCCTGCCAATGCAGGAGATGCAGGTTCTATCTCTGGGTTGGGAAGACCCTCTGGTGAAGGAAGTGGCAACCCACTCCAGTATTCTTGCTTGGGGAATCCCATGTACAGGGGAGCCTGGGGGGCTACAGTGCCTGGGGCCACCAAAGAGTCAGACACAACTTAGCAACTAAATGACAACAATGTACTCTTCCTCTAAACCACAATCAACTTAAGAACAGAAGCTTCAGAACCTGAAGCATGATTTCTACATACAAACTATTCATGGAGGAGCAAACATCAATAAAATGCAGTAGCCAATCACTTTCCCAATGTAAATTTACTCACAGTAAATCTTCAATATGAAAAGCCAGGCTGACTTCAATTGAGTGTCTTTTTTCTTTCTTCAAAGAGGTAAGGGGTGACTTTGTTTTACTAGACAGTGAAGCTATTAGCTTCTGCTTTTAGTTAAAGGTACATTCCCTTAGAAATAAAATCCAGCTGCTACTAATGAGACAGGTGGGTTTGTTTTAGAGCTTCCTTCTCCCCAGGCAGAACCCAGAGATCTTTTCTTGCGAAGGCACATGGGCAGAATAGCAAGTGCGTGGATTCAGTCTGTTCTCACTGTCTGTCCTCACCTATTAGCCATGTGACCTTTGAAATACTCAACTCTCTGTGCCTGCCCCCTTTCTATAAAACGAGAATGATAGTAACAACAGTATCCCTACCTCATAAAGCAGTCATAAGGATTCAATGAGTTAATTCACATAAATACTCAGGAGAACATATAGGAAACTCTCAATAAATATCATTTTATATATTACATAAAATACTTGTGTATTATGTATGTTTTTATTCTTTTTTTAGTAATAATATTAATTTTGGTGATGGAAAATACACAACAGTGTTGCTTTTCACAGCCAAGACAAATTTAACTTACCCCCTTTGGGTGGTCAATGTTTATGGCATTCTCTTAGAGGTCCGTCTAGTCAAGGCTATGGTTTTTCCAGTGGTCATGTATGGATGTGAAAGTTAGGCTGTGAAGAAAGCTGAGTGTCAAAGAATTGATGCTTTTGAACTGTGGTGTTGGAGAAGACTTTTGAGAGTCCCTTGGACTGCAAGGAGATCCAACCAGTCCATTCTAAAGGAGATCAGTCCTGGGTGTTCTTTGGAAGGACTGATGCTAAAGCTGAAACTCCAGTACTTTGGCCACCTGATGCAAAGAGTTGACTCATTGGAAAAGACCCTGATGCTGTGAGGGATTGGGGGCAGGAGGAGAAGGGGACGACAGAGGATGAGATGGCTGGATGGCATCTCCGACTCTATGGACATGAGTTTGAGTGAACTCCGGGATTTGGTTGATGGAAGGGAGGCCTGGCATGCTGCGATTTATGGAGTCTCCAAGAGTCGGACATGACTGAGCGACTGAACTGAATTGAACTGAACTTGGCTCTTGGGACCAAATAGCACACGTCTGGTCCACAGTAAACTAGGATGAGGAGATGCAGGTACTGAGTAGTTTTAGATGTGTGAAGCTTGTGAACTGACTTGGTTAAACATGGTAACACATTTCATTACTTGAAGTTAACTCAAAAAACCCTTCTCATCTCTTTCCAGACTCCCCATGTCAAATTGATAATGGACTTTAAAAAAACCAAGCTTTCCATTTGCCACAATAAGCATGTTGCTTCCAGAGGTTCTTTTTAGAGTACAAGACAGAGAAATCAACTGTCTTATGTATTCTGTAGGTTAGATATCAGGGAGGATAATAATTCTCTCTTTATCCCCAGGTCCCGTCATTTCTGCAGAGGTGGGAGACACCATCAGAGTCACCTTCCATAACAAAGCAGCACATCCCCTCAGTATTGAGCCCATTGGAGTGAGAGTTGATAAGAAAAACGAGGGCACATACTATTCACCAAGTGGAAGTGAGTACAACATTTGGTAATCAAGCAATAATGTTTATAACCCAGTGTGCTGGTCACCTCAGGAAAATGGCCCTGAAAAAACCAAAGTCAGGAACTTCTGAGGAATCTTCTCATATACCATCCTCAGGCATCATGCCAGGAAGCAAGTCAATCTCCTCTCCTACCATTTGCAGTTGGTTTGTAGAATTCTGTCCCATCTTAATCGGGTGATTATTGACAATACTGAAAGTAACTTACTTGGATTGTATCAATTACACATTTCCAGAGTTCTATTTGGGTAACTGCTAAATTTGAAAAAATATTCTTGTAGTTATAAGATTAGATATACATTTTAGAATGTTTTAAAAATATAAAATTTGTAGCCAAACATAATATCCATAGTTCTATAGCCAACCACTATTATATTTTTGTATAAGTCCTTCACTCTTCCATCTGTGTACATAATATTTTGATATCATAGTATTTAAATATGAAAAAGTGAAAGTGTTAGTCATTCAGTCATGTCTGACTCTGTGACCCCATGGACTGTAGCCCTCCCTGACCCAAGCTCCTCTGTCCATGGGGTTTTCAAGGCAAGAATAATGGAGTGGGAAGCCATTCCCTTCTCCAGGGGGTCTTCCTGACCCAGGGATTAAACCCATGTCTCCTGCTTTGCAGGTGGAGTGTCTATAGTCTGAGCCAGCAGGGAAGCCCTAATATATAAAATATACTTATCGCTATAATTTTGTACCCAGAGTTTGGTTTCTTAACATTATAAATATTTTATAGGTATAATTTTAATGATACAAAATATTCCACTATATGGAAGTATTTAGGTATTTTTGTAGGTCAAGGCTAGCCAATGAAGACACTCTTCTGGGTCTTTGATTTCTTGTATCCTCACATGTAGGAAGGGGCTAGGGAGTTTTGTGGGATCTCTTTTGTAAGGGCAATAACCCCATTCAGAAAGGCTCTACTCTCATAACCTAATCACCTCTAACCTCAAATACTATCATATTTGACATTAGGATTCCCATATATGAATTTTGGAGAAACATAAACATTCAGACCATAGCAAGCACCAATCTCAGACAGAGGTGTAGAGAAGACTTCCTGGGGGAAATCATACTTATTTGTGACCTGACACCAGTGAACAAGTAGGATTCTAGTCTAATTTATAAAGGAGCACAAAAGTGGGTTGTCCTAGACTAAACCCAGTCTACTCCATGGCTCAAATGACCACATCAGAAAGCAAACTTAACCTCCCCCATGTGACCTTTCTTATAGGTGGGCCTCCTCCTTCAGGCTCCCATGTGGCACCCAAAGGAACATTCACCTATGAGTGGACTGTCCCCAGGGAAGTGGGACCCACCTACAAGGATCCTGTCTGTCTAGCTAAGATGTATTATTCTGCTGTGGATCCCACCAAAGATATATTTACTGGGCTTATCGGGCCAATGAAAATATGCCGGCATGGAACTTTACTTGCAAATGGGAGACTGGTAAGTCCAATGAGGGAAAATGAAAATGATTTTCAAATCCCTTTGAATTATCATTATTATAAGGAAGATTCTGCGGTTTGAGGCAGTGAGGGTTCCACGTGCATGCATGCATGCTCAGTAGCTTTAGTCATGTCTGGCTCTTTGTGACCCCAAGGACTGTAGCTCACCAGGCTCCTCTGTCCATGGGATTCTCCAGGCAAGAATACTGGAGTGGGTTGCCGTACTCTCCAGGGGTTCTTCTCTACCCAGGGATCAAACCTACATCTCCTGCATTGGCAGCAGATTCTTTACCACTGAGCCTCCAGGGAAGCCCAAGGGTTCCACACATAATATTTGTTACAATTTTTTCTTAGGCTTATATCTATCTGTATTGTGTGGAGACTCTCTGACTAACAGGATTGCTTCAAAATGAGTTGGAAACAAGATTTTCCTTGGAATCCAAAGTCTTTTATGATATAATTCAACACACACATTTTAAAAAATCACCTAAGTGTCTGTCTACAATGCAGGAGACCTGGGTTCGATCCCTGGGTTGGGAAGATCCCCTGGAGAAGGAAATGGCAATCCACTCCAGGACTGTTGCCTGGAAAATCCCATGGGCAGAGGAGCCTGGTAGGCTACAGTCCATGGTGTCGCAAAGAGTCGGACATGACTGAGCGACTTCACTAAGACTAATGATAATAAGTCAGTTAAGATTCACTGAGGAAAATATTGCTTTAAATATTTTTTATATTTGTCTGAAGGAGACTGGCATATTACTATTTAGTTATACTGCTAATTAACCTTCAATTATTTGTATAACATGTAAGAAATAACACTGCTCACACATCCATAAATATTTTTTAGAAATGGGAAAATGACCCTCTGATCTAGAAATAGAAATACTTAATCTAACCATTGTTTTTATCTCTAAAATAAATATTGCAATATAAATCTTTAAAAGAGAAAGATTCCTTTGAAAATGCATTCAATACAATTACCACACCTTAAAGCATCAAAAAACATACATTTTTATTTGGTTTTGCTTAAAATAAAACATTTCAGACTCTCAGTTTATGTTTAATTATATTCCATACATTATGACTTATAGTATTCTCATAGACATTACTTATTAAATTCTTAGAAATTCATTTTTGTTTCTTCTTTGATCTAAGAGTTACTTGAACCAAATATGATCTTTTACTTTTTAAACTCTTTGTCCTTTATGAGTAATTTTCAGTTTTATTGCCTTATAATTAGGAAACATGACTTGTAAACTTTTCTCTGTTTTCAGAGAAGTTTATTCTCTGAAGAAACTACAGAGAAGTTTTCTCTGTAGGTCAGCATGTAAGAGATTATAGCAGCTCCCTTCTGGAATCCTGACACATCTGAAAATGTCACTTTGTTGTTCTTTGCTTGGTGTCAAGTTTTTCTATCATAATCTTTTCCCCTCAAAACAGTACTTGCTACTCCATCTTACTCTGACATTTATTGTTCTAGAGAAGCCTGATGTTCATAACTTTTAAAATGGATTATTCTAGAAATTTGTCTATCTCTGAAATCCAAAAATTTTAGCAGGATATTTTTAGGTATAGGTCTATATTACTAATTTTGTCTTGCTTTCAGTGAAGTTTTTGGATCTGAGTAGTCTTTCCCTTTTATAGTGGTGAACATTTCCACTATTATTACTATTAGGTAATAACTTCTCTCAAATAATTACTATGTGCATATTTTTCATCTTTAAATCTTTTCTTCTGACTTACGGGAGCTTTCTTAAGACCATCTGCATCACTATTAATAATTCAGTTTTTTTACAGGGTCTAATCTTAGATTTTTAAAGTTTGATAATCATGTTTTTTTCATCTGCAAAAATGATCTCAGGGAAAAGATATGCCATTAATCCCTCAAGTTTTCTCTTCTTTAAGGAAGTACTTGTTCTTGGGGACTCATATGCTTTGATTCCCCAGTCCAATTGCCTTCTGATCAACTACTGAATTATTACAGATAGCATTTCCACTTCCTTACTTTTCACCAGGGACAGGGAGGGGAGGGGAGAATGTCTAGAATGTGTGAATTGTTGCTCCAAATCACTTGCAGGCTACTTCTTCTCTTAAGATGTATCTGCTTCCACCTGCTCTGTCTTACAGGAATTTTTCAAGCTTTCATGACTATGGATAACACGTTCTCTAATTTATAGCACAAGTACATATCACCCCTCCCCTTTTTAACAATTTTGAGAGGCAAGTTCAAGTGGAATGAAGAGTGTCAGAACTTTTAGGTGCAGAAAAAGGCTTAGATTATTGTGTTGAACTAAAAATCCACTACGCAGGTATCAGTCAGCAATGTGGATGGACCTCAATAGAGACTGTCATACAGAGTGATGCAAGTCAGAAAGAGAAAAACAAATATCATATATTAAGCATATATGTGTAACCTAGAAAAATGGTACAGATGAACTATTTGAAAAGGAGAAAGAAAGACACAGATGTACCGACATCAAAGAGGGGAAGGGAGATGGGATGAACTGGGAGACAGGGATTGACATATATACATTACTATGTATAAAATAGATAACCAATGAGAACTTATTATATAGCACAGGAAACTCTATTCAATGCTCTGTGGGGACTTAAATGGGAAGGAACTCACAAAAAGGGGGTGATATATGTATCTGTATGGCTTGTTTACTTTGCTGTTCAGCAGAAACTAACACAACATTGTAAAGCAACTATACTCCAATACAAATAAAAAAACTCTGGTGGTCAACAGGAGTATTTTGTGAGTTCCATTTACAAAGTGGAATGGAAACTTCAGTTCTTGTCCTTCTTTTAGCAGGTTTATCCATAAATAGTATTGTGTATATGGAAGTGTTTCTGCTTTACTCATTCTGTCTTCACCTCATTGTTCTTTATTTTGATTTTCAGAAAGACATAGACAAGGAGTTCTATTTGTTTCCTACAGTGTTTGATGAGAATGAGAGTTTACTCCTGGATGATAATATTAAAATGTTTACAACAGCACCTGATCAGGTGGACAAGGAAAATGAAGATTTTCAGGAATCTAATAAGATGCACTGTAAGTACTGCATCATCCACCAATATCAGGCTATTTCAGCACTGCACATGTAATGCTTTTAATTAAGCTGATACTAATAGCTTTGCCCACTGATTGCTTTAATAAATGATTAAATACCATAGTGCTCTAAGGGTAATACTGTTAATTATTTGACATATCAGCCAACTGAATCTTAGTTTCACTTAACTCAGAATAATAAAACATATAATATATGCCAATTAGATCAGTTCAGTTGCTCAGTCATGTCCAACTCTTTGCAACCCCATGGACTGCAGCATGTGAGGCCTCCCTGTCCATCACCAACTCCCAGAGTTTACCCAAACTCATGTCCATTGAGTCGGTGATGCCATCCAATCATCTCATTCTCTGTTGTCCCCTTCTCCTCCTGCCTTCAATCTTTCCCAGCATCAGGGTCTTTTCAAATGAGTCAGCTCTTCGCATCAGGTGGACAAAGTATTGAAGTTTCAGCTTCAGCATCAGTCCTTCCAATGAACACCCAGGACTGATCTCCTTTAGGATGGACTGGTTGGATCTCCTTGCAGTCCAAGGGACTCTCAAGAGTCTTCTCCAACACCACAGTTCAAAAGCATCAATTCTTTGGCACTCAGCTTTCTTTACAGTTCAACTCTCACATCCATACCTGACTACTGGAAAAACCACAGCTTTGACTAGATGGACCTTTGTTGGCAAAGTAATGTCTCTGCTTTTTAAAGTGCTGTCTAGGTTGGTCATAACTTTTCTTCCAATAACATTCATAGTCCTTAAAATGTAGTCCCTAGGTCAGCTGTTTCAGCATCACCCAGGACTTGTTAGAAATCCAGATTCTTGGACTCCAACCCCAACCTACTGAATCAGAAACTTTAGGTGTAGGGCTTGAAACCTGTGTTTAACAAATCCTCTCTGTTATTCTGATGTATGCTTAAATTTGAGAGTTACTGGATTAGATACTTTTCTTACCTGTGGCTTAATAAAGACAGGCTTCTTTTATGGTTTCTACTCTGAATAAACTTAAACGATTCTCATCTTTGACTACCCATAAGAATCCCCTGAGAGTTAAAAAAAAAAAAACCCAAAAACTATTAAAACTGATTGTGCTCAGCACAATCTACAGATATTTTTATTTCACTGAAACAGCATCAGATTTACTTTTTAGCTCCCAGTATAATTCTAAAATGCAGTTAAAGTTTAGAGATAGTGAACTCTATCTCTATTGTTTAAAATGTCCGCACCACTAATGCACAACATGTGAAAATCATTGTAACTAGAAGAAAAAAAAAGTAAATTTGTATTACAAACTGAATTCCTCCTCTTTGAACTCCTTTTTATGGTAAGTCATGTCCGATTCTTTGTGACCCCATGGATTGTAGCCAGCCAGGCTCCTCTGTCCCTGGGATTTCCCAGGCAAGAATACTGGTGTGGGTTGCCATTTCCTCCTCCAGGAGATCTTCCTAACTCAGGGATCGAATCTGTGTCCCCTGCATCTGCACTGGGAGGTGGATTCTTTACCGCTGTGCCACCTGGGAAGCCCAACACAAACTGACATTGTTTTCCAAATTGGATTGATAATAGTCACACTACCCATAACAATCTTTATTTTGCATTTTGGAGGAGTCAAGAATATTATCTATTAAAAAGAGCAATGAGAGGAAACTTCCTGCACATACTCTTCCCTGTTATTCAAGATGAATCAGAGAATTTTCCATCCAGGGCAACAAACACATTCGCAGTCTACAGTGCCTAGGAAGAACTGTTATTATTCATCCATTTGGGTGCTCACAAATATGGCCCTTGGGAGAACTGAAAAATGACTCACTGAGAACAGTGAGATTCCCAGGGCCCAGAACTTTAAGAACCCAGCATTCATGAGACTTCCCTGGTAGTCCAGTGGTTAAGAATCCTCCTTGCAATGCAGAGGACATGGGTTCTACGCCTGATTGCAAAACTAAGATCCCACATGCTGCAGAGCAACTAAACTCTCGCACTACAAGTGCTGAGCCCATGCACCTCAGCTAGAAAGCCCATGTGCCACAACTAGAGTCTGTGGGCTGCATCGAAAGATCCTGCGTGACACAATGAACAGTCTGTAACTAAGACCCTACACAGCCAAATAAATATTTAAAAAAAGAAGAAGAACCATGCATTCAGTTCTATGTCTTCCACCCAGGGCTTGCCTGGAAGTGTTGAGTTCAGCAGGAAGTTCTAGAGACGTTGACATGTAAAGGGGTGGGCAGGCCTAAATGGGTCTTTTAAAAATTAAATAAACCCAGTTGGCTCTGGAAAGTCTGAGAGGTTGTCATGAAGTAGGACATATGATTAAATCAGTTTCAAAATATCATTTTCCAACTTTTATAGCCATGAATGGATTCATGTACGGGAATCAGCCTGGTCTCAGTATGTGCCAAGGAGATTCGGTCATGTGGTACTTATTCAGTGCTGGAAATGAGGTCGATATACATGGGATATACTTCTCAGGAAACACTTTTCTGTCAAGAGGAGAAAGGAGAGACACAGCAAACCTCTTCCCTCAAACAAGTTTGAGTCTCTTCATGAAGCCAGATACTGCAGGTGAATTCCGTTAATGTCAAGGCAAATTTCTGTTGGGTCTACCTGTGTGGTTTTGGTTCAAAATGCTGTGTTGGATGTTAGCTCATCCCTTCCCCAAGCCTCCTAACTACCCTTTCTTTACTTGATTACTGTCAACTAAGTATTTGCCAGGTAGGTCCATTTTCTGTTTTTGTGGTGGGGAGAGAAGGGAGTGACAAAAGAGGACTGAGGTTTCTCCCACTGGTGCTCAGTCACTCAGTCGTATCTGACTCTGTGACCCCATGAGCTGGAGCCCACCAGGCTCCTCTGTCCATGGGAGTCTCCAGGCAAGAATGCGGGAGTGGATAGACATTCACTTCTCCGGGGATCTTCCCCACCCAGGGGTCGAACGGGTGTATCTTATGTCTAACCTGCACTGGCAGGCGGGTTCTTTACCACTAGCAACACCTGGGAAGCCCATTTCCACCTAGTCAAACCCCCAAGATGGTCTCCTTTTCAGTTATGTGCCTTTAAAGATAGCTGGCAAATCAGACTAGAAAGGAAATGTCTCCCATAAAGGCTCTGCATCTAAACTCTGTGTCATGTCTCTGTATCCTACTTGTGTGTGCGTGCTCAGTCGTGTCCAGCTCTTTGCAACCCCATGGACCGTAGCGTGTAAGGCTCCTCTGTCCATGGGATTTCACAGGCAAGAATATTGGAGTGGGTCGCCATTTCCTTCTTCAGGGAATCTTCCCAGCCCAGGATCAAACCTGCCTCTTGTGCATTGGAGAGGAAAGGCCACCACTGCACCACCGGGGAAGCCATCCTAGATGTAGTGTTGGCTTATTGCTGCTGCTGCTACTGCTGCTGAGTCGCTTCAGTCGTGTCCGACTCTGTGCGACCCCATAGACGGCAGCCCACCAGGCTCCCCTGTCCCTGGGATTCTCCAGGCAAGAACACGGGAGTGGGTTGCCATTTCCTTCTCTAATGCATGAAAGTGAAAAGTGAAAGTGAAGTTGCTCTAGGGAGGGCCAAAAGGAAAACACAGGGGTGAAGGGTCAGATTCATAAGAAATGTTATTCTTCCAAATAAGAAGTTGGAGACTATGGAGTCAGAGAGAAGCTGGGAGTGTTGTGTTTTTATGGGGTTAGGTGGGATAACTAAGAAACTGAAAGGATAAGCCTCAAGAAGGAAAAGTATAGAAAAGAAATTAGGTATGCTCCTTTCCATACAATCTGGCATATGTAGTCTATGTCCTGAAATGTGACTAATTCCTAATTCTTGTTGATGGGGCAATGGGTCTTAAACGTAGAGGGCAGGTTGAGCAAGTCTTGGTGAGGCCATTCATTCAAGACAACTGGATTTGAAAGACCAGACGTTCTATTCCTTCATCCCTCTTTTGGCCAAATATCAAAATATGCAAGGAAATTGGGATGTGAAGTTGGATTTCTGCTTTCTTGACTCATGGGTTTGTGTTATGTCCCTTCCCATTTCTATCTTAAAATGACAAAGTCTCCTCAAACTTGTGCTGCAAGATCATACAGCTTATAACACATTTTCTATTTTAAATATTTCTGGAAAATTTCTTCTCGGAATTACTGAAAAATGTTACTCGAAGCACTGATATCCTGGAGTCAGTCATTAGGCCCTCGCCCTCAGCCTACTGAGAGCAGGTTTAGGTGTGTTTGTGAAAAGATGGGGTATTGTTAGTAGCAAACAGGTTGCAGAAAGCCCATTAATCTTAGTAGAAGACTCTTCTACTAAGAACGTTGTATGATTAGGCTTGTCGGCTTATTAGTCATCTACAATTGAATATCCTATATTAGAACTATAGATATGCAAATTCAGAGATACGGATAGAAGTGTCTCTGAATGAATAAAATAAAAAACTAAAAGAAAAGAGAATTTTACCCAAACATGAAAATATGCTAACTTGCCTCAGGCTTTATTTGGTTCATCAAATGCCACTAAAATGCAAGACAGGTCCTATGTCACCTTTTCCTTTATTAGACAAATGTAAATACAACATTTAACAAAAGAGATAAAGGTGTCTGCTTTCATGGAGCTGAAATTCTAATGCAGGGAGACAGACAATAAGCAAGTATATTAACATACACACACACATACACACACATATATATATAAGTGGTTATAAGTGCTAAAAAGAAAAATAGGGCAGGGGAAGGAGCTGATGACAGATGAGGGAAAGTGGTCAAAAATACTCACAGGAGGTGACATGCCTTTTTATTTACCATTCCAGGGACTTTTGATGTGGAATGCCTCACAACTGATCACTACACAGGTGGCATGAAACAAAAGTACACTGTGAGCCAGTGCAGCCAGAGGTCTGAAGATTTATACCTCTACCTGGGAGAAAGGACCTACTACATCGCAGCGGTGGAGGTGGAATGGGATTATTCCCCAAGTAGGAAATGGGAAAAGGAGCTGCATCATTTACAGGAACAAAAGTAATTCTCTAGACTCTGACTCCCAATTATTTTTTAGCTTTTTCTTTCAGAGAAGTAAGAATTATGCTAAGTTAAGAAGCAATGAACAATTGCATTACACAATAACAACAAAATAGCAACAAAATGCTTTCTAGGGGCCCTTCCTCATTCATTTCTGCTTCTCTCAACTATCTCTCAGAAAAATTTCCATTGATCTCCTTTGATTCTTTGTAGTCATTCATCTTACTCTCTTTTCTGTTAGACTGTCTTCTCATACCTGCATACTCCTGTCATTGTTTTCAAACTTAAACCAAAATTAATGCCTACATTCAGAGCTAAAATAATTTTCTTTACTAACCATTTGTTGCTTATGTTTCTTCCAAAGATTTTATTATGAGTCTAGTAATCAGTTACTTCATATTTTTCAAACTATTATGTATGGAAGCATATTTTAAATTCTTGAGGGCACTAGAGCAGATATGGTCTCTGCCCTACAAGAACTTACAGGAAAATATGGTTCAAAACTACCAATAACATGTACACTATGAAAATATAAAAGTGAGTTCAGTGAATAAGTGTAAATAAAGGCTGGTTATTGGAGCTTCAGAAACAATACATTTAGAGACACATCACCTGACACTTCTATGTATAGCTCTTCTACACTTTGCCAAGTACTCTCCCCTTTACCATCTCTCATCAGGCACTAACCCTTGGGGGATATGATTTAAGAGATTGGGGTGGAACGTGTTCAGAGCTGAGGTGTACAACATGACTGGTAACTTGCAGCTAAATGATGCCTAGCTGGTTAGTTTGATTGCCATGAGAAGTATGATTTCTTGGGGGATGTTTGTTGTTTGTTTTTATTTGGCTGCCCTGGGTCTTAGTTGCGGCATGCAAGATCTTTCAGTTGTGGCATATGGGATCTAGTTCCCTGGACAGGGATTGAACCTGGGCTCCCTACTTTGGAAGCATGGAGTCTTAGCCACTGGACCACCAGGGAAGTCCTATGAGTATGATTTGTGATGGAAGGGAGTAGATAGCTATTTCAGTGATTAAGGTATAACTGTCAAAATATACAGTCATTAGGAGTCAGTGAAAGCTTTAGATAAAGGGAATGGATGGATAAAAGGGCCACTCTGTTCCTATAGTCTAAAAATACTACAGTAACCAGAGAACACTTCACTGATGAAATCTGGACTCATAACATTTCAGAGCCATAAAGTAACCTTAGAGACAACCTCACTGAATACCTCATTTTAGAGGTGAAGAAATGGAGGCTCCAACAGGCAATGAGTAGCTGGAGGTCATTTTAGCTGGTGACAGTCAGGGCCAGGACTCCTAGGGCTCCACTGCTAGCTAGGTGTAAAGACTAGCTAGACACCTGTTTTTGGTGGGGCTATTTTGTTTTTTATTTTACTATTGTTTTTTATTGGAGACACTTGTTTATTGCTAGTCTTCTTCTTTCTTGTTCAAATGGGACAGTGATATTAAAAACTAGCATAATGAAAACTATTTTTATTCAAAATTTAAAACTCAACTTTCACTTTTCTTAAGCCAAATACTAACCTTAATTGTATGTGTGTGTGTTTAGTCTTTCAAATGCATTTTTAGATAAGGAAGAATTTTACATAGGCTCCAAGTACAAGAAAGTTGTGTATCGGCAATTCACTGACAGCACATTTCAAGTTCCTGTGGAGAGAAAAGGTGAAGAAGAACACCTGGGGATTCTAGGTACTGTCCTAGCTCCAGTTTATCAGGTGTGGGTTGGTGATATGGTGCTCTGTGTGGTGAGTCAGTCCCTGTCTATGGGCTTAATGTTCTTAGTTCATATATTAATGTCATTCATAAAATGAATTTTTTATTTACTCATTTATAAAAATAAAAAACAGAAGCTACTTAATACAATGAGAAGCCTATACTTAATAAAAATATTGCATAAGAAAATATTACAAAAAAAATAAAATATTACTTATTTCTGTCAGAAACAATGGCATTATATCCCATTTACTAATAGAATTATATATATTTGGTGTTTATCAAGTTGATGCCTGTAGTTTTGATGAAATTGCTAGAGATCCCTTTCTACCGAGATTCTTAACCAAATTCTCCATTTTTCTAGTCCACCAAAAATAAATCATAGCTATTTACTTTTAAAATTAAGAAGTAAATGATTAACCTCAAGAAGAAATATACATATAAACAAGCAAATAAGGAAAAGGAAAAAAGTGTTATGATGCACACAGCCAGGGGAAAGTTGCCTTCAATTTTTCAGGAATCACTTTAGGACCGAAAGTCTAAGAACTTCTCCAACACTGGTCTTGGGAATATTCTTGAAAACTGTCAAGTGCAGGGGAAGCTACTCCGAAACCCACTAACAGAATTCCCTGGACTTTCTTATCCTCAGTCCCAGGAGTAAGACACCCAAGGAAGAGTGGCATTGTTGTTGGGTCACAGAAATTTTTTGTCAGGAGAGAAGCTAAAATTGGCTAGAAGGCAGGAATGGGATGGCTACCCCACCCATCCTTTCAAAGGCAGCACTGTCCTTAATTCACAGGAAGGGCTAGAAGTTCTGATGATGAGAAATGACTCCCGGCCAGGGTAGGGTCACAGCTGATGGCTATGATTAGGCCACTATCCTGCAGGAAATTTCAGGCTAAAACCTCCCCTAGGACCCTTGATTAGAGATACACCCATAGTCTCTATCTTTAGAGACAGCCATAACTAGTGTTTTTATCCTGAATCGTCAGGGACCAGGTATCAATCCAAGAGTACAACTGCATGAAGCCGGAGGGGAAAAACAAAAACAACATCCTTAATGACTTAAAAAAAGTTACCTGAGTTAGAGCTTCCAATCTGATGGGTATATAAGCCAGTCTTCCTTTTCACTTTTCCCAGGTCCACAACTTCATGCGAATGTTGGAGACAAAGTTAATATTATCTTTAAAAACATGGCCACAAGGCCCTATTCAATACATGCCCATGGGGTGAAAACAGAAAGTTCTACAGTGACTCCCACTGCACCAGGTATTCATGGTAGGGGGAGGGATATGTTTTAGTAGACTTTACAGCTTTCCACAAACAACTGCTATCCAGATGAGTGCGTCTTGAGGGAGTGAAGGAGGTGGTAAGAGGGCACAAAGGCAGTTGCATCTGTGTGAATGTATACACATACCAAAAGTTTAAAAATCCACAGAATTGTAAGGAAAAGAATCTGATGGTTCTGAACACATACTCAAGGTTGCATCAGCAGAGATGATCTCTGCAGGCTCAGCTAGAATACATCCTGGACAGCACCTACCACGTGGCTGACTGTTTCCATGCCTCTATCCAAAGACAGGGTCCTAAGGGCAGAGGCTGCCATTTGGAACTTTAAATCTTAGTCCAATGGCTTACTAAATGTCTCTTTAATTCAGAGTTAAAAACTGCAATCGATTAAATATATAAATATGCATTTTCTTTAATAAGAACTATAACTTTCTTCTATTCATTCGAAAGTTGGCTTCAAGGAAAGGGCCATTTCTCAGTAACTTAGCAGTTCTCAAATTTATCAAGTGAGAAAAAATACTCTCTAGAGTTGGTCTTGTCAATACAAGGAAACAGAAATAAAAAGCTCTGCCCACATGATCCTCATATTCTTCCAAGATAAACAGCAAATAAATATAGATATAATATCAAGTCGTAGAAAGTGCTATGAAAAAGATTAAGATGGATGAGAGACAGTAAATAACAAGGGTGCTATTTTAGGTGAGGGGGGGCAGGGGGGTTGGTCAAGAGGTCTTTGAGGAGGTGCCACTGGTAAAGACACATACACGATGAGAAGTAATGAGTCACAGGGAGTTGGAGACAGAGAGCATTCTAGGTCCTGAGATGGAAGTAGACTTGGTGTGTCTGAGGAACAGCATGGAGGCCAGAGGCCAGGGCAGAGTAAACAGGGGCAGAATGTGAGGAGATGGGATCCAGGCAGGGCAGGGAGCCAGGTGCAGGAGGAGGGAGGAGGACCTCAGAGGCCGTGGTTACAATGTTGTATTTCATTCTGAAATCCCATGTGAGGGTTTAGGTTGAAGAGTGATGATCTGATAAATAGTTTTTAAAGGACTGGTCTGGCTAGTATGTGAATAAGTGACCATAGGGGATAAGGGTAGAAATCAAGGGTTGGTTAGGGGACCATCCCGGAGAAGGCAATGGCACCCCACTCCAGTACTCTTGCCTGGAAAATCCCATGGACGGAGGAGCCTGGTAGGCTGCAGTCCACGGGGTCACTGAAGGTTGGACACGACTGAGCAATTTCACTTTCATGCATTGGAGAAGGAAATGGCAACCCACTCCAGTGTTCTCACCTGGAGAATCCCAGGGACGGGGGAGCCTGGTGGGCTGCCGTCTATGGGGTCGCAGAGTCAGACACGACTGAAGTGACTTAGCAGTAGGAGCAGGGGACCATCCCAATAATTTGGGTAAAAAATTAGTTATTAGTTGGACCCAAGTAGAAGCAGTTGAAGTGGTTAGTTGTATTCTGGGTCTATCAGGTTGGCCAAAAATTTCATTCAGGTTTTTCTGTAATATCTTACAGAATGCCTGGCTAACCCAATATTTTAAAGGTGGTGTTAAAAGGACCTGCTGAAAGAGTGGTCATTAGGGAATGTTAGGAAAGGTGGAGTCCAGGAAAGCCCAAGGTTTGAGCATTGACCATTTATGGCAGAGCAGGTTGGGGCAGGGAAGGAAGAAGAG
The DNA here is from genome assembly GCF_029378745.1 of Bos indicus. Lineage (NCBI taxonomy): Eukaryota > Metazoa > Chordata > Mammalia > Artiodactyla > Bovidae > Bos > Bos indicus. Next base: position 119,374,673 of record NC_091760.1, read on the forward strand.
AATAAAATGCTATTTTCTGGCTTATGAGAATAGGAGTTTAATGAAAAGACAATATGTTCAGGTAATGAATCTATGCTTTATATTCTCAGTGAAATGTTCTGCTTACAAAAGGGTGAGGACACAGGAGCAGGTAAAATGGAGGACTTGACTAAAAAGGAAAAAAAGTCTGCCATATCCTCTAACATTATCCCTACGTCCTGCTTGATTCCCTAGTAAAGGTTTGTCAGATTCCAGTTAACTAAACTCTGACAGCAGGAATATATAATGGTGAGATCTGGATAAATAGAGTGGACAGTAAGTGGCCATGGCTGCAAGTCAGGGTCTTGTGAGCAGTTGTGCAGGAAGCCCTGCAGTGACTGGCAGCAAAGATCAGGTTGGAGAGGGGCCCAGAGCAAATGGAAGATGGTAAAGATGTTGGTAAGATAGGAGGGTGGAGCAACTGGCTGTCTTCAAAGTGTGAAGGTCCAGGGTGTGGTCATGTCCTGTGTGTGGCACAGTTGGAACGGAACAGTGTATGGTATGACAGAAGGGGGCAGACAAGAGAGGTCACCGACAGGTCAGTGACCCATGAGATCAAGAGGTCTGCTGACTCCTTGCCAGAAACTGAAATCACTGACGATAATGGTGATAAAAGAGAAAAGGCAGGTGGTGGTGAAACTGAAGGAGTTACACAAGGGCAGTCCAGAAACACAGACACAGAGAAGACGGTAGGGAAGAGGTTAGCACTCTTATTTGAGAGCTGAAAAGAGAAAAGTGTATTAGAAAAACACAGTAACGTGGAAGCTTACATTACCATATGTAAAATAGATAGCCAACGGGAATTTGCTGTTTGGCTCAGGAAACTCAAACAGGGGCTCTACGTCAACCTAGAGGGGTGGGATGGGCAGGGAGATGGGAAAGAGTTTCAAAAGGGAGGGGATATATGTATACCTATGGCTGATTCATGTTGAGGTTTGACAGAAAGCAGCAAAATTCTGTAAAGCAATTATCCTTCAATAAGAAAATAAATAAATTTAAAAAACAGACTCCAGATGAAGGAAAGTTCTGTTGCAAAGTTTTTACAAATTTTGATATTCTCATCTCTTACTTTGTGATGTGGCTTCTGTGTCAAGGTAGTTAATTCACAACCAACAAAGATGATATTAAAGTGTGTCTTATAGGTGTTTTTAAAACTAAATTCTTTATTTTTCAAATTCAAACAGTTTATTTAGAAAAATTATTTTTTAATTGTTAGTTTCATTATCCTTTAGGTCAGAGGTGTAACAATTTTCTTTTTAATATTCTTCTCATCATTGGAGACATTGAAACTTCTGCCTATTTTCTGAGAAGCCATAAATAGTAACAGAGAGTCACAGATCTTGGCATTGGGATGCCTGTGATCTAAGTTGTACTTTTTGCTATTTATTACCTCTATATCTTAGAGCAAATATCTTGTGTGCTCCTGACTTTCATCATCTTTGAGATAATGAAGGTTATTATGTTTCCTTCTAGTAAAACTAAATTCTTGTAAACAACTTTGAATACTTCTACTTTTTTAAATGAATTACTTTGTGACATTCCCAGTTTCTGGGTCACTGTTTTTCAAGGCTTTGATAACAACTTGAAATACATGTATCAAGCACATATCAAATGTAACCAGATACGTTAACACTTGATTAATTTAGGTGAAACTCGCACTTACATATGGAAAATCCCAGAAAGATCTGGAGCTGGAAGGGATGATTCTCCTTGTATTCCATGGGTTTACTATTCAACTGTGGATCGGGTTAAGGTAAACTTTAAATCATTTGTGTTTTGTGCAGACTCCCAAAATAGACACACAATTGAAGGAAGATGAGGTTAGGGTTTTCCTGTGGTCCAATTCTATGTTAAAAATCACAGGAAAGTAAGCTGCTCTGCAATTCATTTCAGCTTTTCTTTTTTATGGTTTAAGGTTATACATTTACAGTTATAAATGTATCAACCTTATAACTGCTGATTAAGGATATCACAGAATTAAATATTAATACAGTATCTTATTTCCCTTTTGATATGTAAATATATTAAACTCAAAGAACTGAGGTATATGATTTCAGAGTTTTATTATTACATGGTAATAAAAGTGCTGATGTCAACATTCAATCAGCATAGCTAAAGCTGCTGTTTGATTAAATATTTTGAAGCCAAAAAGCCCTCAACAACTAAAAATCAGAACATGTACCAAGACTCTTTTGCTGAATTAAGCCTCTAGTCCAAATCTCTCTTCTGAGTTCCAGACCTGTCTATATACCTGCCTATTGAACACCTTTACCAGCATGTTCCACGGGCACAGAAACTCGGCAACTCTACAACAGAACCTGAGGTCTTCATCCAGCTCTTTCTTCTTGTATTCCCAGTTGTGATAAATAGCACAAGAAACAAACCTAGTCATTTGTTCAAGCTAGAACCCTGGATATAGAATATCTAACTCTTACCCTTGGCTCACCTAAGCAATTTGCTCACCAACACAGAGCTCTGTCCATTCCTTCTTATCTGCACAGATCAGGTGCTATTAATTTTCCTCAACTACTGCAGTGGCCTCCTGGTCTCCAGTCTTTTCCCCATCCAAGCCTTCCTTCACTCTACCACTAGGATCACTGGTTTAAAATGTAAATATACTGCCACTCCATGTTCAATTTTTCAATGGCTACTTATGACCCACAAGACAAAATCTAAAATGCCTAACATAGTACAGCTCAAAGGCCATTTAAGATCAAATCTGCATTACTGAAGCCCAGTCAAACCAAACTTCTTGTAGTTTGAGTCCATTACAATCTTCCCCATGTTCATTATCATTTTATGTACCTCCACTGCAGAAAGTGGGCCATTTCTTCTATTCATCTGTTTTCCCTACTAGATTGAGTTCCTGAAGGCAGGGGATTTGTTTCCTGTCTGGCTTTTAATGACTGGCATAGTGCCTAGGTTATGGAATAGGCAAACGAGCACTGTTCATTTGGGGTTGTATTCAACTGCTGCTCATTACTTGAGCCAATATTTGGCCTTTGCAACACATTTCTGTTACTTGCACCATCAACCACACAACCTACCCATGACTCACCCTTGTTCCAATTTACTCCAAGTGGAAAGTTACTGACTTGACTGAACCACACTGGGCAAAGTCTATTAGTTATATCAGTCTCTGACTTAAGTAGTAGATTTACTACTTCAAGTAGTACTTACTTTAAGTTCTACTTAAAATCCTGAGGTCACGGGGGATAAGGTCCCAGTTCTCTGAAATCCCAACCTGTATCTCAAAACAACTAAGTTTTTGCTTGGTTTCAGGATCTCTTTAGTGGATTAATTGGCCCACTGATTGTTTGTCGGAAGCACTATTTGAAAGTATTCAATCCCATAAAGAAACTGGAATTTTCCCTTCTGTTTCTTGTTTTTGATGAGAATGAATCTTGGTACTTAGATGACAATATCAAAACATACTCTGATCACCCTGAGAAAGTAGACAAAGCCAATGAGGAATTCATGGAAAGCAATAAAATGCATGGTATGGTACATTATTCTAAAACTTACTTTTTCGCTTTTCTTCTTTCAAATAAAATTACTTGGGAAACTATTCATTTGTTTTATTTTATAATAAACCATTTCTGCCACACTTGCATGTGAAAGAATTCTATTCAAAGCAAAAACGGGGCTATATTAAAAATCATCAATCAACTTCTCTCGCAACTCCAAAGTCTCACTCCTTCTTAAACTCAAACCTAAGAAGACTTTTGGTGCTAAGTGACTAGAAAAGCAGTGTGGTGTTATTGATCTTAAAGTACCCATTTCCCTTATCTGTAGTGAAATAAGTTCTATTACATAAAAAAAGATCCCATATATTAACCAAATGGGGTTTCCCAAGTGGCACTAGTGGTAAACAATCCACCTGCCAATGTAGAAGACGTAAGAGACTTGGGTTTGATCCCTGGGTCATGAAGATCCCCTGGAGGAGGGCATGGCAACCCACTTCAGTATTCCCGCCTGGAGAATCCTATGGACAGAGGAGCCTGGCAGGCTATGGTCCATAGGGTTGCAAAGAGTTGGACATGACTGAAGCAACTTAGCACAGCACAGCACATTAACCTCAAAAACCTCTTTTCTGTGAAATAGCTGTTGGTTTTAAATATCCTGGAAGGCAATAAAAACGTGTATTTTTCCCCAGCTATTAATGGAAGAATGTTTGGGAACCTGCAAGGCCTCACGATGCATGTGGGAGATGAAGTCAACTGGTATCTGATGGGAATGGGCAATGAAGTAGACTTGCACTCGGTACATTTCCATGGCCACAGCTTCCAATACCAGGTAAGGGCCAACCACAGTCGTTATTCCTGCTCTATTTGAAAATGCTTTAATGCAAATGAAGGCTATATTTCCTCAGACTTAAGAAAAGTTTAAGGTTTCAACAGACAAATTATTTTCAAAGAGTGTGGCACACAGCTATTTCAATTGGCATTCCCAACCTTTGTTACACCTTGGGCTTTCCCTTGGATTTAGTTTTTACTGGCTTTTCTTAGAGTTCTGCTCACATATCTATGGAAGGTATTGGAATAGAATCATTAGCAGAGCGGGTAGGAATGTTCACGTAATGAAGGATTAGAGAGTAGAAACAACAGACTTTATTATAACCTTTGCCTGTTCTAAGTTCTGGATTGTAAATAGCCTGAAATGAACAAGATCAGCAGTTTGGTGTCCAACAATTGATTGGTTCCCAGGTCTCAATCCCACTTTGACTTCTCACCTAGCACTGGTTTCAGCAGGAATATACAATCCTTTTGGAAATGCTTTTGTCTTACCTTTGAGTTAATGTAGAAAATTCAGAAGCTACCACAAAGCACAGTACAGAACCATTTTATTACCACTTTTTGTTTTATTCCTTAGCAGACTTTCAGTTCCATCCCTGTAGAAATCCCAAGTACTCTGTCAAGACTCTACCTGAACTGCTCCCAGTCTTGGCTTCTCCACTGGCCTCCTTTCCTACTCCCCTCACTACCCACCAGTCTTAAAGTTTCACAGACAGTCAGCTCATCTAGGATAGGTTTAGCAAGAGTGATATTAAGACTGAAATGAGGTCATGGCTAAATTCCCTTGTGTAACTCCAGTGCTCTGATAAAAAGACAGAACAGTGAGGTGTTACTGACTGCTGAATTCACTTTTATCACATCTTTCCTTCACATCCATTTATTGGTCCATTGTGCCAAGGGTTTAGCAAAGATCACATATCTTTGTATTACGCACAGAAATACGCTGGGTCTCTTTCTTTTTTTAATGGATTTAGTCATTTTTCTAATATCCCTGAATTGGCCAATGAAAGATTATTTGAATGAACTCTCGTATAATAAAGATTATATACAATATTGGTCATTTTTCTAATTAAGCACAGGGGCGTTTATACTTCTGATGTATTTGACCTCTTCCCTGGGACATACCAAACCGTAGAAATGACTCCAAAAACACCTGGAATCTGGTTACTCCACTGCCATGTGACCGACCACATTCATGCCGGAATGGAAACTACTTACACCGTTCTACCAAACGAAGGTGAGTATTCACTTAGTGATTCTAGAAGGCATATGTCATGAATATAATTAAGATGCACAATTTCGTCTGTATACTTGCTCCCAAATGAAACATTTGTGAATTTGCTACCCTGATTTCTTCTTTCTCTACCTCCAAGCAGGATTCTTTTTTTTTTTTTTTTTACTGTTAAATGCTGTGGGACACTGCTTATCTTCTGATAGCTGGTACTGATACAGCACCAATAGTTTCTTGAGTAATACAAATTGACACCAATTTGATGCAGTGTAATCCACAGTCCTAAAACTGACATGTGTAAGAGAGTAGTTGTGATTTAACAAAAGGCACATTTAAAATTTAATGTCTTTTTAAATAGAAAACATTCACTTTTTTTTCTAGGTAGTAACTGGTACAGGAAAAAGCCCCCCACCAACCTCATATAACAAATATAATTTCAAATAGTCAATCAGGCAGAACAGAGTCTTTCTGTGCTTCTGTGGGAAGGGGAGGCATTACTGATTATTGTTTGACAATGACTGTCTTAGTCCATTCAGGCTAAGTTTTGTTGTAACAAAAACCAGTTAACAAAACTCAGTCCACCAGTTAACAAAACTCAGTCCATTTTGTTGTAACAAAATACCAGACTGGGTAGCTTATACACTGTTGTGTCTGGTAGCTTATACATTGTTGTTCAGTCGCCCAGTTGTGTCCGACTCTGCAATCCCATGGACTGCAGCATGCCAAACCTCCCTGTCCCTCAGCATCTCCCAGAGTTTGCCCAAGTTTGCCCAAGTTCATGTTACAAAAATTTATTTTCACCGTTCTGGAGTCTGTTAACCCGAGATCAGGGTGTCAACACAGCTGTGTGAGGGTCCTTTTCTGGGTTAAAGATTCACTATATCTTCAAATGGCAGAAGGGACAAGCTAGCTCTCTAAGGGCATCTTTTATAAGGGCACTATTCCCATTCACCAGGGCTCCAACCTCATGACCTAACCACTTCCCAAAGACTTTATCATCTTGGGCATTAGGCTTTCAACATATGAATGGGTGGGGGGAGGATACACAAATATTAGACCATAGCAATGATCCAGGAAAAAAAAATGTAAATTCCCTGCTCTGCCCATCCCAGCAAGAACAATCCCTCCTGTGTAAGCACATGCATACAATAAAATCACAGAAAAACAAATAGCCCTTTGACAGCTAAACACTAAATACCAAAGAAATGTGTTACATAAAGAGTAAATTCCTGCTACCGACAAGGGATCAATGTCCAAAATATACAAATAGTTCATACAGCTTAATATCAAAAACCAAACAACCCAATCCAAAAAATGGGCAGAAGATCTAAATAGACATTTCTCCAAAGAAGATATACAGCCAGCCAACAAGCACATGAAAAGATGCTCGATATCACTAATTATTAGAGAAGTGCAAAACAAAACTATAATGAGACATCACCTCATACCAGTCAGAATGGCCATCATCAAAAAAATCCTCAAATAATAAATGCTGGAGAGGGTGTGGATAAAAAGGAACTATCCTACATTTTTTATGGGAATCTAAATTGGTGCAGGTGCTATGGAGAACAGTATGGAGGTTCCTTGAAAAACTAAAATAGAGCTACCACATGACCCTGTAATTCCACTCCTGGGCATATATCCATAGAAAACCATGATCCAGAAGGTTACATGCACCCCAGTGTTCACTGTAGCACTGTTTACAATAGCCAAGACATGGAACCAACCTAAATGTCCATTGACAGAGGAATGGATAAAGAAGATGTGGTATATACACACACACGGGAATATTACTCAGCCATAAAAAAGAAATAATCTCATTTAAAGCAACATGGATGGACCTAGAGATAATCATATTAAGTCAGAGAAAGACAAATATCATGGTATCACTTATGTGTGGAATATAAAAAAATGATACAAATGAACTTAAAAAACAGAAACAGACCCATAGACATAGAAAACAAATTTATGGTTACCAAAGGGGACGTGAGGGGGCAGGAGATAAATTAGGAGTTTGGGATTAACATATACACAATACTATATACAAAATATGTAAACAAGGACCTATTATATAGCAGAGGTCCTATACTGTACTTAATATAAAAACCCATCATGGAAAAGAATCTGAAAAAAATATATACGTATATATATATCTGAATCACTTTGCTACTCACCTAAAATTAAATATTTTTCCACTTTAAAAGTTGAGATTAGAAAAAAGGAAAATTCCTGCTTTATGGTTGCAGGCTTTGGTGTTTCCTGAGTCTTCTGAGTTCAAAACTGTTGGAATTGGCAACAGCAAATCCAATGAGGGGAAATGATGTAGAGAAAACAACTCCTTGTACTTCCCCATCAAACTGGCATAAAAGTGAACACATAAATGAAAGAAAATATAGAAGTAAATATATTTCAAATACTAAAAATCACTGAAAGATTACTCACTGGTATAAATGAAGTTTTCTGTTCCTGTTCCTACACAAAGACCTCATTATATGAAAAACTATTTCCATTAAAACCCTTTATTACAAAGTGTGGTACTGAGAGCATCAGAACACCAAAGATCCAGACAAATACCACTGCATGTAATGCCAGTAACTGCTGAACAGGGCAGAGTCAGAGATGAGAAAGAAAACCTTTCTTTAGACGGTTTAAAGAAAATTAGCACACATGGAAACCACAGGAAAGGATGACCCTGTTTAGGGAAATAATCCAGAGTGAAGGAATACCGAGGCAGGCATTCTGGAAATTCAAGTATGCAAATGCCTGATATGCAGAGAAAGCTGCTATAGGCTAAGTCTACACAACAGAGACAAGGAAGAGAGTCCTCTTGTAGGATAAGCCCAGGAGGAGACGAGGGAGGTGACTTTGCTTGGTTAGGAAAAGGGAAACTGTTTTAAAAAGTCCTGCTAAAAACTGTGGAACAAACAGCAAATGTGAAGGCAAAACATGAGTTGGAAAAAAAGATTAAAGAGAAATTTGGCTTTTCAAAGATTGAAAGAAGCACTTATGAACAAAAAAGATAGTTTGAATTATTCACAGAAAAATGGGGAGCCACATTTGTCAGTCTGAATTATCTTTAAATGAAAGTCTGATAAAGCTTTGGCCAAGTCTACCTTGATTCTAAATCTTAGGAGAATTTCAGCCTCCCATGACACAGACAAGGGAGAAAATCAAGTTATAGTGAAATTTTTCAGTAATATGCACGGGGAGACAGACAATTTCCTCCACAAGGAAAAAATATCATTGGAAAAGAACTGTGGATATCCTGTCATGCTTAAAGTAATGCCTCATTTCCTCTACCCGAAGAAACATAATAAAGACCTCCCCTAATAAATACAAACAGTACTTTGTTTAAACTGACACTGCCACAACAGCCAGATAACCTCTCGAAGCTGTCTGAGGAGAAAAGCTTATTTGGTTTTAAGTTCCTGATACACAGGGAGTGTATATTCTGTACTTCTAGGAGATGCCCAAATCCAGTTCAGTGCTCTGCATGGCAAATATCTAACCACATACTAACTCAATAAAAAGGAATTTTTGACTTTTTTGGACACCATGTCAGACTTACAGAAAAGTTGCAAGGGCAGTACAAAAAAAATCCCTGTATATTTTTAACCCAGATTCCCCAAATGTTAAGTTTGCCCAGCATCATCTATTTTCTCATCCTTTCTCCTATCTCCCTAACCACAAAGACTACAGATACTATACATACATATACTCCTATTTCCTGAAAACAAGACAGTTCTTATCAACACAGTATACCTACCAAAATCAGGACCCTTTTCGCATTTCCTCAATTATTCTACTCATGTTCCTCATAGAAAAAGAAATTCCTATTCATGTGCTATGTTTGGCTGACATGTCTTCTTGTCTCCTTGGTCTAGAGCAGTTCCTTGGTCTTTGCCTTTTACCACTTTGACATTTTTAAAAAATACAGGGCAGTCACTTTGTAGAATGTCCTTCAGTTTTGGTTTGTCTAAGTTTTCTTGGACTTCCCACGTGGCTCGGTGGTAAAGAGTACACCTGCAATGCAGGAGATGCAGGTTCAATCCCTGGGTTGGGAAGATCCCCTAGAGAAGGAAATGGCAACCCACTCCAGTATTCCTGCCTGGAGAATCCCATGGACAGAGGAGGTTGGCGGGCTACAGTCCATGGGGTCGCAAAGGGTCAGGCAAGACTCAGCGACTAAACGACAAGGTTTCCTCATGATCAGATTCAGGTTATTCATTGTGTTTTTCTCAGCACGTCATGAGACACAAGATGCTGATCTGCTCAGTTACTGGTTGTGTTCATTTTGAGCATTTGATTAAGGACACGTCTGCCAGGTTTCTCTACTATAAAGTGACTATTTTTCCCTTTATAATTAATAAGGTTCTTATGGGAAGGAAAGTTAATTTTTCTTTCAATAAAGCAGTACTAGAATGAGAGGCAGAGAAGGCAACGGCACCCCACTCCAGTACTCTTGCCTGGAAAATCCCATGGACGGAGGAGCCTGGTAGGCTGCAGTCCATGGGATTGCTAGGAGTCAGACACGACTGAGCGACTTCACTTTCACTTTAATGCATTGGAGAAGGAAACGGCAACCCCACTCCAGTATTCTTGCCTGGAGAATCCCAGGGACGGGGAGCCTGGTGGGCTGCTGTCTATGGGGTCGCACAGTCGGGACACGACTGAAGCGACTTAGCAGCAGCAGCAGAATGAGAGGTGCGTTTTAAACATATAAAGAGCAGAAAAATATAAATGAATCAAGAATAATTAAACAACATAACCTTTAAAAATTGGAATACACTTAAAGCACCATGTGCTAATCTTTTTAACTGCATGATATACGCTCTTTTTAATAATGGTCTTAAAATTTCTTTTTCTATAGAGATCAAGTCTGGATGAAAGAAATAAATTGGTGATAAGTGGAAAAAAAAGAAAAAACAATGATTTGTAACAATGTATGTGAAAGTGTTGAATAGAAGGCTTACTTTGGAATGGCTATACCCGTTAAAAAAAAAGACTGAAAATACACGTTGTACATTTGTGCAGAAAACTGTCACACTGTTTCATATCTAAAGATCAATAGACTGTATTTTGACACAACTGACTCGAATACATCTGGTAATATAACTGATTAATATAAGTGATTCATATCACCACCATTAGGTAGGGCTTTACAAAACTGTATTACAAAAAAAATCTATGACTAGATGTTGTCCTGGACAGTCCTTAAAGGATCACTATTAAAGATTCAATGATTTCAATAAAAATAAATAAGATTCAATGAAATGTTTCCAAAATTTGGCTTCTCATTAATCCTTCTAATGTACTACTGACTTCATTCCTAATGGACCAGTGGAGAGAGGGGCATAGATGTAGAGGAAGTAAAATAAAAAATCAAACAAGACAAAATAAAATAATAAAATTTCAAAACAGTGAGACCAACATTGAACTTCTAATCTACAAAACTATAAGATAATTTTGTGTTGTTTTAAGCCACTAAGCTTGTGATGATTTGTTACAGCAGCCATAAAAAATCAATAAGATACTCTTCTAAGATGTGCCATTTATTTCATGTCATGCGTGCTAAGTTGCTTTAGTTGTGTCTAACTCTTTGCGACCCTGTGGACTGTAGCCCATCAGGCTGCTCTGTCCATGGGTTTTCCCAGGCAAGAATACTGGAGTGGATTGCCATTTCCTTCTCCAGAGGATCTTCTCGACCCAGGGATTGAACCAGCATCTCTTAGGTCTCTTGCATTGGCAAGTGGGTTCTTTACCACTAGAAGCTATTATATATCAATTATATATCTGGGAAGCTATTATATATCAATGATACCTAAATAAAGCTGTTAAAGGAGTTTCCCTGGTGGCTCAGAAGTTAAAGAATATGCCTGCAATGTAGAAGAGTTGGGTTAGATCCCTGGGTCAGGAAGATCCCCTGGAGAAGGGAATGACTACCCACTCCAGTATTCTTGACTGGACAATTCCATGGACAGAGGAACCTGGTGGGTTACAGTCCATGGAGTCGCAAAAGTTGGACACAAATGAACAACTAACACTTTCAAAGCTGTTAAAATTTTTTATTTTTTTTAGTTAAAAATTTTTTTAAATAAAATAAAACAAGATTTAAAATGTCTTAAAAATAAAATATTTATTTAAACATTTAAAAATAAAATGTTCCCTATCTGAATTTTGTGAACCCTTGAAGTCAAAAGGATGTTAATCTGGAACTGGAAAAAGACAGAGTTGAGAAATAATCTATAAATTAAATTCTGGTAAAAACAAACACTGCCATCATGAGAAAAGTTTTCATAATATAGTTGTAGAAACACCAAGTGAGTAGCATTTTCGCCCAGTCTTAACTAAAGTCAAGCACACAATCAGTGAGCTGAACTTGGACTCAAAATTGTTTAATAAGAAGCTAAAAAAAGAAGACACAGGTCTTTATATTTCTTTATTTTTCACATACACTCTAGCTAAAAGAGCAAGAGTACACATCAACAAAAAATGGAAACAAAACTTTGACTGAAAGACATGCATTCAACAAATTACAGAAGTAGCCAGACAAGAAGAAAGTCAGCTTTGTAAACTTTTATTTCATTTGATTCAGAGAAACTCAGCATGAGCTTTGAAAGTAACAAGAAAATAAAGTTTGATATCTTTTACTGTGGGAAAACAATAAAATCTTTCTCAAGGAAAATTATTGTTTTTTAAAAGTGACACAGTAGAAAAATCTGGAAAAATCAAGAAGGTTGAGTTCTGGACTGCTTGGAATGACATTCTTTTGAATACACTTACAAACTGTTTTGTGTTCCTGGGACGAAAAAGACTGTCGTGGCTCCAACCACAGTAAACTGACGTTTCTTGGTATAAAAGTCAGCCTCTACCTTTAAAAATATATGCTTTCCTTGAGGGAATTCCAATGTCTTGTAGCTTTTTTTACATTCTGGACAATTAAATGGACTCAGGTCATAAATTATGAAATTAGTAATAACACTGAGGTAAGTAGACTGAAAGCATTTGCAGTATATGTACATATTCAATATAAAATCCTTTATATATATAGTTTATATGGCATTCAGCTTTTCAAGATTCAGTGTCATGTGCCATTGTGGTACACTTCAAACGATACTTTCAAGTCAATGATTTCTTTCGACTGCAGTAAAGAAGATACGGCAAGAAAAACGCTGCAGTGCCATCTTCTGGGAGGACGTTTAAGAAATCCCTTAGTTCTAGTTCCACAGCAACAACTGACAGTGTTTCTGTTTGTAAGAAAGAATATCTGAGTTAGACCTGAGATTCTGCCTTTCACCCAACTCTCTTACCACTCAACCAGTGAGAAGCTAATTCAGGTGGCAAAATGTTATAACTATGGTAAGAGAGAGGGAAAAAAAACAGTCTTTTAAATCTAAAAATGCTTTACAGTTCTAACAATTTACTCTCTCTAGAATCATTTATAGGAAAATACAATCAACTGAACACTGTTTTTAATGTTAAGACTATACTGCAGCTCCTTTATAGACTGTCTGCGTGGCGCTAGTGGTAAAGAACCTGTCTGCCAGTGCAGGAGACTCAAGAGACATGGGTTCGATCCCTGGGTTGGGAAGATCCGCTGGAGTAGGAAATGGCAACCCACCACACTATTCTTGCCTGGGAAATTCCATGGACAGAGGAGCCTGGCGGGCTACAGTCCATGGGGTCACAAAGAGTCAGACACGACTAAGCATGCATGCATGCACACACGCGTACGTACACACGCGAACACACACACACACACACACGGCATTAACTGTTAGATGAAAGTGAAAGTGAAAGTCAAGCTGCTCAGTTGTGTCCCACTCTTTGTTACCTCATGGACTATAGCCTACCAGGCTCCTTTGTCCATGGAATTTTCCAGGCAAGAGTACTGGAGTGGGTTGCCATTTCCTTCTCCTGGGGATTGTGCCCACCCAGGGATCGAACCCAGGTCTCCCGCATTGTGGGTAGGAACTTTACCGTTTGAGCTATGTGGGAAGCCCTAACTGTTAGATGCCATTTTCCTAAATCTGTTCCTCTCTATTGGGATTTTCATGTTAATAAGCATAAATCTGTTTTCAAGACTATTTACTTTTTTTCTCAAACTGCAAAATGTGTTATAATGAATATTAAATATTAAGGAAATTGGTAAACATTTTTACAAAGCTAACTAATTTTACGACTCTATTTTTCTTGATACACGCCCTCTGCTGGGAAGAAAAGGGAATGACATTTAAGAACAATGTTTCTAAACCTTCTGCAGTGCCATTCTCTGTTTGATTTTTATATGCCTACCACTTATCCTATTTGCAGAGTAACTGAAATATAAAAATTTCTGCTCAGGTATGTGTGGGTCCATTCAAAGCCAGCTGTCCAATATACACAAGCTAAATCACCCCTTACACAAAGGAATGACATGCTCTTGTTGCTAAAAAGTTAGTGAATGGTATGACAGGAACATGTGAAAAAGATCCCTGGCTCTGGAATCAAGGCAGACTTGGGCAGGGATCACTCTTCGACTTACGCCCTGGGTGACTTTGAGAAGGTCACACTCCTGAGTCTCAGATTCCTCATCTATCATGCAGTGGTACCACCTACTAGCTTCCGGAGTCCTTAGAGAATTATTTTAAAGACAATGATGCAATCTGACATACTGGCATGAAATAGAATCTTAATAAACAATTACTAACTTGCAAAACTCATGAATTATCAACACTTTCCTATTAAACTAGTTGATTTGGTCTAAATGTGGAACCTGTAAGAATAACCTACATATATAAAAACTGATTTGGGAACCACTGTAATTATAGAGCCAACATAAATCTTGCCACTGCCCTATTCTCCTCTTCTGCCAATTAGTGAGGGGCTTATGCAGGTTAGGACTTCCCGGGTGGCTCAGATGGTAAAGAATCAGCCTGCAGTACAGGAGACCTGGGTTCGATCCCTGGGTTGGGAAGATTCCCCTGGAGGATGGCATGGCAACCCACTCCAGTATTTTTTGGGGGGCTTCCCTGGTGGCTCAGACGGTAAAGTGTCTGCCTACAATGCGAGAGACCCAGGTTTGATCCCTGGGTCGGGAAGATCCCCTGGAGAAGGAAATGGCACCCCACTCCAGTACTCTTGCCTGGAAAATCCCATGGACTGATAAGCCTGGTAGGCTACATCCATGGGGTCACAAAGAGCTGGACACGACTGAGCGACTTCACTTTTCACTTCACTTATACAGGTTACAAGAACAAGGTCAATATCATAAATCCGTACAGTACTTTAAATCCTCCAGTGTGTCTAGAAAATGTGTGTTGAATGTTGAAAATGGTTCTCTCTGGCTAGTAGAATTTAAAATGACTTTTTAAACTTCATAGTTTACTACAGTGCTAGAACTTTTACTAAGAAGTACAGTTCACTGACTCAAAAATAGTAATAAGTATTTCCTTGAAACAAATTAAGCCAATCACTAACCCCATTTTTAGTGGCTCTGTTTTAGTGCAATGGTTCTCAACAACTACAGTTTTGCCCCACCCCCAGGGACATCTGGTAATGGCTGGAGACATTTCTATTTCACCTGGGCAAGTGTTACTGGTATTTAGTGGGTAGAGGCCAGGGATGCTGGTAACATCCTAAAATGCACAGGAGATACCTACACACAAATTATCTGGTCCAAGATGTCAGTACTGACAAGGCTGAGAAATGCTGCATTAGAAAGCAAGAAATCCAAGCTAAGTATATTGGTGGTGGTTTATTATATTAAACTTTATATATCTATATTACATTTATATTAAACATTTATTATATTATATTAATAATAGTATATTATTAATATATAAATCCATGATCTCCATCTCAACCATACCATCTTGCAATTTTTGCCTAGTATTTTACTCCATAGTCAGTCTTGAACTTCTCATTAGTCCCAAGCACTTAAAAAACTGGTTTGCTTCAGGCTTACTCAGTAAGTAGAAGGCTTGGAACTCACCTCCAATTCTAACTCCAATCCTGGTCTCTTCTAGATATACCACAGGTGCCAACATAAAGACAACCCCCTCCTCCCCAGTAAAAATGGACTTGAGGTTATTCAGGTATCTTCCCTTCAAATAAGTATCTAGTTAGAGACTCTTCCTATGGGGAAGCACATTGCTGGCAAGGAAAGTGTAACATGAAAAATGTTAAAACATGATTCCAGCTCTGAAGGTATTACAATCTGATAAAGGTAAATTGCACACAGCACTTAGTTCTGTGAGCCACACATACACTATATGCACATGTGTGTGAACACACACATATTAAAGATACAGAAAAATGAACATGGGGAGGAATGACTATGCGTAAGTTACGGGTAGAGAGTTTGTGAATGTGGATCAGAAAAGGAAGAAGGAAGAGTCTTGCCTAAGATAATGACACTACTGGGGTACGAAGATGTGAGGTATCTGCTCCAGAAAGAGATCCACCAACAAGAATAATCAGCTCAAAATTATGTGATAAATCTGATGCAGATGGGACTGGGCAATCAAACACCTGACACTGCTACCTTCCAAAAATGAAAATATCACACAGACAGATGGGTAGGACAAGTAGCATAAACATTCCTCATCTTCCCAGTCACAAACATACACCTTTAATTAAATGAGGATCTCCAGAAACCACCATCCAATGGCCACTAGCTTTGCCTAACACTCAAAGTCAGTGACCTCAGCTGGAAAATACAATTCCCACACTGTCAACTTCTAATATTTCAGGCACATTGGTATCAATAGAACCATACCTTTGTCATCAAGCCAACCATTAACAAGTGATATTAACACATAAGAGAAGAGAAACAAGACCATATAGCTATCAGTATTTATAAATGACTACAAATTATAAAAATTCAAACAGTAACTACCTTTGCTATACAATACTGTGTAATTTAGAGATACTAAGCTTCTAAATCTTTGAGAAACTTGTCATTCCTCAGTACTTGCTTATAATTACAACTAATAATAAATAATCTTAATTTCCGCATGAAGTAAATTAAGCACCCAGATCATTAAAACAAAATGGACTTGTCTTAATGGCTATTCCGATTCTTAAAATACTGAGGCTGTGAGTTTCTCTATGATAAACTGTTAAGTGTTTGAAAAAATTAACTTAGAGGAATCAGCTCTAGAGCTAAAAGTGAAGTGAAGTGAAGTCTCTCAGTCGTGTCCAAGTCTTTGCGAACCGCATGGACTGTAGCCTACCAGGCTCCTCAGTCCATGGAAACTTCCCAGGCAAGAGTACTGGAGTGGGTTGCCATTTCCTTCTCCAGGGTATCTTCCCGACCCAGGGATCACACCCGGGTCTCGTGCACTGCAGGCAGACGCTTTACCGTCTAAGCCACCAGGGAAGCCCAGGGAAGAGCTAAAAAAGATAAATGAATATCAAATGTGGTGAAAGGGAAGCATATGAACATTAAAGGTAAGCTCTCCAGGTAATTCTCAGACCCTCAAGCTCAGACCCTCTTCACCATACTTGAGAATCACATAAAATACATGAGAAAGCAAGGTTTCAGCAAATTACGGAAATGAAGACTCTCAAATTTATAATCAAGCAAAAAAGATTATTTTACCTTTTAGTGATGATAAGTAAAGTTGATATTTCTCTCCACCACATTTTATTCTCTGACAAAGTTCAGGCAGCAGTTTTTTCCACCACAAAGTCTATCTTGGGAAAAAATGAGTACTTTTAAAGTTTGATGCATTTTATACTCAGATTTCTAACAGGAAGAAAAAGATTGTGCAAGGAAGCACAGGGCAAAAATACATCAACTTGGTTAAGGCAAAGACTTTGTTCAAAGTCTTCTGCTTAAACTATAACATAAGTCAGATTTTTACCTTGAAAATCTTAACAATATGTATACTATACATATATATGTATACCACTATAAAATCAAAAACTCTTCTAATCTTAAAGACCAGATAACCCACAAAAGATTTTCTCATCATTCATTATGTTTTCAAAATCTTCAGATAATAGGGGACTTCGTCTCCAAACAACAGATTTTTAGTGAAGATAACATACCAGGACAATACATGTTAACAGCCTCTAATAGTACTCAAAACATGTAACCTATTAAATATACATGCTCTTCTGACCCACACAGTCCTGTGAGGTTGGACTGGCATAATCTGTCCCCATTTTGCAGAGAAGGCAACAAAATTATCATTTGATTATCAGAGATAAAGACTAAAAAACATAATCTGAAAAGCATACCCGATTCTCTTCTTTCAGCTCATGATTAGCATACGGGATGACTGCCTCCGGGCATCTCTCTAACAGCCTGTCTATGCACTGGTCATACTCTTTCAAACGCGTATGACACAGAACATGGACACTGAGGCCAGCAACAGTATCTTCTGAGAGTGGCTCCAAGAATGGAACGATGGAAGCTATGTCAAATGAAGGACCACATATAAGAGACTATGAACAGAAAAGTGAAATGTTATGGAATGAGGCACCCAAAAAACTAAAGCACAACATACCAGAACACAATTTTTAAAAAAAATCTCACTTGTCAAAAAAAGAAAAAAACATGCAATTTTAGAGCACATGCTTGCTTTGAGTGGACTGCGTACTTAAATGAATGGGAAAGCTTTAAGACTTTATCCCAAGGACATAATCAACATGGTGGTCAAGATTTATGTCCAATGATGTTTAACTCAAGAATATCCATAATACTGAAAAACGAGAAGAAATCTAAACATTCATCAAGAAGTGATGAGTAAATAAATTATGGTACATTCAAATGATGGAATATTTTGTAGCTATCAAAACTGTTTTCAAAGGCAGTTAAGGACAAAATGCTGCTCATGATCAAATCAGTTAAAAAAAATACAAAACTATATTCAAAGCATGATCAATTTTGTAAAATCTACATAGGTACATGCCTTTGGAAGAGCATCAAAATTTGAAATAGAAACCAGTTCACTGCAGAGAAGGACAACGTCCACTTTTGCTTTCCTTTTCACACTTTCCAAGGTTTCTATAATACGCATGCACCATATAAAAACCAAAAATAAAATTTAACACTTAAGAAACCTAAGCAAACTAAGAACTAACAATCTGTATCAATACCATTTGCTGCAAGCTAAATGACTTAGAGCAGCTGTTATTTCAGTATTCAGAACGTGACCAACATTTTACTTTTAAGCATTTAAACTACTAATATTAATACTGCTTTTGATTATACCACCAAAATAATCTCCGCTTCCCCTTTATTCTGGATAAAAATGAAATGGTCATATCCTGATTTTCTCCTTCTTTTATCCTTTTTACTACAGCATCTTCTCAGACTCACAGGAGAATGTGGAACATGAACTATCCATTTACAGTCAGCATTATGATTTTACTCCAAATATCTATCAAAGAATGGCTAGGAGAATAAGGTTGGTCTGTTTCCTTCCTGCAATACTCACTTTCATCTCAATAATTTTCTGACAGTAACGTAGTAAATATGAAATAAGATGATTAAAGTGAAATGAGTCAAAGCTTGATACAAAATGGGTTACCCAGGAACTTTTAGATATTGAATCCATATCATCAAGAAGTTTAAAAATAAGAAACACCAGACACAGAATTCCCTGGAGGTCTAGTGGTGCGCCCACTGAGGGGACACAGGTTTGATTCCTGGTTGGGGAATTAAGACCCTGCAACTGCAAGATGTGGCCAAAAAACAAAAAACCACCAGACAACCAGACATGTATCACTGGATAAAAAATGGCCCACAGGTTATTACGACTCTTTAAAATATTCAATGTTGTCTGCTCCTCACCAGTTCCTTTTTCCCTCCCCAATATTGGAAATGGACTCTCTACCCTCAACACAGGCACTATTTATTCCCTTTTCTGATCTCCTTGGAACTGGAATTTACAGAATTCTCTACACAATCACACCTGTGGCTCCAAGAGGAGGGAAATGGCAAAAAGGTGAGGGGAGGGGACCAGGACAATTCTGGTAAAAGGCAGGCATTTACTAGCTACCGTGTTCTAAACACAGTAGTGCTTTTTTTTTTTTGATAGATTTATAGATTGTTTTTATATTAATTTTTGCACAAATATACTATTACAATGTTTTTTGAGGACAAGAGACAGAGACATATTAAATCTGTGTGGTGGTGGTGAGCTGGTGGGTAGAGGGAAGTCAGACAATTTTGAAAAAGCTCTTTAGGTGATTCTGAACCTCCTCATTCCGAGGTAAGAAGAGACGAGATCTTTTTGTTTCTTGATAGTTCTTTTTTTTCTAAATGACAAGATTGATTGATTGACCCCAGATAATTTAGAAAAGAGTTAGAGTTAGGAAAAGGATTTAGAAAAATTTAGGCTAACAACCTTCTATCCTGTATCAGTAAAGACTCCCTTTTAAATACTTTAAAATGGATTCTAAAGGTCAATGAATTATACTTTTTCAAGCATAGATTTTAACTATGCTTTGAAGCTTTATAGGGGATACTTAATAGCACATATTATGACTTTAAATATATAATTAACACATATATTCTAGGAGGGCAAGGTCTTGCCTGCCTCATTCAATGCTATACATCAATCACATGTTTATGATCTAGGAATATTTGTGGAATGAACACATCTGAGATTTAGCCCTCAGCAGCCTCTGTATCATAAGGGTACTAGAGATAAGAATCTGCAAGAATCTTCTTTGGTAATTTTTTTAAAAGCGTAAGTAATTCTCTATCTGGAGACATCATAGGCTGACTAGAGGCTAAGACTAAGCAATATGGTCTCTTGAGTTTCCCTTCCTGACCTCCACTCCCAATTTGACATTTTGGTTTCTAAAAGCAGTAACTACACTTACACCAAGTTCCCAGCATAAATCAGGGGTTGCAAAAAGCCTAACGAGGCCAAAGCAGATGACGAAAATGTACAGAGGCAGCTGGGTATAAGGAAAATGGACGCCAGACACTCCGCCTCTGGACCAGGGAGACGAGACAAGCGTGGCAGCCAGGACTGCGCGAGCCTGCGTAAGGAGGGAAACCACGAGGGGCTCCAGCCCACAGGCCTCAGGCAGTGAGGGCCCAGGATTACAGCTGAATCAAAGTGCTGCTGAGTTTTTCAAAGAGAAACTTGAAACTCAACACTTCTTCATTTGAAATCTCAACTTTCACATGTTAGCAGGTACACTGGGCAGACCAAACACAACAGATGTGAGCATTATGTTCAGTCCTCAGGCCACTGACTCCATCAAATACAATCCCGTACACTTGCAGCCCAGCCCCACCCACCAAGTCAGATGTGGACTTCATTTCTCACTTTCAGTCAAAACACTGTCGAGGTCAGAATTCTTGCAGCATGGGCTACATTCTCTTGATCATATTTCTTACTTTAAAAAAAGTCTGGGGCACATGTGTGCCCGTGGCTGATCTGTGTCAATGTGTGGCAGGGGCCGCCACAGGGTTGTGAAGTGACTCTCCTCCAATTAAAATAAATTAATTAATTACAAAAAAAAATCTGGGACTTCCCTGGTGGTCCAGTGGCTAAGCTCCAAGCTCCCAGTGCAGGAGCCTGAGTTCGAACCCTGGTTAGGGAACTAGATCCCACATGCCACAAGAAGACTGAAGATACCACGTGCTGCAACTAAGATCCATGTAGCCCAATATATAAATTAATAAATATTTGGGGAAAAAAATCCTTTAAGGAACCAGATGAGCTGGCCACTTTAATCTATTTCCTATAAGATAGGTAGGAGTGCTTGGCTTGGGCTAGAGGCCTAAACTGTATGAGTGAACGCTAAAATTTTAAAAATTAATTAATTAAATTAAAAAAAAAAAGTGAATCACAATGAAAACACCACGAAGCATTTGCCATACTTTCATTTCACAAAGCATTTTCAAGCACATCCTGAAAATGAGGCAAGACTGTCACAGGACTCGGTGAAGCTCCTCACCCACCCACCAGCAACAAAACCAGCCTTCCCGTCAGCAGTTTCAGGCAGAAGCAGCAGGAATTCCCTGCAGGGCTGCTGAGGATGCCTCACTGTAGATTCTGTCACCCAAACTATACACTCTCAGTTAACAGGACAACCGGGAGCGTACCAAATTTAACTCCTATACTATATTATAATATACAAATTGATAAGAAAAAGAAGCATCTTTATTTACCTGTAATTTTGAAAGGTCTTCCATATAATTTTTGTCGACTAAGGATTCGGATGAGATTAAGACATTAACCCATGGATTGATTAAGCCATAATGACTACAGGTATTTATCTAAAATGTAAAAGAAATTTATTATAAACAAAGTACAATAAAACAAGGTTTTCTTCATCTATCCCACAAAAAGCAAGCAGTCTCCAACTTTCTGCTGTGTCTCAAAATTAGTTATACATTTTCTTGGGAATGGGAGGAAAGTCTGAGAATGTATTCCCCTGGGAAATGTTTCAGCCTTGGTGCTTCTTAATGAACAAATCTTTACTAAATATTTCCTAATATTTTAACTTTCAAAAGGGTGCAAAGAGACAGTGTCTAACAAAAAGGGTAATACTTCTTTTAAGCTAATTACATTAAAAAAAAGTTAATAAGGGCCTGACATGGTGGTCCAGTGGTTAAGACTCCGTGCTTCCACTGCAGGGAGCACAGGTTCAATCCATGATCAGGCAAGTTCTGCATGCCATGCAGTGTCGCCAAAAAAACCCAAAAAAGTTAACAGTAACATTGAAAATGATTTTTATTTCTACTACTTTCCTTGGGAGGCAAAACCTCTTCCATAAGTTCTGAAGAGAATTCCCATAAAGACTCCCTTATTCAAGAAAATCCACATTAGCCTTGCATCCATAAGGGGTAAAGGGACTCCCTGGGGTGAGGAGACCAGGAAGCCTAAGAGCAGAGTTGTCAGAGCGGCTCAGACTGCAAAAGAGCTCTAGACTGTGCAGCTGACAGGAAGTGGGAGTCTAGGGAGGAAGTCTCTCTCCCACAGGCCTTCTGCAGTTCCTCTCCCAGCAGGGAGGTCGGCAGGTGTCTCTTCTCTCATGTTCTATTTCATGACCATCACCTACGGGAGTGCAGATGGGTTTCGGGGAAAGCCCTATTCCCCACACTTTGGCTACTGAGGCACCACTACAAGGAAGTAATAAAGAAGTGGTAGGAGGTGCTCCTTAGAATATAAAATTTCAAATGTGGATGTCACTTACAGGCAAATTACAGGTGTGTTTTTAACTCCTGCTTAAAGAAAGAATCTGGTAGAACTTCCCTGGTGGTATAGTGGATACAGATCAGCCTGCAATGCAGTGGACATGGGTTTGATCTCCAGTCCAGGAGGATTCCACATATCATGGAGCAACTAAGTCCATGCACCACAACTATTGAGCCTGCGCTCTAGAGCACGTGCTCCGCAACAAGAGGTGCCACTGCAGTGAGAATCCCCTATAGTGCAACAAGAAAGCAGCCCGTGCTTTCCGCAATTAGAGCAAATACGCACACAGCAATGAAGATCCAGGGCGACCAAAAGTAAAATTAAATAAATAACAAAATTTAAGAGTCTGGTAATATTACGTTTGATGTTATACTGTTAAAAATAAGTGTCATTATCATAATGTGTATAAAGTTTGATTCACTGTAGTACTCCATTATCTTACCAGGTCCTCTGATGTTCTCAATGGTGTGGTGTCAGGAGGCTGCCTCTTCGATAATCTCCAGATGTACTGTGATGTGAGCTTGAAAAAAAGTTCCTGAAGCACCACATCTGGGAGACAGGCTACCAGCTGAGCTTCCCAAAAGTCCACTAAGAGCTGAGGGATCGTGTCTCCATCTTTACCACAAAGCACCTTGAGAACAGTGAAACAAGCCCCTATGGCTCAGATAAATATAGCACTGATCAAGTTACAGCTGGTCTGAAAAGCACTCCATCACACGGGCCATGTGTTCAACAATTTATCCACTAGCATTAGTGACGTGGAAAAAGCCAATTTAAACATTTCAACATACTCCAGGTTGCATGAACAGAATTTTTCAAGAAACATTTTTTTAACCTGTACTTTTTTAAGTGGTTATGTGTAAGTCTGGTATTTCAATAAACAATGAAAACTTGCTTGTCTTATTCTATTCCTCACTTCCCACCAACTTCATCAGGCCATCCAAAATAACATGTTCAAAGGGACAAACCTTAAAGAAGGAATCTGCTTCTTCTATTCCAATTTTGTTGTTCTTCTGTAAGGCCAGGACTGAAGCAACAAGCAATCCAGGCTGAGTCTCCTTCAAGTGAACTGCAAACTCAGTTGGAACAATCTGTCCTTTCCTCTGCTGAATCAATAGCCGAGGTTCCAGAATGAAGCCACATACCAACTTCATCTTCAGATTAAAAAAACAAAATTTAGGAACAGAATATACATTGCATTCATCTTGGAAATACATGCTACTGCATTCAAGAATCACTGATAAGCCATTAACAATTTATTGTAATCTCAGTTTTTAATTACAAAGACAATTCTAAGGACATCATTAATAACTGTCTTCTAGAAGTTATTATTACATAGTTAAGCATCAAAGTGTCAAATATTATAGACAGCTTTAAATTTAGGTCTACCTAGGATTCTTCAAAATTATGAAAATTCATCTTCCTAGAATTCTACTCTTCAAAGTAGAGGACATCTCAGTGTTGACTTGCTCTCCTCACCATAACAAAATGTGCCATTTGTACAGCAATAAAGAACTTCTGCTCTTCCTGGTTACACCTGAGAGATAAGTACTCAACTAATGTCACTTCTTCATTTCTTCCTCGACTGATTAACTTCTTTGGCTCATGTCCCTACATGGCCACTCTTCCAGGGGGAAGCCACCTTTTCTTTGATACATCATTCAAATGCCCAATCTTTCACAGTCATTTGTGATCTTCCCAAGGGCAGGCTATTTCTGCAACTGCTGGACACCTAAGGCTCAAGGTTAACATCCCACTTGCTGTACTTGAATATACACCACTGTTCTGTTTTTAGGGACACACCCCACACCTCCTCAAGCCAGGTCACACTGTCAGCTTAGGGCAGAGCCCATATGCTCTTCATTACCAAGCACTGTACTCTGAATAAATCTGACACTAAGTTGAAAAGTCTTTGGATACCCCTAGCTACCATTTATCATTTATTATTCTTTCTCATTTCCAAATCCAAAGCCCAAGCACTCCCACTTTGGGTCACTTCCTTTTAATATAATATTAAGTCTATTTTCCTTTACCACTAAGGAAAAATGAGCTACACAGAAGCCAGAAAAAAGATAAACACCTCAGGACCACTGGGTCCTACGTTAGCTGGCTATTAATACTAGGTACGGCGCCATACCTCTGAATGGCTTTTCATTTCATTCCTGTGCATGTCAAGATCTCCCATTTTCAAAGCCATTGCTGCCTTGGCCAATGTCACTAAAACTGATGAAAATCCAGAAGTATCCAGCTTCCTTAAATATTTTATGGCAGTTAAAGGATCAATATTCTTCATAGAAGGACTACAGAGAATATGTGGCAGTTGCTTCGGCTCAGCCGCATAAAACATCTGAACTACTTTTGCTGATAATTCCTTTGGTGAGCAAAGTGAGAAATAAAAGGTCAGTCAGCCAATAGAAAGCAACAAAATCTGCAAAAAAAAAAAAAAAGGATAAAAAAGCAAGATACGACATTCCAATTAATATAAAATTTCGCACTATGTTTTGATTTAAAAAGAGAGTTGATGATAGCATGGGAGATCTGAGGTGACCTAACGTGATCTCTTTGTACCAAGTTGTGGTCAGTATTTCTAATACAAACAGGTGTTCAGAAGAAAACAAATACTGGATTAAATTCCACTCCAAAGTCCGTTATACAAAATTACTACTTAGTACAAAATATATATAATATACAAAAATAATATTTATAGAAGAAAATTTCATTTCTCTTAAAACCTTAAAATATTTGGAATCACAATACCCAATTCTGCATATTTGTATTCAACTATTTAAAAATACATGAAAGGGAGGACGTCCCTGGTGGTACAGCAGATAAGAATCCACCTGCCAATTCAGGGGACACAGGTTCAATCCCCGGTCTGGGAAGATCCCACATGCTGTGGAGCAACTAAAAGCTCATGTACCACAACTACTAAAGCCCATGCTCCGGAGACCAAGAGCTGCAACTGACGCCCGGGCACCCAAGAGCCTGTGCTCCATGAGAGAAACCACCACCATGAGAAGGCCATGTACCACAACAAAGGGTAGCCTCTGTACAGTGCAACGAGAGAAAGCCTGCACAGGAACAAAGACCCAGAACAACCGAAAAATAAAAAATACATGAGGGGCTAAAAACAATCCTTAAAAACGTCTGAAGGTTGCTGGGCCAGGATTTTATAAAAAAGTTTTAGACACTTGGAGAGAGGAGCAACTAGGGTTTTGTAAAGGGCTGTGGATGAGAAGAAGGCAGGCAAGGCCCAGGTTCTCTGCCATTCTTCTAAAGACATGCCACTGTCACATGGGCAGGTCACTCAACCACAGTGGCCCGCATCTCCCTGTCTATGTAATGAGAAAGTATGAGAAGATGATTCTAAGTTCTTTTTCAAGCTGTAATTCTATGAGTATTATTAATGAAGAAAAAGTGCACCCTAGTTACCTTTTTTAGAAAAAAAAGACTATACTACCAATGAAAATACTTGGAACTTAATTTTTAAAACAGAATTGCATAAAAAGCTAAAGTGAAAAGTTAAAAATACTAGATCTAACTAAGCAGGAAGTTGTATTCACTTCACTTAATTCTTCATCCAGGTTTTCATAAAGTGAATGATTAATGTAGAAGATTAATCCCCGCTCGTATTTCTGTGATCCATCCTCTACTGCCCAGTCCACTCGGTTCAAAACTTCCGCCATAGACAAACCAGACATCTTATAGTATGGCAAGGCAAGGTGGGAATGCTGGGTTTCAAGCCTAAAGGGAAGGAAGTGGGAAAAACAAAACCCTCAGATTTGTCAATTTTAGGTTTGGATGTCTAACACATTTGATAATAAACCAGATCATGCTTTCCAGAAGACACAAATACTTTTCTGTGGCCAATAAGAGCTGGAACAAATTCCTAAGTTTTGTTCTGCAAAGTCATTCTAATTAATGTAGCTTCTTTTTGCTTACTTATAATAAAATCAGAGAAACAAGTGAATTTTAATCTTCATAAAGCAGCTCTACAAGAATGGTGTTTATAAACAGGAAAGTGTTAGTTGCTCAGTCACGTCCAACTCTGTGTGACCTCATGGACTATAGCCTCCAGGCTCCTCTGTCCATGAAATTCTCCAGGCAAGAATACTGGAGTGGGTAGCCATTCCCTTCTCCAGGGCATCTTCCTGACCCAGGGACTGAACCTGGGTCTCCTACACTACAGGCAGATTCTTTACCATCTGAGCCACCAGGGGAAGACCATAAGTAGGAAAAGCCTTTCATTAATTTATAATGACTCCCGTGGTTCAAGTAAGCCTTTAAAACAATTATATTAAAAAAAATTGTAAAGATCATTCTCAAAAATAGAAATCATTATTCTTCCTAGTGTCCTTTTCTGACATTATAAAACCATTGATTACTACGATTAAAACCACAGACTGTCCAACTAGGATCTCTCCCTCAAAGCTAACAGGCAATAGATGAGTAATACAGTTGTCTCAGGTATTTTAACTGGTCATGCCCTACCACCTCCCAAAGGCCTGAAAAGAAACTTCAAATTTCTAAATTAACTGATGGGAGACACAAACACTGCTCATCTAATAAACTATAAGTCCTTGAGTAGGAACAGGTCATGTTTATCTCTCTAAGCTTAGCACGGTACCTGGCACACAGGATGTGCTCAACAAGTGCTGAGAAATAAATGAATAAATAAATCACAGCCCCTCATGTGTCCTCCCATTTGTCAGGTAACTGCCGGAAGTGGAAAAGTTGGTAAGTTACACCTGAAGCTCAGGTGGCTTCTTTAGCGAGCTTCCAAGCAGCATCACCAACCTGCTGTAGCAGTCGCCAAGGTGCCCACAGCTTTCTTTAAACGCTTCTAAAAGCTCTGCCTTTTCTCCAGGTTCCAGCTGACTGGCATCCATCAGGGCCGCTCTCACTAATAGGTGAGCCTCACTGAGAAGGTGGATGCAACTCTGGGTTTTTGCAGTCTTGTAGGCGTTACTGTAGTCTACCTAACACACAAAGAAGGCAAGCAGTTCATGATGCTGAAGACATCGCCCCAAAGTTTCCCAGGTCTGCAAGTTGTTTATAAAGTTACTATCTGAACACATTAAATCCTAAGAAATAAAATGTGGTTATTTACCATTCTGATAAGGCTTAGCTAAAGTGGCTTTCTTTTCCCCCACAACCAGTTTATGGTATGAGCCAGATTATAAACATACAACAGTATGAGCCAGTTTATCACATACATGATTGTAAATACTCTGTTACACAACGCTAACCATCAGAGAAAGCACAATTAGTACTATAATACTAATGATACTGTTAACTCAGCAATAATTTGATCACAATTTGATACAGCTAATGAACATATCTGAAAGACTTAACTATTTTTAAAGTTCTATGATTTAAATCCTTCTCAAATTTAGATTCAGCATCCTTCCTTTATCTTAGTTTCAATTGGTGAATTTAGATTCTGCTGCATCTAATTCTATAACTCAGTGGGCTTATACAAATTTTCACTAGCTAATCTGAGTCAATCAGTATTTTTAGACTCCAATAGGCAAATCATCTGGATGATGTCTAAGACTTTCAATTAAATAAGACTGAAAACACAGGACAAAGCTGATAAATTATCAGCATTAAAATGCCAGGGACAAATCAGGCAAAACCTTCACCTGATGACCAAAATGAACATTACTGGTGAAGGACAAATGAATATTCTGCACCTCCCCATGTGAAACTCTGAGAAAGATACAACATCATCTACATAGAGTTCTGGCCCAAATCTTTGTGACCCATGGACTGCAGCCCGCCTGGCTCCTCTATCTGGAATTCTCCAGGCAAGAATATTGGAGGAGGTAACCATTCCCTTCTCCAGGGACGCCCCCGACCCAAGAATCAAAGCTGGGTCTCCTGCATGGCAGGCAGATTCTTTACTGTCTGAGTCACCAGGGAACCCAGCCAAGAACACATAACCTCAATCTAATCATGAGAAAAGAAAAAAAATGAAATGAAATGAAAAAATAAATGTTTAAAAGGTAGAGGAGGAGAAATATTTTTCAAAACTATCTGTTATAAAACAAAGAGTGAAATCTAAAAATGCAACAATATAGTGAAAAAACAAAAAAGAAACAGTCTTACAGATACAGAGAACAAACTGGTGGTTACCAGTGGGGGAAGGAAAAGATAAAGGAGTAAGAGTAAGAGGTACAAACTACTACATATAAAATGAATAAGCTACAAGAATATTCTGGACCACACAGGGAATATAGCCAACATTTTATAATAATTATAAATAGGCTATAACCTTTAAAATTGTGAATCACTATGTTTAGACCTGTAACTTACAATACTGGACATTAACTATACTTCAACAACAACAAAAAGAAAACAAAAAAAGTTTTTTTTTTAATAAAACAAAGGCTATGAACATATTTTGGATGAAAGGAAGCTAAAGAGACATGACAGTTAAATACATTACTTGATTCCTAGACTGGATCCTGGACCAGAGGATGGGGGAAATGCTACTAGGCTATTACTGGATCAATCAACAAAAATGGAATATGAACCATAGACTAAAGTATTGTGTCATTGTTAAATTTACTGAAAGACATGTGTGTGCTATAATTGTATAAGCAAGTATCTAAATTCTTAGGAAACATGCATTGAAATATTTAGGGGCATTGGGCTAGGATGTATGCAATATACGTTCCAATGGATCAGAAGAAAATATGCAGGCATGATTGTGCATTTAGAAAGTACAAGAGTGCAAAAAGGGAGAGAGCGGCTTCAGAATGAAGTTGAACATCTCTTTCTGATCACTGGTTTCCAGAAGCTCATTGAAGTGGATGATGAACAAAAATTTTGTACCTTCTATGAGAAGCTTATGGCCACAGAAGTTGCTGCTGAGGCTCTGGGTGAAGAATGGAAGGGCTATGTGGTCCCAGTCAGTGCTGGGAACGATAAACAGGGTTTTCCCACGAAGCAAGGTGTCTTGACCCACAGCTGAGTCTGTCTGCTACTGAGTAAGGGGCATTTCTGTTACAGACGAAGGAGGACTGGAGAAAGAAAGTGCAAGTCTGATGGGGTTGCATGGTTGACGCTAACCTGAGTGTTCTCAATTAGGTCATTGTAAAAAAAAGGGGGAAAGGATATTCTTGGACTCCCTGATACTACTGTGCCTCATCGCCTGGGGACCAAAAGAGCTAGAAGAACTCAAAAACTTTTCAATCTCTCCTAAGAAAATGAAGTCCGCCAGGATGTTGTAAGAAAGCCGCTGAACAAAGAAGGTAAGGAACCTAGGACCAGAGCACTCAAGTTCATTGTCCTGTTACTCCATGTGTTCTGCAGCACAAACGTGGATGTGCTGCTCCAAAGGAACTGTACTAAGAAATATAAGGAAGAGGCTGCAGGATATCCTAAGCTTTTGGCCAAGAGAATGAAGAAGGCCAAAGAAAAACATCAGCAACAGACTGTCAAGAGACAGAGGCTGGGCTTCCCAGGTGGCTCAGTGGAAAAGAATTCACTTGCCAACACAGGAGACATGGGTTCGATCCCTGATCAGGAAGATCCCACATGCTACAGGACAACTAAGCCTGTGCACCACAACTACTGAGCCTGTGCTCTTGAGCCCATGTTCTGCAACTACTGAGCTTCCATGCCGCCAGCTACTGAGGCCTGCGTGCCCTAGAGCCCATGCTCCAGAACAAGAGAAGCCACCGCAATGAGAAGCCCTTGCAGCCCAACTAGAGAGCAGCCCCTGCTCGCTGCAACTAGAGAAAAGCCCGCACAGCATCAAAGACCCAGCACAGCCAAAAATAAAAATAAATAAATAAAAATATTTGAAAAGAGAGAGAGAAAGAGATGGAGGCTGTCCTCTCTGAGAACTTTTACTTCTGAGTCTGAATCCAGTCAAAAATGAGATGTTCTAAGAGTCACAAATAAATAAGATCAGATATCAAAAACAAAAAAGAGAGAGAGAGAGACAGAAGCATAGTGGGTATAATGTTGACTATGTTGACTACGGGTAAATCTATGTGGGGAATATACTGTTTTTATTTGTACTATTCTTATTCTTGCAACTTTTCTGTTGATTTGAAATTATTTCAAAATAGTTTATAAAAATCATCAGGGATAAGTAGACAGCTGTCACTCTTAGAAAAGGAATAAAGATACCCACAGGACAATACCACAAGTGCTGTGGTGCACTAGGACCATCTGTTAATATTTCAAAGAAGTGTGAGACACAGACATATGATCTGAGATTTCTTTCCGCTCCATTTCATGATTCTCTTGCCAGGGTTCAAAGTAAAGGTCGAAGGCTATTTATGTTTAGACTGGCTAATCAATTCCCATAGGAGAGTGAGTATGAATAAGGGAGTCTTATTTTAGTGATGGGAATTTCTCTTAGATCCTCAAATGTCATGAGCTGTGAAAACAAGAAGGTGAAGATATACAGTCCTCTGTAAGAGCCTTGAAGCTGGCTGGTTGTGGCATTCTGACTGTGTGATACTTAGAATCAATTTCTAACCATCAATTAGACTCTAAATTTCTACAAAGTAGAAGTCTGAAAGGAATACCATTTCTTTGTACAGTTGCACCGGTGAGATCGTATTCACAATATACAAATTCCACCCAGCTTCAGCTACAGGAGGTGTCTTGGGATTAACACTGGTACCTTTTCTAGAACTAAAAGCAAAACAAAGGACAAGAATTGTAAGACAAGACATATTATTAATAAAAGGCAATTTTAAATGGTAAATACCAGATACCTAAAATATTGTAACTCTGATACCATTTTCATTTAGTATTTTCTTTGGTGATTTATGCAGGAGACCCAGGTTCAATCCCTGGTTTGGGAAGATCTCCTGGAGAAAGAAATGGCAACCCACTCCAGTATTCTTGCCTGGAAAATCCCACGGACGGAGGAACCTGGTAGGCTATAGTCCATGGGGTCGCAAAGAGTTGGACATGACTAAGCGACTTCACTTTCACTTTCGTGATTTAACTACACAGTAGATTTTTAGAGAACATTAGTGTATAACACTATGTAGGCCTAACAGCAGTTAACGTTCTACACTCACGTGGACTGGTCAACCAACCACTTCCAATTCATTCCACAAGTATTCTTAAGTGGGCAATAAGCTCAAAGAGCAGGCAAGACCTCTCAAAAAGAACACAGACTTGGCTGTGAAAATCCCTGCAACCTGGCTCTCTCCAGCACGTAGCCTTGGTGAGGCCAGGGCTGCTGGGAAAATGTAAAACACAGAACTGTAGGTCAACTTAAAGCACTATCTTATTTCCAGCTTTCACTGTATGAAGCATTTTCTGCCGTATGCAGTCTTTTTTAAAATGCAAAGTTTTGGCCAAATGAATTTTCAAATACATTAAAATTTTTAAACCATTTAAAAAATATAATACTTTTAAGACATCAAATGTATAAGATTGCAAGTTATTTTTCCTCTTGCCAGAAAGCTTTTAGGATCAGTCAATTTTAGACCACTTTGTGCACACTCTAAGTGACCAGTTACCCATGGCAACCTGGTTATTTCTGCGGGTGGAACAAAGCACAGACACAAATAATTCAAAAATGCAAAAACTACAGTGTTTGATTTGAAATACACTGTATGTTCCTTGCCCCCTGCCCCCAACAGATTTCTCTCCTACTTAAAATTTCCATAGAGGAATGTTCAAATTAGATTGCATTCCCTACCACTAAGTTCACAGCATAGGAAACACAGACTAGAAGCATAACCACTTTGGAGTTAACCATTTTATCCCAAACAATGTGAAAGCAGAGAACTGAAGTTAGAATTAACCTGAGATTAGAAGAATGCACTTTTATTTTAAGGTAGATTAACATAGAATTTATACATCACAAATGTGCTTTCAGGTAAGAAATGCATTAGTTAATTTCTCTTCAAGTTGAAATACCAGAAAAAAAAAAAAACTTTGGATAAAAATATCGCCACTGAAAGGTCAAGGAAGAAAAATAATAAAGAGCTTTGTAGTTTGGATTAGCCTAAGGGGCTCAATCTCGCTCATTAATAACACAGAAAAACATATCCTTTAAATTCTTATTATATAATACCACAGACTTTTACTGAAACAGTTTTATAATTTATTTTCTTCTAAAAGCTCACAGTCAATTACAAAGGATATTATAGAGAACATTAAAACCTTCTTTTCTTACTCTGGAAAAAGAACAGCTAGAAAACCCATCTGATCATTCAAATTTTTGATTAAAAAAAAAGATTAGTGAAGATATACACAAAATATACCAGTAACACAATTCATTCCAGAAACTTTGGCAAGGATGTCTGGGGGTGAAGGGCATGCTTACAGAAACCTCTTGGGTGACTCTCTTCTCTCCGGAACGGTTTCAGGGTCTGCCTTGGTCAGAAGTACAACGTGGTTTTTAAAGTGACAGATGGCTTTCAAGCCTATGAAAAGCTGTATTCTTAAAGCACAGACATCCATACTGATAGGTGGGCAAGCCTAATAAGGAAAAATTCACAAATTTAGCCAAGGAATGAAGTACATGAACTTCAAAAACTTCCAAAATCAATCTATTGGATACAATCTCTCCTTTCCTGTCTCTCTCCGCTACTCGAATA
Organism: Bos indicus; assembly: GCF_029378745.1. NCBI lineage: Eukaryota > Metazoa > Chordata > Mammalia > Artiodactyla > Bovidae > Bos > Bos indicus. The sequence continues at coordinate 119,407,959 of NC_091760.1, forward strand.
ATCCAAATTCCTATTCTTATCAGAGCAAGAGGCTATCTTATCTAAACTATATAACTGAATATCTCATTCATGTGTCCACCAAAGAGCTCCATAGTATGTGTTGACATTGACTTGAAGAAAGCAGAGAGCCTCCAGGAACCCTGCCCTGAGCTGGTTACTGCCACCCAGGGAATTCCCCACTAACAGTGGGCTGGCTCAGGTGGTACCTTCAAATGGGCTTTTAGTCAAAATCAGACACTATAAAAGGGCAGTCTACTGCTCGTAAAATACATAAAAAGGTTTCTTAGTGGATGGGTATGTGTAGAAATACGGGCACATTCAGATGGCCCCTGTTAGCTCTGCAGGTATGAACACTGCCTGGAATGGCTAACAGGCTGGAGGTTTGCCAGGCAACTGGAGGAAACCCTGGACCAGCAGACAGGCTCCTGTCCTTGTAAGGAAACATTCACCCAAGCAGAATGGATAAGAAGCTAACTGAGGAGCTCTTTCTGGGACTCACAAAATGAGGCTGCCAGGTCTCCCTGGCTCCTCCATTAATGGTGTTTCGATTCCAAAGTCATCTTCCTTGTCCCTTTTGTACAAAGTGCACGGGGATAACCCTCCATCTATTTTTGTCATTCCTATGAATAGTTAAGGTGGCCTTGGTGATGCTGAGCCAGAGTCTCAGGGGAAAGGGAAATAAAGATAGCATGCCTTATGGCCCTCTCTCTGAGGCTGTGAAACCTTTCTCAGACACCACAGCTTCCAAAGCCTGAGTCAGCAAGGGAGCAAAATGACGGCGTGTTCGTTCAGGGGCATCTAGGATTTCAGGGTGGTGGAACTGCAGGGAAGGGGGAGCCAGGAGGTGTGACCTGTCCTTCCCTCTGCCACCTTCAAGGACTAGCCTCAGGGGCAGCATCCTCTACTAGCTGCCCATCTCCCCTCTTTTCTCCCGTTCTCTGTGTTTCTTCCTTCTGGTTTTATGAGACTATGAGAAGGCCTGGAATTGAGATTTATTTTCAAATGCAGATTGATGCTGCCTCAATGTGTTATGTACCCCTCACTCCACCATCACTACCTACACAAGCCTCGGTCTTCCTGATGTTTAAAACAAAACACAAGGCAAGATGGGGTGGAGAGAGAGGAAGCAAGAGACAAAGAGGCTGTCACCTTGCCATGGGTACTAGGGACATAGCCATTATTTTTAAAATAATCTCTTGAAAAGGCTATGTGTATATCTTAAACACAGACAGAAGTCATGGGAAAGCTGTGATTCTGGTTTCCCAAGAGGCTGAAGGTAGGCAGTAAGCCTGTCAGCAGCAGAAAGTGACAGGCAGCCCACAGAAGAAAAGAAAACTTGGATGTGATTTCCAGAAAAAGGCAGCACACAATTTGGGTAACAGTGAGAGTGGAAAAGTGTCTCAGACACATTAAGCACTACACACCATCATCACTGGACACTCATTTTTCCAGAAAAAGGTGTTCTGGGTGCCAGATGGACAATAATGTGTGAACAGAGGCCATCATGATTAGGGGTTCCCTGAAGCATGGATACGCACAACAAACACCCATCTCAGAGGTGAAACTGCACATGATGGACATGGTGCAAATCATCAGTGTATTTCTGAGAGCAGAAATTCAGGGTCGGAAAACGGAGAATTGCATCATAAAATTGTCTATTTGGTGGTCAAAAGCTTTTAGAGACTAAGCAGATTACTTCTCACTAAAAACGAGGTTACTGACCTAGAATATCAATTAACACGAGATCAAAACTATGGAAGTACAGAACACTTGTTGAAGGCTTTGTAAAATGACAAAAGAATTATCAGTATATCCGATAATGGTATAAATAAATCATCTGAATGCACTGCATTCACTTCTGTGCTCTTAGATACACAGATTTCTGAACTGTTTTCATAGCTCTATACAACTGCCACCAACACTTCTGATCAAAATGAATAAAACTGTAGTATACTATAGTTGTGATGTGCCCTCTCTGAAGTTACACTATACATATTCTTTACCAAATTTTAAAAACATGCATTGTGTCTAAATTCTGAATGACGTTTTCAAAGCAATCTTAAAAATTACCATCTAAACGACAAACTGCAAAATGCTTACCATTTTACATCCCAAAGCTCTAACTGAACAAACAAGACTTTACTGTCCGCCCAGCTTAGACGCTAAGAGCGTCAATTTGCAAGCACTCATGTTTGATCTTTAGGTTGCACTGTCATTAGCCAGCTCTGACCTTCAGGGTGGTGTCCACATACGGGTCCTCCTCCCTCGCGGCCGCCGCGCTGCACCGCACTGTGTAACACTGCAGGTTGTTACTGAGGAAGAGGAGAAAGCCCACTGAGCAAAGCGGAGGCCAGGGACCAACACGCCCACTGCGGGAGGATGTCACAGGACCGCAGTGCAATGAGGCGGGCGGCGGAACACCCCAGTACTCATCAAACGCTGACAAGTTAGGCTGCTTCTCAACAAGGAGATTACCGCAGAAATCCTATGGAGTGCTTTTTTGAAACACATAACTGGTCCCCACTGCATCCCTACCAAATCACAATCTCTGGGGGTTGAATCTGTGTTGTGCTTAGTCACTCAGTCGCACAGACTCTTTGTGACCCCATGGACTGTAGCCCACTAGGCTCCTCTGTCCATGGAATTCTCCAGCCAAGAAAACTGGAGTGGGTTGCCATGCCCTCCTCCAAGGGATCTTCCCAACCCAGGTATCCCTCTCTGTAAGTGGATTCCTTTCCATCTGAGCCACCAAGGAAGCCCATGGGGGCTGAATCTAGACACGTATATTTCTACAAAGCTCCTGGTGTGACACACACTCCTAGTTAACAACCATGGATCTGGGTCAATACCCTTATTTTATTTACAAAATGATGGCTCGGGAACCTGCCCAAAATTCAGACAGGTGACTATCAAAGCCAAGGTTAGAACCCAAGTTTCCCGATTTATTATTATCTCAGGATGAAATCGGAGAAGGCACTGGCACCCCACTCCAGTACTCTTGCCTGGAAAATCCCATGGACAGAGGAGCCTGGAAGGCTGCAGTCCATGGGGTCGCTAAGAGTCGGGCACGACTGAGCGACTTCACTTTCACTTTTCACTTTCATGCATTGGAGAAGGAAATGGCAACCCACTCCAGTATTCTTGCCTGGAGAATCCCAGGGACAGAGAAGCCTAGTGGGCTGCTGTCTATGGGGTCACACAGAGTTGGACACGACTGAAGCGACTTAGCAGCAGCAGCAGCAGCAGCAGCAGGATGAAATGGAGCCTGGGTTGTGCTGAGCAACACATTTAGATTACGCAAACTCTCTGAAGGAATCTTCAGAATCATGTAGTCCAGAAGCTTGTTTTTAAAGACTAGAGCCTACAAAGTACATGGTTGGTCCAATTCCTCTTTGGAGAATGGAAATCAAATCAGACCCAGGTCTCTTCATTCTTCATACTCCTCTTTTCACAACTCCAGGCTACATTCTGCACAGCAAAGCAACCTGGAGACTTCACAGTAAGTGCCTGTGTCCAAAAACCTTGATAGGTTTCCTTCTGATATTTCCTAAGCACCTCGAACTCCAATATCTAAACCAAACTTTTCTCCTGCCCCACACCACACCAGCCTCCATTCTTTCAGAAAAGTAGGCTTGGGACTCCCCTGGGCAGCCAGTGATTAAGACTTCCACTTTTCAATGCAGGGGGTGCAGGTTTGATCTCTGGTCAGGGAGCTAAGATCTCACAAGCCTTATAGCCAAAAAAACAAAACATAAACAGAAGCAATACTATAACAAATTCAATAAAGACTTTAAAAATGATACACATCCCCCCTCCCTGCAAAAAAAATCTAAAAAAAAAAAAAAGAAAGCAGGTTCAAAACTGATGGGTTTTCTCATGTCTCCTCCATCCCCAGTATCCCACCAGACATCAAGTCCTGTAATTCTCTCCTCTCCGTGCTTCCTTCTCTTTTCACTGCTACTGCTCTGCCCAAATACAATCCCTCACTATCCTCACTGAACTATCCCAACAGCTCATTAGTATGTTCAAGCCATCCTCCACTGTGGCCACCATCCATTTTCCTAAAGTAATGCTCTATTCATATACTTTTCTTTGATCAAAATCTAAAAAAATGCCTTAATTTCCAAAGCCCCAAGTTCCCTCTCAGGCACTATTTTCCCCACTTTTCTTTGTTTCAGCAACTTTACATTTATAGGACATTACTACACAACCCTTTGGAAACTGAAAAGACCAGAGACCTCTACACTGTTCCCCATGTCAGAGAGTAGGAAGAGAGGGAAGCACGCCCACGGGGAGTGGGTGTCAGAATCTTCAGCTGGGTCCTGTGCTGGTGTGAAATACACCACAGCACCTGCTGGAAATTCTGATATTACCACTCAATTGGGAAAAATAAAAAGAAGCACTGTCCTATGCAATTACTTATCAGAAACTCCAACAAACCTGGACATAGCTTTGCTTGTAGCTTCCCCTCTATCTGGAATGCCCTCCACTTTCAGTCTCCATCTGTCAAATCTAACTAGCTTTCGGGCCTCACTTTCAACACAGAAACTTTGCCCGCGTGACTTGGCCAGAAGTAACTTCCCTCTTCCCATAGCCTACAACACGTCCATGTGGTCTCAGGACATTTTTCACAAATCTCCTAGTGTTTGTGTCCCTTGTACGTGTCTTTCATCCTCTCTTACGTTGCTGTTTGCATAAACAGAGGCTGTGCCTTATTCATGGTTGGTTGGCCAGAGGGCTCAATGCAGTGCCTTGCCTAGAACCTGAACTCAAAAAAACAGGAAATCAAACCACAAGCATTACTAGCTGCTGAGATAAAAGGAAATGAGATTATATTTAGGAACCCAGTTTACATGCCAGCTTACTAGGAGGATAAGGCAACTCAGAAGACACTCACCACTGATTAGCCACATGACCCTGACCAACCCCAACCTCTGGACTCTCTCCCCATCTACACTACTCCCTACTCAGAGGGTAGAATCAGGCAGGCTTTCTGGACCCTTTACAGTCCTAAACCATATCAATGAACTCAACTCACATAGAAAAGATATGACAGCAGTGAAAAAAAAAAAATTTAGGAAATCTAAAACTAAAAAGATGCCCTGACTGTTGTCAAGAGCCCCCACTGACTTTTCATTAGAATTCCCTATGAACATCTTCCCTCATGAAGAACCTTACCCGTTCTTAGAAAGATTCCCATCCAGTTTAAGAAAACAAAACAAAGGCAAAACCAGAATTTAAATCTCTGATGTTGAAAAGGCAGTTATGAGCCATTATTTAAAAAATAAATAAATTAAATAAACCCCAGGTGTATATCATTAATTTATAGTGCTATCCACTGGTTCACATACTTTTCATTTAAAGATTTAGAAAGCACCTCAGGAAGTCAGAGAGAAATAAGTGACTCAAAAGCCAGCAAGGGACTGGAACATACCTTGTGATGACATGCAGAAACTGCGGGGTAAGCACCGCCTGCTGAGATTTCTCGGGATATTGGTAAACCGACAATAATTCAACAGATTTGACAATCATGTACAGGTAGCCCACGTGAGGTAATGAGAAAAAACAAAAGAGGCTCAGCAACACTTTTTCCTGAGATGAATTTTTTCTATCAGAAGTAAGAGACCCTGCATGCAAAAAACAAACAAACAAACCATGAAACCAGTAAATAAAAGGAATCAATATTTTGACTTTTCTGTGCAAAAACATCTATAAACAGATAACCAAAGAGTTGCTGAGGTGCTTATATAAGAATGCCAGTAAAAAAATGAAAAAAGAGTGATATAATTAGAATATCAACATTTTGAAAACCCTAATAAATTAACAGATCTAGGTAATCATCATTGATAGTCATTAACATCACAAAAAAGAGCCAACCTGATACAACGTACTTCCAAGAGAACTCAAGACTATTTGCATTATCAAAAAAAAAAAAAGATCATCACCATCATCTGATCAAGATTTAGACCAGCACTGTCAACAGAAATAAAATGTGAGCCATATATGTGAGGCAAAGTTTTCTAGCAATTGCTCATTAAAAAATAAAAACAGGCAAGATTTATAAAATAGATTAACCCAACATATCCAAAATATTATCATTTTGATACATAATCAATAAAAAATTAACAAGAAAGTTTACATTCTTTTTTGTTGTACTAAGTCTTTAAGACCTAGTGTGAATTTTACACTTAAAGCATATCTTAATTTAGACTAGTCACACTTCAAGGTGCTCAACAGCAACACTGACAAATGGATACCACACTGAACAGTACAGCTTTAGATCACAGAGAAGTATAGGAGATACAAGAAACATGTTAAATGACACTGTGGGGAGTCAGTCAGCAAAATTCAGACTGTGGGAAATTCTGTACTAACAGTCCAGTTTCCTGCTAACAAACCCGCAAAGAGAAACAAGAGAAGAAGGCAGAGCCTATAGAGCAGAGAGACATAAAAGACATAGGAGCCAACTGCAGGTATAGAACCTTACTTGGAATCTGATAAATTGCAGAAAAAAATATTTAGACAATCAGGGAAATTTGAGTACCTGATGGGTATTGGATGATATCAAGTAATTTCTTAAAAATGTGAAATGACATTTGGGGTTTTTGTTTAAATAAAAGAATTCCTTTCCTTTAGAAACATATGCCGAAATGTTTATAAATGAAAAGGTATAAACTCTGGGATTTGCATCAAAACAATCCGACACAGGGCAGGGGGTGATTACAAGGCAACACTGTTGAAGCTGTGTGATGGGAACCTTGGGGGTCACTGTACTGTTTTTCTATATCTGTGTGCCTGAAACTTTTCATAATCAAAGTTTTTTTAAAAAAAAATATAGCTCTGATTGATGCCCTTCAAGGACACATTAATAACAGAAGAATGTATAAAAGAGATAACTAATGAGAATCTACAAAAAAAAAAAGGAAGAAAATCCAATTACTACACTCTCCACAATTGGCCTAAAACAACTGATCCAGTTTCTACTTCCTCTTCTTTCATACACACATCTGTGCTCTAATCATACAGAGAGCTGCTCACTTATCTCCAAACATACATGATCTTTCACCTTGCACATGTTGGCTTCCCTGAGGTAGTATCTTACCAGAATCTCCATCTTCTAAAAAAAAAAAATTTTTTTTTTTATCTTCTAAAAATTTTACTCATCCATCAGGGCCCAGCTGACATGGGCACTGCCCAACCCCTCATCTGTCCACTAAGGAAACATCCATAGGCACCTACAATATGCCACTGTTCTGGGTTCTGGGGATACCACAGCGCACAAGAGAGAGTAACTGCATTCATTCTAGTGAGAGGTCTGGGGTGGAGAATAAACTCTGCAGTGTGCAGGGAGGGAACGGTTTAAACTGAGAAGTGGGAAGTCCTCTGCGGCGAGGTGATACTTGAGCTGTGAGCTGAAGACACTACTCTCGCAAGCTATGAGGGAAGTACTATGTTCTGAGCACTGGAAGAGTAAATCATAGATCTTAGACACGAGTGAGCTTGGTGTAACCTAGCAGCAGACAAAAGCCATATGGATGGAGAAATGTAAGAGCATGAGCAGGACAGAAGGAGCTCAGGGTCAGGGTGATGCAGCCCATGGAAAGGATTTGGGGTTTTATTCCAGGTGCTGCAGGAAACCCCTGGATAAAAGCTAACCCTCTAAGGTGGCTGTGGGCCCTTGTCTCCTGCCTTGTGTTACAGCTCCCTCTCCCTGGCTTCTTTCAGTTCCTCAAGCAAAGACTCTCCATTGGCCACAATCAAACCTGTCCACCAATCAGCCCCATTCATTCTACAGATCCTCTTTCTCAGGAAGCCTTCCCTGACCCCCAGTGAGGTCAGGATCCTTTGTTATACATGCTCAAGGCAGGGTTCTTCTCTCACAGAGCACTCCCATCAGTGTGTAATTGTATACTCCTTCTAATGTTCATTCCATTCATGCCTGCTTCCCCCCACAAGACAGTAAGCTCCAAGAGTACAAGTACTTTGCCTACTTTTGCTCATTACAGGAGCCCTAGTATTCAGCACAAGACCCAACACAGTAGGTACTCAATACATGTTCACTGCAAGAAAGAAAAAAAATAAATGTATAAGTTTAATCAGAGTAATATTTATACCTTTCCCTAGCCATCACCTAAACATGTGAAGCAGGCCAGCACTAAGTACAGAATTCAATAATGATTCTTAATCTGGGTTGCCCATTATATTTCTGTGGAGGTTTTATTTTATTTTATTTTTTCTGTGGAGGTTTTAAAAAACACTGATGCCCTGGGACTTTCCTGGTGGTCCAATGGTTAAGACTCTGTGCTTCCACTGCAGGGGGCACAGGTTCCATCCCTAGTCAGGGAACTAAGATCCCACATGCCATGCAGTGGGATTTAAAATTTAATTTTAAATTAAACTATCTTTTAAAAAGTTTAAAAAATATATATATACTGATGCTCAGGCATCAGTTGACCAATTAAGTCAGAATCTCCAGCATGGGGAGTTCCCTGGCCATCCAATGGTTAAGATTCTATGCTCCCAGGGAAGGGGGCATGGGTTTGATCTCTGATTGGGGAACTAAGATTCCCATATGCTGCAAAGCATGGTTTAAAAAAAAAGACTCTCCAGTATGGTGAGACTGGGCATCAGTGTTTCAAAAAGCATCCAAGTAAGGCCAATGTGCAGCGAGGCTGAAAACCATTGCTCTTAAGTGAATTTCCATCCAGCCCACATTTTCCCATTTGGCTCACAAAGCCATCATTAGCAGCTCTGCCAAATGACCCAGCTGGAACCCAGATGAACCTCAGCTGTAACAGGGCCCTGATTTTCTTTTGGGGGCCTACTGACCATTTCAAAAAGAGAAGTGGGTTTTGTCAGTCATTTCCTCTCCATGGCTTCTCCTGGCAGACATGATTTCCATTTTGTGGACTCACTGTTATTTGCTAAGGAATCTGTCTAAGGCCACAGGGAAACTCAGAAAAACCATTACTCACATCGGACTCCCCACTCTGCCCAGTGCCCTTCCAGCTCACCGTACTGCAGCACTCTCATACTTACCTGTTTGGTAAATGGGTAGAAGCTGAAGTGAATGCAACCTGACGTCATCAGACAAGAGACAGGAAGAAATATCAGGAGCGAAACGTCTGTGAATTTAAAGAGAGACAGAGGAGAGAAGATCTAATTTCCATTGCATTAAGCAGGTAAATATATATTAACTTCTGGTGAATAAAAAGCTATCTATTACCTATAGAGCAGGTGCCGAACGTGGAAATACTTTATTTTTTCATCAGCTAATCCCGTTGACTCCAGTGTAACAGATATTCCTGACTGTTTGCTTTTTTCACCAAGAAGTTCCATGGGCTTTTGGCAGATAACAAAATCATCTGACTCAAGCTGTGAAGTTTCATTACTAATGCCTTAAAAAATAAAATTGAAGAAAATTATGTACTAACTCCAAGTAATTTTCGAATGCCAATTAGATTTCACCACATCCCCCCACCAATTAAATATAGTATTTATGCACACACATCCCATGTATTTATAAGGCGCTATGGTTTTGAAATGTCTTAGCACTTGCTCATTCCTTCCTCACAACTGACAAAGTAAACAGGACATGATCATCATACCCACTTTATATATAAGGAAACAGAAACTCAGAGATGGTATTCCTAACCCAAGGTCATTCGACTAGTAAATATGAGGACTGGAACTAGAAACTGCTCCTCTAGCAATAGATGTTTCATTATTTTTAATGACAAATATATGTTGAAATACATTTATATGCTACAGAATACATCACATGTTACAGAATACATTACATGCTACAGGAGAAGATATGGACAGCCAGATCATAAACCCAAGTCCCATGTATCAGGAACATCTATTTGTGTGAAAGTCGCTCAGTCGTGTCCAACTCTTTGCGACCCCATGAACTATACAGCCTGCCACGCTCCTCTGTCCATGGAATTCTCCAGGCCAGAATACTGGATTGGCTTGCCATTTCCTTCTCCAGGGATCTTCCCAATCCAGGGATCGAACCCAGGTCACCCACATTGCAGGTGGATTCTTAACCATCTGAGCCATCAGGGAAGCAACCACACCATAAATAATGTGGCTTGTCAATATACATACTAGAGCCTTTCAGAGATTGCCAGAAATAAAGGTTTTTCTCTATACCCCAAACAAGAAAGTAAGCTAAATTCATTATTTACCTTCTGCCTGTTTCGTGGGATTGGTGGTCTTATGTGGACCGTAGTTAACACTCTCTCTGTTTTTGGGATCTGACTCCAGTTTTACGATTAAGACTTCTAACTCTGACATGACAGCAACATATCCAACACAAAAAGAAATTTCAGCAGGGGTGATGTTATCTATGTGGATAACTAAAGAACGTTCAAAGTCCAAAATTGAGAATTCTTCATTAATGATCTGATACTTCAAACTAAATAAGACTAAATTATTGGTGCAGCCAACAAGAAGGTCTCCTTTCACAGGGCAGCAGGAAATGCACAGGGGGGCCTCAGAAAGTGGCATTTCCACAATAGACATCTGGTCTCTGAAGGTTTCACTGAAGGGTGCCTCCACGTCGTGTCCAACCATCCGGATACACACTCGGGAGTTTTCAGTCCTTTTACTTCTCCAGTTCACATAAGCACGCAGGAATGTAGCTTTGTTCTTCTCTTCAATTGCTACCAAATAATCTCCTGAGAAGGAAATAAGATTACACTTAGAATTTCTAATTAGAAACCACAACTTACCTTGCATCATGAAAAGGAACTAAAACAGAATCCTAATGTGAATGGTTGAATTAAAGATTGACAGAACAAAAAGCTCAACACTTTGCCCATTTGATGGGAAGAGCCGACTCACTGGAAAAGACCCTGATGCTGGGAAAGACTGAGGGCAGGAGGAGAAGGGGGTGACTGAGGATGAGATGGTTGGATGGCATCATCAATTCAATGGACATGAGTTTAAGCAAACTCCGGAAGATGGTGAAGGACAAGGAAGCCTGGTGTGCAGCAGGCCATGGAGTTGCAGAGTCAGACACAACTTGGTGACTGAACAACAAGAGAACAGAACTCTAAGTAACAGGATCTTGGGTGTATTTTTAACTCACAATAGGCATTTATTTAGGTTCTGAAATACAATCTCACCCCATTTTAACGTCTTCTTATTTAGTTGCTAAGTCGTGCCCAACTCCTTTGCAACCCCACAGACTGTACCCCACTAGGCTCCTCCATCCATGGGATTTCCCAGGCAAGAATACTAGAGTGGGTTGCCATTTCTCCAGGGAATCTTCCCTACCCAGCTATCGAATCTATGTCTCCTGCATTGCAGGCGGTTCTTTACCACTGAGCCACCTGGGAAGCAGTTAATATCTTAAGATGACCTATTAAATATTCATGTAGCTTACAGAGAAATTCTATGACTTATGTCTATGATAGCTCTACAAGTTATTGTAGCTCTGAATTTACAGCTCAAACAAAGCTCTCCTGACATAAAGAGTTCGATCTCAGAGTGATGCTAAAATTAGGTATAAGGAACTCTGAAGAAATCAGTGGAATATATACTGCTACCTCTCCCATCCCCACAAGTCATATTTTCATGTCAACTCTGAGAAATAGCTAAAGCCACACATACCAAGTAAAATTTCAATCCAAGCCAGTTTTCCCTTAATTGTTGATTTTCTTGGATTTTCTAAATTACAAAGTAATTTTGGAATTGTTGTTTATTGTGAGAAGTCAAAGTGATGAAGAGATACAAAATGAAAAGCAGAATGACCTCTCCCCTGCAGTCCAATCCATGAGGAGCCAGTGTTAATACACACAGCTTGGTATGTGTCCTTCTAAACCTTTCTTTCATAGAAACATAGATCACAGAGTGGTAGTTTGTCATTCCTGCTTTTAACTAAATGGAATCACATTAAACATATTTAACAATCTGCAACTTAAAAAAATTACCTCAAGAGGGAGGGGATACATGTATAATTATGGCTGATTCACATTGTTATATGGTAGAAAGCAACACGACATTGTAAAAATTTAAAAAATAAAAAATAATAAAATGATTTTTTAAAATTACCAATTTATTACCAAGATTTCCATATTTTTCCCTCCAGGGCAGATACATGGATATCTAACATCCTTTTCAATATCTGCAAAATATCCTGTATATACCTGGGTCATAATTTATTCAGCAGTCCCCCTACATTTAAGTACTGGGTTGACCAAAAACTTTGTTCGGGTTTTTCTATATTGTCTTACAGAAAAACCCAAACGATCCTTCTGGCCAACCCCAAATTTCCAGCTTTTTTGTTTTTGCCACTGTAATTTATGCTGTAATAAATAGGCCTATACCTACATATTTACTTGAAAGTAAAAGTGAAAGTTGCTCAGTCATGTCCGACTCTTTGTGACCCCATGGACTATACTATAAAGTCCATGGAATTCTCTAGGCCAGAATACTGGCGTGGGTAGCCTTTTCCTTCTCCAGGGGATCTTCCCAACCCAGGGATCAAACCCAGGTATCCCACATTGCAGGCCGATTTTTTACCAGCTGAGCCACAAGGGAAGCCCAAGAATACTGGAGTGTTAATTTCAATGGTGTAGATTTTCAAAAGTAAGACAATCAGTCAAAGCGTCAGTACATTTTAAAATGTAATAGATATTGCCAGATTACAATCACAATTACACATTACAGATTCAAATTTCCACCAGTGCTGCTTAAACAGCCCTGTTCCCCCACATCCTCACCAGCACTGACTCAATATGATGGAGGAAACAGGGACTCTCATGGATGTAAATATCATTTATATTTTCCAGACCACTTATAAAGCGGTTATATGTTTATACAGCCATGTACAGTTTCTCTTCTACAAGTTATCCACTTTTTTTTTAAATTATATTGGTTTGTTTTTCTTATCAAGGAATAGCAGCTCTCTGGGTAAAAAGGATATTAATCTTTTGCTGGCCATGAAAAGCAAATCACTTTTGGTAGTCTGTAGTTTGACTTTTGACTGCTATGGTTTGACTTTGTCTGATATCTTTTACCATATGGAACCAGATATGTATCTTTTCCGTCTTGGCTTCTGTGTTTCCTGACTTGTTTAAAACAGTCTCTTGCATCTGTCAAATTACATAAACACACTCTTACATATTCTATTTGGGGGGTGGGTAAATTAAATTTTTAATCTTTAGAACTTTCTGGGTTGGAGGGGAGAAGTCAAGGTTCTTTCAAATAGAGAATTCACTAAATGCTAGACATTATTATGTAAACAAGCCCTTCTCCAATGAACTGACACTGAAATGCTGTGGTTAGCACAACTGCTTCCCACATACAGATGCAGCAAGCAAGCGGGGGCAGCCGTTTTCTGAAGACACTCAGTGGGCTGGCCAGGCCCCTCTCCTCTGGACTGAGCCAGGCTTCAAGACAGGCAAACCTTCTCCTGATGCTGGTTCCTTTGATGCCACAGATGTGAATCCTGCATCTGTTTTCTCCCCAGAGATCCTGGTTGTGGTTTAGTCACTAAGTTGTGTCTGACCCTTTTGAGATCCCATGGACGGTAGTCCACCGTGCTCCTCTGTCCATGGGATTTCTCCAGGCAAGAATATTGGAGTGGGTTGCCATTTTCCTCGTCAAGAAATCTAGGTGGAATACCTAACTATACCCTGTGGGTTCCATACACTGGCTCACTCTGTTCCAGAGAAGGTCTGATGGAGTTGAGAGCAGAAGATACCATGTGGCCTCCATCTTCCTTAAACTCTCCCAGTAAATACACTAAACAAAAAAATTTTTTATTGTGGTAAAATACACATAACATAACATTTACCACTTTCACTATTTTTAAGTGTACAATTCATGGCATTAGATACATTCACATTGTTATGCAGCCATTACCACCATCTTGAAAACTTTTTCATCTTCTCCCAAACTCTGAATCCACCAACAATAACTCTACATTCCCACCCTCTGTACATGTATGTCTTTTACTATTTACATAATACAATAAAGCATCAATGCTGAAGAGCATGGGTTATGTGCAAATACATAAATATGAACTATTTGTACACATCTGCAGATCTAACTCAGAACTCAGGTACATAAAATTGAAAGCAAAACTAATTGTGTGTAGAGTAAAAGGGAAAACCAGGACTGAACATCAGAAGTAGTGCCTTGTGAACACAGACTTGGGCAACCACCATTCCACTTCTGTCTCTATGAATTTGACTATTCTAAGGTACCTCCTAAGTAGAATCACACAATATTTGTCCTTTTGTGTCAGGTTTATTTCACTTAGTGTAATGTCTTCAAAGTTCATTTGTATTGTACACATATCAGAATTTCATCCCTTTTTAAGGCTGTATGGATACACTGCATTTTGTTTATCTGTCGATGAATACTTGGGCTGCTTCCACCTCTTGGCTCTGAAAAATGCTATGTATACTGGTGTACAAATGTGTGCACAAGCCCCTGCTTTCAGTTAATCTGTGTATATACCCAAAAGTGAAATTCCTGGAGAAGTATACAGTACCAGTATTCTGGCCTTGAGAATTCCATGGACCAAGGAGCCTGGCAGGCTATAGGCCGTGGGGTTGCCAAGAGTCCGACACAACTGAGCGACTTTCACATGTGGAAATTCTATGAATTTTTTCAGGAACCATCATACTGTTTTCTACAGCAGCTCTATCATTTTACTCTCTCACCAGGAATGTACAAAGGTTCCAATTTCTCCACATCCTCATCAACACTTATTATTTCTATTTGTTTTGATAATGACCATTGTAATGGGTATGAAATGGTATCTCTTCATGGTTTTGATTTGCATTTCCATGATGATTAGTGATGTTGAGCATCTTGTCCTGTGCTTGTTGGCAACTTAGATAAGTATCTATTCAAACTCTTTGCCAATTTTCAAATTGGGTTGTTTGTTGTTTGCTGAGTTATGAGAGTTCTTCTGAATACTAATCCCTTATTGGGTATACGCTTTGCAAATATTTTCTGCCTTTTCTGTAGACTGCTTTTTCAAATCAGTTCATAGTGTCCTTTGATGCACGAAATTTTTTAATTTTGATGACAGCCAAATTTTCCATTTTTTCTTTGTTGTCAGTGCTTTGGTGTCATATTTAAGTTACTAGTTACTTAATGAACTCTAAAACTAAGAATATTTGTTTAGTTATAATAAAACGTTTTATACACTTTATTTTATTTTAGAAAAATATAAGTGTTTTTCATACATCTACAACTATATGCCTATTACTGGTAAAGTCTATATAATCAACATTTTATATGTAATTTGCAAACTATAGATAGTACCTATGCTGGAGAAGGCAATGGCACCCCACTCCAGTACTCTTGCCTGGAAAATCTCATGGACGGAGGAACCTGGTAAGCTGCAGTCCATGGGGTCGCTAAGAGTCGGACACGACTGAGCGACTCCACTTTCACTTTTCACTTCCATGCATTGGAGAAGGAAATGGCAACCCACTCCAGTGTTCTTGCCTGGAGAATCCTGGGGACAGGGGAGCCTGGTGGGCTGCAGTCTCTGGGGTCGCACAGAGTCGGACACAACTGAAGCAAATTAGTAGCAGCAGCAGCAGCATGCTATCTTATGTTTTCAAATTAATAACTTGTTTTATAAACAATGAACTAGAACTTGCTAAGTGTGTCTTCCTGATAAGCCTTATAAACAGACCTTTAGAGTTTTCTCAGTTAATCCTCACAACCCTTCAAGGCAAAATCCACTTCTCCATTTTATAGATCAGGAACCTGAGACTCAAATAAGCTAAGTAAAGTAAAGTCACTCAGTTGTGTCTGACTCTTTGCGACCTCATGGACTATACAGTCCATGGAATTCTCCAGGCCAGAATACTGGAATGGGTAGCCTTCCCTTCCTCCAGGGGATCTTCCCAATGCAGGGATGGAACCCAGGTCTCCCATATTGCAGGCAGATTCTTTACTAGCTGAGCCACAGGGGAAGGCCTCAAATAAGCTAAGTATCTTGCTTAGGCAACACAGCCAACAAATGATGGCACTTGGGCATAAATCTGGATCTGGTTAGTTGCAAAGTCAATGGTCATTCCATGCATCTCTCAGAATGTTAGAAAGGAGATATAAGTCTAGAGGATTCTAGCCCTTCGTAAGAGAAAGGAATTAAACTTTCCAAAGCATTATGTGCTCAGGGCTTTATTTTACTTATTTTATGACAGCTTCTGTCTTTATTAAGTAAATTTAAAAACCAGTATTCTATTTATTCTCAAGCTGAGAGTGATGATTAAAAAAAAAAAAGTAAACTTTTCCTTTTATGCTTCAAGATCATAACCCTGGTTAACACTAATCCGTAAACTAAAAGGCTGCACTCCTATGACAAAACAATTATCAGAAGGAAGAATAATATATGATGAATCAAAATATGTTTTATGACTTAAAAATTTGAGGGAGGGTAGGGCTTTGTTGTTCAGTCACTAAGTCCTGTCTGGTCCAACCCTTTGCGATCCCATGGACTATAGCATGCCAAGCTTCCCTGTCCTTCAGTATCTTCCAGAGTTTGCTCAAACTCATGTCCATGGAATCAGTGATGCTATCTAACCATCTCCATCCACAGTAGGGCCTGCTGCTACTGCTGCTGCTAAGTCGCTTCAGTCATGTCCGACTCTTAGTGACCCCATGGACTGCAGCCCACCAGGCTCCCCCGTCCCTGGGATTCTCCAGGCAAGAACACTGGAGTGGGTTGCCATTTCCTTCTCCAACAGTAGGGCCTAGGGGGAGATAATAGACATTCTTGGGGCTCTTTCATGCACTTGTGCTATGTGGTCTTGTTCTCTCTGCCCCACAGCTCCAGACATCCCATAAACAAGTGTCCAGCACCAGAAGTCCCTACACAGCACTCAACTCTGGCCAAAGAGATCTTTCTTCCTTGAGAGCAATGAGTTTCCCAATCTCTTCTTTCTCCCTTCACACACAAAACCTAAAATAATTTCAATTACTGATGATGATATTAGGGGCTCATCCTTCAAAATTTCAACCTACATTCTACCACCTCCAATCTTTATGAACGGAGCCTGGCATCCTGCTAATTAGAGACAAAAAGAAATTGAAAATGTTTTCTTCTTGTGTAAGAATCTGCAAAGCATTTATAGTGAATAGAAACTGCTGATTTAAGATTCACTTACTTTTTGATGGGGTGAGAGTAGGGGAGACACTGGGCTTAGAGCAAGAATCCCCAAGTCCAAGCCAGTGTTAGTGGGAGGAAAGAGGCCAAAAGGAAATAGCTGAGATGTGTAAGAGGAGTTATCAGCATATCAGCATATCTAGCAGTCCTCTACCTACATTTTGGAAGCTGCACCCAAGCATTAAGTTCAAGCTAAAGGAAAAAGCTGAGATATGTAAGAGGAGTTATCTGGATATCAGCATATCTAGCAGCCCTCTACCTACGATTTCGAAGAAGCTGCACCCAAGCATAAAGTTCAAGCTGAAAGTTACCCTTGAGCTATCTGACTTATGCTAACACCATACCACATGACTCCCGAACTTTTTTTTAAGACAGTCAACGGAATTACAAAAACATCTTTGTTAACTTCAAGGCATGAGTACCACCATGCTATTCACTGCCTACAGCAGTCAATATGGCTCTAGGTCAGTGATTCTCAATCCTGACTAAACAGGAGACTCACCCAATGCTGAGCCACACCCCAGGAAACTATTACCGTTTCTCTGAGGTCCAGTAATCTTTTTAAGCTACCCTAGGTGATTCTTAAACATCAGTAGAGGCATCAAAGGATTCTCCAGAATCACCACTACTGACAGGCAAGAAAGCTAGAGGTTTACACAGTGCCAGTCACTTACAATTCTACATTAAATGTCCATTTGGAAGAATGGGGCCAATCATGTAAACAGTGGTTATCTGTCCCCCACGAGCACACATACACATACTAATGTTGAAACTTGTGAGCTTGCCACTCAAATAGAGCTCCTGAAGGTAAAGAATTCATAGGTCTAAAAAGGAGGTGGGGAAAACTACTAATATTGTGAAATGATTAGAAGAGCAATATCATTAAAAATACCAAAATCAGAGCCTTCTGCTGACAGAGAACTTACAGATCTAATTAAGTGTTTTTCAAACTGGTCTGTAGACCCGAAGGCCCCTATTGATGTCTAAACTATTCAAAAAGAAAAACTAGTAACAATATAATAAGTTGCTCATAAAGGCATCCAAAGTTTGGAGCTAGCTGTTTTTATGTAAATAATGACAGTAAATAAAAGGACTTTTCATTTTTTCTAACATGTAGCTTTACTCGACAAAATGAACAGTCAGATACCGCGTATGGTAGCCCCGCAGTTTTTTTGCTGACCCACAAAATTCCAAGGTCTAGAAACCACTGATCTAGTTTTCCACTTTCTTTTTTTTTTTTTTTTAAACACAAACGGAGACCCAAAAGTTTCTATAAACTCACACATAGTCAGTTGTGGACAAGAGAGTTTAGACAGAGCTCTACTATCCTCCAGGTTCATGCTCTTCACTTTATTAGTAAATACCTCAGTCACAGGCTTTTCCATCTTAAATACTGCAATTTACACCCCTATTGAAAAGCAGAATTCAAATTTTAAGTGTATTATCAGAAGTTAAAAGAATCCTATGGTGAATTCTTCTGTAAACTGAAGCATCTATTTCGACCTTTTTGCATCTTTTCCTGGGGGTGGAGGGGCTTGCACTTGGCATGCAGGATCTTAGTTCCTCACCAGGGATCAATCCACGCCTTCTGCAGTGGAAGTGAAGAGTCTTAACCACTGGACCACCAGGAAAATCCCAAAGTACCTATTTTTAAATGTTGGATGTTTCTAAAATAGGGATATGCCCACTCAGTATCCCCTCGGTACTGCTTCACATTTCTAGTGGGAAAGGAGTAGTGGATGCTACTTTTCTGGGGGGAAAGGGGCCTAAGACCCGAGTTCTACTTACACAGATTTAAAAATCAGCAGGTCATGGGAGCTTTCAAAAATCGACAGGAAATAGATAAAGGACTGGCCATGAGTTGGCATAATTGTTGAAGATGGGATTAACTGGGGGTTCAGGATACCATTCTCCCTACTTTTGTATGTACTTATTTTCTATAATAAAAGAATCTTACTTGGTTTGTTTCGGTTTCAAGTGTCTGAGTTGAGTGGAATCCAGTCATCCAACCAAGGGCCTTTCCAGCGAGGACACCAGAAGAGCAAAAAAACCCAGCATTCCCCCGGCCCACCAGAGGTCTGCTCTCACCTGTGGTTGCCAGGACAACTGCACAGCTCTCACCTTCCTTTAGCCGCCGGACTGGGCGAGACCATCCTACAAGCAGTAAGTCCTTCCCTACCCAGAGCTGCTGGCGTCACTCGGTCCTCTAAGAAAGAGGCCCCAACGAGGGGCCGAGGCGCCCCTTCCCCCGCCACTACTTACCGGCTTCACTGTAGGCTAGGCGCAGCACCCTGCCCAGCGTGGAGAAGACGCACCTCGGCTGGCACAGCTCCTGGCCGACCACGGTGAACGCCTCCACTTTGCAGCCAGCCGCCACGAATAGCGTATCGCGTCCCCCGCCGCAGAAGCGCTCGGGCTCCAGCTTGCAGGGCACCACCTGCTGCGAGCCAAACGGGTGCAGGTTGTATAACTGCACCATCCTGGCGACCGGCTGCGGGCCTCCCAGCGGTGCCCGCTCCGGCCAACCAGCCCCGTCGGGCACCGGGAGACCCCGCGCGGTCCGTAGAGACTGGACCACTTCCGCGAGCGATTGCACGGAGCCGAGTCACGTGAGCACCAGGCGGACCAGCCGGCGGCGCCGATTCTTAAAGAGGCAGCTACACCTTGAGGGTGGAGCCGAGGTGAGGACGCGGCCGCGGCTCGCTGGACCTCGGACCGCGCCTCCACGCCCAAGAGTTTAGCGGGCACGGGAACCAGTCTGTCTTTCCCTGCATGTTTTCATGATACTGCTTTGGGCCAGGCGAGATGTTTAGGCCCTTGAAGCCGTTTAAACACTTGATCATCTGTTGTACCCTTTTCTACTTGCTGCAGCCTGTGAGCTTCTGGAGAACAGGGCTGCAAAAACTGAAGTGGAGGGCACACAGCTCAACTTCGGGCTAAACTGAAGAGTTGCTCAGAAGCACTGGTCATTTCAGAATGGTTTAGTTGGAAAGAGGAATTCCTAGAACGTGCTTGGCAAAATAAATAAATATTTGCTGAAGAAGCGTGGATATCATCTAATGAACTCCAAATATTTGAAAAAGATTAGTTTGAGCCCAAAGAATAGAAGGACTAAGGATGTAACCCACTGGTTCTCACTCCAGTGCGCCCAAGACTCGGTTCAGTTCAGTCACTCAGTCGAGTCTCACTCTTTGTGACCCCATGGACTGTACCACGCCAGGCCTCCCTGTCCTGGAGTTTACTCAAACTCATGTCCATTGAGTTGGTGATGCCATACAACCATCTCATCCTCTGTTGTCCCCTTCTCCTCCCGCCTCCCATCTTTCCCAGTACCAGGGTCTTTTCCAATGAATCAGTTCTTCACATCAGGTGGCCAAAGTATTGGCATTTCAGCTTCATCATCAGTCCTTCTAATGAATATTCAGGACTGATTTCCTTTAGGATGGACTGGTTGGATCTCTTTGCAGTCCAAGAGTCTTCTCCAACAGCACAGTTCAAAACCATCAATTCTTCAATGCTCAGCTTTCTTTATGGTCCAACTCTCACATCCATACATGAATACTGGAAAAACCATAGCTTTGACTAGATGGACCTTTGTCGGCAAAGTAATGTCTTTGCTTTTTAATATGCTATCTAGGTTGGTCATAACTTTTCTTCCAAGGAGAAAATTTCTTTTGATTTCATGGCTGCAGCCACTATCTGCAGTAATCTTGGAGCCCAAAAAAATAAAGTGTGTCACTGTTTCCATTGTTTCCCCATCTATTTGCCATGAAGTGATGGGACCAGATGCCAAATCTTAGTTTTCTAAATGTTGAGTTTTAAGCCAGCCTTTTCACGCTCCTCTTTCACTTTCATCAAGAGGCTCTTTAGTTCTTTGCTTTCTGCCAGAAGGGTGGTGTCATCTGCATATCCGAGGTTATTGATATTTCTCCTGGCAATCTTGATTCCAGCTTGTGATGATCCAGCCCAGCATTTCTCATGATATACTCTGCATATAAGTTAAATAAGCAGGGTGACAATATGTAGCAGTCTTGATGTACTCCTTACCCTATTTGGAACCAGTCTGTTGTTCCATGTCCAGTTCTAACTGTTGTTTCCTGACCTGCATACAGATTTTTCAAGAGGCAGGTCAGGTGGTCTGGTATTCCCATCTCTTGAAGAATTTTCCACAGTTTGTTGTGATCCATGCAATCGAAGGCTTTGGCATAGTCAATAAAGCAGAAGTAGATGTTTTTGTGGAACTCTTACTTTTTGATGATCCAACAGATTTTGGCAATTTGATCTCTGGTTCCTCTGGCTTTTCTAAAACCAGCTTGAACATCTGGAAGGTCACAGTTCACAAACTGTTGAAACCTGGCTTGGAGAATTTTGAGCATTACTTTACTAGCATGTGAGATGAGTGCGATTGTGTGGTACTTTGAACATTCTTTGGCATTTCCTTTCTTTGGGATTAGAATGAAAACTGACCTTTTCCAGTCCTGTGGCCACTGCTGAGTTTTCCAAATTTGTTGGCATATTGAGTGCAGCACTTTCACAGCATCATCTTTTAGGATTTGAAATAGCTCAACTGGAATTCCATCACCTCCACTAGCTTTGTTTGTAGTGATGCTTCCTAAGGCCCACTCGACTTTGCACTCCAAGATGTCTGGCTCTAGGTGAGTGATCATACCATCGTGATTATCTGGGTTGTGAAGATCTTTTTTGTATAGTTCTGTTTATTCTGTCTAATCCGTATTCTGTATCTATTCCTGACATCTCAGTGTGGAGCTCGTGGTTGCAAATTAAAAAAACAACATGATTTAGATTAAGCAGGTATTGGAGCTATTCTTTCCAATTCATCGGGGGTGGGGGGGAATCTAAGTATGGATTGAGGGATGTTGTCTTACTTTTGGCATGCAGGTACAGGACTGAAAAGAAAAAGCAAAATTTCCTTTTGTCACCCTCATGACCTTTTTTCTTCTAAGAATTTACAAATTAGGTGCAATTGGACTAAAATGAATTAAATCCTACCTCCATTTCCTAAATCCTCTTGATGAATAAAGTTGTCCTCAGTAATAAACTCTGCTTCACCCAACCACTAGGAACTCAGTGAAATAACAGTTCACCAAACTCAGTGAGACCAGGAAGTGAACAAGGAGGTTTGCTCTGGTCAGCCAATTAGGGCTGAAAACTCATGGAAGGCTCTTATAGAAAATAACCAGCCTAACACAGCCCACAACTCATTCTTTTGGATACAATACTCATGCATACTCCTTCACAAATATTTGTCTTATGATCCTCTTTTCATTTTCTCCTGTAAGGCTGAAAATGATAATTTTAGTGCTAAATTAAAATTTTGAGACTAAAATTACAATTTTATTGTCATTTCACCTACATTAAAATATTTACTTAGGGGAGGGGACATACGTATACTTATGGCTAATTCATGCTGATGTATGACAGAAACCAATACGATATTGTAAAGCAATTATCCTTCAGTTAAAAATAAATAAATGTTTATTAGGGGTAAAGAAATGTAATTTGCTCAAAGTCTGGAACTCCAGTCCCTTCCAGAGACAGCCACTTCTCCCTTACACCTGTGTCTGGCTCATCTAAGATTCTTAGAGATGAGACATGCTAACAAAGGGAAGGTGTCAGTGTGCCGGGTTCTACATTTGTCCATAGCTCTAAACAGGGGCTGCCTATTTGCCCTCCTGTAACAAATGCAGAGATAACAGTGGGCATGCCATCATGGCTAGGTTAGTCTGCTAGGGCAGTCATAACAGAATAACCACAGAATGAATGGCTTAAACAACAAAAAAAATTGTTCACAATTCTGGAGGCCTGAAGTCCAAGATCAAGGTACCAGCATAAACGGGTGAGAGTCCTCTTCGGTTTGCAGACTGCTGTTTGCTCTGTACTCTCTAGCTGGAAAGGGCTAGGGAGCACTGTAGGATCTCTTTTGTAAGAGCACTAATCAGAACCTGCAACCCACTGTCCATAAATCTTGTCTGGAGAATTCCATGGACAGAGGAGCCTGGCAGGCTACAGTCGGTGGGGTTGTAAAGAGTCAGACAGGACTGAGCAACTAACAGCTTATAGGATTTCTGTATGTTGCTCAGCATCATTAATCTTTAGAGAAATACACAACAAAAGCACCATTAGAGACCATGATACATTTACTATAGACTAAAAAGATCCATCACAATAAGCTTTGATGAGGATATAGAGAAATTGGTGTGGGTGTCAAATGGTACAATAGCTTTTGAAACAGTTTGGCAGTCTCTTAGAAAGCTAAACGTGTACCTACCATATGATCCAACCGTTCTACTCCTAGGTTTTTACCCAAAAGGACTGAAGGCACATATCCTTAAAATCACTTGTACACACATTTTCATACACAATTAACATTATATGTAATAGTAAAAACCTGAAAAAAAACAATTATCCATCTTCAGATAAATCAGTTCATTTCAGTTGCTCAGTTGTGTCTGACTCTTTGCGACCCCATGCACTGCAACACTCCAGGCTTCAACTCCCAAAGCTTGTTCAAACCCATGTCCATCAAGTAAATGATGCCATCCAATCATCTCATCCTCTGCTGTCCCCTTCTCCTCCTGCCTTCAGTCTTTCCCAGCATCAGAGGCTTTTCCAATGAGTTAGTTCATTGGATCAGGTGGCCATAGTTAAGTGTCAGCGTCAGTCCTCCTACTGAACATTCAGGACTAATCTCCTTTAGGATGGACTGGTTGGATTTCCTTGCTGTCTAAGGGACTCTCAAGAGTATTCTGCAACAACGCAGTTCAAAAGCATCAATTCTTCAATGCTCAGCTTTCTTTATAGTTCAACTCTCACATCCGTACATGAATACTGGAAAAACCATAGCTTTGACTAGATTGGCCTTTGTCGGCAAAGTAACATCTCTGCTTTTTAATATGCTGTCTAGGTTGGTCATAACTTTTCTTCCAAGGAGCAAAAGCATCTTTTAATTTCATGGCTGCAGTCACCATCTGCAGTGATTTTTGAGGCCAAGAAAATAAAGCGTGTCACTGTTTCTATTGTTTCCCCATCTATTTGCCATGAAGTGATGGGACCAGATGCCATGATCTTAGTTTTCTGAATGTTGAGTTTTAAGCCAGCTTTTTCACTGTACTCTTTTACTTTCATCAAGAGGCTTTTTAGTTCCTCTTCACTTTCTGCCATAAGGATGGTGTCATCTGCATAACTGAGGTTATTGATATTTCTTCCGGCAATCTTGATTCCAGCTTGTGCTTCATCCAGCCCAGCATTTTGCATGATGTACTCCGCATATAAGTTAAATAAGCAGGGTGACAATATGTAGCCTTGACGCACTCCTTTCCCAACAAGGAGCTAGTCCGTGGTTCCATGTCCAGTTCTCAATGTTGCTTCTTGACCTGCATACATATTTCTCAGGAGTCAGGTCAGGTGGTCTGGTATTCCCACCTCTTGAAGAAGTTTCCAGTTTGTTGTGATCCACACAGTCAAAGGCTTTAGCATAGTCAATGAAGCAGAAGTAGATGTTTTTCTGGAATTCTTTTGCTTTTTTCGATGATCCAACAGATGTTGGCAACTTGATCTCTGGTTCCTCTCCCTTTTCTAAATCCAGCTTAAACATCTGGAAGTTCTCAGTTCATATACTATTACAGCCTAGCTTGGAGAATTTTGAGCATTACTTTGCTAGCATGTGAAAGGAGTACAATTGTGCGGTAGTTTGAATATTCTTTGCATTGCCTTTCTTTGGGATTGGAATGAAAACTGACCTTTTCCAGTCCTGTGGCCACTGCTGAGTTTTCCAAATTTCCTGGCATATTGAGTGCAGCACTTTCACAGCATCATCTTTTAATCTTTGAAATAGCTCAGCTGGAATTCCATCACCTTCTCTAGCTTAGTTCGCAGTGATGCTTCCTAAGACCCACTTGATTTCACACTCCAGAATGTCTGGCTAGGTGAGTGATCACACCATCGTGGTTATCCGAGTCATGAGTTCTTCTGTGTATTCTTGCCACTTCTCCTTAATATCTTCTGCTTCTGTTAGGTCTGTACTGTTTCTGTCCTTTATTGTGCCCATCTTTGCATGAAATGTTCCCTTGGTAGCTCTAATTTTCTTGAAGAGATCTCTAGTCTTTCCCATTCTATTGTTTTCCTCTGTTTCTTTGCATTGATCACTTAGGAAGGCTTTATTATCTCTCCTTGCTATTTGGAGCTCTGCATTCAGTGGATATTTGGCACTGTGCTTGGCATGTGGTAGATGTCTCGCACATTCCTTTATTCTATTACATGTTTGTGTCTTAACTGTTATTTCTGATATTTTTCTGTGACCAAGACTCTTTCCCCCGATTTAGGCAGCAGAAACCAGGGAATTATATACTGACTGCCCTCAGGGAAAGAATGAGAGAAGAACCAGAGAATCTAATTCATATCTTTTAAGTTTTAAAATTGTGGATGGATTTGTAGTACAAAAGGATGTGGGAAATTATGCCATCAGGTGGGACCAGTTGCCTCCCAAACCACTCTGACTGTTCAAAGTGTGCTAAACTGAGGTGAGAGAGAGGGTTTGAAGGGAAAAAGGAGTTAAAACCATGTATGTGTCCCTTTGAAGGGATACTGGCTCTACTCAAACCCACCTTCTACAGCATCACACAAGAGGGGCGCAGGAAAGGATGAAATAACAAAAATCTGAAACTCAAAGAATCTAAGAGCTAAGGAGTAGAAAACAACAACAAAATAAAGAGGTGGCAGGCAGAGATGCCAAAGGCCCTGCAGAAGTGGTTCTGAGGTGAGGATAGACAGACAATGGGATCTGAGCAGCCTCATGCCTCCGTGTGTACCCCATGCCACCAAGGATAGTGGGGAGGTGATGGGGGCCATACTCAGCCCCTCTGGTTTCCCACAGTCCTGGACTGGAGGGAAAGGAAATAAGGATGGAAACAGCATCAGAAAAACCTCACAGCCACAAGGAGAGGAACTGACTGCGGAAAATCAATGGGGAAAACAAACATCTTAGTAGATGGCAGCCTGAAGACTATATAGACTAACTTTTCTTCTCTATGGGTTTGCTGAATGCAAGAGCAGTAATCTCAGCTGAAACCTTAGGACATGTATTATCTTAATAGAACCTTTGCTATTATTAGGAATTTTAGAAGCCTCAAGCAGGAGTGAGTTTCAGCTGTAGAGATCTTGGAAGATTGCTAGGGACTCACTGGGCATTCTTTGCCTCCACTGATGATCTGGCACTTAGACACCAGAAGGGGCAAAGCTAGGGCATTCAGAGGTTGGCACCTGGACAATAAGGTGACATAAGATACTAATCTCTTACTCAAGTAAGTCTTACTACTCTTAGTGTTTAGATCAGCTTGATGGCTTCTACAGAAATGGAGAGTTGCTCTCAAAAATCACACCATGCCCAATTCACTGTTTTATATATAATAATGTATATCTATTAAGGGGCTTTCTGGTGGCTCAGATGGTAAAGAATCAGCCTGCAATGCAGGACACCCAGGTTTTATTCCTGGGTCAGGAAGATCCCCTGGAAAAAGGAATGGCAACCCACTCCAGTATTCTTGCCTGGAGAATTCCATGGACAGAGGAGCCTGGCAGGCTACAGTCCATGGGGTCACAAAGAGTCAGACATGACTGAGCAACTTTCACAACAACAACAAATCTATTAATCCCCAATTCCAAACGTGTCCCTCTCCCTTTTTGTCCTTTGGTAACCATAAGTTTGTTTTCTATGTCAGTATGTCTATTTCTGTTTTATAAGTAAATTCATTTGTATCATATTTTAGATTCCACATATAAGTGATCTCATATGATATTTGTCTTTCTCTTATTTACTTAGTATGATAATCTCCAGGTCCATCCACATTTCTGCAAATGGCATTATTTCATTCCTTTTTATGGCTGAGTAATATTTCACTGCACACTCACATAGGCAACACACACACACATACTGCATCTTCTTTATTCATCCATTTGTTGATGGACATTTAGCTTGCTTCCATGTCCTGACTTTTATAAATAGTGCTGCTGCAAACATTGGGATGCATGTATCTTTGGAATTACAGTTTTCATATTTTCTGGATATATGCCCAGGAGCGGCATTGCTGGGTCATATGGTAGATCTATTTTTAGACTTTTAAGGAACTTCCATGTGTCATAGTGGCTGCACGATGTTTACATTCTCACCAACAGTATAGGAGGGTTTTCTTTCCTCCACACCCTCTCTGGCATCTATGATTTGTAGACTTTTTGAGGATGGCCATTCTGACCTGTATTAAGTGGTACCTCATTATAGTTTTGATTTGAATTTCTTGAATTAGTGACACTGAGCATCTTTTCACATGCTTCAGTATTTTTAAACATTCCAGTGTGCAACAAAGTTTGGGAACCACTGTCTTAACAGACTTCTCTGTCTTTTTTGATTAAGGGTACGGTATAAATCAAAACCTTTACCTAAGACATCATTTGATTTTTCTAAGTAATATGTATTAAGCTACTGAAAGTAACAGGGCTGTTTTTCAAGTGTGACTAACTGCTCTTCAGACAAATAGTCAACAGTGACCTCTGGTGGTGTGCTGAGAACCTAAAATAACAATCTAATTTTGTTCCTACCTGAATACTCTTGTTCTTTGTTCAGTCGCTCAGTCCTCTCTGACTCTTTGCCACCCCATGGACTGCAGCACGCCAGGCCTCCCTGTCCCTCACCATCTCCCGGAGTCCACTCAGATTCATTCCCATTGAGCCGGTGATGCCATACACCCATCTCATCCTCTGTTATCCCCTTCTCCACCTGCCTTCAATCTTTCCCAGTATCAGGGTCTTTTCTAGTGAGTCAGCTCTTCACATCAGGTGGCCAAAATATTGGAGCCTCAACTTCAGCACCAGTCCTTCCAATGAATATTCAGGGTTGATTTCCTTTAGGATTGACTGGTTTGATAGCCTTGCTGTCGGAGGGACTCTCCAGAGTCTTCTCCAGCACCACAGTTCTAAGGCATCAGTTCTTCGGCACTCAGCCTTTTTTATTGTCCAGCTATCACATCCCTACATGAACACTGGAAAAACTTGTAGGTGAAGGAACTTTGTAGGTGAAGGACAAAGTAGGAATACTCTTAACACAGAGAAAAGGTGTCAATGACCTCTCTCCACTACTCCATGCCCCTCTATGACATACACATATTATCTAGAAAGGAAAATCAAGGCCTAGAGAGTACGTTGACCCAAGATCACACAAGAATCATTGATAGCTATGGAACTGAAACTTGACTGGTCTTTCAACTTCCCCTTCCTCTCAAGGGCACCCTCCCTCAGAATGATCTCATCTTTAAAACTTCCCAGTATGAGCACCACCAGTGTGCATCAATAGCTTCCAGATTCTATTTCTAGCCTGTAAGCATGACCTTGATTCTTGCAAATGCCAAGTGGTCACATAACTGATATCAGCCAGAAGTGCCTGGAGTGATGATCTCTCTCTTCTATGCCCTCCAGTTTTGATTGCTCCTGTGGAGTAGGAGGCAAAGGGTGTGGGGCTGGTAAGGGAAGTCTGATGGACTGAGCCTTCTGGTTAAGGATAACCATTTTGCAAATAAAGAGAATAAGGTTCAATGAGAAATATTACCTACACCATCCATCTCATCATACTTCTTTCTCTCTGTCTTGACTCCAACACACTTCATATCAAGTGGGGAAATTAAGCCCATGAACTGTTCTCTTCAGGCAGGCTTCTGAAAGCCCCTGGCAAATCTGTAGCTCCAACACTAATGGGACATGAGAGATGTGGCATTCTCAATATAAAGTAATGAGGAGTGATGCTGGAGTACAAGGACAAAGTATGGAGTTGAACTGTCTGAAAGAGAAGCCAGGATATCAGTAGAGGCTGAAGATTTAGGGACTGCGGGGTGGGGGTGGGGTGGATCCTTACACACAGACTGTTACAGTTGAATCCCTGAAGCAAAAATAGAGTGGACAGACTTCCCTGTTGGTCCAGTGGTTAAGAATCTGTCTTGCAATCCAGCAGATGTGGGTTCCATCCCTGATCAGAGAACTAAGATCCCACAGGCCCAAGATCCCAGCATGCCACAACTAGGAAGGCTGCTCTTGCAACAAAGACCCAATGCAGCCAAAAAGAAAAAAAAAAACTTAAAAAAAATTAGGATGGAATTTGTGAGTGAAGATCAAGAGCAAGGGAGAATGGGAGTCTGGAGTTCCATTCAAGTAGTTTCTTTGGAGACTGAGAATAGCCAGTGGTGCCACTACCTTGACCTCTCCTTCCGGAATGGATGCCCAGTGGCCACCAACGTGTAATGCCTAGGGAACTAGGACCCTGGGGAACCAAGAGACCTTTCAGGCCAGCATGAGTTGGAGGAAGACCGACCCCTTACTCTTGTAGCACCTGCCTCCACTAGGTAATAAGCAGTTTCAGGAGCTGCTGTGGCAAACCTCACCTCTTCTACTCCCTCTCCAATTTCCATTTCTCGGAACTTCTAATGCTGCCAGCATGATCTAACAAATTGTAACAAGACTAAAGGAGGCTTCATAAAAGTCATCCCAAAGAAGGTGGGGACTGCCTCGGTTTCCAAGGTAGAGGGAAAGATGCGTGTTGATCTTACCATTTTCATCCCCTATGAAAGAAAAACTTTCAAACTCTGAGTGAAGCCAGAGGCTTCTGTGAAATATAGTCCTGGATGAGGAAGATACATTCTCAAAATCATCTGGCTATGCTGCTGCTGCTGCTGTTGCTGCTAAATCGCTTCAGTCGTATCCGACTCTGTGCGACCCCATAGACGGCAGGCCACTAGGCTCCTCTGTCCCTGGGATTCTCCAAGAAGAATATTGGAGTGGGTTGCCATTTTCTTCTCCAATGCATGAAAGTGAAAAGTGAAAGTGAAGTTGCTCAGTCATGCCCAACTCTTCGAGACCCCAGGGACTGTAGCCTACCAGGCTCCGCCGTCCATGGGATTTTCCAGGCAAGAGCAGTGGAGTGGGTTGCCATTTCCTTCTCCAGCTAGGTGCTAAAGAAACAAAAATATCTTCTCTCACAGCACTGACAGGTTAATGGGGAGAGACAATGACATTATATTGTTAGGTGGTGGTGAGTGCTATGGAGAAAAACATGGCCTGGGAAGAAGAGAAGAAAAAGCTTAAGGAAAAAAGACAGAAATGATCATTTATTGACCACCTTTGAATTACTGAATGTTCTACATAAGTCATTTCCCTGGAGCTTCACCACCCTTTCATTGTACCCTCCTTTCTTAAAAAAATTGTAACATCCCAATTTACATGTAAAGAAACTGAAGTTCCACAACACTAGAAACATGGCTCAAGCCATGATGTTAATTAATAGTGGGATGGCACTGACCTTCTTCACTTGTTGTGGGAACAAAGCCCACAGCAGATTTGTAAAGGAGACTGCCCACACTTGCCCTTCCTCAACTCACACTCCCACCTTCTCCAGGACCTGTAATGCCACACAGAATGTGCTCGACTCACCTCTCTCCCTTCATCTTTCGCTTGTTCTCACTCTCTGAAACTCTTATTTCACTCTGTGCTAATTCCATAAATGGATTCTCTTGCTAGCGTGGGAGAGTTTGGTGACTGTTAATCTCTGCTAATCCCATAAATTAATTTTTTCCATCAGACACTACTGAAGCGACTTAGCAGCAGTAGCAGCAGCATAATTTAATTAGTCACATCATCATTACCCAGGTTAGATATCTGAGGGGGACCCAGGGCTTCCCTGGTGGCTCAGATAGTAAAGACTGCTTGCAATGCAGGAAACCTGGGTCGGGAAGATCCCCTGGAGAAGGGGAAGGCTATCCACTCCAGTATTCTTGCCTGGAAAATCCCATACACAGAGGAGCCTGGTTCATGGGTTCTCCAAGAGTTGGACACGACTGAGCAACTAAGCACAAGCCTTTCAAAAGACAGCCTGTAGGAAAACGTTGCAGTCTCAGGTCAATAGAAGGGCTCCAGAGAACCTATGAGCCATCTATGAGCCATTAACAGAGTGTGTGAGCAGCTTCCTGTGAACAACAGCTAAAGCTTTGGTCAGTTTCCTAAAGCCTCCAGCGACTGTGCAAAAGTCAAATGTGTTGGTTGCTTGTTTCGGTGAATCTTGAAATCTGGGGACATTACAGAGAAAATTTTAAGGAATTCTTCTTTGAGGACCTGAGTGTCCCAGACCTTCTGAAACATCCCTGGAATAAATTCATTCTGGCCAGAATTCATACAACCATCTCACACCAATGACCAGAATGTCATCTCAGAAGTCTTCTGAATGTGACCTAATATGTCTGATCTTGATTCTATATTCATTTTAATATATCACATATATTTAACTATTTTGGGGAGCAAGTTTCTGCAGATTTTAACACCTATGGTCCCTTCACATTGAAGGCAGGAGGAGAAGGGGATGACAAAGAGTGAGATGGTTGGATGGCATCACTTACTCGATCGACATGAGTTTTAGCAAGCTCTAGGAGTCGGTGATGGACAGGGAAGCCTGGCATGTTGCAGTCCATGGGGTCACAAAGAGTCAGGCACAACTGAGCAACTGAACTGAACTTTCTATGTGCTCTCAGTGGAAGTCAAGTAAATTACATTTGCAGACGCTCTGATGGTCACATAATATTTAATCATAATGTAAAAAAAGAAAAAAAACACACAGTGCCCCAGGGAAAAATATAGTGGTCACAGGTTTCCATGGGGAATACTATCATATGAATTTTTAATCAATTGCATCCTTAAAAAAGAATAAAAGAAACTTGAGTACACTATAAATGTACAAGTCCTAGCTCTCAACCGGTTTGGCTGCAATGCCTGTCAGATTTACTCACCAGCTAGATCAATCCACTACATGAACAACGTGGTTGGCGCAATGCTGTCATCCCATTGATTCAGTTTAGTTCAGTTCAGTCACTGAGTCGTGTCCGACTCTTTGGGACCCCATGAACCACAGCACTTCAGGCCTCCCTGTCCATCACCAATTCCCGGAGTTTACTCAAACTCATGTCCATCGAGTCAGTGATGCCATCCAACCATCTCATCCTTTGTTGTCCCCTTTTTCTCGTGCCCTCAATCTTTTCCAGCACCAGGGTCTTTTCCAATGAGTCAACTCTTCGCATGAGGTGGCCAAAGTATTGGAGTTGCAGCTTTAGCATCAGTCCTTCCAATCAACACCCAGGACTGATCTCCTTTAGGATGGACTGGTTGTATCTCCTTGCAATCCAAGGGACTCTCAAGAGTCTTCTTCAATACCACAGTTGAAAAGCATCAATTCTTCTGCACTCAGCTTTTTTCATAGTCCAACTCTCACATCCATACATGACCACTGGAAAAACCATAGCCTTGACTAGACGGACCTTTGTTAGCAAAGTAATGTCTCTGCTTTTTAATATGCTGTCTACGTTGGTCATAACTTTCCTTCCAAGAAGTAAGCGTCTTTTAATTTCATGGCTGTGATCACCATCTGCAGTGATTTTAGAGCCCAGAAAAATAAAGTCAGCCACTGTTTCCCCATCTATCTGATTGATTTGACAGATTTGTTTAAGCAACTAATTGTCTAGGAAATTCCTTCTCCCCTATTTTGCAACTGCTTCTCTCTGTGTGTCCCCTCTGACAGTACTCACTTCCTGAGGAATACAGTGTACCCAAATATTAATTCACTCAACAAATATTTACTGTTTGGTCATCCATATGTTCTGGACATTGCCCTAGAGACTGGGGATATAGTGGTCAACAAAACAGACCAGGCTGCCAGCTTAGTGAAAATTAAAGTGTTTTGATCAGTTCACACTGCTGCCAGCAGGACACTGCCTTCCCACTTTTCCACATCCTAGCTGACCCTTGGTGTTATAAGTCTTTTGGAATTTGCAGTTTGATATAAGTGAAATGTTATGTTACTACTATTTTTTTTAATGTTACTACTATTTCATTTCCATTTTCCTAATTAGTAACAAGGTTTGGAAATTATTTGGCACCTAGTTTACCATTCTGTAAAATTTCAGTGCATATCCTTACCCCACATTTCCATTGGATTGTTTTTCTGATAGATTTGCAAGAGTTGGCTGTGTTTTGAATGCTAACTTAGATCTGGTGTCCAGAAGCAGATCCTGATATAAGGCTTCATGTACAGATGATATACTAAGAGAGCATTGTTTAAGAAAAGGATTTTTTAAGGAAGTGGATATTTAGAGGAGAAACTGGCGAGAGTCGGGGAAGCAGCATTGGAAAGTGGAAGAAATAGGAAACGTGCTGTCGGGCAATATCCCACAGAAGGTAGTCTCTGCCCGATCCCACAGTGGACTCTGGAATGTGAGTTAAGGCCCACCTGTAATTGGACAAAGTCATGGCCTAGGATGTAAACTCCTATGCATTTCCAGCTCTCTTGTGTATGGGGGCTGCTGCTGCTGCTAAGTCACTTCAGTCGTGTCCGACTCTGTGCGACCCCATAGACGGCAGCCCACTAGGCTCCCCCGTCCCTGGGATTCTCCTGGCAAGAATTCTGGAGTGGGTTGCCATTGCCTTCTCCAATGCATGAAAGTGAAGAGTGAAAGTGAAATCGCTCAGTCGTGTCCAACTTCTAGCGACCCCATGGACTGCAGCCCACCAGGCTCCTCCGTCCATTGGATTTTCCAGGCAAGAGTACTGGAGTATGGGGGCAAAGTGATCCTAACGATCTAACTCGAGAGAGACGTCCAACTCCGCGCATGCGCACTGAGCTTTGGAGCCTGGCGCTTGATCACAAGAGGCAAGTACGTGAGGTCGCTCCCTGAGGCTTGGATCTGTGCAGCCTGCAGGCAGGCTGGCAGGCTTGTGGCATTCTTACTTCTTTCTCTGTCTCTTAATGGAGGCCTTATCTGACCTTCCTACAATATAAGCTTCTTTCCCCCAAAGCTCACAATCCGGAAAGAGCTAACAAGCAAACTGGCAAAACAATGTTAGTAAGGGCACGTGTTTTAATTGTTGCTCTGGACTGCAGTGCACGAGTTGGGAAGGTTTCCTGAAGCAGTTGAGGTTCTTGCAGAAACCTGAAGGACCTGTAGGCAAAAAGCTAGCAAAGCGTACGGCCTGGGCCAGGGTCTGTGGTGGAGGAATCACCCACAGGTCCAGAGACCAGAGCGAAGGTAATCAACAGAGTTTCACCGTCTTGTAGGAAGAGAGATGAAATTAAGGGGAGAGGCATAGGGAAGAAGGACCACGTAAAGTGGCACTGAGCAGCTTGAACATTATCTGCACTGCAGCAAGGAGGCAGAGGCCTTACCTGTTCTGAATTAAATACTAGGAATATTGGGCACCACTGTGAAACAGATTGGAGGGGTGAAGTTGGGATTCAGGGATTCGTAGGAAGAAATGATAGTGATCTGGGCTAGAGTAGGAGCAATGGAAATAGAAGATGAAATTATGGGCTAGAAAAAGAATGGGTATTAATGTGTGAGGGATGATCAATTACTTTGTGCCTCCAAGGGTCTGAATCTGCCCATTTCAGGATAGGGAAATTCACATACGTTTACCTGAACATTTCATATACCTGAACATTTTCATACAATGATATAAATGAGGATATTTATAAATTATCTCATAGTAAAAATATACTGAAGAATGTTGTTGTTTAGTTGCTAAATCATGTCCAACTCTTTTGCAACCGCATGGAATGTAATCTGCCAGGCTCCTCTGTCCATGGGATTTTTCAGGAAGAATACTGGAGTGGGTTGCCATTTCCTTCGCTGGGGGAATCTTCCCAGCCCAGGGATCAAACCCAGATCTCCGGCATAGGCAGGCGAATTCTTTATCACCGAGCCACCTGTTCCTAGCCATAATAATAATTATACCCATTTGCAATGTCCTGATAAACAAACGTTCACACAGATGAACATGTTGTGTTAGACTAGGAAGAGCACAAAGAATCAAACCTAGTTCCCAGCTCTAGGATCTAAGCTCCTCACCCTTCCCCTTACACATAGCAGGGTCTGTTCCTTTTCACTGTGTGTTCTTGAGTTTAGTTTTAAACCTCTCTTGGTTTAGCTTCCAAAAGGCAATTGCTTAGGGAGTGACTTTGTAATGAGGGTGTGACACTTTAAGCATGACTTGTAAATACTAAAGTCACTAATGTGTCTGTTCATGGTTGATGGCACCTGGAGCTCAGAGATGCTAGTTAGAGGAACTCAGCATGTCAGTTTAAGGAGAAGTAGAAAGAAGGGTTGAGATAACACATCTTTCAAATTTTGGAAATGCAAATATAGAGGTGAGGGGGTGAGGTCAGGAGGTCAGGATTCACTTCGGTGATTTAACCAGAATGAAAGTGTGGTGATGAAATTAACAAACCCAGTTTTCATCTAATCACAGAACTGATGTGGGCACGGAGGGACAAACTGGGAAATAACAGAAAAACCAAAAAGTTTTCTTCTCATCTCAGGCTCTCCCAGAGGCAGGATGGGGCCACAGCCAACGCTAGGCTGAACCAGTGGAGGGAAGAGCCCAGTTAAGCAGATTCTTGTTGGCCAGGCTGAGGAGAGGCTCCACAGGGCTAGTAGCACACGTCCTTGGCATGAGGAAAATAGAAGGGATCTAGTTTACCCATGGGGACAAAGAAGTGAAAACTAGACTAATGGTTTTATTCCAATCAACCATAGAGAAGAGTACAGAGGAGACCTCAGGTTGAACAGAGAGGAGGGAGCTTCCATTTTAGAGGCCCTAAATCTCCAGCTCTCTCTGGGCTGGCTCCCAGATGTGAGGTAACTAAAAGGAGCTTATAACATGGTAAATCCTGGCTTCTTGGCTTGGAGGAGAGGGTGGTAGACTCTGGGGACTGTATGAGCTTTTTAAGTTCCTGAGGGATTTCCTCTTGTAGAGGAATCTTCCCTGATAGAAAAGGCCTTCCTTACTGCTAGTGTCTCAGACCTATCCACGGGTTCAGGTTGTGTTGGGTGTGTTAGGGAAAGGAGGGATTGAGGCTGCATTGGGCAGTGGAGCGGGGAGGGGTGTCATTCAGCAGAACCTCCCATATAGCTAACGCTTGAGAAGCCCTTGTAGCCCTCTAACATTTATTTTTCTAAATTGTCCTTCTTCCCAGTGACTGATCAATAGGGCAGCCCAATCTGTTTTCCTCTGACAAACAAATGAGAATTGATTCAATCTGACAGTACTGTGGCCTCCACACATAAACTAGGTTGCCAGCTACTTGACACCTTCTATCTAGTAGAAGGCTCTGTCACATAGGAGGTGACCAGTAACTGTTTTTCAAATATCTAAATGAATAATTGAATACAAACATTATTCATTGCTATCTTAGCTAATGCAATAAAATAGAGGCCTGAGGGGGGAAACAAAAAGTTTCAAGAAAACAAGAGATACCAAGGAAACATTTCATGCAAAGATGGGCACAATAAGGGACAGATGGAATGGACCTAAGAAAAGCAGAAGATATTAAGAAGAGGTGGCAAGAATACACAGAAGAACTATACAAAAAAGATCTTCATGACCCAGATAACCACGATGGTGTGATCACTCACCCAGAGCCAGACATCTTGGAGTGCGAAGTCAAGTGGGCCTGAGGAAGCATCACTACAAACAAAGCTAATGGAGGTGATAGAATTCCAGTTGAGCTATTTCAAATCCTAAAAGATGATACTGTGAAAGTGCTGCACTCAATATGCCAGCAAATTTGGAAAACTCAGCAGTGGCCACAGGACTGGAAAAGGTCAGTTTTCATTCCAATCCCAAAGAAAGGAAATGCCAAAGAATGTTCAAATTACCACACAGTTGCACTCATCTCACATGCTAGTAAAGTAATGCTCAAAATTCTCCAAGCCAGGCTTCAACAGTTTGTGAACTGTGAACTTCCAGATGTTCAAGCTGGTTTTAGAAAAGGCAGAGGAACCAGAGATCAAATTGGCAACATCCGTTGGATCATAGAAAAAAGCAAGAGAGTTCCAGAAAAGCATCTCCTTCTGCTTTATTGACTTCGTCAAAGCCTTTGACTATGTGGATCACAACAAACTGTGGAAAATTCTTCAAGAGAATTCTTTTTTTTTCTTTTTTTTTTTAAGTAATAGCTTCTAATTCTTTTTTTTCTTTCTTTTTTTTTCTTTAATAGAAAATTATTTAATTAGTATACATGTGTTCCCTTTAGAGAATTCTTAAAGGGAATACCAGACCACCTGACCTACCTCCTGAGAAATCTGTATGCAGGTCAAGAAGCAACAATTAGAACTGGACATGGAACAACAGACTGGTTCCAAACTGGGAAAGGAGTGCATCAAGGCTGTATATTGTCATCCTGCTTATTTAACTTACATGCAGAGTACATCATGAGAAATGCTGGACTGGATGAGCACAAGTTGGAATCAAGATTGCCAGGAGAAATATTAATATCCTCAGATACACAGTTGACACCACCCTTCTGGCAGAAAGCAAAGAAGAACTAAAGAGCCTCTTGATGAAAGTAAAAGAGGAGAGTGAAAAACCTGGCTTAAAACTCAACATTCAAAAAACTAAGATCATGGCATCAGGTCCCATCACTTCATGGTAAATAGTTGGGGAAACAATGGAAACAGCAACAAACTTTATTTTCTTGGGCTCCAAAATCACTGCAGGTGGTGACTGCAGCCATGAAATTAAAAGATTCTTTTGCTCTTTGGAAAAAAAGTTATGACCAACCTAGACAGCATATTAGAAAGCAGAGACATTACTTTGTTGTCAAAGTTATGGTTTTTCCAGTAGTCATGTATGGATGTGAGAGTTGGACCATAAAGAAAGCTGAGTATTGAAGAATTGATGCTTTTGAACTGTGCTGTTGGAGAAGACTCTGGAGAGTTCCTTGGACTGCTAGGAGATCCAATCAGTCCATCCTAAAGGAAATCAGTCCCAAATATTCATTTCAAGGACTGATGCTGAAGCTGAAACTCCAATACTTTGGCCACCTGATGTGAAGAACTGACTCATCAGAAAAGACCCTGATGCTGGGAAAGATTGAAGGCAGGAGGAGAACGGGAAGATAGAGGATGAGATGGTTGGATGGCATCACTTACTCAGTGGAGATGAGTTTGAGCAAACTTTGGGAGTTGGTGATGTACAGGGAAGCCTGGAGTGTTGTAGTCCGTGGGGTCGCAAAGAGTCAGACACAACTGAGCAACTGAACTGAGCTGAACTGAACTGGGGGGAAATAAAGGTATGTTCTTGCCTGGGGAGAAGAGACCTCTCTTAACTTTGACAAATCCTGTATGAATCATACTTTCACCATCCATTACGCCCACTGACTTAATATTTTTTGAATAGGCTTAGTGTAGCCTTTATTTCAGAGAAGGCAATGGTACCCCACTCCAGTACTCTTGCCTGGAAAATCCCATGGATGGAGGAGCCTGGTGGACTCCAGTCCATGGGGTCGCTAAGAGTCGGGCACGACTGAGCGACTTCACTTTCACTTTTCACTTTCATGCATTGGAGAAGGAAATGGCAACCCACTCCAATATTCTTGCCTAGAGAATCCCAGGGACAGAGGAGCCTAGTGGGCTGCCGTCAATGGGGTCGCACAGAGTCGGACACGACTGAAGCGACTTAGCAACAGCAACAGCAGCAGCCTTTATTTATTACTTCTTCCTTTAGCATGTGTTTTCAGGTTTTCCTACCTCCAGCTTCAGAAGATAAAAATGTAGTAGCAGTCAGTGCCTATTTTAAGAGTCTTATAAATTTTCATTTGAAAGGCAAGTGGAATGAGTTTTAGATCCAGAGTCCCAAAACCACCCCACAACTTCCTCTCCCCGAAAAGATAATGTGAAACTTTAAAGTCAGAATACTTACTGCTAGATACACTGCTGCTGCTACTGCTGCTAAGTTGCACACCAGGCACTGCTGTCCATCACCATCTCCCGGAGTCTGCCCAAACTCATGTCCATTGAGTCAGTGATGCCATTCAACCATCTCATCCTCTGTCGTCCCCTTCTCCTTAAAGTGATTTCATAAATTATATCAAATGCAAGGAAAGTTTATTACTATATAGATTTAGTCAGCAAAATTACTGAGCACCCAGACTGTCTTTTAGTTATTGCAGGATGTAAACTGTGAATAACATAAAGTCCCTTTTTTGGTGGAGCTTATCTAGGGAAAGGAGACAGGAAGTAATCAAAAAAACAAAGTAATTCCAGTTAGTTGTAAGTTCTGAAGATGACACAGCAGGATAAGGTGACTGAGTAGGGACAAGCAAATCAAGTCCCGCTGTTTTGTAAATAACATTTTATTGAGAGACAGCCATTCCCACTCATTTAAGTACTGTCTACGGTTGCGTTTCTCTTATTGCGGCAGAGTGATGTAGGCAAAGGTGAACATATTTACTCTATAGCCCTTTACAGAAAAAGTTTACTGACTCTTGGGAGAGAGAGTAACTGAGCAATGAGTACTTTAGATCAGAAAGTCAAGGAAGGCCTTTCTGAGGAGGTGGTTTTGAGCTGAGACCTGAAACATAAGAACCCAGCAGGGAAAGGTCTGGGGGTCCACACAAAAGAAAGAGGAATTTCAGAAGCCTGGAGGCCTGAACAATCTTGGCAGTATGTATGCCATAAATGAAAAGAGGGTTGGTATTCCGAGAACATCAGGAGCCCAGGAAAACGTGGAATGATATAAAAAAGAGAGAGGCAGGACTAGATAATGTACTCTGGGAGAATCTGGATTTCATTTTAAGGCAAAGATAATTTATTGGAACATTTTTAGCAGGTGGATGATGGGATATAATTGATGGTATAAAAAGATCTCTCTGGCTCCTGAATGGAGAATGCAACTAGGAGTAGGGTTAGATGAGGAAAACAGAAAATAGGAAGGAGTTCAGATAGACCATTGCAGTATTACAGTTCAGCTGAGAGAACAGTGACTTAGACACAGTGATAATAATAAAGATGGAGAAAATTAGGCAAATTTGTGTTATATTTTGGAAGTAGATCTAATAGGAGGGATAAAATGTGTGGTGTAAGAGCAAGGGAAGAATCGACAAGTTTTTTCAGCATGCTCTTTACTAAAATGGGGGAAACCAGAAGAATAAGCATGTTGAGGAAGGGGAGAGGTGGAATTAAGAGTCCTGTTTCAGGAAATTTGCTGGCTGACCACTGGTTAGGATTCTGTGCTTTCACTGCTGAGGGTCTGGATTCAATCCCTGGTTGGCAAGCTAAAATCCCACAAGCTGTGAGGCGTAGCCAAAAAAAAAAAAGAAGAGTCCTATTTCAGGTTTGTAAATTTAAGATGTCCATTATATATGATTCTGGAGCTCAGAGAAGAAGGTGGATTAGAGATACACATTTGGGAGTGATCAGTATACAGATAGTTCTCAGGTAGCTCAGCAGTAAAGAACTTGCCTGCCGATGCAGGAGACATGGGTTTGATCCTTGGGTCAGGAAGATCCCCTGGAGAAGGAAATGGCAACCCACTCCAGTATTCTTGCCTGGAAAACCTGGGAGGCTTCAGTCTATGGGTCACAAAGACTAGGACATGACTTAGCAACTGAGCACACATGCATATTCGTGACAATGATTCTTGCTGCTGCTGCTAAGTCGCTTCAGTCGTGTCCGACTCTGTGCGACCCCATAGACGGCCTCCTACCAGGCTCCTCTGTCCCTGGGATTCTCCAGGCAAGAACACTGGAGTGGGTTACCATTTCCTTCTCCAATGCATGAAAGTGAAGTCGCTCAGTCGTGTC
Source organism: Bos indicus (assembly GCF_029378745.1). Lineage (NCBI taxonomy): Eukaryota > Metazoa > Chordata > Mammalia > Artiodactyla > Bovidae > Bos > Bos indicus. The sequence continues at coordinate 119,448,782 of NC_091760.1, forward strand.
CGACTCTTAGGGACCTCATGGACTGCAGCCTACCAGGCTCCTCCGTCCATGGGATTTTCCAGGCAAGAGTACTGGAGTGGGGTGCCATCGCCTTCTCTTAACTGAGAATAATTTTGTCCCCCACGTGAAACAGACTTACCCGATTTACCACAGATTGGGACTTGAACCCATGTGGTTGTGCCCTGCCCCTTTCTTTCCTTCCTCTTACACAGGGACAACTTTGAAGTCAATATGAGAAAAAAAGCAAAGTGAAATGGCTTGAAAATTATCTCATGTATGATTCAGCCTCAGAACAATCTCATAAAACATCATTTTAAGGACGTGACATTTTTAAAGACTTTGCCAAAGTATGACATGTTTTAGTTTTCTGCTCCTACCTGAAATTTTTTACTTCATTTTTATAAACTGTTCATTTTTCAAGTACTTTCTAAAATACCTGGAGTTAAGAAAAACAGTTATGTGTCTTTAACTGAATTTAGTTCTATAGTGTGATGCCACATATCCACCCTCCTCCCCTTTTGGGGGGCATTTTTAAAACCTTTTGATTCTTGTGTGACTTTTTATCTCTCTTCGTATATTTTCAATTGTTAGATTAAATTGTATGATCTGGGGAAAACATTACACTAGTCTGGGAATCAGGAAATGAGAGTTTAGACCATAGGTCTTTTGGGATAATAAATCCTCAGTGATGATGAAGGAAAATGTGTCATTTTTTTGTGTTTGTTTTGGGACTTCCAACCACCTCAAGGATAGAAATCTGAAACAGCAATATGTGTAATGCTTTCCTTCCTCTTTGAAGGGGGATATTTTGTGAATAGGTAGCTATTTGTATATGATATAATCCTACTGGGACAACAGTATCCTAGCTATACAGTTGTATAATGGTAGGATTTTTAGTCTGATGTGGACTTTTATTTTTTGGTTTGCATGGTGTTTAATGTGAGGGGTGAAAGAAGGGTGAGGTAGCAAGGAAGTTATTAGCAAAAGAAAAGAAAGGATTATTTTTAGGCCCATCTTTCTTGGGTGTGGGCTTGGGTGGAGTGGGTAGGGAACCACAAGGGTTTTATCATGCAGATTGCCTGTTTCTCTGGAGGATTGAGAAGGCCAGCACAGATAACTGGTGCTTGAGCGAAATTTCCAGACTGGTTGATTAAGATTACATTATGGGAGAGGTTAAAACTGCAGTTAAATCAGGTATTAAAACTAGGATTGGTATCATAGGTTTTTTTTAGCGTGAGTGACACCATTTGGGGACTATGGTTTTCTTTTTCACAGACCAAAGCGATGCTTTCCTGAACCTGAGATGAGGATCCTGGGCAGGAGGCAAAGGCGGAGACAGATCACAGGGCAGGCCTAATGCTTTAGCCACTCTGGTCTTCCGGCACTTAGGAGCACAAACTGAGCCAAGGCCTAAAGGAGGAGGAAACAATTATCTCCTGGGAAAGGCCTCTGTAATCTGGAACACCACAGATTTCTCAGAGTGGGAGTTGAGAAAAGAATGTCTCCCGGTTCTTGATGAAACTTTTCAGTCTGTTTCAAGGACTTGCACCTGGGAAAAAGCACTGGTTTCTGGAAACAGTATTATTCTGTTATTTAGGAACAACTTGCTGACGAACATCAGGAAATCACCCTCAATCAACTATATTCCTTGTTAAGTGCTAGAAGACTCATTAGATAATAACTCTACTACAACAATAACAGTAATAAGAATGGGCTTTTAAGAGCAATTATTGAGTGTTTACTTCAAGGCAGGCACTTGATATTCATTGCAGTATTTAATTAAAAAGAATTTTATTTGGCATTCATTTTACCTTACTTCCTCTACCCTATCAGTTCTTGTTGTACTCACATATCTGCCCCAGAATCTATAGGGGTCCCAAATAAGTGTAAGAAAATTTGGTGGTAAATAAGTAAGCTACAAAAGACTATTTTCTATCATTTCTTCCGTCTTATTTGAAAAAATGGTTCAGAAATACTATTGTACAAATGTTGATTTCCTGATTTTGATAATTGTACTATGATTATGTATGTTGTAAAAGCAAATGGGGTAAGAGATATGAGGTAACTTTTTGTGCTAATTTCACAGCTTTTCTATAAGTCTAAAATTATTAAAATAGCAAGTTAAAAATTTTGATTTCTTTACAAGAATTTAGTTTATAGCTTTAATTATTTTCTTATTAAAAAAGCAATACATATTCAATATAGAGAACATTTCATATGCATATAGGCAAAAAGAAGAAAATGTAAATCCCCTAATTCAACCAAGAATTATCTGCCAAAAATACCTAGATGTAAATTCACTGAGATGTGTGTATATGGATGTATAGCATATACTAATTTCAATTACCGACTGTTCACGAAGACAAACTTTATAATTTTTTATTGAGTTTAATTTGTCTCACCCATCAGTTTGCCTAATGGAAGGTAATGATTTAGTCACTTCCAGGTACTTCAGTCATTTTAAGACTTTGTTGTTGTTTAGTCACTAAGTCATGTCTAACTCTTTTGTGACCCCGTGGACTGTAGCCTGCCAGGCTTCTTTGTCCATGGGATTTTCCAGGCTGGAAAATACTGGAGTGGGTTGCCATTTCCTTCTCCAGGGCATCGTCTCGACCCAGGGATCCAACACACGTCTCCTGCGTTGCAGGCGGATTCTTTACCGCTGAGCCACCAGGGAATCCTTAATACCAATTAAATTCAAGTTTCAAAATTCAGTTTTATTTCTTTTACCCTTTAGGGAACTTAATTTTGGGGCTTCATTCATTCGTCTTCTGTAGCCACCCACTGCTGGTATGATTTATCTCACCTCATCTTTAGGCACCAGTCTGCTGTTCTGCTTGCTAGAACCATGATCCTGGAGACTCATAAGAGACCCCTGTAGGATTTCCAGGACTGCCTTTGGGCCCCTTAACTGAGCCACCTCATTAGCATTAGCAATTACTCCTTTACTGTCGTGGCACGCTTCAGACCTCTGAGGCTCTCTCTAAGATCTGCAAAATCTTGAGGCTACTCTTTGGAAAACAAGGCAGAGTTTCCCTTTCTTATATTTTCATGAACTTTGCTGTTTTTCACCCCTCCTTCTGTGGTGCTTTGTGACCACATGGACTGTAGCTTGCCAGGCCCATCTGTCCATGGAATTTTCCAAGCAAGAATACTGGTGGGACTTGCCATTTCCTCCTCCAGGGGATCTTCCCAACTCAGGGATTGAATCTGTGTTGGCAGGCAGATTCTTTACCACTACACCACACTGGAAAGCCCTCTGTGGTGCTGGACCCTAAAAGCTACTCAGAGATTTGCTCTGTGAACTCTTTCTACTACATCATTCCTGAAAATTCTGTTATACTGAATTTTTGTCCTTATCTTCTTTTGGATGAATGAATTGAAAAAACAAGTTTTTACAGCATCATATATTCTTTTGGTCACACTGCGTGGCACGCAGGATCTTAGTTTCTGTGCCTCCTGCATTAGAAGCACAGAGCCTTAACCACTGGACCACCAGGGAAGTCCTAGCTTTATATATTCTTCTGGAATTCATTAGTTAATTACATAAACTTAGAAGTTTTTGTATTGAAGCCAGGCTTTTGAATAGTCAGACTCTTCTTTGGGGCTTCAAAATTCTATTTTGTTAAGAACCTGTGAAAGAACATTTTTAGCTTACTTTCTTGTTTGGGGTGTAGAGAAAAACCCTTATTTCTGGCAATCTCTGAAAGGCTCTAATATGCATATTGCCAAGCCACATTATTTATGATGTAGATGCTTCCCTGGTGGCTCAGACAATAAAGAATCCACCTGCAATGCAGGAGACCTGGGTTTGATCCCTAGGTTGGGAAGATCCCCTGGAGAAGGAAACGGCATTAAATGTTTTATGCAGGAGAAAGGCAATTGTGAAAATTGGATTATGAACTAGTTATTAGAAGACACCAAGGATTGATTTATTAATTTTGTTGGGTATGAGAATGGTCTTGTGGTTATGTATGCGAAGGTCATTATAGGCAGCGTGGGTTGGGAAGTGATAGGAGTGGGAAGTAGGGGACAGATTATAAAAAGCCACACATGCCATTCTTTGATTTCATGCCCATAGCATCAAACAGGGAAGTGACATGTTTAATTTGCATAGAGGGGGAAAGGATGAGCAGGCATGTTTATAACTAGGAGGCAGACGGTTAGAGGAATTTTTTATTCCTTCTCCTCCCTCAGCACCCATATCCAAATTTATTAGCAAACTTTCCTGGTCAGCTTAGCTTCATCACTTCCCCATTCCAAGGTATTATCATCTCTTACCTGGACACAATCATTTCCTGATTAACTAACCAGTCTCTCCATTTCTGTTCTTTTCCCCTATAATCCATTCTCCACAGAGCTGCCAGATTGAATTTTTTTAAGCCTAATTTAGATTGTTATTCTCCTGCATGAAACATTTAATGGCTATTACATTTAAAACAAAATATAAACGAGGGTCGGACACGGCTGAGCGACCTCACTTTCACTTTTCACTTTCATGCATTGGAGAAGGAAATGGCAACCCACTCCAGTGTTCTTGCTGGAGAATCCTAGGGACAGGGGAGCCTGGTGGGCTGCCATCTATGGAGTCACACAGAGTCGGACACGGCTGAAGTGAAGCAGCAGCAGCAGCAGCTACCATAGACCTTAAATTTCTATATCATCTGGCTCTTATGTTGTTACCTCTTTGTGACACTCTCCTTACACATCAGTCCAACACACAAGCCATTGTACAGTTGCCATTCTATTTTTTAGCTACAAGTTCATTTTTCAGAAAACATTATCTTATGTGACAGTTATGAATTTATAAGTGTAGTAACATTTTAATCAAACTAGTACACACTGCACTTTTTAAACACTAAAATAATAATGATTAAGTGAAAGAGTGCTCAAGTTGAAGTTCAACTGCTAGATCTGAGATGTAAAATAGTGACATTATGGACAAAAATGTTGATTTAGCAAATTTTTACTTCATTCAATCCACATTCTTTAACCATGGTATGGTCACTGCTCACAGGTTTCAAGTCTTAGAGGATCAGGTTTACCTGCATTGTGACATTTGAAATTTTATCTTTCAATCTGATGAGCATAACTTCCTCATTAACTTTATACACAAAACATCTTCAATTTGGGCATTTTGGGGCATATTTTCCAAGAACTTAGATCTGGCACACCCCAAATTGAACTATACTGCCATTTGCCTCCTAAGACTTCTAGAAGAAAGTAAATGACTGAAATAATTTGAGGGATTTCCTTGGCCATCCAGTGTTAAGACTGTGCTTCCACTGCAGGAACACGGGTTGGATCCCTGGTGGGGGAACTAAGATCCCACATGCCTTGTGTGCGTGTGTGCATGTGCTCAGTCGTGTCCAACTCTCTGCAACCCCATGGACTGTAGTCCTCCAGGCTCTTCTGTCCTTGGTATTTTCCAGGCAAGAATACTGGAGTGGGTTGCCATGTCCTCATCCAGGGGATCTTCCTGACACAGGGATTGAACCCACATCCCTGAACTGGCAGGTGGATTCTTTACCACTGAGCTACCAGGGAAGCTCACATGCCCTGCATGTTCAGTAAAATGAAGTACTGAGTTGCTGCAAATTCTACTTCTCATTCTACACTGGGTTCATATTTACAGATTGTGATAGTTTAAGATAATAAACAAATGCCTCCTAAAAACCTGTTTCACTGACCACCTCTAAAACTCTGTTGTGTGTGCTAAGTCACTTCAGTCATGTCGGACTCTTTGCGACCCCATGGACTGAAGACCACCCAGGCTCCTCTGTCCATGGGATTCTCCAGGCAAGAACACTGGAGTCGGTTGCCATATCCTTCTCCAAATCCTCTGCTGATGGAAGTGTAAAATGGACCACTCTTTGAAGGGTGACGGTCAATAGTAATAACTTTCTCAAATATTTTTCCTTTTTAATCCTGCACTTGTCTTGACATTTACACCTAATCCGAAGGGCAGGTCAGGCCAGCTTCTTACCCTGGTGCTGCTGCTGCACCAGTTAAAAGGCTGACAAGGCGCAGAGACCAGTCCAGCCAGTACCTGGGCTGCACCGGCCCACTCGCCCATCTATTCAAAGCTGAATTCTACCGAGTCTCCTCAGACTCTCAAAAGCTGGCTACTGGGCACGTGGGAGCTCTTCCTACAGTTCCCTGAGGAAAATCAGCTTCTTCCCTTACTGCAGGGATTGTCACGTGCCTTCAAGGGAAGCAGGGATACTTCCAGCAGTCACCCACGAGCTTCTTTTGCTCTCATCGCGTTCTATGATTTTCCTCTAGTAGAAGTGAAAATTTTCCCTAAAAGAAAAAAAATGCGATAGCGAGAGAGAAATGGAAACTCCATAAATCTAAATTGAAATTAAACTCTCTGAACCCGGTGTGTCTCACTGATTCGCTCGTGGGGCTTAAAAGGCATATTTTGAGGGCAACTACCCGGATTCACCACAGAAAACGAAGTGAAGGATCTGGCTGGTAGGGTTCGTAAAGTGCGGAGCTTATTGACTGGAAGTCCCTACCACATGTCACATTCAGTTCAGTTCAGTTCAGTTCAGTCGCTCAGTCGTGTCCGACTCTTTGCGACCCCATGAATTGCAGCACGCCAGGCCTCCCTGTCTATCACCAGCTCCCGGAGTTCATTCAAATTCACGTCCATCGCGTCAGTGATGCCATCAGATGAAGAGAAAATTAGGATGAGGATGAGGTAAGGCCTGAAAAATGGGGCCGAGGCTTATGGCTTGAGGAAAATAGCGGAAAGGGGAGTTGTCGCCCTCTGTTTGAGGTGGCTAATCAGACGAACCGCGGATGCCTTGAACACCACACTCGTGCTACTGGGCCCGCGTGGCTTTCCCGCGCCCTGTCTTGCAGGCGGGGAAGAACCCGGATGGAACCACCCTTGCAGCTGGGACCACCCCCCAGTCTTTGAATCGCTGCGCGGGGCGGAGTTACCCTCCCTCCTTTGCTTTGATTGGTTTACCTCCGTAGGTCCCTCCTTGGGATTGGACTTTCCGGATGCCAGTCACAATGCGTCGCTAGTCACTCAAATTGTTGCTGGAAGCAGACGGTACTGTAGACGTCTGACCAGATTTCGGGGCGTCTTACTCTCGTGGAGTAGGCTGTCGCTCCGGCGCTCGGAACTTGTCACCGGCTTTTCGGCCGCGAGGCCTGGAAGGAGGCTTATTTAGGCGGCTTGAGAACGATCCTGGGCGTCTGAGTGTTCCGCTCGTCACGCACTCAGCGCCATGTCCTGGATGTTCAAGAGGTGAAGGGGGCGGAGGGGGGGTGGGGCGCCGGCGGTAACCGTCTAGCGGAGTTCTGAAATGAACCTGACCTTCCCAGCGTTTCCTTCTCCTTCGGGGTGCGAGCTGTGCAACTGTTGTTCGTCCTGCTGGCGGCTCGTATAGCCGCGGGAGAAATAAATGCAGAGGGGAGGATCCTCGGGCGAGTCTCCTGCTAGAGCCTTGGGGAAATATCTGTCAAGGGATTTGGGGAACCTGGGGCTCTAAGCTCACTCCTTACCCGGGGTCTCAACCTGTGCTTTATTCCACGAAACACCTATCAGGTACCCACTGTGCGCTGGGCATTGTGCTCGGCAGAAAGGGCTGGGTAAGACAGCTTCTCCCCAAGCACCTCGCAGTTGATGTGTATGCACAGACGTGCAAATATCTATCTGCAGAGGAGCCAAAAGCGGTGTTCGCGACGTTCGAGGAAAACGCAGGGGAAATAGCTTCTATCCATTCCAGAAAAGTGGAAGCTTTCTGGAAGGCCCCAGCCAACTGCCTGTTAGTTTTCATTGTCCGATTCGGTTTACATATTCGTTCCGGAAACAGTTCTCGATCTAAGGGTTGAGGTTACCCTTTAACCAACGGGAGTGGGAGGCTTGGGGTAAGCTTCCCATGATGGCACGGTTTAGATACCTGAATAAAAGAAGGGTTCTCTTCGAGGGGAATTCGAGTAATGGATGCTGAATGTATTATTTGTAAAGCTGTAAGTGGCTTCATGTAAAAAATAGTTCTATATTTTCGAGTTTCTTCTAGCTCAATATTGAAATTTTGGTGTAAAATTAATTACAGACATCACATAATTTTTCAGTTTAAGTAAGTGATTGTGACTAAGAAAGGTTTGTGAACCCTTATTGGTGTTTTCACTTTGAATACCTGTGGGTAGAAGACGCATTATTGAACAGGTAGGGTTTCTAGAAACCTCCCCCACTCACTCCAATCCTTGCTTTAGCCAGAGCAGATTCATCTCTGTACAGCACTTCCCATATTAGATTTTTTTTGTTGAAATAAAGTGTGAGAAAGCAATTGGCTTTTAAATATGGTATGGTCTTTGAGGACTGTTTGGTTAAATATTATATTTTTGTGCCCCCCCCCCCCCTTTTTTTTTTAATAGAGATCCTGTTTGGAAGTACTTGCAGACTGTCCAGTATGGAGTCCATGGAAATTTTCCACGACTCTCATATCCAACTTTCTTTCCTCGTTTTGAATTTCAAGATATTATTCCTCCAGATGACTTCCTAACAAGTGATGAAGAGTTAGATTCAGTTTTATTTGGAACTTTGAGAGGCCATGTTGTTGGACTACGCTACTACACAGGAGTAGTGAGTATAGTATTAGATATTAAGTTGATGTGATGTGATGTTATTAACCTAGAAAATAAGAATTAGGTGATATGTGCAGTAAATATTTAAATAATTGAAATATATCTGGGCAAGAGATAACAAATAATTATTAATGTTCTATTTCTTTTATATCATGGTTACAGTATACAAAGCACTGTTTCCTGTGTAGTCTCATTTGATCACTACACTGTCTCTGTGGTGGATGGAACACTTATTATCCCATTTCAGGAACTGAAGAACTAAAGCTCAGGAAGGTTAAATGATTTGCCCAAAAAGCATAGATAATTGTTTGCAAAGTGACTTCTAAATCAGTTAATTGTTTTCTCTTCTCCTGTCCCTGAGCCCATTTCTACACTTTTTTTTTTAAGTTAGGAAGATCATTTCATGCTACATATGGGACTTGTCTTTTTTAGGTCCTTTTCTTTCTTCCTGTGTTTCTCTTTTTGTGTCTCTATTCTCTGCTTTGTGTGTGTGTGTGAGTGAGAGAACAGAGACAAAGACAGAGAAAACAGTTGTCTTTGTTATGGTTGCCTAGTATGCCTCTGTGTTATCTGCATGGTATATCTCTAGTTTTTTTAATTTTGAAAAATTTCAGATAGGCATAAAAGTAGAATAATACAGTAAACTTCCATGTACCCATGATCCAGATTCAGTAGTTAACAATTTTTTTGCACATTTGCTTCATCACTTTTTTCCTTTGGTACTAAAAATTCCAACTGTATCACTTTACACATTTAAGTGTGTATCTCTAAAAAATGGCAGACATTTTCTTACATCATTGTTGTACTTAGTAAAATTAATAATAATTCCCTGTTATATCCAATAGCTAATACATGACCAGTTTTCTTAATTGGTTAAAATGTCTTTTTATAATTAATTTTTTTTGAATTAGGATCAAAACAAGTTAATAATAGTATCTTTGGTTGTTATGTAAATCACCTCCCTACTCTTTGTTTTATGTCATTGATTTATTGCATAAGCTGCTTATATTGTTCTATGGAAATTTGATTTACCAGTTCTTTCATTCTCCCATATTTTTCTTATGTTGAAGCTTCTCAAATCATTTTTTGGTTGTGTAAAGTATGTTCTGCAGGAGATTCCTTGGGGAAGAATTCCATTTGTCTAGTGTTTTGTCCTCTCGTATTTTCTTTATAATATTAGAGCTTCTCAAATCATTTTGTGGTTGTCTGAAATGTGTTGAAGTGTGTTGTCTAGGAGATTCCTTAAGAAGCAACAATATTTCCTGAGATTTTGTATATTTGTAATTGTGATACGCTTCAAGGACAGTTTGGTTGAATATAAAATCCTTGACTCATATTTTCTATCCATGATATCTTTTTTAAAAAAATTGTATTTATTTTTGCCTGTGAAGTATCTTTGTTGCTGCATGGACTTTTCTCTATTTGCAGAGAGTGGGGGCAACTTTTTAGTTGTGGTGCACAGGTTTCTCATTGTGGTGGCTTATCTTATTGCAGAGCATGTGCTCTGGGATGCATGAGCTTCAATTGCTGGGGCAAGTGGGCTCAGGAGTTGTGGTTCCTGGGCTCTGATATCAAGGATTGAACTTATGTCTCCTGCATTGGAGGTGGACTCTTCACTACAAGCCACCAGGGAAGCCCATGCTATCTTGACGTTGTATAAGATATTGTTGGTGAAATGCCAATATAATTTCTCTCCTATATAAGTGAATTAGAAGTCCCGTAATTTTCATTAGGGAATGTCTTAGTGTTGATTGTTCTGTAACTGTTTTCTTCTATTTCAGAAAACTTTAATTATAGTTTTTCTTTTTTTGGCTGCCCTGGATCTTCGTTGCTGTGCATGGACTTTATGTAGTTGTGGTACCTGGGCTTCTCACTGCGGTGACTTTTCTTATTTCGGAGCACAGTCTCTAGAGTGCAATCTCAGTAATTGTGGCATACAGGCCTAGTTGCCCCTCAACAAGTGGGATCTTCGCAGACCAGAAATCAAACCCGTGTTCCTTGCATTGGCAGATTCTTAACCACTGGACCACTAGGAAAGTCCTAATTATAGTTTTAAATGGTTTTTGTTTCAAAGCTTGTTTTTTTCTTCAGAGTACTCCATTCTACTCTTTCTGTATTAGATCTTCTGTGCATATACATATGCCAATTACTTCCTCTGAGGTCATTTTTATCATGTTTTTTCACTTTGCTCTTTTCATCATTTATTTCCCTTACCATTTTTTTTTTAACAAGATGTGTTCACTTTTGTGTTCTTTCTACTTTATTCTTTAATTCTGTATACTACTTTTTTTTTTTTTGACTACACTGTGTGACAGGCAGAATCTTAGTTCCCCAACCAGGCTTTGAACTTGTGCTCCTTCAATGGAAGCACAGAGTCATAACCATTGGACCACCAGGGGAATCCCTATTCTTTAATTCTGAAGTAGTTTTTCTTTTCTGTTTTTTTCCTGAAGTCTATCAGTTCTCAGTTCATGTATCCCATCTGTTCTCCAGCTCTCATACTCATTTCAGAACTTTCCTATTTTAGATTTGTGAAATTTTTCCAAACTAAATATTGTTTTTAAATTTAAACAACCATTAAATCATGGTTGTTTTTTATTATAGAACAATCACTATTTGTTGATCTTAGAATAATTTCTGTGACACTGGTAAGCTATTAAAAATGTGATGGGCTGATTTGGACTGACTAAAATTTATTATTGCTTAATTTTTTAATTTCATAAAGTGTGTATTATTTTATAAGTACTACACATTTATTATTTTAAAATGGCTAAAAAAAAAAAGTAGTGAGTCTCCCTCAGTCCAGAACCACAACTTACTTTGTTATGTCTTCCACACTTTAATTTGAGAGCATATGCATATAAATTGCAATCTTATTATATATTAACAAAAATGAGGGTTGTATTATATATATTATCACCTTTTTTAAAGTAAAATATTAGGAATAATGTCTTTTCAATACAAATATTTATTGTATCTTTTATTTTCTTGATGGACATTTTGGAGTTGATCACTGATAAAAATATTGAAATAAAAATTGAGGTATTTATCTTTGTATACTTTTTTATTATTTATTATTTTCAACTTTTTTATGCTTTATTGAGATGTGATTTATATATATTTTTTAAATGCAAACATTGTAAATACATGATTCTGAGTTTTAAACAAATATATATACCTAATAATCATTACCCCATCAACATATAGATCATTTCCATTACCTCTGAAAGTTCCCTTGTATTCTGTTGCAGTCATTCATCCCTGCCTTTGCCCTAAGAACCACCAGTCTGATTTCTATCACTGTAGATGGTTTAGCCTGTTCTAGAACTTCATATACATTATTTTATTTTTTGTTTTTTTGTGGTGTTCCCTGAGTCATGTAGGATCTTAGTTCCATGCCCAGGGGTCAAACCTGTGACCCCTGCAGTGGAAGCATGGAGTCCTAACCACTAGACTGCCAGGGAATTCTCAAGAGCTTCATATGCGTTGAATCATACAATATGTACTTTTTAAGTCTGGTTTCATTCAAACAACATAATTAAGATACTTCTTGAGTCAGTTTCAGCAATTTATATTTTTATTGAAAAGCGTCCATTTATATTTTCAAATTTATTGCCACAAAATTTGCATAATAGTCATTTATACTTAAAAATATTTTGAGTATGTTTATGGTTGTATTCCTGTTTTCATTGTTTGTGTTATGTATTTGTGTCTATTCTTATTTTTTATTGATTAGCCTCAATAGAGATTTGTCTGTTTCATCTTTTCCTATAATCTTTCTTGAATTTTTTTAATGATTATCATCTTTCTTCATTGATTTATATATTCTGTTATCCTATTTTCCTTAGGTTCATTTTATTTTATTTTTGGATTCTTGATTTGAATGCTTAATTTTAATAATAAAAGCTTTTAATCTTTTAAATTTTCTTCAAAGTACTGCATTGGCTGTATCTCCTAGGTTTTGTTATTTAATATTGGCATTATACATTTTTAACTTTAAAAATGTTTTCCATTTGCTTATGTTTACATTTTTAATTTCTTGACCCTTCAAAGTCTTTATAATAAAGTAGATTATTTCTTGTCTAAAAATACTGTTATAATTAGTCCTTATTCTTTTTGTTGTCTTAATCTTGTTTTAATATAGCCTTTTTTGTCTTGTGCTTGGATCATATTTTCTTCGTTTTTATAGTCTCCACATTTTGCCCTACTTTTTGGTTATATATTTCCTGTAATTTGCATTAATATGGTTTAAAGAAGATCATGCTTTAATAGTGGCATGGGGAAGGTGGGGTGGTAGAAAACAGAGTTATGCCTCACAGAATATCTTGAAGGAGTAATATTTGTCTGATAATCTGGATAGTTAGACTGTAGTCTCTTAAGTCAGTAGACAGATACTGGGAGATTTAAGCAGCTTTCCTGCATATTTTTCAGGCAATTTAAAGAATTGAGGTAATTCACATACCATAAAATTTATCATTTTTAAGTATACAATTCAGTGGTTTTTAGATATTCACAAGGTTGAATCCCCACTGTCTGATTCCAAAATATTTTCATCATTCCAAAAAACTTTATACTATTACTTTTATAGTATACTATTATACAGAGAAGGCAATGGCACCCCACTCCAGTACTCTTACCTGGAAAATCCCATGGACGGAGGAGCCTGGTAGGCGGTAGTCCATGGGGTCACACAGAGTCGAACACGACTGAGCGACTTCCCTTTCACTTTTCACTTTCATGCATTGGAGAAGGAAATGGCAACCCACTCCAGTGTTCTTGCCTGGAGAATCCCAGGGACGGGGGAGCCTGGTGGGCTGCTGTCTATGGGGTCGCACAGAGTCAGACACTACTGAAGTGACTTAGCAGCAGCAGCATTACTATTATAAGTAATCACTCCTTATTTCTCTCTTCTCTTAGCCCATGGCATCCATTAATTTATGTTCTGTTTCTGTGGATTTACTTACTTTAGACATTTCATATAAAAAGAATCATGCAATATATAACCCTTGGGTCTGGCCTCCATTACTGTCTTCTTTTGTGTTAAATATATAATAGTTCCCTTCTTGTTTCTTTTGTTCTATATTTTGAGTTGTTTCGTACTACTAAGAAACTACTACTAACTACTAATGCCCATGGGAATTGTAGTTATCTTAATTCATAAGTTTGGATTTGTGCTAACTTACTTTTAATTGTTTATAAAAACTTTGCTTTAAAATAGTTCCATTGTCTTCTTCCCCACTCTTCTGTGCTGTTATCATACAAATTAAATCTTTATATACATTGTATATTCATCAGTACAGGTTTAAAATGATTGTTATATGTCCTTTTAAATCAGTGAGGTGAAAAAAGTTACAACCAGAAATTTCATACTGTCTTTTACATTTACCTGTGTTTACTTTTACCTTTACTTGTGCTTTTTATTTCTTCATATATTCACAAATGTTACTGTCTAGTGGCTTTGATTTCAGCCTGAAGGTCTTTTAATATTTCTTGTGGAGCAGTCAGCAAGTGATAGATTCTCTCAGTTTTTGTTTGTCTGGGAAGTCTTAATTTCTTCTTTATTTTTGAAGGATAGTTTTGCCAGATAAAGAATTCTTGGTTGAGTTTTTTCCTTTTAGCACTTTGAGAAGTTATCCCACTGTATTCTGGCCTCTATGGTTTCTGGTGAGAAATCAATTGTTAATCTTCTTGAGGAGCCCCTGTATGTGACGAGTTGCTTCTTTCTGTTGTTTTCAGTGTTCTTTCCACAGTTTGATTATGATGTGTCTGGGTTTGAAGTCTAAGTGTTTTCTACCTGGAATTTGTTCAGTTTCTTAAATATGTAGATTAATGTTTTTCTCATCAAATTTGGGAAGTTTTTGGCTATGACTTCTTCACATGTATTCTCTACCTTTTTTCTTCTCTCCTTCTGAGATTCTGTGTGTGTTGGTATGCTGCTGTTGTCCCATAGGATCTGTTCATGTTTCTTCATTCTTTTTTCTTTCTGTTCCTCTAACTTTTCCTCAGACATTATAGTCTCAATTGACCTATCATCAGCTTTACTGATTCTTTCTTCTGCCTGCTCATATCTGCTGTTTGGTCCTCTCTAGTGAATTTTAAACTTCGTTAACTATATACTTTTTTGACTCCAGATTTCTGTATGTCAGGAAATTTCTCATGCTTTCCTTTAGTTATTTAGAAATGGTTTGCTTTAGGTCTTTGAACATATTTAAAATTAAAACTTTAAGTTTTTTCTAGTTGTTATCTGTACTTCCTGGGGGATAGGTAATTGATAGCATTTCTCCTATGTGTGGATATACTTTCTCATTTCTTTGCATGTCTCATGTTTTTTTTGGTTGTTGAAAATTAGACACTTTGCATAATGTGACAACTGTAAATCATATCCTGCAGTCCCACTCCTGGACATATATCTGAGGAAAACTATAATTTGAAAAGATTTGTGCAACCTAATGTTCATCGCAGCGGTATTTTCAATAGCCAGGACATGGAAGCAACCTAAATGTCAATCAACAAATGGATGGATAAAGAAAATGTAGTATATCTGTACAATGCAATATTACGCAGCCATAAGAAAGAATGAAATAAGGCCATTTGCAGCAACATGGATGGACCTAAAGATTATCATGCTAAGTGAAGTAAACCTGACAGAGAAAGACAAGTATCATATGATATCACTTATACATGGAATCTAAAAAAAAAAGATAAAAATGAACTTATTTACAAAACAGAAATAGGTCCAAAGACATAGTTACCAAAGGGGAAGTTTGGGGAGAGAGAAATTAGGAGTTTGGGATTAAAATGTACACACTACTATAGAACCAAGAAGGACCTACCATATAGCACAGGGAACGGTACACAATATTTTGTAATGACTTTTAAGTGAAAAGAATATGAAAAATAATAGATTTTATACATATAAATATGTGTGTATGTATATATGCTATGCTATGCTATGGTAAGTCACTTCAGTCATGTCCGACTCTGTGCGACCCCATTGACGGCAGCCCATCAGGCTCCCTCGTCCCTGGGATTCTCCAGGCAAGAGCACTGGAGTGGGTTGCCATTTCCTTCTCCAATGCATGAAAGTGAAAAGTGAAAGTGAAGTCGCTTAGTTGTGTCTGACTCCTAGCGACTCCATGGACTGCAGCCTACCAGGCTCCTCTGTCCATGGGATTTTCCAGGCAAGAGTACTGGAGTGGGGTGCCATTGCCTTCTCCGGTATGTATATATATATACACACAAATATATATGTATAACTGAATCACTGCTCTACACCTGAAACTACCACAGCAGTGTAAATCAACTATACTTCAGTTAAAAGAATAATCTACGTGAGATAAAGAATGTGAACAACAACAAAAATAATGTGGCAACTTTCAAAATCACATTCTTCCTTCTCCCCATAGTTGCTGGTGGTTATTGATTTTAGTAATTGTTGTTTGTTTAGTAACTTTTCTAAATTAACCTTGTAAAAGTTTTTGCTGTCTGTGGCGACTGATAGCTGTATTTGGTTAGCTTAGTGGTCAGCTAATGATTGAATTAGAACCAGTAAATTTCCCAGTCTTTACTGAGAGGACCTGTGTGCATTTGGGGCACTCCTTCGACACTCAGACTGATAGTCGACAACTGTGCCTTAGCCTTTATTTTCTGCCTGTTGAGATCTTCAAGTTTAGCCAGAGGTAAGAGTTTAGGGCCTCTCAGGTCTTTCTTGAACATGTGCACAATGCTGGGCATGCAAATAGCCATGTGCTTGCTTTTGCCCTTCTAGATTTCCAGGAATATGCTGGAGCTTTTCAAAGCCCCTATGGACATCTTATTTTCCGCTTTTTCCTTTTAAACTCTTTGGTTATTGTTTTGTTTGCCTCAGCTATTAATCATTGCTTATAAATTTAAAAAAAATATATTTTTATTTATTTACGTGGCTGTACTAGTTCTTAGTTGTGGCATGTTGGATGTAGTTCCCTAACCAGGGATTGAACTTGGGCCCCTGTGTTGGGAGTGTGGAGTCTTAACCACTGGACCACCAGGGAGGTCCCTGTAAAATTGTTTTTTATAAACACCCACCCAAGGAAGAAGGTTTTATGTATTGGATGAGTTCAGAGGTCAAGCAGAAACAGCTTTGTAAGTGAAAGTCTTCTAGAGAACCACCATACCAGTCAAATGACAATTCTATAGAAATGAGTCTTTGAAAGATTCTGCTTCAGTATGCTTACTCTGGTAACTACCAGGCTGTACTGAGAATTCTGGCAGGTTGTTCTACTTTAAAAGGCTGTCATGAACTGAGAGCTGGAGATGAGACTAGGGCATTCATATTCAGCTGTTTTCTTGAATTAAGACTCCCCAGGTTTCTGTGACACTTAGGTTAGTTTCCAGAGTTCTGAAAAAGTTGATTCAGTTTTTGCCAGATTTTTTATTGCTTTTATGGAAGAGACAATTTTTGGAAATCTTTCAATTAGAAAATTGGTAGTTTTTAATTAAGTGGGATCAGATAATGGCAGGAGTTGAAGGCTGGATGTGTTTTCTTGATCCACTTCCAATCGGACTTACAATTAATACCTTTTTCCCCTTTCAGATTCTGGAGAACTTAGGCTTAGGAACCAGCCTGCTGGATTCAAATTCTAAGCTCTGCTACTTATTAACTTTATGACCTTGGACAAGTTACTTAACTTTCCTGTGCTTTAGTGTCTTCATCTGCAAGATGGAGATAATGATAAGATCTATCAGTAGGGTTGTGACAATTTTGAAAGCCAATCCGTATAAGGTACTTAGAACAGTGTTTGGTATGTAATAAGCATTCAAGAGATTATCTGTTTTTGAAGTTATGTTGGGAATTTTATATAATGTGTATCTGTTAGTTTTGATTATACCTTTTATATATCAAGGATTTGTTAACTTTCCAATTAATGTAAATTAGGAAAATACTGCAAAAGAGTTATTTTAAAATATATTCTCTAATATTTCTATAGAAATTTGAGTCTAAGAAAATGTACATTTCTTATGTGTGGTGTTATTCAGCAAGCATTAAAAAAATGAATGGAAATCCCAGATAAAGTACAATGAAGAAATCTATCATATATTATTTATAACATATCTGTTTATTTTTATTAGGTTAATAATAATGAAATGGTTGCATTACAACGAGAGCCGACTAACCCCTATGATAAGAATGCAATTAAAGTAAACAATGTGAATGGAAATCAGGTTGGTCATATAAAGAAAGATCTTGCAGCTGCCTTGGCCTATATCATGGACAACAAATTGGCACAAATTGAAGGGTAATGCACTTTTGGAGTTTAGTTTTAATAATTGTGAATTGTGGTGATCTTGGAATTTAAGGATATGTATAGTTGCTCTGACAACTTCTGTCACCATACTTTTAGTATATGTTCAGTAAATATTTTAATTTTATCATCTGCCTGCAGTACCCTAGCCATCAAATAGCTATTCCCTCACTTTCCTGGTAAATTTGGCTCAAATATTAGAAAGTCCACACAATCTTTTAAGAAAAAAGCCTTTTTGTTGTTGTTCAGTCACTCAGTCATGTCTGACTCTTTGCGACCCCATGGACTGCAGCACGCCAGGCTTCCCTGTCCTTTACCACCTCCCAGAGCTTGCTCAAACTCATGTCCATTGAGTCAGTGATGCCATCCAACCATCTCATCCTCTGCTGTTTCCTTCTCCTCCTGGCTTCTATCTTTCCCAGCATCAGGGTCTTTTCCAATGAGTGGGCTCTTTGTATCAGTTGGCCAAAGTATTGGAGCTTCAGCTTTGGCATGAGTTCATCCAGTGTGAATATTCAGGGTTGATTTTCCTTACGATTGACTGGTTTGATCTTCTTGCTCTCCAAGGGACTCTCTTGAGTCTTCTCCAACACCACAGTGCAAAAGCATCAGTTCTTCAGCACTCAGCCTTCTTTATGGTCCAACTTTCACATCCATATGTGACTACTGGAAAAACCCATAGCTTTAACTAGATGGACTTTTATCTGCCATGATTTTAGTTTTTTGAATGTTGAGTTTTAAGCCAGCTTTTTCACTCCTCTTTCACTTTCATCAAGAGGCTCTTTTGTTTCTCTTTGCTTTCTGCCATAAGGATGGTATTATCTGCATGTGTAAGGTTATTCATATTTCTCCCAGCAATCTTGATTCCAGCTTGTGCTTCATCCAGCCTGGCATTTTGCATGATGTACTCTGCATATAAGTTAAATAAACAGGGTGACAATATACAGCCTTGATATACTCCTTTCCCAGTTTGGAACCAGTCGATTGTTTCATGTCCTGTTCTGAGTGTTGGTTCTTGACCTGTGTACATATTTCTCAGGAGGCAGGTAAGGTGGTCTGGTATTCCCATCTCTTGAAGAATTTTCTAGTTTGTTGTGATCCATACAAGCTTTAGCATAGTCAATGAAGCAGATGTTTTTCTGGAATTCTCTTGCTTTTTCTATGATCCAGTGGATCTTGGCAATTTGATCTCTGGTTCCTCTGCCTTTTCTAAATCCAGCTTGTATATCCAGAAGTTTTTGGTTCACATACTGTTGAAGCTTAGCTTGGAACATTTTGAGCATGACCATGCTAATGTGTGAAATGAGTTTAATTGTGCAGTAATTTGAACATTATTTGGCATTGCCCTTCTTTGGGATTGGAGTGAAAACTGACCTTTTCCAGTCTTGTGGCCACTGCTGAGTTTTCCAAATTTGCTGGCATATTGAGTGCAGCACTTTCACAGCATCATCTTTTAGTCTTTGAAATAGCTCAGCTGGAATTTCATCACTTCTACTAGCTTTGTTTGTAGTGGTGCTTCCTAAGGCCCACCTGACTTTGCCCACAATGTCTTGCTCTAGGTGACTGATCACACCATTGTGGTTATCTGGGTTTATCTTCTTTGTTATCTTTGGTGGTTATCTTCTTTGTATAGTTCTTTTGTGTATTCTTGCCACCTCTTCTTAATATCTTCTGCTTCTGTTAGGTCCGTACCATTTCTGTTCTTTATTGTGCCCATCTTTGCATGAAATGTTCCCTTGGTATCTCTAATTTTTTTGAGGAGAAAAAAAAGCCTTTTAGTGTATTGGTTTTAGAAGTTTGGGAATGTTTGTTTAAATCTGGTTGTAAGCTGATAGGCTGTGATCAGTTCCAGATGAGTTTGATTTTGCCTGCACAGTGTTTAAATTTTTTCAGTTATTTCCAGTATTAAAATATCTGGACATTCTGCATTTTATGCATATTATTTTTTCCCTAATTATAAAACATTATTTACAAAATTTTCTCTTGATAAATGGAAGATCTGGTAATGCAGGATACTCATTTCCACTTGACATCATTTGACTGGAGCTAGGTAGTTGGAGAAGGCAATGGCACCCCACTCCAGTACTCTTGCCTGGAAAATCCCATGGACGGAGGAGCCCGGTAGGCTGCAGTCCATGGGGTCGCTAAGAGTTGGATACGACTGAGCGACTTCACTTTCACCTTTCACTTTCATGCATTGGAGAAAGAAATGGCAACCCACTCCAGTGTCCTTGCCTGGAGAATCCCAGGGGCGGGGGAGCTGGTGAGATGCCGCCTATGGGGTCGCACAGAGTCGGACACGACTGAAGCGACTTAGCAGCAGCAGGTAGTAGCTGTTGCGTTAATTAGGCATATCCCTTCTTAGTTTTACCACCTGTTCCTTTTTTAAAATTCAGTGTCCTTGGTTGTATTTTATATGCATTTGTATTTGTGATCTAAATTTTAGTGTAGATTGTTTAGAATATTTAAAGGTGAGTTTGGAAGATAAATACTTAGCAGTGTCTTCTCACTTGTTTACTTGTTTTCTCCTTTTTCAATTCATTTCCTTTCTCAAGTTTTTCAGATGTTGAGAGTAAACTTTCAGTGAATCCTGAATCAGAAATAATTCTTTGAAATCATTCCCCATTTTCTCAGATTGAGTTGCTACACACAGTGGTTCTGTTAGTGAAAGCTCTACCTTCTCAAGTAAACTTACTATTTTACTTATCTTACAACCTTGGTAATAGGTTATCTTATGTATTTAAACACTTTTATCCCATCTTAGTTTCTTCTGGCATTCTGATCCTAAAAACTGCCCTTTCCTTCTCATTGTTGGTCCTCCTCCATGTTCTTTTTCTTGCTAGTCTGCCCAGTTAGTTCCTTTTTGTTGTGGTTGATCAGTTGCTATCATGTCCGACTCTGCAACCCCATGGACTGTAGCACTCCAGGCTTCTCTGTCCTTCACAATCTCTTTCTGTTTTACTTCCATGTAAAATTTGCATGTGACAGTTATTTAACATGATTCTTAATAGGACTTAAAATTAAATGTAAAAAAATAACTCTACTAACTTCTCGTTTTTTTCCCTTAATTATAATAGGGTAGTTCCTTTTGGTGCAAACAATACTTTTACCATGCCTCTGCAAATGACATTTTGGGGAAAAGAAGAAAATAGAAAAGCAGTTTTAGATGAGTTAAAGAAACATGGATTTAAATTGGGACCTGCACCAAAATGTAAGTTTAGGGTTTAATATACTATTATTTTGATACTGTAAGATGCCAGAATTATAAAACATTTATTTTCTTAAGTAATAGTTTTGAGTTTGGTTGACTAATTATTGCTGAAGCCTCCAAGTTCTTTTTTAGGACTATTTTTAAGGACATCCCTGAATTTTTTTTCTTTATTTTGAAGTAACAATAGATTCATAGGAGGTTGCACACATACACAGAAGAATGTACAGGGAGGGCCCTCCCCAGATTTCCCCCAGTGATAATACCTGGAAATCCCCGATTTTAAACATTCTTTTTAATAAGTAATAGACAAAAAGAATTTCCTAATAGAGAATGAAAAAGTATTATTTGTGTTTCAGAAGTTCAAATCATGTGCAATTCTTTTAATGTATTTTTTGAATGACCTAGGAAATTTACCTTTAAAATGTTTAAAACGTGTATTAAGGAAAGTTTTAATTTAGCTTATTAGACAAGCTTTAAAAACAATTTACTAAAATATAATTTTGTATTCTTTTCATTTTGTAAATTACAGCTTTAGGGTTCAGTTTGGAAAGTGGTTGGGGCTCTGGAAGAGCTGGACCAAGCTACAGTATGCCAGTTCATGCTGCAGTACAGATGACAACTGAACAGGTGTTCTTTTTTAAAATTTTGTAACCTGAAAGTGAATTTTAAATGTTGAAGATTGATGTTTAAAAATGAGATAAGTATGCATGTGCTAGTGTTAGTGATTTATGCTTTGATGTTTTTGTATTACTTGAAAAATTTTAAGTGTCCATAATTTTTAAAAAATTGAAGCTTGAAACTTATTCCTTCAGTAAGATTGCAAATTCAATGCTACAAAAAACTAGTTCCAAATCTTAGGCCTTAGTCTTTTTCTTATTTTTGTCTACTTTGTGATCCAGGATACTATTACATTGGGTTATGTGAAGTATGTGAAGTCACTCAGTCTGACTCTTTGTGACCCCATGGACTGTAGCCCAGCAGGCTCCTCCATCCATGGAATTTTCTAGGCAAGAGTACTTGGAGTGGGTTGCCATTTCCTTCTCCAGGGGATCTTCCCAACCCAGGGATCGAACCTGGATCTCCCACATTGCAGGCAGACGCTTTACCGTCTAAGCCACCAGGGAATTATATTGGTTTAGTTTGGGGGAACTGGAGAAGGCAATGGCAACCCACTCCAGTGTTCTTGTCTGGAGAATCCCAGGGACGGCGGAACCTGGTGGGCTGCAGTCTCTGGGGTCGTACAGAGTCGGACACGACTGAAGCGACTTAGCAGCAGCAGCAGCAGTTTGGGGGAAAATGGATATAAAATAGTGAAATCAATCTTCCAATTACACAATTACATTAAAAAAAATTTTTGTCTCTACTCACCAGTGTTAGCCTTTTTATATTCTAAGGTAGCTAGTGTGTTTTCTCTGTTCATTGTTAGAAGGGCTTGAGCCTGTGTCTGGTGGGTAAACCCCAGATTACTTCTCCTTACTTTTAGACTTGGCATGGTTTCTTCTGGACTGATGCTCTGTATTTATTTGCTAATTTACAGAAGTAATTATAACACATATATGTTACTATAAAATTGGGACAGGATCAGTTTAAAGAACCAACTAAATTAGCATTAAGATTGAAATTATTGTAATATTTTGTTGCACATAGCAAGTTTCTGATCATAGTATTAATCAATGTAATGTCATTTACTTGAAAAAGTCAAATATACCTGATAGGATCTGCTAAAATGGTTTGAATACAGCTAGTAGAATCATAGAATTTCAATGGCAGAAGGAACCTTAGATACACTCTAAATCTAGTTCATTCTGTTTGTTTTGCCGTAATAAGATACAGGGCCATATAAGTTAAATGTCTTGCCCAAAGTTATATAAAGGTTTATTTGTGACAGAGCTGTGACTGAAACCCAGGACTTCAAACTACAGCCCATATTTTTTCAACTGTAATAGAGCAGTGTAGTATCTCAAAGAATTAATATATTTTATGTACCTTTGGTATGCAACTCTTTTAGTTAAATGACTAGAAGTCTCTGAATTAAGTGCAGTTATTAATTGGTTTGTTTCACTATGTTTCTTGTTGCTGTTTATGGTAGCTTAAGACCGAGTTTGACAAATTGTTTGAAGATTTAAAAGAAGATGATAAAACTCAGGAAATGGAACCAGCTGAGGTACTGAGCCAGTATTTTATATCTAAAACTATTTGAAATTTTAAAATGTAGCATTAATATATACTTTTTTTTTTTTATCAGATCAACTGTTTTCCAGATTCTTTGTGGGGTTTATTATAAGAAAGGACTTACTATATTTCTGTTTATGGCATTTCTTATAGGCTATTGAAACACCATTGCTTCCACATCAAAAACAAGCTTTAGCTTGGATGGTTTCACGGGAAAACAGTGAAGAACTTCCGCCATTCTGGGAACAGCGAAGTGACTTATACTATAACACAATAACAAATTTTTCTGAAAAGGACCGACCAGAAAATGTTCATGGAGGAATTTTAGCTGATGATATGGGTTTGGTAATTACATTTTTTATTAAGTTAATAACATTTTATTTTTTAACTAAGATTTTTTTTAACTTTATTTATTTGACTTCACTGGTTCTTTATTGCTGCACACAGGCTTTCTCTTGTGGCGAGCAAGGGCTACTCTCCAGTTGAAGTGAGCGGGCTTCTCATTGTAGTGGCTTCTCTTGTAGTGGAACCCAGGCTCCAGAGCTCACAGGCTTTAGTAATTGCAGCACACAGGCTACGTAGTTGCAGCTTGTGGACTTCAGAGCACAGACTTAGTAGTGCTTAGCTAAGCCTGCTGCCTGTGCCATCTTTCTGGTCCAGGGATTGAACCTGTGTCCCCTGCATTTCCAGGCAGGCTCTTCTCCTCTGGGCATAAGGGAAGTTCAGTAACTTAAGATTTATATGAAGTAATCTTAAAGTAGATAGAGATGGGAATATATTGGTGCCAGTATGGGAATAGATATCACTATAAGTGTAGAATGTAGTTTTTCTTTTCACTTAAAATAATGCTGAATTTTTCTTCTTTTTCTTTCTTTTGGCTTGTTTGCCCAAGGTACAATTAAAATAATTGGCAGTAATGATATAAACATGTTTCTCAATTTCTTTTGAAATTTAAGATTGCTTATCTTTTATAGGTTTTATTAAAGGAAAGACATGATTTGTTACATCAGCAGTTTTTATACTTTTTGGTTTTGATAATAAATTTTTAATTTTAACTCATTACTTGCTAATAGAACTAGCATATTTTTCAGTGAAAAGTGCACTCCAAAACAAAAACAGTTTTGATGAGAAAACTGGCATTGTTTTACATTTTTGCAAGTCTCTTTAATGTGTAGCTTAATAGTTGATAGCTGATTTCTTATACCTGTTTTTTCATTCATTCTGTTGTTTTCATTGAGATATACAGAGAAGATTAGTCCTCACATAGATATGTATTTGAAAGAGGTATACTTATGCAGTTTTTTTGGATAACTAGATCTTCTTTGCCAGAACATCAAAATTAAGCAAGTGTTAGTTTATTAAAGGGCCTCCCTGGTAGCTCAGCAGGTAAAGAATCCACGTGCAATGCAGGAGACCCCGGTTTGATTCTTGTGTCGGGAAGCTCCACTGGAGAAGGGATAGGCTACCCACTCCAGTGTTACAGCTTGTGGGCTTCTGTCTAGTAGTGGTAGTTGTGGCATTATATATATGCCACAAGTGGTAGCTGTGGCATATGTATAATTTCTATATATATATGGGCTCTGTAGTTGTGGGGCATGGGCCTAGATCCCCCTGAGCATTTGGGATCTTAGTTCCTCAGCCAGGGCTCGAATCCACATCCACTGCATTGGAAAGTGGATTCTTAACCACCAGACCACCAGTGAAATCCCTATTAAAGGTTAATAGTTAGAATGTGGAACTTTTCTTTTTGGCTGTGCCATGTGACATGCAGGATCTTAGTTCCCCACCCAGGGATTGAACCTGTGCTCACTACACTGGGAGTGCAGAGTCTTAACCCCTAGACTGCCAGGGAAATTCCGATAATGTAAAAATTAAATATCATGTCAGTGAACTTTTTATAGTCTGTTCTGTTAAAATTCATTGGTGTAGCTTGAACATTGCATGGATATTTTACCCATGCATGATTTTGTAACATTAGGTATTGCTCATTTGGAATATATTGGTTCACTGAGTTACACAGATCTGCCAAATGTTGATACATTTCACTATATAATATAAAAAATTTTATGTTCGTGGGTATTACTTCTGATCTTATTAGAAAGGCATTTACATTTGGGAAGCTTCTGTGCTTATGGTGTTGATACAAGTTTTCTAATATAAATTTTGCTTAAAAGCTCAAATTTTATCATTAACCACAAACATTGTCAGTTTTTTCCTTTGGAATTGATAGGCTCACTTTGTTCGTAGGCTCACTTTATTCATTTTTCAAGAAAATGTCTGCGCTCAATCATAAATAACTAGTTGTCAGTCATTCTTTCAAGTTAAAATGGTGATACTTGAAAATGATGATGTACGGTAATTAGCTGAGTTGCAATTCAGTCTCAAGTGATTTTTCTCTAGATAACATTCATGTTTTGGTATGGAAAAGAAGTATTTTGTGTTCTTCCCGTCTTATTACAAGAATAGTTAAAAGATCCATACTTAAGAGGTGAGATTTGGTAAAATGAATGTGTACTGCTTTATCAAGAGCATTCTTCAAGTAAAACATTTTTTTTCTTTTTACTGTATGTGTTAGTTAGAAATACGTTGACTCCTGGTATAGTACAGTGTCAACTGCTTTGTTTTATGCTAAGGCGGCAGCAGCAGCTTTGCCCACCATTGCATTTTGTGGTATTACTACAAATATCCAACACAAAGTTTGAGTAATATCAAAATATTTTTGACTGTACACACTCCTGAAAGAGTCCTAGGGGGAACTTCTAGGAGCTATGGACCACACTTTGAAAATGGCTGCTTTACACTGCTTCCAACTTGAAAGAGATTTATTTCTGTGTTGCTCACTATAAATTCAGCAAAATAGTGGAAAATAATGAAAATTTTTATATTTCTACTTTTAAAAAATACAAAAGAAGTATCTTGTCCTTTATGCTCTATTGGTAAGATGTAGCCTTTAACTTTTGAAATTAAATTAAGTTTAATAAAATAATGACCTTATGTTCATACTGGAATTACTAATCATTTTAAGTTAGCTTTGAATTATATGGCAGGCAAATAGTTGTGGTGTCATGATAAAGTTATTAGTTCAGGGTTAAATGTGAAATTTTAAATGGCAGTTGTTCAATAAAATAACATTTCTCAAAGATGCTTATAGTGTTTTAGAGTAAATTATTTAATAACTCCCAGTAATACAGAATGGTAAGACATTTGCTAATGTAATCAGTGAAATAACTTCATTAATATGTATATTATTTAGCATAATAATCAGCACACTTCTTTGGCCCTGAATGCTGTTTGATATTTTCTTACTTTATTTAAAAATTGGTTTTGAAATGTTTTCTGGTCATCTGGGTTTCAGAATCTTACCTGTTTTCTTTGTAAAACATTTTATAGGGCAAAACTCTGACAGCCATTGCTGTGATTCTTACCAACTTCCATGATGGCAAGTCTCTTCCTGTTGAAAGAATTAAGAAAAATCAACTGAAGAAGGTAAAGTATTAGTGTTTTTTTTTCTAAACTCTCTGGTTTATTGTAAAACTTAAATTTTGTCATTAAAAAATTATTGGTAAAAAGTTGATAATACCCAGTTTTTAGAGGTATGATGAAATGGCCTTGTATATTGCTGATGAGAGTGAAAGTTGATACTACATTTTGAAGTCAGTTTGTAATATGTATCAGAAGCATTAAAAGCATTTATAATCTTTGACTCAGTAATGCCATTTCAAAAAAACTGTCTGAAGAAGTTATCAGAAATGTATTTATTCCAAAGAGAAAAATACAGCTTTATTGCCACAGCATTATTTTAAACACAGAAAAGCAATACCTTTCAATAAGATGAGAATTAACTTATTATCCAACTATAAAATCCTATTTTTGAAGAATACTTTCATGGTCTTTTTTAGTTAAAAAAAAGAGGCCAGGTACATCTTCTATAGAATTTGAATCTTCATTTGTAAATACATATTTGTATATGTCTTAAGTGTAGTCACACATACTGTATGTGCCAAAATGTTAATAGTGATAATTCTGTCCTATTGATGAGCATATGGGTGACTATTCTTGATACTTAACTTATGTATGTTTTTATATATAGTGTGTATACACATAATATATTTATATTCAGAACCACTTCAGTATTCTTGCCTTGAGAACCCATGAACAGTATGAAAAGCCAAAAAGATAGGACACTGAAAGATGAACTCCCCAGGTCGGTAGGTGCCCAATATGCTACTGGATATCAGTGGAGAAATAACTCCAGAAAGAATGAAGAGATGGAGCCAAAGCAAAAACAAAACCTGTTTGTGGATGTGACTGGTGATAGAAGCAAGGTCTGTTGCTGTAAAGAGCAATATTGCATAGGAACCTGGAATGTTAGGTCCATGAACCAAGGCAAATTGGAAGTGGTCAAACAGGAGATGGCAAGAGTGAATGTCAACGTTCTAGGAATCAGCGAACTAAGATGGACTGGAATGGGTGAATTTAACTCAGATGACCATTATATCTACTACTGTGGGAAGGAATCCCTTAGAAGAAATGGAGTACCCTCAAAGTCAACAAAAGAGTCTGAAATGCAGTACTTGCTGCTGCTGCTAAGTTGCTTCAGTCGTGTCCGACTCTGTGCGACCCCATAGACGGCAGCCCACCAGGCCCCGCTGTCCCTGGGATTCTCCAGGCAAGAACACTGGAGTGGGTTGCCATTTCCTCCTCCAATGCATGAAAGTGAAAAGTGAAAAGTGAAAGTGAAGTCGCTCAGTTGTGTCTGACTCTTAGCGACCCCATGGACTGCAGCCTACCAGGCTCCTCCGTCCATGGGATTTTCCAGGCAAGAGTACTGGAGTGGGGTGCCATTGCAGTGCTTGGATGCAATCTAAAAAACGACAGAATGATCTTGTTCGTTTCCAAGGCAAATATCACGGTAATCCAAGCCTATGCCCCAACCAGTAACGCTGAAGAAGCTGAAGCTGAATGGTTCTATGAAGACCTACAAGACCTTTTAGAACTAACACCCAAAAAAGATGTCCTTTTCATTATAGGAGACTGGAATGCAAAAGTAGGAAGTCAAGAAACACCTGGAATAACAGGCAGATTTGGCCTTGGAGTACAGAATGAAGCAGGGCAAAGGCTAATACATTCTGCTAAGAGAGCACACTGCCAACAACACAAGAGAAGACTCGACACATGGACATCACCAGATGGTCGACACCAATATCATATTGATTATATTCTTTGCAACCAAAGATGGAGAAGCTCTATACAGTCAGCAAAAACAAGACTGAGAGCTGACTGTGGCTCAGATCATGAACTCCTTATTGCCAAATTCAGACTAAAGTTGAAGACAGTGGGGGAAAACCACTAGACCATTCAGGTATGGCCTAAATCAAATCCTTTATGATTATACAGGGGAAGTGAGAAATAGATTTAAGGGACTAGATCTGATAGACAGAGTGCCTGATGAACTATGGATGGAGGTTCATGACATTCTATAGGAGCAAGACCATCCCCAAGAAAAAGAAATGCAAAAAAGCAAAATGGCTGTCTGAGGAGGCCTTACAAATAGCTGTGAAAAGAAGAGAAGTGAAAAGCAAAGGAAAAGAAAAGGAAAGATATACCCAGCTGAATGCAGAGTTTCAAAGAATACCAAGAAGAGATAAGAAAGCCTTCCTCTGCAATCAATGCAAAGAAATATAAGAAAACAATAGAATGGGAAAGACTAGAGATCTCTTCAAAAAAATTAGAGATACCAAGGGAACATTTCATGAAAGATGGGCTCAATAAAGGACAGAAATGGTATGGACCTAACAGAAGCAGAAGATATTAAGAAGAGATGGCAAGAATACACAGAAGAACTGTACAAAAAAGATCTTCACAACCCAGATAATCACAATGGTGTGATCACTCACCTAGAGCCAGACATCCTGGAACGTGAAGTCAAGTGATCCTTAGGAAACATCACTACAAACAAAGCTAGTGGAGGTGATGGAATTCCAGTTGAGCTAGTTCAAATTCTGAAATATGATGCTGTGAAAGTGCTGCACTCAGTATGCCAGCAAATTTGGAAAACTCAGCAGTGGCCACAGGACTGGAAAAGGTCAGTTTTCATTCCAATCCCAAAGAAGGGCAATGCCAAAGAATGCTCAAACTACTGCACAATTTCACTCATCTCACACACTAGTAAAGTAATGCTTAAAATTCTGCAGGCCAGACTTCAGCAATACGTGAACTGTGAACTTGCAGATGTTCAAGCTGGTTTTAGAAAAGGCAGAGGAACCAGAGATAAAATTACCAACATCCGCTGAATCATTGAAAAAGCAAGAGTTCCAGAAAAACATCTATTTCTGCTTTATTGACTATGCCAAAGCCTTTGACTTGGATCACAATAAACCGTGGAAAATTCTGAAAGAGATGGGCATACCAGACCACCTGACCTGCCTCTTGAGAAATCTGTATGCAGGTCAGGAAGCAACAGTTAGAACTGAACATGGAACAACAGACTGGTTCCAAATTGGAAAAGGAGTACGTCAAGGCTGTATATTGTCACCCTGTTTATTTAACTTATATGCAGAGTACATCATGCGAAATGCTGGGCTGAATGAAGCACAAGCTGGAATCAAGATTGCCAGGAGAAATATCAATAACCTCAGATATGCAGATGATAACAACTCTTATGGCAGAAAGTGAAGAACTAAAGAGCCTCTTGATGAAAGTGAAAGAGGAGAGTGAAAAAGTTGGCTTAAATCTCAACATTCAGAAAACTAAGATCATGGCATCCAGTCCTATCACTTCATAGCAAATCAGTGGGGAAACAGTGGAGACAGTGGCTGACTTTATTTTCTTGGGCTCCAAAATCACTGCAGATGGTGATTGCAGCTATGAAATTAAAAGACGCTTAACTTCTTGGAAAGAAAGTTATGACCAACCTAGACAGCATATTAAAAAGCAGAGACATTACTTTGCCAACAAAGTTCCATCTAGTCAAGGCTATGGTTTTTCCAGTAGTCATGTATGGATATGAGAGTTGGACTGTGAAGAAAGCTGAGTGCTGAAGAATTGATGCTTTTGAAATGTGGTGTTGGAGAAGACTCTTGAGAGTCCCTTGGACTGCAAGAAGATCCCACCAGTCCTTATTAAAGGAGATCAGTCCTGGGTGTTCATTGGAAGGACTGATGTTGAAGCTGAAACTCCAATACTTTGGCCACCTGATGCAAAAAGCTGACTCATTTGAAAAGACCCTGATGCTGGGAAAGATTGAGGGCAGGAGAAGGGGACGACAGAGGATGAGATGGTTGGATGGCATCACCGACTCAATGGACATGAGTTTGGGTAAACCCTGGTAGTTGGTGTTGGACAGGGAGGCCTGGCGTGCTGCGGCCCATGGGGTTGCAAGAGTCGGACACAACTGAGTGACTGAACTGAACTGAAGAATTAATAAATAATTAGTTTATAAAGCAAATAAGTGCTATTAGAATGAAATGGTTGTTCTTCATTCTCAGCTGAAAGCCCAAAAAACTTAAAATAGGTAATAATTTAAGTACAATGTATATGCAAAATATTTTTTCTTTTCGACTTTTCTATTGCTGCTGTTCTGATTTTTTAGCTTTCAAAGATGCTGCATATCAGTTTCCTACCGCTGTTTATTAATTTTCCATTTTCCTAATTTCTAAGCTTAGTTGCATTTCCTCTTTATACTTTTATTGGGAGTTTAACTATGGTAATAATATGTAAGATTCAGTCCCCTACCCTGAATATTCCAGTGCTTTTTACCTTTTATTCCCCCCCTACATTTTAGTTATTAAAACTGAAAAGTAGTACCTAAGACTACTTAGAACTTCATTGTTAATTACCTTTTTAACAGTAAGGCATTCTTTTTTCCCTTTACGATCAGCCATGCATTTAACGTGTTATGTGGTAGAAAGGCTTTAGGATATTTTGTTTGCTACATTAGTTGAAATTGAGACTAAGAATGTGATTTCCAGCAAGGCATTTACTGCAACAGAAATTTCATTATGTCAGATAGATTTGGATATTGCATACTTACAGAGTGAAATGTTAAATTCCATGAGATTGGAACATCGTATTTGATAGGTTAGACTTTATATGTACATTTTTTTGAACTTCATGAAGAAAAGGCTTGCTGAGCAAAGTCATTGAATGTGAAAAGAATAATGTAAAGGACATCCTTTATTTTATAGATAAATTTTTAAATTATTTCTGCATGCTATTTAATATAAGTGATTGTGCTGATTACTGAGGAAGACTGGGTGGGATGTCTTGACTAAAGGCATTTTTAACATCTGCTTCTTGGAGCTAATGCTTTTAAAAATTAATTATCTAATTTCTAGTCACATATTTCTAAATATGGTATATCTTGGATTTTTAATTTATTTAGACTCATACTATTGGAAGGGGATGGATTTTCTTTTCAGCCACATTTTTGGAAAAATGTAAACTCTAGTGGGATTTTATAAAATGTTGAAAATTGTCTTTTAAAAAATAAAATAAAATCTTTTATTGGCCTTAATTCTAGGTAAAAATTACATTGTACTCCTGCTGTCCAATCTTGAACCCACTCTGAGGTTTTGATTCAAAATAATGATCTTCCTTTCACAATATACCTACCTTTCTTTTTAAACTGAAATAATTCATTTAATTAAACCCAATTTTATTTGTCATTCCTTCATACAGAATCAAGTCTAGAATTAAGATTGGAGGAACCCTGCTCTAGTAGACTCAGTTGAAAATACTTTCATAGAGAAGAATAAAAGCTTGCTTTTATAGAAGTTCTTGTGCTCACATAGATGCATTTTTGAAACAAAGAAACAGGAAGGGAAGAGAACAGAGAGTTGGCAGGAAAATCCCTGATAGAGCAAGGGAGGAGGTACTCTGATACCTGACTATTGGATCTACCCACTCTAGGAATTACAGAGAAAATAAGGATGTCAATGGCAGCTTAGCTTCATTATAGATCTATTAACTATTGAGAAGGGACTCTTGGTTTGAAAGTTTCTGGTGTTAGAATTCCTTTTAATTTTGAAGTAAATTTCATTCGTGACTGTTTCTCACAGTAATATGCCATTTATAATTGAAGTTTGCTCTTTTGTTATTTCTTTTGAAAAGATTGAGACAGACTAGTTTTCTTTTTTTAGATCCCTGTTAAAATTTTTTTTCAATTTGTACATTTTTCCTCTTAATGTACCTCCTTACATTGCTCCAGAATAGGGTAGCCATTTTAGTAGTCTTTATTGTGTAAAGTAAAGCAGTGTAAAATAGGATATATTTCTAAGTTTACTTAAAACTGATAGCAGTACTATGTAAGAAATATGCCTTTTCATCTAGGAATGTAATGTTTACGATGAATCTATGGAACTTGGAGGAAACAATACCAGTGAAAAGGCAGCTGGACTAATCAAAGGTAAACCTTAATTTTGGACATGACCCCATAGATTTTTCCAGTTTAATGATGTAATTCCACCTCTGGCTTTAGATACTTTTTTCTAAAGAATCTCATGGAAACTAGTAGTCAAGAAAAATTTCATGAAGGAGGCCATGATGAAATTGTGTGGTAGCACATTAAAGAACCTGAGGAAGAACATTTTTGGTTGAGAAAAAAAGCCCCAGGAAAGGGCAGCTAAAAGCAAAACAAAACAGAGTATCTTGCTATGGGACCTCAGAATAATTTGTGCTATTTATAATGTAAATAAATAACTGTATATGAATAAATAGGCATGAATAGCAGCAGATTAAGATAGATAGATTAGAGCCAAATTAGAGGAGAAATGAAAAGGGATGCAGTTATAATAGGTTGCATTTAGCAGTTAGTGACTTTCATAAAATTAATTTCTGAAGATTGGTTAGAGTAGAGCAAGACTGAAATATTTTAAAAGAAGACTAGTAGATGAAGAAAGAAATAACATCTGTGTTCTGTTACGAATTTTGCCATGTTTAAGACGGGCAAAATGGAGAGAGAGGCAGAATTGAGGGCTTCGTTGTGGCGGCAGGGTTTAGGAAAAAATTTTGTATGTAATGGAAAGAATAATTTGTTGGCCTTTATGAGGAAATGTGATCAAGAAAATAGGTAGATGAGTTAGCATTAGAAGGAAAGGAAGTAATGCTGAGGAAAAATATAGTTAATTGAGAGAATTAAAAAATTTAAAAAAAGGAAAATTGATTATAGAAGATGACATCTGATTTTCTTTACAAAGTGAAGTAGGTCATCTGCTGGGAGTAAAAGGAGTTTAAAATCTGGGCAGAGGATCCAGTGTATGATAGTAGTGGGTAGGGAGGCGCTGTGATAGGTAGAATAGTTGCTAAGTGATGCAAGGTTGACAACTGAGATTGGGAAGTGTACATTTATTATCCCACTTGTTTGTTGTCCATTTTTTTCTGCAGCAGCTCTCAGCTGCCTTGGTATAGCAGGAAATACAGTCAGTGTGGGGACTGACTGGATGGCTTTAGGGGAAACGACTAGGTTACAAAAAAGTTGAAGTTACTTTTGTGAGAAAATACTAGATTAGGAAATTGTAGCTATTGAGTTATAAAACCAGTGTTTTAAGAAAGATGCTTCTTGTCTGAGACAGTTTACTAATACTGTTTATCCTTTTCTTTGAAATGGAAGGATCTAGATGTAGTGGAGAACCCAGTATTTCAGATGTCAAGACACAGAATAAATATCCCAAGTCAGAATTCTCTAGCTCCCGCTCCAAAAGGTAAACTTTTATGGTTTGATTTTATGTAATATGTTTAAACTCTTTCTCTATTTTCTTACATATACAAGAAAGATATGACCATTATCTCCACAGCATAGTTCTTTCAAATACATTCTTTAATTTGAAACTGCTAAAATCATTGTGACTTAGGGAGGTAGACTGTTCTTATTTTATAGGTTAAAAGTAACATTAATATATAAAAGAAGTAATTGGTAATTTTTAATATCACTATCTTTCTATTATTTTCCTATTTGTTTCACATAGGAACTGAGATCTCTTGGGTTTTTTGTTTTCAATTGAGACTTTGGAAGAGTTTTCTTTGTGAATTTAAGGAGTTGAGAACTGATGCATATTTATTGGACGACTTGACAAAAGCATTGTTTGCTTATCTGAGTTGTTTCTCAATTCACCTTTAGTAGAAATAAAACATGATAAAGTTATTTATGGACAGTATTATATTCATGTAGACTGGAAGGAGAATTTGAATAAAACCCATAATGCCCCTCTGATTTCCCCTTGAATTGTTAAGTTTATAAATTTTATTTATTCTCTGAGGTAGATCTAAATACTTGGCTTTTGTGTTTTGTTGTTCACTATCAATACCTGCAGGTATGACCCCAAATCTTAGTCCCTCTTAGCTATTCTATTTGAAATAGAGATTTCAAATCTGGGGCTTTGTTAATTGTTCTGTCTTTAATACCTGTCTGAACTGAGTATAAAACCAGGACTCATCAGTTTCCCTTTTATCTAGATCTCAAATCTATATAACTCTGAACTGACCATGAGTCTGGGTAACAGAGCACTATCAGCTGGACAAGATTAGGTTCAAGGGTGCGGAAATAATGACGACATGGGAAAAACAACAACCAACACACAAACTATTAATTAAACTATTAATTAAAAAGTAGATATATACTTAGTGTATGGCAGGTACTATTTTAGAGGCTTTACATGTGGTAACACATTTTATCGTACAGAGTGAATTGTATCTTTATTCCTATTTTCCGAGTGAGGAAACTGAAACTTAGAAGAATATTAGCCAAAAATGGCAAATAAATGGTGGAATGGAGATTTGAATCTAGGCAGTCTCATTCCACAGTCTGTTGTTTCTAGGCACTTAAACATAGTACTGTACTACTTCTACACGGAATTTATAAAAGTTTCCATTATGAAAGAATTACATTTTTGCCTCTTAGCTGCTTACTTTGTATTGGAGGGTTCTCTTTGATAATCAGAATCACTTCTTTTTTGTTCTAGTTTTATACAAGTATTTTAATTGAATTACCAAATACTGAATTATTAAGTGTTGAAGAGATTAGTATTCTAGAAGATTTACTTTCTCAAATTTATTTTAATAATCATGATACTGTATTTTGTACAGTTAAATGCATCTGGCTGTGAAAACAAAATGCTTTTAGCAAATTTGGCTTTCATTTGTCAAATAAAAATTTTTTTCCCTTGAAATTTTCTCAAAAAATAAACCAGGGTAAGAAAAAAGCATTTGTATTAAATTTATTAAGCATAGATTTTGTATCCCATTTTATTTTGGGTTGATTAAAAAATTGTGTATACTTAATTTTAGGAGAAAACCTGCTGCTGTACAGTACACTGAAAGTAGTGATTCAGAGGAAGTTGAACCAAGTGAATTGCCGCAGAAAATGAAAGGTAATATGAAATGAGTTTGATTTGATAACGTGTCCTATATTTTAATTTCCTAGTGTGACCATGTTATATTTGGTTTTATTTTTAGGCAAACTGAAAAGAACACAATCAGAGACTAAAATCAGAGTAAAAGGTATGTATATACATATCAATATCCACTATCTATACTTAAAGATTATTAAAGTAATCACTGATTTGTATCTCATTGATTTGTATCTATCAAGCTTGGAATTCTTTAGTAATAGTTCTTAAACTTGACTACTTTTTACATTTAAACTATTTATGGAGCTTACCAAGGGTGTTAAATGAATGAAGCAAATTGAAAGAATAGTTTCAAATTAAAATCTAAGAGAAAATATTTAAACCGACTTTAGACAAAATGAAAATCTTTCTGCTACTTATAAAATGACTTCAATAAAACCTGTTTTGTATATGTATAAATTGTAGTTACAGAAGTAGGGTGAGACTGCCTTTTCGTCAATATAGCTTAGCTATTATATTTAGCATTATACAAATTTATAAATGTTGAGTATCTTTACTTTTTCCTGTGTCTTTAAAACATAATTTACTTTGTTTATCTCCTAATCTAATTGTATCATATTCCTAGGTTAAGAAATTGTGTTGCATTTGGATAATAACTTATCACCATTTGACTGATCTGAAAATTTGGCAGCATCTTCATTAAACGTTAAACACCTGTTTCATTGAACATATTCTCCTTCCACCTAGGAGCTGAATCACTTTGCATTTGACTGCTTCTACTTTCACATTTCTTCCTTAGGAGAAGCTTCAATTTATCATGAATGACTGTTTCTTCTCTGAGCTAGAAAGATGCTTAGTGTCAAAAGAGGCAGTTTTGGTTACTAGAAATTATTTTATATTTATTAAATAATACAAACTCTTGAAGTGTGTAAGTGGTATTATGTTTCCTATCCTTAGAAAGTTATCTGTACTTAAGTACAGGAGAGAATTAGTTTTCAAATATCTTAATGATTCTGTGGTTTGTACTTTAGCAGGATCTTCTAAGGTTCAAGAGGATGCAGAATTTGCATGTGCACTTACTTCATCTACCCCTGTAACAAAAAAGAAAATGTTGAAAAGGGGTAAGTAAATCTGCTTTTGTTTGGTTTATTTTTTCTGTTTCTCAAATAAAAAAATTTTAAATGACAAAAGTATAAAACCATATTATAAGAAAAAAGTAGAGAAAAAAAGATAATCTCATTTTTAAAAGTACAGTTTTATGTATTTTCCTATTCTATTTGTTTTAGTTAGGCTAAAAATATGATGGGCAGAGGTCTCTTACTCATCTGAGTAGCAGAGATACTGTTTCCAGTAAAGGCACAGAGCAATTTATGGCTGTTTTAAAACTTAATTTGGATTAATTAGAATTGTAAATATTTATTATTGGTATGAGAAGAATTTGTTTTTCAATTAAAAATGTGAGTGATATTTATTACTACTTTATAATTTGTAATTCGTAAGAAAAAAGAGTCTAAATATTTGAAATGGAAAGAGATTGGACTGTGGTTAAGGAGATCTAACAAATTATTTTATCTCTGTACCTTAGTATCTTCCATTTTACATATTGAAGATGCAGCAGACAAGTCTATTTTCATGGGGCTTATGTCTAATGATGAGGTGGAAACATAAACATGTAAACATAATTTAAAATGTTTTTAATTTATTTTTTACTTAAGTGTAGTTGCTTTACAGTATTATATGTTACAGGTGTACAGTTTTTAAAGGTACTACTCCACTTATAGTTATTATAAAATACTAGCTATATTCCCCATGTTGTACAATATATCCTTGTAGCTCATACCTAATATTTTGTACTTACTCCCCTATCTCTCCTTTGCGGCTCCCCTATTCCTTCTCCCTACTGTTGACCACTAGTTCTCCATATCTTTGAGTCTACTTTTTTGTTATATTCACTAGTTGGTAGTATTTGTTAGATTCTCCTTATAAGTGATATCATACAATATTTGTCTTCTCTGTCTGACTTATTTCATTTAGCATAATGCTCTTCAAGTCCAGTCATGTTGTTTCAAATAGTAAAATTTTATTTTTCTTTTTGAAAATATTATTTGTTTTATTTATTTTTGTTGTTGTTCAGTCACTCAGTTGTGTCTGATTCTTTGAGACCCCATGGACCACAGGATGCTAGGCTTCCTTGTCCTTCATTATCTCCTGGAGTTTGCTCAAACTCATGTCCATTGAGTTGGTGATGCAATCCAACCATCTCATCCTCTGTTGTTCCCTTCTTCTCATTCCCTCAGTCTTTCCCAGCATCAGGGTCTTTTCCAGTGAGTCAGCTTTTCTCAAGTGGCCAAAGTATTGGAACTTCAGCATCTGTCCTTCCAATGAATATTCAGAGTTACTTTCCTTTAGGATTAACTTGTTTGATCTCCTTGCTGTCCAAGGAACTCTCAAGAGTCTTCTTGAACACCACAGTTCGAAAGCATCCATCTTCAGTGTTCAGCCTTCTTTATGGTCCAACTCTCACAGATGTCCATGACTACTGGAAAAACCATAGCTTTGACTAGATGGACCTTTGTCAGCAAAGTAGTGTCTTTGCTTTTTACTGCGCTATCTAGGTTTTTCAGAGGTTTTCTTCCAAGGAGCAGGAGTCTTTTAATTTTGTGGCTGCGGTCGCCATCTGCAGTGATTTTGGAGCCCAAGAAAATAGTCTGTCACTATTTTTGTTGTTTCCCTATCTGTTTGCCATGAAGTGATGGAAACGGATACCATGATCTTCGTTTTTTGATTGTTGAGTTTTTAAGCCAACTTTTTCACTCTTCTCTTTAACCTTTATCAAGAGGCTCTTTAGTTCCTCTTCACTTTCTGCCATTATTTGTTTTTAACTTTTTCTTTTGGCTGTACCACATGGCTTGTGAAATCTGTTCCCAGACCAGGGATTGAACATGGGCCTTAGCAGTGAAAGTGCTGAGTTCTAACCACTGGACTACCAGTGAATTCCCCAAATTTCATTCTTTTTTAATGGCTGAATAATATTCCATTGTGTGTGTATGTGAGACATTTTTTTTTTCCATTCATCTGCT
This sequence comes from Bos indicus, assembly GCF_029378745.1. NCBI lineage: Eukaryota > Metazoa > Chordata > Mammalia > Artiodactyla > Bovidae > Bos > Bos indicus. Next base: position 119,487,477 of record NC_091760.1, read on the forward strand.
GATGGACACTTAGGTTGCTCTGTATCTTGGCAGTTGTAAATAACGCTGTTGTGAACATTGGGGTGAGCGTGTTTTTTTAGAATTAGTGTTTTTATCTTTTTGTGTATATCCAAGTGTAGACCTGCTGGGTCATATGGTTCTTTGAGAAACTACCTTACTGTTTTTTTCAGTTGCTGTACCAATTTTTATTTCCACTAATAGTATATGAGGGTTCCATTTTCTCTACAGCCTCACTAACATTTGTTATTTGCATTCTTTTTGATGACAGCCATTCTGACAGGTATGAGGTATTTGATACCTCATTGTGGTTTTGATTTGCATTTCCCCAGTGGTTAGTGATGTTGAGCATATTTTCATGTGCCTGTTGGCCATCTATATTTCCTCTTTGAATCAATGTCTCTTCAGGTCTTCTGCCCATTTTTTAATTGGGTTGTGTTTTTGATGTTGAGTTATATGAGCTGATTGCATATGTTGGATATTAATCCCTTATTAGTCATATCATTTGCAAATACATCCTCCCATTTAGTAGGCCTCCCATTTAGCTTATTTGTTTTATCAGTGGTTTCCTTTGCTGTGCAAAAGCTTTTAAGTTTAATCAGGTCCCATTTGTTTATCTTTGCTTTTATTTTCTTTAGGAGATGGATCCAAAAAATATTGCAGTGATTCATATCAAAGAGTGTTCTGTTTTCCCGTAGGAGTTTTATAGTATCTGGTCTTACATTTAGGTCTTTAGTCTATTTTGAGTTTATTTTCATATGTGGTGGTAGAAAATGTTCTGCTTTCATTTTTTTACATGTAGCTGTCCAGATTTCCCATCACTGCTTATTGAAGAGGCTGTTTTCCATTGTATATTCTTGTCTTTTTTGTTGTAGGTTAATTGTTGATAAATGTGTAGGTTTATTTCTGAGCTCTCTGTACTGTTCCATTGATCTGTTTGCCACAGCCATACTGTTTTGATTACTGTAGCTTTATGGTATAGTTTGAAGTCAGAGAGCATGATTCCTCCAGCTCTGTAAAAATCACTGCTACTAAACAGAAAAAAGAAAAAAAAAAGTGAACCTATTTACAGGACAGCAGTGTAGATGCAGACATAGAAAACAGATTTGTGGACACAGTGCGAGGAGGAGAGGGTGGGACAAATTGAGAGAGTAGCATCGAAACATATACATTACCTTATGTAAAATTAGATAGCCAGTGGGAGTTTGCTGTATGACACAGGGAGCTCAATTCTGGTGTGCTGAGACAACCTAGGGGTGGGGTGGGAGGGAGGTTCAAGAGGGAGGGGACATATTGATACCTGTGGTTGGTTCATGTTGATCCATGGCAGAAACCAGCCTACTAATGTAAAGCAGTTATCCTCCAATTAAAAATAATTAAAAGAAAAATAAAAAATGAATGAAAAGAAATGAGGACACTTTAAGAGACTTCTGGGAAAGCAGCAAGCTCACTAATATTTGCATTATAGTAGTCCCAGAAGGAGAAGAGGAAAAGAAAAAGCCTGAGATGTAATAGCTGAAAACTTCACTAACTTGGGAAACAGTCACCCAAATTGAGGAACAACTGAGTTCCATACAGGATGAATCCAGGGAGGAACATGCTAAGATACATTGTAATTAAAATGGCAAAAATTAAAGAGTAAATATTTAATGCAGCAAGGAAAAAGCAGCAAATAACATACAAGGGAACTCCCTTAAGGATATCAGTTGATTTTTCAGCAGAAACTCTGCAGCCCAGAAGGGAGTGGCTTGATAAATTTAAAGTAATGAAAGAGAACAACCTACAACCAAGAATACTATACCTAGCAAGAGTCTTCTAAAGATTTGATGGAGAAATCAAAAGCTTTACAGACAAGCAAAAGATGAAAGAGTTCAGCACTACAAAACCAGGTTTACGACAGTTGTTAAAGGAACTTCTCTAGGCAAAGAAGGAAAGGCCACAACTAGGAACAAAATTACGGAAAGAAAAAACTCACCAGTAAAGGGCAAACGTACAGTTAAAGTAGAAATCATCCTCATACAAAGCTAGTTATGGAGGTTAAAAGACAAAAGTAGTAAAATCATCTATGTCCACAACAAACAGTTAAGGAATACACAAAACAATTAGATGTAAAATATCTCAAAAGTAGTTATCATAAGGGAGTTTTAAAATACATTTGAAATTAAGAGATCAGCAACTTAAAATAATTATGTATGTATAGAGACTGTTGTACAAAAACCTCATTAGTTCAGTCATTCATTCGTGTCCGACTCTTTGTGACCCATGAACTGCAGCATGCCAGGCTTCTCTGTCCATCACCACCTCCCAGAGCTTATTCAAACTCGTGCAGTGAGTCAGTGATGCCATCCAATGATGGTGATGCGATCTCATCCTCAGTCGTCCCTTTCTCCTCCTCCCTTCAGTCTTTCTCAGCGTCAGGGTCTTTTCCAGTGCATTAGTCCTTTGCATCAGGTGGCCAGAGTATTGGGGCTTCAGCTTCAGCATGAGTCCTTCCAAAGAATATTCAGGACTGATTTCCTTTGGGATTTACAAAACCTCATGGTAACTGCAAACCAAAATCTATAAAAAATTTGCATACAAAAAAGAAAAAGGAGTGCAAGTTTAACACTAAAGATAGTCATCAAATAATAAGAGAAGGGGAAAAAAGACCTACAAAAGGAAATCCAAAATAACTACCAAAATGGCAATACGAAGATAGATAAGATAGATATATATCAATAATTATGGACCAAATGTTCCAGTCAAAAGACATAGAATGGGACTTTTCCTTATGGGCAGTGGTTAAGACTTTGCCTTCCAATTCAGGGGGTTCAGGTCAATCCCTGGTCAGGGAGCTAAGATCCTACATATTTAGGGGCCAAAAAACCCAAAATGTAAAGCATGATCATTATTTTAACAAATTCAATAAGGACTTTAAAAATGGAGCTTCCCTGGTAGCTCAGTTGGTAAAGAGTCCACCTACAGTGCAAGAGACACAAGAGACTCTGGTTTGATCCCTTGGTCAGGAAGATCCCCTGGAGGGATGCATGGCCATCCACTCCATTATTCTTACTTAGAGAATCCCATGGACAGAGGAACCTGGTGGGCTATAGTCCCTAGGGTGGCAAAGAATCAGACACAACTGAAATGACTTAGCAAGCAGCAAACATTAAGAAAATAAAGGAAAATAGTGAAATAAATATGACCTAAGGTTCCTGGTTAAAAATTATGAAAGGAGTACATCAAGGCTGTGTATTATCACCCTGCTCATTTAACTTATATTCAGATTACATCCTGTGAAATGCCAGGCTGGATGAAGCACAAACTGGAATCAAGATTTCTGGAGAAGTGTCAATAAGCTCAGATACACAGATGACACCACCCTTATGGCAGAAAGCAAAGAGGAACTAAAGACCCTTTTGATGAAGGTGAAAGAGGAGGGTGAAAAAGCTGGCTTAAAACTCAGCATTCAGAAAACAAAGATCTTGGCATCTGGTCCCATCACTTCATTGGAAATAGATGAGGAAACAATGGAAACAGTGACAGACTATTTTCTTGGCTCCAAAATTATTGTGCATGGTGACTGCAGCCATGAAATTAAGACACTTGCTCCTTGGATGAAAAGCTGTGACAGACCTAGACAATATATTAAAAATTAGAGATATTACTTTGCCAATGAAGGTCCATCTAGTCAAAGCTATGGTTTTTCCAGTAGTCATGTACAAGATGTGAGAGTTGGTCCATAAGGAAGATGGAGCACTGAAGAATTGATGCTTTCGAATTGTGGTGTTGGAGAAGACTCTTGAGAGTCCCTTGGACTGCAAGGAGATCCAACCAGTTAATCCTAAAAGAAATCAGTCCTGAATATTCATTGGAAGGACTGATGCTGAAGTTGAAACTCCAGTACTTTGGCCACCTGATGGGAAGAGCTGACTTATTGGAAAAGAGTCTGATGCTGGGAAAGATTGAAGGCAGGAGGGAAAGGGAATGAGCGAGGACAAGATGGTTGGATGGCATCACTGGTTCAAAGGACATGAATTTGAGCAAACTCTGGGAGATGGTAAAGGACAGGGAAGCCTGGTGTGCTGTCGTCCATGGGGTCACAAAGAGTCGGATACAATTGAGCAACTAAACAACAACAACCTGTTTAAGAAGGTGATATTTGAACTAGCAAAGAATGATGAGAAAGAGTTAAGTTTTGTCTAAAATTAGAAATAGAAAATTCTTTTTAGATTACTGTTGACCCTAACTTTAGAAATTTTAAGAATGTGGGACTTCTCTGGCATTTCAGTGGTTAAGACTCTGCTCCTAATGCAGGTAGCAAGGATTAGATCCCTGGAAACCAAGATCCCAGAAGCTGTGGGGCACAGCCTACCCCGCGCCCCTCCCCCCCACCAAATCTCAGTTTATAGGCAAGGAACAGGAACACACAGTGTATGGAAGTGTAAATTACCTTGGAGAACAAGTAAGCCATACAGTGAACCCAAAGATACATGACTTAGAACTCTTGATATCTACTGGGAGATATGAAAAAATAGTTTTGTCACATTATTTTAGCAACATATTAGAAAAAATGTCAGTACTGTCCAGTAGGGAAGTGGAAAATAAAATTATAGTGTGTCCTCCCATAGGGTGTCTTAAATGTCCTCATGTGGCAGCTGGCCTCTCCCAGAGAGAGTGATCAGAGAGAGAAGCTGACTAGACAGAGGGAGAGGGCATCTGAGTCAGAAGTTGTGTCTTTTATAACAATCTCAGAAGTGATACACTATCATTTCTACCATATCCTGTTGGTCATATTGTTGTTGTTTAGTCGCTAAGTTGTGTCTGACTCTTCGCAACCCCATGGACTGTGGCGCACCAGGCTCCTCTGTCCATGGGATTTTCCGGGCAAGAATACTAGAGTGGGTTGGCATTTCCTTCTCCAGGGGATCATATACACCAAGTCTAGTTGAATGTGGAAGGGGGCTATACAAGATTGTGACTTTGGGGAAGTAGATACCATTTGGGCCCATCTTGGAGTCTGATACCACATTAACTATAGTACAAATTCAGAAAACTGCATAAAACAAAATTTAATAACTATGAATAACCTAAAAAGTATTAGGAGATATTCCATACTTCCTCCCTATACCCTTTCTCAGTCATCATTCTCTACATTCCCCATAAACAATCACTATTCAGATTTTTAGTTGTATAAAGTGGCAAGATAAAATCTAGTTCCTGATACTTCATTATGGTTAGAAACAGAAGTTTTTTTTGTTTCTTTTTAATTACTCCTAATTTCTCTTCATAGAGGCACATTTTTGACATATCTTTATTGACTTCATGTATGTTTGAGAAAAAACTGCTGAAGGATGTGTCACTGATTCATTCTTTCAGGAGCGTCTGCAGTGGAGAGTTCAAAGAAAACTGATGTTGAAGATAAACCAAGAACGACACTGATCATCTGTCCACTTTCTGTATTAAGCAACTGGATGGTAAGTCTTTACAGCCCTTTAAAAATATAATTTATATTTGTCTTACACTATAAGAGAGTCATTCATTGGGAGAAATATGGTTGGTCAGCACTTTATAGTTAAATTCAAATAATTGTTAATTGACTTGGGGTTATTTTTACTGAATTGAAGTAATTTTTCTCTGAAAATGTATAGTAGAGAAAGAAACATTGTCAGTTGCTATTGTAAGATTTGACTTGTACTTCCGCCTCTTTTCTTTCTGTCTCCTGAAGTAGGAAAGGTGTATAATTTAATACCACATCATATTTATGAACTGTTGAAATCTCTTTCTTAAGCACACCACTAATGATAACTTGTTTATTTTAACACCTTATTACAAACATTTAATGAGCTGTTATGTGCTCAGTTTTTCCTAAACTCTTTTCATAGATTTTCTCAATGAATCCTCACAACTAGTATTCTCATTTTCCAAGTGACTGAATTAAAACACAGAGAAATTAAATAACTTGCCTGAGGTCATCCAGCCAATAAATGACGGAGCAAGGAGATAGTATCCAACATTCTGACTCTAGAGCCTATACTTTTTTTTTTTTTTTTTAATTTTATTTTATTTTTAAACTTTACATAATTGTATTAGTTTTGCCAAATATCAAAATGAATCCGCCACAGGTATACATGTGTTCCCCATCCTGAACCCTCCACCCTCCTCCCTCGCCATACCATCCCTCTGGGTCGTCCCAGTGCGCTAGCCCCAAGCATCCAGTATTGTGCATCGAACCTGGACTGGCAACTCGTTTCATACATGATATTTTACATGTTTTAATGCCATTCTCCCAAATCTTCCCACCCTCTCCCTCTCCCACAGAGTCCATAAGATTGTTCTATACATCAGTGTCTCTTTTGCTATCTCGTACACAGGGTTATTGTTACCATCTTTCTAAATTCCATATATATGCGTTAGTATACTGTATTGGTGTTTTTCTTTCTGGCTTACTTCACTCTGTATAACAGGCTCCAGTTTCATCCACCTCATTAGAACTGATTCAAATGTATTCTTTTTAATGGCTGAGTAATACTCCATTGTGTATATGTACCACAGCTTTCTTATCCATTCATCTGCTGATGGACATCTAGGTTGCTTCCATGTCCTGGCTATTATAAACAATGCTGCGATGAACATTGGGGTACACGTGTCTCTTTCCCTTCTGGTTTCCTCAGTGTGTATGCCCAGCAGTGGGATTGCTGGATCATAAGGCAGTTCTATTTCCAGTTTTTTAAGGAATCTCCACACTGTTCTCCATAGTGGCTGTACTAGTTTGCATTCCCACCAAGTGTAAGAGGGTTCCCTTTTCTCCACACCCTCTCCAGCATTTATTATTTGTAGACTTTTGGATTGCAGCCATTCTGACTGGTGTGAGATGGTATAGAGCCTATACTTTTGACTCGCCAGAAAAATATAGTCTTTTTTTTTTTCCTTTGAGATTGCTTTTCTGTTGTAAAACATTACATTGGAATGGAGCCTTTTTTTGTGTAGAAGCAGCTTGGTTCTATTTCCTTTCTAGTTTGACCTTCAAGCTGCCTGCTATAATGAAATAATGACTGTTGGAAGCATTGTGAACATAAAGACCACTGGATTTGAACTTCCATTCTTGCCACCTGCAAGGTTATCTGCATCTGTCCTCAACTTGCCTCCTTTTATCTCAGACGTGGAAGAGTTCTTACTCTTTGTAAGATCAGTACATTAGTCTCTACATTAGGTTCCATCTCTTTCTGCTTTTGCATTTTGTTATTCTTCCTCTTACCTGGTTATCCAGTCTCTCTCCACTGGCTCTTTCATGAAACATACTCAGATCCTTTTGATTTTCAAATGCTTTCTCTTGATTATGTCTCACATTTAATGATTATGTCTCATTTTAAAGGAGTGATGGTTGAGCATATAGGGATATAAGAATTAGAATTTTGCAATTTCTGCAAGTGGCTCTCTTCCAAGACCCCCAGTGATATAACTGTACAGTACTGTAATAAGCAGGCTAGAAGTAACCTTTCGTTCCCTTCTTGGTCTTCAGATGTGGGAAAGAATCCAGTTGAGGGAGTAACATACCAATCCCACATACACCACATAATTTTTTTGGGTATTTAGGTTACCTATCCTCCCAGTGGAAAATTAAGTAGTAACTCCTATTTCATTCATGTAGACAGACACACACATACAACCTACCACAGTGACTACAAACTCAATACTATAGGTTCTCTTTCACCAAAAGAGTTAATTTTCTTTTATGTCAAGTCTAATCTTTCCACAAATATTATCTGTTCCATTTCAAGGCTAACACACTGATTGACTTTTCTCATACTGTTCTCTTTCTCCTTTCCTTTTCCACTTGATAAAATTCTTGTGATAATTGATAAAGATTTCTGATAAAATTTCTGCATTTCGCCTTTAATGTTTCATGTTTTATCTTCTTTATATTTTTGCCTTTGCTGTTTCAGATTTCATTCTCTCTTTAGCCCACAGTAAGTCTGGGTTTTGCTCCCGTCTTCCTTAGTCTCGTCAAAGACTTCATTGTTGCCATGTCCAATGAATTCCCTTTATCTTTTCCCCTGCGCTGACTTTGTTTTCCTTTTATTACTTTTTGGTATGTGTTATTTTGTAAATCGTCTTTAACCGTTTTGGTAAATAGAGGGAATGAACATAAATTACAAATTAAAAATTAATCTTGTATTTGTTCTTGAAACTTTGGTATTCTTTGGTCCTTCACTCAAGATTTTGTTTGCTGTCCTAGTGACCATTATTTTTCTCCACCTCTTCCATACATCATACGTAGTCTGCCTTTTTTCTCCTAAGCTTTTTTTTTTTAGTATTATAAAAATTTGTAATGAGATCCATGTTCAGTTCAGTTCAGGCGCTTAGTCATGTCTGACTCTTTGTGACTCCATGGACTGCAGCACGCCAGGCTACCCTGTCCATCACCAACTCCCGGAGTTTACCCAAACTCATGTCCATCGAGTTGGTGATGCCATCCAACCATCTCATCCTCTGTTGTCCCCTTCTCTTCCCACCTTCGGTCTTTCCCAGCATCAGGGTATTTTCAAATGAGTCAGTTCTTCGCATCAGGTGGCCAAAGTATTGGAGTTTCAGCTTCAATGTCAGTCCTTCCAATGAACACCCAGGACTGATCTCCTTTAGTATGGAATGGTTAGATCTCCTTGCAGTCCAAGGAACTCTCAAGAGTCTTCTCCAGCACCACAGTTCAAAAGCATCAATTCTTTGGTGCTCAGCTTTCTTTATAGTCCAACTCTCACATCCATCCATGACTACTGGAAAAACCATAGCCTTGACTAGATGGACCTTTGTTGGCAAAGTAATGTCTCTGCTTTTTAATATGCTGTCTAGGTTGGTCATAACTTTCCTTCCCAGGTGTAAGCGTCTTTTAATTTCTTGGCTTCAGTCACCATCTGCAGTGATTTTGGAGCCCCAAAAAATAAAGTCTGTGACTGTTTCCCCATCTATTTGCCATGAAGTGATGGGATTGGATGCCGTGATCTTAGTTTTTGAATGTTGAGCTTTAAGCCAACTTTTTCATTCTCTTTCGTATTAATCCTCTAGATTTAAGAACCAAAAGTTCGCCACATTTGCTTTATATTTTTCTTTACTAAAATATTTTAAATTGTACCTCAGACCTCATGACCTTATCTCCCAATAGAAGCATAAGCTTTGCTCTTTAAATACTGCTCTCTTTCCCTAATCCTACCTTTATCATTGTGTTTGTTTTCCTTAGAGAATCTTATTTATTCCAGTGGTTTCATGTACTGATACTGATATCTTTGAAGTCTATATCTACACTTGCATTATAGGTCAATATTTAAATTTTTGTGGTGTATTTCTCCAGTTAGATATTTTAAGGTGACCAAAATTTTAAAATGTCTAAAATAGTAGTACTCATTACCTCTTTCTCATCTTTATGCCTGTTTTTCCTTATTTTTTGAAACTTCTCTGTATCATTATCACACAGTTCTTCTAGTAGTGTTTTAAGTTTCAGAGTCTTCTTTTGTTTTCTCCCTTTTCTTCATATTCCTTATTTACTTAGTTCTCAAGTCCCCATCAGTCCATGTACATAACAGTCCTTTCAATTCTGGACTTACTTTTGCCATTCTGGTTTAGGTCTTCATCTTTCATCATTTTTCACCTAATAGTTTCCCAGCTATGTCTCCTTAGTGTCTTCTCTTTCTCATCTTTTTTTTTTTTTCTGCTCAGAATCTCTCAGCTTTGTTGTTTTCATAAGTTAAAAAAACCCAAACAAAAAACTCTTTAAGTTTTAAAAACTGATCGTATTGTTAAGGAGAGCAGCAGTTCAGTTCAGTCAGTCAGTCAGTCGTGTCCGATTCTTTGCGACCTCGTGAATCGCAGCGCGCCAGGCCTCCCTGTCCATCACCAACTCCCGGAGTTCACTCAAACTCACGTCCATCGAGTCAGTGATGCCATCCAGCCATCTCATCCTCTGTCATCCCCTTTTCCTCCTGCCCCCAATCCCTCCCAGCATCAGAGTCTTTTCCAGTGAGTCAACTCTTCGCATGAGGTGGCCAAAGTACTGGAGTTTCAGCTTTAGCATCATTCCTTCCAAAGAAATCCCAGGGCTGATCTCCTTCAGAACGGACTGGTTGGATCTCCTTGCAGTCCAAGGGACTCTCAAGTGTCTTCTCCAACACCACAGTTCAAGAGCAACAGTTCTTCGGCACTCAGCTTTCTTCACAGTCCAACTCTCACATCAACCAGGAGAGCAGCAACCTGGTCTTATTTTTTTCTTTAGCTGTACCATCTTTCTAGTTTATACCTGACAAATAGTAGTCTTATAATAAATGAATGAAAGTGGATACTGTGCTTGAAACTCTACCTACATTCATGAAAATATTCCTTACTGTTCTTTTATTATTTAATTTTTAAAGATTAAACTGGAATCATTAAAGATCCTTTTTGCAGAATACTAAATTTAAAAAAACCTAATTACTATCTTAAAAGAGCGTGGTTGCTTTTAACTTCTAAAGATGAAGCAGCCGCTCACTGATAGGGCCAGGCAAAATTTATATAACTTATTATGACTGTAAATATGTCAGTTTCTCTGGCAATAAAATATTAGTATTGTTATTGTTGTTTTAGTTTAGATTTCGTGAAACTTGTTTTTATGGGATTTTAGTAGTTTGACTTGTGAAACTGCCAAGACAGTATATTTTATATACATATTAAACCTGATACTAATCTTCTCATTATTAAAATATTTCTAATTTTCTTTTAGGACCAGTTTGGACAACACATAAAATCAGATGTGCACTTGAATTTTTATGTTTATTATGGTCCTGATCGTGTTAGAGACCCAACATTGCTTTCAAAACAGGATATTGTTTTGACTACATACAATATTTTAACTCATGACTATGGTGTAAGTGTGTTGATACTCAAGAGATTTTCAGAAGTTGAATTTAAGAAATTGCTTCAGGTTTCTAATATGTTCTAAAATTTAGGCTTTATATTCTTCCCTTTTTTCTTTCTGAATATATAAGAAATAAATAGGAAATTTTTTAGTAAAATATTTTATTAAAATTAATTTCACCTATATCTTGTTACTTAAGTGTGGCTACTAGAAAATTGAATATGACATATGTGCTTGCACAACATTCCTGTTGGACAGTGCTACTCTAGACCCTTTTTTCAGAACCATTTATGTGCATACCTATCCACATAATTTAGCATATAATTTCAGGAACTGGTGGGAGTGCCCTGAATCCCTCTGTGGGCTCTACTTCCAAATTAAGGATCTCTGTTTCAGGAGTTGTTGGGTTTCTTTAGATGTGGAATTTGCCACATCATCACTGCACAGATGGAGAAACTTGAGCATCAAGCTGTCCTTCCAGCTGTGATCACAGCTAGTGTGGGGACCCCGTCCTCTGATCTTCTGGGGTGTGGGGTTGCCTTGCCCTCATGAACAGGTGTGGAGGGCAGGCCCTGGGTGTCACCTCTTAGAGGGTGATGCTGCTGTTCTGCCTCTCTAGTTGCCACAAGAGAAAATTGTTTTTTTAATATTTTGCCAAAAAAAGGTTCAACTTCCTTTAGATAATTTAGGAATATTTTATATTTAGACCACTTAAATTTTTAAATTTGAATTTACGTGTATCCAGCAATTGGTCAATGAATTCTTTTTCTAATTTGGAATATTGTTTTCTGTCACAGTGATTTAATAATTGTTTATCTCTATTTAAAAATAAGCTTTTTTAATATCTGAAACTTAGGAGTTTCCCAATTCATTTAGGATTTCAATTGTCTAGTTCCAGTTGTTAAGTGAAAATGTTCTCCAAAATACTTTATTATAAAAATTTTAGTCTTCAGGTAAGAACGTTGATTTTTACATAAAAAAGTCATTGTGTTATATTCAAGTAATTCTTATAGCTGACATCATATGTCATATGTTTGACTCTGAGGCATGATAACTTAGTGTTTTGAACCATGATCTAAGCAGAAACCTAGACAACCTGGATTTGAATGCTAGCTCAGCACTTCTAGCTGTGGTACTTTGAGCAACATATACCATACCTTGGTGCTTCAGTTTTCTCATTTGTAAAATAGGAATAATAATACTTTATAAGTTGGTGAACATTCAATAATTTAATGTATGTAATGCTTAAAGAAGTACCTACCACATAGTAAGTGATGATATTAAAAGATAAGAACTCATGTTATTATCAAATTACATAAAATATTATTTTAATTTCCCATGTTTTTAATTCATATGAAATATTTATTTTAGACTAAGGGTGACAGTCCATTACATAGCATAAGGTGGCTAAGAGTGATCCTGGATGAAGGCCATGCCATACGGAATCCAAATGCTCAGCAAACAAAAGCTGTACTTGATTTAGAAGCAGAAAGAAGATGGGTTTTGACAGGTAATGATACGGATTTTGAGATAACATATACTATCTCACTGGATTTTGAGATAGCATTTACTTTAGAAAAGTTAATTCCAAAATACATATTGTTAAGTAAGTTATGAGGTAACTTGTAAATTTGAAGTGGATATAAAGTCTTTCCAAAAATTAATTACAGAAATAATTTTATAAAACTGACTTTTTTTCATAACTGCGCATGATACAGCAACATTTGAATTATAGTTTATTTATAGAACAGTCACCAGCATAATTTTTCAACATTGGATTTGACACTTTAATTCTCCAATCAGAATCTTGATTTCTCTGTTTCCCATCTTGGAGCTTGTTTGCTACATGTGAACTGTACTGGAAGATGGGGACAAGAATATAAACTCAAAAATTATTTTTTTTCTTCTTTCTAGTGCTGCTGATTTAAAAATCTGATAAACAAATGTTCTTGATAAGGGGAAAGTTAAGTTTACGGGATCTGTGTTCTTTTTGTTAGTATGGCAAGTGAGAGCTAAAAGTTAGAGCCAGACTGGATTTTGAGATTGTCTGTATGTTTAACAAAGCATTATAGTCACAGCTTAATCGTGGGTATGCTTAGAACTAAGTGCCCATTGTCAAGTGTTGTCTCAGTTAATTGGGCCATGTGGATATTTTGACTGTGTACTCTTGCTGTAGAATTATAAGAGTTTTCTGTTCTCTTTAGGCACTCCAATTCAGAATTCTTTAAAGGACTTGTGGTCTCTTCTTTCCTTTTTAAAACTTAAACCATTTGTTGATAGAGAATGGTGGCATAGAACAATACAGCGTCCTGTCACAATGGGAGATGAAGCTGGACTTAGGTAAGTAATTCCACAGCTGATAGCTGTAAGCAATTGTTAGCAGCTTGAACCGGTTGCCACTTTCATTACCCCTTTAACCTGACTGTTGTGGCTTTCCTCTCCAAAACATGTTCACAGCTTAATGCATTTGACTCTCAAAATCTAAGTATTCTTGTTTATGGAGATGAAAATTTCTAACTATCACTAAAAGGTTAACCAGACTTTCCACTGATTTTAGTCAAAACTGTGAAGAAAGAGCAGAGCTATATGGTCTTTGTGTGTTGCTCTTACCCTCAAAACCACCATTAATAAACAGTAATAGGAAAAACATTATATGCTCAGAGAATCCAATATGCACTAAATTTTCATAACTGAGTGATAAGCTTTAGATCGTTTTAGATAGTGATAATTGAATGATGTGATAATACAGTGGCATCACCAAGAGTTTCTACAAAAGAGAAAGTTGTTTCTGGTGGAGATAGGTAAAAGTTGAGAACATAAAAGTCAACTTGGTGATAGCCATTTTAAAAGCAAGGTATTCGGCTAACGTGGTTCAGATATTTTGCTACAGTGGTGGGTTTCAGACAGGGTTTAGGATTCATTAGCAGTTTGTAAAATCATAAAGATGGCAACTAGCATTATAGCTGTTCATTACATAAAATGAAATAGAGTAGAAGATTTAATAAAACAGCAGAGTGTATCACACAGTATCATTTTGTGAAGTATTCATTTCTCTCATGTGTGTGTTTGTGTATGTGTTTGTTGGATAGAGTAAAATAAACTTCTTACTGTGAGTTACAGTGAAAAAGGTTCAAAAGCCACTAACGTAGCTTGCAGTATTATCTACTTGATTCCTTAGAATCAACTGTTTGAATTCTAATTTAAGAAATTGTATTTATATTTCAGTGTTAGGAAAATATCTTTTTTTAAAGAGTTGATATGCTTCCTTTTTTCCCTGATACTGAGAAAAGAGAGTGTAAAGGTTGTAGAATCTAAAAAGGCATTTATCCCTCTTCTGAATTGTCACATCATGTTTTTATTTTTGGTATTCATTATTTTATAAAAATTATTTACGTACCTTGATTTTCATATTACTGGAGAGCCTTTTTGAAGATAAGATCTTACTCATATTTATGAACTTACGATACTTACTATAATGCCTTGTGCGTAATAGGTGCTTATTAAGAATTTGAGTGTCAAACATTGGGTGATATAGCTGACAGAATTGAGACTTAAGTAAAAAGGGTTAGTGATTAGAAAAATGGGGAGACGAGTATAAGAAAAATAAGGACAGAATAAAAGATTAAACTGTGACAGGTACTGAATTGAGAGCAAATTTAGATGCGTTTTGTTGCTCTAATAATTTTCCCTGTAGAATATGTTTGTCATTATCAGATTGGATAAAAATCCCTAAACATTTTTTTTTTCCCAAATCTTTACTAAGTTTATAAAACTAACAGATTAATATATTTATTTTTGTTCTCATTGAATCAACTTATGTAGGAATAAAAAGTTATATAATTATTTGTTTTATTTTGACTAGGCGTTTGCAGTCCCTAATTAAAAATATTACACTTAGAAGAACAAAGACAAGCAAAATTAAAGGAAAACCTGTTTTGGAGTTACCAGAACGTAAAGTATTTATTCAGCACATTACACTTTCAGATGAAGAGAGAAAGATTTACCAGTCTGTGAAAAATGAAGGCAAAGCTACTATTGGAAGGTATGGAGAAAGAAAGTCATTTTAGAAATTAGTTTTTTTCTTTGTTAACTTTAATTGAAGAGCCTTTTTAAAAATGTAACTTATAAAAGCCTTCAGTACACTGAAGTATAATTTATTTTTAAGTATTCAAACTACTTTTTTACAAATTAATAGTTGGAGTGAAATAGTATTATAATTCACCAGGTAAGTAACTCCTACAGTTAGGCAAAAAAGTTTATGTGAAATGGCAAGTTTTGAATTGCTAGTCAGAAGACGTTGCTTGCTTCTATTCCTGTTTTTGTGACATGGAAGAAGATTAAAAGCATTGAAAAAAGTATACATAGGGAAAATAAACCTATTAAAGACTAAAACTTGAAATTTTTATAGTGCTCAGGGAAGATCATTTCACCAAGAAGGTAATATGTGGCAAAGGATTTAGAGAAGATTGGGGCTAGGGGACATTTCTGGCAGAGGGGAACAGCAAGTGTAAAGGTCCTGAATTGGGAGCAAACTAGAGAAACTTGAGCAACAAAGAGGCAACTGTGGCTGGAGACTGTGAGCAAGGTGGAAAATAGTAATGATGCTAGAGAGCTGTTGGAGTAGGGGCGGGTGACACTTATGTAAGGCATTGTGGCATATTTCAGGAACTTTGGCTTTTACTGTTTATGAGATTTAGGAACCTCTCAAGTGTTTTGAACTGCAAGAGTGACTTAATTTTAATTTTATTTTAAAGTATCACTGGCTGTTGTGTTATTTAGTAATAAGGCATAAATAGAACAGTTGGGACTTCTCAGGTCTCAGGTGGCGCTAGTGGTAAAGAAACTGCCTGCCAGTGCAGGAGACATAAGAACTGCAGGTTCGGTCCCTGGGTTGGGAAGATCCCCTGGAGGAGGGCAGGGCAACTCACTCCAGTATTCTTGCCTGAAGAATCCCCATGAACAGAGGAGCCTGGTGGGCTACCGTCCATAGGGTTGCAAAGAGTCAGACATGACTGAAGCGAGTGAGCACAGGGAGAACAGTGGCAGTAATCAAAGTAAGAGATGATGGTGTTTTTTTACTGCAGTAGTAGTGATGAGGAGGGTGAGAAATGCCTAGGTTTTGTTATATTTTGAAGGGAGAGCCAACAGAACTTGCTGATTTATATAGTGTGGGGTGTGAGAGAAGTGGAAGATTACTGCAAGGTTTTTCACATGAGTGACTAGAAGGATGAAATTGCCATTTGCAGAATATATCTATGGGAGGAGCAGAATTTTTTCAGGGAAAATGAGAAACTCCACTTTGGACACATTGATTCTGTGATCCCTGTGTGTTTTCCAAGTGGAGATGTCACATACTCAGTTGGATATGAGGTTAGAGTTCATAGGAATTATCTTGGTTTGATACACATTTGAAAGTCACCTGTGTGTAAATGATAATTAAAGCCACGGGACTGGATAAGGTCACCAAGAGAGTGAGTGAAGTTAGAGAAGAGTTCTAACAAGACAGAAGTAGCTGGTGAGGTAGGAGGAGGCTTCTACTTCAGTATCTGGCACTCAAAAGGAATTTCTTAAACTGAAATAATGATTTTCAGTGTAAGAAGTGATGCCAGGAAGTAGTTAGACTATTGGTAAATGTTATTGTGTTTGAAAGATTGAAAAAAAAAACAACTTTATTGAAACTGTTCTTAAATAAGTATTTTAAAAATATCTTAATAGGTAATACATTTACAAACATTGAGCAGTTACTAGGTGTTAATGCATCTGAGAGTGCTTTATGTGTATTAATTCACAGCAGTTCTATTAAGTCAGTACAAAGATTACCTACATTGTACTGAGGAAGAATCTGAGGCATGGAGGCAGTTAGTTGACTTACCTTGTGTCACACAGCTAGTGACAGAGCTGGTGCTTAAACTCAGGCAGTTTGATTCTAGAATTTGTAAGTTTAATCTTTATATTGCCTGTTCTTGCATTGTTGTTGTTGTGTGCGTGCTCAGTTGCATTTGACTCTTTGTGACTCCATGGACTGTGTAGAACGCCCGGGCAAGAATACTGGAGTGGGTAGCCATCTCCTGCTCCAGGGGTTCTTCCCGACCCAGAGATCAAACCCAAGTTTCCTGCGTCTCCTGCATTGGCGGGTGGATTCTTTACTACTGTGCCACCTGGGAAGCCTGTATTCCTGAATACTGAGAAGCATTTGTTGCCATAATACTACCCTTACAAACAATATTAGCACATATATATCGTTCATTGTAGTTCCGCACCATTGTAAATGCTTTGCATGTGGTAACTTTTTTAATATAGCAATCCTATTAGGTATGTATTATGCCACTGTTACAACTGAGGAAGCTCAAGGCACAGGTTGAGAAACCTGCCCAAGGTTTCACAGTTAAACTGAGAGTCAGGTTTTGAATTCAGATAGTTTAGCTCTGAAGTCTGTCCTCTTAACCCTTAGGCTATATTTCTTCTATTGCCTTAATACTTAAATATCAGATTGCCTTGTTATATAATGGTATATAATTTTTGGATCACTCATTCTTCCTTCAGAAACTTTATTGTCTTTTTTCTATATTTTATATTGAATCTTTCCCTTGAAAACCTTGATTTTATTTTTAAGAAAAGTCCAGCAATTTCACGAGGACCTCTCTCTGTTGATTTTTTTTTTTCCCCTGGAACAGATGGTACCATTTAAATCTGTAGACTCCAGGTACCCCTGTACCCCACTTTGGGAAAGTTTTCTTAAATATTGCTTTCTGCTCCATCATTTTATTTCTCTCTGTGTAGGTTGGATAGTCTTTGTTTTTTCATAGGTATCATTTTACTCTAATCTTTTATATCTTTCTGTTTAATTTTGCTTTTTTTCAATCCTGTTTCCCACATTCTTTCCTGTGTTTTTATCAATGGCTAGTCCAGTGGCTCAGTGGTAAAGAATCCACCTGCAATGAAGGAGACAGGGGTTTGATACCTGTATGGGGAAGAATCCCTGGAGGGGGCCATGGTAACCCACTCCAGTATTCTTGCCTGGAGAATCCCATCGACAGAGGAGCCTGGTGGGCTACTGTCCATATGGTCACAAAGAGTCAGACATAACTGAAGCGACTGAGCACATACCCACACAGTCTCTTTTATGCTGGCTTTGCTGTGGCCTTCTCTGATAGTTCACTTTTCTCTTTCTCACTCTTTAGCTGTACCAGGCTCGTTTTTGATCTCTGTTTTGTTTTGCCATACCTTTTCAAAGTTTTGTCTCTGCCTTAAGCTATTGGTGTTTTTTTAGGAGGAACTGTTTTATCGAGTGGTATTATCATGGCAGAATTCTTGGTCATAATTTTTAATTTGTTCTATGGAAACTTTTTTCTGGTGAGTTTTCTTTCTCCCTTGATCTGTGCTGATTATTACTCTTATATGAATGTCCTGAGTTCTTTCTGGACTAGCTTTTTGCAAGAGATTCATCATACAAAGGGATAGGAATCATAGCTGTATCTTTGACTGGTAGGAAATATATCCTATTTAATTATGACTCAGGGTGTTACATGTGAGTTCTTTCAACAGAGATCAGAAGCTTTAGGGTTCCCTATGATATGGAATGCTGTGCTTGTAGTATTTTCTGGAAAAAAAACAAACACACACACTAGGTGAGTGTGTTTCCTTATTCAGTTTGTCTTCCCTCTGTCCTGGTATAAACTTGTCCTGGGATGTTCAAACCATGAGCCATGCACCCTATTTTTGTTTCTGCATGTAAGAGATGGTGGTTTTCTCCTTAGGGCATGCTGCCTATTTTGAAGAATTGTGCTCTGGCAGGTCTGCTTGAGATCTGCAGTCATCTCTCTCATTATCTTCCTATTTGACATTACCTGTAGTTTGCAGCCATTTCTCATATACTTTGCTTTATTGGTGTAAATCTCATGGTTTCATTAAAGGTAAGAGTTTACTTTTCTGTTTTCCATTCTTGTTTTGAAGTGATTTCTAGGGAAGAAGAGAACAATGCTATTTGTGTGTGTGTGTGTGCTGTTTTAGAATAGGAAATACTATTTTTAGAGGCCTTCATAGTATTTAACATTTTTACCTCTAGGTATTTTAATGAAGGGACTGTCCTTGCACACTATGCAGATGTCCTGGGTCTTTTGCTTAGATTGCGGCAGATTTGTTGTCATACACATCTTCTTGCAAATGCAGTGTCTTCCAGTGGTCCTTCAGGTAGGTAAATGTGATTGGTTTACACATTATATTTATTAGAGATATTTAAGTCAAAATAAGAAATTGTTCATGTGGCCTAAATTTGGTTTGTCAAATGAACATTGATTTTTAGTATAGGACTGAACTGGAAATATACTCAAAAACCTCTTTAACAATGAAATGGAATATTAATGAGGTTTTCCAGGTTTTCCAATGATAGTCTTAGAAGAAAGGATCAAATTGCCTTTTATTCTATGGTAGTACCTGCAGATTGTGTTATAATATTGTTTCTGTGTAAGGTATGTTATGTGGAACTTCTGAATTTTTCTTAAAAATTCAAATTTAAGTCATGCTTTTTACCTATGATAAAAAAATAAAAGACTAAGAACTACCCAAGCAAAACTTTACCCTATATAAGGAGGATTAAGATTGTCTAGTCGTATTACAAGTCTTCCTCTGAAATTAATTATTCAGCCTTTTCTCTAGGGAATGATACACCTGAAGAACTACGAAAGAAGTTAATAAAGAAGATGAAGTTAATTCTGAGCTCAGGTTCTGATGAAGAATGTGCAATTTGCTTGGATTCTTTAATGGCCCCTGTCATAACACATTGTGCACATGTCTTCTGTAAACCTTGTATTTGCCAAGTCATTCAGAATGAGCAGGTGAGTTTTATGCCTAGTACAAATTCCGTGTTTGATGGTGTGGAGTTCCAGTGATGAGTATAGTGAAAACCCAAGCCCAACAAAGACTATAAGGAGTTTTTCATTTGGGTTTGCTAGTGCACCTTTTATAGTTAATTTTATCAGTGTTTATATTTCATGTAACTAAACTCTTGTCATATAAAAAGACATAGCTTTGGAGGTATATTTCACAGTCAGTGTTTTAATTCTACTTACTCTTCAGATCATTTCTAAGAAATAGACTTATAATGTGAGACACAAAGGTAATTTAAAATTTTCTAGTAAAACAGATCAATTTTTATAATGCATTTTTATTTATCCAGTATATCTAAAATATAAAAATTATTAATGAGATGCCTTATATGATTTTTTTTAAACTTAGGAGTTCAAAATTCAGTGGTATTGTGCACTTAAAGCACATCTCAATTTGTCTTTGCCATATTCAAACAGCTTAGTTGCCATGCCATGGCTATTGGACTGTTATGTCTAGGTAGGTCTAAATTTATATGAAGTGGAATAATCCTTTAAGCAATCCTTTTAAAGTATAATTTTTTTAAACATTTTTATGGAGAGGTAATATACATACAGGGGAAAATGCACCTCTTGATTGTACATATTTTCAGAATCTTTTGTATTGTAATGGTATTTGGTATGTAGTTCTTTTAGAGATAATCTTATTAGTATGCCAGACAACTGCTTTGAATGAACCTGCTAGGACTTAACACATCTGAACTACTTTATAAGCTATTAAGAAGGAATTGTTTTTCTTCTAAAGAATAGTTTCAGTTAGTATGCTGAATTTTAATTAGCTCAAGAAACTGTTACTCATAGTTTCTTTATTTGGCTGAAAATAATATTTATTGTTTCAAGCTCTTGCTGCTTGTCAGGATTACCTACTTTTGCTCTCTTACCAATCCCACTTCCTACATTAGAACATTATATCTGCCTGGAGTTCAGCATGTACAGATTTATCTCAAATGGATGAATCTAATAAAAGGTTTAATAAAATGCTGACTATTAGGGATATGGAATTTACCTTGCCTTTTAAACGTTTTAGGTAAATTTACATTTCTGTTCCTTTGTTAAGTGTCACTCGTACTTTGTTCTTTCTTATATAGCCTCATGCTAAATGCCCTTTATGCAGAAATGATATACATGGAGACAGTTTAATAGAATGTCCTCCAGAAGAATTGGCATGCAACACTGAGAAAAAGTCTAATATGGAATGGACATCCAGTTCGAAGGTAAATATACATGTGCAAATATTTCAATGTTTGTTTTATGTTTATATAAATAATCATATTTAAAAATAATAATTCTGCTTTTAATCTTGTCACTTGAGCATTATACTTTGTTGGTGGTTACTGGCTTTTTGTTTATATCTAGTGGTGAATTTAAGGGGAGAGAGAAAGGGTTCAGATTATGAAAAATATGATAGTCTCAATTTTTTAAAAAAATTAGTGATCTTTTACATTTGCATTTTGGGGAGGTTATAATATGTCAGAACCTTTCTCTTCCCATTTAAAATGGAACCTAATGGGTGTCCTAATTTTTTTCAGATTAATGCTCTAATGCATGCATTGATCGATTTAAGAAAGAAGAACCCCAACATAAAAAGTTTAGTTGTTTCTCAGTTTACAACATTTCTGTCTTTAATAGAAACACCCCTCAGGTAAGTTAAACAGTGTTTTTCACTTTGAGCAAAAGGATTTTATATAAATGTTTTAATTTGAATCACAAAAAAAACACATTATTTCTGTTTTAGCAGTTTTATTCATCCATCTAAAATAACAGTAACAATAAAGAATATTCTTGAGAACTTAGAATTTTAAAGTTTAAGTCTTGAATTTATAGGAAAAAACGTTGACTGTAGAGCCTGACATATTAGTAGATGATTAGTACATATTTGTCAGAAGAAATGAATGAAAAAATTGGTTTAATGAAAAGATTACAATTACTTAACATGTTTTTATAGTGTAGTAACTTACTTGTCTCTTTTGTCCCCTCCATTAGAGCCTCTGGATTTGTATTTACTCGTTTGGATGGTTCCATGGCCCAAAAAAAAAGAGTTGAATCAATTCAGTGTTTTCAAAACACTGAAGCAGGGTCTCCAACTATAATGCTTCTGTCCTTAAAAGCAGGTGGAGTTGGTTTGAATCTTTCTGCAGCTTCTCGAGTTTTTTTAATGGATCCAGTAAGTAATTTTATAGACTTTTTGATCTGTTACTACCTCTTTACCAAATAGTTTTTTGTTTATTTTTTTAAAAGACCTTTATAGTTGTAACTGATTGTGAAAATGCTTAGGCAAACTTTAGAAATAGATAATAACTTAGGAAATGTGTTTTGAGGGCTTTCTCTTTAAGTGCTTCACATAAATCAACTGAAATTCTCACAACATCTCTGTGAGTAGATCTTGTTACTTATCCCTATTTTACAGGTGAGGAGACTGAAACTGAGATGTGAAATAACTTGCCCTATCACACAGCTAGTAATACACAAATCAGGATCTGAGTCCATGTTCATAAGTACTGTGCTGTGCTTTTCTACTGTTCTTCTATATACAGAATATATTCTGTTATGTCTAATGCTTTAGGGAAGTGTTTTCATTGATTTGGCCCATGAATAATGAGATCCTATTTTGTATCAGGGAATCTTCCAGATGTGGAATCTGGCTATAAACAGAATAGACAAAGTAGCCACCATCATGGTACTAATAGTCTCAAGCTTTAATGTGCATAAGAATTAAGAAATACAGCTTGACCTCTGTCCTCAAATTTAGGAGTTCCTAGATGAGACCCAGGAAACTGCATTTTTATATGGGTGCAGGTAGTCCAGCATCACAATTTAGAAACAAATAACATTAACGGAATGTTTTGGGTAAATTTTAATGTCTGATACAGTTCAGTCACTGTGTGTGAAACAGGCCTAGGGATAGAGTGGGAGCTAAAATTCACTCTGAACTTGACTCATCAAACTGTGTGACTTAGAGTTGCATCCCCATAGGAGCACTTTTTCTTGATTGTACAAAGGGCTTTTTTGGACTGGAAACCCTCTGAACTAATTCAGTTTCTAATTTGTATTGTGTTCTGTTTTGCCTAGAGGAAACCCTGTTCTATTTCTGTGTAACCACAGACTTAATTAAGGTTTGTAGTTTTAACTTGCTGCCTGAAACTCAGAAAATTCATAACAAAGAAATTTTACTAAGATCCAAATTTTGAATTATTCTGGATACACAATCTAGTTGAAGCATATACCTGTTACCAAGGTTTTTTTTTTTTCTCACCTGAGGGTAACCTTTCCAGTAATATCACAGCCATAAGCCATACTCAGGCATTCATGGATTTCATGTTAATGCCATGGGGATGGCAGTGTATTGTATTTTCTTGCCTTAGTTCTGTGGATGAAGTTTTAAATATCTGCTGGAGTTCTGGTATTATGGTTATTATATAAACTATGCATTGTAACTATAGATAATAATTCTAGAAGCTGATTTTTGGAACAAATTCCCAATTTTTTTTTTCTTTGGTTATAATCTTAGTACTTGATAAGAAAGAGGTTGTTAATACCAAATACAGTAATTTAATTATTATTATAAAGTTGACCAGAGACTAAACTCTTTGAACTGTTATAGTTTTAGAAAACTTACAGAATGTTAATAGTTTCATAGTAAGTTGATTGTTTTTCATTGAACATTTTAAGTTTCAAATATTGTTTCTAACTTTAAAACAAAAGCCAGGTCCCCAAAAAATAAGATTCAGTGGGAAAAAAATTGCTCATGAAAATGTTTTACATCTTTATGGAGTATTATATAAAAGATAAGATAAATTTTGATATTTCATTATGAACTTTTGATAAAGTTAATTGCTTCCTTCATCACTGCCTGTGAGAATGGGAGCTGTCAGTTTTCTATTACCATGAGGTAAATTTTATTATACATCTTAGTCATACTTGTTATATACTGCCATTTCACCATGAGGTTTCTAGACAAAATACAGACAGCAGAAAGGAACATTTTATCTGGCCTTTAGTATGATGATTTTAAAGTGTGTCCAGTTGCAAACTACAAAATATTCACAGAATATGACTCTCAGTTTTAGAAAATCATAAGCTACATAAGTCCTTTAAATCTAACTTCTATACCAAAAAACAATCCCAAAATCAAATTATAGCAAGTTAATAGTTAAAAAAATCTCCTTTTCTCTAGATCTCAGTTCAGTTCAGTTCAGTTCAGTTCAATCGCTCAGTCGTGTACGACTCTTTGCGACCCCATGAATCGCAGCACGCCAGGCCTCCCTGTCCATCACCAACTTCCGGAGTTCACTGAGACTCACGTCCATCGAGTCAGTGATGCCATCCAGCCATCAAATCCTCTGTCGTCCCCTTCTTCTCCTGCCCTCAATCCCTCCCAGCATCAGAGTCTTTTCCAATGAGTCAACTCTTTGCATGAGGTGGCCAAAGTACTGGAGTTTCAGCTTTAGCATCATTCCTTCCAAAGAACTCCCAGGGCTGATCTCCTTCAGAATGGATTGGTTGGATCTCCTTGCAGTCCAAGGGACTCTCAAGAGTCTTCTCCAACACCACAGTTCAAAAGCATCAATTCTTCGGCGCTCAGCCTTCTTCACAGTCCAACTCTCACATCCATACATGACCACTGGAAAAACCATAGCCTTGACTAGACGGACCTTTGTTGGCAAAGTAATGTCTCTGCTTTTGAATATGCTATCTAGGTTGGTCATAACTTTTCTTCCAAGGAGTAAGCGTCTTTTAATTTCATGGCTGCAGTCACCATCTGCAGTGATTTTGGAGCCCAAAAAAATAGTCTGACACCGTTTCCACTGATTCCTCATCTATTTCCCATGAAGTGATGGGACCAGATGCCATGATCTTCGTTTTCTGAATGTAGAGCTTTAAGCCAACTTTTTCACTCTCCACTTTCACTTTCATCAAGAGACTTTTTAGTTACTCTTCACTTTTCTGCCATTAAGGGTGGTGTCATCTGCATATCTGAGGTTATTAATATTTCTCCCGGCAATCTTGATTGCAGCTTGTGCTTCTTCCAGTACAGCGTTTCTCATGATGTACTCTGCATATAAGTTAAATAAGCAGGGTGACAATATACAGCCTTGACATCCTCCTTTCCCTATTTGGAACCAGTCTGTTGTTCCATGTCCAGTTCTAACTGTTGCTTCCTGACCTGCATATAGGTTTCTCAAGAGGCAGGTCAGGTGGTCTGGTATTCCCATCTCTTTCAGAATTTTCCACAGTTCATTGTGATCCACACAGTCAGAGGCTTTGGCATAGTCAATAAAGCAGAAATAGATATTTTTCTGGAACTCTCTTGCTTTTTCGATGATCCAGCGGATGTTGGCAATTTTATCTCTGGTTCCTCTGCTGTTTCTAAAACCAGCTTGAGCATCTGGAAGTTCACGGTTCACGTATTGTTGAAGCCTGGCTTGGAGAATTTTGAGCATTACTTTACTAGTGTGTGAGATGAGTGCAATTGTGCGGTAGTTTGAGCCTTCTTTGGCATTGCCTTTCTTTGGGATTGGAATTAAAACTGACCTTTTCCAGTCCTGTGGCCACTGCTGAGTTTTCCAAATTTGCTGGCATATTGAGTGCAGCACTTTGACAGCATCATGTTTCAGGATTTGAAATAGCTCAACTGGAATTCCATCACCTCCACTAGCTTTGTTCATAGTGATGCTTTCTAAGGCCCACTTGACTTCACATTCCAGGATGTCTGGCTCTAGGTGAGTGATCACACCATTGTGATTATCTTGGTCATGAAAATCTTTTTTGTATAGTTCTTCTGTGTATTCCTGCCACCTCTTCTTAATATCTTCTGCTTCTGTTAGGTCCCTACCATTTCTGTCCTCTATTGAGCCCATCTTTGCATGAAATGTTCCCTTGGTATCTCTATAATTTTCTTGAGATCTCTAGTCTTTCCCATTCTGTTGTTTTCCTCTATTTCTTTGCATTGATTGCTGAGGAAGGCTCTCTTATCTCTTCTTGCTATTCTTTAAAACTCTGCATTCAGATGCTTATATCTTTCCTTTTCTCCTTTGCTTTTCACTTCTCTTCTTTTCACAGCTATTTGTAAGGCCTCCCCAGACAGCCATTTTGCTTTTTTGCATTTCTTTTCCATGGGGATGGTCTTGATCCTTGTCTCCTGTACAGTGTCATGAATCTCTCTCCATAGTTCATCAGGTACTTTATCTATCAGATCTAGTCCCTTAAATCTATTTCTCACTTCCACTGTATAATCATAAAGGATTTGATTTAGGTCATACCTGAATGGTCTAGTGGTTTTTCCCTACTTTCTTCAATTTAAGTCTGAATTTGGCAATAAGTTCATGATCTGAGCCACAGTCAGCTCCTGGTCTTGTTTTTGTTGACTGTATAGAGCTTCTCCATCTTTGGCTGCAAAGAATATAATCGGTCTGATTTCGGTGTTGACCATCTGGTGATGTCCATGTGTAGAGTCTTCTCTTGTGTTGTTGGAAGAGGGTGTTTGCTATGACCAGTGCATTTTCTTTGCAAAACTCTATTAGTCTTTGCCCTGCTTCATTCCGTATTCCAAGGCGAAATTTGCTTGTTACTCCAGGTGTTTCTTGACTTCCTACTTTTGCATTCCAGTCCCCTATAATGAAAAGGACATCTTTTTTGGGTGTTAGTTCTAAAAGGTCTTGCAGGTCTTCATAGAACCATTCAACTTCAGCTTCTTCACCTTTACTGGTTGGGGCATAGACTTGGATTACTGTGATCTCAAGAGAAGGCAATGGCACCCCACTCCGTGATCTCAAGGGAACTTTAAAAAGAAGAAAATAACTTCCTAAGTATAAATTGTACTGTGAACTTGTCATCTACTTACTCATTTATGATTCTGTTTCTGTTTTCCGTTGGTACTTTGTTGTATAAATTTTCCTTTTCTCCAAAAACCCTATTTTCAGCTTCAAGAATCATTCCATAGTTTAGTTTAAAATTTAATGATCCCACCCTGACAATTCATATTATTTCAAAACCACTTGACTCCTATCTTCTAGACTGAAAAGCTCTTTGATATCCTTCTTGCTTATTCTTCCCTTTTCAGTGCTCCATTGTTTTATTCTTTACCATAAGAGAGTCCCTATGATAATGCTTATGTTAATTAGCTAATGTTACTTTCTTAGATCAGTTTTGAAGTCAAACTGATTTCAAATATATATACTGAAAATTATATTGCAAAGTCTTAAATAATTTTTAGGACTTTTGACTACTCCTGAAATCTTTTTTTGTACTTTTTACATAATGAGTGGAGGAAAATGAAAGAAAAAGAACAAAGACCAGCAAAAAGGGAGAAAACTTTTTCATTAAATGGACTCACCTGTCTTTTCTGATGTAAATTATTTCGGAGCATGTATAACCTTCCTCTGTTAAGCAAATATAGTTTGACTTGAAAGTGGGTTGATAAGAAACTGGAAAGATATTAGTTGACTACTCAACAATCATTTATACTGTATGATTTCTATTTTTCAGACCCTTACTTAGATACTGGAGGCAGTGGAGTGAAATGACAGGGGAGAGAACACCTGCCTATCATAGTAGTGATTGGGGAAGGCAGTCAGGGGTGTGTGTGGATTGTTTTGTTCCCAGAACATTTATTAGTATTGTCATTATCTGAATTCATTCAGAAAGATTTCAGTCAGTAAAAGGTGAATGAATAATACTGCAACAAAAGGACTTGTATAGAACACATACAGACTAGGTGGTAGTGATGCAATTCATGTTCTTACTAGGCCTGGAATCCAGCTGCTGAAGATCAGTGCTTTGACAGATGCCATAGACTTGGCCAGAAGCAAGAAGTTATTATCACAAAAGTGAGTTTTTAAGATACCTATTTTAAAATTAGGTTGTAAGATTTTAAAAACTACATAAATAGTGTGTGAGTTTATTGTTATAAAATATTGAAATAGAATTATGCGGAGCAAACTATAAGGGACATCTTTATTCTGGTCTTGTTAATTTTGTTTTTATGTGAATTGCTTGCTTATATCTTTTGCCAAGTTTTCATAAAGACAAATACAGTTTTATAGTATAAAGGACTTTATAAATTCTGGTTTTAAATGTTTTGTTGTATGTATTGAAAATTTTTTATCCCAGGCTCTTGTTTATCTTTGAACTTTGTGTTTTTTTGTCATGAAAGTTTAGAAATTTTTATGATTTAAAATATGGCAGCCTTTTTCTTTATATCTCCTGGATTTTTGAGGTCTTGCTTAGAACAGAAGACTTTTATCTTCAAATTTTAAAAATGAATCTTCTGTAAGTTATATAAACTGGAGGGGTGCTGTGCTTAGTCTCTTAGTTGTGTCTGACTCTGTGCAACCCCATGGACTGTAGTCTGCCAGGCTCCTCTGTCCATGGGGATATTCCAGGCAAGAATACTGGAGTGGGTTGCCATGCCCTCCTACAGGGGATCTTCCCAACCCAGGGATCGAACCCAGGTCTCCTGCATTGCAGGTGGATTCTTTATCATCTGATCTACCACTGGAAGTAGTGTTTTATAAAAATATCAATAAAAATTGTCATATTCAAAATTTGGAAAATGTTACCCCCCAAAATCTCATGTAGTTCTGATTCTTTTGAAATATTTTACTTTTTGTTTATGATTCATGATATGGATCTAACTTTCTTGTTTTCAAATGAAGAATCATTTGTTACATTACCATTTTTAAGTCCCATCTTTTTTTTCCTACCAATTTGAAATGTCACGTCTTCATAAATTCATATATATTACATGGGTCTCTTTCTGGACTCTGTTCCATTTCATTGATCTCTTTTCCTGTTCCCAGGACAATGTTACTTTAATAATTTCTATGGTTTTATAAAGTATGCCTTGATATCTAATAGAGCATAGTGCTCTCACTACCCTTCTTTTTGAAAATTGTGTTGGTTTTTATGATTTAGTCATGAATTGAACTTTGGATTTGGATTACCGAATCCCATTTAAAAAATCTTGTTTGGGATTTACTAAATTTATGATTAATTTGAAAACTGTATTCTTTATAAATCAGGAGTGTTCCCATATAAGAACTTGGTAACATTTTATAACACAATTTGTCATTACAGTAACTGGGACCTCTTGTACAGTGTTAAATAGTAGTAGTGATAGTAGTCATTCTTGACTTGTTCCTATCTTTGTTGGAAATACTTTTATTGTTTTACATTAAGTATGGTGTTCTTGGTAAGTTTCTAGTAGATGTCCTTAATGATATTGAGGACATTTATTTCTAGGTTAATGAGGATTCTTTTTAAAATCAAAGTTTTTAGTCAGGAATAAATATTGAACTTTATCACATTCTTCTTTGGTATTTATTGAGATGATCACATTTTTTCTCTTTTAATTTTCTGAATTATGCCAGATGAAGGTATATTCTTTCTGGGAAAATCTTACTTGGCTTTTTAAATATGCTGAATTTATTTTGCTAATATTCCAGCTACAGTGTTGTCCATAAAGTTTGCTTTTTTTATATGTTGCTCTTATCTGATGATAGAGTTATAACATGTCCTTATAGCTATATTCTTTATACAGGAGAAATACACTGAGTAATAGGGGAAAATGGCACTCATCTCTAGCTATCATACCATATTCTAATATTACCACTGTATATTGAGGAAAAGAGGGATAGTGAAACAGTTTGTAATAGATTACTATTGATCATTTTTGACAGCTACATAATACTATAAGGAAGCAGATTCCTTTAGAGTAGGGCATTATTTTCATTAGGTCTCAGTTTTTTAATTAAAGAATTTAAGTATTGTGACCTATAAAGTACCTAACCAATTTAACTTTGTTTTTCTTTTTACAGTTCATTGTGAAGGATTCTGTTGAAGAAAACATGCTGAAAATACAAAACACGAAGAGAGAACTTGCAGCTGGAGCCTTTGGAACTAAGAAAACAAATGCGAGTGAAATGAAACAAGCTAAAATCAATGAAATCAGAACTTTAATTGATTTATAAATTTGTGGAATTTGGTAAGCTCAGTTTAATCAGATACATACACAAGTTTTAGAAATGAGAAAAATGCAGTTCTAGAAATTATATCTAGAGTATGTCTGCTAAAGGGGGCATATTTTATATTAGTGAAGAGGTATTACTAATCGCCTTCTATATATGAACCTATTTTTAATGATATTTCAAATAGCAATAAGTTCTGTTATATGCCGTGGCCTAAAATAATTTTTTTGGGAGAAAAAGTTACTTTTATTCAACTTTTCATATTATCTATGCTGAGTATTTTCATGTATCTCCCAAGTACTCAGCTTTTTCATATTTCCAAAAAAGTCAAACCTTTTATACTTTGACCAAATAGAGAGTTATTTTCTATGTTGACACATTTGGTTAGTCACCAAAGCCTCCCATTTGTGATGCTGTGGATTCACAATCCTTGTAAACGATTAATATGTACACAGACTAGACAAGAGATTGATTTTATTGGACCTTTGAAAACCATATATGCATTCCAGAACATTACATGAGAGACCAAAGTCCAGGTTAGCAAGTTACCTGGTTTTTGTTTGGTTTTGTTCATATATGTGTGTGTGTTTTGGTTTATTTTTCTTTCACAGTATCATTGAGAGAAATTCAAATAAGAAAATTCAAAAATTCAAATAAGACTTACAATTTTATGTTCATGAAAAAAAATTAGGGTTTGTGTTAGAGCAGAATTCTCTCCATTTAGTCAGGTGGTACTATTCTTTTTATTTAAATGTAACTTGATGTGTTAGTGTGTAAATACAGTCTGTGGGGATGAGAAGGAACCAGTTCTGCCCAGTTTGATTTGACTATTTAAATTATGGAGTTGCTGAATAGATATTTCTATATATAGATAATATTATTTATGTGCTTTAAAAAAAAACTTTATAAATTTTTATAATTCAGAAGACTACTATATGTGAGAGGCATGATATCTGGATGGAAGTTGGGTTGGATGACCTCCAAAATTATTTCGACTTTTAAAGACATCTTAATCCCTAAATGGAGAATTCTCTTTGGTATTATGTTTAGAATCAGAGTTTGATTTTGGAACTTGAGTAATTCACCCTTACACCTACTTATAGAATCAGTCATCATTTTCCTACTTTTTTGTTAATAATCAAACAGTAGCTGCCACAGAATTCTTGATAACTCTTTTAGTCATATTTAAAACAATCTATAACTTTATCAATCAGGTTAGGTAGTAAGTGGTGTTTTTTCCTTAAGGGAAACTTTATTTTTAATCCAAAGAAGGAAGAAATTGATAATTGTAACAGGAGAAGCTTCATGTTTGATGACACAAATTTAAGAACACCTTATATTTTACTTACAGTGTTGGAAGTGACTTGACTGAAAGATAAGAGGAGATTGGAGGCAGGGTTGTCTTCTAGGGCACACATCTTAGATTTAACACATATTTTATCACCAGCTAAATCCTTCCCTTCTCTGAGCCCTATCCTTTGCTCTAAGGGAACAGTGGATTAGACAGCAAGAATCTTCCCAGGCCTTTTTCTCTTCAGCAGCAGGTGATGAAAAGGACCAATAGACCTTGCTGCGACGATGAGAATGGAATTATAATTTGAGGTTGGTCCACTAGCATAAGGAGTGATAGAGAGGAACTAGCACAAAGAATCAAGTTGATCAGGATCTCATAAAACATGATAGATATACGGGTTCTCAATATACCAGTACTCTTGTAAGATTAAGTATAAAAAGAGTTTGCAGCAAAAAACACACTCTACTCTCCTTGCTTACAAAGGCAAAACCTTACAAACTCACTGTAAAGTGAAGACTGCTTCTTTACCCAAGCATTTACATACTTGTGTTTTTAAACACATTCATGTGACAAGTCATTTAAAAAATACCTTTTTGGTTTTATATAGTTCCATTAAGTGGTGTTAAATAAAAAACAAATTCGTCCTATGAGAATATATAAACTCCTGGAATGAAAAGTTCACATTATGTTTGTGCTGTTAACTCTGTTTCATTATTATGTAGAGTAATAGCTTTAGAAATATCTTGAAAATACTGTGTTTCCATTTGTGGTTCAAACTGGATTTTGTTTTAAATTTAAAATTAATAAAAGTTTCAAAAATTATTACTTTCTCAGTGCCATATTTTAATGAGTACCTTTTCTTTAAAGAATGTTTAATCTTTATAAATCTCATATTTCTGTTAAGATGTCTATTTTATATAATTATTTTTTACTGACAGTACATAAAAAGTACAAGTAGCTGAGAAAAATTGACTCATATTCCTGCCCTTTTTTAACTGACTTTCTTGTTTAGAACTCAGTGTATATATTTTAAAATTTTAAGTATCTTGATCTTAAACATTGGTTTCAGTTATTTTTATTTTCCCATCAGGCAGAAAAAAAGGAGCTGTGATAACAGCTATGTATAGTGGTATACTAGATACCACTATGGATTATAGACTTTGCCCTTTTTACAGCTCCACGATTGGGAATATCAAGAAAATAATCGTCTTATGTTTAAAACCAGTTAAGTACCAATAAAATTATACTCAGGTAATGCATATTTTCTTTTGGGGGATATCAAAGGCATTCACTGGTGTGGTTTTTTAAATTAATTTCAATTGGAGGCTAATTACAATATTGTAGTGGTTTTTGTCATACATTGACATGAATCAGCCATGGGTGTACATGTGTTCCCCATCCTGAACCCTCCGCCCCCCCAACTACACTCCCATCCTATCCCTCAGGGTCATCCCAGTGCACCGGCCCTGAACACCCTGTCTCATGCATCAAACCTGGACTGGCGATCTATTTTACATATGGTAATACACATGTTTCAATGCTCTCCTCTTAAATCATCCCACCCTCTTGCCTTCTCCCACAGAGTCCAAAAGTCTGTTCTTTACATCTGTGTTTCTTTTGCTGTCTCGCATATAGTGTCATCATTACCATCTTTCTAAATTCCATATATATGCGTTAATTAATATGCATCGGTGTTTTTCTTTCTGACTTACTTCACTCTGTATAATAGGCTCCAGTTTCATCCACCTCATTAGAACTGATTCAAATGCATTCCTTTTAATAGCTGAGTAATATTCCATTGTGTATATGTTTACCATAGCTTTCTTATCCATTCATCTGCCGATGGACATCTGGGTTGCTTCCAGGCCCTAGCTATTGTAAACAGTGCTGCGATGAACATTGGGGTACACGTGTCTCTTTGAATTCTGGTTTCCTTGGTGTGTATGCTCAGCAGTGGGATTGCTGGGTTGTATGGCAGTTCTGTTTCCAGTTTTTTAAGGCATCTCCACACTGAGTCGGACACGACTGAAGTGACTTAGCAGCAGCAGCAGCTTTTCTCACAGAGAAGGCGATGGCACCCCACTCCAGTACTCTTGCCTGGAAAATCCCATGGACAGAGGAGCCTGGAAGGCTGCAGTCCATGGGGTCTCAAAGAGTCGGACACGACTGAGCGACTTCCCTTTCACTTTTCACTTTCATGCACTGGAGAAGGAAATGGCAACCCACTCCAGTGTTCTTGCCTGAAGAATCCCAGTGACGGGGCAGCCTGGTGGGCTGCCGTCTATGGGGTCACACAGAGTTGGACACGACTGAAGTGACTTAGCAGCAGCAGCAGCAGCACACTGTTCTCCATAGTGGCTGTAGTAGTTTGC
The DNA here is from genome assembly GCF_029378745.1 of Bos indicus. Classification (NCBI taxonomy): domain Eukaryota; kingdom Metazoa; phylum Chordata; class Mammalia; order Artiodactyla; family Bovidae; genus Bos; species Bos indicus. The sequence goes on from NC_091760.1 coordinate 119,520,848, forward strand.
ATTCCCACTCACTGGTGTGTTTTTTATTCCTTAACAAAGGTCTGTTCATTAGTATTTGGAAAGAAGATTCATCAAAAACATGAGGACAATGATATGTTTGGCTTATTAATAAGAATTCAAATGCTTAACCTTAGGTTTTCAACTATATTAAACTTGTGGAGAAGGCAATGGCAACCCACTCCAGTACGCTTGCCTGGAAGATCCCATGGGTGGAAGAGCCTGGTAGGCTGCAGTCTGTGGGGTCACATAGAGTCGGAAATGACTGAAGTGACTTAGCAGCAGCAGCATATTAAACTTGAAAATATTTTCAAAAGGTGAAATACAACAGCTTTCCTTCATTTAATTCACCAATAAGTATGTATAACCTTCCTTACAAGTTCTACATTCTGGAATTCAGTACCTCATTTTTATGTTACTTCTAAATAAAAAGATCTTAAGATACTGATAGCTGTGAATAATGGTTGGGAGGCTTCCCTGCAGTAATGTCTACTTCAGAGGGAGAAACTGTGTTGATTAGAAACCCTGTTAGCAGACATAATGTTTTCTTCCATGTTAATGTATTTACACTTACTGTGTGGTAATAAGGGAGAACAGTCTTCTAGATGAAGCCATAATAATATGCTGCTTTTGAAAGGGCAGATGATTTCTTATTTCCAGTCAGATCTTTCAAAGGTTAAGATGGGATTTTAAAAAATCTCTTTTCCAGCTCCGTGTTGAACCTTCTTGATCAAGAATTTTCTGACAGATTTAAACCTGCTTCTACTTTTAAATATGAAAATTAATTTTTACATGAAAATATAATTTTAATAATGCATATGATTCAAATGTACATCGAACAGGACACCTCTATTAATCTGAACCAAGATATAATAACTAGGCTACACTGGGACTTCACTTAGAAGAACAGCAAATGTCAAAATGATTTCTTAAATTGGTAGATAAATTCTAGGGCATGTCTTTGCACAGTTGAAACCCAGTCTAGTATTCCAAGAGGGTATTTAATGTGATAAATGTGATATTAAAGGTCATCAGAGAGATTATATATTATTAAAATATGTGGGCCATTTGCTAAAGCAGAGACAGGACTAATGTTTTGAAATGTTTTCAGTAAGTTTGCCATCTTTTCAGCATTCTGTCAATAGTGTCTTAGAAAGGCAGATAAAATTAACTAGGCTACAGTTTGCTGAATGTTTAAACTATTTTACCCTTTTTGTTAGGGTAGGGAAGGGCTATTCCCTAATAGTACATCATAGGATTTTAAAACCACTGCAGTGAGGAGCCTGCACGCCACAACTAGAGAGCAGCCCCCACTCTCTGCAAGTAGAGAAAGCCCGTGTGCAGCAACAAGGACCCAGCACAGCCAAAGAAAAGTTACATCAGCCTTTTACGTTTAGAGCTCTTCTCTTATGCAGTGTAAAAAAATTGGGAACCAAAGGGAATAAGTAAACACAGAAAGTCTATACTAGATGATATATTTCATTCTCCTCACTCCCTAGTTAAGATGCTTTGATATCCTCAATTTTATAAAAAAAGGACTTGAGTCTTGTGATCTCGTGATACAGGTGGAGAGCTCCAAATTATTTGGATTGCATATTACATGGTCACAACAATAAGGCAGTATTAGTTATCTGAAGACTAGGTTTCTGTTCATCCCAACTAGGAGCACAGAAACCAAAAAAGGCTTCTAACCACCTAAAATAAAGTTCAATAAATCCATATACGTAATAGAAAAGGACCTAGTGTTCAAAGGCTCTGTTATTGAACATTTAACTCTTCCTATTTTTGTTCTAGGCAAACAGTAGTGAGAAGTGGTAGCTGGAAGACTGGACATTATAGAAGGAAACTTCAAAGTGAACACAGAATAAGTAAATCACAAGAGTTGAGTGGCTTAGTATAGGTGTATGCTAAGTGATGCATGCTAAGTCGCTTCAGTCGTGTCCGACTCTGTGCAGCCCTATGGATAGCAGCCCACCAGGCTCCTCCATCCACAGGATTCTCTAGCCACGAATACTGGAGTGGGTTGCCATTTCCTTCTCCAAGTTTCAGTCTATGAGACAAAACCAAACAGAAACAGTTCACAGAATATCCAACCTGCACTCTTCAAAACATCAAAGTCACAGGAGACAAGAAAAGTCTGAAAAGCCTCCGCAGACCAGAGGTTGCTGAGGAGACGTGAAAACTAAGTGTAACTCGGCATCCTGGGGGGATCCTGAAACAGAGGAAGGGGTTAGGGAACAACAGGTGAAATCAGAAGATAGGGTGGGCGAGGGGGAGGTCACAGAAACAGACTGACACTGCCCCCGAGTTGTGACAAACACCAGTATAACACAAGATGCCCACAGGGAGGGGGGAGACTGAGGGGTTCCTCGGGAACTCTACTGTCTTTGCAGCTTTGTGGTCAATCTACAGTTATTCCACAATAAAAAGTTTATTTAAAGAAAAATACTCCACCTAATCCACCAGTTATAATCTAGAAGAGAAGACTGGGGGGTGACTGTGCTTCCTCCCTGCCAGCAGCCTGTCCAGTGGTCTCCCCTAACCCCACCTGCTAGTACTCATCACTGAGGAGTGGAAGTCAGTCCTTACTTAAAAGACCTTTAGAAGCACTACTGCTGGGCACTGGAGATAAAACATATCCACCTTAATAATAACAATGAATCCCTTATGTAACACCTTACTCTGTGCCAGGCACTAGTCCAAGGGCACCTGACCTGAATTCATTTAATCCTCAAAACAATACTAAGAAATAGGTACTGTCGATGGCCACATACGTTGGCCATCAGCACATTTCTATTAACTCCATATTTGATTCTGGAACTATTAATGGAAAGCAAGACACATGGAAGGGAAATTGCCAGTAAGCTAGTTAAGTGGGGTGTAGTCAGGGGTTGAATCTAACAACTTGGCTCCAGAGTCCATGCTCTTAACCATTATTCTGTTGCCTCAGTAAAAAACATGGCCCCTATAGGGCAAGAGCTCAAATACTGGCAGAGTGGATAAAGTACTCTAAGGGAATGTGGTCGGATCCCAAGAAGGACTTCCTGTACGCAAGAGTAGCCTGTATTAGGGATGCAATATACAATAAACCTAATTAATACCACCATATGTTATATATGAAAGCTGTTACAAGAGTAAATCCTAAGAGTTCTCATCACAAGGAAAGCAGGATGTATTTTTTTCTATTTCTTCAATTTTGTATCTGTAGGAGATAATGTTCACTGCTGCTGCAGCTGCTAAGTAACTTCAGTTGTGTCTGACTCTGTGTGACCCCATAGACGGCAGCCCACCAGGCTCTCCTGCCCCTGGGATTCTCCAGGCAAGAACACTGGAGTGGGTTGCCATTTCCTTCTCCAATGCATGAAAGTGAAAAGTGAAAGTGAAGCCGCTCAGTTGTATCTGACTCTTAGCGACCCCATGGACTGCAGCCTACCAGGCTCCTCCATCCATGGGATTTTCCAGGCAAATCACTATGCTGTACGCCTTACGCTTACCCAGTGTTACATGTCATTCATATCCCAATAAATCTGGAAGGAAAAAAAAAGCATCTGAATTTTGAGGAAGAAAAAAAAAAAAGCCTGCATGTCTTCATTCTCTGATAACTCTCAAGATCAAGGTCCTGTGCCTTCTCTGGCTCTTGATTCAGTCTCCTAAGCACCAGGAAAAGCCCAACTCCAGGTGTAATGTCCTGCTGTGGATGAATGGAGGTGGGTAAAGGAGGGGTTTCTGCAGCACAGGAAAGACGCACAACCACTTGGGCTGGGAGGGTCCAGCGCACCGGGAGGGGATGGCTAGGAAGGCCCATCTCTTTGAGCAGTGGGTTACAGATCTTCCTATTTCTGGCAGACCTGCACGACTGATGGTGGGGTGGGGGGAGCTGAGGTAGAGGACAGTCTGAAAGGGAGCCTAGGTGGGGGGTATGGACAAAAGAAGGAACCAACTGGCCTGAAAGGAATGCGGAGGATAAGTGTTGAGGGTAGGTGGGCAGGAGACAGAGAAAAGATAAGCCTGAGGGCAATAACTGACTCCCTGCACCAAGACGGGGCTGAGCGTCCATGTTGTGAATGGGAAAGGGCAGGGATGGCTGGGAATTACCTTGGAGGAGGCAAACGAGACACAAGGATGACCTTTTAGCAAGTGTTGGATGGTCTAGCGTCGGGTTCCTGCCAGGGGGGTCGGAAGGGGTGACACCGGGCCCCAGGGTTCCTTCTGCGCAGCCCTTATCTCTAAAAGGATGCCGACCCTGAATACACCACAGTATTATATAGTCATATCATAGAAGTTTTCTCTCTTCTGGGCCAATAAAACAACTGTGAAAACAGGATAATTCTATATAGGCTTTTAAGATACAAAGTCTATACATTGTGAAGCTGAACTGTGTCCAAGCCAAAATTTATGACTTAACCCTATCCTTGAATTTTCTTACCCACTCATTTTTATAAAATTTCAGGCAGCCTATTTAGGAATGCCTTTTTGTAAAAAGTATTTTCCAAGTCCTATTTCAAGGCCATTGTCCTTATCTTCATAGCAAGCAAAATGAAAGCTTTTCCATTATTTGTTTCTGGCATTTATGGGTATATACAGAGAATACTCTTGATCTCTTGGCCCATTTCCCTGATCTCATCGTCTGTATTCATCATTCATTTGTTTAATGCAGAGCATAGCTTTAGATTTAGAACATACACAGATCTGAATCAAAGTTTTTAACCTTTCTTATTCTCTGATTACCAGAGAAATGAGAAATCTATATATACATTATAGGGCTGATATGAGAATTGAGCTATAAGTACCTAGTAAATATTGTCTTTGCTCATTGCTTTCTTACAGATTGTTTTCACTTAAAGAAGATTAAATTTCAGCATCAGAAACTCAGAGAAATAAATTATCAAAGGCTGAGCCAGCAGGGAAGCCCATCACATAACATACCCAAGTGTAAAAATAGTTAATAATCCATTTGTAGTAGAAAAAAAGCAGACTGTGGCAGACTTTTATTTAAGGGGAAACCAAGTCTTCCTTAGCTTGCAGCTGCTACTGCTGCTAAGTCACTTCAGTCGTGTCCTACTCTGTGCGACCCCATAGACGGCAGCCCACCAGGCTCCCCCGTCCCTGGGATTCTCCAGGCAAGAACACTGGAGTGGGTTGCCATTTCCTTCTCCAATGCATGAGAGTGAAAAATGAAAGTGAAGTCGCTCAGTCGTGTCCAACTCTTAGAGACCCCATGGACTGTGTAGCCTATCAGGCTCCTCCATCCATGGGATTTTCCAGCAAGAGTACTGGAGTGGGGTGCCATTGCCTTCTCCGCTTCCTTAGCTTAATTCCATACATTTCAGTGACATTAAAGAGGTAAATATTACAATTCATTTATAGATGTTATTTATGATAATATTGCCTATTCACTCAAGGGGCCAAGTTTGTCTTCTGGAAAGCCTTTACTAAATACAAGTTGAATCCCCTGCTATATAACAACATTGCACCATGCATCTTCTGAAAGCTCTGACTCCCTATTTAGTGTAAATACCTTCTTAATGTATCAAATGGTTCTCAAATGTCCCTTGGGTCACAGTCACTGCTTGATAGTACTTGGAATAGAAATACTATGGCCTCAACCTCAATCAAGGTCTACTGAATCATAATCTATAGTGATAAGCCTGAGAGACTGTACTTACAACTCCAGTGTCTTTCAGGAGCAGCCAGGTTGGAGACTGTTGCTTAAGCGTCTAGTTTTTATTTACTCCTTCCTCTCTCTTCATATCCAATCCATCAGCAGCTTTATGCCTTCAGCCTGGTGGAAGGTGTGTTGGAATACCACTGTCTCTCTCCAGGATCACCACAGTGAACTAATTTGCCTTCTAATCAACTCTTGTTCTCATTTAAGCTGTTTTCCACCAGCTTCAGAAGCAGTGTTCTTAAAATGTAAATCACAAAGGTAAGACAATTAGACCTTCTTTAAGATGACTGGCATTGGACTGAAACAAACTATTAAAATTAATTCATTCATAATGATACTAGAACCAACCCCCTCAAAACCACCTTTGGAGGATGCTATGAAACCAGTTGCATATTTTATATACTGACTAGTGAGTAAAGGGAAGGAATAAAGCATTTATCCTGCCTCTTTAATAGGAAAAACTCAGGATAACCAGATTGTTGATGAATGGAAGTATATAGAAATATTTCAGCTAGTGAGAGTATTACCATTTTGTAACCCCAGTGAGATAATGTATCTAGGCAATGATCATTAATGGCAGTTAATATCATAACGAGATTAAATCACACCTTAATCTGGTCCTCTGAATCAGTTTATGAGAAATACAGAATACAAGGAAACAAACTGCCATCAGTAAAGTGTAGAATGTGGGAGAGACTAAAGGACAACTAATCTGGTTTCTTCAGTAAATTGCAAGGCAACAACAAAACAAGGGAGTGTAAGGAAACACAGCTGAATCAGAGATATCAACCAGTTGCACTGTAAGGGCCTTACTTGTGATAGAGTCAATTCCTAGGCAGGTTGATAGGAAGTCTGGGGTCCCCGAGGAGGATAAAGGGGTCTGGGGCTCTCGAGGAGGAGATAGGGGTCTGGAGTTCTCAAGGGGGAGAAAAGGACGAACTTTTTATTCTACATTGCTTTGTCTTAGTCAATATAAACAATGTAAGGACATGTTTCTGCTTTTCAATATGCTATCTAGGTTGGTCATAACTTTTCTTCCAAGGAGTAAACGTCTTTTAATTTCATGGCTGTAGTCACCATCTGCAGTGATTTTGTAGCCCCCCAAAATAAAGTCTGACACTGTTTCCACTGTTTCCCCATCTATTCCTGTGAAGTGATGGGACGAGATGCCATGATCTTAGTTTTCTGAATGTTGAATTTTAAGCAAACTTTTTCACTCTCCTCTTTCACCTTCATCAAGAGGCTTTTTAGTTCCTCCTCACTTTCTGCCATAAGGGTGGTGTCATCTGCATATCTGAGGTTATTGATATTTCTCCCGGCAATCTTGATTCCAGCTTGTGCTTCTTCCAGCCTAGGGTTTCTCATGATGTACTCTGCATATAAGTTAAATAAGCAGGGTGACAATATACAGCCTTGATGTACTCCTTTTCCTATTTGGAACCAGTCTGTTGTTCCATGTCCAGTTCTAACTGTTGCTTCCTGACCTGCATACAAATTTCTCAAGAGGCAGGTCAGGTGGTCTGAAGAATTGATGCTTTTGAACTGTGGTGTTGGAGAAGACTCTTGAGAGTCCCTTGGACTGCAAGGAGATCCAACCAGTCCATTCTGAAGGAGATCAGCCCTGGGATTTCTTTGGAAGGAATGATGCTAAAGCTGAAACTCCAGTACTTTGGCCACCTCATGCGAAGAGTTGACTCACTGCAAAAGACTCTGATGCTGGGAGGGATTGTGGGCAGGAGGAGAAGGGGACGACAGAAGATGAGATGGGTGGATGGCATCACTGACTCGATGGACGTGAGTCTGAGTGAACTCCGGGAGTTTGTGATGGACAGGGAGGCCTGGCGTGCTGCGATTCATGGGGTCGTAGAGTCGGACACGACTGAGCGACTGAACTGAACTGAACTGAACTGAAGGACATGTTTCTCCTTAAGAAGAACCTTCTGACTAGTTTTGTTATCTTAGGTATATTGTGGGAGTGGGTCTGGTGAGACCTTTCTATTGTTAGTTCTAATCTTAATTTAAGATGTATGTTGTGGGAATGGGTCTGGCAAAAGTATATAAGGACTTGATAAGACTAGCGAGTGGGGGGCTCTCTGTCCCCTTTCTGATGTCTATGTCAGAAGCTTCCTCTGTCCCTTTTTATACTTTAATAAAACTCTGCCACACAAAAGCTCTTGAGTGATCAAATCTGGTCCCCTGGTCCTGAAGCTCAATCTTCTTCAGAGATCAAGAATCTGACATCCTTCACCTTAAGCTATCACTTGGATCCTGATAAGATCAAGTGGAAGTAAAACACAACATAATGGAGGACATTTAGAATTAAGTTTCTTGGTGTGAGCATTTTATGAAGTCCCTATGTTTTAAAGATAGCGGGTGTATATCATGTGAGTTTTTTTTTATCTAGGATTTGCTTCCAAATAGTTTGGTAGGGGAAGAGTTCATGGGGATATAGGGACATAGATGAAACAACTGTTGAAAGTAGGTGATGGGAGTTCTTTATACTATTCTGCTTACCTTGGTATGTAAGTTCCCATTAATAAAACATTACATATATATTAACATTAGTAAAACTTCAGTCATTATTGAATTTAAAATCCAAAGCCCAAACGTTCATCTATGAAGGCAATACGTTCCTCTCCATCCTGTCTTGAAAGCCTGTATTTCCACCCAGTTCTCCCATTCCCACAATTTCCTCTGAATGGAATAGTCTTCTTCTCCTCACTCCCTTTTGGCTTCTGGAGAGCCTCTCTTTCTGGCTTAATCAGCATCTTGTAGGCTTTTCTTGAAGACCCTAGGGCTGGACTTGCTCAGGGGCAAGTGTATTTGTCAGTGTATTTTATTTAATATAATTTGCAATTATATATGTTAGTTTCTTTCAGTCTGTTTGCTACTAGAATATCAGGAAATATGTCTGTCTTATACATGCCTATGTATCTACTGTCCATCACATGTGTGATATGGTCATTACTTAGTAAGTGCTTATTGAATGAATTATTCAGAGTTGTGTTGTATAAATGTATATGTCAACCCAAATTGTGTTTGATGTGAAAATAAGATGACTGAATAAATGCTTTGGTAGATGTAATTTCTGGAATAAGCTCAAGTTTGTCCTTGAAATCAGACATTTTTATAACCATTTAGACTGTGAAAGCAACGTAGGGCTGAAACCAACTTTAAAATTAGGCACAGATTCCTTAAGAAAAATGGAAATGAAACTACCATATGACCCAGCAATCCCACTACTGGGCATTACCCTGAGGAAACCATAACTGAAAAAGACACATATACCCCAGTGTCCACTGCAGCACTACTTACAATAGCTAGGACATGGAAGCAACCTAGATGTCCATCAACATATTAATAAATAAAGAAGCAGTGGTACATGGAATATTACTTAGCCATAAAAAGGAACACATTTGACTCAATTCTAATGAGGTGGATGAACCTAGAGTCTATTATACAGAGTGAAGTAAGTCAGAAAAACAAATGTTGTAAATTTGTATATTTGCATGGAAGTGAAAAGTGAAAGTGAAGTCGCTCAGTCGTATCCGACTCTTAGCGACCCCATGGACTCCAGCCCACCAGGCTCCTCTGTCCATGGGATTTTCCAGGCAAGAGTACTGGAGTGGGGTGCCATTGCCTTCTCTGACCTGACACGCAGAGGCACTTAAATCTTTGGTAGTGCTTCACGTATTTGAAGACCACAGCAACTCACTTTCCACCAGTCCAACTAACCAGCCTATTTCACCTTCAGAAATAATTTGTTATTTAACAGTTTACACTCTGAGGTAAGTCCTCAGGCTCTTCTTAAGCTCTTCTGGTAGCCAACATCCAAGGTGGTCCCCCAATCCAGTCTTGCCTCCAAGTTTCCATATTCCAACATTCATTCACACCCTTACTGTGGAAATAAAGGAATCTTTATTTCTGATCTTGAAGGTTAAAAGCCACTGCAGCTTCTAAAGTTTCTTCTCGTCATGGTTTTCCCTCTTGTTTTCTTCAACAGAATAATTTGTGATTACTCACTTCAGATTTAAAAGGTCATTTAAATCATGCCCTTAACTAGCTTGCCATCCATGCAACCTGGAATGACCTGCACATTTAATGAGTATGTTTTATATTGGTACTTCTATCATTTTGAGCCACGGATAAAAATGCTAGAAGACACTGAGTCTGATACTGATTCTAATAGTCCTGAAAGATTATTGAGTATGTTTAGACACTGACAATGAATCTAGGTTCATTAAGGTTACAATATTCTAAAATTTGAGTACCCACTTAATATAGAGATGAAATGTGAGTGACAGATGAGATAAACTTGATCTTCCTTTCCTCTATCTATCATATCAGATACATCACCATCACTGGAAAGCACTAGATGTAGATTTCCCTAGGTATCTAGAAAAAAACTTCTAAAGCATATCTTTCAGTGTCAAGTTTTACACTGGTTTTTAAGATACAAATTCTATCTCATTAGAACTGATTCAAATGTATTCTTTTTAATGGCTGAGTAATACTCCATTGTGTATATGTACCACAGCTTTCTTATCCATTCATCTGCTGATGGGCATCTAGGTTGCTTCCATGTCCTGGCTATTATAAACAGTGCTGCAATGAACATTGGGGTACACGTGTCTCTTTACCTTCTGGTTTCCTCAGTGTGTATGCCCAGCAGTGGGATTGCTGGATCATAAGGCAGTTCTATTTCCAGTTTTTTAAGCAATCTCCACACTGTTCTCCATAGTGGCTGTACTAGTTTGCATTCCCACCAACAGTGTAAGAGAGTTCCCTTTTCTCCACACCCTCTCCAGCATTTATTGCTTGTAGACTTTTGGATCGCAGCCATTCTGACTGGCGTGAGATGGTACCTCATAGTCGTTCTGATTTGCATTTCTCTGATAATGAGTGATGTTGAGCATCTTTTCATGTGTTTGTTAGCCATCTGTATGTCTTCTTTGGAGAAATGTCTATTTAGTTCTTTGGCCCACTTTTTGATTGGGTCATTTATTTTTCTGGAGCCTATTATACAGAGTGAAGTAAGCCAGAAAGAAAAACACCAATACAGTATACTAACGCATATATATGGAATTTAGAAAGATGGTAACAATAACCCTGTGTACAAGACTGCAAAAGAGACACCGATGTATAGATCAGTCTTATGGACTCTGTGGGAGAGGGAGAGGGTGGGGAGATTTGGGAGAATAGCATTGAAACATGTATAATATCATGTATGAAACGAGTCGCCAGTCCAGGTTCGATGCACGGTACTGGATGCTTGGGGCTGGTGCACTGGGATGACCCAGAGGGTGGGTAGGGGAGGGAGGAGGGAGGAGGGTTCAGGATGGGGAACTCGGGTATACCTGTGGCGGATTCATTTCGATATTTGGCAAAACTAATATTGTAAAGTTTAAAAATAAAAAAAATTAAAAAAAAATACAAATTCTACAAATTATGAAAAATTCCCTGATACTTTTTTTCCCCATGAGGAGTGGGTGTCCTTAATGAAACAACCAAGATATGGCAGTAAGTGTTTATTTTTCATACAGGGTGCCATTGCAGGGAACCATCACACTGCTGTTTTCAGATATACAGAACGGAACAAAGCATTTTAGCATGCCGCCTTACTGTACACAGAAAACTGGTGAACACCTTCAGACGCTAAGACTAGGAAATGGGTTAACACCATTTGTTGATACGCTTATGAATCACTCAGCAGTGCTATTACAGGCTGTCTTTATCTGAAAGCAGAATTACAATCACTCTGGCAGCCTCTGGGAGACTCTAAAATGCAGGTCTAGTGAGGGGTACAGCAAGCAAGCAAGAGACATGTACCATGCGTGTCCCATTCTGAAAGGAGACTGATCTGAAGCCTGGCTTGGCACATTTTAAGAGTTGATACAGCTATCTTAACAACTTAAGATTGAATTTCCCTTACCATATACATTGGCAGTCAGCTTAATTGAGAATTTCTGAAATATAAGCTCAGGGTTAAAAAGCAGAACTGTTGTTCATATAACAGAATTGCTAAACAACTTTTGCCCAGTTCTCACCAGTTGTCTTGCAAAAAACCCCACATCTGATAAATTTTAGTGAAAGCCTCTAGCAACTGTAACAGACCTTTCTTAACCCAGCTCTAGGTACTAAGTATCAGAAACAAGTGCCTGTGACGTGGATGTGTCCACAGAAAACTGCAGTGTTTCTACTGGAGGTAAGTGTCAAGTTTCCTCTTGATGTTGTCAAAGGAATCTGCTCCCATGTAGTCAGCCTGGCCTTGTTCCCACCGCTCCTTCCGTTCTTCTGAGGATACAAAAGGCTGTGCCGGAGCTGGGATCTCCCCAAGGGACAGCTGTGATACGGCTCCTGAGACATTTTCCTAGAAAGGAGAGAATAAGTAGAGGCTCCTTTAGAGGTTAAAGTCGGACCATTTTAAAGAACGCAATAAATTGAGGAAGGTGAGTAAAACCAGGATGAATTATCATGCAAAGTAGCAAAAACCAAAAAGTATTACATGAAACAAAACAAACAAAGACACGGAAATACAAGGATCATGTGATTTTTTTTTCCTAACAAAATGAAGACTTCTTGACTTGGTGAAAACATTGGGGGAACAAATTAACTGGGTAGGGTTAATGTTTAAGTTCTGCATACCTTTCTACAGAAGCCACAAGAGAAAGCCAGTGTATAGACCAAGTCTGAAAGCTGCAACAGTTCATTAGAAAGCGTAAGATGGATGAACAAGGGAACAGAAGTCTCATGATAAGTTCCTGATCTGTGTGGGCTCAGAAAGGTTGAGAACTTAAACAAAATGGTACTTCAGAAGCTAAGAACCTAAGCAGAGAGCCGCACCACATATACAGCCGTCACATTATAAAAGCGAGCTAAATGGTTTGAGACTATACACCAAACTTATCTTCCTGTTCAAGTTTATTGCCAAGTCAGATCTATTCCTGTAGCTTCTGTTAATCTGCTTAGTTTTGAATGAATCTTCATTTCCCATCTTTACTTCCCTTGGTTCATAACCCTCAGCCCCTGGCTTGTGTGGAAGGAACAAGGTAACTGTGCAGGGAATGGAGCAAGCCTCCTTGGTATTAAGCTCAAATCTCATTACATACAGGTGGGGAATTAACTTCAGGCTTCCCAGATGGCACTAGCAGTAAAGTATCCACCTGCCAATGAAGCAGACACAAGAGACGTGGGTTCAATCCCTGGGTCAGGAAGATTCCCTGGGGTAGGAAACGGCACCCCACTCCAGTACTCTTGCCTGGAAAATTCCAAAGGCAGAGGAGCCTGGTGGGCTACAGTCTGTGGGGTCACAAAGAGGTGGACACGACTGAGCACACACCACACGGGCAATTAACTTCAGTGGTAGCATAAGAGAACATTTAAGGTTATCCTTCATGAAGCTCTCAGGTGTGACAGGACTAGAACCATTAGTAGAGAAAAAGGAAGGCAAATGAATACATACAGGTATTGCTTTTAACAGAGAAAATGGGAGAGCAGAACATGTTATTACCTATTTCTGTTGCTATATGTAAGTATGAGTATATATGTATGAATTTAAATATTCTAGAATTCCAAGGTATTTGGGTAGATTCCAGGGGATTCTATTATAGCTGCGGCAACGCCTGTCCTTCCCCTGGATTAGTCCTGCCTCTGCCTTCCACTTGCCACAGGAATGATACAGGCAGCCTCTCAGAGAGTCCCCCTCTCACAAGGCTCTTCACAAGGACCACAGTCTCTCAGGCCTGGGTGTGAGTCCCAGCTCTGCTACTGCCTGGTCTGTTACATAACTAGGAGAAGCTGTGGGACTTCTTTGCTGCTGCTGCTGCTGCTAAGTCACCTCAGTCGTGTCCGACTCTGTGCGACCCCATGGACTGCAGCCCACCAGGCTCCCCCGTCCCTGGGATTCTCCAGGCAAGAACACTGGAGTGGGTTGCCATTTCCTTCTCCAATGCATGAAAGTGGAAAGTGAAAGTGAAGTCGCTCAGTCGTGTCGTGTCTGACTCTTAGCGACCCCCTGGACTGCAGCCTACCAGGCTCCTCCATCCATGGGATTTTCCAGGCAAGAGTACTGGAGTGGGGTGCCATTGCCTTCTCCCAAGTCTCAGTTAATTTTAATATATAAGAAGGGGATATTAACAAAAATAATACTTACTTGCCAGAGTGGTTATAAGGGTTAAATAAGAATAGATAACTTTTTGTAAGCACTTCCTACGTACAAGGCAATATTCCAAGTACTGTATAAATATTAGTTCATGGTCCATATAAAGCAAATAGTCTAAGAATGTGTTGTTTTTCACTTTCTCCTTTTTATATTTCAGTACCAGTGCTCATAAGTGAAATGACTAAAATCTAACTTTATAGTCTCTTATATTATAGCAAGGTAATTAACTGATCTTTTAGACTTGATTATAATTCACCCATTTAGTTTTATTCTTTATATCTTAATACGTAACATAAAAGTTTAATTTCCAATCGTCCTCCAACTCTTCCAAAAGAACCAACCTCAGAGGAAGACCTTTAAAGTCAGAAAAGATGCTAAGCATCTTTTAAGGATGTAACTGTAAATGTTACTATGTAATCTTCTTCTTACAAAGGGATTTTTCTAAAATCCCATATAACCAGAGGAATAAAACACAGCAACTCAAAATAATCCCAGAAAAGTATTTATTGTATGTTCCTGTTATTGTAATTTTCACTTGAAAAATATTCTTCTACACAAATGGCAAAACTAAAATAGGTATATTTAAAACTTTTGCGGCTTCTAAAACATGAACTGGGGCATTCTTTGTTTTTGTAAACCACTACTTTAGGAATAATCTTACAGTCTTAGGACAATGGACTAAGGATTTTATAGTTATAACATATGGATATATATAGATACATCTATCAGTCTAAACCTCTAAAAACCTTTCTTGTACTCCCAAGTCTAATGAAATCTGCCACAATATCTACTTCTGCTTTAATCTTTGCTGGTAATATTTCTCCCCCTCTACGATGAACACTGTTTTCTTTCCACAAAGTCTTGCTTATGTCTCTGTTCAAAATACCACTAAAAAGTCTGTCTCTACTCGTATACCAAGTTTTTAAAAACAAAACACCAAATTACCTGAAGGAAAAAAAGAGAACCTACCACATGTACACATGAGCGGGTGTCTTTGACAAGGCCAAACTGCTGAAGCACAGGTAACACGCTGGTAGTGAAGATGTTCCACCACAGGCTGAGAAACTCTGGGTGAGTCATATTGGGATCGTGGGACTCACTCTGAATACTTTTTGTTTGAGGATCGTAAGTATAATTCCATGGTTTGGTTCGTCCTAGGAAATGCACAACTTTGGCATTTGCACCAAATCTGCCAAGTGAACACAAGTTGAAACAGTTAGTGAACTCTGAGCACTGACAGTGCACCTTCCATCCTTCAGTCGTGGTTAGAAAAGTTGAGCTCACTGAAAAAACTTTAGACCTACCTCTAAAATTATTCAATTGTACATTGTGCCTGAGTGCTAAGTTGCCTCAGTCTTGTCCAGCTCTTTGCAACCCTACAGACTGGAGCCAGCCAGGCTCCTCTGTTCATGGGATTCTCCAGGCAGGTATACTGGAGTGGGTTGCCAAGCGCTCCTCCAGGGGATCTTCCTGACCCAGAGACTGAACCCAAGTCTCGCGCAGCTCTTACACTAGGTAGATTCTCTGCTACTGAGCCACCAGAGAAGTCCTCAATTGTATGTTAAATACACACAAAAATCCCAAAGTAACAGTGGATCAGTGCAACAACCAAATACTGATCCACCAAGGACAGAGCCGGTGGCTCAGTGGTAAAGAATCTGCCTGCAATGCCGGAGACTCAGGAGACGTGGGTTTGATACCTGGGTTGGGAAAATCCCCTGGAGGAGGGCGTGGCAACCCACCCCAGTATTCCTGTCTGGAGAATCCCATGGACAGAGAAGCCTGGTGGGCTACGGTCCACGGGGTTGCACAGAGTCAGCACGACTGAAACGACTGAGCACACATGCAAGGACAGAGAAGATACAACCACCTGGAGAGCCATTTGATATCACCCAGGAAAGCTGAAAATGCTCACGCTTTACAACCCAGAAGCAAGCTCACCTCCTAGGCATGAACCCCAGAGAAACTCCTACACGTGCACATAGGAGACATAAAACGTTCACAGGCACAGCACTGTCTGAAATAGTCATTAACTGGAAACAACCAGAATGGCCACACATCAGGTTAGTTCACTGTTCTGCGAACGTTCACTTTCTTGCCCAATCTCTTTCCTGCCTCCCTGATATTGGTGTGGTTGCATGATTTGCTTTCACTGATGAAATGCGCAGAAGGGACAGTGTGCCTTCTAAAAGCACTGTTGTTTCTGTTCAGCCTCCCTGAGAAGCTACAACTTCTGCCAGCAAAAGAATGTTCCAGAAGAATGAGACGATCACAACAGATGTGGATCAAAACCTGTGGCCTGGCTCCTAACTCAGCTGAGACAATCAGAGCTGTCCCAATCTAGTCACTAACATATGAGCAAGAAATACATTGCTGACTGTTGAATGTCACTGAAATCTGATGGTTACTTATCCATTCTGTTTTCTTAAGGACAACTTCTGGTATACTGATATCATAGAATACAATACAGCAACCAAAATAAATGAACTGTAGCTATAAACATCTTGTAGCCAACAGATGACTGATTTTTAAAATATGAACAAACTATACAAATTCAAATAGAAATATGAATACAGGTTATGTATTCATATGTATGTAAATATGGATACATACATATGAATCTACTTACATAAGGACAAACAAAAAAAAGTACTGTTTAAAGAGCAGAAAACCGTAATCAATATAAATTTCATGATACTGGTTATCTTGAGAAGAGAGGGGAAGCTGTGATAGGAAAGAGACAAAAAGAGGCTTCTAAGATGCTGGTTATAGTCCACTTCTGAACTTGAGTGGTGGATGTTTCTTAAAACTGAACATTTCTGATATCCTCTTGTGTATATACTATATTTCACAATACACACACACTATATAAGATAAGAAAAGGAAGAGTTAAGAATGGTCCTATTCTGTTTGTCCTATGTATATAATCTGCTGCTGCTGCTGCTAAGTCACTTCAGTCGTGTCCGACTCTGTGTGACCCCACAGACGGCAGCCCACCAGGCTCCCCCATCCCTGGGATTCTCCAGGCAGGAACATTGGAGTGGGTTGCCATTTCCTTCTCCAATGCAGGAAAGTGAAAAGTAAAAGGGAAGTCGCTCAGTCGTGTCCGACTCTATACATGGAAAACGAAATAATGATAAAGGTGAATACAAGTGCCAAAAGGAAGATGGGAACAGCAAGTGCCCTAGGAGTTCAGAGGCAAAGAGGTCACTGACAGCTAAGGTCAGTGGGGCAGGTGGTGGTGAGAGAGAGGATGTGACTTAAAAACTTGTACAGCAGACGGGCATTGGGTCCAGGTGGTAATACAGGGTCTTCTAGGCAGGGGCTGCAGAGCATGTATATGCCAGACTGAGTGTCCTCCAATTAAGAGACAAGCAGGAAACCTGTATGCAGGTCAGGAAGCAACAGTTAGAACTGGACATGGAACAACAGACTGGTCCCAAATAGGAAAAGGAGTACATCAAGGCTGTATATTGTCACCCTGCTTATTTAACTACTATGCAGAGTACATCATGAGAAACCCTGGGTTGGAAGAAGCACAAGCTGGAATCAAGATTGCCGGGAGAAATATCAATAACCTCAGATATGCAGATGACACCACCCTTATGGCAGAAAGTGAAGAGGAACTAAAAAGCCTCTTGATGAAACTGAAAGAGGAGAGTGAAAAAGCTGGCTTAAAGCTCAACATTCAGGAAACTAAGATCATGGCATCTGGTCCCATCACTTCATGGGAAATAGATGGGCAAACAGTGGAAACAGTGTCAGACTTTATTTATTTGGGCTCCAAAGTCACTGTTGATGGTGACTGCAGCCATGAAATTAAAAGACGCTTACTCCTTGGAAGGAAAGTTATGACCAACCTAGATAGCATATTCAAAAGCAGAGATATTACTTTGCCAACAAAGGTCCATCTAGTCAAGGCTATGGTTTTTCCTGTGGTCATGTATGGATGTGAGAGTTGGACTGTGAAGAAAGCTGAGCGCTGAAGAATTGATGCTTTTGAACTGTGGTGTTGGAGAAGACTCTTGAGAGTGTCTTGGACTGCAAGGAGATCCAACCAGTCCATTCTAAAGGAGATCAGTCCTGGGTGTTCTTTGGAAGGACTGATGCTAAAGCTGAAACTCTAATACTTTGGCCACCTCATGTGAAGAGTTGACTCATTGGAAAAGACTCTGATGCTGGGAGGGATTGGGGGCAGGAAGAGAAGGGGACGACAGAGGATGAGATGGCTGGATGGCATCACTGACTCGATGGACATGAGTTTGAGTGAACTCCGGGAGTTGGTGATGGACAGGGAGGCCTGGTGTGCTGGAATTCATGGGGTCGCAAAGAGTCGGACACAACTGAGCGACTGAACTGAACTGAGGAAGATCTGAGGGCTTCCCTCATGTCTCTGCTGGTAAAGAGTCCACCTGCAATGTGGGAGACCTGGGTTCAATTCCTGGGTTGGGAAGATCCCCTGGAGAAGGGAAAGGCTACTCACGCCGGTATTCTGGCCTGGAGAATTCCATGGACTGTATAGTCCAT
Source organism: Bos indicus (assembly GCF_029378745.1). Classification (NCBI taxonomy): domain Eukaryota; kingdom Metazoa; phylum Chordata; class Mammalia; order Artiodactyla; family Bovidae; genus Bos; species Bos indicus. Next base: position 119,539,201 of record NC_091760.1, read on the forward strand.
GGGGTCGCAAAGAGTTGGACATGATTGAGTGACTGTCACTTTCAGAAAGCTCTGATAGGGAAAGGTAACATGGGACAGATCCTTGGGTGTTGGGTTCAAGTGTCAGATTTTAGTGGAGGTATCCTGTAGGCAATGGAAGTACTTGAGCATGATGGGCAGATCAAAACAATGCAAACTCTATTCATGTAACCTTTCTTATCTCCTAAAGTTTTTTTGTTTTGTTTTTAATGTCAGAGACCTGCTATATAGCTATCATTATCTGACATTTTGTTGACAAAAGTCCATCTAATCAAAGCTATTGTTTTCCCAGTAGTCATGTAATGATGTGAGAGTTGGATCATAAAGAAGGCTGAGCACCAAAGAATTGATGCTTCTGAGCTGTGGTGTTGGAGACTCTTGAGAGTCCCTTCTACTGCAAGGAGATCCAACCAGTCAATCCTAAAGGAAAACAGTCTTGAATATTCATTAGGACTGATGCTAGAGCTCCAATACTTTGACCACCTGATGCGAACAGCTGACTCATTAGAAAAGACCCTGATGCTGGGAAAGACTGAAGGCAGGAGAAGGGGATGACAGACGATGAGATGGGTGGATGGCATCAATGACTCAATGGACATGAATTTAAGCAAATGCCGGGAGATGGTGAAGGACAGGGATGCCCGGGGTGCTGCAGTCCATGGGGTCACAAAGACTTGGACACAACTGAGCAACTGAACAACAACATCTGGGGTCCAAATTCTTTCAGGACACATTTGGGAATAATAATAGTCCTGCCAGGTAGATTTTTACTAATGTGTTAAATGGAAGGTCCTAGAGCTGAGTTGTCTAGAGTCATAGGGCTATTTAGTGGCAGCGATGGGGTCTTGTCCCTCTCTTAAGCCTAAGTTCTTACCATCCTGCCACGCTGCTACTCCAAAACCAAGCACAAAAAGAGAGCCTACTGTCTAATTCCTCCTAAGGATAACTATCTCCCCTCAAGGCATTTCTTCTGATGATGGAGTAGATACTTGAGATTCCCAAGCATACTCTTTATTTTATACATGTGGTATATTTTACATGCATTCACATACTTGGGCACATCACACACAAGAACTCTGAATGTTATTCTTGAAGGGATAAATCATAATGCTCAAATTTGTGCATAGACAGGCTTCCCTTGTAGCTCAGCAGGTAATGAATCTGCCTGCAATGCAGGAGACCTGGGTTCGATCCCTGGGTTGGGAAGATCCCCCGGAGAAGGAAATGGCAACTCACTCCAGTATTCTTGCCTGTAGAATCCTATGGACAGAGGAACCTGGCAGGCTACAGTCCATGGGGTCACAAGAGTCGGACATGATTTAGCAACTAAACCACCACCAGGGCGATCAATTAAATAACCAACACTTCCATGTAAGGCACCACTACTATGGTCAGTGTGCAGCCCCAAGAGCCTTTATCCAAACATGGAGATGAGTCATCCACATAAAAATAAGAAACAATAGAACAAGCAGGCAACACATCAGAGCCAGCAGGGCAGTGCTGACATTAAGTGCTATGGACATTCCAAAGCAATTACTGCAGGTAGGGATTTTCGGAAGAGGCTCAGTCAAGGCCTGAGAAAGATGAGCAGGATTAAGAGAAGTGCCTTCAACAAATGTTCTAATGATGAGGGGGCAACCCATCCCAGAGACCTGATACATGTGTTCTGGGGCAGCGGGGGCCAGGCAGGGACAACAGGCACTGCCTCAGCCTAGCGGTACACTTAAGCCTAAAACCAGAATAGAGCACCCGTGAGAGGGGGGCCCCCTCCCACCTCCTCTGATATCCACCCCTCTTGCCCCGACTTCCCTGCCTGAAGCAATAGCACTTAAAGGCTTCTCCTTTATTAACTAACCAATGTCTCAACCCATGACCTGCTGAGCCTAATTTAAATGTCATGTACAGTCATTACATGAGAGACAGCAACACTAAGAAAAATAATATTAAAACATGAATACAGCATGAACTTTATTCCTTTCCAGCCCACTCTCCTCATAGTTCACACATGCTTAGGCAATAGTAATTGGAAGAGCTAACCTCTATCAGGGCTTCCTAGGTGGCTCAGTGGTAAAGAATCCACCTGCCAATTCAGGAGATGCAGGTTCAATCCCTGGGTCAGGAAGATCCCCTGGAGGAGGAAATGGCAACTCCCTTGAGTATTACCTGGAAAATTCCATGGGCAGAGGAGCCTGGCAGGCTACAGACCATGGGGTCGTAAAGAGTCGGACATAGCTAAGTGACTGAGCATGCACTGAGTACTCACGTGTGCCAGGCACTGGTTAACATTTGCCTGGTTTACCTCAGTTAATTTCCAAAACAACTTTGTGATTCCTACCAAGGTAGGAAGAAATTAACTTGTCTAGAATCATGTGGTTGGTAAATAACAGGACTAGGATTTCAGCAAAGTAGTCTGGCTCTAGAGCTAAGGTTCTCCACCACAGCCAGGCTGTAAGACATTCCCAGAATTATTAAGGACATAATCTCAGAGTATCACTCCACAGATTAACCCCTTGCCTACAGACAGTCAGGCTTCCCTGGTGGCACAGATGGTAAAGAATCTGCCGGCAATGCAGAAGACCCACGACTGATCCCAGGGTCAGGAACATCCCCTGGAGAAGGGAATGGCTACCCACTCCAGTATTCTTGCCTGGAGAATTCCGTGGACAAAGAAGCCTGGCGGGCTACAGTCCGTGGGATCGCAAAGAGTCAGACATTACTGAGCAACTAATAAAACAGTCAGTCAATATCAAAGCTGGAAACGAACCCTGGAAATATCCCCAATATAGTCAAGGACATAGCAGCAGGAAGTAATTAACAGGAAATGAAGCTAGAGAGCAAGCAACTTAGCACTGTCTGAAAACTGTTCTCAGAAGGATGCAGTCTGCATGAAGTTTAGGGGGAAAGGGGAAAACAAGAGCAAGAAATGGATGGTGCTTCTTAGGGACTCTCAAGTGGACTGTGCTTGACAGTGTCTAGAGGCCTTCCCAGCACCTCACTCCATGAACTGGGCCATCAGAGCACATGCAGAGGAAGGCACAATGGTCTATTCTACAGCAGAATGCCACCGCAAAGCAGCAAACCCACCTACCTGCAGGACTGCCCACTGTCTGTGGGAGGCAGAAGCGTACATTGGTTCTGCCTGTGCCCCGAGGTGGCTCAGAGCCCTCTGCCACCTCCCTGGACACCCGGCTCACGCCCGTTGGATTCCTGCCCACGTGGCCCATGGCCTTCTCCTAGTCAACAGGAATGCCACTGGGGACAGTCCATACCCTGCATTTCACTGTGGTTCAGGCCTGGGCTCTTCCTTCATGAATCCACGGTGCCTGAGTGTTTCTTTAATGCTAAGTCACCGTTACCTTCTGTGGCCAGGGGAAGGACTTCTTTTCTCTAGGACTTCACATTCCACCCTAACAACGTGAAAAATTCTATTCACTGGAGGGTCCTTGCCTAGATAGAGCGGTGTTGGTTTTAAGAGAGTTCTTTGATAAGTCTGTTAGAGGTAGAAACTGAGATCTTAAAGGGTCCTAACACACACAGAAGTCACTCAGTTGTGTCCGACTCTTTGCGACCCCATGGATTGTAGCCCACCAGGCTCCTTGGTCCATGGGATTTTCCAGGCATGAATACTGGAGTGGGTTGCCGTTTCCTTCTCCAAAAGGGTCCTAAATGTGGGGTGAACTGCTCTTTCTGCTCAAAGGAGAGGAATCCCTTGGCTGCTGGTAAGCGGTGGTGGGGGTCAAGAGGTGAGCAGAACTGTGGAAGCCTGCCCAGTGTGATGTACTCCCTCAACAGCTACTCAAATTCCAGCAACAAAACAAGTCACAAAATTCCCAACGTGAGGTGTTTCTTGGGAAAAAAATGACTGGGTCCAGGGTACTGGGGGGCAGACTTGGAAGAGTTCACGAGGATCCAGGAGGTGACAGCAGAGAGATACGCGAGACAGGAAGATGCTGGGCTTATAGCCCACGGTGCGGAGGCTTCCGATGTCACAGGTTCATTCTACAGTCAGCCCTATTTCTGCACAGTCAGGAATCAGAACTTGTTTTTTAGGTGCTGAGGTATTACTTTAACCTCAGTGCCACCTACCTGACAGATCTGTGGGAATGAACAGGGGTGGGAGAAAAACAAGTTTCAGAGCAAGGATGAACAGAAGAACAGGCCTGGTGAGTCACTGAAAGTTCTGCCCTGGGCCCTTCGAGGGTGGGGAGAGAGGCAGCTGCTGAGTGGGAATCATGGGGCTCAGACAGAAAGGTGGGAGGAAGTGAAGACAGACTCAGCAGTTGTGCAAAAGGTAGTCACCCAAAGGATGTTCCTGGAGATCACCAGAGGCTGCCCTGGGCTCCACGAAAGGGGCGGCCTCATTAGGCCTAACCCTGAACACCACATATGAAGGTTTGTCAGTTACACAGTTTATGTAACCATGGTCTCACTGCACAAACAGAATGGTATTTAATTACAAAACACAGTAGCCTGAACGGCCTGCTCTATTAGCTTTCATGATAAAACAGTCTGTTGGCAAAAGAGATGAGCAAAAGGTCTCAGTTTTTGTATCTGGAATTTCCATTCATCTAGATATGGATTTCATGTAATTATGTTTGTCACAATCATGTTCCCTGAGGACTGTTTTTAAAAATCATTTTCTATCATTTTAACCAACTTACTCTTCAGCCATTTATAAAAAGTCCAAAATAACCATGTGAAATGAAATAACAGTGGGCACAGGTCATAAGAAAAGGGAAAATTACTTCTGCTTAAAAGAACAATTTAGCTTAAAAGCAAATTTGGGGGAGGGGTGTTTCTTAGAGAAGAGAAACCCAGAGTATTTTTCTGGTGGTATCTCTCTCCCTTACCAAAGGCCAAACAGGTACGACAGTCAAAATTTAGGTCGCTTTTTTAGTCAAAAGCAAAGTAGGCAGTGAACAAGAAGGGGACATGCTAATATCAGAAGATCAAATTCATCTGACCTCGATTCAGTGCAAGGATAACCAGAAGAATCACTGACTCACTGCCCGATTTATCCACCAAATTTTACCAGCCAGGAAAAAAAAAAATGGGTACATATCACAATTGTCTCTAAATTACTGAGAGCCATTCATTCTGACCCACTACTGGGGATTTGTCTCAGCTTGCACACATCTCTTAAAATAAGTGTTCTAATTTTAACTTGATAGAATCTCAAAAGTGACGTCCAGATCACAAGACATAGTTTGAACCCAAGCCAGCAATAATACTGCTTAGGTTAGCCGTTAAAATAATCCCTGTGACCTGGTGTTACCAAAAGATCAGATAGAATTTTCACGACCAGTTTAGCAGTTGAGAAATGCAGCCGGTAAGGTGTGGATGAGACGACAGGACTGGCCAGAGCAGAATGGGAACTAACCCATGACGGTGCACACAGGAGCAATTTCAATTCTCACGAAGCTCTTTGCGTGCACTGTTCACGCAGGTTCCAGGAAGAGACACGCAGCACTGCCAGCCCAATCCTTCCCTAGGAAATGTGGCCACCGTGCCAATCATCCTCGGACCATTTCAGTGACTCATGCTCTCTGATCTGTGGCTACTCACTTTCGTATCTTCTCGGATTCCCTCTCACACACAAACCCAAACCGATTCCCACAGTCGATCAGCCAGCCACCTCTCCTCTCTCACCAAAAATTTCCTCCTCTTACCCACTCACAATCTAGATCAAGAGTTATAAAGCCAAGTGCCCATGGGGTGGGCTGGTCATGTAGAGAGTGGAGCTGGTGAGGGGGGTCATGGGGTGAGTGCCTTTCCCATCACCAGAAGACAGCTGCTACCCAGCAACAATCAACTGCAGCCTCCAGGGACCCACCCAATCTTTGGCTTTCAAGCTAAATTAAATAACCCTTCCAACTGTGCCCTGGAAATGCCAACAACATCAGTACTCAAACCCAGACTTAAATAAGCTCAACTTGGGACTTCCTGGTGGTTTAGGGGCTAAGAATCTACCTGCCAGTGCAGGGGACACAGGTTCCCCACCTGAAGACCCCGCATGCTGCGGGGCAACTGAGCCCAAGCACTGCAGCTACTGAGCCTGTTGCACCCTAGAGTCTGTGCTCCACAACAACAGAAGCCGCTGCAATGAGAAGCCCACACACTGCAATGAAGAATAGCTCCTGCTCACTGAATCTAGAGAAAGACCACACGCAGCAATGAAGACCCAGTGCAGCCATAAATAAACAAACAAATATTTAAAAAAAAAACAAACCTCAACTTGGACCGTGTCAACTCCGCCACCTACCTGATTGGCTACTCTTCACAAAGTAGCAGAGGGAGCCCCGTGAGGTAAGGTCACTAGGGAGACTCTCCTGGGGGTAGCGTGTCACTCTCAGTCTCTTCTGGCTGACTGCTCATTCATTCACTCGATCAAAAAACCACAGCCACCTACCTGCATCCGTCCCACACAACCGTCCTCCCCTTGTCTGAAGCCAACCTCTCCACCTGTGCACTCAGACACATTCCTTTCCACCTTCTCAAGGGCATCTCACTCAGCAAGTCTCCCTCCAGGTTTTTCGGGGCTCTCTCTCCCTCCTGGATCATTTCCATCAACACACAAACACGCTGTAACTGCTTCCATCTTAAAAAACCACCACCACCACTGTCTCTTGATCCATCATTCCCATCCAGTTAGGAGTCCCTTTCTCTTCTCTCTTTTAATTAAATGCTTCAGAAGGGTTCCAATTCTCCCTTCCCTAGGATCTGCTGTGGTAAGGTTTTCTCCTCCACCCTCCACCAGACGTGTCCCTGCCAAAGTCACTGGTGACCCCACGTTCTAGGTCCAGGACCACTTCTCAGCGGTCCTCTTACCTGGCTCACCATAGCACTGACATGGATGGATCACTGCCCCCTCTCCTGAAATGTTTTCTTTGTTTGGCTTGTGCAAAACCTCACTTTGCAGGGTTTCCTCCTGCCTTGCTGGTCTTGGTCTCTTGTTCTTATTGCTCCACATTTTCCCGTCTCAGGGCTCAGTCTCCAGGACTCTTCTGTATCATAACCACTCTCTTGCTGATATCATCTTGTCTCCCAGCTATAAATATCACTTATATGCTGACACTCGTGTGGCAATGTCTTACCCGACCTCTCTCCTGAACTTAATATTTGCCCCACAACTTCACACACTGGATACACCTCTGGTCAGTCCCTGCTCCTAATAACCGGCTTTGCTCACAGTCTTCCCCATCTTGGGAAATGGCAGCTCCTCTGCTCCAGCTGCTTAGGTCCCATGCTGGTAACAATATCTTTGACATTCTTCTTCCACATCCTGCTAAAGACCTTTTTTTTTTAAGGACTTGGAAATTTGCATTTCATGTGAAATTCCCTAATTTTAATCATTAATAACTGAGAAAATTTAAAAAAAGATTATGTTAGGAAGACAAAACATATCCGTGGGACAAATACAGTCTGTAGCCCACCAGCTTGAGACCTCTGAAGAGCCCGAATCTTCCACTCAATCCCCACGTTCTTCCCCTCCCACGAGCTCCCTCTCCTGTAAGACAGCATTTCTCAGTCAGAGTCCTGCCCATGTCCTCAGACCCTTTTGTGCCTACTGTCAGAGCAGCCTCTGAAGGCTGCAATGGGACTGTCGTGGAAGCTTCCCGCTTCATGATGAGGACCCGGGTAGCAGAATGGGCTGCAGCAGTAAGATCTGAGGACAGACCACCCGACAGGTGCTTAGAGGTGAAGTCAGAACAACCCGATGGCTATGCTGAGACATGGGGCACCTGGGGCCCGGCAGGCACCCCTGACACCCAGAAAGGAGAAAGAAGACATCCGTGGAACCACAGACTTGATTCTTCGACACTCAAACCATGCTGGACTGTACCATGGGATGTACAGGAAGCTCTGCATGCTTAAGCATTTGCCACATTGATTAGATTACAGTACCCTCATTCATTCTTCCGGTCCTCTGTGAGCAGAAGGCAGGCACCCTCCATATGCTCCATGCTGGATAATCAGTAAGAAGACAACAAATGGATGAAAAAATAAGAGCCATACCAAGTACAGCTCCTCAGGGTTTTAGGTAAAGATGGAGGAGTGTGGAAAGAAATGAACACAGATGGTCTATATCTTCAATGACAGCAGTCCCAGGCAGAACTGGAGCCAGGGGTCTCTTAGGGATCAAGGAAAAACAACCACATCAGAAATATGTGTACACAACCGAAATGAGGACACCAAAGGTTCAATTTCACTTTCAGAAAATACTGACTTTAAAGAGGCTAGAAAAGGTTTTACTGAATAAGCTACATTTCTGGGAAAGAAATAATGGATATGAACATCCTCCGAAACATCTAAAGCAGCAAACAAATGGAAAGAAATATTTTGGGTCTGTAGATATAGTTTCTGAGATTAGATCACTAGGCCAGGTCTTAGATCATATTTAAACTCAAGTTAAAGGGTAAGTTTGGAGCCCCCAAAAATAAAGTCTGACACTGTTTCCCCATCTATTTGCCATGAAGTGATGTGACTGCAGCCATGAAATTAAAAGACACTTACTCCTTGGAAGGAAAGTTATGACCATCCTAGACAGCATATTCAAAAGCAGAGACATTACTTTGCCAACAAAGGTCCGTCTAGTCAAGGCTATGGTTTTTCCAGTGGTCATGTATGGATGTGAGAGTTGGACTGTGAAGAAGGCTGAGCGCTGAAGAATTGATGCTTTTGAACTGTGGTGTTGGAGGAGACTCTTGCGAGTCCCTTGGACTGCAAGGAGATCCAACCAGTCCATTCTGAAGGAGATCAGCCCTGGGATTTCTTTGGAAGGAATGATGCTAAAGCTGAAACTCCAGTACTTTGGCCACCTCATGCGAAGAGCTGACTCACTGGAAAAGACTGATGCTGGGAGGGATTGGGGGCAGGAGGAGAAGGGGATGACAGAGGATGAGATGGCTGGATGGCATCACTGACTCGATGGACGTGAGTATGAGTGAACTCCGGGAGTTGGTGATGGACAGGGAGGCCTGGTGTGCTGCAATTCATAGGGTCGCAAAGAGTCGGAGATGACTGACTGACTGAACTGAACTGAAAAAGGGTAAGTTAAAAATATTTATTTGGAAATTATCTGACAAATCAAGTTTTTTTATTCAATCAATTCGACCAATTAAAATGTATGGCGGTTTGAAACAATACCATAGAATTCTTTATCTTTGCTTTAGGTCAATTTTATATAGCATAATATAACAGAAACAGCTTTTAGTCAATGGATTTAATAGAAAGTAAAAATGGAACTAAATGGCTGATTTTAAAAAGACTAATGAGATTTTACCCAGCATTATGTACAAGCCAAAATCTATGCTATATGGATAAAACAGGCCCTCCAGATGGAGAAAACATAAAGAAACGAATATTAACTAGGAGCCTGCTATTTCCCAAACATTATGCGAGGCACTTTCAGAAATATTATTTCATTAAGAAATACATTTATGAGCTTGTTTTTCAGCACATATATTACAAATTAATTGAAAAGTTCTAAGCCAAGCATTTTGGTTCTCAAGTTATGCAGTATTAAACAGGATCTTTTGTTACAGAGAATATTATTAATTTGGTTTTTCAGAAGCTATGTTTGAGAATCCATTCAAAGTGGTAAAACTAGTACATCTGCTTCCTTTGTGCTCTGTTCTGCCCAAACAGTCTGCAGAGAAAGGCTTTAGATATGCTACCCCTGTGGCTCAAATTCATGTTCATTTTGATTCATGTCAGGCTGTCCTTTTGCAGAAACTTCACGTAAGAGCAAAGGCTACATTGCTGTAAGACATCCAAGGTGCTGAGACTCTGGGGCATCTAAAGACTGTCTCGGCATTCTCAAGGCACACGGTTGCTAGGAGTGGGGGGCCAAATTCTTGACTTCTTCCATGAAGCCTCTAAACCACTCCTTAGTTTCATCCCACCTGCCACCACCTGTGCTGCCCTGGGGAAGGCCAGCACACCACAGAGCCACTCGGTCCTGGAGGCCAGCAAGGCTATCCTGAGCCCAGCTGAGTTCTCAGCGGTGCACAGGGTTCTTGGTCAGGTAGCGATGGCAGCCCAAGAGTTCATGACTGTCTGTGTTGCTGTTTAGTTGCTAAACTGTATCAGACTCTTTGCAATCCCACGGACTCACAGCCCTCCAAGCTCCATGGGATTTTCCAGGCAAGAATACTAGAGTAGGTTGCCGTTTCCTTCTCCAGGGGATCTTCCTGACTCAGGGATCAAACCCACATCTCCTGGATTGGCAGGCGGATTCTTTACCACCGAGCTACCAGGGAAGCTTCAAAGATTTCGGCCACAATTTTATATTAACTTAAAACAAAAAAGAAAATGTAACTGCCTGCCTTTTTAGCCATTCCCAGTTGTAACAAAAATGTAAGGAAAAATTTCTCTGGAGACGGATATCTGCAAAATAAAACAAAAGAATTTTCTGGCAAAGGGAAGGGAAAATGAGTTCTGTGATCTGGTTTCCACTTCCCTAAATAACTAGCAATGGGGAAAGGGAAGGCATCTCTCTGAGAAGCCTCATTACCAAACTGTGGAGCCGACACCCCCCAGGGAGAGCAGCACGGAGGCAGTGTTAACTCCCGTCAGGTCACACGCCAGCTGACGTCGAGCTAGTGATGGGGCTGCTCCTAACCTCCCAGTGCGTCATCTACACTACGGTTATGGCAATACACCAAGCAGATGTCCAAAATTAGCACTCATTTCTAGAGTCAGGAAGAAGAAACCATCCTAACCATTTTGGTAATTTAGATCCCAAACTGTTGTGCTGGGAAATTCATTTAGAGGATATAAAAACCACTGGGATTCTGAGAGAGGCGGCCAAGATTCCAGCAAGTCAGTCTGTCTTCTCCCTAAATAATTTAACTCGGCTCTACCTGCTTCTTGTTCTTTGTCAAAATAAAATGAACACAGGCAATGTCTGTGCAAACCAGGCTTATCACTAAAAGGACAGTAAGTTCAACGTTGGTAGGAAAATGAAAATCAGAGGGAATCTCTGAATGAACCAGAGTGGAAATAAGGCCATGTTACATGAAAAATATGAATCTTTAAACTCTGCATCAACATGGTTTGGGAACCAAGTCCAATTGGGAGGATGTCAAATTCATGTTTCCCCAGTACAGTCATCTCAGGATACAAGCTCGATGAGCAGACTTGAGTGGAAGGAGGCGCAGAATTGCTCACACCACTAATGATTCTTTCTCTTTTGCACGCTCACCTTTGCTTGCCCAGCTGAAGCTAGTCAATTAAATTAAGCAACTGCCCTCTTATAGAGCAATTCAGTTCTAGAGGGCTTTCAAACTGTAGTGCTGAAGAAGACTCTTGAGAGCCCCTTGGCCAGCAAGATCAAACCAGTCACTCCTAAAGAAAATCAACCCTGAATAGTCATTGGAAGGACTGATGCTGAAGCTGAAGCTCTAATACTTTGGCCACCTGATTTGAAGAGCTGGCTCACTGGAAAAGCCCCTAACGCTGGGAAACATAGAAGGCAGGAGGAGAAGGGGACGACAGAGGATGACATGGTTGGATGGCATCACCAACTCAGTGGACATGCGTTTTAGCAAACTCTGAGAGACAATGAAGGATAGGGAAGCCCAGTGTGCTGCAGTCCACGGGGTTGCAGAGTCAGACATGACTGAGTGACCAAGAAAGTGACCACTGCGTTTTAGCAAACTCTGAGAGACAATGAAGGATAGGGAAGCCCAGTGTGCTGCAGTCCATGGGGTTGCAGAGTCGGACATGACTGAGTGACCAACAAAGTGACCACGGTTTGTAGGAACACTTTTAGTTATGAGGCAATAAGGGTTACAAAGAATCAGGCACAGAGAAAATATTATATTTAGTGAAGTAAGTCAGACAAAAATGAATATTCTATGTTATCACTCATATATAGAATCTAAAAAATAATACAAATGAATTTATATCCAAAACAGAAACAGACTCACAGACATGGAAAACAAACTTATGGTTACCGAAGGGGAACAGGGAGGGGAAGGAACAAGTTAGGAATTTACGATTAACGAACTACTATACATCAAAAAAATCAACAAGGATATAGTGTAAAGCACAGGGAATTATACTCAGTATCTTGTAATAACCTTTATTGGAATATAATCTGAAAAAAATAATCACTTTGCTGTATATCTGAAACTAAAAGCAAAACTAGAGAAAATCAAGTCCACACTTCCAAGCAAGACAGGCTTGTACCTCACAAGGCCAAGGACTAGAGGCAGAGATAATGCATCTCCTATTTCATCCCTTGACAGTGAATTGTGTTCTGTTTGCTTACTCAGACCACAGTTGGTAGGTTTGAGAGGCTGTCTGTTTTGTTCTAGAAAGGAAGAGGCTGCAATATGTCAGAGACACACACTCCAAGAGAACAGTTAGGGAGGAAAGAACACAAAATACTTGTAATCTTTAGCTGGGTAACGTTGACAGAGTTTGCCCAGAAAAGAACACAAAAGGAAACATTTCGGCCTCAAAAACCCAGGCATGCTCATTACCGCGGGGCAAGATATCTAGAGGGGACTTTGGATAATGAAACACAAGGCGTGAAAGACCCTTTGTTTTCTGCTCACTCAGGAACGCCCATGCGGGATACAGAGATCACGAGCCTAGCCCAACTCAGCAGAGTGTCGCTGCTCACGGCTACGTCTCAGGATCAACCTGACAGCTTGGCCTCTGCTCAAGAAGCCTGAATCATCATCTTGGTTGCACACGAATGAGTCAGAGCCTAAAGGACAGCGCCCCGGCCCTCACTGGGAGACAAGCACTGTTAACTGGGCTGTATTAGCTGCTGAATTAGAAATACACAGGGAACAGTGTGAAATGAGCACGTTGCAAAAACAGCAAATGTCCGCTGAGCACTTTATGTATATGAACTGCTTTATCCCAACAGCCTGACGAGGGAGGTTTTTACTTCCCTCCTCCTTTTACATATGGTGGACTGAAGCCAAGAGCCTTCCCGACGCTGCACGGAAATGGCAGAATGAGAACACACACGCTGCTCCTCGGGCTGGGAGATTGCCTGCATTGCTGGATCACCTCCCAGAGAGGACGCATCGCCTGCTATTACTAAATGCTAAGGGAGGCCGAAGAATCGATGCTTTGGAACTGAGGTGTTGCAGAAGACTTGAGGGTCCCTTGGACTGCAAGGAGATCCAACCAGTCCATCCTAAAGGAGATCAGCCCTGAATATTTATTGGAAGGACGGATGCTGAAGCTGAAACTCCAATACCTTGGCCACCTGATGCGAAGAACTGACTCACTGGAAAATACCCTGATGCTGGGAAAGATTGAGGGCAAGAGGAGAAGGGTCGACAGAGGATGAGATGGTTGGATGGTATCACTGATTCACTGGACATGAACTTGGGTAAACTCTTGGAGTTGATGAGGGACAGGGAATTCTGGTGTGCTGCAGTACACGGGGTCACAAAGAGTCAGACACGACTTGGTGACTGAACCACAACAACAAAGGGAGGCCAGCCTCGCTTAGCTCTTCACAGGATTGCCTCCCTTGGGTAGGCTGAGTGGCTCCGTCGTGTCTGACTCTTTGTGACCCCATGGACTGTGCAGCCTTCCATGCTCCTCTGTCCATGGGATTTCCCAGGCAAAGAATACTGTAGTGGGTTGCCATTTCCTTCTCCAGGGAATCCTCCCAACCCAGGGATCAAACCCTGGTCTCCTGCATTGCAGGCAGACTCTTGACTGACCGAGCCACCTCCCTTAGTGCTCACAATAACCTTTGGAGGACACCGAGGATGAGCGTTCAGTAACAAGCACAACTTCTACTAAGCTGCGACTTCAGTAACTAGTAACCATCCAGGAAGTGGCTTCTCCAAGATGTGAAGTGAAGGAGGCCAGCTCCACAGGCCTTGAGCTTGACCATGACACCACTCATCTTATATCACCCCGACTGCAACCTCAGAGGGAGCTGTTCACACTCTCATTTTAGAGAGCTGAGGCTCAACAGCTTGTACAAGGCAGAAGTGTTCTTGACCGTGTCAGAGAGATGATTCATCAGAGGGCCTGGCTTCCAGGAACCAATGGGAACCTTTTCCCACAGGCAGCAAAGTGCCCTCTGGGTTCCTCCAAACGTAAAGTGATGAATACCAGCAAGGCCCCTCCCCATCACAGCCAAGTTTCTTATGAGAGAAAGGACTTTCCTCAAAGTCTCCACCTGTTTTTGCCCCAAGAATGACACTGAGGCACCCCCCCTCCCCAAATATGAACCGCACCCCCTGCCCTCACCATCCCACACCACAGTTAAACCCCTTGCACTTACGCTTTAAATGCTGGGAGGTAGGAGTATATAGAAATGCTGCTTAGGTTATAAATAAATGGCAGGTGTTTTCTGATATCTGTTGTTGCCCAGCTGCTAAAAAACGTGTTCAGTAAACCCTGGTCCCCACCTGAAAGAAACAAACAAATTACAGTCACGGACTTCAAGGACAGGTCAGTAATTTTACAGGAATATATAACTGGACCTTTATAAATAGGCTAATTCTATTTTTTTTGTTTTGGCTTTTTTTTCTGGCCATGCCTCAAGGCTGGTGGGATTTTAGTTCCCTAACCAGGGATTGAATCCAGGCCCTCCGAAGTGAGAGCCCAGAGTCCTAACCCCTGGACTGCCAGGAAATTTCCACTAATTCCATTTTTAAAATAATAAATTCTATGTCATGCTCCCAAAGGACATTTTAGAGGGCAGCCATCTCCCTGAGTTAATTAATTGAGAAAATATTCACTGAGAAGCTACTATGTGCCAGACACCAGCCCAGGCACTAGAGAATCAGCTGTGGGCAGAGACAGAGCCATCATCTCTAGGACAGTCTGGGTAGGGTGGGAGGCACCACTATCAGCAAATCAAGAATCCACAACACCATCGCAAATGGGGATGAGGGCAGTGAGGCAAAGTTCTGAGTGCTATGAGGCATGTGGCAGTGGCTTGAGACTTGGTCTGACAGGCTGCGGATGCTGTATGTAAGCCAGAACTGCCTACATACACAGGGTGTCCGAGGGATGCACAGGCGGGCTGACAACTGCAGCTGGAGAGAAGGTGGGCAGATGGCGATCCAGGCAGAACACTTACATAGCACCACAGACCTGAGGAGGGCAAAACGTGCAGCTATGGAAAGAAGACCTGGAAGGCGGCCTGGGTAAGTGGACTGCAGAGTAGGGCGGGGTCACCTGGCACCAGGTGGGCCTCCAAGGGGTAGGCCACAACTAGACCACCCCAGGCTTCGATTTTAGACTGTTCTCGGTTAAAGATTTTGGACTTTAGGTTAAAGAGTGATGGGACAGGGTGTCCCTGGTTGCTCAGTGATTAAAAAAAAAAAAAATCCGCCTGCCAATGCTGGGGACATGGGTTCGAACCCTGATCCAGGAAGATCCCATATGCTGGGGAGCGACTAAGCTCGTGCACCCCAACTACTACGCCTGTGCTCTAGAATCTGGGAGCCACAACTACAGAAGTCTGAACACCCCACAGCCCATGCCCTGCAACAAGAGAAGCCACCACAATGGGAAGCCCACATACCACAACTGGAGAGCAGCCCACACAGCAAAAGGACCCAGCGCAGCCAAAAATAAACAAATGAACAAATAAATACAAATATTTTAAAAGGTCAGATGGCACATGTTTTTTTAAAGAAAGAGAAATGGTACAGAAAAAGTCAAAAGCAAAAGAGAGCAAACTTAGTAGAATTGCTTCTGAAGGCCCCAGCATTGATGGAAGGCTGATGGACAGCAGGCCGTGGCACCCTGGTGCACCCTTCCGCCACGAAACACACCTCCAGGCAGGTCAGTCCTCACTGGGTTAACGTCAACAGCAGCCACAGACACCTAGCACGATGACTGCTCAGACCCTGGGGGTTCCTGGACCTCACACTTCGCTTAGATAGTGAGGACCATGCCATTCATTTAAAAGAAATAAAACAATAAAAATCTCAACAGCTAAGAGCAAGACCTAAGTCATAAACACACAAGTAACCAAAAAGTCATTGCTATGCTAAGTCACTTCAGTCGTGTCCAACTCTGTTCGACCCCATAGACAGCAGCCCACCAGGCTGCCCTGTCCCTGGGATTCTCCAGGCAAGAACACTGGAGTGGGCTGCCATTTCCTTCTCCAATGCGTGAAAGTGAAGTCGCTCAGTCGTGTCCGACTCTTCGAGACCCCATGGATTGCAGCCTAACAGGTTCCTCCGTCCATGGGATTTTCCAAGCAGGAGTACTGGAGTGGGGTGCCATTGCCTTCTCCGTCACTTCAAAACACATTCAACTACAGAGCCCACGTGCTTCTCACCTTAGGCTCATGAGCCTAAGAAACACCCAGAACCAGAGTCTCCCGTGAATCAGAACAGCAGCTCAGGTGTACAGGTGTTCATAGGTGTGCGCAGGTGTGTGTATGTGTGCTTAGGAGGGAGGGAGGGCGACAGGCAAGCAAAATCCTGCTCTTTCAAAGTGCAAGGCTGGTAAACCGCACAGATACTTCCCTCCCTGGTTCGCTTTGCACTAAGACCTAGTTTCCTTTCTAAACATACCCGAATTGGCTGTCATTATTATTTGATTTTTCTTGGTTCTGAAAAAGACTTTAAAGATCTGGAGATGTATTTAATATTGAGAGCTAAGTAGTAAGATCAGGGCATTAGGCTTAAAGTCCAAACGTACCTTACCTATCCTCTGTGTGTCCCATCCTTTCCAAATGCCTTCGATCAACTCTATGGATCAAAGGCATCATTGAGCAACTGTCTGGAGTGACCTCACATGGAGTGATCTCTCTGTATCAGAAAGTTCTGATAGGCCTCCAGAGAATCAAGGTTGGTGGACTGTGTCAATGCATCAATTCCTGTTGCAGAATTACAATTCTATAAGATGTTACCATTGGGGGAAACTGCGTGAATGAAGTATATATGGGGTTTCTCTATACATTTTTTAAAGCTGCATGTAAATCTACAATTCACTCAAAAAACTTTTTTTAAAGTTCAAAGATTAATGTGACTAAAATGCAAAACGCCATCAAGAACTGTTAGTCATTAGATTCTAGATTCCACAAGGACAGAGATTATGGCTCTTTCTGCTTATCATTATAATTCTAGCAGCTAGCAGAATGCCTTACACATGAGTAAGTTATTTGTAGAATGAAAAAAAGAACCATGAAGAAGGACATTAATGGCAGAAAAGCTGAAACAACTTGAATTTTCTACCATAGAAGAGTGGTTAGTATACTCTGATGCTGGGAAGGATTGGGGGCAGGAGGAGAAGGGGACGAAAGAGGATGAGATGGCTGGATGGTATGACTGACTCGATGGACATGAGTTTGGGTGAACTCTGGGAGTTGGTGATGGACAGGGAGGCCTGGCGTGCTGCAATTCATGGGGTCGCAAAGAGTCGGACACAACTGAGCGACTGAACTGAACTGAACCACTCCCTGAACATTATTCAGCCATTAAAACCAGTGGTTATAAAGACCATCAATATACTGTGTAATATAAAAATAAACAATGACATATTATGATTATAACTAAGAACATAAAGTGTGTGTGTGTGTGTGTGTGTGTGCACGCGCGTGCGCGCGCATGCGTGCTCAGTCGTGTATGACTCTCTGTGACCCCATGGACTGTAGCCCGTCAGGCTCCTCGGTCCGTGGAATTCTCCAGGCAAGAATACTGGAGTGGGTTGCCATTTCCTTTTCTGGGGGATTTTCCCAATCCAGGGATCGAACCCTCATCTCCTGGGTCTCCTGTATTGGCAAGCAGATTCTTTACCACTGAGGAAGCCCCAAGAACATACACATTCCTACCAGAAGATCATAAATCCAACAACAGTAGCAGTGTGAGGGGATTGGTGTTACCGATGTTCCCTCACTCCAACTTTTCCTTAATATTGTTACATTATTTTTGTAATTCTAGCATATTAATAATACAATTGGGGAAGAATGAGAATTGTGCCAAGACCTTTTCTTTCCATTTTTCACTTATTTATTTTCAGTATGAAGCATATTATCAAAAGAAAAATATATGTGTAGGTTATAAAGCGTACAACAACACTGCTGCTGCTGCTAAGTCGCTTCAGTCGTGTCCGACTCTGTGCGACCCCATAGACGGCAGCCCACTAGGCTCCTCTGTCCCTGGGATTCTCCAGGCAAGAACACTGGAGTGGGTTGCCATTTCCTTCTCCAATGCATGAAAGTGGAAAGTGAAAGTGAAGTCGCTCAGTCGTTCCCAACTCTTAGCGATCCCATGGACTGCAGCCCACCAGGCTCCTCCGTCCATGGGATTTTCCAGGCAAGACTACTGGAGTGGGGTGCCATTGCCTTCTCCAACAACAACACTAAATATACCCAATATCCAACTGAAAAACTCATACATTACCAACACTGTTTAAATTCTCTGTGGGGGTTCCCTTACCCAATTTCGCTGCCCCTGACCCCAGAAGGAACTATTTATTATGAAATTTGTTTGTAATCATCGTGATTTCCTTGAGCACGTGTGTGTGTATCTCCAGACAATACATGCATTTTCACTTGTTTTTGAACTTCATAAAACTAGGCATCAGACTACATATCTTTTTCTACTACTTGTTTTTTCCTGCCATATTTAAAGACTTTTCTTTTTAAATTAAGCAATTCCACTTAAAATGACTACTGACGACATTGTAACGCAGAGAAGAAATCCGATTCCACGAAGGTCAGAAGAGTAAGTATAAAGCAGGACAGGGTGAGCCTGGGAAACAGGGTGAGCCTGGGAAACAGGAGTCAAGAGTTTTGTTGATCCCTCAGAGTCCCTGGCCAGCTGCCTCCAGCCACAAACGGCCGCTTCCGTTCACTCTCAGGTACTCTCCGAATACCATCAGTCCCTCAGCTGTGTGCCATGGCAGGGCTGAGAAGCACTGCTAGACCAGGAAACAAGCAGCAAGTGGAAGAGACAGGGCAGCAGATGTGTGTATCAATGGTACGCATTCAAATGGTTCATCCTTACACCGTTAACAAGGACCCTACCTCTCAGGGCACAGAACATATAGACCATGAAACTTCCATGGCCACTGCCTTCATTATGTGACTATGAAGAGTGACCCTTTAGTCAGAAGTTGTGGATTAAAAATAGAATTAAATACCACCTAGAAGTCTATGGCTTCTTATATAATTTTTAAATTCAGCCATCTAACCATCTTCTCCCAAATATACAACTGCACATTTCAAGATCATACAAAACTATGTTTTAGTTTCACTAGAAAAATCTGTGTTTGGTGCTATCAATATCCTTTCATTAGAAGTCCCTAAACTCGAGCACACTTTAAAGCAGAATACAAATCTAAGCAGGTCTTTGCTATAAGACATACAAGGATATAATGAAGGCTGCTGAATTTTCCCAATGAAAACCCCAGGACTTTTGTCCAGTACATTCTAGTCAGGCTTCCAGAGGCAACTTTATTTATTTTGACAGGTTAAGACACTGTTCATCTCAATCAGCTCAGAACCAACAAGCGTGATTAGCAGACACGCCAGCAGCTGTGATCCAGCAAGCGTGGGTGTGGTGACACAGGTGAGAGACAGAGAGAAAGGAAATGGAACGAGAGACGCATGGCACCTGTTGTGCAACAAAAGCAAACATCAGAATTCTGTATCTTCCTTCCCCCAGGCTGGCCAAGTGCTAGTGATAACGTTACAACCACTCAGTATTTCCAGGTCTTTTGACCAGAGTCATGAACCTGATAAACATGAACATATCACAGCACTTATCAGAACTGTGTCCATTATTTTATGAGACAGAAATGGAATTGAGTGCTGTTATGTTTTTTAATGTGTGCACTATTCAATGCTTACGGAGAAGACAATGGCACCCCACTCCAGTACTCTTGCCTGGAAAATTCCATGGACGGAGGAGCCTGGTAGGCTGCAGTCCATGGGGTTGGACACGACTGAGCAACTTGACTTTCACTTTTCACTTTCATACATTGGAGAAGGAAATAGCAACCCACTCCAATATTCTTGCCTGGAGAATCCCAGGGACGGGGGAGCCTGGTGGGCCGCCTTCTATGGGGTCGCACAGAGTCTGATATGACTGAAGCGACTTAGCAGCAGCAGCAGCATTCAGTGCTTAAGTATTTTGTGTGTTTTCCCATAGTTTGTTGGCAGCCGGCTTGCCTACTGTGAATAGCAGGGCAGGAGTAGGGGGATGAATTTTGGTTTAAACATGAACCTGAATTTCTCAGCCCCAAGGAAATGTTCCCCTAAAACCATGTTGCTCAACACACGGATCCAGAAGTAGGGGCATCACATGAGAGTTTGACAGAACTGTGGAACAGTAAGTCCCCAATCCCACCAGACCCACAGAATCAGAATGCTCATCTGAATCCTTAGATGCTTTGTTTGCATATTAAAATCTGAGAAGCACTGGTCTAGGGTCTTTTAGAGAATGACCCTTTTTAAATTTTATTATATTAGAGAATGTAACTCTTAGAAATGTCATTTCTATAGAAAATGTCTGAGGTTATATAAATTACATATAGGTACTATAGGATGATGACTAAAATAGGCTCCAGCTTTCAAATGGTTTTCAACCTAATCAGGGAGTAGAAGAGCATAAACCAAGCAAACAATGTAAAGCAAAATATGGTTAATATTATAAGAGAGGGATGGGCTTCCCAGGTGGCTCAGTGGTAAAGAATCCACATGAGATGCAGGTTTGATCCCTGGGTCAGGAAGATTCCCTGGAGAAGGAAATGAAACCCACTTCAGTATTCTTGCATGGAAAATCTCATGGACAGGGGATCCTGGCAGGCAACAGTCCATGGGGTCACAAAGAGCTGGACGTGACTTAGTGACTGAACAACATAAGCAAGAGATAGGCAAATGCTGAAATGAAAATGTGACTCAGTCCTTAACACTGAATTCCTATAACATGCTCGGCAGGTGTTACCACTCTTGTCGACAGAGAGCATGCCAAGGATACTAAGTTATTGTTTGTGAGTGTTCCATCTCTTGGGGATATTTCCATTAGGTTTACTAAGGATCATCGGATTAACCCAGGTGGCTCATGGGAATCCAGGTACTTTGAGCCCTGGTCTTAGCATCACTGCATCTCGCTGGCCTCAATCCATTTAAACGAAGAACGATTGATTTATTTTACCATTTCATGTTCAGCTTTTGTTTCTCACTTTAAAAAATATTTTAAATAATCAAGCTATTAAATAATTACATAGATGCAAGGGAACACTTATTTGTGGTTTAAATTTCACTTTCTCAATTTAAGGCAGCTCCTCCTAAGTCTAGATTCTTTTAGCACGCTGAATTTATCAGATTCACGATTACATAATTGTGTAATTAGGTGTTAAATGTAAGGTCTCATAAAATATACAGTGTACAAGGTTTATACAGGTAGGGATAAAAAAAAAAAAACTGTATTATTTACTTATATATTCCTAGCCCTTAAACTTAGTATCTTCCCCAGATGAGGAGCTCAAATGGTTTTTTTTCAATACCATAGGAATGGATTACAGAAACAAAGACAAAATTAATCATTTGCAAAAATACTTCTGAACCCACAAAACAATTTGAGACTATCAACTGTGCTGCTGATTAAAAAAGACAAAGTAACTTATAGACACAGAAAACTAACGGTTGCCAGTGGGGAGAGGAAAGTGGGGACAAGATAGGGGTCAGGGTGTTAAGAGGTACAGACTACTATGTATAAAATAAGCCACATGGATAGACTGTCTGGCACAAGGGATATGGCCAATATTTTGTAATAACTATGAGAGGAGTGTAACCTTTAAAAATGGTGACTCACTACGTTGTACACCTGAAACTTATATATATTATAAATCAACCATATCTCATTCATCAAATAAAACACATCCACTATTTTAACAATAAAAAGACAAAATATTTCTAGACATTATGGTTTAGAGGGGAGAAACAGTAGCTGCAGAGATAGAAGACTTAAGTGTCCTCATCTCTAAAATGAGGAATATATCAACTGCTTTCTCTAGTCAGGGCAATGCATTTTAAGTAATTAATCTGTAATAAAGCCAGTATAATATTTTCCTCCATCCTGTATCATTCCCAGGATATATTTTCATGAATGTTGCAGCATGTGGTGATCCATTGGAAGAGAAGACATAAAACTACACTCATACAACCCAGCCATAGCTTCAAGATAGACTGTCTGCTTCACACCTTGCCAGACTGTCTGGCAAGAGGCTGTCCAAACTGTATCGATGCCGGTGCCCAGTACAGCCATATAGCAGGCCTTCAATAAACATCTATTGAATTAATATACTAATGAATAAATAAATGACTACTTCACAAAACTGTTAAGGAATAAATGAAGAAGTAAAATGACCTCCCTAAGAGCCTGTACACATGAACACGTTAGTTCTTCCTTCCGTCTCTATTCGAGTTCATGATCTCTGCTGGTTACGAGGCTAGAAACAGATGGCTAAGTTAAAAAAAAATACTCATGGGTAGGTACAGTGAGATAAAAATAGCCCTTAAAACCTGTGTGTACTCATTTATTTTGCTACATGATATGACTTTTGCTTTTCATCTTTATTCAATATACTACCCAAACTATCAATTAAAATTTACTTACTGAATGATATAAACACAAGAGAACAGAGTAATTTTCAAAGCAACTGACAACACAGCTTAAGGCCTATATAGCCACAAGTAGCCTAGTCTGTGGGCCACTGGGGAAAGCCTACCATGAGCACCTGTCAAAGTGGAACCTTTCAAGTCAGGGGACCAGGTGAGGCACATCTGAATTTCTGAGCATCTCTGGTTTGAACAAGACAAGTACTATCTGGGAATATCTCTCTCCTTCACTACTTTTTTGGACAGCTTGAATCCAAACTAATCGCAAAGGTTAGAGAACACTGGGGTCACTTTTACACTTTAAAACTTAGAATTTAGAACAAACTCTTTTAAAATTATTTAAAAACTTCATTGTACTCTCCCAGTTTACATTTCCAAGCACAGAAAAAAATTCAGTTTAAGGGTCTCAGTGACCCCTTAAAAATCAGAATAGGAAACACACAGTTTAATGACCTCACAGCAGATTTTAGATTCTGCTGAAGGAAAACCATACCTAACATTCTACACCAATTTACTCTGTTCATTTTTTTTTTTTTTTTGAAAATTCAACTACACACCAAAATGTCATGACTTCAAAAAAAGCTTAGGATATTTAGATTACACTAAGAATTCCATTTTTTTTTAAAGATGGATACTTGAAATTGGAAAATATCAATTCTAATTTTTCACTTAGGTTTTTGAAGGTAACACATGGAAACAAAATTTAATATACAGCAACTGTCAAGCACTAAACTTTTCGACTGTATCAGTTCAGTTCAGTTGCTCAGTTGTGTCCAACTCTTTGCGACCCCATGGACTGCAGCACACCAGGATTCCCTGTCCATCACCAACTCCCGGAGCTTACTCAAACTAATGTCCATCAAGTCAGTGATGCCATACAATGATTTCAACTGTATAGGCATCCTTAATTTAGGATACTCTGGAGTCATGGGAGAAAAGGAAATAAAAATCTCAACTTGCATCCAGATTAACTTAATCAAATGAAGAGTCAAGTGAATCAGCCTTACTGTACTCTCTCATGTGTGGAGATAAAACTGCTGACTAGTATCTACAAAATCATCACCTCTTTTCCTTCTCACTGTTAAGTCCTGAAGTCGACCTTATCTTGTCAGAGTCTATAAAATATTACTGTATATGTGTTTTGCAATAGTTATCATATAACTCTTCAGAAAACATGTAATGTTGGTTATGAAGTAAGTGCAAGACAGTCCACAAATATTAACAGCATAGGAAGTTAGACACCTCATTGTGGGAAATTAAACGCCAGCCATGAGTTAGGTATGAAGTCACTAGTTCGAAATTTCTAACACTCTATAGATATTGGGGAAGAAAAAAGATGTCAAGGTCCCTAGCATGATTTGCCATATTAGGAATATCCTCTTGGTCAGAGGCAAGGGTGTGGTGTGATTAGAGGACTGGTGATTAGAAGCCTTGACAGCCACATTCTTTCACATGAGAAGGGCTGCAGAAGCAGCTGCAAATACTCAGCCACCAGCAGCCCACGTGGCTTGTTAGTGGACATCAGGCCCCATCAATTTTTGTTGAACGTATGAGGAGATTAAGCAGAACTTGCAAGACATTCAGACAGAGCTATAGGTATCTGCAAACAGGTTTTCTTTAATATCAGTCTAAAAATGCTAGGACTGAAGACCCCTGTTCAGTACACCTGGGGGCTGGGGGTGGGGGGAGATATCTGTGGGTATTAGGAAATGTATGGTAAAGTGAAAGGAAATGCCTGAAAGTGCTCATCTCAGAGCCTGTGGCGTGACATTTGCACTGAGAGCTTGACGTCAGTTCCTTGGTTCAACTAAGCCCAGAAACCACGAGCCGAGGGACCATAACTACTGAAACCTGTGCTCGGTAATAGGAAAAGCCACTGCAACCCACCACGAGAAGTCCTCTCCCGACAACCAGGGAGTAGCCCCCTCTCTTCACAACTAGAGAAAAGCCCATGCAGCAGTGAAGACCTAACACAGTCAAAAATATAAATAAATAAATAACATTTAAAAAAAGAATAAGCATAAGCTCCTATCTACATAGTTGAATTTTCACCTCTTTCAACTAGGTATTTCCATGAGTCACAGAAAAAATTCAAATCCTTTGCCACCAACGAGCCAGTAAGTGGAGCACCCTCCAGAAAGGCCAGCTCCTGGAAACCCTGCTGCTGAATAATGAATGTGCTCCCAGGCACAGAGAGAATCGCCTGCGGTTTCAGATTCTAGCTGAAAGAGCAGAAAGTGCTTTCTAGTTGAGCCCTCTTTACACGTTCTTGCTTCTTAACAACGGACCATCAATTCCTTTAGTACCTCTTGGTTCCAGAAAAAATACATGATCCAGGTTGGTTTCTATCAGCTAATTAAACCATTTTATATTCTGAAATTGTAACCCAGTAATTTATCACGGCACACTGGCATCCAAACTTTCATCTTGCGACAACAGAATCTAGTATTCTTCAAAATTAGAAAGTGGATTCTCTTTACGCAATTATAATCATGTGCATTTTAGGCAGCTAGATCTACTGTAGCATGCGACTCACTTATTAGATCTGATAATTTATATGAAATTTCTGGCAGGATTATGCTACTTCCTTTAAATTTAATGAGAGGAGGTGAAGAAAGCCACAATCTGACGCAAAGGTTAAGACAAACAGTGGACTTCTGCTAAAAATACTCTTATCTTCCTTCTGTGCAAAGGTAACTATTTTT
The DNA here is from genome assembly GCF_029378745.1 of Bos indicus. NCBI lineage: Eukaryota > Metazoa > Chordata > Mammalia > Artiodactyla > Bovidae > Bos > Bos indicus. Next base: position 119,564,503 of record NC_091760.1, read on the forward strand.
GTGTGAGCAAGAGAAATACATGTTTTGAACTCAAATGCCAATATAACTTTCATTCCTTATATGAAAGGAAAATAGCAGGAGCTACAAAATAAGTCAGTGAAGTGAAGAAGTTACATTTGGCCATAACCACAGTGAGCACTCAGCGCATTATTTCTCACTTAAGGTTGCTTAAAGTAAAAATGCACTTCCTGTCAGAGGCTGCCACTTATTACGGCTCAGATACTTTTGCTCACTGTTTTAAGGGCACATAATGACTTGGCACTGAGCAGAATTTCTCAACCTTGGCGCTACTGACCTCTTGAGCCGGATGATTCTTTGGTGTGGGGGCGTGCGTTGGAGGATGTTTAGCAGCATCCCTGGCTTCTACTCACTAGATGCCAGTCCTGTCTTCCCATTCACTTGTGACAGCTAAAAATGTCTCCAGACATTGCCAAAAGTCCCCAGGGGGTGGGGCCAAATCGCCCCAGGTTTAGCACTACTGGTATAGAATATAAACTAGTCAAACAGTGAAACAAGATTGAGATTTAAATTTCTCCTTCCTTTTCATTGACATTTCAAATAGCTGCTGTTCCAAATCCTCAAATGACTAAACAGAATTCAATTTCTGTGAACAGCAACAACAAAAACCCAATTTCAATTTAATATTTAACTAAAACTGTTTTGGGCTTCCCTAGTGCGGAAGGTAAAGAATCCGACTGCAATGCAGGAGACCTGGGTTCAATCTCTGGATCAGGAAGATCCTCTGAAAAAAAGGAATGGCTACCCACTCCAGTGTTCTTGCTTAGAGAATTCCATAGACAGAGGAGCCTGGCAGGGTAAGGTTCCTGGGGTCACAAAGAGTTGGACATGACTGAGTGACTAACACACAAAAATGTTTTAAATTCCAATTTCTTAATTTCAGCAATCCCATGAACGTCTAGATGTATTTTTAATTCAAAAACTTTAAATTTGAAATTGTGATTTTTAACTTTACAACTAGTTAAGGGAGATGAACCCCCATATCTGCATCCAGGGCTGAACTTTATGTCAGTTGAGGATGGTCATTCCTGCTGGTGTCAAAAGATCTACTCACTGCAAATCTCATACCTGCTCTTGGAGTGGAAAGTAGGGCCTGGGGTCTGCTCAGGGCTCTGGACTACCCCCATGCTCCTGGCCCTGGCTTCTGCCACAGTGTCAAGTATCTGACAGAGAGTCACTGCTGAGAGGGGGGTCTCCTTGTACAAATCCTTCTTCCTAGATACAACTGGGTCTTTTCTTAATTCAAAGGATCCATCAACATTTATTTTCAAAAAAGCTGCTTTTGCATACTAACTGCTAGTTTTGTGGTTTGTGCTGTTAAAAACAAAAGTGACTTATTATTTATTATTTTAGAGGCTGGCCTAAAATAGAAGTTGCTGCTGCTAAGTTGCTTCAGTCGTGTCCGACTTTGTGCTACCCCAGAGACAGCAGCCCACCAGGCTCCCCTGTCCCTGGGATTCTCCAGGCAACAACACTGGAGTGGGTTGCCATTGCCTTCTCCAATGCATGAAAGTGAAAAGCGACCCCATGAATTTCAGCCCAACAGGCTCCTCCGTCCATGGGATTTGCCAGGCAAGAGTACCGGAGTGGGTTGCCAAAATAGAAGTATACCTAACTAATTAATTTAACCAAAATTCTCCAAAGGATCTGAAGCCCTAAATCACAGTTATAACCTTTCTATATAAACACATATTGACAGCTATAGATAGATACACATACGCCTTACGGAAAATGGATGGTGACTGCCAAGGTTCTATGCTTTAGCTTTGCAGATAGCACTCTATCTGATGCACTTCCTTATAGACAGTGAAAATTTGGAGACAAAGATTACTCACAGAGCCTGTGTTCTGAGAATGAGAGCCTAAATTTATTCCTCAAATTTCCACAGAAACAATTCTGGGTCCTCCTGTTCTTGCACTTCAGTTTACTCAGGCTTAAGACAGCTGTTAAACTCTTTCATCTGTTTCGTGATCTTTTGAATTCCTGAATAATCATGGTTGCTTTAATCATACTCCAATTTAGGCACAGGAAGATCAATGAATGGCAAGTCTGTAAAACAGCCTAGGTACCTATAGGAAAAAGATGCATACACACACACAAAACACACTATTTCCCAGAACAACACGACTTAAAACGCTTATCACATGTATCACTATCTTGTAGACACAAGGAAACGTAGCAACTCCCTGAGAAGAGCAGCCCCTAGAAGTTATTCACAGCTTATCTGATACAAGGAAAACAGATACATACCATCAAAACTACCTTGCTCGGAAGCAAGATGCAACAGCTGATTGTATGTTTCGACTGAAGGCTGATAAACAAAGACTCCAGAATTGAAGCAGTCAGGCCACCCTGGGTCTGGTGCCGCCGACAATTCTTCTCTCTCAAAAAGATCGTCAATATTGGCTAGGACCTGATTCAAGGGTAAGGGGGTGGGGAGAAGGGAAAGCATTTCAGAACTGTTCTTCTATAGCATAACCCTTCCTAAGTTCTCCAACACATAAGATGCAATCTGTTGCTGGTCTTTAACTCTTCAGATGACACCTGTGAGGCAGACTGCTCCTACTCTCCTTCAACACCTGACACTTTTCACAACAGCAGTTTTATCTGAACTTTACTGTCAAGTCCCGACAGCATTCTTCACATGCCTAACCGCTTTCAGTTACTATATCCATCTCTCCAGCCATCAAAGTCATACTCACCAGAGTATCTGCATCCATGAATACACATTTTGAGTACTGTGTAAGTGACCAGCAGTGGAGTTTAGTCAACGTGACACCCAACTCAGGCCTCTTCATTAAAGTTAGATGTGCTGAATCACCGCTGTCCAGGACATCTACCATAATGACTTCATCGAAGACTGTCTCTAGAGCTTTCCTGTCAAAATAAAATCCAGAAAACAGCTCTTAGCATCTCTTCAGAACAAATGACCCAGACAACATAAGACTGCATTCTTATTAGCTTATTGACAACTACAGCAATCTATTACTTTGGTATGTTAGTCTCTTAAGTATGTTCTGACTTCAGCACAAACTTTTAATTTGCATGTGCAGTTAACTTCACTAAAATGCCAAGACTTATGGTGAGGATGAACTACTTGTCTTAAACACTATCATAGAAGAAGTTCCGTACCACTGACTACCAGTCAAATTGTGAAACAGCCTGTAAAAATGTAACTCATGTTTGGTCAGATGTCTTTTCAACAGCCTCTGTCTTTAACGATATTTTATTAGAACTGCTTCTTGCTGACCGCTGAATACTTTTCCAAGTGATGCTGAGTTAAGGCATACAATATCTGCACTGACGCCTATAACTAATAATTTTTGCTAAAGCAGCTGACAACTGCCTGAAACTGTGTGTCGTAAAAGAAGTTGAGTGACTCAATTACTCGGTTTCCATTCTTTTGCATCAAATATAACCAGCATGTATTATATGCTTAGCACCCCTGGCATGAGAGACTCACTTTGGTTTGTGAGGTAGAACACCTATCTCTGCCCAAAATTAACTAAAGACTTACTTTAGAAAGCAAGCCAGAGGTGAGAGAAGTCGGGGTGTACTTCTTAGGTGAGACACTAAACTCAGCACAAGAAAAAACATAGGATAAAGACAGATCATCACTGAAAGTTTATAACAATATCAAGCATGGAGAACAAAACTGGTATTGTGCTAGTAATCTCCAAAGCTGTACAAAAATATGTTCCAGTTCACACTGTAAACTTGATTTCTTGGAAAGAAATGATTGGTGTACCACTTACCACAGGAAAGGGGGCTTGGTTTCTTGGTTTCTAAGACTACATCCACTTTCTTACAGTATCCTCACTAAAGTGATTACAGATTAGGACATACACATAGGAGACAGTTTGGGGGTAATTTGGTTTTCCTAAATTACCCTTTAGGAACAAGATTGTTAGTGTGTGAGATATACGTATGCATATATAATGCCTCTTTTTCAGGGGTCCTTGGCATGTGCTTATATTTTTTGAAAAGAGTCACAAAAGGGGCATTTTCAACTTCTAAAAGGGATAAAAGAACGCAAAAATAAAGCAATACAGAGGTGCTAGTGTGGCAAGATACTCTTAAATAAGTTAGTATGAGGATCAAGGCAGTTGATTGAGATACTTCAAAATTTAATTCCAAAAAAGTAATATGCACTAACCCAATAAACAAGCAGCTTGTACCCCTCAGGGTCTCTCCTAGCAGGACCCCTAATTCAGAGAGCCCTTTGGAAAATATCTAGTCTGCTGAATTGTAAATAAAGATCATTAGGTCAGATGGTGTCAGATGTGGTGGAGAAAACTGCTACTGCTGCTGCTGCTGCTGCTGCTAAGTCACTTCAGTCGTGTCCGACTCTGTGCGACCCCATAGACGGCAGCCCACCAGGCTCACCCGTCCCTGGGATTCTCCAGGCAAGAACTGCTTTCTTTCTTTCAAAGGCAAGGGAGGTTTGCTTGGCTGGAAACAGGAACAATAGCCCCTGTTCCCTTTGGGGGAAAGGTATGCAGGTGAAGGAGGAGGACACAGAGGGAACGGCTGGACTGAATCACTCACTTGGATCACCCGGAGAGGACCTGCCTATGAGAGAGCCCAACTCCTGGTTGTGATCAGTAAGCACAAGGGCCAGAACTCCACCTCCCAGATGGAGCTTGGGTGGAACATCTCCCAAGAGCCAGGAAGAGGTTTCAGACCCAGGAATCCTTCACTCAGCAGCTCTCATCGTTCTCCACCAGCACTGAATCTCTGGAAAGGGTCTGGCCTTAAGGTCCACTGATGCTAGAAACAGGGGAGGTGATGTCAGAGCCCAACCAACAGCCCGGCAGCAAGGTCCTCACCTCATAGAGTCCGAGACCTGTGGGGTGATGAGCACAACCAGCCTCCTGGTGGTCCTGTGCTGTTTCAGAGACAAGCCCAGGACCAGGGCTCCTTTGGCGTAGGAATCGTTTGTGGTCAGTGTCACAAAGGCCTGATCTTAAAACAAGGAAAACAGAAGGTATTCATTACATCATTCTAACTAGAAAACATGACCCCAGGACCCTGGTCAACCAATAATTGGGCAAAATCAACTCCTCTGTGATCAACCTGCTCGATTAATAAAGGAAGAACCTCTTGGGGGATGGGGGGTGGGAGAGAGAACCCAGTGCCCACTTTCAGAGTGTCTCAATACCATTCTTTAGTAGATCATTGGCAACCTTCAAGAGGCTATAAAAATTAAATCTAACTTAGAGTCCAGACACACTAAATTCTCAGACGACAAAGTAGCTTAACACCCAGAGGGCAATTACCAGGTAGTAGAGAAGAGATCAAGAAGTGCATTTTCTGTTTGTCCTACAAGGTATCATAGACAGTATTCTCAGTCAAGAACAAACCCAGCCAACAACCTCAACTGAGAGAATGTGAAGCAGAGCCCATATTCTTCATCCTGGTGCTCACGTGTGCCAAGCCTCCGGCTTTTTCAGCTCTTTCCTCAACCTGGAGCAAAGACTCCACAGTCACCCAACCATCTCTCCAGAGACACTTTGAGTCTCTCTTAAACATCACTTCCCCCAAGAAGCCTTCCCTCCTTGATGCTTCCATCTAAATAGTGGCCCATCACTGTTGAATGGATTTAGGGACTACCTCACAAGCTCCAGCAAACCTGCCTCCTTTTCCTTGGAGAAGCAAGCACTACATTCTACCCAGTACCCTGGGGCCCCTCAACCCTCTCTTTCACACTCATGCTTGTTCTCAGTCGCTCAGTCCTGTCTGACTCTTTGTGACCCCCTGGACTGTAGCCCGCCAGGCTCCTCTGTTCATGGAATTTTTTAGGCAACAACACTGGAGTGGGTTGCCATTTTCTCCTCCAGGGACTGTCCCGACCCAGGGATCAAACTCACATCTGCTTGGCAGGTGGATTCTTTACCACCTGGCCACCAGGGAATCCCCTCTCTCACACACACACACCCACGTTCAAATATCAATCTCCAATAATCACTTAGTTGCAAATACATGAATTATTCTTCCTCCTGAACAAGGCGTACCCTTCCAAGGCCACCAGCCAAGCCTTTAGGATTTCTTTAGTCCTTCCCAGGATGATTCTGGGACACATTCCCTCTCGAAAGAGATTTTAACGTTAAAACAGGTTGGTGGGCATACAAACACAAAGGATCCAGTGCTGCTGGGGCTCACGTGGGTCACTGTTGCCCAACTGGGCAGTTGGGACACTGTAACGAAGTCACTCAGATTCTGTCTTAGGTTTCCTCTTCCTCCCTTTGCCCATTTTCCAGTGGAGCCTGGAGGCAAATTCCATTGAGAAGTAAGAGGAAATTGTAGGCTGTCCAGTGAGCCAGCACAGTCCCCATCCGCAGATTTGAGGGCAACCTTCACATATAGCCTTGGATTCTCTGTTAAGCAGTAGAAGGTCTAGAGTTTCTACCTGCACCTCGCCCTCCTCCAGGGTCATCTGCTTCTAGGAAAGCTCGGAACAGGGCCCCCATCCCTTGACATACCCATCAACTTCTGCCTGTTCTCGTTTCTTCAACCCGTCATAAGATAGCAATATTTTAGTCAGCCCACCACAGGGGCGCTTAACCTGGGGCATGATGAATGTTGTTTCAACTCAAAGATGGTCCTGATTCCAGGACCATGCAGGAGGGCATGGCAACCCACCCCAGTACTCTTGCCTGGAGAATCGCTGGACAAGAGGGGCTACAGTCTATGGGGTCCCAAAGAGCAGGACATGCCTGAAGCCACTTAGCACACATACACACACCGGGGGATCAAAGAGAAAAGTTTACAGGTAAGTAGGATTCAAGGCTTTCAGGAAGCAAGGATATGGATGATTTCTCAAAGGAAGAGGGAAGCAGGACAACCTTAGGAACTGAGGTTTGCAAGGCAAACCTAGCAAAGGAAAGACCAATGACAGCTGGGGAGGAGGCTAAACCCTCCCAGAGATGGCCGAGCTCCGGGTGACTTCTGCAATCTTTCCGCAGTTCAGTGGCTGTAATAACCCCACTATTAGACTCAACAGCACGGTCTGCGGTCCTCGGGGGCAGACTCGCCGAGCGGCCCGGGCACCCTGCAACAAGTGGGCCGGCGCCTTCCCACCGCGCGGGTCCCGCTCCCCGGGGGCGCTCGCCGGGCTCCGGCTTCCCGCAACCCAGCCCCAAAGGCCTAAAAATAGGCTCGGCGAGGCGGCCAGCGCCGGGACTGACGGCCGAGGAGCCGGGCCGGGGCCGCCGGCGTGCCCGTCTCGCGGCCGCCCCTTTCCAGAGGTTCCAACCCGCGGGCTGTGGAGGCAGCGCCCCGCGACCCCGCCGCTCTCCGGCTTCGGGCCGGGCGCCCCGGAGGAGCCGGCTCCCCGCCCCTACGCAGCCCGCCGCAGCTGCTCCGCCCGCCCGCCCGCCCTTCACGGTGCGCGCAGGAGGAAGGGCAAGGAGACGGAAGCAGGAACGGGGGCTTCGGCGGAGGGCCCAGGCGCTGCCCGGCGGGGGCCCCTCGGCTGCGCTCCGGGTCGGGACGGCAGCTCGGGCCCCCGGGGCGGCGAGGCAGCGGCTGACGCAGGAAGCGACACGCCCGGCTGCGGCCAGCCTGCAACTTTGCGACGGTCTTCGTCCTGCCGGGAGCTCCCCCGGGGCAGAGGGCCGGGTGCGGGGGGAGAAGCGCTGCGGCAGCGGCGGGCGGCGCGTACCTGTCATGGTGCAGCCGGGGGCGCGGGCGGCCGCCACAGCCGCAGCCGCAAGTTCGTGACTCGGAGACGCCGGGCGCGGGGAGCGAGCGCGGCCGGCGAGGAGGCGCGGCGGGAGCCGAGCGTCCGCCCGGAGCGCTCTTATAGCGGCCGTCACGTGGCCGCGCACGCTCCCCGCGCCCGCCGGCATCCTCGTGGGGAGGCGGCCCCGGGACTGCGGGACCCCGGTCCTCACCCAGCCTTTCCACTGGGGGGCTGGGCTCCGCGTCCACCTCCGTGGCCGCTCCAGTCCTGGTCCGGCTCCCGCGGGGCACCTGCCTGAGACCGTGAGCTGGGGCTTTGGAGGGGGATTTTAGCGGCAGAGTGTGGCATCCCAGGGACAAACTCCCAAAGAAGCCAAGGATTAGGGAACTTTAAAAAACAAAAACCCCAGATCACTCCAGTTAGAATAATTCATCTGAACGTAAAGTTTAACTGCACTTTCTTCACCTGGAATTCCAAATCACCCTCCGGAAGCATTTCTCAGTGTACTCACAGCGGTTTTGTGGCCTTAACCTAAAAACAGAATACATTTTCAGTACGTTAGATTCTCGAAGTCCTCTGCATCAATTAGATATTTCAGTGTTTCATTGAATTGTCAAACGTTAACTCAATGAAGTAGGTTCTATAGTCTTTACAGATGAAGAAGCTGAGTCTTCAGCTTCAGAAAAATCACTTGTCTATGGTCGTATCATGTAAGTGGAGAAAGTAGGGTTTGAACCATAGCAGTTTTGTTACATCCGGAGAAGGCAAAGGCACCCCACTCCAGTAGTCTTGCCTGGAGAATCCCATGGACGGAGGAGCTTGGTAGGCTGCAGGCCATGGTGTCGCTAAGAGTCCGACACGACTGAGCGACTTCACTTTCACTTTTCACTTTCATGCATTGGAGAAGGAAATGGCAACCCATTCCAGTGTTCTTGCCTGGAGAATCCCAGGGACGGGGGAGCCTGGTGGGCTGCCGTCTATGGGGTCGCACAGAGTCGGACACACTGAAGCGACTTAGCAGCAGCAGCAGCAGTTTTGTTACAGAACTGACCTTGCAAGCAAGACCATGGCATCTCTGGTACTCTGGTGCCCAAAAGGTTAGTAAACTATGGGTAGTACAGTCTTTTAGGTTAATCTGTTTCACAAATCATGAAAAGGTGAGTTTGTCATTTTTCTAGGAAGTTGAGAAATAGTTCTCTGATGTGATCATACCCTTCTCTCCCATCTCTTCCATCCAGTCCAATCACACAGGAAAGCAGCAGCTAGTATTGAAACAATTCTCTGCAAACAATAGTTGCTCAGTGTCTGCTGAATGGAAACCAAACAGGAAGTTGACAACATCAGTTGAAACAACCAAACAGATGCTTTAGAATAAGTGATTTATTTGTTAAGGTGGTATTGCTATTCTCAAACCAATCCTGTATGTGTGCTTAGTCACTCACACAACTCCTTCCAACTCTGCAGCCCTGTAGGCTGTAGCCCACCCTGGAATTCTCTGACCATGGAATTTTCCAAGCAAGAATACTGGAGCAGGTTGCCATTTCCCGCACTGGGGAATCTTCCTGACACAGTATTCGAACCCCAGTCTCTGGTGTCTCCTGCTTTGGCAGGCAGATCCTTTACCACTAGTGCCACCAGGGAAGCCCAAACTAATTATATCACTGTTTATTCAAGTGTAGGCCTGGACTTTCTACATCAGAATCACTTGGGGGCACTTGCTAAAAAGGCAGATTTTTGGTTCTAAGCCCAGACCCCTGAATCAGAATCTTAATAATAGAACCCAGGAATCAGCATTTTAAATGTCATCTCTGGGAGACTTGACTCCTTTCCCCCATCCTGACCATAGCAATTGACACCACTCATTTGCTTCGGAACGCCGCCTGATTACTTGGCATTCTAAACTTCCTTTGAAGGAAGTGGAAATGTGGGGAGAAGGTGCAGTAAGTGGATTACCACTTACTCAAAGCCTACAAATTTAGAAGAGTTGGAGCTCTCTAAGGGCGATAAGGCTTCCCAGGTGGTGCTAGTTGTAAAGAACCCGCCTGCCAATGCAGGAGATAAAAAAGATGAGGATTCAATCCCTGGGTCAGGAAGATCCCCTAGAGGAGGAAATGGCAATCCATTCCAGCATTCTTACCTGGAGAATCCCATGGACAGAGGAGCCTGGTGGGCTACTGTCCATAGGATCCCAAAGAGTTGGAGATAACTGAAGCAACTTAGCAAACATGCAAGGAAGATAAAAGGCTATAGCTGAGTTGCACCTACCTGAGGAGAGGAAAGGGGCGCTAGTGGTAAAGAACCCGCCAGCCAAGCAGGACATGTAAGAGACGCAGGTTCAATCCCTGGGCCAGGAAGATCCCCTGGAGGAGGAAATGGCAACCCAGTATTCTTGCTTGGAATAGCCCATGGACAGAGGAGTCTCGAACCCTACAGTCCACGGTGTTGCCAAGAGTTGGACACGACTGAAATGACTTAGCACACATATGCACCGGGAAAGGGAAAACAGAGTGGTGCTTTCAGGTTTGAATTGCTCTTTTCCATACTGATAAGTGGACTCGAGAGAGTGAGGTTTTCCTCTTTCACCCAGGAACCCTCCTACCCTTACGACACTTAACCACCTGCTGCTTGAAGTCTAAGTATTCATACTGGGCTCCCACAGGATGTGGTTCTGGGGCCAGAAGGGCAAAGCCTAGAGGAAGAGCTGTGGACAACTAGAACTAGCAGGCTTTCCTTAGGAACAGCTCCTCTCGGCTCCACACTCCCCCCAACCCCCTTCCCACCCCACACCCCACCAACCCGCAGTGTTTCAGTAAAAGCAGTCACCATAGCCTCCTTTCCTGTGTTTCATATGAGAAAAACATTTACATGAAACAGAGTTACAGAAACAGAGACTTTGCAGCTTTTACCACATTGAGTCAAATAGGGGCATTTTGAGGTTGCTACAATCTATTCTTAGATGTTGTCTTAATTGAGATTACTAATAGTGACCCACTGACCAGTTTTCCTGATGCTATTCCACATTGAGCTTCGTGAATTATGAGATCAAAGCGTCTCAAATTTTAATGTGACCACAAATTGCCTGGGGATTTTGCTGAAATGCAGATTCTGACTCAGTGGTTTGGGGTGGATCTCTCAGGTGATGTCCCAGGCTGTGGACCAAGTAGGTATTCAAACGTTCTGGCTTATAAGGCTTTGCAGGTGGTAGATAGATACTACCTGCAAATACTACCTTAATACATGTACCGAGACAGATGTTTGAGACTTTCATTTGTTTATTGTTTTTCTGTGAAATTTAAACTTGTAGATTTTCTGATTCCTAAAAGAAGATTTAAGGTTAAAAAAAAAATTGGTATTCTACAAGAGTACCCAGAACTATTAACCATTTAAACTTTTGCTAAATCCATATACTCAGCATGGTTGGTCCAAATTAATTTTTAGTTGGCCTTGGAATGCATTATGTAATTTTTTTTGGCAGGATACGTACCTTCCTGATTATGTTTTGTTTAAGATAATGCTGAAATCAGTTTGCATTCCCTTGAGCACACATGCTAATTGATGGTGGGAACAACTGACCTGGAAATATAATCAAGAGCAGAGGGCAATGTGCGGCCCTAAGACACAAAGAGTTCCCACAGACAGTCCATGGAATAAATACACCGCATCTGGCCAAACACAGGAACTAACTAGGTAACTGACAGCCTAAAAGTTTTCCCTTAATTGATAATACATAAAATCCATTCCTGGAATTGTTGCCAGTGACCACAACCCTGTTCATATCTAACTGGAAGCTTAGTTTCAAGATATATTATCCTTGGAGGCCTAAAGGAGTCCATTCTTTACTCAAGAGTTGGAGTTCCAACTCCACAAGTTGCAAGAGCTTGGTGACCAGCTACATTACCTTAAAAGAAAGTTTTGTTGTTGTTCAGTCGCCAAGTCATGTCCGACTCTTTGTGACCCCACGGATTGCAGCATGCCAGGCTTCCCTGTCCTTCACCATCTCTTGGAGTTTTCCCAAATTTATGTCCATTGAGTCAATGATGACATCCAACCATCTCATCCTCTGTCACCCTCTTCTGCCTTCAATCTTTTCCAGCATCAAGGTCTTTTCTAATGAATCAGCTGTTCACATCAAGTGGCCAAAATATTGGAGCTTCAGAATCAGTCCTTCCGATGAAGATTCAGGGTTGAGTTCCTTTAAGATTGACTGGTTTGATCTCCTTGCTGTCCAAGGGACTCAGTCTTCTCCAGGACCACAGTTCAAAAGCATCAATTCTTTGGTTCTCAGCCTTCTTTATGGTCCAGCTCTCACATCCGTACATGACTACTGGAAAGACCATAGCTTTGATTATACGGACCTTTGTCAGCAAAGTGATGTCTTCACTTTTTAGCACACTGTCTAGGTTTGTCTTAGCTTTCCTGCCAAGAAGCAGTTGTCTTCTAATTTCATTGCTGCAGTCACCTCCTCAGTGATTTTAGAGCCCTAAGAAAGGAAATCTGTCACTACTTCCACCATTTCCCCTTAAAGATATTGAGTTTTAAGCTGACTTTTTCACTCTCCTCTCTTACCCTCATCAAGAGGCTCTTTAGTTCCTCTTGCTTTTGCCATTAAAGTAGTATCATTATATCTTGATGGAGATATAATTCACATACTGTGAAATCAAGCTATTTAAAGTATACAATTAGGGGCTTCCCTGGCATTTGGTGGTTATGACTCTGTAGGCGGCATGGGTTCCATCCCTGGTTGGGAACTAAGATCCCACGTGCTATGAGGTGTGACCGAAAAAAAAAAAAAAAAAGGCACACAATTAGTTTTTAGTATATTCACAGAGTTGTGTAAACATCACTACAATATAAGTAGAGAATATTTTCATCACCCCAAAGAAACCTATAACCAGTTGCAATCATTCCTTTTTCTTTCCCCTTTCCTCAGCACTCAGTCAACTACTAATCTATTTTTTGTCTCTATAGACTTGTCTATAGAGATTTGCCTATGTGTAGTCTTTTATAACTGGGTTCTTTCACTTAGCAAAATGTTTTTGTGATTCTTCAATCTTGTGGCATGCATTATTAGTATTTCATTTCTTTTCATTGCCAAATAATATTTCATTATATGGATATACCAGTTTTAATTATTCATATCATGGATAAACATGTTGGTGGGCATTTCAGTAATTTCTGTTTTTTAGCTATATGAGTAATGCTCCTATGAATATTTGTTTCCCAGCTTTTGTGTGAATATATGTTTTTCTTTCTCCTGGGTATATACCAAGAGTAGAATTGCTAGATCAGTTAGTAACTCTGTGTTTAACATTTCAAGAACGGCTAGACTTTTCAAAAGTATAGGGATCATTTTGCATTCCCACTAGTAGGAGAGTTCTAATTTCTTTACTTTTTAGCCAATACACGTTATTGTTTTTGTTTTTTTTTTTATTATGGCTATTCTAATGGGTTTGGAGTGGTATTGGCCATTTGAGAATCTTCTTTGGAGAAAGGTCCATTCAAACTCTTTACCCATCCTTTAACGGAGTTGGTTTTTTTATTTTTGAGTTGTAAGTTACTGTTTTTGTTTAGTTACTAAATCACGTCTGACTCTTTGGTGACCCTGTGGACTGTAGCCCCCCAGGCTCCTCTGTCCAAGGGATTTCCCAGGAAAGAATACTGGAGTCAGTTGCTATTTACTTCTCCAGGGGATCTTCCTGACCCAGGGATCAAACCCGAGTCTCCTGAATTTGCAGGCAGATTCTTTATTACTTAGCCACCAGGGAAACCCTTTTGAGTTTGTAAGAGTTCTTTGTAAGATAGGAGTTTGAGATTAACTTATATCTACTGTGAAAGTCACTCAGTCGTGTCCAACTCTGCAACCCCATGCACTGTTCAGTCCATGGAATTCTCCAGGCCAGAATACTGGCATGGGTAGCCTTTCCCTTCTCCAGGGGATCTTCCCAACCCAGGAATCGAACCCAGGTCTCCTACTTGCAGGAGGATTCTTTACCAGCTGAGCCACCAGGGAAGCCCAATTTATACACACTACTGTATATAAAATAGGTAAACAACAGGAGCTACTGTATCGCAAAGGGAACTATACTGAATGCTTTACAATTATCTACAGTGAAAAAGAATCTGAAAAGGAAACTGAATCACACATATGTGTATACATATATACTATATATATATAAATAACCGGATCACTTTGCTCTACACTGGAAACTAACACAGTATTGTAAACTAACTATATTTCAATTAAAAAATCTGGGAAAAAAGAGGTCTTTACTAGATACAAGTCCTTTTCAGATATATATTACATGTATATAATTTGCAAATATATCTTCCCATTCTATGGGTTGACTTTTCTTGCTAGTATATTTTGTAGCAAATAGTTTGACATTTCTACAAAATCAAACTTCTTTCTTTTTTTGTTTGTTTGTTTTTGCTTTTGGTGTCATATCTAAGAAACCATTGCCTAATCCAAAGTCATGAAGATTTACCCCTAAGTTTTCTTCTAAGAGTTTTATAGTTTTAATTCTTAAATTTCGGTCTGTAATCCATTCTGAGTTATTTTTTGTGTGTGATCTGAAGTAGAGGTCCAACCTCTTTCTTCTCAGTGTGAACATTGAGTTGTCCCAGCACCATCTGTGGAAAATACTATTGTTTCTCTTTGGAGTTGTCTTGGCACCTTTTGAAAAATCATTTGACTGTAAATGTGAGAGCTCTATTTCTGGACTCAATTCTATTCCATTGACATATATGTCTATCCTAATGCTAGTTCCATGGTTTCTTGATTTCTGCAGCTTTGTAGTACATTTAGAATTGGGAAGGGTGAGTTCTCTGTTTTTATTCTGTTTTCAGATTGTTTTGGTTATTCTGAATCCTTTGCATTTTCATATAAATTTTAGGATCAATTTATTAATTTCTACAGTAAAGGAAGCTGGAATGTTGATAAGCTTGCACTGAATTTGTGGCTCAATTTGGGGAGTATTGACAACAATTAAGCCTTCTGATCTATGAACGTAGGATGTCTTTTCATTTACTTAAATCTTCTTTAATTTCTTTCAGCAATGCTTACTATTCTATTGCCTTTTAAAACATATAACAAAACTCAAACAATTCAGGCTTGTTAGCTATATAAATCCCACAGGCATGGCAGCTGATTTTCATATCTGCTAGATACTCTAAATTTATATTCCTGGCTAAAATCTGATTATTATTTAACTTCATACAAGCAACAATATCTTGGCCCATCATAGGACTGCTGCTGCTGCTAAGTCACTTCAGTTGTGTCCGACTCTGTGTGACCCCATAGATGGCAGCCCACCAGGCTCCCCCGTCCCTGGGATTCTCCAGGCAAGAACACTGGAGTGGGTTGCCATTTCCTTCTCCAATGCATGAAAGTGAAAAGTGAAAGTGAAGTCGCTTAGTCGTGTCCGACCCTCAGCGACCCCATGGACTGCAGCCTACCAGGCTCTCCGTCCATGGGATTTTCCCGGCAGGAATACTGGAGTGGGGTGCCTTTGCCTTCTCCTCATCATAGGACAACCTTGACAAATCTTGACTTTGGCTTTATTGTTAGTAATGACTGACACATACTTAATGCTAAGCTTCTTATACACATTAAATCATTTAACCTTCCCAGCAATCTGATGAGGTAGTCTCTACTCCCTACTTTAGAGGTGAGGCTCAGAGCTTGCCCAACATTTTGCAGCTAGTAATTTGTACAGCTAGGATTTGAATCAGGTGGCTTGCCTCTCCAGTCTGTGTACTAACCTCTGTTTGGCAATGTGTGTAGGTGTGCACTACTAAAAAACATATGTGTACGTGAAAAGTAAGTCTTGCCTGCTACCTTCCCCCCAGCCCAGCTACCATGTTCCCCTCCTAGAATGGCATTATCTTCTTGACTTTTCCCATGGTTTTAAGGATGTCACAAAAAACTCACTGTTGTGACTTTTCCTATGTTGCTGTTCAGTTGCTTAGTCACGTCCGACTCTTCACATCAGGAGGCCAAAGTATTGGAGCTTCAGCTTCAGCGTCAGTCCTTCCAATGAATATTCAGGGTTGATTTCTTATAGGATTGACTGGATTGATCTCCTTACTGTCCAAGGGACTCTCAAAAATCTTCTCCAACACCACGGTTTGAAAGCATTAATTCTATGGATTCTATTTTTTTAAATTTTATTTATTTTTGATGCTACACATGGCCTTTTTCTAGTTGCAGTGCGCAGGCTTCTCACTGCTGTGACTTCATCTGGTTTCTAATCATGGGCCCCAGGGCACACGTGCTCAGTAGTTGCTGCATGTGGGCTTTGATGCCCTGAGGCTTGTAGGATCTTAGTTCCCAGACCAGGGATCAAACCTGTGACCCCTGCTTTGGAAGGCAGATTATTAATATTAACCACTGGACCACTAGGGTTAATAGGTCCCTCCTATGGGCTCTTGTAGATGCTTCTTGGTGTCACAGAATTTCCTCTTTCAGAGGCTCCATGGGAAAATTTTCACCTTGGTCTTGGTATCAGAAAGAGTGTTGTACGCCTTAATACTTAGTTTTTTTTCATTATCTAATAGACATTTTGAGTTATATTAATTCTTTTTTTCTTTTTTTAGGCCACTGGCTGCAGTCCATGGGGTCGTTAGGAGTCGGACACGACTGAGTGACTTCACTTTCATGCATTGGAGAAGGAAATGGCAACCCACTCCAGTGTTCTTGCTTGGAGAATCCCGGGGACGGGAGAGCCTGGTGGGCTGCCGTCTATGGGGTCACACAGAGTCAGACACGACTGAAACGACTTGGCAGCAGCAGCAGCAAGAGGCTTAGAGCAAAATTTGTAACTTTCCATTAGTTACTTGGCTCTTCACCCTGCATTTATTTATGCTTTAACCTTTTTTCTCCATTATTACCCTGCCTGATTTA
Source organism: Bos indicus (assembly GCF_029378745.1). Taxonomy (NCBI): domain Eukaryota; kingdom Metazoa; phylum Chordata; class Mammalia; order Artiodactyla; family Bovidae; genus Bos; species Bos indicus. The sequence continues at coordinate 119,581,107 of NC_091760.1, forward strand.
TTTCTGAAGTTGCTGAGATCCTTTGGAAGTGGGGAAAGAATGTGGAATTAATTAGTAAATAATTAAGTGATCAGAGTTTTTGTGGGAGTAGAGAAGGGAAGATGACATTTCAGCTCAATTTGGGTGACTGGAGTTTTTTGCAGTGATCTGTCAGTAAAATGAAAATTTCATAGACAGGCTTAACTGATCCAGACATGGGAATAACCTGTAATTAGTTTAAAATCTTAAAAAGACACAGTAATGGCTTGATTTGTCAGCCTTAGTTTTATTATCTATTCTAACCAGTAATATAATAGCAACATGATAATGGTCAAAAGGGAGGGATAAGGTTGTCCAGTTTCTCAAATGTATTTCAAATATTTTTCACCTTTCAAGTTCTAGTTATCATATTTGTGATCTTTTAGTTGATGGATTGCCATTTAAATTAGCTAATTATCAGGCTGAAATTAGGAGAATCTCTTTGGCAGTTACCTTTTCTTTAAAATGCTTTATGATGGCATAATTTATATACAGTTATTTCACTTTTTCACACGCTAGTAATGCTCAAAATTCTCCAAGCCAGGCTTCAGCAGTATGTGAACCATGAACTTCCTGATGTTCAAGCTGGTTTTAGAAAAGGCAGAGGAACCAGAGATCAAATTGCCAACATCTGCTGGATCATGGAAAAAGCAAGAGAGTTCCAGAAAAGCATCTATTTCTGCTTTATTGACTATGCCAAAGCCTTTGACTGTGTGGATCCCAATAAACTGTGGAAAATTCTGAAAGAGATGGGAATACCAGACCACCTGACCTGCCTCTTGAGAAATTTGTATGCAGGTCAGGAAGCAACAGTTAGAACTGGACATGGAATAACATACTAGTTCCAAATAGGAAAAGGAGTTCGTCAAGGCTGTATATTATCACCCTGTTTATTTAACTTATACGCAGAGTACATCATGAGAAACGCTGGAAGAAACACAAGCTGGAATCAAGACTGCCGGGAGAAATATCAATAACCACCCTTATGGCAGAAAGTGAAGAGGAACTAAAAAGCCTCTTGATGAAAGTGAAAGTGGAGAGTGAAAAAGTTGGCTTAAAGCTCAACATTCAGAAAACGAAGATCATGGCATCCGGTCCCATCACTTCATGGGAAATAGATGGGGAAACAGTGGAAACAGTGTCAGACTTTATTTTTCTGGGCTCCAAAATCACTGCAGATGGTGACTGCAGCCATGAAATTAAAAGACGCTTACTCCTTGGAAGGAAAGTTATGACCAACCTAGATAGCATATTCAAAAGCAGAGACATTACTTTGCCAACAAAGGTTTGTCTAGTCAAGGCTATGGTTTTTCCTGTGGTCATGTATGGATGTGAGAGTTGGACTGTGAAGAAGGCTGAGCGCTGAAGAATTGATGCTTTTGAACTGTGGTGTTGGAGAAGACTCTTGAGAGTCCCTTGGACTGCAAGGAGATCCAACCAGTCCATTCTGAAGGAGATCAGCCCTGGGATTTCTTTGGAAGGAATGATGCTAAAGCTGAAACTCCAGTACTTTGGCCACCTCATGCGAAGAGTTGACTCGTTGGAAAAGAATCTTATGCTGGGAGGGATTGTGGGCAAGAGGAGAAGGGGACAACAGAGGATGAGATGGCTGGATGGCATCACTGACTCGATGGATGTGAGACTGGGTGAACTCTGGGAGTTGGTGATAGACAGGGAGGCCTGGCGTGCTGTGATTCATGGGGTCGCAAAGAGTCGGACACGACTGAGTGACTGATCTGATCTGATCTGATTTCACTTTTTAAAAGGATACAATTCAATGAGTTTTAACAAATATACAATCATATAACTATCACCACAATTATCTCCAAAACTTTCTTATTGCATCTTGTGGTCAATTCCATTCTCCTCCCCTGCCAAACACAGCTCTGATTTCCATCTGTATAGATTTACTTTTTCTAGAATTTCATAGAATGCAATCATACAGTATGTAGGCTCTTGTATATGGCTTCTTTTACTTAGCATGATGCTTCTGAGATTTATTCATGTGGTTGAATATCAGTGATTCATTCCTTTCTATTGCTGAGTAGGATTCTTTTGCCTGCATATACCACAATGTAATTATTTCAGCCGGTGGACATTGGAGCTGCTTCTACTTGGGTTTTATTAATAAAGCTGCCAGGAATATTCAAAGGAGTGGGATTACTGGGTTGTATAGTATGGTATATTTAATTTTATAAAGAAACATTTAGCTTTATAGGAATGGCAGTTAACTTTCAAAGGTCATTGCCAAATTTAGATACAATCATGAAGAACAGAAGTTATTGTTTTTATACAAATCAATTATGTCTTAAGATGATCATATGTCCATTCATAGTTCACTGAGAGAAAAGGGGACATAAATCCCCATGTGTATCACTGCAGAATTTCTTTTTTATAAGCATGGCAGTGTCATTCACTTCTACTTGTCCAGCATGTGTACACATGGGAACTCATTTGAGAAGGACTGGAAAAGATGACCCCAAGGTTCATTACAATCCAAAGTCTTAGTGCTCTGTCAACTGCAGGGATTTTGCCCAAAGAGCAGAAAACATAGACAGAGAAAACATTACCAAACCTCAAGGTCACAATATATATTATAGAAAGTTTTCTCCCATGGATTGTGTCTTTTGATCCTCAAAATAGCCAATCGTTAATCCAGCTGGATACATGACATTTTCACAAGGCCACTCTGGGAATCTAGAACAGTTTTAGTCTTCTTTTTTAAAAACTAAGCTTCTAGTTTTAAAAATATTAAAGGCTGTAACAAGCACCCCCACCTAACTCAGAGCCATCTTCACATCACTGAACTATACCTCATCCCTCAGACTCATTGTATCTCTGATTCAGTCTCAACCTTGAACCTCTAAGGTGAGGATGAGGGTGAGGGATGTATTATCGAGCACAATGTTTGAAAACAAAGTTTCATTTTTTGGTTTCTGTCCTGTCTTTTTCTTTTCCATCAGGAAAATGATTTTCTTTAGCTCATGTGGAATGTATATGACCAGTGACGTAACAGAGATATGGAGAAAAGAAGAAATTGTTCAGGGTTATTTTAGTAGAGAGTAGCAAATCTGGGTCTCCTTAAGCTGTGCTGCTTCACTGCCATGTAAGTGGGAAGCAAAGCATTCCTCAGAATTTAGGACCTCAGAGATACTCATTTCCAATGAAGACAATCAATACATCAACAGTACCCCACCATCTGCTGCTGCTTTTGACGTAAGGGAAGTGGAGGAATGAATGGGCACTGGATTTTTGAAGAAGCTCTCTAAGATCTCTAAGAATAAAAATAAAGGTAGAAAGTAAAAGAAGATGGATGAATGCAAGAAGGAGCTTGAGAGAGGCTCCCAGGCCATGGGCAGGCAGAGAAGGAGAAGGGGTGAGTTAAGAGTAAAGAAAGCTCCAAGGTGCTGGAAAAGCTGCTGTTAAAGGACATACATGATTTCCCTCCCTATGATTCCCAAGCAGCTGCTAGAATAGATCCTGTTGCGTATTTCTGGTTCCAGGGAGGGGTCATTTAAATGAAGGCTTAATGATTTCTTGGAGTGTCCTAAAACCCTGAAATACCTCCACGAGTCTGAAATTCTTTTTGATGACAAATATGTCACCTACAGTTAGAAAAGTAAATTCTGATTGATGGAGGAGAGACACTTATATTGAGTGCTAATTAATATCAGGCACAGTAAAGAAGAAGTCCTACATATATGATCTCATTTCATTTTTTAGCAGCCTGTGCAAAAGACTAGTAGCTCCATTTGGTAAACAAAAATGATGAAACCGAGAGGTTAAGAGACTGATAACTTTCAATGTGTGTCTTTGTCTTTTGTGAGCCAGTAAAGAAGACTCTGTGTCCAGAGGTATTTTTGTCATATATGAGTACGTTTGGTTTGGCTTGAAATGACTGCTTAAGATTTTTTAAAACGAAGTGCCTAGTAAAGCAACACGTTTTCAGAGGATACATTGATTGAGGTATCACTATTTTGCACATAGAGCAATTATAGTAACATGATTGTTAGAAACATGAATACCTAGTGCTATTGTTGTCATTTGCAAATTGAAAAGGTGTTTATGTACAAGCAGACATCTCCTCAGTCCTGGTACTAAAACTTTTTAAGGACTATTTAAGGTTTTTTTCCCCCCCAAATATGTATTTTAAACAATTTTTTCCCAGTAAGGCAGGAAAAAGTGACTTACTATTATTTTGTACAGAAAAATAAGGTCCTTGAGCTAGAAAATACTAACTCATTTCTATTTTTAAAAAGTTAATTTATTTTAACTGGAGGCTAATTACTTTACAATATTGTAGTGGTTTGTTTGCCATGGCTCTTAAAGTTATGCAGCTGGCTGCTTTCACTTTTGCTTCTGATGAACTTTCAAGTTCTTTGTGACCAGATAAACATTTCCCCCTCAGAGAAGGCAATGGCACCCCACTCCAGCACTCTTGCCTGGGAAATCCCATAGATGGAGGAGCCTGGTAGGCTACAGTCCATGAGGTCGCTAAGAGTCGGACACGACTAAACGACTTCACTTTCACTTTTCACTTTCATGCACTGGAGAAGGAAATGGCAACCCACTCCAGTGTTCTTGCCTGGAGAATCCCAGGGACAGAGGAGCCTTGTGGGCTGCCATCTATGGGGTCACACAGAGTCGGACACGACTGATGTGACTTAGCAGCAGCAGCAAACATTTCCCCAAACATTTCAGATTTTGTTCTGTTGGATGATTGAGATAATTTTTGATTTGGAATTAAACAGCTGTAAAAATTTACTCAAGTACCCACCATGTTAACCTTCATTGGAAAGGATTTAGGACTCACAGTCTCCTAACATCTGTATTTCAGAAAGACTTGCAATCAGTAGTTGAAGGGTGTGTGGGTGAACTGGCTCCGTGCAGCACGGACTGACCTTGAACTGAAGATTTTTCTCGGCCAGTTTACATTAGGAAAATCCCTCCTGCAGCCCAGGATCTTCCTTGACTGTTACAGAGCCAAAAGCTGTCGTCAGAATTTGATACTACACCTCTCCGTGCCAAACAGGATCCCATAGCCAAAACCTGTTCTGTCATGGTACATCATTAGGACTCACCCGGCTTCTGGCCTGGCCAAAAGTTTAGGAGGGGTGATGGTATCTAACCTCCCCGGGCATATCAGAAAATCAGCATGTGAGCTGCTTGGCATGTTCAGTTGGTGTCAACTGAGGGCAGCCCTTTCTGGAAGCCAGTGGGTTCTCCCAAAGGGAGATGAGGCAAAGATGCCCAGCACCTGCCCTGAAGTGATACTGCTTAGGATTCTGGTGTGTTAGGCTAGAATCAAATTCATGAAAAAAGTGTGTGACCACTGTTAAGTGAAACTCACAAGGCGATGTCTGTAAGAAAGGCAGTACCCACCCCAGGGGCAAGCAGAAGAATGGCTTGTATCAAAGATACCGGTTCTCGAAATTTGACCAACAGACCTAGACAAATAGACTTTGAAAGAAATAGTATTTACCTGCTGCTGTTGCCGCTGCTAAGTCGCTTCAGTTGTGTCCGACTCTGTGCTACCCCATAGACGGCAGCCCACCAGGCTCCCCCGTCCCTGGGATTCTCCAGGCAAGAACACTGGAGTGGGTTGCCATTTCCTTCTCCAATGCATGAAAGTGAAAAGTGAAAGTGAAGTCGCTCAGTTGTATCCGACTCCTAGCGACCCCATGGACTGCAACCTACCAGGCTCCTCTGTCCATGGGATTTTCCAGGCAAGAGTATTGCAGTGGGGTGCCATTGCCTTCTCCAAGTATTTACCTAGAAAAGGTGTTTAGATACTTTTCGAGGTCAGGAGAAAAATGTTTCACAGCACAGAAAGCCCTGCAGTTCCCAAGAAATATGCTCAGCTGATAAGGACAGCTGGGTGTTTCTGACAGACCTGGGACACAGCACCATGTATTCCCTGCTCACAGAATCTTTTTGGATTGGAGGCTTAAAAGTTTAAGGCCTTAAATGGAAGCCAAGTAATCAAGACATGGCTAATGTTAAAGGTGAAGTTTACATAAGGAAAAAAATGGAACGCAGAGGTTAATACAGGAATCCCCATTGATTTAAGATTTGATTTTTCTCTTTTGGAGACTTTATAGGATTTTCTTTATACTTTTGTTGGTTTCAAGAAGATTGAAAATTGAGTCCACGTTTTCAAGGTTAAAATAAATAGTGTGTGTGTGTGTGTGTGTGTGTGCTCAGTTGTGTTTCTTTGCTACTCTGTGGACTGTAGCTCACCAGGCTCCTCTGTCCATGGAATTTTCCAGGCATCAATACCAGAGTGGGTTGTCATTTCCTACTCCAGGAGGTCTTCCTAACCCAGGGCTAGAACCTGAGTGTCTTGAGTCTCCTTCATTGGCAAGTAGATTCTTTACTACTATGGCACCTGGGAAGCCCTAAAAATAAATACACCACTGTGTAATTGTCTCAGTTGAAAAAAAAATATATATATATAAAGAAGGAACCTCAATGAGACAGGTATGAGAGGGTGGAGCCTTGATTCTGTCAAGACCCATACCACTGGTAGGTAACCTACAAATGGGAGGATAATTGAAATTGCCAAGTTTTTCCCCAAAGATGAAGTGGTCTGAGCCCCACATTGGGTCCCATAGCCTGGGGGTCCTGCACCAGGAAGAGAAGCCCCCAGAATGTTTGACTTTGAAGGCCAGCAAGACTTATTTTCAGGAGAACCAGAGTGCTGTGGGAAATAGATTGCACACTTAAAGGGTGCACACATCACACTTGGACCCAGGTAGAAAGAAGCGATTTAAAAGGAGCCTGGTGAGACCCCTGTGCTGATATTGGAGAGCCTCTTGGAGAGGTACCAAAAAGCTGGGGCTCATCCTGGGGACGTAGATGCTAGAAGCAGCCATTTTGGGGAGCGTGTTATACCATGAGGACGCTGGTGCTGGCAAGCATCACTTTGGAACCTTCTCTCTGGTTTATTAGCACTGGGACCCAGCCCCACCCACCAGCTTGTCAGCACCTGCGCTGGGACACTTTAGACCAGGCGACTAGTAAAGCTGAGGAACCACCCACCCCCATCTACCACGAGGCCTGCTATTGTAAGATCCCTGAGCCTACAGCCGCCCTGGGACCCGGCCCTGTCCACAAGGGGGCCAGCACCTGGTCTGCAAACTTACATGGAAGTAGTCCCTGACCCCCAGGACCCTGAAGTCAGAAGCCCTGGGACTCAGCTCTACCCACAAGGGGGTGGTCACCAGTTCTAGGCCCAGCTGGGCCCCAGCCCCACCCACCAGTGGGCCAAAACCTACCCCAGGGCCCTGCAGTTAGAGACCCTGGACCTAGCTCCACTCTCCAGTGGGCTTACGTTTGTCCCAGGATCCAGCCCCACCCACCAGCAACCGACAGCCTCCATATAGGGTAGAGCTTGGCAACCAACTGGACTGAGGACCTGCCACAACTTCCAGACTGCCCATAGTCGTCAGCTTGCCACAACAGAAGGACCCTCACAGCCTAAATAAGGGACACGCCTAGAGTCGATAGTTCTAGTGACAGAGAGGAGTATGCTTCTGGGATGCATGGCATGACATTTATAAAAGGCAGCTTCTCCAAGGTTGGGAAATGTATCCAACCTGCTGAATATATAGAAATAAAAACAGCAAATTAGGCAAAATGAGAGGACAGAAGAATATATTTCAAATGAACAAACAAGATAAAAACCCCAGAAGAACTAAGTGGAGATAGGCAACTTACCTGATAAAGAGTTCAAGGAAATGATTGTAAAGATGCTCAAAGAACTCAGGAAAAGAATGGATGAACACAGCGAGTTTAATAGAGTTAAAAGAAGAATCAAACAGAACTGAATAACACAATAATTTGTTATTTTACTTTATTTAATTTAATTTATTTTAAATTACTCTCTACTGGGATTCTACCAATTTATACTCATACTCCCAGTCTGGGGCCTATGTTTCCATTCTCTTGACAGTGTCTTTCACAAGGCAATTGTACCAATTTATACTCATACCATATATGAAATATTTGAAAAGCTGTATCTCAGTCTAGTTTTGATTTGTATTTCTCTTACTATAAGCAAGGTTGAGTGTATCTTCTCTTTTTATATTTGAATCACTTATGTTTCTTTTTCTTTCTACATCCTCTGCCCATTTTTCTATTGGACTATTGGTATTTTTCTTGTGAGGTATAGTAGCTTTTCACATATTATGAAGATTATCCATTTATCTGATATGAATTTCAATTGAGTGTATATATGTACAGACTATTTTAACAAAGAGTAGATACTCTGCCCCAGTGGTGTTCAAACATAAGATCCCTTGATAAGAATTTTATATCAGATATTCTTGGATCAAATCTGTGGACCATATGACTTTTAAAGTATATTTCCAATTTCAGCTTTTATACTTTATTGATGAAGGAAATGGCAATCCACTCCAGTATTCTTGCCTGGAAAATCCCGTGGATGGAAGAGCCTGCTAGGCTACAGTCCATGGGGTTGTAAAGAGTTGGACATGGCTGAGCGACTTCACTTTCTACCTAACCTAGAAAACCTAGGTCAGGCTAACTCTGCATTCTCCATATAAAGCAGTTTGCTTGAAACACAGTCTACCCAGCATCTCCTCAGAAGACAAAGCCAGAACACTTGGGAAGCACGTACTTGTCCAGTATCCAGCGACCTGCACCTTTGTACTCTTTCCCCTAGAAAGGAGGAAGCAGCTGTGGCCTCTCACCTTTGAGTATTTTTGGCCAGCAGCCTGGCACTTTGGGAATTTATCCAGCAATGCTTTACAGAGGTATTTAGACCCTTTTATGAAGAAAGCAAAGTCATGAAAGGAAACCAAGAACATTAAAGATTCATGCCTCTTGTGTAATTTGGCTGTTAAGACACAAAGCCAATTTCTACTCAGCACTTCCTGTAAGATGAACTGAAAACTGCAAAGAAACATGTTTAAAGATAATATGTTTGTATGATAGTTTTGTCGAAACACTTGTACCACACATCTTACAGGCAGCTTGAAAACATTTTGCACGCTAGAAAGATGAAAGCATTCGATATTTATTTCCTGGAGGTGGAAGAAGAATCCTGGGTTTCTGAAGTCCCCAGATGATTCAGCGTGTACTCACATAGCTACCAACCATGGGAAATCAGCGAGGCCTCATTGGGATTTTGGACTTGTCAAGAAACAGTATGGGGCCGAATGAAGCAAATGCCAATGTGACGTCAGCAGTTGCTGAAGGATTTTTGTTCAAGTTTTTTTTTTTCAAGTTTAAGAGCAAGACTTCCCTAACTTAGAAAGATTAAACACAGAACTTTTCTAAAAGGAATGAAATAATAAGGTTAGGTCATATCGAAAAGTTTGGAACTTCAATTTTCCTCATTTTTTTTCTTTTTTTTTTAAGAAAAGTTTTCCTTCTCTCAACTCTCCTAATTAGCTGTTTGATCCTCATAACTCTGCCTCTCATTGCCCCCCTCCACCTTTAAATTCTGTGCTCTCCTATCTCTGAGAGGGTCTAATCAAAGGAATATATTTTTTACTTCCTTTTTGTTTTCTCTCCTCAAGGGTAGATCCCTTGTGCTTATGCTGCTGCTGCTGCTAAGTCGCTTCAGTCGTGTCCAACTCTGTGCGACCCCATAGACGGCAGCCCACCAGGCTCCCCCGTCCCTGGGATTCTCCAGGCAAGAACACTGGAGTGGGTTGCCATTTCCTTCTCCAATGCATGAAAGTGAAAAGTGAAAGTGAAGTCGCTCAGTCGTGCCCGACTCTTAGCGACCCCATGGACTGCAGCCCACCAGGCTCCTCCGTCCATGGGATTTTCCAGGCAAGAGTACTGGAGTGGGGTGCCATCGCCTTCTTGTGCTTATGGACCACTCGATATTATTGAAGAAGGATGAGTTTGGGATCTAAAAAAGATGCCAGATGCAGCAAAGTACACAACTGTGACCACAATCCCTGATTGGGAGGTGGCATTAGGAAAGGCCAAGAGTGAAATCAGTGGCTCTAAGCATTTCTCATGGCTGACCTGGAGCCTGATGTAGCCGTAGACAGAAGTGGATGTTTCGGGAATGCACGGCCAAGCCAGACCGTCAGGAGTCCTGCAAAGCAAATAATGGTTGGATCCACTATACTTGGCCAGCCATGGAGAACACCCCAAGGCACCCCACCTGTTAGGCACCAGGCAGAAACAATCAATCTTGTCTGTCAGTTAAAAAATGAGGAGAGTGTGTGGGAAGGAGTGGAAGAGAGAGAGAGATTAAAAAGAAGCAGTATTTTTTTCTTTAACCGAAGTTTTAAGACCTCCAGGTTGAATTCACAATAATGATGGGGTGGAGAAAGTTCAAATAGATGTATCCCATGCATGGCATTAAAAATGAAGCTTAAGCATATGCAAACAGCAAGTCGATGGCAGCTCTGAGATGATGGTGAAGCATAGGCTCTGGGCTGAGAAATAAGCTTGTGCTGAGAAACCATCTGGGAAAACTCTTCAACTAATTTGAATTGAGCCAAGCTGAGACCTTAAGCATTTCTTCCCAATGAGATCCAAGCTGAACAATGACACGAGCTGATGTTCAGTGGTGGAGATGCCCGTGTATCCTCGCCTAACAGCTGTCACGGTAGGTCCACACTGCTCCTGAAAGCTAGATAATTAACTGCCGTTTGCTTTGAAGTCCAGGGAAAGCTGCTTCCTACTGCGGTGCATTTACAACTTCTACAATTGCTCGTCAAATGTTCAGTGCCTCGACCGCGTCAGTTCCACTAACTCCTTTAGATGTTCAGGTTTCTCAAAGGTATTCAAATCACTGAAGCTGCCATGTGAGGTTTTTCAAGACAGATGTTCTAAAAAAGTGACTTATTTTTTAATCACTAGATTATTAAATAAGTTTGCCAAAAACATGACTATAAATCATGGATGTTTGCAGCTTTTTCTTTATTTTTAACTGATGGAGAGCTGTTTTCAAAAGGATCAAGTTTGGCACGCATGGATATCGGATTGTTAAATCTATAGAACAGTCCAGGTAGTAGCATCACACTAGGAAAAGAAGACTAGATTAGTTTATTATTATTTTTTAAGAGCTTGATAAAAGGACTAAATTCACTTCTGTCTACCTTAGAAGTTTCCAAATAGGCCTTGGGAAAAAAATATATTTATAAAAAGGTTCAGAGTAGAGGTTCAGAATGAACCTAAATTTAGTGTATACATGCATTAAAGGTAGCAGAGTAAAGAACAACTGAATGAATACTTTATTTGTGTTCCATATATATCTCTCTGTGGCAGAGTGACAGTTGGATCTCTATAAAGGACTTGGGTTTCTAGATATTAATCATTCAAACCAAAGTGAATGTAATTTTACTCGGAGACGGTTATGAAGGGAAAGGAATTAACGTGATATTTTAAAAGATAATGTTTCACAGCACAATTTTGAAATGGATTACTAAGACTTTTAGTGAAATTACATTAGTTGATTCACTATATGTGACATTGTATTAAGAAAAACACCAGTTTTCATGCTGAGATTACTTGGTAGGGTAACCCAAGGGTAATTGCCAGTTTGGGTTTATCTTTGCAGTAAAAATCAAACGTGGACTGCATTGAAACAGAAATCCAGGACTTAACCTGTCCAATGGAAATCATCCATGCTTAGCAAAGCCTCACAGTTATTTTTCTTTCAAATTTACATTGTTTTGCCTTTAGGGAGTTGATGGAAATTCATTGTGAGTGTTTTTGTGGGTAAAGTTAAAATTGTTTCATTAAATGTTAATGGACTTAATAGTCCAGTTATAAAGACCTAATATATTAGCCTATATTCAGCACTTAATGCTGACATGGCTTATGTTCCAGAATTGCATTTGGGCCCATAGAGCTGAACATCAGATGTGAGCATAGGTTAGGAATGGGTTTTGTTCTTCTGCCATAAGGAAATAACCATTCTGTTTACAAATGACTCTGATTTTTAACAAAGCAGCTATTTTAGATGCAATTCATTGGTTTATTTTGGCCCAAAGAAAGATTCGGACATCTACTTGTACGTTAGGAACACAGTATGGCTCACTGGACTTGACAAGCAAATAGAATGTGAGTTACCTAAAATCCCATAATATGCCTCTAACTTTCTTTGGCACCTTTACTATCAAATAAGCTAACAGTGCTATGGGAGGGAATTACCAATTTTAAGGTATTTTGCAAATCTGCAAGAGATATCTTGCTGATTGTTTTTTTGGGAATGGAAACTTATGCCATAAAAGATATATCTTGAAAAATGAGTTTGTCCTTGGCTGATGAAGAGAGTTAAAAGGCCATTTCCTCCAGATTAGATGAGAATAATAATTTGTTGGTAATTTTGAGCAGTTAAGGGTACATTATGTTAAGTATAGGAATGCAGGCTCAGCTTAGCCCACAAGTTCACAAGACCACCCTTATTCTTGTCTTCAGGAATCACAACATCATGTGGCTTTGGATACATCTTTGTCAGCTCTTTTGAAATCAAACAACACTCATTTTAATATAATCTTTAAACATTGGGAAATAGAAATCCTGCATGGTTTCACAATACATGAACCACATGTAGTTTCAACCATATGGACTATATATAGGCTGATATGATCATACACCAGGGTCTCCATTTCCTCCTCCTACTTTATAAAAGGTTAGGAATTCAACAAAGAGATTGTAAGATGATATGAAACAAAAGCTTTAAGAATTTTCATTCATTCATTCAACAAGTATTTTTGTGCACTGACTGTTTTTGTTTTCCACCCAGAGAGAAATGTAAAATTTGCACAAAAGTCTACAACTGTCTTTAGTTACAGCAATTCTAGAGATAGGAATTTGTCCAAAAGAATTCAGAATAAACTATACATGCAAAATGATGACAGAAGTAGAAGGGACAGAGAAAGAGCCTGAGACTAACCAATGGGTCCTCAAAGAAACAACTGAATTCTCTCTGCATTAGTGTCCTCAGCCAAATGAGGAATTGATTGGTAACTTGAGAGGTTCCTTCTCACTCAACAAGTCTGAATCACAACATAAATCACTGTTGAATCACTAATAATAATAATAATACCAGCACAATAGGAGAGATTGATACTCTGAATCTTCCCAAGGGCATGAAGTTTTCAAAATTCTCTGGTTTTCAGATGCTTTGAATTGCCATTTTACCGTTGTCTAATATTCAAGTGCTTTGAAAGCTGCTAGGCACTTGAATGCAAAGCATATTTCTTGCAAGATCACAAATCTTCAGTTTGTAAGACAAATTCATGGGTAAGTTTCTAAGCCTAAGTCTCCACTTTGAATTTCTTTCATAGATAAATAAGGGAAGCTGATAGAAGGTAGATAAAATATTAAAAATTAGCCAAGCCTAGGACTCCCCTGGTAGTCCAGTGATTAAGACTGTGTACTTCCACCGCAAGGGATGTGAGTTAGATCCCTGGTCAGGGAACTTAATATCCTGCATGCCATGAAACGTGGCCCCTCCCCCCCAAAAAAACATTAATCAAGCTTGCATGGTCATTCCTCTATCTCTTGAATTTTATATCATTAAGCTACCTTTAGGAAATCATGATAAAGCTATTGCCTTAATGACCTGAGAATGTTTGGTTCTTCAAGAGCTTTTCTATGGTAACTCAATAATTTTGTTAATATCAGAAACTTAAAGCCAGTCAGTTATAGTCATGAGGGAAAAAAAGTGAAAGTGTTAGTTGCTCAGCCATGCTGTTTGACTCTTCGCAACTCTCTGGACTGTAGCCTGCCATGGGATTCTCCAGGTTAAGAATACTGGAGTGGGTTGCCATTCCATTCTCCAGGGGATCTTCCCAATCCAGGGATCAAACCCAGTTTCCTGCATTGCAGGTAGATTCTTTACCGTCGGAGCCACCAGGGTACAACAGGACATATCTAGCATTTGTTTCTTTCCTTTGTCAGGTACTTTTCTAAACCTCTTACATATATTAACTCATTTAATCTTTGCAGCAATCCTCAGGTTGGTACTGTTATTACTCCTATGGCATGGATGAGGAGATTAAGTCATAGAGAAAATAAATGACTTGCTTAATTTCACGTAAATTGTAAATGACAGAGCTGGCATTCAAACCTGTATGGTCTATGTTTAACGCCCATGCTTATGTCCGCAATAACATATCTACCTTCTAACATGACTACCCATTTGTCATATTCACAGTGACACACACTTAGTAACCAAGAGTAACCAGTGTTTAACCCAAGCACTGCTGAGCTGGAGGCAGCTCAGCTCTATCTGTCAGGCATAGGAGGCCAGGGTCTAAGACCCATGATACATTCAGGGGCCCAAGAAAATGTTTTAGTTTCTTTCAAAATCAGAAGGAAAAACCCCAAATATAATTTAGCCTGGATCATATTTGTTTATATCAGCATTGCCATAATCTATACTTTATATATTTTAAAAGGTGCCCAGGAACATTATAGTGTGGGCCTGACTGGAGTAGAAGTTGATAGGCGTGGACAAAGCTGCTCTTCCCATCTGGTCTCTTCCTCCTCTCTGCAGGGTGGTACCCAGGAAAGCTGCCATATAGCCCATCTTTGGCTCAACACAGCATCAAAACCTCTGGTTTCTCCTGGAAGTGCCACTCCCCCTGCCCCTGGCCCCTGCCTTGGTCACTGGATACATGGAACTTTTCTCTTCTCTCCTGCCCTGTACTGAGGCAAGCCTGTTTCACTGCTGGCCTGCAGGTGGGTCTGGTCTGGTCTGTACAATGTTTGAACAAATCAGAATACAGTAAGCCCTCTACATCAGAATGAGTTCCGCTCCGAGAGTGTGTTCATAACTCCAGTTTGTTTGTAGGTTCTAACAAAGTTAGCCTAGGGACCCAAGTAAAGCAATCGGCTATATGATACTGTACTGTAATAGGTTTATAATACTTTTCACACAAATAATATGCTTCCTTGGTGGCTCAGCAGCAAAGAATCTGCCTGCAATGCAGGAGACACTGGAGATGAGGATTAGATCCCTGGGTTGGGAAGATCCCCTGGAGGAGCGCATGGCAACCCACTCCAGTATTCTTGCCCAGGAAATTCCATGGACAGAGGAGCCTGGCGGGCTATAGTCCATGGGGTCGCAAAAAGTCAGATACAACTAAAGTGACTGAGTACAGCACAGCACAGCACATAAATAATATATAAAAAACAAGCACAAAAAAATAAGGAAAACATTTTCAATCCTACAGTACAGAACCTTGAAAAGCACAGCAGTACAGTACAACAGCTGGAAAACAGGGGCTGGCACTGAATGAACAGGCAAGAAGAGTTACTGACTGGAGGAGGGAGAGGAGGTGGGAGATGGTAGAGCTGAAGCTTCGTCAGCAATAGGAGAGGAGGACAAGCTGCAGTTTCACTCATGCCTGACGTTGATAGAATGTACATTCCCGTTTTTTAAAGTTTGCAACTTGAAAGTTCATATATAGGGAAATTATTGTAGTTGCCAACGTTTTTTTTTTTTTTATAAATGGGAGGTTTCACATAAAAATCTGGATTTCTGTCTTCTCTTGAAAAATCAGAAGGGTTAGTAGCACCGGGCCGGTATTACACAGCTCCATTTGGCTGGAGGTGAGTGGAGCCATTGCTTCAGCCCCTCCCAGCCCTGCCTGGCCCTGTAAATATGGGAGAATTTCAAATCTTTGTGCTAAGATATACATGATAGCTTAAAACATTATCTTTCCTCAAAATTCTTGCAGGTTTACTGAGAAGGAAGAAAGCTTTAGTAATTATACAGTGATAATGGCTGGATCGGAGATGGCAATGGCACCCCACTCCAGTACTCTTGCCTGGAAAATCCCATGAACATAGGAGCCTGGTAGGCTGGAGTCTGTAGGGTCGCTAAGAGTCAGACACGACTGAGTGACTTCACTTTCACTTTTCACTTTCATGCATTGGAGAAGGAAATGGCAATCCACTCCAGTGTTCTTGCCTGGAGGATCCCAGGGACGGGGAGCCTGGTGGGCTGCCGTCTATGGGGTCACACAGAGTTGGACACGACTGAAGTGACTTAGCAGCAACAGCAGCAATGGCTGGATGGCCTCACCGACGCAATGAACATGAACTTGGGCAAACTTCGGAAGATGGTGAGGGACAGGGAGGCCTGGTGTCCTGCAGGCCATGGGGTTGCAAAGAGTCAGACACAACTTAGTGACTGAACAACAACAATGGAATTACAGGCTTCAGCCGTTGGGAAGGCATGAAGAACATCAGGGCTTCAGCTTTTTACGTCGGGCGAGGACTTTGCTTACATTTCACTGTGAGCAAGGTTTGTCCCAAGCTTCACATGAATGGTGTGGCCAGGACAGCCTGACTTTGCAGGGATAAAGGTAGGTAGAATGCGAATCAGGAGAGGTCATGGAAGTTGGCGATTTGCCACCTAATCTCACCTGCCCTACTGTCCATGCTTCATTCTGCCAAAACCAGGTGAAATATGAATATGAATTGAATACAGATTATATGCATCTCTTCTTTTTAACTGTATTGTGACTATTATTATTTTAAAAGAACTTCAAGGAAGCTGGCAAGTGCTAACTTCAAAGAACGAACATATAACACCGTCCTGACAGTTGAGTTCCATTGGGTGACTCTGTGCAAGCCCAACAGACATCCAAATGTGAAAAGGATTTTTATTTTAGCTTCTTGTGGAAGCCTTTCTACTTAAGAATGAGGTTTTATATTTTCTCCATAACAATGAAGGCTTTCTAAACTTTGTCTTTGTTTTTATTGGCACCCATGGGAGCTTTCTGTGTGGGCAAAATATTGCTGTGGCCCAGCTTTTGATGTTGGTGCTGAAAATTGAAGAAATGCAACTTCTCATTCTTACTTTCTTTTCGTGGCATGGGGCATGTGGGATCTTAGTTTCCTGACCAGGGACTGAACCCATGCCCCTAGCTTTGGAAGCACAGAGTCTTAACCACTGGATCACCAGAAGAGTCCCTCATTTTCATTCTTTTTTATGAAGTCCCTCATCCCTTTTATAAAGCTCTTCAGATCTATTAGCTTAACTGCTAGAAGTCCAAGTAGGTGTGTACATTTTTCACATTTGGTTTCACCATGTTGGTAGTGTTTCCCTAGAGAGTTTATAATTACATATATTTAGTACTTAATATAAATGTATGAGGAATATGATTACTTAGGTAGCTAGTTCGTGAATATAGGAGGTGAACAAAATAAGATTTTGTGACCATGCTGCTGAGTTTACCATCCTTCCTAGTAAGAGGAAGAAGACTGTGTCCTGAAAAGCCCCCTCTGCCTGCAGAAAAAGAAGGGCTTTGAGGACAAAATATAGTCACTGCATTTCATTTTTCCTACCCAATTCAATGCCTGACATCCCAGAAATCTTTCTTTGTTAATATTGATTGTCCGCATAGTATATAGATTGTGGTTAGTATGTATATGGGATTCAAATGATGCATGGGATGTAGAAGATGTAGTTCCTATCCTCAGTGAATTCAGTCAGTGAGCCAGGACCAAAGAAGGAGGCGATGGGCCTTATGTACTGTTGTATATTAAGCACTAAATTGGAGGGATATATAAAATATATTTAAAAAATTTTGCCATCTGGTATGTGAAAAAGTGGATCTAACTATAGTTCTAATTTGGACATGCTTTTATTGACATTTATAAGATGTCTGGCTGAGGTGTGAGGGATGCAGTGTTTTCTAGAGAAGTAAAGGGTTCCTCAGGGCCAAGCTGTCAGGGGAGGGCCCATACCCTTGACCCTATTTGCTTTAACCTTGACCCTATTTAGCTGGTTTAGAGAGAGATTCTAACTGTGGCAGGAACCATCCATGTCATCTCCGAATCTGAAGGTGCCTGGAAAAGTGGCATCCATTTATGCTTGCCTGTGGATGGGTGGGGCAGGACCTCGGTGCATCAGTTTAGAGCTGTCTCCCAGGATACTGCCAGGTCCCTGGGACCTCACACTGGGGAGGAAGTTTGTCCTGAGGTTTGCAGATCAGTGGACAGTGCCCCAGCTGTTTGAGAGTGGAGGTAGCATGTTTTGGGTTGGGCCATTCAGGGCAGACAAAATTGGGTCTTAGACTGGGTTTCAAAAAGAGTCGAGAGTGAGGACACAGCCTATGACATGATGGGTGGAGATCACTGGAGTTGGGAAGTTGGGAACAGAGTTACAGAGTGATGGAGTTTCTAGGCAGGGGTGGGGAGGAGCAGGTGGAAGAGCTTCTGCTTTATTCTCCAGGTAATGCTAAGCCATTATTATGAAAGAAAGGAAAAGACGTGACAAAAGTAATGCTCTAGGAAGATTAATCTGGAAGCTTAAAGCGATTAGAGCAATAGAAGCTGCAAGAGGCTGGAAGGCTGGTTAGGAGGCTCTTGAATAATCCAGGCAGAAAGTAAGTGGAGTCTAAATTTAGCTGAGAGGGGAGGGAGAAGCAGGGAGGGGTGCTTTTAGAGACTTATTCTTTAGAAAAGATAAATGAGTCTAATCTTCCAATTCAGCCTACTTTCCCCTTTCTGCTTCCCCTCCCCCCGCCCCCCAACCTGTGTTCTCATGTTTGCATCTCCATTCCTGCTCTGGAACTAGGTTCATCTGTACTATTTTTCTAGGTTCTACATACAGGAGGGAAGAGATACATGTACACATATAGTGATTCACTTTGTTGCACCAGCAGAAACTAACACAACATTGTAAAGCAATCGGACTATATATATATGTCAGTTCAGTTCAGTCACTCAGTTGTGTCTGACTCTTTGCGACCCCATGAACTGCAGCACACCAGGCTTCCCTGTCCATCACCAACTCCCAGAGCTTACTCAAACTCATGTCCATTGAGTCGGAGATGCCATCCAACCATCTCATCCTCTGTCATCCCCTTCTCCTCTCGCCTTCAGTCTTTCCCAGCATCAAGGTCTTTTCCAATGAGTCAGTTATTCACATCAGGTGGCCAAAGTATTGGAGTTTCAGCTTCAGCATCAGTCCTTCCAATGAATATTCAGGACTGATTTCCTTAGGATGGATTGGTTGGATCTCCTTGCTGTCCAAGGGACCCTTAAGAGCCTTCTCCAACACCACAGTTCAAAAGTATAAATTCTTCGGCGCTCGGCTTTCTTTATTGTCCAACTCTCACATCTATACAGGACTACTGGAAAAACCATAGCCTTGACTAGACGGACCTTTGTTGGCAAAGTAATGTTTCTGCTTTTTAATATGCTGTCTAGGTTGGTCATAGCTTTTCTTCTAAGGAGGAAGCGTCTTTTAATTTCATGGCTGCAGTCACCATCTGCAGTGATTTTGAAACCCCCCAAAATAAAGTTTCTCACTGTTTGCATTGTTTCCCCATCTATTTGCTATGAAGTGATGGGACCGGATGCCATGATGTTAGTTTTCTGAATGTTGAGTTTTAGGCCAACTTTTTCACTCTCCTCTTTCACTTTCATCAAGAGGCGCTTTAGTTCTTCCCTTTCTACCATGAGGGTGGTGTCATCTGTATATCTGAGGTTATTGATATTTCTCCTGGCAATCTTGATTCCAGCTTGTGCTTCATACAGTCAAGCATTTCACATGATGTACTCTGCATATAAGTTAAATAAGCAGGGTGACAATATATAGCCTTGATGTACTCTTTTTCCAATTTGGAACCAGTCTGTTGTTCTATGTCCCATTCTAATTGTTCCTTCTTGACCTGCATACAGATTTCTCAGGAGGCAGATAAGGTGGTTTGGTATTCCCATCTCTTGAAGAATTTTCCGCAGTTGATTGTGATTCACACAGTCAAAGGCTTTGGTGTAGTCAATAAAGCAGAAGTAGATGTTTTTCTGGAACTCTCTTGCTTTTTTGATGATCCAACGGATGTTGGCAATTTGATCTCCAGTTCCCCTGCCTTTTCTAAATCTAGCTTGAACATCTGGAAGTTCACAGTTTATGTACTATTAAAGCCTGACTTGGAGAATTTTGAGCATTACTTTCTTGTGTGTGAGATGAGTACAATTGTGTGGTAGTTTGGACATTCTTTGGCATTGCTTTTCTTTGGGGTTGAAATGAAAACTGACCTTTTCCAGTCCTGTGGCCACTGCTGAGTTTTCCAAATTTGGTGGCATATTGAGTGCAGCACTTTCACAGCATCATCTTTCAGGATTTGAAATAGCTCAACTGGAATTCTTTATATATAATATAAAGATAAGATAACTAAATACAGCTGGATCAAGGAGAGGGCGGGAGGTATAAAAGGTAAGTGTAGTTCACCTGCAGTTTCCAACGTGGACGGGACTAAGAACTGAGAGTCTGTGCCTTGCTCCTCGTCTCACCTTGCTCCCTTTCCCTAGCCATACAGATCTCCATGCTGTTCCTTGGAACAGGGTAAGCATAATCCCGTCTCAGGGTCTTGACACTTGCCAATTCCTCCATCCTCAACACTCTTCTCCCAGGTCTCTACCTGATTTGTTTCTTCGTTTTCAGTCTTTACCTGGCCCTCTCCACTCATTTGTCTTCGAAAACACTGGAATTTTTAACCAGCCCTCTAATTATGAAAATATTCCTCTTTCTGCAAGTTCTTGCAGGTGCAGAGATGGAGGGCTTAAGTTACAGAGACCGCTAAAATATGCCCTCATTAGAGGTGCCTTTCTTGATTGCTCAACCTCAAATTTTCCCTTTATCCTGCTTGATTTTTCCTTGTAGCATGTTTCCTCAGCTGAGTATATGTGTTAAGTACTTAGTCCTTTGTTCAGTTAGTTTATGTTTTTTCTTTTCAGTATGTAAGGGCAAATGAGCAGAGACTATGTTTCTATTTTTATTTTTTTAATGCAGTAGAATACCAGGTAAATTCAGTGCCTGGCACATAGTAGGTTCTGAATAAATATATTTTAATTAAATAAATGAAACAAGGAGCTAATTTGGGGAGAAGAGGAGGTGGAAGATAATGAGTTAGTTTTTTTCTTTTTTTAATTCTGGTTTTATTGAGATATAATACTGAGATATACTCACGCAGCACTGTACAAGTTGTACAGCTTAATGGTTTGACTTACATCATGAAGTGATTATTACGTTATGCTCAGTAAATATCCATCATTTCATATAGGTATAAAGTTAAAGAAATAAATTTTTTTTTCTTATTTTGAGAATTCTTAGGATTATTCTCTTAACTTTCATATATAACATACCACAGTGTTAATTATGTGTTTTATGTTGTACCTTACATTCCTAGTACTTATTTATCTTAAAACTGGAACTTTGTCCCTTGGGACCACCTACATTCAATTCCGTGTCCCTCCATCCCATAATACCCCTAACCACAAATCCGACCTAATTTTCTATGAGTTTGCTTGTTTTTGAAATATGATTGTCCTCCAACACTGTGTTGGGCTACCCTGGTGGCTCAGTGGTAAAGAATCCATCTGCCTGCCAATGCAGGAGACACAGGTTCCATCCCTGGGTCGGGAAGATCCCCTGGAGACAGGAATGGCCCACTCCAGTAGCCTTGCCTGGAAAATTCCATGGACAGAGGAGCCTGGCAGGCTGCACAGTCCCTGGGGTTACAAAGAGTTGGACACGACTTAGCGACTGAACACACAAAACACTGTTAGTTCCTAATGAGTTAGTTTTAAGCAGGGATCGTCCTAGAAGAAATGATACTTTACATGGCAATCGGCAGGATCTCAAGGGTGGGGGATTCAGCTCTGTGCCCTTCAAAGGTCATTTCCTTTTGAAGCATCGGGACAGCCCCCTTAGGACAGTCTTGTTCTCTGGGTGGCTGTCTCAGTAGTTTTCAACTTTCTTTGGGAGTCCACCCTCCCATTTCCCTTGTAACTCACCTTCTTCCTGGGAGAGAGGAGGGGAGAAGAGCTTTGGAATAGAGGGTGGACCTGGATGCTGTTGACTTCCTGTGAAGACAACCCTGAAACCAAGTGTTCTCTCTTAAACTGTCCATCAAATACACATCTGATGTTTCTAGGAACTCCAAATCAATGTATCACAATGATTTACTGCAAACTATTGGAAATATACCTGATGCACCCTGTAATAATCCACATGAGACCACAAACAAAAACAAGGCACACCTGTAGCTCATTTGTTTCCACTGTTTCAATTGCTTCAATTCAAACTTTTGCCAGGAGCAGATTAGATCATCTCCCAAACTAACTTCTGATTTAATGAAGTAGTTCATGCACATTCATTTGGTTCTCTGAAATAATCCCTTTAAGAAAACACATTTCTCCTTTTCAAATGCAGCTCAGCCTTTTCTTGCCATGAACCGCTTTCGAATGTTACCATTGACTGTATTGAAATGAATGAATACATTATAAAGCACTTTATCTTTATTGCTGCCTGAAGTAATCTGTAAAGAGTATAATTGCCAGCTGTGTACCTTAGGCCCGTAATTCCATTACTGGGCTCTTATGGAGCCATCAGTCCCATGAATGGTCCTGTGCTTGACAAACCAGCCATCAAATCCCAAACTTGCCTAAATGGCACTCTTCAGGTCAGTTCACCCTAGCCTGAACCTGGCAGATGTTATCAGAAGCCTCAGCTGCCCGGGCTGTTCTTAAGAGTCTGCTTAACAAGGCTGTCATTCTTCTGATAACCTGAGGTCACAGCTTCTGATCAAAGACTCCCTCCAGAATCAAGTGGCCCCCTGCTTCCTTTGACTGTCTATAAATATCCTTAACAGGTAGTAACATTAATTTTAATCTTCTAGCCATATTTGTGTGTGGGACAGGGGCCAGCTACCTTTCCAAGGTGGGGTGGTGAGGAGGTTAATACTGTTTGCCTTTGTGTTTGGGCTGGGGGTGACCCAGTTTCTCCAGATAGATCTAAATATCCCATAGTCTACCAACAAAGATTAAATTAGTGGGGATTAAATTAAGTGGGGATGGGGGTCATTGAAAAAACTCTCCTGCCAGAAGGCCAGTAAACCTTGGGTTCACACTTGGCCATGAATTTCTGTGTAATCTGAGGATTTTAGAAGTAATCTTGTCCAGATCTCTCCTTTCAAAGTAACAGCCACCACTCATCATAAGTTTAACATGTGCTAAAAACTGCTCTATGATGTATCTTATAGAAATTAATTTTTACAAAAAAACTTGGAGGTTGATATTTTAATTTTTTAGAGAAGACGTTTCTTGACCAGATTCTCACAGCAAATGGCAGATGTGGGATTTGAGGTTTATTTGGCTCCAAATTTATGTGACAGAATCCCAAATAAGTAATTTGATATTTACTCACAAATAGTTTCAATGCCCTCATCCCCCAATTTTTATACTTTAAGTAAGTTGAGAACATTATAGTACTGCACTTAATGGCATGATAAGAAGTAATAGCAATAAGATAAGCTGCCCCCTTAGGGACTTCCCTGGTGGTCCAGTGGCTAAGACTTCAAACTCCCAACATAGGAGCCTCGGGTTCAATCACTGGTCAGGGAACTAGATCCTACATGCCATAACTAAGACCAGGTGCAGCCAAATAAATATTTATAAAAAGCTGCCCCTTTAGCTATTCCCAAATTCACAGTCTCAAGAAAACCTTCTTCACGTGTGTCAGCTTGCCAGTTCCTGGGATACTTGCTCCTGATTCCAAATGTCCAGGAACAATTTACCACCTAAAATTAAATCGGATCAGTTCAGTTCAGTTGCTCAGTCATGTCTGACTCTCTGCGACCCCATGGACTGCAGCACCCTAGGCTTCCCTGTCCATCACCAAATCCCAGAGCTTTCTCAAACTCATGTCCTTCGAGTCGGTGATGCCATCCAACCATCTCATCTTCTGTTGCCCCTTTCTCCTCCCACCTTCAATCTTTCCTAGCATCAGGGTCTTTTTCAGATGAGTCAGTTCTTCGCATCAGATGGCCAAAGTATTGGAGTTTCAGCTTCAACATCAGTCCTTCCAATGAATGTTTAGGACTAATTTCCTTTAGGATGAACTGGTTGGATCTCTTTGCAGTCCAAGGAACTCTCAAGAGTCTTCTCCAACACCACAGTTCAAAAGCATCAATTCTGCATTCAGCTATCTTTATTGTCCAACTCTCACATCCATACATGACTACTGGAAAAACCATAGCTTTGGCTAGATGGACGTTTGTCAGATACTCTACCCTTATCAGACCCTTTAGATATAGTCCTACCACGTGAAACAGAGCAAAAGAAAACACTTCTTTTCCATTGAATGTTGACAATCATTCTTATTCTTATTCATGAATAGCATATCAAAATATGATACTGAAGGCCTTTACATGTCCAACAAGAGGACATATATAACTAGGTAATATCAGGGTATAGAAGTAAATCTTGGGAAGTGGTGGAAAGAGGAGAGAGGACCATAATCTAACCAGGCAGATAAAACCTGCAGTGAAGAGGGGATGCAAGGGCATGTATTTACCTGCTGGGTGGAAACCCTACAAATTCATGTCTGTGAATTATGGACAGTGTGTGTGTGTGTGTGTGTGTGTGTTTGTGCTCAGTTTGTGTCTGACTCTGCGACCCCATGGACTGTGGCCTTCCAGGCTCCTGTGTCCATGCAATTTCCCAGGCGAGAATACTGGATTGGGTTGCCATTTCCTTGTCCAGGGAATCTCCCTGAGCCAAACCTGTAGACCCTACATTAGCAGGTGGATTCTTTACTACTGCACCACCTGGCATTATTCAAAAGAGGAATAAGACCATATTGCTTTGGTTGGAATTTCTATACTGAGAAAGGCTGTGAGGAAATCAGATAACTTAGGCTGGTCTCTGGGTCTGATTAGCATTCTCTGCGGAGGTTGGGGGGCAACTGACAGAAAGGAATCGATGCTGGTGGATATGTCCAAGATGAGGAGGGCTCTGGGTCCCAGGGGGAAAGGAGATCCACAGGAAACATCTAAGACTTTATCAATGTTGCCATCCTGCCGAGAACTTCCTCGGAGGCCAGTTGACTGAGCACTAGCCCTGCCAAAGTTTGCAGAGACAAAAGCTCACCCTTGTTCTTTCTTCCACTTAGAAAATTAATAAAATGCAAGTCATCCCAGAGGCCCTGGGGAAGGTCCAGCTGTCCTGTGAGGGCAGCTCCTCTCTGTCCTGAGAGGCCATGACAATGCACTTTTAAAGGAACAGGCTCTCTGGTTGTTCCTGTACATCTGTTTACTTATTATAGCTTCCTCACTGTCCTCATTTACTGAAGAAAATCCAGCTATCTTAGTATGTAACTTGGGAAGAATGTGATGGGGAAAATGTGGCTGTTATCGCCCCCTGTGACCTTGAACCTGTTTTCAAAGTCATCTGGGTTTTGGTTGCTTCCTGTCTGAAGTGGATCGCGTGGGTAAACACAGAAATATTGTTCTTCATTAAGCACTATCATATTGCCAGCTTCTTAGAGAGATGAAAAATTTTCTTTTACCTTATGGCTCTTTCTTTCATTATTAACAACCTTTTCTAACAGAATTTTCCTAGAATCACAAACTGTTACAGCCAGAAGGGAGATAAGGAATGGAAAAAAGAACGTTTCCACTGTAAATGGCTATTCAAATACAAAAGTCCTTACAAAGGTAAGGAAGGGCACTTCCAAGTCCCCATGCTGCCTTTGGAGTCTGTTTTCTGTTTGTTCTGTTCTCAGTAGGGAGAAGATCTCATACTGTCCTAGGTACTATAAGCCTTTTATACACTTGAAAATGGCTGTTAGCTAACCCTGTAACCCTCTTGCCTCCAAACAGAATTACCTTGGTTCCTTTGACTTTTCCTGTTCTTTAGTTTTCAGCTCTCTAATCACTCCCGTGGCTTCTGAACTGACTGCAGTTTCTCTCACTTCCCCGTTAATCGCAGGCACCAGAACCAGACTCTGTGTTCAGGAAAGGTCTGCCCAGGTTTTCGAGGCTGAGCAGGGGATATGGGAGTGGACTGGCAGGCAGTGACTGCAAACGGCTTGTTAGTGGACAAACAAGGTGGGAAAGAGGAGAGGAGTAGGCATCTTTGTGTGAGAGTTAGAAGTCAGACGTTTTACCCACCCTATCATTTACACTTAAGAGTTTTCCAAACAATGTCGGTGAACTATTTCCTTACAAAGCATTTAACAAGGCTTAGCTGTGGGCTCAGTACTTCTGTGGGAATTCAGAAAACTGCCAGACTTTGGTCCTCAGGTTGAAAGCTGCCTGTGGGCAGTGTTTGTATTTTTCACCTAGTTTACGATGTTTTATTTAGCTGCTGACATTTTAAAATTAGGATAGTTCACTTAAGAATTATCCCGATTTCTAGCTTCTTTTACTTTTTTTTTTTTTTTTTTTTTGGCCATGTAGCTTATGGGATCTCAGTTCTCCGACTAGGGCCTGAACCTGGGCCCCAACAGTAAAAGTACAGAATCCTAACCACCAGGCCACCAGGGAACCCCACTTCTTTCACATTCTATAGGTTGGGAATATTAGACTGGCATGTCAGGCCTGGAATCATGTGCTAAAGCTGAGTAGCGGCTCTCCTACCTGCCTGCCTGCCCCTCCACGTCCCCTCCCGCCATGTGAATGGGAACTGCTTTCTAGTTCTCCTAAGTCCCACCTCACCCACTGTGATGGACTTCATTGTGTCCCCCAGATTCATATATTGAAGGCCTAACCCCTGTTGACTAAGAAATGTAATCACAACCAGAAAGTAGAGTTATTTTATTTGGTGGGAATGTTTAGGACTCTGAGCCAGGGAAACAGCATCTCAGGAGCTCTGAGAAAATTGCTCCAAGGAGGCAGGAAGGGAAATCAGGCTATATACAAGTTTGCAACAAAGGGATGCAGTCTTAATATCAAAGATCAGGTATCAAGTTAAAGAATTTAGCATTCTACCTATGGGAAGATGCAAGCCTCTGGATTTACTGAATTCATTCCTTTCATATGCACCTCAGCGATCTGGGGCCAATCCTGTTCCCTTGTTCATCCTGCTTCTTGCATTCCCCCAGTCCTTTGCAATCACCAGCGGCATCCGCTGAATCAGTTTTGGGAGCCCTCATTCAAATTTGGAGAAATCGCTGATGGCTGTGACGTTTCTTGTTTATTGGTATGGCAGGAGATATTTTCATTTCATATGCCCAATGTGACTGTATTTGGAAATGGGACCTTTAAGAAGGCAATGAGGTTAAACGAGATCATAAGGGTGGAACCTGTGGCTAAGACTTCACACTCCTAATGCAGCGGCCCCAGGTTTGATCCCTGGTCAGGGAACTAGATCCTACATGCAGCAGCTAAGAGTTCTCATGCTGTACCTAAAGGTCCCACATACCACAATGAGGATGGAAGATCCTGAGTGCTGCAACTAGGAGCCATTGCAGCCAAATACATAAAGTTAAAAAATAAGGGTGGGGCCCTAATCCCAAGGGACTAGCATTCTTTTCTAAGAAGAGGAAGAAACACCAGAGAGCTGTCTCCTCTCTCCATGTGGGCAAAGGAAGAAGGCAACATCTATAAGCCAGGAAAAGGGGCTTCACCAGCAACCAACTTGGAGGCACCTTGAACTTGGACTTCTAGTCTCCAGAACTGTAAGAAACTGAATCTTTTGTTTAAGCCCTTGAGTCTGTGCTGTTCTATTTTGGCAGCCTGAGCAGACTGACACACCCATGTGCCTCGTTTACTTTGTGCCTCGCTTCTGTGGGCATTCAAGCTTGAGATTCCTGCTTTATGTCCTTGAGAGTTAAAAGTGACTATCCATGTCCTATGCTTTGTCTACTGGTGGGGAAAAAGTTAGATGGAGACATCATTTGTGACAGGATGCAATGTAAGAGGTGTACAAACAGATATCAAAGGACAGAACTGTCAGTGGGGGGCATGGAAGGGAGAAGAGAAGTTTTCACTCTGCGAAGAGCATGTTGAAGGGTTTTAAGAGATTCAGAAGATTTCAATGAACAGCGATGGAACAGAAGGCAGAAGCTAAGGTAGGCAGAGGTGAAAGTGGATGGTGTGTTACAAAGTTTGGCTAGAGTTCAGGGTACATTGCATGTGAGAATTGTATGATAGGAGATAAGACCAGAAAAGGGGGGAAGAGTTGGATCATGATTCTGGAATGCCCCACCATAGGATTTGGTTTAATTCTGGAGTAAATGAGGAGCACCAGGGGATGGAGGGTATGTTTTCACTAATTAATTAATTATTAGGAACACCTAATGTGCCAAGTGCTGCAAATACAGTTGAGGACAGGATGGAACTAAGTCTCTGCCCTCCATGGAACTGACAGAAATAAATACTCAGATACAGAATACAGTGTCAATAGACACAGTGTCAGAGAGTGCTGAGCGCTACAGTAAAAGGTAAAGCAGTGTAAGGTGCAGAGTGGATACGGCAGGTGCTGGTATAGATGCAGGTCAGGAAAGGCCTGGTATTTGGGCAGAATCCTGGATGAAGTCAGAGAATGAATCATGGGTCATCTGCTCTAGACAGAGGGAACACATGTGCAAAGGTCCTGAGGCAGGAACACAGTTCTATTCAAAGAACAACACAGGCCAACCTGGCAGGAGTCAGCAACTGGAAGAATGGCGGGCAGTGAGGCTGAGGGAGTCAGGGGTCAGATCTTTTCCAGGAAGGGAACTCCAGTGTAGTGTGAAGGATGGATTGGGGATGAAGACTGGAAGGGGGAGACTGCTGTATGCCTATGATGGGGGTCTGAGCCATCACAGGAGCAATGGAGTTGGAATTGTAGAGTCATACTGAGGAGATAGGGGTATTTTGGACCAGGACACAAATGAAGTCCCCAAACAGAGCTGGCCTTGGGGGAATAAAGGGCTTTGAGACAGAATGAGATGGGGTACTTACTTCCCAATCTCTGGATCGATAATGTGTGCTGGCAGTCGTCAAAGAAGGAGGAGAACCACAGCTCTCTCTCTCTCTCCCAAAGTTCAGCACATCAGTCTGTGAATGTCCCAGAGGAGGATGAAGGGAGAGACAGAGTTCATTTGCTTCCACAGCTCAGAAGCCTGGGTAGTCTCCATGGGGAGAGAGCACAAATGTTCTCCCCTGAAAGATACAGCAACTCTTTTTCTTATCACTACAGGCCTGGCAAATGTCCCAGACATCCTGGTTTGGTCTAAGTCTCGAATGAAATGACTTGTTCTAACAAGTGGAAATACAAAGACGTGAAAGGCATTGCAGGGGGAGGGTTAATACAGTCCAGAATGTGGGTTGGCTTGGTACAGCTGCTTCTTGGCACCTTTTCCTTTGTTGATTAAGCTTCAGTGAGGAGGAGGGGTAGTTCTTTGAGAGCCATATAAAGCTCTGCCTCCGGAGTGCAGTGGAGCAGTCACCTTTGACATTCTTCTCTACTAATATTTTACCCTTGGTATTTTCCCTTTTCCTTCTTGCTTGGCTGTGAGAATTACGATGAGCTCCTTAGGAAAGAATGCTGGGCTTTCTCTGTTGCCCCCACTGTGGGCAAACGTTCAAAAAAAAGAAGGCGTCGACAGTAAGCATCTGTGGAAAGAGTGCCCTCTGTTGGTATGCTCTATTTGTCGTTGGCTGCCTTGCCTTGGCAATTGCTTCCTTATCATTTCATTAAATAAATTGGTGGAGAAAAGCAAAAGGTATTGTTGTTGGGATAAATTAATTTCACCCAATGTTTCTAGAGCCTTCATGAACAGTCCTCATCCTTACTTGGCCATGGTTTCTGAATCTTCTGGCCCTGCCTTTCTTTGGGATTTACACTTAAGCTTTTACTAATTCATGAAAAATAAATAAATAAATAAAGGTAAAAAGGACGGCAATTCAAGCCTTGGAGGGAGTATTGATAAAATTCATTGGATCAATTTCTGCCCCTCACTTCTATTACATCTATTGTCTACTCAGTTTTGGAATGCTTGAGGCCTCTCAGAATCTTAAATGAGGGAATTTCCTGGTGGGCCAGTGGCTACTAAGACCCCACACTCCCAATGCAGGGGGCCAGGGTTGAATCTCTGGTCAGGGAACCAGATCCCACTTGCCACAACTAAGACCTGACACAGCCAAATAAATAATTTTTTTTAAAGAATCTTAAATGTAAAAGGTACAGTCCTTGTCTTTGCTGAGCTTGTAGGGTGATGGGAAAGACACTGGGAGACAAATACTGAGGTGTGAACAGTGAAGTGGGTGGTCAGTGGGGAATGAACTTTTTTGGTTATTCAAACTCAAAGGTGAAAAGAATGAAAGCTTCCCTGACCTGAATTTTTTCTCCTGACAATGACATCTCTCCTATGCACTAGAACTCAAGATTCTATGAACAAGTTATGATGGATTTAATATATTTCTGTATTACTAATCCAAGGAATGATTTCAGATCTGAAAGGGTTACATTAATATGTAGTCTGGTATCATTATACTTCAAATGTCCCAGGGAAATGTTTTTTTGTTTTTTTGTTTTTTTAATAGCCTGAACACTTGGAGAGACTCAGTGTCTCTAGTTTTAACTAATTAACAAAGAGAGTGAAGTTGCTCAGTCATGTCTGACTCTTTGAAACCCAGTGGACTGTAGCCTACCAGGCTTCTCCATCCATGGGATTCTCTAGGCAAGAATACTGGAGTGGGTTGCCATTCCCTTCTCCAGGGGATCTTCTTGACCCAGGGATCAAACCCAGGTCTCTTGCATTGCAAGCAGATGCTTTACCCTCTCGCAGAACACCACTGTACAATGAAAAAAGTTATGTGTGGGTTTTGCTAGAAGTCATAATTTTGGTAGAAATTATTTTCCTTCACAGAAAAGGAGAGTTGTACTTAATGAGTCCTTCCAAAAATGGTTCTTCACAGGGAGAGGCTTGCCCCTTCCCCCATTCTCTTGTGACATTTACTCACTGGCTCTAACCCAAGGCCTTGTGCATATGTGGTTCTGACCATTACCCAGGGACCCAGGGACCCTTAACCTTCTATTTTGTTCTATTTGGAAAATTTATTAATGCATTTTTCAGAGTGTTATTTTTGTTTCCTTTCTCTATGCCCCAAGCCTTCTACATGAGAAAAGCTTTAAATAAAACTGGGAGAAAGAGATTGGGGATTGGTGTGGAGAGAGACCATTCTGGTGAGCTCTCTTGGCTATAAATCCAGATAAAAGATGGTGGTGGGATTTGGGGGGTATCCCTCTTTTCAGCAGACACAATTGGTGTTACTATTTTATTTAAATTATTTATTTTAGTTTAGAATAGTTAGGAGGTATTTGGCATTTGCATAAATTTGGTAATTTTTAAAAATTTCTCTTTCATTTTTTTTTAAACTCTCAATTGTGCACTAAAGACACCATTTCTATCCCTTCAAGTGGAACCAAAAACCTTTCTCTCTCACAGGACAGATCTCGCTAGGACTCCAGACTTGGTTCACTTTATCTCTATTGCTCTGTCTATGCTTTGTCCAAAAATATCTTCTAAACACAAGAATTCATAAGAGGAGTTTGGAGAGGGACCCACAAAGTCCTTAGATTGATTATACCTGATAAACACTGGTTTAGGCACTGTTGTGCTGACTTGGAACAACAGACTGGTGCCAAATCGGGAAAGGAGTACGTCAAGGCTGAATATTTTCACCCTGCTTATTTAAATTAAATTAAATAATTTATTTATATGCAGAGTACATCATGCGAAATGCTGGGCTGAATGAAGCACAAGCTGGAATCAAGATTGCAGGAGAAATATTAATAACCTCAGATGATTATCAGATAACACACATGACACCACGCTTATGGCAGAAAGTGAAGAACTAAAGAGCCTCTTGACGAAAGTGAAAGAGGAGAGTGAAAAAGTTGGCTTAAAGCTCAGCATTAAGAAAACTAAGATCATGGCATCCTGTCCCATCAGTTCAGTTCAGTTCAGTCACCCAGTTGTGTCCAACTCTTTGCTACCTCATGGACTGCAGCATGCCAGGCTTCCCTGTCCATCACCAACTCCCAGAGCTTACTCAAACTCATGTCCATTGAGTGGGTGATGCCATCCAACCATCTCATCCTCTGTCGTCCCCTTCTCCTCCCACCTTCAATCTTTCCCAGCATCAGGGTCTTTTCAAATGAGTCAGTTCTTCACATCAGGTGGCCAAAATATTGGACTTTCAGCTTCAGCATCAGTCCTTGAAAATGAATATTTAGGACCGATATCCTTTAGGATGAACTGGTTAGATCTCCTTGCAGTCCAAGGGACTCTCAAGAGTCTTCTCCAACACCACAGTTCAAAAGCATCAATTCTTCTGTGTTCTTTAATATCACACATGACTACTGGAAATACCATAGCTTTGACTAGATGGACCTTTGTTGGCAAAGTGATGTCTCTGCTTTTTAATATGCTGTCTAGAT
This sequence comes from Bos indicus, assembly GCF_029378745.1. Lineage (NCBI taxonomy): Eukaryota > Metazoa > Chordata > Mammalia > Artiodactyla > Bovidae > Bos > Bos indicus. The sequence goes on from NC_091760.1 coordinate 119,613,300, forward strand.
TGGTCAAAACTTTTCTTCCAAGGAGCAAGCATCTTTTAATTTCATGGCTGCAGTCACCATCTGCAATGATTTTGGAGCCCCCCAAAATAAAGTCGGTTACTGTTTCCATTGTTTCCCCATTTATTTGCCATGAAGTGATTGGACCAGATGCCATGATCTTAGTTTTCTGAATGTTGAGTTTTAAGCCAACTTTTTCACTCTCCTCTTACTGGTCCCATCACTTCATGGCAAATGTATGTATAGACATGAGAGTTGGACTATAAAGAAAGCTGAATGCAGAAGAATTGATGCTTTTGAACTGTGGTATTGGAGAAGATTGAGAGTCCCTTGGACTGAAAGGAGATCTATCCAGTCAATTCTAAAGGAAGTCAGACCTAAATATTTATTGGAAGGACTGATGCTGAAGCTGAAACTCTGGTACTTTGGCTACCTGATTTGAAGAACTGACTCCTTGGAAAACACCCTGATGCTGGGAAGGATTGAAGGTGGGAGGAGAAGGGGACGACAGAGGATGAGATGGTTGGATGGCATCTCCAACTCGATGGACATGAGTTTGAGCAAGCTCTGGGAGTTGGTGATGGACAGGGAAGCCTGGTATGCGGCAGTTCATGGGGTCACAAAGAGTCAGACACGACTGAATGACTGAACTGAACTGTGCTGACTTGAAATAAAAACCTTAAATTGACTCGAGGAGCTTTGAGGCTCTATGTAGCTTTGAACCTGCTCTGTCCTGAGCCAGTTTCAATGATCCACTATGGCTGGAGGCATGAGGCTGTGTGTATACACTGATGGTGGACAATTAAGCCTTTTTTTAAAGATTATTTTTTTCATGTGGACCATTTTTAAAGTCTTTACTGATTTTGTTACAATATTTCTTGTGTTTTATATTTTTGGTTTTTTGGCCTCCAGGCATGTGGGATCCCTGACCAGGGATTGAACCTCTGCCCCCTGCTTTGGAAGCACTGAGTTTTAACCACTGGACCAACAGAGAAGTGCCAATTAAGCCTTTTAATTATGTTTACCATCTTTTGGTAGGAGCAGAGGTTCTAAATTAAGGATAGAATTTAAACACAATACTCAAAATGGCAGTGAGAGGTGAACAGAGGTGAGGGGAGAGGCGGGACAGAGCAGACTGGGAAGAGAACCTGAGTTCCTCCGGCCCTGTCACTCATGGGCTGTAGGTCCTGGAGTCAGCCATGGGTGTGCTCTGGGGCTCATTTTTCCTGTCTTTAAAGTTATCAGTAGTGTGCTGCTATGGGGTACCTCAGGAAGGAGGAGGAGGGGCAGATGCGAGGCAACATGGTTCCCATCTCTTTCTACCTGAACAGCACAGTTTTATTCTGTTTTAAATATTTGATTTCATCCTAAGATATTGTTTGAGGAAAGCTAAAGCTTACTCCTTGGAAGGAAAGTTATGACCAACCTAGATAGCATATTCAAAAGCAGAGACATTACTTTGCCAATAAAGGTTCATCTAGTCAAGGCTATGGTTTTTCCAGTGGTCATGGATGGATGTGAGAGTTGGACTGTGAAGAAAGCTGAGCGCCGAAGAATTGATGCTTTTGAACTGTGGTGTGGAGAAGACTCTTGAGAGTCCCTTGGACTGCAAGGAGATCCAACCAGTCCATTCTGAAGGAGATCAGCCCTGGGAGTTCTTTGGAAGGAATGATGCTAAAGCTGAAACTCCAGTACTTTGGCCACCTCATGAGAAGAGTTGACTCCTTGGAAAAGACTCTGCTGCTGGGAGGGATTGGGGGCAGGAGGAGAAGGGGACGACAGAGGATGAGATGGCTGAATGGCATCACTGACTCGATGGATGTGAGTCTGAGTGAACTCCGGGAGCTGGTGATGGACAGCGAGGCCTGGCGTGCTGCGATTCATGGGGTCACAAAGAGTCGGACATGACTGAGTGACTGAACTGAACTGAAAGATCTTTTTTTGATCCAGCAAAACAAAACATGACCCTCAGTCCCAGAAAAAAACCTTTCAAAAATATTTGGACCAGATGATTCCTACTTTCCTATATGCTCTGAAATTCTGTGAGACTCAGAATGGTGGTATTGGTTGTTTTACTGCCCACCTGTTGGCTCAGATGGTAAAGAATCCTCCTGCAATGCAGGAGACACAGGTTCAATCCCTGGGTCAGGAAGATCCCCTGGAGAAGGGAATGGCTCCCCACTCCAGTATTTTTGCCTGGAGAATTCCATGGACAGAGGAGCCTGGTGGGCTGCAGTCCATGAGGTCACAAACAGTCAGACACGACTGAGAGACTAACACTTTCACTTTCATCCATGATGACTTCCTTCTGATTTTCCTGCACTTACCTGTGACTATTATGACAAAGTCTGAAGCTGCCAGAAGCCACCACAGATAGCTTAGGCATCGAGCAGTCCAAAGGCAGTCAGTCAGAGATGGGTCCTGGTGGGAGCATTAAATTGTGGAATGAAGCCTCACTTGTGGCTATACTGTCTTCCAGGGTTTGCAGTTACATGAGTCAATACATTGCTTTATTATTATTATGTCTTGCTTAAGCTATTTAGAATTTTCAACCACTTGCCACCCAAAGATATCTCATCAAATCAGATGGTGATTAAAAGAAAATCAATAGGTATTTATTGAGATTCATAGAGTACAAATAGATTTTTAAATGCTTAAGATAAAAATCAAGGGACTATATATGTCAGTAAAAACAAACAAACAAAAAAAACCTTTAGTATGTTGTCCTTTGTGTATGGAAATGGCAGGGTTCTGATTTCCTATCAATAGGACATTCCCTTTGCTTGGTTTACTTAACTAGTTAGAAAAATTCTTACCTCCTAAAGCAATTAAATGGATAGTCTTGGTCTCACTAACATGTTTGGGCCATCTGAATTCACATGGAGCAGATCAGTTATGAAGCACACTGAAGGAAATGGGGCTAAAATCAGTCTCCTATATTGCTTTGTGAGAGTGTGCATTGTAATAGCTTTATTTTTTGGCATGCTGCATGGCAGGCATATGAAATCTCAGTGCCCTTGCTGCTGCTGCTAAGTCGCTTCAGTTGTGTCCAACTCTGTTCGACCCCATACCTGGGATTCTCCAGGCAAGAACACTGGAGTGGGTTGCCATTTCCTTCTCCAATGCATGAAAGTGAAAAGTGAAAGTGAAGTCTCTCAGTTGTGTTTGACTCTTAGCGACCTCATGGACTGTAGTCTACCAGGCTCCTCTGACCATGGGATTTTCCAGGCAAGAGTACTGGAGTGGGGTGTCATTGCCTTCTCCGCTCAGTGCCCTTACCAGGGATCAAACCAAGGCCCCCTTGTAGTGGAAGTGCAGAGTCTTAACCTCTGGACTGCCAGGGAAGTCCCTGTAATAAATTTTAAAGGGCAATTTGATAATGTTCCCAAGGGCCTTAGAACTGTGATCTTACTTTGATGTAGCAATCCCATCTCTGGAAACTTACCCTAAGGAAATAACTACGGATGTAAACAAAATCTTAGATACAGAGATGTTCATTTAAGCTCTGTTTATAAGTGTGCGCGCGCGCATGCACACACACACACACACACACACACACACACACACACTATTCTGGGTAGAACTGTGTCTCCTCCTTAATTTCCCCCCACCAACTCACAAATGCATCTGTTGAAGTCCTGGTGCCCAGTAACTCAGATTGTAATTATGTTTGAAGATAGAGCCTTTAGAGTGAAAATCAAAGCAAAATGAGGTTACATGAGTGGGCCCTAATCCAATATGAATGGTTCTTATAAGAAGAGAAGATTCAGTTACAGACAAACACAGAGGGAAGACTGTATAAAGATGCTAGAGGAAGACAGCCATCTTTAAACCAAGGAGAGAGGTTTCAGAATGAAACCAGCCCTGTGGATACCTTGGTCTAGAGCTTCTGGCCTCAGGAACAGTGAGAAAATAAACTTTGTTGTTTAAGTCTGTGGTACCTTGTCATAGCAGACCTAGTGCATACATCCATACACGCACACACACAGACACACACACACCACACACACACACACACACACACAGAGACACACACACCACACATACACACACACACAGACACACAGAGACACACACACCACACATACACACACACACACACAAAGGAAAACCTTCTAAATGTCAGCAATAGGATATTAGTTAAATATGTGTGGTTCATTTGTACAATGGAACTCCATTCATCCATTTGAAGTGATACAGATGAATACTGTCAGGGAAGACTGTTGTAGATACATCATTAGGTAATATAAATGATCAAACAGTGTGTGTAGTATAATCCTATATTTGTTTTACATACATATATATATATACACATACAAATACATACATAACAAATATTAATTTGGCCTAAGAGATGATACATGCTTTTGTTCAGGAAAGAAAGAAATTGGCAATTTCTGGCAGCTGATCATGAAGTTCCCAAGTGAATATTAATGATATTCACAGAATATAAACAATGTTCAGACAAGGCCAGTCTGATCAAGTTTGGAAGATAAAGACAAAGTTACTCTCAGTTCAGTTCAGCCACTTCCGACTCTTTGTGACCCCATGGACTGCAGCATGCCAGGCTTCCCTGTCCATCACCAACTCCCAGAGCTTGTTCAAACTCATGTCCATCGAGTTGGTGATGCCATCCAACCATCTCATCCTCTGTTGACCCCTTCTCCTCCCGCCTTCAATCTTTCCCAGCATTAGGGGCTTTTCAAAGGAGTCAGTTCTTCACATCAGGTGGCCAAAGTATTGGAGTTTCAGCTTCAGCATCAGTCCTTCCAATGAATATTCAGGATTTCCTTTAGGATGGACTGGTTGGATATCCTTGCAGTCCAAGGGACTCTCAAGAGTCTTCTTCAACACCACAGTTAAAAAGCATCAATTCTTTGGTGCTCAGCTTTCTTTATAGTCTAACTCTCACATCCATTCAGGACTACTGGTAAAACTATAGTTTTGATTAGATGAACCTTTGTTGGCAAGGTACTGTCTCTGCTTTTTAATATGCTGTCTGGGTTGGTCATAGTTTTTTCTTCCAAGGAGCAAGCATCTTTTAATTTCATGGCTGCAGTCACCATCTGCAGTGATTTTGGAGTCCAGAAAAAATAAAGTCTCTCACTATTTTCATTGTTTCCCCATCTATTTGCCATTAAGTGATGGGACGGGAAGTAAGAAATAGATTTAAGGGACTAGATCTGATAGACAGAATGCCTTATGAACTATGGACAGAGGTTCGTGACATTGTACAGGAGTCAGGGATCAAGACCATCCCCAAGAAAAAGCAATGCAAAAAAGCAAAATGGCTGTCTGAGGAGGCCTTACAAATAGCTGTGAAAAGAAGGGAAGCGAAAAACAAAGGGGAAAAGGAAAGATATACCTATTTGAATGCAGAGTTCCAAAGAATAACAAGGAGAGATAAGAAAGCCTTCCTCTGCAATCAATGCAAAGAAATAGAGGAAAACAATAGAATGGGAAAGACTAGAGATCTCTTCAAGAAAATTAGAGATACCAAGGGAACATTTCACGCAAAGATGGGCTCAATAAAAGACAGAAATGGTAGGGACCTAACAGAAGCAGAAGATATTAAGAAGAGGCAGCAAGAATACACAGAAGAACTGTACAAAAAAGATCTTCATGACCCAGATAATTACGATGGTGTGATCATTCACCTAGAGCCAGACATCCTGAAACATGAAGTCAAGTGGGCCTTAGGAAGCATCACTACGAACAAAGCTAGTGGAGGTGATGGAATTCCAGTTGAGCTCTTTCAAATCCTGAAAGATGATGCTGTGAAAGTGCTGCACTCAATATGCCACCAAATTTGGAAAACTCAGCAGTGACCACAGGACTGGAAAATTTCAGTTTTCATTCCAATTCCAAAGAAAGGCAATGCCAAAGAATGCTCAAAGTGAAAGTGAAGTCGCTCAGTCGTGTCTGACTCTTTGCGACCCCATGGACAGTAGCCTACGAGGCTCCGCGGTCCATCGGATTTTCCAGGCAAGAATACTGGAGTGGGCTGCCATCTAGTGCACAATTGCACTCATCTCACATGCTAGTAAAGTAATACTCAAAATTCTCCAAGCCAGGCTTCAGCAATATGTGAACTGTGAACTTCCAGATGTTCAAGCTGGTTTTAGAAAAGGCAGAGGAACCAGAGATCAAATTGCCAACATCCTATGGATCATGGAAAAAGCAAGAGAGTTCCAGAAAAACATCTATTTTTGTTTTATTGACTATGCCAAAGCCTTTGACTGTGTGGATCACAATAAACTGTGGAAAATTCTGAAAGAGATGACCATATCAGACCACCTGATCTGCCTCCTAAGAAATCTGTATGTAGGTCAGGAAGCAACAGTTAGAACTGGACATGGAACAACAGACCAGTTCCAAATAGGAAAAGGAGTATGTCAAGGCTGTATATTGTCAACCTGCTTATTTAACTTATATGCAGAGTGTATCATGAGAAACGCTGGGCTTGAAGAAGCACAAGCTGAAATCAAGATTGCTGGGAGAAATATCAATAACCTCAGATATGCAGATGACACCACCCTTATGGCAGAATGTGAAGAAGAACTAAAGAGCCTCTTGATGAAAGTGAAAGAGGAGAGTGAAAAAGTTTGCTTAAAGCTCAACATTCAGAAAACTAAGATCATGGCATCCAGTCCCATCACTTCATGGCAAATAGATGGGGAAACAGTGGAAACAGTGGCTGACTTTATTTTTCTGGGCTCCAAAATCACTGCAGATGGTGATTGCAGCCATGATATTAAAAGATGCTTACTCCTTGGAAAGAAAGTTATGACCAACCTAGACAACATATTAAAAAGCAGAGACATTACTTTGCCAACAAAGGTCCATCTAGTCAAGGCTATGGTTTTTCCAGTGGTCATATGTGGATGTGAGAGTTGGACTGTAAAGAAAGCTGAGCACAGAAGAATTGATACTTTTGAACTGTGGTGTTGGAGAAGACTCTTGAGAGTCCCTTGGACTGCAAGGATATCCAACCAGTCCATCCTAAAGGAGATCAGTCCTGGGTGTTCATTGGAAGGACTGATGTTGAAGCTGAAACTCCAATACTTTGGTCACCTGATGTGAAGAGCTGACTCATTGGAAAAGACCCTGATGCTGGGAAAGATTGAGGGCAGGAGGAGAAGGGGACAAGAGAGGATGAGATGGTTGCATGGTATCACCGACTCAATGGACATGGGTCTGGGTGGACTGTGGGAGTTGGTGATGGACAGGGAGGCCTGGCGTGCTGTGGTTCATGGGGTCGCAGAGTCAGACACGACTGAGTGACTGAACTGAACTGAACTGATGGGACTGGATTCCACGATCTTAGTTGTCTGAATGTTGAGCTTTAAGCCAACATTTTCACTCTCCTCTTTTCCTTTCGTCAAGAGGCTCTTTGGTTCTTCACTTTCTGCCATGAGGGTAGTGTCATCTGTATATCTGAGGTTATTGATATTTCTCCTGACAATCTTGATTCCAGCTTGTGCTTCATCAAGTCCAGCATTTCTCATGATGTACTCTGCATATAAGTTAAGTAAGCAGGGTGATAATATACAGCTTTGATGTACTCCTTTCCCAATTTGGAACCAGTCTGTTGTTCCATGTCCCAGTCTAACTCTTTCTTCTTGATCTGCATACAGATTGCTCAGGCGGCAGGTAGGATGATTTGCTATTCCCATCTCTTGAAGAATTCCCCACAGTTTGTTGTGATTCACATAGTCAAAGGCTTTGGCATAGTCAGTAGAGCAGAAATAGATGTTCTTCTGGAACTCTCTTGCTTTTTTGATGATCCAACAGATGTTGGCAATTGATCTTTGGTTCTTCTGCCTTTTCTAAATCCAGCTTGAACATCTGGAAGTTCACAGTTCATGTACTATTGAAGCCTGGCTTGGAGAATTTTGAACATTACTTTCTAGTGTTTGAGATGAGTGCAATTGTGTGGTAGTTTGAACACTCTTTCGCATTGCCTTTCTTTGGGATTGGAGTGAAAACTGACCTTAACTTCTCAGTATCTCCCAACACAAGTGACCGCTACTTTCTTTTTAAACTAATGACAACTGTCACCCTCTTTAGTTTTTCCCCTTGCAAGATAAAAATTAAGATATTTATCACCAGCTTGCCTCTTCTTCTCAATGGAATTCTAGCCAGATTTTATCTCTGCTTCCTTGATTTCTCCTTGAAAGTACAGTAGTCCCCCTTATCTGTGGTTTTGCTTTCTGTGGTTTCAGTTAACCAAGGTAGATCTATGTCCAAAAAGATTAAATAAGAGTAGCTCCAGACATAAACAATTCATAACTTTTAAATTGCACAGCCTCCTGAGTAGCATGATGCAATGTCTCCCCATTCCCGCTCGGCCCTGCAGATCATGTGAACCATCTTTTCGTCCAGCGTATCCGGTCCATTAGTCACTTAGTAACCATGCTTGTGTTCAAGCATTTTACTTAATAATGGCCCCAAAGCTCAAAAGCAGTTATTGATGCTGGCAATTCAGATATTCTCTCACTGTGCCTGATTTATAAATTAAACTTTATCATAGCTATGTAAGTATAAGAAAAAATATAGTATATATAGGGCTTCATATTATCTGAGGTTTCAGGCATCCACCAGGGGTCTTGGATTGTATTCCCTGTGGATAAGGTGGGACTATTGTACCTATAAAAAGCCCAAATCCTATAAGAAACTTCTCCAAATTCCTCTTTACTGAGAGGTTCCACGTGTATTCCTGATGCTTTCAGTCAATCAGTTCAGTTCAGTTCAGTCGCTCAGTCGTGTCCAACTCTTTGTGACCCCATGAACCGCAGCACCCTAGGCCTCCCTGTCCATCACCAACTCCCGGAGTTCACCCAGGCTCACCTCCATCGAGTCAGTGATGCCATCCAGCCATCTCATCCTCTGTCGTCCCCTTCTCCTCCTGCCCCCAATTCCTCCCAGCATCAGAGACTTTTCCAATGAGTCAACTCTTCTCATGAGGTGGCCAAAGTACTGGAGTTTCAGCTTTAGCATCATTCCTTCCAAAGAACTCCCAGGGCTGATCTCCTTCAGAATGGACTGGTTGGATCTCCTTGCAGTCTAAGGGACTCTCAAGAGTCTTCTCCAACACCACAGTTCAAAAGCATCAATTCTTCGATTCCAAAGGAGATAAAATTGTTCCCCTCCCATCCACCAGGACTGGCCGGAAATCCCATTTGAGTTTTACATGGTGTGTAGCAAACCACGGGGCCCCATCTATTAGGGCCCCTGTGGGAGCCACTGAGCTGCTTGTTATTGAAGAGGGCAGCTTCATTGCTCTGTGCCAAGCTGGTTACAAGGACCTTAGGTTGCAGGATAAGGCCAAAGATTTTGGGCTCAGTCCCTGTTTCTCAGAAGCCAGATCACTCCTCGAGGGCTCTCTGGGACTGCGGCATGGGTCTTCCCTGTCTGTGGGACCCACTGCCACTGGCCTCCTCCCTAGTGAGCCTTCTATCCTGCTTCAGGCTTCCCGTCTCAGCACCAGCCTCGTTCAGGATGGGTGAGATGTTAGCTTTCTATCACTCCTAGCTTCTATTTCTAGCTCTGCTACTAGAATGTAATAACCTGCTGAGCCTGGGACGCTCAGTTGCCAAACATAGACTTGGCTTGGGAATGAAGGAGGAAAAATCACCACTCATTCCTTTACAGCAGTGAGTTCAGGACACATCAATCTGTGAATTGCATGCTGGCACACATTCTAGAAAGAGCTGAATGTGTATCCTAAAATGTTAAAAATGGATGTCTTGCCATGGTGATATTATGGATCATTAAAAATGTTTACCTTAACCCTGGCAGTTCAGTGGTTAAGACTCTATGCATTCACTGCTGGGGGTACAGGTTGAATCCCTGGTTGCGGAAGTTTCACATGCCACACTATGCAACTAAAAAAAAAAAGTTTATATATATTGCTTATTTTTATTTTTCCCATCCACACGTTGTTTTTATTTTTATCCAATTGTAAGCAAACAGCAGAATGAGCACAACATTCAGCAACTCCAGATGGGCTTTTCTCATACTAGAGAGGAGTGATGACTTTAACAAGCACAGATTTTCAGATTTCTGATAACGTCTCACCCAGCCCTGCAGCTCATCTAGATGGCCACATTTTAACAGAGAAGTGACTCTCTCCCTATTGCTTTTTTCCACTATTGCCCTTTAAGGAGCCAGAGCAGGACACTGGCACCCAGTAACCAGCTTGACATGTACCACGTGGGGGGGTTAATGGATATGCCAGCCTCTGGTTGTCTTGGTGAGAGATGGAGCCGTGCAAACACAAGCCATGACGATGCCACCCCACACAAATCTGGGCTTGGGCTCAAATAGGTGGAGGCAATCCATTTTATTTTTTTCTTTTCTTTTTCAACCTCACTTAAAGATTCTCTGATACTCTATTCTAATACTGTAAACTCGGTCATTTTACCAGATTTTTTGTCTTCATTAAATTCTCAGTTTGCTATCCTTATATTAAAATTTTGATGGCCCTCTCATAGCACCAAAAATAGTTTCCCAAATGGGGTTCAAATTTGATCAAAACATAAACCCCCTAGAATTATAGAGGACAGGTAGAAGGAAAAGTCACCCTAAACCTAAATCTCAGAGCTCAGGGCTTTGGAACTGGAAGGGGCGAAATTTACATGCATCTCTGATCTGAAACTCTGCTTGGGAAATTCCCAGAAGGCTTCCGTCTCCTCCTCTACTTGCCAGACAGCTGCCCGCAGAGTTTGGGCACACAGCCATCCCATTCAGCCTGGTGACACGTGCCAGCCATGGGGTCCCAAACTCTTTACCTTTTGAGGAAAGACTCCAGTGTGAATTTGCCACAATGGTCTCCATAACTGCTGCTGATAATGGGCTTGCCTCATTCAGCAGCCAGTCCTGCTTGTAAACCAGATAGACACAGCAGTGAAGACCCATTCTCCTGGGGGTCCCAGGACCACATAATCCGAGAGGACTGTGTCATTGCTGATGTTCCTTCCCTTCGTGTTCACCACTCGGAAACGGTGCCTTAATAGCTGGGAGCATTCAGTTCTGTCAAGAACAACATGCAGCATTTATCTGGATCAACTCTACCCCCTGCAGTGCTCGTGGGCTGGTTCTTAACCTCAACCTGGGTGAGTGTCAGTGTTGCCCAGCTCGTGACACCTCCTGTCCCATCCCCCACACCCTGTATTTGACCAGTTGCATCGCAGGGTGAAGCGAGACGGATAACAGTCTGCCTCTAATTTTTCTTACTTTTACATTTGCTTTCAAAATAAGAAAAAAAGTATGTTATTTAGTTTTAGCCAATAAAATAAAAAACAGAGGATAAGAAGGAAGAAAACATGAAAGAAGAAACCAGGGCCTTCCGCAGCGGATGTTTAGCTGTGTTGGTGTAGTATGCGTTTATGGTATCCCTGGAGGTTGGCATTCTCTGGAATTCTGGAGTCAAGGTGAGACCGGCTGGGACCCTTAGCTGCAGTGCTGCAATGCTTGCACCTGGACGCACCTCTCCTTGAGCAACAAAATACAAAGAAAGTTTATGAGATTAAAAATACCTGCAGACATGCAAGAGTTGAGATACATTTTGGACACAAGAGAGAAAGAGACCAAAGAAACCCCAACTGCCACTTTTGAAGAGCCTGGAGCAAAAGCAGGGTACTGGGCATGCCCCATCCCCCCACCACTAAGGGGTGGACAAAACACCTAAGCCACCCCTCCACCTGACCCTTGGACACACCTCTACCCTCACCCCATAGAAAGAACCAGTTTGCTAGCTCCTTCGGGAGCTAGCAAGTCAGGGAATCTGTTGTTTGTTCTAACATCCCCCCTTTTGCAGCAGGGACCACAATAAAGTCTCCTGGAAGGAAAGGGTAGAATCAGAAATTATTTCTTTTTATCAGTGTTTTCTCCAGTATGAAGTGTTGCTGCTGCTGCTGCTGCTCGTGTCCAGCTCTGTGCGACCCCAGAGACGGCAGCCCACCAGGTTCCCCTGTCCACGGGATGCTCCAGGCAAGAACACTGGAGGGGGTTGCCATTTCCTTCTCCAATGCATGAAAATGAAAAGTGAAAGTGAAGTCACTCAGTCGTGCCCGACTCTTAGTGACCCCATGGACTGCAGCCCACCAGGCTCCTCCATCCACAGGAGTTTCCAGGCAAGAGTACTGGAGTGGGTTGCCATTGCCTTCCCTGTTAATGAAGTGTACCCACTGGAATACAAACTTAGTTTAGTCCTACAGGCAAATGCATTTTTAAAACAGTTTTTAATGGTGTACAAGTATTGTGTATTAGAAAAAATATACTAACATCCATCAAAGCCATGATTACCTAGTAGTGATATAACTTAAAAAAACCTGAAATCTATTTACGCAAAAATGCAGGCCAATTGATACAGACATCTTATGTAAATTGCAGTACAGGTGGTCCACGGATATGGCAAAAATCAAGATGACATACACGACTTTATACCAGGAAACACTAGCAGAATTTGCTTAATTATTCTTCTCTGAAATGAGGTGAGGTTTGAGCTGTGATTCAAAGCAGGGCTTCCAAACACTAGACTGAAGTGACGTGGGGCTGGCTGAGGGCTTGTGAAAACACATTCTAGGTCCCTACCTAGACATTTTAGTGCAGGAGATTTGAGATGGGGCCCTGGGCTTTGTCTTTTCATGATGGTTTTCTGATGACTCGGGTGCAGCCAGGTTTGGGAAACTTGAAGGAAGTGATACCTCCTTGTGCCTGAAGATCAGTTGTTTTCAATAATTAAACCTGTTTGAAGTATTTGCTGGCTGTGAAGTCTATGAACCGTTGTTGACATCAACGTGGCTTTGAAAACTTTTAATTTTTAAACAGTGCTTCTGGGTCTCAGCATCGGGGGTGAGTGTCAATTAAACACACACAAGTGAGCACACTGTATCCCAGCCCCAAACACATTATCTGATTTAACCAATTAAACAAACAGGAGTGAGTTACACCATTAGGCTCAACGGAGCTGCTAGAGCAAACCAACGGCTCAGTGCTGCCCAGGCATGGGAGTAATAAAGTGTGTGTTTCTGGTGGGGAGGAGGTGCTCAGGTGGGAGCTATTTCCCTGCAAATTTATGTTTACTCAGGGAGCTTTGGGGCTTCCCTGGTGGCTCAGATGGTAAAGAATCTACCTGCAATGTGGGAGACCTGGGTTTGATCCCTGGGTTGGGAAGATTCCCCTGGAGAAGGGAAATGGCTCCCCACTCCAGTTTTCTTGCCTGGAGAATTCCGTGGACAGAGGAGCCTGGTGGGCTACAGTCCATGGGGTTGCAAAGAGTTGGACACTACTGAGCGACTAACACTTTTTGGGGAATTTCAGAGGAATCACTGTGATGCAACTGGGAGAGAGGTCCTGGGTGGAAACACTCTGGGAGGGAAACCCTGGGCTGGGGCCACCTGAGTCTTGGGAGAAGGTAACTGGGAGGCGTGCGTGTGAGGAGGGGTGAGAAACCAGGAAGCTGCAGTTGTGCTAGGCAAGGATGAGAGCTGACAGGAAGCTGGTAGCAGTTGAGAGGCACAGTGACTTTACAGAGGGGCTGGTAAAATCTGTCTGAATAGTAGCAAATGGTTCTTCCTGAGGCGAAGGGGAGCAAGATATTACCCCAGAGGACATTTAGGAAGCAGAATAAATTTTTTATGATCAAAATGGGCGAATCTATGTGTTACAGCAAGCGCATATTTTGAATTTCCCAGGGGCAGCCTTTAGTTCAATGGCTTTGTCTTATAGTGTGACTGACGGTTAGGTAATATTCCCAAATTTTGTTTGATTAGGTTTGTTTGTTTGTTTGTTTGTTTTTGGCCATATCTTGAATCATGTGGAATCTTAAGTTCCCTAACCAGGAATTGAACCTGTGCCCCATGCAGTGGAAAGTTGGAGTCTTAACCACTGGATGGTCGGAGAGATCCTAGTGTTACTTGATTTTAGGGTAAACATTTGAGAAAAAAAAATGGTGAAAGTGCCTGAGGACAGAAGCCCAAGGTGCCCACCAGATGACCCTGCTCTGTGTAAGCTGGAACATGTGAATTGCTGAACCTTTCAGATTCTGCAAGAGTGGATATTTGGATCCCACAAGGTAAAGGGGCCAACATCCCCAGGCCAGGCTTCCAGAGGCAGTAGCTACTGTTTTTCACCTGCTTCCAGTCCAAAAAGTCCTACTCACAGATTCCTAGTAAAACTCAAATTTTCCTCTTTCCATCTGATGGGAAATTTTCATCCTATGTTAAAGAAACTTGAGACAAAGATATGTCTTTACATCTTTTACTATGTCCTTTTCTTATCTGTTTCTTCACTCACAAATGCTTCAAAACTATTTTTAGTCTGCCAGTGTCCTTTTGCTGTTGTTCTTACAGGAACAGAAGTTATAGAATTTGGGGTAAGGTTTTCAAAGGCGTTGGCTTTATGACAGTTTGGTTATCAGTTCAGTTCAGTCGGTCAGTTGTGTCCGACTCTTTGCGACCCCATGAATCGCAGCACCCCAGGCCTCCCTGTCCATCACCAACTCCCGGAGTTCACTCAAACTCACGTCCATCGAGTCGTGATCCCATCCAGCCATCTCATCCTCTGTCGTCCCCTTCTCCTCCTGCCCCCAATCCCTCCCAGCATCAGAGTCTTTTCCAATGAGTCAACTTTTCGCATGAGGTGGCCAAAGTACTTCGCGTGAGGTGGCTTTAGCATCATTCCTTCTACTGTGAAATAATTTTAGAAACGAAATTGCTTTAGAGGGAACAGAAAATAGAGGCTACCAGATCTTGTCCACTAGGTGTCACTCTTGATCCAACTAAACCTGGCTAACGCTGTTCATAAAAACAAGTACGTTTAAGGTATTTATTTCCTTGGTTACATAAAAATGAATAACAAAATGTCCCCACCTGTGTGTTCTTAAGTGTTTTGCTGGCGACTTCTGTCATAAAAGGGGACCGTGTATCAGTTCTCCAGAGAACTCATTCCAGTCACAGAGGTTTGTTCTGAGACCTCTTGGGAGCTGCAGCCTGGCCGCTTGAGTTGGAGCTTCCTGAATTCATCCATCGCTTTTCATGACGCTGGACCCAGCTCCTTTGGAGATCACAGTGGACTATGAGAGCCAAATGTTTCTAACAGGCCCCATTCCCGCTTGCTGCTTCCTGAAGTGCTGTCTCCCAGTCTTTGCAGACAGCACTTTGACCTACTCCATGCGACCGTCATTTCCGTGCGCTCAGGGCACCCCGCGCGCCCTGAGCCACTTTCCCCTACGGAGTGAGCCCCCAAATGGGGACGTTCAGAGACCGCTCAGCCCAGGGCAGTTGGGGTAGGGGTTGGGGTTGGGGAGATCCCCTCTTCATGGCAGTCGCTATGGCCTAATGCAGGTAAAGTCACTGCTAGCAATTTTGAATTTCAGAATTTGGAATTATTTGCATTAGTTATGAAGATTGGCCAAATTCCATCCGTTTGTCTTTTGCACTGTCTCCGGGGATAAAAATGGATATACAATTTGGAGTTTACAAGAAAGGAACAATCTGATTCAGTTAGATTGTGCTTCTAATTAAACATAATTTCATTATTATTTAAAAAAATGTTCTTTCTCTAAAATATAAGTAGTTCACCTTCAGAGAATAGGTTATAAGAACATATTTAATCACACTTTCTAGTTCAAGAGGTTGTCCTAAATCTGCTCCTGGTATGATCTTGATACAACCCTTGGTGTTGGGGATCATTGCTTCCATGTTTCTCACTTCTTATGGGGACTACAGTTGTAATGTCCTGCTTGCCAAGCTGGAATGTTAACCCAGACCGTCTGACTCCAAAAACTATAATATCCATTAAACCAGCGGTTCTTAACCAGGCTATGCATTTTAATCTCCTGGTGAGCTTCTCAATATATGTCCTCCCAGACTCATGCTGGACTTTCTCCATCAGAATTCCCTGTCTGATACTGGGTTCATTCAAAAAAGAAACATAAAATGGGTATGTAATGCTGTGTCAGGTAGTGATGAATGTTTGGGGAAGGAAAAAAAAAGCAGAATGAGGGAGTAGAGATTGACAGGAAGGGCTATTTTAGAGAGGGGCAATTAGGGAAGACCAGCCGCCCCAAGGAGCAGGTATCTGAACTTAGACCCTGTTGAAGCCAAGCAGTAAACTTTGCAGATGTACATGGGAAGTATGTTCTACCAAAGGAATGAGCAGGTGCAAAGGCCCTGAGGCAGCCGTGTGCCTGGTATGGAGAACCGGCAAGAAAATGAGTGTGGCTGGGGTGGTGGTGATGAGGGGAGATGGATCAGGAGGTGGCTGGCAGCCAGATGTTGGGCCTTCAATTGGTGTTGCACAACTTTTCAAACAAGTGCACACATGCATTCTCATTCCTCTCATGCTCTCTCCTTTGCCCCTTACCTTGCCAAGCAATGAAAATGAAAAACAGGGAAGGTAAAAGCACAGCGAAAACACAGCCCTGATGAGCCGCCACCATTGCAATCACCATGAAGCTGCAGTGCAGCGTTGTTAGGGGGAACAAGAGGACTGAAAATGGTTAGTGGTGAATGAGTAGCTGCTAATTTGATAATCACCGTGAATCCGAGTGAAACAGATTTGTTCGCCTCACTGTCTACAATTTACTTCTATTTGTGATTGAATTGTAATTTCCATTTAAAATCATTATAAGGAAACAGTACGTTCCCATCACGCTCACTTAAGTACCATCCTGGAGTTTTAAGTTTTCCTTTACCATTAAATCTGGTCATGCTGTCTTTCATTCCTATCATCAGGGCTTTCTCTTAAGTAGATGCTGTTCTTTTTCTTGTGTTTATAACATGGGGACAAGCTATACATGCCTGGAGAAGTGATGATGTTTTCCTTCTCAGAGAAGTGCAGATTGGTGACATTTGAAAATCTCTCTCATGAAAGTTAAATATCTCCCATAATTTTGGGGAAAAATCTTTCACATAGATGTAATTAAAAATAAATATTAAAAAATATAAAAAATATATATGTATTAAAGCAGGGATAAACTGCCATATCCACAAAGTTTAAATCCAATATTGTAGTGGATCTTAAACAATTAAACAACTCACTATGTTGAATACAGTTATATTCAATATATTAATGTTAACTTATTTTCCATATGCTCAGATACATTATTTTAACTACCATCTAAAAAATAAAATAATATGTTTTTTGATTGGTCACTTGCTTAAGCCAGCTGGAAAAGTCAGGTGAGAGATGGTTCCAGAGGAAAATTGTGCCTCTGCTTGTTATGGCACCCTTACGAGCCTGCTGTCTGGTGGCTGAAACACAGATTAGGGATTACTTCAGAAAGCATGAACACTTCCGTGACCTTGGAATATGTCAGTAAAGAAGCAGATTGTGAAATGGGATGCAAAATGTGATCCATATTTGTTAAGTCAAAATCATTTGTCTACATGTGCATCCAGTAATGTCTAGAATGATATATTCACAATGATACCTCATGGTAAAGGTATTCTTTTAATGGAGGGTGGTTTCTGGGTGATTTCATTTTTATTTTGTTGCTTGTTTGTACTTCCTAAGATGAACACATATTTGTATAA
Source organism: Bos indicus (assembly GCF_029378745.1). Taxonomy (NCBI): domain Eukaryota; kingdom Metazoa; phylum Chordata; class Mammalia; order Artiodactyla; family Bovidae; genus Bos; species Bos indicus. The sequence goes on from NC_091760.1 coordinate 119,630,840, forward strand.
TAAATGTGTAAAATAAAGCTTATATATTTTCTATTGTAGAAAACCCACTAAAGGTGGTTTTTTAAAAATGACATGTTGTTGAATTGTTGACTCATACTTCTAAAAACATTTTAATTGGAGGATAATTGCTTTGCAATATTATGTTGGTTTCTGCTATACAACCCGTGAATCAGTCACAGGTATGCATATATCCTCTTCCTCTTGAACCTCTCTCCCACCCCCCCCCCCCCCCACTCCTCTGTGTTGTCACAGAGCCCGGGGTTGAGCTCCCTGTGTCATACAGCAACTTCCCCTTAGTTATCTGTTTTCCATATGGTAGTGTATATGTTTCAATGCTACTCTCTCAATTTGTCCCACCCTCTCCTTCCCCCACTGTGCCCACAAGTCTGTTCTCTATGTCTGCGTCTCTATTCCTGCCCTGAAAATAGGTTCATCGGTACCATTTTTCTAGATTCCATATATTCGTATTATTATATTTATTTTCCTCTTTCTGACTACTTCAGTCTATATAACAGGTTATATGTTCATCCACCTCACTAGAGCTGACTCAAATTCATTCCTTTTTGTGGTGAGTAATATTCCATTGTATATATGTATCACAACTTCTTTATCCATTCATCTGTCAATGGACATCTAGTTGTTTCCATGTCCTACCTATTGTAAATAGTGCTGCAAAGAACACTGGGGTACATGTGTCTTTTTCAATCTTCGTTTTCTCAGGGTATATGCCCAGTAGTGGGTTTTTGGGTCATATGGTAGGTTTATTCCTAGTTTTTAAAGACATTTCCATACTGTTCTCCATAGTGGCTGTATCAACTGACATTCCCATTAACAGTGCAAGGAGGTTCCCTTTTCTCCACACCCTCTCCAGCATTTATTGTTTGTAGATTTTTTAATGATGGCCACTCTGACCCGTGTGAGGTGATACCTCGTTGTAGTTTTGATTTGCATTTTTCTAATAATGAGCGATGTTGAGCATTTTTTCAGATGTTTTGTTGGTTTCTGTATTTGACTCATAATTATTTTACTTCAACTCACACTTTGCCTTCCACAGTGGAAAAAATTAGCTTGATTCTTTTGTATTTTTTTGTTTTTTACTATTATAATTACTCTAGCTGTACACCACAGAGGAAGGAACGGTTTTTCTGTGACTGTTTACTCTCTTCCGGAGTTAGGCTCAGGGTACTCTGGATTCAGCAGGACACTGTTTGCTCTATCCCTTCTCTCCACTAGAGGGCAGCAGATGATAGAAGGATTCACGGGCCATTAAGGTTAACTTCCTGTGTTGACAGCTTTTGGGATGAGAAATGGTCTGAGCAGAGCTGGCTGGGTGTCACAGTGATTCTGTCATTCAGAAAGCCATATGGTTTATTTGTATTAGCGCAAATTAAAAACAGAATGTTTCCCTTTTCTCCAAACTATGGGGAAGCAGAAAATTAACTTCTGCCCCATTATTAGGAGTTTCTGAGGATGCTCATGACACAAATTTACACACTTAGGAATAGGACCTGCACCAAACACTTTTATTATTTTTTTCCCATAAAACTGGCACATTATGTACTATATATCCTTGGAAGTTCTGATTAAGTAAATTTGAGGCAGGGTCTAATATGAAGTTGAGATACAAAACCTAGGTAAACTGTTCTTGCCCTCAAGGTATGAAATCAAAAGCCAATATGATTCACACTGTATTTCATGGGATGTAAAGGAGTAGTGATTAGTAAAGAAAATTCTAGGATAGTAAATTTAAGCTTGACTCAGGATTTGAAGAAAGTCATGCCTACAGATTAGAGAGGAGGCTTTAAAGGGGTTGAAAACTGGTGCCCCTGAATCCCACTGCAGAAGTACTTTGATCAGCAGAATGGTTCAAATTTTTTAAATTTGAATTTCTTTAAGTAGGGCTTGTGTACTTTTTAGTTTGCTGCATTTCCCAACGTCCCCTATCATTGTGCATCCAGCATGTGGCAGATTTCTCATACCTTCCCGGTCCCAGTCACAGAAAAATTATCCATTCCTCTGCTGTGTAGAGTTGGAGTACCTATAATAAATCAGGAAAAATTACAGAGGAATCAAGACATTTGTGACTGCAATCCTGGCTTAGAGGAACTGGGGCAGGGGGCCTAGAAGGGAGGCGGAGGCAGTGATCCAGGAGGCAGGGCGTGAGACTTGGGCCAGAACTGGGAGTAGGTAAGTCAAGTGTGGAGGCTGCTATAGATAAACTGGGTTGACTTGGACCAAGGGGTCACTCCAGACCTCACCACTCACCCGTGTCCCCAGAAAAGTTGGGGGCTGAGAGAATCAGCACCCCACATCTAGGACAGAGGACTCACCTTAAATGATCTTGGTAGTACCACGTGGTGTTGAAATACTGCCCTGGAGCTCCTGCTGGTCCTGACTCAATGGCTCACTGGGGCCATAGTACTTCACTGCACAAATTTTCTCATCCTAATTTAAAGGGATTGCATAATACAGTGTTAAAAGATTCACTCGGCATTAGTCCAATGATTAGAGCTCAGAAATGAAAGGCCAATATCCAGTATTTACAAATAGACCAAGCTGCCAATCAAGTTTTTGAACTCCTGAGAAGAGTATTGGTCGCTTTGCATTATGGGAGGAAACAGTGGTGGGAGGAGGGATGAAGAGAAACAAAGAGTGTGAAGTCCAACAAGGTTAAGTGCCCTGTGAGCCTGCTAAGTCGCTTCAGTGATGTCTGGCTCTTCGCCACCCTATGGGCCCACCAGGCTCCTCTGTCCATGGGATTCTCAGGCATGAATACTGGAGTGGGTTGCCATTTCCTCCTCTGGATCTTCCTGATCAGGGATCAAACCCGAGTCTCTTTTGTCTCCTGCGTTGGCAGGTGGGTTCTTTACCACTAGCACCTGGGAAACCCAACTCTAATGCTAACCTTTTCTAACTGAGTAACCTTAGGAAAGCCATTGAACTCCTCTGAGCATCAGTTTTGTTGGCAAAATGGTGACACAGGCTTGTGTCTGGCAGGGTTCTTCAGAAAATTAAATGAGAGAGTGTCTGCAAATGTCTTGCACGTCTTCATTCTTGCCCTCATCCCGCGTGGAAGTCACTCCCCTGAATCCCCAGACCTGTCTGCCAGAGGGAGTCCTGAGTGAGAAGGCGCAAGGTTTCAAAAACGCAGCATGAAGATTTCATCTCTATGAGAAGGCTGTGGAGAGCAGCTGCACTGACGTCTCCTTGATTAACTCAATTAAAACTCTGAACAGTTAATATGGTGTTTTCAGACAGTTTTGATTGCCACGGCATTTTGCATCCAAAGAAGAATCTGTCATCCAAAGAAGAATGGTGTTTTAGGATCAGAGACTGCTTCTAGAGGGAGTGAGGAGAGCCCCAGCTGCCCATGGTGATCACTTGGTGGGAAGGAGCACCTCTCACCAAGGACTCTGCCTCCCTGCCAGCTGGCCTGCAGGACTTCCCTGAAGCCCTGTTGCTTTCAGCTATGTCATCTTGTTCTCTCCGGAGTCATTTGGCTCTCTCCAGCAAAAATCGTGCTTTTCAACACACATGAGGGATACGATGCACCTCTCTGCCTAACAGTGCAATTTTCTGGGGAAGGAAGAAGGAATGGGGAGACCTGAAGGCTCCAGATGATTGAAGCAAGCCCCCAGCAGGTGCCTCTGTTACATCACAATTTCCTCCAGAAAACCCTAGTCAGGAATCTAAGCAAATTAATTACACAGTAATATACTCAAGGCAATGGCACCCCACTCTGGTACTCTTGTCTGGAAAATACCATGGATGGAGGAGCCTGGTGGGCTGCAGTCCATGGGGTAGCTAAGAGTCGGACACGACTGAGCGACTTCACTTTCACTTTTCACTTTCATGCATTGGAGAAGGAAATGGCAACCCACTCCAGTGTTCTTGCCTGGAGAATCCCAGGGAAGGGGAGTCTGGTGAGCTGCCATCTATGGGGTCTCACAGAGTTGGACACGACTGAAGCGACTTAGTAGCAGCAGCATACTCAATGTCAGGCTTGCCCTATGGCTTAGTGGGGTAAAGAATCCTCCTGCAACGCAGGAGACTTAAGAGACATGGGTTCAATCCCTGGGTCGGGAAGATCCCCTGGAAGAGGGCATGCAACTCATTCCATTATTCTTGCCTGAAGAACCCCATGGATAGTGGGGCCTGGAAAGCTACAATCCATAGGGCTGCAAAGAGTTGGACACAACTGAAGCAAATTAGCACACATACTCCATAACTAACTAGAAAGGTCCATCTTGTTAGACTACTTCATCCTTAGATAAAAATATGTTTTGAATAGAACTGTGGATGTTAGGTAAGGCATGATGTAGCTAGATGTGGTTTCATAGTTTTATAGCATAACAAAGAAAAATTTTCTCTCTCTCTTTTTTTTTAAAATTTTTGAAATGAGGCCCAGAACTACTTATTAACCTCTAAAATTCTTGGTGGCTTGTTTAAAACTCAGCCATAGATGTCTAAGGACAGAAGAAGTTGGATGAGAAAGGTGAGACTGAGGCTTGGTTGGGTGTTATGGGAAGCCATAGGGTGGAGATTTGGAAGTGAAAGGTGCTAAAGCAACTGGCTTTTAGGTGGAAATAAGAAAAAGAGTACTGAAGTTACTCCTAGGGTGATGGGCTCTGGGCTGCTGGCAGTGGGGGCCTGTATGGGAGGCAGGAGGCCCCTGGGCGCTAAATTTAATAAGGTGCTCACTGTCAGGTTCATGTGGACGCAGGGTGGGCATCTGAGAGAGTGTGCCTCCTTAAATTTTGCATCTCGGGTGCTTGGCTTGTACATCCTAGTCCAGGTCTTGGGGGCAGAGTAAAGTGAAGAGAGATTCTGGTTTCTCCAAGACAGTTTCAAGCTTACCTCCTATTTTGGTTACCCAGAGGTTCTGATAAAAATCGAAATAGCTAAACTCTGGGAAGGAAAGTCTCAGATGAATACTGGGTTTATAATATAGTAAACAATAATGATGCACCTTTTGGTAAATTGGAGGGTGAGGGAAGAATATTTTCTCTCAGGCATATCCAAGATATTCACTAGGGAATTGTAATACATTTGTAAATGTACAATGGCTCTGATGTGAATGCAGTCCCCAGCATTTTGTGGTGTGCAGTGTAAACAACAGCACATCCTAGCCTCGGGTTCCAGTTGAAAAGTTTGTTTTCTCGTCTTTATGCAATATGTTGCATATTCTTTATCATGAAAAGTTTTAAATAACAAGAAAAAGATGAATGGTCTAAGCTCTGTTAATTCTTTTTCCTGTTGTGTTGGCCTGGAATATGGTCATCCTTATCAGATTTTAAAATAAATTCGTGAAAATTCGTTTCACACAAGATGAAACTACTTCCAAATGCATTTTTTCTTTCTTTCTTTTTTTTTTTTTATAAAAAGAGACTTGGTTCCACAAGTTCAAGTTGTTTAAAAGTAAAGAATGTTGAATATGATCTAATGTTGGGAAAGCTTTGTTAGTAACTCCTTCATCTTGAAATAAACTTCTGGGGGAAGTTTAGCAAAACCTGAAAGGCTTTAAAAACATTTCCACAACAATCAAGGTCCACAGAAGTATATGGTCAGGTTTTAAACCAGATATAAACATTTGTCATTTAAGCAAAAAATACAAAAAACTTCCTCCACATGAAGGTCCATTTATAATCCAGGTATTAGGTTGGAGAACTGAGATTTTTCCCGCCTTCTTTTTACCTTTCTTCTTTTCTCTTTCAACTCGCCCCCTCCATTCCTTTCTCCCCCTTTCCTTTTGCTCTGTGTGACGCTACTGAAATGATTGCCCTTCTTTTTTTTTCTTCCTTCTTCCTTTGCTTCCTTGCTTATAAGATTCAGAGGGGGGAAAAAAAAACTATCAAATATCTGTTTCACAGCCATTTCATAAACAATACTGGCTCCTTTTTTCTGGTACCACTGGGCAATGAAAAGCTCTGTAGGACAACATTTGCGACAGTATAATGATGAATTCATGACGCCTCCAGAGCGTTGACTTGAAACAGACCCACTGTGTTTTTCTGCATTTAGCCGAGACCAAACCAGAATGAATGCCCATGGGTGCTCAGCTGGATACATGAAACAAAGAGGTTTTCTATTTTGTGATGAAAGGAAAAATAATTTGGGGGGAAAAACCCTACCCAGACCAGAAGTTGAGTTTGTATTTGTTTCAGTCAAACTGCTTCCAGCCCTGTCATATACGTCTATGGACCTTGATTGTTGTAGAAATGTTTTTAAAGCCTTTCAGGTTTTGTTAAACCTCCCCAGAAGTTTATTTAGAGATGAAGGAGTTACTAACATAGCTTTCCTAACATTAGATCATATTCAACACTCTCTACTTTTAAACCACTTGAACTTTATGGAACCAAATCTCTCTCTTGCTTTTCTTTTCAAAATTGCATCTGGAAGTAGTCTTATCTTGTGTCAAATGGATTTGCAGGATTTATTTTAAAATCTGATAAGGATGAAAACATTCCAGTCTACCCCAACAGGAAAAAGGATTAACATGGCTTAGGTCACTCTTCTTTTTCTTGTTATTTAAAACTTTTCATGATAAAGAATATGCAACATATTACATTAAGACAATAAAACAAACTTTGAGCTGAAGCCAGAAGGCTGGGGTGTGCTGTTGTATAGAATGCACACCACACAATGCTGGGGACTGCATTCACATCAGAGCCATTGTACATTTATATATTTATTACAACAATTCCCTAACAAATAGCCTGGAAATGTTTTGAGAAGGGGCTTCCCCTTCACCCTCCAATTTGCAGAAAAGATACCATCTGGGAAAGCAGTGGTCTTGATGCTGAGTTAGTATTTAAAAGGCTTATTTTTGGCCCTTTGGTTGTAGGCATCTAGCTGAACTGAAATGATTAATTTGGATCTGTTGTATCCTGCTGTGCTTAAACTTAGGACCTTTCTCCCCACTTTCGGGTCATTCCAAAACAAACAAAAAAATCAAAAAAGAAAACATGGGGTATCTGCTTTCTCCTGAGCCTGAACTGCTTCTCCTTAGTCTCTACTTTATGCCAGGTGCTGGTCTAAGCTTTTGATGGATGCTAGCTCATTGAGTCTTAGACTATTATTCTCCCCCCCCCCCCCCGCCCCTTTTTTGGGGCAGCGTTGCATGGCATGAGAGACCTTAGTTCCCTGAACAGATATCAAACCCATGCCCATTGCAGTGGAAGCATGGATTCTTAACCACTAGATCGCCAGGGAAGTCCATCTTAATCCCTTTTTAGGAATGAGGAATCTAAGGCCCAGAGAGGATAAGAAATTTGCCTGTGGTCACACAGGCAGTTGGTGGTGAAACCAGGATTTGAACCCAGACAAGGAGGCATCAAAGCTCTTGGTTTTAACCACTTAGCTTATCTATCTTTTCTGAAGTGAAGTGTCAGTCGCTCAGTTGGATCTGACTCTTTGTGATCCCATGGACTGTAGCCTGCCATGCTCCTCTGTCCGTGGTATTCTCAAGGCAAGCATACTGGAGTGGGTTGCCATTTGCTTCTCCAGGGGATCTTCCAGACCCAGGGATCAAACCCTGGTCTCCTACATTGCAGGCAGATTCTTTACCATCTGAGTTGGTCTCTTTTCCCTGATGCCTGTGCTCCTGTCTGAAGCCCTGTTTTAAACAACGCTGGCCATCCTTGGCCCCGAGGTAGAATTGCCCCGCCTTCACCGTGCCACTCTATTAGATCTCCTCTGGGCACTGTCATTCAGTGTCTCAGTACACCTCTTTGAGGACCAGCCTAATTTGGATCCATTCCCTTAGCCTTGGTTCCCTCCAGTTCCAATTTTCTGGCATTCTCTATGCTGTCATAGCTGAAGTCTCAGCAACAACTTTTGCAGACCCCACCTGACTTGTGATGGATGAGGATGGCCGGGGGCAACTGCTACTGGGGGCTGTGTGGCTCCTATTTGTTTTTAACTCCTAGTGTGGCAAAGCCCCAGGAGTTTGCCATGTGTTGTGCTGTGTTGGCAGGACCAGGGTGTGGGGAAACAGGAAGTCTCCTTTGCTCATGGGAAGATAAGTTGATGCAACTACTCTGGAGGGCAGTTTGGCAACCTCTACCACGTCCATAGGGTTGGACACGACTGATCGACTTCACTTTCACTTTTCACTTTCATGCATGGAGAAGGAAATGGCAACCCACTCCAGTATTCTTGCCTGGAGAATCCCAGGGACGGGAGAGCTTGGTGGACTTCTGTCTATGGGGTTGCACAGAGTCGGACACGACTGAAGCGACTTAGTAGTAGTAGTACCACGTCCATTCAAATTTTAGTTAGACTCCGACCACATCTTAGAACCTCCGCTTCTGCTGCTCAGCTCTGAGTCACCATGTCTCTCATCTGGGTTGTGCAGGAGCCCCCTGTTCCGTCTCCCTGCTTCCACTCTTGCCTCCCAAACTCTATCCTCAACACATTCTCTGTTCTCAATATGTTCAGAGTAAATATTTTAGAACAGAAGCCAGATTATGTCACATGTCTTTCTCAAAGCCTTCTGTTGGCTTCCTTCCATTTGCTCTCATTTAATTAAGACCAGAACCCCAAATTCCCATAATGGGCTAGTGAGGCCCTACATAACTTGGGCCCAGCACCTTTTTGATCTTATGTCTTATTCTGTCCTTCTTGCTCCCTCTGCTCTAGCCACACAGGCCTAACTTGCTTACCTTGAACATTCCAGACATCCTTTTGTTGTAGAATCTTTATATGGATGTTCCTTTTGCTTAGAACAGTCTTCCCTAAATATCTGCAGGGCCAAATCCTCACATCCTTGTGGCCTTTGATGAAATATTACTTTCTCAATGGGGCCTTCACTAATCACTCAGTTTAAAACAGCAAACTCTTGATTCTGTTCCCTTTAACTTTTCTCTACTTATTTCTACAGCTATTTTAGCATCTAACATACTCAATGGCTGACTCATTTGTTTTGGCTGTGTCCGTTTCTTTCCATAAGGATGTAAGCTCCATAAGGGAAGAAATGAATTTTTCTGTTTTGTTTATTGACAGTGCTTGGCAAGCTGTCAAATAAATATGTATTTATAAATACACTTTAAAAATACTCATTGGATATTCTTTTGAATTTACTGAATAGTATTGGATTCAGCAGTTCTACTTCTAGGAATTAGTTCTATGACACCCAAGTGTACAAAGTGCCATAAACACTGAGAGCCACTGAACATTGTTCATTGTGTGAAGTCTGAGCCGGTCTCCCAAGAGACTGAGAATTACTTGAAAACTCTCTTTAAGGAATTGTACAAAGTCTCAAACTGGACAGGAATAGAAATTGCCCCATGTTCTTACCACCTCCTAGAAAGTGGGGGCTGATGTGAAGACCACACTGGTTATAGTCAAAACTACATTTTCTTGGCACCTCTGAGTAAAAACTTGGAACACACACCTGTGTGCAGTTGAACTTTTCTTATTTCTCCCAAATTAATGAATAAGCTTCAAAGTGGAGAAAAAAGAAGTGTTCACATGCTGAAGAAAGCTGTCAACAAATAAGATCAGACATTTCCCAGATGGCGCTAGTGGTAAAGAACCTGCCTGCCAGTGCAGGAGACATATGAGTTGCGGGCTTGATTCCTGGGTCAGGAAGATCCCTTGGAGGAGGTAATAGCAACCCACTCCAGTATTCTTGCTTGGAGAATCCCATGGACAGAGGAACCTGGCGGGCGGCGGTCCATGGGGTTGTAAAGAGTTGGACACAGCTGAAGCAACTTAGCATGCATGCACTTCCCAAGAGGTGCCAAACTAGGGCTGTCCCCTTGATCATCTCCTCTACCCCCACATGCGTAGATGAACAGATTACAGAATAAGTCCAGTGGTCACGGTTCTGTCTCCCAAGATATGGTGGGGCTCCCGAAGACTCCGTCTTAGGGGTAGGAGCTCCTGTGAGAAGTGGCATTCCCTCTCCTGGTTGGATGTAGTTCCATCCAGGGCTCACTGTGGTGTTGCCACTGGAGTGAAGTTTCCTTCTTGGGAGAGCTTGACAGTTCCTCCCGGGGTTTGGAGGTAATCGGAACCCAGGGATTACTGCTTAGCTGGGAGATTCTGCAAGCAGGAGGCCTGCAATGTCATCCGCTGCAGAGAGGTGAGAAGGAATGGGGGTCATTTGCCTGGGAAGAGGAAGGCAGCTGCCCCACCTGTAGCTCTCCATGCCCTCCGGAAAAATGGAAGATGAATTCACAGAGATTTGGGTCTTCATGTAAAAGAGCATGAAGGAGAGAGTTAAGAGTGTGGGCTATGGCGTTGTCCGGAAGCCTCTGGTCCAAGTGAGTACGGAAGGTTTGGGGACTGTATTAGTGTGTTAGGGCTGCCATAACAAAACAGATCAGGAGGCTTAAACAAAAGAAATTATTTTCTCACAATTATGAAGTTTAGAAGTCCAAGATCAAGGTGTTGGCAGGTTGGCTTGCTCCGAGGTTTCTCTTTGGCTTTCAGATGGCCCCCTTCTCGCTGTGTCCTTACAGTGTGAGTGCAGCCTTGGTGTTTTTCCATGTGTCTAAATTTCCTCTTTTTAAAGGAGCACCACTTCATACTGGATGCGGGTCCACCCTAAGAGCTTCATTTTAGCTTAATATCTTTAAAAATACCCTATTTACAAATACAGTCACATTCTGAGGTATAGGAGTTTTGGGGCTTCCATACATACATTTTGCAGGGGACATAGTTCCACTCAGCAGAAACCAAGTCTTTTATGGGGCTGGCTGAAGGGCTGCCACGTGCTGAGGTGGCTCAACAATGGAGGAAAGCATGGGGAAGCTGAGTACCATTCCAAGAAAATCATCCCCCTCACAGGGAGACTTCCCCATCAGCAGAGGCTACCAGTAGCAAGTGGAACTAAGTCGAGTCAGGAAAAGTAAGACCTCCTAAAGAGAGAGGCCTCCTAAACAACCATACATTGCTGGTAATGTAAGAGAGTTGCTTTTCTTATTCCTCCTACCCCCTGACCCTTAACCCAAAATGCCTCATCTGGAAAAGGAACTGGACTCCTGCTTCCTCCATCCACTGAAAGAGCTTCTTCCCAATTCTAAGTCCCTTGAGCCAATGCTAGGTCTTCACTGGGGAGGAGAGAGAAGAAGAGATTAAAATTGAAAATGAGGTGGGGATTTTAAACAAATTAAAATGAAATGTAACTAAAAGAGGCAAGAAAGTTCTAGGATCTGCCTAAGCAGTTGTATAGGAGGAGAAAGGAAAGTTCTCAGTTGAATGTAGTGCTTGAAAAAAATAAAGCTCTCTCAATTTAAACTCCAACAAGTTGATATTTCTCAACAAACTGGCTATCTATCTCTTTATATAAATAAAGGAGCATGTCTTGGAAAACACAGTAAACTGTTTTCACAATTATCTCTGGGAAAGGGAAATTCAAGATGGGAGTCAGTGTGGGAAGAAAATGTACTGTTCCCTCCATACCCTTTTGAACTTAAAAAAAAATACCATGTGTATGTATTACTTAAAAAACAAACAATTAAAACTAATTAGAATCACATGATACTCATAGAGCAAGGGCTGAATTAAGAAATTGCCCATAAAGGTGCATGTTAATTCCAAATACATTAAAGTAGTTTATCACCAGTGGGAAAAAATTATTGTAAGTTAATACAGGGAAATTGTGATGGAAAGAAGGTGAGGTTTGCTGGTGTGCAGAGAAAATCTTTTCTAAGCATTTGGAGAAAGATCTGTGGAAGATGGAATAAGAGAGACTTGGCCCAGCGCGCCGATGTTAGAAAACAATGTGAACCGCTGATGCTGTTGCTTGAAGGGAGATAAATGTTGTGACAGATGCCTGCAAAGAATTTGGCAAGGAATGGGCTTCCATTTGGTATCATGCATTTCAAGGTTAAGCCCTTTTGTGTCATGTAGATGTGGCATATTTTTGGCTCAGTGCAGAACCTTGGGGCTTGGGATTTATATACTGTGGAAAGCATTAAGTCAAGAGGCAGTGCACAATGATTTGGCCAGTGACATTTGATAGAATTCCTCACACATATGTTCAAGCAATAGACATCACTGCCAAAATACCAGGAAAGGGTTCCTGCAAAACGGGAAGGGAAGAGAGAGGGGTTGTTTATGTTAACACATGTGATAAGTTTATGCATGGGTCATTCATTTCCCCTCACATGATTAATTCTATTCTCGAAGTGTTGAGTAAATAAAAGTGAAACCATCACAAAAATTGTGAAATCTTCCCCATTCTGTGTGTACAGACGGTGGCTTAGGAGTGGATTGATAACCCCGTCATCTTCCTGGAACTGAGTTAAGCCTGGACAGAAGGAGTTCTGATGACTTGAGTGCAAAACGGGACATCAGAGTGGGTACGACCAATGCAGCTAGTCCACACAAGTGCCTGGCACAGTTCTTTTCCCTCTGTATTCAAAGAGATGAAAGGGGGGATAAACAAACTAGAAAACCGTAAGATCAATAGTTAAAAATGTGGGTTTCTGCCTTGTTTTATATGGAGTCTTTGCCACTAAGGAGCACACTCCAAGGAGGCTCTTGGAGCTTAAAAAAGTGCAGTTATTGGCTTATCTTGATGCTTGCTACTCATTCAGGCCACTGCCTCTGATGGTGTCAGGCCAGTTATGTTGCATACAGAGTGTCTCCCCAAGGAAGGACTGTATACCAACTCCTCTTGGCTCAGTATACACACTATTTCCATTGGATTTTATTTTTTAAATGAAAGAAATTTACTTATTTACTTATTTGGCTGAGTGGAGTCTTCATCGCTGTGCTCGGGCTTTCTCTAGATGCAGTGAACAGGGGCTACTCTCGAGTCGCACGGCACGGACCTCTCATTGCGGGGCTTCTCATGTTGTGGAGCACAAGCTCAAGGACACGTGAGCTTCAGGAGTTGTGGGGCACAGGCTTAGTTGCCCCGAGGCATGTGGGATCTTTCTGAACTAGAGATTGAACCCACATCCCCTGCATTAGCAGGTAGATTTTTATCCAACAAAAATATTTGGTTTTGGAGAATCAATAAAAAAGCTAGAGTATCCATTATAGAGAGCTGGAGAAGAAGCTTCCAGGAAAGATGGAAGAAACAGGGTCTCCAGCATGCCTAGATGTGATGTAGGCGCATTTGCCCATTCTGAGGTCAAGCATTGTTTTGAGCATTTTAAAAACAATATAAGACAATAGAGGGGAGCTGAAGCAGATATTGATTATCTTTTGCCTACCCGCCATCCTTTTTCTCATTTATGGGTAATATATTCCCAATTTCCTTCTGGGGAATCTTCCTCTTCTACTGTCAGTTAAGGTGCTTTGACTGGGCCCTCTTCAGCTCCAGGAATAGGCACTTGATGTAGGTCTAAGTCAGTTAATAAACTCCCCGGGGTCACAGTGATTGCTTTAGATGTCAGGAAGAGGCACGGTGCTCAAGTGGAACCAGTTAGAGTGAAGTCCTGATTGTGCAATGGGGCTGACTTCTAAGGAGTGGTGCTCTCTCTCTTCTGGGGGATCTGAATAAGGACGGATGCTTAGGCTGAAACTGTCTTATTTTTCTGACTGTGGTGGTTTCTCTTGTTTCCCAGCACAGACTCCAGTCACAGGGGCTTCAGTAGTTGTAGCCTGCAGGCTCGGTAGGTGCAGCTCAGGGGCTCTAGAGCTCAAGCTCAACAGTTGTGGTGCACGGACTTAGTTGCTCAATGGCATGTAGAATCTTCCAGGGGCCAGGGTCACACTGGTGTCCCCTGCATTGGCAGGCGGATTCCTATCCACTGTGCCACGATGGAAGTCCTGCAACAGTTTTAGACGTCCACCCACTGAGCAGCGATGGTGGGGCGTGTCTAGAATATAGCAGCACAGTGGAAGCCTGGAGGGAGCTGGGTCCTGATGAAAGCTTTTGAAGTTTTAGTTATGCCTGAATCCAAGACTCCAAATTGATATTTTCAGTAATGTGAGTTAATATATTCCACTTTCTTTATCCAAACTTTTATTTTGCTCCAGTCATTTCGAGCAAGAGCTTCTGTCATATGCAATAGAAGGATCGCTACCTATTACTGTAAAGTATTATGAAATTACAAAAAGAAATGTGAGATGTAGGAAGAAATTAAAAGGAAAAACAGAAACGAAACATGACAATTACATTTCCATAAAGACAAATGATTGGGAGCTAAAATTATGCATAAATAGGTGATTTAAAATAAAGGTACAAATAATTAGAGATTAAAAATATAACAGAAGAAGAGACATACATAAAAGTAAAAGTGAAAGGCGCTCAGTTGTGTCCGACTCTTTGTGACCCCATGGATTATATAGTCCATGGAATTCTCCAAGCCAGAATGCTGGAGTGGGTAGCCTATCCCTTCTACAGGCGATCTTCCCGACCCAGGAATCAAACCAGGGTCTTCTGCATAGCAGGCAGATTCTTTACCAACTGAGCTATGAGGGAAGCCCAAATAAAAGACTAAAACCCATGATATAAAAGCTTAGAATATTAAAATAGAGGGGATAAAGGACTGAGAAAAGGAATTGGAAACAAGATAAAACTGAAGATTAAAAACCTCAGAAGAATAAAAATGGTTATTAAGAAAGATTTTTTTAAAAAGAGAAAACAGAAACAAAAACCTTAAAGATTAGAGCGAGTGATAGGAAAAAAAAAGTTCAAAGTAAATTAGTGAGAATCCACACAAAGGTCAAGGCGGTGATTGAAAAAATTCTGTTGATGGGATGTCATTCAGTGGGGCAAAGAGCCAGGAAGGCAGAAAGCCCATACACTGTAAATATACACAGGGTTTGTCTGCTTCATAATGACACATGGCAAAACAGGAAAAATACCAGCCTTCTCATCCTTGGGCAACTTGAAAAGTTAATGTCACTCATCTTCCTCCACCACCACATGCATGACAGATCCAGTTCTTTACTAGTTTGTCTGAAAACTTGGCACATTATGCATCAAGCCAAAAGAGCCTAGTTATAGTCAATTAGAATACTGGCAGGAAAAGCAGGGAGCAACTCAATACATTTTTTTCAAATTATTTTCTTTTAAATAAGAAGTACTTAGAGAATATGCCAGCAAGAAAATAGCCCAGCTATGACTGCCAAACTGAAAATTGAAAAATGAGATTATTTAAAATGAGCAATTCATGCTCATCAAAAGTCTGAAAATATTAAGTATTATGGAAAATGAGAAGTAGAAACTCATACACTGCTGATGGCAATATAAATTGGTATACCATGTGAGAGCAATTTGACTATATCTAGTATAATCAAAGATCTCTATATACTTAGATGTATGTCTTAGAGAATGCATAAAATATACATAGACATATAACAATTACTTGTAACAGCAAAACGTATATAAAACATATCAATATGCTATGCTATGCTAAGTCACTTCAGTTGTGTCCGACTCTGTGTGACCCCATAGACGGCAGCCCACCAGGCTCCCCCGTCCCTGGGATTCTCCGGCAAGAACACTGGAGTGGGTTGCCATTTCCTTCTCTAATGCATGAAAGTGAAAAGTGAAAGTGAAGTTGCTCAGTCGTGTCCGACTCTTAGCGACCCCATGGACTGCAGCCTACCAGGCTCCTCCATCCATGGGATTTTCCAGGCAAGAGTACTGGAGTGGGGTGCCATTTCCTTCTCCAACATATCAATAGAGAAGTAAAAATTATGGTATATTGAATATATAGAACGGTTAAAATGAATAAACTATTATAAGTATCAATGTGAATATATACAGAAAACATAATGTTAAGTGAAAAAATAAGTTGCAGATTCACAGCATAAGCTAGTGTTTATGAAAATTTTAAAAAACACCCCACATTATTATTTTCACTTTGGGACAAATACACATGTAGTGAAAGTATAAAAATATAGAGAGAAACGATATTCAGAGCAGAGGAATAAGGAAGGATGAGAGATTTGGGAAGATTACAAAGGGACTTTCAAATATGACTCTAATGTTCTTTTACTTAAATCCGCTGAAGGTGGGATAGAGTGTGAGACGGGAGAACTGCCTTTGTTGAAAACATTGCTGTAGTAGAATGGCTGCTCCATTTTTTTTGTTGGCAGCGTCTTTGCATTTTGGAGCCAGGGCAGACAGTGGGGAGGAGCAGAGCATCTTTCTACCTTCTTTTCAGCCATCGGGTTTTCTACCGTCCACTGCCAACACATTCATGGGTCACCGATTCTATTTCTCAGTCCAGTTCTAAGCGCTTTGCAAATAGTGGCCATTTCTCTCAGATTTCAGCAGTTAATTGTCAGTTTTAGTTTTTGCTGCTATGAGTTTCCATCATCTTCTGGGGGCCTCTTAAAGTATTTAGTCTGAGTAGGCTAGACTGATGATTCTGTAGTACTTAACACCCAAATCCTTACTGGCTCAATTCAGTGAAGGCTTTTCTAGCTCCTGCAGTGGCAATGCAGACATTCTTGGTCAGGAGGCTTTCTAGGGTAGCTTTTCTCCAAGCAGTGTATACTAGTTTACTTAGACTAACTACTCTAGTTCTCTTACCTTTCCAAATAAACTTTAGAATAAACTTGTCTAGGACTTTGGTAGAAATTTCATTCAACCTGTATATCAATGTGGGGAGAAGGCTGAATCTTCCAATCCAAGAACTTGGTATAACTCTTATTTAGATCTTATTTATTTCATTAGTTTTATAGTTTTCAGCATACAAGTCCAGTACATATTTTGTTAGATTTACACTTTATTTTATGCAACTTTAATGATATATTTTAAATTTAAGTGTCCACATATATTCATGGTGTAAGTATATAGAAATATAATTGATATTTCTGTGTTTATCTTATATTTTGTAAACTTAACTGAATTTGCTTATTTATAGGAGATTTTGAAATTCCTTGGGATCCTCTATATAGACAATCATGTCTTCTGCAATAGGAACACTTTTATATCTTCCTTTCTTATCTGTATGCTTTTATTTCATTTTCTTGCATTATTTCAGGCTAGACCTTCACGTACCATCTGGAATAAGCGTGGTGAGAACAGATAACCTTTGTTGTTGTTTAGTCACTAAGTTGGGTCTGATTCTTTGAGACTCCGTAGACTGTAGCTGCAAGGCTCCTCTGTCCATGGGATTTCTTAAGCAATAATACTGGAGCGGGTTGCCATTTCCTACTCCAGGGCATCTTCCTGAGCCAGGGATTGAACCTGCGTCTCTTGCATCTCCTGCATTGGCAGCCGGATTCTTCCCCACTGAGCCACCAGGGAGGCCTTACTGGCTTCATCAGTGAATTGGGAAGTATCTGCTCCTCTTCTAGTCTATGCCTTTTGTTGGAAGAGACTTTTAGAATTGGTATTAAATTTGGTTAATTTTTTCAGTCAGCTTTTCCCATTGTTTAGATTGGGTAATTTTTACTTGCTCTATTCTATTGTTTACTTGTCTATCTATTCTGCTATTGATCCTATCCACTGAGGTTTTTATTTAGTCAAACATTTTTTTTTTTTTTGAATTCTAAAATTTCCACTGGTTCTTCTTTTTATTTTTTTTTTAATTTAATTTTATTTTTAAACTTTACAATATTGTATTGGTTTTGCCAAATATCAAAATGAATCTGCCACAGGTATACATGTGTTCCCCATCCTGAACCCTCCTCCCTCCCCCCTCCCCATACCATCCCTCTGGGTTGTCCCAGTCACCAGCCCCAAGCATCCAGTATCGTGCATCGAACCTAGACTGGTGACTCGTTTCATACATGATAGTATACATGGTTCTTCTTTTTAATCTTCTGCTTCTTTGATGATATTTTCTGTTTTTTTTTTTTTTTTTTGCTGAGATTTTCTATTTTTCATCTGTTTCAAGTGTGCTCCTAATCACTCACTGAAACATTAAAAAAAAAAATCATGGTTGCTTTACTCTTTTTATCAGATAATACATTTCTTTTGTCTCTGTCTTTTCAACTATTGTCTTCTTTCATTTAGTTCTACATCTCAGTTTTTGATATGCTGAGTAACTTTCAAATGAAACCTGGACATTTGGGGTATTATGAGATTCTGGCTCTTGTTTAAATCTTCTGTTTTATTTGGCTTCCCCTGACATCTCTTTGACAGGGTAAAGGAGGGCACTGTCTCATTACTGCCAGGTAGATGCAGAAGTCCAGGTTCCTCACCTCACCTTTGTTGATACCCAGGGCTGGGGTTCTGCAGAAACTGGGAATTCTGGCTCTTTCCTAGCCCCTCACTGATACTTCCCAGGCAGAGAGGAGCATGAATGCCTCACTACTGCTCCTCATGTGGCCTCCACTGACTCCATGGTGGCAGGAGTGGCCTCCTCACTGCTGGGTGGCGGATAAAGTCCTAAATCTCTCTAAGGCTTGACCCACCACTGTGGGGAGAGGAAGGAACCTTCTGTGAGCACCTGGCTCCAGGGGGAATCCTGGTTCCCATGTTGTCTCCCACTGAACCTACTGGGAGACCTCATTAACTCATGTGGAGATGAAAGTTCTGGATCCCTACTGCACTGTCTTTGACACCATATTTGTGGGTATTTTAGAGTTCTTTGTTATAGCCTGATGGGGGTGGGTGGGGTTGGGTGTGGGGTGTGGGAGCATGGGGGATAGAAGCCTAGACTCCCCTCTCAGTCTTTGCTGGCATGGGTCGGGCCTCAGTTTTTATGTAGTGTTTTGCTGAAATAGAGTGTTAATTGCCTAAAAGTTTTCTGTCTCCCTGATGGCTCAGATGGTAAAGAATCAGCCTGCAATGCAGGAGACCTGGGTTTGATCCCTGCATTGGGAACATCCACTGGAGAAGAGAAAGGTGACCCACTCCAGCATTCTTGCCTGGAGAATTCCATGGACAGAGGAGACTGCAGGGCAAAGAGTAGGACATGACTGAGTGATTAAAAATTTTCTGTCTTGTTAAGCTGCCTCTTTCCTGGTTCCTTCATTAGGGAGAGTAGGCTTTTGTTGGGGCTTTTTTACTCTGTGTCTATTGGTATTTCTATGTTGTTGGTTTCCACAGCTTGAAGTCTGGTATACATAAAGCAAAAATGAAAACCTAGGGAACTCATCAGCATATCCTTCCTTGTGTCTCAACATCTGCATATGATCCGCCTTCTTCTCTCCGCACTTTGGGTCTTCTGATGTTTGCATGTATGTCTATGTGCATATGTATTTAAAACCGAGGAATAGTTGACATTTGCTTCAGGTGTACAACATAACGATTCCATATTTGGATATATTGTGAAAGGATGACCATAATAAGTCTAATTAACACATCAACACACATAGTCATACAATTTTTTTTCTTCTGATGATTTTTAAGATCTACTCTTAAGCAACTTTCAAATATGCAATAAAGCATTATTAGCTATATTCAGTATGCTATACATCACGCTGTACAAGTAGACCTCATTGATCTGTACTTGAACCGTTAAAGTGAGACGATCTCTGAGAACGGTCTCAGCTGCTCTGGGACCCAAATATCTTCCCCAAGAGGGAAGTTACTGCACCTGGCGGCGAACCGGTGATGAAATGAGAAGGCTGTGTCTCAGTTCCCAGAGGAAGAAAAAGTGAAAGAGAGCAAACAGGCGCGGGATGTGCTGGTGAATTGCAGTTTCAATGCTTGAGGTCCCTTGCAGGCTTAACTTGAACATGGCTTCTGTGAATCCCCAGTGCTTCCATACAATCAAGGGCAACAAGGTATATAAGTGGTCCATGGCGTGAGTGGGGAGTACTACTCTCTGTGGAAGAAGTTGGAGCGCTCAGACTCTTCTGAGCAGACGCGGGAGGAGGCAGAGGAAGTACTGCCCTCCAGGAATCGCAGACACAAACCAGGACCATGCCACGTGGTCCTCACCGCCCTGCCCTGTGACAAGCAACCAGGGAGAGGAGCAGGATCCCTGGGCATGCATATGCACAGTGCGCGGAGCAAGGAAGGCATGGCTGTGTGTGGTCTTGGTGAGCCTGGGAAAGCTCCGAGGGCCTCGTTTCTGTCCGCGTCAGTTCCAGCTGCCAGGCGTGCCTGGTTGTGTCTCTGCCCCAGGGAACCCCAGCCCTGATCGACCTGGCTGTCTACCTATTCCAGCTGCAGCCACACCTGAGCCCAGCACCAGCAGAGACCAGCCATGGACTGGCCCTGCCTGGGGCCATCTGGTAGAGCTGCCCCTAATCTCCAAACACATAGAGGTGAACTGAGAGCTGGAGGGGAGCAGTGCCCCGCACAGGTGGCCTTGGCCATCACTGAATTTGGAGTCAGCACTGAAGACCTGAATCCCTTCCTGGCTGCCTACCCAGTGTGCCTGGCCCCTGAGCTGCATTCAGGCTCTGTTAGGCTGAAACTGGTAACTTTTTGATCTCTGGCCACTGGTGGGCATGTGTGGCCAAACTACTTGAGACCACCACCGGGCCTGCCTTTTCCTGATGCTATGCCTTCTTGTGGACTTCTTTGCTTTAGCATACTTTGTGGACTGGGGTAACAGGTGGCTGGGCCATAGGCCCCCTCCATTCCTGTTCCCCTCCCCTTTTGCCCCCTGCAGGCTCCACCACCCTGTTCCAGGCTTCTGCCTCCACTGTGGCCCCATCTGCATTTGGATACTCACCCTGTACCTGAAAGCCAGCAGAGGTGAAGGGACGGCCAACTTGCCCACCATCCAATAAAATGTGGATGCACTAGCAAACCAGTCTTCATTATTGACTGCCAGACAGCTTGTGTAAGTAGAAATGATTGAGCAGTGAAAATTCTATATGTCTTTGGGGGTGAGCAGATGGATACCATTGGGTGCCGCTTTATTGGCAGGGGTCACCAATAGACCAGACATATTCTGGATGGGGGAGGAGGTGGCTGAAATGGGTGAGGGGTCAAAAGGTAAAAAGCCTCCAGTCATAAATTAAAGGTTGAGGGCATGTAACTTACAGCATGATATTAGTCTTATGTATTATATACAAGGTTTATAGTTGTACTTAATAGGAAGATTTGGTAAAAATACATCTAGTCTATCTTCCTGGAAGTGGAAGCTGCTTTTCTTTTTATATAGATTATTTGTATCTCTATTTACTTAGAATTTATTTTACTTATTTTTAACTTTACAGAAAGAGTCTCATGCTGAACTTATTCTTCAGGGACTTTTTTTCATGTTAATATCACACTGTTGGGAGTCATCCAGAAGGCAGCATATCCCAGTGTAGTTTATTAGATCTGCCTGCTGTGTATATATACTGTTTTATTCATCCAGTAGCCTGTGGATGGGTATTTGTGATGTTTCCAGTGTGAGTACTGATGGTGTGAGCAAGCTTTTACATGCATCCTGTCTTATATGTGCTAAAGTTTCTCTTGAAATAGATCTAGGAGTGGAATTGTTAGGCTACAGATTATGTAAATCTTAAACGATAGAAAATAATGCTAAATTCTTTTTTATAGTGGTCTCACTAATTTAATGTTACTACTAGTAATGTGTTAGTGATACTACAGATCCTTACTGAGCAGTACCTTGAAAACTTTCTCCAGGCAGTAAGCTGGGGTAATTATGGGGCTCCTTCAAATTTTCCCCTCTCAGGCATCACTCACTGTCAATTGTTGCCTAATAACCAATATATAAAAGTTACTGTTCTTTATTTTTGGCTTTTTTTTTTTTTGGTTGTTTTTGGCAAGTGAGTCAGTCTGGTTCCTGACTCTCCATCTTGTTTGAAAGTATTTTGTACAGTTTAAAAAAAAAAAAAAAAAAAAAAAAAAATCATTCTAGCCCCTCTTTTTCTGTAGTAATTGTCTTAGCTTTTATTACAAAATCATTTGTGTGTGTTGTCTCTCTACTTAATTTTGCTAAAGCTTAATTTTGTTAGTTTTTCTAAATAGCCATCTTTTTTTTTTTTTTTTTTTGCCTTGTTAGTCTTCTCTATTTTATCTTTGTTTTCTTTTATCCCTTATCTTGTGTTTTCTCTAGTTTTTATCCTGTTATTTTTCCAACCTCTTAATTTGGGCAATTAATTTGTTACTTAGGGGGCTTTCATCTTTTCCTTTAATGTTCATATTTGAGGCTATAAATTTCCCTCAGTTTACTTCTCTTACTGTAACACATGAATTTTGCTATATAGTTTAAAAGCTTTTAAATCAATTCCAGATATTTAAAAATTCTCATTATGACCTCTTATAACCTTGAGTTATTGATCAGGGTTTAAAATAAAGTTTCAAATAAGTGGGGATCAAAAATTTGTATTATTAATGTCTAACCTAGTTGCATACTTATCTTTATAAAATCATTGAGGCTTTCTTTATTGACTATGCCAAAGCTTTTGACTGTGTGGATCACAATAAACTGTGGAAAATTCTGAAAGAGAGGGAATACCAGACCACCCGACCTGCCTCTTCAGAAACCTGTATGCAGGTCAGGAAGCAACAGTTAGAACTGGACATAGAACAACAGACTGGTTCCAAATAGGAAAAGGAGTACGTCAAGGCTGTATATTGTCACCCTGCTTATTTAACTTCTATGCAGAGTACATCATGAGAAACCCTAGGCTGGAAGAAACACAAGCTGGAATCAAGACTGCCGGGAGAAATCTCAATAACCTCAGATATGCAGATGACACCACCCTTACGGCAGAAAGTGAAGAGGAATTAAAAAGCCTCTTGATGAAAGTGAAAGTGGAGAGTGAAAAAGTTGGCTTAAAGCTCAACATTCAGAAAATGAAGATCATGGCATCCGGTCCCATCACTTCATGGCAAATAAATGGGGAAACAGTGGAAACAGTGGCTGACTTTATTTTTCTGGGCTCCAAAATCACTGTAGATGGTGACTGCAGCCATGAAATTCAAAGACGCTTACTCCTGGGAAGGAAAGTTACGACCAACCTAGATAGCATATTGAAAAGCAGAGACATCACTTTGTTAACAAAGGTCCATCTAGTTAAGGCTATGGTTTTTCCAGTGGTCATGTATGGATGTGAGAGTTGGACTGTGAAGAAGGCTGAGCGCCGAAGAATTGATGCTTTTGAACTGTGGTGTTGGAGAAGACTCTTGAGAGTCCCTTGGACTGCAAGGAGACACAACCAGTCCATTCTAAAGGAGATCAGTCCTGGGTGTTCATTGGAAGGAATGATGCTAAAGTTGAAACTCCAGTACTTTGGCCACCTGATTCGAAGAGTTGACTCACTGAAAAAGACTCTGATGCTGGGAGGGATTGGGGACAGAAGGAGAAGGGGACAACAGAGGATGAGATGGTTGGATGGCATCACCGATTCAGTGAACATGGGTTTGGGTGAACTCTGGGAGTTGGTGATGGACAGGGAGGCCTGGAGCACTGCGGTTCATGGGGTCACAAAGAGTCAGACACAACTGAGCGACTGAACTGAACTGAATTCATGATAAATTTTATTAATAGTCATGTGTACTTGAAAACAACATTATGATTCTATTTTGTGGATGCAGAATTCACTGTATGTTCATTAAGGTTTTTAGTTCTGTCCTTCAGATCTTGTATATCCTTGCTGATTTTTTTTTTGTCTATTTGACTTCTCAAAAGTTGAGAGAAGTATGCTGAAATCTCTTACTATGATAGTAGATTTATTACTCTATCCCTGCAGTTCCAATAAAATTAACTTTATATGCTTTAAGGCAATTTTATTAGTAACTATGTATTTAGAATTACTTCATCTTTTTGGAGAATTGAATTAAGTAGTGAATTGAATTATCTGTCCCTAGTAATATACTTTATTTATCTTATCTGTTATTAATATAGTTCCAGCAACTTTGTTTAGTTGTATTTGCTTCATATTTCATTTTCTATCATTTTACTTTTACCCTTTGTGTTTTCCTATGGTTTAGGTATATCTTTTATAAATAGACTATTTTAAATTTTATAAAATCCAAATTGCGATTTTTATCTATTAAAGTTTTAGTTGGTATTTATTTATGCTAATTACCAATATACTTGCACCAATTTAAAATATCTCGGCTTATTATTTCTGTTTTCTCTTTCATTTCTATTTCTTTTCACCCATTTCATTTCTCTCCCATCTTTAAACTGATAGCTCTATCTACTCAAAATGCTGATCCGGGAATTGTTTGTTACTAATCCAGCAAGGTAAGGACCTCATATCTGAATGTAAATTAAAGCACTGTTCCCTTCATTGAGAAAGTATGTGAAAATCACGTCAGCTGAACAGAGCAGTGTGGTTGGTGACGTGGTTCGTGTATAGTCTGATGCAAAATCTTTCTCTTGTTGCTGCTGCTTCAGTCGTGTCCGACTCTGTGCGACCCCATGGACTGCAGCCCACCAGGCTCCTTCGTCCGTGGGATTTTCCATGCATGAGTACTGGAGTGGGTTGCCATTGCCTTCTTCGTATCTCTTGTTAAGAACTGCTGAACAGTTCACAGACCAGCTTGGTGGACTACATTTTGAGAAAGAACATTTAGTGTGTATTCACATCCTTTGTGAGAGCCCAACCTTCAACATCCTGATAGTATCTAAGCTTTTAAATATGGGTTGTTATGAATATGTTTCTTTTTTACTTTGAAAATAAAATTCTTTCTTGCCCTCTCTTTAAAATAGCAACCAACTTTAAGGTAATAGCCGATATTGGGTCTCTTTTATTCACACTTCACAGCATCTCTTGTATTTGTTTGCTCTCTTTTTTGAGAGAACAAACAGAGCATGTTTATCAAGCCTTTACATTTGACTTATATTGGGCTGGATACGAAATGCAAATTTCTAAGTTATTTTCCTTCAATATTTTGGAAATTTTACTCCTATAGTCTTCTTGCAGTCAATGTTGCTTTTCTTGAAGAATACCTGCTGGCTCAGATGGTAAAGAATCTGCCTGCAGTATAGGAGACCTGAATCGATTCTTGGGTCGGGAAGATACCCTGGAGAAAGAAATGGCAACCCACTCCAGTATTCTTGCCTGTAGACGCCCCATGGACAGAGGACCGTGGCAGGCTACAGTCCATGGGATCACAAAGAATTGGACACGGACTGAGCGACTAACACATACATTTTTTGTTGTTGTTGTTGTTATTAGCTTTTAGAATTTTCTCTTTCTTATTCTTAAATTTTAGTATAATGTGTAAATTTTTCTTTCTCCTCTTTGGCACTCTGTAGGGGTTTTCAATCTTAGTCTTGTTATCTTTTAAAAAATCTGGGATATTTATTTACATTATTTCCTCAAATATTTACCCCTCTTTAAAAATTTTCTTTTCTTTCTGTGATTTATATTATTTGGATTTTAGCACTCTATGTCTATTCTTTATACCTATTGACTTCTTTTTATTTCTAATTTCTCTACATTTTCTTTCTTTTCTCAGCATAGTCCTTTATCTTATCTTTCTGTTCTTTGTTTCTACAGTAATCTTTTCTTTAAAGTATTTGCTTGACTATTTTTATAATGTATTTTTCTTTTAGCATATTGATACATTCTTCTCTTTTAAAAATATATTTCATTATGTGATTTAAAATTATTAAGTTTAAATCCTTTTGCTTTTAATGGAATCTGGAATACAGATAACTGTACTCCTTAAATATCTTATCTTCTTGGTTAGTGGGCTTGTATTTCCTGGAGGTATTTTTCACTTTATCAAGCCATGCATGTATGGGAAGGCCAGACCCCTGTCTTTATCACTACAGCCAGCTCAGGGTGATAAAGTAGTGTATATGCATGAGTCCTAGTGTGTAGAGGTCCAGGCAGTGAAAAACTGAGTCAGTCACTCCTCACTCTAAAAAAAGAAAGCAGGGTTTTGCTCTTTGCCTCTCAGTTTTAGGTGGGGATCTTTCTTAAATGTAACAACTTCCAAAAGTCATTACCTTATTCTTTTTTTTTTTTTTTTAACACCATGTCAAAGTGGCTTCTGCCTTTGATTTTGCCTTGGTGGGGAGGAACACTTGGACCAAGTCTGAGTTGCTGTAGAAGTAGGGTAGGCATTCCTTGTCCCAGGAGTACATTTTTCTACATTATACTGGGCTGCTCCTTGTGCTGGCTGAAGCCACTCCTTCTATCTTGCAGTAATTCAGAACAGCCTTCTGTCTTTTATTTCAAGGATTTCTTATATTTGTTTTGGTGTCTTTGGTTGATCTTGGGTGTGAGATCCAATAACTGCCTGTTCACTTTCCTAGTAGGACCTGGAAATGGATCCACCACCCTTTGCTTTTGTTTTTAGGGGCCAACATTTTTTTTCCCCCCCAGCACAAAGTAACATATAATTTTGTCTCATGATTTTATTTTTACAAAGTGTTTAGAATATAAACATAGAATATCAAATACTATATCAAAGCTCTTTATCTGTGTTCCATCCCCCATCTTTAACCATATACAATAACATTTTTTTATCCTGCAAGCTTTTCATATTATTAAATTGAGTGTACTTCTTTTGCTTTGTTCTTTTTATTTTAATGCTTCTAGTATTTATTCTTAATATGGTGCATAATATTCTAAAAATTATATACTAAAATTTATTAAAGCTGTGTTATGATTAGATTATTTTTTGAGTGTATTTATGTTATTTTTACTTCTTACTACTAGAGATAAGTATAACATCTTTAAAAATATATCTTTTTCTTTTGATTTATTGGTTTAGATTTATTTTTAGAATGAGATTACAAGGTCCATGGATGTAAAAGCTTTATGGCTCTTGATAAGTATTGCCAAATTGCCCTTCAAAGAATGATGCTATTCTTTGAATGGTTTTCTATATACTTATTCTGATGTATACTTAATTGCATATGCACAGACTTGTTGTATATCACTTAAGACAAATCCTCTTCTGTCTTTTTTACACTATTCTGATTACATTTTTAAGGATACATTAAATTAAAATGGTGATAGACCATCTTCTCTGTTTTTTTTAAACCACTATTACTTCCAAATAGCCCTGTAAAATCCTCTTAATTCTAATTCTAATTTAAGTAATTAGGAATATAAATATAAATTAAGACAATGGGTGATGTTTACTCCCTCAGATTCTACCAATATGGACAGCACGTATTACTCATATAGTTTGAAGTCTTAGATCTCCCAGAAATGTAGAAAATATTTTTTGCAGTCAGTGTTACTTCCAGAAGTTGTCTGAAATTATGACTCTCCCCCTCTGTTTAGAACCATATAAGTCCTGGGGTTTTGTGTCATGTAAGAAAGGGTTGGGAATTGAAAAGAACAGCTGTTAGGCTTCTTTCCAACTCTGAAGCCTGGTACTCAAACTAGATTTAATTTGATCTAGAAAAATGCAAAAAGGTACCATTTTTACACGATGAAGGCCTGCTACTCACACCTGCTATTTTCTTTAAACAGAGACTTTGAATATCTTGCTTACATTTTTATTGTTCAGTATAATTTATAGGATTCCTGAAATAATTATTGTTAATATGTGGAAAGCACTATTTTAGATACTCTGTGTTAACCCCTGCATTACTTTTTGCTGCATAAAATGTCAAAGATTTGGGGATTTACAATAATAAACATTCCTTTTCTCCCTAGGTTTTCTGTTGCTTAGGTTGGCTCAAGTCTGTGGATTGGGGTCTCGTCTGCTTCACCAGTACCAGTGGCTGTCTGGGGCATGCTATTCGCATTGGAGACCACAGAAATGTAAGTCAGCAGGCCAAACCACACAGACTTATGTAAAACTTCTGCTTGCATCACATTTGCTCACATTCTGTTGTCCTATACAAATCACTTGGCCAAGCCCAACTGTAGTGGGCTGGGATACATACTCTGCCTACAGTGGGAGGCAGTGAAAAGTCACATGGCAAAGAGTGAGGATGTGCAACTTTATTAGGAAGTGAGTGAAGAATTGAGAGTAATAATCTTGTATATCATAAACCTCAAAGCAGCTGTGTGGATTGTCTATTGTTAACTCACCTTCATCCCTGGCCCTTATATTAAATGTACCAATTGCACTGCATTTCAGGGGTGAAGCTTCACATATTAATTGGCTTTGGCTGCCATAACAAAACACTATAGACTGGCCAGCTTAAACAACAGACATTTATTTCTCACAGTTCTGGAGGCTGGGAACCTGAGATCAGGGTGCCAGCATGGTTGGCTTCTGGTAAGAGCTCTCTGCTTGGCTTGCTGCCTTTTCACAGTGACATTATGTGGTGGGTAGAGAGAGGGAGCAAGCTTTCTGGTATCTTTTTATAGGAGCACCAATTCCATTATGGGGGGCCCACCCTAATGACCTTGTTTATTAAATCTAATTATTTCCTAAAGGGACTGTCTCTAAATATCATCACATTTGGGGGTTAGGCTGTCAACATGTGAATTGTGGGGGGACACATTTCAGACCATAGTACCCAAGAGCAATATTTTCTGAAACCCCTAGCCTACTGGGTCAGATTCTGTTAATGAGAAACACTTAATTGGGATATGCAATGTTGAAAATTAGAGGACATTGTCTGTCAGCAGGTGGGCAGGTAAAAGGCAAAGAGCATGAATTTACTTTGAATTCTGGCTACTTTTCCCAATCACTTGCTTTGGTGCGGGGGGCAGCTGAGATGGGCCATCAGCAGAGGTTTTTCCATGATGCTTGTCTTCTCACTTCTGAAAGCAGCGGTTTCCCTGATTTTGTAAGCACTTATTATGTTTTACTGACGTTAAGATGCCATCCATGGTGTCACTAAGAAAGAAAAAAGCTACCATTAAAAAGCTAAAATTTTTTAATTCTGAGGATTTTTATTCCACACGTTGGAAAAAAGATTATTAGACTTTAAAAAAAGATTATAAATAAGACTATAAAAAAAGATTATTATTAAAAGATTATTGGACAGCTCTCAAAAACATGTGTGCTAAAAAACATATATTGCAGTTGTACATACATAAAGATGCAAATATGAGCACTGTCAATTTGCTGTTTTTCCTGAAATAACCTTATATTCAGAATTTTGCTCTTGTGAATCATTTTTCTCCATTTAGAGGCCCCAGTATCTGTGTT
Organism: Bos indicus; assembly: GCF_029378745.1. Classification (NCBI taxonomy): domain Eukaryota; kingdom Metazoa; phylum Chordata; class Mammalia; order Artiodactyla; family Bovidae; genus Bos; species Bos indicus. The sequence goes on from NC_091760.1 coordinate 119,659,650, forward strand.
TTTCCACCCATCAGCATTGGTGACAGATCATTTCTTAAAAGAGTGCTCCGTCATTATCTCGTGTCTTTTTCCTTCCAAGCTGCTAACAACTGCTCTGCCATTCTGGTTGGAGTTAATCTGGATTTTATGTCAACTCATCTTCTATTATATCCTCAAAGAGTACTTGAATGGGCTGGGAGGATTCGCAGTGGTTCAGGTAGGCCACTGGGAATAACTGAGATTCTGTCCTCAATGACCTTATTCTTTACCCATCTTAATACACATTTCTGCAATGTCTCAAGAACTAACCTAATTGATGGGTTGGGTAGATTTTCTGGATAAATCTGTTTGGAGGACTTTGAGCTAGCTCAGTGGCAAACCATTCATGTTTCTTGAGCACATACCATAACATTTTGGGGGAAGAGCTTATTTTTGTCTTTATAATTTTGCAGTTTGCAATTAAATATGAAACCCATGGAATGTACAACAAGAGTGAACCTTAATGTAAACGAGGACTTTGAGTGGCAGAGAGTATCAGTGTTGGTTCGCTGGTGGTCATAATGTAACCTTGGTGCAGGGTATTGATGAGGGAGGCTCTGCATGTGTGGGGGCAGAAGTTATATAGGAATGTTCTGTGTTTTCTGCACAATTTTGGTGTGAATCTAAATTTGCTCTAAAGAATAAAGTCTATTAAAAGTTAAGTATAACAACAGCTTTGCCTTCCCATAACAAATACAGTTATTGGCAACTATGCATAGCTTTATAGGTTTAGGTTCCTTTTTTTGTTTTAAACTTTTTATTTTGTTTTGGGGTACAGCTGATTAATAATGTGATAGTTTCAGGTGAACAGCAAAGGGACTCAGCCATATATATACATGTATCCATTCTCCCCCAACCTTATCGATAGGGAGTTTGGGATGGACATGTACACTGTTTATTTAAAATGGATAACCAACAAGGACCTACTGTAAAGCACTTGGAACTCTGCGCAGTGTTACGTGGCAGCCTGGATGGTAGGCTGCTTAACCTCTTCAGCACCTTTATCAGTGATAGTGTCATCACTGGAGTTTCTTTAGCATTTTCTGTCTGACTAATAAACAACTAGTTTTATTAATTTCCTCAATTGAATCACATGTTGCTAGAAATTAAGCAACTTCTGTTCCCAATCAGCAAAGTTTCTGACAAATTGATCCTTAGGGCCTTAAGGGTAATCCTGGGTGGTGCATGGATTATTTGCATAAGCTCTTTCATCTCTTCTGGATGATTTGGCCATTTCTCCTGCCTTTATTTCCCTTTTAGTTTGGGTTCCCCTAAAAGCAGAGCCTGAGACAAGGACATGGGTGCATAGAGAACATATTTAGAAAGTGGTCTCTGAAGGCAGGTGGTCTAGGGGCATTAATGTCGCCCCTGGGGACATTTACTGTCCCTTGCACCCCAATTTCCAGGCTTTTCTAGGGAGAAAAGCAGAAGCACACTTATTGTTTTAAAGAAAGGGAAAGAATGATGACGAAGACAGAGCGCTAGCTGCTGGGAGGTGCTCTGCTGCTTTTGTTTTTTTCGTGATACTTGCTAGGCCAAAATGCATAAGGTTGAGACTTAGCATAATCTTGTGACATGTATTCCCCCAGCTTTTGTTCACATTTCTTCCTCTTCATCACCTGGTTGGGATGGATACTGCCTGTCTCTCCGAAGTGTGTCTACTCTGCATTCTCTAGTTCACTCCAGACCCCTATCGGCCCACCGTCAATTAATAATTTGGCAATCTCACTGTAGAAGTCAGACCCTAGTGAGCCTGGTTGACATGCGTTCATTTAGCAGAGCCTCTTCACTCCTCATCACACTTCTGCACGTCTGATTCTAAACTCTGGTCCCTCCACATAGGCATTGCCATCCCTGGAGACCCTGCTGAAGCAGCCTGCCAGCATTGGTCTTCTCCTTTACTATGGCGTAGATGTGTTAGGTCCCACAGGGAAGAAAAAAGAAGTCTGCAATAGCAGCTGATTTCCAGGAGTATAGCTGTATGCTCAGGAGTAACCCCACACAAGGGGTAGTCAAACTCTGGGAGCAGTTGAGAAGGAGGATGCTCATATAGACTGGAACCTTTAAGAAAATTTCCATAAGGGGCCCAGGTCTGAGCAGTGGTTTTGAATTGGGGCAGTGATGTTGATAAAGACTCCTAGGACACATTCTTTTGGAACTTGGGCCTTCCAAGCAAATGCCATTTAAAAATTCGATCTTATTCCCCTCTGGTCCCCACATTGTCTGGTAAGTTAGTTGAAGTCTATAGACCTTACGAGCAGGCAACTTGGTTGTGGGATTGAGGTTTGAATGTAGGTCTGAATGTATGTTTGCCAAAAAGGTTGGTGACTGACCTATTTAGCAGTGTCCTTGGAGAGCCTTGGTGGCTTACTTGTGTATGGAAAGTCTGAATAAGGGTCGTAGATTCAGTGGGACCCATCTGAGCGAGAACCTGGCAGCCTGCTCTTTGAGACAGCCAGATTCCTGGGGAAATTGCTGTCCCTGGCCCAGTGATGACACTGACCAGCTCCTGGGTGGACCTGTACCTTCTGGAGCCAAACTTCCCGCTCTTCATCTCCAGGAAAAAACTGTAACCATTTGCTTTTCCATGGCTATCATGGGATGCAGCAGAGGATCTAAGGGGGCTGGGAGGAGCATTAAACCTTCCCTTTGCTCATTCCTTGTGAGCCTGTGGTGTCTGTAAACTCTCACTTGTTAGGAAACAGTTCATTTGCAAGCTCCAAAGGCCTTGAATGATGTACCACAAGAACTTAGGGTCACTTTTGGAAGGCATTGTGTTTGAGGCTCAGGCTTGGGTTCAAATATTAATGCTGCCCCTCCAGTGAAAACCATGAACCATGGGTAATTCTCTTAGATTCTCTGAGTCTTGATTTCCTCTTTATATGGTGGTTAATTATACCTGTCTCATAACACTGTTGGTAGATTAAATCAAATGATATAAAGTGCCTGGCATGGAGCTCCAGAAATGTCAATTCCTTTCTCATACAGACTAATATGTGATACCTGAAGCTAAAGCCTTAAAAGTCCAGTTTAAAATTAATGAAAAACTAAGATATTTAATGAATTATTTTAAAAAGAAACACTGTGAGAAAAATATTTAGATTTAAGCCAAGGAATTTTGAAGGTGGAATATAGCCTTATTTCCTAAATGCAGTTATTTTCAGTGACTATTTTATTCATTTTTATATGGAAGAAATATGTCATACAGAAGAGATGGCCTTGGTATAAAGGCATCTGATGAAGTGCAGCTAATTAAACACATAATTTGGTACGGACTGTGTACCCAACATATTCTGGCACATAAAATATTTACTCTGATAGACTGAAGCTGTTGCTCTGAACTGGGTCTGAGTTGTTATTGAGACTGAATGTTTTTAATCTAGCAAATGATAATGACTTCATCACTTCTGACTTTGTGTGTCTGGTTTCAGCCTGGAATGAGATTTTATTGCTGTGCTTTCAGCTTTCTGTAAGAGTGCTTGATAGACTATCTCTGCTGAGTTCCTGTTTTTGAAAAGAACATTAAATACTGGTTAATTTATATTTATATTCAAAAGTCTAAATCTGTGCTAAACATAAGCTAGACTCCTAATTATGAATTTTCTTTCTATTTTCAGTTTTACGTGAAAGCCAAGAACTTGCATAGCACAAAGAGTAGATCAGCTCAAAGTTCCTTTGCAAAGTGCTTTGATATTTTGGTCTTTGCTCTCTTCAATTCCTGATGCACTTATACCAGAAGAAAGGTCTAGTTTTGGTCCTATTCTAAATAGATGTGTTTTTTGGGGGAATCTCCCTAAACCCATGCTTTAACAAAGCACTATTTGGCTTTATTTCAGTTTCAAGAGGGCCTAGTGTATTTGTCTACTTCCGGAGATGCAAGTTCTACTTTAGTTCAACTTTACTTTCCTTGGCTAAGTCTCTGTGTGGCTTTTAGAGATTCTAGACTTCAGATTTGTGACCTCACAAATTAGGGGCACGGAATGAAGAAATTTGCTCATGTTATCTAAAGCTCATGATTTAAGCTGTAAATGTCTCAGGCATTAGTGTTTCAGTAAGGATTGTGGATCAGTTAGTCCAGGATGGGTGTGGTGCTGAGAGTCTGCATTTTTAACAAGCTCCTAGGTGATGCTAAGGCTCCTGGTCTGAGGACTACACTGAGTAGGAAGTATGTAGCCTGCACATTTTAAAATGTGCCTCCTAGGACTTGAATGCCTGTTGTTCCATTTCTTAGTTCTGTGACTTTGAGCAGGGCATTCAGTTGCTCTGTCTCTCAATTTTGGCATGTGTCAAAATGGTTATTAAAATGATATTTAGCTCTAAGGGTTCACTTAAAGAACAACTGTTGCAGTTCATGTAAAGTAGTTAACACCTAATAGCAAAATGATAACTACTGATAAATATTGATAGAGATTTTATCTGGTGAAATGTTTCTCAAGAATTGGAGAGGCAGAGGAAGGCATCCTAATATTTATTTACTTTTGCCTGAGAAGTGTTTCAGTGGCCAACTGTCGCAGTTTTCCCAGAAGAGTCCTGGTTTTAGCAATGCAAGGCTCACATCCCAGGAGATGTCTTTCTTCTGAGCAAATAAGAGCAATTGGTCACCCATGGCTCAGACGGTAAAGAATCTGCCTGTAGTATGGGAAACCTGGGTTTGATCCCTGGGTCGGGAAGACCCCCTGGAGAAGAGAATGGCTACCCACCCCAGTATTATTGCCTGGAGAATGCCATGGACAGAGGAGTCTGGCAGGCTATAGTCCATGGTGCCACAAAGAGCTGGACGAGACTGAGCAACTAACACTTTCACATCCTTTATATACTTCTTTTGAAATCTTCACAGTAACTTTATAACAGGTAGCATTACCTGAATTTCACAGATGAGCCATGCTAGTAAATGGTGAAACCTCTCTTCAGACCTGCCTTTGAGTCCTTCTTCAGAGTCCTTCTAAGTTCCATTACATCTGTTGTATGCCCAAATGTTCCTGTATTATTAGTCTTTCAAAATATATATAAGAAGCCTATTTGGTTTAGAATAAGATAAAGGAATAAAAGATCGTTAACTTCCGTGAGGTTATTTTAATAAAAAACCAGTAAGTAGTGAATAGAAATACACTGGACACACCAGAATCATGAGGCTACCCTGATCCCCAGTCTGCGGAAAGGTGACTCATCTCAGAGCCTTGCTTTTTGTAGACCAAATGAAATGGACAGTTGGGTTAAGATGAAACTTAGAGGCGGAATATTTAAATAATCCCGTGAGAGGGTGGGTGTTTGAGGAAGTAGCTAGGGAAAATCTGATTTTATTCCTTTTCTTCTTCCTGACCCTTTTTTCCTAGTCTTCTGTAAAAATGACCAGACATGTTCCTTATCTTTCTTCATTTCTCTGTCTTTGTAAAAGATTAATTGGAGCAGATTCAATTGAGCTTTGTCCAGTGGCAACATCAAGAGATGCCCGGGCATAAGAAAGTCCTCAGATTATCCCATCGTCCTGTCTGAGCTTTTTATGTGACAGCCAAAGAACCATGTCAGCTGGAGTCCTCCCCTTAGTCTTCCCTGAAACAAATGCTGTTAACTCCAAAAAGACTTTTGCAGATACTGAGCATAGAATTTGCTCAGTTTTACTGTTAAGAAAGCTACTGTTATTGCTGAAGGAATTTTTAACTCCAAACCAAACCAGTTTTCCTCAGTTGGATGTAGCCACAGTGAATCTGGGCCTTGGCAGAAGTCTTATTTTTATGTTCTAAAAATGGATTTGGACATGACTTTAACATAAAAGCATTTAAACATTTAAAAATTGAATACATTAATAAATAAAAATATGATATAAATAATAAAAATATATTGATGCCAGTTATCTTAAAATCTGTAGAATCAATGAAATTTCAAAGGAAGGACTCTATTATACATTTTATTTATGTATATTTTAAACTGTTTTAATGTATAATGGATTTGAAACGTGTAAATCTTTGTTCAAACACTTATTTACAAACATTTTTTGGAAAGATAGAAAATGAAATGAGACTATTTCCCCCATTTCAACTATTTGATTTCTTTACAATTTTAATTGGTGATAAGACATGTGAGTAAATTACTTTTTGTAAATAAACTGCCCATGTCAATAAAGATCACTATAATTATTGAGAAAAACAGTAATTGAAAGATGAGTTATTTTATTGTAGAACGTTTATAATTACCCTATATGAAGGCAATGGCACCCCACTCCAGTACTCTTGCCTGGAAAATCCCATGGACAGAGAAGCCTGGTAGGCTGCAGTCCATGGGGTCGCTAAGAGTCGGACATGACTGAGCATCTTCACTTTGACTTTTCACTTTCATGCATTGGAGAAGGAAATGGCAACCTACTCCAGTGTTCTTGCCTGGAGAATCCCAGGGACGGGGGAGCCTGGTGGGCTGCCGTCTATGGGGTCACACAGAGTCAGACACGACTGAAGTGACTTAGCAGCGGCAGAGTGTTTTTCAAAGTGTGATTCCTGGGCCAGCACCATCAGCATTATCTAGAAATTTCTTAAAAGTGAGCATTATTGTGTTCTATCCAGATCTAGTTTCAGAAACTGTGGAGAAGGGGCCCAGCAGTCTGTCCTTTAAACTTCTTAGGTGATTTCAGTAAAGGTTCAAGTCTAAACCATTTAGAAGAGTGTCTGATGGGTCATTAAGATGATACACCTTTGGCAAGGTTCAAGAATTAGAACCTAAATTGATGACTCACAAATTTGACAACCTCTTTCTCTCTCTGCCTTCTAAGAACGTGATAACCATAGGACAGTGTGGTCTAAGAAAAAGAATTTTAATTTTAAGTATGAAGGTCTAGTTTTAAGTGACAACTTTTTGTATGCAAGTCACTTAAATACTTGAGCCATTGTTTCTAATACATAAAATGGGATAATCCTAGCTTGTCCCCAACTCAGTCTCATAGAGGAGTTGTGATCAAATGCAGACATGCAAGTGAGGGCAATTTTTAAATTATCCAATGCTATGCAAATGTTACTTCTCATATGATCATTACTGCCAGTATGATTACAATACCCCAGATTTTTCCTTCTCACCTTCCCCCTCTTTGCCCCATTAAATTTGATTGCTCTTGAAATTTGTTTTGCAAAGCAGAGATTAAAAAAAAGAAATGGGAGACTTTTCAAATTAGAAAAGAAACCAGCGTTCTTGCAGTTTCTTTTATATATGAAATGATACATAAGGATTTTTTTCTTTGTTTCATGAACAGTCTTTTAAGCCTTTAATCCACAATGTAAAATGAATCAGTAGCACACTTAGGTGATACCATGGCAATAATAATGCATTTGGAACGTTAAGTGTCAAATTCCCCTCACATATTTCAAAAATTGTTTTACATTTTTCTGGTTTAACCTCTCTTGACACCAGTGAACTTAAGGCTTGTAATTGAAGGATAAGTGAGCAGAAAAGCAGTTCAAGTGATAATATATCCATTTCAATTCCTATTTTCTGGACGGAGACCTTTTATGCTAAGTTCATGTGAGAGTACATTTTTATGACAAAATTATAACCCTCAAATAGATGTTACTCAGGCAGGGTGAGATCTGTCCTGGTATAATGGATTTTGTGACAATGAAATGCAAGAAAGTCTCCCAAAAGCTTTGCCTAAGGAATTTCTGTCAGTAGCCTATATGCTGCCGAAATTTTCAAGATGCTATTATGACTCATTTTTACTCATTATAGAAAAGTGACTTGGTATTTTAATCATGAGATACAATTGTGTTGAAAAAAGGAGAAAGAAGCATAAAGGATAGTCTGAAAAATTGCCATGTATTCATTAGCTGTACTATTTGGTAAATTTTATTGCTTTTGAAATGGTTTTACATAATAAAACCTTCTAATTTAGAAGGTTGAATATATTTGTTTCTCCTAATTTGAGTTTCACTAATAATTTTCTATTTGTCACTAGTGGAATGAAAAGAAGGCATCCTTTGCAACAAGAGGTAATCTGAACTTAAATTATCTAAGTTCTTTCTTCCTGGAGTGGTAGAATACTGCTTCTTCTCTCTTTTCAGTGTTTTTTTTTTTTTCCTTTAGGGAAAGTATGTAAAGTTGTCTCATAATATGGTAACATGTGCAATTAAAAATATCACAGCATCTATAAGGACCAAATACTTTTTCTTTTTCTCTCTCTGGTTTTACTGAGATATAATTGACCTAACACTGTGTTAGTTTAAGGAGTGCAGCCTGTTGATTTGATATATACATATATTGTGAAATGATTACCACAATAGGTTAGTTAACACCTTCATCACTCACATAATTGCTTTTTTTGTGATGAGAATGTTTAAGGTTTACTCTCTTAGCTTGGAAGTATAGAATATAATTTCGTTAACTGTTGTCACCATACTATATGTTAGATTTCTAGAAATTATTCATATTAAAGCTGAAAGCTTGTACTCTTTGACCAGTATTTCCTCATTCTCCAACCTCCCATGGCTAGCAACCACTCATTATTCTACTCTGTTTCTATGAGTTTGGCTTTTTATATTTCACATATAAGTGATATATATTATTTGCCTTTCTCTATCTGACTTATTTCACTTACCATAGTGCTTTCAAGACCATACATGTTGTTACAAATGGCAGAATTTCCTTCTTTTTTATGGCTGAATAATACTATTCTTTATCCATTCATCTATAGCTCGACTCTTAGGTTGTTTCAGTTTCTTGGCTATTGTGAATAATGCTGCTGTGAACATGGGGGTGCAAATATCTCTTTGAGATCCTGATTTCTTTTTCTTTGTGTCATGGTCTGGGTGCAGGTTGGAAAAGTTTCCTGACATGAGACAGAATGAGAGGGAAATAAACTTTCATGGAGAGTGGGAGATGCTGTTAAAGTAGCGAGCCAACTCAAGAGAGAACTGACGTTAAGAAGGGGTCCTTAGTCCACTTTTATACCCAGGGTACAAGGAGTGGGATAGGGGTCTTACAGGTCATTTGCTGATTGGATGAGGCACATATACTGGGTCGGGGGAAGAGTAAGGCAAATACGTTCTCTCTATGGGATAGGAGGGGAGATAGGTTATACTGTTCAGTTCAGTTCAGTTCATTTCAGTTGCTCAGTCGTGTCCAGCTCTTTGTGAGCCCATGGACTGCAGCATGCCAGGCTTCCATGTCCATCACCAACTCTTGGAGCTTGTTCAAACTCATTTCCATCAAGTCAGTGATGCCATCCAACCATCTCATCCTCTGTTGTCCTCTTCTCTTGCCTTCAATCTTTCCCAGCATCAAGGTCTCTTCCAATGAGTCAGTTCTTCCCATCAGGTGACCAAAGTATTGGAGTTTCAGCTTCAGCATCAGTCCTTCCAATGAATATTCAGGACTGATTTCCTTTAGGATGGACTGGTTAGATCTCCTTGCAGTCCAAGGGACTCTCAGGAGTCTTCTCCAACACCACAGTTCAAAAGCTTCAATTCTTTGGCACTCAGCTTTCTTTATAGTCCAACTCTCACATCCATACATGACTACTGGAAAAACCATAGCTTTGACTAGACAGAACTTTGTTGGCAAAATGATGTCTCTGCTTTTTAATATGCTGTCTAGGTTGGTCATAGCTTTTCTTCCAAGGAGCAAGAGTATTTTAATTTCATGACTTCAGTCACCATCTGCAGTGATTTTGGAGCCCCCTTCCCAATTAAAGTTTCTCACTGTTTCCATTGTTTCCCCATCTATTTGCCATGAAGTGATGGGACCAGATGCCATGATCTTAATTTTCTGAATGTTGAGCTTTAAGTCAACTTTTTCACTCTCCTCTTTCACTTTCATCAAGAGGCTCTTTAGTTCTTCCTCGCTTTCTGCCCTAAGGGTGGTGTCATCTGTGTATCTGAGGTTATTGATATTTCTCCAGGAGGATCTGAAATCCATTAATAGTTACAACATGGGGGAGGGAAAGATGATAAGTGTTTTTTTCTGTTCCTGCATTCCAAGACTCTCCTTGGTTTTATCTGCTCTTTGGTCCTTGGTTCACCACATGTTGGATATGTACAGAGAAGGGGAATCATATGGTCGTTCTCTTTTTAGTATTTTGAGGAACCTCCATGTGCTTTCCATAGTTGCTGCACCAATTTACATTCCTACAATAGTGTCCAAGAGTTCCCTTTTATTTGCATCCTTGCCAACACTTTGTTTTCTCTTGTCTTTTTCATAATGGCCATCCTAACAGGTGTGAAGTGATATCTCACTGTGATTTTGATTTGCATTTCCCTCATGGTTAGTGTTGCTAATCACTAATGGAAATGTTGTCTTATTTGGAAAGGTCTATTCAGGTCCTCTGCCCATTTTTTTATTCAATTGATTTTTTTTTTTTTTTTTTTTGCTCTTGAGTTATATAATTCTTTGTATATTTTGGATATTAACTTATTATCAGATAGATGGTTTGCAAATATCTTCTCTATTTCCACAGGTTGCCTTTTCATTTTGTTGATTGTTTCTTTTGCTGCACAGAATCCTTTTAGTTTGATGTAGCCCCACTTATTTATTTTTGCTTTTTTTGTTTATGTTTTAAATATCACATTCCCAAATTGTCACCAAGAACAATCTCATGAAGACTTTTACTTAAATTTTCTTCTAGTTTTATGGTTTTATGTTTTATGTTTCAGTCTTTAATCCATTTTGAGTAAAATGGTTTCCATCTGAATGGAATATCTTTTTCTATTCCTTCCCTTTGAACCTGTGGGCAAACTTAAAGCTGAAGTGAGTTTCTTGTAGGCATCATATAGTTGAAAGTGAAAGTGAAAGTTTTAGTTGCTCATTTGTGTCCAACTATTTGCAACCCCATGAACCTTAGCCCACCAGGTTCCTCTGTCCATGGGATTCTCTAAGCAAGAATACTGGAGTGGGTAGCCATTCCCTTCTCCAAGGGATCTTTCCAATACAAGGACTGAACCCAGGTTTCCTGTACTGCAGGCAGATTCTTTGCTGTCCGAGCCATTAACGAAGCCCATCATATAGTTGGGTCTTGGTTTATTATTCATTCCATGTCTATTGATTATATAATTTAATATAAAATTTAATTTATTTACATTAAAGTAATTATTAATAGATAAGTACTTACGGTGCCAAATTATTGCTTTCTGGCTCTGTTGTTCTTCCCTTGCTCTTTTTTTCCTCTCTTAATGTCTTCATTTAGAATTGAAGACTTTCAATAGTGTTATGCTATTGAAAAGTCTTTTCCTTTTCTCTTTATCCTTTGTATATCTACTATAGATTTTTGCTTTGTGATTACCATGAGGCTTACATAAATTACCTTGCAGTCTGTTTTACATTGATGACAACTTAACTTTAATTGCATACAAAAACTCTACCCTTTTCTTTCCCGTATTTTGTTTTTGATGTCACAGTTGACCTCTTTTATATTATGTATTTATTAACAATTTATTGAAGCTGTTATGTTTTAATACTTTTGCCTTTTAATCTTTATTACTAGTGTTAAATAGGTTAATATGCCACCATATTAAAGATAGTATTGTGAATTTGAGTGTATACTTGTCTTTGCCACTGTATTGTATATTTTCATATGTTTTCATGTTACTAATAGTGCCCTTTTATTTCAACTTGAAGAATTCCTTTCACCATTTCTTGTAAGTCAAGTCTAGTGGTGATGGACTCTAAATTTTTGTTTATCTCAGGAAGTCTTTATTTCTCCTTCATCTGAAGGAAAACTTTTTTGGATAAAGTATTTGTGGTTGGCAGTATTTTTCTTTCAGCACATTGAATATATCATTCTAATTGCTTCTGAACTGTTCGTTTTCTTTGAAGAAATTCACTAATAGACTTATGGGGATTCCCTTGTAAATAACAAGCTTTTCTCCTTTTGCTGCTTTTAAGCTTCTGTGTTTGTCTTTAATATTTGACAGTTTTACTATAATGTGTCTTGGAGAAGATTTTTTTCATTGAATTTGTTTGGGGACAAAGCATCATGAGCTTCATGAACTAGAATGGGCAAATCTCTCCCCAGATTTTGAAGTTTTCAGCCATTATTTCTTTAAAAAATCTTTCTTTCTCTTTCTCCATTTCTTCTCCTTCTGTGACTCTCTAATCTGCAGATTTCTTTTCTTAATGGTATTTCATAATTCACATAAACATTCACTTTTCTTCTTAATTCTTCTCTGGTTGGATAATTTCAAAGTTCTTTTCTTCTGTTTACAGATTCTTCTGCTTGATCCATTCTGATGTTGATGCTATCTATTGTATTTTTTCATTTTATTCATTACATTCTTTAACTCCAGAATTTCTGCTGGACTCTTTTTGTGTGTGTGTGATTTCTATCTCTGTTAAATGTCTCATTTTGTTTGTGTATTATTTTCTCAGTTTCACTGGATTATTTTGTATGTATTTTCTTGTAGCTCATTGAGCTTCCATTAAACAGATATTTTGAATTCTTTCTCAGATAAATGGTAGATCTCCATGTTTTTGGGGTGAGTTAACAGACTGGTTCCAAATAGGAAAAGGAGTACATCAAGGCTGTATATTGTCACCCTGCTTATTTAACTTATATGCAGAGTACATCATGAGAAACACTGGGCTGGAAGAAGCACAAGCTGGAATCAAGATTGCCGGGAGAAATATCAATAACCTCAGATATGCAGATGACACCACCCTTATGGAAGAACGTGAAGAGGAACTAAAAAGCTTCTTGATGAAAGTTAAAGAGGAGAGTGAAAAACTTGGCTTAAAGCTCAACATTCAGAAAATGAAGATCATGGCATCCGGTCCCATCAGTTCATGGCAAATAGATGGGGAAACAGTGGAAACAGTGTCAGACTTTATATTTTTTGGGCTCCAAAATCACTGCAGATGGAGATTGCAGCTATGAAATTCAAAGACGCTTACTCCTTGGAAGGAAAGTTATGAACAACCTAAGTGAAGTTGCTCAGTCGTGTCTGACTCTTTGGGATTCTCCAGGCAAGAATACTGGAGTGGGTTGCCATTTCCTTCTCCAGAGGATCTTCCCAACCCAGGGATTGAACCTGGGTCTCCCGCCTTGCAGGCAGATGCTTTAACCTCTGAGCCACCAGGGAAGCCCTGAACAACCTAGATAGCATATTAAAAAGCAGAGACATTACTTTGCCAACAAAGGTCCATCTAGTCAAGGCTATGGTTTCTCCAGTGGTCATGTATGGATGTGAGAGTTGGACTGTGAAGAAAGCTGAGTACCAAAGAATTGATACTTTTGAACTGTGTTGTTGGAGAAGACTCTTGAGAGTCCCTAGGACTGCAAGGAAATCCAACCAGTCCACCCTAAAGGAGATCAGTCCTGGGTGTTCATTGGAAGGACTGATGTTGAAGTTGAAACTCCAATACTTTGGCCACCTCATGCGAAGAGTTAACTCATTGGGAAAGACCCTGATACTGGGAGGCATTGGGGACAAGAGGAGAAGGGGACGACAGAGGATGAGATAGCTGGATGGTTTCACCAACTCGAAGGACATGAGTTTGGGCGAACTCTGGAAGTTGGTGATGGACAAGGAGGCATGCTGCGATTCATGGGGTCGCAAAGAGTCAGACACAACTGAGCGACTGAACTGAACTGAACTGAACTGGAATATTATTGTTTTCCTTTGGTGGTATCCTGTTTCCTTGACTTTCAATGTTCCTTGAAGTTTTATGTTTCTATCTTCATATTTGAAGTAGCAGTCACTTCCTCCAGTCTTTACTGACTGATTTCAGGAGAGAAATAACTCTCCTTCAGTCCTGTTAGGAATTCTGAGACTTTCTCAGACTTTCTATAGCCTGCTCCATACTTTTTACTACCTCTTATGGCAGAATTTTTAAGCTTGTATACCTTCTCTTGATCCTGTAGTATACCAGGCTGGGTGTCAACAGCCTCCCTTTTACTTTCCCAAGAGAAGTGCTCAAAGTTTAAGCCTGTGGTTTCTTTTTGGCCCACAGAGTCAGACCTGCTTTGTTTTGGGTATGTGCTCATTATCTGCTAAAGTGTGTTTTCACTACGATTGGAAGCATACACAGGGAGCTGGCCATGAAGTGTGTATATTTATGTTTCTGTGTGTGTGTTTGTGAAGTGCTTGGAGTAGCTGTGCTGGTTGGGGAAATCTGTGGGCAAGATATCCCAGTGACTCGTAGGTAAGCCTCCAGAATGGAATCTGTGATGCGGTTGGAATCATTCATGTCTCTTTGATGCATTCTACTCCCAGATGCTGTTCTCCCAGCTGCTCACTGCTCCCAGCCATGCAGCTCATGACTCAGTATGCTGGATGAGACCAGAGAGAAATGGGCCTCCAGGATAGTGTCCCACATAGGTGAGGGAGCCAGGTGCTCACTCACATACCCTCCCTTTCCTCTGTGGGATAAATCACAGGCCAAGAAGAGTTCTCTTAGACTGAGTTGTGGCACCTTCGGGGAAATGTGATGAGGGTGAAGTCAAACTATTCCTCTTCTCCTCTCCAATGTGTCCAATCTTGGATTTTTTTTTTTTTTTTGCTCTGGTGGTATATTGGGGCTTCTCCACTGAACTCCTGGGCTTCCATAAAGTAAGTAGCTCATTGTTCAAGTGAGTATTCTATAGGGACTCCTGGTTTGTGGCCAAGAGGGGCTAGAGCCAGTTCATGGGCCATTCAGGGTCCATAGCTGGTACTGGGGTCTGTATGTCCATTCCCCTTGGCATATGGAGCTGGATTCTGCTGCTCCTACAGAGGCACCTTTGTCCCTGGATGGATGCCAAATTATTGTTGTTGAGGGGGACATGTTAGTGAGGGACATCTTATTTGGCCATCTTGGTAATGTCAGTCTCCATATATTACATTTGAACAAGCACCAGCTTAGGGTCAGAACAACTAGGGAGGCTGTAGGTGGCACTTCAGAGCAGGGAGACATTCAGGCCACCTAATTATAACAAATGCATTGGCATGCTATAATTATTTTGTAAAATTTCAGGACATCTAATTTACTTGTTTTTGATAATTGGAAATGTTTTCTATTTTCCAGCTATCTAATATACATTTATGTATTTTTTCTGAATATTGTTTAAAAAAGCAAAGGAGAAAATCAATAGTAACAAACAACTACAAAAGAGATGAAGTTGCTATGCAAACTCTGAGATCCCTGGATTGGAGTTAAGTTTTACTTTTATGTGTGCATGTATTTTTCAAATTATGTTGGATTTTGTTTTCAGTTGTGCTTATAAACTTTTGAGGATCAATAACCCTTAAATTGGGCTTCGTTGGTGGCACAGCGGTAAAGAATCCTCCTGCAATGCAGGAGACACGAGTTCTGTCCTTGGGTTCGGAAGACCCCCTGGAGGAGGAAATGGCAACCTGCTCTAGTATTCTTGTTTGGGAAATCCCATGGACAGAGGGACCTGGCATGCTACAGTTCATGGAGTTGAAAAGAGTTGGACATGACTGAGCAACTGGGCACACAAACTCACACGTAGCAGTTTATAAACTTGGGCACAGTTTCTAGGTGTTATTACTTCTTATAGACATTTGTATAAATGAGTATTCAACTGAGATTATTTACTGCTACTGCTTTTTATTATTTGTGTCCTGGGAAATTAGCATCAATTTAATACTACCATATTTCATTATAGGTTTTTGGCATGTTCTCTTTTAGAAAAACTTTCATTTATATTTTCTATGTTAAAGGCAAAAAGTTAGTTTATAGTACTGAGAACCAGGTGGTGAAATCAACAAGTTCTCTGTCTTTGATCTTTTCCCATGTCTGCAGAAACCCAACATTCATCCATTTGAATGACCAGCATAATTTAAACACTTAGTAAGAACAAGTCAGCAGAACCTGAGAATAAAGAGAACTTGTACATTTTCAGTGATCTCCTGCAAGTTTCTTTGGGAATTTCATCTAAAGAAAATCAAGCATAAATGTTTGTTTTAAGTGAGAAACAAACTCTTGTCAGTAAGTCTCATATTTATTTAGCCAGTGAGTACTTATGTAGCTGTAGAATGTATCCAGTGTGTTGGGGGTGGGGAAGATACTTCTGTTATGGCTCTTTTTTTTAAAAAAAAGTTTATTTATTTATTTTTGATTACACACAGGCTTTCGCTAGTTGCAGTGAGTCGGGGCTACTCTCTTGGTGAAGGCTTCTCATCGCAGAGGCTTCTCTTGTTGCAGAGCATGGGCTCTGGGGCACAGGAGCTCAGTAGTTGCAGTTCTTGGGCTTAGTTGCCCAGAAGCTTGTGGGATCTTCCTGGACCAGGGATCGAACTTGAGTCCCCTGCATAGGCAGGTGGATTCTTAACCATTGAACTACCAGGGAAGTCCCTGATGTGGCATTTTAAAATCAGTTTGAAGTCATAATGCCCATTGGAAACAAAAATTTACTTGCACTGCTAAAAATAATCAGTAAGATATTTCATTTTCTCTTGTAATGAAGACATATGTCTCAGCTACTAGATCATTGCCATAAAAATGTTCAAAATAGGAAACAATGTTTCTTGAGTGAATTTGGTGGTATGAACACTAGAATAGGAATGATAATTTAGAAGATTTTTTTTGTGAGACATTGTCAAGAATACTTTAAGAGACAGCTCTACTTGTAACTTGGATACACAGTCATTTTACTGATAAATGAGAAATGACAAGGGAAGAATCAACTACTGACTACTCAAATTTTCCATAAATACAATGAAATTTTAGTTTTTAAAATTTAATGTATTTTCTTCACATATTTATTTTCACAATTCACATAAAGTCAAGCAAATATCTAAGATATCATGCAAAAGGTATTTAATTAAGAAATGAATGATCTTGTAAGGATTTTTTATTTTTTGTCACTCAAATGCTTTCTGTCTAATTGAGAAAAGAAATATTAAGCTATATTAAGGTTCAAATAAAATGGTGACTAAAACTTTTGTGCCTTTTATAAACTGGGTGAACACTGGATGATATTCAACAATTGGGATTATCTCTCTTATCTCTTACCTGCTGCTAAGTCGCTTCAGTTGTGTCTGACTCTGTGCGACCCCATAGACGGCCTCCTACCAGGCTCCTCTGTCCCTGGAACTCTCCAGGCAAGAACACTGGAGTGGGTTGCCATTTCCTTCTCCAATGCATAAAAGTGAAAAGTGAAAGTGAAGTCACTCAGTCGTGTCTGACTCTTTGCGACCCCATGGACTGCAGCCTACCAGGCTCCTCCGTCCATGGGATTTTCCAGGCAAGAGTACTTGGAGTGGGGTGCCATTGCCTTCTCCATCTCTACTACCTTAAGGCCTAATAGAATTAGAAATATTTTATGTACATTTTAAGATTATGATTTCTTTCAGTCCTTTATCAGCTGAGTAAGTGTGAATGAGTGTGTAATTCTCATATGGCAAATTTAATGGAACACATTTACATTCCTGTGTTCTGAGCCAGTTTTGAATGCTAAATATTTAGGTATAGATATTATATTTTTTATAAAGGACAGTTTAGTCTTATAATCAAGGCTTTATATTTTATCTTTTTTTGTCTCTGTCGCATTTTCCTCCTCTATCTGTAGAGCAATTTTATTAGTTTTATATAGGTTTCCCTATATAGGTTTTAGCGGAGAAAGCAATGGCACCCTACTCCAGTACTCTTGCCTGGAAAATCCCATGGACGGAGGACCCTGGTGGGCCGCAGTCCATGGGGTCGCTAAGAGTCAGACACGACTGAGCGACTTCACTTTGACTTTTCACTTTCATGCATTGGAGAAGGAAATGGCAAGTGTTCTTGCCTGGAGAGTCCCAGGGACTCCAGTGTTCTTGCCTGGAGAGTCCCAGGGACGGGGGAGCCTGGTGGGCTACCGTCTCTGGGGTCGCACAGAGTCGGACACAACTGAAGTGACTTAGCAGCAGCAGCAGCATATAGATTTTAGACAGTTTTCCATGGGAAACTTTTACCTACCTTCTAACTATCAGATATACCATCACCTTATAGATTTAATGACACTCTTTCTTTTGTGGGGCCTTAAAGGAGCCATAAGGAATGTCCCAGTTTATTTGTTAACCTGGTTTCTCGGAATCTTTTAAGATCCTCTAAATTTTTATACAGATTGTTTTGAGAAGTTTGTAGAAAGTCAAGGAACTCTCTACTTACATCTCCCTTAAATTCTCGTTGACCATCTATTTCTGAATTTCTAGTATGTGGATACCAGTGTTATCATATGATGAGATATAGAAGAATAAATTTAGAGAAAAGGTATTTTGTAGCACTATCTTAAGCAATATGGTTATAGACGTATAAAGGTAATAAATTATTCCGATTGACCTTAGTCCACATGACTTTCTCTTTCCAATTTGTAGTATATTTCCAGGCTTCTTTTCTGTCCATTGTTAGACAGGGATTACAGCTGATCAGACGTTCTGACTGTGTCTGTAACTGCCAAGAGGTGTTTTGGTAGGTAATTCCTCTGATTATGACACTTTAAACTGTTTTGAATTTAATGTACATTATGTTGATGAGCAGGGAGGCCTGGCATGCTGCGATTCATGGGGTTGCAAAGAGTCGGACACGACTGAGCGACTGATCTGATCTGATCTGATGTTGATGAGAACTGGATTGGTTGTTTAAGGCATTGAGATTCATTTCTAAATAAACTACTTTATTTCCTTCTAGAACATCCTTTTGCTATTGTGCAGATATAAACATGGTCTACTTGTATTAAATATATGTAGGCAAAATGTTTTTTAAAAATTGAAGATATACTTCTGTGTTTACAGAATGCATAGAAAGAATTAATGCATGATTATTAGTACTAATAGAGGAATGTAGAGAACATAATTTATAAAAAACAGAAGGTAAGTTTTAGAATATGTTTTATTTTTATTATATTGGCACATGAAATGATGAAGCCACATGGTGAAAGTGGTTCTGAAGAACGTGAAGGTTCTCATTTTCGTCTCATGACCCAGAGTCTACTACCTTTCAAAATACTCAAAATAATACTTTATGCTGTGTTACAACTTCACTTGGTTAAACTTTCACCTAAAGCTATTTGTTAGGTTGTTATGGAGAGTAAATAAAAGCAAAAAGAAATAACATAGGACTTAAGTGAGCAAGAAAGGATCTGTTCAGGTGGTATGGAAACCAATCTAGGTACAAGCAAAGACGTGACTTTCTAGTGAAAGGCATGGGAAGAATTAACTGGCTTATTCCAAACAGAGGGCAATTCTTTATGAAGTATGCTTGAGGATATACTTGACAATAAATTTGAGAGCTAGCATGGTCTCTTTACATGTTGGCTTTATCTGAGATTCTGGAAGGAGAAAACCAAATCTTCCTTTATCTCGGAGCTCAAAGGCAAATGTGTGTTTGATGCCCAGGTTGTAAGCCCAGTCTAAAGAAGAACCTGATGTTGGGTCTGTAAAACATAAGCAGTAAATATTTAATTAGAAACAAATGTTAACATTTTTTTGAAAAAGAAATTCACCGGTGTAAAATTAGCAATGAAAAATAATTATATGTACAATTAATTGCAGTAATGAATGAGAGCAGTAGTCTGCAGTGTAGTGCATGCCTGTGTGTTCAGTCATGTCCAACTCTTTGCGACCCTGTGGACTATAGCCTGCCAGGTTGCTCTGTGCAGGAGGTTGCAGTGCTGAGTAAAAAATAATCACGGCTTTAGAATCCACCACATGCTTTAAATATGTGCTGTATATTCAGGATTACATTTTGCTTGGATCATTTTGAGTCTAAATTGAGTTCGTCTTCTGGGTGCATGTTGTCATAGATGGAGGTGGTCTGAGCAAATGCAAGCAGTTGAGGAGACTAACTCAGGAGTGGATGGGTCACTGAAAATCCACCAGGGAGGACAATACATACAAGATTCGAGAAATTAGATTCCTTCTAATAGTTCAGGTCTGTTTCCATTTATGTTGCTAGGATAAAATATTTCATAGTTAGGAGAAAGTTTAAATCAGTTATTTTAAGGATGTGTTTAATCCCCCTAATCCAACATTTCCATATCAGTTTTTGTGAAATTTTACTAAGAATATTATTTGTTAAAAAGACCAAAAATATAAACATTTAGAGGTTATATATAAGCTTTATATAAGTTTATGCTAAGCTGCTAAGTCACTTCAGTCGTGTCCGACTCTGTGTGATCCCATAGACGGCAGCCCACCAGGCTCCACCGTCCCTGGGATTCTCCAGGCAAGAACACTGGAGTGGGTTGCCATTTCCTTTTCCAATGCATGAGAGAGAAAAGTGAAAGTGAAGTCGCTCAGTTGTGTCCAACTCTTCGTGACCCCATAGACTGCAGCCCACCAGGATCCTCTGTCCATGGGATTTGCCAGGCAAGAGTACTGGAGTGGGGTGCCATCGCCTTCTCTGATATAAGTGTATATAAATGCTATAAATACATTTTTGTACGTTTTGACTTACATAATAGAAAAATATATATTTTTTGTATATAAAATTACTTATGTTTTAGAAAAAGTAATGAGTTTAACTGACACTAACATTTTAGATTTGAAAGATAAGAATTCAAAGTTGTGATGAAGTAGAGAAAGAATATTTTGTTAGAGAGATAGGGTTTGCTTTAAAGTTATTCAATATGTATTTATCAAACCTTTAATATGTGCAATGCACTTTACTGGGAACTGTAGAGGGTGGGTGGTATAGGGTACGGAGATGAAGAAGATACTATTGGTGTGTTTGGAACTTCGAGTTGGTGGGGAAAGAAGTCAAATATGCAAATCAGTAGGAAAATCCCATAAACAGAGGAGCCTGGTGGGCTGCAGTCCATGGGGTTGCTAAGAGTTAGACACAACTGAACGACTTCACTTTCACTTTTCACTTTCATACATTGGAGAAGGAAATGGCAACCCACTCCAGTGTTCTTGCCTGGAGAATCCCAGGGATGGGGGAGCCTGGTGGGCTTCCATCTATGGGGTCACACAGAGCTGGACACGACTGAGGCAACTTAGCAGTATCAGCAGCAGCAGCAGCAGAGATGTGGCAGACTATTAAAGAATCATAGGAAAGGTATAGTATCTTGTGAAGATTCAGAGGAAGAAAGCTATTAGGCCTGGTGAAGGGGATGACATTTCATGCTCAATACCTGCTGAAATACCACTTTCATGATGGAGATTGTATTTGGAGAGAGCCTTGAAGAAAGTCTAGTATTTTTCCAGATGGGGCTTGAAGAAAGGCATTCTAGCCAGTGAACCACAAGGATGGAAAGCATGGAAGGGTTTAGGGACCAGTGAGATCCAGCTGGACTAGAAAACGGAACAGCAAGAATTTGTGGGCAAAGTTCAGAAAGCTTGTTAAGTCAGTAAAAATGTTTTGTTTGGAAACCAATTATAGCCATTTCAGTGCTGTACTTCCAACGGCACTGGAAAGAGACCAGTTAGGAGGTATTGTGGAGTGAAAGCCTGAACTAGCATAGTGTCACCACACAGGGAACAGAATTGATCGGGCTTGTAAGAAAAGCCGGAATGGAAGAGTCATAGAATTTGAAGAAAATGATAGATATTTCAATCTGGGTAGCTGGAAAAAATCCACATGCTATTAACAGGAACAGAAATTCAGAGAGAGCAGTGATGGGGAAAAGAAAGGGTAAAGCAAGGAAGACAAAAGGATATGTTTAGCATCAGTTAGGGGATAGGTTCCTCCTACTAGGGATCTGGGAACCGGTGGCAGAACACTGGGGAGCTGTGTGGCCTGTAACAGCCAGAGAAATACCATCGGGATGTCCAGCCTTGACAAAATGCAAGAACCCTGTCTAGCCCTGGGGTAGAAGGTAGGGGGAACTCCTGGGCGGGGCTTGTGCAGGATCTCTGAGGCCATAGTTGGCTTTGTGTGCTTTTCCCCCTCAGTTCTGTGCACAGCACCTGCCAAATACACAGTGTTTGACGCAGAAGGATATGTGAAGCCTTGTTTATGCATTGACATGTGAATTGGAAAGTTTGGGAGGTTGATGAGAGCCAGGGGTTGCTGCCACCTTTCTCTTACTTACTGTGTCTTAAAGGAAGGTGTCTGGGAAAATGGATTTGGAAATTAACTAGCAGAAGCATCCTAAGTGAAATTGGCTTACACACACTTGTTCAGGGTCATTATGTCTTCTTGGTGGATTGATCATTTTATCACTAATGTTCTTCTTTGTTTCTATCAAATTTCTTTGTTCTGAAATTTACTTTATCTGATATATAGTATAGCACTCCTTTGGGTAATGTTTGCATGATACATCTTTTTTCAGCCTTTTGGTTTCAACCTATGTCATATATGATGTGGGTTTCTTGTAGCCAATGTATTGTCATATTTTTATGAACCCACCCTGCCAATTTCAGCCTTTTAATTAATATATGTAGGTAAATTATTCCTATCCCTTAAATCTACCATCTTACTATTTGATTTTTATTTGATCCCTCCATTTTTCATTCCTCTATTTCTTTTATTGCCTTATTCTTGGTTGCATGAATATTTTTAGGGTTCCATTTTGATGTATTTATAATATTGTTTTTGAGTGTATCAGTTTGCATAATTTTCTCAGTGGTTGTTCTATGTATTACAATATATACACATAATTTATCACAATCTACTGGTATCAGTGTTTTAGCATGTCAGGTAATATATAGAAATCCTATTTGCCTTTAGATTCTTTCCCCCTTCCCACTTTTAAAATATAATTGTCTCAATTACTTCTCTACATATATTAAACTTCACATCAGATGGAGTTATATTGATTCAACTATCATAAGGAGAAAGATAGTCTATTTATCCTTCATTCATTCCCTAATCTGTTGTTTTTCTTTCCTTTCCACAGTTTCAGGCCTTTTGTTATTATTTATTTCTTATTTGAAGAGCTTTCCCTACCCATCTTTAAAGCGTAGGTCTGCAGGTAACACATTCTCTTAGTTTTCCTTTGAGAATGTCTTTTTTTCCTCTTCATTTCTGAAGGATGTCTTTGCTGAATATAGAATTTATGATCGATAGTTCTTTTAGCACTTGAAAAATGTTATCCGTTCCTTTTGACCTTCTAGGTTTCAAATGAGAAATCTGCTGTCATTTGAATTGTTTCTCCCCCTTAGATTATTTCTGTTTCACTGCTTTCAAGAGTTTTTACTTTGTCTTTAGTTTTCAGTACTTTCTTTATGGTGTGGCTTGATGTGAGTTTCTTTGAACTTATACTGTTTGTGGTTCAGTTGTTTCTTAAGTGTGTTGGTATATGTGTTTAGGAAATTTGGGAAATTTCAGTCTTTATTTCTTCAAATAATTTTTTCCAACCTTTTCTTTTTCTTCTCCTGATAATTGATGACATGAATGCTTGATCATTTGTTATTATGCCACAGGTCCCTTAGGCTTTGTTTATTTTTTTTTCAACTTATTTTCTCTCTTCAGATTTGTTAAGTTCTATTGTTCTGTCTTCAAGTTAACTGATTCTTCTCTACATCATATTCATTCTGCTATTGATCCTCTCCAGTGAGTTGTTAAAATTTAAGTTGTTGTGTTTTTCAGTTCCGTAATTTCTATTTGCTTCTTTTTTATACCTTGCATTTCTTTGGTGAGATTTTCTAAGTTATCATTTGTTTCATGGCTATCTATAACTGCTCATTGGAGCATTTTTATGATAATGATTTTGAAATTCTTGTCAGATAATTCTAACACTGAAATCATCTCAGTGTTGACATCTGTTGATTGTCTTTTTTCATTCGAGCTGTGATTTTTTTTCATTTTTGTCAGGGTAAGTGATTTTTGACTGTATCTTAGACACTTTGGCTACTATGTCAAATCTTAATGGAAATCTATTTTAGCAGGCAGTCACCCTGTTTAGGTTTAGCATACAGGCTCTATTCTTCTTTGGTGACTTCTGGTTCCAGTGTTAACATAGTTTTCAGAGCCTTTGACTTGCTGTTTTCATCTCGTTGGTTCCTCTGATGCTGCTGGGCTCCCACTGATCCCCATAGGTAACTGCTGCATGAGTGAAAGGTGATCTCCTGGCTGGGCATCTGAAGCCTCTAGATGGCAAATGAAGGCTTCAGCCTGTGAGGGTAGACAGCACTTCCCTCTCTAGAAAAGAATAAGGAAGAGGGGGTGCCTGAAGACAGAACCTGGTGAAATACCTGAATAATATCTATTTTGGGGAAAATAGCTGCTTTGGAGGCAGTCAGCAGAGACAGAGTAGAAAAGAAGAAGGAAGAGGCAAACCAGGTAAGTTTGGTGTCAAGGAAGCCAAGGGAGTGTCAAGAATGGTATATCAACAAGGTCCAGTGTTGCAGGGAATTTTTGGGGCATGTTAGCTGAGATAAATACACTAGCTTTAGTGATCAAGAAGGCTGCCATTTTCAGCTAGAGTTGAGTTTAAGTTTATTAGAAAAAAAAGAACATAAAGGTAAGAGTTCTATAGCAATGGAGGTAGGGAAAATAGGGGTTGTGTCTTGCATGATGATTTAGAGTGTGCTACTACTGCTACTGCTAAGTCGCTTTAGTCGTGTCTGACTCTGTGCGACCCCACAGATGGTAGCCCACCAGGCTCCCCCATCTCTGGGATTCTCCAGGCAAGAACACTGTAGTGGGTTGCCATTTCCTTCTCCAATGTGTGCTAGACATTTCAATAAACGCGGCCAATTTCTAGCTGTACCAGCCTTCCATTTGCAGTTAAGTAAACTGCTGTGATTTCAAAGAGTTAAAGAATATGGATATTCCATTTTTACAAATTTACTTTATGTGACATCTCTCATTAAGATTAATGGTGGTGATTGAGAGTTTATGTAATTTGTGATTTTTTATAATTGTGTGATGTTATTGAGTGTAATACATTTTCTTTTATGATATCACTTTTTGTATCTTTGAAACCTTAAATTTGCAAACAAAAACTATATTAAGACATAAAATAAATACAACATTGAAAGCTTTTTACTTGTTAAGAATATATTATTATACAACTTAGTTGAACATGTTGCTTAGCCTTTTATTTATCTCCATCTGTACCCACTAGAATATGTGGATATATTTATAAAATATAATAACAAACACTTGCTAAATACCAGGAACCCTTCTAAGTGCTTTATGTGTGGTAACTCATTTTATTAACTCCTAGCAAAACCTTGTGATTTGGCACCAATTGCTCTTTTATAGAAGAGGAAATTTTGGCACAAAGAAATTAAGCAGTTTACTCAAAGACAACATAGATGTAGAAAATAGATAGGTGATGAGGATATACTGTATAACAGGGAATTATAGCTATTATCTTATAATAACCTATAATAACCATTAATCTGCAAAAATACTGAATTAATATACTTGAAGCCTGATGCTAATAGTGTAAGTAAAAAAAATACTTCAATTACAAAAAAGGACCCATAGCTAGTAAGTGGTTGAATGAGGAATCAGACCCAAGCTGCGTGTCTTCAGGGTTTGTGTGACTAACCATTGTACTGTCCTACCCACCACATGTCAATCTGTAGTCCTCTTAACAAAAAGTCTTAATCAAGTTCTGCAAGGTAATCTTTTGTTCTGCTCACAACATTGTCTTAAAATATTGACAATAAGAAGAAAATTTCCTACTCTTTTCAAGGCATGTTAAGCACAAGGAACTCACTGTAATGCACTCAAAAAAGTCAAAATAAAATTGAACTGAACTAACAATCTGGTTTCATTCCAAAGAAATCCACATAAAGTGACACCGGTGGCTTAACTTGTATGTTTTAAAAAACATATCAATATGCTTTAAACTAATAACATGCACTTTTATGTCAACAAGAGTCAAAATTCTTTTTTCAGCAAGAGCTGAAGCTCTAGATACATGGGCATGGACTGAAATTCTTTTTTCCCCACATCTGTTCCCCGTTGTATTTCAGTTCAAATGTCTTAGTGGATAGATATTGGATGTTGAACTACAAATTCGGGGGTCTTGATTTTCTTCTTTTCAAAATGTAGAGTGGTAAAGACATCCTGGATGTGAAGTCAAGTGGGCCTTAGAAAGCATCACTACAAACAAAGCTAGTGGAGGTGATGGAATTCCAGCTGAGCTATTTCAAATCCTGGAAGATGATGTGAAAGTGCTACACTCAATATGCCAGCAAATTTGGAAAACTCAGCAGTGGCCACAGGACTGGAAAAGGTCAGTTTTCATTCCAATCCCAAAGAAAGGCAATGCCAAAGAATGCTCAGACTAATGCACAATTGCATTAGTAATTGTGTAATGTAAAGTAATGTAAAGTAAAGTAATGCTCAAAATTCTCCAAGCAAGGCTTCAGCAATATGTGAACCATGAACTTCCATATGTTCAAGCTGGTTTTAGAAAAGGCAGAGGAACAAGAGATCAAATTGCCAACCTCTGCTGGATCATGGAAAAAGGAAGAGAGTTCCAGAAAAACATCTATTTCTGCTTTAATTGACTATGCCAAAGCCTTTGACTGTGTGGATCACAATAAACTGTGGAAAATTCTTCAAGAGATGGCCATACCAGACCACCTGACCTGCCTCTTGAGAAACCTGTATGCAGGTCAGGAAGCAACAGTTAGAACTGGACATGGAACAACAGACTGGTTCCAAATAGGAAAAGGAATACATCAAGGCTGTATATTGTCACTGTACTTATTTAACTTATATGCAGAATACATCATGAGAAACGCTGGGCTGGAAGAAGCACAAGCTGGAATCAAGATTGCCGGGAGAAATCTCAATAACCTCAGATATGCAGATGACACCACCCTTATGGCAGAAAGTGAAGAGGAACTAAAAAGCCTCTTGATGAAAGTGAAAGAGGAGAGTGAAAAAGTTGGCGTAAAGCTCAACATTCAGACAACTAAGATCATGGCATCTGGTCCCATCACTTCATGGCAAATAGATGGGGAAACAGTGAAACAGGGGCTGAGTTTATTTTTCTGGGCTGTAAAATCACAGATGATGATTGCAGCTATGAAATTAAAAGACGCTTACTCCTTGGAAGGAAAGTTATGCCAACCTAGACAGCATATTAAAAAGCAGAGACATTACTTTGTCAAGTAAAGTTCTGTCTAGTCAAGGCTATGGTTTTTCCAGTGGTCGTATATGGATGTGAGATTTGGACTATAAAGAAAGCTGAGCACCAAAGAATTGTTGCTTTTGAACTGTGGTGTTGGAGAAGACTCTTGAGAGTCTCTTGGACTGCAAGGAGATCCAACCAGTCCATCCTAGAGGAGATCAGTCTTGGGTGTTCATTGGTAGGACTGATGTTGAAGCTGAAACTCCAATACTTTGGCTACCTGATGCAAAGAGCTGACTCATTTGAAAAGACCCTGATGTTGGGAAAGATTGAGGGCAGGAGGAGAAGGGGACAACAGAGGATGAGATGGTTGGATGGCATCACCGACTCAGTGGACATGGGTTTTTGTAGACTGTGGGGTTGGTGATGGACAGGGAGGCCTGGCGTGCTGCTGTTCCTGGGGTCGCAAAGAGTCGGACATGACTGAACTGAACTGAAAGAGTATAGAGAACAGTACTCTAGAGTTGAGAAACAAGAGCAGAGCTAGCGATTTTGATGTGTAGGAAGGCAACAAGAACGGCACTTTGAAATTAACTTTTTAATCATGATGTGACCCATAGACAGATGATATTATTGATGCCAACTTCTTGGTTTCTATCAATTCAGTGAGGTATTCTTGCTAACCACGCACTATGTTCAGTTATTTCTAAGATGGTAAAGGATTGGCTATGCTGTCAGTATGCAAATATAAGCATTTCATGATGTTTTAATATCAGTTTTTGTGTGCTTCATGGTTTACAGTTTGTGATCTGGAATGCTTATTTTTTATCCTATTTTGCCCCTAAGGGATCAAATCTTTCTATATCTCAATTTCATAGTTTATGAATGAGGGGTTTAGCTTATATCAGTGGTTCTCCACCCTAGTTTCATCTTAGAATTGCTTCAACTACTTTAAGAAAATTCAGACTCCTGGACCTCATCATGGACTAATGAAATCTGAATCTCTGGGGACAGGACCTGATCATCTGCATGTTGTAAAAGCTCCTCAGATAATGTTAATTAGAAGTCAGGCTTGAGAACCATAAATTAGATTATCTAGGTATCCTCCTGGTTTTAGATTTTACAGTTTGAACTTATTTGCTTATTAGGTTACAATTGCAGATATATTTATGTTCTTCTGGAGGCCAGGGATCTTTCCACAGTTTGGGTTTTAAAAATGCTCTCTCAGTCTTCTTTTTCTGTCTCCATCAAATCAAAGAGAAAAATACTGGTAAATGCTAGTTGCTTCCCCCAAATCCTGGAACATGTTAAATGACAATTAGAATACTGGAATGACTAAACTTTAATCGTGGGGTGCATCTCTTCTCTATTCTTACCAAGTCAACTGCTTGGCTACCCCTGCTTCTCATGAATATTTGATTAACGTTTAATCAAATGCTTTATTAAAGGAGTGACTCCTTAGAGTTTTATACATCTATCAAGTTGCTGATGCCCATATATGGAAGAGGCAATTCTTTCTAAATCTGAATTGCTTAAAAAATCTTTATAATATATAATAAAAAGTTTAAAATACAACACAGTTGTATAGAATAATAATTCCTCTTTATCCTCCCACTTTTAAAGTGACATATGATAGCATGGAGCTGTGTTATCTTTAGGCATCTCCTCCTCCCAGTTAGAAGGTAACTCTTTGAATGCAGTTGTTGTGTCTTTCATCTATCTCTCAAAGGTCCAAGTGCTGGGCTATTAGGCAGGTGCTCCGTAAATTCTTGCTTATTATGATTGTGATGCAATGCAAATGCATAGCTCTAGTATGCTCATAATTTTCATAGATGCAAATACATATCACATACATGTATGTTTGCATATACATATATGTATATACATGTTTGTATGTATGTGTGTGTGTATATCTATATGTATATTGAAAGTGTGAGAGTAATAATCCTTTGATGCCCTAGCTGCCATTTGCAAAGTTTGTTCCTGCTCGCAACCCTTTGTTCTTTGCTGCCAAGAATATTTGTGTGTTTTCCCTCATTATGATGTAGAAATTACTCTTACATCATACCTGGCTGGTTTATCTGGCCCTGCTATCTCCCAGTATCCACTAAGTAGGCTGACATTCTGTCCTTTGGTTCTTTGTTTATTTTTGTCCACTCATATAGCTGGGTATATCACCTGGTTTGAAATCTGGTTATCCACTTGTATGTGTAATGAATCTCTGGCCTGGTTATGTTGCAGCAAGATCTATTTGGATGCTGGCAATTGGCTATGTCACTGTATTTTCTCTTCAGCCCTTTTAAGCTCACAGCTGGTTGATATGTGATTGCTGATGCATGTTCTCTAAGAATGGATCTTGTCTGGCTTTTTAAGTCATTTTTCCAATCCACCAAGGGAACCTCCAGTAAATGGGCTCTAGAAATGCTGCGATGACTGCAGCATTTTCAAATTCCACAGCAATTGTTGAGGATATAGACTTTTAGTTACAGTTTATTCTTTCAGCTTGGGCTAGGGAAGTGGTTTATAATGTATGGCCAAGTAGAGTTATTACATGGAACCCACAGAATGCACATGTTTATTTTTTCAATCCACACATTCCAAACGTATATTGGGAATAATCATTTGTATTTAGTGCTGGTGAGTTGATCCATGAAATGTTTAAAAGTTAAGCAATAGTCTTTGTGCTAAAAATGTTGGCTATCATGGCTCTAGAGAGTAATATAGGTCACTCTATATCAAGTCTAGTTTTGCTGTGGTTTCAATCCATGTTCACTTCTTTTGGACAAGTTATGACATCATTTCATTGAGTAAGTTTATGAGAATCAATTCTACTTTTGTTCCATGTCCTGTACTAGAGACTATATGATCTGAGAGGACCTCTGAAGTATAATCCTTGCTTTTGAGGAATTAAATTTTGTTAGGAAGTTAAGACTGTATAAGAAGTTTCATTGAAATTTCTTGTAAAGTTTGGGCATAAGGACTGAAGCTTGGAAATAGTTTGGAGAAAAGATGGTTTTTACTAAAGAATTTCCAAACTAAGTTCGGTGGGATCGGAGAAGAAATGGTCTCACTTCCCAAGGTCTGAATTA
Source organism: Bos indicus (assembly GCF_029378745.1). NCBI lineage: Eukaryota > Metazoa > Chordata > Mammalia > Artiodactyla > Bovidae > Bos > Bos indicus. The sequence goes on from NC_091760.1 coordinate 119,689,629, forward strand.
AGGGTCTTTGGTGAAAACCAAATGAATTTCTTTTTATTGCTTGGAAATGGAAAAGCCTAGTTATTTTAGCTGTAAAACCAAATGGGAAATGATTATATGCACAGTGGTTAAGATCATGGACTTTGTTTTTTTTTTTAAAACCTGGGCTTGTATCCCCATTAAGCTGGCTACAAGTACTACATACCTCATAGAATATTGTGAGGAGTAACTGAGATTGTGAAAATCAAGGGCTAAGCACACTGCCTGACTTGTAAGAAATTTAAATCAATAATTAACAAAATGGAAAGACAATGAAAGTTTAAAAATAGTGAAGAATAAGAAGTGGTTCTGAGACATTAAAAAAAAAAAAAAAAAAGCAGCAGAACTAGGACCTTGGGACCTCCTTTCTTAATTCACCATGCAGATTTCAGTTGAACACAGTAGGAAACTGCTGAGAGCCACAGGAGACTGTTTTTACATGATCAAAGTGGCCGAAACTGTTGGCTTACCTATTTACTCACCAGGAGCTAGGGGAAAGACTGTGCTTGCATAGGGACAAGGCCAAGGAAGAAAGAGTCCAGTCAAAGCTAAATGATTAAAAAAAAAAAATAAAGTGGACTCTGCCACAGCTTTGGTGGTGGTGGTGGTGGTGGTAGAGAATAGAAGATGGAAGAATTAAACTGTAAATTTGTCTTGATGTAATTATTCCTGTTGACCTTGTCACCTTGTAAAGGTTCAGTATAATTTGGTTCTAGAAAAATCTTATCCTCCCAAAAGGTAGAATCTATCTTCTGAGTGCACATATAATTCAGAATCTCCTGTTAAAACTGAAGTTTAAATTAGCAATTCCATATGTTCTAATTCTATATTATGAATTCTTTAGCTTTCCTTAATATCTGTAAAAGAGAATTAGGGGAAATGACACAGGAAAAACTTACAAATTGTTGATGCTATTGAGCCATAGGTGTAGTGGGTTTCATATGGAGTTGAGAGAACATCAGTGGCGATCTTTGCAACTTTGGCCTGGAGAGAAAGGGAAGTTAGAGTGGAGGAACTGGATACTAAGTAAAAGCAGTTAATTTACTGCGGATTACAAAAGGTCAGTTTTACTGGCTATTTGCCATTTGAAGATCAAAATAAAACAAATGATTAAGAAATTTGTTTAAAGTAAGGTACAAATATTGTTAATGTGAGTGAGTTAAAGTTGCTCAATTGTGTCCAACTGTTTGTGACCCCATGAACTGTAGCCCACCAGGCTTCTCTGTCCATGGAGTTCTTCAGGCAAGAATATGGGAGTAGGTTGCCATTTCCTTCTCCAGTTGTTAATGTGAGGCCTTCTAAATGTGAAATTAGTTATATACAGTAAAGTCATTTCTCATTTTGTGTTTCTGTCTTTCTTTTATACTCACTTCTCTTTCCTCTCTCCCTTCCTCTTTCCTTTCTGCCTTCTGGCCTTCCTTCTAAAAAAATATATTGTTTCTTTTTCCTCTGAGGTGTTTTTGGCATCAGATATTTATCTTTCCCAAAGTCAGATCACATATGGACCACATATTACCTGTAGATTTATTGTATATACACAGAAAGTTTTAATTACTGGTTCAAATCTCTGCTCCTACTCAAAATGAAATGTTGAAAACAGTTGACTGAAGTCAGAAGGACAACTGTAACCTCTAAAAAAAATTTTTTTTTTGAGGCAGGATAGAATTACAGCTTTTACTGGATATTATATTTGCTAGCCCCATGGGATCTGGGACATTGAATGTTTTCTGCTTTATTTCTTCTGTAGCAGTTAGACATATTTAATATCACTCATATGCAGAAGTTTTTTTTTTTTTTTTTAAGCTAACATGGTCAAACTAGTTTTCATAGAAAGGAAAAGAATGCTTCAGTTCAGTTCAGTTCAGTCGCTCGGTCGTGTCTGACTCTTTGCGATCCCATGGACTGCAGCATGCCAGGCCTCCCTGTCCATCACTAACTCTTGGAGTCCACCCAAACTCATGTCCATTGAGTCGGTGATGCCATCCAACCATCTCATCCTCCGTCATCCCCTTCTCCTCCTGCCTTTAATCTTTTCCATCATCAGGGTCTTTTCAAATGAGTCAGCTCTTCGTATCAGGTGGCCAAAGTATTGGAGTTTCAGCTTCAACATTAGTCCTTCCAATGAATACTCAGGACTGATCTCCTTTAGGATGGACTGGTTGGATCTCCTTGCAGTCCAAGTGGATCAAAATTTTGGATAGAGTATATTTTTTGGTTCAGAAGCTTAAAATTAATATAATTTCCAAGTTGATCAAGAAGATAAAAATACAATGACTCTCCTTAAATCTGATGTCTTGGGATAGGAATAGCAAGATGTATTTGCTGTTGTCTTAGGCTCTTGCTCTTTATGTTTTATGTTATGACATTTAACTACATAGTCATCTGGATAGTAATGGAATTCTACTTTGGTAGGTTAGACCTTTCTTCATAGTGGCTTTATCTTAAAATCACATCAAAAGGTTTTATTATCTATATATGTTTATCATATGAAAAACTAACGTAAGACTGATTTTAACTCTAAGGTAGACTTCACTAGTTTTCTTCTTTGGTATTAAAATGTGAATTTTTTTCAAAATAACCCAAGTTGTTAATGATGAACAGACTGGAAGGCAGTGGTGGTACCAATGCATAAACCGCAGGCTTTTTCCTACATACCAGGTTCTTGTGGTTCGGTGGCAGTTCTGATGTATACCCATAGGGAAACAACAGCATCTGGGAGTAGGAATGGAAGGTAATGTAGGCCTTGATTGATTTTAGGTGGCTTCGAATGAAGTCACTGACTGCTTTGGTCTCTTTCTCGGACTCTGGTGCAGGACCCCGATAGATCTCCTGACACGGATCATTGGTGTTAGGGAAAGCTGCAGAGAACATGGAGGATTGAGATCAAAATCTGTCTCTTTCTTCCCCTACCCCCCAGTACAGCCTCTACCTCTTCTGATATAGATTCACATTTTTTTTTTTAACATTTTAGTCTTCCAGGTTTATGGGCTTCCCCAGTGTCCCTGGTGCTACAGACACTATACAGTACTTTGCACACATGACACAGAGTATGACAGACTTAGCCCACTTGTTATTCTTATTCTTAGCCTTGTTTATTTCTCTTCCATTTCTAAGGGTCATGGGAATAATGCATCAGAAGTAGCTATGGGCCTGGAGTCAGTTCCAGTTCAGCCTCAGATTTGACTTGTTGGAGGCTGGTGTACATTACCTTCTTTGAGTCTGAGTTTCTTTAATCTGTTTCATCAGGCAGCTTTCACTTAGGGATATATGTTTTTATCATATTCCCTAAGTGAAATATAATTAGATGAAGATGAAAATAGGTAGAATATAATTAGATGCTGAGGTGGTATTTTCAACAGTATTAGATAAAGAAGAAATTTATGAATTGGGGTATTGGTAGTTTCTCCTTGAATGAGTGTAAAATCATAAAATCATATTTGTGTAGATAAAATCATATTTGTGTAGCAGCTGTATATCATCTGGTGTAGCAGGCCTCTGCTTTTCTATGAAACCTTTCCACTTTCTTTGCCCCAGATGTTTCTTTTCACTAAACATTCGAGGAACTGCCTATTTGTCGGTTCTGACCACTGGTATTTGTCAAATTTTATCAGACCAGGGCAGGAAGGGAGTTGAGACCTCTGTTCAGATGAATTTCTGGGTTGCACCTGATTTTTAGCAAGATATATTAAGTAAGAGATAGTTTTATAAACAATCCTACCCCCTACTTCCTCCCATTCAACAAAACATTCATAATACTTCTAAAGTAGTGGTGATTATCTTTCATTTATTTTTAGTTATAGCTTTCTTTTACAATTATTATTATTATTTTTAAACTTTTTACTTTGTATTGGGATAGTGATTAACAATGTTGTGATAATTTCAGGTGGACAGCAAAGGTACTCAACCATATATATATACATGTATTCATTCTCTTCCAAACTCCCCTCCCATCCAGGCTGGCACATAACATTGAACAGAGTTCCCTGTGTTGTACAGTAGGTCCTTGTTGGTTATCCATTTTGAATATAGCAGTGTGAACTTATGGTTGCTGGGGGCAAAGTTGGGGAGATGGGATAGTTATGAAGTTTGGGATGGACATGTATCTTTCATTTTTTAGATTAGAAAATTAATGCTTAGTGAATACCTATCTTTCCTAAAATAAGTAGATAGTTTAACTAAATTTGGTGTCTAAACACTCTTTATAGCTATTTCCCTTGAGATCTTGTCTGCTACTTACAGTTCCATGAGACATTAAAGTTCCTGTTGAGGTCAGTTCCAATGCATTTGGAATTTTGGTTCCTAGAACGATTTTTTCTCCACATGCGGTTCTACAGGATTGAATGATGGAAGTGTTTACACAAGTTTACGTTTTTCAGTTTGATTATTTCAGATTCTCTCTGCAGGTGTCTATAGCTTTATTTGAAATTTATCTAGTTAACCTGAGACTCATTAAAGAAAATATACATTTTTCTTATAATATTTTCAGAAACATTGTTTTTATATTACTATTTTAAACTGTTGTTTATTTCTGAGTATTAAAAAGTAATCCCTGATGTTCTGAAATTATCTGTAGTTTGAATTTTAACTTCATTACACCTTTTACCATTTACAGATTCAGATATAATACAGGTCAAATTGTGATTGTTGGAGCATAATTTTCAGAAAAGAACTTTTTGTGATAGTATCAGTCCGAAATCTCAAAATTAATCTTAGCAACAGCAGGGCATAAAGAATTCTCATAAAAGACAGATACCTGTGTCACTCTTTTATTGATTTTTTGATATAATTATTTCACCTCAGATTCTGTCCCAAATTGATTGAATACAGTGACTTTGGTTCTGAAGTCAGTATGTTCATAATGTCTCTAAGTGACTTTTATTCTTAGCTATAAATACTTTCACCATATTGTGTAACATACATTTCCTTTATAATTACTGCTTTATTTCATTTTTCTCCATTATTAGCTTCAGGAGCAGAAATTTCATATTATTTCAAGGACTCCTGTGTAACCAGGAAATCATGCTGTCCTTAGTCTAAATTGAGTTTTTGAATTGGGAATTAATGGGTTAGCTAAACCTTAAACTTAATGCCTAACAATCAACGTACATGCGTACTAAGTCACTTTAGCCATGTCCTTCTCTTTGTGACCCTATGAACTGTAGCCTGTCTCTGTAGGCTCCTCTGTCCATGGGATTCTCCAGGCAAGAATACTGGAGTGGGTTGCCATGCCCTTCTCTAGGGAATCTTCCCGACCCAGGGATCAAACCTGCATCGGCTCTGTCTTCTGCATTAACAGATGTATTCTTTACGACTAGTGCTACCTAGGAAGCCCCAGTGTGCATGAAAGTCAGTAAATAATATATTATCTAAATTCAAACAGGAGATTACAGATCAGTACCTGTGTCCATGACCAAATATATCCATCAACATTGAATACAGGAAGAACATAAAAATTCATCCGGTCCAGGAGTTTAGTCATAATCTTGTTTTTACCATAAGTTTTGGTTGCCTGTAGGAGTAGGAAAAAATTAAGCTATTGGTATAAAGTTTAGTTACCATATGGAGAGCTGTGGTTATAATTGTAATGACGACAACTCCTTAAGTCATTTGCCCAAGGTCACATTATTTCAAACATATTTCACCTAAACTGCATAAAGATAAATGACCCATATAGATGACAGAAAAAATTACACTTATTCAGACTAGTGAAATGAATTTGACCGAATATTCTTTAAAGTGAAAGTCACTCAGTCATGTCCTACTCTTTGCGACCCCATGGACTATACAGTCCATCGAATTCTCCAGGCCAGAATACTGAAGTGTGTAGCCTTTCCCTTCTCCAGGGGATCTTCCCAACCCAAGGATAGAACTCAGGTCTCCCACTTTGCAGGCAGATTCTTTACCAGCTGAGCCACAAAGGGAAGCCCGGATATTCTTTAAAGGATCATTTAATTACCAAGACTAGTATCATTCCACACGTAGAATGCAAGATAACATTTCATAGAAAGAATGAACGCCAATTGAAAAATTAGCAGTACAATTTAAGTAGATTCTTACCCTCACATCTTTAGGTAAATAGAGATTGAGTGTGTAAGCATGCTGCTAAGTTGCTTCAGTCGTGTCCGACTCTGTGCGACCCAATTGACGGCAGCCCACCAGGCTCCGCCATCCCTGGGATTCTCTAGTCAAGAATACTGGAGTGGGTTGCCATTTCCTTCTCCAGTGTATGAAAGTGAAAAGTGAAAGTGAAGTCGCTTAGTCGTGTCCGACTCTTTGCGACCCCATGGACTGCAGCTTTCCAGGCTCCTCTGTCCATGGGATTTTCCAGGCAAGCGTACTGGAGTAGGGTGCCATTGCTTTCTCTGGAGTGTGTAAGCATAGGAACATGTAAATATTGGAGAGGATTCATGAATTAATTATAAGTAAGATTAAAGAGAAAAACACTCTATTAATAAAAAATTAGAATATTTAGATTGACCAGTCAACTTTTCTCACATCAGATGGAAATTTCTCTGATTATTTGGCCTTTTTTGGCTAACTAAATTCTCTCATTATTCTTGGACAATCTCTTCCACGTTTATCTGCACTAGAGCCAAGATGTTTCTTTTCATTAAAAAATAAGTTTATTTATTTGTGTCAGGTTTAAATTGCAGCAAGTGGGATCTTAAGTTGTGGTATGTGGGACCTAGTTCCCTGAGCAGGGTTTGCACCTGGACCCCCTGCACTGGGAGCTGAGACTCTTAGCCACTAGGCCGCAGGGAAGTCCCAAGTAAAGATGTTTCTTATAGGCCTATCTTGTGTGTTCCTTTATGGCTTAAGTAAGCAGAGCCCTCAGCTGAAGAACTAAAACAACTGCAGGGATAAATCAGTTCGATTGGCAGATTCATTCCTAGTGGAAATAAACTTGCCCTGAAAGTGGTTGTGATGTCGTATTCCAGCAGCATGTTATATGCAAAAGTTGGCAGAAAAGAGAGAGTTAAAAGATCGTGGGAATCAGAATACAATAGAAACAGAGTGAGAGGAACAACAAACTTATAAACAGGATTTGTTGTTGTTTAGTCACTAGATTGTATCTGACTCTTTTGCTATCCATGGACTGTAACCTGCCAGGCTCCTCTTGTCCATGGAATTCTTCAGGCAAGAATACTGGAGTGGGTTGCCATTTTCTTCTCCAGGGGATCTTCCCAACCCAGGGATCGAACCTGCATTGCTTGGCAGGTGGATTCTTAATTGTTATGCCACCTGGGAAGCCCATAAACTGGATTTACTTTTTTAAAAAGTGAGTTATTTTTCACTTGGAAAGGAAATTTAAGTATGAAACTTCCAAAAGTGTGTGTAGCCAACTAAATATCTAAGTGGGAACTAGTGTTCTGTGCTTTGAATTGACCGAAGTAAGGCCAATTTTGTAGATTTTAAGTATAAAGATAGTTTCAGATTTTCCATACTTAACTATAGGATAAACCATATTAAAATAGCCAAGTTTTAAAAAAAATTTATAAGTCATCATCTGGATTTCAATAAGTTTGGAGGAAGGTGTCAATTTTATAAAAAACCTCAACGATGAGTAAAATCCAGAGTATTTTATTCCCTGACAGCACCAAATGTGGGCTCTTCTAGTTAAGTGGAACTGCACTCATTTGTAAAGGGGTGTTGCCACCCAGTGAAGTTCTGGAGACTTGACAGTCAAAGGAGAATTGTGTGAATGTTCCACTTGATTTACCTGATAGACAAACCACTGGCAGAAGGCTGGGGAGATCCATTCTCGTGCATGAATGCCACAGTCCATAAAAATAGCCTTTCTTCTTTTATCCTTTCCCGCAATCTTTTAAAAAATAAATTTGAGATGTTATTTTACATGAACTCACACCCTGATCTCTTGTTGTTCAAGAACTCAATCATAGTCTCAAAGCAATTATTTCACCTGTCTCCTGTTGCGTGAGTCACTGCATGTGCACTTATTTCTCTCAGGGAGGACCATGGTACGTATCTTTAAAATATATAATGCATCATCTATTTCACAGTATATTTTTCAAAAATTTTTCTTCATGTCAGAGTGGCTTTTAGAGTTTTAAAAAATCATGTTGATGGATGGCAAAAACCACCACAATATTGTAAAGTAGCCTCCAATTAAATTAAATAAATTAATTTTAAAATCACAGTCTATTGTTTTTCTTGTTTTATTGCTAACATCCTTTGGTCTGCGATATAGATTATAAAGTTGCTTCTGTTTCTGCCATTCTCTTTTGTTTTTCTTACTTCATGAACAAGACGTGGGAAAGACTCTGTGGTTGTGTTGCGGTGGGGAGGAGGAATAGGGCTGGATATTTGAAGGGCTGTCATTTGGAGAATTTATATTTGTTTTGAGTGGTTGGAGAGCATGAATGGATGGGAATTCAGAGTAGGGAAGGGCTTCTCAGTTATTGAGAGAATGCTTTAGGGAGCAATGTCTTCAGATGTACAGAAATCCAGCAGCAGCTGAATGGCAGTTGTCAACTCAGTCATAGACAGAAATCCCTATCAACACAGTTAAAATGCCTCACTTACTGTACTGGACTCCTACAATTATATGATTCTTAAATTTCTTTTCTGCTTGACATTTAGTTGTCCATTTCCCTGAATTTTAATGGATGAAAAACTGTTTTATACACCAGGACATCATATGCTCTTGTAATAAAGATACAGGATAAGAAACTTGTCTGGTTTTGTCCTCTGTGTCTGTCAAGTGGTTTATTCATAGACTTTCTTGGTCCCACCTAAAACCATTTGTCACTTCTATTCTTGAATGGTTGTCTAAAGCTTACATGTTCTTCAAAGAAATAAGACTTTTTATTGTCTAAAAATTAGCTAGGGCCATCCCTGGTGGCATAGTAGATAAGAATCTGCCAGCCAGTGTAGGAGACATGGGTTTGATCCCCGGTCGGGGAAGATCCCACGTGCCAAGGAGCAACGAAGCCCCTGTGCCACAACTATTGAGCCTATGCTCTAGAGCCCAGGAGCCCCAGCTACTGAAGCCTGTGTGCCCTACAGCCTGTGCTGCACAATAAGGGAAGCCACTGCAATGAAAAACCCGCAAAAGTGGCCCCTGCTCACCCCAACTGGAGAAAAAGCCAGAGCAGCAATGAAGACCCAGCACAGACAAAAATAAACAACAAATAAATAAAAACTAGCTAGTTGTGCCACAAAGTAACTCTTAGATTCCTATTTTTGGACAATAGTAAGAATCAGTAGTTCTTGAATTACTTTTACCTTGAGAACATACAGTGGATTATCTTCAACAGTAGTTCCAATTTTGATACGAGAGACCATTTTAGGATTCTTATGCACCATTTTTTCAGTCCAAGCAACAATCTTAGGAACAAAATCAATTTTGAGAGGTTAGAATAAAAGACAACTAAGTGACAACAAATGTTGAGGGTGACATTTTTCTCTGTGGAAGTACAGGCATTTTATACGATACCTTGTTCCAGTTATTATATTTTGCATAGCTGTGCCTGCCTGGGTTATCTTCTTTAACATCAAACTGTTTTTCAACCTCTTCTTGTACATCGTGAATCAAGATTCTGTTTGACAGGGGGAAATGATAAAATACACGCTTACAGGGGAAAGAAAAACAGTTATCTTTCATTTGCAGAAATCTTCTCTTCCTTCATCTCTGTCTTTGATCAAGTTTATACTGTTTCTTCATGATTCTCTAACCGTGTCTTTTAGATATGTCATGATGTCATGTGTCTGGCTTCCTGTCTTCCCATTTATCTAGAGCTGTGCTGTTCTTGCTGATTGACTGATCTGAGTTTAGAGGAAGAACAGAAGTGAGGTATACTCCTAATTAGAGTTTATTTAGGACATGAGACCATGTACTGCTCATGAATATTGATTCCCATTAACATCACTGACAAGCACTTTATTATGCCTATTATAGTTAACTCACTGTATGCTTGGCTTTTGACTTAGGATGAATCTGGGATTTTTGAGAAAGAAAAATTTGACAACACATTTGGAATCAAGGGGCGCCTGTTGTGCGCTAAAACTCACATGAAGTCTGAGAAGTTTGGAGATTATATTTTGGGTTGTCCCTGCAGCCATATTTAATTGTCTTAAACTCTAAAGAGGGCTTGTGGCTTTTGCTCCACCTGCATTAAAAGCAGAGGAACCAGGCAAAAGAGAGATTTTTTATGGTCTCAGAGGTTGATTGGTAACATATGGCAGTATTAATTAGTCACAGGAAGCTCGTATCTAAGAATATTTTTAGACTTACACATATCAATTTAGCTCTTGTGATAACAGCGGCAAAAGAAAACCGTGTGAGCTGAAATACGACCTTCCCACATATGCAGCTGCATGAGGACATCAGAATGGTGCCAGATTGCTGCTGATGGGAACTAGAAATTAAGCCTAAGGCTGGAAATTAAGATCCATGTCCAGATGTTATTTTCCTGAGGCCTTCCACTAACCAGCAGCCAGGTTTAAGTAGATGAAACCAAAATACTTTCTCTTAAATATTATTTTAGCACTCCAAGATTTACTTAATTTGTTAAAAAATATTCCTAAATATAGGTGAAAGGATAATCACCCCTGAGGATTTAATGATGTAAATGGCCAGTGTTTATTGAGTCTTTCTTATGCGCCAGACATTCTGTTCAGCATGATATTTACATTTTATCACTTAATCTTTACATCAACACTATTAATCTGGTACCATTATAACTCCCATTTTCATAGATGTTAGGTAGATTTCCAACATTGATATAACTAAAATACAGAAGTTGAAATTGAGCCTAGAAATATCTGACTTCAATATTCTAGCTGTGAACCATTATACAACAGTTATCCATCACAAGGAGGGAAAGCCCAGGGTATTGCTGTCAGATCTAAACTCTTCTTAGTCTACTGAGGCTTCTACGAAGTTTGCTCAGTTGATCAGCTCTCCACAAAGCCTGAGTCTCAAGATCAGGGAGCAGGTTAGTTCAGAGCAGAGGCAAAACGAATCTTATTTTAACAATTTCATGGCTCCTTCCATCTGCTGCTTTTAGTAGGAATGGAGATTGCTTTGGCAATTTGTGTGTGTGTATTTTTTTTTTTTTTTTGTGGGTGCATAAAAATTTTAGGATTATTTGTTTCAGTTCTGTGAAAAACATCCTGGGTATTCTAATAGGGATTGCATTAAATCTGTAGATTGCTCTGAGTAGTATGGGCGTCTTAATAATATTAGTTTTTCCAATCCAAGGGTATGGGATCTGTAGTTTCCTTCATCAGTATTTTATGGTTTTCAGAGTATAGGTCTTTCACAACCTTGGTTAAGTTTATTCTCAGGTATTTTATTCTTTTTGATACAATTTAAAGCAGAATTTTTTTTTTTTTTACTCTCTTTCTGATAGTTCATGTTAGCATATAGAAAAGCAACAGATAATGCTTATTAATCTTGTATCCTGCAACTGCTGCGTTCATTTATTCTAATAGTTTTTGGATAGAGACTTTAGGATTATCTATGTAAAGTATCTTATCTTCTGCAAATAGTGATAATTTTACCTGTCTCCTTCCAATTTAATTAAAAAACTTTTTTTATTGGAGTATAGTTGATTTGCAATGTTGTGTTAATTTCAGGAATACAGCAGAGTGAATCAGTTATACATATATTAATACATATGCCCACTGTTTTTTAAAGATTCTTTTCCCAATTAGGCCATTATGAGTACTTAGTAGAGTTCCCTGCATTATGCAGCAGGTTCTTGTTAGTTACCTACTTTATATACAGTAGTGTGCATATGGCAATCCCAGTCTCCCAGTTTATCCCTCCTGCCCCTTATCCCCTGGTAACCATAAGTTTGTTTTGTATATCTGTGACTCATGTTTTGTAAATATATTCATTTGTACCCTGTCTCTTAGATTCTGCATGCATGTGATATCATATGATACTCGTCTTTCTGTGTCTGACTTCACTCAGTATAATGATCTGTAGATCCATGTTGCTACAAAATGGCATTATTTTGTTCTTTTTTAAGGTTGAATAGTATTCCATTGTATAGATGTATCACTTTTTCTTAATCTGTTCCTCTGTTGATGGACATTTAGGTTACTTCCCCAAGTCCTCGTTTTTGTAAACAGTGCTGCAATGAGTCTTGAGGTGCATATATCTTTTCGAATTATGGTTTTCTCTGGGTATATGCCCATGAGTGGGATTACTGGGTCATATGGTAGCTCTATTTTTAGTTTTTTAGGGAACCTCCATGAATATTTTCCATAGTGTCTGTACCAGTTTACTTTCCCACCAATAGTGTCAGAGGGTACCTTTTCTCCACACCCTCTCCAGCATTTATTGTTTATAGATTTTTTGATGCTGGCCATTCTGACCAGTGTGAGGTGATACCTCATTGTAGTTTTGACTGCATTTCTCTAATAATTAGTGATGTTGAGCATCTTTTCATGTGCTTTTTGGCCATTTGTATGTCTTCTTCGGGGAAATGTCTGTTTAGATCTTCTGCCCATTTTTTGGATTGGGTTATTTGTTTTTTTGATATTGAGCTGGATGAGCTATGTGTATATTTTGAAGATTAATTCCTTGCTGGTTGCTTTGTTTGCAAATATTTTCTCCCATTCTGAGGGTTGTTTTTTTGTTTTGTTTATGGTTTCCTTTGCTGTGCAAAAGCTTTTAAGTTGTATTAGATCTCATTTATTTACTTTTGTTTTTATTTTCATTATTTTAGGAAGTGAGTCAAAAAAGATTTTGCTGCAATTTATGTCAAAGAATGTTCTATGTTTTCCTCTAAAAGTTTTAGAGTGTCTGGCCTTACATTTAGGTTTTTGATCCATTTTGAGTTACTTTTTGTGTATGGTACTAGGCAATGTTTTAATTTCATTCTTTCACATGTAGCAGTTCAGTTTTTGTAGCCCCACGTACTGAGAAAACTGTCTTTTCTCCACTGTATATTCTTGTCTCCTTTGTCATAGATTAAGTGACCGCAGGTACCTAGTCATCTCTATTAAGATGATCAAGTGATTTTTTATCTTTCCTTTTGTCAATGTGGTATATCACATTGAGTAATTTGCAAATATTGAACCATCTTTGCAACCCTGAATAAATCCCATTTAATCATGATGTACGACCCTTTTTATATATTGTTGGATTTGGTTAGCTGGAGATATCACTCTTTCTGACTTCAGACTATACTACTAAGCTAGGTCATCAAAACAGTAGAGTACTGGTATCAAAAAAGACACATAGATCAATGGAACATAATAGAGAGTCCATTCCCACTGTTGGTAGCAATGCAAATTGGTACAGACACTATGGAAAACAGTATGGAGCTTCCCCCAAAAACTGAAACTAGAACTACCATGTGATTCAGCAATTCCGCTCCTGGGTGTATATCCAGAAAAAACAAAAAACAAAAAACAAAAAACACTAATTTGAAAAGATACACCCAGGATATAGAAGCAAACCAAGTGTTCATCAATAGACAAATGGATAAAGAACATGTGGTATACATATAATTAGAGTATTACTCAGCCATAAAAAGAATGAGATTATCTTTTTGCAGCAAAGTGGATGGATCTAGATAATAATATGCTTCGTGAAATAAGTCAAACAGAAAAAGACAAATACTGTATGATATCACTTATTTATAGAATCTAAAAAAATAAAACTAATGAACATGTACATCACAAAATAGAAAGAGATTCACAGATTTAGAAAGCAAAGTAGTGGGGAGAGGGAAAAGATAGGGGTATGGAATTAAGAGATACAAACTGCTTTTATAAAAACAGGTAAGAATATACTGTATAAAATGGAATTATAACAATTATTTTGTAATAAGTTTTTAAAAATTTATTTTTTAATTGAAGGATAATTGCTTTACAGAATTTTGTTTTCTGTGAAACCACAACATGAATCAACCATTGGTATAAATTTTAAAGGAGTATAATCTATGAAAATATGGAAACACTGTGCTATACACCTGAAACTAATATGTACTCAAAGTACTTAAATTAAAAAAAAAAAAAGGAATAGAGAACTGTGGGCCAGTGTATGTGTTACCATGAGTTTTGGAGTGTGCGTATGTGTGTTTGTGTGTGTGTGTGTAAGTGCAGTGGGGAAGGATGTTTTAGGGAGGCAGAGTCATGTTATGCTGCCTGATAAATTGGTTTGGACTACCTCTCCCTGATACCCACATTCCTGCAGGGTGCTGCTGCTGCTGCTAAGTCTCTTCAGTCATGTCCGACTCTGTGGGACCCCATAGACAGCGGGTCTACTCAAAAAGCATGATTCCAGGTTTCTGCATGATCTCAATTCTCTCCAGGAACTCCCTAGTTGAATTACCTTGCATTCTACTCGGCACTTATGGACATGGATTTCCCCCAACATTGGAGGCATATTTCTATGTTAGATAATAAACTTTAAGGCACTAATTTTTATTTAGCAGGAGGGAAAGGGTACCACCGCTGATGTGTGTGCTGCTGCTGACAGTCTCTAGTTATCCTGTTGCTCTTTTTCTGTGGGAAAGGGAGCAAACCTGCTACTCTAAGGTAAAATCTGTCTTGGTAATTTAATTTTCTGGAAATTAAAAAAAATATATCACACAGATGCTTTAAACTAAATAGTGGTTTCTATGCACTGTCTAATGAGGGGTGTCTAAGTAAATCATTGTGTCAAACCAGCCTCTTAATGTGGTTTTATTCAAACTGGTGTCTGGCCCAACCAGATGTTTCTGTGCTTAGAACCCACTTCTGTTACTGACTGACACCAAGTAACACATGTAATTAATATGCAAATAAAATTATCTATATAATTAGTACTTGGAGACAAGATTTTAAATAGTTCTTGTCTGCACAGATCACTTTACATATTTATATTTCCGAGGAAGGTAACTATCTGATTATGTGGCTTTCCCACAACTGTGGCTAATTTGGGCCAATTTCTAGAAATCATATCCTAATTAGATAAAACTAATTTTTATAGGTAGTTTAACACTTTGCTTCTTGATGTAAATAGAAAGAAAGTACTTGGCATATGACAAAACGAAAAGCACACTGTTTATGAGGATCTGGATTTAGACCTCTGTTTGAGTCAGATTTGTTCCAAGCTTGGAGAAGGCCAAAGAGGAATAAGGGCTGATAAAATGGATGGCTGGCAGCCTCCTGCCTTGGCGTCTCCTGTCACAGTGATCTATTCTACTAACCACACTCAGTGTCAAGCAGTCAGCTTCTTGTCTACAGTATCAGGATATTGAGGAAAATGTAGTTAGCTAAAATTTATTTTAGCTTGGGCTAGATACTTTGTAAGAATTAGTTGATCATAAGGAATCTGGGTCAGGTTTGTATTAATGAAGTAAAGTGAAAATTGTATAAATCGAGGCACATATTTTAGAAGTCTGGCTTTCAAGTGATTCACGAGATGGTCACCAGGAAGTATATAGTGTAGAGGGGTGATTTCTTTTAGAAATATTCAAGACAGCATATCAGCCTCAGCATAAGCCCAGAGTCCGTAATGTCCTACTAATTTCTGTGATCTTATGTGTATAAAGTGTCTGCTTCTAATTTTAATGGTACAGTTTATAAAATTATAGAAAAACTTATCAATGTATTAATTAAAAATGTTTAGATTAATAATTTTGAATATGTTCTCCCAATATATTAACTTCCCTGGTGGTTCAGTGGGAAAGAATCCTCCTGCCAATGAAGGAGACATGGGTTCAATCCCTGGGTCCGAAAGATCCCCTGGAAAAGGAAATGGCAGCCCACTCCAGTATTCTTGCCTGAAAAATCCCATGGACAGCGGAGCCTGGCAAGCTATAGTGCATGGAGTTGCAAAAGAGTCAGATATGACAGTGATTAAACCCCAAGGAATAACTTACTTTTGAATATATTCTCACCATACATGCACTTACACGTTTGTTTCACAGCCTTCTTGAAACAATGGCAAAAACAAAGATAGTGACCAACAATAATCACACATAATAACCTGTGACTCTAAGCCATAGGCAAGAATGTTTTTTGTTTACTTGTCTATGTATGTATTTCCTTTAATAGTATTTAAATTTGTTAGGGATATTGTAGCAGTTTAATAAATACAATCAAGTCATGATAAGCAGCAATAAATCCCTCTCTCTGATATGACACTGTAGGATCTTTGAACCAGAAGTAGAAGGTTTTTTGAGCTAACAGCACTGTTAGGTAGCAGAGGCATGAAATATTAAATCAAAAAGAAAGAACTAAGGTGTAGCAATTTTGAGTGATGGGGTTCCTGTAAAGGGTGCTGCTGGAATGACAAGGGCTGGGGGAGTTCAAACAGGACCGCTCAGTACACCAAACTGCTAAATATTTTAAAGTATAAAAACACACTTTATTTTCTCTAGTATATGTTGATTTGTGATATTCATCTCTGAGCTCCCTTCTTATTTGTTGCCCTAGGGCCCAGACTGTGTGTGCATGACCCATGGCTAGTGCTAGATAATTTCTAATTTCCTCTTATTTCTCTATGGGACCACAGTGACTCATTTCTGCATCTTAGGCCATTTGAGAATTCTCTCCTCTTAGATTTAAGTCTTATTTTACTGTGTTGTTTTGCTTTCTCTGAGGAAGAATTTCTTTCATAAAGAATTATTTATTATAAATTTTATATTCCAACATCTCTGACTCAAAGATAAACAATGTACTTTGGGTCTCTTTTTATGTATCAGGAGAATTTGAATATAAGAATCTGGTGCGGGCACAAGGAACTCTGTTCAATGTCATGTGGCAGCCTGGATAGGAGGGGAGTTTGGGGGAGAATGGATACATATATATATATATGGCTGGGTTGCTTTGCTGTGTACCTGAAACTATCACAACGTTGTTACTTGGCTATACTCCAGTATAAAATAAAAAGTTTAAATAATGAAAAAAAAAATGCAATGCTGGTAGTCATCAGTAGTGCTGAGTTCCGGGCTGATTACCTGTCAGGAGTAATGAGTGTGACCAGACCATCCATGCCTGCTCACATGCTCTTTGTCCTCACCAGGGGTTGAGTTTTAGGGATGGCAGATACCATAACTGTCATTCTTGCAGATCATAATAAACATAAGATAGAACTTGAGTACCTGGTTTGAGCTCATCATTTTTATAAGCAGGCCTCCATACTCTGTTTGGAGGCAACAGTAAGTGTTATTTCTTAGATAGAGCATTCATTTTGAGGGGCCCCAATATAAAATTATACTCTCCTTTCAATTTCAAGACTCCTCAGACTTTGAGTCGGAGAAGGCAATGTCACCCCACTCCAGTACTCTTGCCTGGAAAATCCCATGGACAGAGGAGCCTGGTAGGCTGCAGTCCATGGGGTCGCTAGGAGTCGGACATGACTGAGCGACTTCACTTTCACTTTTCACTTTCATGCATTGGAGAAGGAAATGGCAACCCACTCCAGTGTTCTTGCCAGGAGAATCCCAGGGACAGGGAAGCCTGGTGGGCTGCCGTCTATGGGGTCTCACAGAGTCGGACATGACTGAAGCGACTTAGCAGCAGCAGCAGCAGCAGACTTTGAGTATCTAACACATTTGAATATTTTCATAGGACTTACTCATAGTGCATTTGATTTTGATCCAATGCAGACTCAACAAACTGGGATTCCTTTGCACTGATTTGGAAATCCACCGTCATGTTAGCAGCTACATGGTGGGTGGCGTCTGGGTACCAGAAGTCAAGCTGTGCAGATGAGTTCAGTGTTAGTCACAGTTGTTTATTTGCTCAAGCAACACATATTTATTAATAAATGACCACGTGTCATATGCAATGAAAGGAATTTAGGGTTCAACGTGTCTGAAGTATGAGCTCTTCTCTTAATAAACCTATGAGATTTTTGCAAATATATTTAAAAACTGTTGACTATTAGGCAGTGGGAAAAAAGCTATTGTAATGATCATATTTTTTTGGACATAATATATTCAAATGCAAAAAGAATGATCAGCTTTTGGTTAATCTGTTTTCTTCTACCACCAGTTGGAGTTGTTTCATAACTGATTTAGCCACAGCATCTGCCTCTGGTTGGGAATATGGATTCATATGTGGCTTCTTCCTCCCCTGCCCCTGCTCTTGAGTCAGGCCTCCCTCAGAACCAGATGTCCCTGTAAACTCTGGAATTCCTGGAAAGATTGTGTCCAGTGAAGACATATTCTCTAGCCCTGTCATTTTCCCAGCAGTATGTCCTTGGGCAGATTACTAAAACTCTTTGAGTTTCAGTCCTCCTCCTAAGAAATGGAGCTAACAGCCCTCCATTGGGAGTCTTGTGGAGGTTATGAGACAGCTATGACAGCTGGGCCACACAATATTTAGCAACTGCTGGTTCCCTGCTCTTTATTTTCTGCTAGCTGAGAATTTCAGAAATTTGGTGAACAGAATTCAGAGTAAAATCATTTTAGAAGTTCCCAGTTCTTATTCTTGAAAATCATACTCAATTGTGAAACCAAATGACGTTATCAGTTCCCAGCCTTGGAAATGTGGAGAAAATGCTCACTTTCCACCCATCGTGCCAAGCTTGTGGGCATAGCTGAGTCTGCCTGGCTGTTCTGTAGATGAATCCCATTCTACTTCTAGGTCAGTCCTGTTCCAGTAAAAGGCTGCTGGGAACCAACCAATATTTGTTGGTTTGTTTTGATCAAAAGGCTACAGTATAAAGTAGACATCTGTGAGGTATAAGAATGATTTAAAGGCGAGTTAGGCCATCACAATAGCAATTTCTCTATCCTAACAGGGTTATGTGGTGCATGAATTTGTTGTTGTTGTTTATTTGTGAAGTCACGTCCAACTCTTTTGCAACCCCATGGACTCTAGGCTGCCAGGCTTCTCTGTCCAAGGGATTCTCCAGGCAAGAATACGGAAGTGGGTTGCCATGCCCTTCTCCAGGGGATCTTCCTGACCCAGGAATCAAAAATGAGTCTCCTGCATTGGCAGGTGGATTCTTTACAACTGAGCCACCAGGGAAGCGCAGGGCAAGAGTTTAGGGCTCAGTGGACTTGCATGAACTAAATAAGCATCAGGTGCAGAGCTGGATGCCAGGGCTGTGGCGGTTAATAAAAGAGAAGCAAGGAGCTTAATGTGGAAGACAGAGCCATCTATGCATTTCCAACATGCTTACCCATGCCAGGGGCAAGCACAAAGTTGTTTCTAGGAGCACAAGAAGCAACCCATCTGGGTCATGAGAGTTGATGAACAGAGAGGGACTTTCTCCAGGAGATACTGCCTGAGCTGGATCTTGAAGAATAAGTGGCATTTAGCCAAGTAAAGAGGAAAATACATTCCTCCCGAGAAAAGGTGTATAGGGCCAATGTGGGTGAGTGTTTGGTATTAATAGTGCTTGAAGGGTAAGAAAGAGGGTGGAGTACAGAGGTTGGAGATTATGAAGTTCTTGGAATACCACATCGATATCAATAGAAGATGCTTCTACAGTACTTATTATGACCAGGCACTGAGCATTACCCCAGTATTAGCTCATTTAGTCTTTATAATAACTTTAGGAAGTAGGTATGATTATTATGTCCCCACTTCACAGAGGAGGAAATTGAAGCCCAGAGAGGTTAAGTAACTTGCCTAAGGACACAGAGCTAGTGTAAAACTAGGATTTGAACCTCTGAAGACCATGCTCTTTCCATACTAGGCCACCTCTCACTGAAAACCTTCAAACAGAGGAATGTAGGTGTCCAATTTTAGAGCAATCAGGTTGCAGTATGGACTTGACTTCATGGGAGGCAAGACTAGAACCCTGAACATAAGAGAAATTGTAATTGTCTATTGAAGTTGTCCCTGAAAAAGATAGAGCAGACATGAATTTGGCAGTGACAGGGGAATGAAGAGGAAAGTATGGATTTGAGAAAGATCTGGGAATTAGTATAGGCAGATTGATTTGATGTGGAAATAAGGGAGTGTCTGACTAGACAGATCTTGGATTCCATTCTGGGTTTAAATTTGACATGTCATCTTGGTCGTTTAATTTACTGTCTTTGAACTTCAATTCTTCTGTTTTAAACACGTTAAATTGGGACACAGACATTGAAAATCTAATGAATTTGAAATGATGTATTTGAGCAAACTCTGGGAGACAGTGAAGGACAGGGAAAACCTAGCGTGCTGCAGTTCATGGAGTTGCAAAGAGTTGGACATGACTTAGTGACTGAATAACAACAAGGTGGCTAGAACAGTGTGTCTTGTACAGAGGAGCAGTTGAACAAACGATAAAATGATTACTTTAGTCCATTGGATTTTAAAAGATAGAGCTAACTTTAAGAGTTTTCTTTCAAAATGGATCTGCTCTTAGAAAGGGACACTTCTTGGTATTATCAAACAGTACATTGATGTTATCAGTTAAGCAGTACCTTGATGTAATCATAATTATGATTATGCCACAGAAAGTAGACCACTGGTATAGATCCAGATGGTAGTAAGGAGAACGGAGTAGGCAGGAACTGTCAAGGTTGAAGAAGAGGCCATGATAAAGGTCAGGAATGTCTCGCTATTTCACAATTCCACCTAGAAAATGCTGTTGTTTGCAAAGTTTTTGGATGGGAAAAAGAAGTGGTAATTTGGAGAAAAATAAACAGAAACAACGAAAGGATTAGCAGTGAGTTGAGTTATCCAATTATCACCATTTTCCCCAATCTTTGTCTTTGGTAGCTCTGTGGGTGTTAAAAATAAAAGACAAAAGGAGAAGGTTTTAGGAAATAGAAAAGATAAGATAGCCTTGCCTTACCTGGCTGGTTTTGGCTAAGTCCTTGATGATGTTTGCTTGTTTTTCATCCTGGAGCTTCACACGGAGCACCTTGTCCCTGTAAGAACACAAAAGGTGGAACACGTGAACTGGAAAGAAGCATTTCCTCTCTGGCTTCCCAAACACAGTCTGGAGCACAGGGCCGTGAGATTTACCCGTCAAAGCGGACAGGAGCAATTGCAAGGGTGGTGGCGATCAAACCCACAGGCAGGAGGAACCTCATGGTTCTTCTTTGCCTGCCCAAAGACACTCTGCTGGTTTTGTGTCTCAACTCTTATCTGGATGAACAGCTCATTTCCTCTTTGGGTTCTGGTGGATAGAATGTGCCCCCCACCCCTTTGCCCCACCATTTTCTAGTTGGGGAGGGGAGTAGGGTGGCAATGTTAACACTAACTGCCCTCTTTGTGACAGGTGAATTCCGTGCTACTCAAATACCTTTTACAATTAAGGATTCCCATTGTACAGATGGAATGGGAGGCAAATTTCCTTGTTTAGCAAATAACTTGTCTGGTGTCTCAGATGGTAAAGAGCCCGCATACAGTGCAGGCGATCTGGTGTTGATCCCTGGGTTGGAAAGATCCCCTGGAGAAGAGAATGGCTACCCACTCCAGGATGATTGCCTAGAGAATTCCTTGGACAAAGGAGCCAGGCGGGCTATAGTCCACGAGGTCACAAAGAGTCTGGCACGACTGAGTGACTCACACTTTCACTTTTGCCCAAGGGAGCAGAGTTAGTAAGTTCACAGAGTTGACCTTTGAATCCAATTCTTTGTTCTAAAATACTGCTCTATCCTGTGCTTGATGTAAATGATGGAAGAAATCGGTTTAAATTTGCACTTGGAAACTTGGAGGAATTAGGGTATCTGGCCACAGAACCTTGATGGCAAAAACTATGCTTTTGAGGCCCCATTGTAAGTTGTTAAATTAAAAATGTTTATATTATAAATTATTTTGAATATACTAAAATATTAGGAGTAATCTGGAAAATGTTGTTATGTTCACTGTCTAAATTTTATTTTTATTTATTTATTTATTTATTTTTAGGTTTATGACTTAACTTTAATATTTCAAAGCAATTGATAGTCTTCTTTTTATATTTACATTTTTAAAAATAATCTAGGGAATCAAACAATTGTATCATTTTGCTTAGGGGATAATATAACACTATAGAGACATAATACATATTAAATGTGTGAACTATTTAATGTACAGATATGAGAGCTGGACTGTAAAGAACGCTGAGTGCTGAAGAATTGATGCTTTCGAATTGCTGTGTTGGAGAAGACTCTTGAGGGTCCCTTGGACTGCAAGGGGATCAAACCAGCCTGTCCTAAAGAAATCAGCCTTGAATATTCACTGGAAGGACGGATGCTGAAGCTGAAACTCCAATAATTTGGCCACGTGATGCGAAGAACTGACTCATTGGAAAAGACCTTGATGCTGGGAAAGAGTGAAGGTAAATAGAAGAGGGCAGCAGAGGATGAGAGAGTTAGATAGCATCAGTGACTTCATGGACATGAATCTGAGCAAACTCCAGGAGATAATGAAGAACAGTGAATTCTGGAACACTACAGTCCACGAGATCACAAAGAGTAGGACACAACTTAGCGACTGAACAGCAACTATCGTTGCAGGTGATGGAGTCAGACAATTGAATCTGGATCTTAAAGATTCAAAGAAAATATTCCAATTATATTCACTTGTAACTTGCAGTGTACTAAATGGCCCATTAATAATTATATTTACATTTTGCTGCTGCTGCTGCTAAGTCGCTTTAGTCGTGTCTGACTCTGTGTGACCCCATAGACGCAGCCCACCAGGCTCCCCTGTCCCTGGGATTCTCCAGGAAAGAACATTGGAGTGGGTTGCCATTTCCTTCTCAAATGCATGAAAGTGAAAAGTGAAAATGAAGTTGCTCAGTCGTATCCGACTCTTAGTGACCCCATGGATTGAAGCCCACCAGGCTCCTCCGTCCATGGGATTTTCCAGGCAAGAGTACTGGAGTGGGGTGCCATTGCTTTCTCCCACTGTCTAAATTTTATACTTTAGCCATCATTATATAAATGATGATTATATAAATGATGGCAAAAGTATAATGAAGTGAACCTGACCAAAATTGCTAGATTACTCTTGGTAAAGAAGTAAACATTACAGAAATTGCTGAATTACTTCCCTGCTCCTTTCCCCTTTTTTATGCCTTCATCCTCAGAGAGAATCCCTATTCATAAAGCAACTTGAAGACATGTAAAGGGCAAGATAACATGGGTGCTCAAATGTTTGTTCATTGGCTATTCTGGTTAGGGTCTAAATGCTATACATGCCAAATAAGTGCTTTTTGAAAGTTGAGTTTATGAAAGTCATTTATAAGTCATTTTTAAAGTGTCTGGCAGGGGATCTTTAATCTTGAACACAACTCAATTAATTATGGATTGGAGAAGGCAGCAGCTTTACCCACAATTATAGGTAAGGTAATATAGTGAATGAATTTGTTTGATCAGATAGCTTATTAGAATTTCCTTTTAAAACTCCCTCTTCACATTGACAGATGTATAGACAATCATAAATGAAACTTCTCAGAGTTTTATATTTTTATTATAAAAATAATTCTGTTGGGGAGGTACTCCTGTTACACGTACAGCAGCAACAGCTTCATTCCTCTCCATCTGAGAGATGTACAGTATGACTTGTCACTCAGGAGGGTCCCCTTGCCATGATCCTGCAGGTAAAGAAGAAGAGGGGATTACAAATGCCTTCATGTTGTTGATATTGGAGAAGTGTATCAGCACTAGAAAATTCCAGAGCAGATTCTTGCTCCATTGATTCTAAGGATGTGTTTAGCAAGAAAACAGAGGAAAAGGAAGAACTTGACTTTGAAGTTAGACAAATGTAACCTCAGAGTGGTTCCCAAACACTAGCTACTTTACCTTGAGCATGCTGCCTTCCAGACCTTAGTTTCCTGGGCATGCAAAGGGACCCTAACAAGTGGTTATGAGGGTCAAATGAGATGAATATATATGTAAGGGATTTGGTAGATGGTAGGGACAAAAAAACATGCCTGTGTCCTCCAAGTGCATGCCTGCTAAGTCACTTCAGTCATGTCTGACTCTTTGTGATCACATGGACTGTAGCCCGCCAGGCTCCTCTGTCCATGGGATGCTCCAGGCAAGAATGTTGGAGTGGGTTGCCATGCCCTCCGCCAGGGGATTTTCTTGACCCAGAGATCAAACTCACATCTCTCACATTTCCTGCATCAGCAGGTGGATTCTTTACAACTATTGCCACTTGGGAAGCCCATCCTCTAAGTATTAACACAATTGTCAAGTTCTATAAACAGACATACTGGCCATTATCAGGCTGCAGAACTGATGAGTATCAGCATATATCAGGTGGAAGGTTAAAGTGGTGGCCATGTCCAATAAGGCAAAAATATCTCTGTATTTGTTTTAGTGTGTATTGCTTCAAGTAAAAAATATTTTATGTTTTAGCTTTGCTTTTTGTTATTTTGGAATTATTTGGAATGCTTTTGCTTTTTGGAATTTTATTTGGATTCTAAAATTAATAAATACACATGGAAAAATAATTTATCAAAATACAGAGAAGTTGAAAGAAGAAAATAGAAGTCACTCTTAATTCTAGCATTCTGATATATTTTCTATGTTAAAAACTTTTTCTGTTTGATTCATTTCAAAACTATAGAAAAAAGGCTTCTATGTCTGTTTTTCAGGTCAACTAGGAAGGACACTTTAATTTGGGGATCTAAGTAAAGGTTGGAAGAATCCTGGTTTTTCTTAAGACTTTGGTGATAAACAATCTTTGACTTCTTAACGTCTGCTGCGTATTGACAATTCCTTGTTTCTGGAGTAGGACATAGGTATGTGATGCTTTAATACCTCCCATTCCTCCCCAATCTATGGATTTTAAGAATATTTTGGAGCTCTTTATCAGAACCAGTTTCATTTCTTGGCAGGCATAGTTCAGTACAATCTTATATTGCTACATCAAGATTTATGAGAGGTCTTGGCATATTTAGATGGGGAAACAGTGGAAACAGTGTCAGACTTTATTTTTTTGGGCTCCAAAATCACTGCAGGTGGTGATTGCAGCCGGGAAATTAAAAGACACTTATTCCTTGGAAGGAAAGTTATGACCAACCTAGATAGCATATTGAAAAGCAGAGACATTACTTTGCCAACAAAGGTTCGTCTAGTCAAGGCTATGGTTTTTCCAGTGGTCGTGTATGGATGTGAGAGTTGGACTGTGAAGAAATCTGAGCGCTGAAGAATTGATGCTTTTGAACTGCGGTGTTGGAGAATACTCTTGAGAGTCCCTTGGACTGCAAGGAGATCCAACCAGTCCATTCTGAAGAAGATCAGCCCTGGGATTTCTTTGGAAGGACTGATGCTGAGGCTGAAACTCCAGTACTTTGGCCACCTCATGCGAAGAGTTGACTCATTGGAAAAGACTCTGATGCTGGGAGGGATTGGCGGTGGGAGGAGAAGGGGACGACAGAGGATGAGATGGCTGGATGGCATCACTGACTCGATGGATGTGAGTCTGAGTGAACTCCGGGAGTTGGTGATGGACAGGGAGGCCTGGCGTGCTGCGATTCATGGGGTCACAGAGAATCGGACATGACTGAGCGACTGAACTGAACTGGCATATTTATGGAGTAGGATGAGTAGTTGTTGGACACTGTATCATTTTAGGATTAACTGTATAAGGTGATGTGGTGTTTCACAGGTTAAATTAACCTCTTTAAAAAGATATCTAAAGTTGAATCCTTCACACAACAGTAATTTTCCATCTTTCTTGGTCTTTGTACTCCTAGGATTTTTGTGTGTCTAGACACAGTTAAAAATATCACTTTATTTCTTACAGTATGCTTTTCTTCATATTTTTCAAACATTATCACCATAAAGGAAATGTCCTAGAAAATGGAAGTGAACATTCTCATGTGATTTACTAGAATTCTTCAAATAATTTTCTGTCTGTAAATCAAATATAGTAAACTGATGGAATACCTTTAAATATCTCATAAAGGAAATGTCAGAAAGGACAAATTGCTACCTTTAGTTATGGATATTGTATATTTAACATGGAACTGAAACTGCCCTGTAGAGTGCTGCAGAGAAACATGTCTTTACCAGTTGCACACAAGGCGGTGTTTCTGGACAGATACATGGATGTGTGATTCAGGCAGTGGCAGATCGGGCTAGACGGGGGTAACTACCTGCTTAAATGAGATGACCTAAGTAACCTTATTAATTGTCACGGTTCCTCCTGTCTTCCTTCTACACCTGAAATTCTCTCTTTGATCAATCCATATAGGTTATCTGGCAAAGCAGATGAATACATGAGATGTGATTCTAGCAGAACTCCCATTCTACAGGCTGGAAAACCAGTCTTGCTAGTCTTGTGGCAACACCATCGGAGATAGGAAAGAGCCAGGGAGCTGTTCCTATGCTGTTGATTAATTGCTGCTTTGGAGAGTTAAGAGCTGGGGACTGAAGGAAGAGCTTGGAGCCTGTCCTAGGTCCTGAGGTGGGAGTAAGTCACAGATGGGAGTAAGTCACAGTCAGGGGCTCCTGTGTAGGCAAGGCTGGGCAGCATCCGGTCTGCCAAAGCAGGAGCCTGTGGTCAGCCAGGCAGGAGGGTATACAGCACCATTGCACTGGGAAGGCTTAATGCAGAAACTTCTCTTTCTCTTTTTCTCTCAGTCTTTACTATTCTTTACAAGGCTCAGGCAAATGAAACTGCTAACCTGCCAGCTGTTAACTTTCAGTTGCAAGAGACAGAGCCAAAATGTCTCAAGTGCAGGAAATCTCAGATACATGGATTTTATTTCCTTTCCTATGCTTTATTCTTCTTAAAAATTCCTTGGAATTTTAGAAAAGCCCATATAGATTCCTAATTTCTACTTTAAAGCACTGAACTTTGGGCCACAGCATCCCTTAGAGGTAGATGCTATCTGCTACAGGTAGGGTGAGGGAGCGTTCTGTGGAGCTGTCTATGAATTGAATGATACACCTCCATCAAGGTAACTTCACTCCAGTAACTGTGGTTGAGTTATCCTTGCAGTTCACATGGATGGAACTTAAATAGAATGGGGGAAAGATAATTTAGCTAAATTACATCTATTTTTAAAGTTAGCATCAATACTGCTTAAAACTTTGTGGGAACTTCTATTTTTGCACCTAAGAGTCTCTCCTTTGCTATGCCTACTTAAATGATTTATTTTTTAAAAAATGAATGATATATTGATATTACTAAATTATTTTGAAGAGGATTGCCTCACAAATTATAGCAGCTGACTGCTACCATCTAGTGGACAATTAATGCAATTAATCATTCTTTGGCTTGACAACTTTCGAACAAGTGACTAGTGGATTTTGTTTTTGAATAGAACACTGCCACAGCTACTTTAATGTATTATGCTAGATATGGAATCCTGTTTTCCTTGACTCCACATGGAAAACAATGAGGTCATGTTTTGCTTTATGATTTTAAAGTAACCAATGCCCCCCTCCCCCATTAAAATCTAAATACATATTATTATATTTTAAAATTTGAACTTTGCACAGTATGCTTGCTCCTTGGACGAAAACCTATGAAAAACCTAGACAGAGTATTAAAAAGTAGAGACATCACTTTGCTGACAAAAGTCCATATAGTCCAAGTTATGGTTTTTCCAGTAGTCATGTATGGATGTGAGAATTAGACTATAAAGAAGGCTGAGTGATGAAGGATTGATACTTTTGAACTGTGGTGTTGGAGAAAACTCTTGAGAGTCTGTTGGGCAGCAAGGAGGTCAAACCAGTTAATCTTAAAAGAAATAAACTCTGAATATTCATTGGAAGGACTGATGCTGAAGCTCCAATATTTTGGTCACCTGATGAGAAGAGCTGATTCACTGGAAAAGATTTTGCTGCTAGGAAAGATTGAGGGCAAGAGAAGCGGGCAGCAGAGTATGAGATGGTTGAATAGCATCACCGACTCAATGGACATGAGTTTGGGCAAACTCTGAGATATAGTGAAGGACAGGGAAGCCTGGTGTGCTGCAGTCCATGGGGTTGCAAATAGTCAGACACGACTGAGTGACTGAAGAACGACAACAATACTCTCCATTATTAGCATGTTCAGTTTTAATTCTGGAAAATTTCAAGTCATATTTGATGTACAAGTCAAAGAATTATTTTTGCCTCTTTTATTTTAGGCCCAAATGGTTCAGTCAGGGTCCCTGGCACCTTCTTATTTCACTTCCAATTTACTTTCCACACTGTAGCCTGACTGGTGTTTTTTTTTTTTTTAAACCCAAAACTCTGATCACGTCATTTACAATTTAACATCTTCAGTGGCTGCTCATTGTTCTCTTAAAATTTTTATTTATATTTTAATTTTTGGCCATGCTCTGTGACATGTGGGTTCTTAGTGCTCCAACCAGGGATTGAACCCATGTACCTGCATTGGAAGCATGGATTCAACCACTGGACCGCCAGGATAGTCACTTATTGCTCTTTATTAATTGAATGAAAAATTCTTTAAATTCTATACTGTTTTACAGGTTTCAGAAGTTTCACACACATGATTTCATATCATCCCGTAATAACCGCCTTTTCCTCCTACATTTATATTACCCCTCCCTGCTCCCCTCTCCCCACTAGTAATCACTGGTTTGTTCTCTGTTGTGAGTCTGTTGTGAGTTTTTTGTTTTATTCACTAGCTTGTTGTATTTTTTCATTTATTTTTTGTTTTATTCACTAGTTTGTTGTATTTTTTATTGTTTTATTCATGAGTTTTTTGTTTTATTCACTAGTTTGTTGTATTTTTTCATTTATTTTTTATATAAGTGATATTGGACAGTATTTGTCTTTCTCTGTCTGACTTATTTCACTTAGCATAATGCCCTCAATATCTACCATGTTGGTGCAAATGGCAAAATTTCATTAATGTTTATGAATGAGCTCTATTCCATTGTATATATGTACCCCATCTTCTTTATTTTTCCATCTGTTGGTGGACACTTAGGTCGCTACAGCATATTGGCAAGTGTAAATTGTATTGCTGTGAACACGGAGGTAGCATGTATCATTTCACATTTATGTTTGTTTGGATATATACCCAGGGATGGAATTGCTGGGTCATATGGTAGTTCAATTTTCAGTTTTTTGAGAAACCTCCCTACTGTTTTCCACAGTGTCTGCACCAGTGTACTTTCCCACCAGCAGTGTAGGAGTGTTCCCTAGTCTCCACATTCTGGCCAGCATTTGTTATTTGTGTTCTTTCTGATGTTAGCCACTCTGATATGTGTGAGGTGCATCTCATTGTTTTCATTTGCATTTCCCTGATGATTAGCGATGTTGAGCATCTTTTCATGTTTCTCTTGGCTGTCTGCATTTCCGCTTTGGAGAAATGTCTGTTTCATTCTTCTGCCCCTTTTTAACCCACTTGTTTATTTTTTTGTTGTTGAGTTTTACATATGTTCAGTATTAGCCCCTCATCAGTCAAATGATGTGCAAATATCTTCCCCCATTCATTGGATGTCTTTTTGTTTTTTGATGGTTTTCTTTGCTGTGCAAAAGCTTTTAAGCTTAGCTAGGTCCCAATTATTCCTTTTCCCTTTACTTATTTATCTATGGCAAAGGAGGCAAGAATATACAATGACGAAAAGACAGTCTTATCAATAAATGGTGTTGGGAGAACTGGACAGCTACTTGTAAAAGAATGAAATTCGAGTGTTCTCTAATAACACATACAAAAATAAACTCAAGATGGATTAAAGACCTAAATGTAAGACTGGATACTATAAAACTCCTAGAGGAAATCATAGACGCACTCTTTGACACAAATTGCAGCAGTATTTTTTGGATCCACCTTCTAAGGATCCAAAATGCTTCTCTTTGTTCTTAGACCAGTGTTCCAGATCCTTAACCTGACCTCTAAACCTGCCTGATATTATCCCCAACTCTCTCCTCAGCCCTTACACCTGCCCCATCTTCCCTCAATTCTCTGAGTTCCACCCTTTCTGGCTTTCTTCTTATAGCTTCTGCATAGTTAATAGCGCCTGGAAATTGTACTCCATTCATCCAGATAATCGTTCTTCAGTTTTCAGCGCTTCCTGAGATTTCTCCTCTACTTCAGATCAATGATATAAATTAAATCACTAGCTATTACATAATAGTTCAGTTCAGTCACTCAGTCATGTCTGACTCTTTGCGACTCCATGAACCGCAGCACGCCAGGCCTCCCTGTCCATCACCAATTCCTGGAGTCCACCCAAACCCATGTCCATTGAGTCGGTGATGTCGCCCAACCATCTCATCCTCTGTCGTCCCCTTCTCCTCCTGCCCTCAATCTTTCCCAGCATCAGGGTCTTTTCAAAAGAGTCAGCTCTTTGTATCAGGTGGCCAAAGTATTGGAGCTTCAGCTTCAACATCTGTCCTTTCAATGAAAACCCAAGACTGATCTCCTTCAGGATGGACTCGTTGGATCTCCATGCAGTCCAAGGGACTCTCAAGAGTCTTCTCCAACACCACGGTTCAAAAGCACCAATTCTTCAGTGCTCAGCTTTCCTATAAAGAACTCCAACTCTCACATCCATACATGACCACTGGAAAACCATAGCCTTGACTAGACGGACCTTTGTTGACAAAGTAATGTCTCTGCTTTTTAATATGCTGTCTAGATTGGTCATAACTTTCCTTCCAAGGAGTAGGCGTCTTTTCATGGCTGCAGTCACCATCTGCAGTGATTTTGGAGCCCAGAAAAATAAAGTCAGCCACTGTTTCCACTGTTTCCCCATCTATTTGCCATGAAGTGATGGGACCAGATGCCATGATCTTAGTTTACATAATAAGTTAAATCATTATTTGTTTCATGTCTGTCATCTCAAATGGCCTATACAACCATTGAGGGCAGGTATGTTTTCTTTATTTTTTGTTGCTCGGTCCTCAGTTGCTTAGCAAAGTACTTGGCATGTAGTAACTACAGCTCAGAAAATAACTTGAATGAGCTGACGTGAAAGCTAAACTGTGATGGGATCGTCTCACCTATACCATATCTTACAGTCCTAAATTTCTCCTACTTCTTCCTCATCAGCCCCCCACTATAACCTGGACATCTCTGCAATCTGCTGTGATTGTCAATACCCCAATGACTTCAACTCCTTGCAGGCTGACCTACATCATTGGTTGTGCACAGCTTGCTTCGTCATTTGTTCATATCTTTTCCCCCAAAGAAGCAGACAGTCTGTCAGGCTTTTCAGTTATCCTGATTCACTTTTATTATGATCAATATTAAAGATCCAAGTAGCGTAATAGACCCAGAAGCTTAAAAGAAAGATGAGGATCTGGAAAAAAAACCTCCAGGCCCACAAAAGTAGGAATTCAGGATAGAAGAGAAACAGAGTGAATATTCAGAAATCAAGCTCTTAGCACTCTGGCTCAGTACAGATGTTCCAGGACATAGCTGGTAACGTATTTGATGGCCAGCATTGTCTCCTCACAGGTTGGCTGGATCTGGGATTCAGGGAGGACAAAGCCATATCTGCCTTTATCCCGGAGTTCAAATGTGAAGGAATATTTGATTCCTTGGTCATAAGCCCAGTCATCAGAGCCCCCAGAAGCAGGATCTGAAATGAGCAAATCAAAGGGGAGAAAACAATTTAAATCTAGGAAGGAGATTTAAAATCATGCCAGCTTTCTTTTATAATTACAAATGTTTCATTGAACAAAATAGTACAGGTAGGGAAATTTTCTAGTCATCAAGATCACAAAAGCTATGGGGGCTGTTTTAAAGATTACTCCAATCTTAACTCTTGGTAAGATTACCTCTTAGCTCTACATGGTAATAGTGATGTGTTTAATACTTCAGGATGTAATCAGTTACACACATTTATATACTCAGTGTGCTTCTATGCTGTGGTAAACTGTCACATAGTGTGTGATTTGTTTACAACATATATATAGTTCCTGGGAAAATAATGTATATCTTCTAGAAAAATAAGGGAAACTGAATGATGATTGGTGAGAGGAGAGGACTCTGAGCCTCGCTGAAACTATACTGAATGATGAAACTGGAGCAGCTCAAGGGCAGAGCTGGGTCTTCATTTTTGTTTCTTTGGGATCCAGCATATGGCCTGGCATAGATTGGACATCATTCAATTATTCATTCAGTGACAGTTATGGTGTCATTCATTTATTCAGTCACTTGCTCATTCATTCATTCATTCAGTCCGAAGTTGTAGAGTTTTCATTGAGCAGCAGGCCATGTGCTCAACTTTGGAAATACTAGGACAAAGGAAAGACATGGCCCCTGCCCTCCAAGGGCTTATGGTATAATGGAAAAAGAAACCTCATTGAACTGGCCTGAATAAAGCTTCTATGAAGTTCACAGTATGTGAATAGATGAGTTATTTCTAATAGAACCCCCTTAAGAAAATAGTATACCCCATTTGACACAGAGAAGTTTAATAAAGGACAAGAATACAGAAAACTGTATTCTACATGAAGCTTAAAAAAAAAAAAACCCTCATGATTGGAGCCTCTCCAACTGCATTGAAGGCCATTGATGGCGAGGCTGGCCATTTTCTCCCTTATATTTCTGGTCCTTTAAGGCCTGGGGGAGAAAAAAATCATGCAAAGGCAAATATATGTAGAAATTGGAAATGGAACCTGCAGTATGTTCCTTCTCAGTGAAATCACACTGTAGCACCCAAGGCCCTGGGGTCCAGCCTATAACTAACTCTTTTGCCATTTGCTTGCGCCCCATGAAAACAGTTTAAGCCTGAGGTAGCCCTTTGAAAGTTCAGTCTGTTTAGCCAAGAAAACCTTCCTTCTATTGCTTTTCCCCACCAATTGTCCTTCCAGATAAAGCTTCTGTGTCACCGTCCTGGGAAACCATTCCTGATACTGCGGGGTGGGTTGGCTAGTCTTTGGGTATGCTCTGTTCTCGTACATCCTTCTGTCTCAGCACTTTGCACCTGTGTGGCCATGAACTCTTCCTGCTTCCTTGCTGTGGGCTCTTGGAAGATTGCTCTGGTCTCCCTCCTTCCCTTTTCCTTCCCTCTTCCTTCCCTCTTGCTCTCTCTCTGTCCCGGCTTCCTTTATCCATGGGCACCCCTTGAGGACTTGGCATGGAGGTAGATGCTCAGTAGATGTTTACAGAGAGCAGATGTTTACAGAGAGCAGAGTTGAAAGGGATATTCCCTGCCCCCTTTTGTCTTCTAAACAGAAAACTGATTACATGTGTTATAAAACATTCACTCTCAGGCAAAAGTCACATGCTTTAAATGATAGAAAGGAAAGACTCTGGGGACCATCTGTTGCCTTTGCATGGTTCTGAAGCCGAGACTTACAGATTGTTGAAGCTCCTGGGCCATAGGTGTACGTGGTACCATGCAGTGAGGCCAGTTTTTTCACGGCACCTTTAGCTAGGGTGTTCTGCAAAAGAGTGGTATATGAGTGAAGAAATAAAGTGCACACTGACAAACAGATACCCGTCCATTATTTCTAAGACGTCGAAGACATATAAGTCATAATTCGGGTTAGTGTCTTAATCTTATTCAGTGCCCAGCCCCATTTTGCAGTGAGTTTAGTCACACAGTGCAAGTGATTCTGGTAGAAGGATGTCTTCCCTAACAGCCTCCCCAAGCACCCAGGCTGAGCTTCCCTTTGTCTCATACACAGAGTGAGTCATATTGTGTCAGTACCATTAGCTGCCCTCTAAGTTCTCAGTGACTTTTCCTGTCCTTTATCTCAGTGTTCCCAGGGCCTAACGCAGGGGGTGTTGCTCAGTGTTTGTGCGTACATGCTAAGTCACCTTCCTTCTATTGATTTTCCCCACCAATTGTCCTTCCAGATAAAGCTTCTGTGTCACCGTCCTGGGAAACCATTCCTGATACTGCGGGGTGGGTTGGCTAGTCTTTGGGTGTGCTCTGTTCTCGTACATCCTTCTGTCTCAGCACTCTGCACCTGTGTGGCCATGAACTCTTCCTGCTTCCTTGCTGTGGGCTCTTGGAAGACCCTATGGACTGTAGCCCGATAGGCTCTTCTGTTCATTGGATTCTCCAGGCAAGAACACTAAAGTCGGTTGCTGTGCCCTCCTCCAAGGGATCTTCCTGACCCAGAGACTGAACCCTCGTCTCTTGTGTCTCCTGCATTGGCAGGCAGGTTCTTTACCACTAGTGCCACCTGGGAAGCCCACTTAGTGGTTACTCAGTAACTATATTTTTGAAACTCTGAGGATGATAAGCACTCTTTCTACCACATTATTTGAGAATTAGGTACTTACATTTATTTTAAATCATTGTTGGAGTAAAATTTGCATGTTAGTTGCTCGGTCGTGTCGGACTCTTTGCGGCCCCATGGAGTATAGCCTGCCAGGCTCCCCTGTCCGTGGGATTCTCCAGGCAAGAATACTGGAGTGGGTTGCCATTTCCTTCTCCAGGGGATCTTCCCGACCCAGGGATTGAACCTGGATCTCCTGCGTTGTAGGCAGACACTTTACCATCTGAGCCACCAGAGCAGACAATTTCAAGGAGGAGTGTAGTTCCAGGGTGGGAGATTTTTTTTTAGAGTGAAAAATTAGAGAACACTTATTTTATTTCAAAATGCAGAATATTTCAATCCCAGAATTAAGAAAAGTAGTAAGTACTAATTTATTTATTTTTTCTTAAAAGCAGCATCACCTTAAGTTGCCCTCCTGGCCCCTACACTCAGTTCCTTGGGAGAAGGGCTCTGCCTGCAGCTCCTTCCTGTTCTGTAAAGTCTCCAGTGTGCACTGAATCACTTGAAAAGTAAGGCTTGACTTAGCTGTCTGGAGAATACAGATTGGTGAATCTGATTGTTTACTGCAGGAGAATTAGACATAATTCATTCTGGCTATGAAACTAGCTGTATTTCATACTTTGGCAACATAATTGTCTTGTACATATGCCTGAAAAACTGTGAGGTTGGTGATGACATCAGAATAATTCCATTTTTTAAAAGTAGGAACTTTCCTTACTCCTTGCTCTAATATTAAAACCAGTTTAGTAAAGTCTTAACTTAAATTGATGAGGGCATGACTGTAAGACTTTAAGAGTTTCAGCTCCCCAAGCATGAATGCTTCACCAACCAAGTGGTAAATTTGAAAATTTAAAAGGAATTATAAATCATGATCTCAAGCCTGATTTTCTGGTCTGGTCCACTGAAATGATGCAATCAGTTTCTTGGAACTAACTTATTATTCTTAGAGTTTTGAGACAGAAACTTGAACTCAGATTTCAGGGTTTTACTTCCCCTTTTTCCAAACTGGTAAAATAATATGTGCTTTCTCATACTGTGTGCAGTCTTTCCTGTTGTTATCTAAGGGTACTGTTTCTGTAGTTTAATCTTATTCTAACCAGCACACTAGAGTTGGGTCTTCTCTCCATCCCTTAGTATAGGGTCTATTGCCAATCGAAATCAGAATACTCTGTAAACATTGCACAATACTCAGAATACATTTAAAACCATCTTTTAAAGATGTGAAACATGGTGAGGTACTAGGTTTTTTTGCTAGATAAACAGCATGTGGTGGTTTAGTCACTAAGTCATGTCAGACTCTTGCAACCCCATGGACTGTAGCCTGCCAGGCTCCTCTGTCTGTGGGATTCTCCAGGCAAGAATACTGAAGTGGGCTGCCATTTTCTTCTCTAGGGGATCTTCCAAACTCAGGAATTGAACCTGGGTCTCCTGCATTGTAGGCACATTCTTTACCGAATGAGCTACAAGGGAAGCCCTAGATCAACAGCATATTTCCTACAATTCTACAGTTTCCTTAACTTTTGATTCAACCAAGGAAATTTTTATTATTTATTTTTCTGTAAGGCAAAACCTCTGATCCTAAAGAACTCTTATTCCTTCTCTAGCTGCCTTCCTCAGGCTTTTCTTCTTTTCTGCTTTCCAACCCCACCTTAAGCCATGAATTCTGACTTTTAGTTAGTAGAAATAAGATTCTAATAAGTTCCAGGCATGTAATGTACAGCATTGTGACTATAGATAGCAAGACTTCATTGAATACATGAAAATGGCTATGAGAGTAGAGCTTTAGTGTTCTCACCGTAACAAAATGACAATTATGTGAGATAGTATGTAAATTAATTAAACATTTTGCAGTATTTATATTATCAA
Organism: Bos indicus; assembly: GCF_029378745.1. NCBI lineage: Eukaryota > Metazoa > Chordata > Mammalia > Artiodactyla > Bovidae > Bos > Bos indicus. Next base: position 119,725,523 of record NC_091760.1, read on the forward strand.
ATAATCACATTGTACACCTTATATTTATTTTATCTCCATAAATCTGGAATAAAGGAAATTCTTTACAATTAGTTCCAAATGTGAAAAGTTGTGATGACTTTAGGCGATTTAAGACAAGATCATTGTCATTATCTCTTGATTTCCTGCATGTCAGATGATCTTCAAAGTCTCTCTGTATTTTTATTGGTATAATGTAACATTTGAGTTATCTGGCAAAATCTAAGAGGCTTACTTGTGATCTGTTATCTCTTTTGATTGATCAACTTATCCATTTAGTCATAACTACCATTGAAGTAAAGTGAAGTGAAGTCGCTCAGTCGTGTCCGACTCTTTGCGACTCCATGGACTGTAGCCTACCAGGCTTCTCTGTGCATGGGATTCTCCAGGCAAGAGTACTGGAGTGGGTTGCCATTTCCTTCTCCAGGGGATCTTCCCGACCCAGGGATCAAACCCAGGTCTCCCGCATTTGTAGGCAGATGCTTTACTGTCTGAGCCACCAGGGATTGTCATTAGGGCCACATAAAAATGTTTGGTTTCCTTTCCTCAAAGCAATAACCAAGTGCAATCTAAGCCATCAGAGACAACTTTTGCAAACCGTTGCTCTGCCTCCGATGCTGAAACAATACCTAAGATTGATGTTAACTTAAAACAGCTGTTATTTTGCTCTTGTCACTGGTGCCCATTAAAGGAACATTTAGTTTGTGTCTCAGACTTGGCTTTCCTTGTCCTCAGTTGCTCTCTCATCTTGATATCAACCTCCTCACTCACCTTCTGACCATCCCCTCATCACCGCATCCTTGAATGGCTCTCTCACCTTCTCTCATGAAGTCTGGCCATGTATCACTTGCCGTGCATCCCCACCTTCTTTCCAAGCCAAGTGGCCCTGAACTGCTTTCATTCTGTTCCCTGCCTCTCCTTACCTCCATGACTTTGGGTGTCCTTCTCCCCTTGTAGGAATCCTCTTGCCTTTTTTGTTTACAAGGGGAATTGCTGTTGTTCTTCCAAATTTAGTCTAAATGTCACCTTCTTTGCAAAGCTGCCCCTCTTCTTCGTGAGGGCTCACGTCTCCATCGGAGTTCCTATCACTCTGTGCTCCCATCATGTGTTTTTGCATCTGTCTGTCCTCTAGTGGAGCTTTTGGTGGGGTGGTGGTGGGGGAGAAGGATTCTTGGCTGTTTGTTTTGTATCCTTAGCAGATCGCATAACACCTAGCACATGGTTACTCAATTGATTCTCTTCCCAGGGCTTCAGGTGGGCATGGTCTGATTGGGGGTGCAGAGTGCAGAGCTCTACAGAGGCTGGACTGTGACCCCCCCTCCCCCCCCAACCTGGGTGGAGATTAAGGATGCTTGTGGGGAGAGTGGTGGTACCATGTAGTGGTGGTTGATGGGTTAGCATATTTAGATATTGACCTCTACTATGCACTTAGCTTATTTCCTTTCATAAAAAAAGTAGAGTCTGTGGACCCTTTCTTTCAGCCCCTCTAAGGCCAAGAGACAAAAAAGTCAGAACAAACATTAATCAACCAAAATGTCATATTTTAAATTCCAGTTATGGTAACAAAAATCTCTGGAATCAGTGTGAGTCTTTTCTTTTGAAGAGTTCAAATACTTTCATAAATGTTACTCATTTATCTTCCCAACATTATCTGTCCACATTTCATCAACACAGAATTTTCTAGCAGAATGGAATGCCATGTGGGGCAGCATGCTAGGTGAGAATGTTCCAACCAAGCTGGATGACTGACCCCTGCCTGTCAGGTATGGTAGAGAGAGAGGTGATTCCTGAATTTGCTAATATATTAGAGAAGGTAACTTCTTTTCCTTGTATGTTTTTGTAAAAAGGGACTAAGACAGCTGACAGAAGTGCAGCAGAAACAATGGTATATCAGAGACCATGATTCATATCTTGAAACTCTAATTAATAACACTTTCTATATAACCTGTTATTTAACGGAGACCTTACATCCTCAACGGGTTCAAAATAAGAACTAACATTTACATAAAACCTTAGACTTTACAAAGAGCTCTTGCTAAGAGCTAGATATTTTTATCCCCATTTTACAGATAAAAGAACTGAAACTCAGAGAGGATAAAAGAACTTGCCCAAGGGCACGCAGCCCTGTAAGTGGCTGACTTGAGCTGGGTTCTTCTTGCTTTAAATCCTGTGCTCTTTTTCACTTCTCCTTGTGGCCTTGGAATACTTCAAAAGAAGTGTTGCTCGAGCTGGTTTTACCAATTGTAAAGAACAGAAGGAAGCTAAATATAAACCAGTCTGAGAGAAAACTTTGCTTTCAGTCAAGGCCAAACATGGCCAGCCTTTATTAATCCTTAGTTAGGCGTTTCCTAGCACATCTTATGCATGCTTTCTTTTGTCACTTGTCTTCTTAAAAGGAGGCCTTGGTCATAGAGCAAAAGACAGAGAGAGTCTAAAATGTCACATCTAACTCAAAGCCCAAGAGACAAAGGGCCGACTCCTGTAACATCTCCCGAGGCTCTGAGCTCCAGGAGGCTGGTGAGATGAACAAGGCGAGGGTGATCTTTTTCAGTGACCTGCACTCCCATGTAACACGTGATCAGGAAGCCCCTGTCTCACGACTGTGCTCATGTCCTTACTGCAACCTCAAGTGCACAGCCAGTGTCATGGCAGCGGGGGCTGCCTCTTCTCATCTTCCCCTGGCCCATTCTTACAGTACAAGAAAGCAGAAGCCCCACCCTGGCTGTGGGGTATACACCAGTGCAGAGGAGATTTGCTTCAGAACTTTGTTTCTAACTTCAAGTCCTGAGTTTAACCATCCCTCTGGGTGAATACATGTGATAATGGAAACATCAAAATGATCTGTCACTGCAGTTTCCTTCCTTCTGTGCTGTGATCCTGGGTAACTTACACCAAGGGACCAGTGAGGAATTGAACTTTTGTAATTTTGGTGCAAAAGGAGAAACCCCCAGGGCCTACTAAGGCAGGGACTGAGGAGAAAGCCTACGGGACTTGAAAAAACAAATATGTTTCTGAGAAAAAGGAGGAGAGTAAACAAGTGCAGGCTCTGACTGCAAAGCCTTGAGGTGGGGGAAAAAAGAAGATAAGGAGTAGCAAAGGGTCTGCTTTAGGAGAACGGAGCCTGTCTATCTTGGCAGACCCCATGGGGAGTGTGGCAATGCTTTCACTGATGTAAACTAAATTCTTTCTGTGGCTGATCTAAATATGTGTTTTTTAGCTCTTTAGAATTCAAGTAAAATGTGAAGCATGAGTCAGCTGAAGCTGCAAAGCCCAGAATTTTTCTTTTTTTTTTTTTGATGGCAGTGGTGCTTCTTCCAAATAAATGCTGTGTAATGGGGATGTGCTGTCTTGCACTTGAGGTTTGTAGAAAACTGTAAACTGTGTGTGTGGAGGTGTAAGATCCTGTGAAAGCCAAGGACTTTGGCCAGGAATGAGATTTTTCTTATCTTTGCTTAAAGTGGAGTTCTCAAGCTTGGTGCTTTTGACAGGTGGGCTGGGTCATCCTGTGTGTGGGGGTTGAACTGTGCATTGTAGGGGGTTGATCAGCCTCCCCTGGCCTCTATCCACTGCATGCCAGGAGCACTCCCACAGCTAAAACAATCAACCCCCCCCCCCCCCCCCCCTTAACATTGCCAAATGTCTTCTGGGGAAAGGGGAGGAGGCAAAAATCAGCTTAAAAGATGTAATTATGTTAAAGAAGAAAGTATTGTAGAGAAAAAGAATGAAAAAGAAGACAACTGGTTTTCAAGATGCTCTGAATGCCTTGTTTTGTTTTCCTCTCCTGACCATAGTACAAGTGCCTCCTCAGTACTGCTGCTAGGTCACTCCTGCTAGAAGAACACTTTGCTTCCAGGCTGGCTATAACCAAAGGCAGGTTACCCAGTTACATTTAAATTTCAGATAAACAATGAATGTTTTTCCAGTAAAGTCTGTCCCATGCACTATTTGGAACATACTTAAACACTAAAAAATTATTTGATGTTTATCTGAAATCAGACATAACTGGGAGTCCTGTATTTGACCTGGTAGTTCTGTTTATCAGGTCACCGGCTCCAGGGCCTGCTGTGTGACACAGGGTTCAGTCTGACATCTAGGTCCCTCCATAGTCTGGTTACCTCCCTCCCACTCTTCCTTCCAGAAAACCCTCATAACAGGCTGACCCCTGTCTACTCCCTTCTTAAGGCAGGAACCATGGTTTCTGCTGAGCACTTAATAGGTGCTCAGTAGAATTTCTGGCAATTGCCTTATGAGTCACCAGACCCTGCAGGAGAATTTTTAACAGACCAAGAAGCCACTTTAAGAATGGTAAATCAGCAATTGTCTCTCCAGTCAAAGAAATTCTGCAGTTGTCATTTAAAATTCTTTTGTCTTATAAGTGAGATTAGAAATTTTGAGAAAGCTCCTGAAGCAAATGTGTGGTTCCAGTCCTATCTGCCTTGACTGCTGGCAGCCGGCCTGACAGACGGGCTCTGACCCTGTTACTCTTGCTATTAGGCAGGGACACAGTGACAGCTGTGATAGAGCGTTCTCATGACCCTGTAATTGCCCATCTCCTAATCACAATATTTCTTCCCTCTGATATTTATGTTTATCTCTAATCATAGTTTGGTTTATGCTCACATGCTTGAGCGGAACAGTGGGTTTCTATCTTGGTGGCTCATTAACTAAAACTTTAATGAAGAGGTAGTGAGGTGTCACTGGGCTAGATGGTATTAGAGTTTAGAAATGGATTTCTATCTTTTGGTCAAGGTCAATAATTTTCCAGAAATTATTAGCCTGTCATATCTCTCCTGGTTTATGTATATATACCCATGAAGGAATGGGCCAGAATCATAAAGACTGGGCCCTGAGAAGTCAGGGTTCTTAGTTGGCCAGTGTAAATACTTAGCAATGTCCAGGGTTAGAAGTGATAATAGTATATTTGTGGGATAAAAGACTGTATTTAATGAACGGTCTTTTACAAACTGGCTATATGGAACACCAGCATAGTACAAATCTGTGTGTGTGTGTGTGTATGTATGTGTGTGTGTGTTTGGGAATTGGGACAGCCTAAAGTTATGACCAACCTAGATAGCATATTCAAAAGCAGAGGCATTACTTTGCCAACAAAGGTTCGTCTAGTCAAGGCTATGGTTTTTCCTGCGGTCATGTATGGATGTGAGAGTTGGACTGTGAAGAAGGCTGAGCGCTGAAGAATTGATGCTTTTGAACTGTGGTACTGGAGAAGACTCTTGAGAGTCCCTTGGACTGCAAGGAGATCCAACCAGTCCATTCTGAAGGAGATCAGCCCTGGGATTTCTTTGGAAGGACTGATGCTAAAGCTGAAACTCCAATACTTTGGCCACCTCATGCGAAGAGTTGACTCATTGGAAAAGACTCTGATGCTGGGAGGGATTGGGGGCAGGAGGAGAAGGGGACGACAGAGGATGAGATGGCTGGATGGCATCACTGACTCAATGGACGTGAGTCTGAGTGAATTCCGGGAGTTGGTGATAGACAGGGAGGCCTGGTGTGCTGTGATTCATGGGGTTGCAAAGAGTCGGACACGACTGAGCGACTGATCTGATCTGATCTGAGAGAGTTCTACTGTATCTGCTAGCACCATGCCCGAGGCTGCCTCTATCATTGGTCTCGGCTCAGCTAAGCCTTCATTGTCTAAGCTGGAAAATGAGAAAGCAGAAACAGAGAAATTTCAAGATTCGCGCTTGTGAAGTTCTGTTCCTGCTTTTGAATTTAGAAGTAGTATTATAGTAATAATTGTTGTTAACAGTGCCATGTAGCCCTCTTTGGGAGGAAAGTAGACCAAAGATTGTGAGATTTTCTATGCTTAATAAATATGGATATGGATTGGTTTGGGAGCCTTTTAAATTATGTCTCCTAGTTTTTATTTCCTCTGATGATAAAGAGGTACTATAACTCAATATTTCATTACCCTTTAGAATTTTGGAGCTGTAAGTATATTCTTTTCTGAGTCTTAAAACTTCATTTGAAGATAATGATAGATATATATTGAAGTCAATACTGAGATTGGACAGTTTATGAAGCCACTTGAAAACTCACAGTACATCTTGTATTTTTTCTTTAAATAATTATAGTGTGTGTAAAAGCAGTTTGCTGTCAGGAGAGCATATGCATGTAAGATGCACTTATGTTTCCTCAAACTTTTTACTCATCTGCTGGAGATATATTTTTTAGTAGCCTTTGTAATCCATACTATTACTTCTGTACTTTTATTTCATTGGTCTTTTGCTTTCTCATCTTTGGCTTTTTTCCCCCTGAAAGCTGTCCTCTGATATGAGTAACTGTCATGTAATCTCCATGTAAGATCTTTCAGAAACGCAGCCATATACATTTTTTTCACAACTCTGATATAAAAGGATTGCTGCTTATGGTATGTTCTAACTTTGGACTGAAACTGCTAATGTTTCTGTCTAGAATAATTTCCTTCTGATTATTTCATTGAAGCATATTTTTTTGCTACAAATATGATCTTATAAGTTTTAGATGTATAAAGAAAAAGAACCATATATATGCTAAAATCTGTATGATGGAATCTGCTTTGCATTGCTTTAAGAAAATCTGAGTTATCTAAAATGTAGTGTGGTGCCAATAATTCATCTTATTAATCTTTTACCATCTTTTGTTTTCTAATAGTGGGGTCATATTTTTCTAATTGAGAATTAATACAGAGGCACATTCATCTTTCTAGGTCAAGACTTTTACTTTTTTTTTTAAAATTGATATCTTTATTACAAATAAAAACAATGCAAAAGCCAGTATCTTTCTTATTTAGAGACTCGAATTCTCATTTGGCTATATATATGTTTGTAATAATACTGTAGGTATAAGTTGTTCTAGCAAAATGTTCTTAGAAAGTAAGTGAATTGGATTGATACAAAATAAGAAAAAGACTGAAAGGATTTCTGGTTAACTATTCAAATGATTTACATTATTTTGGGGTGCCAGATCCCAAATGAATCAAATAATATGAATCTCAGATTTTACTGATGGTAAAGGAGTATATTGTTAATATACTGTATATTGTATATTGACAATATACAAGGCTGTATATTCTCACCCTGCTTACTTAACTTATATGCAGAATGCATCATGAGAAATGCTGGGCTTGATGAAGCACAAGCTGAAATCAATATTGCTGGGAGAAATATCAATAACCTCAGATATGCAGATGATACCACCCTATGGCAGAAAATGAAGAAGAACTAAAGAGCCTCTTGATGAAAGTGAAAGAGGAGAGTGAAAAAGTTGGCTTAAAACTCAACATTCAGAAAGCTAAGATCATGGCATCTGGTCCCATCACTTCATGGGAAATAGATGGGGAAACAATGGAAACAGTGAGAAACGTTATTTTTGGGGGCTCCAAAATCACTGCAAATGGTGACAGCAGGCATGAAATTAAAAGATGCTTGTTCCTTGGAAGAAAAGTTATGACCAAGCCAGACAGGATATTAAAAAGCAGAGACATTACTTTACCAACAAAGGTCCCTCTAGTCAAAGCTATGGTTTTTCCAGTGGTCATGTATGGATGTGAGAGTTGGACCATAAAGAAAGCTGAGCACTGAAGAATTGATGCTTTTGAACTGTGGTGTTGGAGAAGACTCTTGAGAGTCCCTTGGACTGCAAGGAGATCCAACCAGTCCATTCTGAAGGAGATCAGCCCTGGGATTTCTTTGGAAGGACTGATGCTAAAGCTGAAACTCCAATACTTTGGCCACCTCATGCGAAGAGTTGACTCATTGGAAAAGACTCTGATGCTGGGAGGGATTGGGGGCAGGAGGAGAAGGGGACGACAGAGGATGAGATGGCTGGATGGCATCACTGACTCAATGGACATAAGTTTAAGTAAGCTCCTGGAGTTGGTGATGGACAGGGAGGCCTGGCATGCTGCAGTCCATGGGGTTGCAAAGAGTCGGACATGACTGAGTGACTGAACTGAACTGATTTAAGATGCTAGGCAAAAGTTTAGTCATAGAAAAAAAATTGTTGGAAATTTACTTTCAAATCAATCTGTGTGATATAAGTGCGAATAAGTTTTGTATCTTATCATGCTAAGTATGCATGCATGCATGCATCTTATCACATATCTTATCATGCTCTAAAAAATGTAGGAAACAGCATGTCCTTTTTCTTGAATTTATTAGATTTGTGACTCTACAGATAAACATCCAAGGTAAGATTATTTTGTAGTTTGGGTTTTCTTTTTGAGAATTCATTATGAATATTTTACTTTTGTATAGTTCTGTTTCACTTCTGTAGAATTTAAAAACAATCTTGAAGGATATAATTTCTAGTATGTTTTTTTTCTATTGCCTCTCTTTCCTTGATTTTAAACGAGAAGTGATTCTTAGAGAAAAGTATCAGTGGATCACAATCTCTGGAGGGACATAGCCAGAGTTTTTCTTGAGATTCTAATGGTGAAAATAACTTGATTCTTTTTTCTAAAGGACAATTTATAGACTTTTAGAGCAGTCCAGATACTAGGTTTTTATTGTATCGAGCCAGTGGGGCAAGAAAGTTTTCATCACTAAAAGTGTTTAAACTTACTCCTCAAATAAGAAGTATTGCAACATTGTGAAGCAGTTCCATTCCAAAGAACACTTTAAGCTTCTCTGTTAGCATTAGTCTTTTAGTGTTTATATATTTAAAACTAGTTATTAAGCAAACTGGATATATTAGCTACTGTTACATTTAGTGTGGTTTATAATTTTAATTTTAATATTTTATTTAGTAACTCATTAGCGCTTAGTTTTTATGGCTTTGTCTTTTTCTCTTTTGATGTGGTACAGTGTAAACATATTCACATGAATTAAGCAAGCAATGTACCGCCACTTCCTCTCCTCTGATGGTCAGATATCTAGGACTGAAATGAGGAGCTAACCACACTCATCTCTGGGATAGCAGGCTTGTGAGCACCCACTGTTGAGGATACTCACAGACTGAGCATTATTGGAAAACTGAAATATTTAATGGTTCCAAATAATGATGTTCTCCTTTGTTTTTTGGCTATAGGTAGGGAAAATGGGAAGCTTTTTGAAAAATAGCATTTCCCTTTTTTTTTAAAGAAAAGGACCTGGCCAACTATTAGCTATCAGTTTTCTAAGAGGTTGAGTTATTTTTCTGGTTTCCTCTTCACAAAATATTTATAGCATTACATATTTTATTTGGCCTCTGAAAGACCGAATCTGAAAGTACAAAACAACAATTTCCAGTTGATTAAGTTTTGGGTCTTTGAATTTATGCATTTAGGTAAGCCAAATATCTATGTCATTTTCTAAGTGAAATAGTTTATTTTTTGGCATAAGTCAAATGCTTTAAATCTTATACTTGTTCTTTAAGATCACTGGTTCCAACTTCTGATAGTCAGATGTTCATAATTTAAAAAAAAGGTGTTGAAGGACTCACATATGCTTATTTTTGAACAATTATGCTCAAATATAGATATACTATATTTAACATGAATATTATAAAACTCATTATTTAACTTTTCCCGTGATTGTATCTTGACTCTCCAACAAGATTGCTAATTCTTAAGGCAGGGATACTTAATTTTTTCTCATATCTGCTGCTGCTAAGTCGCTTCAGTCGTGTCCGACTCTGTGCGACCCCATAGACAGCAGCCCACCAGGCTTCCCCGTCCCTGGGATTCTCCAGGCAAGAACACTGGAGTGGGTTGCCATTTCCTTCTCCAGTGCATGAAAGTGAAAAGTGAAAGTGAAGTCGCTCAGTCGTATACGACTCTTAGCAACCCCATGGACTGCAGCATAGTAAAGACCTATTCACATCGTTTGTTCACTGATTGATTTATATCTGTTTCTCACCTAATCCAACCGTGAAATAGGCATTTTAGGATCTTATCATTTAGCTCAACATCAACCAAATGTGCCTAATTCCTATTAACATCTGCCATACTCTGTCTATGTATGTCAAATCCAGTTCAAGCTTGATAACATTAACTTTCTGATGAAGATTATGTATGAAGTGAAGGAACTTTGTTGATTACCCCAGATGCATCTGAAATCATCATATATGTCAGTGTTGTGGTGAAGCAGGAGGAAGTGGAACTCTTGTTTTTTGGAAGATTAGTGAATGAACCATATGTTGGGGATCATTCTCTGCATGAAAATCATATTTCTTCTAGCCAGTATATCTAGCCAATTTCAGATTCCTTGTAAATCTGTTTTGCTTCTGTTACCAAAGATCAACCATGGACCTTCCAGAAATGATATAATTTTTTTCCGCCCGGAATACAATTAAAAAAAAAAAAACTCAATAGCAAAATATTGCATCTACCACCATGATGACTTACCAACTCAACGTTGTTCTTGGGGAGTTTGTAATCATAGGAGTAAGGATAGAGCATCATCTGAGAGTAAGAGTGGATTGTCAGATATGCTTTGATGGAAGAGAGGTGGTTGCGGATGAAATCAGCCACAGCCTTGCTCTCTTTTTCAGACTCTGCAGCAGATCCACAGTAAGTTTCAGAACAGGGGTTGTTAGAGGCTCCAATACCTGGAAAAACATGATGCTGTTAATGGCAAGTGGTCATCCACTGATGTTCCTACAGGGTGTGTTTCAAAATTTCAAACTACAGTGTTAGAGAGTTAAAAAAATAAGTTGTTTTCACAAGTGTTTTTATAATCATCCCATATATGTATACATTATAAAGTATATGTACTTTTAGTCACAAGATTATGGTGCTTTTAAGCTAACAGGGTAAAAAGTTGCATTCGGAATCACCAATATGTCCCTGTGTGCATGTGTGTGTATGCTCAGTCTTGTCTGGTTGGAACCCCATGGACTGTAGCCCGCCAGGCTCCTCTGTCCATGGAATTTCCCAGGGAAGAATACTGGAGTGTGTTGCTAGCTTTCCTCCTTGGGACCTTCCACTCAGGGATCAAACCCACATCTCTTGCATCTCCTGCATTGATAGGCAGACTGTTTGCCACGGGTGCCACCTGGGAAACCCTAATATCCCTCAGTTCAGTTCAGTTCAGTTCAGTCGCTCAGTCGTGTCTGACTCTGCGACCCCATGAATTGCAGCACGCCAGGCCTCCCTGTCCATCACCAACTCCCAGAGTTCACTCAAACTCATGTCCATCAAGTCGGTGATACCATCGAGCCATCTCATCCTCTGTTGTCCCTTTCTCCTCCTGCCCCCAATCCCTCCCAGCATCAGAGTCTTTTCCAATGAGTCAGCTCCTCGCATGGGGTGGCCAAAGTACTGGAGTTTCAGCTAATGTCCCTGTGTAGTACTAAACAATGAGATCAGTATAGTATAAGAAAACTAATAAGTAGGGGACAAATACCTATGAGAAGTTTCTGTGTTACTGTAATCATTACTGAGAGTTGAATCACAAAATCATAATTCTATCATATTTTTGTTTAAATAATTATTTAATGATGATTTCCTCTAGGTTGTACATCCCACAAATAGTAGGATTATGTCTGGTTTGTTCAGTCTTATGTTTCCAGCATCTAACACAGCTGGGAACACAATAGAATAGGAAATGCATCTCTATTGACTGAATATATAAACTGGTTATTGTCTGTGCTTTTAGAAACCTGCAAATTGAAAGTATAAAATTTTATAGTTTTTCTTGTTTTTGACACTGTTGTGTTTTCCTGTTATTTTACTTCCTATGCTTTTCACGATGCAAGTGAAATGGTCAGCCTGATACTTACTACACCAACCAGCATCAAAATTTCTGTTGAGGTCTGTGCCAGTGCAACTAGATCCAGCTCTGGTGGAGCGGGTCTTCCTCCACATTCGGTTCTGAAAGTGCAGTGTGTGGTTAGGACAAGTATAACAGAATGGCTAATTTTAATTTTATCAGCCCCTCTTAGTATTGGCTCTTATACCGTGGTCCAGGTGTAGATGTAGCCGTCAATATTGACCACAGGCAAGACATAAAAGTCTAGCTTGTCGAGAAATTCTGTCATGTGGATCTCACGTCCATAGGTCCGAACAGCCTGTGTACAAATTACAAAGCAGAATTTCATGGAAAATGGTATGCATTATGCACTGAAATTTACATAGACTGGACAAATGTTGACTCTGATAACAAAAGTGGTTACCCTTTTTGAGGTAGAGATTATTAATATTGATAAAAAGCAAATAGCAAAGTATTACTAATAGTTTTGATAAAAATCATTTCTGATTCTCTAAGTACTCTATTTTATCCACACATAACTCATTTAGATATTATTTTTATTTTAACTTTTTAAAGATGGACAAAATTGTAATAAAATTAAAGACTTTTAAAGAACATAAATCCTTATTTCCTTTGAAATAGTAATTGCAATAACTTTTTTCCAAAGTTAGTTGGATATGAGAGTAAGGCCTATTCCTAGTAAGTAAGGAATGTCTGTGATGGCTTTGCATGTTCCTTATACTATCATCTAAAAATTTGTTTAATTTTGATGAGACTTCTTGAAGATGGTTTCACTAGAGGAAGCGTCTGACATGGAAGAAGAATGAAAAGGCCTCCTCCCACTGTGAAGAGAGATCACTCTGATGGGTTTTGGAGAGGCTCTCACTAAGTCTCCAAATTGCATGATGATGGAAGTCTTCTTCTTACTCCCCTTTCTTGAGAAAGGAGCTCTGTTACGGGTCTAGCTCTTCCTGCTAAGTGATGTGGACATTTACATATGAATGAAGGAGCTTATATTGATTTATTATATTCTCTTAGTCACAGTTCCTCAGCCCCAGGATCATACCAAATTTACCTTCAGCTCTTCCCTAGGCTTGCTTGAACAGATTTTAAAACATTTAAGGCTTCTATGTAGTAATGGTTTTTAAATACTCTTTGTGGCTCTACACATGTATGTTTATTAAAATAATGATAAAGCATGTGCTTTTTAGGTTGGAGGAGGTATAAAGTATGTTTTGTTGGTGGTCCATGATTGGAGGTAACCAAAGTAATGATGAAAGTTCTTTCTCCTAGAGAGCAGATGGTGAGTGTGCGTGCTAAATTGCTTCAGTTGTGTCTGACTCTTTGCAACCCTATGGACAGTAGTCTGCCAGGCTCCTCTGTCCATGAGATTCTTCAGGCAAGAATACTGGGGTGGGTTGCCATGCCCTCCTCTGGGGGATCTTCCCGACCCAGGGGTTGAACCCATGTCTCTTGCATCTCCAGATTCTTTGCCACTAGTGCCACCTGGGAAGTCTTGTAGATGGTGCAATAACTCACTGAAATGAAATGGTGCCAGTCGGACACATAACATGTCTAGAAACCAAGAACCTAACGAATAGACACAGAAAATGCTTTACACAAAAGAAAGTATATTGTATATAATATTCTTATATTTTTAAAGTACTTCAATATTTTAAATGTAATTTTACTTTTGAGATAATTTTAGAAACTTATAGAAGAGTTGCAAGTACAGGGAGTTCTCATATACCCTTCACCCAGGTTCCCCAAATGTTACCATCTTACATAACCAGGGTACAATGATCAAAGTGAAGGAATTAATAATGGGTACAGTACTATACACTATAGACTTTAATTCAGATTTCACTATTTTTTTTTTTCACTAATGTCCTTTTTCTATTGTAGATCCAATCTAGGCTCCCACATTGTATTTGGTTGTCATATCTCCTTAGTCTCTTCTTATCTGTGACAATTCCTTTGACTTTTCATTATGACTTCGACATTGTTAATGAGTACTACTCTGGGTATTTTACAGAAGGTCCCTCAATTTGAGTTTATTTATTTATTTTTTTAATGATTAGAAGGAGGTTGTGCATTTTGGGAAAGAGTACAAAAAAGATGGTTTATCTTCTTAGTACATAATATCAGGGGTTACATGATATTGATTATATCTTGCACTGGTGATGTTACTAGTGTTGTTAACCTGATCACTTGGTTAAGGTAGTCACTGCTAGGTTTCTCTACTGTAAATTTTGCTTGTGTAATATAGTATAATACATTTTTGGGGGAGATGCTTTGATGCTGCAAATAACCTATTTCTCTTTAAACTTTTACCCCATAATTTTTGTATCCATCTGTAGGTTTTCATGATGTATTTATTATTATGGTGTTCTAATGATGGCTTTCTGTTTTGCTTATTTGTACATCCGTTAGTTGTAATTCTTCTATAAGAAAGAATTGTTCCTTCCTTTTCTTTCTTGACTGCATTATCTTTTTATATCATTTATGGGTATTTAAAAGGATTTTCACATATATCTTACCTTGACCTTTATAAAGGAGTGAAAAACAGTATCATTTACAGTAGGTGCTTCTATGTGTTATTTTCTTTTATTCTGAAGTATACATTGATTATTATCTAGGAGATAATGGTCAAGTTAGTGGATTACCCACAATCACACTTTTCAATGACCTATTCACTGTACTTACTACCTGTTAGCCTTTTTCCCAAAGGTGGGTGAGAAAATTAAGATGAGTGAAATTCAAATAAATAGAATTTGCTAACTGTTTTAAAATTTTGCCTTATCAAGTTTTCTAGGTGACCTTTATAGCTTGGAACTTGGACCTATGATTTTTTTTCTGTGCTGCTATTCTCTTTTATTATAGCTAATTTATAAGGGATTGATTGAAATTAAAAAAAAATACTTTCTACTTTGCTCTGTCAGTAACCATCCTACATACTGACCTCTCTGACAAACCACTGGCAAAATGCAGGGGAAATCCACTCTCTGGCATGGAAACCGCAGTCCATGAAAACGGCAGGCTTATTTGATCCAGGTTTGCCAACCTATTGCAAACAAAAGGAAAAGGAAGGCCCTGATTCATCACATTCAGAGGTTGACATTCACTGCCTGTCTGGGCTTTGGACTCCACTGGTGACACTTGACAACAACAAGATATATATTCCATGATTCAATTAAAACATAATACTTGCACAGTGTGTTCTTGCCTATAGACACAGTGTTTGAGCTGGAGGCTTCCATGGCTGTTTGTTATTTTTATTAAGCTTGACAAGCTCATATTTTAAGAAGATGCTTGATTACTCTGTTTAATTGTACTCACATGGAGGTTATTTTCTATTGCTATTATTAGGTGACATGACCAAGACAACTGGATAAGTAATTAGAAGTAATCATGATTGTTGCTAATATTGTAAGTTTTTTTTCTTTTCTCCCACTTATTCCTTGTCTTTTTATTTTCTTCATTAGAATTGCATGATAAAAATGGCATTAGAGGACAACAGTAACAAATTGTTGATATGCTGTGTAAAGTTGTCTGATAGACATGAAGTTTATGAACCTCTTTAGCAAATGGATTTGCAAACAACATCTGGGAGAGGAGAATTTCATCAAGGTAGATGATCATTTACATTGCTTACAGGAATGTGGCTAAATTTATAGGACTTCTCCTATTTTATTGCATTTTTTCCTTTTGGATAAATCAAAATAATGATTTAAAAATTCACACATGATAAAAGAATCTGGGTACTCTGTTTGATTCCCTGAGGGATTTAGGCAGAGAAAGAATTATAACAATGTTTGAGATGAACATGTCTGTGAAACAGATGTTACTGTTAGAATTCATTGATTTAAAGTGCTCAGACATGGCAAGGTTATAGTTAAAAAGGATTACCTTGAGGAGGTATATAGTGTTTCCTAAAAATGTAGTTCCGATGGCACTGCGAGAGATGAGGTCTGGATTTTCACTGGCGACTTGTTCAGTCCATGCCTCTATCTACCAAATGGAACCATTGATGGATTAACGTGACATTCTCAGTTCAGTTCTCAAGGCAATGTCTGTCTAAATCACATATACTTCATACCGTTTCCCAATTGTTGTACTTCTCGTAACTGTGTCCAGTAGTGCGGACTCTGCTATCAAACTGAGCCTCCAGCATGGATCTCAGGTTGCTTATCAATACCCTGTAATAAACCAGAGGAAGCGCTCCTGTGAACATAAGCATGTTTCCCAGTGAACATGTGCAACAACCCAGAGTCTCTACTCGTCAGATGTGTCCTCTGATTATGCTCTTCAGCTTGAGCTCCTTGTCTCAGAAAGTGAGTAAATCATTGAGAAGGGTACCAGAGAGTATGAGTAAGGCAGGCTCTTCTTTGGCCCAAACTTGTTCGGCTGTCCTTGAACCTTAAATTTGAAAAATGATTTCCTTGGTATCTGGGGCATTCTGGGTCAGGGCCTTGGGCTGCCACACAAAAGCATGCCCTCAAGCCTACCTATGGTCTTTCTTGCTCAAGACTTCCCTTGTTTTAGCACTGAAAGTCCCATGTCCCAGTAACCTATTCATTCCCAGGAAAATTGGGACATCCAGTCACCTGAGGCCTTTTTTTAGATTTTGAGAAAAATACCTCAATGGGTGAAAATTCAGAAATATTAATAAGCTTATAAAGATTTATTAGACAAAAGAACACTGAGTTTAAAGTACTAGCTTCCGCTTGTCTTTCTTTTGGCGTGTTTAAAGTAATCTAAGAGTGGTCCTGTAGCAAGGTAATATGAAAATTGCTGACAGAAGTTTTGAGGCCTGCTATTTCCTAAAAATGATTATTCAGGTAGAAGTGTGTATTATGAGGCGGGGTGAAGGTGTGGGTATGTATGACTTTGACTTTGTAGCTTCTGAGTGGAAAGTGTATTTCGAAGGGACACAATTTTATGAGCATTAATGTCCTTGGTCATAGCAATGTAAACATTATGGGCAGTAGCTAGCTTGCAGAAACTTCTATTATCCACAGTCAAGCCTTGAAGTGTTTTTATCTGACACACGGAGAATTGTAGCCGCACATCAAAAGTCTTCTCCTCTGACTGCCCCAAGGGCATTCTGATGAAGTATGTCAGGGACATTCTCTGAACCTCCCTCCTGGCCTCTCCTTCATTTGGTTAACTTGGGCATGAACTTGCATCTGTTTATGGAAAAATGCAGTAAATCAATACTCAATGGTATTCATTTCCTAGCAAGAAGGAAACGGTCATAAGGTCTTAACTCTCTTAAGTAGTATTAAAAAAAATAAAATGGAAAAGGAGAAGAGTTTAAAATTTATTCTGTGGAAAGAAAATTTCCCAGTAAGCACAGCCGTCAGTACTTTGTTAGTGTATTCATTTCTACGGCTGCTGTTAGTTAGCACAAACTAAGTGGCTTAAAACAATATGAATGTATTATTTTATGGTTTAAGTCCAGCACAGGTCTCGCTGGGGTAAAAATCAATGTGTCCACAGGGATATGCTCCTTTCTGGACGCTGCAGGGGAGAATCTGATTCCTTGCCCTTTATAGCTTCTAGAAGCTGCCCACATTCCTTGGTTGTTTGCCCTGCTCTATCTTCAAAGCCAGAAACAGCAGCTCAAGTCCTTCTCATGTTTCATCACTCTGACCTCCTCTTCTGCCTCTCTCTTCCTCTTGTAAGGACCCTGTGATTACTTTGGGCTCATCTAGAATGCTGCATTGTATGCTGTGCTCAGTGGCTCAGTCTTGCCTGACTCTTGCGACTCCTAGCCTACCAGGAGTCTGTAGGACTGCAGCCTACCAGGCTCCTCTGTCTATGGGATTTTCCAGGCAAGAATACTGACTGGAGTAGGTTGCCACTTCCTGTTCTAAGGGATCCTCCCCACCCAGGGATCGAATCTGTGTCTCCTGCATTGGCAGGTGAATTCTTTACTACAATGCCAGCTGGGAATCCTATTTATTTAGAATAATCTACCTATTTTAAGTTCAGCTGCTTAGCAGCCTTAATTCCATAGCAACCTTAATTCCATCTACATTCTTAACTTTTCTTTGCCATTAACGTAACACATTCAGATGTTCTAGAGATTGGAATGTAGTCTTTTTCATGGGGTGGGGGGGAGTCATTCTGCCTGTTATGGTTAGGAACAATGATTATAATAAGTGTTATAATTAGTTAAGTTAATTATAACACCCAGTTGGATTGTTAGGAAATAGGGTAGAATTAGAAAGAATCTAGAGTTAGAAATCAAAAGATCAGGGTCATGGTTTTGCCTCATATGTAGATTGGTTTTGGCAAAGTCATATAATCTCTGGGCCTTTCTTTCATAATTTTTATAGTGGGGTATTTGGTTAGCTGGTATTCAGTGTCCTTTTCAGTTCTAAAATGCAATAACCTGACTCAAATTCATAGGTCTTGGTCATTTATATAGATTTTTTCAAGGTTTATGAAAAAAAGTTAAACTATAGTAAAGTTGCCAGTTATGGGCTTCCCTGGTGACTCATACCGTAAAGAATCTGCCTGCAATACAGGAGACCCAGGTTTGATCCCTGGGTTGGGAGGATCCCCTGGAGAAGGGAATGGCTACCTATTCCAGTATTCTTGCCAGGAGAATTCCATGGACAGAGGAGCCTGGCAAGTTACAGTCCATGGGGTCACAAAGAGTCAGACATGACTGAGTGACTAACACTTTCACTTTTTCACTTCACCATCTTTATAAACTCCAGGGAAGCAAGCGTCTAGAATAGAGATGGTTTAGGAAAATAATTTTCAAATGTAACTAAAAACTAAAAACAAGCAAAGCCAAAGCAAGCAAAACAAAAACCTTGAAAACTAAAAATCAGTAGGCAGAAACCTTTACGAAAACAGCTATATTCCAAGATCATCAGTTTGAAAGAACAAATCCTGCCTGGTAAGTATAAGCTTCTCTAACAGAATGGCAAAACTAAAAATACAAGAGGAAATGGTCAATGACATCCACTTTCCCTTTATCAAGATTTTCCATTTTCAGTGAACAAGTAAAATAATCGCCTAGGTCACATGGCTTCTTAATGGGTGCCCAGAGAAAAGAAATCATAAATTAATTGCTCCCAGCCTCAGGACATTCAATAGATGTTTGTATCTAAGACCATAACCATGGTGATTTCTGACCTTCCATGAACCAGCTCTAAATGGAGTAGGAAGTAGGGTTTCCACAGCATGTTGCAATATCTTTACTTTTTCATCCAATCTTCAGATTCAAATTATTTGGGAGAATAAGTGACTACTAGGAGGTTGGTGTTTTGTTTGGTACTAAAAGGAGACATTCTGTTAGAGTTATTATTATGTTAAATATTAAACATTTTCATCAATAATCAAAACAAAGAAGCATAATAAAACCAATTAGATTTAAGGTGACACCCAAGAGTAAAAGTGTCCTCTAGTAACTTACAAAAGACTTTCAGAATGAGGTTGAAATGTGGTGCTGAATTTTGCCTGAAGGTAGGGGATTGACCTTAAATGAGCCCTTCCAGCCCTATGATTATTTGATTTTATTAGATCTAGGATAAAGCACTACTTTAGCTATATTACAAAATATTATTACTAAATAATGAGCTTCTATTCCAGGAGATTAAAACAATGCCTCTTAATGTAACAGGGACTGCATTACAGCTCCAAAGTACAGAAGCATGTACACTATTTTATACTTTTGTATGTTTCTTTTGTAGCGCTATCCAACTTCTTCTTTTTTTTTTTTTAAGTAGGCATGCAAATTAGATAACAGACTCCCAACAAAGCAAGAAACACAATGTCTGAGAAGGAGAGAAATGGCAGTTTTCTCCCCCTTTTAGATTCCTGAAAATGGAGTATTTGGTCACTTCCCAGAATACACACCCATTGCCACTGAAGAACATTACTGTGTACACATTGTTATCCAAGGACACTTTACTATTCAGATCTGCAATATGCAGAAAAATGTTACAGACAGAGAGCAACAATCAGTCTCTTCCTGGATTGGGTAGGACACAAACCCACCACAAGTTTCTGTCAATGTTCAGAAATGAGATTTACACCATCCAATTCTTAGTCTTTGTGTACCTAGGGTACAATATAAGCATTTAAAAATATAGTTATTTTTCTTGGTGCACACATTTTGAATTTTTTCCCATGGTAATTCAGAATCTGATTAAAACTACCAACTGACCCAAGTCTTGGTGAAGAGAGCTAGAATCACTGAAAAATCTGAAAAGCTGTTTTGGTGAAACGTGTGCAGTAAATGGTTCCTGTTACATAGAAAGTGAAAGTGTTAGTCGCTCAATTGTGCCTGACTCTTTGTGACCCCATGGACTGTAGCCAGCCAGGCTCCTCTGTCCATGGGATTCTCCAGGCTAGAGTGCTGGAGTGGGTTGCCATTCCCTTTTACAGAGGATCTTCTCGACCCAGGGATTGAACCTGGGTCTCCTACACTGCAGGCAGATTCTTTACTGTTTGAGCCACCGGGGAAGCCCGTTATATGGAAAAACTGCAAATTCTTGCTGGCAGGAAACCATCTAAATACACATTAGCTACCATATAAGGTAATAATGGGACGCCCAGGGACTGCTTGCAGCCCTGGCAAAGATAATGCTGGTGTGCTTCTACAGGATTTCTAGGGACTTATTATTACTTAATATGTAGAAAATTATAAGCCACTAATGTGCTAAGCAAAAGTTAACAAGATCTTAGTCCTCAGGGAACATCCTGTGTTCTACATGAGACAGCATTCATACACAGTTCCCCAAAAGTTTACCTGGTCTAAAAGTGCATGAATTTTCTACCTGCTAAAAAGAGACTGATACGTGATTAGAAGCTGTTCTACCACTTTGTGATCTGAGTAGAATAAGGACATCAATTCAAGCCACTATTAGCTTTGGAGAAGGCAATGGTGCCCGACTCCAGTACTTTTGCCTGGAAAATCCCATGGACGGAGGAGCCTGGTAGGCTGCAGTTCATGGGGTCGCTAGAGTCTGACACGACTGAGCGACTTCACTTTCACTTTTCACTTTCATGCATTGGAGAAGGAAATGGCAACCCACTCCAGTGTTCTTGCCTGGAGAATCCCAGGGACGGGAAGCCTGGTTGGCTGCCATCTGTGGGGTCGCAGAGTCGGACACGACTGAAGCGACGCAGCAG
The DNA here is from genome assembly GCF_029378745.1 of Bos indicus. Lineage (NCBI taxonomy): Eukaryota > Metazoa > Chordata > Mammalia > Artiodactyla > Bovidae > Bos > Bos indicus. Next base: position 119,746,348 of record NC_091760.1, read on the forward strand.
CAGGGTTAGCTTATGGTCGCTGATCTTCCTTTTGTTTTTCTTGAAGGCTTTTAAAGAAACTGTCATCTTTTTGAATATTATTGAAGGCTCCTAAAGGCTAGAATTTTAGAAGTCCTTCCTAGTGTAATGAAAAGAGCAAAATATCACAGACATGAATCTCAATCACATTTCAAAACTTACTGTGTTATATCTTCCTTTTAAAAAGATAGTCAATTTTTACGGTCACATTTTGACACTTCCCTCAGGCCAAAGCAGATAGCTCAGCTGTGTGAAGTATGATAATAGGGTTAAACAAAACAGTTTCTATTGACCTTTAAAAAATGTATAAGTCCCTTTTTATATAGTAGTACAAATAGTAAAATAACAGCATTCACAGCGATAACAATGTCAGTTAAAATTTATTTATATATTGTTTAGTTTCATCTTCACAACAGCCCTTTGAAAGTGGTATTATATTTATCTTCACTTCATGAAAATACGATTCTAAGGATCCTTTCTTTATAAAGACAAAGAAACTGAAGCTTAGAAAGGTTAAGCAAATTATCTAATGTCACACAGCCAGGAAGTTGCAGACTCAGGATTTCAGTCTTGTGTATTTTTTTCCTGAAGCATTTACTTGTTACATTATGCTTCACCACTTCTCCTGATGGAGGTGAAAATTTTACAGGTGATAATTTTGATATCTTTACTGGCATAAATACTAGTATATATTTTTAAGATGTAAATAATAATAGAAAATTTTTGTTAAAATTATGTAGGTCTGTTTCTCAAAATGTAATGGAGACTTGTGCTTGTGGTTGGGGATTGTTGGGTAAATATTTGGTGGTTCAGAACTGGAGCTGGAGACTGTCTCTTTGCTCCTTGCTGACCCACTCTTTGGAGGAAAAACTGCTTTAGACTAAAGACTAAAGTTGAATTTTTCTACTTTAGTCATTTAGTTTAGTTATTTCCACCTTCCCTCAAATGAAGAGGGAGGGAAGTTCTAAGTCTAAGCATCAAGTCTGTTCTCTGCCTAGAGTGTCATTTTTTTCCTTGTCTTGTCTGGCTAACTCATCAGTCTTTTAATTATCAGCTGAAGGCTCCTTTCCTAGTGTGGCCCTCTGTGATCCTTCAGCTTTATCTATTCCCCTGCATCTCTAGCTCTTCACTCTTCTTGACATGTATTAAAGGTATTTTCCTCTGAAGGGGGTGAGTCCTATCTTTTTCCCCAGCCTTTATTATATGATAGATTGGCGCTCACTATCTATTTGTTGGCTCAACAGATGGACAACTGCCTTCACTTAGGAGAACATTGAAAACTAGGATCAGGTCAAATATCTGGCTAAAAATTTGGGATTCTAGAGCCAAGCCTGTTTTTATTAGAGCAATAACTCAACACGAAGTCTCTCAGGCCTAGTGTCATAAGACTTGAAATTCAGGTCCAGCTCTGCTGTGACCTTTGTGTGGGGCCCTGAGGAGGCCATTGTCTTGGTCTTATTGTTGTCTCCCTGGGGTGAGAGCATACATGACAGAGAGTTTTCATAACCATAAAACATAAGCTTACTCATATCGTAGTCCGTTCTGCCCCAGAAAGTCTTCCACAGCGACAGTATCTTCTGCTTTAACACGGAAGTCCACTGTACTGTGAGGTTTGACTTGTGTGACCGAATCTGGTTTCCAGAAATCCATCTGAACAAGGAATAAGACTTATTGTATTGGACACCAATAATTCAATGGGTGAATCACCACTAGTGAGCACACTACCCCAGTGGATTATTATGAATCAAATTATCCATGAAATCTCTTATAAATATCACCTTTATTTGAGTGGACAAAAGTTGGGACCAAGTAGTTGGATGTCAATAAAAGTGTTTACACACACATACATACATAGCATTAATTGTCAACAAGCATGAAGAGGGTATGATTATCTCCCATAATGGTAGTTACTTGCAGTATTCTATAACTGCTCTTTTCTCTTTATTGATTTTCTAGAACAGTTGCTTATTGGTGATAGCAGTGTTTGTGGTAATGGATATATGTGATAAATGAATGATGCTGAATTACCTGGAGCCCAAAATTTAATGGAAATGAAGCTTTCCCTTTTACTTTTTAATGAATTCATTTTATGAGTTTCTCTTGGAACTCAGTGCCATACAGATCACATTAATGTGGGAACTAGAGCATCCCTGACCTATGGAGGATCCATCAGGGAGGAAAATTGTAACTTTCCACAGTGGTCATCTTGGCACCACGGACAGAAACAAGATAGTCTCAAGAATCCAATAGTGTGCTGACATTTTCATTTGTTCAATTATTTGTCAACAATCACTGAGGACCTACTATGTGACAGATTTTATTTTCTTGGGCTCCAAAAGCACTGTGGATGGTGACTGCAGCCATGAAATTAAAAGATGCTTGCTCCTTGGAAGAAAAGCTATGACCAACCTAGACAGCATAATAAAAAGCAGAGATACTACACAAAGGTCCGTATAGTCAAAGCTATGGTTTTTCCAGTAGTCATACATGGATATGAGAGTTGGACTATAAAGTTCAGTTCAGTTCAGTGGCTCAGTCATGTCTGACTCAATACAAGACCCCATGGACTGCAGCACGCCAGGCCTCCCTGTCCATCACCAACTCCCGGAATTTACTCAAACGCATGTCCATTGAGTCGGTGATGCCATCCAGCCTTCTCATCCTCTGTTGTCCCCTTCTTCTCCCGCCTTCAATCTTTCCCAGCATCAGGGTGTTTTCCAAGGAGTCAGTTCTTCACATCAGGTGGCCAAAGTATTGGAGTTTCAGCTTCAACATCAGTCCTTCCAATGAATATTCAGGACTAATTTCCTTTAGGATGGACAGTTTGGATCTCCTTGCAGTCCAAGGGACTCTCAAGAGTCTTCTCCAACACCACAGTTCAAAAGAATCAATTCTTTGGCTCTCAGCTTTCTTTACAGTCCAATTCTCACATCCTTACATGACTACTGGAAAAACCATAGCCTTTCCTTGACTAGACGAACTTTTGTTGGCAAGTAATGTCTCTTCTTTTTAATATGCTTTCTAGGTTGGTCATAACTTTCCTTCCAAGGAGTAAGCGTCTTTTAATTTCATGGCTGCAATCACCATCTGCAGTGATTTTAGAGCCCCCCAAAATAAAGTCAGCCACTGTTTCCATATCTATTTGCCATGAAGTGATGGGACTAGATGCCATGATCTTAGGTTTCTGAATGTCGAGCTTTAAGCCAACTTTTTCACTCTCCTCTTTCACTTTCATCAAGAGACTCTTTAGTTCTTCACTTTCTGCCATAAGGGTGGTGTCATCTGCATATCTGAGGTTATTGATATTTCTCCTGGAAATCTGACTGGAGAAGGGAATGGCAAACCACTTTAGAATTCTTGCCTTGAGAACCCCATGAACAGTATAAAGAAGGCTGAGCACCAAAGAACTGAATCTTTTGAACTGTGGTGTTGGAGAAGACTCTTGAGAGTCCCTTGGACTGCGAGGAGATCCAGCCTATCTATCCTAAAGGAAATCAGTCCTGAATATTCGTTGGAAGGAGTGATGGTGAAGCTGAAGCTCCAATATTTTGGCCACCTGATGCAAAGAACTGACTCATTGGAAAAGACTCTGATGTTGGGAAAGATTGAAGGCAGGAGGAGAAGGGGATGAGAGAGAATGAGATGGTTGGATGGTATCACTGACCCAGTGGACATAAATTTGGGCAAACTCTAGGAAGTAGTGAAGGACAGGAAAGTCTGATGTGCTGCTGTCAATGGGGTTGCAAAGAGTCAGACATGACTGAGTGACTGGAAAACATCAATAAAAACAACTATGTGCCAGGCTCTGCACCTGAGACTAGGAACACACACATGAGCAATTCAAACATGGGGAGATTTTAGAGGCAATTATGCACAAAGGTAGGATGACATATTTGATAATTCTGATGTTTTTCTTTGTGGATGTGTGGTTTCCAATCTCCTTTTTACCTTGGGAAAATATTAACCACGGACATCCTGCCTCTAACAGGTCTCTGATTTTCTGTTCTTTCCTTGAGCTGAATAAAGGCCTAGAAGCCTAAGGTGACCCTGACATTGGATCATTCTCTGCTCTTTGTCTCCCCAGTACCTGTTCAGATATTTATGAGCTAATCTCAGGCTAGAGATGTGGCAGGTGGTGATATTTAGGATTGTTGCTTTGGAACTTGGGAGTTTGGGCAGACTTAGAGGTTGTTAAATAGAAACTGATGATGTAAGATATTAAGATGACTCAATTTTAGATATGCCTGTGGAGAACCCAGTTGCCTATCTCCTGTCCTGGTAGTTTTCCAGCTACTGCAGATGTCTAGAGGATGCTGAATCATGAGTCAGGGTCATAGGGAATGTCAGCACAGTGGGAGGTGGGACATTAGGATTACACAGGAGGGATTTCGGAAGAAAGAGAGTGAGTGTGGTTGTCATTAAGTTGCTGAAAGGAAAGAGTATTGATAATTTGATAAGGATTGGCTACAGAATGTTATGAGAAGATAAAGATGAGAGGTTAAAAGATAGTGAAGGAAGGATAAAAGCTTATCATGATAAAGATAGAGAAAGCAAGAGCTGGTGATGAATTCTAGTTAGCCAGGACTATAGAAAGAAGGGCCATGAAGACAAGCACATTATAGGAGAAGTTTTTAGAAGTTCACTCTGGGGCTTCTCTGGAGAATGAGAATCCTCCTGCCAATTCAGGAAACAGGGGGTTCGATCCCTGATCCTCAAAGATCCCCTATGCCCCAGGGCAACTAAGCTCATGCACCACAACTACTGAGCCTGTGCTCTAGAACCCAGGAACCTCAACTACTGAGCTCATGAGCCACAATTACTGAAGCGCATGTGCCCTAGAGCCTGTGCTTGTCAGCAAGAGAAGCCACTGCAGTAAGAAACTCGTGCACTGCAACTAGAGAGTAGCCCCGACTAAACGCAACTAGAGAAAGCCCATGCAGCAATGAAGACCCAATACAGCCAAAATGAAAAAATAAACAATACCAAAAAGTTAACTGTGAATGTGTGTTCTTCATAAATATCTGTCATTCCATGGTGGGATGGAAGAGGGAGGTGTTTCTTGGTTACAGACACAGAGGTTTAGAATTGGTAAAGAACATAAAGTTGTCCAAGCACATGTAGGGAATTAGACAGTGCCCTACTCATACAACCCTGGGATCTTTTAGTGTTGCTCAGGAGACTCTTCACTGCCAAGATCTACATATCTGTGCTTGAAAGCTCTCCCAGAACTGGAAAAGGCCTAACAGCTCACAGCAGGCAGGAGCTGCCAAAGAAGCACTTTCCAGAGAATTGCTTAATCAATGACCCTAGAAAGTAAGTGTCTAAATATTCCAATTCTCTCATTTCTCAGGTGGGATAATTTTGAAGTGTGTGGTTTGCACCCTTTCCTAGAGTTTCTCTGTAGGATGAAGCTCTACTCATCCTCTATGCTAGCCGACTTTGTAGTGTCCCTTCTGTTGGCTGCTCTCCCTTCTCTGCATCACTCCTCACTTCTCTACCCAGGCTCCCTATACTTTCCAAGTGAAATCTGCCATTGAATCTTTGTCTAAGGATCTGGTCTGGAAGAACCTATATTAAGATGTTAGCTTTCAACCTAGAGTAGCACAACATCCTTGGTGATGGTTCTAATACAATCTTGAATATGTCTAGTACTGCTTCAGAACAGCCTAATTGCCTTATAGATAGTTTTCTTTTTGGTATTAAATTGAAAGTTGCCTTTCCTAATCTTTTAACCTCTTGTCCATCTGTCTTGGCTCTGCCAAATATTGGTGTGTGTATATATATAGCATGGATGTGACAGTTGGACTGTGAAGAAGGCTGAGCACCGAAGAATTGATGCTTTAGAACTGTGGTGTTGGAGAAGACTCTTGAGAGTCCCTTGGACTGCAAGGAGATCCAACCAGTCCATCCTAAAGGAGATCGGTCCTGGGTGTTCTTTGGAAGGAATGATGCTAAAGCTGAAACTCCAGTACTTTGGCCACCTCATGCGAAGAGTTGACTCATTGGAAAAGACTCTGATGCTGGGAGGGATTGGGAGAAGGAGGAGAAGGGGACGACAGAGGATGAGATGGCTGGATGGCATCACCAACTTGATGGACGTGAGTTTGAGTGAACTCCGGGAGTTGGTGATGGACAGGGAGGCCTGGCGTGCTGCAATTCATGGGGTCGCAAAGAGTCAGACACAACTGAGTGACAGAACTGAACTGAACTGATACATACACACATATATAAAAAAATATATATGTATTACAAATGGGATAGAGAAATCTCATAAACATGTTTGACAAAGTACTTGCTGACCTAACCTGAGGTCCCTTAAAACCTTCAGTTTGGTAAGGAGAAAATTGGTCAGCAAACATACTGACATCCAACACTAAGGAGTCCTATAAATATGATGGAGACTTACTAACCTGGGCTTAGTAACCAGTGCTTCTTAAGAGACATGGAGTCAAAAATCAGGAAGATCATAGCCCCAAAGATGTTTTTAATGCATTAAGTATGGTTACAAATGGAGAAGGCAATGGCACCCCACTCCAGTACTCTTGCCTGGGAAATCCCATGGGCGGAGGAGCCTGGTAGGCTGCAGTCCATGGGGTCGCAAAGAGTCAGACACGACTGAGCGACTTCACTTTCACTTTTCACTTTCATGCATTGGAGAAGGAAATGGCAACCCACTCCAGTGTCCTTGCCTGGAGAATCCCAGGGATGGGGGAGCCTGGTGGGCTGCCGTCTATGGGGTCACACAGAGTCAGACACAACTGAAGCGACTTAGCTTAGCAGCATGGTTACAAATAATAAACTTAAAACATTAGCATGAAGAGACCTGGGCTTAGTAACCAGTGCTTCTTAAGAGACACTGAGCCAAAAATCAGGAAGATTATAGCCCCAAAGATGTTTATAATGCATTAAGTATGGTTACAAATAATAAACTTAAAACATTAGCACAAAGATATATATATATATATATATATATATATATATATATATATATATGTTTCAATAATTACCAACACTTTGTGAGTGAGATCTGTGTTTATAATATGGAGGTAGAGCAAAATATATGATCTGAACTGTGGGGAATTGAATTATAAGTTAAGGAGTTGCCACTAGTGGCAAAGAATCCACCTGCCAATGCAGGAGACACAAAAGACACAGGTTTGATCCCTGGGTTGGGAAGATCCCCTGGAGTGGGAAATGGTAACCCATTCCAGTATTCTTGCCTGAAAAATTCCGTGGGCAGAGTAGTCTGATGGGCTGCAGTCTGTGGGGCCACAAACAGTCAGACATGGCTGAGCAACTGAGCACATACACACACACAGATACACAGATTGAGGTTATAAATTTATAAATCTGCGTATCTGAGTAACAAAGAACCATAAAGAATATTTGTTGGAAGATAAAGGAATAACTTTAAGTGATAGCACTGTGAGAATGTCAACTAAACCATCCATCTGGCTAATAACCAAAGAGTCCGTCCTAAAATGTGATACAAAACCAATGCAAAAGCAAGATAAAGTAGTGTATTCACCCTAAATTCTTTTGGGAATAAGAAGGACATGCAAACAAATTAATAATTATGTTGGAGAATTTCTGTTCTTCACATATTTACACATAGTTGTTTCTTCACATTGTGTTTGACTGTAAATTCAGCATAGGATTAATTCTTCATTTATCTTGATTGAATTTTCCTTTCTTGTTGGAAGAGGCGATAACTTCTACTCTAGGTCTAGTTCCAGACAGTGGGGAGGAACTTACAAGTATAATAGGAGTGATGGAACATTAGAAGACCGTAACAATGTTACTTTGGTTGTGTACCTGAAGCTAGAAAAACAGAATTCAGGAAAAAGTATAGAGAGAAGGGGATAGGTTTTGTGGTGAATGCCTCTCATAAAGAAACAAGGAAGTAAAATAAAACCTTTATTATACAATTAAATATGAAAAGAGGGAGGGCTACTAAAGTCCAGTGTGGTCACAGGTCTCTTCAATACATTCAACTTTTAAAAGGACATGTTCAAAAGCTGGGAGGAAGGACACATGGCCAAGGATGAATACAAAGACTAGATGCCCTTGTAATGATTTTATCAGGAAGGCTACAGTCCAGAATATGCTATACTTGTAAGATTACTAAGAAGAGTAAAACCTTTTTTTCAATCATATTGAAAATAGAATGAATAAAGAAGAAACATGCTGTCTCTTGGAGCTAAAGCATAATGTTTGCAGCTGAAGAGACGAAGTAACCTTTTTTAACTCTTGTGTGGCTTTTGTCTTTTCTAAGGAGTTACACTATCTCTTATTTTTTCCTACTTCTAAAGATGAAATTTCTAAAGATGAAATTACCCTAAGTAAATAATTTTTCACATGTTAGGATTTTAGCAGAAATACTTTCTGTGGAAAGAGAACTTTGAGGCTCAGGGTAGATAAGGAGAGAAGGGATTATACTGGTCATGTAAATTACATTCAGAATCCTGGATCTCATGGTGCTCATAATAACATACACATAGTTTTTACTATGTAAATTCTTTCCAAGTGTTTTACTTATATTAGTTCTTTTAAATCTCACAAAATTCTGTAAGGTAGATGCTCTTATTCTCCTTATTTGACACATGACGTGGTTGAGACCCAGAGAGGCATCCAAGGTCCAGCTAGCAAGTGGTAGAGTCAGGAATTGAACCCAGGAAATCTGAGTCCAGATTCTCTGCTCTTGACTACTAGAAAATACTGTATTTTAGGTAACTAAAAAGGCAGAGGATGTGACTGCAAACTTTTTCTCAGCAATCTTAGAGGAATCGGAGCTTGACAGGATTGCTGAAAAGTGGAGGGGGCATGTCTTGGATTTCATCAACAAGAAGACAGGTGAATCTCAGAAGCAGGATCTCCCAGGGCCCGGAATGGATAGTAGCAAAGTTAAGTGGAAGCAGATGGGTTGTGAATGCTCAGAAAAGGGAGCCGTGATCCTTGGGAGCCAGCACGGTGTACAGCAAGAGTAAGTCAAGCCCAATTAACTTCATGTGATGATTGAAAGAAAACACTAGCCTGCCACAGTGCTCAATCGGGATCTTAGCAAAATGTTTGACCAAGTCTCTATATTTACATTCTTCTTTGTAAGCTGGAAAGCATAGTGTTAGCTGTAGGTAACACCACAGTAACATGGATAGGAGAGAAAACTCATCTGAGATGTGTTGATTTATCAGTCACTTTCAGTCCTTACTTAACACTGCATCTGGCATACTGGAGACTCTTGATAAATAGATATTAAAAGAATGAATCATGGAAGAAGCCTCTAATTCTGTACTGATCCTTTACTTAATATTTTTACTCTATCCATGACAAAGGTAAAAGTTAAGAAGACAGGTTTGTCAAGCTTGCTGGTGATGTGAAGTTAGGGCAAATTATTTCCCTGAGTGAATTCATTTTTAAAACTGTCTCAGTATGCAATAAAGATAATTTTTAGCAGACTAAATATATAATAAAATCCTGCATTTAGGTTAAAACATCAATTAGGCAAGTATAGAAGGAAGAATACCTTGCTTCATGTGAGAGGGTGATGCATGTGAGAAAAAAATACCCTGATAGCTTTGATCGGAATTAGGTTTACTATAAGCTAAGAGCTTTCTAACTGTTCAAGCTGTAAAAAGAATTTTATACCCCATTAGTAAGTGTCTGCTTTACAAATGAAAGCAGACAGTGGCCCCACACTATGTATTAATCAGAGTACACCTGGAGGTCCATTGTCCATTCTGAGAGCTACATTAAAAAAAAATGAAATATAGACAGAAAGATTAAGCTATGTCCAGAAGTGACCAGAATGACCAAGAGTCTGTAAACCCGTGCTAAGAGTATTGATAAATCTCAGAAGTGAGACAGTGTTTGACTCAGCTAGGTCCAGTGGGTCACGGTTAAGGTAGTTTTCAGCTCAGTGTAATGGTTTGAATGGTTTGTAAGGCAAATGCTACTTTGAAAAAGAAGTATTCCTACTATCCTTGGAAGTACTCAAACAGGTTTTATTAGGGCTAGCAACCAGAGATGCTATTTCTACCAAAAAAGTTCAAATTTAAGTGAAATCCTGCAATAGATGACTTTAAATTCTCTTTCAGATCTAACTTTCTGAATCTGTTTCAGTTTGTGACACTCTCTACCTTTTTTCCCCCTCCACATCTTAAAAGCTAAAAAGATAACTATAGAAAGATAATGGATGGATAGATAGATAGATACTTAGGAGCTGATAGAATGTTTTGGTTTTTATATTAATGAAAAGACAGCATTGGATCAAGTAAACTATTAATGGTCTACAATAGCTCCCTGCCACTTATATATATATATATACATATACACACACACACACATATATACACTAATATATATATATACATAGACTAATATATATATATATACACACACATACACTTATATATATATATAAAATTTAAAATATCAGTTTTAATCCCATAATACAGTAAATAAAAAAAAAAAGTAGCCTAGAGATTTTGGTTTCTTAATAGTAAAATAAAAATCACTCATGACTTTTCATCATTTTTACCCCCTTCAAGTCCTATCATTAAGAGGGCCTGAATCAAGGTCATGAAAACTCAAGCTGTTTGATTTGGAATGAAAGAAAATCAAAGAGAACAGATGATACATGGGATGTGGAAATGACTTTCAAGTTGGACCAAAGCCCAGTTTTTCTGTAATATCCAAGTTGATCATTTTTCTCTTTTGACTTAGAAGGGAAGTTGCTATACATAAGATGTTCTTTGACCTTTGCAACAATTTTGACTCATCCAGTTGTCATGCTCAGGCAGCTCTTTAAAAAGTTACCCTAGATTTATAATACTGTAGGGCTTATGGCAATCGAATTTAGGCAGACAAAGATGGCATGGTGGCACTAAATGTTTTTCAAGTTTTTATTTCTTGCTACAAAAGTGCGGTAGTTAATATTTCATGTCATTTTTCCCTTAATGGAATCACAGTGCAATCTTAAGATTTTAAAAAATAATCTAAGATTTTTAAAATATTGTCATAGGAAACCTATAAGCATAGATTGGCATTTACCTGCCTGGTGCTGGCCAACTCATGGAGTAAGCTGATGTGATTTTCATCTTCAACATGGACACGGAACACCTTGTCACTGAACAATGAGATACAGAAGAAGAAGAGAACATTTAAAATTGGGTAATGTGTTCAAATTTTTTGGTTAACAAGGAAGGACTTGCTAATTTAAGCCGTAGGCTACTTACCCTTCAAAGTGCTCACCAGAATGATGAGCAGATGCTAGGGTCACAGTCACGAGAATCAGGAATGCCAACATTGTGCCTGACTAGGTCTTTTAGGTAGGTTTCACCTGCTTTTATAATCCGGGGTGTTCTCTGTGTTCTGATTGCAAATAGGCACTGTCAGATCTTGATTAATGGTTTTCCTAGTATGGTTGCCTTGGTAGCTGTGTGAAGTCTAGAATTCTATCTCTCCCAACACCTGTGGAAACAGAGCAAATAATATGAACTCAGCCTATCTAATTTGGATGTCAGACCTTGAATATCTGGAGGAAAGGAGCTTTTTACATTTTTTTTTTATAAAATGCTATTTTAATTTTATTATTTCTGAATACATGGGGTCTTTGTTGCTGTGTGCAGGCTTTCTCTAGTTGCAGCGAGTTGGGGCTACTCTCTTGCTGTGGAGCATGGGATGTAGGCACTCCAGCTTCAGTTGTGGCACACAGGCTTAGTTGCCCTGAAGCATGTGGGATCTTCCTGGACCAGGGATCCAACCCATGTCCCTTCATTGGCAGAATGAATTCCATTCATTGGATTTTTTGTTTACTGCTGAACCACTAGGGAAGTCCCAAGAAGTTTTAAATAAAATTTATTTTGTAGCCTTTAATTTTTTTTTTTTTTTTTGATTTGAGAAGTACATACAACAAATTCTATAGATTTAAGTATAAAGTTTGGTGAGTTTTGAAAAATGTATATACCCATGTAATAAACATCCCAGGATCCCAGTCAAGGTATGGAATATTTTCATCACCCTAAGAAGTTCCTTGGAGAAGGCAATGGCAACCCACTCCAGTACTCTTGCCTGGAAAATCCCATGGACAGAGGAGCCTGGTAGGCTGCAGTCCATGGGGTCGCTAGGAGTCAGACACAACTGAGCGACTTCACTTTCACTTTTCACTTTCATGCATTGGAGAAGGAAATGGCAACCCACTCCAGTGTTCTTGCCTGGAGAATCCCAGGGACAGGGCATCCTGGTGGGCTGCTGTCTGTGGGTCGCACAGAGTCGGATACGACTGAAGTGACTCAGCAGCAAGAAGTTCCTTTGAGCATCTTTTCAGTCTATGTCTGTACTCCCCTCAGGTTACACTATTCCTATTTCTAGCTTGGTGTATTAATTTTGTCTGTACTAAAACTTGATATAAATGAGATCATATGGTATACATTTCTTTGTGTCTGGTTTCTTTCATTCGTGATAAAGTTTTTGAAATTGATTAGTGTTTTGTTTTTATTATTGTTTTCTTCCTTTTTATTAGCAAGTTATATTTTATTGTACATTGCAGTTTATTTTCCTGTTGGTGGATATTTGTATTGTTTCCAATTTTGCGGGGGATAGGTTACATAGCTATTGAAGAAGGTGCTGTGTGCAAAGTCACTTCCCTCATGTCTGACTCTTTTGCGACCCTCTGGACAAGCTCCTCAGTCCATGAGGTTCTCCAGGCAAAAATACTGGAGTAGATTCTCATGCCCTCCTCTAGGGGATCTTCCTAACTCAGGGATTGAACCCATGTCTCTTATATCTCCTGGATTGGCAGGCGGATACTTTGCCACTGTTTAAAGCCCCTAATTTAATAATGGAATTGCTAAATAATAATGTAGGTGAGGATTTCAAACTCTAAGATTCTGACAAACATTTTTCCTCAGTGGTTGTATCATTTTAAGCTTCCACTAGCATCCAGTTATTCTGTATTCTCTCCAATGTTTTGGTAGTATTAGTCTTTAATTTTGGTAATTTTAGTGAGTGTGCAGTGGTATCTAACTGTGGTTTTAATTTGTATTTCCTTGATGCTGATGAAGTTAAACATCTTGTCATGCATTGTTTTGGCCATTTGTAAATCCTATTTGTGAAGCATCTATTGAAATCTTTTGCCTTTTAAAAGAAATGGGATGTTTGCCTTTTTATTATTATTATTTTTTTTTTATAATTTGTGTTTTTTACATTTTCCAAAGAAATCTTTGGCTATCCCAAGACCTCAAACATATTTGCCTGTGTTTTCTTATAAGAGTTTTGTGGTTTAGGTCATTATGCATGATGTAAAGTGTGGATCAATACATTTAAAAAAAATATGATAACCAGTAGATATAGTACTGTTTGTTGAGAAGGCTTTTCTTTCCCCATTGAATCACAGTTGGTGTATGTCAAATTCATTTGGCCATATATGTGCAGGGTAATTTCTGGACTTCATATTGTGTTCCACTGATGTATTTCTCTAATTTCATACAACCATCACAATGTCTTTATTTTTTTTAATTTTTATTTATTTATTTTAATATAAATTCATCTATTTTAATTCAAAGCTAATTACTTTATAATATTGTATTGGTTTTGCCATACATTGACATGAATCCACCACGGGATTCCGCCATCCTGAATTCCCCTCCCGCCTCTCTCCCCATCCCATCCCTCAGGGTCATCCCAGTGCACCAGCCCTGGCACCCTGTCTCATGCATTGAACCTGGACTGGTGATTCTTTTCACATATGATAATATACATGTTTCAATGCCATTCTCCCAAATCATCCCACCCTCGCCCTCTCCCACAGAGTCCAAAAGACTGTTCTATATATCTGTGTCTCTTTTGCTGTCTCACATACAGGGTTATTGTTACCATCTTTCTAAATTCCATATATATGCATTAGTATACTGTATTGGTTTTCTTTCTGGCTTACTTCACTCTGTACAATAGGCTCCAGTTTCATCCACCTCATTAGAACTGACTCAAATGCATTCTTTTTAATAGCTGAGTAATATTCCATTGTGTATATGTACCACAGCTTTCTTATCCAGTCATCTGCTGATGGACATCTAGGTCGCTTCCATGCCCTGGCTATTACAGACAGTGCTGCGATGAACATTAGGGTACACATGTCTCTTTCAATTCTGGTTTCCTTGGTGTGTATGCCCAGCAGTGAGATTGCTGGGTTATAAGGTAGTTCTATTTCTAGTTTTTTAAGGAATCTTCACACTGTTCTCCATACTGGGTGTACTAGTTTGTATTCCCACCAACAGTGTAAGAGGGTTCCCTTTTCTCCACACCCTCTCCAGCATTTATTGCTTGTAGACTTTTGGATAGCAGCCATTCTGACTGGTGTGAAATGGTACCTCATAGTGGTTTTGATTTGCATTTTTTCTGATAATGAGTGATGTTGAGCATCTTTTCATGTGTTTGTTAACCATCTGTATGTCTTCTTTGGAGAAATGTCTGTTTAGTTCTTTGACCCATTTTTTGATTGGGCCGTTTATTTTTCTGGAATTGAGCTGTAGGAGTTGCTTGTATATTTTTGAGATTAATTCTTTGTCAGTTGCTTCATTTGCAATTATTTTCTCCCATTCTGAAGTCTGTCTTTTCACCTTGCTTATAATTTCCTTTGTTGTGCAGAAGCTTTTAATTTTAATTAGATCCCATTTGTTTATTTTTGCTTTTATTTACATTACTCTGGGAGGTGGGTCATAGAGGATCCTGCTATGATTTATGTCGGAGAGTGTTTTGTCTATGTTCTCCTCTAGGAGTTTTATAGTTTCTGGTCTTATGTTTAGATCTCTAATCCATTTTGAGTTTCTTTTTGTGTATGGTGTTAGAAAGTGTTCTAGTTTCATTCTTTTACAAGTGGTTGACCAGTTTTCCCAGCACCACTTGTTAAAGAGATTGTCTTTTCTCCATTGTATATTCTTGCCTCCTTTGTCAAAGATAATGTGTCCATAGGTGCATGGATTTATCTCTGGGCTCTCTATTTTGTTCCATTGATCTATATTTCTGTCTTTGTGCCAGTACCATACTGTCTTGATGACTGTGGCTTGTTAGGCAGGTTGATTCCTCCAGTTCCATTCTTCTTTCTCAAGATTGCTTTTCTGGCCACAATGCAGTAATATTAGATCTGAATTACAGGAGAAAAACTATTAAAAATTCCAACATATGGAGGCTGAACAACACACTACTGAATAACCAACAAATCACAGAAGAAATCAAAAAAGAAATCAAAATATTCATAGAAATGAATGAAAATGAAAACACAACAACCCAAAACCTATGGGACACTGTAAAAGCAGTGCTAAGAGGAAGGTTCATAGCAATACAGGCATACCTCAAGAAACAAGAAAAAAGTCAAATAAATAACCTAACTCTACACCTAAAGCAACTAGAAAAGGAAGAAATGAAGAACCTCAGGGTTAGTAGAAAGAAAGAAATCTTAAAAATTAGGGCAGAAATAAATGCAAAAGAAACAAAAGAGACCATAGCAAAAATCAACAAAGTCAAAAGCTGGTTCTTTGAGAAGATAAATAAAATTGACAAACCATTAGCCAGACTTATCAAGAAACAAAGGGAGAAAAAATCAAATCAATAAAATTAGAAATGAAAATGGAGAGATCACAACAGACAACACAGAAATACAAAGGATCTTAAGAGACTACTATCAGCAATTATATGCCAATAAAATCGACAACTTGGAAGAAATGGACAAATTCTTAGAAAAGTACAACTTTCCAAAACTAAACCAGGAAGAAATAGAAAATCTTAACAGACCCATCACAAGCACGAAAATGGAAACTGTAATCAGAAATCTTCCAGCAAACAAAGGCCCAGGACCAGATGGCTTCACAGCTGAATTCTACCAAAAATTTAGAGAAGAGCTAACACCTATCCTACTCAAACTCTTCCAGAAAATTGCAGAGGAAGGTAAACTTCCAAACGCATTCTATGAGGCCACCACCACCCTAACACCAAAACCTGAAAAAGATGGCACAAAAAAAGAAAACTACAGGCCAATATCACTGATGACTATAGATGCAAAAATCCTTAACAAAATTCTAGCAAACAGAATCCAACAACACATTAAAAAGATCATACATCATGACCAAGTGGGCTTTATCTCAGGGATGCAAGGATTCTTCAATATCTGCAAACCAGTCAATGTAATACCATTAACAAATTGAAAAATAAAAACCATATGATTATCTCAATAGATGCAGAAGAAAGCCTTTGCCAAAATTCAACATCCATTTATGATAAAAACTCTCCAGAAAGCAGAAATAGAAGGAACATACCTCAACATAATAAAAGCTATATATGACAAACCCACAGCAAGCATTATCCTCAATGGTGAAAAATTGAAAGCATTTCCCCTAAAATGAGGAACAAGACAAGGGTGCCCACGCTCGCCACTACTATTCAACATAGTTTTCAAAATTTTGGCCACAGCAATCAGAGGATAAAAAGAAATAAAAGGAATCCAAATTGGAAAAGAAGAAGTAAAACTCTCACTGTTTGTAGATGACATGATCCTCTACATAGAAAACCCTAAAGACTACACCAGAAAATTACTAGAGCTAATCAATAAATATAGTAAAGTTGCAGGATATAGAATCAACACACAGAAATCCCTTGCACTCCTATAAACTAATAATTAGAAAGAGAAATGAAGGAAACAATTCTATTCACCATTGCAACAAAAAGAATAAAATACTTAGGAATATATCTACCTATGGCATCTGGTCCCATCACTTCATGGGAAATAGGGAAACAGTGGAAACAGTGTCAGACTTTATTTTTTTGGGCTCCAAAATCACTGCAGATGGTGACTGCAGCCATGAAATTAAAAGACACTTATTCCTTGGAAGAAAAGTTATGACCAACCTAGATAAGCTATTGAAAAGCAGAGACATTACTTTGCCAACAAAGGTCCATCTAGTCAAGGCTATGGTTTTTCCAGTGGTCATGTATGGATGTGAGAGTGGGACTGTGAAGAAAGCTGAGTGCTGAAGAATTGATGCTTTTGAACTGTGGTGTTGGAAAAGACTCTTGAGCATTCCTTGGACTGCAAGGAGATCCAACCAGTCCATTCTGAAGGAGATCAGCCCTGGGATTTCTTTGGAAGGAATGATGCTAAAGCTGAAACTCTAGTACTTTGGCCACCTCATGAGAAGAGTTGACTCATTGGAAAAGACTCTGATGCTGGGAGGGATTGTGGGCAGGAGGAGAAGGGGACGACAGAGGATGAGATGGTTGGATGGCATCACCGACTTGATGGATGTGAGTTTGAGTGAACTCCAGGAGATGGTGATGGACAGGGAGGCCTGGCCTGCTGCAATTCATGGGGCCACAGAGAGTTGGACACGACTGAGCAACTGAACTGAACTAAACTGAAAGATATAAAAGACCTATATATAGAAAACTATAAAACACTGGTGAAAGAAATCAAAGAGGACACTAATAGATGGAGAAATATACCGTGTTCAAGGATCAGAAGAATAAATATAGTGAAAATGAATATACTACCCAAAGCAATCTATAGATTCAATGCAATCCCTATCAAGCTACCAATGGTATTTTTCACAGAGCTGGAATGAATAATTGCACAATTTGTATAGAAATACAATGTCTTTAATTACTATACATTATAGTAAGTCTTAAGATCAGAGAGTGTACAAATCCTCCAAGTTAGTTCTTTTTCAAGATTGCTTTGGCTATCAGTGTCAACTTGTCAATTTCTATGAAAAATCTTGTGGAATTTTGCTTCGTATTGTATTGATCTATAGATCAATTTTGGAAGAGCTGATATAATTTTGAGTCCTCCAATTTACAAGCATGTTACCTCTGTTTATTAATCTTGGTCTTTGTCAGAAAGTGTGAAGGGTCTGAGATGTTATCCTACCTACAAGATAAAAGATTATCCAGTACAGTTTCATAGATACTGGTGGAAGATAAACTCCTTGATTAGAATCAAACGAGCTTATTATGCAAGCACAGCAGGCAGCATAAGCTTTATGTTTGTTTCATTTCTTTTACTCTGCAGTTCTTACTCTTGCCTGGAAAATCCCATGGATGGAGGAGCCTGGTGGGCTGCAGTCTGTGGGGTCGCTAAGAGTCGGACATGACTGAGAGACTTCACTTTCACTTTTCACTTTCATGCATTGGAGAAGGAAATGGCAACCCACTCCAGTGTTCTTGCCTGGAGAATCCCAGGGACGGGGGAGCCTGGTGGGCTGCCGTCTCTGGGGTCACACAGAGTTGGACACGACTGAAGCGACTTAGCAGCAGCAGCAGCAGTTCTATGAGCCCCGGTGGCTGTTGGGTACACAGGTCTGTGTCACAATTGAGGTATACCAAATTCAGGAAACTCTCAATCTTATGAGGGAACCACTGGCAAATCTGCCTAGCTTTTGCCCCAGAGGACACATTAGCATTAATATCCTGAATTGCAAGCAGAACTCTCATTTTCCCTAGAGGGAGATGTCATTCTGTCTCTTAAGCTGTTTGCTATACAAACATCCTTGAAAAGATAGTCCAAAGTAAAAGCTGTTCCAGGACATGCAGAAATAGAGGGATCCATGAAGACTTGTCCCTCAACAATTCCTATATACATTCTTGACTTCTGCTGAATTTTTCCATGAGTATGCTACTCTGTTGGTCACTCTTACTAATTTGATTGACAGGGGCTTGGATCCAATCCATTCAGTTTGCCTAATGTGACATTTAACTAAGGTTAATTTCAATGGGACTCCCAGTAGTATGCTGAAACCAGTCTGTAGTATTGACCTCAGCCATGCCTCCCTAGGGTACCAGGCCTAACAAGCCGAAGAAATTCCATAAACTATCAGTGTCTGTTTTAGAAAGCCAGGTAGCTTTCTTAAATTTCAGTATTGACTGTTCCACTGAGACAATACTACAGTTACAACAGGAAATATTAGCTATTGTGTAAATTCCACCATTGGCTCCAAGAAGGGAGTCTGCATGTGTGTGTTGCTTCAGTTACGTCCAACTCTTGTGACCCCATGGACTATAGCCTGCCAGGCTCCTCTGTCCATGAAATTCTCCAGGCAAGAATACTGGAGTTGGTTGCCATTTCCTTCCCCAGGGGATCTTCCTGACCCAGGGATTGAACCTGGGTCTCCCGCATTGCAGACAGACTCTTTACTGACTGAGCCACCAGGGAAGACCATGCCTCAAATAGATCCAGGTTAGCATCTTAATGGATTGACAGTGCTGATGGCAAGATAATTTCTTCTTCCCCTCAAATCTAACAGATCTTCAGAATGAATCTCAGTGGCCTGACTTGGTACATCTCTGTCCTTGAAGCAATTCTGTGGTCAGGATGATGGAATGTGCTAAGTCATTTGATCACCTCCAGAACCTTGGAATAAAGCCCAATTAAAATGTTTATAAAACTATCACTGCTGCTGCTGCTGCCTTTCCCAGGATGGATCTTGAGCAGTTGTCACTTGTGTTTGTCACCAGATCCCATATCAAGTCAAAGTCATAGGTCAGTGTCTAGCTACGAAAGAGGACTGGGTGAGTGGAAGTCTGCCTTTTAACTTTGATAGTGGGAAGGATCTCTGCCTCCCTTGGCTTCTTAGCTAGAGCTGCCTCCAAACTTAGAGGTTTGGATCTGGATGGCTAAAAAAGAATGACATAATCATTTGTGGATGACTTGTACTTGGGATGATAAACATACTAGAGAATTTATTTCAATTGATGCTTTGTGAATCCAAGTGGAGGGCAGTTAAGATTTTCAGTTAGTAATTAAATTTTGTTTTTGTTAGTTGTAATAACTTTCAAAGATACTAAAATTCCTGCTTCCTGTCTCATGTTTATATATTTAAATTCTTTTTTATACACAGTTTTGGTGATGAATAAGCCAAGAGACACCTTGGTGTCTGTTTGTGTTTCATGTAACAGTATGAGATTTTGGAGATTCTGTTAACTGCCTTGTGGAGTTATGATTCATCCTATGTGAGGTCTTGCTTTCTGGAAAATGACTTCCCCAAGCATACCCCTTGGTGTTAAATAGGGAAGGGTTCTAAGGTTAAATGTGTTTGCTTGAAACTAAAATAAACAAACTCTTTTAGTGTAGGGCTTTTTAGAGTTGTTAACATGTATTGTAAATCATCAAAAAGGGACTCTCATGCAGCATTTCCCAAACTTATCTCACAGTAGAGTGCCAGGTTGGCTCAGTCCAGCTAAGTTAGAAGATTTAGGACTATTGCTACATTCCATTGTGTTTGGATGTGGAACATTTTCCTCAAAAGCATCACTTAGGACCAGTGGTTTAGGGAACACAGTTTGGAAAACTCCAGACTAAGTTCACAAATAAAACCACATTAACTTGTGGATTCATGGTCTGTTTATGTTCAAGGCCAAAAAGTTTATTGTGACTTCAGTGTTAAGGTCACCGGCTAAGTGTTATCAGTGTAATTATAAAATTCCCTGGTTGCTCAGTGGTAAAGAATTTGCCTACAATATAGGAGCTGTGGGTTCGATTTGTGGCTCAGGAAGATCCCCTGGAGAAGGAAATGGCAATCCACGTCAGTATTCTCGCTTGGGAAATCCCATGGACCAAGAAGCCTGGCAGGTTATAGTTCAATGGGTTGCAAAGAGTTGGACATGAATTAGCAACTAAACAATGACAAGTATGTATTTAGAAGATTGTTTACAGCTATGTTTTGAACACCCACCTTTGATCATAAGTTATACTTTTTACATGGAAGTTTTAAGTGTCAGTGAATATATACAAACAAATATATTTATCAGATCAGATCAGTCGCTCAGTCGTGACCGACTCTTTGTGACCCCATGAATCACAGCACGCCAGGCCTCCCTGTCCATCACCAACTCCTGGAGTTCACTGAGACTCACGTCCATCGAGTCAGTGATGCCATCCAGCCAACTCATCCTCTGTCGTCCCCTTCTCCTCCTGCCCCCAATCCCTCCCAGCATGAGAGTCTTTTCCAATGAGTCAACTCTTCGCATGAGGTGGCCAAAATACTGGAGTTTCACAGGGCTGATCTCCTTCAGAATGGACTGGTTGGATCTCCTTGCAGTCCAAGGGACTCTCAAGAGTCTTCTCCAACACCACAGTTCAAAACCATCAATTCTTTGGTGCTCAGCCTTCTTCACAGTCCAACTCTCACATCCATACATGACCACAAGAAAAACCAAAACCATAGCCTTGACTAGACGAACCTTTGTTGGCAAAGTAATGTCTCTGCTTTTGAATATGCTATCTAGGTTGGTCATAGCTTTCCTTCCAAGGAGTAAGCGTCTTTTAATTTCATGGCTGCAGTCACCATCTGTAGTGATTTTGGAGCCCAGAAAAATAAAGTCTGACACTGTTTCCATGTTTCCCCATCTATTTCCCATGAAGTGGTGGGACCAGATGCCATGATCTTCATTTTCTGAATGTTGAGCTTTAAGCCAACTTTTTCACTCTCCTCTTTCACTTTCATCAAGAGGCTTTTTAGTTCCTCTTCACTTTCTGCCATAAGGGTGGTGTCATCTGCATATCTGAGGTTATTGATATTTCTCCCAGCAGTCTTGATTCCAGCTTGTGTTTCTTCCAGTCCAGCGTTTCTCATGATGTACTCTGCATATAAGTTAAATAAGCAGGGTGACAATATACAGCCTTGATGTACTCCTTTTCCTATTTGGAACCAGTCTGTTGTTCCATGTCCAGTTTTAACTGTTGCTTCCTGACCTGCATACAAATTTCTCAAGAGGCAGAGCAGGTGTTCTGGTATTCCCATCTCTTTCAGAATTTTCCACATATATAAATAAATATATAAAAATATATTTATATATATAAATACAAATATATACAAATATATATATAAATATAGATAGATACATTTGATTATATAATTTCATATTGAAATAAACTGATTTTAGAGCTATATAAAACTTCAGTTAAGGACAGATAGGTCCAAGAAGAAGAGAGATGGACCTGTACTCTCTAGGTTTCTAAACAGTACCCTGCCTCCAGGATGACATTGTCATGGATGTTAGGCTCACCCAGGTTTCACAAGGCAGGCTTCCCAGGTGGCTCAGTTGTAAAGAATCCACCTACCAGTGTAGGAGGCACAGGTTTGATCCTTGGTTTGGGAAGATGCCCTGAAGAAGGGAATGGCAACCCACTCCAGTATTCTTGCCTAGGAAATCCCATGGACAGAGGAGCCTGGCGGGCCCACAGTCCATGGGGTCGCTAAGAGTTGGATACAACTGAGCGACTAAACAACAACAACAACAAGGTTTAACAATTGGGTCAGTTGATTATTCTGGGCAAACCATTGTCTCAACTTGAGTGCTACCTCAAAAACGATGGATGAGGATTAAATAGAGGACTCTTCACTGTTAAAGGACCAGATGATATAAGGGAAGAGAGAGAAATCAGGAAATGTGCAATTTATGTTAAATCAGAGAAAACAATTCTAATGACTTGGAGGAGTACAAGTACTTTTGTACATTTATTTGTGGGTATTGGATACTGAATATGAGAATTTTTATATAAAAATTATTCACTCAGAAACCCTGTATCATCATCATCATTGCCATCATCATCACCATATTCTGCTATCAGTTGCTAGACCATTTACTATGAAAGAGGAACATTATTGCTTCAATTCTGATATTTTAAACGTGGTGGAATTTTAGGTGATGGAAGAGGGAAGCTCCTAAATGGGAAGCTAGTTTTGAAAAGAGTTAGCTTTTGTTTCTGCTTGCACCCAGTCAAAATAGTCAATTCAGTGAGAATTCTCTCTTAACTGATCTGTCCAGTTGTTTGTGAGTCAGCCAGAATTTCCCTGTACTTTGAGGAGTATAACTGATTGATGACAGTCTGCAGTATTGCTCCAAGTAGGGTAAAACCTGAAAATGTTATTCAGGTGTACCAATGGCCTGTTAGCTTTGTGTAATTATATTTAATATTCAAATAGACTGCCTTTTTATAGATATGAAAAGGGAGGCTAGTAAACATTTGCTTGGAGGCTTTTCTTTCTGGCATCTACTGCTGTTGGTGTATTTATCTATGTATTTAAACATGTTCATCATTGTGAATGAGCATAGCCTGCATATCTCTGATGTGAATGTTGTTTGTTACTGAATTGCAGATCAGTATTTTTGAAAGCTGGGAGATAAACAGGACAACTTCATCCCATAAATCTTACCACCTGACTCATCAAATTGAAGTTCCTATTGAAACAAGGAAAACATCTTTAATCATGAAAATATTTGGAAACTGCAAGCATATCTCTATTTGGAATTTGGGAGATAATTAAAATGGACAAGTTATGATTGATTAGCTCATAAAGAATGGGTTCATTAAAAGGCAGTTGGTTCTCTTTTTATCCTATGTCAACACCCCATCAATAGGAATTAAGAAAACAGCATAACTGGGTTCTAGCTCCTTGCTGAGGGCAATTAATCAGAAGAGTGGGGACATAAATTGAAATGATGCCAAAGAAATCAACCTGTTTTTCCATCTACCTTTATCTTTGTTACTTCTTATAGACCATTTTAATATTTTGATGGTTGATTTGTGTATTAGTTGATAGATTTTAGGGGAAATTCTCAGGTATTTTGAATTTTTACATTAATAAATAATAATTTTTACATTTTCATATTAATAGGTTTACTTTACTAGAAACAAACTTGTAAGGTATATGATTATTCCTTTAATTCAAATATGAGAAATATTTGTTTTATTCTAGTTTTTAAAGTAGTGAAGAGCTATTTTTATCTTGAAATGCTGTAACAGAACATTAAGACTCCTTAAAACCTTTGGAGGAAAGGCTAGGGTTTTAATACATAAATGTTAATAATATGAAATGCCATATGGGTAGAAAAATAAAAGCATAAAATCAATTCTAAAAAGAAAACTGTCAATATTCTCTGACAACCTGTTACTCGTTACCTGATATGAATCTTCAAAAAGGTTTGTGTGTTCTACTTTGTATGGCTCCAGTTCAATTTCAATTTATTTTTAAAATTAGTTTGGAAGGGCAGCCGCCAGGCACACAGATAATACAGCCGATGCTGTCATTTGGCAATCTGGTTCTGACTACCAGGTTGGTTTTTCCTGCTCCCAGATTCTCAGTCATTGAGACTCTTGTGTTTCTTGTATATTACTTTGAGGTAATTTTATAAGCAAATCCTATGCCAACCACTCAGGCTGACACTTGAGAGAAAAGGTTAACAACAGATTCTCCTGTAGTCATTTGAGAAAGTTAACATTTGAGTTCTCAAAAAGATGATCAGTCCAATGAGTGTTAGCACTTGGATTTTCACCCTTTAGGAGTGTGTATATTTTAATATTGGCTTATTTTCTAGCCCCTTTGGAGGACTAGGTACTATATTGCCATACTTTTTAAAAATCTTTTTTTTTCCCCACTTTTTAAAATTTCTAATGGAGGATAATTGTTTTACAATGTTTTACATTATTTTACAACGTTGTACTGGTTTCTTCCATACAACAACGTGAATCAGCCATAAGAATACACGTCTCCTCCCTCATGAACCTCCCTTCTTGAACCTCCTTTCCACCTCTCTATGTTGTCACAGAGCACTGGGTTGAACTCCCTGTGTTATACAGTAACTTCCCGTTCAGTTCAGTTCAGTTCAGTCGCTCAGTCGTGTCCGACTCTCTGCGACCCCATGAATTGCGGCACGCCAGGCGTCCCTCTCATTAGGTGTTTTATATATGATGATGTATGTCTTTCAATGCTGCTCTTTCAATTCATACCCCTCTCCTTTCACTACTGTGTCTGCAAGTCTGTTCTCTATGTCTGCATCTCTAGTCCTACCCTGCAAATAGGTGCATTAGTACCATTTTTCTAGATTCCATATGTACACATTAATATGTGATATTTGTTTTTCTCTTTCTGACTTACTTCACTCTGTAATAGGCTCTAGGTTCATCCACCTCACTAGAGCCAACTCAAACTCATTCCTTTCTATATTACCATACTTTTAAATAATAAAATTATTCCAAAGAACTCTGAGAATAATTATAAATAGCTAAATTGACACCTTTGTTGAGATTTAAAAGAAGATTCCAGAATCTTTGATTGTTTAGCTTTTTTTTTTTTTTAACCTCAGAGTGTTTTGGTCTCCAAATGCAATCAGGGGTGAACTGGCTTCACAATTAATGACCTAATTTTGCAGCACTGCATGCTGCTCCCCAACATTGATCTGACTGGGAGGCAAGTCTGTTAAATGTGATGTCAGCAGGAATTATTTTGACAGCTGCCAGAAGCAGTAACATAAGACTCAGGAGGTTTTCATTTTAGAGTGTGGTGGTCTAGAATATTGGTCTGGTATATACATACTAATGGACAATCCAGGGTAGTAGCACAGTATTTAAGAGAAGAATCCATAAGGAAAAGTGATCACATTAATGGAGCATTGGGAGCTAAGGCTGAAACACACAAAAATATCCTCTTTAATGTCAAATTAGAACAACAGAATCCAAGCACATTCTTCCTTTTGATGGTCTCTGGTATTGCTTTACTGGCATGAAAAGTGATTCCGAACCATATGAAATGCCATCTCTGATACATGGAGTATTGGCTGTTGACAGGTCCCTCTTAATCTGAAGAGAGTGCTTCTGCGGATGGGCTGCAGTTTTCATTCTCAGGATTGATGATCCAACATCAGATTACATGATAAACTTGCTCAAAGCATGGTCTTGTGTTTTCTGACACTGTTAGATAAACATTCAGTGCCTGCATTTCAGAGTGGTAACACAAGGATGAATCAAATAGCAAATTAAATTTAGGTATGCCATCTGCTGCCTTTATTTTATGAATTCCAGCCCATAGGATATTGACTGGGCATGAATGTATAAGCCGTTGTCTTTTATTGTTGGACTTACCACAAACATTGGACAAATGTTCATCCATGCTGTCGGTCTTCTTAGAAAGAGTAAGATTCAGCAAAAATGAATTGTTTTCAGTTGTTGTAAGTTTTTCGTTTTAATAAAAATAACCCTCAACAGAAGAAAAAACAGCATGTACTCATTTCTCCAAGTGCAACATCTCAGCAGGCTTTAGGAACTCATCCACAAGGGGTAAATTGTTTAATGCGTAATTGTAAGCAGAACTGTAAAAAGCCATATTAAGCTTTCATGATTTTATTCTCTTCTTCTGGTGAAAGATCATTACTTCTCCCTGGGCTCCCAATGGTTAAGCCTCTTACAACGTTTCCATTTCCAAGAAAGTTCTTGATTTCTTCTGCTGGTGATTCTTACGCCGTGTCTTTCCTTCACCACGGTTTCTTTAAGAAATGATGTTTTTCCAAATGTTTTTGAGGAAATTTTCTTATCTCTTTCCAAAACCTAAATTTTAAAACATCTCCATTTTGGAAGGACAACAGGTATATTATCTTTGAGCAGTTTAATATAAAGTATGAATTTATAGACCTGAAATTACAGTTTGGGGCTATCGTTCTTTTAATACCTGTTTCCAGTTCTTTAGCAGCATTTGCTCAGATGCAGTGGTTACCAGGATTAGTAAGAACTGCTTTTCAAGGACTTTTATAGATTTTTAGCCCACACATAAAACGAGTTCTCTGTTTCTGAGGCTAATAAAAGTCTTAATGATATGTGCATCCAACAGATGGGACAGAGGACAATTTTGGCAGTGGACAGTTGAAATCTGCCCTCGGTTTTTTATATAAGGCTCTTGCTAAAGTCAATAAAAGGTAATTTTCACACACGATTTAGTCCAGAGTATAAAATATGGGAAAGAGGGGCTGGTTTAAGTCCAATGGGCATAAGGGTAGCAGTTGGTAAAAGTTTTGTTTGATGGCAAATTGTAACCAACAGACTGACAAGTTGATTAAGAGTGACACGTGGTGATCAATGGCAGGGCTTCAGGGGCTGAGAGAATGGCAGAGCTGAAGTAATTATTCCCAAACATATTTTGGCATAAGCCTTGATGGTTTTTTTTTTTTTTTTTGGTGATGATTTTTTAAAAAGCTCTCTCTTTTTCTCTTTTCTGTTTCCAGTCTTTCTTTTTTTTAAAAAAAAAAACTAATTTTTATTGCAATATAGTTTCTTTACAATGTTGCATTAGTTTCTACTGTACAGCAAAATGAATCAGCTCTGTCACTGGTACCCACATTTTTTTCTTGGCCGTCCCATGCAACATGCAGGATCTTAGTTCCCTGGCCAGGGATGAGATCTGTGTGCCCTTCATTGAGAGTACAGAGTCTTAACTACTGGACTTCCAAGGAAGCCCTCATACCCATTCTAAAACTCATTCATTTCCTCATTTCAGATTAGCCTTTTGTCCATCAAATGAAAATTTTACAAAAATTAATCCCTCATGAGATTACCTTAAAGGTATCAAGCAGATTCAGAATATAGTGTCCATTCCTGCCATGCAGGGTCTGGTGTGTGGCTCAAATCTGCTGATGTGAAAGAGTGACTCCATATATTCATCCTGTTTATGGGAGGGGATGTTATGTTTAATGCAGATAAGACTTTAAAGGGGGTGACAAAGAGTCTAGAGACAGGTTCATAGGTGAAAATAATGGAAGCTGTCAGGACTTTATTCTTTCATGCACTTATTAAATGAATTGTTAATGATTTATGCATAGCTTAATAGCTTCATGTATTTTGGGAATTAAAAAAGAGTCAGCAATATTTTTGGCATGCATTATTTTATTTGATGTCAGTGATCTCTGAATATGGTTTAAATACCTGTGGTGGATTCATGTTGATATATGGCAAAACCAATACAATATTGTAAAGTAAAAAAAAAATGTATGCATGGTAGGTATACTGAACAGTTTTATATTTTAGCTCATATTATTGTTCAATCTTAAAAGGCAGGTACTGGAACTCTGGCTTTCCCAATGGCTCAGCGGGTAAAGAATCTGCCTGCAATGCAGGAAACACATGAGGTGCGGGTTTGATCCCTGGCTTGGGAAGAACCCCTGGAGGAGGAAATGTCAACCCACTCTAGTATTCTTGCCTGAAGAGTCCCATGGACAGAGGAGCGTGGTGGGCTACATACAGTCCATTAGTTGCAAAGGGCTAGACACGACTAACACACACTGTAATTTACACACCAAAAATACATGACAAATGAGAACTGGGCTTAGAGTCACGGAATTAATGATATTTTGTTGGACTACTGCAAGATTTCTTAATCTTAGCATTATTGACATTTTGATTCAGTTCAGTTCAGTTGCTCAGTCATGTCTGACTCTTTGTGACCCCATGAACTGCAGCATGCCAGGCCTCCCTGTCCATCACCAACTCCCAGAGTTCACTCAAACTCACATCCATCGAGTTGGTGATGCCATCCAACCATCTCATCCTCTGTCATCCCCTTCTCCTCCTGCCCACAATCCCTCCCAGCATCAGAGTCTTTGCCAATGAGTCAACTCTTCTCATGAGGTGGCCAAAGTACTGGAGTTTCAGCTTTAGCATCATTCCTTCCAAAGAACACCCAGGACTGATCTCCTTTAGGATGGACTGGTTGGATCTCCTTGCAGTCCGAGGGACTCTCAAGAATCTTCTCCAACACCACAGTTCAAAAGCATCAATTCTTCGGCGCTCAGCTTTCTTCACAGTCCAACTCTCACATCCATACATGACCACTGGAAAAACCATAGCCTTGACTAGATGGACCTTTGTTGGCAAAGTAGTGTCTCTGCTTTTCAATATGATATCTAGGTTAGTCATAACTTTTCTTCCAAGGAGTAAGCGTCTTTTAATTTCATGGCTGCAATCACCATCTGCAGTGATTTTGGGGCCCCCCAAAATAAATTCTGACACTGTTTCCATGTTTCCCCATCTATTTCCCATGAAGTGATGGGAC
Source organism: Bos indicus (assembly GCF_029378745.1). Taxonomy (NCBI): domain Eukaryota; kingdom Metazoa; phylum Chordata; class Mammalia; order Artiodactyla; family Bovidae; genus Bos; species Bos indicus. The sequence goes on from NC_091760.1 coordinate 119,775,225, forward strand.
GAGATGCCATGATCTTCGTTTCCTGAATGTTGAGCTTTAAGCCAACTTTTTCACTCTTCTCTTTCACCTTCATCAAGAGGCTTTTTAGCTCCTCTTCACTTTCTGCCATAAGGGTGGTGTCATCTGCATATCTGAGGTTATTGATATTTCTCCCAGCAATCTTGATTCCAGCTTGTGCTTCTTCCAGCCCAGCGTTTCTCATGATACACTCTGCATAGTAGTTAAATAAGCAGGGTGACAATATACAGCCTTAGTGTACTCCTTTTCCTATTTGGAACAAGTCTGCTGTTTTTTTTGATTGTGGTTGTCGTTCTCTGTTTGAGGACTATCCTGTGCATTTTAGTCTGTTTAGCAACATTCCTGGACTCTGCCAGTTAGATGTCAGTAGTAACCCCCCCACGCCCTCTGTGTTATGACAGCTAAAAATGTCTTCAGATTTTGCCAAATGTCCTCATCCAGGGCTAAACCTCTCCTGTTGAGAACCACTGATCCACTGATGGATGAGCTTGCTTCCAAGTCAAGCTAAGGCTTCTGAGCTTTAGTAAGACTATAGACCCAGATGAAGAGGCCAATCAGGAAGAAGGCTTACATGTAATATGTTTAGATTAGACATCAGTCATGACTTTTTGATGGTTACATCAGCACCTGTGAGAACTCATCCGAGCATTCAGTCATAAGACAATATCAGTGATAGTGAGATTATTACATGCCAGCCCTGGAGCACAATGCTTGCTCTGGTAGATTATTTTCTGGAACTGAGCAGTAAAGAGAGGTTGGTGGCTTTGTAGGCAGCTGTGGTTTTGTGAGGTGAAGTGAGTGGAACAACTGTGCATGCGTGTAAGTCACATCAGTCGTGTCTGACTCTTTGTGACCCTATGGACTGTAGCTCACCAGCCCCTCAGTCTCTGGGCTTCTCCAAGCAAGAATACTGCAATGGGTTGCCATGCCCTCCTCCAGGGGATTGTTCAGACCCAGGGATTGAACCCGTGTCTCCCAAGGCTCCTGCATTGCAGGTTCTTCACTGCTGAGCCACCAGGGAAGCCCCAGAACAACTGTACCCAGGGCAAAAGAAACCCTGAAACTTGCCCTGAGAAGTGGAAGCTGAGATGCTACAAACTAGAAAGCAGCAGCTGCTGCTGCTAACTCGCTTCAGTCATGTCCGACTCTGTGTGACCCCATAGACAGCAGCCCACCAGGCTCCACCGTCCCTGGGATTCTCCAGGCAAGAACACTAGAGTGGGTTGCCATTTCCTTCTCCAATGCATGAAAGTGAAAAGTGAAAGTGAAGTCGCTCAGTCATGTCCGACTCTTCGCGACCCCATGGAGTGCAGCCTACCAGGCTCCTCGCTGAGTACAAAGAGGGTGGCAATTACTGAGTGAGATGCTTTTCTTCACTAGAAGTACCTTGAGTTCTTTCAAGTTCCTTAGTGTTTATTCCTTCTGAACAAGCACTGAACAATCTACAAGCACTTCCAGTCCCCTAGGGAAACCTGAGTTCCCTGGCACAGTCCAGCTGGGCCGGGAGCCCATGACCACAGTAAATGGAGTGATGCTTTCTCACTGTTCCCCACATTTCTTGGGCTTAATTTCTTCTGCCCTTTCCCAGTGAAGACAGGCTGGGGCAGGGGCAACTAGGAGCTGAGTACTTCTAATTTCTTTCTGTTTTGGTTATGATACTACCTCCACAAAGTGAAGTAAAGAAGAGGGACACATTCTTTGCTAAAGTCTTGCCTCTTTGTGATCCAATTAAATGACATTTGTTATCCTTGACATTGGGCTTCCCTGATGGCTCAGTGGTAAAGAATCTGCTTGCAATGCAGGAGACCAGGGTTTGATCCCTGGGTTGGGAAGATCTCCTGGAGAAGGGAATAGCTACTTACTTGCAAAGAGTCAGACACTGAGTGACTCACACACACACATACACAAACACACACCCTTGAAAGTTCCGTGTAACACGTGCTGGACTTCAGTCCACCTAATACTGTTAGGAAAAATCTGTGCAAGCTGCAGGCATCCTTCTTATTTATATTGCTTAATTTTACATTTCACGCATAGTTTTAAAGGAATGTGTTTTAAAAGCATATTGTGTTTATTTAGCTTCTTCCCTGGTATGTGTTTGGAATTTTAAAGAACCAATATAATTTGCTGATTTCTAAGCTATAGAATTCTTAAAAATATGTAGCTGCTCACTAGGTGATTTAAAAGAGGGTGGTTCAAGACTGAACAGTGTTTCTTAATTTGAAGTGAGATTGTGCTTCAGTGAATGTGAATGCTGAGGATATTTCAGAGGTAGGGGAATGTGGGTAATTATTGAAAACCTGCTTGGTTAGTTGCTCAGACCTTTTAATAACAGACTGTTTCAAGTTGGTTTTGGTCTTTCCAGGCGCTGCTGCTGCTGCGTCGCTTCAGTTGTGTTCGACTCTGTGCGACCCCATAGACGGCAGCCCACCAGGCTCCCCCGTCCCTGGGGTTCTCCAGGCAAGAACACTGGAGTGGGTTGCCATTTCCTTCTCCAATGCATGAAAGTGAAAAGTGAAAGTGAAGTCTCTCAGTCGTGTCCGACTCCTAGCGAGCCCATGGACTGCAGCCTACCAGGCTCCTCCGTCCATGGGATTTTCTGGGCAAGAGTACTGGAGTGGGGTGCCATTGCCTTCTCCATTCCAGGCGCTATAGTTGCCCAAATGCACTAAGCATTTTCAAACACCTGTGCCCTTACTTGTGCTCTGCCAGATGCTTGAAATAGATCCATTTAAAAAAAGGTTTATTTATTTGGCTGTTTTGGGTCTTAGTTGCATTGTGTGGGATCTTTAGTTGCAGAGTGTGAACTCTTAGTTGTGGTATGTAGGATCTAGTTCCCTGACTGGGAATCGAACTCAGGCCCTCTGTATTGGGAGCATACAGTCTTAGCCACCGGGCTACCAGGGAAGTCTCTGAAATAGCTTCCTTACTGAAGTCCAGCTGAGGAAATTCTTCACCTCCATCCCACAGTTTATCGAATCCAAGACAAACTGTCCCCTTCCCCATTTTAATGTGTATCAATTTGCTCTGATTCTTACAATGAATAGCAAATTGTAATCAAATGTGTGACTTCTTTTTTCTTCAGTTCATTTCAGTTCAGTTCAGTCGCTCGGTCGTGTCTGACTCTTTGCGACCCCGTGGACTGCAGCATGCCATGCTTCCCTGTCCATCACCAACTCCCAGAGCTTACTCAAACTCATGTCCATCGAGTTGGTGATGCCATCCAACCATCTCATCCTCTGTTATACCCTTTTCCTCCTGCCTTCAATCTTTCCCAGAATCAGGGTCTTTTCAAATGAGTCAGCTCTTCGAATCAGGTGGCCAAAGTATTGGAATTTCAGCTTCAGCATCAGTCCTTCCAATGAACATCCAGGACTGATCTCTTAAGGAGGGACTGGTTGGATCTCCTTGCAGTCCAAGGGACAAGGGCGTCTTCTCCAACACTACAGCTCAAAAGCATCGATTCTTCGGTGCTCAGCTGTCTTTATAGTCCAACTCTCACATCCATACATGACTACTGCAAAACCATAGCTTTGACTAGATAGACCTTTGTTGGCAAAGTAATGTCTCTGCTTTTGAATATGCTGTCTAGCTTGGTCGTAACTTTTCTTCCAAGGAGCAAGCGTCTTTTAATTTCATGGCTCCTGTCACCATCTGCAGTGATTATGGCGCCCCCAAAATAAAGTCTCTCACTGTTTCCACTGTTTTCCCATCTATTTGCCATGAAGTGATGGGACCAGATGCCATGATCTTCATTTTCTGAATGTTGAGCTTTAAGCCAACTTTTTCACTCTCTTTCACTTTCAGCAAGAGGTTCGTTATTCTTTGCTTTCTGCCATAAGGGTGCTGTCATCTGCATATCTGATGTTACTATATTTCTCCCGGCAGTCTTGATTCCAGCTTTTGCTTCATCTAGTCTGGCATTTCGCATGATGTACTCTGAATATAAATAAGCTGGGTGACAAAATATAGCCTTGACATACTCCTTTTCTGATTTGGAACGAGTCTGTTGTTCCATGTCCAGTTCTAACTGTTACTTCCTGACCTGTATACAGATTTCTCAGGAGGCAGGTCAGATGGTCTGGTATTCCCATCTTCTTGAGAATTTTCCACTGTGTGTTTTGATCCACACAGTCAAAGGCTTTGGCATAGTCAATAAAGCAGAAGTAGATGTTTTTCTGGAACTCTCTCGCTTTTTTGGTGGTCCAATGGATGTCGCCAATTTGATCTCTGGTTCCTCTGCCTTTTCTAAATCTAGCTTGAACATCTGGAAGTTCATGGTTCACGTACTGTTGAAGCCTGGCTTGGAGAATTTTGAGCATTACTTTGCTAGCGTGTGAGATGAGTGCAATTGTGTGGTACTTTGAACATTCTTTGGCATTGCCTTTCCTTGGGATTGGAATGAAAACTGACCTTTTCCAGTCCTGTGGCCACTGCTGAGTTTTCCAAATTTGCTGGCATATTGAGTGCAGCATTTTCACAGCAGCATCTTTTAGGATGTGAAATAGCTCAACTGGAACTTCATCACCTCCACTAGCTTTGTTCGTAGTGATGCTTCCTAAGGCCCACTTGACTTCACATTCCAGGATGTCTGGCTCTAGGTAAGTGATCACACCATTGTGACTATATGAAGCAATAGTTTAGTTTGTAACTGATGGCGATTTAGATTTGATGAAATATAGCGTATGAATCTGCACTGCCAACATGTTGTCCAAGTAGAGATGTGCAGCAGTTGGGAGTGATTGTCTGGGTCTTTGGAGAGGTGAATGTACAAAGTACATGTACTCGTTCTAACATTGTCCAGAGTCTCAATCCTTTACAGCATCAACCCTAAGGCCTGAAAGCACATTCTTGACAGGTTGTGTAAAATCCACATTCCTGAGGATTGCTGAGGAACCAGTGAGGATGTAAACTTATAGAGTTGTGTAACTATCACTGAAATCCAAATTTTAGGACCTTTTTATTACCCCAGAGCGTTCTCTCAGGTTCATGTGCAGGTAATCACTGCTCCCATTTCCAGCTTGAAGCAGTCACTAATTTGCTATTTCCAGCGATTTTCTTTTTCTGGGCATTTTGTATAAATTGAATGCTATAATAAATGATCTTATTCACCTGGGTTATTTCATTTAGCATAATATTTCTTGATGTTCATCCATGTTGTAGTATTTATCAGTGGTGGTGGTTTAGCCACTGTCATGTCCGACTCTTTGCGACTGGATGGACTATAGCCTGCCATGCTTCTCTTTCCACTGTGGTGTATTGCCATTTCCTTCTCCAGGGGATCTTCCCGACCCAGAGATTAAAGCTGAGTCTCTTATACTGCAGGTGGTCTCTTGCTTTGCAGGTGGATTCTTTACTGACTTCATTCCTTTTAATTGCCAAATAATATTTCATTGTCTGAATGGGCCACATTTTGTTTATCCATTTACAGGTTCATGGGTGTTTGGGTTGTTTGTTCTATTTTGTTATTATGAATAAGAACATTCACATATAAGTTTGTCTTGATATATTTTTTTCATTTCTCTCGGGTAGACACAGAATAATTTCTTGATTGAACTATGGATTCTTGTCTCAAGAGCAGGGATGTTCTATTGACATCTTTGCAATTTTCTTTTTCACATGAGGTTGTATTGAAACCTTGAGTAATATACCTAAAAATTAAAATACTAATGAGTATGTGAATATGAGAAGTGCAGCTAAAAGGCTGTTAAAATTTATTTGGCATCTGGTACAATTTACTGTCATTCACTAGTAACTACCTCCAGTCTTCCTGTCTGGAATAAAAATGACATATACATTATATTTACTACTCTGCTAATACCACCAGAAAGCCTAGCAATTGTCATTTCCAGATTGCTCTGAGGCGACATAGCAATCTAATTCTTTAAAACTGTGTTCTTGAATGTATCATTTCATTGCCTCCTTTTTTGTCCTTTTGTGGTTGAAGGACATTTCACATTTGACAACTGGGATTTAAATTGATTCTTAAAGGGGCCAAGAGAAAAAAGTAATTTATTTTAAAATCTTTTCAGATCCAGAACAACATGAGGGATAGTTTATTAATTTGCCAGAGAAGTTAAGAGGTTGGAAAATTTCCCCAACCTTGATTTTCTCTGTTCCCTGTCTTCTTACAACTGCAGAGCAATCTAGAGTCCAGTTTTCCATTTGCACATCTTTGACGGTATGAATAAGGAAGATGTGATGATGGTGAAGGTTTAAATAATGTTAGCAATAACACTTATCAGGACATTTCTGCTAAATTATTAGTGATAGAATAAGACTCATGCTACGGTCATTTATTCATTCATTCATCTAGTCACTAAACTAGCCTCTCATTATTTTTACAGGTATTTATGTGACCATCTTCCATATGCTAGACACTGAACCAGGGACCTTAATTACAACTGTGAACAGCATTTTAAACTGTACATACTAAAGAGAGAACCTATTTAGCAGATTATTTTCCCAACTAATTAAAAAAGGAGAGTTAAATTGCTTTGGAAGGAGAAATTTGCAACTTTTAGTTACTTGATTTAAAAGATCTATGGGGTTTCCTTTCAGCTCTTTGGTATAATAGCCTGGTCAACAATTTTCCTGAATCACCTATGAGTTTGGCATTGAGCAACTTCTAAGATCAGGCAAAATATGACCAAGGACAAGAATAATCATTCTCTAAAGTGAAAGTTCCAAGGCCCCTCAGATAAGGCCTTTTGAACCCCATGTCTCTTATTGAAACCTGAGGAGAAAGATATAAATATTGTTCAAAAATAAAAATGCAAAATTAATTACAAGCATTTCATACAGAATAAAAAATGTGGTGCTGTGTTCTATTCATCTAAAATTCTTGCACATTTCTTTACACTATTGATCTTGCACAAGATGCTCAATGTTTGCTTCAGTCAAGTGGGACTCAATAGATACTTAGTTAAAAATGACTTGGGTACCAGGTTCCTGGATTAATACCCAGATAAAAAATGATTTAATTTTTAAATTCATACTTCTCTGCCTCAAAATGAGCGCTCATCAGATGACATCTAGGGAGTGAAACTTCTTATAATCTAGAAAATGCTTACCTAAATTTTGAGAAGAATGCCTAGAAACTAATGAAGGTATCATCTAAGAGAAAATTCATTTTCAACACAGACATATATCAAGTTACACGTCAAATGTATTAAATCCTAGTACACAGGGATATAGAGTAGTCCAGGGACCCTCCAAAAACAGTCTCACCTTAGTCCAACATCTATCCTACATTTCCCAAAGCGTGGACATCCATAATACTGGTTGAGGCATACCAGGGTCACTCTTATTTTTTCCTAGACTTTTCTTGCTGCTGCTGCTGTCAGTCGTGTCCAACTCTGTGCGACCGCATAGATGGCAGCCCACCAGGCTCTTCTGTCCCCGGGATTCTCCAGGCAAGAACACTGGAGTGGGTTGCCATTTCCTTCTCCAATGCATGAAAGTGAAAAGTGAAAGTGAAGTCGTTCAGTCGTGCCAGACTCTTAGCGACCCCATGGACTGGAGCCCACCAGGCTCTTCTGTCTGTGGGATTTTCCAGGCAAGAGTACTGGAGCGGGGTGCCAGACTTTTCTTACATAGCATTAAAAACCATTGAGCTCCAGTATTGTAATTTATAATAAGAAATATTTAGTCTTTGTCCCTATTCCTGGCACAGAGCTCCTAAAAAACCCTTGGAATTTCCTGAGTGATGAGAGCCATAAAGGTGTCTTGATATTCATAACAAATCCTTTTCAACCACATCTGAGTGAATGTTAATGAGGTGACTAACTAACCATGTAATTAGATGGTTGGAACTTTCTGTCCCACTTGCCTGACCTGGGGGTGGGGAGGGGAATGGAGGTTGAATCAATCACACCAATGGCCAGTGATTAATCAATTGTGCTTGTGTGATGAAGTCTTCCTAAAACCCCAAAAGGATGGAGTTTGGGGGGATTCTAGGTTGGTGAACACATGAAGATTCAGGGAGAGATGGCAACCCACTCCAGTACTCTTGCCTGGAAAATCCCATGGACAGAGGAGCCTGGTAGGCTGCAGTCCATGGGGTCGAGAAGAGTCGGACACAACTGAGCGACTTAGTAGTAGTAGTAGTAGTAGTAGTGTACCCAGAGAGCATGGACGCTTCCAGCCCCTTTCCTATGCATGTCTTCCACCTGGCTTTTCCTGAGCTATATTGTTTTATAATAAAGCAGTAATCTAGTACATAAAATGTTTCTCTGAGTTCTTTGAACAACTATAGAAAACTAATTGAACTCAAAAGAGGGGCGATGGGAACCTCTGGTCTATAGCTGGCCGATCAGAAACACAGTAATAACCTGGATTTGTGATTGGCATCTGAAGTGGGTGGGTGGGTGGGGGAGTGGGTAAGTCTTGCGGGACTGAACCCTTAACCTGTAGGGTCTGATGTGATCTCCAAATAGACAGAGTTAGAATTGAGTTAAATTGTAGGACACCCAGCTGGTGTCACATAAAATTGCTTGGTGGTATTAAAAACACATCAGAATACCAACCAGTGTCAAATGAGTAAGTGCAACTTAAAGATTCTCTATTTGTTAGTACACGTGTTTGCACATGGTCAGTCGTGTCCACCTCTCTGTGACCCCATGGACTGTAGCCCTACCAGGCTTCTCGGTCCATGGGCTTTCCCAGGCAGGAATGCTGAAGTGGGTTGCTACTTCTTTCTCCAGAGGATCTTCCTAACCCGGGGATTGAATCCCTGTCTCCTGAGTCTCCTTCAGTGGCAGGCAGATTCATTACCACTGAGCCACCTGGGAAGCCCTTTGTTAGTGCTTAAAATACTTTTTCTTTGTCAGCTGCCTCTTGTCATTCAGAAATTTTAATTTTTATTGTATCAAATCTTTCCATATTTTCCCTAATGTCCTCTGAGTTTTGAGTATTGCTTAGGGAGATAGGAGCTTCCCTGTTGGTGGTGGTTTAGTCGCTAAGTCGTGTCCGATGATTCTTGCGAACCTATGGACCGTAGTCTGCCAGGCTCCTCTGTCCCTGAGATTCTCCAGGCAAGAATACTGGAATGGGTTGCCATTTCCTTCTCCAGGGGATCCTAACGACTCAGGAATCAAACTTGAGTCTCCTGCATTGCATGCAGATTATTTACTGACTGAGCTACGGGGGAAGCTGGTTTTGTTAGTGCAATAGTTTCTAAATAGAAAGCTCTGTGTTTGGGTTTAAAATATCAGAAGAGGAATACAACTGTGTTTATTGTCTGCTGGGATTAGATCAGGGCTGATCTGAGTTCCATAAATATGCCTTCTCTACCATAGGTACACAGGGGAAAGTGGGGACTTTGGCTACCAAAGGAAGCAGCCCTAAGCAACACTCAGTCTCCTGTTTTCTCCTGGTGCCGTGCATATGCTGATGGTGGCCAGGTGGAGGATTTGGCTGGCCCAGCTAATTGCTTCTATCTAGAGGAATGATCGAACAGTGCAGTAAAAGTGTGTTACCTCTAGATACAAATTAAACAGCACTAAAGTGCACTTAGAAGAAATTAGCAAAGCTCCAGAATGGAAAGTGACGTTAAAAAATTCATTCTCTTTTTATTTCAATTTTACGATTAATGGGAAATGAATAAATGAAAAGACCAAGTAGAGAGAGGAAATAATAAGGGATTATTACCACAACACAAAGCTTTTATAGATATTGTGTTTGAATGGGCTGAATAAAGGAGATGTATTTTTAATCATTTCCCTAGTTTTAAAGATCACTATTATTTTAAAAATTATTATTTTGGAAATCCCCAGGCTAAGCCCGTGTACTTTGGATTTCAAAGTACAGCAACCACCAAGTTTTTATTTATTCTCACTAATAGAAGCAATGCTTCCTCTCCTTCTCTCTAGGTGGATGTTATTTTTCTTTATGTTGTTTCAAGGCAGATGACTTAGTCCCAGGCATAATATGAACTACTCATAGTTGAAGTTAAAATTTTACTTCTAACAATTTTGGTGTGTAAAAAATGGCACAACATTGGCACACCGTTGGTAAATATATCTCACAAAATATATGGAGAACAAAATAGATTCCTAAGCTGGTATAAGGCATTCCACAGTACACAAAATTCAACTGTCCTTTCTTCACACAGTATGATATATTATTCGATCAATTGAATGGATCAGTTAAAGACCATCACTGTATTATTTATGTATTATTACTCTGTGCCAGGCTTAGAACAACTAGCCATGGATTGTCTATCTTGGTCTTCATATTTGTTCTATGAATTACACCTACATTATATTTGAAGAAACTGAGACTCAGAAAAAACTGACTACTCAAGGTCACACAACTGGTCAGGGAGCCAAGAGCTGAGTTGGAAATGTTTCTTTGTACTTGAAGCAACAGGAAGGGAGACCTATGTAGTCCAGAAAGGGGAGAGTTATCTGGAAAAAAAAAGGATGTGATTTCAGGTGCAACTTTCACACAGAAGCTTCCGCCTGCCTCCTGATTGAGTCTTCTTCATGATGAATTAAGAACAAAATAGCACAAAAACCTTTATGTCAGGGGATTGAAGTGATGGGAAAAGATCTCATTTTCTTTGGCTAGGCAGCATAGTATTAACTGCTTTCCTCCAATTAGCACTTTTATAAATTATCATTATTTTTTCAGACAGTTTTCTACCCAGGTGTCTGAGTTTTTGGTTGCAAAATTAGTTCAGATGGTCTCACACAAAAGTATGTTAAATGTTGTTACATGTACTTTACTGAGATGAAATATTTAACATTTAATGAACTCCCTTTCCTCGTTGGTAAGTCTGATCTTTCTGGCACAATTTAAAAATAAATTTCATTTATGAGTCTCTTGTTTTACTAGTGTTCCCATATTTATTCAGTATTTTTTTTATTAACTTACATATTAAGGAATTTAACCATCTTCTGGATTAAACATCATGGCCCAGAAGGCTAACCAGAGAATTCAGTGGTCTCTAAGAGAGTAATCATATAAGATGCTTCTAGAATATTATTTGAGGAGGAGGTAATAAGTGTGTGTGTGAAGTATTGTTACACTTTTGAGTGCTGTGTATTTGAGGTATGTGGATAACAATTTTAAATGCTTGAATTTCCTTACAGTCTCAACCAGAAGATTTTTAGGGTTTTTTAAAATACTAATTTCTATAACAATATGGATTAACTAATATAACCTTAGTTTCTATAGGAAGAATTTGTTGTTTCAATGATAAAAAAATATGTCAAAATATTTTACTTTGGAGATTGGATGACTTTATTGACTGAATATTGACTAAAATTAGCAAATAATTGCCCATTTTCATTCTGAGCTGTGGAGACTGCTTCCTGTCTTTAACTGTGACAGAAAGGACTGGCTGGAGCAAGCCGCATTCACCTCACACCTTTGGCTACATTTCACGGTGCGTTTCTGCCTGTGCCCAAACCTCTGGTGTGTACCATCAGTCAGTTCAGTTCAGTTTACTCTAGTCGCTCAGTCATGTCCAACTCTTTGTGACCCCATGGACTGCAGCATGCCAGGCTTCCCTGTCCATCATCAACTCCTGGAGCTTGCTCAAACTTGTGTCCATTGAATTGGTGATGCCATCCAGCCATCTCATCCTCTGTCATCCCCTTCTCCTCCTGCCTTCAATCTTTCCTAGCGTAAGGGTCTTTTCTAAAAGTCAGTTCTTTGCATCAGGTGGCCAAAGTATTAGAGGTTCAGCTTCAGCATCAGTCCTTCCAATGAATATTCAGAATTGATTTCCTGTAGGATTGACTTGTTTGATCTCCTTGCAGTCCAAGGGACTCTCAAGAGTTGTCTCCAACACCACAGTTCAAAAGCATCAGTTCTTCGGTGCTCAGCCTTCTTTATGGTTCAACTCTCACATTCGTACATGACTACTGGAAAAACTTATAAGGTCCCTAAGGGTCCTATAAGTTATATTTGACTTACAGGGACCTTTGTCAGCAAGTGATGTCTCTGCTTTTAATACTCTGTCTAGGTTTGTCATAGCTTTCCTTCTAAAGAACAAGCATCTTTTAATTTCATGGCTGTAGTCACCGTTTGCAGTGATTTTGGAGCCCAAGAAAATAAAGTCTGTCACTGTTTCCATTGTTTCCTCATCTGTTTGCTGTGAAGTGATGGGACCAGATGCCATGATTTTAGTTTTCTGAATGTTGAATTTTTCCTGTACCTTTCTTCTTTTAAAGCAGGGTTCAGCATTAGATTGACAGAGAAAAATCAAGGAATTTGTTGGATTAAAAAAAAAATGTCATGCTTACTTCTTTTCACTTCAGACTCAAAGTTGGCGTATCCTTCAACTGTGAATTTAAGTTACAAGATAAAACACTGTTATATTAGCAACACTCATGATTTTGTCTTTCATACAAATAATAAATGTTTTGATATCATCACAGTGTGATTGTTGCAGACATTACCCGCTGTCACAGGTACTTTGAAATTATGGCAGTTACTAGACTTGTCACTAGATCTTCTTATTTCCTGTTTTAATAAAAAAGGCTATATCATACACTCGACTTTTAATATTTTAAACTGTATTTTAATATACAGTTTCCTTTTTAATCTCATGAATTTTATTTTATGCATTTAAAAATATTATTCTGAGATGGGATCCATAGGCATCACCAGGTAGAAAGGGGTGCAAGGCACAAAGACCTGGAGAAGGGAATGGACACCTACTCCGGTAGTCTAGCCTGGAAAATTCCATGGACAGAGAAGCCTGGTGGGTCCCAGTTCGTGGGGTTGCACAGAGTCAGATACGACTGACTAACACACTCAAAGGCACAAGAAAGGTTAATATCCTCTGCTGTACAGCAAAGCTTCCCATGTGAATGCATGTGTGTGTGCTGAGTTGCTCTGCTGCTGCTGCTGCTAAGTTGCTTCTGTCGTGTCCAATTCCTTGTGATCCTATGGACTGTAGCCTTCCAGGTTCCTCTGTCCATGGGATTCTCCAGGCAAGAAGAATACTGGTGTTGGTTGCCATAGCCTCCTCCAGGGGATCTTCTCCACCCAGGGACCAAACCCGTGTCTCCTGCTTTGGCAGGTGGATTCTTTACCGCTTACTCACCAGGGAAGCCCTCCCATGTGAATAGCTTCATAATATATCTGAGAAATTTATGCTGTCAGTCCTCAGGATGGCAGCTTGCAGCTGGAGCAACCTCACACCTATTGTGCCTTGTCTACACAATCATTAACTTCATGTATCTTGTGAGATGAGAAAGGTTGGGGAGCACTCTTGAGTTGCTCATGACTGGACTCTTTTAACACTGTTCTTCCAAGAATACCACACTTTTACACGTTATCTCCTACATGGTGTAATTATCTCTATTTCAGAGAAAGCAAGGGAATTTCCCAGACAAGAACACTGGAGTGGGTTTCCATTTCCTTCTCCAGGGAATCTTCCTGACTCAGGGATTGAACCTGCATCTCTTGTATCTCCTGCACTGGCAGGCAGATTCTTTACCACCAAGCCACCTGTGAAGCCATCTTAAATATGGGTAGCTCTAAAAGGATTAATTTCTTACCAGTACCCAAACTTCTTGTGACTTGATGACTTTTCCTTCATGTAGTCTCCCTTTTATTAGAGTCCCCAGTAGTATATGAGGTCACATTTTAATATATCTAAGAGTCGTACTCCATATGTCCTTTTCTACTCTCCTGTCCAGAATTTCTGTGCATGCCAGTTTCTCCTCAGTTCTTGAACAATAACATTAATAGAATAAGGGGCACTGTAGTTGATTGGTTTGTTGGTTCTTTTCATAGACTTCCAAAGTTTTCTCTGCGTCACTTGCTGAGTCCCCAGCTTTGCAGTAGAAGGCTTTAGTCCCTTTATTTTAAGCTGGGGTCCTTTTAACTTACATAACTCACTTTAAAAGTTTTTGTAGGCTATCTATGTATCAGGTAACAGACCACTGTACTTGAAAAAAAAAAAAATCCCTATTTGTTTTCCAGATAGATTTTTCTCTGTTTTTAATAGAGCCAGGTACTTAAATCTTTAGAGGTCTTAATAAAGAGTCTAAAAATCAACACCTTAAAAAAAAAAAAAAAAAGTTAATGGAATCCTCTCCTCTCTCCTCTTTAAACTCTAGCAAACAACAATAGGCCAAGGACTGTACAGAAAGTGTCACATTCAGATGAGTAATACTGGCCATCAGTGACATTTTCTATTTGGTATCTTGGAGACTGAAAATCGCTTGGTTTTCTTTATCTAGGCCACAGCTGTCTTGGGCCTGATTCCAATCATTTTGATCTGGTGAGGATTCTTTTTGGCAACAGAAATGCAGTAGAGGAGGGGCCATAATGACATGGTAGTGACAGCTGAAATGCATTTCCTCATTTTGATCTAGGTGAGTGTTCTCAGTAGTATTGCTGGAGACCAAATGCTTATTCCTCTCACACATCTAGGAAAAGATTTTTTAAAAAGAGGCCAAGAGGGTTTTTTTTTCCTCCATTAAACTGGACAAGGAACAGTTGTGAACCAGTGTTGGTTAATCCATCAAATTATAAAAGATGAAAATCAATAAACAGAAAAACACAAAGTACCCCAATGTGCCCACACTGTCTCAAAGGAGTTCTTTCATCAGGAGAGGCTGCATCACAGTAGATATGTTAGCCTAATTATGATGTATTTCCTTTTAACCAGTTTGTATGTAATAATTGAACACACATCTTCATAACAGGCTTCCCAGAGCAATTCATTAGTTCAGTAAAACAGTCTGAGTAATAGTTGGTTCATGCTTGCTTCATGATCATTTTGTTAGAAAAAAAAAAGAACAGCAGCTGTATTTCAGTGTAGATGGCCTTCTGAAACAGTTGATTTATCAAAATGAATTGATCTTGGCAGCTTCCTATTTGGAGCTTAGATAGAGAAACAAAATTAGAATTCAGTGCTGCTCACATAGCCAGAACAAAGTAGCGTTGGCTCGTTTTCCACAGACATTATGGCTTGCACTGTGGATAGATAGAAAATTCAGAATTTATCCACCCGTACAGATGAAGCCACATGTCTAAGTGACCAATAAATGGAGTGAAAGCATTCCCTGCTCTTCTCTGCTCCCATAGGAAAATTGGCAGGCCAATACCTTCTTTTAAACTTAGACATAATATCCTATCCCAAACCATGGAACAGTGATGGTAATATAACACATTCTAGCTTACTGGCAAAACAGTGCATTGAGAGAGTTAAAGGTGAGCTTGAAAAATGAGTGCCCCCCACCCCACAAATACACAGTAAAATGGATTCTCACTCTGGCTTCCGTAGGGTTGTACTTTGGAAAGATCCTCAGTCTCTTGGTGCATATCATTCTGATTTTTAACCATAGATCATAGCTTCACACAGCCGCATACATTCAAAACTTCTATCCGTTTCCAATCCACTTTCTCTTCTTAAAAACTGTGGCTTAATTCAGTTTAGCAGCTGCCTTCTTACAGCACATGCCTCCCAGATACACAGATTACATCGATAACTGGCCATCTGTGCTCAACAGTCACCCGTACCAGCTCCATATCTTTTTTTGGCTTCTCTTTCTGAGCTCTCAGTGGGGTACTTGACCCTCAGGTACTGGGCTGCAGTCGGAGATGCAAAGAGGTTTGGATCACATACAGGGGCTGCAGAACTGAATGATTCCATGAAAGCAGCCTGTATATGACTGTGACCATTTTTTCTTTCTTGCTTTCTTTCTTTCTTTTTTTTTTTTAATGCAGGGAGATTCTGCAAATACCTAAAACTTGCTTTCCAGATCCCTACCTCATCATGCCTAAGAGGAAGTGGATTTTCCAGGCCAGTGCTCATTTGTTGTTAGCACCAAGCTTTTAAGGTCTCAATAATGCTCTCGCTCACCCTGCCAGGAAGAATGCTCAGCTGAATACATTATCAGCTTCCAGCATTTTTTCATTCTGGAGACTTTGTGGTCTGCCTAGCTATGTTACCTCGGGTGCCAAGTCTGTCCTGTGGGGATCAACTGGGGAGTTTGGCAGAGAGACAGTGAACTCGCTCACGTCCTAAAAAAGTCATGGTCACAGGGCAAAGGGAAAACAAACCAAATCCCCAAATCCCACAATGAGAAGTCTTTGGTTTGCTGCTGAAGGCAGGAGTGAGAGGCCCATGCTTGGACTCTGCTTAGAGGCTGGTGTGGCTGAGGAAAATGTGTTGAAGGTTCAATTCTGTTTGGTTGCTCTAGGCCCTGCCTTGGCATCTATCCTCCTCCATGTTAAACAACATTAACTCTGAAGATCTGCCAAGATTTGATGATCAAATGTATTCATGAATCGCACTGCAATGGATTTGAACCACAGTAAATTTGTTTCTGGAATAAACAGAGAAAAGACCAGAGGTTTGATTTGTATGTTATTAGTTTGCTTTCTGTGAGAAATAGGCATAACAGCACCCTTGTATGTGCAGGAGGTGGACTGGATAAACAAGTGATTATGGGGACTGAGAGCCTGGGGTTGGAGGCACAGCCTGGCTCTGGAGCTCATCTGGGTTTCCAACTCTTGGTCCATGTTTTTAGGATAAGCTATGAACAGAGACTGATAATTACTGAGCAGTGGGGAGTTCCTCTTCTTAAAGGTCTTCAGCTTATGGGATTTTAGATTATTTTCAGTATTTCATCCAAATTCAGTTGATTAGCAGTTATTGTTGCTGATTGATTCCTTCTACTCATGGCCACCCCCAGACTAAAATGTCTTCATGGATATTGTTTCCTACATATTTGAGGGTATCAATAGTGTCATCATGGGAAGGTCAGAGGGAGATTGCATGGCATGAGAACAGGGCACTGTACTGGGGGAAAGGTGCCCTGGGGTAGCTGTGTGATGTTGGGTGAGCCACTGAACTTTTCTGAAGACAGTGTGCTACTCTCAATAAGGAGATAATTCCTTTGACAATAAGATCCTATTGTGACCCTTAGACAGAAAAATCAGACAATGCCTCCCTAATGCTTTCAGCACGTAACTATAGGACTACATTAGGGTTTGTAAATATTGCTACATGTATTAGCATCAACATGATATAAATAGGAAGTAAACTATATATCTTGGAAAAATTTTAAAAAGTTAATGTACTCTCTTTCAGCCCCTTTCCATTCTATTTCAGTTAATAGCTTTGCTATTCCCAGGAATTCTGAGACTAATGTTATTTTTTTTTCCCACTTTTTAAGGAATAGAGTTTTATCGTCTTCAAGTTCATATATCTTGAAATTGATGAGTTCTCAGATAGAGGTGGGTTGCCATTTCCTTCTCCAGGGGATCTTCCCAACCCAGGGATTGAACCCAGGTCTCTAGCATTGGAGGCAGACGCTTTAACCTCTGAGCCACCAGGGAAGCCCTTACAAAGCTTTAGGAGACCCATTTCAACCAGTAGTCTAGAACTTCTAGTTAGAACATTGTTTGTTAATATGGGGTGGGCTTAAAACATTGTCTGTGATATATAACACGACTTTGTTTAAAGGATGATAAAATTTAAAAAATGGTAAGAAATGTTCAAACATGCAGTGCGGTATAAAACATACAACTGATATCTACAAATTGTTATTGTTATTTAGTCACCAAGTCGTGTCCCACTCTTTGCGACCCCATGGACTGTATAGCCTGCTAGGTTCCTCTGTCTGTGGGATTTTCCAGGCGAGAATACTGGAGTGGGTTGCCATTTCCTTTGCCAGATATCTGCGTACCCCTCTCTCAGTTTGAAGAAATGTTTTACCGTGTTTGCTTCAAATCTCTGTCCTCTGTTTTTATTTTTTATTTATTTCTTTATTTTATTTTATTTTTTAACTTTACAATATTGTATTGGTTTTGCCATATATCAACATGAATCTGCCACAGGTATACACGTGTTCCCCATCCTGAACCCTCCTCCTTCCTCCCTCCCCGTACCATCCCTCTGGGTCGTCCCAGTGCGCCAGCCCCAAGCATCCAGTATCGTCTGTTTTTTTAAAAAATAATTTTCATTGGGATATAATTGCTTTACAATGTTGTGCTAATTTCTTCTATATAGCAAAATGAATCAATTGTGTGTGTACATATAACCCCTCCCTGTTGAACTTCTTTCCCATTCAGGTCACCACAGTGTGTTAAGTAGAGTTCCCTGTGCTATACAGTATATCCTCATTAGTTATCTCTTTTATACTTAGCATCAATGTTGTGTATGTGTCAATCCCAATCTCCCAACTCCTCTTACCCTCAAGGATAATTTTATTTAATATTAGCAAGTATTGGACAAAATCGGATATTTCCTGGTGTAGTTGTCTTTAGTAGTTTATGAGAGAGGCTATTCCCAGGATATGCTCATGGTGTAGCATTCTCATTTAGCCTAGGGCTTTTCTGCACGTCGTCTCTTTCCTTCTCCCCAGAGTCCTATGTCAGCAGCAGTGAATGCTTAAGTAGGCTCTGTTGGGAAAACTCTCGGTGACCTTGGAAACGGTATTTAACCTTTCCATGGATCAGCATCCAAATTGCAAAGCTGAAGTGACAGCAGCTGCCTCGTTCACAAGTCTGAGAGTTATGACTAAGAAAAGGGATTATAAAACACAGTGCAAATCCTAAATGCTACAGACAGGTCTGGTAATGTTAATAACTAACCAGCTCACGCCTGGCAGCCATCACCAGACCCTTAAAGCCAATTCCTTAGCAGTTGTCCAGGTCACTTCCTTCTGGAAGTGGAAAAAAACTCAAATGACAAAAAGTTGCAGCAATATTCGATGACTGTCAACAGCAAAATAGTGGATTTGTTTTGAAGTGCATGTGAGGCATATGAGTGCTCTAAGAGGGTGTTTCTTCTGTGGGGAAGCCAAGGTCATGAGCTGTTAATATGACTCCTTTCACCAGCACCGAGTTCACAAAAGTCTCATAACAAGATGTTTTTCTTTTCTCTCTCTTTTTTTTTTTTTAGGAGAAGAAAACAGATTTGGCATAAGTTATATGACAGCCACAATAAGGCTGTCTAATGTGTGAAAGACATTGACAATCAGCCCCATGGGATTTATGTAATTTGAGAATATAGCTTTAAAAATCATATTACAGGAGGCAGTACTTAAGATTAATACAGAGGCCATTTACCTTTTTATTATATGTTTTAATAGCACTTAGCAGCTTGATTTATGAAAGAAAAAACTCTGACTACAGTGTCGAAAGAGGAAGACTGTGCTATAAAAATTAACATAAGATGGTGACACCGCATCCCTCCATTTTAGGAGAGAAAGTTGTGGAAAGTTTGCTGCGGCATGTGGCTCTGGGTTCCCTTGAAGTTGATCTCGCACATGGGGCTAAAGGAAAATCATGGGAGGATTTCCCTGGGGAAGTGGAAATTGTGGGAAGACCAAAAGGAAACAATTTATCGTGGGGTGTGGGGGAAAGTGGGGGACCATCCAGACAGAGAGAACAGCATCTGTGAGTCGCTAAAGCAAGAAAGAGGTTGGCATGTCTGGAGCAGGTAGGAGAATAGTGCAGCTGGGGCATAATTAACAGAGTGAAGCATGGCAAAGTGAAGTTTAAGAGATGTGCATGTGTGTGTGCTAAGTCGCTTCAGTTGTGTCTGACTCTTTGCAACCCTATGGACTGTAGCCTTTCAGGCTCTTTTGTCCATGGGATTCTCCAGGCAAGAATACTGGAGTGGGTTCCCATGCCCTCCTCCAAGGGATCTTCCCAGCCCAGGAATTCAACCTGTGTCCCCTGCGACTCCTACATAGAAAGCAAATTCTTTACCTCTGAGTTGCTGGGGAAGCACCCAAGAGACGTGCAGTTAAAATTTCTTATTAAAAAGCATAATTTCTTGAAGTAAGTCAGAAAGAGAAACACAAATACTGTATATTAATGTATATATATGGAATTTAGAAAGACAGTAATGGTGATCCTATATGTAAGGCAGCAAAAGAGACACAGATGTAAAGAACAGACTTTTGGACTCCGTGGGAGAAGGCAAGGGTGGGATGATTTGAGAGAATAGCAGTGAAACATGTATATTACCATATGTAAAACAGATGACCAGTGCAAGTTCGATGCATGAAGCAGGTCACCCAAAGCCTGTGCTCTGGGATGACCCAGAGGGATGGGGTGGGGAGGGAGGTGGGAGTGTGGTTCAGGATGTGGGAACACGTGTCTACCCATGGCTGATTCATGTTGATGTATGGCAAAAATCATCACAATATTGTAAAATAATTATCCTCTGGTTAAAATAAATAAATAAATAAAACGTAGTTTCTAAAACAAAACCTGTTTATTTGGTGTATCAAAAGTTATTGTATCTATAATAAAATTGTGTACATAAATTTTAACACAGTGATTCCATTTCTAAGGCTCCTAAGGACATGATATATATATATAAAGAGAGTTATGTCCAAGAATTTTTATTATGATTTTGCTAACTTTTAAAAATTATCCTTTTTAAGTTTCTATGGTTTTATTCCTTATCCAGCTTTCTATAAGATTGATCACGTTTTTGTTATTTCTCACACTTTTCCCTACTGATATGGAAGTTTTTAATTCTATATGTACTTTATGTAAGCTTTTAATTTCTATGTGCCTTCTTAAATTCTTAAATAGTACATCTGTATGGTCCTATGAACCCATGTAAGGCCCTTGAAAATCCTTAATTCTGAAATCTACTCATTTTCTTAGTTTTTGTCCCATATTTTAATATCCTTGTTTTAAAAATCATTTCTGTTCTAGGTTCCAAATAGTTAATTCACCATTAGCTGTGCCTGACGGCAACCCACTCCAGTACTCTTGCCTGGAAAATCCCATGGATGGAGGAGCCTGGTAGGCTGCAGTCCATAGGGTTGCTAAGAGTCGGGCACGACTGAGTGATTTCACTTTCACTTTTCACTTTCATGCATTGGAGAAGGAAATGGCAACCCACTCCAATATTCTTGCTTGGAGAATCCCAGGGACAGAGGAGCCTGGTGGGCTGCCGTCTATGGGGTCGCACAGAGTCGGACACGACTGAAGCGACGCAGCAGCAGCTCTACTGTTTACCATTTGTATTCTTTTAACATGAAATAATTTCAAACCCAGAAAAGGCTCATAGGAATAGGATGAAGAACTTTTCTTCCTGACATATTTAAGAGTAAGTGGCCGATGTGATGCCTTATCACTTCTGATTACTTAGTCTGTACTTCTTACAAAAGGACATTCTCTTACATAAGCACAATCATCCAAATCAGGAAATTAACATTGATACATTACTACCATCTAATCAGACTCCTTTCAGGTTTTGCCAGTTGTCTCAGTAATACCCTTTGATTAAAAGGATTTAGCTTGGAATTATGCATTGTGAATAGTTGTCTGTTTAGTCACCTTTGGTCTGGAGCAGCTCCTCAGTCTTCCTTGACATTCATGTTGACACTTTTGAAGATTACCACTCGGTTATTTTGTGGAATGTCTCTCAGTTTTCATACCTGTGATATCTCCTCATGGTTAGATTTAGGCTATGTGTTTTGATAGGAATATTACAGAAGTGATACATATTCTTCTCCTTGCATCCTATTAGATGGCACATGGTTTTGATTTGTCCCTCTACTGATGATCATAACCCTGGTTAGAGTGGTATTTGTCAGGATTCTCCACTGTAAAGGTACTCTTTGTCCTTTAGTAATTAGTGAGGACTTTGGGAAGAAGTACTTTGAAACTGTACATCCCATTTCTCATTAAATTTCCACCAAGCAGCTCTAGCATCCATTGATGTTGCTTGGCTGAATTAATTATTACTCTGATGCTTGTGAAACTGTGATTTTCTGATTTCTTTATTGTACCTCCATGTATTCACTGGCAGTCCACTGTAAGGAAAAGTTTTCTTTTCTCTGTGTTTAGATACTCACTTGTTTATTTACATTAGCATTAGTGTTGTTCAGTTGCTAAGTTGTATATGATTCTTTGCAACCCATGGACTGCAATCTCCAGACTTCCCTGTCCTTCATTATCTCTCAGAGTTTGCTCAGACTATGTCCTTTGAGTCAGTGATGCCATCCAGCCATCTCATACTCTTTCACTCCCTTCTGCTCTTGCCTTCAATCTTTCCCAGCATCAGGCTCTTTTCCAATGAGTCAGCTTTTCGCATCAGGTGGCCGAAGTATTGGAGCCTCAGCTTCAGCATCAGTCCTTCCAATGAATATTCAGGGTTGATTTCCTTTAGGATTAACTGGTTTGATCTCCTTGCTGTCCAAGGACTCTCAAGAGTCTTCTCTAGCACCACAATTGGAAAGCATCAATTCTTCAGTGCTCAGCCTTCTTTATGGCCCAACTCTCACATGATTACTGGAAAAACCATAGCTTTGACTATACAGAATTTGTTTTATACAATACATGAATTTGTTTTATTCAATGGATTATTATCCTTTGCAATAATTATCTATTTTGATGCTCAAATTGTCCAAAAATGGGCTAGGGTTCCCTTTACGCTGATGTCTGTGTCTTTGATTTTTTACCCATGATTCCCTGAGCACTTCATTACTTTTTGGCCCAAAGATGTTTCAAGCTCACCTTATAGTAATACTTTCCTTGCTCCGCTCAGAAAGCAGCCTTTCTCCAAGAAGCCCTGTGGTTCCTTTTAGTGGAGAGTGGTTATTTAAGAGAGTAAGATCTGAGTGTTAGGTGTAATCATTGCTGTTATTCTCAGATCACTCTCACATACAGAAGTTCTCTCTTCTTCTGTATGTATCTATCTAGATTGTTGTTGTTGTTTCGTCGATCAGTCGTGTCTGACTCTTTGCGACCCCATGGACTACAGCCTTCCAGGCTCCTCTGTTCATGGAGTTTTCTAGGCAAGAATACTGGAGTGGGTTTCCATTTCCTTCTTCAGGGAATCTTCCCAACCCAGGAACTGAAACCATGTCTCCTGCATCTCCTGTATTGGCAAGCAGATTCTTTACCACTGACTCTTTGCAACCCCGTGGACTGTAGCCCTGCAGGCTCCTCTGTCCATGAAATTTTCCAGGCAAGAATACTGGAATGGGTTGCCATTTCCTTCTCCAGGGAATCTTCCCGACCCAGGGATTGAAACCATGTCTCCTGCTTCTTCTGCATTGGCAGGTGGATTCTTTTACCACTGAGCCACCAAGGAAGCCCCATCTATCTAGATACACATTGTTGTTGTTGTTGTTAAGTCGCTTCAGTCGTGTCCAACTCTGTGTGACCCCATAGACGGCAGCCCACCAGGCTCTCCCGTCCCTGGGATTCTCCAAGCAAGAACACCGGAGTGGGTTGCCATTTCTTTCTCCAATACATGAAAGTGAAAAACGAAAGTGAAGTCACTCAGTCCTGTCCGACTCTTCGTGACCCCATGGACTGCAGCCTATCAGGCTCCTCCATCCATGGGATTTTCCAGGCAAGAGTACTGGAGTGGGGTGCCATCGCCTTCTCCGTAGATACACATACATACATACATATATATATATATATATACTTCTATATTTACATCTCAAACCATTTATATTGACATCCATGAGTTCCCCTTATACTTTCCATTCCAGTCCACTTTATTTTTTTATCTTTTTGTATATGTTTCTCCTTTCTCTAACATGAGGAATCTGATGTTTCTCATACATTTATTCTCCATATATTTATTGCATCAGTCCTACCTGTATGTGGCCCATTTCTCCTTGCATCTGTGTTCCCCACTCATTGACCTTTCATGGACACCTGTCATACTCAGCTCCACTTAATGACTTTTGAATTGAAATGTTTAAATTTAAAAAATTGCATTGATCATACATTTTTTATTTATGAAACTGAAAGTGTTAGTCACTCAGTCTTGTCTGACTCTTTGTGACCCCATGCACTGGAGGCCCACCAGGCTCCTCTGTCCATGGAATTCTCCAGGCCAGAATATTGAAGTGGGTTGCCATTTCCTTCTCCAGGGGATCTTCCCAACCCAGGGATTGAACCTGGGTCTCTCAACATGGCAGGCAGAATCTTCACTGATCGAGCCACCAGGGAAGACCATTTTTGCTTTAAATCACATTTGTACCTAATCCTCTGTTCTTGACATTGAGATTCTGTTCTTTTCTCTGTTTCTTTGATAATTTCAGACTTATTTTAATGTTTACTTGCAAGCTTCTTTTGGACTGCTCTATTATCTTCAGTTTTGAGGGTTCAAATGATTCCCTTAGTTGCATCTATTCACCCTGCTACAGTGTAACTCACTTTTATATAGGGCTTGCAGCTTTTTTTTTTTTTTTTTTACTGTGAACAATTCTTCAGTAGGGGTTGTTTACTACTGAAGCCAGTGTCCTGGGTTGTAGAATTGTCTCTGTGGAGTCATTCCTGTGTAATGATTTTGTATTGGCCTCTTCCTAGGATTTATGAGTTTTACTGTTTTGAACAAAGTGTACTGTTAGTTTCTCATGTTGGGATTCCCATTCCTGGGGAATATAAGCCTCTTATCCATGACACAGATTTGGTGCTCTTCCTTCCTAAATACAGGTGATTCTTTTTCAACCTTATCCATTGTACATGATCAACTTCTTTATAGCTTTTCAAGGCTGGCAAGCAGAGCTTCATGGCCCCCAGTTTTATGCAAAGTTTAGTTCTGACTCTCATGGGTGTGACATCTCCTATTCTATTTCCTAACTTCATTAAATTACAGCCCTCAGCCCCTGGCCTATCTGATTCTAATACCCCTGGTGAGTGGTTTTATCTCCTACTTATCCTTACTTTTCATTTTCTCTTACTTGGTTATTTATTGGTATTAAAATTGGTATCTCTTATTGGTATTAAAATCATTTTTTATTTTTATTTTTTTGGTTGTACATTGTTGCACATTTTAATATTTGACCAGAGAATTCTGTACTGTATCTAGTAATAAAATATTGCAAATGGCTTAAATGTTTAACAATAGTTTAAACTGCTGGAATGAATTAATTATAGTGTAGTTGTATGATAGAGTAATATATAACTATTATAAATAATGTGATTGAAATATCAGGTAGAAGTTATATATAGGAAGTTTTACACTATAATATTAGGAAATGTGATACAAAACGGTAGGATATTTATTACATAAAAATAAAAACATAAGAAAAATGTGTTTAAGACTATATTAGAATGTTAGGAGTAATTGTCTGGTTTTGTGGGATTATTATTGAATTAGTTTTATTTTCTGTGGAGATAACAGAAAAGTAACTTTGATAAACATTCCTAGACCATCAAATTCCTCAAGTAATAATAACAACAATATGTGTAGACTGGCTGTGCCTTAAAAGTAAAAATGGTTTCTAGGAAGTTTAGTTGTAAGATTTTCCCTATATTTGGGATTGAATAAAAAGTTTTGAAAGTGAATAAGGTACTTTAATTTCAAACTATTGTGAACATACTCAAAGGGGTTTTATCACTTGAGTTTGAATTAAATTAAAAAAAATATGTATTTGGCTGTGCTGGGTCTTAGTTGCATGCGTATACACTCTTAGATCTTCATTTTAGAACATGGGATCTTTGATTGCAGCATGTGGGATCTAGTTCCCTGACCAGGGATTGAACCTGGGCCTCCTCAATTGGGAGCATGGAGAGTTAGCCATTGGACCACCAGGGAAGTCCCTGAATTGAATATTCCTAAGGAACAATCTTCATATGATTATCTAAGTTAAGTTTAAATAAAACTTTGTAACTTAGCCAATCTTTGTTTTCAATAATGTACCAAATACTAAATTTTGAATTTTAAACTCACTGAAATCAGAAACACTACTGCTAATTATTAGTTCATGGAATAGCATACATATTTGTACTCAGATTTTTATAGTTGCCAATAAAAAGTTATCCTTTTTAAAATCAGCTGTATCATTAAAACCTGAGTCACTGTGTCCAGTTGGGTATTTTATTTTCAAGTACACTGATGGGAATGCAATTCTGAGTTGCACAGCTTTAAGAAAAATAACAAAAACAAAACAAAATTTATTATCCCTTGGCATCTCAGAAACAGATATAATAAAGAGATAGTTTCAGACACTTTACTGTCATTAGAGCATTTAATGTGTTTCTTTGCCTGTTTAACTTTTAACCATATTATCTTCCCTGGAAATGCTTACAACTGCAACTCATATTTCTAAGTACTATGTTTTTTGAATTGACTGCAATCTCTGTAACCATTTGTGACCTGTTTTTTCAATGATTTCTTTTCCTTCTCTTTCAAATCATTCTTCTCATCAATGTTCTCTCTCCATATTCATTGCTGTTGTTTCATAGTCTCTTTTGGGTGCTTTCCCCTTCTTATTATGCATAGAAAGTGATACTATTGTAGCATAATGGTGTAAACAGGCGCAGCTACTTACTCCAGGAACCCCAAGGCTGAGAGAGCACTCTCTCAGGTCACCTGTTTCCTTTAGCACACCTGGACCCTTGGCAGTGGCCTGCTGATTGGGAAGCTTTGGATTATTCCATCTTGTCTCTATTTCATTAGGGTTTTGTCTATGGAGTCTCAATGTTCTGATATGCTTCTGCCATTTTTTGTACCTACTAAAACTTTAAAACTTTTGAATAAGTGAACCAATACTTAAAACATACAAAATTATTGGATTAAATAATCAAACCCTCAAAAGCATATAGCTCTTAAGAATAGTCATCACCTATCGGTCACTAGTCCTCATCAGTATGTATAAGTGAATAGATGTGGCTTTCCTTAAATCACTGGGTGCTTATGGGTGAGTTGCCTTGAGTAATTAATGGAAAATATTGTCAGCTGAATCTTGAAATCTTGAGGAAATTTGCTTAAACTTTTATAAATGTGCACACGTATTAGATGTCAGTTTTATCCTCTCGCCTCTTTCCCTCCCTCCTGTCTTCTCCTCCTCTCTCCTTCCCTTCCTTTCCCTTCTGTTCCTCTTTCTCTTTTAAAAGCTAGTTCTTTGAGCAATTTAAGGTTATGAAGAATTTGTCACTTATTTTTGAATTTCGTCTTACAATATAGGAGTTATTTACTTATTTAATAAGAAGAGAACAGTTCCCCATGTTCAAAACCATGTTATTTCAGAAAGGGATGCTACACTCTAACTGGAATTTGTATAAAATAAAGAAAATGGCTCTTTTAAATAAAGGAGAGGCAGGAACACTTAATGAACAGCTTACTTTGTGCTAGGTACTGCCTTATCCTTTCTTATACACACACACACATATATATATAGCTATTAATATTATTATATAATATAAATTGTTACAGATAAATAACATTTTCCATTTTTGCCTTTTTTGCCAACAAGCCACAAATGGAACTGTTACCCAAGTACAATTGTGATCTCCCTTTAGTTTCCAGATGGAATAATCTCTCCTTCCTTTATATGGTTATTTATCTTTTTACTTTAAATATTCCAGCTCATCTATCTTTTAATTAAATATTCCTTCAAATCCTTTTTCTGAATAAGCAAGTTTGAATTAATAAAATAAAATAAAGACTGAGATAGATAATCATGAATGTACCTTTGGACCATGAATATTGTATTACTTTATAGTGATAGTATAAAAAGCATCAGATATTCAGAATTCTCTTATCTTTTAAATTGAGGATGATTTCTCTAGTTCTTTATATTTTAATAAAAATGCTCACCAAACTTGAATTCTTGTGAGATAGTTCCTCTTTAAGGTTCAGTTCAGTTCAGTCACTCAGTCGTGTCTGACTCTTTGCGACCTCATGAATTGCAGCATGCCAGGCCTCCCTGTTCATCACCAACTCCAGGAGTTCACTCAAACTCATGTCCAGCGAGTCGGTGATGCCATCCAGCCATCCCATCTTCTGTCGTCCCCTTCTCTTCCTGCCCCCAATCCCTCCCAGCATCAGAGTCTTTTCCAATGAGTCAACTCTTTGCATGAGGTGGCCAAAGTACTGGAGTTTCAGCTTTAGCATCACCCTTCAAATGAACACCCTGGATTGATCTCCTTTAGAATGGACTGGTTGGATCTTCTTGCAGTCCAAGGGACTCTCAAGAGTCTTCTCAAATACCACAGTTCAAAAGCATCAACTCTTCCGCGCTCAGCTTTCTTCACAATCCAACCCTCACATCCATACATGACCACTGGAAAAACCATAGCCTTGACTAGACGGACCTTTGTTGGTAAAGTAATGTCTCTGCTTTTGAATATGCTATCTAGGTTGGTCATAACTTTTCTTCCAAGGAGTAAGCGTCTTTTAATTTCATGGCTGCAGTCACCATCTGCAGTGATTTTGGAGCCCCCCAAAAATAAGGCCTGACACTGTTTCCACTGTTTCCCCATCTATTTCCCATGAAGTGATGGGACCAGTTGCCATGATCTTCGTTTTCTGAATGTTGAGCTTTAAGCCAACTTTTGCACTTCCTCTTTCACTTTCACCAAGAGGCTCTTTAATTCCTCTTCACTTTCTGCCATAAGGGTGGTGTCATCTGCATATCTGAGGTTATTGATATTTCTCCCAGCAATCTTGATTCCAGCTTGTGCTTCTTCCAGCCCAGCGTTTCTCATGTTGTACTCTGCATATAAGTTAAATAAGCAGGGTGACAATATACAGACTTGACGTACTCCTTTTCCTATTTGGAAACAGTCTCTTGTTCCATGTCCAGTTCTAACTGTTGCTTCCTGACATGCATATAGGTTTCTCAAGAGGCAGGTCAGGTGGTCTGGTATTCCCATCTCTTTCAGAATTTTCCACAGGTAGAGAATGCCTAATTTAAGATTTTGGCTCTTCACGAGCATTTCACAAACTCTAAAATCTGTGGGCGCATTTTTCACAGAGCAAAACATATAATAATTTATAGCAAGTAATACTAGCTATAATTTGATAAAGGAAAAAAATCTTAGATAAAATCTTTGTTCATTGGAATGCTTTTGTTCTATCTTGAAAAGACATGTACAACTCCAGTTGTGAAATACTATCTTGGGAAGCAGATTCTACTTGGGTAAAAGTGAGAAATTATAGACTGAGGCTCAGGGAAATAATCTGGGGTGTTTTTAAAGAGCATGGACTTTGGAG
Organism: Bos indicus; assembly: GCF_029378745.1. NCBI lineage: Eukaryota > Metazoa > Chordata > Mammalia > Artiodactyla > Bovidae > Bos > Bos indicus. Next base: position 119,804,155 of record NC_091760.1, read on the forward strand.
TGAGAAATACATGGATTCGAATCCTGAATTGCCAATTGTCTGGTGACCTGGCCTCATGTAATTTCCATAACTATTGACTCAGATTTTATCTATGAAAAGAAGAAAATTGTACTTGTTGGGTTGTTCTGAGATACCAGGTATATATATAGTTCAGTACCTGGCAACTGGTAGATTCCCCAGAAACAGCAGCTGCTGTTATTAGGATCAGGAAAAGTGAAATGCTGGGCTGGATGAAACACAAGCTGAAATCAAGATTGCTAGGAGAAATATCAATAACCTCAGATATGCAGATGACACCACCCTTATGGCAGAAAGTGAAGAGGAACTAAAAAGCCTCTTGATGAAAGTGAAAAAGGAGAGTGAAAAAATTGGCTTAAAGCTCAACATTCAGAAAACGAAGATCATGGCATCTGGTCCCATCACTTCATGGGAAATAGATGGGGAAACAATGGAAACAGTGAGAGACTTTATTTTGGGGGGCACCAAAATCACTGCAGATGGTGACAGCAACCATGAAATTAAAAGGCGTTTGCTCCTTGGAAGAAAAGTTATGACCAAGCTTGACAGCATATTAAAAAGCAGAGACATTACTTTGCTGACAAAGGTCCGTCTAGTTAAAGCTATGGTTTTTCCAGTAGTCATGTATGGATGTAAGAGTTGGACTATAAAGAAAGCTGAGTGCCGAAGAATTGATGCTTTTGAACTGTGGTGTTGGAAAAGACTCTTGAGAGTCCCTTAGACTGCAAGGAGATCCAACCAATCCATCCTAAAGGAGATCAGTCCTGAATATGTATTGGAAGGACTGATGCTGAAGCTGAAACTCCAATATTTTGGCCACCTGATGTGAATAACTGACTCATTTGAAAAGACCCTGATGCTGGGAAAGATTGAAGGCAGGAGGAGAAGTTGACAACAGAGGATGAGATGGTTGGATGGCATCACCAACTCAATGGACATGAGTTTGAGCAAGCTCTGGGAGTTGGTGATAGGGAAGCCTGATGTCCTGCAGTCCATGGGGTCGCAAAGAGTCTTGACACGACTGAGCGATTGAACTGAACTGAATCTCTTGTCTCTGCAATGAGGATACCTGGATTATCTCAGTGGGCACAGTATAATCACACGGGTCCTTAAAAGTGGCAGAGAGCTACCGAAGGAGATATTAGACTGATATAATCTCAGAAGATTCAACTCAGGTTTGCTAGCTTAGAAGATGCAGGAAAGAGCCACCAATCATGGAATACATGCAGCCTCTAGAAGCTGGAAAAGGCCAGGAAACAGATCTTACAGAGCCTTCATAAAAGAATAGACTTGCTGACTCCTTGGTTGTATCCCAGTGAGACCTGTGTATGACATCTAATGTGCAGAGCTGTGCTGTGCTGTGCTAAGTCAGTTTAGTCATGTCCAACTCTTTGAGACACCATGGACTGTAACCGACCAGGCTCCTCTGTCCACAAGATTCTCCAGGCAAGAATACTGGAGTGGGTTGTTGTGCTCTCCTCCAGGGGATCTTCCCGACCCAGGGATCAAACCTGTGTCTCTTATGTCTCTTGCATCAGCAGGTGAGTTCTTTACTACTTGTGCCACCTGAGAAGCCCAATCTGTAGAGTTATAATAAATTTGTGTTTTAAAGTTGTCAAGTTTGTGGTCATTTGTTATAGCAACAATGGAAAACCAATACAGCACTTGTTATTATTGGTATATTAGGGCTTATTTTGTCTTCTGTTTTTCTCTCTGTTTTTCATTTCTCTGTTTGCCCTCACTTCTGTGAGCATTTGAATACTTTTTAAGAATTGCATTTTATTTGTGTAAAGTGTTTTTGAGAGTACCGTATTATATAGCTGTTTTTGGTGATTGCTCTAAGGATCGCTGTATGTATGCCTTCTCACGGTGCACTGCTGTTGCTCTCTTACCCTCCTCCATAATAATTGTCTTAAACATTTCCTCTACCTACATTTAGAACCACATCAGATCGTGTTAACACTTTTCTTTCAAAAGTCAAACATAAATTAGAAAACTTATAAGAAAAGCTATTGTATTTACCATATTTTTGCTTATTGTGTAATTTCTTCTGTCAAGAGATTCCAAGTTTTCTCCTATTTATGTTTCCTCTCTGTTTAGAGAAACTCCTATAGCCATTCTTTTAGAGTAGGGTTTCTGGTGACAAAAACTCTTTGTTTACATCTGACAATGCCTTGATTTCCCCTTAATTTCTAAAGGATGTTTTCAGTAGGCATAGGGTTTTAGTTTGACATTTTTTTTTTTCCTTTCAGTGCTTGAAAAATGCTTTGCTTCTTCCTTCTGGCCTTTGTGATTTCTGATGAGAAATTTGCTATCATTCAAATGATTTTCCCCATATGTAAGGCTTTTTTCCCCCTATGGCTACTTTGAAGGTTTTTCCTTTGTCTTTAATTTTCAGAAGTTTCAGAAGCTTTTGGCATAGATTTATTTAGGTTTACCCTGGTTAAGGTTTGCTCAGCTTCTTGAATCTATAAGTTTATAGCTCTTGCCAAATGTATGGAAAGTTTTTAGCCATGATTTCTTCGAGTACATTTTCATCTCTGCCCTCTTTCTCTTGTGTCCTTCTGGGCCCCTGGTGACATTGATGCTAGATCTTCTATAATAGTCTCCCAGCCTCCTGAGGCTCTGTTTATTTAGTATTTTTTCTAATTTCTCATTATTTGGGGCAAGTTCTATCATTCTGTCTTCCATTTCTCTGCTTCTCTCTTCTGTGTCCTTCTGATGGGATGAGCTTTCCAAAATTGCTGCTGCTCGTGTTTGTATCCTCCTTCTGAATCCAGTTGCCTCCTACCTTTTGGAAGCTCTTGAAGATCAGACATTGAGGCCTGGTATGTTGCAGTCCATGAGGTTGCAAAGAGTCAGACACGACTCAGCAACTAAACAACAAAGATCAGCAAGTGAGTGTGAGCCAGGCTCCTTTCAAACGATTGCTTCTTCCCTGGATCCTGGAGGATGTACATCTGTTAAGAGTGGAGTCCCTATTTGCCACAATCCTCTGGCTCTCCTGAAAGTAAACCCTGGTGGCCTTCAAAGTCAAACATTCTAGGGGCTCATCTTATTGGTGTAGAACCCATAGGCTGGCTAGTCCTTCCTGGGGCTTGGACCCCTTGCTCCTTGGGGAGAACCTCTGGAATTGTAATAATTCTCCCATTTGTAGGTTGCCCACTTTGTGGTATGGGTCTTGACTATACCACATCTCCATCCCTCTTACTCACCTCATTGTGTTCCTTTTTTATATATTTAGTTATCGAAGACCTTTTCTGCTAGTCTTCAGATTGTTCTCATTGCTGATTGCTCCTAAATATTTGTAATTTTGGCGTTGGAGTGAGAGGGTGAACTTGGGATCTTTCTTCTCCTCCATCTTGGCTATTCCCTCTGAATACTGCTCATTGACGCATTTCTACCAAGGCTACTTTAACATCATTGTCAGATAATTCTCTTTGTCATCTTAGTGTTGGCAACTATTTTTTTGAATTTGATTTCAAATTCTTTTTGATCTTTGTGTGATGAGAGATTTTTATATTAGAATCTGGACATTTTACACTCTATATTGTGAAACTCTGGACCTTAAGCCTTCTGTTTTATCTGGCTTTCTCTGATGCTATGTGAATGGAAAGGATTGTACCACTTCGTTGCTACCAGACAAAGTTAGAAGTTCAGGTTCCTCCTTCAGCCTCTTTTGACACCTGAGTGGGGAGATGCTTTCCAATTGCTCAGCAGGGGTGGGAGTTCTGGCTTACTGTGTAGTCTCTACTGAGACCACACCAGGGATGGCCTTGATGTAGGGAAATTCCTGACCTTCTCCCAGGCCTCCCCCCATATTACTATAGTGGAAAGAGGAGGGGTGCCTGGTTACTACTGAGAGGAGGTGGAATTTCAAGCACCCAATGGTCTTCACCAGTACCGTGGGAGAAGCTTTTTTCTTGTACAGTGGAGATGAAAGTCCTAGCTTAGTACTTAATGCTCTCTGACTCCACACTGGCAGGGGTGTTGGGGCCTCATTACAGCCTCATGAGGGTAGAAGTCTAGGCTCCACACTTGGCTTTTGCTGGTGTGGGTGTGGGTGAGGCCACAGTTCATTCTGTGGTGTTTGTCTACAGTGGAGCTGTTATTATCTAAACATGTTCTGTCTTTTTAGGTTACTCCTTCCCTGGTCCTTTGCCTAGAAAAAGCAGGCTTTTGTTGGAGCTGATTTTTGTTTGTGACCACTGGGTAATTCTAAGTTGTCATATTATTATTTTTAGGCTGTGTTGCACATGCGAAATCTTAGTTCCCTGACCAGGGATTGAACCCGTGCCCCTGCAGTGGAAGTGTGGAGTCTTACCCACTGGACCACCAGGGAAGTCCCAGATTGTTATATCATTTAATTCCAAGTCTGATATGTATGAAGCAGAAAGTAAACCCAGGAACTCACCATTGTGTGTCCTAGGGTCACTAGCTAGTCTGCCACCTTCTCTCTCTTTCAGAGTCTTCTTTTTTTTAATATTTGTTTATTTGGCTGCATCAGGTCTTCACTGTGGTGCATGGGCTTTGGTGCTCTGTAGCATGTGGGATCTTAGTTCTCTGACCAGGAATCGAACCTGTGTCCCCTGCATTGCACAGTAAATTTTTATTCACTGGACTACCAGGGAAGTCCCCAGAGTCTTGTTTTTATTTTATATATAATGTTCAGAGTTTTAGTTGTACTCAGTAGGTAGAATATGAAAATGTACCTCTGCTGTCTCTTTCTAGAAGTTGAAATCACCAGGGGCTGGTGGCTCAGATGGTAAAGTGTCTGCCTTCAATGTGGGAGACCAGGGTTTGATTCCTGGGTCAGCAAGATCCCCTGGAGAAGGAAATGGCAATCCACTCCAGCACTCTTGCCTGGAAAATCCCATGGATGGAGGAGCCTGATAGGCTACAGTCCATGGGGTTGCAAAGAGTTGGACACGACCGAAAGACTTACTTTCCTTTCTTTCCTTGCTATCTCTACTGTACCAAATGCATATACAAGGCACCAAGCACTTCTTTGTTTGTTTGTTTGTTTTTAATTAATTTATTTAATATTCAAGGATAATTGCTTTAAATAATTTTACTGTTTTCTGTCAAACCTCAACCTATGAATCAGCCATAGGTATACGTATATCCCTTCCTTTTTGAAACCTTCTCCCATCTCCCTCCCCATCCCACCCCTCTAGGTTGATACAGAGACCCTGTTTGAGTTTCCTGAGACATACAGCAAATTCCCATTGGCTATCTAGTTTACATATGGTAATATAGGTTTCCATGTTACTCTTTTGATATATCTCACCCTTTCCTCCCCTCTCCTCATGTCCATAAGTCTATTCTCTATGTCCGTTTCTCCACTGCTGCCCTATAAATAAAGTCTTCAGTACCATTTTTCTAGATTCCATATATATGTGTTAGAATATGGTATTTATCTTTCTCTTTTGGACTCACTTTACTCTGTATAATAGGTTCTAGGTTTATTTACCTCATTAGAACTGACTCAGACGTGTCCCTTTTTATGGCTGAGTAATATTCCATCATGTATATGTATCACAATTTCTTTATCCATTCATCTGTCAATGGACATCTAGGTTGCTTCCATGTTCCAGCTACTGTATGTAAATAGTGCTGCAATGAACAATGGGATACATGTGTCTCAATTTTGGTTTCCTCAGAGTATGCCTAGGAGTGGGATTGTGGGGTCATATGGTGGTTTTATTCCTAGTTTTTTTAAGGAATCTCCATACCTTCTTCAATAGTGGCTGTATCGATTTACATTCCCACCAACAGTGCAAGAGATTTCCCTTTTCTCCACACTTTCTCCAGCATTTATTGTTTGTAGACGTTTTGATGAGGGCCATTCTGATTGGTGTGAGGTGATATCTCATTGTTGTTTTGATTTGTCTTGATGCCTGTAGCTTTGTAGTATAATTTGAAGTCAGGAAGATTGATTCCTCCAACTCCATTCTTCTTTCTCAAGACTGCTTTGGCTATTAGAGGTCTTTTGTGTTTCCATATGAATTGTGACATTTTTTGCTCTAGTTCTGTGAAAAATGCCATTGGTAATTTGATAGGGGTCACATTAAATCTGTAGATTGCATTTGGTAGTATAGTCATTTTCACAATATTGATTCTTCCTACCTAAAACATGGACTATCTCCCCATCTGTTTATATCATATTTGATTTATTTCACTAGTGTCTTATAATTTTCTGTGTACAGTTTTTTTTTTTTTGTCTCCTTAGGTAAGTTTATTCCTAGATAATTAATGTGTTTTGCTGCAATGGTGAAGGGGATTGATTCCTTAATTTCTCTTTCTGATTTTTCATTGTTAGTATATAGAAATGCAAGTGATTTCTGTGTATTGATTTTGTATCCTGCAACTTTGCTAAATTCACTGATTAGCTCTAGTAATTTTCTGATAATACCTTTAGGGTTTTTTATGTACAGTATCATGTCACCTGCAAACAGTGAGAACTTTACTTCTTCTTTTCCGATCTGGATTCCTTTTATTTCTTTTCCTTCTCTGATTGCTGTAGCTAGGACTTCCAGACTATGTTGACTAATAGTGGTGAAAGTGGACACCCTTGTCTTATTCCTGATCTTAGGGGGAATGCTTTCAGTTTTTCACCATTAAGAATAATGTTTGCTGTAGGCTTATCAATATGGCCTTTACTATGTTGAGGTAGGTTCCTTCCATGCCCAGTTTTTGAAGAGTTTTAATCATAAATGGGTGCTGAATTTTGTCAAAGGCTTTTTCTGCATCTACTGAGATGATCATATGGTTTTTATCTTTCAATTTGTTAATATGGTGTATCACATTGATTGATTTGCATATATTTAAGAATCCTTGCATCCCTGGAATAAACCCAACTTGATCATGGTGTATGAGCTTTTTGATGTGTTGCTGAATTCTGTTTGCTAAAATTTTGTTGAGGATTTTTGCATCTATCTTCATCAGTGATACTGGCTTGTAGTTTTCTTTTTTTGTGTTGTCTTTGTCTGGTTTTGGCATCAGGGTGATGGTGGCATCATAGAATGAGTTTGGAAGTGTTCCTTCCTCGCAATTTTTTGAGAGTTTTAGAAAGATAGGCATTAGCTCTTCTCTAAATGTTTGATAGAATTCTCCTGTGAAGCCATCTGGTCCTGGGATTTTGTTTTTTGGGAGACTTTCGATCACAGCTTCAATTTCAGTGCTTGTAATCTGGTTGTTCATAATTTGTATTTCTTCCTGGTTCAGTCTTAGAAGATTGAACTTTTCTAAGGATCTGTCCATTTCTTCCAGGTTATCCATTTTATTGCCATATAGTTGTTCATAATAGTCTCTTATAATCCTTTGTATTTCTGCATTGTCTGTTGTAAGCTCTCCTTTTTCATTTCTAATTTTGCTGATTTGATTCTTCTCTTTTTTTCTTCATGAGTCTGGCTAAAAGTTTGTCAATTTTGTTTATCTTCTCAAAGAACCAGCTTTTAGTTTTATTAATCTTTACTATTGTTTCTTTCATTTCTTTTTATTTATTTCTGCTCAGATCTTTATGGTATCTTTCCTTCTACTAATTTTGGTGTTTTTTTGTTCTTTTTCCAGTTGTTTAAGGTGTAAAGTTGCCTGGAGAATCCCAGGGACAGGGAAGCCTGGTGGGCTGCCGTCTCTGGGGTCGCACAGTCGGACATGACTGAAGCGACAGCAGCAGCAGCAGCAGCAAGGTGTAAAGTTAGGTTTTGTTTATTTGATGTTTTTCTTGTTTCTTGAGGTAGGATTGTATTGCTATAAACTTCCCTCTTAGAACTGCTTTTGCTGCATCCTATAGGTTTTGAGTTGTCATGGTTTCACTGTCATTTGTTTCCAGAAATTTTTTAATTTCCCTTTTGACTTCTTCAGTAACCTGTTGGTTATTTAGAAATGTGTTGTTTAATCTCCATGTGTTTGTGTTTCTTAGAGGTTTTTTCTTGTAATTGATGTCTAGTCTCATAGCATTGTGGTGGGAGAAGATGCTTGATATGATTTCAATTTTCTTAAATTTACTGAGGTTTGATTTGTGACCCAAGATATGGTCTGTCCTGGAGAATGTTCCATGTGGACCTGAGAAGAATGTGTATTCTTCTGCATTTGGGTGGAATGTCCTGAAGATATCAATGAGATCCATCTCATCTAATGCATCATTTAAGACTTGTGTTTCCTTATTAATTTTCTGTTTTGATGATCTGTCCATTGGTATGAGTGGGTGTTAAGAGCTCCCTTATTTTCAAGTCAGAGAAAAAGATGTTCAGAGGAATTAGATGACCTCTTAAGGTCACAGCCTTATCTGGTGGCAGAGCCAGAGCTAGGCCCAGAATGCCAGCGCTTTTCACACTTGAATTATTCATTGTCACTACTCAGGCTTCATTCTGACTTGTGGTGGGAAAATCACTGGTGCGTTTTAGGGAGAAAAGTTCATGATTGCTTTACTTTTATAAAGGCTCATTCTGGCCACCATATGGAGAATAAACACCAGGGAGGGCACAGGTAGACACAGAGAGACCAGTGAGGGAGCCACGGCAGTGTCTTCCACACTTAGCAAAACACTCTCAAGTTAATAGATGAATGCAGATAAGTGCCTCGTAAGAGATCAAATATCATTTCTTAAGAAGTGCTTGGTGGATAAGAAGAACAAGATGTCAGAGGAGTAGGTGTACATGGAGTACATCTCTCTCCACAGATACATCAGGAATACATCTTCAGACACAGAAGTACATGCAGAACACCAGCTGAGAGTGGACAGGAGTACCTGACCAGTGGAAAAGATTATATACAGCCTTGCAAAACTCAGTAAGATGAAGGAACTAGGGGGAAATACAGGAGTGTTAGTAGGACTGGACCTGTCCCCAGTGGGTGGGGGAACTGAAGCAGGGGTCCGATTCCCACAGTGGGCCAATTGTCTGAGTCAGGGAGGAACATCTAAGGCTGAGAGTGAAACAGCTGATCTGCGGCAGCCTAAATGGAATGAGAATCAGACTGTCCTTGTTGCACCCAAACATACCACAGATAGGAACGCTGGTCTCCTGGAAGGTGCAGCGGATGCGAGCTGGAGTTTAGGGACTGTGGAGCAATCAAAAGGCGAGGGCTGCTACTGACTTTGTAGAGACGGATTGAGGCGGTATGAGGGAGGAAATCATGGTGGGAAATGCCAGTGGAGGAAAGCCAGGGAGCCATGGAAGCAAGGCGATACTGCTGAGTCACGCATACGGGGTGGAGCCATCACCATAGTCTCTCTTTCCCCACATGGCAGCATCGGCAGCTAAACAACAGAGAGGCTGGCCCATCAAATGCCTGACTCACTGAACTGCAGAGTAGGACCCCACCCAAGGTGCCCCTTTAAGAGCCTGATGTGCCGATCTGCAGACTAGGACCCCAAGGTGGGGTGGGGTTGGGGGCAGTGCTTCTATGTGGCTGACACACTGCGAACAACAGAGAAGGACCCCAGGCAAGGGAGCCTTCTAAGTGCCTGAATGAGCAGAACTACAGAGAAAGACTGGCCGGAGAGGCCTTCTGATCACCAGCTACAAGAGACTTGAAAAAAGACTCTGAGAGGGCCATAACTCCTGTGGTGGAGGCAGTCCATGTCCCTGCACACTTGGCACTGCCAAGATCCCCACAAGCCAAGCAGCTACGCCACCTTTATGCACAACTCTCACTGGGGAAGAGCTGCCACAGGCAAAAAAAGCCTTCTGTCTATGTGCGCAGGGTCACTTTGGTTGTGTCTGACCCTTTGCAACTCTGTAGACTGTGGCCTGCCAGGCTTCTCTGTCAGGGAGGGGGTTCTCCAGGCAAGAATACTGGAGCATATTGGCCAATTCTGGTTGCCGTACCCCTCTAGAGCACTATATTTCCTGCTGCCCTAGCTGCCAACCCCGCTGAGTACCTGGTGCTGCCAGAACCCCTGTGACCCAAGCAGCTGCACCACCTCCACACCTGGCCCTCACAGGGGCAAACCCAAGTCTTCCAGGGCAGCTTCAGGAGCTAAGCCCCAGTGGACAACCCACATGTAAAGGTGGAAATAAAACCACAATTGAAACCCAGGGGCAGTGTGGCTGAGGAAGAAGACCCAAAACCTTCCCACCAAGTGCACAATCAACTAAACAGACTCCGTGTCTATGGAATATACTAAGGGCCATTGAAAGATCCACAAAAGAAAACACACTAGCTCTGATAGCTGTGGACATTGGAGGTAAGAACACACAAGAGTAGGGCCAGATTAGAATCTGAGGTGTCCCCACAGCAGGTTCAGAGATCAGCACAGTATTGGACGGCATCCTAGGGAGGTAAGGTGGACTGTGACTCCCAGCAAGGGAAAGGACTCTGACAGGAGTGACTCAAGAGAAACACTTATTATTCTTACTTTTTTACTTGTTCTGTAGATTCTTTTGGATTTCCCCCCCCCCTTTTTTCCCCTCTGTTGCAGCTATTGATTTTATTGGCACTAGGAAATCCAAATATGCTTTTGAGCTTTTTTTTTTCTCAGTCACATTTTATATTGTTGTCATAAACCACTGCCTCTATATTGGGCTTTTGCAGTTCTGTGGAGTTTTCCTCTCTCTTTCTCTTTTTTTTCCTCTCTTTTTTTAATTTTAATTTTTTAAACCTATAATTATTTTTTCTACATTTATTCTTTTGTATACTTTTCCTACTGTTCTTTTCCCCTTGCAGTTAATCTTTAAAGTATATAAATCTTCTTTATCTAACTCTATTTAACTTTGCATATCTAATCTTTCTTTCTTTAGTTTCCTCTTACAGTATTTGTTAGTTTTGTTTTCACTGCTTTATTCCCCACTTGGCACCTTGCTTCAGTTTTGTTTTCCAGTTTGTGTTTAAGTTAATTTTGTTCTAAACTGGTAGATATAATTTTTTATTTCCTTTGTTTGCTGAGTCAGTCTACTATACTTTATTTTTCTTGGACTGTTTTCACTTTGCTCATGGGTATATGTATATGTGTATATAGCATTATTTTAATTATCATTTGCCATATTTTGTAGCTGCCAGTTATCTGGGGTTCGTTTTTGGTTTCTTGTTTTTGGATATTTTTTTTAATCTCACTTAGTTCAGTTAAGTTCAGTTCAGTCACTCAGTCATGCCCAACCCTTTGCAACCCCATGGACTGCAGCACGCCAGGCCACCTTGTCTATCACCAACTCATGGAGTTTACTCAAACTCATGTCCATTGAGTTGGTATGCCATCCAACCATCTCATCCTCTGTCGTCTCCTTCTCCTCCTGCCTTCAATCTTTCCCAGCATCAGGATCTTTTCAAATGAGTCAGTTATTCACATCAGGTGGCCAAAATATTGGAGTTTCAGCTTCAGCATCAGTCCTTGCAATGAATATTCAGGACTGATTTCCTTTAGTATGGACTGGTTAGATCTCCTTTCAGTCCAAGGGACTCTCAGGAGTCTTATCCAACAGCACAGTTCAAAAGCATCAATTCTTCAGTGCTCAGCCTTCTTCACAGTCCAACTCTTACATACATACATGACCACAGGAAAAACCATAGCCTTGATTAGACGGACCTTTGTTGGCAAAGTAATGTCTCTGCTTTTCAATATGCTATCTAGGTTGGTCAAAACTTTCCTTCCAAGGAGTAAGTGTCTTTTAATTTCATGGCTGCAGTCACCATCTGCAGTGATTTTGGAGCCCAAGAAAATAGTCTGACACTGTTTCCATTGTTTCCCCATCTATTTGCCATGAAGTGATGGGACTAGATGTCATGATCTTAGTTTTTTTAATGTTGAGTTTTAAGACAACTTTTCAGTCTCCTCTTTCACTTTCATCACCAGGCTTTTTAGTTCCTCTTTGCTTTCTGTCATAAGGGTGGTGTCATCTGCATATCTGAGGTTATTGATATTTTTCCCAATTATCTTGATTCCAGCCTGTGCTTCATCTAGCCTGGCATTTCACATGATGTATTCTGCATATAAATTAAATAACCAGGGTGACAATATGCGGCCTTGACATACTCCTTTCCCATTTTGGGACCAGTCCATTGTTCCATGTCCAATTCTAACTTTTGTACTGTTTATGGGATTTTTCATATTTGTGTAGAAGCATAAATCTTGTCTTTGAGTCCAGACAAGTGGAAATCTTGTCTCTGAGTCAGTTTCCTTAGCATATTTAGGAGGTCAGTTTTATTTGTTTACAACCTGTTCATCTCACTCATTATGTTAGCAAAGTTTTGCATGCTAAGTGGCTTCAGTTTCGTCCAGCTCTTTGAGACCCTACGGACTGTAGCCCGCCAGACCCCTCTGTCCATGGGATTCTCCAGGCAAGAATAGTGGAGTGGATTACCATGCCCTCCTCCAGGGGATCTTCCTGACCCAGGGACGGAACCTGTGTCTCTTATGTCACCTGCATTGGCAAGTGGGTTCTTTACCACTAGCGCCACTAGTGAAACCCAACGAAGTCTTACAATAGCCTGTATAATTACTACAGAGTCTGAAATTCCTCCCCACTTTGTGGTTACCATATCCTCTGCTTGTAATGCATTTCTCCTAGATACTACTGTGGCTGACTTCTCATTAACTTGTTGAAGGTCACCATCACAACAAGGTCTTCTCTGATTTTACCCTATTTTCAACTGAATCCCTGTCCCCTTCTCTAAACCTGAAAATCATTGTCCTTTCCCCTGTTTTATTTTTCTCTTACACACTCACTTACCATCTTTATTTTCTATGTATTTTATTTCACCTAACTATCCCATTCATTACATTTTCCTTCTTCTAGAATGTAATTTCTATAACTGCAGAGGTTAAGTTTTTAGCATTTCTTAACTGCTATATATCCAAAAATTTTAAGAGTGCCAAGTTGCTCAAAAATATTTGTCAAATGAATCTTAAATTTGTGTCTAGTGGTGAATCTAACTTCACTTTGTCATTGACATTAACAAAGAGAGAGGAATGGTTAAAGTCCATTAGATCCTTCTTTTCATCAGCCTTGAGCTTCGTTTGTATATATCAGTCACCCAGCACATTGAACTAGGCTTCTGAAGGTGTTTTTATTGTTTTTAACTTCAGTATCAAATTAATTTGAGGAATCAGATTGCAGTAGCACTTGGAACACAGGAGAACAATATTTTTAGGCTAACAAAATGCACAAATTCACAATATTAGAACTGTCTACAGAACTTACCAAGATTTTATATGTTGGAGTATGATATCGTGCAAAATGAAATCACTGATTCACGCACCACCCAGTTTTGTTATCAAGAGCAGCTCATCTTCATGACTCTTTCAGCCCTAGACTACTTTGCTAAGTGTTGATGCTGAGCTATGGCTGGAGATGCAGGTGATTATGCAAAGTCTTTCTCAGCATGTATTTTACACATGTGTTTTTATGGACCCAGACACCTTAGCTGGTGTCCTATCTGATCATTTGCATCTTCCCTTAGAAATGAATTCCTGATCTGTGAGCTAGAAATGACTCAGAGGGAGAGCTGGAACTATTATCTTCTTAATTTGCTTTGAAGAAGGATTAGTCCTATTGTTAATAATTCTGAAACACCAACTAGAAAGGAACATTTTGTTTGAAGACATAAATGTTCAAATTTTCAGTCTGGCCACCAACTTTAAGTCCAGTGAAAGTCTGGCTTAAGAGTGTAAGAAGAAAGACAACTTAAAAAAATAATTAATCTTCATTTCTTTTATGCCAATTTTTCTCATGAGCTCGAGTCTTACTTAGCAGTGCCAAGTCAAATCCTAGGTCTTACTATGAGACATGAGTGGAAAAGATAAAGAAGCAGAAACTTGAAAGTGAATCTTTAGTTTATGGTGCCTGTGCCTTTGGCTTCCCTCCAATTAGTTGGGGTCTTTGTAGGTTTCTGCTGAATTTTCTGTATTAAGTGGGGCCTGACATTTCCTTAGCCTATCCAGGAGGTCAGTTTTACTTCTTGCACAGGCTATTTATCTCATTTATTACATTAACAAACCATCGGGATGAGAAACAAACTGGTCTGGACGGAGGCAGCTTTCCTAATTCATGTTAACATATGAGGCAAGATTGCAACATCAACCCTCTTTACAAAAAAACAAAAAGCAAAACACAGAAGGTCCAAACCAACCACCCAAGCGAACAAAAAGTCCACTTTTATGAATTTTGCAGACTCTCCAGGTTGTCAGAAGGATTTTTTCTCATCATGTATTATAGACATTCAAGTTTCAGTATGATTTACCTTCTTGTTCTTTTATTTTATGGAGAACCAGATCTTGTGGAAATGGCTGTACATTATTTGAAAGAAAATGGATTGGAAATAGAAGCCAGCACTGAGCCCTGAAATATGAAATCCTGAGCCTGAATGGTGACTTAAAAATTCATCCTCTCTTAGATAACCTTATTTGATAAAGCTAGGCTGGTGAGAATCTCATGTATGATATGCCATGTTTCTAATATTAAAGATCTTTTCCTTTACTTTCCTAAACATGTTTTTCAAATTGGTTTCAAGTTGATTTAGCTGCCTCAAGTGGAGTACAGCAAAAGCATAACTGCCCTGAATATGACAGATAGCTAGCAGCTGTTGTTGAAAAACTGACACTGCATTGGAACTGTCTCAACAGAAAAGCTGTGCTTTGCAAAGGCAGCATGCTCTGAAATATTTGTGTCTGTGATAAGCTTTTGCATGAAGTCTCTCCTGATGGAAACCCTGAGAAGGTGCATTTGCCATCTTCAGTTTTTGAATCATGAAACTTTCCAAGAAAGCAAAGTAAACCAAGAGATGTTATGTAAGTTTATCAATTCAGGCTCAACATTTTCTACAGTAATTTCATAGATATTTTTGTTTCCTATACTGTATATCACAACAGACTCTATCTATGTACGTTTGAATTCACTTTATGATTTTTGGCCTGATGAATGTGTCATTTTCATGTAGGTAGATAATACGGCAATATGTAATGTTAAGTGGGTCTTTGGGAAGAAAATGGAATTTATAAAAATAATCTAATCCATTTAGATATTTTTCAGCTCATCTTGGTGATCTTTTAATCCAAGCTTTTTCTTAAATACTGTATTTGCAATTTAAGCACTGCCACATGCTGCCACCGCTGTTACAAAGATACATTAGATTGATAGAATGATGCTGCATTCTTTATGACTGGAGAAAATAATGACTTCCTCTGTTCTCTCTAATCATGTTTTTATGGTTTGTTTTCCAAAATACTGCATACTTGACCTTAAAAGGGGATAAAGACTGCACATTTCATTTAACGAGTAATAAAAAGTTGGGTTCTCATTTTGCATTTAAACCTATGGGGAATACATTTTACTATAAGATATTTTCATTATGATCCCCAGGTCTCAGACAATTCTGGCTGACTCTGGCTGCTTAAGGACTGTGGATCTCAATAATTGAAAATAGATGCAGTGGACTCTGACCTATTTTACTTTCTGTGTCTCCAAGTTG
This sequence comes from Bos indicus, assembly GCF_029378745.1. Taxonomy (NCBI): domain Eukaryota; kingdom Metazoa; phylum Chordata; class Mammalia; order Artiodactyla; family Bovidae; genus Bos; species Bos indicus. Next base: position 119,819,581 of record NC_091760.1, read on the forward strand.
AAAACTACTTTTTAGTCTTCCATGAGATTTTAAGAAGCCACTATTTCAAGTAAAAGGAAAAACAAAAGAAAACGCATGCTTCATTTTTTTTTTCCCAGTTCTTCACTGTTACCTTTTCATGGTCCTACCGTTATAAATCCTAGAATGAAAGGTAAAAATGTTACTGCCTGTTGCACCTTGTTTAAAAGGCAGAGCATATCGAATGTACTCTCTAAGAAAATTATATTATTTGAACAGTTTTTTGCTTTAAAATTTAGATTTAAGAAAACTGGTTTTCTTCAGACCTTCAGATCTTTTTTTTTATTTTATTTTATTTTTAAACTTTACATAATTGTATTAGTTTTGCCAAATATCAAAATTAATCCACCACAGGTATACATGTGTTCCCCATTCTGAACCCTCCTCCCTCCTCCCTCCTCATACCATCCTTCTGGGTCGTCCCAGTGCACTAGCCCCAAGCATCCAGTATCGTGCATCGAACCTGGACTGGCATCTCGTTTCATACATGATATTTTACATGTTTCAATGCCATTCTCCCAAATCTTCCCACCCTCTCCCTCTCCCACAGAGTCCATAAGACTGTTCTGACCTTCAGATCTTACATGAGGTAATTTGTGTGTCCAACATTATTCATGTAAATGGGAACAGCCTCAAACAGAACACTAACAATAGTTAAAACTGTTTTGAACATAATAAAAAGCTGAAATACTATATTCCTTTGGAAATGAAATGACATTGTAGATAAGAAAAAAAATAGTTTGCAACTTTTCCTTTATTTGGTTAGGAACCTGACCTCCCCCGATTTTGGCTACCTTAGACTTTACTCCTAAATTGTGAGGTTGAGGGATAGAATAGATTAAAAGAAAAAAATAAAATAGATTTTCAGAATTTCTACCTGTCAATTTGGGCTGGAGATTTTTAATAAAAGTGCATTATTATTTGTGTACTGAAATGTCTAAAGCACTTCGGTAATGTCCATTAACTCAATAAAGTGCAAAATTTATATGGTGGTGGTGGTAGTTTAGTTACTAAGCTGTGTCCGACTCCAGGGACTGTGGCCCCTCAGGCTCCTCTGTCCGTGGCATTTCTCAGGCAAGAATACTTGAGTGGGTTGTCATTTCTTTCTCCAAGGGATCCTCCCAACCCAGGGATCAAGCCCAGGTTTCCTGCATTGCAAGTGGTTTCTTTACCAACTGAGCCACCAGGGAAACCCGGAAAATTTATATATGGATATGATAACCCATATGGGCTTCCCAGATGGTTCAGTGGTAAAGAATCTGCCTGCCACTGCAAGAGGTGGAGGAGACACTGGTTTGATACCTAGGTCAGGAAGATCCCCTGGAGGAGGAAATGGCAACCCACTCTAGTATTCCTGTCTGGATAATCTCATGGACAGAGGAGCCTGGCAGGCTACAGTCCATAGGGTTGCAAAGAGTTGGACACAACTGAGTGACTGAGCCACACACACTTGAAAACCCATACAACTTTTGCCTTAGTTATTGAAGATGGTACAATATTCATCTTTAAGAAGTCTTTGGAAATTTCAAGTAATATATTTTAGAAAATGTATCAGAGAATCTGTATGCTTCATTTTATTCTGACTAGCAACAAATGAGAAGTAATTTGATAAGTATATTTATTTTCTTCTTGGATTGATTGTAGGAAGATGCTGAGAGTTTCTGTTATTCTCATTATGCTTCTCTTAGCTTTAGTAGAGTATTGAATCCATGTTCTGTTGCCTCTTTTTAGAATAAATTATTAGCTTTAATGAAACAAAATATTCATAATTCACCTAATTCATTTAATGATCATTCACAAATTTGATGTTTCTATTGCTTTCTAAAACAGTGTAGAAGACATGCTTCATTTATCACTGATTTGATGAATGTCAACTTATTTTCAAAATATCTAAGTGGATCAGCCTTAAAAATTTAATCAGAAATTAGTGACTAAATTATGACTCAGCCTATACATAATCCAGGCAATATACTGCCACTTTCTAAGAAAGTTTTCAGATTTGTTTTTTTCAGTCTTAACAATTGACACTCATGACTTCCCAGGTGGTCCAGTAGTTAAATTTTAGCACTTCCACTTGAAGGGGTGCAAGTTAGATCCTTGGTTAGGGAACTATGATTCCACAGGCAGCACAGGGCGGCACTCCCCAGCAAAGCTCACAGATGACGCTCATAATCACAGAAGCCTCATTCCATAAAGGAGGGCAAGCCACAAAGTCTGTCTAGATGTCTGTGTGTGTGTAGGAGGGGCAGCACTGGTGGATGGGGAGTTGTTGCAGGGTGTCCACTGTGTGACGAGCGTGCTAAGTAATTGCACAAGCCTCATTTTTGTGATGTGAACTTGTATGTTGGGAAAGTACATCACACCTTGACTAAGGTAGCTCATGCCTACTTTCTCAGCTCTGACTATTGGTTTCCTTATTGTTGCTCGTAGTGAAATGACAGAGTAGGAAAGCCATGCAGCAGATTTAGTTATAGGGTCTTGGAGATGTTAGGGATTTTAGAGCTCATATAATCCACTTCTCTAATTTTACGGAGAAGGAAACTGGGACTCAGGAAGGTTAAGCAACTTTCTCAAAATACCACAGTCACCAAGTTATGGGCTTGTCAGTCTTCTGGACCATTTTCATGCATTCCAAGTGTTATTTCAGTGGTATGCGGATAAACTTTATTAGGCTGAGGATCTTTGGATTAGAAGGATTCCCTTATTTTATTTTTAGACACCCATCTTTGCTTCCTTTGCCATCTTGTTCCATTTTCTCTGGTGACATGTAGATTTTATAAGTATCCTGCTGCAGCTTTGTTGGGATTGGGGATTCTGAGAAACCAAACCATAAATTTGACACTACGGGGTTCGAGTGAAAGTAAATCATGACTTACCATGTATACCAGGGAGCTCAGCCCCAAACTGATGCAAAAATAGCCTAAACCTGCACTTCTTCCCATGTGTTTCAAAATGCATTCTTTTGTGCTTCATTACCTGTTAAACTTTTATCAACATTTTTTTATTCAAGCCAGAGCTTGAAGAATGAAAACCGTAGGAAAGGATCAAAGCATTTGTTCCTCAATTTCCTTGAGCTGTTGTATGAATCTATTCATAGAAACATGTAACCTTCTGAGAAAAAGAAATCACCCAGTATCCAGTCCAGTTAGTGAAACACTCATTCCTTGTGTGTGTGTGTGTGTGTGTGTGAAGATATTATTTCCATAAGCCCATACTTTCTTTGTACTGGCACTGGGATACTATTACTCAACAAGCTACCTTGAATTCATTGTGAAAATAATCTCCCCTGGACAATTTAACAACTATTTTGTAATTTTTTACTTAATAACTGTAAACATTGAAATATCATAAGATAGCACCATGTTTATTATAATAAATGAAAGCACCTTCCTGACTCCCAGCTTTCATCTTCATGAAGTTCTTTTCTCAGTGATTGTTTCTGGCATGTTTGTGCCATTAAGGGTTAATGTGTTTCCACCTTTATATTACGTAAGAAGAGGGCTGCTCTTTAAAGTGTGTATGGGTATACCTAGAGCTGGTTTTGGTTGACACAACTTAATTAGAAGTATAAATTATTACATGACTCTTCCATTCTTCACTGGGAGCTACAGTTAAAATGCTGGCACTGGCTAATTAATAGGCTCGATACTGCCTTGTCAGTGAGGCTAGTCCATAAAGGATTTGATGCTTTCTTTCCTGAAACAAACAAAAACAGCTTTGGAACTGTCAGGAAATAACAGCAGCTCTTGACGGCTAATCATTACCAGCTTTTGTCATGTGGTTGTAATTGTTGCATGAATTCTGCTTCAATCAGGAAAAAATATGCTTAAGTGCCAGTAAAAGTTTTTATGCTGCTATGAAATTTTGCAATTTATGGCTTTGTACAGATCAGCTTGGGTTACTAGGCAACACCAAATGTATCGTTCACTCAAATTATTCCTTAACCCCCTGCATTGCTACAAACTCTAGCAAAAAAACCCAAAAAACAACCCTGTAATAAACTATGATAACATAGGGTTAAATCTGATGACAAATGTGATACTAAAAGAAAAAAGAAGTATTTAAAAACTACACTGGATGGAAAGCAATCTGAACATTTAGAGCTGTTTACCTCAGGAAAAAAAAAAAAGTAGTTCCAAATGAATTTAATGATCATGTAGTTCTCTGATTGGCCATTAAGCAGGCCAGGTTTTTGGCACTTAAGCAATCATATTTGTGATGCTGGTTTTAATTAAGAAGTACACTGCAGGATATTCAATGACCAGGGAAGTGTGGTATTGCTGCTTGCTTGCTGTGCACCCATATGCATTTGAGAGAATATAAAACCCCAAGATATAATGACTCTTTCTCCATCTTTAAATAGACAGTCTGCCTGAGATTGTGCACTGCTGCACAGACTGAGTCTTGGAATCTGCATGAAGTCTGAGCATTGTCATTTAGTAGGCAAGAAATTGCAGCTTGTTCCTCAAAGCAGTACCAAATTAAGTGGCAGGGACAGAGCCATAGACACTTCTGGGGTGTTTGATGACTCAGAAGGATATTAGGGAAACCCTAGAATCAGTGTGGGAGTGGCTGTAAAGTGCTTTCTGGTTTGAATGCCTTTAGTGTTTTAAGTTTCTGTTATGATTATTCTCAAGCAGCCAAAATGATATCTCACAGTCATCATGTCAAAAGTAACAAAAAATGAGTTTCGAGCAGAAGCTCCCCAAATTTCATTTTAGCCCAGTATTTGTATGTAGGAAATGCTTCCGGGGTGAAAGCATGTGGCTTACATACCTCGGAAGCAGGAGACTGGAATTCAAACTCTGACTGAACTCTGACTCCCGTGCTGGATTGTCACTTTAAAGTTTGAGGAGCACTGCTTCAGATTCCTCCCTGCTGGGAGGGGAGGCCCTTTGCTTTGCTGGTTCAGTGTCTCAGTTGCTGGGAGTCATGACCCTGGGGGGGATGTGGAAGTTGTCACTATGAAGAACTAACCAGGACAAGCTGCTACTGAGATGGGTTGGCTTATGAGAGCTGCTGCCACATGGAACTCGGTTTCTCTTTCCAGGGTGCGTGCTAAGTCACTTCAGTCATATCCAACTCTTTGTGACCCCACGGACTGTAGACTGCAGGCTCCTATGTCCATGGGATTCTCCAGGCAAGAACACTGGAGTGGGTTGCTATGCCCTCCTCCAGGGGATCTTCTCCACCCAGGCATCAACCCAAGTCTCCTATGTCTCCTGCCTTGCAAGTGAATTCTTTACTGCTGAGCTACCAGGAAGCCCTTCTCTTTCCTAATTACCAGCAAATCAATCTTCCTTTGTCTCCATTCCCAGATCCCCTGGGGTTGACATGTCATTTCCTTTAATTACCTTTTTCTATTATCAGAGCTGATCAATGGTACAACTTTAAGAGTCCTAGAAACATCTTCTACTCCAAAGTTCTCTTTCCTTGGATGATATTTAAGAGTTGGCATTCTGCTTCTGAAATTCCATTCCTTGTAAGGTATTGTCCTGTGTAAAAGCAAAAAGCCTCTGGAAGGCTAGGTTCACCTTCCAGGGCTATGGTGTCATTAATGAGGAGGTTACAGAAAATCACTTCCAATAACTTCTCCTTTCTTATAATTGATAGCAAAAGAAACTTTATTAGAGACTTTCTGATAGAACTGACTCTTAACTGGATAAGGGGCAAGGGAAGAAAAATTTATAAAAGTAAGGTATTTTTAAGTAAGAGGATAACCAAAAAGGTTATGAAAAGAATGTATAGTTCAAGGGAACAAAAATTAATTTTTAACTTCAGTAAAACATTAATACAAGATACATTTTTTATCTTTAAAAAATTTAAGGTTATATTGACTGCATCACTAATTTTTATGTTTGCATGCAGTAAACAGAGAAAATTATTACTTAGAATGTGTACTTCTAGTTATTAGTTACATAGTAATTTTTATTTTAAAATAAAGATGATGTTTAAAATTTTTCAAACAACTATGGAATATGGGAACTTCTTAAAAACTAATCCCAATGATATATTAAATGGAGATAAGGAGAAAAAAGGTTGAAAAGGTGGTACCACTTAAAATATATTGGAAGAACTCCATGAGTATGTCTTCATGAGGGGATACCCACATAGATCATGGGGACTCTTCCATACACAAAGAAGTGGATAGTCCCTGGCACATAGGAACAGCAGGAAGTGACGTATCAGATTGTCAGAAAAGCATGAGGATTGATGGAGCATGAATCCTGAGTAAATCAATTATGGAATCCTCCATTCCATGAGAAATTTTTCTGCTTTCTACCATTAGGACTGGCAATACTACTATTTGAGGACCATTGGACTGTCAGTAACTGGGTAAACAATTCTTTATCTTAGTGGTGTGTTCTGAAATTTCTCTAACAAAATATTCTGAGAGTCTACTACACTGGGGAGAAGATGAGTCTCTGTCTCAGGCATGGCTAATATTCAGCACTGGGGAGCTTGTGACATGAATGACTAGGTTGTTTTCTGTCAGAAAATAAGAGAAGCTGGATTTGCTTCTTCCAAGGGAATTGGTGATGAAAGAGGAAAGAGTGCAGAGAAGGAAGGGGATGATGTGTGAGATGGGGTGAAGATGGGGACTGCATGGGGTTTAGGGTTAAATGTCCAAAGTGATGGGGGGCTTTTTTGATTTAAGGGTATCCCTTAGTTCTTATAGGTGTGTGTGTGTGTGTGTGTGTGTGTGTGTGTGTGTGTGTGTGTGTGTATGTGTAAGTAATTGGAGCTGTTTCACCTTTGTGTCCCATAGAGCAGGGATGTTCTGGTTTGGAATAGTGAGATGTTGTTTAATGTGAACTAGGGGAAGCAGATGGCTATAATTAGACCACAGAAATTAAAATTTCTAAGACTTCTGCAGAAAATTCTAGACATCTTGGACTTTCTCAGGGAATCTGAGTTGATCTCATCTAAGATTTTAATGGACCTATAGGTTCCACTGACATCACAACTATATCACTATACTATTGTATGACTCACATCACAGTACTGGATACCCTCACGTCACCACCTCCATTGAATGGTCATGCTCTCGACTTTTATAGAGCATTACAGGAACAATATAAGAATCACACCTAAATGAAAGATGTTGCTTAGAAATGATCTGTGAGGTTGCTCTACATCTCCATTCACCAATTATTTGTGAGAAATTTCTTTAGGAATTCAGCATCAAGAAGACTCTGCTCCATTTCAGAGCCTTGTCTCCTGTCACTTCAATGAAAATTGCTGGAGATGTTGTGATATTTGTCCCCAGAAGGTCAGAACTCAATATTTTTATCAGTCACAACTACTCTGTTAAGCCTGCATTATCAGTGGGTTTTGCTTCTTCCTTTTTACTGTCTTTATTTCTGATTTCTAGTTTTGTCCTCTTTTAAAGTCTTCATTAGAAGCTGCTCAAATCCTCTGAGGAAATATTTAGAGTAAAAATAATTCACCCTGATTTTGTTCAATAAAAATTTTGTTAGAATCACGTCAAATGCTAGAAATACTATAGAACTGGTGGAGCCACCAACTGCACCGCCAGGCGCAGTTGTTTCCTTTCTGCATTTAGTGTCTTCTCTGTGGATTAACTGCTCAGTGGAACCTACACCTTCATTTTGCTTTCCATGGCAGTGAGGATGTAACCATTTGGCTTTACATCATGCTACAAGCTGGCCTTTTGTCCTAATATTCATGGATGAATTTAAAATATACAGGTTGGGGACTTCCCTGGTGGTACAATGAAAAAGAAATCATCTTCCAGTGCAGGGGACATGGGTTCAGTTCCTGGCCCAGGAAGATTCCGTATGCCTGGAGTAACTAAGCCTGGGTACCACAGCTACTAAGCCTGCGCTCTAAAGCCCGCAAGCTGGGACTACTTAAGCCCATGAACCTAGAGCCTGCTGCACAATAGAAGACACCAAAGCCCATGCACTGCAATGAAGAGTAGCCCCCTGCTTGCTGCAACTAGAGAAAACCAGCCTGCAGCAAAAAACTCAGTGCATCCAATTAAATAAATACATTTAAAAAATAAAATATACAACTTGTTCCACAAGCCTTAATAGATTTGCCTGTTTATCCCCCACCAAACGACACTGCTCTTTTTCATACAATTTTCCATGAAATATATTATTTGGATGACATTCACATGCAGTGACATTTGAGAAGGTGAGTAGGAGCACAGAAAAGAGGTGGGGTTATATTTCATGGATAATAAAAATCAGGAGACCAATACTTTCAGATGGATACCATGCACAGCACGTAATTAATTCACACTGCTGAAATGGTGCTCTTCCCTTCCTTCTGGACCCCAGGGATTCTCAGCTTTGACCCTAGTGACATTTTGAACTAGAGAATTTTGTTTGTTTGTTTTGCTATATGGGACTATCTTGTGCATTAAAGAATGGTTAGCAGCTTCCCTGGTCTCTAAAGAGTGTATGGCAGTAGCACTTTCCTCCCCTAAGTTGTGACATTCAAAACTGTCCCCAGACATTGCCATGTTTCTCTGGGGAGTGTATCATTCCCAGTTGAGAATGATTGATCTACCTCTTTGCTCAACTTTTCTATCATGATATGCTATATTAATACTTTCTTCATTACTATATTTTTTGGATATTTGCAAGTTCTGTCTCTTTGTTTATTGAAGCACAGTTGATTTACAATATTAGCTTCAGATGCACAGCATAGTGACTCAGTGTTTTTATAGATTATACACTATTAAAAGCTATTTCAACATAATGGCTGTAATTCCCTGTGTGTACATGCTCAGTCACTCACTCGTGTCTGACTCTCTGTAACCCCATGGACTGTAGTCCACCAGGCTCCTTTGTCCCTGGGATTCTCCAGGCAAGAATACTGGAATAGGTTGCCATTTCCTACTCTAAGCGTTCTTCCCGACCAGGGATTGAACCTGAGTCTCCTGCCTTGGCAGGTGGCTTCTCTATCACTGAGCCACCTGGGAAGCCCGTGTGTGTGTATACGCACACAATATCTTCTTTATCCATTCGACTCTTGATGGACACTTAGGTTGCTTCCATTGTAAATGTTGCTGCTCTGAACATTGGAGTGCCTGTATCTTTTTGAATTACTGTTTTCATTTTTTTCCAGATATATACCCAGGTGTGGAATTGCTGGGTCACATGGTAGTTCTATTTTCAGGTTTTTGAGGAATTTGCATACTATTTTTGTGTAGTGACTGCATCAATTTACATTCCCACCAATAGAGTACAAAGGTTTCTTTTTCTTTACATCAACATTTATTTGTAGACTTTTTGATGATAACCATTCTGACAAATGTGAGCTGATATCTCACTGTGGTTTTGCTGTAGATTTGTCTAATATTTAGTGATGTTGAGCATATTTTAATGTTCCCGTTAGCCAACTGTATGTCTTCTTTGGAAAAATGACTATTTAGGTCTTCTGCCCACTTTTGATTGTTTTTTTTTTTTTAATTGAGTTTTATGAGCTGTTTGTATACTTTAGATATTAACCACATGTCTTTCAATTCATTTGCAAATATTTTCTCCCATCCTGTTGGTTGTTTTTTTGTTCTTTTGTTGGTTTCCTTTGCTGTGCAAAAGGTTTTACATCTAATTAGATCTGGGATTTCTTTGGAAGGAATGATGCTAAAGCTGAAACTCCAGTACTTTGGCCACCTCATGCGAAGAGTTGACTCATTGGAAAAGACTCTGATGCTGGGAGGGATTGGGGGCAGGAGGAGAAGGGGACGACAGAGGATGAGATGGCTGGATGGCATCGCTGACTCAATGGACGTGAGTCTGAGTGAACTCCGGGAGTTGGTGATGGACAGGGAGGCCTGGCGTGCTGTGATTCATGGGGTCGCAAAAGAGTCGGACACGACTGAGCGACTGATCTGATCTGATCTGAGGTCTCATTTATTTATTTTTGCTTTTATTTCTTTTGCCTTATGGGCAGATCCAAAAAATATCACTACGATTTATGTCTGCTTGTGTTGTCTTCTAGGAGTTTAATGGTTTCAGGTCTCACATTTAGGTCATTCATCTACTTTGATCTTATCTAATCTCATTATTCTACATGTAGCTGTCCAGTTCTCCCAGCACCACTTATTGAAGAGACTGTCATTTTTCCACCATATATTCTTGCCTCCTTTGTCATAGATTAGTGACTGTAAGTTAGTGGATTTATTTATTCTTGGTCTCTGTTCGTTTCACTGATCAATGTGCCTGTTTGCGCCAGTACACTTCTATTTGATCACTGTAGCTTTGCAGTATAGTCTGAAGATAGGGAGTGTGATACTTCCAGCTTTGTTTGTTTTTCTTTTTCTCAAGATTTCTTTGGCAGTTAGGTGTCCCTTGAAGGTGCATGGAAATTTTAGGATTACTTATATTAGTTCTGTGAAAAATGTTGTGGTATTTTGATAAGGATTATATTAAGTCTATAGATTGCCTTGAGTAGTATGGTCATTTTAATAATATTAACTCTTCCAATTTGAGAGCCTGGGATCTTTCCATTTCTTTGAATTGTCTTTAGTTTCCTTTATCAGTGTTTTATAGTTCTCAGATAATAAGTCTTTCACCTTCTTGGTTAGGTTTATTCCTAAGTATTTTAATTTTTTGATGTGATTTAAATGGGATTGTTTTTACCCTCTTTTTATGATATTTCATTGTTAGTGTAAAGAGAGGTAAAAATTTCTGTATGCTAGTCTTGTATCCTGTTACCTTCCTGAATTCATTTACTAGTTCTAATTGTTTTTGTGTGTAGTATTTAGGGTTTTCTATGTAGAATATCGTGTTTTCTGCATATAAAGACAGTTTTACCTCTTTGCTTTCAATGTAGATATCTTTTATTTCTTTTTCTTATCTGATTGTTGTGTGTAGGACTTTGATACTATGTTGAATAGAAGTCATGAGAGTGAGAATTCTTGTCTTGTTTCTGAATAAAATGAGAAGGCTTTTAGCTTTTTACTATTCAGTATTATGTTGGTTATGGGTTTGTCTACAATGACTTTAATTGTGTTGAAATATGTTCTCTATACTTTGATAAGAGTTTTTATCATGAATGGATGTTGAATTTCATCAAGTGCTTCTCCTACAGCAATAAAGATGACCATATGGGTTTTGTCTTTCCTTTTGTTAATATAATGTATCACATTGATTGATTTGCATATATTGTACAATCCTGTGACCCTGGAATGAATCCAACTTGATCATGGTCTATGATCTTTTTTGTGTATTGTTCTGTTTAGTTTGCTAATGTTTTATTGAGGATTTTTGCATCTTATATTCATCAAAGATACTGGCCTTTAATTTTCTTTTACTTTTTTTTTATGTTTGGTCTGGTTTTGGTATGTGGGTAATGGTGGCCATGTAGAATGAATCTGGGAGTGTTTCATCCTCTTCAGTTTTTTTGGAATAGCTGAAAAGAATAGGTATTAACTCTTCTTTATATGTTTAGTAGAATTTCCCTGTGAAGCCATCCAGTCCTGGACTTCCATTTACTAGTTTTTTTTTTTTTTTTAATTGCAAATTCAGTTTCACTACAAATGATCAATCTATTCAGATTGTCTGTTTCTCTTTGATTCAGTCTTGGCAAGTTATATGATTTTAGAAATAAGTATGTTTCTTTTAGGTTGTTATAATATTTTCTTATAATTTTTTTGTGTCTTTGTGGTATCATTTGTTATTTCTCCTCTTTCATTACTTATTTAAAATTTTTTTAATTAAAAAAATTAAACTTTTTGCTTTATATTGGAGTATAGTTGATTAACAATGTTGTGTTAGTTTCAGTGGTACAACAGAGTGATCCATTAATACATATATATGTATATGTTCTTTTTCAAATTCTTTTCCCAATTAGGTTGTTGAAGAATATTGAGCACAGTTCCCTCTGCTTTTCAGTTTCTAGTCAGTTTTCAATGAGAATTATTTAACATGTAGATTTATTTTTGATATGTTCATGGGGGGAGATGAGTTCCATGTCCTACTCTGCCCATCTTGATTCATCTCCTCTATTACTACTTTCTGATTCACACTGGCTGTTGGAATTTTCATAGTGTCATGGTCATCCTCTCAGCCTATGGCTGGATCACCTTATTTTTAAGTGTTTTCTGTGTAAACACTCCTTTATACCTGTTCTGCATCTTGAAGCAAAGGTGAAGAAGTGAATATCCTTTTCCTGAACTGTTACAGCTCTCAGCTTTCACTGTCCTGTATAGTATCCACTGTGAAGTGATTTTCAATGATACTGCTAGAACTGTCCTCAAGACTCATGGCTATGATCTTACTGCATTTATTCTTCTGGTCTCTGGATACAGTTGAGATAAATTACACTTCTGCTTTCATTATTCCAGGTATATTCTTCATCTAAATTTATTGCCAAATCTAAACTGTATAACTTAAAAGGAAATCGCTCAGAATGTAATTTCTCCAGAATGTTTTCTCAAAAGAACATCATTCCATTAAGTTGTAAGAAGATAAAATTTGACATTAAAAATTAATTTAGGAATTTCCTTCCCCCTTCCATTTAGTAAATGCTGTCTAAATTCTTGGCTACAACAAGGACTAGAGCATTGAACTAATTACTGTGGCAGTTAGCAATCATAGCCTGTTTATTTGCTAGACTCAATATAAGCTCATCCAAAATCAAATTACAATAAATGTAAAAACTAGTATTATGCTGTATAAGGTCAATTAGTGCTTTCCATTAATGAGCCCAACTTTCAAAGACAATATTGAAATTCTAACTTAAGACCTAGTAAGTATGTTTAAAGCAAAGCAAAATAATACACATGTTGATTATGTGTAGACTTGGGCAATATTTTGGAAGGTACCCACATGATTCATATTTTGTGATGCTATTTTCTTGGAAGGAGGCAACATAGTTTAACAAATAAGAACACAGATTTTGGAGTCAAAGTGTCTGGGTTCAGATTTCAGCTCTGGCATTTGCTAGCCATGTTACCTTGGATCAAATATACAAAATCTCTTAGCCTGTTTTGTCTCATTGGATGATAATAGAACTGATAAGACTGGTTGTTGTGAGGATTACAAATATAATGCAGATAAGCAGAGAACTATGTCTTATATTAAGAATTTGATAAACGGTGGCTATAATGATTTTGCTGAAGATTGGATTTTAGTGGATTATTTTGACAGGAAGCTCGTCCCCAACCAGCTTGAGAAAAAAGGGGAAGTCTGGAGGCTAGTGTTGGCTCCTGGCACAGAAAGCCAGTTCTTGAATGATATAGTAAAGGCTTGGTTCCTCTCCAATTCTTGGTCCATTCTTTCATTATTTTGGTCTCATACGTTGCCTTTGTTCTTATGTTCCCTGTGAAAACATCAGAAAATTTCTGCCTTGCCTTTTTAGTGACCAGATGCTACATCTGCTTCTCACATCTACTTAGTAAGTTCTGTATGAGGAGAAGTATCAATAATTTCAGATATGCAGATGACACCACCCTTTACGGCAAAAAGTGAAGAAGAACTAAAGAGCCTCTTGATGAAAGTGAAAGAGGAGAGTGAAAAAGTTGGCTTAAAACTCAACATTCAGAAAACTAAGATCATGGCATCCGGTCCCATCACTTCATGGCAAATAGATGGGGAAACAATGAAAACAATCAATTCAGTTCAGTTCAGTTGCTCAGTTGTGTCAGGACTCTTTGTGACTCCGTGACTGCAGCTCACCCGGCCTCCTATCCATCACCAGCTCCTGGAGTTTACTCAAACTCATGTCCATTGAGTGGGTGATGCCATCCAGCTCCTTTCTTCCAAGGAGCAAGTGTCTTTTAATTTCGTGGTTTCAGTCACCATCTGCAGTGATTTTGGAGAAAAGAAAAGCTATGGAAGAAAAGCTATGACCAACCTAGACAGCATATTAAAAAGCAGAGACATTACTTTGCCAACGAAGGTCCATCTAGTCAAGGCTATGGTTTTTCCAGTGGTCATGTATGGATGTGAGAGTTGGACTATAAAGAAAGCTCAGCACCAAAGAACTGATGCTTTGAACTGTGGTGTTGGAGAAGACTCTTGAGAGTCCCTTGGACTGCAAGGAGATCCAACCAGTCCATCCTAAAGGAAATCAGTCCTGAATATTCACTGGACTGATGCTGAAGCTGAAACTCCAATACTTTGGCCACCTGATATGAAGAACTAACTCATTTGAAAAGACCCTGATGTTGGGAATGGTTGAAGGCAGGACGAGAAGGGGACAATAGAGAATGTGATGGTTGGATGGCATCATCGAGTCAATGGATATGAGTTTGAGTAAGCTCTGGGAATTGGTGATGGACAGGGAAGCCTGGCGTGCTGCAGTCCATGGGGTCACAAAGAGTAGGACAAGACTGAGTGACTGAACTGAACGGAACTGAACTGGGGTGTTCAGCCAGGATTCCTATTTCTTCTATTGTTCAGTTTTTCAAAAAAGCTTTGTAAGACATGAAAAGAATCAAGAAATAGGCCCAGGGGCATATATGGCTCATCATCATTTTGATATTTGAAGCAAAACAATCATAACAGCAAACTGGCTTTTAATAGTTTCAAAATTAACATCGTTTATTTATCAAATTTAACTCTTGGGCACATAGATAAATATTTTCCTATCATGCTGTTTGAAGGGCAAATCTCAGGGTGCTTAAAACCTTAGAGAGTTATTATGCAAAATTTCTTTATATGAATGACTTAGAATTAAATATTAATAAAGCTAAATTATCTCATTCTAAGGTTTTTTTTTTTTTTTTTTTTTTTTTTGGTGGTGGTGGGGGAAAGGCAGTAATCTAATTCTGCCTCTTTATCATAGTGAAAATTCAGTTATCTTATTCCTCAAGTAAGGTGGGTGGGCTTGTTGAATGAAGGCCTTTTCTGTTTTATATGGACAGGGTAGGACGCAGTGTTCACAAGGTCTGTGAGATCTGGAGAACATCCAGTTGATGGAGAGAAGGCAGGATCCAGGTAGCATATACACCATATATTTGAGCAGGAGTTTTAGGGTGCTCATTTCCTCTCTTTACTTATATTTAATGGTTTGCTTAATACTTATGATTTCTTGGGCAAGAGAAGAGTGTTTTACCAGTGTGATATCTCAGGGGAAGATCTCCGTTTATAATAATTTACACTAGTAGGTACTGTAGTACCCTTAGTCCCAGCTAAATTTGAGTCCTCTATCAGCACACCTCTTCCCCTCTAACACACTACTGGGTGCCCTGGTCCTCACTCTTTCATAAGGACAGTTGTGAAAAAAGGACTATCCACATGGTCCCTTATTAAAAATAGAGATCAAGATATTTGGGGCCTAGACTGATATCTTCTTGCTGGATGGCCAGTGGGTGATGTATTGACCATAACAGCAAGGAGATTCGTATTGGTGAAGTAGGAAGGAACACATGCAGATCTCAGCTCCAGAATATTATATTCTGTCCTAATTAGAGACATGAATCCTGGTTCTAAGTATAAGGTGGGCAGAGATAGAGCTGGGCATATAGCACAGATAGAATCAGGGACTCAGGTATCTCTAGAACTTTCTTGCTCTGTTAACTTCACTCTCAGTAGAGACTAGATTTATCCAGAGTGGCAACATGGTTGCTATTAGATCCCAAGTTTACATCACACAACTCCTCTCTCAGTAACTTTCAACCACAGTTGGACCAACTCTTCATCAGTGTCTGTTTAAAAAGTCCTTAGAGAAAAGGCTGTGAACAGTTCATTTCAAGCCTTATTGATGAACTATGGCCTGGGGATAGATTTAGGTAGGAAAATGGACATGTTCTTGGGTGAGTTGGGAAATTCCTATGGTAAGGGGAGAGGGACATTGTACAGATAGTTCCACAGTGTCCTCTACAGAAATCCATCAACAAGAGTGGCTGCAGTTATGGATGTCATATTTTAACTGATTTAGTCACATTGTTAAATTTGGAGAGTCTGGCTCTTTGATCATCAGCTTCAATATTCCACCTCTTGCATTTCCCTTTACATTTATTTTCAGTCTTATCAATACCAATAGTGGATAAGTCAGAGGACTTTTTCCTTCCCCAAATGCAGCCTGCAATATATAAAATTTGTTGAATTTTGCCGCATACCATTTTCTGCTGTTTATCACTTGCTTCCCTTCCTGATATTTAGATTCTTTCTTCCTCTGGTTGGTCTGGATCCAGTGGATCCACCATGGTTCTAGCGACTTAAGCATCTGTATGCAGCTCTCCTGGAGGTGTGCACCCTGACTTTTGAGGCAGTTTGTGGCAGCATCCAGGCCTCCGCCGCTTCTCAATTTTTTCATATCTCATCTGCTCTTGATTTATTTTCTTCACTGCTCTCAGGGAAATCATCCTCTACGCCAGTGTTCAAAATCCCCTGGGGCTCCATTTCTTCACTCATTTCACTTCACTTTTGTGACCTGTCTGGATCTATTTTCTCTTCTTTGGAGCCTTTCCGTGGATTGGCAGCAAGCTACTTCTCACTTGGCTTCCTTTCATACTCCCTGTAACAGCTGGTTGAAATGTTTACTGTGCATTTTAAGCTGTATGTTACATAACTCTAGTCCCCTAGCATAGAATAGGTAACCATACAACATTTATTGAATCCATGAATTAATCAATTATTGGCTGAAAAAATGAATTTATCGTGGGGGAAACTAGGATTGAAATGTAAATAGAAATATACAAATACATATATTGCACTTGAGCACTATATTACTGCTCAATAATAATAATAATGAGAGCTAGGTGTTTCATTGAGCACCTAGATCCTCATGGTGAATATTCCTTTCTTATTAATTTACAAAATATCCCAGAAATAATGAATCCACCTAACCTCTAAATATGTTAATAAATAATAAACCATGGCATACCATCTTAAGATTTAGGTAAGCCGTTTCAACTTCAATATTAAATTGGTCTCACTGAAAAAGCAAGATTAATCATGAAGTTATCAATATCTATTTCACAAAATGGGGTGGGGAAAATCACTGTATAATTAGATGAAATAAAAGTGAAAACAAGGCCTGAAACTTACTTATACCAGTTAATCAATACATGAGATAGAGGGTATCTGATTACAATTATTAATATGTACCAGAAATCTTATCACCTATGACTTATAAAATGCTCTAGCAAGTTTGAAGTACTGGTAATCATTTGGCTTAAATGACTATTGAATAAAAAATGAGCTGTTACACAGTGGACATGGAGGGAGCTCAAATAGGGTAAGTTTATGCTATAATTTGGAGAAGGCAATGGCAACCCACTCCAGTACTCTTGCCTGGAAAATCCCACAGATGGAGGAGCCTGGTAGGCTGCAGTCCACGGGGTCGTGAAGAGTCAGATACAACTGAGCGACTTCACTTTCACTTTTCACTTTCATGCATTGGAGAAGGAAATGGCAACCCACTCCCGTGTTTTTGCCTGGAAAATCCCAGGGACGGCGGAGCCTGGTGGGCTGCTGTCTATGGGGTCGCACAGAGTCGGACACGACTGAAGCGACTACGCAGCAGCAGCATGCTATAATTTGAGACCAGCTAGAATTTATTTTTTAGAAGTGATTCTTTGTGAAAATAGTAAAGGATGTTTGGAGGTAGTGGCTGGTATTATATACCTGTAAAATTTAAAAAATCATATAAAAGGAAAACGAGGCATATGTAACCACAGTTATTCACTAAATAACTGTATCCTTGGGAATGTGAACATAATATGATGCTTCATGAATCCTGCCCAACACCCAAGGCCTCTGTCTAAATGCTCCCCCCA
Source organism: Bos indicus (assembly GCF_029378745.1). Lineage (NCBI taxonomy): Eukaryota > Metazoa > Chordata > Mammalia > Artiodactyla > Bovidae > Bos > Bos indicus. Next base: position 119,837,306 of record NC_091760.1, read on the forward strand.
CCACACCTCCCATCAGCTCCTTTATTTATCACACTAGTCTTTGGCCACTGTTGATGGAGTCAGATGAGTACCTGCTCTGTGCGGATTCTCCAGAATGACAATGACCTCTAGGATGAGGCAGCTGCCAAGGGCAGAAGAAATATTACAGCACTTTCTTCAATGTAGTTGCATCCCTGCTTTTGCACACGGCACTTGAATCTTTCCAGTAAAATTTCCTTTTCTGCTGAAATCTATTAAACATTCCTTGCTGCTGAGGCTATGGTGAAATATGGTAGCATTGAAAACTGTTACGTTTTCTGGAAAATATTTGGCAAAAGGTATGTTAAGAATATTAAAAATGTTCATATCTGTATAATAATTTATCACACTTCTAGGAGTGTATCAGAAAGGATTTATCAGATTCATATACTTGAATGTTTATGTACAGTATAGTTTATGATACTGAAAAATCAGAAAAATTAAATGCTCAAAAATTTGAATACTAAAAAAAAAAAATTTGAATACTAGCAAACTGATGTGTCTGTATTTTGTAATGATATACAGTTACTTATTTATTCTTCCATTTGTTTGGCAGTACCCAGTCTTAGTAGTGGCACAGAGGATCTTTAGCTACGGCTTGTGGGATCTAGTTCCCTGACCAAGGGTCACACCTGGGTCCCCTATATTGGGAGCATGGAGTCTTAGCCACTGGACCACCAGGGAAGTCCCCTACAATAAAGACTCAATAACTGTTTTTCTAAAACAAGTGTTAAATTGTTTTAGAAAAAAAATTTAATGGTGTAGCAAACTACTATGCTATGTCATTAAATGGAAAATTTGCATACAAAATACATTATGATTTCAGTATCGTGATTTAAATATGTATGTGTATATAATGAATACAAGAAAAGCATAACAAGGTACCCGAATGTTAAAATGGTAATTTTTGAGCAGGAGAACTAAATATGGCTTTTTTTTTTTTTACTGCTTTCTTATATAGTCTATGTTTCTTACAATTATCATGTATGTGAATAGAAAAACCCTATTAAAATTTTTGTGTAAAATAATGTATTATTTTAGTGTTATAAGGAACGAGTTTTTTTTTTGTTGTTGTTGCATGACAAACTTTGGAAAACTCAAAATGGTATATTTATTCCATGTTGTGCAGTAGAAGAAAGTGTGTTCTTTGTATTTTCAATAGCAGCATATTAAATCTAAAACCAACAGTATTAAACTATCAGCTGTATCAAGATTTAAATGGAAATACATTTGAACTTATTCACAGTTGTCCTGTTTTAAAAATAAACCAACATTTATTTTAAGTAATGAAGATTAAATACATTGCAATAACATTATTTAATGTGAATATAACTTTGCCAAATTTTAATAAGATAGCAGTTTAGAGAGATACATGCACAGGTTGAATATACACTTTTTAAAACAGTAAGGAATATTTTATGATATATAATCTTTCACCACAAAATATATATACTTCTCAGATCTGAAATAAAAGTAACATGACTACCTGGGACTGGAATAACACCTTTACAAGTAATATAATTTTTATACATGACTACAGAAACATCATTATACAAATAGGCCACTCAGCTGGCATATTTCGGCAGTGTGAATCTATAAGACACGGGTTGGGTTTCACAACAGCTTCTGGAACCTGACAACTACTGCTTAGCGAGTCTTTGTATGAAATGCGCAGTAGCAGGTACAAGTGGGCCGCAGTTGCTAATAGCTAAATAGGCACGAAAGCTTTGCTGCCCTTTGGAAATTGGGCATGGCAGTCTTAAGCTCTTCTCTCCTGTTGCTCCTCTTGAGGTTTAATATATTCTAAGTACCTCATGGGAAATAGATGGGGAAACATGGAAACAGTGTCAGATTTTATTTTTTTGGGCTCCAAAATCACTGCAGATGGTGACTGCAGCCATGAAATTAAAAGACGCTTACTCCTTGGAAGGAAAGTTATAACCAGCCTAGATAGAATATTCAAAAGCAAAGACATTACTTTGCCAACAAAGGTCCATCTAGTCAAGGCTATGGTTTTTCCTGTGGTCATGTATGGATGTGAGAGTTGGACTGTGAAGAAAGCTGAGCGCCAAAGAATTGATGCTTTTGAACTGTGGTGTTGGAGAAGACTTGAGCATCCCTTGGACTGCAAGGAGATCCAACCAGTCCATTCTAAAGGAGATCAGTCCTGGGTGTTCATTGGAAGGACTGATGCTGAAGCTGAAACTCCAATACTTTGGCCACCTCATGCGAAGAGTTGACTAATTGGAAAAGACCCTGATGCTGAGAGGGATTGGGGGCAGGAGGAGAAGGGGACAACAGAGGATGAGATGGCTGGATGGCATCACCGACTCAAAGCACATGAGTTTGGGTAAACTCCGGGAGTTGGTGATGGACAGGAAGCCTGGCATGCTGCGATTCATGGGGTCGCCAAGAGTTGGACACGACTGAGTGACTGAACTGAACTGAAGTACTTTCATGTGGAAATCAAAAATAACAGAACAAGAGCAGACTAGGGAGAGGACATTTTTCCCAGTAAAATTTTCCAAATCAACACTTTCATCCAGTTTCTGACATCAGTTCTTTGAGTGGGCATCATCTACCTAATGCAAAACATGGAGAATGTGGCTTTGCTTTGTTGAGTTGCAAAGGGAAAGAACTTTTGTTCAGAGCTGTAGACAAGTCAGTTCAGTCCACATAATCTATTTTCTCCTTTAATTCTGAAATGCAGCCCATGCTCATTTGGTAGTGAGGTGTTGTACAAGAATGTTTTTCTTCTCCTTCTTTAAGGTGACTTCACAGACAGGTTTCAAGTGTGTTACTCAACCTCAATGCATGGGGCAGGCTTCTTGGTAGAGGAGTTTCCATTTTCTGAGGGGCGGTAGGAGAGTGTGCTCATTTTTGTCGACAGGTTTGAGTGGGATTTGGCCTTTGGGGGAATGTATTTCAGAAGCTGTAGAAAATATTTTTTAAATTTTTTTCCTAGAAAGCCATAAAAGAGAGGATTCAGGCAATTGTTAAAATAAGCCAAGCAAATAGTGATGGGCATGGCAGTGTCAACAATATCTTCAATTTTACAGTCACGGATGAGGCCCAACTGAATTAACACATCCATAAAAGTGAATATCTGGTGGGGAACCCAGGAAAAGAAAAAGAAAAGCACGATTGCCAAAATTATCTTGAAAATATCATCTTTTCTTGGTTTGTTCTTCTGAATTTCATAAGCCTTCTTGAGGGTCTTCCAAATAAGAGTGTAGCTTGTAAGAATGATCAGAAAAGGAAACAAGAATCCCAATATATTCTTGGTGAGGCCCAGCCCTACCGGGAGGGTAGAATTTTGGGATTCGTAATGGAAAGCGCAAACGGTGATATTGGTATTCTCGATGAAAAATACATTGCGGTGGATTATAGTTGGCAAACTGGCCAAACCTGCCAGCAGCCAAATAATGATGCAGGTGACTTTGGCCACAAGCATTGTGCGCCGGAGGCGGGACTTCATTGGGTGAACAATAGCCAGGTAGCGGTCAATGCTTAGACATGTGAGTAGAAACACGCTGGCATAGAGGTTGAAACTGACACTGGCTGAAGCGATCTTACATAGGTAATTGCCGAAGGGCCAGCGGTATTCCATAGCAGTGTAGACAGCCCACAGTGGCAAAGTCAGTAAAAAGCATAAGTCAGCCAGAGCTAAATTCAAAAGAAAAACACTGGCCACAGTCTTCAGTTTCATGTAAAAGTAAATGACAATCACCACCAAGCTGTTTCCAAATATCCCCACCACAAAGATAATACTGTATAAAGTAGGGATCATGATAAATATGTAATTGTGCCTTCCAGCTTTGGGACAATCATCTTGGATTCTTTTAATACCATCTTCGGCGGAAGAGTTGAGGATCATTTTGATCTCTTGGGTTAGTCAGTCTCAGACACTATGCCAAATGCACCTAGAAAAAATAAAAATGAAAAAGATGAAAAAAAATGAAATTTCTAGTTGTAAACAAATAGTTTTATTTCTTATTCATAAACACAGTACCTCAACTTTAGTTTTAGGAAAAAAAAATCAGATCATATTTTCTGGAGAAAAGCTGTAAGCAGAGAAAAATCTAAGATTGCACATTTAAATTAAGTTTCAGAACACATTGCTTTTCTATGGAATGATAAATATCCCCCAGATTAGTGGAAGTGGGTTCCTAGGTGAATATTCACATAGGTCCTTTGCCTTTTTTTCTAAGAGTAAATCCTAGATTAAAAAACATAATATAAATCTCGGAAAATACTAGTGAATTAAATTAGTTATTCAGAAAGACTTGAGCTTTTCCTTAGGTAAGCAAGGCTAATTGTCTTAAACCTCAGAAATGTGACATAGCTGTACCTTATTCTTTGAACCATTTCTTTCATCTCACAATCTTAGGTATAAAAATTATTAGCATCCTCTCTTAAGTGGTTGGAATTGCTGCCTCTAGGTTACTGAGGAATTGATTTAGGAGGGGATAAAAGGGAAGGCTGAAGGCTTTGGGGAACAGCATTCTTTGTATGGTTTTCCAGGTCATTACATGCAGTCACCACTTATTCTTTTTTTTTTTTAATATAAATTTATTTAATTCGAGGCTAATTACTTTACAATATTGTATTGGTTTTGCTATACATCAACATGAATCCACCATGGGTGTACACGTGTTCCCCATCCTGAACCCCCCTTCCACCTCCCTCCCCATACCATCCCTCTGGGTTATCCCAGTGCACCAGCCCCGAGCATCCTGTATCATTCTTTAACTTCCAACTCCGTGTAGCAAAAGGGCCTGAATCTCCTAACTTTTGTGCCCACAAGCCATTTCTGGAGTTTAATCTCAATTAACCATTTGTTTAATAAAGGATGTAAAATGAATGGATTAGGTCAGGATTACCAATAAAATGTGTTTTGTTGGGGTTCAAGGCAGCAGCAGCAGTTCTTTAGGATTTTAGGAAGAATCAGATGCTCTGAAATGAGCTCCATAAAGACCTCTGCAAATATTTGCTCCAATATTTTATATAATCAACAATCAAGCTTTTCATTGATGTGATTTAGAGAAGCATCATAGTCTGCCCTAGACAAGAGTCTATCTAAAAACCCTTGGAGGGAAGCTGAAGGTGCTGTGATGGTCACATGGCAGGATGGGGCACAGGCATGCTCTGAGGTGAAAGGCAGCCCTAGGCATCGGCTAGGCTGGCCAGGCAGGGGAGGGATGTTGGGAAGGACCCCATTGCTCCACCAGGAGTGGGTCCCTAGATGAGCATGGGTCCCTAGATTTGCTTCCTCTTGTAGCAAAGTGTCCGGGGTAAGAAGAGGAACAGGAATAGGACACTTCTAGTCTGCCCAGGAGAGCTGCATGTAGAGTCTGGGAGAGCTGGCTGAACACATGCACCTAAGGTAGTAGTGAGGTGGTGCTGTGAGAGGATGAGTCTCAGTTAGCCAGATTATAAAACATAACACTGGCAAAAAGAGGTTCTTAAGTGGCCTCTTTGCCTCCCCCAAGGGGGGCAGTTATTCTCCCTACCTGAGGTTTTTGGCTCTACACCCTCTTTATCTTCTCCTTTTGTAGTCAGAGCTGTATGAACTAAATCCCTTTCTTACCTTTTCATTCACAGGGGTCTCAGCATCCACCAACAAGCAAATGTCACATGCTCTGTGGGGCCTTCCTAACTTGCCTGAACAATTGGCTGTTCCATTTTCTTGTGCTCTTTTGGCACTTTGGATGTAGGTTTTGACCTATATATTGTAATGGCATGTTGACTTATCTGTCTTCTCCACTAGTTTGTCAGTGATTTGAGGATAAGGCCTGTTTGGAATCATCTTGTTCACTAGTGTAAACCCTCATACCTTCCAGAAGGCAGATGATAAATAAGAAAACAAGTGGACACATGAATGGGTGAACATTATATAACTTAAAGTTGTAAATGGAGAGTATTGAGACTAATTTCTAGGGGGCTAATGAAATCAATTTACATTCTGCTCCCAAAGAATCTGATAGAAAATGCTCAGTGTCAACCTGAGCCTCACCTTTGATAATAAGCTAAAACCTAAACCCAACACAATTTAAATTGACAAAATAAACCCTTGGCACTTTTAGAAATCTGTAGTTTACAAAACAAAAGAAGATGAAAATAAGGAATAATTTAACAGAAACTAGGGCTAGCTTATGAGGGAGGTTTGATGTATTTATTTTTCACCCAGAAGGATTTCTCTATACTTTCCTGATTTTTCAGTTTTTAAAAAAGTCATAGTTATTAAAATTATGCCAATTTAGAAGTATATATTCATTTAGGTAAACAAGTATTCTCTATTAAAAAGTAAATGCTTTATAAATGGCTAGCAATCATTTACACCTTAATGTGGATTAATTATTTGTTCTTCTTCTAATATCTAGTTGAGATAAGTTGGATTTTGCCTAGGAAAAATTGAAAATGTCAAGGTTTTAGAATCTCAAAGATTAAAAGTGTCCTGGGTTGAACTCCATAACTCTGTAACTGAAAATAGGGAGAGTTAAATATTTGTTTCAATCTGAGCATAAGGGCACTAAAAGGAAGGAATAAATTTGGGTGCCCTGAGTTGGGTGCCCAAGAGCAGGGAGGAAATTATCTTTCTTCTCTTCATCTTACTTTGAGGGCACACAACTCTGGTTGGTTCCATTAATTTTTGTCTAGATGGGGTAGAATTTTATTGAGTAGGCCTGAACTGTAACCATCATTTATAAAAGAATTCCTGTGGAAAATTTTGTATTTGAAAGGACCAATTTATAAACACGGATTTGTAGTCCAATTCTTTCACATTGTGAGGTCAGCCTTTTCATAAGTTTCCATCGATCCATATTGACGAATATAAAAGGTTGCTCTGAACAACTAGAGCAACATCCCTGGAAATTTGAGAGAAGTATCTATTGTTTTAGTGAGTATATTACTTGAGAAACTCTGAGCATAGCACTGAATATACTAATTGGAAGAACATTTTATATAAATGTTTGTGTAAGTAATGACCAAGACTTCCTACCTAGTAAGGAGAGAAGGAGAGGAACTTCAGTGATGAAAACATCAGGAACAAGCACGAGGAAGCAGAAATGCAAAGAGTGCATTCATCAGGCAGTTATCCATTCATCCCATATTCACTCAACACCTATTATGTGTTGGGGTAAGGAATGCAAAGTGAATAAAATTACAGTCCTTCTGCTCCTCCTGATCATTTGAGTCTAGCTGGGGGATTAGGAGTCTTAAAGCCAGAATTGTCTCTAATGTGTTGAATCCTTATACCATTCCATAGGCATGTGAAATATTCTGTATTTATTACTGACCCTGCCTAGTGGTGAGGATTTCCGAGAATGATCAGGGATGCGTCCTAGAGATGGTACGTAGGCTTTGGAGGATGTATGGAAATCAGAGTGGTTAGCACTTAGAGGCAAGCATCTGGCCAGCTAAGGTAGACCAGAGATTTTGTCATCGCTTGAACTTCTCCTTCTTTATGAATGCCTGCAGCTGCATCTATGGGAAACTGTTCCTGTAAATTTATAGATACTACAAGACCTTCTGGGTATGGATGGTGTACGAATGTGTACTGGATGGAAGGGTGACACAGGCCATATGGGTGTGCAAAGAATATTGTTCTCTTAGTCTGCACTATCGTCACTCTTAGGCTTCCCCAGAGAAAGCTGCTCCTGAGAAAGAGAGAAAAATGGAACTCCTATGATTGGAGTCGCCTTCGATTGATAATGAATAAATGGAAAAGACTAGGCTGCTTCTCTTTGAAGCTTGAAAGGATGCTATTTTGGTGAGCAGCTGAAGGAGGAAAAGATGTGATCTCCAAACTTTTGAGTCCCAGAAAGCAGCTTTTTTTTTTTTGTTTGTTTTGTTCTGCTGCTTCTCCCAGTAGGGTTACAGGATATTGAGTGAAAACAATATCGCTTTATTGTGACAGAGTGATATTGGGGCCACCTCTCTCTATTTCTGGGTCTTGCTGTAGCTTTTACTCAGGCTCTGTGGTTTACACGAACTCCACAACATCATTTCCTCTTGGGGGAAAGAAGATGGAATTCAGAGTCAAAATGCTTATAAATGAATCTTCCTTTACCACTTACAGATAAGTGTAGCTCTGAATAAGTCATCACATTTCTCTGAATGTAAGTCTCAGTTTCCTCATCTATAAGAAATGGGAGCAATGCCTCTTATTGCACTAAATTGTTGTTGTAATTAAATGAGATAACTTAAAAGTACTGAGTCTATCTCTGAGTCTTACTCTCAAGCAGTAAGTATTTAATAAGTATGTTTTATGTGGATCTTACTATTATTATTTTGAATGCAAAGAAAGGGCTGATTCAGCCATGAGACAAAAAAGCATGAGAAATTAAAAAAAAAAAAAAGTTTATCACCGGTAAGCTCTTTTTCCTGCCATTAAAAGGTTAAAACACCAAGCTGTTGTTCTTTCAAAGTATGAGTAAAAAATAATCTTAAGCAGCTGAATACATTTTCCATGAGTCAGGTGGGAACTCTCAGTCTGCTGCAAACACAAGGTTGGCTCATGGTGACCACACCACATTTATCTACTGGTTGTTTAGTAGGAATTACCTTGCAGTCTTTGACAGCTTCCCTGGTTCTTAAAAACAAACCTAAGAAAGATTTTCTTTTTATCTTTTTTTAAATTCTAAGAATATTTCCCCAAGACTTTCGTTTAGAATATTTTTTGACTTTTCAAGAACAGTTTTGTATTTTTTTCTTAATTTTTATTGGAATATAGTTCCTTCACAATATTTTGTTAGTTTCTACTGTAAAGCAAAGTGAATCAGCTTTACATATACATGTATCCTCTCTTTTATGGATTTTCTTCCCATTTAGGTAACCACAGAGCACTGAGTTCCCTATATGGTAGGTTCTCATTAGTTATCTATTTTCTACATAGTATCAATAATGTATATATGTCAATGCCAGTCTCCCAATTCTTCCCACCTCACCCTTCCCCTTGGTATCCATACATCTGTTCTTTATGTCTGTGTCTCTACTTCTGCTTTGCAAATAAGGCCATCATACCATTTTTCTAGATTCCACATACATGACTTAATATATGGTATTCACTTTTCTCTTTCTGACTTACTTTACTCTGTATGACAGTCTCTGCTGCTGCTGCTGCTAAGTCATGTCAGTCGTGTCCGACTCTGTGCGACCCCATAGACTGCAGCCCACCAGGCTGCTCTGTCCCTGGGATTCTCTAGGCAAGAACACTGGTCCACCACATTTCTAAAAATTGATTAGAATATTAATACCTCCTTAAGCTTTTATTCAAGCCCAAACCAATCTAATTAATTTGTCCATTAGAAGCTCCTTTATAAATGAGTTTGCAATCTGAAGAAAAAAAAATACTCTGAAGTTTCCTATGATAATAAAGACAGAACTAAAAGACCAAGTAATTATATTTTGGGATAATCTATCAAAGTATCTTTCTTAAATATCAGAAAGAGTAGGTCAGTGTCTGTAAGTTTCTTGTCATGATGGAGAGCTCAATAAACCATCCTGTTCAAAAGGCATTCTCTTTATTGATCCTATCTTATAATTCAGACATTAGAAAGCAACTGATTTTGCTCCTGTGTGTTTTTCCCCCAGTAATGAGAGAGGCATTCTACAGGGAACAACTCTTAAGTCAGTATCTGTTTGTGAATTAATTGAATCATAGAAGCTGGCACTAAAATTTTTAGAGTTTCTACTTGTTCCTTTTTCAAATCCACTTGTTCTTATATCTTAACCTTCTGTTCTTATTTTATGGGGTCTATTTCTATCCTTACCTCCTTAAACATTTTGAACATCTGTATGTTAAGAGCCCCTATTCAATTGCTTTACTGTTTGTAGTTCTTCAGATGTAAATTCTATTTGTTTCATCTACAGACATGAAGGCATTTGCCTTCATTTTAGGTTTTGTAGTCTTTGACTGTGAGTCCATCTCTAGTGAAAATTAGCTTCTGTAGGAGGTCTGAGTGTCTGGATGGTGGTGGTGGGTGAAATTTCTGCTTGGACATACAACTCTCAGGTGATCTGGAAAAGTTTTTAGAGCTGGTTCTCAGCCTGGTTTTCTACCCCTTACTTTGCAGTTATTGCATAATAGGCCCTCTGTGCTGTGTTTAGTCACTCAGTCATGTCGTGTCTGACTCTGCAACATCACAGTCTGCAGCCCATCAGGATCCTCTGTCCGTGGGGATTCTCCAGGCAAGAATACTGGAGTGGGCTGCCATTCCTTCCTCCAGGGGATCTCCCCAACCCAGGGATCGAATCCAGGTCTCTTCTTTACCATCTGAGTCACCCCAAAGTACTGGAGTGGGTAGCCTATCCCTTCTCCAGGGAATCTTTCTGACCCAGGAACCTGGGGTTTCCTGCACTGCACACAGGTTCTTTACCAACTCAGCTACCAGGGAAGCCATTAGGCCCTCTACCCATTCTCAAATTTTTACTGGTCTACAGAAGTTATTTTAGTCTTAGATCATAATGGGCAGTAGTTTTCCAGTTCCTGGCTTTAACCAGGAAATCCAGTTTCAGTTGCCTTCAGTACATGAGTCTAATGGTCTTTACTTCCATTCTGGTAAAGTCATTAGAACTTTATCTCAACTGTGTATCTGGTGTTGGTTTGTCCCTGGCCCATGTGGTCTTAATTCTTCTTCGGTGCTCTAACGTGATATTTACTGTAGAGAAAAAAGGTTAATATCCATGATTGCTTAATCCATTGTCCTCATCTTGACTGGAAGTTGCTCTACACATTATTTGGTGATAATAGTTAAGTTGCTTGGATCCAATAAGCTTTAGACTATAGTCTTGTCCTTCTTCTTGCTCCACCCTCTCCATTGTGCCCTTTGATGAAGCATCCAAGTCTTTCTGGATGACACTCTCATTTATGCTGGGAATCCTCGAAGCCATGTAGAAGAAAGCATGGCAGAAAGTCTATATTATAAGGCACGTGACCTACTCTCAAGTCAGATACACAGGAGAATGCCATGCTTTTGTTTGATAATCCAAGCCTAACTCCTTCTCTGTTACTTTCCCTGGAGATGATTTCATTTGCCTCTGCAATTCCCAGATGAATCTTTCTCTTAATACAAAAATACGTAATAAAAGTATTAATGCCATATTAATTAAATACTTAAGATTCAATATTCTCAAACTTAATGCATACAAGTGTGGTATGTCTAAGTGGTTAAGTAGTGGTTTCTGACCCTCTTACTAAATCAATATCATCCACCATGGCCTCCCTCAGAGGAAATGAAAGCAGTGCAAACTACTTTCTTATTTCTGTTCATACCAAGTGTAAACAACTCTGGTGACAGTGGTTAAATGTTCTGTCATTCTCAACCAGTCCTACCCTTTGCTTTGTCCAAAATAGTGCAAGAAGCTAAAGAACTCAGCTATGAAGGAAATTCAGAAGTTCTTTCCAAGTTAGGGAATAAATTTCAAGGAAAGTATAATGTTAATACTAAATTTTTGCTTCTTGGAAATTATTCAATACTTTAATATCTAATAATGTAACACTTGCTTTATTGACTATGCCAAAGCCTTTGACTGTGGATCACAATAAACTGTGGAAAATTCTGCAAGAGATGGGAATACCAGACCACCTGACCTGCCTCTTGAGAAATCTGTATGCAGGTCAGGAAGCAACAGTTAGAACTGGATATGGAACAACATACTGCTTCCAAATAGGATAAGGAGTACATCAAGGCTGTATATTGTCACCCTGCTTATTCAACTTATATGCAGAGTACATCATGAGAAACACTGGGCTGGAAGAAGCACAAGCTAGAATCAAGATTGCCGGGAGAAATATCAATAACCTCAGATATGCAGATGACACCACCCTTATGGCAGAAAGTGAAGAGGAACTAAAAAGCCTTTTGATGAAAGTGAAAGAAGAGAGTGAAAAAGTTGGCTTAAAGCTCAGCATTCAGAAAACGAAGATCATGGCATCCGGTCCCATCACTTCATGGGAAATAGATGGAGAAACAGTGGAAACAGTGTCAGACTTTATTTTCTGGGGCTCCAAAATCACTGCAGATGGTGACTGCAGCCATGAAATTAAAAGACACTTACTTCTTGGAAGGAAAGTTATGACCAACCTAGATAGCATATTGAAAAGCAGAGACATTATTTTGCCAACAAAGGTCCATCTAGTCAAGGCTATGGTTTTTCCAGTGGTCATGTATGGATGTGAGAGATGCACTGTGAAGAAGGCTGAGCACGGAAGAATTGATGCTTTTGAAGTGTGGTGTTGGAGAAGACTCTTGAGAGTCCCTTGGACTGCAAGGACATCCAACCAGTCCATTCTGAAGGAGATCAGCCCTGGGATTTCTTTGGAAGGACTGATGCTAAAGCTGAAACTCCAGTACTTTGGCCACCTCATGTGAAGAGTTGACTCATTGGAAAAGACTCTGATGCTGGGAGGGATTGGGGGGCAGGAGGAGAAGGGGACGACAGAGGATGAGATGGCTGGATGGCATCACTGACTCGATGGACGTGAGTCTGGGTGAACTCCGGGAGTTGGTGATGGACAGGGAGGCCTGGCGTGCTGCGATTCATGGGGTCGTAAAGAGTCGGACATGACTGAGTGACTGAACTGAACTGAACTGAATCTACAATTAAATTTCTCTCCACCTGAGAAGCTCCTGTTTATCAGGAGCTTAAATAAGTTGGTTGTGATGAATACCCCAATTCCCCAAACAACTCTCTTCATTCCTATGGTATTTCCTCCCACTCTTGTCTGTCCTAAACTCTTGGGTATTTCTGTTGTATGAGTTGTTGTTGTTGTTCTTTAATTTCAAAAAGAAAATATAAGGATGAAAGATATGTGATTAAGTCTAATCAGGTGCTTAAAAATCTTCCTTTAACATGTTGGTGTTAATGAAAAATATTCTTCTTATGTTAAATATAGAAGGTCATGGAAGATTTTCTAGTGAATATAGAAGGAGACTCCAGAAACTAGGAGAAAAGGAAAATGACATCTAATTTGGAAAAAATCTTGTACATAAATGAACCCCTGTCCTTTAATACTCCCAAATTCCTCACACTTGTGGACTCACAGAATTTCACCCAGGGAATCATAATCACATAATCATAATCACATTTCAGAAGATCAGTATCTCAGGAGGCAACATCATTTTAATGCTATGGGTTTTGGAGACTGTTTACAGGCCTCTTTTTCAACAGATGAAAGAGGCAGTTCCTAGGTGGGCATCTCAGTCAGCAACAGCTGCTTTATCCAACTTTGTGAACAAAACCCCAGATTTCATATGGGAAGCCATTCCACATTTGCATCTTTGAGACTTTAAATCAGGAGCAGAAACTGTTTACTTCATTTCAAATTCCACTTTAAGGGGTATGAGGAAAGTTATTGGGAAGGAAAGGATGCACTAATTAATTTATACCCCTAAGAAATGATGATAATATTATAGAATTTCCATGTATTATGAGTTTTATGCTAGAGATTATTGGCCACATGACAATTCATTGCAGATTAAAGTTTTTAATGTTATATAAATCACATAGCCATAAATTTTAATGAAGCTAGGAGGATTAAATATTCAGTATATTGTACATGTTCCCCCAAAGTGCCCAATTTCCTGATTGCAGCAGGAATATTCTTTGAATAATAGTCTACAAATTGGTCCTGCACAATGTGTAAGGAAGCCTGGGTTCTAAGTTTGGCTTTTCAGATCATTGGCTAGGTGACCCTGAATGAGTCACTTAGCTTCTCCAGACCTCTCTATTGTCATGCTTCAAAAAACCTTTTGAAACACTGAAATTTCATAATCTTTCTTCTGATAGGTATGCATCTTTTGAAGACAAAGGCAATAATGGCTTGACAAGTAGAAATTACCTGATAAATCATAAAATTAGCCAACTATTTATCTGTTGATATAGGTATTATTAGTGTCATAATGGTTTAATAACATTGTATAACTAAATCTAAGAACTCTTTTTTTTATTAAAAATGAAATGAAAAGAATTTTGCCTTTTATTGAAGATAAATAAGCTGTACTTAAGATCACTAAGTAGAGTTAAGCTGACTCACTGGAAAAGACCCTGATGTTGGGAAAGATTGAGGACAGGAGGAGAAGGGGGTGACAGAGGATGAGATGGTTGGATGGCATCACTGACTCAATGGACATCAGTTTGAGCAAACTCCAGGAGATAGTGAAGGACAAGGAAGCCTGGCGTATTTCAGTCTTGAATTTGCAAACAGCTGGACATGACAGAGTGACTAAATAACATAAGTTCATTATGTTATAGTGATAGTAGGTTTTTCTTCCGATTTTTTTTTTTTTAGATTAATTATCTATCCAAAGAAATGTTTCCTCAGCAGAGCATTTGGATATCTGGTTGTGACTCTAGGTTGATGAAGTCAAGATTATAGGTTTGGACATGATCTAGACAGAGGATGAGATGGTTGGAAAGCATCACTGATTCAATGGACATAAACTTGGGCAAACACTGGAGATGGTGAGGGACAGGAAGGCCTGGCATACTCCAGTCCATGGGGTCTCAAAGAGTCAGACACGACTTAGCCACTGAACAACAACAACATGATCTTGACTAGCTATTTTTACTCCATTTATGATCAAAGACTGTGAACCTCTCATGCACCCCTGTGTTATTCACTGGCAGTTCCAGTTGCCAGGGGAAAGACAGATTGGTTCGTGGTTGCAAGACAAAATTAAAAGCATACTTTGCTGTTAGGGAGTCAAGATAACATCAATATGAAAAAAGTGGCACCATGTGTTATTATTAAAATAAGTTATTTGAAATGAACCTACTCTCAAATTCTTTGTGAGAAAAATACAAC